>NC_137842.1:31300000-41300000 GCF_948465745.1 Chenopodium album | reverse complement strand
TAAACAAATTTTGTTTATCATGAAAATGAACTCCCCCATCTCCTCCGTTTTTTTTTTTTTTTTTTTTTTTTGACAACCACCTCCTCCGTCTTTACTAGGGTTTCATTTCACCTAAACACTTTCCTGTATTCATTGTTCTCCCATTTATTTTAGGGTTAGGGTTTAAGCTTTTTTTATTTTTTTCATTTCATTCCACTTTCTCTTTCTATCTCATTTCTTGATTTCCATCAATGGCGACAACTCCTACAACTGCAACTCCAACTCCAAAGAGAAAGCCAGTGTTCATCAAAGTTGACCAGCTAAAGCCCGGTACTACTGGCCATACATTGACTGTCAAAGTTGTGAGCTCCAAGACTGTGTTAAACAAAGGAAGATCCGCTCCTTCTGCTTCTCTTAATCCTCGTCCAACTCGCATCGCTGAATGCGTTGTTGGTGATGAAACCGGCGTTATCATCTTCACCGCTCGTAACGAACAAAGTATACAAAACTTGCTCCCTTTTATTTCTAAATTTGCATTTAATTTGTTGATTTAATTTTGTTGTTTTGTTTATAAAATCTACAGTTATATGAAATAGAGAATTTTATTAGTTTTATTGGTTGATTTTTTGGTTTTGAATTGCTACTCTGTTCTTTTGATTAGCCATTTTGGACCTAAAGATTCCTTTTGTTGTTTCAAACAAAATTAAGGGCTTTTGTAATCCATCTCCTTCCTTTGGCGGCGGTATTTGATTCGATGATTAATAATAGGTCAATGTGTTGTGGTTTTTAGCTATATGTATTTCATGGGTATCATTTAGTTTTGTCATTGGTTGATTCATGTTAAAATTGTAACTTATTCATGGTGACTATCTGAAGCTGTCTACTTGTTGACATTTGGTTTTGTACCTTGTACCGCTCGGGTTATTATCAATTTTTACGACTGTTTTGGTTGAATGGATTTGGGGGGAATAAAAAGAAAGGAAAAGGATTTAATCATATTCCTATATTTGGTTTAATAAATGACATGATAATTCAAAAGAAAGGTAGGGAAGTGGGAGGAATGCCCCTTCACAATTTTTTAGCTTTCCTTTACTCCTAAAATTGGTGGAATTTGAATGGAAAGAGATTAATAAAAGTTATAAATCAAATTCCCTTTCTTTCCCCTCATTTCCTTTCATTAACCAAACATTAAAAAAATAAAATCTCCTTCCTTTCCCTCCTCCTCCTTCCATTTTCCTCTTTTTTTTCCTTTCTGTTCTTTTTCTTTATTGATTTTGAACTATGAAACTTTAAGGGATGAAAGTGAAGGGGATGTTAAAGGGAAGTAATTAAATTCTAGAGGGGGGGTCAATAATTTGTTTTTGCTGGTGTTTCTAGCTTCTCGCTGCCATTTTTGTTTGTATCCAATGGTTTGTTATCTTTACCGGCTATGAAAGGTTTGGGAAATCGTTTATTAGTAACAATTATTGGCAAAATGTCAATATTGACTAAGTTGTTTGTTATGCTATAAGCCCTACCTTTTTTTTTCAATCTTTTGCTGGTCATTGGTTGATTTCTGCCCATGGGAGATATTAGCATATCATTTCTTTTTTTGGATGGATATATTGATCTGACAACATGAAGGCAAGATCTTACTAGATTAGTACTCCCAGTCTCCCCTGTGCACGGTTTTCACAAATTTAATGTAGATGAAGGTTTATGGAATGAAAATATACTGAATATATAAATGAAGTACTCCTATCAATCAAATAACCAAAATCAATTGAGAGTGTTTGGAAGTTAAAAGTTTTGTAATGAATGTATGTGGAAAAGTGTAGAACCATAAGTATATATTGAATATTTAAATAGACTTAGAGTAAAAATCTATTTAAATGGAAAATGAAGAATTGATGAAAAAGCTGACATGTGAACAATGATAATGTTAATGGCTTTTGTTTTAGTACTAGTTATAGATTTTGCATCTATAGAAGTCATTCATATGTAGTTTATGGTTGCATCCTTTATTTATAATTCTTTTAGTACTACTCAGTAGGCTTTGCTGCGAGAGAGTGCAGATGCACTCATGCACCTAGGAGATAAGTAGGTCTAGCAAAGTTCAAATATTATCTGAATCAAATTATTTCAAGTCAAACCCAATTCGTGCCATTCCCATCTATGTACATCATGTGTTGTCAGTATTTGCTTCGTCAGATTGAAACCTGTAATTTTCTTGAAAGACGGTATTAATGAAACTATGATCACCCTACAGGAACATGGTGATATAAGGAGATGTGTTGATATACTAGTTTTATAATAGATAAAACAATTTTTGAAATGATTGCTAGCTGCTGTAGTGAAGTGTTTAGGGTCATAATTGGTTATATTCTAGCTAATAAATAAAGTGATTTGATAGTATGTAGCAGCATTGACCCAAAAAGGTACGAGTGAAAGGATAAAAACACTTCTATGGTCATCTTAGTGATGCCCGTGAGATTCTAGTGGTTGATAATGGTCGTGACCTCATATCTTTGTATTTTGGTTCCATTTTCAACCACTAGATTTTCATGGTTATCTTTAATCTTACTATGAAGTGTTTAATACAGTTTTGGCTAGATTTTGATCTCCATTATTTTATCATATTGGATGCTATGTAGTGCATCTTCTCATTTCTCTGTTTAGAACAATGATAATTCTTTTTTGTTTTCTGCAATTGGATCCTGTTTCTTCTGTTGTATCTCCATCGGACTGGATCTGATCGATTTTTTGCTCTTGTAGTTGACCTCATGCAGCCTGATGCTACAGTAATCTTGCGTAATGCAAAAATTGATATGTTCAAGGGTTCTATGCGGCTTGCAGTTGACAAATGGGGACGTGTTGAGGTCACCGATCCTGCTAGCTTCCAAGTCAAGGAAGCTAACAATCTCTCCAACGTGGAATATGAGTTGGTGAATATTGCTGAAGAAAATTAGAAGTTGTTAGGTCAATAGCTTGAAGTGGATTTCTTAATATCTTTTTTGGTTTGTGAATTTTTATTGTTATTGCTTTGCAACTTTCATGAGTTTCACAAAATCATCATTGAAGAAGCATTGCCTCTGTATTCATATATAATGCCTTTTTTTTTTGGCTGTGGTCTAAAATTTAACCCGTTTGATTTTCTCATGGCCAATGTGTAGTTAAAGGCAGCTGTTAACCATATTGCCTTGTAAATATTTGATGTAACCAAATGTCCATTCTTAGAAGAGAAATGTGGGGGGTGGGATTTGTTTCAGTGATTCCATTGTTTCCATCTGCTTCAATACTATCAAATGAACAAGTTTTTAGGACATGTTGAGTGCCGAGTGGTTGCCTCACGTCCTGGTTACTGGACTGATGAGTGGTATCTTAACTTCAAATGAATTTTTTGTCTCACAAATAATACCCTTTTATTACAATTAAAAAGATTCGAAGGTAGAAATTATTTACATTATACCTGAACAAATTACCTTTATCAACCCCTAAAGGGTTTAAAAGCAAGTTTAGCCCCAAGTCTTGGGGTGACATCATCATTTTGAGTCTTAAGATTTACACTTAAGACTTTTTCCATTTTTCTTCAAAAATCTCAAGGAAGTCTCAAGTTAAGTCTTGAAATTTCAAGACTCAACTTAAGACTTGAGCCTCAACTTAAGACTTGAGATTGGGACCCATTTCACTTTAATTTTTATTATCCTTTTTTTTTTTTTTAAACACTTTTCTACATATAATATATCAAATATTTAAGTCTTATGGCTAAAGTGATAAATTTGTGTAATCTTAATGAGTCTTAACAAGAATTTGATGACATTATTTTCAATGGGGACCACAAAAAATGATGTCACATTCAAGTCTTAAGACTTGGGGCTAAACTTGCTTAAACTTGCTCTAAGCAAGTTAAGTTGAACTTGTTTGACATGTAAGGTTTTCACCCGGTTGGGTGGTGTAGACACCCAAATGTGTAGGGAATATTTCAAGTCATCCCACACTTGAGCCCTACTATGATCATACACTTAAGCATGATGACGTCCATAGGGAAAGAATCTAGAGTAAAAGAGTCGTCAATAAGTTTTAGAAACTTGTAAGCCGTTCACAGGGTGAAGGTTACACCCCTTAACAATCCAGGAGATCGTTAACTCCAATAGGTCTGGAACCAAAATTTGAAGTTCGGGGAAGAAGGTACAAATCCAACCTAAAAGAGATTGAACCTGCCCTAATAATATGCCTCTACTTTATTCTTCTCGTATTCATGTGCGTTTTCTGACTAACATACAATCAATAGGTTTACCCTAAACCTGTTTATTTATGTTGGTTGAATATTAATGCACAAATAAGACTATTAGTGGTGATCACTTGAATTATAATCAAATTAACCTAAACAAGATTATTAATTATCTTATTAAGCGTGATTACAAGTACAAATTCCCTTTAAACATGCATAAAAGGCGTGATCAAGCAACATCATAATAAATCATAATCATTATAACCATAATTAAAATAATCATGTTAAAGAATATTAATAATAGCAAGATCCTAGGCATGATGTTAACAAGATTAATAACAAACCCTAGCATGTCACTAAACATCAAAGATTAAAGCTTTTAGCCCTAACATGATACTAACATTGATATTAGGAAAAAAAAAATAGGAAGCATTCTTTTAATCATACTTGATATTAGAAATATTAATTAACCCTAAACATGATACTAGGAAGCAATAAAACATCGTAACATGATACTAGGAATTAATAAAATAATCTAAACATAATTTCTATATCAAAAGATCAATAAAACAATTAAAGTACTTACTTCGATGCCTCGTACCTCTTTCTAATAACAAAATACACACGTTAGTAAATTCAAGGAAAATAATAAATCAAACAATTAAATTAATAATTGAAATAGGGATTTGGGACCAAACCCTCAGAAATATCAAACCTTTCACGTCTAGGGCGAAGACAACTTCGAACTTGGCTAGGTGTTTCTAGAACTAATGTATAAGTATTTTGAGAGAGGGAAGGTTTATAAAAAGAAAAGAGAGAGAAGGCTTCTAGCTTTTAGAGAGAGAAAGTGAGAGATGATTGTAGATGTTGATGTAGATGCTGATGATTTGAAAACAGGGAGATACGAGCCCTATTTATAATAAAAATAGCACGGGATCAAAGAAAATTATATTCGGAATAAATCTCCTCTCGTCGCAAACGATAGGAGCCAGTGCCAGACGACGAACCTCGTCGCCAGGCGACGAAGCCAACGCCAGGCAACGAAGGTCAGCTCCTGGTGACGACTTCGTCGTCTCGTGCTGGTCCAAAAATCAATGCGTTTTTCCACGCGTAATTACCTTTATCACCGGTTGCAGGTAATTAAGCGTCCAAGCAGTTTTCGAAATCAGATTTAATATTTTTTATTCTAAATAAAACATTCTTTTTTAAAATAATAATTAATAGGTCCTCCTCTAGATCATCGGGCCACCTTTAAAATCATTAGGCCTAATCTAATTTAATTCATAACTTCCTCATAAAACATCAGAATTGGGCCTATAATATATCATTAGAAAGCTCTTTTCAAGCCCAATCCAACTACACTATTATTGGACCTTTATTATGGACCAAACCAAATTGGACTGACTATTTTTCATAAATAAGAGTAAGCAAAGAAATATTTTTAGAAAACAGAAAGAGAAATATTTTAATAAAAACATCCACACTTTCTCCTCATTCGATAATCAAATGACGCGAACGATATTCATAACCGAGTTTGGTTTTGGGGAGACACATTTGGGTGTCTACAGAAGCCCCCACTTTGACTGAGTTTGGAGAAACTTATGTTTCGAAAACAAAAGTCAAAGTAGCAATAGGGACAGAGAATGATTCAGAACGTTCTGCAATCCCAAATCATTCTTATAACGCCGATACCTGCAAACTAGCGTTAGTTAAAACATATAAGAGAGTTAAGAAACGCGTATCTTGCACCGTCGAGCACACGTCTCTGTGGGTAACCGATTTGTTGCAGTTCTTGTTGTTGCGACAACCTTCCACAAGCTAGTGAACGCCATCTTGCTGCTTTGTTAGTGATATGCTCACGCGTCTCTGAGCAAAAGAGCTTCTTTTTTTGACGATCTCCCTCAAGCTAGGGGATACTGTGTGAAGACTGCTACGCCCGTAACTGCCTCCAATTTCCGTTGTGATAATCTTCTGCAAGCCAGAGAACACTATCAAAGATTTTTTCTCCTGAAATGATCTTCTACCGCCTTGTGACCATCTTTCGCAAGCCAGGGAACATGATCGAAGATTGCTTCGCCCGACACGACCTTCTATCGCTTTGTGACCATTTTCCGCAAGCCAGGGAACATGATCGAAGATTGCTCTGCCCGAAGTCATACTCAGTTGTTGCGATAATCTTCCAAAGAAAATTACTTAAGATCAACACCCGTCGATCCTTAAAGCTCGCTTGAACTTTGCTGCCGTGATATTTGCTGAATTTTTCGCAGTGTCAGTATGTCGGTGCTTTTTGCTACTTGTGAACCATTATGTCGGTGCTTTTGCGATGAGCCAATGTTTAGCCGCTTTAAGCTAAGTGAAGCGATCTTTCATCAGGTCGATCACTTAATGTGATTATAATCGAGCCGATTACTTAATCATGTCAAATTTCTTATAGGGGCTAACTAGCGTACCAAGGAACCCGAAATTGCCACATAACGTCCACATAATCATTTATGAGGTCCACATGTTCTGTCGCCACACCAACGCACGCTGGAAAGCATCGTCGCCGCATTTTCGCTCTGTCGCCTGGTGATATGTCCATTTTATACAGTGTTTTACCCCTGTCCCTTGGTCATAATTGGTAGTGTTTTTGGCTCTTTAGAGCCACTTTTATTACTAATTGGTGTTTTCTAGTGTTTTCGTAGATCTGGTTGACTTTTGTAGGGATTTGCACTTTTGGAGCATTTTCCCGGGATATTATGAAGTGACTACGAGCATTGGAGGAGTACGACCAGTTTTCATAGCCCAGGGCCGGTTAGAGTCATAAAACCGGTGATTAAGGGCTTAGAATTTGAGATTCCAAGGCATTTGGACCGAGTATTCAAGACCCGAAGAGAAAATCCGGATTGGTTATTATGTTTTATCCCGGAATATTAATTATTGGTGAACATGTGACCCTAGGCATTTTATTATTGATTTCTCTCTACTCTTAATCTCCTTAGTTTAGTTCCTTTTAATAACAACAATTTTGGTTACTTAATAGTCCAGATTATATTAATTAATTAGGAATAGAAAGACTTTTTTCTCTGTGGATTCGACCCTACTTCCCAATCTACATAGTTAGTGGATTTAGGTATTATTTTTTATTAGGTGATTACGACTTTAGCCTGTCACCTGGCGACGGAGTCGGGTTTTCGAAATAAAACCCCTTTCTTCCCCATTTGTCGTGAACGCTGTTGCTGCTTGCTCGTTTTTGCTCGGAAGTTCAAATCGCTTGTTCTCGCTCGTTTATGCACCAAAATCACTTAAACGTGTTGCAAATCAAAGCTTGTTTCATATATTTTCCGGATCCATGTAAGTTTTTCTCAAACTTAACCCAATTTTGGCTGAATTCGAATGTTTTCCTTGCGCGGGTATTGAAAATTTCGAACCCATTTTTGCTTAATTTGCTTTGTTTATTGTAGGGAAAATTTCAAGTGTTACCCCTAGCTTGAACCCCACTGTGATCATACACTTAAGTACGGTGGCGTCCAAAGGGAAAGAAGATAAAGCAAAAGAGTCGCCAACAAGTTTTTTAAGGAACTTGTAAACCGTTCACAAGGTGAAGGTTACACCCCTTAACGATCCAAGAGATCGTCAACTCCAATAGGTCTTGAACCATGACTGGTAGTTAGGGGATGAAGGTACAAATCCAACCTAAAAGAGATTGAACCTGCCCTAATAATAGGCCTCTACTTTATTCTGATCGTATTCATGTGCGCTTTCTGACTAACATGCAATCAATAGGTTTACCCTAAGCCTGTTTAATCTATGTTGGTTGAATATTAATGCACAAATAAAACTATTATTGGCGATCACTTGAATTATAATCATAATTAACCCTAAACAAGATTATTAATCATATTATTAAGCGTGATTACAAGTACCAATTCCCTTTAAACATGCAATAAAAGGCGTGATCAAGCAATAACAATAATATATATCAAGCAACATAATAACAATCATAACAAAAATAATAATCATCATAATTATATTAAAGCATAATAATAGCAAGATCCTAGGCATGATACTAACAAGATTAATAACAAACCCTAGCATGTCACTAAACATTAAAGATCAAAGCTTTAACCCAAACATGATACTAACATGAATATTAGGAAAGAAAATAAAAGGCATCATACTTTTAATCATACTTGATATTAAAGTTACCCTGGACATGATACTAGGAATTTATTGTTGTCACCCTAAACATCAAATTAAGGAAAACATCCTAACATGATACTAGGAATCATAATAACAACCTAAGCATGATTTCTACATCATAACATCAATATAAACCATTAAAGTACTTACTTGGATGCCTCGTACCTCTTTCTAATAACAAAATACACACGTTAGTAACTTCAAGGAAAATAATAAATCAAAAAATTAAATTAAAAGATTGAAAGAGAGATTAGGGACCAAACCCTCAGAAATTAAAACCTTTCACGTCTAGGGCGAAGGCAACTTCGAATACGGCTAGGTGTATCTAGGTCTTGCGAGTGCGGAATTTTGTATTTTGAGAAAAGGCTAGTTTAGAAAAGAGAGAGAGAAAATATCAAGAGATTCTTGATGAGAGTTGGTGAATATTCGTGAGAATTGGTGAATCCAAACGGAGTTTTAAGAAGACTATTTATAGAGAAAATCAACCAAAAAGATAGAAAATCAAAATAGAATTCTGACGCGCAAAACGAGGTTAGCACCAGATGCTTACATTAGAGCCAGGCGCTAACGCTAGCGCCAGGCGCTAACGCTAGCGCCAGGCGCCAAGCTTAACGTCAGGCGCTAATGCTGGCGTTTGGCGCTAACTTAATTATTGACGCGTTTTCTGAAATCAGATAGAAATTTACCGTACAGGAGGATACAATCGTATTTTCCTCAAAAAAATCTTTTATTTTGATTAAAACTCTAAAAAGTCAACAAAAGTCAATTTATCAATGCTAATTGAATTAGGAATGAAAAGAACCTTCTAGAAGAATCTAGAAGACTAAAACCATTCCTAATTGCATTAGGAATGATTAATCCATATTAGGCCCTCCCCTAGATCATTGGGCTGCATATAAGGCTCAAACTGGGCCCAGTTTAGTAATTTGGCCATAACTTCCTCATTATTCATCGGAATTGGGCTTATAATATATCGTTGGAAAGCTCTTTTCAGACCCTATCCAACTACACTACTATTGGACCCATATCATGGACCAACCGAACTGGATTGGCTATTTTTCTTAAAATAGGTTTTCAAAAGCAGAGAGAAGAGAAAAGAAATTAAAACTATCCGTAACACTAGACTTTCAACACTTTCACTTCATTCGATTACGATTCGACGTGAAAGGCACTCATCACCGGGTTTGATTTTGGGGAGACACAAATGGGTGTCTACAGAAGCCCCCGGTTTGACTGAGTTTGGAGAAACGCAAGTTTCGAAAACAAAAGTCAAAGTAGCGATAGGGACGGAGAATGATTTAGAACGTTCTACGATCCTAAATCATTCTTGGAACGCCAATACCTGCAAACTAGCGTTAGTTAAACAGATAAAAGATTTAAGAAACGCGTATCTTGCACCGTCGAGCACACGTCTCGAAAGGTAACTGATTTGCTGCTGTTGTATTACTGTTGTATTTGTCGTGATAACCTTCCACAATCTAGAGAACGCCATCTTGCTGCTTATTTTGACGATCTTCCGCAATCTAGGGAACGCCATCGATCAATGTTGCTACATCTTGAGCCTTTTCTTGAATCATAGTGACAACCTTTCCAATCATAGCAAAAGTCGTCGAAGAACGCCTCATCACGAACCGTCCTTCTCAAATCTTGGCGACAACCTCCACAATCTTAGCGAATGCCGTCGAAGACCGCCCATCTCCTGCCATCTTCTCAAATCTTGGTGAAAACCTACACAATCTTAGCGAATGCCGTCGAAGACCGCCCATCTTGTGCCATCTTCTCAAATCTCGGTGACAACCTCCACAATCTTAGCGAATGTCGTCGAAGACCGCCCATCTCATGCTATCTTCTCAAATTTCGGTGACAACCTCCACAATATTAGCGAATGTCGTCGAAAAATAACCTCCCTTGAAGTCATCCTCATTTGTTGCGATAATATTCCAAAGAAAACTACCGAAGACCAACACTTGTCGATCCTTAAAGCTCGCTTGAACTTTGTTTTAGCCGGTGTGTCGGTGCTTTTGATGCTAGTGAGCCATTATGTCGGCGCATTGAATTATGAACCTGTATGTCAGTGCTGTGAACCATTACGTCGGTGCTTCTGAACTAGTATGCCGGTGCCTTTGTGATGAGCCAATGTCTAGGCGCTTTAAGCTAAGTGAGACGATCTTTCGTCAAGTCGATCACTTATTTGCGGTTGTAATCAAATCGACTACTCAATCATGTTAAATTTCTTATAGGGGCTAACTGGCGTACCAAGGAACCTGAAATTGTTGTATGAGAGGCTTCAAGCTCTGTCGCTGCGGAAATATCTCTGGCGCCACGATATTGCTCTGTCGCCAAACACTGGGATCTAGCGCCAGGCGCTGAAATCTATTGCCATACGTTGGAGTCGGGTCTTCTCTATTTTTCTTTTTCTGCCGCTGTCCATTACCGGATTTCGCTTCGAACTTTGAACTTGGTCGTTTCCTTTCAACCAAATCCGCTCAAATCTTTTGTAAATTAAAGCTCTTCATCTTTAATTTACTGATCTATGTAACTTTGCTCAAACTCCTCTCATCTTGGAAGAATCTCTTGTGTCAAATTCGCGGTTTTTTTTTTTTTAAAAAAAGATCCGGGAATATGCTTGCTTGCTGGGATGTACCTGCATTTATATCTTTGACTATAGGACTTTGCTTATCTTTCTTTAGGGTGGACCTAAGACTTAGCGTTTCTTGACTCATTGACTTGACATGACTCAAGGTATAAACTTGACTCACTGTGATTGACTGACTCGAGGTTGACTCGACTCAAAGTGTTTGACACATGTGTTAGACTCAAATCAAGGTGATATGACACGACATGACTCAATGTGTACATGACTCGTGTGTGCATTGCAATGTGATCGTGCGACTCGAAAATGCAAAAAAGCAAAAAAAAAATTTGTCATTTTTGTGGAGGGTACCGACTTTTTCCCGAAAAAGAAAGACACGAAAATAATCGAAGTGAAGTTTTTTTGAAGATGCATGTTAAATGAGTTTAATCAAATGTTGTCTCTCACAGTACAAGGATTAATCCATCCTAGGCTATATATCTCAATGGTTGACTCAATGATGAAAGTATTTGGGTAACTTAGGCACGAAGGCTAAGCACTTCATACTTCGTGATGCAATGACAATTATGATTGATGAGTAATGTTGATATGACAAGGCATGCTTTAACATTGTGTTAAGATTTCATGACAAAGGGTTCCTAAGGGAAGTATATTTGGTCATGTATCTGTGATGTGTGTGATAGTGACACTAAAGTTAGGCCGCAAGGGCTAAGTGTGTGGAAAGATATTATTTTTAGAAGAGTAAAATAATGGTGACTCTTAGGCTAGGTAAGCTAATGATGTAAGGATCGAGCCCCCAAGTCTAGCTCTAAATGAATAGGGATGAGCACAGGGGATCCTTTGATATGATCATGGTGTTAATGTGTGAACGTGAATATGAATGCATCTTTATTACGGCCGCACCTCGATGTGAGGTTGCCTACGTATCCGTTAGGAATCAGGCCGAACGTAGCTCTAGCCGAACCTCGCACAAGTGTATGTCTACCTCAAAAAGGTCTTTTCAAGGGTTGTAACGTGGTTAGGCTAAAGGCTTGAAGAACAAGGGATAAAAGCTCAAGACCCTCGATAAGCCCCCAAGATGTGCAACCTCGCTTTTGAATCTTTGTATTTTTTATGCTTGAGTTTCTACTCTTTTTTAGCTCTTTATTTTTTCTTTAGCATTTATTTTATTTAATAAGTGTGGGCAATCCCAATCATGCGGTTGTAGGCGTCGCTTGAAGTGCGCCTGCGTAAAAGCATGTGGTGAATATGCTTGGTACTCATAGGAAGTAGGAATTGACATTATACGATTAGGGACAAGGAAAGTAGGGAGCTGCCAACAAGTTTTTAAGGAACTTGTAAACCGTTCACGGATCATAAAAGGCAACCACGAATAAAGGGACAACGATAGGCAACAACAATTGACCCGTGAAGGTTACACCCCATTCATAATCCATGAGATTACTAAATCCATATGGTTCGGAACCACGAAAGGAGGATCGAGGATGATGGTACGAAGTGATTCATGGAATCACATTCGCCCGTATTGGCCTCTACTTGATTCTTATAGTGAAAAGTGATTCCTGCGATCTCAAAGGCATACAAACAAAATATTCAATTTTCTCCAAACTATTATTAAGCTTAATTGGTTGAATATTAATGCAACATATAATTCTAAAATATTTGTGATCACTTGATTAAAAAACAAGATTAAAAAGGATCTTAAACCGGTTGTCCAAATTATCTTATTAGGCGTGATTTCAATTACATATTCCCTTTAAATATGCAATATGGTGATCATAAAAATAATAGAATATACATTAATATTGGAGCAATTCAACAATAATAGTGTTAGTTAAATCAAATAATAATAAACCTAATCATGATATTAGCAATATTAAAATAAAAATAAGTAATTAAATTAATTACTCACATTCCGCACGTTCCTTTAAATTGCTACATCATGAATAAATTGTTATTAACTTCAATAAAAAATAAATCAAATGGAAATTAAAAAAGATAAAAATTAGAGTTGATTTGGTCCAAAACCTCAGTTAATTATACCTATCACGCCTTGGTTAAAGTATAGAACTTTGGGTATTGTATGAACTCCTTGGAGTGCTTAATTAGGGGAAGGAATGGAAGAATAGGGTGGCTAGTATTTAGGCTAAAGAGGGAGAAGAGAATTATTTGTGATCAAGCTTGTTGATGATTGGAAAAGGGGAGATATGACCTCTATTTATAAAGAAAAAAGAAGGGTCGAAAAATTAAGATAAGATCCGAATTAAATCGGAATAAAACTCGATAGACTACAGTTTTTGCGGTTTTTGTTTTTATCATATCTTTTGATCCAGAAATCGGAATAAGATGAATAAAATATCGTTGGAAAGCTCTTGAAGTATAATTTCTAACACAATTAGAATAAGATTAAAATATTTTGTAGAATAAAATATATGAACGAAATAGTGAGACGGCGTCAGTTTTGGATAAAGTTTGACATTTTATTCATATCTTTTCCGTTATAGCTCGGAATTGATATTATAATATATCATTGGAAAGATAATTTCAAGGTCTATCCAACCATATAAAATTTGGATAAAAAATATGAGGCACGAAAATAATATCTGTCTATCTTTGAACGTCTTTCAATTCGGATAGAAATAGGATTTTCAAAAAGAAAAGTTTTATTCAATTTCAAACTCTTTAATCTTCTCTTTTCAAAAAGGATAATTAGGATCTTTTAGAAACTTATATAAGCTTCTTATTAATCCTAATTGGTTTAGGAATTGGATTAAATCATTTGGACCCTCCACATGATCATTGGGTCGTAGGTAAGGTGGGCTTAGGTTCGGTTTGGGCCCAGTTTAATATTTTGGTCATAACTTATTCGTTATAACTCGAATTTGGGATTATAATATATCGTTGGAAAGCTCTTTTAAAGCCCAACCAACTATTAAATCATTGGACCCATATTATGGACCAAAAAGAACTGTATTAAAATTTTTTATAAAAAGGACACGAAATGAATGATTTTAAAGGACACGAAATGAATTATTTTGGGTTTAAAGGCTCGAAAAGAGGAAAATAAGTTATGTTTTGGGGAAATGGGATAGGATTTGGGTTGGTTTATGAAATGAAAATATGGATTTAAGCACTCCAAGATTAAATACTCAACCCGACCAATAATGACGGTAAAAGGTTGTTCATCATCGGGTTTGGTTTTGGGGAGACATTTTTAGGTGTCTACAGCGGTCTATCACTCACTTGGCGTTCATGTTTGATGTGTCTATTTTATATAGTATTTTACCCCCGTCCCTTGGTCATGATTAGTAGTGTTTTTGGCTCTTTAGAGCCACTTTTATTACTAATTGGTGTTTTCTAGTGTTTTTGTAGATTTGGTTGACTTTTGCAGGGATTTACACTTTTGGAGTATTTTCCCGAGATATTTTGGAGCAATCACAGGCACTGGAGAAGAACGACCAGATTTTATAGCCCAGGACCGGTTAGAGCCATCAAATCGGTGATTAAGGGCTCGGTATAGGTGATACCGGGGCATTTAGACCGAGTATTAAAGACCGGAAGAGGAAACCCAGATTGGCCCGAAGAATTGGAGCCCAATCGTAGTCCAATTAGTGGCCCAAGAGAGCCGCCCGACCAAAGAGGCTGGCGCACGGAGGCGCCCCCGGCCAGGCGGGGAAGCTAAGGTTGGCGCCCGGTGACGCACCCGGCCGGGCGCGAGATTCAACATTGGAGCAAAAAGGCGCGCCTGATCGGGCGGTGCCTTGCCCGATCGGGCGCGTGTAATTATTAGGAGACGTTTAGCGTCATTTTAGTTTGTTTTAGTTTAGGATTTGTACGGAGTATAAATACTCCGTTGTAATAGGATTTTAGGATCTCACTCTCTCTCTCTTACTCTTTCTTGACTCTCTTAATTGTTTTCTTAGATTTTCTCTCTCTAAAACCTTTGTTCTTAATCTACTCATAATTTCAGGTTTATTTTGGTAACGATTTCTCTTCTCTTAATCTTCGTTGTATATTTTCATTCCTTTAATCATGTCTTGCTCTATTGCTTTGATTAGTTTAGTTTCGATTATGTCTGAGTAGTTTAATTCTAGGGTTTATGGGGATCCATATTTAATATGAAGGGATAATTTGCTATTATTGATTATTGGTATTGCATGATAATTTCTTATTGAATTGTTTTAATTCTTTGCAATTAGATTATGAATCGAGCAGATGTAATTTGATTGTGAATGTTTAGCAATATTGAATTGATGAATCGAGCAGATGTTAATTTAATACTAAAGGCTATTTTTAATAGGAACTTAGATCTAGTAAATTGCGAGAGCCTGTTAGATATATGTTGATTAATAATTTGCGAGAGCCTGTTAATCATGTTATTTGTTCAATGTTAATTATTAATTATTATGTTTTATCCCGGAATATTAATTATTGGTGAACCTGTGACCCTAGGCCTTCTTATTATTGTTTTTCTCCCTAAACTTATTCTTCGTAGTATAGAATTTATTCCCAAAAATATTGGTTACTTAGATAATTTAGATTATAATAATTAATTAGGAGTAAAAAGACTTGTTTCCCTGTGGAGTTCGACCCTAGTTCCCTATCTACTTTAGTTAGAGGACTTAGGTATTTACTTTTGATTAGGGGATACGACTTTACCCTGTCAATGTTTATCAGGCACGGTACCGAGCACTCGATAAGAGACGCAATCTGAGATGTGTTCTTATCAAAGACATTTTCATATCAAAGACATTGGAACACTTGCCCTTTTGTACACTTTTATATATATATTTTTTTATTTCTATTGCTTTTTATTTTTTTGAAATCACTCAAGCTTTTTGTAATTGCATAGGTTACACACCATCCCATCCCAAAATTAAGTAGATAAGAGTTGAAGAAGAAAGGTCTATCGTTAGACGAGGCTCAAAGTGGTTTATCAAAAAAAAGGATTGTATATTCGAAGGGTGAAAGGTAATATGATGTGGCTACAAGGGGTGCCTCAAATCATTGGTATACCTTGTGCTTAGTTTGACATGGATTTTTTTTTTCTTTTTAATGCAATGTAATGAAATGATCATATGCAAGAAAATAAATGCTCATTTTATTAAAAGGAAAAAAAAGAAAGAATCTACAAAATTAATCTAAGGGGAATAAAAATGTGCTTATGCTAGACTTATTGGGGAAAGGGTAAATAAAAAAGAAATAGAAAAAGAGGTCACGAAATCTTGTCGTTGAAGCTCGCCTCTTGTCTTGTGTTATTTGCTTTATCATTACTCGCTCTTCTTGTTAACTGGAGGCATGGGAAGCTTGTTATTATCAATCAAATGTTGGATAGCCTCCTTTAGCTTCCAACAGCTCTCAGTAGCATGACCCCTACCTTGATGGTACTTGCAGTGTTCATCTGGATTCTAACTAGGCAATCTCTTTTCAGGTGCGGGATCTTGAATAGGTCCAATGGGAGTAATGAGTCCTTTAGCATGGAGTCGATCGAAGGCAGTATCGTAGCTCATCCTAATGGGGGTGAAGTCATTCCTTAGTTGCTTCTTAGATCCTTGGTTATCCATGGCTAAAACTTCACTGAGATCAAAGGTACTAACATTGTTACTAGAGTGGGCGTTTTCGAAAGAAGAAGGATTGTCGTTCTTCTTTCCTTTCCAGCCATTGTGGTTATTATTGTTAGTAGCTTTTTGCTTTGCGAGGTCGTCTTCGATCTCGATACCTATGTCATAGACGGCTCTGAAAGTATTCAAGTTGTGTTGATATTTTAAGTGCTTTGAATACTTTTCTTGGAGATACTGATAAACATCCTCACAGACTCTTTTTCGGTGGGGACCTCAATCATTTTAGTGGAAGTTTCCCTCCACTTATTAAAGAAAGAAGTAAAGCCTTCATTCTCTTTTTGTCTTAGCATTTCAAGTTGTCTATAATCAGTTTCGACTTGGATATTGCATTTATACCTATCAATGAAAGAGTTTACCATCGATTCCCAGGTAGAGGTTTTCTCTTTGTCCAGGGAGAAGAACCATTGCTGACAAACGGTTTCAAGAGATAAGGAAAACAAGGAATGAAAGACTTTCTTATCAATCCCCTTAATGTTCATCATAGTTTCAAAGGCTCTTAAGTGAAGATAAGGATTATCTGTTGCCTTGAATTTTGGGATGTCGTTGGAAATGAACTTATGCGGAAGAAGTTCTTTGTCCACCAAGACCCCTTGTGAACTAATTCCTTGAAACTTGTAGTCACTAGACAACTTGCTCAAACTTTCTTGCATGAGGTCCTTCTGTTGTTGCTTCATAGGGTCATTGATTTTGAGGGTTAAAACCTTCAATGCCTCAGTCACGGTAGTCAATTGATTCTTAAGTTCGTTGACTTCTTCTTGAGTTTCCATTATCTTTTTAGCTTTCCTCTTTTGACGAATCGGTTTATCAAAAATTAAGACTTGAATAAAGAGGTTGTCCTTGATTAATCGCCCTTCTCTCCTTGACCAAGTACTGTGGAAAAGGAATTTGGGGATATTCGTTGTTAATTATTTGACTCAAACTCTATTCAACATGCAGTGGATGGAGGAAGGTAGGAAGAATGAAGATTGTGATATGGAGAAAGCATGTAGAGAATGGAAACATGATGTAGATGGAGAGATATGAAAAAATTAGGAATAGAATGTACCCCCAACTTAAATGACGGAAAAAAACGACTCATGCATGAACCTAAGACATGGTCATGGTGTGAAAAGAGTATGTAAAAAAGTGTGTGCTAATACTAGTGAGTGTAGGTGACATGCTAAGACTCGTGTCATGACCATGTGGCTAGACCATGTGATTAGATTCAATTAAAGACTTAATGAGACATTATAATTAATAAAAATAATCGAAAAACACAAAGTGATGACTCGAGCAATATACCGAACTGTTGCCAAAACGACAGGACTGCCGTCGCACTGTGTAGTGTAGCGCTAGACGACAGAGCTGTCGCCAGGCGCTACACTCCAAATCTCGGTGCCAATGCTGGAACGTTGATCTGGAACGGCTTTCGGTATTATTACTCTACAGGGTATGCCCTAAAGTCGTACTAAGTCAATTCTGATTAAATTATTAGACTCTAATTACCAAAATTAATTGATTAATTAAGAAAAATCTTTTTAGCCATTAAGAAATTTATTTTGTCTTAACGCAAGTCAAACAAACGGTTAGGAAAAAACACATAGAGAATGCACAATAAAAAATGCACAATTAGTCAAGTAGGCACAACACGATGCAATGAGTTTGCAACCTAACCATGGCTCTAGTTCTATAAAGTTCGGGATATGGGTTAGTCAAAGAGGGTCCATGGTTAATTGTCCGGATGCACCGCGCGGAAGCCTAACCGTGAAGGGTTGGCGCGAGTGGATGGGACACCGCGAGTTTAGAAAAACTCGCTTCCATGGTTTGGTGAATTCAACATTCTCGGATGTACCCTTTGTTTCTCAGAGCGTTCAATCAGGTAGATGGAGCATAAATTCCTAGAGGGTTATGTACATATGTAGAACACATATGGGTTTCAGAAAAGTGAGAAAAACTAAATAAGGAAGTAGGATCGAGTGAACAATGCTAAAGACTAGTCAAAATTAGAACGCATATTTCTGGCTCGGTATTGGAAGAACTTGGCGCCAGCAAACAGAAGCTGGCGCCAGCTTATGGCTTTAGCGCCTGGCGACAGAGGCTGTCGTCTGGTACTAAGGTCAAAATACTGGCGCTAATCTTTGTTCGTTGGCGCTAGTTCCTACATGCCTCAGCAGCTTTCTGTGCTCAATAAAATTTTCCAGTTTCGCGCAGTGTTATTTCGATCCTAGTTGTGAAAGATATTTCTCAAATTTCCTACGTGTAGAAATCCTAATTTTTAACTAATTACGGATGGTCTTTCCAATGATATCTTTTTTATGCATATGACAATAATGTTAATCAAAATTACGCACATGAAATACTTAGAACTTTTCGAGTCTCATCCACTCATTCTAAATCATTGCCGAAATAAATTTCAGGAATTAAAATAGAAATCCTACCCAGTGGAGTCGCCAAAAACTATAGGGAATATTTCAAGCGTTACCCCTAGTTTGAACCCCATTGTGATCATACACTTAAGTACGGTGGTGTCCAAAGGGAAAGAAGATAGAGCAAAAGAGTCGCCAACAAGTTTTTTAAGGAACTTGTTAACCGTTCACGAGGTGAAGGTTACACCCCTTAACGATCCAAGAGATCGTCAACTCCAATAGGTCTTGAACCATGACTAGTAGTTCGGGGATGAAGGTAAAAATCCAACCTAAAAGAGATTGAACCTGCCCTAATAATAGGCCTCTACTTTATTCTGATCGTATTCATGTGCGCTTTCTGACTAACATGCAATCAATAGGTTTACCCTAAACCTGTTTAATCTATGTTGGTTGAATATTAATGCACAAATAAAACTATTTTTTGCGATCACTTGAATTATTATCATAATTAACCCTAAACAAGATTATTAATCAGCTTATTAAGCGTGATTACAAGTACCAATTCCCTTTAAACATGCAATAAAAGGCGTGATCAAGCAATAACAATAATATATATCAAGCAACATAATAACAATCATAACAAAAATAATAATCATCATAATTATATTAAAGCATAATAATAGCAAGATCCTAGGCATGATACTAACAAGATTAATAACAAACCCTAGCATGTCACTAAACATTAAAGATCAAAGCTTTAAACCAAACATGATACTAACATGAATATTAGGAAAGAAAATAAAAGGAATCATACTTTTAATCATACTTGATATTAAAGTTACCCTGGACATGATACTAGGAATTTATTGTTGTCACCCTAAACATAAAATTAAGGAAAACATCCTAACATGATACTAGGAATCATAATAACAACCTAAGCATGATTTCTACATCATAACATCAATATAAACCATTAAAGTACTTACTTGGATGACTCGTACCTCTTTCTAATAACAAAATACACACGTTAGTAACTTCAAGGAAAATAATAAATCAAACAATTAAATTAAAAGATTGAAAGAGAGATTAGGGACCAAACCCTCAGAAATTAAAAACCTTTCACGTCTAGGGCGAAGGGAACTTCGAATATGGCTAGGTGTATCTAGGTCTTGCGAGTGTGGAATTTTGTATTTTGAGGAAAGGCTAGTTTAGAAAATAGAGAGAGAAAATATCAAGAGATTCTTGATGAGAGTTGGTGAATATTCGTGAGAATTGGTGAATCCAAACGGAGTTTTAAGAAGACTATTTATAGAGAAAATCAACCAAAAAGATAGAAAATCAAAACAGAATTCTGACGCGCGAAACGAGGTTAGCGCTAGACGCTTACATTAGCGCCAGGCGCTAACGCTACCGCCAGGCGCCAAGCTTAGCGTCAGGCGCTAATGCTGGCGTTTGGCGCTAACTTAATTATTGACGCGTTTTCTAAAATCAGATAGAAATTTACCGTAGAGGAGGATAAAATCGTATTTTCCTCAAAAAATTCTTTTATTTTGATTAAAACTCTAAAAAGTCAACAAAAGTCAATTTATCAATGCTAATTGAATTAGGAATGAAAAGAACCTTGTAGAAGAATCTAGAAGACTAAAACCATTCTTAGTTGCATTAGGAATGATTAATCCATATTAGGCCCTCCCCTAGATCATTGGGCCGCATATAAGGCTCAAACCGGACCCAGTTTAGTAATTTGGCCATAACTTCCTCATTTTTCATCGGAATTGGGCTTATAATATACCGTTGGAAAGATCTTTTCAAGCCCCATACAACTACACTACTATTGGACCCATATCATGGACCAACCAAACTGGATTGGCTGTTTTTCTTAAAATAGGTTTTCAAAAACAGAGAGAAGAGAAAAGCAATTAAAACTATCCGCAACACTAGACTTTCAACACTTTCACTTTATTCGATTACGATTTGACGTGAAAGGCACTCATCACCGGGTTTGGTTTTGGGGAGACACAAATGTGTGTCTACATTTATCAAATTTTATGCCTTGAAATTGCTGTATTATGTTCGTAAATCATGTTTAGAGTGTTTTGAGACTTGTTTCACTCAATTTGGTGAAGGAGCGAGCATTTTGCTATTGTTAACCCTCTTAAGGTGACCCGTTCTTTGTATTTTTGTTTGCCATTTTTATCAAAATTTGTCACAAAATTTATCATAATATTGCAAGAAATTGTTTAATTGCTGAATTTTGCTATTTATGCTTGGTTTGAAATTGTGCTATGTTTTAGTACTACGTACTCTATTTTTGCGAACATAGTATCATGCGGCTAGGCGAACCTTAGATACTATAGAACTTTAATTTTCTGGTATTTTGAATAATATAGCATGGCTAGACAACGAGGCTCGGGATCTCGTTCTCGTTCTAGGGAAACTCGTCGAGAGGACGACCCCATAGGCACCTCTTCTTCTCTAGAGGAGTTTCCAAAGTGGGATGGGCACACTCTGTATTTCGCGCCGTTGTTCCATATCTCGGAGCGTGTTCGCTGAGGGATTGTCAGCGGGAGGATTTGCAGCCATGGTTCTGGAAACACGACCATCGACTCTCTGTACGATACCTATTTCCGTGACAACGTTGGTCTACGTCATCGGGGGGAGTCATGTGGCCTAACTCCTTTGTTGCGAGCCACCCGGGCTATGTACTCTTTTTGACATAACAACCTTGAAGTCCGGGATTTGGTGGAGTTCTTTTGGGACACCACCAACACTTTTCACTTTCCGTGGGGTGAGCTGACTGTTACTCCTACCGACTTCAGTCTCATTACGGGATTGGAGTTCACTTCTGTCCCTCTCCCTTTTGATAGCGTTATCACTGTCTTCTCTCCGGAGGTGCTGGAGCTGTTGGGCCCTATTACTATTCGGGCTCGTGCTGAGGCTGACCCAATGAAGCTTAGTACTAGATGCATTTGCGGAGTACGCTTGCTATTGCTTTTCAAGATCCTGCGACCACCCTAGAGCAGCGGGTGCGCAATTTTGCTCTGATCCTTTTGTCAGGGAATTTTTATCCTGATAGAGGTAGTCGAGTGTTGCTCTACTACCTACCTGCTGTTCGCGACCTTGCTTCAGTCGGGTCATATGATTGGGCCAGCTTGGCCTATGCCGACTTCCTGGTTGAACTGCGGCTTTCTAGCCGTCCAAGCTCCTTCGAGGGAGACATTGCACTTTCTAGCTTTTGGAGAGTCGTAGAGGTACACTTTATTCCTTCTAAAGTTAGCTCTAGACTTATTTTAGCATCTATTGACACATTTTTTGCTTGCGTATATCTGATTCTACGAGTACTTTCCATCTCTTGCGCCGGCGAGACCCTCGCCTCGCGAGCTCTTTGTTGCTGCTAGTTAGGGAGGTCCTCATAGTGCGGAGGTCACTTCTAGGCGCATTCAAGAGTTGGTCCTCTCGGTATGTTTTCCTTTTTTAGATGCTTGCTCTTTTATACCTTTAATAGGATTTTGTCTCATGAGTGCATTTTGTAGGAGCCGGCCGTAGAGTTTCGGCCGTGGGCCGATTTTGACATTCCTACGCTTGCTGCGCAATACATCGCTCAGCGTCGCTATTTCCAGGGGACGTATGAGTCTGCGGTGTATCTTGGCAAGAGAGTGGCTATTCAGCATTCCTCGGAGGCCTTTGTCGTTCCAGCTCACCCACATCAGCATATATTTGATAAGGCGAGGTTGGGGACTTTGGCGAGTTGGGCGCCAGAGGGCATGCCTTGGCGGACGCACGCTCGTCCGGAGCTGTGTTATACGGAGGCTTTGCTACTGCTCTTGGCTCCACCACCTGTTTTGCCAGAGGGAGGAGAGGAGGTATCCTTTATTTTGCACATTTGTCTTTTGTGTATCCCCCAAGTAGACGTTAACTACTCAGTTTATCTAGTAGGATGCGCACACGGAGTTTGTCGCTCCACATGTGTCCATCACCTATTGGGGGTGTATGGCCCTGTTGAGGAGATGATTCCTCTAGATTTTTCGGATCGTCTCTTTATCGAGCATCCGATACCACTGTAAGAGTTTATAGGTACGAATGCGGAAAACATAAATAATATTCATATAGCACCTAATCCCAAGATCATGCATAACACATAAAGAATTAGAATTAATACCTTTGAAGCGTGATTCCACGTGCGATCGAACAAGAACAAGGGAGATAAAGAACCTCAAGCGTGATTCCTCTACTTGGTCCACATGCACAGATTAAGACCTCCACTAATTCTAGTTAGTCGCAATCGAACACTTCAATTGACCTTCTATGGAGAATAACGAGCAACAAATCACGAACCACCACGAGGGGAGGGGATAGGCGTGTGGTACAGAGAGAGAGAGAGAGAGAGAGGTTTTGGGATTATTGGTTGCTTGATGCACAATTAACTGTTAATTGTGTTGTGTCATAAAACCCTAGGCATGGACTATATTTATAGATCTCATCTCTAAATAAGAGTCCATGACAAAGCTCAAATCCTAACTCTAATCTAACTATACATGCCCAATCCAATTCATGATTGGTTACTTGTTCATGAGGCCCATAAATGGGCCTCTAACTTGCTTAACCCAATACCTTTGTTGTGTGACCTCATAGGATCCATTCTAGTGAGACTATTGAGTAGCCCAAAAATCAATGATCATAGTCTAGAAATAGATAATGACGACCCAAAATAACGAACTTATTATCTCCATAATAGTGATCCTTGATATATCTAGTAATTGCACTTATCGAAGACACAACTCCTTCAATCTCTCACTTGTCTGAGACGAGTGCACAATATTAAAATTCCTTAAGTCAATGTGTGTCGATTTGATAATATGATTGCATCTTATGTCGTGATCATATTAATCTACAAATCTTTTCTTGAGAAATTGAGTTAGAATTACAAAATAAATGATTACTTTGTAATCCATTTGAGTACGGCCATACATTTTCTGAATTCTCCCTCCTCAAGGGGCCAAGACACATTCCTAATTAAATAGGTAGACTCAATCCAATATTGTGGCAACCAAGGCTCCCACTCAAATCATGAGGTAACCAGGAAACACCATTTATAATCTCCAGTTACGGGAAGATGTTTGAATGTACACAGTTACATCAATCATTGAATGAAATCAATGTTCCACTCATGTCAAAGGAATCCACTAATATATCCGGAAGCTCTATACTTGAGCTTCAAAGCAGGTCTATAGTTCGATCATGCATCGTTCATGCATATCCATGTGATTGACCGAGCATCACTACGATCTTATAGCCCATGAACCTGCGCTATCCAATCAATCTTACATGCTAGTCCATTTATTGAAATCATTTATGTCCAGTTTAATGATCCCGAACTAGGAACTTAAATAATATATGAATTTAGTTCACCTGTGTGGTTTCATTCACCAGGTTATTTAAATAAAGTAACCCGATGAGCCCATCAATCCATAATTATTTTATAAATTTTATTTAATATTGAAACCACAATTAAATAAGAGAAATGACAAATTTCTGATTAAACATAGTTCTTCAAATGAATGTATTACATATGTAATAAGTTTTTCTAAAAAACAAATACAACTTAAACTACATCATTATCTTCAATCCAATTGCACTAGTGTGCTTCTCATGCTTAGGCAATAAAAGGGGTTTAGTAAGTGAATAAGAGACATTCTCATCCGTATGAACTTTCCACATCTTGACATCTCCTCTGCCAACGATCTCTCAAATGAGGTGATACTTCCTCCCAACGTGTTTGGATTTGAAGTGTGACTTAGGCTCCACTGATTGAGCAATGGTGCCATTGTTGTCACAATGCAACTTGATTCCCTTTTGAGCACTTGGTATGATATCCAGCTCAGTTAGGAACTTCTTTATCCAAACTGCTTCCTTAGCTACTTCAACAACAGCCAAATACTTTGATTCTGTTGTAGAGTCTGCGACAGTGATTTGCTTCGAACTCTTCCATCTCATTGCTCCTCCATTCTTCAGACAGAAGATGTATCTAGACTGGGATTTAAAATCATCTTTGTCTGTTTGGAAACTCGCATCCAAATAACCTTTGACAAACAACTCATATTCTCCACCATATACTAGAAACATTCCTTTAGTCCTTCTTAAGTACTTAAGGATGTTCTTGGCAGCTGTCCAGTGTGCTTCTCTTGGATTTGCCTGAAATCTGCTACACATGCTTAGAGCATATGAAACATCCGGCCTTGTACAAATCATGGCATACATTATCGACCTTACTGCCGAAGCATAAGATATAATCGCCATACGTCTAATCTCGTTTGGTGTAACCGGACATTAAGATTTACTAAGCATAATGCCATGAGACATGGGGAGAAATCCTCTTTTGGATTTTGACATCTCAAACTTATCAAGAACCTTATCAATATAAGTCTCTTGACTTAGCCCAATTATCCTTCGAGACCTGTCTCGATGAATCTTGATTCCCAAAATGTACTCAGCATCACCCAAGTCTTTCATGGAGAAACAACTCTTCAACTAGTCCTTGATTGACTCAAGCATTGGTATGTCGTTCCCCATGAGAAGTATGTCATCTACATACAAGAATAAGAAAACTATGTTACTCCCACTGGACTTCTTGTATACACAAGGTTCCTCTTCACTTTTGAGAAAACCAAACTGTTTGATTGCTTCATCAAAACGAAGGTTCCAACTCCTTGATGCTTGCTTTAATCCATAAATGGATTTTTAAAGTTTGCATACCTTTCCAGGATTTTCTGGATCTTCAAAACCCTCAGGTTGTGTCATATACACTTCCTCCATCAAGAACCCATTTAAGAAGGCGGTTTTGACATCCATCTACCAAATTTCGTAATCGAAAAATGCAGCAATCGCTAGAAGAATCTAAATGGACTTAAGCATTGCTACTGGAGAAAAGGTTTCATCATAGTTAATACCATAAATATGTTTGTATCCTTTTGCAACCAGTCTTGCTTTATAAATGTAGGCATTTCCATCCTTGTCTGTTTTAATCTTGTAAACCCACTTGCAACAAATAGGTTTTACCCCATTAGGCAAGTCCACCAGGGTCCGCACAACATTTTCAGACATCGATTCCATTTCGGATTTCATGGCCTCAAGCTATTCATTTGAGTTGGGGCTTGCCAAAGCGTGCTTGTAGGTAGAAGGTTCCTCATTCTTCAATAAGAATATTTTTAGAATCCTCAGTTAACAGAACTTCAACAAACTGTTTGTTTCTGATTCTGGCAGACCTACGTGGGGTAGGAGCAACAATAAAAATGTTCTGTTCAACTCTTTGAAGATTTTCGCAAGAGTTAGATTCAAGTGGGACAAAAGGAGTCTCGCTAGTTGAAATAGCTTGCTCCGACGCATGATTATGTGCCCTCGCCTCTGACATGGTGTTATCCACATCCATTTGTTGCTCTTCTCAAATTTCTTTGAGAACTAATTTACTCCCACTTGTCTTTCTAGAGAGAAAGACACCATCGCGAGCAACAAACACTTTGTCATCTGCGAGATTGTAGAAGTAATACCCTTTTGTCTCTTTGGGGTAACCCACAAAGAAACATTTGTCTGATTTAGGGTGTAGTTTGTCGCTTTGTAAACCTTTTACATAGACTTCACATCCCCAAATCTTGAGAAAAGACAAACTTGGATCTTTTCCATTCCATATCTCATATGGTGTTTTTTCAACTGCTTTGGACGGGCTTCTATTCAGTACTTTGGCAGCTGCTTCTAGTGCATATCCTCAGAATGATATGTGTAGATCAGTAAAGCTCATCATGGACCGAACCATATCTAGTAAGGTCCTATTCCTCCTTTCTGACACCCCATTTAACCGTGGCGTCCCTGGAGGAGTTAACTGTGAAAGTATTCTACAATTAATCAGATGTTCATCAAATTCTTGGGTTAAATATTCACCACCATGATCAGATCGTAATGCCTTGATTATTTTCCCAAGTTGGTTTTGTACCTCATTTTGGAATTCTTTGAACTTTTCAAAGGCTTCCAACTTCTGCTTTATTAAGTAAACATATCCAAATCTACTTAAATCATCAGTAAAAGTAATGAAGTATCTATATTGACCCCTAGCTTTTGAACTCATTGGTCCACACACATCCGTATGTATGAGTCCCAAAAGGTCACTTGCTCTTTCACCTATACTCATAAAGGGTGACTTAGTCATTTTACAAAGCAAGCATGACTCACAATTTTCAAAGGAGTCCATCCTTATGTAATTTCTGGATGCGCTTTTGGTAAATATGTCCAAGCCTACAATGCCATAGGTAAGTTGGGTTTGAACCATCTGTTCTTTGCTTTTTATGATCTATGTTATAGACATGAGTTGTATAATCTAAGACATACAAACCATTAATTAATTTTGCTTTAGCATATAACATATTTTCATTGGAAATAAAACAACACTTGTCTCTTATTTAAAAAGAAAAACCTTCAGTATCTAAAATAGGAATTGAAATAATGTTCTTGGTAATTGTTGGAACATAATAACATTTATTAAGAACCAAAAGTAAACCAGAAGGAAGTCTCAAATGATAATCTCCAATAGCAAGTGCAGCAACTGTTGCTCCATTTCCTACTCGGCGTGTGACTTCTCCTTTTGCTAGCTTCCTACTTCCTCTAAGGCCCTGTATGTTATTAACAATGTTAACTTCACAACCGGTATCGAATACCCAAGTTGAAGAAGAAGTAAGATTTATTTCTACAACAAAAACATCAAGTAACTCCTTACCTTCTGTTTTCACTGGTGTATAATGGGGACACCCTGGTGTATGGCAAAGCCAATCACCACAATAGAAGCTTTCTCTTTGTCTCCTTTTCAGGTACTCCTCAGCATGGTTGAGTAAAAGGTTAACTAATGTCACAATTGAGCCATCATCATTATGAGTGAGCCTAACTATATCAAAACCATCGTGGAGTGAGAACAAGATTATGTCATACGCGGAGTCATCATCGAACGGTTTCCCAAGGACGTCCATTTGGTTGAACAAATCAATCATTTTAGTGACATGGGTCCTTACTGACTGACCAGGCATGAGTTTCTTAGCCATTATCTTACAATGTACATTGCAAGCCTTATACCTTATACTATCAATCCAGGAATAGTAAATCCGAGGGATCAAATTAACGACCTCTTTTACATTATGATCTTTGAAGCCTCCACTTCCTAATGCCCCAATGCCACCTCGACAGATAGCACGAAGACATTTATGCAAGTTAGTTAGCTCATAGTTCCTGAATATTCTTTTCCAACAATTTGGAATAGATTCTAAAATGAGAATCCCAATTTTCTCAGCGTCCGAAACAATTTTCACACGCCTTTCAGGTTCATAACCCTTAGTATACTCGCTCTCAACAGGAATATATAAACGAGATTCAAGCTTTTGGCTTATGAGAACATTTCTCAGCTCGTTCTCCCATTCCCTGAAGTTTCTGAGATTCAGCCTAAAATTTAGTTTCGTTGGCAAAATAGTGTTGTCGTTATGGTATTTCATCTACAAACAAAAACAAAACGAGGCAAAGTTCAATAATTATGTTTAATAAATTTAAAAAACCATAAGCGATATTAATTATTGGTCACTTTAAAGCACTTATTCAATGTTAAAATGGTCCCTATTGAATTAAATGATTCCAAGACCATTTATTTGTGTAATAGTTGACCAGACTGAGGCCCTACTATCAAGCATTACATTTTCAAGGTCAGTAAACTCTTTACTGATTACAACATTTGTAATTCCTGGTTGAATAATTAACCATCACATGTTTAATTATTACACTTAGCTTCAAGGTTCTAAACCCTTTAGGTAACCTTGTTGAGTATAACCAATTAAATATGTAGAACATGATCTACCCCACAATACCTAAAATAACAAGTGATGCTCTGATGAGGCCGACCCGTCACCCACGATTAAAGGATTGTTGGGTATCTAATTGGAAAAGCTACCTCAATATTTCTGGGACCTAGTTTTATTATGTTGTGATTATTTAGTGAACTCTAGCGCATCATTAATCAACATAAATAAAATCTAACATGCATAATCTACTAATGCATAAATAAAACATGACATCGTATGGCCCCTTAATCCTAAGAAAACTAATAAAGCAATAAAGGCTCCCACTTGAATCTTCATGGATCTCATCCATTTGGCTCCTTTGAGTCTCTTTCCATTGGCTTCTTGGATCAATTGCAACCTGTAATACTATTCTATTCTATCTACTACTTAAATAAAATAATATAAATTACAAAAATACTTAACGGTACGCAAACCGTATTTATATTATAAAAATACAAAACGATGCGCAGATCGTATTTAGAATCTATGGGCCATAATAGTCTTTATGTAGCAATAAATAATATCATATACTATAAAGTGCCACATAATAAATCACTCATTATGCTTTCCTAAACTACAACATCGAATGATCATAATTAAGGAAACATGACACAAAATATCTTATATTTTTAATTAATTAATTATTGCAATTAGATAATATCATATATTATATCTAACCAACCATAAAATATCATACTTCTTCCGTTCTTTTATTATTGCACCACTTGCCTTTTTAGGAAGTTTTACAAATATTGCCCCATTTCCTCTTTAGGAAAAAAATTATTTGTGTTCACACTACAAATACCCAACATACCCTTGCTTTTTCACACTTACCCTTTAATTTATCAATATGTCACATGGGCAATTTTGTATTTTTACCTTTCTCTCTCTCACTTTTTTCCACTACCAAAATATTTGTACCCAACCCCTATGGTGCAATAATAAAAAAACGGAGGAAATATATTTTATTTAGGGTAAGAGATAAAATCAAATCATATTTTAGTTATGGAAGATAAATCATATTTATTTTCCATGGTTTTCCTAATTAATTTAGGAGATTCTATCCTAATTGCTAGCCGATCACATAATTTTAAATCAATTATTATCCAAAAATAATTATGGGATAATCTCATTAAATCAATCATTATCCAAATAGAATCTTTTGCTCCATAATTATCTTAACAAAAATAACAACTTAAATTTGTGAATTATCTTTTCAAAATCAAAACTTATCCTTTTAATTTTAATTTTGAAATCTGATTTTTAAACAAAATAAATAAAATAATAATTTTTTTTGAAACATGCGCTAGCCACCGCGGTGTGGCCAACCGGAGCTGGCCACGGTGGCCGTACACCTTGCGGTGTACGCTGCCCTGCAGCGCCGCAAGAACAGCAGCAACAACGCACTCAACTTGCGGTGCACTACTGTGCTGCTCCTGTTCAACTTCCTGCCAGCCCGCCCTCCCTCCTGGACCACCATCGGTGCGACAGTCACCGTGGCAGCGCCACCCAGCCGCGGCTGCCGCACCCAAAAACCTTTATTATTTTTGATTTTTAATTAAAACAAAATATTTTATTAAAATTAAATTAATCTGGTCCTTGTAATTTTAAATTAAATTATATTCATTTTCAAAATTAGGGTTCTTCATGAATTTAATCCCCAATTCAATTTAACTTTTTAATTAAATAATTTGATCATGAAAAATTCATAATTTAACATGAAATCAAATAGATTAAATTCTTTAAACATATAATTATCGAATTAAATCAAAACTAAAACACAAAATTTCACAAATTAGGGTTTATAGTTTTGAATTTGTTTTGAAATTAGGGTGAGGGGGCGAAAATTTCGAGTGCTTTAGGGCAAAATTCGGATCACTTGAAGGCTAATTCGGAGCAAATTAAACAACTTTTATTGATTCTATTTTGTTAAATCAGATTTAAAATAATAATTGACCCATAATTAAATTATTCTTCCTCCTAATTAAATTAGAATTGTGGACTATCAAAGAATTAATATTCAATATATGTACATGCATAGGCTAACTGATACCACTGTAGGAGTTTATAGGTACGAATGCGGAAAACATGAATCATATTTATATAGCACCTAATCCCAAGATCATGCATAACACATAAAGAATTAGAATTAATACCTTTGAAGCGTGATTCCACGTGCGATCGAACAAGACAAGGGAGATAAAGAACCTCAAGAGTGATTCCTCTACTTGGTCCATAGGCACAAATTAAGACCTCCACTAATGCTAGTTAGTCGCAATCGAACACTTCAATTGACTTTCTATGGAGAAGAACGAGCAACAAATCACGAACCACCACGAGGGGAGGGGATAGGCGTGTGGTATAGAGAGAAAGAGGTTTTGGCATTACTGGTTGCTTGATGCACAATTAACTGTTAATTGTGTTGTGTCATATAACCCTAGGCATGAACTTTATTTATAGATCTCATCTCTAAATAAGAGTCCATGACAAAGCCCAAATCCTAATTCTAATCTAACTATACTAGCCCAATCCAATTCATGATTGGTTACTTGTTCATGAGGCCCATAAATGGGCCTCTAACTTGCTTAACCCAATACCTTTATTGTGTGCCTCATAGGATCCATTCTAGTGGGCTTTGGACTATTTGACTAACCCAAAGATCAATGATCATAGTCTAGAAACAGATAATGACGACCTAAAAGAACGAACTTATTATTTCCATAATAGTGATCCTTGATATATCTAGTAATTGCACTTATCGAAGACAGAATTCCTTCAACCACGACATCAGACTTGGGTGAGTCATTTATATGCCTTTTTTATCTTCATATATATTGTCGATCGCTACTTACTTGTCTTTTGACAGTTCTCTTGCGAGGTGGTGATGATGATGGCAAGAGGCTTTGACAAGCTTCTTGTCGTTGTGACGACACTGCAGAGGTATCTTTCTTACTTTTAGTTTATGATTTGATTTATTCACCTTGCATCTGACATGACTTAGTTTTGTAGGGGCAGCCTATTCCTCCTCATACTTGGCCGAGACCTGAGGCTAGGAGAGAGAGGTCCGGCTCGAGGCGTCGTCGTACCTCGTCCAGGGGTGAGGGTGGCCGATTGGAGGCGGCTCATCCTGAGAGACAGAATGGTTCGGGCTCTTCCTCTGAGAGTGCATAGACTAGATCAGCCGGCCAGGGAGGCATGCCATCGGCTCCTTTAGGGGGTGGTGGGACGTATAAGTTTGGCTCATCGTCGCTGTAGTGGCCGCAGCCTCAGTCATTGGCTATTGAGCATCATAGCGAGCCGAGATAGGATGACCCTAGGCTGTAGATTCCAACTGGTGGAGACTGGTGAGGGGCACACTCTGCGATCTACTTTGTTCTTTGATGCTTTGGGAGTGCCTCCTCATTTGCTTCCACCGGCACCTTAGCTGTACCCGTGCTTTTTATTTGACTTATAGGACTTTGCTAATTTATATGACTTCTTTGTTAGACTCATTGTATATATTAGACATATTGTATATACAACTTTATTATGCTTATATTATCTTTGCATTTTATTTTTTATTTTACGTGCATGTGTGTGTGTGCAAAAAATTGTGACTAATTTTTACGTAAAAAATTTCTGTCATTTTTATTATTAATGGAGGGTATCCAACTTTCTCCTCAAAAAGAAAAAATAAAAAATAAAATTTTGACTAAAATAAGCCTAAAATTAATTAAGCTTAAGTTAATCAAAAATACATTTGAAAGAAGGCAAAACATAAAGTCAATGCACGAAAATCGAGACGTGATTGACAAAAAAATGGTTGGATAGCGCAAATAATCTGATTGTCAAACCGAATTTCTGTCGCACAACGCTGGTGTCGTCGGACGTTGTGCCTGTCGTTTGGCGACGAACTCTTTTTCTCCGAATCCTTTCGGGAAACAAACTGCATTAGTTTTGCCAATAAATAGCCCCCAAATCCGTCAATTTCTGTATATTTTGAACAGATTAAAATAATAGTTTTAGCTGTAATTCTCTTTAAGCAATCATGTCTAAGAGTTTTAGTATTTTACTCGTGAGTGGTGTCGTTCTTTGACTGCTAAGGAGAGAAAGAGCTTGATTTCCTTCATATGGGAGGTATCTATGGTATTAAGGGGGTAGATATAGATATATATTTTATTTATACCGCCTTAGAATATTGGGATCCAGACACACATTGCTTTAGATTAGGCTATGATTAAATTAGTCCTTAACCGGAAGAATTTGGTGCCATTCTTGGCTTTCCCTCCATGGATCTTGCGGTAATTCCTAATGTTAGTGAGTATTATTATAAATATTTTGAGCGCTTCTTTAATTTGAAAGACTGAGATCTAACAAATATAGTAGATGGTAGCATAGTTAATCTAAAAGAATTTGCACGCCACTACTTTGATAGACCGTAATACGAATCTTTTCATGTTTATAGAAGGAGGGATTTTCTCTTTTGCATGCTTAGCCAATATCTCCTCACAAGTGGTAATAATCGTGAGGGTCAAGCAATATTAGTGTCTGTGATGGAGCAAATTGTATTAGGGAGAAATCCAATGCCATTAATTGTTGGAGAAACAATGCTTAGTTTGGATGAATTAAAGAAAAATCCAAAAGCACCATTTCGAGGCTCTCCAATTTTATTACTGGTAGAAAAATAACATTTTTAATTACAGAAATCAAAAATATATATTTTTGTATAGTAATACTAATTATTTGCATTGGATTTTTGCAGATGTGGCAAATGGAGAGACTAGAATTATTTAGTCCTCCTAATAATATTGAAAAATACACTCCAAAGTGCTTTGTGAGGTGAAAGAAGCACTTCTCTATAAAGATGGGTCACCGTGAGTGGATCAAAATATTCGCCTCTCGTGATTTTGCTATCAAATGGGTCATCCCATGGTGGAAAATCGAGAAGATGGTTGGTGTCAACAAGCAACCCTTCTGCCGTCTTCCAAGCTTAATCAAATGGGTCATCCCATGGTGGAAAAAGAGAGTACGGTCTTATTCAAACAATTCCTTCTTGAGATCTTCGTCATCCCTATGAATTTCTTGTTTCTCAAGAAGTAGAGAGGTTTGACACTTATTGGAGTGCTAGGCCTTTATGGAAAGTGGTTACCGAAAAGGCTCCTCCTTCTTTGCCCAAGGATGTGAAGCATTGGCTTCTTAATAAGCCTATAAAGGATAAGAAGAAAGATCAAAGTAGAACCAATGTGAAGAATCGTCTAGGTGACAAGATAACTCCTATTAAGGAATGCTTAGGTGAAAGAGTTGAGTTCAAAACACCTATGATGCCTAAGAAGAAGGACACTACTAAAGGCAAAAAGAAAAGAAAAGCTGACTCTTCAGAAAAGAAAGTTTGGGTGGAAAAGAAACATGGTGTCCTAGCTACAGAAGAAACTATTTACTCCAAGATTGAATGTAGATCTTCTAAAGGATGCCTACTAGCTCAAGTGATGAACGATGAAGAAGACGCACACAAAAATTGGAAAAGAGTAAAGAAAGAGAAGAACGATTGAAGCATTGCTTAACTTTCAATTTATTAGACTAATTTAATTTTGTAGTCAATTTATTTTATTAAGCATTTATTTAAATACCATCAATAATGTAATTTTACTTTATTTTATTAATGCAATTTTCAGCTTTTTAATATTAAATTAACAATTACATTACATGTTTTATTAAAGCAATGAAAACACTTAATTTTTCTAAAAATATTCGAGTAAAGAAGTCGAAAATTTCCGAAATACACCGAAAATTTCCAAGTTTAATGTGAAAAAATTGGCGTCGAATTTTGATCCCGTTGCCAAACGATGGTCTCCGTCGTCTGACGTTGACTTCGTCGCCAGGCGACGATTTGCACTGGGAACGCTCGTGCATATTTGTGCTAATATCTTCTAACAGACTTGCTGGAATGCGAGGTTTATAAAAATTAAAGTGGCCACACCCTATAAGGGTTGCCTACGTATCCTTTCCTAAGGAATCAGTCCAAACGTAGCTCTCTTGAGTGTCCTACTCAAGTAATTATGGGTAGTACTTCTTAAGTTGGTCAAGATTTGTCATGTTTGAGAAGTCATTGCCATCCATATCATTAAGTTTTGCAGCTCAACCTAACAGGATGGTTTTGACAATGTATGGTCTATACTAATTGGGTCTAAACTTGCCTCTTGGATCTAAAACATTTTTTCTTAATGCTTTCAGGACCAAGTCTCCTACTTTTATATTTCTTGTCTTGACTTTCTTGTTGAAGTGTCTAGCCACACGGGTTTGATAACACTGAGTATGATTTAGAGCCTCTAGTCGCTTTTCATCAAGTAGAATTAGCTCTTCATACCTCACTCTAGTCCATTTTACCTCATCGAGTTTACTTTCTAACGTGATGCGTAGGGAAGGTATTTCCAGTTCTACAGGTTGTACGGCATCCATTCCATAGACTAAGGAAAATGGCGTATTTCTTGTTGATGACCGAATTGATGTGCGATAACCCCACAGGGCAAAGTGGAGTTTGTCGGGCCAATCTTTGTAATTTTCTGTCAACTTCTCGATGATTGTCTTTGAATTTTTATTAGCTGCTTCAACGACACCGTTTGATCGAGGTCTATAGGGAGAAGAATGATGGTGTTTAATGCCATACTTTTGTAACAATTCTTCACATTCTGCTTGAAAGTGAGTTCCATTGTCGTTTATCATTTCATGTGGGACTCCGTATCAACAAATGATGTTTATGTCGATAAAGAGTGCTACATGTTTTGCAGTGAGTTTAGCATATGATTTTGCTTCAACCTATTTATTGAATTAATCAATTGCTTCTAATATGCATTCATGGCCTCCTGTTCCTAGAGGAGTAATTTTTCCAATGATGTCTATTCCCCATGCTGAGAATGGCCATGGTGATGTATAGGTGTAGAAGAACGATGGAGGAACATGTTGTTAGTTGGCATATATTTGTCATTTAGGGCATCTTCTAACATATTGATGTCAATCCGTATTCATGGTAGTCCAATAATACCCTTCGCGCATTATCTTTTGGACTAGCATCTTGCCGTTTACGTGTATTCCCCATACCCCTTCGTGGACTATTCTCAAAGCTTTTTGGGCTTCCTTTTTGCCTAAACATAGAAGAGCTCGACCTTTAGGTACCCTTTTGTGTAGCTCATCGTTAATGAGCACATATTGGGAAGCCAAAAGTCTTAAGGCTCGTTTTTCCCTTTTAACAGCATGGGGTGGATATTTTCCCTTTGTGACATAGTTGAGGATGTTCGTGTACCAAGGTTCTTCCTCTTGGGTTACTTCATCATCCTCTATTGCTTGGATGTAAGCTGAGTTATGCCTCTTTTCTATCGTTAAAGGCATTTGCTCGATTTCCGTAGGTGTAGGGAATATTTCAAGCATTACCCCAAACTTGAACCCCACTGTGATCTACACTTAAGCATGGTGGCGTCCAAAGGGAAAGAAGCTAGAGCAAAAGAGTCGCCAACAAGTTTTAGGAACTTGTAAACCGTTCACAGGGTGAAGGTTACACCCCTTAACGATCCAGGATATCGTTAACTCCAATAGGTCTAGAACCAAGACTGGTGGTTCGGGGATGAAGGTACAAATCCAACCTAAAAGAGATTGAACCTGCCCTAGTAATAGACCTCTACTTTATTCTTCTTGTATTCATGTATGCTTTTTGACTAACATGAAATCAATAGGTTAACCCTAAACCTGTTTAATCTATGTTGGTTGAATATTAATGCATAAACAAATCTATTATTGGCGATCACTTTAATTATAATCAAAATAACCCTAAACAAGATTATTAATTATCTTATTAAGCGTGATTACAAGTACAAATTTCCTTTAAGCATGCATAAAAGTGTGATCAAGCACTAAATAATAATAAGCATCAAAGAACATGATATTAACAATTTATATATAGTTATCCGTCGATTAACAAATAACATGAAATAATTTATAAATTATCAAATTACGTGAAACAATTCACTAATTAACAAATTACATAAAAATTATATAATTCGACAAAACAATAATCTTAATTATCAAAATCATGTTAAAGCATAATATTAATAGCAAGATCTTAGGCATGATACTAACAAGATTAATAACAAACTCTAGCATGTCAATAAACATTAAAGATCAAAGCTTTAGCCCTAACATGATACTAACATGAATATTAGGAAAGAAAATAGGAAGCATCGTAGGAATCATAATTAGCATATTTGATATTATATCCTTTACCCTAAACATAATACTAGGAATCATTTTTGTCATTCAAAACATCAAACATGATACTAGGAATCAAAATAAAAATATAGACATGATTTCTATATCATATATCAATAAAAATTAAATTACTTACTTGGATGCCTCGTACCCTAAACATAATACATACGTTAGTAATTTCAAGGAAAAAAAAAACAATTAAATTACAGAATTAAAATAAAGAAAGTTTAGACTAGATTTGGGACCAAACCCTCAGAAATATCAAACCTTTCACGTCTAGGGCGAAGGCAACTTTGAACTATGCTAGGTGTGTCTAGATCTTGTGAATGCGGAATTTTGTTTGAGAGAAGGCTAGTTTAGAAAGAGAAAGAGAGTATCAAGAATTTCTTGATGAGAATTGGTGAGAAGAATTGGTGAGAGTTGATGATTGAAAACGGAGGTTTAAGAGGCTATTTATAGAGAAAATCAGTCGGATATGATAAAAAACGAATCAGAGTATCGAAAAGAATAAAACACGACCGCAGCACCAAACACGCGCTTGTCGCCAAACGCTGGAGTGCAGCGCCAAACGCCAGGTCTGGAAATAAATTTCCACGCGTTTTCTTATTTTGATAAAATTTAGCCGTACGAGAGGGCAAAATCGTATTTTCCTTAAAAACACTTCTTTTATTCTGATTAAAACTCTTAAAAAGTCAACTAAAGTCAATTTATCAATGCTAATTAAATTAGGATTCAAAAGAACCTTCTAAAAGAATCTAGAAGATTATAATTAATTCTAATCGCATTAGGAATGATAAATTAATATTAGGCCCTCCGCTAGATCATTGGGCTGCATATAAATATCAAACCGGGCCTAGTTTAGTAATTTGGCCATAATATCCTCATTATTCATCGGAATTCGGCTTATAATATATTGTTGGAAAGATCTTTTTGAACCCAACCCAACTACAATATTATTGGACCCTTGATATGGACCAAACAAAACTGGATTGGCTGTTTTCTTAAAATAGGTTTTCAAAAACAAAGAGAAAGAAAAGAAATAAAACTAACCGCAACACTAGACTTTCCACCCTTTCACTCCATTCGATTATGAATCGACGTGAAAGGTACTCATCACTGGGTTTGGTTTTGGGGAGACACAAATGGGTGACCACAGAAGCCCCCACTTTGACTGAGTTTGGAGAAACGCAAGTTTCCAAAACAAAAGTAAAATTATCGATAGGGATGGAGAATGATTGAGAACGTTCTGCAATCCTAAATCATTCTTGTAACGCCGATACCTGCAAACTAGCGTTATTTAAATAGATAAGAGAGCTAAGAAACGCGTATCTTGCACCGTCGAGCACACGTCTCTGTAGTAACCGATTTGTTGTGTTTGCTGTTGTTGACAACCTTCCACAAGCTAGGGAATGCTATCAATCATTGCTGCTACATCTCGAGCCTTTTTCTTGAACCATAGTGACAACCTTCCCAATCATAGCAAAAGTCATCGAATACCGCCTCTTCACGAACCGCTCTTCTTAAATCTCGGTGACAACCTCCACAATCTTAGCGAATGTCGTCGAAGACCGCCCATCTCGTGCTATCTTCTCAAAACTTTGGTGACAACCTCCATAATCTTAGCGAATGCTTTCGAAGACTGCCCATCTCGTGCTACCTTCTCAAATCTCGGTGACAACCTCCACAATCTTAGCGAATGCCCTCAAAGACCGCCCATCTCGTGCTATCTTCTCAAATCTTGGTGACAACCTCCACAATCTTAACAAACGTTGTCGAAGACCGCCCATCTCGTGCTATCTTCTCAAATCAAGTGATAACCTCCACAATCTTAACGAATGCCGTCGAAGACCGCCCATCTCGTGCTATCTTCTCAAATCTTGGTGACAACGTCCACAATCTTAGCGAATGCTGTCGAAGACTGCCCATCTCGTGCTATCTTCTCAAATTTTGGTGACAACCTCCACAATCTTAGCGAATGCCGTCGAAGATAACCTCTATTGAAGTCATCCTCAGTTGTTACGATAATATTCCGAAGAAAACTACCCCGAAGACCAACGCTTGTCGATCCATAATGCTGCTTGAATTTTGCTTAAGCCAGTGCGTCGGTGCTTCTGCTGCTTGTGAACCAGAATGTCGGTGCTTTGCTGTTTATGAACCATTGTGTTGGTGCCTTTGCGATGAGCCAATGTTTAGGCGCTCTTAAGCTAAGTGAGACGATCTTTTGTTAGGTCGATCACTTATTGCAATTGTAATCAAGCCGATTACTCAATCATGTCAAATTGCTTATAAGGGCTAACTGGCGTTCCAAGGAACCCGAAAATTGCTGCAATCGGTCCACATAATCTAATATGGGGGCCATGTATTGCGTCGCTGCACTAGCGCTCGCTAGAACTATCTGGCGCCGCGCTTTTCTTCTGTCGCCTTGTGGTGGAGTCAGGTTTTCCCTATATTGCCCTTGCTGTTGTTGTTCGTTGCTCGGTTTCGCTTCGAACTTTGAACTTAGTCTTTTCCTTTCAACCAAATCCGCTCAAATCTTTTGTAAATTAAAGCTCTTCATCTCCAATTTACTAATCCATGTAATTTTGCTCAAATTCCTTTCATCTTGGAAGAGTCTCATGTGGCGTATTCACGGTTTTTCGAAAAAATCTAGGAATGTTTTTGCTTGTTGAGATGCACCTGCATTTATATGTTTGACTCTAAGACTTTGCTTATCTTTCTTTAGGGTTGACCTAAGACTTAGTGTTGCTTGACTCATTGGCTTGACATGACTCAAAGTATAAACTTGACTCACCGTGATTGACTAACTCGAGGCTGACTCGACTCGATATGACTCGTGTGTGCGGGGTGTTGACTCATGCAGAAAAACAAAAATTTCTGTCATTTTTGTGGAGGGCATTGACTTTCTCCCGAAAAAGAAAGAGGCAAAAAGGAAGAAGTTTTAGATGGTGCATGTTGAATGAACTTATTCAAATGTTATTTGATACTATTTCTAAAGGTGCAAGGATTAATTCATCCTAGGCTATCTCAATTGTTGACTCCATGATGAAAGTATTTGGGTAACTTAGGCACAGAGGCTAAGCACTTCGTACTTTGTGATGCAATGATGAGTGATGAGCGATTTTGATATGACAAGGCATGCTTCAATGTTGTGTTAAGATTTCATGACAAAGGGTTCCTAAGGGAAGTATATTTGGTCATGTATCTGTGATGTGTGTGAAAGTGACACTAAGGTTAGGCCGCAAGGGCTAAGTGTATGGAAAAATATATTGAAAAGAGTCAAATGTTGTGACTCTTAGGCTAGGTAGGCTAATGATGTAGGGATCAAGGCCCCAAGTCTAGCTCTAAATTAAGAAGGATGAGCATTGGAGATTCTTAGATATGATCAGTTATGAACGCAAATATGAATGCATTTTTTATTACGGCCGCACCTCGATGTGAGGTTGCCTACGTATCCGTTAGGAATCAGGCCGAACGTAGCTCTAGCCGAACCTCACACAAGTATGTGTATACCTCAAAAAGGTCTTTAGAAGGGTTGTAACGTGGTTAGGATAAAGGTTTGAAGAAGAAGGGGATAAAGGCTCAACGCCCTAGATAAGCCCCCAAGGTGTGCAACCTTGCTTTTGAATCTTTATATTGTTATGCTTGAGGGTTTTAACTCTTTTTTAGCTCTTTTTGCTTTTGCATTTTATTTTATTTTGAACCTTTTTTATAAGTGTGGGCAATCCCGATCATGCGGTCTATCACTCACTTGGCATTCATGTTTCTCAGGCACGGTACCAAGCACTCGATAAGAAACGCAATCTGAGACGTTTTCTTATCAAAGATATTTTCATATCAAAGACATTGGAACACTTGCCCTTTTGTACACTTTAATTTATTATTTTTTTTATTTTGATCTTTTGAAATCACTCAAGCTTTTTATGAAATTGAAAATTGCATAAGTTGCACACCATCCCATCCCAAGGTTAAGTAGATATGGGTTGAAAAATGAAAGGTCTATCGTTAGACGAGGCTTAAAATGGTTTATCAAAAAAAGGATTGTATATTTGAAGGGTGAAAGGTAATATGATGTGGCTACAAGGGGTGCCTCAAATCATTGGTATATCTTGTTCTTAGTTCGACAATGTGTTTTTTTTAGTAAGCGATGTAGTGCAATGTGTTGGGGTTTGGTAAGTCCAACTTACCGCGGAAACGACCCCGACCCAAAGAACCACTCGCAATTAATAAAACCATAAAGCATAACAAATAAACATAAAAGGATAGAATTGTAATTTACTTTTCACGCGTGCTTCGCCGTCAAAGTCGGGCTCTTACTTGAAAGCTTTAGCCCCGCTCACACGAGAGCCTCCAACGGTATCCACCCACAAAGGACGAACATCGACTTTTTAGGTCCGCTACCTTGGAGTTAGCAAGGTCCGACCAAAAGCCGAGTGATTAAATGAGTTCAAAGGTTTTCACAATGGTGATGCCTTTTTCAACTCTCACTCAAGCAAAGAATTCTCAAGTAATGCTTTGGCTATTTATAAGGAAGGATAGCTTCTGAATTCCACTCATCTTTCAATGTGGGACTTTTTCACAAAAAGATCCCATATGGAAAGATTGATGAATTCAACCCTTAGTTAAATAAACTAAGGAATAAGTAACAAGTGTCACATGGTTAGGTGAGGACCACTTTCCTACTTGGTCCCCAAGGAATTTCACATGCAATGTGAACTAACCATGTGTCATCCAACCTTGAGCCCCAAGTTGGTTTCGGTTGGGCCATTTTATTTTGGCCCGTGTCCATGACCCGTCACCCGGGTCCACGACCTCTTGCCACACATGCCGCCACCATGGCGCGTTGCCACGTGGCACGCTGCCTACATTGCACGTTGCCTATTGGGCACTGCCACTTGGCGGCTGCCACTAGGTGGATGCCACGTGGCACGCACCTATTTTGCGCGCTTTCCTAGCCTTTCGCGTGGCTAGGATTTTACTTGTTACTTGAAACATTTTCCCGTCTTGCCAAATCCTAAATTTTGGCTCGACATTCGAGATTCTACGGCGCTCGGTTTCGACGCTCCAAGCTCGAATTTCCGATGTCTAAATATTTAACACTTGGGCGACGAATTAATTTCTTCCGAATAAATTCGTCGAGTCGGTTCGTATATTTGCTAGGGTGTGACCCGAAGGGTTCAGTCAAGATTAAGCTGCAATATTAATTATACATTAATATTATTGATCGGAAGTGGCCTCCACCCAGGCATTCCGATCACTTGACCTTACTGAATATATTAGCTTTCTAATAATTATGAACCCGCTATCAAAATAATACACTTGTTCGAAGGACACCATTCCTTTCAATCTCCTACTTTTCCTTCCGTACAAGTGAGAATTTAGTGTATAGCCCCTTTCCTATGTCTCTTCATGAACTATAAGGTAAGATTATTTCGTCATCCTTATTACGTCCAGAAGTGTTTCTCGATTCCGAGTCTGACTGTCAATAAACAGATGATTTCTAAAATCCATCCGAGCATGGCCATGCATTTTTACAGTTTCGCTCTACGAGAGGCCTTGTATACAACAAAGACATCTTCCCTATTTTAGTAGGGGGACATTCCCAGTCTTGTAATGTAGCTCCTCTTACTGAGAGGACCTAGCCGCCCGAGTGTTGCCGTTATAATCCCCTATTACGGCAGACGTTTGATAACATCAAAGCGGACTAGTACTCAAACAAGAGAACTCACAATACTCATGGTCAAGGAAATAGGTTCCGATAGCCATAATGAGAAGTATACTTATGACAATTTTTAATCTCTTAAAGTATTCTCATAGGTCGATCCAGTATGGTTCTAAACCAATACCTATGCAAATGATTTATGAAAATCATTTCCTCGTAGCACAAGAAACTGTGCTATAAATCAGACTGCACACTAATCTCAATTGGTCATTAATCGTCCATCGTTTAAATGACCTCGAATAAGGATAATTTTCGATTATAATATTCAACGTTCACTTAATAGGTGTTTCCTTACCAAGACTGGTCTTGATACCCTATTTTGAATATTCTAAGAATCGAATGGACTCATTATTTAATTCTAAATCACAATTAAATAGCAAACGGAGTGATAAAATTGCATGAAATTTTAAATTACTCCAAAACCTGAATAGTTCATCTTATGATAAATGGTTTTTCCAAATGTTTTAAGAATATCACTCTTTATAAAACATCTATAGAAATCACACCCATATCACTCTTTTTAAGAATATCACTCTTGCATGGATTTGAGACTTTGGGCTTTAAGGAAGTTGGGGGGGGGGTAGTTGTTCATGAATGTAGTGGAGGAGATTTTGTGGTTCCTCTTGGGAGTAAGATGTTTGAGGGAGATGGTGATCATGAGTGTTCTTCTTTTGAGGATTCTATGATTGATTTCCATGATCTTATAGGTTATTTGAGGCATGGTGGTGAGGAAGAGTCCATTAGAGAGACCATAGCCCCTATTTCCTCCTATAAGGCCCCTTTCTCAAGGAGTTTCTACCATATCTCCCACACTCCTTTATTCCTCCCTTTCTTTGTTAGTGAGCCTATTAGGGACTCCCTTGTCTATGATGATTTGTATGAGTCTCATTTGTCTCCAATTGCGGAAAAGGGTGATGTTGCAACCCAAAAATATATTGAGGAGAGTTTGCCTTCTTCTTCTTTTTCTTTTTCTTCTTATTTTGTTGAGTTTTCTTTTGATTCTTCTTCTTTCTCTTGGCATCTCTCTCCTCATAGGTGTGCACTATGCTTGTTCCATGCCTTATTTTTGTCATGTGCATACTTTCTTTCATATGAAATGTGTAGTATTGCATTTGACAAGCTCTTGCGTTCATTGCAATATTATTTACTAGAGCGGTCAAGCTTGGACCTTAAGCAAGCCTTTCTCGGGAAGTAACCCGTGTTTTAGATTAGATTTTCTTTTGTTTCTAGAATAGATTTTCTCTCATGGAAGTGTTTGTGTGCCTTTTGCTAAGTACATGACTTGATATACTATGGTGCTTCGATTTGGATCAAGAATCAAGGAGGGTTGACTCCTATTTTTGCGAGCATATGGATACAAGGTTCAATTCTTGAGAAATTAGCTTTGAAAGGTTTAATTGGGTCATTTGCGGGTATTTACACCCACCTAATATCCGGTAATATCCTTCCTTGCTCTTTCTCTAGTGGATGATGACTTGTTGGACATATGTTGGTATATTGGATTGATCTCCTTGTTTTCCCCTACCATGGATTATATGATTTATGTTTGAGTGTATTGTCTCATTCAAGGTTGAGGGAGGGTATTCTATCATGTTTGGTGGGATGTTGATTCATATATGCTATGCACCTTTGTATATGCTTTTCCATGTTTCTTATATTTTAAAAAACTCCAAAAAGATTTTTGTTTCTATCAAGGCAAATTTGCAATGTGTTTTGTTTTGTTCTTGCTTTGGACATAATAACATTTGGACTTGAATAATTGAATGCTATTCTTCTTAAATGGTAACGGTGTGCACGGTATAAGAGTATGCTTGGTTGATTCTAGGATAAAGCATGCTAAGGTAGTTGGTTAGAACTAGTGGGATCATGAAACCGGATTCTACTTGTATAAGACATGTTAGGTAGTTGCTTCATCCATGTGAGGTTTATACTTTTTCAAGCCTTCAAGATTTATTTGCATGAGCGGCATGGATCCTTGACTATTGCAGACCTAATCTAGAATCTTGACTCATATTTCTTAAGACCGAGACTGAACCATTTAGGGAGGACAAAGGCATCTTTTCGGGGTGGTAATTTTTGTTTTTCTAGGATAGTGTTCATCATTTTTGTTATTTTTGGGTTTACATTTGCCTACTTGCTAACCATTTGAGCTTTTTCCCTTCTTTTCAAGCCACATCTTTAGATTCTTGAGCCTTTATTTCTTTTTGTTCCATTTTTGGTTTTTGTGAAGCAAATGGTCATCCTTTGGAGTTTGTGGTGTATTAGTATGGTTATTGGTTCAAATGAATGCAAGATTGTGTTTTGAATATTTTTGTGAATAATGGCAAGTGAATAAATTTAAAAGCCGTCCAAAGTTAAAAAAGGCAAGGACAAAGCAAGTGCAAAGTTCAAAAGCCATCCAAAGTTAAAAGAGGCGAGGCAAAGCACTATTAAAGAAAAAAAAAGTGAAAAATGAAAAATGCAAAAATATTTTGATGTGAGTATTCTTCCTTTTTGAGCATTGAGGACAATGCTCAATTTAAGCTTGGGGGGAAGCGTTCTCACGCTTTTTGTGTATATGTTTGTGATTTATAGCTTTGAATAAGTTTGGGGGTGTTGTTGTTTTTGTTTGGTGATTACTTGGTTATGGTGTATATGTTTGTGATTTATAGCTTTGAATAAGCTTGGGGGTGTTGTTGTTTTTGTTTGGTGATTACTTGGTTATGGGTAAAGAAATGCGCAATCTTTGCTTCACAATTTAGTTTAACCACCAAATTTTAAATATTAGCCTACCTTTATCCTTTTGCCTTAACGTTACAACCTTGAGGAAAGACCTTTTGACCTAAGTGGTTGAGTCATTCATTGGTGGAGAGAAATGTGAGTTTTAGCCTAAGGAGAAGGGATGCATAGTCAAGAAATCAAGTAGCCTAAAAATTCTCTTTTTCCGGTTCCTTCGAGGAATCATTGGGATGCTCACTAGAGGTTGATATGAGACTAGTAGGAAGAACGTAGTAAGATCGTTTGGGATGAAAGTGGATTGTGAAAGCTAGTTCCTATGCTTAGCATATTTATGTTTCAATAAACCTTGGTTATCTTGTAACGTGCACTCCCTTACTTGTTTAGAAAGATTTGCATTCATTTGTGCTTGTACATTTGGAAAAGTCCTTTCATGAACATTTGTTTGTTTTGCTTTCCTTTTGACTTGTTTTTCGTGCTTTGCCTTGTTTGTATTATTATGAGAGTTATGGGTTAAACTCTTAGGAAACCCTTACGAGAGCATCACTCGTCCTCTACGGCGATCTAGGGGTTTAAATGGCTTGTTTTTAGTTGCTAAAATTGACCATGATTCCTACGAAAGTTGGTTAGTGTATATTCTTGTCTCTTCTCCTCTTTAGCTTGTTTGAATAAGCTCGTCATTTTCACTCCCTTTGTTATGTTTTGCTCGAGGATGAGCAAAAGATAAGCTTGGGGGCATTTGATGGGTGTCATTAATGGCACCCATTTGATGAGCATTTAGGTTGATTTCATCCTCTTTTCATAGCTTTCTTGCTCACTAAATGCTTAGTTTTATGCTTTGTTGCTTAGTTTTACCTTTCCTCTCTTATTTTGTAGTTTTTGTGTATTTCGTTGGTTTTCTACCGTTTTCTCCTTTATTTGCTCTATTTTCGTGGTTGTAGGTATTGTACAAGGTTCAGGTCTTGATATTGGTGATCTACTAAGGTGGAGAAAGCCTTTAGAGCAAGCTCACGGCATTTGGAAAGCTCAAGATGCAAGGAAGTGGAAATTCCAAGTCTTAGCTCTTGCGCTCTCATGTCGTGCTACCATTAAGAAGTGGTGTACCCACTAATCATGAGCATTAGCTACTGCCACTCCTAGTGTTCATCATCATCATAGTCGTGCGACCCTAGCAAACGCAAGAAGCCGCGAGAATTTCGAAGAAACCCAGAGAAGCGCGGGCGCGCAGAACTTGGATGCGGGCGCACCACAAGGTGGCGCGGGCGCACCACCCTTTGACGCGGGCGCACCTACCCTGCTGCGCGGGCGCGCCCTCCTTGGGTATTTGTTGCTCGGTTTTTGGTGTTTTTGCGCCTCTATAAATATCTTTGTGACCCGATTTATGGGGCAAGTTGAGAATAAGTTTTCATATTAGATTTTGATCATATTCTTAGCGTAGTGGAGAGCTTCTCTCTCTAGTTTTAGGGTTAGTTTTAGGAGTAGATTTTAGAGAGAGAAAGTGAGGAATTTCAATGGTGATTGAGAGATTGAAGATTCAATAGTGACAATTATATTGGAGATCTTCTCTATTATCAATGAGCATTTCTAAACTCTATCTCAATTATTGTTTTCAATTATTGTTTGATTTGTTTTGATTGGATTTTGATCTTTGATCTTTGATTAGAGTAATTGTTCTTCTTTGAGTGTTGATTCTTTTCTTCTATAGTTGTTTGTTGATTTGATGATATTGCTAGAGTAGTTTGATTAATAGGGTGATGGTGATCTTATATGATGTGATGGATAGATGTAAATTGGGGGATAATTGATGGAGTTGATGATGTGATTAAATTGGTTGATTGATTATGTGCATATGTGTGTTTGATTTAGGCTTGATCACCCTAGTTATTCACACTAGATTGCATTGTAGGCTCACATTGATACGGACCATTGATTTGTGGCTTGCATTTAACGATTGAGGTGTCTTGTGACGTTCCTAGCTAGAGTTTATCGTAGTTGACTCTAGTTAGACCTCTAGGAAAATAGCCTGATATGTTCTTTTGGTTGCATGATTGATTTTCCCTCGTGTCACTCGACTTAGTCAACTTCCTATCCCAATTTTCTATGTTCATTGCTAATATTTGAGGATCCTAAACCCTAGTGTTTCATTATATTGATTCCTATTTGTTTGGTTTCTTCGTTTAAGTAGTTGTTAGTGTCACCTTTTATCCTTAGACTTCGACCTTGCTTAGGCACATAATTGAAAGCACTTAGACATTACTGTTTCTTTGGGTTCGACCCTTGACTTACCTCTACACTTGTATTTAGGTTAGTTAAGTGTTTATAAATTTTGTTTGGCTTATGGAGGATTAGTCCAACGACCTAGTCCAACCCTTGTCACTAACGCGTGTATTTTGTTATTAGAAAGAGGTACGAGGTATCGAAGTAAGTACTTTAATTGTTTTATTGATCTTTTGATATAATTGTTTTATTGATTTTTGATATAGAAATCATGTTTAGATTATTTTATTGATTCCTAGTATCATGTTAGGATGTTTTATTACTTCCTAGTATCATGTTTTGGGTTAATTAATATTTCTAATAGCAAGAATGATTAAAAGAATGCTTACTATTTTTCTTTCCTAATATCATGTTAGTATCATGTTAGGGATAAATCTTTAATCTTTGATGTTTAGTGATATGCTAGGGTTTGTTATTAATCTTGTCAGTATCATGCCTAGGATCTTGCTATATTATTATGCTTTAATATTATTATTTTAATTATGATTATAATGATTATGATTAATTATGATATTGCTTGATCATGCCTTTTATGCTTGTTTAAAGGGAATTTGTACTTGTAATCACGCTTAATAAGATAATTAATAATCATGTTTAGGTTAATGTGATTATAATTCAAGTGATCACCAGTAATAGTCTTATTTGTGCATTAATATTCAACCAACATAGATAAACAGATTTAGGGTAAACCTATTGATTTTATGTTAGTCAGAAAGTGCACATGAATACGATCAGAATAAAGTAGAGGCCTATTATCACTACCACAAAATAGCCAATAGAGGACGCCTGAAATAGGCAATATAGAACGCCTTAGAGGCGTACTTCAAGTGGGGTGCCTTATAAAGTATACGAGACGCTTCTTTCGGGCGTTCTATATTCTATGCAAAATAGAACGCATATCCAATATAAGCGTCTCTAATTATAGGTACAATATCTATAAAAAAACAAGGAAAATAGAACGCCTGTGTTGTGTTAGGCGTTCTATATTATTGCATAAAAGAGAACGCCTATGTTAGCTAACAATTCTCTTTTCCTTATTTTTTATAAAAAAAAATAAATTTAAATAATATTACAGTGCAATATAAATACAGTGTACATATCAAAATACAGAATTACGAGTAATATACAATTCATATAGTAGTCAATTTAAAATTAAAAAATCAACCTTACATAATATTGTATAAAGTACAATTCAAGTAAATTATACGAAGTACATAGTAATGGAGAAACAAGAGATAAATTTAAACAAATAGCTAATCTTCATTTCTTCCCAGGTATATCTGCATCAATCAAAATAAAAAACAAGAACAAAATCATTATAAAATTCATAAGATAAATAAAACTACAAAAACTAAAAATCGAACTCAATATACCAAAAAAAAAAGGTACTAGTCAATATTGGAAATCAGAGGTCCTTACTAATTTCACTAGTATTGGCAGATTCAAAAGCTATTTGACATAATTTACAGATCAAAATATATAAGTTATGAATAAAGCATATAAAAATCAATAATGGAGAAACAACCAAGAGAGCAACAATGTTAATGGAAAGCCATGGATGTCAGATGCAAAAAAACGATTCTCGAATTCGTCGTTTTAAATACTTGATAATCTTTCAATTCTTCATGACAAATTTGAGGATTGCTTGTAAATATCCTCTGAATTCTTTCAATCATCACGCCTAAAATATGAAAACTTGAAAATAAAGTTGTGGGTAAAGATAAACCAAATTATAAGTATAATTTGATATTACCCCCACAATGAAAATGTTTAGATCAACTAATTCTCAACAAAATGTAAACAATTGCAGAAATAAGAATGAAAAATTAAGGGGAAAATTTGTGAATTGAAAAATTAAACTAATGAACTTTTACCTGGGGTTCGTGAATGATGAATAGTAAGAATTGTGGTCGCAATAAGCGGCAACGGACGACGGTGGAAGATCTGATAGAATGGTTGCTCTTTAGGAAGATGAATCGGTGATAAATTTTACTTTATTTTCATTTTACAATATGAATCGGTGAAAGAAATAGAGGAATGGAAGAACAAGAGGCGTGTGTGTAACTGACAGAGAGGAGGTGGGTAAGGTTTAGTTGTTGATTTTTTTATTTTTTATTTTTATAATAATTCTCAAATAAATTGTAATCATTTAATATAAAAGGCGGAGTTTTTTTTACTCATATAGAACAGTTAACCATACAAGGCGTTCCATTATTAAGTCACATTTAAAAAAAAAAATAATATAATCAAATAGAGTTGTTAGGTAGGATAGGCGTTATATATGATTTTACATATAAAACGTTCATCAATCTTGGGCGTTCTATATAATTCTAGAGAACGCCTAAGCAACTTGACAGTTTTGTATTAATCGTTACTTTTTCCACTTTTTGTGGTAGTGTGACTAAAATGTATTAGCAAATTAATTAGACAAACATATCGTGAAGACTCGAGCAAGATTAATGGCTGTCGTCAGACGACAGGACCGTCGCCAGACGCTGACAGCCAACGCCAGACGACGGGATCGTCGCTTAGCGCCGGACACTAGCGTGTGGCGCCACAATCCAGAGCTTTGCGCCGTTATAGAACATCAATCTGGGTCTGGTTCCAATATTTTGCTCTAAAGGGATTTGCCTAAATGTCGTACTAAGTCCAGTTTGATCAATTTATTAATTAAATTAGCAAAGCCCTTTTAGTTATTATTATTTTTATTTAACTTATACACAAGTCAAACAAACGGTTAGGAAAAACACATAGAGTATGCACAACAAATAATGCACAAGTAGTCATATAGTCACGATATGATGCAATGAGTTTGCAACCTAACCATCTCTAAAGTTCAGGATATGGGTTAGTCAAAGAGGGTCCATGGTTATGAGTCCGGATGCACCGATTCATCTACCTCAACATCTTCCTCCTCTCTGTCAGTTACACACACGCCTCTTGTTCTTCCATTCCTCTATTTCTTTCACCGATTCATATTGTAAAATGAAAATAAAGTAAAATTTATCACCGATTCATCTACCTCAACATCTTCCTAAAGAGCAACCATTCTATCAAATCTTCCACCGTCGTCCGTTGCCGCTTATCGCGACCACAATTCTTACTGTTCATCATTCACGAACCCCAGGTAAAAGTTCATTAGTTTAATTTTTCAATTCACAAATTTTCCCCTTAATTTTTCATTCTTATTTCTGCAATTGTTTACATTTTGTTGAGAATTAGTTGATCTAAACATTTTCATTGTGGGGGTAATATCAAATTATACTTATAATTTGGTTTATCTTTACCCACAACTTTATTTTCAAGTTTTCATATTTTGGGCGTGATGATTGAAAGAATTCAGAGGATATTTACAAGCAATCCTCAAATTTGTCATGAAGAATTGAAAGATTATCAAGTATTTAAAACGACGAATTCGAGAATCGTTTTTTTGCATCTGACATCCATGGCTTTCCATTAACATTGTTGCTCTCTTGGTTGTTTCTCCATTATTGATTTTTATATGCTTTATTCATAACTTATATATTTTGATCTGTAAATTATGTCAAATAGCTTTTGAATCTGCCAATACTAGTGAAATTAGTAAGGACCTCTGATTTCCAATATTGACTAGTACCTTTTTTTTTTTGGTATATTGAGTTCGATTTTTAGTTTTTGTAGTTTTATTTATCTTATGAATTTTGATAATGATTTTGTTCTTGTTTTTTATTTTGATTGATGCAGATATACCTGGGAAGAAATGAAGATTAGCTATTTGTTTAAATTTATCTCTTATTTCTCCATTACTATGTACTTCGTATAATTTACTTGAATTGTACTTTATACAATATTATGTAAGGTTGATTTTTTAATTTTAAATTGACTACTATATGAATTGTATATTACTCGTGATTCTGTATTTTGATATGTACACTGTATTTATATTGCACTGTAATATTATTTAAATTTATTTTTTTTTATAAAAAATAAGGAAAAGAGAATTGTTAGCTAACATAGGCGTTCTCTTTTATGCAATAATATTGAACGCCTAACACAACACAGGCGTTCTATTTTCCTTGTTTTTTATAGATATTGTACCTATAATTAGAGACGCTTATATTGGATATGCGTTCTATTTTGCATAGAATATAGAACGCCCGAAAGAGGCGTCTCGTATACTTTATAAGGCACCCCACTTGAAGTACGCCTCTAAGGCGTTCTATATTGCCTATTTCAGGCGTCCTCTATTGGCTATTTTGTGGTAGTGTCAATTTATTAATGGCAGTAATTATGTTAAGTCCTTAATTGAGTCTAGGCACATAGTCCCATAGTCTCACAAAGGAGTCAAAGTATGTCACTCACATTCACTAATAAAGCACACACATAACATGTCACATATTGACTATGTCTAGAGAGTCTTCTATGCGCGTCTTTTTGTCAGTTTTTTAGGGGGGTAAGTCGAATATTAATCCTCCATTAAAACCATATTTGTTAATTCCTTACTTGTTCTTAAAAAAATACATCCCATTTTTGCTTTTTTGTTTTTAAAATAAATAAAGTCAAAGTCAAAGTCGAGTCAAGTAATTAAAATAAATAAATGGTTTAATTTACAGCGCTTGGTCAAGAAAAGAAGGGCGGCTAATGAAAGACAACACTTTCGTTCAGATACTTTTTTTTGACAAACCCATTACTCGGAAAAGGAAAGCTAAGAAGATCATGGCCACTCAAGAAGAAGTCAATGAACTCAAGAAAGATGTAGCCAACGTCACTAACTTGATGAAGAACATAGCTCTTCAAGTTATTGATCCTGTAAGGCAACAACAAATGGAGCTCATGCAAGAAAGTATGAGCAAGATATCCAATGATTACAGGTTCCAAGGCATTAGCTCACAAGGGGTCTTGGTGGACAAAGAACTTCTTCCACAAAAGTTCAGTGCCACACATCCATAAATTTAAAGCAACAGACAATCCCTATTTCCATTTAAGAGCATTTGAAACAACAATGAATATTAAAGGGATAGATAAGAAAATTTTCCATACACTGTTTTCTTTATCATTAGAAACTGTCTATCAGCAATGGTTCTTTTTTTCCCTTGACAAAGAGAAAACCTCTACTTGGGAAGCCATTTTGAATGCTTTTATTGATAGGTATAAATGCAATATTCAAGTTGAAACTGATCATAGGGAACTTAAAAAACTCAAACAAAAAGAGAATGAAAGTTTTACTTCTTTCTTTAATAAGTGGAGGGAAACCTCTGCTAAGATGATTGAGGTCCCTACCGAAAAAGAGTCTGTGAGAATGTTCATCAAAGATCTCCAGGAAAAATACTCTAAGCATCTCAAGTACCAAAGCAACTTGAATACCTTTAAGGTCGTCTATGACATTGGAATAAATATTGAAGACGACCTTGCAAAACAAAAAGTTGCTAACACTAACTCCAACAGTGGCTGGAAAGGAAAGAAGAACAATAATCCTTCTTCTTCCAAAACTACCCACTCAAATAATGTTAGCACCTTTAATTTGAATGAAGTCCTTGTTATGAACAATCAGGGACAAAAGAAACCATTTAGGAGGAACTTTACTTCTATTGGTATGAGTTATGACATCGCATTTGACTGTCTCCATGCAAAAGGTCTTATAACTCCCATTGGACCTTTTGGGGATCCACCAGTTGAAAAGAGATCACCTAACTGGAACCCTAATGCACACTGCAAATACCATTAAGGCAGGGGCCATCTTAGTAAGAGTTGCTGGAAGCTAAAGGAAGCTATCCAAGACTTGATAGACAATTAAAAACTCCCAGTGCCTTTTGCAAGTAAGAATCCAAGCATCAACAATGCACCCCTTTTAGATTCCTTGGCTATCTCTGATGAGGAAAGTTCTGTTGACCCCTCATCCTTGATCAAACTAATTGAAGAAACTCATGCCCTTGAAGAAGAAGAAGAAGAAGAAGAAGTATTCTTCAACGCCATGAGTGAACCATCCCCAATGCAACGACTGCTCAGTAAAGAAGACATATTGCTCCTTGTATATTCAGTGGAAAAATTTCTAGGCGTGTGTAGAAAGATTCTTGAACGCGATGAACAAGAACAAAAGAAACATGTCAACAAAGAGGTAGCACCAACTACTAAGAAGTCGTTCTCTCTTCAAGTAGTTGAAACACCTATAAGGAGATATAGGTCCTACACACTAATTGGGACCACCTATGCAAACATATTTAAAATGCTCTCTGAGAGTGGCAAAAGTAAACCTCTCGATGAGACCATTTGAATCGTTAAAGAGGATGGATAGGTTTTACCGTCCATATCACCAATCAGGGGGACATACAATAAAACACTGTTTTAAATTTAAAATTTTAATTTAGAAACTGATTGATGATAAAAAGATAGTCCAAATTCCACAAGAAAAAGATGCTACCATTAATGGAGTTTGGGACAGCGATGATGAGGATGTCTACCTCAAAGATTTGTAAAAGACTCCACTCTCCATGTTTTATCTAGTAGACGCCATTTGGGATGAAGAGGATTCACCCACAGATGTCCTCAAAGGTCCGGGAGAATGCAACCTCCCATTACTGTGCAACAACCTATCCCTACAACTCAGCAAGTTCCCATACCTATCATAGAAGACAACAAAGTTGTCAAGCAACTAAAAAAGACCAAAGTCGATATGAATGTATGGAAACTCCTATCTACCTCCCATCAACATAGGTTGGAGGTAATGAATGCCTTGGACAAAATAGGAATAGATTCTGAAACCACTCATAAGGGGTTAGCTAACTTTCTCACGAGTGATCTTCCTAGTCCTATAAATCTAATCACCTTTTCTGATAAGGACTTACCTCCAGAAGGTGATAAACACAAAAAGCATTAATTTCACGGTAGTCTGCAAGAGAATGAATGTCCCAATGACTCTTGTAGATAACGGATCGGCAATAAACGTCTGTCCACTCCGAACCGCTAGGATGTTAGGGATAAAAAATGAAGATTTGTCTCCGTCACACAGGGAATAAGAGCCTATGACAACACTCGTCGCCAAGCTCTTGTACTATCATTATGAATGTGACGGCGGGAGTCATAGAACATGCCACTACGTTTCAAGTGGTTCACATTAAAGCCTCTTTCAACCTATTGTAGGGACGCCCTTGGCTTCATGACCTAAAGGTCGTCCCTTCATCCCTTCATCAACAAGTGAAGGTCATAGTTGGAGGAATCCCTATCAAAATCGATGATTCACTAATGAGGATCAAAGCTATTGAAAATCCCATAATAAACGTGGAGCACGATGAAGATGACAAGGACTTGTGGGGCTTTAACGAAGAGGTCTCCTTAATCGAGTAAGATGAAAGGACCCCTCTTTACTACGACCTCCACTCCAATATGACAGTGAATGCTATCTTTAAAAACAAGAACACTTTCCGGGAATGACCCTTTGAAAGAAGAAAGGAATAACAAAACAGATAGGACAACCTGGCCTCCCTAAAAGATAGGACAACCTGAACCGACTCTAGAAGATCTTAAGCGAACCCGAGAAAAGGCAAATGCACGTAGAAACGCTCGTACCCAAAAGAAAGCAATCCCAATGGATCGTTACCCTCTTAATCTAAATGGACAATTTATTAAAGAGGGAGAGGATTATCCATGCTACGAATTCCCCGAACCCTTTGTCAAGAATGGGATAAGACAACTTGGGTTCGAAATATTTCTGGATTGCAATTTCATAGACGATGTCCCGACTCCCATCCATAAAGAAAAGGCACCCCCATGCTTTGACTTTAATGTCATTGGACTTCTCTTTGGGTACGAAAAGAATGAGCCAAAGCGCATTGAAGACAATTCCTCGCTCATTCAAACAGTACTACAGAGTGATAGCTTTGATCCCTCCAAACTTATCACTCTGGCAGAGGGTCTAGTTCAAGGGTGGCAAAACACCGTGAAAGTGACCACCCCAAGCGGAAGAAAGATCTCTATAACAACCGGACAAGGGCCAATGTTCGATGAATTGTCTAATTCAGAGTCTGAGTTAGAGTCTTCCCCTATCGAGTCTTCCAAGTCCTTAGTTGTAGCACCCTCTTCTTCTTCCTTAGTATCTTCCCCTAGGATAGTCAATAATCAAGTCCCAACGGACATTTCTTTATTTGATGTAATGATTTCAGAGTTTAATAATATGTCCTCTTCTGCATACTTCTCGTGTAATTCTTCAACTCAAGATGATGAGCATTGCTTAACTAACAATGAAAGTGACAAAAAAATAATTAAAGCAATGAAAATACTCGAAAATAAAAACGCCAATAATAGAGGAACTGAAACGGTTGACATCTTAAAAGATACAACCATTAAAAGAGAAGTTAAAATCGGACTAACACTTAATAAAGAAGAAAGAACCGATTTTATTAATCTATTAAAAGAATTTATCGATGTATTCGCTTGGTCATATAAAGATATGCCAGGCATTAATAGATAAACCTGTAAAACAAAAGTTACGTCGAACGAAACCCGACGTGGCTAGGATTGAAACCTGTAAAACAAAAGTTATGTCGAACGAAACCCGGCGTGGCTCTTAAGATGAAAGAAGAAGTACAAAAACAAATAACAGAAGGCTTTATTAGGGTATCCAAATACCCCGAATGGGTTGCAAATGTAGTCCCAGTTTCGAAGAAGGATAGAAGGGTACGAATGTGTGTCGACTATCGAAATCTAAATAGGGCAAGTCTAAAGGACGACTTCCCCATACCAAACATCGATATTCTAGTAGATAATATAGCAAACCACGCGCTTCTCTCATTCATGGATGGATACGCAGGGTACAATCAGATCCTCATGGAAGAAGAAGACATGGAGAAGACAACTTTCATAACACCTTGGGGCACTTACTGCTACACGGTAATGCCATTTGGGTTGAAAAACGCGGGTGCCACTTACTAACGAGCAGCGACTGCTTTACTTCATGATATGATGCAGAAGGAAGTCGAAGTCTATGTAGATGACATGATTGTGAAATCAAAGGATCGACCAGGGCATTTGGTAGACCTACGAAAATTCTGTGAAAGATTAAAAAAATATAACATGATGTTAAACCCATCCAAATGTTCTTTTGGAGTTACCTCAGGAAAACTCTTGGGATATGTCATTAGCTCTAGGGGAATAGAGATAACCCAACCAAGATTAATGCAATCATGTCAATGCCACCGCCTAAAACTGAGAAGCAAATTCGAGGATTCATTGGCCAGTTGCAATACATAAGTAGGTTCATATCAAAGTTGACAACAATATGTGAACCAATATTCAATAAACTCAAAAAGAATGTACCGGTAATATGGGATGATGGTTGTCAAAAAGCGTTTGAGAAAAACAAAGCTTATCTAGCTAACCCTCTTGTATTAGCACAAGCACTCCCAGGAATCCCTCTTAGGTTATACTTAACAGTCACCAAGGAGACAATGGGGGCTATGCTCGCACAAGAAGTAGAAGGAAAAGAAAATGTCATCTACTACCTAAGTAAGAAGATGCTCGAGTATGAAATACGCTATACACCACTTGAAAATTGTGCCTCGCATTGGTGTGGGCCGTAACCAAGTTAAGACATTAAATGCTCCTTCATACAGTCTTTGTAGTATCTCGAATGGACCCACTCAAGTATGTTTTCGAGAAATCTACTTTAAATGGGCGAATATCAAGATGGATAGTTAACCTAGCCCAATTTGATGTAAGATTCATGCCTCAAAAGGCCATTAAAAGATTAGTGGTTTCCGATTTCTTAGCGGATTTTTCAATAGAAGACTCCACGCCCATACATGAGAACGATTTTCCAGACGAAGACTTGATGGTCACAGAAGATGATACTTGGACTCTCTACTTTGATGGAGTCTCAAACCAAAAGGGATATGGTGTAGGAGTTCTATTGGTATCACCAAAAGAAGAACATGTTCCAATCTCTATAAAGCTAGATTTCGACATTAACAATAACACTGCAGAATATGAAGCATGCGTGGTAAGCCTCGAAACAGCATTGGCATTGGGATTAAAGAAACTTCGAATTTTCGGGGATTCTTCGCTGATTATCAATAAAATCTCTAAGAGATGGAAAGTAAGGAGTGAAAGCTTAGCCCCTTACCAAACCTACTTGGAAACTCTTACAAACAAACTGGAAAAGGTAGAATACACATATCTATCTAGAGAAGAAAATTAATTTGCTGATGCCTTGGCAAGACCAGCCTCAATGGTTAGGATTCCTACGGAAATCGAGTAAATGCCTTTAACGATATAAAAGAGGCATAAACCAGATTACATCCAAGTAATAGAGGATGATGAAGTAACCTAAGAGGAATAAGAAGAACAGGAAGAACCCTGGTACACGGACATCCTCAACTATGTCACAAAGGGAGAATATCCACCCCATGCTGACAAAAGGGCGCAAAACGAGCCTTAAGACTTTTGGCTTCCTAATATGTGCTCATTAACGAGGAGCTACACAAAAGGGTACCTAAAGGTCGAGCTCTTCTATGTGTAGGCAAAAAGGAAGCCCAAAGAGCTATGAGAATAGTCCACGAAGGGGTATGTGGAATACACGTAAACGGCAAGATGCTAGTCCAAAAGATAATGTGCGAAGGGTATTATTGGACTACCATGATTACGGACTGTCATCAATATGTTAAAAGATGCCTTAAATGCCAAATATATGCCAACTTACAACATGTTCCTCCATCGCTCCTCTACACCTATACATCATCATGGCCATTCTCAACATCGGGAATAGACATCATTGGAATTATTACTCCTCCAGGAATAGGAGGCCATGAATACATATTAGAAGAAATTGACTACTTCACTAAATGGGTTGAAGCAAAATCATATGCTAAACTCACTGCAAAAAACGTAGCACTCTTTATCGACAAAAACATCATTTGTCGATACGGAGTCCCACATGAAATGATAAATGACAATGGAACTCACTTTCAAGCAGAATGTGAAGAATTGTTACAAAATTATGGCATTAAACACCATCATTCTTCTCCTTATAGACCTCACGCAAAGGTGCCATTGAAGCAGCCAATAAAAATTTAAAGACAATCATCGAGAAGATGACAGAAATTGCAAAGATTGGCTCGATAAACTCCACTTTGCCCTGTGGGGTTATCGCACGCACGTCAATTCGGTCGTCAACAGGAAATACGCCATTTACCTTAGTCTATGGAATGGATGTCGTACAACCTGTAGAACTAGAAATACCTTCCCTACGCATCACGCTAGAAAGTAAACTCGATGAGGTAGAATGGACTAGAGTGAGGTATAAAGAGCTATATCTACTTGATGAAAAGCGACTAGAGGCTCTACATCATACTCAGTGTAATCAAACCCGTATGGCTAGACACTTCAACAAGAAAGTCAAGACAAGAAATATAAAAGTAGGAGACTTGGTCCTGAAAGCATAAAGGAAAAATGTTTTAGATCTAAGAAGCAAGTTTAGACCCAATTAGCCTAGACCATACATTGTCAAAACCATCCTATCAGGAGGAGCTGCAAAACTTACTGATATGGATGGAAATGAGTTCTCAAACATGACAAATCTTGACCAACTTAAGAAGTACTACCCATAATTACTTGAGTAGGACACTCAAGAGAGCTGCGTTTGGCCTGATTCCTTAGGAAAGGATACGTAGGCAACCCTTATAGGGTGCGGCCACTTTAATTTTTATAAACCTCGCATTCTAGCAAGTCCGTTCGAAGATATTATCACAAATATGCATGAGCGTTCCCAGTACAAATTGTCGCCTGGCAACGAAGCCAGCACCCTGCGTCGAGCAGCAGTGTCTGGCGACAAAGTCAGCGCTAGACGATGGAGACTAGCGTTTGGCAACGGGATCAAAATTTGACGCCAATTTTTTCACATTAAACAGGGAAAATTTCGGTGTATTTCGAAAATTTTCGACTTCCGTACTCGAATATTTTCAGAAAAAATTAAGTGTTTTCATTGTTTTAATAAAACATGTAATGTAAATGTTAATTTAATTTTAAAAAGCTGAAACTTGCATTAATAAAATAAATTAAAATTACATTATTGATGGAATTTAAATAAAAGCTTAATAAAATAAATTGACTAAAAAATTAAATTTGTCTAATAAATTGGAAGTTAAGCAATGCTTCAATCTTTCTTCTCTTTCTTTCCTCTCTTCCAATTCTTGTCAGCTTCTTCTTCATCGTCCATCACTTTAGCTAGTAGGCATCCTTTAGAGGATCTACATTTAATCTTGGAGTAAATAGTTTCTCCTTTAGCTAGGACGCCATGTTTCTTTTCCACCCAAACTTTCTTTTTTGAAGAGTCAGCTTTTCTTTTCTCTTTGCCTTTAGTGTCCTTCTTCTTAAGCATCATAGGTGTTTTGAACCCAAATCTTTCACCTAAACGTTCCTTAACAAAAGTTATTTTGTCACCTAGACAAGTCTTCACATTGGTTCTACTTTGATCTTTCTTCTTGTCCTTTTTAGGCTTATTAAGAAGCCAATTCTTCAAATCCTTGGGCAAAGAAGGAGGAGTCTTTTACATAACCACTTCCCATAAAGTCCTAGCACTCCAATAAGTGTCAAATCTCTCTACTTCTTGAGAAACAGGGAATTCATAGGGATGACAAAGATCTATAAAAGGAATTGTTTGAATAAGACCGTACTGTATTTTTACCCTGCAGGGATAATAAAAAGTCATCTTAGTTAAGCTTTGAAGACGACAAAAGGGTTTCTTGTTGACACCAACCATCTTCTCAATTTTCCACCATGGGATGACCCATTTGATAGCAAAATCACGAGAGGCGAATATTTTGCTCCACTCATGGCGACCCATCTTTATAGAGAAGCGCTTCTTTCGCCTCACAAAGCAGTTTGGAGTATATTTTTCAATATTGTCAGGAGGACTAATTCATTCTAGTCTCTCCATTAGCCACATCTGCAAAAATTCGATGCAAATAATTAGTATTACTATACAAAAATATATGTTTTTTATTTCTGTAATTAAAAATGTTATTTTTCAACCTTTAATAAAATTTGAGAGCCTCGAAATGGTGCTTTTGGATTTTTCTTTAATTTATCCAAACTAAGCATTGTTTCTCCAACAATTAATGGCATTAGATTTTTCCCTGATTCAATTTGCTCCATCACAGACACTAATATTGCTTGATCCTCACGATTATTACCACTAGTGAGGAGATATTGGCTAAGCATGCAAAAGAGAAAAGCCCTCATTCTATAAACATGAAAAGATTCAGAATACGGTCTATCAAAGTAGTGGCGTGCAAATTCTTTTAGATTAACTACGCTACCATCTACAATATTTGTTAGATCTCGGTCTTTCAGGTTAAAGAAGCGCTCAAAATCTTTAAAATAATACTCACTAACATTAGGAATTACCGCAAGATCCATGGAGCTAGGGAAAGCCAAGAATGGTATTAAATTCTTCAGGTAAAGGACTATTTTCATCATAGCCTAATCTAAAGCATGTATGTCTGGATCCCAATATTCTAAGGCGGTATAAATAAAATCTGTCTATATCTTCCCCCTTAATACCATAGATACCTCCCATGTGAATGAAATCAAGCTCTTTTCTCTCCTTAGCAGTCAAAGAACGACACCACTCACGAGTAAAATCACTAAAACTCTTAGACATGATTTCTTAAAGAGAATTAAGCTAAAACTATTATTTTAATCTGATTTAAATATACAGAATTCGACGGATTTGGGGGCTATTTATTGACGAAACTGATGCAGTTTGTTTCCCGAAAGGATTTGGAGAAAAAGAGTTCGTCGCCAAACGACAGGCACAGCGTCTGGTGACGAGGCTCGTTGCCTAGCAACGACACCAGCGTTGTGCGACAGAAAGTCTGTTTGACGATCAGATTATTTGCGCTATCCAACCATATGTTTTTTTCAATTACGTCTCAATTTTTGTGCATTGACTTTATGTTTTGCCTTCGTTCTTTCAAATGTATTTTTGATTAATTTAAGCTTAATTAATTTTAGGCTTATGTTAGTCAAAATTTTATTTTTTTTTTTCATTTTGGGGGAGAAAGTCGGATACCCTCCATTAATAATAAAAATGACGGAAATTTTTTGCGCAAAAATTAGTCACAATATTTTGCACACACTCACATGCACGTAAAATAAAAAATAAATTACAAAGATAATATAAGCATAATAAAGTTTTATATACAATATGTCTAATATATACAATGAGTCTACTAAAAAAGTCATATAAATTAGCAAAGTCCTATCAGTCAAATAAAAAGCACAAGTACAGCTAAGCTGCCGGTGGACGCAAATGAGGAGACACTCCCAAAGCATCAAAGAACAAAGAGGATCGCGGAGTGTGCCCCTCACCAGTCCTAGGATCGCCACCAGTCGGAATTGGCAGCCTAGGACCAGCCCATCCCGGCTCGCTATGATGCTCAATAGCCAATGGCTGAGGGTGCGGCGGCTGCGATGACGAGCCAAACTCGTACGTCCCACCACCCCCTAATTGAGCCAATGATATGCCTCCCTGGCCGGCTGATTTAGTATGTGCACTCTCAGAGGAAGAGCTCAAACCAGTCGGTCTCTTAGGAGGAGCCGCCTCCGATCGGCCACCCTCACCCCTAGACGAGGTACGACGATGCCTCGAGCTGGACCTCTCTATCCTAGCCTCAGGTCTCGGCCAAGTATGAGGAAGAATAGGCTGCCCCTACAAAAAAAAGTCATGTCAGATGCAAAGTGAATAAATCAAAACATAAACTAAAAGTAAGAAAGATACCTCTGTAGTGTCATCACGACGACAAGAAGCTCGATCCCTCAATATCACCAGCTGGTGACGAAAGGCGTCCAAGCCTCTAGCCATCATCGTCACCACCTCGCGAGAGAACTGTCAAAAGACAAGTCAGAAGCGATTGACAATATAAATGTAGATAAAAAAAAGGAAAATAAATGACTTACCCAAGTTTGACGTTGTGGTATCGACTGCTCGATAAAGAGACTATCTGGAGGAGCTAAGGGAATCATCTCCTCAACAGGGCCATACACCCCCTGATAGGTGATGGACACAGGTGGAGCGACAAACTCCGCATGCGCATTCTATAAGATAAACTGAGTAGTTAACATCTACTTGGGGGCTACACAAAAGACAAATGAGCAAAATAAAGGATACCTCATCTCCTCCCTCTTGCAAAACAGGTGGTGGAGCCAAGAACGGTAGCAAAGCCTCCGTGTAACATAGCTCCGGACGAGCGTGCGTCCGCCAAGGCGTGCCCTCTAGCGTCCTACTCGCCAAAGTCCTCAACCTTGCCTTATCATATGCTGATGTGGGCGAGCTGGAACAACAAAGGTCTCCGAGGAGTGCTGAATAGCCTCTCTCTCGCCAAGATACACCGCAACCTCATACATCCCCTGAAAATAGCGACGCTAAGCAGTGTATTGCGCAGCAAGCGCGGGAATGTCAAAATCGGTCCACGGCCGAAACTTTATGGCCAACTCCTACAAAATGCACACTTATGAGACAAAATCCTAATAAAGGTATAAAAGAGCAAGCATCTAAAAAAGGAAAACATATCGAGAGGATCAACTCTCGAATGCGCCTAGAAGTGACCTCACACTATGACGATCTCCACAACTAGCAGCAACAGGGAGCTCGCGAGGCGAGGGTCTCGCCGGCACAAGAGATCGAAAGTACTCGTAGATACAGATCTACGCAAGAAAAAAATGCGTCAATAGATGCTAAAATAAGTCTAGATCTAACTTTAAAAGGATTAAAGTGTACCTCTACGAATCTCCAAAAGATGGAAAGTGCAATGTCTCCCTCGAAGGAGATGTGACGGCTAGAAAGCCGCAGTCCAACCAGGAAGTTAGCATAGGCCAAGCTGGCCCAATCATACGACCTGACTGAAGCAAGGTCGCGAACAGTAGGTAGGTAGTAGAGCAATACTCGACTACCTGTCAGGAGAAAAGGTCCCTGACAAAAGGATCAGAGAAAAAATGCGCACCCGCTGCTCTGGGGTGGTCACAGGATCCTGTAAAGCAATAGCAAGTGTACTCCGGCAAATGCATCTAGTGCTAAGATGCATCGGGTAAGCCTCAGCACGAGCCCAAATATTAATAGGGCCCAACAGCTCCAGCACCTCCGGAGAGAAGACGGCGATATTGCTATCAAAAGAGAGAGGGACAGAAGTGAACTTCAATCCCGTAATAAGACTGAAGTCGGTAGGAGTAACAGTCGGCTCACCCCAAGGAAAGTGAAAAGTGTTTGTGGTGTCCCAAAAGAACTCCAACAAAGACCGGACTACAAGGTTGCTATGTCCAAAAGAGTACATAGCCCGGGTGGCTCGCAGCAAAGGAGTCAGGCGACATGACTCCCACAAATGACATAGACCGACGTCGTCTCGGAAATAGGTATCGTATAGAGAGCCGATGGTCGTGTTGCCCGAACCATGGCTGCGGATCCTCCCGCTGACAATCCCTCGGCGAACACGCTTCGAGATATGGGACAATGGCACGAAATACAGAGTGTGCCCATCCCACTCTGGAAACTCCCCTAGAGAAGAGGAGGTGCCTACGGGGTTGTCCTCCCGACGAGTCTCCCTAGAACGAGAACAAGAACCCCAGCCTCATTGTCTAGCCATTCTATATTATGCAAAATACTAGAAAATTAAAGTTCTTTAGTATATAAGGTTCGCCTAGCCGCATGATACTATCTTCGCAAAAACAGAATACGTAGTACTAAAACAGAGCACAATTTCAAACCAAGCATAAATAGAAAAAATTCACCAATCAAACAATTTCTTGCAATATTATGATAAATATTGTGACAAATTTTGATAAAAATGGCAAACAAAAATACAAAGAACATGTCACATTGCTCTCACGAACTTAAGAGGGTCAACAATGGCAAAATGCTCGTTCCTTCACCAAATTGAGTGAATCAAGTCTCAAAACACTCTAAACATGATATATTAACATTATACAACAATTTCAAGGCATAAAATTTGATAAATAAAGCAAATTAAGCAAAAATGGGTTCAAAATTTTCAATACCCGCTTAAGGAAAACATCCAAATTCAGCCAAAATTAGGTTAAGTTTGAGAAAAACTTACATGTATCCGGAAAATAGATGAAAAAAGATTTGATTTGCAACAAGTTTGAGTGAATTTGGTGCACAAACGAGCGAGAACAAGCGATTTGAACTTCCAAGTGAAAATGAGCAAGTAGCAGCAGCGTTCACGACAAATGGGTAAGAAAGGGGTTTTATTTTAAAAACCTGAATCCTTCGCCAGACGACAATTTCGTTGCCAGACGCAGGCCTTCGTTGCCTGGCGATGGAGAAAAAATGCGGCGACGATGCTTTCCATCGTGCGCTGGTGTGGCGACAGAACAGGTGGACCTTATGTGGAAATTTCGGGTTCCTTAGTACGCCAGTTATCCCTTATAAGCAATTTGACATTAAGTAATCGGCTCGATTATAATGACATTAAGTAATTGGCTCATCACAAAAGAACCGACATAATGGTTCACAAGCAGCAAAAAGCGCCGACATATTGACACTGTGGAAAATTCAGCAAATATCACGGCAGCAAAGTTCAAGTGAGCTTTAAGGATCGACGGGAGTTGATCTTCACTAATTTTCTTTGGAATATTATCGCAACAATTGAGGATGACTTCGGGCGAAGCAATCTCCAATCATGTTCCCTTGCTTGTGGAAGATGGTCACAAGGCGGTAGAAGATCGTTTCAGGCGAAACAATCTTTGATAGTTTTCTCTGGCTTGCAGAAGACTATCACAACGGAAATTGGAGGTAGTTACGGGCGTAGAGCTTGAGGGAGATCGTCAAACAAAAGATGCTCTTTTGCTCAGAGACGCGTGAGCATATCACCAACAAAGCAGCAAGATGGCGTACCCTAGCTTGTGGAAAGTTGTGACAATAACAAGAACAACAACAAATCGGTTACCCACAGAGACGTATGCTAGACGGGGCAAGATACACATTTCTTAACTCTCTTATCAGTTTTAACTAACGCTAGTTTGCATATTTCGGCGTTATAAGAATGATTTGGGATTGCAGAACGTTCTGAATCATTTTCCATCCCTATTGTTACTTTAACTTTTGTTTTTGAAACATATGTTTCTCCAATTTCAGTCAAAGTGGGGGCATCTGTAGACACCCAAATGTGTCTCCCCAAAACCAAACCCAGTGATGATTACCTTTCGCGTTATTTGATTATAAAACGAGGAGAAAGTGTCCAAAGTCTAATTATGAGGATGTTTTTATTAAAATATTTCTCTTTCAGTTTTCTAAAAATATTTCTTTGCTTACTCATATATATGAAAAATAGTCAGTCCAATTTGGTTTGGTCCATAATAAAGGTCCAATAATAGTGTAGTTGGATCGGGCTAGAAAAGAGCTCTCCAATGATATATTATAGGCCCAATTCCGATGACTTATGAGGAAGTTATGGATTTAAATTAGATTAGGCCCAATGATTTTTAAAGGTGGCCCGATGATCTAGGAGGGACTATTAATTATTATTTTAAAAAAGAATGTTTTATTCAGAATAAAAAAAATTAAATCTAATTTCGAAAACTTCTCGGACGCTTAATTACCTGCAACCGGTGTAACAGGTAATAACGCGTGGAAAAGCGCGTTGATTTTTGGACCAGCACGAGACGACGAAGTCGTTGCCTGGCGCTGACCTTCGTCGCCTAGCGTTCTAAATGACGAGGCGCGCAAATAATAATAAATCGCCAATATTTCCTAAAATACCCCTAGCATCGGAGTGCCCCAAGTATCCGAGTGCTAGGGGCAAAAATGTCCTAGCATAGGTGGTTAGCAAGCGCACCAAGCCGAGCCATGCACGACCGACTGGGGTATGCTAGCCGCCACATATAGCAGCGTGCTAGCAGCAACTAGCTGCCGCAAGCCGTGCGTGCTAGCAGCGCACGCACGAGCTGGGCACTAGGCGGGTTGTGGCTGGGCCATAGGGCCGTGTACTAGGGGAGCAAGTGGGAGTATATGGAAATCAAGTGGGGTGAGGGACATGTGGCACAAGGAGAGCGTTGAGTGGGGAGCAAGTATGGTCCCCTACTCTCCATGTGGTCCTCACCACCCTTTACATATGATAGTGCCACTTGTAGATTTATTATTAGTTTGCTTATTTATTTTAATTTAGATTTAAAATAAATTATGGAATATCATGACTCCCACATTGATGGGATAAAAATTCCCACTCTCCCTCTTACTTGTAAATACCCATCTTGGGTTTTTGGGAAGAGTGTTTGAATAGGAGTTCAATAGAGCATTGCATTAGCAAAAACTCTTAAACTCACATAATACTCGGGTTTTGGTCGGACCTCGCTAACCTCGAGGTAACGGACCTTAAAGTCGCTAGTAGTTTTTGCGGGTGGACTTTCGTTGGAGGCTCTCGTGTGAGCGGAGCTAAAGCTTTAAAGTCGCTAGTAGTTTTTGCGGGTGGACGTTTGGTCGGACCTTGCTAACTCCTAGGTAGCGGACCTAAAAAGTCGGTGTTCGTCCTTTGTGGGTGGATACCGTTGGAGGCTCGGTATTTTCGGAGCTAAAGCTTTCAAGTAAGAGCCCATTAGGTCGGGCGAAGCACACGTCAAAGGTAAATTCCGATTTTATCCTTTTATGTTTATTTGTTATGCTTTATGGTTTTATTAATTGCGAGTGGTTCTTTTGGTCGGGGTTGTTTCCGCGGTAAGTTGGACTTACCAAATCCCAACAGCGGTATCGAAGCCATGCTCGTTTATTTTTAAAATCATAATATTTTTTCAAGGTGATTTTTATGGCTTAATTTTCTTGTCTTGAAGTGCTAATTAGATTAGTAACTCTATTTATTTATTTTAACCTCGTATTTAAGCTACCTTCAGCCCCAAACCCAGATTTCAACCAAAAAATAGTGAATTTTGGGTGGAAAATGTGTTCTGGAAATGGTTTTAGTCTTCCAGGGGATGGCTTTTAACCAAAAAAATGACCAAAAATGCAATTTTCGAGGGTTTTTTCGTTTTTACGAAAATTTTTAAGTCTTTCTAACCTTGAAAATTAATTTCATATTTATGGTGGTTATGTAATTGGTTCAATACATATTTTATATGCAATTTTATACCTCTTTAGGCATGATTTCTTGGTAGTAATTTGTGCTTGAAAGCTTGGTTTTATTTTTCACATAATTGCAAACTAATTGCATTAAGTGTGAAATTGTTGTTCTTTGAGGCTTCCAAGTATTAAAGATTCAATATTTAATTATGGTTAAGTGATTGAAAATTTATATTACTAAATTCCATGAATTTTTGTTAAACTTTGTTGATTTAATCATTTTTAGTTGATTGGAATCATAAAGTTTGAATCTTTGTGATAGAAAATTGTTTATCTTCACATTGGAAGATATAATTTTTCAAGGATTCACAAGTATTAAAGTTGGAATCTTTATTGAACTTATGTTCATTTTTCCAACTCCCTCTTATTGTCAAAAACTCAAGATTAATTTAAATTAATAATGAGTAATTGCCCTCTTATTTTTGTTGCACCAAGTTAAACCAATTTAATTAAAGAATGGTTCTTGGGAATTATTTTGGTTACATGCAGTTTGAAAATTTTATTTAAGTTAGACTTGTTTAATTTTTTATTTTTTCTCAAATGAATTAGTTCTAAAATTGATTTAGAATTAATAGTTATGATACCCAAAATTAGGATCAAATCCCGAGGCTATGGCATGCAAAACGAGGCAAGAGCATCACTTGGCTAGCCAGGCTGCATAGCAGCCCGCATGTGGTTGCCAAGGGTGGTGCCCTGTGCTTGCGCGCAAGCCCATGCGTGGCTGCTGCTTGGTGCCACCATCATGGCGCGCCAATAAACTCCAAGCAGCAGCACGGCGCAGCAGCAACATGGTGCTATGCGTCCTGGCTTGCTTGGCCGGCCGTGGTTGGTGCAAGCACGAGCACATGGTGCATCGCTTGGGACTTGGTGCATGCGTCGTGTAATTAGGGGTATGCGTAGACGTTGCTTGCGAAGCAATTTAGTGCAATGAATTCGTTCAACATGGCTATCAAGGGCCACATTATTGATGTGGGAAAGTTCGCTGATGTGGGTGGTGTAACGCTTAGCGATATCGGGCCCACTCCCACGTTCATTGAGCTTCAAACGGTTGTGCGAAATGTGAGCACTCCATGTCTTAGTGCTAGGCACTTAGACACTTTGGACTACGTATTTTTTGCTTAAAATTGTCGTTTTAATTATTTTATTAATCGAATTTGTTTTTAATTATTTTAATAAATTTTGGAGGCTAGGCCTCGGTTTTGAGCGGCATTGGCAAAATTTATTTTGACAAATTTTGGGATTTACCGGCTTAATTAATTGGATTAATTAAGCTGGATGCAGAATTTAGTGGGAGCTTCAAATGTTAATTGCTCTTATTTACATAACCGGTTAAAACAACTTTGACTAGTTTTAATTAGGCGTGTTTATTGGATTAACCACCTAGATTAGTTACTAGTTCACGCATGTTTATGCATTGTTACTTGTTTATCGTTGTAAAATGCATGGGCCATTCACAAATAGTGAATGGATGAATGGAATGTATATTCTCTCACAGGTTTATGAAATGGCAACTAGTGGGGCCCAATTAGGATAAAAAATACGGGTTGCGATCCGTGATGTATTTTTGTAAATCTAAATACGGTCTACGTACCGTTGAGTATTTTGTACCTTAATATTTAGATTAGTCCTAATAGTAGATACTAGTAGTTGCATTTAATCATGGTCAAGTCTTGAAGATGGAGGTTCTTGCAAGACGTAGCCATGAAGTTGCAAATGAAGACCTTTTGAAGATTTGAAGATCTCAATGGGTCATGCTAGTTGCCAAATGCATCTATATTAATGTTTTTCGATATATATATAAGTTTATGTATATGAATTATATGTTAGATGCATGTTTAGGATTTCGAATGTTGTGATGATTAATTAAGTTCACTTAAATCAACCAACATAGAAACCGTAGGTCCCTAAATATTGGGTAAAACTTGTCATTCCAAAACAACACTTACCAACCGAACGAGGGTAATGGTGGGCTACGCCAAAGCGAGGCATCACTACCTCTCCTAGGAGCGTAAGGCATACCGGGTATGCAAGTTGGTTTTGGTTGTACTCAACAATATAAGTGATGGAGTCCTAACATGTCGTGGCAAAGTGAATAAATTGTTGAGAGAGCATTAGATGCGACGATTTATTCAACCAAGAGTGGCTTGGAGCCATTAGCAAAGCGTTGCTTACCTTAGGAGATTGAGTGTTAAGACAAGCCAAAGCATGCTTAACCACTCTTTGTTTCTTCGGATCTTGGAATCGACTTATTCTCACCAAATTGGGGACAACTTTAAATGTGTGAATAAGACGTTTTTAAATAAGTTTGATTAAAAATGCATGAATTCAATCTTATTTAAATATCATGAATGGTTTTTCATTTCAAATACTTTCAAATGTAGAATCATGTCTTCAACTATCAACAACAATCTTATGTTCCCAGAACTTCCCGAGAAGTTATCATTTAGCTTGAATTTGGTAAACTTCAAGGAATGGGAAGAGAAACTCCGTTTGACCCTCCGCAATTGCTACCTAGAGCATATCTTGGATACGCCCATCCCGAGTTTCTACTCAAAAGGGATTATGAGCGATATGGCTCATGAGGAGTGGAGTTATGATTGCAAGAGAGTCTCTCGACTTATGGAAAACTCCATTCCGGAACTGTGGAAGAAGAAATTCTCCAACTACCTTCCAGATGTACTTCTCAAGGCTCTAGAAGATGTGGTCAATTTGAGGATAACAAAGAGCGATAAGGGCAACTATGATGGACTCGTGGAAGAAGTGACTAGGTCATTGTCTAACATGAGGATCAAGCCACCGCAAGATGGATGTCATAGCAAAGAAAGGCAAGAAGTATGGGCTAGGGTCTATAGTGCAAGACTTACCCCCGGGATGCCACTTCAAGCCCATGTGCAAAAGACGACAAGATTATTTAACCATCTGGAACCGATTGGTAAACTGGTGGAGGATGAGCAAGCGGCTCATATGCTTTTAAGCTCACTCCACTCGAGATACATTGCAATTAAGATGCGACTTACCAAAAATCGGAACAAACTGTCCTACAAGGAAGTTGTCTAAGAGCTCCAGAAAACCTATTCTTGCAAGGCAGCTACGTTTGCTCTAAGGCTCAAGAAAAAGGAGTTCAAAAACAAGGCAAAGATGCGTTGCTTCTATTGTAGTAAGCAAGGCCACTACAAAAGAGAATGTAGCAAGTATCTGGAAGATGAGGCAAGAGGAAAGATATCCTCAATCTCAGGTATCATCTACACACTTGAAAATAAGCAATTTATAAGTTATTAGATACCGGAAAATTGACTCATTTTATGCTCTTATTTCAGGAACGAAATGAGCGTTGTTTTTTCAAGTGGTCATGAGTACACAAGTGGAAGATGAAGAAAATCTATCAAAAGAAAGCTTGTAAACTCATGTATTTTGTCTAAATTCTAAAACTTGTTAAGTTTTATCTACCATACTTTAATCTTGCGACGTTGGACGTCATTTTAACCTTGATCACAAGACCTTTTATTTAATGTCTTGTTTATATTTATGGAAATTTCACCTTTTGTGTGTTTAGACAAAATTGTTTATGATAAAAGAACTAAGACCATAGAGTCAAACCAAACTTACTTGTGGCATTGTCGTCTTGGCCACATTAACATCAAATGCATCAAGAGACTTCTACAAGAAGGTGTTCTTGAATCTTTCAATTTAGAATCGTTTGAGAACTACGAGGGATGTTTATTATGCAACATGATTAAGCATCCATTCTCTAAGCTGGGAGAAAGGGCAGGAGACTCATTAGGTCTAATACACACTGATGTATGAGGACCAATGAGCTCAACCACAAGAAATGGACACTGATATTTTATCACCTTCACAGATGACTATAGTAGATATGGTTATGTCTACCTAATGTCGCATAAATCTAAATCGTTTGAAAAGTTCAAAGAATTTCATAGTGAAGTTGAAAATCAGCTTGGGAAGAAAATCAAAGCCCTTCGATCGGATCGAGGTGGTGAATACTTGAGCCAAGAATTCGATGAACATCTTAAAGAAAAGGGTATACTTTCATAATTGACACCTCCAGAAACTCCACAATGGAACGGAGTATCCGAAAGGAGAAATCGGACCTTGTTAGACATGGTACGATCAACAATGGGTCTTAGTGATCTTCCTATCTCTTTTTGGGGACACGCACTTCTAACTGCGGCACTAACACTGAACCGTGCACGATCAAAAGCTGTAGAAAAGACTCCATATGAATTATGGACAAAGAAACCTCCTAGGTTGTCTTTTCTAAAGATTTGGGGATGCGAAGCATATGTCAAGAAATTGATGTTTGACAAACTTCATCCCAAATCTAACAAGGTTTACTTTGTGGGCTACCCAAAAGAAACCAAAGGGTATTACTTCTACAAAAAATCGGAGAACAAAGTGTTTGTTGCTCGCGATGGTGTCTTTTTAGAGAAGGAACACCTTTCCAAAATGACAAGTGGGAGGAAAATCGAACTCGGCGAAGTTTGTGAGGGTGAGCAACAAAATCAGAATGACAGTCAAAGTGCTCATACAACATCTGTTAACGTAGGTCAAAATGATTAAAATGTGCAAAGTCAAACCGACAATGCAAATGCTCAATCCATTACCCTACGTAGGTCTTAGAGGCCGATATCTCAACCTGATAGATATCTTGGTTTAGTATTAACCGAGATCTCAGAGGACATCCTGATTATGGATGGAGATGAACCGGCAACCTACAAGTAAGCGATGACAAGCACCGACTCTGCTAAATAGCATTAGGCCATGAGATCTGAAATGGATTCCATGTTTGAAAATCAAGTCTGGGACTTGGTTGACTTACCCGAAGGATATACACCTATCGGATGTAAGTGGATTTTCAAGATGAAAACCGACAAAGATGGAAATGTATTCATTTAAAAAGCTAGATTGGTGACAAAAGGTCTACCTAAAATGATCGGGATATTACTATCCTCCTCCATATCCAAAACTACAAAGTCAACAGGGATGAAAAATTTCCCAACCCGAACGGGGACATCCTCCAAAACACCTAAAGGGTATTTTATAGAACGATCCGTGTGCATTTTAAAGCTCCCATATTCAACCTGTTACAAACAGAAAGAGGCATAACAGACACACTAGCACCTAAGTCACATAAAGCTTTATCAATGAATAATGCACCTACATGACATGGGATGGAAAAACTACCAGGGTCCTTAAGCTTAGGTGGGGATTTATTTTGCAATATAGCACTACACTCTGCAGTTAGAGCGACTATTTCTACACCACCAAAGTCTTTCTTCTTAGTAATCATTTCCTTTAAAAGCTTTGCATACATTAGAACTTGAGAGACCAAATCAGTAAAAGGAACAGTTACCTCAAGGTTCTTGATCATAGTCAAGAACTTACCAAATTGTTGATCTACCTTGTTCTTTTGCATCCGATGTGGGAATGGTAGCTTTGGCTCGACAGGTGGAGGCTCGGAACCTTTCTTTTTCTCTTTCTCAGCATCATTTGCTTTAGCTTTCCCATCTTTTGAGGCGGGAACATCATCCAAGGCTTTCTCTACAACCTTACTATTATCCTTCTCAAGATTTGCATCATCAATAGGCATTTGGGGCCCTTCATAGCTAACACCACTACGAGTAGTGATAGCATTGGCGGTCTCCTAAGGGATAGGCTGTCCTGGTAAGTGGCCAGGTTGCCTTTGGATATTGGTACCTGCGACTTGCGCGATTTGGTTCTCCAAATGCTTTGTCGTATTTTTCAACTCCTTGATGCTATCTTCAGTGTTTTGATTCATGGATGTCATCATTCTCATGAGGTCAGACATAGTAGGCTCTTGAGTGCTAGCATTTCCATGAGTAGGTTGTTGAGGTGGTCTATTGAAACCCGGAGGAGGATGATGAGAGGCCCCTTGTTGATGTTGTGGAGGTCTTGCAACATATTGCTGAGGTTGAGGGTTCTGAGGCTGTGACCACTGTTGCTGAGGTTGAGGATTTTGAACATTATTGCTTTTGTATGAAAGGTAGGGATGATTCCTCCAACCTGGATTGAATGTGTTAGAATATGGGTCATTTGGTTGCCTTTGTTGAAAGGCATTCACCTGCTCCATCTGATTGGTATCTTGAGAATTCTGAGCACATTGATATCCAAAGTGACCCTGTATACCACACAATTCACAAAAAAAAATTAGTTTGCAGAGGTTGAGAATACATAGCATTAACAGATACAAAAGAGGAGTCCTGAGTGGCCTGTAACGCATTAATCTTTGCAGTTAATTGAGCCATATGAGAAGTCAAGATTGAATAGGCTTCAACTTCTATCTTCCCTTTCTTTGCTCGCGTTCTTGGAGAAGCTAAATGATTGGCTGCAAGATTTGCAAGGAAATCATACCCTTCCTCGATTATCTTGTCAAAGAAAACACCACCTGCGGCAGAATCAACAATACATTTAGTCTCGGGTTCTAGTCCGTTATAGAAAATACGAACTAGATTCCACTTTTCAAAATTGTGATGCGGGCATTATCGTTGAAGATCTAAGAATCTATCCCATGCTTCCCTAAGAGATTCCCCCGACTCTTGAGAAAATGTTGATATTTGATGTCGAATCTTTTCAGTTTTTTCAGGGGGAAAATATTCTTTGAGGAATGCTTGAGAAATCTTGCTCCACTCCGTCTCCTCGACAGTGTTCAACCACTTTTGAGCTCTATCGCGAAGGGAAAATCCGAACAACATCACCTTCAATTGATCTTGAGTGACTCCTTTGTGATGAACAGTGGAGCATAATTGTTGAAATCGCTGCAAGTGATTAATTGGCTCGTCAGTAGGATGGCCGCTAAACTGATTTTGTTGGACCATACTGAGCAATGCGGGTTTAATTTCAAAGTTCTATGCAGTGATTGCTGGAATTTTAAGACCCGTTGGAATGCCATCTTGGGATGGTACTCCGTAAGAATTAAGAGACCTATTATCAGTCATCTCTTTGCGTGTGTCAGACTGTGTTGTAGAGCTCTTCTGTGAGTGGGTCTTTTTCTGCTTCCCTTTCCCTTGTTTTTTGAGTTGCCTAAGGGTCTTGTCCAAGTCCGGATCCGTAGGGATCAAATCACCTGTTCGTTTTGACCTGGGCATAAACAAAAAGAAAAGAAAGCAATGAGAATGTCCCAATTGAAACTAGAAGTTCCAATGGGACAATAAAAACAGTTCAAACAATCAAACTAAAACTAATATAATCTAGCCGTCACCCCGGCAACGGCGCCAAAAACTTGATGAATAAAAAGTTATACCGCGAGTGCACGGTGTCTATTGTTAGCAGAGATTTAGCAAATACGGGTCGAATCCCATAAGGAGACAGGTTCTATTAGTTTTTGCCCAATTATATGAACTATTTCTATAAACGAATAATGATTCGATGATTAATTAACTAAAGAATGAATGACAATAATGAAAATAAGGTTGTTCTCAGAAAAATTAAAGTCTAGGGCATACGTTCGGTCCACCATGCCTATACCAATCCAAGAAATGCAAACAATCCATTAATAAACAAACTAGGTTGAATAATTAAAACACTTGTTAATCCTACGGTCGGCAATTAATGCTTACGAATTAACATATGTAGTTCGGCCGCTAACATAATCAAATTCGCCAATTGTAATTAAGCCTCTAAAAATATGATCTTTCAATTCTAATTTTCATTAGCTAAATAATTAACTCATGATATTGGCCAATTATATGAATCAAAAAATAAAGCACAAATCAATTGGAATTATTCAAACCCTAATTCATAAATTTATAAATAAGGGTTCGTTTGGCACCGCTGTGATTTTCTGTTTTTTGGTTTTTTGTTTTCTAAAAGTATATGATATGTGTCCCATAATGAATCAAAAATTATATAAACTTGTTAAAATTATGATAATTTTGAAAACTGACAACAGAAAAGTGGAAACACCATTTTCTTGTTTCCTGTTTTTGGTTTTTAGTTTTAAAAAAAACAGAAAACTGAAAATCAAAACTGATGCCAAACAAGCCCTTAAATAAGCACAAATAATCATGGTATAAACATGGCTTCCCTCACTTAACCCTAGAAAACGACTACTCACTCATAATTGAAATAAACAAAACAAAATAAATAAATAGACTTGAATTCATAATTGATAAAATAAATACAGAACGAAAAGAATAAATGAAATACCTCGATGATTGAATTAATGGAGAAATAAAGCTAGGGTTCAACAATGGAGAGAAAAACTAAGAAACGTTTAATCTGGAAAAATAAAGCATGAAGAGGAAAATAAAATCCTCCCAAGTATTTATATTAAAACCTAATCCTAAATAAAATAAAATAGATAAAATAAAAATAATGAAATAAGAGTAACAAAGGTCATCTTTTAATTGGTCGAGAGAATTACGATCGACGGAAAACAAGTTTCCCGCGCGCCAGACCCATCGCCCGATGGGTGGCCGATGGTCGAGTGATCAAGGGTTGCGACGACGACCATCGGCCGATGGATTTCCATCGGGCTAGGCAGATTCGAAGGGTCATTTGTGCGGCTAAACTATCGCCCGATGGCTGGGCGCTTGCTGGCAGATTTGCAGGACCAATTTCGGAAGGCTGTAATTCACAATCTAGGAATTGTATGAAGGCGTGCTACCTATCATTGGAAAGCTCTTCAAGTATAGTTTCCAACCCAACTCGAATCACCTCAATCCAATATGTAAAACTAGAGATATGGCTAAAACAATGCACAAAGTTTCTTTTTGATACTTTGCAAGCCTTCGTTTTCCTATGTTCCAAACTCAAATTCAATTCCGAAAAGTGCATATCGATCCTTGTGGATGCTATTTTCAATTCTCATGCATATAATCCTTAGAGACAACATCCACGAGCATAAATCCCCCGGTAAATGAACTCGATCCATCTATTTCCATTCAAATATCATTCGAATCATCTCCAAATACTTCGAAAGCGTCCAAATGACTACGAAATCACCTGAAACATTAATAAATACACAAACGGAGCGTAGTAGAGCGATATAGAATGACTTATGCATATATGACCCTAAAATCGACCAAAAAGACTAAGAAAAAGATATAAAAACTAACATAAACGTGCCTAAGAACCCTATATAAATATGATTCATCAGCCCATTGGATTGCGGCCAAAAACATCCTTAAGTACCTGAAACGGAACAAGGATAAATTCCTGGTATATGGTGGTTCATAGGAATTAGTTGTTGAAGGTTATACCGACGCGAGCTTCCAGACAGACAGAGACGATTTCAAATCGCAATCTGGATATGTGTTCTGTCTAAATGGAGGAGCGTTCAGTTGGAAGAGTGCCAAGCAGAGTACAATTGCAGAATCTACAACTAAAGGCGAGTACTTAGTAGCTGCTGAAGCGGCTAAGGAGGTTGTTTGGATTCGTAAGTTCATTGGTGAACTTGATGTTGTACCCTCCATAAAGGGTCCAATAGCCCTCTATTGTGACAACAATGGAGCTATTGCTCAGGCCAGAGAGCCAAGGGAACATCAGAAAGTCAAACATGTCAAACGGCGGTTTCACATGATTCAAGAATGGAAATCAGAAGGTGAAATAAAAATTTGCAAAGTTGGAACGGATGACAATGTAACCGATCCACTTACTAAACCTTTGCCTCAAGTGAAGCACAACAAGCACGTTGAGGCAATGGGAATCAGACATGTAGGAGACTGGCTTTGATTTCCTTGTTTAGTGTTTTAGTTAAATTTTGAACATTTAATGTAAGACACTAAGAAAAATCATTCAATTTTTGGAGTAATATAAATTTCATGCAATATTTTATCACTCCATTTGCTATTTAATTGTGATTTAGGATTAAATAATGAGTCCATTTGATTCTTGGAATATTCAAAATAGGGTATCAAGACCAGTCTTGGTAAGGAAACACCTATTAAGTGAACATTGAATATTATAATCGAAAATTATTCCTAATCGAGGTCATTTAAACGATGGACAATTAATGACCAATTGAGATTAGTGTGTAGTCTGATTTATAGCACTGTTTCTTATGCTACGAGGACATGATTGTCATAAATCATTTGCACATGTATTGGCTTAGAACCATACTGGATCGACCTATGAGAATACTTTAAGAGATTAAAAATCGTCATAAGTATACTTCTCATTATGGCTATCGGAACCTATTTTCTCGACCATGAGTATTGTGAGTTCTCTTGTTTGAGTACTAGTCCGCTTTGATGTTGTCAAAAGTCTGCCGTAATAGGGGATTATAATGGCAACACTCGGGAAGCTAGGTCCTCTCAGTAAGAGGAGCTACATTACAAGACTGGGAATGTCACCCTACTAAAATAGGGAAGATGTCTTTGTTGTATACAAGGCCTCTCGTAGAGCGAGACTGTAAAAATGCATGGCCGTGCTCGGATGGATTTTAGAAATCATCTATTTATTGACAGTCGGACTCCGAATCGAGAAACACTTTTGGACGTAATAAGGATGAAGAAATAATCTTACCTTATAGTTCATGAAGAGACATTAAGTGACATAGGAAAAAGTCTGTACACTAAATGCGCACTTTTCCGGAAGGACAAGTGGAAGATTGAAAGGAATGGTGTCCTTCGAACAACTGTACTATTCCGTTAGTGGGTTCATAATTATTAGAAAGCTAATATATTAAGTAAGGTCAAGTGATCGGAATGTCTAGGTGGAGGCCGCTTCCGATCAGTAATATTAATGCATAATTAATATTACAGCTTAATCGTGACTGAACCCTACGGGTCACACCTTTTGCAGTAAATGAACCGACTCGACGAATTAATTCGGAAGAAATTAATTTGTCGCCCAAGTATTAAATATTTAGACGTCGGAAATTCGAGCTTAGAGCGTCGAAACCGAGCGTCGGAATTCGAGTCAGAAATAATAAATGACGAGACGCGCAAATAATAATAAATCGTCAATATTTCCCAAAATACCACTAGCATCGGAGTGCCCCGAGCATCCGAGTGCTAGGGGCAAAAATGTCCTAGCATAGGTGGCTAGCAAGCGTACCAAGCCAAGCCATGCACGGCCGGCTGGTGCGTGCTAGCACACCACAGCTAGCAGCGTGCTAGCAGCCGCAAGCATCGCATGCTAGCAGCAGCTAGCAGCCACAAGCATGCGTGCTAGCAGCAGCTAGCTGCCGCAAGCCGTGCGTGCTAGCAGTGCACGCACGGGCTGGGCACTAGGCGGGTTGTGGCTGGGCCATAGGGTCGTGTACTAGGGGAGCAAGTGGGAGTATATGGAAAGCAAGTGGGGTCAAGGACATGTGGCACAAGGAGAGCATTGAGTGGGGAGCAAGTATGGTCCCTTACTCTGCATGTGGTCCTCACCACCCTTTACATATGATAGTGCCACTTGTAGATTTATTATTAGTTTGCTTATTTATTTTAATTTAGATTTAAAATAAATTGTGGAATTTCATGACTCCCACATTGATGGGATAGAAATTCCCACTCCCCTTCTTGCCTATAAGTACCCATCTTGGGTTTTTGGGAAGAGTGCTTGAGTAGGAGTTCAATAGAGCATTGCATTAGCAAAAACTCTTAAACTCACATAATACTCGGGTTTTGGTCGGACCTCGCTAACCTCGAGGTAACGGACCTTAAAGTCGCTAGTAGTTTTTGCGGGTGGACTTTCGTTAGAAGCTCTCGTGTGAGCGGGGCTAAATCTTTCAAGTAAGAGCCCGACTTTGAGGGCGAAGCACGCGTCAAAGGTAAATTCCGATTTTATCCTTTTATGTTTATTTGTTATGCTTTATGGTTTTATTAATTGCGAGTGGTTCTTTGGGTCGGGGTTGTTTCCGCAGTAAGTTGGACTTACCAAACCTAACACTTTAATTGTTTTATTGATCTTTGATATAGAAATCATGTTTAGGTTATTGTATTGATTCCCAGTATCATGTTAGGATGTTTTATTGCTTCCTAGTATCATGTTTAGGGTTAATTAATATTTCTAATATCAAGTATGATTAAAAGAATGCTTCCTATTTTTCTTTCCTAATATCATGTTAGTATCTTGTTAGGGCTAAAGCTTTAATCTTTGGTATCATGCCTAGGATCTTACTATTATTATTATGTTTTAACATGATTATTTTAATTATGATTTTAATGATTATGATTTATTATGATATTGTTTGATCACGCCTTTTATGCATGTTTAAAGGGGATTTGTACTTGTAATCACGCTTAATAAGATAATTAATAATTTTGTGTAGGTTAATTTGATTATATAATTCAAGTGATCACCAATAATAGTCTTATTTGTGCATTAATATTCAACCAAGATAGATAAATAGGTTTAGGGTAAATCTATTGATTGTACGTTAGTCAGAAAGCGTACATGAATACGAGAATAATAAAGTAGAGACCTATTATTAGGGCAGGTTCAATCTCTTTTAGGTTGGATTTGTACCTTCATCCCCGAACTTCCAGTTTTGGTTCCAGACCTATTAGAGTTAACGATATCCTGGATCGTTAAGGGGTGTAACCTTCACCCTGTGAACGGTTTACAAGTTCCTAAAACTTGTTGACGACTCTTTTACTCTAGTTTCCTTCCCTTTGGACGCCACCATACTTAAGTGCATGATCACAATGAGATTCAAGTGTAGGATGACTTGAAATATTCCCTACAGGTGGCCTACTCCAAACGTATTTGGAAAAAGGAAAAACAAAAATAATTTTTTAAAAAAAAAAAAGAAAAAAGAAAAAACATGTTATCCAGTGGTTTTGGGAGGGATTAAAATTTACAGAATATTCATCAGTACTATCCTCTACGCTGTTGTAATGACCACACATTCCCAAGGTTCTCTTTCTTTCCTACCTGAATCAAACACAACCTTCACATCAAAATAAGTAACTGAAAAACATGGGAACAATAAGCCTTTGCATGCTCACTCCATCGCAAATCAAAATTTCAAAGTTCATTTCCAATGATTATCACCTCACAATGCTTGAAAATCACTGCAACACAATGCATGACCTTAAGAAAATCCATGCCCACCTCGTAAAAACCGGCTTATCTAAGCATCCAATAGCCATTAGTCGTGTATTAGCTTTTACTGCTACATCCCCTCCAGCTGACATTAACTATGCTTATTCGATATTCTCCCGTATCCATAATCCAAACCTCTTTATGTGGAATACCATTATTCGGGGTTTCTCCCAAAGCTCAGTACCTCAAAATGCGATTTTACTCTTCATGGACATGTTAAACAACTCAACAATTGAACCTCAAAGGCTCACCTACCCTTCTCTCTTTAAAGCATATGCTCAACTAGGACTTCCTGACTATGGAGCTCAGCTTCATGGAAGAATAATAAAACTAGGCCTTGAGTTTGATCCGTTCGTGAGGAATACTATCATTCATATGTATGCAAACTCCGGAAGTTTGAGTGAAGCCTATAAGCTCTTTGATAGGGAGGAGGATTTCGATGTGGTGGCTTGGAACTCACTGATCATGGGCCTAGCAAAGAAAAGGGAGATTGATGAAGCAAGGAGATTATTTAACAAGATGGGGTTGAAGAGAAATGCCATCTCGTGGAATATTATGATAAGTGGGTATGTAAGGAATGATAAATTTACGAAAGCTATGGAGCTTTTCGAGAGGATGCAAGACGAGGGGATCAAGGCAAGTAAATTCACAATGGTTAGCTTATTAAACGCTTGTGCAAATTTGGGATCCCTTGGACAAGGAGATTGGATATACCATTATACAAGTAAGAACAGATTTGAGTTTAATGTCTTTATGACTACTGCAATTGTGGACATGTATTGCAAGTGTGGTGCCATCAACAAGGCACGTCGATTCTTTGAGAAGGCTACTATCAAAGGATTATCAAGTTGGAATTCTATGATTTTAGGCTTAGCCAATAATGGGTGTGAAGAGGAAGCGTTCCAGTTATTCTCACAGCTTATCTCCTCAGACATAGAGCCTAACGATGTCACTTTCCTTGGAGTTTTGACAGCTTGTATAAACAAGGGTGATGTCAAACAAGCCAGAGAACTTTTCTTGTTAATGTCTGAAAGATACAAACTTAAGCCATCAATTAAGCATTACAACTGCATGGTTGAAGTGTTAGGTCAAGAAGGCTTTCTAAATGAAGCAGAACAGCTAATAAGAGAGATGCCAATAGAAGCGGATGCTATCCTATGGGGATCGTTGCTCTCTTCTTGTAGGAAGCATGGAAATATTGAGATGGCAGAACGGGCAGGAAATCATATCCGTGAGATTGACCCTAATGATAGTTCTGCATATATACTTGTGTCTAATGTCTATGCAGCCTCAGGTCAGTTTAAACAAGCCATCAAACAGCGAATTGAGATGAAAGAGAAGCAAGTTCTAAAAGAAAAGGGATGTAGTTCCATTGAAATCAATGGAGAAGTTCAAGAGTTCACTTCTGGTAGAATGTCAAACCCTGAAGTTCAAGATCTAATGAACCTTCTATATACTCCCCATCATGATGAAAAATTGACTGAAGAAGTGAATTTATAAAATTTGAATCAACGTACTCTTTATTACAAGCAAAAAAATATATATATGAAAGTTACATTTGTACATGAATGTGGAAGAAGAATAAACTTTTAACTCATTGGTTTTAGCAGTCATTTTTCCTACTTTTCTCACATTGATTGGGATGCCTGCTTACTTGGTTTCTGAAAGTATCACTTTCTGTCAGCCACAACCAATGCCTTTTCTGGCTCCTTTTCTTCTTCAACTATTACAGCTCGTTTTTCTGGCTCCACTTCCTCTTCTGTTGGTGAAGGTTCTTCAAATTTGGTTTCTGAGAGTTGCCTATAGTATCGCAGTATCACTAAGGCAATGAAAGCTGCAAACAAAAGACAAAAAAAAAAAAGATGAAGTTCAAAAGATGCCCTAGCAGCTGAACAATGTAACAATAATTATTAACACATGTTAATGAGGTAGATAACAAACAGCAGAGCATATGCTACACTATACAATCAAGTTTAAGAAATCAAATCTTGAAATTTACACACTGCGTTTATTTAAAAGAGTTGCTTATAAAGTTTTGGGAATTGATTTGTTCTAATGTTCACAAGCATAATTTGACACCGCCACCCAACTGAATGCTGATTGTATTTGAAAAGCAATCTCTTAAACTGTTAGGCAGCCCAAAATGTGGTTGCCAGATACCAAAATAGGGACAAGTGCATTAGAATTGGGTCACCCAGCCATGGAAAAATCTGAGGAACTTGCTGCTACTCAATCATCCTCATATTTCGCCATATTTTTTTCTTTCTCTTATCTAAATACAGATTATTTTGTTATAAGTGGCAACAGTAGCAGAACAGGAACTTATCAGATAGAATACTCCTTGACTGAACTACTAATCTATATCACAGAGTACTTCCAAAAACCCAAGCCTGAGTAAAAACTGGCAATTTTAAATTTTTTGCATTAATCATGCTTCCCTTAGCTACTTGGTTTTATGACTTATCTCACACTTGACAGCTTTTGAATTCAGTGTTTTTCCCTGTTTCAAAAGCTTTTTTCCAGATAAAAATCTGGAAGTTCAAATATGTAGTCAATGCCACAAAGCTTAGTAGCCCTCTCAGCTTGTTATCGAAACCTGACAGGACCTCAACAGGAATATCAGCTCAGTTAAACATTATGCCGGGTAAAGCAATGAAACGAAAAATGGCTCTACTCCTAATTTAGGTGGTTTATATGATGTGAAACCAACAAGTGACCAATTTGAACAAAATAGTTTTACATCAAGCAGGTCATTTACAGGGGGAACAAACTCAAATGATTACTCAACATAGCACATGTGACTTTATATTCTTGCTACGAATGTTGTGCCTAATACAAGATAAGAGGCATCACCTGCAATGATTCTGGTTTTGACACTTGACAGACTCCAGAAGGCTGTAACTGCTGATGCAGCTACAATCTTCTTGTGGTAACACGCTCGCCATGCTTCAAGTACCCTTGACTTGCATTGCTCAGCTAGTGAATAAAAAAAAAAAATTCTGTCAAAGCCTAAATAACAACAATTCTCTTGTTAATTAAAGGGCAATCTTTTCTTTTTCTTTTTTCCTTTTTTTTATTAGTACCTTTTCTATCTATCTGAGCAGCATATGAGAAATATAGCTTCGGGGCCGTAAAGCTAGTTAAAAATCCTGCAATTTAGGATAAAAACTCAACTAAGGTATCTAATATAATTGCATTCAAGGAAAACTATACGGCGTTAAATGCTTGTACCAAGTGCACAAAGTCTCCAAAGTGTTAAAAGGTGACCATAAGCCGAGCCAACCAAGAGAAACAAAGCTACCTGTATCATCATAGCAAATGTGAATGCCTAAAGAAACATCTGAAAACAATGAAAATTTCCAAATAATTTGGGTAGTTGAGTAAAAACTAGAAAGTATTTGTAATTATAATATACTTTAAGGGTCATTGATGGCTCTCCAGAGAAAAGCTCTCTTGTTTTCGAAATAACAAGGTTAAGAGCTGGCAGCAGCACTCTAATTACTCTCAATATGTCATCCTCTTTCAAGCTTACTTCCACATTTCTTGGCGTGCTTTCCCTACATAAATGACAACATTTTAGATAAGTAAACGTAGTACTAGTAATTTTTTGTGTAATTTTCTAAATTAAATTGCATTATTTACGGTTTTACCTTTGATGCAAAGAATTTGTTGTGAATGATGCTGCCAAAAGTAGAAGACCAAGTTGGGAGATCACTGAGAAAAGGCTATAAAAAACACAATTATAATGTGTTAGTTTGCTGAATGATATTCTAAACCCGTAACTTACACTTCAAATTGCGAACCAAATGATGACATATAGTTTATACCCAATTAACAATAAAATTATAAACCATTTTGAAACATAACTAATTAACTATAATCAATTAAAAATATTAAAAAATTTGTTACCTAATGTTTAGTCCCTTAGTAAAGGAAGAAGATAAGATACAAAGACAACCAAAACCAAACCAAAGGGTTGATTTAGCAACATCTCTCCACACAATCAATTCCCATATTATCTGTCCAAGATGATCCAATGCACATTCTTCTCCAACATTGCCTTCTAATTCACAAAACCCAATTGATAAATTTAATAATTATACAAATTACAAAAGAGAAATAAAAAAGATAAAGAAAAGGGGAAGTTAATTACTTGAAGGAGTAAGAGAAGGAAGTGAAGCGATCTTCTCTTTCTTAGACTTTCCACTAATTCTTCTTCTTCTGGGTTTCACAACTTCATCAACACCAACAATTTCTCTTTCCTCAGTATCAATCATCTTTCTCCTTGATCTCCTAAGATTACGAGGCGAATAACAAGCAGGTAACCCATTAGAGCTAGTCCTTGTCTTACACCGCCTCCTATGTTCAGTAGAATCATCCGCTGTTTCGAGACGGTCTGAAAGCCGGGTTCGGGACTTCCGCACAGGGGAAGGAGAAAGAAGCAGGTGTTCATGAAGAGGGAGGAAGTTTTTCGGCTTATTAATTGATGGTTTTGAAGGTGTAGATGATGGCGTCTTTTGACGCTTCGGCGATGACGGAGAAGGAGCATATTCTACTGAAAAATGGGGAATTTGATTATCTGTATCACTCCCATAATCTGGGTTATTAGCCATTAAAGCTAATCTTGAAGCTGATTTAATTTTGTGGGTTGGCTCTGATTTGTGATATTCAGGAGGTGTAATTGATTCCATTGAATGTTCAGAGGTTTGAATGTTTGATTGTTTGTAAAATTGGAAAATTTTTGATGAGATTTTACTTTGTTGGAGTTAAAGATTGAAGTATTTTTGGGGTTAAAGAACGTCAATTGGAGTAGCCGTTGGGGAGACATGGACGAATGTCTCCTTTTCTTTTTTTCTTTATTGCTTTTTAGAATTATTTATTTATTTATTTGAATAGTTTGACGGCGGGATGGGAGAATTAGATCAAATGTGATGTGAAGCTCACGTGATTAACGGTCAGAAATCGGATGGCTGATATTTTTTTGGACTCTTATAAATTTATCATTTTTGCATACTATTGTAGACAACTATTTGTGTCTCTCCAAAACCAAACCAAGTGATAAAACATTCCACGTCGAATCATAATTGAATGAAGTGAAAGTGTGGAAAGTCTAGTGTTGCGGTTAGTTTTTAATTCTTTTTTTTCTCTTTATTTTTGAAAACCTATTTTGAGAAAACAGTCAATCTAGTCATGTCAAGGGTCCAATAATAGTGTAGTTGGGTCGGGTTCGAAAAGAGCTTTCCAACAATATATTATAAGCCCAATTCCGATGAATAATGAGGAAGTTATGGCCAAATTACTTAACTTGGTCCGGTTTAACCTTTATATGCGGCCCAATGATCTAGAGGAGGACCTATTAATGATTTATCATTCCTAATGCGATTAGGATTGATTATAGTCTTCTAGAAGGTTCTTTTGATCCTAATTTTATTAGCATTGTAAATTTACTTTTAAGAGTTTTATTTAGAATAAAAGAAGTGTTTTTAAGGAAAATTCAATTTTACCCTCTCGTACGCATAATCTTTATCAAAATAAGAAAACGCGTGGAAAACTGATTGCAGCACCATACGACACGTCTGTCGCCAAGCGACACGCGCGGCGTCTGGCGACAGGCGCGTGTAACACCCCAATAATTCTCCCTTTTCCAAACCACTTACTTTAAATAAAAAGAGATGAGAACCATTGACATGTTACCGCCACGTGTTAAAACGTTAAGGCTTTATCAAAGTATTGCAGCGGAAATCCAACTTAAATATTAAAATAATATAATTTAGAAAACCAATAAGTCAAAGCTTACAAATTGGAACCATAAAGGCCCTTATTAAAACCAAACCAATATTCCAAAATCCCAAAACATAATTAAAATAGTAAAACATAAATAAGTTCAACACAAAGAACGAATACTCTCAATCACACCAATCCCTTGATAATGCGTATGTCAAATCCCCGAACTTCACATCATCAAGCTAACCTGTACAATACTGCTCCCCAATAATACAAGTGTAATAATTGGATCATCACAGGGTCATTGAAAGGCGAAGGCCATGACCAAAAGAAAACACACAAAAGCACGCAATCAGCAAAGCTGAGTACATACAAGCTACAACGCACAAAATCTAGCATGCTCAACTAGTTAAAGTAAATAAATATACAACTCGAATTCATTAATCAAGACTCTACACTTAAACAATTCAAACGACTCAACATACTTGCTAATAAATTCCAAACACTTGATTCTTTATACTTAATTTAATTAATTTAGTTTGGAGTAAGCAATAGACGAGGTTGTCCAATCCACCAAATCATTTTGGTCCCAAATGACCATTTAAAATAAAAGTTTAGCGCGATGCAAGAATGGGCGCGACTCCATTCTCACAAAGTTAGTCTGGGATCCCATCTAACTTTCATTATAAAATAAAATGTAAATACCAAAAGAGAAGAGGACATGTTGATCAAACAAGCCTCGAAAAGCCACGGGCTACCACCGTGTACCCCAACCCATAATTGTCAATACTCTAGAAGTGCACGCTTTCCAGAGTTTTATTGCTCATCCATGTTTCACTTTACGTGATTACAATTTTAATTAATAGCCGACTCAATCAAGAAGACCATACATAACAATCATACATCAATTCGCTTTTAATCTTATTTAGGACAATGGTGATCACATCACAAGTTGACCGTTAATTCCATTAAACTTCCAAATTATCCAAATTGTTGAACATAGTCAACTCACCTAGCCATTTCGGCTTAATCCACCTTTACTCAACATACTAACAATTCATGATTGAGTAATAAATAAATAAATAATAACCTTGTGGAATAATTAATAAATTCATTCCACTTAAACCATTCAATTCCAATCCTTTAATAATCCAAATGTGGTTAACAAACCAATCCAATAAAATATGTTTGTATCAACATTCCATACAAACAATTAATCCAATATAATTCAACATGTTTGCATCCATAATTCCATACAAACATAATCAATTCACCAAAACATGTCTCATAAACATAAGCACATGAATTAATTAAATGTATAACCAAACAATTTTCATCCAAGTGTTCTCTAATCATGAAACTAAGTTCTTTTCTTTGGTACCTAAACATGATACTACTTACAACGAAGTAGACATATACGTACCTCGTATAAACAATCCTTTGTGCCACTTTTAATCACTTAAAAGTCTCCTAAGAAATAATCACTTCCTAGAAAACAAGCAACAATAATAAATTAATACTTAACCAAATTTCCAGCAATATAATTTAGATTAAAACTCCTTAAAAATTCATTAAAAACATGTTTTTATGGTTAATTATGCATTAGAAATACAATAGGAACAAAAGCCCCAATTTAATTAGTCATAAGAACCCTAAAATCCCAATTTAAATAAATTGAAACCCTAGGTTTTTAAACTTATAAAATCTGAAAATTATAACAACAATTATAATCTGAAATTATTAGTTTAAAACATAAAAACATGATTTTGATACTAAAAATATAAACTTTATACTATAAAATCAAAACCCAAAACTAATTATAAACATTAAGCATAAAAAAAAACTTCGTTAAAAATCAAAAACTGCCCGAAAATAATATTTATAGGCTGAATTTGGCCACGAGAGGGTGGTGCTCACTACCAAAGGTAGTGAGTCTTTCTTAAAACATTGTTTCCACATGGAAAACACTACTTTTTTGTCAAAATCGGATGAGTTCAGAACCTGATCGGGATTAAAACGGGATTAATATTAACGAACCAAAATCTAAACATTAAAACACGAATTTACGTGTTCAAAATAATCTGGAATTAAGTTAAACTAATTAGTAGTATAATCACCAAAATTTCAAAACACCATTACTATAAAAGCCCTAAATCGATTGTTCATAAAAACCCTAAAATCATGATTTTCAATGATTAAAAACCCTAGGTTATTAAATTTACAAAATCTGAAAATTATAACATTTATAAAATCTGAAATTATAAAGTTTAATCATCAAAATACAATTTGATACTAATTAAATTAATTTCAAACAATAAAATCAAAACCCATAATCAATAATTATAATTACACAAATTAATAAAATAAAGGAGAAAGAAAATAAGACTAACCTTTTGTGTGGGGAAATTTTTGGGATGTATGGGGTATTTATAGGAGAGAGGGTAGTAGGGTAAGTAGGGATATTGGGCCTCATTAAATTAATGGGTCAATTAAGAAAGTAAACTGGGTTTGGTTTGTTTGTTGGACATAAATTATAGAAGGAAGGTTCATAAAAAGTTCTTTGTAATAAAATCGTTTATCAACCCCAAAAATAACTTGAAACTTTTGAAATTAAATTCCGGAAAAATACAAGTAAATATTATAAATAATATATAATTTCATTTATAATATATTTTAAAATATGGGGGATTACAGCGCGTGTTTGGCAACAGCGTCGTGTTTTATTGTTTTCGAAACTCTGATTCGTTTTTTTATCTAATCCGGCTTATTTTCTAGAAAATAGCCTCCTAAAACCTCCGTTTCCAATCATCAATTCTCAATTCTTCTCATCTGATTCTCATCACCAACTCTCATCAAGAAACTCTTGATATATTCTCTCTCTCTCTCTCTTTTCTAAAATAGCTTTTCTCAAACAAAATTTCGCATTTACAAGATCTAGACACACCTAGACAAGTTCGAAGTTGGCTTCAACCTACACGTGAAAGGTTTAATTTATGAGGGTTTTGTCTCAAATCTCTCTTTCAATTATTTAATTTAATTGTTTTAATTTTATATTTTCCTAGAAGTTACTAACGTGTGTATTTTGTTATTAGAAAGAGATAAGAGGCATCCAAGTAAGTGTTTTAATTGTTTGCATTGATATTATGATAAAGAAATCATGTCTAGGTTCCTATTTTGATTCCTAGTATCATGTTTTGATGTTTTTCTTAATTTGATGTTTTGAATGACAACAATGATTCCTAGTATCATGTTTAGGGAAAAGGTTATAATATCAAATATGCTTATTATGATTCCTACGATGTTTCCTTTTTTCTTTCTTAATAGCATGTTAGTATCATGTTAGAGCTAAATATTTGATCTTTGATGTTTAGTGACATGCTAGGGTTTGTTATTAATCTTGTTAGTATCATGCCTAGGATCTTGCTATTGTTATGCTTTAACATTGTTATAATTATTAGTATGATATTTTTTTATTATTATTATGTTGCTTGATTTTTATTGTTATTGCTTAATCACACCTTTTATGCATGTTTAAAGGGAATTCGTACTTGTAATCACGCTTAATAAGATAATTAATAATCTTGTTTAGGGTTAATTTGATTATCATTCCAGTGATCGCCAATAATAGTTCTATTTGTGCATTAATATTCAACCAACATAGATTAAACAGGTTTAGGGTTAACCTATTGATTCCATGTTAGTCAGAACGAATACATGAATACGATCAGAATAAAGTAGAGGCCTATTATTAGGGCAGGTTCAATCTCTTTTAGGTTGGATTTGTACCTTCATCCCCGAACTTCCACTCATGGTTCCAGACCTATTGGAGTTAATGATCTCCTGGATCGTTAAGGGCTGTAACCTTCACCCTGTGGACGGTTTACAAGTTCTTAAAACTAGTTGGCGACTCTTTTGTTCTAGCTTCCTTCCCTTTGGACGCCACCATGCTTAAGTGTATGATCACAGTGGGGTTCAAGTTTGGGGTAATGCTTGAAATATTCCCTGCAGTTTTTGGCGACTTCACTGGGGAGGATTTCTATTTTAATTCCTAAAATTTATTTCGGCAATGATTTAGAATGAGTGGATGAGACTCGAAAAGTTCTAAGTATTTCATGTGCGTAATTTTGATTAACATTATTGTCATATGCATAAAAAAGATCTCATTTGAAACACCATCCGTAATGAGTTAAAACATAGGATTTTTGCACGTAGGAAATTTGAGGAATATCTTTCACAACTAGGATCAAAATAATGCTGCGAAAAACTGGAAAATTTTATCGAACACAGAAAGCTACTGAGGTGCAGAAATCTACTTTTGGCCTCCTGTCCCGACAGAAAGTGCAATGACGATAAATAAAGCCATTTTCGTGTTGGATCAAAGTGAAGAATACTTATAAATAACTGGTTAAGCCCCAAAACACAAAAGACTAGCCCAAATTAAAGAAAAGCCAAAACAAAGGTCCAATTAACTAAACCCGATCATAATTAGGCTTCAGCCCGTGCTTAAACCCTAACAACGATGGATTTAGGAGCGCCTAGGTTAAAACATAGTGCTGCCGCAGAAAAAGCCACGCGCATCTCACAAAGTCGCGTTGGGCTGCCGCGCGCAACTAATTCAGTTGCGCGAGACACCCAGCGCAACTTTCAGAGTTGCGGTGTGGAAGATTTGTAATTATTTGGAAATTATACGGAAAATATAAAATTGAATCTTACCATAAAGCCGCGCGCAAGACCAATAGTTGCGCTGCACATAGCAGCACAACTTTATAACTTGCGTTGGGATGCCGCGCACAACTTCATCTGTTTCGCGCGACACTTACTGCGGCAGAAAGCTCGAAACCCTAAACCTAATCCTTCTCTATAAATACGACCTTAAACCGAGGCTTCAACAGACAGAAATTAACCTAAAACTCTGGCGAAATAACTTGTGATCTTGTGCAACCTAGCCCTCTTGTCTCAAACACTCACCCTTTCGATACTTTGTTACTACGGTGGAGGTTCCCCCAACAAGAAGGTGTCCATAAGTGTTCTAAACGGAGATCTAGCAAAGAGAAGTGATAAATTCCCGAGCACTTAGTTAAATCACCTTTTTTTTTCTTGTTTAAATGGACTTTAATTAATTAATTAGTGTTGTTTGATCACTTTTAAAATAATTAATTAATCAATCCCACATAGTATCTTGCGTTAAATAAAGACTAGAATTGAATTAAATAATTGTTGGTTGATCACCTAAGCCAAGGCGAATCTTGTTTACTGTTCTTCCACGAATTTTATTAAATAAGAATAACGACTTTGCAATGTAATTCTTACGTGAATTAATGCTTGTAAATAAAATCAACTAACATAGTTGTAGGTATCGTGTTGCATATATTGTTTGGTGACGAAATTTTCAAAAAGGAAGAGCTACTAGAGGTCGTACTAGGGCTAGGATGACGATTCCCCTTTAAAAGGAACGTTATCTTAGTACCCTCGCTCCCGAACTCATTTCTGGTTTATAGACCAATTTGGGCATGGGTAAACTTATGATTTGTGCTAATTATTCCATGAACTCCACATGGAAGAAAGGCATGAACGAGGTTTATGAGTTTTTCCTAAAACTCATTGGCGACTCCTACTTCACTAGTAGAAAAATTGCATTTGGCACCCCCCATATGGCACCGGTTCAGCCCAAACCGGTGCCAAAAATCGGCCCAAAATTGGGCGGGTTTTTAAAAAAAGGGAAAAGGCACCGGTTCAACCCAAACCGGTGCCAAAAATAAAAAGAGCACCGGTTTGAACCGGTGCCTTTTCGAACCGGGTCATTTAAATATTAAAAAAAATAAACCTCCCTTATAAACACCCCCAAACCCTAGCTAATTCATTAGGCCGTTTTCTTTCTCTCTCCTCTCCTCTTTCTCTCTCCTATCCTCTCCTCCTCTTTCGCCTCTTTATCTTTCTGGATCTCTTACCTCCTCCTTTCTATACTCACTCGAAAACCACCAACAAATCGAAGACAACAACATGCAACAGCGATTTTGAGGTTTTTCAATCGATTTCTTGTTTTTTTTTTCCATTTCAATCAATTTCTGGGTTTTTCGATTTCAATTTTTTTTTTTTCAATTATTTCGATTTTTGATTGTTTATTCCGATTTCTAGTTTTTTATAATTCGAATTTAATAGTTTTGTTTTTCGATTTTGATTTTTTCAATTTCGATTTCTGGGTTTTTTTTAATTCTTTTTTCGATTTTGTTTTTTTTTTTTTCTATTTCTGGGTTTTTCTTTTCGATTTTTTTTAATGTGTTTTATTCGATTTTAATTTTGTTTTTCAATTTCAATTTCGATTTCTGGGTTAATTTTCTGTTAAAATAATTGATTATTTTGGGTTAATGCATGCGGTTTTTGGGTTTTTTCCCATTTCAATTCTCTTCTAATTGGGTTTTTTTTTCAATTTTCATTTTTGATTTTGGATCTCTGGGTTTATTTTATTTTTGATTTCATTTTTGTTTTTCGATCTCTGGGTTTTTTTTTCCAGATTTCAATTTTTTTTTTTCGATTTTAAATTTTTTGTTTTCTGGGTTTCGAATACTGGAGTTTTTTAATTTATTTTCTGGATTTTAATTTTTTTATATTTATTTTCTGAGGTTTTTTTTAATCGAATTTAATTATATTTATTTTCTGGGTTTTTTTTTTATTTTTTTTTTATGATTTTCGATTTTGATTTTATTCGATTTTTTTTCTGGGTTTTTTTTAATATTTTTATTTTTCGATTTTCTTTTTAACTGATGTTCTGGGTGTTTTTTTTCTTTTCAACTGCTTTTCTTTTTTATTTTTTCGATTTTCTGGATTTTTTTTTAAAAAAATTTTCGCAGCTTAATTAAATCTTTTTAATCAATTTATTTTGGTTGTTTTAATTGGTGCAGGTACTTAGATCTTAAATTGAAGAATCAAGATGCAAGTATATTGATTTAGATATTGTGTGGGTTTTTTTTTTATTGTAAAGTTGTAAATTTTTATTTTGATTTATATTGTATTTTTATTTTTTGATTCATATGTTGCAATTTTTTTTTTTTTTTGATTTATATGTTGTAATTTTTTTTTATTGATCTATACTGTAATTTTTTTTTGATTATATATATATTGAACAGATTTGATTTATATGTTGTGATGTTCGATTTATATTGTGTATTTTCATTTAATTGTAGTTTATTTAATTTTTAAGAAAAAAAAAATAATTTTTTGGCACTTTTGGCACCGGTTAACCAGTGCCAAAAGTGGTGAATTAAATTTTGTAGGCACTTTTTGGCACCGGTTAACCGGTGCCAATTTAAAGTTTTGGCACCGGTTTGAACCGGTGCCTTTTTATACCCCTTTTTGGCACCCCCCACATTGGCACCGGTTCAAACCGGTGCCTTAGGCCGGGTTTGAACCGGTGCCAAATGCAATTTTTCTACTAGTGCTTGTTTCTTATAAAAAAGCGTGATGATAGAATCAATTCTAATTGAAGGTCCCCCAAACAGTAAGGAATTCAAATCCTACTACACCTTAACAAGTGTAAAGTCCTAGGCATAATTCTAATTAACTTGGATAATCTCTAGTTAGAGAGCGAGACTTGAACGCATAATATCTTCCTTTTGCACAAAAGTAAAAACCAAACAAGCAACATTGCATCATGTATAAGCATAGCACACTTAAACCATTGGGGATTGGCTCATTGACTAGGGGTCGCCAACACTAGGCGTCTATCCCAAAATCAATAACAATCATCCCACCCATATCACCAACAAAATGTTGGGAGGGCGATGTCATGGGTCAACACGTTGAGTGATTGATTTATGCATCGTTTCTTTAGGTGTGGTACCTTTGGACACCTAAGCTTTTTTGACCTTAGAATGGCATTGCGTGAATCTTGACTTATAACATGCTTATGTGATTATGTGGCTATGTGCAACGTGTTAGGATAGTCTTCTTTTTCTTTTCTTTTTTTTAAGTTTGGTCTAGGTTCCCAATTACGAAGTTGTCTCTTCGTGATTTAGCGTCACAATTAAAGGATAACATAAAAAAATGGGTCAAATAAAAAAAAATCGAATTAAAAAAAATACTACGAGCAGGTGGCGCGCACAACTCAAGAAGTTGCGCGACCCCTCCTAGCGCAAGTTATTTTGTTGCGCGCGACAGCCGCGCGCAACTTAGTAACTTGCGCGCGCCCACTGGACGAGTCAATTTTGATTTCTCAAAAAAGAAATTGACTCGTCCGAATAATATCTTCATTGAAGAATTGTTAACGGCGATGTTATCCGTTTGAGTATATTTTGCGTCTTTTTTCTTTTTTTTTTCTTCAAAAGCAAGCGTATCGATTTACTTAACCTTTCATACTCCTTTAGGGCCGGTTTTCAAGCTTGGGAAAGAGGACCCCCGGGCACTCGCATTCTACGTTTACCATCCAAAGATCAACCCCTTTTAAACCACTTTCATTCGACAACTAATCCTAGTCCACAACAATGACAACTATCGAAGAACTTCAACAAGTGATTCTTCGTATGAGAGAGGAAAAGGCTCAAGAGGCCGAGGAGAGGAGAATTAAGAAGATGGAAAATGCTAAAAAGAAAAAAGTTGAAGCATTAGCATTACAAGAAAAGATGGAGCAATTATCCATCAAAGAAAAGTCGTTAGAGAAACTAGTTCTTCGTTCTACAATGGGGAACAAGTACTTTGACGCAAAAAAGTTTGCTCCTCCCCCAGGACTTACTTTACCAGAAAAGTTCGTAGCTACGAACTTGCCAATATTTAAGATGACCAATAATTCACAAAATCATTTAATGTGTTTTACTGGCACTATGGCACTAAAGGGAGTTGATCCTAAGATTTATGATTTGACTTTCCCTTTATTACTAGACCCAACCGCGAGAGAGTGGTATTATGGGCTAGATCCAAAATTCAAAGCAACATGGGAAGATGTAGTTCGGCTTTCATCACTGTAGACACCTAAAAATGTCTCCCCAAAACAAAACCCGTTGATGAACACCTTTCACCGCCATTATTGGTCAAGTTGAGTATTTAATCTTTGAAGTGCTTAAATCCATGTTCTATCCAATATATTTCATGAACCAATCCAATTTCTAGTTCATTTCCCTAAACCATAACCTATTTTCCACTTTTCGTGTCCACATCGCAAAACTGAGAGAAACTGATTTTATGGATATACAATTTTGATCCAATTATTATTTTGTTGGATATACCTTTCAATAAGCTTTCCAACCATATATCATAAGCCCAATTCTGAGCTGTAACAAAAAAGATATGAGCAAAACACTAAACTCGGCCTAAAACCGACACCCTTCCACTAAAACGGACATATCTTAAAATATAAATATTATTTTGACTTGATTCTAATTGGTTTGGAAAGTAGACTTGATAAGATTTCCAATGATATATTATATTCTTTATTCCGAGTTACGGATCAAAAGTTATGATTATTTTAAAAACGGATAAAAAATTGAAATTACCGCGCAACAACAAAAATGTCGCGACGCGGCAAAAGCTGACGTGTCACGGGGCTTATTCCCGTGACACGGTGCCCATTTTTTTAATTCTGCACAATTTTCTCCCGTGTCACGGGATTTTGCACCGTGTCATGGTGCAATTTCCCGTGTCACGGTGCCCATTCCGTGACACGGGGATATTCCGTGTAATTTCCGCGTACTTTTTACACCGTGACACGGCATACGTACTGCACTGTGCCACGGTGGACAATGCCGTGTCACGGCATTTCTTCCCGTATGACAGTGCACATCTCGTGCCACGGGATTGCTGCGTGTTTTCTCCGCGTAATCCCTAAACGCGTTTTCACTTCCCGTAACCTAATTATTTCCCGCGTCACTCAGTTTTTCCCCGTGTCATGGGATCTTCCCCCGTCTGACGGTGCCTATCACCGTGTCACGGTGCTCTTTTCCGTGACACGGTATTATTTTTTAGGGTTTTTATCTTTTTAGGGTTCCGCGTGTTCCCTCTGCTCATTTTCCCTATAAATAGGACCCCCCCCCTTTCTGTAGTTCGGGGCACCAATAATCATTCTCTCTCACCTTACACCAAAAATAATTTTCTTCTCCCTCTTTAACCTAATTTCTAGCCTCCTTATTCTTCCATAATAATTCCCCTAAGCACTCCAAGGAGTCTATACTTAACCCGAGGTTCCGTTCTTAAACCAAGGCGTGAAAGGTACAAATAACTGAGGGTTTGGACCAAATCAACTCTACTTTTTATTTAATTTAATTTTCATTTACTTTATATTTTTTTTATTGAAGTTACTAACAGTTTATTCATGATGTAGCAATTTAAAGGAACGTGCTGAATGTAAGTAATTAATTAAATTAATTACTCTTATTTTATCTCATATTGCTAGTATCATGATTAGGTTATTTTATATTTGATTTGACTAACACTATTATTGTTAAATTGCTTCCAATATTAATGTTTATTCTATTATATTTTTTATGATCACCATATTGCATGTTTAAAGGGAATATGTAATTGAAAATCACGCCTAATAAGATAATTTGGACACCCGGTTTAGGTTCCTTTTTAATCTTATTGTTTAATCAAGTGATCACAATATTTTAGAATTATGTTTTGCATTAATATTCAACCAATTTATCTTAGTAATAGTTTGGAGCAAATTGAATATTTTGTTTTGCATGCCTTTGTGATCGCAGGAATCATTTTTCACTATAAGAATCAAGTAGAGGCCAATACGGGCGAATGTGACTCCATGACTCACTTCGTACCATCATCCTCGATCCTCCTTTCGTGGTTCCGAACCATATGGAGTTAGTAATCTCATGGATTATGAATGGGGTGTAACCTTAACGGGTCAATCGTTGTTGCCTTTGTTGTCCCTTATTCGTGGTTGCCTTTTTATGATCCGTGAACGGTTTACAAGTTCCTTAAATACTTGTTGGCGGCTCCCTACTTTATTTGTCCCTAATCGTATAATGTCAATTCTCACTTCCTAAGAGTTCCAAGCATATTCACACATGCTTAACGTAGGCACACTTTGAGCGACGCCTACAATCACCCAATACGAGATTAACGTAGAGATCACTACAAGAATCAGCTGGAATTCCGACGGAACAGTTCCGACGAACATGAAATTCCGTCAGAAATACCAATATTTCCGACGGAATTAGATTCCGTCGTATATTTCTGACGAAATAAACAATTATGTCAGAAATCCGTCGAAAATTTCCGACGGGAAATTATTCCGTCGGAAAATATGTACTTTCCGACGGATTATTTCGTCGGAAATTTAATTTTCCGACGGAATTTATACCCATCGGAAATTTACGACGGAATTTTCGTCGGTTAATTTAATTTTTTTAAAATCACTTGTTTTAAAAAAAACCCTAAATATCTAACTCATCTCCTCTCCTCTCCTATCCGCCTCTTTTCACTTTCCCCTTCTGATTCTCATTTCCTTTCTCTCTCCTCTCCTCTCCTCTTCTCTTTCCTCTTTTCCCTCTGCCCCTCCTCTCCTTCTATTCTCCTTTCCTCCCTTTAGTTTTCTCCATCTTCTCCTCTTCCCTTTCCTCTCATCTTTATCTTGCCTCTCTCCATCATCCTCTTCTTTCTCCGTCCACCATCGCCGACCGCAACAACGCAAAAGCAACAAGGACGCAACAACGCAACAACAACAACGACGCAACAACGCAACAACAACCACGCAACAGCAACAACAACCACGCAACAGCAACAACAACGACGCAACAATAATTGTAATTGTAGATCTAGTTATTTTTTTTGTAATTGTTATGTTAATTTTTGAATTTTATTGGATAATTGTATATTTATAAATTTCATGTTATAAAATTATCATTTTTTAAAACGAAATTCTGTTTAAATTTGTAGATCTATAGATTTTGATTTTATTTTGTATGGATTTTTTCGATTTCGTTGTCGATTTTAAGATGCTTAGGCTAATTTTCGATTTTTGGTGTTAATTTTTGATTTTTTTTGTGGGATTTCGTTTCATTGGGGTTTATTTTCGTGTTTTGGTGTTTAATTTTCGTTTTTTTTTTTTGTGTTTTCAAAATTGATTTTCGTTTTTTGGGGTTCATTTTTGGTGTGGTAGTGTCGGTTGTGGTTGGGGTTGGGGTAGGGGCTGGTGGTTCTACGGTGGGGGCTGGTGGTTCTAGGTGGGGCTGGTGGTTATAAGGTGGGGCCTGGTGGTTCTGGGTGGGGGCTGGTGGTTATAAGGTGTGGGCTGGTGGTTGAAGGGTGGGGGTGGAGTTTTTTTTTTTGTTTTTTTAATTGAATTTTTCAACGGATTTTCCGTCGGAATTTTCCGACGGCATACTTTCTGTCGGAATTTTCCGATGGACTTTCCTGGGCCAGAATTTGTCGTCCGACAGAAAAATCCCATCGGATATTCCGTCGAAAAACTAGTTCCGACGGAATTTCCGTTGGAAAACATCAATTTTCCTACAACACCTATTCCGATGGAAACAGGTTTTGCGACGGAAAACGAGGTGTTTCCGACGGATTTTTTCCGTTGAAATTTAGCTCTTTTCTAGTAGTGGATGCTTAAACAAGGCGACGTTGAAGGTTCCCTAGCTTTCTATGGTAGATGGCAAGAAAAGGCGGCCCACCTTGCCCAAAGGCCTCCTGAACTCGAGTTAGTACAAAAATTCATTGACTATTGTCATGAAAAGTACAACAAACATCTACGTTACCTTGGTCTAGACACTTTTCAAAAGGTCTATTCTGTGGCTACTAGAATTGAAGATGATCTTGCTAAGGAAAAAGCAAACAAACCTCATTATCATTATCATCCTAAGAATAACTACAAGAAGGGGAATGATAATGCATCATCCTTTATTGACGTATTTGCGACTTCCACGCAATACAATAACACGAATCGATATGATGATCCTAGGAAAAGATGGACAAAAGGGAGAAAATTTACTCCTTTTCCTGTAAGCTATAAAGAATTGCTAAAAAAAACTAAATGAAAAAGGCTTGCTTGCCCCAACAGGGCCAACACCACCCACTCCACCAGAAAAGAGGTTTCCTCAATGGAATGATAGTGCTTATTGTGCTTATCATAGAGGCGTTGGACACGATACTGAACGTTGCTATGTTTTAAAGCACAAAATACAAGATTTAGTAGACAATGGGAGAATCACCACGCCTAAACCTAACAATAATGCATCCCCCTTAGGGGTGTTTCACATCGAGGAACACATATGGGAAGTGACACGTTCAATCCTTTGGACTTTATCACGCCCATAGGAGAACCACTATCCACAATACTCATAGGGGCAACTAATGAAGTATGTGGACTATGGGACGACGACTTTCAAGACATATATGTCTCTAAGTATGCCGCCTTCCCACCTCCATCTTGTGTGCGAAATGAAACAAATGGAACGCTTGATTGGGATCATTTCTTGGGGAAATCGCAAGACTTATCGAATCTCTCCTTGAATGAACAATGGCATCAAGCATAACTCATGGAGCATCTTGAAATGGAGGCACATCCAAAGCCTCTAGAAGAAAGTTGGTTTATGAGTCCTATGACTAACCCAAATGAGATAGATCATTTAACTCGTACTGGGCGAGTCTACCAAGCACCACCACCAAATGGATCTTCGACCACACAAAATTAAACTCAAGGTCAAACATAAAATACAATACCACCTCCACTTGAGGTTGGTAGATCCATTGGTCAATCAACTTCGCCAATCCAAGGCGAATGTTAGAATTTGGGAACTCCTAAGTACCTCTAAAGAACATAGGAATTCTCTCCTGAACGCTCTAACGGCTTTGTCTGTAAGTACAGCCACAACCCCTCAGGATCTCGTTAGCTTGCTTACTAGCGAGAAATCTGACAAGTCAATCATTTTCACTAATGATGATTTGCCTTTAAAGGACATTACCCACAACAATGCGTTATACTTAACTGTGGGATGCAAGGGATACAACATCCCTCTAACTTTGGTAGACAATGGGTCGGCTGTAAACGTATGCCCATTACGAACGACAAAATACTTAGGCCTTAATCTAGAAAAACATTTCCAATCAACAAAACAAAGCATAAGTAGGGCCTATGACAATTCGATAAGATCGGTGCATGGAACTGTTAAGCTACCAATTACCACAGGACCAATTCAAAAGATGGTTGAATTACATGTTATGGACATAAAACCTACATTCAACCTTTTACTTGGACGTCCTTGGATACACGAGCTTGGTGCAATACCATCCTCATTTCATCAAATGAGTAGGATGAACTATCAAGGGCTTCCTATGACTATACATGCTTCTCCACTCAAGATAGCAATAAATGGTCAATCACTCTTAGAAATAAACCATGATAATGATGAAGAGGACATGTAGGGATTTGCCGTGGAGCCAATCTTCACAATTAAAATGGAAAAAGACTTGAAAGAACCATTCAAGCTTGATCCATATTCCACTCGGATAGTAAACAACATCTTGCTCAAGAGTAGTTACTTTCCTGGGATGCCTTTGGGAATAGGAATGAAGAAATCTCTCTTACTTTCTATCTCAAAAAAAATCTTCTCCTTGGGATTGGGATATAAACCAACCAAAGAAGAATTAGAGTCTCACGATGCCAAAAACAAAGCACGTAGAGACAATAATAAGAAAGGGATAATCACTTTACTCCCATCCTATCAACAAACCCTTAATAGACAATTCATTAGGGAGGGAGAAGATTACCCACTATGACTTTCCGGGACCTTTAGTTTTGGAAGGAATCAAGAATCCTGGATGTGAGATATTTCATGATTTCTACTTCTTGGCTGACAATCTTAGTATCGTTAAATCCAAACACCCAACTCTAGGGTGCTATGATCGCAAGCATTTAACTTGCTATTTGGACTAGAGCAAAATCATGTCGCAACAATGACCAATCAAAACGCCATTCAAGATGAAGCCTTTGACCCAACCTCGTTGATCACCCCTTCAAACGAAACTTTTGAGCATGGATGGAGGAAACCTTTCAAATGGATCAATCACAAAGGCGATAAACTGGAGATCGTCACAAGCGAAGGGAAGATGTTTGAAGAATCGGACGATGAATCTATTGTAGATTCTAAGGAAGCTGAAAATCTAGGCCTTGTGGCCATTACTGAGTCTTTATTTTCTAGTTCTAAGGACGAAGATCCCAAAAAGGATTCTTCTCTCGTTGTACTCTCTTTTGATTTTAATAATATGAGCTCTATTTCCGAGTATATGCCTTCTCTTGAATCTTTCGAATGCTCTAACAATCAATCTAATGAAGATGATAACATTAATAAATTGGTCAAATTAATGAATGAACGAGAACAAAAGTACCCTATTGTTGAAGAAACTGAAATAGTTAATATAGGAACTAACGAAAATAAGAGAGAAGTCTAAATTGGCTTAACTCTAAATCCGGAAGAGCGATCGACCCTCATATCGACGCTCAAAGAATTCGAAGACGTGTTAGCTTGGTCATACAAGGACATGCCTGGAATATATAGGGAAATCGCGGAACATACCATTCCCTTGAACCCTACTTCTAAACCAGTAAAACAAAAACTTCGACGAACGAAACCTAATGTCACATTAAAAATAAAAGAAGAAGTACAAAAACAGTTAAACGCCGGTTTTATTCGCGTATGTAATTACCCAGATTGGGTAGCGAACATCATTCCAGTCCCTTAAAAAGGATGTACGAGTTTGTATGTGTGTCGACTTTAGGGATCTTAATAAAGCTAGCCCTAAAGACGATTTTCCTCTACCACATATTGATATATTGATAGATAACACAGCTGAACATGCGATGTTATCCTTTATGGATGGATACGCAGGTTACAACCAAATTTTAATGGCAAAAGAAGATGAAGAAAAGACACGCGTTATTACCCCTTGGGGTATGTATTGCTGCACAGTTATGCCATTTGGTTTAAAAAATGCAGGAGCTACGTACCAAAGAACGGCTACGACTCTCTTGCATGATATGATGCATAAAGAAATAGAAGTGTATGTGGATGATATGATAGTGAAGTCCAAAGATAGAATAGGACATATAAAAGCTTTACGCAAATTTTTCACTCACATAAAAGTATAAAATGCGATTGAATCCACAAAAATGCGCCTTCGGAGTCACTTCTGGTAAGTTACTCGGATACGTAGTGAGCACACGTGGCATAGAGATCGATTCCTCTAAAATAAAGGCAATTGTTGACATGCCTCCCCCTCAAACAGAAAAAGAAATTAGGGGATTCCTTGGCAAGTTACAATACATTAGTCGATTTATCAACAAATTGACTATGACTTGTGAGCCAATATTTAAAAAATTAAAAAAAAAGAGGAGAACCATGAATGGGACGATTAATGCCAAAAGGCCTTTGAGAAAATCAAAGATTATCTCAAAAGTCCACCAATTTTAGCACCATAAGTACCCAAACTACCTCTTAGGCTATACATTACAGTTACAGACATAGCCACAGGCTCCATGTGAGCACAAGAGGTAGAAAAAGTCAAACATGCATTATATTATATAAGCAAAAAATTCATCCAATACAAAAAAAAAATATAGCACTTTGGAAAAGACAAGCCTAGCATTAGTGTGGGAAACTAAAAAGTTACAACATTATATGTTACCACACACTACTCATGTGATTTCTCAACAAAATTTGATAAAGTATTTGTTTGAACAACCAGCCATACAAGGAAGGATATCTAAGTGGTTGGTGATGTTGGCTAAATTTGAGCTAAAATATGTTCCTGAAAAACCAATGAAAGAAAAAGTAATTTTCGACTTCCTGGCACAACATCCAATTCAAACAAGTCATGCAGAAACTACTCATCTTCCGGATGAAAAGATTCTCATGACACAAGATGATTAATGGGTAATGTACTTCGACGGTGTGTCCAATCAAAAAGGATGTGGCGTAGGAGTGTTACTCATAAGTCTAGAGGGAGCACATACTCCAATCTCTGTTAAATTAGATTTTGAGGTTACTATTAATGCCGCAGAATGTGAAGCGTGCATTATTGGATTAGAAGCAGCAGCTAGCATAGGTGTGCAAAAATTAGAGGGTATATGGAGACTCCAGTTTGATTATAAATCATGTATTAAAAAAATAGGAAATAAAGAACTCCACAATGATATTATACCAAGCACGCCTAGAGCAACTCATCGAGCATTTTGATCATATTGATTTTAAATATCTCCCAAGGGATGATAATCAATTTGCCGATGCGCTAGCAAAATTAGCCTCAATGATCAACATTCCAGATCACTTAAATACGATGCCATTATGCGTTGATAAAAGAGAAGAACCAACGTATTGTAACGCAATAGAGGAAATAAATGACATTGAAGGAGACAATCCTTGGTATGATCATATCCTCCAATATATTACTCATGGTACATATCCCGAAAATACTTCATCGAAATACCAACAAGCCTTACGAACACTTGCGGCCCAACATGGTCTAATAAATGGTTAATTATGCAAAAAAGGACCTAATGGTAATAGCTTACTATGTATAGGCTAACCGAAAGCCACACGCCTTATGGAAAATACTCACAAAGGTGTTTGTGGACCTCACATGAATGGTAAAATGCTTTCAAAAATAATTTCACGGCAAGGGTACTATTGGTCCACTGTGGAACATGATTGCATACAATATGTTAATAAATGTCCACAGTGCCAAATGTTCGCTAATTTACAACACCTTTCACCATCCGAACTATACAATATCACTTCCCCTTGGCCTTTTTTGACTTGGGGAATTGACATAATTGGAAAAGTCTCTCCAACAGGATCAGGAGGGCACGAGTACTATAGACACCTAAAAATGTCTCCCCAAAACAAAACACGATGATGAACACCTTTCACCGCTATTATTAGTCGGGTTAAGTATTTAATCTTTGGAGTGCTTAAATCCATGTTCTATCCAATATATTTCATAAACTAATCCATTTCCTAGCTCATTTCCCTAAACCATAGCTTGTTATCCACTTTTCGTGTCAACATCACAAAACCGAGAGAAACTGATTTTTTGGTATTATAATTTTGATCCAATTTTAATTTGGTTGAATAGGCCTTGAAAAAATCTTTACAACCATATATCATAAGCCCAATTTCGAGCTATAACAAAAAAGATATGAGCAAAACACTAAACTCGGCAAAAAACTGACATCCTTCCACTAAAACGGCCATATCATAAAATATAAAAATTATTTTGACCTGATTTTAATTGGGTTGGAAATTATACTTGATAAGCTTTCCAATGATATATTATATTCCTTTTTTTGAGTTACGGATCAAAAGTTATGATGATTTTAAAAATGGGTAAAAAAGCTGGAATTACCGTGCAGCAGCCAAAACGCCGCGACGCGGCAAATGCTGACGTGTCACGGGGCTTATTGCCGTGACACGGTGCTTTTTTGTGTAATTTTTCACATTTAATCCACCGTGTCAAAAGATTTTGCACCGTGTCACGGGATTTTGCATCGTGACACGGTGCAATTTCCCGTGTCACGGTGCCCATTCCGTGACACAGGGATGTTCCGTACAGTGACACGGTATACTGTACCGTACCACGGTGGACACTGCCGTGTCACGAGATGTGTGCCGTGTCACGGAATTTTCTCGTGTCTTTTCTGCGTAAACCCTTCACGCGTTTTCACTTCCTGTAGGTCAAATATTTCCCGCGTCGCACTGTAGAGCTTTGTCCACGTCACTCATCACCTTTTCCATCTCCATGTCACTCATCACCTTCAAACTACTTTCAGTTTGTCCCAATGGCCACTAAGGAAGATATTGAGAACATTAACAAGTCCATTGAGACAATGTCTATGCACTCACTACCAAAGTCAACACTGTAGAGCAAAACAAAGTTACCGCGGCTGCAATGGACAAGATCAAGGAGAAAATGAGCAAGATTTCCGAGGATTTCACCTATGTGGAACGGCCTCCTACTCCCTTGGATATGAAGGACATACTGCCTGAGAAGTTCTCCACTACTGATATCCCCAAGTTCAAGCCAACTGACAACTCAATGTTCCATTTAATGGCGTTCTCTACAACCATGGCTCTCAAGGGATTGGACGTAACACTCTTCCCTACGGTGTTCCCTCTCTCGTTAGAGCATGCTTGCCAATAATGGTTTTATTCTCTAGATTCCAAACACATTGCAACTTGGGAAGATGTCACCGAAAGTTTCATGAATCGTTACAAGTGTAACATTCAAGCTAGATTTTCTGAACGTGAAATCTCCATTCTCAAACAGAAAGAGAATGAAGGCTTCAATGCTTATCTGAACAGGCTAGGGAAACAGCTGCACTCTTGGTAGATCCTCCCAAAGAAAAAGAGATGATTTGCCTCTTTATCCAAAATTTAACTCATAAGTACAAGCAACATCTCAAATTTCTTCCTTTGAACACATTTGAAGCTGTAGATGACATTGCATCAATATCGAGGATGATCTAATAAAGACTGCCAGTAGTAACAATAATAACACTTGGAAAAACAAGAAGAACGAACATCCTTCTTCTTTGTCTTCTAAGCACGAAAATACTACCAACAATATAAGCCAAGTTGATCTCAATGAAGTGTTAGCTCTTAATGCTCCATTGCCCAAGAAGAAAAGAATTTACACTTCTTTAGGAATGACTTATGATGCGGCCTTTGATCGCCTTTACGGTCAAGGCTTGATCACACCTATTGGGCCATTTCCAAAGCCAAAACCTAAAGAAAGGAGCGCCAAATGGAATCCCAATGCCCATTGCAAGTACCACAAGGAAAGGGCCACACTACGAAGCAATGTTGGAATTTGAAGGACGTCATTCAAGACTTGGTGGATACAAAAAAACTTCTTGTCCCTCCAGGCGGCAAGAAGCAATGAACACAAGGAGCACAGCAGATCCTTCGTGCAAGATTTCATGATTTCTTTTTTTTTCTTTATCATTCATCTCCATTCCCCCATTCATGTCTAGCATAGGTTTCCCATTTTGCATTTTTATATGTGTTTCGTTCACCTTTTCCATTAACAAAAAAAGCAAATTTCCTTTAAATCTCAATTATAGCATTCACTCATTCTAAAAATAAAAAAAAATCAATGACCGAACTAAACCCAAGGTACACCAATGACTTGAAGCACCTTTGCAACCCTGTCATTCCCTGTTAACCGTTCAATCACATTCCATTTCTTCATCAACCATTTTGAGCCTCGTCTAACGTTTGTCCTTCATTTCTTCAACCCACATTTACTTAACCCTGGGATTGGAAGATGTGTAATTGTATAACGTTTAAAAAGCAAGTAAAAAAAAAAAAAGTAGCAAAGCAACAATAAAACAATGTCTAAGGGCAAGTGTTCCAATGTCTTTGATATGAACACGTCTCAAAGTGCGTCTCTCATCGAGTGCTTGGTACCGTGCCTGAGAAACATGAATGCTAAGTGAGTGATGGACCGCATGATCTGAGATTGTCCACATTGATCCAAAAGAATGAAAAAGAAAAAAAAAAGCAAAAAAAAAAAGAAGAAAAAAAATGAAAATAAACTTGCAAAATTCAAAATTTTCAAATTTAAAATTACACATCTTGGGGATTCTCTCGGGTCTTGATCCTTTTACCCCTTTCTTCCATAAACCATCAACTTAATGACATTACAACCCTTGAAAGGTCTCTTTGAGGTGTACATACACTTGTGCAAAGTTTGCTTAGAGCTACGTTCGGCCTGATTCCTAACGGATACGTAGGCAACCTCACATCGAGGTGCAGCCACATTCATATGCATGATCGAGTCAAAGAATATCCAATGCTTATCCCTATGACCCTATCCATCTAGAGCTAGAATTGGGGGCTTGAACCCACATAATTTAGCCTACCTAGCCTAAAGAGTCATCATCTTTGACTTTTCTCACATATATTTCCATCACCATAGCCATGGCAACCTCACATCGAGGTGCGGCCACATTCATATGCATGATCGAGTCAAAGAATATCAAATGCTTATCCCTATGACCCTATCCATCTAGAGCTAGAATTGGGGGCTTGAACCCACATCATTTAGCCTACCTAACCTAAAGAGTCATCATCTTTGACTCTTCTCACATATATTTCCATCACCATAGCCATTGCAGCCTCACCTAGTATCAATTTCACACACGTCTTTCACACATACATAGCCATATCAGCTATCCCTTAGGAACCTTTTATCATGAAATCTTGTTACCCTACTGTGCATGCTTCATCATCTTTCAAGACAACATTTATTAAAAGAAACATTGTATACTTACTTAGCTTCCTGACCTGAGCAATGTTCATTGTTTCATGCATTGCATAATGTGCTTAGCAACATTTATATATCAATGATTTGTAATCATACAAAGCATATCGTTCTTAGCTCCTTGACCTAAGCAACGTTCGTTATGCAATAATCACTTCATCTATATACGTGCTTAGCTTCAAGACCTAAGTGACGTTCAAGATCTTTTCTTTACACCATATATGATGCTTAGCTCCATGACATAAGTTCATTCATCTATCGTGTCACATGATGTAATTGTCCTTAGCCTCCTGGCCTAAGAACATGCATCATGCATAAATTATTTTCAAGACAAGCAATTCAATCCATACGATTCATTTTGTCTTGCTCAAGGAGGAAGTTCGAAATATCTTCCCTTTTTCATTATTTTATTTTGGGGAAGTTCAAAAACTTTTTCAAAATTTTTATCGAGGGAAGTTAGAAAATAAAATTTCATTTTTCACGTCTTTCTTTTTCAATGATATATTATATGCCTTATTCTGAGTTACGGATCAAAAGTTATGACGATTTTAAAAACGGGTAAAAAAAACTAGAATTACCGCGCAGCAACCAAAACTCCACGACGCGGCAAATGCTGATGTGGCACGGGGATTATTGCCGTGACACGGTGCTTTTTTGTGTAATTTTGCACATTTAATCCACCGTGTCACGGGATTTTGCACCGTGTCACAGGATTTTGCATCGTGACACGGTGCAATTTCCCGTGTCACGGTGCCCATTCCGTGAGACAGGGATGTTCTGTACCGTGACACGGTGTACTGTACCGTGCCACGGTGGACACTTTCGTGTCACGGGATGTGTGCCGTGTCACGGTATTTTCTCGTGTCTTTTCACTTCCTGTAGGTTAAATATTTCCCGCGTCGCACTGTTGTCCACTGTGTCACGGGAGTGTGCCCCATCCTACGATGCCTTGCACCGTCTGACGATGCCTAGCGTCGTGTCACGGTGTGCTCTGCCGTGTCGCGGTGTTATTTTTTTAAGGTTTTTATCTTTTTAGGGTTCCGTGTGTTCCCTCTACTCATTTTCCCTATAAATAGGAACCCCCTTTTTGCAGTTCGGGGCATGAAATCATTCTCTCTTCCTCTCTTTTACACCAATAATCATTCTCTCTCACCTTACACCAAAAATTATTCTCTTCTCCCTCTTTAACGTAATTACTAGTCTCCTTATTCTTCCATAATAATTCCCCTAAACGCTCCAAGGAGTCCATACTTAACCCAAAGTTCCGTCCTTAAACCAAGGCGTGAAAGGTACAAAAAACTGAGGGTTTGGACCAAATCAAATCTACTTTTTATTTAATTTAATTTAATTCTTATACACTTTATATTTTTTTTTATTGAAGTTACTAACAGTTTATTCATGATGTAGCAATTTAAAGGAACACGCGGAATGTGAGTAATTAATTAATTACTCTTATTTTATTTTCTTATTGCTAGTATCATGATTAGGTTATTTTATATTTGATTTGACTAACGCTATTATTGTTGAATTGCTTCCAATATTAATGTTTATTCTATTTGATCACCATATTGCATGTTAAAGGGAATATGTAATTGAAAATCACGCCTAATAAGATAATTTGGACAACTGGTTTAGGTTCCTTTTTAATCTTGTTGTTTATTCAAGTGATCACGATATTTTAGAATTATATGTTGCATTAATATTCAACCAATTTAGCTTAATAATAGTTTGGAGCGAATTGAATCTCTGTTTGTATGCCTTTGAGATCGCAGGAATCATATTTCGCTATAAGAATCGAGTAGAGGCCAATACGGGCGAATGTGACTCCATGACTCACTTCGTACCATCATCCCCGATCCTCCTTTTGTGGTTTTGAACCATATGGAGTTAGTAATCTCATGGATTATGAGTGGGGTGTAACCTTCACGGGTCAATCGTTGTTGCCTTTCGTTGTCCCTTATCGTGGTTGCCTTTTTATGATCCGTGAACGGTTTACAAGTTCCTTAAAAACTTGTTGGCGGCTCCCTACTTTATTTGTCCCTAATCGTATTATGTCAATTATCAATAGGGGTAACTCCATACTCCTTAGTTTTCGGAATGGACGCAGTTCAACCAGTCGAACTGGAAATACCATCCCTACGCATCGTACTTGAAAGTAAGTTACCGGAAGCTGAATGGGTAAGAGCGAGGTATGAAGAGCTTTTATTCCTTGATGACCGACGATTAAGAGCTTTGCATCATATACAAGTCTACCAAAGGCGCATTGCGCGTCATTTTAATAAAAGGGTAAAGCCTAGAAATATAAAAGACGGTGACTTTGTACTAAAGGAGGTTAGGGGTCCAATAACCGATCAAAGAGGTAAATTCAAACCTTATTGGATAGGTCCCTACCACGTAATTGAAATCCTATCAGGAGAAGCCGTCAGATTCATGGATATTTGAGTAGATGAAATTCGCCAATTAATAAACATTGATCGCCTTAAGAAATATTACATATGAAATCAGGATAAAACTCATTCACTCATACATCCAACTTTAATTAGCATTTAATTGAAAGATTCTAAGTTTTATGCATTTCACCGAATAGGACGGTAAAATACATAACACTTGGGGGGGGGGGTAATTTAGAAATAATAAACCGTTCTAAGTGTTCAAATTTTTTTGAACATTACGAAAAAATCTTCACACTTGGGGGGTAATAATACGAGTTTTTAAAATAAATTTTTTTCGAGACATTCGTAGCGCAGGTGTCACGCGTAACTAAAATAGTTGCGTGCGACAGGCTCGCGCAACTCCAGAAGTTGCGCACGCCACCTGATGACGGACTGCAAACCCAATTTTTTTTGCGTTTGAATGAAGTTGCGATTTCTACTTACGATAAAAAGAAGGTGTTTCTTAAATATAACATATACTCGGAAAATAAAATTAAACTTTGATTTAATTATTTTAAACAAGGTTTGATTAATTTTTTTCCATTTAATTTCTGTCTAAGAGATAAAAGAAAAAATAAAAAAAAAACAAACACATAAAAAAAAATATATATAAAAAATTAGAACTACTCAAAGACCTGATTTTGCAATGCGAATACATAGACAATCTTTATGATTCGGTCATATCAAAATATAAAAATATGAAGCTCCATTTCATTCAAAATTCAAAAGAGAGACATTATTGAACTAGATAGTAAACGAAAAAAAACATAGTAGTGATTACACTTTATTCGAAAAAAAAACTAATGATAAATTTTTGTAACACTCTAAGGTTTTATTATGTCGTCGATTGTCACAGAGGATAGAGGAGTAGTTTCCATCGTAGCATTTTCAGCAACCTTGGAGCTTTCCCCTACACTATTCTTTTTCACCCAAACATTGTTTTTCAATTTTGGGATTGGGGCCTTTGCAACCTGTTTTCCTTTCCCTTTGACTTTTGGAGCTTTCTTGTGAGTATTTGATGAGGGTTCTTTAATTTTCATACCTTGTTGCGCGGGTTTGGAAGGAGCCTTTCTTTTTGTTTCCTTCGAACGAGCCTTAGGGGACGAGAAGTCTAACTTTCTTCTCACTCCTTTATTTTGACCACTAGGAGGAGTAGTAGTGGTTGAATGCATCAAAGGCTTAGGTAGATTGCGAGTGGTGGCGGCTTGAAGTTGAGATAGAGCCTTGTTTGATTCACCCTTATCCGCCGCATTCATCCAAGCCTTGTAAAAGGAAGATAATGTGATACTCGTAGGAGGATTTTGTATTACCCATTTAGGAAGACTTGACAAATATTCCATCCAACGAGCAATCCTTTCGGGTTTAAAAGTCACATCTTTAGGGGCATCACAAGCTCGCGGAGGAATATATTGCTTCATCCTGTATTGTCTCATCACCCTACCAGGAAAATATAAGTAGTACTAGATAGGCCTAAAAGCCTAATGTAAGGGCAATTGAGACTATTCCCAATCATACTATTTATGTTCCACCAAGGAATCACAAACCGTATGTTAGGAACTCCATGACAAAAAAACGACGTCCATTCCTCTTCATTCTTATGCTTATAAAGGATTCGACATCCAGGAAATGTCTTTACTCCATTAGCCTCAAGGTTTTGAGGCTGATCAACAATTCGCAAACGCTCCATGAGCCAAATTTGAAAAAACAAAAAAAATTATTTTGCGATTTATTACACGAGCAGGTGGCGCGCGAAACTAAATCAGTTGCGCGCACCCTCCGCGCGCAACTCAGAAGATTGCGCTGGTCATGCCAACGCAACTTCTTGACTTGCGCTGATAAACGCCGGAAAAAAAAACGTACGTGTAATAGGAGTGGACTTCCGGTGAAACCACTTTCGTTAGGATCTCCTCTAAGGCAATTCAAGCACAGAACGATTTTTTCCAAAACCAAAGGAGCGGGTGAATGACATCCCTCTATTTGCTCTACTATGGACACCATTGAATAATCTCCGTATTCTTTGCTTGTCCTAAGTAAACAATTAACAACAAGACAATAACATAAAGCACGAGGGGCGACGAAGTCTTCAATAAATTGAATTAAATTCACGCCTTCTTCAGTTCCTATGTTGGTCATATCATTATCGGACAAACCAAAAGATCTTTGGAATATAGGTTTGGGATCCGACAAGGTAGGCGAATAAGTCACAGGGAGAGTGTTTATAGGGAAACCTAGCAAGGCCTCGAACTCACCAGGAAGGGGGACAATTTCATCCCCTCTAAACAAGAAAAGATGGTGGTTAGAGTCCGAATGGTTGACTGCGGCATGAAGAAAATCAAAGTTAACCACTAATTGCATATAATTCAATAAAGAGTCCAAGTGATAAATTTTGAAATCTAGTTTGTCCTCGATTGAAAGGGAAGTGACCCATTGCTTCAAACGTTGTTCAAAGGTCTTCACCATTTTTCAAAAAAAAAAAAAAGAGAGAATAAGATTTTAGAGAGATTAATTATTTTTAATTTCTTATGTTACTAAGCGATTGAATGCGAGATTATCAAAATCCTACACAAAACCATGTTTAAATAGACCCAAGAGTGACAAGTTTTCGGCAAATTCGGCTTAAAGGAAAGTTCACTGACAGGTGGTGCGCGCAACTCTAGAGTTGTGCGCGACACCCGCACGCAACAAAATGACATGCGCGCGACGCCCGCGCACAGCTCACGAAGTTGTGCGCGACACCCCTGACGCGGCATGTAATTATGGTTAATTTCCATATTTTGGCTCATATAATGACGGAATCTTCACGATATCTTAAGACGAATCATACGCTTGTCTTCTAACACTTTGTGTCCCTTTTCTTGACTACTTTTTTTTTTCTTTTATTTTTTTATTATTTTCTTGTTTTCTTTTTATTTTTCTTTTTTCCATTGTTGTCCTACTTTCTTTTTTTGTTTTTTTTTATTATTTCCTACTTTTTATTTTTCATTTTTATTTTTCCTTCTTTTTGCCTTTTTTTTTGGAGTTTGTTTATTTTTTTTTCGAGGGGGGTAAGTCGGGAACCCTTTCCCTCCCTCGAAATTTTTTTCGCATTAATGTACACATGGAAACAAAAAATAATAATAATAATGACATATATACAAATGTGTAATATTTACAAAAAAAAAATAATATAAAAAATATATATATACATAACTTTCCTAAAAAATATATAAATGTGTACAGGAGGAATCAGGGTGCTCGGCGACTACTAGACGATTGCTGCAGATCCTGCAAAATCCAAAACGAAGATTAATACATGAAATGTAATAACTTCGTTGCAAGGAAAAAAAATAATAATAAAAGTTACCGCGACCATCTGATGATCACGGCATGACAAAGTCACGAGGGCTCTCCGATAAGAAGCTCGGAAAGCACGTAAAGTCCTCACCATGCCGTTCACGGTCTCTCGCGGAACCTATTCCAAGAATACAAGGAAAGTTAGTAAACAAATGTATATGAAACAAAAATAAAATAGAAATACTTAAGTACATATACATAAAAGGCATACCGACTCAACTGTCTCAGGTACAAACGGTATCCCCTCATCATCCTCGGCCGCTGGAAGGGTCTCACAAATTACTGATCCGACAACATCAGTATACGTGATCTTCGCTATAGGAAGCACCCAACCACCTAGCTCGACCCGCTAAAAATATATATGACAAAAAACGATAAAAGGGTCAAAATTCCGAAAAATAAATAGAAACACGAAAAAAGAGAGTTAGAAAACTAATCAGAACAAAGGCCGGAAAAGGAGTAAGCCTGGATGCTATAAAAGCTAGATAAGAAGCATCCGGCAGCACCAGCAGCTGTGCTGGATAACCAAGGATCGCCTGAGCTCGATCCTCGGTAGACAGCAGATCCGGACGCAGCATCCGGATCCGGGGATCCCTTAGAACCAAAGGCTCCCCGGTCGAAAGTTGCCAGAGAACATGCTCGCTAAAAACTAAGCGTCGTTCCTCTGGAACACCGAAAGTCTCGTATAAAGGGCCCGAAAACGGCAACGAACCATGCCAGACCGGATAGCCTCAGGGACTCTGACGATCAAACTCCAAGGAAGGAGATCGATCTATAAAACACAACCACATGAAGTTGGAATACTCACCGACGCACGAGTCGCCGAAAGAATCCTCTGGCGAAAGTCGCCGGCCTAAGTAGCTCGTCTCCTCTTAATCTCGACCAATCGATGGCCAATAGGAAAACGAGTAGCCCCAAGCACCATGGGGGCTAAGAAAGGCAGGTACCAGTATCCCGAAGCCTGAAATCGAGAAAAGATAAGCCTAAAGGAAAAAACGAAAGTAATAACCGAAAAAATCTTAAAACACGTAACTAAAGGATATGACCATGCCATGTAAGCGAGATCCGAGGTACCTTAGTAGCTGCCGCAGAATTCATGACCCGGGTCGCCTTGCCCATAGCCGTAAGCATACGTGCATACGACACCTCCGCCCAACTCAGGTCACCTACTTGCCCCAAATTGCTGAGGCAAATAAGTAACCCAATGGCGAAATGCTCTCCCCTATCACTCAAGATGGCGACGGAAAGAATGTGGGCAATGTATATTTGAGCCAGCTGCTCAGGTGTACACTACTGGTCAAGCTCGTCAGCCGACAACTAGTCAGCAAGAACTGAGTACAAACACGATTGCGCGTACACGTGAAGGGCCGACGCAAGACGGTCCCCCAAAAGGTCGCACAATCTCTCGTCTGACCCCTTAACGAGCTCTATAACTACAGGCTCGCCTCCGAAAGGAAAACCCGTAATCATAGAGAAATCGAAAGGGGTAACCGCCATGCAAAGTGGAAAGTGTTTGTGGAATCCCACCAAAACTCCAACAATCCACGGAAGAAAGCTGACGATGCAGACTGGCTCGATAAATCCCGAAGAGCTGCCAGTTGGGAGTCAATCCCAGAAAGTGCTACAATCTTCTTTGCCACCTCGGGCAAACGCTCAAAACAGGCTCGCTGGTCACCAGAGCCGTACAAACGCATGTCAGGCTCACTCTAAAAATAAAAAAATGGTTATGGTTTAAAAAGGATGAAAAACAAAGAAAAAGAAAAGAAACGAAGGCGCGAAAAACTTACGATGCCACGCCACCCTCGGATCGAAACGTGGTGGTTTGGGTCCCACTTAAGGACTCTAGGGTCCCAGTTGGGAGGAGCCTCCCAAATCACCTTCTCCTGGCGACGTCGATCAGCTGCGATGCGTCGCTCTAAAACCTCCTCTCGAGGACGGATTACGCTCTTCCGAGGGCGAACCGCCTCGTCCGGACCAACAAGAACTTCCTCGGCATCGACAAACGAAGGCGAGTCCATGCTATGACAGATAAAACTTCTTTAATTAGTTTATTTTATTTCCTAAACTAAACTAATATACGTATTCTAGACCCATTTCGGCAGCATAACGGCTACCGATAGGGCAAATCACAAAAATCGAATGCCACCCATACTTGGGGGCTACGATACCTGCAATTAAACTCAGTAAATGGGGGCTTTTAACACCCACAAAAGCCATCCTATATCAGTTTCAACTAAGCATTCAAGGGAATATATTTAAAATCTCAAAGAATCAACTAATTCTAGACGAATAACAGTAATATAAACATGATTATCATCTACCAAACAATTTTGGAGTTCGAATATGTTGAAAATAGGCTAAGTATACACTTCGCGCCATTTTTTCGGATTCAAAATTTTCAAAATGTTAATTATGGAAGAAAAACTAATTCCAATACTACAATTGTTGCATAATTAACAAGTATAACCAAAATGGGCAAACAAAATAACAGAAAATCAAACAAACATTCGAAAAAAGAACCAAGAACGAACTTGAAACATAGAGCATAAAAACAAACATTCGAAAAAAGAAACAAACATTTTCATGAAATTTGTTGCAAAACACTCCTTAAACATAGCATAAAAACATAGAGCAAACAATTTCAAGAAAAATAAGCCAAATCGAAAACCCCCAAATTCGAAATTTGGGGTTTAACGATTCGAAAATCGTTCGAATTCAGCCAAAAAAGAGCAAATTTTAGCAAAAAACTTACATTGGATTACGACAAATATTAATTGAGAACGAGATTAGCTTCCTTTATCTTCAAAAATTGCAAAAAGCCGAGCTTTTTAGAGAGAGAAAGAGTAAAAAATGGCTGAAGAAGGAGAAAAATGGTGAAATGAAAATTCGTGTCTGCTATTTTCATTTTACTGACATAAATGTCACGCGCAACTTTTGATGTTGCGCGTGACATACCAGCGCAACTCAAAAAGTTGCGCGCGAATACCGGTCACCAAAAAACCGGGATTTTGATTTTTATTCGTTTGATCATTTTTGTAAACGGTTTTTTCTCGTTATTAGACGTAATGGCGCGCAAATTATCGAAGTCTTTTTGATTGCTTTGCATATTGTAGTTTATTTCCCTTTTGTTAGTTTTTTGCATCATATTGCATGCACGTCGTGCTTTGTGCCTTCCCCAAGCATACATTTTAAACGTTTTTCATAAGAGTGCCTTAACACGTTCCGTTGTGGTGCTTTACATAAGAGCACCCATAGACAGGTTTGTCATTTTACTGTACAGACATTACAAATGTCTGGGTTTTCTTCTTTTTTCACGTCCGAAGCAAAAAGGAAGGCGTTTTCATGTAGCGTAAAAATGCAAATGGCGTATCGTACTGCGCAAAATTGTACGGCGTAGGTGATGCGTAAAATTTCAATCAGCCCAAGCTTTGCGAGATCTACCTCTTGGAAGATCTACCTCTTGGAACTAATAGATAGAGAATTACTAAAGGCGTTAGCTCAACGAGTCGACAGGTGCGCCAAACCTTCAGGATTAGGCACTTCTTCAATGGGAGCAAATACGGTAGTTAGTGCGCTTACTAACTTACTGGACAGTTAGGGTGTCGAATCAACCCCCTGTATAAAGAAGCGACGAGACGATGTCGCGCCTATGGAGTCACGTGCCCCTACTATTGAGACACGTGTACTCATCTTGTGGACAAAACTGATGAGAGAGTTGCTGACTTTCTTCCCTCTCACTGAATTTGGATATATGCCTCCAGTCCTAAGACATGTATTTCTATGTTGTGGACGTCCGGCTCAAATACCGGACACGGCTCGAATACCAGACCATTTCGGTTCGTATACCGAAAAGCCCTTTTTTATCTTTTACTTTGTTAAAGTCAGGCTAAAGTTTCAATGACATATCGAGGGACTTTTAGACCAATGATTACACGATTTTGAGGAAATCCTCCCCTTTTATTCTTTTAAAACCGATTTCTTCTCATGACCTGACATTACCCAGAATACTATTACTTGTAAGAGTGTTCTACAATTGCAAAGGATCAATCTAGATTCTTTAGCACGTTAAGACTAGGAAGGACTTTTTCTAGCCTTAATAGCTACTTGTTTTTAAACACTTAGTGAACCAAGGATTGTTTCGACATCCTTAAACATTACCGAAAGATTCTCTATCCTTAGAGAACTTTGCAGAATGAGTCTCGGATTTATTTCCTTGACTACTTTGATCATCGTTTATTCTAGACTCGATCAAAGTGGGGGCTAACTGAAGACATCTACTTATTGCCTCCTGTCCCGACAGGAAGTGCAATGACGATAAATAAAGCCATCTTCGTGTTAAATCAAAGTTAAGAATACTTATGGATAACTGGTTAAGCCACAAAACACAAAAGACTAGCCCAAATTAATGAAAAGCCAAAACAAAGGTCCAATTAATTACACCCGATCATAATTAGGCTTAAGCCCATGCTTAAACCCTAACAATGACGGATTTAGGAGCGCCTATGTTAAAACATAGTGCTGTCCCACAAAAAGCCGCGCGCATCTCACAAAGTCGCGCTGGGCTGCCGCGCGCAACTAATTCAGTTGCGCGCGACACCCAACGCAACTTTTAAAAACTTAGCGAATCTTACCATAAATCCGCGCGCAAGACCAATTGTTGCGCTGCACATAGCAGCGCAACTTTATAACTTGCGCTGGGATGCCGCGCGCAACTTCATCTGTTGCGCGCGACACCTGCTGCGGCAGAAAGCTCGAAACCCTAAACCTAATCCTTCTCTATAAATACGAGCTTAAACCGAAGCTTCAATAGACAGAAACTAACCTAAAACTCTGGCGAAATAACTTGTGAACTTGCGCAACCTTGCCCTCTTGTCCCAAACACTCAGCCTTTCGATACTTTGTTACTACGGTGGAGGTTCCCCAACAAGAAGGTGTCCATAAGTGTTCTAAACGAAGATCTAGCAAAGAGAAGTGGTAAATTCCCGAGCACTTAGTTAAATCACCTCTTTTTTTTCCTTGTTTAAAAGGACTTTAATTAATTAATTAGTGTTGTTTGATCACTTTTAAAATAATAAATTAATCTATTCCACATAGTATCTTGCGTTAAATAAAGACTAGAATTGAATTAAATAATTGTTGGTTGATCACCTAAGCCAAGGCGAATCTTATTTATTGTTCTTCCACGAATATTATTAAATAAGAATAACGACTTTGCAATGTAATTCCTACGTGAATTAATGCTTGTAAATAAAATTAACCAACATAGTTTTAGGTATCGCGTTGCATATATTGTTTGGTGACAAAATTGTGAAAAAGGAAGAACTAGTAGAGGCCGTACTAGGGCTAGGATGACAATTCCCTTCTAAAAGGAACATTATCTTAGTACCCTCGCTCCTGAACTCATTTATGGTTTATAGACCAATTTGGGCATGGGTAAACTTATGATTTGTGCTAATTATTCCATGAACTCCACATGGAAGAAAGGCATGAACGAGGTTTATGAGTTTTTCCTAAAATTCATTGGCGACTCCTACTTGTTTCTTCTAAAAAAGCGTGATGATAGAATCAATTCTAATTCAAGGTCCCCCAAACAGTCAGGAATTCAAATCCTACTACACCTTAACTAGTGTAAAGTTCTAGGCTGTAGGATCACCCTCCTTACATGAGGCATGTAGGAACTGGCGTCTAGAAAACAGAATATGTCGCCAATGATATGACTCTGTCGCCAGGAGATAGAGCCATATTGCGGCGACAACCTCTGTTCGATGGCGCCAAGTTCTTCCAATACCGAGCCAGAAGTATGAGTTCTAATTTTAACTAGTATTTAGCACTGTTTGCTCGATTTTACTTCCTGATTGAGTTTTTCTCACTTTTCTAAAACCCATATGTGTTCTACATATGGACATAACTTTCTCGGAATTCATGCTCCATCTACCTGATTGAACACTCTGTGTAACAAAGGGTACATCCGAGAATGTTGAATTCACGAAACCATGGAAGTGAGTTTTTAACTCGCTGTGTCCCATCCACTCGCGCCAACCCTTCAAAAGGTAAGGCTTACGCGCGTTGCATCCGGAAAATTAACCATGGACCCTCTTTGACTAACCCATATCCCAAACTTTAGAGAATCAGAGCCATGGTTAGGTTGCTAACTCAATGCATCATGTTGTGACTACTTGACTAATTATGCATTATTTGTTGTGCATACTTTATGTGTTTTTTCCTAATCGTTTGTTTGAATTGTGTTTAAGACAAAATTAAACTTATTAATGACTAAAAGGGCTTTGCCTAATTAATTAATTAATTAATTTGAGTAATTATAGTCTAATAATTCAATCGGAATTGACTTAGTGCGACTTTACGCATGTCCTGTCGAGTTAAAATACTGAATGCAGTCCCACATTAACACTCCAGTAGTGGCTCCACGATTTGGGCTGCAGCACCACACTCTGCAGTGCAACGCCTGGCGACAACTCTGTCGTCCGGCGCTGCACTACAGAGTGCGGCGACAGTCTTGTTGCTTTGGCGACAGTTCAACATTTTGCTCGAGTCATCACGACGAGTCAAATTCCACAATTTGCTAATCAGTTCGTTATTTTGTTAATAACAGTACCTTTGTTAAGTCCATAATTGAGTCTAGTCACATAGTCTAGCCACATGATCATGACACGAGTCTTAACATGTCACATACACTCACTGGTCTTAGCACACACTTTATGTATATGTCACCATGACCATGTCTTAGGTTCATGCATGAGTCGGTTTTTTCCGTCATTTGAGTTGGGGGTACATTCTATTCCTAATTTTTTCATATCTCTCCATCTACATCATCTTTCCATTCTCTACGTGCTTTCCCCATATCACAATATTAATTCTTCGAACCTCCTTCTATCTATTGCATGTTGAATAGAGTTTGAGTCAAGTAATGAATATCCCTAATTTCCCTTTCCACAGTACTTGGTCGAGGAGAGAAAGGCGACTAATCAAAGACAACACCTTTATTCAAGTTCAACTTTTTGATAAAACGGTTGGTCAAAAAAGAAAAGCTAAGAAGATAATGGCAAGTCAAGAAGAAGTCAATGAACTTAAGAAGCAAATGGATGACGTGACTGAGCTGTTGAAGGCTTTAACCCTCCAAATCAATGACCCTGTGAAGCAACAACAAATGGAGCTCATGCAAGAAAGCTTGAGCTAAATATCCAATGACTATAAATTCCAGGGCTTTAGCTCGCAAGGGATCTCGGTGGACAAGGAGCTTCTTCTGCAGAAATTCAATGCCACTGACATCCCTAAGTTCAAGGCAACAGATAATCCTTATTTTCACTTAAGAGCCTTTGAAACTATAATGAACATTAAAGGGATTGATAGGAAAGTCTTTCACTCTTTGTTTTCTTTATCTCTTGAAATCGTTTGTCAACAATGGTTCTTTTCTCTTGATAAAGAGAAAACTTCTACTTGGGATGCTATTGTAAACACTTTCATTGATAGATATAAATGTAATATTCAAGCCAAAACCAATTATAGACAACTTGAGATGCTAAGACAGAAAGAGAATGAAGGCTTTACTTCTTTCTTTTAATAAGTGGAGGGAAACTTCAGCTAAGATGATTGAGGTGCCCTCCGATAAAGAATCTGTGAGGATGTTTATCAAGAAACTCCAAGAGAAGTATTCAAAGCATTTAAAATATCAACATAATTTGAATAATTTCAAGTCCGTCTATGACATTGGTATTGAAATCGAAGATGATCATACCACCGATGAATGCTCCAGAAAAGTGATCTTTAAGGTGGGATCCCAATTCCTATTGCAAGTACCATCAAGGAAATGGTCATACCACTGATGAATGCTACAGGTTTCAAAATCTCATTCAAGATCTCATAGAAGCAAATAAGATCCCATTGCCTCTAGTTAGCGAGAAGACTAAGTGATGATGAAGCAAACAATACAAAACAAGAGGCGAGCGTTAACGATAAGATTTAGTGACCTCGTTCTCTATTTCTTTTTCATTCTTCCTTTCCCCAATAAGTCTAGCATAGGCACCTTTCTTTTCCCTTAGATTTAATTTGTCGGTTTTTTCCTTTTTCCCTTTAATAAAAATGAGCATTTATTTTCTTGCATATGATCATCTCATTACATAAAAATAAAAAAATATAAAAAAAAAATCGCCGAATTAAAGGTATACCAATGATTTGAGGCACCCCTTGTAGCCACATCATTTTACCTTTCACCTTTCAAATATACAATCCTTTCTTCATACACCACTTTGAACCTCGTCTAACAATAGACCTTTTATTTTCAACCCACATCTACCTAACCTTGGAATGGGATGGTGTGCAACTTATGCAATTTTCAATTTCATAAAAAGCTTGAGTGACTTCAAAAGATTAAAATTGCAAAAAATGAGCAAAAAAAAATTAAATAAAAGTGCATAAAAGGGCAAGCGTTCCAATGTCTTTGATATGAAAATATATTTGATAAGAACGCGTCTCGAATTGCGTTTCTTATCGAGTGCTCGGTACCGTGCCTGAGAAACATGAATGCCAAGTGAGTGATAGACCGCATGATCAGGATTGCCCACACCTATAAAAATAAAATAAATAAAGCAAAAAAAAAAAAAGAGCTAAAAAAGAGTGAGAAACCTCAGGCATGAAAATACAAATATTCAAAAGCAAAGTTGCACACCTTGGGGGCTTATCTAGGGTCATGAGCCTTTTATCCCCTTCTTCTTCAACCTTTAGCCTAACCACGTTACAACCCTTAAAAAGACCTTTTTGAGGTATACACACACTTGTGCGAGGTTCGGCTAGTGCTGCGTTCGGCCTAATTCCTAACGGATACGTAGGCAACCTCACATCGAGGTGCGACAGTAATTAAAATGCATTTATATCTACTTTCATAATTGATCATATCTAGGAATTTCCCATGCTCATCCCTGTCTAAGACTTGGGGGCTTGATCCTTACATCATTAGCTTACCTAGCCTAAGAGTCACTATCTTTTGACTCTTCTCAAAATAATATCTTTCCTCACACTTAGCCCTTGCGGCCTAACCTTAGTGTCACTATCACACACATCACAGATACTTGACCAAATATCCTTCCCTTAGGAACCCTTTGTCATGAAATCTTAATACAATGCTGAAGCATGCCTTGTTATATCAACATCACTCATCATTCCATCACAAAGTATGAAGTACTTAGCCTCTGTACCTAATACTTTCATCATGGAGTCAACAATTGAGATAGCCTAGGATGAATTAATCCTTACACCTTGAGAAATAGTATCAAACAACATTTGACTAAGCTCATTCAACATGCAAAAACTTCTCTTCTTTTCGCGTCTTTCTTTTTCGGGAGAAAGTCGGTACCCTCCATAAAAATGACGGAAATTTTAGTTTTTCTACATTTCGAGAAATGTACATATCGAGTTTCATGAGTCAACACTACGCACACACGAGTCACATCGAGTCGAGTCAACCTCAAGTCAGTCAATCATAGTGAGTCAAGCTCATACCTTCAGTCATGTCAAGTCAATGAGTCAAGCAACACTAATCTTAGGTCAGCCCTAAAGAAGGATAAGCAAAGTCCTATAGTCAAAAATATAAATGCAGATGCATCCCAGCAAGCGAGGACATTCCCGGATTTCATGAAATTCTTCCAAGATGAGAGGAGTTTGAACAAAATTACATGGATTAGTAAATTAGAGATGAAGAGCTTTAATTTACAAAAGATTTGAGCAGATTTGGCTGAAAGGAAACGACCAAGTCCAAAGTTCGAAACGAAACCAAGCAACAGTAGCAAGAGAAAAATAGGGAAAACCCGACTCCAGCGCCATACGACAAGGCTCTCGCCTGGCAACAGAAGAAAAGTGCGGCGCCTGAGTCTTCCAGCAGGCGCTAATGCGACGATGAGATACATGGCCCTATATTGGATTATGCGGACCTCTTACAGCAATTTCGGGTTCCTTGGTACGCTAGCTAGCCCCTATAAGCAAATTGACATGATTAGTAGTCGGCTCAATTACAACCGCAGTAAGTGATTGGCCTAACGACAATCGTCTCACTTAGCTTAAGCGCCTAAGCATTGGCTCATTACAAGCACTAACGCAAGCACTTACACGATAATTTTTCCGAGATTGGATTGTCATCCTCAACTGACAATATTTTCAAATATGGATTGTCGCGCATCTTCTTTACGACAATTTTCCCAAGATTGGATTGTCATCCTCAACCGAAAATATTTTTAAATGTGGATTGTCGCGCAACTTCTTCAACGACAATTTCCTAAGATTGAATTGTCATATCTGGCAAAGCTTCCAAGCGTGGATTGTCATGCTCCTTCTCTATTTGGCAGTTTTTTTCCAAGTTTGGATTGTCATCGCTGGCAAGTTTTCCGAGATTGGATTGTCATACACCCAGTTCCCTATAGAAAAATTTCCCAAAGGATTGTCTTAGGTCTCTATTCATCATAAATTTTGGCAAAGGTTCCTCAACGTGGATTGTCATTCATTTCAGTAAGTGGTAAATTTTCCCGAAGTGGATTGTCGGTCGCCTCTTTTTTTTTTTGCAACTGTTCCAAGACGCGGATTGTCAATAGTGGCAATATTTTCCTAAAAGGATTGTCGCATAGCATTGGCAAATTTCCAAGGTGGATTGCTTTCAAGAGTTATATTCCAAGATGTGGATTGTCGATCTTAGCAAGGTTCTTATTACAGATTGTTACGAAGCATTGGCATTTTTTCCCGAAATTGGATTTTTGGCAAATTTTCCGAGATACGGATTGTCGCTTCATCGTAGCAACATTTCCAAGGATGGATTGTTACGAAGCATTCACAACTTTGCCTAAATCGGATTGTCATACATCATACAAGAGTCGTGTTGACAACTGTTCCTGAAGAAAAGAGGATTGTCATCACCCAAAGCATCAACAGCAAAATTGAAGTAGCATTAAGGATCAACATGCAGTGGTCTTTCGAAGTCTATCACGGCAAAATTGGAGGTAGTTACAGGCGTAGCAGTCTTCAGGTGGTATTCTCTAGCTTGTAGAAGATCGTCAAAACAAAGGGCAGGATGGCGTTCCCTAGCTTGTGGAAGGTTGTCACAACAGCAAATGCAACACAAAACGATTACCCCCAGAGACGTGTGATCGACGGTGCAAGATATGCGTTTCTTAACTCTCTTATCTGTTTTAACTAACGCTATATCGGTGTTACAAGAATGATTTAGGATCATAGAACGTTCTGAATCATTCTCCGTCCCTATCGATACTTTGACTTTTGTTTTCGAAACTTGCGTTTCTCCAAACTCAGTCAAAGTGGGGGCTTCTGTGGACACTTGTTTGTGTCTCCCAAAAACCAAACCCAGTGATGAGTACCTTCCACATCGAATCATAATCAAATGAAGTGAAAGTGTGGAAATTCTAGTTTTGCAGTTAGTTTTTAATTCTTTTCTTTCTCTTTATTTTTGAAAACCTATTTTGAGAAAACAACCAATTTAGTTTGGTATGGTCCATGGCAAGGGTCCAATAATAGTGTATTTGGGTCGGGTTCGAAAAGAGCATTCCAACGATATTTATAAGCCCAATTTCGATGAATAATGAGGAAGTTATGGCCAAATTACTAAACTGGGCCCGGTTTGATCTTTATATGCGGCCCAATGATCTAGAGGAGGGCCTATTCATGATTTATCATTCCTAATGCGATTAGGATTGATTATAGTCTTCTAGAAGGTTCTTTTGAATCCTAATTTTATTAGCATTGTAAATTTACTTTTAAGAGTTTTATTTAGAATAAAAGAAGTGTTTTTAAGGAAAATTCAATTTTACCCTCTCGTACGCATAATCTTTATCAAAATAAGAAAACGATTGGAAAACTGATTGCAGCTCCATACGACACGTCTGTTGCCTGGAGATAGACCTGGCGTCTGGCGACAGGTACGTGTTTGGCAACAGCGTCGTGTTTTATTGTTTTCGAAACTCTTATTCGTTTTTTATCATATCCGGCTGATTTTCTCTATAAATAGCCTCCTAAAACCTCCGTTTTCAAATATCAATTCTAAATTCTTCTCATCTAATTCTTATTACCAACTCTCATAAGGAAACTCTTGATATCTTCTCTCTCTCTCTCTTTTCTAAACTAGTTTTTTTCAAACAAAATTCCGCATTCACAAGATCTAGACACGCCTAGCCAAGTTCGAAGTTGCCTTCGCCCTAGACGTGAAAGGTTTAATTTCTGAGGGTTTGTCTCAGATCTCTCATTCAATTATTTAATTTAATTTTTTTAATTTTATATTTTCCTTAAAGTTACTAACGTGTGTATTTTGTTATTAGAAAGAGATACGAGGCATCCAAGTAAGTGTTTTAAGTGTTTTAATTGTTTACATTGATATTATGATATAGAAATCATGTCTAGGTTCCTATTTTGATTCCTAGTATCATGTTAGGATGTTTTCCTTAATTTGATGTTTTGAATGACAACAATGATTCCTAGTATCATGTTTAGGGAAAAGGTTATAATATCAAATATGCTTATTATGATTCCTGCGATGCTTCCTATTTTCTTTCTTAATAGCATGTTAGTATCATGTAAGGGCTAAATATTTGATCTTTAATGTTTAGTGACATGCTAGGGTTTGTTATTAATCTTGTTAGTATCATGCCTAGGATCTTGCTATTGTTATGCTTTAACATTGTTATAATTATTATTATTATGATATTTATTTTTATTATTATGTTGCTTGATTTTTATTGTTATTGCTTGATAACACCTTTTATGCATGTTTAAAGGGAATTGGTACTTGTAATCACGCTTAATAAGATAATTAATAATCTTAATTAGGGTTAATTTGATTATAATTCAAGTGATCGCCAATAATAGTTCTGTTTGTGCATTAATATTCAACCAACATAGATTAAACAGGTTTAGGGTTAACCTATTGATTGCATGTTAGTTAGAAAGTGCACATGAATAGGATCAGAATAAAGTAGAGGCCTATAATTAGGGCAGGTTCAATCTCTTTTAGGTTGGATTTGTACCTTCATCCCCAAACTTCCAGTCATGGTTCTAGACCTATTGGAGTTAACGATCTCCTGGATCGTTAAGGGGTGTAACCTTCACCCTTGGGACGGTTTACAAGTTCCTAAAACTTATTGGCGACTCTTTTGCTCTAGCTTCCTTCCCTTTGGACGCCACCATGCTTAAGTGTATGATCACAGTGGGGTTCAACTTTGGGGTAATGCTTGAAATATTCCCTACAACCGTACCACTCAATTAAACCCTGATTTTTAAAGCTGCTATGCTCTTCTGAAATCTGCTCCTTTGACACATACAGGGCTATCTGACTTTATTCCTGGACGGGTTGTTGCTGATGCAGCTCATCGGAAGCGGGTTAAGTATGAAGATCGTTGTCAGGCAATTGGATATGGTTTCATTCCCTTCTCCTTTTCTTTGCTTGGGGAATTAGATAAGGAGGTTGTTGCGTGTTGAAGCGAGTTTAGAAGTTTTCAAAGATGCAAGACAATGGAGCACGTGCTGCAGCTCATATATTTACTAGGGTAGGCTTTGCTATAGCTAAAGGAGTGGGGGTCCAGATTGTATCTCGGCCTCCCACTAAGTTTTTGTAGGTTGTATGACTTGTGTTTTTGAGATAATAATAATAATAATTATTATTATAATAATAATAAATCCTCTCGTTTAGGGGCGTAAACGGTAAGCTGCTTCCACGTTATTTTCCGGCAGCGTTTCACAGCGAATTATCGGTGGATTAAGGACATTCAGAGGGCTATCGGCGACGACTCATATCCAGGCGAAATATCGGCAAATTCCGCCGGAATTCTCCACTACAAGAAAAATCTCTTTTCGTAGCGATTATTTCGTAGCGATTGTACATTCGCTACAATATGCAAGTATGTTTGTGAAATAATTAAGGATGTCGTATCATTTTTACATTCGCCATGGTTTTCCCATATAAAATCGATACGAAAAACATAATAATACATATCAACACTATTTTTACACATTTATATAATTTTGAGAAACCGTATCATTTACAATCGCCACTAAATCATAAAAATTGATACGAAAAGCCTTTTCAACAGTAAATATATAAATATTGTTTGACAAAGAATACATAAAATATGTCATAGCTTATTGGTGAAACATTTAATATAAGAGTTTGAGGTTGCATGTTCGAATCTTGTAAAGATCATACGCATGTTTTTTTTTTGGAAGAAAATGAGTTAATCATTTATAGCGATTGTAATCGCTACAATAATCACCACGATTGGACGTCGTTTTTCATATCGATTATGGAGGCCAACCCCAGCGATATTGAAAACCACTACTAAAGGCTAAGGCGACGGGGGATATTGTATCGAATGATCATTCGTTGGGAAAGCTTTTTGTTGCAATTACAATCGATACTAAAGGTTAAAATAATCGCTACGAAAAGGTTATTTTCTTGTAGTGCTCGTGCGTTTTTCGTGTTCGATTTTTGGTTCTTTCTGCCAGTTCTCAGGCGATTTAAATCAGGTTTTCCTGCGTCCTTTATGAGGCAAAAAAATCTTGGTTTTAATAGGACGCTTAAGGTCAGTTTTGGTGCTGTTTTTGGTCCGGTTTTTTGCATTTTTTTGTGCGTTATAGGGGCTGTTTTCTTATCAGTTTGGGTGCAGTTTAGTGATCCGTTGTGGGTTCAGTTTGGTGGTCCGTTTAAGTTCTATTCGGGTGCAATTTTTAAGTCGGTTTCGAAGCAGTTTTCTGGTCGGTTGTGGTCCAGTTTTGGGTTGGTTCAGGTGCATTTATCATGCTTATTCCGCGACCATTTACAGCAAATTTCTACCTCGATTTCCTAGCGACTTTTCAGGCTTCTTTCTCGACATTTTGGAGTGTTTTTGGTGCAGCGTTTGATTAGTTCCAGAGAGTCTATTTTGGTGCAGTTTTGTTACAAGCTTGAGACGATTCTAGTGCATTTTCTTGTGCATTTTGGGGCAGTTTTCTGGTAGGTTTTTGGGCCAATTAGGTGCAGTTATTTGGCTGGTTTTCCTGTGCTTTTGGGTGTTATTTTTGCAGTGGAAATTGTTGTTGGTTGTGTGTAGCCATATCGGCTACCGTTGTGAAGTTTCATTGTCCCTTTGTGGGTCTTAGTGGTTGTCAAGATGGAAGTGGAAATGGCCTTACTTGACGTTCTCTAATCAGGCTTCTTAGTGATCGTCATTGTTGTAAATCGGTGCGCGAGATATAACCCGACATTCTATTACTTCTAACTTGGCTGCTTATACTAAGTTAGAAGTAACTTTTAGGCGTTTGGGGATTTGGTTATGTGGAGTTTGCTTCAAAACGCACACGGTTCGTTCTAAGTGTCATCATGGTAGGGGTGAGGATGTGTCACTTCCTGATGAAGGAGATGGTATTGTTTGTTTTGTGCTTTATAATTTCTCGGAGCCACAAGCTCCTTCTTCTCCAGCTCATATTGGACATGTGGATGGTTTGGCGCGAGATCAGTTCTGTGGTTTTGATGTGGCTCTCCTTAATTGTTTGTTCTCAAAGGGGTTTCGCACTGTGAAGTCTATCCATCCCAAGTGTTGTTTGGGGTTTTCTTGGGTTTTGAAAGGTGCTCTTGATAAGGTGATCTCTAGGCCTAATGACATTTCTAGTTGGGTCTCGTGATTGGTGTTACCTCTTTGCACCCTTAAAACCTTTGGCCTTTGGAATAGTCATGAGTCTAGGTCTTCCGTAAAGCGTCGGCATCAAGAGGAGAGTATTTCTCGTGCTATATGCTCTTGGAGTTCACCAGGTGGTTGTGAGCAGCTTGTGAGGGAAACTTTAACAGAGGATTCTCCTACTTTGTCGGTTGTTGATGATGAGGACCTTGATTTGGATGAGCGTAATATCAAGAAATGTCGTAGGAAGATTTGTGATGGCCATTACACAGCTGCAGTCTGGGTTCTTTCTTCTTCGGGGGTTGCTCTGTATAACGAGGCCACTCTTGCAGATTTACAATCAAAACACCCTTATTTTCCTGCTCTATCCTTGCCTACTGATATACCTGTTGATCAACTTCATCTCGTTGCTACTTCTGCTGTTATTTTAGATCGGATTAAGAGTTTTCCATGTGGTACTTCATGTGGTAGGGACAGTTTACGTGCTCAACACCTTATGGATTGCTTGAGTGGTACTGATGTGGCGGTCTCAGATGAGTTAGTTGCTTCTATTTCCGGGGTGTTTAATCTCTTTCTTGCTGGCAGATGTCCTATGGAACTAGGAGAGTATATTGCTAGTGCTCCTCTCACACTACTTATTAAGCCCGGTGGTGGTATACGTCCTATAGCTGTGGGTACTATTTGGCGTCGTTTGGTTTTGAAGATCGGTGCTGTTATGGTTGGCTAGTCTTTGGCATATACTTTGATGGTCTTCAATTTGGCGTTGGGGTTTCTTCAGGGGGTGAGGCTATTCTTCATGCTGTGAATCGGTTGATTGAGGATCGTGGTTCTAACGTTGGTCTTTCTATGTTGTTGGTGGATTTTCGAAATGCCTTCAACCTAGTTTATCGTGCGGTCATGTTACATGAAGTTTGTCGTCGTTGACCAGGTATTTCGTGGTGAGTTGAATTTTGCTATTCTAATCCAGCCAGATTGTATTATGGGGACCACACCTAATGGTCGTCTCAGGGGGTGCAGCAAGGTGATCCCCTTGGTCCTCTCCTTTTTTCTTTGGTTTTACAACCTCTTGTGTGTAAAATCAGAGATGCTTTTGAGGTATGTCTTCAGGTGTGGTATTTGGATGACGGCACTATTATTGGAGACTCTTTGGTGGTAGGGAAGGTTCTACATATTATTATGGAGGAAGGACCTTGTTTTGGGTTGCAACTCAATGTGGAAAAAACTGAAGTTTTCTAGCCTTTGATTTGGAAAAAACTCAATGTGGAAAAAACTCAATTTGGATGACTGCCCCGAGTTTTACCTTTGACTTAGAGTTGGTTTCGTCCAAATCAGAGTCACAAATCAAAATTTATAACCGATATACTACAACATGTCCAGTTTAGATTTCTTTTTAGCGTCAACTTTCTTTTGTTTTATTTTTTAAAAATTTTTTTATATCTTTTCGTGTCAAGCTTGTATTAGCCAAATCCTTTAATCTGTGTCAACTCATATAACATAGGATTATAGATTTTTATTTTATTTATTTATTTTTTAATACCCTTGAGTCCTAACTCTTCTAGAATTCTAGTCCTCTTCCTAGTGCTAACCTTAACATGCGTTCTTGGTCTTTGATTGTGGTTGATCTTATTTATGACTAATGATTGCCAATGGACTGTTTTCACCTAGTAAATAGCATAAACATTAAAATTGGACAAAATTAATCAAGTTTGTTTGTCTTTTAATCTTCCATGCTATTTGGTCATTGGGTCCTCTGTTTTTCACAACGTCCTCATGTCTAGCCATGCGATCATACCATGAGTCTTAATAAACTCACCTAATCACACATGTTGAGTCGTTTCACACACTTTGTCTTCGAGTAATGCACTATATTGTTTATGATCGTATATTAGGACCATGCATGCGTCGTTTTCCGTCGTAATAGGAATGAGAGGAGTTTTTCCCATCGGTTTTCAAAATTCTTTCATACACTCTTCCTTTCCAATCCGAGTACCAGGCAGCAAGAAGTAATTCATAATAAACCATGAAGACGAAGCACAAGACAAGTTCCCATATAAGATTTCATGCTTTTTTTTCGTCTTTCGTTTCAACCCTTTTCCCCTAATAAGTCTAGCATAGGTTTTCCTTATCCTTATGTCTTCCATCAATGAGTATTTCTTTTCCTTTGCATTCGATCATGTCATTCGCCAAAAAAAAAAAGAAAAAAAATCAATTACCGAACTAAATACAAGGTATACCAATGACTTGAGGCACCTTTGCAACCCTGTCATTCCCTGTTAACCGTTCAATCACATATCCATTTCTTCATCAACCACATTGAGCCTCGTCTAACGTTTGACCTTTTTAATTCAACCCACGTTCACTTAATCCTAGGATGGGAAGGTGTATAATTGTATTACTTTCAAAAAGCAAGTAAAAAAAAAAGTACCAAAGCAACAATAAAACAATGTCTAAGGGCAAGTGTTCCAATGTCTTTGATATGAACACGTCTCAAATTGCGTCTCTCATCGAGTGCTTGGTACCGTGCCTGAGAAACATGAATGCTAAGTGAGTGATGGACCGCATGATCAGAGATTTCCCACATTGAATTTTTATTTATTTATTTTTTTTTAAAAAAAAAAAAAAAAAAAAGAGAACATAAACTTGCAAAATTCAAAATTTTCAAATTCACAATTACACATCTTGGGGATTCTCTCGAGTCTTGAGACTTGTACCCTTTTCTTCTTTAAACCATCAAGTTAACCATATTACAACCCTTGAAAGACCTCTTTCAAGTGTACATACAGTTGTCCAAAGTTCGGTTAGAGCTACGTTCGGCCTGATTCCTAACGGATACGTAGGCAACCTCACATCGAGGTGCGGCCACATTCATATTCATATCCATGCATGATCGAGTCAAAGAATATCCAATGCTTACCCCTACCCATTTAGAGCTAGACTTGGGGGCTTGAACCCACATCATTTAGCCTACCTAGCCTAAAGAGTCATCATCTTTGACTCTTCTCACATCTCTTTCCATCGCCATAACCCTTGCAGCCAGCCTTAGTATCATATTCACACACTTCACTCACACATCCATATCCATATCATCCTTCTCTTTAGGAACCCTTTATCATGAAATCTTGTTTCCCTACTGTGCATGTTTCATCATATTTAAAGACAACATTCATTAGAAGAAACATTGTACACTTGCTTAACTTCCTGACCTGAGTAATATTCATTGTTTCATGCATCGCATAATGTGCTGAGAAACATTTATATATCAATGATTTTTAATCATACAAAGAATATCGTGCTTAGCTCCTTGACCTAAGCAATGTTCATTATGTAATAATCACTTCATCTGCATAAGTGCTTAGCTTCTAGACCTAAGTGACGTTCAAGATCGCTTCTTTACACCATATATAATGCTTAGCTCCATGACCTAAGTTTATTCATCTATCGTGTCACATGATGTAATTTTCCTTAGCCTCCTGGCCTAAGAACATTCATCATGCATACATTATTTTCAAGACAAGCAATTCAATCCATACGATACATTTCGTCTTGCTTAAGGAGGAAGTTCAAAACTTCTTCCCTATTTCATTATTTTCTTTTGGGGAAGTTTAAAAAAACTTATTCAAAATTTTCTCATCGAGGAAAGTTTGAAAATAAAAGTTCACTTTTCACATTTTTCTTTTTCGGGAGAAAGTCGGTACCCTCCACTCATGACAAAAATTGACGGAAAATTTTTGCTTGCTTGTGTCTGCACACACACATATACACAAACACACTCACAAGTCATACACATGTCATGTCATGTTAAGTCAAACTTGGTCAAGTCAGTTGGTCAAGTCAATCACAGTATATACGAGTCCCTTGGCAAATTTTATTTTGAAGGTCTCATCTATAGCCCACGTCCGGAGACAAGCGGACCATTTACAGCCCACGTCCGGGGACTAGCGGACCATTTACAGCCCACGTCCGGGGACAAGCGGACCATCTACAGCCTACGTCCGGGGACAAGCGGACCATTTACAGCCCACGTTCGGGGACAAGCGGACCATCTACAGCCCACGTCCGGGGACAAGCGGACCATCTACAGCCCACGTCCGGGGACAAGCGGACCATCTACAGCCCACGTTCGGGGACAAGCGAACCATTTACAGCCCACGTTCGGGGACAAGTGAACCAACTACAGCCTACGTCCGGGGACAAGCGGACCATCTACAACCCACGTTCGGGGACAATCGAACCACCATCATTTCATGACGTAAGGTTCTCGATACACAGAGACTTGCAATCTCATCATTTGTCGACTTTCCTCAAGCATGGAAAGTATTATCCGGTGGATTTCTTCAAGCATAGAAAACCGCCAAATTCCTTTGTCGGCTTTCCTCAAGCATGGAAAGCATTATCGGTGGATTTCTTCAAGCATAGAAAAACGCCAAAATCATATGTCGACTTTCCTCAAGCATGGAAAGTGTCATCCTGTAGGTTTCTTTAGGCTTAGAAAGCTACCAAACTCATCTGTCGACTTTCCTCAAGCATGGAAAGCATTTCAACAAACGTCATCCGGTGGATTCCTTCAAGCATAGGAAAATGCCAAACTCATTTGTCACCGATACACTGGTGTCAGATAAGCGTTCTATCCCTTTACTCTTTTATCTGTGGAATTAATATTTTCTGCTGGCATCGCCGTATACAGAGTGATTTAGGATAGCAGAACGTCTTAAATCATTCTCTATCCCTATCAACTACTTTGACTATCGTTTTCGAAACTGACGTTTCGACAAACTCAGTCAAAGTGGGGGCTTCTGTAGACACCTAAAAATGTCTCCCCAAAACCGAACCCGATGATGAACAACCTTTCACCGCCATTATTGGTCGGGTTGAGTATTTAAACTTGGAGTGCTTAAATCCATATTTCCATTTCATAAAACAACCCAATTCCTAGCCCATTTCCACAAACCATAACTTATTTTCCTCTTTTCGTGCCTTTAAACCAAAAATAATTCATTTCGTGTCCTTTAAAATCATTCATTTCGTGTCCTTTTTATAAAAATATTTATTTAAGTTTATTTTGATCCATAATATAGGTCTAATAATTGCATATTTGGATGGGGATTTAAAATATCTTTCCAATGATATATTATAAGCCCAAATCCGAGTTATAACGAATAAGTTATGGCCAAAATATTAAACTGAGCCCAAACCGAACCTAAGCCCACCTTACCTACGACCCAATGATCATGTGGAGGGTCCAAATTATTTAATTACATTCCTAAACCAATTAGGATTAATTAAAATATTATATAAGTTTCTAAAAGATCTTAATTATCCTTTTTGAAAAGAGAAGATTATAGAGTTTGAAATTGAATAAAACTTTTCTTTTTGAAAATCCTATTTCTATCCGAATTGAAAGACGTTCAAAGATAGACAGATATTATTTTCGTGCCTCATATTTTTTATCCAAATTTTATATGGTTTGATATCCCTTGAAATTATATTTCCAATGATATAGTATAATATCAATTCTGAGCTATAACGGAAAAGATATGAATAAAATGTCAAACTCTATAAAAAACTGACACCGTCTCACTATTTCGGCTATATCGTTTTTTATACAATATATTTTAATCTGATTCCAATTGGGTTAGAAAGTAGACTTCAATATCTTTCCAATGATATCTTATTCATCTTATTCCAATTTTTAGATCAAAAGATATGATAAAAACAATAACCGCAAAATCTGCAGTCTATCGAGTTTTATTCCGATTTAATTCGGATCTTATCTTAATTCTTCGACCCCTCTTTTTTCTCTATAAATAGAGGTCATATCACCCCTTTTTCAATCATCAACAAGCTTGATCACAAATCATTCTCTCTTCCTCTCTTTTACACCAAAAATCATTCTATTCTTTCTCTCCCATATTCTAAGCCTTAAACCTATATTCCTAATTACACCATTCTTCCCTTAAGCACTCCAAGGAGTTCATACAATACCCAAAGTTCTATACTTAAACCAAGGCATGAAAGTTATAATTAACTAAGGGTTTGGACCAAATTAACTCTACTTTTATTTAGTTTAATTATTTCAATTCGATTTATATTTTTTTATTGAAGTTACTAACGGTTTATTCATGATGTAGCAATTTAAAGGAACGCGCGGAACGTGAGTAATTAGTTAATTTAATTACTCTTATTTTTATTCTTATTACTAGTATCATGATTAGGGTTTTTATTATTATTTGATTTAACTAACGATATTATTGTTGAATTGCTTCCAATATTAATGTTTATTCTATTGTTATTTATTGATCACCACATTGCATGTTTAAAGGGAATATGTAATTGAAAATCACGCCTAATAAGATAATTTGGACGACCGGTTTAGGTTCCTTTTTAATCTTTTTATTTAATCAAGTGGTCACCAATATTTTAGAATTATGTGTTGCATTAATATACAACCAATTTACCTTAATAATAGTTTGGAGCGAATTGAATATTTTGTTTGTATGCCTTTGAGATCGCAGGAATCATTTTTCACTATAAGAATCGAGTAGAGGCCAATACGGGCGAATGTGACTCCACGACTCACTTCGTACCATCATCCCCGATCCTCCTTTCGTGGTTCCGAACCATATGGAGGTAGTAATCTCATGGATTATGAATGGGGTGTAACTTTCATGGGTCAATCGTTGTTGCCTATCGTTGTTCCTTATTCGTGGTTGCCTTTTATGATCCGTGAACGGTTTACAAGTTCCTTAAAAACTTGTTGGCGGCTCCCTACTTTCCTTGTCCCTAATCGTATTATGTCAATTCCCACTTCCTATGAGTGCCAAGAATATTCACCACATGCTTTTAATGTAGGCGCACTTCGAACGACGCCTACAGCTATTGATCAGTGCCAATCACTATTTGGAAATAACTTAAAATGTAGAGGCAAGAAATTAGGAACAAGGAATGAAATCAAGTACCACAATATTCAAGAAAAAAATTGGGTACCAGCAAATCGATGAGTTTTGTAGAGAATAGCAACAAGTCTAGATGCATGCCCAGATCATTAAAAGTAACGTGAATCTCAGGAAAAAAAAAAAAAACCCCTTAATTTTTCTCAGCCTTGAATTTGAGCAAGTGTAAAATAAAAGGCTATAAATAGAAGAACAATAAGGGGTATTTAACTAAACTCCAGAAAAATAGACTAATCAACTTTGATTAATTTAACACAACAAAGATTGAATTTTTTTGCACTAAAAAAAGATCGTTGTGCAAAAATACTCCGTAAATTCAACTTGATATGACATAATTACAAAAAAAATGTGAAACAACCAAATTTTAAAAATTACCTATCTAGGAAGCTTAAAAATAAAATACATTCATTTTAAACGACAATCTCCTACTAGCCAAAGACGTAGCGACACAAATCTTCAAACAATAACAATTTAAGCATCAACTCTCGACACCATCGCATCCCCGGCAAAGAGATGAGGCAGTGGCCGATTTCTCCTTTGGCGTTAAGGAGGAAGCCACGCCTACGTTGAGGAAGAGAGAAGCAACATCGAAGTTAAAGAGGAGATTGATGGCAGCAACGTTTTTGCTCCGGGGGAGGAGAGAAGGGGAGAGTAGAGTGAAAGAGATAGGGTTTTGCTGTCACTTAAAAAACAAAAAATAAATAAAAAAAAAGCTAGTTTAAGGGTTGGGCCCCTACACATATAAAAGACCCGTTAAGTTTAATCACAGATCTATATTTTTCTCTCTTCATCTTTCTTAAATTATTGGTGGGCCCTTTAATGTATTAGAGGCCCGTTATCTCTAATATTATATCCCTCATATTAAACAGACCTGTTGCACTAATCCAACAAGTCTTTTATTATAGGTCCTTTTACCCATTTTTGTAGTAGTGATAGTTTTATAGTATTATTTGTTTGTAACATTTTATTTCTAATTTTGTAGTACTTTCATCTTATAAGATTGAATTTTAAAATACTACAGAGAATTTGGTTGTACTATGGATTTAGTGTCGTATTTTTTAGATTGAAATCAATTTGAAGAAATATAATTGTTTTTATATAATATTTGAATTGAAATTAATTATGAACAAGATTTGGAAAAAAATGTACTTTCACCAGTGATCAATATTGATGGTAACTAGCCATCTCGAAAATCCAGGATCCGCACTGTGAACAATTGAATTTAAAAGGTCCACTCATCTCGTCCGTTCTAAGGAAGTCGAGTTTTAGCTGGCGAATTTCAGCTCCATTTTTTTAAAAAAAGAAAAATAAAAAAAAAACCCTTCAATCTTTGTCATTCACTGCTATCCAAGGGCTATTATTATATGCTCTTTTAGGGTTATCTAGTTTGTGGGTTAATAGAGTAATGTTTGACATGAACAATTTTTATTTTACCTAATTTTGAATTTGATTGAGATCTTCTCTCTACTTTTAATCTTTGTGATTCGCCTCTTAATCTTTGCTCGGTTTTGTGTTTGATCTAGAGCCCTAGAATAAAACTCTTGTTGCATTTTGTGGTTAATGTTTTGGTTGTTTTTGTCTCCCGAAAGAGTTACAGCTCGAGGACTGATCCGACTTCGCCTGTATGTGCAAAACAACGGACACTCCGGGTGTTTGGAGCTCCGCCTCTGACAATCAATTTAGTACTTGAATGTAAGTAGGAGAAAGTGCGGAAATTAAAATGAGATATTCTCGGATTCCGAGATTAGGTGTTTCTCTGAGGTAAGAGAACGTAGGGTAGGCGTAATAAATGATTAAATGTCCCCCCAAATTGGGGAATATCTCCCTTTTTATACGGTCTTTGGAGAACGTGCCCCTTCTAGTTCATTTGACCTAGATTTGGCAGGCTGCGCCTTTTTACAACGTTCTTGGGAGTTGGGCCTTGAAGGCCTCAATTTTGGAAGGCATCTGAGGCTGACACGTGCCTGCTGGCAATTGGCCCAAATGGACCTTCTTAGGCTTGACACGTGGCCCTCTCTGATTGGTCCACGTGGACAGGGTAGTTTTACCCAAAACATTTGTCACTCACAGGTGGCACGTGGCTAGCCACGTGGCGCCTATGACACGCGACATTCAGTAAACGGTAAATAGTAAAACTATTCACCTTCTAGGGTTTGACGGGGATTCCCTTGCTTTTACCCTTCTATAAATAGAAGGTTTTACCCTCACTCTCTCTTCATTTCACACTAGAGCTTTTGACTTCTTAGAGAGAGAAAGAGAGAGCTTTTTAGAGAGAGAAACTCTACATCTGTCTGTTGTGATTTTGCATTTTATCGGCTGCGTTCGAGGAGCACATCCGGTCGCCGCGTGTAGCAGTTTTTAGATATTCAGAGCTAAGTTTAAAGTTAACCGCCTATAATCCTTTTAAGCTTTTTATACTTTTCCGCTTGTGTATTTAGGCTTCAAAAAAAAATGGACTCTCCATCAACCCACACGACACCGCCTAGGTAATTCAACCGGTCTCCTGGTACGGCTGAATCTAGAACCGGGGGTGCCTTTTCTGGACATTTGGACCTGTTTTGCTCATCCCCGAACTACTCCGTCTTTATGTCTATGCAGGACACCATGGCCAGAGTTAAACAAAACGCTATCAAGCCAAGTAAGTGGAGCGCTAGGAAAGTGCCCGATGATGAAGTTATTCCCGACAAGGAATATGAGAATTCGGAGGAAAAGCAATAAAAGGCGGATTCTTCTCCGGGTGGCACCCCTTCAACCCCCCAGTGACACAATATTGAAAGGGAAAGACGGCAAGGACGATGCCTCTTCCTTAGGGTATGATGAAGAGGGGTCAAGCGGCGAGGAAGCCGCCGAAACATCTGGCTCAGAGGCGTCGAGCTCTGGCCAAAGGATTAAAGTGGATGACTATCAGCTACCGGCTAAAGGGTTGGATCAGCCAAATCCCTTAACAACTAAAATACTTCCTAGAGACTTAGCTGTTATGTAAAGTACCTTTAGAGCTTTTGCGGAAGCGCATCCGTTAGGAAAGGGATGGTGAATAGAAATCCCTCCGCCTGAGGCAATGATTGCTTGGGAGGATGATGTTGAGAACGCCGACAACAGTATCGGCTGCTATGAAACCGTGATTAAAGCTGGCCTCCGCATTCCCCTTTAGAAAGGGATTAAAAGGATTTTAAAGGAGTATGACTTGGGCGTCTGGCAGCTTACCCCAAACTCGTGGATAATCATTCTAGGCTATATCGCCGCCTGCAAGTTTCTAGACATAGAGCCTAGCTTTGCTGCATTTGCGCATATGCATTATATGAGCCGGGCCCCAGGCGGGTATGGTGCGTGGTGCACTATAACCACACACCCGCAATACTTAATGACCTTGGACAAGCTGTCCAAATGGTCCGGCTGGAAGGATAGGTTTTATTTGATATGCTCTCTAACTCTTGGGCACAACCGGTTCCTTCGCCGGTACAATGAAGATCCGGTGCTGCTCGGGAATGAAGAAGTGCGCCCTGCCCCGATTGTCTTCCACAGCTTACGAGCAGATCATGGAGCTGGGATTTTTTAAGACAACAACTAAGCCCTTAAAGATGGGACTCAAATAATTTTTCCTAAGAACTGGATACCTCATTTGGAATTTTCTAAGAACGAGGCCTTCCTCTCCACCTGTGGGCTTAGTACCATGTTCAAGCAGGGTAGACTTATAACACACCCGGCAATTTGCCATCTGTATTGATGCTTTACTTGTTTTTGTTAATCTTTTGACCAACTATTTCCTTTGTCTATGCAGAAGAAGAGAAGAACATGGTACCTCCAGAAATGACGCCTGCTAAGTCGGCTGCTCTTCTGAGGAAGGAGCGGCTTCTGGAGAATAAGGCGGCCGTGGAAGCAAAGGAAGACAAAAAGAGAGGGGTGAGCCTCCTGCTAGACTCCAATTTTCCTGGCTGTACCCCTTTCATTCAACTTATAAATTTCCATTTGTAATTCCCCATTTTGTTATTTGCAGGGCGGAAGCAAGTCAATCCCCCGCTCAATCACCAATCTGTTCCTGCGGCCGAGGGATGAATTGACTAAAACTCCGTTTAAGACGGGGAGAAAAAATCCTTCTATCTCCTCTTCAGCCAACCCTGATCGGCCTACAAACTAGGGCAAAAGCCCGGCAGTGATGAAAGTTCTGAGCGAAAGCCCTCGGGGCGATCTGCTAGGAAACAACCGAATGTCTCTACGACATCGAAGAGTGGCGAGTTACTCAGTGCTATAGTCGGCGTTGTAGCGGCTGAAGGGGAGTCTCCTCAGCCTCACATCTAAGGTAAGACACGAGTCGAAGTCCCCTAGCCGGTTGACTATATGCGAGTCAAGACTCGGGTCCATCCGCCTGAAGGTTCGATGAGCAGCTGGCATGAGTCGGGTGCCGCCTATGCTACCTTCTCACCTAGCACTTCTTTTCGTGCATATATTCCCTCAGCTCCGCCTGACATGCAGGTGTTCGCTAAGCGGATGGTGCGGACACTTACCCAAACCGAGAAACACTTTATGCCGGATGCGTAGGTCTAAGACTTTGACCAAATCTAGGGCCTGCTGGCTAAGGTAATTTTTAACTTATAACCTTATCTTTTTTAAGCTTTTAACTCTCCTTGTTAACCATCTGACCCCATCTTTTCAGGTAATGTTGTGGGTAGACGGGCTTAGGATCCCCTTCAGATGAAAGGGAGAAGAGTTAAATGATGATAAATATAGGGTCGTTCAAGCTCTCAACTCTGCTGAATACAATAAAATACAATGTGATGTTGAAATTAAAGTAGTAGAGTTGAAACAGGAGGAGCTGATAAAGAAATTCACGGCTGCTAATGACGTCGCAAAAACGGAGAACATGGAGGGAGCTAACACGGAGAACACCCAGCTGAGAGCAGACGTTAGCCGCCTAGGGGGTCGAACTCGTCCAACTATGGAATAAACACAAGGACGAGATTGCCCAAGAGCAAAAGGAGCTGGTCACTAAGAACGAGTGGAACACACAATCCCGGCTGTGCATTGCATGGGGTCAGATCCATCCTAAGGTTGAGTTTGATGTGTGTAGGCTTCCATACGATTACACCACTAAGGTGTATGACGCACAACAGCTCAACGAGCAGGCCCCGCCTCCCTTCAAGGCATGGGCCCTTAAACAAGGCTACGAGGTTTATGATGGTGAGGAGGAGCCTGCCATGGACCCGGATGATCATATCCAAGCTAAGGAGGCTCAAGCATATTTGGTCCGGGATGGTCAGGTCCCAGATGATCAAACTGAATCAAGCCTCCCAGAGGGTCAGAACCAGCCGGAGCAGCCCCAGCAACCGTGATTCAGCTTGCTCCCTTTTTTCTTTCATCAACAGTATGCCAGTCTTTATCTCATTCCGGCTTGCATGCCAATTATTTATGTAGTTTTAATGACTGAGGAGTTGGGTAACAATTATACTTTCTCTAATCCCGGATGTTATCCGGTTTAACAATATTATCCGGTTCTAACCGGTTTTGAATGAAATTTGCCGACTGAGTCGGCTTGATGAATTTGTTATTTTTTTAAATTTTTTGCATTTAGATTCTGCAATTTTTGAATTTTTACCTAACTTTTTAAACCATGCGGTTATTCAGATAGTATACTGCTACTCTTGCCCCTGGCGTCTGTGTGGTTGGTTTCAGTATTTCTTTCATTGATTGTCTTTGGAATGTTTGATACTTTGAAGAGTATGGAATGTTCCTAATTCAATCAATCACAATAGTGATTGCCCCAAACCAAGTGCACAGCCGTCCACAGCAGCCGTTTACCCAACCGGGTATTCGCATGTAATTTCTTTGTGAGCCAGACGAAAACTTGCTGCCTGACAGTTAATGGAAAAAGGAATATATTGTCCGCGTGACTAATGGACCCCAGACAACTTAAAGGTCGTCTGGAGTATCTGCAATCCGTTGTACCTAGTACGTCTGCCCCATTGGGGTGACTGGTACAATTTTGTTGAACAACCCAACAGAGAACTTCAATAATTTACCAGCTGATGTCACTTGACATCCGGTTTCAAGCTTAATCATTCTTTTAGACTATTTTTGTCAGAAAACTATGATTTGACCAACTTGGTCGTTCAATCTTTGCCTTCTGCATATGCTGGTAGAGCAAACGATAAAATGCCCCCTGCGACGATAACACCCGGAGGGGCGTCGCCGGACGCCATACTCAAATAGGAGCAGACAAATTTATAAAATAAGTTTGTATCCGGCTATTGGCCTCGATTTAAATATTGTTTTAGTCACTAAGTTTTTTATCTTAGCTTAGTTTTTCTTATAGTAGGGACCGTCTGTGCATTGCACAGATAATGGTCCACCATTCCTCATGTATACATAAATGCAAGGTAAATAATTAAAGCAATTTAAAAACAAAAGGCAACATTTTTATTGATAAGCTTTTTATTTACAAAAATTTACAAGTTTTAGAAGTAGTATTTTTTCAAGTTATATACATTCCATGTCCTAGGCATCCGCCTACCGTCTAGAGTTTCCAGACAATAGGTGTCGTTTCTTACATTTTCATATATTCGGTAAGGGCCTTTCCAATTAGGAGTTAGCTTTCCTTGCTCATTGGCTCTAACGGTTGCCTCCATCTTTTGTAACGTAAAGTCCCCAACCTTTAAGGGTTGTTTGTGCACTCTCTTGTTATAGGCACGAGTCACTCTCAGACGGTTTGCGTCATTGCCCTTGCGTTCCGGGAGTAAATCCAATGCTAGACGCATGGCCTCCCAGTTTGCCTCTTCATCGTATAGCATGACTTATAGAGTCCGCTCATAATGCTCGATGGGCAAGACGGCTTCAGCACCGTAAACCATGAGAAACGGGGTTTCACCACTTACCTCCTTTTCAATTGTCCGGATGGCCCATAGGACATGAATTAACTCTTCACCCCATAACCCACCGACTCTTTTAATTTATTTTTGATACCATCTGAGATGAGTTTGTTGAAGGCTTTAACTTGGTCGTTTGCTTGGGGTCGGATTACTGATGTAAAACAATGTGAGATCCCTTGATCTCCCAACCAAGTTTTAAGCTGAGGCGTCTCAAATTGAGGTTCATTATCAAATACCATAGACATAGGTACCCCAAATCGGGTGATAATGTTCTTCCAGATGAAGGAGATGAAATTCGTTGTCTTGATGCCTTTGACCGCCTCTTCTTCTACCCACTTGGTGAAATAATCCACAACTACAAGAATACAGCGCTTTATGCCTGGTGCAGGGGTATACAAACCTAGAATGTCCATGCCTCATTTAGTTATCGGGACTGAGCTGTGGATTGCCGTCAGGTTAGTAGCCGGCTGATGGATTAGCTTGCCAAACCTTTGACACTTATCACATTTTCTAACAAACTCCATGGCGTCCAACTCAAGAGTGGGCCAGAAATAATGCCGCCTGGCCCTGACGGCTAAGGATCTGACGCCTGCATGAGAGGCGCTGTATCCCGTATGCAACTCTTCGAGAACTCTCCCCTTTATTGGGGTAACACACTTGAATAGGGGTTCAGAAACCCCCCCCCCCCTTGAAGAGATCTCCTTCTCTCATCTCGAAATTTACAGCATGCTTCTTCAGCAAGGCCGCCTCCTAGGATGAATCAGGGAGCGTGCCGTCTGTCAGATACGCCCGAATGTTATCCATCCAAGTAGAACTTTGGTTCAATACGCCAATGGGATCATCATCAGATATACTTTGCTTTCTATTACTTCTCTAAAGACTAACCGAGGCGTATACAGGAGGCGGAGTATGCCAATTTTGACAGAGCATCTTCCTGGTTGTTTTCAGACCTGGGCACTTGACTTAGATAAAATTGTTAAACTGTCCCAGCTTCAGCTTTGATCGGATGTAAATACTTGATCATAGCCGGATGGGTTGTTTCATACTCACCATGGTATTGGCTAACAACCAACTGAGAATCAGAGCAGGCGTCAATTTTTGTTGCCCTTGCCGCCTTACACATGCGGATACCGGCTAGCAGGGCTTCATATTCCGCCTCATTATTTGAGGCCTGGAACTTGAACCGCAGTGCATATTCATATTTATCTCCTTCCAAAGATTGACAGATTATACCTGCACCACAACCGTTCATAGCTTCGGTCTACATGCACCTTCCAAACCTGATCAAGGTTGTCTGGAGCAACCGGCCTTGTCATTTCGACAATGAAGTCGGCAAACGCCTGACCCTTCATCGCCTTCCAAATAATTTAAAAGGAAGGTAAAATAAAACATTTGCTTCGCTCCTTAGAATGAGTGACGCAAATATGGCGACGCAAATGTACATTTTTCTACTAGTGCTAGGTTCATAAGTGATTTTTAAGACTTTAGATTTCAATAGCCCATTTGAGCATTCTACCGAATGAGTCCAAGGTTTTCATTAGCCGCTTGAGGGGTTGATCTGTGTAGATCACCACTGAATGTGCCAAGAAGTATGGTTTCAACTTCTTAATAGTCATGTAAAGAGCAAGGCCAAAATTTACAACCATGGGGTACCGGAGTTCAGCATTTATAAGCACATGGATAATGAAATAGACCGGGAGCTGATTGCCGTCTTTTTTAGCAAGGAGAACAACATTAAGGGTTTGATCTGAGACAGCTAGGTACATATAGAGAGTCTCCTTTGGCAGAGGGCTAACAAGACTTGGCAAGAAGTGTAATTGTTATTTCAATTTCTGAAAGGTCGCCTCAGCATCATCCCCCCCCCCCCCACTCAAATCTAGTCTTCTTCCTGATTACTTGGAAGAAGTAAAGACATTTGTCTCCTAACCGGCTGAGGAATCTCCCAATCGCGGCTAGACAACCGGTAAGCCTCTGAGCTTCCTTGATAGAGAGGGGTGACTTAAAGTCAATCACCGCCTGTATCTTCTCGGGGTTAGCCTCTATCCCCCTTTGATCAATCAAGAATCTCATAAACTTCCGAGACTCAACACCAAAAACACATTTTTTGGGATTTAACATGACCTTATGCCGCCTGAGTGTGGTGAATATTTCTCGGAGATCAGCAAGATTATCTGTCTATAGCTTGGCTTTGACTATCATATCATCAATATACGCCTCTACATTCCTCCCAATCTAATTAATGAAGATTGTATTAATCATCCGTTGGAAAGTAGCTGTAGACACCAAAATGTGTCTCCCCAAAACCAGACCCAGTGATGAATACCTTTCATGTCATGTGAAAAGTCTAGTGATGAGGATGTTTTTATTAAAATATCTCTTCTTTCTATTTTAAAAAATATTTCTTTTCTTACCCTATTTATGAAAAAAGAGCATTCCAATTTAGTTTGGTCAATGATATGGGTCCAATAATAGTGTAGTTGGATGGTCCTTGAAAAAACCTTTCCAACGATATATTATAAGCCCAATTCCGATGAATAATGAGGAAGTTATGGCCAAAATACTAAAATGGGCTCAAACCGGATTTTACCGATGACCCAATTATCATGTGGAGGGTCCAAAGGTTTAATCCTATACCTAAACTAATTAGGATTTATTAGAAGCTTCTATGAGGTTCTAAAAGATCTTAATTATCCTTTTTGAAAAGATAAAATTAAGGAATTTGAAATTGAATAAAAAACTTTCCTTTTTATAAAAACTTTCCTTTTTTTAAGTCCTAATTCTATTCAATTTTAAAGATGAACAAAGATAGTCAGATATTATTTTTTTGCCTCATAATCTTTATCCAAATCTTATATTGTCAGATAGATCTTGAAATTATCTTTCCAATGATATATTATAATATTAATTCCGAGTTATAACGAAAAAGATATGAATGAAATACAAAACTCTATCCAAAACTGACACCATTTTTTTTATTTCAGCCATATTGTTTTATCTACAAAAGATTTTAATAATATTCTAACTGGTTTGGAAATTAGACTTCAAGACCTTTCTAACGACATATTATATGACTTATTTGGACTTCTGGATCAAAAGATATGATCAAAACAAAATCCGCAAAAAAACTGTCCCAGCGCCAAACGAAAAGTCTGTCACTTGGCACTGCTACCTGTCGTCTGGCAATGAGCTTGTCCTCTGGCGCTGACTCCTGTCGTTGGTGACATAAGGTATTTTATTTTTAATAGGACTCAATTTGATTCCGTGCTATTTTTCTATAAATAGGGGTCGTATCTCCTCCTTTTTAATCATTAACAACAATCATCTCTCTCTCTCTCTCTCTCTCAAAGCTAGAAGCTTCCTCTCTCTCTCTCTCTTCTTTTTCTAAAAATTCCCTTTTACAAAATTCCTCACACATTAGTTCTAGAAACACCTAGCCAAGTTCGAAGTTGCCTTCGCCCTAGACGTGAAATGTTTGATATTTCTGAGGGTTTTGGTCCCAAATCTCTATTTCAATTATTTAATTTGATTGTTTGGTTATACTTTTCCTTGAAGTTACTAACGTGTGTATTTTGTGATTAGAAAGAGGTACGAGGCATCGAAGTAAGTACTTTTATCGCTTTATTGATCTTTTGGTATATAAATCATGCTTAAATTATTTTTATTGATTCCTAGTATCATGTTAGGATGCTTTTGTTGCTTCCTAGTATCATGTTTAGGGTTAATTAATGTCTCTAATATCAACTATGATTATTATGATGATTGTTATTTCTTTCCTAATATCATGTTAGTATCATGTTAGGGTTAAAGCTTTAATCTTTAATGTTTAGTGACATGCTAGGGTTTGTTATCAATCTTGTTAGTATCATGCCTAGGATCTTACTAATAATATTATGCTTTAACATGATTATTTTAATTATGATTATAATTACGATTATTGTTATTATGTTGCTTGATGATTATTATTGTTATTGCTTGATCACGCCTTTTATGAATGTTTAAAGGGAATTTGTACTTGTAATCACGATTAATAAGATAATTAATAATCTTGTTTAGGGTTAACATGATTTTAATTCAAGTAATCGCCAATAATAATTTTATTTGTGCATTAATATTCAACCAACATAGAATAAACAGGTTTAGGGTAAACCAATTGATTGCATGTTAGTCAGAAAGCGCACATGAATACGAGGTGGAGGCCTATTTTTAGGGCAGATTTAATCACTTTTAGGTTGGATTTGTACCTTCATCCCCGAACTTCCAGTCATTGTTCCAGACCTATTGGAGTTAACGATATCCCGGATCGTTAAGGGGTGTAACCTTCACCATGTGAACGGTTTACAAGTTCCTACAACTTGTTGGCGACTCTTTTTCTCTACCTTCCTTCCCTTTGGACGCCACCATGCTTAAGTGTATGATCACAGTGGGGCTCAAGTGTGGGATGGCTTGAAATATTCCCTACAGCAGCCGGCGCATTCTTCAAGCTAAACGGCATCATCGTATAATAGAATAGCCCTGTCAGTGACGAAGGTCGTCTTCTCTTAATCTTTTTTCCACACGGGTATCTGATGGAAGCCGGAATAAGCATCCATAAAACTCATCAAGGCATGCCCAGCTGTAGAGTCGACAAGGCTGTCGATCTTTAGAAGCGGATAACTGTCCTTTGGATATGCCTTGTTCAAGTCAGTGTAATCAACACACATGCGCCAAGTACCATTCGGCTTTTTTACAAGCACCACGTTTGTAACCCAATCAGGGAAGTTACACGGCTGAATGAACCCGGCGTCTAACAGCTTTTTGACCTCAGCAGCGGCCACCTGACTTCTTTCCTCGCCGTGATTTCTTTTATTTTGCTGGATGGGCTTCTTCTTTGGATCCACGACGATTTTGTGGATAGCGAGGTCCGGGCTGATGCCTGGTGTCTCTTCCACTTCAAAGGCAAAGATGTCTTTGAATTCTTTCATCAAGAGGTGCAAGTCTGCACCTAGCCTTTCAAAGGCATCCGTCCCCACCTTAATAGTTTGCTCTGGCCGGATGTCGTCTAAAGGGATATCAATGTACTCACCAACCGGCTGGGGACGGAGATCATATGACCGCTCCCCAGTCAGTAATTCCTATTTCTTCTCCTTCTTCACCTCCACCAGTTGTTCAGTTTTTCTTTTTTTTTTTTAGGCTGCTGGAGGGGGTGAATCAGGATCCTTGACATCGTTAAGGTCTATTGGCTCCATTGGCTGTCCGGCTGCAGCAGCAGTCGGCTTGACGTCTAAGAGATAACACTCCCTTCCCGTCTTTTGATCCCCATTGAGGGAGCTAAAAGAGCCATCATCATTTTCATACTTGAGAAGCATGAGAGTTTGGATGATGACGACCTTGCACTCGTTCAAAGTGGGTCGCCAAGAATGATGTTGTAGGCGGTCAGCTCTTTAACCACCAAAAACCGGACGACCATGTGTTGCCCTTTTTCTCCCCCCCCCCCCCAGCCGGATGGGTATATCAATTTGTCCGACTGGATGCACGACCACTCCGCCAAATCCAACTTGTGGATGGGAGACGTTGCGCAGGTTGTCTCGCTTGTAATTAAACCGGGACAGACACTTGTGGTAGATAAGATCAGAGGAGCTACTCGTGTCTATTAGGATCCAGCCAACCAGCTGGTTGGCGACCTTGCATTCAATGACGACTGGGTCGTCATGCGGTCGGCGTACTTTGTCCCAGTCCTTCACAGTGATGAGGACGTCTGAAAATATTCCATTGGAGGACGCCTGTCCATCATCAACCGAATGGATCATCCTCTTCAAATAATCCTTGGTGCCCCGAATGGTCGGGCCACCGCTTGCGAATCTGTCTTCTATAGTGTAGACCGGATCCTTGTCGGTATCTAAGCTACTAGTAGGCCGAAAATTTTTTGACGACTGCCTCGGATTCGTCTTCAAAGCCGCTTTGGACTTCAAGACACAGGACTTCAGCAAGCCCTTGTAAGCCAGACGTCCAACGTCAGCTTGAGGCTATAGTAGTCATTGGTGTCGTGGCCCACTTCCTCATGGAAGTGGCAGAATTTATTCCTTTTCCACGACTAAATGAAACTCTTCATAGGATTCGGCTTCTCAATGGTCAACTGGTCCTTCACCTCTGTGAAGATGATGTAATAGTCTTTATTGAATTCATACCGTGAGACAAACGGTTTGAATTCTTTCTTCTTCTTCTTGGAGGGCTGATCAGGTTCCTCAACCGCCCAAACTTCTTTTGTCTTTTTGCTCTCTTCATATTTATGAGTCGGCTAAGCATACCGACTCTCTTTTTGTTTGTCGGACTTCTTAGAGTCTGACTGATTGCTGGACGAGCAAAGGTCGGTGGCTTGAATAAAGCTCTTCGCCTCTATCAACGCCTCTTAAAAGGGTGAAAACCCTCTTTCGGACAAGGTCAAAGTTAAAGGTCAACCCGTCCTTCAGACCCATGAAGAAGTCTGTATAGGCTACCTTGTCAAACAGCCCCTAAATTTGAATTCTCACTAGGTTGAACCGCCTGACATAGGAGCGGAGTCCTTCTCTCTCTCCCTGCCGGATGGTGCTCAAGTCAAGACTTGTTTTCTTGGTAGGGATTTTCATTGAGAAGTTGGAGGCAAACAGGAAGGCAAGCTTCCTGAAGATGTCAATGCATCCGGCTGGCAAGTTGCCAAACCATTGTTGGGCAATGCCCTTCAATGTAGCCGGGAAGCACCGGCACCACATAGCATCCTCTAACCCCTGCATGTGCATGAGGTTAGAGTAGGCCATGAGATAGTCCTCCAGGTTAGTGTTACCCTCATAGGCACCACCAACACATTCTTAACCTGGCCGACTGTTCCGCCTCAGTTATCTCCTTAGTGAATGCAAAAATTTGTTCACTAAGTTTGAGCATATGGAGCTTCCAGTCCAAAGGTTGGACGTTATATGCCGCCTGACCCCCAAAGAGGGTCGACTGCATGAAGTAAGGAGAATACGGCCGTAGATAATAGGGGGTACATACGATGCATTTCCAATCATTTGAGGGCTAGAATGGACGGTATTACTGCCTGTATGGCTCTCAAGCAAGGATTGAATATTCCCTGCTGATATGTTCTTGAAGCTTTCTGGAAAGCTCGAGGTAGAGGCTGAGTCAGACAGCTGCTGACTTCTCTTGCGGGTGATGATTTCCCGAGCGTTAGAAGTACATTTTTTGGTGCCCACCGGTTGTTCTTCATGGCAGGGATTTCTTAGATTCTTTTGGGACAGAAGGATCTTTGACCAATCAAGGGTCCCGGCTGCCTTGTCCTTTTGGTGCAGAGTCGGCTGCCTTACTTTTGGTGATCAGATCCTTGATTTCACCCTTGAAACTAGTCATAAATTTCATGAGTTTGTCCCAGGTGACTGGGGCGGATCCGTTTGCAGTTTGGGTTTCCCCTTCCGGCTGACTAGTGGCCTGCTTGTACCCGCCTGGCTTGCACCCCGTCCTAGAGTATATATGGGACGGATGCTGATGGGTATCATAAATGGCACCCATTTGATGAGCATTTAGGTTATTTACCTTCTTTTCATAGCTTTCTTTCTTAATAAATGCTTAGTTTTATGCTTTTGCTCTTTGTTTTACCTTTTACTCTCTTATTTTGTGGTTTTGTGCATTTTGATGGTTTTTCTAGTCTTTTCTCCTTTATTTTCTTTCTTTTTGTGATTGTAGGTTTTATAGAAGTTCGGGTCTTGATATTGGTGATTTACTAAGGTGGAAGATGCTTTTAGAGCAAGCTCATGGCAATTAGAAAGCTCAAGATGCAAGGAAGTGGATTCTCCAAGTTCTAGCTCTTGCGCTCTCATGTCGTGCTATTATGAAGATGGGGTGTTGAACCCATTGTCAAGTGCTTTTTGGGACTGCCACTCTTAGTGTTCATCATAATCATATCGTGCGTCCATTTGAAGACCTTAGCGAACGCACGAAGACGCGAGAAAATCTGAAGAAACCTAGAATAGCGCGGGCGCGCTGACCTGTTGCGTAGGCACGCAGCCCCCTTGCGCGAGCGCTCCTCTGCGGGTTCCAGCTTCACTCTTCTTCGTTTTTCTCCTCTTATAAATACCCTTTTGAACTCAATTTTCGTAAGAAAGTTTCATTTTAGATTTTGATCATAATTTTAGCTTAGTTGAGAGCTTCTCTCTCTAGTTTAGGGTTAGTTTAGAATTAGATTTTAGAGAGAGAAAGTGACGAATTTAAATGGTGATTGAGAGATTGAATATTCCATGGTGACAACTGTGTTGGAGATCTTCTCTATTATCAATGAGCGTTCTTAACTCTATCTTATTTTATTGCTTTGTTTGATTTCATATTTGTTTGGTTTGATTTTGATGTTTGATTGCTTATTAGTGTAATTGTTCTACATATATTTGTTGATTCTTGATTTCTTTAGTTGTTTGTTAATTAGATGATGATGTTAGAGTAGTTGTTTGCTAGGGATATGGTGAAACTTGTATGATTAATTTATTGTGCTTAATTTGGGGATTGTGGTGATTAATTGTTGAGATTAAAGTGATTGATGGAAGTTTGCATGTGCGTAATTCGATTAGGCCTGGAGAATTATGCTAGATTGCATTGTAGTTTCTAACGAGACGGGCCATTGATTTAGGAATTGTAATTGTCGATTGAACTTGATTAGTGATGCTCCTAGTTAGAGTCTCTCGTATTTGGTTCTAGTTTGACCTCTAGGAGATGGATTGTTGACTCTTTTGATTGAGCTTGCCATTAGTCTTCACAACCATTGACATGCATGTATTTCCGAGTTGCTACAATTGTCATGATTACTTGTTGATTCCGTTCCTAGTGCTTTTTTTGTTTGGTTTCTTTGTTTTGTAGTTGGTTAGTGTTCTCTCTTTATCTTTGTCTTTGACCTAGCTTAGGTGCATAATTGAGAGCGTCTGAACATTAACGTTCCTTTAGGTTCGACCCTTGACTTGCCTCTATACTTGTATATACGTTTGTTAAGTGTTTATAAATTTAGTTTGACAGAGGGAGGATTAGTTTCAACTACCTAGTTCCACCCCTCGTTAAAATGGCGCCGTTGCCGGGGAATCTGTCTATTTTTTAGTGTTTTTGATTGCTTGAGTCTTGGTCTTTGTATATACTTTTCTTTTATTTGATTTTTGCTTGCTTGTAAAAAAATGGCATGTTTCTCATTTCCTCAATATAACAATGAGCCTTTTTTGTGAATATTTCCATAGACTTGAGGGATTTCTTGACTATCATTATTGTAGTCTTTGGGAGGTTGTGAGATTTGTTATTTTAGTTTGAATGAACAAACTAGGAATGAAGTTCAATGCATGCATAATGGTAGATTTAGAGCATTGTCAATTGGGATTTCTATGTTTGGTTTGCTTGGGATGTTCATAATAGGGGTAATCATGTTTCTAATTTTGATGTGCAATGTGTTGATTCTTCTAATGTTAGCATGATTTCCTATGATTTTTCACATGATCCCATAGTTGAGCCTAGAAAAATTGCTTTCAATTCTATTTCCTCTTTTGTTCATAATGATGACGTGCATGCTCAAGTTGACAAATCTCACATGATTGATTTTGCCCCCACTCCCCTATTTAATGAAAATACTCATGTTTGTAATGATGATGATCCTACCTTTGGTTGGGGCTCTTCTTCTATTCTTGATCCTCAAACCTCTTCACCTCTTCATTCTCAAAACTCTTGTGATAAGTCTCTAGCCCCCTATAGCCAAATTGATGAATCTTTGAGGGAGTTAGAGATGAATCCTAACCTAAGACCCTTGGAGAGACGAATGATGGAAACTTTAAGGAGTCAAATGGAGATGATTAGAGAGCGTGAGGGTGTTTTGAATGAAGAATTGAAAAGAAGAGAAGAGTTGGAATGTCAATTGTCATCTTTGATGCTTGTGTGTGAAAATTTCAAATCCAATGTGTGTGTTGAGGATGATAATGATAACTTAGAGCAACCAAAAGAGTATGAGGATTCCTTTGATGAGCATATGAGTGATGGTGAAATAGTTGAGAATGAAGAGAGAGTTGAATTTGAAAAACCTAATCCTCTTTCCCATCTTGATGAGCCTCAAGTGTATGTTTGTGAGCCTTCAATCTATTAATACATAGACTCTTTTGAGCTAATGTCCCATTTGTTTTGTGAGAGTCATATGAAGATTTATAGATTCTTGGATAAGTTCATCGAGAACGATTTTCGGCATTTAGATGAGTTTACGATGACTCTAGTTGAAGGAAAGGTTGTTATTTATGGTGGAAAGGAGTATGAGGTTGATTCCCTTGGGAGTTTTTGAGTTTGAGGGAGTTATAGATTGTGAGAGTTCTCCATTTGAGGACTCTATGATTGATTTTCATGCCCTCATTGGCGATGTGAGACCTTGTTTTGAGGGAGTAGCTATTCCTTTTCCTATTTCTCATACCCCTTTTTCTCAAAGGTTTGACCACATCCTTTCTTGCCCTATTTTTCTCCCTTCCTATCTCAAAGAGCCTATTGGAGACCCCCTTGTCTATGATGATCATAATTTCCCTCATTCGTCTATTGTTGAGAAAAAGGGTGATGTTGCCACCCAAAAATATTTTAGTGAGGAGGATTTGCCTTTTTCTTTTTCTTTCCATTCTTTTATTCCCCATTCTTCTTCTTATTTTCTTGTTTTTCCTTTTGATCCTTTTTCTTCTTTCTTTTGGCACCTCCCTCCTAACTTGCATGCAACAATCTTATTGCACGTCCTTTTCCCGTCATTTGCCTACCTTCTCTCTTACGAAATGTGTAGTAGTGCATTGTACAAGCTCTTGCGTGCGTTGAATTATTATTTTCTAGAGCGGTCAAGCTTGGACCTTAAGCAAGCCTTTCTCGGGAAGTAACCCGTGTTTTATTGCTTTAATTTTATTTTCTTTTTAGAATAGATTTTCTCTCATGGAAATGTTTGTGTGCCTTTTGCTAAGTACATGACTTGATATACTTTGGTGCTTCGATTTGGATCAAGAATCAAGGAAATTTGACTCGTATTTTTGCTAGCATATGGAAGGCAAGGTTGAACTCTTGAGGAAATTAGCTTTGAAAGGTTTAGTTGGGTTATTTGCGGGTATTTAAACCCACCTAATATCCGGTAATATCCTTCCTTGCTCTTTCTTAAGTGGATGATGACTTGTTGGACATATGTTGGTTTGTTGGATTGATCTCCTTGTTTTCCCCTCCCATGGTTTCTATGATTTATGTTTGAGTGTATTGTCTCATTCAAGCTTGGGGGAGGGTATTCTATCATTGTAACACCCCGTCTAAAACATAAGGCATAATGTTAGCAGAAATAACGTCGAGACGGAAATGTCACTCTAAAGGTTACCCAAAAGGAATAAAGACATTCATTAAAATATTTGAGACAAATAAAGTAAAGATTAATAAATCCCAAATAAACGATAAACACTTCAAACGAGGGAAAAAAATCCTCAAATCTAAAAATCCCAAAAGAGAAGGTCCGAAGACAACTAAAGCAAGTCTATAACACTGCTAAGAAATAATGTAAACGATCTGCTCTCATCCCAGAATCCGCACTCTTCACCTGCAAATAACATTAAGGTTCCACAATCAGTGGGGAGTAACTAGCAGTTCTCCCAGTACTTGTAGAAATACAAAGCTAAGTGCAGAAAAGCTTAGACAACAGCACAAAACTTAACATGTGGGAACAACAACTCAAATAATAATTACCTGTTAAACTCGAGGAAAAGGTAAAACATGGAGTCATGATTATAATACAGATCAAGTATGTGAATAGAACAACATAAAAAAAATATTACCACAAGAATTCGGAATAAATATAGCAACTCCAAACAAATGGTAACTCATATAAACGATAATTAACACTTATAAAGTTTCCTTCCCAAAATCAATAGTATCTTTAAAATAAATAAATTTTAACTTTTTTGAAAATAAGATTTATAGTGAGGCAAGCATATAAAATATGAACGCCGGTGAAATCCGCAGCCTGCTATCAAAGGTTTGTAAGGGCGAACCTACAGACGATTACGCAGCCGTCTGCGTCTGAGAATGGCCAAACTCCCAGTTTTACTACTCGAATTCCGCAGCTCGAGTAGTTACGGACGACAACAATTAACCTAGAAAATTACACCTCGAATTCCGCAACCCAAGATGTTGGCATGTTCCAACCATTGAATTCCGCAGCCCAATGGTTGTCTTACACTCACAAAAATATATAAAATTTATAAACATACTTCTTAAAAATCATTAAACACACTTAGGGATCGTCAGCCCCAATTTAAATTACTGCACGTCTTTACTTTTAAAACAAAAATTCAATAAAAAAATCCTTCAAAAGAGTTTAACTTCAAAATTCTTCAAAATATATAAATAACCTATATATCATACTAAGGTGTCACTCTTACTGTCTGAATTTGGGTACGAAGCTAATTATAACGAAATATCGCAATACACTCCGTACATAACCCTTAGCGAAGCGGTGCTAAAAACAGTGTTATTCTACTTTAAAGCACAACGACGTCGACAACTTATTTGACACTTTAAAACCATTTTTAAAACTCCATATACACTCACAATTTAAATCAACATTGCTCCTCGTTCATAATTTCCATCATAAAACCAATTCATTTAAATACATGGTAAATTACCCAACTCCATACCACATAATAGAAGATAGAATAATATATAAATATAATTATAATTAAATTAATTGCTTAGAACACAATTATAACACTCTAATCAATTAACTAAACATGAAAAAAAAAATCCTTAAACAACTTAATACGGAACCACAAGCATTTGCTCACCACCAAACATGTACAACCATTACTATCTCTGCTCAATTAAAATTTATATAATCAAATACTATTAGTTAAAAAATAAAGTCATTCTAAACATGAAAATTAGGCACATGATCATGACAATACACATGTATTCGTAGTAGCAACAATAACATGGTGCGGGAACAAATCAATTATATATAACTATAAATGAAAGTAAAGTAAGACTAACATTGAACTGCTTAAAAGAAACAACATAAGCTCCGGGAACTAAAACGAGTCAACAAGGCCACAACAGACAATTATATTTCACGCATGAATGATCCTAAATAAAAAAAAAATGGCAGCAGTTACAAACTTGAACCAAAAGCACACAATAACCGTGCCCACAATCGAAAAAAATCAAGACCAAGCCAACTCCATTCAAGCCAATTTCCTTTGCATAATTAAACATGATCAAAACCCCAATAATAGACATGATAATGTAAAGAAAAACATGACCACAAGCAGCCATATCACACGCAAAATACACCACCAAAACATATTATTACAAGTTTATTAGAAACCGCAACCGAAAACCCGAATAACTAATCCTAAACGCATCTAATCTTATCTTAACCCAACCATGATTTCTAGAGTAATGGAATAATGGTAGTTACCTCGATAAACTTCCGATAAAACCACGAAACTAGAAGAACTCAAAAAGAACTAGTCCTGTTGATGACCTTGAATACCTATATAAAACAAGATTGAAATACGAGATGCATGTTTATCAAACCATACAAGAGGGGACGAAAAAGGGAAGGGTTTAACCAATTAAACTTACTTATTTTCACATCCAAATTAAGAGGGAAAATAAGATGATCCTTGCAACAATAAAACCCAGCAACAATCTCACAAAAATTGAGGAAGAAGGAGATGTATTATGGAGGTGAAAGAAGGAAGAGTGCAAATACTTTTGTGAATGGTTCCCACGGTAAATGGGAAAAGAAATTGATGAGTATTTGCTTAATGAGGGCAGCAAATATGATGGGTTTGGGAGTTATCAGAGGCAAGAGAATATGAATTAGAGGCAAGAATCAAAGGGGAGCATTAACTAATTGGCAACTAAAGAGTCAGTGAAAGAATCCTATAATTATCTTTCAAAATCAATCCAAATACTTGTATACTACTCAAATCCCACGCCAAATTAGCCCAACACCTCCTAGGTTATAGCCCTAACACAGAAATTTGGTTTTGTCCATAAAAGTAACATCGGTATAATTCGCCTCAACTAGCTCAACCAAAACCCGTAAATATATAATTAACAATTAATATTTCAAATAAGTTTTACACTCTTATCAATCATAAATTAAAAGTGTTATGATTTGAATAGAAAACAACATTATACCCATAATAATTTAAAATTTATTAGTTCAAAAATATGGGGCGTTACAACCACCCCTCCTTATAAAAGTTTCGTCCTGGAAACTTTAAGGCACAACACAACAACTACAAATACAAACAAGTAATAATAGAAAGTGGTGTTTTAAGATAAAGCTCTTTACCATGGTTAAATAACTTTGGATACTTGAGCTTCATCGACTCCTCGGTCTCCCAAGTAGCCTCTTCATACTTTTGGATTCTCCAAAGTACTTTTACTAAAGGGGCCACTTTCCTTCGAAGAGTGCGGTCTTGACGATCGAGAATTTTAACAGGTCGCTCCTCAAAAGTCAAATTCGGCTCAATTGTAACCGACTCAACTGGAATCACATGAGAAGGATCACTACGATACATTTGTGATTGCGACACATGAAAAACATTGTGAACCTTTGAGAGATTCGGGGGCATTGCCAATCGATAAGACACTTCACCAATTCTTTCCAAAACCTCGTAAGGACCAACATACTTCGAACTCAGCTTGCCCTATTGCCAAAAATGCATCACCCCCTTCATCGGAGATTCCTTCAACAGAACTTTGTCCCCAACCACATCAGAAATTGGCTTGCAACGCAGATCCGCATAAGACTTTTGCCTATCTTGAGAAGCCTTCATTTTGGAACGAATCACTCTAACTTGCTCCACGGTTTCTTGAATCAGGTCTGGGCCCAAAACTAGAGAATAACTTATGTCGCTCCAGCAAGTAGGACTACGACACTTCCTACCATACAAAGCCTCATATGGAGCCATCTGAATACTCGCATGATAACTATTATTGTAGGAAAATTCTACCAGACTCAACGATTTGACCCAAGATTGCTGAAACTCAAGAGCACAAGCACGGAGCATATCTTCCAACGTCTGAATAGTTCTCTCCGTCTGACCATCAGTAGAAGCATTGAAAGTCGTGCTCAACTTCAGCTTTGTACCAAAGGCCTCTTGCAAAGCATCCCAAATGTGCGACAAGAATCATGGATCACGATCCGACACAATGTCTTTCGGGACACCGTGAAGACGAATAATCTCATTAGCATAGGCTTTTGCTAAATTCTCCATTAACCAAGTGTGTCTCATAGGAATGAAATGAGCCACCTTAGTCAACCTATCCACAATAACCTACACGACATTTTTCCCACCAGCCGCTTCAGGAAGACCCATTACAAATTCCAAAGATATAGAGTCGAATTTCCAAGAGGGAATCGGTAAAGGGTGCAACAAACCCCCGAGCCTTTGATGTTCAATCTTTACCTTTTGGAAAATTAAACAATGAGCCACAAACTCAGCTATGTCCTTCTTCATACCAAGCCACCAAAAGCTCACCTTGAGATCCTTGTATAACTTTCCACCTCCCGGAAGAACAGAATACAGGGTATTATGAGCCTCTTCAAGGATCTTCTTCTTAAGACTAACATCATTCGGGACACACCATCAACCCATGAATTTCAAACTACCATTGGAACAAATCTCAAAATTCTCAGCTCGACCCTGTGCTTTAGCCTCACGAATCCTTTCTAACACCGGATCATCTACCTGCTTAGCCCTTAATTCTTGGAACAATTCTGGCTCAGCACTAATAGAATCCAAGAATGAAGAGACAAACCCTTGCGGCACAACTTCGATATTTAGCTTTCGAAATTCTTCACACAACTCCTTAGACACGACCATAACAGCGTTTAAAGAATGTTTATTCTTACGACTCAAATCATCCGCTACTTTATTGGCCTTTCCTTCATAATAGTCTAGAGTCACCTTGTTGTCTACAATTGCCTCTTACCACCTTCTTTGCCTCATATTAAGATCCCGCTGAGTAAAGATATACTTCAAACTCTTATGATCAGTATACACCTTACATGGAGACCCATACGAGTAGTGCCGCCACATCTTTAGCGCGAACACAACAGTCGCAAGCTCGAGATCATGAGTTGGATAGTTCTTCTCATGAACCTTCAATTGTCTCGACGCATAAGCGAAGACCTTACCCATTTGCGTCAGAACACAACCTAACCCATTCTTTGAAGCATCACTATATACCTCAAACTCAACCCCTTCGGTAGGCAATGTTAGTACAGGCGCAGATGTCAACCTCTTTTTCAGCTCGTGGAATTCATTCTCGCAAACTTCAGACCACAAGAACTTGGAGTCCTTTCTCATTACCTTTGTCAGTGGTTGAGCAATTCTAGAGAAATCCTATACGAACCTCCGATAGTAGCCAGCAAGGCCTAGAAACTTCGAACCTCTGACACATTCTTCGGACTTTCCCACTCAACAACCGCTTTGATCTTAGAAGAATCCACCTTAACCCCATCCTTACTAATGACGTGGCAAAGGAAAGCAACCTCTTTTAGCCAAAATTCACACTTAGAGAGCTTGGCAAACCACTTTTGTTTGCGAAGAACATCTAGAATCAGCCTCAAATGCCCTTCATGATCTTTCTCATTCTTAGAGTAGACAGGTATGTCATCTATGAAGACCACGACCCACTTGTCAAGGTACTCATGAAATGTTCTATTCATTTTATCCATGAAGATTGCAAGAGAATTTGTGAGACCAAAAGGCATCACTTCAAACTCACAGTGACCAAACCCTGTACGAAAAGCAGTCTTTGGGATGTCCTCCTTTTTCACGGGAATCTGATGATATCCAAACCTCAAATCGATCTTTGAGAAAACCCCTGCGCCTTTCAACTGATCGAACAAGTCTTCAATTCTGGGCAAAGGATACTTGTTCTTGATTGTCACCTTGTTCAATTCATGATATTCTATACATAGTCTCATACTACCATCTTTCTTCTTGACAAACAAGACAGTAGCACCCCAAGGAGAGACACTCGGCCTAATAAAGCCCCTATCAATCAACTCTTGCAACTGAGTTTTTAATTCTTGCGATTCAGGAGGCGCCATTCTATATGGAGCCTTCGATATTGGGGCAGTACCAGGAACTAAATCGATACTGAACTCGACGTCTCTTTCTGGAGGAATACCAGGCAATTCCTCAGGGAACACATCTGAATACTCCCGAACAATTGGAATGCTCTCAAGATTTTCTTCCAAAGATAGGTCCTTCACTACACACAGGAAGACCTCATCACCTTTTTGTCGCATCTTTCTCATTTTTAGAGCAGAAACAACCTTCACGCCTTTCTTCACCATGACACCTGAATAGGAGATTCAGTTTCCTTTAGGGCCACGAAGCATCACCTTCTGATTGCGACAATGGATGGTTGCATGATATTTCGACAACCAATCCACCCCGAGAATCACATCAAACTCGATCATTTGAAACTCTTTCAGATCAACAAAAAGAGTAGTCCCCAAGATATTGATAGGCACATCTTTAAACTCATCATGGAACAGAAAATTCACTCTAGAATGGAGAGATATCAAAGACTTTACAGGTCATCTACTAGTCAAATTAACTTTAACAACAAATTCAATAGCAATGAAAGACACATTAGCTCTAGTATCAAACAACACATAAGCAGGTACAGAATTAACAAAGAATGTACCAGAGATCACATCCGGTTGCACGTCTGCTTCAGCCTGTGTCATCACATAAATGCGGTTTTTGACAGGAGCAGTAGGATCAATAGATTTAACAGTAGGAGGATAAGCAGCATTCGGGTTCTTAGGAAACTTGAAGGACTTATGACCCACCTCCTTACAATAGTAACATACAATTGTAGATCTATCACAGTTCTTTCCTGGATGATAGTCTTTTCCACACGTACGACACTTAGAGTAAGAACCCGACCTGAAACTCGAACTAGAACCAGATCCGTGCTGATAGTTGCCTCGGTTACCAGAGTCAATCTTTGGCTTCTTAGCCAGGGATTGAGAGAAAGTAACAACCGGCTTCTTCACATTCACGCTCCTTGCAGCTTCCTTTTCTAGGATAGAGGCATGGATGCTAAGTGCAATCTTTTCATTTGCCTTCTTGCAACCATTTGAGCCTTATACCTTCTTTTCAAGCCACATCTTTAGTTCTTTGGCCTTTTGTTTCATTTTCTTTCTATTCTTGGTTTTTTGTGAAGCAAATTGATCACGTATGATGGAGTTTGTGGTGGATAAGTTGGAAATTTGGTTTTTATGAGTGCTAGTTTGTGATTAAGTCTTCTTTGTGAATAATGGCAAGTGTTTGAGTAAAAGCCGTCCTTAATCATAAAAGGCATGGACTAATAAATTTCATTATAGAAAAAGTCGTCCGAATTTAGCAAAAGGCGAGGACATTGCAAGTTTAAGTAAAAAAAAAAAAAAAAGAAAAAAAAAATTGAAAAAAGTGAAAGTTCAAAAATATATTGATGTATTCTTTTCTCCTTCTAAGCATTGAGGACAATGCTTCATTTAAGCTTGGGGGAGAAGCGTTTACGCTTTTTGTATATATTTCTTGTGAGTATAGCTTCAAATAAGCTTGGGGGTGTTGCTTTTGACATGATTGAGTAGTCGGCTTGATTAAAATCGCAATAAGTGATCGACTTGACAAAAGATCGTGTCACTTAGCTTAAAGCGTCTAAGCGCTGGCTCATCGCAAGCACCGACATAATGGTTCACAAGAATTCCTAGGATGGAAGATTTTCGCAGATCAATTTTTAACCTTTAAGAATCGCATATATGGTTCTTGAAAATTTTCCAAAAATGGAAGGGTTGATTTGAAGATTTAAGATGACAAAGCTTTCAATAGGGGGCTTTAAGAAAAAAAAAAGTCTCTCGCTTGAATTTGAGGACGGTTTGAGATGAAGCAACCTTCGATAGCTTTCGCTATGATTGAGGAGGTTATTATTTGATTTGAGAAAAGAACGCTTCAAGATGAAGCAGTCTTTGATAGCTTTCGCAAAGATTGTGGAAGTTGTCACTTAGATTTAAGAAGATGGCACGAGATGGGCGGTCTTCGACAGCATTCGCAAAGATTGTGGAAGTTGTCACTTAGATTTGAGAAGATGGCACGAGATGGGCGGTCTTTGACGGCATTCGCAAAGATTGTGGAGGTTGTCACCAAGATTTGAGAAGATAGCACAAGATGGGCGGTCTTTGACGACATTCGCTATGATTGTGGAGGTTGTCACCAAGATTTGAGAAGAGCGGTTCGTGATGAAGCGGTCTTCGACGACCTTTGCTATGATTGGGAAGGTTGTCACTATGATTCAAGGAAAAAGCTCTTTTGTTCAAAGACGCGAGGACATATCAAAAAAGCATCATTGTTCAGAGACGAGTGAACATCAAAACAGCAGGATGGCGTTCCCTAGCTTGTGGAAGGTTGTCAACAACTGCAATGCAGCAACAAATCGGTTACCCTCAGAGACGTGTGCTCGACGGTGCAAGATACGCGTTTCTTAACTCTTTTATCTGTTTTAACTAACGCTAGTTTGCAGGTATCGGCGTTATAAGAATGATTTAGGATCGCAGAACGTTCTGAATCATTCTCCGTCCCTATCGATACTTTGACTTTTGCTTTCAAAACTCACGTTTCTCCAAACTCTGTAAAAGTGGGGGCTTCTGTAGACACCCATTTGTGTCTCCCTAAACCTAAACCCAGTGTTGAGTACCTTTCATGTCGAATCATAATTGAATGAAGTGAAAGTGTGGAAAGTCTAGTGTTGCGGTTAGTTTTATTTCTTTTCTTTCTCTCTATTTTTGAAAACCTATTTTAAGAATACAGCCAATCCAGTTTGTTTTGGTCCATAGCAAGGGTCCAATAATAGTGTAGTTGGGTTAGGTTCAAAAAGAGCTTTCCAACGATATATTATAAGCCCAATTCCGATGAATAAGGAGGAAGTTATGGCTAAATTACTAAACTGGGCCCGATTTGATCTTTATATGCGGCCCAATGATCTAGATGTGGGCCTAATATTGATTTATAATTCCTAATACAATTGGGATTGATTATAGTTTTCTAGAATCTTCTAGAAGGTTCTTTTGAATCCTAATTTAATTAGCATTGGTAAATTGACTTTAGTTGACTTTTTAAGAGTTTTAATCAGAATAAAAGAGTATTAAGGAAAATACATGATAAGTGACTTTTATGTCACTTTTAGGGTGTTTATTGAGTCGTTTTCCGGCTTATTTTTCAATAATTTAACCCTATTTATCCTTTATTTCTATTATTCGCTCATTCTCGCCTTTTACCTTTATTTTAAGTATTTTTGCATTTTTATTAGTTTTTAGTTTATTTTTGTAGTTTTAGTTAATAATTTCCCGCTTCTCTCTTTTTATTTATTTTATTTTTTTTTAGTTTCTAGTTTGTTTTATTTTATTTTATTTTATTTTATTTCATTTTATTTTATTTTATTTCATTTTATTTTATTATTTATTTAGTTTTAGCTTTTTATTTTACTTTATTTGTCTTATCTTATTTTATTTTATTTATCTTATTTTATTTTTATTTTATTTTATTTTATCTTTATTTTATTTTATTTCGTGGTAATACCCTCGTGTTTTTGGTTGTAGGTGTTCCGGGTTTCAAGTTCAAATCATGTTCGGGGTCCGAGGTTCGAGGCAATTCGCGCAGGCAGCCCCTGCTCCACCTTCTCACACCCACACCTCACGCAACAACAACATCACCAAACAACACCAACAGCCAACACCTTCAGCCACAACCAAACCAACACCACCACATCAACCTCACACAAATCAGCCTCCTACAGCAGCCCTGTTGCCCGCCGCAACCAATTCACCACCAATTACCAACCCAGCAGCAGCACAACCCAACCAACACCACCAAACCGCCAGCAATTACCACCTTTAACCCGCTCCCACAACAACCAATTAAACCACCAACTAAGACCACCGTCAGCCACCTCCAATCAACAACAACCACCCAAATCACCACCAAATTACTTACCTCATAGCCGCGCAACTCACAACACCCAAACTCACCATCTCAAGCCTCAAACGCGGGTGCACAGCCCTGTCAGAAAGCGCACGAAATTGAGTCCAAAATCGAGTTGAGGCAATAGCTTTGCGCGACTTGCTGTGCGTCTTCTGTGCGGGCGCGCAATTGTGGGTCAATCACGAGCTTTTCAAGTGATTTTTAATGAGAATTGGATGGCCACGATTTTGGATGCTAGATGACGATGATGCTGATGAACGGTGATGATGGTTGTTAGAATGGGTGCTTGAATTGGAGCAGGGGAATTCGAAAGTGAAAGGAAATGGGTGGTCTGATGGTTTTTCGTGGGTTTTGGGTGGGAATTTTGGGGATTTTGGGATTTTTCTTTTTCATTTTCATTTTCTTTTTATTTTATTTTATGGTTGTTTTGTTTATTTTTAGTTTTTAGTTTAGTATTTTAATTGTTTATGTTTAGTTTTATTTCTTTTTCTTTTATATTATTTTTCCGTTGGGGTTATTTTCTCATGAACTTTCAATCAACATTTTATTTTAGATAGATTAGATTAGTTTAGCCTTTATTTTCTCTCTCTTAGGGTTAGGAGTAGTGTAGAGAGAGAAGGCTTGGATTTCCATGTAGTTTTTGAGAGGTTGAAGAAGCAACTTTGTGGAACTTCTTCTCATCTATTCAATGAGCATTTTCTAACTTTCTCTCATCTTTATTTCTTGCTTAATTCTTAGTTTTTTCTTTTTGGTTATTGATTGAGTAGATTAATTAGTTTATTTGTTTAATCTTGTTTTTATTCTTATTTTACCTTGTTTTCCATGTCTTTCTTCATTATGTTAGCTTAGATTTTGTTCTACGGAAATGGATGAAGGTTATGTTAATAAATTGAATGATTGATTGTGGTTAGTATGGAATTGTTTCTTGATTATTGTGTACGGATGATGCTTTTATGGATTAGAATCTTTCTAGCTAATTGATTCTATGTTCTTAATTGTGCTTTCAATCGATTGTGCGAGAGTGAGTTGGTTGAGAGCCCTAATTTCTTCCATACCTTTGCTAGGCTAGTTGCACGAGAGTGAATTAGTTTAGTAGGATAATTAACATGCTTAATTGTGCGAGAGTGAGTTAAATGTGTTGATTGTTCCTAATCAAGGTCATTTTCATCTAATTGTATGATGTTATTGAATGTATTGATGTAATTGGATTCCACTTTCCCTAGTTTTAGTTATTTGTTTTTAGTTGTGTTTAGTTGAACCTCTCTCTATCTCACAAGCTTTCCTAGTAGTCTAACTAGCACAAATTGATACACTTAGTCCTTTTGGGTTCGACCCTTTACTTGCCACTAACTAGTTTAGTGTAAGTTTAGGTATTATAAATTTCTAATTTGGTTAGGGTGGTAGCCCAATGACCTACTTTTAACCCCGACCAAATTTTGGCGTCGTTGCCGGGGACTAAGGCGTTCATTAGTTTGTGTTGATTAGATTAGCTAGGTTCTTGTATATAATTCGATTTTTGTTTGCTTTTCTTTGTTCTTTGTATAAAAATGGCATGCTTATCTTTTCCTCAATTTGATGGTGAACCCTTCTATGCTTACTTTGAAAGACTAGATGGTTTTCTTAGTTACTGTAGACACCTAAAAATGTCTCCCCAAAACCAAACCCGATGATGAATAACCTTTCACCGCCACTATTGGTCGGGTTTAGTATTTAATCCCGAGAGTGCTTAAAAAATCGTATTTTATTAAATTCATATTTTTGAACAGTCCATGGATTAGTCTTGATGTTTGGTAAAAGCATAGTTTTAATTTCAGCCCAAACTTATTAATTAATTTTAGCCCAAACCTTTTTTATTTTATTGTTTTATTATTTATTTTTTGCCCAAACCTTTTATTTATTTTTATTTAATTATTTTCTTATTTTAGCCCAAATAATAATAAGTCAGAAAAGGCCCGAAATTATCAATCGGCACTTAAAATGCCGAAGGAAATTAGGGTAAAAAACGTATTTAGACAGAAAAACGGGCTAGAATTTCCCGCGCCATGGCAGGTACCTACCGTGTCACGGGAATCCTTCCCGTCTGACGGTGGGATTTCCCGTGACACGGGAAGTCTGCCGTGACACGGGACATTCCGTGTCTTTTCCGCGTAAATCCTTGACGCGTTTTCTATCCCGTTTTCTGAAAATTTCCCGCGTCACACCAAAAGTGTACCGTGTCACGGGAAAGTGTGTCGTCTGACGGTGGAGCTTCCCGTGTCACGGTACAGTTTGACCGTGTCCCGGGATACTTTTTTAGGGTTTTTATCATTTTAGGGTTCCGTGTGCTCCCTTAGCACATTTTCCCTATAAATATCCCCTCATTTCTGATGTACGGGGCACCGAGTAATTCTCTGATTTTATTTTCTCTCTTGTATGCTTTAGCCTAAACACTAGCCTACCCTTTTCACTTCAAAATTCCTTCCTCAAGCACTCAAAGGAGTCCATATTTTACTCTTGGTTCTGTCCTTAATCCAAGGCGTGAAAGGTAGAACTGTTTGAGGGTATGGCCCCAAATCAACTCTACTTTATTTAATTTAATTTAATTATTGTTTTATTATTTCCTTGAAGTTACTAACTCGTTTATTATTTTGTAGTTGCAAACAAACAGAATCAAAGTAAGGATCATGCTCCTTTTATTTTTATTATTCTTCTAACGATTTTATGTTGTTGGAATTGTGATTAAATTGCTTCCAATATTAATGTTATTCTATTATTTTTATTGATCACCCTATTGCATGTTTAAAGGGAATATGTAATTGAAAATCACGCCTAATAAGATAATTTGGACAACCGGTTTAGGTTCCTTTTTAATCTTGTTGTTTAATTGAAGTGATCACAATATTTTAGGATAATGTGTTGCATTAATATTCAACCAATTTAGCTTAATAATAATTTGGAGCGAATTGAATATTTTGTTTGTATGCCTTTGAGATCGCAGGAATCACTTTTCACTATAAGAATCGAGTAGAGGCCAATACGGGCGAATGTGACTCCATGACTCACTTCGTACCATCATCCCCGATCCTCCTTTCGTGGTTCCGAACCATATGGAGTTAGTAATCTCATGGATTATGAATGGGGTGTAACCTTCACGGGTCAATCGTTGTTGCCTATCGTTGTCCCTTATTCGTGGTTGCCTTTTATGATCCGTGAACGGTTTACAAGTTCCTTAAAAACTTGTTGGCGGCTCCCTACTTTATTTGCCCCTAATCGTTGTCCCTAATAGTAATGTCAATTCCCACTTCCTATGAGTGTCAAGCATATTCACCACATGCTTTAACGTAGGCGGACTTCGAGCGACGCCTACAGTTACCATGGGTGTTCTCTTAATGATGCTTGTGGTATAGCTTATTGGGGAATTAATGAGTATACTAGGGGAATGGTTGAGGACATGAATAATGGTAGATTTTGTCATTTGTCTATGCATGATGCTTGGGATTTCTTCACATGGTTTGCTAGGGACTCTTTAGATAGAGAATCGCATGTTTCTTGCTTTGATTCTCAATGCCAAGATTCTTTTAATTTTTACATGAATTCTCTTGATACTTCTTATGTGCCTTGTGATAATCCAAGTATGCAAATTGACACCTTTCCCCCTTATGCTCATTTTGATGAGGTTTGTGCTGATTTTGATGATGTGCAATTTGACTTTGATAATGAACCTCAACCCAATAACATTGATGCCCAAATTCTTTCTCAAATGCAATATCTCACCCAACAACTCCAAGAGCTTCAAGAGGAACAAAAATTGAGAGAAGTGAGGCTTGCCCAAGTGGTGAGTGCTTTGGTTGATGTAAATGGATGTGAGGCACCTCATTTGGAGTGTGAGAGTGTTTTTGAGAATGATGTGGGCCAAGGGTGTCAAGGTGAGGGGAGATTTTCTTGTGATGAGAGGATTTTTGAGGATTTTGATCCTTTTCATTCCCCATTTGAGCTTGAATTTCATCCTTCCCCTTATTCACCCCCTTTGAGAGCTTCCCTTGGTGAGGATGTGAGTGAGCCATCTTCATGTTTGAATGAGGGAGTTTATGAGGATGATAATGGTGAGTTTGAGAAATCAAGAGAGATTGAGAGTCCCTTGAGTGATGGTGGAAGAGTTGTGAATGAAGAAAATGTCGATTTTGAGGTTTCCAACCCCCTTCCCCATCTTGATGAGTCTACCTTGCATGTTTGTGACCCTTCTATCCATGAGTCTTTGGACTCATTTGAGGTTATGGCTAGTATGTTCATTGAAGGTGTAACAAATCACTATAGCCTTTTGAGAGAGTTCATTGGCAATGCTTCATGGGAAAGGGATGAGTTTGAGAGAAACCTTTATCCTTTCATGCATGGTTTAGAGACTCTAGGCTTTGCGGATCTTGAGGGAGTTGTTGTTCATCGTTGCGATAGAGAGGAGGATGAGGTTGTTTCTATTAGAGAGTTTTTGTTTGAGGGAGATGTGAGTCATGAGTGTTCTTTTGAGGATTCTATGATTTATTTTCATGCCCTCATTGGTTTTGTGAGGCTTTGTGAGACCATTGTTTCTCCTCCCCCTTCCTCATGTCCCTTTCTCAAGGAAATTTGACCACATCTCCTACTATCCCATGTTCCTCCCTTCGTTTGTCAAATATCCTATTGAGGACCCTCTCTTGTTTGATGAGACTTTTCCTTTTCATCCTCCTATTATTGAGAAAATGGGTGATTGTGCCACCCAAAAAGATTTTGAGGAGGTTTTGCCATTTTATTCTTTTCCTTATTTTCCTTATTTTTCTTCTTCTTTCTCTTCTTATTTTCTTGATTTTTCTTATTTCTTTTGTCATCTTCCTCGTCACTTACGTGCAATAATCTTGTTGCACGTCCTCCTTCCTTCATTTGCCTACTTGTTATCCTATGAAATATGTAGTAGTGCATTTGATAAGCTCTTGCGTTTGTTGCAATATTATTTACTAGAGCGGTCTCGCTTGGACGTTAGACAAGCCTTTCTCGGAAAGTAACCCGAGGTTTTTATTGCTTTCATTTTCTTTTCTTTTTAGATTAGATTTTCTCTCATGGAAATGTTTGTGTGCCTTTTGCTAGGTACATAACTTGATATACTCTTATGCATTGGTTTGGATCAAGAAACAAGGAAGTTTGACTCCTATTTTTGGTAGCATATGGAAATCGAGATTCAATTCAAGAGGAAATCGGCTTTGAAAGGTTAAATTGGTTCATTTGCGGGTAATTATACCCACCAATATCCGGTAATATCTTTCCTAGCTCTTTCTCTAATGGTTGGTGACTCGTTGGACTTGTGTTGATTTGTTGGATTGATTTCTTTCTTTTCCCCTCCCATGGATTATTTGGTTTATGTTTGAGTATATTGTCTCACTCAAGCTTGGGGGAGGGTATTCTATCATGCTTTGGTGGGATGTTGATTCATTTATGTCATGCACTTGAGTATATGCATTTCCATGTCTTTTCTTATATTTTGAAAAGTCTAAAAAGATTTTTGTTTACTTTCAAGGTAATTTTGGCTAAATGTGTTTTGTTTGTTCTTATTTTGGACATTCTATTTTGGGAATTGCATTCTTGAATGTTTTTCTTCCTAAGTGGTAAATGTGTGCACGGTTTGAGAGTGTCATTGGTTGATTCTAGGATACTATATGCTAAGGTAGTCGGTTAAGAACTTTTAGGGGTCCATGAAGCCTTAGTTCACGGGATTGTAGTAAGATGGAGTTGCTCTCTATAGTGGATTTGAAACCCTTGGTTGGTATTTGTTTGGTTATAATCCCTTGTGAGCTTCATTTGTTCTAGCCTTCATCACCTTGTTGAGTGGCTATTTAGGATCCTTGACTATGCATGTCTTAATCCTTGTTTTGACCTCTAGCTCCCAAGATCGTGACCGAGCCACTCTAGGGGAGGAAAAGGGCACCTTTTCTCATTTTTCTTTATCTTCTAGCGAATGTTGTGTCTAGTTTTGTGTCATGTCTAGCTATACGGTCAAAACACGCGTCTATAACCTCACTTAATCACTCACATATCGTGTTCACACATTTTTTTCTTTAGTCGTGCACTACTTTTTGACCATATTTTAGGGTAGTCTTGTTTTTTGTGTAAGTCGGATGGTATCCTCCCTTTAAAAATAAACAAGTAGAATTTAAAAAATTATAGATTTTTTTTTAGTAAAAAAAAAAAAAAAAATTCGTGCCACGTCAGCATCCACCGTGTCACGGGAATGGTTGCCGCGACACGGGACTGTCCACCGTGTCACGGCACAGTCCACCGTGGCACGGTGGACCTGAAAAATTAAAAAAAAAAAAAATTGTGCCACGTCAGCATCCACCGTGGCACAGGAATGGTTGCCGCGACACGGGACTGTCCACCGTGTCACGGAACAGTCCATCGTGGCACGGTGGACCTGCAAAAAAAAAAAAATTTGTGCCACGTCAGCATCCACCGTGGCACGGGAATGGTTGCCGCGACACGGGACTGTCTACCGTGTCACGGCACAGTCCACCGTTGCACGGTGGACCTGAAAAAAAAAATATGTGCCACGTCAGCATCCACCGTGGCACGGGAATGGTTGCCCCGACACGGGACTTTCCACCGTGGCACGGTGGACCTGCAAAAAAATAAAAAAAAATAAAAAAATAAAAACATATTCGTGCCACGTCGGCATCCACCGTGGCACTGGAATGGTTGCCGCGACACGGGACTTTCCACCGTGTCACGGCACAGTCCACCGTGGCACGGTGGACCTGCAAAAAAAGAAAAAAAAAATTTTGTGCCACGTCAGCATCCACCGTGGCACAGGAATGGTTTCCGCGACACGGGACTTTCCACCGTGTCACGGCACAGTCCACCGTGGCACGGTGGACCTGCAAAAAAAAAAAAAAAAAAAAAAAAAAAAAAAAAAAAAGTCTGCCGCGCCACGGGAAACTCTACCGTGTCACGGCAAATTTCTACCGCGACACGGTGAATGTCCAAAAAAAAAAAAAAACTACCGCGTCACGGCAGCTTGTCACGTGACACGGTACAGTTTTCCGTGTCACGGTGCCCTTGAAATAAGTCCAGTCAGCTTTTCTTAAGTCTTCCGTGTTAATTTGGTTATTGTTCACATGTCTAGTCATACGATCATACCACGAGTCTTATAACATCACTTAGTCACTCACGAGTCAAGTATAATCCACACACCTTCTTTATGTTCCGACTCGAGTCGTGCACCAGGTCGTTTATGATCGTATATTAGGTTCATGCACCCTTTTTTCGTCATAATAAAAAAAATGAGTGGAGTTTTCTCACCTGTTTTCAAATGTCTATTTTTTCCCTTCCTTTCCTATCTTGAGAAATGAGTCAAACAATTAAGTGAATTATTTTATTTCACAGTACTTGGTCAAGGAACGGGGATAGATTAATACGGTTCGAGTCATTACCGCAACAATCTCTCAGATCTAATAGGCGTTCAAAGAGAACTTTACCATCTCCATTACTCATCACCTTTCAATGGCCACTAAAGAAGATATTGAGAACATCAACAAATCCATCGAGGCACTGTCTGCCATGATGCAAACCCTTACCACTAGGGTCACTACCATGGAACAAAACAAGGTCACCGTTTCCAGCCTTGACAAACTGAAGGAACAAATGAGTAAGATTTCTGAGGATTTCACTTATGTGGAACGGCCTCCCACTCCTTTGAATGTGAAGGACAGACTCCCTGAACAGTTCTCCACTGCTGATATTCCAAAGTTCAAGCCTACTGACAATCCAATATTCCATTTGAAGGCATTCTCTGCAACCATGGCTCTTAAGGGATTGGACGTAACACTCTTCCCTACGGTGTTCCCTCTCTCCTTAGAACATGCTTGCCAACAATGGTTCTATTCCCTAGATCCCAAGCGTACTGCGACTTGGCAAGATGTCACCGACAGTTTCATGAATCGTTACAAGTGTAACATTCAAACCAAAACTTCTGAACGTGAACTCTCCATTCTCAAACAGAGAGAATGAAGGCTTCACCGCTTACCTGAACAGGTGGAGGGAAACAGCTTCACTCTTGGTAGATCCCCCCAAAGAAAGAGAGATGGTTCGCCTCTTTATTCAAAATCTGACTCATAAATATAGGGAACATCTCAAATTTCTTCCACTAAACACTTTCGAAGCGGTATACGACATCGGCATCAATATCGAGGATGAGCTAATAAAGACTGATGGTAGTAACAATAATAACACTTGGAAAAACAAGAAGAACGACCATCCTTCTTCTTCGTCTTCTAAGCACGAAAATACTACCAACAATATAAGCCAAGTTGATCTCAATGAAGTGTTAGCTCTTGATACTCTATTGCCCAAGAAGAAAAGAACCAATTACCGAACTAAACCCAAGGTACACCAATGACTTGAGGCACCTTTGCAACCATGTCATTCCCTGTTAACCGTTCAATCACATTCCATTTCTTCATCAACCATTTTGAGCCTCGTCTAACGTTTGGCCTTCATTTCTTCAACCCACATTCACTTAACCCTGGGATTGGAAGATGTGTAATTGTATAACATTCAAAAAGCAAGTAAAAAAAAAAAAGAAAGCAGCAAAGCAACAATAAAACAATGTCTAAAGGCAAGTGTTCCAATGTCCTTGATATGAACACGTCTCAAATTGCGTCTCTCATCGAGTGCTTGGTACCGTGCCTGAGAAACATGAATGCTAAATGAGTGATGGACCGCATGATCTGAGATTGTCTACATTGATTCTAAAGAATAAAAAATAAAAAATAAATAAAAAAGAAAAAAGAAATTCAAAACAAAAAAAAAAAGTTGAAAATAAACTTGCAAAATTCAAAATTTTCAAATTCAAAATTACGCATCTTGGGGATTCTCTCGGGTATTGAGCCTTTTACCCCTTTCTTCCTTAAACCATCAACTTAACCACATTACAACTCTTGAAAGACCTCTTTGAGGTGTACATACGCTTGTGCAGAGTTCGGTTAGAGCTACGTTCGGCCTGATTCCTAACGGATACGTAGGCAACCTCACATCGAGGTGCGACCACATTCATATTCATATCCATGCATGATCGAGTCAAAGAATATCCAATGCTTATCCCTACCCATTTAGAGCTAGACTTGGGGGCTTGAACCCAAATCACATTAGCTTACCCAGCCTGAAGAGTCATCATCTTTAACTCTTCTCACATCTCTTTCCATCGCTATAACCCTTGCAGCCAGCCTTAGTATCACATTCACACACTTCACTCACACATCCATATCCATATCAATCATCCTTCCCTTTAAGAGCCCTTTATCATGAGATCTTGTTTCAACACTGTGCATGTTTCATCATATTTAAAGACAACATTCAGTAGAAGAAACATTGTATACTTGCTTAGCTTCCTGACCTGAGCAATGTTCATTGTTTCGCATAATGTGCTAAGAAACATTTATATATAAATGATTTTTAATCATACAAAGCATATCGTGCTTAGCTCCTTGACCTAAGCAACGTTCATTATGCAATAATCACTATACGTGCTTAGCTTCCAGACCTAAGTGACGTTCAAAATCGCTTCTTTACACCATATATGATGCTTAGCTCCATGACTTAAGTTCATTCATATATCGTGTCACATGATGTAATTGTCCTTAGCCTCCTGGCCTAAGAACATGCATCATGCATACATTATTTTCAAGACAAGCAATTCAATCCATACGATTCATTTCGTCTTGCTCAAGGAGGAAGTTCAAAACTTCTTTCCTTTTTCATTATTTTATTTTGGGGAAGTTCAAAAACTTTTTCCAAGTTTTCATCGAAGGAAGTTCGAAAATAAAAGTTCAGTTTTCACATCTTTCTTTTTCGGGAGAAAGTCGGTACCCTCCACTCATGACAAAAATTGACGGAAAATTTTTGCTTTTGCATCTTCGTTTGCTTGTGTCTGCACACACACATATACACACACACACACACTCACAAGTCATACACATGTCATGTCACATCAAGTCAAACTTGGTCAAGTCAGTGGTCAAGTCAATCACAGTATATACGAGTCCATTGGCAAATTTATTTTTGCAGGTCTTATCTACAGCCCACGTCCAGGGACAAACGGACCATCTACAGCCCACGTCCGGGGACAAGTGGACCATCTACAGCCCATGTCCGGGGACAAGCGGACCACCATCATTTCATGACGCAAGGTTCTCGATACATAGAGACTTGCAATCTCATCATCTTTCGACTTTCCTCAAGCATGGAAAGAATTATCCGGTGGATTTTTCTTCAAGTATAGAAAATCGCCAAATCGACTTTCCTCAAGCATGGAAGGCATTATCGGTGGAATTCTTCAAGCATAGAATGAAACCATATTCATCAGTCGACTTTCCTCAGGCTTGGAAAGCGTTATCGGTGGATTTTTCTTCAAGTATAGAAAACCGCCAAGTCGGCTTTCCTCAAGCTTGGAAAGCGTTATCGGTGGATTTTTCTTCAAGTATAGAAAACCGCCAAGTCGGCTTTCCTCAAGCATGGAAAGCATCATCGGTGGATTTCTTCAAGCATAGAATGACACCAAATTCATACGTCGACTTTCCTCAAGCATGGAAAGTATTATCCGGTAGGTTTCTTCAGGCTTAGAAAACTACCAAACTCCTCAGTCGGCTTTCCTCAGGCATGGAAAAGGTTTCAACAGACGTCATCCGGTGGATTCCTTCAAGCATAGGAAGCTACCAAGCTCATTTGCCACCAATACACTGGTGTTAGATAACAATTCTATCCCTTTACTCTTTTATCTGTAGAACTAACATTTTTCTGCAGGTATCGGCGTATACAGAATGATTTAGGATCGCAGAACGTCTTAAATCATTCTCCGTCCCTATCGGCTACTTTGACTATCGTTTTCGAAACTGACGTTTCTACAAACTCCGTCAAAGTGGGGGCTTCTGTAGACACCTAAAAATGTCTCCCCAAAACCAAACCCGATGATGAATAACCTTTCACCGCCACTATTGGTCGGGTTTAGTATTTAATCCCGAGAGTGCTTAAAAAATCGTATTTTATTAAATTCATATTTTTGAACAGTCCATGGATTAGTCTTGATGTTTGGTAAAAGCATAGTTTTAATTTCAGCCCAAACTTATTAATTAATTTTAGCCCAAACCTTTTTTATTTTATTGTTTTATTATTTATTTTTGGCCCAAACCTTTTATTTATTTTTATTTAATTATTTTCTTATTTTAGCCCAAATAATAATAAGTCAGAAAAGGCCCGAAATTATCAATCGGCACTTAAAATGCCGAAGGAAATTAGGGTTAAAAACGTATTTAGACGGAAAAACAGGCTAGAATTTCCCGCGCCATGGCAGGTACCTACCGTGTCACGGGAATCCTTCCCGTCTGACGGTGGGATTTCCCGTGATACGGGAAGTCTGCCGTGACACGGGACATTCCGTGTCTTTTCCGCGTAAATCCTTTGACGCGTTTTCTATCCCGTTTTCTGAAAATTTCCCGCGTCACACCAAAAGTGTACCGTGTCACGGGAAAGTGTGTCGTCTGACGGTGGAGCTTCCCGTGTCACGGTACAGTTTGACCGTGTCACGGGATACTTTTTACGGTTTTTATCATTTAGGGTTCCGTGTGCTCCCTCAGCACATTTTCCCTATAAATACCCCCTCATTTCTGATGTACGGGGCACCGAGTAATTCTCTGATTTTATTTTCTCTCTTCTATGCTTTAGCCTAAACACTAGCCTACCCTTTTCACTTCAAAATTCCTTCCTCAAGCACTCAAAAGAGTCCATATTTTACTCGTGGTTCTGTCCTTAAGCCAAGGCGTGAAAGGTAGAACTGTTTGAGGGTTTGGCCCCAAATCAACTCTACTTTATTTAATTTAATTTAATTATTGTTTTATTATTTCCTTGAAGTTACTAACTCATTTATTATTTTGTAGTTGCAAACAAACAGAATCAAAGTAAGGATCATGCTCCTTTTATTTTTATTATTCTTCTAACGATTTTATGTTGTTGGAATTGTGATTAAATTGCTTCCAATATTAATGTTATTCTATTATTTTTATTGATCACCCTATTGCATGTTTAAAGGGAATATGTAATTGAAAATCACGCCTAATAAGATAATTTGGACAACCGGTTTAGGTTCCTTTTTAATCTTGTTGTTTAATTGAAGTGATCACAATATTTTAGAATAATGTGTTGCATTAATATTCAACCAATTTAGCTTAATAATAGTTTGGAGCGAATTGAATATTTTATTTGTATGCCTTTGAGATCGCAGGAATCACTTTTCACTATAAGAATCGAGTAGAGGCCAATACGGGCAATGTGACTCCATGACTCACTTCGTACCATCATCCCTGATCCTCCTTTCGTGGTTCCGAACCATATGGAGTTAGTAATCTCATGGATTATGAATGGGGTGTAACCTTCACGGGTCAATCGTTGTTGCCTATCGTTGTCCCTTATTCGTGGTTGCCTTTTATGATCCGTGAACGGTTTACAAGTTCCTTAAAAACTTGTTGGCGGCTCCCTACTTTATTTGCCCCTAATCGTTGTCCCTAATCGTGATGTCAATTCCCACTTCCTATGAGTGCCAAGCATATTCACCACATGCTTTAACGTAGGCGCACTTCGAGCGACGCCTACAGTTACCATGGGTGTTCTCTTAATGATGCTTGTGGTATAGCTTATTGGGGCATTAATGAGTATACTAGGGGAATGGTTGAGGACATGAATAATGGTAGATTTTGTCATTTGTCTATGCATGATGCTTGGGATTTCTTCACACATGGTTTGCTAGGGACTCTTTAGATAGAGAATCGCATGTTTCTTGCTTTGATTCTCAATGCCAAGATTCTTTTAATTTTTACATGAATTCTCTTGATACTTCTTATGTGCCTTGTGATAATCCAAGTATGAAAATTGACACCTTTCCCCCTTATGCTCATTTTGATGAGGTTTGTGCTAATTTTGATGATATGCAATTTGAATTTGATCATGAACCTCAACCCAATAACATTGATGCCCAAATTCTTTCTCAAATGCAATATCTCACCCAACAACTCCAAGAGCTTCAAGAGGAACAAAAATTGAGAGAAGTGAGGCTTGCCCAAGTGATGAGTGCTTTGGTTGATGTAAATGGATGTGAGGCACCTCATTTGGAGTGTGAGAGTGTTTTTGAGAATGATGTGGGCCAAGGGTGTCAAGGTGAGGGGAGATTTTCTTGTGATGAGAGGATTTTTGAGGATTTTGATCCTTTTCATTCCCCATTTGAGCTTGAATGCCATCCTTCCCCTTATTCACCCCCTTTGAGAGCTTCCCTTGGTGAGGATGTGAGTGAGCCATCTTCATGTTTGAATGAGGGAGTTCATGAGGATGATAATGGTGAGTTTGAGAAATCAAGAGAGATTGAGAGTCCCTTGAGTGATGGTGGAAGAGTTGTGAATGAAGAAAATGTCAATTTTTAGGTTTCCTACCCCCTTCCCCATCTTGATGAGTCTACCTTGCATGTTTGTGACCCTTCTATCCATGAGTCTTTGGACTCATTTGAGGTTATGGCTAGTATGTTCATTGAAGGTGTAACAAATCACTATAGCCTTTTGAGAGAGTTCATTGGCAATGCTTCATGGGAAAGGGATGAGTTTGAGAGAAACCTTTATCCTTTCATGCATGGTTTAGAGACTCTAGGCTTTGAGGATCTTGAGGGAGTTGTTGTTCATCGTTGCGATAGAGAGGAGGATGAGGTTGTTTCTATTTGAGAGTTTTTGTTTGAGGGAGATGTGAGTCATGAGTGTTCTTTTGAGGATTCTATGATTGATTTTCATGCCCTCATTGGTGATGTAAGGCTTTGTGAGACCATTGTTTCTCCTCCCCCTTCCTCATGTCCCTTTCTCAAGGAAATTTGACCACATCTCCTACTATCCCATGTTCCTCCCTTCTTTTGTCAAATAGCCTATTGAGGACCCTCTCTTGTTTGATGAGACTTTTCCTTTTCATCCTCCTATTATTGAGAAAATGGGTGATTGTGCCACCCAAAAAGATTTTGAGGAGGTTTTGCCATTTTATTCTTTTCCTTATTTTCCTTATTTTTCTTCTTCTTTCTCTTCTTATTTTCTTGATTTTTCTTTTGATTTTTCTTCTTTCTTTTGGCATCTTCCTCCTCACTTACGTGCAATAATCTTGTTGCACGTCCTCCTTCCTTCATTTGCCTACTTGTTATCCTATGAAATATGTAGTAGTGCATTTGATAAGCTCTTGCGTTCGTTGCAATATTATTTACTAGAGCGGTCTCGCTTGGACGTTAGACAAGCCTTTCTCGGGAAGTAACCCGAGGTTTTTATTGCTTTCATTTTCTTTTCTTTTTAGATTAGATTTTCTCTCATGGAAATGTTTGTGTGCCTTTTGCTAGGTACATAACTTGATATACTCTTATGCATTGGTTTGGATCAAGAAACAAGGAAGTTTGACTCCTATTTTTGCTAGCATATGGAAATCGAGATTCAATTCAAGAGGAAATCGGCTTTGAAAGGTTAAATTGGTTCATTTGCGGGTAATTACACCCACCAATATCCGGTAATATCTTTCCTAGCTCTTTCTCTAATGGTTGGTGACTCGTTGGACTTGTGTTGGTTTGTTGGATTGATTTCTTTCTTCTCCCCTCCCATGGATTATTTGGTTTATGTTTGAGTATATTGTCTCACTCAAGATTGGGGGAGGGTATTCTATCATGCTTTGGTGGGATGTTGATTCATTTATGCCATGCACTTGAGTATATGCATTTCCATGTCTTTTCTTATATTTTGAAAAGTCTAAAAAGATTTTTGTTTACTTTCAAGGTAATTTTGGCTAAATGTGTTTTGTTTGTTCTTATTTTGGACATTCTATTTTGGGAATTGCATTCTTGAATGTTTTTCTTCCTAAGTGGTAAATGTGTGCACGGTTTGAGAGTGTCATTGGTTGACTCTAGGATACTATATGCTAAGGTAGTCGGTTAAGAACTTTTAGGGGTCCATGAAGCCTTAGTTCACGGGATTGTAGTAAGATGGAGTTGCTCTCTATAGTGGATTTGAAACCCTTGGTTGGTATTTGTTTGGTTATAATCCCTTGTGAGCTTCATATATTCTAGCCTTCATCACCTTGTTGAGAGGCTATTTAGGATTCTTAACTATGCATGTCTTAATCCTTGTTTTGACCTCTAGCTCCCAAGATCGTGACCGAGCCACTCTAGGGGAGGAAAAGGGCACCTTTTCTCATTTTTCTTTATCTTCTTTTTATTTTGTTACAAATTTGGTTTTCTATTTTGCATCGACCTACTTATTAACCAATTTGAGCCTAATGTTTCCCGCTCTTGTTTAAACCGCGTTACAAACCCAATGGCCTATGTTCACCAACCCTTTTAGTTAGTGAAGCATTGGCATGTGAGGTTTGAGTTTTGAGAGTGTTGAAACTGAAAAAGACATGTTGTGAATTGGTTTAAGTAAGGTATTGAAAATTGAGCTTGAAAAGAAAATGCAAAAAAGTTTGAGAAGAAAGATGCAATTCAAGAAAATCAAATGAAGTTTTAAGAAAAAGCCGTCCATAGTAAAAAAAAAAAAAAGGCAAGGACATCAAATAAGAGCATTTTCTAAAATTAAAAAAAAAAAAAAAAAAAAAAAAAAAAAAAAAAAAACAAAACAAAACAAAACAAAACAAAAAAAAAACACAAAAATATTTTAGTTTGGTTTCGTTTTCTTCCCTAGTTTAAGCATTGAGGACAATGCTTTGTTCAAGCTTGGGGGGGGAAGCGTTACTTCGTTTTTAGTATATATTGTGTTAGTGTTGAATAAGCTTGGGGGAGATGGCATTATTGGTATTTTTGTTTGATATTTTGTGACTTCTTGAGTTTGTTTTTGAGAGTAAGCCACTCTTTTGCTTCACTTAGGAAATATCACCAAAATTTTCAAATTTTTACCCCGCCTTAACCCTTAGCCTTACGTTACAACCCAATAAAAGACCCTTAGACTTTAGTGGGGTTAGGTCAAAGAACGGTGGAGAGAGATAGACTTCAAACCTATGGAGAGAGTATGCATAGTTGAGATGTCGGGATTACCTTCTCAAAGTTTTTCATTTCTTTATCTTTTTTCGGTTCCTTCGTGGAATCATGAGAAGCTAGCTTAAGGTTTGATTTGAAGCTAGTGGAGGGAACGCGGCTGGATTGGTTGGGGCTAGGGTGGATTGTGTCCCCATTAGTTCTCTATGCTTAGTATATGTTATGTTTCAATCAACTATTGACATCTTGGAACGTGCATACATTTGTCTATTTAGAAAAGGTTTGCATTCATTGGTGCTTGTTCCTATCTCTCGTCCAAATATGAACTTTGTGTTTTCTTTCTCTTTTTATGTTTCTTTTTCTTTTCTTTTTATTGCCTTGCCTTGGTTTTTGTTTAGAGTTGTGGGTTAAACTCTTAGGACACCCTCACGAGAGCACACTCGTCCTCTAGGGCGATCTAGGGGTTTAAAGGGCTTGTCTTTAGTTGCTAAAATTGACCGTGATTCCTACGAAAGTTAGTTAGTGTACATTCTTGTCTCCTTTACTGTCTTAGATTTGCTTGAATAAATCATTCTCCTTCTCTCGTGTTTCATGTTAATTTGTTCGAGGACGAGCAAAAGGTTAGCTTGGGGGAGTTTGATAAGTGACTTTTATGTCACTTTTAGGGTGTTTATTGAGTCGTTTTCCGGCTTATTTTCCAATAATTTAACCCTTATCCTTTATTTCTATTATTCGCTTATTCTTGCCTTTTACCTTTATTTTGAGTATTTTTGCATTTTTATTAGTTTTTAGTTTATTTTTGTAGTTTTAGTTAATAATTTCCCGCTTCTCTCTTTTTATTTATTTTATTTTCTTTTAGTTTCTAGTTTGTTTTATTTTATTTTATTTTATTTTATTTCATTTTATTTTATTATTTATTTAGTTTTAGCTTTTTATTTTACCTTTATTTGTCTTATCTTATTTTATTTTATTTATCTTATTTTATTTTTATTTTATTTTATTTTATCTTTATTTTATTTTATTTCGTGGTAATACCCTCGTGTTTTTGGTTGTAGGAGTTCCGGGTTTCAAGTTCAAATCATGTTCGGGGTCCGAGATTCGAGGCAATTCGCGCCGGCAGCCCCTGCTCCACCTTCTCACACCCACACCTCACGCAACAACAACATCACCAAACAACACCAACAGCCAACACCTTCAGCCACAACCAAACCAACACCACTACATCAACCTCACACAAATCAGCCTCCTACAGCAGCCCTGCTGCCCGCCGCAACCAATTCACCACCAATTACCAACCCAGCAGCAGCACAACCCAACCAACACCACCAAACCGCCAGCAATTACCACCTTTAACCCGCTCCCACAACAACTAATTAAACCACCAACTAAGACCACCGTCAGCCACCTCCAATCAACAACAACCACCCAAATCACCACCAAATTAATTACCTCATAGCCGCACAACTCACAACACCCAAACTCACCATCTCAAGCCTCAAACGCGGGCGCACAGCCCTGTCAGAAAGCGCACGAAATTGAGTCCAAAATCAAGTTGAGGCAATAGCTTTGCGCGACTTGATGTGCGTCTTCTGTGCGGGCGCGCAATTGTGGGTCAATCACGAGCTTTTCACGTGATTTTTAATGAGAATTGGACGGCCACGATTTTAGATGCTAGATGACGATGATGCTGATGAACGGTGATGATGGTTGTTTGAATGGGTGCTTGAATTGGAGCAGGGGAATTCGAAAGTGAAAGGAAATGGGTGGTCTGATGGTTTTTCGTGGGTTTTGGGTGGGAATTTTGGGGATTTTGGGATTTTTCTTTTTCATTTTCATTTTCCTTTTATTTTATTTTATGGTTGTTTTGTTTATTTTTGGTTTTTAGTTTAGTATTTTAATTGTTTATGTTTAATTTTTTTTCTTTTTCTTTTATATTATTTTTAGCTTGTATTATAAATACCCCCTTTGGGGTTATTTTCTCATGAACTTTCAATCAACATTTTATTTTAGATAGATTAGATTGGTTTAGCCTTTATTTTCTCTCTCTTAGGGTTAGGAGTAGTGTAGAGAGAGAAAGCTTGGATTTCCATGTAGTTTTTGAGAGGTTGAAGAAGCAACTTTGTGGAACTTCTTCTCATCTATTCAATGAGCATTTTCTAACTTTCTCTCATCTTTATTTCTTGCTTAATTCTTAGTTTTTTCTTTTTGGTTATTGATTTGAGTAGATTAATTATTTTATTTGTTTAATCTTGTTTTTATTCTTATTTTACCTTGTTTTCCATGTCTTTCTTCATTATGTTAGCTTAGATTTTGTTCTACGGAAATGGATGAAGGTTATGTTAATAAATTGAATGATTGATTGTGATTAGTATGGAATTATTTCTTGATTATTGTGTATGGATGATGCTTTTATGGATTAGAATCTTTCTATCTAATTGATTCTATGTTCTTAATTGTGCTTTCAATCGATTGTGCGAGAGTGAGTTGGTTGAGAGCCCTAATTTCTTCCATACCTTTGCTAGGCTAGTTGCACGAGAGTGAATTAGTTTAGTAGGATAATTAACATGCTTAATTGTGCGAGAGTGAGTTAAATGTGTTGATTGTTCCTAATCAAGGTCATTTTCATCTAATTGTATGATGTTATTGAATGTATTGATGTAATTGGATTCCACTTTCCCTAGTTTTAGTTATTTGTTTTTAGTTGTGTTTAGTTGAACCTCTCTCTATCTCACAAGCTTTCCTAGTAGTCTAATTAGCATAAATTGATACACTTAGTCCTTTTGGGTACGACCCTTTACTTGCCACTAACTAGTTTAGTGTAAGTTTAGGTATTATAAATTTCTAATTTGGTTAGGGTGGTAGCCCAACGACCTACTTTTAACCCCGACCAATACAATTTTGCCCTCTCATACGCTTAAATTTTATCAAAATAAGAAAACGCGTGGAAAATTATTTCTAGTGCCAGACCTGACGTCAAGCGACGCGCGCAGTGTCTGGCAACAGATCTGTCGTCTGGCGACAGGCGCGTGTTTGGATTTGGTACTTGTAATCACGCTTAATAAGATAATTTATAATCTTGTTTAGGGTTAATTTTATTATAACTCAAGTGATCCCCAATAATAGTTTTATTTGTGCATTAATATTCAACCAACATAGATAAACAGGTTTAGGGTTAAACCTATTGTTTGCATATTAGTTATAAAGCGCACATGAATACGATCAGAATAAAGTAGAGGCCTATTATTAGGGCAGGTTCAATCTCTTTTAGATTGGATTTGTACCTTCATCCCCGAACTTCCAGGCCTGTTGGAGTTAACGATCTCCTAGATCGTTAAGGGGTGTAACATTCACCCTGTGAACGGTTTACAAGGTCCTAAAACTTGTTGGCGACTCTTTTGCTCTAGCTTCCTTCCCTTTGGACGCCACCATGCTTAAGTGTATGATCACAGTGGGGTTCAAGTTTGGGGTAATGCTTGAAATATTCCCCACAGGATGATACTTCCTATGGACATTTGTTAAAATACTGTGAGATAGTGAAAGCAACCAACCCGGGATCTGTAGCACACTGTGTATGGAAGCAACTTAATCCACCTGATCCATCCCTCACCTTTTCAACTATGTTCATTTCATTCAAGGCTGCCATAGATGGTGCTATCGCATGATGTAAGAGTTTAGTAGGGGTTCATGGAGCAAACTTAAAAGGACATTTTGGTGGGGTCTTTTTGTCTGCTATGGCGGTAGATGGAAACAATGAATTGTTTCCCTTTGCTTGGCCTATAATTCCCAAGGAAAATGCTGACACTTGGAAGTTCTTTTTTTGGAATTTGAAGAACATTCTGTCAGATTTTGAGAGGGGTAATGGCTGGTGTATCATTTTACACAGATAAAAAGTAAGTTCGCTCTAGTATGAATACTTTGATTTATGATATTGCAAGAAATAGCTGATTATAAGTTTGTATATTTTGCATGGAATAGAACCAGCACTGATTGAGATATGGCCCGAGGTGGACAGGAGGTATTGTTGTAAACACCTAGCTGCCAATTGGAAAGGGGCATTTTCTGGCCCTTTGATGCATTCACTGTTCTAGTTAGCCTGCAATGCCACATCTCCTTTCACATTTAAAAAAAGCCATGGATAGGATTCAGGCTGTGAATCCTAAGGCTTGTGAATGGTTGGGTGATTTTGGGGACCATTCAAGGTGGACAAGGCACAAATTTGATCCCAAGATCTGCAATGATGAAAACAAGACCAACTTTGTAGAGAGTTTCAATTCAACATTGGGTTTGGATAGATGCAAGCTTATCTTAACACTTCTGGAAGGTAAATCTAGTCTATTGTAATTTATTTAATGTTATTTGACATATACTTACTGATGCTAACATGCTTGCTTAGGTATCAGAAGAATGTGTATGGTGAGACTTTCAACAAGAAGACAAAAGTGCAACAGCTAGAATGAGGACGAACCTTCCCCAAATATAGTAAAGAGATTAAGGGTGTTGACCTTTGAATCAAGAACTTGCAAAGCTTATCAATCTAAGGAGGGTGAATATGAAGTGTGGGATGGGAAGTCTATGCTTCCTGTATCACTAAACAAGAAAACTTGTTGTAGGGAATAAATTTCAAGCGTTAACCCCTAGCTTGAACCCCACTGTGATCATACACTAAAGTACGGTGGCGTCCAAAGGGAAAGAAGATAGAGCAAAAGAGTCGCCAACAAGTTTTTAGGAACTTGTAAACCGTTCACAGGGTGAAGGTTACACCCCTTAACGATCCAAGAGATCGTCAACTCCATAAGGTCTTGAACCAAATAGGGTTCGGGGATGAAGGTACAAATCCAACCTAAAAGAGATTGAACCTGCCCTAATAATAGGCCTCTACTTTATTCTGATCGTATTCATGTGCGCTTTTCGACTAACATGCAATCAATAGGATTAACCCTAAACCTGTTTATCTATGTTGGTTAAATATTAATGAACAAATAAATCTATTATTGGTGATCACTTGAAATTATAATCACATTAACTCTAAACAAGATTGTTAATTATCTTATTAATCGTGATTACAAGTACCAATTCCCTTTAAACATGCATAAAAGGTGTGATCAAGCAATAACAATAAAATATCAAGCAACATAATAATAATAAAAATAAATTATATGTAATTTTAATCAATAATCATCATCATTATAATAATTATAACAATTATAATCATAAATCATAAAGAATTATCACAATAATAATCATAAGTCATGTTAAAGCATAATAAAAAATAGCAAGATCCTAGGCATGATACTACAAGATTAATAACAAACCCTAGCATGTCACTAAGCAATAAAAATCAAATCTTTAACCCTAACATGATACTAACAAACATAAATATTAGGAAGAACATAGGAAGCATCGCAACAATCATATTTAGTATTAAAATTACCCTAGACATGATACTAAGAATCACAATAACAATCTAAACATGATTTCTACATCATAACATCAATAAAACCATTAAAAGCACTTACACTTTGATGCCTCGTACCTCTTTCTAATAACAAAATACACACGTTAGTAACTTCAAGGAAAATAATAAACAAAACAATTAAATTAAATAATTGAAATAGAGATTTGGGACCAAACCCTCAGAAATTAAACCTTACGCCTAGGGCGAAGGCAACTTCGAATATGGCTAGGTGTTTCTAGATCTTGTGAATGCGGAATTTTATATGTAAAAGACTAGTTTAGAAAAGAGAAAGAGAGAGATGATGAACGATTAGAGAAAATTAGAGAATTAATGATTGTGAATGAAAACTGGTTGTAGGTGAATATAGATGAATGTTGATGAGAATTGGTTTTAAAACAAGAATTGATGAAATCTGGTTATCGAAAACGGAGTTTTTAATACGTTATTTATAGAGAAATCAGCCAAAAAGATAAAATATCAAAACAGAGCATGTGGCGCACGCAAAACGGAGCTGGCGCCAACATTAGGCTATTGGCGCCAGGCACCAGGCTTAGCGCCAATGCCTGGCGTTGGACGCCAATCCTGTTTTTGACGCGTTTTCTCAAATCAGATATATTTTGCCGTACAGGAGGATAAAATCGTATCTTTTCCTCAAAAATGTTCTTTGATTTTAATTAAAACTCTAAAAAGTCAACAAATGTCAATTTATCAATGCTAATTGAATTAGGAATGAAAAGAACCTTCTAGAAGAATCTAGAAGACTAAAACCATTCCTAATTGCATTAGGAATGATAAATCATATTAGGCCCTCCCCTAGATCATTGAGCCATATATAAGGCTCAAACCGGGCCCAGTTTAGTAAATTGGCCATAACTTCCTCAATATTCATCGGAATTGGGCTTATAATATATCGTTGGAAAGCTCTTGTCAAGCCCTATCCAACTACACTACTATTGGACCCATATCATGGACCAACCAAACTAGATTGGCTGTTTTCTTAAAATAAGTTTTCAAAAACAGAGAGAAGAGAAAGAAATTAAAATTTTCCGCAACACTTAAACTTTCCACACTTTCGCTTCATTCGATTATGATTCGACATGAAAGGTACTCATCACCGGGTTTGGTTTTGGGGAGACATAAATGGGTGTCTAAACTTGTATATGTGGTTTATGGCAAATTTTTGGTTTGCCTTGTAAACATGCTGTTATAGCAATATTGGCTGCTGGATTAAACCCATACAATTTCTGCAACACATGGTTCTCAGTCCAAACTTGTTAGCAAGCTTATGCCAACTCTATACACTCTTCCCAGATTTTGAGCACTGGCCAGAGATTGATATGCCTACAATATTACCACCACAAGTGATAAGAAGCATTGGTAGGCCACCCGAACAGAGAAAGAGAGCAGCTAATGAACCAGACATAGGGAAAAGGTCAATAACAGTCCAATGTTCTAAGTGCATGTCCTATGGACATAACAAACAGACCTGTAAGGGTGGACTCACAACAGCTAAGCAAAGTGCTAAGGATGGAAAGAAGATTGCAAAGGCAAGAGCTAAGAAAGCAGCAGAGAAAGCTTCTAAACAAAGTGCAGCACAGAGTACTTCCACATCACAACTAAATGTAAAGACAAGATTCACAAGAAGCTCATTGAAGTTTGCTTCTCAAGTTGAGCCCTCCACTAACACAACTCAGCATTCCCATACAGCATTTGAAGGTCCAAGCAGCCAACCTGTTACTAGGTCAAAGACAAATGCAAAAGGAAAGAACAAAGTCCGAGCTCTCCTGTGACTTGTAGCTTAATGAACTAAGTCTTTAATTAGGTTTTTTTTTTTTTTTTTTTTTTTTTTTTTTTTTTTTTTTTTGTAAGTGATAGTGCAATTGCTTGGCTTTGATTAGGTTTTTGCCTTAAGACAGATATGTGATTTGTACTTTGATTAGATCCCTTTTGGTCCTGTTTTTTTACATTGCCACCGGCTTTTAATTTCATATTTATATGCAATATCATTTACATATTAATCTTTCTGGAATTTCAGAGATTATTTGAAGTGTAAGTTTTCTTTTCAATCTGTTTTTGTAACATATTCCATAACCAAAGCAAATACCATACATTAACAACCATTAAATGTAATAGACAAAGAAAATTCCATAACCAAGTTTTATTTTTACTTAATTGAATTACATAACTTCATTCATAAAACCCATACAAAGTCAGATTCACCTACTTGCTACTACCGTACCCCTTTCCTTCATTACCCTGAGTACATCATTTCATGTAAAAAAAACACAAATTACTAAGAGCCTGTTCTCATTGACTAAACTCAGCTGAACTGAACTGAACTAAACTGAACTGAACTGAACTGAACTAAACTGAACTGAACTGAACTGAGCTGAGCTGAACTGAAATGAACTGAACTGAGCTAAACTGAAATGAATATTTTATAAGAGAAGGAAATTAGGAGCTGAACTGAATTAAGCTGAACTGAACTGAACTGAATTGAGCTGAACTGAACTGAACTGAACTGAGCTGAGCTGAACTGAACTGAACTGAACTGAACTGAATTTCAACGTAAGAGAACAGGCCCTAATATGAAAAAAAAAAAAAAATCATAGCCCTCTTGTAGCAAGCAGAAAGGTCTTCCACCATGTTATGTATTTCAGCAATCTCTTAATTTGGTGAAGCATCATAAAAACTCACATCATCTTCAGTAACCCAGTCAAAAAACCCGCAGCCTCTGATTTTTTTCCCTGCATTTGTAGTACGGCTTCTTAGGATTGGTCATGGAATTAGAAAACCTAACCTCGGCGTTTTTAGGAGGATTGCAATTGCGGATCATCCTTACCCAGTTGAAACTTCCATAAAAAACGCCCCTCTTCCTTGAAGAAACTCCCTGAAAATTCATGGTCAGAATTTTTTTTTTCGATTCAAATTGGAGATGAAACCCTAATTTATGAATTGGAAGAGGAAAGGAATATATAAAGGGGAAGAGGATGATAGGGCGGGAAACTGATTAAAAAGGGGTGGGAAATAAATTAATTCAGGTGTAGATTAGTCTTTTTGTGTAATTAAGTTAGAAAACGAACCATGTTGAAGTAGCTTAGCCCATTTGATGACAACTAGGCCACTTAAACCAAATTAATTAAATTTAGGTATCGCTTAAGAGAATCGAAAAAAACATCGTCTTCCACATAGAAAAAAAAAAGTATCAGGCCACCATATAGAATTTCCCAAAATAATTAAAAAAAAAATAATCAGATTCCCAGCCCAACCCTCAATTTCACTGGGAAACGGTCGTCCAACCTCCTTCACCCAACAAAAACCACCGATTGTCCTCCACCCATCCCCTACCCTTGAAACCACCTAGCCAGCCCTCTCCGACTCCCAAAACCACTAACCCAACCCGTGAAAACCAAGCACTCACGCTTTCTCCGCCGCCAATTCACAGGCGTTCATCACAGATCACCACCGAATTCTAAACTCCGATCTCATCTTCAACCTTCGTTGGGTTAGGATTACTTGTTGAAGAGGTAAACCTTATAGTTAGTGGCCAATTTCATGGCTGATTACATCCCCGGTTTCATGGCCAATGGTTTCGGATGTTAGAGTTATGGTTTCGGATTTGGGGATTAGGATTTGGGGGATTTTGGCTGTTTTGCGTGGTGATCGAAGAGGAAAGGGGAGGCGGTCGAGGAAGCACCGTCATCGGCGCTCCAGGGGGGAAAGGGGTTAGGCTGGCCGTGGTGGCAGCAGGCTATTGTTGGTGGAGTTGCCAGCCGGCTCTGTTGAGTGCGTAAAGTGCACAGGGAGGGGGAAGGGAGGAGGTGGGCAGGGAGGTGGTGATACGGAGGTGGGGGAAGGGGAGGTAGTGTTGTTAGCGTGGTGGACTATTGGCTGAATGTTGGTGGCCGTGGTAGGAACCAGAAAGGGCAGAGAAGGAAGGGGGAAAAGGGAGGAGAGAGAAGGTGCTTTTTTAATTTTATTTATTTAATTTAATATTATTTTTTAACTTTAGTTATTTATTTATTTATTTTTATTTTTTTTAAGCCAATCATACGCTAACACGTGTCTTGTTACTTGTAATATTAGGTTTGATGACTGGTTAGGAGTGAAAAAAATAAATAGGGTACAAAATTGGGAGTGATAAGGAATAAACTGAATTTGGGATTAATATAGGCGGATTAGACAAAGTTGGAATTAATAGTGTAGGGAATATTTCAAGCATTACCCCAAACTTGAACCCCACTGTGATTATACACTTAAGCATGGTGGCGTCCAAGGGAAAGGAAGCTAGAGCAAAAGAGTTGCCAACAAGTTTACCGTTCACAGGGTGAAGATTACACCACTTAACGATCCAGGAGATCGTTAACTCCAATAGTTCTGGAACCAAGACTGAAAGTTCGAGGATGAAGGTACAAATTCAATCTAAAATAGAAAGAACCTGCCCTAATAATAGGCCTCTAATTTATTCTTCTCGTATTCATGTGCGCTTTCTAACTAACATGCAATCAATTGGTTAACCCTAAACCTGTTTACCTATGTTAGTTGAATATTAATGTACAAATAAAATTATTATTGGCGATCACTTGAATTATAATCATATTAACCTAAAACAAGATTATTAACTATCTTATTAAGCGTGATTACAAGTATAAATTCCCTTTAAACATACATAAAAGGCATGATCAAGCAATAACAATAAATATATATCAAGCAACATAATAATCATAATTACAATAATTATAATCATAATAATCATATCAACGCTAAAGCATAATAATAGCAAGATCGTAGGCATGATACTAACAAGATTAATAACAAACCCTAGCATGTTACTAAACAATAAAAATCAAAGCTTTAACCCTAATATGATATTAACATGAATATTAGGAAAGAAAATATGAAGCATCACATAAATCATAATTGATATAAGCAAATCACCTTAAATATCATATTAGGAAGCAATAAAACATCCTAACATGATACTAGAAATCAAAATAACAACCTAAACATGATTTCTATATCATAATATCAATTAAACAATTAAAGTACTTACTTGGATGCCTCGTATCTCTTTCTAATAACAAAATACACACGTTAGTAACTTCAAAATTATAATAAAATTAAACAATTAAATTAAATAATTGAAATAGAAATTTGGGACCAAACCCTCAGAAATCAAACCTTTCACATCTAGGGCGAAGGCAACTTCGAATTTGGCTAGGTGTGTCTAGATCTTGTGAATGCGGAATTTTGTGTTTGAGAAAAAGCTAGTTTACAAAAGTGCGAGAGAGAGAGTATCAAGAAATTCTTGATGAGAGTTCATTAGAGTTGATTAAAAACGAAGGTCTAAGGAGGCTATTTATAACGAAAATGAGCCGAAATATGATAAAAAAGAATCAGAGTTTCGAAAAGAATAAAACACGACGCTGTCGCAAAACGACAGAGCCTGTCGCCAGGCGACAGACGTGTCGCCGCAACGCCAGGCTGTCGCCAGGCGACAGCCTGTAGTGCGGCGCTGCAGACAGTTTTTCCACGTGTTTTCATATTTTGAAAATTTAAACGTGCGAAGGGTAAAATTGTAATTTCCTTTAAAACACTTCTTTTATTCTAAATAAAACTCTTAAAACTCAATCATCAATGCAAATCACATTAGCATTCAAAATAACCTTTTAAAAGATTCTAGAAGACTATAATCAACCCTAATTGCATTAGGAATGATAAATCATAATAGGCCCTCCTCTAGATCATTGGGCCGCATATAAAGATCAAACCGGGTCCGATTTAGTAATTTGGTCATAACTTCCTCATTATTCATAGGAATTGGGCTTATAATATATTGTTGGAAAGCTCTTTTCGAGCCCAATCCAACTACACATTATTGGACCCTTGCTATGGACCAAACTAAACTGGATTGGCTATTTTCATAAAATAGGTTTACGAAAACAGAGAGAAAGAAAAAAAATTACAAACTAACCGCAATACTAGACTTTTCACACTTTCACTTCATTCGATTATGATTCGACGTGAAAGGTATTCATCACCGGGATTGGTTTTGGGGAGACACAAATGGGTGTCTACAAATAGTGACGATTTATCCTATTTGAAAATAATCTGAACTTTAGGAGTCATTCGCTCAAAATAGTCTCATTTGACCGGTAATCTATTAAAGGGTTTTATTTATTTATTTATTTGAGTGACACGTGTCACTACATGATAAGTTGAATTTAAAAAAAAATTAAAAAAACACTAAAATAAAAAAATTCCCAGCCATCGCAGCCCTCCCTCCCAAAAGCCCCACCCTAATCTCCACCCCTACCCTCGGCGGCGCCCATTCCTCCCCCTCCCCCTCTCCGACACAAACCTTCCCCTTGAACCACCAAACCAGACCACCACCTCAAAACCTTACCCTAATCGAAACCCCAAAAAAAAAGTTTACTCCCCTACCGCATAAACCATCACCGTGAAAACCACCTTACCTAAACCCGAAACCTCTGTAAAGACCCAGCCCACCGCACAAACACCACAAATCAGTGCTCCTCCACCCTCGGAACCCTACTGCTAAGGTGCTAATGTTCGAAGGCTGGGGGATTGCCGATATGGGAGTTATGTGCGGTGGGATAGGTTTTTATAGGGTGTCGAGTTTTTTTAGGTGAGGAGGGAAGCGCCGGCGCGAGGGACGGAGTGTTTGGGAGTCGTCGCCGGTGTGAGGAAAGGTTGGCAACGGTGGTTGGGGGCACCGTGGATGGTGGTAAAGAGGATTGCCGTGGGTTGGGGGATCCAGAAGCAGGTGGCTGGGTTTTTTTAAATTTTATTTTTTAAAAAAATTTATTTATTTTCAACCAATCATGTGGCACAACGTGTCATGAAACATGATACAACCGATTGAATGACCAGTTGGGACCGTTTTAAGCGAACAACCCATGAAGTTCATATTATTTAAAAATAATCCAAATTTGGGATTATTTTAAGCGAACGAGTAAAAGTTGGGATTATTTTTATCAATTTTTTCCCATACATTATTCTAGTCGTAAAAATAAATTTGTAAATGATGTATCTGAACAAGTGATACTTGAACCCGAGATCTTCATTAAGCGACATCAAGCTTCTCACCAAGCCACTTGAGCCAACCCTTGTTGGTTAGATGCCCCTATCTTAGTGTGCCTTTGCATTCCTTTGACAAAATGCTTTTATTCTATCAAGACCTTCTTCAAGAACCGATGGATCAAGTGCAAAAGTTATACGAAGCCAATTTTCCATTCCAACAGTAGAACCTATTCATAAACATTCCAATAGATCATCAGAAATTTCTTAGAATCTTAGCTCATGGTTATTAAAAAAATTGGTAGCCTAAAAGAAGAACCAATATAGAAAAGGATTTTTTTACAATTTATTTAGTTTTGTGAAAAATTCCGTGATTTTGAACTAAAAATGAAGTGTTTAAGAGTCTAACATGGGTAATTAAGGTAAAATGATTAGCCCATGTAATAGGGGTGTACATAAAATACCCCGGACCGGAAATAGGACCTAAACCGACCGACATATTCAGGTCCATTATCGGTCCGCGTAAACCGTTCTAGGTCCAATCCGAGTCTAGACCAGTGTTCACCCCGAGTGTACATAAAATACCTAGGATCTGAAACTGGACCGGATGATTCAGGTTCATTACCGGTCCACGTAAACCGGTCCAAGTCCAATCCGGTTCAAGTCCGATCCGGTCCGAGTCTGGACCGGTGTTCACCCCATTGCAACATAGATTGCACAAAGTAATGCCTTTTAGTTTTAGACATAAATGATTAAGAATTTAAGGTAATGAATACTACCTCTGGCAACTTTTAGTTACAACTTTGGGGTATTATTTGTAAGATATAAAATATTCCAAAGTTACAACTAAAAGTTAACGGAGGTAGTAAATAATACGTCACAACTTATAAAAATTAGAGAAGTACTATGAAAGAGGAAGGAACAGTAAAACAAGTGACAATTAGCAGGTAGAGAATCTATATCTAAAGTTTGACCATATCATACCAGGTAAAAGGATCACTTTCTCCTGTTTAGCAAGCTTTAAGCAAAAATCAGCATCATCTAGTATGCCATCAAGCATAAACACATTTAACTTGACCTGCAATTGAAAATGTGGTTGTTTGTTAAGAATCATCAACTCAAGGTTTCGAGAAATCATACACGAACAATATGATTTACTAACCATTATGAACATGGATCCTTCCGGCTTACTCGGACATGTAATGCAAGGGATCTCCTTGAGCTTTTCATAGATAATATCTGCATCTAGTCGAAGCACATCAATACATTTTGAAAAGAACTCTTGTTTTGTATTTTGAAGGATTTGAGGAACTGCCGCCTGATCAAATCACAATCCTTGTTATGCTCAAGTGACAATAGTCATCATTTATCAAATTTCTGTCTAGTAGTATAATATTTAAACAATTGAACATTGAAACAGACAATTCAAAGGCTATTCATTTATGTGATGATTATCTCGTTTGTTACGAGTAGAATCCAGAATTTTGTACAATAAGCAAGAATTTTGTCAATAAACAAAAAGCTAGTCAATTGATGAAGGATACAACTGTTATGAGTTAGAAATTAGCTTCAGCTGGATCACAGATATTATTAGGAATGTAGTGCAAGTGTGTAACATCTGTTTTTTAAATTACAAAGTTGATGATATGTTTGGTTTCATAGATAGGGAAGATTACAAATATTCGGATTTTACATATGCAAGAACTTGATTAACTCGTACTCAACTACTCAAGTCATACCATACCTTAAGAAACAAGTATATTACCTTACACTCAAATCCCATATAGACATACAAGTATATAGGAAACTAATCAAATAACATATTCACATTTCTTTTAATCTATTTGTGATTAGCCTGCAAGGATAGTGATGTAGAAAGGTGTCAAACTCTACCCTAGGTGCTATGGTAATACCTAACTGCTGTTTCGAAGATCTAATTAACTGAATGGAATGACATCTATTAAGTTCTGAACTTTCTTAGCTATAGAAAATGCTAATGAATCATGAAATGAAAAATACTCGATCATATTACTATGCAATAGGGGAAAAAATGATAGGAGGGGCAAACCTGAATGAATGTGGCAGGTTCAGGACTTATGCTGATAAAGTCTCTAACGCGCTTTATAAACTGACAAGAAAAAATAAAACAAAAGAAAATAAGACATGAAGTACAATTCAGATAATCAATATTAAGAAGCTCCAACAATTTGCCAAGATTACAGCTTGTTTGGATGGAGAGAAATGAAAGGAAGGGAAGGGAAGGGAAGGGAAAGGAAGGGATGAGTTTTCCTCCATCTGAATAGCAAAATGGGAAGTGAGGGAATTGGAGGAAGAGAAATGGAAGGAAATTATTTTCTTTCACAATTAAGAAACAAATCTTTCCAAATTAGAGAAGATTTGGAAGGAGGATGGTTTTTATTTTCTCCACCTTGCTACCGTTTGTCGTCTCCACCACCTGTCGCCATCTTCCGCCGCCATTTCCACCGCAACAATCACCGCCATATCTGGTTTTGATTCACAAAATCGATTGATAATGAAATCTGATTTACAAATTGATTATGATCTTCAAAATTTGATTTTCTGGAAAAAAAAAAAAAGGTTTTGGTTTTAATTATCAGAAAATGCGGTCTTCTATTTCTAAAACCAACATTCAGAAATTTGTTTTGATTTTCGAAAATCGATTTTCAGAAATTTTGGTTTAAATTTCAAAATCAATTTTCAGAAAATTTCGTTTTGGAAAATTACAGGGAAGAAAATTTGATTTCCAAAATGTTTGATTTTGGAAAATTAATAATTCCTCCGTTCTTTTTTTTATTGCACCATGAGGAGTTTCACGCTTGCCAATGCATTACTTTGGCTATTAATATCTTTAATTATACTTTTGTAACATTATAAAAAATTGATATTTGAAAAGTAGATTTCAAGACGAATCTAACTAGATTCCACATGACTATGTTTTTCCTAATATATAAATTACAAAAGATGGTCAAAGAAGATTATGTGAATAGTGTAAAAGTCTTTATGGTGCAATAAAAGAAAAACGGAGGAAGTATGTAAGAATTTTATATTTCAGAATTTTATATTTTGAAATTTTGATGTGTGAATTATTGATTTTGAAAGATTTTGAAAAATTGAGAACTTCAATTCATATTATCACAAGAACAAACACATTAATGTAGCCATGGATAAAATTAACAAGAACAAGCAAATTCCCTCACTCTCTTTTCCTTCCTTTTCCCTGTTATCCAAAAGAGGGATTTTGTTTTCTTCACCCCTCCCCCCCCCCCCCCCGCCCTCCTTTCCTTCCAAAAGTTCTATCCAAACACAGTGTAAAAGTCATAAACTTTAAACCTCTGTCAAAGTGATCATGAAGAGAGTATATTAATACAAGTATATACTGGAATATCAGAATTCTGATATATATAATACTACATGAGAATAGAAGTTTCAAATCAAATTTACCAATATATATTGAAGAGAAAAGGTCTGGAACGAACAAGATAGAAGAGGAGACAACCTGAGATTTTTGTAGGAAGCCAGTTGGATCAGTTGTGACAAGCCAGCCAAGTCTCCAGCCAGGAACAAGCCACCTCTTAGAGAGAGATCCCACTGTAAGCATAGGCACAATGGACGCAAATTCTCCCATTCGAACAAAGGGATTGGTACCAAAAGTGATGTGTTCATACACTTCGTCAGCAATCACAAGTAACCCAAGCTTTCTTGCAGTTTCTGCTACCTAAACAAAATAAAACAAGATATGAAGTGACGCATTATGGGCATATGGCTTCTGTTGGGAAAGTACTGTGGTATTGTGCTATGCGTCAGATCCACCACATAGATTTTTGAATGGAGATATCGAAAAATGTCACTTAAGTCATAGTAAGTAGCACAAGAATGCAATCAGTTTTGATCAAAAGTGCACACCTTCTGTAAATGTTGGCGAGTGTAGACACTTCCACTAGGATTTCCAGGATTAATCACCACAATGGCAACAGTATTGCTATCCGCTAGAGCTTCAACTGAGTCAATGTCAACTTCCCATCCTCTTTCTGGAAGAAGATCATATTGCTGGACTTTAAGGCCTGTATATGCAGCTGCTGCATCATACATAGCGAAAGTTGGCTTGGGTAGTAGGATGTTTGAACCAGGAGTAGCAAGAGAAGTTATTGCCAGCTGAATTGCCTGTTTGCAACCAGCAGTTAGGTGAATGTCATCTGCTGATAGTTTGTAAGGAAGATCCTTCGAAATGTAGTCTGCTACTGCCCTGCAATAAAATGACCAATGATTCTAAGCAATTTTACAAAAGCTCAATTTTGTAGCCGTGGCCACCATAATCTATTGATCAAGACCACAAATTCTATAATTATAGTCCACAGTATTAAATTAGAAAATTTTGTAATATAAAAAAAAAATATCAGTTGCTCATATCTCCACTTCTCCTTGTTAAAGTTCGTGCTTCAAAGTAATTAGTTATTAAGTCTTAGTAAGCAGGTTAATAAGTTTAGTAGTAGTATAGTAGTAGTGAGCTACAATTATGGGCACTCGAACAACTACTCCAAGTAATTAGGTAGTGCAAGACTGCAAGCTAACTTGTTTTCACTTTGCTTTGTCAGTTACTTTTTAGCCTATAAAAGGCATGGATTCTTTCTAGTTTGATATGCAGTATTTTTTATTTCCAACGGTTTTCATTTGTACTTTGCATTCATATTTCCACAAAATTGGTGTTGGACCCAATGATCTTGTAAGGCCTAAATAATACAAATAAGATTTGATAATGTATCAATGATTTAGTAAATAACAAAGTAGGGAAGAGGAGAAAATTTAAAAAAAAAAAAAAAAAAAAGAAAAAAAAAAGTTAATGATTTTGTATGGCCTAAAATAATGCAAATACGGTTTGCTGGCGAATTAAGTTTAGTAAGAGCTTGATAATGTATTAATGATTTATTAAATAAAGCGTATAAGATGAGATCATGAGAGAAATAATAAAACTATGATAGGAGAAAAATATAATGAAACATCCAAGGGAGATGAGAAATATAATTATAAAAAGCAAAAGTTTTAACATTGGAGAAGTGTAGTAATTAAAAAAAAAAAATGTGATATTCTTCTAATTTAAAAACGAGAAAATCCCAATTTATCAAATTTACTTATAAGTGGCAAAATTTTAAAGTAACCACAGTGTCAAGTTACCATGATATTTTTTGTAATTATTTCAATGAATATGGGGTCCATATTTAATACGTAGTACAAAGTTGTTAATTTGTTTACAGCTTTATCATTTACCTTGATAAATTTGTATTTTCTTTTTAAATAGCTTTTTTTAAGAAAAATAAAATAAAATAAAATAAAATACTTCCTTTACCCGCCATAATGTACACTGTGTATAGCCCCTCGTAAATAACATAAATAAAAAATAAATAAAATAAAATAAAAAAACGGAGTTACCCCTTTAACCAGGGCCGTCCCAATCATTTTTAGGGGCCCTGTTCTAAACTTAGAAATTAGGCCCTAGTAAATATTAAAGTTTTTTTTTTAATTTTAAATCATAGATGAAATAATTTACATTTTATAATGAAACATTGAAACCCAAAACTCAAACTACTTTATTTAAATTGTACGGGTAAATAATACTTCGTATGATTAATTTCCAACTACAATCAAAATTACTCCTCTTTGAGATTAACTCTTTCATTTTTTTTTTTCTTTCTCATAGAGTACTTACTTTTGGGAGACATAAAAAAATAATCTAATAATTGAAAGTGCAAAGAGAATTGAAACAACTTGCAACTCGATCTGATTGCCGTTACTCACTTTAGCAATTCCATGGCTATGACTATGAGCAATTCTCTTGGCTCTTCTTATAAGAGCCTTATACCCACTTAATACTATGAATATTTATTTCATAAAATTCTCAAAAATAATTTGAGTATGATAACACTGGTTATTGAAGAAGGTAGGGGAAAATAAATTTATATAGGGTGTAAAAAATTTAATCGTTTGATAAGCAAACATTAAGGGATTTAATTGTGCAAAATAAGAAATTAATTTCTCCATTGAAAAAGGTAAAAGGTTTATTTTGGAAAATTGAAAGTTTGGGAGTAAACCAATAAATTAAATGGGGAAAAAGGAAAGAAATATTGAAAATTGTAGGAAAGTAAAGGAAATTGGGAGCAATTTTCGAAGTACCGTGGTTGAAGAATCTAGAAATTGGGAGTGATGACTGATGAGTGAATGAATTAAAGGAGAAGATGGCTGCTTCTCGTGAGATTAAGAGTCAAAGTTTTTTTTTTTTTTTTTGTTTTTTACTTAAGGGCTGGGCTCAGCACAAATGGGCCCTTGAAATTTGGAGGCCCTGTGCTAAGGGTCTGTTTGTCGGCCCTGCCTATAACACCAACATGGTAACGCCTATTAGGTTATTATACTATTTCTCCTTATTATACTATCAAGTAACCCTTAAACAACAAAGTAACCCCTTCATAACAGAGTAACCCCTATATTTCTAATTACGTAATCCCTATAACACTTACGTGTCAACCACATGTGAAAGTTAGTGATAATCTAATACTCATTTCTAATAAAATTTTAAAATAATTAATTCCATTTAAAAGATTATATTTAAATAAGTCATGTATTACATTTTTAGATTAGTTTCAATATGCATGTAAACTTATATATATATATATATATATATATATATATATATATATATATATATATATATATATATATATATATATATATATATATATATATATATATATATATATATATATATAATTTTAGTTAACAAATACTTTATCCATATCAGAATAATTGACAAAGTCAAACTTAGTACAATGTCAATACATATAATTAAATATCAATAAAATATTATTAAAAGTTGGGGTTTTTCTACATTTCAACCCTCTAACTTTCCGTTTTCTACGATGTGCCCCTCATGTTTTAGAAATCTACATTGTAACCCAAAAATACATTTACTTTCTATACGGTAACCTTGTCGTTATCCCGTCGTTAACAAATTTCGTTAGTGGGACCCACTCTCCACTTAAAAATTATTTTTTATCTATTTGCGTGTTAAAAATTGTTCTGTGAAAGGTTTTGGGAGCTATTTTGGTCCTTAAGGGTCCAAATTGAGCTCAGATTTAGCAAAAAAATAAACATAAATACCTCGTTTTGCGCATTAAATACGTAAAACGAAGTATTTATGTTTTTTTTTTTTTGCTAAATCTGAGTTCAATTTGGACCCATAAGGACCAAAATAGCCCCCAAAACCTTTAACAGAACCATTTTAAATATGCAAATCGATAAAAAATTATTATTAAGTGGTGAGTGAACCCCACTAACGGAATTTGTTAACGGCAAGGTTACCGTATAGACATTGAATGTATTTTGGGGTTACAATGTGGATTTCTCAAAAGGGGGGCATATCGTAGAAAACGGAAAGTTACAGGGTTATAATGTAGAAAAACCCTAGAAGTTGATATTATGAAACTTTTAAAGAGCAGAGCAGGACAGATTAAAACAGAGCAGAGCAAATTAACGGGGCCTAAGTTAAGTTCAAACCGTAGAAAATATGAGTAATAGCTATAAAGATAATTAAACGACTTATCTAAAAAATGTCGTGTCGTGACAATAAATAACATGTACACGCGGACTCATAGCAATCGATCTCCAGGGTTACACGACTCCAACTCTTAGGTGTACTATGGAGAGTTAGATTGAAAACACCTTTGAACAATGCTAAATAGAAAAGGAGGTCATGAATAATAATCGTAAGAGAGAATAAATTCCCACTTTTTTTTGTGTTCAGAAAGGAACAAAAGGAGATGTTTATATAGTGTATGAGTGTGAATTACAACGAATCTGGTCACGAATGAGAGTGAATAAGGTACAACGAATTTGGTCAACAATGTAGACAGAAAAATGGTTAATATTAAAATCCCCCAATTAAGTCCAAAACGATTGACTAATTGAGCATATTTCAAGGAACCAACTGAATTTTAGGAACCAATGCAACCTTTGAAAAATAGGAATGGTCGTGGTACTATACTTGAGCTCTTTTGTGACTTCTTTTGACCCATTGAATTTAGACATTCCTAAGATGGGTATCAATCACAATTCACTCCTCATAGGCTTAAACCCATTCCTTCGGCTGACTCTAGCACCATTTTTCTGCAAAGGCCTTTGTTGAGGAATCTCTAATATTCCTCTCACATCATGTGATCACATTTTTATGAATACTATTCATGCCTCTAGTATGTATACATTTTTATTATTTTTTCATGGTAAGTTGTATTTCACAACACATGTATTTAATGGAGTTGGCTCCCCCCCCCCCCCATTGATATCTATTAATAGATTTTGCAATACGATTGCATAACGTTTTGTGTCAAACCTTCATAGTGAACTCATCATTGTTAGTTACTACGTAAGCATTTTTAACCTACAAAATTTAATTCTTATTTCACAGTACCATATTATGATCATTAGAGAGCACTTTTATAGTTTTCGCCTACACTATGATTAATATCATAATAATATTCTCGTTTGAACCAATATGATTAATATCATAACAACATTAAGTTAGAAGCATATGATTCACAATATGGTCAAACTAACAGATTACGAGAATAATCATGTGATGACTTCTCACACCATAACTTTGGTGCTCAATTAAATATATTATAAACTTATTTACCTTGTATTATTTATTACAAGGACACATACTTAGAAAGAAATTCCTCCACTTTCAAATTCATAACTAAGTTGTCATATTAGTTTGCAATGTAAGCCTTCATTTGAACCACTATCAAAACACTAGAGGATAATAATGCAGACAAGATAGATGAACGCACAAACTTAGTCATGATGAGAAATAACAATGATAGTCAAGCACCAAACCTTCAGTGAAGTTATATCAATTTCTTTACTTTCAACTAACTCATGAAAGTCAACTTTACATCAAATGGCTTTATTATGGTTAGACAAAACTGACTTTAACAAACTTCGATAGATCACAAATAAGGGCTTATATTTAATTTGTTTCTCTCTAAAACTAGCACAAACACAAGGACATGGCTTCTCCATATGGTTATGGATATTTATCCATCACTTTTGAAGACACCCCATGACTTCTTCTAATTATCAATCTTTTCTAATTAAGAAAGACAATTACACTTAACTAGTTTGGACTCTGAATTGAATTTGCTCCTTCCTAAGTGATGACCAACTCCACTAAAGAAAAGGTTAAATAAAAACCTGAAGCAAACTATGTATATATATGACTCTTAGGTATAAATTTTAAATTATCATACAATTACAAAATTGAGAAAATATTCTCAAACTAGCGCATATGATTCGCATATTGGAATTTAACACAATTCAAGTCATTCTCAAAGTAACAGTATTATGTCAACCCATTGTGTTAACATTAGCACAACTTCAAATCAAATTAGCATAACTCATCCTAAATCGCATATCAGGACCTTTAAGTAGTATAAAGGTTTATGCTAGCTTGAAAAAATTTACATTGCTCATGAATGCATTGAATAAAAGATTACCTAAATAAATGGATAAATAAGCAATATTAAATTCATCTTACTTAACAATCACAACATCACAATGTCTAAAAAAATCAACTCCAACGCACACCAAGTAACATTTCACCTTAAATAGGTACCCTCTTATTATTCCACTTAGGGTTATTCCCTCTTATTATTCCAATATGTAAAAGTTCTCATAATACCAGCTTTTGATGACCAATCTAAATTTTATAGATTTTTGTCAAAATAACACTTTTGCTTATGGTATATAAACATGGAAAGAAAATAGTTTCGCCTAGACCATGAATAACATTATGACTTAAGCAAACATTTCAATTACAAGTAAAATAAAACACATTTATAATTCTACTCTCCAACTTTAACAAATGAATTGAACTCAATCATTATTATCAATTTACTCATATAACCAAAGGGTTTTAAAAATAACTTAGTTACAAACATTGTATCCATTAACCACTGGATTAGGGATATTAGATTACACCCAAGGCTCATCAACAGTCACATAATATTAATCCTGCAAAAAGGCACATTAAACATCCATGTAAATTGGTTCTAATTAGAATATAAGTTTGAGAGAAAACTGTCTTGTCACTTAGCATGGTAGACAAATGATGTCCTATATAGCTTGTACCCACACACTTGATCACTCATATTTTAGAACTCAAGTTCATGAAATCAACATGCACGCCATGTCCATTAACAAAAAGCCGATTTGTTCTAAACCATGAAATAATTCATCTTACGGTCTTACCATATTGTACATAACTCCCTTGGGTTATATAATTAAATACGGAATTTGAAAATATATCTATACAAGTATTTCTCTCAATATTTCATTGTGTTTTCAAAACACAATAATAATGCATACAATTACAAATATAGAGTATCATTTTGTCACTACAAGATACAGATAAAGCCAAATTAAAGATATGCTCCCAATCTAAGAATCAATTTACACAATTGTATATTGATATCGTGACTCTCAGAGAAGTGTTTGAACCTTTTTAGCTTTACAAGATCAGATCATAATAAGTAACTTATTAAAATCAAGCTCAAACTCAAATTTATCATCTATCCCTCACCGTGCCTTATTGTCATATATCATCATCATCATATATATACTCCAATTACATGGGTCACAAAAAGTTAAGAGTACTAAAAGTAAACGACATGATACATAGATAGAATGATCATAACAATAATTAATCTATTAAATGGATTGTCTGCTCATGTTCTTAATCCGAGACTCTCAGATATTAGCAAGAAATACCCCCATTCATGCCAATTAAAGTAGCAGTAAACCTTTTAATTCAATACAAAACTATACTTCGTATTACTCAAAAAAGCATTAGAAATTCTTAATTTCCACCAAACAATTCCTTTTCTCAATACGGGTGTAAAAGGATCACAACTAGCAATATGGCCCCCCAAATTAGGAACGTAAAAGGTGGAGCAAACAATTAAAGATACGAAAAAAGGTTAAATCAAATCCTTTACACTATTAGCCATATTAATTAAAAAAATTCGACTTAGGAAATATGACTAATAGAAATAAAGATAATTAACGACTTATCTGAAAAATGACGTGGCGTGACAATAAATCACTGCCCTAAAGTTGAATTTGTACCGCACAAGTACACGCGGACTCGTAGCAATCGACCTCCAGGGTTACACGACTCCAACTCTTCGGTGTACTACAGAGAGTTAGATTGAAAACACCTTCGAACAATGCTCAATAGAAAAGGAGGTCATGAAGAATAATCGTAAGAGAGAATAAATTCTCACTTTTTTGTGTGTTCAGAAAGGAACAAAAGGAGATGTTTATATAGTGTATGAGTGTGAATTACAACGAATCTGGTCACGAATGAGAGTGAATAAGGTACAACGAATTTGGTCATCAATTTAGACCGAAAAATGGTTAACATCTAAATCCCCCAATTAAATCCAAAACGATTGACTAATTGAGCATATTTCAAGGAACTAACCAACTTAATTTTAGGAACCAATACAATCTTTGACCAATGGGAAATTAATTCTTTTGAAGCACAATTTATTTGGAGTTCTCTACCTAAACTCCAAAACAAACAAGTTAAAATGAGGTTAATAGAACACACCCTAAATGGGTGGGGTTTTGTAAACTCGGGTCAAGTCTATTACAAATTTAAATGATCTTAAATTATTGTGTATAAACAAATTTAGTAAAAATCTAAATCAAATCTTTTTCTTTTTTTAGTCAAAAAAAAAAAAATTGGGGATTTTTTTTTGACACACCTCTACAAGCAAAATAAATGAGGCACAATATTATGCCATGGTACGAGGGAGTAGGCACTAATATAATAATACTACTCACTAGTCAGCCTAATAATACTCCATAATTTTTTTTAATAGAATAATACTCAATAATTCGGAGCATCACAAAAGTGTCATTTTCTTCACCCCTCTATCTACCACCGAATAGAGATCGATGTCAATTCGGGTAAACAAGTCGGGTTAGTGTGAGTCAGGTCAATTTGGGTTAATGTCGTAATCTTATGCGGGTCGGGTTGGGTTATGCTTGGATTGAGTCTTGTCACGTTGGGTCATACATTTTATCGTATTTGGGACAGGCTTAGGCCGGGTCAATATCAGGTCGGATTACATTTGGGTCAGTTAAATTATATATCGGGTTAAATTCGGGTTTTAACGGGTTAAAATGAGTTAAGATCATTCTCGAGTTTGAGTCAGGTTCGGTTCATGTTAATAATTTGCGTGTTATAATCGGGTCGGTTCATATTCGAGTTAGGGTCTCAAATACTAGGTTAATCTGGGTCTCGGGTTGATTTCTGGTTGGGTCATATCAGAAACTGGTACATTTTTCGAGTCAGTTTACTAATAGTTCATGTATTGACGTTCACGTTTAATTATTATCTATTTTTTTAATTATTGTAAGTGAAATAATTTTCATATTCAAGCTTATAAATTTTAACTACATTTTTTTCCACTTATTTTAGAATAAGTAATTTCATATAAATTCAAATACGAGGTTGGATATTATTCTGTTATTGTGATTTGTGATACATAGTTGATATATGACAACATTGATAAATCAAATATAAGGTGTTCTTATAGTGTCCTGCAAAAGAAGATGTTTTTTGATGTAGCTTTCTGTTTTAGTTGGTTTTTGGTTGTAAGAATGTTTTTCGTTATATGGATCTTTTGTAATATACTCGACTATTTCTCTCTCTAGCGAACCCTCACCGACTCCCCACCGCTTCCCTTTCTGAAGCCCCTGCTCCCCGGCAATCGGCACGTCGCTCCTAGCTATCGCCGACGAGCCAAGCCCTTAAATTTGTTAGTTTTTTTTCCTTTATAGTGGTCTTTGGTGAAGAAATAGGGGATTTGCTAATTTATTGGTTCTACTTCCTTTCCGGTGGTTGTCACTTTTGTGTATTGTCTGGTGGTTTCAGTTCAACGAAACAAGGAACGAGGCTATTCTTAACGCCGCTGTCGAAAGGAATTCCGTTAATTGTTTCCCGACGGTAAAGGTGAAGTTAAGGATAGGTTTTCTCGCTTACTCCAAGGTTTGGTTCTGCGCGGTGGTTCTTGCGTTGGCCGTGACGATAGTTCTTGGTATTAGGACAGTTTTGCTGGTGAGGTTTGTTTCAATTCTGCTTCTTCTTGTTGATTCACAATTTCTTTTATGTTTTTTGCTTTGCTTTTTGCTCTGGTTAGTAGTGGTTAGATGTTGGTCTTGGTCTTTCTTGATTTAATTATGTTGTTCTTGTGCAAGTTGATTTTTCAGTTGTTTGGGTTGTTATGTTTTAATAATACTCTTTCTTTACTTAGTCATGAGTTAGAGTTCCATAAGATTGTCTTAGTTATGGAGGCTTTCGAAGTGTTGTCTTTGTCTTTCCTGCGTGGTTGGTTAGTTTTACGGGTTGTGAGGTTAAGCAATTCTTTCATAGTTAGGTTGGTGGTTCTTTTAATTGCCTTTTCGGGATGTGACTATGTTCCCCTAGGAATAAGAAGTTTTTGGGTGAAGGGGAGTTTTTAGTAGTTTGGTTTTGTGGTTCCCTTCTCTGGAGTATAGGTGGTTTCCTTGCTTTGTAGTATGGGGGATCGAGTTATATATTTATTATTTATAGTTTGCAGCAGAAGAGTGGTGATGAGGGGAGATGTTTGTTTGTTGTTCTTGTTGCTTTGTTGTGGGATGATATGATCATTCATACATTTTCTATCATCCCTTTGTTGTTAGTTTTGGTGATGACAAAGTCGATCATCGCTGTTAATCAAAATCTTGAAGGAGGCTCCCCATTTTTTGTGTTTGGGGTAAACAAAGTCCTCCATTTTCTTACACTCTATATTGGTAGAGTAGCAAGAAGAGAACCTGGATTTGGATGCACGGTTTTTCATGGTAAAGTTGTTCAAGCATACAACTCTTTTGGGTTTGTTCCTAGACTCCTAGGATGCTAGCTTGCTTTTCAAACTTTAGGACTGGAACGATGTCAAAGGTCCTTTCTTCAGCAACAGGGTGCAATCAATTTTTGGTTATTTTGTCTCTCGTCTACGTCCACATTGAATTTCCTTCTGCGCCAATGCCAAGGCCAATTTCAGGTCTCTTTATGGGGTTTACTTGGTGTTCTTGGCCCATCTCGAATATTTCAGTTAGTTTGGCATCTCTTGGTTCACTTCTTGATTGTGGCACAATTCTCTCGGTGATAGTTAGTTTGGCATCTCTGCAATAGTTGGTTTGGTTTGATGCAAGACTTCTTTGGTATTTTCGTTTCCTTCGGTTGCCCTCCAATGGTAAGTGGAAGGCCATGTTTGAGGGTTGGTTTAGCTGTGTTAGTTTGTTTCCTTACACAAAGTTGTCTTTTTGTTGTGTTGTTTTATTGCTTATTTTAGTTCTCTTAGGTTGTACTCTTGCTTTGGTTGTAATACTGAATCTTTTATATATATATATATATATATATATATATATATATATATATATATATATATACTACCTCCGTTACAGGTTATGTGCAACGATTTGACATAAAGCAGAGAGGGAAAATGTCTAATCGTTGCACATAACCTGTAACGGAGGTAGTATATATAAATAAAAGGTGTTGACATTAATTTGGTTTGCCAATTTAATACTCCATTCTTTATTATTAGTTTTATACTTTTATGATTCAGATTACAATCCTTCTCAATTAACTAGCTTCATTAAGGGAAACATTTTAAAGCATTAATGTGCTAAACTAGATTACTAGCTATATTGGATAAGAGTATAAGGGTTAAAATATGTGTTGTGTGGGAAAGTTGATTAAGGGAATCAATGTGTAAGCAATGTTAAAGGTAGATTTGTCAATTTGAGCGTTTGGGTTGAGTTAGCTTGGTTCGGGTAAATTTGAATTAATTGCTTTACTATTCAGGTCGGGTTACATTAGGTTTGGGTCATGTTAAAAATAGATCAGGTTGAATTTGAGTCATATTACCAAAAAGTAGGGTTGAATCCAGGCCGAGTTGAATTTGGGTCGGGTTGATTTTGGGTTTTAACGGGTCAAAATGGGTTTGGATCGATTTCGGGTTTGGGTCGGGTTCAATTTAGATCAATAATTGATGAGTTATGTTTGAGTCGGATCATGTTAGAATTTGGGTCACGAATCCTAAGGTTAACTCGGGTCTCAAGTTGGTTTCAAGTCAGGTCATATCAGGTTCGGATCATCAATTTTTTAGGTTCAAACAAGTCAAGTCATAATTGGGTTCCGATATTCGGGTTAGGTGAGCTTTTGAATTTTTGATAGCTCTTCCATCGAATCAACTTTACTAGAAAAAGAATACGTACGTGGCTGAATATACTTTCATCACGAGCAAAAATACAAATAAGAGTAAACACAATAGTTGCCCACAACCATTGTGGTTATCACTTATTTAATTAATTTCTCTATCTTCCACCTTAACCACTCTTATAAATAACCAATGTAGCCTAAAAGTTGACTCTGGTTACACATCTTATCTCTCTTACTTTTACCCTACCACACCACACAATCTCCCTTTTTCACTCAATGACCAAGTAAATTGGCCCTACTATTTCACTCAATAACCAAGTTTTATAACTTGGTTACAACCAAGTTATTGCTTTTTATTTCCAAAAATTTCTCTCTTCATTTTTTAACTATTTTGCCACATTCTCTCTCCTAATAACCATTTTAAATGGTTAACGGCTGGCTATGTTGAGTGCCAAACAACAGACAATTATAGAAAAAGCATTTTTCTTACTGTAGTATTCTTATCTTTTTTTTTTTTTTTTTAAAAAAAAAAAAAAAAAGGGATAAAAAAAAAAAATTAAAGAAAAAACTAAATGAAAAGAGTAGTGTAAGTCATACTTTCTAGCCGGTGGGAGGCCGTAGGTGGTGGCGTAACAATTAGAGGTGGCGGAACGGAGAGTAGCAACAACAGCATCCTCGGCAGTGGCGGCGGTACGAAAGCATTGAAATGGGGAGGGATCCCCGTGACCCATCGGGACGAGTGTTCGCTCATCATTGGGGTCAATGTTTTCCAATAACAATCCTAAAGCTGTTCTCACGGTCAATGGTTTCTTCTTATCTCCTGAATCTATTTCTTCGTGTTTCTCCTCCTTGTTATATCTCCACAACATTCTTCCATTGTTTTCCATCTTGAGCTCTTTCAGTCTTTCTTGATTATTGAAATTTTTCTTGTGTAAACGGATCTAAGGAATTTATCTATATTCTACATTTCTATGTCCATTTCAAACGAAGTAGGTAATGTGCCGTGTTTTCTTATCAAATTATTAGTACAAACAAACAACTATTGCTGTCAATCGTGTCATTTTTTGTTATTATTTTTAAAAATCAATCGTGTCCACTTGAATAAAATATACTTCGTATTCTATAGTCCGTACTACTACTTTTGATCTTTTTAGTTGTATGACTTATATGATTGTGCGTAGTACTCCATCCGTTCTTAAATACTTGCTCCATTTCTGCATGCGCGGAGTTTTAGGAGAAATTGGAGAAAGTAATAAAATATAGAGGTAGTAGGGTTGGTGGAAGAATAAAAAAATTGTAAAAAGCAAAAGTAACGGAGAAATTGGAGGTAAGAGAATATGAAATGGATAAAGTATGATATATGTTGGGTCCACTAGGTGGTAGAAATAAATTAAATATTGTAAAAAGTTTCCAAATAAGAAAATAGAGCAAGTATTTTTAAAAACGGCCGAAAAAGGAAAGTGGAGCAATTATTTAAAAACGGAGGGATTATATTTTTAGACAATTTTTGGTGCAGAGAGAAAAAAATAAAGAGGACTCATGTAATTAGGGGTGAGTAAAAATTCCGGGTACCCAGAATTGGAACCGGCGGGTCCGAAACCGGAATTAGACCCGATGGTTCCAATTCCGGGTAATAAATTAAGGACCCGATTATAACCAATTCCAATTCCAATTCTCAACTTTTTGGAACAGGAACCGGTTGGGTACCCGGTTACCTAATGTATGCTAAACTAAATAAATTTTAAATAATAAAAATATGTTGAATGTATCTAATTAGTAAATTTAAAAAGTATTATTAATACCTAACATAGATACAAATAGCTTAATGCATATATAAATATAAGTATTAAACACTAAAAATGAACCTAACTAAAATAAAAATTATAATTTGTATTATATTTTAACAATTACATACATAAGTGGGTACCTGGAACCGGAACCGGTACCTAGTGGTTTGAATACCAATTCCTAAATTTTAGGATCCGGTTGAACCAATTCCAATTCCGGATCCACATTTTAGGACCCGGTTCCAACCAATTCCAAGTCCGGGTCCTAAAATTTTGACCAGGTACCCAGTTTGCTCACCCCTACATGTAATAAGAGAGAACTAGTGAGAATTTATTAAATAAAGAAGAAAATGAGGTATTTAAATTGAAATTTGTAGTTTTAAAAAGTGAGTTATCTGATGTGCCTATTTTATATAGTATTTTACCCCGTCCCTTAGTCATAATTAGTATTGTTTTTGGCTCTTTAGAGCCACTTTTATTACTAATTGGTGTGTTCTAGGGTTTTCGTAGATTTGGTTGACATTTGCAGGGATTTATGCTTTTGGAGTATTTTCCCGAGATATTTTGGAGCAATCACGAACATTGGAGAAGCACGACCAGATTCTATAGCCCAGGGCCGGTTAGAGCCATCGAACCGGTGATTAAGGGCTCGGTATGAGATACCGAGACTATTGGATCGTTTAATCACCGATGAGGAAACTTAGATTGGGCCGAGGAATTGAGCCTAATCGAAATCCGAGCCTCGAAGAAGAAGACCGGGCCCGATCGGGCAAGCTTGCGCCCGATCGGGCGGGCGCGCATAAGAGAGCACCAGCAAGAAGGCGCGCCCGATCGGGTGAGCGTTAGCTCGATCGGGCGCGGCTGCCCAGGTGGACCGTGAAGAAAAAGGCGGGCCCGATCGGGCGGCGGCCGCCCGATCGGGCGCGTGTTTTCTCAGACCTGATTAGTTTAGTTTTAATTTTTGTTTTAGGGAATGTTTAAGTACGAGATTTGTACGTAATTTTGGGTGACCTTCTTTTCTTAGATTTTCTCTCTCTACTTAGGATTTTTCTCTCTCTTAACTTTTCTCTCAACTCTTGTTCTTAATTATTTTCATTAATACAGATTTCCTTTGGTAACTATTTCTCTTCCCTTAATCTTAGTTGTTATTTCATTCCTTTAATCATGTCTTGCTTTATTGCTTTGATTTGTTTAGTTTTTATTATGTGTGAGTAGTTTTATTTCTAGGGTTTATGGGGATCCATAAATAATATGAAGGGGTAATTTATTGTCGTTAATTATCAATGCTAGATTAATTTCCTATTGATTGATTTAATGCTCTGTGACTAGATTAGACCTGATCTTTTATGCATGAGTTTGACAATATTGATTCGAGATTCGACAGATGAGAATAGATGTTTAGGTCTAGATTCAATAGGTAGGTTAATTTATAAATGGTTAAGTCGAGATTCGAAAGATGAGATTTAATACCGGTAAAATAATTGTGTGATTATAATACGTAGCGAAAGCCCTTTATAATCTGATTGATGTATGCATTGATGAATGATTATTATATTCTACCCTGGAATATTATTTATTGGTGAACCTATGCCCTAGATCCTTTTATATATTATTTTCTCCTTATTCTTGATCTCCGTAGTTTAGTTTATTATTTAAATATAAATTTTGGTTACCTCATAATCTAGATTATATTAGTTAATTAGGAATAGAAAGATCCGTTTCTTTGTGGATTCGACCCTACTTCCCTATCTACATTAGTTAGAGGATTTAGGAATTACTTTTGATTTGGCGATACGACTATACCCTGTCAAAATTTGGCGCCGTTGCCGGGGAGACAGTTTTATTTTTATTTCTGATTATTTTTGTAGTCTAGATTATTTTCTTTTTGTCTTAGAGAGCGTTAGTTCTCTAAGGCAAATGTCACATTTGCTTCTAGTTTTTGTTTATGCCCAGGTGTTCCAGATCGGGGTACATCCCATTCGATCCCGAGATAGAACGTTCCTTTCATAGACAGAAAAATATCTACAAGCAAATCTTGGCGGATTCTGGTGATAATAATAACAATCACCGCGATCCTCCAACTGGTTCTAGCGATTCAGAGGCATCATCATACGCAGAATCAGAGATGGCGGTTCCAAAGAAGCTTAGTGATTATTCACAACCAAAGCTTACAGATTTTCCACATCTCACCCCTACTCCGGCTCTTGATGGGGTTCAATTCAAAATTAAACCTTAGTTTATAACGATGATAGAGAGGAAGCAATTCAGTGGAGCAAAGGGTGAAGACCCAAATCTTCACATTGCCGACTATTGTCAATATTGTAACACCATCAGGCAAGCCGGGGTCACTCAAGACCAAATCAGGGAGATTCTCTTTCCCTTCTCTTTAACTGGAAAAGATGAATTGTGGTTTAATGGCTTAAATAGAACTGCATTTGGTATAACTGACTGGGAAACTCTTGTTTTGAATTTTTATAACAAGTATTACCCTGCAGAGAGAACAGCCGTACTACGGAGTGCGATTCAAAACTTTGCCCAAGAAGTCGATGAATCTTTATATGAGGCTTGGGAGAGGTTCAAGGATCTACAAAGAGATTGCCCTCACCATAATTTAGCACAATGGCAGTTAATCCAAGCCTTTTATAATGGCCTTGGAAATTCTTCTCGAATAATTTTAGATTCTGCAGCTAGTGGGAGATTTATGAATCTTGATGTTGAAGATGCAGGTCAGGTTATTGAAGACATGGCGATACACAATTCCCAATATGGGAATCCTAGAGGATTTGCTAACAAGGGGAAACATAGTGTTGACTTTGTATCCTTTTTGCAAGCTCAACTGACCTCTATATGCCAAAAATTAGATAATCTGAAAACTGCTAATGTAGCTAATGTTTCTGCGATTAATAATAACTCTAATGAGGCTTTCTGTGAAAATTGTGGTATTTTAGGTCATTGGGAACAAGATTGCAGGAGTTCTGTGGAGCAAGTTAATGCCTTTCAAGCTTATAGGCAGAATAACCCATACTCCAACACCTGCAATCCTGAGTATCGGAATCATCCGTACCTTTCCTACCGGAGTACTAATGTTCAAAATCCACCACCACAAGAACCACAAGCGCCACAACAGCAGCAGAAATATTACCATCCCAATGCTGGCCAGAAGAACCAACCACAACAATCCTCCTCATCTTCTGACCCTTCTCTGGTGGAAATTAGAGCAATGTTGGTTAATATGCAAAAACACATGGAGAGTAGAGATGCGACAATTGATCAAATTCTAGCACATAATAAAATTGTAGATAATCAAATTGCGCAACTTTCCGCTACTCTACAAGCCCGTCAACAGGGAGCTCTACCGGCACAGCCGACCAGGCCTACGGATCAAGCATTTGCAATTACTCTAAGGAGTGGTTCAAACTATGAAGGGCCCCCTATGCCCAAAGTTGATGAACCTGTTTTATTAATTAATGCTAATCTTGATTCCGTTAAACCAAACAATGTAGTTAATGGCCCTGCAGGGCTAAAGGATAATACTAACATATCTAATTCTACATTGCAGGGTACGACTCCAGAGAAGGTGGTTACTCTAGACAAGAGAAGCAATGCTCAAAAGCCAATTATCAAACTTCCATTCCCCAATCGTCAATTGAAGACAAACTTGGATAAGCAGTTTGGTAAGTTCCTGGAGATGGTAAAGGATTTGAAGGTAACAGTCCCCTTCATTGAATTAATCACACAAATCCCCTCGTATGCAAAATTTATGAAAGAAATATTGACGAGAAAAATGTCTATTAGTGAGGTAGAGACAGTAGCTTTCACTGCAGAGTGTAGTGTCGTACTTCAAAATAAGTCTCCACCTAAATTAAAAGATCTGGGTAGTTTTTCTATCCCTTATCATATAGGCAATCTAATGATTGATAATGCATTGTGTGATTTGGGTGCTAGCGTTAGCGTCATGCCATTATCTGTGTGTTCCAAGTTGAATATGGGTAAATTAAAAGCTACCAATATTACTCTACAAATGGCCGACCGTTCTTTCAAATACCCCTTAGGTGTTTTAGAGGATGTCCCCGTTAGAGTAGGTAAATTTTATATACCTGTTGATTTTGTTGTTCTTGATATGAATGAGGATATGCAAACCCCAATTATTTTGGGTAGACCATTCCTTAACACTGCAGGAGCAATCATAGATGTAAGAAGTGGTAAGTTAACGCTATCAGTAGAGGATGATAAAGTTATTTTCAATCTTAATAATACCCCTAAAAGCTCAATGACTGAGGAAAAATGTTTCAGTGTTAATGTGGTTGAGAATTATTCTAACAAACCCCAAGCTCTGGAAAAAGATCTCTTGGAGGCGGTATCTGGTGTTGCATCCTTTTCAGATGAGATAGACAAATGGCAGAAGGAAGTTGATGCAATAGAAAGAGCACTCTACAATGTTGGTCTTGGTTTTGAGGACGACAAGGTGGAATCAATCAAGCAAGTTGCACGATTGGAGCCTACGGTAAGTGTTCCGCCAAATCGAGTTGCAAGTGTTGAATGCAATGACAATTTGAAGCAACCCTCGATCAAAGATGGATCTTTAGTGCGTAGCATTAAAGATCCCCCAGTCCAAGTCAAGGAGGATCCACCAGATAAGGTGAATTGGCGTCCCACAGGGCATGTCAAGAAGCCGCGTCGCGCCGAAACACCGCTAGACCGGGTGAGAAACCACCCGATCAAGCGTTAGGCCAAGGATCCTAGTTATTATAATGTGGTAAGAGGGTCGTGCGGGACCTAGATAAACCAGCGCTTTGCGGGAGGCAACCCGTATTTCTTGCTTTCTAGACTAGTTTTCCTTTTTCTCTATTTTTATTTTTATTTTAGAGAGGCGAGGAGAGTGAATTTTACCTTTCATGAGTGTTTTTGTACAGGTTGAGATCCCATAGTACAGAGGTTTCTAGAGAAAAAAAAAAGTTAGGCGAAGAAAGAGAAGCTCCAAGTCTGGGTACGGGCCCGATCGGGCAAGGCTCGCCCGGTCGGGCGCGCACCTAAGGGTCAGAGATCGAGTTCATTTCGCCCGATCGGGCGAAGAGTCCCGATTGGGCGCGCAAGTGAGGAAAGAAATCGAGGGAAATTTCGCCTGATCGGGCGAATCCACGCGATCGGGCAGAATTTTGGAGAAATCGAGTGCCACAAAAAGAAATATCAGGCGAAGCTCGCCCGATCGGGCGAGCAAAGGGCGATTTCCAGGTTCAAGTTCGCGCCCGATCGGGCGGAGGTCGCCCAATCGGGCGCGCACTTTGCAAATTGGCATTAACCACCTTCGCCCGATCGGCCGCGCCTTTTTGATCCGGGGTTTCAACCCCTTTCTCCCTTTCTCTTTTCTTTTTCTTTCTTACTTCTTCCTTCTCCTTCACACTTTCTCTCTCTAAACCTCCATTTTCACACCTTCAACTACACCTTCAATCCAAGATCTCCTCAAATTCACCCATCAAAACCTCTAATTTCTTACATATTCTTAATCCTCACATCTTCCTCTACATTTCCCACCTATTTTCTCCCACTTTCTCTCATATTTCCTTCAAACCCTTAGAGAGAGAAAGCTCCAAACATCAAATTTTTCCACATATAATGGCCTCAAAACATTCAAGGTTACAAAGGGGTGAGAGTTCGAGGGTACCACAACCAACGGTCAACCCGGACCTTCAAATTCCCAGATGGGAGGAGGTTGTCATCACCTCGGAGGAGCAACGGGCTAGAATGTTAAACCTCATTGATTGCCAGGTAATCTCTACCCGTTTTATTCATCATCCCACACTAGCTAGGTTAGGTTTAGATAAATATGTGGAAAAATTATTCAAAGGTATAGGCATGAGTGGTTTCTTTCAAATGTGCCATGATACGTATGACTATTTAACATTAGAATTTATTTCACGTTTTAATGTTATTAAAATGAATGCACTAATCACTCATGTACAATTCCGATTATTAAACAACGATGTGAGACTAACTCTTAAAGAATTCGGAAAGTTGTTTGATTTGAAATTGGATAAACCGATTAAACCTTCTCAAGACCACACCGCCGTGGTCTATAAGAGGCTAACTGGGGAGGATTTGGTTAACCTCCAACATGCCAAAGGGACGTGGATTCAACATCCCGTCCCAAAATTTTGGCAAAGATTTACCGGCCTAACTATTTTTGGGAGGCATGAACCGGCAAATGTGAGGAGAGATGAATTGGAACTTTTGGCATCCTATGTAATTCCTAACGCTGAAAAATTGAACATACCTCATAGGATAGCCAATCACTTCCAAAGGGCGGCCAATGCGGCCGAGGCTAGTAAGTCTAGGGCACCTATTTATTTTGGGGGGTTAGTGACCCACATTGCCAAAAAACACCTAGGTTGGAACCCGGATGGGCATAGAAAAGTTGTAGGATCAAACCTCATGGACCTAGCCTATCTAGGGAGTCTAAACTGGGTGCAACCCGTGGGGGGTGACACTTGGTGGATAGTCCACCGACAATCGGGTAGGAGGGATCAAGCCTTCACCTTTCCCAACCCCGCCTTGAGCAAATTTGAGAAGGGGAAGCCTTCTTATACTTTCGAGATTAACGGTCAAGGTGAGGTCCAACCACCTCACCCTTCACCACAACCCCACCAATCTCCCCTAGACCACTCCCCTCATCACCATTCACCACACTACCCACCACCTCCACCCTTCACATATGACATTCTCACTTCCTCAACCAACTACAACATTGACCCCAACGCCCCTTATGACTTTTCGGCTTTTAGGAGCCAATTGGATAGGATCGAGATGGGGCAAAGGGAGAGTCGAGAGTATGGTTAGGGACTTGGACACTAGAGTTGGGTCTCTAGATAGGCGGGTGGGGTATGTGGAGAGGAACGTCGGGAGGGGTTTGTACCCCATGTATGATGATTATGCCCGTCGGGGGGCTATTCCCCCCGATTCACTTGTTCCCGATTGGTTCTAATACCCCCAAGGAGGGTATTCTCACCCCGGTGCGTATGGTACTTATGTGGACTACTCTTCAGTCCATGGTTATGGGGGTGACGCTCCTTTTGGGGGTATGGGGGGAATGTGGACCCTAACTACTTTGCAGGTGGTTCGGGTTATGGTGGTGCTGGACCGAGCCAGGGTGGTGTCGGCTCGAGCCATGGAGGAGGATATGAGAGGATGGATGACGATGAGGAGTAGCTCCTCCTAGCTACCCTCCCAAGTCAATGAGGGCATTGCTTGATTTAGCTTGGGGGGAGATTTCTTGTATATATGGTAACTTTCTTTCTCTCTTCTCTATTTATTGCTCTCCTAGTGTAGTTTTTATTGCTTTCTTATATATGAAAAATACAAAAAAATTGAAAAATACAAAATCCAAAAATACGTCCCAATGAATTGTAAATTATGCTTCCCTGTGCCCCTTACTTGAGAAAATTGTTTTGATTCTTGGTATTTGATGATAAGCATTGTGGATTAGTTAATCATGATTTGATGTTTGATTGCCTTGAAACATTAACATGCGTCAATTTTGTCCAACTACTTGTGAATATAGTGCTTGACTAGTTGATTTGGTTAGGAATGTGTGATAGTTCCATAGTTCCTGGTATGTCAATGAATTGGACTATTGGTTTGCAACTATTAGTAATATTTTTATGATTCATTATTATGCACATTGTGGATGATGAAGGCATTTGTTCTTTTAGGTAGCCTCCAAATATTGTAGATACATTTGTTCCCTTCTTGCTACCCATGTTGTTGCCTTGACTTTTTGTTGTTTTATTAGCCATATTACAAGCCTATTTTGCCCCATTGGTTACTAGTCCCAAACTTGGCTTGGGGGAGCTATTAGTGAGTGAGGTGAGGGAGTTTGTAGTGTGCTTATTATTTGCACAGCTTGGGTGGGCTTTTGAGAAGTTGTTTTTGTTGTTGATCATGTTTATTTTTGATGACTTTGAGAGTTATATTTTCTTGAAAAAAATAAAGCATGATGTTATGAAAAAAAAAGAGAAGTTCAAGAAAAAAAATATGTTGAAAAAAATAGGTGAACTTCAAAAGAAAAGAAAAGTGTTCAATGTTCAAATGTTCTAGTTGGAGGTTGATCAAAATAAAAAAAAAAATAGAGCGTCAATGAAAAATTCAAGTTTTTATTCATTCCACTTCTTCATTATTATATTTTATGAGTGATATGTAAGAGTTGAGATTGTTTATTATGTTTGGAGTATATTTGGTTGATGTTAGAGTTGGTTATGTAGGAGATGTGGATCATTATTTATTTTGATCATGGGTTTTATTAGGATTTGGCTCCCTTAATGCATAGCTTTCCTCTCATATATTCCCAAATTTATCCTACCCTTTACCCTAGCCTTACATTACAAGCTTTAAAGACCTTCCGACCTTTGTGCATAGAATTGTATGAATGTGAAAGTGTTGCTTATCAATGCAAGTTATGATTTGACATATTTCGAGTCGACTAGTAGGATTGAGCGTTCATTGTTTTATACACACGAGAGTGTGAGTTGGGAGGGCATTGTTCATATAAAGGGGTTGGATGGAGAGCAATCGATAACATCTTTTACTCGCCACAAAAATGAGAGTTGAGTGCACGAGCACTAGTCTTGAATTCTATATGCTCTTGTGGTTTGCTCTGTTTGACAATTGTTAGGGAAGATTGGTAATTAGATGGATTTGATTGGTTGATTTTGAAGCATGTTTATTTGATTTACCCTGGATCGTTTGTGCTTGATTTTTACTTTTTGGGGTGAAGCATATTTATTGATTCATTGATGAGATCTTTGCTTAGGAACAAGCAAAGGTTTGGCTAGGGGGAGTTTGATGTGTCTATTTTATATAGTATTTTACCCCCGTCCCTTGGTCATAATTAGTAGTGTTTTTGGCTCTTTAGAGCCACTTTTATTACTAATTAGTGTTTTCTAGTGTTTTCGTAGATTTGGTTGACATTTGCAGGGATTTATGCTTTTGGAGTATTTTCCCGAGATATTTTGGAGCAATCACGAACATTGGAGAAGCACGACCAGATTCTATAGCCCAGGGCCGCTTAGAGCCATCGAACCGGTGATTAAGGGCTCGGTATGAGATACCGAGGCTATTGGATCGTTTAATCAAGACCCGATGAGGAAACTTAGATTGGGCCGAGGAATTGAGCCTAATCGAAATCCGAGCCTCGAAGAAGAAGACCGGGCCCGATCGGGCAAGCTTGCGCCCGATCGGGCGGGCGCGCATAAGAGAGTACCAGCAAGAAGGCGCGCCCGATCGGGTGAGCGTTAGCTCGATCGGGCGCGGCTGCCCAGGTGGACCGTGAAGAAAAAGGCGGGCCCGATCGGGCGACCCTTCGCCCGATTGGGCGCGTGTTTTCTCAGACCTGATTAGTTTAGTTTTAATTTTTGTTTTAGGGAATGTTTAAGTACGAGATTTGTACGTAATTTTGGGTGACCTTCTTTTCTTAGATTTTCTCTCTCTACTTAGGATTTTTCTCTCTCTTAACTTTTCTCTCAACTCTTGTTCTTAATTATTTTCATTAATACAGATTTCCTTGGTAATTATTTCTCTTCCCTTAATCTTAGTTGTTATTTCATTCCTTTAATCATGTCTTGCTTTATTGCTTTAATTTGTTTAGTTTTTATTATGTGTGAGTAGTTTTATTTCTAGGGTTTATGGAGATCCATAAATAATATGAAGGGGTAATTTATTGTCGTTAATTATCAATGCTAGATTAATTTCCTATTGATTGAATTAATGCTCTGTGACTAGATTAGGCCTGATCTTTTATGCATGAGTTTGACAATATTGATTCGAGATTCGACAGATGAGAATTGATGTTTAGATCTAGTTTCAATAGGCAGGTTAATTTATAAATGATTAAGTCAAGATTCGAAAGATGAGATTTAATACCGGTAAATTAATTGTGTGATTATAATACGTAGAGAAAGCCCTTTATAATCTGATTGATGTATGCATTAATGAATGATTATTATATTCTACCCTAGAATATTATTTATTGGTGAACCTATGCCCTAGATCCTTTTATATATTATTTTCTCCATACTCTTGATCTCCGTAGTTTAGTTTATTATTCAAATATAAATTTTGGTTACCTCATAATCTAGATTATATTAGTTAATTAGGAATAGAAAGATCCGTTTCTCAGTGGATTTGACCCTACTTCCCTATCTACATTAGTTAGAGGATTTAGGAATTACTTTTAATTTGGGGATACGATTATACCCTGTCATCATCTAATAAATAAAAACGTATTAAATACATTGTTGTTATTATGTTACAATACAATTTTTCTTATAGGGGCCAAATTACCTTAATATTATTAAATATATTGTAATTCCCTGTATTTTTAAATATTTTAAATTTTATTTTATTATTTGTATTTTTCTCGGAATTATTCTATAGGTTTCAAATTATTTTGGGTTGATAACCATTTTGTTACAAAAGGATTTTTTTAATTGTCAATTCTACAATATATGTCCAAACAAACAAAGCCTATTCCATTTTTAGGAAATTTTGTCAACAACTACCAATTAAAGCACGTGTTTTGAAAATAACTAACTATTAAAAACTTTTTTTAAAAGAACTACCACAAATTTATAAAAAGTTTAAGTAGCACTACCACTCTAACAATTTTGGTTAGAATTTTTGGCATTTGGGTCTTACTTTTTATCACATTTTACATTTATAAAAGGTAATGTAGTCAATTTAGATGGTGATTATAGGAGGAAAAGGTAAAAAGTGGAACCTACATGCCGAATATTCTAGTTGGAATTATTAGGGTGGTAGTGCTACTTAAAATTTTTACAATTTTGTGGTAGTTCTTTTTTAAAAAACAAAATTAATATGTAGTTGTTTTCAAAACACGCGCTTTAATTGGTAGTTGTTGACAAAATTTCTCCATTTTTATTTCTTAATTGGCCCATTATTTTTATGAGGCCCAATATTTCTACTTACACTACAACTCTCTCTCCTATAAATACCTCATACATCCCCAAGATTTTTCCCACACAAAAGGTTAGTCTTATGGCAAATTTGCTAAAAAAAACCTTTTAAATGTGTCATTTTGTGAAAAAAAAATAAAATAAAAAACCTTTTAAAAGCTTTTTTGTAAAAGAAAACCTGAAGTTAATTTTTTTTTTGTTTAAAACAACCTAGTAGCACTAATTCACTTAATTAATGCGTATTCCTTCTAATCACTCTATAACCCTTGATTAACTATTTAATAATTAAATTATTTTATAAATTAAAAAAAATAGAAAACCACCACCCCAACACCGGTCAGCCACCCTTTCCCCTCCCCTGGCAGCAGCCCTTACCCCCGGCGACCACCTCCCTCCCCCCCTAAACCATGGCAGCAGCCCCCTTCTTCTTAAATCTCTCTTTTTCTCTATCCTCAACCTTCAATGCCTTCAACAATGGTGGTTACTTTCACAAACCCTTCATTCTCCCCTTTCCTAACCTTTTCTTGAGTTTCTTCCAAACTTCTAACCCCAATCCTCCAATTATGCACCACCTCGACCACGAAAACCACCATCTATGTTATCAAGAGCCGCAAAATTTTTAGAATAGTCAAGGGTAAGAACATACCTTGAGGAGAGAGATGGTAAGTGCATAAGAACACCTCAGCAATTTTTTACTTTGTTTGTGGCGGTGATTGCGGTGGAGAAGACATGGAATTGGGTTATGCGGCAACGATTATGGCGATTGGTGGCTGCTGCCAGAGTTTAGGGAAGGGGAGGGTTGCAACGGGAGAAGGGGAAAAGGAGGGGGATCGACCAGCGGTGGAGTTGGGTTGCCAGAGGTGTGGGGGCTGCTGCAAGGGGAGGAGGAAAGGGTGGCTGCCTAGTTGTGGGGTGGTGGTTTTTTTTATTTTATTTTTAAATTTATAAATTAATTTAATTATTAAATAGTTAAGTAAGAGTTATAGAGTGATTAGAAGAAATTAGATATTAATTATGTGGATTAGTGTTACTAGGTTGTTTTAAACAAAACAATTTTAAGTTCGGGTTTTCTTTTACAATAAAGCTTTTAAAAGGTTTTTTTCCGCAAAATGATGCATTTAAAAGGTTTTTTTAACAAATTTGACTAGTCTTATTTTCTTTTCTCTTTATTTTATTTTATTTTATTTTTCCTTTAATTTTCTTTTCTTTTCTTTTTTCTTTCTTTCTTTATTTTTCCTTTTCCTACGTTAGCAAAGCTCACTGCTGCCCTAGACTCCTGCCGCCAGCCACCTTCGGTGCACCCGCCTACCGCCGGCGTCAGACCACCGGCGACCACCCAACTGTGGCCCACCATGGCCGCCCCTCCTTCTTCCTCCTCCTTTGTTTTCATTATTTTGCTTAATGTTATTAAATTGTTTTGGGTTTTTTATTTTATTGATTGAATTAGTTAATTTAGTACCTGTAACACCTCGTCTAAAACAGAAGGAGAGACGTTAGCGGAAATAACGTCGAGACGGTAATGTCACTCTAAAGGTTAATAAAAAAAAATAAAGGAAACAACTGAAAAGGTGATATAAAATTATTTAAGTGAAAGAAAACTCATTAAACATAGAAAGCTTCAAATGAGGTAGAACAACCTCAAATCCAACTGTCCCAAAAAAAAGATGGACTAAAGATAACATCGGGAAGTCTATAAAACTGATAAGAAACAAACTAAACACTCTGCTCTCTGCCCAGACTCAACAGAAGCTACTCTTCACCTGCAAATAACATTTTGGTTCCACAATCAGTGGGGAGTAACTAGCAGTTCTCCCAAAGACAAGGAGATCACATAGCAAGAATCACTAGTAGAAAAATACAATAAGGCACCCCCATAAAGGCACCGGTTCAGGCCAAACCGGTGCCCTAAACCGGCCCAAATTTGGGCGCCATTTTACACAAATATAAAAGGCACCGGTTCAGACCAAACCGGTGCCAAAAACTAAAAGGGCACCGGTTTGAACCGGTGCCAATTGAACCGCTCCTAAATTTAAAAAAAAAACCGGTTTAACATTATAATAATAATAAAAAAAACCCTCCCATATATAAATCCCCCCAAACCCTAACACTCAGTCACTCATCTCGCCGCTTCTCCCTCCTCTTCTCTCCTTCTCTCCTCCTCTTTCGCTCATCATTCACGACTCATCTCCTCCTCTTTCGCTCATCATTCACCAGTGTTTCTCATCTCCTCCTTCCCTTTCTCATCTCCTCCTCCTTCCCTTTCGCTACCACGTCTCCTTTTCCTTCTCCTTCAAGCCCACCACGAAGACCACCACGGAGACCACCACGAACACCACCACGGAGACCACCACGAGCACATGCAACACCACGAACCGGTTTGATTTTGATTTAGTTTTTTCGATTTTGATTTTAATACATTTTGTTTTCGATTTTGATTGTAATACATTTTGTTTTCGACTTTGATTTTTTGTTTTTCGATTTCTGGGTTATTTTTTTCCGTTTTCAATTTTGAATTTTTTTTTCGATTTTTGTTTATTCGATTTTAATGTATTTTGTTTTCGATTTTGATATTTTATTTTTCGATTTCTGTAATATTTTTTTTCTTATGTTTGATTTTGAATTTTTTTTCGATTTTTTTTTGTTTATTCGATTTTATTATATTTTGTTTTCAATTTTGTTTTTTTTGTTTTTCGATTTCTAGGTTTTTTAATTTTTATTTTTTATCTGGGTTTTTTCGATTTCAAATTTTTTTTCGATTTCAATTTATTTCCATTTCTGGGTTTTTTTTTATTACTGGGTATTTTACGATTTAATTTTTTTGCGATTTCAATTTCTTTTTCTGGGTTTGAATCTTAATTTTTTTTCTAGGTTTGAATCTTCATTTTTTTTCTGGTTTTGAATTTCAATTTTTTTCTGGGTTTGAATCTTAATTTTCGTAATTTTAGTTTATAGTGAGTTTATTAATGTCGGTGTTTTAATTGATGCAGGTGAAGAATCAAGGTGTTGCTTTTGGAATTTTGATTTCAATGTTGTAATTTTTTTTCTTCGATGTGTAATTTTTTTTTTCTTCAATGTTATAATTTTTTTTTTCTGGATTTTGATGTTGTAATTTATTTTATTTTTTTGTATTGTAAAATAACAATTTAATCATCAATGTATTTCCTATTCAAGCTTGTTATATGTTTCTGATTATATTTCTTATTTAATGATCAATTTTGATCAATATTCATTTCATTTAAGTGGATAAAATATTATGTGTGTATGTGGATAAAGCAAACTAAAAAAAAATACATGAATTGGCACCGGTTAACCGGTGCCAATTGACTTTAATTCCCAGAAAAAAAAAAGAGAAGTTATGGCACCGGTTAACCGGTGCCTATTTGACCCTATGGCACCGGTTTTGAACCGGTGCTAAAAAATTGGGTTTTTGGCACCCCCCACATTGGCACCGGTTCAAACCGGTGCCTTAGGCCGGGTTTGAACCGGTGCCAAATTCGTTTTTTCACGTAGTGAATCAAGACAAGGTAAGAACAAGGAAAAAGGAATATGAAAACAAAGTCACAAGACATGAACTAAAAGAAAATAAATATATTAGAAAGAAACTATTCAATGGAAAATAGGGTTACTTAGTAAATCAAAACTTGAAACAAAATAAAATAATTGTTAAAGTTCATATAATACTTCAAACAAGCAAGACACGTTAAACAGTGTAGTAATAATATTTATATCATAGAAAAACAATTTGACTAAAGTAGGATCGAACGCTAGTGGAAGCCCGCAGTCCACTTCCTAAGGTTTGTCAGGCGAACCTCCAGTCAACTCACAGGAGACTGTGTCTAAGAATGGCCAAACTCCCAGTGCTGGATAGAAGCCAGATATGGACTTACACCTCCGAACCTCCCGGACGACAACAATTAACCCAGGTTATACTACTTGAATCCCGCAGCCAAGTAGTTGGCATGTTCTAACCATTGGAATCCCGCAGTCCAATGGCTCCTAACTTACAGTCAATATAAAAATCGATAAAATAATATAATTTTAAATAAAAAATTATCAATGATCAGCAGATATGCCACATATGGCCTTATACTCACGAATTATCAAATCAAACACCGCAATACGCATACGTTAAATAGTGGGTTACCAACCCCATGAGAAGTCTTTTAATCAAAAATATGCACACTATACACATACATATACATGCTGTCCAATTTTTACAAATTGCAAATACATACTTCTAAAAAAAATCAGAATAATTAGATTATTGCTCTAAAATTATCAAACTTGCACACATTGACCCTCACATTGACACAAGTATTATAAAGTATAATAAGAGACATAACAAGGTTTAATCATGATTATACAACCTAAACTAATCCCAACCAACAGCTTACATAAAAGTTCAGACACCCCAATATTATCAAGCCAAAGTTCACCTACTTAGATTACTAGTCATTGTACCAATTAATAACTTGAAGATACATTACATAATATGATTACATGAACTCCTAGCATGATTTATAAAGTGATAATCAGAGTACTATACTAACACTATTTTATAAGAATAGCATACAGTAGTTTGCTCCACCTCACTCCACGAAACCGAAGATACAACCTCTCATAACAACAATTATATTAGCTACAATTATCACCCAACAAAACTAGAAATTCAAGTAATTAATTTGGTCACCATTAACCATGAAAGTCAACTCCACACTAAACATATCCCAATGTAACTTGAAGGTCCAAAAAGCACATGACACCAAAGAGAAATTTCGCAGCAGCAAGTGAACAGAAAAACTTGGTAATTAACTAACATGATCATGAGTTATTACATAAGTTTTAATCCTTGATATTTCGACATACATATACAAATGTGGGAATATAGCAGTCCCTTTAAACACGCATGTCACACAAAAATCAATTGGAAAATAGTTCACAATTCATCTAATTAAAAATCAGTTTCTATAACGATTGTACTAGTATTCGTCATACGACTTTCTCAATGAGGAAATTCTTGTTCATCAGGCTGATTTATAGCTTGTGTAAATCAGGGGTTAATTTTGTCTTTTCATGCATAATAGTAAGGGTACTCTTGTCAATGCACACATAACTTGGCAAACGTTGGGATAACGCTCGTTAACTCGTTCCCATCCTTCACGACAGAAACCAAAACCAGAAAGTCAGAAACCCAGTTCTTCCTCCACGCCAGATACCAAAACCCAAAAACCCACTTCTTCCTCTACGCCACCACTGCCTATAGTAGTTCAAAATGCTGTTGCGAATGAAAGGTTTTCCCTAAGGGTAATTTTAATATCAAGTATGATTGTTATGATGCCTTCTATTTTCTTTCCTAATATTCATGTTAGTATCATGTTAGGGTTAAAGCTTTGATTTTTATTGCTTAGTGACATGCTAGGGTTTGTTATTAATCTTGTTAGTATCATGCCTAGGATCTTGCTATTTTTATTATGCTTTAACATGATTATTATTATGATTATAATTTTATGATTGTTATAATTATTATATTGATTATATATTATGTTGCTTGATATTTTATTGCTTGATCACGCCTTTATGCATGTTTAAAGGGAATTTGTACTTGTAATCACGCTCAATAAGATAATTAATAATCTTGTTTAGGGTTAATTTGATTATAATTCAAGTGATCGCCAATAATAGATTTATTTGTGCATTAAATTCAACTAACATAGATAAACAGGTTTAGGGTTAATCCTATTGATTGCATGTTAGTCAGAAAGCGCACATGAATACGATCAGAATAAAGTAGAGGCCTATTATTAGGGCAGGTTCAATCTCTTTTAGGTTGGATTTGTACCTTCATCCCCGAACCCTATTTGGTTCAAGACCTTATGGAGTTGACGATCTCTTGGATCGTTAAGGGGTGTAACCTTCACCTAGTGAACGGTTTACAAGTTCCTAAAAAAACTTATTGGCGACTCTTTTGCTCTATCTTCTTTCCCTTTGGACGCCACCGTACTTTAGTGTATGATTACAGTGGGGTTCAAGCTAGAGGTTAATGCTTGAAATATTCCCTACAGTTATAATTTTCATATTTTGTGAATTCTAAAACCTAGGTTTCTAATTTATTAAACTTGGGATTTTAGGGTTCTTATGATCAATTAAATTTGGGCTTTTGTTCCTATTGAATTTCTATCGATTAATTGAGCATAAAAACAGGTTTTTAAGGAAGTTTTAATGAGTTTTAAATCAAGTTATATTGTTGTAAATTTGGTTGTTTGGGTATTGATTGAGATTTTGTTGTTTGATTTAGGAGAGGACCTCATAGACGAAGGTGTTTTTAGTAGGAAAAACGGTTTACCAATTTTTTTATTCAAGGTAAGTACAAGTTACGAAATCTTGCCTTTAGAAGCATGATTAGGGATGTATCGAAAACTTAGTATCATGTATAGAGAAGACTGAGCTTAATTATTTGGTTATACCACTAGTGGATAACGGGGTAATTCGTAACGGGCACCTAAAAAGCCCGTTACAAATAACCCATTATTCGCATCACAATGTGTGCACCGTGACACAGTGCTGGGCACCGTCACGCGACACTGGCTACCGTGATACGGTGTATAGTTTTATCAAAAAAAATGTCCAGATTCATTTTATCTTTTTAATTAAGCATTAAATAAAGGATTATTAAGCGCCATTTTAGTGCTCTAAGTTAATTTTTAGGTGTAGGGTTTGCATATTTATTGATCGGGCTCAATTAATAATTAATACAAAAAGGATTGTAAGAGGTTTGGGCTACAATGTGAGTTGGACTGAGTTTGACTAAATGGAGTTTAAGTACTTTCGATATTAAATACTTGACCCAACCAATAATGGTGGTGAAAGGTTGTTCATCATCGGGTTTGGTTTTGGGGAGTCATTTTTAGTTGTCTACAAAAATGAGAAAATGAAAAGCTCAAAAATATTTTGATGTTAGAGTCTTTCAGGCCAATAGACCAGATTAGTAAATAAAAAAGACCCTTAGTGACAATTTGGTAAAAAAAACTTACTCCGGCGACTGTAGGGAATATTTTAAGCATTATCCCTAGCTTGAACCCCACCGTGATCACACACTAAAGTACGGTGGAGTCCAAAGGGAAAGAAGATAGAGCAAAAGAGTCGCCAACAAGTTTTAGGAACTTGTAAATCGTTCACGAGGTGAAGGTTACACCCCTTAACGATCCAGGAGATCGTCAACTCCAATAGGTCTGGAACCATGACTTGTAGTTCGGGGATTAAGGTACAAATCCTACCTAAAAGAGATTGAACCTGCCCTAATAATAGGCCTCTACTTTATTCTGATCATATTCATGTGCGCTTTTTAACTAACATGCAATCAATATGATTAACCCTAAACCTGTCTATCTATGTTGGTTGAATATAATGCACAAATAAAACTATTATTGGCGATCACTTGAATTATAATCAATAATTAACCCTAAACAAGATTATTAATAATTATCTTATTAAGCGTGATTACAAGTACCAATTCCCTTTAAACATGCATAAAAGGTGTGATCAAGCAATAACAATAAATATATATCAAGCAACATGATATAAATAAATAAATCATAACAATTATAACAATAATAATCATATTAAAGCATAATATTAATAGCAAGATCCTAGGCATGATACTAACAAGATTAATAACAAACCCTAGCATGTCACTAAACATTAAAAATTAAAGCTTTACCTTAATATGATACTAACAATCATAAATATTAGGAAGAACATAAAAGATATCATACTTTTAATCATACTTGATATTAAAGTTACCCTAAATATGATACTAGGAATTTATTGTTGTCACCCTAAACATCAAATTAAGGAAAACATCCTAACATGATACTAGGAATCATAATAACAACCCAAGCATGATTTCTACATCATAATATCAATAAAAACCATTAAAGTACTTAATTGGATGTCTCGTACCTCTTTCTAATAACAATATACACACGTTAGTAAATTCAAGGAAAATAATAAATAAACAATTAAATTAAATAATTGAAAGAGAGATTAGGGACCAAACCCTCAGAAATTAAAACCTAGGCAACTTCGAATAATGCTAAGTGTATCTAGGTCTTGTGAATGCGGAATTTTGTGAAAAGAGGGTAGGTTCAGAAAAGAGAGAGAGAAGCTTTAGAGAGAATAAGAGAATTGTTGAATGTAGGTGAATGAAAACGGAGTTTTTAGAAGGCTATTTATAGAGAAAATCAGCCAAAAAGATAAAAAAAAAAAAACAAATAAGAGTTCTGACGCGCATAAAACTTGATTAGCGCCGACGCTGGCAATTAGAGCCAGACACTAATGCTAGTGCCAGACACTAATGGTTGGCGTTTGGCGCTAATTAAATTTTTGACGCGTTTTCTAAAATCAGATAAAATTTAACCATACAGGAGGATAAAATCGTATTTTGCTCAAAAACACTCTGCTAATTGAATTAGGAATGAAAAGAACCCACTTCTAGAAGAATCTAGAAGACTAAAACCATTCCTAATTGCATTAGGAATGATAAATCTATATTAGGCCCTCCTCTAGATTATTGGGCCGCATATAAGGCTCAAACCGGGCCCAGTTTAGTAATTTGGCCATAATTTCCTCATTATTCATCGGAATTGGGCTTATAATATATCGTTGGAAAGCTCTTTTCAAACCCCATCCAACTACACTACTATTGGACCCATATCATGGACCAACCAAACTGGACTAGCTGTTTTCTTAAAATAGATTTTCAAAAACAGAGAGAAGAGAAAAGAAATTAAAATTATCCGCAACACTAGACTTTCCACACTTTCACTTCATCCGATTATGATTCGACGTGAAAGGTACTCATGACCGGGTTTGGTTTTTGGGGAGACACATTTGGGTGTCTACAGAAGCCCCCACTTTGACTGAGTTTGGAGAAACGCAAGTTTCGTAAACGAAAGTCAAAGTATCGATAGGGACGGAGAATGATTCAGAACATTCTGCGATCCTAAATAATTCTTGTAACGCCGATACCTACAAACTAGCGTTAGTTAAACAAATAAAAGAGTTAAGAAACGCGTTTCTTGCACCGTCGAGCACACGTCTCTGAAAGTAACCGATTTGTTGCATTTTGCTGTTGTGACAACCTTCCACAATCTATGGAATGCCATCTTGCTGTCTTAATGTTCACTCGTCTCTGAACAATGGAGCTTCTTGGATATGTTCATGCGTCTCTGAACAATAGAGATTCTTTTTAATATGAACTTCTGAATGATGTGTCCACGCGTCTCTGAACAAAGAGCTTCTTGGATAATATGTCCACGCGTCTCCGAGCAAAAGAGCTTTTGAATAATATGCCCACGCGTCTCTAAGGAAAGAGCTTTGATGATATATCCACACGTCTCTGAACACAAGAGCTTGAAATACATGTCCACACGTCTCTGAACAAAAGAGCTTGATATACATGTCCACGCGTCTCTGAACAAAAGAGCTTGAAAATAAGATGCCCACGCGTCTCTGAGTAAAAGAGCTTGAAAGAAATGTCCACGCGTCTCTGAACAAAAGAGCTTGAATGTTTGTTGCGATAATATTCCGAAGAAAAATTTTCGAAGACTAATGCTTGTCGATCTTTAAAGCTCGCTTGAACTTTGCTTCCACTATGCTAGTACGTCGGCGCTTTTGCTGCTTGTGAACTAGTATGTCGGTGCCTCTGCTGTTTATGAACCAGTACGTCGGTGTCTCTGCTGTTTATGAACCAGTACATCGGTGTCTTGCAATGAGCCAATGTTTTATGCACTTTAAGCTAAGTGAGACTGTAGGGAATATTTCAAGCATTATCCCTAGCTAGAACCCCACTGTGATCATACAGTAAAGTACGGTGGCGTCCAAAGAGAAAGAAGATAGAGCAAAAGAGTCACCAACAAGTTTTTTAGGAACTTGTAAACCGTTCACGAGGTGAAGGTTACACCCCTTAACGATCCATGAGATCGTCAACTCCATAAGGTCTTGAACCAAATAGGGTTCGGGGATGAAGGTACAAATCCAACCTAAAAGAGATTGAACCTGCCCTAATAATAGGCCTCCACTTTATTCTGATCGTATTCATGTGCGCTTTCTGACTAACATGCAATCAATAGGATTAACCTAAACCTGTTTATCTATGTTGGTTGAATATTAATGCACAAACAAAACTATTATTGGAGATCATTTGAATTATAATCAAATTAACCCTAAACAAGATTATTAATTATCTTATTAAGCGTGATTACAAGTACAAATTCCCTTTAAACATGCATAAAGGTGATCAAGCAATAACAATAAATATAATATCAAGTAACATAATAACAATCATAAATAATTATCATAATAATAACAATAATAATAATAATAATAATAATAATAATAATAATAATAATAAATAAAATAATCATAATAATAATAATAATAATAATAATAATAATAATAATAATAATGATAATAATAATAATAATAATAATAATAATAATAATAATAATAATAATAATAATAATAATAATAATAATAATAATAATAATAATAATAATATTAATAAATTATAACGATTATAATCATAAACGTGTTCATGTTAATATTAAAGCATAATAGCAAGATCCTAGGCATGATACTAACAAGATTAATAACAAACCCTAGCATGTCACTAAGCAATAAAAATCAAATCTTTAACCCTAACATGATACTAACAATCATAAATATTAGGAAGAACATAGGATGCATCACAGGAATCATAATAAGCATATTTGATATTATAACCTTTTCCCTAAACATGATACTAGGAATATCATAATAACAATATAAACATGATTTCTACATCAGAATATCAATTAAAACCATTAAAGGACTTACTTTGATGCCTCGTACCTCTTTCTAATAACAAAATACACACGTTAGTAACTTCAAGGAAAATAATAAATCAAACAATTAAACTAAATAATTGAAAGAGAGATTTGGGACCAAACCCTCATAAATTAAACCTTTCACGTCTAGGGCGAAGGCAACTTCGAATATGACTAGGTGTTTCTAGATCTAATGAATGCGGAATTTTGTATGTGAAAGATTAGATTAGAAAAGAGAAAGAGAAAGATGGTGAATGATTAAAGAAGAGAATGAGAGAATTAATTGAATGAAAACTGATTGTAGGTGAATATAAATTAAAACTATTGTTGATGAATAAAAACAGAGTTTTTACGTCGTTATTTATAGAGAAATCAGCCAAAAAGATAAAATATCAAAACAGAGCACTTGGCGCACGTAAAACAGAGCTGGCACCAACCCTGGCTAATTGGCGCCAGGCGCCAACACTAGCGCCAGGCCTAGATCCAGGCGCCAATGCCTAGTGTCAGGTGCCATGCCTGTTTTTAACGCGTTTTCGAAAATCAAATAAGTTTTCCGTACTGGAGGATAAAATCGTATCTTTTCCTCAAAAATGCTCTTTGATTTTAATTAAAACTCTGAAAAGTCAACAAAAGTCAATCTATCAATGCTAATTGAATTAGGAATGAAAAGAACCTTCTAGAAGAATCTAGAAGACTAAAACCATTCCTAATGGCATTAGGAATGATAAATCATATTATGCCCTCCTCTATATCATTGGGCCGTATATAAGGCTCAAACCGGGCCCAGTTTAGTAAATTGGCCGTAACTTCCTCAATATTCATCGGAATTGGGCTTATAATATATCGTTGGAAAGCTCTTGTCAAGCCCCATCCAGCTACACTACTATTGGACCCATATCATGGACCAACCAAACTGGTTTGGTTGTTTTCTTAAAATAAGTTTTCAAAAACAGAGAGAAGAGAAAAGAAATTAAAATTGTCCGCAACACTAAACTTTCCACACTTTCACTTCATTCGATTATGATTTGACGCGAAAGGTACTCATCATCGGGTTTGGTTTTGGGGAGACACAAATGGGTGTCTACAGAAGCCCCCACTTTGATTGAGTTCGGAGAAACGTGAGTTTTGAAAACAAAAGTCAAAGTATCGATAGGGACGGAGAATGATTCAGAACGTTCTGCGATCCTAAATCAATCTTGTAACGCCGATACCTGCAAAACTAGCGTTAGTTAAACAGATAAAAGAGTTAAGAAACGCGTATCTTTCACCGTCGAGCACACGTCTCTGAAAGTAATTGAATTGCTGCTGTATCCTTGTTGTTTTGATGACCTCCTGCAAGCTAGAGAATGCCATCCCGCTTGAAGACTGCTACGTTTGTAACTGCTTGCAATTCCGCTATGATAATCTTCCGCAAGCCAGGGAACACTTTCGATGATTGCTTCGCTTGAAAGGATCCTCTTCCGCTTCCTGACCATCTTCCACATCTTAGGGAACACGATCGAAGACAACTTCGCTTGAAATCACCTTCAGTTGTTTGTGACAACTCTCCACAATCTATGGAACGCCATCTTGCTGTTTTGATGTTCACTCGTCTCTGAACAAAGAGCTTCTCTTTTTTTTGATATGTTCACGTGCCTCTGAACAAAGAGCTTTGATTGATATGCCCACGCGTCTCTGAGCAAAGAGCTTCTGATTGATATGTCCACGCGTATCTGAACAAAAGAGCTTTGATGATATGTCCACGCGTCTCTGAACAAAAGAGCTTTGAATGATATGTCCACGCATCTCTGAACAAAAGAGCTTTGAATGATATGTCCACGCGTCTCTGAACAAAAGAGCTTTGAATGATATGTCCACGCGTCTCTGAACAAAAGAGCTTGAATGTTTATTGCGATAATATTCCGAAGAAAAATTTCCGAAGACCAACGCTTGTCAATCTCTAAAGCTCGCTTGAACTTTGCTTCCGCTATGACAGTACGTCGGTGTTTCCACGATGAGCCAATTCTTAGGCGCTTCAAGCTAAGTGAGACGATCTTTCATCAGGTCGACCACTTATTGTGATTGTAATCAAACTGACTACTTAATCATGTCAAATTGCTTATAGGGGCTAACTGGCGTACCAAGGAACCCGAAATTGCTGTATGAGGTCAAAATCACTTTTCTAAGAGTCTTCAATCTCTGTCGCTACTGAAAAGATCTAGCGCCAGGCGCTGGAGTAGGGTCTTCCCTGTTCTGCTGTACTTGTATTTATTTTTGACTATAGAACTTTGCCAATCTCTTTAATCATCTTAGGGTTGACCTAAGGTTTAACGTTGCTTGACTCATCGACTTGACACGACTCAAGGTATAAACTTGACTCGCTGTAATCGACTGGCTCGAGGTTGACTCGACTCGGAGTGAAAAGACACGTGTGACTCATGATCCGTGTGTGCATTGTAATGTGATCGTGCGACTCGAAAATGAAAAAAAGCAAAAATTTTCCGTCATTTTTATGGAGGGTACCGACCTTCTCCCAAAAAAGAAAGACGCAAAAAAGAATTGAAGTTTGAAGATGCATGTTGAATGAGATTAGTCAAATGTTTGTTTGATACTATCTCTCAAGGTGCAAGGACTAATCCATCCTAGGCTATCTCAACTGTTGACTCCATGATGAAAGTATTTGGGTAACTTAGGCACGAAGGCTAAGTACTTCATACTTCGTGATGCAATGACAATTATGATTGATGAGTGATGTTGATATGACAAGGCATGCTTCAGCGTTGTGTTAAGATTTCATGACAAAGGGTTCCTAAGGGAAGTATATTTGGTCATGTATCTGTGCAGTGTGTGAAAGTGACACTAAAGTTAGGCCGCAAGAGTTAAGTGTGTAGAAATATATATATTTTTTTTAGAAGAGTCGAATGATAGTGACTCTTAGGCTAGGTAAGCTAATGATGTAGGGATCAAGCCCCCATGTCTAGCTCTACACGGATAGGGATGAGCATAGGAGATCCCTTGATATGATCATGGTGTAAGTGTGTGAATGTGAATATGAATGCATTTTTATTACGACCGCACCTCGATGTGAGGTTGCCTACGTATCCGTTAGGAATCAGGCCAAACGTAGCTCTAGCCGAACCTCGCACAAGTGTGTATACCTCAAAAAAGGTATTTTTAAGGGTTGTAACGTGGTTAGACTAAAGGTTATAGAAGAAAAGGATAAAAAGGCTTAAGACCCTAGATTAGCCCCTGTGCAACCTTGCTTTTGAATCTTTGTATTTATGCTTGAGTTTCTACTCTTTTTTAGCTCTTTTTTTTTATCTTTTGCTTTAGCATCTATTTTATTTTTATAAGTGTGGGCAATCCCGATCATGCGGTCTATCACTCACTTGGAATTCATGTTTCTCAGGCACGGTACCGAGCACTCGATAAGAGACGCAATCTGAGACGTGTTCATATCAAAGGTATTTTCATATCAAAGACATTAGAACACTTGCCCTTTTGTACACTTTTATTTATTTTTGCTATTTTAATTTTTTTTAATCACTCAAGCTTTTTGAAGTTGCGTAAGTTACACACCATCCCATCCCAAGGTTAGGTAGATGTAGGTTGAAAAAAGAAAGGTATATCGTTAGACGAGGCTCAAAGTGGTTTATGAAGAAAGGATTGCATATTTGAAAGGTGAAAGGAGATATGATGTGGCTACAAGGGGTGCCTTAAATCATTGGTATACCTTGTGCTTAATTTGACATTATTTTTTTTTAATGCAATAATGAAATGATCATATATAAGGAAATAAATGCTCATTTTTATTAAAAGAAAATATATAATGATTCAACAAAATAAATCTAAAGAGAATAAAAAAGGTGACTATGCTAGACTTATTGGGGAAGGGGTAAATAAAAAAAAGAAACAGAAAAAAGAGGTCACGAAATCTTGTCGTTGAAGCTCGCCTCTTGTCTTGTGTTGTTTCCTTTATCATCACTCGTTCTTCTTGTTAACTGGAGGCATGGGAAGCTTGTTATTATCAATCAAATGTTGGATAGCCTCCTTTAGCTTCCAACAGCTCTCAGTAGTATGACCCCTACCTTGATGGTACTTGCAGTGTTCGTCTAGATTCCAACTAGGCAATCTCTTTTCAGGTGCGGGATCTTGAATAGGTCCAATGGGAGTAATGAGTCCTTTGGCATGGAGTCGATCAAAGGCAGTATCGTAGCTCATCCCAATGGGGGTGAAGTCTTTCCTTAGTTTCTTCTTAGATCCTTGGTTATCTATGGCTAAAACTTCACTGATATCAAAGGTACTAACATTGTTACTAGAGTGGGCGTTTTCAGAAGAAGAAGGATTGTCGTTCTTCTTTCCTTTCCAGCCACCGTGGTTACTATTGTTAGTAGCTTTTTGCTTTGCGAGGTCATCTTGGATTTCAATTCCGATGTCATAAACGGCCTTGAAAGTATTCAAATTGTGTTGATATTTTAAATGATTCGAATACTTCTCTTGGAGATTCTTGATAAACATCCTCACCGATTCCTTTTCGGTGGGGACTTCAATCATCTTGGCGGAAGTTTCTCTCCATTTATTAAAGAAAGAAGTAAATCCTTCATTCTCTTTTTGTCTTAGCATCTCAAGTTGTCTATGGTCGGTTTCAACTTGAATATTGCACTTGTACCTATCAACGAAAGCATTTACTATCGATTCCCAGGTAGAGGTTTTCTCTTTGTCAAGGGAGAAGTACCATTGTTAGCAAACGGTTTCAAGAGATAGTGAGAACAGAGAGGGGAAAACCTTCTTATCGATACCCTTAATACTCATTATGGTTTCAAAAGCTCTTAGATGAAAGTAAGGATTATCTGTTGCCTTGAATTTTGGGATGTCAGTGGCGTTGAACTTATGCGGAAGAAGTTCCTTGTCCAGCGAGACCCCTTGTGAAATCATGCCCTGAAATTTATAGTCACTAGATAGCTTCCTCAAACTTTCTTGCATGAGGTTCATTTGTTGTTGCTTCACGGGATCATCGACCTTGAGGGTGAGGAGCTTCAGTGTTTCAGTCATGGTAACTAGTTGGTTCCTAAACTCATTGACTTCTTCTTGAGTTGCCATTATCCTTTTAGCCTTCCTCTATTGACGAATCGGTTTATCGAAAAGTGAAACTTAAATAAAGAGGTTGTCCTTGATTAATCGCCTTTCTCTCCTCGACCAAGTACTGTGGAAAAGGAATTTGGGGATATTCATTGTTAATTATTTAACTCAAACTCTATTCAACATGCAATGGAAGGAGGATGTGAAGAAAGATTGGAATAGAATGTGAAGGAAAATGATGTAGATGGAGGGATATGAAGAATTAGGAATAGAATGTACCCCCCAACTCAAATGACGGAAAAAGACCGACTCATGCATGAACCTAAGACATGGTCATGGTGACATATACTCAAAGTGTGTGCTAAGACTATTGAGTGTAGATGGTATGTTAAGACTCGTGTCATGACCATGTGGCTAGACTATGTGACTAGACTCAAGCAAAGACTAAGTTAAGACTTCACGTATATGCATTAAACTTGACAGATTGCGGTATTTTAGTCATAACTTTTTATCTGTGACTCTGATTTGGATGAAACCAACGCCAAATTAAAGATAAAACTCGGGGCTACAGATCCATAGGCTATACGACTCGTATTTCTTCCTAGAACTCCGGATATGACCAAAACAAGTTGACGTTTGTGCAGTATACGGGAATAAAAATCCGGGCTGACTTAAAGGAACTATGACTCGATTTTATGTTTATTTATTAGCTCAAATTAATTAATTAATTAATTAAACAAAGTCCTTTAGTCATTAATCAGTTTATTTAGTCTTAAAACAAGTCAAACAAACGGTTAGGAAAAATCACATAGAGTATGCACAACAAATAATGCACAATTAGTCAAGTAGGCACAATATGACGCAATGAGTTTGCAACCTAACCATGGCTCTAGTTCTCTAAAGTTCGGGATACGGTTTAGTCAATAGAGGGTCCATGGTTAATTTTCCGGATGCACCGCGCGAAAGGGTAACCGTGAAGGGTTGGCGCGAGTGGATGGGACACCGCGAGTTTTAGAAAAAACTCGCTTCTACGGTTTGGTGAATTCAACAATCTCGGATGTACCCTTTGTTGCACGGAGCGTTCAATCGGGTAGATGAAGCATGAATTCCAAGAGGGTTATGTCCATATGTAGAACACATATGGGTTTCAGAAAAGTGAGAAAAAAATTCAATCAGAAAGTAGGATCGAGCAAACAATACGAAAAACCGGTCGAAATTAGAGCACATATTTCTAGCTCGGTATTGGGGGAAGTTGGCGCCAGCAATCAGAGACTGGCGCCAATGCTGGCGTCTGGCGCCAAGCTCTGTCCCCTGGCGCTACTTCCCACATGCCTCAGCAGCTTTCTGTGCTCGATAAAATTTTCCAGTTTCGCGCGGTGTTATTTCGGTCCTAGTTGTGAAAGATATTTCTCAAATTTCCGACGTGTAAAATCCTAAGTTTTTAACTCATTACGGATGGTCTTTCCAATGAGATCTTTTTTATGCACATGACAATAATGTTAATCAAAATTACGCACATGAAGTACTTAGAACGTTTCGAGTCTCATCCACTCATTCTGAATCATTGCCGAAACAAATTCAGGAATTAAAATAGAAATCCTCCCCACTGGAGTCGCCAAAAAACTGTAGGGAATAAATTTCAAGCGTTAACCCTAGCTTGAACCCCACTGTGATCATACAGTAAAGTACTGTGGCGTCCAAAGGGAAAGAAGATAGAGCAAAAGAGTCGCCAACAAGTTTTTTTAGGAACTTGTAAACCGTTCACTAGGTGAAGGTTACACCCCTTAACGATCCAAGAGATCGTCAACTCCATAAGGTCTTGAACCAAATAGGGTTCGGGGATGAAGGTACAAATCCAACCTAAAAGAGATTGAACCTGCCCTAATAATAGGCCTCTACTTTATTCTGATCGTATTCATGTGCGCTTTCTGACTAACATACAATCAATATGATTAACCCTAAACATGTTTATCTATGTTGGTTGAATTTAATGCACAAATAAACTATTATTGGCGATCACTTGAATTATAATCACATTAACCCTAAACAAGATTATTAATTATCTTATTAAGCATGATTACAAGTACAAATTCCCTTTAAACATGAATCAAAGGTGATCAAGCAATAACAATAAATATAATATCAAGTAACATAATAACAATCATAAATAATTATCATAATAATAATAAATAAAATAATCATCATCAAAATAATAATAATAATAATATTCATAAATTATAACGATTATAATCATAAACATGTTCATGTTAATATTAAAGTATAATAGCAAGATCCTAGGCATGATACTAACAAGATTAATAACAAACTCTAGTATGTCACTAAGCAATAAAAATCAAATCTTTAACCCTAATATGATACTAACAATCATAAATATTACGAAGAACATAGGAAGCATCGCAGGAATCATAATAAGCATATTTGATATTATAACCTTTTCCCTAAACATGATACTAGGAATATCATAATAACAATATAAACATGATTTCTACATCATAATATCAATTAAAACCATTAAAGTACTTACTTTGATGCCTCGTACCTCTTTCTAATAACAAAATACACACGTTAGTAACTTAAAGGAAAATAATAAATCAAACAATTAAACTAAATAATTGAAAGAGAGATTTGGGACCAAACCCTCAGAAATTAAACCTTTCACGTCTAGGGCGAAGGCAACTTCGAATATGGCTAGGTGTTTCTAGATCTAATGAATGCATAATTTTGTATGTGAAAGATTAGTTTAGAAAAGAGAAAGAGAAAGATGGTGAATGATTAAAGAAGAGAATGAGAGAATTAATTGAATGAAAACTGATTGTAGATGAATATAAATTAAAACTGATTGTTGATGAATCAAAACAGAGTTTTTACGTCGTTATTTATAGAGAAATCAGCCAAAAAGATAAAATAACAAAACAGAGCACTTGGCGCACGTAAAACAGAGCTGGCGCCAACCCTGGCTAATTTGCGCCAGGCGCCAACACTAGCGCCAGGCGCCAATGGCTGGCGCCAGGCGCCAGGCCTAGATCTAGGCGCCAATGCCTGGTATCAGGCGCCATGCCTATTTTTAACGCGTTTTCGAAAATCAGATAAGTTTACAGTACTAGAGGATAAAATCGTATCTTTTCCTCAAAAATGCTCTTTGATTTTATTTAAAACTCTGAAAAGTCAACAAAAGTCAATCTATCAATGCTAATTGAATTAGGAATGAAAAGAACCTTCTAGAAGAATCTAGAAGACTAAAACCATTCCTAATTGCATTAGGAATGATAAATCATATTAGGCCCTCCTCTAGATCATTGGGCCGTATATAAGGTTCAAACCGGGCCTAGTTTCGTAAATTGGCCATAACTTCCTCAATATTCATCGGAATTGGGCTTATAATATATTGTTGGAAAGCTCTTGTCAAGCCCCATCCAACTACATTACTATTGGACCCATATCATGGATCAACCAAACTGGTTTGGCTGTTTTCTTAAAATAAGTTTTCAAAAACAGAGAGAAGAGAAAAGAAATTAAAACTTTCCGCAACACTAAACTTTCCACACTTTCACTTCATTCGATTATGATTTGACGCGAAAGGTACTCATCACCGGGTTTGGTTTTGGGGAGACACAAATGGGTGCCTACAGAGACGATCTTTCGTCAGGCCGATCACTTATTGCGAATGTAATCAAGCTGACTACTTAATCATGTCAAATTGCTTATAGGGGCTAACTGGCGTACCAAGGAACCCGAAATTGCTAAAAGCGGTTAAAATAACTGCTTTGAGTGGTTGAGCGTTCTGTCGCTGCCGCAATGCCTCTGCCGGCACGATTTGACTCTGTCGCCAGACGCTGGGATCTAGCGCCAGACGCTGAAATCTGTTGCCAGACGCTAGATGTTGTCGTCTGGCGCTGGAGTCGGGTCTTCCCTATTCTGCTCTTGCTGCCGCTTGGATACACCTGTATTTATCTTTGACTATAGGACTTTGTCAATTTCTTTCTTTAGGGTTGACCTAAGACTTTGTGTTGCTTGACTCATTGACTTGACATGACTCAAGGTATAAACTTGACTCGCTGTAATTGACTCGAGGTTGACTCGACTCGAAGTGAAATGACACGTGTGACTCATGACCCGTGTGTGCATTGTATTGTGATCGTGTGACTCGAAAATGCGAAAAAGCAAAAATTTTCCGTCATTTTTGTGGAGGGTACCGACTTTCTCCCGAGAAAGAAAGACGTGAAAAAAGAAAGAAGAGAAGTTTTTGAAGGTGCATGTTGAATGAGCTTAATCAAATGTTTTTTGATACTATATCTCAAGGTGCAAGGATTAAACCATCCTAGGCTATCTTAATGGTTGACTCATTGATGAAAGTATCTGGGTAACTTAGGCACGGAGGCTAAGCACTTCATACTTCGTGATGCAATGACAATTATGATTGATGAGTGATGTTGATATGACAAGGCATGCTTCAACGTTGTGCTAAGATTCCATGACAAAGGGTTCCTAAGGGAAGTATATTTGGTCATGTATCTGTGATGTGTGTGATAGTGATTCTAAAGTAGGCCGCAAAGACTAAGTGTGTGGAAACATATTATTTTTAGAAGAGCCAAATAATGGTGACTCTTAGGTTAGGTAAGCTAATGATGTAGGGATCAAGCCCCCAAGTCTAGCTCTACATGAATAGGGATGAGCATTGGAGATCCCTTGATATGATCATGGTTTGTGAATGTGAATATGAATGCATGTTTATTACGGCTGCACCTCGATGTGAGGTTGCCTACGTATCCGTTAGGAATCAGGCCGAACGTAGCTCTAGCCGAACCTCGCACAAGTGTGTATACCTCAAAAAGGTCTTTTGAAGGGTTGTAAAGTTCTTAGGATAAAGTTTATAAAAAAAAGGGATAAAAGGCTCAAGACCCTAGATAAGACCCCAAGGTGTGCAACTTTGCTATTGAATATTTGTATTTTCATGCTTGAGGTTTTCTACTCTTTTTTAGCTCTTTCTTTTGCTTTAGCATTTATTTTATTTTTATAAGTGTGGGCAATCTCGATCATGCGGTCTATCACTCACTTGGCATTCATGTTTCTCAGGCACGGTACCGAGCACTCGATAAGAGACGCAATCCGAGACGTGTTCTTATCAAAGACATTGGAACACTTGCCCTTTTGTACACTTTTATTTATTTATTTTTGCTTATTTTTTGCTATTTTAATCTTTTGAAGTTACTCAAGATTTTTATGAAAATTGCATAAGTTGCACACCATCCCATCCCAAGGTTAGATAGATATGGGTTGAAGAAGAAAGGTCTATCGTTAGACGAGGCTCAAAGTGGCTTATCAAAAAAAGGATTGTATATTTGAAGGGTGAAAGGTAATATGATGTGGCTACAAGGGGTGCTTCAAATCACTGGTATACCTTGTGCTTAGTTTGACATGGATTTTTTTTTTAATTTTTTATTTTATTTTATGCAATGCAATGAGATGATCATATGTAAGAAAATAAAATGCTCATTTTATTTAAGGAAAAGAAATAATGATCTTACAAAAAAAATCTAAAGAGAATAGAAAGGTGCCTATGCTAGACTTATTGGGGAAAAGGTGAATAAAAAATAGAAAAAAGATCATGAAATCTTGTCGTTGAAGCTTGCCTCTTGTCCCTTGGCTCATCATCACTTGGTGTTCTTGCCGAATGGAGGTATTGGAAGCCCGTTATTGTCGATCAAATATTGGATTGCTTCCTTTAGCTTCCAACAACTCTCGGTAGTATGACCCCTACCTTGATGGTACTTGCAGCGTACATTTGGGTTCCAACTAGGCAATCTCTTCTCAAGTGCGGGATCTTGAATAGGTCCAATAGGAGTAATGAGTCCCTTTGCATGGAGTCAATTGAAAGCATCATCGTAGCTAATTTTAATAGGGGTGAAATCCTTTCTTAGTTGCTTTCAAATCCTCGATTATCCATGGCTAAGATTTCATTAAGGTCGAAAGTACCAACACTGTTACTAGAGTAGGTGTTTTCGGAAGAAGAAGGATAATCGTTCTTCTTTCCTTTACAGCCACTGTTACTATCGTTACTAATCTTGGCCTTCTTGTCGCGCGGAGGAACATGAAGGAGATTTTAATCAATGAGGTGTTGAACATGATCCTTGAGGGCGAGACACATTTCGGTAGTATGACCACGACCTCTATGGCATCGGCAATAAGATTTTGGATCCCAATTGGGATACCGTTTTTCAGGCGGAGGGTCTTGACTAGGACCAATGGGGTGAATGAGACCTTGATCGTGAAGACAGTCAAAAGCTTCATTGTAAGTCATTCCTGTTGGTGTGTATTCTTCAATGGTCCGTTTTGCCCGTGGCTTAGGAGCATTGAGTTCTTCATTAAATCCTTGGCGAGAATTTTGTTCGATAACTGTAGGCGTGGTTCGAAGTGCGCCTACGTTAAAGCATGTTGTGAATATGCTTGGCACTCATAGGAACTGGGAATTGACATAATATGATTAGGGACAGGGAAAGTAGGGAGCTGCCAACAAGTTTTTAAGGAACTTGTAAACCGTTCACGGATCATAAAAGGCAACCACGAATAAAGGGACAACGATAGGCAACAACGATTGACCCGTGAAGGTTACACCCCATTCATAATCCATGAGATTACTAACTCCATATGGTTCAGAACCACGAAAGGAGGATCGGGGATGATGGTACGAAGTGAGTCATGGAGTCACATTCGCCCGTATTAGCCTCTACTCGATTCTTATAGTGAAAAGTGATTCCTGCGATCTCAAAGGCATACAAACAAAGATTCAATTTGCTCCAAACTATTATTATGCTAAATTGGTTGAATATTAATGCAACACTTAATTCTAAAATATTTATGATCACTTGATTTAACAACAAGATTAAAAAGGAACCTAAACCGGTTGTCCAAATTATCTTATTAGGCGTGATTTTCAATTACATATTCCCTTTAACATGTAATATGGTGATCAATAAAAAATATAATAGAACAAACATTAATATTGGAAGCAATTTAACAATAATAGCGTTAGTCAAGTTAAATATAAAATAACCTAATCATGATACAACCAATAAGAAAATAAAATAAGAGTAATTAAATTAATTAATTACTCACATTCCGCGCGTTCCTTTAAATTGCTAAATCATGAATAAATTGTTAGTAACTTCAATAAAAATATAAATCAAATTGAAACAATTAAATTAAATAAAGGTAGAGTTGATTTGGTCCAAACCCTTAGTTAATTATACCTTTCACGCCTTGGTTAAAGTATAGAACTTTGGGTATTGTTTGAACTCCTTGGAGTGCTTAAGGAAGGAATGAAAGAATAGGGAGGCTAGTGTTTAGGCTAAAGAGGATAAGAGAATGATTTGATGATCAAGATTATTGATCCTTAAAATAGGGGTGTTATGACCTCTATTTATAGAGAAAAAAGAAGGGTCCAAGAATTAAGATAAGATCCGAATTAAATTGGAATAAAACTCGATAGATTGCAGTTTTTGCGGTTTTTGTTTTTATCATATCTTTTGATCCAGAAATTGGAATAAGATGAACAATATATCGTTGGAAAGATATTGAAGTATACTTTCTAACCCAATTAGAATCAGATTAAAATATTTTTTAGAAACAAAAGATATAGCCGAAATAGTGAGACGGTATTAGTTTTGGATAAAGTTTGACATTTTATTAATATCTTTTCCGTTATAGCTCGGAATTGATATTATAATATATCATTGGAAAGATAATTTCAAGGTATATCCCACCATATAAAATTTTGATAAAAACTATGAGGCACGAAAATAATATCTGTCTATCTTTGAATGTCTTTCAATTCGGATAGAAATAGGATTTTCAAAAAAAGGGGTTTTATTCAATTTCAAACTATTTAATCTTATCTTTTCAAAAAGGATAATTAAGATCTTTTAGAAACTTATAGAAGCTTCCAATTAATCCTAATTGGTTTAGGAATTGGATTAAATCATTTGGACCCTCCACATGATCATTGGGTCGTAGGTAAGGTGGGCTTAGGTTCGGTTTGGGCTCAGTTTAATATTTTGGCCATAACGCATTCGTTATAACTCGGATTTGGGCTTATAATATATCGTTGGAAAGATCTTTTAAAGACCCATCCAAATATTCAATCATTGGACCCTGATTATGGACAAAAATAAACTGGATTTAACGTTTTTATAAAAAGGACACGAAATGACTGATTTTAAAGGACATGAAATGAATTATTTTGGGTTTAAAGGCACGAAAAGAGGAAAATAAGTTATGGTTTGGGGAAATGGGCTATGAATTGGGTTGGTTTATGAAATGGAAATATGGATTTAAGCACTCCAAAAATTAAATACTCAACCAGACCAATAATGGCGGTGAAAGGTTGTTCATCATCGGGTTTGATTTTGGGGAGACATTTTTAGGTGTCTACAATAACCATCACCCGATTTGCTAGTCCTTCTACCACATTCAAGAGCATGACAACGACATCTTTCAGTTTTCGAACGTCCTCTTTTAGACTTGACGAGTCTTCCCTGGTATTATCTAAGACAAGACTTTCATCCTCCTTGATCATGGCCACTTCATCAAGAGAGGTTATATAAGCTGTCTCTATCATGGGCTCACCTACACGTGTGATAAGAAGTGATGGATCGAAGGATGTTTGATCTTCTTCGATGGCTAGAATCTCGAAAGTTTCATTGTTGTCAATCAAATCTTGAATAGCTTCTTTGAGTTTCCAACACTCCTCAGTATCGTGACCCTTTCCTTGGTGATATTTGCAGTGCTTATTAGGATCCCATTTGGACTCCTCAGTATCGTGACCCTTTCCTTGGTGATATTTGCAGTGCTTATTAGGATCCCATTTGGGTGGCCTAGCTTCTGGAACTGGATCTTTGATAGGCCCTATGGGCATGACTAGTCCTTTGTGGTGTAGCTTCTCGAAAGCTGTTTCATAACTCATACCAAGTGGAGTGAACACTCTTTTCGACCTTTGGATTCGTGATTTAGAGGCGTTCGTAGCATGTACTTCATTAATGGGAGAGGAAGAAGAAGGATGGTCGTTCTTCTTTCCTCTCGTACTATTATCTTTCAGAAGGTCATCTTCAATGTCAATGCCTATATTATACACAACCTTGAAAGTATTCAAGTTGTGTTGGTATTTTAAGTGCTTTGAATACTTCCCTTGGAGATTCTTGATAAACATCCTCACGGATTCTTTTTCGGTAGGAACCTTGACCATATTAGCAGAAGTTTCCCTCCATTTGTTAAAGAAAGAAGTTAACCCTTCGTTTTCTTTTTGTTTTAACATCTCAAGTTGTCTGTGGTCTGTTTCATCTTAAATGTTGCACTTATATATATCTATGAAAGCGTTTGTTATCGACTCCCAAGAAGAGGTTTTCTCTTTGTCAAGGGAAAAGAACCATTGTTGACAAACGGTCTCAAGAGATAAAGAAAACAAAGAATGAAATACTTTCTTATCAATCCCCTTAATGTTCATTATGGTTTCAAAAGCTCTTAGATGAAAGTAAGGGTTATCTGTTGCCTTGAATTTTGGGATGTCGTTGGCATTGAACTTATGCGGAAGAAGTTCTTTGTCCTGCGAGACCCCTTGTGAACTAATGCCCTGAAATTTATAGTCACTAGATAGCTTGCTCAAACTTTCTTGCATAAGGTTCATTTGTTGTTTCTTCACAGGGTCATCAATTTTGAGGGTTAAAGCCTTTAACGCCTCAGTCACGTCAGTCAATTGACTCCTAAGTTCATTAAATTCCTCTTGAGTTGCCATTATCTTTTTAGCTTTCCTCTTTTGACGAATCAGTTTATCAAAAGTAAGACTTGAATAAAGAGGTAGTCCTTGATTAATCGCCCTTCTCTCCTCGACCAAGTACTGTGGAAAAGGAATTTGGGGATATTTATTGTTAATTATTCGACTCAAACTCTATTCAACATGCAATGGATGGAGGAAGTGAAGAAAGATGATGTAGATGGAGGGATATGAAGAATTAGGAATGGAATGTACCCCCAACTTAAATGACGGAAAAAAGTCGACTCATGCATGAACCTAAGACACGGTCATGGTGACATATACTCCAAGTGTGTGCTGAGACTGGTGAGTGTAGGTGACATGCTTTGACTCTTGTATAAGATCATGGGACCTAGTGCTTAGACTCGATTAATGACTTAACAAGGCATTATTATTAATAAAAATAATCGAATTGATTAGAAAACTGTTCAATTAGACACAAAGTGATGACTCGAGCAATATACCGAACTGTCGCCAAAACGACAGGAGTGGCGCCACACTGTGTAGTGTAGCGCCAGACGACAGAGCTATCGCCAGGCGCTACACTCCATAGAGTGGCGCTGCAGTCCAAATCTCGGCGCCAATGCTGGAATGTTGATCAGGAACTGCTTTCGACATTACTACTCTACAGGATATGCCTAAAGTTGTACTAAGTCAACTCTGATTAAATTATTAGAATTTAATTACCAAAATTAATTAATTAAGCAAAGTCTTTTTAGCCATTTTTGTCTTAACACAAGTCAAACAAACGGTTAGGAAAAAACACATAAAGAATGCACAACCAAAAAATGCACAATTAGTCAAGTAGGCACAACGTGATGCAATGAGTTAGCAACCTAACCATGGATCTAGTTCTCTAAAGTTCGGGATATGGGTTAGTCAATAGAGGGTCCATGGTTAATTTTCCGGATGCACCGCGCGGAAGCCTAACCGTGAAGGGTTGGCGTGAGTGGATGGGACACCGCGAGTTAAGAAAAACTCGCTTCCATGGTTTGGTGAATTCAACATTCTCGGATGTACCCTTTGTTGCTCAGAGCGTTCAATCAGGTAGATGGAGCATGAATATCCAGAGGGTTATGCCCATATGCAGAACACATATGGGTTTAGAAAAGTGTGAAAAAACTCAATCAGGAAGTAGGATCGAGCAAACAGTGCTAAAAACTGGTTAAAATTAGAATGCATATTTCTGGCTCGGTATTAGAAGAACTTGGTGCCACCAAATAGAGGCCAGCGCCAGCTTTTGGCTTTAGCGCCTGGCGAAAGAGGCTATCGTCTGGCGCTAAAGTCAAAATATTAGCGCTAATCTCTATTCGCTGACGCTAGTTCCTGATTTGGGTATTTTTATAACCGGCCAGGTGGCCCAACCAGAAAGCGCCACGTGTCCTCCATATAGGTGCCATTTGGACCTATGGAGTGATGACACGTGGAGGGTGGACTCTTCTCCGTCCTACGTGGACTGAAGGTCCAGCAGGGACCATTCAGTCGGCGACACGTGTCACCCAAAAGGCGCTTCAGAATCCTTTTGGGCACAGTGACACGTGTCACTCAGGTATTGGCCCTGGGATGGCGGCCTTCTAAGGCCCAAATCTCGAGGCGCCGCAAAACGGCGTGACCTAACTCCTAGGTCACCAGATCCTAGGAGGGCACACTTTTCCCTATAAATAGGGACATTACGTCATTTATGACGACACACAAAAAAAGAGAGAATTTTTGACACACAATACGAGACAATACGTCACTTACCACAGAGCTGTCGTTTTCAAGGAACACACAGCACTTTACCTGAGCTTGGAATCCAAGCAGATAACTTTACTTCCGCACGTTTCATCTCCGAATATTTACTGACTTAATCTTCGGAGGCGGACCACCGACCATCCGGCGGTCCGTTTGCTTTGCAGGTACAGGCATCCTCAGTTGAATCCAGTTTCAGTGTTGTAACTCTCCCGAGGGACAAAAATCCCCGAAACATTTGGCGCCGTCTGTGGGGAGAGTACCTCTGAAATGGCTTCACAAGAGCTTGTACCAAATCCGGAGACCATTCGGCCTCCAAATGATGTACTGGTCCAAACGGACCATGACTCAGGTGACGACGCTGATGTCGAAACCTATGTGGATCCAAATGGATCCCTCATCTCTAAACGCATCCGCAGTAAGGAACGGCGAGAGCGTCCCCATGTTCAGGCAGGACCAAGCAAAACTGCTGGCCAGCCAAAGAAGCCCTCGGGGCGGCCGGTTGATCCTTCCCAGGCGGCAGGATCAGCTCCCGTCACTCGGGATGAGCTAATGTCGCTCCTGAGCAGCCTCAGGGGTGAAATCAAGCAGCTCGCCTCAAAGAAGTCGCCTACTCCTAGAAAGGAGCAGTCGGCCAAGAAGCCAGCCCAAGCTGGCAAACAGAAGTCGGTCAGGGACCGTCAGCCGACTCCTCATCCTGCTCCTAAGGAGAAGGCCAGGTCCCAATTTGACCTTAATCGGCTCCGTTTCCCAAAAATGGGCGCAAGAAAACCCATCCGGCACATACAGCCGGATGGTAGCAAGAAAACGTTCTCTGACGCTCGGCAATACATTGAGGAGAGGAGAACCCAGCAATCAGAGTCGGCTTCAACGTCGACTTATCATGATAGCTTTCGGAATACCTCTGTGAGGTGTTCTCAGTCTGTACATGAGACCCCAGCAAGCAGCCAAAGGGTTCAGTCCGGGCCACATGTGATTCAGTCCGCTCAGTACATGGCACAGCCATTGTACCAGGCGCCAGTTGTACCTTACATGCAACCTACCCTCTATGGAGGACAGGCGGCATACGGCTATCAGCCGATGGACTGGCAGCTTAGGCTGCAACACCTTGGAGATCAACCCTCTGCTTTCTCTAGGGAAATAACTGAAGCCGTACAGCCGGCCAAAGTTAAAAACGTTCTGGTTGGAGCCTATGACGGGACCTCCAACCCAGAAGACCACCTGCTAGCATACACCCACCTCATGTATTTACAGGGGTTGGATGATGCCGCATGGTGTCGTTGCTTTCCAGCCACCCTGAAGGGCATAGCCCAGCAGTGGTTTGGCAACCTGCCGGCTGGCTGCATAAATAGCTTCAAGACACTTGCGTTCTTGTTTGCATCAAACTTCTCTATGAACATCCCTGCCAAAAAGACAAGTCTTGACTTGGGCAATGTACAGCAGGGAGATAGAGAAGGTTTGCGATCCTACGTCAGGCGGTTCAATCTGGTCCGAATCCAGATTCATGGGCTGTCTGATGAGGTCGCCTTCACAGACTTCTTTAAGGGTCTGAAGGACGGGTCTACTTTTAAGTACAAACTCGTCCGCAAACAAATCTTTACTCTGCAAGGAGCCTTGCGAGAGGCGGAAGCCTACATACAGGCGACCGAACTCTGCTCCTCCAATAAGCAGTCGGACCATAAGAAGTCCGACCGGCAGAAAGAGACTCGGTCTGCTCAGCCGGCTCCTAAGCCAGAAGAGAGCAAAAAGAAAAAGCAAGTCTGGGCCATTGATAACTCTGATCAACCGGCCCAGAAGAAGAAAAAAGAGTGGAAACCGTACGTCCCAAGGTACGAATTCCACAAGGACTGCTGCTCCATCCTTTTGGAAATTAAGGATCGGCTAACTCTTGAAAAGCCGACTGTTATGAAAGGTTCCGCTGAAAATAGGAACAAAAACAAGCATTGCCATTTCCATGAGGATGTTGGCCATGACACGAACGACTGCTTTAGTCTCAAGCGGAAGCTCGACCGTCTGGCCGACAAAGGACAGCTGAAGTCCTATGTAAAGTCCAAAGTGACTTCCAAAGCAAATCCGGGGCAGTCCAAGAAAAAGACTCCCCAGCCTGCTGTGAGTGCCGAAACTGATGAAGAACCGGTGTATACCATAGCAGGTGGATTTGCCGGTGGTGGCCCGACCATTCGGGGTACCAAGGACCATCTGAGAAAGATGGTCAATTCTGTTGAGGAGGGGGATACAGCTAGCACATCCACCTTCCCTAAAGTTGTCATCACCGAGCAGGACAGAGGCAAAGTCCGTCGGCCGCATGATGACCCTGTTATCATCGAGTGTAAAGTCGCCAACCAGCTGGTTGGCCGAATTCTGATTGACACAGGAAGTTCCTCTGACCTCATCAGCCTCAAATGCTTGTCCAATCTCAAGTACAAACCGGATAGCATGATGGAGGTCACCCACACCTTAGTTGGGTTTGGGGGAGGACTTGTGCACCCAGTCGGACGAATCGACCTACCTGTCCGCCTGGGAAGCAGGGGAGACGGTCGACACATGACCATCCGTCTCCTAGTGGTTGAAGAGCTCACGGCTTACAACCTCATCTTTGGCCGACCCACTCTTAATGAGTGTAAGGCCGTCATCATCCCTGCTCTCATGCTACTCAAGTATGAGAAGGATGATGGAACAGTTGGTTCCCTTAATGGGGACCAAAAGACGGCTCGAGAGTGTTATCTCTCGGACGTCAAGCCTGCGGCCGCAGCATCCGGCCGGGGCAAGCAAATGATTGACCTCGACGATGTCGAGGAAGAACAGTCGGCCCCACCAGCCGGAAAGAAAAGAAAGACTGATCAGCTGGTGGTGGTCAAAAAAGAAAAGCAATAGCAATCACTGACCGGGGAAAGGTCGGAGGATCTTCGTCCCCAGCCTACTGGAGAGCACATTGATATCCCTCTGGATGATAGCCATCCAGAGCGGACTGTTAAGGTGGGGACGATTGCCTTTGCAAAGTTGGGTGAAAACCTTCACCAGCTGCTCAAGGAATTCAAAGACATCTTTGCCTTTGAAGTGGAAGAGATGCCAGGCATCAGCCCGGATCTCGCCGTCCACAAACTCGCCGTGGATCCTAAAAAGAAGCCCATCCGGCAAAAGAAAAGAAACCACGGCGAAGAAAGAAGTCAGGCGGCAGCTGCCGAAGTAAAAAAGCTGTTAGATGCCAAGTTCATTCGGCCGTGCAACTTCCCTGAGTGGGTGGCTAACGTTGTGTTAGTAAAAAAGCCGAATGGAACTTGGCGGATGTGTGTTGATTACACAGACCTCAACAAGGCATGTCCAAAGGATAGCTATCCACTGCCTAAGATCGATAGTCTGGTCGACTCAACAGCCGGATATGCCCTGATGAGTTTCATGGACGCCTATTCAGGTTTCCATCAGATCCCCCTGTGGAAAAAAGATCAAGAAAAGACGGCATTCGTCACTGATCAGGGGTTGTTCTGTTATACGGTGATGCCGTTTGGTTTGAAGAATGCGCCTGCTACCTTCCAACGAATGATCAATACGGTCTTCATTAATCAAATCGGAAGGAATGTAGAGGCGTACATTGATGATATGATAGTCAAATCCAAACAGCAGGCGGATCACCTTGCTGATCTCCGAGAAACATTCGCCACACTCAGGCGGCACAAGGTCATGCTTAACCCAAAAAAGTGTGTCTTTGGTGTTGAGTCTGGGAAGTTTCTCGGATTTTTGATTGACCAAAGAGGAATAGAGGCCAACCCTGAGAAAATACAGGCGGTAATCGACATGCAGTCGCCCCGTACTGTGAAGGAAGTGCAAAAACTAACAGGTTGTCTGGCGGCCCTGGGGAGATTCCTCAGCCGTTCAGGCGACAAGTGTCTCTACTTTTTCCAGGCAATCAAAAAGAAGACAAACTTTGAATGGGGGGATGATGCAGAGGCGGCCTTTCAAAGGCTAAAAACTCATCTGCACTCTTTGCCGAGGCTTGTCAGCCCTTTGCCTAAAGAGAAGCTCTTCATGTACTTAGCCGTCTCTGATCATGCCCTCAGTGCTGTCCTCTTAGCTGAAAGAGATGGCATCCAGCTCCCGGTGTATTTCATAAGCCATGTTTTGAGAAATGCGGAGCTTCGGTACCCCATGGTTGAGAAATTCGGCCTTGCCCTTTACATGGCCATCAAGAAGCTTAAACCTTACTTCTTGGCGCATGCGGTAGAGGTCTATACTGACCAACCGATCAAACGGCCACTCACAACCTTGGAGTCTTCTGGACGAATGCTCAAATGGGCAATTGAAATACAAGGATTAGAAATCACTTATGAATCAAGGAAGGCAATAAAGGGACAAGCATTCGCTGACTTTATTGTCGAAATGACAAGGCCGGTTGTTCCGGACAATACGGAATACGCACTACGGTTCAAGTTTCAGGTCTCTAATAATGAGGCCGAGTATGAGGCCCTGCTGGCCGGCATCCGGTATTGCAAGGCGGCAGGGGCGAAGAAGGTATCCGCCTGCTCTGATTCTCAACTGGTCGTACTCCAGGTTAATGGAACGTACGAGGCCACTCATCCGGCCATGATAAAGTATTTGCAGGCGGTCAAGAGTGAAGTTGGGTCACTTGAAGAATTTCATCTAACTTAGGTGCCCAGGTCTTCAAACAATCAGGCGGATGCTCTGTCCAAGTTGGCATCATCCGCCTCCTGTGAAACGCCTCGGTCAGTCTTCTGGGAGGTCATGGAAAAAAGAAGTATATCAGAGGAAGACCCCATTGGAATTCTTGACCGAAGCTCAACCTGGATGGACAGCATCCGGACCTATCTTGCAGACGGCACGCTCCCTGACACACCACGGGAGGCGGCTGTTCTAAAAAAACGAGCAGCTAACTTCGAGTTACGGCAAGGAGAGCTCTTCAGGGCTGGCTTTTTGAAACCCCTGTTGAAGTGTGTTACCCCTGAAAAGGGGAAGGAAGTTCTCGAAGAGTTGCATTTGGGATTCTGCGCCTCCCATATAGGCGGCAGATCCCTCGCGGCCAAGGCCAGGCGGCTTTACTTTTGGCCGACTCTGGAGTCGGATGCCATGGAAATGGTGAAAAAATGTGACAAGTGCCAAAAGTTTGGCAAGCTCATCCATCGTCCGGCTACAGACCTGACGGCCATCCACAGCCCAATACCCTTTGCCAAATGGGGCATGGACATTCTGGGGCCATATACAACTGCACCAGGCGGCAAGCGCTATATATTGGTGGCTGTGGATTACTTTACTAAGTGGGTAGAGGCTGAGGCAGTCAAAAACATCAAGACTAAAGACGTCATTTCCTTTATCTGGAGGAACATAATCACTTGTTTCGGGGTGCCCATGTCTATGGTTTTTGACAATGGTCCTCAATTTGAGACGCCTCAACTCAAGACTTGGCTGGGAGACCAGGGGGTCTCAAGCTTCTTCGCATCAGTCGGCCGGCCACAAGCAAACGGCCAGGTCGAAGCCTTCAACAAGATAATCTCAGACGGAATTAAAAAGAAGATTGAGCGGGCTGGTGGCCTTTGGGCGGTTGAATTACCACACGTCCTTTGGTCCATCAGAACGACTGCTAAAGGGGCAACGGGAGAAACCCCATTCCTAATGGTGTATGGTGCAGAAGCTGTTCTGCCCATTGAGCACTATGAGCCTACCCTTCGAATCATGTTGTATGATGAAGAGGCAAATTGGGAGGCCATGCGCCTAGCATTGGACTCACTTCCAGAACGCAGGGGCAATGCTGCCTTGCGTCATGAGGTATACCGTCTGAGAATGACTCGGGCTTATAACAAAAGAGTACACAAGCGTCCTCTCAAAGTGGGGGACTTTGTGCTACGGAAAATGGAGGCAGCCGGTAGGGCGAATGAACAGGGAAAGCTAACCCCAAATTGGGAAGGCCCCTACCGAATTTATGAGGAGATAAGAGACGACACCTACCGCCTGGAAGAACCAGACGGCAGGCAGCTGCCCAGAACTTGGAATGTAGACAACTTGAAAAAGTACTACTTCTAAGTACGAATGTAAAGACCTCAATTTTGTAAATCTCACGTATAGTTAATGAGAATATGCCTTCATTTCCCAACTTATCTTTTTATTTAAGTTTTTTAAGTGCCGCCTGTACCAAATACAAACGGCCAATATGTTTGGAAAGCGTCTGTCCCAACAGCAGACGCCCCAATCCCTCTGAAGGAGCCGATTGTTTTAGAACAGTCGTCCCTACGAAATTCATCAAGTTTACACAAACACTTGATGAATATTTACTTGATCATTTAAGAGGCCTAAGGCCAGATAAAATCATGATGAGGCCCATGGCCGGATGTTAATAAACAAAAAGAGACCGAATGGTCACAGTCTGCTCCAACATGAGCATGACCGTCTGCTCCAACATGAGTCAGATAACCGGCGACGTCCATTTGGGCGAATTCGTCGAGGAGAAGCATCTCCCATTTGGGTGGCACATTGCTCTACGAATATATCAAGCGGCCCTACCGAATGCTAAGGCAGCATTCGCAGTCGTTTGTTTTAATCGAAAGTGAAATCTAAAAGACCTGAATTTTCTATTTAACGCAGTCGTCACTGTTTCATGAGTAGAGGCTAATTGAGGCATAAAGCCGGATGCGCCTGTTATTGCTCAGGGGCAAAACAGGCGGAATATTTTATACAAGTTAAGTTAACTACTTAGCAATTATTGAGGCTATTGGCCGGATGACGTCTGATCCTTGCCTATGGGGCAAGACAGGCGGACAATTATTTTTAAAGAAAATTGGTTAAGTTACAAACTTAGCATTTTATCTCAAAGAGGCCTATGGCCGGAGGCGCTTGTTTTTGCTTATGGGGCAGAACAAGCGGAGGTTTACCCTTAGCAAATTAGCTAAGTTGGAAATTTGAGTTAGTTCGAGCCAATGGCCGAATGAACACTTATGTTTGCCAATTCTGGATGGACGTCTGCCGCGTGGTTTGGGGCAATCACCATAGTGATTGATTGACTTAGAAACCATGCATACTCTTCTAAGCATCAAAAATTTCTAAGTCAATCAATCCAATAAACCGAAACCACCCGACATCCGTCCAGGGGCAAGAACATTCGCATGGTATACAGGTTATAATACTTAGCCAAAAACATGCAATGAAAAATTCAAAATGCAAAGGACAACAACAATATGGATAACTTCAGCCAAATAGCCGAAGGATTTAAATTAAAGACCAATCGTCATCAGACGATTGGTTAAGATTGTTATCTGGCAAAGCCAGAAAGATTGTCAAATTACCCGACCCCTCGGTCGGTAAAGATACAAATACTCGGCACACAGGCCGGAAAAGAAAAGTACATGGCCATTCGGCCGCAGAAAAGCATAAAAGTTTAAGTGATCAGGGGAGAGCCTCTTCAGTGGCAGCCGGCTTGTCGTCCTTCGGCTGCTCTTCCTCCTTTTTCTCTGGCTCCTCCGCCTGATCCTCCTCCTCGCCGCCCGAGGACGACTCCCCAGAAGAGTCGGACCCAGAACTTTCCTCGGCCTCAGCATTCTCAGCCTCTTCAATAAGGCGAGCGTCGAATGCTTTGCTGGCTTCGTCAAATTTGGATTTCCAAATCTGATAGTCCGAGTCCGGCTGTACAGCCGCCCAAGTGTCCCGCATGATGGCTTCATAATCGCTCATCATTTGCTTAACAAGAGCCTCTCTCTCTTGATCAGCCACGGACTCAAACTTGGACTTTAGCTGATGCTCCTGGTTGCTGAGGCGCTGCTCCAGGCGGCCCACCTTCTGCTTGGCTCTCTCGGCCTCTTCTTTGGCATCTTGAAGAGGCTCGAGCTTCTCCTAAAGAGTTGTAATCTCTTTCTTAAGGGAAGTGATGCGCAGGCGGGCCGAGTCCAGGTCCTTCTTCACCTGCATATTGGCTTCCGCCTGCGAATACATCATATCAAGCGTCAGATACTCATTCTGAGCAATATCAAATTGAGCTCGATCCAAGGCGGACTCGGCCTGAGCTTTAGCGACTGTTACCTCTTTGGATTTCTCCTTGAGGGGTTGCCTGAGCCCTTGGACGCGCAACATGGCCTGCAAAAGAGCCGAATGGTTAAAACCAGGCTGAAAAAGAAATAATGCTTAATAAAAAAAAAGTTTCTTGAGCTAACTCATACCTCGCAGAGGTTCCCCAAGATGCCATCCAAGTCAAGGGTGCCGACTCCTCTGACAGACGCCTTGTCGTCAGGATCGACCGCCCTCAGCATGGACTTGGCCATCTGGACTACAGTCGGCCTCTGCACCGGAACTGAGAAGGAGAGAAAGTTAGAGAAAATAACTCAAGTACATCTAAATGGAAGAACAATAGGGGCGAATGGATTTTACCGTCGTCCTTCTGTTCCTCCTCTCTCCCCAAGCTTCTCTTCTCTCCTGCTGAGCCGACAGCAGTGGTGGGTTGCTTAAAGCCACCCTTCGACGCCCTCTGGGCATCCGGTTTGCTGATCTCCTTTTCAGCTTCGAGAGAAGAGGCGTCTGGGCCCTTCTTGGGCTTATGAGCAACGTGCTTCCGGCCACCCTTGTCGGATGCGCTCACGTCACCCGCCCTAGTCTTTTGGATTTTAGGGTCGGATGGTTTTGAAGGAGATTTGGAAGGCGCACCCTACATCAACACAAGATAAACGCAAGTTAGAAATCATTCGGGCAAATTTAATATTGGTCAGAAATGAAAGTATAACAATTTTCTACCTTGGAGGTGCCGCCAGTTTTCTGTTCATCCACTTTGGTATGAGTGGTTACTTCTGCTCTGTTTAAAACATTCGACCTGTATCGAGCAACAGATACAGCCGGCTTCCTTGTGGCCGAGAGCTTTTCCATTGCTTTGTCTGCAAAAATGAACAAGTGATTAGCTTCCTTAAACAAGTACTGAAAAGCAGAAGTAAATTACATATAAAACAGACGGCCGACTACCTCTCGGCATCTCAGAACTTAGCCCACAGGCGGCTAAGAATGTCCCTTCTTCAAACCACTTGTACAAAGGGAGATAGCATTGAGGGGTGACCTCCTTGTCCCCCTCATCATTCGTCCACACGCACACGGTAAACAACCCCGCGTCCATGATCTCCTCCTTTGCCCGCCTGGGAATAGGCGGCAATGCGCTCCTGCCTGCTAGGAGAGGTGGATCCTTATTCCACCTATTATACTTTTGGTTCAGGCGGCTGTCGGTAGACTTGACTATATAAAACTTAGTCCTCCAGTCTTTCCACTTGTTCTCTTTGCCAACAGCCATCATGTACCCCTTGCAAGTGGTCAAGGTGTACCAGCCTTCACCGCCCACAGCAGGCGCCCTGCTTAGATAGTGCATGTGGGCGAACGCTTCAAAGCTCGCCTCCACCTGCAGCATCTCACAGGCGGCAACGTACCCCAGAATATTGATCCAGGAGTTGGGTACAAGTTGCCAGATACCCAGTTGGTATCCGTCCAAGATCCTCTCCACGGCCGGATGGAGAGGGAAGCGGAGGCCAGCCTGGAAGGCCGCTTCATAGCAGCCGAATGCTTTGTCTTGATAGCTGGCCAGGCTCGGCCAGGTTATGGTGTCGCCCTCGTTAGGGACCGACAAAGTGTAGCCATAGCCTAGGACGACCTTGCGCCTAAAATTGGCAAGGCCGGATGCCATGGCGCTCCGCCTGCCTGGCGGAACATGCTGATAGTAGGGGGCTCTCTCCAAGCGCCTGGAAGCACTCGGCTCGGCCCAGTTTTCCCCCCTATCCACTGCCAGGGGCTCTCTGGCAGAATCTATGTTTGATCTAGCCTCCTCTGAAGTTACGGAGGCATTCTCTGAAGAAGACGACGAGGCCGACTCGTCATCAGAGCTCTCATCAGAACTAGGGGACCGCCGACTGGTGCCAGCGGGGTCCTCCCCTAGACTCTCTTCCGGCGCCTGTCCAAAAGGCCCGGGTTGATATTCTTCATCCGCCTCCCCCAGGATTCCATCACTGGGAGTTCCACTAGATGTGGGCGAATGGTAATAAGTGGGGGTAGGAGGAAGATAGGAAGGGCTGTCAGGGTGTTCCGACAGCTCACTTCGAGGCACTCTTATTGAGCCGTCTGAAAAATAGTCGACCCATCCGAATGGTAGAAAACTCCATCGGAGCTACACTGCCTTGCTGTTCTTTTGATTCTAGCCATAGTGTCCTGCACAGACACGGAAACGGTCGGATTCGAAGAAGTTCGCAAAGCAAGGTCTTTGGCCAAGCATTCGGCACTGCTAGTTCTAGATTCAACCGTCCCCGGTGACCGGCTGATCACTATCCTACGCCGTGCCGCATGCAATATATTAGCGCTATAGTCAAAATATTAGCGCTAATCTCTATTCGCTGACGCTAGTTCCTGATTTGGGTATTTTTATAACCGGCCAGGTGGCCCAACCAGAAAGCGCCACGTGTCCTCCATATAGGTGCCATTTGGACCTATGGAGTGATGACACGTGGAGGGTGGACTCTTCTCCGTCCTACGTGGACTGAAGGTCCAGCAGGGACCATTCAGTCGGCGACACGTGTCACCCAAAAGGCGCTTCAGAATCCTTTTGGGCACAGTGACACGTGTCACTCAGGTATTGGCCCCGGGATGGCGGCCTTCTAAGGCCCAAATCCCGAGGCGCCGCAAAACGGCGTGACCTAACTCCTAGGTCACCAGATCCTAGGAGGGCACACTTTTCCCTATAAATAGGGACATTACGTCATTTATGACGACACACAAAAAAAGAGAGAATTTTTGACACACAATACGAGACAATACGTCACTTACCACAGAGCTGTCGTTTTCAAGGAACACACAGCACTTTACCTGAGCTTGGAATCCAAGCAGATAACTTTACTTCCGCACGTTTCATCTCCGAATATTTACTGACTTAATCTTCGGAGGCGGACCACCGACCATCCGGCGGTCCGTTTGCTTTGCAGGTACAAGCATCCTCAGTTGAATCCAGTTTCAGTGTTGTAACTCTCCCGAGGGACAAAAACCCCCGAAACATTTCCTACATGCCTCAGTAGCTTTCTATGCTCGATAAAATTTTCTAGTTTCGCGCAGCATTATTTCGATCCTAGTTGTGAAAGATATTCCTCAAATTTCCTACGTGTGAAAAATCCTATGTTTTAACTCATTACGGATGGTCTTTCCAATGAGATCTTTTTTTATGCATATGACAATAATGTTAATCAAAATTACGCACATGAAATACTTAGAACGTTTCGAGTCTCATCCACTCATTCTAAATCATTGCCGAAACAAATTTCAGGAATTAAAATAGAAATCCTCCCCAGTAGAGTTGCAAAAAACTGTAGGGAATATTTTAAGCATTATCCCTAGCTTGAACCCCACTGTGATCATACACTAAAGTACGGTGGCGTCCAAAGGGAAAGAAGATAGAGCAAAAGAGTCGCCAACAAGTTTTAGGAACTTGTAAACCGTTCACGAGGTGAAGGTTACACCCCTTAACGATCCAGGAGATCATCAACTCCAATAGGTCTGGAACCAGACTAGTAGTTCGGGGATGAAGGTATAAATCCAACCTAAAAGAGATTGAACCTGCCCTAATAATAGGCCTCTACTTTATTCTGATCATATTCATGTGCGCTTTCTGACTAACATGCAATCAATAGGATTAACCCTAAACCTATCTATCTATGTTGGTTGAATATAATGCACAAATAAAACTATTATTGGCGATCACTTGAATTATAATCATAATTAACCCTAAACAAGATTATTAATAATTATCTTATTAAGCGTGATTACAAGTACCAATTCCCTTTAAACATGTATAAAAGGTGTGATCAAGCAATAACAATAAATATATATCAAGCAAAATGATATAAATAAATAAATCATAACAATTATAACAATAAATCATATTAAAGCATAATATTAATAGCAAGATCCTAGGCATGATACTAACAAGATTAATAACAAACCCTAGCATGTCACTAAACATTAAAAATCAAAGCTTTACCCTAATATGATACTAACAATCATAAATATTAGGAAGAACATAAAAGGCATCATACTTTTAATCATACTTGATATTAAACTTACCCTAAACATGATACTAGGAATTTATTGTTGTCACCCTAAACATCAAATTAGGGAAAACATCCTAACATGATACTAGGAATCATAATAACAACCCAAGCATGATTTCTACATCATAATTTCAATAAAAACCATTAAAGTACTTACTTGGATGCCTCGTACCTCTTTCTAATAACAATATACACACGTTAGTAACTTCAAGGAAAATAATAAATAAACAATTAAATTAAATAATTTAAAGAGAGATTAGGGACCAAACCCTCAGAAATTAAAACCTTTCACGTCTAGGGCGAAGGCAACTTCGAATAATGCTAGGTGTATCTAGGTCTTGTGAATGCGGAATTTTGTGAAAAGAGGGTAGGTTCAGAAAAGAGAGAGAGAGAAGCTTTAGAGAGAATAAGAGAATTGATGATTGTAGGTGAATGAGAACGGAGTTTTTAGAAGGCTATTTGTAGAGAAAATCATCCAAAAAGATAAAAAAAACAAATCAGAGTTCTGACGCGCATAAAACTTGATTAGCGCCGACGCTGGCAATTAGCGCCAGAAGCTAATGCTAGCGCCAGGCGCCAGGCGCCAATCTTAGCGCCAGGCGCTAATGGCTGGCGTTTGGCGCTAATTAAATTTTTGACGCGTTTTTTAAAATCAGATAAAATTTAACGTACAGGAGGATAAAATCGTATTTTCCTCAAAAACACTCTGCTAATTGAATTAGGAATAAAAAGAACCTTCTAGAAGAATCTAGAAGACTAAAACCATTTCTTATTGCATTAGAAATGATAAATCCATATTAGGCCCTCCTCTAGATCATTGGGCCGCATATAAGGCTCAAACCAGGCCCAGTTTAGTAATTTGTCCATAATTTCTCATTATTCATCGGAATTGGGCTTATAATATATCGTTGGAAAGCTTTTTTCAAGCCCCATCCAACTACACTACTATTGGACCCATATCATGGACCAACCAAACTAGACTGGCTGTTTTCTTAAAATAGATTTTCAAAAACAAAGAGAAGAGAAAAGAAATTAAAACTATCCGCAACACTAGACTTTCCACACTTTCACTTCATCCGATTATGATTCGACGTGAAAGGTACTCATCACCGGGTTTGGTTTTTGGGGATACACATTTGGGTGTCTAGAGCGACAATTTGGTAAAAAAAAAAACTAACCTTAAGCGACAATTTTGTAAATAAAATAATCTCAGGCGACAATTAACCCAAAAAATATAGAAATTCCCGATAAATTTGTCGCGAATGCTTAATTTAGTTCATTTTTCTTGTTATTTTACCAACCCTAGGCCCAAGTTATTTGGACAAGGACTGGTCCCTAATATTTTGGGCTTGTTGAATGATGCTGTTTATTAGGGTCATACTCCATTACTTAAAAGTAAAAAACGTTAAGAATCAATTTGCACTTAAGTTTCATACCCTTTTTAACGAAATTTTTTTTGAAGGGGTTGGAAATAAAAAGGGATGACATGTAAATTCAAATTTTTAAATGGGAAAAATAAATTAAAAAACACAAAAACAAATTAAATTAGGATTTTGTAAGAGTTTGTCGGGAAAAAATTGATTTTTTGGTCTAAATGTCACCGGAGTTTATTATTTTTATCAAATTGTCGCATATTGTTAACTATTTTTACCAAACTGTCGCCGGAGTAAGTTTTTTTACCAAATTGTCGCTAGAGGTCTTTTTTATTTACCAATCTGGTCAATTGGCTGAGTGTTTCTCCCTATTTTTAGCATTAAGTACAATGCTTTGTTCAAGCTTAGGGGGAAGCAATCTTACGCTTTTGGTATATATTTTTGTGATTTTGGCTTTGAATAAACTTAGGGGTGTTGGTGTTTTTCTTTAGTGATTGCTTGATTATGTTGTTGAGGATTGATCACCCTTTTCTTTACAATTTAGGTATACCACCAAATTTCAAATTTTAGCCTACCTTCACCCTTTTCTCCCATACATTACAACCCTTTAATATTTAAAATCTTTTGACCTTTTTGGTTGAGTCACAAGTTGGTGGAAGGAGATGTGAGTCAAGCCTATGGAGCAGTTTTCACAGTCAAGATGTCGAGTAGCCTTAAAATCTCTTCTTTTCAGGTTCCTTTGAGAAATCATTGAGATGTTCACTAGAGGTGGATTTGAAGCTAGTAGGGAGAACGCGATAAGATTGTTTGGGATGAAGGTTAATTGTGTCTAATTAGTTCTCTATGCTTAGCATATTTTATGTTTCAATCAACCTTTGATATCTTGAAGCGTGCACTCCCTTACTTGTTTAGAAAGAATTGCATTCATTTGCAAAAGTCCTTTCAAGAGCATATGTTTTCTTTACTTTTCTTGTTGATTTTCTTTTTATGTATTACCTTATTTGTTTGGTTAATGAGAGTTATGGGTTAATCTCTTAGGAAACCCTTACAAAAGCATCACTTGTCCTCTAGGACGATCTAGGGGTTTAAATTGATTATCTTTAGTTGCTAAATTTGACCGTGATTCCTAAGAAAGTGAGTTAGTGTTTATTCTCATATCCCCTCTTCTCTTCTTATTTTGATTAAATTCATCTTTTTCCCTTGGGTTTGGGTTCGATTTTGTTTTGTTCGAGGACGAGGAAAAGTTTAGCTTGGGGGAATTCGATGAGTGCCATTTATGTCTTCTTAGTTTTAAAATTGTTGTTAGCCTTTTTAGTCATGCTTTCATGAAATAATGCTTGATTTGCGTGCTTGTGTGTGTGTTTAGAGAAAGGCGTGCTTTTAATGGTTTTCTTATTATTTTCTTCATTTCTCGGTTATTCTCTCGCTTCTCCATTTCTTTGACTTGTTTTTGTAGGTGTGTCGGGTTTCCCGGGATTCAAATATCTAGGAGAAAACTCAAGCACAACAAAGGAAGTCAACAGAGCCAAGTTCGGTAAGCTAATCAAGCAAGCGAACTCGGCCAAGCATCCTTGCACAACCATGGCAACAATCAGGCAGCAGCAAATTAAAGTAGCCAAGCCACCGCGTGTGCGAGCCTGTTAGCCGCGGGCGCTGGCTCAGCTGCTCCAAAATGGCATAAACCAAGCAGTAAGCCTCCACGAGCAGGATATGGGCACCCCGCAAGCTCGACCCATTCCCTGCGGGTGCGGGTCCAACCACCGCGGGCATGTACTTGCTGCCTTATTCCAACCTCAATGCTCCGTGGGCGCGACATCTTCCCAGGCAGCCCGCAGTGCCCATTATCCTTCCGTATCCATTTTTCCACACCCATGCAAGTTTAAGGAGAAGGCACGGTCGTGTATTTTCTCTTCTTTGCTTATTTATGCTCTTGTATTTACTTTAGAAAGAAAGAACTTTAGACTAGCTTATGATTTCTTTATCATATTCGTAGCTTAGTAAAGATCTTCTCTCTTTAGTTTTAGGGTTAGTTTAGAAGTAGTTTTAGAGAGAGAAAGTGAGGGATTTCAATGTTTATTTTAGAGATTGAAGATTCAAGGTGAAAATTGTATTGAAGATCTCCATTATCAATCAATAAGCATTTCTCACTCTCTCTCCTCTTTATTGTTTTGTTTGATTTCATATTTGTTTGATTTGGTTTGATGATTCATTCTTGTTTAGTGTATTTGTTCTTCTATATTTTTTTGATTCTTGAATTCCTTTTACTTGCTTGTTTATTAGATTATGAATCTTAAGTAGTTATTTGCTAGGGTTAGGTAAAACATGTATGATTGTGGATTGAGATTGATTTGGGAATTTGAGTAGTTCTTGTGTTGTAATTAAATTAAGTAATAGAGGTGTGATGGTAAACTTGATTGCATGATTGAATTGATTGACATGACCACTTGATATCGATTTGATCATAATTGGTTATGTATTTGACTATGTTTCTTCTTATTGTTTAGCACTAGAGAAATCTAGGTTAGTGAGTATGAGGATGATTAATTGAATGCTCATAATTTCTCCAGCTATTTGTCTTTACATGGCTTGACTCTCTAGTTAGCTTGATGTTCATGAATGCATGTTGATCCCCTTTCCCTAGTGTTTATTTTATTTGGTTCTTGGTTTAGGTAGTTGATTAGTGTTACCTTTCACCTTCGACTTCGACCTAGATTAGGCGTTAATTGGAAATACTTGAACATAACCGTTCCTAGTAGTTCGACCCTTGACTTACTGTAGGGAATATTTCAAGCATCCTACACTTGAGCCCTACTGTGATCATACATTTAAGTATGGTCGCGTCCAAAGGGAAGGAAGCTAGAGCAAAAGAGTCTCCAACAAGTTTTAGGAACTTGTAAACCGTTCACAGGATGAAGGTTACACCCCTTCACAATCCATGAGATCGCTAACACCATAGTGGTCTAGAACCATGACTGGATATTCGGGGATGAAGGTACAAATCCAACCTAAAAGAGATTGAACATGCCGTAATAATAGGCCTCTACTTTATTCTTCTCATATTCATGTGCGCTTTCTGACTAACATACAATCAATATATTAATCTTAAACCTGTTTAATATATGTTGGTTGAATATTAATGCACAAACAAAACTATTATTGGTGATCACTAGCTAGAATTATAATTGTATTAACCTAAACAAGATTATTAATTATCTTATTAAGCGTGATTACAAGTACAAATTCCCTTTAAACATTCATAAAAGACGTGATCAAGCAATAACAATAATAATATAATATCAAACAACATAATAAATAAATAACAATCATCATCATAACAATCTGTAGGGAATATTTCAAGCAATATCCCTAGCTTGAACCCCACTGTGATCATACACTTAAGCATGGTGGCGTCCAAAGGGAAAGAAGATAGAGTAAAAGAGTCGCCAACAAGTTTTAGGAACTTGTAAACCGTTAACAGTGTGAAGGTTACACCCCTTAACGATCCAAAAGATCTTCAACTCCAATAGGTCTGGAACCATGACTGGTAGTTCGGGGATGAAGGTACAAATCCAACCTAAAAGAGATTGAACATGCCCTAATAATAGGCCTCTACTTTATTCTTCTCGTATTCGTGTGTGCTTTCTGACTAACATGCAATCAATAGGTTAACCCTAAACCTGTTTAATCTATGTTGGTTGAATATTAATGCACAAATAAACTATTATTGAATTGGCGATCACTTTAATTATAATCATATTAACCCTAACAAGATTATTAATTATCTTATTAAGCGTGATTACAAGTACATATTCCCTTTAAACATGCATAAAAGGCGTGATTAAGCAATAACAATAGGTATATATCAAGCAACATAATAATAATCATAATAATAAAATAATAATCATGTTAAAGCATAATAATAGCAAGATCCTAGGCATGATACTAATAAGATTAATAACAAACCCTAGCATGTCACTAAACAATATAAAGATCAAAGTTTTAGCCTTAACATGATACTAACATGCTATTAGGAAAGAAAATAGGAAGCATCACAGAAATCATAATTGATTTAAGAAACTTATTCCTTACCCTAGTCATGAAACTAGGAAGCATTCTTTTAATCATACTTGACATTAGAAATTACCCTAAACATGATACTAGAAACTTATTGTTGTCATTCTAAACATCAAATTAAGAAAAACATCCTAACATGTTAATAGGAATCAATAAAATAATCTAATCATGATTTCTATATCATAATAACAATGCAAACAATTAAAGCACTTACTTGGATGCCTCGTATCTCTTTCTAATAACAAAATACAAAGGGGTGCCTCAAATAATTGGTATACCTTGTGCTTAGTTTGACATGGATTTTTTTATTTTTTATTATTTTTTTTTTGCAATGCAATGCGATGATCATATGAAAGGAAATAAATGCTCATTTTATTTAAAAAGTCAAGGGTAAAAATGAAACTCTAAGAAATAAATTCAAGGAGGATAAAGGGTGCCTATGCTAGACTTATTGGGGAAAGGGTTTGAAAAAAAGGAAGAAGAAAGCATGAAATCTTGGTGAGAAGCTTGCCTTGTGCATTTGTTTCATCATTACCCTCATTTTTTTTGTTTGTCAATCGCATGACTCAAACTCGATTCAAAATGCATGGATGGAAGAAGCTAGGAAGAATGAAGGTTGTGATATGGAGAAAGCATGTAGAGAATGGAAAGATGATGTAGATGGAGAGATATGAAAAATTAGGAATAGAATGTACCCCCAACTCAAATGACGGAAAAAAAAAACCGACTCATGCATGAACCTAAGACATGGTCATGGTGACATATACACAAAGTGTGTGTTCAGACTAGTGAGTGTAGGTAACATGTTAAGACTCGTGTCATGACCATGTGGATAGACTATGTGACTAGACTCGAGCAAAGACTAAGTTAAGACCTCACGTATTTGCATTAAACTGGATAGGCTGTGATATTTTAGTCATACCTTTTGATCTATGACTCTAATTGGGATGAAACCAACGCCAAATTAACGATAAAACTCGGGGCTACAGATCCATAGTTGTATGACTCGTAGTTCTTTCTAGAACTCCATCTATGATCAAAACAAGTTGATGCTTGTGCAGTATACGGGAATAAAAATTCGGATTGACTTAAAAGGACTATGACTCGGTTTTAGACATATTTATTAGCTCAAATTAATCAATTAATTAATTAAGCAAAGTCCTTTAGTCATTAATTAGTTTATTTAGTCTTAACATAAGTCAAACAAACGGTTAGGAAAAAAAACATAGAGTATGCACAAGCAAAGAATGCACAAGTAGTCAAGTAGTCACAATATGATATAATGAGTTTGCAACCTAACCATGGATCTAGTTCTCTAAAGTTCGGGATATGGGTTAGTCAAAGAGGGTCCATGGTTAACTGTCCGGATGCACCGCGCGGAAGCCTAACCGTGAAGGGTTGGCGCGAGTGGATGGGAAACCGCGAGTTAAAAACTCACTTCCATGGTTTGGTGAATTCAACATTCTCGGATGTACCCTTTGTTGCACAGAGCGTTCAATCAGGTAGATGGAGCATGAATTCCCAGAGGGTTATGCCCATATGTAGACCACATATGGGTTTCAGAAAAGTGAGAAAAACTCAATCAGGAAGTAGGATCGAGCAAACAGTGCTAAAAACTGGTCAAAATTAGAACACATATTTCTGGCTCGATATTGGAAGAACTTGGCGCTAGCAAACAGAGGATGGAACCGCAATTTGGCTTTAGCGCCTGGCGGCAGGAGTGTCGTCTGGCGTTAGAGTCAAATTAGTGGCGCTAAACTCTGTTTTCTAACGCTGCGGATATCGGGGCGCAAACCCCCTTCTTCTATATTTTCAGAGAAAGGGAATTAATATATGATTTATTCGAAGCTGCCACCGGTATGAGAATGATGCATAATTATTTTCTATTGGAGGGGTAGCTGCCGATCTACCTTATGGATGGATAGAGAAATGTTTAGATTTTTGTGATTACTTTTTAATAGGGCTTGCTGAATACCAAAAGCTTATTACATGAAATCCCATTTTTTAGAACGAGTTGAGAATGTGGGCATTATTAGTGGCAAAGAAGCAAAAAATTGGGGTTTATTGGGCCCTATGCTACGAGCTTCCGGAATACAATGGGACCTTCGTAAAGTTGATCATTATGAATGTTATGACGAATTTGATTGGGAAGTTCAATGGCAAAAAGAAGGATATTCATTAGCTCGTTATTTAATACGAATCGATGAAATGGCCGAATCCGTAAAAATTATTCAACAAGCTCTAGAAGCAATTCCAGGAGGTCCCTATGAGAATTTAGAAATCCGACGCTTTAATAGAATAAAATATCCTTAATGGAATGATTTTGAATATCGATTTATTAGTAAAAAGCCATCTCCTGCTTTTGAATTGTCGAAACAAGAAATTTATGTAAGAGTCGAAGCACCAAAAGGTGAATTAGGGATATTTTTGATAGGAGATCAGAGTTTTTTTCCTTGGAGATGGAAAATTCGCCCTCCGAGTTTTATCAATTTGCAAATTCTTCCTCAGTTAGTTAAAAACATGAAATTGGCTGATATTATGACGATATTAGGTAGCATAGATATCATTATGGGAGAGGTTGATCGTTGAAATGATAATTGATACAACAACAAAAGTACAAGCTATCAATTCTTTTTCCAGATTGGAATCCTTAAAAGCGGTTTATGAGACTACATAGACGCTTTTCCATATTTTGATTCTTGTATTGGGAATTACAATAGGTGTACTAGTAATTGTGTGGTTAGAAAGAGAAATATCCGCAGGGATACAACAATGTATTGGACCTGAATATGCTGGTCCTTTGGGAATTCTTCAAGCTCTAGCAGACGGAATAAAACTACTTTTAAAAGAAAACCTTCTTCCATCTAGAGGAGATGCACTTTTATTTAGTATCGGACCCTCTATAGCAGTCATATCGATTCTACTAAGTTATTCAGTAATTCCTTTTAGGTCTCGCCTTGTTCTAGCCGATCTTAGTATTGATGTTTTTTATGGATCGCTATTTCAAGCATTGCTCCCATTGGACTTCTGTAGACACCCATTTGTGTCTCCCCAAAACCAAACCCAGTGATGAGTACCTTTCACGTCGAATCATAATCGAATGAAACGAAAGTGTGGAAAGGTCTAGTGTTGCGGAAAGTTTTATTTCTTTTCTCTTCTCTCTGTTTTTGAAAACTTATTTTAAGAAAACAGCCAATCCAGTTTGGTTGGTCCATTATATGGGTCCAATAGTTGTGTAGTTGGATGGGGCTTGCAAAGACCTTTCCAACGATATATTATAAGCCCAATTCCGATGAATATTGAGGAAGTTATGGCCAATTTACTAAACTCGGCCCGGTTTGAGCTTTATGTACGGCCCAATGATCTAGGGGAGGGCCTAATATGATTTATTATTGCTAATGCAATTAGGAATGGTTTTAGTCTTCTAGATTCTTCTAGAAGGTTCTTTTCATTCCTAATTCGATTAGCATTGATAAATTGACTTTTGTTGACTTTTCAGAGTTTTAATCAAAATCAAATAGCATTTTCGAGGAAATTATATTATTTTATCCTCAAGTACGGTAAACTTATCAGATTTTCGAAAACGCGTTGGAATCAGGCTTGGCGCCTAACCCCAGGCCTGGGCGCCTGGAACCAGGCCTGGCGCTAGTGTTGGTTCCTGGCGCCAGCTAGCCAGGGTTGGCGCCAGCTCTGTTTTCTGAGCGTCAGACTCTGTTTTGTTAATTTATCTTTTTGGCTGATTTTCTCTATAAATATCGTATTAAAAACTCCGTTTTCATTCACCAATTGTTTTCATTCATCATCAACAATCATTAATTCTTTAGCATTCTCTAAATCATTCATCTCTCTTAAAACATTCAATTCTTTCTTACTTTGCTTTTCATACAAAATTCCGCATTCACAAGATCTAGAAACACCTAGCCATATTCGAAGTTGCCTTCGCCCTAGACGTGAAAGGTTTTAATTTCTGAGGGTTTGGTCCCAAATCTCTCTTTCAATTATTTAATTTAATTGTTTTGTTTATTATTTTCCTTGAAGTTACTAACGTGTGTATTTTGTTATTAGAAAGAGGTATGAGGCATCAAAGTAAGTACTTTATTGATTAATTAATGTTATGATGTAGACATCATGTTTATATTGTTATTATGATATTCCTAGTATCATGTCTAGGGTATTTTTAATATTAAATATGATTGTTATGATGCTTCTTATATTCTTCCTAATATTTATGATTGTTAGTATCATGTTAGGGCTAAAGATTTGATTTTTAATGCTTAGTGACATGCTAGGGTTTGTTATTAATCTTGTTAGTATCATGCCTAGGATCTTGCTATTTTTATTATGCTTTAATATTAACATGAACATGATTATGATTATAATTGTTATAATTGTTATAATGATTATGATTATTATTATTATTATTATTTTGATGATGATTATTTTATTTATGATGATATTATTATTATTATGATTATTATAATTATTATTCATGATATGGATTATTTATTATGTTGCTTGATATTTTATATTTATTGCTTGATCACACCTTTTATGCATGTTTAAAGGGAATTGGTACTTGTAATCACGCTTAATAAAATAATTAATAATCTTGTTTAGGGTTAATTTGATTATAATTCAAGTGATCGCCAATAAAAGATTTATTTGTGCATTAAATTCAACCAACATAGATTAAACAGGTTTAGGGTTAATCCTATTAATTGCATGTTAATCAGAAAGCGCACAAGAATACGATCAGAATAAAGTAGAGGCCTATTATTAGGGCAGGTTCAATCTCTTTTAGGTTGGATTTGTACCTTCATCCCCGAACCTTTTTTTGGTTCATGACCTTATGGAGTTGACGATCTCTTGGATCGTTAAGGGGTGTAACCTTCATACTGTGAACGGTTTACAAGTTCCTAAAAAAACTTGTTGGCGACTCTTTTGCTCTATTTTCTTCCCTTTTGGACGCCACCGTACTTTAGTGTATGATCACAGTGGGGTTCAAGATAGTGGGATTTTTAAATCTTGAAATTATTCCCTACAACTTCTTATGTTTAGGATATGGATCAAATAATAAGTATTCCTTTTTAGGTGGTTTACGGGCTGTTGCCCAATCAATTAGTTATGAAATACCATTAACTCTATGTGTATTATCAATATCGCTAAGTGTGATTCGTTAAAACATAGGTCTTCACCCTTCCCCGTTTATATTTAGGTTTCTAAGAAGAAAAATGTATTGAATATGATCTTTTTTTTTTCTTCACGGGGCGGGTTGATTAAAGTAAATCAGATAGTTAGATGAGTGAAAGAAAAGAGCTTCGAAATTTGCAGTAAAAAATAGAATCTCATTGCCTATGTACAAGGGTTAAAAACATAAACAGTCAAGGTTATTTCCCCCAATATTGGTTAATTAGTCATCATTACTTGAAGCGGGTTGAAAAGAACAATTCTAGGAAGTTTTTACTATCTTTTTTTTTTTTTATGTATTACCATACATGACTTACCATAGAAATTGACCAAAAAGTGGATGATTAGGAACACCAAAGTACACAAAGGATTTGTAATAGAGATTATGTAAGTTATCTGAAGAAAGATTTTTAGATAAAAGAAAAACTAATTGAGGCTTTAAATTTGTAGAAATGATCAAGCAGTACTCCCACAAATTTCGATCTAGAGTATGCTCCTATCCACCGATTAAATGAATGACTATCAGGAACGAAGTAATCTTTTACTTTTCCCGCTGAATAAAAGATATAAGAGGGGCAAAAAAAAAGGGGGATAATAGTAATAAAATCCAAAAAGAATCTTTTTCCAATATCGATATTCACGGAAATTCCATTTTGATCATAGCATAAATCATGAATGAATGTTTCCTTTTTTCGGAATATAATAAAAAAATAAGAATACAACGGAATTTTTATTGATAATTGATATTACTAAAATTAGTAAAAATAGTTTTTTATTCAAGAATTAAGTTATTACTCAATAAAAAGGAAATTCTTCAAAATTTAAGTAAAGGATGAGATCAATTCTGAAGCAATTTTTTATAGTATAGCAGACAGAATTTTATTGGTCTAATTCAAGATTTTTTGATTTATTTTCACTTTCGTTATCCTACAAGCATATCAAGATTAAAGAATATCGAATTAGTCCTTAGATTTATTTATGGCTCTTGAGGAGCCGTATGAGGTGAAAATCTCATGTACGGTTCTGGAATAGCTATGACAAGGGTGATCTTATCTTCGACTATAATTATCTAACAGTTCAAGTACAGTTGATATAGTCGAGGCACAGTCAAAATGTGGTTTTTGAGGATGGAATTTGTGGCGACAACCCATAGGGTTTATTGTTTTTATAATTTCTTCTCTAGCAGAATGTGAGAGATTGCCTTTTGATTTATCAGAAGCCGAAGATGAATTAGTAGCGGGTTATCAAACCGAATATTCCGGTATTAAATTTGGTTTATTTTATGTTGCGTCTTATTTAAATCTCCTAATCTCTTCATTATTTGTAACCGTTCTTTACTTGGGCGGTTGGAATCTCCCTATTCCATCCATATTCATCTCTGAGTTTTTAAAAATAGATGGAGTCTTTGGAACGACAATTTGTATTTTCATTACATTAGCTAAAACTTTTTTGTTCTTGTTCTTTCTATCGCAACAAGATGGACTTTACCTAGACTGAGAATGGACCAATTATTAAATCTTGGATGGAAATTTCTTTTACCTATTTCTGTAGGTAATCTATTATTAACAACTTCTTCCCAACTCTTTTCATTATAAATTCTAAAAACAAAGAATATTTACTATAATCTAATTTACGACTTGTCAGAAACAAGAGAAAGAAACAAAATATTATTTTTTTTATTGATATTTACTCTATGTTCCCTATGGTAACTGGGTTCATCAATTGTGGTCAACAAACAATACGGGCAGCAAGGTACATCGGTCAAAGTTTTATGATTACCTTATCCCACGCTAACCGTTTACCTGTAACTATTCAATATCCTTATGAGAAATTGATCACATCGGAGTGTTTTCGTGGTCGAATTCACTTTGAATTTGATAAATGCATTGCTTGTGAAGTGTGTGTGCGTGCATGTCCTATAGATTTGCCTGTTGTTGATTGGAAATTGCAAATGGATATTCGAAAAAAACAATTGCTTAATTACAGCATTGATTTTGGAATTTGTATATTTTGTGGTAATTGTGTTGAGTATTTCCCAATAAATTGTTTATCAATGACTGAAGAATATGAGCTTTCTACTTATGATCGTCACGAATTAAATTATAATCAAATTGCTCTAGGTTGTTTACCAGTATCAATAATCGACGATTACACAATTCGAACAATTTTGAATTCGCCAGAGCAAGCCCGTGATTGAAGAGCAATTTCCACCTATTAAATTAAAGCTATTTTTTTATTCTTGTTCAATAACTAGAAATTCTGATTATTCTTATTTATTGGTGAAAATCGCAACTTTAGTAGTATTTAAAATTGATTTACTCCAATGACTTTAAAGAGTAACTACCTTTTCCGCTAAAAAAGAATGTGAAAGGCCCAACAACTTTACTTTATTCACATAAAGTCATACACGTTAGGATTTACCAATTAGGAGCGCATAAACTTCTTTTTCCTGTTCACATCAATAAGATCATGAAACATTCCGATTTTTTTATCTCTTATTTTATATATAATGGATTTACCTGGACCAATACATGATTTTCTTTTAATTTTTTTGGGGTTGGGTCTTATATTAGGGGGGCTAGGAGTTGTATTATTTACCAATCCCAGTTTTCCGCCTTTTCATTGGGATTGGTTCTTGTGTGTATATCTTTATTCTATATTCTAGCAAACTCCCATTTTGTAGCTTCTGCACAACTCCTTATTTATGTGGGAGCTATAAATGTATTAATCATATTTTCGGTAATGTTCATGAATGGCCCAGAATATGACAAAAAGTTTCATCTGTGGACTGTTGGGGACGGGGTTACTTCATTGGTTTGTATAAGTCTTTTTGTTTCATTAATTATTACTATTATAAATATGTCCTGGTATGGTATTATTTGGACTACAAAATCAAACCAGATTCTAGAACAAGATTTGATAAATGCTAGTCAACAAATTGGAAATCATTTATCAACCGATTTTTTTCTTCCATTTGAACTCATTTCCATAATTCTTTTAGTTGCTTTAATAGGTGCAATTTCCGTGGCTCGTCAATAATAATATTTCTTTTTTAAAACGAGTAATCCAAATAAAAAGTCTATTTTTTGCATTTTCATTCATGAATTGCTTTCGAAACTTTTAATTCAATTTTTTTTATTAGCCTAGTTTTTGTTCTTAATTCTAACTTAACTTGCTATCTTCTAGTCAATCAAAGTAGTTTAATTGTTGTTCATATTGAAATAAATCATGATTCATAAGGGGTTGGTCAATGATACTCGAGCATGTACTTGTTTTGAGTGCTTTTTTATTTTCTATCGGGATTTATGGATTAGTCACGAGCCGCAATTTGGTTCGAGCTCTTATGTGTCTTGAACTTATATTGAATGCAGTTAATCTAGATTTTGTAACATTTTCTGATTTTTTTGATAATCGCCAATTAAAAGGAAGCATTTTCTCAATTTTTGTTATAGCCATTGCAGCCGCTGAAGCAGCTATTGGACCGACTATTGTTTCTTCAATTTATCGTAACAGAAAATCAACTCGTATCAATCAATCGAATTTATTATAAATAGTATTTCTTTTTTTTTATTAGGATTTTCACAAATTATATTTTAGAAATTAAAATTTGAATATTCAGCAATTTAAATTATATTACTAGATCTTGCACCTTAAGATATACTTTCATAAAGTGTAATAAATCAAAGTATTGTGGATCTCTTATCCATTTCCTATCCAGAAATAGGTTTATTCCCAAAATTCTGGGAAATTATTGATTCGTCTAGTATTTGAATATGTATTTCATTTATTTTACTAGAATTAGATCGAAAATTAATCAAGTGAAAAAAATTCTAGACCCAATGTCACATTCAGTTAAAATTAATGATACATGTATAGGGTGTACTCAATGTGTCCGAGCTTGTCCCACGGATGTATTAGAAATGATACCTTGGGATGGATGTAAAGCGAAACAAATAGCTTCCGCTCCAAGAACAGAAGATTGTGTCGGTTGTAGGAGATGTGAATCTGCTTGTCCATCGGATTTTTTAAGCGTTCGATTTTATCTATGGCATGAAACCACTCGCAGTATGGGTCTAGGTTATTGATATAGTTCAGAAAATTCCATTTGAATCCATTTATTCTATTTGAATTTTTTTACCGACATAAATCCGTACAAAAAACGAAATTTATTTCTTTTGGGGTACGTGTTTTTTGACCAAGTATATCTTGTCTTTACCACGAATTATTTTCCCTGGTTAACAACAATTTTAATTTTGCCCATATTTGCAGGTTCTTTAATTTTTGTATTTCCTCAGAGAGGGAATAAGATTATAAGGTGGTATACTATATGCATTTCGGTTTTAGAGCTCCTTCTAATAACTTATGCATTTTGTTATCATTTCCAACCGGATGATCCATTAATCCAACTGGCCGAAGATTATAAATGGATCAACTTTTTTGATTTCCATTGGCGATTAGGAATCGATGGACTTTCGATAGGACCTGTTTTACTAACAGGATTCATTACGACTTTAGCTACTCTAGCCGCTTGGCCAGTTACTCGAGATTCTCGATTATTCCATTTCTTGATGTTAGAAATGTACAGTGGTCAAATAGGATTATTTTCGTCCCGAGATCTTTTACTTTTTTTCATAATGTGGGAATTAGAATTAATTCCTGTTTATCTACTTTTATCCATGTGGGGGGTGGGGGGAAAGAAACGTCTTTACTCCGCTACTAAATTTATTTTGTATACTGCAGGGGGTTCTATTTTTCTATTAATGGGAGTTCTGGGTGTTGGTTTATATGGTTCCAATGAACTAACATTAAATTTCGAAATATTAGTTAATCAATCGTATCCTATGTCATTAGAAATAATATTCTATATTGGATTTTTTATTGCATTTGCTGTCAAATTACCGATTATACCTTTACATACATGGTTACCCGATACCCACGGAGAAGCACATTATTGTACTTGTATGCTGCTAGCCGAAATCTTATTAAAAATGGGAGCGTATGGGTTGGTTCGGATCAATATGGAATTATTACCTCACGCTCATTCTATATTTTCTCCTTCGCTGATGATAATAAGCACAATACAAATAATCTATGCAGCTTCAACATCTCCTGGGCAACGCAATTTAAAAAAACGAATAGCCTATTCTTCCGTATCTCACATGGGTTTCATAATTATAGGAATTAGTTCTATAACCGATAAAACTGCGAGCTCGAGGGCGTAATTATCTGATTAAAAAACCTACTTGTCACATAACTATTGTATTAAGAGATATAACCCACTTTGATTCATATGAGAAATTTTTAGAGAGTTTACCTCCAAAAAAGCTAATAACTTCCTTAGGTATTATGTCTACAGGTCGACGACGCGAATTCTTGTGTGGTCGTTTTAGAGAAAAGCATAAAATAAAGAGTTTTTTATACAATATAACCTTTGTATGAAGGAGTAAGTAATATGGGACAAAAAATAAATCCACTTGGTTTCAGACTTGGTACAACACAAAGTCATTATTCCCTTTGGTTTTCACAACCAAAAAACTATTCAGAAGGTCTACAAGAAGATAAAAAAAATAAGGGATTGTATCAAAAATTATGTACAAAAAAATACAAGAGCATCCTCGGGTATCGAAGGAATTGCACGTATCGAAATTCAAAAAATAATTGATCTGATACAAGTGATAATCCATATGGGGTTCCCAAAATTATTAATAAAAAATCGACCACACGGAGTAGAAGACCTAAAAATAAATGTACAAAAAGAATTGAATTGTGTAAACCGAAAACTCAATATTGCTATTACAAGAATTGCAAAACCTTATGGGCACCCTAACATTCTTGCGGAATTTATAGCTAGACAACTAAAGAGTAGAGTATCATTTCGAAAAGCAATGAAAAAAGCTATCGAATTAACCGAACAAGCTGATACAAAAGGAATTCAAATCCGAATTGCCGGTCGTATCGATGGAAAAGAAATTGCACGTATCGAATGGATAAGAGAGGGTAGGGTTCCCCTACAAAACATTCGCGTGAAAATCGATTATTGTGCTTATACGGTTCGAACTATCTTTGAAGTATTGGGAATCAAAATTTGGATATTTATAGACGAGTAATAATAAGCCTTTACTTAATTTTTCTTTTGGTATCCATTTAATGATGGAACATAAAATAACAATCCTTTTGCTTCTTTTTCCACCGAACAAATTCTCATTTTAAATCCCATTTTAATCCCATAAGGTTTAATAAAAATTCGATTGACCTTTTGAAAAAATTGCTATGCTTAGTGTGTGACTCGTTGGTTTTTGTTAAAATTAAAACTAAATAAACAAAAGAACAAATCATACAAAATAGAAACTCATAACTAGGAACTAATAACCAACTCATCGCATCACATTATTTGGATCCAAGAAAGCAGTTAAGATATGTTATTTTAGCCCTAGAATTGTAGGAACTGCATTTTTTTTGGCATAAACAATTCATTAGATTTATTGTCAAACAAAAAAAAAATACAAAAAACAAAAAAAGGATACAGATAAAAGGAAAGATGAGAGAAAGAAAAAAAAGAATCAAATAGAAAAGATATATGATTCTAATATGTAAGGTCTTTGAAACATCTCATAAAAAAATGTAATAAAGCATTAATACAGATTGACGCAAAATTATATGATATAAATCTGTTTCATAGAAAAAAAAATAAGAGCTTCGATCCAATCACGACTAAGAGGGTTGTCTTAAGAACAAATTTCATTACGAGCTCCGTTGTAAAATTTAGACCTAATCATTAATCAAGAAGCGATGGGAACGACGGAATCCGTGATCCTATATGCCTCAGCAGCTTTCTATGCTCGATAAAATTTTCCAGTTTCGCGCAACATTATTTCGATCCTAGTTGTGAAAGATATTCCTCAAATTTACTACGTGTAAAAATCCTATGTTTTTAACTCATTACAGATGGTCTTACCAATGAGATGTTTTTTACGCATATGACAATAATGTTAATCAAAATTACGCACATGAAATACTTAGAATTTTTCGAGTCTCATCCACTCATTCTAAATCATTGTCGAAATAAATTTCAGGAATTAAAATAGAAATCCTCCCCAGTGGAGTCGCCAAAAACTGTAGGGAATATTTCAAGCATTATCCCTAGCTTGAACCCCACTGTGATCATACACTTAAGCATGATGGCGTCTAAAGGGAAAGAAGATAGATCAAAAGAGTCGCCAACAAGTTTTAGGAACTTGTAAACCATTCACAGGGTGAAGGTTACACCCCTTAACAATCTAAGAGATCGTCAACTCCAATAGGTCTGGAACCATGACTGGTAGTTCGGGGATGAAGGTACAAATCCAACATAAAAGAGATTGAACCTGCCCTAATAATAGGCCTCTACTTTATTCTTCTTGTATTCATGTGTGCTTTCTGGCTAACATGCAATCAATAGGTTAACCCTAAACCTGTTTAATCTATGTTGGTTGAATATTAATGCACAAATAAATTATTACTGAATTGGCGATCACTTGAATTATAATCATATTAACCCTAACAAGATTATTAATTATCTTATTAAGCGTGATTACAAGTACAAATTCCCTTTAAACATGCGTAAAAGGCGTGATCAAGCAATAGCAATAAATATATATCAAGCAACATAATTGTAGGGAATAATTTCAAGCGTTAATCCCCTACCTTGAACCCCACTGTAATCATACACTAAAGTACGATGGCGTCCAAAAGGGAAGAAGATAGAGCAAAAGAGTCGCCAACAAGTTTTAGAAACTTGTAAACCGTTCACAGGGTGAAGGTTACACCCCTTAACGATCCAAGAGATCGTCAAATCCATAAGGTCTTGAACCAAATAAGGGTTCGGGGATGAAGGTATAAACCCAACCTAAAAGAGATTGAACCTGCCCTAATAATAGGCCTCTACTTTATTCTGATCGTATTCATGTGCATTTTTTAATTAACATGCAATCAATAGGATTAACCCTAAACCTGTTTATCTATGTTGGTTGAATATAATGCACAAATAAACTATTATTGGCGATCACTTGAAATTATAATCAAATTAACCCTAACAAGATTATTAATTATCTTATTTAGCGTGATTACAAATACCAATTCCCTTTAAACATGCATAAAAAGGTGTGATAGATCAAGCAATATAAAATAAATATCAAGCAACATAATAATAATCATAATCAATAATTATAATAATAATAAAAATAATCATCATCACAATAATAATAATAATATTCATAATCATCATAAATTATAACAATTATAATCATAAACATGTTCATGTTAATATTAAAGCATAATAAAAATAGCAATATCCTAGGCATGATACTAACAAGATTAATAACAAACCCTAGCATGTCACTAAGCAATAAAAATCAAATCTTTAACCCTAACATGATACTAACAATCATAAATATTAGGAAGAACATAGGAAGCATCGCAGGAATCATAATAAGCATATTTGATATTATAACCTTTTCCCTAAACATGATACTAGGAATATCATAATAACAATTTAAACTTGATTTCTACATCATAATATCAATTAAAACCATTAAAGCACTTACTTTGATGCTTCGTACCTCTTTTTAATAACAAAATACACACGTTAGTAACTTCAAGGAAAATAATAAAACAACAATTAAATTAAAATAATTGAAAGAGAGACTTGGGACCAAACCCTCATAAATTAAATCTTTCACGTCTAGGGCGAAGGCAATTTTGAATATGGCTAGGTGTTTCTAGATCTAATGAATGCGGAATTTTGTATATAAAAGACTAGTTTAGAAAAAGAGAAAGAGATGGTGAATGATTAAAGAAGAGAATGAGAATTAGCGAATGATTAAAGAGAATGAAAGAGAATTGAAAACTGGTTCTAGGTGAATGAAAACAGAGTTTTTACGTCGTTATTTATAGAGAAAATCAGCCAAAAAGATAAAATTAACAAAACAGAGCATTGGCGCATAGAAAACAGAGCAGGCGCCAGCGCCAGCTTATTGGCGCCAAGCGCCAATGCTAGCGCCAGGCGCCAGGCTTAGCGCCCAGGCGCCAATGCCTGGCGTTTGGCGCTAACAATGTTTTTGACGCACTTTCTCAAATCAGATATATTTTTCCGTACAGGAGGATAAAATCGTATCTTTTCCTAAAAAATGCTCTTTGATTTTAATTAAAACTCTGAAAAGTCAACAAAAGTCAATTTATCAATGCTAATTGAATTAGGAATGAAAAGAACCTTCTAGAAGAATCTAGAAGACTAAAACTATTCCTAATTGCATTAGGAATGATAAATCATATTAGGCCCTCCTCTAGATCATTGGGCCGCACATAAGGCTCAAACCAGGCCCAGTTTAGTAAATTGGCCATAACTTCCTCAATATTCATCGGAATTGAGCTTATAATATATCGTTGGAAAGCTCTTGTCAAGCCCCATCCAACTACACTACTATTGGACCCATATCATGGACCAACCAAACTGGAATGACTGTTTTCTTAAAATAAGTTTTCAAAAACAGAGAGAAGAGAAAAGAAAATTTAAACTATCCGCAACACAGACTTTCCACACTTTCACTTCATTCGATTATGATTCGACGTGAAAGGTACTCATCACTGGGTTTGGTTTTGGGGAGACACAAATGGGTGTCTACAGAAGCCCTCACTTTGACTGAGTTTGGAGAAATGCGAGTTTCGAAAACAAAAGTCAAAGTATCGATAGGGACGGAGAATGATTCAGAACGTTCTGCAATCCTAAATCACTCTTGTAACGCCGATACCTGCAAACTAGCATTAGTTAAATAGATAAAAGAGTTAAGAAACACGTATCTTGCACTGTCGAGCACACGTCTCTGAAGGTAACCGATTTGTTGCTGTTGCATTGTTGTTGTTTTGATGACCTCCTACAAGCTAGAGAATGCCATCCCGCTTGAAAACCGCTACTCCCGTAACTATTTCCAAATTAGAAGATTGCTTCACCTAAAACGATCCTCCTCCGCTATGATAGTATTTCACGTCCAAGGGAATACCATCGAAGATTATTTCTCTCGAAACAATCCTCATCCGCATTGATAAAATTCCACGTCCAAGGGAATACTATTTAAGATTATTTCTCTCGAAACAATCCTCATCCGCATTGATAATATTCCTCGTCCAAGGGAATACTATCGGAGATTATTTCTCTTAAAACAATCTCCATCCGCATTGATAATATTCCGCGTCCAAGGGAATACTATCGGAGATTATTTCTCTTGAAACAATCTCCTTCCGCATTATGACCATCTTCCACGTCTAAGGGAACATGGTCGAAGACAACTTCGCTTGAAATTACCTTCAGTTGTTTGTGACAACTCTCCACAAGCTAGGGAATGCCGTCGAAGATATCCTCTCTTGAAGCCATCCTCATTTGATGCTAATTTTCCAAAGGAAACTACGATCTCCGCTTGTCGATCTTTAAAAACTCGCCTGAACTTTGCTCCTGCTATGCCTGTACGTCGGCTCTTCCGTTGCTTTGAACCTGTACGTCGGTGCCCTTTGCTGAATTATGAACCAGTATGTCGGTGCCTTTTGCGATGAGCCAATTCTTAGGCGCTTTAAGCTAAGTGAGACGATCTTTCATCAGGTCGATCACTTTATGCAATCAAGCCGATTTCTAAAAATCATGTCAAATTGCTTAGAGGGGCTAACTGGCGTACCAAGGAACCTAAAATATGTTGCAAAGAGGTAGAACAACTTCACCGAGAAGCTGAGCGTTCTGGCGCCTCTGAAAAGCCATCGGCGCCACACAAATAGCTTTAGCGCCAGGCGCTAGGATTGGCGCCAGGCGCCAAGCCTGATTCTTGACGCCAATGCCTAGAGCTTGGCGCCAGCACGGGATTTTCCTTAAATACCCCTTTCCTCTTCATTTTGCTGTTTGCTCGTCGCGTAAGTTGCTCGAAAAACCGTAGAACTTCAATTGCTTGGTTCTTGCTTGTTTCTCAACCGAATCCACTCAAATTCGTTGCAAATTTAAGCTCTTTTCATCTACTTTCCCAATCTATGTAAGTTTTCTTCAAACTCACATCAGTTTTTATGAATTTTTGACTTGTTTATTCACGAATTTCATGTAAATTCGAAACTTAAAATGCTTAATTCACTTTGTTTATCAAATTTTATTCCATGAAATTGCTTTATTATGTTTATATATTGCCTTGGGAGTAATTTGAGACTTGTTTGACTCAATTTGGTGAAGAAATGAGCAATTTGCCATTGTTAGACCCCCTAAGGTCGTGAAGAACAGTGTGACCCGTTCTTAATGGTTTTGCTAGCAATTCTTGTCCAATTTGTCACAATAATTACTATAGTATTGCAAGAAATTGTGTGATTGCTTGAAAAATGCCGTTATGCTCAATTTGAATTTGTGCTATGTTTTAGTACTACGTACTCTGTTTTTTGCGAACATAGTACCATGCAGCTAGGCGAACCTTAGATACTGTAGAACCTTAATTTATGATAATTTTTCACAATGTAGTATGGCTAGACAGCGAGGTTTGGGTTCACGGTCCCGTAACACTCGACGGGATCATGAGCCCGAAGGGGACGACGCTACACCATCTACTTCGCTGGGTCGACTCACCGAGTGGGATGAGCGGACCCTGTTCTTTGCCCCCGTCCACCACATTTCTGAGAGGGTGAGACGGGGTATCACGGTAGGGTGGACGCGCTATCACGGTTCCGGTTGTGATGGCTTGGGCGATTTGTACAAGATGTACATCGCCAGGGATCTTGAGACGAGACTCTTATGGGAGTCTTGCGGACTGGCTACCTTGTTTGAGACCTCCGAGGCGATGGTTGCCTCCATTGGGGATCACCATATAGTGCGTTCTTTGGTGGAGTTCTTCTGGGACACCACGAACACTTTCCACTTCCCTTGGAGCGAGATGATGGTCACCCCCACGGACTTCAGTCTCATTACAGGACTGGAGTTCAGCTCTGTGCCACTGCCGTTCGACAGTGGAATCGACGTCTTTTCTGCTGAGGTCGAGGAGCTGTTGGGGCCGATAACTATTCGGGCCCGAGCTGAGGTCGAGACGTCTCAGTTTAGTGCTAGGGGGATTCGCCGCTCGACGCTGGCAGCGGCTTTTGATGACGATGCGACCACCCGAGAGCAGCGGGTGCGCATATTTGCACTGATGTTATTGTCAGGGACGTTCTCTCCTTACAAGGGTAGTAGGGCGTTGCTTTACTACCTTCCTACTGTCCGCAATCTACACCAGATCAGGACTTATGACTGGGCCAGCTTGGCCTACGCTGACTTCATTCGTGCACTGAGGGACTTGTGTCAACACCGGTCCTTTAGGATGAATGTTGCTTTGTCCGCCTTTTGAAAGGCCGTAGAGGTAAACATTTATTCCCTATAAAGTTTAGCTCTACATTTTAGCTAGCATTTACTTACAATTTTAACTCCTTGTAGGTCTGGTTCTACTATTACTTCCCCTCTGCTGCGCCGGCAAGACCATCGCTGCGCGGATTTCCAGTGAGCGTTTCTTGGGGCGGCCGCCGTGTGGATATGTCCACTACATATGTCCGAGACTAGATAATCGTGGTACAATTTCTTCTTATTTATTTTCCTTTTTGCGACGCTTTAGGTAGACTCTCGCCTGATTGATGTTCTTTGCAGGGACCCGAGGTGGTGTATCGACCGTGGGGCGGCTAGACAGTCCTTGGGTTAGCCGCACAGTACTCCGCTGAGCGTCGCTATTTCCTGGGGACTTATTGAGAGATTGCGTACTTGGGAGAGAGGGTTGCCAGACAGCATTCCTTTGATGTTTTCGTCGCTCCTGCTCCTCCACCACGTCATATGTTCGACGACGCACGGTTGTTGAGCATGTCCGAGGGAGCTGGTACCCCTTGGCGGTCTTACGCGATCCCCGGGCGGTGCTATGCTGAGGAGCTACTGCCGTTGTTAGCTCCAGCCCCTGTACCGGTTAAGGATGTGAGGGTAAGATTTTTCAGCTTTTACTTTCCGTTAAGTAGCCCCCAAGTAATGCATTTACTAACTTGGTTTTTTTTGCTTTATTAGGACGGTACTGCTGAGTTCGTGCCACCTCGTATGTCCATCCGTTACTAGGGGACATATGGGCCGATCGAGGAGATGATTCCTCCGGCTCCCGAGGACGAGCGCTTCGTAGAGCGGTCGATTCCTCCCCACCAGACTCGAGTAAGCTTAGTTATTCGCAATTTTTGTCCATATATTATGCATATTTACTGACTTATTTCTTTGACAGTTCTCGCGCGAGGTGGTTTCTGCGATGGCACGATGTATAGATGCCTTCCGGAGCCAGCTCGTCCGGATGAGGAATGGGGCTATTTGCCGTCGGGACGACGTCGTCCGAGAGGTAGTCTTTCTATATATTTTTGCATTACCGCTTTGAGTTTGCCTTGTTTCTGATTTAATTCTTTTTGCAGGGCCAGCCTATTGCTTCTCACACCCGCACGAGACCTGAGGTGCGGAGGGATCCGACGAGGTCTAGCTCGAGACGTCGTCGTACTACGTCAGGGGGTAGAGGCGGTCGCTCTGAGGCTGCTCGTGCTGATGTTGCGGAGGGATCGGGATCTTCTTCTGAGGGTGCTCATGCTGCACCGGTAGGCCAGGGAGAAGCTACCTCGGCTTTCAGAGGTGGTGGGATGTACGAGGTAGGCTCGTCATCGCAGTAGCCTCCGCAGCCTCAACCTCAGGTTGATCCTGGGTGGAGTGGACCTACATTGAGTTTTCCTCCTCTTACGGAGACTGGAGCTGGAGCTGGAGCTGGTGGAGAGGTGACTCCACGTACGGCGCAATTTTACGATATGATGGCTATACCTCCCCCGGCGCCGTAGTTTGTTCCTGTGATTTTTTATTTTGACGTTGTATAGAACTTTGCCTTAGACTCACTATTTTTAGATATATTTTGTATATACATATTATGAATTTATTTATGTTTGCTATTATTATTTTTATGTGCATGTTTGTGTGTGCAAAAAAAAAAAAAAAATAAAAAAGGTGTGACAAACAATTTTGCGCAAAAATTCCGTCATTTTTATTATTGATGGCGGGTATCCGACTCTCTCCCCCCAAAAGAAAAAATGAAAAAAAGGAAAAGTCAAATAAAAGCTTGTGTTTATAACAAATTTTGGAAATTAATCTAAATAGAATACAAAAAGGAATAATATAATAATATAATAGCTATATTAATTAAAAGAAAAATAAAAAGATGTTTAAAAAAGATAATCGGAGCCGTAAAGTCATTAGTCGACTCGAACTTAAGGTAAAAACGCGATTTAAGAAAGCGCGCCTGACGTGGCAAGTTGGCGCCAGCTGGCGCCACGTAATTGGGTGTAGCGCCAGACGCTACACTTGGCGTGTGGTGCCAAGCTTTGGCATCTGGCGCCACTTGCGGAATCTGACGCCAATTGGCACTGTCTTCGTATTTCATCTTGATTAAAACTTCTCGTAATTTGTGTATAAATAGCCCCCTGCCCAGCCGATTCTTCTCATAATTTTGGCAAATTAAATAATTCTTGGCCTTAGGAAAATAATACCATGTCTCTAGTCACCAAAACTTTCACTCAATACACCCATGAATGGTGTCGATCTCTTAATGCTAGAGATAGAAAAGAATTAGATTTGTTTCTCTTGGGGGGAATTTATGGTATCAAAGGGGTAGATCTAAACTCAGATTTCATTCATACCGCTCTAGAATTTTGGAATGTTGATACTCATTGCTTTAGAATAGGGTATGATGAGATTAGCCCTTTGCCAGAAGAATTTGGTGCTATTTTAGGTTTCCCTGCAATAGACCTCATAGTAATCCCTATAGTAGATGCATATTATTACAAGGATTTTAAGCGCTTCTTCAATTTAAAAGAAAAGGATTTATCAAAAATAGTAGATGGCAACATAGTTAATTTGAAAGAATTTGCACGCCATTATTTTGATAAACCTCTTTCTGAGTCTTTTCATATATATAGAAGAAGGGCTTTCTTATTTTGCATGCTTAATCAATTTTTTCTAAGTAGTGGTAAAAATAATGAAGGCCAATCAATTATAACCACCGTACTGGAACAAATTGAATCAGGGAGAAATCCAATGCCATTGATAGTTGGAGAGACTATGATTAGTCTCGATGAATTGAAAAGGAACCCAAAAGCACCGTTTCGCGGCTCTCCAATATTTTTACAGGTAGAAAAATAATATTTTTGATTACAGAAATCAAAAAATATATTTTTGTATTGTAATAATAATTTATTTGCATTGCAATTTTTTTACATGTGTGGCTAATGGAAAGGCTAGGATTAATTAGCCCTCCGGACAACATTGAGAAGTACACCCCAAATTGCTTCGTGCGGAGGAAGAAACGCTCCCCTAAAATTGGGCGCCATGAGTAGAGAAGGGTCTTCGAATCTCACAAGTTTGCTATCAAGTGGGTCGTCCCATGGTGGAAAATAGAAAGGATGGTTGGTGTCAACAAGCAACCCTTCTGCCGTCTTCCAAGTTTGTCCCGTATGACTTATTACTATCCGTGCAGGGTAAAAAGACAATACAACTTGCTTCAGAATATTCCTTCCGGGGATTTTCGTCCTCCCTATGAGTACCCTATTTCCCAAGAAGTAGACATATTTGATGCTTACTGGAGTGCTAGACCCTTATGGGAAGTAATTACCCAAAAGGTTCCTCCTTCTTTGCCTAATGATGTGAAGAAGTGGTTATCGAAGAAACCTTCGAAGGATTCGAAGAAAGATCAGGGTAAAACTGATGTGAAGAGTCGTCTAGGTGACAGGGTGATTCCTGCCAAGGAACGCTTAGGTGCAAGAGTTGAATTCAAAACACCTGCAATGCCTAGGAAGAAAAGTACTACCAAAGATAAGGGAAAAAGGAAAGCTGACACCACAGATAAAAAAGCTTGGGTAGAAAAGTAGCATGGAGTTCTAGCTGAAGGGGAGACTATTTATTCTAAGATTGAATGTAGGTCCTCTAAAGGATGCCTACTAGCTAAGGTTATGGATGAGGAGGAAGAAGCAGACGAAAATTGGAAAAGAGCTAGGAAAGAAAAGAAAGATTAGGAGCATTGCTTAATTTAAAATTATTAGACTTAGTTTATATTTTTCATTTAAAGTTAATTTATTTCAGCTTTATTAAAATTCCATCAATAATGTAATATGAAATTTCAACTTTTAATTATATTATGTACTTTAAATTTATTTTATTAAAGCAATGAAAATCGAAAAAATTAATTTTCCAGAAATTCTTCGAGTACAGAAGTCGAAAATTTTCCGAAAAACACCGAAATTTGCCTAGAACTTGTTTGTGAATTGGCGCCGTTTATTTGCAACTAGCGCCTGCCAGGGAAGGTTGGCGCCAGGCGCCAATTCCATCGACTGGCGCTGATGGTTGTTGGCTGGCGCCAGAGCTTTCTCTGCGTCGCCGATATTTCGCCGATCTTCTGTTGAATTTTTAATTAATTCTGGGACGCGAGAATGTCGAAAAATAAGGTGGCCGTACCCGTAAAGGGTTGCCTACGTATCCTTTCTTAAGGAACCAGCCCAAACGTAGCTGTCTTGAGTATCCTACTCAAGTAACTATGGGTAGTATTTCTTAAGTTGGTCAAGATTTGTCATGTTTGAGAACTCATTGCCATCCATGTCAGTTAGTTTTGCTGCACCTCCTGACAAGATTGTTTTGACAATGTAGGGTCCAGACCAATTAGGTCTAAATTTTCCCCTTGGATCTAAAACATTTTTCCTTAATGCTTTTAACACCAAATCTCCTACTTTGATGTTTCTAGTCTTGACCTTTTTATTAAAATGCCTAGCCATGCGAGTTTGATAACACTGACTGTGATGCAGAGCTTCTAGTCGTTTCTCATCGAGTAGAATTAATTCTTCATATCTTGCCCTAGTCCATTCAACTTCATCGAGTTTACTCTCTAACGCAATGCGTAGAGATGGTATTTCTAGTTCGACAGGTTGTACAGCATCCATCCCATATACCAAGGAAAATGGTGTATTTCCTGTTGATGTGCGAATTGACGTGCGGTAACCCCATAATGCGAAGTGAAGTTTGTCAGGCCTATCCTTATAATTTTCCGTCATTTTCTCGATGATAGTTTTTAAATTTTTGTTAGCCGCCTCGACTGCTCCATTTGTTTGAGGTCTGTAAGGGGAAGAATGATGATGTTGAATGCCGTATTTTTTGTAGCAATTCTTCACATTCGGCTTGAAAGTGAGTTCCATTGTCACTTATCATTTCATGTGGGACTCCGTATCGACAAATAATATTTCTCTCGATAAAGAGTGCTACATGTTTTGCAGTGAGTTTAGCGTATGATTACGGTTCGACCCACTTTGTGAAGTAATCAATTGCTACGAAGATATATTCGTGGCCTCCTGTTCCTGGGGGAGTGATTTTGCCGATGATGTCGATTCCCCATGTAGAGAATGGCCATGGCGATGTGTAAGTGTAGAGCAAGGATGGAGGAACATGTTGTAAATTGGCATAAATTTGGCACTTAGGGAACCTTTTTACATATTGATGGAAATCCCTATTCATTGTAGTCGAATAATATCCTTCTCGCATTATTTCTTGGACTAACATTTTGCCGTTTATATGAGTGCCACAAATTCCTTCGTGGACTATCCACATTGCTCTTTGTGCATCCTTCTTTCCTACACATAAGAGAGCTCGACCCTTAGGTATCCTTTTATGTAGCTCGTTGTCTCTGAGTACATATTGGGAAGCCAAAAGCCTTAATGCTCGTTTTGCTCTTTTTTCAGCATGAGGAGGGTATAGCCTGGATGTACATATGAGGGTATGCTCGCATTATTTCTTGCTCTTCATCTTGGACTACTTCGTTTTCTTCTATAGCCTGGATGTATGTTGGTTTGTGCCTTTTTCTATAGTTAGAGGCATTTACTCGATTTCCGTGGGAATCCTAACCATTGAGGCTAGTCTTGCCAAGGCGTCAGCAAATTGATTTTCTTCCCTAGGTAGATATGTGTATTCTACCTTCTCTAACTGATCGGTAAGAGTTTCCAGATAGGTTTAGTAAAGGGCTAGGCTTTCGCTCCTTACTTTCCACCTTTTTGATATCTGATTGATAATCAAAGAAGAGTCTCCGAATATCCTTAACTTTTTTACTCCCAATGCCAAAGCCGTTTCAAGGCCTACCACGCATGCTTCATATTCAGCAGCATTGTTGGTAACGTTGAAATCAAGCTTAATGGAGATTGGAACATGCTCTTATTTAGGTGATACTAGTAATACTCCAACGCCACATCCCTTTTGGTTCGAGGCTCCGTCGAAGTATAAGGTCCAAGTATTGTCTTCAGTAACCATTAGGTCTTTGTCTGGAAATTCGTTGTCTTGTATTGGCGTCGAATCTTCTATTGGAAAATCTGCTAGAAAGTCTGATACCACGGATCCTTTGATAGCTTTTTGTGGCATGAACCTTACATCAAACTGGGCTAGATTGACTATCCATCTCGATATGCGTCCATTGAGTGTAGATTTCTCAAATAGATACTTGAGTGGATCTAATCGGGAGACCACGAAGACGGTATGCACTAGCATGTAATGTCTTAACTTTGTTGTGGCCCACACCAAGGCGAGGCACAACTTCTCGAGTGGTGTATAGCGTGCTTCGTATTCCAGCATCACTTTTCTTAGATAGTAGATTGCATTCTCTTTGCCTTCTACTTCTTGTGCTAGCATAGCTCCCATTGTCTCTTTGGTAACCGTCAAACATAACCTAAGAGGTATTTCGAGAAGTGCTGGTGCTAATATGGGAGGGTTTGCGAGATAGGCTTTGATCTTTTCAAAGGCTTTTTGACACTCTTCATCCAATATTACTGGTACATTCTTCTTGAGCTTTTTGAAGATTGGTTCACATATTGTTGTCAATTTTGATATGAACCTACTTATGTATTGCAACCGGCCAATAAATCCTCGAATCTGTTTCTCAGTCTTGGGTAGTGGCATTGACATGATTGCTTTGATTTTGGTTGGGTCTACCTCTAATCCTCTAGAGCTTATGACATAACCCAAAAGCTTGCCCCTGAGGTGACTCCAATAGCACACTTAGCTGGATTTAACCTCATATTATATTTTCTTAGCCTTTCGAAAAATTTCCTTAAGGCTACTTGATGGCCTAGACGGTCTTTTGATTTTACAATCATGTCGTCGACATATACCTCGACTTCTTTATGCATTATGTCATGGAGTAAGGTAGTTGCTGCACGTTGGTAAGTAGCACCCGCGTTTTTCAACCCGAATGGCATTACCGTGTAGCAGTAAGTGCCCCATGGTGTTATAAAAGTTGTTTTCTCCATGTCTTCTTCTGCCATGAGAATCTGGTTGTAACCTGCGTACCCATCCATGAATGAGAGAAGCGCGTGATTTGTCGTGTTATCTACCAGAATATCAATTTGTGGCAAAGGGAAGTCGTCCTTTGGACTTGCCTTATTTAGATCTCGATAGTCGACACACATTCTTACCCTTCCGTCTTTCTTTGGAACGGGGACGACGTTGGCGACCCATTCGGGGTATTTGGATACCTTGATGAAACCTGCAATTATTTGTTTTTTAACTTCTTCTTTTATTTTAAGAGCTACGTCGGGTTTCATTCGACGTAACTTTTGTTTTACGGGTTTCATTCCCGGAATTAGTGATATAGTGTGTTTAGCTATTTCTCTATTAATGTCTGGCATATCTTCGTATGACCAAGCGAATACATCGATGAATTCTTTAAGTAAGTTAATTAAATCGTCTCTTTCTTGTTCATTTAGTGTTAATCCGATTTTAACTTCTCTTTTATTGGTTGAATAATTTGAGATATCAACCGTTTCAGTTTCTTCAATTACCGGTGTTTTCTTTTCGAGTGTTTCCATTGGTTTATTGATTTCTTTGTCTTTTTCATTGTTAATTAAGCAATGCTCGTCATCTTTTGTTAGAGAAGAACACAAGAAATAAGGAGAAGGAGGAATATTATTATACTCTGAGATCATTACATCAAAGAGTGATATGTCCTCAGGGACGTGATCATTAACTATTCTAGGAAAAGAAATAGGAGGGGAAGGTGCTACTACTAAAGACCTAGAAGACTCTATAGGGAGAGACTCCGACTTAGACTCTGACTCAGACGACTCTTCAAACATCGGTCCTTGCCCTGTCCTGATGGATATCTTCCTTCCACTTGGAGTAGTCACCTTGATAGTCTTGCGCCACCCTTGTAGTGATCCTTCAGCTGGAGTGATTAGCTTCGAGGGATCGAAGCTTTCGCTTTGTAGGACTGTTTGAATGAGCGAGGAGTTATCCTCTTTATAAGTTGGCTCATTCTTTTCTCGCCCAAACAGTAATCCCATGATGTTAAACTCAAATCATGGGGGTGCTTTCTCCTTGTGGACAGGAGTTGGGATTTCATCAATGAAGTAGCAATCCAAGAAAATCTCAAATCTCGGTTGCCTTATGACGTTTACGACAAATGGCTCGGGAAATTCATGGCATGGATAGTCCTCTCCTTCTTTAATAAATTGACCATTAAGTGTGAGAGGGTAATGATCCATTGGGATTGCTTTCTTTTGAGTGCGAGCATCTCTACGTGCCTTTGACTTTTCCTGGGCTCGCTTGAGATCTTTCCGAGTCGGTTCGAAACCAAGTCCGAAAGTGTCTAACTTAGGGAGGCCAGGTGACTCCAGGGATTTTGCCGTTCTTTTCTTCTTTCCTAGGGTCATCCCAGGAAAATGTCCTTGTTTCTTCAGCATGGCATTTACAATCATGTTGGAATGGGGGTTATGGTAAAGAAGGGTCCTTTCATCCTCCTGGATTAAGGAGACTTCTTCGTTAAAGCCCCATAAGTCTTCGTCATCCTCGTCGTGCTCCACATTAATAATTGGATTTTCTATAGACTTGATCCTCATAGGCGAAGCATCGATGGTGATAAGAATTCCGCCAACTATAGCTTTTACTTGTTGGTGGAGAGATGAGGGGACTACCTTTAGGTCATGAAGCCAAGGGCGTCCCAACAGCAAATTGAAGGAATCTTTAATGTCTACTACTTGGAAAGTAGTAGCATGTTCTATTGCTCCTGGCGTTACATTCAGGGTAATTTTTCCAAGCTCTTGACGACGAGTGTTTTCATAGGCTCTTATTCCTTGTGTAGACGGAGTTAAATCTTCGTCTCTTATGCCTAGCATCCTCGCGATTCTAAGTGGACAGACACTGATGGCCGATCCATTGTCTACAAGAGTCATAGGAACATTCATCCTCTTGCAAACTACTGTGAGGTTTAATGCCTTATAATGTTTGTCACCTTCTGGGGGTAAATCTTTGTCAGAAAAGGTGATCAAATTAATTGGACTAGGAAGATCGCTTGTGAGGAAGTTTGCTAGTCCCTCAGGAGTAGTGTCGGAATCTATCCCAATTTTGTCCAAGGCATTCATTAAAGCCAACCTATGTTCTCGAGATGTTGCCAAAAGTTTCCATATGTTCATCTCAACTTTTGTCTTCTTAAACTGCTTAACAATATCATTGTCTTCAATGATAGGTATGGGAACTTGTTGTGTGGTCGGCATAGGTTGTGTTGGAACAGGAGGTTTCATTCTCCCAGACCTTGTGAGGACGTCTATCGATGAGTCTTCTTCAGCCCAAAAGTCATCCATAGCGTATGACACGGAGGGTGGCGATCCTATTATGTCTTTTAGATAGACATCTTCTTCATCACTGTGCCAAACTCCATTAATGGTTGCATCATCTTCTTGTGGAACTTGGACTAATTTCTTTTCATCAATCATTTTCTAAACTAAATCCTTGAATTTAAAACAGTTTTCGATAGTGTGACCTCCTGATTGATGATACTGACAGTAATACCTATCTGTCCTTTTCAATGATTCAAATGGTCTCGGTTCGAGAGGTTTGATCTTGCCACTCTCGGAAAGCATTTCGAACATTTGTGCATATGGGATCCCGATTGGAGTGTAGATTCTATTGCTCTTCTTGGGTTTTTCAGTGACTTGTAAAGGAAAACGCTTTGCCTCATAAGTCGTTCTCACTGGTGTGAACTCTCTTTTAGGTTCATCTTTCGGAAGTGGAACCTCGTCACATTTCTTTTGGGGTTCCCTTATAGCTTTGAGAGCTTCACGTAGTAAATGCGATACCTCCATCATAGACAGCGTGAGCAATTGTATATCTTCTTTACTTGCCGGTTCTGGAGGGTTATCTTTGACATCAAAAAAGGTTTCCTCCTCTTTTTTTGTGGCATAGATTCCTTTGACAGGTCTAATGAGAGACGAGGGTTCAACCTCGTTTTCCTCATCAGAGATAGCCAAGGCATGAGCAAGAGGTGCATTATCAATGCTTGGCTTCTTACTGGCAGGGGGCACTGGTAGCTTGTTGTTGTCGATTAAGTCTTGGATAGCTTCCTTAAGCTTCCAACTGTTTTCGGTGAGATGGCCCCTACCTTGGTGATACTTGCAGTGTGCATTGGGGTTCCAATTAGCCGACCTCTTCTCGACCGGTGGGTCCCCAAATGGTCCAATAGGAGTTATAAGACCTTTTGCATTTAATCGATCAAATGCGGTGTCATAACTCATGCCAATAGGAGTAAAGTTCCTCCTAAATGGTTTCTTCTGTCCTTGATTGTTCATAGCAAGGACTTCACCTAAATTAAAAGTGCTAACATTGTTTGAGTGGGTGGTTTTGGAAGAAGAAGGATTGTCGTTCTTCTTTCCTTTCCAGCCACTGTTGGATTTATTGTTGGCAGCTTTTAACTTAGCCAAGTCGTCTTCAATATTGATCCCAATGTCGTAGACGGCCTTGAAGGTATGGAGATTATTTTGATACTTGAGATGCTTGGAATATTTTTCTTGAAGGTTTTTGATGAACAACCTCACAGACTCTTTTTCACTTGGCACCTAAATCATCTTAGCTGAGGTTTCCCTCCATTTGTTAAAGAAAGAGGTGAAGCCTTCGTTCTCTTTCTGCTTGAGGATCTTAAGTTCCCTATGGTCGGTCTCAACATGAATGTTGCACTTGTACCTATCAACGAAAGCATTTGCTATGGACTCCCAGGTATAGGTCTTTTCTTTCTCGAGAGAAAAGAACCATTGTTGGCAAACGGTCTCGAGAGATAGTGAGAACATAGAGGGGAAAACTTTCTTATCGATACCCTTCATATTCATTATTGTTTCGAATGCTCTTAAATGAAAATAGGGGTTATCAGTTGCTCTGAATTTTGGGATGTCGTTGGCATTGAACTTCTGCGGAAGAAGATCTTTGTCCACCGAGACCCCTTGTGACGTAATCCCTTACTTGTAGTCGCTAGATAGCTTGCTTAGACTCTCTTGCATGAGGTCCATCTGTTGTTGCTTCATGGGATCATCGATCTTGAGTGTGAGAAGCTTTAGTGTCTCGGTCACGGTAACCAGTTGGTTCCTAAGATCATTGACTTCCTCCTGTGTTGCCATTATAGTCTTAGCTTTCCTCTTACGAGCTATGGGTTTGTCGAAAAGTTGGACTTGTACGAAAAGGTTGCCTTTGATTAACCGTCCTTCCTTTCTTGACCACGCGCTGTAAATTAAACCATTTTGTGTTTTAATTACTTGAGTCGAATCAACTTGACTTTACGGTTTATTTTAAGATAAAATTTTAGAAAAATGGGTGCATATTTTGGCAAAAAAAAATGTACATATTTTTAGGGAACTAAGTATAGTTTTTTTTTTTAAATTTGAGGATTAATATCCGACTTACCCCCCTAAAAAATGACGGAAAAAAAAACGCGCATGTAAGACCCTCTCAGACATGGTCAAAATATGTGTATTGGTGTGTGCGTTGAGTGTAAGTGACATGCTTGGACTCTTGTGTAAGACCATGAGACTTATTACCTACACTCGATTAACGACGCAAACAAGTACTATTGACAGCAAAACTTAACCGAATTAATTAGAAAACTGATTAATTAGACATTAGGTGATGACTCGAACAATAATCCGAACTATTGACCAAACGACAGGACTGGCGTCACACTGTGTAGCTTGGCGCCAGACGACAGAGCTGTCGCCAGGCGCCACACTCCCCAGTGTGGCGCTACAGCTCAGACTTTGGCGCCAATATTGGAGCTTCAATCTGGGACTGTTTTCGGTGTTATTAATCAACTGGGGTATGCCTAAAGTAGTACTAGGTCAATTCCGATTAAAATATTAGACTTTATTTACTCAAATTAATTAATTAATTAATTAATTAGGCAAAGTTCTTTAAGTCATTAATTTATTTAATCTCAACACAAGTCAACAAACAGTTAAGAGAAACATAGAAAATATGCACAACAAATAATGTACAATTAATCAAGTAGGCACAATATAATGCAATGCGTTCGCAACCTAACCATGTCTCTAGTTCTCTAAAGTTTGGGGTATGGTTTAGTCAATAGAGGGTCCATGGTTAATTGTCCGGATGCACCACGCGGAAGCCTAACCGTGAAGGGTTGGCGCGAGTGGATGGGACACCGCGAGCTTTAGAAAAAAACTCGCTTCCATGGTTTGGTGAATTCAACATTCTCGGATGTACCCTTTGTTACACGGAGCGTTCAATCATGTAGATGGAGCATGAATTCCCAGAGGGTTATGTCCATATGTAGAGCACATATAGGTTTCAGAAAAATGAGAAAAAAAATTCGATCAGGAAGTAGGATCGAGCAAACAATACGAAAAACCGGTCGAAATTAGAACGCATATTTCTGGCTCGGTATTGGGGGAAATTGGCGCCAGCAATCAAAGACTGGCGCCAGGATTTAGCTGTAGCGCCTGGCGTCTGGCGCTAAAGTTAAATGCTTGGCGCCAATGCTCTGGTCATTGGCGCTACTTCCCACATGCCTCAGCAGCTTTCTGGGCTCGATAAAATTTTCCAGTTCCGCGCGGTGTTATTTCGGTCCTAGTTGTGAATGATATTTCTCAAGTTTCCTACGTGTAAAATCCTATGTTTTTAACTCATTACGGATGGTCTTTCCAATGAGATCTTTTTTATGCATATGACAATAATGTTAATCAAAATTACGCACATGAAATACTTAGAACGTTTCGAGTCTCATCCAATCATTCTAAATCATTGCCGAAACAAATTCAGGAATTAAAATAGAAATCCTCCCCAGTGGAGTCGCCAAAAAACTGTAGGGAATAATTTCAAGCGTTCATCCCCTTACTTGAACCCCACTGTGGTCATACACTAAAGTACGGTGGCGTCCAAAAGGGAAGAAGATAGAGCAAAAGAGTCGCCAACAAGTTTAAGGAACTTGTAAACCGTTCACATGGTGAAGGTTACACCCCTTAACGATCCAAGAGATCGTCAACTCCATAAGGTCTTGAACAAAATAAGGGTTCGGGGATGAAGGTACAAACCCAACCTAAAAGAGATTGAACCTGCCCTAATAATAGGCCTCTACTTTATTCTGATCGTATTCATGTGCGTTTTTTAATTAACATGCAATCAATAGGATTAACCCTAAACCTGTTTATCTATGTTGGTTGAATATAATGCACAAATAAACTATTATTGGCGATCACTTGAAATTATAATCAAATTAACCCTAACAAGATTATTAATTATCTTATTAAGCGTGATTACAAATACCAATTCCCTTTAAACATGCATAAAAAGGTGTGATCAAGCAATAAAAAATAAATATCAAACAACGTAATAATAATCATAATCAATAATTATAATAATAATAAAAATAATCATCATCACAATAATAATAATAATAATAATATTCATAATCATCATAAATTATAACAATTATAATCATAATCATGTTCATGTTAATATTAAAGCATAATAAAAATAGAAAGACCCTAGGCATGATACTAACAAGATTAATAACAAACCCTAGCATGTCACTAAGCAATAAAAATCAAATCTTTAACCCTAACATGATACCAACAATCATAAATATTAGGAAGAACATAGGAAGCATCGCAGGAATCATAATAAGCATATTTGATATTATAACCTTTTCCCTAAACATGATACTGGGAATATCATAATAACAATTTAAACATTATTTCTACATCATAATATCAATTAAAACCATTAAAGCACTTACTTTGATACTTCATACCTCTTTCTAATAACAAATACACACGTTAGTAACTTCAAGGAAAATAATAAAACAACAATTAAATTAAATAATTGAAAGAGAGACTTGGGACCAAACCCTCAGAAATTAAACCTTTCACGTCTAGGGCGAAGGCAACTTCGAATATGGCTAGGTGTTTCTAGATCTAATGAATGCGGAATTTTGTATATAAAAGACTAGTTTAGAAAAGAGAAAGAGATGGTGAATGATTAAAGAAGAGAATGAGAATTAGCGAAAGATTAAAGAGAATGAAAGAGAATTGAAAACTGGTTCTAGGTGAATGAAAACGGAGTTTTTATGTCGTTATTTATAGAGAAAATCAGCCAAAAAGATAAAATTAACAAAACAGAGCATTGGCGCACAGAAAACAGAGCTGGCGCCAGGCGTCAAGCTTAGCGCCCAGGCGCCAATACATGGCGTTTGGCGCTAACAATGTTTTTGACGCGCTTTCTCAAATCACATATATTTTGCCGTACAGGAGGATAAAATCGTATCTTTTCCTCAAAAATGCTCTTTGATTTTAATTAAAACTCTAAAAAGTCAACAAAAGTCAATTTATCAATGCTAATTGAATTAGGAATGAAAAGAACCTTCGAAAAGAATCTAGAAGACTAAAAATATTCCTAATTGCATTAGGAATGATAAATCATATTAGGCCCTCCTCTAGATCATTGTGCCGCACATAAGGCTCAAACCGGGCCCAGTTTAGTATGTAAATTGGCCATAACTTCCTCAATATTTATCGGAATTGGGCTTATAATATATCGTTGGAAAGCTCTTGTCAAGCCCCATCCAACTTCACCACTATTGGAACCATATCATGGACCAACCAAACTGGATTGACTGTTTTCTTAAAATAAGTTTTCAAAAACAGAGAGAAGAGAAAAGAAAATTAAAACTATCCGCAACACTAGACTTTCCACACTTTCACTTCATTCGATTATGATTAGACGTGAAAGGTACTCATCACTTGTTTGGTTTTGGGGAGACACAAATGGGTGTCTACAATAATAATAATCATAATAATAAAAATAATAATCATGTTAAAGCATAATAATAGCAAGATCCTAGGCATGATACTAACAAGATTAATAACAAACCCTAGGATGTCACTAAACAATATAAAGATCAAAGTTTTAGCCCTAACATGATACTAACATGCTATTTGGAAAGAAAATAGGAAGCATCACAGAAATCATAATTGATTTAAGAAACTTATTCTTTACCTTAAACATGATACTAGGAAGCATTCTTTTAATCATACTTAATATTAGAAATTACCCTAAACAATTAAACATGATACTATGACATTCAAATTAATTTGCAACTATTGCTCTTTTACTTTGAATGTGAGTCTTTCCGTGTGTGAACGGATCATTTGCTGATTATGGAAGACAATAACAATTTATTTGTTCCAGCCTTAGCTTAAAGGTCTTTAGACAAAGCATACGACCTTACAACTGATGTAGCACCACTTGCTTCATTCTAAGCTTGTAAGTCGATAACTTAGATTATCTTTAATAGTTTGAGGCATTTTCAAAGTGGAACACTCAAGCAGTATCCGATACTTTGTGAAGATTATGAGTTGCTAAGTTAACTTCAATAACATGAATTCTTTAGTAAAATGGAATCTCACTCCTTTTCTTTGTTCCTTGTTTCCTATATTTCTTATCATACTTTATCTCATAATATTTAAGAACCATTTCTTTAAGAGTCTTTGAATTTTATACTTTGTTAGGCATAATTAAGCATCTAATGCGCCATAAAACAAATTTCCATCTTTTCTTTTAATTCACGCTCGAATTAGTACATCAATGAGTCCTACTCATCTATGTATTAAACAAAAAGATATGTTGGTTGTCAATATTGATAAATTTGAGTTTGCAACTCGATACTTCATGTTTTATAACTATCTAGTATTTGGAATACATGATGTCCAACCGTCCATAAAAGTCATTTATGAGAATTGTATTTTAGAAATGCTTTACTTTTCATTGAGAACGAACCTTTCTCAAAGATTTCCTTTACCAATCATGGAAAACAATACAGTTTGATTTGGAATTCTACAAATATAAGAGCAAAGTATAAGCATTTATCAAGTAAATAACATAATAAGTTTGAAAATGAAAAAGTATTCATGCAAATTTTCAATCTTATTAAACGTCTTATCCACGCATTAAATTTGTCCCCATTTGGCGAGAATAAGTCGATTCCAAGATCCTAAAGAGTGACTAGGCATGCTTTGGCTTGTCTTAGCACTCAGTCTCCCAAGGTAAGCAACGCTTTGCTAATAGCTCCAAGCCACTCTTGGTTGAATAAATCGTCGCATCTAATGCTCTCTCAACAATTTATCCACTTTGCCACGACATGTTAGGACTTAATCACTCATATCATTGAGTACAACCAAAACCAACTTGCATACCAAGTATGCCTTAGTGTAGGGAGTGGTAGTGATGCCTCGCTTTGGCGTAGCCCGTCACTACTCTCAATAGGTCGATAAGTGTTGTTTTGGAATGGCAATATTACTCAATATTTAGGGACCTAGGGTTTCTATGTTGGTTGATTTAAGTGAACTTAATTAATCATCACAACATTCGAAATCCTAAACATGCATCTAATATATAATTCATATATAAATAATCATGAATATGTAAAGCATAAGCATTTTTATGCATATTGGCAACTAGCATGACCCGTTGATGAATTCTTCAATTCTTCAAAAGGTCTTCTTTTGCAACTTCATGGCTTTCTCTTCCAAGAACCTCCATCTTCAAGACTTGACCATAATTATGCAATACTAGTAACTACGATTAGGACTAATATAAATATTAAGGTACAAAAGTACTCAACGGTACGCAGACCGTATTTAGATTTACAAAAAAATACATCACGACACACAGTCCGTATTTTCTATCCTAATCGGGTCCCACTAGTTGCCATTTCATAAAACCTGTGAGATAATATACATTCCATTTATCCATTCACTATTTGTGAATGGCCCATGAATTTTACAATAAGCAAGTAATAATGCATTAAACACGCGCGCGCACTAGTAACTAATCTAGGTGTTTTATCCAATTAACACGCCTAATTAAAACTAGTCAAAGTTATTTAACCGATTATGTAATGGACGTAATTAATAATTGAAGCTCCCACTAAATTCCGCATCCTTCTTAATTAATCCAATTAATTATGCCGGTAGAACCCAAAATTTGTCAAAATAAATTTTACCAATTTCGCTCAAAACCGAGTCCTAGCCTCAAAAATTTTAATTAAAATAAACAAGATTAATTAAAATAAATAAAACGGCAAAATAAACAAAATTGCATTGCCTTACAACCTAGGGTAAAGTAACAAGTGTGGGGTTGTGCGCATCGTGCCGCAAGCACGTAGCACATCCACACGCACTTTCTTACCTCAACACCAAGCACACACACATTGCTCGAGCACCTTTGCCGCACCACAGCACGCACGCACACAACCATGGCTGCTGATGTGCATGCACACACGCACGCACGCATGGCCGTGTGCTTCTGCTGCTGGGTGCTCTAACCACGCCCATGGCAGCACGCACACCAAGCACCCCTCTTGGCAGCCACATGTGGGCTATTATACAGCCCGGCTAGCCAAAGGGGGGTTTTGCCTTGTTTTGCGGGCCATAGCCTCGGGATTTTGATCCCAATTTTGCGTGACATATTATTAATTCTAAATTAATTTTAGAACTAATTCAATGAGCAAAAAAATTGAAAATTTAAACAAGTCTAACTTAAATAAAATTTATCAAGGTGCATTCAACCAAAATAATTCCCAAGAACCATTCTTTAATTAAATTGGTTTAACTTGGTGCAATAAAAATGAATAAGGCAATTTCTCAATATTAATTTAAGGATATTTTGTGAAAAACTAGCTTTTAAACTTTGAATTTTGCGTGAAACTACCATATAAAAAAAATGTTGTAATTAACTACCTTGTAAAGTATAAAATGTTGTAATTAACTACCTTATAAAGTATAAAATGTTGTAATTGACTACCTCCCACTAGAATAACACATTTGATTTTTATTTTCCGGTGTTGACCATGTCATGTGAGGGTCATATGACCCTTTAATGACTTAATTCCCCCCTTTCTCCTAAAATTTCCCGCTTTATACCAACTATTTTCCTTAACAATGTGATTATTCATATTTTAAATTGTTTATTTGCAACCCCTTTGATAATTATATGGGCTGAATTGGTGTAAAGCGGGAAATTTTGGGGAAAAGATGGGAATTAAGTCACTAAAGGGTCACGTGACCCACACGTGACATGGTCAACGTTGGGAAATAAAAGTCAAATGTGTCATTCTGGTAGAAGGTAGTCAATTACAATGTTTTATATTTTATAAGGTAGTTAATTACAACATTTTGTTTTTAGGGTAGTTTTTCGCAAAATATGGAGTTTAAAAGGTAGTTTTTCACAAAAAATCCTTAATTTAATCAATTTAATATAATCTTGAGATTTTGACAAAGTAAGAGGGAGTTGGGAAAATATGAACTTTAATGTTCAAATGAAAAATCCAACTACTAACATTTGTGTATCCTTGAAAAATTATATCTTCCAATATGAAGATAAATAAATTTCTATCACCAAGTAATCATTCCTAAAGAGGTTTAACATTGCATATAAAATATGTATTGAACCAATTACATAACCACCATAAATATGCAGTTAATTTTCAAGGTTAGGAAGACTTAAAATTTATCGTAAAAACGAAAAACCCCATGAAAAATGCATTTTTGGTAGGGAAAAACCATTTCCAAAACGCCTTTTCCACCCAAAATTCACTATTTTTAAGTTGAAATCTGGGTTCGGGAGCTGAAGTCAGCTCTAATACGATGTTAAAATGGATAAAACGAGCTACTAATCTAATTAGCAACTTAAAACCAGAAAAATTAAGCAATAAAAATACCTTGAAAAAAATATGATAATTAAAAATAAACGAGCGGAGCTCTAATACCACTGTTGGGGTTTGGCGAGTTCCACTCACCGCAGAAAAAACCCAGGCCAAGGATCACGCTTGCAATAAATAATATCACTAATGCATAAATAAACACAAAAGGGAAAAATAGGAATTTTACCTTTGGCGCGTGCTTCGCCCCACAAATTGGGCTCTTACTTGAGAAGCTTAGCCCCGAAAATACGAGAGCCTCCGACGGAGATCCACCCGCAAAAACAACTACCAACTTTTAGGTCCTTTACCTCGAGGTTAGCGAGGTCCGACAAAAACCGAGTATTATGTAAGTTTAAGAGTTTTTGCTAATGCAATGCTCTATTAAACTCCTACTCAAGAACTCTTCCCAAAAACCTAAGATGGGTATTTATAGGCAAGAGGGAGAGTGGGAATTTCTTTATTTTAAAGCTAAATTAAAAATAAATAAGCAAACTAATAATAAATCTACAAGTGTCACTATTACATGTAAAGGGAAGTGAGGACCACTTGGAGAGTAGGGGACCATACTTGCTCCCAACTCCATACTCTCTTTGTGCCACATGTCCCTCACCCACTTGCTTCCCATTTGCTTCCCATGAGTTTCGGCCCTACTACTCGTGCCTTAGGCACAACTGTAGCCCAACCAAAGCCCAGCCTTACACTTAGAGTTGCGGGCTGCTGCTGTGGCTATCAAGACACGCACTCCAAGTGCGGGCTGTGGCTAGCAAGACGAGCACTCCAAGTGTGGGCTGCTGCTAGCATGTCGCGCACGCCATGTGCGGGCTGCTACTAGCTGCTGCCTTGGTGTGCTTACGGCTGCAAGCTGCTGCTATGCACGATTCGCTAGCTCGCACCAGCCAACGACCATTAGCTTGACATGGTGCGCATGCTAGCCACCTGTGCTAGCATATTATGCCCCTAGCATTCGGATGCCCGGGGTATTCCGATGCTAGGGGTATTTTGGAAATATTGTTGATTTATTATTATTTTGCGCGTCTCGTCATTTACTATTTTTGACTCTACTTCCGATGCTCGGTTTCGACGCTCTAAGCTCGTATTTCCGACGTCTAGATATTTAATACTTAGGCGACTCATTAATTTCTTCCGAATTAATTCGTCGAGTTGGTTTGTTAATTGCTTGGGTGTGACCCATGGATTCAGTCAAGATTAAGCTGTAATATTTATTATACATTATTATTACTGATCGGAAGCGGCCTCCACCTAGGTATTCCGATCACTTGATCTTACTGAATATATTAGCTTTGTAATAATTTTGAACCCAATATTAGAATAATACACTTGTTCGAAGGACACCATTCCTTTCAATTGGTTCTATTTGTGAGCAAGCTTGTGTTTTGTGTATATTTTGTGAATAATGGCAAATGTATGATAGAAAAAACCATCCAAATTTTAAAAAAACAAGGACATAATAAATCCAAAGTTGTAAAAGCCGTCCTACGTTAAAATAGGCGAGGACAATTGCTTTGAACATATGCTTTAAAAGAAAAAAAAAGGTGAAAATGAGAAAATTAAAAAATATTTTGATGTGATTCTTTTCCCCTTTTCAAGCATTGAGGACAATGCTTCCTTTAAGCTTGGGGGAGAAGCGTTTACGCTTTTTGTATATATGTTTGCAAGTATAGTTTTGAATAAGCTTGGAGGTGTTAGTTTGTTTTTGTTCGGTGACTACTTGATTGTGATTCCAAGAAAGGGCCCGTTCTTTGCTTCATTATTAGGGATACCCCCAATTTTTTAAATTTTAGCCTACCCTAAACCTTCTGCCTTTACGTTACAACCATTGGGAAAGACCTTTCGACCTAGAGTTTGAGTCACATATCGAGGGAGGGCATTATGAGTTAAAGCCTAAGGAGAGGGGATGCAAATTCAAGATGTCGAGAAACCTCAAATCTATTTGTTTTTCCGGTTCCTTCGAGGAACTATAGAGATGCTCACTAAAAGTATATTTTAAGCTAAGTGGGAGAATGTGCTTAAATGTTTTGAGATGAAAGTGAATTGTGTTTCTTTAGTTCTCTATGCTTAGCATGTCCTATGTTTCAATCAACCTTAGATATCTTAAAACATGCACTCCCTTACTTGTTTAGAAAGATTTGCATTCATTTATGCTTGTACATTTGAAAAATTCCTTTCATGAACATTTGTTTACTTTTCTTGTATTTTTGTTTCCTTTTCATGCTTTGCCTTGTTTGTATTATTACGAGAGTTATAGGTTAATCTCTTAAGAAACCTTTACGAGAGCATCACTCGTCCTCTAGGGTGATCTAGGGGTTTAAATGGATTGTCTTTAGTTGCTAAAATTGACCGTGATTCCTACAAAAGTGAGTTAGTGTATATTCTTGTCTCTTCTCTTCTTTTTGTTTGTTCGAATAAGCTCATCATTCTCCCTTGGTTTTTTTTTTCTGCTCAAGGACGAGTAAAAGGTAAGCTTGGGGGTATTTGATGGGTGTCATAAATGGCACCCATTTGATAAGAATTTAGGTTGTTTTCTTCCTGTTTTCATAGCTTTCATGCTCAATAAATGCCTAGTTTTATGCTTTTGCTCTTTGTTTTACCTTTTACTCTCTTATTTTGTGGTTTTGTACATTTTGATGGTTTTTCTAGTCTTTTCTCCTTTATTTTCTTTCTTTTTATGGTTTTAGGTATTGTAAGAGGTTCGGGTCTTGATATTGGTGATTTACTAAGGTGGAGAAAGTCGTTGGAGCAAGCTTATGGCAATAGGAAAGCTCAAGATGCAAGGAAGTGGATTCTCCAAGTTCAAGCTCTTGTGCTCTCAAACCGTGCTCTCATGAAGATGAGGTGTTGAACCCACAATAAAGTGCTTTTGGGACTGCCTCTCTCAGTGTTCATCATCATCATAATCGTGCGACCTTAGCGAACGCATAAAGTCGCGAAAAGATCGAAGAAACCCAAAAAGACGTGGGCGCATAAAGCACGGGCGTAGGCGCACCACCCCAGCAGTGCCGACGCGCCATCCCTGCAGCGCGGGCGCTCCACCCCTACAGTTCGGGCGCGCCTTATTGGGTATTTGCTTGCTCGGTTTTTGTTTTCGCGCCCTCTATAAATATCATTATAACCCAATTTTTGGGGTAAGTTTAGAAGAAGTATTATTCTAGTTTTTGATCATATTCTTAGCTTAGTTGAGAGCTTCTCTCTCTAGTTCTAGGGTTAGTTTAGGAGTAGATTTTAGAGAGAGAAAGTGAGGAATTTCAATAATGATTGAGAGATTGAAGATTCAATGGTGACAATTGTGTTGAAGATCTTCTCTATTGTCAATGAGCATTCTTAACTCTATCTCATTTTATTGCTTTGTTTGATTTCATATTTGTTGGTTTGATTTTGATGTTTGATTGTTGATTAGTGTAGTTGTTCTTCATATATTGTTGATTCTTGATTTCACTAGTTGTTTGTTTAATTGATGATGTTGTTAGAGTAGTTGTTTAGCTAGGGATAGGGTGAAGCTTGTATGATTGATTGATTGTGCTTAATTTAGTAAATGTGTTGATTGATTGTTGAGATTAAAGTGATTAATGGAAGCTTGCATGTGTGTAATTCGATTAGGCCTTGAGAATTATGCTAGATTGCATTGTAGTTTCTAATGATACGGACCATTGATTTAGGAATTGCAATTGTCGATTGAGCTTTATTAGTGATGCTCCTAGTTAAAGTATCTCGTAGCTGGCGCTAGTTTGACCTCTAGGAGATAGCTTGTTGACTCTTTTGATTGAGCTTGCCATTAGTCTTCACAACCATTGACTTGCATGTATTTCCGAGTTGTTACAATTGTCATGATTACTTGTTGATCCCCGTTCCTAGTGTTTTATTTGTTTGATTCTCCGTTTTGTTAGTTGGTTAGTGTTTACCTCTAATCCTTAGACTTCGACCTAGCTTAGGTGCATAATTGAGAGCGCTTGAACATTACCGTTCCTTTGGGTTTGACCCTTGAATTTCCTCTATACTAGTATATAGGTTTGTCAAGTGTTTATAAATTTAGTTTGACCGTGGGAGGATTAGTTTCAACGACCTAGTTCCACCCCTCATTAGTGTCAGAAGGTGAAGATTGAGCATCCCAGGCCTCAAGGAAAGGTCCGATCCTTGGAGGTGCCCAAGTGAAAATGGGATTCGATTTCTATTGATTTTGTAGGAGCTTTGACAAAGACCAAGGTAGGGAATGACACTATTTCGGTAATACTGGATAGGTTAACGAAGTCAGTAGCGTTCATACCTATGAGAAGTACTTGGACTATGGATCAGTTGGGAAGAGCTTATGTGAAGTTTGTGGTGAAGTACCATGGGGTACCCACTGATATCATTTCAGATAGATATTCTAGATTTTTGTCCAACTTTTGGAAAAGTTTGCAAAAGGCAATGGGAACGAAGTTGTTAATGAGCAAAACATTTCACCCAGTGACAGATGGTCAAACGAAAAGAACGATTCAGACGTTGGAGGACATGTTGAGAGCTCATGTGATGGAGTATCAAGGGTCTTGGGAAGACAACTTGGACTTGATAGAGTTCTCTTACAACAATAGTTACCATGCAAAAGCATTGAAATGGCACCGTTGGAAGATTTGTATGGTCGGAAGTGTAGAAGCCCAGTTTGTTGGAATGATATAAGTGAGACTATGGTACTTGGACCAAAATTGATTGAGGATATGGTGAAGCAGAGTTGGTCCACGAAAATATTAAAGCAGCCCAATATCGACATAAAAGCTATGCTAATTTGAAAAGGAGGGAAGAAGAATATGAAATAGGAGAGAAGGTTTTGTTGAAGATTTCACCCATGAAAGGTGTGATGAGGTTCGGGAAGAAAGGGAAACTAAGCCCAAAGTACATAGGGCCTATGAGATCATCCAAAAAGTGGGGAAAGTGGCTTATAATTTGGATTTGCCTAACGAGCTTGAAAGGGTTCACAATGTGTTCCATGTGAGCCAAATCCAAAAGTATATTCTTGATGTGACACATGTATTACAACCAGAAACCATTAAGATGGATAAAAAATTGACTTATGAGGAAAGATCAGTAAAGATTCTTGACTCTAAGGTAAGGAGCACAAGGAACAAGGATGTGGGCATTGTGAAAGTGTTGTGGTCAAATAAAAAAACTGAAGAGGCTACATGCGAAACTGAGGCTGATATGAGGAAACGTTACCCAGAGCTGTTTGCCTAAGGTTAGTGGTCGAGTTTAGGGGGCGTAACTCCTTTAAGGGGGTAGAGGGCGATAGAGTTTCGCACGTCTATTTTTTGAGTCATTTTTGAGTGAGTTTGAGTCTTGTTTGAGTTTAGTTGGAGTCTTGAGTCAAGTTAGGATGTGCATGAACCAATAATTTGAAAATGATTTTCGTTTCTTTTGGCTAAGTTTCGGGTCAAAACTTATTTTAAGGGGGGTAGACTGTAATACCCCGTATTTTCATACGTATTTTCCTAATTAATTAATTAGGAATTATATTATAAAAGGGTATTTTAGTAAATTTATTATTTGGAGCCAAAATAATATTAGAATTTTGACGCTAAAAGTATTTTAAAAACTAATCATTATTTTGGATAAGGTTTATTATCCATTTATCTTATCTTAAAAATCGGATTATTTACATATTTCGGATATTTTAATTAAAGTAAAAATAATATTTTAATTAATTAATTAATATGGCCGAAATTACCTAATAACTAGCTAGGATTTTTGGATTTTCCATGAATTAAAAATCTTATTTTCTTGGTTATTTATTGGTAAATAATTGGTAATCAATTAATTAATTATTTTATTAATTATTCTATATTTTTATATAATTATTTTATTCTTAAAAACCGAGCAAAATCTTCTTAAATATATCTAGAGGAATCCGAAAAATTGAGCTACGGTAAGCTCAATTGTTTCGGCCCTCATGAATTATTTTTGGGGAATTTATTTGGTAAAATAATATTTTTAATTATCTCCCAAAATCTCTTATTTTCCTTAATTCTAATTGTCCATCTTTTTAATTACTAATTATTATATTTTCATGCCATTCATTCTTCTTAATTATTCCTCAAGTAATTCCAATGTCCTTAATTTTTTTCATTACATAAATACCTTTCATATTCAATATTACAAAATCACCTTAATATCAAAACTTTCCTTAATTCTTTTACTCACTTCTCCAAGTAATCCCTTAAACCCTACTTACCATTATTCTTCCTATATTTTCCTACCACAATTCATGCTCATACTAGCCTATAAATACCCCTTTAATTCATTATCAAACCTCACACAAAATTCTCAAAATTTCTCCCAAATTCTCTAATTAATTTCTTGTTCTTTTTGTTTTCTTCTTGAGCCAACCACCACCACCGAGCACCATCTTCCAGCGCCACCTGCCGCCTCCAGCCACCACCTGCTGCCGCCAGCTACTGCTGGCAGCCACCCTTTCCGCCACCTCCTCCCTCCTCTCCTCCTTGGTTTCTTATCTTTCTTCTCCTTTTTCTCTTATTCAATTATTATTATTATTATGGGAGATTTATATAAAAATTATTATGACTAGTTTTAATTATATAAAATCAGATTTTAATAATGTTTATGTTGAATTAATTCAAAAGGTTCATGTACATATAGTTGGGAGGTTTTAATTTAATTATTTGTGATTATTTGTTAACCTTATATTAATTAAGGTTATATTTCTTTGTAGGGTGTTTTTGATCAAGCTACTTGAGGGTTCTTTTGAAGTGTTTTTGGCTAAGCGAGGATCAAGCTACGTTTAGGTGGCTAGATACCTTTGAAAGTGATTGGTTTGAATAACGTATTTTACATGACTTGATTGGTGATTGAATTAAATTGATTTGAATTATGATTTTGAAATAAATTATGTTTGAAGGTATTTATTTTAATAAAAGTATTTTGAATGATTAATTTTTAAACATGTTTTGAATGGTTTGGATTACTTATCATGTTTAAATAAAGGAAATGATTTTAAAAGGTTTGTTGAATCAAATAGAGGTTTTTCAAGGAAGAGTTGTTGATTTTAAAAAGTTATTAATATGAGATTTTATTCTCAAGTATTTATTTACAAGGTTTGATTTTGAAAGCATGTAGAATTAATTAAAAAAGATTTTGAATTATATCGAAACTATTGGATACTAAAAGGATTTATTGAACCATTGAATTATTATTATTAATACTTAATAAGCATGATAGTAATCCCACTATGCAGATTTGGTTTATTGATAAGGCCTTGGACTTTGTATGACCGGGTCTTTCCTCAAGAATAGCCTTGTAATATAAGGAGACTAGCTTGGGGGTGTGCACACTTGGGTGAGGAATTGGGTTAAAAGGATTTGGTTCTTAATAAAGTAATTGCTTTTATTAACTATTATTTTGAATATGAATCATTGGAATTGGTTTTGGAATAATGAGTCTTGAATTTATTGGATTAATTATTAGAATTGGTTTTAAAAGCATGTTTGCAAATAAATTGAGTTTACACTATCTTGCACTTATCGTACTTAGCATAATCTGCTAATCCGTATTTCTTATTTGTTTTGGTTCGCCCAGTTTACCGTAATGGTAAGCAATGTTGACTATTTTTAGGTGGAGTCATGAATGAGCATATGGGAGTCCCGGGATTTGCTTCACCTAGTTTAGGAATGTTGGTCTTGTCTTTATTTTTGAGCACTCATAACAATGTTACTATTTTATAAGTATTAATAAACAAAAGTTAAGTTCTCGCTGCAAGTTTTGTTGTTGAGTTAAGTATTTTTGAGTGGCCTTGCGTAATCACGCGGCGGTAATATGCTCAAGTCTATCTCTATGGTATAATTATATGTATTATACTAGTATTTCTGTATAGGGAGATTTGGGGGTGTTACAAAGTTCTTTTAGGATACCACCAACACTTTTCATTTTCCGTGGGTCTAGATGACTATCACTCCTCTCGACTTTTCTCTCATCACCGGTTTAGAGTTCCGGGCGACCGCGGTGCCTTTCGGCAGCGACATCATTGTCTAATCTTTGGAGATAGAGGAGTTGATCGGCCCTATAGCTATTTGAGCTCGTGCTGAGGCTCAACCAACTCAGATCAGCGCTCGGAGCATTCACTAGATCATGCTGATGGAGGCCTTTTAGGACGGTGCGACTACCCTTGAGCAGTGGGTACGCATCTTTGGTTTGATCGTTTTGTCGGGGACCTTCTCCCCTGACAAGGGTAGATGTGTGCTACTCTACTACTTGCCTAATCTCAGTAGTTGCCATCGCAGTTTCGACGGGGAGGTCACGCTTTCCAGTTTACGGGGAATCGCAGAGGTATTCTTCTTTTACCCAAAGCTTGATTAAGGTTCTGTGTTTAGCTTATGTTAACACTTCATCCTGTCTCATAGGTCTAGTTCTACGAGTATTTCCCTTTTTTTTCACCAGCGAGGCATTCGCCTCGTGGACTCCTTATTGCTGCCGGTTGGGGAGGCCGTGTGAACGACCAAACTACTATTCTTCGTGTTCGAGAGTTACTTCTCTCGATATGCTTTTACCATTTTGTGTTTATATTACCCTTAGCAGGACTTGAGCTCATGGATGTTCGTTTTGTAGAAGCCTGAGGTATGTTTTCGTCCATGGGATGACTTCATCTTCCCTACACCGGCCGTGAAATACTGTAGGCGTCGCTCAAAGAGCGCCTACGTTAAAGCATGTTGTGAATATGATTGGCACTCTTAGGAAGTAGGAACTGACATTAAGATTAGGGAAAACCATTAGGTACAAACAAAAGTAGGAACCGCCAACAAGTTTTTAAGAAACTTGTAAACCGTTCACCGGTCATAAAAGGCAAACACGATTAAGGGACAACGATAGGCAACAATGATTGACCCGTGAAGGTTACACCCCATTCATAATCCATGAGATTACTAACTCAATATGGTTTGGAACCAGGAAAGGAGGATCAGGAATGATGGTACGAAGTGAGTCATGGAGTCACATTTGCTCGTATTGGCCTCTACTCGATTCTTATAGTGAAAAGTGATTCCTGCGATCTCAAAGGCATACAAACAAAAATTCAATTTGCTCCAATATATTATTAAGCTAAATTGGTTGAATATTAATGCAACAGATAATTCTAAAATATTAGTGATCACTTTATTTAACAACAAGATTAAAAAGGAACCTAAGCCGGTTGTCCAAATTATCTTATTAAGCGTGATTTTCAATTACATATTCCCTTTAACATGCAATATGTGATCAATAAATATAATAAAATAAACATCATTAGTGGAAGCAATTTAAGAATAACAGCATTAGTCAAATCAAATATAAAATAACTTAATCATGATACTATCAATAAGAAAATAAAATAAGAGTAATTAAATTAATTAATTACTCACATTCTGCGCGTTCCTTTAAATTGCTACATCATGAATAAATTTTTAGTAACTTCAATAAAAAAAATATAAATCAAATGGAAATTAAATTAAATAAATGTAGATTTGATTTGGTCCAAACCCTCAGTTATTGGTACCTTTCACGCCTTGGTTTAAGGACGGAACCTCGGGTGTTTTCTGGACTCCTTGCAGTGCTTAGGGGAATTATGATGTAATTAGGAATATAGGTTTGAGGCTTAGAATATGAGAGAAAGAGAAGAGAATGATTTTTGGTGTAAAACAGAGAAAGAGAGAAGGATTTGATGCCACAAACTGCAGAAAGGAGGGGGGTATTTATAAGGAAAATGAGTAGAGGGAACACACGGAACCCTAAAAAGATAAAAAAAAACTCTAAAAGTTAACAACGCGACACGGTTGAGAACACCGTGACACGGTGCCAGGCACCGTCAGACGGGGGAAGGCACCGTCAGACATGGGAAAATACCGTGACGCGGGGAAAATTGGAGTGACGCGGGACATATTTAACCTACGTGAAGTGAAAGCGCATGAAGGGTTTACTCGAAAAATACACGAGAAAATTATGCGACACGGTAGTGTCCACCGTGGCACGGTATAGCACACCGTGTCACGGTATAAGAAAACGCGGAAATTACACGAAAAAAGCACCGTGATACGGTGAGAAATACCGTGTCACGGCAACAAGTACCATGCCACGGTGGAATTTGGCGCAAAAAATCTTCAAAAATAGCACCATGACACGATGTAAAGCACCGTGTCACGGCACCACGCACTGTGCCATGTCATCAGGCGCCGTGACATGGTGCTTTTGCACTGACTCCAGTTTTTTACCCGTTTTTAAAATTGCGATAACTTTTGATCCGTAACTCGGAATAAGGCATGTAATATATCACTAGAAAGCGTAAAAAGTATATTTTCCAACCCAATTAGAATCAGGTCAAAATCATTTGTAGATTTTATAATATGACCTTTTTAGTGGAAGGGTGTCGGTTTTGGGCCGAGTTTAGTGTTTGGCTCATATCTTCTTCGTTATAGCTCGGAATTGGGCTTATGATATTTGGTTGGAAAGATTATTTCAAGTTCTATACAACCAAATAATAATTTGATCAAAATTATATAGCCATAAAATCAATTCTGCTCGGTTTTGTGATGTGGATAGGAAAAGTGGAAAATATGTTATGGTTTAGGGAAATGAGCTAGAAATTGGATTGGTTTATGAAATATGTTGGATAGAACATGGATTTAAGCACTCCAAAGATTAAATATTCAACCCAACAAATAATGGCGGTGAAAGGTGTTCTTCATCGGGTTTGGTTTTGGGGAGACATTATTTGATGTCTACAAATACACTATCTAGTGTCGGTATTTACAAAGGACGTACGATGTTGTGGTCTATTTGTGTGAGAGAGTTGTGATTCAACACTCCTCAGAGTCTCCTGTTGTTCCTTCTCGCACTCCTAGTCACATGCTCGATTAGACGAGGCTGGGAGCTCGGGCGGCTAGGACACCTACGGGTTCGGATTGGAGGAGTCATATCCATTCGAACCGTAGCTAAGAGGGGTGGCTTTTTCCTCGCTTGGATCCTCCACCTTGCTTGCCAAAGCCGAGAGAGTTATCTTTTTTCATTTTTCATTTGTTCATTTGATAGCCCCCGAGCCAATCTTAATTATCTAGGTTCGATTTGACAGGCTTCGACTAGAGAGTTCGTTTCTCCGCCGATGTCCATCGTCTACCAGGCACTTGTGGTCCGGTTGAGGAGAATGTTCCTATGGCTCCTAAGCCATGGCGCTTCATAAAGGAGTCGATACCTCGACACTAGATTTCGGTGTGTCACTTTATCTGTTATCATATTTATGTATATACTTCGATTATTTCTGACTTCATGACTTGGCAGTCTTCTCGCGAGGTAATGTTGAGGATGGCGAAGGCCATGGACGCCTTCCGCTACCAGCTCGTGAGGTTTAGCCACCGAGCTATGTATCGTCACGGCTACGACGGCATAGAGGTATTTCTCTTGACTCCTTTTAGTTTTATGTTTGCCTTTTGTACTTGACTTGACTTGCTTTTCCTATTTTAGCCCATTCCTCCGACACGCGCTCCTGCTAGACCCGAGGCTAGGAGGGAGAGATCGAGGTCTTACTTGATGGGTCGTCGGACCTCGGCTGGGAGTCAAGGCGGGCGTGCAAACACAGATCGTACTGTCAGATTAGAAGGTTATGGCTTTTAGTCCGAGGGTGTATCTAGAGGACCGATTGGCCAGGGAGGCATGCCATCAGTTCCTTTGGCGGTTATTGAGACGTACGAGGTTGGCTCGTTGTCGCAACAACCACAGTAGCCTCAGCATTTAGGAGTGTAGTAGCAAGGTGAGCCTAGATGCTCTAGCCCTACTCTGTTGATTCTAGCTCCTTCTAATCAGGATGTGGGCAAAGGTTTGACTCCTCGGACTGTACAGTGTTTTGACATGTTTGAGGTTCCTCCCCATTTGCGAGGTCCACCATCATAGATGTAACTATACTTGTATTTATTCTGACTGTGTAGGACTTTGCTTATTTGACTCACACACTTGTATATATATAAATATATATGGGCGCAAAAATTTCCGTCAATTTTATTATCTATGGAGGGAATCCGACTTTCTCCCCCAAAAGAAAAAATAAAAAATAAAAATCGAGCTTAATTAAACTCAAGATGTATCAAAATTATTTACAAAAAAATTACAATGAGAATGGATTTGGTTAATTTAATGAAAAGAAAGGTTAAAACCGTAAAATCGCAATACAAAACTGAGTCGAAGTCAAGAAAAATTTTGTTTGCGTAACGAACAAGGCTAGCGCGACAGAATCCCGGCTGGCGCAATGTGACAATGTTGTCGCGATGCGACAGACGTCACGCAATGCGTGATTTCTGTCGCATGGTGCTAAGATGATTTTTTCGAATCCAAGTGGGATTCGGATTGCGCCAATTTTGTGCATAAAAAGCCCCCAAATCTAACGACTTCTACATAGTCAAACAGATTAAAAATAATCTTAGAATTTATTTCTTAATCATGTCTAAGAGTTTTAGCAATTTCACTCGTGAGTGGTGTCGGTCTCTGATCGCTAAAGAGAGAAAAGAACTTGACTTTTTCTATATTGGGGTATTTATGGTATAAAGGGGGTAGATCTTGACATAAACTTTATTCATACCGCCTTGGAGTATTGGGATTCAAATACTCACTACTTTAGACTTGGTTATGATGAAATTTGTCCTTTACCAGAAGAATTTGGGGCCATACTAGGCTTCCCTTCCCTAAATCTTGCGGTAGTTCCAAAAGTCAGCGAGTATTATTATAAAGATTTTAAGAGTCTCCTTAACCTTAAGGATAAAGATTTGAAGAATATTGTGCATGGAAACATTGTCAATTAGATAAAATTTGCATAATTGTTTTTTTGATAGACCACGCTTCGAATGTTTTCATGTTTATAGGAGAAGAGCCTTCCTTTTTTGCATGTTAAATACATATCTGCTTACTAGTGGTAATATTAATGAGGGCAAAATATTTTAGCACTTGTCATGGAACAGATTGAATCAGGTAGAAATCTAATGCCTTTGTTTGTTGGAGAAACCATGCTTGGTTTAGATGCACTAAAAAAGGATCCAAAAGCACCTCTTCGAGGTTCTCCAATATTATTACAGGTAGAAAATGAATACTTTTAATTACAGAATTAAAAAATATTTAACTTTGTATAGTAATTGTAGGCGTCGTTTGAAGTGCGCCTAGGTTAAAGCATGTTGTGAATATGCTTGGCACTCATAGGAAGTGGGAATTAACATAACACGATTAGAGACAAGGAAAGTAGGGAGCCGCCAAAAAGTTTTTAAGGAACTTGTAAACCGTTCACGGATCATAAAAGGCAACCACGATTAAGGGACAACGAAGGCAACAACGATTGACCCGTGAAGGTTACACCCCATTCATAATCCATGAGATTACTAACTCCATATGGTTCGGAACCATGAAAGGAGGATTGGGGATGATGGTACGAAGTGAGTCATGCAGTCACATTCGCCCGTATTGGCCTCTACTCGATTCTTATAGTGAAAAGTGATTCCTGCGATCTCAAAGGCATACAAATAGAGATTCAATTCCCTCTTAACTATTATTAAGCTAAATTGGTTTAATATTAATGCAACACATAATTTTAAAATATTGTGATCACTTGAATTAATAATAAGATTCAAAAGGAACCTAAACCGGTTGTCTAAATTATCTTATTAGACGTGATTTTTAATTACATATTCCCTTTAACATGCAATATGGTGATCATAAATATAATAGAATAACATCAATATTGAAAGCATTTTAACAATAATTCCAACAATATAAAATCGTTAGAAAAATAATAGAAATAAAAGGAACATAATTCTTACTTTGATTTTGTTTGCTTGCAACTACAAAATAATAAACGAGTTAGTAACTTCAAGGAAATAATAATAAAACAATAATTAAATTAAATTAAATAGAATTGATTTGGGGCCAAACCCTTAAACAATTCTACCTTTCACGCCTTGGCTTAAAGACAGAACCACGAGTAAAGTATGGACTCCTTGGAGTGCTTGAAGAAGGAATTTTGAAAGAAGAAGGGTAGGCTAGTGCTTAGACTAGAGCATAGAAGAGAGAAAAAAAGAGAATTAATTGATGCCCCGTACATCAGAAATGAGGGGGTACTTATAGAAAAAATGTGCTGAGGGAACACATGGAACCCTAAAATGATAAAAACCCTGAAAAGTATACCGCGACACGGGAAAGTGTACCGTGACACGGGAAATCCCACCGTCAAACGGGAAACATTCCCGTGACACGGTGTACTTTTGTGTGACGCGGGAAATATTTAGTGAACGGGGGGAGAAAATGCGTTGAGGGTTTACGCGGAAAGGACACGGAAACCCCCGTGTCACAGCAGGTGTCCCGTGTCACGGGAACCCCACCGTCAGACGGGAAATTTTCCCGTGACACGGTAGACTGTAGCCGTGACGCGGGAGTTTTCAGTCCGTTTTTCCTTCTAAATCCATTTTTAACCCTAATTTCGTTCAGCATTTTAAGTGCCGATTGATAATTTCAGGCCATTTCTGTTTTTTTATTATTATTTGGGCTAAAATAAGAAAATAAGTAAAATAAACTAAATAAAAAGTTTGGCCAAAATAAATAATAAAACAATAAAATAAAAAGAAGGCTTGGGCTAAAATTAAAAACTATGCTTTGACTAAACATCAAGACTGATCCATGGACTATTAAAAAATTTAATTTAATTAAATATGATATTTTTATGCACTCTCGGGATTAAATACTGAACCCGACCAATAGTGGGGGTGAAAGGTTGTTCATCATCGGGTTTGGTTTTGGGGAGACATTTTTAGGTGTCTACAGAAGCCCCCACTTTGACTGAGTTTATAGAATCATAAGTTTCGAAAACGATAGTCAAAGTAGCCAATAGGGACGGAGAATGATTTAAGACGTTCTGTGATCCTAAATCACTCTGTATACGCCGATACCTGCAGAAAAATGTTAATTCCACAGATAAAAGAGTAAAAAGATAGAATACGTATCTGGCACCAGTGTATCGGTGACAAATGATTTTGGCAGCTTCCTATGCTTGAAGGAATCCATCGGATGATGTTTGTTCAAACGTTTTCCATGCCAGGGGAAAGCCGACTGAGGAATTTGGTAGCTTTCTAAGCCTGAAGAAACCTACCGGATGATACTTTCCATGCTTGAGGAAAATCGACATATGAATTTGGCGATTTTCTATGCTTGAAGAAACCCACCGATAATACTTTCCATGATTGAGGAAAGTCGACATATGATTTTGGCGTCATTCTATGCTTGAAGAAATCCACAGATAATGCCTTTCATGCTTGAGGAAAGCCGACTTGGCAGTTTTCTATACTTGAAGAAAAATCCACCGATAGTGTCTTCCATGTTTGAGGAAAACCGACAACTGATATAGTTGCTGAAATTTGTAAGTGCTTGATAGTTCGATTATCCCCGAACGTGGGTCATAGATGATTTACCTTCAAGTCGACTATCCGACTATATTAGGCGTTTAAAACGTCGACAAATTGACATTGACGTTTACTTGGGGCAAAATAGTAATTTTGATACCCTTTAAACATTAGTTAAATTACGCAATTTTAGTCAAAATGCCAGGAATATTCGCTGACAGCTTCAAGGAATGTGCAGGACATGCGCGAGACCACCGTTTCACGAAGAAGAAATCCCGCGACACGGAAGGTACTCCCATGACGCGGCATAATATCCCGTGGAGCGGGATTTTTGTGGCTGCAGAAATGGTCAAAAGCTCGATTTTCGCGCTTTTGACCAGCTAAAATTCAACGGGCTACGTGGGGATCTCCCGCGACACGGAGAATGCATCCCGTCAGATGCTGAGATTCCCGTGTCGAGGGAATTCTCCCTTGTTCAGAATTCCCACGCGCCACGCGCGTGAAGTCCGTAACGGTCACATTTTTTTTCCCTTTAAATTCGAGCTGGTGTTCACCATGTTTACCATTTTGTTGCTACTTCCGCTCTTCCTCTTCTCCATTTTTTTTTATTTTAAGCTGCTCAAATCACCGAGCCACGGCAAGGATACACTGGCGCACGGTTGTGGTTCCCGTTACGCGGAGTTCTATCCCGTGACACGGCGGTTCTGCTGTGGTTTTTGTTTTTTTTTTGTTTTTTATATTATTTCCACTACTGCTCGTTGCTGCTGCTGTTCAGAGCTCATCGCTGCTGACTGGAGCTCCGTTGACTCCTAGAATCACCGTGACACGGAACCTGATCACCATGTCGCGGCGGCAATTTACTTGTATGTGTATGTATGTGTGTTTGTGAGCGATTTGAGACAAAAATTGCATGATTTGGTGAATAATGGAGCAAATTACCATTTTTGGTACTACTTGTGGGAAATGGTGTTCTTGTTGTTCATGTTGTTTTTTTGCACTTGAAATGATGACATATTGGTTGTAGATCTTGTAAAATATGCCATGATGCGTCGATCTATTGTTTTCGTGCAATTTTGAAACATGTTTTGTGTTGTGTATGTATTACATTGTCATGGAGAACATAGTATCATGCAATTCGGAGAATATAGTATTAATTCGTCATGGAGAAACTAAATACTATAAATAATTCCATTATTTTGCTAATTTTTAGCCTTGAGGTAAAAATTTAGCGTATAATAGAAAATGCAATAAATAACTAAATAACATAGGAAATGATGCTAAGCATTTGGGTTTTTATTAAAATGCAACTCGATATAAATAACTAAATATCTTAGGAAATGATGCTAAGCACTTAGGTTTTTGTTTTTATTATAGCATGCCTAGACGACGGGATCGCGATCTTTCTACTCATGGCCGGCGTTAGACTTTTTGAGAGGACACTCCCACGATTCCCGAGGGTGTGGATGATGACGTCTTAGAGTCTGAGCCTCGACCCTCTACGGGTAGAGGTTGGTGGGCTCCACCTCCGTGACACCAGACTAGTTGGTTTTCTGTCGTGAGAACCACGTTTCTCATCGTCCACTTGTCGGCATAGTCGACGGCACGCTTCGCCATCACGGTTCTAGAGCCGGAGATTTCATTCCTCGACTTCATCGGATTATCACGAGGGATCCTGCTACGAATGCCTTATGGGAATCAGCTGGTCTAGTAGACTTTTATTCGGCGATCGTAGGGTTTCGCAGCCCCCGGGGTTGTGGACCGACAGTCGTTCGCGCATTGTTGGAGTATTTTTGGGATACTACCAACACTTTTCACTTTGCTTGGAAGAAGATGACAGTGCCCCCTTTGGACTTTAGCATGATTAGTGGTCTAAGCTTCACTGACTGGGCCGTAGCACAGATGTCTGATCTTTCTTGGGGAGCGACTGAGGCAACTGATTTGTTAGGTCCGATCGTTCAGCATATCAGGACTCAGCCGGTGTCTCGAGGTGGTCCTAGGAGCGGACGATCAGTGTTGGATTCAGTTCAGGCCCGTGGTTTTGACATGAAGGAGACATCACCTAAGCAGCGAGTGCGGATCTTAATTTTGATTCTCATTTCCATGACTCTTTCTCCTGATAGGAGTTCGCGTGCGCTCGTTTGCTACCTTCCTTCTTTGCTTAGGATCAGTGAGATAGGATCCTATAGTTGGGCCAGCCTTGGATATGTCGATCTTCTCTTGTCGTTACGTCATGGTTGTAGGCAGCTGAACGACGAGTCCCTTATCACTATCTACGGTTTATGGAGAGTCGTAGAGGTGACGATCCTTTCCTTTTCTTGTTTTATTTTAATTTGTTCGACTCATGTGCTCTAAGATTACTTTTCATTACAGCTATGGTTCTATGAGTACTTTCCGGGATTGGCCCCTCGACGGCGTCGTGGAGCGGTTCATGACTTCCCTGTCGGAGCCAGCTGGCGTGACCGAGGCGAGTCACGGGTGGAGTCTGTCTCTGTGCTACGCGGGCTGCTACTCCGAGGCACCTCTTCTGTTGGTGTAAGAATTACTTTTGTAGCCTGTTATTTTCTATCTTGACGTTATTTTCGGCGCTTCATTGCAACTTTTTATGGTTTTTCAAGTTGCTATTGATGTCCAGTATCGGCCTTGGGCTGGGATGACTAATCTTCCCGAGGCCTTGCAGCTTTTAGCGTACCGCACTGTTTTGTTGGTACCAGACGCTTTGGCTGGTATCCGAGGGAGCGTGTTGTTCGTCAGCACAGTGGTGATCGCTTTGTGGTGCCCTTGTCTCCATCGGAGTCGATGCTGGACTCGCGCTTGCTTAGGGAGTTGATAAACAAGGGAGAGCGCTACACTTTTCCTTGGCAGGAGCTTGTGCATATGGAGGGCGATTATGCGCAGGATTTGCTTCCCTCTTTGGCTCCTCCACCCCGTCTTCCTAAGGTATGATTTCTTTTGAGGAGTTTGTTGCTAGTCTCTGTTTAAACAGTCGAATAACTTGATTATTCGATCGTTTTTTCATACGACTGTTCGCCGTGTGGGGAGGATTGAGATTCCGCCTCAATCTGTCCGCTACCCAGGGCCGATTGGTATTACAGAGGACCATATTGCTGACGCACCAGTGGGTTTCAGACAGGCGCAGGAGTCTATGCCTACTGTTTTTGAGCCGGTAAGCTTTTGATACATTATTCATCCTTTTTAATACCGCTTGTTACTAAATTTTTCTCTTTGCTTTGTTCTCAGCCTACTCACCCGTAGATGATGGGCTTCATGAAGCTGGTTGACGCTTTGAGGTATGTTCACTTTTTTCATTTTTTACCATTTGTTCTGTCTTTCGCCATTGACATCTTTTGATTTTGTGTCTTTCAGGAGCGACGGAGGTCCCGCTCGCGCTCGAGGCATAGAGGCTCGGACGAGGGAGAGTCTAGTCGTGGCAGACGATCTCCTGAGGTTCATCGGCGTTCTGAGTCTCAGTGGGAGCCTCAGATTTCTCAGCCGTTTCAGGATGCTCAGTGGCAGCAGCCTCAGTCTTCCCAGCGCTTTCAGGGTCAGTGGCAGCGAAAGTCGTTTTCACAGTCTTCACAGCCTGAGTTCAGGCCAGTTATCACTCCCGTGGATCAAGGCCTATACTCAGCTCCATCGTCTGGGGCGCTTCCTCCCCCGATGCCAGGCTTGTTTTCACTTCAAGTGTATGGGACGATGCCTCCATCGACGATTCCTACTTCTTTGAGTCAGTCTACACCGTTTGCTAGTTGGACGGGTCCTGCTTTGAGTTTGACTGCTACTGGAGTTACAGGGACTAGTAGGGATACTACTCCTCGTACTCGGATGATGGCGGGACTCTTTGGCTCACCGCTCCCATATTCACAGGATGGAGATGACAGTGATCCTCACAGTGTTATCCGAGGGTCTTTATTTGTACATACGGTGATGACACTTGACGCTGCTTATTTATTATGACTCATTTTGTACATTATTCACAGTTTATGTATTTATTAGTGTGTGTTAGTGTGTGCTTGAGACTCATTGTGTGTGATTGTGTATTTATTAATGACGCGACAAAAAAACGTAAGTGGAGGGTACTGACCTTCCCCAAAAGAAAAAAGAAATAAAAAGAAACGAAAAATATGAATAAGTTTTACAACTACTCCAAAATAAATATGTTTGGAAGTGAGGCGAGGTTTATAACTTCCCCAAAGAAAAAGAAATAAAATAAGAATAGAAATAAGAGTAAAAAATAAAATAATAAATAATATAGATGAATAAAGTAAAAAAAAATGATAAAAATAAAAAAAAAGTTGAGAATTTTATTAGGAATGAAATTCTCGAAAAACAGAATTAAAAAATAAACGGTGAAGATAAAATAATAAAAAAATCCGGATAGATATAGGAAAAGGATAAAAAAAGAAAACGCGTGGGCGCCGCGACACGACACTGTATACCGTGTCACAGCAAAATATGTCGTGTCGCGGCACAAATTCCTGTGACACGGTGGGAATTCCCGTGTCACGATGCGCGTATTCTACAACGGTGTGGTTTACGCATATAGAAAGATAGATTCTGAGTAGTCTGAGCGTTTTTGCTATAAAATAGGACCAGTATATTCGTGATATGCATAATTACAAAACACAAAATAATTAGAATTTCATATTTCAATAATAATGTCTCAGAATTTTGATAATACATTGCGCAACTGGTCTTATTCTTTGACCAATGCTGACAAAAGAGAATTGGAATTGTTTCATGTCAGGGATTTACTAGCCCTGAGACATGTAGCGATTGAACATGATTTTCTTAGGGCAGCATTAGACTATTGGAGTCCAGAAACACATTGTTTTAAATTTGATTACGATGAAATTTGTCCCCTACCGGAGGAATTCGGTGCCATCTTTGGATTTCCTGCCAGAAATCTTATTACCATGCCTACCCTACGTGAGTATTATTACCCAGACTTTGAACGCCATTTGAATCTAACAGATCTAGCTTTAAATAGAATTGTGTGTGGTAATGAAGTAGACTTAGAAAAACTTGCAAATTTATATTTCAATCGCCCTGTCTCTGAGTCTTATCATGTATACCGTAGAAGGGCTTATATTTTTTACATGTTTAGCAAGCTTTTATTTGCAAACGATAGGGTAGGACATGCTTGTCTAGCATCTGTGCTTGAACATGTTGAATATGGGAGGTCTCCTATGCCTATGTGCCTTGGAGAAACATTTCGCGGCCTTGACGAAGCAAAAGCTGACCGGAAAGCCATCAGGAAGGGCTCTCTAGTACTGCTGCAGGTAAAAAAATGCTCCGAGTTTCCCCCGTGACACAAAACAGGCACCGTGTCACAGTGGCCTTCTGCCGTGACACGGTGAATTCTACCGTGTCACGGTGGAATCTGCAATTTTATTTTTCATTTTTTTTATCCGAGTCAAGAAGTCGGACGCAATGGAAGAAAAAATAACAAACGTTGAACAAAAAACTGAATTTGCGAAGACTGCGTCACTAAAAAAAATCGGAAAAATATGAGATTCCACCGTGTCACGGTGGAGCTTGACGTGACACGGTGGAAATTCCCGTGGCGCGACAATTTTTTTTTTTTTTTTTTTTTTTGCAATTCCACCGTGCCACGGTGGACTGTGCCGTGACAATGTGGATAGTCCCGTGTTGCGACAACTCCTTTTTTTTAATTTAATTTAATTTTTTTTAGGCTGCATTTCCACCGTGCCACGGTGGACTCTGCTGTGACACGGTGGATACTCCCGTGCAACGGCAACCCTTCCTTTTTTTTTAGCTCTATTTTGTCGTGATGCAATGCTGAACTGGTGCGTATACTTGATCAACGGAGGAAGGATTTTATTTATTAAATTGGCCGGGTCCCCTTGAGGGGTTGCCTACGAATCCTTAAAAAGGAATAAGGCCAAACGTAGCTCTATTGGGTCATGAACCCATGCAACTAGGCATAGAATTTCTTGAGTTGATCCAAGTTGGTTAAACTGTGGAAACCGTTACCGTCCATGTCAACCAATTGTGCTGCTCCGCCAGACAAGATGGTTTTAACAATGTACGGGCCTGACCAATTTGGTCTGAATTTTCCTCTTGGATCCAACACATTTTTGCGAAGTGCCTTAAGCACCAGGTCACCTTCTTTGATGTTCCTAGTCTTGACTTTTTTATGGAAATGTTGCGCCATAAGTTGTTGGTAGGTTTGGACATGATGCAAAGCTGCCAAGCGTTTTTCGTCAAGTAAGATTAATTCATCATATCTTTCTCTAATCCAGTCGACTTCATCTAGTTGGCTTTTCAACGCGATTCGGAGAGAAGGGATTTTGAGCTCTATTGGTTGTATAGCTTCAACTCCATAGACCAAAGAGAAAAGGGTAGCCCCCGTTGATGTACGAACAGAGGTTCGATAACCCCAAAGGGCGAAATGTAGCTTACTTGGCCAATCTTTGTAATTTTCCGTCATCTTTTCGATGATAGTTTTTACATTTTTGTTGGCCGATTCGACCACACCATTTGTTTGTGGTCTGTAGGGTGATGATCTATGATGCGTAATATGATATTTCTATAATAATTCCGCGCATTCGGCTTGGAAATGCGTTCCATTATCACTGATCATCTCATGAGGTACCCCATAGCGGCATATGATATTTTTCTCAATGAATTGAGCTACGTGTTATGCCGTTAACTTAGCATACGAGGCAGCTTCGACCCATTTGGTGAAATAGTCGATTGCTACGAGGATGAATTCATGCCCCCCTTGTCCTGGTGGCGTTATCTTTCCAATGATATCGATAACCCACGTAGAAAAAGGCCATGAAGAGGTATATGTGTAGAGAAGCGAAGGTGGAACGTGCTGTAAATTTGCATAAACTTGACATTTCATACATTTCTTGACGTATTCGTGACAATCTCTTTCCATGGTAGTCCAATAATAACCTTGTCGTTGAATCTTCTTGACTAACATCTTAGCATTCATATGCGTTCCACATATGCCGGCATGAAGATTTTCCATGGTTTTGTGTGCTTCTTTCTTGACTATACATAAGAGATTTCTTCCTAGTGCAGTCCTTTTGTGGATTTCTCCCCTGATGAGTACATACTGTGAGGCCAGGAGACTCAAAGCACGGCGTGCCCTTTTATCAGTATTAGGAAGGTATTCTCCTCTTGTCACGTAGTTAAGGATATATGTATACCATGGCTCTTCGTCTTCTTCTTGCGATTCTTGTTCATCATCAAGTGTGTGAACATAAGCCGGTTCATATATTATTTCTATGGTCAACGACATTCTGATTGTATCCATTGGAATTCGCACCATTGATGCTAATTTAGCTAGTGCGTCGGCGAACTGGTTTTCTTTTCTAGGCAAGTACGTATATTCAACTTCATCTAGTTGCTCCGTCAGAAATTCTAAATGAGCTTGATACGTAGCGAGACTTTCACTTCTCACTTTCCGTCTCTTGGAGATCTAGTTAATGATTAGTGAAGAATCACCGTAGATTCTGAGCTTCTTAATTCCCAAGGCCACAGCTGTTTGTAATCCCAAAATACAGGCTTCATATTCTGCGGCATTGTTGGTGACATCAAAGTCAAGCTTCATGGAAATTGGGATATGCTCTTCATTGGGTGATACAAGCAAGACTCCTACACCACAACCTTTTTGGTTTGAAGCTCCATCGAAATAGAGCGTCCAGCTATCATCTTCGGTCATGAGTTAATCTTCGTCAGGGAAATCGTACTCATATTCTTCTTTCTCAACTTCTTCTAGCGGAAAATCTGCTAAGAAGTCAGAAACCGCAGAACCTTTGATGGCTTTTTGTGGTACAAATTTCAAGTCAAATTGAGCAAGGGTTACTATCCACCTTGATAATCTGCCATTGAGTGTTGCTTTTTCGAACAATTATTTGAGAGGATCCATCTTGGACACGACATGCACTGTATGAGTGAGCATATAATGTCTTACTTTTTGTGCGGCCCACACAAGTGCGAGACACAACTTTTCAAGCGGTGTGTATCGTGTCTCATATCCTTGAATTTTCTTGCTCAAATAATAAATTGCATTCTCCTTGCTTTCGATCTCTTGTGCTAGCCTTGCTCCCATCATTTCTCTTGTGACCGTAAGGTAGAGTCAAAGAGGAAAGTCAGGTATTGCTGGTGCTAGCACAGGTGGGTTTGCCTGGTATTCTTTGATTTTGTCGAAAGCTTTTTGGCAGTCATCATCCCATGTGACTGGGACATTTTTCTTAAGCTTCTTGAATATAAGTTCACATATCGCCGTGAGTTTTGATATGAACCTACTTATATATTGCAACCTTCCAATGAAACCTCGAATTTCCTTCTCATTCTTGGGCGGTGGCATGGCCATGATTGCTTTGACTTTTGTGGGATCTATTTCAATCCCTCGAGAACTGATCACATATCCAAGTAATTTGCCTGACGTGACTTTGAATGCACACTTTGCTGGATTTAATCTCATGTTGTACTTGCGGAGTCTTTCAAAGAACTTGCGAAGTGCAATGATGTGGCCTTGGCGATCTTTAGATTTAACGATCATATCATCGACATAGACCTCCACCTCTTTGTGCATCATATCATGTAACAATGTTGTGGTTGCTCTTTGGTAGGTGGCACCCGCGTTTTTCAACCCGAATGGCATTACCGTATAGCAATATGTACCCCATTGTGTGATAAATGTGGTTTTCTCCATATCTTCTTCGACCATTAATACTTGATTATATCCGGCGTAGCCGTCCATGAACGATAGGAATGCATGGTTTGCTGTGTTATCGACCAGAATTTCTATGTGAGGTAGAGGAAACCCATCTTTCGGGCTTGCCTTATCGAGGTCCCTGTAATCAACAAACATTCTGACCCTTCCATCCTTATTTGGAACTGAAACAACATTTGCTATCCACTCTGGATACTTGGATACTTTGATGAAACCAGCGGCCAATTGCTTTCTGATTTCTTCTTTGATTTTGAGAGCCACATCCGGTTTCAAACGGCGCAGCTTTTGTTTGACAGGCTTCATACCTTGAATGATTGGTATCATATGCTGAGCTATATCCCTGTCAATTCATGGCATATCTTGGTATGACCAAGCAAATACATCAACAAATTCACTAAGCAAGTTAATTAGCTCTTTTCGTTCATCTTGACTTAATGTTAATCCAATTTTTATTTCTATAATAGTCGTATCATTTGAAATACTAATTGTTTCTGTATCTTCGATAACTGTCATTTTATTTTTGTGTTTTTCCATTGCTTTTATTATTTTTTTGTCATTTTTATCATTAGCAAAGCAATATTGATCAGGGTTAGGGGAATGACACGCATCGTAAGAAAAGGTACTCATTTTATTGAATTCATTGGTCAATATATCAAGAGGGGCAAGGTCAGCTGTGACCTCACTGGAAAGAGAAGACTCAACAAGAGACTCGGGATGGGACTCTATAGCAGAAAGAGGGTCGGCATCAGACCCTAAGGACTCTTCTACAGACTTAGACTTAGACTCGGACTCGGACCCAGACGACTCAGACTCATTAAACATAGGACCTTCACCAGATGTTATTTCCAACTTCTCTTCGCTTGGCGTAGTGATCCTCAATGTCTTGCGCCATCCCGTTGAAATATCATCAACCTGGACGATTAACTCGGAGGGGTCAAAATCCTTGTTTGATATAACAGCTTGAATGAGCTCGGAATCATCATTGCAGGTAGGCTTGGATTCATTCTTTTCTAGTCCAAAAAGAAGGTTAATGTTTAGATCATCAGAGCATGGACTTGCTGGTTTCTCAGTTGTGAAGAGTTCTTCGCCTTCATCGACAAAGTCACAATCGAGGAACGTCTCGAATCCCGGTTCACGCTTCCCATCGTGGACGAAAGGCTCAGGGAATTCATAGCATGGGAAGTCTTCGCCTTCTTTGATGTACTGGCCATTAAGGGTGAATGGATATGGATCCATGGCCATTTCCGTCTTCATGATTCAAGCGTTATTGCGAGCCTTCATTTTCAAGAGGTCTTGTTTCACATCTTCTTTTGTTGGCTTGAATCCCATGCCAAAGGTATCTTTCTTGAGTGCACCAGGATGGCCCCAAAGTTCAGCCATTTTCTTTTTGAGTCTGGGGGTCATTCTAGAGAAATGCCCTTGCTTCTTCATAATGGAATTAATATTGGTGTTTGAATAGGGATCGAAGTCGAGATGACACTTCTCCTCTTCTTCGATCATGAGAACATCATCGAGTGAAAACCCCCAAAGATCTTTATCTTCTTAGTCATGTTCGACATGGACAATAGGAGTGTCGAAATCTTGAATGCGCATGAGAGAGGCATCAATGGTAATTAGAACCCCTCCAACTATGGCTTTCACTTTCTAGTGCAACGACGATGGGATCGCCTTTAGCTCATGAAGCCAAGGACGTCCTAACAACAGATTGAAAGAGGCCTTAATGTCCACCACCTAAAACTTTGTGCGACGTTCAATGGCCCCAGTAGTTATGTTTAGTATGATAGTACCCACGGCTTGACGGCGAGTATTATCATAAGCGCGAATCCCTTAAGTAGAGGGAGTCAGTTCTTTATTATTTATGCCCAACTTCTTTGCCGTGCGAAGTGGGCATACATTTATTGCAGAGCCATTATCAACCAGGCTCATAGGAACATTCATCTGCCTACACAACACAGTGAGGTGTAAGGCCTTGTTATGTTGGTCCCCTTCCGGGGGCAGATCCTTGTCAGGAAAAGAATTCAAATTGCTAGTACTTGGCAATTCAGTAGTGAGAAAGTTAACCAGTCCTTGAGGAGTCATATCATCATCAACTCCTATTTTCACCAGTGCATTCATCATAGCCTTTCAATGCTCGTGAGAGGTGGCCAAAAGCTTCCATACATTCATTTCCACCTTGGTATTTTGTAATTGTTTGATCACATCGTTATTCACAGGGTCGATGGGGTCAACTATTGGTTGTGATTGCGGTGGAGGTAGAGGTGGACTAGGCTGTTGCAACCGTCCACTTCTGGTGAGAACCTTGACTTCAAGGTCTCCCCAAACATCTTCACTTGTGCCAAGAGACGAACTGGCTATATCCTTGAGATAGACGTCTTCATCGTCACTATCCCAAATTCCATTCACTTCTTCATAGCTCGAGACAAATACCACTTCCGACAATGGTTCATTCACAGGTTGAATGAGTATTGACAAATCAAATGAGACTTCATCTCCCATGATAGCCAAAGCATCAGAAAGAGGACCTGTTTGAATGTTAGGCTTCTTGCCCCCTAGAGGGACAGGAAGTTGATTAGCATCAATTAGGTCTTGGATCGCATCCTTCAACCTCCAACACTTATCAGTATTATGACCCTTGCCTTGATGAAACTTGCAATAAGCATTGGGGTCATAGCTAGCGGTTCTATTCTCTGGTCGAGGTTTTGGAAACAGTCCGATTGGCATAATCAATCCTTGACCATGCAAACGGTCAAAAGCAGCGTCATAAGTCATTCCTAAAGGCGTGTAAACCCTCCTTTGCCTTTGGAATCTTTGAGGAGGAGCATTAAGGGCCAGCACATCATTGATATTGACATTGTTGGTAGCATGATTGGGCTTGGAAGACGAAGAAGAAGGAGTGTCGTTCTTCTTGTTTTTCCAAGTGTTGTTGTTATTATTGTTGCTACCAGCAGTCTTCATCAGTTCATCTTTGATATTGATTCCAATATCGTATACAGCTTCAAAGGTACTCAGAGGAAAAAACTTCAAGTGTTGCTTATACTTATGACTCAAATAGGGAATGAACAAGCGAACCATCTCTTTTTCCTTGGGGGGATCCACCAAGAGCGCAGCTATTTCCCTCCATCTGATTAATTAAATGGTGAAGCCTTCATTCTCTTTCTGTTTGAGAATGGAGAGTTCACGTTCAAAAGTCTTGGCTTGAATGTTACACTTGTAACGATTCATGAAACTTTCAGCAACATCCTCCTAGGTCGCAACATGTTTGAATTCCAAAGAGTAGAACCATTGTTGGCAGGCGTGCTCTAAGGAAAGAGGGAACGCCGTAGGAAAGAGTGTCACATCTACTCCCTTAAGAGCCATGGTTGCAGAAAAAGCCTTAAATTGGAAAATCGGACTATCAGTAGGCTTGAACTTAGGAATGTCAGCAGTGGAAAACTTCTCAGGAAGCTTGTCCCTTATGGACGAATTAGAGGCGACAGGTTGCTCCACATAAGTGAATTCTTCAGAAATCTTACTCATTTGTTCCTTAATCTTGTCCATTGCAGCGGTAGTGACATTGTTCTGATTTTCTTGCTCTACCGTGTTAACTCTAGTGGTGAGTGTTTGCATCATGTTAGACAACATTTCAATTGTCCTGTTGATGTTCTCGATATCTTCCTTGGTAGCCATTGATTGAAAGTAGACTGGAGATGGATCTTGTGGAGATTATTGTGGTGGTTTTCCTTGTACGCCTCTTTGAACGTCTTTCAATTCGGATAGAAATAGGATTTTCAAAAAAAAAAAAATTTATTCAATTTTAAACTCTTTAACCTTATCTTTTAAAAAAGGATAATTAAGATCTTTTAGAAACTTATATAAACTTCTAATTAATCCTAATTGTTTTAGGAATGGGATTAAATAATTTGGACCCTCCACATGATCATTGGGTCGTAGGTAAGGTGGGCTTAGGTTCGGTTTGGGCTCAGTTTAATATTTTGGCTATAACTTATTCGTTATAACTCAGATTTGGGCTTATAATATATCGTTAGAAAGCTCTTTTAAAGCCCCATCTAAATATTCAATCATTGGACCCAGATTATGGAACAAAGTTAACTAGATTAAACATTTTTATAAAAAGGACACGAAATGAATGATTTTAAAGGACACGAAATGAATTATTTTGGGTTTAAAGGCACGAAAAGGGGAAAATAAGTTATGGTTTGGGGAAATGGGATAGGATTTGGGTTGTTTTATGAAATGGAAATATGGATTTAAGCACTCCAAGATTAAATACTCAACCTAACCAATAATGGCGGTGAAAGGTTGTTCATCATTGGGTTTGGTTTTTGGGTGACATTTTTAGGTGTCTATAGAAGCCCCCACTTTGACTGAGTTTGTAGGAAAGTCAGTTTTGAAAACGATAGTCAAAGTAGTCAATAGGGACGGAAAATGATTTAGGACGTTCTGCGATCCTAAATCACTCTGTATACGCTAAGACTTGCAGAAAAATGTTAGTTCTACAGATAAAAGAGTACAGGAATAGAATGCTTATCTGACACCAGTGTATCGGTGACAAATGAGTTTGGTAGCTTCCTATGCTTGAAGGAAACCACCAAATGACTTTTCGCTGAAATGCTTTCCATGCTTGAGGAAAGCCGTCAGATGAGTTTGGTAGATTTCTAAGTCTGAAGAAACCTACCGGATGACACTTTCCATGCTTGAGGAAAGTCAACATATGATTTTGGCGTTTTTCTATGCTTGGAGAAATCCAATAATGATGCTTTCCATGCTTGAGGAAAGCCGACATAGGAATTTGGAGGTATTCAATGCTTGAAGAAATCCACCGGATAATACTTTCCGTGCTTGAGGAAAGTAGATAGATGATGATATTGCAAGTCTCTGTGTATCGAGAACCTTGCATCATGAAATGATGGTGGTTCGATTGTCCCCGAACGTGGGCTGTAGATGGCCCGCTTGTCCCCGGACGTGGGCTGTAGTTGGTTCGCTTTTTCCCGAATGTGGCATGTAAATGGTTCGCTTGTCCCCGAACGTGGGTTGTAGTTGGTCCGCTTGACCCCGTACGTGGGCTGTAGATGAGACCTGCAAAAGAAAATTAGCCAAGGGACTCGTATAGACTATGATTGACTTGATCAACTGAATTGACCAAGCCTGACATGTCATGTGTATAACTTTTGGTTGTGTGTGTATATGGTGTGTGTGTGTGCAAACACAAGCAACAGAAAATGCAAAAGCAAAAATTTTACATCATTTTTTTCTTGATACTAGTGGAGGATACCGACTTTCTCCCGAAAAAGAAAGACGTGAAAAATGAAGTTTTGTTTTCAAACTTCCCTTGATGAGAAAATTTTGAAAAAGTTTTTTGAACTTCCTTTAAAGAAAAGAAGAATTTTTGAACTTCCTTATTGAGCAAGGCAAAATGAATCGTACGGATTGTATTGCTTGTCTTGAAAATAATGTATGCATGGTGCATGTCCTTAGGCCAGGAGGCTAAGGACAATTACATCATGTAACATGATGAATGAACATTGGTCATGGAGCTAAGCATCATATATGGTGTAAAGAAACGATCTTGAACATCATTTAGGTCTGGAAGCTAAGCACGTATATAAATGAAGTGATTATGAACATTGCTTAGGTCAAGGAGCTAAGCACGATATGCTTTGTATGATTAAAATCATTGATATATAAATGTTTCTCATCACATTATGCGATGCATGAAACAATGAATATTGCTCAAGTCAGAAAGCTAAGCAAGTATACAATGTTTCTTCTAATGAATGTTGTTTTTAAATATGATGAAACTTGCACAGTAGGGAAACAAGATTTAACGATAAAGGGTTCCTAAGGGAAAGATGATATGGCTATGTATGTGTGAGTAAAGTGTGTGAATGTGATACTAAGGCTGGCTGCAAAGGTTATGGTGATGGAAATATATGTGTGAAGAGTAAAAGATGATGACTCTTTAGGTTGGGTAAGCTAATGTGATGTGGGTTCAAGCCCCCAAGTCTAGCTCTAAATGGGTAGGGATATAGAGATAAGAATTGGATATTCTTTGACTCGATCATGCATAGATATGAATATGAATGTGTCCGCACCTCAATGTGAGGTTGCCTACGTATCCGTTAGGAATCAGGCCAAACATAGCTCTAATCGAACTTTGCATACGTGTGTGCACACCTCAAAGAGGTCTTTCAAGGGTTGTAATGTGGTTAAGCTGAAGGTTTAAGGAGGAAAGGGGTAAAAGGCTCAAGACTTGAGAGAAGCCCCCAAGATGTGTAATTGTGAATTTGAAAATTTTGAATTTTGCAAGTTTATTTTCTTTTTTTTTTTGTTTATTTTTTCCATTCTTTTGAATCAATGTGGGCAATCTCAGATCATGCGGTCCATCACTAACTTAGCATTCATGTTTCTCAGGCACGGTACCAAGCACTCGATGAGAGACGCAATTTGAGACGTGTTCATATCAAAGACATTGGAACACTTGCCCTAAGACATTGTTTTATTGTTGCTTTGCTACTTTTTTTTTTCCTTGATTTTTGAATTTTATACAATTACACACCTTCCAATCCCAGGGTTAAGTGATTGTGGGTTGAAGAAATGAAGGCCAAACGTTAGACGAGGCTCAAAGTGGTTGGTGAAGAAATGGATATGTGATTGAGTGGTTAATGGGGAATGAAAGGGTTGCAAAGGTACCTCAAGTCATTGGTGTACCTTGTGTTTAGTTCGGCAATTGATGATTATTTTTTTAAAATTTTTTTGCTTATCACGTGATCGAATGTAAGAAAGAGATGCTCATTTATGAAGAAGGTAAGAAATGTAACACATAGACACATGGATAAGGAGAACCTATGCTAGACTTTTTAGAGGGAAGGGTTTGAAACAAAAGAAGAAGAAAACATGAAATCTTGGTGAGGAGCTTGCATCCTGCTTTGTCTTCATGGCTGTTTATGACTTACTTCTTGCCGCTTGCTGAGGAAAAAAGTTTCTTGTTGTTGATGCTTTGATTGGAAGGAAAGAAGTAAGGATTGACGTTCCCTTTATTATTCAAACTATTGCCTAGTGATTTTAGACCCAAGTATTGTGTAAGAAGAACTCACTAAATGCATTCACTCAATACTCGGATTGAAAAGGAAGAGTGTATGAAACGATTTTGAAAACTGATGGGAAATACTCCACTCATTCCTATTACGACGGAAAACGATGCATGCATGGTCCTAGTATACGATCATAAACAATATAGTGCATTACTCGAAGACAAAGTGTGTGCAATGACTCAACATGTGTGATTAGGTGAGTTTATTAAGACTCGTGGTTTGAGGAAGTTGTGAAAAACAAAGGACCCAATGACCAAATAGCACGGAAGACTAAAAGACAAACTAACTTGATTAATTTTGTACAATTTTAATGTTTATGCTATTTACTAGGTGAAAACGGTCCATTGGCAATCATTAGTCATAAATAAGATCAACCACAATCAAAGACAAAGAACACATGTTAAGGTTAGCACAAAAATCGATCACAAGAAACTAAATAGAGGACTAGAATTCTAGAAGAGTTAGGATTCAAGGGAATAAAAATAAAAATAAAAATAAAAATCAATAATCCTATGTTATACGAGTTGACACGGATTAAAGGACTTGGCTAAGACTAGCTTGACACGAAAAGTGACAGGGTAAAGTCGTATCCCCTAATCAAAAATAATTCCTAAGTCCTCTAACTAAAGTAGATAGGGAAGTAGGGTCGATCTCCACAGGGAAACAAGTCTTTTTACTCCTAATTAATTATTATAATCTAAATTATCTAAGTAACCAATATTAATATTCGAACAAGAAACTAAACTGCTAAGATTGATAATAGAGAGAAAACAATATATGAAAGGATCTAGGGTATAGGTTCACCAATAAATAATACTCCAGGGTAAAACATAGTAATCAATCATTAACATTGCATAAATAACACGATTAACAGGCTCTCGCAATTTATTAATCACCATAGATCTAACTGGCTTTCGCAATTTACTAGATCTAAGTTCTTATTGAAAATAGCCTTTAATATCAAATTAACATCTGCTCGATTCATCAATTTAATATTGCTATACTTTTACAAGCCGCAATTGTAAAACATTAAAACAATTCAATAAGAAATTATCATGCAATACCAATAATCAATAATAGTCAATCATCAATGCATCAATTAACCAGATTGTAAAGGGCTTTCGCTACGTATTACAATCACACAATTAATTTACCGGTATTAAATCTCATCTCTCGAATCTCGACTTAACCATTTATAAATTAATCTGCCTATTGAAACTAGACCTAAACATTAATTCTCATCTGTCGAATCTCGAATCAATGTTGTTAAACTCATGCATAAAAGATAGGCCTAATCTAGTCACAGAGCATTAAATCAATCAATAGGAAATTAATCTAGCATTGATAATTAACAACAATAAATTACCCCTTCATATTATCTATGGATCCCCATAAACCCTAGAAATAAAACTACTCACACATAGTAGAAATAAAACTAATCAAAGCAATAAAATAAGTCATGATGAAAGGAATAAAATAAACAACTAAGATTAAGGGAAGAGAAATCGTTACCAAAATAAATCCGGAATTAAGAGTAGATTAAGAATAAAGGTTTAGAGAGAGAATTCTAAGAGAATAATTAAGAGAGTAAAGAAAAAGTAAAAAGAGAGAAGAAGAGATCTTAAAATCGTATTACGGAGGAGTATTTATACTCCGTACAAAAATCCTAAACTAAAACAAATTAAAACGACGTTAAGCGTCAACTAATAAATACATCGGGCGAGGCAGCGCCCGATCGGGCGCGCCTTTTTGCTCCCTAATACTAATCTCGCGCCCGGCCGGGCGCGTCACCTGGCTCCAGCCTAAGCTTCTCCCGCCCGGCCGGGTGCGCCTCCGGGCGCCAGCCTCTTTGGCCGGGCGGCTCATTTGGGCCACTATTTGGACTTCGATTGGGCTCCAATTCTTCGGGCCAATCTGGGTTTCCTCTTCCGGTCTTGAATACTCGGTCCAAATGCCCCGGTATCACCTATACCGAGCCCTTAATCACCGGTTCGATGGCTCTAACCGACCCTGGGCTATAAACTCTGGTCGTGCTTCTCCAATGCTCGTGATTGCTCCAAAATATCTCGGGAAAATACTCCAAAAGCATAAATCCCAGCAAAAGTCAACCAAATTTACGAAAACACTAGAAAACACCAATTAGTAATAAAAGTGGCTCTAAAGAGCCAAAAACACTACTAATTATGACCAAGGGACAGGGGTAAAATACTATATAAAATAGACACATCAAAAAGATATAAAAATTTTTTAAAAAATAAGAAAATTGACGCTAAAAATACACCCTAACTAGAGAGGCTGTAGTATATCGGTTGTAACTTTAGATATGTGACTCTGATTTGTACGAAACCAACTCCAAATGAAAGATAAAAGTCGGGGATACAGATCCATAGGTTTCACGACACATAACTCTTTATAGAACTCCGGCTATGACTAAAACAAGTTGACTCTTGTGCAGGATACGAGAATAAAAATCCGTGTTGACTCAAATTTTAAAACAAAAATCTATGACTTGACTCTAAATAAAATAAAAAGGTTTTGATAAGAGAAAAAAAATTAATTAAAAGAATTCAATACAAAAAAGGCACATATAAGCACATCGTCAAGCATGATGCAATGAAGTTCGCAACCTAAAGTCAAGGTCTTTGTTCGACTATGGTCAAGCTTATTTGGGTGTCAAAGGGTACCATGGTTAATAGTTTGGACGCGTTAGCAAGGCAGCCTCCCTTGAGGGTGTATGCCAACGGGCGGCTCCGCGAGTTCGTGATGAAATCGAACTCGACTCCATGGTTTGGGTGGATTTAAAAACTCGGATGAACACTTATTGTCATGAACGTTTTCGAGTTGATAGAGCATAAATCCCCGGGGCTAGGCACATATGTAGAACACGTACTATTGTGGAAAAATAGGTAAGCTAAGAAGTATATGCATATGAAACAATGCCAATTAAATCGCAGGAATACAATTCAAGAATCTTTCAAGTCTCATCCACTCATCTCAATTAAATACCGATCACTCAAATCACAGGAACATAGTACTTGAGTCCGATTTAAACTTCTCAATTTATGCTTGGATGCTTTGAAATATCCACCGTTTCATTGTCTTCTATTACTGGTATTTTGTTTTAAAGTGTTTCCACTGCTTTAATTATCTCTTTGTCACTTTCATTGTTAGTTAAGAAATGCTTTTCATCTTAAGTTAAAGAATGACACGAGGAGTAAGCGAAAGAAGACATGTTATTAAATTCCAAAACCATTACATGACATCGAGCAAAGAAGCGTTCGTCGGGACTTGAGTACTAACTATCCTAGGAGAATAAGCTAAAGAAGACGATCTAGGAAGAGGTGTTATATCTAAAGATTTTGAAGACTCGATGGGGGAAGACTCAGACTCTAACGGCTCTTCGAGCATGGTTCCTTGTTCTATTATTATAGAGATCTTTCGTCCTGTTGGTGTGGTCACATTCACAGTCTTTCTCCATCCCTGGACTAGTCCCTCTGCTGGAGTGATAAGCTTTGAGGGGTCAAATTTCTCATTTTGTAGTACTGTCTGAATGAGCGCAAAGTTATCTTCAATATATTTTAGCTCACTTTTCTCGTGCTCGAAAAGAATTCCCATGACATTGAAGTCAAAGCATGGGGGTGCTTTCTCTTTATAGATAGGAGTTGGGATGTCATCTAGGAAGTGGAAATCTTGGAAGATCTCAAACCCACGTTGTCATATTCCATTTTTGACAAAGGGCTCGAAAAATTCATGCCATGGATAATTTTCACCCTCTCATACGAATTGTCCATTTAGTGTGAGGGGATATTCATCCATTGGGATTGCTTTCTTGTGGGTACGAGAATTCCTCCGTGCATTAGCCTTTTCCCGGGCTTGCTTATAGTCTTTCGGAGTCGGTTCAAAACTAAGTAAAAAAGCATCTAATTTAGGAAGGCAAGACGATTTCGTTTGCATGGTTACTCCTTTCTTATTTCCTAGAGTCATTCCGGGAAAGTGTCTTTGTTTTTGGAGTATGCTATTGACTATCATGTTTAAATGGAGGTCATGGCAAGAGGGGTCCTTTTTTCTTCCTTTATTAAGGAGACCTCTTCCGTGTTAAAGCCACATAAATCTTCATCGTTTTCATCGTGCTCCACGTTTATGATAGGTTTATCAATTGCTTTGATTCTCAACTAGGAAGCATCGATGGTGACATGAATTCCTACAACTATGGCCTTCACTTGTTGATGAAGAAATGAAGGGACGGCTTGGCCTTCGGGTCATGAAGCCAAAGGCGTCCTAACAATAAGTTGAAGGAGGCTTTGATTTCAACCACTTGGAAAGTTCATTGTAGCATGCTCTATAACTCTTGCAGTGACATGCATGGTAATGGTCCTAAGAGCTTGGCGACGAGTATTATCATAAGCTCTTATTCCTTATGTTGATGGAGACAAATATTCGTCCCTTATCTATAACATCCTCGCAGTTCGTAATGGGCAAACATCAATTGCCGACCCATTATCTACAAGCGTCATTGGGACATTCATCCTTTTGCAGACTACTGCGAGGTTCAAGGCTTTATTGTGTTTATAACCTTCTAGAGGTAAGTCTTTGTCTGAAAAGGTAATTAATTTGATGGGACTTGGAACATCACTCGTGAGGAAATTAGCTGTTCCCTCAAGAGTGGTTTTTGAATCTATCCCTACTTTAGCTAAAGCATCCATTACCGCAATTCTATGTTCACGAGATGTGGCTAGTAGCTTCCATACGTTCATTTCGACTTTAGTCTTCTTTAGTTGTTTGAAAACTTCGTTGTCTTTTATGATCATTATGGGAACTTGTTGAGTGGTAGGGATAAGTTGTGTAGTGATGGGAGGCTGCACTCTCCCTGATCTCGTGAGGACATCTATAAACAAATTCTCCTTATCCCAAATATCATCTACTAGGTATATTGTTGAAAGTGGAGTTTCCTCCATATATTTGAGGTAGACATCCTTATCATCGCTTTCCCATACTTCGTTGATGCTAACATCCCTTTCTAATAGGATTTGGACCAACTTCTTATTGTTGATCAATTTCTGGATGAGATCTTTGAATTTAAAATAGTGATCTATGGTATATCCTCCTGATTGATGGTATGGATAATAGAACTTGTCGGTCCTCTTCAACGATTCACAAGGTCTTGGCTCGGGAGGTTTGATCTTCCCACTCTCGAAGAGAATTTAGAACATGTTAGCGTTTGAGGTCCCAATTGGAGTGTACGAATTGTCACTCTTTTTAGGTGTTTTAACTACTTGTAGAGAAAACGGTCTTCTCTTGATAGCCTTTGTAGGTGTCGCCTCTTGAACATCGTGTTTATTTTGATTCGTCTTTATATAATCAAGGGCTACACTACAAATTGCCATTACTTCCTTCATCAGTTGATTAAGGCCCTTACTTCCTCTTTTGTGGCAAGTATTTGAATTGGCGGAAGATCACTCATGGCGTCGAAGAAGGTGTCCTCCTCCTCTTCAAGGGTATGAGTTTCTTTGATTGGTTCATTGAGGGTTGTTGGGTCAATGTCATTTTCCTCATCGGAAAAAGCTAAGGAATATGAAAGTGGAGCTTTATTGATACTTGGCTTCTTGCTTGCAGGAGTTAATAGAAGCTTGTTGCTATCAATCAGATCTTGAATAGCTTCCTTTAACTTCCAACAGTCTTAAGTAAGGTGACCCCTTCCTTGATGGTACTTACAATGTGCATTGGGGTTCCAATTATCCGTCCTCACTACTACAAAAATATCTTTAAAAGTCGCCCTTTTAGAGTTGCATGTTAAAAATATGCGACTCATTAGCCTTTGGAGTCACCCCTTATAGATTAGGCGACACTATAGGTTGTATAATAAGTTTAGAAAAAATGTAAAGTGTAGCCTGATTATTATTGTTTGACTCATAAATATTTGGAGTTGCCTCATATAAATTAAGTGATGTGTAAGGTTGTTATATGAATATAGCTAATAAGTCTAATACATCGTCTTAAATTAAAATATGACTCATAAGCTTTAGGCGTCACTCGTTCTATATTTGGTAGGTCGTATTAGAAATTATGAAAATAAGTCTAAAGTGTCATATGTTTTGGTATGTGACTCTTAAACCTTTGGAGTCGCCTCTTGTAAATAAGGTGATACGTAAGGTTTGAATATGAATTTATCTACATATTTTAAATCATCCCTTAATTAGTATATGATAAACTTTGTGATATATTTAGAGTTACTTATCTTGTATATATGAGTTCCATAAATCAATGCGTAAGGTTGCATCTTACATTTGATAGTAAATTTGTGATTGAATGTTACTTCCTCCGTTTCTAAATAATTGATGCGTCAAGTTTCTGAAAAATATTTGTTTTTTACATGTTATTTAAAAAACTATGGTCAAACTTAGTATAAAAATAGGGAAAAAAAATCAAATTTATCAAATATTTATGAATGAAGTGTGTAACGTGCTACCAATAAACATTTTGAGTCATATAATACGGAGTAACATTTTAAGTTATCTAATACTGAGTACTCTGTCCGTCCCTTATTTTTGCCCCAATTGCTACATTAAAATTTTTTTACTACTAAGAGATTAAGTAATACATACAATATTACTTAAAAAATAGTCATAACAAGCTTATATAGAAAAAATAAAAATAAACTAACTAAATTCATACACTACTAAAAGAAAGTTTGTATCACCAAAAAATTAAAAAAAAAAAGGTAAAAGAGTATTACGTTTTGTAACCAAAAAATAAAGTAAAGAGTCATTAAATTAGAATTTTTGTAAAAGAAAAGCATCAAAAGTTCAAAACCCTTGAAAAGTAAAAACCATCCATATCCATCGTCTAGCTTTGCCATTACCGTGCTTTCCCACGCAAACCAAACTCCATAAACTTGATTCCCAATCAAACCCCACTAAAAAATTTGCTTCCAAACCCCAGCAACCCTATTTTTCGGCGTAATTGTGATAATTCCGGCGGTGAGTCTCATCTAATATTTTGTAGAAGCTTCGAATTCGAAGGTAAGCATTTGATAAGCCATAATTTCATCTATTTATACATGGGTTATTATATTTTTGGTGTGTTAGTTCATACAAAATCAGTTTCTTGTAATTTAAATTAGGTTGAATTCGTTTTTTTAGAGTATTATGCTCAATTGAATTTCAATATTTTTGGGGTTTATTCATAAAGTACGGCTATGTTGGACCATTGTATGTTAATTATTGATGTTATTTGTTAATCTTGGACTTAATTTTCTTAGTTAACTTATTTGTTATTTTCAACATGTTTAATTATTAAATTTTTATTCCACTAGAAACTTATATTATAAAATTAAGAAAGATGATTCCATATTAGTTTGACATCTGCCATAATTTTTTAATTAATTTATTAGTTTGACTATATAGATGCTCGTATCAATTATATAATTTATCGATAAAACTATTCTGATTCTGATTCATATATGGTAGACATACACTGCGATGTGATCTTATGCTATTACGTACTCTGTTACTAATAATAAAAAAAATCTAGAATGAGTTCAACTAGAGTGATAAGGACACTGTCAAAAAGTCATATATTATTAAATTCTTGTATATTGGTTTATGAGATTTAATGTTTATTAATTAAATATATGTGGGACATGTATTTGTTAGAGATCAAATGGACAAAACTTGGATTACACGAAAGCGTACTACGCCTGAATTTCAACAAGGGGTTGAAGATTTTATTCAATTTGCCTTGAAACATAAAAAAAAAAGGGGAGAAAATATGTTGTCCTTATAAGACTTGTTGAAATATGGGTACGGTGTCTAATGAAAATGAACTACGAGATCATTTTTTTTGTAATCGGTTTTTGAAGAATTATACTGAATGGGTTTGGCATGGTGAGGGAATAGTAGATGATGATATTAACTACGATGATAATGTAGTGGGCTTAAATAATGTTGATGATGATTATGAAGATAATCAGTTTGAAGAGATGTTACTTGATATGGAGGAAAATATGGATGAGAGGGGACATGTTTTAGATAATTTATTAAGTGAAGCTAATAAACCTTTTTATGCTGGCTACTCCAAGTATACTAGACTTTCTGGTGTACTAAATTTGTTCAAAATAGAAGCAAAACATGGGTGGAGTGATAAGGGTTTCACAGATTTGTAGGAATCATTAATAGATATGCTTCCCGAAGGTAATGAGCTTCCAAGTTCTACATACCAAGCAAAGAAAATGTTTTGTCTAATGGGTTTAGATGCTGAGAAGATACATTCTTGCCCAAATGATTGTGTATCGTACCAAAAAGAGTACAATAACTTACATGAATGTTCAAAATGTGGGACATCACGATATAAGGTAAGCAATGATGGTGAAATTGTCATAGGAGGGGCTCCTGCCAAGGTGCTTTGGTAGTTTCCTATTGTACCAAGGTTTAAACGTTTATTCGCTAATGTTAATGATGCAAAGAATCTATTATGGCATGCTAATGAGCGCGAAAAAGATGGAATGCTTCGACATGCAGCAGATTCCCCACAATGAAAACATATTGATGATGAATTTGAAGAATTTGGTTGTGAAGCAAGGAATTTAAGGCTAGGCTTATGTACTGATGGAATAAACCCATTTGGTAACATGAGTAGCCAACACAGCACCTGGCCAGTTTTGTTGGTGATTTATAATTTACCACCTTGGCTAATTATGAAGCGTAAGTACATTATGTTGTCATTATTAATTTTAGGACCTAAGCAGCCAGGGAATGACATAGATGTATACTTAGCACCATTGATTGAAGATTTAAAAAAGTTGTGGGATGAAGGCGTGCCTATGTTTAATGCTTATTGAAATGAGTCTTTTACGCTGCGTGCCATGATTTATTGCACAATTAATGATTTTGTAGCTTATGGGAATCTATCTAGTCACATTACTAAGGGATATAAAGCATGCCCAATATGTGAAGATGATACAGAAGCTATTCATCTACCGAAAAGTAAGAAGTTGTCGTATAAAAAGTATAGGAGATGGCTTCCTCGTAATCATCCCTACCGTAAACTTCGAAAGGCATTTGATGGAAAACCCGAGCATGAAACTGCTCCTATTCCTCTAAGAGGGAAACCTTACAAGGCTCCGGGTGACTGTTTGCTACAAAAAGATGTCTACACTTTTGATCTTGCCGTATTGGAAACATCTATGTGATGCATGTTAAGAAAAATGTTTTTGATAGTCTTATCGTCACACTATTAAATATACCAGATAAAACTAAAGATGATTAGAATTATCGGGGTGACATGGTTATGTTGGGAATACGACCTGAATTGAAAGATATAAAGAAAGGAAAGCGCCATTACTCACCTCCAGCATGTTACACTTTATCAAAGAAAGAACGAAGGCTTTTGTGCGAGTCTTTACATGGTGTGAAAGTTCCTCATGTGTATTCCTCAAATATCCGTAATCTTGTCCCGATGAAAGATTTGAAATTAATTGGGTTGAAATCTCATGATTGTCACACACTTATGCAAGAGATTTTACCTGTGGCAATTTGATCAATTTTACCAAAAAAAGTGAGACGCACCATAATTCAGTTGTGCTTATTTTTCAAAGCCATTTGCTCAAAGGTAATTTATCCTGGAAAGTTAGATTCTTTGCAAGCACAAGTAGTTCTCGAATTATGCCAGCTTGAAATGTACTTTCCACCCTCTTTTTTTGACATTATGGTGCATTTGATACTTCACCTAGTGAGAGAGGGTTAATTATGTGGGCCTGTTTATCTTAGGTACATGTATCCATTTGAGCGTAACGTGGGTGATTTAAAAGGGTATGTGAGGACCGATCTCGACCTGAAGGTAGCATTTTGAGGGATATTTAAGTGATGAGGTCTTAGGATATTGTATTGAGCACTTAGTAGAACTTGAAAGGTTTGGTTTGCCTATACCTCGTCATGATGAGGATAGGATTCAAGGTAAAGCTACAATTGGACATCGAGTCGTCATCCTTACCCGCGAAAAACTTAATAAAGCATATTTGTATATCCTACAACAAAGTGTAGAGGTGCATCCTTATTTGAAAGAACATACGAATCACATAAGGCTTGAAAATCCTGGAAAAAATGAAAAGTTTCTAAGAGATAAACACAACCTCTCATTTATAAAGTTGTTTCAGAATAAGGTTAATTCTCAATTAACTCAAACACCAGGTGATGTTTCTGAAGACATTAAGTGGTTAGCATTTGGGCCATCTGCTAATGTTGTATCTTATGAGTGGTTTGATGTCAATGGGTATTGTTTCTACACCAAGCAAAGGGATGATAGTAGTACCATGAAGAATAGTTGTGTTACTTTGGTTGCGTCTAGTCTTCATTTTTCTAGTGCAAAGGATAATAGACCATGTCATGTGAAGATGTCATATTATGGTGTAATTGAGAATATATTTGAACTCGACTTCAATGAGTTTAAGGTGCCTGTGTTTTAGTGCAAGTGGGTGGATGTAAGCAAAGGTATCAAAACTAATGATATGGGATACACATCAGTAAATTTTGATAAACTAAGTCATATAAATGAACCATTCATAATGGCATCGCAAGAAAAACAAGGGTTCTACATGATAGACCCAGTTGAAAATCATTGGTCGATAGTGATTCAAGGAAAGAGAAATAGTGTGGCAGTAGTAAACCTTGTTCCTTATGAAGAAGAATTTTATCAAACTGATGAGATTCCAATGTTTTCATTATATAAAAGTGTACCACTAAATGCAGATGACTTAACTGAGCATTATTTGCGCGATGATCATAATGAAGGTGTAGGGGTTAACAAAAATCCAAGTAATGAAAAATAGGTGTAATTTTCTTATATAACAGATTTTGTTTTTTTTTTATAAATGGTTATTTGGTTTTTTTTTTTTTTTTTTTTTTTTTTTTTTTTTTTTTTGTTTTAATAGAATGCATAACTTACTTGACATTACACTAACCTTCATGTTTTGTTTTTGCTCTGACGGGTGAACTTTTTTTGTTTGTCAGTAATATAAGTAGCTACAAGTGCAAAGTTAATTTCTCATATCAGGTATTTAATTATTCTTTACCATTTCAAGTATGCATTTACACTCTAATGCTTAACAACATAACTTATTATGTTAGGATTTATTTATTACATGGCTTCTGAGGAAGATCCTTCCAGTTCTCAAGCTGATGATCAGACTAAGCAACTGAAAAAAGAGAAGACAAGAGGCCGTACAACTGCTAAATATATATAATAGAGGATGATGATGGACCGTATCCTCTTTAGTGGGATGCACATGGTACTGCAGTGGGAGAACACAAAGATAGGTACACAACTTATACTGCTGCTATTACTCGTTTAAAGGTAAAGATTCACATTGAAAATTGGCGTCAAGTCGATAAGGAACTAAAGGATAAGTTATGGGTTTGTGTCAAGGTATGTAAATATATATAATTAAGTACTTTTATGCTAAATGATTTTATTTAAATTAATAAGTAATTGATTCCATAACATATGAATATGTAGAAATTATTCATGTGCGACGATAATAAGAAAGAATTTGTATTAAGAGGTTGCAACAAGAGGTGGAGAGAATTTAAGACAAGATTAGCTCGTGAATATTTAGCCAAACATGAGAAAAATGAAGAAGAACATCCACCCTGGAATTTTTACCCTGGCATTGATGAAGATGATTGGAAATTATTCAATAAGCTATGTGAAAAACCTGAATTCAAGGTATTGCCTATTTTACATTCTCTTTTATCCATTAATTCCAAATTGTTCAAGATATTATGTGATGATAAGTATATTGACAGGATGTAAGTGAACAAAATCAAAGTAACCAAGCTAAAAATGAGCACCCACATCATTTAGGTCGTGGTGGATATGAAAAACAAGAAGAACGACACATCAAAGCCCAACTAAAAAATGCTGCCCTTTCATCAACTCCCTCTTCTTCTGGAGCTGAATTTGAAATGCCTGCAATACCTCCAAGACTTTGCTATAAGAAGTGGATAGAGGGAAGAAAGGACAAGAATGGGAATATCTCAAATAAGAAGATTAAAGAAATTGTGGAGAAAATTGAAAGTATTCATTTTTTTAGACCCAAGTAACTATTATTTTACACTATTGCTATTTTAAATAACTATTTATGTTTATTATATTTGCAAACAGTATGAACTTAGGGAAAAAGAAAAATCTGGTGATTTTGTGTCCTCCGGAAGTCATAATATTTTAACAGAAGCGCTTGGGACTCCCGAGAATGGAGGTCTTGTGAGGAGTGGGAGGAAAAGCAACTCTTACATCAATTTTTAAACAAAAGAAGCGTGGTCCTAAGATAAATGGTGTGCTAACATTTAAACAAGTGCAGGAATTTGCACATTAACTCATAGAACAAGTAAGGGAGCAAACAAGAGCAGAAATGAAAGTTGTTACCCTTGAGCTTTTAAAGTCTTGTGGCATACATGTACCAAATGATGTCGAAGTCAATATGAATAATCCTACATCTCTTCATCCTCGTGGCAATTGTCACTCTATTAATCCCGATCCTTTCCTTAATGGATTTAAGGTAATTATTTATATATCATTATTTGCACACATGACCTCAAGAATTTGACTATAAAAAGTGATATTATTAAAAACTTGTGTACAGGAGCCCATTCCATGTGAGTTACTGGTCCTTGGAAAAGATCAAGTATACCGTGTTGTGGCTAGAGGGACCTTATATAAAGCTGAACCGGGAGAGATTATTCATAATATTCCATTACTTAAATATCATGTCAAAGTGAATATATTAGATATTGTTGACGGGGAGGAGAGTACACCCCTATCTTTACCTTGTTTTGGACATGAATATCTTGGTGATGATGTAAAAGGAAGTTGGGCATAATTGCCTCGAAAACAAGTCAGATTATCTTAGGAGGTAACTTACTTTTATTTTAGATAAAATTAAATTATAAAGTATAAGAATTTAATTATCTTCTCTTATTTTTCATATGAAGATCAACCAAAACCCCATAGAAAAAGAACAAGGAAAATATCCAAGATGGTAATAAAATAGGTGATATTCGTTCAGCGGCTGAATCTCATATAAAGGAAAATTAAAATGAAACCATACAACGCTTCCTTGTTAGCAAGGTCACCTTTTCTTTGCCAAAAAGTTCCAAGGATTTATATAACTTGAATAAGAATCGAGATATTGATTTCAGCGTTGATATTGAGTTTGAAGAGGATATATTCTATTATCCTGAGAGAGTCACTTTTACAACTTATGTATTTGGCGAGGATCTTAATCAATTACTTGACATGGCATGGCTAAACATATCATGTGTTCATATTTCGATAAGGTAATATTACTTAGATTATGAAATTTCCTGTAAATTTTGACTAAAAATGATTATTGTTTATCATATTGATATTTTTGCAATTGGTTTTGGTGTTTGTAAAACGAAATCAATAAGAATGAAGTTCAAAACACCATTGGATTTTTTTGTCCCCAAAGGTTAGGAATGGTTAAATCTCGTCCGCTTCGAAGCCACAATGGTTGGTTGAGCGCATCATCAACACCGATTGTGATCACCATACCTAGGATAATAAGAAACCATCCAATGGCCCTAAAATGGTTGTTTATGCTATAGTGTTTTCTCATTTTTTTTGATAATTGATTTCAAATGGTATTTTAGAGGCTAATTATGATTTGAATACTTATCTATCTAGTCAAGTATCATAATTATAGTGGAAGGTCTCAATTAAAATATGTAATTGTTGAAGTTAAATAATTGTAACTATGGAAGGTAATGTTTTGGTCAAAAAAATTGAGTAACAGGTTCGACCTGGTTCGCAATAGCTACAGCTAGATTAACTTGACAGAAACTACTGAAACAAGTTTCAAGAAACGAACAATAGGAAATCACAAAGGGAGCAGGAGGGGAAGGGAAGATGACACACCAGATGATGACGCAGAAAACCCCAAGAATAAAGGTAAAAACTGCGGGTGGCTATTAGTCCACCAATCTACTAAGCAATTCGGTTGAACAGATTTCCATATAGGTTACAGATTGATAATGGAATGATAATATTGCGACTATGATATTTATGATTGTATTTAGTAATGAGGCTTTAATAATTCTGTGATGCCTTTTTACCATGAATATGCTCCTATTTATAGCCTATAGAATATCCCAAGAGCCCTCAACGGTTCTCTCCTTCAATCGCTTGGAATCCGTAGTTGAGGGCCAAAGTTGTTCCTATTTTCTCTCCACGTCTCCAAGTCTTCTTCCTCCACGTTTGAATTAGCCTTCTTTAACGGCAAGACTGCTTGAAGTGGTTCCTATTTCCTTGGAAGGAATCTTGGACCCTTTTCTATTCGGAGATTCCAAAGAATATTCCCTGATAATATCTTTAGCCTGCTTGGTACCTGAATGTCAGCTACGCAGCTATCTTCGACCTGTCTTATGCCAACTATAACTTGTAACCTAGCTTCCTATAGAACATAAGAACTTAGGGTGAAATTTTAGGCACAATAGTTTGCCCTTAGCTTGTCTCTTAGATGTTCTAGTGAATTCTATGAGGCAATCTCGAAGATCCATTAGAAAAGATAAAAACGAAAATTAAAAAATCTTAGGATAAATTTGAATTTGTTACAAAAGATAAATATCCCTTGAAAAGATAGATTAAAGCCGTTACATACAATAAATATGTTATAAATAGATAGAGAAGGATCTCTCCAACTACTCATCTCTCATGATAAATCCAACTCCAGAAAATCTAGGGTTTTCAATTGCAAAAATTGGGGGAACAAAATTGACGAGGATGCAGTGTAATTTAAGCTGGGATTTCGCTGTAGTGGAGTCAAGTTTTGTTAATTCTTTCTATCCTGGTAAGTCATTGAGTTTCTTCCTTCTTAATTTCGTTGTTATCTTAGGTAGCCATCCTTATATATGCTAGGTCTCTTCGTTATTCCACGGTATATAGGTCATGTGACAGTTCCTCGATGTTGCGTTCTGGTGTCATCAAACCGTACCTGGCTGTTGGGGTGGTGACCTCTGTAGGTAGCACTGCTTCACATCCATATACCAACAAGAAGGGTGTTTCACTGGTAACGGTTCTTAGTGTGGTCCGGTTGGCCCATAGGATCTTAGGTAGCTCTTCTGCCCACTTGCCTTTTCTGGCCTTCAACTTCTTTTTCAGGGATCCCATAATGACCTTATTGTTGGATTCTGCCTTCCCGTTTGCTTGGGGATACCTAGGTGTTGAAGTGACCAGCGTGATATTCCATTTGTCGCAGAAGTGTCTTGTTGGGGCACTTATGAATTGGGATCCATTGTCACAGACTATTTCAGATGGTACTCCAAACCTACAGATTATGTTAGTCCAAATAAAGTTGATAATGTCTTTGTCTCTGACTAGTTGGAACGAATTTGCTTCAATACACTAAGAAAAGTAATCTATTAGAGCAAACATGTAGACCTTTTGACCTGGGGCAACAGGTAATTTACCTACTATGTCCATGCCCAATGTCATGAAAGGCCAAGGTGTAAAGGTAGGATGCAAAGGCATAGAGGGTTTATGGGTGATACCTGAATGTCGCTGGAAACTGTCACATTTACGCACATACAACATCTTCCCGTAGAGTTAGTAATACCGGTAAGTGAGTATTCTGTTGGCTAAGGTTCTTCCAGCTGAATAGGCTCCACATTATCCATCATGAATGTATTTGAGTATTTGTTCGTATCCATCTTCCTTTATGATGCGTTGCAAGATATCTCTGGTAGATTTTTTAAATAGCACGCCCTGGATAATCGTGTCCCTGCTGGCTTTGAACTTGAGTGCTCTTGCTTCAGCTTTGTTTTCGGGCAGTGTGTCATGTTCTAAGTGATCAAATATGGGTTGTATCCAGTTGGTTGGGTTATCCACGGGTGCAATGATGTTAGCTTATTTTGGTTAGATCATAATAGATTTGTTTGAAGTAGGGGTGAGCATTTCTAGGTTGTCTAGGTCTGGCTTTACAGGTTATGGGACATTGGGTTTAGGTGGTTAGTTGGCTATGTTGATGGAGGGAGATAATAAGTGAATCAAAGGGATGAAGGAGAATTTGGATTTTCTTAGGGCTGATCCTAAGTTGGCTAAAGCATCTGCTTGCGTGTTTTTGTTTCTAGGTATTTGTTTAATGGTGAAGGTTGAAAACTTGGTTGCTAGGGATTTAGCGAAGTCTAGGTATAAGACCATCTGGGAGTCCTTAGCTGCAAATTCGCCTTTCATCTGGCTTGCTATCAAGAGCGAGTCACAGAATACCTGCAAGTTAGTTACACCTAGTGAAAGGAATGGTGTCCTTCGAACAAGTGTACTATTCCGTTAGTGGGTCCATAATTATTAGAAAGCTATTTTTTTTATTAAGGTTAACAGATCGGAATGCCTAGGTGGAGGCCGCTTTCGATAAGTAATATTAATACATAATTAATATTACAGCTTAATCTAGACTGAACCCTTCGGGTCACACCCTTAGCAATAAACGAACCGACTCGACGAATTAATTCGGAATAAATTAATTCGTCGCCCGAGTATTAAATATTTAGACGTCGGAAATTCGAGCTTAGAGCGTCAAAATCGAGCGTCGGAAGTCGAGTCAAAAATAGTAAATGACGAGACATGCAAATAATAATAAATTTCCCAAAATACCCTTAGCATTGGAGTGCCCCGAGCATCCGAGTGCTAGGGCAAAAATGTCCTAGCATAGGTGGCTAGCAAGCGCACCAAGCCGAGCCATGCATGGCCGACTGGTGCGTGCTAGCGCACCATAGGTAGCAGCCGCAAGCAACGCATGCTAGCAGCCGCAAGCATGCGTGCAAGCAGCAGCTAGCACCTGCAAGCATGCGTGCAAGCAGCAGCTAGCTGCCGCAAGCCTTGCGTGCTAGCAGCAGCTAGCATCGCTCGCACGGGCTGGGCTCTCGGCGGGCTGTGGTTGGGCCATAGGGCCGTGTACTAGGGGAGCAAGTGTGAGCATATGGAAAGCAAGTGGGGTTAGGGACATGTGGCACAAGGAGAGTATTGAGTGGGCAGCAAGTTTGGTCCCCTACTCTCCACGTGGTCCTCACCACCCTTTACATATGATAGTGCCACTTGTAGATTTATTATTAGTTTGCTTATTTATTTTAATTTAGCTTTAAAATAAATTGTGGAATTTCATGACTCCCACATTGATGGGATAGAAATTACCACTCTCCCTCTTGCCTACAAATACCCAACTTGGGTTTTTAGGAAGAGGGCTTGAGTAGGAGTTCAATAGAGCATTGCATTAGCAAAAACTCTTAAACTCACGTAATACTCGGGTTTTGGTCGGACCTCGCTAACCTTGAGGTAACGGACCTAAAAGTCGCTAGTACTTTTTGTGGGTGGACTTCCGTTGAGGCTCGCTTATTTTCGGAGCTTAAAACTTTCAAATAAGAGCCTGACTTTGTGGGAGAAGCATGCTACAAAGGTAAATTCCGATTTTATCCTTTTATGTTTATTTGTTATGCTTTATGGTTTTATTAGTTGCGAGTGGTTCTTTGGGTCGGGGTCGTTTCCACGGTAAGTTGGACTTACCAAACCCCAACAGCGGTATCGGAGCCTCGCTCATTTATTTTTAAAATCATAATATTTTTCAAGATATTTTTATGGCTTAATTTTTCTTGTTTTGAAGTGCTAATTAGATTAGTAGCTCGTTTTATTTATTTTAACCTTGTATTAAAGCTATCATCAGCCCCTAACCTAGATTTCGACCCAAAATAGTGACTTTTGGGTTGAAAATGTGTTCTGGAAATGGTTTTACTCTTCCAGGATACGATTTTTAGCTAAAAAACGACCAGAAATGCACTTTTCGAGGGTTTTTTCGTTTATACGAAAAATTTTAAGTCTTTCTAACCTTGAAAATTAATTGCATATTTATGGTGGTTATGTAATTGGTTCAATACATATTTTATATGCAATTTTAAACCTCTTTAGGCATGATTACTTGGTAGTAATTTATGCTTGAAAGCTTGGTTTTATTTTTCACATAATTGCAAACTAATTGCATTAAGTGTGAAATTGTTGTACTTTGAGGCTTCCAAGTACTAAAGATTCAATCTTTAATTATGTTAAGTGATTGAAACTTTAAGTTACTAAATTCCATGATTTTTGTTAAACATTGTTGATTTAATCATTTTTTGGTTGATTGGAATCATAAAGTTTGAAACTTTGTGACAGAAAATTATTTATCTTCATATTGGAAGATATAATTTTTCAAGGATTTACAAGTATTAAAGTTGGAATCTTTATTGAACTTATGTTCATTTTAATCCAACGCTCTCTTATTTTTTCAAAAACTCAAGATTAATTTAAATTAACTAAATTAATAGTGAGTAATTGCCCTCTTATTTTTGTTGCACCAAGTTAAACCAATTTAATTAAAGAATGGTTATTGGGAATTATTTTGGTTACATGCACTTTGATAATTTTATTATAAGTTAGACTTGTTTAAATTTTTATTTTGCTCAATGAATTAGTTCTATAATTTATTTATAATTAATAATTATGTCACGCAAAATTAGGCTTAAAATCCCGAGGCTATGGCACGCAAAACAAGGCAAGAACATCACTTGGCTAGCCGGGCTGCATAGTCGCCCGCATGTGGCTGCCAAGGATGCTGCCCATGCTTGCGCGCAAGCCATGTGCGTGTCTGCTGCTTGCTGTCAGTAGCATGGCGCGCCATCAAGCACCAAGCAGCAGCACGGCGCAACAGCAACATGGTGCTGTGCGCATTGTGCGTGCTACCTTGCTTGGCTGGCCACAGCTGATGCAAGCACGAGCATATTGGTGCGTGGCTTGGGGCTTGGTGCGGTAGGGGTGTACGTGTGAGTAGTGCTGCATGTTTGTGGTTTTGGTGTGACATGGTGCGCACTTTCCTTCACTTAGCACATATAACCCCGGGTTTAAGGCTATTTTATTTTTCTTTTTGGCCGTTTTATTTTATTAATCTAATTTGTTTTTAATTACTTTTATAAATTTTGGAGGCTTGGCCTCGGTTTTGAGCGGCATTGGCAAAATTTATTTTGAAAAATTTTGGGTTTCACCGGCTTAATTAATTGGATTAATTAAGTTGGATGCGGAATTTAGTGGGAGCTTATAATTTTTAATTGCTCTTATTTACATAACCGGTTAATACAACTTTAACTAGTTTTAATTAGGCGTGTCAATTGGATTAACCACCTAGATTAGTTACTAGTTCACGCGTGTTTATGCATTGTTACTTATTTATCATTGTAAAATGCAAGGGCCATTCACATATAGTGAATGGATGAATGAAATGTATATTCTCTCACAGGTTTTACTAAATGGCAACTAGTGGGGCTCGATTAGGATAGAAAATACGGACTGCGATCCGTGATGTATTTTTGTAAATCTAAATACGGTCTGCGAACCGTTGAGTATTTTTGTACCTTAATATTTAGATTAGTCCTAATCGTAGATACTAGTAGTTGCATTTAATTATGGTCAAGTCTTGAAGATGGAGGTTCTTGGAAGACGTAGCCATGAAGTTGCAAATGAAGACCTTTTGAAGATTTCAAGATCTCAAGGAGTCATGCTAGTTCCTGGAGGTTTATATGTTAGATGCATGTTTAGGATTTCGAATGTTGTGATGATTAATTAAGTTCACTTAAATCAACCAACATATAAACCCTAGGTCCCTAAATATTGAGTAAAACTTGCCATCCCAAATCAACACTTACCAACCGAACGAGGGTAGTGGTGGGCTACGCCAAAGCGAGGCATCACTACCTCTCCTAGGAGCGTAAGGCATACCGGGCATTGATGTGTCTATATTATATATTATTTTACCCCCGACCCTTGGTCATAATTAGTAGTGTTTTTGGCTCTTTAGAGCCACTTTTATTACTAATTGGTGTTTTCTAGTGTTTTCGTAGTTTTGGTTGAGTTTTATAGGAAATTGCACTTTTGGAGAATTTTCTCGATATATTATGGAGCAACTATAAGCATTGGAGAAGCACGACCAGTTTTTATAGCCCAGGGCCGGTTAGAGCCATCAATCCGGTGATTAAGGGCTCGGTATATGTGATACCGGGGCATTTGAACCGAGTATTCAAGACCCGAAGAGATAACCCAGATTGGCCCGAAGAATTGGAGCCCAATCTTAGTCCAAATAGTGGCCCAAGAGAGCCGCCTGACCAAAAAGACGCGCTTGGCCGGGCGCGAGAAACGTACCTGAGGGAAAAAGGCGCGCCCGATCAGGCGCGTGTTATTATTAGGAGTGAATTTTGACGTTTAAGTTTGTTTTAGTTTAGGATTCTTACGGAGTATAAATACCTTTTCTGTAAAACAAGTTTAGGACCTTTTCTTAACCTTTCTTTACCTTATTTTACTCTCTCTTAATTATTTCTTAGATTTTCTCTCTCTACTTAGCCTTTAAATTAGTTTCTCTCTCTTATTCTTTGTTCTCAACTTGATTCTTAATTTCATATTTATTTTGGTAACGATTTCTCTTCTACTAATCTTAGTTGTTTACTTTATTCTTTTGATCATGTCTTGTTTGATTGCTTTGATTAGTTTAGTTTTTATTATGTGTGAGTAGTTCTATTTCTAGGGTTTATGGGGATCCATAAATATTATGAAGGGGTAATTTATTGTTGTTAATTGTCAATGCTAGATTAATTTCCTATTGATTGATTTAATGCTCTGTGACTAGATTTGCGTAGATCTTTTATGCATGAGTTTGACAATATTGATTCGAGATTCAACAGATGAGAATTAATGTTTAGGTCTAGTTTCAATAGGCAGGTTTATTTATAAATGGTTAAGTCGAGATTCGAAAGATGAGATTTAATACCGGTAAATTAATTGTTTGATTGTAATACCTAGCGAAAGCCCTTTATGATATGATTAATGTATGTATTAATGATTGATTATTATGTTCTACCCTGGAATATTATTTATTGGTGAACCTATGCCCTAGATCCTCTTATTCATTGTTTTTTCCTTATTCTTAATCTTCGTAGTTTAGTTTCATATTCGAATTTATATATTGGTTACCTAATAATTTAGATTATAATAACTATTTAGGAATAGAAAGACTTGTTTCCCTGTGGATTCGACCCTACTTCCCTATCTACATTAGTTAAAGGACTTAGATAATACTTTTTATTAGGTGATACGACTTTAGCCTGTCAAAATTTGGCGCCGTTGCCAGGGAAACGGTTTTATTTTTATTTTTGATTATTTTTGTAGTCTAGGTTATTTCTTTTTGTCTGATAGAACGTTAGTTCTTTGAGGCAAGTCTCATATTTTCTTTTAGTTTTTTTTTTGTTAATGCCCAGGTGTTCCAGATCAGGGTACGTCCCGTTCGATCCTGAGATCGAACAATCCTTCCATAGACAGAAAAATCCTTACAAGCAAACTCTGGGGGATTATGGTGATAATAATAATCACCAAGATCCTCCAACTGGTTCTAGCGATTCAGAGGTATCATCAGATCCAGAATCAGAGATGACGGCTCCAAAGAACCTTAGTGATTACTCATAACCAAAGCTTACAGATTTTCAACATCTCACTCCCACTCCGACTTTTGATGGGGTACAATTTGAGATTAAACCTCAATTTATAATGATGATAGAGAGGAAGCAATTTAGTGGAGCTATGGGTGAAGACCCAAATCTTCACATTGCAGACTATTTTCAGTATTGTAATACCATCAGGCAAGCCGGGGTCACACAAGACCAAATCAGGGAGATTCTCTTTCCTTTCTCTTTAACTGGAAAAGCTAAATTATGGTTTAATGGATTTAATAGAACCGCACTTGGTATAATTGACTGGGAAACTCTTGTTTTGAATTTTTATAACAAGTACTATCCCGCAGAGAGAACAGTCGTACTACGGAGTGCAATTCAGAACTTTGCCCAAGAAGCTGATGAAACTTTATATGAGGCTTGGGAGAGGTTCAAGGACCTACATAGATAATGTACCCATCATAATTTGGCACAATGGCAGTTAATCCAAGCTTTTACAATGGCATTGGAAATTCATCTAGATTAATTTTAGATTCTGCAGCTAGTGGGAGGTTTATGAATCTTAATGTTGATGATGCAGGTGAGGTTATTGAAGATATGGCGATACATAATTCCCAATATGGGAATCCTAGAGGCTTTGCTAACAAGGGGAAGCATAGTGTTGACTTTGTATCCTTTTTGCAAGCTCAACTAACTTCTATCTGCCAAAAATTAGATAATCTTAGCACTACAAATATAGCTAATGTTTCTGCAATTAATAATAATGCTAATGAGGCTTTCTGTGAAAATTGTGGAATTTTAGGTCATTGGGAACAAGATTGCAGGAGTTCCGTGGAGTAAGTTAATGCCTTTCAAGCTTATAGGCAGAATAGCCCATACACAACACCTACAATCTTGGGTACCGGAATCATCCGTACCATTACTACCGGAGTACTAATGTTCAGAATCCACCACCACAAGAACCACAGGCACCACAACAACAACAGCAGAAATATTACCACCCTAATGTTGGCTAGAAGAACCAACCACAACAACCCTCCTCATCTTCCGACCCTGCTTTGGTAGAAATTAGAGCGATGCTGGTGAATATGAAAAAGCACATGAAGAGTAGAGATGCCTAAATTGATTCAATTCTAGCACATAATAAAATTGTAGATAATCAAATTGCGCAACTTTCTGCTACTCTACAAGCCCGCCAACAGGGAGCTCTGCAAGCATAGCCGACTAGGCCTACGGATCAAGCCTATGCAATTACTCTAAGGAGTGTTTCAAACTACGAAGGGCCCCCTATGCCCAGAGTTGATGAACCTATTTTAATAAATAATGCTAATCTTGATTCCGTTAAACCAGACAATGTAGCTAATAGCCCTGCAGGGGTAACACATAGTATTAATATATCTAATTCTACATTGCAGGGTACGAATCCAGAGAAGATGGCCACTCTAGACAAGAGCAATAATTCTCCAAAGCCAATTATCAAACTTCCATTCCCCAATCGTCAACTGAAAACAAATTTGGATAAGCAATTTGGTAAGTTCCTGGAGATGGTAAAAGATTTGAAGGTAACAGTTCCCTTCACTGAATTAATCACAAAATTTTGCATATGCAAAATTTATGAAAGAAATATTGACAAGAAAAAGATCTATTAGTGAGGTAGAGACAGTAGCTTTCACTACAGAGTGTAGTGCCGTACTTCAAAATAAATCTCCACCTAATTTAAAAGATCCAGGTAGCTTTTCTATCCCTTGTCATATTGGCAATCTAATGATTGATAATGCATTGTGTGATTTGGGTGCTAGCGTTAGTGTTATACCATTATCTGTGTGTTCCAAGTTGAATATGGGTAAATTAAAAGCTACTAATATTACTCTACAAATGTTCGACCGTTCTTTCAAATACCCCTTAGGTGTTTTAGAGGATGTTCCCGTTAGAGTAGGTAAATTTTATATACCTGTTGATTTTGTTGTTCTTGATATGCTAAGGATATGCAAACCCCAATAATTTTGGGTAGACCATTCCTTAACACTGCAGGAGCAATTATAGATGTGAAAAGTGGTAAATTAACACTATTAGTAGGGGACGATAAAACTATTTTTAATCTTAATAATACCCCTAAAATCCCCATGACAGAGGAGAAGTGCTTTAGTGTTAACGTGGTACATAATTATTCTAACAAGCCCCAAGCTCTTGAAAAAGATCCCTTGGAGGCGGTATTTTGTGTTGCATCCCTTTCAAATGAGATAGACAAATGGCAGAAGGAAGTTGATGCAATAGAAAGTGCCCTCTACACTGTCGATCTTGGTTTTGAGGACGAGAAGGTGGAATCAATCAAGCAAGTTGTGGAAATTGAGCCTACGATGAGTGTTCCGCCAGATCGAGTTACAAGTGTTAAATGCGATGAAAATTTGAAGCAACCTTCGATCAAAGAGGGATCCTTAGTGCGTAGCATTGAAGAACCCCCAATCCAAGTCAAGGAGGATCCACCAAATAAGGTGAATTGGCGTCCCATAGGGTATGTCAGGAAGTCGCGTCGTAGCCAAAACACCGCTTGACCGGATGAGAAACCGCCCGACAAAGCGTTAGACCAAGGGTCCTAGTTCTTGAACTTGGTAAGAAGGTCGTGCGGGACCTATATAAACCAGCGCTTTGCGGGAGGCAACCCGTATTTTAATGGTTTTTTAGACTAGTTATTCTTTCTTTTTCTTATGAGAAAAGAGAAGAGGGAATTTAATGAGTTTTATGAGTTTTTGTATAGTTTTGAAGGAAAAGAGTTTGCAAAAACTTGAAGAAAAGAAGAAAGCAAAAAACTTCGTCAAATAGCCTCAGGCCTGACCGGGCGAAGCTTGCCCGACCGGGCGAGAGAGCTGGGTTAAAAAATCAGGTCTTTTCGCCTGACCGGGCAAAGGGCGCCCGACCGGGCGCAAAACTCGTCGTATACGGACATATTTGTCCGCCCGATCGGGCGAAGGGCGCCTGACCGGGCGCGAGAGTAGATGAAATCAGGTATTTTAGATCGCCCGATCGGGCGACTGCTGCCTGACCGGGCGCGAGAGCATAAAAGAAAATAATTTCAGATCGCCCGATCGGGCGGACACCCGCCCGACCGGGCGCGACACACCCTACCCCCTTCTTCTTCTTCTTTCTTCGTTCTTTTCTCATTTCTACCTCTTTCCTCCATAACTTTCTCTCTCTAAAAAACTTAAATCCTTTACCTTCTCTCTAAGTTTTCTTCTCAATTTCTCAACCAAATCCAAATATTTTTACATATTTTTAATCCTCTCTTCATCCTCTACATTTCTATATCAAAATATTCAAGTTCCAATCAAATAATTTTAGACCCATTTTCAAAAAGTCTCAAAAATGGCGGCAAAGAGGGCAAGAACACTTCTAGGGGGAAGCTCAAGCTCAAGCCAGCAATATGACCCGGCGTTGCAACTACCGCATTGGCCGACGATCAAAATAGCAACCCCGGAACAGAAGGAAAAGCTTGAGCAACTCTACGGGCGTGAGGTAATTCCTTCACGGTGGTTACACCGCCCTACTCTAGAAGCATTAGGTTTATATGATTATGTAAGGAGATTTTTGAACGATATTGGTTTGAGGAAATTTGTTGATATGCATTGTGCCACTTATCGTGAATTTCTTTCCTCTTTGCATGTTCATAACCATAAAAATGGGCCAAAATTGATTTTTAGGTTAAATAATAGAAATATTACTTTAACTTTTGTTGATTTTTGTAAATTGTTTGATTTGGAATCTTATTTGCCTCACAAATGGCATGCTGAATACAAAATGGATGATATTTATACTGCTTTGACTGGTTTGCGTTTTAGGTAGGAACGAGCCTCATAACTGTCAAACCAATGAACTTGCTGTTATTGGCCATTATGTGTTCGGGTTCGGGAAGCTTAACATAGCTAGGTAAATCATCCATCACTTAGCTAGGCATGCCACGACTAGTAACGCCGCTAGTACCCCAATCCGTCTAGGTGGCCTTATCACTAGGATAGCTATTAAGAAGGCCGGTTTTATAGAGGCTAGACCCCACCAGATGACCAACTATGGACCTGATACCTACATGACCACTAAGTACCTAAAGGAGTTGGGTTGGGTACGATCGGATGGTGAGCAGACACCCCACTGGTGTATTAGGACTGGGATCGAGCAGCCTTTGCCCATCTTTTCCGTACCTAGTCCTGACTTGACCGCATTTCCCCCCGGGCAAGCATCCTACACATATGACCTTTTAGTTGCCAACGCTAGGGGGCAAGCACCACCAGTACCACCACCAGTTCCACCACCCCAGCCTCAGCCCGAGGTAGCGTTTTCTCCACCTCGCATGTCTCACTCCGTCCCTCATGTTGACTCTGACCTAGTTTGGGACCTTCAGAGTATAGGTCAGGCTTTAGGCCCTATCGAGCATTCGCACACTGACCTTAGGAGGATGGTAGGCTCCATAGACAAGAGGTTAGGGTACCTGGAGAGGAACCAGGGTAGAGCTCTCTACCCTATGTACAATGATTATGCTCGTCGGGGCAACATTCCCGATGATGCTATTTACCCTGACTGGTTTCAGCCTCCACCCTAGGGATACGATAGGGATCCCACTGCCCATGGCATTTATACTGACTATTCTGCCTTCCATGGGTACGACCAGGACATTCTTTCTTGGGACCGGCGGGGGGGAGTTTTCATGCTGACTATTTTGGTGGTAGTTCTTCTGGTGCAGGTGGAGCAGGTGGCAGTGGAGGTGCAGGTTTCGGCTCCATGAATGAGGATGATCAGGACTAGCTATGCTGGGCTAGTTCCCGAGCCAATGAGGACATTGTTTGATTCTGGCTTGGGGGAGATTTTAGATTTGGTATCTTTCTTTTTCTCTTTTCTTTTATTTTTGGTATGTTTTCTTAGTTTAGATTTAATGCTTTCTAGATTAGTTTAATTGCTTTCTTATAAATGAAAAGTACAAAAAAATTGAAAAATGAAGAATTAAAAAAAAATACGTTCTAATGAATTGTAAATCATGCTTCCCTGTGCCCCTTACTTGAGAAAATTGTTTGATTCTTGGTATATGATGATAAGAATTGTGGATTAGTTGATCATGATTTAATGTTTGATTGCCTTGAAACCTTAACATGAGTCAATTTTGCCCAACTATTTGTGAATATAGTGCTTGACTAGTTGATTTGGTTAGGAATGTGTGATAGTTCCTGGTATGTCAATGAATTTAAGTATTGATTTGCAACTATAAGTAATGTTTATATGATTCATTATTATGCACATTGTGGAGGACGAAGGCGTTCATTCTTTTAGGTGGCCTCCAGATGATTTTAGATACATTTGTTCCCTTTTTGCTACCCATGTTGTTGCCTTGACGTTTTGTTGTTTATTACCAAATTACAAGCCTATTATTCCCCATTGGTTACTAGTCCCAAGCTTGGCTTGGGGGAGCTATTAGTGAGTGAGGTGAAGGAGTTTGTAGTGTGCTTATTATTTGCACAATTTGGGTAGGATTTGAGAAGTTGTTTTGTTTTTTATCATGTTTATTTTTGATGAGTTTGAAAGTTATATTTTCTTGAGAAAAAAATAAAGTATGATGTTATGAAAAAAAAGAGAAGTTCAAAGAAAAAAAAAGTGAAAAATAAGTGAACTTCAAAAGAAAAAAAAAGGAAAAAAATTGTTTAATGTTCAAATGTTCTAGTTGAAGGTTGATCAAAAGAAAATTTTTTGAGCTTCAATGAAATTTCAAGTTTGGAAAATAAAGTTTGTTTATTCACTCCACTTCTTCATTATTATATTTTTATGAGTGATATTGTAAGAGTTGGGATTATTTATATTGTTTGGAGTATATATGGTGGATGTTAGAATTGGTTATGTAGGAGATGTTGATCATTATTTATTTTTATTGTGGATTTTACTAGGATTTGCTCCCTTAAGCATAGCTTTTCTCTCACTTATTCCCAAATGATTCCTACCCTTTACCCTAGCCTTACATTACAAGATTTAACGACCTTCCGACCTTTGTGCATAGAGTTGTATGAATGTGAAATTGTTGTTTATCAATGCAAGTTGTGATTTGACATATTTCGAGTCGACTAGTAGATTGAGTGTACATCGTTTTATACACACGAGAGTGTGAGTTGGGAGGGCATTTTTCACATAAAGGGGTTGGGTGGAGAGCGATCGAGTACATCTTTTACTCGCCACATAAATAAGAGTTGAGTGTGTGAGCACTAGTCTTGAATTCTATATGCTCTTGTGGTTTGCTCTATTTGACAATTGTTAGGGAAGAAGGGCAATTGGATGGATTTGATTGGTTGATTTTGAAGCATGTTTATTTGATTTACCCTGAATTGTTTGTGCTTGATTTTTACTTTTTGGGGTGAAGCATATTTATTTATTCATTGATGAGATCTTTGCTTAGGGACAAGCAAAGGTTTGGCTTGGGGGAGTTTGATGTGTCAATTTTATATAGTATTTTACCCCCGACCCTTGGTCATAATTAGTAGTGTTTTTGGCTCTTTAGAGCCACTTTTATTACTAATTGGTGTTTTCTAGTGTTTTCGTAGTTTTGGTTGAGTTTTGTAAGAAATTGCACTTTTGGAGCATTTTCCCGAGATATTATGGAGCAACTACAAGCATTGGAGAAGCATGACTAGTTTTTATAGCCTATGGCCGGTTAGAGACATCGATCCTGTGATTAAGGGCTCGGTATATGTGATACCGGGGCATTTGGACCGAGTATTCAAGACCCGAAGAGGAAACCCAGATTGGCCCGAAGAATTGGAGCCCAATCGTAGTCCAAATAGTGGCCCAAGAGAGCCGCCTGGCCGAGCGCGAGAAACGTACCTGAGGGAAAAAGGCGCGCCCGATCGGGCGATGCCTCGCTCGATCGGGCGATGCCTCGCTCGATCGGGCGCGTGTTATTATTAGGAGTTAATTTTGATGTTAAGTTTGTTTTAGTTTAGGATTCTTACGGAGTATAAATACCTTTTTTTGTAAAACGAGTTTAGAACCTTTTCTTAACCTTTCTTTACCTTCTTTTACTCTCTCTTAATTACTTCTTAGATTTTATCTCTCTACTTAGCCTTTAGATTAGTTTCTCTCTCTTATACTTTGTTCTCAACTTGATTCTTAATTCCAGATTTATTTTTGTAACGATTTCTCTTCTCTTAATCTTAGTTGTTTACTTTATTCTTTTGATCATGTCTTGGTTGATTACTTTGATTAGTTTAGTTTTCATTATGTGTGAGTAGTTTTATTTCTAGGGTTTATGGGGATCCATTAATAATATGAAGGGGTAATTTATTGTTGTTAATTGTGAATGCTAGATTAATTTCCTATTGATTGATTTAATTCTCTATGACTAGATTTACGCAGATCTTTTTGCATGAGTTTGACAATATTGATTTGAGATTTGACATATGAGAATTATTGTTTAGGTTTAGTTTCAATAGGCAGGTTAATTTATAAATGGTTAAGTCGAGATTCGAAAGATGAGATTTAATACTAGTAAATTAATTGTGTGATTGTAATACGTAGCGAAAGCCCTTTATGATCTGATTAATGTATGCATTGATGATTGATTATTATGTTCTACCCTGAATATTATTTATTGGTAAACCAATGCCCTAGATCCTCTTATTCATTGTTTTCTCCTTATTCTAAATCTTCGTAGTTTAGTTTCATATTCAAATTTATATATTGGTTACTTAATAATTTAGATTATAATAACTAATTAGGAATAGAAAGACTTGTTTCTTTGTGGATTCGACCCTACTTCCCTATCTACATTAGTTAGAGGACTTAGGTAATACTTTTGATTAGGTGATACGACTTTAGCCTGTCAGGTATGCAAGTTGGTTTTGGTTGTACTCAAAGATTTGAGTGATGGAGTCCTAACATGTCGTGGCAAAGTGAATAAATTGTTGAGAGAGCATTAGATGCGACGATTTATTCAACCAAGAGTGGCTTAGAGCCATTAGAAAAGCGTTGCTTACCTTAGGAGATTGAGTGTTAAGACAAGCAAAAGCATGCTTAACCACTCTATGTTTCTTCGGATCTTGGAATCGACTTATTCTCACCCAAAATGGGGACAACTTTAAATGTGTGAATAAGACGTTTTAAATAAGTTTGATTAAAAATTCATTCAATCTTATTTAAATATCATGAATGTTTTTTCATTTCAAATTCTTTCAATTGTAGAATCATGTCTTCAAATAACTCAAACAACCAATTCTCGTTTCGCTCAATTCTCGACAAGGAGAAGTTGAGTGGGCAAAATTTTCTTGATTGGCAAAGGAATTTGCGAATTGTTCTCATGAAAGAGCAAAAGGAATATGTCCTTGATGAGGAAATGCCCGAGGCTCCCAATGAGGAGGTGACTCAGGCTGCCCTAAATCGATAGTAAAGTGCCAATTGAGATGTCAAATGCATCATGTTGGCTACAATGTATCCTGAGCTTCAAAAGACTTTCTTTGAGAAGGAGACAACTTTTGAGATCATTTCTGAACTGCATAATATGTTTCAAGAGCAGGCCCGAACTGAAAGGTTTGAAACCCACAGGCAGATCCTTGAGAAGAAGCTTAAGAAAGGAGAGCAACTCAGCCTACATGTACTCTAAATGATAGGATTGTTTGAGAACATGGGAAGGCTTGATGCGGGGTATTTTATCGAGTTGGCAATTAACATCATTCTCCACTGGTTGCACAAAGGCTATGATCAGTTCAAGATGAACTATAACATGCGCAACATGGAGAAAACCCTCACCGAGCTTCATGGTATGTTGAAGCAAGCAGAGCAAATGCTCAAGGATGAGGGGAAGCATGATATGCTCATGATTAAAAAGGGCAAGTCGTTCTAATTCTCAGGCAAGAAGAAGAAAGGCTTTAAGGGGAAGGGAAAAAAGAAAACCTTTCCACCTAAGTCTAAAGCTACCAAGGAAAACAAATATAAGAAGGTAGCGTCTTCTAAATCTGATTCCGAATGTTTCTACTTTAAGAAAAAGGGACATTGGAAGAGAGATTGCCTCAATTTGAAGGAAGATAGGAAGAACGGAACCGTTACTTCAGAATCAGGTATATTCGTTATAGACTTTAACTTCACTAGCTTAGCATCATGGGTATTAGGTACCGGATGTGGTTCACACCTTTGTTCCACTTCTCAGGGTCTAAGGAACGCTATAAGGCTAGAGAAGGGAGAGGTTGAACTCCGGGTCGGCAATGGAGCCAGAATTAGTGTTGTATCCTATGAAATCTCAGTTTGTCTTTGCCCACCGGGCTAGTTTTGGAACTAGATAATGTTTATTATGTTCCAAAAATTACAAAAAACATCATTTTAATTTCGGCGTTGGACGCCAAGGGTTTTGAATTTCGAGTAAAAGACAATGAATGTTCGTTTTATCTCGATAATGTATTATATGGTATTGCACATTTTGAAAATGGTCTTTATGTGCTTGATCTAGACAAACAAGTTTATAATGTGAATAATACTAACAAAAGAGCGAAGACCGGAGTCAAAACAAAACTTACTTGTGGGATTGTCGTCTTGGCCACATTAACATCAAACGCATCAAGAGACTTCTACAGGAAGGTGTTCTTGTCTCTTTTGATTTGGAATCGTTTGACAATTGCAAGGGATGTTTATTAGGCAAGATGATTAAGCAGCCATTCTCCAAGCTGGGAGAAAGGGCAGGAGACTTATTAGGTATAATGCACACTGATGTATGTGGACCAACGAGCTCCACCACAAGAAATGGACACCGATATTTTATCACCTTCACAGATGACTATAGTAGATATGGTTATGTCTACCTAATGTCGCATAAATCTTAATCGTTTGAAAAGTTCAAAGAATTTCAGAATGAAGTTGAAAATAAACTTGGCAAGAAAATCAAAGCCCTTTAATCGGATCGAGGTGCTGAATACTTGAGCCAAGAATTCAATGACCATCTGAAAGAAAAGGGTATACTTTCAGAATTGACACCTCCAGGAACTCCACAATGGAACAGAGTATCCGAAAGGAGAAATAGGACCTTGTTAGACATGGTACGATCAACAATGGGTCCTAGTGATCTTCCTATCTCTTTCTGGGGACACGCACTTCTAACTGCGGCACTAACACTGAACCGTGCACCATCAAAAGCTGTAGAAAAGACTCCATATGAATTATGGACAAAGAAACCTCCTAGGTTATCTTTTCTAAAGATATGGGGATGTGAAGCATATATCAAGAAATTGATTTCTGACAAACTTCATCCCAAATCTGACAAGGTTTACTTTGTGGTCTACCCAAAAGAAACCAAAGGGTATTACTTCTACCACAAATCGGAGAACAAAGTGTTTGTTGCTTGCGATGGTGTGTCTTTTTTGAGAAGGAACACCTTTCCAAAATGACAAGCGGAAGGAAAATTGAACTCGACAAAGTTCGTAAGGATGATCAACAAAATCAGAATGACAGTCAAAGTGCTTAAACAGCATCTGTTGACGCAGGTCAAAATGATCAAAATGTGCAAAGTCAAACCGACAATGTAAATGCTCAATCCATTACCCTACATAGGTCTTAGAGGCCGAGATTTCAACTTGATAGATATCTTGGTTTAGTATTAACCGAGAATCAGGACATCCTGATCATGGATGGAGATGAACAGGCAACTTACATGCAAGCGATGGCAAGCACCTACTCTGCTAAATGGCAAGAGACCATGAAATCTGAAATGGATTCCATGTTTGAAAACCAAGTCTGGGACTTGGTTGACTTACCTGAAGGTTATACACCTATCTGATGTAAGTGGATTTTCAAGATGAAAACCGACAAAGATGGAAATGTATTCATTTACAAAGCTAGATTGGTGGCAAAAGGTTACAGACAAGTTCATGGTATTGATTACGATGAAAACTTTTCACCAGTCGCAATGCTTAAATCCGTTCGGATCCTCCTAGCGATTGCTGCAAATTACAATTATGAAATATGGCATATGGACGTTAAAACCGCCTTCCTTAATGGTATTTTGGAAGAAACTGTGTATATGACACAGTCTAAAGGTTTTGTCGACCAAAACAATGCTGGGAAAGTTTGTAAACTTTAGAAGTCCATTTATGGACTAAAGAAAGCAAGCAGAAGTTGGAATCTGCGATTCGATGAAGCCATCGGTAAATTTTGTTTTATCAAGAATCAAGATGAATCTTGTGTTTACAAGAAGGTCTGTGGGAGTGACATCACCTTCCTTGTCTTATATGTCGATGACATATTGCTCATTGGAAACAACATTCCGTTGTTAGAGTCTGTAAAGGCCTAGCTTGGAAAATTCTTCTAAATGAAAGACTTAGGAGAGGCTTAGTACATACTAGGCATCAAGATCTACAGGGATAGATATAAAAGAATGATTGGATTGAGTCAAAGTACTTATATTGATAGGTACTTGCTCGATTTGGCATGGAGGAGGCAAAGAGAGGTCACCTGCCAATGTCACATGGCATAACCCTAAGTAAGAAACAGTGTCCATAGACACGTGATGAGCGCGTAAGAATGAATCAGATTCTATATGCTTCGCTTATTGGATTGATCATGTATGCCATGATATGTACTAGGCTAGATGTATCGTATGCCTTGAGTGCTACGAGCCGTTACTAATCAGATCCAGGAGAGGCCCATTGGACTGTGACCAAGAATATCCTAAAGTACCTGAAAAGGAACAAGGATAAATTCCTAGTGTATGGTGGTTCAGAGCAATTAGTTGTGGAAGGTTATACCGACGCAAGCTTCTAGAAATACAAAGACGATTTCAAATCGCAATCTGGATATGTGTTCTGTCTAAATAGAGGAGCGTTCAGTTGGAAGAGTGCCAAGCACATTAAACACTACTACAAAAACTAGATTATGAAACGCATGATACAAAACGGTTATCTAAGGTAGGCTATCTCTAGAATTATATAGAACGCCTATGTTAGAGAGACGATGTGTATGCTGACCCATATAGGACGCCTCTTCAGTCAACCGATCTATTTGATTTCTTCAATTTTTTATTAAATTATGACTTCACAATATAGAACGCCTTACTTAGTTAACCGTTCTATTTGATTTTATAATAATTTTTTTTTTTTTTAAAAAGCACTAGCAAACCCTTTTTCCCCCAAGGATTTACTCTTATTCTTTTTTATATCTAAGTTTTTTCTCAACAGCCGTTCATAGCTCAAATGTATTCAAAACTTTCGGCTCTTTCTCTCTCCTTCTCAGATCCGGCCTGTCGAGAGCTCGCTCCTCCGATCAACACCATCTCCGCTCCATCACCTTCTCCAATGGCTTGAACTTCTTCAGTACTACTAGATAGATCAATAAGATTAAACAACGCTCCAGCCGTCCAGCAAAGAATTTCGGTTAAATAAATTCGATTAAGGCTTGAAACTTCATGTAAGTATCACGTTACGATTCAATTTGATGATACTTTTGTGAAATCTACCTTAATTTTGCTATGATTAATTGAATTTCATTTGCTTAATGTTGAAATCTGACCTAATTTTACAACAATTTCGTTCGATTAATGTTGAAATCTTTCTATTATGCTCTAGAAATTGAATTGGGGGTTTTTGACTTACTTGATTTTCGTTAAAATTTTATGCTTTGAATTGCTTGTATGTTGATTTGTGAGCAATTTGGTTTCCAAATTTGCATTACTTGGTGAAGAAACGAGTGTCAATTTTTCGATTAAAAATTTATATGAATTTGCAGTTATATCATATTTTTGGTTTGTAATTTTATACGTCATTCACGACAGTTATTTTTATTTAATATTTAGACCTGAATTCTTATTTACTTTTGGAGTGTATGAATTTTAGACTTAATTATACTGTTAATCATACATATAATTGAATATTTACCTTAATCTTTTTCCCCTTTTTTCTTTATTATTGATTCAGATTTTTAAGAGGAAGAAGAAAGAATTTCTCAGAGTTCTTCCCACATACATTATTTTCAAATTTCAATTCTCTAATGTCCTTTATTATTGATCATTTAAATTTGTATTTTTTAATAGCATTTAAATTTGAATTTTTATTTGAGGAAACACTTAAATTTGTATTGATATTGTAGTTATCGAGTAATATGATGAATATATCTAGTACAATTATCGTCTTCCAATACTGTCGTTGACCTGCGAAATTGCAGGTGGTATTTTTTTTAAAAAAAAATTGTAGAAAAGAGAACTGTTGTGTGTAAGAACCGTTCTCTTTTCCTTTGAATTTCTAGCATGATATGAGAGGGAAAAGAGAACGGTTGTCTCAAACAACCGCTCTCTTTTATTTTACATACAAATCGCCTCTTTCAACCGTTCTCTAAACTTTACACATCGCTTAGCAGAAGAACGGTCCTGAGGCGTTCTATAAGGCCTATTTCAACCGTTCTCTATTGCCTTTTTTTAGGTAGTGAAAACTGCAGATTCTACAACTGAAGCCGAGTACTTAGAAGCGGCTAAGGAGGCTGTTTGGATTCGAAAGTTCGCTGGCAAATTTGATGTTGTACCCTCCATAAAGGGTCCAATAGACCTCTATTGTGACAACAATGGAGCTATTGCTCAGGCTAAAGAGCCAAGGGAACATCAGAAAGTCAAACATGTCAAACGGCGGTTTCACATGATTTGAGAATGGAAATAAGAAGGTGAAATCAGAATTTGCAAAGTTGGAACGGATGACAATGTAGCCGATCCACTTACTAAACCTTTGCCTCAAGTGAAGCACAACAAGCACATTGAGGCAATGGGAATCAGGCATGTAGGAGACTGGCTTTGATTTCCTTGTTTAGTGTTTTAATTTAATTTTGAACATTAAATGTAAGACACTAAGAAAAAACCATTCAAGTTTTGGAGTAATATAAATTTCAAGCAATATTTTATCATTCCGTTTGCTATTTAATTGTGGTTTAGGATTAAATAATGAGTCCATTCAATTCTTGGAATATTCGAAATAGGGTATCAAGACCATTCTTGGTAAGGAAACATCTATTAAGTGAACATTGAATATTATAATCGAAAATCATCCCTAATCGAGGTCATTTAGACGATGGACGATTAATGACCAAATTGAGATTCGTGTGTAGTCTGATTTATAGCACCGTTTCTTGTGCTACGAGGACATGATTGTCATAAATCATTTGCACAGGTACTGGTTTAGAACCAAACTGGATCGACCTATGAGAATACTTTAAGAGATTACAAACGTTATATGTATACTTCTTATTTTGGCTATCGGAACCTATTTCCTCGACCATGAGTATTGTGAGTTCTCTTGTTTCAGTACTAGTCTGCTTTGATGTTGTCAAACGTCTGCCGTAATAGGGGATTATAACGGCAACACTAAGGCGGCTAGGTCCTCTCAGTAAGAGGAGCTACATTGCAAGACTGGGAATGTCCCCTCATAAAAATAGGGAAGATGTCTTTGTTGTATACAAGGCCTCTCGTAGAGCGACATTGTAAAAATGCATGGCCGTGCTCGCATGAATTTTAGAAATCATCTATTTATTGACAGTCGGACTCGGAATCGAGAAACACTTCTAGACGTAATAAGGATGACGATAAAATCTTACCTTATAGTTCATGAACAGACATTAAGTGACATAGGAAAAAGGTTGTACACTAAATGCGCATTTGTCCGGAAGGAAAAGTGGGAGATTGAAAGGAATGGTGTACTTTGAACAAGTGTACTATTCCGCTAGTGGGTTTAGAATTATTAGAAAGCTAATATATTCAGTAAGGTCAAGTGATCGGAATGCCTAGATGGAGGCCGCTTCCGATCAGTAATATTAATACATAATTAATATTACAGCTTAATCTTGACTGAACCCTTCGGGTCACACCCTTAGCAGTAAAGGAACCGACTCGACGAAATAATTCGGAAGAAATTAATTTGTCGCCTGAGTATTAAATATTTAGACATCGAAAATTCGAGCTTAGAGCGTTGAAACCGAGGGTCGGAACTCGAGTCAAAAATAGTAAAAGACGATACGTGCAAATAATAATAAACTGCCAATATTTCCCAAATTACCCCTAGCATCGGAGTGCCCCGAGCATCCGAGTGCTGGGGGCATAAATGTCCTAGTATAGGTGGCTAGCATGCGCTCCAAGCCGAGACATGCATGGCCGGCTGGTGTGTGCTAGTGCACCATAGCTAGCAGCCGCAAGCAACGTATGCTAGCAACAGTTAGCAGCCGACATCATGTCTGCTAGCAGCAGCTAGCTTCCGCAAGCCGTGCATGCTAGCAGCGCTCACACGGGCTGGGCTCTCGGCGGGCTGTTGGTGGGACATAGTTCCATGTACTAGGGGAGCAAGTGGGAGCATATAGAAAGCAAGATTGGTAAGGGAAATGTGGCACAAGGAGAGTATTGAGTGGGGAGCAAGTATGGTTCCCTACTCTCCATGTGGTCCTCACCACCCTTTACATATGATAGTGCCACTTGTAGATTTATTATTAGTTTGCTTTTTTATTTTAATTTAGCTTTAAAATAAATTGTGGAATTTCATGAGTCCCACATTAATGGGATAGAAATTCCCACTCTCCCTCTAGCCTATAAATACCAAACTTGGGATTTTGGGAAGAGTGCTTGAGTAGGAGTTCAATAGAGCATTGCATTAGCAAAAACTCTTAAACTCACATAATACTCGGGTTTTGGTCGGACCTCGCTAACCTCGAGGTAACGGACCTAAAAGTCGCTAGTAGTTTTTGCGGGTGGACTTCTGTTGGAGGCTCGCGTATTATCTGATCTTAAAGCTAAGCATTCAAGTAAGAGCCCGACTTTGAGGGCGAAGCACGCTACAAACGTAAATTCTGATTTTATCCTTTTATGTTTATTTGTTATCCTTTATGGTTTTATTAATTGCGAGTGGTTCTTTGGGTCGGGGTTGTTTCCGCGGTAAGTTGGACTTACCAAACCCCAAAACCTAGATCTTTTGTGAGACTCATACCAGCAATGAAAGCTTCATATCCTGCTTCATTGTTAGTAGCTTTGATATCACAACATATAGCTTGTACTATCATGTCCCCCTCTGGAGAATTCAGCACTATGCCAAGACTTTTACCTCGGAAGTTAAATGATCCATTAACATAAAGTATCCAGGTACCTGGGTTACGATTTGGTTAATCTGCTCAGATTCTAATGTTGCTTGTTGCTCAATGTCTTTGCTCAAGTCGGCCACAAAGTAAGCTAGTGCTTGTCATTTGATAGCTGTTCTTGATTCATATGTGATACCGAATCCGCTAAGCTCGATTTCCCATTTGCTCATTCGACCTATTAATTCTGGTCTGCACAAAACAACCTTAATAGGATAGTTAGTTTTCACCGCTATTGGGTGAGTTTTAAAGTAGTGGCGTAGTTTCCTGCTAGCTACAATCAGTGTTAATACAAGTTATTCGAGAGATGAGTACATGGTTTCAGCGCTAAGGAGAGTTTTACTAACATAATAAACAGGTAACTGCTGACTTTTAGCTTCCCTTGCTAGGACAACACTAACAGCTTAGGTGCTGACTGTAAGGAGGGTGATCCCATCGTAAGGGGTACTCTCCTTAAATGCCCATGGCCCTTTAAAAGCCTAGGACTTTACACTTGTTAGGGTGTATTAGGATTTGAATTCCTGACTGTTTGGGGGACCTTGAGTTAGAAATGATTCTATCATACACGCTTTTTTTTAAGGAACAAGTAGGAGTCACCAATGAGTTTTAGGAAAACCCATAAACCTCGTTCATGCCTTTATCCCAAGTAGAGTTTAAGGGATATTTAGCATGAATCGTAGGTTTACCCATGCCAAAATTGGTCTACATAAACCAGAAATGAGTTTGGGAGCGAGGGTACCAATATAACGTTCCCTTTAGAGGGGAATTACGATTCTAGCCCTAGTGCGGCCTCTACTAGCTCTTCCTTTGCACAATTTCATCACCAAACAATATATGCTATGTGATACCTAAAACCATGTTAATTGATTTTATTTACACGCATCGATTCACGTAGGAATTACATCGTAAGGTCGTTATTCTTATTTAATTAAATTAGTAAAAAGAACAAGAAAATAAACAATATTCGCCTTGGCTTAAGTGATCAACTAACAATTATTTTATTCAATTCTAATCTTCATTTAACGAAAGATACTATATGGAATTGATTAATTAATTATTTTAAAGGTGATTAAACAACACTAATTAATTAATTAAGGTTCTTTTAAACAAGAAAATATATGTGATTTAACTAAGTGCTCGGGAATTTACCACTTCTCTTTGCTAGATCTCCGTTTAGAACACTTACGGATTCCTTCATGTTGGGGAACCTCCACCGTAGTAACAAAGTATCAAAAGGGGGAGTGTTTAGGACAAGAGGGTATCGGAAGCACATGTTCACAAGTATTCTGCTAGCATTTTAGGTTATTTTCTATGTGTTTAAGCCTCGGATTAGGGTCGTATTTATAGGGAATGATTAGGTTTAGGGTTAAGAGGTTTTTGCTGCAGCAGATGTCGCGCGCAACTAGATGAGTTGCGCGCGGCTATCGCGCGCAAGTGAATAAGTCGCGCGCGGAATACGTGCGCAACTATTTGTCTTTCGCGCAGCTCTATTGTAAGATTCGATTTTTTAATATTTTGATATTCTGAATTTTTCGCGAGCGCATCTCTAGAAGTTGCGTGGAGTGCTACGCGCAACTGAATAAGTTGCGCGCGACAGCTGAGCGCGACTTTGTGAGATGCGCGCGAAATTTTTCGCGGCAGCTTAAATTTTAACCTAGACGCTCCTAAATTCGTCATTATTAGGTTTTAAGCACGGGCTTAAGCCTAATTATGATCGGGTTTTGTTAATTGGACCTTGTATTGGCCTTGTTCTTTTTTTCGGTCTAGTCTTTGTGTTTTGTGGCTTAACCAGTTATCCATTAGTATTCTTTACTTTGATCTAACACGATGATGACTTTATTTATCGTCTTTGCACTTCCTTTCGGGACAGGAGGCCAAAAGTAGATGTCTACAGTTAGCCCCCACTTTGATCGAGTCTAGGATAGATGATGATCAAAGTAGTCAAGGAAAAATCCGAGACTCATTCTGCGAAGTTCTCTAAGGTTAGAGAATCTTTCAGTAATGTTTAAGGATGTCGAAACAGTCCTCGGTTTGCTAAGTTTTTGAACAAGTAGCTATTAAGGCTAGAGAAATTTTTCCCTAGTCATAACGCGCTAAAAAATCTAGATTGATACTTTGCAATTGTAGAATAGTTTTAGAAGTAAATGTATTTTGGGGGATGTCAAGTCATGAGAAGAGATCGGTTTTAAAAAGAATAAAAGGGGATGATTTCCTCTCAATCATGTCATCGTTGGTCTAAAGTCCCTCGATATGTCATTGAAACATTAGCCTGACTTTAACAAAGTAAAAAGAATGAAAAAGGGTTTTCGATATTCTAACCGAAAAGGGTCCGGCATTCGAGCCGGGTCCGGTATACGAACCAGATGTCCACAAGATAGGAATACATGTCTCAGGACTGGAGGCATATATCCAAATCCAGTGAGAGGGAAGAAATTCAGCAACTATCTCATTAGTTTTGTCCACAAGATGACTACACGTGTCTCAGCACTGGGGGCACATGACTACATGGGTGCGACATTGTCTCATCGCTCTTTATACTGGGGGTAGACGGACACCCTAACTGTCCAATAAGTTAGTAAGTTCACTAACTACCGTATTTTCTTCCATTAAAGAAGTGCATGTTCCTGAAGGTTCGGCGCACCTGTCGACTCATGAGCTAACGCCTACAGTAATAGTCTACCTTTTAGTTCCTAGAGGTAGATCTCATAAAGCTTGGGCTGAGGTGAAATTTTACGCAACACCTACGCCGTACAATTTTACACTATATGCTACGCCATTTGCATTTTTACGCTGCATGAAAACGCCTTCCTTTTCCTTCGGACGTGAAAAAGAAGAAAACTCGGACACTTATAACGTCAGTACAGTAAAATGAAAAACCTGTCTATGGGTGCTTTTACGTATAGCACCACCATGGAACGTCTTAAGGCACGCTTACGAAAAACGTTTAAAACGTATGCTTGGGGAAGGCACAAAGCACAGTGTGCATGCAAAATGATGTAAAAAAACTATCAAAGAAGAAAATAAACTACAAATGCAAAGAAATTAAAAAGGATTTTGATAACTTGCGCGCCATTACGTCTAATAACGAGTAAAAACCGTTGAAAAAATTAACAAACGGATCAAAATCTGGATACTGGTCATTTTGGTGACCAGTATTCGCGCGCAACTCCGTGGGTCGCGCTGGCCTGGCGCGCGCATCGTTCTAAGTTGCGCTGCTTCGTCACGCGCAACTTCTGCAGTTACGTGCGACACTCAGTTCAGCAAAAAGAAAATCGCGAATGTGATTTTTCATTTCTCTCTCTATCTCCTTCCTTCCTCCCTTTTCGACTCTTTCTCACTATAAAGAGCTTCATTTTTTGCAATTTCCGAAGCTGAAGGAAGCAAATCTCGCTCTTAATTCACATTTTCCATCCAATGTAAGTTTTTTTCTTAAATTCGTTCATTCTTGGCTTGCATTTGAGCGTTTTTTGAATCGTTAAACCCTAAATTTTAAATTTGGGGATTTTTGATTCGGTCCATTATTCTTAATATTGTTTGTTCCATGTTGTTATGCTATGTTTAAGGAGTTCTTTGTAACAAATTTCATGAAAAATTGTTAAGTATTGAACCTTGTATGAGCATTTCATTGTTTAAGTTCGTTCTTGCTTTTTTTGTTCGAATTTTGCTCGAATCTGTTGCATTTCTTTCTCATTTTGGTTATACTTGTTGATTATGAAGTAGATTGTAGTATTAGAACTAGTATTACTTTCATAATTTGCATTTTGCAAATTTTGTAATTGAAAAAAATGGCGCGAAGTGTATACTATTATTCGTCTTGGAATAGTTGATTCTTTGAGATTTTGAAACATAATCCCTTGAATGCTTAGTTACAACTGGTATAGGATTGCTTTTGTGGGTGTTAAAAGCCCCCATTTACTTAGTTTGACTGCAGGTATTGTAGCCCCCAAGTATGTGTGGCATTTGATTTTTGTGTTTTGTCCTATTGGCAGCCGTTATGCTGCCAAAATGGATCGCAGAACACGATTATTAGTTTAGGAAAAAATGAACTAATAAAGAAATCACGTCTATCATAGCATGGATTCGCCTCCATTTGTCAACGCGGAGGAGATTCTAGTCGGTCCTGACGAGGTCGTTCGCCCTCGAAAGAGGGTGACCTAGCCTCGTGAGGAGGTTCGAGAGAGACGTGCCGTTGCTGATCGACGTCGCCAGGAGGATGTGATCTGGGAGGCTCCTCCCAACTGGTAGTCTAGGGTCCTTAAGTGGGATCCAGACCATCCCGTCTCGGTTCGAGGGCGGCGTGGCATCGTGAGTTTCTTACGCCTTCTTTTTTTACTTTCCTTTTTTTTCTTCTAATAACCGTTTTTTATTATTTTGGCTCTCTCTTCTCTGTCCTTTTTTTTTAGAGTGAGTCTAGCATGCGTCTATACGGCTCTAGTGACCTGCGGACTCGTTTTTGGAGCTTATCTGATGTGGTAAAGGAGATTGTGGAGCTTTCAGGGATCGATCGTGCGTTGGCGGCTCTTCGGGATTTGTCGAGTCAGTCTGCTTCGTCAGCTTTCCTCCGCGGTTTGAAGGAGTTTAGGTGGGATTCCACCAACACTTCACTTTCCGTGGAGAGAGATGACGATCACCCCTTACGACTTCTCTATAATTACAGGTTTTCCTTTTGTAGGTGAGCCTATAGTTATAGAGGCCGTAACGGGGCAAGACTTGAGACTAAGGAATCTCGTGGGGGATCGTCTGGCTGCGATCCTTCACGTATATCCTCATACTTGTCCGTACTCGACTCTTGGCGACGAGTTGTCGGCTAACGAGGTTGACCGGTAGTGTTCACTTGAGTAGCTGGCTCGGATATACATTGCCCCATTCTTTCCGTCACTCTCTTGAGTGATCAGCGAGAGCGTTTCCCTATCGGGTTACTTACTTGCCTCATAGACTTGGGGCAGGTAAGAAACCTGAACTGGGCGGAGGTGCCGTATGCCCGTATGCTTAGAGCTATGGGCAAGGCGACCCAGGTAGTGGATCCTGCGGCAGCTACTGTGGTGCCTCGGATCTCCCTTACATGCCATGTTCGTATCTTTGAGGTACATACTTTAAACTTTCTTTTAACTTTTTATTATTTATTTTTCTCTTTTTAAGCCGTTTCTCCTTTGTTTAGGCTTGAGGATACTCGTACCTGCCTTTTTTAGCCCCCAGGGTGCTCAGGGCAGCTTGCTTTCCTATCGGCCATCGATTGGCTACGATTAGGAAATGGCGAGCTACTTCAGCCGGTGAGTATTTTGACAACACATGTGTATCTTTCTTTACATATTATGATTTTGTTTTGATGATTTTCATGTGATTGCATTAGATCGATCTCCGTCCATGGAGTTTGATCGTCGGAGTCCCTGAGGATATCCGGTCTGGCATGGTTCGTTGCCGGTTCCAGGCTCTCTACTCGGTACTCCCGGTGCTTCAGAGGACGGACGCTTGGTTTTTAGGCGAGCGCGTTCTCTGGCAGCATTCGTTAGAGGAGCCTGTGGTTCTTGTGGATCCCCCGATCCAGATGCTACGTCCGGATTTGATATCGACCGAGGATCAAGCTCAGGCGATCCTTGGTTATCCAGCGGATCAGCTGGTGCTGCCGGATGCTTATTATCTGGCTTTCATTGCATCTAGGCTGACTCCTTTCCCAGCTTTTGTTCTGGTTAGTATCTCAATTCTCTTTTTTTTTTATTTCTATTTATTTTTCAGAACTTTGACCCCTTTTTTATTTTTATTATTTTTTTTTTAGCGGGTCGAGGTAGGCGGTTGGGTGCCTCCTACAGCGGAGATCACGTATACCGATGTTGTCGGGTCGGTAATTCGTGAGATCCTTCCAGTAGAGGAGGATTATGAGGGAATACCATTCGTTCCTGAGACGGTTGAGTCGGTATGTCATTTTTGTATATGTACTTAAAATATTTCTATTTTTTGCTTCATATAAATTTATTTACTAACTGTCCTTGTATTCTTGGAACAGGTTCCACGGGAGACCGTGAACGGCATGATGAGGACTATACGTGCTTTCCGAGTTGCTTATCGGAGAGCCCTCTGGACTTTGTCATGCCGTGATCATCGGATGATTGCGGTAAGTTCATTTCCTTTTTCTTTCGACGAAGTTATTACATTTCAGGTTAATCTTCGTTTTGGGATTTTGCAGGATGTACAACAACCGTCTAGCAGTTGCAGAGTACCTTGAGTCCTTTTGTACACATTTTGTTGTACATATGACACTTTTTTGTGTATGTTATTTATATTATTATTATTTTTTGTTTCCACGTGTACGCATATAAAAGAAAAAACAAAAAAAAATTCGAGGGAGGAAAAGGGTTCTCGACTTACCCCCCTTGAACAAATAACAAAAGAAAGGAAAAAAGGAAATAAGAGAATAAAAAGGAAATAAGGAAAATAGAAAAATAGAAAAAAAAAAGAGGAAAAAAGGAAAAACAAAAATAAGAAAAAGAAAATAATAAAAAATAAAAAAGAAAGCAAATAAAAAGGAAAGAAAAGAGACACAAGGGTTAGCAAAAAGCAAGCACATGATTAGTCTTAAGATTTCGTCAAGATTTCGTCATTATGTAAGCTAAAATACGGAAATAAACCTAAACCACATGTCGCGACATAGAAGACGCGCGCAACTGGATGAGTTGCGCGCGCCACCATTTTGTGAACTTTCCTTTGGGCGAAAATCGCCGAAAATATGCCCCTCTTAGGTCTATTTAAGCATGGTTTCGTGTAGGTTTTTTTTTATCATCTCGCATTCATTCGCTTAGTAATATTATAAGAACTAAAAAGAATAATCTCTCTAAATTCTTACACTCCCTTTTTTTTTTTTTTTTTTTACATTGAACAATGGTGAAGACCTTTGAACAGCGTTTGAAGCAATGGGTTACCTCCCTTTCAAACGAGGACAAACAAGCTTTCTAAATTTATAACCTAGACCCTCTATTGAATTATATGCAATTAGTGATTAATTTTGATTTCCTTCATGCCGCTGTTAACCATTGGGACTCCAACCACAATCTCTTCTTATTTAAAGGGGACAAAATTATTCCCCTTCCTGGTGAGTTCGAGGCCTTGCTAGGCTTCCCTACAAATACTCTCCCTGTGACTTATTCGCCCCCATTGTCGGATCCCAAACCTATATTCCAAAGATTTTTCGGCTTGTCCGACAATGATATGACCAATATTGGAACTGAAGAAGGCGTGAATTTAATTCAATTTATTGAACATTTCGTCGCCCTTCGTGACAACATGACTAAACAACGCTTTAAAATTTGTGCTTTATGCTACTATCTTGTTGTCAATTGTTTACTTACGACAGGCAAAGAATATGAATATTATTCCATGGTGTCTATAGTAGAGCAAATAGAGGGATGTCATTCCCCTACTCCTTTGGTTTTGGCAGAAACCATTTTATGCTTGAATCGCCTTAGAGGAGACCGTAACGAAAATGGTTTCACGGGAAGTCCACTCCTAATACACGTAAGTTTTTTTTTCGTCGTTTTTTTAGCGCAAGCCATGAAGTTGCACTGGTATGACCAGCGCAATCTTCTACGTTGCGCGCGGATGACGCGCGCAACTTATTCTGATGCGCGCGCCACCTGCTCGTGTAAAAAATTGCAAACTGATTTTTTTTTTATTTTTTCAGATTTGGCTCATGGAGCGTTTGCGTATAGTTGATCAGCCATAAAATATCGAGGCTAATGGAGTACGGACATTCCCTGGACGTCGAATCCTTTACAAGCACAAGAATGAAGAGGAATGGACGTTGTTTTTCTTGTACGGGGTTCCTAACATACGCTTTGTGATTCCTTGGTGGAACATAAATAGTATGGTTTGGAGTAGTCTCATTTGCCCTTACATTAGGCTTTTAGTCCTATATAGTGCTACTTACATTTTTCCTTGCAGGGTAATGAGACAATACGGGATGAAACAGATTATTCCTCCGCAAGACTGTGATGCACCCAAGATGTGACTTTTAGACCCGAGCGAATTTTTCGTTAGATAGAGTATTGGTCAAGTCTTCCAAGGTGGGTAGTACAAAATCCTGCTACGAGTATTGTATTGTCTTCCTTTTATAAAGCTTGGATGAATGCGGTGGATAAGGGCAAATTAAACAAGGCCTGATCTCAATATCAAACTGCCACAGCTCGCTATCCACCTAAGCCTTTAATGCATTCGGCCACCACTACCCCTCCTACGGGCCAAAACAAAGGAGTGAGAAGAAAATTGGACTTCTCATCTCCTAAGGCGCGTTCGAAGGAATCCAAAAGGAAAGTTCCCTCCAAACCCGCACAAAAAGGTGTGATAATCAAGGAACCTTCGTAACAAACTTCAAAAAGAACTCTAACAAAAGCTTCGGAAAAGGGAAAAAGGGTTGAAAAGGCTCCTATTCCTAAATTGAAGAACAATGTATGGGTCAAGAAGAAGAATGTAGGAGAAAGCTCTAAGGTTTCAGAAAATACTGCGATTGAAACTACTCCTCCATCATCCGTGACAATTGAGGATATAGTGAAGCCTTAGAGTGTTACACAATTTCTTTGTGTTCTCTTTTTTTTTTTGAATAAAGTGTAATCACAACTATGCCCCCTTTTTTTTTTTTTTTTTTTTTAATTTATGATCTAGTTCAACAATGTCTCCTTTTTTTGAATTTGAATGAAATAAAAATGAGCTTTATGTTTTGATATTTTGATATGACCAAATCATATAGATTGCCTACGTATTTGTATCACAAAATCAGGTCATTGCGTAGTTCTAATTCTTTTATTATGTATATATTTTTTTTTCTTTAATTCCTTGGCTAGAAATTAAATGAAAAAAATTAATCAAACTGTGTTTAAAAAGAATTAAATCAAAGTTTTATTTTTGTATTTTCCAAGTACATGTTTATATTCACGAAACGCCCTCCTTTTATCGTAAGTAGAAGTTGCAACTTCTAAACAAAAAAGTTCGGGTTCGTAGTTTACGATCAGGTGGCGCGCGCAACATCTAAGGTTGCACAAAACTGTCGCGCGCAACTAAATGAGATGCGCATGACATTCGCGCGCAACTATTCTAGTTGCTCGTGACACCTGTAATACGAGTTTTTCGGAAAAAAAGTTTTTATTTTCTGCGCTATTACCCCCCTAAGTGTGAAGATTTTTTTTGTGAAGTTCGATAAAAAATCTAAACACTTAGAACGGTTTATCATTTCTAAATTATCCCCCCAAGTGTTATGTCTTTTATCGTGTCATTCGGTAAAATGCATAACACCTAGAATCTTTCAATTGAATGCTAATTAAAGTTAGTTGTATGAATGAACGAGTTAATCCGGATTTCATATGTAATATTTCTTAAGTCGATCAATTTTTATTAATTGGCGAATTTCATCTCCTCCAATGTCCATTAATCTCACGGCTCCTCCTGATAGGATTTCAATTATGCAGTAGGGACCTATCCAATTAGGTTTGAATTTCCCTCTTGGATCGGTAGGTGGACCTCTAACCTCTTTTAGTACAAAGTCACCTTCTTTTATATTTCTGAATTTTACTCTTTTATTGAAATGACGCGCAATGCGCCTTTGGTAGACTTGTACATGATGCAAAGCTCTTAATTGTCGTTCATCGAGCAATAAAAGCTCATCATACCTCGTTCTTACCCATTCAGCTTCCGGTAGCTTACTTTCGAGTACGATATGATGGTTTCGGGTTGGTCCACTAACACCTTTGTGAGTATTCTCCATAAGGCGTGTGGTTTCGGGTTGGTCTATACATAATAAACTTTGACCATTAGGTCTTTTTTGCATAATTGACCATTTAATAGACCATATTGAGCCGCAAATGTTCGTAAGGCTCGTTGGTCTTTCGATGAAGTATTTTCGAGATATATGCCATGAGTAATATATTAGAGGATATGATCATACCAAGGATTGTTTCCTTCGATGTCATTTATTTCTTCTATTCCGTTACAATATGATGGTTCTTCTCTTCTATCAACGCATAATGGCATCATATTCAAGTGATCTGGAACGTTGATCATTGAGGCTAATTTTGCTAGCGCATCGGCAAATAGATTATCATCCCTTGGGAGATGTTAAAAGTGAATATGTTCAAAATGCTCGGTAGTTGCTCTAGGTGCGCTTGGTATAATATCATTGTGGAGTTCTTTATTTTCCATATTTCTAGTATATGATTTATAATCAAACTAGAATCTCCATATACCTTTAATTTGTGCACACCTATGCTAGCTGCTGCTTCTAATCCAATAATGCACGCTTCACATTCTGCGGCATTATTAGTGTAGACACGTAAAAATGTCTCCCCAAAACCAAACCCGATGATGAACACCTTTCACCGCCATTATTGGTCAGGTTGAGTATTTAATCTTTGGAGTGCTTAAATCCATGTTCTATAAAATATATTTCATGAACCAATCCAATTTCTAGCTCATTTCCCTAAACCATACTTATTTTCCTCTTTTCGTGCCTTTAAATCTAAAATCATTCATTTCGTGTCCTTTAAAATCATTCATTTCATGTCGTTTTTATAAAAATGATTATCCCAGTTTTTTTGGTCCATAATCTGGGTCCAATTATTAAATATTTGGATAGAGGTTTAAAAGAGCTTTCCAACGATATATTATAAGCCCAAATCCGTGTTATAACGAATAAGTTATGACCAAAATATTAAATTGAGCCCAAACCGAACCTAAGCCTACCTTACCTACGACCCAATGATCATGTGGAGGGTCCAAATTATTTCATCCAATTCCTAAACCAATTAGGATTAATTTGTAGCTTCTACAAGTTTCTAAAAGATCTTAATTATTCATTATTGAAAAGATAAGATTAAAGAGTTTGAAATTGAATAAAACTCCTTTTTTTGAAAATCCTATTTCTATCCGAATTGAAAGACGTTCAAAGATAGACAGATATGAATTTCGTGCCTCATATTTTTTATCAGAATTTTATATGGTTGGATAGCCCTTTAAATTATCTTTCCAATGATATAATATAATATAAATTTTGAGCTATAACTGAAAAGATATGAATTAAATGTCAAACTCTATCCAAAACTGACACCGTCTCACTATTTCAGCCATATCTTTTGTTCTATAAATTATTTTAATCTGATTCTAATTAGGTTAGAAAGTAGACTTCAAGATATTTCCAAAAATATCTTATTCATCTTATTCCGATTTAATTCTGATTTTATCTTAATTCTTCGACCCTTCTTTTTTTCTTTATAAATAGAGGTCATATCACCCCTTTTTCAATAATCAACAAGATTGATCATCAAATCATTCTATTATCCCTTGTTATCCTAAACACTAGCCTCCCTATTCTTCCAAAATACTTCCCTTAAGCACTCCAAGGAGTTCATACTTAACCCAAAGTTCTATACTTAAACCAAGGCGTGAAAGGTACAAATAACTGAGGGTTTGGACCAAATCAAATCTATATTTATTTAATTTAATTTTCAATTTGATTTATATTTTTTATTGAAGCTACTAATAATTTATTCATGATGTAGCAATTTAAAGGAACGCGCGGAATGTGAGTAATTAATTTGATTACTCTTATTTTATTTTCTTATTGGTAGTATCATGATTAGGTTATTTTATATTTGATTTGAATAACGTTATTATTGGTAAATTGCTTCCAATATTAATGTTTATTCTATTGTAATTATTGATCACCATATTGCATGTTTAAAGGGAATATGTAATTGAAAATCACGCCTAATAAGATAATTTGGACAACCGGTTTATGTTCCTTTTTAATCTTGTTATAAATCAAGCGGTCACAAATATTTTAGAATTATGTGTTGCATTAATATTAAACCAATTTAGCCTAATAATAGTTCGGAGCAAATTGAATTTTTGTTTGTATGCCTTTGAGATAGCAGGAATCACTTTTCACTATAAGAATCGAGTAGAGGCCAATACAGGCGAATGTGACTCCATGACTCACTTCGTACCATCATCCCCGATCCTCCTTTCGTGGTTCCAAACCATATGGAGTTAGTAATCTCATGGATTATGAATGGGGTGTAACCTTCACGGGGCAATCGTTGTTGCCTATCGTTGTCCCTTTATTCGTGGTTGCGTTTTATGATCCGTGAACGGTTTACAAGTTCCTTAAAAACTTGTTGGCGGCTCCCTACTTTCCTTGTCCCTAATCGTATATGTCAATTCCCATTTCCTATGAGTGCCAAGCATATTCACACATGCTTTAATGTAGGCGCACTTCGAATGACGCCTACAATGTGGCGACTCCGCTGGGGATGATTCTTGGTTAATTATCGATTTGAGTGATCGATATTTAATTAAGATGAGTGGATGAGACTTGAAAGATTCTTGAAAAATATTCCTGTGATTAATTTGGCATTTTTGCATATGCATTTTAGATTACCTACTTTGTTACAATAGTACGTGTTCTACGTATGTGGCTAGCCCGGGGGATTTAAGCTCTATCAACCCAAAAACGCTCATGGCAATAAGGGTTCATCCGAGTTTTTAAATCCACCCAAACCATGGAGTCGAGTTCGATTTCATCACGAACTCGCGGAGCCACCCGTTGGCATACACCCTTAAGGAGGCTGCCTTGCTAACGTGTCCAAACTCTTAACTATGGTACCCTTTGACACCCTTTTAAGCTTGACCATAGTCGAACATAGAACTTGACTTTAGGTTGCGAACTTCATTGCATCATTCGTGACAATGTGCTTATATGTGCCTTTTTTGAATCTTTATTTATTTATTTTTTTTCTCTTATCAAATCCTTTTTTTTATTATTGAGTCGAGCCATAGATTTTTTAATTTTTTTTTTTAAAATTTTGAGTCACCCGGATTTTTATTCTTGTATACTGCACAAGAGTCAAATTGTTTTGGTCATAGCCGGAATTCTAGAAAGAGTTACGTGTCGTGCCACCTATGGATCTGTAGCCCCGAGTTTTATCTTTCATTTGGAGAGCTGGTTTCGTCCTAATCAGAGTCACAGATCAAAAGTAAAAACCGATATACTACAGCCTGTCCAGTTTAGGTGTCTTTTCAGCGTTACCTTTTTTATTTTTATTTTATTTTATTTAAAAAATTTTTTTGTGTCAAGCTAGTCTTAGCCAAGTCCTTTAATCTGTGTCAACTCATATAGCATATGATTATAGATTTAGATTTTTATTTTTATTTTTATTTTTTTATACCCATGAGTCATAACTCTTCTAGAATTCTAGTCCTCTTCCTAGTTTCTATCGATTTTTTTGCTAACTTTAACATGTGTTCTTTGTCTTTGATTGTGGTTGATCTTATTTATGACTAATGATTGCCAATGGACCATTTTAACCTAGTAAATAGAATAAACATAAAAATTGGAAAAAATTAATCAAGTTAATTTGTCTTTTACTCTTCCATGCTATTTGGTCATTGGGTCTTTTGTTTTTCACAACGTCCTCATGTCTAGCCATGCGATCATACCACGAGTCTTAATAAACTCACCTAATCTCACATGTTGAGTCATTGCACACACTTTGTCTTCGAGTAATGCACTATATTGTTTATGATTGTATACTAGGACCATGCATGCATCGCTTTCCGTCATAATAGGAATGAGTGGAGTATTTCCCATTAGTTTTCAAAATTGTTTCATACACTCTTCCTTTCCAATTCGAGTATTGAGTGAATGCATTAAGTGAGTTCATCCTTACACAGTACTTGAGTCTAAAATCACTTGGCAATAGTTGGAAGAATAAGGGGAACATTACTCCTTCCTTCTTTCCTTCCAATCAAAGCATCAACAACAAGAAACTTTTTTCCTTACCAGGCGGCAAGAAGTTACTCATAAACAGCCATGAAGATAAAGCACAATGCAAGCTTCTCACCAAGATTTCATGTTTTCTTCTTCTTTTGTTTCAAACCCTTCCCCCTAAAAGTCTTGCATAGGTTCTCCTTATCCATGTGTCTATGTGTCACATTTCTTACCTTCTTCATAAATGAGCATCTCTTTCTTACATTCGATCACGTAATTAGCAAAAATAAAAAAAATTGCTGAACTAAACACAAGGTACACCAATGACTTGAGGCACCTTTGGAACCCTGTCATTCCCTATTAACCATTTAATCACATATCCATTTCTTCGTCAACCACTTTGAGTCTCGTCTAACGATTGACCTTATTTATTCATCTCACATTCACTTAACCCTGGGATGGGAAGGTGTGCAATTTGTGTAACAATCAGAAAGCAAGTTCAAATTAAAAAAAAAAGGGAAAAGAATAAGTAAATAAATAAAAAAACAATGTCTAAAGGCAAGTGTTCCAATGTCTCCGATATGAACATGTCTCAAATTGCGTCTCTCATCGAGTGCTTGGTACCGTGCCTAAGAAACATGAATGCTAAGTGAGTGATGGACCGCATGATCTGAGATAGCCTACATTGGTTCATAAGAATGGAAAAAAAAGAAAATAAAAGAAATTCAAAACAAAAAGAAAATATATGAAAAATAAAACTTGCAAAGTCTAATACATAATTGCATATCTTGGGTGCTTCTCTGGGGTCTTGAGCCTTTTACCCCTTTCTTCTTTAAACCTTCAGCTTAACCACATTACAACCCTTGAAAGACCTCTTTGAGGTGTACACACACTTGTGCAAAGTTCGGTTAGAGGTACGTTCGGCCTTATTCCTAACGGATACGTAGGCAACCTCACATTGAGGTGCGGCCACATTCATATGCATGATCGCGTCAGAGAATATCCCATGCTTAATCCTATGACCCTATCCATCTAGAGCTAGACTTGGGGGATTGATCCCACATCATTTAGCCTACCCAACCTAAAGATTCACCATTTTGACTCTTCTCACATAAATTTCCATCACCATAGCCTTTGCAGCCAGCCTTAGTATCACATTCACACACTTCATTGACACATCCATACCATATGATCTTTCCCTTTAAGAACCCTTTTTCATGAAATATTGTTTCAACATTGTGCATGCTTCATCATCTTTCAAGACAACATTCATTAGAAGAAACATTGTATACTTGCTTTGTTTCCTGACCTAAGCAAAATTCATGTTTCATGCAAAGCATAAGCAAGCATATCGTGCTTATCTCCTTGACCTAAGCAACGTTCATTATGCAATAATTACTTCATCTGTATACGTGCTTAGCTTCCAGACCTAAGTGACGTTCAAGATCGTTTCTTTACACCATAAATGATGCTTAGCTCCATGATCTAAGTTCATTCATCGTTTCACATGATGTAATTGTCCTTAGCCTCCTTGCCTAAGGACATGCATCATGCATATATTACTTTCAAGAAAAGCAATCCAATCCATGCGAATCATTTTGTCTTGCTCAACGAGGAAGTTTAAAACTTCTTTCCTTTTTTTTGCGTCTTTTCTTTTGGGGAAGTTTTAAAAAAAACTTTTCCAAAATTTTCTCATCGAGGGAACTTCGAAAATAAAAGTTCAGTTTTCACGTTTTTCTTTTTCGGGAGAAAGTCAGTACCTTCCACTCGTCTCATGACAAAAATTGACGGAAAATTTTTGCTTTTGCACCTTCGTTTCATTGTGTCTGCACACACAAATATACACACACACACACACAGTCACAAGTAATACACATGTCATGTCACATCAATCCAAACTTGGTCAAGTCAGTGGTCAAGTCAATCACAATATATACGAGTCCATTGGCAAATTTATTTTTGCAGGTCTCATCTACAGCCCACGTTCGGGGACAAGCGAACCAACTACAACCCACGTCTAGGGACAATTGGACCATATACAGCCCACGTCCGGGGACAAGTGGACCATCTATAGCCCACGTCCGGGGACAAGCGGACCATCTATAACCCACATTCGGGGACAAACGAACCATTTACAGCCCACGTCCGGGGACAAGCGGACCATTTACAGCCCACGTTCGGGGACAAGTGAACCATCTACAACCCACGTTCGGGGACAAGCGAACCAACTACAACCCACGTCCGGAGACAAGCGGACCATCTACAACCCACGTTCGGGGACAATCGAACTACCATCATTTCATGACGCAAGGTTCTCGATACACAGAGACTTGCAAATCAAAGCTTAATTCATCCATTTTCCTGATCTATGTAAGTTTTCTCCAAACTCACTCCGGTTTTAATGAATTTTACACGTGTTTGTTCACGAATTTCTTGAAATTTTTCGAAACTTAAATTGCTTAATTCACTTTGTTTATCAAATTTTATGCCATGAAATTGCTTGATTATGTTCATATATTGCCCTGAGACTAATTTGAGACTTGTTTGACTGAATTTGGTGAAGAAATGAACAAATAACCATTGTTGGACCTCTTAAGGTCGGGAAGACAATGTGGCTTGTTCTTGATATTTTTGCTAGCAATTCTTGTCCAATTTGTCACAATAATTACCACGGTATTGCAAGAAATTGTTTAAATGCTTGAAAAATGCCGTATATGCTCGATTTGAATTTGTGATCTGTTTTAGTACTACGTAATCTGTTTTTTTTATAACATAGAACATGCGGCTAGGCGAACCTTAGATACTATAGAACCTTAATTTATGATGATTTTGCACAATGTAGCATGGCTAGACAACGAGGTTCGGGTTCACGGTACCGCGGCATACGACAAGAGCACGAGCCCGTAGAGGACGACACTGACCCGTCCACTTCTCTCGGTCACTTTCCTTAATGGGATGAGCGGACTCTGTACTTCTCTCCCGTCCACCACATTTTTGAGAGGGTGCGACGTGGGATCACGGTTGGTAGGACGCGCTACCACGGTTCAGGCTGTGACACTTTAGGTGACATGTACAAGATGTACATCGGCATTGATGGAGAGGTGAGACTCCTTAGGGAGTCTAGCGGATTGACTGCACTTTTTGAGACCTTAGAGGCCATGATTACCTCTAGCGGGGGTTAGCACGTGGCTTGCGCCCTGGTGGAGTTCTTTTGGGACACCACCAACACCTTCCACTTTCCTTGGGATGAGATGATGGTCACCCCGACCGACTTCAGTCTAATTACGGGACTGGAGTTTAGTTCCGTTGCGTTGCCGTTTTACAACGAGATCAGCGTCTTTTCTTCTATGGTCGAGGAGCTATTGGGTCCGATTGCTGTTCAAGCTCGTGCTGAGGTAGATTCGACTCAGTTTAGCGCGAAGGGGATTCTCCGTTCGACTCTAGCGGCGGCTTTCGAGGATGATGCGACCACCCGAGAACAGAGGGTGCGCATCTTTGTGCTTATTTTGCTGTGAGGGACGTTCTCCCCTGACAAGGGTAGTAGAGTGCTGCTTTACTACCTACCTGCGGTCCGTGATCTACACTTGATCGGGACTTATGACTGGGCCAGCTTGGCCTATGCTGACTTTGTTCGAGCGTTATGAGACTCGTGTCGACATCGGTCCTTCACGGGAAACGTTGCTCTGTCTGGCTTTTGGAGAGTCGTAGAGGTATACTTTATATCCCTTTAAAGTTTAGCTCTAAGCTTTTATTAGTACTTGATGATGCTTTTTTCCTTTTGTAGATCTGGTTCTACGAGTACTTTCCCTCGGTTGCGCCGGCGAGATCGTCGCCGCGCAGATTTCCAGTGATTGCCTCTTGGGGAGGTCGCCGTGCTGGGATGTCTACCGCTTATGCTTGAGATTAGATCATATTTGGTATGGTTCTTTATATATTTGAACACTTTTGCATTACCTTTGATAGTTTCTTATCTGATAGACATTCTTTGCAGGAGCCTGACGTGCAGTACCGGCCGTGGATCGGCTTGGTTGTCCCTGGGTTAGCCGCGCAGTATACTGCTGAGCGTCGCTATTTCTTGGAGACATATGGAGCAGTTGCATATCTTGGAGAGAGGGTTGCTATTAAACATTCCTCGGACACTTTTGTCGTTCATGCTCCTCCACCGTGTTACATGTTCAATGCTACGAGGTTGGTGAGCATGTTAGAGAGAGCTGGTACCCCTTAGAGATCTTATACGATCCCTGGGCGGTGCTATGAGGAGGAGCTACTGCCATTGTTATCTCTAGTCCCTGTAATGGCTGAGGAGGTGGCGCTATGATTTTCAGCTTTTTCCTTCCGTTAAGTAGCCCCTAAGTAATGTTTTACTAACTTTGATTTGCTTTTGTCAGGCTGGACCTACTGAGTTCGTGCCACCTTGTATGTCCATCCATTATCAGGGGATATACGGGCCGATCGAGGAGATGATTCCTCCGGCTCCTGAGGGTGAGCGCTTCGTGGAGCAGTCGATTCCTCGTCACCAGACTCGGGTAAGCTTTATTTATTTGCAAATTTTGTCTATATATGTTATGCATCATTACTGACTTTATTTCCTTGACAGTTCTCGCGAGAGGTGGTCACGGCGATGGCACGGTGCATAGATGCCTTCCGGAGCCAGCTCGTTCGGATGAGGAATGTGGCTACATGTCGTCGCGACGACGCCGTTCATGAGGTAGTTTCCCTTCTTTTTTTTGCATTATTGCTTCTATTTTGATTGTCACTAACTTAGTTTGTTTTGAAGGGTCAGCCCATTCCTTCTTGTGCCCGTACGAGACCTGAGGTGCGGAGAGAGCCGGCGAGGTCTAGCTCGACACGTCTCCGTACTGGTTCTGGCGGTCAGGGTGGTCGTTCTAAGGTTGCCCGGACCGAGGAGGTGGAGGGCTCGGACTCTTCATCTGAGGGTGCACACGCTGCAATGGTAGGTCAGGGAGAGGCTACCTCGGCTCTTAGATGTGGTGGGATGTACGAGGTCGGCTCGTTATCGCAGCAACCTCCGCAGCCTCAGCCTTAGGTTGATCTTGGGTGGACGGGTCCTATGCCGAGTTTTCCACCTCCCAAGGAGACCGGAACTGGAGCTGGAGCTGGTAGAGAGGTTACTCCTCATACTCCGTAGTTTAATGACATATTGGGTGTACATCCTCCGGCGCCGTAGTTTATTCCTGTGCCTTTTTTATTTTGACTTTGTATAGAAATTTGCCTTTATTTAGACTCATTATTTAGACATATTTGTATATACAAACTACTATGAGTTTTTTTAACATTTATTTATTTTTTTTTTTCATTTTTAAGTGCATGTTAGTGTGTGTAAGAATTGTGGTAATTAATTTTGCGCAAAAATTTTGTCATTTTTATAATTGATGGAGGGTATCCGACTTTCTCCCCCAAAATGAAAAAATGAAAAAATAAAAGTAAAAATATTAGATTTACAAAAACTTAAAAGTTAAGTCTAAATAAAATCCAAAAAAATAATATAATTAATATGAATAATATATTAATTAAGAAGAAGGAAAAATATAATTTAGAAAAAAGGTATAAAAAGAATAAAAAAACCGTAAAGTCATTGGTCAGACTCGAATCAGGCAAAAAAAAAATGCGGTTTTGAAAACCTCACATGATAAGACACATCAGCTCCATCTGGCGCCACGCGTTTTGAGTTAGTGCCAGGCGCTAACTCTTAGTGCTTGGCGCCAGGCGCCAATGTCGGGTGTCTGGCGCTGATGAGCGTTGACTCTGAATCCTTTCTGGATTGAAACTGTGCCGATTTTGTGCATAAATAGCCCCTTGCCCAGCCGATTTTCTTCATAATTTCTGCAGATTAAATATATCCTTAGCTTTTGAAAAAACTTAATCATGTATTTAGTCTCTAAAAGATTTACCAACTTCACTCATGAACGGTGTCGGTCTCTAACTGCCAAGGAGAGAAAAGAGTTAGACGTTTTTCATATGGGGGGTATTTATGGTGTCAAGGGGGTAGATCTTGATGTAGAATTTATTCATACCGCCTTAGAATATAGGGATGTGGATACACATTACTTTAGACTAGGGTATGATGAAATTAGCCCTTTGCCAGAAGCATTCGGTGCTATCTTAGGCTTCCCTGCATTAGATCTTGTAGTAATCCCTAGAATAAATGAATATTATTATAAGGATTTTGAGCGCTTCTTTAATTTAAAAGACAAAGATCTAACAAATATAGAAGATGGTAGCATAGTTAATTTGAAAGAATTTGCTCGCCATTATTTGGATAAACCTTATTCTAAGTCTTTTGATGTTTATAGAAGAAGGGCTTTTCTTTTTTGCATGCTATATCAATATCTTCTCACTAGTGGTAGAGCTAATGAGGGTCAAGCAATCATATCAACTGTTTTGGAGTAGATTGAATCTTGTAGAAATCCAATGCCATTAATTGTTGGATAGACAATGCTTAGTCTTGATGAATTAAAGAAAAATCCAAAAGAACCTTTTCGAGGCTCTCCAATTTTATTACAGGTAGAAAAATAATATTTTTAATTACAGAAATCAAAAACATATTTTTGTATAGTAATATTAATTTATTTGCAGTGATTTTTTTTTTTTTTACAGATGTGGCTAATGGAAAGACTAGAATTAATTAGTCCTCCAGCCAACATTGAAAAGTACACTCCAAACTGCTTTGTGAGAAGGAAGAAACGCTTGTCTAAGATGGGGCGCCATGAATGGAAGAAAGTCTTCGGCTCTTGCAATTTTACCATCAAGTGGGTCGTCCCTTGGTGGAAAATAGAAAAGATGATTGGTGTCAACAAGCAACCTTTCTGCCATCTTCCAAGCTTGTCCAGAATTACTTTTTATTATCCCTGCATGGTAAAAAGACAGTACGACCTATTTCAAACAATTCCTTCCAGGGATCTTTGTCGTCCCTATGAATATCTTGTCTGTCAAGAAGTAGACAAATTTGATGCTTATTGGAGCGCTAGGCCATTATGGGAAGTGATTACCCAAAAGGTTCCTCCTTCCTTGCCCAATGATGTGAAGAAGTGGCTTATGAAGAAACCTTCATAGGACATGAAGAAAAATCAGAGTAAAACTGATGTGAAGAGTCGTCTAGGTGACAAAGTGATTCCCGTTAAGGAACGCTTGGGTGAAAGAGTTGAGTTCAAAACACCTACAATGCCTAGGAATAAAAGCTCTACGAAGGATAAAGGAAAGAGAAAAGCTGACACTTCAGAGAAGAAGGCTTGGGTAGAGAAGAAACATGGGGTCCTAGCTAAGGGAGAAACTATTTACTCCAAAATTTAATGTAGGTCCTATAAAAGATGCTTACTAGCTAAAGTTATGGATGAAGAAGAGGATGCAGATAAAAATTGGAAGAGACCAAAGAAAGAGAAAAAAGATTAAATCATTGCTTAACTTTCAATTATTAGATCTAGTTTTAAATTTAAAGTTAATTTATTTAAGCTTTATTTAAATTCCATCAATAATGTAATTGTTAATTTATTTTATTAATGAAATTGCAGCTTTTTTTTAATTAAATTATCTCCTTTAAATTTAATTTATAAAAGCAATGAAAGTAGAAAATTTAATTTTCCAGAAATTTTTTCGAGTACGGAAGTCAAAAAATTTCCGAAAAACACCGAAGTATTCCAAGGTACTTTGCAGAAAAATGGCGTCGCGCTTTTTCAACTGGCGCCAGCTGCGGGAGTCTAGCGTCAAGCGACATACATTGTCGTCTGGCGCTAAGATCCATCGGCTGGCGCCGGGATTTTTTTTGTGACGCCGATGTTTCGTCGATTTTCTGTCGAATTTATTATTAAGTATGGGAGGCAAGGTTTGAAAAAATAAAGTGGCCGCACCAGTAAAGGGTTGCCTACGTATCCTTTCTTAAGGAATCAGGCCAAATGTAGCTCTCTTGAGTATCCAACTCAAGTAATTATGGGTAGTATTTTTTAAGTTAGTCAAGATTTGTTATGTTCGAGAACTCATTGCCTTCCATATCAGTTAATTTTGCTGCACCTCCTAATAGGATTGTTTTGACAATATAGGGTTCAGACCAATTAGGCCTAAATTTCCCCCTTAGATCTAGAACATTCTTCCTTAATGCTTTTAACACCAAGTCTCATACTTTGATGTTTCTTGTCTTGACCTTCTGATTAAAATGCCTAGCCATACGAGTTTGATAGCATTGAGTATGATGTAGAGCTTCTAGTCGTTTTTCATCAAGTAGAATTAGCTCCTCATATCTCGCCCTAGTCCATTCAACTTCATCGAGTTTGCTTTCTAATGCAATGCGTAGAGATGGTATCTCTAGCTCTACAGGTTGCACGACATCCATTCCATAAACCAAGGAAAATGGTGTATTTCCTGTGCTCCGTTTTCCTAAGGTCTATAAGGAGAAGAATGATGATGTTGGATGCCATACTTTTGTAACAATTCTTCACACTCAGCTTGAAAGTGAGTTCCATTGTTACTTATCATTTCTTGTGGGGCTCCATATCGACAAATAATATTTCTTTCGATAAAAAGTGCTACATGTTTTGCAGTCAGTTTGGCGTATGATTGTGCTTCGACCCACTTTGTGAAGTAATCAATTGCCACTAAGATATATTCGTTACTTCCTGTTCCTGGGGGAGTGATTTTACCAATAATGTCAATTCCCCATGTAGAGAATGGCCATGGCGAATTGTAGGTGTAGAGTAGAGATGGAGGAACATGTGGTAGATTGGCATAAATTTGGCACTTAGGGCATCTTTTTATGTATTGATGACAATCCCTATTCATGGTAGTCCAATAGTATCTTTCTCGCATTATCTTTTGGACTAGCATTTTTCCATTTACGTGAGTTCCACAAATTCCTTCGTGGAAAATCCTCATTGCTCTTTGAGCATCCTTTTTTCCTACACATAACAGAGCTCGACCCTTAGGTACCCTTTTGTGTAACTCGTTGTCTGTGAGTACGTATTGGGAAGCCAAGAGTCTTAATCCTCGTTTTGCCCTTTTGTCAGCATGGGGAGGGTATTCTCCTTTGGTGACATAGTTAAGTATATCCGTATACCACGGTTCTTCTTCTTCTTCTACATCTTGGATCACTTCATCATCTTCTATAACTTGAATATAGGCCGGTTTATGCCTTTTTTCTATAGTTAGAGGCATTTGCTCAATTTCCGTAGGAATCCTAACCATGAGGCTAGTCTTGCTAAGGCATCAACAAATTGATTTTCTTTTCTAGGTAGATACGTGTATTCAGCCTTCTCTAACTGATTAGTGAGAGTTTCCAGATAAGTTTGGTAAGGGGCTAGACTTTCGCTCCTTACTTACCATCTTTTAGAGATCTGGTTGATGATCAATGAAGAGTCTCCAAATATTCGTAATTTTTTCAATCCCAATGCCAAAGCTGTTTCAAGGCCTACCAAGCATGCTTCGTATTCAGCCGCGTTGTTGGTAACGTTAAAATCAAGCTTTATACAGATTGGAACATGCTCTTCTTTGGGTGATACTAGTAATACTCCAACGCCGCATCCTTTTTGGTTTGAAGCTACATCGAAGTACAAGGTCCAAGTATCGTCCTCGGTAACCATAAAGTCTTCGTCTGGAAATTCATTGTCGTATATTGGCGTCGAATCTTCTATTGGAAAGTCTGCTAGAAAATCCGAAACCACATATCCTTTGATAGCTTTTTGAGGCATGAATCTTACGTCAAATTGGGCTAAGTTGACTATCCATCTTGATATGCGCCCATTGAGTGTAGATTTCTAGAATAAGTACTTGAGTGGATCCAATAGGGAAACTACAAAGACTGTATGCACAAGCATGTAATGTCTTAACTTGGTTATGGCCCACACCAATGCGAGGCACAATTTCTCTAGTGGTGTATAGCGTACTTCATACTCGAGCATCTTTTTTCTTAGATAGTAGATCGCATTTTCTTTGCCTTTTACTTCTTGTGCGAGCATGGCTCCCATTGTCTCTTTGGTGACTGTTAAGTACAACCTAAGAGGTATTCCTGGAAGTGCTGGTGCAAAATAGGGATGGCAATGGATCTGGACCCGACCCAGATCCGTGGATCCAGATCTGTTTTTCACGGATTTAGGTCTTCAAATTTTGGACTCGACGGATCTAGGTCGGATGCGGGTCCTGCGGACAAAAGCGGATCTGGATCTGGGTCTGGGCCCTAGACCCGGATCCAGATCCTCTAGACCAGTTTGTTTATTTTTCCAATTAAAAAAAACTAAAATTGTTTGTTTATTAAAAATGTTGATAATGTTAGTAATGATAAAGATTAACCCTTTCAAGAGATGAATTTTGGATGCTCATATTATATACATCATCGTTGTTTTTTCACTACCTCATTATATGTAACATCGTATTTTTTTTATTGTTTATAACTTTAATTCAAAATATGAGTGTATAAGTTGGTTATTTTGGGGTTGAACTTAATAACCAACAACGTAAGTTTGAAATAAATTTTTTGACCCGAACATTAAATTTATTGCAAAAAATTAGGCAAAATCTATTGAAACCGTTTTGGACCCGGATCCCTTGGACCTGACGGATCCGGATCCGGGTCTTCATTTTCAAGACCCGACGGATCCGGGTCGGATCATGATCCTATATACAAAAACGGATCTGGATCCGGGTCCATCCGGACCCGGTCCAGATCCGACCCGTTGCCATCCCTAGTGCCAATACGGGAGGATTTGCAAGACAGGCTTTGATCTTTTCAAGGGCTTTTTGACACTCGTCATCCCATATTACAGGTACATTCTTTTTTAGATTTTTAAATATTGGTTCACATATTGTTGTCAATTTTGATATGAACATGCTTATGTATTGCAACCAGCCAATAAATCCTCGAATTTGTTTCTCGGTTTTGGGCGGTGGCATTGACATGATTGCCTTGATTTTGGTTGGGTCTATCTCTATTTCTCTAGAGCTTATGACATAACCCAAAAGCTTGCCTTAGGTGACTTCAAAAGCACACTTGCATGGATTCTACCTCATGTTGTATTTTCTTAGCCTTTCGAAGAATTTTCTCAAGGCTATTTGATGGCGTGGGCGATCTTTTGACTTCACAATCATAACGTCCACATTACCTCAAATTCTTTGTGCATCATGTCATGAAGCAAGGCAGTCGCTGCTCGTTGGTAAGTAGCACCCGCGTTTTTTAACCCGAATGGCATTACCGTGTAGCAGTAAGTACCCTATGGTGTTATGAAGGTTGTTTTCTCCATGTCTTCTTCTGCCATGAGAATTTGATTGTACCCCGCGTATCCATCCATAAACGAGAGAAGTGCATGATTTGCTGTGTTATCTACCAGAATATCGATGTGTGGTAAAGGGAAGTCGTCCTTTGGACTTGCCTTATTTAGATCTCGATAGTCGACACACATTCTTACCCTTCCATCCTTTTTCGAAATTGGGACGACGACGTTGGCGACCCATTCGGGGTATTTGGAAACCCTAATAAAACCTTTAGTTATTTGTTTTTGAACTTTTTCTTTTATTTTAAGAGCTACGTCGGGTTTCATTCGACGCAACTTTTGTTTTACAGGTTTCATTCTTGGAATTAGAGGTATGGTGTGTTGAGTTATTTCTCTATTAATGCCTGGCATATCTTCATATGACCAAGCGAATACATCGATGAATTCTTTAAGCAAATTGATTAAATCGGTTCTTTCTTATTCATTAAGTGTTAATCCAATTTTAACTTCTTTTTTATTGGTTGAATCATTTGAGATATCAACCGTCTCACTTTCCTCAATTATTGATGTTTTCTTTTCAAGTGTTTCCATTGCTTTAATAAGTTCTTTGTCATATTTATTGTTAGTTAGGCAATTCTTGTCATCTTGGGTTAAAGAAAAGCACGAGGAGTAAGAGGAAGAAGACATATTATTAAATTCGAAAATTATTACATTGAACAGAGATATGTCATCAGGGACTGGATTTCTAACTATTCTAGGGGAAGAGATAGAAGAAGGGGGTACTACAACTAAAGATTAGATGACTCAATAGGAAGAGACTCTGACTCTGACTCTGACTCAGACGATTCTTCGAACATCGGTCCTTGCCCCGTCGTAATGGAGATTTTCCTTCCGCTTGGAGTAGTCACCTTGACGGTCTTGCGCCACCCTTGTAGTGATCCTTCCGCTGGAGTAATGAGCTTTGAGGGATCAAAGCTTTCGCTTTGTAGGACTGTTTGGATGAGCGAGGAGTTATCCTCTATGTACGTTGGCTCATGTTTTTCTAGCCCAAATAGTAATCCAATGACATTAAAGTCAAAGCACGGGGGTGCTTTCACCTTATGAATAGGAGTTGGGATTTCATCTATAAAATAGCAATCTAGGAAAATTTTGAATCCTGATTGCCTTATGCCATTTATGACAAAAGGTTCGGGAAATTCATAACATGGATAGTCCTCTCCTTCTTTTATGAATTGTCCATTGAGGGTAAGAGGATATTGATCCTTTGGGATTTCTTTCTTTTGGATGCGAGCGTTCCTACGTGCTTTAGACTTTTCCTAGGCTGGCTTGAGATCTTCTCGAGTCGGTTTGAAACCAAGTCCGAAAGTGTCAAATTTAGGGAGGCCATGTGATTCCAGCGATTTTGCTATTCCTTTTTTCTTTCATAGGGTCGTCCAAGGAAAATGTCCTTGTTTCTTCAGAATAGCGTTCACTATCATATTGGAGTGGGGGTCGTGGCAGAGAGGGGTCCTTACATCCTCCTCGATTAAGGAGACCTCTTCATTAAAGCCCCACGAATCTTCATCATCTTCATCGTGCTCCATATTAATTATTGGATTTTCTATAGACTTAATCCTCATGGGTGAAGCATCGATCTTAATAGGGATTCCTCCAACTATGGCCTTTTACCTCTTGATGGAGAGATGAAGGGACGGACTTTAGGTCATGAAGCCAAGGGCGTCCCAACAATAAATTGAATGAAGCCTTGATATCTACTACTTGGAATGTAGTAGCATGTTCTATTGTTCCCGCCGTTATATTCATAGTGATCTTGCCAAGAGTTTGACGACGAGTGTTGTCGTAAGCTCTTATTCCTTGTGTTGACGGGGTTAGGTCTTCATCCCTTATTCCTAGCATCCTCGAAGTTCTGAGCAGATAGACATTAATGGACGATCCATTGTCTACAAGAGTCATAGGGACATCCATTCTCTTGCAAACTACTTTGACGTTTAATGCCTTATAATGCTTAGCTTGTCACCTTCTGGAGGTAAATCCTTGTTGGAAAAGGTGATTAAGTTGATAGGACTAGGGAGATCACTTGTAAGGAAGTTAGCCAACCCTTCAAGAGTGGTGTCAGAATCTATCCCTATCTTATCCAAGTTATTCATCACTGCCAACCTATGTTCTCGAGATGTTGCTAGAAGTTTCCATACATTCATTTCAACTTTGGTTTTCTTGAATTGCTTGACAATATCATTGTCTTCTATGATAGGTATGGGAACTCGCTGCGTAGTTGGTATAGGTTGTGTCGAAATAGGAGGTTGCATTCTCCCGGATCTTGTGAGGACGTCTATGGATGAATCTTCTTCAACCCAAAAGTCATCCATGGCATATGACACTAAAGGTGGAGGTGCTACCATGTCTTTTAGTAAACGTCTTCTTCATCACTGTCCCAAACTCCATTAATACTTATGTCTTCCTCTTGTAGAATTTGGACTAGCCTTTTGTCATCAATAATTTTCTGAATCAAATCTTTAAATATAAAACAGTTTTCAATAGTGTGACCCCCTGATTGATTGTATTGACAATAGAACCTATCTGTCCTTTTTAGCGATTCAAATGGTCTTAGTTCGAGAGGTTTAACCTTGCCACTCTCGGAGAGCATATTGAACATTTTAGCGTATGACATCCCAATTGTAGTATAGAGTCTATTACTCTTCTTAGGTCTGTCTATTACTTGTAGAGAAAAAGGTCTCCCGGTTTTCTCGCTGGCTAGAGGCAATGGGATCTTGTATGCTTCCATGAGATCTTGAATGAGGTTTTGAAACCTGTAGCATTCGTTTGTGGTATGACCGTTTCCTTGATGGTATTTGAAATAGGAATTGGGATCCCATATTGGAGATCGTTTTTCTTGTGTTGGATCCTCGGTAAGGCCAATAGGTTTGATTAGTCCTTGATCAATGAGGCAATCAAAAGTAGCATCATAGGTCATTCCCGTGGGTGTGAACTCTCTTCTAGGTTTATTTTTCGTAGGTGGAACCTTGTCATACTTTTTCTGAAGCTCCTCTAATTGTTTCTTCGCGACTTCAAGAGCTTCACGTAACAAGTTTGATCCCTCCAACATGGACAATGTAAGCAACCGTACATCCTCTTTACTTGCTAGTTCTGGAAGGTCATCCATGGCATCGAAAAAGATCTCCTCCTCTTCTTGGATAGCATGGATTTCTTTGATAGGCTTGATGAGAGATGAGAGGTCAACCTCGTTTTCCTCATCAGAGATGGCTAAGGAGTGAGTGAGAGGTGCACTATTAATGCTCGGCTTCTTACTGGCAGGAGGCAATGGCAGTTTGTTGTTATCGATTAAATCTTGGATAGCTTCCTTAAGCTTCCAACAATTTTCGATAAGATGGCCCCTACCTTGGTGATACTTGCAATGTGCATTGGGGTTCCAATTAGCCGTTCTCTTCTCGACCGGTGGGTCTCCAAATGGTCTAATAGGAGTTATAAGACCTTTTGCATTTAATCGGTCAAATGCGGTGTCATAACTCATACCTATAGGAGAACAGTTCCTCCTAAATGATTTCTTTTGTCCTTGATTATTCATAGCGAGGAATTCACTTAAGTTAAAGGTACTAACATGGTTTGACTGGGTGGTTTTGGAAGAAGAAGGATTGTTGTTCTTCTTGCTTTTCCAGCCACTGTTGGAGTTATTGTTATTAGCTTTCAGTTAGTCAAGTCGTCTTCAATATTGATTCCAATGTCATAGACGGCCTAGAAGGTATGGAGATTATTCTGGTATTTGAGATGTTTGGAGTATTTCTCTTGAAGGTTTTTGATGAATAACCTTACATATTCTTTTTCACTTGGCACCTCAATCATCTTAGCAGAGGTTTCTCTCCATTTGTTAAAGAAAGAGGTGAAACCTTCATTATCCTTCTATTTGAGGATTTCAAGTTCCTTATAGTCAGTCTCAACTTGAATGATGCACTTGTATCTATCAATGAAAGCGTTTACTATAGACTCCCAAGTAAAGGTTCTTTCTTTCTCAAGAGAAAAGAACCATTGTTGGCAAACGGTTTCGAGAGATAGGGAGAACAAAGAAGGAAACACCTTCTTGTCAATACCCTTAATACTCATTATTGTTTCGAAGGCTCTTAAATGAAAATAGGGTTGTCAGTTGCTTTGAATTTCGGGATGTTGTTGGCATTAAACTTTTACAGAAGAACATCCTTGTCCACCGAGACCCCTTATGAGCTAGTTCCTTGAAACTTATAGTCACTAGACAGTTTGTTCAGACTCTCTTGCATAAGGTCCATCTGTTGTTGTTTCACATGATCATCGATTTTGAGGGTTAAAACTTTTAACGCCTCAGTCACAGTAATCAATTGGTTCCTGTGCTCATTAACTTCCTTTTGAGTTGCCATTATTGTCTTACCTTTCCTTTTACGAGCGATCGGTTTGTCGAAAAGTTGGACTTGAATAAAAAGGTTGTCTTTAATCAAACGCCCTTCCTTTCTTGACCACGCAGTGTAAACTAAGCCATTTTTGTTTTAATGACTTGACTCAAATTGACTTTGACTTTACGGATTGGAAAAAGAAAAAAAAAATTAGATGCATATTTTTGGCAAATTTGGCAAAAATAAGGTATACATTTTTAGGAGTTAAGTATAGGGTTCAAACAAGTGGTTTAATTGGAGGATTAATATCCGACTTACCCCCCTAAAAAAATGACGGAAAATACGCGCATACAAGACTCCCTTAGACATGGTCAAAGTGTACATTAGTGTGTGCTTTATATGGTGAGTGTAAGTGATACGCTTTGAATGTTGTGTAAGACCATGGGACTTAGTGCTTAGACTTGATTAATGACTTGACATGGTATTATTACCAGTAAATATTAACTGAATTGGCTAGAAAATTGTTCAATTAGACATAAGGTGATGACTCGAGTAACAAACCGTACAGTCGCCTAAACGACAGGAGTGGCGCCTCTCTTTGTATTGTAGCGCCAGACGACAGGACTGTCGCCAGGCGCTACGCTCCACAGAGTGGCGCTGCAGTTTTAATCTTGGCGCCATTGCTGGAACGTCGATCTAGAACTGCTTTCGGTATTATTACTCTACAGGGTATGCCTAAAGTCGTACTAAGTCAACTCTGATTTAATTATTAGACTTTAATTACTCTAATTAATTAATTAATTAATTAAGTAGGCAAAGTTCTTTTAGACATAAATTAGTTTATTTAATCATAGCACAAGTCAAACAAACGGTTAGGAAAAACACATAGAGGATGCACAACTAATAATGCACAATTAGTCAAGTAGGCACAACATGATGCAATGAGTTTGCAACCTAACCATGGATCTAGTTCTCTAAAGTTCGCGATATGGGTTAGTCAATAGAGGGTCCATGGTTAATTGTCAAGATGCATCGCACGAAAGCCTAACCGTGAAGGGTTGGCTCGAGTGGATGGGACACCGCGAGTTTAGAAAAACTCGCTTCCATGGTTTGGTGAATTCAACATTCTTGGATGTACCCTTTGTTGCTCAAAGCGTTCAATAAGGTAGATGGAACATGAACTCCAAGAGGGTTATGTCCATATGTAGAACACATATGGGTTTCAGAAAAGTGAGAAAAACTCAATCAGGAAGTAGGATCGAGCAAACAGTGCTAAAAACTGGTCAAAATTAGAACGCATATTTCTGGCTCGGTATCGGAAGAACTTGGCGCCAGCAAACAGAGGCCAGCACCACAATTTGGCTTTAGTGCCTGGCGACAAAAGTTGTCGCCTGGCGGTAACGTCAAATTCTTGGCGCTTGACTTTGATCCCTGACACTAGTTCCTACATGCCTCAGCAGCTTTCTGTGCTCGATAAAATTTTCCTGTTTCGTGCAACATTATTTCGATCCTAGTTGTGAAAGATATTCGTCAAATTTCCTACGTGTAAAAATCCTATGTTTTAATTCATTACGGATGGTCTTTCCAATGAGATTTTTTATGCATATGACAATAATGTTAATCAAAATTACGCACATGAAATACTTAGAACTTTTTGAGTCTCATCCACTCATTCTAAATCATTGCCGAAATAAATTTCAGGAATTAAAATAAAAATCCTTCCAGTGTAGTCGCCAAAAAACTGTAGGGAATATTTCAAGCATTACCCCTAGATTGAACCCCACTGTCATCATATACTAAAGTACGGTGGCGTCCAAAGGGAAAGAAGATAGAGCAAAAGAGTCGCCAACAAGTTTTAGGAACTTGTAAACCGTTCACGAGGTGACGGTTACACCCCTTAACGATCCAGGAGATCGTCAACTCCAATAGGTCTGGAACCATGACTGGTAGTTCGGGGATGAAGGTACAAATCTAACCTAAGATACATTGAACCTGCCCTAATAATAGGTGCCTCTACTTTATTCTGATCGTATTCATGTGCGCTTTTTGACTAACATGCAATCAATAGGTTAACCCTAAACCTGTTTATCTATGTTAGTTAAATATTAATGCACAAATAAAACTATTATTGGGGATCACTTGAATTATAATCATATTAACCCTAAACAAGATTATTAATTATCTTATTATGTGTGATTACAAGTACAAATTCCCTTTAAACATGCATAAAAGGTGTGATCAAGCAATAACAATAAATATAATCAAGCAACATAATAACAATAACAATAATAATTATAATCATAATCATAATCAATAATTATAACAATTATAATAATAGTCATTAAAAAATCATGTCAAAGCATAACAATAGTAGGATCCTAGGCAGAATACTAACATGATTAATAACAAAATCTATCATGTCACTAAACAATAAAAATCAAAGCTTTAACCCTAACATGATACTAACATGAATATTTGGAAAGAAAATAAAAGGCATCATACTTTTAATCATACTTGATATTAGGAATTTTTAGTTGTTACCCTAAACATGATACTAGGAAGATCAAAACATCCTAACATGATGCTAGGATTCATAATAACAACCTAAGCATGATTTCTACATAATAATATCAATAAAAACCATTAAAGCACTTACTCGGATGCCTCGTATCTCTTTCTAATAACAAAATACACGCGTTAGTAACTTCAAGGAAAACATAAAATAACAATTAAATTAAATAATTGAAAGAGAGGTTTGGGACCAAACTCTCAGAAATTAAAACCTTTCACGTCTAGGGCAAAGGCAACTTCGAACAATGCTAGGTGTTTCTTGGTCTTGTGCCTGTGGAATTTTGTAGAGAAAGCTAGTTTAGAAAATAGAGATAGAGAGAGAAAAAGCTTTAGCTTTGAGAGAGAAGAGAATTAGAGAGTTGTTAATATTTGATGAGAATTGGTGATCAAAAACGGAGGTTTTAGGAGGCCATTTATAGAGAAAATCAGCCAAACGGATAGAAAAACTAATCAGAGTTTCGACGAGGAAAAAAGAAGTTAGCGCCAGGTGCTGAACATTAGTGCCAGGCGCTAAATCTAGCGCCTGACGTCGGACATTAGCTCTTTCACGCGTTTTCTTAATTCATATAAAATTTAGCCGTACAAAAGGGCAAAATCGTATTTTCCTTAAAAACACACTTTTATTCTAATTAAAACTCTAACAAGTCAACAAAAGTCAATTTATCAATGCTAATTGAATTAGGAATGAAAAGAACCTTCTAGAAGAATTTAGAAGACTAAGACCTATCCTAATTGCATTAGGAATGATAAATCCATATTAGGCCCTCCTCTAGACCATTGGGCCGCATATAAGGATCATACCGGGCCCAGTTTAGTAATTGACCATACCTTCCTCATTATTCATCGGAATTGGGCTTATCATATATTGTTGGAAAGCTCTTTTCAAACCCCATCAAACTACACCATTATTGGACCCTTTTTATGGACCAAAACAAACTGGATTTGCTGTTTTCTTGAAATAGGTTTTCAAAAATAGAGAGAAGAGAAAAGAAATTAAAAACTATCCGCAATACTAGACTTTCTACACTTTCACTTCATTCGATTATGATTCAAAGCAAAAGGTACTCATCACCGGGTTTTGTTTTGGGGAGACACATATGGGTGTCTACACCACCGGATTGTAGTTATCTCTTATTTCGATCACAATCCCGGGTTCCTAAACCCAAGCTGAGTCAATTAGCTAATTTACAGTTTTTGTCAATCAATCCGTTTTAAGAATAAAAAAAAATAAAGAAATAGAAATAAAATGTTTAATATGTGGTTAGCTACACCGTAAAGTTATGGTTACTTATTCAAGGGTTACCTTCCACGGGTTACTTATTCAAGGGTTAATAATTCAGGGGTTACTCGATCGGTTAGAGGTTACTTGATTAAGAGTTACTCACTTAGTCGGTCATGGGTTATTCAGTCGGTCATGGGTTACTCAGTTAGGGGTTTCCTAATCAGTGTTTTGGTATGTACCAACGGGCCACGCGATGTGGTCAGCAACATAGAAAAAACAAAAAACATGTTATATACAATGACAAAGCTGATAAGAATGGTGTCCTTTGAACAAGTGTATTATTTCGGTAGAGGGTTCGGAATTATTCGAAAGCTATTTATTCAATAAGGTCAAGTGATCGGAATCCGTAGCTGAAGGCCGCTTCCGATCAGTAATACTAATAAATAATTAATATTACAGCTTAATCTTGGCTGAACCCTACGAGTCACACCCAATCACGTAAACAATCTATGATGACGAATCAATCCCAAAGGAACTAATGAGTCATTAGAGTATTATGAGCATAAACATTTGATATTGAGTTAGGAGCGTCGAATATAATCGTCTCAAGTCGAGTTGGATTTATGAAACAATGCGACAATAAAAATTAAGCAATCAACAAGTAATAAATAACCCTAGCATAAGAATTCCCCAAGCAAACCGAGTGCTAGGGGCATGGCTGCTAGCATTGGCGCCGCACCAAGCCGAGGCTGCTATAGGGTCGGTTGGTGCGGGGAATCGCATGCTAGCATGCGCATGCTTGCGCGCTAGCAAGCTAGCAGGCCAGCAACATGCTAGGCCTTTCTAAATGGATGGAGATGAGCCTACGACCTACAAGAAAACTATAAAGAGCCCCGACTCTGCTAAATGGCAAGAAGCCATGAAATCGGAGACGATGGACTCCATGTTGAAAATAAAGTATGGGACTTGGTTGATTTGCCTAAAGGTTACACACCTGTTGGATGCAAATGGATTTTCAAGATGAAAACTAACATAGATGGAAATGTGTTTATATACAAAGCTAGAATGGTAGCAAAAGGTTACAAGCAAATTCACGGCATTGATTATGTTGAAATCTTTTCTCCAGTTGCAATGCTTATGTCAGTCCAGATTATCATAGTAATTGTTGGCTATTACGATTACTAAATATGGCAGATGGACATCATAACCGCCTTCCTAAATTGTAATTTGGAAGAAACTAATGTATATGACACAGCCTGCAGGTTTTGTTAATCCAAGAAATGATGGGGTAGTATGCAAACTTAAGAATTCTAATTATGGGTTTAAGCAAGCAAGCAGAAGTTGGAATCTACGATTTGATGAAGCCATAAGTAACTTTGGTTTTATCAAGAATCCAGATGAGTCTTGTGTTTACAAGAAGGTCAATGGGAGTGACATCGCTTTCCTTGCCTTATATATCGATGAAATATTGCTCATTGGAAACGACATTCCAATGTTAGAGTCTAAAAAGGCTTGGCTTGGAATTTTTTATTAAAACTAATGACTTGGGAGAGGCATAGTACATATTGGGCATCATGATCTATAGAGATAGCTCAAAAAGGATGATTAGATTGAGCCAAAGTAATTAAATCGATAAGGTACTGACACAATTCAATATGCAAGAGGCCAAAAGAGGTCACCTACCCATGTCACATGGCATAAACCTAAGCAAAAAGCAGTGTCCAAAGACACATGATGAGCGGGAAAGGATAAACAAGATTCTATATGCTTTGCTTATTAGATTAATCATGTATGCCATGATTTGTACCAGGCCAGATGTATAGTATGCTTTAAGCACTACAAGCTGATACCAATTTGACCTAGGAGAGGCGCATTGGACTGCAGCCAAGAATATCTTAAAGTACCTGAAAAGGAACAAGGAAAAATTCCTGGTCTATGGTGGAAGTAATGAATTATTTGTTGAAGGTTACATTGACGCAAGCTTCCAAACAGACGGAGACGACTACAAGTCGCGGTCATGATACATATTTTGTCTAAATGGAGGAGTGTTTAGTTAAAAGAGTGATAAGAAAAGCACGACAAGATATTCTACAATTAAAGCCGAATACTTGGTAGCTTCTGAAGCAAATAAGGAGCCAGTTTTGATTTGCAAGTTCACTGGTGAACTTGATGTTGTACCCTCCATCAAGGGACCAATATACCTCTATTATGACAACAATAGAGATATTTCTCAATCTAGAGAGCCAAGGGAACATCAGAAGGCCAAACATGTTAAAAGGCAATTTCACATAATAAGAAAATAGAAGTCCGAAGGTGAAATTTGAATTTGTAAGATTGGAATGGACGATAATGTAGCCGATCCTCTCACTAAACCTTTGCCTCAAGTGAAAAACAACACGCACGTTAAGGCAATAACAATCAAGCACGTTGTAGATTGACTTTGATTCACTACTACAAAACTTGGAAAAATGACCCCCAATAAAAGACCCGATATTTAACCAACAGGGTCTGTTTGATGTAAAAGATCCAATATTAATTATAACGGGTCTCTTATGTGTATTAAACAAAGAGAGTGAGAAATGAGAGACCAATTATAAATCCTAACGTGTCTCTTATTTTGTTAGGTCCCACACCTTTAATTAGAGAAGGGAATTGAAAGATCCGTTGCCTAATATCACGGGTCTCTTAGCTTTGCTCTTACTCCTGGCCTCCTGCTAGTAGAATTGGAGTCCTGACCATTTCATTTTCATCATTACTTGGCATTCACCTATTCTCTCTCTACAGAACCTCCTCCCAAGCCCAACCCATAATTAAAACCCTCGTCTTTTCCTTCTGAATGCGCCGCCGTCAACTCTTCAATTCCCTTCTCCATTAAATCAATACTCTGTCATTTTTCTCCAATAAATCGAAATACTACATTTATTCTAAGAATGGTAAAATGGGCTCTTTCTCTCCTCTTATACATGCTTGCTTTTTATCCTCTTTTTTTTTTTCCCAAATTAGAGAAAATCGCTATTTGCTAAGTTTCGATGACGGTTCAATAATAGATCTGCAAATTATGAAGAATTTTTGTCTAATTTATGACTGAAATTCCAATTAAAATTAAGGTAATCGATCTATAAACTGATTTTTTAGTTTAAATTGTCTCTATATTTGTGGTTTGATTGTTATTAAACTTTTGAATTGTATTTTATATAAAGTTTCTTATCATTCATTCGTTTCAGAATTTTCTCAATTTAATTGAACAAATTTTCTAAGTTGAATGTTATGAAAAGTACATACAATTTTTTTTTTTTGTATTTTTTATGAATTACATATGATGCGGCTCTTAATTATACCTTATATTCAATTTTGGTTATAGTCCTATTTCGGGTTAGGTTTTCGGAGCTAATTGTTGTATTTTTTTGCTGGTGTTCTTCACCATTCAGTCTTATTATACTCAAGTGGGTAACTTACTAACTATGTTATAATTGTTTTGGATGTAGTATATTGTTTTTTTAGTGAATTTGTTTTGTTTTACTTGGTATATCAATTTCATTATTCAAGATTAATTTGTCTTTTTTTTTTGTTTTGTCAGGGTTTGTATGATTTCGTCATAGTAAATTCTCAAACAGAGGAGATTGGAAAAGGAGTATTCAAGCCTTGTTGTTGTATGGTGTTATTGTAATTGTAAAATTTCAGTAAATTCAAATTTTTTTGTTTTTTTTTTTTCAAATTTTTGTTGGATTTTATTCTATCTCGCATCAATTTTAATTTAATCCGTTGCTATTTTATGTGCTCTTAAAGTGTAATTTACAATTTATAAATAATTTGCCAATTTATAAATAGAATTTTCAAAAATCAAATGAAAAACCTCCAAAATCGTAACAAATAAAAAACAAATATATTATAATTTTTTTAAAAAAAAAACTAAGATGACAAAGAGACCAGTTATTTGACATGGTAGGTCTATTCGGTACCACTTAACAGACCCCCTATCTCTAATACCAGGTTTCTTTTTCTTCAAACTTATTAAATTTATAACTCATGTAACAGACCTGACATCTCTTTGTCATCAAAAACAGACCCCCACTAATGACGGGTCTCTTTACCAAACAGACCCCTGAGATAGAGACCTGTTGTGAGGCGGTCTATCAGGCATATTTCAACGGGTCTCTTTGCCAATTTTTGTAGTAGTGATTTCCCTAGTCTTGTGTTTTAATTAAGTTCAGATATTTTAATGTAAAACACTGTGTTGAACCATTAAGTTTTTGGACTAATTCAAATTTCATGCAATTTTTATCACTCCATTATTATTTATTTTTGGTTTATAATTAAATAATGTGACCATTCGATATAAGAATATTTGAGATAGGGTATCAAGACAATGTCTTGGATAAAGAGATACCTATTAAGTGAACGTTGAATATTATAATCGAAAATTATCCCTAATCAAGGTCATTTAAATGTTGGACAATTAATGACCACTTGAAATTAGTGTGTAGTATGGTTTATAACATCGTTTCTTATGCTACAAGGACATAATTGTCATAAATCATTTGCACAAGCGTTGGTTTAGAACAATACTGGATAGACCTATGAGAAAGTAGACTTACAGAGCTTTCCAACGACATATTATATGCCTTATTTGGACTTCCGGATCAAAACATATGACAAAAACAAAAACGCTTGAAACTGATTATTAGCGCCCGACGCTAAGCATTAGCGCCTGGAGCTAAGGCTTGGCGCCTGGCGCTAACCTTCAGCGCCTGGCGCTAATTGCCAGCGTTGACGCTATCATGTTTTATGCGCGTCAGAAATCTGTTTCAATTTTCTATCTTTTTGGCTGATTTTCTCTATAAATAGCATTCTAAAAACTCCGTTTTCATTCACCAACTCTCATCAAGATTTTCTTGATTACTCTATCTCTCTCTCTTTTCTAAACTAGCCTTCTCTCAAATACTAATTTCCGCATTCGCAAGACTTAGATACACCTAGCTATATTCGAAGTTGTCTTCGCCCTAAACGTGAAAGGTTTAATTTCTGAGGGTTTGGTCCCAAATCTCTCTTTCAATTATTTAATTTAATTGTTTTGTTTATTATTTTCCTTGAAGTTCCTAATGTGTGTATTTTGTTATTAGAAAGAGGTATGAGGCATCCAAGTAAGTGCTTTAATGGTTTTTATTGATATAATGATGTAGAAATCATGCTTAGATTGTTCTTATGATTCCTAATATCATGTCTAGGGTAAATTTAATATCAAGTATGATTAAAAGTACGATGCCTTTTATGTTCTTCCTAATATTTATGATTATTATTATCACGTTAGGGCTAAATATTTGATTTTTATGTTTAGTGACATGCTAGGGTTTGTTATTAATCTTGTTAGTATCATGCCTAGGATCTTGCTATTATTATGCTTTAACATGATTATTTTAATGATGATTATTATTGTTATATGATTATTTTAATTATAATTTGTTATTATGATGATTATTATGGTTATTATTATAATTATTATTACGTTACTTGATTTTTATTGTTATTGCTTGATCACACCTTTTTATGCATGTTTAAAGGGAATTGGTACTTGTAATCACGCTTAATAAGATAATTGATAATCTTCTTTAGGGTTAATTTGATTATAATTCAAGTGATCGCCAATAATAGATTTATTTGTGCATTAATATTCAACCAACATAGATAAAAAGGTTTAGGGTTAATCCTATTGATTGCATGTTAGTCAGAAAGCGCACATGAATACGATCACAATAAAGTAGAGGCCTATTATTAGGGCAGGTTCAATCTCTTTTAGGTTGAATTTATACCTTCATCCCCGATCTACCAGTCAAGGTTCAACACCTATTGGAGTTGACGACCTCATAGATCGTTAAGGGGTGTAACCTTTACCTCGTGAACGGTTTACAAATTCCTAAAAAAACTTGTTGGCGACTCTTTTGCTCTATCTTCTTTCCCTTTAGACGCCACCATACTTTAGTGTATGATCACAGTGGGGTTCAAGCTAGGGGACTAACGCTTGCAATATTCCCTACAGTTTTTGGCGACTTCACTGGGGAGGATTTCTATTTTAATTCCTGAAATTTATTTCGGCAATGATTTAGAATGAGTGGATGAGACTCAAAAAGTTCTATGTATTTCATGTGCGTAATTTTGATTAACATTATTGTCATATGCATAAAAAAATATCTCAATGGAAAGACCATCCATAATGAGTTAAAACATAGGATTGTTACACGTAGGAAATTTGAGGAATAACTTTCACAACTAGAATCGAAATTATGCTGCGCGAAACTGGAAAATTTTATCGAGCACAGAAAGATGCTGAGGCATGTAGGAACTAGTGTCAGGGAACAAAGTCTAGCGCCAATTATTTGACGTTAGCGCCATGCGACCGCTTCTGTCGCCAGGCGCTAAAGCCAAATCGTTTGCGCCAGCCTCTGTTTGCTGGCGCCAAGTTCTTCCAATATCGAGCCAGAAATATGCGTTCTAATTTCGAACAGTTTTTAGCATTGTTTGCTCGATCCTACTTCCTGATTGAGTTTTTCTCACTTTTCTGAAACCCATATGTGTTCTACATATGGACATAACCCACTGGGAATTGTTGCTCCATCTACTTGATTGAACGCTCTGAGCAACAAAGGGTACATCCGAGAATGTTGAATTCACCAAACCAAGGAAGCGAATTTTTTCTAAATTCACGGTGTCCCATCCACTCGCGCCAACCCTTCACAGTTAAGCTTCCGCGCAGTGCATCCGGACAATTAACCATGGACCCTCTATTGACTAACCCATATCCCGAACTTTAGAGAACTAGAGCCATGGTTAGGTTGCAAACTCATTACATCATATTGTGCCTACTTGACTAATTGTGCATTATTTGTTGTGCATACTCTATGTGTTTTTTCCTAACCGTTTGATTTCACTTGTGATTAAGCCTAAATAAACTAATTAATAACTAAAGGACTTTGATTAATTAATTAATTAATTAATTAATTTGAGCTAAGAAATATGCCTAAAATCGAGTAAAAGTTCCTTTAAATCAACCCGGATTATTATTCCCGTATACTGCACAAACGTCAATATGTTTTAATCATAGACGGAGTTCTACGAAGAACTAAGAGTCATAAAACCTATGGATCTGTAGCCCCGAGTTTTATCTTTAATTTGGCATTGGTTTCATCTCAATCAGAGTCACAAATCAAAAGTTATGACTAAAATACCACAGCCTGTCCAGTTTAATGCATATACGTGAGGTCTTAACTTAGTCTTTGTTCGAGTCTAGTCACATAGTCTAGCCACATGGTCATGACACGAGTCTTAACATGTCACTTCCACTCACAATAAAGCACCCACTAATATGTATATACACCATGACCATGTCTTAGGTTCATGCATGAGTAGGTTTTCTTCGTCATTTGAGTTGGGGGTACATTCTATTCCTAATTTTTTCATATTCCTCCATCTACATCATGTTTCCATTCTATAGATGCTTTCTTCACATTAAAACCTTCATTCTTCCTACCTTCCTCCATCCATTGCATGTTGAATAGAGTTTGAGTCAAATAATTAACAATGAATATCCCCAAATTCCTTTTCCACAATACTTAGTCGAGGAGAGAAGGGCGATTAATCAAGGACAACCTCTTTATTCAATTCTTACTTTTTGATAAACAGATCCGTCAAAAGAAGAAAGCTAAAAAGATAATGGCAAGTCAAGAAGAGGTCAATGAACTTAGGAGTCAATTGACTGACGTGACTGAGGCGTTAAAAGCTTTAACCCTCAAAATTGATGACCCTGTGAAGCAACAACAAATGAACCTCAAGCAAGAAAGCTTGAGCAAGCTATCTAGTGACTATAAATTTAAGGGCATTAGTTCACAAGGGGTCTCGCTGGACAAGGAACTTCTTTCGCATAAGTTCAATGCCAACGACATCCCAAAATTCAAGGCAACAGATAACCCTTACTTTCATCTAAGAGCTTTTGAAACTATAATGAATATTAAGGGGATTGATAAGAAAGTCTTTCATTCTTTGTTTTCTTTATCCCTTGAGACCGTTTGTCTACAATGGTTCTTTTCCCTTAACAAAGAGAAAACCTTTTCTTGGGATTCCATAACAAATGCTTTCATATATAGATATAAATGTAACATTCAAGACGAAACAGACAAAAGACAGCTTGAGATGTTAAAACAAAATACCAACACAACTTGAATACTTTCAAGGCTGTGTATAATAAAGGCATTGACATTGAAGATGACCTTCTGAAAGATAATAGTGCGAGAGCAAAGAAGAACAAACATCCTTCTACTTCCTCTCCTATTAATGAGGTACATGCTACGAACGCCTCTAAATCGCGAATCCAAAGGTCAAAAAGAGTATTCACTCCACTCGGTATGCGTTATGAAACAACTTTTGAGAAGCTACATCACAAAGGACTAGTCATGCCCATAGGGCCCATCAAAGGTCCACTTCCAGAAGCCAGGCCACCCAAGTGGGACCCTAATAAGCACTGCAAATATCACAAAGGAAAGAGTCACAACACTGAGGAGTGTTGGAAACTCAAAGAAGCTATTCAAGATCTGATTGATGACAATAAAACTTTCGAGGTTCTAGCCATTGAAGAAGATCAAACATCCTTCTATCCATCACTTCTTATCACACCTGTAGGTGAGCCCATGATCGAGACAGCTTATATAACCTCTCTCGATGAAGTGGCCATAATTGAGGAGGATGAATGAAAGTCTTTTCTTAGATAATACCAGGGAAGACTCGTCAAGTCTAAAGAGGATGTTCGAAAACTGCAACATGTCGTTTCCATGCTCTTGAATGTGGTAGAAGGACTAGCAAATCGGGTGACGGTTATCGAACAAAATTCTCGCCAAGGAATTAATGAAGAAGTCAATGCTCCTAAGCCATGGGCAAAACAGACCATTGAAGAATACACACCAAAAGGAATGACTTACAATGAAGCTTTAGACTATCTTCACGATCAATGTCTTATTCACCCCATTGATCCCAGTCAAGACCCTCCGCCCGAAAATCGGTTTCCCAATTGGGATCCAAATTCTTACTGTCGATACCATAGAGGTCGTGGTCACACCACCATAGCATGTCTCGCCCTCAAAGATCGTGTTCAAGATCTCATTGATTCAAATCTCTTTCATGTTCCCCCGCGCGACAAGAAGGCTAAGATTAGTAACAATAAAAACAATGGCTGTAAAGGAAAGAAGAATGACTATCCTTCTTCTTCTGAAGACACTTACTCTAGTAACAGTGTTGGTACTTTCGACCTTAATGAGATCTTATCCATGTATAATAGAGGATTTGGAAAGCAACTGAGAAAGGATTTCACCCCTATTGGAATTAGCTACGATAATGCTTTCGAACGACTCCATGCCAAGGGACTCATTACTCCTATTGGACCTATTCAAGATCCCCCACTTGAGAAGAGATTGCCTAGTTGAAACCCAAATATAAGCTGCAAGTACCATTAAGGTAGGGGTCATACTACTGAGAGTTGTTGGAAGCTAAAGGAAGCAATCCAATATTTGATCGACAATAACAGGCTTCCAATACCTCCAGTCGGCAAGAACACCAAGTCATGATAAGCCAAGGGACAAGACGCAAGCTTCAACGACAAGATTTCATGACCTCTTTTTCTATTTCTTTTTCATTTTTTCCTTTGCCCAATAAGTCTAGCATAGGCACTTTTCTCTCCCGTTAGATTAATTTTGTAGATTCTTTCTCTTTTTCCTTTTTAAATAAAATGAGCATTTATTTCCTTGCATATGATCATTGCATTACATTGCATTCATTTAAAAAAATAATAAAAAAAATCCATGTCAAACTAAGCACAAGTATACCGATGATTTGAGGCACCTCTTGTAGCCATATCATACCTTTTGCCCTTTCAAATATACAATCCTTTCTTGATACACAACTTTGAGCCTTGTCTAATGATAAACCATTCATTTTTCAACCCATATCTACCTAACTTTGGGATGGGATGGTGTGTAACTTATGTAATTACAAAAATCTTGAGTGATTTCAAAAGATCAAGAAAAAATAATAAGTAAAAAAAAAATAATAAAAGTGTACAAAAGGGTAAGTGTTCCAATGTCTTTGATATGAAAATATCTTCGATAAGAACACGTCTCATATTGCGTCTCTTATTGAGTGCTCGGTACCGTGCCTGAGAAACATGAATGCCAAGTGAGTGATAGACCGCATGATCGGGATTGCCCACACTTATAAAAATAAAAAAATGCTAAAGCAAAAGAGAAAAGAGAGCTAAAAAAGTGTTAAAAGCCTCAAGCATGAAAATACAAATATTCCAAAAGCAAAGTGGCATACCTTGGGGGCTTATCTAGGGTCTTGAGCCTTTTATCCCCTTCTTCTTCAACCTTTAGCCTAACCACGTTATAACCCTTAAAAAGACCTTTTTGAGGTATACACACACTTGTGCGAGGTTCGGCTAGAGCTACGTTCGGCCTGATTCCTAACGAATACGTAGGCAACCTCACATTGAGGTGCAACCGTAATAAACATGCATTCATATTCACATTCACACATCATGATCATATCAAGGGATCTCCTATGCTCATCCCTATTTACTTAGAGCTAGACTTGGGGGCTTGATCCCTACATCATTAGCTTACCTAGCCTAAGAGTCACCACCATTTGACTCTTTTCAATATATTTTCTCACACACTTAGCCCTTGCGCCCTAACTTTAGTGTCACTATCACACACATCACACATACATGACCAAATATACTTCCCTTAGGAACTCTTTGTCATGGAATCTTAACACAACGTTGAAGCATGTATTGTCATATCAAAATCACTCATCAATCATAATCATCATTAAATCACAAAGTATGAAGTGCTTAGCCTCCGTGCCTAAGTTACCTCTATACTTTCATTATCGAGTCAACTAGGATAGTTTAAGATGTTACAATCCTTGTACTGTCAGAGACAACATTAACGAATTAAGCTTATTCAACATGCACCTTCAAAAACTTGGCTTCTTTTTTTTTGCGTCTTTCTTTTTTGGGAGAAATTCGGTACCCTCCACAAAAATGACGGAAAATTTTTGCTTTTTTGCATTTTTGAGTCGCACGATCACAATACAATGCACACACAGGTCGTTAGTCACACGTGTCCTTTCATTTTGAGTCGAGTCAACCTCGAGTCAATCACAGCGAGTCAAGTTTATACCTTGAGTCATGTCAAATCAATGAGTCAAGCGACATTAAACCTTAGATCAACCCTAAAATAATTAAAGAGATTAGCAAAGTCCTATAGTGAAAGATAAATACAGGTGCATTCCAGCGGCAGCAAGAGCAGAATAGGGAAGACCCTACTTCAGCGCCAGACAAAAACATCTAGCGTCTGACAACATATTTTGGCGCCTGGCGCTAGATCCCAGCGTCTGGCGACATAGCCAAATCCCGGCGCCAGAGGCATTGCAACGGCAACAGAGCTCTACCACTCAGAGCAGTTATTTCAACCTCTTTCAGCAATTTCGGGTTCCTTGGTACGCTAGTTAGCCCCTATAAGAAATTTGACATGATCAAGTAGTTAGCTTGATCACAATTGCAATAGGTGATCGACTTGACGAAAGATCGTCTCGCTTAGCTTAAAGCGCCTAAGCGTTGGCTCATTGCAGAGACACCGACGTACTGGTTCCTAAATAACAGAGACACCGACATACTGGTTCATAAACAGCAGAGGCACCGACATAATGGTTCACAAGCAGAAAACCGCCGACGCACTGGCATAGCGGAAGCAAAGTTCAAGCGAGCTTTAGAGATCGACAAGCGTTGGTCTTCGGAAATTTTTCTTCAAAATATTATCGCAATAAACATTCAAGCTCTTTTGTTTAGAGACGCGTGGACAATCCTTTCAAGCTCTTTTGTTCAGAGACGCGTGGACAATCCTATTTTCAAGCTCTATTGTTCAGAGACGCGTGGACATATTAAAAAAAAGAAGCTCTTTGTTCAGAGGCGCGTGAACATATCCAAAAAAATGAAGCTCATTGTTCAGAGACGAGTGAACATCGAAACAGAAAGATGGCATTCCCTAGATTGTGGAGAGTTGTCACAAACAACTGAATGCAATTTCAAGCAAAGTTGTCTTCGATCGTGTTCCCAAAGATGTGGAGGATGGTCATAAAGCAGAAGAGGATCGTTTCAAGCTAAGCAATCTTCGATAGTGTTCCCTGACTTGCGGAAGATTATCAAGGCGGAAATTGGAGGCAGTTGCAAGCGTAGCAGTCTTCAAGCAGGATGGCATTCTCTGACTTGTAGGAGGTCATCAAAACAGAAAAAGCAGCAACAAATCGGTTTCTTCAAAGACGTGTGCTCGACGGTGCAAGATACGCGTTTCTTAACTCTTTTATCTATTTAACTAACGCTAGTTTGCAGGTATCGGCGTTACAAGAATGATTTAGGATCGTGATCGCAGGTAAAAGTAGGTCGTTGGGACTACTAACCCTAACCAAATTAGAAATTTATAATACCTAAACTTACACTAAACTAGTTAGTGGCAAGTAAAGGGTCGAACCCAAAAAGGACTAAGTGTATTAATTTGTGCCAACTAGACTACTAGGAAAGGTCGTGAGATAGAGAGAGGTGAAACTAAATATGACTAAGAACAAACAACTAAAACTAGGGAAAGTGGAATCCAATCACATCAATGTATTAAACAACATCATACAAATAGATGAAAATGACCTTGATTAGAAAAATCAACACATTTAACTCACTCTCGCACAATTAAGCATGTTAATTATCCTACTAAACTAATTCACTCTCGTGCAACTAGCCTAGCAAAGGTATGGAAGAATTTAGGGTTCTCAACCAACTCACTCTCGCACAATTGATTGAAAGCACAATTAAGAGCATATAATGGATTAGCTAGAAAGATTCTAATCCATAGAAGCATCACCCATACACAATAATCAAGAAACAATTTCATACTAATCACAATCAATCATTCAATTCATTAATATAACCTTCATCTAATTCCCTAGAACAAAACCTAAGCTAACATAATGAAGAAAGATATGGAAAACAAGGTAAAATAAGAATAAAAACAAGATTAAACAAACGAACTAATTAATCTATAGCAGGACTGAACAAACAGGCTGTCCCCAAACAGAAAAAGGAAGAAAGGGAGCAGGGGACAAGACAACAACAGAACAAGAGCCCTTTCCAGACACAGCTAAACCAATAGTAGGACTGAACAAACAGGCTATACAACAAACCAACAGCAAACAGACACTAGCTAACAAGTAAAGCACAGACTGACTGAGAACACCTACAAGCCATATTAAAAATAATATCTCGGACAGCAATTTCAGCAGGTTTACAGACTCCATTAAAAACAACCGAGTTTCTTTGAATCCAGATGCTGTAAACTGTCTCAGCAAAAGCCATAATCAGCAACCCTTTCTTAGCTCTGCAATTCTTCATCAACCACTTGATTTCATCAGCAAAGTGCAGAATTTTCCTATTATAATGAAGATTCTTTAAGACAGCTTTCCACACTCTATGAGCATAGGAACATTCAAAGAACAAGTGCTGAACTGTTTCAGCTTTCTGTAAGCAAAGCAAACAGATAGGATCACATTGGATATTCCAAGTTAATAACCTATCCTTTGTCACCAACCTGTTCCAAAGAACAAGCCACAAAATGAAGACACTCTTAGGAGTAGCTCTATTATTGCAAATCAGTCTTCTCCAATCAACTTTCTGACTTTGGGGTCTAAGCAAGGCATATAGCTTCCTAATCTTCATCACAGTACCTTGAACAAAGTTACCCCATCCCCCTACACTATCTACAACCTCTCTACATTGCAGGATTTTCCTAAGAACCCAAGAGCACTTCTTAGGAACATGGAAATCCCAGCAATCCTTTCCTTTGAATTAGTAGATATGAACCCATTTCACCCACAAATTATCAGCTTTGTGAGACAAGTCCCAAAGTAGCTTAGTCACAGCTGCTTTGTTCCAAATTGGAAGAGAAAGGACATTCCACCCCCCACTTACTTTAGGCAAACAAACTGTATCCCAAGCCACCAGAGCTCTCCTTGAGAAATTAGCTGTTCCAGTCCAAAGAAAAGGCCTAAACCTAGCCTCAAGTTCTTTAAGGATTTTCTTTGGAAGGATAAAAATTTGAGCCCAATAAGTTTGGATCCCAAAAAGCACCCCTTTCACCAATTGGATCCTACCAGCATAAGAAAGATGCCTAGCTGCCCAGCTTGTGATTCTAGCAGTAACTTTTTCAACCAAGGGCCTACATTGGCCTATAGTAAGCTTCTTTGAAGACAAAGGTACCCCAAGATACCTAAAAGGAAGATTGCCTTGGGACATACCAAGAGCATCTCTTAAAATCTGTTGCTCATCTTCACTAACACCACCAAAGAACACTTCACTCTTGTCCAAATTAGCAGACAAACCAGATGCCTTAGAAAACTTCTGAAAAGCTTGAAAAAGCAACTGGACAGAGACCAAATCAGCTCTAGCAAACATCAATAAATCATCTGCAAACATAAGATGAGTGATACTCATTTTCTCACATCTGGGATGATAGTTAAAGTCAGGAGTAGACTTCAAATCATGTAAGCACCTTGTGAGATACTCCATCCCAATAGCAAAAAGAAAGGGAGACATAGGGTCTCCTTGCCTTAACCCTTTCCTTGCATCAAAAGGAACACTAGGAAACCCATTTAAGAGAATTGAGAAGGAAACAGAAGTAATACACCCCATAACCCAATCAATAAACTGCTTAGGGAAACTCATCTCTTCCATAACAATCCTTAAGAAGCTCCATTCAAGGGAATCATAGGCCTTTTTCAAATCTATTTTGAGAATGCACCTTGGGGTGATGAATCTATGAGAATAACCTTTAATTAACTCAATAGCAAGCAAGATATTATCCCCAATATGCTTCCCAGGAATGAACCCTGCCTGAGCATCATCAACAACCTCCCCAATGACCTGAGCTAGTCTTGCTATTATCACCTTAGAAATTAACTTATACAGCACAATACAGCAAGCTATAGGCCTGAACTCTTTCACATAAGAAGGATTTGGAACTTTAGGAACCAAAGTAATGGTAGTACAGTTCCAATGCCTCTGCATAATCCCAGCATCAAAGAATTCCTGCACCCCAGCATAAACATCTGATTTAACATCATTCCAAACTTGCTTAAAAAAGTAAGCATTAAAACCATCTATCTCGGGAGCTTTTGAGTCATTAATGCCTTTTAAAGCTTTGTCAATCTCAGCATGAGTGATAGGGGCAATCAAAAGCTGTTGAGAAGCAAAGCTTAACTGCTTCCCTTTTCTCATAGTCACCAAATCAACAGCAGGCAACCAGTCAGCTTTATCACGAAGATGCTTCTTATAAAAATTGCACACTTCAGCAACCACTTGACTTGGATCTCTAATAAGCATATCCTGCTCATTATAGATTGAGTCAATTCTATTCCTAGAGTGTCTTTGCTTCATCATAGAAAAGAAGTAATGGTTATTAGCATCACCCAGTTTCACCCATTCCACTCTAGATTTCTGCTTATAAATACTTTCCTGGATTTCAGTCCAGTACTTGACTTGAGCAATGGCTTCAGTCTCTTTCAGTTGAAGCTCAAGATTATCAGTATTAACAGCAATATCACTCTGAATACTATCCAAATCAACAAGAGAAGCTTCAAGCCTTTCAGCAGTTTTAGCAAAATGCTTCAAATGAAAATCCTTAATTTTGCTTTGAACATTTTTAAGTTTATTCCACACTCTCAGCATTGCATTTCCAGTCACAGCATTACCCCAAGCATCCCAACAGTATTCGAAAACTGATCATTCTTTGCTATACAGTTCAAGAATCTGAAAGGCCTTCCTTGGGAAGAAGGAGCAGAACAAAGCTCAATCAAGACAGGGCTATGGTCAGAAAGAGAAGGATTAAGATAAAAGGCCTCAACATGCCCATAAATATCCAACCACCTCTGGTTGACCAAACCCCTATCAATTCTAGTATAGGTCATAGGCCCTTCATGAGCCTTATCAGACCAAGAATAAAAAGGACCTTTGCTTTTTATCTCACAAAACTCCATAATATCTACAAAACCTTGAAAATCTCTCACCTCATAATCTGAGAAAGGATTGCCATTGATTCATTCAGCAGAACATAAAACAGAATTGAAGTCCCCAACACAAATCCAAGGATCCTGTTGCAAACCAAGAGTCTGAATCCTAGTCCATAAAGCTTTCCTATCATGAATAGAATGGAGACCATAAAACAAAAGTGCAAAGGATTGGAGCTGTAGAGTCTCTATGACTAACAGCACAGTGAATAAACTGCTCATGAACTGTTAGAACATCAAGATTAAGAACATCTGAATTCCACCCAACCCAAATTCTACCTTTCTGAGAGTAGGAATAGTTATCAACCTAAGACCAAGATATCCCAAACTTCTTCTAGAGAGTTTTGAATTTTCCCTGCTTTACCTTAGTCTCAAGTAAGCCAATGACCTCAATTGAATGATTCCTAAGTAGCCTTTTAACATTAGCTACCCTGCCAGGGTCATTCAAACCCCTGACATTCCAGGAGCAGATGATCATAAAACAGGAGGGGGTATTGACTGACCCCCGCCAGTGTTGATGAAAAACCCACCATCTTCAACATTGAGAGCCAAAAAAGCACTAGATTGTGCAATTGGCTGTGAATTTCTGACACTGTGGCTGCTTCTGTTCTTCCTTCCCACTACTCTCCAGCCATCATCAGGATTAACATTTCCAGGAGCAGCAGCTGGAGTAGCTTGAACCTACTCAGGGTCAGGTGGGCCTTCAGCAGGAACAGTCTGCATCTGCTTAGGCACCCACACCTTTTCCTGAGCTAGAGGCTTATTTGCTGGTTTTTGTTTCTGAGTGTGCGTTTGCTTGCCACTTTTAACAGCAGCACAATCATGTCCTGCCTTATTACACTTCATACAGAAAGGCGGCTTCCACTCAAAAATAGCCTTTAATTCAATTATCTCACTAGTAGGGCTTTCAAGTAGAACAGAACTAGGCAATTCTTTGGTTATATCAACCTCAATTAACACCCTAGCAAAAGAAACCCTCATCTGTCTAGTAGTACATTCATCGGCACAGATAGGAACTCCCAACAGACTACCTATTCTACTAAGAGTGTCCACTCCCCAACAATTTAAGGGAAGATTGGGGAACTTAACCCATAGGGGAACAGTCCTCAGAACTTCAGCCTGAAAAATCAAACTTGGAACTCCAAGCTTTAACTATAGCTGGCTTACCATAAAACATATGAGGTCCAGAGCATAAAATCATATTCATATCATCCTCAGACTTCAGATTAATAACAAAATAACCATCATCATGCCAATATATTTCAGGTCTCCCTATACTACTCCAGTTCTCAGCAAAATATCTATGAACAGAAGCAATAGTAGGGTAATACCCAACAACATAGAACACAATAGCATTTTTCCATCTCAAGTTACCTGCATTCAGTTCAGATTCCTGCAATTGAGCAATTCTTTTACCCTCTTGAACCTTTGGAGCGACAAAAGACAGGGGAGCTCTTTTAGCAGTAAGCTTCCCGTCCCATTTCCCTTCAACTCCTGCACGCATGAATGCAGGAACTTCAGATGGTTGATTACCTTGATTCTCAGTCAGAATCGAGCTCACAGAACGAGCAGGATTCACCGGAACAGTAATCGGGCTTGGATCAGCAACATGATTCAATGGAACAGTAACCGGGGAGACCCTAGTGACTGATTTAGTCGATTTCTTTTTTTTACTAGCCATTTCTTGATTACCTTGATTCTCAGTTAGAATCGAGCTCATAGAACGAGCAGGATCCACCAGAACAGTAATCGGGCTTGAATCAGCAACAGGATTCAATGGAACAGTAACCGGGGAGACCCTAGTGACTAATTAAGTCGATTTCTTTTGTTGACTAGCCATTACCGATTGATGATGGATCGCAAGAAATCGGAGGTCAACCTTTGATATCATCCCAGCAGATTTGTGAACCAAATGAGGCGGCGGTGTGACTAGATCTTCAGCACCACATTCTGGGATAGGACCAAATGAAGTCACAACACCTAATGATCTATCATTCGACAATTGCATAGATTGTTTTTGTGTTTTTGATGCATTATTAGGGCATGGAGTTAATTGCTTCTTCTTCTTTGCCATTGATGATCAAGCTAAGCAAAGGGACTAGCTCAGAAAATCGCCATTGAAGAAGAGAGAGAAGAGAGAAAAGTCAAGCCCTTGGAGAAAACAACTTTCATAACACCATGGGGCACTTACTAGTTACTACTACACGGTAATGCCATTCGGGTTGAAAAACGCGGGTGCTACTTACCAACGTGCAGCGACTGCCTTACTCCATGACATGATGCATAAAGAAGTCGAAGTATATGTGGACGACATGATTGTAAAATCAAAAGACCGCCCAGGACATTAAGTAGCCTTAAGGAAATTTTTCGAAAGGCTAAGAAAATACAATATGAGGTTGAACCCATCTAAGTGTGCTTTTGGAGTCACCTCATGCAAGCTTTGGGTTATGTCATAAGATCTAGAGGAATAGAGATAGACCCAACCAAGATCAAAGCAATCATGTCAATGCCACCGCCCAAAACCGAGAAACAGATTCGAGGATTTATTGGTCGATTGCAATACATAAGTAGGTTCATATCAAAATTGACGACGATATGTGAAGCAATCTTTAAAAAGCTTAAGAAGAATGTACCAGTAATATGGGATGACGAGTGTCCAAAAGCCTTTGAAAAGATCAAATCCTATCTCGCAAATCCTCCCGTATTGGCACCAGCACTTCCCGGAATACCTCTTAGGTTGTACTTAACAGATACCAAAGAGACAATGGGAGCTATGCTAGCACAAGAAGTAGAAGGCAAAGAAAACGCAATCTACTATCTAAGCAAGAAAATTCTCGAATATGAAGCACGTTACACACCACTTGAGAAATTGTGCCTCGCCTTGGTGTAGGCCACAACCAAGTTAAGGCATTACATGCTAGTGCATACCGTCTTTATAGTCTCCCGATTAGATCCACTCAAGTATCTATTCAAAAAATCTACACTCAATGGACGCATATCGAGATGGATAGTCAACTTAGCCCACTTTGATGTAAGGTTTATGCCGCAAAAATCTATCAAAGAATCTGTGGTGTCAGACTTTCTAGCGGACTTTCCAATAGAAGACTCGACGCCGATACAAGACAATGAATTTCCAGATGAAGACTTAATGGTCACTGAAGATGATACTTGGACCTTATACTTCGACGAAGCCTCAAACCAAAAGGGATGTGGCTTTGGAGTATTACTAGTATCACCTAAAGAAGAGCATGTCCCAATCTCCATAAAGCTTGACTTCGACGTTACCAACAACGCTGCTGAATACGAAGCATGCGTTGTAGGCCTTGAAACAGCTTTGGCATTGGGAGTCAAAAAGTTACAAATATTCGGAGACTCTTCATTAATCATCAATCAAATATCCAAAAGGTGGAAAGTAAGGAGCGAAAGTCTAGCCCCTTACCAAACCTATCTGGAACTCTTACTAATCAGTTAGAGAAGGTAGAATACACATATCTACCTAGGGAAGAAAATCAATTTGTTGATGCCTTGGCAAGACTAGCCTCGATGGTTAGGATTCCCATGGAAATTAAGCAAATGCCTCTAACTATAGAAAAAAGGCACAAACCAGCATACATCCAGGCTATAGAAGATGATGAAGTAATCCAAGACGAAGAAGAAGAAGAAGAACCGTGGTACACGGATATACTCAATTATGTCACCAAAGGAGAACACCCTCCCCACGCTGACAAAAGAACAAAACGAGCTTTAAGACTCTTGGCTTCCCAATATGTGCTCATAGACAACGAGCTACATAAAAGGGTACCTAAGGGTCGAGCTCTCTTATGTGTAGGAAAAAAGGATGCACAAAGAGAGATGAGGATAGTACACGAAGGAATATGTGGCACTCACATAAATGGCAAAATGTTAGTCCAAAAGATAATGCGAGAAGGATATTATTGGACTACAATGAATAGGGATTTCCATCAATACGTAAAAAGATGCCCTAAGTGCCAAATCTATGCCAATTTACAACATGTTCCTCCATCCTTGCTCTACACCTACACGTCGCCATGGCCATTCTCTACATGGGGAATTGACATCATCGGCAAAATCACTCCCCCAGGAACAGGAGGCCATGAATATATCCTAGTGGCAATTGATTACTTCACAAAGTGGGTCGAAGCGCAATCATACGCTAAACGCACTGCACAAAATGTAGCACTCTTTATCGAGAGAAATATTATTTGTCGATACGGAGTCCCACATGAAATGATAAGTGACAATGGAACTTACTTTCAAGCCGAAAGTTAAGAATTGTTACAAAAATATGGCATTCAACATCATCATTCTTCCCCTTATAGGCCTCAAGCAAATGAAGCAGTCGAGGCAGCTAATAAAAATCTAAATACTATCATCGAGAAAATGACGGAAAATTATAAGGATTGGCCTGACAAACTTCACTTCGCGTTGTGGGGTTATCGCATGTCAATTTGCACATCAACAGGAAATACGCCATTTTCCTTGGTTTATGGAATGGATGTCGTACAACCTGTTGAACTAGAGATTCCATCTCTACGCATCGCGTTAGAGAGCAAACTCGATGAAGTTGAATGGACTAGGGCAAGATATGAAGAGTTAATTCTACTAGATGAAAAACGACTAGAAACTCTACATCATACTCAGTGTTATCAAACTCGTATGGCTAGGCATTTTAATAAGAAGGTTAAGACAAGAAACATCAAAGTAGGAGACTTGGTGTTAAAAGCATTAAGGAAAAATGTTTTAGATCTAAGGGGAAAATTTAGACCTAATTGGACTAGACCCTACATTGTCAAAACAAACCTGTCAGGAGGTGCAGCAAAATTAACGGATATGGATGGCAATGAGTTCTCGAACATGACAAATCTTGACCAACTTAAGAAATACTACCCGTAATTACTTGAGTAGGATACTCAAGAGAGCTACGTTTGACCTGATTCCTTAAGAAAGGATACGTAGGCAACCCTTTACGGGTGCGACCACTTTATTTTTTAAAAAATCTCGCATCCCGGAATTAATTAAAAATTCGATAGGAGATCGACGGAACATCGGCGTCACAGAAAAAAATTTGTCGCCAACCGATGACCATCAGCGCCTGACAATGGCAACCGTCGCCTGACGCCAGACTGCCGCAACTGGCGCCAGTCGCAGATCAATGGCGCAAATTAACAGTTAAAATTCTGGGAACATTTCGGTGTTTTCGGAATATTTTCGACTTCCGTACTCGAAAAAATTTCTGGAAAATTAATTTTTTTTTTCGGTTTTCATTGCTTTAATAAAATAAATTTAAAGTAAATAATTTAATTAAAAGCTGGAATTTCATTAATAAAATAAATTACATTATTGATGGAATTTAAATAAAGCTTAAATAAATTAACTTTAAATAAATAAAAAAATAAACTAAGTCTAATAATTAGAAATTAAGCAATGCTCTTAATCTTCCTTCTCTTTCTTAGCTATTTTCCAATTTTTGTCTGCTTCTTCCTCCTCATCCATAACCTTAGCTAGTAGGCATCCTTTAGAGGATCTACATTTAATCTTGGAGTAAATAGTTTCCCCCTTAGCTAGGACTCCATGCTTCTTTTTTACCCAAGCTTTCTTTTCTGTGGTGTCAGCTTTCCTTTTTCCCTTATCTTTTGCAGTACTCTTCTTCCTAGGCATTATAGGTGTTTTGAACTCATTTCTTTCACCTAAGCGTTCCTTAACAGGAATCACTTTGTCACCTAGACGACTGTTTACATCAGTTTTACTCTGATTTTTCTTCATGACCTTCGTGGGTTTCTTCAGAAGCCACCTTTTAACATCATTGGGCAAGGAAGGAGGAACCTTTTGGATAATAACCTCCCATAAAGGTCTAGCACTCCAATAAGCATCAAACTTGTTTACTTCCTCGGAGACAGGGAACTCGTAGGGACGACGAAGATCTCCGGAAGGAATAGTCTGAAGTAGACCGTATTGTATTTTTACCCTGTAGGGATAATAAAAAGTCATACGGGACAAGCTTGGAAGACGACATAATGGTTGCTTGTTGACACCAACCATCTTTTCTATTTTCCACCAAGGGATGACCCACTTGATGGCAAAATTGCAAGATTCGAAGACCTTCTTCCATTCATGGCGCCCCATCTTAGAGAAGCGTTTCTTCCTCCTCACGAAGCAATTTGGAGTATACTTCTCAATGTTGTCTGGAGGGCTAATTAACTACAGTCTTTTTATTAGCCACATCTGTAAAAAATTGCAATGCAAATAAATTATTATTACTATATAAAAATATATTTTTTGATTTCTGCAATTAAAAATATTAATTTTCTACCTGTAATAAAATTAGAGAGCCCTGAAAAGGTGCTTTTGGATTCCTCTTTAATTCATCAAGACTAAGCATAGTCTCTCCAACTATTAAAGGCATTGGATTTCTCCTTGATTCAATTTGTTCTAATATAGTGGATATAATTGATTGACCCTCATTATTTTTACCACTAGTAAGAACAAATTGATTAAGCATACAAAACAAGAAAGCCCTTCTTCTATAAACATGGAAAGATTCAGAATAAGGTCTATCAAAATAATGGTGAGCAAATTCTTTCAAATTAACTATACTAGCATTTACTATTTTTGATAGATCTCTATCTTTGAAATTGAAGAAGCGTTCAAAATCCTTATAAAGCAATAAGTATCTAAAATAGCACAATATTCTTCCGGCAAAGGGCTAATTTCATCATACCCTATTCTAAAGCAATAAGTATCTAATACATCCCAATATTCTAGGGCGGTATGAATAAAATTTGAATCAAGATCTACCCCTTTGATACCATAAATACCCCCCAAGTGAAACACATCTAATTCTTTTCTTTCTTTGGCATTAAGAGACCGACACCATTCATGGGTGTAGTTTTTGAAACTCTTGTTGACTAGAGACATGATGTTATTTTTCTAAAAGCTAAGAAATATTTTATTTGCTAAAATTATGAAGAGAATCGGTTGGGCAGGGGGCTATTTATGCACAAAATCGGAGCTGTTTTAATCTGGGAAGGATTCGGAGTCAGCGCTCTTTAGCGCCAAACGCCAACTATTGGCGCCTGACGTTAGAGCCTGGCGCCAAACGCTAAGTGTAGCGCCTGGCGCTACACCAAAACGCGTGGCGCCAGCTGGCGCCAATATGCCTCATCGCACACGCTTTCTAAAAACTGCGTTTTTGACTTAATACGAGTCTGCTTATGACTTTACGGTTTCCTTATCTTTTTTTTATATATATATTCAATTAATATAGCTATCATATTAATTATATTATTTTTTTGGATTTTATTTAGACTAACTTTCAAGTTTTTATAAATCCAATATTTTATTTGACTTTTCCTTTTTTTCATTTTTTTTTCTTTTTGGGGGAGAAAGTTGGATACCCTCCATCAATAATAAAAATGACGGAATTTTTGCGCAAAATTATTTGTCACATTTTCTTGCACACACAAACATGCACATAATAATAATAAAAAAAATGAAAAAACATGATAAATAAAATAAACTTATAATAGCATGTATATACAAAACGTGTCTAAAAAATGAGTCTAACTAAAAGGCAAAGTTCTATACAAAGTCAAAATAAATATTAAAAAGCACAGGAATAAGCTACGACGCCGGGGGACGTATACCCATCATCGCATAAAACTCTGTCGTACGAGGAGTAACCTGTCCACCAGCTCCGGCTCCAGCACCAGCTCCAGTCTCCGCGGGAGGAGGAAAGCTCAACACAGGACCCGTCTACTCAAGATCAATCTGAGGCTGAGGCTGCGGAGGCTGCTGCGATGACGAGCCAACCTCGTACATCCCACCACCTCTAAGAGTTGAGGTAGCCTTTCCCTGGCCTACATGCGCAGCATGTGCACCCTTAGAGGAAGAACCTGAGCCCTCTACCGCCTCGGTACGAGCAGCCTCAGAACGACCACCCCGACCTCCCGAAGTAGTGCGGCGACGTCTCGAGCTAGACCTCGCCGGATCCCTCCGCGCCTCAGGTCTTGTACGCGTACGAGAAGGAATGGGCTGACCCTGTAAAAGAAATGAAAATAAAAAATAGGCAAAATAGAAGCGGTAATGCAAAACATAAGAAGAGAAGCTACCTTTTAAAAGGCGTCGTCTCGATGGCAGGTAGCCAAATTCCTCATCCGGAAAAGCTGGCTCCGGAAGGCATCTATGCATTGTGCCATCGCCGAAATCACCTTGCGTGAGAACTGTCAAAGAAATAAGTCAGTAAACATGCATAACATATATGGACAAAAGTTGCAAATAAACAAGCTTACCCGAGTCTGGTGGCGAGGAATCGACCGGTCCACAAAGCGCTCGTCCTCAGGAGCCGGAGGAATCATCTCCTCAATCGGCCAATACGTCCCCTGATAATGGATAGACATACGGGGTGGCACAAACTCAGCAGCTTCATCATGACAAGGCAAAACAAAATCAGTGAAGCATTACTTGGGGGCTACTTAACAAAAGATAAAAGCGGAAAATCGTACCGCCACATCCTCAGCAGGTACAGGAACTGGAGCTAACAAAGGCAGCAACTCCTCCCCATAGCATCGCCCAGGAATCGTGTAAGATCGCCAAGGGGTACCAGCTCCCTCTAACATACTCAACAACCTCGTGGCGTTAAACATGTGACGTGGTGGAGGAGCAGGAACGACAAAGGTATCGGAGGAAAGCTGAATAGCAACCCTCTCTCCAAGATATGCAGTCGCTCCATAGATCCCTAAGAAATAGCGACACTCAGCAGAATACTGCACGGCTAACCCAAAGACTGCCAGGTCGACCCACGGTCGGTATAGCACCTCAGGCTCCTGCAAAGAGCGTCAGTCAGGCAAGAATCTATCTAAGGCATCACAAAATGTCAAATAAGAAAAGAATCATACTGAGATGATCCAATCTCGGACATAGGCAGTGGACATCCCCACACGGCGGCTGCCCCGGGAAGCACTAATTGGAAGCCTGCGCGGCGACGGTCTCGCCGGCGCAGCTAGGGGGGAAGTACTCGTAGAACCAGATCTACAAGAAGCTAAAGTTATCAGCAAGTGCTAACTAAAATGTAGAGCTTAACTTTATAGGGAATAAGGTTTACCTCTACGAGCCTCCAAAAGTCGGACAAAGCAACATTCGACCCAAACGATCGATGTCGACACGAGTCCAGCGGCGCTCGAATAAAATCAGCATAGGCCAAGCTGGCCCAGTCATAAGTCCCAATCCGGTGTAGATCGCGGACGGCAGGAAGGTAGTAAAGCAGCGCCCTACTACCCTTGTTAGGGGAGAACGTCCCTGACAGCAAGATAAATGCAAAGATGTGCACCCGCTGCTCTCGGGTAGTCGCACCATCGTCGAAAACCGCTGCTAGAGTCGAGCGGCGAATCCCCCTAGCGCTGAACTGAGTCGACTCTACCTCAGCTCGAGCTCGAATAGCAATCGAACCCAACAGCTCCTCGACCTCAGGAGAAAAGACGTCGATCCCGCTGTCGAACGGCAATGGCACGGAGCTAAACTCCAGCCCTGTGATGAGACTGAAGTCGGTAGGAGTGACCATCATCTCACCCCAGGGAAAGTGGAATGTTTTGGTGGTGTCCCAAAAGAACTCCACCAGAGCACGAACTACATGACGACCCCCGCTAGGGGCAACCATTTCCTTAGAGGTCTTGAACAGCGCAGTAAGACTGCAAGACTCCCATAAAAGTCTCGTGTGATCGTCTCTGGCGATGTACATCTTGTACAAATCGCCCAAGCCGTCACAACCGGAACCATGATAGCGCGTCCTCCCAACAGTGATGCCCCGTCTCACCCTCTCAGAAATGTGATGGACGGGGGAAAATTACAAGTTCCGCTCATCCCACTCAGGGAGTCGACCAAGCGAAGTGGACGGTTCAACATCGTCCTTTAGGGGCTCATGCTCCCGTCGAACGTCTCGGGACCGTGAACCGGAACCTTGATGTGTAGCCATGCTACATTGTGCAGAATTATCATAAATTGAGGTTCTATAGTATCTAAGGTTCGATTAGCCGCATGATACTATGTTCGTAAATAAATAGAGTACGTAGTACTAAAACAGAGCACAAATTCAAATTGAGCATGACAGCATTTTTCAAGCAATCAAACAATTTCTTGCAATACTATAGTAATCATTGTGACAAATTGGACAAGAATTGCTAGCAAAAACATAAAGAACAAGCCACATTGTATTCCCGACCTTAAGAGGTTCAACAATGGAAATTTGTTCATTTCTTCACAAAATTGAGTAAAAAAAGTCTCAAATTACTCCCAAGGCAATATATAAACATAATCAAGCAATTTCATGGCATAAAATTTGAAAAACAAAGAGAATTAAGCATTCTAAATTTCGAATTTTCAAGAAATTCGAGAATAAACACATGCAAAATTCATTAAAATCGTTGTGAGTTTGAAGAAAACTTACATAGATCGGGAAAATGGATGGAATAAGCTTTGATTTGCAACAAATTTGAGCAAAATTCGTTGAAAAACGAGCAAGAACGGATCAAATGAAGTTCTGGAAATTTTCGAGCAAGAAACGCGAAGAGCAGCAGCGGAAATGAAGAAGAGAAGGGTAGTTAAGGAAAACCCGACTCTAGCGCCAAGCGTCATACCTTGGCGTCAGCCGATAGACTTTAGCGCCTGGCGCTAGCTCCAGCGTTTGGCGCTACAACCAGTTAAGTGGCGCTGATGATATTTCAGCGGCGCCAGAATGTTCAACCACTCAGTACGATTGTTCTAACCTTTTGCAATATATTTTTGGTTCCTTGGTACGCCAGTTAGCCCCTCTAAGCAATTTGACACGGTTTTTAGTAATCGGCTTGATTACATAAAGTGGTCGACCTGATGAAATATCGTCTCACTTGGCTTAAAGCGCCTAAGCATTTGGCTCATCACAAAAGGCACCGACATACTGGTTCATTCGCAAAAGGCACCGCCATATTGGTCCATTCATTCAGGAAAAGGCACCGACATACTGGTTCATTCGCAAAAGGCACCGACATATTGGTCCATTCATTCAGCAAAAGGCACTGACATACAGGTTCAAAAGCAGCAAAGGCGCCGACGTACAGGCATAGCGGAAGTAAAGTTCAAGCGAGCTTTTAAAGATCGACAAGAAGAGGTCTTCGGTAATTTCTTTTGGAAAATTATCGCAACAAATGAGGATAGCTTCAAGCGAGGATATCATCGGCAGCGTTCCCTATATTGTTGAAAGTTGTCACAAACAACTGAAGGCAATTTCAAGCGAAGTTGTCTTCGATTGTATTCCCTAAGATGTGGAAAATGATCACAAAGCGGAAGAGGATCAATTCAAGCAAATCAATCTTCGATAGTGTTCCCTAGTTTGTGGAATATTATCAAGGCGGAAATTGGAGGCAGTTACAAGCGTAGCGGTTTTCAAGCGTGATGGCATTCTCTAGCTTGCAGAAGGTCATCAAAACAGTAATACGGGAACAAATCAGTTACTTTCAGAGACATGTGCTCGACGGTGCAAGATACGCGTTTCTTAACTCTTTTATATGTTTAACTAACGCTAATTTACAGGTATCGGCGTTACAAGACTGATTTAGGATCGCAAAACGTTCTGAATCATTCTTCATCCCTATCGATACTTTGACTTTTGTTTTCGAAACTTGCGTTTCTCCAAACTCAATCAAAGTGGGGGCTTCTGTAGACACCCATTTGTGTCTCCCCAAAACCAAACCCAGTGATGAGTACCTTTCACGTTGAATCATAATCGAATGAAGTGAAAGTGTGGAAAGTTTAGTGTTGCGGATAGTTTAATTTCTTTTCTCTTCTCTCTGTTTTTAAAAACCTATTTTAAGAAAACAGCCAATCCAGTTTGGTTGGTCCATGATATGGGTCCAATAGTAGTGCAGTTGGATAGGTCTTGAAAAGAGCTTTCCAACGATATATATTATAAGCCCAATTCCGATGAATATTGAGGAAGTTATGGCCAAATTACTGAACTGGGCCCGGTTTGAGCCTTATATGCGGCCCAATGATCTAGAGGAGGGACTAATATTGATTTATCGTTCCTAATGCAATAAGGAATGGTTTTAGTTTTCTAGATTCTTCTAGAAGGTTCTTTTCATTCCTAATTCGATTAGCATTGATAAATTGACTTTTGTTGACTTTTTAGAGTTTTAATCAGAATAAAAGAACGTTTTTGAGGAAAATACGATTTTATCCTCTGTATGGCAATTTCTATCTGATTTTAAGAAAATGCGTCAAAAAATTAGTCAGCGCCAAGCGCCAGCAGTAGCGCCTGACGCTAAGCTCGGCGCCTGGGGCTAGCGTTAGCGCCTGGCGCAAACGTTAGCGTCTGGCGCTAACCTGGTTTTGCGTGTCAGAATTCTATTTTTGATTTTTTATCTCTTTGGCTGATTTTCTCTATAAATAACTTCCTAAAAACTCCGTTTTCATTCACTAAGTCTCATCAAGATTCTCTTGATTACTCTCTCTCTCTCTCTCTTTTCTAAACTAGCCTTTTCTCAAATATAAAAATTTCGCATACATTAGACTTAGAAACACCTAGCCATATTTGAATTTGCCTTCGCCCTAGACGTGAAAGGTTTAATTTCTTAGGGTTTGGTCCCAAATCTGTCTTTCAATCATTTAATTTAATTGTTTTGTTTATTATTTTCCTTGAAATTACAAACATGTGTATTTTGTTATTAGAAAGAGGTACGAGGCATCCAAGTAAGTACTTTAATGGTTTAATTGATGATATTATGTAGAAATCATGCTTAGGTTGTTATTATGATATTCCTAGTATCATGTCTAGGGTAAGTTTAATATCAAGTATTATTAAAAGTATGATGTCTTTTATGTTTTTCCTAATATTCATGTTAGTATCATGTTAGGATAAAGCTTTAATCTTTATTGTTTAGTGACATGCTAGGATTTGTTATTAATTTTGTTAGTATCATGCCTAGGATCTTGCTATTATTATGCTTTAACATGATAATTTTAATTATGATTATTATGATTATTATTATGTTGCTTGACATATATTGTTATTGCTTGATCACACCTTTTATGCATGTTTAAAGGGAATTGGTACTTGTAATCACGCTTTTAATCTTATTAATATCATGCCTAGGATCTTGCTATTATTATGCTTTAACATGATTATTTTAATGATGGTTATTATTGTTATATGATTATTTTAATTATATTTTGTTATTATGATGACTATTATGGTTATTATTATAATTATTATTATGTTGCTTGACTTTTATTGTTTTTGCTTGATCACACCTTTTTATGCATGTTTAAAGGGAATTGGTACTTGTAATCACTCTTAATAAGATAATTGATAATCTTGTTTAGGGTTAATTTGATTATAATTCAAGTTATCGCCAATAATAGTTTTATTTGTGCATTAATATTCAACCAACATAGATAAACAGGTTTAGGGTTAATCCTATTGATTGTATGTTAGTCAGAAAGCGCACACGAATACGATCAGAATAAAGTAGAGGCCTATTATTAGGGCAGGTTCAATCTCTTTTAGGTTGGATTTGTACCTTCATCCCCGAACTACCAGTCATGGTTCAACACCTATTGGAGTTGACGATCTCATAGAACGTTAAGGGGTGTAACCTTCACCTCGTGAACGGTTTACAAGTTCCTAAAAAAACTTGTTGGCGACTCTTTTGCTCTATCTTCTTTCCCTTTGGACGCCACCGTACTTTAGTGTATGATCACAGTGGGGTTCAAGCTAGGGGATTAACGCTTGAAATATTCCTTACACTATCGAAACCATATGAGTATTGCAAGTTCTCTTATTTAAGTTCTAGTCCGTTTTGATGTCTGTCAAACGTCTGACGTACACGGGGATTATAACGGCAACACTCGGGCGGCTAGGTCCTTTTAGTAAGAAAAGCTTACATTATAAGACTGGGAATGTCCCCCTATTGAATAAATAGGTTTAGGGAATATTTCAAGCATTACCCCAAACTTGAACCCCCACTGTGATCATACACTAAAGCATGGTGGCGTCCAAAGGGAAGAAAGCCAGAGCAAAAGAGTCGCCAACAAGTTTGAGGAACTTGTAAACCATTCACAGGGTGTATTCACTAGGTGAAGGTTACACCCCTTAACGATCCAAGGGATCGTTAACTCTAATAGTTCTTGAACCAAGACTGGAAGTTCGGGGATGAAGGTACAAATTCAATCTAAAAGAGAAAGAACCTGCCCTAATAATAGGCCTCTACTTTGTTCTTCTCGTATTCATGTGCGCTTTGCAATCAATAGAACTACCCTAAACCTGTTTAATCTATGTTGGTTGAATATTAATGCACAAATAAAACTATTATTGGCAATCACTTGAATTATAAACAAATTAGCCCTAAACAATATTATTAATTATCTTATTGAGCGTGATTACAAGTACAAATTCCCTTTAAACATGCATAAAGGGCGTGATCAAGCAATAGCAATAAATATCATCAAGCAACATAATAATCATCATAATTAAAATAATCATAATCATTATAATCATAATTAAAATAATCTTGTTAAAGCATAATAATAGCAAGACCCTAGGCATGATACTAATAACATTAATAACAAACCCTAGCATGTCACTAACAATAAAGATCAAAGCTTTAACCCTAACATGATACTAACATGCTATTAAGAAAGAAAATAGGAAGCATCACAGAAATCAAAATTGATATAATTAAGAAGCTTATTCTTACCCTAAATATCATACTAAGAAAATCATCCTAACATGATACTAGGAAAAACATCTTAACATGATACTAGGAATCAAAATAACAACCTAAACATGATTTCTATATCATAATATCAATTAAACAATTAAAGCACTTACGAGGATGCCTCGTACCTCTTTCTAATAACAAAATACATACGTTAGTAATTTCAAGGAAAATATAAATTAAAGAATTAAATCAAATAATAGAAATAGAGATTTGGGACCAAAACCTTTGAAATATCAAACCTTTCACGTCTAGGACGAAGGCAACTTCGAACTTGGCTAGATGTGTCTAGATCTTGTGAATGCGGGATTTTATTTGAAAAGGGTTGGTTTAGAAAGAGAGAGAGAGAACCAAGAAATTCTTGAATAGAGTTGATGATTAAAAACGGAGGTCTAAGGATGCTATTTATAATGAAATAGTTCGGAATTGATAATACGATTCAGAGATCGAAAAGGAATAAAACACGCCTCTGTCGCCAACAACAAGGTCGGTCGCCGTGCGATAGGGTCGGTTACCAGGCGACAGCCTGTCGTTTGGCGATGCAGAAGGTTTTCCACGCGTTTTCTACATTTTGATAAAATCAAGTCGTAAAAGCCCGTACGAAGAGTAAAATCGTAATTTCACATAAAACACTTCTTTATTCCATATAAAACTCATAAAACATAATTATCGATCCTAATCCCATAAGGATTCAAAAGAACCTTCTCGAAGATTCTAGAAGACTATAATCAATCCTAATTGCATTAGGAATGATAATTCATAATAGGCCCTCCTCTATATCATTGGGCCGCATATAAGAACCAAACTGGGCCCAGTTTAGTATTTTTACCATAACTTCCTCATTATTCATTGAGATTTGGCTTATAATATATCGTTGGAAAGATCTTTTTGAGCCCTATCCAACTACACTATTATTGGACCCTTGTTATGGAACAAACTAAACTGGATTGGCTATTTTCATAAAATAGAGCAAGTTTTTTAGAAACAGAAAGAGAGAATTTTAATAAAAACTAACCGCAATATTAGACTTTCAACCCTTTCACTTAATTCGATTATGATTCGACGCGAAAGGTATTAATCACTGGGTTTAGTTTTGGGGAGACACAAATAGGTGTCTACAGAAGCCCCCACTTTGATTGAGTTTGGTGAAACGCAAGTTTCGAAAAAAAAATCAAACTAACAATAGAGACGGAGAATGATTCAGAACTTCCAACAATCCTAAATCATACTTGTAACACCGATACCTGCAAACTAGCATTAGTTAAACAGATGAGAGTTAAGAAACGCGTATCTTGCACTGTCGAGCACACGTCTCTGTTGGTAACCGATTTGTTACTGCATTTATCTTTGTGACAACCTTCCACAAGCTAGGGAACGCCATCTTGATGCTTTGACGATGTTCCTCAAACTAGAGGATACCGCCTGAAGACTGCTACACTTCTAACTGCCTCCAATTTCCACTCTGATACTCTTTTACAAGCCAGAGAACACTATCGAAGATTGCTTTGATTGAAATGATCTTCTACCGCCTTGTAACCATCTTCCGCAAGCTAGGGAACATGATCGAAGATAACTTTGCATGAAGTCATCTCCAGTTGTTTGTGACAACCCTCCACAAGCTAGGGAACAATGTCGAAGACATCTTCGCTTGAAGTCATCCTCATTTGTTGCAATAATACCTCGAAGAATATTACTGTAGACCAACGCTTGTCGATCCTTCAAAGCTCGCTTGGACTTTGCTTCCGCTATACCAGTACGTCGGCGCTTTTGATGCTTGTGAACCATTATGTTGGGGCTTCTGCTATTTATGAACCACTATGTCGGTGCCTTTGCAATGAGCCAATGTTTAGGCGCTTTAAGCTAAGTGAGACGATCATTTATTAGGTCGATCACTTAATGTGATTGTAATCGAGCTGATTACTAAATCATGTCAAGTTGCTTAGAGGGGTTAACTGGCGTACTAAGGAACCCATACTTCTGCATGAGGTCCAGATAATTGTTTTACGTGGCCTCATACCTTGTCACCACACCAGAGGCTGCTGGAAGTTGATGTCGCCGCATATTCATCCTATCGCTAGACGACAAACTTTTTTGCCAGGCGACAGATTTGTCGTGCGGTGCTGCACTCGGGATTTTCGAATAAATCCCCTTTCTTCTTCATTTTGCGGCTGCAGCTGTTATTTGCTTGCGATTCGCCTCAGACTTCAATCCACTCGTTCTCGCTCATTTCTCAACCAAATTCGCTCAAACTTTTTGCAAATTGAAGCTTAGCTCATCTAGTTTGCTGATCTATGTAGATTTTCTTCAAACTCACTCGAATTTTACTAAATTTTTGCATGTTAATTCACGAAATTTTTTGAAAATTCAAAATTCATTTTGCTTAATTTTCTTTGTTTGTCGAATTTTATGCCATGAAATTGCTTGATTATGTTTGTATATTGCCTTGGGAGTGTTTTGATACTTGTTTGACTCAATTTGGTGGAGAAACGAACAATTCACCATTGTTGAACCCCTTAAGGTCGTGAGAACAATGCGGCTCGTTCTTCACGTTTTTTATAGCTATTTTTTTTCCAATTTGTCACAATAATTGTCAAAGTATTGCAAGAAATTGTTTGATTGCTTGAAAATACCATATATGCCTGAATTGAAATCGTGCTCGGTTTTAGTACTACATACTCTATTTTTTACGAACATAGTATCATGCGGTTAGGCGAATTTTAGACACTATATAGCCTTAATTTTTGGTTCTTTTGCATAATGTAGTATGGCTAGACAATGCGATTCTGGTTCCCGATCTTGAGACACTCAACAGGAGCATGACCCCGTGGGTGAGGGCGAGGAGCCATCCAACTCTCTTTGTCCCTTCCCTGAGTGGGATGAGCAGACCTTGTTTTTCGCTCCCGATAACCACATATTTGAGCGAGTGCATCCGGGATCGTTAGCGGGAGGACTCGTAGCCACGGCTCCGGTAACGAGTCCATTGGCTACTTGTACGGCAAGTATTTCCGCAATGATGAGGGATGGCGATTACTTTGGGAGTCTTGTGGGCTGACTGCCTTGTTTCGGGCCACTCAGGCCATATACACTTTTGACGCGAGCCACCACGTGGTTCGAGCTTTGGTGGAGTTCTTTTGGGACACTACCAACACCTTTCACTTTCCCTGAGGCGAGATGACTGTCACCCCTGTCGACTTTAGTCTCATCTCGAGACTGGAGTTCCGCTCGACTACGCTGCCATTTGATAGTATGATATCTGTCCTTTCTCCAATAGTCGAGGAATTGTTGGGTCCGATTACAGTTTGGTCCCGTGACGAGGTTGAGCCGTCTCGACTTAGCGCTCGTTGTATACGCCGGTCTACACAAGCGATGGCTTTTGAGGATAATGCGACCACCAGTGAGTAGCGGGTGTGCATCTTCGTTCTCATCTTGCTTTCAGGGACTTTTTCCCCTAACAAAGGTAGTCGGGTACTTCTCTACTACCTTCCGGCTCTCCGCAACCTTCAGCTGGTCGGGATCTATGACTGGGCAGCTTGGCCTATGCTGATTTCTTGCGGGGCTTGCGAGGCTCCTGTCGTCATAGAGCTTTCACAGAAAACATTGCACTCTCCAACTTCTGGAGAATCGTAGAGGTATACTTTATCTCTTTTTAAAGTTAGCTCTAGAATCGTACTAGCATTAGCTAATCTTCTTCGGTCTTGGTAGGGGTGTACATAAATTAACCGGACCGGAAATCGGACCTGAACCGGACCGAATTGGACCGGACTGGAACATTCAAAGCTGGTCCCGGTTCTTTAAAAAGGTCTATTCCGGTTTTCGGTCCTGTCCGGGTTTCACCTAGAATTTCCCGGTCCATACCAAAAACCCGGTTTTTTTTTTAAAAAATTTATTTTTTGGGTATAATCTAGAAACAAATCAAACAATTCATTATCACTCTCAACTTTCATTTCTCTCTCCTAAAAACCCTAAGTTCAATTCTCTCTCACCGGTGTTCTCCCTCACCGGCGTTCTCCCTCACCGGCGATTCTCTCTCACTGGAATCAAATCTCTCTCTACGACTCCTCATTCATGGTTAGTGTTTTTTTCTCAATTACATTTACTTGGTTGATGTTTGCATGTTGATTTTTTGAATTGTATTACATTTGTTGAGTGCATTTCTTTGAATCTGTGGGTTTATGATATTTCAATAGCTTTGATTCTGGGTTTTTTTTTTCAATGCCCGCCATATGTTCGATAAAATTACAATATTTACTACTAAGCTCTGAAATAATTTGGTAGTTAGTAATTGTGAAGTTATTTGTTGATTTGACTCTGATTTCAATCTGGGTTTTGGTTATTATGTTGTTTTAAGCACAAAGTTGGGTTTGATAATGGAAATTATGCAATTTTGATTGGTATCTGAAAATTCTCTTATGTGATTTGGGAACTTGCATATAGGGTGATTCGTATATGATGCTACATGCTAGAAGAATATTGCTTTGAAATTGCCCTCATAGTTAAAAGCACAAGATGATATTAACTGAATGTAGAATTTAATAAGCTTCTGTCTATGTTTATAAGTTGTACATGGTTCTTGTCAGAATCTTCCTTTTGTCAAACTGATGAAGCTGTGGGGGAGCAATCAGGCTCTATAGGTTGTACTAAGGTAGTTTTGATGTGTTGAATGAGACTTATGTCCTCCATTACCATGAATGAAAAACAAACTAAAGTCTGCAAGAAAAAAATAGTAAGGTATTCAGTCATTCAAGTTATAGTTTCATGTTTCATGAAGAAAAATGTCCTGCTTAGGCTCATGCTGAAGGGCCTAATTTTTCAACTACTTGAAGCATTTTGCTACATAGTGTTGGAAATATAGAAGCATGTCGAATGAAACTAAAATATTCAATGATTTACCATAGTTGTAATATTTTGATTCCCTATAGTACTTTAACTTTTGGCATGCCTTATTTGCCTATTCTAGAGTGAGTGTATGAACTGATACACCTTGATGGTTCAAGCCATACAATGAGATCAGTAAGAGCTGAAGCTATTAAGTAGTTTCTTAATTATTGGATGTTGATTCAAAACTGTAGTGGCTTGTAGTTTGATAAAGCAGAACCTTGAAAAGAAAAAGTTATCAATTTTGTTCTTGATGACCTGATCTGATCAGAGTGTGTATTGCAAAGAAAATATATTAATATATTTTTCCATACTTGATATTTCACTTACCGTAATGTTGTCTTTGTATTAAGATGGTTCAAGCCATTAGTTGTTCACAAGATTAGTTAAGAGCAAAAGGATTGCCAATGATTGATGTGGAGGAAACTTTGAAAGAGTTAGAGGAAATCGAGAAAGGTTGTTATGTTAACTTTTATTTTTTTTTATTATTACTTATTAATTATCAATATAATTTAATAAAATCTATTTTCGTTTTGATTTAGATGTGCAATGTGGCAATGTAGACAATGAAGTCGTATTTGTAGACTCGTTGGTGTGATTCGTTTGAAGCGTGTGATTGAAGGGAGGTAAGGGATCAAGAACAAGCATACAATCTAATATAATCTAGTTTGGACTTTAAGTAACTTTATTTGAGGGGAGGACTTTATGTAACTTGTTAAATATGTTTTATATAACTAAGTTTTGGACTTAAAAAAAAAGGTCAATAGTTTGTCCAAAAGAAGGTCCATAAACAGGTCATGAAACAGGTCCAGAATAAAGTTCAAAACAAGTCCAAATTCATGTTCAAAACAAGTCTAAAAGAGGCCTTTATAAAGGAAAAAAGCAAACAGGTCTAATATCGGTCCACCTAAACCGATCCAAACCGGTTCGGGTCTGATCCGGTTCAGGTCCGGTCCGGTGCGGATCTGGACCGATGTTCACCCCTACTCTCGAGCTCCCTATTGGCGCCTATTGGGGAGGTCGCATTAGTGATCAGGCGACTACTGCCCATGGTCGAGAATTTATCTTCAAGGTATGTTCTTTTGAACAGTTGTCGTCTTTGTATTGCCTTTTGATAGAATTTTAACTTACATTTATATATTGCAGGAGCCTGATGTAGTGTATCGGCCATGGGCCGATTTAGCTATTCCCGCGATGATCTCGTAGTACACTACCGTGCGTCGTTACTTTCAGGAGACCTCGGTGAGAGAGTGGTTATTCAGCATTCTTCAGAGATTTTTGTCGTCCTTGCTCCTCCGCCCCGACATATGTTCCATGATGCGATGCTGATAAACTTGGTGGAGAGGTCGTCTGGTGGTACCCCTTGGTGATCTCATGCTAGCTCGGGGCGGTGCTACAAGAAGGACTTGTTGCCACTGCTAGCTCCGGCCCCAGTTTTTTCTGGGGAGGCGGCGATATACTTTTTATCTTTTAGTTCTTTACTAGATAGGCCCCAAGTGGTCCTTAATCACGTATATTTGCTTTTTTGCCAGGCTTAGCCTGTTGAGATCGTTCCTCCTCGGATGTCCATCAGCTATCAGGGGACATACGGCCCCGTTTAGGAGATAACTCCCCTGGTTCTAAGGATCGGCGCTTCATCGAGCGATCTATCCCTCGTCACCAGACTCGGGTGAGTTAATTGCTTACTATTTATTAATACTTATCTTGTATGGTTATTGACTTTGTTTTTTATAGTTCTCGCGCGAGGTGATGACAGCGATGGCGAGGTGCATAGAAGCCTTTCAGAGTCAGCTGGTGAGGATAAGGAACGTAGCTTATGGTCGTCGTAACGACGTTGCTTAGGAGATATCTTTTTCCCTTTATTTTGCATTGTTTATCCTCCTTTTTTTTTTGCATCTGACTTGATTTAATTTTACATGGACAGCCTATTCCTTCACGTACTCGGACGAGACCCGAGGCTAGGAGGGAGCTGTCTAGGTCTGGCTCGAGACGTCGCTGCACTACTTTTGGTGGCTGATCTGACGTTGCTCGGACCGAGGCAGTGAAGGGTTAGGGTTCTTCCTCTAAGGGTGCACAGACTGGGCCGATAGGCCAAGGAGGCGCAAAATTGGTTCCACCGGTAGGTGGTGGGACGTACGAGTTTGGCTTGTCATCGCAGCAGCCTCCGCAGCCTCAGCCTTTGCTGATTTCGCACCAGGGTGAGCCTGGGTGGACCGGCCCTGAGTTGAGGTTCCCGACTCTTGGCGAGTCAGGAGCTGGTGAGGAGCACACTCCTTGGTCTGCGATATTCTTTGATATGATTAACATTCCTCATCATTTGCGCCCTCCAGCACCGTAGTTGTACATGTGTTTTTATTTTATTTTGAATTTTCTAGGACTTTGCCTATTATACGAAATATTTTTGTACCGTAGTGTATACAAAATATTATATATTTTGAATGTTTTATTTTTGCATTTTACTTTTGCATTTTATTTTTTATTTTATCCGTCATTTTTATTATTAATGGAGGGTATCCGACTTTCTCCCCCAAAAAAGAAAAAATAAAAAATATGGTAAGGTGTTACGATGCATGTTGAAAAGAAACTATACGCGTTGATGTTTTATCTTTTGATGTAATATCCTAAGCTATTTTGAAATCATTTCGGTAACTTAGGCACGGAGGCTAAGCACTTCATACTTTGTGATGCGATGATGGTTATAACAATGAGTGATTTTGATATGACAAAGTATGCTTCAATATTATGTTAAGATTTCATGACAAAGGGTTCCTAAGGGAAGTATATTTTGTCATGTATCTGTGATGTGTGTGATAGTGAAACTAAAGTTATGCCGCAAGGGCTAAATGTGTGGAAAAATATATTGAAAAGAGTCAAATGGTGGTGACTCTTACGCTGGGTAGGCTAATGATGTAAGAATCAAGCCCCCAAGTCTAGCTCTAAGACGCACCTCGATATGAGGTTGCCGACGTATTCGTTAGGAATCAGGCCGAACGTAGCTCTAGCCGAACCTCGCATAAGTGTGTGTATACCTCAAAAAGGTCTTTTTAAGGGTTGTAATGTTGTTAGGCTAAAGGTTGAAGAAGAAAGGTTTTTTAGGTAATTTTACCTATGCCACGTGGCCCAATCACGCCTTGACACGTGTCATACCCTAGTTGGTCCTTATTGGGCAAATCTCCTTCTGACACATGTCTCTCCTAGAACTTGGGAGCAAAAGACGGTCTTCAATGGCCCATATCCCGAGTAAGCCGCAATGCGGCGCAGCACAAAATGATTAGGTTAGAATGACCTAATCAGGGGCGCATTTCCCAATGACCTTATAGATAGGGAGATTTCCCCCACTTTCGAGATATCTACAATTATTACAACATACCCTACATTCTCTTACATCAGAGAATCACCTGATCTCGGAATCCGAGAAGATCTCACCTCTTTTTCTACACTTTCTCCCGTTATTCTTCAAGTACTAACTTGATCGTCGGAGGCGGAGCTCCAACCACCCGGAGTCTCTGTTGTTTTGCAAGTACAGGTCGCGCACAACCAGTCTCTGAGCAGTAACTCTCTTGAGGGACAAAAACACCCAAAACACTTGGCGCCGTCTTTGGGAAGAGTACCTCAAAGATGGTTTAAGAGTCTTTACCACCTCCTGAATGTCTGGTCGACCAACCTGAGGTCTTTACTGACCAAGAGGATGATGATCCTCAAATAGAAACCTACATTGCCCAAGATAGCTCCCTAATTAATAAACGCATCCGTCCTAGAGACACTCTAGATCGGGGTGAGAACCAGGAAGGTACAAGCCGGCCCCCTGGTCAGCCGGAAGGGGAAACCCGTACGGCAGGTGGATCCACCCCTGTCACATGGGACGAACTCATGAAATTCATGAATAGTTTCAAGGGTGAAATCAAGGATCTGATTACCAAGAGTAAGGCTGGCCCAAGCAAGGGTCAGTCGGCAAATAAGACTCCTCCAGGGAGGAAGAAACCGGTGAGAGACAGGCAGCCGACTTCGCATCCAAAGGACAAGGCAGCCGGGACTCTCAACTGGTCCAAGATTCTCCTGCCCCAGAAGAACACAAGAAACCCCGCTAGTTTGAACAACAGGAGGGAAACAAAAAATCAACTCCTGACGCTCGGGAAATCATTACCCGCAGAAGAGGTTAGCAGCTGTCTGAGTCAGCTTCTACATCGAGCTTTCCAGAAAGTTTCAAGAACACATCAGCATGGCATACTCAATCCTTGCATTAGAGCCATACAGGCGGTAATACCATCCACTCTGGCCCTCAGATTTTTTGGAATGCACCGTATGTACCTTTTATGGTCTACGGTCCATACTCCCCTTACTTCATGCAGCCGACCCTCTTTGGGGGTCAGGCGGCATATAACGTCCAATCTTTGGACTGGCAGCTTAGACTGCTCAAACTTGGTGAACAAACTTCTGCATTCACCAAGGAGATAACCAAAGCCGCACAGTCGGCCAAGGTTAAGAATGTGGTTGTTGGTGCTTATGATGGAATCACCAACCCGGAGGACCACCTCATGGCCTACTCCAACCTCATGCATATGTAGGGGAAGAAAGACGCTATATGGTGCTGGTGTATCCCGGCTACAGTGAAGGGCATCGCCCAACAATGGTTTGGCAACCTGCCAGCCGGTTGCATTGACAGTTTCAGGAATCTTGCTTTCTTGTTTGCCTCCAACTTCTCGATGAACATCCCTTCTAAAAAGACAAGTCTTGATTTGAGCACCATCCGGCAAGCTGACAGAGAAGGGCTCCACTCCTATGTCAGGCGGTTCAACCTGATGAGAATTCAAATCCAAGGGTTGTCTGACGAGGTAGCCTATACAGACTTCTTCAAGGGTCCTAAGGACGGGTTGACCTTTAACTTCGACCTTGTTCGTAAGAGGGTTTTCACCATTCAAGTGGCGTTGACAGAAGCAGAAAGCTTAATTCAAGCTATAGACCTCTGCTCGTCCAGCCACTAGTCGGACTCAAAGAAGTCCGACAAGCAAAAAGAGAGTCGGTCTGCTCAGCCGGCTCTGAAAGCTGAAGAGAGCAAAAAGAGAAAAGAAGTTTGGGCGGTTAAGGAACCTGATTAGCTGTCCAAAAAGAAAAAGAAAGAATTCAAACTGTATGTTTTGCAGTATGAATTCAATAAAGACTATTACACCATCTCTACAAAGATGAGGGACCAGCTGAGTATTGAGAAGCCGAATCGTATGAAAAGTTTCGTTCAGTCGTGGAACAAGAATAAATTCTGCTATTTTCATTAGGAAGAGGGCCATGACACCAACGACTACTATACTCTTAAGAGGACGTTGAACCGTCTTGCTTACAAGGGCTTGCTGAAGTCCTATGACTTGAAGTCCAAAGCAGCTTCTAAGAGGAATCCTGGGAAGTCATCAAAAAATGTCCATCCTACTAGTAGTTCAGATACCGATAAGGATCCAGTCTACACCATAGCAGGCGGATTCACAAGCGGTGGTCCGACCAATCGGGGCACCAAGGATCATTTGAAAAGGATGATCCATTCAGTCGATGATTGGCAGTTGTCCTCAAGCGGGACATTCCCAAACATCCTCATCACTGAGAAGGATTGGGGCAAGGTTCGCCGACCGCATGACAACCCACTCGTCATTGAATTCAAGGTCGCCAACCAGCTAGTTGGCCGGATTCTCATAGACATAGGTAGCTCTTCTAATCTCATCAGCTACAAGTGTCTGTCCTGGCTTAATTACAAGCGGGGCGGTTTGCACGACGTCTCCCACCCATTAGTTGGCTTTGAGGGAGGAGCCGTGCACCCAGTCCGACAGATTGAAATTCCAATCCGGCTGGGGGAGAAGGGACAAGGGCGACACATGGTCGTCCAGTTCTTGGTGGTTAAGGACGGAGTTAACTGCTACAACATCATCCATGGCCGATTCACTGTAAACGAGTGTAAGGCCGTCATCATCCCAGCCCTCATGCTCCTCAAATATGAAAGGGATGATGGCACTGTTGGCTCCCTCAACGGGGAGTAGAAGACGACAAGAGAGTGATATCTCGCATACGTCAAGCCGACTGCTTCTACAGCTGGTCAGCTAAAGGATCCAATAGAACTTGACGATGTCAAGGATCCTGATTCACCCACTTCAGCAGCCGCCAATAAAAGAAAAAAATGAAAAGCCGGTGGAGGTGAAGAAGGAAAAGAAATAGCAATCACTGACCGGGAAACGGTCAAATGATCTCCGTCCCCAGCCGGCTGGTGAACACATTGATATCCCTCTAGAAGACAGCTGTCCTGAGCGGACTGTTAAGGTGGGGACGGCTGCCTTTAAAAGGCTTGGTGCAGACTTGCACCTTCTATTGAAAGAATTCAAACACATATTTTCCTTTGAGGTGGAGGAGATGTCAGGCATCAGCCCGGATCTTGCCGTCCACAAACTCGTCGTGGATCCTAAAAAGAATCCTATCCGGCAAAAGAAAAGAAATCACGGCGAGGAGAGAAGTCAGGCGGCAGCTGCCGAAGTTAAAAAGCTGCTTGACGGTGGGTTTATTCGGCCATGTAACTTCCCTGATTGGGTTGCAAATATTGTTCTTGTTAAAAAGCCGAATGGTACCTCAACAAGGCACGCCCGAAGGACAGTTATCCGCTTCCAAAGATCGATAGTCTGGTCAATTCTACAGCCGACCATGCCTTGATGAGCTTTATGGATGCCTATTCCGGCTTCCATTAGATACCCCTTGTAGGGAATATTTCTAGCATTATCCCTAGCTTGAACCCCACTTTGATCATACACTAAAGTACGGTGGCGTCCAAATGGAAGGAAGATAGAGGAAAAGAGTCGCTAACAAGTTTTAGGAACTTGTAAACCATTCACAGGGTAAAGGTTACACCCCTTAACAATCCATGAGATCGTCAACTCCAATAGGTCTGGAACCATGACCAGTAGTTCGGGGATGAAGGTAAAATCCAAGCTAAAAGAGATTGAACCTGCCCTAATAATAGGCCTCTACTTTATTCTGATCGTATTCATGTGCGCTTTCTGACTAACATGCAATCAATAGGTTTAACCCTAAACATGTTTAATCTATGTTAGTTGAATATTAATGCACAAATAAACTATTAATGGCGATCACTTGAATTATAATCAAATTAACCCTATACATGCATAAAAGGTGTGATCAAGCAATAACAATAAAATAAATATCAAGCACCATAATCATAATAAATTAATAATCATAATTACCATAATCATGATCATGTTAAACATAATAATAGCAAGATCCTAGGCATGATACTAACAAGATTAATAACAAATCCTACCATGTCACAAAACAATAAAGATCAAAGCTTTAACCCTAACATGATACTAACATGAATATTAAGAAAGAACATAGGAGGCATCATAGGAATCATAATTGTCATATTTGATAATAAAAATTAGAGTTTTTACCCTAAACATGATACTAGGAAGATCAAAACGCCCTAACATGACACTAGGAATCATAATAACAACCTAGACATGATTTCTAAATCATTAATATCAATAAAATCAATTAAAGCACTTACTTGGATGTCTGGTATCTCTTTCTAATAACAAAATAAACACGTTAGTAACTTAAAGGAAAATAATAAACAAACAATTAAATTAAATAATTGAGATAAAGATTTGGGACCAAACCCTCAGCAATTAAAACCTTTCACGTTTAGGGGGAAGGCAACTTCGAATCTGGCTAGGTGCTTCTTGGTCTTGTGAATGCTGAATTTTGTATGCAAAAGGGTTGGTTTAGAAATGAGAAAGAATAAGCTTTAGCATAGAGAGAGAATAGAATTGAAAACTAGAGAGTTGATGATATTTGATGAGAAAGAGAATTAGAGAATTAGAGAGTTGATGGAAATTGATTATTGTTGAGAAGAATTGATGATTGAAAACAGAATTTTAAGAGACTATTTATAGAGAAAATCAGTCGGATGGATAAAAAAATGAATCAGAGTTTCAACGAGAATAAAACACGATTAGTGCCAGATGCTGGTAATTAGCGCCAGGCGCTAATGCAAGTCGTCAGGCGCTAATAATCAGTTTCATGCGTTTATGTTTTTATCATATCTTTTGATCCAGAAGTCCAAATAAGGCATATAATATGTCGTTCGAAAGATCTTGAAGTCTGCCTTCGAAAACAATTAGAATCAGATTAAAAAAAATTTGTAGATAAAATGATATGGCCGAAATAGTGGAAGGGTGTCAGTTTTGGATAGAGTTTTATATTCCATTCATATCTTTTTCGTTATAGTTCGAATTTAATATTATAATAAATCATTGGAAAGAAAATTTTAAGATCTATCCAACCATATAAAATTTGGATAAATATTATGAGGCGAAAAAATAAAATCAGAATATATTCCACTTCGTACAAAACAAGGATTCTAAAAAGGAGTAGTTTTATTCAATTTCAAACTCTTTGAAACATAATTATCAATTCTAACTTCATTAGGATTTAAGAGAACCTTCTAGAATATTCTAGAAGACTATAATCAATCCTTATTGCTTTGGGAATGATAATTAATAATAGGCCCTCCTCTAGATCATTGGGCTGCATATAAAAACCAAACCGGGCCCAACATAGTATTTTTGCCATACCTTCCTCATTTATTCATCGGAATTGGGCTTATAATATATCGTTGGAAAGGTCTTTTCAATTCTCATCCAAATACATTATTATTGGACCCTTATCATGGACCAAACTAAACTTGAATGCACGTTTTTCATAAATAAGGTAAGAAAAGAAATATTTTCAAAAACAGAAAGAAGAGATATTTTAATAAAAACATCCTCATCATTAGACTTTTCACACTTTTGCTTTGTTCGATAATCAAATGAAATGAAAGGTATTCATCACTAGGTTTGGTTTTGGGGAGACACATTTGGGTGTCTACAGAAGCCCCCACTTTAATTGAGTTTGGAGAAACGCAAGTTTCGAAAACAAAAGTCAAAGTAACGACAGGGACGGATAATGATTCAGAATGTTCTGCGATCCTAAATCATTCTTGTAAAGTCAATACCTGCATAACTAGCATTAGTTAAAACAGATAAGAGTGTTAAGAAACGCATATCTTGCACCGTCGAGCACACGTCTTTGAGGGTAACCGATTTTTTGATGCATTGTTGTTGCGACAACTTTCCACAATCTAGGGAACGCCATCTTGCTGTTTTAATGTTCACTTGCCTCTAAACAACAGAGCTTTTTGGATATGTTCACGCGTTTCCGAACCAAGAGCTTCTGAATGATATGCCCACGCGTCACTAAGCAAAAGAGTTTCTTTTTAATATGAACTTCTGAATGATGTGTCCATGCGTCTCTGAATAAAGAGCTTGATAATAGGAGGCCCACGCGTCTTTGAGCAAAAGAGCATGATAATAGGATGCCCACACGTCTCTGAGTAAAAGAGCTTGATAATAGGATGCCCACGCGTCTCTGAGCAAAAGAACTTGAAAGAAATGTTCACGCGTCTTTGAACAAAAAAGCTTGAAAAAAATGTCCACGCGTCTCAAAACAAAAGAGCTTGAAAGAAATGTCCACGCGTCTCTGAACAAAAGAGCTTGAAATAAATATCCACGCGTCTCTGAACAAAAGAGTTTTAATGATACTTGAATGTTTGTTGCGATAATATTCCGAGAAAACTTCTTAAGACCAACGCTTGTCGATCTTTAAAGCTCACTTGAACTTTGCTTCCACTATCCCAGTAAGTTGACGCTATTGATGCTTGTGAACCATTATGTCGGTGCCTCTACTGTTTATGAACAAGTATGTCGGTGTCTCTGTTGTTTATGAACCCGTACGTCGGTGTCTTGCGATGAGCCAATGTTTAGGCGCTTTAAGCTAAGTGAGACGATCTTTTGTTAGGTCGATCACTTATTGCGATTGTAATCCAGCCGACCACTAAATCATGTCAAATTGCTTATAGGGGCTAACTTGCGTACCAAGGAACCTGAAATTGCTGAAAGAGGTTGAAATAACTACTCTAAGTGGTTAAGCGTTTTTTCGCCGCTGCAATGCCTCTGGGGCTGCGATTTGGCTCTGTCGCCAGGCGCTGGGATTTAGTGCCAGGCACTGAAATCTGTTGCCAGACGCTAGATGCTGCCGTCAGGCACTGGAGTAGGGTCTTCCCTATTTTGCTCTTACTGCCGCTGGGATGCACCTGTATTTATCTTTGACTATAGGACTTTGCTAATCTCTTTAATTATTTTAGGGTTGACCTAAGGCTTAGTGTTGCTTGACTCATTGACTTGACACGACTCAAGGTATAAACTTAACTCACTGTGATTGACTCGAGGTTGACTCGACTCGAAGTGAAATGACACGTGTGACTCATGACCCGTGTGTGCATTGCACGTGCGACTCGAAAATGAAAAAAAGCAAAAAATTTCCGTCATTTTTGTGGAGGGTACCGACTTTCTCCCGAAAAAGAAAGACACGAAAAAGAATCGAAGTGAAGTATTTTTAAGATGCATGTTGAATGAGCTTAATCCGTTAACGTTATCTCTCACAGTACAAGGATTGTTACATCTTAGACTATCCTAGTTGACTCGATAATGAAAGTATTTAGGTAACTTAGGCGCGGAGGATAAGTACTTCATACTTTGTGGTGCAATGATGATTGATGAGCAATTTTGACATGACAAGGCATAGTTTAGCGTTATGTTAAGATTTCATGACAAAGGGTTCCTAAGGGAAAGTATATTTGGTCATGTATTTGTGATGTGTGTGAAAGTGACACTAAAGCTAGGCCACAAGGGCTAAGTGTGTGGAAAATATATTGAAAAGAGTCAAATGGTGGTGACTCTTAGGCTGGGTAAGCTAATGATGTAAGGATCAAGCCCCCAAGTCTAGCTCTAAGTAGATAGGGATGAGCATAGGAGATCGATCCCTTGATATGATCATGGTGTAAGTGTGTGAATGTGAATATGAATACATTTTTATTACGGCTGCACCTCGATGTGAGGTTGCCTACGTATCCGTTAGGAATCAGGCCGAACGTAGCTCTAGCCAAACCTCGCACAAGTGTGTGTGTATACCTCAAAAAGGCTTTTTAAGGGTTGTAACGTTGTTAGGCTAAAGGTTGAAGAAGAAGGGGATAAAGGCTCAAGACCCTCAATAAGCCCCCAAGGTGTGCAAGCTTGCTTTTGAATCTTGTATTATTATGCTTGAGGTTTCTCACTTTTGAGCTCTTTCTTTTTTTATTTTTGCACTTTTTTTTGGCTTTTGCAATTTTTTTACTTTTATAAGTGTGGGCAATCCCGATCATGCGGTCTATCACTCACTTGGCATTCATGTTTCTCAGGCACAGTATCGAGCCCTCGATAAGAGACGCAATCTGAGACGTGTTCTTATCGAAGATATTTTCATAGAAAAGACATTGGAACACTTGCCCTTTTGTACACTTTTATTATTATTATTATTATTATTGCTTTATTATTTTTTTGAAATCACTCAAGATTTTGAAGTTGCATATGTTACACACCATCCCATCCCAAGGTTATGTAGATGTAGGTTGAAAACTAAAAGTTCTATCGTTAAACGAGGCTCAAAGTGGTTTATGAAGAAAGGATTGCAAATTTGAAGGGTGAAAGGTGATATGATGTGGCTACAAGGGGTGCCTCAAATCATTGGTATACCTTGTGTTTAGTTTGACATGGATTTTTTTTTTTGTTTTTTTTTTTTTTGCAATGCAATGATCATATGTAAGGAAATAAAATGCTTATTTTATTAAAGGAAAAGAAATAATGATCCTACAAAATAAATTTAAGGAAAGAAAAGGTGCCTATGCTAGACTTATTAGGGAAAAGGTAAATAAAAAAAATTGAAAAAATATCATGAAACCTTGTCGTTGAAGCTTGCCTCTTGTCCCTTGGCTTATCATCACTTGGTGTTCTTGCCGACTTGAAGTATTGGAAGCCCGTTATTTTCAATCAAATATTAGATTGCTTCCTTTAGCTTCCAACAGCTCTCAGTAGTATGACCCCTACCTTGATGGTACTTGCAGCGTACATTTGGGTTCCAACTAGGCAATCTCTTCTCAATTGGGGGATCTTGAATGGGTCCAATAGGAGTAATGAGTCTCTTTGCATGGAGTCGATCAAAAGCATCATCGTAGCTAATTCCAATAGGGGTGAAATCCTTTCATAGTTGCTTTCTAAATCCTTGATTATCCATCGCTAAAATTTCATTAAGGTCGAAAGTACCAACACTGTTACTAGAGTAGGTGTTTTTGGAAGAAGAAGGATAGTCGTTCTTCTTTCCTTTACAGCCACTATTGTGATCGTTACTAATCTTGGCCTTCTTGTTGCGCAGAGGAACATGAAGGAGATTTGAATTAATGAGGTCTTGAACACGATCTTTGAGAGCGAGACATACTTCGGTGGTGTCACCACGACCTCTATGATATCGACAATAAGAATTTGGATCCCAATTGGGAAACGGTTTTTCAGGCGGAGGTTCTTGACTGGGACCAATGGGGTGAATGAGACCTTATCGTGAAGATAGTCAAAAGCTTCATTGTAAGCCATTCCTATTGGTGTGTATTCTTCAATGGTCCGTTTTTCCCATGGCTTAGGAGTATTGATTTCTTCATTAAATCCTTGGTGAGAATTTTGTTCGATAACCATCACCCGATTTGTTAATCCTTCTACCACATTCAAGAGCATGACAATGACATCTTGCAGTTTTTGAACGTCCTCTTTTAGACTTGACGAGTTTTCCTTGGTATTATCTAAGAAAATACTTTCATCCTCTTCGATCATGGCCACTTCATCCAGAGAGGTTATATAAGCTATCTCGATCATGGGCTCACCTACAGGTGTGATAAGGAGTGAAGGATCGAAGGATGTTTGATCTTCTGCGATGGCTAGAATCTCGAAAGTTTTATTGTCATCAATCAGATCCTGAATAGCTTCTTTGAGTTTCCAACACTCCTCAGTATTGTGACCCTTTCCTTGGTGATTTTTGCAGTGCTTATTAGGATCCCACTTAGGTGGCCTGGCTTCTGGAACTAGATCCTTGATAGGTCCTATGGGCATGACAAGTCCTTTGTGGTGTAGTTTTTCGAAAGCTATTTCATAACTTATACCAAGTGGAGTGAACACCCTTTTTGACCTTTGGATTCGTGATTTAGAGGCGTTCGTAGCATGTACTTCGTTAATGGGAGAGGAAGAAGAAGGATGGTCGTTCTTATTTCCTCTCGCACTATTATCTTTTAGAAGGTCATCTTTAATGTCAATGCCTATATTATACAAAGCCTTGAAAGTATTCAAGTTGTGTTGATATTTTAAGTGCTTTGCATATTTTTCTTGAAGCTTTTTGATGAACATCCTTACAGAATCTTTTTCGATAGGAACCTTAACCATATTAGCAGAAGTTTCCCTCCATTTGTTGAAGAAAGAAGTGAACCCTTCGTTTTCTTTTTGTTTTAACATCTCAAGTTTTCTGTGGTCTGTTTTGTCTTGAATGTTGCACTTATATCTATCTATGAAAGCGTTTGTTATGGAATCCCAAGAAGAGGTTTTCTCTTTGTCAAAGGGAAAAGAACCATTGTTGACAAACGGTCTCAAGAGATTAAGAAAACAAGGAATGAAAGACTTTCTTATCAATCCCCTTAATGTTCATTATAGTTTCAAAAGCTCTTAGATGAAAGTAAGGGTTATCTGTTGCCTTGAATTTTGGGATGTCGTTGGCATTGAACTTATGCGGAAGAAGCTCCTTGTCCAGCGAGACCCCTTGTGAACTAATGCCCTGAAATTTATAGTCACTAGATAGCTTGCTCAAGCTTTCTTGCATAAGGTTTGTTTGTTGCTGCTTTACAGGATCATCAATTTTGAGGGTTAAAGCCTTGAACGCTTAATTCACGGTAATCAATTGATTCCTAAGATCATTGACTTCTTCTTGAGTTGCCATTATCTTTTTAGCTTTCCTCTTTTAACGGATCGGTTTATCAAAAAGTAAGACTTGAACAAAGGTGTTGTCCTTGATTAATCGCCCTTCTCTCCTTGACCAAAAACTGTGGAAAGGGAATTAGTGATATTCATTGTTAATTATTTGACTCAACTCTATTCAACATGCAAAGATGGAATAAGGTAGGAAGAATGAAGGTTGTGATGTGAAGAAACATGATGTAGATGGAGAGATATGAAGAAATTAGGAATAGAATGTACCCCCAACTCAAATGACGGAAAGAACCGACTCATGCATGAACCTAAGACATAGTCATGGTGTATATACATGTTAGTGGGTGCTTTATTGCAAGTGACATGTTAAGACTCGTGTCATGACCATGTTACTAGACTATGTGACTAGACTCGAACAAAGACTAAGTTAAGACCTCACGTATATGCATTAAACTGGACAGGCTGTGATATTTTAGTCATAACTTTTATCTGTGACTTTGATTGGGATGAAACCAACGCCAAATTAAAGATGAAACTCGGGGATACAGATCCATAGTTTGTAAGACTCGTAATTCTTTCTAGAACTCCAGCTATGACCGAAACAAGTTGACGCTTGTACAATATAAGGGAATAAAAATCCAGGTCGACTTAAAGGAACTATTACTCGATTTTAGGTATATTTTTAGCTCAAATTAATTTATTAAACAAAGTCCTTTAGACATTAATTAGTTTATTTAGGCTTAATCACAAGTCAAACAAACGGTTAGGAAAAACACATAGAGTATGCACAAGCAAAGAATGCACAAGTAGTCAAGTAGTCACAATATGATGCAATGAGTTTGCAACCTAACCATGGCTCTTGTTCTCTAAAGTTCGGGATATGGGTTAGTCAAAGAGGGTCCATGGTTAATGGTCCGGATGCACTGCGCGGAAGCCTTACCTTTGAAGGTTTGGCGCGAGTTCATGGGACACCGCGGGTTAAAAACTCGCTTCCATGGTTCGGTGAATTCAACATTCTCGGATGTACCCTTTGTTTCACAGAGCGTTAAATCAGGTAGATGGAGCATGAATTCCCATAGGGTTATGTCCATATGTAGAACATATATGGGTTTCAAAAATGTGAGAAAAACTCAATCAGGAAGTAGGATCGAGCAAACAGTGCTAAAAACTTGTCAAAATTAGAACACATATTTCTGGCTCTGTATTGGAAGAACTTGGCGCCAGCAAATAGAGGTCGGCGCCGCGATTTGGCTCTGGTGCCTGGCGACAGGAGATGTTGCCTGACGCCAGAGTCAAATCCTCGTCGCTAGACTCTATTTTTTTACGCTAGTTCCTACATGCCTCAGCAGCTTTCTGTGCTCGATAAAATTTTCCAGTTTCGCGCAGCATTATTTCGATCCTAGTTGTGACAGATATTCCTCAAATTTCCTACGTGTAAAAATCCTATGTTTTTCACTCATTACGGATGGTCTTTCCAATGAGATCTTTTTTATGCATATGACAATAATGTTAATTAAAATTACGCACATAAAATACTTAGAACTTTTCGAGTCTCATCCACTCATTCCAAAATCATTGCCGAAATAAATTTCAGGAATTAAATAGAAATCCTCCCCAATGGAGTCGCCAAAAACTGTAGGGAATATTTCAAGCATTATCCCTAGCTTGAACCCGACTATGATCATACACTAAAGTACGGTGGCGTCCAAAGGGAAGGAAGATAGAGCAAAAGAGTCACCAACAAGTTTTAGGAACTTGTAAACCATTCACATGGTGAACGTTACACCCCTTAACGATCCAGGAGATCGTCAACTCCAATAGGTCTGGAACCATGACTAGTAGTTCGGGGATGAAGGTACAAATCCAACCTACAAGAGATTGAACCTGCCCTAATAATAGGCCTCTACTTAATTCTGACCGTATTCATGTGCGCTTTCTGACTAACATGCAATCAATATGTTTAACCCTAAACCTATTTAATCTATGTTGCACTACTACAAAAGGAGTGTTTTTTCGATGATGTTGCCTCGACGCTAGGTAAGGGGCGTCAACAGGTAAATTTTTCATCCCGTGTTTTTACAACGCTTTTAGGTGACAAAAGCAATTTTTGCCGCTATAAAGCATCGAGAATACAAGCACATGTCACGCACGTGAATGCAATTAGTGCCTCGTGACTCAGCCCACATTTTCAATTTTAGGGGAAAAAATTAAACCAACAAAAAAAATATTCTGACTACTCAAGTTCTCAACCCTAACATCTCTCCTTCCTTTCTTCGTGAGATTTATAGATTCCAAAATCTAAATCCAAATCTTAACTCTCCCTGTAATTCCCCTAATTATTGTGTGGAGAAATTTCTCTACTCACTTTGACCTGTAATCAAATTTGTCATTCTCTATGCCGCCATTAATTCTAAGGTACGTTTTTCATTTTAGAATTCGAATTTCGCTTTTAATTTGAAGACTAGCTAATTAATTTTTTTTAGGAATTTTTTAACATTATCACAAAATTATGATCAGGTATTGTTTGATTTTTGAATACAGAAAGCATAGGGTTTTATTATATTTATATATATTGTTATGCTTCATTTTGGGAAAATTATTTTTGATATAAGGAAATATTCGATTATAAGAAATAGTATAATCAGATTTCATGTGCGAATCTAAAAGAAGTTTATATTCAATCGATTGAATTGGAAATTTATAAGTAAATTTCTAAAGAGAACTTGAGATTTTGAGAAACAGTAAGAAATGAAACAAAAAGAATTAAGCCGGAATGACAGCTTCTTGTTCCTTTTGACTATATTTAATTGGTTGTTTGATTAATTTTTGGTTAGTTTTATTCAAATTCAATTCATCTTTGGTTGTTGAAAAGCAAATGTTACTTATCAGGGGTGTTCAAATCCGGGTACCCGGACATTCGGGTACCCGGATCTTCGTGTACCCGGATATTCGGGTAGTTGATTAGTCGGCCCGTGTCCCGTCCCGAATAATACGGGTACCCGGTTTTCCGGGTACCCGGATTATTCGGGACGGGACATGGGTACCCGGATTTTTTTTTATTTATTTATGAATTTGTACCTAATATATGGTATTGGTTGTTGTTTTCATTTCAATAAACCTGCAGTATTTTATTTTTAGAAAATCTGCTGCATTTTCACAAAAACAAAAACTGCAGTATTTGATATAAAAAATTTACAAAGTTTTTGAGTCTTTAATTACATAACTTCAAAATATACAAAGTACAAATAATGGCACAAAGCCACACAACAAACGAAATGTGAGGAAATCAATTCATTCACTTGTGAATTGTGAGATCCGATATTTCAAGTGTCTCATCAATAACAATTGCAAGTTGATCCAAAACCAAATCTTTCATTCCTACAAAACACAAATAATGCAATAAAATAATAACATCACATATATTATATATATAGCAAAGTGGTAAAATACAGGAATATAAAAATTTACCAAACAAACACATTAATAAATATGATTAAATGAAAACAGGAAGTTTAAAAAAAATTAAATAAAAACAAATTGATTTAGATCTATAACAACAAAAATTACAACAAACTAACCTAAGTTGGTGAGAAGATTGAGAGAACGGATGAAATTAGATCTACCAATTGATGATAAAGAAAATAGTTGGATTCAAATTACTAAGGTAAAAACCACGAAAAATAATACAAAAATACCACTAAAATTCTACAAATAAAACATACCTGAGATTGAGGGATGTACTGAAGTGTGAGGAATAGAGGATGAATCGAATTATGCTTGAGGAATTGAGTTGATTGATATTTTGAGAGATGGAGGCGCTTGAGAAGTTGAGAGCAGTCAGAGAATTTGAGTGTTAGGGGTTTTTTTTAGACATTGTGAGGTGAGTGCGTGAGTCTTGAGTTGTGAGAAAATGAACCCTAGGGCCTAGGCTAAGTGGGCTGATCTAAGCTAGTGGGCTGATGAGGATTTTGAGACTTTTTTTTTCCTTAATTTTTAACGGGTATTCGGGTACCCGCGAATTAGCAAATCTGACCCATGTCCCGACCCGCGAAATTGCTAATTTAGCAGGACGGGTACCCGACCCGAAAAAAACTGAAAAAATAGATAATTTCCCGTCGGGTTTTTTGCGGGTCATCGGGTATTCGGGACGGAACAACCGGGTCGGGTTTTTTTTGAACACCCCTATTACTTATAATTTTGTCAGATCTGTTATGATTTTTCAATTTAATTATTGATTCGTCCTCTATATCTATGCATCAAATATAGGTTTATAATTCTTTTGGTTTGCTTTAGTCCATTCTTTTCTCAATTTTTAATTTTTGTTCTTCACGTACATAAGAGGGGTTTCTTTTCCCTGACATTTTTTTTTTATAGAATTTTGATTTCAAATGAAATTAGTAGTACTAAATTGTATAATTGTTCTTTCTTGACTTTGTACTAATAAGTTGATTTCGTGATGGAAATTAGAGAGTATTAGGTGCTTGAGTTTACAAGTTTTTATAAATGCCTGAAAGCTAACAACTGAATGAAGAATAGATATAGCCCACTATAAATTTAAAAAGCTGGTCAACTTGTGGTTATAAATTATGAGTGCTAAACACTTATTTTAGTGTATGATGTTTTTGAATTTTTTGGCAGTGGTCATACTTTACTTGCAATATGTTTTTATTAGTAGTATTGAAATTAATAAATTGGGTTTTGTGATGGAGTTGACATTGAGCTGATTTCGTAATGCTATTGAGGTAGCATTTTATGGCTAATCTGTAAATGGATTCTAATTTTCTGTTGTTCACAGGTGTATGAGTCAGACTTGACTGAACTATTTACCTTGACTTGCTCAAGATGTAATGGAATGACAAAGGTTCTTGACTTACTATTATTAAATTTCTGTTTACATGTTTTATTTTCTCAGATTATCTCTAGTAGGCATTATGTTTAGGTACGTATATTTCTTAATTAGAAATCGTTTCCTGTTAATAGGGATTTGAAATCAGGTGTCCAGCATTGCTTGCAGGTGCGTAGTCACATCTTTATCTATCCTATACGCTTCACATAATTTTTATCAGTTCCTAACTTCTCTCTAATATCATTATTTTGTCTAATGCAGGCATATGTTGGGGTTGCTAATGATCTGAATGTTATTATTGTTGCATTTAGAGGAACCCAGGAACACAGGTTACATTTTTTTTATTTATTCAAAACTTTTTCTTTTTGAAATTGATACTTTTAAGGTTGGTTATTAGTCTTATTACGTAGAAGGTTATAATGTTTAGCTAAATTGTTGGTTATAAGAAAGCTTTACATATTTGCAATATTATATAGAAACTAACATATCTTAATACAAAATTCTCTTTGGAAAGATGTATATAAGAATTCTATCATATGCTTCCCATGAGTTCAGGCTAGTCCCTAGCCTTTGAATTTAGGTTTAGACAAACCTGAGATTGCCCAAGTTATGTGAACTTAGTATAGCTTATTACCGGCTGTTAGACATTAAACAAGGCTTGTGATAGTTTTATGGTGCATAACTAGGTAAGTAATGTTGGCTATTCCACAAGGTTACATTTTTATAGTGATCGTGGTGGTTCCAAGGTCCAACATCATCATGTTCTAAATTCCCTCTTTCTTTGATAAGGAACTGTGATTTTCAAAAATACCTGCTGTGTGGGCAGTAATATCTCTCTTATACAATCTGAGCTAAACAAAAAAATGATGCTTGGTCAATGTGTACATCTCTTTGCATACTCTTTTTGTTAAGTTAAGAACTGAGTTGAAGACTACTATTATCAACTATGAAATGAGAGGATTACTCCGTGCATGCTCGATCAGTGATTTAGTGGCTTATAAATTTTTTTTGTTCATGAGTTGATATTTATTTAGATAGTAATTAAAAATTCCTGTGTAAGAACCAATACATGAAATGGGTCTTGCTAGCTTTTTGCAGTATGACACACCTTTGTGTAATCAAAGAGATCTTTCATATTTGTAAGAGAAAGTTAGGAAGGGTTAATTTATTTTTGGTTTTATTTTATTTCAATTGAATTCTTGATGGGGACGTAATCGAGAAATTAGTTTTGCAAACTAATTCCTTTTTCAGGGTCTATTGGGGACTGTGATTAAGAGAATTTGAAGAGGTTTTTTCTCCAATGCCGCTTTTCAGCTAATTTAGTGCCTACTTGACCTCCCCGGTACCTGGTGCTCTTATCTTGCTGACATGGCAGCCTCATGGCAGGTGACTTGGCAATAGCTTGGGTGTTGCAGGTACGTATGTGTTGTTGCTTTTGTTGTTAATTGTTGTTTTTTCTGTTTTTATTCTTGTTTAATGTTGCTGTTATTATTGTATGATGTTACTGTTGCACGCGTTGTGGCGTTATTGCATATTTGCTACTTCCTTCCATTACTGACTGAGTTGCTGGCCCAATAATCTTCATGGCTTTGTTTGTGTCCTATCTTGTGTGTGTGTTCGTGAAGAATGTTCATGACTGAATACGAGGGAGAATGTTCAGGAAGGAATTAGTCGCTATAATCCTTCCCTGCTGCAGTTACTTCTGTTTGAGGATTATAGGTACAAGTTTGTTGATAATTTTAACCTTTTTTTTTTGCATCAGGCAACCTTCAAGGGCAGTTGCTTCCTCTAAATTTTTCTATCCTCGGATGTAATCTCCTACCATCTTGGCCTATATTATGGGGCATCATTTAGTTACATAAAGGTTTTTCCTTCTTCCTCCATTCATCTCAAACTTTGCTTTACGCCCTCTTGCAAGCATATTAAGGAGCAGCTAATTGGAGATTGATTGAAGATTTTTTGAGAAGAAATGAGCAGATTTGTTCCTCTACAACTAGTCACGAATGAAGTATAAGTTGGAATTATATCTGTTGTAATAGAAAACTCATTATTATGAGATGTTGTACATGTACTATAATATACTTCTATTGAATAATAAAAAAATTTCCCTAATTTTTAGGTATATATATATACATATTTTGGTTATATTTTCAGTATGAAATACGTTTTTTGATAATTTATTTTAAACGCATGATTTCGGGTAAATATATTCTGGGTTTCTTTTTTAAAAGAATATGAACAAGAAAAACTGTCCCCAACATAAAAAAAAAAAAAAAAAAAAAAAAAAAAAAAAAAAAAGCAATGACAGAAAAAAGCGTCACCAAAATATTGAACATCAAATATTTGAAACTCTAGACACAAAAGAGTATCACCAATCAAAGGATTTTAGACACAAAAAAGCGTCGATAAAGTCGAATAAGTGCGCCAACTACTGCAAATTCGACGCTTCGCATATTATTTTGGACATAGAAAAGCGTCGGGATTCTTGACGCTTTGTTATGTCCAAAAAAATTCTCGACTCACTTATTTTCGACACTTTTTAGAAGCGTCGAGAAATATTTTTGCGATGTTTTTTGTGTCGAAAATAAGGTTTAAAAGCGTCGAAAAAACACGCTTTTTGTAGTAGTGTTGGTTGAATATTAATGCACAAATAAATTATTATTGGCGATCACTTGAATTATAATCAAATTAACCCTAAACATGCATAAAAGGTGTGATCAAGCAATAACAATAAAATAAATATCAAGCACCATAATCATAATTATCATAACCATGATCATGTTAAAGCATAATAATAGCAAGATCCTAGGCATTATACTAACAAGATTAATAACAAACCCTAGGATGTCACATAACAATTAAGATCAAAGCATTAACCCTAACATGATACTAACATGAATATTAAGAAAGAACATAGGAGGCTTCGTAGGAATCATAAGTGTCATATTTGATATTAAAAATTATAGTTGTTACCCAAAAAATGAAGATTTTTACGCCCTAACATGACACTAGGAATCATAATAACAACCTAGACATGATTTCTAAATCATAAATATCAATAAAATCAATTAAAAGCACTTGCTTGGATGCCTGGTATCTCTTTCTAATAACAAAATACACACGTTAATAACTCAAGGAAAATAATAAACAAACAATTAAATTAAAAAATGGAAATAAAGATTTGGGACTAAACCCTGAGAAATTAAAACCTTCCACGTCTAGGGCGAAGGGAACTTCGAATCTGGTTAGGTGTTTCATAATCTTGTGAATGCGGAATTTTGTATGCAAAAGGGTTGGTTTAGAAAAGAGAGAGAATAAGCTTTAGCTTAGAGAGAGAAGAGAATTGAAAACTAGATATTTGATGATATTTGATGAGAAAGAGAATTAGAGAATTAGAGAGTTGATGGAAATTGATTATTGATGAGAAGAATTGATGATTGAAAACAGAATTTTAAGAGGCTATTTATAGAGAAAATCAGTCGGATGGATAGAAAAAAAAAATCATAATTTCAACGAAAATAAAACACGATTAGCGCCAGGCGCTAAAGGTTAGCGCCAGGCACCAAACCTTAGCGCCAGGCGCTAATGCTTGTCGTCAGGCGCTAGTAATTAGTTTCACGCATTTTTGTTTTTATCATATCTTTTGATCCAGAAGTCCAAATAAGGCATTTAATATGTTGTTGGAATGCTATTAAAGTCTAATTTCCAACCCAATTAGAATCAGATTAAAATCTTTTATATATAAAAAGATATAGCCGAAATAGTGGAAGGGTGTCAGTTTTGGATAGAGTTTCATACTCAATTCATATCTTTTTCGTTATAGCTCGGATTTAATATTATAATATATCATTGGAAATATAATTTCAAGATCTATCCAACCAAATAAAAGTTGGATAAATATTATGAGTCACAAAAATAAAATCTTAATATATTCCACTTCGTACAAAACAAGGATTCTAAAAAGGAGTAGTTTTATTCAATTTCAAACTCTTTGAAACATAATTATCAATCCTTACTCCATTAGGATTTTAGAGAACTTTCGAGAATATTCTAGTAGAATATAATCAATCCTAATAGCTTTAGGAATGATAATTAATAATAGGCCCTCCTCTAGATCATTGGGCCGCATATAAAAACTAAACCGGGTCCAGTTTAGTATTTTGGCCATAACTTCCTCATTATTCATCGGAATTGAGCTTATAATATATCGTTGGAAAGCTCTTTTCAAGACCCATCAAAATACACTATTATTGGACCTTTATCATGGACCAAAATAAACTTGAATGCACGTTTTTCATAAATAAGGTAAGAAAAGAAATATTTTCATAAACAGAAAGAAGAATCACTAGACTTTTCACACTTTCGCTTTTTTCGATAATCAAATGACATGAAAGGTATTCATCACTGGGTTTGGTTTTGGGGAGACACATTTGGGTGTCTACACCCTTGTGGAAAAAAGATCAAGAGAAGACGACCTTCGTCACTGATCAGGGGTTATTCTGTTACACTGTGATGTCGTGTGGCTTGAAGAATGCGCCGACTACTTTCCAATGGATGATTAATACAGTCTTCATTAATCAGATTGGAAAGAATGTAGAGGCGTACATTGATGATAGTATAGTCAATTTCAAGTTACAAACGGATCACCTTGCTGATCTCTGAGAAACCTTCACCACACTCAGGCAGCATAAGGTCATGTTAAATCCCAAAAAGTGTGATTTTGGTGTTGAGTCTGGGAAGTTTCTCGAATTCCTGATTGACCATAGGGGGATAGAGGATGACCCCGAGAAGATATAGGCGGTGATTGACATGAAGTCACACCGCACTGTGAAGGAAGCTTAGAGGCTTACCGGTTGCCTGGCTGCGCTTGGGAGATTCCTTAGCCAGTCAGGTGACAAGTGCCTTTATTTCTTCCAGGCAATCAGGAAGAAGACCAGATTTGAATGGGGGGATGATGTTGAGGCGGACTTTAAAAAAATGAAAGAACATTTCCACTCCTTACCAAGTCTCGGATCATGCCCTCAGTGCTGTTCTCCTTGCTGAGAGAGATGGCAATCAGCTCCCGGTCTATTTCATTAGCCATGTTCTTAGAAATACTGAACTTTGGTACCCCATGGTTGAAAATTTTGGCCTTTCCCTTTACATGGCTGTTAAGAAGTTAAAACCATACTTCTTGGCACATCCGCTGGTGATCTATACTGAACAGCCCCTCAAGCGGCCAATGAAAACCCTGGACTCATCCGGAAGAATGCTTAAATGGGTTATTGAAATGCAGTCTCTTGAAATCTCCTACATATTCACACATGCTTTAACGTGGGGACCCATATCCATTCACTCTCAATGTCCAGTACATCAAAGAAGGGGATGAATTCCCATGCTATGAATTCCCTGAGCCTTTCGTCCACGATGGGAAGCGTGAGCCAGGGTTCGAGATGTTCCTTGATTGTGACTTTTTCAATGAAGGCGATGAACTCTTCACAATTGAGAAACTAGCTAGTCCAAGCTCTGATGATTTGAACATTAGTATTCGTTTTTGACTAGAAAAGAATGAATCCAATCCTATATGTAATGATGATTCTGAGCTCATTCAAGCTGTTATATCAAGCAAGGATTTAGACCCCTCTGAGTGAAACGTCCAGGCCGGTAATATTTCAAAGGGATGGCGCAAGACGGTGAAGATCACTACGCCAAGTTGAGAGAAGTTGGAAGTAACCGCTGGCGAAGATCCTATGTTTGATGAATCTGAGTCGTCTTGGTCCGAGTCCGAGTCTAATTCTAAGTCTGTAGGCGAGTCTTTAGGTTTTGAGGCCAACCCTCTTTCTGCTATAGAGTCCAATCCTGAGTCTTTTGTTGAGTCTCCTCTTTCTATCCCAAATAATTATGGCGAGGTCGCAGCTGACCTTGCCCTCCTTGATGTAATGACCAATGAATTCAATGAAATGATTACCTTTGTATACAATACGTGTCATTCCCCTAACCCTAATCAATATTGCTTTTCTAATGATAAAAATGACAATGAAATAATAAAAGCAAGGAAAGAACACGAAAACGAAATAGCAATTATTGAAGATACAGAAACAGTTAATATTTCCAATGATACGACTATCTAAGAAATAAAAATTGGATTAACGTTAAGTCAAGATGAACGCAAAGAGCTAATTAACTTGCTTAGTGAATTTGTTGATGTATTTCCTTGGTCATACGAAGATATGCCAGGAATTGACAAGGATATAGCTTAGCATACAATACCACTCATTCCAGGTATGAAGCCTGTCAAACAAAAGTTGCGCCGTATGAAACCGGATGTGGCTCTCAAAATCAAAGAAGAAATCAGAAAGCAATTGGCTACAGGTTTCATCAAAGTATCCAAGTATCTAGAATGGATAGCAAATGTGGTTCTAGTTCCGAAGAAGGATGGAAGGGTCAAAATGTGTGTTCATTACAGGGACCTCAATAAAGTAAGCCCGAAAGATGGGTTCCCTCTACCTCACATTGACATTCTGGTCAATAACACAGCAAACCATGCACTCCTATCGTTCATGGACGGTTACGCCGGATATAATCAAGTATTAATGGCTGAGGAAGAAATGGAGAAAACCACATTCATCACACAATGGGGTACATATTGATATATGGTAATGCCATTCGGGTTGAAAAACGCGGGTGCCACCTACCAAAGAGCAGCCACAGCATTGTTACATGATATGATGCACAAAAAGGTGGATGTCTATGTTGATGATATGATCGTCAAGTCAAAAGATCGCCCAGGCCACATCATTGCACTTCGCAAGTTCTTTGAAAGACTCCGCAAGTACAACATGAGATTAAATCGAGAAAAGTGTGTATTTGGAGTCACGTTAGGCAAACTACTTGGATATGTGATCAGTTCTCGAGGGATTGAAATAGATCCCACAAAAGTCAAAGCGATCATGGCCATGCCACCACCTAAGAATGAGAAAGAAATTCGAGGCTTCATTGGAAGGCTGGAATATATAAGTACGTTCATATCAAACAAAACTCGTGGCAATATGTGAACCTATATTCAAGAAGCTTAAGAAAAATGTCCCAGTCACATGGGATGATGATTTCCAAAAAGCTTTCGACAAAATCAAAGAGTACCTGGCAAACCCACCCGTGCTAGCGCCAGCAATGCCTGACTTTCCTCCTTAACTATACCTTACGGTCACAAGAGAAACGATGAGGGCAATGCTAGCACAAGAGATCGAAAGCAAGGAGAATGCAATTTAATATTTGAGAAAGAAGCTTCAAGGATATGAGACATGATACACACCACTTGAAAAGTTGTGTCTCGCACTTGTGTGGGCCGCATAGAAATTAAGACATTACATGCTCACTCATACAGTGCATGTCGTGTCCAAGATGGATCCTCTCAAGTACTTGTTCAAAAAAGCAACACTCATTAGCATATTATCAAGGTGGATAGTAAACCTTGCTTAGTTTGACTTGAAATTTGTACCACAATAGGCATCAAAGGTTCTGCGGTTTCTAACTTCTTAGCAGATTTTCCACTAGAAGAAGTTGAGAAAGTAGAAGATGAGTACGATTTCCCTAACGAAGATTTACTCATGACCGAAGATGATAGCTGGACGCTCTATTTTGACGGAGCTTCAAACCAAAAGGGTTGTGGTGTAGGGGTCTTGGTCGTATCACCCAATGAAGAGCATATCCCAATTTCCATGAAGCTTGACTTTGATGTCACCAACAATGCCGCAGAATACGAGGCATGCATCTTGGGATTAGAAACAGCTGTGGCCTAGGGAATTAAGAAGCTCAAAATCTACAGTGATTCATCACTAATCATTAACCAGATCTCCAAGAGATGGAAGGTGAGAAGTGAAAGTCTCGCTACGTATCAAGCTCATCTGGAAACTGTCACGGAGCAACTAGAGGAAGTGGAATATACAAACTTGCCTAGAGAAGAAAAAACAATTTGCTGACGCACTGGTTAAATTAGCATCAATGGTGCAAATTCCAACAGACACAATAAGAATGCCATTGACTATAGAAAGAAGATATGAGCCGGCTTATGTTCACGCACTTGATGATGAACACCAAGCACAAGAAGAAGATGAAGAACCATGGTATACAGATATCCTTAATTATGTGACAAAGGGAGAATACCCTCCTAATACTGACAAAAGGGCACGCCGTGCTTTGAGGCTCTTGGCCTCACAATATATGCTCATTAGGGGAGAAGTCCACAAGAGGACTGCACTAGGGAAAAATCTCTTATGCATAGCCAAGAAAGAAGCACACAAAACCATGGAAATCCTTCATGCCGGCATATGTGGAACGCATATGAATGCAAAGATGTTAATCCAAAAGATTCAACGACAAGGTTATTATTGGACTACTATGGAGAGAGATTGTCACGAATACGTCAAAAAATGTATGAAGTGTTAAGTCTACGTAAATTTACAGCACGTTCCACCTTCGCTTCTCTATACATATACTTCTCCATGGCCTTTCTCTACTTGGGGTATCGACATCATTGGAAAGACAACGCCACCAGAACAAGGGGGGCATGAATTCATCCTCGTAGCAATCGACTATTTCACCAAATGGGTCGAAGCTGCCTCATATGCTAAGTAAACAGCAAAATATATAGCTCAATTTATTGAGTAAAATATCATATGCCGCTATGGGGTACCTCATGAGATGATCAGTGATAATGGGACGCATTTCCAAGCTGAGTTCGCAGAACTATTAATGAAATATCATATCAAGCATCACAGATCATCACCCTACAGACCACAAACAAATGGTGCGGTCGAATCGGCCAACAAAAATGTGAAAACTATCATCGAAAAGATGACGGAAAATTACAAAGATTGGCAAAGTAAGCTACATTTCGCCCTTTGGGGTTATCGAACCTCTATTCGTACATCAACAGGGGCTACCCCTTTCTCTTTGGTCTATAGAGTTGAAGATGTCCAACCAATAGAGCTCTAAATCCCATCTCTCCGAATCGCGTTGGAAAGCCAACTAGATGAAGTCGACTGGATTAGAGCAAGATTTGATGAACTAGTCTTATTTGACAAAAAACGCTTGGCAGCTTTGCATCATGTCCAAACCTACCAACAGCGTATGGCACGACATTTTAATAAAAAAGTCAAGACTAGGAACATTAAGGAAGGTGACTTGGTGCTTAAGGCACTTTGCAAAAATATGTTGGATCCAAGAGGAAAATTTAGACCAAATTGGTCAGGTCCGTACATTGTTAAATCCATTTTGTCTGGCGGAGCGACATAATTGGTAGATATGGATGGTAACAGTTTCAACAATTTAACCAACTTGGATCAACTCAAGAAATTTTACGCCTAGTTGCATGGGTTCATGACCCGATAGAGCAACGTTTGGCCTGATTCCTTTTAATGATACGTAGGCAACCCCTTAAGAGGGTCCGACAACTTTAAAGAAATAAAAATCCTTCCTTCGTCGATCAAGTAACACACAAAACAGCAAAATGGAGCTAAGGTGACACGTCAGCTTACACCGTCAAACGGCAGCTTCCACCGTGCCACGATGGAATTGCATAAAAAAAAAAATTGCCGCACCACGGGGAATTCCACCGTGGCACGATGGAATTCCAGCAAAAAAAAAAGACTTCAGTCGCACTGCGGGGAGTTCCACCGTGGCATGGTGGAATTCCAAAAAAAAAAAAAAGGGAATCAGACTTTGCGAATTGTTCCATGGCGCAGACTTTGTGAATTCTTTCATTTGTTCGACATTTGTTATTATTCTTCCATTGCGTCCGAATTCTTGACTCGGATATATATAAAAAAAAAGTCATTGTAATTTTTATTTAACGCGAAAATAAATATGTTGTTATTATTGAAATAAATGTGACTACAATTATTGGCATCATGCGCCTTATTTAAAAAATAAAAATTATAAATCATATAAGCAAAGCAATATTGATCTAATCCTTCTTCACTTTAGGAACCTCCTTCTCTTTTTCAACTAGGTCGGCCTTCACCATTAATGTGTCTTTTGTAGCCCGCACCGTCACACCCCTAGTCGAACTTTCACCCCTTTCACCTTTCTTAAAATTCTTTGATTGCTTCTCTCTACAAACCATTTTATCCTTACCCTTTCCATTCACATAATTCTTCGTTTTAGGCATTATAGGATAATTAAATTCAATACCTTGTGTTCTTGGACCTAGACGATCTTTAGGAGGTGCTTTCTTACTTCCAAGATGGCCCTTCACATCAAAGTTACGTGATCCAATTCGATCCCTTTTACTTCTAGGATTCAACCATGCCTTGTATGCACTAGATAAGGGAGGAGGAGCTTCGCTACTTGCAAAAACGGTCAACAAAGGTCTTCCAACCCAATAAGCCTCGTACTTGTGAATGTTACTTTCATGCAACGATACTTCACGAGAACTATCGTTATAGCGTGGAACTACTTGTTCAAGTCCATATTGTCGCATCAATCGAGAAGGACAATAAAAAGTCAGCTTTGAGATACTAGGAACGCGACAATACGGAGTATCATTCGTACCAACCATCCTAGTAAGCCTCCACCAAGGCACCACCTATCGAATGGAAAATTCTCTCTTTGCAAAGAAATTCTTCCAATCATCATATGACATGTTCGCAGAGTAATTCTTCTTCTTGCGGACTAGATCGTTGGGACCATATTTTTAAATATCGTCGGGGGCTTCAAATAGTTCTAAATGCTCCATCAACCAAATCTGCAAATTAAAAAAAAATTAGTCAAAAAATTAAAAAAAAAAATTTAATTTTTTTGCAGAAACTCACCGTCACATGGCAGGTTTCATCGCGGCAGACATGCACCGTAAGACGGTGCCTGTTTTGTGTCACGGGGCCTACTCAGAGCGCGTTTTTACCTGCAACAGCACTAGAGAGCCCTTCATGACGGCTTTCCGGTCACCTTTTGCTTCGTCAAGGCCGCGCAACGTTTCTCCAAGGCACGTAGGCATAGGAAAACTCCCTGATTCAACATGTTCAAGCACAGACGCTAACCAAGCATGTCCTACCCTACCGTTTGCAAATAAAAGCTTGCTAAACATGCAAAAAATATAAGCCCTTCTACGGTATACGTGATAAGACTTAGAGACAGGTCGATTGAAATACAAATTTGCAAGTTATTCTAAGTCTACCTCATTACCACACACAATTTTATTTAAATCTAGATCTGTCAGATTCTGATGGCGTTCAAAGTCTTGGTAATAATACTCACGTAGGGTAGGCATGGCAACGAGATTTATGGAAGGAAACCAAAAGATGGCACCGAATTCCTCCGGCAAGGGACATATTCCATCGTTATCAAATTTAAAACAATGTGTTTCTGGACTCAAATAGTCTAAAGCTGCCCTAAGAAAATCATGTTCAATCGCTACATGTCTCAAGGCCAGTAAGCCTCTGACATGAAACAATTTCAACTCTCTTTTATCAGCATTGGTCAAATAATAAGACCAGTCGCGCAATGTATTATCAAAATTCTGAGACAATATTATTAAAATATGAAATTCTAATTATTTTATGTTTCATAATTATGCATATCACGAATATACTGGTCCTATTTTATAGCAAAAAAGCTTGGAAATACTCAAAATCTATCTTTCTATACTAGCAAACCACATCATTGCAGAATACGCGCACCGTGACACGGGAATTTCCACCGTGTCACGGGAATTTATGCCGCGTCACGACAGATTTTGCCATGACACGGTGTACGGTGCCGTGTCGCGGTGCCTACACGTTTTCATTTTTTATCCTTAACCTATTTTTATCCGGATTTTATTGTTTTGTCTTCACTGTTTATCTTTTAATTCTGTTTTTCAAGAGTTTCATTCCTAATAAAATTCTCCATTTTTTTTTATTAATTTTTAATTTTTTTAATTTTATTATTTTTATCTTTATTATTTTATTACTTTATTCTTATTTCTATTTATCTTTATTATTTATTATTTTATTTTATTATTCATTATTACTTTATTCTTATTTCTATTATTATTATTTTATTTTTTCTTTTGGGAAGTTGTAACACTTGTCCCATTTACATGCTTATTTCTATTATTCCTCATTATTTTTGGAAAAGTTGTAAAACTTGTCCCTTTTTCTTTTTTTTTTTTCTTTTGGGGAAGGTCGGTACCCTCCACTTACGTTTTTTTTTTCCGCCTCATTAATAAATACACAGTCACACAAAATGAGTCTCAAGCACACACTAATACACACTAATAAATGCATAAACTGTGAATAATGTAAAAAGTGAATAAGCAGCATCAAGTGTCACCAACCAAAGTACAAACAAAGAGCCTCGGTCAAAAATCTGTAGAACTAGAAGAGTGAGGATCACTGTCATCTCCATCCTGTGAATACGGGAACGGTGAACCAAAGAGTCCCGCCATCATTCGGGTACGAGGAGTAGTATCCCTACTGGTCCCTGTAGCTCCAGTAGTAGTCAAGCTCAAAGCAGGACCCGTCCAACTAGCAAACGGCATAGACTGACTCCAGGAAGTAGGAAGCGTCGGTGGAGGCAACGTCCCAGACACTGGAACTGAAAAAAATCTAGGCACCGGTGGAGGAAGCGCCCCAAACTATGGAACTGAGTATAAACCCTGATCCATAGGAGTAAGGACTGGCCTGAACTTAGGCTGTGAAGACTATGAAGATGAATGTCGCTGCCACTGACCCTGAAACTGCTGGAATGGCTAGGAAGGCTGAGGCGGCTGCTACTAAGCCTCCTGAAATGGCCGAGAAAGCCGAGGCTCCCGCTGAGACTGAGAATGCCGACGAACCTAAGGAGATCGTCTGCCATGACTAGGCTCTCCCTCGTCCGAGCCTCTATGCCTCGAGCGCGAGCGGGACCTCAGCCAAGGGCACCACAAAGCGATCATCACTGTGCTAACGAACAACACACTCCCCAAGATACCAGACAAAACGTCCAGTGCCAACAAAAATAGTACGGTACACCAAAAGTTGCAAGGCCTCGGGGAGATTAGTCATCCCAGCCTAAAACCGATACTAGATATCAATAGCAACTTGAAAACCATAAAAAGTTGCAATGAAACGACGAAAATAACGTTAAGGTAAAGAATAACAGGCTACAAAATCAATTCTTACACCAACAGAAGAGGTGCCTCGGCGTAGCAGCCTGCGTAGCGTAGGAACAGACTCCACTCGTGACTCGCCTTAGTCACGCCAGCTTGCTCCAACAGGGAAGTCGTGGACCGCTCTATGATGCCGTCGAGGGGCCAATCCTGGAAAGTACTCATAAAACCATAGCTTGAATTAAAAGTAGTCTCTAAGCACATGAGTCAAACGAATTAAAATAAAACAAGAAAAGGAAAGATTGTCACCTCTACGACTCTCCATAAACCGTAGAAAGTGATAGGGGCCTGGTCATTCAGCTGCCTACAACCATGACGTAGCGACAAAAGAAGATCGGCATATCCAAGGCTGGCCCAACTAAAGGATCCTATCTCACTGATCTTGACCAAAGAAGGAAGATAGCAAACGAGCGCACGAGAACTACTACAGGAGAAAGAGTCAAGGAAATGAGAATCAAAATGAAGATCTGCACTCGCTGCTCAGGTGATGTCTCATCCATGTCAAAGCCACGGGCCAGAACAAAGCCAACTCTTATCGACCGCTATTAGGACCACCTCGAGGCACCGGCTGAATCCTGATGTGCTGAATGACCGGACTTAACAAATCTACTACCTCGGCCGCCCCCAAACTATGGTCAGAAAATTGTCGGACGACCCGATCGGTGAAGCGTAGACCGCTGATCATGCTAAAATCCGGAGGGGTCACTGCCATCTCCCCCCAAGCAAAGTGAAAAGTGTTAGTAGTATCCTAAAAATACTCCAACAACGCGCGAACGATTGTCGCTTCACAACCCCGGAGCTGCGAAACCCTACGACCGCCGAATAAAAATCTACTAAACAAGCAGATTCCCACAAGACGTTTGTAACAGGATCCCTCGTATAATCCCATGAAGTCGAGGAATCAAATCTTCAGCTCCGGATCCATAATGGCATAGCGAGCCATCTACTATGCCAGCAAGTGGACGGTGAGAAACGTGGTTCTCACTGCAGAAAACCAACTCATCTGGCGACCACGGAGGTGGAACCCACCTGCCCCTACTCGAAGAAGGGCGAGGCTCGGTCTCTAGGGCATCGTCGTCCATGCAATCAAGAACTGTGGGAGTGTCCTCCCGAAAAGCCTGACGCCGGCCACGAGTAGAAAGATCGCGATCCCGTTGTCTAGTCATGCTATTGCAAAAATAAAAATCAAAATGCTTAGCATCATTTCCTAAGTTATTTAGTTGTTTATTCGAAAGCGGCTTAATAGTTACCTTAAGTGGAATTTTCTATTATACGCAAAATTTTTACGTCAAGGCTTAAAATTAGCAAAAAAATTGAATTATTTCTTGTATTTAGTTTCTCAATGACGAAATATGTTCTCCTAATTGCATGATACTATGTTCTCTATGACAATGTAGTACATACACAAAACAAAAACATGTTTCAAAATTGCACAAGAACGATAAATTGTCACATCATGGCATATTTTACAAAATCTACAACCAATATATCATCATTTCAAGTGCAAAAGAACAACATGAACAACAAGAACACCATTTCACACAAGTAGTACCAAAAATTGTGATTTGCTCAATTTCTCACCAAAACACACAAACTTGGTCTCAAATTGCTCACAAACACACATACATCCATATACAAGTCAATTCATATCAAGAATTTTGACATTGAAACTCAAAATTAAAAGCCCCCAATTTGATTTTTTTTGGGTTTCAAGCAAATATGGAATCTACAATAAAATTTGAGACAAAAAAAGGAAACTTACATGGATCCTTGTGAAGAATCAAAAATGAGGAAATTAGCAAAAAATTGGAGCAAAATTGATGAAGATTTGAGCTACAAAAGCTCAAAAAGCCCTGAAGGCAGCAGCGCAACCGCCGCGGCACAGTTAACAGCAGCCCTGAAATGGTGGCCAAATTCCAAGTCACGGTGAATCCTGGACAGCAGCGGACCTCAAACAGCAACTGCGACAAAACACCGGCAACCTCTGACGGAAGCGGTGGTCTTTTGACAGCAGCAACGGCAAGAAAACAGCAAAATAAAATCGCTGTGTCCCGATTTCAGACATCGTGTCACGGAAAAAAACCACGTGCACCGGTGCTTAAGGCCGTGGCACGGTGATCGTCGAAACTAAAAAAAAGGAGAAGAGATAGAGCAGAAGAAGAGTGAGAAAATGGAAATGGTTAAAATGGGAATTCTTGTGGTTTGGGTCAAATTTTAAACAAAAGGGAATCCCGTTACTTAGCCTTAGAATCTCGTTCCTCTTATCCCGTTACCGCTTAACGGATTTTTTGCGCGTGGCCCGGCATTTTAATCATGGTGCGTTGAAAATTTCAGCAGGAAAATACCCCGCGTCACGGGGAATCCTAATGTCTGACGGGGCTTGTCCACCGTGTCGCGGGATTATTCCCCGTGGCACGGTGCCATTTTGTGTGTCCTGCATGCTCCTTAAACTTCTTGGAAAATATTTTGACATCTTTAACCAAATTGGAACTATTTCCACAACTTTTGGTCAGTTGTCTCACCGGAATTCTACGGAAAATTTTAATTGTACCAAAATTACCGACTTACCCCTAACAAGCATTAGGGTTGTATATTCGACACTTTAAGTGCCTAATATAGTCGGATAGTCGACTTGAAGGTAAATCATCTGCAACCCACGTTCGGGGATAATCGAACTATCATGCACTTACAAATTTCAGCAATTGTATCAGTTGTCGGTTTTCCTTGGGCATGGAAAACATTATCAGTGGATTTTTCTTCAAGTATGGAAAAACTGCCAAGTCGGCTTTCCTCAAGCATGGAAAGTGTTATCGGTGGATTTTTCTTCAAGTATAGAAAACCGCCAAGTCGGCTTTCCTCAAGCATGGAAAGCATTAACGGTGGATTTCTTCAAGCATAGAATGACACCAAAATCATACGTCGACTTTCCTCGGGTATGGAAAGTATCATCCGGTAGGTTTCATCAGGCTTAGAAAGCTAACAAATTCATCAGTCGGATTTACTCAGGCATGGAAAGCATTTCAACGAACGTCATCTGGTGGATTCCTGCAAGCATATGAAGCTTCCAAACTCATTTGTCACCGATACACTGGTGTTAGATAAGCATTCTATCACTTTACTCTTTTATCTGTGGAACTAATATTTTTCTGCAGGTATCGGCGTATAAATAGTGATTTCGGATCGTAGAATGTCTTAAATCATTCTCCGTCCCTATCGACTACTTTGACTATCGTTTCCAAATCTAACGTTTCTACAAACTCAGTCAAAGTGGGGGCTTCTGTAGACACCTAAAAATGTCTCCCCAAAACCAAACCCGATGATGAACAATCTTTCACCGCCATTATTGGTCGGGTTCAATATTTGATCCCGAGAGTGCTTTAAAAATCATGTGTGAATATGCTTAGCACTCATTGGAAGTGAGAATTGACATAATATGATTAGGGACAAGGAAAGTAGGGAGCCGCCAACAAGTTTGTAAGGAACTTGTAAACCGTTCACGGATCATAAAAGGCAACCACGATAAAGGGACAAGAATAAGCAACAACTACCGTTCGTGACATGGTGAACTACTACCGTGACATGGTGAACTACTACCGTGATGCGGGAGCCTGTAGTCCATTTTTCCGTCTAAATTCATTTTTAACCCTAATTTCGTTCAGCATTTTTAAGTGTTGATTGATAATTTCGGGCCATTTCTGATTTATTATTATTAATTGGGCTAAAATAAATAAATAAAAAAATAAAATAAAAGGTTTGGGCCAAAATAAATAATAAAATAAAAAGGTTAAGGCTAAAATTAAAAAAAGAACTATGCTTTGACTAAACATCAAGACTGATCCATGGACTATTTAAAAAATGAATTTAATACGATTTTTTAAGCACTCTTGGGATTAAATACTGAACCTGACCAATAGTGGCGGTGAAAGATTGTTCATCATCGGGTTTGGTTTTGGGGAGACATTTTTAGGTGTATACAAAAGCCCCCACTTTGACTGAGTTTGTAAAAACGTCAGTTTCGAAAACGATAGTCAAAGTACTCGATAGGGACGGAGAATGATTTAAGACGTTCTGCGATCCCAAATCACTCTATATACGCCGATACCTGCAAAATAATGTTAGTTCCACAGATAAAAGAGTAAAGTGATAGAATGCTTATCTGACACCAGTGTATCAATGACAAATGAGTTTCGCAGCTTCCTATGCTTGAAGGAATCCGCCGGATGATGTTCGTTGAAATGCTTTACATGCTTGAGGAAAGCCAACTAATGAATTTGGTAGCTTTCTAAGCCTGAAGAAACCTACTGGATGATACTTTCCATGCCTGAGGAAAGTCGACGTTTGATTTTGGTATCATTCTATGCTTGAAGAAATCCACCGTTAATGTTTTCCATGCTTGAGGAAAGCCGACTTGGCGGTTTTCTATACTTGAAGAAAAATCCATCGATAATAGTTTCCTTGCTTGAGGAAAGACGACTTGGCGGTTTTCTAAACTTGAAGAAAAATCAACCGATAATGTTTTCCATGCCTAAGGAAAACCGACAACTCATATAATTGCTGAAATTTGTAATTGCATGATAGTTCAATTATCCCAGAACGTGGGTCGCAGATGATTTACCTTCAAGTCGACTATCCGACTATATTAGGCACTTAAAGTGTCGAATATTCAACCCTAATGCTTGTTAGGGGTAAGTCGGTAATTTTGGTACAATTAAAATTTTTCGCACAATTGCGGTGAGACAACTGACCAAAAGTTGCAAAAATAGTTCCAACTTGGTCAAAGATGTCAAAATATTTTCCAAGAGGTTTAAGGAGCGTGCAGAACACACAAAATGGCACTGCGCCACGGGGAAAAATCCCGCGACACGGTGGAAAGGCCCCGTCATACAGTGGGATTCCCCGTGACGCGGGGTATTTTCCTGCTGAAATTTTCAACGCGCTTTATTAAAATGTCGGGCCACGCGCAACAAATCCGTTAAGCGGTAATGAGATAAGAGGAACGGGATTCTAAGGCTGTGTAACGGGATTTCCTTTTGTTTAAAATTTTACCCAAACCAAAAGAATTCCCATTTTCACCATTTCCATTTTCTCACTCTTCTTCTGCCCTCTCTCTTCTCCTTTTCTTTAGTTTCGAAGACCACCGTGCCACGGCCTTAAGCACCGGCACACGTGGTTTTTCGCTGTGATACGGTGTCTGAAATCGGGACAAAGCGGTTTTGTTTTGCTGTTTTCTTGCCGTTGCTGCGGTCAGAAGACCACCACATCCGTCAGAGGTCGCCGCTGTTTTGTCGCCGCTGCTGTTTGAGGTCTGTTGCTGTCCGGGATTCACCATAACTCGGACTTTGGCCACCATTTCACGGCTGCTGTTAACCGTGCCGCGGCGTTTGCGATGCTGCCTTCAGGGCTTTTTGAGCTTTTGGAGCTCCAATCTTCATCCATTTTGCTCCAATTTTTTGCTACTTTCCTCATTTTTGATTCTTCACAAGGATCCATGTAAGTTTCCTTTACTTTGTCTTAAATTTTATTGTAAATTCCATATTTGGTTGAAACCCTTAAAAAAATCAAATTGGGGGTTTTTAATATTGAGCTTCAATGTCAGAATTCTTGCTATGAATTGACTTGTATATGGATGTATGTGTGTTTGTGAGCAATTTGAGACCAAGTTTGTGTGTTTTGGTGAGAAATTGAGCAAATCACCATTTTTGGTACTACTTGTGTGAAATGGTGTTCTTGTTGTTTATGTTGTTCTTTTGCACTTGAAATGATGATTTATTGGTTGTAAATTTTGTAAAATATGCCATGATGTGCCAATTTATCGTTCTTGTTCAATTTTAAAACATGATTTGTTTTGTGTATGTACTACATTGTCATGGAGAACATAGTAACATGCAATTAGGAGAACATAGTATTAGTTCGTCATGGAGAAACTAAATACTAGAAATAATTCCATTATTTTGCTAATTTTTAGCCTTGAGGTAAAAATTTTGCGTATAGTAGAAAATGCCACTTAAGGTAACTGTTAAGCTGCTATTGAATAAACAACTAAATAACTTAGGAAATGATGTTAAGCATTTAGGTTTTTATTTTTGCAATAGCATGCCTAGACAACAGGATCGCAATCTTTCTACTCGTGGCCGGCGTCAGGCTTTTCGAGAGGACACTCCCACAGTTCCTGAGAGCATGGACGACGATTCCCTAGTGACCGAGCATCGCCCTTCTTCAAGTAGGTGCAGGTGGGTTCCACCTCCGTGGTCGCCAGATGAGTTGGTTTTCTGCCGTTAGAACCACGTTTCTCACCGTCCACTTGCCGGCATAGTAGATGGCACGCATCGCCATCATGGATCCAAATCTAGAGATTTAATTCCTCGACTTCATGAGATTATCACGAGGGATCCTGTTACAAACGCCTTGTGGTAATCTGTTGGTTTAGTAGATTTTTATTCGGCAGTCGTAGGGTTTCGCAGCCCCCGAGGTTGTGGCCCGATAGTCGTTCGCGAATTGTTGGAGTATTTTTGGGATACTACCTACACTTTTAACTTTTCTTGGGGGGAGATGACAGTGACCCCTTTGGATTTTAGCATGATCAGTGGTCTACGCTTCACCGATCAGGTCGTCCGACAATTTTCTGACCTTAGTTGGGGGGCGGCCGAGGTAGCAGATTTGTTAGGTCCGGTCGTTCAGCACATCAGGACTCAGCCGGTGCCTCGAGGTGGTCCTAAGAGCGGTCGATCAAAGTTGGCTTATGTTTTGGCCCGTGTCTTTGACATGGATGAGACATTACCTGAGCACCGAGTGCGGATCTTCATTTTGATTCTCATTTCCATGACTCTTTCTCCTTATAAGAGTTCTCGTGCGCTCGTTTGCTACCTTCCTTCTTTGGTCAGGATTGGTGAGATAGGATCCTTTAGTAGAGCTAGCCTTGGATATGCCGATCTTCTCTTGTCGCTACGTCATGGCTGTAGGCAGTTGAATGACCAGGCCTCTGTCACTGTCTACGGTTTATGGAGAGTCGTAGAGGTGACGATCTTTCCTGTTCTTGTTTTATTTTAATCCGTTTTACTCATGTGTTTAAAGACTACTTTTTATTGAAGCTATGGTTCTATGAGTACTTTCCGGGATTGGCCCCTCGATAATGTCGTAGAGCGGTCCATGACTTCCCTATCAGAGCCAGCTGGCGTGACTGAGGCGAGTCACGAGTGGAGTCAGTCCCTACGCTACGCGGGCTGCTACACCGAGGCACCTCTTCTATTGGTGTAAGAATTGATTTTGTAGCCTGTTATTCTCTACCTTGATGCTATTTTCGGCGTTTCATCGCAACTTTTATGGTTTTCAGGTTACTTTTGATATCTAGTATCGACCTTGGGATGGGATAACTAATCTCCCCGAGGCCTTGCTCGGCGAACCGTATGGTTTTTGTTGGTACAAGACGTTTTGTCTGGTATCTTGGGGACCGTGTTGTTCGTCAGCACAGTGATGATCGCTTTGTGGTGCCCTTGCCTCCACCGGAGTCGATGTTGGACTCTCGTTTGCTTAGGGAGTTGATAAACAGGGGAGAGCGCTACACTTTTTCTTGGCAGGAGCTTGTGCGTATGGAGGGAGATTATTCGCAGGACTTGCCTCCCTCTTTAGCTCCTCCACCCCGTCTTCCCGAGGTATGATTTCTTTTGAAAATTTTGTTGCTAGTCTCTGTTTAAACCGTCGAATAACCTGATTATTCGATCGTATTTTCAAACAACTGTTCGCCGTGTGGGGAAGAATGATGTCCCGCCTCAATCCGTCCGCTAACCGAGGTCGATCGGTATTACTGAGGACGATATTGCTGACGCTCCAGAGGGTTTTAGACAGGCGCAGAAGTCTTTACCTGATGTGTTTGAGTAGGTAAGATTTTTGACACATTATTCATCCTTTTTAATACCGCTTGTTACTGATTTTTCTTTGCTTTATTCTCAGCCTACTCACTCGGAGATAATGGGATTCATGAAGCTAGTTGACGCTTTGAAGTACTACATCAACAAGCTTCGGCGTGGTGCGAGTTGTCGGGTCGATTCTGGCGATGTTCTTGAGGTATGTTCACTTTTTTCATTTTTACCATTTGTTCTATCTTTCACCATTGACATTTTTGATTTTGTGTCTTTTAGGAGCGACGGAGGTCCCACTCGCACTCGAGGCATAGAGGCTCGGACGAGGGAGAGCCTAGTTGTGGCAGACGATCTCCTAAAGTTCGTCGGCATTCTTAGTCTCAGCGGGAGCCTCAGCTTTCTCGGCCATTTCAGGAGGCTCAATGGCAACTGCCTCAGCCATTCCAGCACTTTCAAGGTCAGTGGCAGCGGCATTCATCTTCACAGTCTTCACAGCCTGAGTTCAGGCCAGTCCTTACTAATGTAGATCGAGGTTTATACTCAGTTCCATTGTTTGGGGTGCTTCCTCCACCGGTGCTTGGAGGCTTAATGGCAGCCGCCTCAGCAATTCCAGCCATTCCAGCACTATCAGGGTCAGTGGCAGCGGCATTCATCTTCACAGTCTTCACAGCCAGAGTTCAGACCAGTCCTTACTACTGTGGATCAGGGTTTATACTCATTTCCAGTGTTTGGGACGATGCCTCCAGTGACGCTTCCTACATCCTGGAGTCAGTCTACGTCGTTTGCCAGTTGAACGGGTCTTGCTTTGAGCTTGACTGCAGTAGGGATACTACTCCTCGTAGCCGGATGATGGCGGGACTCTTTGGTTCACCGCTCCCGTATTCACAGGCTGGAGATGACACTGATCCTCACTCTTCTAGTTCTACAGATTTTTTACTGTGAGTCTTTATTTGTACTTTTTGTTGATGACACTTGACGCTTCTTATTCACTTTGCACATTATTCACAGTTTATGCATTTATTAGTGTGTATTAATGTGTGCTTGAGACTCATTATGTGTGATTGTGTATTTATTAATGACGCGAAAAAAAAACGTAAGTGGAGGGTATCGACCTTCCCCAAAAGAAAAAAGAAATAAAAAGAAAAAAAAGGGATAAGTTTTACAACTCCTCCAAAAATAAGAAGGAAAAATAAAAATAAGCATGGAAATGGGACAAGTTTTACAACTTCCCCAAAAGAAAAAATAAAATTAGAATAATACAAATATGAATAAAGCAATAATAAATAATAAAATTAAATAATAAATAATAAAGATAAATAGAAATAAGAATAAAGTAATAATAAATAATAAAGATAAAATAATGAAGATAAAAAAAATAAAAATATAAAAAGATTTAGAATATTTTAGGAATTAAAATCTCGAAAAATAGAATTAAAAGATAAACGGTGAACACTGAACAATAAAAATCCGGATAAAAAAAGGTAAAGGATAAAAAATGAAAACGCGTAGGCACTGCGACACAGCACCGTACACCGTTTCACGGCAAAGTCTGCCGTGTCGCGGCATAAATTCCCGTGACACGGTGGAAATTCCCGTGTCACGGTGCATGTATTCTACAACGGTGTGGTTTGCGCGTATAGAAAGATAGATTTTGAGTATTTTCCAAGCGTTTTTGCTATAAAATAGGACCAGTACATTCGTGATATGCATAATTACGAAACCTAAAATAATTGGAATTTCATATTTCAGTAATAATGTCTCAGAATTTATATAGTACATTGCGCGACTGGTCTTATTCTTCTACCAATGCTGACAAAAGAGAGTTGGAATTGTTTCATGTCAGAGGCTTAATAGCCTTGAGACATGTAGCGATTGAATATGATTTTCTTAGGGCATCTTTAGACTAATGGAGTCCAGAAACACATTGTTTTAAATTTGATTACGATGAAATCTGTCCCCTACCAGAGGAATTTGGTGCCATCTTTTGGTTTCCTGCCAGAATTCTCATTGCCATGCCTACCCTACGTGAGTATTATTATCAAGACTTTGAACGCCATCTGAATCTGACAGATCCAGATTTTAAAAAAAATTGTGTGTGGTAATGAGGTAGACTTAGAAAAACTTGCAAATTTGTATTTCAATCGCCCTGTCTCTAAGTCTTATCATGTATACCATAGAAGGGATTATATTTTTTGCATGTTTAGCAAGCTTTTATTTGAAAACGGTAGGGTAGGACATGCTTAAGCTTTTTTAGCGTCTGTGCTTGAACATGTTGAATCAGGGAGATATCCTATGCCTACGTGCCTTGGAGAAACGTTGCAAGGCCTTGACGAAGCAAAAGCTGACCGGAAAGTTGTTAAGAAGGGCTCTCTATTACTGTTGCAGGTAAAAACACGCTCTGAGTAGCCCCTGTTACACAAAACAGGTACCGTGCCACGGTGCATGTCTGCCGTGACACGGTGAAAGCTGCCGTGTTACGGTGGGTTTCTGCAAAAAAATTTCCTTTTTTTAAAAAAAATTTTGGACTAATTTTTTTTTAATTTTGCAAATTTGGTTGATGGAGCGCTTAGAACTTTTTGAAGCCCCCGACGATATTGAAAAATATGGTCCCAATTATCTAGTCCAAAGGAAGAAGAATTACTCTGCGAACATGTCATATGATGATTGGAAGAATTTCTTTGCAAAGAGAGAATTCTCCATTCGATGGGTGGTGCCTTGGTGGAGGCTTACTAAGATGGTTGGTACGAATGATACTCAGTATTGTCGCATTCCTATTATCTCAAAGCTAACTTTTTATTGTCCTTCTCGATTGATGCGACAATATGGTTGAACAAGTAGTTCCACTCTATAACGATAGTCCTCATGAAGTATCGTTGCATGAAAGTAACATTCACAAGTACGAGGCTTATAGGGTTGGAAGAACTTTTTGGACCGTTTCTGCAAGTATCCAAGCTCCTCCTCCCTTATCAGGTGCATACAAGGAATGGTTGAATCCTAGAAGTAGAAGGGATCGAATTGGATCACGCAACTTTGATGTGAAGGGCCATCTTGGAAGTAAGAAAGCGCTTCCTAAAGATCGTCTAGGTCCGAGAACACAAGGAATTGAGTTTAAGACTCCTATAATGCCTAAAAAGAAGAATTATGTGAAAGGAAAGGGTAAGGAGAAAATAGTTTATAGAGAGAAGCAATCAAAGAATTTTAACAGAGGTGAAAGGGGTGAAAGTTCGACTAGGGGTGTGACAGTGCGAGCTGCAAAAGACACATTAATGGTGAAGGCCGACCTAGTTGAAAAAGAGAAGGAGGTTCCTAAAGTGAAGAAGGATTAGATCAATATTGCTTTGCTTATACTTCCTCTGTTCTTTTTTAGTTGACCTGTTTCTTTTATCACGCTTGCCAATGCAAAACTTTAACGGTCAATTAGTTTAATTCTCCATAATTAAAAAATATAAAATTTATATATTATGATAGTACTTATTGAGACGAATCCAAAATGATCCAACATGAATATGTTTTTCCTTACATATTATTCAAAAAACACGATCAAAGAAGGGGTGGTGAATAGTGTAAAAGTCAAAGCAGGTCAAGTAAAAAAGAACAGAGGAAGTATGATTTATAATTTTTATTTAAAATAAGGCGCATGATGCCAATAATTGTAGTCACATTTATTTCAATAATAATAGCATATTTATTTTCGCCTTAAATAAAAATTACAATGAATCTTTGTTTTTTTTTTTAATATATCCGAGTCAAGAAGTCAGACGCAATGGAAGAATAATAACAAATGTCGAACAAATAACCGAATTCGCAAAGTCTGTGCCATGGAACAATTCAAAAAGTCTGATTCCCCTTTTTTTTTCTTTTTGGAATTCCACCGTGCCACAGTGGAACTCCCCGTAGCGCGACAAATTTCTTTTTTTTTTGCTGGAATTCCACCGTGCCACGGTGGAAACTACCATGACACGGTGGAATTCCCCGTGGCGCGACAATTTTTTTTGTTTTTTAATGCAATTCCACCGTGGCACGGTGGGAGCTGCCGTTTGACGGTGTAAGCTGACATGTCACTTTAGCTCCATTTTGCTTTTTTGTGTGTTACTTAATCGACGGAGGAATGATTTTATTTTTTTAAGTGGTCGGGCCCCTTGAGGGGTTGCCTACGTATCCTTAAAAGGAACCAGGCCAAACGTAGCTCTATCGGGTCATGAACCCATGAAACTAGGCGTAAAATTTCTTGAGTTGATCCAAGTTGGTTAAATTGTGGAAACCATTACCATCCATATCTACCAATTGTGCCGCTCCGCCAGACAAAATGGATTTAACAATGTACGGACCTGACCAAATTGGTCTAAATTTTCCTCTTGGATCCAACACATTTTTGCGAAGTGCCTTAAGCACCAAGTCACCTTCCTTGATGTTCCTAATCTTGATTTTTTATTGAAATGTCGTGCCATACGCTGTTGGTAGGTTTGGACATGATGCAAAGCTGCCAAGCATTTTTCGTCAAGTAAGACTAGTTCATCATATCTTGCTCTAATCTAGTCGAATTCATCTAGTTGGCTTTCCAACGCGATTCGGATATTCGAGCTCTATTGGTTGTACAGCTTCAACTCCATATACCAAAGAGAAAGGGGCAGCCCTTGTTGATGTACGAACAGAGGTTCGATAACCTCAAAGGGCAAAATGTAGCTTACTTGGCCAATCTTTGTAATTTTCCGTCATATTTCCGATGATAGTTTTTACATTTTAGTTGGCCGATTCGACCGCACCATTTGTTTGTGGTCTGTAGGGTGATGATCTGTGATGCTTGATATAATATTTCTTTAATAGTTCTGCACACTCGGCTTGGAAATACGTCCCATTATCACTGATCATTTCATGAAGTACCCTATAGTGGCATATGATATTTTTCTAAATGAATTGAGCTACATGTTTCGCTGTTAACTTAGCATATTAGGCAGCTTTGACCCATTTGGTGAAATAGTCGATTGCTACGAGGATGAATTAGTGCCCCCCTTGTCTTGGTGGCGTTATCTTTCCAATGATGTCGACCCAAATAGAGAAAGGCCATGGAGAAGTATATGTGTAGAGAAGCGAAGGTGGAACGTGCTGTAAATTTGCATAGACTTGACATTTCATACATTTCTTAACGTATTCGTGACAATCTCTCTCCATAGTAGTCCAATAATAACCTTGTTGTTGAATCTTCTGGACTAACATCTTAGCATTCATATGCATTCCACATATGCCGGCATGAAGGTTTTCCATGGTTTTGTGTGCTTCATTCTTGGCTATGCATAAGAGATTTCTCCCTATTGCACTTCTCTTGTGGAGTTCTCCTCTGATGAGCACATACTGTGAGGCCAGGAGCCTCAAAGCACGGTGTGCTCTTTTATCAGTATTAGGAGGGTATTCTCCTTTTGTCACGTAGTTAAGGATATCTGTATACCATGGTTCTTCATCTTATTCTTGTTTATCATCAAGTGCGTGAACATAAGCCGGCTCATATCTTCTTTCTATAGTCAATGGCATTCTGATTGTGTCTATTGGAATTCGCACCATTGATGCTAATTTAGCTAGTGCGTCAGCAAACTGGTTTTCTTCTCTAGGCAAGTACGTATATTCCACTTCATCTAGTTGCTCCGTGAGAGTTTCTAGATGAGCTTAATACGTAGCGAGACTTTCACTTCTTACTTTCCATCTCTTGGAGATCTTGTTAATAATTAGTGATGAATCACCATAAATTCTAAGCTTCTTAATTCCCAAGGCCACAGCTTTTTCTAATCCCAAGATGCGTGCCTCGTACTCTGCGGCATTGTTGGTGACGTCAAAGTCGAGCTTCATGGAAATTGGGATATGCTCTTCATTGGGTGATACGAGAAAGACCCCTACACCACAACCTTTTTGGTTTGAAGCTTCGTCAAAGTAGAGCGTCCAGCTATCATCTTCGGTCATGAGTAAATCTTCGTCAGGGAAATCGTATTCATCTTCTTCTTTCTCAACTTCTTCTAGCGGAAAATCTGCTAAGAAGTCAGAAACCGCAGAACCTTTGATGGCTTTTTGTGGTACAAATTTCAAGTCAAACTGAGCAAGGTTGACTATCCACCTTGATAATCTGCCATTGGGTGTTGCTTTTTCGAACAAGTACTTGAGAGGATCCATCTTTGACACGGCATGCACTGTATGAGTGAGCATGTAATGTTTTAATATCTGTGTAGCCCACACAGGTGCGAGACACAACTTTTTAAGTGGTGTGAATCGTGTCTTACATCCTTGAAGCTTCTTGCTCAAATAATATTGCATTCTCCTTGCTTTCGATCTCTTGTGCTAGTATTGCCCCCATCGTTTCTCTTATGACCGTAAGGTAGAGTCAAAGAGGAAAGTCAGGCATTGCTGGCGCTAGCACGGGTGGGTTTGCCAAGTAATCTTTGATTTTGTCGAAAGCTTTTTGGCAATCATCATCCCATGTGACTGGGACATTTTTCTTAAGCTTCTTGAATATAGGTTTACATATCGCCGTGAGTTTTGATATGAACCTACTTATATTTATTGCAGCTTTCAAATGAACCCTCGAATTTCTTTCTCATTTTTGGGTGGTGGCATGGCCATGATCACTTTGACTTTTGTGGGATCTATTTCAATCCCTCGAGAAATAATTACATATCCAAGTAGTTTTCCTGACGTGACTCCAAATGCACACATTGCTTGATTTAATCTCATGTTATACTTACGGAGTCTTTCAAAGAAATTACGAAGTGCAATGATGTGGCCTGGACGATCTTTTGACTTGACGATCATATCATTAACATAGACCTCCGCCTCTTTGTGCATCATATCATGTAACAATGTTGTGGCTGCTCTTTGGTAGGTGGCACCCACATTATTCAACCCGAATGGCATTACCTTATAGCAATATGTACCCCATTGTGTGATGAATGTGGTTTTCTCCATGTCTTCCTCAGCCATTAATACTTGATTATATCCGCCGTAGCCGTCCATGAATGATAGGAGTGCATGGTTTGCTGTGTTATCGACCAGAATGTCAATGTAAGGTAGAGGGAACCCATCTTTCGGGCTTTCCTTATTGAGGTCCCAGTAATCAACACACATTCCGACCCTTCCATCCTTCTTCGGAACTGGAACTATATTTGCTATCCATTCTAGATACTTGGATACTTTTATGAAACCTGCAGCCAATTGCTTTCTGATTTCTTCTTTGATTTTGAGAGCCACATCCAGTTTCATACGACGCAGCTTTTCTTTTATAGGCTTCATACCTGGAATAAGTGGCATTGTATGCTGAGCTATATCCCTGTCAATTCCTGGCATATCTTGGTATGACCAAGCGAATACATCAACAAATTCACTAAGCAAGTTAATTAGCTCTTTGCGTTCGTCTTGACTTAGCGCTAATCCAATTTTTACTTCTTTGATACTCGTATCATTGGAAATATTAATTGTTTCTGTATTTTCAATAATTTTTGTTTTGTTTTCGTGTTCTTACATTGCTTTTAGTATTTCTTTGTTTTTTATCATTAGTAAAGCAATATTGATCAGGGTTAGGGGAATGACACGCATCGTAAGCAAAGGTACTCATTTCATTGAATTCATTGGTCATTACATCTAGCAGGGCAAGGTCGGCTGCGACCTCGCTGGAATTATTTGGGATAGAAAGAGGAGACTCAACAAGAGACTCAGGATTGGACTCTATATCAGAAAGAGGGTCGGCCTCAGATTCTAAAGACACGCCTACAGACTTAGACTCAGACTCGGACTCGGACTCGGACCTAGACGACTCAGATTCATAAAACATAACACCTTCGCCAACGATTGCTTCCAACTTCTCTCCACTTGGCGTAGTGATCTTCACCATCTTGCGCCATCCCGTTGAAACATTACCGGCCTGGACGATTAACTCATAGGGGTTAAAATCCTTGCTTGATATAACAGCTTGAATGAGCTTGGAATCATCATTGCAGAAAGGTTTGGATTCATTCTTTTTTAGTCCAAAAAGAAGATTAATGTTCAAATCATCAGAGCTTGGACTAGCTGGTTTCTCAGTTGTGAAGAGTTCATTGCCTTCATCGACGAAGTCACAAATAAGGAACATCTCGAACCCTAGCCTATGCTTCCCATCGTGGTCAAAAGGCTTAGGGAATTCATAGCATGGGAAGTCTTCCCCTTCTTTGATATACTGGCCATTGAGAGTGAATGGATATGGGTCCATGGCCATTTCCGTCTTCATGATTCGAGCATTATTGCGAGCCTTCATTTTCAGGAGAGCTTGTTTCACATCTTCCTTTGTTGGCTTGAATCCCAAGCTAAAGGTACCTTTCTTAAGTGCACCAGGATGGCCCCAAAGTTCAGCCATTTTCTTTTTGAGTCCGAGGGTCATTCCAGGGAAATGCCCTTGCTTCTTCATAATAGAATTAACATTGGTATTTGAATAAGGATCAAAGTCGAGGTGACACTCCTCCTCTTCTTCGATCATGAGAACATCATCCAGCGAAAACCCCCAGAGATCTTCATCTTCTTCGTCATGTTCAACATGGACGATGGGAGTATCGATAACTTGAATGCGCATGGGGGAGGCATCAATGGTAATTGGAACCCCTTCAACTATGGCTTTCACTTTTTAGTGCAACGACGATGGGATCGCCTTTAGCTTGTGAAGCCAAGGACGACCTAAGAGCAGATTAAAAGAAGCCTTAATGTCCACCACCTGAAACTTGGTGTGACGTTCAATGGCTCCACTAGTTATGTTTAGCATGATAGTACCCACGGTTTGACGCGAGTATTATCATAAGCACGAATCCCTTGAGTAAAGGGAGTCAATTCTTCATTTTTTATGCCCAACTTCTTTGCAGTGCGGAGTGGGCATACATTGATTGCAGAGCCATTATCAACAAGGCTCATAGGAACATTCATATGCCTACACACCACAGTGAGGTGTAAGGCCTTGTTATGTTGGTCCCCTTCTAGGGGCGAATCCTTGTCAGAGAAGGAAATCAAATTGCTAGTACTTGACAATTCAGTTTTGAGAAAGTTCACCAGTCCTTGAGGAGTCATATCATCATCAACTCCTATTTTCACCAGAGCATTCATCACAGCCTTCCGATGCTTGTGAGAGATGGCCAAAAGCTTCCATACATTCATTTCCACCTTGGTCTTTTGTAATTGTTTGACCACATCGTTATTCACAGGGTCGATGGGATCAACTATTGGTTGTGATTAAGGTGGAGGTGGACTAGGCTGCTGCAAACGTCCACTTCTGGTGAGAACCTTGACCTTAAGGTCTCCCCAAACATCTTCACTTGTGCCAAGAGACGAACATGCTATATCTTTGAGATAGACATCTTCATTATCACTATCCCAAATTCCATTTACTTCTTCATAGTTCGGGATGAGCACAACTTTTGGAAGAGGTTCATTCACAGGTTGAATGAATATTGACGGATCAAAAGAGACTTCATATCCCATGATAGCCAAAGCATCAGAAAGAGGACCTGTTTGAATGTTAGGTTTCTTGCCCCCTGGAGGGACAGGAATTTGATAAACATCAATCAGGTCTTTGATCGCATCCTTCAACCTCCAACACTTCTCAGTAGTATGAACCTTGCCTTAATGAAACTTGCAATGAGTATTGGGGTCATAGCTAGCAGTTTTGTTCTCTGGTCGAGGTTCGAGAAAAGGTCCAATTGGCATAATCAGTCCTTGACTATGCAAACGATCAATGCAGCATCATAAGTCATTTCTAAAGGGGTGTAAACCCTCCTTTGCCTTTGGAATCTTTGAGGGGGAGCATTAAGAGCCAGCACATCATTGATATTGACATTGTTGGTAGCATTATTGGGCTTGGAAGACGAAGAAGAAGGAGTGTTGTTGTTCTTGTTTTTCCAAGTGCTGTTGTTATTATTGTTGCTACCAGCAGTCTTCATCAGTTAATCTTCGATATTGATTCCAATATTGTACACAGCTTTGAAGGTACTCAAAGGCAGAAAATTCAAATGTTGCTTGTATTTATGAGTCAAATTTGCAATAAATAGGCGAATAATATCTTTATCCTTGGGAGGATCCACCATGAGCGCAGCTGTTTCTCTCCACCTGCTTAGGTAAGTAGTGAAGCCGTCATTCTCCTTCTGTTTGAGAATAGAGAGTTCACGTTCAGAAGTCTTGGCTTGGATGTTACACTTGTAACGATTCATAAAGATTTCAGTAACGTCCTCCTAGGTCGCAACATGTTTGGATTCCAGAGAGTAGAACCAATGTTGACAGGCATGCTCTAAGGAAAGAGGGTACACAGTAGGGAAGAGTGTCACATATAATCCCTTAAGATCCATGGTAGCAGAAAAGGCCTTCAAGTGGAAAAGCGGATTATCAGTAGGCTTGAACTTGGGAATGTTAGCAGTGGAAAATTTCTCAGGAAGTTTGTCCATTATGGACGAAGAGGTGACAGGTTGTTCAACATAAGTTAACTCTTCAGAGATCTTACTCATCTGTTTCTTGATCTTGTCCATTGCAGTGGCAGTGACATTGTTTTGATTGTCTTGCTCTACCGTGTTGACTCTAGTGGTGAGTGTTTGCATCATGTTAGACAACATCTCAATTGTCTTGTTGATGTTCTCGATATCTTTCTTAGTATCCATTGGTTGAAAGTAGACTGGAGATTGATCTTGTGGAAATGATTGTGGTTGTTTCCTTGTACGCCTCTTTGGTATAAGAGGTTGTTGAGGTATTGACTCGAACAGTAACAATCTACCCCTACTTCTTGACCAAGTGCTGTGACACCGAAACAAACACACCTTTAATGACCAAACTTAACCTTAACCCATCCGGAAATAAAAAAAAAATTATTTTGAATTTTGAAATTTACTTTATTATTATTTTTTTTGTAAATATGGGAGGATACCATCCGACTTACTCTGAAAAAAAAAACGACACTAGACCACCCTAAAGTACAGTCATGAAATGGTGCACGATTAATGGAATAGTGTGTGAACACGACATGTGAGTGATTAAGTGAAGGTTATGGACACGTGTTATGACCGTACAACTAGACAGGACACCAAACCAGATATATGAACCACATAAGCATGCACAAAGACTAAAAAAAGCTGACTGGACAAACCTCCTAGGCACCGTGTCACGGTGCTGACTATTGTGACATGGTACAGTGCACCGTCAGATGGGGCAATGTACCGTGTCACGGCATTACACACCGTGGCGCGGCAGACCTGCCGTGACACGGTGCGCAATTCTAGGCCTAAATTTGTGTAACTACATGATTTTAATCAATTTTTAGTCCATACTAATTTCTATGTGGAAATAAAAACCCTCAGTCATGGGTTAAACAAAAAGAGCAAACACATGAGGGTTAGCACCAAATAAACATGTAGCATTTAGTCACGATGTAAAAAGAGTTCGCAACCTAAGGTCAAGATCTATGTTCAACTATTGGTCAAGCATTGGGTGTAAAAAAGGGTACCATGGTTAAGAGTTTGGACGCGTTAGCAAGGCAGCCTCCCTTGAGGGTGTATGCCAACGAGCGGCTCCGCGAGTTCGTGATGAAATCGAACTCGACTCCATGGTTTGGGTGGATTTAATAACTCGGATGAACCCTTTTTTCCATGAGCATTTTTGGGTTGATAGAGCTTAAATCCCCTGGGGCGAAGACGCATGTAGAACACACACATTTTTTCAGAAAAATAAAAGGAAGTTGACTGTGAAAAAGATAAAATAAGCCACTAGACTAATTTTAGGGCTGTTGTGACACGGCAGATACGCCGTGCCACGGTGCTGCCCACCGTCTGACGGTTAACTGCACCTTGACACGGCAAATTCTGTCATGGCACGGCAGTCAGAAAATCTGACTGGTGCCTTGTTTTTATTCATACGCAATCAAGTTATTCAATTTTTCCTACGGGACAGACCTAAATGCGACGTTAAAACGTCTATGCTTATGCAAAAATGCCAAATTAATCATAGGAATATTTTTCAAGAATCTTACAAGTCTCATCCACTCATCTTAATAAAATACCGATCACTCAAATCGATAAATAACCAAGAATCCTTCCCAGTGGAGTCGCCAAATTGTAGGCGTCGTTCGAACTACGCCTACGTGAAAGCATGTGTGAATATGATTGACACTCATAGGAAGTGGGAATTGACATAATACGATTAGGGACAAGGAAAGTAGGGAGCCGCCAACAAGTTTTTAAGGAACTTGTAAACCGTTCACGGATCATAAAAGGTAACAACGATAAAGGGACAACGATAGGCAACAACGATTGACCCGTGAAAGTTACACCCCATTCATAATCTATAAGATTACTAACTCCATATGGTTTGGAACCATGAAAGGAGGATCGGGGATGATGGTACAAAGTGAGTCATAGAGTCACATTCACCCATATTGGCCTCTACTCGATTCTTATTGTGAAAAGTGATTCCTGCGATCTCAAAGGGATACAAACAAAATATTTAATTTGCTCCAAACTATTATTAAGCTAAATTGGTTAAATATTAATGCAACACATAATTCTAAAATATTTGTGATCACTTGAATTAAATAACAAGATTAAAAAGGAACCTAAACCGGTTGTCCAAATTATCTTATTAGTCGTGACTTTCAATTACATATTCCCTTTTAAGCATGCATTATGGTGATCATAATAAATATAATAGAATAAATATTAATATTGGAAGCAATTCAACAATAAATCCAACAATATAAAATCGTTAGAAAAATAATAGAAATAAAAGGAACGTAATTCTTACTTTGATTCCGTTTGCTTGTATTTATAAAATAATAAACGAGTTAGTAACTTCAAGGAAATAATAATAAAACGATAATTAAGTTAACTTAAATATAATAGAGTTGATTTGGGGCCAAACCCTCAAACAATTCTACCTTTCACGCAATGGCTTAAGGACAGAACCACGAATAAAGTATGGACTCCTTGGAGTGCTTGAAGAAGGAATTTTGAAAGAAAAAGGGTAAGCTAGTGTTTAGGCTAGAGCATAAAGGAGAGAAAAAAGAGAGAATTAATTGAAGCCTTTTACATCAGAAATGAGGGGGTATTCATAGAAAAAATGTGATGAGGGAACACAATGAACCCTAAAAAGATAAAAACCCTACAAAAATGCACCGCGACACAGCAGAGGGCACCGCAACACGGTGCCTGGCACCGTCAGACGGGACGAGTTCCTGTGCCACAGTGGACAGCTGTGTGACGCAGAAAATATTTAGGGTACGGGGAATAAAACGCGTGAAGGGTTTACGCGAAAAGGACACGGTTTTTCCCCGTGTCATAGCAGGGGCACCGTGTCACGGGGAATCCCACCGTCAAACGGGGAACATTCTCGTGACACGGTGAACTACTACCGTGACGCGGGAGCTTGTAATCCATTTTTCCGTCTAAATTCATTTTTAACCCTAATTTCGATCAGCATTTTTAAGTGCCGATTGATAATTTCGGGCCATTTCTGATTTATTATTATTAATTGGGCTAAAAAAATAAATAAATAAAAGGGTTGGGACAAAATAAATAATAAAATAATAAAATAAAAAGGTTTGGGTTGAAATTAAAAAAAGAACTATGCTTTGACTAAACATCAAGACTGATCCATGGACTATTCAAAAATTTAATTTAACTAAATACGATTTTTTAAGCACTCTCGGGATTAAATACTGAACCCGACCAATAGTGGCGGTGAAAGATTGTTCATCATCGGGTTTGGTTTTTAGGCGATATTTTTAGGTGTCTACACCTACGAACCAAGAAAGGCAGTGAAGAGTCAGGCATTTGCCGACTTCATTGTCGAAATGACAAGGTCAGCTGCTCTGGATAACCTTGATCAGGTTTAGAAGGTGCATGTAGACTGGAGCTCTACTATGAACGGTTATGGTGCAGGCATAATCTGTGAATCCCCGGAAGGGGACAAATATAAGTATGCACTACGGTTCAAGTTCCAGGCCTCAAACAATGAGGCGGAATACGAAGCCCTTCTAGCCGGTATCCGCATATGTAAGGCGGCGAAGGCAACAAAAATTGACGCCTGCACAGATTCTTAGTTGGTCGTTTTCCAATTCCATGGTGAGTTCGAAGCCACCCATCCGGCTATGATCAAGTATCTGCAGGCGGTTAAAGCAGAAGCGGGGACACTTGAAGAATTTCATATAACTCAAGTGCCTCGGTCGATGAACAATTAGGCGGATGCTCTGTCAAAGCTAGCATCCTCTACCTCTTGTGATGCACCTCGGTCAGTCTTTTGGGAAATAATGGAAAAACAAAGCATATCTGATGAAGAATCCATTGGAATTCTTGACCAAAGTTCAACTTGGATGGATGGCATCCGGGAGTATCTCACCAAACGACACGCTCCCTGATTCACCCAAGGAGGCAGCCGTGCTGAAAAAGCGTGCAGAAAACTTTGAGATCAGAGAAAGAGAGCTCTTCAAGGCGGGTTTTTTGAAGCCCTTATTGAAATGTGTTACCCTAGAAAAGGGGAGAGAAGTTCTCGAAGAATTGCACGCGGAATATTGCGCCTCAATCAGGCGGTAGATCCCTAGCTGGCAGAGCAAGGCGGCATTATCTCTGGCCTACTCTAGAGTCAGATGCCATGGAATTTGTTAGAAAGTGTGACAACTGCCAACGATTTGGCAAGCTTATCCATCGCCCGGCTACTGATCTGACGGCAATCCAGAGCCCGGTCCCGTTTGCTAAATGGGGCATGGACATCTTTGGTCCGTATACGCCTGCACCAGGCGGGAAACGCTATATACTTGTGGGTGTGGACTATTTCACCAAGTGGGTAGTATAAGAGGCGGTAAAAGGCATCAAGAAAAACGAGGTCATCTCCTTCATATGGAAGCATATTATCACCCGGTTTGGGTACCTATGTCTATGGTATTCGATAATGGACCACAATTTGAGACGCCTAAGCTCAAAACTTGGTTGGGAGATCAAGGGATCTTACACTGTTTTGCATCAGTCGGCCGACCCCAAGCAAATGGCCAGGTTAAAGCCTTCAACAAACTCATCTCAGACGGTATTAAGAAGAAAGTTGAAAGAGCCGGTGGTTTATGGGCTGAAGAGTTAATTCATGTCCTATGGGCCATCCGGACCCCAAAAAAAGGGGCAACCGGCAAGACCCCGTTTCTCATGGTTTACGGCGCTGAAGCCGTCTTACCCATTGAACATTATGAACCGACTCTTCGAGTCATGTTATATGATGAAGAGACAAACTGGGAGGCCATGCGGCTGGCATTGGACTCGCTCTCGGAGCGCAAGGGCAATGCCGCCTTGCGTCATGAGATTTACCGTCTTAGGATGACTCGTGCTTACAACAAGAGAGTGCACAAATGGCCCCTGAAAGTTGGGGGACTTTGTGCTACGAAAGATGGAGGCCACCGGTAGGGCCAATAAGCAAGGAAATCTAACTCCCTATTGGGAAGGCCCCTACCGAATTTATGAAGAAGTAAGAAACGACACCTACTGCCTGGAAACTCCAGATGACAGGCGGCTGCCTAGAACTTGGAATGTAGATAACTTGAAAAAGTACTACTTCTGAGGCCTGTAATTTTTTGTAAATAAAAAACCTATCAATGAAAAGCTACTTTTTGTTTCAATATCAATATAATTGCTTTGTATGTATGCATGCGTAATTTGAGTTACTGTCTATGAAAAACACAGGCGGAAAACAACTTAAAAAAGCTAAGATAAAACTTAGCGGCTAACATAATGCTTGCAAAAGAACCTCCGTCTGGGTAATGCACAGATGGACATTTAAATATGAAATTAAACTAAGTCAAAATACATAGTGGCTTAAATTAGAATTAAGATTGAGGCCAATGGACAGATGCAAAACTGTTTTTATTAATTCGTCTGCTCCGATATGAGTAAGGCATCCGGCGATGCCCTTTCGGGTGTTATCGTCGCAGAGGGCATTCAATTGTCTGCTCTAACAGAATATGCAGACGCCAAATATTGAACGAACGAATTGGTCAACTCATAGTTGTGTGACCAAAATAGTCTAAAAGAATGATCAAGTTTAGGAGCCGAATGTCAATAGACATCAGCCAGCAAATACCGAAGTTCTCTGTTAGACTATTGAACAAGTTGTGCCAGATGCTTCAATGGGGCAGGTAATTAAGATGCAATGAATTGAGAATGTCCCAGACAGCCTCTATGCTGTCTGAGACTAGACGGTCAGGCGGAAGCATTCCGCTTGGTTAGCAATGAAATAGCAATTGCCCCAATAGGGCAAGTAATTGAAGGTACTCCAGACGACCTTTACGCCATCTAAAGGCTATCAGATAGGCGGACAATGTCCCCTGTGTTAATTAGGGGTGAAAGTTCGGTTTTCAATTTGGTTTTTTGCCCAAACCGAAACCGAACCACCATATTTCGGTTTCTAGATTTTGGAAACCACACCGCACCACTTTAATTTTAAAACCGAACCAAACCAAACCACCTAAATTTCGACTTTCTAAAAAAAAAACCAAACCGCACCGAATTTTCCTATGAAGGAAAATAAACATCAAATTTAGAAAAAAAAAACCGAACCAAACCACACCTATCAAAACCGAACCAAACAAGACAACACCTCTAACCTAGATCCGCAATTACACACCCACCACAAATCACAATTTAGTCACAAACCACCATAAAAATAATGTAGAAAAACAAAAATTAAACCAAATTAAATTAAACGAAATAAAAAGAGAACTACCTCACGTCCTCACATTCCATCAAAAAACGTCGATCTTGGGTTTTAAAGGTCAAATTCGACCATGAAAACTCTAGTTCTAGAGTTTTCATGGCCGAATTTGACATGGAAACCCTTTAATTGATGTTGTACGAAATGAAAAACCATAGTTTATGCCCTTATGGAATTCGAAAAACCTCGAAACCTTAGTTGATAGTGATGCGGGCTGGTGGGGAAAAGGGAAGATGGGAGTGAAAGTGGAGAAAGGACGGAAGAAAGAAGAGATGTAGACGAAAGGAGAGAGGGTGAGACTAAGAAGAGGAGAGAGAGTGAGATTGAGAAGAGGAGAGAGAGGGCGGAGAAGTAGAGAGGGCGGAGAAGAGGAGAGAGAGGGGGAACTCAGAGAAATGAGAGGGGGGATTAGAGTTTTTTCCTATATATACTAAGGGTAAAAATATGTTGGTCTAGGGTTTTTTTTTTAGTTTGGGCCTATATTTTGGTGTGGTTCGGTTTTGTTCGGTTTTTCATTTTTGCAAACCGAAATCGAACCACACACCGATTTTTTTTTTAAAAAAAAAACGAAACTGAACCACTTTCGAAAAAAATCAAACCAAATTTCTTATTCGGTTTGGTTTTCGGTTTGGTTCGGTTTTAAACCGAGTTTGTTTCACCCCTAGTGTTAATGACTGAAAAACGGTTGTCATCCGTTTGGCTAGCAAAGAATCCTATGAGGATGCTCGGATTGGGTATAATGGCTTTTGGTTGCCGGCTGTGCACTTGGTTTGGGGCAATCACTACTATGATTTATTGACTTAGGAACATTCCATACTCTTTAAAGTATCAAACATTCCATAGTCAATCAATCATACAAGTACCGAAACTAATCACACAGCCGTCAGGGGCAAGAATAGCCGGTAGACTGTCTGAATTTGCCGCATGCTTTAAAAAGATAGGCAAAAAAGTTTCAAAATGCAGAATATATATATGCATATATACAAAAAAAAATAAGGTTTCAAAAAGCCGTCATAGTTGGCATACTTTCATTCATAAGCGGCAAAAAGCCGGATAAATATTGTTACCGGATCACATCCGGGAGAAGAGAAATTAAATTGTTAACCGACTCCATAGTCGGTAAAGAACATAAATACTCGGCACGTTGGCCGGAAAGATAAAAGCATAAAATGGCATACTGCCGCTGAAATCATGGTTGAGGGAGGTGTGCCTGGTTCTCCGGATGCTGAGCCCCTTCGTTAGTAGCCGCCTGGTCCTCCTTGGGGTTCTCCCCGTCAGAAGGGATGCTGAGCGTCTCAAGTCAAGTCGGATTTATGAAACGATGCGACAATAAAAAATCAAGCAATAAATAATTAATAAATACCCCTAGCATCAGAATGCCCCGAGCAAACCAAGTGGTAGGGGCATGGTTGCTAACATTAAGGCCGCACCAAGCCAAGGCTGTTAGTAGCGTTGGCTGGTGCGGGGCATCGCATGCTAGCATGCTTCTCTACTGCACTTGCTAGCTGCTGCTAGCGATACGCACACCACCCCGCGCCCAGTAGCCCACAGGCACGCAACGCCGAGGAAGCAGCCCTGCGCCAAGTTGGCATGCCCTGCAAAGGGGCTAGGCCGCCCAGCAAGGCTGCCTTGGCGCCCAAGGCTAGGCGCACCAGCTGGCACACGTCGATAGGCATGTGCTAGTTGGGAGCCAGTTAGTGAGGGAAGCTTGGGGAGCAAGGGATTTGGTCCCCTTCCCTTGTGGTCCTCACCTACTCCTTCTCTCATGTTATGGCACTTGTTCATTCTTGATTGCATTGTCTTTTTCTTTTAATTTTTTTATTTAAATTAAAATAGAAAAAAGGGATTTTACCAACTCTCCACATTGATTAGAGAGAGGATTGTTCATGGGATTTCTCTACAAATACCAAGATTTGGGATTTGAGAAAATTCACTTTGTTTTTGTGAGCTTGAAAAGATCACAAAAATGTGAACACTTTCGCTCGTGATACTCTAATTTATTTTGGTCTAGCCCCGGCTAAGCTTCGGGGTAGCGGTCGTACGGGTCGAGATTGTGGGTGGACTTTATAAGAGGCTCTCGCATTTGCGGAACTCGAGTAGCTTTTACGAGCTCTTTAAGGAGCGAAGAACACTACAAGGGTGTAATTGTCTTTCCTTTTCCTTGTTAATTATGTAATTAATTATTTTAATTAATATGCTTATGTTTAGTTTCAGTTATTATGTGCGGGTATTGGGGTCGTGTTTTGTTTCCGCGTGGTGTTGGACATCACAAAACCCAACAAAAGCTACACCCAATTTATTAGATGCAATGACTATGCTACCCCTTGATTCACAAAATTATGTAAATCAAACGTATAACTTGATTGTTTTCCTCACACTCACATATAACTCTTAGTGTATAGACCCTATGTATTTTGCAACATATAGGGTGGAAAAATTGTAAATATCAATATATAATAGGTAAATACTACCATTAACTGGTCCAACAATACAAATAGTTTTCTAATAGTACTATACAAATAATTAGGTAAATGATACATCAAATATTACACCATTGTCATTTAGGGCCTGTTCTAATTTACTGAACTGAATTGATTGGAGCTGAACTAAACTGAATTGAATTAAACTAAATTGAATATTTTATGAGAGAATGAAATTAGGGATTGAACTAAAAATAAGCTGAGAACATGCCCTTAGTCAACATATACTTTAATGATATTATGCACATGCATAGTATGAGTAGTACATAAAAAATAGTGTTGCAATAAACATCACATTACTACAATACCCTTCTATGTGTTTCTAAATCACATAGTGAAAGAGTAGTGTCCTTCATATAAGTATATTATTCTAATAGGTGGTTCATTATTTATGGAATTAATTATTTAGTGAAGTCAGTTGATTGAAATGCCTAGCTGGGTGCCAATTTCGATCTTAACAAAGCCTATTGAGTCACATCCTAAGCACAAAATCATTTTGTCAGACTGATAGGGATGAAAGGCCCATATATGTGTATAAATGTAGATTGGATCAATATATATGCATTTGGGCTTAAAAGCGTCAAAACCAAGTGTTGAACGTTAAATCGATCCAAAGAATCGACGAACGAAGGAATAAACGTCAAGCAAACGACAACACAAGGCCTTGCGCACCACAAGCGTGAGACAAGGCCTAGCCACGCCCAAGCAGACCATTGGCCGCGTGCAAGGCCCAACCAAGACAATGTTGGCCTAGGGCCAGGCCTCGCTCGCTAGAAAAAGACTACTAATTAAAATGCATCTGTTTTTTTTAGTGTGGTGAACAAACATATTTTCACAAGTCTGTTTTATAGTATCCAATCTCCAGAATTGCATCAGAACAAATTGCAATGAATTTTTGTTAACGAGAAACATCAATCTCCCTAGTCTTTGCAGGATGCATCAGGACAACAAAAGAGTCGGTAGAAGATTGATATATAATTATATACTTTATTTTTAAGCAAAATATAATTAAACACTTATGGAGTACAAATTCTAAGAGGTTGTGCTGGTTTTTCTCAGTTGATATCTGAATATACATTTAGATTTAAACCAGCATTAAACATATCCAGGTACACACACAAACATGATTTCTTACTTCTAGTGCAGTATATAGCGTGAATAAAAACTAGAAAACCAAAAGTTTTAGTCAACAAGACACCTTGTTTCATTGAAATTTTATGACTATGCAAGATATGTCATCCTTGCTTTTCCTAGAAATAGCCGCTTCTGTCAAATGCTTTGCTGCTGATTGAGCATCCTTTATGTGTTTGATTGAATCCACTGCTTCTTGGTTTTACATAACCTGCATGAAAGGGAAAAGAAGTCATTACAAGATTAATGTAGAAACTAGTGATTTCCATACCAAAATCAAATTAAAATTCCATCACCTACAAAACTAGACACAAAGAGGAAAAGTTTACTATGTTAAGTTCAGACTTAATAGAAACAGTGACACCTCAATTCTTTCAGTACAGCAAGTTCAGATTGTCATTTCGGTAGCACTACAACTCTTAAAAAGCAGTTTCTGCATATCTTTCCAATTATCGGATGTCCCTAAATGGTACTACTATACCTTATTCAATAACAACTCTGAATCATAGTTAAGCCCAAGGTAACTTTCCATTCTGGACATCATAACTATGTTTCCACGTTGACTACAGAACATTCGATCAAGTGACTACTCATATCACTTGATGGACTGCCCATGTCGAATCCTTGACAATCTATCATAGGCAGTTTGGTATGTAAATCTAAAATATGGAATGTATTAAACATAGCCAAGATTGACAACTTAGACGCATACCCTTGTCTTACGTTACTGTGAGAGTCCTAAGTAGCATAGCTTCCAAATACAGATAAGTCATAATTTTATAGTGTCATAAAATTAACTCTTGAAGATTACATCATCAAATAGAGCTACATCGTGTTATAGTGTCAGTGAGGTGATTTGTCAGTTGTGTTTAGGGTGTAAATGAAACTGTTGAAATGTTTTGTTTGATTACTTAAAAGAGTTGTGATTTGCACAAAATTGAAGCTGCACATTGTATCAAATGAAAACACAGTTCTTTAATTAACAAGTTTCCAAGTGACTAAAATATGTTGTATATAATTTTGAAGACATGTCAATTATTAATTATATAAACACAAACAATACCACTCTAAGAGCATACTGTAACCAGTAACAAGTGATGTGGAAACTAGGCATTCTATAACAAATGGCCCAATGTGATATACACTGCATGCTACAGCGTATAATATAAATAACTTTTTTTGAAAAAACGGCTAGTTGAATAATCTTTAAAATGATCTTTTCAGTAACAAAACTGTTAATACGATTCCACACAATCTTAATGATTATATATAAAGGAGGGGAGTCAATGCATGACAATGTAGAGATTGTACACCTATTTCTATTACCCCTGAACTAGAAGGCATAGACAATAAGGTACTTGCACAACAAATAAGAGGCTGAAACCTCTTTTCAGCTACAGATTTTTATCAGATGATTCACTTTAAGTGTATACTATCAGTTTTTGGCTCCCACAAATTGGTAACTTATGATTGATGTTAGGTTCAAAGGATTTATGACCAACCCTCACCCCTAAACCCTGATCACAAGTTAAAAGGTTAGCACATAGTTATGATGAAACACTCACCTTCCATAACCCGTCACTTGCCATGATCAGAACTCTGTTGTATCATCATTCTTTGCCTCTTCTATATGGGGTTCTGAACTAAGATGTATCTTCAAGCTTTTATCTCCAAATGCCCTTGCCACTGCTAGTTGTCCATCAACACGTGGGACATCACCTGCAAACATTAGGACGTAGTTAAAAATGCGAATTAGAAAATGTATATTATCTCTTCAAAGTTTTAGAATATGCAAATTCTAAAACAATTAGATAATCAGAAAAGGTCCATAATTAGCAGTTACACTTACATATGAAAAGTAGATAATTTCTCTTCAGAAATTACGCTGATAGATTACGTTGATTCACTTTATAATGTGAAGTATATGTTAGATGTATATTCCTTTTGTAGATGTAGTAAGACATTACCGAAATGGTTTTACGATTACATTTTACAAATATGAAGAAGTGCAGGTGGACTACTGAGAGTCTGAGACAATATACTGAAGGCATATGTCAAAATATATATCAATTACTGACTTAGACTTAAGACTGATGATATAAAAATACAAACATAACATTATTTATATAGTTACGGAATACTATATACTGCCTTATTAAAGAAGACTTGCAGTGCATCTACATATGAATTACCTGGAATATTTGATACAAAACCACCGCGATTCTCAATTTATGTCTTTTCTGTCCATGGATCATGATCCACCAACAGTTGTTTGGCCTCTCCATTTTTGCTAATCACATCACGAGAATCACCCACGTTTGCAACAAATAGTGAAAGAGATGAGACTGCTAAGGACAGACTACTGACCCAGGATGTGGCTAAGAATTTCACTAATTTATTCTTAGTAACGTGGGAAAGAAAGAAGCTTGTTCTATTTACGGAGCTAACGAACATAATCTTATTAATATCATATATGATGTTCTTTCTTATTGGAATGGAATTCAATCTTGAAAAGGGCGCTAAGATTTACTTGGTTGTAAGAGAAGAGAGAGGATGGGAATTGCTTATTCTATTCTAAGGCATTTCTTTCTGTGTGGGACGATGCCGCAAGCAGAGCCAGAAACGCGGTAAGACTTTCTAGAGATAGCCTTCCAGACTCAATCTTTTGACAAGATCTTCTTTAGCTGAACCTGAGATCGATTAAAGCTGGCCTGCGCCTAAGAAAAAGCCGTTTTTTGACCTCTCCCGTTGTTCGAGCTACTTCGTAACCTCTCCTTCAAGGATAAAAGCTAGAAGCAGATAGCAGCCATAGGGATAGGTATTCAATCGCTTGCTTTAAAAGGTATGAGATTGCTCGCAGAGGACTAAGGTCGACAGATAGGGATAGGCCAGCAAATGCAATGAGAAAGTCTTCTTCTTTTGTTGCTCGTAAGCGCTTCCCTTTTCTTGCGGATGAATTTCTCGAATACATATTTCTTTTCTGTAAGTGAAAGGCTACAAGACCATAGAGTAGGCAGATGATGGAAAGCAAGCGGGAATCCAATTTCTTCTTGTGAGCGATGGAATCGATTACTAAGCTTTGGAGCGAACACAAGAGCAATAAAGGTTTCGGTTTTTGAAGTCTGAGCATTGTAATTCCTGGAGTTGTTGTGACTCCTATACCTGTTTGAGGTGTGACCATTGAGAAGAATAGCTGTAACAGCAGTTGAGCCACCTTTTCCCAGTACAAGTACTTTATCAAGATTATCTCCATCAGTCTTATCATATGCTTTCCTTATTGCACTCTCCGGTTCATTCCAAAAGTCTGGCGGCACATCTTGGGAAATTAAGACAAGCAATAGTCATATAAGCTGGTCATAAAACGAAAGTACACCCAATAGATTAAATTAGAACTGCAAAATTTGCTTTACCTCTTTCAGTATATTTTCACAGAGATGTGTCTGCAAATAATTTGCAACATCAAATATTGCAAACAAATCCACCTCCTTGTCATCTATCTGTTTAAACTGAGAAACTACATAGTCTTCCATGGGATGACTTCCCTTTCCTTTCACAAGCTGAAAACCATGAGTAATATGCTTCGAAACTTTTCCTTTTTCTTTGCCAGTGTCTGGTGGCGATGAACTAAAGCCAGCTTTGACCTGAAACGCGGTAGGAAAAACAAACGAAGTTAGAACATAATTGTGCTAAGAGACAACTAGTGGCAACAAAACTTAGTGTACATTGCCTTTTCGATACTTAATGAATGGACAGGGATTTGGGTCTCAATAAAAGGACTACCCTAAGTTATTAACATAGCACAAGAAGTTATTACAAAATAATTCATTACTGTAAAGCCAAGTCAGTGTCACTGGTTGCAACCTTTCGTCTCGTATGAATATAGCAATAAGATTTGTACAAATCATATGTCAAGTGTAGAAAGCTTTTAGAGAATATGAATCTTAAAATTCCCTGAACATGCTTAAGCTTAACGCATCGTTACCGAGTCTTTTCCCCTTTTGAGTTTTGATCATATAATTAATTTAAATACATTTATCCTTTCAAAAAACTACATTTATGGATATTATTGCTTAACACATATAGAATCATTCATGACTGATGATCTAACACTCGTACAATTTAGAGAGTTCCCAACTTTCTGTATCAAAATAAGGCCCACATGATAATTTTTTAGGATATACAAAAACCAAAGGCAAATTTTAAAATTGGGATAGCACAATAACTTTTAATCTAAACTACTGTCAGCTGTCACATTTTCCTTACTCTAAATAGATCAAATGGGGATAACAATTTAAGCAAGGTATACTCTTCAGGGTAAAGAATGATGATGAAACTTTTTCAGTAAAAACAGATCCCAAGTTCCCAATTAAGCAAGGATCGCCCTTTTAGAAGCTTCAAAATAAGCATGATCTTATTTACTTAACAAATGTTGCCTGAGTCAACCATCCACTTATCCAATCCAAAGTTTAGTTATATTAGACTTAAAATTGAATTATTACTCTTGATGTCAAGATTAAAATTCAGACTAGAAAATGAACAAACAGCCAGAAATACGACAAAATAAGAGTGCTTTAAGTATGTTCTCTTAGTAAAGACAATGAACATATATAGCAAACATCCTCTTGTTATCTCACAGCAGCTATTTCTATCTATGTAATATATTCACCTCATTGGTTAAGACACATTACATAGTAAAACCCAATTAAGTCCTTTTGAAAAATACATTCCAAAAATGCAAATTGACAAAGCTCAAAGTAAACTACTAATGATCCAGGTGAACAAGATGGGAAGATCAAGAGTCCATATGCCTCTATATTATACATCAGCCGAAACAATACTAACGCGAAAATTAAGTCTTGCCTCACAATGAGATCGTACAACTGAATGAAGAGACTAATTTGATACAGACCTATTATCAAATAGCTATCACATATTCACAATTTCACATATATGCAAATAGATGCTAAAGGCCAAATATCTCTTGCCCTCAAAGTAGCAACATCAACAATAATCTACAGTAGCTTTCATACTCAAGCATCCTAAAAAGTTTATTTTAGCCCCAGGAAAATAATAACAAGTCCGGGAGATAAACACTTTTTTATTTATCATTAAAATCAACTTTTATTTTCTCCAAAGTCCTGTAATGAAACAGAGAATAAAATTACCCTGGCCAAATAATTAAATAAAAAAAAATGTAGCCCAACCACAATGTGACACATCAAAACATTGGTCAATTAAAAATGGCTACTGATTGGTTCTAATTTATCTATTGTATTAATAGTAAATAAATAAATACTCAACCAAACAAACCTCAATTGTGAAACAACAAAAACCCGATTCAGATTTCAACCATTAATAACTGAGGTTTTGTTAGTAACGTTACTATATATATTTACTATATATATATATATATATATATATATATAGGAGGAGGCTCTCGTGAGAATTTTTCTTATATGAGAACATTCTTTATGTTCTAAATTTTTACTCGTATGTTCTAAATTTTAAATCTAATGTTCTAAACTTTTCCTTAGGTGTTCTAAATTAAATCAAATGTTGTAATTTAGTACTCACATGTTCTAAACCATAAATTAGTTAAGTTTAATATCATAAATTTGAAATAATTTGTTCCAAAATTTTAACTTATATGTTCTAAATTTTAAAATGTGTGTTCTAAGATTTTTAATTATATGTTCCAGATTTTAAAGCGTATGTTCTATTTTTTTACTCATATGTTCTAAATTTTTTACTCACATTTTCTATATTCTATATCAGTTTGTTCTAAATTTTTATTCACATGTTCATAATCTTAAATCAGATGTTCTAAATTTTACTCATATGTTTAAAATTTCATAAGTATATTTTATAAATTTTTAATCACTTGTTCTAATTCTTAAATCAAATGTTCTAAACATATTACTCACACAGATGTTCTAAATTATTACTTAGATGTTCTAAATTTTAATTTCAGACACATGTTCTAAATTTTTATTCGTATGTTCTAAACTTTTACTCACATGTTCCAAATTTAAAATCAATTCTCATATAAGTATGAATTCTCACATATGAACCTATTCTCACCGGATCCCTCCCCTATATATCAAATCTTTCAATCCCCAATCAAAAAAACTATCGTCTTTGCTTTTCTTAGTTTGTAACTTTCAGTTTTTATATATATATATATATACATTTCAAATCTTTCAATCCCCAATCAAAAAAACTATCGTCTTTGCTTTTCTTAGTTTGTAACTTTAAGTTTGTAACTTTAAGTTTAGTACTTTTATAAACACGGATTCAAGCTCATAACGTGATGACATTAAAGACTAAAGAGCTACTGATCATGAATATCATTTACCATTATTAGTAACCAAGTTTGAAGTTGATCTGTCACACACACAAAAATATTTAAAAAATAAATAAATAAACAATCCACTTTCCATACTCGAAATAAAAGTTTTTATAAAAGGGTATATATTATTACAAGAATGATAGCTTAACTGTAAAATGAAATAAAATGGGTCAATAACTTAATATTCCAATATACAAATGTTTTTAATATTATTATTATTATTATGGCTTATTTTCATCTCCAAATGGCCAAATCTCAGAAGATCACTATTGAGCTTGATTAATTTCATCATCACAAAAAATAAAAAATAAATAAAAAAATAAAAAAAAACTCCGCTTGAAAGAAAAAATGTATATATATAGATTTGGAGGATGAAGCTCACCTTCATCTTGTGAAGAATTTCTCTAGCAGCCATGAATGTTGGATAGCTGATAGCAATATTGAGGATTGATAACAAATTAAAAGAAGGGAGAGTAAATTGTACGAGTAATAGTCTTGAGTACTAAAAAGTAGTAGTAGCAAGTTATATAAAGTCTAATTTAGAGAAAGAGGGAGGATGGCAAAGAATGGAAAGAGACAGGTGCTGATTAAAGATTGGTTTAGACAGGGATTTATTGTTAAATGACAGACGAATTTTATGACATTTTCAACAAATGAAATTGTAATAGGGCCCCGCTGTTTTCCACTACGCGTTTTAAGGGACTACTTTGACTCCATCTCAACAGTCTTCTTTTGTCAACCCCATCTACATCAAGTGCCACCGGGATAGCCGGCAACTCCGGCAAGCGACTATCTAATAAGCTGATTCAAGCCGATAATTACCCCCAAACCCAACCGAAAAATAGCGAGTTAATAAAGTTGAGCTTTTGGACCCAATTTATTAAATAGGTCGACACAGACCCAACTTGAAATCAAGAGGGTTATGTTTAAGTTGAAAATTTTAACTTGTATAATCTATAAAATTATTAACTGTCTGCTTGTTTGACATTATTTTTCATTTTCAGATTTTTGTTTTTTTTTTAAAAAAATAATTAAAAAAATAAAAATAGAAGATAAGTGAAATTTTTATCATGGAGGCGGATGCACCGTGCTCCATGCATCCGGTTTTCTTTAAAAAAAAAAAGGTGGAATTAACATATAGGATCTTTTACCAAAACGGCTAGTTTGACAAAAGTATTTACCAAAACGGCTAATTATAAATTTTAATTCTCAAACTAGCTAATTTATTAACTTGGAATAAATTTATCTATTTCTTATTTCCTTTTAACCGGTTTGGTTCACCAAAAAAAAACTTTTTTTTTTGGTTTTGTTTTTATTTACTTAAAGATTGTTGTAAGTTAGAAAATTTAAGCAATATACAAAACTACAAATAACGTAAACATTCACAGACTCGCAAAACCCTAATTTCAATTAAAAAAAAAGCACTAATTTTTCATCTGGATCACATCAATCACAAAAATTTAGAATTTCAAGTAGTATTGTTCTATCAACACTACGATAAGAGATTTTAAGGTGTTGTTATTTTTTTCATGTCTATTAATTGTATACTCTTTGTTAATGTCGGCTAGTATGAATATTTTTTTTTTTGTTTAATGTGTGTGATAAATCAAACTTACATATATTTATTTTATTTCTATCTTTATGTGTTACAAAAATAGTTGTATTTTTTTTCTTTTGTTGATTGGAAGTTTGGATCATTTTTGAGTGGTTGTTTATGTTGTGTAACTTTTTTAAAAATTGAGAATTGATGCATGCCTGCATATATATTATGTTGATTGTTATTGTTCAAATTAATGCATGGGTTATTTTAAACTATGGCATTAGAATTTAAATAAACCAAAATTTAAAAAAAAATTCTTTTTAAATAAAACGAAAAAAAATATATATAAGTGAATTGAACAGATTCAAAGGAATATAAAAAATAAAAAATATCTTTTCAAATCAATAAATTTAGCTAGTTTGGGAATTAAATTTTATAATTAACCGTTTTGGTAAATACTTTTGTCAAATTAGCCATTTTGGTAAAAGATCCGAACATATAGTTGTTCAGTAAAGAACATACAGTTGCTTTGTAAACAACATATAGTTGTTCAGTAAAGAACATAAAGTTCTTTTGTAAACAACATATAGTTATTTTATAAAGAACATCACATATGGTTGTTTTGTAATGAACATATAGTTGTTTTGTAATAAACACATAACTATTTTGTAAAAAAAAAAATCAACTTTATGTTCTTTGTATATATCTAAAGAACATGTGTAATATTAATAAAGAGCATGATTATAAAAGGAAAAATTGTTCGGAATAATCCCACCTTTGAGCTATCCGCCCAAAATAATCCTACTTTTTGATTATTTATAAATAATCCGGCCTTTATAGTCAATCCGCTCCTAATGGTCCCAAGTAACCTGTAAACGGTTGAGTAGGTAATTTTTTTTATAATTAAGTTTAATTTACACGTGATTGGTCAAAAAATAATGTTTTATTTTAATTTTGTTTTAAGAAATGATTATTAGTAATTAACATTAGTTAATTATTTTTAATTTCTTTTGCAAAAAAAAAAAAAAAAATTAAAAATTAAAAAAAAACTAAAAAAAAAAACCTAAAATTTAAATCAAACCCTAGCCCCACCACGACCCCAGCCACCTCCCTTCCCGGCCGCCCCTACCGTTGGCCTAGATGAGACCTAGAGCCACTAGCTTCCCCGCGTGGTTCACCGACCTCCCCCACCCCCTTCCGTCGCCACTAAATCACCACAACCAATCAACACGATATGAATTCGGGTCACCGGCTATCATACGGTCGCTGGTAGGGGGTTAGGTAAGGGTTTCGCGGGGCAATGGGTTGGCAGCTAGGCGTGGGATCTCATTGGCAGGGATAAGGGTTCGTTTGTGCGCTAGTTGGAGTTGGAGTTTGGGCTCGCTGGCAGGGGTTGGTGGTTGTTGTGGCTGGTTGGGGTGGGAACTGGTGATGAATCTGGGTTTGGATTAACGACGCTAGATAGTTGGTGGTTCTAGCCTTTTAGGGGAGGAGCGTGAGGCTGGATGGTTGGGGATTCATGTTGTAGGTGGCGTGGCGCGACGTCAGAATCGGCGCCGGATCGAAGTCAGCATCAGCCTGACTCAGGGTGGTCGGGGCAGGGATTCAGGTGGTGGTGGGGTGGCTTGAAAGCTGGTCGGGTAGCTTTAACATAATTAATTGTTTTTTTTTCTTTACCAAAAAAATTAACTTTTTGTTTAAATTTTTATTTTATATTAATTTTTTGGACCAATCACAGGCCGCCACGTGTTAGGTAACCTGTTATAACATGTTACATGACCGGTTGGGACTATTTAGAGCGGATTGACTATAAAGGTCGAATTATTTAAAAATAATCTAAAAGTGGGATTATTTTGAGCGGACGGCTCAAAGGTGGGATTATTTCGGGCAATTTTTCCATTATATAATGTGATGAATATTATTTTTATTCAACAAAAAAAAAAAAAAAAAAAAAAAAAAAAAAAGAAAAAAGAAAGAACATAATACAGAGTAGTATTTTTTAAAAAACATCTATCTTTTCAATCTTTAATGAATTATTTGTTCCGTAATTGAAGAGTTTTGGTAATTATTTCCCAATCTCAATTAACAAATTTTTATATTTCTTCCTATTCAATTTCACTTGATTGAATTTTTTAGAGAGAGGAATAAAAATCTTAGAGTGAGAAATAGAAAATTTATAGAGAAAAAGAAATTCTTCTGATAAAAGACGATGGTTGTGCATTAGATCGACTTTCGTGGCACTTTTGATCATTGTTTTGTTAATGGAGTGATTTTTAATGAACGTGAATATGTGGATTTGTTAATTTAAGATAAAAGGTAATTTTGAATGAAATTTTGTATTTATTTTTCTTTAATTGTGTTACTTTAGATTTGAATTAGAGTATTTTGTAATCATAAAATTCATTATTTATTTTCCTTTTTGAAATTTGATGAATCTGGATAGATGCTGAATTTGAGAATAATGTGACAAAGGTTGAAGATGATGTTCTTTAAAAGATAGTGTTATGTTCATTTCGTTAATCTTTACAATTCTATAAAAAATTCTTTTCACTTTAACTAAATGTTCTTTACATTTTAGCTAAATGTTCTTTACATCTCTATACAATGTTCTTTCCGCTTTTTTTTTGGAACGGATGCACCATGCGCATGGTACATCCGCCTCCACGAACAGTGGCGGATCAAAGATTTCTAACTAGGGGTAGCGTTAAGCCATTGAATAATAAGAGAAAAAGGGTTAGAATGAATTATTATATACAACCTTTATATTTTAAACATTTATTTCGGTATATAAATTTTTGTTTTATAAATATGAAATAATTTATACTTCCTCCATTCTTTTTTTATTGCACCATAAGGGATTTCACGCTTGCCAATGCATTACTTTAACTATCAATATCTTCAATTATACTTTTGTAAAAATTATAAAAATTTGATATTTGAAAAGTAGAGTTCGATACGAATCCAACTAGATTCCACATGACTATATTTTTTATAATGTATAAATCACAAATGATGGTAAAAGAAGATTAAGTGAATGGTGTAAAAGTCCAAATGGTGCAATAAAATAAAAACGGAGGAAGTATTCTAGTTATTAATATAATACAATGATCAAAATTTAAAGTACTCTATATGTTCAAAAAATTACCTTTTTATGTAATTCGTATATATCATTCACAATTTTATAAACTAGTACTTGTATATGGTAATATAATTATAAATTTTCTCCATTGCTTTAATTTCCTCATATATATATATATATATATATATATATATATATATATATATATATATATATATATATATATATATAACCAAATAGTAAATAAATTACTTACATATATGTATTGAAATAAAAGTACGTGCAATAAAATGAGAAGAACTTCATCCGATAAAGAAGTTTTACAAAATTAATAAGTTACTCATTCAAAAAAAAAATATCTTTATGATTTATATCATTAATGTATGAGTATATATATATTTTACAATTTAAAAAATATAAGATTTTTCATAAATAGTTAAATGAGAGACTTAAAAAAAAAAAAGTTGAATTCATTATTAATATAATTATGCAAACATAAAGTAGAAGCAAAAAGGAAGCTAGATAATAATTTTTTTTTTTTAAAAAAAAATAAAAATAAAAATAAGAGACCTTTTTTATAGACAACAGGTCTCTTTTAGTTTGAAACTGAAAGTACCGGACATTTGCTTTAGAGTATAATCTTTAGAGTACAATCAATTTACTATGACTGAATAAAAGAGACCTCCTATTTATAAAAAATGGTCTCTTTGATTAACTTTTTTTTTTCAGGGGTAGCATGTGCTACCCCTTGTGCCTTCAATTCTTAGGTCCGCCTCTGTCCACGAACCACTAATTGGAAAATAAGGAAAAGGTGAATGTACTTTTCAGTTGTCAGCTTTTAAAATTACCATTATTTTAATAAGTTTGACTAATTTTTTATTCATATTATATGACATATATATATCGTATGACTTTGAAAAACAAAAAGCCACATCAATGCCAAACGAACACTACATGTTCTCTTGGCTCTCTGGCCTGAGCAATAGCTCCATTGTTGTCACAATAGAGATATATTGGTCCCTCGATGGAGGGTACAATACCAAGTTTGCCAATGAAATTGCGAATCCAAACTGCCTCCCTAGCTGCCTCAGATGTTACCAAGTATTTGGCTTTAGTTGTAGAATCTACAGTTGTGCTTTGCTTAGAATTCTTCCAACTAAACACTCCTCCATTGAGACAGAATATGTACCCAGACTGTGACTTGAAGTCGTCTCTGTCTGTCTAGAAGCTTGTGTCGGTATAAACCTCAACAACTAATTCATCTTTGCCACCATAGACCACGAATTTATCCTTGTTCCTTTTTAAGTACTTTAGGATATTTCTTTGGCCGCAGTCTAATGCGCCTCTCTTGGATCTGATTGGTGTCGGCTTGTAGCGCTCAAGGCATACGACACATCTGGCCTTGTACATATCATGGCATACATGATTGATCCAATAAGCAAAGCGTATGGAATCTGATTCATCCTTTCTCGCTCATCTTGTGTCTTTGGACACTGATTATTGCTTAGGGTTATGCCATGCGACATGGGTAGGTGGCCTCTCTTGGCTCCTTTCATGCCGAATCGAGTTAGTACTTATCAATATAAGTACTTTGATTCAATCTTATCATCCTTTTTGATCTATCCCTATAGATCTTGATGCCTAGTATGTACTGAGCCTCTCGCAAGTCTTTCATTGAAAAACATTTTCAAGCCAAGCCTTTATAGGCTCTAACAATGGAATGTTGTTTCCAATGAGCAAAATGTCATTGACATATAAGACTAGGAAGGCGATGTCACTCCCACTCACCTTCTTGTAAACACAAGACTCATCTGGGTTCTTGATAAAACCAAACTCACTAATGGCTTCATCAAATCGCAGATTTCAACTTCTGCTTGCTTACTTTAATCCATAAATGGATTTCTTAAGCTTGCATAACTTTCCAGCGTTGTTTTTGTCGATAAAACCTTCAAGCTCTGTCATATACACAGTTTCTTCCAAAATACCATTTAGGAAGGCGGTTTTAACATCCATCTGCCATATTTTATAATTGTAATATGCAGCAATCGCTAGGAGGATCCGAACGGATTTAAGTAGTGCGACTGGAGAAAAGGTTTCATCGTAATCAATACCATGAACTTGTCTATAACCTTTTGCTACCAATCTAGCTTTGTAAATGAAAACATTTCCATCTTTGTCGGTTTTCAACTTGAAAATCCACTTACATTCGATAGGTGTGTAGCCTTTGGGTAAGTCAACCAAGTCCTAGACTTGATTTTCAAACATGGAATCCATTTCAGATCTCATGGCATCTTGCCATTTAGCAGAGTCGGTGCTTGCCATTGCTTTCTTGTAGGTTTCCGATTGTAGACACCCAAATGTGTCTCCCCTAAACAAAACTCAGTGATGAATACCTTTGATGTCATTTGATTATCGAACAAAGCGAAAGTGTGAAAAGTCTAGTGATGAGGATGTTTTTATTAAAGTATCTATTCTTTATGTTTTTGAAAATATTTCTTTTTTTACCCTATTTATGAAAAACGTGCATTCTAGTTTAGTTTGGTCCATGACAAGGGTCCAATAATAGTGTAGTTGTATAAGGTTTGAAAAGACCTTTCCAACGATATATTATAAGCCCAATTCCGATGAATAATCACTACTACAAAAGGCGTGCTTTTTGGACGCTTTTGGTTCGACGCTGTTGGTGTGGCGTCAGCGTATGTATTTTGGTACTGTCTTTTCTAGAAACTTTTTCAGGTCGAAGATTGTCTCGACACTTAAAAGCGTCGGGAAAATTACATGCTATGCACGTGAGTATGGCTGCCCGCAATTTTGAAATTTTTAATGAAATACTTAGTGGGTTGTATTTTCACCCTCACTCGAATCAGGTTCCCAAATTCCCCCCAATTCCCAATTAAACCGCCTATCCATACTAAGCTATTCTGCTCTCCTCTGAACCTGACTCCATCATCAGCGACAAAAAAATAATTCGTTTTTGGTTAATTTCTGTGTTTTGCTTGCTAAACTTTAAGGAATTTGGGGGTTTTTGGCTCGTCACTTTCATAAATTTGAGGTATTAACTTACAATTTGCTATACAATATTGTTTCTAGGTATATATCTATCGTTTTTGGTACCTAATATATCACAATTCTCTAAATTTTCGTTAAAATTGGGAATTATTTCTTTGATTGTCTTCGATTTTGAGTTGGTGTAGAACAAGAATTGATCTCGATCTTATTGCGAGGTAAATTTTTGCCCTTAATTAGATAATTTTATTTCTTTTTATGTTGTTTTTTTTCGTGAATTATGTTTTCAAATCCAAGTTTTCACTTTTTTTTTTTTTAAAGTAGTTTTTTGATTTTTGTTATGATTTTTATGGCGTTTTTTAGGGTTTTAGTTTAGAATTTTATGGGTTTTTGATATGAATATTATTGGCTTTGAATTTTCTGGTTTTTTATATGAATTTTTTGGTTTTTGATATAAATATTATAGGCTTTGAATTTTCTGGTTTTAGTTGAAATTGATAATTGCTGATTAAATGTTATCCCTTGCACGAAACTGGAGGTTTTTTGTATTTCTTACATTTTTGTTTAGTTTAGATAATTGTATTATTCTAATTTTGGTAATGCCACTATGCTCTTGCTATATTGTTCATCTGATATTCCTTTGATGACATTATGACTTTTTAGGTCAAAACAATGGCTTGTGGGCATCTAGTAAATCTGTCAAATAATTATTTAAGCCAATGAATAGTATCACTTAAAAGGGCCAGAACCCTATTTCAGAATATGACCACCTATCTTCCTGTGTATTACACAAACAAGGTGGGATTATGCAAGTAGTAAGATTCCTAGTTGAATTTGCCTTGTTTGATTACACTGTCCTTGAGATAAGCTTAGCTGATAAGTGTTTCTTATCACTGTTTTAATTAGCAGCTCTTGGATGTGAAACAATGTGTATGTAGAGGCAGATCACCTGAAAGCAGAAAGGAGGTTTTTTGTTCTGAAGGGTAAAAGAAATTGAACGTAGTATAAATTTTCCAGTTGGTATAAACTACTAATTTTGTTGATAAAATAGTTATTATGTTACTTTATCTGTGGTAAATTGTTTTAGCAGGGTAAAAATAATTCCAAATAGTAGACACGTTGACAGATTGACAGAAATGTATGAAATTTACATAATTGACAAAAATTTATGTGCAGAAAGCTTACTTCTAAGGTGGAACAACACTGTTAAATAACTCGTCATAAATGATTTGCATAATGTTTAAACAACTCTATGATGTTTGGAGGGAAGCATGAGGCTAAATTTTTTTCTTTATAAACAGGTTTTTCCCTGAATAGATGTTTGATGTTGTTGCAGTTGTAGATTCATGGTTGAGAGTTACATTTTGCATGTGGTTTTAGACAAGCCAAAGTTTATTAAGGTACAATTTTCATTGCATCAAACATTGATATATTCATAATCTTGTCTGATTTTGTTATAATTGAGTAATTAACAGTGAAAATGCAACTGTACACCATCCTGAAAGTCTTAATTTTATCCTGAAAGCTTACTTACATTATTTTTTAGTGGATAAACTTCTTGATATTATCAGTTTGATGGATGTCTATTTACTTAGTGAAAGTGATGTCCCTATTATATATTGGTTTAAGGATCCTTGTAACATGTTTTATTTTATATTTTTTTATATATTTTTTTTAATGTCATTATTTTTATTTGGCAATTAACTATATACTTCTTTGTAGACAAAGATACTAGTTGGATTGATTTACCAAGAGGTGATCCAGGTTATTTTAAAGGTTGCATGGAATTCTTGAAACTTGCTAAAGAGACTCTTTTACCAAATACATGGGAAACTAAATGCCTATGTAATAAGTGCAAGTTAAATAAACCGAATTCTGTGGAAGAAGTTGGAGGGCATATTTTATTTTATGGTTTTTATAAAAACTATAGAAATTGGATATTTCATCGTAAAGATGAAGGGAGTAAGACCTATGATATAAGTGAAGATCAAGTAAATGCAGTAGGTCGAGATGATATGGACGGGTTACTAAGAGCAGCTTTTAGAGTTAATACACAACAAACTGACAAAACTCAAGATTCATCATTTAATGTAAAAAGTATTGAAGATGACAATTCATATGACAGGGATGAGGGGTTTACCATTTATCGCGAGGTAGATGATGAGTATCAATCAACTTTCTCAAATGAAGAACAGGCAAAGTATAAAAATTTCATGGAAGCTTCTGAAAAAGGCTTGTACGAGGGGTGTACTACTTTTTCGAAACTTTCATTTCTATTGCATTTGTTTCACCTAAAGTGTATGTTCCATTGGGCTACATAGTCATTTAATAAATTACTTGAACTTCTAATTGACGCATTTCCCATTATTAAGGAGTTTCCATCGTCCTATTATGAAGGCATGAAGATAATAAATGCTATAGGGTTAGGATATGAGAAAATCCATACATGTCTAAATAACTGCATGTTATATTTGGGCGAATTTGCAAATAAAAGTGAGTGTCATATATGCCATACATCAAGGTGGAAAAGTGTGAAAGGAAAGGAGGGTGATGTAAATGAAAAAGGAAAAGAATCATGTAAGAAAGGCGAGTCAGCTAAAGTAATGCGGTATTTTCCCCTTATCCCAAGATTAAAGAGGCTATACATGTCATCTAAAACTGCAGAGGACATGAGATGGCACTTTAATCGTACGGATGATAAGATTCTCCAACACCCTGCTGATGGCGAGGCTTGGAAAAAATTTGATGAAAAATATACACGCCGCTGATCCTTGCAGTGTTAGATTAGGCCTAGCGAGTGATGGTTTTAATCCATATCGTCTTATGAACACAAATTATAGTACATGGACGGTGGTCCTCATTCCTTATAATTTACCACCATGGCTTTCCATGAAACCATCATCCTTTATTCTTTATATAATTATTCCTGGTAAATTTGGTCCTGGTATGGATATTGATGTGTACTTGCAACCACTAATCCATGAATTGAAATTATTGTGGGAAGGTGTTGATTCTTTTGATTCTTAAAGTGGGAGCAACTTCAAACTGCGAGCAGCCCTACACTCTACTATTAATGACTTTCCTTCTTATGCTATGTTGTCAGGTTGGAGTACGAAAGGATACAAAGCTTGTCCTTCTTGCACTCATTCTACTTATTCAGATAGATTTGGTGGCAAAATTATCTATCCTGGGTATCGAAAATGGTTGCCTATTGATCACCCATATCGTTCACAAGCTAATTTGTTTGATGGGAAAGAAGAATATGGTATTGCTCCGATTCGTACCAGCGGGACCAAAGTTTTGAAGCAACAAGAAGGGTTAAAGTATGTATATGGGAAGACAAAAAAAATTCCTAAAAAAAGAGGGAAAAAAAACCAACAAACTTGATGATGATTGCGATCCTGACGGTGATGATGTTGTTTGGAAAAAGAAAAGTACATTTTTTGAATTAGAGTATTGGGTGCATAATCCTCTTAGACATAATTTAGATGTTATACACATTGAAAAGAATGTGTCCGATATTTTATTAGGAACTCTTTTAGATATGGATAATAGTAGGGATGATGAGAGTGGCAGAGAAGCCCTAAAGAATTTGAATATAAAACTTCATCTATGGATCAACCCTCAAGGTTACATCCCGCCAGCTGCATACACCATGTCTAACGAAGAGAAAGAACGATTTGTGAAAGTCTTGAAAAAGATGAAAGTTCTTGATGGATATGGATCTAATTTTCAAAGATGTGTGAATCTAAAGCAACGGAAAATTATTAATATGAAAAGTCACGACCATCATATTCTCATGCAAGATATCCTCCCGGTTGCTTTAAGGAGGTCGAATGCCACAAAAGTTATTGACTTGCTTGAGGAGTTGTCTGACTTTTTCAAAAAGATACGTTCAACTGCTATATATACAAGAGAATTAGATACCATTTAATCAAAGCTTGTGTTGACTCTTTGCAAGTTTGAAAAAGAATTTTACCAATACTTTTACAATCATGGTTCATCTACTAGTCTATTTAGTGGAAGAGGCCAGACTAGGCGGACCGGTTCATTATAGATGGATGTATCCTGTTGAAAGGTACTTATTATTGTTATTATTATTATTATTATTATTATTATTATTATTATTATTATTATTATTATTAGTATTATTATTATTATTATTATTATTATTATTATTATTATTATTATTATTATTATTATTATTATTTTCATTATTATAATTTTATTGTTATTATTATTATTATTATTATTATTATTATTATTGTTATTTTTATTAGTAATTTTTTTATTTGTATTATTTAATTTTTAAATAATAATTTTCCTTATTATTTCACATTCATATACAAAATCGTTACTATAATTCAAGGTACTTGGCCTTTTTAAAATCTCAGGTAAGCAATAAAGCGCAACCGGAAGGATCTATAGCGGAAGCTTACCTTTTGTGGGAGACAATTGCATTTTGTTCGAGATATTTAGAAAGTTGTTGAGACTATGTTCAATAGACCTAGAAGGAAAGAGGATGGTGTATCAAACATTGACAACTATTTGTATAACTCTGGTGGTCGTGTAGTTGGAAAGAAAGAAAATGTCCGTTTGAATGATAGAAGTTTAAAGCAAGCTCATCGCTATGTTTTACTTCATTCTGATGAACTGACCCCGGTGCTCAAGTACGTAGCATTATGTGTTTAGTTAAAGCGTCCAATATATAGTTGTTACTAACATAAAACTTACAATCTTGATAGTGAGTTCCTAAAACTAAAGAGGCAAAACAATGACGTTGGAGGAAGTCAAGCAAATGATTCTATTTAAAATCATTGGATAATTGATGAATTTGCAGATTGGTTGCAAAGCCAGGTCATCTGCCTTTACATTTAGGGTCTTTTTATTTCATATTATACAACTTTCTAATTCTAACTTTATTATTCTCGAATTATAGGTCCATAATTTAGATGACAGCACAATAGAAGGAATGTTAGGAAAAGCCTTAGCCGGTGGCTTGAGTAACCGCGGGAAAAGGATGAAAAGTGTTATTATCAATGGTTACAAATTTGATATTGTGGATTGTGAGCGATTTCGAATAACTCAGAATTCAGGAATCATGTAGGAAGCAAAGGATCACGAATATTATGGAAAACTCAAAGAAATTTTGGAATTAGATTATTATGGTTCTTATAAGGTTGTATTGTTTCGTTGTGATTGGGTCGATATCCGTAGGGGTATAAAAACAAATCTGAATGGAAGTGTTTGTATCAATTTCTCAAAGTTGATGCACACTAGTCGATTTTTGCGTGATGATTCATTTGTTTTCTCATCTCAAACAAAACAAGTTTTTTATATTGAGGATGAGATACAAAAAGGGTGGTGTCATGTTATGAAAACTAAGCCTTGGGACTTGTTCGATATACTTGAATAATTTGTTTAAAACTTTTATAATTTATTATAGATTTGAGTTCATAAATTTTGATGGGTATGTATTTTTATATTTCATTTAGTTATTCTAATTCATCAAAGTTTGCATTTTGTTAACTTAATTTCTGTTTTATGGTACTAAGTAGTATTATTGTCTTGGTTTCTTATTGGTCGAATAAAAACTGAAATCAGAGCTGAAATACATAATTTAATTCAGATCTAAATACCAGAACTGAATTCAGAGTCAAAATCATAACTGAAATCCAGAACTGAATTCAGATCTAAATTTTAGAATTGAATTCAGAAATAAACTCTAGAAATGAATTCCAAACTGAATCCAGAACTGAATTCAGTTCTGAATTGCAGCTCTGAACATTAGATTTTTTTCTTTTTGGTCAAATTTATTTCTTTTTTTTTTTTCAACTCTAATGCATTAATATTGGTTATTCTTATTTTGTATTTCAGTTTAGATGTTTAGGTTAGCTGTACATATACTGTCTAGTCTTTATATCAGTTTTGTCTTTATATGTTGTCTTTACTTTTCACTGATATTGTTATTATAGCTGCCTTTCTGCTCTTTTACGGTCAAGGTTATGGCTTTTGCATCTTAACCGATCTTAAGACTCTTCTATTTCACAATAAGTGTTGTTGCTCTTTGTAATGAACCCAAAATTAATTCTGAGCTGAGTTGCAGAACTGTAATTGAACTAAGTGTTGTTACTGTTTGAATTCAGAACTAAATCTAGAACTGAATTCAGACCTGATATTTTGGGAGTTTAAATTCAGAACTAAATCCAGAACTGAATTTAGAACTGAATTCAGACCTAATTTTTTGGGAGTTTGAATTAAGAATTGAATTTAGAATTGAACCTTGCCAAGGCTACTGCTATTGCAACTACTTTCCTTGCAAGTCTGTTGCTGCAGCTCCTGCCATGCCATTATTTCCTACTGCTATGCTACTCTGCTTAGCCACCTGTTGTTGCAATGCTACTTCTGCTTTGCGTCCTGCTGTTACTATGCTACTTTTGCTAGAACATTTCTACTTGCTATGTGTTTGTTAAACTCTAAGTAAAATTGCATGTAACATTGTTAAAGTGATCACCTTGGAAAAAATTTGTAGGATCCTCTAACTGTTTGTTTGAAAGATAATGGGAAAAAGGAAGTGACCCAAATTCAGATCTGAAGTTTAGAGCTAATTTTCACTACTAAATTAAGATTTGATCATCATAACTTGTCATAGTGGCTCCCCATTTTTGGGTTAGAGGCTATAATTTAGGGAAATAGTTCAATTTCTTAATTACGGATAATTATTCAGTGATTTAAAGGGGGAAGGGTGTTTCATAATGGGGGTGTTAGTTGATTAATGATTCAATTTTTGTATAATGAAATTTGTTGAATCAGTAATGAAAGATTCAAATAGACTTATTAGGAAGTTGCTGTAATTATCAACTATAGAATGTTGAAGAGTTATTGAGGTACATGGACATCAATGTGACAATTTTGAAATGATATAATCATTTTTATCTTTTGCAACGAGACGTCATTTACTTATGTGTGAACCTCTTCCCTTGGTAGCGCCTACACATGTTGTAATTTTCTTCTGAAATCTTACACAACACCCACCAGCACAATAAGTGTCTAACAAAAGACGCGCACAAGGCATAGGCTATTGATAGTAGATGCTTTCAGTTTTATGGTTCAATGATGTTACTAATTTCTCTTATGCTAGGTTCTCTATTAGCTGTTTAATGGTCTTTTTCAACTTCATTTGATGTAAAGATTGTGTGTGTGTGTGTGTGTTTGTGTGTGCTGTTGAACTAAATGTTGTTGCTGTTTGTAATGAACCCACTGTAAATGTGATATTGTGATTATAGTTCAGAACTGTACAATTTAGATATATAGTTTAGATCTTTATATCAGTTTATTTTGTATTTCAGTTTATGTCTTGTCTTTATATCAGTGTTGACATACTAATGTAGCTTATCTTATGGTTTCATCAGGTAAAAGATGACTTATCGAAGCAAGAGATCAAGGGAAATACTTGCTGCCACATCTAATTCACATGATCCACTGTCATCACAGTCACCAATTACAACTAATGCACATACTTCATCTGCTACTGAAGTTGTTTCACAACCCACCAAAAAACAATCTACTAAGTCACCACATACTGAGGTACTTAAGGATGATAAATGAGGACCTTTTTCTCCACCCATTACCACTACAAAATCTTACCAGCAACCACCTAATAGTTTAGGATCCATTTGAAAAAACCCTCCTGGTTCAACATCGAGTTCAGTCAAAGAAGCTGCTACATCAGGTTATTAGAAAAAATATCCAGCAAAAGTCTCACCTAATATCCCACCTAATATTCCTCAATCAAGTAGACCAGACTCATCATTCAACTCCCTTTCTACTTCTCATAAACCTCTCGAGCAACCTGTGAGACGAGGAATTCAGAACCTTGAGACTGGTGCTGTTAAAACTTCAACAACAGCTCCACAGACTAAACAAGAACGACAAAAAAGTGGAAAAGAATCAGAAAAGATCCCAAAACAATCTAAGTCTTTACGACCAAAAGAACTTCCGGATTGGCCTCTAAACATAGATTTTGACGACAAGGAGGAGGTTCTAACCATAGGTAAATATTTTCCATTTAAATTAGTACTTAAAATTTTTTAAACTAATTCTTTCTCTTACCTTTCTTTTTGTATTTAAATCAGATGCCAATGGTAATACTACATTAGTAAGTGGTATAATTCTGCCAATTGACGTTTGGAGTAATAATGGCGTCCAATACTATGTTGAATTCAATGATCTATGCCAGCCAATAAGGAAAGGTAGACATATTTTGGTTAAATTCATTAGTATGTTTGCAAAGATGGAAAGTCGTTGCCCAGTTGGGGAAAAAGATTGGCATGCAATCGACAAGCATTTCAAAGGGAAGATAATTACATATTTAAGAGTAAGTATATTTGTCCCTAAGTCATCCCTTTTTATTCTCAAAACATACATAATTAGTCGGTCTCTTATTATTTATAGATTACTTGCTGATTTATGTTTATAACTAATTTTATTTACTGAAGGAACACTTTGTGATTCCTCCTGGTGCGGAATATGACAACCATGCTCTCAAGCGTGCCAATAAATGTTGGAGGCAATACAAATACTCTCTGAAACATCAATATTACAAGCAAGAACAGAAGACATTAGATCAGATTTGCAATAATGTGCCACATGGAATTACTAGAAGTAATTGGGTAAAGTTGGTGAAATATTGGGATTCGGATAAAGGGAAAGTATGTTCAATACTTAGCTTACCGTGCATGAAGCAATATTTATTATCTTATTCATAATTATATAATAAATACATAATCTTTGAATGTGAGTGCATGATATGTCAGAATGCGGTAAAAAAGCACGAGCCTGCCAAAATCAGTTTCATACATCTGGCTCTTAAAGTTTTGCAAACCGACAAGCTGATTATGTATGGAATATATATGTCATTTTATAATTACCTAGGATTGTATTTAGATCATGTCTTTTTATATGCGATTGTTATTGTTGACTTTTCATATTAAAGCTCTTGTTGCTTTATTATTTATAGGAAGATGAACATGGACAGAAAATGAGCTTGTTAGAGTTGTGGATTAAAACCCATACGGGTAAAGACGGAAGCTTTCTTCCTAACACAGTCACCGAAGTTTTTGTGGTATGGTTTTGTGACAGGTTTCTGGTATGATTTTGTGCAAATTTTGTGGTATAATTTGTTATAGGATGATGTTAAAGCTAAGGTTGAAGAGATGAGGATGATGCACCCTAAGATGTCTGAACAAGAGCTCGAAGATGAAGCATTTCAACAAACTATGTATGGTAATGAGATTCCCGATTGTCCTGTGGGTTACGGATTAGGGGTTAAAAAGGGGGGCATTTTCGGAGTACGTGGTGTGTTAAGGAAGGAAGGGTATGAAAATGTTCAAAAGAGTTATATTGTGATTGATAGTGTTAAAGAAGAAGTGAATGCTTTGCACAAAAAAAATGATACACTATCTCAAGAAAATGGAAAGCTGAAAGACCAGGTCGGCCACAACAATTTTCTTCATAAAGAGCTTGCTGGACAATTTTCTCAGGTTGTAGGTGCAGTTCGTCAAGGGAATGCATCTTCGAATCTTTTAAACAAAACATGTGAATTCTTAGGAAAGGCTAAGCATCAGGTAACAAAGTCACATTTCTCTTTATAACTGTAATCAGAAATGAAATCCAAAACTGAATTCAGATCTGAAGTTCAAAACTGAAAATCAGATTCGAAATCAGAAGTAAAATTTAAAATGCTTGTGTGTGTGTGAAATTCAGAGCTTGTGTGTGTGTGTGTGTGTGTGTGTGTGTGTGTGTGTGTGTGAAATTAAGAGCTTGTGTGTGTCTGTGTGAGAAAGTCAGAGCTTGTGTATGTTATTGCTCTACGTTTCTCTGCTTGTCTTCTCTGCACCCTGCTGCAACAGTACATTAGTTAACACTCTTAAGAGCACATCTAACATGTAAGTATCAATTTTAAACAATATAGTTGCTTTCAGTTACTGGGTATGACAAAGCATATTCAATGAGCCAGAGTGCCAGACAAAGCTTAATTTTTTAATTCACGTGCTTGTAAAAGGTTTGTCTTGTTCATAATTTTATTTGAACTTAATATTTCTACTACTACTTTTTCACATGCACCAACACAAGGGCACAACGAATAGGATTCTCATTCATGCTTAAACAGGCAATTTTTTATCGTCTGTTCAAATTACCTTTGCTGCATTTGTTTTTCACAAAATATGGCTTGTGAGATGCCATGTTTGTTTTTCAACCAGAGATGGCCTGTGAGAGAAACGTAATTAATGGCTGGGCCACTAGGCTCTCCACTATCGGGCTGTGATTAAAGTCTGACCATTTGAACATTAAATTATCTTTGGTTTCCATATGTGTAAAGATATGCATCTCATCCGTTTTATCCTATTACTCTGATAAAATCCTTAAATTCTAGAACTATTGCTCATTATCCTGTGAAAGTGTAGTGAATAGTAAAGGAAATTGCATGTGTTTTCTGTTGTGCAAGGTGTCCTTTGCAGCATTTGGTATATTCATTCCGTGCTTAATATCGTGACTAGCACTAATGCTTGCAATAAAAAATTGGCATTTGATTATGGTTGCATACGAAATATGGGCCTTCAGCAATTGGTATCTTTAGGCCCACCCTCTAATCTTTCCTAGCTGCTGGATAATATAAATTGAAGCTTCATCATTGTATCTGACCCACTATAATATTCAGTGTTCTATAGTGTACTTATTGCATTTTACATGTTTGTATTCAATTTATTGCTTAGTGAGATTACTGAGATACACTTTACATGTTTATACAGTAATAATTACTTTGTAATCTAATAAGTTCTGATATTAGGATTAGGTTATAATTAGGAGTTATTCATTGGAATATTGACTGAATTGGACTGTTAGTTAGGACTGGTAGATGATCTTTGCCTACGTGATCTTTATTAATTATGAGCATATTCAATGTGACTAGCACTTACTGCTGCTCATTTATAAAATTACTCCCATTTTTACTGCTGCTCATTTATAAAATAACTACTGTTATGAGGCCTAATTTACAGATGGTGATGCACTAACTAAGATGCTCAAGGATCCAAAGGATCATTTGAAGACATACTGCTGTTATGATGCACTAACTAAAATTACTGTTGTAGATGATAAGCTTACTTTTATGGGAAAAACAAAGTTCAAAGGAGGAGAATGTGTCCCTTTTACTTACCCTCCAGCAGACTGCTTCGTCATTTATGCTACTGAAATACCTGATATGGCTCCCTAGTCTTCTGTTGATCGTTTTAATCCAGTAGCTCCTTTTGCTAACCTCAGACTACTGAAAATTTCCTAACTACCAGTCAGCTACTGCAGTATATTTGTATTAATTCATAAGTACTCTGAGTGGTTATCTTTTGCCATCAGTAACTCTATGATCATATATAATGTGCTCCCTTTTGTGTTTTTTAATTTACAGATTTATATATGTGCATTGTACATAATTAATTGGACCTAGATTAAAGTATAATGTCCGTATATTTGTCTCAAATCGATTATGAATATTGAGCCTATATTGTGTAATGTACTAATTTATACTTTGTATTTTTTTTTTGAAGTTTGGAAAAGGCAATGTAGGAGCAACAAGAGAATAGGCCGGGACACTTGAGCATCAACAAGCGACTATATCGTCTATAAGGCCATCATCTATCTATTTTGGTTTTTAGTCTTATATTAGTGATGTATTTATTTAGGGACAAGCTACTATAATATGCGACTTTTTTTTTTAATAATTGTGTTGACGTTTTCTTTTATAAATTTGGTAATTAACTACGTACACTTATTATTGTTTTTTTTCTTTTTAATCTAGTTATATAGAATATTTGTCTATTTTTATTTTAATGTTATTAATTTACTTTAATTTATGATAAATTTATATAACTTTAGTGTATGTATGATGGTAATAATTTAATAAAAGGAAAAAAAAAGCTTAAAAAAACTCCTAGACGTTTTTTAATGTCTACATATTTGCACATTTTCAAATTTCAAAGAGTTTCCCACCATACCATAGGCTGACACGAATAAACACAAGACAACAAAAAGCGTTGCTAAATTTGGGTATGAGGACTGGTAAAAGCGTCACTAAAAACCTACACACATTTGGGATAATGTGCGAAATACATAATTTGCAACGCTTTTTTGTGTTCTTGAAAATTTTCGACTCACGTATTTTTGACGCTTTTTTGCAGCGTCGAGAAATAATTTTTCGACGCTTTTTAGCGTCGATAAAAGGCCTAAAATGCGTCCAGAAAACACGCTTTTTGTAATAGTGAATGAGGAAGTTATGGCCAAAATACTAAACTGGGTCCGGTTTGGTTCTTACATACGACTTAATGATCTAGAGGAGGGCCTATTATTAATTATCGTTCCTCAAGATATTAGGATTGATTATAGTCTTCTAGAATATTCAAGAAGGTTCTCTTAAATCCTAATGGAGTTAGGATTGATAATTATGTTTCAAAGAGTTTGAAATTGAATAAAACTACTCCTTTTGAGAATCCTTGCTTTGTACGAAGTGGAATATATTCAGATTTTATTTTCGTGCCTCATAATCTTTATCCAAATATAATATGGTTTGATAGATCTTGAAATTATCTTTCCAATGATATATTATAATATTAAATCCGAGCTATAATGAAAAAGATATGAATGGAATATGAAACTCTATCCAAAACTGACACCGTATCACTATTTCAACTATATCTTTTTATATACAAAGTATTTTAATCTGATTCTAATTGGGTCTGAAAGTAGACTTCAAGATCTTTCCAACGAAATATTATAAGCCTTATTTGGACTTCTGGATCAAAAGATATGATAAAAACAAAATCCGCAAAAACTGCTGTCCATCGAGTTTTATTTTGATTCGAATTTGGATTCTTTTCTTATTCTTCGACCCTCTTTTTTATCTATAAATAGAGGTCATATCTCCCTTTTTTCAAATCATGAATTCTCATCAACCCTCATCCATAATTTCTTTATTCTCTCTCTCTTATTCTAAGCCTAGCCTTTTATAAACAAAATTCCTCATACATTAGCACTAGACACACCTAGCATAATTTGAAGTTGCCTTCGCCGTAGATGTGAAAGGTTTGATATTTCTTTAGGGTTTGGTACCAAATCTCTATTTCAATTATTTAATTTAATTGTTTGTTTTATATTTTCCTTGAAGTTACTAACGTGTGTATTTTGTTATTAGAAAGAGGTACGAGGCATCCAAGTAAGTACTTTAATTGTTTTATTGATATTATGATATAGAAGTCATTTTTAGGTTGTTATTTTGATTTCTAATATCATGTTACAATTCTTATTTTAGTATGATGTTTAGGGTGATAACAATAAGTTTCTTATATCAATTATGATTTATGTGATGCTTCCTACTTTCTTTCCTAATAGCATGTTAGTATCATGTTAGGGCTAAAGCTTTGATCTTTAATGTTTAGTGACATGCTAGGGTTTATTATTAATCTTGTTATTATCATGCCTAGGATCTCGCTATTAATATTATGCTTTATTTTTAACATGAGCATGATTATTATTATTATGATTGTTATTATGATTATGATGATTATTATGTTGCTTGATTATATTTATTATTATTGCTTGATCACACCTTTAATGCATGTTTAAAGGGAATTGGTCCTTGTAATCATGCTTAACAAGATAATTAATAATCTTGTTTAGGGTTAATATGATTATAATTTAAGTGATCGCCAATAATGTTTTGTTTGTGCATTAATATTCAAGTAACATAGATTAAACAGGTTTAGGGTAAACCTATTGATGGCATGCTAGTCAGAAAGGGCACATGAATACGAGAAGAATAAAGTAGAGGCCTATTATTAGGGCAGGCTCTTTCTCTTTTAGATTGGATTTGTACCTTCATCCCCGAACACAAGTCTTGGTTCCAGACCTATTGGAGTTGACGATCTCATAAATCGTTAAGGGGTGTAACCTTCACCGTAAAGACGGTTTACAAGTTCCTAAAACTTGTTGGAGACTCTTTTGCTCTAGCTTCCTTCCCATTGGACGCCACCATGCTTAAGTGTATGATCACAGTGGATTTCAAGTTTGGGGTAATGCTTGAAATATTCCCTACAATTTTTTGGCGACTCCACCGGTGAGGATTTCTATTTTAATTCCTGAAATTTATTTCGGCAATGATTTAGATTTAGAATGAGTGGATGAGACTCGAAAAGTTCTAAGTATTTCATGTGCGTACTTTTGATTAACATTATTGTCATATGCATAAAAAATGTTCCCATTGGAAAGACCATCCGTAATGAGTCAGAAACATAGTTTTTTTTACACATAGGAAATTTGAGGAATAATTTTCACAACTAGAATCGAAATAATGCTGCGAAAATATGGAAAATTTAAGAACACAGACAGCTGCTGAGGCATGTAGGAACTGGCGTCTAGAAAACAAAGCCTGTTGCCGAAGATATGGCTCTACCGCCGAGCGACAATTCTATCGCCAAGCGACAGGGCTCATATCCCGGCGACAGTCCCTTTTGGCTGGCGCTACGCTCTTCCAATACCGAGCCAGAAATATGCGTTCTTATTTCGACCAGTTCTAGCACTGTTGGCTCAATTCTACTTCCTTATTGATTTTTTCTCACTTTTTTGAAACACATATGTGTTCTACGTATGGACATAACTTTCTGGGAATTCATGCTCCATCTACCCAATTGAACGCTATGAGCAACAAAGCGTACATCCGAGAATGTTGAATTCACCAAACCATGGAAGCGAGTTTAACTCGCGGGGTCCCATCCACACGTGCCAACCCTTCTAAAGGTAAGGCTTCCGCGTGGTGCATCCGGACTCATAACCATGGACCCTCTTTGACTAACCCATATCCTGAACTTTAGAGAAATAGAGCCATGTTTATGTTGCAAACTCATTGCATCATATTGTGACTACTTGACTACTTGTGCATCTCTTACTTGTGCATATTTATTATGTGACTAAACTAACCGTTTGGTCTGACATGTGTTTGTAAATAAGTCTTAATAAATTAACCAATGACTAAAGGGCTTTACTTAATTAATTGATTAATTAATTCGAGCTAAAAAAAATGTACCTTAAATCGAGTCATATTTCCTTTAAGTCAACACGGATTTTTATTCTCGTATACTGCACAAGTATCAAATTTTTTTGCTCATAGCCGGAGCTTTAGGAAGAACTATGAGTCGTAAAACCTTTGGATTTGTAACCCCGAGTTTTATCTTTAATTTGGCGTTGGTATCATCCCAATCAGAGTCACAGATCAAAAGTTATGACTAAAATACCACAGCCTGTCCAGTTTAGTGCATATACATGAAGTCTTAACTTACTCTTTTCTTGATTCTAGTCACATAGTCTAGCCACATGGTGATGACAAGAGTCATAACATGTCACCTACAGTCACTAGTCTTAGCACACACTGATTGAAAGGAATGGTGTCCTTCGAACAAGTGAATTATTCTAATAGTGGGTTCAGAATTATTAGAAAACTAATATATTCAGTAAGGTCAAGTGATCGGAATGCCTAGGTTGAGGCCGCTTCCGATCAATAATATTAATGTATAATTAATATTACAGCTTAATCTTGACTGAACCCTTCGGGTCACACCCAAGAAAATATACCAACTGACTCGACGAATTAATTCAGAAGAAATTAATTCGTGGCCTGAGTGTTAAATATTTAGACGTCGGAAATTCGAGCTTAGAGCGTCGAAACCGAGCGTCGAAAGTCGAGTAAAAAATAGTAAAAGACGAGACGGCAAAATTACTAATAAATCAACAATGACTAAAATAACCCCAGCATCGGAATCCCGAGTGCTAGGGGATTAGGCAAGCTAGCACCCCACACCATGTGCGAGGCTCGCTAGCGAGCCACGACCAGCAGCCCGCAAGCATTGTGTGGCTTGCTGGCGCGTGCTACTGCTAGCAGCTCGCACATGTGCGTGGCTTGCTTGCAGCGCCCATCAGTAGTAGCAGCCCGCACATATGTGCGTGGGCGTGCTAGGCCGAGAAGGCTGCAGCTAGCAGCTCGCGTGTGCGGGGCTAGGCTGGGCCAAGTGTTAGGGCGGGTCATTGGGGAAGCATGTGAAGGGAGTTTGTTTGTGTGAGGACAAGCGAGGACAAGTGGCACAAGGAGAGGAAGGAGTGGGGAGCAAGTATGGTCCCCTCCTCTCCAAGTGGTCCTCACTTCTCTTTACATACAACAAGGACACTTGTTGATTTATTACTTGCTTACCTATTTAATTTATTTTAGCTTTAAATTAAATTTTGGAATTTCATGATCCCATATTGATGGGATTGAAATTCTCACTCCCACTTTTCCCTATAAATACCCATGTTGGGTTTTGGAATAAAGAGATTGAGTGGGAGTTAGAAAGAGCATTGCATTTTGGCCAAAACTCTTAAACTCCATTAACACTTGGGTTTTGGTCGGACCTTGCTAACTCCAAGGTAGCGGACCTAAAAAGTCGGTGTTCGTCCTTTGTGGGTGGATACCGTTGGAGGCTCGGTATTTTCGGAGCTAAAGATTTCAAGTAAGAGCCCATTTTGTCGGGCGAAGCACGCGTCAAAGGTAAATTATGATTTTATCCTTTTATGTTTATTTGTTATGTTTTATGGTTTTATTAATTGCGGGTGGTTCTTAGGGTCGGGGTTGTTTCCGCGGTAAGTTGGACTTACCAAACCCCAACAGCGGTATCGGAGCCACGCTCATTTATTTTTAAAATCATAATATTTTTCAAGGTGATTTTATGGCTTAATTTTTCTGGTTTAAGTTGCTAATCAGATTAGTAGCTCGTATTATCTATTTTAACATCGTATTAAAGCTGACTTTAGCCCCAAACCTAGATTTCAACCCAAAAATAGTGAATTTTGGGTGGAAAAGGCATTTTGGAAATTGTTTTACCCTTTTAGGACTCGGTTGTTAGCCAAAAAACGACCAGAAATGCATTTTTTGAGGGATTTTTCGTTTTTACGAAAAATTTTAAGTCTTTCTAACCTTGAAAATTAATTGCATATTTATGGTGGTTATGTAATTGGTTCAATACATATTTTATATGCAATTTTAAACCTCTTTAGGCATGATTACTTTGTAGTAATTTGTGCTTGAAAGCTTGGTTTTATTTTTCACATAATTGCAAACTAATTGCATTAAGTGTGAAATCGTTGTTCTTTGAGGCTTCCAAGTATTAAAGATTCAATCTTTAATTATGTTAAACGATTGAAACTTTATATTACTAAACTCCATGAATTTTTGTTAAACTTTGTTGATTTAATTAATCATTTTTTAGTTGATTGGAATCATAAAGTTTGAAACTTTGTGATAGAAAAATTGTTTATCGTTATATTGGAAGATTTAGTTTTTCAAGGATTCACAAGTATTAAAGTTGGAATCTTTATTGAACTTCTGTTAATTTTTTCTAACTCCCTCTTATTTTGTCAAAAACTCAAGGTTAATTTAAATTAATTAAATTAATAGCGAGTAATTGCCCTATTATTTTTGTTGCATCAAGTTAAACCAATTTAATTAATGAATGGTTCTTGGGAATTATTTTTGTTACATGCACTTTAAAATTTTTATTTAAGTTAGACTTGTTTAAATTTTTTATTTTGATCAAATGAATTAATTCTAAAATTAATTTAGAATTAATAATTATGTCACGCAAAATTGGGATCAAAATCCCGAGGCTATGACATGCAAAACGAGGCAACACATTACTTGGCTAGCCGGGCTGCATAGTAGCCCGCATGTGGCTGCCAAGTATGGTGCCCCGTGCTTGCGTGCGAGCTCATGCGTGGCTGATGCTTGCTTCCAGCATCATGGCGCGCCAAAAAGCACCAAGCAGCAGCACGGCGCAGCAACAGCAAGGTGCTGTGCGCGCCTGTGCGTGCTGCCTTGCGTGGCTGGCCGCGGCTGGTGCAAGCACGAGCACATGGTGCATCACTTGGGACTTGGTGCATGCGTCGTGTAATTAGGGGTATGCGTAGACGTTTCTTGCGAAGCAATGTAGTGCAATGAATTCGTTTAACATGGCCATCAAGGGCCACGTTATTGGTGTGTGAAAGTTCGCTGATGTGGGCGGTGTAACGCTTATCGACATCGGGCCCACCCCCACGTTCATTGAGCATCAAACGATTGTGCAAAATGTGAGCACTCCATGTCTTAGTGCTAGGCAATTAGACACTTTGGACTACGTATTTTTGCTTAAAAATTGTCGTTTTAATTATTTTATTAATCTAATTTGTTTTAATTATTTTAATAAATTTTGGAGGCTAGGCCTCGGTTTTGAGCGGCATTGGCAAAATTTATTTTGACAAATTTTGGGATTTACCGGATTAATTAATTAGATTAATTAATTTGGATGCGGAATTTAGTGGGAGCTTCAAATGTTAATTACACTTATTTACATAACCAGTCAAAATAACTTTGAGTAGTTTTAATTAGACGTGTTAATTGGATTAACCACCTAGATTAGTTACTAGTTAACGCGTGTTTATGCATTGTTACTTCTTTATCGTTGTAAAATGCACGGGCCATTCACAAATAGTGAATGGATGAATGGAATGTATATTCTCTCACAGGTTTTATGAAATGACAACTAGTGGGGCCCGATTAGGATAGAAAATACGGACTACGATCCGTGATGTATTTTTGTAAATCTAAATACGGTCTGCGTACCGTTGAGTATTTTTGTACCTTAATATTTAGATTATTCCTAATGATAGATACTAGTAGTTGCATGTATTTTGGTCAAGTCTTGGAAGACGAAGCCATGAAGTTGCAAATGAAGACCTTTTGAAGATTTGAAGATCTCAAGGGGTCATGCTAGTTGCCAAATGCATCTATATTTATGTTTTTCGATATATATATATATATATATATATATATATATATGAATTATATGTTAGATGCATGTTTAGGATTTCGAATGTTGTGATGATTAATTAAGTTCACTTAAATCAACCAACATAGAAACCCTAGGTCCCTAAATATTGAGTAAAACTTGCCATTCCAAAACAACACTTAACAACCGAACGAGGGTAGTGGTGGGCTACGCCAAAGCGAGGCATCACTACCTCTTCTAGGAGCGTAAGGCATACCGGGTATGCAAGTTGGTTTTGGTTTTACTCAACGATATGAGTGATGCAGTCCTAACATGTCGTGGCAAAGTGAATAAATTGTTGAGAGAGTATTAGATGCGACGATTTATTAAACCAAGAGTGGCTTAGAGCCATTAGAAAAGCGTTGCTTACCTTAGAAGATTGAGTGTTAAGACAAGCCAAAGCATGCTTAAACACTCGTTGTTTCTTCGGATCTTGGAATCGACTTATTCTCGCCAAATGGGGACAATTTTAATGCGTGGATAAGACGTTTAATAAGATTGAAGATTTGCATGAATACCTTTTAATATTCAAACTTTTTATATTATTTACTTGATAAATGGTTATACTTTGCACTTATATTTGTAGAATTCCAAATTAAACTGTACTGCTTTCCATGATTGGTAAAGGAAATCTTTGAGAATGGTTCTCAAAAAAAAGTAAAGCATTTCTGAAATACAATTCTCATAAATGACTTTTATAACAAAGTCCGAAAGGACGGTTGGACATCATGTATTCAAAATACTAGGTAGCATTAATAAAACATGAAGTATTGAGTTGCATACTCAAAATTGTCAATATTGACAACCAACATATCTTTTCGCTTAATATATAGATGAGTAGGATTCATTGATGTAGTAATTCAAGCGTGAATTAAAGGAAAAGATGGAAATTTGTTTTACGATGCATTAGATGCTTACTTATACCTAACAAAGTATAAAAGTCAAAGACTCTTAAAGGAATGGTTCTTAAAGATTATGAGATAAAGTATGATAAGAAATATAAGAAAAGAGGAACAAAGAAAAGGTATGAGATTCCATTTTACTAAAGAATTCATGTTATTGAAGTCAACTTAGCAACTCACTATCTTCACAAAGTATCGGATACTGCTTGAGTGTTCCACTTTGAAAGTGACCTCAAACTATTGAAGATAAGCTAAGTTATCGACTTATAAGCTTAGAATGAAGCAAGCGGTGCTACATCAGTTGTAAGGTCGTATGCTTTGTTTAAAGACCTTTTAAGCTAAGGATGGAACAAATAAATGGTTATTGTGTTCCATAATCAACAATTGATCCGCTTACACACGGAAAGACTCACATTCAAAGCAATGAGAAATAGTTGCAAATTTATTTGAATGGCATGGTTGTCTAAACCATGAGTCAAGAATGCTTGATTATAAACAAACATTTTGTTAATATGATAAACTAGCAAAAGCTCAAATTCATGGGCATAATTTGCATTCTGAACATCTTTAGCAATGTCACATCGACAAGAACGTACTCAAGGCTCTGTTAGATAGGCTCTTGATTGTTGATCGATTCGGAATTGTTCTAACACAAGCAAGTCTTACTTGTTGAAACCGAGAAAGTATAGAGCTATTGTTCTTGGTATAGAAAATTGACTCTGAAAGCTAAAGAGGATTCATTTACTTCAACGTCTCACAAAGAATTTGAAAGAATATGGCTATATTCATCAAATGTGAACAAACTTGACCTTGAATAGTTCAAGAGTTCAGTGAAGTACAGAATCGACTTGGCAAGATATCAAAACTTCTAGATTAGATCGAGCGATGTTTGCTTGAGCCAAGCGTGACCATCACAAAAATAACTCCACAAGGAACATAGTGTATCTTCACGTAGACCTCGATGCCATTTAAAAATGACTCGAACAATAATGGATCACATCCCTTCCTATAAAGTTCTTAAGATTTGCATGAAGGACTAATGTTACACTAAACAACATGTCGAAGCTAAGAAAGGACGCCATTTTCAGCTATGGATAGAATTATCTTCTAAATGTCTTTTCAAGTATGTGTCTAAAACTCTTAGCCACAGTGGGAGTTCATTGGCTCAGTGGGAGCTAAGTGACTCAGTGGGAGCTCACCAGCTTAGCAAGAGCTAGGTGGTTTAGTGGGAGCTTAATGGCTCATTAAAGGCTAAGATAGCTCAAGTTGGAGCTAACTGTTTGTTTCATCACAACGAACTTTTACCCAAAGACAATATACATGTCTCTTTGTAAGCATTCAAGTGAGACCATGGGCATTACCTCCACAACCTAATTGAGAACATAATTTTTGTTGCTCTAAGTGGTGTCTTTCTGGAAAGTAACACGTTTCCAAAATGACAAGTGGGAGGAAAATGAACTCGATGACCATCGAGCTTAGCAACAAACTAGAGCTGAGAATCTCAGAAGACCTTAAAAGGACTTCGTGAGAATGCTTGATCAAGAATACTCAAAAGGACTTTACAAGTGCCTTAAAAGAGAATTCATTACTCACAAAACATCAGAAATGTATGGAAGCGCCTTGAAACTCAATGGTTGATGCAATTGCCCCGTATAGGTATAGAATTCACCAAAGGCTTGGGTTAAATCCTATAAATTTTCTATTAAGTTAGAAATAAACCTAAGACTTACAAGCATACTATTTACTATTAGATAGTAAAGGAATAATGTCTTGTAAGATAGCTACGACAAATCCAAATTCCGAATAATGGTTAGAGGCCATAAAAATCCGAGATAGACTCCATGTGTGAAAATCATGTTTGAAACTTGATTAATTTGCTTAAAGGGTGAAAGACCCATCGATTGCAAATATGTTTTCAAGTAGAAAACTAACAAATGTGGAAATGTATATGCATACATAGCTAGATTGGTTGAAAGGATACAATTAATTTCACGGAGTTGATTTTAATAAAAACATATTCACCAATCGGAAAGCTAAAGTCTTTTCGTGATTGTTTTAGCAAAATTACTCATATGAAATATGGCAAAATAGATACCAAAACTACCTTCCCAAAATAGGATTTTGGAAGTGACTATGGAATAGTGTAAGGGTTTTGAAAATCTAAATAGTACTAGATTTGAAAGCAAGCTCAAGGAATCCGTTATGGGATTTAAGGAAACATTGCATATAGGAATTGGAACGTGTTTTCTCATAAAGTTAATAAGAGGATTGGCTTATGGAGAAACATAGAAATTCTTATGAATAAGAAGTTTAGTAGGAGCAAAAGTAAATTATATAAAGGTCCAATAAGAAGTCTACGAACTTTGTTGTGAAATAACTATCAAATGCTAAATGCTTAGATCTGAAAGTATTTTTGACAATGGACTAAACAAAAGACGATACTTAATACGTATTGGGCATTAAGTTCTATTGTATAGACCTAATAAGATATTTGAATGTGTAAAGGAGTTTACCGTGTTAAACATGAATTGAAGGACTTTTTAAGACTTTAGACCCGTATGTATAAAACTAAGTAAATGTTTGAAATAAGTATAATCTAGGCTAAATACTAAGTCAAAAAATGAAAGACTCTAATAGAGACTTTCAACCATATCACACAGCAAACTGTTTAGCAAAGACTCGGTGAAACTGAATAAGCTAAAATGACAAATTGATGGAATAAGATTGAGAATTACTCTGCAATTTAATCCATCATGTACGTTGTGATATGGAATCGTCGCAGGACTTACTTGCTTAGAGCATGTGAAGTATGTATGAAGCACCAATCAACCTGAATCTATGTATTAGATTGTTAGATTATGGCCAAGAACATCCAAAGTACTTGGATAAGTAACAGGATGAGTTCTTGACTTGTGGAAACAAATACGATTTGAGAATTGATGTTGCAAGCACAAACCTTAACAGGGATTAGATCCTTAACAAGGAAGCTGTTTATAAGCACGAGCTTACAATAACTCGTGGCTTGAGAATGGTAACATGGACGTGGATCCATATGTAATGTGCAGGAATTTTAGAAAATTTCCATGATCACAAGTGATTAGGGTATCCCAAATCATTGTGAGCCGTTTGGAATGAAACCCAAGCAAAGCATCATCAGGAAGTCTACTAAAATATATGTTGAGAATATTATTACCTTAATGGAAATAATAAAGAAGATGTTCTATGGAAAGTTCGCTGCTGTACGTTAATGATTGTAGGTTGTCAAGTTGAAGGTCTTAATCATGAAAATGAGTGGGAGCCATCACTTAGACAATAGATCCTGATTCACATATAATCCATGACACTCTCAAATTTTATCATCTTATTATGAAAATGATCAGTAATGAAGATGCTAAGATTAGCAAAGTAGTTATTACTAAACCTATGCAATAATTGAACGACAAAATTCACAATTTCATGAAAGAAATCAAGCGTATTAAATATGGGTGTGACTTCTATAGATTTTTTTTTTTATAAAGGGTGATACTCTTAAAACATTCGGAAAAACCATTTATCATAAGATGAACCATTTAGGTTTTGGAGTAAGTTAAAATTTTATGCAATTTTTATCACTCCGTTTGCTATTTAATTTTGGTTTAGAATTAAATAATGAGTCCATTCGATTCTTGGAATATTCAAAATAGGGTATCAAGACCAGTCTTGGTAAGAAAACACCTATTAAGTGAACATTGAATATTATAATCGAAAATTAACCCTAATCGAGGTCATTTAAACGATGGACGATTAATGACCAATTGAGATTAGTGTGTAGTCTGATTTATAGCACCGTTTCTTGTGCTACGAGGACATGATTGTCATAAATCATTTGCATAGGTATTGGTTTAGAACCATACTGGATCGACAAATGAGAATACTTTAAGAGATTAAAAATCGTCATAAGTATACTTCTCATTATGGCTATCGGAACCTATTTCCTTGACCATGAGCATTGTGAGTTCTCATGTTTTAGTACTAGTCTACTTTGATGTTGTCAAACGTCTGCCATAATAGGAGATTATAACGACAACACTCGGGTGGCTAGGTCCTCTTAGTAAGAGGAGCTACATTACAAGACTGGGAATGTCCCCCTACTAAAAAAGGGAAGATGTCTTTGTTGTATACAAGGCCTCTCGTAGAGCGAGACTGTAAAAATGCATGGCCGTTCTCGGATGGATTTTAGAAATCACCTGTTTATTGACAGTCGGACTCGAAATCGAGAAACACTTCTGGACGTAATAAGGATGAAGAAATAATCTTGCCTTATAGTTCATGAAGAGACATGAAGAGACATAGGATAGGGGCTATACACTAAATGCTCTTGTGCGGAAGGACAAGTGGGAGATTGAAAGGAATGGTGTCCTTCGAACAAGTGAATTATTCTGATAGGGGATATTCAGTAAGGTCAAGTGATCGGAATACCAGGGTGGAGGCTGCTTCTGATCAGTAATATTAATGTATAATTAATATTACAGCTTAATCTTGACTGAACCCTTCTGGTCACACCCAAGAAAATATACCAACCGAATTGGCGAATTAATTCGGAAGAAATTAAATCGTCGCCCGAGTGTTAAATATTTAGACGTCGGAAATTCGAGCTCAGAGCGTCGAAACCAAGCATCGGAAGTCGAGTAAAAAATAGTAAAAGATGAGACGGAAAAATTAGTAGTAAATCAACAATGACTAAAATACCCCTAGCATCGGAATCCCGAGTGCTAGGGGATTAGGCAAGCTAGCAGTCTGCACCATGTGCGAGGCTTTCTAGCGAGCCACGGCCAGCAGCCCGCAAGCATTGCATGGCTTGCTGGCGCGCGCTACTGCTAGCAGCCCGCACATGTGCGTGGCTTGCTAGCAGCGCCCATCGGTAGCAGCAGCCCGCACATATGTGCGTGGGCGTGCTGGGCCGAGAAGGTTGCAGCTAGCAGCCCGAGTGTGCGGGGCTAGGCTGGGCCAAGTGCTAGGGCGGGTCATTGGGGAAGTATGTGAAGGGAGTGTGTTTTTGTGAGGACAAGTGGCACAAGGAGAGGAAGGAGTGGGGAGCAAGTATAGTCCCCTCCTCTCCAAATGGTCCTCAGTTTTCGTTACAGACAACAAGGACACTTGTTGATTTATTACTTGCTTGCCTATTTAATTTATTTTAGATTTAAATTAAATTGTGGAATTTCATGATCCCACATTGATGGGATTCAAAATTTCACTCCCAATTTTCCCTATAAATACCCATGTTGGGTTTTGGAGTAAAGTGCTTGAGTGGGAATTAGAAAGAGCATTGCATTTTGGCAAAAACTCTTAAACTCAATTAACACTTGGGTTTTGGTCGGACCTTGCTAACTCCAACGTAGCAGACCTAAAAAGTCGGTGTTCATCCTTTGTTGGTGGATACCGTTGGAGGCTTGGTAGTTTCGGAGCTAAAGCTTTCAAGTAAGAGCCTATTTGGTCGGGCGAAGCACGCGTCAAAGGTAAATTCCGATTTTATTCTTTGATGTTTATTTGTTATGCTTTATGGTTTTATTAATTACGAGTGGTTCTTAGGGTTGGGGTTGTTTCCACGGTAAGTTGGACTTACCAAACCCCAACACTAATATGTATGTACACCATGACCATGTCTTAGGTTCATGCATAAGTCGTTATTCCATCATTTGAATTGAGGGTCCATTCCATTTCTATTCTCTTCCATATCCTCTTTCAATCTATTGCATGTTCAATTGAGCTTGAGCCAAAAAATAAATAATAAAAACTTATCCCTAATTTCCCTTTCCACAGTACTTGGTCAAGGAGAGAAGGGCGATTAATCAAGGATAACACCTTTATTCAAGTTCAACTTTTTGATAAACTAGTTGGTCGAAAAACAAAAGCTAAGAAGATAATGGGAAGTCAAGAAATCAATGAGCTCAAGAAGTAAATGGTTGACGTGACTGAGATGATAAAAATCTTAACCATTCAAATCAATAACCCTATGAAACAACAAAAAATGGAGCTCATGCAAGAAAGCTTGAGCAAAATATCTAATGATTATAGATTCTAGGGCATTAGCTCACAAGGGGTCTCAGTGGACTAGGAACTTCTTCCGCAGAAGTTCAATGCCAATGACATCCCTAAGTTTAAGCCAACTGATAATCCTTACTTTAATTTAAGGTCCTTTGAAACTGTAATGAACATTAAAGGGATTGATAAGAATATTTTTCACTCTTTATTCTTACTATCTCTTGAAACCATTTGTCAACATTGATTTTTTCTTCCTTGATAAAGAGAAGACCTCTACCTGGGATGAAATAAAAAATACTTTTGTTGATAGATATAAGTGTAATATTTAAATTGAAACCGACCATAGACAACTTGAGATGCTAAAACAAAAAGAAAACGAAGGGTTCACCTCCTTCTTTAACAAGTGGAGGGAAACTTTCGCTAACATGATCAATGTTGACAAGGGGAAAACTAGGTCGTTATCTAATCTTCCCTCGGTCAAACTAAATTTATAAACACTTAACAAACCTACATACGAGTATAGAGGCAAGTCAAGGGTCGAACCCAAAGGAACGGTAATGTTCAAGCACTTTCAATTATGCGCCTAAGCTAGGTCAAAGACGAAGGTAAGAGAGAATACTAACAACTAACAAAACAAGTAACCAAAGAAATAAAACACTAGGAACGGGGATCAACAAGTAATCATGTCAATTGCAACAACTTGGGAAGAGCATGCCAATCAAAGGTTGTGAGGACTAAATGATAAGAGCAATCAATAGGAATCAAAGAGCTATCTCCTAATTGTTAAGCTAGGGTTCACTATGAATAACAAACTAAGAGAATCACAATCAAAACAAATTAATAATTGCAATTCCTAAATCAATTGTTCATGTCATTAGCAATTACAATGCAATCTAGCATAATTCTCAAGGCCAAATTGAATTACACACATGCAAACCTTCACTAATCACTTTAATCTCAACAATCAATCAACACAATTCCCAAATTAATCACAATTAATCAATCATACAAGTTTCACCCAATTCCTAGCCAAACAACTATTCAAGAATCATCATCTATCAACTAACAACTATAGAGAACAAGAATCAACAAAATATCAAGAACAATTACTCTAATCAAACATCAAATATCAAAATCAAACCAAACAAACATCAAATTAAACAAAGCAATTGAATGAGATAGAGTTTAGAAATTCTCATTGATAATTAAGAAGATCTCCAACACAATTGTCACACTTGCATCTTCAATCTCTCAATCATCATTGAAATTCCTTACTTTCTCTCTCTAAAACTACTCCTAATCTAGCATAATCTAGAGAGAGAAGCTCTCAACCTAAGAGAGAGAAAACTATTCTAAAACTAAATAAATACATGAATAAAGAATAAAGAAAACCAAAAACTATATAAACAAAAGGAGAAAAGAAGCTTAAAATCGTAAAAGACCCAGAGACCCGCACCCGCGGAGAAATCAGCCGCGCCCGCGGAGGGGAACGGACACCCCGATAGCCGCGTCTGCGGCACAAGCCCACGCCCGCGGCCGAAGCCCGCGCCCTCGGGGAGCCCTCGGAACAACCGCGGGTGCTTACTGCCCAAATACGGCAGTTTTGGAGCTGCAGCAACCCCGCGCCCGCGGCAGTTTTCCAGGGCCAACTTCAGAAGGCTGTAACTTCCGATCTAAGAATCGTATGAAGGCGTGCGACCTATCATTGGAAAGCGTTTCAGGTCTAGTTTCCAACCCAACTTGAATCACCCTAATCCGATATTTAGAACTTGAGATATGACTAAAACAATGCACAAATGTCATATTTGATACTTTGCAATCCTTCGTTTTCCTTTGTTTCAAACTCAAATTCAATTCCGAAAAGTGCATATTGATCCTATTGGGTGCTATTTTCAATTCCCATGCATATAGCCCGCGACGTACCTACAAAACAAGACAAAGAAACGGAGAAGCAAGAGAAATAGCCGAGAAATGAATAAAATGATAAGAAAGCCATTAAAAGCATGCATTTCTCTAAACTAACACAAAAACACGCGAATCGAGCATTATTCTCTAAAAACACGACATAAACAACTACAAAGGAGCATAGAAATATAAAGAAAACATAGCGTAAAGGTGCCATAAATGGCATGGATCAAATTCCCCCAAGCTAAACTTTTGCTCGTCCTCGAGCAAAACAAAATCCAACCCAAGGGAAAAATGATGACATTATTCAAGCAAAGAAAGAAACGAGAAAACTAGAGAAGATGGGAATATACACTAACTCACTTTCGTAGGAATCACAATCAATTTAGCAACTAAAGATAAGCCATTTAAACCCCTAGATCGCCCTAGAGGATGAGTGATGCTCTCGTAAGGGTATCCTAAGAGTTTACCCATAACTCTCATAATAATACAAACAAGGCAAAGCATGAAAAAGAAAACAAAATACAAGAAAAGCAAACAAATGTTCATGAAAGGTCTTTTGCAAATGTACAAGCACAATGAATGCAAATGTTTCTAAACAAGTAAGGGAGTGCACGCTATAAGATACCTAAGGTTGATTGAAACATAAAAATGCTAAGCATAGGAACTAGTTATCACACACCACTTTCATCCCAAACGGTCTTACCGCGTTCCCCCTACTAATCTCATATCTCCCCATAGTGAGCATCTCATAGATTCCGCAAAGGAACCGGAAAAAGATCAAATTTTTGGGCTACTCGACATCTTGACTTCGCATCCCCTTTCCTTAGGCAATGACCCATGATTCCCTCCCCCGAATAGTGACTCAACTTTCTAGGTCGAAAGGTCTTTCCCCAAGGTTGTAACATAAGGCATAAAGGGTGAAGGTAGGCTAAAATTTAAAATTTGGAGGTTTTCCTAAAAAAGTGAAGCAAAAGGGTGATCAATCCTTAACAACACGATCAAGAAATCACCAAGCAAAAGCAACACCCCCAAGCTTATTTGAAGCTATACTCACAAGAAATATGTACAAAAAGCGTAAACACTTCTCCCCCAAGCTTAAATGAAGCATTGTCCTCAATGCTTAGAAGGAGAAAAGAATACATTAAAATATTTTTGAATTTTCACTTTTTTCAAATTTTTTTTCTTTTTTTTTTTACTTAAACTTGCAATGTCCTCGCCTTTTGCTAAATTCGGACAGCTTTTTCTGTAATGCAATTTATTAGTCCATGCCTTTTATGATTAAGGACGGCTTTTACTCAAACACTTGCCATTATTCACAAAGAAGACTTAATCACAAACTAGCACTCATAAAAACCAAATTTCCAACTTATCCACCACAAACTCCATCATACGTGATCAATTTGCTTCACAAAAAACCAAGAATAGAAAGAAAATGAACAAAAGGCCAAAGAACTAAAGATGTGGCTTGAAAAGAAGGTATAAGGCTCAAATGGTTGCAAGAAGGCAAATGGAAACCCAAAAACAAATATGAATCAAACTAACCTAAAAATGAAAAATACCACCCCGAAAAAGGTGCCTTTTTCCTCCCTAGATAGCTTAGTCTCGGGTTTAAGAATCATACATCAAGCTTTATAGATTAGGCTTGCAAAGTCAAGGACCCCATGCCGCTCATGCAAGAATATGATGAAAGCTTGAACAAATATAAATCTCACATGGTTGTAGCAAAAACTCACTAAGGTTGTCAAATCGAAGATAAGGAGCAACTACCAAACATGCCACAAACAAGTAGAATCCGGCTTCATGATCCCCCTAGTTCTAGACAACTACCTTAGCATGCTTTATCCTAGAATAAACCAAACGTAATCTCAAACTGTGCACACCACTACCATTTAGGAAGAAAAGCATTCAATTATACAAGTCCAAATGTTATTATGTCCAAAGCAAGAACAAAACAAAACACATTGCAAATTTGCCTTGATAGAAACAAAAATCTTTTTGGAGTTTTTCAAAATATAAGAACATGGAAAAGCATATACAAAGGTGCATAGCATACATGAATCAACATCCCACCAAACATGATAGAATACCCTCCCCCAAGCTTGAATGAGACATTACACTCAAACATAAATCATATAATCCATGGGAGGGGAAAACAAGGAGATCAATCCAACAAACCAACATATGTCCAACAAGTCATCATCCACTAGAGAAAGAGCAAGGAAGGATATTACCGGATATTAGGTGGGTGTAAATACCCGCAAATGACCCAATTTAACCTTTCAAAGCTAATTTCTCAAGAATTAAACCTTGTTTCCATATGCTAGCAAAAATAGGAGTCGAACTTCCTCGATTCTTGATCCAAATCGGAGCACCGAAGTATATCAACTCATGTACCTAGCAAAAGGCACACAAAAATTTCCATGAGAGAAAATCTATTCTAAAAAACAAAAGAAAATCTATTCTAAAACACGGGTTACTTCCCGAGAAAGGCTTGCTTAAGGTCCAAGCTTGACCGCTCTAGTAAAATAATATTGCAACGATCGTAAGAGCTTGTCAAATGCACTACTACACATTTCATATGATATAAGGTAGGCAAATGACGGAAGAAAAACGTGCAACAAGATCATTGCACGCAAGTGAGAAGGGAGGTGCCAAAAGAAAGAAGAAGAAGGATCAAAAGGAAAAACAAGAAAATAAGAAGAAGAAGAAAAAGAAGAGGGAATAAAAGAATGGAAAGAAAAAGAAAAAGGCAAATCCTCCTCACTAAAATATTTTTGGGTGGCAACATCACCCTTTTCCTCAATAATAGACGAATGAGGGAAATTAAGATCATCATAGACAAGGGAGTCCCCAATAGGCTTATCAACAAAGGAAGGGAGAAAAATAGGGCAATAGGGGATGTGGTCAAACCTTTGAGAAAAAGGGGTATGAGAAATAGGCAAAGGGTTCGCGACTCCCTCAACACAAGGTCTCACATCGCCAATGAGGGCATGAAAATCAATCATAGAGTCCTCAAATGAAGTTCTCTCACAATCGACATCTCCCTCAAGCTCAAAAACTACAAAGGAATCAACCTCATCCTTCTTTACACCACAATAAACAACCTTTCCTTCCACAAACTCAAAACCTAAGTCCTCAAAACCGTGCATAAATGGATGCAAATATAACTCAAAATCATCTCTCTCCCATGAAGCATCATCAATGAACTCACTTAGAAGGCTATGGGTTTTCATTTGACTCTCAATAAACACATTGGACATAACCTCAAACAAGTCCAAACACTCATGGATAGAAGAGTCACTTTCATATACTTGAGACTCATCATAATCAACCAAGGAAGAGGAGTTTAGATTCACAAAATCATCATAATCATCATCACTCTCAACTCCCTTTCCTTCACTCCTATGCTCAACAATAGGATCCTCACACACTCTTGGTTGTTCAAAATGATCATCATCATCATTCTTAACACACACATCAAATTGAGATTTTTCACAAACAAGCATCAAGGATGACAATTGGCTTTCTAACTCATCTTTTCTTCTCTTTCCCTCCTCAAGACGCTCCTCATTCTTTTTCATTATCTCTAATTGACCTCTCATAGATTGAAGAATCATCTCCTTACTAGTCCCAAGATCATCATCAAGCTCAATGTGCCTAATTTGAGACTCAAATATATCAACAAGTGATTCAAAAGATGTAGAAGGTTGAGGCTCAACAAGGGAAGAAGAAGTACAACCAAGATTGGAAGAATCAACATTAACATCATGAGCATATATATCACATTGGGGAGCGGGGGCACAATCAAGGACATGAGATTCATCATCAAGGGAACGAAGCACATCACAAGAAGGCATGGTAAATAATGAAGAATATTGAAACACACCATTAGCATCAACTTGAGCATGTACTTCATCATCATGAACAAAAGGGGAAATAGAGTTGAAATCATGTATTCTAGGTTCACCAATAGGATCATGTGACAAATCGTGGGAATTCATGCTAATATTAGAAGAATAAACGCATTGCATATCAATATTAGGATCATGATTATCCCTATTATAAACATCCCTAGCAAACCAAACATAGAAATCCCAAGCATCATCAATTGACAATGCTCTAAATTCACCATTATGCCTGCATTCAACTTCATCCCTAGTTTGCTCATTTAAACCAAAATAACAAATCTCACAAGCCTCCCAAAGGCTACAACAATTACAATCAAGAAATCCCTCTAGTCTATTAAAATATTCACAAAAAGGCTCATTGTCAAATTGAGGAAATGAGAGACATGCCATTTTTTTTACAAAGCAAACAAAAATCAAATAAAAGAAAAGTAAAAACAAAGACCTAGACTCAAGCAATCAAAATCACTAAAACATAGACACCGTTCCCCGGCAACGGCGCCATTTTGACGAGGGGAAAACTAGGTCGTTATCTAATCTTCCCTCGGTCAAACTAAATTTATAAACACTTAACAAACCTAAATACGAGTATAGAGGCAAGTCAAGGGTCGAACCCAAAGGAACGGTAATGTTCAAGCACTTTCAATTATGCGCCTAAGCTAGGTCAAAGACGAAGGTAAGAGAGAATACTAACAACTAACAAAACAAGTAACCAAAGAAATAAAACACTAGGAACGGGGATCAACAAGTAATCATGTCAATTGCAACAACTTGGGAAGAGCATGCCAATCAAAGGTTGTGAGGACTAAATGATAAGAGCAATCAATAGGAATCAAAGAGCTATCTCCTAATTGTTAAGCTAGGGTTCACTATGAATAACAAACTAAGAGAATCACAATCAAAACCAATTAATAATTGCAATTCCTAAATCAATTGTTCATGTCATTAGCAATTACAATGCAATCTAGCATAATTCTCAAGGCCAAATTGAATTACACACATGCAAACCTTCACTAATCACTTTAATCTCAACAATCAATCAACAGGATTCCCAAATTAATCACAATTAATTAATCATACAAGTTTCACCCAATTCCTAGCCAAATAACTATTCAAGAATCATCATCTATCAACTAACAACTATAGAGAACAAGAATCAACAAAATATCAAGAACAATTACTCTAATCAAACATCAAATATCAAAATCAAACCAAACAAACATCAAATTAAACAAAGTAATTGAATGAGATAGAGTTTAGAAATTCTCATTGATAATTAAGAAGATCTCCAACACAATTGTCACACTTGCATCTTCAATCTCTCAATCACCATTGAAATTCCTTACTTTCTCTCTCTAAAACTACTCCTAATCTAGCCTAATCTAGAGAGAGAAGCTCTCAACCTAAGAGAGAGAAAACTATTGACAAAGCAATAATCGTGTCGTCGAGCGACTACACCTAAGTCAAATTAATTTATAACGCTCTACCAACCTAATACGTGTATAGGGTAAATAGAGGGGTCGAACCACAAGGAGACATGCATAAACACCGCATTCACTACTTAAAACTTTAAGCTATCTCGGGACAAGAAGTATGAATAACTAAGAGATTAAACTAAGGACTAAGAATGATTAAAGATCAATATAACTAAACACCAAGGGAAGTGGGTAGATGTAGACGTCACTTGATCATGCAATAACACAGAAGCAAAGCAATGGTAAACTAAGCATGCAAGAATATTGAAATAAAGCTCGATCTAACCGCCTTCCGGGGTTAATCGATTTCTCCTAACATAGCCTCTATGTTTCCGCATTAGAACCATATATTAGAAGGTGCAAACAAAGAATTATCGATAGTAATGAATCTCAACTAAGTCAACTTCCGTTACTTGTTAGTAAAGACTCATCTTTGATCAACTAACAATGTGCACTTGCAAGAAAGACCAAAGAATATCAAGCATACAAAGACTTTAATCACCATTAACATAACCCCAACATCATAAGCATGAATCAATTAACAACTACACCATCCCCACACCCTTGGCTAGGTGACTACTCACAAATCATATTGAAGACAATATCAATCATCAAATCAATAAGCATCAACATGATCAATAAGCAAAGAAGGAAAATCAAAATAAGCAAACAAAACTAGATACAAAAGTAAAGAAAGAGAGTAAGAGATTGCTCATTAATTGAAGATGAAGATTTACAAAGATTCAATCAAGCTCCTTCTTCAATATCCAAGTTCATCAATAGAAATCCACACTTTCTCTCTCTACTAATGAAGTTTCTCTCTCTAGATTAAGCTAAAAATGTAGAAAATTAAAACTAAGTTAATCTCCCCCAAAACGTTCTAAAAAAGGGACTTATATAGTCCGTACAGAGTCAGCTGAGAAAAGGAGAGGTCCGACCGAACAAATGGGAAGGTTCGGCCGGACTACAGGGTAGGTTCGGTCGAACCTCCCTGATCCTGGTCTGGTCGAACTCTTGTGGTTCGGCCACTCCTGCAAAACTGCCAATTTTCATCTTGCCCCTGCCTCGAAGTTCGGCCGAACCACTGAGCAGGTTCGGCCACACCATCAGGAGATTCGGCCGAACCTCTTCTGAATCATGCTTCCTCTAGCTTCCTTTGAGCTTAGCTTCCTCCTCTTGAAAATCTCGATGGTTCCTACAAAGCATAAGCATGAAAAGCACAATAAGAAAAAAGCGGGAAGACTAAGAAAAGGGAGGATAAAGGAGAAAGAAAAGAGAAAGCAAAGCTAAGTAAAAATGATTAGAAAGAGGGGCAAACAAGTGCAAACAAGGGGAGAATCCTTAGAGAAAAAGGATAAAAGAATGGCATAAATGCCACTCATCAAAATCCCCCACACTTGCCTTTTGCTTGTCCTCAAGCAAGGAATACTAAAACATAAAGACAACACACAACAAGCATAATATGACAAGGGTTAAGAAAATCAATCAAGTTTCACGATGGGAAATGCTCCAAATGGACTCTAACATAGGGACATGAATCAAATAATGCTTACTTTTCTCAACTCAAAGAGGGGGAACACGTTCTAAGATGCTCATGGTTGAGGGAGACAAACCTAAGCTAAGCGTAGAGAACTAATGATTTCATCCTCTTCCCTGGCTCCAACAAGACGGTCCGCATTCTCTCCACTAGCTTCAAATCATCCCTAAGTTAGCTCCTCATGGTTCCTCGAGGGAACCGGAAAAAGAAATTTATTGTGGAGTCATAAGGTTATCCCGACATCTCAACTATGCACACTCTTTCCCAGGGTTGAAATCTATCTCCCTCCACCGTTCTTTGACCGCACTTCTCCAAGTCCAAGGGTCTTAACTTGGGTTGTAATGTCATGGCTAAGGGTTAAGGTTGGGAATTAATTTGAAAATTTTTGGTGGCAAATCCTAAGTGAAGCAAAAGAGTGGCCATCTCTCAAGAACCACCTAAGAATTGAACCTAAATTCAAATTACAACCTTCAATACAAAATTTCATAACATTACTTCATTTCTCTCATCATTTCCTCTTCCTTTTCCTTCCCCCTCTCTCTTTTTTTTTTTTTTTTATTTATTTTGAACTTCATACGTTGCATCCTTCCTCACAAACTTTTTGCAAATATTTCCTTTCATGAACAACTTTCAAAATCTCACTTGAACCAATATTCACAACTTTCTTGCCCTAAAACCAACACTCTCGAATTCCAACCTCAAAAACCAATGCTTCACTAACTACAAGGGTTGGTAGAACATAGGCCGAAAGGTTTGTAATATGGCTAGATCAAGAAAGGGGAATGAGGCCCAAATTGGTTAGCAAGTGGGTGGATGTAAAAATGAAAACCAAATTTATAACAAAACACAAAGAAAACAAAGAAAAACGAGAAGAAATGCCCTCTTCCTCCTTTAAAGTTGTTTGGTCACGATCTCGGGAGCTAAATACCAACACAAAGATTAAGACATGCATAGTTAAGGATCCAAAACGCCGCTCACAAGAGTGATGAAGGCTAGAACAAATGACGCTCACACGGGATAAAAATAAGCAAATACCAACCAAGGGAATCCTATTCACTACGGAGAGCAACACCATCTTACCACTTTCCCGTGAACTAAGGGGTTCAAACGTCATCAAGAGTTCTAAACCGGGCTACCTTAGCTTATAATGTGTCTAATTCAACCTTAAGCATTCTTAAACCGTGTAAACCCTCATCAACTAGGAAGGTAAGCATTCAAAGCCATGTCATCAAAAAGGCACATAAATTCTTGAATCCAAATGAATGAGCAAATCCACATCAAAAATGTTTCAACTTGTCATAGTCATGCTCGTTACACAAAAGAGAACAAGAAAAACACACAAAAGGGAGGAAGAAATTAAAAAGGTTCATAATCGAGGCATGTAAATCAAATAAATCCCAATCGACATACAAGTGATCGTTGATATCAACATCAACGATCCCAGGTTCCTTGGAACCAAAATCAATCAACCTCGAACCATTCAACTCTTCCTAAACTAGACCTAAACTAAGCACTCAAAGAAAAAGAAAAAGAAAGAGAGGAAAGGTCTCACCGAATGCCGCTTGAAATATAAGACAAGGTAATATATCCAATTCTCACCAAGGGAGCTAATGTTTCTCCTTAACGTCCTACATCTCCGCTTCAAGCTTCAATAAAGGTGAGCCAAACAAAAGAAACTACAACAAAACAAGAAAAGGTTAGAAAACAAAGAAAAAGACTAAAGAAACAAACAAAAAGAAGAAAAATTAATAAAAAGCTATCTACAAAGTTTGGATTAAGGGGATTTGGAGTTTCGGGAAATTTGGATTTTTTTTTTCGGGAGCATCTCCACCTACAGAGACTCGGGGATCATCAAAGAAAATCATCAGAAATCAGCAAAAATAACCATAAAACATCATCATCATCATCACATCAATAATCATAAAACATCACCATCTCATCACATCACCATCACAACATCACCAACATCATCACCACCGCCACAACGCCACATCAATACCACAAAGCCACTATCCTCACTATCCTCCTTATGTGCAAGCAACTACCCTACCATCCTACCTTCCTATGTACACTTCAACCAACCAAAAGGACATCCTCCCCCCACACTATTCTTTTGCTCGTCCCGAGCAAAAGTGACAAGTGAGAAGATCGGGGGGAAGGGAAAAGTTCCCACAGCATCACTGGTTATCATCTCCTCGCCCCCTAGGTTGAGGGGGGTTGTTAGGATCAAACCCGGGAGTGTCCATGAAAGGGTGGAAGGGTTGGTTATAGTGCTCATAGGGCCACCCTTGGGCACCCCAACCACCATCAAAAGGAGGTGGGGTGGATGCGGATGCCGGGTCATAAGACGGATCACACCCACCCGGACGATAGGGGTCGTATGGGGGGGTGCCAACGCGTTGGGTAGGGTCGATGGGACCTTCCCAATAGGCGTAGCAAGGGGGGGTGGGGTGTTGAGGGTCATAGGGTCCCCAATGATTGACCGGACCCTCTTGAGGAGGGTGGTAGGGGTAGTTCACATAGGGCGCTTGAATGCCCGCTTGCACAAGATTGTCATAATTTGCCCTCGCGTAGTACCCCCATTGCTCAATGGAAGCTTGATTGTCTCGACGAATATCATCGAGGGTACTACGAAGGGCATTGAAATCAAAAGGAGGAAAGGAAGAAGAAGAAGATGCCTCACCTCCCCCGCTAAGGGGGGATTGATTTGCTCTTGATGGAGGACCGGTGGAGGTTGAGGAGCTCCACCCCGGGCTCTAGTTCGCCTCAGCTCATTGGGGTGATTTGCTGAGGGATCTTCCATTTGAGAGGAGCGGAGTGGTCCACCGTAGTGAGGTCGGGGTCCGGGAGGACACACCATTCGATCTCCCTATCGACCAGGAGGATAAAACGGCGTTTGTTAGTAGTGAAATTGAGGAAGCGGCTGTGACGGAGGGCGCTTATGGATAGAGCATAGGGAGGGAACTCGTCGGTGAGCTCTTCTCGGTTTTGGTGCACGGGTGGGAGCAATTCAATTTGGTCCTTGTATGCTCCACCCTTCAAAGAGAGAGCAATGATAGTAATCATGCCACCCATAAATATCTCATAACCTAGACGGTTGTCCCTAGTATCCAAAAGCCGTTGGATAAAGGTGGAGGAGCATTGAAATTTTAGCCGTTGAGGATTGTCGGCCAAGAATAGGCAAGCAACCTCGTCTTTTACCATGGAGCCGAGGTTGGCTTTGAAGAACACGGCGTATTGTAGAAGCCGTACAAAATACCTCAAGGCTAAATGGATGATGTTGTTGAACTTTGAGGTATTAGTTTGGAACCTATCCTTGTTTGTGATGCTCCTCCACCACTCTTGTTCGTTGTAAGGAATGCGATGGGAGGAGGTCATTTCAGACGGGTGATCAAGGCCAGTGGCGTGCCAAAAGAAGATCTCATTTAGATCACTCTCCGTTAGAGAGTGATCCTCGTTGAACATCCTGAAGTGTATAATGAGTTGAGGATCCTCATCGACATCTTCCGGCTCAAAAACTTCCTTGCGGAGGGAGGCAAGGAATTCCAAGGTCACACGCTCGTAAGTGTGAGCGTGGAGGTGGATGAAGTCGCCCCAACCAAAGTTTTGAGCCAACCTAGTCACCTCATCCAATATTCCCAGCTTCCTCAAAGTTTGAGGGCAAAAGAACCTTGTGGACCTAATCGGACGCTTGATGAGTGATGCATATATAGGCCAAAATTGCTCGTCCGGGGCAATAATGCCATGATCGTTGATGCCGGGAGGAGGTGGGAATTGCGTTGCTGAGGATTCTCCCACCCTCTTCCTCTTTGACTTTCCTTTTCCCTTGCCGAACATCGTGATTCTACAAATTCACCAAGAGCATATCATTAGAACAAATTGATAGGAAATGACATAAGAATCCAAGTACTTAACCAAGGTAAAAGTGTATGCTTGAGAGTATACAATTCAAGGCATGCATGAATACATTTGGACCAAGGTTTGAATAAGGATTCCTATGTCATTCCTAAATTAGTCCTAACAAGGTCTAGGTGAAATTTGGCATGATGTCCCCTTATTTTCATGATATCCAATCATCAAACCATCAAAATCAAGCCAAAACCATGAATAACAATCTCCAATAACATCCAACTCATGCATTTCTCAATCATAAAATAGTAACATGAATACCCTAGTATGAAATCAACACTCAATTACATTGAGATCAAAATAAAACCAAGGTAAACATGCATAATCATCATAAGAACATGTTCTACTATGAACAACCAATCAATTGCAACAAGTCAATCCAAAGAACCACATGAAATAAACAAGTCATTACTAATAATTTCAAGAATACCATAATTCACACTTAAATATGTAAAACATGGTAAAACTATAAGAAATTAAAGAAATAAACTTGCAAAAGCTAGAACAAACATACCACAATTGATTGGAAGGAAGTAAAAACCCAAAAACACCGAAGCACTTAAACCCTTGAAATTGGGGAAAATGGAAAGATGGGTTTGTTTGGTAGGAATTTTTGGTAGAGATTGCAAAACTTGAGTGAAGGATGGAAAATAAGTGAGAAAGGATGAAGATTGGAGTGATTTTGATGGAGATTTGAGGTTGTAAGGGGAGGTGCAATGGAGGTTTAGAGTGAGAAGGAGAAGAATGGGGTAGGTGACGAATATGGGAGTGATATTCACGAAAATGCAGCAAAATAGAAAACATGACAACATTTTTTTCGACTCTGAAGATAGGTTCGGCCGAACTGAGGGTATGTTCGGTCGAACCACAGTAAAAGTTCGGCCGAACTCCCCTGTGGTTCGGTCGAACCATTGCCAAAACTCTACATTTTAAAATCCGGGCAGAAAGTTCCAGCAAAATCACAAAAAGAGAGGAGTGACCGAATCCAGGGAAGTTCGGCCGCACTACGAATTAAGTTCGGTCGAACCATACTTGGGTTCGGTCGAACCTATGCTGGAACTGCAAATTTCCAGATTCTGGCAGAAAGTTGCTGGAAATTTCTAAAAATTAAGGAGTGACCGAACCCAGGGAAGTTCGGCCGCACTACAGTATAAGTTCGGTCGAACCTCCCATGGGTTCGGTCGAACCTTTTGCCAGAATTCAATATTTTTTTGTTTTTGGCAGAATGTTGCCATAAATCCTTGAAATTGCTGCAGTGGCCAAACATGAAGTTGTTCGGCCAAACTTCCATAAAGAATCACGCAAGTAAAAATAGTCCGTTAACACACATCTAAACACATTACAATCATGCTAGATGCAAAGTATATCTAAAACCCAAGCACAATCAAAACCCAAAAATCCAAACAATCCAAAGTCGTAGATGGAAAAATAGAAGCAACATGAAAAGAAAAAGTATAAAAGGGTTAGAAACTCGGGTTGCCTCCCGGAAGCGCTTTTGGTTAACGTCGTTAGCTCGACGTTCCTTGAGTTGATCAAGGAGGGTCGAATTGACGATGCACATCAAGAAGTGTCACAGAAACTGGTTCATCACTTGGGAATCCTTCATGATAGGGCTTGAGACGGTGACCGTTGACTTTGAAAGGGGAGTGGCCGTCTTGGGAAATTTCGTAGGCTCTATAGGGAAACACTTCCGTGACAATGTACGGCCCACTCCATCTTGACCTAAGTTTGCCCGGGAAAAGCTTCAAGCGGGAGTTGAATAGGAGGACTTTTTGGCCTTTGACGAATGCCTTCTTAACAATTTGAGCATCGTGCCAAGCCTTAGTCCGCGCCTTATACATGCTTGCGCTATCGTAGGCATTCATCCTCAACTCCTCTAACTCATGTAGCTCTAGAAGCCTTTGCTCACCCGCACTATGGAGATCAAAGTTGATTTGCTTGATTGCCCAATGCGTTCGATGCTCCATCTCCACGGGCAAATGACAATTTTTCCCATAGACAAGCTTGTAGGGAGTGGTCCCTATTGGGGTTTTGAAGGCGGTCCTATAAGCCCATAGTGAATCAATAAGTTTGGAGGACCAATCCTTCCTTGTCCTAGCAACCGTCTTCTCCAAAATCACCTTGAGCTCTCTATTGGTGACCTCCGCTTGGCCACTCGTTTGAGGGTGCTATGCAAGCCCTCGCTTGTGAGAAACCCCATATTTATCAAGTAGTCGAACGAAGGTGTGGTGCTTGAAATGCGATCCCCCATCACTAATTATCGCTCTTGGAACACCAAATCTCGGGAAGATCACCTTTTTGAAAAGGTTGACCACCACCTTAGAGTCATTCGTTGGAGAAGCCACGGCCTCCGCCCACTTAGACACATAGTCAACGGCGACCAAAATATACTTGTTCCCATGTGAAGAAATGAAAGGGCCCATGAAGTCTATAGCCCACACATCAAAAACTTCAAGCTCAAGGATGGGATTTTGCGGCATTTCATCCCTTCTAGAAATATTCCCCATCCGTTGACATCTATCACAAGTTTTGACAAATATCCACGCATCCTTGAATAGAGAAGGCCAAAAGAACATAGATTGAAGGACCTTTGAGGCGGTCTTTTGAGCACTCATATGCCCACCACAAGGAGAAGAGTGGCACATATGGAGAACACTTTGAACCTCGTCGTTGGGGACGCATCTCCTCAACAAACCATCGACCCCTCTTTTCAATAAAATGGGATCATCCCAAATGTATCTCTTGGCCTCGTGCTTGAGTTTTCGACGTTGTTGTGAAGTGAAATCTGGTGGTATGGAACTACAAGCTAAGTAATTCACAATATCCGCATACCAAGGCTCCGATTTCACTTCAAGGACATAAAGCACATCATCTCTTAGAGCGTCCTCTATTGGCAAGCCATCATCTTCAAACCTTGCACCGCCCAACCTTGAGAGGTGATCCGCCACCACATTCTCGGCTCCCTTCTTGTCTCTCATCTCATAATCGAAGTCTTGGAGGACTAAAACCCATCTCAACAACCTTGGTTTAGCTTCCTTCTTCCCTATCAAGTATTTGAGAGCTGAGTGGTCGGTATACACAATTGTCTTAGAACCAATGAGGTAGGTTCTAAACTTCTCGAATGAATGGATAACCGCTAGGAACTCCTTCTTGGTAGTTGTGTAGTTTCGTTGGGCATCATTGAGAGTTTTAGACAAATAATGTATGACATGAAGTTTCCCATTCTTTCGTTGTCCAAGAACCGATCCAATGGTCTCGTCGCTTGCATCGCACATGAGCTCAAATGAAAGAGACCAATCCGGACCTTGGACAATAGGAGCGGTGCAAAGGGCTTCTTTCAACCTACAAAAGGACTTATGACAAGCATCATCAAACACAAACTCCTTATCTTGTTGCAATAGGGATGTGAGAGGCTTAGCGATCATTGAAAAATCTTTAATAAAGCGCCGATAGAACCCGGCATGGCCAAGAAAAGACCTCACTTCCCTCACGTTGGTGGGGGGAGGAAGTTTTTCGATGACCTCAACCTTGGCTCTATCAACCTCAATGCCGGCATGGGAAATTTTGTGCCCAAGAACAATCCCACTTTCGACCATAAAGTGGCACTTTTCCCAATTCAACACGAGGTTAGCCCTCTCACACCTTTCTAAGCAACGAGATAAATTAGATAGACAATCTTCATAGGTGGCTCCTCCAACGGAGAAGTCATCCATGAAGACTTCTATCTCATCCTCAATCATATCACTAAAAATGGACATCATGCAACGTTGGAATGTTGCGGGGGCATTACAAAGCCCGAAAGGCATCCTACGATACGCATAAGTACCGTAGGGGCATGTGAAAGTTGTCTTCTCTTGATCCTTAGGGTCAATTGGGATTCGGAAAAATCCCGAGTAACCATCAAGGAAACAATAGAAGGAATGCTTTGTAAGCCTTTCCAACATTTGATCAATGAACGGTAGTGGAAAATGATCTTTGCATGTACTTGTGTTAAGTTGGCGATAGTCAATACACATGCGCAAACCGGTAACAAGTCTAGTGGGTACTAGTTGATCATGATCATTTTTCACTACCGTCATGCCCCCTTTCTTAGGCATAACTTGCACGGGAGATACCCAATCACTATGAGCAATTGGGTAAATAATTCCCGCATCAAGAAGCTTAGCCACTTCCTTCCGCACAACCTCTTGCATGGAAGGGTTAAGCTTTCTTTGCCTTTGCCTGACGGGTTTGGCATCTCCCTCTAGATCAATTTTGTGCATACATAAAGATGGACTTATACCCTTGATATCATCAATGGTATAGCCCAAAGCCTTTTTGTGATTTCTCAAAACATTGATCAAGAGGGAGGTTTGCTCCTCCGTTAGGTTAGAATTTACAATCACGGGGAAAGACTCATTGGGACCAAGAAATGCATACCTCAAGCCCAAAGGTAGAGGTTTCAAGTCTACCTTTGGTGCTCCCTTACCATTGGGGCTCTCTTCTCTTTCTTCAACTTGAAAGAGGTCATGAATGTAAGGAGCTTCTTCTTCCATGCTCGCGCCCTTGTACTCCTTGCTTTCCTCAAGCAAATCCTCATAGAATTGTATGTCTTCTTTGTGAGTACCTATCTTTGATTCATTCAACAACACACTTTCAAGGGGATCATTAGTGGCATGCAAGTGGGAGCGAGAAAATTCATCAAGAACCGTATCAAGAATATCTACCCTAAAGCATTCACCACTTGAGGAGGGTTGTTGCATGACATTGTTCAAATCAAACTCAATAGAATCATTGTCAATTTTCAAGGATATCTTCCCCTCCTTCACATCGATGATAGCTCTAGAAGTGGCTAGAAATGGCCTACCCAAAATTATAGGAATCCTCTCATCCTCATCCATTTCTAGCACATAGAAATCCACGGGGAATGTGAACTTTCCTACCCTAAGGGGAATGTCCTCAACTTTGCCCATGGGGAACTTAACGGAACGGTCCGCTAGTTGGAGAGTAATGTAAGTGGGAGAGAGGGTTCCTACACTAAGCTTTTGGTAGACGGAGTAGGGCATGAGACTCACACTTGCTCCTAAGTCACACAAGGCTTTATCAAATTCAATGCCATTGATAGAGCAAGGGATGGAAAAGTTACCCGGATCTTTCAATTTGGTAGGTAGTTTGTTGGAAAGAATTGCACTACAATTGGCGGTTAAACGCCCTTGCTAGAAGTAGCATCCCTTTCTCCTTCGTACCAATCATCATAGTGCTTTGCGGCTTGCTCTATAATACACTCCACTTCATGCTCTCCTTTGTTCATAATTGGACCACCGGCCGCGGCGTCTAGGCTTGTTCTTCCTTGAGGTGTGAGACCTCCATAGAAAGTGTGAATGAGTTGATACTTGGGTATCCCATGGTGTGGGCATTGACGTTGAAGCTCTTTGTATCGTTCCCATGCCGCACTTAGAGACTCACCACTCTTTTGGCGAAAACCTTGAATCAAAGACCGAGCCTCGGCGGTCTTCCTATGGTTATAAAACCTCCTCAAGAAAGCCGTAGTCACTTGGTCCCATGTCGTGAGAGAATTAGGGGGAACCTCCTTCTCTAGCCATTCTAGACCTCTCCCAATTAGCGAAAATGGAAACATTTTGAGGCGAATATATTCTTGAGTCACTCCATTGGCCTTTATTGTGTCACAATATTTCTCAAACTCTTTTAGGTGCTCATGAGGACTCTCAAACTTTCCACCCGAGAATTGTTTCCTCTCAATCAAGGCAATCAAATTAGGCTTGATCTCGAAATTGTTGGCTTGAGTAGTAGGAGTTAGGATCCCACTTTGCGCTCTAAAAGCTTCGGGGGCCCCAAGACGACTCAAAGGCGTATTCTCTCCCATTTTAGAACCATCTTTACTTTCAAACTTATAGGTTGAGAAAGGGTTGATTTCTGAATTCGAAGATGATTTAGGGCTATCTAATTCTTCACTTGAGGGTGAAGAGGGTGGAGTATCTTCTAATTCTCTTACTCCTCTCCTTGGAGTGCGGGAATTTCTACTCCTTGCTCTTGCTTCTCTTCGAAGTAGGGACAAAGACCTCTCTAGCTCTGGATCGATGGGAATTAAAGATCTTGAGCGGGTTCGTCCTCTGTTCATAAAACAAAGCTAAGAAGAACATAAGCACTGACAAGTAACAAAAGTAGCAAACACTAACAAATAAAGGTGAGATAGTCTTAAACAAGCAATGAAATAGCAATGGAAACCGTCTCCCCGGCAACGGCGCCAATTTGACAAAGCAATAATCATGTCATCGAGCGACTACACCTAATTCAAATTAATTTATAACGCTCTACCAACCTAATACGTGTATAGGGTATATAGAGGGGTCGAACCACAAGGAGACATGCATAAACCCCGCATTCACTACTTAAAACTTTAAGCTATCTCGGGACAAGAAGTATGAATAACTAAGAGATTAAACTAAGGATTAAGAATGATTAAAGATCAATATAACTAAACACCAAGGGAAGTGGGTAGATGTAGACGTCACTTGATCATGCAATAACACAGAAGCAAAGCAATGGTAAACTAAGCATGCAAGAATATCGAAATAAAGCTCGATCTAACCGCCTTCCGGGGTTAATCGATAGCTCCTAACATAGCCTCTATGTTTCCGCATTAGAACCATATATTAGAAGGTGCTAACAAAGAATTATCGATAGTAATGAATCTCAACTAAGTCAACTTCCGCTACTTGTTAGTAAAGACTCATCTTTGATCAACTAACAATGTGCACTTGCAAGAAAAACCAAAGAATATCAAGCATACAAAGACTTTAATCACCATTAACATAACCCCAACATCATAAGCATGAATCAATTAACAACTACACCATCCCCACACCCTTGGCTAGGTGACTACTCACAAATCATATTGAAGACAATATCAATCATCAAATCAATAAGCATCAACATGATCAATAAGCAAAGAAGGAAAATCAAAATAAGCAAACAAAACTAGATACAAAAGTAAAGAAAGAGAGTAAGAGATTGCTCATTAATTGAAGATGAAGATTTACAAAGATTCAATCAAGCTCCTTCTTCAATATCCAAGTTCATCAATAGAAATCCACACTTTCTCTCTCTACTAATGAAGTTTCTCTCTCTAGATTAAGCTAAAAATGTAGAAAATTAAAACTAAGTTAATCTCCCCCAAAACGTTCTAAAAAAGGGAGTTATATAGTCCGTACAGAGTCAGCTGAGAAAAGGAGAGGTCCGACCGAACAAATGGGAAGGTTCGGCCGGACTACAGGGTAGGTTCGGTCGAACCTCCCTGATCCTGGTCTGGTCGAACTCCTGTGGTTCGGCCACTCCTGCAAAACTGCCAATTTTCATCTTGCCCCTGCCTCGAAGTTCGGCTGAACCACTGAGCAGGTTCGGCCACACCTTGGTTCGGCCACACCATCAGGAGGTTCGGCCGAACCTCTTCTGAATCATGCTTCCTCTAGCTTCCTTTGAGCTTAGCTTCCTCCTCTTGAAAATCTCAATGGTTCCTACAAAGCATAAGCATGAAAAGCACAATAAGAACAAAGCGGGAAGACTAAGAAAAGGGAGGATAAAGGAGAAAGAAAAGAGAAAGCAAAGCTAAGTAAAAATGCTTAGAAAGAGGGCCAAACAAGTGCAAACGAGGGGAGAATCCTTAGAGAAAAAGGATAAAAGAGTGGCATAAATGCCACTCATCAACTATTCTAAAACTAAATAAATACATGAATAAAGAATAAAGGAAACCAAAAACTATATAAACAAAAGGAGAAAAGAAGTTAAAATCGTAAAAGACACAAAAACCCGCGCCCGCGGAGGGGAACGGACACCCCAATAGCCGCGCCCGCGGCCCAAGCCCACGCCCGCGGCCCAAGACCGCGCCCTCGGGGAGCCCTCGGGACAACCGCGGGTGCTTACTGCCCAAATACGGCAGTTTTGGAGCTGCAGCAACCCCGCGCCCGCGGGTACTATAGCCCGCGCCCGCGGCAGTTTTCCAGGGCCAACTTCAGAAGGTTGTAACTTTCGATCTAAGAATCGTATGTAGGTGTGCGACCTATCATTGGAAATATCTTCAAGTCAAGTTTCCAACCCAACTTGAATCACCCTAATCCGATATTTAGAACTTGAGATATGACTAAAACAATGCACAAAGGTCCTATTTGATACTTTGCAATCCTTCGTTTTCCTTTGTTTCAAACTCAAATTCAATTCCGAAAAGAGCATATTGATCCTAGTGGGTGCTATTTTCAATTCCCATGCATATAGCCCGCGACATACCTACAAAACAAGACAAAGAAACAGAGAAGCAAGAGAAATAGCCGAGAAATGAATAAAATGATAAGAAAGCCATTAAAAGCATGCATTTCTCTAAACTAACACAAAAACACGCGAATCGAGCATTATTCTCTAAAAACACGACATAAACGACTACATAGGAGCATAGAAATATAAAGAAAACATAGCCTAAAGGTGCCATAAATGGCACTGATCAAAAGTCCCTATTGAAAAAGAATCCGTAAGGATGTTCATAAAAAATTTACAAGAAAAGTATTCAAAGAACTTAAAATATCAACACAACTTCAATACTTTCAAGGCCGTCTATGACATAGGCATGAGATCGAAGATGACCTCGCAAAGCAAAAAGCTACTAACAATAATAACCACAGTGGCTGGAAAGGAAAGAAAAACGAAAATCCTTCTTCTTTTGAAAATGCCCACTCTAGTAACAATGTTAGTACCTTTGATCTCAGTGAAGTCTTAGCCATGGATAACCAAGGATCTAAGAAACAACTAAGGAAAGACTTCACCCCCATTGGAATGACCTATGATGTTGCTTTTGATCGTCTCTATGATCAAGGATTAATCAAACCTATTGGCCCTGCCGAGGATCCAACACGAGAAAAGCGATCTTCAAGATGGGGACCAATTCTTATTGCAAGTACCATCAAGGAAACGGTCATACCACGGATGAATGCTACAGGTTTCAAAATCTCATTCAAGATCTCAAAGAAGCAAACAAGATCCCATTGCCTCTAGCTAGCAAGAAAACTGGGTGATGATAAAGCAAAGGACACAAGATAACATGCGAGCTTCAACGACAAGATTTCATGACCTCTTTTTCTATTTCTTTTTCATTTTTTTCCTTTCCCTAATAAGTCTAGCATAAACACTTTTTTTTTTCTTCCCTTAGATTTACTTTGTAGATTTTTTTTCTCTTTTAATAAAATGAGCATTTATTTTCTTGCATATGATCGTTTCATTACATTGCTTAAAAAAAAATATACATGTCGAACTAAGCTCAAGGTATACAAATGATTTGAGGCACCCCTTGTAGCCACATCATATCTCCTTTCACCTTTCAAATATACAATCCTTTTTGATAAACCACTTTGAGCCTCATTTAACGATAGACCTTTCTTTCTTCAACCCACATCTACCTAACCTTGGGATGGGACAGTGTGCAACTTATACAATTTTAAAAAGCTTGAGTGATTTCAAAAGATAAAAATAAATAAAAAAGCAATAAAAAACATAATAAAAGTGTACAAAAGGGTAAGTGTTCCAATGTCTTTGATATAAAAATGTCTTCGATATGAACACGTCTCAGATTGCGTCTCTTATCGAGTGCTTGGTACCGTGCCTAAGAAACATGAATGCCAAGTGAGTTATAGACCGCATGATCGGGATTGCTAACACTTATAAAACAGATTCAAAATAAAAAAATGCAAAAGCAAAAAAGGAAAGAGAACTAAAAAAGAGTTAAAACCCTCAAGCATAAAAATATAAAGATTCAAAAGTAAGGTCGCACACCTTGGGGGCTTATCTACGGTGTTGAGGCTTTATCCCCTTCTTCTTCAAACCTTTAGCCTAACCACGTTATAACTCTTCAAAAAACCTTTTTGAGGTATACACACACTTGTGCGAGGTTCGACTAGAGCTACGTTCGGCCTGATTCCTAATGGATATGTAGGCAACCTCACATCGAGGTGCGGCCTTTATAAAAATTCATTCATTCATATCTACTTTCATAAATGATCATATCAAGGGATCTCCTATGCTCATCCTTATTTACATAGAGCTAAACTTTGGGGCTTGATCCTTAAATTATTAGCCTACCCGACCTAAGAGTCGCCACCATTTGACTCTTTTTAATATATATAATTTTTTCACACACTTAGCCCTTGCGGCCTAACTTTAGTGTCACTATTACACACATCACAGATACATGACCAAAAAGTCCTTCCCTTAGGAACCCTTTGTCATGAAATCTTAACATAACATTGAAGCATACTTCGTCATAGAAAAATCACTCATCACTGCACCACAAAATACGAAGTGCTTAGCCTCCGTGCCTAAGTTACCCAAATACTTTCATCATGGAGTCAACAATTGAGATAGCCTAGGATGAATTAATCCTTGCACAACATTTGACTAAGCACATTCAACATGAACCTTCAAAAACTTCGCTTCTTTCTTTTTTCGCGTCTTTCTTTTTCGGGAGAAAGTCGGTACCCTCCACAAAAATGGCGGAAATTTGTGCTTTTTCGCATTTTGAGTCAAGCACATCACAATACAATGCACACACTAGTCATGAGTCACACGTGTCAATTTACCTTGGGTCAACCTCAAGTCAGTTAGTCATGTTAAGTCAACCTCAAGTCAGTCAGTCACGTTGAGTCAACCTCAAGTTAGTCTATCACCTTAGGTCAAATCTAAGAAAAAAAATCAAGCCTTAGGTCAAACCTAAGAAAAGCACTAGCAAAATCTTTAAGCAATCTTTTGATTTTTACTGGATACAACTATTCAGCAAAGCTCATGTTCGCAGCTAATCGAACGATCACAACAAACATTCAATCAAAGCTCTTTTGTTAAGAGACGCGTGGACATATCATCAAATCTCTTTTGTTTAGAGACGTGTTGACATATCATCAAAGCTCTTTTGTTCAGAGACGCGTGAACATATTATCAAAGCTCTTTTGTTCAGAGACGCGTGGACATATCAACAAAGCTCTTTGCTCAGAGACGCGTGATTATATTAAAAAGCTCTTTGTTCAGAGACGTGTGGACATGTGTTTCAAGCTCTCATGCTTAGAGACGCGTAGGCCTCCTATTAAAACTCTTTTGTTCTGATACGAGTGAAAAAATCTTCAAAAAAGAAGTTGTTTGTTCTGAGATGCGTGAACATATCCAGAAAAGCTCCATTGTTCAGATACGAGTGAACAATCCTTAAAAAAGAAGCTTTTTGTTTAGAGCGTGAACATATCCAAAAAAGCTCCATTGTTCAGAGACGAGTGAACATCAAAACATCAAGATGGCGTTCCCTAGCTTGTGGAAGGTTGTCACAACAACAAATGCAGCGACAAATCGGTTACCTCCAGAGACGTGTGTCCGACTGTGCAAGATACGTGTTTCTTTAACTCTCTTATCTGTTTTAACTAACGCTAGTTCTGCAGGTATCGGCATTACAAGAATGATTTAGGATCGCAAAACGTTCTGAATCATTCTCCGTCCCTATCGCTACTTGGACTTTTGTTTTTGAAACTGCGTTTCTCCAAACATAGTCAAAGTGGAGGCTTCTATAGACACTCAAATGTGTCTCCCCAAAACCAAACCCAGTGATGAATACCTTTCATGTCATTTGATTATCGAACAAAGCAAAAGTGTGAAAAGTCTAGTGATGAGGATGTTTTTATTAAAGTATCTGTTCTTTCAATTTTTGAAAATATTTCTTTTCTTACTCTAATTATGAATAACGAGCATTCCAGTTTAATTTGGTCCATGAAAAGGGTCCAATAATAGTATAGTTGGATAGGGTTGAAAAGACCTTTCCAACGATATATTATAAGCCCAATTCCGATGAATAATGAGGAAGTTACGACTAAAATACTAAACTGGGCCCGGTTTGGTTCTTACATACGACCCAATGATCTAGAGGAGGGCCTATTATTAATTATCATTCCTAAAGCTATTAAGAATTATTGTAGTCTTCTAGAATAATCTAGAAGGTTCTCTTAAATCCTAATGGAGTTAGGATTGATAATTATGTTTTAAAGAGTTTGAAATTGAATAAAACTACTCCTTTTAAAAATCTTTGCTTTGTACGAAATGGAATATATTCAGATTTTATTTTTGTGCCTCATAATCTTTATCCAACTATTATATGGTTTCATAGATCTTGAAATTATCTTTCCAATGATATATTATAAAATTAAATCCGAGTTATAATGAAAAAGATATGAATGGAATATGAAACTCTATCCAAACCTAACACCGTCCCACTATTTCGACCATATCTTTTTTATCTACCAAATATTTTAATCTGATTCTAATTGGGTTGGAAATCAGACTTCAACAGCTTTCTAACGACATATTATATGTCTTATTTGGACTTCTGGATCAAAAGATATGATTAAAAACAAAATCCGCAAAAACTGATGTCCATCGAGTTTTATTTCGATTCGAATTTGGATTCTTTTCTTATTATTCGACCCTCTTTTTTCTCTATAAATAGAGGTCATATCTCCTGTTTTTCAAATCATCAATTCTCATCAAATCTCATCAAGAATTTCTTGATTCTCTCTCTCTTTTTCTAAGCCTAGCCTTTTACAAACAAAATTCCTCATACATTAGCACTAGACACACCTAGCATAATTCGAAGTTGCCTTCGCCCTAGATGTGAAAGGTTTGATATTTCTGAGGGTTTGGTCCCAAATCTCTATTTAAATTATTTAATTTAATTGTTTGTTTTATATTTTACTTGAAGTTACTAACGTGTGTATTTTGTTATTAGAAAGAGGTACGAGGCATCCAAGTAAGTACTTTAATTGTTTTATTGATATTATGATATAGAAATCATTTTTAGGTTGTTATTTTGATTCTTAGTATCATGTTAGGATGGTTTTTCTTAGTATGATGTTTAGGGTGACAACAATAAGTTCCTTATATCAATTATGATTTCTGTGATGCTTCCTACTTTCTTTCCTAATAGCATGTTAGAGCTAAAGATTTGATCTTTAATGTTTAGTGACATGCTAGAGTTTGTTATGTATCTTGTTAGTATCATGCATAGGATCTCGCTATTAATATTATGCTTTATTTTTAACATGAGCATGATTATTATTATTATGATTGTTATTATGATTATGATGATTATTATGTTGCTTGATTATATTTATTTTTATTGCTTGATCACCACTTTTATGCATGTTTAAAGGGATTGGAAATGGTACTTGTAATCACGCTTAATAAGATAATTAATAATCTTGTTTAGGGTTAATATGATTATAATTCAAGTGATCGCCAAAAAATAGTTGTTTTTGTGCATTAATATTCAACCAACATAGAATAAACAGGTTTAGGGTAAACCTATTGATTGCATGCTAGTTAGGAAGCACACATGAATACGAGTAGAATAAAGCAGAGGCTTATTATTAGGGCAGGTTCTTTCTCTTTTAGATTGGATTTGTACCATCATGACCGAACACCAGTCTTGGTTCTAGACCTATTGAAGTTGACGATCTCATGGATTGTTAAGGGGTGTAAACTTCACCCTAAGGACGGTTTACAAGTTCCTAAAACTTGTTGGCGACTCTTTTGCTCTAGCTTCCTTCCCTTTGGATGCCACCATGCTTAAGTGTATGATCACAGTGGGGTTCAAGTTTGGGGTAATGCTTGAAATATTCCCTTCACCGGTTCATCTCCATCCATGATTAGGATGTCCTAATTCTCAGTTAAAAACAATCCAAGATATCTAGCTATCAGGTTGAGATCTCGGCCTCTGAGACCTACGTTGGGTAATGGATTGAGCATTTGCATTGGTTGTTCGACTTGGCATATTTTGACCTTCGTCAACAGATGCTGCTTGAGCACTTTGACTGTCATTTTTATTTTGTTGCTCATCATCATTAACTTCATCGAGTTCAATTTTCCTCCCACTTTTCATTTTTGAAAGGCGCTCCTTCTCCAAAAAGACACCATCAGGAGCAACAAACATTTTGTTCTCCGATTTGTTGTAGAAGTAATACCCTTTGGTTTCTTTTGGGTAGCCCACAAAGTAAACCATATCATATTTGGGATGAAGTTTGTCAGAAATCAATTTCTTGACATATGCTTCGCATCCCCATATCTTTCGAAAAGTCAACCTAGGAGGTTTATTCGTTCATAACTCATATGGAGTCTTTTCTAATGCTTTCGATGGAGCACGTTTCTGTGTTAGTGCCGCAGTTAAAAGTGCGTGTCCCCAGAAAGAGATAGGAAGATCACTGACACCCATGGTTGATCGTACCATGTCTAACAAGGTTCGATTTCTCCGTTCAGATACTCGGTTCCATTGTGGAGTTCCTGAAGGTGTCAGTTCTAAAAGTATACCGTGATCTTTCGTAAAATTTGCAAATTGCACCCATTTAATATTTCTATTTTGCAAATTGCAGCCATTTATTTTTTTTTTTGCAAATTGTAGCCCAAAAGTTCGTATAAATTGTAAATTGCAGCCCAATTCAACTTTTTCATCGGTTAACCTGTTAAAAAATTTCGTTTAAGGTTGTAGGGGAAATTTTAGTCCTTAGGAGCCCGAAATAAGCTTGGAATAAGCAAAAAAATAATGTAAGTGTCTCATTTTTACAGTTTCTCACAAATCGATATATTTTTGTTACGCAAAACGAGACACTTATGTTATTTTTTTTTGCTAATTTCAAGCTCAATATGGACTCTTAAGGGCTAAAATGGCCCCTAAAACCTTAATCAAAGTTTTTTTTCGACGTGTAAATCGATGTAAAAGTTGAATTCGGCTGCAATTTACAATTTATACGAACTTTTGGGCTGCAATTTGAAAAAATTAATTTAAATGACTGCAATTTGCAAAATATGAACTTTAAATGCCGGTAACGGCGCCAATTTTACGAGGGAATAAACGCGTCGTCACTAGTTTTGCATCCACTTTTAAGGTGATATCTCGAGATTTCTCGAAGGAACTGGAAGAAATAAGCAATCAAAAACATTTAGGCTACTCGACATCTTGGCATTGATAGCTTGCACAATAGGTTTGGCTTGATTACCCTCCACCGGTAGTGACTAAACCTCACTAAGGTGAAAAGGTCTTAAAAGGGTTGAAACGTTTAGGCTAGGGTAAAGGGTGTGGAAATAAATTTGGAAATTGGTGGTAAACTTAGAAGTGAAACAAGGTTGATCATTCCTCAATTCGAACTCAATAAACTACCAACTTTCAAATCAAAATTCTAGCAATAGATCACAAAGCAACTCCTCCCCCAAACTTATTCTTTTTCAACCAAACGACAAATATTTTTGTATTTTCTCAACATTTTCTCTTTTTTTTCATTTCTTTGTAATCTTTGCTCTCACCTCTTTTAACTTTGAGCGGCTTTTTCTTTCTTTCATTTCTTTTCTTCTTATTTGTTCAAACTATTCAACATAACAAAGATAATCACAAGAACCAAGATTTGAGTTTTTCACTTCTCTTTCATTCTTTTTCTCACTTTTATTAACCAAAAATACAAATCAAGTCCCAAGAATGCTTCACAAAAGCTTAAAAAGGTGAAAATAAAGCAAAGGTCCATTGGTTTGTAACTTGGTTATGCCAAAGAAGGGAAAATAGCTCAAATTGGGGTACTAATTGAGCAAATGCAAAAGAAAAAAAGAACGGAAAGTAATAAAATAAAACAAAAATCTTAATTGCCTTCGTCTTTCCCTAGGTTTGTTCGGTCTCGGTCTTAGGTAGATTAAGCCAAATTCTCTATATAAGCTAGCAATGCCAAGGATCCAAACGCCACACATGCAAGAAATGTAGAAGGCTAGAACAATATAGATACATCCTCACAAAAATGACGGTAGTGGAATAGCAAAAATCACCTTTAAAGCTTCAACTAGCTAGAGAGCGACAACCATATTACCACAAAACCGAGTGAGCTAAGGTCTCATAGCCCTTAAGTCCTACTACCTTGGCAATGATATATGTGTGAACCAACCCCGACATCCAAGTGCACGAAAATCTCTAACAACTAGGAAAGAGAGTATTCTAGGTGCTAAAGCCCAAATATGTCCAATATTGAAACAAAACATTTTGAAACCTTGACTTGAATGTCATGGAAAGACACTATACACACGAATATTCACAAAACCAACAATACTCAAGAATGCATATACAATTGTGCAAGATGAAAGCATGATCAATAAAGCTACAAATACCAAAAGTCAACTCAATAAGGTGCTCACAGCCATCCAAAAATAGAAAACCAATCTCAATAATAGACTTTGGCGAGTATGGGAGAAATAAATCAAGCAATCATGAGACTATGGAAACCACTAAGAAATATAGATAACCCCCCAAGCTAGCGAATAGCTACTCCCCCAAGCTAAAATGGAGCATTGTCCTCAATGCTCAAAATAAAGGCAAAAAGTGGGAGGGAGGGGAAGAAAGAAAACACATCCACGCAACAAATCATATTCATTAAATCCAAATGCATAAAAGAAAGCAAATCCAAGATGAGGGAAGAAGGAAAGAGTAAACCAAATGTGAGGTGGGTGTTGAAACCCGCAATTGAGCACATTGTCCACAATTTCATCTAATTCCTCGTCTTTGTTGCTTTTCCAAATGCAAGTAATCATTGGTGTGCTTCTTCTAAAGGATCTCAATCCAAAATCCTTGCACATGAGTATATGCATCAAGTACCTATACACATAGACAAGAGAGTAAACAAAAATGAGAAATATAAAAGAAAGAAATAGAAAGCAATAAAACACGGGTTACTTCCCGAGAAAGGCTTGCTTAACGTCCAAGCATGACCAATCTAGTAAATAACCCGACAAAGAACGCAAAAGCTTGTCATATGCACCGGCAAAAATATCAAGAAATAGAGCATACGCGATGCTCATATGACAAACAAACATAAATTACAAGGAGACTTTATTCTTGAGAGAAGGGAGAAAATAAAAAGTAAAAGAATCAAAAGAAAAATAAAAAACATAAGAAGAAAAGTTAGAAGAATAAAAAGAAAAATAGGGAGGCAAACTCTCCTCACAAAAATCTTTTTGGTTGGCATTGTAATTCTTTTCCTCATCAACAACGAAAGAGTTGGGGGCTTCGGAAGCATGAATAGGAAAAGGATCCCTTAGAGGTTCGTTGAGAAAAGAAGGGAGGAACATAGGATAGTATCGGATATGGTTAAACCTTTGGGAGAAAGGTGTATGAGAAAGGGGACACTAATAAAATTAGGCCAAATTGCGACCGTCTTTGACGGTCGTAAAAAATAGCAAAAACGGTCGCTAAAACGAATTGCGACCATCAACGGTCGTAACATTGTGGTCATTATTTACGTGGTCGCAGAAAAATAAAATTACGACCGTTAGACGGTCGCAGATATTTTGCGACGGCTTTTAATATTTTCAACGACCGTTAAGGGGACGGTCGCAAATAATAATAATTGTGACCGTTTTAAGCGGCGGTCGCAAAACTGGATATTAGCGACCGCCTAAAGCCGTCGCTAAAAGTTAAAAAAAAACAAAATAAAAAGCACCTGCCTCCCCTGTACCTCACAGCCAGCCCCACCACCCATGCCCACTCTTAAACACCACCACCCACCCCCGATAAACCACCCAACCACCTCAAAAACACTAGCACACCCCTTAATTTAACCTAGCTACCCCTATAAATGCACCCGGTAAAATAAAAAAAATAAAACTGAAAAAAAATCCTAGCAAAAATCAAACAAAATTAATAAAAACTACAATAACGAATTAAATCAAACGAAAACGAACTAGAAATCTAACAATAGCAAACTTAAAATCAAATCACCCACAAAAAGTAACTAAATAAAAAATTAAAACAAGCAAAAAAAATCGAACAAGGAAATTCAAACCCACAAACAAAATCCGGAAAACCAAGCATACAAAAAAACCCAGGAAATCAAGCAAAAAATCAAGAAAATCAAGCAAAAAAATCCAGAAAATTAAACCCATAAACATCAAGCAAAAAAAATTATACCAAAAAAAGAATTCGAACAAGGAAATTAAAAAAAAAAAAACAAGAAAATCAAAGCCACATAAATTAACCCAAAAAATTTCGAACAAGGAAAATCAAATAAAAAATGGAATAAACCACTTACCTTTCCCAATATTTCTTCCTCTTTGAGATAATATGGTCAAATTCGACCATAAAAACTTCAGATCTGTATTTTTTATGTTCGAATTTGACCATAAACACAATAATTCTTCGTTTGTTCAACAAAAACCGAACACCCAAAACAGTTTGGTAACAAAAACTCAAAGAAAAAAAATTGAATGAAGAAGAAAACGAGAACGAAAATGGAGGAAATGGTGCTGCAATAACGGAAGAGAAGAAGGAGAAAGAAAAGAAAAGGAAACAAAAAGAGATGGAGGGGCGTGTGAGAAAGGAAAGGAAAAAGGAGAGTTTGAGGGGAAAGAGGTGAGAGAATGGAAAGTGAAGGGGATGCAGAGGAAAGAGAAAGACATAAGCGGCTGCGTATAAAGAAGATAGGGTTTGGGAACATGTGGCATTTAATTTATACCGTGCTTTAAAAAATTTAAAAAAATAACTTTAGCGGCCGCTTATAACGGTAGCAAAATTGCGACCGTTAGATAAACGGTCGCAATTAGATTATTTTTACAACCGTTTTGGCAGTTGCAAAAGGGTTATTTTATTTTAGAATTATTTTTAATTGTTCAAACATCTTTACGACCATTAAAAAAGCCAAAAAACGGTCGCAAATTTGCGACCGCCTTAAAAACGGTCGTAATATTGCGACTGTTTCAAAAACGGTCACATATTTCATATTTTGCGACCGTTTTCTTAACGGTCGTAAAAAAAACAGTTGCAATTTAGCCGAATTTTAGTAGTGGTAAAAGGGGTAGCTACTCCCTTACCACAAGGTCTCACATCACTAATGATGGAATGGAAATTAATCTTGGAATCCTCAAATGAAGAAACCTCACGATCTACATCTCCCTCAAGCTCAAAAACTCCAAAGGATTTAACCTCAACATCCTTTTCATAACCTTGAACAACATCTCCCATAAATTTCTCAAAGCTTACCATCTCAAAATCAAGAGTAAATGGGGGTAATTTTCTCTCAAAGTCATCTCTTTCTAATGAAGCCTTATCAAAGAACTCACTCAAAAGGTTATGGGATTTCTTTTGAAACTCAAGGAATATTTGGGCCATAATCTCAAATGAGTCCAAATTATCATTGATAGACGAGTCAAAAGCCTGCTCATTGAAATCATCTAGGGGACTATGGGGCACACCTTTGGAATTCATGCAAAAATCGGATGCAATATGAAAAAGAACATGCACTTCATCATCATTAGAATGTAGCTCATTACATTGAGCTATAGAGGGAGAGGAGTTAAAATCATGCATTACATGGTCACTATGGGGAGCATCAAGAACATCATGGGAATTCATATTAGACAAATCATGACAATCAGCATCAACATTAAAAGCATGAGAATCCCGAAGATAAGTCTCGTGATTGGCCCTCTCCCAATCATAATTATCCCAAGCTAACCATGAATAGAAATCTCAAGCTTCATCCAAAGACATAGTTTGTAATCCACCATTTAACATATTGTCAACTACTCCTCTAAATGCTCATTTAATCCCAATTTAATGATTTCACAATAATCACTCTTGGTAAAACCTTTAACACTATCTAGGAAATCCTCAAGTCTATTGAAATACACCCAAAACGGTTCATTATCAAATTGAGGAATAGAAATATAAGCCATTTTTTTTCAAATAAAGCAACACAAATAAAAACCAAATAATAGAATTAAAATTATGAACAATGGACTAGTCTCAATAAGATAACACAACAATAATGGAAGTCGTTCCCCGGCAACGGCGCCAATTTGACAGGGAAATAAACGCGTAGTCAATTGTCTATCCCTAGATCAAATACAATTTATACAACCTAAACAAACCTAATACGAGTATAAGGCAAGCATAGGGGTCGAACCACAGGGAACTAATAAACACCACCAAATGTTATCGTCAATTAAGCTAGTCCGGAATAAGAGATAAATAAACTAAAGTCTAAAGATGCTAAAACAAGAAATAAAACATTAAAAGAAATGGTTTAGGTATAGCATTCACTTGAACATAAACAAAGGCATAGAAATTGAATTAATTATGAACTAAACATGCATGAATATTGAAGTAAAAGATCCAATCTAGCCGCCTTTCGGGGTCAATTGGCTTCTCCTAACATAGCCTCTATGTTTCCACACTAGAACCATATATTGGGAGGTGCAATCAAAGAACAATTGATAGTAATGAACCTTAACTAAGTCAACTTCCGTTCCTTGTTAGCAAAGATTCACCTTTAATCAACCAACAATGTGCACTTGCAAGAAGATTAAAGAATATCAAGCATATAAAGACTTTAATCACAAATAAATCAATTCTAAACCCTAGAACATGCTCAAAGTCCAACTACACCACAACCATCCCCTTAATGGGGAAATTACTCACTAATCATGCTAATAACAAGATTAATAAACAAATAATCAAGAATAAACATGATTAACAAGTAATACCAACAACTAAAATAATATTCAAAATAAAGCGATAAAAATAGAGGAGAGAGAGTTAGAGATTCTCATTGATTGAATGTGAAAATCTACAAGCAAGATGATCAATCTTCCTCTTCAATATCCAACCACAACAATGGTGAAACCCTTACTTTCTCTCTCTAAACTACTCTAATCCTACCCTAAACCTAGAGAGAGAAGCTCTCCTAAAAACTAATTAGAGAGTTGAATAATTGGTAATTGTTCTCTCCCCCTAATTACCCCAAAAAATGGGTATATATACCAAGCTAATAAAATACTAAGTAAAGAAAAGAAAAGAAAAGAAAGTAAAAAGGAAAAATAAAATAAGAAACTAAATATAAAAATAAAAGAAAGAAATAAGAAAAAGGGAAAAGAAAAGAAAGAAATTAAACATAAAAATAAAAGAAAAAGAAAATAAAAAGAAAATAAAACCAAAATCAATTCCCACAAAACCAACAGACTCCAATTGTTCTTCTTCGACTTTTCGGCTGCTTGAACTCCATTGAAGCGCCTCTTCATCACATCACCACCGTTTATCAACCATCAACAACAATCATCAAGGGTAATCATCAAACATCATCTTTCATCTGCAATCTCAACCGTTTGATCTCATTAAATATCATGTGCGAGGCTCGTGAAATGGTTCGGTCGGACCATGGGTTGGTGTGGCCGAACTACGGGGTTGGTTCGGTCGAACCATGGGTGTGTTCGACCACACCTCTTCAATTTACAGAACTTCAAAAGTTTCTGACTCGTACTTCGACCGAACTCTTGTTGGTTTGCCCGAACTCGATTGATTTGCCCTTTCCTATGATTTTTGCTGTTGCTTATGCGAATTGGGGTGAGTAATTGCGGTGGACTGGAAGTGAGGGGTTATTGGTGGCGACTGGAGGCAACAGCGGTGGCTGGAGAACGGGAGATGTGGGATGCTCTAGTTTTGTGGCTAGTGTTGCTGTGCGCGAAGGGTGGACGGAGGAGGCTAAGGGGTTGTTGTTGTTGGTTGCACGGAGGAGCAGGGGATTGTGATGGCTGTTGCGGTGGTGATTGGTGGTTGATTGGTTTTGGTGGCAGGCAAGGGTGAAGCAGGGGGCTGCGAAGTGGTGGGAGGTGTGGTTATAGGGCGTGGAAATGGTGGTTTGAGGTGTTGGGGTTTGGCAGCTCATGTGTGAAGCAGGGAATTTGAGAGGTGGAGCTGCTGTGTGCGTGAGGGAGCAGGGGAATTGGTGTGGTTATGGTGGTTAAGAAGGTGGTGATGCTGCTGATTTGTGTGGTGAAGGGTAAGGTGAAATGTGGGGTGAAGGTTAAGGGGCAACAATAGATTGGTGTGTGAGCATGTCTTGGGAATTCGCCTTGGACCTCGAACCCGAACACCTACACACAAAACCGAGAATAGAATTGGGACAAAGAATAAAATAAAATAAATAAAATAGAAAATAAAAGAAATAACACTAAACTAATAAAAATTAAATACGAAAATAAAATAAAACTAACAAAATTAAATACAACTAGACAAGCAAATAAAGTAAAATAAAATAACAAAAATAAACATAAAGGTTATTAAAACTATGAATGTAACACATAGAAGGAACGAAATAAAATAAATTGAAAGCAAATAAAATACGAAAATAAACTAGAAACCATTTAAATAAAGAAATAAAATTAAAACACACTAAAACTAAGAAATAAACTAGAAACTTTATTAAAAAGAAAACAAGATAATAAAAGGGAAAATAAGGGAAAATAAACACAGAAATAACTCTAAAACTACTCCCTAAGAGTGACATAAATGCCACTCATCAATTCACCAACTCGATCCAATCGAAGGGCTTTGGTTTTATTGCCAATCTGATTTTTCAATTACATCTAAAATTCTTTAAACTTGTCAAACGATTCAGATTTGTGCGACATTAGGTAGACATATCCATATCTACTATAGTCGTCTTTGAAAGTGATGAAATACCGATGTCCATTTCTTGTGGCGGAGCTCATTGGTCCACATACATTGTTATGTATTAGACCTAACAAGTCACTTGATCTTTCTCCCAACTTGGAGAATGGCAGCTTTATCATCTTGCCTAATAAACAGCCTTCGCAATTCTCAAAAGGTTCTAAATCAAAAAAGTCAAGAACGCCTTCTTAAAGAAGCTTCTTGATGCGTTTGATGTTAATCTGGTTAAGACGACAATGCCACAAGTAAGTTTGATTTGACTCCATGGTATTAGCTCTTTTGGTAGTATTATTCACATTATTAACTTGTTTTCTAAAGAAAGCACATAAAGACCATTTTTAGAATGTGCGATACCATATAAAACATTATCGAGATAAAATGAACATGCATTGTCTTTTACTCGAAATTCAAAACCTTTGGCGTCCAACGCCTAAATTGAAATGATGTTTTTGGTAATGTTGGGAACATAGTAACAACTATCAAGTTCCAAAAGAAGCCAAGAGGGCAATGATAAACTGAGAGTTCCAACGGATACGGCCGCAATTTTGGCTCCATTGCCGACCCGGAGTTCAACCTTTCCCTTCTTTAGCTTTCTAATGTTCCTTAGTCCCTGAGAGTTGGAACAAAGGTGTGAGCCACATCCGGTATCTAATACCCATGTTGTTGAGCTAGTGAAGTTTAAGTCTATAACGAATATACCTGATTTAGAAGCAACGGTTCCGTTCTTCTTATCTTCCTTGAATTTAAGGAAATCTCTCTTCCAATGTCCCTTCTTCTTACAATAGAATCATTCGAAATCAAATTTAGAAGATGATACCCTCTTCTCCTTATTGTCCTTGGTAGCTTTCGGCTTAGGCAAAAAGTTCTTTTTACCTTTCCCCTTGCAACCTTTCTTGTTCTTTCCCATGCGCTTGAACGGCTTGCCCTCTTTGACCATGAGCATATCATGCTTTCCCTCATCCTTGAGTGTTCACTCGGCTTTCTTCAACATACCATGAAGCTCAATGAGGGTTTTCTCCATGTTGTGCATATTATAGTTCATCTTGAACTGATCATAGCCTTTGTGAAGCGAGTGGAGAATGATGTCAATTTCCATCTCGGTTGAATACCCCGCATCAAGCCTTCCCATTTTCTCAAATAATCCTATCATTTTGAGTACATGTGGGCTGACTAACTCTCCTTTCTTGAGCTTGCTCTCAAGGATCTATCTGTGGGTTTCAAACCTTTCCGTTCGAGCCTGCTCTTGGAACATATTCTGCAGTTCAGAAATGATCTCAAAAGCTGTCTCCTTTTCAATGAAAGTCTTTTGAAGCTCGGGAGACAATGTGGCCAACATGATGCATTTGACATCCCGATTGGCAGCTTGCCATCGGTTTAGGGTAGCCTGAGTCACTTCTTCATTAGGAGCATTGGGCATTTCATCATCAAGAACATATTCCTTTTCTCTTGCATGAGAACAATTCGCAAATTTCTTTGCCAATCAAGAATATTTGGTCCACTCAACTTCTCCTTGTCGAGAATGGAGCGTAATGAAAACTGGTTGTTTGAGTTACTTGAAGACATGATTCTACAATTGAAAGAATTTAAATGAAAAATCATTCGTAAAACTTAAATAATATTGAATTTAATTCATGTATATTTCAAACTTATTTAACGACTTATTCACACTTAAAATTATTCCCTTTTAGTGAAAATAAGTCGATTCCAAAATCCAAGGAAACAATGAGTGGCTAAGCATGCTTTGGCTTATCTTAGAACTTAATCTCCCAAGGTAAGCAACGCTTTTCTAATGGCTCTAAGCCACTCTTGGTTGAATAAAATCGTTGCATCTAATGCTCTCTCAACAATTTATCCACTTTGCCACGACATGTTAGGACTCCATCACTCATATCGTTGAGTACAACCAAAACCAAATTGCACACCCGGTATGCCTTATGAGTCTAGAGAGTAGTAGTGATGCCTCGCTTTGGCGTAGCCCATCACTACTCTCAATAGGTCGATAAGTGTTGTTTTGGAATGTCAATTTTACTCAATATTTAAGGATCTAGGGTTTCTATGATGGTTTATTTATGTGAACTTAATTAATCATCACAACATTCGAAATCCTAAACATGTATCTAATATATAATTCATGTATAAATAATCATGAATATGTAAAGCATAAGCATTTTGATGCATATTGGCAACTAGCGTGACCCCTTGAATTCATCAAGTCTTCAAAAGGTCTTCTTTTGCAACTTCATGGCTTTGTCTTCCAAGAACCTCCATCTTCAAGACTTGACCATATTTATGCAATACTAGTATCTACTATTAGGACTAATCTACTACCTCCGTTTTTAAATACTTGCTCCATTTCTCCATTCGTGGAGTTTTAGGAGAAATTAGAGAAAGTAATAAAATATGGAGGTAGTGGGGTTGGTGGAAGAATAAAAAATTGTAAAAATCAAAAGTAGTGGAGAGAATTGAAGGAGAGAGAATATGGAATTAATATTGTTGGGTCCACTTGGTGAGAGAAATTAATAAAATATTGTGAATGCTTTCCAAATAAGGAAATGGAGCAAGTATTTAAAAACGGCCTGAAAAGGAAAGTGGAGCAAGTATTTAAAAACGGAGGGAATAAATATTAAAATACAAAAATACTCGATGGTACGCACACCGTATTTAGATTTACAAAAATACATCACGAATCGCAGTCTGTATTTTCTATCCTAATCGGGCCCTACTAGTTGCCATTTTATAAAACCCGTGAGAGAATATACATTCCATTCATCCATTCACTATTTGTGAATGGCCCATTCATTTTACAACAATAAACAAGTAACAATGCATAAACACGCGATAGCTAGTAACTAATCTACTAATCTAGGTAATTAATCCAATTAACATGCCTGATTAAAACTAGTCAAAGTTGTTTTAACCGATTATGTAAATAAGCGCAATTAATATTTGGAGCTCCTACTAAATTCTGCATCCATCTTAATTAATCCAATTTATTAAGCTGGCAAAACACAATTATTTGCCAAAATAAAATTTTGCAAATGCCGCTCATTAAAACCGAGGCCTAGCCTCCAAAATTTATTAAAATAATTAAAACCAAATTAAATTAATGAAATAATTAAACGGAAAAATAAGCAAACACGAAGTCAACCATACTCAAGTGGTTCACGCACTACATACTTGCCATATGAAACTCAAGGTTGTCTAACAACCCCTCACTATACGGCTTGGCGCACGTGCCTTCACCACCCCACGTAGCACTAGCAAGGTACACCCTAGTAGCATTTGCTAAGGGTTACAAGGTGCTACACACAAGGCCACGGCTGCTTGCCCCTTTACACCAAAGCTCCAAGCACATACTCGCACTAAAACGCTCACACATCCACGCACCATAGCAGCCACGGGCTACGCTATGGTAGCAGCACGCACGCCACGCACATGGCTAGTGCTAGTACGTAGCTGCTGTAGCTGCGCGCGCATGCAACGCACATGGCCCCACGCATCGAGCAGTCCCTTGGCAGCCAAATGCGGGCTGCTATGCAGCCTTGCTAGCCAAGGGAGGTTTTGCCTCAATTTGCGTGCCATAACCTCAAGAGTTTAATCCTAAATTTCGCATGACAGTTTATTAATTCTAAATTAATATTAGAACTAATTTTCATGAGCAAAATTGAAAATTTTAACAAGTCTAACTTAAATAAAAAAATCAGCCAAGTGCATGTAACCAAAATGATTTCCAAGAACTATTTTTAAATAAAATTGTTTAACATGGTGCAATAAAAATAAGAGGGCAATTACTCACTATCAATTTAATAAATTTAAATTAATCTTGAGTTTTTGACAAATTAAAGGGAGTTGGAAAAATGAACATAAGTCAATAAAGATTCCAACTTTAATACTTGTGAATCCTTCAAAAATTATATCTTCCAATATGAAGACAAACAAATTTCTATCACAAGTTTCAAACTTTATGATTCCAATCAACTAAAAAATGATTAAATCAACAAAGTTCAACAATAATTCATGGAATTTAGTAACTCAAAGTTTCAATCACTAGACATAATTAAAGATTGAATCTTTAGTACTTAGAAGCGTCAAGAACAACAATTTCACACTTAATGCAATTAATTTGCAATTATGTGGAAAAATAAAACTAAGATTTCAAACACAAATTACATCCAAGTAATCATGCCTAAAGAGGTTTAAAATTTCATATAAAATAAGTATTGAATCAATAACATAACCACCATAATTATGCAATTAATTTTCAAGGTTAGAAAGACTTAAAATTTATCGTAAAAATGAAAAACCCCTCAAAAATTGCATTTCTGGTCGTTTTTTTTTTTTGCTAAAATCCAAGACCTAAAACGGTAAAACCATTTTCGCAACGCCTTTTCCACCCAAAATTCACTATTTTTGGGTTGAAATCAGGGTTCGGGAGCTGAAGTCAGCTCTAATACGAGGTTAAAATGGATAAAATGAGCTACTAATCTAATTAGCAACTTAAAACCAAAAAAATTAAGCCATAAAAAAACCATGAAAAATTATTATGATTTTAAAAATAAACGAACCTGGATCTGATGCCACTGTTGGGGTTTGGTAAGTCCGACTCACCGCGAAAACAAACCCAAAAACAAGACTGCACCCGCAATAAATAAAACCATAAACATAATTAACTTAATCACAAGATTAAGATAAAACGATTACCTTAGGAGCGTGGTTCGCCCGACCGATTGGGCTCTTATTTAAAAGCTAGATTCAAAATTACGAAGCCTCCAACGTTGATCCACTCGCACCAACGATTATCGACAAGGTCTAATGTCTTGGGGTTAGCAAGACTCAACCGATAAACTCGAGTAATTGAGTTCAAAGGCTTTCACTAAATGTAATACCTTTTGCAACTCTTGATATATTAGTTTCCTAATAATTCTAAACCCACTAACAGAATAATACACTTGTTTGAAGGACACTATTCCTTTCAATAGCTTCCTCCCTCTTCCTTTTCTTACTCTAGATATCTTTCTCATCCCTATATAGCCATCGCAAACCATCCAGAAACTCAGCCCAATTCTGAACCATTGAATTATGAAAGCCATACTATAGGGAATATTTCAAGAATCACCCCTAACTTGAACCCCACTGTGATCATACACTTAAGCATGGTGGCGTCCAAAGGGAAGGAAGCTAGAGCAAAAGAGTCGCCAACAAATTTTAGGAACTTGTAAACCGTTCACAGGGTGAAGGTTACACTCATTAACGATCCAAGAGATCGTCAACTCCAATAGGTCTGGAACCAAGACTGGAAGTAAGGGGATGAAGGTACAAATCCAATCTAAAAGAGAAGAAACCTTCCCTAATAATAGGCCTCTACATTATTCTACTCGTATTCATGTGCTCTTTCTGACTAGCATGCAATCAATAGATTAACCCTAAACCTGTTTAATCTATGTTGATTGAAATTTAATGCACAAATAAAACTATTTTTGGCGAACACTTGAATTATAATCATATTAACCCTAAAAAAGATTATTAATTATCTTATTAAGCGTGATTACAAGTAAAAATTCCCTTTACACATTCATAAAAGGTGTGATCAAGCAATAAAAATAAATATATTTCAAGCAGCATAATAATAATAATAATAATAATAATAATAATAATAATAATAATAATAATAATAATAATAATAATAATAATAATAATAATAATAATAATAATAATAATAATAATAATAATAATAATAATAATAGTAATAATAATAATAATAATAATAATAATAATAATAATAATAATAATAATAATAATAATAATAATAATAATAATAATAATAATAATAATAATAATAATAATAGTAATAATAGTAATAATAATAATAATAATAATAATAATAATAATAATAATAATAATAATAATAATAATAATAATAATCAAAATAACAATCATGATTAAAATAATCATTATAACAATAATCATAGCAATTATAATCATAAATCATAATCATGTTAAAGCATAATAATGGCATGATCCTAGACATGATACCAACAAGATTAATAACACATCATAGCATGTCACTAAACAATAAAGATAAAAGCTTTAGCCCTAACATGATACTAAGAAAGAAAATAGGAAGCGTCATAGAAATCATAATTGATGTAATTAAGAAACTTATCCTTACCTTAAACATCATACTAAGAAAAGCATCCTAACATGATACTAGGAATCAAAATAACAACCTAAGCATGATTTCTGTATCATAATATCAATTAAACAATTTAAGCACCTACTTGGATGCCTCATACCTCTTTCTAATAACAAAATACACACGTTATTAACTTCAAGGAAAATAATAAATCAAAACAATTAAATTAAATTAATGAAAAAGAGATTTGGGACCAAACCCTCAGAAATATCAAACCTTTCAAGTCTAGGGCGAAAGCAACTTCAAACTTGGCTAGGTGTGTCTAGTGCTAATGTATGAGGAATTGTGTTTGTAAAAGGCTAGGCTAGAAAGAGGGAGAGAGAGAATAAGCTTTAGCTTAGAGAGAGAGAAGAATTAGAGAATTCTGGTTGAGAGTTGGTGATTGAAAACGGAGGTCTAAGGATCCTATTTATAATAAAATAGTTCGGAATCGATAATACGAATCAGAGTTTTGAAAGGAATAAAACACGCCTCTGTCGCCAAAAATTGGAGCTGTCGCCGTGCGACAGGGTCTGTCGCGAGGCGACATCCTGTCGTTTGGCGATGCAGAAGGTTTTTCCACGCGGTTTCAACGTGGGATTTACTTTTTCATATAATCAAGTCGTAAAATTCCGTACGAAGGGTAATATCGTAATTTCATTTAAAATACTTCTTTTATTCCGATTAATTAAAACTCATAAAACATAATTATCAATCCTAATCCCATTAGGATTCAAAAGAACCTTCTAGAAGATTCTAGAAGACTAAAATCAATCCTAATTGCATTAGGAATGATAATTCATAATAGGCCCTCCTCTAGATCATTGGGTCGCATATAAAAATCGAACCGGGCCCAGTTTAGTATTTTGGCCATAACTTCCTCAATATTCATCGGAATTGGTTTATGAGGGCCCATCACTATGAAACTTCACAATGTTTTATCTTATGATAAATGGTTTTTCCCAAATGTTTTAAGAGTAGTACTCTTCATAAAACATTCATAGAAATCACACTCATATTTGATATGCTTGATTTCTTTCATGCAATTATGAATGTTGTCGTTCACTTATTGCATAGGTTTAGTTATAATTACTTTGCAAACCTTAGCATCTTCATTATCCACCATTTCCATAATAAGATGATAAAATTTTGAGAGTGTTAATGGATTACATGTGATTCAGGATTTATTGTCCAAGCAATGGCTCCCACTCATTTTCATGATTTGAGACCTTCTACTTGACAATCTACAATCATCTATGTTCAACAATGAACTTTTCCATTTAACATCTATCTTGTTATTGCCTTTAAGGCAACAATATTCTCAACATATGTTTTAGTAGACTTTCCGATGATGCCTTGCATGGATTTCACTCCAAACGACTCACAATGATTTGGAATACTCAAATCACTTACGATCATGGAAATTTATCTTAAATTTCCGCACATTATACATGGATGCATATCCATGTTACCATTCTCAAGCCACGACACTTCTTTCCTCGTGCTTATAAATGGCTTCCTTGCTAAGGATCTAATCCTTGTTAAGGTTTGTGCTTGCAACATCAAAACTCAAGTTGTATTTGTTTCCATGCGTCAAGAACTCATCCAACTACTTATTTAAGTGCTATGGATGTTCTTGACTATAATCTAATGATCTAATACTTAGATTAATGTCGACTGTATTATATACGTACTTCACATGCTCTAAGCAAGTAAGTCATCTGACGATTCCATATCATAGCTTTACATGATGGATTTAATTCTAATTCTATTCCATCCATGTGACTTTTAGCTCATTCAGTTACACTGAGTCTTGCCAAAATGTTCGCTATGTGATATGGTTGAAAGTCTCTTACTAGAGCCTTTCTTGGTTGACTTAGTATTTAGCCTAGCTTATACTTAGTTCAAACATTTACTTAGCTTTATACATATATGGGTTGAAAGCCTTTCAAAGTCCTTCATGTGCAACATGGTAAATTCCTTTACTCATTTAAACATTTAATTAAGTCTATACCATAGAACTTAATTCCCAAAATGTACTAAGTATCGTCTTTAGCTTGGTCCATTGTCGAAAATACTTTCAAATATAAGCATTTAGCATTTGATAGTTGTTTCACAATAGAGTTCGTAAACTTCTCGTTGGACCTTTACTTTTACTCCCACTAAACTTCTTGTTCATCAGAATTTCTATGTTTCTCCATAAGTCAATCCTCTTATTAACTTTATGAGAAAACATGTTCCAATTCCTTCATGCAATGCTTCCTTTAATCCCATGACGGATTCCATGTGCTTGCTTTCAAATCTAGCATTATTTAGATTTTCAAAACCCTTAGACTATTCCATAGTCACTTCCAAGATCCTATTTTGGGAAGGCGGTTTTGGTATCTATTTTTCCATATTTCATATGTGCAATTTTGCTAGATCAATCACGAAAAGACTTAAGCATTTCGATTGGTGAATATGTTTTATTAAAATCAACTCCTTGAAATTAATTATATCCTTTTCAACCAATCTAGCTATGTATGCATATACATTTCCACATTTGTTAGTTTTCTCCGTGAAAACTTATTTGCAATTGATGGATCTTTCATCCTTCATGCAAATTAATCAAGTTTCGAACATGATTTTCAAACATGGAGTCTATTTCGGATTTTCATGGCCTCTAACCATCATTCGGAATTTGGATTTGTCGTAGCTATCTTACAAGACATTATTCCTTTGCTTGTAAGTCTTAGGTTTATTTCTAACTTAATAGAAAATTTATAGGATTCAATCCAAGCCTTTGGTGAATTCTATACCTATACGGGGTAATTGCATCAAACACTGAGTTTTAAGGCGCTTTCAAAGCCCTTTTATCATGTTGATCTTACTCCAACATTTTTAATGTTTTGTGAGTAATGAATTCTTTTTTAAGGCACTTGTAAAGTCCTTTTGAGTATTCTTGATCAAGCATTCTCATGAAGTCCTTTAAGGTCTTCCGAGATTCTCAGTTCTAGTTTGTTGCTAAGCTCGATGGTCATCAAGTTCATTTTCCTCCCACTTGTCGTTTTAGAAACGTGTTACTTTCCAGAAACACACCACTTAGAGCAACAAACATTATGTTCTCAATTAGGATGTGGAGGTAATGCCCGTAGTCTCACTTGAATGCTTACAAAGAGACATGTATATTGTCTTTGGGTAAAAGTTCGTTGTGAAACAAACAGTTAGCTCCCACTTGAGCTATCTTTAGTCATTATTGAGCCATTCAGCTCCCACTGAGCCACCTAGCTCCCACTAAGCCACTTAGCTCCCACTAAGCTAGTGAACTCCCACTGAGACTAAGAGCCTTAGACGTATACTTGAAAAGACTTTTAGAAGTTATTTCTATCCATAACTGAATATGGCGTCCTTTCTTAGCTTCGACATATTGTTTAGTGTAACATTAGTCATTTGTGCAAATCTTTAAGAACTTTATAGGAAGGGTTGTGAACCATCATCGTTTGAGTCATTTTCCAATGACATAGAGGTCTCCGTGAGGACACACTATGTTCTTTGTGGAGTTCTTTATGAAAATTTCCATTCAGAACTTTGAGATGGTCACGCTTGGCTCAAGCAAACATTGCTCGATCTAATCTAGAAGTTTTGATATCTTGCCAAGTCGATTTTGTACTTCACTGGACTCTTGAGCTACTCAGGTAAAGTTTGTTCACATTTGATGAATATAGCCATATCCTTTCAAATTCTTTGTTAAACGCTGAAGTAATTGATTCCTCTTTAGCCTTCGGTGTCAATTGTCTATACCAAGAACAATAGCTCTCTGCTTTGTCGGTTTCAACAACTAAGACTTGCTTGTCTTAGAATGATTCCAAATCGAGCAACTATCAAGAGCCTATCTAATAGAATCTTGAGTATGTTCTTGTCGATATGACATTGCTAAAGATGTTTGGAACGCAAATCAAGCCCATGACTTGAACTTAGTGAGTTAATCATGTTAGGGAAATGTTTGTTTATAATCAAGCATTCTTGACTCAACGCTTGGATAACCATGCAATTGAAATAAATCTCGCAACTATTTCTCATTACTTTGAATGTGAGTTTTTCCGTGTGTAAACGGATCAATTGCTTATTATGGAACATAATAACCATTATTTGTTCGAGCCTTTGGCTTAAAAGGTCTTTAAACAAAACATACGACCTTACAACTGATGTAGCTCTTCTTGCTTCATTCTAAGCTTGTAAGTCGATAACTTAGCTTAACTTCAATAGTTTGAGGTCACTATCATAGTGGAACACTCAAGCAGTATCCGATACTTGTGAAGATAACGAATTGCGAAGTTAACTACAATAACATGAACTCGTGAGTTGAAATGGAATCTAATTCCTTTTCTTTGTTCCTTCTTTCCTATATTTCTTATCATACAATATCTCATAATCTTACTTTAAGAATTATTTCTTTAAGTACCTTGACTCTTATACTTTGTTAGGCATAATCAAGCACCTACTGCGCCGTAAAACAAAGTTCCATCTTTTCCATTAATTCTTACTCGAATTACTACATCAATGAGTCCTACTCAATTATGTATGATGCGAAAAGATACATTAGTTGTCAAACATTGACAATCTTGAGTTTGCAACTCAATACCTCATGTTTTATCAAAACTATCTAGTATTTTGAATACATGATGTCCAACCATCCTTTCGGACTTAGTTATAAAAGTCATTTATGAGAATTGTATTTTAGAAATGCTTTTCCTGTCTTTGAGAACTATTCTCAAGGATTTCCTTTACCAATCATGGAAACAATATTATTTGATTTAGAATACTATAAATATAAGTGCAAAGTTTAACCATTTATCAAGAACATAATAAGTTTTAAATTTAATAGCATTCATGCAAACTTCAATCTTATTAAACGTCTTATTTACGCATAAAAACTGTCCCTATTTGGCAAAAATAAGGCGATTCAAAGATCCGAATAAACAAAGAGTGGTTAAGCATGCTTTGGCTTGTCTTAACACTCAATCTTCTAAGGTAAGCATTGCCTTGCTAATGGCTCTAAGCCACTCTTGGTTAGATAATCGTCGCATCTAATGCATCTTTGACGATGTATCTCTTTTGCCACGGTATGTGAGGACTCCTCACTCATACCAATGAGTTCAACCAAAACCAACATGCACACCCGGTGTGCCTTATGAGCCTTGGAGTAGTGATGGCACCTCGCTTTGGCGTAGCCTACCATCACCCTCGTTCGGTTGGTAAGTGTTGTTTTGGAAAGGAAAATTTGACTCAATACTATTAGGGACCTAGGATTTCTATGTTGGTTGATTTAAGTGAACTTAACTAATCATCGCAACATAAAGAAAACCTAAACATGCATCTAATGAATAATTCACATGTATATAAGCATAAAATATAAAGCGAAATAATTGATGCATATTAGCAACTAGCATGACCCCTTGAATTCTTCAAGTCTTCAAAAGGTCTTCATTTGCAATTCAAGGCTTTGTCTTCCAAGATACGCCGTCTTCAAGACTTAACAAAACTATGCAAATACTAGTGTCTACGACTAGGAATAATCTAAATATTAAGGTACAAAAATACTTAACGGTGCGTATACCGTATTTAGATTTACAAAAATACATAACGGCACGTAGTCCGTATTTTCTATCCTAATCGGGTCCCACTAGTTTCCATTTCATGAAACCTGTGAGAGAGAATATACATTCCATTCATCCATTCACTATTTGTGAATGGCCCATGCAATTTACAATATCAGACAAGTAAAAAGCATTTAAACAACGCGCGCACTAGTAACTAATCTAGGTGGTTAATCCGATTAACACGCCTAATTAAAACTAGTCAAAGTTGTTTAACCGATTATGTAATTGACGTCATTAATAATTGAAGCTCCCACTAAATTCCGCATTTCCCTTAATTAATCCAATTAATTAAGTCGGTAGCACCCAAACTTGTCAAAATAAAATTTTGCCAATGCCGCTCAAAACCGAGGCCTAGCCTCCCAAAATTTTAATTAAAATAAACTAAATTAATTAAAATAAATAAAACGGCAAAATAAGCAATATTAAGCCAACCGCATTTCAAGTGGCTTTCGCTTTAACCGTTTTGCCAAGGAAACTCGAATAATCGCGGCTCATGCAAACCAAGCATACTACGGCTATTCACCTCACCGCACCAAGCACATACACACACAAAAGCTCCGCACACACGGCCCGCGGCAAGCAGTCTTGAGCTGCTACCACTACCGCACGCACGTGCACGCACAACCATGGCTGCTGCTGCGTGGCTGCTGTGGCCGTGTGCTGCTGACGCGCATATGGCCGCACGCAAGGCAGGGCAGCCACCTTGGCAGCCACATGCGAGCTGCTATGCAGCCCGGCTAGCCAAGTGTGGTTCTTTGCCTCGTTTTGCGTGCCATGGCCTCGGGATTTGATCCCATTTTGCGAGACCTAATTAATTAATTCTAAATTAATTTTAGAACTAACTTAATGAGCAAAAATGAAAAAATTTTAAACAAGTCCAACTTAATAAAATTTCAAAGTGCAAATAACCAAAATAATTCCAAGAACCATTCTTAATTAAATTGGTTTAGCTTGGTGCAATAACAAAGTTGAGGCAATTTCTCACTTTTAATTTAATCAATTTAAATTAAACTTGAGAATTGGACAAAGTAAGGGGAAGTTGGAAAAATATGAACTTTAATGTTCAAATGAAAATTCCAACATCTAAATTTTTTGAATCCTTGAAAATTATATCTTCCAACATGAAGATAACCAAATTTCTATCACAAAAATTGAAACTTTATGTTTCCAATCAACTCAAAATGATTAAAACAACAAAGTTTAATACAAAATAACATGGAATTTAGTGGTTTTTAAAGTTTCAATCACTTATCACAAATAAAGATTGAATCTTTAACACTTAGGAAGCCTCAAAACAAAAATTTTCACACTAAAAAGCAACTAGTTTGCAATTATGTGAAAATAAATCAACCTTTAAGCATCAAATAATACCAAGTAAGGGTGCTTTAAGGGGACTTAAAAATGCAGAAAATAATGCAAATAATCAACCACATAATCAACAAGTTATGCCATTAATTTCAAGGTTAGAAAAGACTTAAAATATTTCGTCAAAAATGAAAAATCCCTCGAAAAAGGCATTTCTTGTCAGAATTTGGCTAAAATAAAACCTTTCTAGAACACCTTTTCCACCCAAAATTCACTATTTTGGGCGAAAATCTGGGTTCTGGGCCAAATTCGACATTAAAAACGGGATTAAAATAAATAAAACCGAGCTACTAATCTAATTAGCAACTTAAACCAGAAAAATAAGCCAAAATAAACCTTGAAAAACATGATTATAAAATTAAACGAGCGGGGCTCCGATACCGCTGTTGGGGTTTGGTGAGTCCGACTCACCGCGGAAACAACCCCGACCCAAGGAACCACTCGTAATTAATAAAACCATAAAGCATAAATAAGTAAACACAAGAAAAGGAAGAACGAATCATACCCTTGAAGCGAGCTTCACCCTCTCAAAACGGGCTATTACTTGAAAGCCTTGAGCACCGCAAATGCCGTGCCTCCAACGGTATCCACCCACAAAGGACGAACACGACTTTTTAGGTCCGCTACCTTGGAGTTAGCAAGGTCCGACCAAAACCCAAGTGTTAATGGAGTTTAAGAGTTTTTCCAAAATATGGAATGCTCTTTCTAACTCCCACTCAAGCACTTTACTCCAAATCCCAAGGTTGGTATTTATAGAGGACAGTATGAGTGGGAATTTCTATCCCATCAATGTGGGATTCATGAAATTCCACAAATTAATTTAAAGCTAAATTAAATTAAATATATAAGCAAGTAATAAATCAACAAGTGTCCTAGTCATATGTAAAGAGGAGTATGGACCACTTGGAGTGGAGGGGACCATACTTGCTCCCCACTCCTTCCTCTCCTTGTGACACTTGTCCACACCAAAAAGCAAGCATACTTACTAGCTTCCCCTTTCTACCCGACCTAGGCTATCGGCCCAGCTAGCCTCGCACCGTGCGGGCTGCTAGCTGCTGCCATCTCGGCCTAGCACGCCCACGCACATCAGTGCGGGTTGCTGATTTCGAGGGCGCTGCTAGCTAGCCACGCACATGTGCGGGCTGCTAGCAGCAGCGCATGCCAGCACGCCCACGCACATCTGTGCGGGTTGCTGATTTCGAGGGTGCTGCTAGCTAGCCACGCACATGTGCGGGCTGCTAGCAGCAGCGTACGCCAGCACGCCACACACTGCTTGCGGGCTACTGGCCGTGCTGTGCTAGAATGCCTCGCACATGGTGCGGGCTGCTAGCCACGCCTTGCTAGCATGTCTCGCACATGGTGCGGGCTGCTAGCTCGGCTTATCCCCTAGCACTCGGGATTCCGATGCTAGGGGTATTTTGGTCATTGTTGATTTATTACTAATTTGCCGTCTCGTCTTTTTATTATTTTTGACTCGACTTCCGACGCTCGGTTTCGACGTTCTAAGCTCGAATTTCCGACGTCTAAATATTTAATACTCGGGCGACGAATTAATTTCTTCCGAATTAATTCGTCGAGTCAGTTCGTATATTTTGCTTGGGTGTGACCCAAAGGGTTCAGTCAAGATTAAGCTTTAATATTAATTATATTAATATTACTGATTGGAAGCGGCCTCCACCCAGGCATTCCGATCACTTGACCTTACTGAATATATTAGCTTTCTAATAATTGTTAACCCGCTATCAGAATAATACACTTGTTTGAAGGACACCATTCCTTTCATTTGCTGCTTGTGAACCATTATGTTGGTGCCTTTATTGTTTATTATCCATTATGTCGGTGCCTTTGCAATGAGCCAATGTTTAGACGCTTTAAGCTAAGTGAGACGATCATTTATTAGGTCGATCACTTAATGTGATTGTAATTGAGCCAATTACTAAATCATGTCAAGTTGCTTATAGGGGCTAACTGGCGTACCAAGGAACCTGATCTGCTACACTAGGTCCACATAATCATTTTACAAGGCCTCACATTCTGTCGCCGCTCCAGCGGCTACCGGAAGTTGTTGTCGCCGCAAATTCTTTCTATCGCCAGAACACAGACTCTGTGTCAGGCGACAGATTTTTCGTGCGACGCTGCACTCGAGATTTTTGAATAAATCCCCTTTGTTCTTTATTTCGCCGCTGCTGCTTTTTTGTTCGCAATTCACCTCAAAACTTCAAATTACTCTTTTTCGCTCGTTTCTCAACCAAATTCGCTCCAAATTTTTGCAAATCAAAGCTTATTCCATCTAGTTTGCCGATCTATGTAAGTTTTCTGCAAATTCACTCGAATTTTGCTGAATTTTTGCATGTTTATTCACAAATTTTCTGAAAATTCAAAATATATTTTTCTTTATTTGCTTTGTTTGTTGAATTTTATGCCATGAAATTTCTTAATTATGTTTCTATATTGCGTTGGGAGCATTTTGAGACTTGTTTGACTCAATTTGGTGGAGAAACAAACAATTCACCGTTGTTGAACCTCTTAAGGTCGTGAGAACATTGTGGCTTGTTCTTCGCGTTTTTGCTAGCTATTCTTGTACAATTTGTCACAATAATATTCATAGTACAGCAAGAAATTGTTTGATTGCTTGGAAATGCCATATATGCTTGAATTGAAATTGTGCTATGTTTTAGTACTACGTACTCTGTTTTTTGCAAACATAGTATCATGCGGCTAGGTAAACCTTAGACACTTTATAACCTTAATTTGTTGATTTGCATAATGTAGTATGGCTAGACAATGTGTTTCTGGTTCCCGATCTACAGATACTCGACGGCAGCACGAGCCCGTGGATGAGGGCGAGGAGCCATCCACCTCTCTTGGTCCCTTCCCTGAGTGGGATGAGCGAACCTTGTTTTTCACTCCCGAGCACCACATTTCTGACAAGGTGCGTCGCGGGATCGTTAACGGGAGGACGTGTAGCCACGGCTCTGGCAACGACTCCATTGGCTATTTGTACGACAAGTATTTCCGCAATGATGAGGGATTGTGACGACTTTGGGAGTCTTGTAGGCTGACTGCCTTGTTTCGTGCCACTAAGGCCATGTACTCTTTTGACGCGAGCCACCACATGGTTCGAGCTTTGGTGGAGTTCTTCTAGGATACCACCAACACTTTGCACTTACCCTTGGGCGAGATGACTATCACCCCTACCGACCTTAGTCTTATCTCGGGACTAGAGTTCCGCTCGAATGCTCTGCCATTCGACAGTACAATTTATGTCCTTTCTCCGATGGTGGAGGAGTTGTTGGGTCCGATTATCGTTCGGGCTCGTGCCAAGGTTGAGCCGTCTCGACTTAGAGCTCGGTGTATCCGCCGGTCTACTATGGCGATGGCATTTGAGGATGATGCGACCACCAGTGAGCAGCGGTGCGCATCTTCGTTCTTATCTTGTTGTCAGGGACTTTTTCCCCTGACAAAGGTAGTCAGGTACTTCTCTACTACCTTCCTGCTTTTCGCGACCTTCAGCTGGTCAGGACCTATGACTAGGCCTATGCTGATTTCTTGCGGGGCATGCGAGGCTCATGTCGTCACAGATCTTTCACAGGAAATATTGCACTCTCCAGCTTCTGGAGAATCGTAGAGGTATACTTTATCTCTTTTTAAAGTTAGCTTTAGGTCCCTACTAGCATTTCCTGATCTTATTTTGTCTTTGTTCATAGATTTGGTTCTATGAGTACTTTTCGTCGCTAGCGCCGGCGAGACCATCTCCTCGTGAGCTCCCTATTGGTGCCTGTTGGGGAAGTCGCATTAGTGATCAGGAGACTACTACCCATGTCCGAGAGTTAATCCTCTTGGTATGTTCTTTTGAACAGTTGTCGTCTTTGTATTGCCTTTTGATAGAATTTTACCTTACAGATATATTTTGCAGGAGCCAGATGTAGTGCATCGGCCATGGGCCGATCTAGCTATTCTTGCGCTGGTCGTGCAGTACACTACTGAGCGTCGTTACTTTTAGGGGATGTACGAGGCGGTGGTATACCTTTGTGAGAGAGTGGTTATTCATCACTCTTCCGAGATTTTTGTCGTCCATGCTCCTCCGCCTCGACACATATTCCATGATGCGATACTGATAAACTTGGTGGAGAGGTCGCCTGCTGGTACCCCTTGGCAATCTCATGCTAGCTTGGGGCGGTGCTACGAGGAAGACTTGCTGCCACTGCTAGCTCTGGCCCTTGTTTTATCCGAGGAGGCGGCGATATGCTTTTTTTTATCTTTTAGTTCTTTGCTAGATAGCCCCTAAGTGGACCTTAATCACTTATATTTGCTTTTTGCCAGGCTGGGCCTGCTGAGTTCGTTCCTCCTCGGATGTCCATAAGCTATTAGGGGATATACGGCCCCGTTAAGGAGATGATTCCTCCGGCTTCTAAGGATCAGCGCTTCGTCGAGCGATTTATTCCTCGTCACCAGACTCGGGTGAGTTATTTTCTTGCTATTTATTTATACATGTCTTGTATGGTTACTGACTTTGTTTTTTACAGTTCTTGCGCGAGGTGGTGACAACGATGGTGAGGTGCATAGACGCCTTTTGGAGTCAGTTGGTGCATAGAATGTAGCTTCTTGTTGTCGTGACGACGTTGCTCAGGAGGTATCTTTTTTCCTCTTTTGTATTGTTTATCCACCTGTTTTCTTTGCATTTGACTTGATTTAATTTTTAAAGGGACATCCTATTCCTTCACGTACTCGGATGAGACCCGAGGCTAGGATGACACAAAAGGGTAAAATTTTAAAGTCATAATAGATAATAGACCCTATCATCCAAAAATTCCGACTTTCTCCCCCAAAAAAGAAAAATTAAAAATAAATCGGACTAAAATGAGCCTAAATTTATTTAAGCTCGAAAAAATCCAAAAAAGGAAAAAAATATATTGAATTTTGTATATAGGGTGATGACACAAAAGGGCAAAATTGTAAAGTCATTACATGAATTCGAATCATAGTAAAAAATAGCGGTTTTCATAGCGCAATGAGCTGGCATTGCAGCGTCATTTGTCGCCACGCCCTTCATGTTGTTGCCAGGCAACAGATTTCTCGTCTGGCGCTGCAGTGCGTTGCCTCCGAATCCTTTCATGAGTCAAACTACATCAGTTTTGCCCATAAATAGCCCCGTAATCTGCCGATTTTCTGTATAATTCGAACAGATTAATTATTAATTATATTCTTAGGCTATTAACAAATAATCATGTCTTTAGTCACTAAGAGTTTAGCGATTTTACTTGTGAATGGTGTCGGTCTTTAACTTCTAAAGAGAGAAAAGAACTCGACTTTTTTCACATGGGAGGTATTTATGGTATTAAGGGGGTAGATCTTGACATAGATTTTATTCATACCGCCTTGGAATATTAGAATATAGACACACATTGCTTTAGACTAGGCTATGATGAAATTATCCCTTTACCGGAAGAATTTGTTGGCATCCTAGGCTTTCCTTCATTAGACCTTGCGATAATTCCTAGAGTAAATGAGTGCTATTATAAAGATTTTGAGCGCTTCTTTAATTTAAAAGACAGGGTTCTAACAAATATTGTGGATGGTAGCGTAGTTAATCTAAAAGAATTTGCACACCACTACTTTGATAGACCGTATTATGAGTCTTTTCATGTTTATAGAAGAAGGGTTTTTCTCTTTTGCATTCTTAACCAATATCTTCTCACTAGTGGTAGAAATAATGAAGGTCCAGCAATTATAAAATCTGTCTTGGAACAAATTGAATCTGGAAGGAATCCAATGCCGTTAATTGTTTTGCAGATGTGGCTAATGGAGAGACTAGAATTAATTATTCCTCTTGACAATATTGAGAAATACACTCCGAATTGCTTTGTAAGGAGAAAGAAGCGTTTCTCTAAAATGGGTCGCCATGAGTGGAGCAAAATATTTACCTCTTGTAACTTTGCTATTAAGTGGGTCGTCCCATGGTGGAAAATTGAGAAGATGGTTGGTGTCAACAAGCAACCATTCTGTCGTCTTCCAAGCTTAACCAAGATGATTTTTTATTATCCCGGCAGGGTAAAAAGGAAGTACAGTCTACTTCAAACCAATCCTTCTAGGGATCTTCGTCGTCCCTATGAATTCCTTGTTTCACAAGAAGTAGAGAAGTTTCACACATATTAGAGTGCTAGGCCTTCATGGGAAGTGATTACCCAAAAGGTTCTTCCTTCCTCGTCCAATAATGTGAAGAATTAGCTTCTCAATATGCCTATAAGGGACAAAAGGAAAGATCAGAGTAGGACCAATGTGAAGAACTGTCTAGGTGACAAGGTAATTCCTGTCAAGGAACGCTTTGGTGAAAAAATTGAATTCAAAACACTATGATGCCTAAGAAGAAAGACACTACTAAGAGCAAAGAGAAAAGAAAAGCTAACACTTCAGAAGAGAAAGTTTGGGTAGAAAAAAAACATGGAGTCCTAGCTATTGGAGAAATCATTTACTCTAAAGTTGAATGAAGGTCCTCCAATGTATTCCTACTAGCTAAACTCATGGATGATGAAGAAGACAGAGAAAAAAATTGGAAAAGAGCAAAGAAAGAGAAGAAAGATTAAAGCATTGCTTAACTTCCAATTTATTAAACGAGTTTAAATTTTAAGTCAATTTATTTTAACAAGCTTTTATTTAAACTCCATCAATAATCTAATTTACTTTATTTTATTAATGCAATTTCAGCTTTTTAATTAAATTAACTTTACATTTAATTTATTAAAGCAATGAAAACAACTTAAATTATTTTCCAAAACATTTATCGAGTACGGAAGTAACAAATTTTCCGAAATACACCGAAATTTGCCCAAATGATCGCAAAAAATCGGCGTCTCAAATTTAAGTCTGTCGCCAGACGCTTCTTTCTGTTGCCAGGCGGCAGGCTTCATCGCCTTACGCTGCAGTCTGTCGTCTGGCGACAGACTTTTTTCTGTTGCGCTGAAGTTGCGTCGAATTTTTGTTGATGCTGGGATGCGAGGTTTGCGAAAAATGAAGTGGCCGCACCCTGTAAAGGGTTGCCTACGTATCCTTTCCTAAAATGTTAGGCCAAACGTAGCTCTCTTGAGTGTCCTACTCAAGTAATTATTGGTAGTACTTTTTAAGTTGGTCTAGGTTCATCATTTTTTAAAATTCATTGTCATCCATATCAGTTAATTTTGCTGCACCTCCTGACAGGATGGTTTTGACGATATATAGTCCGGACCAATTAGGCCTAAATTTGCCTATTGGATCTAAAACATTTTTCCTTAATGCTTTTAACACCAAGTCTCCCACTTTGATGTTTCTTGTCTTGACCTTCTTATTAAAGTGTCTAGCCATTCAAGGGGGATGGGATGGTTTCGTTCAGGGTAACAAGTTGAAAATCAAGAAGCTTTATGCTGCTATTAGGCCTCAAGTGCCTAAAGTTCCTTGGAAAAGAGTTACTTGCCATAACTTAGCAACTCCCAAAAGTGTTTTTATCTTGTGGCTAGCTTTGTGGAATAGGCTTGTCACTAAGGATAGGTTGCTTCAATGGCACATCTCTTGTGATCCAAAGTGTTTCCTTTGTCTGAATGGCAATGAAAGTGTTCAACATCTTTTCTTTGATTGTGATTTCTCTAGGAAGGTTTGGAGTAAGGTATTGGGGATCTTACGTGTTTCCAAGCCTGTTCAGCAGTTTAGTGATGAGATTGATTGGATGAAGAAAATCTGCAGAAGTTCCAGATTGAAGAATAAAGTGATCCAGATGGCCTTCACTGAAACAGTTTATGGTATTTGGATTCAAAGGAATGCAGTTCTCTTTACTAGTTGTTGCAAGTCAGTTGATGCCCTTGTTCGGGATATTGTCTTTCACTCTGTTTGTAAAATCCCGGCGGGAAGCAAATATTTGATTGTTTAGAGCTTGTCTCGGGTTCCTTGTGTGTGTGTTCTGGTTTCTTTCTTTTTCAGTTGAGGTTCCTGTTGTTTTTTGCTCTTTTTACTGTTCTTTTTTGCTGGTTTTGCTGTTTGCTTGCTGGTTTTATGCTTTTGGTGCTGTGTTCTACTGGGTGTACTGCTTTGCTCTACTAGGAACTGTTGCCTTGCTGCTGCTTTCCTCTATGCTGCTGTTCTGGGGCTGGTCTTGGTGTTGGTGCACTGCTGTCTGCCCTGCTGTTCTGTTTTATGCAGCTGCTTGTTTTGCTCAATGCTTTGCTGCCTGCTGTCTGGCTTTGCTGCTGGGTGTCTGCTGTGCTTTGCTGTGTGCTGCGGGTTTGCTTCTGCACTGCTGGGTGTGCCTCTGCTCTGAAGTTCTGGTGCTGGTTGTTGCTGCATTGAGCTGTTGTAGGCTGTAAGAGGTGCTTTTTGCTTCTGCTTCTGTACTGCTGATTTGCTGCTTATGCACTGATTCACTACACTGCTTTGCCTAGCTGTTGTCCCCCTGCTTTGCCTAGCTGTTGTTCCTCTGCTTTGCCTAGCTGCTGGTTTCTTGCTGCTGCACTATTGATGCTGCTGGTGCTGTGCTCTGATGTTGGTGCTGCTGTGCTATGCTTTGTGCCATGCTGTCTTCTTTTGGTGTTTGATTTGGTGCTCGTTTTGTTGTTTATCTTTGTTCTTTTACTTTCTTTAGTCGGTCTGCAGGCATGTCAACTTCTGGCTATAGTTTTTGGTGACTTTTGGGTGTTTGGCTTTGTTATTTTCTGGTGTTTTTGTTGTCTGGTCCTGGTTTCCGGAACCCTTCCTAGAAGGTGGCCGGAAAGCTGAGTCCAGTTGTTCTAGGTCCTTCCTAGAACCCTTCCTAGAAGGTGGCTAGGTTTGGGTCTAGAATTGGTCGTGGGGTGACCTGTTGTTTTCAGGTCTTTTGGTGTTCTGGTGGTAGTTATAACTTAGCTTTTGTAAGTTGTAACTTTCTCTTTTTGGTAATAAAATCTTATTTTCCAAAAAAAAAAAAAAAAAAAAAGTGTCTAGCCATACGGGTTTGATAACATTGAGTATGATGTAGAGCTTCTAGTCGCTTTTCATCAAGTAGAATTAGCTCTTTATATCTTGCCCTAGTCCATTCGACTTCATCGAGTTTACTTTTCAATGCAATGCATAGAGAAGGTATCTCTAGCTCTACAAGTTGTACGCCATCCATTCCATAAACCAAGGAGAATGGCGTATTTCCTGTTGATATGCCAATTGACGTGCGATAACCCCAAAGTGTAAAATGGAGTTTGTAAGGCCAATCCTTGTAATTTTCTGTCATTTTCTTGATAATATTCTTTAAGTTTTTGTAAGCCGCCTCAACTGCTCCATTTTCTAGAAGTCTATAAGGAGAAGAGTGATGGTGTTGAATACCATATTTTTGTAGCAATTCTTCGCATTTTGCTTGAAAGTGGGTTTCATTGTCACTTATCATCTCATGTGGGACTCCATATCGACAAATAATGTTCCTTTCTATAAAGAGTACTACATGTTTTGCAGTGAGTTTAGCATATGACTGTGCTTCGACCCACTTCGTGAAGTAATCAATTGCTACTAAAATGTATTCATGACCTCCTTTCCTAGGAGGGGTAATTTTACCGATGATATCAATTCCCCATGTTGAAAATGGCCAATGGTGAAGTGTAGTGTAAGTGTATATTTGGCATTTAGGGCATCGTTTTACATATTGATGACAGTCCCTATTCATGGTAGTCCAATAATACCCTTCTCCATTATCTTTTGGACTAGCATTTTGCTATTAACATGAGTTCCACAAACGCATTCGTAGACTATCCTCATAGCTCTTTGGGCTTCCTTTTTCCCTACACATAAGAGATCTCGACCTTTGGGTACCCTTTTGTGTAACTCGTTGTCTATGAGCACATATTGTGAAGCCTAGAGTGTTAATGCTCGTTTTTCTCTTTTGTCAGCATGAGGAGGGTATTCTCCTTTGTTGACATAATTAAGTATATCTGTATACCATGGCTCTTCTTCTTCTTCTTCTTCTTCTTCTTCTTCTTCATCTTGGACAACTTCATCGTCTTCTATGGCATGAATGTAAGTCGGTTTATGCCTTTTTTCTATGGTTAAAAGCATTTGCTCGATTTCCGTAGGAATCCTAACCATTGAGACTAGTCTTGCCAAAGCATCGGCAAATTGGTTTTCCCCTCTAGGTAGATGCCTGTATTCTACCTTTTCCAACTGCTTGGTGAGAGTTTCTTGATAAGTTTGGTAAGGGGCTAAACTTTCAATCCTTACTTTCCATCTTTTAGAAAGTTGGTTTGATGATCAAAGAAGAGTCTCCGAATATTCACAGTTTCTTCACTACCAATGCCAAAGCTGTTTCGAGGCCTACCACGCATGCTTCGTATTCAGCAGCGTTGTTGGCAACGTCTAAATCTAACTTTATGGAGATTGGAACATGCTCTTTTGTAGGTGATACTAATAGTACTCCAACGCCATATCCCTTTTGGTTTGAGGCTCTGTCAAAGTTTAAAGTCCAAGTATCATCTTCTGTGACCATCAAGTCTTCATATGGAAATTCGTTGTCATGTATTGGCGTCGAATATTCTATTAGGAAATCTGCTAAGAAGTCTGAGACCATGGATCCTTTAATGGCCTTTTGAGGCATGAATCTCATATCAAATTGGGCCAGGTTGACTACCCACCTTTATATGCGCCCATTAAGTGTAGTTTTCTCAACTAGGTACTTGAGTGGATCCATTCGAGAAACTATAATGACCGTATGCACGAGCATGTAGTGTCTTAACTTGGTTGTGGCCTACACTAATGCGAGGCACAATTTCTCAAGCGATGTGTAGCGTACTTCATACTCGAGCATTTTCTTGCTTAGGTAGTATATTGCATTTTCTTTTCCTTCTACTTCTTGTGCAAGCATAGCCCCCATTGTCTCTTTGGTGACTGTTAAGTACTACCTAAGAGGAATCCCTAGAAGGGCTGGTGCTAATACGGGAGGATTTGCGAGATAGGCTTTGATCTTTTCAAAGGCTTCTTAACACTCATCGTCCCATATTACTGGCACATTCTTTTTTAGTTTCTTGAATATTGGTTCACATATTATCATTAGCTTTGATATGAACCTACTTATGTATTGCAACCGGCCAATAAATCCTCGAATTTGTTTCTTGGTTTTGGGCGGTGGCATTGACATGATTGCTTTGATCTTGGTTGGGCCTATCTCTATTCCTCTAGAGCTTATGACATATCCCAAGAGTTTGCCTGAGGTGACTCCAAAAGCGCACTTGGATGGATTCAACCTCGTATTGTATTTCCTTAGCCTTTCAAAGAACTTTCTTAAGGCAACCTGGTGTCCTGGGCGATCTTTTGATTTTACAATCATATCGTCCACATATACTTCAACCTCTTTGTGCATCATATCATGGAGTAAGGCAGTTGCTGCTCGTTGGTAAGTGGCACCCGCGTTTTTCAACCCGAATTGCATTACCGCGTAACAGTAAGTACCCCAAGGTGTTATAAATGTTGTTTTCTCCATGTCTTCTTCCGCTATGAGAATTTTGTTGTACCCTGCGTATCCATCCATAAACGAGAGAAGCGCGTGATTCGCTATATTATCTACTAAGATATCGATGTGTGGTAAAGGGAAGTCGTCTTTTAAACTTGCCTTATTTAAATCTCGATAGTCGACACACATTCTTACCCTTCCATCCTTCTTTGGAACTGGACCACGTTGCCACCCATTCGGGGTATTTGGATACCCTGATAAAACCTGTAATTATTTTCTTTTGAACTTCTTCTTTTATTTTAAGAGCTACGTCTGGTTTCATTCGACGTAGCTTTTATTTTACAGGTTTCATTCCTGGAATTAGTAGTATAGTGTGTTCAGCTATTTCTCTATTAATACTTGGCATATCTTCATATGACCAAGCAAATACATCGATGAATTCTTTAAGTAGATTAATTAAATCGGTTCTTTCTTCTTTATTAAGCGGTAGTCCAATTTTAACTTCTCTTTTAATGGATGGATCGTTTGAGATATCAACTGTTTTAGTGTCCTCAATTGCCGGTGTTTTCTTTTCAAGTGTTTCCGTTTCTTTAATAATTTCTTTGTCATTTTCATTGTTAGTTAAGCAATGCTCGTCATCTTGAATTAGAGAGTAACACGGGGAGTAAGAGGAAGAAGACATATTATTAAACTCGGAAATCATTACATCAAACAAAGAAATGTCCACTGGGACTTGATTGCTAAAATATTAGAGTTAGAAGAAGAAGGTGCTAGAACTAAGGACTTGGAAGACGTACTCTACAGGAAAAGGCTCTAACTCTGACGACTCTTCTAACATTGCTCCTTGTACTGCTGTTATTGAGATCTTTCTTCCACTTGGAGTAGTCACCTTGACTGTCTTGCGCCATCCTTGCATTAAACACTCCACTGGAGTGATGAGCTTCGAAGGGTCGAAGTTCTTGATTTTTAAGACTGTTTAAATAAGCGAGGAGTTGTCCTTTACGTACTTTGGCTCATCCTTCTCGCGCCCAAAATGGAGTCACATGACATTAAGTCAAATCATGGGGATGCTTTCTCCTTGTGAATAGGAGTTGGGATCTCATCTAGAAAGTAGCAATCCAGAAAGATTTCGAACCCAGGTTGCCTTATGCCATTTACAATAAAGGGCTCAAGAAATTCGTGGCATGGATAGTCCTCTCCTTCTCTTATAAATTATCCTTTAAGAGTAAGAGGATATTGGTCCATTAGGATTGCATTCTTTTGGGTGCGAGCGTTCTTACGCGCCTTAGACTTTTCCTGGGCTCGCTTTAGATCTTCTAGAGTCAGTTCGAAACTGTAGACATCCAAATGTGTCTCCCCAAAACCAAACCTGGTGATGAGTACCTTTCACGTTGAGTCATAATCAAATGAAGTGAAAGTTTGGAAGTCTAGTGTTTCGGTTAGTTTTTATTTCTTTTCTTTCTATTTGTTTTTGAAAACCTATTTTAAGAAAACAGCCATTCCAGTTTTGTTTGGTCCATGGCAAGGTTCCAATAATGGTGTAGTTGGGTCGGGTTCGAAAAGAGCTTTCCAATGATATATTATAAACCCAATTTCGATGAATAATGAGGAAGTTATGGCCAAATTACTAAACTGGGCCTGGTTTGATATTTATATGCGGGCCAATAATCTAGAGGAAATCCTAATATTGATTTATCATTCCTAATGCAATTAGAATTGATTATAGTCTTCTAGATTCTTCTAGAAGGTTCTTTTCATTCCTAATTTAATTAGCATTAATAAATTGACTTTAGTTGACATTTTAGATTTTTAATTAGAATAAAAGAAGTGTTTAAGGAAAATACGATTTTGCCCTCTCGTACGGCTTAATTTTATCAAATTAAGAAAACGTGCGGAAATTGGTTTCCAGCGTCTGACGACAAGACCAGCGTCTGGCACTAGACCTAGCGTCTGGCGCTAGAGTCCAGCGTTTGGCGCCACGTTTTTTTATTCTTTTCAAAACTCTGATTCGTTTTTTTATCATATCCGGCTGACTTTCCCTATAAATAGTCTCCTAAAACCTCCGTTTTCGATCAACTCTCTCTATCAGTAACTCTCTCTATCACCAACTCTCATAAATAATATCTTGATTACTCTCTCTCTCTCTTTTCTAAACTAGCTTTTTACATACAAAATTCCGCATTCACGAGATCTAGAAACACCTAGCCAAGTTCGAAGTTGCCTTCGCTCTAAACGTGAAAGAAAGAGGTACGAGGCATCCAAGTATGTGCTTTAATTGATTTATTGATATTATGATATAGAAATCATGTCTAGGTTGTTATTTTGATTCTTAATATCATGTTAGGATGTTTTTTTGCTTCCTAGTATCATGTTTAGGGTAATAACTATAATTTCTAATATCAAATATGACAAATTTGATTTCTGCGATGCATCCTATTCTCTTCCTAATATTCATGTTAGTATCATGTTAGGGTTAAAGCTTTGATCTTTATTGATTAGTGACATGCTAGGGTATGTTATTAATCTTGTTAGTATCATGCCTAGGATCTTGCTATTATTATGCTTTAACACGATTATAGTTATGATTATGATTATGTTTATTATTATAATTATTATGTTGCTTGATTATATTTATTGTAATTGCTTGATAATGCCTTTTATACATGTTTAAAGGGAATTGGTACTTGTAATCACGCTTAATAAGATAATTAATAATCTTGTTTAGGGTTAATTTAATTATAATTCAAGTGATCGCCAATAATAGTTTTATTTGTGCATTAATATTCAACCAACATAGATAAACAGGTTTAGGTTTAATCCTATTTATTGCATGTTAGTCCGAAAGCGCACATGAATACGATTAGAATAAAGTAGAGGCCTATTATTAGGGCAGGTTCAATCTCTTTTAGGTTGGATTTGTATCTTCATCCCCGAACTACCAGTCATGGTTCCAGACCCATTGGAGTTGACGATCTCCTGGATCGTTAAGTGGTGTAACCTTTACCCTTTGAACGGTTTACAAGTACCTAAAACTAGTTGGCGACTCTTTTGCTCTAGCTTCCTTCCCTTTGGAAACCACCACACTTAAGTGTATGATCACAGTGGGGTTCAAGCTTGAAATATTCCCTACGGTTTTTGGCGACTCCACTGGGGAGGATTTCTATTTTAATTCCTAAAATTTATTTTGGCAATGATTTAGAATGAGTGGATGAGACTCGAAAAGTTCTAATTATTTCATGTGCGTAATTTTGATTAACATTATTTTAATATGCATAAAAAAGATCTCATTAGAAAGACCATCCGTAATGAGTTAAAACATAGGATTTTTACACGTAGGAAATTTGAGGAATATCTTTAACAACTAGGATCGAAATAATGATGCGCGAAACTTGAAAATTTTATCGAGCACAGAAAGCTGTTGAGGCATGTAGGAACTAGCATCCGAAAACAGAGTCTGACGTCGAGGATTTGACTCTGGCGCCAGGCGACACTCCTGTCGCCAGGCGCCAGAGCCAAATCGCGGCGCTGGCCTCTTTTTGATGGCGCCAAGTTCTTCCAATACCGAGCCAATAATATGCGTTCTAATTTTGACCAGTTTTTAGCACTGTTTGCTCTATCCTACTTCCTAATTGAGTTTTTCTCACTTTTATGAAATCCATATGTGTTCTACATATGGACATACCCTTTGGGAATTCATGCTCCATCTACCTAATTGAACGTTCTGTGCAACAAAGGGTACATCAGAGAATGTTGAATTCACTAAACCATGGAAGCGAGTTTTTTTAACTCGCGGTGTCCCATCCACTCGCGCCAACCCTTCAAAAGGTAAGGCTTCCGTGCGGTGCATCCGGACTATTAACCATGGACCCTCTTTGACTAACCCATATCCCGAACTTCAGAGAACTAGAGCCATGGTTAGGTTGTGAACTCATTGCATCATATTGTGCCTACTTGACTAATTGTGCATTTTTTGTTGTGCATACTCTATGTGTTTTTCCTAACCGTTTGTTTGACTTGTGTTAAGACCAAATAAGCTGATTAATGACTAAAAGAACTATGACTAATTAATTAATTAATTAATTTGAGTAATTAAAGTCTAATAATTTAATCAGAATTGACTTAGCACGACTTTAGGCATACCCGTTAGAGTAATAATACCGGAAGCAGTTCAAGATCAATGTTCCAGCAATGGCGCCGCAATTTGGACTGCAGCTCCATATTGTGGAGTGCAGCACCTGGCGACACTTCTATCGTCTGGCGCTACGCTGCAAAGTGCGGCGCCAGTCCTGTTGTTTTGGCGACAGTTCGGTATGTTGCTCGAGTCATCACTTTATGTCTAATTAAACAGTTCGCTAATCAATTCGATTACTTTTATTAATAATAATACCTTGTTATGTCCTTAATCGATTCTAGGTACTAAGTCCCATGGTCTTACACAAGAGTCAAAGCATGTCACTTGCACTCACCATATAAAGCACACACTAATATGTATGTACAGTTTGACCATGTCTAAGAGAGTCTTGTATGCGCGTGTTTTCCGTCATTTTTTTTAGGGGGGTAAGTCGGATATTAATCCTCCAATTAAACCACTTGTTTGAACCCTATACTTGATTCTAAAAAATATACACCCTATTTTTGCGTTTTTCTTTTTCTTTATAAACCCGTGAAGTCAAAGTCAATTTGAGTCAAGTCATTAAAACAATAATGGTTTAATTTACAATGCGTGGTCAAGAAAAGATGGGCGTTTGATCAAAGACAACCTTTTCATTCAAGTTCAACTTTTCGATAAACCAATCGCTTGAAAAAGGGAAGCTAAGAAGATAATGGCAACTTAGGAGGAAGTTAATGAACTTAGGAATCAATTGAATGATGTGACTGAGGTGTTGAAGGCTTTAACCCTCAAAATCAATGACCCTATGAAGCAACAACAGATGGACCTCATGCAAGAAAGTTTGAGCAAGCTATCTAGTGACTACAAATTTCAAGGCATTAGTTCACAAGGGGTCTCGGTGGACAAGGAGCTTCTTCTGCAGAAGTTCAATGCCAACAACATCCCGAAATTCAAGGCAAGTGACAACTCTTATTTTCATCTAAGAGCTTTCGAAACAATAATGATTATTAAGGGTATTGATAAGAAAGTATTTCCCTCTTTGTTTTCTCTATCTCTTGAAACCGTTTGCCAACAATGGTTCTTCTCCCTTGACAAAGAGAGAACCTCTACTTGGGAATCAATAGTAAACTCTTTCATTGATAGGTACAAGAGCAACATTCAAGTTGAAACTGATTATTGGGAACTTGAAATACTCAAGCAGAAAGAGAATGAAGGTTTCACTTCTTTCTTTAACAAATGGAGAGAAACCTCTGCCAGGATGATTGAAGTACCAAGCCAGAAAGAATCTGTGAAGTTTTTCATCAAGAACCTTCAAGAGAAGTACTCCAAGCATCTGAAGTATCAAAATAATCTACATACCTTAAAGGCCATCTATGACATTGGAATTAATATTGAAGATGACCTGGCTAAGTTGCTTATAGTAACTCCAACAGTGGCTGGAAAAGTAAAAAGAACGACAATCCTTCTTCTTCCAAAACCACCCACTCAAACAATGTTAGCACCTTCAATTTAAGGGAAGTCCTTGCTATGAACAACCAAGGACAAAAGAAACCATTTAGGAGGAACTTTACTCCTATAGGTATGAGTTATGACACCGCATTTGACCGACTAAATGCAAAAGGTATTATAACTCCTTTTAGACCATTTGGGGACCCACTAGTTGAGAAGAGGACAGCTAATTGGAACCCCAATGAACATTTCAAATATCACCAAGGTAGGGGCCATCTTATTGAAAATTGTTGGCAGCTTAAGGAAGCTATCCAAGATTTAATTGATAATAACAAACTACCATTGCCCCCTGCCAGTAAGAAGCCAAGCATCGACAATGAACCTCTTGCTCATTCCTTGGCCATCTATGATGAGGAAAACGAGGTTGATCCCTCATCTCTCATCAAGCCTATTAAAGAAACTCATACTATCGAAGAAGAGGAGGAGATCTTTTTCGATGCCATGGATGACTTTCCTGAACCAGCAAGCAAAGAAGATGTACGAATGCTTATATGGTCCAAGTGGGAGGGAACAGATTTGCTACGTGAGGCTCTCAAATTCGAGAAGAAACAAGCAGAGGAGCTTCAGAAAAAGAATGATAAAACTCCACCCACGAAGAAAAAAGCCTTTTCTTTACAAGTAACTGACGGACCCAAAAAGAGGAATAAACTCTATACTCAAATTAGGACTTCATACGCTAAAATGTTCAAAATGATCTCCGAGAGTGGTAAGGTCAAACCTGTCGAACCGAGACCATTTGAATCGCTAAAGAGGACATATAGATTCTATTGTCAATACCATCTATCAGGGGGACACACTATTGAAAACTGTTTTAAATTTAAAGATTTAATTCAGAAAATGATTGATGATAAGAAGCTAGTTCAAATCCTACACGAAGAAGACATAAGCATTGATGGGGTTTGGGACAGCGATGAAGAAGATGTCTACCTAAAAGACATGGAAGGACCTCCACCTTCAGTGTCATATTCAATAGATGATTTATGGGTTGAAGAGGATTCACCTATAGACGTCCTCAAAATTTCGGGGAGAACACAACCTCCCATCTCAACACAACTTATGCCGACTACGCAGCAAGTTCCCAAACCTATCATAGAAGACAATGATATTGTCAAACAATTCAAGAAGACCAAGGTCGAGATGAACGTATGGAAGCTTCTAGCTACATCTCGAGAACATAGGTTGGCAGTGATGAATGCCTTGGATAAGATATGGATAGATTCTGACACCTCTCCTGAGGGGTTGGCTAACTTGAATACGAGTGATATCCCTAGTCCTATCAACTTGATCACGTTTTCTGACAAAGATTTACCTCCAGAAGGTGACAAGCATTATAAGGCACTAAACCTCACAGTGGTTTGCAAGAGAATGAACGTCCCAATGACTCTTGTAGACAATGGATCGGCAATTAATGTATGTCCACTCAAAACTGCGTGGATGTTAGGCATAAGGGATGAAGACTTAACCCCGTCAACACAACAAATAAGAGCTTATGACCACACTCGTCGTCAAGCTCTTGGTAAGATTACCATGAATATAACAGCGGGAGCAATAGAACATGCTACTACCTTTCAAGTGGTAGAAATTAAAGCTTCATTCAACTTATTGTTGGGACGCCCTTGGATTCATGACCTAAAGGCCGTCCCTTCATCTCTCCACCAACAGCTAAAATCCATAGTTAGAGGAATCCCTATCACAATCGATGCTTCACCCATGAGGATTAAAGTTGTGGAAAATCCAATCATTAATGTGGAGCACGATGAAGACGATGAAGATTTGTGGGGCTTTAATGAAGAGGTCTCCTTAATCAAGGAGGATCAAAGGACCCCTTTCTGCCACGACCCCCACTCCAATATGACAGTAAATGCTATTCTTAAGAAATAAGGACATTATCCTGGAATGACTTTAGGAAAGAAGAAGGGAATAGCAAAACAGCTGGAATTACCTGGCCTCCCTAAGTTAGATACTTTCGGACTAGGTTTCGAATAGACTCGGGAAGATCTTAAGCAAGCCAAAGAAAGGTCTAAGTCACGTAGGAATGCTCGCATCCAAAAGAAAGCAATCCCAATGGATCAGTATCCTCTTACACTCAATGGACAATTCATAAAAGAAGGAGAGGACTATCCATGCTATGAATTTCCCAAACCTTTTGTTGTCAATGGCATAAGGCAATCGGGATTCAAAATTTTCTTAGATTGCTACTTTCTAGATGAAATCCCAACTCCTATCCTCAAGGAGAAAGCACCCCCATGCTTTGACTTTAATGTCATGGGACTACTATTTAGGCGAGAAAAAAGATGATCCGAGATACATAGAGGATAACTCCTCGCTCATCCAAACGGTCCTACAAAGCGAGAACTTCGACCCCTCAAAGCTCATCACTCCAGCAGAAGGATTAGTACAAGGGTGGCGCAAGACAGTCAAGGTGACTACTCCAAGTGGAAGGAAAATCTCCATCACGACAGGGCAAGGACCGATGTTTGATGAGTCGTCTGAGTCAGAGTCAGAGTCAGAGTCTTTTCCTGTAGAGTCATCCAAGTCCTTAGTTGTAGCACCCCTTCCTTCTTCTTTTTCTTCTCCTAGGATAGTTAGTAATCAAGTCCCTAAGGACATCTCCCTTTTTGATGTAATGATTTCCGAATTCAATAATATGTCTTCTTCTGCTTAATCCTCGTGCTTTTCTTTAACCCAAGATGACGAGCATTGCTTAATTAACAATGAAAATGACAAAGAAATTATTAAAGCAATGGAAACACTTGAAAAGAAAACACCAATAATTGAGGAAACTGAGACGGTTGATATCTCAAATGATTCAACCATTAAAAGAGAGGTTAAAATCGGATTAACACTTAATGAACAACAAAGAACCGATTTAATTAATCTACTTAAAGAATTTATTGATGTATTTGTTTGGTCATATGAAGATTTGCTAGGCATTAATAGAGAAATAGCTCAACACACTATACCACTAATTCCAGGAATGAAACCTGTAAAACAAAAGTTACGTCAAATGAAAGCCAACGTAGCTCTTAAAATAAAAGAAGAAGTACAAAAACAAATAACTGCGGGTTTTATCAGGGTATCCAAATACCCCGAATGGGTGGCCAACGTCGTCCTAGTTCCGAAGAAGGATGGAAGGGTAATAATCTGTGTCGACTATCCAAATTTAAATAAGGCAAGTCCAAAGGAAGACTTCCCTTTACAACACATCGATATTTTGGTAGATAATACAGCGAATCCCGCACTCCTCTCGTCCATGGATTGATACGCAGGATGCAATCAGATTCTCATGGCAGAAGAAGACATGGAGAAAACAACATTCATAACATCATGGGGTACTTACTGTTACACAATAGTGCCATTCGGGTTAAAAAACGCAGGTGCTACTTACCAACGAGCAGCGACTGCCTTACTCCATGACATGATGCACAAAGAAGTTGAAGTATATGTGGACGATATGATTGTGAAGTCAAAAGATCGCCCAGGACGTCAAGTAGCCTTGAAAAATCTTTGAAAGACTAAGGAAATACAACATGAGGTTGAATCCATCCAAGTGTGCTTTTAGAGTCACCCCAGGAAAGCTTTTTGTATATGTCATAAGCTCTAGAGGAATAGAGATAGACCCAACCTAGATCAAGGCAACCATGTCAATGCCACCGCCCAAAACCGAGAAACAAATTTGAGGATTTATTGGCCGATTGCTATATATAAGTAGGTTCATATCAAAATTAACAACAATATGTGAACCAATATTTAAGAAGCTTAAAAAGAATGTACCAGTAATATGGGACGATGAGTGTCAACAAGCCTTTGAAAAGATCAAAGCATATCTCGCAAATCCTCCTGTATTAGCACCAGCACTTATAGGAATACCTCTTAGGTTGTACCTAATAGTCACCAAGGAGACAATGGGAGCCATGCTTGCACAAGAAGTAGAAGGTAAAGAAAATGCAATCTACTATCTAAGCAAAAAGATGCTCGAGTATGAAGTACGCTATACACAACTTGAGAAATTGTGCCTCGCATTAGTGTGAGCCACAACAAAGTTGAGACATTACATGCTCGTGCATACAGTCTTTGTAGTCTCCCGAATGGATCCACTTAAGTATCTATTCGAGAAGTCTACACTCAATGGGCGCATATCAAGATGGATAGTAAACTTAGCCCAGTTCGACGTAAGATTCATGCCTCAAAAGGCTATCAAAGGATCTTTGGTCTCGGATTTCCTAGCGGATTTTCCAATAGAAGATTCAACGCCACTACACAACAATAAGTTTCCAGACGAAGACTTGATGGTCATAGAAGATTATACTTGGACTTTATACTTCGAAGGAGCCTCAAACCAAAAGGAATGTGGCGTTGCAGTATTATTAGTATCACCTAAAGAAGAACATGTTCCAATCTCTATAAAGCTAGATTTCGACGTTACCAACAACGCTACTGAATACGAAGCATGCGTGGTAGGCCTTGAAACAGCTTTGGCATTGGGAGTGAAGAAATTACGAATATTCGGGGACTCTTCATTGATCATCAACTAGATTTCTAAAAGATGGAAAGTAAGGAGCGAAAGTCTAGCCCCTTACCAAACTTATATGGAAACTATCACCAATTAGTTAGAAAAGGTAGAATACACATATCTACCTAGGGAGGAAAACCAATTTGCTGATGCCTTGGCAAGACTAGCCTCAATGGTTAGGATTCCTACGGAAATCGAGTAAATGCCTCTAACCATAGAGAAAAGGCACAAACTGGCTTATATTCAAGCTATAGAAGATGATGAAGTGATCCAAGATGAAAAAGAAGAAGAACAAGAACCGTGGTACACAGATATACTTAACTATGTCACCAAAGGAGAATACCCTCCTCATGTTGACAAAAGAGAAAAACGAGCATTAAGACTCTTGGCTTCCCAATACGTACTCATAGACAACAAGTTGCATAAAGGGTACCTAAGGGTTGAGCTCTCTTATGTGTAGGGATAAAGGATGCTCAAAGAGCTATGAGGATAGTCCACGAAGGCATTTGTGGAACCCATGTTAATGGCAAAATGCTAGTCCAAAAGATAATGCGAGAAGGATACTATTCGACTACCATGAATAAGGATTGTCATCAATATGTAAAAAGATGCCCTAAATGCCAATCTACGCCAATTTACAACATGTTCCTCCATCTCTACTTTACACCTACACTTCACCATGGCCATTCCCTACATGGGGAATTGATATTATTGGTAAAATTACTCCTCTAGGAACAGGAGGTCATGAATATATCCTAGTAGCAATTGATTACTTCACAAAGTGGGTTGAAGCACAATCATATGCTAAACTCACTGCGAAACATGTAGCACTCTTTATCGAAAGGAATATCATTTGTCGATATGGAGTCCCACATGAAATGATAAGTGACAATGGAACTCACTTTCAGGCTGAGTGTGAAGAATTGTTACAAAAATATGGCATTCACACCATCATTCTTCTCCTTATAGACCTCAAGCAAATGGAGCAGTTGAAGCAGCTAATAAAAATCTAAAGACTATCATCGAGAAAATGACAGAAAATTACAAGGATTGGTCAGACAAACTCCATTTCGCACTTTGGGGTTATCTCACATCAATTCGCACATCAACAGGAAATACGTTGTTCTCCTTGGTTTATGGAATGGATGTCGTACAACCTGTAGAGCTAGAGATACCATCTCTACGCATTGCATTAGAAAGTAAACAGGATGAAGTCAAATGGACTAGAGCGAGATATGAAGAGCTAATTCCACTTGATGAAAAGCGATTAGAAGCTTTATATCATACTCAATGATATCAAACTCGCATGGCTAAGCATTTTAATAAGAAGGTTAAGAAAAGAAACATCAAAGTAGGAGACTTGGTGTTAAAAGCGTTAAGGAAAAATGTTTTGGATCCAAGAGGCAAATTTAGGCCTAATTGGTCGGGACCCTATATTGTCTAAACAATCCTATCAGGAGGTGCAACAAAATTAACTGATATGGATGGCAATGAGTTCTCAAACATGACAAATCTTAACCAACTTAAAAAGTACTACCCATAATTACTTGAATAGGGTACTTAAGAGAGCTATGTTTAGCCTGATTCCTTAGGAAAGGATACATAGGCAACCCTTTACGGGTGCGACCACTTTAATTTTCGCAAACCTCGTATCCCAGATATAAAAAGAAATTCGACAGAAATTCGACGAAGCATCGGCGTCATAGAAAAAAGCTTGTCGTCGGTCGATGGACCGCAACGCCAGGCAACAGCGTCTGTTGCCAGACGCCAGACGGCAGCAGCCGGCGCCAGCCATTAAGTAACGGCACCGCACTTCTGGGAGTACCTGGGCATATTTTTGTGTTTTTTCGGAAAATTTTTTACTTCCGTACTCGAAAAAAATTTCTGGAAAATTAAATTTTCTGTTTTCATTGCTTTAAAAATTAAATTTAAAGAAGATGATTTAATTAAAAAGTTGAAATTTAATTAATAAAATAAACTAAAAATTACATTATTGATGGAATAAAGCTTAATAAAATAAATTAACTTTAAATTTAAAACTAAGTCTAATAAATTGAAAATTTAGCAATGCTTCAATCGTTCTTCTCTTTCTTTGCTCTCTTCCAATGTTTATCTGCATCCTCTTCATCGTCCATGGCTTTAGCTAGTAGGCATCCTTTAGAGGACCTACATTCCATTTTGGAGTAAATAGTTTCTCCCTTAGCTAGGACTCCATGTTTCTTCTCTACCCAAACCGTCTTCTCTGAAGTGTCAGTTTTTCTTTTCCCTTTATCCTTTGTAGAGCTCTTCTTCTTAGGCATCATAGGTGTTTTGAATTCAATTTTTTCACCCAAGAATTCCTTAACAGGAATCACCTTGTCACCTAGACAACTCTTCACATCAGTTTTACTCTGATTTTTCTTCATGTCCTTTGAAGGTTTCTTAAGAAGCCACCTCTTTACATCATTGGGCAGGGAAGGAGGAACCTTTTTGGTAATCACTTCCCATAAAGGTCTAGCGCTCCAATATGCATCAAATTTTTCTACTTCTTGTGAAACAGGGAATTCATTATAAGGACGATGAAGATCGCCAGGAGGAATTGTTTGAAGTAGGTCGTACTGTCTTTTTACCCTGCAGGGATAATAAAAAGTCATCTTGGTTAAGGTTGGAAGACGACAGAAAGGTTGCTTGTTGACACCAATCATCCTCTCTATTTTCCACCAAGGGATGACCCACTTGATAGCAAAGTTGCAAGAGGCAAAGACATTTTTTCATTCATGGCGCCCCATCTTAGAGAAGCGTTTCTTTTGCCTCACAAAGCAATTTTGAGTATACTTTTCAACATTGTCGGGAGGACTAATTAATTCTAGTCCCTCAATTAGCCACATATGCAAAATTTCAATGCAAATAAATTAATATTACTATACAAAAATATGTTTTTGATTTTTGTAATTAAAAATATTATTTATCTACCTATAATAAAATTAGAGAGCCCTAAAAAGGTGCTTTTGGATTTCTCTTCAATTCATCAAGACTAAGCATAGTCTCTCCAACAATTAATGGTATTGGATTTCTCCCAGATTCGATCTGCTCCAAAATAGTTGGTATGATTGCTTGGCCCTCATTAGTTCTACCACTAGTGAGAAGATATTGGTTAAGCATGCAATAGAGAAAACCCTTCTTCTATAAACATGAAAAGATTCAGAATAAGGTCTATCAAACTAATGGCATGTAAATTCTTTAAAATTAACTATACTACCATCTACAATATTCGTTAGATCTTTGTCTCTTAAATTAAAGAAGCGCTTGAAGTCTTTATAATAATACTCATCTGTTCTAGGGATTACCGCAAGATCTAATGAAGGGAAGCCTAAGATAGCACCGAATTCTTCCGGTAAAGGGCTAATTTCTCACATCCTAGTCTAAAATAATGAGTTTCTGTATCCCAATATTCTAAGGTGGTATGGATGAAGTCTATATCAAGATCTACCCCCTTAACACCATAGATACCTCCCATATGAAAAAAGTCTAGTTCTTTTCTCTCTTTGGCAGTTAAAGACCGACACCATTCACGTGTGAAGTTTGTAAAACTCTTAGTAATTAAAGACTTGATTATTTTTTCAAAAGCTAAGACTATGTTTAATTTGTTGAAATTATGAAGAAAATCGGCAGACCAGGGGGCTATTTATACACAACGTCGATACAGTTTCAATCCGGAAAGGATTCGGAGTCAGCGCTCTTCAGCGCCAGTAGCAGCGCCTGTCGCCAACGCAAAACGCGTGGCGCCACGTTGCGCTGATGTGTCTTATCAGCGAAGCTATTCAAAAACCACTTTTTTTGGCTGATTCGAACCTGAACAATGGCTTTACGATTTTATCCCTTCTTATACCCTTATAAAATAATTTCATATATTAATTTCGTTCTTTTTCCTTTTTCGAATTTTATCCAGACTTAATTTTAAGTTTGTTGTAAGTCTAATTTTTATTTTTCATTTTTTTTTTGGGGGAGAAAGTCGGATACCCTCCATCAATGTTAAAAATGACGGAATTTTTGCGCAAAATCTTAGTTATCACAATTTTGGCACACACAAATATGCACATAAAAATGAAAAATAAATGCAAGCTAAATAAATAAAGTCATAATAAATAGATAATAATACGTATATACAAATATGTCTAATAAATAAATCAATTATGCAAAGTTCTATACAAGTAAAAAAAAAAAACACAGGTACAAAATACGGCGCTGGAGGACGCAGATGATGAGAGACGCCCATCATATCATAGAACTGCGCAGTGCAAGGAGTATGCTCTCCACCAGCTCCAGCTCTAGTCTCCCCGGAAGGAGGAAAACTCAGCACAGGATCTGTCCACCCAAGGTTGCCCTGATGAACCGATAGAGGCTGAGGCTGCGGAGGCTGCTGCGATGACAAGCCGACCTCATACATCCCACCACCTCTAGGAGCCGAGGTAGCCTCTCCCTGGCCTACCAACTCAGCACGTGTGCCCTCAAATGAAGAGCCTGAGCCTCCACCGCCTCGGTCCGGGCAGCCTCAGAACGACCACCCCGACCGCTAGAACCAGTACGGCGACGCCTCGAACTAGACCTCGCCGGCTCTCTCCAAATTTCAGGTCTCGTCCGGGTACGAGAAGGAATGGGCTAACCCTGCAAGAAGAAACCAAGTTAGAAACAATCAAAATAGAAGCTTAACAATATACATATAAGAAGAAAAGGCTACCTCCAAAACAACGTCGTCACGACAACACGTAGCCACATTCCTCATCCGGACGAGCTGGCTCCGGAAGGAGTCTATACACCATGCCATCGCCATGACCACCTCGCGCGAGAACTGTCAAGGAAATAAAGTCAGTAACAATGCATGGCAGATATGAACAAATTGCAAGTAAATAAACTCACCCGAGTTTGGTGGCGAGGAATCGACCGCTCCACGAAGCGCTGATCCTCAGGAGCCGGAGGAAACATCTCCTCGATAGACCCGTATGTCCCCTAGTAATGGATAGACATACGAGGGGGCAAAACTTAGTAGGCCCAGCCTGACAAAAGCAAACCAAAGTTAGTAAAATATCACTTTTGGGCTACTTAGCAAAAGGTAAAAGATGAAAATCAATCGCGGCCTCCTCGGACAAAACAGGGGCCGGAGCTAACAGTGGCAGCAACTCCTCCTTATAACACTGCCCCAGGACCGCATGAGATCGCCAAGGGGTACCAGCCCTCTCCGACATACTGAGCAGTCTCGCATCATTAAACATATGACGCGGCGGAGAAGCAAGAACAACGAAAACGTCCGAGGAGTGCTGAATAACAACCCTCTCTCCCAGGTTTGAAACCGCCCCATACGTCCTTAAGAAGTAGCGATGCTCAGCAGTGTATTGCGCAGCTAACCCAGGGACAACTAAGCCGCTCCATGGCCGGAACTGCACATCAGGCTCCTGCGAAGAATGCCTATGAGATGAGAATCTACTAAAAGCAATACCAAAGTGTTCAACTATGAAAAAATCATATCGAGAGGATATGCTCTTGAACATGGGTGGTAGACATCCGAATGTAGCGGCCTCCCCAGCAGGCGCTCACTGGAAACCCACGTGGCGACGGTTTTGCCGGCGCGAGTGAAGGAAAGTACTCGTAGAACCAGATATACAAAAGACAAAAAAGTATCAGCAAGTGCTAACAAAAGCTTAGAGCTAACTTTATAGGAGATAAAGTATACCTCTACGACTCTCCAAAAGCTTGACAGTGCGACGTTTCCCGTGTAGGACCAGTGTCGACACGAGTCTCGCAACGCCCGAACAAAGTCAGCATAGGCCAAGCTGGCTCAGTCGTAAGTCCCGATCATGTGAAGATCACGGACTACAGGCAGGTAGTAAAGCAGCACTCTACTACCCTTGTTAGGGGAAAACGTCCCTGACAGCAAGATAAGCGCAAAGATGCACACCCGCTACTCTTGGGTGGTCGCATCATCCTCAAAAGTTGCCGCCAGAGTCGACCGGCGCATACCCTTAGCACTGAACTGTGCTGACTCCACCTCAGCACAGGCCCGAATAACATTCGAACCCAGCAGCTCCTCAACCTCAGGAGATTAGACGCTAATGTTATTGTCAAACGGCAGCGTAGTAGAACTGAACTCTAGTCCCGTAATGAGACTGGAGTCGGTTGGGGTAACCATCTTCTCACCCCAAGGAAAGTGGAAAGTGTGGGTGGTGTCCCAGAAGAACTCCACAAGGGCGCGAGCCACGTGGTGACCGCCGTCAGAAGAAATCATGGCCTCCGCATCCTCGAACAGGGCAGTCAGCCCACAACACTCCCAGAGAAGTCTCAACTCTCCGTCAACGCTGATGAACATCCTATACAGGTCACCCAGAGTATCGTTGCCCGAACCATGGCAATCTGTCCTACCAGTTGTAATACCACGACGCACCCGCTTAGAAATGTAGTGGTCGGGGGAGAAGTACAAGGTCTGCTCATCCCACTCAGGGAGGGGACCGAGAGAAGTGAACGGGTCGGCGTCCTCCTCTACGGGCTCATGCTCCAGTCGTTTGTCTCGGGATCGTGAACCCGAAACTCGCTGTCTAGCCATACTACATTGTGCAAAATCAACATAAATTAAGGTTCTATAGTATCTAAGGTTCGCCTAGCTGCATGATACTATGTTCGCAAAAAAAAAGAGTATGTAGTACTAAAATAGAGCACAATTTCGATATGAACATATATGGCATTTTTCAAGCATTCAAACAATTTCTTGCAATACTATGGTAATTATTGTGACTAATTGGACAAGAATTGCTAGTAAAAACATCAAGACCAAGCCACATTATCTTCCCGACCTTAAGAGGCTCAACAATGGTAATTCGTTTGTTTCTCCTCCAAATTGAGTTAAACAAGTCTCAAAATACTCCCAAGGCAATATTTAAACATAATCAAGCAATTTCATGGCATAAAATTTGACAAACAAAGCAAATTAAGCAATTTAAGGTTCGAATTTTTAAAAAATTCGTGAACAAGAATGTCAAATTCATCAAAAACCAGGGTAAGTTTGAAGATAACTTACATAGATCAGGAAAGAAGATTAAAAAATCTTCGATTTGCAACAAAATTTAGCAAATTTGGTTGAGAAACGAGCAAGAACGACCAAGATGAAGTTCCGCGGCGATTTTCGAAGGTGGCGAAATGAGGAAGAAAGGGAATATATACGGAATTCCCAAATCTGGCGCCAAACGATAGGTTTAACGTCTGACGCTAGAGTTCAACGCCTGGCGCTAGAGCCAAATCATGGCGCCAGCAACGTTTCAGTGGTGACAGAACGTTCAGCCACTCATAACAGTTATTTCGACCTCTTTCAGCAATTTTGGGTTCCTTAGTACGCCAGTTAGCCCCTCTAATCAATTTGACATGATTTAGTAATCGGCTCGGTTACAATCGCATTAAGTGATCGACGTGATGAATGATCGTCTCACTTAGCTTAAAGCGCCTAAGCATTGGCTCATCGGAGGCACCGACATAAATTTTCATAAATAGAAGAGGCACCGACGTAATGGTTCATAAACAAAAGAGGCACCGACAAAATGGTTCACAAGCAGCAAAAGTGCCGACATAATAACATAGCGGAAGCAAAGTTTAAGCGAGCTTTTAAGGATTGACAATTATTGATCTTCGGTAATTTTCCTCGGAATATTATCGCATCAAATGAGTATTACTTTAAGCAAGGATATCTTCGACAGCGTTCCCTAGCTTGCGGAGGGTTGTCACAAACAACAAGATGTGATTTCAAGCGAAGTTATCTTCGATCGTGTTCCCTGGCCTGCGGAAGATGATCACAAGGAAAATTAAGGTTGTTTTAGGCGAAGCAATCTTCGATGGGATTCTCTAGCTTGTAGAAGTCTGTCACGGAAAAATGGAAGCAGTTACAGGCATAGCAATCTTCAGGCGGTATTCTCTAGCTTGAACAAGATCGTCAAAACAAACAGCAGAATAGCATTCCCTAGCTTGTGGAAGGTTGTCACAACAGCAAATGCAGCAATAAATCGGTTACTCCTTCAGAGACGTGTACTCGACGGTGCAAGATACGCGTTTCATAACTCTTTTATTTTTTTGAACTAACGCTAGTTTTCAGGTATTGGCGTTACAAGAATGGTTTAGGATCGCAGAACGTTCTGAATCATTCTCCGTCCCTATCGATACTTTGACTTTTGTTTTCGAAACTTGCATTTCTCCAAACTCAGTAAAAGTGGGGGCTTTTGTAGACACCCAAATGTGTCTCCCCAAAACCAAACCCGGTAATGAGTACTTTTCACGTTGAATCATAATCTAATGAAGTGAAAGTGTGGAAAGTCTATTGTTGCGGTTAGTTTTTATTTCTTTTTTTCCTCACTGTTTTTGAAAACCTATTTTAAGAAAACAGCGATTCCACTTTGGTTTTGTCCATGGAAAGGTTCCAATAATGGTATAGTTGGGTCGGGTTCGAAAAGAGCTTTCCATTGATATATTATAAACCCAATTCTGATGAATAATGAGGAAGTTATTGCTAAATTACTAAACTGGGCCCGGTTTGATATTTATATGCGGCCCAATGATCTAGCGGAGGGCCTAATATTGATTTATCATTCCTAATGCAATTAGAATTGATTATAGTATTCTAGATTCTTCTATAAGGTTCTTTTCTTTCCTAATTTAATTAGCATTGATAAATTGACTTTAGTTGACTTTAAAGAGTTTTAATCAGAATAAAAAAAAAGTGTTTTTAAGGAAAATATGATTTGCCTTCTCGTACGGCTTAATTTTATCAAATTAAGAAAACGCGTTGAAATTGGTTTCCATCGTCTGACGACAGGACCAGCGCCTGGCGCCAGGCTTGGCGTCTAGCGCTAGAGTCCAGCGTTTGGCGCCACGTTGTTTTATTCTTTTCGAAACTCTGATTCATTTTTTTATCATATCCGGCTGATTTTCTCTATAAATAGCCTCCTAAAACCTCCGTTTTCGATCAACTCTCTCTATCACCAACTGTCATAATGAATCTCTTGATTACTCTCTCTCTCTCTTTTCTAAACTAGTTTTTTGCATACAAAATTCCGCATTTACATGATCTAGAAACACCTAGCCAAGTTTGAAGTTGCCTTCGCCCAAGACGTGAAAGAAAGAATTACGAGGCATCCAAGTAAGTGCTTTAATTAATTTATTGATATTATGATATAGTTATCATGCCTAGGTTGTTATTTTGATTCCTAGTGTCATGTTAGGATGTTTTATTGCTTCCTAGTATCATGTTTAGGGTAATAACTATAATTTCTAATATCAAATATGACAATTGTGATTTCTGCGATGCTTCCTATTCTCTTCCTAATATTCATGTTAGTATCATGTTAGGGTTAAAGCTTTGATCTTTATTGTTTAGTGACATGCTAGAGTTTGTTATTAATCTTGTTAGTATCATGCCTAGGATCTTGCTATTATTATGCTTTAACATGATTATGGTTATGATTGTGATTATGTTTATTATTATAATTATTATGTTGCTTGGTTATATTTATTGTTATTGCTTGATCACGCCATTTATGCATGTTTAAAGGGAATTGGTACTTGTAATCACGCTTAATTAGATGATTACTGTTTAGGGTTAATTTGATTATAATTCAAGTGATCGCCAATAATAGTTTTATTTGTGCATTAATATTCAACCAACATAGATAAACAGGCTTAGGGTTAATCCTATTGATTGCATGTTAGTCAGAAAGCGCACATGAAAACGATCAGAATAAAGTAGAGGCCTATTATTAGGGCAGGTTCAATCTCTTTTAGGTTGGATTTGTATCTTCATCCCCTAACTACCAGTCATGGTTCTAGACCTATTGGAGTTGACGATCTCCTAGATTGTTAATGGGTGTAACCTTCATCCTGTGAACGGTTTACAAGTTCCTAAAACTTGTTGGCGACTCTTTTGCTCTAGCTTCCTTCCCTTTGGACGTCACCATGCTTAAGTGTATGATCACAGTGGGGATCAAGATTGGGATAATGCTTGAAATATTCCCTACAGAAACCAAGTCCGAATGTATCTAATTTAGAGAGGCCAGGTAATTCCATTTTCTTTGCTATCTCCTTTTTCTTTCCTAGAGTCATTCCGGGAAAGTGTCCCTGTTTTCTGAGAATAGCATTTACCGTCATATAAGAGTAGGGGTCATGGCAAAGAGGGGTCCTTTCATCTTCCTCGATTAAGGAACATCTTCATTAAAGCCCCTCAAATCTTCATCGTTCTCATCATGCTCAACATTAATAATCGGATTTTCAACTGCTTTAATCCTCATAGGTGAAGCATCGATTGTAATAAGGATCCCTTCAACTATAGCCTTTACTTGTTGATGAAGGGATGAAGGGACAACCTTAAGGTCATGAAGCCAAGAGCATCCCAACAATAAGTTAAAAGAAGCTTTAATATCCACTACTTGGAATGTAGTGGCATGTTCTATTGCTCCCACCGTTACATTCATGGTAATCTTTCCAAGAGCTTGGAAACGAGTATTGTCGTAGGCTCTTATTCCTTGTGTTGACGGGGATAAATCTTCATCCCTTATTCCTAGCATCCTCGCAGGTCTAAGTGGACAAACATTGATTGCCGATCCATTATCTACAAGAGTCATTGGGACATTCATCCTCTTGTAGACTACTGTGAGATTTAAAGACTTGTAATGCTTGTCACCTTCCGGAGGTAAATCCTTGTCAGAAAAGGTGATCAAGTTGATGGGACTAGGGAGATCACTCGTTAGAAAGTTAGCCAACCCCTCGGGTGTGGTTTCGGAGTCTATCCCTATTTTGTCCAAGGCATTCATTACCGCCAACCTATGTTCTCGGGATATGGCTAGAAGTTTCCATACATTCATCTCGACCTTAGTTTTCTTGAATTTTTTGACAACATCGTTGTCCTCTATAATCAATATAGGAACTTATTGCATTGTAGGAATAGGTTGTGTGGAAATGGGAGGTTGCATTCTCCCAGATCTTGTGAGGACATCTATGGGTGAATCATCTTCATCCCAAAAGTCACTTACTGGATATATAACTGAAAGTGGATGTTCTTCCATATCCTTAAGGTAGACGTCATCATCATCGTTGTCCCAAACTCCATTGATGCTAATATCTTGTTCTTGTGGAATTTGGACTAGCTTCTTGTTATCAATCAGCTTTTGAATTAAATCTTTAAATTTAAAACAATGTTCTATGGTATGTCCCCTTGATTGATGATATGGACAGTAGAATCTATCTGTCTGTTAACTACTCAAATGGTCTCGGTTCGAGAGGTTTAATCTTACCACTCTCGGAGAGCATTTTGAACATATTAGCATAGGAAGTCCCAATTGGAGTGTAAGGCTTATTACTCCTCTTGGGTGTATCAATTACTTGGAGAGAAAATGGTTTCTTCTCCATAGTTGCAAGTTCTTGTCCGGGAGGGAAATCACTCATGGAATTGAAAAAGGTTTCCTCCTCTTCTTCGATAGCAAGAATTTCTTCTACTGGTTTGATGAGGGATAACATGGTCTTCCTCATCAGAGATAGCTAAGAAATCAGAAAGGGGTGCATTATTGATACTTGGTTTCTTGCTTGCAGGGGGCAATGGAAGCTTATTGCTGTCAATTAAATCTTGGATAGCTTCCTTAAGCTTCCAACAATTTTCAATGAGATGGCCCCTGCCTTGGTGATACTTGCAATGTGCTTTGGGATTCCAGTTAGCCGTCTTTTTTTCAACAGATGGATCCCCGAATGGTCCAATGGGAGTTATAAGACCTTTTGCATGTAATCGATCGAATGCGGTGTCATAACTCATACCAATAGGATTAAAGTTCCTCCTAAAGGTTTCTTTTGTCCTGGATTGTTCATAGCAAGGACTTCATTCAAATTAAAGGTGCTAACATTGTTTGAATGGGTGGTTTTGGAAGAAGAAGGATTGTCATTCTTCTTACCTTTCCAGCCACTGTTGGAGCTGTTATTATTAGCAGCTTTTTGTTTGGCAAGGTCATCTTCAATGTTAATTCCAATATCATAGACGGCCTTGAAGGTATGTAAGTTGTTTTGATACTTAAGATGCTTAGAGTACTTTTCTTGGAGGTTCTTAATGAACATCCTCACAAATTCTTTTTCACTTGGTACTTTAATCATCCTAGCAGAATTTTCTCTCCATTTATTAAAGAAAGAAGTGAAACCTTCATTCTCTTTTTGCTTAATTATTTCAAGTTCTCTATGATTAGTTTCAACTTGAATATTAAATTTATATCTATCAACGAAAGCGTTTACAATAGATTCCCAAGTAGAGGTTTTCTCTTTGTCAAGGGAAAAGAATCATTGTAGACAAACGGTTTCAAGAGATAAAGAAAATAAGGAATGAAAGACCTTCCTGTCAATCCCCTTAATATTCATTATAGTCTCAAAGGCTCTTAAATGAAAATATGGGTTGTCCGTTGCCTTGAACTTTGGGATGTCGTTGGCGCTGAACTTTTGCGGAAGAAGCTCCTTGTCCACCGAGACTCCTTGCGAGCTAATGCCCTGGAACCTGTAGTCATTATATATTTTTCTCAAGCTCTCTTGCATGAACTCCATTAGTTGTTGCTTCACAGGGTCTTTGATTTGGAGGGTTAAAGTCCTTAGCACCTCAGTAACGCTAGCAATTTACTTCTTAAGCTCGTTGACTTCTTCTTGACTCGCCATTATCTTCTTAGCTTTTCTTTTCCGACTGACTGGTTTATCAAAAAGTTGTACTTGAATGAAAAGATAGTCCTTGATTAAACGCCCTTCCTTTCTTGACCACGCGTTGTAAATTAAACCATTTTATTTGTTTTAATGACTTGACTCAAATTGACTTTGACTTTACTGGTTTATAAAGAAAAAGAAAAGGCAAAAATAGGCAAAAATAGGGTGCATATTTTTGGGAATCAAGTATATGGGTTCAAATATATGGGTTCAAACAAATGTGGTTTAATTGGAGGATTAATATCCAACTTATCCCCCTAAAAAATGACGGAAAACACACGCATACAAGACTTTCTAGACATGGTCAAAGTGTACATTCATGTTAGGTGTGCTTTCTTTGTGAGTGCAAATGACATGATTTGACTCTTATGTATGACCATGGGACTAAGTGTTTAGAATCAATTAAGGACTAAATATGGTTACTACCATTAATAAAATAACCAAACTGATTAATAAACTGTTTAATTAGACTCGTTGTGATGACTCGAGCAAAAAATTGAACTGTCGCCAGAGCAACAGGACTGTCGCTGCACACTGCAGTGTAACGCCAGACGACAAGTTTGTCGGACAGAGTTGCACAACAGCTTTCGACGCTGCAGCCTAGGTTTTTGCGCCATTATTGGAACATTAATCGGGGACTGCTTTTAGTATTTTTACTCTACGGGGACAAGCCTAAAGTCGTACTAAGTCAGTTTTGATTAATTTATTAAACTTTAATTACCAAATTAATTAATTAATCAATTAGGAAAAGTCCTTTTAGTCATTAATCAGTTTATTTATACTTAATCACAAGTCAAACAAACGGTTAGGAAAAACACATAGAGTATGCACAAAAAATAATGCACAAGTAGTCAAGTAGGCACAATATGATGCAATGAGTTTGCAACCTAAACATGGCTCTAGTTCTCTAAAGTTTGGGATATTGGTTAGTCAAAGAGGGTCCATGGTTATGAGTCCGAATGCACCGCGCGGAAGCCTTACCTTTGGAAGGGTTGGCGCGTGTGGATGGGACCCCGCGAGTTAAACTCGCTTCCATGGTTTGGTAAATTTAGCATTCTCGGATGTACCCTTTGTTGCTCAAAGCGTTCAATCCGGTAGATGGAGCATGAATTCCCAGAGGGTTATTTCCATATGTAGAGCACATATGGGTTTCAGAATAGTGAGAAAAACTCAATCAGGAAGCAGAATTGACCCAACAGTGCTAGAACTAGTCGAAACAAGAAGGAAGATTTCTAGCTCGGTATTGGAACAACACGGCGCCAGAAAACAGAGTCTTTTGCTAGAGAAATAGCTCTGTTTCCAGAAGACAAAATTGTCTCCAGGCGACACATCCATTTACCAGGTAACGAACGCCGCTTTCTAAACGCTAGTTCCTACATGCCTCAGCAGCTTTCTGTGTTCTTAGAATTTTACAATTTTTGCCTTATTATTTCGATTCTAGTTGTGAAAGATACTTCTCAAATTTCCTACGTGTAAAAATCCTATGTTTTTTACTCATTACGTATGGTCTTTCCAATGAGAACCTTTTTTATGCATATGACAATAATGTTAATCAAAATTACGCACATGAACTACTTAGAACTTTTCGAGTCTCATCCACTCATTCTAAATAATTGCCAAAATAAATTTTATGAATTAAAATAGAAATTCCCCTATGTAGTCGCCAAAAACTGTAGGGAATATTTTAAGCATTACCCCAAACTCGAACCCCGCTGTGATCATACACTTAAGCATGGTGGCGTCCAAAGGGAAGGAAGCTAGAGCAAAAGAGTCGCCAACAAGTTTTAGGAACTTGTAAACCGTTCACTAGGTGAAGGATACACTCCTTAACGATCAAAGAGATCGTCAACTCCAATAGGTCTGGAACCAAGACTGGAAGTACGGGATGAAGGTACAAATCTAATCTAAAAGAGAAAGAACCTGCCCTAATAATAGGGTTCTACTTTATTCTACTCGTATTCATGTGCACTTTCTGACTAACATGGAATCAATAGATTAACCCTAAACCTGTTTAATCTATGTTGGTTGAATATTAATGCACAAATAAAAGTATTATTGGCGATCACTTGAATTATAATCATATTAACCCTAAACAAGATTATTAATTATCTTATTAAGCGTGATTACAAATTCCCTTTAATCATTCATAAAAGGTGTGATCAAGCAATAACAATAAATATATATCAAGCAACATAATAATAATAATAATAATAATAATAATAATAATAATAATAATAATAATAATAATAATAATAATAATAATATTAATATTAATATTAATAATAATAATAATAATAATAATAATAATAATAATAATTATTATTATTATTATTATAATAATAATTATAATAATAATAATTATTATTATTATTATTATTATTATTATAATTATAATTATTTATTATTATTATTATTATTATTATAAAATAATAATAATTGTTATTATTATTGTTATTATTATTATTATTATTATTATTATTATTATTATTATTATTATTATTATCTGAATAACAATCATGTTTAAAATAATCATCATAACAATAATTATAACAATTTTAATCATAAATCATAATCATGTTAAAGCATAATAATAGCAAGATCCTAAGAATGATACTAACAAGATTAATAACACATCCTAGCATGTCACTAAACAACAAAGATCAAAGCTTTAGCCCTAACATGATACTAACATGATATTAAGAAAGAAAATAGGAAGCATCATAGAAATTATAATTGATGTAATTAAAAAACTTATCCTTACCCTAAACATCATTCTAAGAAAAGCATCCTAACATGATACTGTAGGAGTTTATAGGTACTAATTGCGGAATAAACATGAATCATATTCATACTGTACTTGATCCCAAGATCTAATGCATAACACATAAAGAACATATAATCGTACCTTTGAAGCGTGATTCCATGTGCGATCGAGCAAGAACAATGGGAGATAAAGAACCCCAAGCGTGATTCCTCTACTTGGTCCACGGGCACAGATTAAGACCTCCACTAATGCTAGTTAGTTGCAATTGAACCCTTCAATTGACCATCTACGGAGAAGAGCAAGCAACGAACCACCATGAACCACCACAAACCACCACACGCACCACCAAGGGTGGCCGGCCGTACGGACGAGGGGAGGAGAGAGATAGCCGTGAGATAGAGAGAGGAATTATGGTTTTTAGGATTGGTAGCCTTGATGTCAAAATACACTGTGTGTGAATTATGAGTGCTTTTTTGCAACCCTAGGCATGGATCTTATTTATAGATCTCATCTCTAAATAAGAGCCCATGTCAAAAGCCCAAAACCTAATTCCAATCTAACTATGCTAGCCCAATCCATTTCATAATTAGTTAATTACTCATGAGGCCCATTAATGGGCCTCTAACTTGCTTAATCCAATATCCTTGTGTGTGACCTTATAGGATCCATTATAGCGACCTTTGGACTATTTGACTAGTCCAAAGATCATCTCTCATAGTCTAGCAATAAATGATGACGCCCCAAGAGAACGAACTTATTATCTCCATAATAGTGATCCTTGATATATCCAGTAATTGCACTTATTGAAGACACAACTCCTTCAATCTCCCACTTGTCTGAGACAAGTGCGCAATATTCAAATTCCTTAAGTTAATGTGTATCGATTTTATAATATGATTGCATCTCATGTCGTGATCATATTAGTCTACGAATCTTTTCTTGAAAAACTGAGTTAGATTCACAGAATAAATGATTACTATGTAATGCATTTGAGCACGGCCATGCATTTTTTGAATTCTCCCTCTTCAGGGGGCCAAGAACATTCCTAATTAAATAGGTAGACTCAATCCAATCTTGTGGCAACCAAAGCTCCCACTTAACTTTTGAAGTAACCGAGAAACATCCTTTATAATCTCTAGTTACGGGCAGACGTTTGAATGTACCACAGTAAAATCAGCCATTTAATGGAATCAGTGTTCCACTCATGTCAAATGAATCCACTAATATATCCAGAAGCTATATACTTGAACTTCAAAGTAGGTCTATAGTTCGATCATGCATCATTCATGCATATCCATGTGATTGACCGAGCTTCACTACGCTCTTATAGCCCATGAAACTGCACTATCCAATCAATCTTACATGCTAGTCCATTAATTGAAATCATTTATGTCCAGTTTAATGATTCCGAAATAGGAACTTAAATAATATATGAATTTAGTTCATCTGTGGGGTTTCATTCACCAGGTCATCAACCTGATGAGCCCATCAATTCATTATTATTTTGGACACTTTATTTAATATTGAAACCACGATTAAATAAGCTTGAAACTTTGTTTCAATTGATAAACGTAATTCTACAAGTTAATGTATTACTTATAAAATATGTTTTCTCAAAACATACACAACCTAAATTACATAACTTGCTTCAATCTAAGAATCTTAGTATGACTCTCATACCTTGGTCATGGAAGGGGTTTAGTAAGTAGAGTTCATGAGACATTCTCATAAACATGAATTTTTGCAATTTCTAAATTTTATAATGATATTCACCTCTATACACTAAGAATTTTCCTTTGACCTTAATTTCTAATTTGTATTCCAACATCACATTGGATTTCGATTGAAATCTATCATCACTTGTTCTTAAAACACGTGAATCAAATAAACGAGTATAGTCCATGTCATGCATGATGCATCCTTTGCATACTGCATAAGGATCATCACTCAAAACCTTAATTTCATCAACCTTTCTCAAAGCATTGAATCGTTGATCAATGTGTCATGTTACATGGGATTGAAGCTCCTTTCAATATAATATTGAACTTTATAAGAATCTTATCAATATAATTTTCTTAACCAAGCTAAAACATACTTCAAAACCTATCTCTATAGATCTTGAATCCCAACTGTACTCATCTTCCTCTTCCAGGTTTTCATACAAAATGCATTAACCATCACTTGACTGTTCAAGAAATGAATTATCACTCTTTATACTAGACCAAGAAGACTGTATAGCTCCCACTAAATATCTTGTACATACACGACCTTTTCTTCATTTTACGAGAACATCAAACGAATTTATTAACTCACAAAATTAAGAACACTAATTTTTTATTGTATCATATACAAATCTTTTTCATGAACAATTTCAAGAAAGAGTTTTGAAATCCATCTACCAAATCTTATAAGGTAGAAATCACTAAAATATCTTTAATAGATCTTCCCAACATGACTAACATAAAGTTTTCATCGTAGTCATAATCATACTATGAATTAGCTGAATCCTTTAACAAGTCTTTGCTTTAGTTAGAAAAAAAAAAAAATTTCTTGTCTGTTTTTCTTATAATGGGTCTCACCCGATTAGGAAAATTATTCAAGTGTCAAACACTTGCTTACAGAGTTAGAGTCTATCTCAGATTTCCTGGTTTTAAACCACTTTGAGTCATAACTAGTCAAATCATCTTTGTTACTTGCACAATCATCATGTTCCAAAATGAATATTTTAGAACTCTTAGTCAATATGAAATCATATTTATTTGACTAAGTTTTACATATGTTAGTCATCGTTGTAGGTTTGATGCAACAATTGAAACTCATACAACAACTTTGTTTAGTTTCAATGAGAAACGACAAGAGAGGATGTGCACTTAGAATGTACTACCTTCGACACATGGTTATTATTATCATTACACTTAATGAGACCACGCGTTGTCTTTTGTAACATGAGGTGAATCATGCTCATATTGTTGCTTTTATTTGATTATTTCTCATATCTCTTCAAGTTTTTCAAAATCACTTTTCTTGAACTCTATCAAGGCTCTCAAAATTTTTGAGATTCTTATACTCCCACTTGCCTTTTGAGGAGGCACATTTAGCATAGGGTGAACCAATCATTGTTTGAACCACGTTTGTTTGTTGCTTTTCTCGACTTCTTTTGATATTTATACTACTCTCACTTGACCTTTTGGAACAATTTCCATAAGGGCACCTACTTGAGCAACAAACATTTTGTGCTAAGTATGATTTGTGTAGTAGTACCCCGTGCTCTGTATAGGAATTGATTGTGTATTAAAAGATATAATAAAACTTTTATTCCTTGCTTTGTAGAAAGATTTTATAAGAAGTTTTCTTATCCATATCACATATGAAACCTTTGCTACATTTTGATTTTACCTATGTTTCTTTGTTTAGTTCTGTAGCTTATCTTAGAAGTACATCCCTTGAATAATGGTTGGAAGATAGGTAATTTTCATCCATTATCAAAATATATCTTATATAGATTGATAGCTCCCTTCATAAACACTTCACAAGGTTTTCTTTCGGAGTTTGTTGTAAAACGATTTCACAACTCTTGGATGTTCATCAAGGTCTTGACTTATATTCTCATTATTACGATCATGTCACAATACTTTGAATGTGTTGCCAAGTATATGTCTTGACTTAAATTTTATACAATTACAATCATATTGTAATGTAATTATTATCTTGTTAAGTTGATACTGAAATTCATACTAAACATTTTGAACTTTTCAAAATTTTCACTCTTATGCTTCAACTAAGCACAGGTAGTGATCATATCACAAATGAAGTTTCATTGTCCGTCTCTAGCCTTTGAACCTTTGGTTTTCGTACATCGATATGTATTCGACCTTGAGTTCACATCATCATTTCTTTGAATGGTGACTTTTCAAATTTTCAAATTAGAATGATAATTACATATATCAATGGATTCATAATCTAATGATATTGAAAGTCCATCCCTTTGAATCTTTCACATGCAATGTTCATTTTTGTTCGAATTATTTGACATTTTAGAGACAATTCATATATAGAAATGGTTTAATTATTTCAATCATATAGATTTTTGAACCTATTTAGTAGTCTCAAAACACATTACGACTCAATGAAGCATAGAATAACATATATTCCACTTTTTTAATCTTCGATGCTTAGTCATTACTAACATTGAATGGTGTTTTGATAATGGCAAGAATGAATAACATGTATTTAATTCTAGCCAATAACAAGGTAAGGTGAAATATAGGTTCTACTTGTAAAGTTGCAACTTTTGCTTCCAAATTTGTAGATTCTACTTGTAAAGTAGCAACATTTGCTTCAAAACTTGTAGATTAATTACTCCTTTAGAGAAATCATTTTCTATAATATACTTCTTAATTTGGAACATTTTCATTCTTTTACCTTCCAACTGTTATGAGGTATTTCTAGTCAATTGTAATTGGTCCATTTAATTTGAAACATTTGTTGTTCATGACAACTTTTATCATGTAAGTAGTTCTAGGTTTGAGAAGTAGCAACTTTTTTGCATTTCTTGGCCTATAACTTCTTAATGCAATCCTCATATATTCCTAAACCTTTCCCATTCAAGCCACTTAGAACACTTCTCTTAGGTTCAAAATGATGCTTTACTTAACTACTGTAAACACTTTTTCATGATTTTGCTAAGTCTTATTCAATCATTATTCATATTAGAGTTTAATCAACCATTTAACTCTATATGAAATGGATGAAGAATAATGTCATTTGATCAACTTTTGATCATAGATATTTCTAATCACTTTCTTATATTCAATCATGTTGAAGATAAGAGACTTTATTGGACTTCTATACTTGTCTTTTAGAAGGTTTGTACCTCCCACCTCATTATATCCCTTGAACACTTTTCAAAATGAAGATGTTTTGGCATTTTATTCAAACATTTTGAATAAAACCAACCATAGACATGTGACATGGACTTCTAAAACTTGCCTTCTAGAACGATCATAGCAAAATTGGAATATAGGTTTAAGGATTATCTTTTAACCTTTTGAGAACATTTCTCTACTTTGTCTTCAATCGAGGAGATTATATAATAATAATATTAGAACGACATGTTACTTATAAGTAAACGCAAAATTCAATTATGTTTAATAAAAAATTTAAAGTGCCATAAGCTAATTAAATTGGCAACTATAAAACATTTATTCAATTTTAATTGATCCCTATTGAATAAAATGATTCCAAGATCCTTTATTTGTGCAATAATTGATCGGACTTTGGCCCTAGCATCAACCATTACATTTTCAAGGTGAGTAAACTCTTTACTGATCACAGCTCTTGTAACTCTTGGTTGAATAATTACCCATCACATGTTTAATTATTACCCTTAGCTTCAAGGTTCTAAACTCTTTAGGTAACCTTGTTGAGTATAACCAATTAAAATTGTAAAATTTGACTTACCCCCACTCCCCAAGGATATAGTATGACACCCAGCTTTGGCATGACCCATCATAAATATCAAAGGTTTCATCGGGTTTTTAATTGGAAAAGCTACCTCAATATTACTGGGACCTAGATTTATTATGTTGTGATTATTTAGTGAACTCTAGAGCATCAGCACAAAACATCAATAAAATCTAACATGCATAATAAACTGAATGCATAAACAAGACATAGCATGGCCCCTAATCCTAATAAAACTAATAAAGTAAATGCTCCCACTTGAATCATCATGGATTTCATCCACCTTACTCCTTTGGGCCTTCACTTCATGGGCTTCTTAGATTAATTGCAACTTGTAATTTTACTCTATTCTATCTACTACTTAAATAAAATGAAATAAAATTACAAAAATACTTTATCGGTACGTAGACCGTACTAAGATTACAAAAAAAAATCATGATGCGCAGATCGTATTTAGAAATCTACTGGGCCATACTAGTAATTATATAGCAATAAATAACATCATATATTATAAAATGTCCACATAATAATCACTCATCATGCTTTCCTAAACTACAACATCGAATGTTCACAATTAAGGAAACATGGCACAAAAAAAAACTCATACTCTAATTAATGCAATTAAATAATATCATATATTATTCATGACCATCAATAAATATCGTATATTTTAAGTTAGTCACGAGATAGAATCAAATATTATTTTAATCTTAAAAGATAAATCATATTTATCCTCAAAGATTATCCTAACAATGTTAGGAAATTCTATCCTAATTACTAGCCAGTCACAAAATTTTAAATCAATTATATCCAAAAATAATTATAGGATAATCACATTAATTAAATCAATTATTATCCTTTTGGAATATGCTAAGAATATCCTTACAAATCTTATCCAAAATTAACCACTTTAATTATGGATAATTATCAAAATTAACATTTTAAATATGGATAATAATAAACTTAACAACTTTAGAAAGATTTGATTTTATCCTAAAATAAATGATTTAATCCAAATAAAACCGATTTTATCTTTCAAAATAAAAGATCATATTTTCAAAATATTTTATCTCATCCAAAATAAATCATATTTATCTTGAAATATTTAAAATAAAATAATAATAATTTTTTTAAAAAACGTGCACCGCCACATCGGCCACCGTGGTTAGCCAGCCGAAGCTAGCCACGGTGGCTGATTGCCAATAGCAGCCACTATCGCAAGGGTAGCAGCACTGGCAGCCGTGGCAGCAGCCGTGAAACGCTTGCACGCTGCTGCCCACAGCCAACTTCGACCGCCGCCTTCCCCTCCCTCCCTCTTAAATTGCCACCAAGTCGGCAGCCACCGTGGCTGCGCCACCCAACCGCGGCTGCCGGCCTCAGAACTATTTTTTTTGTTCAATTTAATAAAATAACATTTATTAAAATTAAATCAAATCATTCCAAAAATTAAAATTAAATTAACAGTCAATCTTAAAATTAGGGTTCCTCATAAAAATTAATCCCAATTTAATTTTAACTTTTAAAATTAAATCGATGATCATACATAAAACATTTTTATGCATATTTCAATCCGATTAAAATTATAAAACATAAAATAAATCGAATTAAATCAAAATCAAGCACAAAAATCATATTTTAGGGCTAGGAGTTTTCAAAATAATTTGAAATTAGGGTTAGGGTTTTCAAAAATCCGAAACTAGGGTTCTAGGGTTCGGAATTTTGGAATGATCTAGGGCTTAATTCGGTCCTCTTCATGGCTATTATGAGCATAATTAAATCACATTTAATTAATTCCAAAAGTTAAATCACATTAAATATAACAATAGAACCATAATTAAATTAATCTCGCTCCTAATTGAATTAAAATTGCGGATTATCAAAGAATTATTGTCAATATGCGTAAATGCAATAGGCTAACTGATACCAATGTAGGACTTTATAGGTACTAATTGCAGAATAAACATGAATCATATTCATATAGTACCTGATCCCAAGATCTAATGCATAACACATAAAGAACATATAATCGTGCCTTTGAAGCGCGATTCCACATGCGATCGAGCAAGAACAATGGGAGATAAAGAAACCCCAAGCGTGATTCCTCTACTTGGTTCACGTGCATAGATTAAGACCTCCACTAATGCTAGTTAGTTGCAATTGAACCCTTCAATTGACCTTGTACGGAGAAGAGCGAGCAACGAACCACCATGAACCACCACGAACCACCACACGCACCACCAAGGGTGGCCGGCCATACGGACGAGGGGATGAGAGAGATAGCCGTGAGATAGAGAGAGGAATTAGGGTTTTTTAGGATTGGTTGCCTTGATGCCAAAATACACTGCGTGTGAATTATGACTGCTTTTTTGCAACCCTAGGCATGGATCTTATTTATAGATCTCATCTCTAAATAAGAGCCCATGTCCAAAGCCCAAAACCTAATTCCAATCTAACTATGCTAGCCCAATCCATTTCATGATTAGTTAATCACTCATGAGGCCCATTAATGGGCCTCTAACTTGCTTAATCCAATACCCTTGTGTGTGACCTCATAGGATCCATTCTAGAGGGCTTTGGAATATTTGACTAGTCCAAAGATCATCTCTCATAGTCTAGCAACAAATGATGACGTCCCAAGAGAACGAACTTATTATCTCCATAATAGTGATCCTTGATATATCTAGAAATTGCACTTATCGAAGACACAACTCCTTCAGATACTAGGAATCAAAATAACAATCTAAACATGATTTCTATATCATAATATCAATTAAACAATTAAAGCACTTACTTGGATGCCTCGTACCTCTTTTTAATAACAAAATACACACGTTAGTAACTTCAAGGAAAATAATAAATCAAAACAATTAAATTAAATTATTGAAAAAGAGATTTGGGACCAAACCCACAAAAATAACAAACCTTTCACGTCTAGGGCGAAGGCAACTTCGAACTTGGCTAGGTGTTTCTAGTGCTAATGTATGAAGAATTGTGTTTGTAAAAGGCTAGGCTAGAAAGAGGGAGAGAGAGAATAAGATTTAGCTTAGAGAGAGAAGAATTAGAGAATTCTGGTTGAGAGTTGGTGATTTAAAATGGAGGTTTAAGGACCTTATTTATAATAAAATAGTCCAGAATTGATAATACGAATCAGAGTTCGAAAAGGAACAAAACACGCCTCTGTCGCCAACAGGACCTGTCGTCGTGCGACAGGGTCTGTCGCGAGACGACAACCTGTCGTTAGGCGATGCAGAAGGTTTTTCCACACGTTTTCTACACGGGATTTACTTTTTGATAAAATCAAGTCGTAAATGTCCATACGAAGGGTAAAATCATAATTTCATTTAAAAAACTTCTTGTATTCCAAATAAAACTCATGAAACATAATTATCAATCCTAATCCCATTAGGATTCAAAAGAACCTTCTAGAAGATTTTAGAAGACTATAATCAATCCTAATTGCATTAGGAATGAAAATTTATAATAGGCCCTCCTCTAGATCATTGGGCTGCATATAAAAATCAAACTGGGCCCAGTTTAGTATTTTGGCCATAACTTCCTCAATATTCATCGGAATTGGGCTTATAATATATCGTTGGAAAGCTCTTTTCGAGCCCAATCCAACTAAACCATTATTGGACCTATGTTATGGACCAAATTAATCTGGATTGGCTATTTTCATAAAATAGAGTAGGTTTTCGAAAACAGAAAGAGAGTTTAATAAAAAAAAACTAACCACAACATTAGACTTTCCACACTTTCACTTAATTCGATTATGATTCGACGCGAAAGGTATTCATCATCGGGTTTGGTATTGGGGAGACACAAATGGGTGTCTACAGATACCCATTATGCCTCATAATATCAGTTGCAATCCACCACCTTTCACAGGCATGTCTAGCTCTAACAACATGAGGAATCCAGGTATTCAAATACCACATATCATTCCAATGCTTACGCACGCAATTACACATCGCTTGGGCTTGAGGGGTGCACTTAGGAAAGATATACATGCATAATATTTCAGGAATAGATAAGGCATGGGGCGCATCCTCTAGAGCAGCCATGTAGTGAGGGTCGTCTATTGGATCCATTAACACTAACAAAACACCCAATAATCATAGCTTAGTGTTAACACAACCACAAATTAAAATAATTCAAACCTAGAAATAATCTGTTTTCAAAATTACTAACAATGAACATCAACCAATTATAAGCATCTATTTACTTGAGTAACAAAGCCGAAAATTCAATCTGAATTAACAAAATACATAAATTCAACACATTATAGCACATTATATACGACTACAAAAAAAAACTAATGATCAACATAAAATTCTAAATCCTACAATACTAATAATATTTTCAACTTAATATCAATATTAAAACAATAAAAATAACAGAGAAAACAATATACCTTGTAATTTAGTTGCGTCCGAATAAAAATTGATTAAGAAACTACTAAATCTCCTATGTTGAAGCTCTAGAAATGGATGGATTTTTTAACGAACAGAAGAGAAATATGAAAGGGTGGATAGTTTTTGTTGAGAATATGATTTTTTTTTTAATAATTTACTTAAATAAGTTATTATTGCGCTCTTTCCCAAGTAATTTTATTCTAAATTAATCAATTCATCATTTCCTGGCTTTTAATTTGTCCACGTATTAACTTAGTCCTAATATAAAATATTGTAATATAAGAAATTTAGTGTAATCTAATTTCTGACAAATATAAACCATTACATGAAAATTTAAATCTAAATCCTGACTAAAATATACTAATTTTTGACCAAAAAGTATTATAGCCTGATTATTATAATTTAATTCCTGAAAAAAAAAGACAATACATGATTAAAATAAAAAAATTCATAAATCAAACATACCAATTTAAACTTAAAATAATATACAATAACAAAACAAAATAAAATGAAAGGACGATACTAAATAGATACTCAGCAATGTATAGGCTACATATTTCATATATTTCATAAAATATAATATATTTTTGAAATTTTAATTATTACATATCATTTTTTTTCATATATTGTAATGATATTGATTGAGGTTTATCCTTAAGAAAGAGAGAGAGAAAAAAAAAACCTAGAATCTTAATCTTCTTCTTCAGATTTTAAACAAATGTATAAGTATAAAGCTTAATGTATTTACCAAACTAAGCCGATAAATTGATCTGAACTTAACAGAGTATTTTGCCGAATTTTCATAGAAATCAGCCATTGTCTTCAAGATTGTACAAAAGAAGAAATATAACTTAATGCAAAAGTTAATGATATAAGACTCAACCTTATATAGAAACAATAGAGGTTGTTAATTTATGTCTTTTTATAGAAAAAACTTGATTTAAACAGCCTTTAAATAGAAAATAGTTATGTATGAACAGTAATTATTAACATGTAATTTAACAGAAGAAATTATGACTTTTGTCTGTTTTTTATGACTTTTTCATGATGCAATAAATTACTTTGAAATGATATGAATTTTTCAATTTTTTCAAATTTGTATGAGTTTTTGAAGATGCAATTAAATACTTTTTCAATTTTTTCAAATTTGTATGACTTTTTGAAGTTGCAATTAAATACATTTTCAATTTTATATGACTTTTTTATAACTTTAGTCAAATTTGTATAACTTTTTCATAATAAAATATATTAAATTTTTATATTTTTAAAACTTTTCATGATACAAGAACACTTATGGCACAAGGAGAAAACAATATTGTTTTTACTGAATAAATTAAACTTACTTCTGACTAAACTTATTAAACCTGACATTAATATTCTTATTCCTGATTAAACATATCATATTCATGCCTATACGTATCTTATTCCTGACATTATAATCTTATTCCTGATATATATTTTGTTATTACTGACAATAATAATAATATTCTTGATATACATATATTTATTCCTAACCTATATTATTTTATGACAAGTGTAGTAATCCTTTTTTTTTTTTTTTTGTTAGGAAATGCAACTACGGATCATTCATTAATAAACACTCCTTGGAGGCAATAAATAACAAAGAATTTCTACAACCTTATAACAATATATCAAGGGAAAAAAGAAGCAACAAAATTATGTGACAACGCTTTGGAACAAATGTACAAATCTGTAAGAAAAGTGTTCTAAACAAATGAAGAAAAAATTCGTGAGCTTAATGAAGAACAAGAGAGAAGGAATGCTATAAAAGATCCAAAGCGACAAAAAACAAAAGTAAGGCCAAAGAAAAACAAAAGAATTAGAGGGCATTTTGAAAGAAGAAGAACAACAACTAGAGATCTAAATGAGTTTGGTACTAAAAATCCAAATCCACAACTCATTTAATATTGAGACATTCATTAAATAATTTTTTATTCATTAAAAATATTTGTAAAAAGTATCATATTTTATTCTAGTATATTTTGATTTTGATATTTTATTTTTATAATCAAAATTGAGTTTTGATATTTTTTATTATTCCTGACAAAATTAATCTAAATTCTGAACAAAATAATCAAAATGTACAAATCACTTATTTCTTGAATACTATCTCCTAATTGTCTTCTGTTTTTCCTCATAAAATAATATAACTTATGCAAAAACACGCATGTATATTTGACTGATAATATAAAGGAAAAGAAAATATATACATATATAAATAACTGTAAAAACAAAATTTATCAACGAAAACAAACCTAATATTTTAACTACAAAAAGGAAATATATATGCAAAATAAAATTATGTAACTATTGTCTATATTTTGCTGTTTTTCCATTTCCTTTAGTTTCTTCTGCTCCAACTTGAATCTCTTCTCTTTTTCTTTCTATATAGCAGCTTTATCCTTGTTATATTGAGCCTCAAGCTTCTTCCTTGCAGGCTGAGCTTTGGAAATTTTGTCTTTGGTGATAGAAAATGCAATGCCATCATTCCACAATTTATTGCGTAAAAAATTGGCTTCTCTATTAACCAAATTATAAGCTATTATGCATCTATACAACTTCCGAATTTGTTTCTGCAAATTTGTACAAAAATACAAAAATAAGAACACTAAAAAATAATTAGTATAAATCACAACAAATATTAAGAGAGAAAAACACTTACAAGTTTTAAATCAAGAAGTCCTCTATCTAGTCCAATGTATTTTTGCATACACATTAATGCAAAAAGCCCACAATCATAATTCTTTGTGCTCGTCTTCTAATTAAGAAAAAGATACAATCATAATTCTTTGTGCTCGTCTTCTAATTAAGAAAAAGATGGAGTATGCCATGGCAACTTAGGAACACTTTCCGCTAATGGATGTTCTTTCTTTTGCAAATAAATATTAACAACTCTAATATATATATATATATATATATATATATATATATATATATATATATATATATATATATATATATGTATGTATGTATATATATAGTGTAATTTTTAAGAAACATAATGAGATAGTTTACAAAAACTTACCAAATACTTTTCTATTCCATTCAAATGAGTTCGAACGATGTCGGTCCTGTTATTTATCCAATCTATACGTGAAGTTATACTAGGAATAAAATTGAAAACCATCAGAGTATAGTGATTATTGTACCAAATGGGAAAGGTTAACTGCAAAATAATAAAAAAAAAATAAGTTAAACTATTATTTCTTATAAATCAATACCTGACTAAAACTTGCTAATTTTGGACTTTTTGATTGTTATGCCTGACTAAATACAACAATACACGAGATGAATTATCTAATACCTGACTAAAGCATGATAATTCATGACTAATAATATCTAATTTCTAATTATAATAATCTAATTCCTTACTAAATATTGTAATGTTTGATTCCTGACCTATATTATGTTAAACTTCAAAATGTTAAATACAAAACTCTAACTCTAAGACTGTTTAATTCCTGAATACAATATTTTTATGCCTGACTAAAATAGATTAATACCTGACATAAGTTATCTAATATCTTACTATAAAATGTTAATATCTGACTTAGATGTTATAATCCCAAACAAAAATACACCATCTAACTTTGATTGTTAAATTCATGACTAAAACTTTAAAATTCGTGATCAATATAACTTAATTCCTGAATATAATAATCATATTTCTGACTTAAATTGTATGCCTTACAAAATATGACAATACCTGAGATGAATTATCTAATATCTGACTAAGCATAGTAATTCCTGACAAATAATATCTTATTCCTGATCATAGTAATTGCATTCCTGACTAAATATTGTAATGTTTGATTCCTGACCTATATTATGTTAAACTTAAAAATATTAAATCCAAAACTCTAACTCTAAAACTGTCTAATTCCTAAACAAAATATTGTTACACATGACAAAAATAGATTAATACCTGACTATAAAAGCTAGTACCTGAACATAAAAATATATTACATGAGTAAAACAAGAAAAAAAATTAAAAACTTACTAACTCTACTTCAGCTATGTTGAGATTTGGAAAACGTTTAACCCATTTATCAATGAAAACATAAACATCATTAGCATCATATTTTTTCAATTCCATATCAAGCTCCTGTTTTTTCAACTCATCCTTAAACTTTGCAGGTTCTAATGGATCATTTTCAAAAGAATTCAAAATTTTTCCTGCTCTTTGATGAACTTGACTTGTTTTATATAGTTTTCTATATTTGTTATATATCTCTTTATAGTCTCCTACTATAAAAAAAATAAAACATATATTATGTTATATACATAAAAATTCCAAAGATAATAAGTAAAGAAAAAAAAAACTTACAGCAACTCCAGTATAAAAAAAAAAACAAATCTCTTGTACTGAAAAATTTCTTGTCAGTTATTTTGCTCTCTTCAAGATTCAACATAGAATCCTAAGAATCATGAATAACACTATTAATCCAGACAGAGGGGCACAACTAACAAAACTCCTCTTTTACCAAAATAATATCACTTTGGGAAAGATCTTCGGTGGTAAACTAACAGATAACATAACCAGTATCTTCCACATACAACCTCCTGTTACGCGCCTTAACTCCTTCATTTTCTCTTGTAGGATCTAACTCTTGCTCCTCATCATATTTCCCAAAAAAAAGGAAGTCACACTTATATTTTTCATGCTCACTTAAATTTTTCAGATAGAGAGGCTTATTTTCCTACAAACTCCTAGAGACAAGCATTTGTTGATTTTGAATCGGAATCTTATCAATAGGGGGATGTACCTCGCTGAATCATTAACTGCTTCCAAATTAGCTTGCAATTCCAACTGCTGCTTATCTCTTAAATATTGCGATCTCTCAGCCATAATTTTTTTTAGCATATGCATCAGCAGCAATAAAGGTAATTTCAGGAGGAACATTTGCACCAGTAGAAATTTTGTCTACATCAATTAACTGAATGTGTGTTTTAGGAGGCTGAGTTCCTATTTCCATAAACTCATCTTGAGACAAATCAGCAACAACAGGAGTAGGAGTTTTATCTATTATAACTAGGTTAAGATTAGGAGTAGTAGGAGATTCTAAAACTGCAGTTGGAACATATTCATTTGCAACCGATTCCGTTGCAACATATTTGTATCTCAATAAATCTAAAACTACAGTTGTATCTCTAGGCTGAGCTTCCTGCAAGAAAAATAAAATGTATTAAAATCAAACAAAAGTAATCTAAATCCAAACAACAATAACCTACACTAATTCCTGAATTAAAAATTCTAATTCCTGATATCAAGATTCTTATTACTAACAAAGGTAATCTAATAGCTGAATGAATAGATCTTTTTCCTGATTAAGAATGTATTACTTTAAAAAAAAAAAGTTAATTTCTGATCAAAAATTTATAATTCCTGACTAAACTATTCTTCTTACACATAGAATTAATCTAATATCTGACAGAAACAACTTTATTCCAAATAAAAAACTAAAGTTATAATTTACTTCTTAACTGTAGACACCCATTTGTGTCTCCCCAAAACCAAACCCAGTGATGAGTACCTTTCGCGTCGAATCATAATCGAATGAAGTGAAACTGTGGAAAGTTTAGTGTTGCGGATAGTTTTAATTTCTTTTCTCTTCTCTCTGTTTTTTTTGAAAACTTATTTTAAGAAAACAGCCAATCCAGTTTGGTTGGTCCATGATATGGGTCCAATAGTAGTGTAGTTGGATGGGGCTTGACAAGACCTTTCCAACGATATATTATAAGCCCAATTCCGATGAATATTGAGGAAGTTATGGCCAATTTACTAAACTAGGCCCGGTTTGAGCCTTATGTGCGGCCCAATGATCTAGGGGAGGGCCTAATATGATTTATCATTCCTAAAGAATTAGGAATGGTTTTAGTCTTCTAGATTCTTCTAGAAGGTTCTTTTCATTCCTAATTCAATTAGTATTGATAAATTGACTTTTGTTGACTTTTCAGAGTTTTAATTAAAATCAAAGAGCATTTTTAAGGAAAATATACGATTTTATCCTCCTGTACGGCAAAATTTATCTAATTTGGAAAAGCGCGTCAAAAACAGTGTTAGCGCCAAACGCCAGGCATTGGCGCCTGGCACCAGGCGCCAATAGCCTAATGTTGGCACCAGCTCTGTTTCAGTTGCGCCAGATGCTCTGTTTTTATATTTTATCTTTTTGGCTGATTTTCTCTATAATCAACGTCGTAAAAACTCCGTTTTCATTCACAAATTCTCATCAACATTCATCTAGATTCACCTACAACCAGTTTTCAATTCTCTCTCATTCTCTTTACTCATTCATTCATCTCTCTCTTCTCTTTTTCTAAACTAGTCTTTTACATACAAAATTCCGCATTCATTAGATCTAGAAACATCTAGCCATATTCGAAGTTGCCTTCGCCCTACACGTGAAAAGTTTAATTTATGAGGGTTTGGTCCCAAATCTCTCTTTCAATCTCTTAATTTAATTGTTGTTTATTACTTTCCTTGAAGTTACTAACGTGTGTATTTTGTTATTAGAAAGAGGTACGAGGCATCCAAGTAAGTACTTTAATGGTTTTTTATTGATGTTATGATGTAGACATCATGTTTATATTGTTATTATGATATTCCTAGTATCATGTCTAGGGTAATTTTAATATTAAATATGATTGTTACGATGCTTCCTATGTTCTTCCTAATATTTATTCATGTTAGTATCATGTTAGGGTTAAAGATTTAATTTTTATTGCTTAGTGACATGCTAGGGTTTGTTATTAATCTTGTTAGTATCATGCCTAGGATCTTGCTATTATTATGCTTTAATATTAACATGAACATGATTATGATTATAATTGTTATAATTTATGATGATTATGATTATTATTATTATTATCTCAAAAACAAAATCATACAACCTACAATAAATTAGTGGGAAGCCGAGATACAATCTGGGCCCCCACTCCTCTAGCTATAGCAAATCCTACCCTAGTGAAGATATGAGCTGCAGCACGAGCTCCAATGTCTTGCGTCGACGAGAACCTCTGAATCCGCTTCAGTAACGCAACAGCCTCCTTCTCTAATTCCCCAAGCGAAGAAAAGGAGAAGGGAATGAAACCATATCCAATCACCTGACATCGAGCTTCATACTTAACCCGCTTCCGATGAGCAGCATCAGCCACAACGCGCCCAGGAATAAAGTCAGATAGCCCCGACTGTGTCAAGGGAGAAGACCCTGTCAAATCAACACAGACATCGCGACCACGATCCCATGAATAAAGTAACACATCCGCAGGTCTGAGGGCCTCGTCGTTCCCTCCAGCCAACCCAATGTCAACCTCCTTTCTCGCCGAAATCCCAGAACGATAGCAAACATCAACAAGGGTATCCCGAACGACATTATGCCGATGTTTAATACCCACAATACCAGCACAAGACACCGCGTGATCACCGAAAATATCTCCAGCAAAAACCCTCGAACAAGCAGAGCACGACGTCGAGACAGAGAATAAAGGAACACCCAACCGATAGGACAACACACATCGATAAGTCTTAGCGTTCATCGTCTGACCCAACCCCGAAATAGGAACCGCCCGAAGCCAAGCTGAGGTATGATCACCCTACTGTGATTTCCATAATGCTGATTGTCGAGGAGTTAAAGAATAAGCAGATTCTGCAGAAGCGGTAATCTTTGTGAAATACATATCTGCCAATTTCTTCATGTGTTTAGGGGCAGCGACCTCACTAGGATTACTCAAAATGTCAGACTCCACTGTTCCATTAAACAAACACAACGCATCCTTAAAGGCTCGTCCAAGACCAACAATGCCAGCATGCCGAAGAAGTTGTGTCTGCAACCCAGCAGACTGCAACCGAGAAGCAAGAAAAGCATAGTGACGAACATCACCTGCAGAATAAACACCAAGCCCTCCAAACGCAAATGGTAAGGTGGCAAGCCGCCACTGCCAATCACCAAACCCAGGCCCCGAAGCGGTAACAATATGCTCCAAGGAAGATCGAAGAGCTCCATCAAAAGTGCGCTGAGCTACCTCAAAAGTACTAGGAGGACAAGTACGTAATGCAAAGTAGAGTTTTGAAACTCCAGTACATGCCCTAAGTAACAACAGTTCACACTGAGGATCATCAAGCATAGCGACCTTATCCATAAGGACAATTGTCTTGGTCACCCTCTGCATCACAAGGTCACCACTGAAACCAGAATCGGAACTAGCGGGACCTCCAAGCAACCTAACACCACGCAAAGGTCGAGAAATATTAGGCGGAAAGACACTCACCAGCCTGCTTCGAGGGTCTTCCGTAGGCCAGAAAACTTCAGTTTTTTCCACGTTAAGACATAACCCAGAACGAGGTCCTTCCTCCATAATCAACTGCAGAACTTGCCCCACCACCAAAGTGTCACCAATAATCGTGCCGTCATCTAAATACCAAGCCTGAAGACATACATCAAAAGTCTCCCTAATTTTACATACCAGGGTTGTAAAACCAAAGAAAAAAGCAAAGGACCAAGGGGATCACCCTGCTGCACCCCTTGAGATGACCATAAGGTTTGGTCCCCATAGTACAACCTGGCTGGATTAGAATAGCAGAATTCAACCCATCGCGAAATGCCCGGACAACGGCGATGTACCTCACTTAACATGACCGAACGATCAACCAGATTGAAGGCATTTTGAAAATCCACCAACAACATAGATAGACCCACATCAGAACCACGGTCCTCAATCAACCGATTCACCGCATGAAGAATTGCCTCACCACCTGAAGAAACCCCAACACCAAATTGAAGGCCATCAAAGTAACTCCCTAAAGACTGACCAACCATAACAGCACCCACCTTCGAAACGAGACGCCGCCAAACCGTACCCACAGCAATAGGACGGATACCACCACCGGGCTTGACAAGTGGCGTAAGAGGAGCACTAGCAATGTACTCTCCTAATTCCATAGGACATCTTCCAGCTAGAAAGAGATTAACCACCCCGGTAATAGAGTCAACCAACTCATCTGAGACTGCCACAACTGCACCACTTAAGCAATCCATAAGATGTTGAGCACGCAAACCATCCCTACCACATGATGTGCCACGAGGGAAGCTCTTAATCCGATCCAAAACAACAGCAGAAGTCGTAACAAGATGAAGGTGATCAATAGGTATATCAGGCAAGGATGGAGCTGGAGATGGAGGGTGCTTGGCCTGTAAATCCGCAAGAGTGGCATCATTATAAGGAGCAACGCCTGAAGAAGAAAGAATCCGAACTGCAGCAGTGTAATGGCCATCGCAAATCTTCCTACGACACTGCTTTATATTACGCTCTTCCAAATCAATGTTCTCATCATCAACCGCCGACAAAGTAGGAGAATCCTCTGCCAAAATTTCCCTCACAAGCTGCAAATTACCACCCGCTACACCCCAAGAACAAATAGCACGGGAAATACTCTCTTCCTGATGCCGACGTCTGACCGAAGACCGAGACTCACGACTACTCCTCGGGCGAAAGATTTTAAGGATGCAAAGAGGTAACACCAACAAAGAGACCCAATTAGAAATGTCATCAGGCTTAGAGATCACCTTATCAAGAGTGCCTTTCAGAACCCGAGAAAACCCCAAACGACACTTGGGAGGGATAGACTTAACAGTGCGAAACCCCTTAGAGAATAAACAATCAAGGAGAGCCACATCAAAACCGCCGTTATTATCTCGCACCTCACCATCCACATGACCAACTCGAGCAGGAGAAGAAGAAGAAGGAGCTTGCGGCTTGCTGAAATTATGAAGCACAAAACGAACAATACCATCTCCTTCATCAGGGGGTGACACATCCTCATCCCTATCATGACGACACTTAGAACGAAACGTGTGCGTTTTATAGCAAACTCCACATAACCAAATCCCCATACGCCTAAAAGTAACTTCTTCCTCATTATAAACAGCCAAATTAGAAGTAAGAGAATGTCGGGTGATATCTCGCGCACCGATACAACAATGACGATCACTAAGATGCCTGATTAGAGAACGTCGAGTAAGGCCATTTCCACTCCCATATTGACAACCACTAAGACCCACAAACGGACAATGAAACTTCACAACGACTCCCGACATAGGCTGCAAATAACCTCCCAAGTGACACTTGGAAACTGCTAATTAAACCCCTATAAAGCTGCCTGAAAACTGCACCCAAAACACACCAAAAACACCACCAAAACGTACCAAAACAACTGGCCAAAAATTGACCAGAAAAACCAGTCCACAAATAGACTTAAACCAGAGTCAAAACGCCTGAAAACTGACCTGAAATACGCCGGAAAATGCACCAGAAACAGACCATAAACTGCACCCAAAAGCAGTCGAAACTGCACCCGAAACTGCCACAAACCACAGCCTTAAACTCGAGCAGTACCAACCTGAAGTATGCCCTAAAAACGAACAGAAATTTGCTAGGAAACCAGCCTGAAAACAGCCCTCAAACAGCCCGCAAACAGCCCAAACTGACCCAAAGCCGCACCCAAAAACGCTCCAAAAACACACCCTAAAACACGACTAAAACAGACCCCAAAATCACGATTGAAAACAGAGCAGAAACAACTTGAAATCGATCAGAATGTCACCTGAAAAACAGCCTGAAACTAGCCCGAAAACAGCCCTCAAAACAGACCCAAAAGCCGCCTGATCATTGCACCAAAATTGATCAAAAAACGCACCCAAAATCACGACTAAAAACAGAGCAGACCTAGCTTGTAGATGCTGCCAGAAAACCGCTGAACTGCTCGCGCAACCTCTCAGAAAATAGCCCCGAAACTGCCTGAATGTCGACGGAAAATTGCGTAGTTGTTGCCTGCTAAGAACCCAGAAAACGCCCTTTGCCTGAGAGCTAACACTTCGCCGGAGAAGAAGCCGGAAAATTGACGTGGAAGCCGGTGATCAAGCCTAAAACTACCCAACCCTAATCGATTATTATTATTATTATTATTTTGATGATGATTATTTTATTTATGATGATTATTATTATGATTATAATTTTATTTATCATGATTATTATTATGTTTCTTGATTTTTATATTTATTGCTTGATCACACCTTTTTATGCATATTTAAAGGGAATTGGTACTTGTAATCACTATTAATAAGATAATTAATAATCTTGTTAGGGTTAATGTGATTATAATTCAAGTGATCGCCAATAATAGTTTTGTTTGTGCATTAATATTCAACCAATATAGATAAACATGTTTAGGGTTAATCCTATTGATTGCATGTTAGTCAAAAACCGCACATGAATACGATCAGAATAAAGTAGAGGCCTATTATTAGGGCATGTTCAATCTCTTTTAGGTTGGATTTGTACCTTCATCCCCGAACCCTTATTTGGTTCTAGACCTTATGGAGTTGACGATCTCTTGGATTGTTAAGGGGTGTAACCTTCACCTCGTGAACGGTTTACAAGTTCCTAAAAAAACTTGTTGGCGACTCTTTTGCTCAATCTTCTTCCCTTTTGGACGCCACCGTACTTTAGTGTATGACCACAGTGGGGTTCAAGTAAGGGGATGAACGCTTGAAATTATTCCCTACAGTTTTTTGGCGACTCCACTGGGGAGGATTTCTATTTTAATTCCTGAATTTGTTTCGGCAATGATTTAGAATGATTGGATGAGACTCGAAACGTTCTAAGAATTTCATGTGCGTAATTTTGATTAACATTATTGTCATATGCATAAAAAAAGATCTCATTGGAAAGACCATCCGTAATGAGTTAAAAACATAGGATTTTACACGTAGGAAATTTGAGAAATATCTTTCACAATTAGAACCAAAATAACACCGTGCGAAACTGGTAAATTTTATCGAGAATAGAAAGCTGCTGAGGCATGTGGGAAGTAGCGCCAATGACCAGAGCATTGGCGCCAGGCATTTAACTGTAGCGCCAGACGCCAGCATTGGCGCCAGGCGCTACAGCTAAATCCTGGCGCCATTCTCTGATTGCTGGCGCCAACCTCCCCCAATACCGAGCCATAAATATTCGTTCTAATTTCGACCAGTTTTTTGTATTGTTTGCTCGATCCTACTTCCTGATTGAATTTTTTCTCACTTTTTGGAAACCCATATGTGTTCTACATATGGACATAACCCTCTAGGAATTCATGCTCCATCTACCCGATTGAACGCTCTGTGCAACAAAGGGTACATCCGAGAATGTTGAATTCACCAAACCATGGAAGCGAGTTTTCCTAAACTCGCGGTGTCCCATCCACTCGCGCCAACCCTTCACGGTTAGGCTTTCGCGCGGTGCATCCGGACAATTAACCATGGACCCTCTATTGACTATACCATATCCCGAACTTTAGAGAACTAGAGCCATGGTTAGGTTGCAAACTCATTACATCATATTGTGCCTACTTGACTAATTGTGCATATATTCTATGTTTCTCTTAACTGTTTGTTTGACTTGTGTTGAGATTAAATAAATTAATGACTTAAAGAACTTTGCTTAATTAATTAATTTGAGTAAATAAAGTCTAATATTTTAATCGGAACTTTAGGCATACCCCATTTTATTAATAACACCGAAAACAGTCCCAAATTAAAGCTCCAATATTGGCGCCAAAGTCTAAGCTGTAGCGCCACACTGTGGAGTGTGGCGCCTGGCGACAGCTCTGTCGTCTGGCACCAAGCTACATAGTGTGATGCCAGTCCTGTCGTTTGGCCGACAGTTCGGATTATTGGTCGAGTCATCACCTAGTGTATAATTAACCAGTTTGCTAATTAATTCGGTTGATTTTCGTTGTCAATAGTACCTTGTCGAGTCATTAATCAAGTCTAGTCACATAGTCTAGCCACATGGTCATGACACGAGTCTTAACATACCACCTACACTCACTAGTCTTGGCACACACTTTGAGTATATGTCACCATGACCACGTCTTAGGTTCATGCATAAGTCGGTCTTTTCCGTCATTTGAGTTGGGGGGTACATTCTATTCCTAATTCTTCATATCCCTCCACCTACATCATTTTTTCTTCACATTCTATTCCACCTTTCTTCACTTCCTCCATCCATTGCATGTTGAATAAAGTTTGAGTCAAATAATTAATAATGAACATCCCCAAATTCCTTTTCCACAGTACTTGGTCGAGGAGAGAAGGGCGATTAATTAAGGACAACCTCTTTATTCAAGTCTCACTTTTTGATAAACCGATTCGTCAAAAGAGGAAGGCTAAAAAAATAATGGCAAGCCAAGAAGAAGTCAATGAGCTTAGGAACCAATTGGTTACCGTGACTGAGACACTGAAGCTACTCACACTCAAGATCGATGATCCCGTGAAGCAACAACAAATGAACCTCTTCCAAGAAAGTCTAAGCAAGCTATCTAGTGACTATAAATTTCAGGGCATGAGTTCACAAGGGGTCTCGATGGGCAAGGAACTTCTTCCGCATAAGTTCAACGCCACTGACATCCCTAAATTCAAGGCAATAGATAACCCTTACTTCCATCTAAGAGCTTTTGAAACTATAATGAGCATTAAGGGTATCGATACGAAGGTTTTCCCTTCTCTGTTCCCACTATCTCTCGAAACCGTTTGTCAACAATGGTTGTTTTATCTCGAGAATGAAAAAACCTCTTCTTGGGAGTCGAGAACAAACGCTATCATAGATAGATATAAGTACAACATCCAAGACGAAACAGACCACAGACAACTTTAGATGTTAAAACAAAAGGAAAACGAAGGGTTCACTTCTTTCTTCAATAAATGGAGGGAAACTTCCGCTAATATGGTCAAGGCTCCTACCGAAAAAGAATCTGTGAGGATGTTTATCAAGAATATCCAAGGGAAGTATTCAAAACACTTAAAGTACCTAACACAATTTAAATACTTTCAAGGCTGTGTATAATATAGGCATTGACATTGAAGATGACCTTCTGAAAGATAATAGTGCGAGAGGAAAGAAGAACGACCATCCTTCTTCTTCCTCCCCCATTAATGAAGTACATGCCACGAACGCCTCTAAACCACGAATCCAAAGATCGAAAAGGGTGTTCACTCCACTTGGTATGAGTTATGAAACAGCTTTCGAGAAATTATACCACAAAGGTCTAGTCATGCCCATAGGGCACATCAAAGATCCAGTTCCAGAAGCCAGGCCACCCAAGTGGGACCCTAATAAGCACTGCAAATATCACCAAGGAAAGGGTCACGACACTTGAGGAGTGATGTAAACTCAAAGAAGCTATTCAAGATCTGATCGATAACAATGAAACTTCCGAGATTCTAGCTATTGAAGAAAATCAAACATCCTTCGATCCATCACTTCTTATCACACCTGTAGGTGACCCCATGATCGAGACAGCTTATATAACCTCTCTCGATGAGGTGGCCATAATTGAGGAGGATGAAAGTTTTTTCTTAGATAATACCAGGGAAGACTCGTCAAGTCTAAAAGAGGACGTTCGAAAACTACAAGATGTCATTGCCATGCACTTGAATGTGGTAGAAGGACTAGCAAATCGGGTAATGGTCATTGAACAAAATTCTCTCCAAGAGTTTCATGAAGAACTCAATGCTCCTAAGCCACAGGAAAAACGGACCATTGAAGAATACACACCAATAGGAATGACTTACAATGAAGCTTTTGACTGTCTTCACGATCAAGGTCAAGACCCTCCACCTGAAAAGCGTTTTCCCAATTAGGATCCGAATTCCTATTGTCGATACCATAAAGGTCGCGGTCACACTACTGAAAAGTGTCTCGCCCTCAAGGATCGTGTTCAAGACTTCACTGATTCAAATCTCCTTCATGTTCCTCCTTGCGACAAGAAGGTCAAGATTAGTAACAATAGTAATAGTGGCTGTAAAGGGAAAAAGAACGACTATCCTTCTTCTTCCGGAAACACCTACTCTAGTAATAGTGTTGGTACTTTCGACCTTAGTGAGATCCTAGCCATGGGTAATCGACTGAGAAAGGATTTCACCCCTATTGGAATTAGCTACGATAATGCTTTCGATTGACTCCATGCCAAAGGACTCATTACTCCCATTGGACCTATTCAGGATCCCCTACTTGAGAAAAGATTGCTTAGTTGGAATCCAGACGAACACTGCAAGTACCACCAAGGTAGGGGTCATGCTACTGAGAGCTGTTGGAAGCTAAAGGAGGCTATCCAACATTTGATTGATAATAACAAGCTTACCATGCCTCCAGTTAACAAGAAGGGCGAGTGATGATAAAGGAAACAACACAAGACAAGAGGCGAGCTTTAACGACGAGATTTCATGACATCATTTTTTCTTTTTTCTTTATTTACCCTTTCCCTAACAAGTCTAGCATAGGAACCTTTTCTTTTCCTTTAGATTAATTTTGTAGTTTTTTTTTCCTTTTCCCCTTTTTTAAAATGAGCATTTATTTCCTTATATATGATCATTTCATTATATTGCATTAAACAAACAAAAAACAAAAAAAAAAAATCCATACCAATGATTTGAGGCACCCCTTGTAGCCACGTCATATCTCCTTTCACCTTTCAATTTTACAATCCTTTCTTCATAAACCACTCTGAGTCTCGTCTAACGATAGACCCTTTATTTTTTCAACCTACATTTACCTAACCTTGGGATGGGATGGTGTGTAACTTATGCAATTCTAAAAAAGAGCTTGAATAATTCAAAAGATTAAAATAGCAAAAATAGCAAAAAATAAATAAAAGTGTACAAAAGGGCAAGTGTTCCAATGTCTTTGATATGAAAATGTCTTCGATAAGAACACGTCTCAGATTGCGTCTCTTATCGAGTGCTCGGTACCGTGCCTGAGAAACATGAATGCCAAGTGAGTGATAGACCGCATGATCGGGATTGCCCACACTTAATGAAACAAATGCTAAAGCAAAAGAAAAAATAAGAGCTAAAAAAAGAGTAGAAACTCAAGCATAAAAATACAAATATTCAAAAGCAAAGTTGCACACCTTGGGGGCTTATCTAGGGTCTTGAGCCTTTTATCCCCTTCTTCTTCATCCTTTAGCCTAACCACGTTACAACCCTTAAAAAGCCCTTTTTGAGGTATACACATACTTGTGCGAGGTTCGGCTAGAGCTACGTTCGGCCTGATTCCTAACGGATACGTAGGCAACCTCACATCGAGGTGCAGCCGTAATAAAAATGCATTCATATTCACATTCACATACTCACACCATGATCATATCAAGGGATCTCCTATGCTCATCCCTATCTACTTAGAGCTAGACTTGGGGGCTTGATCCCTACATCATTAGCTTACCTAGCCTAAGAGTCACCACCATTTGACTCTTTTAAAAATAATATTTTCCCACACTTAGCCTCTGCGGCCTAACTTTAGTGTCACTTTCACACACTGCACAGATACATGACCAAATATACTTTCCCTTAGGAACCCTTTGTCATGAAATCTTAACACAACGCTGAAGCATGCTTTGTCTCATCAATCATAATCATCCTTGCATCACAAAGTATGAAGTACTTAGCCTCCGCGCCTAAGTTACCTAAATACTTTCGTTATCAAGTCAACTAGGATAGTTTAAGATGTTACAATCCTTGTACTGTGAGAGACGACGTTAACGGATTAAGCTCATTCAACATGCACCTTCAAAAACTTCGCTTCTTTCTTTTTCACATCTTTCTTTTTCGGGAGAAAGTCGGTACCGTCCACAAAAATGACGGAAAATTTTTGCTTTTTTGCATTTTCAAGTCGCACTATGCACACACGGGTCATGAGTCACATGTGTCAAACACTTCGAGTCGAGTCAACCTCGAGTCAATCACAGCGAGTCAATTTTATACCTTGAGTCATGTCAAGTCAATGAGTTGAGTCAACACTAAGTCTTAGGTCAGCCCTAAAGAAAGATAAGCAAAATCCTATAATCAACGATATAAATGCAGGTGCATCCCAGCAAGCGAGGACATTCCCGGATTTTTTTCTAAAAAATCGCGAATATGATACAAGAGATTCCTCCAAGATAAGAGAAGTTACATGGATCAGTAAATTACAGATGAAGAGCTTTAATTTACAAAAGATTTGAGCGGATTTGGTTGAAAGGAAACGACCAAGCTCAAAGTTCGGAGCAAAACCAAGCAACAGCGGCAGCAAGAGCAGGATAGGGAAGACCCGACTCCAGCACCAGACGACAAGGTTGTCGTCTTGCAACAACATCTGGCGTCTGGCAGCAGAGTTGAGCGCCTGACTCTAGATCCCAGCGTTTGGAGACGGAGTCAATTCTTGGCGCCAGAGATATTTCAGCAACGATAGAGCTCGAAGCCTCTCAGAAAAGTGATTTCGACCTCATATAGCAATTTCGGGTTCCTTGGTACGCCAGTTAGCCCCTATAAGAAATTTGACATGATTAAGTAGTCAGTTTGGTTAGAATCACAATAAGTGGTCGACCTGATGAAAGATCGTCTCACTTAGCTTAAAGTGCCTATGAATAGGCTCATCACGGAAACACCAACATATTGGTTTTAGCGGAAGCAAAGTTCAGGCAAGCTTTAGAGATCGACAAACGTTGGTCTTTGGAAATTTTTCTTTAGAATATTATCGCAACAAACGTTCAAGTACCGAAGCTCTATTGTTCAGAGACGCGTGAACATCTTCATTCAAGCTCTTTTGTTCCAGAGACGCGTGGACATATCATCAAAGATTTTTTATTATCAAGCTCTTTCGCTCAGAGACGCGTGGGCATCCTATTATCAAGCTCTTTTGTTCCAGAGACGCGTGGACACATCATTCAGAAGTTCATATTAAAAAAGAATATAATAAAGAAGCTCTTTGTTCAGAGACGCGTGAACATATAAAAAAGAAGCTCTTTGTTTAGAGACGCGTGAACATATCAAAAAGAAGCTCTTTGTTCATAGACGCATGAACATATAAAAAAGAAGCTCTTTGTTCAGAGACGCGTGAACATATCAAAAAGCAGCTCTTTGTTCAAAGACGCGTGAACATATCAAAAAGAAGCTCTTTGTTCAGAGACGAGTGAACACCGAAACGACAAGGTGGTGTTCCCTAGATTGTGGAGGGTTGTCACAAACAACTGAGGATTGTTTCAAGAGAAATAATCTTCGATAATATTCCCTTGGACGTGGAATATTATCAATGCGGATGGGGATTGTTTCAAGAGAAGCAATCTTCGATGGTATTCCCTTGGACGTGGAATATTATCATAGCGGAGGAGGATCGTTTCAGGCGAAGCAATCTTCTAATTTGGAAGCAGTTACAGGCGTAGCGGTTTTCAAGCGGGATGGCATTCTCTAGCTTGTAGGAGGTCATCAAAATAATCGGTTACTTTCAGAGACGTGTGCTCGACAGTGCAAGATACGCGTTTCTTAACTCTTTTATCTGTTTAACTAACGTTAGTTTGCAGTATCGGCGTTGCAAGAGTGATTTAGGATCGCATAACGTTCTGAATCATTCTCCGTCCCTATTGATACTTTGACTTTCGTTTTCGAAACTCGCGTTTCTCCAAACTCAGTCAAAGTGGGGGCTTCTGTAGATACCCATTTGTGTCTCCCCAAAACCAAACCCAGTGATGAGTACCTTTTGCGTCGAATCATAATCGAATGAAGTGAAAGTGTGGAAAGTTTAGTGTTGCGGATAGTTTTAATTTCTTTTCTCTTCTTTCTGTTTTTTTGAAAACTTATTTTAAGAAAACAGTCAATCCAGTTTGGTTGGTCCATGATATGGGTCCAATAATAGTGTAGTTGGATGGGGCTTGACAAGACCTTTCCAACAATATATTATAAGACCAATTCCGATGAATATTGAGGAAGTTATGGCCAATTTACTAAACTGGGCCGGTTTGAGCCTTATGTGCGGCCCAATGATCTAGGGGAGGGCCTAATATGATTTATCATTCCTAAAGAAATTAGGAATGGTTTTAGTCTTCTAGATTCTTCTAGAAGGTTCTTTTCATTCCTAATTCAATTAGCATTGATAAATTGACTTTTGTTGACTTTTCAGAGTTTTAATTAAAATCAAAGAGCATTTTTGAGGAAAATATATATACGATTTTATCCTCCTGTACGGCAAAATTTATCTAATTTGGAAAAGCGCGTCAAAAACAGTGTTAGCGCCAAACGCCAGGCATTGGCCGCCAATAGCCTAATGTTGGCGCCAGCTCTATTTCAGTTGCGCCAGATAAGGGTGTACATAAACAGGACTGGACCTGAAAACCGACCTGACCTGGACCTGTTCGGACCGGACCTGACCCGGACCTGTAGATTCAGGATCGGTCCCGGTCCTTGAAAATCAAGGTTCCTGGTCCCGGTCCGGATCAGGTCCAAACTCGGGGTTTTCAGGTCTGGACCTGAAACCCGGTAAAAATGCCTTTTTTATTAATAAAAAAAAATTCCAAATTTCAAAACAAGTTTGTTCATTTTTGTAACCCACTTACCCACTAACCCTAACTCACTCCTCACTTACGCACTCTCTCTCTCAACCGACACCGACACCATACCAACACTCACTCCCTCACGCAGCAGATCTGCACAGACACCAGTCGCCACCGCCCACCAGACCAGCAGCACGGAAACCTCTACACGCTGCATCAGCCAGACTACCATCTTGGTCCACCTGCACGAACTCCTTCACGGTGGGATTTGTAAGTTCTTTTTTTTTTTTTAATTAAATCGAATTATATTTGAATTGGGTATTTTGTATTTGAAATGTTGAATTAAATGTGAGGCATTCATATGTTTATTCATGTTTTAATTGCTTATAATGATTGTTTGATGTTTGCATGTTGAATTTCTGTTTTTTAGTTCATTTTTTTTGAATTCATGTTTTTTTTTTAGTTTTTTATTTATTTAAAGTAACTGTTTTTGAATTTTTTTAGTTCAATTGTTTCGAATTCATGTTGAATTTTGGTTTCTTTCGATTTGTGAGTTTAAAATCTGTTTATATTGTGAATTTGCTGGGAGTAGATTGATAAATCAGGGATAGGCTACTCTACTTGTTGTATAACTTATGGGGTATTGTGAAAATGGAATGGCTAGTGTACTATTCTGTGAAAATGGAATGGCTAGTGTACTATTCTGTGAAAATATCCTTGGATGTATATGCAGTGTAGTATTCTGTGAATTTGTTGTAAATTTGTTGGACATTGTACTAATCAAATGGTGTAGTGCATGGTTTGTACCACATGCTAGTGTATTGTATATTTTGTATGTATTCTGTTTATTTTGTGAATTCAATTTGAATTGTAATTGAATTCTATCGTTTTATATGTTTAGGATCAACAAGAACCACGGATTCTTACTCTTGCAATATAAGTTGTTCTCACATTTATTATTTCATTGTTATCATTCATTAATATAATCTATATTGTTTTTTTTATTTAGAGGTGCAACATGATGTATCTAACGATGGAGACGATGAAGTTGTTTTCGTGGACTCATTAGTGTGAATCACGCAATCAAAGGGAAAGCAACTCGCCAAAATTCAAGTTGTCTTTGGATAATTAATGTATTTCTAGTATTTGAGACTTAGAGACTTTATGTAATTTAATGAATTATTTGTTATATTTGAGACTTAGAGATTTTATGTGGTTTTTGTTATTGATATTTTCAGATTTTATGTAAACAGGTCCATAAACAGGTCTATAAACAAGTCCAACAGGTTATTTATTTTCTTTAAAAAAAAAAAAAAAAAACACACAAAACAGGTCTGTTCAGGTCTGGACCTGACCCGGGCCTGATTGCTCAGGTCTGGACCTGACCCGGACCTGCTGAATCAGGTCCGGTCCCCGGTCCTCAAAATTGGCTAATTCAGGTCCCGGTCCTAACAGGTCCGGTCCAGGTCCGGTTCGGTTTTGGACCGGTGTACAGCCCTAGCGCCAGATGCTCTGTTTTGATATTTTATCTTTTTGGCTGATTTTCTCTATAAATAATGTCGTAAAAACTCCGTTTTCATTCACCAATTCTCATCAACATTCATCTAGATTCACCTACAACCAGTTTTCAATTCTCTATCATTCTCTTTAATCATTTATTCATCTCTCTCTTCTCTTTTTCTAAACTAGTCTTTTACATACAAAATTCCGCATTCATTAGATCTAGAAACATCTAGCCATATTCGAAGTTGCCTTCGCCCTAGACGTGAAAGGTTTAATTTCTGAGGGTTTGGTCCCAAATCTCTCTTTCAATCTCTTAATTTAATTGTTGTTTATTACTTTCCTTGAAGTTACTAACGTGAGTATTTTGTTATTAGAAAGAGGTACGAGGCATCCAAGTAAATACTTTAATGGTTTTTTATTGATGTTATGATGTAGACATCATGTTTATATTGTTATTATGATATTCCTAGTATCATGTCTAGGGTAATTTTAATATTAAATATGATTGTTACGATGCTTCCTATGTTCTTCCTAATATTTATTCATGCATGTTAGTATCATGTTAGGGTTAAAGATTTGATTGTTATTGCTTAGTGACATGCTAGGGTTTGTTATTAATCTTGTTAGTATAATGCCTAGGATCTTGCAATTATTATGCTTTAATATTAACATGAACATGATTATGATTATAATTGTTATAATTTATGATGATGATGATGATTATTATTATTATTATTATTATTATTATTATTATTATTATTATTATTATTATTATTATTATTATTATTATTATTATTATTATTATTATTATTATTATTATTATTATTATTTTTATTATTATTATTTTGATGATGATTATTTTATTTATGATGATTATTATTATGATTATAATTTTATTTATCATGATTATTATTATGTTGCTTGATTTTTATATTTAATGCTTGATCACACCTTTTTATGCATATTTAAAGGGAATTGGTACTTGTAATCACGATTAATAAGATAACTAATAATCTTGTTAGGGTTAATGTGATTATAATTCAAGTGATCGCCAATAATAGTTTTGTTTGTGCATTAATATTCAACCAATATAGATAAACAAGTTTAGGGTTAATCCTATTGATTGCATGTTAGTCAGAAAGCGCACATGAATACGATCAGAATAAAGTAGAGGCCTATTATTAAGGCAGGTTCAATCTCTTTTAGGTTGGATTTGTACCTTCATCCCCGTACCCTTATTTGGTTCTAGACCTTATGGAGTTGACGATCTCTTGGATCGTTAAGGGGTATAACCTTGACCTCGTGAACGGTTTACAAGTTCCTAAAAAAACTTGTTGGCGACTCTTTTGCTCTATCTTCTTCCCTTTTGGACGCCGCCGTACTTTAGTGTATGACCACAGTGGGGTTCAAGCAAGGGGATTACCAAAAATAAATTAATTCCTGCACAAACTCATCTAATACCTGACTAAAATATTCTTATTCCTGATTCAGTAAATCTAATTTCTAACCTAACCAATCTTATTGCTTTCAAACATATTTTAATTCCTGACAAAAATATTTTAATTGCTGACAAAACTTACATAATAAATGACAAAATAAATCTAATTCCTGAAAAAATAAACATAAAAAATTACCTGATGCACATCATCAATGGGTGAATGATGTTCTTCTGTAACTTTACTCTGAATTACATCATCAGATTTAGTAAAAACCTAAAAACATATGTATAACAGAAATAAAAAATATATAAATTTATTTATATAAAATATCAAATTTAAACACAATAATTATTTTAATAAATTATTCAGATAAAATATACATATTAGACCTTAGATGTGCTGTTATCATCTTTGTCATTTTTCCTTTCTTTTTCATTAGTTATTGGAACTTCTTCTTCATTAACTTCTGCATTTTGTTCTTGGGATGCTTGAGGAGAAGGAGGAGTAGGAGTAATTAAATTAAACTTTGGCATAGAATAAGCTCCCATGGAAAAACTCCTACCTTCTTGCACAACCCTAGCTTGATTATCATTCAAACCAGCAGAATAAAATTCATTGAGTCCCCTAGATTTCCTTGGTGTCCTAGGAGGTGATGTTCAAAAACCAAGAACACCCTCCCCACCAACTAAACTAACCACATTTTCTGATGGTGCTGTGCCTGGTTTAGAATTTACAGCAGCAACTTCTACACTAACTGAAATAGCAACATCAGTTCCTTTGTCAATAAAAGCAGCTTCTACACCAAGTGAAACATCAACATCAGTTCCTTGGTGAACAGTCAAGACTTTGCCTTGATCTGTATTTTTCTCTGGTATCTGTTTAGGCATACTAGTTTCAGGTATATTAGTTTCTTCTTCTACATTGAATTCTTTTTCTTTATTTGCATCCTCTATTTTATCACTTTCAGGTATATCTTGACTTAGGACTTTCTCCAAATCAAGATCAGCAATAACATTATTCACCAATATAAAATCAACATTGATATCAAACATAAATCTTAAATTAATTTCATATAAAAAATAATGATAAAGGTAATTAAACTTACAATTTCATCAAGCTTAAGCTTAAGATCAAAGTTATCCAACTCAGTGGATAAATTTTTGCTCTGCATAGCAGCCGACACTATTTCATCAATGTTTGCTAATTTAAGAACTATGGATTGGAATATACATCATCTTCTCCTTGAGATTGAGATTCTTGTGAAGTTTTTATTCCTTCATCTTTCAAATCAATAGAAAAATGAATTTGGTTCTCTAATACGAACTTCAAGTCACGACCAAATTTCATCATTTTCTTCTTCACAGCCTAATAAAAAAACAGATTAAAGAGTGAATGAGTTAAATATAATAAAATGTCCTACCTGCAAGAGAATTATAACATTCTAATTCCTGATAAAAATAATATGATTTCTGACTAAAACAATATTATTCCTGAATCAGATAACTTATTTCCCGACTTAAAAAAATTCATTCCTGGTAAAAATTAACACATTCCTGACTAAAATGTTGTTATTCCTGATAAAAATAATCTAATTTCTGATTGAAACAATGTTATTCCTAATTGAGATATAAGTTATGTCCTGACTAAAAGAATTTCATCCATGACCAAAATTCTCATATTCTTGACCAAAAATCTCATATTCATAATGAAAGTAATCTAATTTCTGACTTACAATATTAATGCTGACTGAGATAATTTATTTCCTGATATTAAATTTCTTAATCCTGATAAAACTAAACTAATTTATGACTGCAATTAATCCTCATTCATATTATATTAATCACTAAATTACTGACAAAAAGAGTTAGTACATAACAACAGGTTATACAGTATGAATTCTTGAATCAAAAGCTTTAAAAAATTAATAAAAAGACGATATTTTAAACTTACATCAATATCCATTTTATCAATCTCATCATCAGTGGGGTACTCTTTAGGAATCATGTACATGACATATCTAGCTTGTCATCTTCAGCATTCAAATCAATGGGGGCAAATTGTACACCCTGACCATCCTTAATTTCACCAGAATCTTCATCATCATCAGTATTTTCAAGTTTAAACTCAATGTTATCCAACTGAAAAGATTTTAGAAGCTCATGTTCACTTTTCCCAGCATACTATAATGGTAATGTATGAGGATACAATTTCACAGTACCGTAATCAATATTTTCAGCAACGGCTTTAATCCTCTCATTCAGAGTTTCACATGACCAATTCATTACAAATGGCTTCCTATCTAAAGTGGTCCCAAACTCAAACTTTTGCAAAAAAGCAATTATAAAGGCAGCCAAACAGCCATTTACTTGTTTTGATTTAGTTTTCAATTCTTCTCCTGCCTTCTTCTTCAAAACAAAAGCCTGAAACTCTGCTATTGAATTACATAACCAATCCATCACATAACTAGCCCTGTTGTAAGTCTTTATGAAACGTACATCTTACAAAAACTTGATGATGTTAAAATTAGGCGACTTATCACCAATCGGTGCCAAAAAATTAGATACAACAAACATAACATAGAGTCTCTTGAATTCATAACTTCCCCCTCCCCTATATTTCTCAAACAATGCTTGATAAGTAAGAAAATTGACATATGTCTTCTTCTTCTTACTTTGAGCTGCGTTTTCAGATTTCTTCTTCTTACTTTGAATACCTTTTTCAGATTCATCAATAGTTTTCCTCTTCTTTTTCTTGTTAGTTTCAGAGTCATTTCCTTTTTCCAATTCATCTTCTATATCCAAACCCAAAAACTTCTTCCACTCTAACTTCAAACTGTCATCAGGATTAAAGTCTTTCTTTCACAGGTACATCAGTATAAGGAATACCCAAAACATCAGCAATATCAGAACTATCAACATGAATGACATGTTCCTTTTTACCAACAATCAGACTTCTTGCCTTGGGATTATAATGAGTTACTATATAACCATGCAACTGATGGCTCATATTATATATCCTTCAATTTCATATTTAGCAACCCACCAATACCAATTTCTTGTACATCCTTCTTTTGCTGATCACTTAAATCTTCCAGAATTTTACAACGATGATTAGTACCAGATTTATTACCAAGCTCTAAGTCTTCAATATCATCTTCAGTAAGAGAACTGAAAATTTAAAAAGTAAAAAATCACATTAAAATTGAGAGTTATTTAAAACATTCTTATTCATGATAATAATTATGTTATTCATGATAATAGTAATCTTATTTCTGAGAATAAATATCTTTTTGCTGACAAAAATAAATCATATTTGACCAAAATAATCTTATTCCTAATAATAAACATATCTTTATTTTAAATATCTTTATCCAAACCACAAAGTACCGACAACCACTCTAAGTAAAATCAAAGACTATTAAATATTTTTATGCTTGATAAACATACACCAATAACTGACTAAAACGTGCTAATTTCTGACTTTTAAATTGTTATTCTTGACTAAAATACACCAACACCTGAGATGAATTTTCTAACCATTCTAATTCCTGACTAATATTATTTAATTCCTTATTATATTAATCTTATTTCTGACTTGAACTTGCTAATTTCTGACTTTTAGAATGTTATGCCAGACTAAAAATACACCAATAACTTAATTGAATTATCTAATATCTGAATAAAGCATGCTAATTCTTGATTATAATAATTTTATTTATGGCTTAAAATTGTTAAATGCAAAACTCTAAGTACTCACATCATCAATTGAATATTTAATTTTTGTATGCCTGATAAACATAGATCAATCCCTGATATAAGTAAGCTAATATCTAACTTAAACTTGCTAATTTCTGACTTATAGAATAATATGTTAGACTAAAATACACCAATACCTGAAGTGAACTATCTAATATCTGGCTAAACCATCCTAATTCCTGGCTAATAATGTCTAATTCCTAAAAATAACAATCTTATTTATGACTTAAATATATTAAATGCAAAACACTTAAGTATTCACATCATGATATAGCATTATGCATAGTGAAACAACCATATCCATACCAAAGGGAAAAACAAGAACAAGATAATCCTACAAAAATAATCTATTATCAAATTACAATATAATAACCAGATATGTATGTTTCCTAAGAAAAATGATTCTATATGAAACAACAAGTATAGAATGCTATGTCTTTTTGCGAAATAAATAGAATTTTACACCTAACAGGTCGACTTCGTTTAGAACCAGGTTTAGGAACACGCTTTCTTCAATGGAGGTTCTGAATTGACCCTACAAAACAAAATAATAATTTATAAAAATGGATTTTTTTAAAAAAAAGAGTATAACCTAAAAAATAACTGAAATATAATAAACCTTTCAGCCATTGCAACTATCTTCTTCTGCTTTCGTGCTTGTTTAGTTCGATTAAGATAAAATTTTAACGGAGAAGAATCTTTAATCGACGGAATGTCAGAAATTAATGGAGTCAAAAATGACGAAAGTTAGGGTTTATATAGAAGAAGTAAAAATTAAATACATGCAAATAAATTTTTAAAGCTAGAAAATAAAGTAGTGATGCTAATAATTCGGAAACGTGAAGTTAAGTCGATAGTAATGGAGTATAACTGATAAAAATGGAGTGAGAATGCAAAAAACGTGGGTGAGAAGGAGGAAGGCGGAAAGTTGGGTTTGGTTTTTTTTTTTTTTTCATGGTTATTTAAAGTTCAGTCCGCGCGCGGGCTGAACATTAAATAAACGGGCCGAGCACGGGCCGATTAATATGAGTCCGTTCTACACAATATTTTTCGTTTAATAAGAGATTCTTATTCATCAATAAGTAAATAGGTTGATTTTTACAAAAATTCTTAACTAGTGCAACCATCACGTGATGGAAGTATGAATTTTATACGAGTTTTTTTTTTTTTTTTTTTTTTTTTTTTTTTTTTTTTTTTTTTGACACCGTATACGAGTATATCTTTGATAGAGCATGAAATTTGTTAATTTCCTAAGAAGTTGGTTGTGCCATTTAAAGCATTTCAATTCTCATTATAGTATCATCAGGACTCAGGAGCAAAACATTCCACTAAAGACATCAAAACTAAAACTAACGCTGCATTGTTCAGTCATTGCATTTGCTCGACTTGTAATTACATGTTTGTCACTTAAAAGAGCTTGAAGACACCGACAAACTGTGAAAGTTTTCCCATCTGCATCAATTGACCTGAGGTCCTGGAGCACGAAGCAACAAGAGTTAGGAGGATAGGGCATGTTTTCGTAGGTCAAGTAAGAGTAACAATCTTGCATGTCAAATGTGGTGCCGATAATGCATTGCTGGTTAGTTGGCACACCATTTTGTTGCATTGGTAGTTCTGGTGGTATTCGTAGGTCAGAAAATGACATAAGGCTGTAAGCAACCTAATATACTGTAACAAGTTTTTTAGGTTGTTAATATATTGTGACTTTTGAGGTGTGTAAGGCTGTAAGCAACCTAATATACCAAGTTGGATGGCTAAAAAAGTTTCTTTTGTTTGGCTTTACGATATATGTGAATAAAGGTTGGTTGGTTAGCTTCTTTAATCACGTAGAAATCATGTACCACAAATTTCTATAAAGCCTAGTTCTTCTAGGTCATCATTTAGTTTGGATGTTATGCTACAAGTATGGAGTAATAATTTCCATAATTTTTGCAAATGTTGCCTATTCGATAATTTAGTTCAGGCATCGGTTGGATGTCAGATCCATGAAAGGGTCACGCATATTACCCAAAGTAAGAAAGTTAGACTATTTTCACTTTGAAAAATTACTGCTTTCATCATTCCTCCACAAACCTTTACAACTTAGATTACAATATGTATAATGAATAACAGAATAAATGAATGTAAGTCTTGTTGTACACAAATCCCCTTGAGGGTTCAAAGAGTTCTTGAACAGGACAGCACCCACACCTGATCACCTCATTAGTGCAGCTGCAGCAGATTGAGCAGCCTTTATATTGGTGCCTGCTGATTCCTTTCTTTCCCTCCGTCTGAGAACATGCAATTTTGGGGATTTTGGCTTTGTTGGATCCTTAAAAGATCTGCATATAACCACCACCGTATAAGAAATTTATAGTCAATGGAATAAAGTAACACCAATTGATAAATATTGATAAAATTTTAAGAACAGTTTAAGGTCCTACTTTTGTGGTACGAATGGGTTAGCAAACTTGGGTAAAGGTCTGGCATGGGGCACCAAGGTCCTCCTTAGGTGCTTCAGGGCCTTCTCCTCCTCCATCTAACGGATAAAAAATGTCAGTATAATAACTACAAAATTGCATGTATCTTGTATGACAAACGGAAGTACATGCACCTGTTTTTCAGCCTCAGCCTCTTCTCTATATCTTTTATACATCATTTCTTTTTCCTTAATTTTCTTATCAAATTCTGCTCTATCAACAGCTCGATGTTGTACGTGGTGGTTAAACTCCTGAACCTCAGTGAGAGGCATACGTTCTTTCTCAGGAAGAGGGATAGGATCCCTGAAATTGCAAAGAAAGAGGCAAGGAATCAATGTTAGCAAGAGGCTCTTTGTAACAAATTTATCCAGCTGATGTTTGAAAATCTATTCAGCTTATGTTTATGCTTACTTGCTCAGGACTGGTTGAGCCTTGAAGATCCTCATTTGAGACTCTTCTCTTTCCTTTCTAAGTCTTTCCTCCATTTCTCTTCTCATTTCATTCTCATGCCTAATTAGACTCTCGAGTTGGAAAGGCTCAGGTTGAGTACATTCTTTAGGACCAGGTTTAGGAGGAACCTGCAACATCAGCAAAAAAAACATTAGAGGAGAAAAAGGCAGGACAAAGTAAAAATAGCATTAGAAGATTATATTAAATTGCATACCACAGGGAAATCAGTGGTGTAAGGATATGGGGTAGCCTTCGGAACTCTGGCTTTTTCCTCCTCTATCTGTTTTTGCACAAGTTCAGTGATCAATCTTCGTTCTTTCTCAGCTCCCCTTTCCTGGTTTTATGCAACAAATTCTGTAAGTTACCAATTGCAATTTGAAATATTATTCCAATATTCCACATTATGGGAAAAACAAATATACCTCAGTGTAAAGATGGAATGGATTAGGCTTTGTATTTCTTGGAAGATGTTTCTCATGGTTTGATGACTCTGAACATAAAGACAGCTGAAAGAAGACATGGAAGGTAAGGAAAAGCTAATTTCCAACAAGCAATTAATGTACAGCAGAAAAACTGTTATACCGTACCTTGTCAAATAGATCGACAACACTAGAAGAAGGTGGCGGAATCCTCTCATCAATTGCAAAATGAAATTCTTGGGGTTTTGTAACTTGCTTTTTGCTGTTGCAGAACAACCCCAATTCCCCCTTACTTTCAAATATCTACACAAGTTCAATTAAAATTATAACTCTGTAATCATGCTTTGTAAAAGTAAATTGTATGCTACCTTTTTACTCAAAGGCCGAGCCTTAAATTTTGGGATTTTCTCTAGCTCTTCTTGCTCAATCTCAAGTGTACTTTTTATCTTTGTTGGGCGTGCTCGCAAGGATGTTTGCAGCACTGGAGTTTTTGGTTCAGTTAGATGATTAGATTTCCACTGATTTTTCTGGCAATGCAAATGGACGACTCGTGTTAAGCTTAAGCATTTTAGATTATTCATCTAACAGTATAAACTGAATAGTATTCTCAGACTATTCAATACCTGATGACCAGATTCAGTCGAGACCACGGAGGATACTTCTGCATTCTTGTTGGCCCTTTCCAGAGTCTCCAAGTGGAATTCCTAAATAGAATGCATAGTCAGATATAAGCTCTCAATAATGAAACTTGACAAGATGACAGTTAAACAATGGAAAAATATCCCACCTGAAATTCTGGTTTTCGAGGAAGGCTCTTGGGTAAAGGAGGTAAAGTTGGGGCCTCAAGAATCTGACAAAATGGAGGATGTCATTTCATTACAGTGCAGAAATGGAGTAAGATGTTTAATTGAAAATAGATCATTAACAGTACCTTTTTGTTCAGCAGCCGAGCTTTGAATTTTGGCATTTTAGTCATCATTTCTTCCTCAAGCTCAGCAGAGCTCTTCACCTTTATTAAACGAACTCTTTGTGAAGATACAAAATCAGGTTCTTTAGGCCTTGTCAATTGCAGTTTAGGCTTCCCCTGCACAGAACCACCACCATCATACTGAAATTTAGAATCAAGATGATAAAAAAATAAAATAAAATAAAAAATTTAATGAAACCAAAAAAATATATGAAAAATTATCTTGTCACAGTACATTTTGAGGCAGTGAAGAATCTCTAGTGCTTGACTGAAACTTCTTCATCAGTTCTGCAGTAGAAACGAATGGCACCGGCGGCAGTGGAGGATCCCTAACATACATCTTTATATGCAATGAGAGTGTACAATTTAGTACTAGGATTGGAAACAAGATAATCCAATATGTACATAGGATTGTTGTAAGAAAATCTTACTTTTCTGTCTTCTTTGGAGGGTTTAGCTTTAGAGCACAAATTGGAATAACTAGTGGTGGCACCTGGTCTTATTTTGTGGAGCAGATTAGGAGGCTTAATGTTTAGGATCTGTTTTGGTAATAATAAAAAGGATAAAAAATAAATACATTTCAACCAAAGTAATACTTGTAAGAAGAAAATTAGTAACAAAATTTTAGCTTTGAAAGTTCTTCCCAATAATGAAACACTGACCTGCCTAGTTTTTCCATCATCCAGTTTCTGCCTCTTGATGGCTTGGTTTTCCTGGACAAAATTAGGAGTCCCAACAGAGCTGTTTAGGTTTCTTCTATCTCTGTTGATTAATTAAATTATGGTTAGCACCAAAATTTGAGCAACAAACCAATAAATCAAAGTATATCTTGACTCTAACTGAATGTTCTACCTCCTAAAACCGTCAGGTTTAGTACTTCTTGTGTGTGACTGAATTTTCGATTTCAATTCTGATGGATTCTTTAGTGCACTTGCAATCTTCATGGTCGTCTGCTTCTTCTTTTGCTCGGTCGTTGTTCGGCCTTCTTTACTAGTAAAGGCAGGCGGTTTTGGGGTGCAAACATCTGTCATATTCAGCAAAATGAAAAGGCAATAACAACCACAACAAAACCTTAGTCCCAAGATGATTTTGGTCCGCTAACATGAATAGCCCATAAGGAACATAAAAAAAGTTATAAGCAAAATATATATAAAAAGTAAATGCCAGTTCCATGAGCTTGCGCTAGAAAACCAACCTTGAGAAGGGCAGGTTGCAGATTCCACCATGATTTCTGGTTCAATTTTCACATCTGGAGCAACTACTGTCACAGTACTGAAAGTAACAGACTTGTTAAATTAGACAATGTCCGAAGAAATTTGAGAAATCAACAGAAAAAATCAAACAAACAGAAACACACCTACTATCTTCTTTGCAATTTTTCTCACAAGATACTTCAGCAGGTATACTTATTTGTTGGCTACTGATCAAGTTCGGGTCCGAGTTTTCGTTCCTTTCACCAGGCATCCCCGTATGTTGGCTAATCATACAGCATCACATGTTAATCAATAAACAAATTTGGTGTTTTCAAGGGCTGATGGTAATGTAAATCACATCAAATACTCACCCAGAAGAAATCTGATCTAGCTTTGATGAAAATACTTCTGATGAAACTGATGATTCAGTTGTAGGCTTAAGTGATTCAGAGGCCTGTGTCATACAAGATCACCAATTCAACAAAATTCTAAGTTTCTAGCAATTATTAATTGGAAAAATCGAATATTATAGTGTCGAAATCGAAAATTAGAAACTGAGATTAACCTGCGTTGTCGTTTGAGCATCGCCAAAATCGCAAAGGCTGCTAAGTTGAACTGATCTAGAAGCCTTAATTCTCAGCATAAACGCTGCAATTAATTGGAATAAAGAATCATCAAGTTCTAACTTTGCATACCCACTAATTCACCAAATTGCAACAATCGCAATGAAAAACCACAGAAATCATCCACAATTACAAGTTTGCAACCCAATTATACCAAATTTCTGAAAAATATATATTCCCTAATTGAACAATTCGATCAAAAATGTTTGTTCCCAATTACTACTGATACACCTTCCTTAATTGAGGAAATTATACAGAATAACAACAATTAATGAAATATATTCCCTAAAATGAACAGATTATAGCAATTTCCGAAACCATAAATAATCTTTCAAAACCCTAAGTCAAACTTCATGAATCAAGAAAAACAAAGAATTGAGGGTAGAAAAACATACGAGAAGGAGCATGACTAAGAGCAGACTGAAACCAAAGTTCAGCGTTTCGAGTATCCTCCTCTGATTCGCCATTGATGAAGTCATAAAACCTTGGAGCAGAGAATTCGTAAGTTTGGTCGATCACAATTGAAGTTGAATCTTCCATTTTCGTCGCTTTGTTGGGGGGGGGGGGGGGGGTGGGAGAGAGAGAGACAGAGAGAGAGAGAGAGAGAGAGAGAGAGAGAGAGAAGTGATGTGGTATGTAAGAGAAGAAATGAGGAATTTTCAGGGAAAAGAGGATATTTGGGTTGGATGGCGTTTAACGGTAAAATTTTACAACGGTCGGATTTGGAGAGGGAGGGGAAGGGGGAGGTTATGAGTTTGTGTATTCCCACTTTGCCGGATTTGTAACGGCTAGTTTGGAAAGAAGAGCGCTACGTTACTACGTCGTTTTACGTTCATCAAAAGTAATACTTGTACGATGGTATGATACAAGCTTTATTTATTTATTTTTTTTAGGAAAAGTGGGGGAATTAGATTTTTTCATCCGAGGACAAATTGTCCATAAATACACAGAGTAATGACATTAGGATAACAACTATACCATAGTTGCTCCACACCATACGGGGTGACCTAAGCTACATGGTAAGCAACAAAATTTCCTTAGCTTTACATGAGACCAAGAAATAAAATCAAAGAAATAGCAAGTATCTAAGACATCGTCAAGCAAAGAGTCCAAATCCGAGAGGTAAGTAGAGGTGTTAGTTGAGACGAACACTACAAGGGGGGGTGAATTGTATGTGAGTTCCTAATGACTATTTTTGCGGAATAATAAAAAAAAATGTAAAGGAACTTGCAATGCACACAGTATTTTACGAGGAAATCTTCCAGGGCCCAACAAAAAGTAAAACCTCGACCCTATAAGGGATTTCAAAACCAAACCAATCCACTATAATAGGACAAACTCTCAAGTTACAACCTATTAAACTCATACCTTTACTCACAAGTTCCAGACTGAACTTGCTACACAGTAGAACCCTATTCTACCCAAGCTAAGTCCCTGACTTAGATTTACTCATACTTCCTGAGTACTCTCACTCAGCTTCAAAACTGTATGCAAAGATATAAACCACGCACACACACCTAAGAACCCAACCAATATAAATAATTCAAATCTAGTATATGAAAGGTAAGATACACATGAAATTCGAAACTAATATGACAAACAATGAACTTGGCAAACTTACACTAAGCACTCTTTGAATTCTTTACGCATAACTCACAAAAAATATGAAATCTGATTTCTACAATTTATACAAGACTAGCTTGTATAGAAAGTAGGGTTTTCAAAAGATAATTTTGTTAATTTACCAAAATCACAAAACACGATTTTATGTAAATCTTTTTAGAAAAACTTATCTAAGATAATTATGAAAAGAATAATATCTTTTAGTAATCCAGATTTTATGAAATAACATCTTTTTGATGAATCTTGTCACAAAACTTATCTTCCGTAAAACTTTCCTAATTTAAGCTTGCCATGCTTTTGTCACGTTTCTAATAAAACTCATGTGTAAACCTGCCAAACATATTTACAGTAATTCTAAAGAATAAAAACTTAACAAAATTAAATTACTTCATTAATTAATGCATTCCAGGATACTTGGGCTTCACGCAATCCAGGACTAAGTTCCTACTGTCACTTGACTTCCAGTTCTCAACTGGAATTTCGCAGACCAAGTTCTTGTGAAACTTATTGTCTTTAACGCAGGCCAAGTTGAGCTTCTCAACTTGCTGTCTTCATGTTCCTGTTATGGAACCCAGGTACTTCCTGGTTGGAATTCTTCATCTACCTTGTTTAACTTTCCTTGAAATCTCCTCAAATCTTCATAGTTAGGCTACTCTTCTACTTTCGAAATCTACTTTGCCTGTTTTAATTACAACACTTAGAGAATTCTTATTAACTGAAGTTTGCTAGTTTATATTCATTATCATCAAACCCCTTAAGCTTCAACAATTTCCCCCTTTTTGATGATGACAAACTTTAGAAAACTACTAAGGAAAGTTGATTCACATAGACGGACATACTTTTGTATTTTTAGTTATTGACAGAAAGTAAAAACACATAGAAATAAAAAAACAAAAACAAAAATAACTATAACAGAACAAAAATAATAGAACACAATAAAAACTGAAACTATTAAAATATTTTATACACAACATTAGAGAAGCTTCTGATACTTTATCGACTAGAACCCAAAGTAACTTCAGCCTTCAAGTTTGCTTCTTCTTTTCCCCCTTTTAGCATCAACAAAAAGTCTTGTAAATTTAAGTTATTAAGCATCTATCCACAGCCCCACAAGCAATTCATCGAGTGTGGGAAACTGAAGGCAGTGCTGCTAAATTCCCTTTAGTTAATTCCACTTTCCTGCACATGCTTTCATAATATAAAAAACACACATGCATAAGCAAAGTTCCAAATTATCATTAAAAATCAAAATAACATCCTATTTAGCAAATTTACAAACCCAAAATAGTTCAAAGTTTTAAAAACAGAAACTGAAAATGTTCATGACTTAGACAGCAGGAAGAAAAGATGAAATTAAGGCTAGGCTAGGCTAAGATAGGCTAAGGTTAAGATAGGCTAGAGAGATGTAAGCTGGATTAACTCAAAAAGAACTCTATAATCTTCTTGTTGTCCTCCTTTTGGTGCCCAATGCTTGCTTCCAGTTTACCTTCCAAGTTCTTGATAGCCTTTTGAAACTCCTTCTTCCATTCCCAAGACTCTTCTCAAGACCATGTACTGCTCTCTCCAACTTCTGAATTTTTCCTATAGCCTCTTTGAGTTGCTTCTCAGCAATCTCAACTTTGTTTGAAAGTTCAGACACCTGCCCCTCAAGCACATTTTCATCAGAATCCAACTCTAGGGGTTTCTCCATACATGTTTGAGGGAAAGAGCTAACTTACAATCTTCTGCTCTTTCTCAGTGGTTCCCCTAAGGCATCCCCTTATTTCTTCTTTCCACTAGGAGTGGATTTCTTTTATTCCAACTTATGAATACTCCCATTCACAACTTCTAGGCTTATACCTAACAGAGTTTCTTCATTTATCACATTTTCTGCCTTCTCCTTCTATCCCCCATATTTCCCTTTGAGTTCAACTCTAAGTGATTCAAATACAATAAATAAAATAGCTCCATAACCCACTTTGTTCTTGCCAGGAACACATTAAGCTAAATGTTGATACATAAGGGAGGGAAAGTTTATTTTTATCTTTTTACATAGACAGGAAATAACAGTCATGTCCATCGAATAGGCTTCCCCCTTCTTTTGAGTTCTAGGCTAGATAGTCTTTTTCACCAAATTAAACAACAACTTATTCATAGGGCTCAGATCATTGTGACTCATTGTGTTCTCCCCCCTTTTTCCTCCTAGAAACTCAGCTATATCACCTTCTAGAAAATTTCCTACCTTCACACTAGATTTTCCCTTCACATACATCTTACATCCCTCAGTTGGAACTTTCAAGATAGTTCATAGGGTTTCTACATTAAACTTAATTTTAATTTAATTAACTACACTTGAAAATACCCCTTGTTTCACTTGAAATTTTTTGCAGAATTCATTTATATCAATTGGGAGTAGTTTTAGAGTCATTTTCGGGCTTGATTTATCCTATTTTCCCTTTTATTCTCTTATTTTCCTTTTAATAAAGTTTCTTTTTACTTTCGTTATTTTGGCTTGTTTAGTTGATTTTCTTTATTTTCATATTTTATTCTATTTTATTGCGTGTTAGCTTTATCGTTTTAGTGTTGTTTCTCTTTATTTAATTTGTTATATTTATTTTCATTTTATTTTCATTTTACTTCTCTTCTCGGTTTTCTTCATGTGTGTAGGTATGCGCTTGGGTCAAGGTTCGTGTTCTAATTTAAGGCCATGTTCGAAACTCTAATGTTTGAGGTTTAATTCAATCACTCATTTACTAGGCTGCTGCCATTTCCTATCCTTCACCCCACCTTCTTAACCTCCACCCCACCTTCTTAACCTCACCTACTGCAGCCACTCAATTGCAGCAGCCACCACCACCACACTACATCTGCCACACTAAAACCAAACAACAACATCAACTATCCAACAATCGCAACACCCCTGTTTAGCCGCAACAGCCCGCATACACCTTAATCTCTCACATCGCTGCGACTCTCACCACCCTCTGCAGTCCACCATTAACACCGCAATAACTGTTGCATTACCTCTCGCCACCAAGTCACAACCCCATCAATTGCAGCGGCAGCCGCAACACCTGACCACCGTCTCCATACACCCTTAATTACCACTTTTGAACCTCAATTTTCCAGCCCCAATTGCAGCAATATTGAATCAGACTGAAGACCCAACCAACAATGATACGGTATTGGAAAGCTCCATTTTCGGATTAGATTTCAATTTGGGCACGCAGCTCTATCAGAAGGCGCACAAATAGAGTCCAAAAACAGATTTTAGGCAGTAGCAATTGTTATGGGTAAAAATCTGCAAGGGTCAGTCAACGACAGTCAAGTAAGGTCAATGACGAAGACTCCTCTTGACGAAGGTGTAGGCTCGACGACACACCCTCGGCATTGACAGAAGACGAAGTTGAATAACAACTCCCTATTTTTTAGGAAGAGATAAATGAAGACTTAGTCCAAGCTTAGCCAATTTAGTCCGTTAGAAATCAAAACAGAAAAAGAATATTCACAGCAACTAAAGTCCGAAAATCATGGGAACAATTCTATCTACTGGCAACGACTAGAATTAAACCTAGCAACCATCTATATAAAGGGCAGAGCAATGACGAGTAGAGGGCAGATTCATCTAGCAATATACACACTACATCCCATCTTGTAAACTGATATCATTATTTTTTGCATAGTGAAAGTTTGGTAGATCCTCATTCCACCTGCGGTTTTTACCTTCATTGGGTTTTCCGCGTCACCAATTCCTCGTGTCGTTTATTCTTTTTCTTATTGTGTTTTACCTTTGATTTCGCTTAGTTGATTCGTAGCCTAGATTTTGATATTCAATCCCACTCAACAAAAATTAGCATAAATAATTTGGCGCCGACCGTGGGGCTACAACTAGGTAAAGTCTAAAAAACTCCCTATTAACCCTTCAATATGTCAGCCGACGAAATGACCCCTGAGCCGCTAAAAGCAGCTTATGAGAAGATTCAAGCCAATCTTGAAGCAGCCAGGGAATCCAATGAGCGTCTCAGCAAGGAAAAGGAAGCATCAGAATCTGACGCAGCTACCCTCCGTCAGCAATTGGAGTCCGCCCAGAGCAATCGTCGTCGTCGGCCAAGGCAGTTAGACCTGATCCAAAGGATGCCGCCGCTGGATGACGTTGAATCTCCGCATGACACTGATACTGAATCCAGTGACGGAGATATGAACTTGGACCCTCCAGTTAAGAATGCCGGGCAAAGAATTACTCGAACTTCAGGGGATGACCAGGACAACCCGCAGCCAAATCAGACAGAAATCCTGCTCCAAAGGTTGGCTGCCCTAGAAAAGCAGAACTCTAGGGTGCTGTCAATGATGAAGAAGATGCCCGGCGTGCCGATCCCTGTTAAGAGAGAAGCTCCAGATGGATTCGCGGCGACCCCGTTTTGCGACGAGCTGGCCATGGCCTGGATTCCCAGAAGGCTATCGCTCCCGACGTCCACGTCGCTCTATGATGGAACAACCTTTCCCGAGCAACATTTCGAGTACTACAAGCAACTGATGTGGCAAGCTTCGCTCCCGTTCGAGTGTTGGGAGGCATGCATGTGCAAATCGTTTGGCGCGACGCTGACTGGCCTCGCTCTCAAGTGGCTCGGCAAACTCGAACCAGGTAGTATCACTAGTTTTGCTATGTTAGTTGACAAATTCTATTCCCATTTTGAAAGTAGCAGGAAGTTCGACAAGCAGACGAGCGATCTATATCGGATCGTCCAGGGTCCTAAGGAAACCATCAGAACTTATTGGTCTCAATTCAAAAAGGAAAAAGTCTGAAACAAGAATGTCGACAACAGACTGCCATTGAAGCTTTTCTTAGCGGATTGCATACAGACTCGGACCTGTACAAAGATATGGTTAAGTATCCCTGTTCAACATTTGAAGAGGTCAGGACCAGAGCCGTGGCTCAAATGCGCTTCGACGAGGACATCGCTAACCGCAGCTCCTATCCAAGCTCCAGAAGTTCGTCCGACCGCAAGGCCCCAAGCAACCCAAGGGGATCATGGTGACACTAGCCCTACCTGGCATCAGGTAGATCACGCTCTGTTAATGCAGTGCAGGTCAAAGAAATCCTCGACGCCCCGCAATACCCAGAAATATCCGAGTATGGCTTCGACGTGAATATTGTGGCAGTGGTAAAGGAGTTGGAGCCCTTGGGAAGTAAAGTGCGCTGGCCGTCGAAGAGCAACAAGCCAGAGTCGGAGAAGGATATGAGCAAGTGGTGCGAATTTCATAGCGATCATGGCCACAAGACGGAAGACTGCTACGCCCTGCGAAGAGAAGTCGCCTTCCAGCTGAAGAGAGGCAACCTCAAGCATCTATTAGGGAAAAATAAAAGCAATGACTCTAGTCGTCATCAGCTAGAAGCGACGACAGTCGGACATCCGAATCACCCTGCACCTAAGGTAATAGTTAATGTTATCACTGGTGGTTCTGATATTTGTGGACTAACCTATTCTGCAGCAAAGAGGATCACAAAGTCGACGATAGATGATGCTGATGTCCCGAAAGAAATCAGAGACCCCCTAGAAAAGAAGTTGGAGGAAATTTCAATTACCTTCGATGACGACGACGTCAACAACATGAATAGAGAGCATGAGGACTCCTTAGTAATTTCTTTGGTCGTCGGGAATTGTCTGCTTCGAAGGGTGCTGGTTGATGGAGGAAGCTCCGCAAATGTCCTGTTCAGAAAAGAGCCATGGAAGACATGGGGTTGAAAGATAGCGACATCACCAGAAGGTCAACGACTCTGGTCGGTTTCAGTGGTGAAAGCATGTCAACTCTCGGAGACATAACCCTTCTAACCTATGCAGGAGGCCTTAACCCTCAAACCAAATTTAACATCTTCGACTGCCCATCAGCCTATAATGCCATATTAGGACGACCCTGGATCCACCGATTAAAAGCTATTCCTTCTACCTACCATCAATCAATCAAGTTTCCTACCCCATGGGGAGTATAAGAAATTAAAAGAGAACCCGTGAAGCCAAACACTGCTACAAAACAACCCTTAAACCAACCATGAGAACCGCATAGCAATTACAGCATGGCCCGACACCAGACAATCCCAACGACCTTGAAATTGATGAGATACCCTTAGATCCCGAAAAACCAGATCAAACCGTCCGTGTCGGAGCCAACTTAACGCCTGAACTCAAAAATACTATCCTAGCCTTTCTCCGAGAGAATAAAGATTGTTTTGCTTGGTCTCACGAAGACATGACTAGTATAGACCCGAGCATCATCTCGCATAAGCTGAACGTCGACCCAAATCACAAGCCCGTCAAGCAGAAGCGTCGAAAGTTTGCTCCGGAGCGAAACAAGATCATCAACGACGAAGTGTAGCAGCTGATCGACACTGGAAAGATAAGAGAGGTCAAGTATCCAGACTGGCTCGCGAATGTCGTCGTCGTCAGCAAGAAGAACGTCAAGTGGAGAGTATGCATTGACTTCACCGATCTCAACAAAGCATGCCCTAAAGATCCGTTCCCGCTCCCGCACATCGACGCCATGGTAGACGCAACAGCAGGTCATGAGCTCTTAACATTCATGGACGCCTACTCCGGATACAACCAGATCCTGATGCATCCCGACGATCAGGAGAAGACGGCCTTCAAGACCGACAAAGGTATATATTGTTATAAAGTCATGCCATTCGGACTAAAAAATGCAAGTTCGACGTACCAGAGGCTAGTCAACAGGATGTTCAAAGATCAGCTAGGAGATACGATGGAGGTATACATCGACGATATGCTGGTGAAATCTAAGAAGTCTAAGGACCACGTCGACCACCTCCGTCAGACCTTTGAGGTATTGCGAAGATATGGTATGAAACTTAACCCTACTAAATGCTCATTTGGAGTATCTGTTGGAAAATTTTTGGGCTACGTAGTAACACAAAGAGGAATTGAAGCCAGCCCCGACCAAGTCAGGGCCCTAATAAATATTCAATCCCCCCGAAATGTTAAAGAAACCAAGAAATTGACAAGACGAGTGGCAGCATTAAATCGCTTCATCTCTCGATTGTCAGACAAATGTCATCTATTCTATAATGTTTTAAGGAAAAATAAAGGTTTTGAATGGACTGACGATCATGAGAAAGCTTTGCAAGATTTAAAGAAATATCCAATGACGCCACCCCTCCTGTCGAAACCAAAAATAACAAACCTTTGCAGCTTTATATTGCCGTCAGCGCTGTGGCTGTCAGCGCAGTCCTGACGAGAGAAGACGACGAAGCTGGGCAGCTCCCGGTTTACTATGTAAGTAAAACTCTACTCCCAGCCGAGGTAAGATATACATCCCTAGAAAAATTAGCCCTCGCTTTGATCACTGCTGTTAAGAAGCTAAGGCATTATTTTGAAACTCACCACGTAGTGGTGATGACTAATTACCCACTTAAGTCTGTTTTGAGAAAACCAGATCTGACAGGACGTCTGGGCAAGTGGAGCATTTCGTTAAGCACGATGGACATCGAGTACTAACCCAGAAAAGCAATAAAATCCCAAGCCCTAGAAGATTTTGTAGCTGACTTCAGCCCTGACTTACAGGCCATAGCTAACAAAGAGGTATAAGAAATCAACAACGTCCAAAGCGAAAGCAAGTGGATCTTGTTCGTCGATGGCTCGTCCAACCAACGAGGAGCTGGCCTGGGAATGGTGCTAAAGTCGCCACAGGGGGACATGATAGTAAGGTCTATATCTTGGGATTTTAAAGCAACTAACAATGAAGCAGAGTATGAAGCTTTGATTGCAGGAATGACCGTTGCAAAAGATTTAGGCGCCACAGCCTTAGATGTATACAGTGATTCCCTCCTCGTCGTCAGCCAGATAACAGGTGACTTCGCAGCAAAAGATTCCAAAATGACAGCATGCCTCGACATAGCCAAAGAAAAAGCCAAACACTTTGATCCTTTCACTATCTCGCAAATCCCAAGAACCAAAATGCCCAAGCCGACGCACTTGAAAACCTAGCTTCTGCTCTCAAAAAGACCACCTTCACAAACATTCCCTTAGTCCATTTGCAAAAGCCATCTGTATCCTTCAAAGAAATCCTACCAGTCGATGACGTCAACAACGACGACAACTGGACCAAACCCATCATAGACTACCAGACCAAGGATATCCTCCCCAATGACAAAGCGGAATCACGAAAACTTAAATATAAAGCCTCCCGATACCACATCATTGACGGAGTCCTGTTCCACAAATCGGCGTTAGGGTTATCCCAAAGATTCATCCAAAAAAATGAACAACAATCCATCCTTCCACTTACACGATGGAATATGCAGTAGTCACGTCGGAGGAAGGAGATTAGCCAAAATCGCAAAAAGACAAGGATATTTCACTAGTAGAAAATAAGTGATGGGAAGACCTAAATGGCAAGTGGTTTTAAAAATCCGCTTGCCATTTACCCATTTTTTTAAAATAAACCTGTAATATTAAATGGCAAGCGGTTTGGGGTTGAACTGCTTGCCAATATATCTAATGGCAAGCGGTTTGAGGTTGAACCGCTTGCCATTAGATATCACTAGAAGAAAATTGTTATTTGGCAACGAGGAAAGTCGTTGCCAAATATATTATTGGCAACAATTTTGGATTTTTTGCAACGACTTCTGTTTGTTATGTGAGATGCTGTTACTAAAAGTATTTGCAACGAGTTCTTCCGTAGCTAAAAATCGTCTTTTTTGCAACAACATTTTTGTAGCAAAAAACAGTTTGTTGCCATATATTCAAATCCAGGGTGAATGTAAATCTTATTATTAGCTACGACATTGGTCGTTACAAAATATATTGGTTTTGCTACAAATTTTATTGTTACTAAATATCAATTTTCGCAACGAGTATCTTGTTGTAAAAATTTTAATATTGTTATCAAATCTTGATAATATTTATAATATGATTCACTTTTTTGCAACATAAATGGATTGTTACAAATAATATTCATTTAAAATAACAATAATCGTTGTTGCAAAAAAATAAATGCAAATTCATTTAATCATAATAAATTACATTGATAGTATTGCCTGTCCATACAAATCAAACAAATGTAAAATAAATACTTATTTTGTACCCATGACAAAACTATCATTTATAAAAAGTTCTACTTTGATAAATTGTTCACAAAATACAATTAGCATACATATACCAATTACAAATATGTTTCTTACATAACCCATCAATAATTGGGTAATTGCCCAAAAACCATCACCACATTCTCCCAAAAATATATACCCAAGAGCCATCACCACATTCTCCTAAAATTATATACCCCAAAACCATCACTACATAGTCTGCATTCTCCAAAAATATGTGCCTAAGCCAATATCCATTACCACAATATCCTACAAATATATACAACTATTAAGTGTAACTCTAAGAGTTTGTCAAACAAAATATGGTTACACAAATTTTTAAGCTATACTTAGAATTGTTATCTGCCATCACATAGTTGTCTTCTAATACGACTTTTCACTCCATATCATTGTCATTACTATTTAAACCCATCCTGAAAAAAGGAAAAGAAATAAGTTAGCAAAAAAACACTAGCAAGGGAACAGCAAGAGACAGTTGTTAAAGTAAGTCACGATTATCCCAACGTAAACCCTGCAGCCAGCAGGAGCTAACTCTTACTATGTGAAACATTTACACCATACAGTGTGAATTTTGTTCATGGAGGATAGAACAAGTGATAATTCAGTAAGATAGAACACAATTTACCGGCAAACAAGCATCGTGGTAAAACGATGGCTTGACAACAATTTTTTTTTTACTCTCTGCCTACTTAGTCCAAAGCATGAAGAAACTCTTAAAATTCAACTTGATCTATAACACTTGCTTCTGACATTATTTATAATTTTTCATCAGTTAGCAGCATTAATCAATGATTATGTACAAGCAAAGATGGGCTAATTTATGACGGTTCACAGTGCACAAAAGTGTGCAGCTTATAGGGGAAAAATCAGGAGGGATAAATTAATTAGTTGTACAAGCAAAGAACATAACATGCTCACAGGTGTTAAAAGTCATATATGTGAGGAAAGCCGAATCAGAAAGTATCATACCTATTCATGTTGCTATTTATCATCTGCATGAATCGCTTCTCCATTTCTGCCATAATACGCTTCTGTTCTTCTTTGTATTCATCCATATCCTTCTTACTCGCCTCAAGCTCAGTTTTTAAATGAGTTATCTGGTCTTGTTGTTTAAGCATTATCATTTGTTGCTCTTCTTGAAGTCTTGCTTTAGTTAAACCTCTATACCCGTTACCTTTGCCTCAAAAGTACCCAGATTTTGCCCCAAGCACCTGAACCAACATTTCTTCCTGTGTCTGGGGGCACATTTGATCTCCTTCAGGTTCTTTATCTTTATCTTGCACGAGTTGATGGAGTTGCGCCTGCAAAAATAAATTAGAAATTCATACACAAGTAGTATCGCTGTCCTTTGAATAATACACAAGGTTTTTAAAGGATTTTCTCACATGTATTTCTTTAGAACGAGCATCATTAGTCCATCGTAAAACTCCTCCATCATCTGTTGTTGTGTGTTGGGTTAGCCATACTACATAAGCAGGAGGTAAAACCCCATCGTTCTTCTCAGTTTAAACATTAGTAGGATGTGTTAACGTCATAATAAAAAATATTTTACAATAGGTACACATTGTAATCTTACACTATAGGTACACATTGTAATCTTACCAGGATGTACTCTGTCTCAGGGAAAGATAAGTTCCCTGTTGAGTGTTTGATCCATTTATCAGACCTTCGATTCTTACTGTTTTGCATGCTTCTTTTCTAGATTTAAGATATAAGATCATCAATAGTATTAATTTGAAGGTATGACAACATAAGCATGATTATTTATATAAATAGGAAGAGAGTGTTTACCTTAAACTTATCAGAATTAAATGTCTCACAGCATGCTGTCCAGCTTGAAAGTGGAAAATCAGTAGGAGGATTTTCAAGTCTCTCCTCATGCGTATCTCCACATTCCTTGTAATAAGCATGCAAACGAGCTTTCCAAAATCGATATAAGCGTTGCATTGCATCAATTACAAAAGCTTGAAGTCGAGATAGCTGGGTAGAGGAGTCTTTAATGTTGAACTTGTTCTGGTTTTAAAATAAAATTATGACGCAGAGAGGAAAACTAATGTAAATATTATTAGAATGTATGAAAAATGCTAAAGTCTACCTTCACTTGCAACCACATTGAAGAACCATGTTTAGCAAAAACTTTAGACCAATCTCCTGCATCCATTAAAGCTGTTGTTCTAACAACATATCCACAAAAGTTAACTAGTGAGCGGGCATTTTCTCCAACAGCTTGCAGAACATACGGGGGTATTTCAATATCCAACTTAAATTGACCGCCCTTGGTTTTCTTTTCAAGAGCAAAACTTCTGTACTTGCCTCTCTGACCTCTTTTTTTAATAACACTTGTAGTAGTGGCTACAGTAATGCCTCCAAACGCAATAAAATACAGTAAGCTACAAAGCTGCATAAACAAGCAATTTAGAAAAATCATAGTATCATTGTTACCTTGGCTGCTATTAGGATCATTACGTTGGGCTTCATCCAACATGTGTCTTTCATGCATGTACTTAGTTCTCAACTTTTTAGGTCGATTACCATTATCTTCATGAGGAGTAGGATCCGCTGCCTGGTATGTAGTTAACACAACATCAAGTCTCCTCATAAAATTGCTAGCATATACACGCTTTGTTCCCCCTAAAAAATTAAATTTAATGAGATAAATTCATTAGATGAATAAACTTGTTGTGAAGTTCAAAAAACTGAAAGTGGTTTGTATTTCATCATTACCTATGTTTGAAAAACCTTGATCTCCACCTGGATTTTCTTCATTAGTAGGACTAATTGTATTAGATACAATGTCATCCATAACAAAATCATCTCCAAATACATATTGAAGGCGTCGTTGGGACTCTTCAGCAAAGTTTACAGTTTTTCTATTTCCAATGCTTCCAAATTTTCGTAGCTTAACTTGTCCTCTTCCTGCCATATCTTCAATATTTTAAAACATATATTTAAGAGCTTTGGAACACTATATTTTCTATACGCAACTATTAAATCATATAACCATATAACATAATCATAAGGGGTATTAAATAAAATACGAAGAATACTTACCAGGCTTTTATAGTTGGAAAATGATTGAACATAATAATTATTATCATATGAAAAATATAATGGAAAAAAAAAACTAGTTTCATAAATTAGCTTTTGAAAATAACAGTTCAAGTTAGATATGAAAGTTGATTGATGATAAATTTTGCAACCTAACACAGGAAACTAAATAACTATCTAAGATAACAGAAGTGACATAAAGATAGATGTTTAAACTTCAACATCATCATCAACAATGAAACCATCCATATCATTATTTTTCTTCTTTTTTTTCGTTTGTTTCCCATGCTTTTGTTGCTTAATCCTCTCCATTTCTTTGGTTACCCATTTTACGACTCAAGGATCACTTTCCACTGTAAAATGTTTAGTAGCCAAATACTGATTCTCTCCATTTCCATATGAAGTTTGGACATTTGAAGTCCTAATCTCCTCTTGCTGCACAGCTTCTTCATCAATAACTTGAGCAAGTGCAGCTTCAACAGTCTCTATTTCAGGAATGTTGTACAAATCTCGAGGCTCTGTCTTTATAACAGCTAGCCACTTATTTTCCCTAGGTTCTGGAACATAAAACACCTGTTCCACTTGTGATTCTAATACAAAGGGTTCTTGAGTTGATAAAGATAAGTCACTACAGACACTGGTTATATCAAATTCATCCACTTTATACCCTCTACCCTTATGTTGAACATCATACCAATCACACTTAAAAACGAACACATGATTTCCACCGGGATATTGAAGCTCGTAAATGTCTCTTAGAACACCATAATACTCCTTATCCATTAGATCATCTCCGCGAACCATAACCCCACTATTTTGGGTTTTTCTATTTTCTTGGCGATCAAGAGTTTGGAACCTAAACCCGTTCACAATGTAGCCACTATAACGCCTTACAGTGCGTAAAGGACCACAAACTAAGTAATATAATTCTTCATCAACCAATCCTTCCTTATACATATGCTCCACCTATAAATAAAATGAAATCATTATAATATTATTGATGAACCATAATATTGCTAATATGTATAAGTAAAATAGACAGATAACTTACATGATTGCGAACCCATTCAGAAAATTGAGCTTTATGTCTTTTCTCGATACTTCTAGGAGTTGGATTTTCAGCAGCAAGTAACTCTCTATGCTGCCTGAAGTTAGGGAAAAAAAAAAAAAACCAACCCTTAAAATATCTAGATGAAAAATGTTAAATTTCTTACAAAAACTATTTTATTATTTACTTACTTACTTAGCAAGTTCCATGAGGTCATCACAATTATTAAGGGTATAAAAGTGGACTTGTTCAAACTCCTCTACAGTAAGATGATGAGGCGTTGACTTTCCTAAAGGACGACCACGTGGGATAAATAAGTCCAGATCCCTTTTACTAGTCTCCTGACTATTGCCATCCTTATCTTCATTTCGAGAGTGGCGACTAAATTTTGTGGTCATGTCATCCATGTATCTAGAGCAAAATGTTAAACATTCATCAGCCAAGTAACCTCTTGCAATCGAACCTTCTGGCCGTGCTTTATTGCGAACATAAGATTTTAATGTACGCAGGTACCTGATATATGAAAATAAAATATGTAACAGAAAAATAAAATATATTATTATGAAAAAAAAATTAAAAATTGCGTTATACACATACCTCTCTATTGGATACATCCATCGATATCTCACTGGACCACCAATCTTAGCTTCTGCCACCAGATGAACAACTAAGTGTAACATGACAGAAAAGAAAGAAGGTGGAAAAATCATTTCCAATTTGCACATGGTGTAGGGAATTTTGTTTTCAAGCTTATCAAGTTCCTTCATTGTCAAAATTTTTGAGCACAAGTTCTTAAAGAACAAGCTTAGTTCAATTAATGGCTCACAAACGTGTTTTGGAAGGAGTCCACGAACAGCTATTGGAAGTAATTTCTCCAAAAAAACATGATGATCGTGACTTTTCATGCATGAAATTTTGTTTCCATTGTCTTTCACACACCGAGAGATGTTTGAACAATATCCATCAGGAATCCTCAAGTTTTGAAACATCTCACAAAATGCAGATTTTTCATGACCTCTCAGTGTATAACATGCCACAGGTATGCGCACCTTATCTTCATCAACAATGGGATGAAGTTCTTGCCTTATACCAATTTTAACCAAATCCAATCTAGACTTTATATTGTCTTTAGTCTTCTCCTTTATATTCATCAGTGTTCCAATGATATTTTCAGAAATATTCTTTTCAATATGCATAACGTCCAAGTTATGACGTAATTTCAATTTGCTCCAATATGGCAATTGAAAAAAAATGCTCTTCTTTCTCCATCCATACAAGCTATTTGTCTCATCCCATTTCCTTTTTGAACCGACCTTGCCAAATGGAACTTGAGAAAATTGGTTGCATTGCCTTACTACATCATCGCCAGATAGTGGGAGGGGGGCTATTTCTTTTTCAATTGTTTTATCAAATGCATTTCGCAACTTTCTCCATTTATGATTCAATGGCAGCAAACGTCTATTCCTTACATAAGCAGTCCTGCTTTTTATAGAACATGATGAGGGTTTGTTATGACAAGAAGGACAAGCAAAGAAACCTTTTGTACACCACCCAGACAAGTCTCCATATGCTGGGAAATCACTGATTTTCCACAATAGACTTGCATGCATCACAAAATTTTGTTTAGAATATGCATCGTAAGTTTCAGCCCCAACCTCCCATAACTCTTTCAACTCTTCAATCAAAGGTTGAAGGTAGACATCCAAATCCATTCCTGGAGAATGAGGGCCGTCAATAAGTAACGATAACATCATATACTGAGGCTTCATGCACATCCACGGAGGCAAATTATAAGGAACCAGAACAACTGGCCAAATACTATGAGAGGTTCCTCCAAAATTGTTAAAAGGTTGGAAACCATCAGCAGCTAAACCAAGCCTAACACTTCTAGGGTCAGCTGCAAATGACTTGTATTCCTCATCAAATGACTTCCATGCTGGAGAATCTGTTGGATGTCTCATAGTATCATCATTAGTTCTTTCCTCTTTGTGCCAACGCATTTCTTTTGCAGTATTTGATGACATAAATAACCTTTGCAGTCTAGGTTTAACTGGGAAATAACGTAACACCTTATTTGGTACATTTTTACCCTTCGCCTTCCACCTAGAAGTTTTACATTTTGGACACTCTTGAGCCTCACTATTTTCACGCCAATAGATTATGCAATCATTTGGACATGCATCAATTTTGACATAATCTAGGCCAGGCCTAGTTCACTAATAATTTTGCGACATGCATCATATGAATTAGGCAGGTCAAAACCTAATGTTTCATTTTGAAATTTCAATAATTGAGTAAAAGAGGTATCTGTCCAATGGTTCAAGCACTTAAGATGTAATAATTTCATTATGTAAACTAACTTTGACACTTTTTTCCCATCTACAACCAAAGGCTCTTTATAGTCCTCTAATAAGCGGTAGAATTTAGCTGCTTCTTTAGAGGGTTCTTGAGCTTCGTCAATATTACTATCCTCAAGCAATCCCATTCCAGCCACCCCACATCCTACTTGTAACATGTCGAGCATATCATCATTATCATTAAAAGTATTCTCACTTTCAAGGATCATGTCGCCATGTCTTTCACCATGTTTATCCCATACTGTGTAGCATGGCAAAAAGCCATTTTTTAGCAAATCAACTCGAACTTCAGTTCTAGTTTTGAAATGCACGTTAGCGCATCTGCAACATGGACATTTAATTGCAGTGCCATTTCTGCAACGCTCATTAGCATTAGTATTAGTAAATGCAAAGTCTAGAAAGCCATCTATTCCTTTCAGATATCCTGTTGAACCACGGTCAGTTAGTTTCATCCATTCTTTATCCAGTGTCATCTCCTAATTTCAATTTACAACCTAACACATGTTGGTTAAACCATGTAAAAAATTACTAACTTTTATACACTAAAAAAAAAAAAAAAAAAATACTGACCTAAAAAAGGGCATTTGAATATTCTTTTTAGTATGCAAAGAACAATACATTAATATGCTAAGTATAAACAAGTAGTTTTATTTTATACACACTACATCCCATCTTGTAAACTGATATCATTATTTTTTGCATAGTGAAAGTTTGGTAGATCCTCATTCTACCCGCGGTTTTTACCTTCATTGGGTTTTCCGCGTCACCAATTCCTCGTGTCGTTTATTCTTTTTCTTATTGTGTTTTACCTTTGATTTTGCTTAGTTGATTCGTAGCCTAGATTTTGATATTCAATCCCACTCAACAAAAATTAGCATAAACAGCAACTGCGCGGCTTCTTCACGGACGCACAATTCTGGGCACAATCACGAGCTTCTCACGTGGTTATTAATGAAGATCAACGGCGTAAATTGATGCTCGATGAATGCTGTTGAGGAAGAACGATGGTAATTTAATGATGATGATTGATGATGGTGTTTTATGGGATGCAAATCTTGGGATTAAAACCCCATTTTAGAGCAGCTTAATTCAAAAAGAAGAAGAGGAAGTAGTGGTATGACGTTTTGGGGGATTTGTGGGTTTTTCTATTTTTCCTCTTTTATTTTTATTTTACTTTTTTCCTTTCTTTTCTTTATTATTTTCCTTCTTTTTATTTTTCTATTTTCTTTAGCTTTGTATAAATACCCATTTTTGGGGTAATTATTTAATTCCATAAAAAAAAATCAAATTATTATTCTATTTTCTTAATTAGTTTTAGGAGAGCTTATCTCTCTAGGTTTAGCTTAGGATTAGAGTAGTTTAGGGAGAGAAAGTGAGGGTTTCACCATTGTTGAACTTGGATTTTGAAGAAGAAAATTGATCATCTTGTTTATAGACTTTCATCTTCAATCAATGAGAATCTCTAACTCTCTATCCTTTATTTTATATGCTTATTATTATTATTATTATTATTATTATTATTATTATTATTATTATTATTATTATTATTATTATTATTATTATTATTATTATTATTATTATTATTATTATTATTATTATTATTATTATTATTATTATTGTTTTAGTTGTTAGTGTTGCATGTTAATCATGTTTATTCTTGGTTATTTGTTAATTAATCTTGTTATTATCATGACTAGTGAGTAATTCCCCCATTAAGGGGATGATTGTGGTGTAGTTGGATCTTGAGCATGTTCTAGGGTTTGAAATTGATTTATTTGTGATTAAATTCTTTATATGCTTGTTATTCTTCAATCTACTTGCAAATTCATGTTGTTAGTTGATTGGGAGTTAATTATTATTAGAAGATGCGATAACGGACCTAGCAAGATGCATTTGTAGTGATCGTTATTTGACAGCACCTCCTAGTATATGGATCTAATGTGGAACCATAGAGGCTATGTTAGGAGAAGCCAATGAGCCCCGACAGGTGGCTAGATTGGACCTCTTATATCGATATTCATGCATGTTTAGTTCATGATTAATTCAACTTCTATGCCTTTTTTATGTTTGCGTGAATGGTATACCTAAACCATTTCCCTTAGTATTTTTTTTCCTTCTTGTTTTAGCATCTTTAGACTTTAGTTTACTTACCTCCTATTCCGGACTAGCTTAGGTGTTGATAACATTTGGTGGTGTTTATTTGTTCCCTGTGGTTCGACCCCTATGCTTGCCTTATACTCGCATTAGGTTTGTTTAGGTTGTATAAATTGTATTTGATCAAGGGATAGACATTTGACGACGCGTTTATCCTGTTGTCAAATTGGCGCCGTTGCCGGGGAACGACTTCCATTACCATTGTGTTATCTTATTGAGACTAGCCCTTTGTGTATAATCTTCTTTTTATTTGTTTGTTTTTATTTTTGTTGTTTTTGTTGAAAAAATGGCTTATATTTCTATTCCTCAATTTGATAATGAACTGTTTTGTGTATATTTCAATAGACTTAAGGATTTCCTAGACGGTGTTAAAGGTTTTAAGAAGGGTGATTATTGTGAATAGATCAAAATCATTGATTTGGGACTAAATGAGCATTTTAGAGGAGTGGATGACAATATAGTAAATGGTGGATTTCAATCTATGTCTTTGGATGAAGCTTGAGATTTCTATTCATGGTTAGCTAAGGATAATTATGATTGGGAGAGGGCCAATCACCAGACTTATGTTCGGGATTCTCATGCTTTTAATGTTGATGCTAATTGTAATGATTTGTCTAATATGAATTCCCATGATGTGCTTGATGCTCCCCATAGTGACCATGTAATGCATGATTTCAACTCCTCTCCATCTATAGCTTAATGTAATGATCTACATTCTAATGATGATGAAGTGCATGTTCTTTCTCATATTGCATCCAATTTTTGCATGAATTCTAAAGGTGTGCCCCATAGTCCCATAGATGATTTCAATGAGCAGGCTTTTAACTCGTCTATCCATGATAATTTGGACTCATTTGAGATTATGGCCTAAATATTCCTTGAGTTTCAAAAGAAAGCCCATAACCTTTTGAGTGAGTTCTTTGATAAGGATTCATTAGAAAGAGATGACTTTAAGAGAAAATTTCCCCCATTTACTCTTGATTTTGAGATGGTAAGCTTTGAGAAATTTATGGGAGATGTTGTTCAAGGTTGTGAAAAGGATGTTGAGGTTAAATCCTTTGGAGTTTTTGAGCTTGAGGGAGATGTAGATCGTGAGGTTTCTTCATTTGAGGATTCCAAGATTGATTTCCATTCCCTCATTAGTGATGTGAGACCTTGTGGTAAGGGAGTAGCTACCCCTTTTCCCACTACTAAAATTCGGCTAAATTACGACCGTTTTTCTACGACTGTCAAGAAAACGGTCGCAAAATATGAAATCTGCGACCGTTTTTGAAATAGTCGCAATATTACGACCGTTTTTGGCTTTTTAAATGGTCGTAAAGATGTTTGAACAATTAAAAATAATTCTAAAATAAAATAACCCTTTTGCGACCGCCAAAATGGTTGTAAAAATAATCCAATTGCGACCGCTATAAGCGGTTGCAAAAGGTTTTTTTTTTAATTTTTTTAAAGCACTGTATAAATTAAATGCCTCATGTTCCCAAACCCTATCTTCTTTACACGCAGCCGCTTATGTCTTTCTCTTTCCTCTGCATCCCCTTCTCTTTCCATTCTCTCTCCTCCTTCCCCTCCAGCTCTCCTTTCTTCCTTACCTTTCTCACAGCCCCTCCATCTCGTTTTGTTTCCTTTTCTTTTCTTTCTCCTTCTTCTCTTCCGTTATTGCAGCACCATTTCCTCCATTTTCGTTCTCTTTTTCTTCTTCATTCAATTTTTTTTCTTTGAGTTTTTGTTACCAAACGGTTTTGGGTGTTTGGTTCTTGTTGAACAAACGAAGAATTACTGTGTTTATGGTCAAATTCGAACATAAAAATTTCAGATCTGAAGTTTTTATGGTCGAATTTGACCATATAAACTCAAAGAGGAAGAAATATTGGGAAAGGTAAGTGGTTTATTGCATTTTTTATTTGATTTTACTTGTTCGAAATTTTTTGGGTTAATTAATGTGGGTTTGATTTTCTTGTTGTTTTTTTTTTTAATTTCCTTGTTCGAATTCTTTTTCTGGTATAATTTGTTTTGCTTGATATTTATGGGTTTAATTTTCTGGATTTTTTTTGCTTGATTTTCTTGATTTTTTGCTTGATTTCCTAGGTTTTTTTTTATGCTTGGTTTTCTGGATTTTGTTTGTGGGTTTGAATTTCTCTGTTCGATTTTTTTGCTTGTTTTAATTTTTTATTTAGTTAATTTTTGTGGGTGATTTGATTTAAGTTTGCTATATATTGTTAGATTTCTAGTTTGTTTTCGTTTGATTTAATTCGTTATTGTAGTTTTTATTAATTTTGTTTGATTTCTGCTAATGTTTTTTTTTTCAGTTTTATTTTTTTATTTTACTAGGTGCATTTATGAGGGTGGCTAGGTTAGATTAAGGGGTGTGCTAGTGTTTTTGAGAAGGTTGGGTGGTGGTGTTTTAGAGTGGGCATGGGTGGTGGGGCTGGCTGTGAAGTACAGGGGAGGCAGGTGCTTTTTTTTTTTTAAAACAAAAACTTTTAGCGACGGCTTTAGGCGGTCGCTAATATCCAGTTTTGCGACCGCCGCTTAAAACGGTCGCAATTATTATTATTTGCGACCGTCCCCTTAACGGTCGTTGAAGATATTAAAAGCCGTCGCAAAATATCTGCGACAGTCAAACGATTGTAATTTTATTTTCTGAGACCACGTAAATAACAACCACAATGTTACGACCGTTGACGGTCGCAATTTGTTTTAGCGACCGTTTTTGCTATTTTTTACGACCGTAAGAGACGGTCGCTATTTGGCCTAATTTTAGTAGTGTCCCCTTTCTCATACACCTTTCTCCCAAAGGTTTAACCATATCCAATACTATCCTATATTCCTCCCTTCTTTTCTCAACGAACCTCTAAGGGATCCTTTTCCTATTCATGCTTCCGAAGCCCCCAACTCTTTCGTTGTTGATGAGGAAAAGAATTACAATGCGAACCAAAAGATTTTTGTGAGGAGAGTTTGCCACCCTATCTTTATTTTTCTTCTTATTTTCTTGATTTTTCTTTTGGTTCTTTTACTTTTTCTTTTCCCCCTTCTCTCAAGCATAAAGTCTCCTTGTACTTTGTGTTTGCTTGTCATATGAGCATCGCGTATGCTCTATTTCTTGATATTTTTGCCGGTGCATATGACAAGCTTTTGCATTATTTGTTGGGTTATTTACTAGATTAGTCATGCTTGGACGTTAAGCAAGCCTTTCTCTGGAAGTAACCTGTGTTTTATTGCTTTCTTTCTTTTCTTTCTTTTACGTTTCTCATTTTTGTTTATCTTCTTGTCTTTGTGTATAGGTACTTGATGCATATACTCATGTGCAAGGATTTAGGATTGAGAACCATGAGAAGAACCACACCAATGATTGCTTGCATTTGGAAAAGAACAAAGATGAGGAATTAGATGAGAATGTGGACAATGTGCTCAATTGCGGGTTTCAACACCCACCTCACATTTGGTTTACTCTTTCCTTCTTCCCTCATCTTAGATTTTCTTTCTTATTTGCATGTGGATTGAATGAATATGATTTGTTGGGTGGATGTGGTTCATTTCTTCCCTTCCCTCCCAGCCTTTGTGCCTTTATTTTGAGCATTGAGGACAATGCTCTATTCTAGCTTGGGGGAGTATCTATTCGCTAGCTTTGGGGGGGGGGTTATCTATATCTCTTGGTGGTTTCTTAATACATAGTCTGTTGATTGCTTGATTTATTTCTCCCATACTTGCCAAAGTCTATTATTGAGATTGGTTTTCTATGTTTGGATGGCCATGAACGCCTTATTGAGTTGACTTTTGGTATATGTAACTTTGATTGATCATGCTTTCATCTTGCAATTGTATATGTATTCATGAGTATAGTTGGTTTTGTGAATATGTGTGTGTATAGTGTCTTTCCATGGTATTGGACCCATATCATGGACCAACCAAACTAGATTGGCTGTTCTCTTAAAAATGGGTTTTAAAAAACAGAGAGAAGAGAAAAGAAATTAAAACTATCCGCAACACTAAACTTTTCACACTTTCACTTCATTCGATTATTATTCGACGTGAAAGGTACTCATCACTGGGTTTGGTTTTGGGGAGACACAAATGGGTGTCTACAGAAGCCCACACTTTGACTGAGTTTGGAGAAACGCAAGTTTTGAAAACAAAAGTCAAAGTAGCGATAGGGACGGAAAATGATCCAGAACGTTCTGCCATCCTAAATCACTCTTGTAACACCGATACCTGCAAACTAGCATTAGTTAAAACAGATAAGAGAGTTAAGAAACACGTATCTTGCACTGTCGAGCACATGTCTCTGGAAGTAACCGATTTGCTGCCGTATTACTGTTGTTGTGATAATAATTCGCAAGCTAGGGAACGCCATCCTGCTGTTTGTTTCGACGATCTTCTGCAAGCTAGAGAATACCGCCTGAAGATTGCTACACCTGTAACTGCCTCCAATTGCCGCCGTGAAAGTCTTCGAAAAGACCACTGCTTGTTGATCCTTAATGCTGCCATGCCAGTATGTCGACGCTTTGCTGCTTGTGAACCAGTATGTCGGTGCTTTTTCTATGATGACAATCCTCTTTTCCTTGGGAATAGTTGCCAACACAACTCTTGTATGATGCATGACAATCCGATTTAGGGAAAATTGTCAATTCTTCGTAACAATCCATCCTTGGAAATGTTGCCACGATGAAGCGACAATCCGTATCTTGGAAAATTTGCCAAAATCCATTTTTGGGAAAAGTTGCTAATGCTTCGTAACAATCTGTCATAAGAATTTTGCTACGATCATCAATCCACATCTTGGAATATAACTCTTGAAAGCTATCCACCTTGGAAATTAGCCAACGCTATGCGACACTCTTTTTAGGAAAATATTGCCACAATTGACAATCCGCGTCTTGGAACATTTGCAAAAAAGAGTCGATCGACAATCCACTTCGGGAAAATTTGCCACTTACTGAAATGAATGACAATCCACGTTGAGGAACCTTTGCCGATATTTATGATGAATAGAAAGCTACTACAATCCTTTGGGAAATTTTGCCATAGCGAACTGGGTGTATGACAATCCAATCTCGGAAAACTTGCCAATAAGTCGATGAATGTATGACAATCCGAACTTGGAAAAACTTGCCAAACAAAGAAGGAACATGACAATCCACGCTTGGAAACTTTGCCAGAGATGACAATCCAATCTTGAAAAAGTTGTCGTTGAAGAAGATGCACGACACTCCATTTTTGGAAATATTGTCAGTTGGGGATGACAATCAAATTTTTGGAAAAATTGTCGTTTAAGAAGAATGCGCGACAATCCATATTTGGAAATATTGTCGTTTAAGAAGAATGCGCGACAATCCGTATTTGGAAATATTGTCGTTTAAGAAGAATGCGCGACAATCCGTATTTGGAAATACTGTTGTTTAAGTGCTTGCTTTTAAACCGATACGTTGGTGCTTGTAATGAGCCAGTGTTTTAGGCGCTTAAGCTAAGTGAGACGATTTTTTGTCAGGTCAATTAATTACTATGATTGTAATCGAGCTGACTACTAATCATGTCAAATTGCTTATAGGGGTTAACTGGCGTACCAAGGAACCCGAAATTGCTGTATGAAGTCAAAATAACCGTTATGAGAGGCTTCGAGCTCTGTCGCTGCTGAAATATCTCTAGCGTCAAGAATTGGCTTTGTCGCCAGACTCTGGGATCTAGCGCCAGGCGCTGAAATCTGTTGCCAGACGCCTGATATTGTTGCCAGACGACAGCCTTGTCGTCTGGTGTTGGAGTCGAGTCTTCCCTACTCTGCTCTTGCTGCTGCTGTTGCTTGGTTTTGCTCTGAACTTTGAGCTTGGTCGTTTCCTTTTAACCAAATCCGCTCAAATCTTTTGTAAATTAAAGCTCTTAATCTCTAATTTACTGATCTATGTAACTCCTCTTATCTTGGAGGAATCTCCTGTGTCATATTCGCGGTTTTTTTTTCGAAAAAAATCCGGGAATGTCCTCGCTTGCTGGAATGCACCTGCATTTATTTTTGACTATAGGACTTTGCTTATCTTTCTTTAGGGTTGACCTAAGACTTAGTGTTGAGTCAATGTGATAACACGACATGACTCAATGTGTACATGACTCGTGTGTGCATTGTAATGTGATCGTGCGACTCTAAAATGCAAAGAAGCAAAAATTTTCCGTCATTTTTGTGGAGGGTACCGACTTTCTCCCGAAAAAGATGGACGAGAAAAAGAATCGAAGTTATTGAAGGTGCATGTTGAATGAGCTTAATCCGTTAACGTTGTCTCTCATAGCATAAGGATTGTAACATCTTAGACTATCCTAGTTGGCTCGATAATGAAAGTATTTAGGTAACTTAGGCGCGGAGGCTAAGCACTTCATACTTCGATGCAATGATGATTATGATTGATGAGTGATTTTGATATGACAATACATGCTTCAACGTTGTGTTAAGATTTCATGAGAATGGGTTCCTAAGGGAAAGTATATTTGGTCATGTATCTGTGCAGCGTGTGAAAGTGACACTAAAGTTAGGTCGCAAGGGTTAAGTGTGTGGAAAGATATTATTTTTTAAAAGAGTCAAATGGTGGTGACTCTTAGGCTAGGTAAGCTAATGATGTAAGGATCAATCCCCCAAGTCTAGCTCTAAGTAGATAGGAATGAGCATAGGGGATCCCTTGATATGATCATGATGTGTGAATGTGAATGTGAATATGAATGCATGTTTATTACGGCCGCACCTCGATGTGAGGTTGCCTACGTATCCGTTAGGAATCAGGCCGAACGTAGCTCTAGCCGAACCTCGCACAAGTGTGTGTATACCTCAAAAAGGTATTTTTAAGGGTTGTAACGTGGTTAGGCTAAAGGTTGAAGAAGAAAGGGACAAAGACTCAAGACCCTCGATATGCCCCTAAGGTGTGCAACTTTGCATTTGAATCTCTATATTTTTATGCTTGAGGATTTATACTCTTTTTTAGCTCTCTTTTCTTTTTTGCTTTAGCATCTATTTATTTTTATAAGTGTGGGCAATCCCGATCATGCGGTCTATCACTCACTTGGCATTCATGTTTCTCAAACACGGTACCGAGCACTCGATAAGAGACGCAATCTGAGACGTGTTCTTATCAAAGACATTTTCATATCAAAGGCATTGGAACACTTGCCCTTTTGTACTCTTTTATTTATTTATTTTTTACTTATTTTTTTATTTTGATCTTTTGAAATCACTCAAGCTGTTTTTTTTTAAATTGCATAAGTTGCACACTGCCCCATCCCAAGGTTAGATAGATGTAGGTTGAAGAAAGAAAGGTCTATTGTTAGACGAGACTCAAAGTGGTTTATCAAAAAAGGATTGTAAATTTGAAGGGTGAAAGGTGATATGATGTGGCTACAAGGGGTGCCTCAAATCATTGGTATACCTTGCGCTTAGTTTGACATGGATTTTTTATTTTTTATTTTTAAATGCAATTTAATGAAATGATCATATGTAAGGAAATAAATGCTCATTTTATTGAAGGAAAAATTAATAATGATCCTACAAAATTAATCTAAGAGAAAATAAAGAATCTACAAAAATAATCTAAGGGAAGAGAAAGGTGCCTATACTAGACTTATTAGGGAAAGGAAAAAATGAAAAAGAAACAGAAAAAGAGGACATGAAATCTTGTCGTTGAAGCTCGCCTCTTGTCTTGTGTCGTTTGCTCCGACATCATCCAGTCTTCTCGCTAGCTAGAGGCAATGGGATCTTGTTTGCTTCTATGAGTTCTTGAATGAGATTTTGAAACCTGTAGCATTCGTCAGTGGTATGACCGTTTCCTCGATGGTACTTGCAATAGAAGTTGGGATTCCATCTCGAAGATCGATTTTCTGGCGTTAAATCTTCGGTAGGGCCTATAGGTTTGATTAATACTTGATCGTAAAGACGGTCGAAAGCAACATTGTAGGTCATTCCAATGGGTGTGAGTTCTCTCCTGGGTTTCTTTTTATATCCTTGATTGTCAATGGCTAAGACACCATTATGGTCAAAGGTACTAACATTGTTACTAGAGTGGGCGTTTTTAGAAGAAGAAGGATTGTCATTCTTCTTTCTTTTCCAGCCACCGTGGTTACTATTGTTAGTAGCTTTTTGTTTTGCGAGGTCATCTTCCATTTCAATTCCGATGTCATAAACGGCCTTGAAAGTATTCAGATTGTGTTGATATTTTAAATGCTTCGAATACTTCTCTTGGAGATTCTTGATAAACATCCTCACAGATTCTTTTTCAGTGGGCACCTCAATCATCTTAGCGGAAGTTTCCCTCCATTTATTAAAGAAAGAGGTAAAGCCTTTATTTTCTTTTTGTCTTAGTATCTCAAGTTGTCTTTCAACTTGAATATTGCACTTATATCTATCTATGAAAGCGTTTGTTATTGACTCCTAAGAACAGGTTTTCTCTTTGCCAAGGGAAAAGAGCCATTGTTGGCAAACGGTCTCAAGGGATAAAGAAAACAAAGAATGAAAGACTTTTTTATCGATCCCCTTAATGTTTATTATAGTTTCAACAGCTCTTAAATGAAAGTAAGGGTTATCTGTTGCCTTGAATTTTGGGATGTCGTTGGCATTGAACTTATGCGGAAGAAGTTCCTTGTCCAGCGAGACCCCTTGTGAACTAATGCCCTGAAATTTATAGTCACTAGATAGCTTGCTCAAGCTTTATTGCATGAGGTTCATTTGTTGTTGCTTCACAAGGTCATCATTTTTGAGGGTTAAAGCCTTTAACACCTCAGTCACGTCAGTCAATTAACTCCTAAGTTCATTAACTTCCTCATGAGTTGCCATTATCTTTTTAGCCTTCCTCTTTTGACGAATCGGTTTATCAAAAAGTAAGACTTGAATAAAGAGGTTATCCTTGATTAATCGCCCTTCTCTCCTCGACCAAGTACTCTGGAAAAGGAATTTGGGATATTCATTGTTAATTGTTTGACTCAAACTTTATTCAACATGCAATGTATAAAAGAAGGTAGAAAAATGAGGGTGGTGATATGGAGAAAGCATGTAGATGGAGAGATGTGGAAAATTAGGAATAGAATGTACCCCCAACTCGAACGACGGAAAAAACCGACTCATGCATGAACCTAAGACATGGTCATGGTGACATATACTCAAAGTGTGTGCTAAGACTAGTGAGTGTAGGTGACATGTTAAGACTCGTGTCATGACCATTTGGCTAGACTATGTGACTAGACTCAATTAATGACTTAACATGGTATAATTAACAGAATAAATTAGCAAACTGTTTAATCAGACACAAAGTGATGACTCGAGCAATATACCGAACTATCGCCAAAACGACAGGACTGGCGCCGCACTGTGTAGTGTAGTGCTAGACGACAGAGCTGTCGCCAGGCGCTACACTCCACAGAGTGGCGCTGCAGTCCAAATCTAGGCGTCAGTGCTGGAACGTTTATCTCGAACTGCTTTCGGTATTTTTACTCTACAGGGTATGCCTAAAGTCGTACTATGTCAACTCTGATTAGATTATTAGACTCTAATTACCAAGATTAATTAATTAATTAATTAAGCAAAGTACTTTTTAGCCATTAAGCAGTTTATTTTGTTCTTAATGCAAGTCAAACAACGGTTAGGAAAAATCACATAGAGTATGCACAACAAATAATGCGCAATTAGTCAAGTAGGCACAATAAGATGCAATGAGTTTGCAACCTAACCATGGCTCTAGTTCTCTAAAGTTCGGGATATGGGTTAGTCAATAGAGGGTCAATGGTTAATTGTCTGGATGCACCGCACAGAAGCTTAACCGTGAAGGGTTGGCGCGAGTGGATGGGACACCGCAAATTTTAGAAAAAACTCGCTTCCATGGTTTGGTGAATTAAACATTTTCGGATGTACCCTTTGTTGCTCAGAGCGTTCAATCAGGTAGACGGAGCATGAATTCCCAGGGGGTTATGTCCATATGTATAACACATATGGGTTTCAGAAAAGTGAGAAAAACTCAAGCAGAAAGTAGGATCAAGCAAACAATGCTAAAAACTGGTCGAAATTAGAACGCATATTTCTGGCTCGGTATTGGAAGAATTTGGCGCCAGCAAACAGAGATTAGCGCCCGCTTTTGGCTTTAGCGCCTGGCGACAAAGCTTTCGTCTTGCGCTACAGTCAAAATTCTAGCGCTAACTTCTGTTCGCTGACGCTAATTCCTACATGCCTCAGCAGCTTTCTGTGCTCGATAAAATTTTCCAGTTTCGCGCAGTGTTATTTCGGTCATAGTTGTGAAAGATATTCCTCAAATTTCCTACGTGTAAAAATCCTATGTTTTAACTCATTACGGATGGTCTTTCCAATCAGATCTTTTTTATGCATATGACAATAATGTTAATCAAAATTACGCACATGAAATACTTAGAACTTTTCGTGTCTCATCCACTCTTTCTAAATCATTGCCGAAATATATTTCAAGAATTAAAATAGAAATCCTCCCCAGTGTAGTCGCCAAAAAACTGTAGGGAATATTTCAAGCATTATCCCTAGCTTGAACCCCACTGTGATCATACACTAAAGTATGGTGGCGTCCAAAGGGAAAGAAGATAGAGAAAAAGAGTCGCCAACAAGTTTTTAGGAACTTGTAAACCGTTCACAGGGTGAAGGTTACACCCCTTAACAATCCAGGAGATCGTCAACTCCAATAGGTCTTGAACCATGACTGGTAGTTCGGGGATGAAGGTACAAATCCAACCTAAAAGAGATTGAAACTGCCCTAATAATAGGCCTCTACTTTATTCTAATCGTATTCATGTGCGCTTTCTGACTAACATACAATCAATAGGATTACCCTAAACATGTTTATCTATGTTAGTTGAATTTAAATGCACAAATAAAACTATTATTGGCGATCACTTGAATTATAATCATATTAACCCTAAACAAGATTATTAATTATCTTATTAAGCGTGATTACAAGTACAAATTCCCTTTAAACATGCATAAAAAGGCGTGATCAAGCAATAAAAATAAATATAATCAAGCAACATAATAATAATCATAAATTATAATTATAACAATTATAATAATCATCATAAACATGTTAAAGCATAATAATAGCAAGATCCTAGGCATGATACTAACAAGATTAATAACAAACTCTTGCATGTCACTAAGCATAAAAATCAAAGCTTTAACCCTAACATGATACTATTAATCATGAATATTAGGAAAGAAAATAAAAGACATCATACTTTTAATCATACTTGATATTAAAGTTACCCTAGACATGATACTAGGAATCAAAACACCCTAACATAACATTAGGAATCATAATATCAATCTAAACATGATTTCCATATCATAATATCAATTAAACCATTAAAGTACTTACTTGGATGCCTCGTACCTCTTTCTAATAACAAAATACACATGTTAGTAACTTCAAGGAAAATAATAAACAAAACAACTAAATTAAATATTTTTAAAAGAGAGATTTGGGACCAAACCCTCAGAAATTAAAACCTTTCACGTCTAGGGTGAAGGAAACTTCGAATATGGCTAGGTGTATCTAAGTCTTGCGAATGCGGAATTTTGTATTTGAGAAAATGCTAGTTTAGAAAAGAGAGAGAGAGTGAGAGAATAATCAAGAAAATCTTGATGAGAGTTGGTGAGTGAAAATGGAGTTTTTAGAAGACTATTTATAGAGAAAATCAGCCAAAAAGATAAAAAATCAAAACAGAGTTCTGACGCGTAAAACGAGGTTAGCGCTAGACGCTAACATTGGCGCCAGGTGCTAACGCTAGCGCCAGGCGCCAAGCTTAGCGTCAGGCACTAATGTTGGCATTTGGCGCTGACTAAGTTATTGACGCGTTTTCTAAAATCATATAGAAATTGCCGTACAGGAGGATAAAATCGTATTTTCCTCAAAAACATTCTTTTATTCTAATTAAAACTCTAAAAAGTCAACAAAAGTCAATTTATCAATGCTAATTGAATTAGGAATGATAATTCTATATTAGGCCCTCCTCTAGATCATTGGGCCGCATATAAGGCTCAAACCGGGCCCAGTTTAGTAATTTGGCCATAACTTCCTCAATATTCATCGGAATTGGGCTTATAATATTTATATCGTTGGAAAGCTCTTTTCAAGCCCTATGCAACTACACCACTATTGGACCCATGTCATGGACCAACTAAACTGGATTGGCTGTTCTCTTAAAAATGGGTGTTCAAAAACAGAGAGAAGAGAAAAGAAATAAAATTATTCGCAACACTAAACTTTCCACACTTTCACTTCATTCGATTATGATTCGACGTGAAAGGTACTCATCACTGGGTTTGGTTTTGGGGAGACACAAATGGGTGTCTACACATGGCATTCAAGGCAAGGTTTCAAAATGTTTTGTTTCAAAGTTGGACATATTTGGGCTTTAGCACCTAGAATACTCTCTTTCCTAGTTGTTAGAGGTTTTCATGCACTTGGATGTCGGAGTTGGTTCACACATATAACATTGCCAAGGTAGTAGAACTTAAGGGCTATGAGACCTTAGCTCACTTGGTTTGTGGTAAGATGGTTGTCGCTCTCTAGCAAGTTGAAGGTGATTTTTGCTATTCCACTACCGTCATTCTTTTGAGGATGTATCTATATTGTTCTAGCCTTCCACATTTCTTGCATGTGTGGCATTTGGATCCTTGGCATTGCTATCTTATATCGAGAATTTGGATTGATTCTACCCGAGATCGAGACCGAACTAACCAAGGGGAAGACGAAGGCAATTAGGATTCATGGTTTTGTTTTATTATTTTCCATTCTCTTTTTTTTCTTTTGCACTTGCTCATTTAGTAACCCAATTTGAGCCATTTTCCTTTCTTTGGCATAACCACATTACAAACAAATGGACCTTTGCTTTATTTTCACCTTTATTAGCTTTTGTGAAGCATACTTGGGACTTGATTTGTATGTTTGGTTAATAATAGTGAGAAAAGAATGAAAAAAAAGTGAAAAACTCAAATTTTGGTACTTGTGACTATCTTTGTTATGATAAATAGTTAGAACAAATGAGAAGAAAAGAAAGCAAAAGAAAGAAAAAGCCGCTCAAAGTTAAAAGAGTCGAGAGCAAAGAATAAAAAAAAAAAAAGAAAAGAAAAAAAAGTGAAAAAATATTGTGAAAATACTAAAATATTTTTGTTTGGTTGAAAAAGAATAAGCTTGGGGGAGGAGTTACTTTGTGATCTATTGTTAGAATTTTTGATTTGAAAGTTGGTAATTTATTGAGTTTGAATTGAGGAATAATGATCAATCTTGCTTCACTTCTAAGTTCACCACCAATTTCCAAATTTATTTTCATACCCTTTACCCTAGCCTAAATGTTTTAACCCTTTTAAAACCTTTTGACCTTAGTGAGGTTTAGTTATTACCGGTGGAGGGTAATCAAGCCAAGCCTATTGAGCGAGCTATCAATGCCAAGATGTCGGGTAGCCTAAATGTTTTTCATTGTTTATTTCTTCCGGTTCCTTTGAGGAATCTCGAGATATCACCTTAAGAGTTGATGCAAAACAAGTGAGGACGCGGAAGTTTGTTTGGATTTAAGGAGGAATGTAAGTCCCTCCAAGTTCTCTATCTTTTGCATGCTTTATGTGTGCACCAACCTTAGCTATTCTTTTGCTTAGCTACCTTTAATGTCTAGAAAAGGTTGTATTCTTGTGCACTCATCCTGTAGTTTGTGTTTGGTTTGAAATATCAAAACTTGAGTTTTCTTGATTTCACCTTTGCCTTAATTGTTATGTGTTGCCAAGAGTTGTGGGTTAAACCTCTTAGTAAACCCTCATGAGAGCTTACGCGTCCTCTTTGGCGACATGGGGTTTAAAGGGCTTGATGCATACTGTAGACACCCATTTGTGTCTCCCCAAAACCAAACCCAGTGATGAGTACCTTTCACGTCGAACCATAATCAAATGAAGTGAAAGTGTGGATAGTCTAGTGTTGCGGATAGTTTTAATTATTTTCTTTCTCTTTGTTTTTGAAAACATTTTTTAAGAAAACAGCCAATCCAGCTTGTTTTGGTCCATGGCAAGGGTCCAATAATAGTGTAGTTGGATGGGGCTTGAAAAGAGCTTTCCAACGATATATTATAAGCCCAATTCCGATGAATAATGAGGTAGTTATGGCCAAATTACTAAACTGGGCCCGGTTTGATCTTTATATGGTCCAATGATCTAGAGGAGGTCCTAATATTGATTTATCGTTCCTAATGCAATTAGAATTGATTTTAGTCTTCTAGATTCTGCTAGAAGGTTCTTTTCATTCCTAATTCAATTAGCATTGATAAATTGACTTTGGTTGACTTTTTAGAGTTACAATTAGAATAAAAGAGTGTTTTTAAGGAAAATATGATTTGTCCCTTCCGTACGGCTAAATTTTATCAAAACTAAGAAAATGTGTGAAATTAATTACTAGCGCCTTACGACAGGGATTAGCGCCTAGCGTTAGCCTTAGCGCCTGGCGCTAATGTTCAGCGTCTGGCGTTAATCGTGTTTTATTCTCTTCGAAACTCTGATTTGTTTTTCTATGCCTCCGGCTGATTTTCTATATAAATAGCCTCCTAAAACCTCCGTTTTCCATCATCAAGTATCAACAACAATTATTTTTCTTATTCTCTCTAGTTTTTAAGATTTCTTCTCTCTCTAGATTTTTGCATACAAAATTGCGCATTCACAAGACCAAGAATCACCTAGCCAAGTTCGAAGTTGCCTTCGCCCTAGACGTGAAAGGTTTTAATTTCTGAGGGTTTGGTCCCAAATCTCTCTTTCAATTATATAATTTAATTGTTTGATTTGATATTTTCCTTGAAGTTACTAACGCGTGTATTTTGTTATTAGAAAGAGATACGAGGCATCCAAGTAAGTGCTTTAAATGATTTGTTGATATTATGATATAGAAATCATGTCTAGGTTTTTATTATGATTCCTAGTGTCATGTTAGGGCGTTTTTATCTTCCAAGTATCATGTTTAGGGTAACAACTATTATTTCTAATATCACATATGACAATTGTAATTCCTACGATGCTTCCTATGTTCTTGCTAATATATATTCATGTTAGTATCATGTTAGGGTTACAGCTTTGATCCTTATTGTTTAGTGACATGCTAGGGTTTGTTATTAATCTTCTTAGTATCATGCCTAGGATCTTACTATTATTATGCTTTAACATGATTATTTTAATTATTATTATTATGATTATAATTATTATTTTGATGATTCTGATTATTATTGTTATTATGTTGCTTGATATTTATTGTTATTACTTTATCACGCCTTTTATGCATGTTTAAAGGGAATTGTTACTTGTAATCATGCTTAATAAGATAATTAATAATCTTGTTTAGGGTTAATATAGTTATAATTCAAGTGAACGCTAATAATAGTTTTATTTGTGCATTAAATTCAACCAACATAGATAAAAGGTTTAGGGCTAAACCTATTGATTACATGTTCGTCAGAAAGCGCACATGAATACGAGAAGAATAAAGTAGAGGCCTATTATTAGAGCAGGTTCAATCTCTTTTAGGTTGGATTTGTACCTTCATCCCCGAACTACTAGTCACGGTTCAAGACCTATTGGAGTTGACGATCTCCTGGATCGTTAAGGGGTGTAACCTTCACCTCGTCAACGGTTTACAAATTCCTAAAACTTGTTGGCGACTCTTTTGATCTATCTTCTTTCCCTTTCGACGCCACCGTACTTTAGAGTATGGTCATAGTGGGGTTCAAGCTAGGGTTAATTCTTGAAATATTCCCTAAAGTTTTTTAGCGACTCCACTGGGGAGGATTTCTATTTTAATTCCTAATATTTATGTTGGCAATGATTTAGAATGAGTGGATGAGACTCGAAAAGTTCTAAGTATTTCATGTGCGTAATTTTGATTAACATTATTTTCATATGCATAGAAAAGATCTCATTGGAAAGACCATCCGTAATGAGTTAAAAACTTAGGATTTTTACACGTAGGAAATTTGAGGAATATCTTTCACAACTAGGGTCAAAATAATGCTGCGCGAAACTGGAAAATTTTATCGAGCATAGAAAGCTGCTGAGGCATGTAGGAACTACCATCAGAAAACAGAGTCTAGCGCCACTGATTTGACTTTAGCTCCAGGCGACAGCTTCTATCGCCTGGCGCTAAAGCCAAATCGTTGGCGCCAGCTTCTGTCGCCTGGCGCTAACCTTTAGCGTCTAGTGCTAATGACCAGCGTCTGGCGCTAATCGTGTTTTTCTCGTTGAAACTCTGATTCATTTTTTTTATCCATCCGACTGATTTTCTCTATAAATAGACTCTTAAAATTCTGTTTTCAATCATCAATTTTCATCACTTCTTATCAACTCTCCAATTCTCTCTCTTACCAACTCTCATCAAGAATTTCTTGATTCTCTCTCTCTTTCTAAACCAACTCTTTTACAAACACAATTCCTCATACATTAGCACTAGACACACATAGCATAGTTTGAAGTTGTCTTCTCCCTAGACGTGAAAGGTTTTAATTTCCGAGGGGTTGGTCCCAAATCTCTATTTCAATTATTTAATTTAATTTTTTATTTATTATTTTCCTTGAAATTACTAACGCGTGTATTTTTTTTATTAGAAAGAGGTACGAGACATCCAAGTAAGTGCTTTAGTTGTTTACATTGATATTATAATATAGAAATCATGTATAAGTTGTTATTATGATTCCTAGTGTCATGTTAGAGCGTTTTGATCTTCCTAGTATCATGTCTAGGGTAATTTCTAATATCAAATATGACAATTGTGTTTCCTGCGATGCTTCTTATTTTCTTCCTAATATTCATATTAGTATCATGTTAGGGTTAAATCTTTGATTTTTATTGCTTAGTGACATGCTAGGGTTTGTTATTAATCTTGTTAGTATCATGCCTAGGATCTTGCTATTATTATGCTTTAACATGATTATGATAAATATGATTATATTATGATTATTATTATGTTTCTTGATTATATTTATTTTTATTGCTTGATAACACCTTTTATGCATGTTTAAAGGGAATTTGTACTTGTAATCACGCTTAATAAGAAAACTAATAATCTTGTTTTGGGTTAATTTGATTATAATTCAAGTGATCGCCAATAATAGATTTATTTGTGCATTAATATTCAACCAACATAGATAAACAGGTTAAGGGTTAATCCTATTGATTGCATGTTAGTCAGAAAGCGCACATGAATACGATCAGAATAAAGTAGAGGCCTATTATTAGGGCAGGTTCAATATCTTTTTGGTTGGATTTGTACCTTCATCGCTGAACTACCAGTCGTGATTCCAGACCTATTGGAATTGACGATCTTCTGGATCGTTAAGGGGTGTAACCTTCACCTCGTGAACGGTTTACAAGTTCCTAAAACTTGTTGGTGACTTTTTTGCTCTATCTTATTTCCCTCTGGACGCCACCGTACTTTAGTGTATGATCACAGTGGGGTTAATCTAGGGATAATGCTTGAAATATTCCCTATAGTTTTTGGCGACTCAGCTGGGGAGGATTTCTATTTTAATTCCTGAAATTTATTTCGGCAATGGTTTAGAATTAGTGGATGAGACTCGAAAAGTTCTAAGTATTTCATGTGCGTAATTTAGATTAACATTATTGTCATATGCATAAAAAAAGATCTCGTTGGAAAGACCATCCGTAATGAGTTAAAAACATAGGATTTTTACACGTAGGAAATTTGAGGAACATCTTTCACAACTAGGACCGAAATAATGCTGCGTGAAACTGGAAAATTTTATCGAGCATAGAAAGCTGCTGAGGCATGTAGGAACTAGTGTCAGGAAACAAAGTCTAGCGCCACTTATTTGACTTTAGCGCCAGACGACAGCTTCAGTCGCCAAGCGCTAAAGCTAAATTGTGGCGTCGGCCTCTGTTTGCTGGCGCCAAGTGATATGTCCAATTTATATAGTGTTTTACCCCCGTCCTATGGTCATAATTAGTAGTGTTTTTGGCTCTTTAGGGCCACTTTTATTACTAATTTGTGTTTTCTAGTGTTTTTGTAGTTTTGCTTGAGTTTTGTAGGAAATTTCACACTTGGAGCGTTTTCCAGGTTTTTCACGAAGTGACTACGAGCATTAGGAGGAAACGACCATCCTTGAAGCCCATGACCGGTGAGAGCCGGTGATTAAGGGCTCAATATGGGATACCGGGGAAATTGGATCAAATAATCAAGACCAGAAGAGGAAATCCAGATTGGGCCGAGGAATCGAGCCTAATCGAAATCCAACCCTCGAAGAAGAAGCCGGGCCCGATCGAACAAGCATACGCCCGATCGGGCGGGCGCACGCAAAGCAGCATCAAGAAAGAAGTCGCGCCCGATCGGGTTAGCATAGGCTCGATCGGGCGCAGCACACCAGCAAGGGCGTAGAAAAAAAGGCGGGCCCGATCGGGCGGCCCTTCGCCTGATCGGGCGTGTGTTTTATAGGGACCTGATTAGTTTTCGTTTAAGGATTTGTTTTAGGGATGTTTAAATACGATTTTTGTACGTAATTTTTTATTACATTCTCTTTTAGATTTTCTCTCTCTACTTAGAATATTTTCTCTCTCTTAAACTCTCTCAACATTGTTCTTAATTATATTCATTAATCAAGATTTCTTTTGGTAACAATTTCTTCTCTTTTAATTTCAGTTATTTTATTTAATTCATTCATTATGTCTTGCTTTATTGACTTGATTAGTTTAGATTTAATTATGATTGAGTAGTTTTATTTCTAGGGTTTATGGGGATCTAATAAATAATATGAAGGGATAAATTTGTGATTGTTGATTATCAATGCTTGGTTAATTTCCTTTTGATTGATTTAATGCTATGCAATTAGGTTTGGCCAGATTTAATTGTATGAGTTTAGCAATATTAATTCAAGATTCGACAGATGAGAATTGATGTTTAGGCTAAGTTTCAATAGGCAAACTAATTTATAAATGGTTAATTCGAGATTCGACAGATGAGATTTTATACCGGTAAATTAACTCTGTGATTATAATACGTAGCGAAAGCCCTTTATAATCTGATTAATCGATGCTTGATGATTGCTTAGTATGATTTGCCCTGGAATATAGTTTATTAGTGAACCTATGCCCTAGGACTTTTAATATTTAATTTCTCTCTACTTTATTTTCCCTGATCATATTCTTAGTAGTATAGTCTTTAATTACAACAACATTGGTTACCTTGATAATTTAGATTATAATAATTAATTAGGAGTCGAAATACTTGTTTCCCTACGGATTCGACCCTACTTCCCTATCAACATTAGTTAGAGGATTTAGGTAATACTTTTGATTAGGGGATACGACTTTACCCTGTCAAAATTTAGCGCCGTTGCCGGGGAAACGGTTCTATTTTTATTTTCTGATTATTTTTTTTTGTAGTCTAGATTATCCCCTCTTGTCTCAGAGAACGTTAGTTCTTTGAGGCAATTCTCATATTTGTCTTTTAGTTCCTTATTTATGCCCAGGTGTTGCAGATCAGGTTACATTCCATTCGATCCTGAGATCGAGCACTCGTTTCATAGGCAAAGGAAAATTTATAGACAAATTTTGGCGGGTTCTGAGGAGGACAACAATCGAAGAGACCCTCCCTCTGATTCTAGTGACACAGAAATTCCTTCAGATTCAGAATCAGAGATGACGGCCCAAAAGAAACTCAGTGACTACTCGCAGCCGATGTTCACAGATTTCCCGCACCTCACTCCCACTCCGGCTCTAGATGGAGTTCAATTTGAAATCAAGCCAAAATTTATCACTATGATAGAGAGGAAGCAATTCATTGGAGCTAAGGGTGAAGATCCTAATCTTCACATTGCAAATTTCTGCCAGTATTGCAACACCATTAGACAAGCCGGGGTCACGCAGGACCAAATCAGGGAGGTTCTTTTTCCCTTTTCATTATGTGGCAAAGCTAAATTATGGTTTAATGGTTTGAATAGAACTACACTTGGTATTACTGACTGGAAAACTCTTGCTTTGAATTTCTATAATAAATATTATCCTGCAGAGAGAAAAGCGGTACTAAGGAGTGCTATTCAGAACTTCGCTCAAGAGGCCGACAAAACGCTATATGAGGCTTGGGAGAGGTTCAAGGATCTACTGAGAGAATGCCGCCACCACAATCTAGCACAATGGCAATTGATCCAAGCTTTCTACAATGGACTTGGAAATTCTTCTAGATCAGTTCTAGATTCTGCAGCCAGTGGGAGATACATGAATTTAAATATGGACGATGCAGGACAGGTTATCAAAGACATGTCAATACACAATTCCCAATATGGGAATCCGAGAGGGTTTGCAAATAAAGGAAAACATAATGTCGATTCCGTATCCTTTTTGCAAGCTCAATTAAAGTCTGTTTGTCAAAAATTAGATAATCTTACTACTACTCCTAACTCTGTAGCTAATGTTTCTGTTGTTGCTAACAATGAAGCTTTTTGTGAAAATTGTGGAATTGTAGGGCATTGGGAGCAAGATTGTAGGAGTTCCATGGAACAAGTTAATGCCTTTCAAACCTATAGGCAGAATAACCCATATTCCAACTCTTATAATCCTGGTTACCGGAACCATCCATATCTTTCGTACCGGAGTACCAATGTACAAAACCCTCCACCTCCACAACAACCACAACAGCAACCCCCACCACAGCAAAAATATTACCATCCAAATTATGGCCAGAAAAGCCAAGCATTACCCTCATCATCTTCTGACCCTGCCATGACAGAAATTAGAGCAATGCTTACTAATATGCAAAAGCATTTGGAGAGTAGGGATGTGCAAATTGATTATATTTTAGCCCACAATAAAATCATGGATAATCAAATTGCACAACTTTCATCTACCCTACAAACCCGTCACCAGGGAGCTCTACCATCACAACCTATCCATCCTACAGATCATGCCAATGCAATCACTCTAAGGAGTGGTTCACATTATGATGGACCTCCTATGCCGAAGGAAGATAGACCAGTCCCTGATCTAGATTCCTCCATACCAAACGCTAATCCTGCAGGGGTACAAACGGATACTAAACCTTCTAATGTTTCTGTGCAGGGCAAATATAAGGATAAGGGAGGAGATGTGCAGAGCCCAGTTATCAAACTACCGTTCCCTAATAGACAATTGAAGAGTAAGTTTGATAAACAATTTGGTAAGTTCTTAGAGGTTGTGAAAAACCTATAGGTAACAGTTCCTTTCACTGATTTAATCACTCAGGTTCCTGCATATGCTAAATTTATGAAAGACATTCTGACTAGTTAAAGGGCCTTTAATGAAGTAGAAACTGTAGCTTTCACAGAGGAGTGTAGCGCCTTATTGCAAAATAAATCCCCTCCTAAATTAAAGGATCTTGGTAGTTTTTCTATCCCTTGTCATATAGGGAATGTTTTTATTGATAAAGCTTTGTGTGATTTGGGTGCCAGTGTCAGTGTTATGCCATCGTCTGTCTATGCTAAACTTAATATGGGAGAATTAAAAGTTACTAATATAACTTTGCAAATGGCAGATCGTTCTGTAAAATACCCCTTAGGTATTTTAGAGAATGTCCCTGTCAGAGTTGGTAAATTTTTTATTCCTGTTGATTTTGTTGTTTTAGACATGGCAGAGGATACACAAATACCCATTATATTAGGTAGGCCTTTTCTCCATACTACAGGAGCCATTATTAATGTTAAAAATGGCAAACTAACCCTTTCTGTTGGTGATGATAATGTTACTTTTAATCTAGGGAAAGTTTTGAAAGGGCCTATGCTAGAGGAAAATTGTTGTTATATTGATATAATTGGTATAATGGACAATATTTGTGATGATAGCTTGCCACAGGTTCTTGCAAGGGATCCCCTGGAGGAAACTCTTTATGGGAATTTATCTACAGACAATGCAAGCATTTGGGGTAATGAGGTACAGGATATTGAAAGAGCTCTTTCCTTAAAAGAGTTAGACCCTAAGGAAACAATGAAGGTAGTAAATTTAGTTCAGGAATCGAAACCTGAAGAGGTCAAGAAACTTGAACTAAAACCTTTCCCTTCTCATTTGAAATATATTTTTCTGGATGAACAGGAACTATACCCCGTGATCATCAGTACTGCACTTATAGACCTACAAACTTCCCAACTTCTAGGGGTTCTTCAAACCCATAAGAAAGCTATTGGGTACAATATTGATGATCTCAAGGGTATTAACCCTGATTTTTGTATGCACAAGATACATCTAGAGGATAACTATAAGCCCTGCATTCAACCCCAAAGAAGAGTGAATCCTAACATGCAGGAAGTAGTCAAGAAAGAGGTTGTGAAATTACTTGATGCGAGGATTATCTATCCTATTTTTTACTCCAAGTGGGTAACTCCTGTGCAAGTAGTGCCAAAAAAAGGTGGGATGACTGTGATCACTAATGAAAAAAATGAATTAATTCCCACTAGAACTTTAACAGGGTGGCGTATGTGTATTGATTATCATAGACTGAATATCGCCACTAAAAAGGACCACTTCTCCCTCCCCTTTATAGATCAAATGCTTGAGAGGTTAGATAACCATAAATTCTTTTGCTATTTTGATGGGTATTCGGGATTTTTCCAAATTCCTATTCACCTTGAAAATCAGGAAAAGACAACCTTTACATGCCCTTGTGGCACTTTTGCATATTGTAGAATGCCCTTCGGTTTATGTAATGCTCCCGCTACCTTTCAACGTTGTATGATGAGCATTTTTTCAGATTTCATAGAGTCTATTATGGAAGTCTTTATGGATTATTTTAGCGTGTATGGTTCTTCATTTGATTCATGTCTAATTAATCTTGCTAAAATTTTAAAACGATGTGAAGAATGCAACTTAGTTCTAAACTGGGAGAAATGTCACTTTATGGTGATAGAGGGAGTAGTTCTAGGTCACATTGTATCTGATAAGGGCATACAAGTAGACAAAGCTAAGATTTCAGTGATTGAGCAGTTACCTCCCCTAGTTAATGTTAAGGGAGTTAGAAGTTTCTTGGGTCATGCGGGATTTTATCGTCGCTTTATCAAAGATTTTTCTAAAATTGCTAAACCACTGACTCACCTTTTCCTCAAGGATGCTCCTTTTATTTTTACTGACGAGTGTCTTGAGGATTTTAACAGGATTAAGCAGGCATTGATATCGGCACCCATCATATGTGCTTTCGATTGGAATCTTCCTTTCGAGATCATGTGTGATGCAAGTGACTTTGCACTAGGATCCGTGCTCGGACAAAGAAAGAACAAGGTTTTGCATGCTATTTATTATGCAAGCAAAACTTTGGACGAAGCCCAAGTCAACTATGCCACTACGGAGAAGGAGTTTCTTGCTGTTTTATATGCTTTAGAAAAATTTAGATCATATCTTGTTGGTTCTAAAGTCATTGTTTTTACTGACCATGCAGCGTTGAAGTACTTGATATCTAAGGCGGAATCAAAACCAAGGCTACTCCGATGGGTTCTTTTGCTCCAAGATTTTAACATCGAAATAAAAGATAAAAAGGAAGCAGAGAACGTAGTGGCAGACCACTTGTCATGTATCAGGTATGATGAGGGTAAGGATTCTCTTCCTATAGATGATTCTTTCCCTGATGACAATTTATATGAAGTTGTAGAGCAACACCCATGGTATGCCGACTTTCCTAACTATTTAGTGGGTGGTACTCTACCTCCTGACTTGTCCTACCAACAAAAAAAGAAATTCCTTTTTGATGTTAAACATTATTTTTGGGATGATCATTTTTTGTTTCGTGAGTGTGCAGATGGATTATTTCGCAGGTGTGTTCCCGAATGGGAAGTCCAAAGTGTGCTTACTAGTTGCCATACCTCACCATATGGAGGACATCATGTCCCCACTAAAACGGCGGCCAAGATTAATGAGTCGAGTTTTTATTGGCCTACAATGTTTAAGGATGCTAACACTTTTGTGCAGGCTTGTGACTCTTGCCAGAGGACTGGCAACATCTCGCGGCGGCATGAGATGCCTCAAACCGGAATTTTGGAATTTGAAATTTTTGATGTTTGGGGCGTTGGAAGATGAAACCTAAGAAGGCGGTTGGCCCTGATGGGGTACCGATAGAGGTGTGGAGGTGTTTGGGTAATATTGGTATTGATTGGTTAACAAACCTTTTCAACAAGATATGGACGGCTACAAGGATCCCACAAGATTGGAGGAAGAGCACCTTGGTCCCGGTTTATAAAAACAAAGGAGACGCTCAAGATTGTTCTAACTATCGAGGAATTAAGCTTATGAGCCATACTATGAAGTTGTGGGAAAGGGTGATTGAACAAAGGTTGAGGGCATGCACAAGCATTTCAGATAACCAATTTGGTTTTATGCCTGGGAGATCTACTATGGAGGCAATCCATTTGATAAGACAAATGATGGAGTTTTATAGGGTAAAGAAGAAAGATCTTCATATGGTCTTTATTGATTTAGAGAAGGCATATGACAAGGTGCCAAGAGAGATACTTTGGTGGGCAATGTTGAAGAAAGGTATCCCACGAAGGTATGTAGACCTAGTTAAGGATATGTATCGGGATGTGTCAACAAATGTGAGGACATGCGGAGGGTTGACAAAAGATTTCCCTATTACAATCGGATTGCATCAAGGGTCTGCATTAAGCCCTTTTCTTTTTGCAACGGTTCTAGACGAATTAACTAGACCAATTCAAGATGAGGTTCCATGGTGTATGCTGTTCGCAGATGATATCGTTTTGGTGGATGAGACTAAGGATGGGGTTAATGTCAAGTTGGAGCAATGGAGGCAAAGGTTGGAATCTAGAGGGTTTAAGCTAAGTCGGAGTAAGACTGAATATTTGGTATGTCGTTTTGGCACTCAGAGGGGGACAAGCAATGAAGTGGTGAGTTTGGATGGAAAGGATTTGACCATGAGTGAATGTTTTAAGTACCTAGGGTCGATCATCCAGAAGAATGGTGACATTGATCAAGACGTGACCCACAGGATTAAGTCAGGGTGGCTTAAATGGAGAGCGGCCACGGGAGTGCTATGCGACCGCAGCATTCCCTTAAAGTTGAAGGGAAAATTCTACAGGACTGCCATAAGACCAGTGTTGCTCTATGGTACAGAATGTTGGGCTTCTAAGAAAGAGCATATTAAAAAGATGGAGGTTACGGAAATGCGCATGTTAAGGTGGATGTGTGGAAACACTTTAAGAGATAGAATCAGAAATGAGGTTATTCGCAAGAAAGTAGGTGTGGCGGGCATTGTAGATAAATTAAGGGAAAATCGTCTGCGTTGGTTTGGACATGTAAGACGGAGACCCGAGGGTGCACCGGTGCGAAGAGTGGAAGAGTGGGACCATGGAGGGATTAAACGAGGAAGAGGGAGACCAAAGATGACTTGGTTGGAAGGAGTGAGGAAGGATATGAAGTGCATGGATTTACGTGAGGATGAAGTTTTGGATCGTAAGGGATGGAGGAGAAAGATTTATGTTGATGACTACACGGAATAATCAAATTTGGTTCATGTTAGCCGACCCCACTTTTGGGATTAAGGCTTTGATTGATTGATTGATTGATTGATTGGGGCGTTGATTACATGGGACCGTTCCCTTCTTTAAAAGGGAACCGCTATATACTTGTCGCCGTCAACTATGTATCCAAGTGGGTTGAGGCCATCGCTACTCCTACTAATGATGCCAAGGTGGTCCATAGACTTTTCAAGAAGACCATCTTTCCAAGATTTGGCGTGCCTAAAACGATAATCAGTGACGGAGGATCTCACTTTCATGACCGGAAGTTAGACACCCTCCTCAAAAAGTATGGTGTCTACCATAGGACAGGTTTATCCTACCACCCCCAAACTAGTGGCCAAGTTGAAGTTTCTAACCGTGAGATCAAGGCCATTTTAGAAAAAGTGGTAGCAAAGTCAAGGAAAGATCGGAGCGATAAGTTGGATGACACCCTTTGGGCGTACAGAACTGCATTCAAGACCCCTATAGGTACTACTTCATATAGACTCGTGTACGGTAAAGCATGTCATATCCCGGTCGAATTAGAATACAAGGCATATTGGGCTATTAAGGAGCTCCATTTGGATGCCAAATTAGCGGCAGAAAAGAGGTTACTTCAACTTAACTTACTCGATGAGTTTAGGTTGACGACCTATGATATTGCTTGTGTCTACAAGGAGAAGACAAAGAGATGGCATGACAAGATGATCCTTCCTAGAGAATTCAAAGAGGGTGATAAAGTGTTGTTGTTCAACTCTCGACTTAAACTATTCCCAGGAAAGTTGAGGTCAAGGTGGTCGGGTCCTTTTATCGTAAAAAGGGTCAGTAAATTTGGTTCTGTGGAGGTTTTCGATGAACATGGTAACGAGTTCAAGGTTAATGGCCAAAGACTCAAGCTATATCATGAGGGGGCTACGATTGGTGCAGTTGAATTACTTCACCTAAGCGGTTCCGATTCATTTTGAGCTTCAATGTGGTAAGAGGGTCGTGCGGGACCTAGATAAACCAGCGCTTTGCGGGAGGCAACCCGTATTTATTGCTTTCTATACTAGTTTTTCGTTATTTTTTTTTTTATCTTTTTGTTAAAGAGGTGAGGAGAGTGAAATTTTACCTTTCATGAGTGTTTTGTACAGGTTTTAGAACATAAAATACGGAGTTTTCAAGACAAAAAGGCGAAGAAAAGAGAAACTCCAGAGTGGGTACGAGCCCGATCGGGCGCGCACCTGAGGGTCAGAATCGAGCATAATTTCGCCCGATCGGGCAAGGAGTCCCGATCGGGCACGAAATATGGATTTTATCGGAGCATAAAATTGCCCAATCGGGCAGGGCACGCCCTATCGTGCGCGCAAGTAAGGAAAAAAAACAAGGGAAATTTCGCCCGATCGGGCGGAAATTTGGAGAAATCGAGTGCCACGAAAAGAAATATTGGGCGAAGCTCGCCTGATCGGGCGAGCAATCTGGCGATTTTTAGGTTCGTGTTCACGCCCGATCGGGCGTGCATTTCACACATCGAGCAAACTTATATTCGCCCGATCGGGCAAGGCTTGCCCAATCGGGCGCGTCTATATTCCGGAGGATGAAATCCTCCTTCTCCCCCTTTCTTTTCTTTTTCTTTCTTACTTCTTCTTCTTTATTCACACTTTTTCTCTCTAAAACCTCCATTTTCCAACCTTCAACCTCACTTTCTTTCCAAGATCTCCTCAAATTCATCTATCAAAACCTTAAAATTTTTACATATTCTTAATCCTCACACCTTCCTCTACATTTTCCACCCACTGTCTCCCACTTTCTCTCATAATTTCTTAAAGCCCTTACAGAAAGAAAGCTTCATTACCCAAATTTCTCACTACAAATGGCTTCCAAACGATCTAGACAACAAAGGGGCGAAAGTTCGAGGCAACAACAACCAATGGTGGACCCAGAGCTTCAAATACTGGGATGGGAGGAGGTTTTTATCACCTCAACGGAACAACGGGCAAGGATGCTCAACCTCATCGAGAGGCAGGTAAACTCCACTCGTTTTGTTCATCATCCTACATTATCTAGATTAGGTCTTGATAAACATGTAGAGAAATTATTTAAGGGTATAGGCATGAGTGGTTTCTTCCAAATGCATCATGATACTTATGATTACTTGACATTAGAATTTATTTCTAGTTTTAATGTTATTAAAATGAATGCTTTGATCACTCATGTACAATTTCGATTGCTAAACAATGATATGCAATTAACTCTAAAAGAATTTGGTAAATTGTTTGAGCTGAAATTGGACAAACCTATCGAACCCTCCTAAGACCACATTGCCGTAGTCTACAAGAGACTCACCGGGGAGGGTTTGATTAACCTCCAACACGCCAAAGGGACGTGGATTCAACATCCCGTCCCAATGTTTTGGCAAAGGTTTGTCGGCCTCACAATTTTTGGGTGGCATGAACCGGCAAACGTGAGGAGAGATGAACTTGAATTGTTGGCATCCTATATGATCCCTAATGCTAAGAAAGTAAACATAGCACATAGGATTGCCCAACACTTTCAAAGGGCGGCCAATGTAGCCGAAACGGGTAGGTCTAGGGCGCCTATCTATTTTAGGGGGTTGGTGAGCCATATTGCTATTAAACACCGAGGATAGAACCCAAATGGACATAGGAAAGTAGTGGGTTCAACCCTCATGCACCTAGCTTACTTAGGGAGCCTAAACTGGGTGTAACCCATGGGAGGTGAGACTTGGTGGATAGTCCACCGGGAATCGGGTAGGAGAGACCAAGTTTTTACCCTACCCAACCCCGCCTTGACCAAATTTGAAAAGGGGGAGCCTTCTTACACATTTGAGATAAACGGTCAAGGCGAGGTTCAAGAACCTCACCTTTCACCACAACCCCACCATTCCCCCAACACCATTCACCACACTACCCCCAACCACCACCCCAACCTTTTACCTATGGCATGCCCACCTCCTCCGTCGATTATAACATTGACCCCAATGCCCCTTATGAATTTTCGGCTTTTCGTAGCCAACTCGACCATATAGAGATGGGGCAAGGGAGAATAGAGGGCATGGTGCAAAACCTAGATTCTAGGTTAGGCACTTTGTACAGTCGGGTGGGTCATATAGAGAGGAACCTCGGTAGGGGTTTATACCCGATGTACGTTGAATATAAACGCCGAGGGGATATTCCCCCAGAGGCATTAGTTCCCGATTGGTTCCAATACCCCCAAGGAGGGTATTCCATCCCCGGAGCTTTTGGTACTTAGGTGGACTACTCTTTAGTCCATGGATATGGGGGTGATGCTCCTTTTGGGGGTATGGGGGGAAATGTGAACCCTAAATACTTTGCAGGTGGTTTGAGCTATGGTAGTGCTGGAACGAGCCAGGGTGGTGTCGGCTCGAGCTATGGAGGAGGGTACGAGAGGATGGATGATGATGAGGAGTAGCTTCTCCTAGCTACCTTCCCAAGTCAATGAGGGAATTGCTTGATTTGGCTTGGGGGGAGATTTCTTGTATATATGGTAACGCTCTCTCTCTTTTCTCTATTTATTGCTTTTCTAGTGTAGTTTTTATTGCTTTCCTTTATGAAAAAAAATACAAAAAAAATTTGAAAAATAAAAAAATTTAAAAATACGTTCCAATGAATTGTAAATCATGCTTCCCTGTGTCCCATACTTAGATAATATTGTTTTGATTCTTGGTATATGATAATGAGCTCTGTGAATTCGTTAATCATGATTTGAAGCTTAATTGTTTGGATTCCTAAACATGCGTCAATTTTGCCAACTGCTTGTGAATATAGTGCTTGACTAGTTTATTTGGTTAGGAATGTGTGTTAGTTCCTGGTATGTCAATGAATTTGAGTATTGGTTTGCAACTATTATTAATGTTTATATGGCTCAATATTATGCACTTTGAGGAGGACGAAGGCATTTGTTCCCTTAGGAAGCCTTTAGACGATATTAGATACATTTGTTCCCTTCTTGTTACCCATGTTGTTGCTTGTGCCCTTTTATTGTTTTTTTAGCCATATTACAAGCTTTTATGAGCCCCATTGGTTACTAGTCCCAAGCTTGGCTTGGGGGAGCTATTAGTTGGTGAGGTGAGGGAGTTGTGGTGTGCTTATCATTTGCACAATGTGGGAATAAAAGAAGAGTGATTGTTCTTTGATATTATGATTGGAAAATATTGATGTTTTGTGTTTCAAAGTTGAAAATTTCCAATATGAGGTAAGCAAAAGAGAAAAGAGAAGAGCAAAGAAAAAAAAAAGTTGTTTCATATGTTCAAATGTTCTATTTGAAGGTTGCTCAAAGAAAAAAGGAAAAAATTCAAAAGAGAAAAAAAAAGTTTAAGATTGAAAAAAAAGAAAGAAAAAGAATAAGTAGTTCAAAGTTTGTTTTAATTCACTCTATTTCATATTATTATATTTCATGAGTGAATATGTAAGTGTTGGGATTGTGTTGTGTATATCATTGTTTGGTGAACTTTTGTGGAGTTGAGTTGTGATTGGAGATGTTTTGGTCATCACTTGTTGTGACCTTGGGTTTTATTAAGATATGGCTCCCTTAAGCATGGCTTTACTCTCACATTTTCCTAAATTTATCCTACCCTTTACCCTAGTTTTACATTACAAGCTTTAAAGATCTTCCGACCGCATAAGAGTTGTATGAATGTGAAAGTGTTTTTTATCAATGCAAGTTATGATTTGACATATTTCGAGACGACTAGTAGGTTGAGCGTTCGTTGTTTTAAACACACGAGAGTATGAGTTGGGAGGGCATTGTTCACAAATAAAGGGGTTGGTTGGAGAGCGATCGAGTACATCTTTTACTCGCCGCATAAATGAGAGTTGAGTGTGAGCACTAGTCTTGAATTCTATATGCTCATGTGGTTTTCTCTACTTGACAATTGTTGGGGAGGAAGGGTGATTAGATGAATGAGATTGATTAACATTGAAGCATGTTCATTAGATTTATTTTGAATCGTTTGTCCTTGATTTTGTTTATGGGGATGAAGCATGTTTTATATGTTCACTGATGAGCTCTTTGCTTAGGGACAAGCAAAGGTTTGGCTTGGGGGAGTTTGATATGTCCAATTTATATAGTGTTTTACTCCCTCCAATGGTCATAATTAGGGTTGGCAATACCTGACCTGACCCGATAACCCGAACGAACCTGACCCAAAGTTACTGAGAGAAACCCGAACCCGACCCGATCCAAACCCGAATAACCCGAATTTGACCCGATTTGACCAAAATTTCATATTTCGTAATAATATTAAGTTTTACACTATTTTTGATTGTTTCTAAGCATAACTCAAAATTTACCCAAAATCTGACATGAACCCGACCCACTGACCCGAATTGCCACCCCTAGTCATAATTAGTAGTGTTTTTGGCTCTTTAGGGCCACTTTATTACTAATTTGTGTTTTTTAGTGTTTTTTTAGTTTTGCTTGAGTTTTGTAGGAAATTTCACACTTGGAGCGTTTTCCAGGTTTTTCACGAAGCGACTACGAGCATTAGGAGGACACGACCATCCTTGAAGCCCAGGACAGGTGAGAGCCGGTGATTAAGGGCTCGGTATGTGATACCGGGGCAATTGGATCAAGTAATCAAGACCCGAAGAGGAAATCCAGATTGGGCCGAGGAATCGAGCCCAATCGAAATCCAAGCCTCGAAGAAGAAGCCGGGCCCGATCGGGCAAGCATACGCCCGATCGAGCAGGCGCGCGCAAAGCAGCATCAAGAAAGAAGCCGCGCCCAATCGGGTGAGCCCTTCGCCCCATCGGGCGCGTGTTTTTTAGGGACATGATTAGTTTTCATTTAAGGATTTGTTTTAGGGATGTTTAAATACGATTTTTGTACGTAATTTTTTATTACCTTCTCTTTTAGATTTTCTCTCTCTACTTAGAATATTTTCTCTCTCTTAAACTCTCTCAACATTGTTCTTAATTATATTCATTAATCTAGATTTCTTTTGGTAACAATTTCTTCTCTTTTAATTTCAGTTATTTAATTTAAATCATTCATTATGTCTTGCTTTATTGATTTGATTAGTTTAGATTTAATTATGCTTGAGTAGTTTTATTTCTAGGGTTTACGGGGATCTAATAAATAATATGAAGGGGTAAATTTGTGATTGTTGATTATCAATGCTTGGCTAATTTCCTATTGAGTGATTTAAAGCTATGCAATTAGGTTTGGCCAAATTTAATTGTATGAGTTTAGCAATATTAATTTAAGATTCGACAGATGAGAATTGATGTTTAGGCTTAGTTTCAATAGGCGGACTAATTTATAAATGGTTAATTCGAGATTCGACAGATGAGATTTAATATCGGTAAATTAACTATGTGATTATAATACGTAGCGAAAGCCCTTTATAATCTGATTAATCGATGCTTGATGATTTCTTATTATGATTTGCCCTGGAATATTGTTTATTAGTGAACCTATGCCCTAGGCCTTTTAATATTTAATTTCTCTCTACTTTATTTTCCCTGTTCATATTCTTCGTAGTATAGTCTTTAATTACAACAACATTAGTTACCTTGATAATTTAGATGATAATAATTAATTAGGAGTAGAAAGACTTGTTTCCCTGCGGATTCGACCCTCCTTCCATATCTGCATTAGTTAGAGGATTTAGGTAATACTTTTGATTAGGGGTACGTCTTTACCCTGTCACCAAGTTCTTCCAATACCGAGCCAGAAATATGCGTTTTAATTTTGACCTGTTTTTAGCACTGTTTGCTCAATCCTACTTCCTGATTGAGTTTTTCTCACTTTTCTGAAACCCATATGTGTTCTACATATGGACATAACCCTCTGGGAATTCATGCTCCATCTACCTGATTGAACGCTCTGTGCAACAAAGGGTACATCCGAGAATGTTGAATTCGCTTAACCATGGAAGCGAGTTTTTTCCTAACTCGCGGTGTCCCATCCACTCGCGCCAACCCTTCACGGTTAGAATTCCGCGCGGTGCATCCGGACAATTAACCATGGACCTTCTTTGACTAAACCATATCCCGAACTTTAGAGAACTAGAGCCACGGTTTGGTTGCAAACTCATTCCATCATATTGTGCCTACTTGCCTAATTGTACATTATTTGTTGTGCATACTCTATGTGATTTTTCCTAACCGTTTGTTTGACTTGTGTTAAGACTAAATAAACTAATTAATGACTAAAAGACTTTTTTTAATTATTTAATTAATTAATTAGAGCTAATAAATATGTATAAAATCGAGTCATAGTTCCTTTAAGTGAACCCGAATTTTTATTCCCGTATACTGCACAAGCATCAACTTGTTTTGGTCATAGCCGGAGTTCTAGGAAGAACTAAGCGTCTTAGAACTATGGATCTGTAGCCCCAAGTTTTATCTTTAATTTGGAATTGTTTTGATCCCAATCAGAGTCACAGATCAAAAGTTATGACTAAAATACCACAGCCTATCTAGTTTAATGCATATACTCGAGGTCTTAACTTAGTCTTTGTTCGAGTCTAGTCACATAGTCAAGCAACATGGTCATGACACGAGTCTTAACATGTCACCTACACTCACTAGTCTTAGCAAGCACTTTGAGTATATGTCACCATGACCATGTTTTAGGTTCATGCGGAAGTCGGTTTTTTCCGTCATTTGAGTTGGGGATACATTCTATTCCTAATTTTTTCATATCTCTCCATATACATCATCTTTCCATTTTCTACATGCTTTCCCCATATCACAACTTTCATTCTTCCTACCTTCTTCCATCCATGCATGTTGAATCGAGTTTGAGTCATGTGATTGACAAACGAAAAAAAATGAGGGTAATGATGAAAAAAATGCACGTACAAGGAAAGCTTCTCACCAAGATTTTATGCTTTCTTCTTCTTTTTTTCAAACCCTTTCCCCAATAAGTCTAGCATAGGCACCCTTCATCCTCCTTGAATTTTTTTCTTAGAGTTTGATTTTTACCCTTCACTTTTTAAATAAAATGAGCATTTATTTCCTTACATATGATCATAGCATTGTAAAAAAAAAAAAAAAAAAAAAAAGCACAAGGTATACCAATGATTTGAGGCACCCCTTGTAGCCACATCATATTACCTTTCACCCTTCAAATATGCAATCCTTTTTTGATAAACCACTTTGAGCCTCGTCTAACGATAGACCTTTCATTTTTCAACCCATATCTACCTAATCTTGGGATGGGATGGTGTGCAACTTATTCAATTTTCAATTTCATAAAGAGCTTGAGTGACTTCAAAAGATTAAAATAGCAAACAATAAGCAAAAAAAAAAAAAAAAAAAAGTGTACAAAAGGGCAAGTGTTCCAATGTCTTTAACATGAACATGTCTTTGATACGAACACGTCTCAGATTGCGTCTCTTATCGAGTGTCGGTACCGTGCCTGAGAAACACGAATGCCAAGTGAGTGATAGACCGCATGATCGGGATTGCCCACACTTATAAAAATAAAATAAATGCTAAAGCAAAAAAAAAAAAAAAAAGAGAGAAAAGAGAGCTAAAAAAGAGTAGAAACTCAAGCATAAAAATACAAATATTCATAAGCAAGGTTGCACACCTTGGGGGCTTATCGAGGGTCTTGAGCCTTTATGCCCTTCTTCTTCAACCTTTAGCCTAACCATGTTACAACCCTTCAAAAAAAACCTTTTTGAGGTATACACATACTTGTGCGAGGTTCGGCTAGAGCTACGTTCGGTCTGATTCCTAACAGATACGTAGGCAACCTCACAAAGGGGTGCGGCCGTAATAAACATGCATTCATATTCACATTCACACACTCACACCATGATCATATCAAGGTATTCTCTGTGCTTATCCCTATTCATTTAGTGCTAGACTTGGGGGCTTGATCCCTACATCATTAGCTTACCTAGCCTAAGAGTCTCCACCATTTGACTCTTTTCAATATAATTTTCCACACACTTAGCCTTTGCGGCCTAACTTTAGTGTCACTTTCACACACATCACAGATACATGACCAAATATACTTCCCTTAGGAACCCTTTGTCATGAAGTCTTAACACGACGTTGAAGCATGCCTTGTCATATCATCATAATCATCATTGCATCGAAGTATGAAGTGATTAGCCTCTATGCCTAAGTTACCTAAATACTTTCATTATCGAGTCAACTGGGATAGTCTAAGATGTTACAATCCTTGTACTATGAGAGACAACGTTAACGGATAAAGCCCATTCAACATGCACCCTCAAACACTTTGATTCTTTTTCGCGCCTTTCTTTTTCGGGAGAAAGTTTGTACCCTCCTCAGCCAGTACAGGGACTAGAGCTAACAACGGCAGTAGCTCCTCCTCATAGCACCGCCTAGGGATCGTATAAGATCGCCAAGGGGTACCAGCTCTCTCTGACATGCTCACCAACCTCGCGGCGTTGAACATGTGACGCGGTGGAGGAGCAGGAACGACAAAAGTGTCCGAGGAGTGCTGAATAGCAACCCTCTCTCCAAGGTGTGCAATCACTCCATATGTCCCTAAGAAATAGCAACGCTCAGCAGTATACTGCGCGGCTAACCCAGGGACAACCAAGCCGACCCACGGCCTGTACAGCAAGACAGGCTCCTGCAAAGAATTCCTATCAGATAAGAAACCATCGAAGGTAATGCAAAGTGTTCAAATATATAAGGAACCATACCGAGATGATTTGATCTCGGACATAAGCAGTAGACATCCCAGCGCGGCGGCTTACCCAGGAGGCACTCACTGGAAATCTGTGCGGCGACGGTCTCGCCGGCGTAACCGAGGGAAAGTACTCGTAGAACCAGATCTACAAAAGGCTAAAAGCATCAGCAAGTGCTAATAAAAGCTTAGAGCTAAACTTTATGGGAGAAAAAGTATACCTCTACGACTCTCCAAAAACCGAATAGAGCGACGTTCCCCGTGAAAGACCGGTGTCGACAGGAGTCTCGTAACGCTCGAATGAAGTCAGCATAGGCCAAGCTGGGATAGTCATAAGTCCCGATCAAATGTAGATCACGGACCGTAGGAAGGTAGTAAAGTAGCACTCTACTACCCTTGTCAGGGGAGAACGTCCCTGACAGCAAGAAAAGCACAAAGATGCGCACCCGCTGCTCTTGGGGGGTCGCATCATCCTCAAAAGCCGCCGCTAGAGTCGAACGACGAATCCCCTTCGCGTTGAACTGATTCGACTCTACCTAAGCACGAGCCCAAACAGCAATCGGACCCAACAGCTCCTCGACCTCAGGAGAAAAGACACTAATCTCGTTGTCAAACGGCAGCGCAACAAAACCAAATCCAGTCCCGTAATAAGACTGAAGTCGGTCGGGGTGACCATCATCTCACCCCAAGGAAAGTGGAAAGTGTTGGTGGTGTCCTAGAAGAACTCCACCAGGGCGCGAGCCACGTGTTCACCGCCGTCAGAAAAAATTATGGGCTCCGCAGCCTCGAACAGGGCAGTCAGCCCACAACACTCCTAGAAAAGTCTCAACTCTTCGTCAACGCTGATGAACATCCTATACAGGTCGCCCAGAGTATCGTTGCCAGAACCATGGAAATGTGTCCTACCAGTTGTAATACCACGACGCACCCTCTCAGAAATGTGGTGGTTGGGGGAGAAGTACAAGGTATGCTCATCCCACTCAGGGAGGGGACCGAAAGAAGTGAACGGGTTGGCGTCCTCCTCTACGGGCTCATGCTCCAGTCGTTTGTCTCGGGATCCTAAACCCGAACATTGCTGTCTAGCCATACTACATTGTGAAATATCAACATAAATTAAGGTTCTATAGTATCTAAGGTTTTCCTAGCTGCATGATACTATGTTCGCAAAAAAAGAGAGTATGTAATACTAAAATAGAGCACAATTTCGATATGAACATATACGACATTTTTCAAGCATTCAAACAATTTCTTGCAATACTATGGTAATTATTGTGACTAATTGGACAAGAATTGCTAGTAAAAACATCAAGAACAAGCCACATTATCTTCCCGACCTTAAGAGGCCCAACAATGGGCACGAACCACGTGATGACTCCCGCTAGAGGAAATCATGGCCTTCGAGGTCTCAAAAAGCGCAGTCAGTCCGCAAGACTCCCAGAGAAGTCTCACCTCTCCGACATTGCTGATATACATCTTGTACAGGTCGCCCAAGTGTAGGCGTCGTTAGTTGTGCGCCTACGTAAAAGCTTGTGTGAATATGCTTGGCACTCATAGAAAGTGGGAATTGACATAATATGATTAGGGATAAGGAAAGTAGGGATCCGCCAACAAGTTTTTAAGGAACTTGTAAACCGTTCACGGATCATAAAAGGCAACCACGATAAAAGGGACAACGATAGGCAACAACGATTGACCTGTGAAGGTTACACCCCATTCACAATCCATGAGATTACTAACTCCACATGGTTCGGAACCACAAAAGGAGGATCAGGGATGATGGTACGAAGTGAGTCATGGAGTCACATTCGCCCGTATTGGCCTCTACTCGATTTTTATAGTGAAAAATGATTCCTGCGATCTCAAAGGCATACAAACAAAATATTCAATTCGCTCTAAACTATTATTAAGCTAAGTTGGTTTAATATTAATGCAACACATTATTTTAAAATATTAATTATCACTTCGATTAATAACAAGATTAAAAAGGAACCTAAACCGGTTGTCCAAATTATCTTATTAGGCGTGATTTTCAATTACATATTCCCTTTAACATGCAATATGGTGATCAATAAATAATAATGGAATAAACATTAATATTGGAAGCAATTTAGCAATAATTACAACAATATAAAATCGTTACAAAAATAATAGTAATAAAAGAAACATAATTCTTACTTTGATTCTGCTTGCTGGCAACTATAAAATAATAAACGAGTTAGTAACTTCAAGAAATTATTTATAATAAAACAATACTAAATTAAATTAAATAAAGTAGAGTTGATTTGGGGCCAAACCCTCAAACAGTTCTACCTTTCACGCCTTGGCTTAAGGACAGAACCACGAGTAAAGTACAGAGTCCTTGGAGTGCTTGAAGAAGGAATTTTGAAAGAAGGAGGATAGGATGGTGTTTAGGCTAGAGCATAGAGGAGAGAAAAATAGAGAATTAATTCATGCCCCGTACATCAGAAATGTGGGGGTATTTATAGAAAAAATGTGCTGAGGGAACACACGGAACCCTAAAAAGATAAAAATCCTAAAAAAGTATACCGCGACACGACAAAGTGTACCGTGACACAGGAAACCCACCGTCAGACGGGGAACATTCCCGTGACACGGTATATAGCTGTGTGACGCGGGAAATATTTAGTAAATGGGGGAGAAAACGCGTTAAGGGCTCAATAGGTGTGATCAAGCCTTGACTGTAAAGGCGATCAAAGACCGCATCATAAGTCATTCCTAAAGGAGTGTAAGTTCTTTTCTTCTTGGGCAATGGAGTATCAAGAGCTAACACTTCATTGAGATCAACTTGGCTTATATTGTTGGTAGTATTTTCGTGCTTAGAAGACGAAGAAGAAGGATGGTCATTCTTCTTGTTTTTCCAAGTGTTATTATTGTTACTACCAGCAGTCTTTATTAGCTCATCCTCGATATTGATGCCGATGTCGTATACAGCTACGAAAGTGTTCAGTGGAAGAAATTTGAGATGTTCCCTATATTTATGAGTCAGATTTTGAATAAAGAGGCGAACCATCTCTCTTTCTTTGGGAGGATCTACCAAGAGTGAAGCTGTTTCCCTCCACTTATTCAGGTAAGTGGTGAAGCCTTCATTCTCTTTCTGTTTGAGAATGGAGAGTTCACGTTCAGAAGTTTTAGTTTGAATGTTACACTTGTAACGATTCATGAAACTGTCGGTGACATCTTGCCAAGTCCAGTATGCTTGGAATCTAGGGAATAAAACCATTGTTGGCAAGCATGTTCTAAGGAGAGAGGGAACACCGTAGGGAAGAGTGTTACGTCCAATCCCTTAAGAGCCATGGTTGCAGAGATCACCTTCAAATGGAATATTGGATTGTCAGTAGGCTTGAACTTTAGAATATTAGCAGTGGAGAACTTTTCAGGGAGTCTGTCCTTCACATCCAAAGGAGTAGGAGGCCGTTCCACATAAGTGAAATCCTCAAAAATCTTACTCATTTGTTCCATCAATTTGTCAAGGGTGGAAACAGTGCCCTTGTTTTGTTCCATGGTAGTGACCCTAGTGGTAAGGGTTTGCATCATGGCAGACAGTGCCTCCATGGATTTGTTGATGATGTTCTCAATATCTTCTTTAGTGGCCATTGAAAGGTGATAAGTAATGTGGAGATGGAAAAGTTCTCTTTGAACGCCTATTTGATCTGAGAGATTGTTGCGGTAATGACTCGAACCGTATTAATATATCCTTATTCCTTGACCAAGTACTGTGAAATAAAATAATTCACTTAATTGTTTGACTCATTCCTCAAGATAGGAAAGAAAGGAAAAAATAGACATTTGAAACCAGGTGAGAAAACTCCACTCATTTTTTTATTATGATGAAAAAAGGGTGCATGAACCTAGTATACGATCATAAACGACCAGGTGCACGACTCGAGTCGAAACATAAAGAAAGTGTGTGGACTATACTTGACTCGTGTGTGACTAAGTGATGTTATAAGGCTCGTGGTATGATCGTATGGCTAGACATGTGAACAATAACCAAAATGACAAACGCAAGGACCAAATTAACACGGAAGACTAAAAAAAAGCTGACTGGATTTATTTCAAGGGCACCATGACACGAAAAATTGTACCGTGTCACGGTACAAGCTGTCGTGACGCGGTGGTTTTTTTTTTTTTTTTTGCTGGAAATCCACCGTGCCACGGTGGAAATTGGCGTGACATGGTGAACTTTCCCGTGACACGGTGGATGCTGACGTGGCAGGAGATTTTTTTTTACTGGAAATCCACCGTGCCACGGTGGAAATTGCCGTGACACGGTGAACTTTTCCGTGACACAGTGGAAGCAGACGTGGCACGGGAATGTTTTTTTAATTTATTTTTTTGCTGGAAATCCACCGTGCCACGATGGAAATTGCCGTGACACGGTGAACTTTCCCGTGACACGGTGGATACTGACGTGGCACGAAATTTTTTTAAGTTTTTTTGGAAATCCACTTTTCCGTGACACGGTGGATGCTGACGTGGCAATGGAATTTTTTTTTTTTTTGCGCTAATTACTAAGTGAGTACGGTCTATTGGCAATCGATAGTCATAAAATAATCCACCATAGACAAAGAAAGATCATTAAGGTTAGGATCAAAACGACCAAACATATAACACGTAGGCACAATGATGCAACGAATAGTTCGCAACCTAAGGTCAAGTTCTATGTTCGACTATGGTCAGGTTTATTTGGTGTCAATAGGGTACCATGGTTAAGAGGTTGGACGCGTTAGCAAGGCAGCCTCCCTTGAGGATGTACGCCAACGGGCGGCTCCGTGAGTTCGTGATGAAATCGAACTCAACTCCATGGTTTGGGTGGATTTAATAACTCGGATAAACCTTTATTGCCATGGCGTTTTTGGGTTGATAGAGCTTAAATCCCCCGGGGCTAAGACGTATGTAGAACACACGCGTTTTATCGGAAAAATCGAAGGAAGTTGATTGTGAGAAAAGAAAACAAGCCACCGGACTGATTTTAGGACTGCCGTGACACTGCAAATAGCCCCGTGCCACGGTGCAGCCTACCGTCAGACGGTAAACTGCACCGTGACACTAAAGGTAGGCTGCACCGTGGCACGGCAGATTTTGTCGTGGCATTGCAGTCAAAAGATCTGACTGGTGCCTTTTTTTCCTTCGTACGCCATCAAGTTATTCAACTTTTCCTACGGGACAGACCTAAACGCGACGTTAAAACATCTATGCTTATGCAAAAATGCCCAATTAATCACAGGAATATTTTTCAAGAATCTTTCAAGTCTCATCCACTCATCTTAATTAAATACCGATCACTTAAATCGATAAATAACCAAGAATCATCCCTAGTGGAGTCGCCAAAATGTAGGCATCGTTCGATGTACGCCTACGTAAAAGCATGTGTGAATATGCTTGGCACTCATAGGAAGTGGGAATTGACATAATATAATTAGGGACAAGGAAAGTAGGGAGCCGCCAACAAGTTTTTAAGGAACTTGTAAACCGTTCACGAATCATAAAAGGCAACCACGATAAAGGGACAACGATAGGCAACAACTATTGACCTGTGAAGGTTACACCCCATTCACATCCATGAGATTACTAACTCCATATGATTCGGAACCACGAAAGGAGGATCGGGGATGATGGTACGAAGTGAGTCATGGAGTCACATTCGCCCGCATTGGCCTCTACTCGATTCTTATAGTGAAAAGTGATTACTGCGATCTCAAAGGAATACAAACAAAATATTCAATTCGCTCTAAACTATTAAGCTAAATTGGTTTAATATTAATGCAACACATTATTCTAAAATATTAATGATCACTTGGATTAATAACAAGATTAAAAAGGAACCTAAACCGGTTGTCCAAATTATCTTATTAGGCGTGATTTTCAATTACATATTCCCTTTAACATGCAATATGGTGATCAATAAATAATAATGGAATAAAAATTAATATTGGAAGCAATTTAGTAATAATTCCAACAATATAAAATCGTTACAAAAATAATAGAAATAAAAGGAACATCATTTTTACTTTGATTCTGTTTGCTTGCAACTATAAAATAATAAACGAGTTAGTAACTTCAAGGAAATAATAATAATAAAACAATAATTAAATTAAATTAAATAAAGTAGAGTTGATTTGGGGCCAAACCCTCAAACAGTTCTACCTTTCACGCCTTGGCTTAAAGACAGAACCACGAGTAAAGTACGGACTCCTTCGAGTGCTTGAAGAATGAATTTTGAAAGGAGTGTTGGATTGTGTTTAGGCTAAAGCATAGAGGAGAGAGAAAAATAGAGAATTAATTCATGCCCCGTACATCAGAAATGAGGGGGTATTTATAAAAAAAATGTGCTGAGGGAATACAAGGAACCCTAAAAAGATAAAAACCCTAAAAAAGTATACCGCGATACGGCAAAGTGTACCGTGACACGGGAAACCCCATCGTTAGACGGGGAACATTCCCGTGACACGGTATACAGCTGTGTGACGCGGGAAATATTTAGTAAACGGCGGAGAAAACACGTTAAGGGTTTACGCGAAAAGGACACGGAAACTCCCATGTCACAGCAGGTGCCCCGTGTCACGGGGAATCCCACCGTTAGACGGGACTGTTTCCCGTGACACAGTAGATTACTGCCGTGACTTGGGAGTTTTTAGTCCGTTTTTCGTTTAAATTCATTTTTAACCCTAATTTTGTTCAGCATTTTAAGTGCCGATTGATAATTTCGGGCCATTTCTTATTTATTATTATTTGGTCTAAAATAAGAAATAAGTAAATAAAATACATAAAAGGTTTGGGCCAAAATAAATAATAAAACAATAAAATAAAAAGGGTTTGGGCTGAAATAAAAATAATGCTTTAACTAAACATCAAGACTGATCCATGGACTATTCAACAATTGAATTTAAATAAATACGATTTTTTAAGCACTCTCGGGATTAAATAGTTAACCCGACCAAAAGGGGCGGTTAAAGGTTGTTCATCATCGGGTTTGATTTTGGGGAGACATTTTTAGGTGTCTAAACCAAGGTATCGCAACCTGAACCGTGGCAGCGCGTCCTACCAACTGTGATCCCACGTCGCACCCTCTCAGAAATATGGTGGACGGGGGAGAAGTACAGAGTCCGCTCATCCCACTCTGGGAGGGGACCAAGAGAGGTGGATGGGTCGGCGTCGTCCTCTACGGGCTCATGCTCCCGTCGTACGTCTTGGGACCGTGAACCTGAACCTCGTTGTGTAGCCATGCTACATTGTGCATAATCAACATGAATTAAGGTTCTATAGTATCTAAGGTTCGCCTAGCCGCATGATACTATGTTCGCAAAAAAGACAAAGTACGTAGTACTAAAATAGAGCACAAATTCAAATTGAGCATATACGACATTTTTCAAGCATTCAAACAATTTCTTGCAATACTATGGTAATTATTGTGACAAATTGGACAAGAACTGCTAGCAAAAACATCAAGAACAAGCCACATTGTCTTCCCGACCAAATTGAGTCAAACAAGTCTCAAATCACTCGCAAGGAAATATATAAACATAATCAAGCAATTTCATGGCATAAAACTTGACAAACAAAGTGAATTAAGCAATTTAAGTTTCGAATGTTCAAGAAATTCGTGAACAAACATGCACGAAATTCATTAAAACCGGAGTGAGTTTGAAGAAAACTTACATAGATCGGGAAAATGGATGGAATAAGCTTTGACTTGCAACAAATTTGAGCGAATTCGGTTGAGAAACGAGCAAGAACGAGTAAATTGAAGTTCCGAGCGATTCTCGAGCAAAAACAAGCAGCAATAGCGGAAATGAAGAAGATAGGGGTATACATGGAAATCCCGACTCTAGCGCCAAACGACAGGCCTTAGCGCCAGATGATAAGGTTTAGCGCCTGGCGCTAGTGCCAACGTTTAGCGCTAAAGCCAAATATGCGGTGCCAGCAGTATTTCAGCAGCGACAGAATGTTCGGCCACTCAGTGCAGTTGTTCCAACCTCTTACAATATTTTGGGTTCCAGGGTACGCCAGTTAGCCCCACTAATCAATTTGACATGATTTAGTAATCGGTTTGATTACAATTTAATAAAGTGATCGACGTGATGAATAATCGTCTCACTTAGCTTAAAGCGCCTAAGCATTGGCTCATCGCAAGGCACCGACATACTGGTTCATACAGCAAAAAGCACTGATATATTGGTTCAAAATTCAGCAAAAGGCACCGACATACAGGTTCAAAAGCAGCTAAAGCGCGGACATACAGGCATAGCGGAAGCAAAGTTCAAGCGAGCTTTTAAAGATCGACAAGCGTGGGTCTTCGGTAATTTTCCTTGAAATATTATCGCAATAAATGAGGATAGCTTCAGGCGAGGATATCTTCGGCATCGTTCCGTAGCTTGCGGAGAGTTGTCACAAACAACTGGAGGTGATTTCAAGCGAAGTTGTCTTCGATCGTGTTCCCTGGCTTGCGGAAGATGGTCACAAAGTGGTAGAAGGTGGTTTCAAGCGAAGAAATCTTCGATGGGGTTCTCTAACTTGTAGAATTCTATCATGGTGGAATTGGAGGCAGTTACAAGCGTAGCAGTCTTCAGCGGCATTCTCTAGCTTGCAGGAGGTCGTAAAAAATACAGAAATGCAACAATACAGCAGCAAATCGGTTACTTCTAGAGACGTGTGCTCGACGGTGCAAAATACGTGTTTCTTAACTCTTTTATCTGTTTAACTAACACTAGTTTGCAGGTATCGGCGTTACAAGAGTGGTTTAGGATCGCAGAACGTTCTGAATCATTCTCCGTCCCTATCGCTACTTTTGTTTTCAAAACTTGTGTTTCTCCAAACTCAGCCAAAGTGGGGGCTTCTGTAGTCAACCATTTGTGTCTCCCCAAAACAAAACCTAGTGATGAGTACCTTTCACGTCGAATCATAATCAAATGAAGTGAAAGTGTAGAAAGTCTAGTGTTGCGGATAGTTTTAATTTCTTTTCTTCTCTCTTTGTTTTTGAAAACCTATTTTAAGAAAACAGCCAATCCAGTTCGGTTGAATCATAGCAAGGGTCCAATAATAGTGTAGTTGGATTAGGCCTGAAAAGAGCTTTCCAACGATATATTATAAGCCCAATTCCGATTAATAATGAGGAAGTTATGGCCAAATTACTAAACTAGGCTCGGTTTGAGCCTTATATGCGGCCCAATGATCTAGAGGAGGGCCTAATATGGATTTATCATTCCTAATGCAATTAGGATTGGTTTTAGTCTTCTAGATTCTTCTAGAAGGTTCTTTTCATTCCTAATTCAATTAGCATTAATAAATTGACTTTTGTTGACTTTTTGGAGTTTTAATTAGAATAAAAGAGTGTTTTAAGGAAAATATGATTTTGCCCTTCTTTACGGCCAAATCTTATCTAAATTTAGAAAACGCATGAAAAAATTAATTAGTGTCTAACGACAGACATTAGCGCCTGGCGCTAATGGTCAGCGCCTGGCGCTAACTTCTTTTTTCATCACCAATTCTCATCAATTCTTATACTCTCTAATTCTCTTCTCTCTCGAAGCTAAAGCTTATTCTCTCTCTCTTTTCTAAACCAACCTTTTCTCAAACAAAATTCCGCATTCATAAGACCAAGAAACACCTAGCCAAATTCGAATTTGCCTTCGCCCTAGACGTGAAAGGTTTTAATTTCTGATGGTTTGGTCCCAATTCTCTATTTCAATTATTTAATTTAATTGTTGTTTATTATTTTCCTTGAAGTTACTAACACGTGTATTTTGTTATTAGAAAGAGATACGAGGCATCCAAGTAAGTGCTTTAATGAATTTTATTGATATTATGATTTAGAAATCATGTCTAGGTTGTTATTATGATTCCTAGCATCATGTTAGGGCGTTTTGATCTTCCTAGTATCACGTTTAGGGTAACTCTATTACCAAACATGACAATTGTATTTCCTGCGATGCTTCCTATTTTCTTTCCTAATATTCATGATAGTATCATGTTAGGGTTAAGGCTTTGATCTTTATTATTTACTGACATGCTAGGGTTTGTTATTAATCTTGTTAGTATCATGCCAAGGATCTTGCTATTATTATGCTTTAACATTATTATGATTATTTTTATGATTTATGATTATAATTGTTATATTTATTATTATAATTATTATTATTATGATGTTAATTATTATGATCGATGATTTATTATGTTGCTTAATATTTATTGTTATTGCTTGATCACGCCTTTTATGCATGTTTAAAGGGAATTGGTACTTGTAATCACGCTTAATAAGATAATTAATAATCTTGTTTAGGGTTAATTTGATTATAATTCAAGTGATCGCCAATAATAGTTTTATTTGTGCATTAATATTCAACCAACATAGATAAACAGGTTTAGGGTTAATCATATTGATTGCATGTTAATCAGAAAGCGCACATAAATACGATCAGAATAAAGTAGAGGCCTATTTTTAGGGCAGGTTCAATCTCTTTTAGGATAGATTTTTACCTTCATCCCCGAACTACCAGTCATGGTTCCACACCTATTGGAGTTAACGATCTCCTGGATCGTTAAGGGGTGTAACCTTCACCTAGTGAACGGTTTACAAATTCCTAAAACTTGTTGGCGACTCTTTTGCTCTATCTTCTTTCCCTTTGGACGCCACCGTACTTAAATGTATGATCACAGTGGGGTTCAAGCTAGGGATACTGCTTGAAATATTCCCTACTGAAACGATATCTAGAGGTTAGTTTGTTAAAATTCAAGTTATGTGTGCTTGCAATTGAATGCTTAAATGTATATGAACACTGATGTTACTGTTAAGTGATTACCACTAGTTCTGTTTTCTGTATCTGAATAACCATGACTGAATGACTGAAATCAATCATTACCTTGTTTTTTTTTTCCATTGAATTTATGAATGAAATTACAAAGCTATGAAATTTAGTGGTTTTAATGTAGCTGAGTGATAAGTGACTTTTATGTCACTTTTAGGGTGTTTATTGAGTCGCTTTCCGGATTATTTTACAATAATTTAGCCCATTTTGTTCTTTGTTTCTTTTATTTGCTTATTCTCTTCTTTTATCTTTATTTTGAGTATTTTAGTAGTTTTTATTAGTTTTTAGTTTATCTTTGTAGTTTTAGTTAATAATTTCCCTCTTCTCTCATTTTTTTTATTTTCTTTTAGTTTCTAGTTTGTTTTATTTTATTACATTTTATTTTATTATTTCTTTAGTTTTAGCATTTTATTTTACTTTATTTATCTTGTTTTATTTTATTTTAGTTTTTGTCCCTTTTTCTCTCGGTTTTCTTGGTTTGTGTAGGATTGTGCTCGGAAGTCCAAGGTTCGAGGTTCAATATACGTGTCTCAAGTTTTGAGTCATAAATGGAGTCTCGAATTCAAGCCAAACATCATTCACAAGCTGCTGCCCCTGTTTCACCAACCGTCTCAAGCCGCCACAGCAACCAATACCCCTTCACTAATTCGCACCAGCAGCCCCTGCTCCTCCTTCTCACACCCACACCTCACGCAACAACAACAATACTAAACCACCTTCTACCAACCTCCACCATCAGCCACGAACCTCACCTCTTCCACACAACAAACAATCACCACCACGCTGCCAGCAGCAGCACAACACAGCCACCGTCACAATCAACCACCGTCAGCCACCAAAGCAACAATTGCCACCAACCAAATCAGCCTAACAACACCAACACCAACAACAATCACCACTACGCTGCCAGCAGCAGCACAACCCAGCCACACCTCCCATTTCGCCACCAAAACCGCCAGCAAGTACCACTTTTAATTCGACCCTTGCAACACCAATTAAACCACCAACACCACCTATCAGCCCACCACAACCCGCAACAACAATTACCACCTCCAATCAACAACAACCACCAAAATCATCACCAAATTACTCACCTAATAGCCACGCAACTCACAACACCAAAACTCACAGCCAAGCCAATTTGCGGCTGAGCAGCCCTGTCAGAAAGCGCACAAGATTGGAGTCCAAAATCGAGTTGAGGCAGTAGCTTTTCACGACTTGCTATGCGACTTCTGTGCGGGCGCGCAATTGTGGGTTAATCACGAGCTTTTCACGTGATTTTAATGAAAATCGGACGGCCACGATTTGATGCTAGATGATGATAGTGTTGATGAACGGTGAGGATGATTGTTTGCTGTTGATATGGTGAATGGAAGCAGTCAAATTCGAAAGGGAGAAGATGAGGGAAGTCTAATATTTTCGTGGGTTTTGGTGGGAAACTGGGAATTGGGGGTTTTGGGGATTTCTTTTTCCCATTTCATTTTTCTTTTTTTATTTTATTTTATTGTAGTTTTGTTCTTTTATGGTTTTTTTTTTGTTATTTTAATTATTTTATTTAGTTTTATTTTCATTTTATTTTCTATTGTTTTATTTTAAGCCTTGTATTATAAATACCCCTTTTGGGGTTATTTTCTAGAGGACTTTCAATCAACATTTTATTTTAGATAGATTAGATTAGTTTAGCCTATATTTTCTCTCTCTTAGGGTTAGTTTAGGAGTAGTGTAGAGAGAGAAAGCTTGGATTTCCATAGAGTTTTTGAGAGGTTGAAGAAGCAACTTTGTGGAATTTCTTCTCATCTATTCAATGAGCATTTTCTAACTTTCTCTCATCTTTATTTCTTTGCTTAATTCTTAGTTTTTGCTTTTTGTTTATTGATATGAGTAGATTAATTAGTTTGTTTGTTTAATCTTGTTTTTATTCTTATTTTACCTTGTTTTCCATGTCTTTCTTCATTATGTTAGCTTAGGTCTTGTGCTAGGCAATTGGATGAAGGTTATATTAATGAATTGAATGATTGATTGTGATTAGTATGAAATTATTTCTTGATTATTGTGTATGGATGATGCTTTTACGGATTAGAATATTTCTAGCTAATCGATTCTATGCTTTTAATTGTGCTGTCAATCAATTGTGCGAGAGTGAGTTGGTTGAGAGCCCTAAATTCTTCCATACCTTTGCTAGGCTAGTTGCATGAGAGTGAATTAGTTTAGTAGGATAATTAACATGCTTAATTGTGCGAGAGTGAGTTAAATGTGTTGATATTCCTAATCGAGGTCATTTTCATCTAATTGTATGGTGTTGCTGAATGCATTGATGTAATTGGATTCCACTTTCCCTAGTTTTAGTTATTGCTCTTAGTAGTATTTAGTTTAACCTCTCTCTATCTCACAACTTTCCCTAGTATTCTAGTTGGCACAAATTAATACACTTAGTCCTTTTGGGTTCGACCCTTTACTTGCCACTAACTAGTTTAGTGTAAGTTTAGGTATTATAAATTTCTAATTTTGTTAGGGTTAGTAGTCCCAACGACCTACTTTTACCCGCGATCAAATTTTGGCGCCGTTGCCGGGGATTAAGGCGTTCATTAGTTTGTGGTGATTAGATTAGCTAGGTTCTTGTATATTATTTGATTTTCTTTGTTCTTTGTATAAAAATGGCATGCTTATCTTTTCCTCAATTTGATGGTGAACCCATCTATGCTTACTTTGAAACACTAGATGGTTTTCTTAGTTACCATGGGTGTTCTCTTAATGATGCTTGTGGTATAGCTTATTGGGGCATGATTGAGTATATTAGGGGAATGGTTGAGGACATGAATAATGGTAGATTTTGTCATTTGTTTATGCATGATGCTTGGGATTTCTTCACATGGTTTTCTAGGGATTCTTTAGAAAGAGAATCTCATGTTTCTTATTTTGATTCTCAATGCCAAGATTCTTTTAATTTTTGAATGAATTCTCTTGATACTTCTTATGTGCCTTGTGATAATCCAAGTATGCAAATTGACACCTTTCCCCCTTATGCTCATCTTGATGCGGTTTGTGCTAATCTTGATGATGTGCAATTTGACTTTGATCATTAACCTCAACCCAGTAACATTGATGCCCAAATTCTCTCTCAAATGCAATATCTCACCCAACAACTCCAAGAGCTTCAAGAGGAACAAAAATTGCGAGAAGTGAGGCTTGCCCAAGTGATGAGTGCTATGATTGATTTAGATGGACGTGAGGCACCTCATTTGGAGTGTGAGAGTGTTTTTGAGGATGATGTGGGCCATGGGTGTGAAGGTGAGGGGATATTTTCTTGTAATGAGAGGATTTTTGAGGATTTTGATCCTTTTCATTCCCCATTAGAGCTTGAATGTCATCCTTCCCCATATTAACCCCCTTTGAAAGCTTCCCATGGTGAGGATGTGAGTGAGCCATCTTCATGTTTGAATGAGGGAGTTCATGAGGATGATGATGATGAGTTTGAGCAATCAAGAGAGATTGAGAGTCCCTTGAGTGATGGTGGAAGAGTTGTGAATGAAGAAAATATCGATTTTGAGGTTTCCAACCCCCTTCCCCATCTTGATGAGTCTACCTTGCATGTTGGTGACCCTTCTATCCATGAGTCTTTGGACTCATTTGAGGTTATGGCTAGTATGTTCATTGAAGGTGTAACAAAACATTATAGCCTTTTGAGAGAGTTCATTGGCAATGCTTCATGGGAAAGGGATGAGTTTGAGAGAAACCTTTATCCTTTCATGCATGGTTTAGAGACTCTAGGCTTTGAGGATCTTGAGGGAGTTGTTGTTCATCGTTGTGATAGAGAGGAGGATGAGGTTGTTTCTATTGGAGAGTTTTTGTTTGAGGGAGATGTGAGTCATGAGTGTTCTTTTGAGGATTCTATGATTGATTTTCATGCCCTCATTGGTGATGTGAGGCCATGTGAGACCATTGTTTCTCCTCCCCTTCCACATGTCCCTTTCTCAAGGAAATTTGACCACATCTCCTACTATCCCATGTTCCTCCCTTCTTTTGTCAAAGAGCCTATTGAAGACCTTCTCTTGTTTGATGAGACTTTTCCTTTTCATCCTCCTATTATTGAGGAAATGGGTGATTGTGCCACCCAAAGAGATATTGAGGAGGTTTTGCCATTTTATTCTCTTCCTTATTTTTCTTCTTCTTTCTCTTCTTATTTTCTTGATTTTTCTTTTTATTTTTCTTCTTTCTTTTGGCATCTTCCTCCTCACTTACGTGCAATAATCTTGTTGCACGTCCTCCTCCCTTCATTTTCCTACTTGTTATCCTATGAAATGTGTAGTAGTGCATTTGATAAGCTCTTGCGTTCGTTGCAATATTATTTACTAGAGCGGTCTCGCTTGGACGTTAAACAAGCCTTTCTCGGGAAGTAACCCGAGGTTTTTATTGCTTCCATTTTTGTTTTCTTTTTAGATTAGATTTTCTCTCATGGAAATGTTTGTGTGCCTTTTGCTAGGTACATAACTTGATATACACTTATGCATTGGTTTTGATCAAGAATCAAGGAAGTTTAATGCCTATTTTTGCTAGCATAAGGAAATCAAGATTCAATTCAAGAGGAAATCGGCTTTGAAAGGTTAAATTGGTTCATTTGCGGGTAATTACACCCACCAATATCCGGTAATATCTTTCCTAGCTCTTTCTCTAATGGTTGGTGACTCGTTGGACTTGTGTTGGTTTGTTGGATTGATTTCATTCTTTTCCCCTCCCATGGATTATTTTGTTTATATTTGAGTATATTGTCTCATTTAAGCTTGGGGGAGGGTATTCTATCATGCTTTAGTGGGATGTTGATTCATTTATGCCATGCACTTGAGTATATGCATTTCCATGTCTTTTCTTTTATTTTGAAAAATCCAAAAGATTTTTGTTTACTTTCAAGGTAATTTTGGCAAAATGTGTTTTGTTTGTTCTTATTTTGGACATTTTGTTTTGGGACTTGAATCAATGAATGTTTTTCTTCCTAAGTGGTAAATGTATGCACGGTTTGAGAGTGTTATTGGTTGACTCTAGGATACTATATGCTAAGGTAGTCGGGTTAAGAACTTTTAGGGGTCCATGAAGCCTTAGTTCACGGGAATGTGGTAAGATAGAGTTGCTCTCTATAGCGGATTTTAAACCCTTGGTTGGTATTTGTTTGGTTATAATCCCTTGTGAGCTTCATTTGTTCTAGCCCTCATCACCTTGTTCAGCGGCTCTTTAGGATCCTTGCCTATGCATGTCTTAATCCTTGTTTTGACCTCTAGCTCCCAAGATCGTGACCGAGCCACTCTTGGGGAGGAAAAGGGCACCTTTTCTCATTTTTCTTTATCTTCGTTTTATTTTGTTACAAATTTGGTTTTCTTTTTTGCATCGACCTACTTATTAACCAATTTGAGCCTAATGTTTCCCGCTCTTGTTTAAACCGGATTACAAACCCAATGGCCTATGTTTACCAACCCTTTTAGTTAGTATAGCATTGGCATGTGAGGTTTGAGTTTTGAGAGTGTTGTGATTTAACAAGACATTTTGTGAATTGGTTTAAGTACGGTATTGAAAGTTGAGCTTGAAAAGAAAATGCAAAAAGTTTGAGAAGAAAGATGCAATTTAAGAAAATCAAATGAAGTTTCAAGAAAAAGCCGTCCATGGTTAAAAAAAAAAAGGCAAGGACATCAAATAAGAGCTAAAAAAAACAAAATTAAAATTAAACAAAAAACACAAAAATATTATAGTTTGGTTTCGTTTTCGTCCCTAGTTTAAGCATTGAGGACAATGCTTCGTTCAAGCTTGGGGGGGGGGGGGGGAGCGTTACTTCGTTTTTGGTATATATTGTGTTAGTGTTGAATAAGCTTGGGGGAGATGGAATTATTGGTATATTTGTTTGATATTTTGTGACTTCTTGAGTTTGTTTTTGAGAGTAGGCCACTCTTTTGCTTCACTTAGGAAATATCACCAAAATTTTCAAATTTTTACCCCGCCTTAACCCTTAGCCTTACGTTACAACCCAATAAAAGACCCTTAGACTTTAGTGGGGTTAGGTCAAAGAACGGTGGAGGGAGATAGACTTCAAACCTATGGAGAGAGTATGCATAGTTGAGATGTCGGGATTACCTTCTCAAAGTTTTTCATTTCATTATCTTTTTTCCGGTTCCTTCGTGGAATCATGAGAAGCTGGCTTAAGGGTTTATTTGAAGCTATCGGAGAGAACGCGGCCCGATCGGTTGGGGCTAGGGTGGATTGAGTCCTCATTAGTTCTTTATGCTTAGCATATGTTATGTTTCAATCAACCATTGACATCTTGGAACGTGCATACATTTGTCTACTTAGAAAGATTTGCATTCATTGGTGTTTGTTCCTATCTCTTGTCCAAATACGAATTTGTGTTTTCTTTCTCTTTTTATGTTTCTTTTTCTTTTCTTTTTATTGCCTTACCTTGGTTTTGTTTAGAGTTGTGGGTTAAACTCTTAGGACACCCTCACGAGAGCACACTCGTCCTCTAGGGCGATCTAGGGGTTTAAAGGGCTTATCTTTAGTTGCTAAAATTGACTGTGATTCCTACGAAAGTGAGTTAGTGTACATTCTTGTCTCCTTTAGTGTCTTAGAGTTGCTTGAATAAATCACTCTCCTTCTCCGTGTTTCATGTTAATTTACTCGAGGACGAGCAAAAGTTTAGCTTGGGGGAGTTTGATAAGTGACTTTTATGTCAATTTTAGGGTGTTTATTGAGTCGCTTTCCGGCTTATTTTACAATAATTTAGCCCATTTTGTTCTTTATTTCTTTTATTTGCTTATTCTCGTCTTTTATCTTTATGTTGAGTATTTTAGTAGTTTTTATTAGTTTTTAGTTTATCTTTGTAGTTTTAGTTAATAATTTCCCGCTTCTCTCATTTTATTTATTTTCTTTTAGTTTCTAGTTTGTTTTATTTTATTTCATTTTATTTTATTATTTCTTTAGTTTTAGCATTTTATTTTACTTTATTTATCTTGTTTTATTTTATTTTAGTTTTTGTCCCTTTTTCTCTCGGTTTTCTTGGTTTGTGTAGGTTTGTGTTCGGAGGTCCAAGGTTCGAGGTTCAATATACGTGTCTCAAGTTTTGAGTCATAAATGGAGTCTCGAATTCAAGCCAAACATCATTCACAAGCTGCTGCCCCTGTTTCACCAACCGTCTCAAGCCGCCACAGCAACCAATACCCCTTCACTAATTCGCACCAGCAGCCCCTGCTCCTCCTTCTCACACCCACACCTCACGCAACAACAACAATACCAAACCACCTTCTACCAACCTCCACCATCAGCCACGAACCTCACCTCTTCCACACAACAAACAATCACCACCACGCTGCCAGCAGCAGCACAACACAGCCACCGTCACAATCAACCACCGTCAGCCACCAAAGCAACAATTGCCACCAACCAAATCAGCCTAACAACACCAACACCAACAACAATCACCACTACGCTGCCAGCAGCAGCACAACCCAGCCACACCTCCCATTTCGCCACCAAAACCGCCAGCAAGTACCACCTTTAATTTGACCCCCGCAACACCAATTAAACCACCAACACCACCTATCAGCCCACCACAACCCACAACAACAATTACCACCTCCAATCAACAATAACTACAAAAATCACCACCAAATTACTCACCTAATAGCCACGCAACTCACAACACCCAAACTCACAGCCAAGCCAATTCGCGGCCGCGCAGCCCTGTCAGAAAGCGCACTAATTGGAGTCCAAAATCGAGTTGAGGCAGTAGCTTTGCGTGTCTTGCTGTGTAACTCCTGTGTGGGCGCGCAATTGTGGGTCAATCAGAAGATTTTCACGTGATTTTAATGAAAATCGGATGGCCACGATTTGATGCTAGATGATGATAATGTTGATGAACGGTGAGGATGATTGTTTGCTGTTGATATGGTGAATGGAAGCACCCAAATTCGAAAGGGAGAAGATGAGGGTAGTCTGATATTTTCGTGGGTTTTAGTGGGAATTGGGGGTTTTGGGGATTTCTTTTTCCCATTTCATTTTTGTTTTTTTTTATGTTATTTTATTATAGTTTTGTTCTTTTTTGGTTTTTAGTTTTGTTATTTTAATTATTTTATTTAGTTTTATTTTCATTTTATTTTCTTTTGTTTTATTTTAAGCCTTGTATTATAAATACCCCTTTTGGGGTTATTTTCTAGAGGACATTCAATCAACATTTTATTTTAGATAGGTTAGATTAGTTTAGCCTATATTTTCTCTCTCTTAGGGTTAGTTTAGGAGTAGTGTAGAGAGAGAAAGCTTGGATTTCCATGGAGTTTTTGAGAGGTTGAAGAAGCAACTTTGTGGAACTTCTTCTCATCTATTCAATGAGCTTTGTCTAACTTTCTCTCATCTTTATTTCTTTGCTTAATTCTTGGTTTTTTCTTTTTGTTTATTGATATGAGTAGATTAATTAGTTTGTTTGTTTAATCTTGTTTTTATTCTTATTTTACCTTGTTTTCCATGTCTTTCTTCATTATGTTAGCTTAGTTCTTGTTCTAGGGAATTGGATGAAGGTTATATTAATGAATTGAATGATTGATTGTGATTAGTATGAAATTGTTTCTTGATTATTGTGTATGGATGATGCTTTTATAGATTAGAATCTTTCTAGCTAATCGATTCTATGCTTTTAATTATGCTTTCAATCAATTGTGCGAGAATGAGTTGGTTGAGAGCCCTAAATTCTTCCATACCTTTGCTAGGCTAGTTGCACGAGAGTGAATTAGTTTAGTAGGATAATTAACATGCTTAGTTGTGCGAGAGTGAGTTAAATGTGTTGATATTCCTAATCGAGGTCATTTTTATCTAATTTTATGATGTTGTTGAATGCATTGATGTAATTGGATTCCACTTTCCCTAGTTTTAGTTATTGCTCTTAGTAGTATTTAGTTTAACTTGTCTCTATCTCACGACTTTCTCTAGTAGTCTAGTTGGCACAAATTAATACACTTAGTCCTTTTGGGTTCGACCCTTTACTTGCCACTAAATAGTTTAGTGTAAGTTTAGGTATTATAAATTTCTAATTTGGTTAGGGTTAGTAGTCCCAACGACCTACTTTTACCCGCGATCACTTAGAGTTGATTATTACTATATTATAGATTTATAGTTGCTTGCTAATCTGCGAAATGAGTTAGATAAATATAAAACTTGATTTATACTTGAGACTCTACAAAATGTGCTTATGAAATGGAATTTGATTATTGTGGATTTTACTAACGTTAAACTGTTGTATAGAAGTATTATATTGAATTCTGTAAGGGTATTATTGTTTGAGGATTGAGTTTTCCAGTTTGTGGGATGAATAAGATAGCTACTTATATATATATATATATATATATATAAATGCTTGTACGCCAGTGTCATAAAATGTGTATCTGCTAAAAAGATGTGATGGCCGACTTTAGCCCCCAGAGCCGCAGAACATAGAACTGGGTATAGCTAAAAAGTTTTATTAGACCCTTACTGGTTTTCTGATATAGAATTCAAAATTTCATTGGCTAAAATTATGGGATGCTACTTTTGCTTTCTTTTATCATCATCTCAAAGTTAGAAAATATCATATCACTGACTTTAAGTTGCTGTAAAATGAAGCACATCTGACAAACTATTTCAATCATACTACATCAGGATTTAATGTAGTCACTCATCCTTACTCATGAAATGTGTTTGATAATTGTGAATCTTATCGACTTTAAACTGTTGTATGAGGTATTATATGCAATTTTTTGGTTACTGGGTTTGATTTCCATAAAATAAACACATAAAATTTCTTTCACAAGTTGTTATTCTTTAGTCAAGATTGGGGTTCCTGATAAAGTGCGCTCTATATATGTTTTTTTTTTGTTATTTTTGCGATTTTGATTATGATTTTTTATGGTTTGGAGTTGTGATTAGGTGAGAAGGTAAGAAAGGTTTGGGAGCTGAGCTTGATTATGCAGAAGAGGCTTAATTTTCCAGAAGGTTAACAACAATAGTGGGGTCTTTGCGCTATTTCTCAGTGTGGGTCTCTTCGTTACAAGCTTCTTGGGGTTGCTCTGCTGTTAGAAGGTATAGAGATTGTTAAACATCCGTTTTTTTCATTGAATTACTTGATTCAAATTGATACAATTTGGGTTGCTTTTGATTTATGGATCTGTTTCTTTTTAGGGTTTATTTGAGGAATGTTTTGGGTTCATCTAGAGTTTGCCATTCGACTGCCATCCCTGCTGCCCCACCATTTCCCGTGCTCCTCCTCGCAACTTAGTTTTCTATCTTTGTTTTCTACTGTAAAATATTTTTTATTTTAATTATTAGGTGATAATTGAACTTTGATGATTGTATATGAGATTTTCTACTGTACCATGCATTAAACATAATTTCTCTCATTAGTTAATTCATAAAATGATTGTGCAAGCAAAGCTATAAGAAATCCAGCATGAATGTGCAAGATTTTTTATTTTTTTTTTAAAATTGGGCACACATTATTCGTAACGGGCAGACACAAGCCTGTTACAAATAACAAGGTATTCGTAATGGGCAAAACATATGCCTGTTACGAATAACGGGATTATTTATAAAGGGCTTTTGGATGCCCGTTACGAATAACGGGACTATATGTAACGGGCTTTTGGATGCCCATTACGAATAACGGGGTTATTCGTAACGGGCACCTGAAAGCCCGTTACGAATAACCCATTATTCGTAACGGGCACTTGAAGTGCCCGTTACGAATAATTTGTTATTTGTAACGGATGGTGCCCGTCACGAATAACAATGCACATCCGTAACGACCGCATATGTAACGGACGCTGCCCATTACGGATGGGCCCTTTTTGCCCGTTACGGATGGCCTTTTTTCCACTAGTGAACATCTCGAGAACATAGGTTGGCAATGATGAATGCCTTAGATAAGATAGGGATATATTCTGACACCTTTCCTGAGGGGTTAGCTAACTTCCTTACGAGTGATCACCCTAGTCCTATCAACTTGATTACCTTTTTTGACAAGGATTTACGTCCAAAAGGTGACAAGCATTATAAGGCACTAAACCTCACAATAGTTTGCAATAGGATGAACGTTCCTATGACTATCGTAGACAATGGATCGGCAATTAATGTCTGTCCATTCAAAACTGCGAGGATGCTAGGCATAAGGGATGAAGACTTAACCCCGTCAACACAAGGATCAAGAGCTTATGACAACACTCTTCATTAAGATCTTGGCAAGATTACCATGAATATAACGGCGGGAGCGATAGAACACGCTACTACATTTCAAGTGGTAGATATCAAAGCTTCATTCAACTTATTGTTTGGACGCCCTTGGCTTCTTGACCTAAAGGCCGTCCCTTCATCTCTCCACCAACAGGTAAAGGCCATAGTTGGAGGAATTCCTATCACGATCGATGCTTCACCCATGAGAATTAAAGCTATTGAAAATCCAATCATTATTGTGGAGCACGATTAAGACGATGAAGTTTTGTGGGGCTTTAATGAAGAGGTTTCCTTAATCGAGGAGGATGAAAGGACCCCTCTCTGCCACGACCCCCACTCTAATATGATAGTATACGCTATTCTAAAGAAACAAGGGCATTTTCCTAGAATGACTCTAGGAAAGAAGAAAGGAAAAGCAAAATCGCTAGAATTACCTGGTCTCCCTAAGTTAGACACTTTCGGACTTGGTTTTGAACCGAGTCGGGAAGATCTCAAGCAAGCCCAGGAAAAGTCTAAGGCGTGTAGGAACGCTCGCATCCAAAAGAAAGCAATCCCAATGGATCAATATCCTCTTACTCTCAATGAACAATTCATAAAATAAGGAGAGGACTATCCATGCTACTAATTTCCCAAACCTTTTGTTGTAAATGGCATAAGGCAACCGGGATTCGAAATTTTCCTAGATTGCTATTTTCTAGATGAAATCCCAACTCCTATCCACAAGGAGAAAGCACCCCCATGCTTTGACTTTAATGTCATGGGATTACTATTTGGGTGAGAAAAAGATGAGCCGAAGTACATAGAGGACAACTCCTCGCTCATCCAAACGCTCCTACAAAGCGAAAGCTTTGACCCCTCAAAGCTCATCACTCTAGCAGAAGGATCACTACAAGGGTGGCGCAAGACAGTCAAGGTGACTACTCCAAGTGGAAGGAGAATCTCCATAACGACAATGCAAGGACCGATGTTCGAAGAGTCGTCAGAGTTAGAGTCTTTTCTTGTGAGTCATCTAAATCCTTAGTTGTAGCACCCCCTTCTTCTATCTCTTCCCCTAGGATAGTTCCATGAGGACATCTCTCTTTTTGATGTAATGATTTCTGATTTCAATAATATGTCTTCTTCCGCTTACTCCTCGTGCTTTTCTTTAACCCAAGATGACGAGCATTGCTTAAATAACAATGAAAATGACAAAGAACTTATTAAAGCAATGGAAACACTTGAAAAGAAAACACCGATAATTGAGGAAACCTAGATGGTTGATTTCTCAAATGATTCAACCATTAAAAGAGAAGTTAAAATCGGATTAACACTTAACGAACAAGAAAGAACCGATTTAATCAATCTACTTAAAGAATTTATCGATGTATTCGCTTGGTCGTATGAAGATATGCCAGGTATTAATAGAGAAATAGCTCAACACACTATACCGCTAATTCCAGGAATGATACTTGTAAAATAAAAGTTTCGTCGAATGAAACCCGACGTAGCTCTTAAAATAAAGGAAGAAGTTCAAAAACAAATAACTGCAGGTTTTATCAGGGTATCCAAATACCCCGAATGGGTGGCCAACACCGTCCCAGTTCCGAAAAAGGATGGAAGGGTAAGAATGTTTGTCGACTATCGAGATCTAAATAAGGCAAGTCCGAAGGACGACTTCTCTTTACCACACATCGATATTTTAGAAGATAATACAGCAAATCATACACTTCTCTCATTCATGGACAGATACGCGGGATACAATAAAATTCTCATGTTAGAAGAAGACATGGAGAAAACAACCTTCATAACACCATGGGGTACTTACTGCTACACGGTAACGCCATTCGGGTTGAAAAACACAAGTGCTACTTACCAACGAGCAGCGACTGCCTTGCTCCATGACATGATGCACAAAGAAGTTGAAGTATACGTAGACGATATGATTGTGAAGTCAAAAGATCGCCCAGGACATCAAGTAGCCTTGAGAAAATTCTTTAAAAGGCTAAGGAAATACAACATGAGGTTGAATCCATCCAAGTGTGCTTTTGGAGTCATCTCAGGCAAACTTTTGGGTTATGTCATAATCTCTAGAGGAATAGAGATAGACCCAACCAAGATCAAGGCAATCATGTCAATGCCACTTCCCAAAACAGAGAAGCAAATTCGAGGATTTATTGGCCGGTTGCAATACATAAGTAGGTTCATATAAAAATTGACAACAATATGTGAACCAATATTCAAGAAGCTTAAAAAGAATGTACCAGTAATATGGGACGATGAATGTCAAAAAGCCTTTTAAAAGATCAAAGCCTATCTCGCAAATCCTCCCGTATTAGCACCAGCACTTCCAGGAATACCTCTTAGGTTGTACCTAACAATCACCAAAGAAACAATGGGAGCCATGCTTGCACAAGAAGTATAAGATAAAGAAATACAATCTACTATCTAAGTAAAAAGATGCTCAAGTATGAAGTACGCTATATACCACATGAGAAATTGTGCCTCGCATTAGTGTGGGCCACAACTTAGTTCAGACATTACATGCTTGTGCATACGATCTTTGTAGTTTCTCGAATAGATCCACTCAAGTATTTATTCTAGAAATCTACACTCAATGGGCGCATATCAAGATGGATAGTCAACTTAGCACAATTCGATGTAAGATTCATGCCTCAAAAAGCTATCAAAGGATCTTTGGTCTCAGATTTTCCAGCGGACTTTCCAATAGAAGATCCAACGCCAATACACGACAATGAATTTCCAGACAAAGACTTGATCGTCACAGAAGATGATACTTGGACCTTATACTTCGATGGAGTCTCAAACCAAAAAGGATGTGGCGTTGGAGTATTACTAGTATAACCTAAAGAAGAGCATGTTCCAATCTCCATAAAGCTAGATTTCGACGTTACCAACAACGCTGCTGAATACGAAGCATGCGTTGTAGGCCTTGAAACAGCTTTAGCATTGGGAGTGAAGAAATTACGAAGATTCGGGGACTCTTCGTTGATCATCAACCAGATTTCTAAGAGATGGAAAGTAAGGAGCGAAAGTCTAGCCCCTTACCAAACTTATCTTGAAACTCTCACCAATTAGTTAGAAAAGGTAGAATACACATATCAACCTAGAGAAGAAAATCAATTTGCTGATGCCTTGGCAAGACTAGCCTCGATAGTTAGGATTCCTACGGAAATCGAGCAAATGCCTCTAAATATAGAAAAAAGGCATAAACCGGCTTATATACAAGCTATAAAAGATGATGAAGTGATCCTAGATGAAGAAGAAGAAGAAGAAGAACCGTGGTATACAGATATACTTAATTATGTCACTAAAGGAGAATACCCTCCTCATGCTGACAAAAGAGCAAAACGAGCATTAAGACTTTTGGCTTCCCAATATGTACTCATAGATAACGAGTAACATAAAAGGGTACCTAAGGGTCGAGCTCTCATATGTGTAGGAAAAAAGGATGCCCAAAGAGCTATGAGAATAGTCCACGAAGGCATTTGTGGAACTCACGTTAATGGCAAAATGCTAGTCTAAAAGATAATGCGAGAAGGATACTATTGGACTACCATGAATAGGGATTGTCATGAATATGTAAAAAGATGCCCGAAGTGCAAAATTTATGCCAACTTACAACATGTTCCTCCATCTCTACTTTACACCTACATGGGGAATTGACATTATTGGCAAAATTACTCCTCCAAGAACAAGGGGTCATGAAGAACAGGGGGTCATGAATACATCCTGGTAGCAATTGATTACTTCACAAAGTGGGTTGAAGCACAATCATATGCTAAACTCACTGCAAAACATGTAGCACTCTTTATAGAAAGGAATATTATTTGTCGATATAGAGTCCCACATGAAATGATAATTGACAATAGAACTCACTTTCAAGGTAAGTGTGAAGAATTGTTACAAAAATATGGCATTCAACACCATCATTCTTCTCCTTATAGACCTCAAGCAAATGAAGCAGTTGAAGCGGCTAATAAAAATCTAAAGACTATCATCGAGAAAATAACAAAAAATTACAAGGATTGGCCTGACAAACTCCATTTCGCACTGTGGGGTTATCGCACGTCAATCCGCACATCAACAGGTGTAGACACAAAATTTTGATCCCCTATTTTCCATAATTTATTTTTACATTCAATGAACTAATAAATTTTGTGTAATTCTATAATTATAATAACAAAATTTAATTTTGCTAACGACAACCGCAATAATTAGACATAAGAGACAAGTTCAAGTAGTGTTTATTTATAATTTTGGAGTATACAAAACCCTTACAATTTGTACTCCTAATTTACAAACAAAACACGAGGCTAATTTGTAGCATAACTCGAACCTCGTACACTCCATGCCGGAAACTTCAAGTCGTCATTTATTCATGAATATGAAAATCATTAACGCCATTAGTAGTACCACTAACGCCATAATCAAAGCTAGAAATAAATTTAGCACTCGAAAATGCTCGTCGAACGGAGATGGAGCTTGACGGTTTTGGTTGCCGGAAGCCATGGAAACCGAAGAGGAAAAGGCAAGGGGTGTGTTTTTTTTTAGTAAAGGGTGATTTCGGATAAGGGAAATCTCCCTTTTATAGGGGATAAATCTTATTCGTATTTTATCATATCCTAATCGTGTAATTGTTTAGTCTAATAATAGTAGTAAGTGTATCTTTTAAAAATAACATAAAATAAAAATAATGTGTTACCACTGACATATGTAACACTTATTCCGTTTGACATATCCTGATCGATAATATCAAATATTGACCCTTTAATTTGTACAATTTTAAAATCATGACCATTTCTAAAGTATCACTTTCTTACCCCGGATAAAAGTTTAGTACTAACTGATTTTATGTATCCTATAGCTATTATTATTATTCTAATATTTTCAATCATCTTTTTTTTTTAAAAAAAAAAATTACAAATCATAAAGGACAAATTAGCATATTTTGATTATGTAAAAGAATGCAAAGCATGCATGCATACTAAGCTATTACCAATACCCAAGGTCACGGTTTAATACAATAATAAGATAATAATAAGACACAAAACATGCATGAAATGCATGTAATGTAATTGGCAAATGCCACAACTCACGGCTCCCATTGTTTTTTTTTTATTATTTTTATTTTATTTTATTTTTTTTTTTGTGTTTTTTTGTTATTGTTGTTCAACTTCCTTAATTATAACTTGTTTTAGTTCTACCATTTTGCTTTGTCAAAAACGTACTACTATTCCAATTTTCATCTTCTTCCTTATTCACCAAAACACCATTACCACTATACCTTCATGAGTCATCTTTTCTCTGTTTCATATACTCAGAAATAACAAGTGTAAGTATGCATGCTACTTCTCTTCCGGGATATTGCAACGACGACAATATTTGACATTAAAAGACTGGCTCTAAGCAAAGATACCTCTGCCATTACCACTCATTTGATATGTCAAATCTCTACAAAAACAGAAAATGGTAAGCCATGGTTGTAATTTAGCAACTAGAATCAGAATATGGTATGATATGATAATACGTTTTATCACTAAGCCGTGTTTCTTCCCAAACGGTAAGGTGATATGACTATCCACAATCAATGCCAAACAACTTTTTTCCTTGTTATTTTCTGATAAGTGGGTTGTGTAATAGTTGTATTTTGCTATGGTAAGTTTAATATACGAAGAGTAAGTACACTCTTCAAAGGAAAGTAGTACCAATTAACCATTGTATTCAAATTATATTAGTACTTTTAATTATTTTTAGTCATTAATAATATTGTCTTTTGTTCAGTCAATAGTAATTAAGTTTTACATAAAGTAGTAGGCTATTCTATTTGTCCTCTACTTCATTAAGACGAATTTTGGTTATAATTTCTACCTAACTCTTGTATTCGTACGTATTTATTTCGTATAACAGTATATTCTTTGTATTTTGTATTTTAGCCCCCATTTGCTCCCATATATATATATACCACACTACTCTTCACGAAATAGGAAGAAAAAAAAGATATCGAAGAGAATAGTTAAAAAAGAAAAAAAAACATAAAAGAAGTATAAATTATTTCAGCATTATTATTAGACTAAAAAAAAAAATTTATTTTCCGTAAAAAAAAAATAAAAAAAAAATATTGTAGAAAGACTTGGCCTATTTTTAATTCGATCGTTTTGACACTATCACACTACTCTTACTAACTCCTCAAGATAGCTACTCAAAGTCAAAGGTAATATTTTACTTTCTTTTTATTTGTGATTTCATATTATTTTTACATACATTTACTAACTTTTCTACTTTTGTGTGTTCCATAACCTCATAGGGCACTATACGTGCTGGTTTCCTAATTTGGAAACCATGTAGAATTTGACCGATCGCGAGCGAGTTTGATAGTTAGTATACATAATTTGTTTGATTTTTCTTTTCTTCTATGTATCATAATTATGTAGAGTATTAAATGGAAACAATGATAATTGTACAAAATGCATAAGGAAGCTCCACAGAATGAATGATGGAATTCTAGCAAGATAGCATTTTCGACCACTTTATTTTATTATGTAAAAAAAATCGTTATTTATTATAAAATTAAGAAATAAATTTTTTACAGTAATATTATGTATTTAGGAGTGTATGAGACTTGGAATTTTATAAAAATAAATTTTAACCAATCCACAAAAAATCAGACCTGAAGACATAGTAACACCACAAATTTCTTACTACAGGTCTGTCTATTTGCCACTTTTCGACCAATATCCTTTTTTAATAATAAAATTTGAATTGACTATATAGAAATAAGATTCCTTAAGCTTTGTATGTTGGGGTCACACGTTCCAATAGGATAAATACTCTATTTTGTATGATTTTTGCAAAACAAGGTATCAAAATGATAAACTGATTTGAGGCTGTTTTCCCCAACCAAGCATACTTTTTTTATTTGACATATCAAATGACTTCTAAAAAGGGAGAATTTTCTACAGAGCATCTAAATGTTTGTCCTTAAAATACCATTAAAAGGACCATGCCAACTCCAAAGTACTTTGACCATTATCACCCAATTCCCCATGAACGTCCCAAACTGGAGTCTTGTTAAAGAAAATTCATTATATTTCATTTCAAGAGTTAGATGAATCCCAACTTTTGATATGTTATATAAGACTTGTAGACATTTCCAAAGACCTATTATATGCTCAAATCCAACTGTTAGAACATGAGTTATGGTGTCCGAATTCTTAGAGACACTTTAAACCCTTAAGCTTTTTAAGGAAAAATGGAAATGAACATTATTATATAATTTGTGTCACCCTATTATGTATACCTCTGTTTTTTATTTTAGTCATTTGAGGAAGCTATAAATTACTCATGCCTCAAGTTGATATTAATCCACAAAAGAGACATATTTGTATCACTTTAAGACTAACACTCTTTTTTTTTTAAAAAAAAAAAAAGTCTTCTTCATCCTATGGCTATATGAAAGGAGCGGTATAAATAATTCATTTATTTTGGAATAGAATGTCTTACTTTTTTTAAATAAATCTTGCTTAAGTTTTAGTTCCATCACCGTTCGGAAGAGCAAAATTTCCTTATGCATTTCTTAATAAAGAGACAACTAATTTTTAATTAAGTGAAATATGGCTTTGCATGCTTGTATCATTTTATTAATAAAATAAACCTTTCGAGTTGTGGTTTATGGCTTATATTTAAATTAGAGGGTAAAATTGAATATTTAATCATGATAGGTTATGAGATGATCTTTTGCCACAGAGAATTATACTTGTAAAGTTTTATTATCTCTGATAGATCGTTTACGTAATCTGAAAAGATCAAGGTTTTCAATTCATTACCTATCATTTAGATTTAAGCCATGTGGAATGTCCATTTTGCATAAGTCAATTTCCTACAATCCAAATACATTTCCTTTGTATTCTTCTCGATTCATACCAAGTAAAATACCCTTTTTTATCAGACTTAAATAAGCCCATACAATCTCTATTCAGAAGTTGGTCAACCCTAAGTAAAACCGTTGATTGAAACGCATTTTCCAAATAAAAAAGCATTCTCCTCAAAGAAACTCCTATGGTGTCGCTAATTCTAGTGAATTCCTCAACCTTGATAAATTGACCTCCATCTTGAAAGCAAGATTGCTCAGCCTCATTCAAATAAACCTATACGGATCGACCACCCCTCCCAAAAAAAAAATATAAACCTTCTTGAAACCTCGTATGGAATCTTTGACCATGTACAAATGGACGTTCGTAAGAACTACGTAGGGTTTTGATCTGGGAGTGGATTCAAATTTCACAATGAACGGTACGTAGGGCAACTTTAATGCTCAAACCCACCATATATCGCAAGGTTTAATTCACTTTTATTTTACATTTGAATGTGATTGACAATGTGGAGATTTTCGTGTTTTTATGCATTAGTTTAAAGAAAAGTATGTGAATAACCATAACCAATTAACAACGTACTAGTAAGAGCCTTTTCATTAGAACAGAGGAAGAGACGAGTTCCAAACGTTCGATCTTCCTAACTTATACCCCGTACCTAGATCTCTAATTTTCCTAAGACCATACTTATATAGTGTCTCACCTAATGGAGTCAATGTCGTTTTCTATTTGAAAACGATCATAAACAAAAAGACCGTCTCTATTCGGGCAAAAATAGAGTGGCGACTCTAATTTCTTTTTTTAGTTAAATTATCGACTTACGTGGGATTTTGATTTCTAATTCTAATTAGTAAAAAATGGGGTACCACAGGCTGACGACTCCACTAGGGACTTTTTTTTTTAAATTCTAAGAGGTATAAACCTGAAAATACGTTGCCTAAATAAGAAAGCATATATATACATATATATAAACTTATATGTTATATAATGCTATTGATTATGGTTATTCGCATGAAGTGTTTCTTTTTTGACATCATGATTTATGTGAAAATATGTGTCTTTATTTGTGTGTGCTTATGTGATCTGCGTCCGCACACGAGCACCGACTTTGTCGTAACCTAAGCTCTAAGTTGCTAATTTGCGGTGTTCAGAGAGTTTAGACAATTTATAATGAATTAAGGACGTAAAACTGTATCCGTGCATTAATTACAATCGGCTATGCAGGAACGTTCAACCTCGAAATAGGCCATTTGGTTAATTATTACCTTAAATGAATAATCCTCTTAGATATTGTGTTAGGACACACGGACAAATGCATGCTTGATTTTATAACATGTTCCTTCGTTTGTGATTATTATGATTCTTGCATGTCAAATCATTTTCATAAGTTTTTTTTATGTGCACTAGTTTTCATCTCCTACTTTGATTGTACCATCTCTTTAAAAGCATTACCTGCTTTCTTTGCATCCCATGCTCAATTTTTTTAGTCATTTTATTTCTCTTTTTAATCTGACCATTTTATCTTTCTTCTCCTTTTCCTATTAAAACCACAATAAAATTAACTTAATTTAACTGGAAAATCACTAAAATCCCGAGTGCTTGTCCTAGGCTATGAAACCTTAGAAGATAAGTCTTTCAAGTCCCTAAACCGCAGGGGTAAAAGAAGAATAATTTCAATAATCCCCGATTCGACATTTTTGTGAACTTTGTGGTCCTTCTTAGCGTCACCCGCCTTCAATTAATTGCGAATTTCTATAATCATGAAAAAGTCTTTCATTGTTATCCTTTCTTTCCACTAAAAAAAATATAATAAAATGAAAGAAACAATTTTTTTTATGTAAGAGATACTTTTTCGTTTCCCGCTAATTTTTATTATATGTTTATCACCACTCAAACTATTGATAGTGATAATGCTCTTATATGAAATGATAGGTATATATTTTCATTTCAAACAATATGGGATTCAATGCACCACGGAACAAGCATTAAAGTAATGGAGGGCGATGGACATCAATTAACCCCATTTGCTTTGAAAAATGTGAATCTATGAAGGATATGTACTATCGTCTCAAGACACAAGGGTTCATCGAAGCAAAACATTATAATTGTATGTTGCCATCTCCCAAAGTAAACATGGGGAAATACTAGTATTACTGCCACGACTACGGGCATGACATAGAAGGTTGCTTCGATGTGACACATGTGGTGCAACAACTAATTGATGACGGAAAGATCCCAATCCCAAAAGGATGGATCCCACCTATATGGTCCTTCACTAATGCCGATTTACCAAGGGTCATCAATTTTAGCCAACCCTTATGTGTTACTTTGGGGTGTAATTATCGCCAGATTTCAGGAATTTTGGTTGATAACAAATCGAATTTTAACATTTGCTCTAAAGAGTCCTTATGTAAGTTTGTGTTCATTACTTCTTGCTTCCTGGAGGGACTGGAAGTTTGTTTGCATCCACCAAGTCTTGATTGACGTCCTTCAAATTCCAATATTGCTCCGTAGTGTGGCCCCTTCCTTGATGGTACTTGCAATGGGCACTGGGATTCCATTTGGCGCTCCTTTCTTCAGGTTTTGGCTCTGGAAATGGCCCAATAGGTGTGATCAAGCCTTGACTGTAAAGGCGATCAAAGACCGCATCATAAGTCATTCCTAAAGGAGTGTAAGTTCTTTTCTTCTTGGGCAATGGAGTATAAAGAGCTAACACTTCATTGAGATCAACTTGGCTTATATTGTTGGTAGTATTTTCGTGCTTAGAAGACGAAGAAGAAGGATGGTCATTCTTCTTGTATTTCCAAGTGTTATTATTGTTACTACCAGCAGTCTTTATTAGCTCATCCTCGATATTGATGCCGATGTCGTATACAGCTACGAAAGTATTGAGTGGAAGAAATTTGAGATGTTCCCTATATTTATGAGTCAGATTTGGAATAAAGAGGCAAACCATCTCTCTTTCTTTGGGAGGATCTACCAAGAGTGAAGCTGTTTCCCTCCACCGTTTCAGGTAAGTGGTGAAGCCTTCATTCTCTTTCTGTTTGAGAATGGAGAGTTCACGTTCAGAAGTTTTAGTTTGAATGTTACACTGGTAACGATTCATGAAACTGTCGGTGACATCTTGCCAAGTCGCAGTATGCTTGGCATCTAGGGAATAAAACCATTGTTGGCAAGCATGTTCTAAGGAGAGAGGGAACACCGTAGGGAAGAGTGTTACGTCCAATCCCTTAAGAGCCATGGTTGCAGAGAACACCTTCAAATGGAATATTGGATTGTCAGTAGGCTTGAACTTTGGAATATTAGCAGTGGAGAACTTTTCAGGGACTATGTCCTTCACATATAAAGGAGTAGGAGGCCGTTCCACATAAGTGAAATCCTCAAAAATCTTACTCATTTGTTCCATCAATTTGTCAAGGGTGGAAACAGTGACCTTTTTTTGTTCCATGGTAGTGATCCTAGTGGTAAGGGTTTGCATCATGGCAGACAGTGGCCATTGAAAGGTGATAAGTAATGTGGAGATGGCAAAGTTCTCTTTGAACGCCTATTAGATCTGAGAGATTGTTGCGGTAATGACTCGAACCGTGTTAATATATCCTTATTCCTTGACCAAGTATTGTGAAATAAAATAATTCACTTAATTGTTTGACTCATTCCTCAAGATAGGAAAGAAAGGAAAAAATAGACATTTGAAAACAGGTGAGAAAACTCTACTCATTTTTTTATTATGATGAAAAAGGGTGCATGAACCTAGTATACGATCATAAACGACCACGACTCGAGTCGAAACATAAAGAAAGTGTGTGGACTATACTTGACTCGTGAGTGACTAAGTCATATTATAAGGCTCGTGGTATGATCGTATGGCTAGACATGTGAACAATAACCAAAATGACAAACGCAAGGACCAAATTAACACGGAAGACTAAAAAAAAGCTGACTGGATTTATTTCAAGGGCACCGTGAAACGAAAAATTGTACCGTGTCACGGTACAAGCTGTCGTGACGCGGTGGTTTTTTTTTTTTTGCTGGAAATCCACCGTGCCACGGTGGAAATTGGCGTGACATGGTGAACTTTCCCGTGACACGGTGGATGCTGACGTGGAAGGAGATTTTTTTTTTTACTGGAAATCCACCGTGCCACGGTGGAAATTGCCGTGACACGGTGAACTTTTCCGTGACACAGTGGATGCAGACGTGGCACGAGAATTTTTTTTTTATTTATTTTTTTGCTGGAAATCCACCGTGCCACGGTGGAAATTGCCGTGACACGGTGAACTTTCCCGTGACACGGTGGATGCTAACGTGGCACGAAATTTTTTTAATTTTTTTTGGAAATCCACTTTTCCGTGACACGGTGGATGCTGACTTGGCACTGGAATTTTTTTTTTTTTTTTGCGCTAATTACTAAGTGAGTACGGTCTATTGGCAATCGATAGTCATAAAATAATCCACCATAGACAAAGAAAGATCATTAAGGTTAGGATCAAAACGACCAAACATATAACACGTAGGCACAATGATGCAACGAATAGTTCGCAACCTAAGGTCAAGTTCTATGTTCGACTATGGTCAGGTTTATTTGGTGTTTATAGGGTACCATGGTTAAGAGGTTGGACGCGTTAGCAAGGCAGCCTCCCTTGAGGATGTACGCCAACGGGCGGCTCCGTGAGTTCGTGATGAAATCGAACTCAACTCCATGGTTTGGGTGGATTTAATAACTCGGATAAACCCTTATTGCCGTGGCGTTTTTGGGTTGATAGAGCTTAAATCCCCCGGGGCTAAGACGTATGTAGAACACACACGTTTTATCGGAAAAATCGAAGGAAGTTAATTGTGAGAAAAGAAAACAAGCCACCGGACTGATTTTAGGACTGCCGTGACACTGCAAATAGCCCCGTGCCACGGTGCAGCCTACCGTCAGACGGTAAACTTCACCGTGACACTAAAGGTAGGCTGCACCGTGGCACGGCAGATTCTGTCATGGCACGACAGTCAAAAGATCTGACTGGTGCCTTTTTTTCCATCGTACGCATTCAAGTTATTCAACTTTTCCTACGGGACAGACCTAAACGCGACGTTAAAACATCTATGCTTATGCAAAAATTCCCAATTAATCACAGGAATATTTTTCAAGAATCTTTCAAGTCTCATCCACTCATCTTAATTAAATACCGATCACTTAAATCGATAAATAACCAAGAATCATCCCCAGTGGAGTCGCCAAAATGTAGGCATCGTTCGATGTACGCCTACGTAAAAGCATGTGTGAATATGCTTGGCACTCATAGGAAGTAGGAATTGACATAATATAATAAGGGACAAGGAAAGTAGGTAGCCGCCAACAAGTTTTTAAGGAACTTGTAAACCGTTCACGAATCATAAAAGGCAACCACGATAAAGGGACAACGATAGGCAACAACTATTGACCTGTGAAGGTTACACCCCATTCACATCCATGAGATTACTAACTCCATATGATTCGGAACCACGAAAGGAGGATCGGGGATGATGGTACGAAGTGAGTCATGGAGTCACATTCGCCCGCATTGGCCTCTACTCGATTCTTATAGTGAAAAGTGATTACTGCGATCTCAAAGGAATACAAACAAAATATTTAATTCGCTCTAAACTATTAAGCTAAATTGGTTTAATATTAATGCAACACATTATTCTAAAATATTAATGATCACTTGGATTAATAACAAGATTAAAAAGGAACCTAAACCGATTGTCCAAATTATCTTATTAGGCGTGATTTTCAATTACATATTCCCTTTAACATGCAATATGGTGATCAATAAATAATAATGGAATAAAAATTAATATTGGAAGCAATTTAGTAATAATTCCAACAATATAAAATCGTTACAAAAATAATAGAAATAAAAGGAACATCATTTTTACTTTGATTCTGTTTGCTTGCAACTATAAAATAATAAACGAGTTAGTAACTTTAAGGAAATAATAATAATAAAACAATAATTAAATTAAATTAAATAAAGTACAGTTGATTTGGGGCCAAACCCTCAAACAGTTCTACCTTTCACGCCTTGGCTTAAAGACAGAACCACGAGTAAAGTACGGACTCCTTGGAGTGCTTGAAGAATGAATTTTGAAAGGAGTGTAGGATGGTGTTTAGGCTAGAGCATAGAGGAGAGAAAAATAGAGAATTAATTCATGCCCCGTACATCAGAAATGAGGGGGTATTTATAAAAAAAATGTGCTGAGGGAATACAAGGAACCCTAAAAAGATAAAAACCCTAAAAAAGTATACCGCGATACGGCAAAGTGTACCGTGACACGGGAAACCCCATCGTCAGACGGGGAACATTCCCGTGACACGGTATACAGCTGTGTGACGCGGGAAATATTTAGTAAACGGGGGAGAAAACACGTTAAGGGTTTACGCGGAAAGGACACGGAAACTCCCATGTCACAGCAAGTGCCCCGTGTCACGGGGAATCCCACTGTCAGACGAGACTGTTTCCCGTGACACAGTGGACTACTGCCGTGACTTGGGAGTTTTTAGTCCGTTTTTCCGTTTAAATTCATTTTTAACCCTAATTTTGTTCAGCATTTTAAGTGCCGATTGATAATTTCGGGCCATTTCTTATTTATTATTATTTGGGCTAAAATAAGAAATAAGTAAATAAAATACATAAAAGGTTTGGGCCAAAATAAATAATAAAACAATATAATAAAAAGTGTTTGGGCTGAAATTAAAAATTATGCTTTTAACTAAACATCAAGACTGATCCATGGACTATTCAACAATTGAATTTAAATAAATACGATTTTTTAAGCACTCTCGGGATTAAATACTTAACCTGACCAATAGTGGCGGTGAAAGGTTGTTCATCATCGGGTTTGGTTTTGGGGAGACATTTTTAGGTGTCTAACCAAGGTATCGCAACTGAACCGTGGCAGCGCGTCCTACCAATCGTGATCCCACGTCGCACCCTCTCAGAAATATGGTGGACGGGGGAGAAGTACAGAGTCCGCTCATCCCACTCTGGGAGGGGACCGAGAGAGGTGGACGGGTCGGCGTCGTCCTCTACGGGCTCATGCTACCGTCGTACGTCTTGGGACCGTGAACCCGAACCTCGTTGTGTAGCCATGCTACATTGTGCATAATCAACATGAATTAAGGTTCTATAGTATCTAAGGTTCGCCTAGCTGCATGATACTATGTTCGCAAAAAAGACAAAGTACGTAGTACTACAATAGAGCACAAATTCAAATTGAGCATATACGACATTTTTCAAGCATTCAAACAATTTCTTGCAATACTATGGTAATTATTGTGACAAATTGGACAAGAACTGCTAGCAAAAACATCAAGACCAAGCCACATTGTCTTCCTGACCAAATTGAGTCAAACAAGTCTCAAATCACTCCCAAGGAAATATATAAACATAATCAAGCAATTTCATGGCATAAAACTTGACAAACAAAGTGAATTAAGCAATTTAAGTTTCGAATATTCAAGAAATTCGTGAACAAACATGCACGAAATTCATTAAAACCGGAGTGAGTTTGAAGAAAACTTACATAGATCGGGAAAATGGATGGAATAAGCTTTGACTTGCAACAAATTTGAGCGAATTCGGTTGAGAAACGAGCAAGAACGAGTAAATTGAAGTTCCGAGCGATTCTCGAGCAAAAACAAGCAGCAATAGCGGAAATTAAGAAGATAGGGGTATACATGGAAATCCCAACTCTAGCGCCAAACGACAGGCCTTAGCGCCAGATGATAAGGTTTAGTGCCTGGCGCTAGTGCCAACGTTTAGCGCTAAAGCCAAATATGCGGTGCCAGCAGTATTTCAGCGGCGACAGAATGTTCAGCCACTCAGTGCGGTTGTTCCAACCTCTTGCAATATTTTAGGTTCCATGGTACGCCAGTTAGCCCCACTAATCAATTTGACATGATTTAGTAATCGGTTTGATTACAATTTAATAAAGTGATCGACGTGATGAATAATCGTCTCACTTAGCTTAAAGCGCCTAAGCATTGGCTCATCGCAAGGCACCGACATACTGGTTCATACAGCAAAAAGCACTGATATATTGGTTCAAAATTCAGCAAAAGGCACCGACATACAGGTTCAAAAGCAGCTAAAGCGCGGACATACAGGCATAGCGGAAGCAAAGTTCAAGCGAGCTTTTAAAGATCGACAAGCGTGGGTCTTCGGTAATTTTCCTTGAAATATTATCGCAATAAATGAGGATAGCTTCAGGCGAGGATATCTTCGGCATCGTTCCCTAGCTTGCGGAGAGTTGTCACAAACAACTGGAGGTGATTTCAAGCGAAGTTGTCTTCGATCGTGTTCCCTGGCTTGCGGAAGATGGTCACAAAGTGGTAGAAGGTGGTTTCAAGCGAAGAAATCTTCGATGGGGTTCTCTAACTTGTAGAAGTCTATCATGGTGGAATTGGAGGCAGTTACAAGCGTAGCAGTCTTCAGCGGCATTCTCTAGCTTGCAGGAGGTCGTAAAAAATACAGAAATGCAGCAATACAACAGCAAATCGGTTACTTCTAGAGACGTGTGCTCGACGGTGCAAAATACGCGTTTCTTAACTCTTTTATCTGTTTAACTAATGCTAGTTTGCAGGTATCGGCGTTACAAGAGTGGTTTAGGATCGCAGAACGTTCTGAATCATTCTCCGTCCCTATCGCTACTTTTGTTTTCAAAACTTGTGTTTCTCCAAACTCAGCCAAAGTGGGGGCTTCTGTAGTCAACCATTTGTGTCTCCCCAAAATAAAACCTAGTGATGAGTACCTTTCACGTCGAATCATAATCGAATGAAGTGAAAGTGTAGAAAGTCTAGTGTTGCAGATAGTTTTAATTTCTTTTCTTCTCTCTTTAATTTTTGAAAACCTATTTTAAGAAAATAGCCAATCCAGTTCGGTTGGTTCATAGCAAGGGTCCAATAATAGTGTAGTTGGATTAGGCCTGAAAAGAGCTTTCCAACGATATATTATAAGCCCAATTCCGATTAATAATGAGGAAGTTATGGCCAAATTACTAAACTAGGTCCGGTTTGAGCCTTATATGCGGCCCAATGATCTAGAGGAGGGCCTAATATGGATTTATCATTCCTAATGCAATTAGGATTGGTTTTAGTCTTCTAGATTCATCTAGAAGGTTCTTTTCATTCCTAATTCAATTAGCATTGATAAATTGACTTTTGTTGACTTTTTGGAGTTTTAATTAGAATAAAAGAGTGTTTTAAGGAAAATACGATTTTGCCCTTCTGTACGGCCAAATTTTATCTAAATTTAGAAAACGCATGAAAAAATTAATTAGCGTCTAACGACAGACATTAGCGCCTGGCACTAATGGTCAGCGCCTGGCGCTAACTTCTTTTTTCATCGTCGAAAATCTGATTTGTTTTTCTATCTTTTTGGCTGATTTTCTCTATAAATAGCCTCCTTAAATCTTCGTTTTTCATCACCAATTCTCATCAATTCTTATACTCTCTAATTCTCTTCTCTCTCGAAGCTAAAGCTTATTCTCTCTCTCTTTTCTAAACCAACCTTTTCTCAAACAAAATTCCGCATTCATAAGACCAAGAAACACCTAGCCAAATTCGAAGTTGCCTTCGCCCTAGACGTGAAAGGTTTTAATTTCTGATGGTTTGGTCCCAATTCTCTATTTCAATTATTTAATTTAATTGTTGTTTATTATTTTCCTTGAAGTTACTAACACGTGTATTTTGTTATTAGAAAGAGATACGAGGCATCCAAGTAAGTGCTTTAATGAATTTTATTGATATTATGATTTAGAAATCATGTCTAGGTTGTTATTATGATTCCTAGCGTCATGTTAGGGCGTTTTGATCTTCCTAGTATCACGTTTAGGGTAACTCTATTACCAAACATGACAATTGTATTTCCTGCGATGCTTCCTATTTTCTTTCCTAATATTCATGATAGTATCATGTTAGGGTTAAGGCTTTGATCTTTATTGTTTAGTGACATGCTAGGGTTTGTTATTAATCTTGTTAGTATCATGCCAAGGATCTTGCTATTATTATGCTTTAACATTATTATGATTATTTTTATGATTTATGATTATAATTGTTATATTTATTATTATAATTATTATTATTATGATGTTTATTATTATGATCGATGATGTATTATGTTGCTTATTATTTATTGTTATTGCTTGATCACGCCTTTTATGCATGTTTAAAGGGAATTGGTACTTGTAATCACGCTTAATAAGATAATTAATAATCTTGTTTAGGGTTAATTTGATTATAATTCAAGTGATCGCCAATAATAGTTTTATTTGTGCATTAATATTCAACCAACATAGATAAACAGGTTTAGGGTTAATCATATTGGTTGCATGTTAGTCAGAAAGCGCACATAAATACGATCAGAATAAAGTAGAGGCCTATTATTAGGGCACGTTCAATCTCTTTTAGGATAGATTTTTACCTTCATCCCCGAACTACCAGTCATGGTTCCACACCTATTGGAGTTAACGATCTCCTGGATCGTTAAGGGGTGTAACCTTCACCCAGTGAACGGTTTACAAGTTCCTAAAACTTGTTGGCGACTCTTTTGCTCTATCTTCTTTCCCTTTGGACGCCACCGTACTTTAATGTATGATCACAGTGGGGTTCAAGCTAGGGATACTGCTTGAAATATTCCCTACTGAAACGATATCTAGAGGTTAGTTTGTTAAAATTCAAGTTATGAGTGCTTGCAATTGAATGCTTAAATGTATATGAACACTGATGTTATTGTTAAGTGATTACCACTAGTTCTGTTTTCTGTATCTGATTAACCATGACTGAATGATTGAAATCAATCATTACCTTGTTTTTTTTTTCATTGAATTTATGATGAAATTACAAAGCTATGAAATTTAATGGTTTTAATGTAGCTGAGTGATAAGTGACTTTTATGTCACTTTTAGGGTGTTTATTGAGTCGCTTTCCGGATTATTTTACAATAATTTAGCCCATTTTGTTCTTTATTTCTTTTATTTGCTTATTCTCGTCTTTTATCTTTATTTTGAGTATTTTAGTAGTTTTTATTAGTTTTTAGTTTATCTTTGTAGTTTTAGTTAATAATTTCCCTCTTCTCTCATTTTTTTTATTTTCTTTTAGTTTCTAGTTTGTTTTATTTTATTTCATTTTATTTTATTATTTCTTTAGTTTTAGCATTTTATTTTACTTTATTTATCTTGTTTTATTTTATTTTTGTTTTTGTCCCTTTTTCTCTCGGTTTTCTTGGTTTGTGTAGGATTGTGCTTGGAGGTCCAAGGTTCGAGGTTCAATTTACGTGTCTCAAGTTTTGAGTCATAAATGGAGTCTCGAGTTCAAGCCAAACATCATTCACAAGCTGCTGCCCCTGTTTTACCAACCATCTCAAGCCGCCACAGCAACCAATACCCTTTCACCAATTCGTACCAGCAGGCCCTGCTCCTCCTTCTCACACCCACACCTCACGCAACAACAACAATACCAAACCACCTTCTACCAACCTTCACCATCAGCCACGCAACTCACCTCTTCCACACACTAAACAATCACCAATCAATCACCACCACGCTGCCAGCAGCAGCACAACACAGCCACCGTCACAATCAACCACCGTCAGCCACCAAAGCAACAATTGCCACCAACCAAATCAGCCTAACAACACCAACACCAACAACAATCACCACTACGCTGCCAGCAGCAGCACAACCCAGCAACACCTCCCATTTCGCCACCAAAACCGCCAGCAAGTACCACCTTTAATTTGACCCCCGCAACACCAATTAAACCACCAACACCACCTATTAGCCCACCACAACCCGCAACAACAATTACCACCTCCAATCAACAACAACCACCAAAATCACCACCAAATTACTCACTTAATAGCCACACAACTCACAACACCCAAACTCAAAGCCAAGCCAATTCGCGGCCGCGCAGCCCTGTCAGAAAGCGCACTAATTGGAGTCCAAAATCGAGTTGAGGCAGTAGCTTTGCGCGTCTTGCTGTGTGACTCCTGTGCGGGCGCGCAATTGTGGGTCAATCAGGAGATTTTCACGTGATTTTAATGAAAATCGGATGGCCACGATTTGATGCTAGATGATGATAGTGTTGATGAACGGTGAGGATGATTGTTTGCTGTTGATATGGTGAATGGAAGCACCCAAATTCGAAAGGGAGAAGATGAGGGTAGTCTGATATTTTCGTGGGTTTTAGTGGGAATTGGGGGTTTTAGGGATTTCTTTTTCCCATTTCATTTTTTTTTTATGTTATTTTATTTTAGTTTTGTTCTTTTTTGGTTTTTAGTTTTGTTATTATAATTATTTTATTTAATTTTATTTTCATTTTATTTTCTTTTGTTTTATTTTAATCCTTGTATTATAAATACCCCTTTTGGGGTTATTTTCTAGAGGACATTCAATCAACATTTTATTTTAGACAGATTAGATTAGTTTAGCCTATATTTTCTCTCTCTTAGGGTTAGTTTAGGAGTAGTGTAGAGAGAGAAAGCTTGGATTTCCATGGAGTTTTTGAGAGGTTGAAGAAGCAACTTTGTGGAACTTCTTCTCATCTATTCAATGAGCTTTGTCTAACTTTCTCTCATCTTTATTTCTTTGCTTAATTCTTGGTTTTTTCTTTTTGTTTATTGATATGAGTAGATTAATTAGTTTGTTTGTTTAATCTTGTTTTTATTCTTATTTTACCTTGTTTTCCATGTCTTTCTTCATTATGTTAGCTTAGGTCTTGTTCTAGGGAATTGGATGAAGGTTATATTAATGAATTGAATGATTGATTGTGATTAGTATGAAATTGTTTCTTGATTATTGTGTATGGATGATGCTTTTATGGATTAGAATCTTTCTAGCTAATCGATTCTATGATTTTAATTATGCTTTCAATCAATTGTGCGAGAATGAGTTGGTTGAGAGCCCTAAATTCTTCCATACCTTTGCTAGGCTTGTTGCACGAGAGTGAATTAGTTTAGTAGGATAATTAACATGCTTAGTTGTGCGAGAGTGAGTTAAATGTGTTGATATTCCTAATCGAGGTCATTTTTATCTAATTGTTTGATGTTGTTGAATGCATTGATGTAATTGGATTCCACTTTCCCTAGTTTTAGTTATTGCTCTTAGTAGTATTTAGTTTAACCTGTCTCTATCTCACGACTTTCTCTAGTAGTCTAGTTGGCACAAATTAATACACTTAGTCCTTTTGGGTTCGACCCTTTACTTGCCACTAAATAGTTTAGTGTAAGTTTAGGTATTATAAATTTCTAATTTGGTTAGGGTTAGTAGTCCCAACGACCTACTTTTACCCGCGATCACTGAGAGTTGATTATTACTATATTATAGATTTATAGTTGCTTGCTAATCTGCGAAATTAGTTAGATAAATATAAAACTTGATTTATACTTGAGACCATACAAAATGTGCTTATGAAATGAAATTTGATTATTGTGTATTTTACTAACTTTAAACTGCTGTATAGAAGTATTATATTGAATTCTGAAGGTTATTATTGTTTGAGGATTGAGTTTTCCAGTTTGTGGGATGAATAAGATAGCTACTTATATATATATAAATGCTTGTACACCAGTGTCATAAAATGCGTATCTGCTAAAAAGATGTGATGGCCGACTTTAGCGCCCAGAGCCGCAGAACATAGAACTGGGTATAGCTAAAAAGTTTAATTAGACCCTTACTGGATTTCTGATATAGAATTCAAAATTTCATTGGCTAAAATTATGGGATGCTACTTTTGCTTTCTTTTATCATCATCTCAAAGTTAGAAAATATCATATCACTGACTTTAAGTTGCTGTAAAATGAAGCACATCTGACAAACTATTTTAATCATACTACATCAGGATTTAATGTAATCACTCATCCTTACTCATGAAATGTATTTGATAATTGTGAATCTTATCGACTTTAAACTGCTGTATGAGGTATTATATGCAATTTTTTGGTTACTGGGTTTGATTTCCATAAAATAAACACATAAAATTTCTTTCACAAGTTGTTATTCTTTAGTCAAGATTGGGGTTCCTGATAAAGTGCGCTCTATATATGTTTTTTTTTTGTTATTTTTGCGATTTTGATTATGATTTTTTATGGTTTGGAGTTGTGATTAGGTGAGAAGGTAAGAAAGGTTTGGGAGCTGAGCTTGATTATGCAGAAGAGGCTTAATTTTCCAGAAGGTTAACAACAATAGTGGGGTCTTTGCGCTATTGCTCAGTGTGGGTCTCTTCGTTACAAGCTTCTTGGGGTTGCTCTGCTGTTAGAAGGTATAGAGATTGTTAAACATCCGTTTTTTTCATTGAATTACTTGATTCAAATTGATACAATTTGGGTTGCTTTTGATTTATGGATCTATTTCTTTTTAGGGTTTATTTGAGGAATGTTTTGGGTTCATCTAGAGTTTGCCACTCGACTGCCATCCCTGCTGCCCCACCATTACCCGTGCTCCTCCTCGCAACTTAGTTTTCTATCTTTGTTTTCTACTGTAAAATATTTTTTATTTTAATTATTAGGTGATAATTGAACTTTGATGATTGTATATGAGATTTTCTACTGTACCATGCATTAAACATAATTTCTCTCATTAGTTAATTCATGAAATGATTGTGCAAGCAAAGCTATAAGAAATCCAGCATGAATGTGCAAGATTTTTTATTTTTTTTTTAAAATTGGGCACACATAATTCGTAACGGGCAGACACAAGCCTGTTACAAATAACAAGGTATTCGTAATGGGCAAAACATATGCCTGTTACGAATAACGGGATTATTTATAAAGGGCTTTTGAAGTGCCCGTTACGAATAATTTATTATTTGTAACGGATGGTGCCCGTCACGAATAACAATGCACATCCGTAACGGCCGCATATGTAACGGACGCTGCCCGTTACGGATGGGCCCTTTTTGCCCGTTACGGATGGCCTTTTTTCCACTAGTGAACATCTCGAGAACATAGGTTGGCAATGATGAATGCCTTAGATAAGATAGGGATAGATTCTGACACCTTTCCTGAGGGGTTAGCTAACTTCCTTACGAGTGATCACCCTAGTCCTATCAACTTGATCACCTTTTTTGACAAGGATTTACCTCAAGAAGGTGACAAGCATTATAAGGCACTAAACCTCACAATAGTTTGCAATAGGATGAACGTTCCTATGACTATCGTAAACAATGGATCGACAATTAATGTCTGTCCACTCAAAACTGCGAGGATGCTAGGCATAAGGGATGAAGACTTAACCCCGTCAACACAAGGATCAAGAGCTTATGACAACACTCTTCATTAAGATCTTGGCAAGATTACCATGAATATAACGGCGGGAGCGATAGAACACGCTACTACATTTCAAGTGGTAGATATCAAAGCTTCATTCAACTTATTGTTTGGACGCCCTTGGCTTCTTGACCTAAAGGCCGTCCCTTCATCTCTCCACCAACAGGTAAAGGCCATAGTTGGAGGAATTCCTATCACGATCGATGCTTCACCCATGAGAATTAAAGCTATAGAAAATCCAATCATTATTGTGGAGCACGATGAAGACGATGAAGTTTTGTGGGGCTTTAATGAAGAGGTCTCCTGAATCCAGGAGGATGAAAGGACCCCTCTCTGCCACGACCCCCACTCTAATATGACAGTATACGCTATTCTAAAGAAACAAGGGCATTTTCCTAGAATGACTCTAGGAAAGAAGAAAGGAATAGAAAAATCGCTAGAATTACCTGGTCTCCCTAAGTTAGACACTTTCGGACTTGGTTTTGAACCGAGTCGGGAAGATCTCAAGCGAGCTCAGGAAAAGTCTAAGGTGTGTAGGAACGCTCGCATCTAAAAGAAAGCAATCCCAATGGATCAATATCCTCTTACTCTCAATGGACAATTCATAAAAGAAGGAGAGGACTATCCGTGCTACTAATTTCCCAAACCTTTTGTTGTAAATGGCATAAGGCAACCGGGATTCGAAATTTTCCTAGATTGCTATTTTTTAGATGAAATCCCAACTCCTATCCACAAGGAGAAAGCACCCCCATGCTTTGACTTTAATGTCATGGGATTACTATTTGGGTGAGAAAAAGATGAGACGAAGTACATAGAGGACAACTCCTCGCTCATCCAAACGCTCCTACAAAGCGAAAGCTTTGACCCCTCAAAGCTCATCACTCTAGCAGAAGGATCACTACAAGGGTGGCGCAAGACAGTCAAGGTGACTACTCCAAGTGGAAGGAGAATCTCCATAACGACAATGCAAGGACCGATGTTCGAAGAGTCGTCAGAGTTAGAGTCTTTTCCTGTGAGTCATCTAAATCCTTAGTTGTAGCACCCCCTTCTTCTATCTCTTCCCCTAGGATAGTTAGCAATCAAGTCCCTGAGGACATCTATCTTTTTGATGTAATGATTTCTGATTTCAATAATATGTCTTCTTCCGCTTACTCCTCGTGCTTTTCTTTAACCCAAGATGACGAGCATTGCTTAAATAACAATGAAAATGATAAAGAACTTATTAAAGCAATGGAAACACTTGAAAAGAAAACACCGATAATTAAGGAAACCTAGATGGTTGATATCTCAAATGATTCAACCATTAAAAGAGATGTTAAAATCGGATTAACACTTAACGAACAAGAAAGAACCGATTTAATCAATCTACTTAAAGAATTTATCGATGTATTCGCTTGGTCATATGAAGATATGCCAGGTATTAATAGAGAAATAGCTCAACACACTATACCGCTAATTCCAGGAATGATACTTGTAAAATAAAAGTTGCGTCGAATGAAACCCGACGTAGCTCTTAAAATAAAGGAAGAAGTTCAAAAACAAATAACTGCAGGTTTTATCAGGGTATCCAAATACCCCGAATGGGTGGCCAACACCGTCCCAGTTCCGAAAAAGGATGGAAGGGTAAGAATGTGTGTCGACTATCGAGATCTAAATAAGGCAAGTCCGAAGGACGACTTCTCTTTACCACACATCGATATTTTAGAAGATAATACAGCAAATCATACACTTCTCTCATTCATGGAAAGATACGCGGGATACAATAAAATTCTCATGTTTGAAGAAGACATGGAGAAAACAACCTTCATAACACCATGGGGTACTTACTGCTACACGGTAACGCCATTCGGGTTGAAAAACACAAGTGCTACTTACCAACGAGCAGCGACTGCCTTGCTCCATGACATGATGCACAAAGAAGTTGAAGTATACGTAGACGATATGATTGTGAAGTCAAAAGATCGCCCAGGACATCAAGTAGCCTTGAGAAAATTCTTTAAAAGGCTAAGGAAATACAACATGAGGTTGAATCCATCCAAGTGTGCTTTTGGAGTCATCTCAGGAAAACTTTTGGGTTATGTCATAATCTTTAGAGGAATAGAGATAGACCCAACCAAGATCAAGGCAATCATGTCAATGCCACTTCCCAAAACAGAGAAGCAAATTCGAGGATTTATTGGCCGGTTGCAATACATAAGTAGGTTCATATAAAAATTGACAACAATATGTGAACCAATATTCAAGAAGCTTAAAAAGAATGTACCAGTAATATGGGACGATGAATGTCAAAAAGCCTTTTAAAAGATCAAAGCCTATCTCGCAAATCCTCCAGTATTAGCACCAGCACTTCCAGGAATACCTCTTAGGTTGTACCTAACAGTCACCAAAGAAACAATGGGAGCCATGCTTGCACAAGAAGTAGAAGATAAAGAAATGCAATCTACTATCTAAGTAAAAAGATGCTCAAGTATGAAGTACGCTATATACCACTTGAGAAATTGTGCCTCGCATTAGTGTGGGCCACAACTTAGTTCAGACATTACATGCTTGTGCATACGATCTTTGTAGTTTCCTGAATAGATCCACTCAAGTATTTATTCTAGAAATCTACACTCAATGGGCGCATATCAAGATGGATAGTCAACTTAGCACAATTCGATGTAAGTTTCATGCCTAAAAAAGCTATCAAAGGATCTTTGGTCTCAGATTTTCCAGCGGACTTTACAATAGAAGATCCAATGCCAATACACGACAATGAATTTCCAGACAAAGACTTGATCGTCACAGAAGATGATACTTGGACCTTATACTTCGATGGAGCCTCAAACCATAAAGGATGTGGCGTTGGAGTATTACTAGTATCACCTAAGGAAGAGCATGTTCCAATCTCCATAAAGCTAGATTTCGACGTTACCAACAACGCTGCTGAATACGAAGCATGCGTGGTAGGCCTTGAAACAGCTTTAGCATTGGGAGTGAAGAAATTACGAAGATTCGGGGACTCTTCTTTGATCATCAACCAGATTTCTAAGAGATGGAAAGTAAGGAGCAAAAGTCTAGCCCCTTACCAAGCTTATCTGGAAACTCTCACCAATTAGTTAGAAAAGGTAGAATACACATATCAACCTAGAGAAGAAAATCAATTTGCTGATGCCTTGGCAAGACTAGCCTCGATAGTTAGGATTCCTACGGAAATCGAGCAAATGCCTCTAAATATAGAAAAAAGGCATAAACCGACTTATATACAAGCTATAAAAGATGATGAAGTGATCCTAGATGAAGAAGAAGAAGAAGAAGAACCGTGGTATACGGATATACTTAATTATGTCACCAAAGGAGAATACCCTCCTCATGCTGACAAAAGAGAAAAACGAGCATTAAGACTTTTGGCTTCCCAATATGTACTCATAGATAACGAGTAACATAAAAGGGTACCTAAGGGTCGAGCTCTCTTATGTGTAGGAAAAAAGGATGCCCAAAGAGCTATGAGAATAGTCCACGAAGGCATTTGTGGAACTCACGTTAATGGCAAAATGCTAGTCTAAAAGATAATGCGAGAAGGATAATATTGGACTACCATGAATAGGGATTGTCATGAATATGTAAAAAGATGCCCGAAGTGCCAAATTTATGCCAACTTACAACATGTTCCTCCATCTCTACTTTACACCTACATGGGGAATTGACATTATTGGCAAAATTACTCCTCCAAGAACAGGGGGTCATGAATACATCCTGGTAGCAATTGATTACTTCACAAAGTGGGTTGAAGCACAATCATATGCTAAACTCACTGCAAAACATGTAGCACTCTTTATAGAAAGGAATATTAGTTGTCGATATAGAGTCCCACATGAAATGATAATTGACAATAGAACTCACTTTCAAGGTAAGTGTGAAGAATTGTTACAAAAATATGGCATTCAACACCATCATTCTTCTCCTTATAGACCTCAAGCAAATGAAGCAGTTGAAGCGGCTAATAAAAATCTAAAGACTATCATCGAGAAAATAACAGAAAATTACAAGGATTGACCTGACAAACTCCATTTCGCACTGTGGGGTTATCGCACGTCAATTCGCACATCAACAGGTGTAGACACAAAATTTTGATCCCCTATTTTCCATAATTTATTTTTACATTCAATTAACTAATAAATTTTGTGTAATTTCATAATTATAATAACAAAATTTAATTTTGCTAACGACAACCGCAATAATTAGACATAAGAGACAAGTTCAAGTAGTGTTTATTTATAATTTTGGAGTATACAAAACCCTTACAATTTGTACTCCTAATTTACAAACAAAACACGAGGCTAATTTGTAGCATAACTCGAAACTCGTACACTCCATGCCGGAAACTTCAAGTCGTCATTTATCCATGATTATGAAAATCATTAACGCCATTAGTAGTAACACTAACGCCATAATCAAAGCTAGATATAAATTTAGCATTCGAAAATGCTCGTCGAACGGAGATGGAGCTTGACGGTTTTGGTTGCCGGGAGCCATGGAAACCAAAGAGGAAAAGGCAAGGGGTGTATTTTTTTGAGTAAAGGGTGATTTCGGATAAGGGAAATCTCCCTTTTATAGGGGATAAATCTTATCCGTATTTTATCATATCCTAATCGTGTAATTGTTTAGTCTAATAATAGTAGTAAGTGTATCTTTTTAAAATAACATAAAATAAAAATAATGTGTTACCACTGACATATGTAACACTTATTCCGTTTGACATATCCTGATCGATAATATCAAATATTGACCCTTTAATTTGTACAATTTTAAAATCATGACCATTTCTAAAGTATCACTTTCTAACCCCGGATAAAAGTTTAGTACTAACTGATTTTATGTATCCTATAGCTATTATTATTATTCTAATATTTTCAATCATCTTTTTTTTTTAAAAAAAAAATACAAATCATAAAGGACAAATTAGCATATTTTGATTATGTAAAAGTATGCAAAGCATGCATGCATACTAAGCTATTACCAATACCCAAGGTCACGGTTTAATACAATAATAAGATAATAATAAGACACAAAACATGCATGAAATGCATGTAATGTAATTGGCAAATGCAACAACTCATGGCTCCCATTGTTTTTTTTTTTATTATTATTATTTTTTTTTTTGTTGTGTTTTTTTTGTTGTTGTTGTTCAACTTCCTTAATTATAACTTGTTTTAGTTCTACCATTTTGCTTTGTCAAAAACGTACTACTATTCCAATTTTCATCTTCTTCCTTATTCACCAAAACACCATTACCACTATACCTTCATGAGTCATCTTTTCTCTGTTTCATATACTTAGAAATAACAAGTGTAAGTATGCATGCTACTTCTCTTCCGAATTATTGCAACGACGACAATATTTGACATTAAAAGAGTGGCTCTAAGCAAAGATACCTCTGCCATTACCACTCATTTGATATGTCAAATCTGTACAGAAACAGAAAATGGTAAGCCATGGTTGTAATTTAGCAACTAGAATCAGAAAATGGTGTGATATGATAATACGTTGTATCACTAAGCCGTGTTTCTTCCCAAACGGTAAGGTGATATGACTATCCACAATCAATGGCAAACAACTTTTTTCCTTGTTATTTTCTGATAAGTGGGTTGTGTAATAGTCGTATTTTGCTATGGTAAGTTTAATATACGAAGAGTAAGTACACTCTTCAAAGGAAAGTAGTACCAATTAACCATTGTATTCAAATTATATTAGTACTTTTAATTATTTTTAGTCATTAATAATATTGTCTTTTGTTCAGTCAATAGTAATTAAGTTTTACATAAAGTAGTAGGCTATTCTATTTGTCCTCTACTTCATTAAGACAAATTTTGGTTATAATTTCTACCTAACTCTTGTATTTGTACGTATTTATTTCGTATAACAGTATATTCTTTGTATTTTGTATTTTAGCCCCCATTTGCTCCCATATATATATACCACACTACTCTTCACGAAATAGGCAGAAAAAAAAGATATCGAAGAGAATAGTTAAAAAAGAAAAAAAAACATAAAAGAAGTATAAATTATTTCAGCATTATTATTAGACTAAAAAAAAAAATTTATTTTCCGTAAAAAAAAAATATTGTAGAAAGACTTGGCCTATTTTTAATTCGATCGTTTTGACACTATCACGCTACTCTTACTAACTCCTCAAGATAGCTACTCAAAGTCAAAGGTAATATTTTCTTTCTTTTTATTTGTGATTTCATATTATTTTTACATACATTTACTAACTTTTCTACTTTTGTGCGTTCCATAACCTCCTAGGGCACTATACGTGCTGGTTTCCTAATTTGGAAACCATGTAGAATTTGACCGACGGCGAGCGAGTTTGAGAGTTAGTATACATAATTTGTTTGATTTTTCTTTTCTTCTATGTATCATAATTATGTAGAGTATGAAATGGAAACAATGATAATTGTACAAATGCATAAGGAAGCTCCAAAGAATGAATGATGGAATTCTAGCAAGATAGCATTTTCGACCACTTTATTTTATTATGTAAACAAAAAATAGTTATTTATTATAAAATTAAGAAATAAATTTTTTACAGTAATATTATGTATTTAGGAGTGTATGAGACTTGGAATTTTATAAAAATAAATTTTAACCAATCCACAAAAAATCAAACATGAAGACATAGTAACACCACAAATTTCTTACTACAGGTCTGTCTATTTGCCACTTTTCGACCAATATCCTTTTTTAATAATAAAATTTGAATTGACTACATAGAAATAAGATTCCTTAAGCTTTGTAATTTGGGGTCACACGTTCCCATAGGATAAATACTCTATTTTGTATGATTTTTGCAAAACAAGGTATCAAAATGATAAACTGATTTGAGGCTGTTTTCCCCAACCAAGCATACTTTTTTTATTTGACATATCAAATGACTTCTAAAAAGGGAGAATTTTCTACAGAGAATCTAAATGTTTGTCCTTAAAATACCATTAAAAGGACCATGCCAACTCCAAAGTACTTTGACCATTATCACCCAATTCCCCATGAACGTCCCAAACTGGAGTCTTGTTAAAGAAAATTAATTATATTTCATTTCAACAGTTAGATGAATCCCAACTTTTGATATGTTATATAAGACTTTTAGACATTTCCAAAGACCTATTATATGCTCAAATCTAACTGTTAGAACATGAGTTATGGTGTCCGAAATGTTAGAGACACTTTAAACCCTTAAGCTTTTTAAGGAAAAATGGAAATGAACATTATTATATAATTTGTGTCACCCTATTATGTATACCTCTGTTTTTTATTTTAGTCATTGAGGAAGCTATAAATTACTCATGCCTCAAGTTGATATTAATCCAAAAAAGAGACATATTTGTATCACTTTAAGACTAACACTCTTTTTTTTTTTTTTTTAAAAAAAAAGTCTTCTTCATCCTATGGCTATATGAAAGGAGCGGTATAAATAATTCATTTATTTTGGAATAGAATGTCTTAATTTTTTTAAATAAATCTTGCTTAAGTTTTAGTTCCATCACCGTTCGGAAGAGCAAAATTTCCTTATGCATTTCTTAATAAAGAGACAACTAATTTTTAATTAAGTGAAATATGGCTTTGCATGCTTGTATCATTTTATTAATAAAATAAACCTTTCGAGTTGTGGTTTATGGCTTATATTTAAATAAGAGGGTAAAATTGAATATTCAATCATGATAGGTTATGAGATGATCTTTTGCCACAGAGAATTATACTTTTAAAGTTTTATTATCTCTGATAGACCGTTTACGTAATCTGACATGATCAGGGTTTTCAATTCATTACCTATCATTTAGATTTAAGCCATATGGAATGTCCATTTTGCATAAGTCAATTTCCTACAATCCAAATACATTTCCTTTGTATTCTTCTCGATTCATACCAAGTAAAATACCCTTTTTTATCAGACTTAAATAAGCCCATACAATCTCTATTCAGAAGTTGGTCAACCCTAAGTAAAACCGTTGATTGAAACGCATTTTCCAAATAAAAAAGCATTCTCCTCAAAGAAACTCCTATGGTGTCGCTAATTCTAGTGACTTCCTCAACCTTGATAAATTGACCTCCATCTTGAAAGCAAGATTGCTCAGCCTCATTCAAATAAACCTATACGGATCGACCACCCCTCCCAAAAAAAAAATATAAACCTTCTTGAAACCTTGTATGGAATCTTTGACCATGTACAAATGGACGTTCGTAAGAACTACGTAGGGTTTTGATCTGGGAGTGGATTCAAATCCCATAATGAACGGTACGTAGGGCAACTTTAATGCTCAAACCCACCATATATCGCAAGGTTTAATTCACTTTTATTTTACATTTGAATGTGATTGACAATGTGGAGATTTTCGTGTTTTTATGCATTAGTTTAAAGAAAAGTATGTGAATAACCATAACCAATTAACAACTTACTAGTAAGAGCCTTTTCATTAGAACAGAGGAAGAGACGAGTTCCAAACGTTCAATCTTCCTAAATTGTACCCCATACCTAGATCTCTAATTTTCCTAAGACCATACTTATATAGTGTCTCACCTAATGGAGTCAATGTCGTTTTCTATTTGAAAACGATCATAAACAAAAAGACCGTCTCTATTCGGGCAAAAATAGAGTGGCGACTCTAATTTCTTTTTTTAGTCAAATTATCGACTTACGTGGGATTGGGATTTCTAATTCTAATTAGTCAAAAATGGGGTACCACAGGCTGGCGACTCCACTGGGGACTTTTTTAAAAAATATTAAGAGGTATAAACCTGAAAATACGTTGCCTAAATAAGAAAGCATATATATACATATATATAAACTTATATATTATATATAATGCTATTGATTATGGTTATTCGCATGAAGTGTTTCTTTTTTGACATCACGATTTATGTGAAAATATGTGTCTTTATTTGTGTATGCTTATGTGATCTGCGTCCGCACACGAGCACCGACTTTGTCGTAACCTAAGCTCTAAGTTGCTAATTTGCGGTGTTCAGAGAGTTTAGACAATTTATAATGAATTAAGGACGTAAACCTGTATCCGTGCATTAATTACAATCGGCTATGCAGGAACGTTCAACCTCGAAAGAGGCCATTTGGTTAATTATTACCTTAAATGAATAATCCTCTTAGATATTGTGTTAGGACACACGGACAAATGCATGCTTGATTTTATAACATGTTCCTTCGTTTGTGATTATTATGATTCTTGCATGTCAAATCATTTTCATAAGTTTTTTTTATGTGCACTAGTTTTCATCTCCTGATTTGATTGTACCATCTCTTTAAAAGCATTACCTGCTTTCTTTGCATCCCATGCTCAATTTTTTTAGTCAATTTCTTTCTTTTTTTAATCTGACCATTTTATCTTTCTTATCCTTTTCCTATTAAAACCACAATAAAATTAACTTAATTTAACTGGAAAATCACTAAAATCCCGAGTGCTTGGCCTAGGCTATGAAACCTTAGAAGATAAGTCTTTCAAGTCCCTAAACCGCAGGGGTAAAAGAAGAATAATTTCAATAATCCCCGATTCGACATTTTTGTGAACCTTTGTGGTCCTTCTTAGCGTCACCCGCCTTCAATTAATTGCGAATTTCTATAATCATGAAAAAGTCTTTCATTGTTATCCTTTCTTTCCACTAAAAAAAATATAATCAAATGAAAGAAACAATTTTTTTATGTAAGAGATACTTTTTCATTTCCCGCTAATTTTTATTATATGTTTATCACCACTCAAACTATTGATAGTTATATTGCTCTTATATGAAATGACAGGTATATATTTTCATTTCAAACAATATGGGATTCAATGCACCACGGAACAAGCATTAAAGTAATGGAGGGCGATGGACATCAATTAACCCCATTTTCTTTGAAAAATGTGAATCTATGAAGGATATGTACTATCGTATCAAGACACAAGGGTTCATTGAAGCAAAACATTATAATTGTATTTTGCCATCTCCCAAAGTAAACATGGGGAAATACTGGTATTATTGCCACGACTACGGGCATGACATAGAAGGTTGCTTCGATGTGACACATGTGGTGCAACAACTAATTGATGACGGAAAGATCCCAATCCCAAAAGGATGGATCCCACCTATATGGTCCTTAACTAATGCCGATTTACCAAGGGTCATCAATTTTAGCCAACCCTTATGTGTTACTTTGGGGTGTAATTATCGCCAGATTTCAGGCATTTTGGTTGATAACAAATCGAATTTTAACATTTGCTCTAAAGAGTCCTTATGTAAGTTAAGACAAAAAAGTGTACCTTTGGGAATTTCTAATGCTATCATAATTACACATGATCACGTCCCGAGAAAGTCAATAGGGACCATTAATATGCAACTACGACATGAAGATTGGTTATGTGATGTAGATTTTCAAGTGGTTGAAGCTCCTATCAACTTTCCTCTTATTTTGGGAAAACCATGGCTCCACGACACTCAAGCTATTGCTTCTGCTCTTCATCCAAAAGTAAAATTCTCAACACCGAAAGGAGTGATGGTTATCCATGGTGATATACCAACGGCAAGGATGCCCCCAGTATACTGTAACGTGGTCAGGTCAATAGAAACCCAACATTTCAACATAATCAGTTGAAATCTCGAAACAGGGGCAATGCGATGTCATTATGGGAGTTGATCTCTGACTCACCAACTCATCAAGATGCCCTCATTCGTCAATTAAAGACAATCACCATTGATCTATTTGAGGAATCAACCAACACCTAAGCATTTATGTCCAAGGACATACTATGCAATCGAGAATACACTCTTTTGGTAATTGAGCTAGATTTTGCTATCCTAAAGGCAAAAACATCAAAAGATGAGAAGGATTGTCCTAAAGTATCTGCTATTGGTAATTCAGGAATGAGTCGCAACCATTTTGATCTCCACCGACCATATTCTAATCAATTGGTTGATTCATTTGACACCATACTACCCGAACATGAATCTTATGCTGGTGTTCTGTGTCATGGGAATAGGCTCAGTGAATCTTCAATGATTCTCCAACTTCAAACCAATCATCAAGAATGGACATTCACCGAAGCTGATTTACCCCCAAACCCATGGCATACGCGAGAACTACACATCACGCTAAGACATGGACGAAGCTACATAAATCACATATTGGTCGACAATGGGTCTGCATTAGACATATGCTCTCGAGAATTCCTTTATAGGTTGGGATACACGGATTCTTTTATCAATCCTTTGTCTCACACAATCCTTGGTTTTGATGATACTCCACGAGAAGTAACTGGGTACATCATTTTGCCTTTAAGTTACGAGACCATGGTTTTCTCTGTCAGATTTATGGTCATCAATTGTCCGACTTCATATAACCTACTCTTAGGACGACCTTGGCTACACGAGTATAAAGGGGTCGCATCGAATCTCCATCAAAAAGTAAAGTTGGTGACGCCACTTGGAGTAATTACCATTCCCGGAGACTTTACAAACAAAGCGTATAGTTGAGGATGGATCAACCCTCAAAGGTATAGTGTAGGCAATATCTTCATTTTGATGGAAAGTAAGCAACCCAATCTGCATAACAAGATACAAAGGGATTCTACAACGACATTAAGCGAAACAAGGGTTTACCACATCGAAGTTACAAGCCTTGAAATGAAAAAAAAAAAAAAAAAAAAAAACGCCATCGACGAACTATTTTATGTATTACGTATTTATTTTCCAGTTAAAAAAAATGTATGATTAGTAGTAAGATAACCAAAAAAAAATATAATATAATAGTAATGAGGAATAATAACATGTTTCCTAGAGCTATGTTTGGGCCTGATTCCCGAAGAACATCCTTATTTCGGGATACGTAGGCAGCCTTCGGGCGCGGCCTTTGCACTTATCGATTTTTTGTTGTTTTAGGATTCGCGGTGCTAAAGTTTTGACAATTGACGTTACCATCCTAATAACGTCTTCATATGTAACAGGGACACAGGCCCTATTTCTATTTCCGTCTCTCTTTATAAACACTTTTTACAAAGCGGGAAATGAAAAAGTAGAAATAACTTTTTAACAATGATTAAGTAATTCGCGATTGTACCCCATTGTTGAACCAATCCTCATTTTTTTTAATAAAAAAAAAGTCTTTAGGATGGCCAAACCCGTACTTAATTTAGATAATTTATTTACATAAAATGAAATTCTTTATTCATTCATTTTTTACCAAAGTACATCTGTTAAGTGGACCAAAAGCTAATAAGGACCAATTAGAATTTTAGTGGAGGGAGGAATTTTAAACTCTTCATGATGACCCCAGGAGAATCTTTGACAGTATTCAGCAAGAAATAAGGCCCCTTTTAGATCCTCCTGCAAGAAATGTTGTATACTAATCTCCCAATCATGTGAGCACACATTTGGAGTATGTCGCATAACATTAACTCAACCTCTCTGGTGGAGATGTCTAAACTAGCCAAGACTAGATTATAAATGCTAACATCTACCAGCACTTCCAAATTCTTCACTCGTAGCAGGCGAGCCTTTTTGAAACCTTGTTGTAGTAATGATAAGATAAAGAGTGATAGGCCAGGCCCTTTAACTTTAGAACCGAACCCGACCACCCAGTTCTCCTCAGCATTCCGTAATGTGAACCCACTCCTACTTTTGAATGCACCATCGGAGATAGCTGCAAAAGAGAGTGTGTAAGGTTTTGAGTGCACCCAAGGATCAGTTATTCGTGCCCTTGAAAATATGTCCATTAAAGAAAAAAGACCCCTTTGGCCTATTGTCCATAATGTTTCGGGAATCACGAATGAAGGAATTCTGGATTCAGGTATTTTTTGGAGGAAACTTTCTTTAAAACGCAAATAGCTCGATGGCCCACCCATTGCTGCCTTTAAGCGATCATGAGAAGCAAAATCCGATAAATTTAACCGGGCCTGGTTAGCTGAACTTTGGCTCGGACCCTTCCCTTCTCGTAATGGAACCTCTGAGGAAGTCCTACGATGCGAAACATAGGCAGATAAACTTATTGAATCTGCAGTCACTTGGTTCATAGAAAAGAAACAAGTTTCGCCCCATAAGAATAAGATTGGTGGGAGAGAGCCGGACCCGCGGAAGACTGAGTATGTTCGAATACCAAAACCCTTAGCCACCTCTTCGCCTATTCTAGGGTCCGAAAGAAGAAGTACAAAACAAGTAGGTTGGTATGTTTTGAGTAGCGTGAGGAGATGACCGGGAAGTCGAGTCATAGGTTGATCTCGAACATCCCACAACAACAATCTAAGTGCCCTAGGACTCGTAAGGTTGACGGGTAATGGGGATGTAGAGCTAGAACTCTCTCCGGAGTTATGAGGAAAAGGGAGTGTTTTGTGACTTATGATGGCCAAAATAGAGTAACTCAAGCTTAAAGGAAATTGTAGACTTAGAGACATGGCTAAAATCGCAGTGTCTGCCACAATTAGAACTAAGGACTCTAAAGGATCACTCATACGAAACGTTTGAGAGAAATTACCTACCAACACAGGCCTCACCAAAGGGGTAGGAGAAGTAGTTGTGGGGAGAATTTGGTTAGAAAATCCCGTAGGAGAATCAACAACTAAGCGGTCCTCCAGCGACATGGAAGCAAGAGCTGCTTCATTTTCCCTATCCCTTAATTTTTGAAGAGAAGGAGTAGGGTCTTCTGAGAAAAATTGGATTAACCTCCTCACACGGGATGAACGAGAACTTTGAGGAGGCAAGTTGAGATCCATGGGAAATATTCCTATATAATAAAAAAGGTTTTTTTTTTTTTTTTATGAGTTCTTTTTTATCGTGTAGTTTAAGGAGGGATAAGGTTACATTATGTGTAAGGTAAGTGATGAACTTATATATAGGCTAGAGTTTGTACTGGACCCACCGATAGCGTGTCACGAAATTCAAGACATAAGGAGATAACAATTAAAATCTCCAAACTTCTAACACAAGCTAGAGGAAAACCTATGAATCCCGACAAAACTTCTTTTTTTAGGAAAAGGGGAATCTTTTCAAATAAGTTTATATAATCATATTTATTGGTATTTTAGGTGTTCATCTCTCAGTTAAATATTCATTAGTCTTATTTTTTTTATGTTTATTTGTTACAATCATGAATACTAACATTTTCCTTTTTTCCTTTCTTATCACATTATCATTTCATTTTCGTTAACAGGATTTCTATATGGACCCGTGCTGGATCTAGACTTGTTTTCCAAGCCCCTTTTAGTTGTAGAAGATCCCTTTCTGCAGAGTTCTCCCCTTGCCCGATATCAGTCATATTCTCCTCTCCCAGCTGTAGTAGCATGGCTGGAACTTCAAATAATGAGCAACAAAATTCGAGCTTCAGCTTAGATCCTTTCGTGGAACTTAAGGAGATGATGCAAGCCATAATCGAATGACAAGATACTGTAGAGCAAAAACTTCTCAAGGTTCACAAGGCACTCCTCAAATGAAACACCCCTCACCGAAAAGTCATCCATGAAGACCTCCATTTCCTCCTCCAACATATCCCCGAAAATACTCATCATGCACCTTTGGAATGTAGCGGGTGCATTGCATAACCCAAAGGGCATTCTTCGATAGGCAAAGGTCCCATAAGGACATGTGAAGGTAGTTTTATCTTGATCATCGGGGTGGATGGGGATTTGGAAGAATCCCGAATATCCATCGAGAAAACAATAAAACTTGTGCCTTGTTAGTCTTTCAAGCATTTGATCAATAAATGGAAGAGGGAAGTGATCCTTCTTGGTGGATGTGTTTAGACGTCTATAGTCTATACACATCCGCCAACCCGTGACCGTCCTAGTTGGAATGAGCTCACCCTTCTCATTCTCAACCACGGTCATGCCCCCCTTCTTGGGAACGACATGCACGGGGGAGACCCACCTTGAGCTAGAGATGGGGAATATGATTCCCGCATCCAATAGCTTGGTGATCTCCTTCTTAACTACCTCTCCCATTTGGGAATGTAGTTTTCTTTGTCGTTCGATAGAAGGAAGGGCGCCTTCCTCAAGTGTATTGTGGTGTTGGCACAAGGCGGGGCTTATACCTTTAAGATCATCAATTGTGTACCCAAAAGCACCTTGGTGCTTTCTCAAAACACCACATAACGTTTGAGCTTGGCTCACGCTCAAGGATGCACCCTAAGGTGTGATGGTAGAGATTTGAGCTCTACCATAGGCACACCATTACCTTCCTTTGATGTGGCCGCTTGCAAAGCTTCTTGGCTTGAGATTTTCAAGCACATTTGCTCATCCACTTCCTCCATGCTTCCATTATGCAATTCCTCATAGAATGCCATTTCCTTGCATGGTGTACCTACTTTTTCCTTGTTCAACAAAACATTCTCAAGAGCATCGTTAGAGGTGAGCAAGTGCTCATGCATGGAAGACACAACATGATCAAGTGAATCAATCATCATGCAATTTTCTAGAGAAGAACATGGATACTTTATGCTTTCATTCAAATCAAATTCAATGACCTCATCTCCTACCTTAAGGGAAATCTTTGCACTCCTCACATCAATCATAGCACCCGAGGTAGCAAGAAAGGGTCTACCTAAAATGATTGGAATGGTAGCATCTTCATCCATTTCAAGCACAACAAAATCCACCGGGATCACAAACTTCCCAACCCTCAATGGAACATCTTCTACCTTACCTTTTGGAAACTTGATTGACCTATCGGCTAATTGCAAGGTAATGTTAAAAGGTAAGAGTTCCCCTAGTTTAAGTCTTTGATAAACCGAATATGGAATTAGGCTCACACTAGCTCCCAAGTCACATAAGGCATTATCAATTTGCATCTTGTTAATGGCACAAGGGATGGAGAAGTTTCCGGGGTCTTTCAATTTGGGTGGCATTTTGTTCATGATGATAGCACTACAATTTTCGGTCAAGTTGATAGTCTCCACAACTTCACAAGTTCTTTTCCCACTCAAAATTTCCTTGAGGAATTTGGCATCATTTGGCATTTGGTTGATCACGTCGGTAAAAGGTAGAGAAAGATGAAGTTGTTTTAGCATATCAATGAATCTCCCAAATTGTTCATCCAATTTGTGTCTCATGAATTTTTGTGGGAAAGGGAGCTTGAATTTCACAATTTCTTTGTCTACTCTCACCTCTCTAGGTGTTTCAACCACAACCTCATCCAATGATGCCCTATCCCCCTCATTCTCAACCAAGGCTTCCTTAGGAATCTCCTTATCTTCACCCTTCCTAGGCAATATCTCCTCAAGAACCTTACCACTCCTTGTAACAATAGCATTCACGGGTTTCTTGGGATCAAGACCTTGGGAAGGTAAAGAAGAAGGGCTTTCATGATCTTTCAAAGCATTAGCAAGTTGAGAAATTTGGTTTTCAAGAATTTTATTGTGGGTCATCATTTCATTGAACTTTTTATCACTAACGACCATGTATGTGTTCAACAACTTGGTTTGATTCTCAATTATTTCTTCCAAATTGGTCCTAGGTGAAGAAGGTTGTGAATAGGAATTTTCACCTCGAGTCCTTCGAACAAATCCGGGTGGGGGACCTCTTTGAGCATTATTTTGAAAATTGCCCCTCCCTTGATTGTTCCAAGTACCCCTATTTTGATTTTGACCATAACCTTGATTATGGTTACCACCACCTTGATTATGATTACCACTACCTTGGTTATGATTTCCATAACCTTGGTTTTGATTACCACAATTTTGGCTTTGATTTTGGCCACTATAACCTTGGTTATTATAGCTACCACGAGAACCTTGGTTCCCTTGGTTTCTATAACCACCACCTTGGTTATAGTTGTCAAAATTGCCTTGGTTTTGGTAATTCCTATTCCATTGACCTCTTTGATTATCAAACCTTTGGACATTATTATTTGACACATAATTTACATGCTCACTCTCATTGTTATCAAACTCATCAACACATTCATTAGGACAATTACTAGAGTCATGATCATACGATCCACATGCATCACAAAACAAACAACCCATAGGCATATTATGTGAAGAGGGAGGGGGTTGAGAGTTAGAAAGAGTACCTCTCCCCTTAAATTGGGAGGGAAGATTCAAAGCTTGAGAAGAAGAAGAAGCGCTCTCCAACTTGGCTTTGATTGCGGTCACCTCCTTTCCCAAGTTTGTCATTTGGGAGGAAAGGTTGTTAATCGCATTTAGATGGTCCACCGAGTACAATGAAGATTGCTTGCTTGAAGAGTCCCTCTCCCCATCTTGCCAATCTCTATAGTACGTCACCACGTCCTCAATAATGTCCACCACTTCTTCTTCAGTCTTGTTCATGATAGGACCCCCGGCCCCCCCATCAAGGCATGACTTGCCTTGGGGACTTAAACCGCCATAGAAGATTTGGAGCACTTGGTATGTTGGGATTCCGTGGTGAGGGCACTCCCTTTGATACTCTTTGTATCTCTCCCATGCTTCGTAAAGGCTTTCATTTGGCCTTTGCTTGAACCCTTGAATCAAGGCTCTTGCCTCCGCCGTCTTCCTTTGAGGGTAGAAGCGGGACAAGAAGGCCTTTGTAACATCATCCCATGTTCTCAAGGAGTTGGGCTTCACCTCTTTATCTAGCCACTCTAAGGATCTTCCTATGAGAGAGAAGGGGAACAACTTGAGGCGGATTAACTCTTGAGAAACTCCGTTGACTTTGATGGTGTTGCAATATTTCTCAAATTCTTTAAGATGGTTCAACGGGCTCTCATTCTTAGCCCCACTATATTGCCTCCTCTCAATTAAGGTGATCATGGCCGACCAAATTTCGAAATCATTTGCTGGTGTTGTAGGCGGAGTTATACCGCTCTCAAACCTATAAGCACCGGGTATTCCTAGCTCCTTCAAGGCCACTCTCGGATTTTCTCCCATGCCTTGCTCTTCTTCAATCCCTTCTTCACTTGAAGAACTATACCCCAAGGGTCGATTAGCTATTCTTCTCCTTGAGAGAGTCCTTTCGATTTCCGGGTCAAAAGGCACAATGGATCGATCACGAGCTCTATGCATGCAAAACTCAAAGAAAATATTAGTAGCACGGCTACAAGTGTAGCCTAAAGAGACAAAATCTTTTTGTATTTTTCAATTAAAATGAAGTAGACTCAACAACAAAAGCTAAGCACCAATAGCATTCCCCGGAAACGGCGCCATTTTGACAAGAGGAAAATGTATGTCGTTATCTACCCTTCCCCCAAGTCAAACTAAATTTGTAAACACCTAACCAACCTTATATGAATATAGGGCAAGTTAAGGGTCGATCCCTAGGGAATGCAATGATGAAAACTCGAGTCTAAGTCAAGCTACCTTGAAGATGGAGTTGAGATTATGGTTGGCACTATGGTAAACTAAAACAAGTCTAATCAAGTAAATCAAAGGTCTAAACACTAGGGATATGGGTTCCACATGCAAATGATAATGCTAGTTTAGAGCTCAATCAATTAATTCAAGTATTGCAATGGACAAAAAATAGTAGCAATCAAGAGAGTTCAAATGCTATCTCCTATAGGCCAATCTAGGAGTCACTATGAAAGGCAAATCAAGAAGAATCACAAGAAAACCCAATCAATTAGAGCAACTTTCAAATCAATTGTTCATGTCATTAAGAGTTGCAATGCAATCTAGATTAATCTTATAGGTTGATCACTCCTAGTCTAATCAATCACATGCAAAACTATGTCAACCAATTTACTTGCAACAAATCAATCAATTAAAGAGCATCAACTAGCAATTTCATTAATCAAACATGCTTCCCCTTTCCCTAGCAACTAATCTACTCACTAATCATGGTGAAATTCAAGAACAAATAACTAGAAATTGCATTGATCATCATTCTATATCAAAATCTAAGAGAAATAAAAATATTCAACAATATCAAATTCAAATCCAAAGAAAAACAAGCAACAAGCATAAATCAAATAGCAAGTAAGTAAGAGATCAAAGAAGGAAGAGATTCTCACTAATATTGATGATTGAAAATGAAAAATCCAAACTTGATTGATCAAATGTTGAGTTACAAATCCAAAACCAAGAACTTCTCTCTAACTTCTCTCTAAATTCTCTCTCTAAAACTAAGCTAACGAAATATTATCAAAAAGTTGGTTTCAAAAAGGAATTACAATTCTATTTATAAGCAAAGAAGAAAACAGCAAATCCCGCGCCCCCTCCCGATGAATCCGCGGCCGCGGAGAAATGGGTACGGAACCCTCCGCGGGCTATCTAGGCAACACCCGCGCCCGCGGCATTATAAACCCGCGCCCGCGGCCAAAGATGCCGCGCCCGCGGCTAATCCCCTGCTCCCAAAGCTCAATCAGGGGGCCGCAGTCTCTCTGAGACGGAGCGCCCTCTCCAAGTTTCCCGCGCCCGCGAAGAGTCTGCGGGGCAACCGCGGGAAGTTCCTGCCAAAATCTGGCCATTTGTGCTTCTTAAGCCGCGCCCGCGGCTTCATTGACCCGCGCCCGCGGCCTGCTGGCAATACCTTGGAGACCTCTCCGAGGCCTCTCCAAGGCCTCTCTAAGCCCTCTCTAGCCAAATGCTTCTTCCTTGCTTGGTCATTAAGGTCCCAACTTGATTCCTTTACAAAGGTAATTCTCCAAGTACCTACACAAGCAAACAAAGAAAGGAAATAAAAGGGAAAAAGAGCCAAATAAAAGGAAAACACGAGAACCATAAAGAAAAGAGGAGAAAGAGAAACTAAAGGAAAAGGGACCAAAAATAAGAGAAGAAAGCATGAAAAAGGGAAAGAAATAACCCTAAAAGACTACCCTATGTGTGCCATAAATGACACTCATGAACACTATAACACTGAAACTCCTATAATCACCATACCCTTCATTACTTTCATTTCTCACCACGCCATTGGGGGTACGTAGGCAACTCAGGCATGAGTTCAGCTGCTTAAACACAAAACCAACCTTCCACTTTATATGTGTATTGCAAACAAAATAGAGATTATGCAGAATTTGGACTCGTACAAGGTACAAGGAGATACGCAAGCACGTAAGAAAATTGTTGAGTTTCTTGACATCCGCTGAAGAAAATTATTAAAGGGATACAGGCCCATGTTCTACATCTTTTTCCTTTATTTTATTTTTTTCAAAGTTGGTATAACATGAGAGATGAACACCTATAAACCCTTTTGTTAAATCAGATCACTTCCCCTTATTGATTAATCATAATAAATCTCCGTGTTTACATACCAAAATGGTTTCAGTAGCATGGCTGAATGTCAAACAATGAGCGAGTTCTAACATCTTGGGTACCTTGTATGTAAAGAAGCATCTAATCTAACACCTTAATCAACGGCCCTTACTGACCTTTTCTTTCATTTATCAAAACGTCATTTACTTTTTTTCCAAGTAAAAAAATTCATATATATGCATTTCTTAAGTTTCTTTTTTTTTTAAAAAAAAAAAATTTCTTATTTGGCATATGAATTTGCATGATTCATACATATCTTTTCTTTCCAAATTTGGTTGACTTTAATACCCCTTGTATAGGTAACCACCCAGGATAAACAGACGTCTGATTTGGAAGCCTTCTCTTTACAAATATGACCAATCCCTCTCAACAAACCAACCTTTCAAGCCGACTAGAAAATCCCATCCTAAAAAACCAAGGTTTGATGCCCCAGCCACTTACTAAGGGTTTACAATTAATGATGAAAATGGGTTATATACCTGGTCAAGGTTTAGGTCGAAACAATGAAGGAAGGAGGGACCCTATCCCCATCATTGACAAGAAGAATCGCCATGGTTTAGGATATGATCCTAGCCACGACTTTCACACTCACAAAAGATCATCTTTAACACTCAATGGACAGTTCGTTTTACAAAATGATACCGAGCCATACCATGAATTCCCTGAGCCGTGGTATGACTTTGCCTCACAAAAAATACTCCCTGGACTGGAAATCTTCTTCGCTGAGGCTAGAGACGAGGATGTGGTAGAAAAGTGGTTTTGCGAGAAGCCTAAACAAAAGGAATACATTGATTGGATAGAGTACTTGAAGCATGGTGTTCTGAGAAATTTATTTTCTACAAAATTTGGAGATATTGAAGACATAGATCCATTATCAATTATAGTACCAGTTGAGGGTGATGTTCAACTCCAAATGAAAACCGAAAAGACTCATAACCAACCCTACCTAAAAGACCCTTCCTTTAAACTTTTTTCAAAAATGAATGAGATTCATTTCTCCCACTCAGATGGCTATGAAACGGATAGTTCTTCATCCAGCCAACTTCCCCTCCACACACAATCTGACTTTTCTGATCATGAAGACTTTGAAGCTCTTGTAGAATCTAAACATGTTTGTATGCAAGAAATTAATGTTGATTATCATAAGTTATCTGACAATGAATCTTTCAATGAGCCTAAATCGTGCATGACACCTATAGAAGAGTCCATAGTCATAGATATAGGCATAGAAGGTGACATAAGAGCGGTTAAATTAGGATCTTCCCTCTCCCCTGAAGAACAAGTTGCATTCATTTCATTACTTAAAGACTATGTAGATTTGTTTGCATGGTCATACGCCGATATGCCAGGTGTGGACCGTAACATAGCTGAACATCGTATTCCTCTCTATCCAGACAGCAAGCAAAACAACAAAAGTTGAGAAGAATGAAGCCAGAAGTAAGTCTTAAGGTCAAAGAGGAGATAGAGAAGCAGCTTGATGCAAAATTCATTCGACCAATTAAACACCCCGAATGGTTGGCTAATGTGGTGATAGTTCCCAAAAAGGAAGGAAAGGTTTGAGTATTCATAGACTTCAAAGATTTAAATGCATCATCGCCAAAAGATTATTTCCCACTGCCCCACATAGATGTCTTGGTGGATAGTACTGCGGGACATGCAATGTTCTCATTCATGGATGGTTTTTAAGGCTATAATCAAATACTGATGGCGATGGACGATACACCAAAAACATCGTTTATTACCCCATGGGGGACATTTTGCTACATAGCGATGCCCTTCGGACTAAAAAATGCTGGGGCTACTTATCAACGTGCTGCAACAACCATCCTACATGACCTCATTCATGACACTGTTGAAGTGTATGTGGATGATATGATTGTTAAAAGCCATGACCGTATGGAACACATATCGGCATTAAAGTCTTTCTTTGATAGAATTCGAAAATATAACTTAAGATTAAACTCCCAGAAATGTGTGTTTAGGGTAACTTCCGAAAAACTTCTAGGATTTATTGTAAGTCGAGAAGGAATCAGGGTTGATTCAGATAAGGTTAAGGCCATTAAGGATTTGCCTCCTCCAAAGAATGAAAAAGAAATAAGAGGTATTTTGGGAAGAATTCAGTACATCATCAGGTTCATATCACAACTTACAACTAGATGTGAACCAATCTTCAAACTTCTTCGGAAAAATGTGCCAAAAAAGTGGAATGATGAGTGTCAAGCTTCATTTGATTCAATGAAAAATTATCTTTCTAATCCTCCAGTTTTGATGCCACCCAAGCCTGGGGAACCTTTGCTCTTGTACCTTACAGTGACAGAAAATGCCATGGGTGGATTGTTGGCGCAATATCAAGAAGGTACCAAGAAAGAAATTTCTATTTATTATCTAAGCAAAAAGTTCTTCGAATATGAGACCAGATATACTTCCTTAGAAAGGGCATGCATCGCTCTAATCTACGCGAGAAAAAAGCTCCAACATTATCTACAAGCTCATACAACATTCCTTATCTCAAGATTTGACCCTATCAAATATATCTTTGAGAAACCTATTCTGAGTGAAAGATTTGCGAGATGGCATGCTATTCTCTCAGAATTCGATATTCAATGTGTTAGTCAAAAATCTGTTAAAGGGAGAGCCATATCTGAAGCTTTAGCTGATGGGCCTATATCAGGAGATGAATTCGATAATGACTTTCTGGATGAACATTTATTCAATATCAATACATCACAATGGAAGATGTACTTTGATGGAGCATCTAATAGAAGGGGGAATGGTGCAGGTGTGTTACTTATTGATCCACATGGAGTTCATATTCCCTTTTCAATAAAACTTAGTTTTCCAACAACCAATAACACCGCTGAATATGAAGCTTGCATTTACGGTGTAAAGGCAGCCTTAGCAGCAGGGGCAAGAAATCTTATAGTGTATGGTGATTCAAACCTCATTATATCTCAGACAATTGGAGTGTGGAGGGTTCGAGATGAAAGGTTGCAAATGTAGACTGACCATCTCCAACAACTTATCCCCTGCTCTGAGGAAATCGATTTCAAACATCTCCCTCGAGAACAAAATAGTTTCAATGACGCGCTAGCAAATCTGGCAGTAAATTTAACCTAGGAAGATAACGTTAAAGTTCGGTTTGTAACTGTAGAAGAAAAAAGTTCCCTAGTGATCATGGATGAAGAAATGATCACATCATTAACTATACGAGACGAAGAGGACACTTGGTATAGCGACATAAAAAATTTCTTGGCCACTCGGGAATATCCCGAAGGGAGTCATAAAAAAGATCAACTTGCAATTCGAAGGCTAGCCGCTCACTTTGTGATATTAAAAGATCAATTGTATCATAAAGGTTTTGATGGAACCTTGCAACTATGTATTCATGGTGAACAAGTCCGAAAGGTCATGGGAGAAATCCATGGAGGAGAAAGCGGACCACATATGAACGGACGAATGTTGGCTCGTAAGATTTTGCGAGCCGGGTATTATTGGACCACCTTGGAGACAGATTGCATACACTTTGTAAGGACTTGTAAGAAGTGTCATATCTTTGCAAATCTCAACCATATGCCACCCGTCTCACTACATAATCTCACTTCACCGTGGCCATTCTCAAGTTGGGGCATCGACATCATTGGACAAATTCATCCAAAAGCTTCAAATGGGCATCAATACATTTTAGTAGAGATTGATTATTTTTCAAAAGGGATTGAAGCAGCATCATTTTCCAAATTAGGTGCAAAACAAGTCTCGAAATTCGTGATAAACAACATTATTTGTCGCTATGGAGTACCTTTTGAAATGATTTCGGACAATGGGTCGCAATTCGAGGGGCAATTGAAAGAAACTCTTGAAAAGTATAAAGTTAGACATCATCAATCTTCTCCTTATCGCCCTCAAACCAACGGAGCAGTTGAAGCAGCCAATAAGACCATTCGGACAATAAGCGCAAAAATGACTGAAAAGACAAGGGAATGGCCTGACAAGTTGTTGTATGCTCTTTAGGGGTATAGAATCTCTATTCGAACCCCAACAGGAACTACTCCTTACTCCTTGGTGTATGAGATGGAACCCATCCTTCCCATAGAAATCGAAATTCAATCCTTACGGGTCATGAATGAAAGTGAAATCTCTGAAGATCAATGGCTCAAACTTCGGAATGATGAACTTGCCTTAGCAAATGAACGAAGGTTACAGGCTCTTCACAATACCCAACTTTACCAACGACGCATTGCTCGAGCCTTCAACAAAAAAGTTCGAGATAGAGACATCCAGGAGGGTGATTTGGTGCTAAAAGAAAACCGTGCTCCTATTCATGATCCTCGGGGCAAATTTAAACCAAATTGGTCAGGACCATTCTTGGTTAAACACATCACTCCTGGCGGGGCAGTATAGTTAGTCGATATGAATGGTGATACTTTCCTCCACTTCACCAATCTTGATCAACTCAAAAAGTATTACGCTTAGTATCCATACCCAAGTCAATACGGGTAAAAAAAAATAAAATAAAAGGGGAAATTACTCGTCAATGTATGGCATTCAATCAATCTAAGGGTTGCATACGAATTACAATTTTTATAATCTCGTCTCCTTTAGATATATCGATTGTATATTTAGGCTTTAATGTCATTGTCTAAACTTTGGACCTGCATTTACGGTTAAAATACATGATTGGGCTCATAAAATGAAATATTCTAAATCATGATCTCGTGATCATAAACTTTAAATTTCAAATAAAAAATGTCAAAGTTTAGAGCAATAATTGAGTCGACTTTTAAAGAAAAACTTCATTCCAATGAGAAATTCAAACTTTAAAAACACAATGTTACATAAGATGACATTCGATCCTAATTCGACGCTTCAAATGCCCATAGTGCTAAGGAAACCCTACACTTATTACGTGAAAGTTCAAGTGCAAAAAAAAAAAAAAAAAAAAAAAAAAAAAAGAAAGAAAGAAAAAGAAAAAAAGGGCATTTGAATCTTTCCGTTCTTGACTTTATCATTTCTCTTCCTTAATCCTCTTCGAATTGCTGATCGAGGGTTCATCTTCTATCTTTGGCCTTTTAAAAGAACCCACATCTTTGAGAAGCCACCCTTCATAATAAACATCAATAGTCGGATCTCTTAAGACCGGGAGAAATGGAATTTTCTTAACCCGATCCCAAACTTTGAACAGATCCCTCAACATGTTGGTAACTATCCAATGAGTAGTACATTCATCAGTGGGAAGATCCTTAAGGAAGGTTTGTCGCTGCCCGAGCTGTCGAAGACACCTCCACGGATAATAAAAAGTGATCTTGTTGATACTTGGAAGCACTACACCCCTTTTGTTAGCAGTACTATATATGACTTCTTTGATCCCCAAATGAGAGGTTACCCATTAGATTTCACCTTCAAGGGTAAAGCTCCAAGCATTACTTTTCTTTACCTTATGATATGAGGGTGAACAACCCCTACTAAGGATAATATTAAGATGGTACTTGATTTCGTTCAAAGGTTTCACCAACTTAAACTTCTCCATCAGCCACAAGTGAAGCAACAGTGGGCTCCCCTTCATGAAGGTGTATGGATGTTCCTTTTGATTATCAAGACTAAGGACCAATTCCCCCAAGATCAATGGCCCTAATCGGCCCCCATAAACCATTTGTAGTGCATAGCTAGCTACATTGTTATGACACAACCCAAGATCTTCCTTGAACAACAAAAGACCCATGAGGGCAATCAAGCATGCTCGACTTCGTGCCGAGCCATATGAAATATCAAGTTTAAGACTAGTACCTTTGGCTTTAAAAGATTCGAGGAAACAATTGATAAGGATGGAATATTCATGATGGAAAGTCATACCATCATGATAAGGTATGCCTAAAGCCTCATGTAAATAACCACTAGTAGAAGTACACTTTCTTGTTGTAACCAATGGTCCACTCATGGAAAAATCCAAGAGGCCTTCAATTTCTTCTACCATTGGAACCATCTCCCCACCTTTAAACCTAAAAACATGCTTTTTCTCATCCCAGTATTTAGTAGAAGCATAAATAAGGTCATAGCAAAGTGGAAGATTGAGAAGAGGATGAAGGGAATCAAAGAAGATTTTTGCATAACTTTTCTCTCCTAAAGCAACCTCTACCCCCATGGAAAATAAAGTGTTTTTGTAGTCTACTTCATTTATTTCATTCAAATAGTTGGGTTCTTTTCCTTTCATATCCATAATTTTGAAAGAAAATTTGAGGAAAAGGAGGAAAGGAAAACAAGAAAGACTAAGTATTCTTGTTTCAAAGGAGAATAGAAGTGGATGATTATGATCACCCAAACTCATGTCTTATATAGGCAAGCAAAAACCCCACCTTACATTGAAACACCTATAAGCTTTCATGCATTTAGTCCCACCACAACATACGATTTTTCTTCATGCAAGCTTTACTTACATGCATTTGTTATGACAACAATCAATTGTTTTTTTTACTCCATATTCTCATGGTTAAAGTACCCGTGAAACTTGCTTTTTTGTACATGAATAGGATAGTCAAACAAAATCAAATTAATCCTATGAATGTCTTTTTAGCCAGTTTTACGTTTGCACTTTGATATGCCTCAAGCTGTTTATTATCTCCGTCCTATATGGAATCTTTCAAGCCGTTTTTTTTAACCGTAAGTAAGGAACGATTAAGTTCTTTATCGAAGTTTCCAAAGCTGGTTTTTCAACTACGACTGATCAATGGATCAAAATTTTCAAGTCGATTTTTCAATCGCAACCAAGACTCCCAAAGCTGGTTTTTCAACCACACTTGATCATTGGTTAATCGACCAAGACTTTTTAAGCCGGTTTTTCAACCGCAATCGAGATTTATCAAAGCTGGTTTTTCAACCACAACTGATTATTAATCAATTATTCATATTTTTTAAGCCAGTTTTTCAACTGCAAATAATTGACGATTAAGTTTTAACCACAATCAATACGTCGTATTTGACCGCAAATATTCTCACGCCATATTTAAGCAAATGCTCGATGATTATTAGAATTTTGTTTTACTTTACTCTAGTTTATTTATAAACTCTATTTAAGGATCAAAATTTAATATCTTTTTCTAATCATTGATCATCGTTTGTTCCAAACTCGATTAATGAGGAGCATTCTGTAGACACCAAATTTTGATCCCTTTTTTTCCATAATTTTTTTTTTACATTCAATTAACTAATAAATTTTGTGTAATTTCATAATTATAATAACAAAATTTAATTTTGCTAACGACAACCGCAATAATTAGACATAAGAGACAAGTTCAAGTAGTGTTTATTTATAATTTTGGAGTATACAAAACCCTTACAATTTGTACTCCTAATTTACAAACAAAACACGAGGCTAATTTGTAGCATAACTTGAACCTCGTACACTCCATGCCAGAAACTTCAAGTCGTCATTTATTCATGATTATGAAAATCATTAACGCCATTAGTAGTACCACTAACTCCATAATCAAAGCTAGATATAAATTTAGCACTCGAAAATGCTCGTCGAACGGAGATGGAGCTTGACAGTTTTGGTTGCCGGGAGCCATGAAAACCAAAGAGGAAAAGGCAAGGGGTGTGTTTTTTTTTTAGTAAAGGGTGATTTCGGATAAGGGAAATCTCCCTTTTATAGGGGATAAATCTTATCCGTATTTTATCATATCCTAATCGTGTAATTGTTTAGTCTAATAATAGTAGTAAGTGTATCTTTTAAAAATAACATAAAATAAAAATAATGTGTTACCACTGACATATGTAACACTTATTCCGTTTGACATATCCTGATCGAGAATATCAAATATTAACCCTTTAATCTGTACAATTTTAAAACCGTGACCGTTTCTAAAGTATCACTTTCTAACCCCGGATAAAAGTTTAGTACTAACTGATTTTATGTATCCTATTGCTATTATTATTATTCTAATATGTTCAATCATCTTTTTTTTAAAAAAAAAAAACAAAAAAAGAAAAATACAAATCATAAAGGACAAATTAGCATATTTTGATTATGTAAAAGAATGTAAAGCATGCATGCATACTACGCTATTACCAATACCCAAGGTCACGGTTTAATACAATAATAAGATAATAATAAGACACAAAACATGCATGATCTTTTTTTAAAAAAAAAAACAAAAAAAGAAAAATACAAATCATAAAGGACAAATTAGCATATTTTGATTATGTAAAAGAATGTAAAGCATGCATGCATACTACGCTATTACCAATACCCAAGGTCACGGTTTAATACAATAATAAGATAATAATAAGACACAAAACATGCATGAAATGCATGTAATGTAATTGGCAAATGCCACAACTCACGACTCCCATTGTTTTTTTTTTTTTTTTGTTTTTTTTTTTGTTGTGTTTTTTTTTGTTGTTGTTGTTCAACTTCCTTAATTATAACTTGTTTTAGTCTACCATTTTGCTTTGTCAAAAACATACTACTATTTCAATTTTCATCTTCTTCCTTATTCACCAAAACACCATTACCACTATACCTTCATGAGTCATCTTTTCTCTGTTTCATATACTCATAAATAACAAGTGTAAGTATGCATGCTACTTCTCTTCCGGGTTATTGCAACGACGTCAATATTTGACAGTAAAAGAGTGGCTCTAAGCAAAGATACCTCTGCCATTACCACTCATTTGATATGTCAAATCCGTACGGAAACAGAAAATGGTAAGCCATGGTTGTAATTTAGCAACTAGAATAAGAAAATGGTGTGATATGATAATACGTTGTATCACTAAGCCGTGTTTCTTCCCAAACGGTAAGGTGATATGATTATCCACAATCAATGGCAAACAACTTTTTTTCCTTGTTATTTTCTAATAAGTGGGTTGTGTAATAGTCTTATTTTGCTATGGTAAGTTTAATATACGAAGAGTAAGTACACTCTTCAAAGGAAAGTAGTACCAATTAACCATTGTATTCAAATTATATTAGTACTTTTAATTATTTTTAGTCATTTATAATATTGTCTTTTGTTCAGTCAATAGTAATTAAGTTTTACATAAAGTAGTAGGCTATTCTATTTGTCCTCTACTTCATTAAGACGAATTTTGGTTATAATTTCTACCTAACTCTTGTATTCGTATGTATTTATTTCGTATAACAGTATATTCTTTGTATTTTGTATTTTAGCCCCCATTTGCTCCCATATATATATACCACACTACTCTTCACGAAATAGGCAGAAAATAAAGATATCGAATAGAATAGTTAAAAAACAAAAAAAAAACATAAAAGAAGTATAAATTATTTCAGCATTATTATTAGACTAAAAAAAAAATTATTTTCCGTAAAAAAAAAATATTGTAGACAGACTTGGCCTATTTTTAATTCGATCGTTTTGACACTATCACGCTACTCTTACTAACTCCTCAAGATAGCTACTCAAAGTCAAAGGTAATATTTTCTTTCTTTTTATTTGTGATTTCATATTATTTTTACTTACATTTACTAACTTTTCTACTTTTGTGTGTTCCATAACCTCCTATGGCACTATACGTGCTGGTTTCCTAATTTGGAAACCAAGTAGAATTTGACCGACCGCGAGCGAGTTTGAGAGTGAGTATACATGGTTTGTTTGATTTTTCTTTTCTTATATGTATCATCATTATGTAGAGTTTGAAATGGAAACAATGATAATTGTACAAAATGCATAAGGAAGCTCCAAAGAATGAATGATGGAATTCTAGCAAGATAGCATTTTCGACCACTTTATTTTATTATGTAAAAACAAAATCGTTATTTATTATAAAATTAAGAAATTAATTTTTTACAGTAATATTATGTATTTAGGAGTGTATGAGACTTGTAATTTTATAAAAGTAAATTTTAACAAATCCACAAAAAATCAGACATGAAGACATAGTAACACCACAAATTTCTTACTACAGGTCTGTCTATTTACCACTTTTCGACCAATATCATTTTTTAATAATAAAATTTGAATTGACTATATAGAAAGAAGATTCCTTAAGATTTGTAAGTTGGGGTCACACGTTCCCATAGGATAAATACTCTATTTTTTATGATTTTTACAAAACAAGGTATCAAAATGATAAACTGATTTGAGGCTGTTTTCCCCAACCAAGCATACTTTTTTTATTTGACATATCAAATGACTTCTAAAAAGGGAGAATTTTCTACAGAGCATCTAAATGTTTGTCCTTAACATACCATTAAAAGGACCATGCCAACTCCTAAGTTCTTTGACCATTATCACCCAATTCCCCAAGAACGTCCCTAACTGGAGTGTTGTTAAAAAAAATTCATTATCTTTCATTTCAAAAGTTAGATGAATCCCAACTTTTGATATGTTATATAAGACTTGTAGAAATTTCCAAAGACCTAATATATGCTCAGATCCGACCGTTAGAACATGAGTTATGGTGTCCGAAATGTTAGAGACACTTTAAACCCTTAAGCTTTTTAAGGAAAAATGGAAATGAACATTATTATATAATTTGTGTCACCCTATTATGTATACCTCTGTTTTTTTTTTTAGTCATTTGAGGAAGATATAACTTACTCATGCCTCAAGTTGATATTAATCCAAAAAAAAGACATATTTGTATCACTTTAAGACTAACACTCTTTTTTTTTAAAAAAAAGTCTTCTTCATCCTATGGCTATATGAAAGGAGCGGTATAAATAATTCATTTATTTTGGAATAGAATGTCTTACTTTTTTTAAATAAATCTTGCTTAAGTTTTAGTTCCATCACCGTTCGGAAGAGCAAAATTTCCTTATGCATTTCTTAATAAAGAGACAACTAATTTTTAATTAAGTGAAATATGGCTTTGCATTCTTGTATCATTTTATTAATAAAATAAACCTTTCGAGTTGTGGTTTATGGCTTATATTTAAATAAGAGGGTAAAATTGAATATTCAATCATGATAGGTTATGAGATGATCTTTTGCCATAGAGAATTATACTTTTAAAGTTTTATTATCTCTGATAGATCGTTTACGTAATCTGACATGATCAAGGTTTTCAATTCATTACCTATCATTTAGATTTAATCCATATGGAATGTCCATTTTGCATAAGTCAATTTCCTACAATCCAAATACATTTCCTTTGTATTCTTCTCGATTCATACCAAGTAAAATACCCTTTTTTATCAGACTTAAATAAGCCCATACAATCTCTTTTCAGAAGTTGGTCAACCCTAAGTAAAACCGTTGATTGTAACGCATTTTCCAAATAAAAAAGCTTCTCCTAAAAAAAACTCCTATGGTGTCGCTAATTCTAGTGACTTCCTCAACCTTGATAAATGGACCTCCATCTTGAAAGCAAGATTGCTCAGCCTCATTCAAATAAACCTATACGGATCGAGCACCCCTCCCAAAAAAAATATAAATCTTCTTGAAACCTCGTATGGAATCTTTGACCATGTACAAATGCACGTTCGTAAGAACTACGTAGGGTTTTGATCTAGGAGTGGATTCAAATCCCAAAATGAACGGTATGTAGGGCAACTTTAATGCTCAAACCCACCATATATCGCAAGGTTTAATTCACTTTTATTTTACATTTGAATGTGATTGACAATGTGGAGATTTTCGTGTTTTTATGCATTAGTTTAAAAAAAAGTATGTGAATAACCATAACCAATTAACAACGTACTAGTAAGAGCCTGTTCATTAGAACAGAGGAAGAGACGAGTTCCAAACGTTCGATCTTCCTAACTTATACCCCGTACCTAGATCTCTAATTTTCCTAAGACCATACTTATATAGTGTCTCACCTAATGGAGTCAATGTCGTTTTCTATTCGAAAACGATCATAAACAAAAAGACCGTCTCTATTCGGGCAAAAATAGAGTGGCGACTCTAATTTCTTTTTTTAAGCCAAATTATCGACTTACGTGGGATTTTGATTTCTAATTCTAATTAGTCAAAAATGGGGTACCACAACAGGAAATAAACCATTTTCCTTGGTTAATGGAATAGATGTCGTACAACCTGTAGAGTTAGAGATACCATCTCTACGCATTGCATTAGAAAGAAAACTCGATGAAGTTGAATGGACTAGGGTGTTGATGAAAAACGACTAGAAGCTCTACATCATACTCAATGTTATCAAACTCGCATGGCTAGGAATTTTTAATAAGAAAGTCAAGACAAGAACACATCAAAGTAGGAGACTTGGTGTTAAAAGCATTACGGAAAAATGTTTTAGATCTAAGGGGCAAATTTAGGCCTAATTGGTCTGGACCCTATATTGTTAAAACAATCCTATCAGGAGGTGCAGCAAAATTAACTGATATGGATGGCAATGAGTTCTTGAACATGACAAATCTTGACCAACTTAAAAAGTACTACCCATAATTACTTGAGTAGGATACTCAAGAGAGCTACGTTTGGCCTAATTCCTTAAAAAAGGATACGTAGGCAACCCTTTAAAGGTGCGGCCACTTTACTTTTTGCAAACCTCGCATCCCATCTTTAAAAATAAATTCGACAGAAATTCGACGAAGCATCGGCGTCATAGAAAAATTTTCGTCGCTAGCCGATTAACTTTAGCGCCAGACGACAATGTCTATCGCCTGACGCCAGACTGCTACAACTGGCGCCAGTCGTGAAGAAGCGACACCATTTTTCTGGGAGTACCTGGGAATATTTCGATGATTTTCGGAAAATTTTCGACTTCCGTACTTGAAAAAATTTCTAGAAAATTAAATTTTCTATTTTTATTGCTTTAATAAATTAAAATTAAAGGAAATATTAAAAAGCTGAAATTTCATTAATAAAATAAATTAACAAATTACATTATTGATGGAATTTAAATAAAGCTTAATAAAGCAAATTAACTTTAAATTTAAAAGTAAGTCTAATAATTGAAAGTTAAGCAATGCTTCAATCTTTCTTTTCTTTCTTTGCTCTCTTCCAATTTTTGTCTGCATCCTCTACATCGTCCTTGACTTTAGCTAGTAGGCATCCTTTAGAGGACCTACATTCAATTTTGGAGTAAATAGTATCTCCCTTAGCTAGGACTCCATGTTTCTTCTCTACCTAAGCCTTCTTCACTGATGTGTCAGCTTTTCTTTTCCCTTTATCCTTTGTAAAGCTCTTCCTCTTAGGCATTGTAGGTGTTTTGAATTCAACCTTTTCACCCAAGCGTTCCTTAACGGGAATCACTTTGTCACATAAACGACTCTTTACATCAGTTTTACTCTAATTTTTCTTCATGTCCTTTGAAGGTTTCTTGAGAAGCCACCTCTTCACATCATTGGGCAAGGAAGGAGGAACCTTTTGGGTAATCACTTCCCATAAAGGTCTAGCGCTCCAATAAGCATAAAATTTTTCTACTTCCTGAGAAACAGGGAATTCATAGAGGCGACGAAGATCCATAGAGGGAATTGTTTGAAGTAGGCCGTATTGTCTTTTTACCCTGCAAGCATAATAAAAAGTCATCTTGGTTAAGCTTGGAAGACGACTGATAGGGTTCCTTGTTGAAACCAACCATCTTCTCTATTTTCCACCAAGGGATGATCCACTTGATGGCAAAGTTGCAAGAGGCAAAGACTTTCTTCCATTCATGGTATCCCATCTTAGTGAAGCGTTTCTTTTTTCTCACAAAGCAATTTGGAGTGTATTTTTCAACATTCTCCATTAGCCACATATGCAAAAAAAAAAAAAAAAAATTAAAAAAAAAATCAATGCAAATAAATTAATATTACTATACAAAAATATGTTTTTGATTTCTATAATTAAAAATATTATTTTTCTACCTGTAATAGAATTGGAGAGCCCTGAAAAGGTGCTTTTGGATTTCTCTTCAATTTATCAAGACTAAGCATAGTCTCTCCAACAATTAATGGCATGGGATTTCACCTAGATTCAACTTTGCTCCAAAATAGTTGATATAATTGCTTGATCCTCATTAGTTCTACCACTAGTGAGAAGATATTGGTTAAGCATGCAAAAGAGAAAAGCCCTTCTTCTATAAACATGAAAAGACTCAGAATAAGGTCTATCAAAATAATGGCGTGCAAATTCTTTCAAATTGACTATGCTACCATCTACTATTTAGATCTTTGTTTATAAAATTAAAGAAGCGCTCAAAATCCTTATAATAATATTCATTTATTCTAGGGATTTTGACAAGATCTAATGCAGGGAAGCCTAAGATAGCACCGAATTCCTCCGGTAATGGGCTAATTTCATCACACCCTAGTCTAAAACAATGAGTATCCACATCTTAATATTCTAATGCGGTATGAATGAAGTCTATATCAAGATCTACCCCCTTGACACCATAAATACCCCCCATATGAAAAAGTCTAATTCTTTTCTCTCCTTGGCAGTTAGAGACCGACACCATTCGTGAGTGAAGTTGGTAAAACTCTTAGTAATTAAAGACATGATTATTAATTTTTTCAAGAGCTAAGACTATGTTCAATTTGCTGAAATTATGAAGAAAATCAGCTGATCAGGGGGGCTATTTATATACATCAACACAGTTTCAATCCGGAAAGGATTCGGAGTCAGTGCTCATTAGCGCCAAACGCCATATTCTGGCGCCTAATTCCAGAACCTGGTGCCAAGCACTAAGTAGTAGCGTCTGGCGCCAACGCAATACGCGTGGCGCTGATGTGTCTTATCAAGCGAGCTTTTAAAAAAACCGCGTTTTTCTGGTTGATTCGAGTTTGAACAATGGCTTTACGATTTTTTATCCTTTTTATACCCTTTTAATTAGATATTTTAATTATATTAATTATATTTTTTGTATTTTATTTAAACTTGATTTTTATGTTTTTTGTAAGTCCAATATTTTTATTTTTCATTTTTTTGGGGGGGGGGGGGGGAAAGTCAGATACCCTCCATCAATAATAAAAATGACGGAACTTTTGCGCAAAATTATTAATTATCACAATTCTTTGCACACACAAATATGCACATAAAAATGAAAAAAAAATGCTAAATAAATAAACTCATAATGATATGTATATACAAATATGTCTAATAAATCAATCTAGTAAAGGCAAAGTTCTACACAAGTAAAAAAAAAAATCACAGATAAACTACGGCGTCGGAGGATGCACATGATGAGAGACGCCCATCATATCATAAAACTGCGCAGTACGAGGAGTGACCTCTCCACCAACTCCAGCTCCAGTCTCCTCGGGAGGTGGAAAACTCAGCATAGGACCTGTCCACCCAAGATCACCCTGAGGATGAGGCTGCGGAGGTTGCTGCGATGACGAGCCGACCTCGTACATCCCACCACTTCTAAGAGCCGAGGTAGCCTCTCCCTGGCCTACCGGCTTAGCACGTGCACCCTCAGATGAAGAGCCCGAGCCCTCCACCGCCTCGGTCCAAGCAGCCTCAGAACGACCACCGCGACCGCCAAAGCCAGTACGGCGACGTCTCGAGCTAGACCTCGCCAGGTCTCGTCCGGGTGCGAGATAGAATGGGCTGACCCTGCAAGAAGAAACTAAGTCAGAAACAGTCAAAATAGACATAACAATGCAGAAATAAGAAGGAAGGTTACATCCTGAACGGCATCGTCGCGACGAAACGTAGCCACATTCCTCATCCGAACGAGCTGGCTCCGGAAGGCATCTATACACCGTGCCATCGCCGTGACCACCTCGCGCGAGAACTTTCTAAGAAATAAAGTCAATAACTATGCATAACATACATGAACAGAATTACAAATAAAGAAAGCTTACCCGAGTCTGGTGACGAGGAATGGACCGCTCCACAAAGCGCTCGTCCTCAGGAGCTGGAGGAATCATCTCCTCGATCGGCCCGTATGTCCCCTGGTAATGGATGGACATACGAGGTGGCACGAACTCAGTAGGTCCAGTTTGACGAAAGCAAATCAAAATCAGTAAAATATCACTTGGGGGCTACTTAACAAAAGGTAAAAGATGAAAATCATACCGCCACCTCCTCAGCCAGATTAGGGACCGGAGCTAACAGCGGCAGCATATCCTCCTCATAGCTTCGCCCAGGGATCGCATAAGATCGCCAAGGGGTGCCAGCCCTCTCTGACATGCTCACCAGCCTTGCGCCATTGAACATATGACGCAGCGGAGGAGCAGGAACGATGAAAGTGTCTGAGGAATGCTGAATAGCAACCCTCTCTTCAAGGTAGCAACGCTCAGCGGTGTACTGCGCAGCTAATCCAGGGACAACCAAGCCAATCCACGGCCGGTATGTACTTCACGTTAGGCTCCTACGAAGAATGCCTATCAGATAAGAATCTACCAAAGGTAATACAAAAGTGTTCAACTATACAAAGAACCAAACCGAGAGGATATGATCTCAGACATAAGCAGTAGACATCCCAGAGCGGCGGATTCCCCAACAGGCGTTCACCAGAAACCCGCGTGCGGACGCTCTCGCCGGCGCAACTGAAGGAAAGTACTCGTAGAACTAGATCTACAAAAGGCAAAAAGTGTCAACAGATGCTAACCAAATCATAGAGCTAAACTTTGTGAGAGATAAAGTATACCTCTACTACTCTCCAGAAGCCAGACAGAGCGACGTTTCCCGCGAAGGACCGGTGTCGACACGAGTCTCGCAACGCTTGGACAAAGTCAGCATAGGCCAAGATGGCCTAGTAATAAGTCCCGATCAGGTGAAGATCACGGACCGCAGGTAGGTAGTAAAGCAGCACTCTACTACCCTTGTCAGGGGAAAATGTCCCTGACAGCAAGATTAGCACAAAGATGCGCACCCGTTGCTCTCGGGTGGTCGCATCATCCTCGAAAGCTGCCACCAGAGTCGATCGGCGAATGCCCTTAGCGGTAAACTTAGTCGACTCTACCTTAGCACGAGCCCGAACAGCAATCAGATCCAACATCTCCTCAACCTTAGGAGAGAAGACACTAATGTCGTTATCGAACGGCAGCGCAGTAGAACTAAACTCCAATCCCGTAAAGAGATTAAAGTCGGTCGGGGTGACCATCATCTCACCCCAAGGGAAGTGGATAGTGTTGGTGGTGTCCTAGAAGAACTCCACCAGGGCGCGAGCCACGTGGTGACCCCCGTTAGAGGCAATTATGGCCTCCGAGGTCTCGAACAACGCAGTCAACCTGCAAGACTCCCAAAGAAGTATCACCTCTCCATTGACGCCGATGTGCATCTTGTACAGGTTGCCCAGGGTATCGCAACCCGAGCCATGGTAGCGCGTCCTACCAACCGTGATCCCACGTCGCACCTTCTAAGAGATGTTGTGGACGGGGGAGAAGTAAAGTGTCCACTCATCCCACTCAGGGAGGGGACCAAGAGAAGTGGACAGGTCGGCGTCCTCCTCTACGGGCTCATGCTCCCGTTGTGTGTCTCGGGAGCGTGAACCAAAACCTCGCTGTCTAGCCATACTACATTGTGCAAAATCATCATAAATTAAGGTTCTATAGCATTTAAGGTTCTCCTATCCGCATGATACTATGTTCGCAAAAAAAAAAAAAAGAGTACGTAGTACTAAAACAAAGCACAATTTCAAATTGAGCATACACGGAATTTTTAAAGCATCCAAACAATTTATTGCAATATTATGATAATTATTGTGACAAATTGTACAAGAATTGCTAGCAAAAACATCAAGAACAAGCCACATTGTATTCCAGACCTTAAGAGGTCCAACAATGGTGATTTGTTTGTTTCTTCACCAAATTGAGTCAAACAAGTCTTAAATTACTCCCAAGGCAATAAATAAACATAATCAAGCAATTTCATAGCATAACGTTTGACAAACAAAGAAAATTAAGCAATTTAAGTTTCGAATTTTTAAGAAAATCGTGAACAAATATGTGCAAAATTCATCAAAATCGGAGAGAGTTTAGAGAAAACTTACATAGATCGGGAAAGTAGATGAAAGAAGCTTCGATTTGCAACAAACTTGAGCGAATTCAGTTGAGAAACGAGCAAGAACGTGTGAAGTGAGCTTCAGCGGCGATTTTTTAACAAAAGCAAGCAGTAACAACGGAAATGACGAAGAAAGGGATATATATGAAAATCCTGAATCTAGCACCAAGCAACAGGCCTTGGCACCAGACGATAGGTTTTATCTCCTAGCGCTAGTTCCAGCGCCTGCGCTAGAGCCAAATTTGTGGCGCTAGCAGAATTTTAGTGGCGACAGAACTCCCAGCCACTCAGAGCGGTTACTTCAACCTCTTACTGCAATTTTTGGTTCCTTGGTACGCCAGTTAGCCCCTCTAAGAAATTTGACATGATTTAGTAATTGTCTTGATTATAATTGCATAAAGTGATCGACCTGATGAATGATCGTCTCACTTAGCTTAAAGCGCCTAAGCATTGGCTCATCGAAAAGCACCGACATAATGGTTCATCTAGCAAAGGCACAGACATAATGGTTCATGCAGAAGAGGCACCGACATACTGATTCACAATTCAGAAAGCACCGACGTACAGTTTCAAAAGCAGCAAAAGCGCTAACGTAAATGCATAGCAAAGCAAAGATCGACAAGCGTGGGTCTTCGGTAGTTTTCCTCGGAATATTATCGCAACAAATGAGGATAGCTTCATGAGAGGATATCTTCGACAACGGTCCCTAGCTTGCGGAGAGTTGTCACAAACAATTGGAGGTGATTTCAAGCGAAGTTATCTTCGATCGTGTTCCCTGGCTTGCGGAAGATGGTCACAAAGCACTAGAAGTTCGTTTCAAGGGAAGCAATATTCGATGGGGTTCTCTAGCTTGCAGAAGTCTATCACGACAGAATTGTAGGCAGTTACAGGCGTAGCAGTCTTCAGGCAGTATTCTCTAGCTTACAAAAGATCGCCAAAACAAACAGCAGGATGGCATTCCCTGGCTTGCGAAAGGTTATCAAAAATACAAATGCAACAACAAATCAATTACCCTCAGAGACGTGTGCTCAACGGTGCAAGATACACGTTTCTTAACTCTCTTATCTGTTTTCCTAACGCTAGTTTTGCAGGTATCGGCATTACAAGAGTGATTTAAAATCGCAGAACCATCTGAATCATTCTCCGTCCCTATCGATACTTTGACTTTTGTTTTTGAAACTTGCGTTTCTCCAAACTCAGTCAAAGTGGGGGATTTTGTAGACACCCATTTGTGTCTCCCCAAAACCAAACCCGGTGATGAGTACCTTTCACGTCGAACCATAATCTAATGAAGTGAAAGTGTGGAAAGTCTAGTGTTGCGGATAGTTTTAATTCTTTTCTTTCTCTTTGTTTTTGAAAACCTATTTTAAGAAAACAGCAAATCTAGCTTGTTTTGGTCCATGGCAAGGGTCCAATAATAGTGTAGTTTGACGGGGTTTGAAAAGAGCTTTCCAACGATATATTATAAGCCCAATTCCGATGAATAATGAGGAAGTTATGCCAAATTACTAAACTGGGCCCGGTTTGATATTTATATACGACCCAATGATCTAGAGGAGGGCCTAATATTGATTTATCATTCCTAATGCAATTAAAATTGATTTTAGTCTTCTAAATTCTTCTAGAAGGTTCTAATCTGTGCCATGTATGGCACCTTTAGGCTATGTTTTCTTTATATTTCTATGCTCCTTTGTAGTCGTTTATGTCGTGTTTTTAGAGAATAATGCTCGATTCGCGTGTTTTTGTGTTAGTTTAGAGAAATGCATGCTTTTAATGGCTTTCTTATCATTTTATTCATTTCTCGGCTATTTCTCTTGCTTCTCCGTTTCTTTGTCTTGTTTTGTAGGTACGTCGCGGGCTATATGCATGGGAATTGAAAATAGCAACCACTAGGATCAATATGCACTTTTTGGAATTGAATTTGAGTTTGAAACAAAGGAAAACGAAGGATTGCAAAGTATCAAATAGGACCTTTGTGCATTGTTTTAGTCATATCTCAAGTTCTACAGATTAGATTAGGGTGATTCAAGTTGGGTTGGAAACTAGACTTGAAGAGATTTCCAATAATAGTTTGCACGCCTTCATACAATTCTTAGATCGGAAGTTACATCCTTCTGAAGTTGGCCCTGGAAAACTGCCGCGGGCGCGGGGTTGCTGCAGCTCCAAAACTGTCATATTTGGGCAGTAAGCACCCGCGGTTTTCCCGAGGGCGCGGGCCTTGGCCCCATGGGCGCGGTCTTGGGCCGCGGGCGCGGCTATCGGGGTCTCCGTTCCCCTCCGCGGGCGCGGGTTTCTGGGTCTTTTACGATTTTAAGCTTCTTTTCTCATTTTGTTTATATAGTTTTTGGGTTCCTTTATTCTTCATTCATGTAATTCTTTAGATTTAGAATAGTTTTCTCTCTCTTAGGTTGAGAGCTTCTCTCTCTAGATTAGGCTAGATTAGGAGTAGTTTTAGAGAGAGAAAGTGAGGAATTTCAATGGTGATTGAGAGATTGAAGTTGCAAGTGTGACAATTGTGTTGGAGATCTTCTTAATTATCAATGAGCATTTCTAAACTCTATCTCATTCAATTGCTTTGTTTAATTTGATGTTTGTTTGGTTTGATTTTGATATTTGATGTTTGATTAGAGTAATTGTTCTTGATATTTTGTTGATTCTTGGTCTCTATAGTTGATAGTTGATTTGATGATGTTGTTTGAGTAGTTGTTGGCTAGGAATTGGGTGAAACTTGTATGATTGATTAATTGTGATTCATTTTGGAATTGTGTTGAGTAATTGTTGAGATTAAAGTGATTAATGAAGGTTTGCATGTGTGTAATTCAATTTGGCCTTGAGAATTATGCTAGATTGCATTGTAATTGCTAATGACATGAACAATTGATTTAGGAATTGCAATTATCAATTGGTTTTGATTGTGATTCTCTTAGTTTGTTATTCATAGTGAACCCTAGCTTAACAATTAGGAGATAGCTCTTTGATTCCTATTGATTGCTCTTATCATTTAGTCCTCACAACCTTTGATTGGCATGCTCTTCCCAAGTTGTTGCAATTGACATGATTACTTGTTAATCCCCGTTCCTAGTGTTTTATTTCCTTGGTTACTTGTTTTGTTAGTTGTTAGTATTCTCTCTTACCTTCGTCTTTGACCTAGCTTAGGCGCATAATTGAAAGTGATTGAACATTACCGTTCCTTTGGGTTCGACCCTTGACTTGCCTCTATACTCGTATTTAGGTTTGTTAAGTGTTTATAAATTTAGTTTGACCGAGGGAAGATTAGATAACGACCTAGTTTTCCACTCGTCAAAATGGCGCCGTTGCCGGGGAATGGTGTCTTTGTTTGAGTGTTTTTGATTGCTTGAGTCTAGGTCTTTGTGTATATTTTTACTTTTATTTGATTTTTGTTTGTTTTGTAAAAAAAAAAATATATGGCATGTCTATCATTTCCTCAAAATAGCAATGAGCCTTTTTGTGAATATTTCATTAGACTTGAGGGATTTTTGGACTATAATTGTTGTAATATTTGGGAGGCTTGTGAGATTTGTTATTTTGGTTTGAATGAGCAAACTAGGGATGAAGTTGAATGTATGCATAATGGTGAATTTAGAGCATTTTCAATTGATGATTCTTGGGATTTTTATGTTTGGTTTGCTAGGAATGTTTATGATAGGGGTAATCATGAGTCTAATATTGATATGCAATGTCTTGATTCTTCTAATATTAGCATGAATTACCATGATTTGTCACATGATCCCTTAAGTGAACCTAGAACACATGATTTCAACTTTATTTCTCCTTTTGTTCATGATAATGAAGTGCAAGCTCAAGTTGATGCTAATGGTGTGTTTCAATATTCTTCATTATTTACCATGCCTTCTTGTAATGTGCTTCATTCCCTTAATGATGAATCTCATGTTATAAATTGTGCCCCCACTCCCAAATGTGATGTATATGCTCATGATCTTAATGTTGATTCTTCTAATATTGGTTGTAGTTCTTCTTCTCTTGTTAAGCCTCAACCTTCTACATCTTTTGAATCTCTTGTTGATACATTTGAGTCTCAAATTAGGCACATTGAGCTTGATAATGAGTTTGGGCCTAGTAAGGAGATGATTCTTAATTCTATGAAAGGTCAATTAGAGATAATGAAAAAGAATGAGGAGCGTATTGAGGAGGAAAAGAGAAGAGGAGAAGAGTTAGAAATCAAATTGTCATCCTTGATGCTTGTTTGTGATAAATCCCAATTTTATGTGTGTGTTGAGGATGATGATGATGATTTTGAGCAACCAAGAGAGTGTGAGGATCCCATTGGTGAGCATTTGAGTTATGGTGAAGGAGTTGAGAATGAAGAGAGTGTTGATATTGAAATTTCTAACCCTCTTTCCCATCTTGATGAGTCTCATGTGCATGTTTGTGACTCTTCTATCCATGAGTATTTCGACTCGATTGAGGTTATGACCAATGCATTCTTTGAGAGTCAGAAGAAAACCCATAGTCTTTTAAATGAGTTCATTGAGGATGCTTCATGGGAGAGAGATGAGTTTGAAATGAATTTGCATCCATTCATGCATGGTTTTGAGACCTTAGGCTTTAAAGTTGTTGAGGGAGTTGTTGTTCATAGTTGTGATGGAGGGGATTATGTTGTTCCTCTTGGAGGTTGGATGTTTGAGGGAGATGGATCTCATGAGTGTTCTTCTTTTGAGGAATCTATGATTGATTTCCATGCTCTTATTGGTGATTTGAGGCATGGTGGTGAGAAAAAGCTCATTAGTGAGACCATAGCCCCTTTTCTCTTTTCTCATACCCCTTTTTCTCAAAGGTTTGACCACATCCCCTATTGCCCTATTTTTCTCCCTTCCTTTGTTGATACGCCTATTGGGGATTCCCTTGTCTATGATGATCTTAATTTCCCTCATTCGTCTATTGTTGAGGAAAAGGGTGATGTTGCCACCCAAAAATATTTTAGTGAGGAGGATTTACCTTTTTCTTTTTCTTTCCATTCTTTTGTTCCCCCTTCTTTTTCTTCTTCTTCTTATTTTCTTGTTTTTCCTTTTGATCCTTCTTCTTCTTTCTTTTGGCACCTCCCTTCTCACTTGCGTGCAATGATCTTGTTGCACGTTTTTCTTCCGTCATTTGCCTACCTTCTATCATATGAAATGTGTAGTAGTGCATTTGACAAGCTCTTGCGATCGTTGCAATATTATTTTACTAGAGCGGTCAAGCTTGGACCTTAAGCAAGCCTTTCTCGGGAAGTAACCCGTGTTTTAGAATAGATTTTCTTTTGTTTTTAGAATAGATTTTCTCTCATGGAAATTTTTGTGTGCCTTTTGCTAGGTACATGAGTTGATATACTTCGGTGCTTCGATTTGGATCAATAATCGAGGAAGTTCGACTCCTATTTTTGCTAGCATATGGAAACAAGGTTTCATTCTTGAGAAAATAGCTTTGAAAGGTTAAATTGGGTCATTTGCGGGTATTTACACCCACCTAATATCCGGTAATATCCTTCCTTGCTCTTTCTCTAGTGGATGATGACTTGTTGGACATATGTTGGTTTGTTGGATTTATCTCCTTGTTTTCCCCTCCCATGGATTATATGATTTATGTTTGAGTGTAATGTCTCATTCAAGCTTGGGGGAGGGTATTCTATCATGTTTGGTGGGATGTTGATTCATGTATGCTATGCACCTTTGTATATGCTTTTCCATGTTCTTATATTTTGAAAAACTCCAAAAAGATTTTTGTTTCTATCAAGGCAAATTTGCAATGTGTTTTGTTTTGTTCTTGCTTTGGACATAATAACATTTGGACTTGTATAATTGAATGCTTTTCTTCCTAAATGGTAGTGGTGTGCACGGTTTGAGATTACGTTTGGTTGATTCTAGGATAAAGCATGCTAAGGTAGTTGTCTAGAATTAGGGGGATCATGAAGCCGGATTCTACTTGTTTGTGGCATGTTTGGTAGTTGCTCCCTATCTTCGATTTAATAACCTTAGTGAGTTTTTGCTACAACCATGTGAGATTTATATTTGTTCAAGCTTTCATCATATTCTTGCATGAGCGGCATGGGGTCCTTGACTTTGCAAGCCTAATCTATAAAGCTTGATGTATGATTCTTAAACCCGAGACCGAGCTATCTAGGGAGGACAAAGGCACCTTTTTCGGGGTGGTATTTTTCATTTTTAGGTTAGTTTGATTCATATTTGTTTTTGGGTTTCCATTTGCCTTCTTGCAACAATTTGAGCCTTTTACCTTCTTTTTGAGCCACATCTTTAGTTCTTTGGCCTTTTGTTTCATTTTCTTTCTATTCTTGGTTTTTTGTGAAGCAAATTGATCACATATGATGGAGTTTGTGGTGGATAAGTTGGAAATTTGGTTTTTATGAGTGCTAGTTTGTGATTAAGTCTTCTTTGTGAATAATGGCAAGTGTTTGAGTCAAAGCCGTCCTTAATCATAAAAGGCATGGACTAATAAATTGCATTATAGAAAAAGCTGTCCGAATTTAGCAAAAGGCGAGGACATTGCAAGTTTAAGTAAAAAAAAAAAGAAAAAAAAATTTGAAAAAAGTGAAAATTCAAAAATATTTTGATGTATTCTTTTCTCCTTCTAAGCATTGAGGACAATGCTTCATTTAAGCTTGGGGGAGAAGCGTTTACGCTTTTTGTATATATTTCTTGTGAGTATAGCTTCAAATAAGCTTGGGGGTGTTGCTTTTGCTTGGTGATTTCTTGATCGTGTTGTTAAGGATTAATCACCCTTTTGCTTCACTTTTTAGGAAAACCTCCAAATTTTAAATTTTAGCCTACCTTCACCCTTTATGCCTTATGTTACAACCTTGGGGAAAGACCTCTCGACCTAGAAAGTTGAGTCACTATTCGGGGGAGGGAATCATGGGTCATTTCCTAAGGAAAGGGGATGCGAAGTCAAGATGTCGAGTAGCCCAAAAATTTGATCTTTTTCCGGTTCCTTCGCGGAATCTATGAGATGCTCACTATGGGGAGATATGAGATTAGTAGGGGGGAACGCGGTAAGACCGTTTGGGATGAAAGTGGAGTGTGATAACTAGTTCCTTTGCTTAGCATTTTTATGTTTCAATCAACCTTAGGTATCTTATAGCATGCACTCCCTTGTTTAGAAAGATTTGCATTCATTGTGCTTGTACATTTGCAAAAGTCCTTTCATGAACATTTGTTTGCTTTTCTTGTATTTTGTTTTCTTTTTCATGCTTTGCCTTGTTTGTATTATTATGAGAGTTATGGGTAAACTCTTAGGATACCCTTACGAGAGCATCATTCGTCCTCTAGGGCGATCTAGAGGTTTAAATGGCTTGTCTTTAGTTGCTAAAATTGACCGTGATTTGTACGAAAGTGAGTTAGTGTATATTCCCATCTTCTCTAGTTTTCTCGTTTCTTTCTTTGCTTGAATAATGTCATCATTTTTCCCTTGGGTTGGATTTTGTTTTGCTCGAGGACGAGCAAAAGTTTAGCTTGGGGGAATTTCATCCGTGCCATTTATGGCACCTTTAGGCTATGTTTTCTTTATATTTCTATGCCCCTTTGTAGTCTTTTATGTCGTGTTTAGAGAATAATGCTTGATTCGCGTGTTTTTGTGTTAGTTTAGAGAAATGCATGCTTTTAATGGCTTTCTTATCATTTTATTCATTTCTCGGCTATTTCTCTTGCTTCTCCGTTTCTTTGTCTTGTTTTTTAGGTACGTCGCGGGCTATATGCATGGGAATTGAAAATAGCAACCACTAGGATCAATATGCACTTTTCGGAATTGAATTTGAGTTTGAAACAAAGGAAAACGAAGGATTGCAAAGTATCAAATAGGACCTTTGTGCATTGTTTTAGTCATATCTCAAGTTCTACAGATCGGATTAGGGTGATTCAAGTTGGGTTGGAAACTAGACTTGAAGAGCTTTACAATAATAGGTCGCACGCCTTAATACAATTCTTAGATCGGAGGTTACAGCCTTCTGAAGTTGTCCCTGGAAAACTGCCGCGGGCGCGGGCTACAGTACCCGCGGGCGCGGGGTTGCTGCAGCTCCAAAACTGCCGTATTTGGGCAGTAAGCACCCGTGGTTGTCCCGAGGGTGCGGGCCTTGGCCCCATGGGCGCGGGCTTGGGCCACGGGCGCGGCTATCAGGGTGTCCGTTCCCCTCCGCGGGCGCGGCCGATTTCTCCGCGGGCGCGGGTTTTTGGGTCTTGAACCAAATGTCATGGTAGGGTTAAAGATTTGATTCCTGCGATGCTTCCTATGTTCTTCCTAATATATATTAATGTTAGTATCATGGTAGGGTTAAAGCTTTGATCTTTATCGTTTAGTGACATGCTATGATTTGTTATTAATCTTTTTAGTATCATGCCTAGGATCTTACTATTATTATGCTTTAACATGATTATTTTAATTATTATTATTATGGTTATAATTATTATTTTGATGATTATGATTATTATTGTTATTATGTTGCTTGATATTTTTTGTTATTGCTTGACCACGTCCTTTATGCATGTTTAAAGGGAATTGGTACTTGTAATCACGCTTAATAAGATAATTAATAATCTTGTTTAGGGTTAATATGGTTATAATTCAAGTGATCGCCAATAATAGTTTTATTTGTGCATTTTATTCAACCAACATAGATAAACAAGTCTAGGGCTAAAACTATTGATTGCATGTTAGTCAGAATGCTCACATGAATACGTGAAAAATTAAGTAGAGGCCTATTATTTGGGCAAGTTCAATCTCTTTTAGGTTGGATTTGTACCTTCATCCCCGAACTACAAGTCATGGTTCCAGACCTATTGGAGTTGACGATCTCCTGGATCGTTAAGGAGTGTAACCTTCACCTCGTCAACGGTTTACAAGTTCCTAAAACTTATTAACGACTCTTTTGCTCTATCTTCTTTCCCTTTGGACGCCACCGTAATTTAGTGTTTAATCACAGTGGGGTTCAAGCTAGGGGTAATGCTTGAAATATTCCCTACACATACGCTAAATACATCCGTTATTTCTACGGCAGTGAGTTAGTGTACATTCTTTTTTCCCGTTCTTTTTATTTGGATTATTTTGTTTTCAATAATTTCATCTTGTTCTCTTTTTCTCTAGCTTTGCTCAAGGACGAGCAAAGGTTTAGCTTGGGGTAATTTGATTAGGGATTAGTTTTATAGTCATTTCCGGGCTCGGTTTATCTTATTTTCCCTTTTATTTACTTATTTTCCTTTTAATAAAGTTTCTTTTTACTTTCGTTATTTTGGCATGTTTAGTTTATTTTTTTTATTTAATTAGTTTTGTTTTATTTTTATATTTTATTTTATTTTATTTCTTGTGAGCTTTATCGTTTTAGTGTTGTTTCTCTTTATTTAATTTGTTTGATTTATTTTCATTTTCATTTTATTTTACTTCTCTTTTCGGTTATCTTGATGTGTGTAGGTATGCGCTTGGGTCAAGGTTCGTGTTCTAATTTAAGGCCATGTTCGAAAATCTAATGTTCAAGGTTTAATTCAATCACTCATTTACTACGATGCTGTCATTTCCTATCCTTCACCCCACCTTCTTAACCTCCACCACACCAATCAGTTTTCCCATGCTCCAGCAAGAACAACAGCAATCAAACCGACACATACCTCCACCTACCACAGCCACTCAATTGCAGCAGCAGCCACCACCACACCATACCTGCCACACTAAAACCAAACAACAACATCAACTATCCAACAATTGCAACTCCCCTGTTCAGACACAACAGCCCGCATACACCTTTATCTCTCACCTCGCTGCAACTCTCACCACCCTCTACAGTCCACCGTTAACACCGCAACTGCTGCCACATTACCTCTCGCCACCAAATCACAACCCCACCAATTGCAGCGGCAGGCGCAACACCTGACCACCGTCTCCACACACCCTTGATTACCACTAGACCTGGTTATTGGGTGGGTCGGGTCAGGGTCGGTGCGGGTCAGTTGCGGGTCAGGGTCAAAGAGGGTCACATTTTATAGGGTCAATATAGGGTCGGGCCAATGCGGGTCGCGGGTCGATAATAGGCGGGCCTACAAAATATCAATTAAAATAAATATTGGACAAAGCCATTATTAAATACATATGAATACAAATTAATCTATACAATTATTTTTACATTACGTATTTTCTTTATCAACTAAATTGGAAAAACATGTTGGCCCTATATTGACCCTACCCAATAAGGGCCCTGTCCATTAATAGCCCAGTCCATTAAAAGCCCTATAAGCTTGGCCCTGACCCTATTATCATTGGACTACCCTGTCCAATAACCACCTCTAGTTACCACTATCGAACCTCAATTCGCCAGCCCCAATTGTAGCAATTGAATCAGACTGAAGACCCGACCAGCAATGATATGGTATTTGAAAGCTCCTATTTCTGATTAGATTTCAATGCGGGCGCGCAACTCTATTATAAGGCGCACAAATGGAGTCCAAAAACAGATTTAAGGCAGTAGCAATTGCGCGAATTTTGCGTGGCTTCTTCGCGGACGCGCAATTCTAGGCACAACCACGAGCTTCTCACCGTGGTTTTTAATGAAGATCAACGGCTTTAATTGATGTCTGATGAATGTTGTGGAGGATGAACGGTGGCAATTTGATGATGATGATTGATGATGGAGTTTTATGGGATGCAAAGCTTTGAATTAAAACCCATTTTAGAGCAGCTTAATTCGAAAAGAAGAAGAGGAAGTAGTGGTCTGATGTTTAGGGGGATTTGTGGGTTTTTCTATTTTTCCTTTTTCTTTTATTTTTATTTTACTCTTTTTCCTTTCCTTTCATTTTAATTTCTTTTCTTTATTATTTTCCTTCTTTTTATATTTCTATTTGCTTTAGCTTTGTATAAATACCCATTTTTTGGGTAATTAGTTTTATTCCATAAAAAAACCATCAAACTATTATTCTATTTTCTTAATTAGTTTTAGGAGAGCTTCTCTCTCTAGGTTTAGCTTAGGATAAGAGTATTTGAGAGAGAGAAAGTGAGGGTTTCACCATTGTTAAGCTTAGATTTTGAAGAAGAAGATTGATCATCTAGTTTATAAACTTTCATCTACAATCAATGAGAATCTCTAACTCTCTCTCCTCTATTTTATTTGCTTTCTTTTAATTATTGTTTTAGTTGTTAGTGTTGCATGTTAATTATGTTGATTCTTTGTTATTTGCTAATTTATCTTGTTATTATCATGATTATTGAGTAATTCCCCCATTAAGGGGATGGTTGTGGTGTAGTTAGACCTTGAGTATGTTCTAGGGTTTGGAATTGATATATTTGTGATTAAAGTCTTGATATGCTTGATTTTATGTAATCTACTTGCAAAATGCATGTTGGTAGTTGATTGGGAGTGAAATGTTGTTAGAAGATACGATAGCGCACCTAGCAAGATTCATTTGTATCGATCGTTATTTGATAGCACCTCCTAGTATATGGTTCTAATGTGGAAGCATAGAGGCTATGTTAAGAGAAGCCAATGAACCCGGATAGGAGGCTAGATTGGACCTCTTATATCGATATTCATGCATGTTTAGTTCATGATTAATTCAACTTCTATGCCTTTGTTTATGTTCGAGTGAATGCTATACCTAAACCATTTTCCTTAGTGTTTTATTTTTTATTTTAGCATCTTTAGACATTAGTTTACTTACCTCCTATTCCGGACCAGCTTAGTTGTTGATAATATTTGGTGGTGTTTATTCGTTCCCTGTGGTTCGACCTCCTATGCTTGCCTTATACTCGTGTTTGGTTTGTTTAGGGTGTATAATTTGTATTTGATCTAGGGATAGACATTTGACAACGTGTTTATCTCTTTGTCTGCTACAGATAGTAAGTGTTCCCGTCCTTGAAACATTATCAAATCTAAAAATTCTAAAAACCTAGCTATAGTACAACAACTTAAATCAATCTCGTGACCAACTACATACCTCCCCGCCTGTGATTCAAGTTCTTTTTGGTTAGTAGTCTCCTCTTCCATAGGATCATCTTCCCCCTCTAATTAAACAGTTCTTGCTACGAAGTCCTTAACCTCTTTGATGTAATCCTCAATCGTATTTTGTTTTGCTTTGCTTTTTTTCCAAGCTCTCAATCTGGTAAGAATGTCCGAGGAATTCACTTCCACAACTATAGAAGGCTTTTCCTTAGGGTTTTTCTTGGTTGTGGAAGAGGTTGGAGCACTTTCGGCTTGGGTTTAGTGACGAGTGTCATAAATGGCACCCATTTGATGAGTATTTAGGATGTTTTCACCTTCTTTTCATAGCTTTCTTTCTTAATAAATGCTTAGTTTTATGCTTTTGCTCTTTGTTTTACCTTTTCTCTCTTATTTTGTGGTTTTGTGCATTTTGATGGTTTTTTAAGTGTTTTCTCCTTTATTTGTTCTCTTTTTGTAGTTGTAGGTATTATATGAGGTTTGGGTCTTCATAAGGTGGAAGATTCTTTTGGAGCAAGCTCATGGCAATACGAAAGCTCAAGATGCAAGGAAGTGGATTCTCCAAGTTCTAGCTCTTCCGCTCTCAATACATGCTCTAAAGAAGGAGTGGTGTCGAACCCATTGTCAAGAGCTCCTAGCTACTGTCTCTTTTAATGTCCATCATCATCATTCGATGCGCTCTTTCATAGCCATTAGCGAACGCACGAAGCATCGAGAAGAACCGTAGAAGCTCAAAGGAGCGCGGGCACGGGCGCACCTCCTCGAGTTCCTGTTTTTGCTTGGTTTCGTTTCGCGCCTCCTAAAAATATCTATTTGTAACCCGATTTTTGTAAGCAGAATTAGAAGTAGAATTAGAATTAGATTATATTTCTTATCTTAGTTGAAAGCTTCTCTATCTAGTTTTAGGGTTTTTTTAGGAGTAGATTTAGAGAGAGAAAGTGAGGAATACCAATGGTGATGGAGAGATAGAAGATTCAATAGTGAAAATTGTATTGAAGATCTTCTCTATTATCAATTAGCGTTTCTAACTCTATCTCATTCTATTGCTTTGTTTAATACATGTTTGTTTGGATTGATTTTGATGTTTGATTAGTGTAGTTGTTCTTCATATATTGTTGATTCTTGATTTCCTTAGTTGTTAATTGATTAGATGATGATGTTAGAGTAGTTGTTTGGCTATGGATTGGGTGAAACTTGTATGATCGATTCATTGTGCTTAATTTGGGAATTGTGATGATTAGTTGTTGAGATTAAAGTGATTGATGGAAATGTTGCATGTGTGTAATTCGATTAGGCCTTGGGAATTATGCTAGATTGCATTGTGAGTCTACATTGATACGAACCATTGATTTATAGATGGCAATTGTTGATTAAGTTTGATTAGTGACATTCCTAGTTAGTGTCCCTCGTAGTTGGCGCTACTTAGACCTCTAGGAGATAGCTTGTCGAGCTATTTTTATTGCTCTTACCATTAGTCTTCGCAACCATATCATTGATTTGCATGTTGTTCCCGAGTTGCTATAATTGTCATGATTACTTGTTGATCCCCATTCTGTAGTGCTTTATTAGTTTGGTTTCTTTGTATTCTTAGTTGTTAGTGTTCTCTCTTTAGCTTTGGCTTTGACCTAGCTTAGGCACCCAAATCGAAAGCATTTGAACATTACCGTTCCTTTTGGTTTGACCCTTGCCTTGCCTCTATACTTCTATATAGGTTTTTTAAGTGTTTATATATTTAGTTTGATCGAGGGAGGATTAGTCAACGACCTAGTTTCACCCCTCGTTAAAATGGCACCCTTGCCGGGGAACGATATCAATGTTTGTGTGTTTTTTATTGCTTGAGTCTAGGCCAGGTCATTGTATATACTTTTCTTTTATTTGATTTTTATTTGTTTTGTGAAAAAAATAAATAAAATTAAATTGCATGTCTATCATTTCCTCAATATGAAAATAACCCTTTTTGTGAATATTTCAATAGACTTGAGGGATTTTTTATTATAATTGTTGTTATCTTTGGGAGGCTTGTGAGATTTGTTATTTTGGTTTGAATGTGCACACTAGTAAAAAAGTTGAAAGCATACATAATGGTGAATGTACAGCGTTGTCAATTAATGATGCTTGAGATTTCTATGTTTGGTTTGCTAGGGATGTCTACAATCGGGGTAATCATGAATTCTCAACATGTAAACTTTGGCCAAATATGAGTTAAATGAGTATAAGTGTGAGTTTGGTGAGTAAACATGTTGAGAAGAGTATAAGTATAAATATGTGTGTTAGTATACATGTTGAGAATCAAGCAATTAAAAGCAATACAAAACACAAAATTTTGAATTATTTAGAGAAATTATGGGAATTTGGGTTAAGTTTCGGGGACGAAACGTCTTTTAAGAGGGGTAGATTGTAATCCCCCATATTTTTGATAAATTATAATTATTTATTATTATTATATAGTTATATGAATGTTTTATAATTATATATTTATACAAACATTTTAAGTAAATATTATGTATATATATATTTTATGAAAATTACTCCAATGAGAAAATTATTTTATTTACTATCTTGATTTTAGACTAACTACTCCTATATTCTTGAAACCCATAATATTGTATCCCAAATTAAATAAAATTACCATCTTAATTGAGCCCAAATAATATAATTTCTACTTCTACTTGAACTAGAATTATAAGCCCATTCTTCCTTGTATAACCCAATGCAAACCCCTCACCTCTCCTAATTACTCACCTATTCTACGTACAAAGTAAAGAAAGAAATCCCCAAAAAAATTTCCTCTACTTTCCTCTGCACTCACGAAAAAAAAAAAAAAAAAAAAAAGTTGCTGCTGCCGTTCACCCTTGCTGCTGCTCACCAGCCACCATCGGCGCCTTTCCTTGCGGCCGCCGCCGACCACGCCGCAATACCACCCGCTAGCACAAACCTCAGCTTGCCCTCTTTCTTCCTGTAGGGAATAATTTCAAGCGTTAACCCCTATCTTGAACCCCACTGTGATCATACACTAAAGTACGATGGCGTCCAAAAGGGAAGAAGATAGAGCAAAAGAGTCGCCAACAAGTTTTAGGAACTTGTAAACCGTTCACAGGGTGAAGGTTACAGCCTAAACGATCCAAGAGATCGTTAACTCCATAAGGTCTTGAACCAAATAAGGGTTCGGGGATGAAGGTACAAATCCAACCTAAAAGAGATTGAACCTGCCCGAATAGTAGGCCTCTACTTTATTCAGATCGTATTCATGTGCGCTTTCTAACTAACTTGCAATCAATAGGATAACCCTAAACCTGTTTATCTATGTTGGTTGAATTTAATGCACAAATAAATCTATTATTGGCGATCACTGGAGTTATAATCAAATTAACCTTAAACAAGATTTATAAATATCTTATTAAGCGTGATTACAAGTACAAATTCCCTTTAAACATGCATATATAAAAGGCGTGATCATGCAATAACAAAGAAATATATATCAAGGAATATAATAATAATCAAAACAATAATCATAATTATAATAATCATAATTAAAAATAATCATCATAATAATTATAACAATTATAATCATAAATCATAAAGAATAATCATAATAATAATCATTATAATAACAATCATATTAATAATAATAATAATCATGTTAAAGTATAGCAAGATCCTAGGCATGATACTAATAAGATTAATAATAAACCCTAGCATGTCACTAAGCATCAAAAATCAAATCTTTAACCCTAACATGATACTAACAATCATAAATATTATGAAGAACATAGGAAGCATCGTAAAAATTATATTTGATATTAAATTTACCCTAGCCATGATACTAGGAATAAAAATAACAATCTAAATATGAAATCTACATCATAACATCAATAAAAACCATTAAAGCACTTACTTTGATGCCTCGTACCTCTTTCTAATAACAAAATAAACACGTTAGTAACTTCAACGAAAATAATAAACAAAACAATTAAATTAAATAATGGAAATAGAGATTTGGGACCAAACCCTCAGAAATTAAACCTTTCACGTCTAGGGCGAAGGCAACTTCAAATATGGCTAGGTGTTTCTAAATCTAATGAATGCGGAATTTTTTTTGAGAAAAGCTAGTTTAGAAAAGAGAGAGAGAGATCAAAGAATCTTGATGAGAGTTGGTGAAAACTGGTGAATGAAAACGAAGTTTTTACGACGTTATTTATAGAGAATATCAGCCAAAAAGATAAAAATATCAAAACAAAGTCTGGCGCAAATGAAACAAGGTTGACGCCAACGCTGGCCATTGGCGCCAGACGCTAACCCTGGCGCCAGGCGCCAAAGCTAGCGCCAAGCGTTACATCCAGCGTTTGGCGCTTACCTGGAAATTCACGCGTTTTCCTAAAATCAGATAAAAATTGGCGTATAGGAGGATAAAATCCTTTTTTCCTCAAAAATGCTCTTTGATTTTAAATAAAACTCTGAAAAGTCAACAAAAGTCAATTTATCAATGCTAATTGAATTAGGAATGAAAAGAACCTTCTAGATGAATCTAGAAGACTAAAACCATTCCTTATTGCATTAGGAATGATAAATCTATATTAGGCCCTCCCCTAGATCATTGGGCCGCATATAAAGCACAAAACGGGCCCAGTTCAGTAATTTGGCCATAACTTCCTCAATATTTATCGGAATTGGGCTTATATTATATCGTTGGAAAACTCTTGTGAAGCCCCATCCAACTACACTACTATTGGACCCATATCATAGACCAACCAAACTGGATTGGCTGTTTTCTTAAAATAAGTTTTCAAAAAACAGAGAGAAGAGAAAAGAAATTAAAACTATCCGCAACACTAAACTTTCCACACTTTCACTTCATTCGATTATGATTTGACGCAAAAGGTACTCATCACTGGGTTTAGTTTCGGGGCTTGACTGAGTTTGGAGAAACGCATGTTTCGAAAACAAAAGTCAAAGTATCGATAGGGACGGAGAATGATTTAGAATGTTCTGCGATCCTAAACCACTCTTGTAACGCCGATTACGTGCAAACTAGCGTTAGTTAAACAGATAAAGAGTTAAGAAACGCGTATCTTGCACCGTCGAGCACACGTATCTGAAAGTAACCGATTTGCTGCTGTATTCTATTTTGATGACCTCCTGCAAGCTAGAGAATGCCATCTCGCTTGAAAACTGCTACGCTTGTAACTGCTTCCAATATAGAAGACTGCTTCGCTTGAAACGATCCTCTCCTGCTATGATAATATTCCACGTCCAAGGGAATACCATCGAAGATTGTTTCGCTTGAAACAATCCTCTTCTGCTATGATAGTATTCCATGTCCAAGGGAATATCATCGAAGATTGTTTTGCTTGAAACAATTCTCTTCTGCATTATGACCATCTTCCACGTCTAAGGGAAGATATCCTCGCTTGAAATTACCTTAAGTTGTTTGTGACAACTCTCCACAAGCCAGGGAATGCTGCCAAAGATATCCTCGCTTGAAGCTATCCTCATTTGTTGCGATAATTTTCCAAAGGAAATTACCGAAGATCTCCGCTTGTCAATCTTTAAAAGCTCGCTTGAACTTTGCTCCCGCTATGCCTGTACGTCGGCGCTTTTGTTGCTTTGAACCTGTACGTCGGTGCCTTTTGCGAATGAACCATTATGTCGGTGTCTTTTGTTAATGAGCCAATGCTTAGGCGCTTTAAGCTAAGTGAGACGATCTTTCATCAAGTCGATCACTTTGTGCAATCAAGCCGATTACTAAAAATCGTGTCAACTTGCTCAGAATGGCTAACTGGCGTACCAAGGAACCCAAAATATGTTGCAAAAAGGTAGAACAACCGCACTGGGTGGCTGAGTGTCCTAGCGCCGCTGAAAAAGTATCAGCGCCACACAAATAGCCTTAGCGCCAGGCGCTGGTATTAGCGCCAGGCGCCAAGCCTGATTTCTGACGCCAAAGCCTAGCGCTTGGCGCTAGAACGGGGTTTTCCCTAAATACCCCTTTCTTCTTCATTTTGTTGTTTGCTCGTCGCGACTTTACTCGAAAACTTCTAGAAATTCGCTTGCTCCGTTTTTGCTTGTTTCTCAACCAAATTCACTCAAATTTGTTGCAAATCAAAGCTTTTTCATCCACTTTCCCAATTTATGTAAGTTTTCTTCAAATTCACACTGGTTTTTATGAATTTTGCACATGTTTATTCACAAATTTCTTGAAAATTTAAAATTTATAATGCTTAATTCACTTTATTTATCAAATTTTATGCCATGAAATTGCTTTATTATGTTTATATATTGCCTTGGGAGTAATTTGAGACTTGTTTGACTCAATTTGGTGAAGAAATGAGCAATTTGCCATTGTTGGACCTCTTAAGGTCGTGAATGCAATGTGACTTGTTGTTGATGTTTTTGCTAGCAATTCTTATCCAATTTGTCACAATAATTACTATAGTATTGCAAGAAATTGTTTTATTGCTTGAAAAGTTCCATATATGCTAAATTTGAATTTGTGCTCTGTTTTAGTACTACGTACTCTGTTTTTTGCGAACATAGTATCATGCGGCTAGGCGAACCTTAGATACTATAGAACCTAAATTTATGATAATTCTGCGCAATGTAGCATGGCTAGACAGCGAGGCTCTGGTTCATGGTCCCGAGACACTAGACGGGAGCATGAGCCCGTGGAGGACGAAGCTACACCATCCACTTCGCTTGGTCGACTCCCCGAGTGGGATGAGCGGACCCTGTTCTTTGCCCCCGTCCACCACATTTCTGAGAGGGTTAGACGGGGCATCACCGTCGGGAGGACGCGTTGTCACGGCTTGGGCTGTGATGGCTTGGGCGATTTGTACAAGATGTACATCGCCAGGGACGTTGAGACGAGACTCCTATGGGAGTCTTGCGGTCTTGCTGCGTTGTTTGAGACATACGAGGCGATGGTTGCCTCCAACGGAGGTCACCACGTAGTGCGTGCTCTGGTGGAGTTCTTCTAGGACACCACCAACACTTTCCACTTTCCCTGGAGTGAGATGATGGTCACTCCAACGGACTTCAGCCTCATCACAAGACTGGAGTTCAGCTCGAGCTGAGGTCGAGTCGTCTCAGTTCAGTGCTAGGGGGACTCGCCGCTCGACTCTGGCAGCGGCTTTCGATGATGGTGCGACCACCCGAGAGCAGCGGATGCGCATCTTTGCGCTTATTTTGTTGCCAGGGACGTTCTCCCTTGACAAGGGTAGTAGGGCGCTGTTTTATTACCTTCCTACTGTCCACGATCTACACCAGATCGGGACTTATGACTGGGCCAGCTTGGCCTATGCTGACTTCATTCATGCACTGAGGGACTCGTGTCGACACCGGTCCTTTGGGGCGAATGTTGCTCTGTCCGCCTTTTGGAGGGTCGTAGAGGTAAACATTATTCCCTATAAAGTTTAGCTCTACATTTTAGCTAGCACTTGCTTATAATTTTAACTCCTTGTAGATTTGGTTCTACGAATACTTCCCTTCTACTGCGCCGGCGAGACCGTCGCCGCGCAGATTTCCATTGAGTGCTTCTTGGCAGTCCCTGGGTTAGCCGCACAGTACTTTACTGAGCGTCGCTATTTCATGGGGACTTACGGAGCGATCGCATACCTGGGAGAGAGGGTTGCTAGACAACATTCCTCTGATGTTTTTGTCGTTTCCGTTCCTCCACCACGTCACATGTTCGACGCCGCGAGGTTGTTGAGCATGTCAGAGGGAGTTGGCACCTCTTGGCGATCTTGCACGATCCTCGGCCGATGCTATGCGGAGGAGCTACTGCCGTTGTTAGCTCCAGTCCCTGTACCGGATCAGGATGTGGGGGTAAAATTTTTCAGCTTTTACTTTCCGTTAAGTAGCCCCCAAGTAATGCTTTACTGACTTGGTTTTTGCTTTATCAGGACGATGCTGCTGAGTTCGTGCCACCCCGTACGTCTATCCATTACCAGGGGACATACGGGCCGATTAAGGAGATGATTCCTTCGGCTCCCGAGGACGAGCGCTTTGTAGAACACTCGATTCCTCGCCACCAGACTCGGGTAAGCTTATTTATTTGCCACTTTTGTCCATATATATCATGCATGTTTACTGACTTATTTCCTTGACAGTTCTCGCGCGAGGTGGTTTCGGCGATGGCACGATGTATAGATGCCTTCCGGAGCCATCTCGTCCGGATGAGGAATGCGGCTACCTGTCGTCGGGACGACGCCGTCTAGGAGGTAGTCTTTCTTTCATATGTTTTGCATTACCGCTTCGATTTTGCCTTGTTCCTGATTTTAATTCTTTTCTGCAGGGTCAGCCTATTGCTTCTCATACCTGCACGAGACCTGAGGCGCGGAGGGATCCGGCGAGGTCTAGCTCGAGACGTCGCCGCACTACGTTAGGGGGTAGAGGCGGTCGTTCTGAGACTGCCCGTGTTGATGTGGCGGAGGGCTCGGGTTCTTCTTCTAAGGGTGCTCAAGCTGCGCCGGTAGGCCAGGGAGAGGCTACCTCGGCTCTTAGAGGTGGTGGGATGTACGAGGTTGGCTCGTCATCGCAGCAGCCTTTGCAGTCTCAGCCTCAGGTTGATCTCGGGTGGAGTGGACCCACGTTGAGCTTTCCTCCTCCTGCGGAGACTGGAGCTGGAGCCGGAGCTGGTGGAGAGGTTACTCCACGTACGGCGCCGTAGTTTGTTCATGTGCTTTTTTTGTATTTTATTTTGACTTTGTACAGAACTTTGCGTTTTAGTTAGACTCATTTTTTAGACATATTTTGTATATACATACTATTATTAGTTTATTTTATTTATCATGTTTTATTCATTTTTTTATTATTGTTATTAATATGTGCATGTTTGTGTGTGCAAGAAAAGTGTGACAAGTAATTTTGCGCAAAAATTCCAACATTTTTATTATTGATGGAGGGTATCCGACTTTCTCCCCCAAAAGAAAAATGAAAAAAAAGGAAAAGTCAAATAAAAGCTTGGGTTTATAAAACAACTTGGAAATTAACCTAAATAAAATCCAAAAAAGAATAATATAATAAATATAATAGCTATATTAATTTTTTTTAAAAAAAAGAATAAAAAGATGTTTAGAAAAAATAAGGGAACCGTAAAGTCATTAAGGTAAAAACGCGATTTTAGAAAGCGTGCATGACGTGGCAAATTGGCGCCAGCTGGCGCCACGAAATTGGGTGTAGCGCCAGGCGCTACACTTGGTGTGTGGCGCCAATTAGCGTTGTCTTCGTATTCTACCCCGATAAAAACTGCTCCTAAATCGTGCATAAATAGCCCCCTGCCCAGCCGATTCTTTTCATAATTTCAGCAAATAAAATAATTCTTGGCCTTAGAAAAATAATAGCATGTCTCTAGTCACCAAAACTTTTACCCAATACACCCATGAATGGTGTCGGTCTCTTAATGCCAAAGAAAGAAAAGAATTAGATTTATTTCACTTGGGGGGAATTTATGGTATCAAAGGGGTAGATCTAGACTTAGATTTCATTCATACCGCTCTAGAATATTGGAATGTTGATACTCATTGCTTAAGAATAGGGTATGACGAAATTAGCCCTTTGCCGGAAGAATTTGGTGCTATTTTAGGTTTCCCTGCAATAGACCTCATAGTAATCCCTAGAATAGATGCATATTATTACAAGGATTTTGAACGCTTCTTCAATTTAAAAGAAAGGGATTTATCAAAAATAGTAGATGGCAACATAGTTAATTTGAAAGAATTTGCTCGCCATTATTTTGATAAACCTCTTTTTGAATCTTTTCATATTTATAGAATAAGGGCTTTCTTATTTTGCATGCTTAATCAATTTTTTCTTAGCAGTGGTAAAAATAATGAGGGTCAATCAATTATAACCACCGTACTAGAACAAATTGAATCAGGGAGAAATCCAATGCCATTGATAGTTGGAGAGACTATGATACGTCTTGATGAATTGAAAAGGAACCCAAAAGCACCTTTTCGAGGCTCTCCAATTATATTACAGGTAGAAAAATAATATTTTTAATTACAGAAATCAAAAAATATATTTTTGTATAGTAATAATAATTTATTTGCATTGCAATTTTATTTTTTTACAGATGTGGCTAATGGAAAGGCTAGAATTAATCAGCCCTCCGGACAACATTGAGAAGTACACTCCGAATTGATTCGTCAGGAGGAAGAAACACTTCTCTAAAATGGGGCGTCATGAGTGGAGAAGGTTCTTCGAATCTCGCAATTTTGCTATCAAGTGGGTCATCCCATGGAGGAAAATAGAAAGGATAGTTGGTGTCAACAAGCAACGTTTCTGCCGTCTTCCAAGTTTGTCTCGTATGACTTATTATTATCCCTGCAGGGTAAAAAGACAATACGGCTTGCTTCAGAATATTCCTTCCGGAGATCTTCGTCCTCCCTACGAGTACCTTGTCTCCCAAGATGTAGACAAATTTGATGCTTATTGGAGTGCTAGACCTTTATGGGAAGTAATTACCCAAAAGGTTCCTCCTTCCTTGCCCAATGATGTGAAGAAGTGGTTGCTGAGGAAACCGTCAAAGGACTTGAAGAAAGATCAGGGTAAAACTGATGTGAAGAGTCGTCTAGGTGACAGGGTGATTCCTGCCAAGGAACGCTTAGGTGAAAGTGTTGAATTCAAAACACCTGCAATGCCTAGCAAGAAAAATACTACAAAAGATAAGGGAAAAAGGAAAGCTGACACCACAGATAAAAAAGTTTGGGTAGAAAAGAAGCATGGAGTCCTAGCTGAAGGGGAAACTATCTACTCTAAGATTGAATGTAGGTCCTCTAAAGGATGCCTACTAGCTAAGGTTATGGATGAGGAGGAGGAAGCAGACAAAAATTGGAAAAGGGCTAGGAAAGAAAAGAAAGATTAGGAGCATTGCTTAATTTCCAATTACTAAACTTAGTTTATATTTTTATATTTAAAGTTAATTTATTTCAGCTTCATTAAAATTCCATCAATAATGTAATTTTATTTTATTAATGAAATTTCAGCTTTTAATTAAGGAAAAATGGAAATTAAAAATCCAAACTTTGCGCGGTTTGACATTAAAAATCCAACCTTTAGTTAATCTCACAAAAATCCAACCTTTATACCCCACCTTCATCTAAAGATCCATTACCTATTGATGACTGATTTTTGTAGGTTATATGCCATGTGTTAGCTAATAATAGGTCAATTATCTTTTTAATTATTAAAAAACAAAAAAAATTAAAAGAAAAAGAAAAAAAATAGATACCCTTTTCCACCACCACCACCACCTTCCCTTCACTGCATGCCCACCGCCCATCGGAACCCAATGCGTGTGCCACAAAAAAAAACGCACAGCCTACACACGAACCCAACGCACACCACCACCACCTTCCCCTGCCACCAACATACACGCCCAGCCACCAACACACACGGCCAGTAGGATAGTATGGTTCTCCGCCATTTTAGGTTGAGTACATGATTGATTTCATCAAAATCAACCTTAGTAGTCTTCTTTTTAATTATTAAAAAACAAAAAATATTAAAAGAAAAAGAAAAAAAATATAGATACCCTTTTCCACCCAACCCATGAAACACGACCACCCAACCCATGAAACTAAACCAGCACGAAAATACATACCCGCCCCCACAAACAACCTTTGAGGGCTTTGAAACCGATCACCCAAGAAACCAACCACCCAAGAATCAAAATCAAAATAGGTGGTACATAGAGGAGAGGGAAAATCACTAAAGGTGTATTTTGGGATCGGGGTTGGGTTTCGGAGCAGCAGGAGGGTGGCGCCGCAGGTTTTGTGGTGGGTTGTTGGGGGTTGTTTCCGTTTTGTGGTGGGTTGTGGGGGTTGTTTCCGTTTAGTGGTGGGTTATGGGGGTTGTTTCCGGTTTTGTGGTTGGTTGTTGTGGTGGCGGAGTTGGTGGATTGGTGGGTTATTTTTGTTTATTATGAGAGAGGAGTGAGAAAGAGGAGTGAGAAGGGAAATTAAGAGAATTAAAAAAAAAAAAAAATTAACCTGTTTAATAGGTTAAAGGTCAAACGGATCTTTTGGAGAAGGTGGGGTATAAAGGTTGGATTGTTTTGAGATTAATGAAAGGTTGGATTTTTTTTGTCAGACCACGCAAAGGTTGGATTTTTAATTTCCATTTTTCCTTTAATTAATTATTTACTTTAAATTTATTTATTAAAGCAATGAAAATCGAAAAAATTAATTTTCCAGAAATTCTTCGAGTACGGAAGTCGAAAATTTTCCGAAAAACACCGAAATGTGCCCAGAATTTAGCTGTGAATTGGCGCTGCTTATCTGCGACTGTCGCCGGCCACAACAGTCTGGCGCTAGGCGCCAGTGCCGTCGGCTGGCGCTGATGGTCGTTGTCTGGCGCCAGAGTTTTTTCTGCAACGTCGATATTTCGCCGATCATCTGTGGAATTTTTAATTAATTCTGGGACGCGAGAATATCGAAAAATAAAGTGGCCGCACCCGTAAAGGGTTGCCTACGTATCCTTTCTTAAGGAATCAGGCAAAACGTAGCTCTCTTGAGTATCCTACTCAAGTAATTATGGGTAGTATTTCTTAAGTTGGTCAAGATTTGTCATGTTCGAGAACTCATTGCCATCCATATCAATTAGTTTTGCAGCACCTCCTGACAGGATTGTTTTGACAATGTAGGGTCCAGACCAATTAGGTCTAAATTTTCCCCTTGGATCTAAAACATTTTTCCTTAATTCTTTTAACACCAAGTCTCCTACTTTGATGTTTCTTGTCTTGACCTTCTTATTAAAATGCCTAGCCATACGAGTTTGATAACACTGAGTGTGATGCAGAGCTTCTAGTCGTTTTTCATCGAGTAAAATTAGCTCTTCATATCTTGCCCTAGTCCATTCAACTTCATCGAGTTTACTCTCTAATGCGATGCATAGAGATGGAATTTCTAGTTTGACAGGTTGTACGACATCCATTCCATATACTAAGGAAAATGGCGTATTTCCAGTTGATGTACGGATCGACGTGCGGTAACCCCACAATGCGAAGTGAAGTTTGTCGGGCCAATTTTTATAATTTTCCGTCATTTTCTCGATGATATTCTTTAGATTTTTATTATCTGCCTCGACTGCTCCATTTGCTTGAGGTCTATAAGGGGAAGAGTGATGGTGTTGAATGCTATATTTTTGTAACAATTCTTCACATTCGGCTTGAAAGTGAGTTCCATTGTCACTTATCATTTCATGTGGGACTCCATATCGACAAATAATATTCCTCTCGATAAAGAGTGCTACATGTTTGGCAGTGAGTTTAGCGTATGATTGCGCTTCGACCCACTTTGTGAAGTAATCAATTGCTACCAATATATATTCGTGGCCTCCTGTTCCTGGGGGAGTGATTTTGCCGATGATGTCAATTCCCCATATAGATAATGGCCATGGTAACGTATAGGTGTAGAGTAAGGATGGAGGAACATGTTGTAAATTTGCATAGATTTGGCACTTAGGACATCTTTTTACATATTGATGGCAATCCCTATTCATTGTAGTCCAATAATATCCTTCTCGCATTATTTTTTGGACTAACATTTTGCCATTTATATGAGTGCCACAGATTCCTTCGTGGACTATTCTCATTGCTCTTCGTGCATCCTTTTTTCCTACGCATAGGAGAGCTCGACCCTTAGGTACTCTTTTATGTAGCTCGTTGTCTATGAGTACATATTGGGAAGCCAAAAGTCTTAATGCTCGCTTTGCTATTTTGTCAGCATGGGGAGGATATTCTCCTTTGGTGACATAATTGAGTATGTCCGTGTACCACGGTTCTTCTTCTTCTTCCTCTTCATCTTGGACTACTTTGTCGTCTTCTATAGCCTGGATATATGCTGGTTTGTGTCTTTTCTCTATAGTTAGAGGCATTTGCTCGATTTCCGTGGGAACCCTAACCATTGAGGCTAGTCTTGCCAAGGCATCAGCAAATTGATTTTCTTCCCTAGGTAGATATGTGTATTCTACCTTCTCTAACTGGTCAGTAAGAGTTTCTAGATAGGTTTGGTAAGGGGCTAGTCTTTCGCTCCTTACTTTACACCTTTTAGATATTTGATTGATAATTAAAGAAGAGTCTCCGAATATCCTTAACTTTTTTACTCCCAATGCCAAAGCTGTTTCAAGGCCTACCACGCATGCTTCATATTCAGCAGCATTGTTGGTAACGTCGAAATCAAGCTTTATGGACATTGGAACATGCTCTTCTTTAGGTGATACTAGTAATACTCCAACGCCACATCCCTTTTGATTTGAGGCTCCGTCGAAGTATAAGGTCCAGGTATCATCTTCAGTGACCATTAAGTCTTCATCTGGAAATTCATTGTCTAGTATTGGCGTCGAGTCTTCTATTGGGAAGTTTGCTAGAAAGTCTGACACCACGAATCCTTTGATAGCTTTTTGTGGCATAAACCTTACATCAAACTGGGCTAGATTGACTATCCATCTAGATATGCGTCCATTGAGTGTAGATTTCTCAAATAGATACTTGAGTGGATCTAATCGGGAGACTACGAAGACGGTATGCACTAGCATGTAATGTCTTAACTTGGTTATGGCCCACACCAAGGCGAGGCACAACTTCTCGAGTGGTGTATAGCGTGCTTCATATTCGAGCATCTTTTATTGCTTAAGTAGTATATTGCGTTTTCTTTGCCTTTTACTTCTTGTGCTAGCATAGCTCCTATTGTCTCTTTGGTAACCGTATAATATAACCTAAGAGGTATTCCGGGAAGTGCTAGTTCTAATACGGGAGAATTTGCAAGATAGGATTTGATTTTTTCAAAGGCTTTTTAACACTCGTCATCCCATATCACTGGTGCATTCTTCTTAAGCTTTTTGAAGATTGGTTCACATATTGTTGTCAATTTTGATATGAACCTACTTATGTATTGCAACCGGCCAATAAATCCTCGATTTTGTTTCTCAGTCTTGGGCGGTGGCATTGACATGATTGCTTTGATCTTGGTTGGGTATTGCAACCGGCCAATAAATCCTCGAGAGCTTATGACATAACCCAAAAGCTTGCATGAGGTAACTCCAAAAGCACACTTAGATGGATTCAACCTCATATTATATTTTCTTAGCCTTTCGAAAAATTTCCTTAAGGCTACTTGATGGCCTGGACGGTCTTTTGATTTGACAATCATGTCGTCGACATATACCTCGACTTCTTTATGCATCATGTCATGGAGTAAGGCAGTTGCTGCGCGTTGGTAAGTAGCACCCGCGTTTTTCAACCCGAATGGCATTACCGTGTAGCAGTAAGTGCCCCATGGTGTTATAAAAGTTGTATTCTCCATGTCTTCTTCTGCTAAGAGAATCTGGTTGTAACCTGCGTACCCATCCATGAACGAGAGGAGCGCGTGATTTGCCGTGTTATCTACCAGAATATCGATGTGTGGCAAAGGGAAGTCGTCCTTTGGACTTGCCTTATTTAGATCTCGATAGTCGACACACATTCTTACCCTTCCGTCTTTCTTCGGAACTGGGACGACGTTGGCGACCCATTCGGGGTATTTGGATACCTTGATGAAACCTGCAGTTATTTGTTTTTGGACTTCTACTTTTATTTTAAGAGCTACGTAGGGTTTCATTCGACGTAACTTTTGTTTTACGGGTTTCATTCCTAGAATTAGTGGTATAGTGTGTTGAGCTATTTCTCTATTAATGCCTGGCATATCCTCGTATGACTAAGCAAATACATCGATAAATTCTTTAAGTAAGTTAATTAAATCAGTTTTTTCTTGTTCATTTAGTGTTAATCCGATTTTAACTTCTCTTTTATTGGTTGAATCATTTGAGATATCAACCGTTTCAGTTTCTTCAAATACCGGTGTTTTCTTTTCGAGTGTTTCCATTGCTTTAATAAGTTCTTTGTCTTTTTCATTGTTAATTAAGCAATGCTCGTCATCTTTGGTTAGAGAAGTACACAAGAAATAAGGACAAGGAGAAAAATTATTATACTCTGAGATCATTACATCAAAGAGTGATATGTCCTCAGAGACTTGATCACTAACTATTCTAGGAGAAGAAATAGGAAGGGAAGGTGCTACTACTAAAGACCTAGATAATAGAGGAAGAGACTCCGACTCAGACTCTGACTCAGATGACTCTTCAAACATCGGTCCTTGCCCTGTTGTGATGGATATTTTTCTTCCGCTTGGAGTAGTCACCTTGATAGTCTTGCGCCACCCTTGTAGTGATCCTTCAGCTGGAGTGATTAGCTTCGAGGGATCGAAGCTTTCGCTTTGTGGGACTGTTTGAATGAGCGAGGAGTTGTCTTCTCTGTAAGTTGGCTCATTCTTTTCTCGCCCAAATAGTAATCCCATGACGTTAAAGTCAAAGCCTGGGGGTGCTTTCTCCTTGTAGACAAGAGTTGGAATTTCATCTGTGAAATAACAATCCAAGAAAATCTCGAATCCTAGTTGCCTTATGCTGTTTACAACAAATGGCTCGGGAAATTCATGGCATGGATATTCCTCTCCTTCTTTTATGAATTGACCATTAAGTGTAAGAGGGTACTGATCCATTGGGATTGCTTTCTTTTGAATGCAAGCGTCTCTACGTGCCTTTGACTTTTCCTGGGCTCGCTTGAGATCTTTCCGAGTCGGTTCAAAACCAAGTCCGAAAGTGTCTAACTTAGGGAGGACAGGTGACTCCAGTGACTTTGCTATTCCTTTCTTCTTTCCTAGGGTCATCCCTGGGAAATGTCCTTATTTCTTCAGCATAGCATTCACAACCATGTTGGAAAGGGGGTCATGGCCAAGAGGGGTCCTTTCATCCTCCTAGATTAAGGAGACTTCTTCGTTAAAGCCCCATAAGTCTTCATCATCCTCGTCGTGCTCCACATTAATGATTGGGTTTTCTATAGACTTGATCCTCATTGGTGAAGCATCGATGGTGATAGGAATTCCTCCAACTTTAGCTTTTACTTGTTGGTGGAGAGATGAGGGGACGGCCTTTAGGTCACGAAGCCAAGGGCGCCCCAACAGTAAATTGAACGAAGCTTTAATGTCTACAACTTGGAAGGTAGTAGCATGTTCTATGGCTCACGCCGTTACGTTCAGGGTAATTTTACCAAGAGCTTAACGTCGAGTGTTGTCGTAGGCCCTTATTCCATGTGTAGACGGAGAAAAATCTTCATCCCTTATGCCTAGCATTCTCGCAGTTCTAAGTGGACAGACGTTGATGGCCGATCCATTGTCTACAAGAGTCATAGGAACATTCGTTCTCTTGCAAACTACTTTGAGGTTTAATGCCTTGTAATGTTTGTCACCTTCTAGAGGTAAATCCTTGTCCGAAAAAGGTGATCAAATTAATTGGACTAGGAAGATCACTTATGAGGAAGTTGGCTAACCCCTCAGGAGTAGTGTTAGAATCTATCCCTATTTTGTCCAAGGCATTCATTACAGCCAACCTATGTTTTCTTAAACTGCTTAACAATATCATTGTCTTCAATGATGGGTATGGGAACTTGTTGTGTGGTCGGCATAGGTTGTGTTGAAACGGGAGGTTGCATTCTCCCGGATCTTGTGAGGACGTCTATCGATGAGTCTTCTTCAGCCCAAAACTCATCCATAGCGGACGAAACAGAAGGTTGGGATCCTACTATGTCTTTTAAATAGACATCTTCTTCATCACTTTCCCAAACTCCATTAATGGTTGCATCGTCTTCTTGTGGAATTTGGACTAATTTCTTTTCATCAATCATTTTCTGAACTAAATCCTTGAATTTGAAACAGTTTTCGATAGTGTGACCCCCTGATTGATGATACTGACAGTAATACCTGTCTGTCCTTTTCAATGATTCGAATGGTCTTGGTTCGAGAGGTTTGATCTCACCACTCTCGGAGAGCATTTCGAACATTTGTGTATATGGGATCCCAATTGGAGTGTAAATTCTATTACTCTTCTTGGGTTTTTCAGTGACTTGTAGAGTAAAATGATTTGCCTCATAAGTCGTTCTCATGGGTGTGAATTCTCTCTTGGGTTCATCTTTCAGGAGTGGAACCTCGTCATATTTCTTTTGAAGTTCCTTTATAGCTTTGAGAGTTTCACGTAGCAAACGCGACCCTTCCTTCATAGATAGTGTGAGCGATTGTATGTCTTCTTTACTTGCCGGTTCTGGAAGGCTATCTATGGCGTCGAAGAATATCTTCTCGTCTTCTTCAATGGCATGGATTTCTTTGACAGGTTTTCCTCATCAGAGACGAGGGGTCAACCTCGTTTTCCTCATTAGAGATAGCCAAGGCATGAGAGAGAGGTGCATAATCAATGCTTGGCTTCTTACTGGCGGGGGCAATGGTAGCTTGTTGTTATCGATTAAGTCTTGGATAGCTTCCTTAAGCTTCCAACAGTTTTCGGTGAGATGGCCCCTATCTTGGTGATACTTACAGTGTGCATTGGGGTTCCAATTAGCCTACCTCTTTTCGACTGGTGGGTCTCCAAATGGTCCAATAGGAGTTATAAGACCTTTTGCATTTAATCGATCAAATGCGGTGTCAAAACTCATGCCAATAGGAGTAAAATTCCTCCTAAATGGTTTCTTTATTTTGTCCTTGATTGTTCATAGCAAGGACTTCTTCTAAATTAAAAGTGCTAACGTTGTTTGAGTGGGTGGTTTTGGAAGAAGAAGGATTGTCGTTCTTCTTTCCTTTCCATCCACTGTTGGAGTTATTGTTGGCAGCTTTTAACTTAGCCAGGTCGTCTTCAATATTGGTCCCAATGTCGTAGACAGCCTTGAAGGTATGGAGATTATTTTGATACTTGAGATGCTTGGATTACTTTTCTTGAAGGTTCTTGATGAACAACCTTACAGACTCTTTTTCACTTGGCACCTCAATCATCTTAGCTAAGGTTTCTCTCCATTTGTTAAAGAAAGAGGTGAAGCCTTCGTTCTCTTTCTGCTTGAGGATTTCAAGTTCCCTATGGTCAGTCTCAACTTGAATGTTGCACTTGTATCTATCAACGAAAGTGTTTTCTATGGACTCCCAAGTAGAGGTCTTTTCTTTCTCGAGAGAAAAGAACCATTGTTGGAAAACGGTCTCGAGAGATAGTGAGAACAGAGAGGGGAAAATCTTCTTATCAATACCCTTAATACTCATTATCGTTTCAAATGCTCTTAAATGAAAATAAGGATTATCAGTTGCTCAGAATTTTGGGATGTCGTTGGCACTGAACTTCTGCGGAAGAAGATCTTTGTCCACCGAGACCCCTTTTGAAGTTAGCCCTTGAAACTTGTAGTCGCTAGATAGCTTGCTTAGACTCTCTTGCATGAGGTCCATCGGTTGTTTCACGGGATCATCGACCTTAAGTGTGAGGAGCTTCGGTGTTTCAGTCATGGTAACCAGTTTGTTCCTAAGCTCATTGAATTCTTCTTGTGTTGCCATTATGGTCTTAGCTTTCCTCTTACGAGCTATGGGTTTGTCGAAAAGTTGGACTTGTACGAAGAGGTTGTCTTTGATTAACCGTGCTTCCTTTCTTGACCACGCGCTGTAATTTAAACCATTTGGCGTTTTAATTACTTGACTCAAATCGACTTGACTTTACTGTTTTTTAAAGTGAAAAAAAATATTAAAAAAAATGGGTGCATATTTTTGCCAAAAATAATGTACATATTTTTAGGGAACTAATTATAGTTTTTAAATTGGAGGATTAATATCCGACTTTCCCCCCTAAAAAAATGACGGAAAAAACGCGCATGCAAGACTCCCTTAGACATGGTCAAAGTGTGTGTATTGGTGTGTGCGTTGAGTGTAAGTGACATGTTTGGACTCTTGTGTCAGACCATGGGACTTAGTGCCTAAACTCGATTAATGACTCAACCAAGTACTATTGACAGCGAAAATTAACTGAATTAATTAGCAAACTGGGTAATTAGATATTAGGTGATGACTCGACCAATAATCCGAACTGTCGGCAAAACGACAGGACTGGCGCCGCATTGTGTAGTCTAGCGCCAAGCGACAGAGCTGTCGCCAGGCGCCACACTCCACAGAGTGGCGCTATAGTCCAGACTTTGGCGCCAATGCTGGAGCTTCAATCTGGAACTGTTTCGGTGTTATTAATCAATAGGGGTATGCCTAAAGTCGTACTAGGTCAATTCTGATTAAAATATTAGACTTTATTGACTCAAATTAGTTAATTAATTAATTAATTAATTAGGCAAAGTTCTTTAACTCATTAATTTATTTAATCTCAACACAAGTCAAACAAACAGTTATGAAAACATAGAGTATATGCACAACAAATAATGCGCAATTAGTCAAGTAGGCACAATATGATGCAATGAGTTTGCAACCTAACCATGGCTCTAGTTCCCTAAAGTTCAGGATATGGTTTAGTCAATAGAGGGTCCATGGTTAATTTTCTGGATGCACCGCGCGGAAGCCTAACCGTGAAGGGTTGGCGCGAGTGGATGGGACACCGCGAGTTTTAGAAAAAACTCGCTTCTATGGTTTGGTGAATTCAACATTCTCGGATGTACCCTTTGTTGCTCAGAGCGTTCAATCAGGTAGATGGAGCATGAATTCCCAGAGGGTTATGTCCATATGTAGAAAACATATGGGTTTCAGAAAAATGAGAAAAAATTCAATTAGGAAGTAGGATCGAGCAAACAATACAAAAAACAGGTCGAAATTAGAACGCATATTTCTGGCTCAGTAATGGAAGAATTTGGCACGTTAGCAGACAGAGACTGGCGCCAGGTTTTAGCTGTAGCGCCTGGCGACAATGCTGGCGTCTGGCGCTACAGTTAAAATTCTGGCGCCAATGTTCTGGCCCCTGGCGCTAATTCCTACATGCCTCAGCAGCTTTCTGTGCTCGATTAAATTTTCCAGTTTCGCGAAGTGTTATTTCGGTCCTAGTTGTGAAAGATATTTCCCAAATTTCCTACGTGTAAAATCCTATGTTTTAACTCATTACAGATGGTCTTTCCAATGAGATCTTTTTTATGCATACGACAATAATGTTAATCAAAATTACGCACATGAAATACTTAGAACGTTTCGAGTCTCATCCTATCGTTCTAAATCATTGCCGAAACAAATTCAGGAATTAAAATAAAAATCCTCCCAAGCAGAGTCGCTAGAAACTGTAGGGAATAATTTCAAGCGTTAACCCCCTAGCATGAACCCCACTGTGATCATACACTAAAGTACGGTGGCGTCCAAAAGGGAAGAAGATAGAGAAAAAGAGTCGCCAACAAGTTTTAAGAACTTGTAAACCGTTCATAGGGTGAAGGTTACACCCCTTAACGATCCAAGAGATCGTCAACTCCATAAGGTCTTGAACCAAACAAGGGTTCGGGGATGAAGGTACAAATCCAACCTAAAAGATATTGAACCTGCCCTAATAATAGGCCTCTACTTTATTCAGCTTGTATTCATGTGCACTTTCTAACTAACATGCAATCAATAGGATAACCCTAAACCTGTTTATCTATGTTGGTTGAATTTAATGCACAAATAAATCTATTATTGGCGATCACTGAAGTTATAATCAAATTAACCTTAAACAAGATTATTAAATATCTTATTAAGCGTGATTACAAGTACAAATTCCCTTTAAACATGCATAAAAGGCGTGATCAAGCAATAACAAATAAATATATATATATGAAACAACATAATAATAATCAAAACAATAATCATAATTTTAATAATCATAATTAAAAATAATCATCATAATAATTATAACAATTATAATCATAAATCATACAGAATAATCATAATAATAATCATTATAATAACAATCATATTAATAATAATAATAATAATCATGTTAAAGTATAGCAAGATCCTAGGCATGATACTAACAAGATTAATAACAAACTCTAGCATGTCACTAAGCATCAAAAATCAAATCTTTAACCCTAACATGATACTAACAATCATAAATATTAGGAAGAACATAGGAAGCATTGTAACAATCATATTTGATATTAAATTTACCCTAGACATGATACTAGGAATCAAAATAACAATCGAAACATGAAATCTACATCATAACATTAATAAAAACCATTAAAGCACTTACTTTGATGCCTCGTACCTCTTTCTAATAACAAAATACACACGTTAGTAACTTCAAGAAAAATAATAAACAAAACAATTAAATTAAATAATGGAAATAAAGATTTGGGACCAAACCCTCAGATTTTAAACCTTTCACGTCTAGGGCGAAGGCAACTTCGAATATGGCTAGGTGTTTCTAGATCTAATGAATGCGAAATTTTGTTTGAGAAAAGCTAGTTTAGAAAAGAGAGAGAAAGATCAAAGAATCTTGATGAGAGTTGGTGAAAACTGGTGAATAAAAACGGAGTTTTTACGACGTTATATATAGAGAATATCAGCCAAAAAGATAAAAATATCAAAACAGAGTCTGGCGCACATGAAACAAGGTTGGCGCCAACGCTGGCCATTGGCGGCAGACGCTAACCCTGGCGCTAGGCGCTACAGCTAGCGTTTAGCGTTGACCTGGAAATTCACGCGTTTTCCTAAAATCAGATAAAATTGCCATACAGGAGGATAAAATCGTATTTCCCTAAAAAATGCTCTTTGATTTTAATTAAAACTCTGAAAAGTCAACAAAAGTCTATTTATCAATGCTAATTGAATTAGGAATGAAAAGAACCTTCTAGAAGACTAAAACCATTCCTAATTGCATTAGGAATGATAAATCTATATTAAGCCCTCCCCTAGATCATTGGGCCGCATATAAAGCTCAAAACGGGCCCAGTTCAGTAATTTGGCCATAACTTCCTCAATATTCATCGGAATTGGTCTTATAATATATCGTTGGAAAACTCTTGTGAAGCCCCATCCAACTACACTACTATTGGACCCATATCATGTACCAACCAAACTGTATTGGCTGTTTTCTTAAAATAAGTTTTCAAAAACAGAGATAAGAGAAAAGAAATTAAAACTATCCGCAACACTAAACTTTCCACACTTTCACTTCATTCGATTATGATTCGACGCAAAAGGTACTCATCACTGGGTTTAGTTTCGGGGAGACACAAATGGGTGTCTACACTTCCCTCCGTTGTTCTTTCTTTTCTTAAACTAATACCACCCGCTAGCACCAAGGATTCTTCTCTTGATGTACTCTCTTCTGATTTTGATATTATGAACTCTATTTCTGAGTGTATTCCTTATCCTGAATCTTTCGAATACTATAACAATCAATCTAATGAAGATGATAATATTAATAAATTGGTTGAACTAATGAATGAACGAGTACAAAAGAACTCTATCATTGAAGAAACTAAAATAGTCAATATAAGAACCAATGAAAACAAAAGAGAAGTTAAAATTAGCTTTATTGTAAATTCGGAAGAGTGATCGACCCTCATATCGATGCTCAAAGAATTCAAAGACGTGTTCACGTGGTCATACAAGGACATGCTTGGAATAGATTTGGAAATCGTGAAACATACCATTCCCTTGAACCCTACCTCTAAACCAGTAAAATAAAAACTTCGACGACTGAAACCTGATGTCGCATTAAAAATAAAAGAAGAAGTACAAAAACAATTGGACGCAGGTTTCATTCGCGTATGTAATTACCCAGAATGGGTAGCGAACATCGTCCCAATCCCCAAAAAGGATGGACGCGTTCGCATGTGTGTCGATTTCAGGGACCTTAATACGGCTAGCCCTAAAGACGATTTTCCTCTACCACATATTGATATTTTTGGTAGATAACACGGCTGAACATGCGATGTTATCCTTTATGGATGGATACGCAGGTTACAACCAAATTTTAATGGCAAAAAAATACGAAGAAAATACGTGCTTTATTACCCCTTGGGGTACATATTGCTATACAGTCATGCCATTTGGTTTAAAAAATGCAGGAGCTACGTACCAAAGAACAGTTACCACTCTCTAGCATGATATGATGCATAAATAAATAGAAGTATATGTGGATGATATGATCGTAAAGTCTAAAGATAGAATAAAACATATAAAAGCTTTACGCAAATTGTTCGCTCGCATAAAAGAATACAAAATGCGATTGAATCAACAAAAATGCGCCTTCGGAGTAACTTCTGGCAAGTTACTCGGATACGTAGTAAGCAAACGTGGTGTTGAGATCAATCCCTCTTAAATAAAGGCAATTGTTGACATGCCTCCCCCGAAAACAGAAAAAGATATTATGGGGTTCCTTGGCAAACTATAGTACATTAGTCGATTTATCAACAAATTGTCTATGACTTGTGAGCCAATATTTAAAAAATTGAAAAAAGAGGAAAAACATGAATGGGACGATCAATGCCAAAAGGCCTTTGAGAAAATCAAAGATTATCTCAAAAGTCCACAAATTTTAGCCCACCAGTACCCAAACAACCTCTTGCGCTATACATCACAGTTACAGACATGGCCACAGGCGCCATGTTAGCACAAGAGGTAGAAAAAGTCGAGCGTGCAATATATTACATAAGTAAAAAGTTCATTCAATAAGAAACAAAATATAGCACCTTGAAAAAAACAAGTCTAGCATTAGTGTGGGCAATTAAAAAATTACGACATTATATGCTACCATACACCACTCATGTGATTTTTCATGAAAATCCGATAAAGTATTTGTTTGAACAACCACCTATACAAGGAAGGATATCCAAGTGGTTGGTAATGTTGGCCGAATTTGAGCTAAAATATATTCCTGAAAAATCAATGAAAGGAAAAGTGATTTATGATTTTCTAGCCCAACATCCAATTCAAACAAGTCATGCAGAAACTACTCATCTTTCGGATGAAGAGATTCTCATTCACAAGATGACAAATGGGTAATGTACTTTGACGGTGCGTCCAATCAAAAAGGATGTGGCTTAGGAGTGTTACTCATATGTCCAGAGGGAGCACATACTCCAATCTCTGTGAAATTAGACTTTGAGGTTACTAATAATGCCGCGAAATGTGAAGCATGAATTATTGGATTAGAAGTAGAAGCTAGCATAGGAGTGCAAAAATTAGAGGTATATGGAGATTCTAGTTTGATTATAAATCATATACTGGAAAAATGGAAAATAAAGAACTCCACAATGATATTATACCAAGCACACCTAGAGCAACTCATCGAGCATTTTGAACATAATGATTTTAAATATCTCCCAAGGGATGATAATCAATTTGCCGATGCGCTACCAAAATTAGCCTAATTGATCAACATTCCAGATCACTTAAATATGATGCCATTATGAGTTGATAGAAGAGAAGAACCAGCATATTGCAATGCAATAGAGGAAGTAAATGACATCGAAGGAGATAATCCTTGGTATGATCATATCCTCCAATCTATTACCCATGGCACATATCCTGAAAATACTTCATCGAAAGACCAACGAGCCTTTAGAACAATTGGGACATAATACGGTCTAGTAAACGGTCAATTATGCAAAAAGGACCTAATGGTCAAAGGTTATTGTGTATAGACCAACCTGAATCCACACGCCTTATGGAAGATACTCACAAAGGTGTTTATGGACCTCACATGAATGGTAAAATGCTTGTAAAAATAATTTCACCACAAGGTTACTATTAGTCCACTATGGAACATGATTGCATTTAATATGTTAAAAAATTTCCAGAGTGCCAAATGTTCAATAATTTACCACAGCTTTCACCATCCGAACTATACAACCTCACTTCCCTTTGGCCTTTTTCCATTTGGGGAATTAACATAATTGGTAAAATTTCTCCAACAGGAGCAGGAGGGCACAAGTACATATTAATAGCCATCGATTACTTTACCAAGTGGATTAAGGTACCTTCTTACGTGAATATCACTTCTAAACATATCGCAAAGTTTCTCGAACAAAACATATTTTGTAGATATGGAGTTCCACATGAACTAATTAGTGATCAGGGATCTCAATTCAAAGCTGAAGTCGAGACCCTCTTAACTCGTTATAAAATAAAACATCATTACTCATCTCAATACAGACCTCAAATGAATGGAGCTGTAGAATCGGAAAATAAAAAAATAACAGTAATTATTAAGAAAATGGCAGAAAATTATAAGGACTGGCCGAATAAACTACACTTCGCATTATGGGGTTATATAACGTCCATACGAACATTAATTGGAGTAACTCCATATTCCTTAGTTTTTAGAATGAACGCAATTCAACCAGTCGAAATGGAAATACCATCCCTACGTATCGTACTCGAAAGTAAGCTACCGGAAGCTAAATGGATAAGAGCGAGGTATGAAGAGATTTTATTCCTCGATGAACGACGATTAAGAGCTTTGCATCATGTACAAGTCTACCAACGGCGCATTGCGTGTCATTTTAATAAAAGGGTAAAACCCAGAAATATCAAAGAAGGTGACTTTGTATAAAAGGAGGTTAAGGGTCCATTAACCGATCAAAGAGGGAAATTCAAGCCTAATTGGATGGGTCCCTACCGCGTAAGTGAAATCCTATCAGGAGGAGCCGTTAGATTAATGTATATTGGAGGTGATGAAATTCGCCAATTTATAAACATTGATCGACTTAAAAAATATTACATATGAAATCCAGATAAACTCATTCATTCATTAAATAAATCATTTTTTTTAGCATTCAATCGAAAGATTCTAAGTGTTATGCACTTTACCAAATAACACAGTAAAGCACATAACACTTGGGGGGTAATTTAAAAATAATAAAGCATCCTAAGTGTTCATATTTTTTCGAACATCTCGAAAAACTCTTCACACTTGGGGGTAATAATGCAGAAAATAAAAAAAAAATAAAAACACTCGTAATACAAGTGTCGCGCGCAACTGAAATGGTTGCGCGTAGATGTCACGCGCAACAAAAATACAGTTGCGCGCGACAAGCTCGCACAACCTTGGATGTTGTGCACGCCACCTGATGACGAATTGTGAACCCAAATTTTTTTTTTTTTACGCTTGAATAAAGTTGCGACTTTTACTTGCGACAAAAAGAGGGTGTTTCTTGAATATAACATGTACTCAGAAAAATAAAAATTAAACTTTGATTTAAATTTTATTTTGAAACAAAGTTTGATTAATTTTCATTTAATTTCTATTCAAGAGATTAAGGAAAAATTAAAAAAAATAAATAATATAAAAAAAACATTATAAAAGAACTACGCTAAGACCTGATTTCGTATTACAAATACGTAGGCAATCTTTATGATTCGGTCATATTAAAATAAAATATATAAAGCTTATTTTATTTCATTCAAAATTCAAAGTAAGAGACATGATTGAACTAGATGATAAATAATAAAAAATAAAAAAAAAAACATAGTAGTGATTACACTTTATTCAAATTAAACTAATGATAAAATTATGTAACACTCTAAGGTTTTACTATGTCCTCGATTGTCACTGATGATGGAGGAGTAGTTTCCATTGCAGTTTTTTTCATAAACCTTTGAGCTTTCCCCTACACTCTTCTTTTTCACCCAAACATTGTTCTTCAATTTAGGGATTGGGGCCTTTGCAACCTGTTTTCCTTTTCCTTTGACAATTGGAGCTTTCTTGCGAGTATTTGGTGAAGGTTCTTTAATTTTCACCCCTTGTTGCGCATGTTTAGGAGGAGCCTTTCTCTTTGGTTCTTTTGAACGAGCCTTAGAAGATGAGAAATCCAATTTTCTTCTCACTCCTTTGTTTTGACCACTAGGAGGAGTCGTGGTGGCTGAATGCATCAAAGGCATAGGTGGATTACGAGCCGTGGCCGCTTGATATTGTGATCGAGCCTTGTTCAATTCGCCCTTATCTGTCGCATTCATCCAAGCCTTGTAAAAGGAAGACAATACAATACGATCTTGCGAGGGAATAATTTGTTTCATCCCATATTGTCTCATTACCCTGCAAGGAAAGATATAAGTAGTACTAGATAGGCCTAGAAGCCTAATATAAGCGCAATTAAAATTATTCCCAACCATACTACTTATGTTCCACCAAGGAATCACAAAGCGTATGTTAGGAACCCCATGACAGAAAAACAACGTCCATTCTTCTTCATTCTTATGCTTGTAGAGAATTCGACGTCCAGGGAATGTCCTTACTCCATTAGCCTCAAGTTTTTGTGGCTGATCAACAATTCTCAAACGTTCCATGAGCCAAATCAAAAAAAAAAAAAAAAAAAAAAAAAAAAGAGAAAAATTAGTTTGCAATTTTACCCAAGCAGGTGGCGCGCGCATCAAAATCAATTGTGCGCGCCATCCGCGTGCATCGCAGAAGATTGTGCTGGTCATGCCAGCGCAACTTCATGAATTTACTGATATACGTCGAAAAAATAAAACGTATGTGTAATAGGAGTGAACTTCCCGTGAAACCGTTTTTGTTAGGGTCTTCTCTAAGTCGATTCAAGCATAGAACGGCTTCCGCCAAAGCCAAAGGAGCGGGTGAATGACATCCCTATTTGGACACCATGGAATAATCTCCATACTCTTTGCCTGTCCTAAGTAAACAATTAACAACAAGACAATAACATAAAGCACGAATTTTAAAGCGTTGTTTAGTCATGTTGTCACGAGGGGAGATGAAGTATTCAATAAATTTGATCAAATTCACGCCTTCTTCAGTTCCAATGTTAGTCATATCATTGTCAGACAAACCAAAAAATCTTTAGAATATAGGTTTGGGATCCGACAAGGTAGGCGCATAAGTCATTGGGAGAGTATTTGCAAAGAAGCCTAGCAAGGCCTCAAACTCACCAGGTAGTGGGACAATTTCATCTCCTTTAAACAAACAAAGATGGTGGTTGGAGTCCCAATGATTGACGGCGGCATGAAGAAAATCAAAATTTATCACTTGTTGCATGTAATTATATAAGGGTCTTGGTGGTAAATTTTGAAAGCTAGTTTGTCCTCGGTTTAGATGGAAGTAACCCATTTCTTCAAACGTTGTTCAAAGGTTTTCACCATTGTTCAAGTTCAAAAAGAATAAGAGAGAATTTAGAGAGATTAATTCTTTTTAGTTTCTTATGATATCACTAAGCTAATGAATGCGTGATAATCAAAAGCCTACACGAAACCATGTTTAAATAAACTCAAGAAGGGCAAAATTTCGGCAATTTTCATTCAAAGGAAAGTTCACCAGCAGGTGGCGCGTGCAACTCATGTGTTGCGCGCGCCATCAGCGCGCAACCAATTTCAAGCTCGACAGTCGCGCGCAACTCATCCAGTTGCGCGCATCTGGTCTGTCGCGGCATGAAAAATAGATTTATTTTCGTACTTTGGACTACATAAAACGAAATCTTGACAGAATCTTAAGACTAATTATACACTTACCTTTTGATACCTCTTGTGTCTCTTTTTTCTTACGTATTTTCCTTTTTTTATTTTAATTTTATTCTTATTTTTATTCTCTTCTTTCCTTTTTTTTTCTTTACTCTTAGTTTTCTTTTGTTTTTTTTGTCTCTTTTTGTTATTTTTCGAGGGGGGTAAGTCAAGAACCCTTCCCTCTCTCGGGGAAAAAAATTTATATAAAATAAAAAATATTAAATAAATAAATAAATAAATATATATATAAAAAAGTACACATGCAAACAAAAGAAAATGACATATATATACAAAAAACTTCAAACGTACAACACAATAAATGTACATGTATTTCCTAACTAAAAAAAATGTGTGTGCAAAGGAGGTCAGGATGCTCGGCGACTCCTAGACGGCTGCTGCACATCCTGCAAAATCCGAACGAAGATTAATACATAAAATGTGTGATAAATTCGTTAAAAGAAAAATAAATATATAATAAACTTACCACTACCATCCGATGATCACGTCATGACAAAGAGATGAGAGCTCTCCGATAAGCAGCTCGAAAAACGCGTAAAGTAGTCACCATGCCGTTCACGGTCTCTCGTGGAACCTGTTCCAAAATACAAGGACGGTTAGTAACTAAATGTATATGAAAAAAATGTAAATAAAATACATATGCATAAGGAACATACCGACTCAACCGTCTCATGAACAAACGGTATCCCCTCCTCATCCTCCACTGCTGGAAGGATCTCACGAATTACCGACCCAACAACATCGGTATACGTGATCTCTGCCGTAGGAGGCACCCAACCACCTAGCTCGACCCGACAATAATGGGTCAAGGTTCCGAAAAAAAATATCAATAACAAAAGAGAGTTAAAGTACTAACCGAAACAAAAGCTGGGAAAGGAGTCAGCCTGGATGCAATGAAAGTCGGATACGATGCATCCAACAGCACCAGCTGCTCCGTTGGATAACCTAGGATCGCCTGAGCTCGATTCTTGGTAGACAGCAAATCCGGATGTAACATCCGGATCGGAGGATCCAGAGAAACCTTGTGCTCCTCAAATAAAGACTGCCAGAGAACACGCTCGTCTAAAAACCAAGCGTCTGTCTTCTGGAAGTCCATGATAAAGGGCCCGGAAATGGCAACGAATCATGCCAGACCAGACAGCCTCAGGGACTTCGACGATCAAACTCTAAGGAAGGAGATCGATCTATAAACAAAGCCACATGAAAAATCATTAGAAAGTAAATAAAAAAAAATCAAAAGATGCACATGTAGTTGAAATACTCACCGACGTACGAGTCGCCGAAAGGATCCTCTGGCGAAAGTCGCCGGCTTAAGTGGTTCGTCTCTTCTAAATCGTGACCAATTGATGGACGTAGGAAAACGAGCAGCCTCAAGCATCCTTGGGGCTAAGAAAGGCAGGTACGAGTATCCCCAAGCCTAAAAGAAAACCGAAAAATGATAAGCTTAAAAGGGAAAAACAAAAATAATAATTGAAAGAGGCTTAAAGTATGTACCTCAAGGATACGACCGTGCCACGTAAGGGAGATCCGAAGAAACTCAGTAGATGCCGCGGAATCCATCACTCGGGTCGCCTTGCCCATAGATGTAAGCATACGGGCATGCAACACCTCCGCGCAACTCAGGTTACCTACTTGCCCCAAATTACTGTGGCAAATAAGTAACCCAATAGCGAAACGTTCTCCTCGATCACTCAAGTTAATGACGGAAAAAACGTGAGAAATGTATATCCGAGCCAGATGCTTAGGTGTACACTGCCGATCAAGCTCGTCAGCCAACAACTCGTCGGCAAGAACCGAGTACGGACAAGACTGCGCGTACACGTTAAGGGTCGCCGCGAGACAGTCCCCAACAAGGTCACGCAGTCTCTCGTCTTACCCCTTAACAATATCTATGGCTACGAGCTCGCCTCCAAAAGGAAAACCCGTAATCATAGAGAAATCGAAAGGGGTAATCGTAATCTCTCCCCATGGAAAGTAGAAAGTGTTGGTGGAATCCCGCCTAAACTCCAGCAATCCACGGAGAAAAGCTAACGACGCAGGCTGACTCGATAAATCTAGAAGAGCCGCCAGCTGGGGGCTGATTCCTGAAAGCACCACAATCTCCTTTGCCACCTTGAGCAAACTCGCAAAATGGGCTCACAGGTAATCTGAGCCGTATAGACGCATGTTAGGCTACTTCTAAGGAATAAATAAATAAATAAATAATCGGTTATAGTTTGAAAAGGAGAAAAAAAAAAGAAAAACGAAGGCGTAAAGAACTCACGATGCCGCGCCACCCTCTGATCTAGACATGATGGTCTAGGTCACACTTAAGAACCCTAGGGTCCCAGTTGGGAGGAGCCTCCCAAAATCACATCCTCCAGGCGATGTCGATCGGCTGCAACGCGTCGCTCCAGAACCTCCTCTCGGGGATGGGTCACCCTCTTTCGAGGGCGGACCGCCTCGTCTGGACCCTCTAGAATCTCCTCATCATCGACGAATGGAGGCGAGTCCATGTTATGATTAGGTAAGGTTTCTTTTTTTGTTTATTTTCTTTCTAAAACTAAGCTAATATACGTGTTCTAGACCCATTTATGCAGCATAACGGCTGCTGATAGGGCAAAACACAAAAATCGAATTCCACCAACACTTGGGGGCTACGATGCTTGCAGTTACCCTTAGTAAATGGGGGTTTCTAACACCCACAAAAGCCATACTATACCAGTTTCAACTAAGCATTCAAGTGGATTTTATTTCAAAATCTCAAAGAATCAACTACTCCTAGACGAATAACAGTAATACAAACATGATTATCGTCTACCAAACAATTTTGAGGTTTAAACATGGCAAAAAACAAGCTAAGAGTATGCTTCGTGCCATTTTTCAAAAATTAAAAATTCGCAAAATGTGAATTATGAAAGTAATACTAGTTCTATTACTATAATCTACTTCATAATCAGCAAATGTAACCAAAATGAGCACGAAAAAGCAATGGATTCGAGCAAAATTCGAAGAAAAAGATAAAGAACAACATATAAGGTTCAATACTTAACCATTTTTCATGAAATTTGTTACAAAACACTCCTTAAACAAAACATAACAACATATAACAAACAATTTCAAGAATAATGGAACAAATCGTAAACCCCCAAATTCAAAATTTTGGGTTTAACGATTCGAAAATCGTTCCAATTAAGCTAAAATAAAACGAAATATAACAAACGACTTACATTGGATTATGGAAAATATGAATAAGGGACGAGATCTACTTCCTTTATCTTCGAAAACAAGAAAATCCGAGTTCTTTAGAGAGAGAAAGAGGCAAAAATCGTGAAGGAAGGGGAGAGCGAGCGAAATGAAGAATCGCGCTCAACGATTTTCTTTTTGCTGAAATAAGTGTCGCGCGCAACTGAATTAGTTGCGCGTGACAAACCAGCCCAACTCATAATGATGCGCGTGCCTTGCGAGCGCGATCTACTGAGTTGCGCGCGGATACTGGTCACTAAAATGACCAGTATCTAAATTTTGGTTCGTTTGATCATTTGCTAACGGGTTTTGCTCGTTATTAGACGTAATGACGCGCAAATTATCAAAATCATTTAAATTGCTTTGCATTTTACAGTTTGTTTTCTTCTTTGTTGGTTTTTTTCATCATTCTTGCATGCACAACGTACTTTGTACCTTCCCTAAGCATCTATTTTGAACGTTTTTCATAAGAGTGTCTTAAGATATTCCGTGGTGGTGCTTTATGTAAAAGCACCCATAGACCGGTTTGTCATTTTACTGTACTGATGTTATAACTGTATGGCTTTTCTTCTTTTTTTACGTCTGAAGAAAAAAAAAGGCGTTGTCATGCCACATAAAAATGCAAAAGGCGTATCGTACGGCGCAAAATTGTACGGCGTAGGTGTTGCGTAAAATTTCAGTTCAGCCCAAGCTTTGCAAGATTTACCTCTCGGAACTAAAAGGTAGAGGATTACTTTAGGCGTTAGCTCAAGAGTCAACAGGCGAGCTGAATCATCAGGAACAGACACTTCTTGATTGGAAGTAAATACGGTAGTTAGTGAGCTTACTAGCTTACCGGACAGTTAAGGTGTCCGTCCACCCCATGTATAAAGAAGCGACGAGACGATGTCGCGCCTATGTAGTCACGTACCCCCAGTCTTGAGACACGTGTACTCATCTTGTGGACAAAAGTGCTGAGAGAGTTGTTGACTTTCTTCCCTCTCACTGGATTTGGATATGTGCCTCCTGTCCTGAGAAATGTATTTCTATCTTGTGGACATTTGGCTCGATTACCGGACCGTTTAGGCTCGAATGCCAAAAACACCTTTTTCATCTTTTTACTTTGTTAAATTCAGGCTAAAGTTTCAATGACATATTGAGGGACTTTAGACCAACGATGACACGATTGAGAGGAAATCAACCCTTTAAAAAAAAAAAATCCGATCTCTTCTCATGACTTGACATCACCTAGAACACCTTTACTTATAAAAGCGTTCTACAATTGCAAAGGGTCAATCTAGATTCTTTAGCGCGTTAAGACTAGGAAAAAAATTTTCCAGCCTTAATAGCTACCTGTTTTGAACACTTAGTGAACCAAGTATCGTTTTCACATCCTTAGCGTTTCTGAAAAATTCTCTATCTTTAGAGAACTTCGTAGAATGAGTCTCGGATTTATTTCCTTGACTACTTTGATCATCGTCTATTCTAGAGTCGATCAAAGTGGGGGCTAACTGTATACATCTACTAAATCCGATCATAATTAGGCTTAAGCCCGTGCTTAAAACCCAATAATGACGGATTTAGGAACGCCTAGGTTAAATTTTGATGCTGCTGCAGAAAAAGCCGCCCGCATCTCAACCAGTCGCACTGGGCAAGCACGCACAACTAATTCAGTTGCGCGCGACACTCAGCGTAACCTCTAGAGATGCGCTCGTGGAAGATTCATAATTTTATAAAAATATAAAATCGAATCTTACCATAAGGCCACGCGCAAGACGTCTTGTTGCGCTGCCCATAGCAGCACAACTAAATTACTTGCGCTAGGATGCCGCATGCAACTCATCCAGTTGCGCGCGACACCTGCTGCGGCAGACTGTTTAAAACCCTAATCCTACCCATTCCATATAAAAAGAGGCTTAATCTGAGGCTTAAATACATAGAAAATAACCTAAAATTCTGGTAGAATACTTGTGAACATGTGCTATCTAACCTCTCTTGTCCTAAACACTCACCCCTTGATATTTTGTTACTTCAGTGGAGGTTCCCAAACAAGAAGGTTTCCATAAGTGTTCTAAACGTAAATCTAGCAAAGAGAAGTGGTAAGTTACCGAGTACTTAAATAAATCATATTTATTTTCTTGTTTAAAATAACTTTAATTAATGAATTAGTGTTGCTTGATCACCTTATAAGGATTAATTAACCAATTCCACATAGTATCCTGCGTTATATAAAGATTAGAATTGGATAAATAGTTGTTGATTGATCACTTAAGCCAAGGCGAATATTGTTTATTTTCTTGTTCTTTTAACGAAATTGATTAAATAAAGAATAACGATGTTGCAATGTAATTCCTATGTGAAATAACGTATGTAAATAAAATCAACTAACTTAGTTTTAGGTATTGCGTTGCATGTATTGTTTGGTGATGAAATTGTAAAAAAGGAAGAGGTAGTAAAGGCCGCACTAGGGCTAGGATAGCGATTCCCCCCTAAAGGGAACGTTATTTTAGTACCCTTGCTCCCGAACTCATTTTTGGTTTATGTAGACCAATTTGGGCATGGGTAAACTTACGATTCGTGCTAATTAATCCATGAACTCCAAATGGAAGAAAGGCATGTACGAGGTTTATGAGTTTTCCTAAAACTCATTGGCGACTCCCTACTTGTTTCTTATAAAAAAGCGTGATGACAAGATCAATTCTAATTCAAGGTCCCCGAAACAATAAGGAATTCAAATCCTAATACACCCTAACAAGTGTAAAGTCCTAGGCTTTTAAATGGTCATGGGAATCTAAGGATAAGATCCCCTATGATGGGAACACCCTCATTACAATATCAAGCATCAAAGATCATCACCCTACATACCACAAAAAAAGGGTACGGTTGAATCAGCCAAAAGGAATGTTAAAACTATCAATGAAAAGATGATGGAAAATTACAAGGATTGTCCAAGTAATCTACATTTTTCCCTTTGGGGTTATCGAAATTCTATTTATACATGAACGGGAGCTACCCCTTTCTCTTTAGTCTATGGAGTTGAAGCTGTACAACCAATAGAGCTCAAAATCCCTTCTCTACAAATCGCGTTGGAAAGTTAACTAGATGAAGTCGATTGGATTAGAGCGAGATATGACGAACTAGTCTTACATGAAGAAAAATGCTTGGCAGCGTTGCATCATGTCCAAATCTACCAACAGCATATGGCACGACATTTCAATAAAAAAGTGAAAACTAGGAATATTAAAGAAGGTGATTTAGTGCTTAAGGCACTTCGCAAAAATGTATTAGATCCAAGAGGAAAAATTAGACCAAACTGGTCAGGTCCGTAAATTGTCAAGCCCATTTTGTCGGGTGGACAATACAATTGGTGACATGGATGGCAACTATTTCCACAATTTAACCAATTTGGATCAACTCAAGAAATTTTATGCCTAGTTGCATGGGTTCATGACCCGATAGAGCTACGTTTGGCCTAATTTCTTTATAAGGATACGTAGGCAACCCCTCAAGAGGGCCCGGCCACAAAAAAAAATTCCCTCCTTCAAATATAGCACACAAGGTAGCAAATTGTAACTAAACTAAGAAATTCCACAGTGGCAGCCACCGCGACACAGAGACAACCGCCGTGCTACGTCAGTATCCACCACGACACACAAAGTTCCACCGTGGTGTGGCTGATTATTGCAGCAAAAATAATACCACGCCATTCCAGTCTTCGGCGCGCAATATGCAGTAGACGATCCCCGCGTCACGGTATTTTCCAGCGTGACGCGACAGAATTTTTTGTGGCGCGGCATAACAGGATTTTGCAAATTCTGTTTTACGAATATTTTATTCCGCGATTTTTATTATTCTTCCATTGCGTCCGACTTCTTGACTCCGATACTATAAAAAAAAAGTCATTGTAATTTTTGTTTAAGGAAAAAATAAATTCTATTATTATTGAAATAAATGTGACTTCAATTATTGGCATCATACGCCTTATTTTAAAAATAAAAATTGAAATAATATAAGCAAATAAATATTGGTCTAATCCTTCTTCACTTTTGACGCTTCATCCTTCTTTTCCACAAAGTCGGCCTTCACCATTCGTGTGTCTTTTGTAGCCCGAACCGTCACACCTCTAGTTGAACTTTCACCCGTTTCACCTTTCTTATAGTTCTTAGGTTACTTCTCTCTATAAACCATCTTTTCTTTACCCTTTCCTTTCACATAATTCTTCTTGTTAGGCATTATAGGAGTCTTAAACTCAATTCCTTGTGTTCTCGGACCTAGACGATCTTTAGGAGGCGCCTTCTTATTTCCAAGACGTCCCTTCACATCAAAGCTGTGTGATGCGACTCGATCCCTTCTACTTTAAGGATTCAACCATGCCTTGTATGCACTAGACAAGGAAGGAGGAGCTTGGTTACTCGCAGAAACGGTCCACAAAGGCCTTCCAATCCAATAAGTCTTGTACTTGTGAGCATTACTTTCATGCAATGATACTTCACGAGGACTATCGTTATAGCGTGGAACTACTTGTTCAAGTTCATATCGTCGCATCAATCGGGAAGGACAATAAAAAGTCATCTTTGAAATACTAGGAACGCGACAATAAGGAGTATCATTCGTCCCAACCATACTGGTAAGCCTCCCCCAACGCACCACCCACCAAATGGAAAATTCTCTCTTTGCATAGAACACCTTTCCAATCATCAAATGACATGTTTGTAGAGTAATTCTTTTTCTTATGGACTAGATCATTGGGACCATATTTTTCATATCATCGGGGCATTCTAAAAGTTCTAAACTCTCCATCAACCAAATCTACAAAAGAAAAAAAACAATAAAAAAAATCAGTAACAACAAAAGTGCATAGGAGCACCGTGACATGGTAGCCAGTATCGTGTCGTGGAAAACATTAGTGTGACACAGTGCTAGACCACATGTCACGACAGTTAAATAGATTGCGTTTTTTCCTGCAACAGTACTAGAGAGTCATTCCTGATGGCTTTCCGGTCAGATTTTGCTTCGTTAAGGCCACGCAAAGTTTCTCCAACGCAAGTAGGCAAAGGGGATCTTCCAGATTCAACATGTTCAAGCACAAACGCTAAACAAGCATGTCCTACTCCATCGTTTCCAAATAAAAGCTTGCTAAACATGCAAAAAATAAAAGTCATTCTACGGTATACATGATAAGACTCAAAGACATTAAGATTGAAATACAAATTTGCAATCTTTTCTAGATCTAATTCATTACCACACAAAATTTTATTTAAATCTAGATCTGTCAGATTCAGATGACGTTCAAAATCTTGGTAATAATATTCACGTAGAGTGGGCATTGCAATGCGATTTCTAGCAGGAAAGCCAAAGATAACACCACATTCCTCCGATGGAGAACAGATTTCATCATAATCAAACTTGAAACAATGAGTTTCCGGACTCCGATAATCTAAGGCTGCCTTGAGAAAATCATGTTCAATAGCTACATGCCTTAATGCTAATAAACCTCTGACATGAAACAATTCTAGCTCTCTTTTGTTTGCATTAGTCAAAGAATAGGACCAGTCACGTAATGTATTATCAAAATTCTAAGACATTATTATTGAAATATGAAATTCTAACTATTTTATAATTCGTAATTATGCATATCACGAATAAACTGGTTGTATTTTATTGCCAAAACACTCAGAAACACGATAAATCTATCCAACTATATGTGCAAAATACTACACTTCAATATATGTGCACCGTGACACGGGAAATCACACCGTGTCACAGCAAAAAGTGCCTTGACACGTCAACATTTTCGGTGACATGGTATATTCTTCCATGTCACGACAATCACGCGTCTTTATATTTTCATCCTTTACCTATTTTTATTCGGGTTTTTATTGTTTTTCCTTCATCGTCTATCATTCAATCTCGTTTTTCGAGAGTTTTATTCCTAATAACATTCTCCTTTTTTTATTTTTATTATTATTTTTATTTTTATTTTTATTTTTATTTTATTTTTATCTTGGGGAAGTTGAAAAACCTGTCCCATTTTTATTTTTTAATTTTCTTTTTCTTTTGGGGAAGTTGTAAAACTTATCCCAATTTTATTTTGGGGATGTTATAAAACTACTCCCATTTTTTTTCTTTTGGGGAAGGTCGGTTCCCTCCACTTACGAAAAATAACGCTTTTTTCGCGTCATTAATAAATGCACAATCACACACAATCAGTCTCAAGCACACACAAATATGCACACTAATTAAGTAAATAATGTAAAATACGTAAAGTGTGAATAAAATATACAAAGTCAGTCATGATACATAAATAGTGTTAAGTGTTACCAATCAAATTAAAGTACATAATAAAAACCCTCGGTCAAAATCCTCAAGATCTAGAAGAGCTAGGATTAATGTCATCACGAGCCTGCCAATACAGGAACATCGAAGCAAAGAGTCCCTCCATCATCCGGGTACGAGGAGTAGTATCCCTACTGGTCCCTATAGCTCCAGTAGAAGACAAACTCAAAGTAGGACATGTCTAGCTGGTAAAAGGCGTACGCTGACTCCAAGATGTAGGAAGCGTCGAAGGAGGCATCGTCCTAGACAATGGAACTTAAAATAAGCCCTGCACCGGTGGAGGCAGCGTGCCAGACAATGGGACTGAGAATAAATCCTGGTCTACGGGGGTAATGACTGGCTTAAAATCAAGTTGTGAAGACTGGAATAGCTGGGAAGATGAAGGGCGCTGCCACTGAGCCTTAAAATGCTGGAATGGCAGAGAAGACTGAGGCTGCTGCCACTGAGCCTCCTGAAACGGATAAGAAGGATGAGGCTGCCACCGTTGAGTCTGAAACCCCTAAAATGGCTAGGAAGTCGAAGGTTGCTGTCACTGAGACTGAGAATGCTGACGAACCTCAGAAGATCGTCTTTGATGACTAGGCTCCCCATCGTCCGAGCCTCTATGCCTCGTGAGCGAGCGGGAGCAGGACCTTCGTCGCCTTCGTCGCTCCTGAAAGACACAAAATGAAAAGATATTATTAGTGCAAGATAGAACAAATGGTAAATATGGGAAAACAGTTGAATATACCTCGAGAACATCGCCATAATCAGGTTATTCAACGGTTTAAACAGAGACTAGCAACAAAATTCTCAAAGGAAATCATACCACGGAAAGACGGGGCGGAGGAGCTAAGGAAGGAAGCATATCCTGTGAATAATCACCCTCCATACGCCCGAGCTCCTCCCAAGGAAATGTATAGCGCTCCCCCCTGTTCATCAACTCCCCAAGCAACTCTAGTGGAGGCAAAGGCACCACAAAGCGGTCAGTACTGTGCTAAAGAACAATGCGCTCACCAAGATACCAAACAAAGCGTGCTGTACCAAAGAAAACAGTACGGCACGCCGAAAGCTCTAATGCCTCAGGAACATCGGTCATCCCAGCCCAAGGCCGATACTGGATCTCGACAATTACCTGAAAACCATAAAAAGTTGCAATGAATCCCGAAAAATAACATCAAAGTAGAGAATAACATGTTATGAAATCGATTCTTACACCAACAGAAGAGGTGCCTCAACGCAGCAGCACGCGCAACGTAGATACGGACTCCACTCGTAATTCGTCTCGGTCACGCCAGCTGGCTCCAACAGAGAAATCATTGACCGCTCTGCGACGCCGTCGAGGGGCCAATCCCGAAATTTACTCATAGAACCACAGCTTCAAAGAAAGTAATCTCTAACTACATGAGTTAAACTGGTAAAATAAGACAAGAAGAAGAAAGATCGTCACCTCTACAACTCTCCATAAACCGCAGACAACAAAAGGGGCCTAGTCATTCAGCTGCCTGCAGCCATGACACAACGACGAGAGTATATCTGAATATCCAATACTCACCCAACTATAGAATCTTATCTCGCCGATCCTGACCAGAGTAGGTAGGTAGCAAACGAGCGCACGTGAACTCTTATCATGAGAAAGCGTCCCGGAAATGAGAATCAAGATAAAGATCCGTACTCGCTGCTCTGGTGTCGTCTCAATTATGTCAAAGCCATGGGCAAGAACATAAGCCAACCCTGATCGCCTACTCCAAGGACCACCTCGAGGCACTGGTTGAGTCCTGATTAGGAATGGCAGTGGATCCGGACCCGACCCGGATTCGTGGATCTAGATCCGTTTTTTACGGATCTGGGTCTTCAAGTCTACCCGTTTTTTTTTTATTTCTTATAAAAAAAAAAAACTAAAATTGTGTGTTTTGTTTATTAAAAATGTAGATAATGTTAGTAGTGTATAACTTTAATATAGGTTGAACTAACTTAATAACCACGACGGAAGTTTGTAATGCATTTTTTTTACCCAAATATTACATTTATTGCAAAAAATTAGGCAAAATATACAGGACCCGGATCCGTTGAACCCGTCGGTTCTGGATCCGGGTCTTCATTTTCCAGACCCGACCGATCTGGGTCAGATCTGGACCCTAGATACAAAAACGGTTCAAGATCCAGGTCCATCTAGACCCGGTCCATATCCGACCCGTTGCCATCCCTAGTCCTGATATGCTGAACAACATGACCTAACAACTCTGTTACCTCAAGCGCCCCCCAAGTGAGGTCTGAAACCTGTCGTACAGCTCGCTCGGTGAAGCGCAAGCCGCTGATCATGCTGAAATCCAGAGGGTTCACTGTCATCTCCCCCCAAGAAAAGTGGAAAGTGTTGGTAGTATCCCAAAAATACTCCAACAACGCTCGAACAACTGTCGAACCACAACCTCGGGGGCTGCGAAATCCTACGACTGCTGAATAGAAATCTCCTAAACCGGCAGACTCCCATAAGGCGTTAGTGACAAAATTCCCCGTGATAATCCTGTATAGCCGGGGAATCAAATCTCCAGCTTCTAATCGATGATGGTGAAGCATGTCATCGACTACGCCAGTAAGTGGACGGTGAGAAATATGGTTCTCACGACAGAAAACCAACTCGTATTGTGTCCACAGAGGTTGAGTCCACCTACCCCTACCCGTAGAAGGGCGAGGCTCAGTCTCCAAGGCATCGTCGTCTATCCCTCGGGAACTATAGGAGTGTCCTCTCGAAAATACTGACGTCGACCACGAGTAGAAATGTCGCAATCCCGTTGGCTGGGCATGCTATTACATTCAAACAAAAATAAAATCTAAATACGTAGCATCATTTCTTAAGTTACTAAGTTATTTATTCAAAAACGACTTAACGACTACTCAAGTTGTATCTTCTGTTATACACAAAATTGTTACCTCAAGGCTAAAAATTAGCAAAATATTAGAATTATTTCTAGTACTTAGTTTCTGCATGACGAACTACAGTTCTTCTAATTGCATGATACTATGTTCTCTATTACAATATAGTACAGAGCATGTGTTCGAAGTTGCACAAAAACAACAGATTGACACATCATGGCATATTTTACAAGATCTACAACCAATATATCATCATTTGAATCGCGAAGAAATAACGTGAACAACAAGAACACCATTTCACACACTAGTAGTACCAAAAATTTTGATTTACTCATTTCTTCACAAAATCACACAAACTTGGTCTCAAATTGCTCACAAACAAACAAACATACATTCATGTACAAGCAAATTAATGGCAAGAATTTTGACATAGAAGCTCAAAATTAAAAAATCCACAATTTGATTCTAGGGTTTTAAGCAAATATGGCATTTACAACATGATATGAGACATAATAAAAGGAAACTAACATAAATCCTTGTAGAAATTTGAAATGATGAAGATAGAAAGATATTTGAGTGAATTTGGTGAAGAATTGAGCTCAAAAAGCTCGAAAAAAGCGCAGCAACAGCAGCTCCAAAACCGCGGCACGGCAACTTTCACCGCGATACGGTAGCTCACGACGTGTCGCAGTGAACCTCCACGCAACACGGACGGCAAAGACAGGAGCGACGAGTACTCAAACAGCAGCAGCGGCGAAATCGAAATAAAATGGCGAAGCAAATACACCATGACACGATTACAGACAACGCGTCACGGCGAAGACCTTCATGCACCAGTGCTATATCGCCGTGACGCGGTACTTTGTGAAAAATTAAAAATAAAAAGAAAAGAGCATAAGAAGAATGAGAAGACAAAAATGGCGAAAAGGAAGCAACAAAATAAAATGGGAAGAAGGCATAACAAAGCTCGAATTTAAAGCAAAACAATCCCGTGACACGATGACTGTTACCGCGTAACCCGGCGTAACAGACGTGGTGCGGCACTTATATCCAAACGCATTGACCAGTTCAGCAAAAAACAAATCCCGTATCACGAGATTTTTTACCGTTTGACATGACTGGATACCATGTCACGACATAATGCAACGTAACACGGTGCACAGTCGTGTGTCCTGCACGCTCCTAAAAATTCCTGGCGAATATTCCGGGCATCTTTGACAAAGTTTGAACGATTATCCGCAGGTTTTGGACAGTTATTTTCTCACCGGAATTACGCAGAAAATTCTAATTACCATTTTATACCTAGCAAGCGTCAAAGTCATATTTTTGACACCTAAAATGGTCGGATAGTCGACTTGAAGGTAAATCATCTACGAGGACAATCGAACCATTATTATTTTATGGCATAAGGTTCTCAGAGACTTGCAACTCTCATTAGACAAGTTTTTTCCTTAAGAATGGAAAATTGTCGGTCATTGCAAAGAAGTCAGCGATTATATCAGTTTTCGACTTTCCTCAAGCATGGAAAGTATTATCGGTGGATTTCTTCAAGTATAGAAAACCGCCAAGTCAGCTTTCCTTGAGCATGGAAAGTATTATCGATGAATTTCTTCAAGTATAGAAAACCGCCAAGTCGGCTTTCCTCAAGCATGGAAAGTATTATCGATGAATTTCTTCAATTATAGAAAACCGCCAAGTCGGCTTTTCTCAAGCATGGAAAGTATTATCGGTTGATTTATTCAAGCAAAGAAAAACCGCCAAACTATTATGTCGGCTTTCCTCAAGCATGGAAAGTATTATCGATGGATTTCTTCAAGCATAAAAAAAACGCCAAATTAATATGTTGACTTTCCACAAGCATGGAAAGTATCATCCAGTAGGTTTCTTCAGGCTTAGAAAGCTACCAAACTCATAAGTCGACTTTCCTAAAGCATGGAAAGTGTTTCAACGAAACGTCATCCGGTGGATTCCTTCAAGCATAGGAAACTACCATACTCATTTGTCACCGATACACTGGTGTTAGATATGCATTCTATCCCTTTACTATTTTATTTGTACAACTAACATTTTTCTATAGGTATCGTCGTATACAGAGTAATTAAGGATCGCAAAACGTCTTAAATCATTCTCTGTCCCTATCGACTACTTTGACTATCGTTTTCAAAACTGACGTTTCTACAAACTCAGACAAAGTGGGAGCTTTTGTAGACACCTAAAAATGTCTCCCCGAAACAAAACCCAATGATAAACAATCTTTCACCACCATTATTGGTCGGGTTCAGTATTTAATCTCGAGAGTGCTTAAAAAGTCATATTTAATTAAATTCAGTCTCTAAAATGATCAACATATCAGTCTTGGTGTTTAGTCAAAGCATAGTTTAATTTTTTTTGGCCCAAACCTTTTTTTATTTTTTATTATTATTATTATTATTATTATTATTATTATTATTATTATTATTATTATTATTATTATTATTATTATTATTATTATTATTATTATTATTATTATTATTATTATTATTATTATTATTATCTCAAAAACAAAATCATACAACCTACAATAAATTAGTGGGAAGCCGAGAAACAATCTGGGCCCCCACTCCTCTAGCTATAGCAAATCCTACCCTAGTGAAGATATGAGCTGCAGCACGAGCCCCAATGTCTTGCGTCGACGAGAACCTCTGAATCCGCTTCAGTAACGCAACAGCCTCCTTCTCTAATTCCCCAAGCGAAGAAAAGGAGAAGGGAATGAAACCATATCCAATCACCTGACATCGAGCTTCATACTTAACCCGCTTCCGATGAGCAGCATCAGTCACAACGCGCCCAGGAATAAAGTCAGATAGCCCCGACTGTGTCAAAGGAGAAGACCCTGTCAAATCAACACAGACATCGCGACCACGATCCCATGAATAAAGTAACACATCCGCAGGTCTGAGGGCCTCGTCGTTCCCTCCAGCCAACCCAATGTCAACCTCCTTTCTCGCCGAAATCCCAGAACGATAGCAAACATCAACAAGGGTATCCCGAACGACATTATGCCGATGTTTAATACCCACAATACCAGCACAAGACACCGCGTGATCACCGAAAATATCTCCAGCAAAAACCCTCGAACAAGCAGAGCACGACGTCGAGACAGAGAATAAAGGAACACCCAACCGATAGGACAACACACATCGATAAGTCTTAGCGTTCATCGTCTGACCCAACCCCGAAATAGGAACCGCCCGAAGCCAAGCTGAGGTATGATCACCCTGCTGTGATTTCCATAATGCTGATTGTCGAGGAGTTAAAGAATAAGCAGATTCTGCAGAAGCGGTAATCTTTGTGAAATACATATCTGCCAATTTCTTCATGTGTTTAGGGGCAGCGACCTCACTAGGATTACCCAAAATGTCAGACTCCACTGTTCCATTAAACAAACACAACGCATCCTTAAAGGCTCGTCCAAGACCAACAATGCCAGCATGCCGAAGAAGTTGTGTCTGCAACCCAGCAGACTGCAACCGAGAAGCAAGAAAAGCATAGTGACGAACATCACCTGCAGAATAAACACCAAGCCCTCCAAACGCAAATGGTAAGGTGGCAAGCCGCCACTGCCAATCACCAAACCCAGGCCCCGAAGCGGTAACAATACGCTCCAAGGAAGATCGAAGAGCTCCATCAAAAGTGCGCTGAGCTACCTCAAAAGTACTAGGAGGACAAGTACGTAATGCAAAGTAGAGTTTTGAAACTCCAGTACATGCCCTAAGTAACAACAGTTCACACTGAGGATCATCAAGCATAGCGACCTTATCCATAAGGACAATTGTCTTGGTCACCCTCTGCATCACAAGGTCACCACTGAAACCAGAATCGGAACTAGCGGGACCTCCAAGCAACCTAACACCACGCAAAGGTCGAGCAATATTAGGCGGAAAGACACCCACCAGCCTGCTTCGAGGGTCTTCCGTAGGCCAGAAAACTTCAGTTTTTTCCACGTTAAGACATAACCCAGAACGAGGTCCTTCCTCCATAATCAACTGCAGAACTTGCCCCACCACCAAAGTGTCACCAATAATCGTGCCGTCATCTAAATACCAAGCCTGAAGACATACATCAAAAGTCTCCCTAATTTTACATACCAGGGGTTGTAAAACCAAAGAAAAAAGCAAAGGACCAAGGGGATCACCCTGCTGCACCCCTTGAGACGACCATAAGGTGTGGTCCCCATAGTACAACCTGGCTGGATTAGAATAGCAGAATTCAACCCATCGCGAAATGCCTGGACAACGGCGACGTACCTCACTTAACATGACCGAACGATCAACCAGATTGAAGGCATTTTGAAAATCCACCAACAACATAGATAGACCCACATCAGAACCACGGTCCTCAATCAACCGATTCACCGCATGAAGAATTGCCTCACCACCTGAAGAAACCCCAACACCAAATTGAAGGCCATCAAAGTAACTCCCTAAAGACTGACCAACCATAACAGCACCCACCTTCGAAACGAGACGCCGCCAAACCGTACCCACAGCAATAGGACGGATACCACCACCGGGCTTGACAAGTGGCGTAAGAGGAGCACTAGCAATGTACTCTCCTAATTCCATAGGACATCTTCCAGCTAGAAAGAGATTAACCACCTCGGTAATAGAGACAACCAACTCATCTGAGACTGCCACAGCTGCACCACTTAAGCAATCCATAAGATGTTGAGCACGCAAACCATCCCTACCACATGATGTGCCACGAGGGAAGCTCTTAATCCGATCCAAAACAACAGCAGAAGTCGTAACAAGATGAAGGTGATCAATAGGTATATCAGGCAAGGATGGAGCTGGAGATGAAGGGTGCTTGGCCTGTAAATCCGCAAGAGTGGCGTCATTATAAGGAGCAACGCCTGAAGAAGAAAGAATCCGAACTGCAGCAGTGTAATGGCCATCGCAAATCTTCCTACGACACTGCTTTATATTACGCTCTTCCAAATCAATGTCCTCATCATCAACCGCCGACAAAGTAGGAGAATCCTCTGCCAAAATTTCCCTCACAAGCTGCAAATTACCACCCGCTACACCCCAAGAACAAATAGCACGGGAAATACTCTCTTCCTGATGCCGACGTCTGACCGAAGACCGAGACTCACGACTACTCCTCGGGCGAAAGATTTTAAGGATGCAAAGAGGTAACACCAACAAAGAGACCCAATTAGAAATGTCATCAGGCTTAGAGATCACCTTATCAAGAGTGCCTTTCAGAACCCGAGAAAACCCCAAACGACACTTGGGAGGGATAGACTTAACAGTGCGAAACCCCTTAGAGAATAAACAATCAAGAAGAGCCACATCAAAACCGCCGTTATTATCTCGCACCTCACCATCCACATGACCAACTCGAGCAGGAGAAGAAGAAGAAGGAGCTTGCGGCTTGCTGAAATTATGAAGCACAAAACGAACAATACCATCTCCTTCATCAGGGGGTGACACATCCTCATCCCTATCATGACGACACTTAGAACGAAACGTGTGCGTTTTATAGCAAACTCCACATAACCAAATCCCCATACGCCTAAAAGTAACTTCTGCCTCATTATAAACAGCCAAATTAGAAGTAAGAGAATGCCGGGTGATATCTCGCGCACCGATACAACAATGACGATGACTAAGATGCCTGATTAGAGAACGTCGAGTAAGGCCATTTCCACTCCCATCTTGACAACCACTAAGACCCACAAACGGACAATGAAACTTCACAACGACTCCCGACATAGGCTGCAAATAACCTCCCAAGTGACACTTGGAAACTGCTAATTAAACCCCTATAAAGCTGCCTGAAAACTGCACCCAAAACACACCAAAAACACCACCAAAACGCACCAAAACAACTGTCCAAAAAATGACCAGAAAAACCAGTCCACAACTAGACTTAAACCAGAGCCAAAACGCCTGAAAACTGACCTGAAAGACGCTGGAAAATGCACCAGAAACAGACCATAAACTGCACCCAAAAGCAGTCGAAACTGCACCTGAAACTGCCACAAACCACAGCCTGAAACTCGAGCAGTACGAACCTGAAGTATGCCCTAAAAACGAACAGAAATTTGCTAGGAAACCAGCCTGAAAACAGCCCTCAAACAGCCCGCAAACAGCCCTCAAACAGCCCTCAAAACTGACCCAAAGCCGCACCCAAAAACGCTCCAAAAACACACCCAAAAACACGACTAAAACAGACCCAAAAACACGATTGAAAACAGAGCAGAAACAACTTGAAATCGATCAGAATGTCACCTGAAAAACAGCCTGAAACTAGCCCGAAAACATCCCTCAAAACAGACCCAAAAGCCGCCTGATCATTGCACCAAAATCGATCAAAAAATGCACCCAAAATCACGACTAAAAACAGAGTAGACCAAGCTTGTAGATGCTGCCAGAAAACCGCTGAACTGCTCGCGCAACCTCTCAGAAAATAGCCCCGAAACTGCCTGAATGTCGACGGAAAATTGCTGCTAAGAACCCAGAAAACGCCCTTTGCCTGAGACCTAACACTTCGCCGGAGAAGAAGCCGGAAACTTGACGTGGAAGCCGGTGATCAACCCTAAAACTACCCAACCCTAATCGCCCAACCCTATTATTATTATTATTATTATTATTATTATTATTATTATTATTATTATTATTATTATTATTATTATTATTATTATTATTATTATTATTATTATTATTATTATTATTATTATTATTATTATTATTATTATTATTATTATTATTATTATTATTATTATTATTATTATTATAGCCCAATTAATAAATTAGAAATAGCTCGAAAATATGAATCGGCACTTAAAAAGGCTGAACATAATTAGGGCAAAGATGTATTTGGAAAGAAAAAAGGGCACAGGATATGCCGCGTCACGACAAAATGTGCTGTGTCACATGACATTTTGCCGCGCCACGGCATAGTCCCCCGTGACACGGTGCCAATGTCGTGACATGAGACAGCCCCGTGTCTTTTTCGCGTAAACCCTTCACGTGTTTTAACTCCCGTAAGTCAAATATGTCCGGTGTCAATCCAGAATATCCCGGGTCACAATAATATTTCCCGTGTTGCGGCATTTTTTGCCATGTCGCGGTAGTGTTTTTAGGTTTTTTTTTATCCTTTTTAGGGTTTTGTGTGTTCCCTCTACCCATTTTCCATATAAATACCCCCTCATTTCTGATGTACAGGGCACCAATTAATTCTCGTTTCTCTCTTCTATGCTCTAGCCTAAAATCTAGCCTACCTTATTCTTTCAAAATTCCTTTCTTAAGCACTCCAAGGAGTACATACTTTACTCGAGGTTTTGTCCTTAAACCAAGGCGTGAAAGGTAGTACTGTTTGAGGGTTTGGCCCCAAATCAACTCTTTTTCATTTAATTTAATTTAATTGTCGTTTTATTAATTTTTCTTGAAGTTACTAAATCGTTTATTGTTTTATAGTTGCAAGCAAACAAAATCAAAGTAAGAATTATGTTCATTTATTTCTATTATTATTGAATAGCTTCCAATATTAATGTTGGCCAATACGGGTGAATGTGACTCCATGACTCAATTCGTACCATAATCTCTGATCCTCCTTTTATGGTTCTGAACCATATGGAGTTAGTAATCTCATGAATTATGAATGGGGTGTAACCTTCATAGGTCAATCGTTGTTGCCTTTCGTAGTCCCTTTATCATGGTTGCCTTTTATGATCCATGAACGGTCTAAAAGTTCCTTTTAAACTTGTTGGCAGCTCCCTACTTTCCTTTTCCCTAATCCTATTATGTCAATTCCTACTTCTGATGAGTGCCCAGCATATTCACAACATACTTTAACATAGGCGCACTTTGAACGATGCCAACAGTTATCTACCTGCCCCAAATCACTAAGGCAAATAAGTAACCCAATGGCGAAACGCCCTCCCCAATCACTCAAGATAGTGACGGAAAGAACGTGAGCAATGTATATCCGAGCCAGCTACTCAAGTGTACACTGCCAATCAGCCTCCTCAGCCGATAACTCATTGGCGAGAACTGAGTATGGACAAGACTGCGCATACATGTGAAGGGCCACCGCAAGACAATCCCCCACAAGGTCACGCAGTCTCTCGTCTGACCCCTTGACTAAAAGGAATGGTGTCCTTCGAACAAGTGTATTTTTCTGATAGTGGGTTCAGAATTATTAGAAAGCTAATATATTCAATAAGTTCAAGTGATAGAAATGCCTAGGTGAAGGCCGCTTCCGATCAGTAATATTAATGTATATTAATATTACAGCTTAATCTTGACTAAACCCTTTGGGTCACACCCAAGCAATTAACAATCCAACTCGACAAATTAATTCGGAAGAAATTAATGAGTCGCCCGAGTATTAAATATTTAAACGTCGGAAATTCGAGCTTAGAGCGTCAAAACCAAGTGTCGCAAGTCGAGTTAAAAATAGAAAAAGACAAGACGAAAAAATTAATAATAAATCAACAACAACTAAAATACCTCTAGCATCGGAACCCCAAGTGCTAGGGGATTAGGCAAGCTAGCAGTCCGCACCATGTGCGAGGCTTGCTAGCAAGCTACGGCCAGCAGCCCGCACAATGAGTGGCTTACTGGCGCGCTGCATCTAGCAGCCCGCACATGTGCGAGGCGTGCTAGCAGCAGCCTTCGACAACAGCAACCCGCACATGTGTGCTAAGGTGTGCTGGCCGAAATGGCTGGCAGCAAGCAGCCCGCATGTGCGGGGCTTGGCTGGGCCGAGTAGCTAGGGTCGTGGTAATTGGAGAAGCATGTGAGGGAGGGTTCAAGTTTGAGGGACAAGTGGCACAAGGAGAGGAAGGAGTGGGGAGCAAGTATGGTCCCCTCCTCTCCAAGTGGTCCTCACTTCCCTTTGCATGTATTAACGACACTTGTAGATTTATTATCAGTTTGCTTATTAATTTTATTTTAGCTTTAAAATAAATTGTGGAATTTCATGCTCCCACATTGATGGGATAGAAATTCCCACTCTCACTCTTCCCTATAAATACCCACCTTGGGTTTTTGGGAAGAGTGCTTGAGTAGGAGTTCAATAGAGCATTGCATTAGCAAAAACTCTTAAACTCATATAATACTCGGGTTTTGGTCGGACCTTGCTAACCTCGAGGTAACAGACCAAAAAGTTGGTAATTGTTTTTGCAGGTGGATCTCCGTCGGAGGCTCTTGTGTTTTCAGGGCTAAGCTTATCAAGTAAGAGCCCAATTTTGTGGGGCGAAGCACGCGACAAAGGTATATTTCCTATTTTTCCCTTTTGTGTTTATTTATACATTAGTGATATTATTTATTGCGAGCGTGATCCTTGGCTCGGGTTTTTTCCGTGGTGAGTGGGGCTCACAAAACCCCAATAGCGGTGTTGGAGCCCCGCTCGTTTATTTTCAATTGTCATATTTTTTCAAGGTATTTTTATGGCTTAATTTTTCTGGTTTTAAGTTTCTATTTAGATTAGTAGCTCGTATTATCCATTTTAACCTCGTATTAGAGCTGACTTCAGCTCTCGAACCCATATTTCGACTAAAAAATAGTGAATTTTGGGTGAAAAGGCGTTCTGGAATGTTAATATTCTTTTAGGGCTCAGTTTTTAGCCAAAAATGGCCCGAAATGCATTCTTCGAGGGATTTTTCGTTTTTACGAAAAATTTAAGTCTTTATAACCTTGAAAATTAATTGCATATTTATGGTGGTTATGTAATTGGTTCAATACATATTTTATACGAAGTATGCAAATTTAAACCTCTTAAGGCATGATTACTTGGTGGTAATTTGTGTTTGAAAGCTTGGTTTTATTTTTCACATAATTGCAAATTAATTGCATTAAGTGAGAAATTTTTGTTTTGAGGCTTCTAAATACTAAAGATTCAATCTTTAATTGTGTTAAGTGATTGAAACTTAAAAGATTGAATCTTTAAAAGCTACTAAATTCCATGAATTTTATGTTGAACTTTGTTGTTTTAATCATTTTTGGTTGACTGGAAACATAAAGTTTCAAACTTTGTGATATAAATTTGTTTATCTTCATATTGGAAGATATAATTTTTCAAGGATTCACAAAAGTTAGTAGTTGGAATTTTCATTTGAACATTAAAGTTCATATTTTTCCAACTCCCTCTTACTTTGTCAAAATCTCAAGATTAATTTAAATTGATTAAATTAATAAAGAGAAAAAGGCTTATTTATTTTGTTGCACCAAGTTAAACCAATTTAATTACAGAATGATTCTTGGGAATTATTTTTGTTGAATGCAACTTGATAAGTTTTATTTATTTAAGTTAGACTTGTTTAAATTTTCAATTTTTTGCTCATTGAATTAGTTCTATAATTAATTTAGAATTAATAACATGTCACGAGAATTGAGATCAAAATCCCGAGGCTATGACACGCAAAACGAGGCAAAACCTCCCTTGGCTAGCCGGGCTGCATATGTGGCTGCCAAAGGGGCTGCTCGATGATGTTTGCAGCCATGTGCGTGGCTAGTGCACCCATCACAGCAGCAACACATAGTTGTGTGCGTGTGTGCGTGCGTAGCGCAGCACATAGCTGCTGTGGTGCAGCTATGGTGCGGCAGTGGTGCACAGGCATTTTAGTGAGTGGTTTGGTGCTTGGTGCGATGAGGCAAGCAGCCTTAGTGTGTGTGCCTAGCACCAGGCAACTCGAAGCAACACTACTAGGTGTAAGCCTAGCTAGTGCTATGGAGGGTGGTCGAGGCACATGCACCAAGCCGCTTTGTCTGAGTTACTAAATGACTTTGGTTTTCATATGGCATGCGCCACTTGAGTGCGGTTGGCTTTGTGCTTGCTTGTTTGCCGTTTTATTTATTTTAATAATCTTGTTTATTTTAATTAAAATTGTGAGGCTAGGCCTCGGTTTTGAGCGGCATTGGCAAAATTTATTTTGACAAATTTTTGTTTCTACCGGCTTAATTAATTGGATTAATTAAGATGGATGCGGAATTTAGTGGGAGATTTAATTATTAATTACGTCAATTACATAATCGGTTAAACAACTTTGACTAGTTTTAATTAGGCGTGTTAATCGGATTAACCACCTAGATTAGTTACTAGTGCGCGCGCGTGTTTACTGCATTATTACTTGTTTATTGTTGTAAAATGCATGGGCCATTTACATATAGTGAATGGATGAATGGAATGTAAATTCTCTCACAGGTTTATAAAAATGGCAACTAGTGGGACCCGATTAGGATAGAAAATACGGACTGCGTGCCGTGATGTATTTTTGTAAATCAAAATACGGTCTACGTACCGTTGAATATTTTTGTACCTTAATATTTAGATTAGTCCTAATCGTAGTTACAAGTATTGCATAATTATGGTTAAGTCTTGAAGATGGAGGTTCTTGGAAGACAAAACCATGAAGTTGTAAAAGAAGACCTTTTGAAGACTTGAAGAATTCAAGGGGTCATGCTAGTTGCCAATATGCATCAAAATACTTTTGCTTTACATAATCATGATTATTTATATATGAATTATATATTAGATGCATGTTTAATCATTTCAAATGTTGTGATGATTAATTAAGTTCACTTAAATCAACCAACATAGAAACCCTAGGTCCCTAAATATTGAGTAAAATTGCCATTCCAAAACAACATTTATCGACCTATTAAGAGTAGTGATGGGATATGCCAAAGCGAGGCATCACTACCACTCCCTAGACTCATAAGGCATATCGGGTATGCAAGTTGGTTTTGGTTGTACTCAACGATATGAGTGATAGAGTCCTAACATGTCGTGGCAAAGTGAATAAATTGTTGAGAGAGCATTAGATGCGACGATTTATTCAACCAAGAGTGGCTTAGTGCCATTAGCAAAGCGTTGCTTACCTTGGGAGATTGTGTGCTAAGAAAAGACAAAGCATGCTTAGCCACTCATTGTTTCATTGGATCTTTGAATCGCCTTATTTTAACAATATGAGGAATATTTTATGTGTAAATAAGACGTTAAATAAGTATTGAAATATGCATGAATTAAATTCAATCTTATTTAAGTAATTTTGAATGGTTTTTCATTTTCAAATTCTTTCAATTGTAGAATCATGTCTTCAACTATCGACAACAATCTAATGTTCCCAAAACATCCCGAGAAGTTATCATTAAGCTCGAATTCAGTAAATTTCGAGGACTGGGAAGAGGAACTCCGTTTGACCCTCCGCAATTGCTACCTAGAGCATATCATGGATTCGCCCATCCCGAGTTTCTACTCAAAAGGGATTATGAGCGATGAGGCTCATGAGGAGTGGAGTTATGATTGCAAGAGAGTCCCTTGACTCATGGCGAAATCCATTCCGGAATAGTGGAAGAAGAAATTCTCCAACTACCTTCCGGATGTACTTCTCAAGGCTCTAGAAGATATGTCAATCTGAGGGTAACAAAGAGCGATAAGAGCAACTATGATGGACTTGTGGAAGAAGTGACTAGGTCATTATCTAACATAAGGATCAAGCAACCGCAAGATGAGTGTCTCAGCAAAGAGAGGCAATAAGTATGGGCTAGGGTCTATAGTGTAAGACTTAGACACGGGATGCCACTTCAAGCCCATGTTCAAAAGATGACAAGGTTATTCAACCATCTGGAACTGATTGGTAAACCGGTGGAGGATGAGTAAGCGGCTCATATGCTTTTGAGCTCACTCCACTCAGGGTACGTTGTAATTAAGATGTAACTTACCAACAATCGAAACAAACTATCCTAAAAGGAAGTTCTCCAAGAGCTCCAGAAAACCTATTCTTGCAAGGCGGCTAAGTTTGCTCTAAGGCTCAAGAAGAAGGAGTTCAAAAACAAGGCTAAGATACGTTGCTTCTGTTGTAGTAAGCAAGACCACTACAAAAGAGAATGTAGCGAGTATCTGGAAGATGAGGCAAAAGGAAAGAAAGCCTCAATCTCAGGTATCATCTTGACACTTGAAAATAAGCAATTTATAAGGTATTAGATACCAAAAAATTGACTCACTTCATACTCCTATTTCAGGAACAAACTGAGCGGATCTTTTTCAAGTGTTCATGAGTACACAAGTGGAAGATAAAGAAAATCTATCCAAAGAAAGCTTGTAATCTCATGTATTTTGTCCAAATTCTAAAACTTGCTAAGTTTTATCTACCATACTTTGATCTTGCGACGTTGGACGTCATTTTAACCTTGATCACAAGACCTTTTGTTACATGTCTTGTTTATATTTATGGAAATGGCACTTTTGTGTATTTAGATAAAATTGTTTATGATGATACCAAAAGAGCTTAGACCATGGAGTCAAATCAAACGTACTTGTGGCATTGTCGTCTTGGCCACATTAACATCAAACGCATCAAGAAGCTTCTTCAAGAAGGCGTTCTTGACTCTTTCGATTTAGAATCTTTTGAGAATTGCGAAGGATGTTTATTAGGCAAGATGATAAAGCAGCCATTCTCCAAGTTGGGAGAAAGAGCAAGTGACTTATTAGGTCTAATACATACCGATGTATGTGGACCAATGAGCTCTGCCACAAGAAACAGACATCGATATTTCATCACCTTCGCAGACGACCATAGGATATGGCTATGTCTACCTAATTTCGCACTAATCTGAATCATTTGACAAGTTCAAAGAATTTTAGAGTGAGGTGGAAAACCAGCTTGGCAAGAAAATCAAAGCCCTTCGATCAGATCAAGGAGGTTAATACTTGAGCCAAGAATTCGATGACCATCTGAAAGATCATGGCATACTTTCTAAACTGACACCTCTAGGAACCCCACAAAGGAATGGAGTATCCGAACGGAGAAATCGAACCTTGAGACATGGCATGATCAACCATGGGTCTTAGCGATCTTCCAATCTCTTTCTAGGGACATGCACTTATAACTGCGGCACTAACGCTGAACCATGCTCCATCGAAAGCTTTAGAAAAGACTCCATAAGAATTATGGACGAACAAACCTCCTTAGCTGACTTTTATAAAGATATGGGGATGCGAAGCATACGTCAAGAAATTGATTTCTGACAAGCTTCATCCCAAATCTGATAAGGTTTACTTTGTGGGCTACCCAAAAGAAACCAAAGGGTATTACTCCTACAACAAATCGGAGAACAAAGTATTTTTTGATCGTGATGGTGTCTTTTTGGAGAAGGAGTACCTTTCCAGATTGACAAGTGGGAGGAAAATCGAACTCGATGAAGTTCGTGAGGATGAGCAACAAAATCAAAATGACAGTCAAAGTGCTCAAGTAGCATTTGTTGACGAAGGTCAAAATATGCAAAGTCGAATCGGTAATGCAAATGCTCAGTCCATTAACCTACGTAGGTCTTAGAGGCCGAGATCTCAACCTGATAGTTATCTAAGATTGTTTTTAACTGAGAATTAGGACATCCTTATCATGGATGGAGATGAACCGGAAACCTACAAGCAAGCGATGGCAAGCACCGACTCTACTAAATGGCAAGAGGCCATGAGATCTAAAATGGATTCCATGTTTGAAAATCAAGTCTGGGACTTGGTTGACTTACCCGAAGGCTACATACCTATCGGATGTAAGTGTATTTTCAAGTTGAAAACCTACAAAGATGGAAATGTATTCATTTACAAAGCTAGATTGGTAGCAAAAGGTTACAGACAAGTTTATGGTATTGATTACGATGAAACCTTTTCTCTAGTCGCAATGCTTAAATCCGTTCGGATCCTTCTAGCGATTGCTGCATTTTACAATTACGAAATATGGCAGATGGATGTCAAAACCGCCTTCTTAATTGAATTTTTGAAGAAACTGTGTACATTTTTTTACCGCAAGCTTAAGAAGTCCATTTATGGATTAAAGCAAACAAGCAGAAGTTGGAATTTGCGATTTGATGAAGCCATTAGTAAGTTTGGTTTTATCAAGAATTCAGATGAGTCTTGTGTTTACAAGAAGGTAAGTGGGACTGACATCGCCTTCCTAGTCTTATATTTCAATAACATTTTTCTCATTGGGAACAACATTCCATTGTTAGAGTCTGTAAAGGATTGGCTCGGAAAATATTTTTCAATGAAAGACTTGGGAGAGGCTTAGTACATATTAGGCATCAAGATCTATAGAGATAGATCAAAGAGGATGATAGGATTAAGTCAAAGTACTTATATTGATAAGTTACTAGCGCGATTCAACATGGAAGGAGCCAATAGAGGCCACCTACCCATGTCACATGGCATAACCCTTAGCAAGAAGGAGTGTCCAAAGACACCTGATAAGCGGGAAAGGATGAATCAGATTCCATATGCTTCGCTTATTGGATCGATCATGTATGCCATGATATGTTCTAGGCCAGATGCATCGTATGCCTTGAGTGCTACGAGCCTTTACCAATCAGACCCAAGAGAGGCGCACTGGACTACGGCGAAGAATATTCAAAAGTACCTGAAAAGGAACAAGGATAAATTCCTAGTCTATAGTGGCAGAGATGAATTGGTTGTTGAGGGATACACCAACGCAAGCTTTTAGACAGATATAGATGACTTCAAGTCATAGTCTGGGTACATATTCTATCTCAACAGAGGAGTGTTTAGTTGGAAGAGCGCTAAACAAAGCACAACTACTGATTCTACAACTTAAGACGGATACTTGGTAGCATTTGAGGCGGCTAAGGAAGTAGTTTGGATTCGTAAGTTCATTGAGGAACTTGATGTTGTACCCTCCATCAAGGGTCCAATAAATCTCTATTGTGATAACAATGGGGCTATTACTCAGGCCAGAGAGCAACGAGAACATCAGAAGGTCAAACATGTCATGAGGCAATTTCACATGATTAGAGAATGAAAATCAGAAGGTGAAATCAGAATTTTCAAGGTTGGAACGGGTGATAATGTAGCCGATCCACTTACTAAACCTTTGTCTCAAGTGAAGAACAACAAACATGTTGATGCAATGGGAATCAAGCACATTGGAAACTGGCTTTGATTTCCTTATTTTAGTGTTTTAATTAAATTTTGGATAATGTTGATGTAAAACACTATGATTAACCATTCAGTTTTGGAGTACTTAAATTTTCATGCAATTTAAATCACTATGTTTATATTTAATTATGGTTTAGAATTAAATAATAAGTCCATTCGATTTAAAGAATATTCAAAATAGGGTATCAAGACCAGTCTTGATAAGGAAACACCTATTAAGTGAACGTTGAATGTTGTAATCGAAAATTGTCCCTAATCGAGGTCATTTAAATAATAGACGATTAATGACCAGTTGAGATTAGTGTGTAGTTTGATTTATAGCACCGTTTCATGTGCTACAAGGACATGATAGTCATGAATCCTTTGCACAGGTATTGGTTTAGAACCATACTGGATCGACCTGTGAGAATACCTTAAAAGATTCAAAATCGTCATAAGTATATTTCTCATTATTGCTATCAGAACTCTTTTCCTTGACCATGAGTATTGTGAGGTCTCTTGTTCGAGTACTAGTCCGATTTTTATGTCGGTCAAACGTCTGCCGTAACTAGGGATTATAACGATGGCTATCAGGCGGCTAGGTCCTCTTAGTAAGAGAAGCTACATTACAAGACTGGGAATGTCCCCCTACTAATAATAGGGAACATGTCTTGTTGTTTACAAGGCCTCTCGAAGAGCGAAACTGTGAAAATGCATGGTCGTGCTCAAATGGATTTTATAAATCATCTTCTTATTGACAGTCAAACACAAATTTCGATAAACACTTTAGGATGTAACAGGGATGACAAATAATCTTACCCTCTAGTTCATGAAGAGACATGAAGAGACATAGGAAAGGGGCTATACACTAAATGCTCACTTGTCCGGAAGGACAAGTGGGAGATAGAAAGGAATGGTGTCCTTCGAACAAGTGTATTATTCTGATAGTGGGTTCAGAATTATTAGAAATCTAATATATTCAGTAAGGTCAAGTTATCAGAATGCCTAGATGGAGGCCGCTTCCGATCAGTAATATTAATGTATAATTAATATTACAGCTTAATCTTGACTGAAACCTTCGGTTCACGCCCAACCAATTAATGAATTAAATCAAAAGAAATTAATGAGTCGCCCGAGTATAAAATATTTAGACGTCGGAAATTCGAGCTTGGAGCGTCGAAAACGAGTGTCGGAAGTCGAGAAAAAAATAGTAAAAGACGAGACGGCAAAATTAATAATAATCAACAATTACTAAAATACCCCTAGCATCGGAACCCCAAGTGCTAAGGGATTAGCCAAGCTAGTAGCCCGCACAATGCGTGGCTTACTGGCGCACTGCAGCTAGCAGCCCGCACATGTGCAAGGCGTGCTAGCAGCAGCCTTTGGCAACAGCAGCCCGCACATGTGTGCGTGGGCGTGATGGCCAAAATGGATGACACCAAACAGCCCGCGTGTGCCGGGCTTGGCTAGGCCGGGTAGCTAGGGCCGTGGTCATTGGGGAAGCATGTGAGGGAGGGTTCAAGTCTGAGGGACAAGTGGCACAAGGAGAGGAAGGAGTGGGGAGCAAGTATGGTCCCCTCCTCTCCAAGTGGTCCTCACTTCACTTTGCACGTATTAATGACACTTGTAGATTCATTATTAGTTTGCTTATTTATTTTATTTCATATTTAAAATAAATTATGGTATTTCATGCTCCCACATTGATGGGATAGAAATTCCTACTCTCACTCTTCCCTATAAATACCCACCTTGGGTTTTTGGGAAGAGTGCTTCAGTAGGAGTTCAATAGAGCATTGGATTAGCAAAAACTCTTAAACTCATATAATACTCTGGTTTTGGTCGAACCTCGCTAACCTCGAGGTAACGGACCTAAAAGTTGGTAGTTGTTTTTCTAGGTGGATCTCCGTCGGAGGCTCTCGTGTTTTGGGGCTAAACTTATCAAGTAAGAGCCCAATTTTGTGGGGCAAAGCACGTCACAAAGGTATATTTCCTATTTTTCCCTTTTGTGTTTATTTATGAATTAGTGATATTATTTATTGCAAGCGTGATCCTTGGCTCGGGTTTTTTCCGCGGTGAGTGGGACTCACCAAACTCCAACATTGACGACCTCCGTAGCTACGGGCTCACCTCCAAAAGGAAAACCCGTAATCATAGAGAAATCGTACGGGGTGACCGTCATCTCTCCCCATGGAAAGTAAAAAGTGTTGGTGGAATCACACCAAAACTCCAACAATCCACGAAGGAAAGCCGACGACGCAGGCTGACTCGATAAATTTCAAAGAGCCAGCAGCTTGGAGCTGATTCACAAAAGTTCTACAATCTCCTTTACCACCTCGGGTACACTCTCAATACGACCTCGTAGGTCACTATAGTCGTATAGATGCATGCTAGGCTCACTCTAAAAAAAGAAGGGCACAAAAGAGAGTGAAAATGTGGTAATAAATTTTTTCGAAGAAAGAGAAAAAAAACGAAGGCGCAAAGGACTCACAATGCCGCGCCAACCCCTGATCGAGGCGTGATGGTTTGGGTACCACTTAAGGACCCTAGGGTCCAAGTTGGGAGGAGCCTCCCAAACCACATCATCCTGGCAACGTCAATCAGCTCCAACGCATCGCTCCCAAACCTCTTCACGAGGACGGGTCACCCTCTTTCGAGGGCGAACCGCCTCGTAAGGCACGGGATCTCCTAGAATCTCCTCGACATCGACGAATGGAGGCGAATCCATGTTGTGGATAGAGTTTATTTATTAGTTTGTTTTTCTAAAATAAGATAATGAACATGTTTTGGACCCATTTCGGCAGCTTAACGGCTACCAAAAGGGCAAAACACAAAAATAGAGTGCAACCCATACTAGGGGGCTACGATACCTACAGTTAAACTTAGTAAATGGGGGCTTCTAACACTCATAAAATCCATCCTATACCAGTTTCACCTAAGAATTCAAGGGATTATGTTCCAAAATCTCAAAGAATCAACTACGCCTAGGCAAATAATAGTAACAATAATGCAATGATCGTCTACCAAACAATCTTGAAGTTTGAAAATAGCAAAAATAAGTTAAGTGCACACTTCGCGCCAATTTTCGGATTCAAATTTTCAAAACATTATTTATGAAGATATAATTATTTCTAATACTATATTACTTCATAATAAAAAAGTATAGCCAAAATGAGCAACCAAAATAATAAGAAACAAACCAAATTTGGAGAAAAGTGCATAAAACGTACTCAAATGAAGGAATGATCATATAAGGTTCAATACTTAACCATTTTTCATGAAATTTGTTGCAAAACACTCCTTAAACATAGAATAATAACATGGAACAAACAATTTCAAGAATAATGGTTTGAATCAAAAACCCCCAAATTCAAAAATTATGGTTTAATGGTTTGAAAAACATCCAAAATTCGCCAAGAACAAACGAATTTAACCAAAACACTTACATTGGAGTATGGAAAATGTGAATTAAGGGTAAAATATACTTCCTTTGGCTTCAAAAATCGCATAAAACAAAGTTTTTTAGAGAAAGAGAGGAGCAAAAATGGCGAAAGAAAAAGAAGAAGAGTGCAAAATGAAAATCGCGCTCAGCGATTTCTTTTTGCTGACTTAAATGTCGCGCGCAACTGAAACAATTGCGCGTGACAGACCAATGCAACCCCAAATGATGTGCCCGCCTGGCCAGCGCGCTATACTGAGTTTCGCACGGATACTAGTCAATCAAATGACCGGTATCTAGATTTTGATCCGTTTGATTATTTTTAATGGTTTTTGCTCGTTATTAGACGTAATGGCGCGCAAATTATAAAAATCTTTTAAAATTGCTTTTCATTTTGTAGTTTGCTTTATCGTTTTATAGTATTTTGCATCATTCTGCATGCACACCGTGCTTTATGACTTCCCTAAGCATACGTTTTGAACGTTTTTTTGTAAAAGTGTCTTAAGACGTTCCGTAGTGGTGCTTTACGTAAAAGCTCCCTAGTCAGGTTTGTCATTTTACTGTACTGACGTTATACATGTTCATCTTTTCTTCTTTTTTCACGTCCACAGCAAAATTGAAGGTGTCATCAAGCAGCATAAAAACGCAAGGCGTTATCATATAGTGTAAAATTGTATGGCATAGGAGTTGCGTAAAACTTCAAGTCTTCCCCAGCTTTGCGAGATCTACCTCTCAAAACTAAAAAGTAGAGAATTACTTTTCTTTAGGCGTTAGCTCACGAGTCGACAAGCACGCCAAACCATTCACGAACGGACACTTCTTGATTGGAATCAAATACGATAGTTAGTGCGCTTACTAGCTTACCAGACAGTTAGGGTGTCGTCAACCCCCTGTATAAAGAGCGACGAGATGATGTCGCACCTATGCAGTCACGTGCCCCCAGTCCTGAGACACGTGTACTCATCTTGTAGACAAAATTGCTGAGTGAGTTGCCGATTTTCTTCTTTCTCACTGGATTTGGATATATGCCTCCAAACCTGAGACATGTATTTCTATCTTGTGGACATCGAGTATTGCGTTTTGACAAGAGAATTGTTAAGAACTCTATTTCGGCTGCAAAAGCCAAAATGTTTAGGCTGCGAAAGCCAAAAGGCTGCAAAAGCCAAAAGGCTGCGAAAGCCGGAAGGCTACGAAAGCCGAAAAATTCTTTTTATCAACTTTGTAAATTGTTAAAATCAGGCTAAATTTTAAATGACGTATCGAGGGACTTTAGACCAACGATGACATGATTGGGTGGACATCTTCTCTTTTTAATCCTTTTTCAACCAATCTCTTCTCATGACATGACATCATCAAGAACACCTTTATTTGTAAAAGCGTTCTACAAATGCAAATGATCAATCTAGATTCTTTAGCGCGTTAAGACTAGAAAATACTTTCTCTATCCTTAATAGCTACTTTTTTCAAACACTTAGCGAATCAAGGATCATGTCGACATCCTTCACATTTCTGAAAGATTCTCTACTCTTTAAGAACTTCTTAGAATAAGTCTCGGATTTATTTCCTTGGCTACTTTGATCTTTGTCTATTCTAGACTCAATCAAAGTGGGGGCTAACTATAGACATTTATGTTTGGTCTCCTATCCCGACCAGAAGTGCAATGACAATAAATAAAACTATCTTCGTGTTAAATCAAAGTGAATAATGCTTATGGATGACTGGCTAAACCGCAAAGACACCAAAAAGACTGGCCTAACCTAAAACAAATAAAAAAAAAAGGTCCTATAAACTAAACCCGATCACAATAAGGCTTAAGGCTTAAGCCCGTGCTTAAGACATCATAATGACGGATTTAGAGGTGCATAGATTAAATTTAATGTTGCCGCAGAAAAAGTCGTGCGCATCTCAATGAGTCGCTCTGGTCTGGCGCGCACAACTAATTTATTTACGCGCAACACTTAACGCAACTTCAAGAGATGCGCTCGCTGGAGATTTTGAATTTCATAAAAAATATAAAATCGAATCTTACCATAATGTCACGTGCAGGACATTCAGTTGCGCTGCTCATAGCAGCGCAACTAAATCACTGGCACTAGGATGCGGCGCGCAACTCATCTAGATGTGCGCGACACTTGCTGCGGCAGATTGCTTAAAACCCTAATTGTACCCATTCCCTAAAAACAGGGGCTTAATACGAGGGTTAAACACACAGAAATTAACCTAAAATCCTGGCAAAAACTCTTTTGAACTTGTGCTACAAAACCCTCTTGTCCTAAACACTCACCCCTCTTAATCTTTGTTACTACGGTGGAGGTTCCCAATCAAGAAGGAGTCCATAAGTGTTCTAAACTGAGATCTAGCAAAGAGAAGTGGTAAATTCCTGAGCACTTAGATATATAACATCTACTTTTCTTGTTTAAAAGAACTTTAATCAATAAAATAGCGTTGTTTGACAACTTTAATTAATTAATAAATTCAACATAGTATCTTGAGTTAAATAAGATTAGAATTAAATAATTAATTGATTGATTGATCACTTAAGCCAAGGCGAATCTTGTTTACTTTTGATCCTTTCACGAATGTGAATTAAATAAAGAATAACGACTTTGCAATGTAATTCCTACGTGATTAATGCTTGTAAATAAAATCAACTAACTTAGTTTTAGGTATCGCGTTGTCATATATTTTTTTTGGTGGTGAAATTGTAAATAAGGAAGAGCTAGTACAGGCCGCACTAGGGCTAGAATAGCGATTGTGCTTTAAAGAGAACGTTTTTTGTACCCTCGCTCCCGAACTCATTTCTGGTTTCTGTAGACCAATTTGGGCATGGGTAAACGTATTCTTTGTGCTAATTATCCCATGAACTCCACATGGGAGGAAGGCAGGAACGAAATTTATGGGTTTTCCCAAAACTCATTGGCAACTCCTACTTGTTTCATACCAAAAAAAAAGCGTAATGATAGAATCAATTCTAATTCAAGGTCCCCCAAACAGTTAGGAATTCAAATCCTAATACAACCTAACAAGTGTAAAATCATATGCTTTTAAAGGGCCATGGGAATTTAAGGAAAATACCTTACGATGGGAGCACCCTCCTTACAATTGTAGAACGCATTTACAAGTAAAGGTGTTCCAGTTGATGACATGTCATGAGAAAAGATCGGTTTAAAAAGGTTAAAAGGGGATGATGTCCTCCCAATCATTTCATCGTTGGTCTAAAGTTGCTAGATACGTCATTGAAACTGTAGCCTGATTTTAACTATTTGAAAAGATGATAAAAAGAATGTTTCGGCTTTTGCAGCCTTCTGGCTTTTGCAACCTTTCAGCTTTTGCAGCCTTTTGGCTTTCGCAACCTAAACATTTCTGCTTTCGTACCCGAAATAATGTTCTTGAGAATTAGCTTGTCATAACGTAATACTCGATGTCCACAAGATAGAAATACATGTCTCAGGAATGGAGGCATATATCAAAATCCAGTAAGAAAGAAGAAAATCGGCAACTCTATCAGCAGTTTTATCCATAAGATGAATACACGTGTCTTAAGACTTGGAGTACGTGACAACATAGGTGCGACATCGTCTCATCGCTCGTAAAACAAGGGGTGGACGACACCCTAATTGTCTGGTAAGCTAGTAAGCTCACTAACTACCGTATTTGCTTCCAATCAATAAGTGTTTGTTCCTGAATGGTTCGGCGTGCCTGTCAACTCGTGAGCTAATGCCTAAAGTAAAGTAATTCTCTACCTTTTAGTTTTGAGAGGTAGATCTGGCAAAGCTGGGGAAGAAGTGAAATTTTACGCAACACCTACGCCATACAATTTTACGTTGTATGATAACGCCTTGAATTTTTATGTTGCATGATGACGCCTTCCTTTTTGCTGCGGACGTGAAAAAAGAAGAAAATCCGAACATTTATAACGTTAGTATAGTAAAATGACAAACCTGTCTATGGGAGCTTTTACGTACAACACAACTACTGAACATCTTAAGAAAATTTTATGAAAAACGTTCAAAACGTATGCTTAAGGAAGTCACAAAGCACGGTGTGCATGAAGAATGATGAAAAAAACTATCAAAGAAGAAAACAAACTACAAAATGCAAAGAAATTTAAAAAGATTTTGATGATTTGCTGGCCATTACGTCTATTAACGAGCAAAAACCATTGAAAATAATCAAATAGAGCAAAATCTAGATATCGATCGTTTTATTGACCACTATCCGCGCACAACTCAGTGGGTTACGCTGGCCAGGCGCGTGCATCGTTTTGATTTGCGCTTGTCTTTAACGCACAACTGTTTCAGTTACACGAGACATTTAAGTCAGCAAAAAGAAATCGCTGAGCGCGATTTTAATTTTGCACTCTTCTTCTTTATCCTTCGCCATATTTGTTCCTCTCCCTCTAAGAAGCTCAAATTTTGCGATTTTCGAAGCCAAAGGAAGTAGATCTCACCCTCAATTCACATTTGCCATAATCCAATGTAAGTTTTTTTGTCTAAATTTGTTCGTTCTTGGCTGAATTTGGGCGTTCTTTGAACCGTTAAACCCCAATTTTCTAATGGTTTTTTTTGGACCATTATTCTTGAAATTGTGTGTTCCATGTTATTATGTAATGTATTAAGAGTGTTTTGCAACAAATTTCATGAAAAATGGTTAAGTATTAACCTTGTATGAGCATTTCTTTGTTTGAGTACGTTTTTTGCACTTTTCTTCAAATTTGGTTTGATTCCTGTTATTTTGCTTGCCCATTTTTGCTATACTTGTTTATTATGAAGTAATTATAGTTTTAGAACTAATTATATCTTCATAAGTAATGTTTTGAAAATTTTTAATCCGTAAATTTGCGCAAAGTGTACACTTAGCTTAGTTTTTCCATGTTCGAACTTCAAGATTGTTTGGTAGATGATAATTGTATTATTCTTACTATTTTGCCTAGGAATAGTTGATTCCTTGAGATTTTGGAACATAATCCCTTGAATGATTAGTTGAAACTTGTATAGGATGTCTTTTATGGGTGTTAGAAGCCCCCATTTACTGAGTTTAACTGCAGGTATCGTAGCCCCCAAGTATGGGTCGCTTTCGATTTTTGTGTTTTTCCTTTTCAGTAGCTGTTATGCTGCAAAAATAGGTCCAGAACACGTACATTAGCTTAGTTTAGAAAAATCAAATAATAAAGAAACTTTATCTATTTATAGCATGGTTTCGCCTCCATTTGTTGATGCCGAGGAGGTTCTAGGAGAACCCGCGCCTGACGAGGCGGTTCACCCTCAAAATAGGGTGACCCGTCCCTGTGAGAAGGTTTGGGAGCAACGCGTCGGAGCTGATCGACGTTTCCAGGAGGATGTGGTTTGGTAGGCTCCTCCCAAGTGGGACCCAAACCATCACGTCTCGATCAGGGGTTGGCGCAACATTGTTAGTCCCTTACGCCGCCATTTTTTTTGTCTTATTTTTTTTCAAAACAAGTCGTGACCATATTTTTACCTTTTTTGTGCTCTCTTTTTTTAAGAGTAAGCCTACCATGCGTCTATACGGCTTTGTTTATTTGCAAGGTTGTTTTTAGAGTTTACCCGAGGTGGTAAAGGAGATTTTGGAGATTTAAGGGATCAGCCCCCAAATGGTGGCTCTTCGGGATTTATTGAGTCGGCCTACGTCTTCAGCTTTCGTTCGTGGATTCTTGAGTTTTAGTGGGATTCCACCAACAGTTTTCACTTTCCATGGGGAGAGATGACGGTTACCCCTTACGATTTCTATATGATTAAGGGTTTTCCTTTTGGAGGTGAGCTCTTAGCTATGGAGGTCGTCAAGGGGTCAGACGAGAGACTGCGTGACCTTGTATGGGGCCGTCTTGCGGCGGCTCTTAAGATGTATGTGCAGTCTTGTTCGTACTCAGTTCTTGCAGATGAGGTTTCGGCTGACGAGGTTGATCAGCAGTGTACACCTGAGCAGCTGGCTCGGATATACATTGCTCATGTTCTTTCCGTCACTATCTTAAGTGATCGGGGAGAGCGTTTTGCTATCAGATTACTTATTTGCCTCAATGAATTGGGGCAGGTAGGTAACTTAAGCTGGGTGGAGGTGTCGTATGCCCGCATGCTTATAGTTATGGGCAAGGTGACCCGGATGATGGATTCCACGGCAGCAAGTAACGTGCCTCGGATCTCCCTCACGTGGCATGGTCGTATCCTTGAGGTACGTACTTATCATTTAAATTTTCTTTTAATTGCCATTTTTTTTCCTTATTATTTTTCGTTTCTTATATGCTTGGGGATATTCGTACCTCCCTTTCTTAGCCCCAGGACGCTCGGGGCTGCTCCCTATTTTATCAGCCATCGACTAGTCACGATTAAGATGAAGCGAGCCACTTCGGCCGACGACTTCACTAGAGGATCCTTTTGGCAACTCGTGCGTCGGTGAGTACTTCAACAACACATGTGCATCTTTTTCCGATTTTTTTTTAAAATTTTTATTTTTTTATGATTTTCATGTGGTTGAGTTTTATAGATCAATCTCCTTCCTTGGAGTTTGATCATCGGAGTCCCTGAGGTTGTCCGGTTTGGCATGATTCGTTGCTGTTTCCAGGCCCTTTATCAGGGGCTTCCAGGGCTCAAGAGGACAAACGATTAGTTTTTAGGCGAGCGTGCTCTCTAGCAATATTCATCCGAGGAGCTTGCGGTTCCTACGGATCCTCCGATCCGGATGTTGCGTTCAAACTTGTTGTCTACCGAGGATCGAGTTCAGACGATCCTCGGTTATATAGCGGAGCAGCTGGTGATGCCGGATGCATCTTACCAGGCTTTCATCGCATCCAAGCTGACTCCTTTCCCAGATTTTGTTCCGGTTTGTATTCTATTATATTATAATTTTTTATATTCTCGGAACCTTGACTCTTTTATTGCATTTTCAGCGAGTTGATCTAGATGGTTGGGTGCCTCCGACGGCGGAGGTCACGTATACCAATGATTTTGGATCGGTAATTCGTGAGATTCTCCCAGCAGCGTAGGAGGAGGACGTACCATTTATTCCAGAGACGGTGGAGTCAGTATATTTATTTTGTATATGTATTTGTTTTTTTTATATTATTATGTTTCATATACATTTGTTTGCTAACTGCCCTCGTATTTTGGAACCGGTACCGCGGGAGAACATGAACGGCATGTTGAGGACTATGCGTGCTTTCCAAGCTGCTTATCGGAGAGCCCTCGTGGCTTTATCATGTCGTGATCACCGGATGGTCGTGGAAAGTTTATTTCTGTTTCTTATATCAAATTTATTACACAATTTGTGTATAAATCTTTGTTTGGATTTTGTAGGATGTACAGCAGCCGTCCGGGAGTCGCCGAGCATCCTGACTTCCTTTGTATTTTTAGTTTTCAGGAAATAGAAGTACATATATATTTTTTATTATTATTTTTCGACGACACACATTTTGTATATATGTCATTATTATATATTATTTTTTTGTTTCCATGAATGGCTTTTTTTTTAAGAAAAAAAATTTCGAGGGAGGGAAAGGGTTCCTGACTTACCCCCCTCGAAAAAATAACAAAAAAGAAACAACGAAAAGAGGACAGGAAAAGGAAAGTGAAAAGGAAGGGGAAAGGAAAATAAAGAAAGAAAGAGAAAAGGAAAATAAGAAAGAAATAAGAAAAAAAGAAAATAGAAATTAAAAATCATAAAAAGGACACAAGAGTTAACAAAGTTAAGCGTATGATTAGTCAAAAGATCTCGTCAATATTCCGCTATTATGTGGTTAAAAATATGGAAATAAAACTAACCAACATGTTGCGACAGACAAGACGCAAGTAACTGGATGTCTTGCACGCGGCTGTCGTGTGCATGTAAATTGGTTGCGCGCATAACCTGCGGGTGAACTTTCCTTAAAGCGAAAATTGCCGAAAATTTGCCCCTTTTGGGTCTATTTAAACGTGGTTTCGTGTAGGATTTTGATCATCTTGCATTCATTCACTTAGTAGTGCTATAAAAAATTAAAAAGAATTAAACTCTCTAAATTATTTCCCTCTATGTGTTCTTCCATATTGCACAATGGTATAAACCTTTGAACAACGATTGAAGCAATGGGTCACTTCCCTTTCAACTGAGGATAAACTAGCCTTCAAAATATACCACCTTGACCCTCTATTGATTTATATGCAACTAGTTATAAACTTTGATTTTCACCATGCCGCTGTCAATCATTTGGACTCGAACCATCATCTTTTTCTTTTCAAAGGGGACGAAATTGTCCCATTACCTGGCAATTTTGAGCCTCTACTAGGCTTCCCTTGCAAATACTCTCCCCGTGACATATGCCCCTAACTTGTCAGATCCTAAACCTGTATTTCAAAGATTTTTTGGTTTGAATGACAATGATATGGCTAAGATTGGAAAAGAAGAAGACGTGGATTTAATTCAATTTAATGAACATTTTGTCGCCCCTCATGACAACTTGACTAAAAAACGTGTTAAGATTTGTGCTTTATGTTATTGTCTTGTTGTCAATTGTTTACTTAGGACAGTTAAAGAATACGGAGATTATTCCATGGTGTCCATAGTAGAGAAAATAGAGGGGTGTCATTCACCCGCTCCTTTAGCTTTAGCAGAAACCATTCTATGCTTGAATCGCCTAATAGGAGACCCTAACGAGAATGGTTTCAAGGAAGTCCACTCCTATTACACGTACGTTTTTTTTTTTTGTCTTAAGGCACCACAAGTTAGCAATTTACGCTTGCTTGACTAGCGCAATCTTGTCCGATGCACGCGGATGGCGCGCGCAACTGGTTTTGATGCGCGTACCACCTGATTATGCAATGTCGCAAATTATTTTTCTTTGTTTTTTTTTCAGATTTGGATCATGGAGCGTTTACGAATTGTTGATCAGCCACAAAATTATTTGGCTAACAGAGTAAGGACATTCCTTTGACGTCAAATTCTTTATAAACACAAGAATGAATAAGAATGAACGTCATTTTTCTGTCACGGGGTTCCTAACATACGCCTTGTGATTCCTTGGTGGAATATAAGTAGTATGGTTGGGAATAGTTTCAATTGTCCCTATATTAAGCTTTTAAGCGTATCTAGTACTACTTACATATTTCCTTGCAGGGTGACGAGATAATACGGAATAAAACAGATTATCCTCCCTCAAGATTGTGATGCCCCTAAAGATGTGATCTTTAAACTTGAACGAATTCCCCGTTGGATGGAATATTTGTCAAGTCTCCCTAGATGGGTAGTAAAAAATCCTACCGCGAGTATTGTGTTATCCTCCTTCTACAAGGCTTGGATGAATGCGGCAAATAAGGGTGAACTAAACAGGGCTCGATCACAAAATCAAGCTGCCTAGGCTCGCAATCCAACCAAACGTTTAATGCATTCTGCCACAACTACTCCTCTCAGCGACCAAAACAAAGGAGTGAGAAGAAAATTAGACTTCTCATCTCCTAAGGCTCGTTCAAAGCAACCAAAGAGAAAGGCTCCTTCTAAACCTGCATAACAAGGGGTGAGAATTAAAGAACCTTCACTAAATACTCGCAAGAAGACTCCAACAATCACTAAAGGAAAAGGAATTGAAAACAAGTTGAAAAGACCCCAATTCCTAAATTGAAGAACAATGTTTGGCTTAAGAAGAAGAGTGAGGGGGAAAGCTCTAAGGTTACTGAAACTACTGCAATGGAAACTACTCCTCCATCGACTGTGACAATCGAGGATATAGTAAAACCTTAGAGTGTTACACAAATTGTTATTAAATTAATTCGAATAAAGTATAATCATTACTATGTTTTTTTTTAATTTATTTTCTAGTTCAACAATGACTCTTGTTTTTTTTTATTTTGAATGGAATAAAATGAGCTTTATAATATTTTTTTTATGACCGAATCATAAAGATTGCCTACGTATTCATATTACGAAATGAGGTCATTGCGTAGTTCTTTGCAATGTTTATATTAATATTTTTTTTTTTATATTTTGCTTCAACCTCTTATGTAGAAATTGACTGAAAAATTAATCAAACTTTATTTAATAATTTAAATCAAAGCATAATTTTTATTTTCCGAGTATATCTTATTTTCTAGAAACGTCCCCCTTTTTATTGTAAGTAAAAATTGCAATTTTATTCATGCGCAAAAAATTCAGGGTTCGTAGTTCGTCATCAGGTGGCACGCGCAACGTCTAAGGTTGCGCAAGCCTGTCGCGCCCAACTGAATTTGTTGCGTGTGACATCCGCGCGCAATTGTTTTAATTGCGTGCGACACCTGTGCTACGAGTGTTAAATTTTTTTCGCATTATTACCCCCCTCCCCCAAAGTGTGAAGAGTTTTTCTTGATGTTTGAAAACATCTTAACACTTGAATGGTCTATGTTTTATTTTTAAATTACCCCCAAGTGTTACGAAATTTACCATGTTATTCAGTAAAGTGTTAAATTCCAATTAGGTTTGAATTTTCTCTCTTGGATCGGTTGGTGGACCCCTAACCTCTTTTAGTACAAAATCACCTTCATTGATATTTCTAGGTCGTACCCTTTTGTTAAAATGCTGCGCAATGCGTTATTGGTAGACATGTACATTATGCAAAGCTCTTAATTGTCGCTCATCGAGGAATAAAAGCTCTTTGAATTAGCCTCAATGATCAACATCTTGTGTTTTACAGGTTTAGAGGTAGGGTAAAAGGGAATGGTATGTTCCGCAATTTCCCTATCTATTCCAAGCATGTACTTGTATGACCAAGCGAACACATCTTTGAATTCTTTGAGCGTCGATATGAGGATCGATCGCTCTTCCGGATTTAAAGTTAAGCCAATTTTAACTTCCCATTTGTTTTCATTGGTAACTATATTGACTGTTTTGGTTTCTTCAATTACAGGGTTCTTTTCTTCTCGTTCATTCATTAATTCAACTAATTTATTAATATTATCATCTTCATTAGATTGAATGTTATAGCATTCAAAAGATTCAAGAAAAGGCATATACTCGGAAATAGAGCTCATATTATTAAATTCAAAAGAGAGAACATCAAGTGAAGAACCCTTTTTGGGATCTTCGTCCTTAGAACTAGAAAATAAAGATTCAGTAATGGCAACAAGGCTCAAATTTTCAACTTCCTTAAAGTCTAAACTAAACTCGTCATCAAATTCTTCAAACATCTTCCCTTTGCCTGTGACGATCTCCATCTTATCACCTCTATGATTGGTCCATTTGAAAGATTTCCTCCATCCATATTTGAAGGCTTTATTAGAAGGGATGATTAACGAGGTTGGGTCAAAAGCTTCATCTTGGATGGCATTCTGATTAGTCATGGTAGCAACATGGTTTGGCTCTAGTCCAAATAGCAAGTTGAATGCTTTCCTATCATAGCACCCTAGGGTTGGGTGTTTTGATTCAACGATTTTATGATCGTTATTCAAGAAGTAGCAATCATGAAATATTTCAAATCCAGGCTTCTTGATTCCTTCCAGAACTAATGTTTCTGGAAAGTCATAACATGGGTAATCTTATCCTTCCCTAATGAATTGTCCATTAAGGGTTTGTTGGTAAGATGGGAGCAAAGTGATTATCTCTTTCTTATTGCTGTCTCTACACGCTTTGTTTTTAGCATCGTGAGACTCTAATTCTTCTTTGGTTAGTTTGTATCCCAATACAAAAGAGAAACTTTTCTTTAGGATAGGAAGTAAAAGAGGTTTCTTCATTCCTATTCCAGAAGGCATCCCAGGAAAGTAACCACTCTTAAACAAGATGTTTTTTAATATCTTTGTAGAATATGGATCAAGCATGAATCGTTCTTTAAGGCTTTCTTCCATTTAAATTGTGTATATTGGCTTTGCGGCAAATCCTAACATGTCCTCTTAATCATTATTATGGTTTATTTCTAGAAGTGATTGATCATTTATAGCTATTTTGAGAGGAGAAGCATGTATAGTCATAGGAAGCCCTTGATAATTCAACCTAATCATTTTATCAAGGGAGCATGGTATTGCACCAATCTCGTTCATCTAAGGACGTCGAAGTAGAAGGTTGAATGTGGGTTTAATGTCCATGACATGGAATTCAACCATCTTTTGAATTGGCCCTGTGGTAATTGATAGCTTAACAATTCTACACACCGATCTCTTTGAGATCTCATAGGCCCTAATGCTTTGTGTTGTTGATTGAAAATCTTTTTCTTGATTAAGGCCTAGATATTTTGCTGTTCGCAATGGACACACATTTACAGCTGACCCATTGTCTACTAAAGTAAGAGGGATATTTATCCTTTGCACCCCACAGTAAAGTATAACGCAGTGTTGTGGGTAGTGTCTTTTTGTCGGATTTCTCGCTATTAAGTAAGCTAACGAGATCCTGGGGAGTTGTGTCTATGCTTCCAGACAAAGCCTTTAGAGCATTCGTAAGAGAATTCTTATGTTCTTTAAAAGTAATTAGGAGTTCCCAAATGCTAACATTCGCCTTGGATTGGCGAAGTTGTTTGACCAATGGATCTTCCATCTCAAGTGGAGGTAGTACTGGGTTTTGTACTTGACCTTGAGTTTGATTTTGTGTGGATAAAGATCCATTTGGTGGTGTTTGATAAACTAGCCAAGAACGAGTTAGATGATCTATCTCTTTTGGGTTTGTTGTAGGACTCATGAACCAACTTTCTTCTAGAGGCTTTGAACGTGCCTCCATTTTAAGATGTTTCATGAGGTGTGCTTAATGCCATTGTTCATCCAAGGAGATATTTGATAAGTCTTGTGACTTCCCAAATAAAGCACTCCATTTGTCTCATTCTGTAAACAAGATGGTGGTGGGATGGTATCATACTTACAGACATATAAGTCTTGAAAGTCGTCATCCCATAACTCACACACTTCATTAGTTGCCCCTATGAGTGTTGTGGTTAGAGGTTTCCCTATAGGTGTGATAGTCCAAAGGATTGAACGTATCACTTCCCATATGGTCCTCATCAATGTGAAATTCCCCTAGTGGGGATACATTGTTGTTAGATTTAGGCATGGGAATTCTCCAATCGTCTACTAGATCTTGTACTTTGTGTTTCAGGACATAGCAGCGTTCGGTATCATGCCCAACGCCCCTATGATAAGCACAATAAGCACTGCCATCCCATTGAGCATACCTTCTTTCCGGTGGAGTGGGTGGTGTTGGCCGTGTTGGTGCAAGTAGACTTTTTTCGCTCAATTTTTCTAATAATTCTTTTTAGCTTATAAGAAATGGTGTAAAATTTTTTTCTTTTGTTTATCTTCTCCGAGGATCATTACTATTATATTGATTTGTGTTATTATATTGCGTGGAGGTCGCATATACATCAATAGAAGATGAGGTATTATCATTCCCCTTTTTGTAGTTATTCCTAGGTTGATGATGATAAAGTTTTTTTGCTTTTTCTTTAGCAAGATCATTAATCCTAGTAGCCACATAATAAACTTTTTGAAAAGTGTCTAAACCAAGGTAACGTAGATGCTTGTTGTACTTTTCATGACAATTTTCAATGAATTTTTTTACTAACTCGAGTTCAGGTGGCCTTTTGGCAAGGTGAGCCGCCTTTTCTCGCCAGCTACCATAGAAAGCAAGGAAACCTTTATCGTCTCCTTGCTTAAGCGTTTAAAGTTCACGTAGGGTCGATTTAAACTCTACGTTACTCTCATATTGGGTAATGAAAGCTGAAACTACATCTTCCCATGTTGTTTTGAATTTTAAATCTAGCCTATAGTACCACTCTCTCGCGGTTGGGTCTAGAGAAAAAGGGAAAGTTAAAGCATAAAGCTTAGGATCAACTCCCTTTAATGCCATGGTGCCAGTAAAACACATTAAATGGTTTTGTGGATTATTTGTCACCTTAAATATTGGCAAGTCCGTATCCACGAACTTTTCTAGTAAAGCAAGTCTTGCGGGAGGAGCAAACTTTTGTGCGTCGAAGTACTTGTTCCCCATTGTAGAACGAAGAACTAGCTTCTCCAACGACTTTTCTTTGATAGAAAATTTTTCCATCTTTTGTTGCAAGGATAAAGTTTTAGCATTTTTCGTTTCATCCTTCTTGAGTTTTTTAATTCTTTTCTCCTTGGCTTCTTGAGCCTTTTCTTCTCTCAAACAAAGAATCTCTTCTTGAACTTATTCAATGGTCGAAATTGTTTTTGGACTAGAACTAGTTGTCGAGGGAAGGTGGTTTGAAAGGGGTGGATTTTTTTATGATAAACGTAGAATGTGAGTGCCCGGGAGTCTTCGTTCCCAAGCGTGAAAATCGGCCCGAAAAGAAGTGCGAAAGGATAAGTAAATAGATATGCTTGTTTAGAAGACATAAAGAAGAGGAAAGAACACAAGATATATTCGAACGGATAACATCACCTTCAAACAATTCTTCAATGAAGATATTGTTTGAACAAGCCAATTTGTTTTTCAAAAAAAACAAAATTGCTAGTAACAGTAGGCGCGCGCAAGTAACTAGGCTGCACGCGTCTGCCGCGCGCATCCAAATCACTTGTGCGGACTGGGGTCGCGCAACTCATTGGGTTGCGCGCGCCACCTGCTCGTAAGAATTTTTTTTCGAGCGTTTTCTTTTATATATTTTCCATTATAATTTTTTTCTATTAATTTTCCATATGTTACTCTTCAAATATGACTCAAAATTACGAAGAGAAAATTGCACATAGTAACGTAATCACATAAGCATACCATAATCCAAGATACACACAATGTCATTCTAAGGTCAAAAGCTTTGGTGTCAAAATATACCATATCTTAAGAAAGGATGCACAAATCAATCAATCAATCAACGTGTTGACTAATGACATCGTTGTCCCAACATTTTGTTGGCGATATAAGTGGGATGATTGTTATTGATTTCGGGATAGAAACCTACTGTTGGCGACCCCTAGTCAATGAGCCAATCCCTAAAGGTTAAAGTGTGCTATGATTATGCATGATGCAATGATGCTTGGTTGGTTTTTAATTTTTTGCAAAAGGAAGATATTATGTGTTCAACTCTCGCTCTCTAAATTACGAAGTTTTCTCTTCGTAATTTTCCTTTAGTTTGGTTTAGGTTCCCAATTACGAAGTTTTCTCTTCATAATTTTGAGTCATATTCAAAGGGTAACATAAAAAAATAGAAAAAAAATGATGGCAAATATTAAAAAAAATGCTCGAATTAAAAAAATAAAATAAAAATTGCGAGCAGGTGGCGCACGCAACTCAATGAGTTGCGCGACCCAAGCCAACGCAAGTGATTTGGATGCGCGCGCCAGCCACGCGAAGCTTAGTTACTTGCGCGCGCCTACTATTACGAGCCATTTTGATTTTTGCGAAAACAAATTGGCTCGTTCAAAAAATATCTTCATTGAAGAATTGTTTAAGGGTAATGTTATCCATTCGAATATATCTTGCGTTCTTTCTTCTTCTTTTTGTCTTCCAAACAAGCGTATTGATTTACTTATCCTTTCGTACTTCTTTTAGGGCCAGTTTTCAAGCTTGGGAACGAAGACTCCCGGGCGCTCGCATTCTACGTTTACCATCAAACAACCCATCCCTTTCAAACCACCTTCCCTCGACAACTAGTCCTAGTCCAACAACAATGTCAACCATTGAGCTACTTTAAGAAGAGATTGCTCGCTTAAGAAAACAAAAGGCTCAAGAGGCCGAGGAAAGAAGAATAAAGAAACTTGAAAAGGCTTAAAAGAAAAATGCTGAGACTCTAGCCTTGCAACAAAAGATGGAACAATTATCCGTCAAAGACAAGTCGTTGGAGAAGCTTGTTCTTCGTCTATAATGGGGAACAGGTACTTCGACACAGAAAAGTTTGCTCCTTCCGGAAAACTTAGTAGCTATGGACTTGCCAATATTTAAGGTAACCAATAATCCACAAAACCACTTAATGTGTTTTACTGGCACCATGGCCTTAAAGGGAGTTGATCCTAAGCTTTATGCTTTGACTTTCCCTTTATCTCTAGACCCAACCGCGAGAGAGTAGTACTATGGGCTAGATCCAAAATTCAAAACAACATGGGAAGATGTAGTTTCGGCTTTCATTACTCAATATGAGAGTAAAGTAGTTCAAATCAACTCTACGTGAACTCGAAATGCTTAAGCAAGGCGACGATGAAGGTTTCCTTTCTTTCTATGGTAGATGGCGAGAAAAGGCGCTCACCTTGCCCAAAGGCCACCTGAACTCGAGTTAGTACAAAAAATTCATAGACAATTGTCATGAAAAGTACAACAAGCATCTACATTACCTTGGTTTAGACACTTTTCAAAAAGTCTATTATGTGGCTACTAGGATTTAAGATGATCTTGCTAAACAAAAAGCAAACTAACCTTATCATCATCAACCTAGGAATAACTACAAAAAGGGGAATGATAATACTTCAACCTCTATTAATGTATTTGCGACCTCCATGCAATATAATAACATTAATGATCCTCAAAGAATATGGACAAAATAAATAAAATTTACACCATTTCCTATGAGCTATAAAGAATTATTAGAAAAATTGAGCGAAAAAGGTCTACTTACACTAACAGGGTCAACACAACCCACTCCACCAGAAAGAAGGTACGCGCGATGGGATGGTAGTTCTTATTATGCTTATCATAGGGGTGTTGGGAATGATACCGAACGTTTCTATGTCCTAAAACACAAAGTACAAGATCTAGTAGACGATGGGAGAATTCCCATGCCTAAACCTAAAAACAATGTATCCCCACTAGGGACATTTCACATTGATGAGGAGCATATAAGAAGTGATACATTCAATCCCTTGGACTATATCACACCTATAGGGAAACCTCTAACCACAACACTCATAGGGGCAACTAATGAAGTGTTTGGGTTATGGGACGACGACTTTCAAGACTTATATGTCTCTAAGTACGCTGTCGTCCTACCTCCATCTTGTCTTCAAAATAAGACAAATGGAGCGCTTTATTGGGATCATTTCTTGGGAAAGTCACAAGAGTTATCAAATCTCTCTTTGGATGAACAATGGCATCAAGCACAACTCATGGAACATCTTAAAATGATGGAACGTTCAAAGCCTCTAGAATAAAGTTGGTTCACGAATCCTACAACTAACCCAAATGAGATAGATCATCTAACTCGTTCTGGGCGAGTTTATCAAGCACCACCAAATGAATCTTCGACCATGCAAAATCATACTCAAGGTCAAGTACAAAACCCAATACCACCTCCACTTGAGGTGGAAGACCCATTAGTTAAACAACTTCGCCAATCCAAGGCGAATGTTAGCATTTGGGAACTCCTAAGTACTTTTAAAGAACATAGGAATTCTCTTATGAACACTCTAACGACTTTGTATGTAAGTACATACACAACCCCCCAGGATCTCGTTAGCTTGCTTAATAGCGAGAAATCCAACAAATTAATCATTTTCACTAATGATGATTTTCCTTCAAAAGACACTACCCACAACAATGCATTATACTTAACTGTGAGGTGCAAAGGGTACAATATCCCTCTCACTTTAGTAGACAATGGGTCAGCTGTAAATATGTTCCCATTACGAGCAGCAAAATATCTAGGCCTTAATCTAGAAAAAGATTTTCAATCAACAACCCAAAGCATTAGGGCCTATGACAACTCGAGGAGATCAGTGTGTGGAACTGTTAAGCTACCAAGTACCACAAGCCCAATTCAAAAGATGGCTGAATTCCAAGTCATGGATATTAAACCCACATTCAAACTTCTACTTGGACGTCCTTGGATACATGAGCTTGGTGCAAAACCATCCTCACTTCATCAAATGATTATGTTGAATTATCAAGGGCTTCTTATGACTAAACATGCTTCTCCTCTCAAAATAGCCATAAATGACCAATCACTTTTAAAAATAAACCAGGATAATGATGAAGAGGACATGTGGGGATTCGCCGCGGAGCCAATCTGCACAATCGAAATGGAAGAAAGCCTTGAAGAACAATTCAAGCTTGATCTATATTCCACCCGGATAGTAAACAACATCTTGTTTAAGAGTAGTTACTTTCCTGGGATGCCTTAGGGAATAGGAATGAAGATATCTCTTTTACTTCCTATCCCAAAGAAAAGTCTCACTTTTGGATTGGGATACAAACCAACTAAGGAAGAACTAGAGTCTTATGATGTTAAAAACAAAGCTCGTAGAGACAACAACAATAAAGGGATAATCACTTTGCTCCCATCTTACCAACAAACCCTTAATGGACAATTCATTAGGAAGGGAGAAGATTACCCTTGCTATGACTTTCAAGAACCATTAGTTCTGGAAGGAATCAAGAAACCTGGATTTGAGATATTTCATGATTGCTACTTCTTGAATAACGATCTTGAAATCGTTGAATCAAAACACCCAACCCCAAGGTGCTATGATAAGCAAGCATTAAACATGTTATTTGGACTTGAGCAAAACCATGTTGCTACCATGACTAATCAGAATGCCATCCAAGATGAAGCTTTTGACCCAACCTTGTTGATCACCCCTTCTAATGAAACCTTCGAGCATGGATGGAGGAAATCTTTCAAGTGGACCAATCATAAAGGTGACAAGCTGGAAATCGTCACAGGCGAGGGGAAGATGTTTGAAGAATAGGATGATAAGTTTAGCTTAGACTTTAAGGAAGCTGAAAATTTTAGCCTTGTGGCCATTACTGAATCTTTATTTTCAAGTTCTAAGGACAAAGATCCCAAAAAAGATTCTTTTCTTGATGTACTCTCTTTTGAATTCAATAATATGAGCTCTATTTCCTAGTATATGTCTTCTCTTGAATCTTGTAAATGCTATAACAATCAATCTAATGAAGATGATAATATTAAAAAATTGGTTGAGCTGATGAATGAACAAGAACAAAAGAACCCTATAATTGAAGAAACTGAAATAGTCAATATAACAACCAATGAAAACAAAAGGGAAGTCAAAATTGGCTTAACTTTAAATCCGGAAGAGCGATGGATCCTCAAATCGACGCTCAAAGAATTCGAAGACGTGTTTGCTTGGTCGTACAAGGACATGCCTGGGATAGATAGGGAAATTGCGGAACATATTATTCCATTGAACCCTACCTCTAAACAATTAAAACAAAAACTTTGACGAATGAAACCTGATATCGCTTTGAAAATAAAAGAAGAAGTACACAAACAATTAGACGTAGGTTTCATTCGCGTATGTAATTACCCAGAATGGGTAGCGAACATCATCCCAAACCCTAAAAAGGATGGACGAGTTTGCATGTGTGTCGACTTTTGGCACCTTAACAAGGCTAGCCCTAAAGACGACTTTCCTATACCTCATTTTGATATATTGGTAGATAACACGGCTAAACATATGATGTTACTCTTTATAGATGGATACGCAGGCAACAACCAAATTCTAATGGCAAAAGAAGATGAAGAAAACACGTGCTTTATCACCCCTTGGGGCACATATTGCTACATAGTCATGTCATTTGGTCTAAAAAATGTAGGAGCTACGAACCAAAGAACAGCTACGACTCTCTTGCATGATATGATGCATAAAGAAATAGAAGTGTATGTGGATGATATGATTATAAAGTCCAAAGATAGAATGGGACACATAAAATCTTTACGCAAATGTTTCACTCGCATAAAAGAATATAAAATGCGATTGAATCCACAAAAATGCGCCTTCGGAGTTAATTCTGGTAAGTTTCTCGGATACGTAGTAAGCACACGTGGTATTGAGATTGATCCTTCTAAAATAAAGGCAATCGTTGATATGCCTCCCCTCAAACAAAAAAAGAAATTAGGGGGTTTCTTGGCAAACTACAATACATTAGTCGGTTTATCAATGAACTGACTATGACTTGTGAGCCAATATTTAAAAAATTGAAAAAGGAAGAAAAACATGAATGGGACGATCAATGTCAAAGGGCCATTGAGAAAAGCAAAGATTATCTCAAAATTCCACCAGTTTTAGCACCACCAGTACCCAAACTACCTCTTAGGCTATACATCATGGTTACAGACACGGCCATAGGTGCCATGCTAGCACGAGAGGTAGAAAAAGTCAAGCGTGCAATATACTACATAAGTAAAAAATTCATTCAATACTAAACAAAATATAGCACCTTGGAAAAAACGAGTTTAGCATTAGTGTGGGCAATCAAAATTACGATATTACATGCTACCACACAGTACTACTCATGTGATTTCTCAACAAAATTCGATAAAGTATTTGTTTGAACAACCACCTATACAAGGAAGAATATCCAAGTGGTTGGTAATGTTGGCCGAATTTTAACTAAAATATATTCCTGAAAAATCAATGAAAGGGAAAGTAATTTCCGATTTTCTAGCCCAACATCCTATTCAAACAAGTCATGTAGAAACTAATCATCTTCCGGATGAAGAGATTCTCATGACGCAAGATGACAAATGGGTAATGTACTTCGACGGTGCATCTAATCAAAAAGGATGTGGCATGGGAGTGTTACTCATAAGTCCAGAGGGAGCACATACTCCAATCTCTGTCAAACTTGACTTTGAGGTTACTAATAATGTCACGGAATGTGAAGCGTGCATTATTGGATTAGAAGCAGCAGCTTGCATAGGTGTGCAAAAATTAGAGATATATGGAGATTCTAGTTTGATTATAAATCATATACTAAAAAAATGAAAAATAAAGAACTCCATAATGATATTATACCAAGCACACCTAGAGCAACTCATTGAGCATTTTGAACATATTGATTTTAAATACCTCCCAAGGGATGATAATTGTAGGGAATAATTTCAAGCCTTAAAAATCCCACTAGCTTGAACCCCACTGTGATCATACACTAAAGTACGGTGGCGTCCAAAAGGGAAGAAGATAGAGAAAAAGAGTCGCCAACAAATTTTTAAGGAACTTGTAAACCGTTCATAGGGTGAAGGTTACACCCCTTAACGATTCAAGAGATCGCCAACTCCATAAGGTCTAGAACCAAATAAGGGTTCGGGGATGAAGGTACAAATCCAACCTAAAAGAGATTGAACCTGCCCTAATAATAGGCCTCTACTTTATTCTGATCGTATTCATGGGCGCTTTCTAATTAACATGCAATCAATAGGTTTAACCCTAAACCTGTTTAATCTATGTTGGTTGAATATTAATGCACAAATAAATCTATTATTGGCGTTCACTTGAAATATAATCATATTAACCCTAACAAGATTATTAAATATCTTATTAAGCATGATCACAAGTACCAAATTCCCTTTAACATGCATAAAAGGTGTGATCAAGCAATAACAATAAAAATCAAGCAACATAATAATAAATAATCATAATAATAATCATGAACAATAATTATAATAACAATAAAAATAATCATCATCAGAATAATAACAATAATATTCATAATCATCATAAATTATAACAATTGTAATCATAATCATGTTCATGTTAATATTAATGCATAATAATAATAGCAAGATCCTAGGCATGATACTAACAAGATTAATAGCAAACCCTAGCATGTCACTAAGCAATAAAAATCAAATCTTTAGCCCTAGCATGATACTAGCAATCACAAATATTAGGAAGAACATAGGAAGCATCGTAACAATCATATTTAATATTAAAATTACCCTAGACATGATACTAGGAATATCTTAATAACAGTATAAACATGATTTCTACATCATGATATCAACAAATCAATTAAAGTACTTACTTTGATGCCTCGTACCTCTTTCTAATAACAAAATACACACGTTAGTAACTTCAAGGAAAATAATAAACAAAACAATTAAACTAAATAATTGAAAGAGAGATTTGGGACCAAACCCTCAGAAATTAAAACCTTTCACGTCTAGGGCGAATGCAACTTCGAATATGGCTAGGTGTTTCTAGATCTTGTGAAAGCGGAATTTTGTATGAAAAGCAAAGAAAGAAAGAATTGAATGTTTTAAGAGAGATGAATGAAATCAATTGGTGAATGAATGTAGATGATGATAATTGGTGAGAATTCGTGTATGAAAACGGAGTTTTAAATACGATATTTATAGAGAAAATCAACCAAAAAAGATAAATTAACAAAACAGAGTCTGACGCTCAGAAAACAGAGCTGGCGCCAACCCTGGCTAGCTGGCGCCAGGCACCAGCACTAGCGCCAGGTCCGGTTCCAGGCGCCAAGGCCTGGGGTCAGACGCCAAACTCAAATTTAACGCGTTTTCGAAAATCCAATAAGTTTACCGTACTGGAGGATAAAATAGTATAATTTCTTCGAAAATGCTATTTGATTTTGATTAAAACTCTGAAAAGTCAACAAAAGTCAATTTATCAATGCTAATTGAATTAGGAATGAAAAGAACCTTCTAGAAGAATCTAGAAGACTAAAACCATTCCTAATTGCATTAGGAATGATAAATCATATTAGGCCCTCCCCTAGATCATTGGGCCGTACATAAAGCTCAAATCGGGCCCAGTTTGGTAAATTGGCCATAACTTCCTCAATATTCATCGGAATTGGGCTTATAATATATTGTTGGAAAGGTCTTTGCAAGCCCCATCCAACTACACTACTATCGGACCCATATCATGGACCAACCAAACTGGATTGGCTGTTTTCTTAAAATAAGTTTTCAAAAACAGAGAGAAGAGAAAAGAAAATAAAACTTTCCGCAACACTAGACCTTTCCACACTTTCGTTTCATTCGATTATGATTCGATGTGAAAGGTACTCATCACTGGGTTTGGTTTTGGGGAGACACAAATGGGTGTCTACAATAATCAATTTGCCGATGCGCTAGAAAAATTAGCCTTAATGATCAACATTCCAGATCACTTAAATATGATGCCGTTGTGCGTTGATAGAAGAGAAGAACCAGCATATTGCAACGCAATAGAGGAAATAAATGACATCGAAGGAGGCAATCCTTGGTATGATCATATCCTTCAATTTATTACCCATGGAACATATCCTGAAATACTTCATCAAGAGACCAACTAGCCTTGAGAACACTCGCAGCCCAATATGGTCTATTAAATAGTCAATTATGCAAAAAGGGGCCTAATGGTCAAAGCCTATTATGTATATACCAACCTGAATCCACACGCCTTATGGAGAATACTCACAAAGGTGTTTGTGGACCTCACATGAATGGTAAAATGCTTGCTAAAATAATTTTACGACAAGGTACTATTGGTCCACTATGGAACATGATTGCATACAATATGTTAAAATAATGTCTAGAGTGTCAAATGTTCGCTAATTTACAACACCTTCCACCATCCGAACTATACAATCTCACTTCCCCTTAGCCTTTTTCGACTTGGGGAATTGACATAATTGGAAAATTTTCTCCAATAGGAGCAGGAGGGCACGAGTACGTATTAGTAGCCATTGACTAGTTTACTAAGTGGATTGAGGCTGCTTCTTACGTGAATATCACTTCTAAACATGTCGCAAAGTTTCTCGAAAGAAACATATTTTGTAGATATGGAGTTCCACACAAACTAATTAGTGCTCAGGGATCTCAATTCAAAACTGAAGTCGAGACCCTCTTAACTCGTTATAAAGTAAAACATCATCACTCATCCCCATATAGACCTTAAATGAATGGAGCTGTATAATCGGCAAATAAAAACATAATAGTCATCATTAAGAAAATGGCAAAAAATTATAAATACTGGCCGAATAAACTACACTTTGCTCTATGAGGTTATAGAGCGGCCATACGAACATCAATAGGAGTAAATCCATACTCCTTAGTTTTTAGAATGGACGCAGTTCAACCAGTCAAACTGGAAATACCATCCCTACGCATCGTACTCAAAAGTAAGTTACCGGAAACTGAATGGGTAAGAGCGAGGTATGAAGAGCTTTTATTCCACGATGAACGACGATTAAGAGCTTTGCATCATGTACAAGTCTACCAACGACGCATTGCGCGATATTTTAACAAAAGGGCACGACCCAGAAATATCAAAGATGGTCACTTTGTACTAAAAGAGGTTAGGGGTCCACCAACCGATCCAAGAGGGAAATTCAAACCTAATTGGATAGGCCCCTACCGCATAATTGAAATTCTATAAGGATGAGCTGTCAGATTAATGGATATTGGAGGTGATGAAATTCTCTAATTAATAAACATTGATCGACTTAAAAAATATTACTTATGAAATCCGGATAAACTCGTTCATTCATACATCATTTTCTTTAGCATTCAATTAAAAGATTCTAAGTGTTACGCACTTTACCGAATAACACGGTAAAGTCCATAACACTTGGGGGGTAATTTAAAAACATAGACCAATCAAGTGTTCAGATTTTTTTGAACATCACGAAAAACTCTTCACACTTGGGGGGGTAATAATGAAAAAAAATTTAACGTTCGTAGCACAGGTGTCGCGCGCAACTAAAACAGTTGCTCGCGACAGGTTCGCACAACCTTAGACGTTACCTGATGACGAACTGCGAACCCATAATTTTTGCGTGAGAATAAAATTGCGATTTTTACTTGCAATAAAAAGAGGGGCGTTCCTCGAAAATAATATATACTCGGAAAATAAAAATTAAGCTTTGATTTAAAATATTAAACAAAGTTTGATTAATTTTTCATTCAATTTCTACATAAGAGGTTGAAGAAAAAATATAAACATGTATATATATATGTATATATATGTACATAAATATACATATATATATATATATAAATATATATATATATATATATATATATAAATATATATACATATACACACACACACACACACACACACACACACATATATATATATATATATATATATATATATATATATATATATATATATATATATATATATATATATATATATATACATATATATATATATATATATATAATACATTGCAAAGAAATACGCAAAGACCTGATTTTGTAATACGAATACGTAGGCAATCTTTATGATTCGGTCATATAAAAATATATAATAAAGCTCATTTTATTCCATTCGAAATTAAAAAAAAAAAAACAAGAGGCATTGTTGAACTAGATAATAAATTAAAAAAAAAAAAAAAAACATAGTAGTGATTACACTTTATTCGAATTAAACTAATGACAAATTGTGTAACACTCTAAGGTTTTACTATATACTCAATTATCACAGTCGACGGAGAAGTAGTTTCCATTGCAGTAGTTTCAGCAACCTTAGAGCTTTCCCCTTCACTCTTCTTTTTAACCTAAACATTGTTCTTCAATTTAGGAATTGGGGTCTTTGCAACTTGTTTTCCTTTTCCTTTAGTAATTGTTGGGGTCTTCTTGCGAGTATTTGGTGAAGGTTCTTTAATCTTCACCCCTTGTTGCGCAAGTTTAGGAGGAGCTTTTCTTTTTGGTTCCTTTGAACGAGCCATTGGAGATGAGAAGTCTAATTTTCTTCTCACTCCTTTGTTTTGGCCACCAAATTGAGTAGTGGTGACCAAATGCATCAAGGTTTGGGTGGATTGTGAGCCGAGGCGGCTTGATTTTGTGATCGAGCCCTGTTTAGTTCACCCTTGTCCGCCGCATTCATCCAAGCCTTATAGAAGGTGGATAACACAATACTCGCAGTAGGATTTTGTACTACCCATATAGGGAGACTTGACCAATAATCCATCAAACGAGGGATCCGTTCAGGTTTAAAGATCACGTCTTTAGAGTCATCACAACCTTGAGGGGAAATAATTTGTTTCATTTCGTATTGTCTCATCACCCTGCAAGGAAAGATGTAAGTAGTACTAGATAGACCTAAAAGCCTAATATAGGGACAATTAAAACTATTCCCAACCATAATACTTATGTTCCACCAAGGAATCCCAAAGTGTATGTTGGAAACCCCATGACAAAAAAACGATGTCCATTCTTCTTCATTCTTGTGTTTGTAGAAAATTCGACGTCAAGGAATGTTCTCACTCCATGAGCCTCAAAATTTTGTGGCTGCTCAACAATTCACAAGCGCTCCATGAGCCAAATCTAAAACCTAGAAAAAAAAACAAAGAAAATTAATTTGCGACATTACACGAGTAGGTGGCGCGCGCATCGGAGAAGATTGCGTTGGTCGGGCCAGCGAAACTTCCTAACTTGCGTTGCTTTACGACGATAGAAAAAAAGTACGTGTAATAGGAGTGGACTTCCCGTGAAATTATTCTCGTTAGGGTCTCCTTTATGACGATTCAAGCATAGAGTACGGTTTCTGCCAAAGCTAAAGGAGCGGGTGAATGACATCCCTCTATGTGCTCTACTATGGACACCATGGAATAATCTCCGTATTATTTACTTGTCCTAAGTAAACAATTGACAACAAGACAATAACATAAAGCACGATTTTAAAACGTTGTTTAGTCAAGTTGTCACGAGGGGCGACAAAATGTTCAATAAATTGAATTAAATCCACACCTTCTTCTTTTCCAATGTTAACCATATCATTGTCACTCAAACAAAAAAATCTTTGAAAAATAGGTTTGGGATCTGACAAGCTAGGGGCATATGTCACAGGGAGAGTATTTGCAGGGAAGCCTAGTAGAGCCTCAAACTCGCCAAGTAATGGGACAATTTCATCCCCTTTGAGAAGAAAGAGGTGGTGGTTCGAGTCCCAATGATTGACAGCGGCATGGAGAAAATTAAAGTTTATAACTAGTTGCATATAACTCAATAGAGGTTCAAGGTGGTATATTTTGAAGGCTAGTTTATCCTCAGTTGAAAGGAAAGGGACCCATTGCTTTAACCGTTGTTCAAAGGTTTTTGTCATTGATCAATGTGTAAAAAAAAGGGAGAGGGAAAGAATTTAGAAAGTTTAATTGTTTTTTAATTATGTATAGCACTACTAAGCAAATGAATACGAGATGATCAAAAGCCTACACAAAACCACGCTTAAATAGACCCAAGTGGGGCAAATTTTCGGCAATTTTCGCTCTAAGGAAAGTTCACCCATAGGTGGCTCGAGCAACAAATTTAAATGCGCGCGACAGCCACGAGCAAGACACCCTTTTGCGCGCGTCTGGTCTATCGCGACATGTTGTTTTGATTTATTTCTGTATTTTTAACTACAAAATAACGGAATTTTGACGAAATCTTATGAATAATCATACGCTTAAATTTGTTAACTCTTGTGTCCTTTTTTATGATTTATTTTATTTTATTTTATTTTATTTTATTTCATTTTTTTTCTTTTTTTTTCTTTTTTTTCTTATTTTCCTTTTCTCTTTCTTTCTTTTTATTTTCCCCTTCTTTTTTACTTTCCTTTTCATGTCCTCTTTTCTTTGTTCTTTTTTTTGTTATTTTTTTCAAGGGGGGTAAGTTCGGAACCCTTTCCCTCCCTCAGGATTTTTTTTTTTTTTTTTTTGCTTTACTTAAAAAAAATATTCATGGAAACAAAAGAAAAATATAATAATGACATATATATATATATATATATATATATATATATATATATATATATATATATATATATATATATATATATATATATATATATAATACTTGTTATATGTACAAAAAAAATATAATAATAAAAAAAAATATGTACATATGTTTCCAAAAAAAATAATAAATACAAAGGAAGTCAAGATGCTCGGCGACTCCCGGACGGCTGATGTACATCCTGCAAAATCCAAACAAAGATTAATACACAAACTGTGTAATAACTTTGATAAAAGAAAAAGAAATAAACTTACTGCGACCATCCGATGATCACGGCATGATAAAGCCACGAGGGCTCTCCGATAAGCAGCTCAGAAAGCACGTACAGTCCTCACCATGCCGTTCACGGTCTCCCGCGGTACCTGTTCCAAATATAAGGACAGTTAAAGAACAAACGTATATGAAAAAAATATATATATAAATAAATTCATATACGAAATAAATATACCGACTCAACCATCTTAGGAATAAATTATATGTCCTCCTCCTCCTCCTCCGCTACTAGAAGAATCTCGCAAATTACCGATCCAAAAGCATCAGTATACGAGACCTCCCCCGTAAAAGGCACCCAACCACCTAGCTTGACTCGCTGAAAACGCAATAAAAGAGTCAAGGTTTCGAAAATAAAAGGAAAATAAAAAATAAAAAAAACAAAACATATGGTAAAATACTCACCGGAACAAAAGCTGGGAAAGGAGTCATCCTGGATGCGATGAAAGCCTGGTAAGATGCATCCGGCAGCACCAACTGCTCCGCTGGATAACTGAGGATCACCTGAGCTCGATCCTCGGTAGATAGCAAGTCCGGACGCTGCATCCAGATCGCAGGATCCGCAGGAACCGCAGGCTCCTCGGATGAAGACTGCCAGAGAACACGCTCACCTAAAAACCAAGCGTCTGTCCTCTAGAGCAATGGAAGCCCCTGATAAAGGGCCCGAAAACCTCAACGAATCATGCCAGGCCGGAAAGTCTCAGGGACTCTCCAAGGACGGAGATCGATCTACAAACACAGCCATATGAAAATCATCAAAAAATAATAATAATCGAAAAACAAAATATGCACATGTGTTATTAAAATACTCACCGACGCATGAGTCGCCGAAAGGATCCTCTGGCAAAAGTCGCCGGCTAAAGTGACTCGCCTCTTCTTAATCGTGACCAACCGATGGACGATAGGAAAGCGAGCAGCACCGAGCGTCCTAGGGGCTAAGAAAGGCAGGTAAGAATATCCCCATGCCTATAAGAAGCGAAAAATAATAAGAAAAGGAAAAATATGGACATTAAAAGAAAATTTAAAGGATAAGTACGCACCTCAAGGATACGAACATGCCACGTGTGGGAGATCCGAGGCACCTCAGTAGCTGCCGCGGAATCCATCACTCGGGTTGCCTTGCCCATAGCTATAAGCATACAGGCATACGACACCTCCGCCCAACTCAAGTTACCTACCTACCCTAAATCACTGAGGCAAATAAGTAACCCAATGGCGAAATGCTCTCCCCGATCAGTCAAGATAGTGACGGAAAGAACGTGAGCAATGTGTATACGAGCCATATGCTCAGGTGTACACTTCCGATCAACCTCGTCAGCCGACAACTCATCGGCAAGAACCGAGTACGAACAACACTGCGCATGCATGTGAAGGGCCGACGTAAGACGGTCCCCCACGAGGTCACGCAGTCTCTTGTCTGACCCCTTGACGACCTCCATAGCTTTTGGATCACCTCTAAAAGGAAAACCCATAATCATAGTGAAATCGTAAGGGGCAATCGTCATCTCTCCTCTTGGAAAATGAAAAGTGTTGGTGGAATCCCACCAAAACTCCAGTAATCCACGAAGAATAGCCGGCGACGCAGGTTGACTCGATAAATCCCGAAGAGCCGCCAGCTGGGAGCTAATCCCTGAAAGCTCCACAATCTCCTTTACCACCTCTGGTAAACTCTCAATACGACCTCACATGTCACTAGAGCCGTATAGATGCATGCTAGGCTCACTCTAAAAAAAGAAGGGCACAAAAAAGAGTAAAAATGTGGCTATAACTTGTTTCGAAGAAAAAAAAACGAAGGCACAAAGGACTCACAATGCCGCACCAACCACTGATCGAGACGTCATGGTTTGGGTCCCACTTAAGGACCCTACGGTCCCATTTGGGAGGAACCTCCAAAACCACATCCTCCTGGCAACATCAATCATCTCCGACGCGTTGCTCCCGAACCACTTCACGAGGACGGGTCACCCTCTTTCGAGGGCACACCGCCTCATCAAGGACGGGATCTCCTAGAATCTCCTCAGCATCGACGAATGGAGGCGAATCCATGCTATGGATAGAGTTTCTGTATTAGTTTTTTTTTTTAAACTATGCTAATGAACATGTTTTGGACCCATTTCGGCAGCATAAAGGCTATCGAAAGGGCAAAACACAAAAATCGAATGCCACTCATACTAGGGGGCTACGATACCTACAGTTAAACTAAGAAAATGGGGGCTTCTAACACCCATAAAAACCATCCTATACCAGTTTCAACTTAGCATTCAAGGGATTATGTTCCAAAATCTCAATGAATCGACTATGCCTAGGCAAATAATAGTAACAATAATGCAATTATCGTCTACCAAATAATCTTGAAGTTTTAAACATGGAAAAAATATGTTAAGTGCACACTTCGCGCCAATTTTTGGATTCAAAACTTTCAAAACATTACTTATGAAGATATAATTAGTTCTAATACTATGATTACCTCATAATCAACAAGTATAGCAAAAATGAGCAAGCAAAAGAACAAGAAACAAACCAAATTCGAAGAAAAGTGCAAAAAGCGTACTCAAACAAAGATATGCTCATACAAGGTTCAATACTTAACCATTTTTCATGAAATTTATTGCAAAACACTCCTTAAAAATAGCACAATAACATGGAACAAACAATTTCAAGAATAATGGTCTAAATCAAAAACCCCTCAAATTCGAAAATTGGGGTTTAATGATTCGAAAAACACCCAAATTCCACCAAGAAAAAATGAATTTAAACAAAAAACTTACATTGGATTGTTGCAAATGTGAATTAAGGGTGAGATTTAATTCCTTAGGCTTTGAAAATCGCAAAAAACCGAGCTCCTTAGAGAGAGAGAGGAACGAAATGGCGAAGGAAGAAGAAGAAAGTGCAAAATGAAAATCGCGCTCAGCGATTTCTTTTTACTATGTCCCGCGCAACTGAAACAGTTGCGCGTAATAGACCAGCGTAACTCAAAACAATGCGCGCGCTTGGCCAGCGTGACTCACTGAGTTGCGTGCGAAAACTGGTCACTAAAAGGACCGGTCTCCAGATTTTGATCCGTTTGATTATTTTTCAACGGTTTTTGCTCGTCATTAGACGTAATGGCGTGCAAATTATCAAAATCTTTTTTAAATATCTTTGCATTTTGCATTTTGTATTTTGCTTTCTTCTTTGATATTTTTTTGCATCATTTTGCATGCACACCGTGCTTTGTGCCTTCCCTAAGCATACGTTTTGAACGTTTTTCGTAAAAGTGTCTTAAGACGTTCCGTAGTGGTGCTTTACGTAAAAGCTCTCATAGACAGGTTTGTCATTTTACTGTACTGACGTTATAAATGTTCGGCTTTTCTTCTTTTTTCACGTCCACGGCAAAAAGTAAGGCGTCTTCATGCAGTGTAAAAATGCAAGGCGTTATCATACAGTGTAAAATTGAATGGCGTAGGTGTTGCGTAAAATTTCCCTTCTTCCCCAGCTTTGCGAGATCTACCTCTCGGAACTAAAAGGTAGAGAATTACTTTACTTTAGGCGTTCGCTCACGAGTCGACAGGCACGTCGAACCATTAAGGAACATACACTTCTTTATTAAAAGCAAATACGGTAGTTAGTGCGCTTACTAGCTTACTGGACAGTTAGGGTTTCATCCACCCCCTGTATAAAGATCAACAAGACGATGTCGTACCTATGTAGTCACGTGCTCCCAGTCCTAAGACACGTGTACTCATCTTGTGGACAAAACTGCTGAGAGAGTTACCGATTTTCTTCTTTCTCACTGGATTTGGATATATGCCTCCAATCCTGAGACATGTATTTCTATCTTGTGGACATCGAGTATTGCGTTTTGACAAGCGAATTGTCAAGAACTCTATTCCTACTGCGAAAGCCGAAATGTGTAGGCTGCGAAAGCCGAAACATTCTTTTTATCATCTTTTCAAATTGTTAAAATCAGGCTAAAGTTTTAATGATGTATCGAGGGACTTTAGACCAACGATGAAATGATTGGGAGGACATCATCATCCCTTTTTAATATTTTTTAAACCGATCTATTCTCATGACATGACATCACCCAGAACACCATTACTTGTAAAAGCGTTCTACAAATGCAAAGGATCAATCTAGATTCTTTAGCACGTTAAGACTAGAAAATACTTTTTCTAGCTTTAATAGCTACTTGTTTCAAACACATAACGAATCAAGGATCATTTCGACATCTGTAAACACCTAAAAATGTCTCCCCAAAACCAAACCCGATGATGAACAGCCTTTCACCGCCATTATTGGTCAGGTTGAGTATTTAATCTTTGGAGTGCTTAAATCCATATTTCTATTTCATAAAACCAACCCAAATCCTATCCCATTTCCCCAAACCATAACTTATTTTCCTCTTTTCTTGCCTTTAAACCCAAAATAATTTATTTCGTGTCCTTTAAAATCATTCATTTCGTGTCCTTTTTATAAAAACATTTAGTCCTATTTAATTTGATCCATAACCTGGGTCCAATTATTGAATAGTTGGATGGGGATTTAAAATAGCTTTCAAACGATATATTATAAGCCCCAATCCGAGTTATAACGAATAATTTATGGCAAAAATATTAAATTGAGCCCAAACCGAACCTAAGCCCACCTTACCTACGACCCAATGATCATGTGGAGGGTCCAAATTATTTAATCTCATTCCTAAACCAATTAGGATTTAATTGGAAACTTCTAAAAGTTTCTAAAATATCTTAATTATTCTTTTTGAACAGATAAGATTAAATAGTTTGAAATTGAATAAAACTTTTCTTTTTGAAAGTCCTAATTCTATTCAAATTGAAGGACGTTCAAAGACAGACAGATATTATTTTTTTTCCTCATAGTTTTCATCCAAATTTTATATGTTTGGATAGCTCTTAAATTATCTTTCCAATGATATATTATAATATCAATTCCGAGTTATAACGGAAAAGATATGAATAAAATGTCAAACTCTATCCAAAACTGACACCGTCTCACTATTCCGGCCATATCTTTTGTTCTATAAAATATTTTAATTTGATTCCAATTGGGTTAGAAATTAAACTTCACTATGTTTCCAACTATATCTTATTCATCTTATTCCAATTTCTGGATCAAAAGATATGATAAAAACAAAATCGCAAAAACTGCAATCTAACGAGTTTTATTCTGATTTAATTCGGATCTTATCTTAATTCTTCGACCCTTCTTTTTCTTCTCTATAAATAGAGGTCATATCACCCCTTTTCAAATGATCAACAAGCTTGACAACAATTTAATTCTATTCTCCCTCTTTAGCCTAAACACTACCCTCCCCATTCTTTTACTATTCCTTCCTTTAAGCACTCCAAGGAGTCCATACAATACCTGAAGTTCTATACTTTAACCATGGCGTGAAAGGTATAATTGACTGAGGGTTTGGACCAAATCAAATATAATCTTTATTTAATTTAATTTTCATTTGATTTATATTTTTTTTATTGAAGTTACTAACAGTTTATTCATGATGTAGCAATTTCAAGGAAACGCGGAAAGTGAGTAATTAATCACTTAATTACTCTTATTTTTATTCTTGCTGCTAGTATCATGATTAGGTTTATTATTTAATTTGATTAACGCTATTATTTTTGAATTTCTTCCAATATTAATGTTAATTCTATTATTGTTATTATGATCACCATATTGCATGTTAAAGGGAATATGTAATTGAAAGTCACGCCTAATAAGATAATTTGAACGACCGGTTTAGGTTCCTTTTTAATCTTGTTATTTAATCAAGTGATCACTAATATTTTAGAATTATTTGTTGCATTAATATTCAACCAATTTAGCATAATAATAGTTTGGAGCAAATTGAATCTTTGTTTGCATGCCTTTGAGATCGCAGGAATCACTTTTCACTATAAGAATCGAGTAGAGGCCAATACGGGCGAATGTGACTCCATGACTCACTTCGTACCATCATCCCCGATCCTCCTTTCGTGGTTTCGAACCATATGGAGTTAGTAATCTCATGGATTATGAATGGGGTGTAATCTTCACGGTTCAATCGTTGTTGCCTTCGTTGTCCCTTATTCGTGGTTGCCTTTTATGATCCGTGAACGGTTTACAAGTTCCTTAAAAACTTGTTGGCGGCTCCCTACTTTCCTTGTCCCTAATCGTATGTCAATTCCCTCTTCCTATGAGTGTCAAGCATATTCACCACATGCTTTAACGTAGGCGCACTTCGAACGACACCTACAATTTGGCGACTCCACTGGGGAGGATTCTTGGTTATTTATCGATTTGAGTGATCGGTATTTAATTGAGATGAGTGGATGAGACTTGAAAGATTCTAGAATTGTATTCCTGCGATTTAATTGGCATTGTCACATATACATATGATTTTAGGTTACCTATTTTTCCACAATAGTACGTGTTCTACGTATGTGGCTAGCCCGGGGGATTTATGCTCTATCAGCCTGAAAACGCTCATGGCAATAAGGGTTCATCCGAGTTTTTAAATCCACCCAAACCATGGAGTCAAGTTCGATTTTATCACGAACTCGCAAAGCCGCCCGTTGGCATACACCCTCAAGGGAGGCTACCTTGCTAACGCGTCCAAACTCTTAACCACGGTACCCTTTGACACCCAAATAAGCTTGACCATAGTCGAACATAGAACTTGACTTTAGGTTGCGAACTTCATTGCATCATGCGTGACGATATGCTTATATGTGCATTTTTTTATTGTCTTTTTTTTAATTATTTTTTTTCTTTTATCAAACCCTTTTTTATTTATTAGAGTCGAGCCATTGATTTTTTTTTTTTTTTTTTTAAATTTTTGAGTCACCCGGATTTTTATTCCCGTATACTGCACAAGAGTCAACTTGTTTTGGTCATATCCGGAGTTATAGAAAGATTTACGTGTCGTGCCACCTATGGATCTGTATCCCCGAGTTTTATCTTTCATTTGAAATTAGTTTTGTTCCAATCAGAGTCACAGATCAAAAGTTATAACCGATATACTACAGTCTGTCCAGTTTAGGTGTCTTTTTAGCGTCAACTTTTTTTTTTCTTCTTTAATTTTTTTTATCTTTTCGTGTCAAGCAGTCTTAGCCAAGTCCTTTAATCCATGTCAACTCGTAAAATATAGGATTATAGATTTTTTTTTTTTTAAATATACCCATGAGTCATAACTCTTCTAGAATTCTAGTCCTCTTCCTAGTTTCTTGTGATTGATTTTTTGTGCTAACCTTAACATGTGTTCTTTGTTATTGATTGTGGTTGATCTTATTTATGACTAATGATTGCCAATGGACCATTTTCACCTAGTAAATAGCATAAACATTTAAATTGGACAAAATTAATCAAGTTAGTTTGTCTTTTAGTCTTCTATGCTATTTGGTCATTGGGTACTTTGTTTTTTATACCGTTTACATGTCTAGCTATGCGATCATACCACGAGTCTTAATAAACTCACCTAATCACACATGTTGAGTCATTGCACACACTTTGTCTTCGAGTAATGCACTATATTGTTTATGATCGTATACTAGGACCATGCATGCATTGTTTTTCGTCGTAGTAGGAATGAGTGGAGTATTTCCCATAAGTTTTCAAAATTGTTTCATACACTCTTCCTTTCCAATCCGAGTATTGAGTGAATTCATTAAGTGATTTCATCCTTACACAGTACTTGAGTCTAAAATCAATAGGCAATAGTTGGAATAATAAGGGGAATGTCACTCCTTCCTTCTTTCCTTCCAATCAAAGCATCAAAAACAAGAAACTTTTTTCCTCAGCAGGCGGCAAGAAGTAACTCATAAGCAACCATGAAAACGAAGCACAAGACAAGTCTCTATACAAGATTTCATTTTTTTTCTTCTTTCGTTTCATCCCTTTTCCCCTAATAAGTCTAGCATAGGTTCTCCTTATCTTTATGTCTATAGGCCATGTTCCATCAATGAGCCTTTCTTTCCTTTGCATTCGATCATGCCATGCGCAAAAAAAAAAAAAAAAAAAAAAAAAAAAAAAAAAAAAAAAAAAAAAAACCAAACTAAACACAAGGTATACCAATGATTTGAGGAACCTTTGCAACCCATTCATTCTCCATTAACCATTCAATCACATATTCATTTCTTCGTCAATCATTTTGAGCCTCGTCTAACGTTTGGCCTTCATTTCTTCAACCCACATTCACTTAACCCTGAGATTGGAAGATGTGTAATTGTATAACATTCAAAAAGCAAGTTAAAAATAAAAATAAAAATAAAAATAAAAAAATAAAAAAATAAAAAAAAAACAACAACAACAATAAAACAATGTCTAAAGGCAAGTGTTCCAATGTCTTTGATATGAACATGTCTCAAATTGCGTCTCTCATCGAGTGATTGGTACCGAGCCTGAGAAACATGAATGCTAAGTGAGTGATGGACCGCATGATCTGAGATTGCCTACATTGATTCACGGGAATGGAAAAAAGAAAAAAAAAAGAAAAGAAATTCAAAACAAAAAAAAAATATATGAAAAATAAAACTTGCAAAGTCTAATACATAATTGCATATCTTGGGGGCTTCTCTCGAGTCTTGAGCCTTTTACCCCTTTCTTCCTTAAACCTTCAGCTTAACCACATTACAAACCTTGAAAGACCTCTTTGAGGTGTACACACACTTGTGCAAAGTTCGGTTAGAGCTACGTTCGGCCTGATTCCTAACAGATATGTAGGCAACCTCACATCGAGGTGCGGCAACATTCATATGCATGATCGAGTCAAAGAATATCCAATGCTTATCCCTATGACCTTATTCATCTAGAGCTAGACTTGGGGGCTTGAACCCACATTATTTAGCCTACCTATCCTAAAGAGTCACCATCTCGACTCTTCTCACATCTATTTCCATCACCATAACCCTTGCAGCAAGCCTTAGTATCACATTCACACACTTCACTCATACATCCATATTCATATCATCCTTCCCTTTAAGAACCCTTTATCATGAAATCTTGTTTCAACACTGTGCATGTTTCATCATCTTTCAGGACAACATTCATTAAAAGAAACGTTGTATACTTGCTTAGCTTCCTGACCTGAGCAATATTCATTATTTCACGCATCGCATAATGTGCTGAGCAACATTTTTTAATCATACAAAGCATATCGTGCTTAGCTCCTTGACCTAAGCAACATTCATAATCAGTTCATCTATATACGTACTTAGCTTCCAGACCTAAGTGACGTTCAAGATCGTTTCTTTACACCATATATGATGCTTAGCTCCATAACCTAAGTTCATTCATCTATCGTGTCACATGATGAGATTGTCCTTAGCCTCCTAGCCTAAGGACATGCATCACGCATACATTATTTTCAAGACAAGCAATTCAATCCGTACGATTCATTTCGTCTTGCTCAACAAGGAAGTTCAAAAATTCTTCTTTTCTTTTAAGGAAGTTCAAAAAACTTTTTTAAAATTTTCTTATTGAGGGAATTTCGAAAACAAAACTTCATTTTTCACGTCTTTCTTTTTCGGGAGAAAGTCGGTACCCTCCACTAGTCTCATGACAAAAATGATGGAAAATTTTTGCTTTTGCATTTTATGTTGCTTGTGTTTGCACACACACCATATACACACACAACCACAAGTTATACACATGTCATGTCAGGCTTGGTCAATTCAGTTGATCAAGTCAATCATAGTCTATACGAGTCCCTTGGCAAATTTTATTTTGCAGGTCTCAATTACAGCCCACGTCCGGGGACAAGCGAACCATTTACAGCCCACGTTTGGGGACAAGCGAACCATCTACAGCCCACGTTCGGGGATAAGCGGACCATCTACAGCCCACGTCCGGGGACAAGCGAACCATTTACATCCCACGTTCGGGGACCAATCTCATCATCTGTCGACTTTCCTCAAGCATGGAAAGTATTATCCGGTGGATTTCTTCAAGCATAGAAAACCGCCAAATTCCTTTGTCGGCTTTCCTCAAGCATGGAAAGTATTATCGGTGGAATTCTTCAAGTATAGAAAAACTACCAAATTATTCTGTCGGCTTTCCTCAAGCATGGAAAGTGTTATTCGGTGAATTTCAACAAGCATAGAAAAGCGCCAAATTCATATGTTGACTTTCCTCTGGCATGGAAAGTATCATCCGGTAGGTTTCTTCAAGCTTAGAAAGCTACCAAACTCATCAATCAACTTTCCTCAGGCATGGAAAGTATTTCAGCGAAACGTCATTCGGTGGATTCCTTCAAGCATAGGAACTACCAAGCTCATTTGTCACCGATACACTGGTGTCAGATAAGCATTCTATTCCTTTACTCTTTTATCTGTGGAACTAACATTTTTCTGCAGGTATCGGCGTATACAGAGTGATTTAGGATCACATAACGTCTTAAATCATTCTCCGTCCCTATCGACTACTTTGACTATCGTTTTCAAAACTAAAGTTTCAACAAACTCACTCAAAGTGGGGACTTCTGTAGACACCTAAAAATGTCTCCCCAAAACCAAACCCGATGATGAACAGCCTTTCACCGCCATTATTGGACAGGTTGAGTATTTAATCTTTGGAGTGCTTAAATCCATATTTCCATTTCATAAAACCAACCCAAATCCTATCCCATTTCCCCAAAACATAACTTATTTTCCTATTTTTGTGCCTTTAAACCCAAAATAATTTATTTCGTGTCCTTTAAAATCATTCATTTCGTGTCCTTTTTATAAAAACGTTTAAACCTGTTTATTTTGGTCCATAATCTGGGTCCAATGATTGAATAGTTGGACGAGGCTTTAAAAGAGCTTTCAAACGATATATTATAATCCCAAATCAGAGTTATAACGAATAATTTATGGCCAAAATATTAAATTGAGCCTAAACCGAACCTAAACCACCTTACCTACGACCCAATGATCATGTGGAGGGTCCAAATTATTTAATCCCATTCCTAAACCAATTAGGATTTAATTTTAAACTTTTATAAGTTTCTAAAATATCTTAATTATTCTTTTTGAAAAGATAAGATTAAATAGTTTGAAATTGAATAAAACTTTTCTTTTTGAAAGTCCTAATTCTATTCAAATTGAAAGACGTTCAAAGATAGATAGATATTATTTTCGTTCCTCATAGTTTTTAGCCGAATTTTATATGGTTGGATATCCCTTGAAATTATATTTCCAATGATATATTATAATATCAATTCCGAGCTATAAAGGAAAAGATATGAATAAAATGTTAAACTCTATCCAAAACTGACACCGTCTCACTATTTTGGCCATATCTTTTGTTCTATAAAATATTTTAATCTGATTCAAATTGGGTTAGAAAGTAGACTTCAAGATATTTCCAACAATATCTTACTCATGTTATTCCAATTTCTGGATCAAAATATATGATAAAAACAAAATTGCAAAGACTGCAGTCTATCGAGTTTTATTCCGATTTAATTCGGATCTTATCTGAATTCTTCGACCCTTCTTTTTTTTCTCTTTAAAGAGAGGTCATATCACCCCTTTTCCAATTATCAACAATCTTGATCACAATTTTATTCTCTTCTCCCTCTTTAACCTAAACACTAGCCTCCCCATTCTTTTACTATTCCTTCCTTTAAGCACTCCAAGGAGTCCATACAATACCTGAAGTTCTATACTTTAACCAAGGCGTGAAAGGTATAATTGACTGAGGGTTTGGACCAAATCAAATCTAATCTTTATTTAATTTAATTTTCATTTTATTTATATTTTTTTTATTGAAGTTACTAATAGTTTATTCATGATGTAGCAATTTTAAGGTAACTCGGAAAGTGAGTAATTAATCACTTAATTACTCTTATTTTTATTCTTGCTGCTAGTATCATGATTTGGTTTATTATTTGATTTGATTAACGCTATTATTGTTGAATTGCTTCCAATATTAATGTTAATTCTATTATTGTTATTATGATCACCATATTGCATGTTAAAGGGAATATGTAATTGAAAATCACGCCTAATAAGATAATTTGAACGACCGGTTTAGATTCCTTTTTAATCTTGTTATTTAATCAAGTGATCACTAATATTTTAGAATTATATGTTGCATTAATATTCATCCAATTTAGCATATTAATAGTTTGGAGCAAATTGAATCTTTGTTTGCATGCCTTTGAGATCGCAGGAATCACTTTTCACTATAAGAATCGAGTAGAGGCCAATACGGGCGAATGTGACTCCATGACTCACTTCGTACCATCATCCCCGATCCTCCTTTCGTGGTTCCGAACCATATGGAGTTAGTAATCTAATGGATTATGAATCGGGTGTAACCTTCACGGGTCAATCGTTATTGCCTTCGTTATCCCTTATTCGTGGTTGCCTTTTATGATTCGTGAACGGTTTACAATTTCCTTAAAAACTTGTTGGCGGCTCCCTACTTTCCTTGTCCCTAATCGTATGTCAATTCCTACTTCCTATGAGTGCCAAGCATATTCACCACATGCTTTAACGTAGGTGCACTTCGAACGACGCCTACAACATCCTTAACATTTCTGAAAGATTCTCTACTCTTTGAGAACTTTGCAGAATAAGTCTAGGATTTATTTCCTTGACTACTTTGATCTTCGTCTATTATAGACTCGATCAAAGTGGGGGCTAACTTTAGACATCTAATTTTGGTCTCCTGTCCCGACAGGAAGTACATTGACGATAAATAAAACCATCTCCGTGTTGGATCGAAGTGAGGAATGCTTATGGATGACTGGCTAAACCGCAAAGACAGATAAAGACTAGCCTACCTGATGTGGATTAAAGCTCTTTAACCTAATAAAAGATCTAAAATCACACAAGTAGATTAAATCTTCGTTCTTTATAAGAAATTCGAACCAAAAACGAATGAAAGTAACCGGATATGACCTTGAAAACGACCACTCCTGGAACGGATTCAATGCCTAATCAAATTATCTAGACTACTCCTAGAACTAGATAATTTGATAAACAAATCTTAGACTACTCCTAGAACTAAGAATTGCACGTCCTAATTATCAAAACAACTCCTTGAATTGAAAACTAGCAAAGAAAGTGTTTAAACAAAGCTAAACAACTGTATTGAATTAACCTGATTTTCTAGGACTCTAGGAGCCACGAAATTATCCTATATATAGACTAAAAATAAGCTTATTCCATCCCCACAAGGATTAGGACAAACCCCTAACCTTTCCCCCCAAGTATCCTAACAAAATAGGAAACTACTTCTAATTAGAATAGGAAAACTAATCCCAAACAAACTAAAAACTTTCCTAATATACTTAGGAAGTTTATAGCTACTAAATAACAGAAAATAAACTTAATCCTAAGTACTTAAACCAAGAAAAACCCTCTCAAGTGAACGGTAAAAACTTGCAAGCAAAACTCTACAAAAAACTAAGTATAAAATTTCCTTCTTCCTTGATAATCAAACAAGTGACCCATCCTTGACTTTTCCCTCCAAGTTCGAAACCTATTGGACGTAAAATCAATGTAATTGGCTCTTCAAAAGAATTACCCTCTTGATTCACATCATTCTTCCCTTCTTCAAAAGAATTTGCCCTCAAATTCACTTCATTAGAACAAGTAGAACAATACCATGAAACCATCCAAATTTGAGGAATACAAGCCAAAAGAACAATTACATCAATGCTAGTAATCTTAAACAATGTTAGAACATCACCAAGAGCAAGGCAATAAAGTAGAAATAACCAACTCTCAATTTGGTCCTTGGTCTTCGAAGTTGACCATAAGAACACTTTAGGCTTTAGTTCTCTCCCATGTATGACTGATAATGTCTTCTCTTTATTCATGTCCAACGAATCCACCACTTCTAATGAAGCCATTAAATTTTTCTCTTGATTCACGAATGGCTCTTCCAAAGTATTTACAATAACATCTTCAACCCCACATGTTGTAGCAACTAAATTTGGTAGAGGAACAAAAATAGTATCAACAACCTTTTGCGATGTTTTGTTTGGTAGATCATCCTGAATAATCTCATCTTGAACAACGTCACACACAATGGGAAAATCAATTGTTTCAATCACCTTTTCTTCAAGCTCTTTAGAACCTAAATGTTTCCCTTTAATATCCTTATGACAATCTCCCTCCATCTCTTTATCAAACTCTTTTGAGTTCATGGACATAGTAGAAATTTTATTCTCCTTAGCTTTTAAATGGCTTTTGCGTTCATGGACATAGTAGAAAGTTGATTCTCCTTAGCTTTTGAATGGCTTTCATTTGGAGACAAAGGAATCAATTTATAACGTTTCGTTCCTACCTTGACCGAGTAAGTTTTAGCTTCACCATCATGCTTCTCATGTTAATCGAATTGCCATGGTCTACCCAAAAGAATGTGACAAGCACTCATAGGAATCACATCGCACCATAGTTCTTCCTTATAATTTCCAATAGAAAATTTTATCAAAGCTTGTTTTTCTACATGAAATCCCTTATAATCATTAAGCCAACCCAACTTATATGGATTTTCATGATCTCTTGTAAGCAGTTGTAGTTTAGTCACCACCTCGGTTGAAACAATATTAGTGCACGAACCAATATCAATAATCACCCTACAAGTAGTGTTACCAACTTTTTATCGAGTATGAAACAAATTATTCGTTGTAGATAAAACCTTGTGTAGTGAAACACTCTTCTTATTATTATTCCAACGAGTCTCAATTTTGGAAGCCAACTTGTACACCTCTTTGGTATAATTATAGGAACACGATTCAACCTTTTTTTCCTTTTCTTTCTATCAAGTAATAATTCCTCAAATTCATCAAAATAGTTATTCATACTCTTTCGTAAGCTTACTACCTTATCCATGAACGATTCCTCCATTATAAATAGACATAAAAAGACTTTAAAAACACATAAACAAACCACAAAAATCGCAGCACAACTTTAAACAAAATCGCACACAAGAAGCACCAACTACAAAATCGGACTAAAACTGACACAGTTGCGGAAAACATTCCAGTTTAATAGCAAACAAACTCTGAAAATTCTGAAATTTTGCAGACAGAAAATAGACAACATTTCACCCAAAATAAAAACAAATAATCACCTTAAAAGACCTCGTAACAAAGGAGAACGAGCCCTCTGAAGTTGACAGAAAAACTAGTTGTCCGAGAACAATTCCGACTTGTTTGAACAAATTATAGATCGATTAAACCGTAGAAGCTCTGATACCAAGTTGATGTGGATTAAATCCCTTTAACCTAATAAAAGATCTAAAATCACACAAGTAGAATAAAGCTTCGTTCTTGATAAGAAATTCGAACCAAAAAAGAATGAAAGTAACCGGATATGACCTTGAAAATAACCACTCCTGGAACGGATTCAATGCCTAATAAAATTATCTAGACTACTCCTAGAACTAGATACTTTGATGAACAAATCTTATACTACTCCTAGAACTAAGAATTTCACGTCCTAATTATCAAAACAACTCCTTGAATTGAAAACTAGCAAAGAAAGTGTTTAAACAAAGCTAAACAATTCTACTAATTAATCTGATTTTCTATGACTCTAGGAGCCACGAAATTCTCCTATATATAGACTAAAAATAAGCTAATTTCATCCCTACAAGGATTAGGACAAACCCCTAACCTTGCCCCCCAAGTATCCTAACAAAATAGGAAACTACTTCTAATTAGAATAGGAACACTAATCCTAAACAAACTAAAAACTTTCCTAATATACTTAGGAATTTTATAGCAACTAAATAACAGAAAATAAACTTAATCCTAAGTGCTTAAACCAAGAAAACCCCTCTCAAATGAAAGGTAAAAACTTGCAAGCAAAACTCTACAAAAAAACTAAGTATAAACTTTCCTTCTGACTTGATAATCAAACAAATGACCCATCCTTGAATTTTCCCTCCAAGTTCGAACCCTATTAGACGTAAAATCAATGTAATTGGCTCTTCAAAAGAATTACCCTCTTGGTTCACATCACTACCCCAAAACAAATACAAAACAAGGTCCAATTAACTAAACCCGATCATAATTAGGCTTAAGCCCGTGCTTAAGACCTAATAATGACGGATTTAGAGACGCCTAGGTTAAATTTAATGCTGCAGCAGAAAAAGCCGCGCGCATCTCAATGAGTCATGCTGGTCTAGCGCGTGAAACTTATTCAGTTGCGCGCAACACCCAGCGCAACTTCTAGAGATGCGCTCGCGGGAGGTTTCGGATTTCATACAAATATAAAATCGAATCTTACCATAATGTCACGTGCAAGACATTCAGTTGCCCTGCCTATAGCAGCGCAACTAAATCACTTACGCTAGGATGCCGCGCGGAAATCATCCAGATGCGCGCGATACCTACTGCGGCAGATTACTTAAAACCCTAATTGCATCCATTCCCTATAAATAGGGGCTTAATACAAGGCTTAAACACACATAAATTAACCTAAAATCCTGGCAGAAACTCTTGTGAACTTGTGCTACCAAACCCTCTTGTCCTAAACACTCACCCCTCTTACTCTTTGTTACTACGGTGGAGGTTCTCGAACAAGAAGGAGTCCATAAGTGTTCTAAACGAAGATTTAGCGATTCTCCTTTAAAGGGAACGTTATTTTAGTACCCTCGCTCCCGAACTCATTTCTGGTTTATGTAGACCAATTTGGGCATGGGTGAACTTACGATTTGTGCTAATTATACCATGAACTCCACATGGAAGAAAGGCATGAACGAGGTTTATGGGTTTTCCCAAAACTCATTGGCGACTCCTACTTGTTTCTTACAAAAACGCGTAATTCTAGAATCAATTCTAATTCAAGGTCCCCCAAACAGTCAGGAATTCAAATCCTAATACACCCTAACAAGTGTAAAGTCCTAGGCTTTTAAATGGACATGGACATTTAAGGAAGGATCCCCTACGATGGGAACACCCTCCTTACAATCGCTTCCCTATTCCTCGACTTGATGATATGCTTGATGAGTTACATGGTTACAAGGTGTTTTCAAAGATTGGCTTGAGGATGGGGTACCATCAAATTCGCATGCGTGAAGGAGATGAGTGGAAGACCGCTTTCAAGACAAAGCAAGGCTTGTATGAGTGGCTAGTTATGCCATTTGGGCTCTCTAATGCTCCTAGCACTTTCATGAGACTCATGAACGAGGTACTTTGCCCCTTCATTAGTAAATTTGTTGTTGTAATTTTGTATGACATACTTTTTTATATCAAATGTGAACATGATCATGTTAAACATTTTAGGCAAGTATTTAAAACATTGAGAAGTAGGCGGCTTTTTGCCAAGTTTGGAAAATGTACTTTTATGGTGGATAGTATTGTTTTTCTTGGCTATGTGATTTCAAATGTAGGGATCTCAATGGACCCTATTAAGGTGGAAGCCGTTCAATCTTGGCCTACTCCTACCACTCTCACTCAAGTTAGGAGTTTCCATGGCCTAGCTTCTTTCTATCGAAGATTTGTGAAGAATTTTAGCACTATTTTGGCTCCGATAACCGAATGCATGAAGAAGGGTACTTTTGAGTGGACACTATCGGCTCAAAAGGATTTTGAGACTCTTAAGAAGAAGTTGTGTGAGGCTCCAATCTTAGCTCTTCCGAATTTTGATCAACCCTTTGAGGTTGAATGTGATGCTAGTGGGGTTGGAGTTGGGGCGGTTCTTGTTTGGCCGGACTTTTTCCCGTTTTCATTCAGTTTTGTACAGACTATTTAAGTTCCTTTTGGAAACATTTTGCAATTAATTTATGTTGAACTTTGCTTGATTTTGTAATCAATGAGACTTTCTCTCTCTACCCATAATCTTTGTGATTATTTGCTTTCTTTGTGATTGCTACCTTGTAATCTTTGTGATTACACCTTAATCCTAGCTTTACTTTGTGTTAGCTTTGATTAAGAACCCCTATTTCATATATCTTGGTGATTGTTGAGATAGGTTTATCTTGTTTTGTTGATTTGATATTGTTGTTACTTGATTTCTCCTCCCCTTTTCTTGTTTTTCCTTGGTTTTTTCATATCACTAGCCGAGTCCATGAAATCAATGAAGTCACTGCATTAGCTTGACCTAGACGCACGTCCACCAGATTTTTCATTCTAAGAGGTCACTTCATTAAGATCCCCTAAAAGCAACCAAGGGGTAGAAGCGGGAGGGAAATCATTTCTCATGTCATTCCACACTGCAAGTCGCTCCCTAGGGTTGCTAGGGGAATGCATGCCCGTTCTGAGCACCTCCTAATTAAAGGCAAAGGCAGTATTTTTTAAGTGAAATAAAGAATTAAAGGTGTATCATTTCCAGTGAGATCCATAATATCAACATTATCATTCCAGAAAAGTCAAATTCCACCTCTTGTTTTTAGTATGTTTGTTGTTTGTAAGTTCTTTTGTAAAAAAAAAAAAAAAAAAAAAAAAAAAAAAAAAAAAAAAAAAAAAACTTTATAGTTAGTAAAACTAAGTTAAACCATGACTTGTCTAGCTCGAATAGAACTAGATTTAGTTTCCAGAAAGATAAAAATTAAAGGATGGTAGGAGTTCACATGATGACGTGCATGGGGCACGAATTCATCCTTAGTTGCACCCGGAACGTTACATAAAATGATTTTCATATTTAAGGTTGGAAGAGGACGTTGGAGTGTGACACAAGGAATGTTATTCGGTTTGGCATTCGGTGAAAGGAAGTAGAGTCCCAATCCCTCCAATGCTCCATTTGTCCCATCGGACCGTGATCCTCCTATTTGATCAGAGTTACTAGAGTGGAAATTTGCCGAAGACGATTTTTTTTGTTGAAGTTGTGATAAGTCTATTTTATATACATTTTTATTCCCCGTCCCACAGTCATATTTGTGGTTATTTGAACTCTAAGGAGCTATTTTTATTACTAATATACGTTTTTTAGTGTTTTTGTAGAGTTGATATTATTTTGTAGGAATTTGCAGAATTGTGACAATTTCAGAGCTTATTAGACCACTACAAAGACATTGAGTTTGATCGTATTTTATGACCGTGACGTTTACTTGGCCCTACACGATAGTGTACTCCAATTGGGCCTACTGCTATAAGTTGTTGCTAATTTGGGTTTTGTTCAGTCGGTGTTCATTGTTTAGGAGAGTAGTACTTTTAGTGGGATTAGAGGTTATTTAGGAGTCAAACTCCTTTTTCCTACCTTATTTAAGGAGGTAGTACGTAGGGTATTTAGTTTTTTAGTTTTTGTTCTTTTATTAGTTTTAGTTTTCTTTTTCTTTAGTTTGAGTTTTAATTTTCTTCTCTCTTTCTCTCTCTAACTTTTCTCTCTCTCCTCTTAATTAAATTCTTAGTATTATCTCTCCCTTGTTTTTCTCTCTAAACTCTTGGTTTATGCAATTTTATATTTATTTCTTTTGATACTATCTCTTCTCTTCTTTATTACTTATTTTCTTTGCTTTGATCTTAATCATGTCTTTTTTTATTATTTTGTTTAGTTTATATTTAATTATGTCTGAGTAGTTTCCTTTCTAGGGTTTTGGGGAATCCATAATTAATATAAAGGGATAATTTGTTATTATTGATTATTGATATTGCATGATAATTTCTTATTGAATTGTTTTAACGCATTACAATCGAATTATGAATCGAGCAGATGTGATTTGCTTGTAAAAGTATAGCAATATTGAATTGATGAATCGAGCAGATGTTAATTTGATACTGTACACACCCATTTGTGTCTCCCCAAAACCAAACCCAGTGATGAGTACCTTTCGCGTCGAATCATAATCGAATGAAGTGAAAGTGTGGAAAGTTTAGTGTTGCGGATAGTTTTAATTCTTTTCTCTTCTCTCTGTTTTTGAAAACTTATTTTAAGAAAATAGTCAATCCAGTTTGGTTTGTCCATGATAATGATCCAATAATGGTGTAGTTGGATGGGGCTTGACAAGAGTTTTCCAACGATATATTATAAGCCCAATTCCGATGAATATTGAGGAAGTTATGGCCAATTTACCAAACTGGGCCCGGTTTGAGCCTTATATGCGGCCCAATGATCTAGAGGAGGGCCTATTATTAATTATCATTCCTAAATCTATTAGCATTGATTATAGTCTTTTAGAATACTCTAGAAGGTTCTTTTAAATCCTAATGGAGTTAGGATTGATAATTATGTTTTAAAGAGTTTGAAAGTGAATAAAACTACTCCTTTTAAGAATCCTTGTTTTGTACGAAGTGGAATATATTCATATTTTATTTTCGTGCCTCATAATATTTATCCAAATTTTATATGGTTGGATATATCTTGAAATTATCTTTCCAATGATATATTATAATATTAAATCCGAGCTATAACGAAAAAAGATATGAATGAGACATGAAACTTTATCCAAAACTGACACCCTTCCACTATTTTGGCCATATCTTTTTATCTACAAAATATTTTAATCTGATTCTAATTGAGTTGGAAAGTAGACTTTAAGAGCTTTCCAAAGACATATTATATGTCTTATTTGGACTTCCGGATCAAAAGATATGATAAAAACAAAAACGCGTTAAAAACAGGCTTGGCGCCTGACTCCAGGCATTGGCGCCAGCCATTAGCGCCTGGTGCTAGCCATTGGCGCCAGGCGCCAATGGCCAATGCCTGGCGCCAACCTCGTTTTGCGTGCGCCAGACTCTATTTTGTTAATTTTATCTTTTTGGCTGATTTTCTCTATAAATAACGTATTAAAACTCCGTTTTCGATAACCAGATTTCATCAATTCTTATTTCAATTCACCACTCTCATCAAGATTTTCTTGATTATTCTCTCTCTTTTTCTCCTTTTTCTAAACTAATCTTTCACATACAAAATTCACAAGATCTAGAAACACCTAGCCACATTCGAAGTTGTCTTCGCCCTGGACGTGAAAGGTTTTAATTTCTGAGGGTTTGGTCCCAAATCTCTCTTTCAATTATTTAATTTAATTATTTGATTTATTATTTTTCTTGAAGTTGTTAATAACGTGTGTATTTTGTTATTAGAAAGAGATACGAGGCATCAAAGTGAGTGCTTTAATTTAATGGTTTTAATTGATATTATGATCATGTTTATATTGTTGTTATAATATTCCTAGTATCATGTCTAGGGTATTTTTAATATTAAATATGATTGCTATGATGCTTCCTATTCTCTTCCTAATATTTATGATTGTTAGTATCATGTTAGGGCTAAAGATTTGATTTTTATTGTTTAGTGACATGCTAGGGTTTGTTATTAATCTTGTTAGTATCATACCTAGGATCTTGCTATGTTTATTATGCTTTAATATTAACATGATTATGATTATAATTGTTATAATTTATGATGATTATGAATATTATTATTATTATTATTATTATTATTATTATTATTATTATTATTATTATTATTATTATTATTATTATTATTATTATTATTATTATTATTTTGATAATGATTATTGTATTTATGATGATATTATTATTATTATAATTATAATTATCGTTATGATTATTTATTATTATGTTGCTTGCTTATTTATTCTTTATTGCTTGATCACCTTTATTGCATGTTTAAAGGGAATTGCTACTTGTAATCACGCTTAATAAGATAATTAATAATCTTGTTTAGGGTTAATTGTGATTATAATTTCAAGTGATCGCCAATAATAGATTTGTTTGTACATTATATTCAACCAACATAGATAAACAGGTTTAGGGTTAATCCTTTGCTTGCATGTTAATTAAAAAGCGCACATGAATACGATCAGAATAAAGTAGAGGCCTATTATTAGGGCAGGTTCAATCTCTTTTAGGTTGGATTTGTACCTTCATCCCCGAACCCTTATTTGGTTCTAGACCTTATGGAGTTGACGATCTCTTGGATCGTTAAGGGGTGTAACCTTCATCCTATGAACGGTTTACAAGTTCCTAAAACTTGTTGGCGACTCTTTTGCTCTATCTTCTTCCCTTTTGGACGCCACCGTACTTTAGTGTATGATCACAGTGGGGTTCGAGCTAGTGGGATTAAAGCTTGAAATTATTCCCTACAGATACTAAAGGCTATTTTCAATAGGAACTTAGATCTAGTAAATTACGAGGGCCTGTTAGATCTATGTTAATCATTAAATTGAAAGAGCCTTTTAATCATGTTATTTGTGCAATGTTAATTTTTTTTTTTTTTTTTTTTTTTTTTTGGTGTTTAGAGAGCCACAAGGGCGGGGGTGAGAATCGATCCCAGGACCTCCTAGAACCGGGAGGGAAGTTCTGACCACTTGAGCTATCCCTCACTCTCTGTGCAATGTTAATTATTGGTTGTTATGTTTTATCCCGGAATATTAATTATTGGTGAACCTGTGACCCTAGGCCTTTTATTATTGATTTCTCCCTACTCTTAATCTCCTTAGTTTAGTTTCTTTTCAATAACAACAATTTTGGTTACTTGATAATCTAGATTATATTAATTAATTAGGAATAGAAAGAATTGTTTCCGTGTGGATTCGACCCTACTTCCCTATGTACATTAGATAGAGGACTTAGGTTATACTTTTGATTAGGTGATACGACTTTAGCCTGTCAAAATTTGGCGCCGTTGCCGGGGAAACAGTTTTATTTTTATTTCTAATTATTATTAGAGTCTAGATTTATTTGTTTTATTTTTTATTATTTTTATGAGTTGAAAATATCCATGCGTTCGCCACTACAAGAATTATATGATTTTTATGCAGCACCTGAATACTGTTGTTGTCAATATTATCTTTGTCATGAAAATCCTGAATGCCCTTATAGTGAGTTTTTTGTGCGTGTCCCGGATGATTTTAGAGTCTTTCCATATACATATAATCATATTCGGAAACGAATAGTTGCTAATGAAAGTTATTGGAAGGATCTCGATGAAAAAGTCTATGGACACTATAATAATAAGAGTGTTATTAAGGATGAAGAACCCATTATAGAATTTATGGTTGAAAAATCATTGGTTGACGAATCGGTGATCGAAAAATCATTAGTTGTAGAAACGGTGGTTGAAAATTCCTTTGTTGATGATGAGGTTATTCGTAAGGGTGAAATTTTCAAGTCATTATTGGATGATAAAGACAATGACTACCTCCATGTTCGTTCTATTAATTCTAAATTTTTAACGGAGGAAGTAGAAGGTTGTGGTGTATTTTCATCCCTCTCTTTTTATTTTTCCTTCTACCTTGAGTTCTCTTTATGTGCTCCTAACCTTTTCTTTGTAGGGATTAATGTGCTTGCAATTAAGCCCTATATAGTGCTTAATGAAATGTTTGCAGGACCGTTTGATAAGTTACTCAAGGTGTTGAATTCTTCCAATTGAGAGAAGGAGTATGGTCGAGCGGGACCTTGATAAACTAGCGCTTTGCGGGAGGCAACCCGTACTTTATTTTGCTTCTTAGTTTAGTTTTTTCTTATTTGTGGGTGTGTGTGTGTTTTATTTTATTTATCTTTTTTTTTTCTTTTAGAGAGGTAAGGAGAGTGTAACTAATGTTTGTGGGAGTTTGTTTTTGTGCATAATTTGAGCTAAAGAAGGCTTCATTCACGCTGGAACTGCACTCGTATTCGATCGGGTAGAGCTCGCCCGATTGGGCGCGCGTAGCGTCAGCGAAATTTTTCAACTTCGATAGGCCATAACTTTTGCGTTTTTATCGGATTTTGGCGTGTGACCTATCGTTGGAAAGCTCTTCAAGTATACTTTCCAATGAAACTAGAATCACTGCATTATGATTTATACATCAAAAGTTATGATCAGAATAGTGCACCTGACTCAAATTTAGACTTTTTCCCACTAACACTTTGTTTCATTCTTGCCCATATTTGTTCCAAAGAGATGGATTGCAATCCTTGAATCTTTAGTGACATTGATGTGGTGATGGTGAGGAGTAGTCACCTTGACTACTAGCTTCTCTTTAAGACAATGTGGACATTGTCTAATTTACCTTGGGGGGAGGTTCTCATGTTCGTATGGTACATCTTTCACCCATTCTTTTTTTTATATATATATTTTTTGGTGTGCCCAGTTTAGTTTTTATTTCTTTCATAGTGTAGTTTTTAATTGCTTTCTAGGTTAGATTTATTGCTTTCAAAAAATAAAAAAAATATAAAAATACGTTCCAATGAATTATAAATCTTGCTTCCTTGTGCCCCTTGATGAAAAAAAATTTTGAAATTGTTTTGATTCTTGGTTATTGATGATAAATATTGTGGATTAGTTGATCATGATTTGATGTTTGATTGCCTTGAAATCTTAGCATGAGTCAATTTTGCCCAACTATTTGTGAATATAGTGCTTGACTAGTTGATTTGGTTAGGAATTGTGTGATAGTTCCTGGTATGTCAATGAATTTGAAGATTGATTTGCAACTATGAGTAATGTTTGTATGGCTCAATATTATGCACATTGAGGAGGACGAAGGAATTTGTTCTTTTAGGTAGCCTTCAGATGATTTTAGATACATTTGTTCCCTTCTTGCTATCCATGTTGTTGCCTTGACTTTTTGTTGTTTATAAACCACATTACAAGCCTATTTTGCCCCATTGGTTACTAGTCCCAGGTTTGGCTTAGGGGATCTATTAAAGAGTGAGGTCAGGGAGTTTGTAGTGTGCTTATTATTTGCACAATTTGGGTGGGCTTTGAAAAGTTATTTTGTTCTTGATCGTAGTTTATTGTTGATGAGCTTGAATGTTTAATCTTCTTGAGAAAAATAAAGTATGATGTTATGAAAAAAAAAAAAAAAAAAAAAGATAGAGAACTTCAAGAAAAAAAATGAAAAAAATAAGTGAACTTCAATAGAAAAAAAAAATCAAAAGAAAAAAAATTGTTTAATGTTCAAATGTTCTAGTTAGAGGTTGATCAAAAGAAAAACAAAGAAAAAAAAGTGAGTTTCAATGAAATCAGAGTTTGGAAAATAAAGTTTGTTTATTCACTCAAGTTCTATGTTATTATATTTTTGTGAGTGATATTGTAAGCGTTGGGATTGTTTGTTATGTTTGGAGTTATATTTGGTGAACTTTTGTTGGAGTTGAGTATGTTGGAGATGATTGGTCATTATTTATTTTTGACCTTGGTTTTGTTAGGATTTGGCTCCCTTAAGCATGGCTTTACTCTCACATTTTCCCAAATACTTCCTACCCTTTACCATAGCCTTACATTACAAGCTTTGAAGACCTTCCGACCTTTGTGCATAGAGGTGTGTGAATGTGAAATTAGTTGTCTATCAATGCAAGGAATGACTTGACATATTTCGAGTCGACTATTAGGTTGAGTGCTTGTCTTTTTAAACACACGAGTGTTGTGAATTAGGAGGGCATTGTTCACATTAAAGGGGTTAGGATGGAGAGCGATCGAGTACATCTTTTACTCGCCGCATAAAATGAGAGTTGAGTGTGTGAGCACTAGTCTTGAATTCTATATGCTCTTGTGGTTTGCTCTATTTGACAATTGTTAGGGAAGATTGGTAGTTGGATGGATTTGATTGGTTGACTTTGATACATGTTTGTAAAATTTACCTTGAATTGTATTTATTGATTTTAATTGTATTTGGGGTAAAGTATTAATTTATTTATTCATTGCTTTGCTTAGGGACAAGCAAAGGCTTGGCTTGGGGGAGTTTGATAAGTCTATTTTATATATATTTTTATTCCCCGTCCCACGGTCATATTTGTGCTTATTTGAGCTCTACGGAGCTATTTTTATTACCAATATACATTTTTTAGTGTTTTTGTAGAATTGATATTATTTTGTAGGAATTTGCAGAATTGTGACAATTTCAGAGCTTATTTGACCACTACGAAGACATTGAGTTTGATCGTATTTTATGACCGTATATTTAACGTCCAAGGTCGAGCTAATTAAATTTGGTTCGGTGGTTAAGGGCTCGATACGAGAGGAAGTCCAAGATTTATCAAGTTATTATTACGGAACAACCAAGGAAAGATCGTAGTTGGGCCAAAAGCTTGAAGGGCCCCGAGCTTGCAAATTAAAGCAAAGAAGAGAATAGGCTGATGGGCGTGACGTTTACTTGGCCCTACACGGTAGTGTACTCCAATTGAGCCTACTGCTATAAGTTGTTGCTAATTTGGGTTTTGTTCAGTCGGTGTTCATTGTTTAGGAGAGTAGTACTTTTAGTGGGATTAGAAGTTGTTTAGAAGTCAAACTCCTTTTTCCTACCTTATTTAAGGAGGTAGTAAAGGGAGGTTAGTTTTTAGTTTTTTAGTTTTTGTTCTTTTATTAGTTTTAGTTTTCTTTTTCTTTAGTTTGAGTTTTAATTTTCTTCTCTCTTTCTCTCTCTAACTTTTCTCTCTCTCCTCTTAATTAAATTCTTAGTATTATCTCTCTCTTGTTTCTCTCTCTAAACTCTTGGTTTATGCAATTTTATATTTATTTCTTTTAATACTATCTCTTCTCTCCTTTATTACTTATTTTCTTTGCTTTGATCTTAATCATGTCTTTTTTTATTGTTTTGTTTAGTTTATATTTAATTATATCTAAGTAGTTTCCTTTCTAGGGTTTTGGGGAATCCATAATTAATATGAAGGGATAATTTGTTATTATTGATTATTGATATTGCATGATAATTTCTTATTGGATTTTTTTAACGCTATACAACCGAATTATGAATCGAGCAGATGTGATTTGCTTGTAAAAGTATAGCAATATTGAATTGATGAATCGAGCATATGTTAATTTGATATTAAAGGCTATTTTCAATAGGAACTTAGATCTAGTAAATTGCGAGAGCCTGTTAGATCTATGTTGATTAATAAATTGCGAGAGCCCGTTAATCATGTTATTTGTGCAATGTTAATTATTGGTTGATATGTTTTACCCCGAAATATTAATTATTGGTGAACCCGTGACCTTAGGCCTTTTATTATTGATTTCTCCCTACTCTTAATCTCCTTAGTTTAATTCCTTTTCAATAACAACAATTTTGGTTACTTGATAATCTAGATTATATTAATTAATTAGGAATAGAAAGACTTGTTTCATTCGACCCTACTTCCCTATCTACATTAGTTAGAGGACTTAGGTAATACTTTTGATTAGGTAACACCCAACACATCCTTCTTCGTGAAATACATTGCAAGGTGACGATTGGGTCGTCCCATATCGTGACCTTGTGTTTCGAGAACAAGATGGACGACCTCCATTTTTCTTGGAAATAGAAGTGATTCCAAGACGATTTTCTTTTGGAGTGACCTTTGCTCTTCCTTTCTTCGAAGCGAATCCAACAATTTCAGAGCTCCCTCCATTTTCGTTGAAGGCGAGGGAGGGGATGGTAGCCTCTTTAGAAAACAAGTCAGGCGATCCTTCATGGGAGTTTTTCCCCTTTTTGGAAACAGGCTCAAGAGTTGAGCTTGCTTCGACAATGGTGGAGATAGGGGTGGGGTAGATGATGTCGAGATTGGAGGTTGTGTTTGAGTTATGGTTTGGGATGAAGGAGATTGATTGAGGGGGTTTGAGATTGAAGAAGCCATTGTTGCTTGAGGAGCAGGGGACTTCATAGAGGGATTCATTTTTTGATTTTGCTTGATTTTGAATTTGGGATTGGGAAATAGGGTGAATGATATCTTTTAATGAAAGAGAATGCCCAATATATAGGGACGAAGACAAGGAGAGAGAATTAGAGGAAGTATCGGTTGGAGTATTTTTGGGAAAATCAATAGCCATACCATCCTCTTGCCCAATAGAATTGAATGCATCAATGTTTTTGCTGGGTGATAAAGCTAAAAGATTTTGGCTTTTTGAAAGGGAGATATCAATGCTATCATTTCTAATCTTGGAATCAGTAGAAGCTTTCTTATATACAATATTATTATTGCCACTATTATCAATAAGGTTTGATCAAGATTTCCAAACTTTATTTTTAATTTTCCATACTGAAGAAATAACTTGCTTTTCATTTTTTGAATTTTGACTATTCACTTCAACCACTTTCTTACTATTAGAAATAAGTTTAGCATTGTTATTATCAATGCTTTTGCTATTATTATTAGCTTTTTTATACTTACTTCTCTTATTCGTAACTATAGTCTAAGGACCATAATCACCATCATCAGAAAATGGATCTAACCCATCATGAACCAAAGTGGGCTTGACAACGGAAATAGGATTTGGCCCACTATTAGTAACTTCCTTATTAAAAATCAGAGTTGCACCTTTAGTGACGGCATAACCACTTTGGCTTGCTTGTGGACTTTGGGTCACTGAAGGTGAGGTTGGACGTGTGCTCAACATCGGGGCCTAGGCCGGAAGATCAGGGCTTGCTTTAGCTTGCATGCAACTTGCTTTGTCATGCCCCTCTTCCACAAGTGAAGCAAAGGGATTTTAGATTCTCATAAACCACCGTCTGCCATGCACCCACCAACTCAGATTTTGGTTATTAGAGGTAGAGATGGAAATGGATCGGGTTCGGGGCGGGTGGAGCATCACCCGCATCCATCCACCCCACCCGATCCATCCACCACCCTTTATAACATTCACCCGAATCCATCCATCACCCACGGGTGAAACGGATGGTTCGGGTGATAATCGGATGTATAATATGAGTGTTTAAAATTAAAAAATCACATAACATTAAGTGTGTCACAAGAGTCATCGTCTCGTCGAAATATCAATCTATTGAATTATCGGATGATTTTTGAACTCATAATTCATAAACATCCAAGTTCCAATACCTAAATTAGCAGCAAATTCACATAATCACAGCAACAATTAATTAAACAAGAAGTAAATTTATATATTTCGTATACTCCTTATATGAAACGTAAACACAAACAGCAATAAATTAACAAAAAGGATGCAGCAAATTCGTGAAAAAGACATTAATTCATGAAAATATATGATTCATAAGTATCAACCCAAAAACAAGCAGCAAATTTATGAAATTAACCTTAAAAACAAGCAGCAAATTCGAATTACAACAAGTCAACAACATATATAATTAAATTCGAATGAACAAAGCCTTGAAAAATCTTTAAAATTTTGTATATAATTAAATTAAACAAGTAAACAAACAAAATTTGTGAGCGTCGTTTTCCTTGCTGAAGTTAGAGTTGCTGCTACTACCGTTTCCCTTGTAAAAGTTGCGCCACCGTGACTCCGTGAGACAAAGAGAGGCAGGAGAAAGAAAAAGTTGTGGTTTCTTTGAAATGTTAGATTTTAGGAATTACGACATTAGCTGTGGTTTCTTTGGAATTTGAGGACCTTAGCTTCAGTTGGGCCTAGCCCAATATAAAAATTTCAGAAATTAAAAAAAATATTGTTTTTTGAAATATTCGGGTGATGGATCGGGTTAACGGGTCGGGTGACGGGTGAAAATTGTCCACCCGAATCCGATCCATCACCCGCATCCGTTAATCCGTCACCCGCCTATCATTCGTTTAAATCGGGTTTTTCACCCGTCCAATAAGGCGGGTGGAGCGGGTGAACGAGTGATCCACTGGATATTTCCATCTCTAATTAGAGGTTGTTGCAGATCGATCTCAATAAAAACCTGAGCGTACATTCCACGAGTTAATCTATCTGTAGCGTAATCCACCCTTATTGGTTTTGCAACCACTTTGGCGATGTCAAACAGGGCCTCTTTATCATAGTACTCCACCGATAGTTCCGGAACTCTGATCCAAACAGTCATAATGTCAAATTCCATGGAATTCGGCCTAAAATTAGGCTTCCATCTTGTGAGCATTAGATAGTGATAAAAAATGAACCATGGGCCTCCAAATAGGGCTCTTTCATAATCATCTTGCAAAGAGAATCTGAACAAGAAAACACTATGTCCCATATCAATTGTTTCCAAATTCCCTTTAATTTTCCACATTATTTGAGCTCTTTTGGCCATAAATCCCAATCGAATAAACACCCACGGTATTTCCTGTTGGAAGTTCTTGATATAAAATAAGAGATTTGGGGAAAAACAAGAAAAAGAGAAAAAACAAATGAAAGGGGAAAATCCCACATTAGTTGGGGGAAAAGGTTTTTTCTTGTTTTTATATTGTAGTGTCTTAGCACTACTTAGTTGAGTGAGTGGGAGGTAAGTGTTATTCCACACGCGCGCGCGCGCGCCAAGCCGGGTCGGGCTCGGGCCTCTGGACTTGGGTCTTGGGGAATACGATGCGTGGGTCCTTGTTATCTTTTTGGAAAAATTTTATTTCCCTTTCTTTGTTAAACTGAATATTCTTTTTTGTCTGTTGGGATTATTCTTTTCTGACTGTTGGGGTTACAGAATTAAATCATTCATTAATCCCTTGATTGTAGTTGACTGATTAATTCCTTGTTTCTTGCTTCCCTTGTTGACTGGCTAAATGAATCTGGTCGTTTTCTTAGCCAGATTCGTCCCTCGTTTTATGCTTCTGGTCTCCTTTCTAATGCCTATATATACTCGTTGCTTTTCCCCGTCAGAATACACAACACAATCAGTCTTCTCTCTTCTCTACAAAATTACCTAAACACGAGTTCTTTCTGTTCTGTTTTTTGGGCAAGTATTCTGAGTTCCAGTCGGGTTGTGAGTGCACATAAACTCCGGCGTCGTGTTTATCCTGGAGGGAAACCGCTTCTAGTCTACTGCATCGGAAGGTAGCGCGGAATCGTCTTTTAGGTCAGTGGTTCTCCACGACGCGGTTATTGTCAGTTTGGTTCACGCATCAAGAGATAAGTAATTTATGTTTTATTGCTTAGTAGTATAACATTTCCCATTAAGGTTAAGTTCCATGGTTTTCGATGCTTTTACAGAGTTTTCTTATTGAAATGCACCGCAAATTTACCTTCTTAAACCATGTCATCCTCATCATCCCATATTTTCGCGGATTCCACAATTTTCCTAGCCTGCGCAAACCACACTAAAGAGGTGGCTACCACGTCACGAAAGCTGGGAGCCTGGTTTTGTGTTGCTAAATGACTAATAGTTTCAGAAACTGATCCATTAGATTTATCAGGACCTTTTGGAGGTTGAGATGAAGGAGGAGGAGAATGCTCCTCCATTACAGAGAAAAAGGTAAAAAAATGCTCCTCCATTACAGAGAAAAAGGTAAAAAAAAAAAAAAAAAAAAAAAGACATAATAACATGGAGTTTTTTAGAGAGTAGGCGGAGAAAATAATTTAGAGCAAAGTAAACGCAACATATCTTTATTTAACAAGAACTCACTATTATTTTATTATATCTCTCATCCACTACTCTTGCTCGCACCAACCCCACCCACTTACACCATTTTTTTTTTATCTTTCCCATTAACAATCAAATTAAATATATAATTAATAACTATATTTAATATTATACAATACACATTTTGGTTCCCACCCTATTATTTCTCCTAAAACTTTGTGTTATTCCTACTTGTACATTTATTGCTAAACAAAGTACTCCCTCCGTCCCAAAAAGAACGACCCATTTGGCCAAAACTTTGTCCCAAAAAGAATGACTCATTTGCATTAAAACACCACCAATTTGCAACAATATTTGTGCAAAATTAGCTTCCCCATATAAAAATTTGATTTTTCATGTTATTTTATTACTTTCTCTCTCTATTTTTTTTACAAACCCTATGTAAATTTATCTTTCCAATATACTTTTACTTCTTTTTACTTAACTTCCTTAATACCCGCGTAATCAACCCAAATGGGTCGTTCTTTTTGGGACGGAGAGAGTAATATTTTAATTGAATGTGTATGTAAGAAACATTATGGTAAAATGTAAGGAACATTTTTATGATCCTAAATTAAATATTTTCTAAGAAATTTGGTAAGAATAGGGTATTTGATATGTCTATTTTATATAGTATTTTACCCCCGTCCCTTGGTCATAATTAGTAGTGTTTTTGGCCCTTTAGGGCCACTTTTATTACTACTATGTGTTTTCTAGTGTTTTCGTAGTTCTGGTTAAGGTTTGCAGGGAATTGCACCTTTGGAGCATTTTTCCCGGGATTTTTATGAAGCGACTATGAGCATTGGAGGAACACGACCATTCTTGGAGCCCAAGGCCGGCTAGAGCCATCGAGCCGGTGATTAAGGGCTCGGTTATTTGGATCACGAGGCAATTGGACCATGTATTCGAGACCCGAGAGGAAATATGGATTGGGCCGAGAAATCTAGCCCAATCGAAGTCCAAACCATGAAGATGAAGCCGGGCCCGATCGGGCAAGCATACGCCCGATCGGGCGAGCTGCGCGCATGCCAGCTATCAAGGAAAGGCGCGCCCAATCGGGTGAGCGTAGGCTCGATCGGGCGCGGCACTTTAGGCTGGGCATAGAGAAAAAAGGCGGGCCCGATCGGGCGCGTGTTTTTCTAGAACCTGATTAAGTTTAGTTAATTCTTGTTTTAGGAGAAGTATATATACGTTTTGTACGGATTAATTTCGTATTCTCTTCTCTTAGACCTCTTCTTCTTCTCTTAATTCTTCTTCCTTAGACTTCCTCTCTCTACTTAGACTTCTCTCTCTAAACTCTCTCTCTAAACCTTTGTTTTTATTTCTTTGATTAATTCCAGATTATTTTGGTAACGATTTCTCTTCCATTAATCTTAGTTATTTATTTTATTTCTTTCATCATGATTTATTTTATTATTTTGATTAGTTTAGTTTTTAATATGTGTGAGTAGTTTAATTTCTAGGGTTTGTGGGGATCCATAAATAATATGAAGGGGTAATTTATTGTTGTTGATTATCAATGCTAGATTAATTTCCTATTGAATTGTTTTAATGCTCTGTGACTAGATTAGGCCTATCTTTTACGCATGAGTTTGGCAATATCGATTCAAGAATCGAGAGATGAGAATTAATGTTTAGGTCTAGTTTCAATAGGCAAGTTAATTTATAAATGGTTAAGTCAAGATTCGAGAGATGAGATTTAATACCGATAAATTAATTGTGTGATTGTAATAAGTAGCGAGAGCCCTTTACAATCTGGTTAATTGATGCATTGATGATTGACTATTATTGATTATTGGTATTGCATGATAATTTCTTATTGGATTGTTTTAATGTTTTACAATTGCGGCTTGTAAAAGTATAGCAATATTAAATTGATGAATCGAGCATATGTTAATTTGATATTAAATGCTATTTTCAATGAGGACTTAGATCTAGTAAATTGCGAGAGCCTGTTAGATCTATGTTGATTAATAAATTGCGAGAGCCTGTTAATCATGTTATTTATGCAATGTCAATGATTGATTACTATGTTTTACCCTGGAGTATTATTTATTGGTGAACCTATACCCTAGATCCCTTTATATATTGTTTTCTCCCTACTCTTATTCTTTGTAGTTTAGTCTCATACTTAATTATAAATATTGGTTACTTAAATAATTTAGATTATAATAATTAATTAGAAGTAAAAAGACTTATTTCCCTGTGGAGATCGACCCTACTTCCCTATCTACCTTAGTTAGTGATTTAGGTATTTATTTTTGATTAGGGGATACGACTTTACCCTGTCAAAATTTTGGCGCCGTTGCCGGGGAAACGGTTTTATTTTTATTTCTGATTGTTTTTGTAGTCTAGATTATTTCTCTTTTGTCTCAGAGAGCGTTAGTTCTCTGAGACAAATCTCATATTTGCTTCTAGTTTTTTGTTTATGCCCAGGTGTTCCAGATCAGGTTATATCCCATTCGATCCTGAGATCGAACGTTCCTTCCATAGACAGAAAAACTTCTACAAGCAAATTCTGGCGGATTCCGGTGATACCAACAATAATCACCGCGATCCTCCGACTGATTCTAGCAATTCAGAGACATCATCAGACACAGAATCAGAGATGGCGGCTCCAAAGAAGCTTAGTGATTATTCACAACCAAAGCTTGCGGATTTCCCACATCTCATCCCTCCTCCGGCTCTTGATGGGGTTCAATTCGAAATTAAACCCCAATTTATAACGATGATAGAGAGGAAGCAATTCAGTGGAGCCAAGGGTGAAGACGCGAATCTTCACATTGCCGACTATTGTCAATATTGCAACACCATCAGGCAAGTCGGGGTCACTCAAGACCAAATCAGGGAGATTCTCTTTCCCTTTTCTTTAACTGGAAAAGCTAAATTGTGGTTTAATGGTTTAAATAGAACTACACTTGGTATAACTGACTGGGAAACTCTTGTTTTGAATTTCTATAACAAGTATTATCCTGCAGAGAGAACAGCAGTACTACGGAGTGCGATCCAGAACTTCGCCCAAGAAGCCGATGAGTCTTTATATGAGGCTTGGGAGAGGTTCAAGGACCTACAAAGAGAATGCCCCCACCATAATTTAGCACAATGGCAGTTAATCCAAGCCTTTTATAACGGCATTGGAAATTCCTCTAGAATAATTTTAGACTCTACAGCTAGTGGGAGATTTATGAATCTCAATGTTGATGATGCAGGTCAGGTTATTGAAGATATGGCGATACACAATTCCTAATATGGGAATCCCAGAGGATTTTCTAATAAAAGGAAACATAGCGTCGACTCTGTATCCTTTTTGCAAGCTCAACTGACCTCTATTTGTCAAAAATTAGATAATCTGAGCACTGCTAGCGTAGGTAATGTTGCTGCAATTAATAACAATTCTAATGAGGCTTTCTGTGAAAATTGTGGTATTGTAGGTCATTGGGAGCAGGATTGCAGGAGTTCCGTGGAGCAAGTTAATGCCTTCCAAGCTTATAGGCAGAATAACCCATACTCCAACACTTACAATCCTAGGTATCGGAATCATCCATACCTTTCCTACCGGAGCACTAATGTTCAAAATCCACCACCACAAGAACCACAGGTGCCACAGCAACAGCAGCAGAAATACTATCATCCCAATGCTAGCCAGAAGAATCAACCACAACAACCCCCCTCTTCTTCCGACCCTTCTTTGGGGGAAATTAGAGCAATGTTGGTCAATATGCAAAAGCACATGGAGAGCAGAGATGCGACAATTGAACAAATTTTAGCGCATAATAAAATTGTAGATAATCAAATTGCGCAACTCTCCGCTACTCTACAAGCACGCCAACAGGGAGCCCTGCCGGCACAGCCGACTAGGCCTACGGATCAAGCATTTGCAATTACTCTAAGGAGCGGTTCAAACTATGAAGGGCCCTCTATGCCCGGAGTTGATGAACCTATTTCATTAAATAATGCTAATCTTGATTCCATTAAACCAAACAATGTAGTTGCTAGCCCTGCAGGGCTAGAGGATAATACTAACACATCTAATTCTACATTGCAGGGTAAAACTCCAGAGAAGGTGGCTACTTTAGACAAAGAGAAGAATGCTCAAAAGCCAATTATCAAACTTCCTTTCCCCAATCGTCAATTGAAGACAAACTTGGATAATCAGTTTGGTAAGTTCCTGGAGGTGGTTAAAGATTTGAAGGTAACAGTTCCTTTTACTGAATTGATCACACAAATCCCCTCATATGCAAAATTTATGAAGGAAATTTTGACGAGAAAAAGGTCTATTAGTGAGGTAGAGACAGTATCTTTCACTGCAGAGTGCAGTGCCGTACTTCAAAATAAGTCTCCACCTAAGTTAAAAGATCCGGGTAGTTTTTCTATCCCTTGTCATATTGGTAATCTCTTGATCGATAATGCATTATGTGATTTGGGTGCTAGTGTTAGCGTCATGCCATTATCTGTGTGTTCTAAGTTGAATATGGGTCAATTAAAAGCTACCAATATAACTCTGCAAATGGCCGACCGTTCTTTCAAATACCCCCTAGGTGTTTTAGAGGATGTTCCCGTCAGAGTAGGTAAATTTTATATACCTGTGGATTTTGTTGTTCTTGATATGGCTGAGGATATGCAAACCCCAATTATTTTGGGTAGACCATTCCTTAACACTGCAGGAGCAGTCATAGATGTTAGAAGTGGTAAGTTAACACTATCAGTAGGGGATGATAAAGTTGTTTTTAACCTGAATAATGCCCCCAAAAGCTCCATGACTGAGGAGAAATGTTTCAGTGTCAATGTGGTTGTAAATTATTCTAACAAGCCCCAAGCTCTTGAAAAAGATCCCTTGGAGGCGGTATCTTGTGTTGCATCCCTTTCAGATGAGATAGACAAATGGCAGAAGGAAGTCAATGCAATAGAAAGAGCACTCTACAATGTTGGTCTTGGTTTCGAGGATGAACAAGTGGAACCGATCGAGCAAGTTGTGCGAATCGAGCCTCCGGTAAGTGTTCCGCCAGATCGAGTTGCAAGTGTTGAACGCAATGACAAGTTGAAGCAACATTCGATCGAAGAAGGGTTTTTAGTGCGTCGCATTGAAAATCCCCCATTCCAAGTCAAGGAGGATCCACTACATAAGGCGACTTGGCGTCCCACAGGTTATGTCAGGAAGCCGTGTCGCAGCCTAAACATCGCTAGACCGGGTGAGAAACCACCCGATCAAGCGTTAGGTAAAGGGTCCTAGGAATTATACTTGGTAAGAAGGTCGTGCGGGACCTATATAAACCAGCGCTGTGCGGGAGGCAACCCGTATTCTATGCTTTCTAGATTAGTTTTCCTTTTCTCCTATTTTATTTTTATTTTAGAGAGGTGAGGAGAGTGATATTTCACCAGTTTTAAGTGTTGTTGTACAGGTATGAATTTGACAGGTATAAAGACTTAGAAAAATTTTGAAGAAGAAACGAAATCGGAAAGCAGGGCTTGGTACGGGCCCGATCGGGCGAGGCTCGCCCGATCGGGCGCGCAAGTGAGGCAAAAATCGGGGAAAAATTCGCCCGATCGGGCGAATCTGCCCGATCGGGCGCGCAAGCATAGCTGATCTCTTGGCTAATATCGCCCGATCGGGCGCGTCTGCCCGATCGGGCGCGAGAGGAGAGCTGGAAACGAGCCCAACTTTCGCCCGATCGGGCGCAGACGCCCGATCGGGCGCTCATCGAGTGAGAAGAAAAGAAATGTCGGGCGAAGCTTGCCCGATCGGGCGAGCAAAAGGGCAAAAATTCGTTCGCATTCGCGCCCGATCGGGCGCGCAACTGGTGATCTGGAATTTCAAACCTTCGCCCGATCGGGCGCGCCTTCAGGCCGTTCCCCCCTTTATTTTCTTTTCTCTTCTTTCTTTCCTCATTTTCTCCTTATTTCATCTTCTTCATTCACTTTCTCTCTCTAAAACCTTCATTTTCAAACCTTCAACTCACACTTAAATCCAAGATCTCTTCCAATTCTTCCATCCAAACTTAAAAATTCTTACATTTTCCAACTCCTCTCATCTTCCTCTACAATCTACACTAAATTTTCAACACTTTCTCTCAATTTCTTCTCAAACCCTAAGAGAGAGAAAGCTTCAATTCCTACCTTCTTTTACACTAAAATGGCTTTCAAGAGGTCTAGGACTGTTAGGGGTGAAGGATCGAGGCAACAAGCACCTACCATTGACCTGGAGCTGCAAATTCCGAGGTGGGAGAGGGTAGTCATCACCACCCAAGAGCAAAGGCAAAGGATGCTCAACCTCGTCACGCGGCAGGTAATTCCTACCCGTTTTATTCATCATCCTACGCTTTCTAGACTAGGAATTGATAAATATGTTGAGAAATTGTTCAAGGGAATTGGTATGAGTGGCTTGTTCCAATTACATTATGATACATATGATTATTTGACTTTTGAATTCATTTCTAGTTTTAACGTCATAAAATCAAATGCTCTAATCTCTCATGTTCAATTTCGTTTGTTTAATAAAGATATTAGATTGTCCTTGAAGGATTTTGGAAAATTGTTTGAATTGAAAGCCGATAGACCAATTGAACCACCCCAAGACAACATTACTTTTGTCTACCGTGCTCTAACAGGGAATCCTAACTTAAACCTCCTACATGCCAAGGGCACTTGGATTCAACATCCCGTGCCAAAACTTTGGCAACGGTTTGTTGGCCTCACCATTTTTGGGAGGCATGAACCGGCTAATGTGAGGAGAGATGAACTAGAACTATTGGGATCATACATGATTCCTAAGAGTGACAAGCTTAACATAGTTCATAGGATGGCCCAACACTTTCAGAGGGTGGCCAATGCGGCCGAATCGGGTAGGTCTAGGGTCCCAATTTACTTTGGTGGGTTAATAACCCACATTGCGGTCAAATACCTTAGTTGGACCCCTGATGATGATGGTAAGGTAGCCGGACCTACCTTAATGGACGCACCCTACTTAGGAGGCCTTAACTGGATAAATGTGATAGGGGGTGAGACTTGGTGGGTGATTCATAGGGAGTCGGGTAGGAAAGACAACGCTTTCACCTTGCCTAACCCGGCCTTGACCAAATTCGAGAAGAGTCTTCCCTCCTATACCTTTGAACTAGGAGACCAAGGGGAGGCCCAAGCACACCACCAAGCACCTCCCTCACCACCACAACAATTCCACCAACCATCACCCCAACACTACACACATAACATTCCCACTTCCTCAACCAACTACAACATCGACCCTAACGCTCCATATGACTTTTCGGCTTTTAGAAGCTAATTGGATCGGATATAGAGTGGGCAAGGGAGGATGGAGGGTATGGTTAGGAATTTGGACTCTAGGGTAGGAGCCCTAGATGCTAGGGTTGGGGTTGTGGAGAGGAACCTAGGGCGGGGTTTATACCCCATGTATGATGATTATGCCCGTCGGGGGGCTATTCCCCCCGATTCACTTGCCCCTGATTGGTTCCAATACCCTCAAGGGGGTTACACGGACCCAAGTGCCTTCGGTACTTATGTGGACTATTCATCGGTCCATGGATATGGGACCGATGCTCCTTTTGGTGGGTCTGGGGGGAATGTAGACCCTAACTACTATGCCGGTGGTTCGGGGTATGGTGGTGGTGGCTCTAGCCATGGGGGAGCCGGTTCTAGCCATGGCGGGGGTTATTCGAGGATGGATGAGGATGAGGAGTAGGTTACGCTCCCAAGTCAATGAGGGCATTGCTTGATTTGGCTTGGGGGGGTAATTTTTCGCTTGGTAACTCGAGGATGGATGAGGATGAGGAGTAGGTTACGCTCCCAAGTCAATGAGGGCATTGCTTGATTTGGCTTGGGGGGGTAATTTTTCGCTTGGTAACTCTCTTTCCTTTCTCTCTATTTACTTGCTTTCTAGTATAGTTTTATTTGCTTTCCTAGTGTAGTTTTTTTTTTATTGCTTTCTTATATATGAAAAATACAAAAAAAAATTAAAAATAAAAAAAAAAATCAAAAATACGTCCCAATGAATTGTAAATCATACTTCCCTGTGCCCCATACTTGAGAAAATTGTTTTGATTCTTGGTATTTGATGATGAATATTGTGGATTTGTTGGTCATGATTTGAAGTCTAATTGTTTGGATTCCTAAACATGCGTCAATTTTGTCCAACTACTTGTGAATATAGTGCTTGACTAGTTGATTTGGTTAGGAAATGTGTGATAGTTCCATAATTCCTGGTATGTCAATGAATTTGAGTATTGATTTACAACTATAAGTAGTGTTTCATGACTTTTTATTATGCACATGAGGAGGACGAAGGCGTTCATTCTTTAGGTAGCCTTCAGAGTATTTAGATACATTTGTTCCATTCTTGTCACCCATGTTGTTGCTTGTGCCCTTTTATTGTTTATAGCCACATTGCAAGCCTTAATTGCCCCATTGGTTACTAGTCCCAAGCTTGGCTTGGGGGAGCTATTAGTGAGTGAGGTGAGGGAGTTTTGTAGTGTGCACTTTATTTGCACAATTTGGGTGGGTCTTGAGAAGTAATTTGTTCTTGATCATATTTTTGTTTTTATGAGTTTGAAAGTTGTATATATTTGAGAAAAATAAAAGTGTGATGAAAAAAAGAAGTTCAAGGAAAAAAAGTGAGAAATATGAAAAGAAAAAGAAAGTGAACTTCTAAGAAAAAAAAAGAGGAAAAATGCTTGATGTTCAAATGTTCTAAGTGAAGGTTAATCAAAAGAAAGAAAAAAAAAAGTTGAGTTTCAATGTAAATATTTTAAGTTATGAGTTCAAAGTTTGTTATTCACTCTTGTTCTACATTATCATATTTTTATGAGTGAAATTGTGAGTGTTGGGATTGTTTTATTGTTTGGAGTATATTTGGTGGATTGTTGTTTGGAGTTGGTTATGTTGGAGATGTGTATGATCATTATTTTTTATCATGGGTTCATTAGGATTTGGCTCCCTTAATGCATAGCTTTTCTCTCACATAATCCCAAATTTATCCTACCTTTACCCTAGCCTTACACTACAAGCTTAAAAGACCTTCCGACCTTGTGCATAGAAGTTATGTAAATGTGAAAGTGTTGTTTTTCAATGCAAGTTATGACTTGACATATTTCGAGTCGACTAGTAGATTGAGCGTTCAATGTTTTTATACACACGAGAGTGTGAGTTGGGAGGGCATTGTTCACATTAAAGGGGTTGGGTGGAGAGCGATCGAGTACATTCTTTACTCGCCACATAAATGAGAGTCGAGTGTGTGAGCACTAGTCTTGAATTCTATATGCTCTTGTGGTTTGCTCTACTTGACAATTGTTGGGGAGGAAGGGTGATTAGATGAATAAGATTGATTGACGTTGAAGCATGTTTGTTTAATTTTACCTTGAATCGTTGACTTTTGATTTGTTGATTGGGGTGAAGTATGTTTTATATGTTCATTGATGAGCTCTTTGCTTAGGGACAAGCAAAGGTTTGGCTTGGGGGAGTTTGATATGTCTATTTTATATAGTATTTTACCCCTGTCCCTTGGTCATAATTAGTAGTGTTTTTGGCCCTTTAGGGCCACTTTTATTACTAATACGTGTTTTCTAGTGTTTTCGTAGTTCTGGTTAAGTTTTGCAGGGAATTGCACCTTTGGAGCATTTTTCCCGGGATTTTTATGAAGCGACTACGAGCATTGGAGGAACACGACCATTCTAGGAGCCCAAGGCCGGCTAGAGCCATCGAGCCGGTGATTAAGGGCTCGGTTATTTGGATCACGAGGCAATTGGACCATGTATTCGAGACCCGAGAGGAAATATGGATTGGGCCGAGAAATCTAGCCCAATCGAAGTCCAAACCATGAAGATGAAGCCGGGCCCGATCGGGCAAGCATACGCCCGATCGGGCGAGCTGCGCGCATGCCAGCTATCAAGGAAAGGCGCGCCCAATCGGGTGAGCGTAGGCTCGATCGGGCGCGGCACTTTAGGCTGGGCATAGAGAAAAAAGGCGGGCCCGATCGGGCGCGTGTTTTTCTAGAACCTGATTAAGTTTAGTTAATTCTTGTTTTAGGAGAAGTATATATACGTTTTGTACGGATTAATTTCGTATTCTCTTCTCTTAGACCTCTTCTTCTTCTCTTAATTCTTCTTCCTTAGACTTCCTCTCTCTACTTAGACTTCTCTCTCTAAACTCTCTCTCTAAACCTTTGTTTTTATTTCTTTGATTAATTCCAGATTATTTTGGTAACGATTTCTCTTCCATTAATCTTAGTTATTTATTTTATTTCTTTCATCATGATTTATTTTATTATTTTGATTAGTTTAGTTTTTAATATGTGTGAGTAGTTTAATTTCTAGGGTTTGTGGGGATCCATAAATAATATGAAGGGGTAATTTATTGTTGTTGATTATCAATGCTAGATTAATTTCCTATTGAATTGTTTTAATGCTCTGTGACTAGATTAGGCCTATCTTTTACGCATGAGTTTGGCAATATCGATTCAAGAATCGAGAGATGAGAATTAATGTTTAGGTCTAGTTTCAATAGGCAAGTTAATTTATAAATGGTTAAGTCAAGATTCGAGAGATGAGATTTAATACCGATAAATTAATTGTGTGATTGTAATAAGTAGCGAGAGCCCTTTACAATCTGGTTAATTGATGCATTGATGATTGACTATTATTGATTATTGGTATTGCATGATAATTTCTTATTGGATTGTTTTAATGTTTTACAATTGCGGCTTGTAAAAGTATAGCAATATTAAATTGATGAATCGAGCAGATGTTAATTTGATATTAAATGCTATTTTCAATGAGGACTTAGATCTAGTAAATTGCGAGAGCCTGTTAGATCTATGTTGATTAATAAATTGCGAGAGCCTGTTAATCATGTTATTTATGCAATGTCAATGATTGATTACTATGTTTTACCCTGGAGTATTATTTATTGGTGAACCTATACCCTAGATCCCTTTATATATTGTTTTCTCCCTACTCTTATTCTTTGTAGTTTAGTCTCATACTTAATTATAAATATTGGTTACTTAAATAATTTAGATTATAATAATTAATTAGAAGTAAAAAGACTTATTTCCCTGTGGAGATCGACCCTACTTCCCTATCTACCTTAGTTAGTGATTTAGGTATTTATTTTTGATTAGGGGATACGACTTTACCCTGTCAGTATTAGCAAAAAAAAAAATTAATAAGAAATCAACTCATTTCATTTCTAATTTTGGGATTCTAAAACAATAACTACTTTTGCCAAACATGACTACTACAAATGCTTGTTAGTACTTTTAGACCTCACATTGGTACAAACACTTTACCAGTATAACCTCTTGTTGGTATAATGTTTGACTGTACCAACCAGAGGTCCGAAAATTACCAACAAGACCAATTAGTCGAAGACTTTCTTTTTATGGATTTGGCTTTAGTAAGGCCCTATTCAACTCACAATAAAAATAATTTCACTTCAGTAATAGTAAACTCAGTTCAATAAAATTAATTTCATTTCAACAAAAATAAAGTGAGTAAACAAAGCTAATTAAAGAAACTAGAATAAGAATCATATAACTAATATATAAAGCTAAACTTTTAGCCAGGTCACGAAATAGTGACACTTGGCATTCTAACTTTTCCCAAAGTGTCGCGCCACCTTGGATAGATTTAAATAGATTCATAAGATAAAAAATTTAGTTAAAAATTCTTTTTTCAATCAAATTAGGGTAGAATTTTAAAATAAGATGGTTAGTTTAGAGTTTTATTTTCGATAAAATACCAAATAATAAACTTATAATTAGGCCACAAGACAACATCGTATAGCATTTTAACTTTTCGCCAAGTGTCGTACCACGTTGCATAAATATAGATAGACTTTGTAGAAAAAAAATAAAGTTAATTTAGAATTCTATTTTCAATCAATTAAATTGAATTATAATATAATTTTATCTTCAAATTCCATAAACAACCCGGACATCGCACGGGGCACAAAACTAATAATAGTATAAACTGATCCAACAAGTAGCATCTGTTATTTATACATTCAATTCATAATTTATTAAAATGCCAATAAAATGCAATTCCAAGCCCAGAGTACCTTTCATGCCGTCAGATGCATGAATTCTTGTCTCAAGAAGAGATGTACTCACAAATTCTTTACAACTAAATTTTGAAACTCCACTTTTGCACATTCTGAAGATCTTTTGGAGCCCCATATTCTTTACAACTACATGAAAGCAAGTTGTCTTCAATGTCCTCAATATATTGAACCTCTGATTTTCAGTTGATCACTGACACCTATTTTGGATAATGAGTACAGAAGTTCATAAAATTTACTGAGTACCAGCAAGAAAAGACACACTTTTACAGAAATGGAAGAGAAGTTTACATCAAATTTTTTAAGCAACAAATGTCTTATCTTCTGTTTGTCTGCTTCACATTTATTGATAGTTTCTTAATAGGAGAGCTATGCAGAACAAAGCGATAGCCTTTGCTTCCGCAGTGACTCCTTCAGTTTCTTTACAAAGGACGGGTCTGATAACACATATTCTTGAAAGGATTCCCTGAGCTCTCGCAACATCTTCAAGTGATCATCACAAGATTGGACGTTGAGCAACCTTTTAAAAAGATTATCCCACAGTTTGATGTTCCAATACCTAAGTCACCGAAGAATTTGTTGGATTTTGAAGCATTTAAATTATGATTGTTATTAACAAGCACAATTATTACAGAAACAAAGGACACACCTTTTAAATGGTAATTTTGGTAGAAAGAAACAGCCTCCATCAGCAGATACATTTTTTTCAATATCCATATATTTGTTGTGCAGCATCATATGAACAATGACGCAGAGGCCATAAGTGTCCACCTGTATGATTCTTCTAACTTGATGTCACTTTTAACGGGATGGGGAAGAATAAGGAAAAAGAGGCATTATAGCAGTTACAAACCTGAAATTTCCAAGGTTTATCTTCTCGCATTTCAACACAACAAAAGCCTGAAGTACGGCAATCACCATGAAACATAGTGTCAGCTGAGAAAAGTTTTAAGTCTATTCCCCTTCCCCAGTCAACAAGGCAAAGCCCCTGCATCAGAAAATCAACGAATAGTTGGCTTTCTACAGATCAAAAGCAAAGTTATTTGTATAAGTATTTTGCAACGCAATTGTTTTTAACCTGATCCTGCCAAGGCCCCCGTCTTCTGACAAAATGTTCCATATCTTCTGTCAGATCAACCCTGCAAGGAATCAGATAATGTAAGGAAATATCTTAAAATCCAGAAGATATAATATTAACCACTGAGATTGCTACAAATAAATTCACAATGAAGTGGAGTTGCAATGCATTTTTGTCAGCTGTAACCCTTTACCTTAGTGACTTTGCATTTCTGACATATTAGCCAGTTATGATGGTGCAGATGACAACCTTTTAAAAAGACAATCCTGCCACAATTTCAGGCATAGAATTCTAACTGGCATATGGGCATTGGCTGTTTTTCCGAAATGGGAAGACAGAAAAGTTTGAAAGAAAATAGATTTTTGGTAGATTTTAGCATTCCATCAGATACTTTACACATATCAGCCCAAAAGGCAGTGATAAGCTATTATTGATCTTATATTCGAATGCCATGAGCTAACTGATAATAAAGAGGTTCATCCAACTGGGCAAAAGAACCTACAGTAACCGTGATAGCATATAGATTTTGATCTCGTAAGTACCTATTCTGCAAACAGGCATATGTTTGAAACCAGCATACCGAATAAGGATGCATCCATCATCATGTGAGGAACCAACAACTTGTTAAAAATCCCTAATCTGCACATTTGTTTGCTTTAACTGAAGAGCTTGTTGCTTGTAAGCTTTCTTTTGAAGTAGTGAAGATGATACATGACAGAGATATCTTTTTTCAAGTAGAATTCATAGCATTGGAGCTACATTTAACAGTTGTACCATTGGAAACAACCAGATAATGGCCATCCATATTAATGAGATATCTGTGTTCAAATGAAAATTTGAAAAACTGAAAATTCACTTCTTCGTTCAGCATTTTAACCAATAACAAAGCTAGTTCATAGTTTTTGGTAAGATAAGCATGAAGCAACACCCTTAAAAACAGTAGCATATAAAACTGAACTTAGATATTGACGCAGCCAGTTTGCTCATAAATACTACTGTTTATCGAATATCAATGGTATAAAAAAATTACCTGGAATTACGAATAAGAAGGTTATCAGGCTTGAAATCTCCATGGATGATGCCAGAACTATGTAGAGTCTCAAGCATGTGAAGCATCTCAATTGTGTAATACATACATAACACCTCTTCCATAAATGCCCCAACAACTATATATGAGTTTATTGCATCCTGGCCATAACCCTTTTATCAGCCAATTCTAAGGTAATATATGAAAAGAATATTATGCAAAGTGTTGCACTATAAACGTACATGAAGGGTCCCATGTGACAAATAGTCACAAACAAGTATGCTGTAATCTGAGTAATGATGCATCCTTTGAGCATTTCCAAACCTGGATCTCTGTTTAAATAAAAAAAAAAAAGAGAGAGAGATATCACACTAAAGGCTTTGTATTATAGAATGTCCTTTTAAAAGAATAAAAGGTGGACTAAAAGGGGAACAAAAAAGCTTACTTTCTCAGTTGGGAGACGCTGATCAAGCTGACGATACATGTAAAACTCCCAAGGGAAAGGAGGTGCTTGTATCTGTCATTATGTCAAATAAGCACAGTACCTAATAAGTGAATTGCAGAAAAAGTGCAACCAGCTCAGCATGATTCTTGATGGAATGTTACCTTAAGTGCAATAATTTCATCAGGGTCAGAGTCAATGCAAGCTTTAAAAACTTGGGCAAATCCACCATGACCAGCACAGCCTTTGATCAGATATTCCCTTCCACCTTCACATAATGACACATCTGTGTTAGGCATCAGGCCTAATGATACATTAAAAAGAAAAACAAGGAACATAATTTGCTGCCAATTACCTATCTTTATTTTCTTATTCCTAGATGATTTTTGTAATGTAGACAAAGCAACCTTTCCTGGAAAGTTTTTTGAGCTAAAATGGTATCCCTGAAACAGCATAGTGAAGAAGTTGGTTACAAACTTAAGGCCATAATCAAACTTAGAATATGTAACCAAAGTCTCTGCCACAACGTAAAACCTTGCATAAGAAACACTATGAGAACAGGAGTAAGGAGGCAACACGACAGAACTCACTTCATATTTCACTAAATGAGGAAGAATCTTCTGCAAAACTTCATCACTGGTGGAAGACGACCATGGGTTGATACAAGTCTGTCCAAGCTTCTTTGTATCTTTATGAACATTCTGAAAATACGGTAATTAGTTGCACGAACCTTGTCAATTCTCCAACAAACTAATAGCTACTCAAAAAGAGCGAGCAGTAGATTAAGGAGGAAATGACGACGATCATGACAGCCTTCAAGATATTACACAGTGAGGACAATAGAGTACTCATAAATTGATTTGGAATCTTTTTTGTTGAATATTGATCATGTGAGTCAAAAGAGACCCTGATAGAGCCTTCAAGATATTACATTGAGAACTATATAGTACATAGAATGTTTAAATAAGCTTGGTAAACTTATAAATGAACTACAATCATTTAAGATGAGATATGTAAACACGTGATAGAGCAAGAGATTTTAAATAGAAGCATGATGACGAAATTCATTGATAGTAGAGATGCAAGGGTAATTGACCTAATGATCTATGTGACTTTTAAGTCTCTAAATCTTCAATTCGCCTCATGTAACTGTTTCATCTCCTCGACACTTTATTTGAACAAAAAACATAGATATTAATAAGAAAACAACCGAGTTTTACACTTGGACACAATTGCGTGTTTGATATAAGTTCTTGAATCGTAGTAATGCAGCCATTGAGAAAAAATATGTTGGAAGTTCTTCATATAAAACAAGAGTGTTGGGAAAAATAAGAGAGAGAAAATCAAATGAAAAGGGAAAAGTCCCACATTGATTGGGGAGAAAGGCTTTGCCTTGTTTTTATATTGTAGTGCTTTAGCACTACTTAGTTGAGTGAGTTGGAGGTGTGTGTTACTCCACTTACACGCGCGCGCGCGCCGGATCGGGTCTCGGGTCGTGGGGAATGCGATGCGCGGGCATGGGTCCTTGTTATCTTTTTGGAGAAATTTTATTTCTATTTTCCTTGTTAACAGAATATTCCCTAAGTATCCGTTTTTTACTGTTGGGATATTCTGACTGTTACGGGAATTAATAAGCCATTAATCCCTTGATTTTAGCTGACTAATTCACTCCCTTGTTTATTGCTCTTGACTGATCAAATTCATCTGGTCAGTTTTTTGGCTAAGTTCTTCCCACGATTTTTGCTACCCGTTTTCCCTATTTTGCCTATAAATACTTGGTGGTTTTCCCAGTCAAAATACACAACACAATCAGTCTTCTCTCTTCTCTAAAATTATCTAAATACACATTCTTTCGTTCTGTTTTCTGGGCAAGTATTCTGAGTTCCAGTCGGGTTTGTGAGTGCACATAAACTCCGGCGCCATGCTTATCCTGGAGGGCGACCGCATTTGTCTACAGCACCGGGAGGTAGCGCGAAATCGTCTTTTAGGTCAGTGGTTTTCCACGACGCGGCTATAGTCAGTTTGGTTCACGCATCAAGAGATAAGTAATTTTTGTTTTACTGCTTATTAGAATAACAATCTAAAAGACGATTATGGCTTCCAAATTCCTTGTTCCTAATATGTCTAACTTAGAACCTCTTGATGGAAAGAATTATAAACGTTGGGCTGTTAGGATGCGTTTTTATTTGGAGCAAATTGATGTTGCATATGTTCTTGATGATATTGTTGAATCTGATGATAAGGATAATTTGTCTGAAACTGATGTTAATTTTGCTAAGGATGATAGAACCTGTAAGGGCATGTTGTTACATTATATGTCAAATAGTCTGTTGGATATTTATATGGGTTTTTATCATGCTAAGGATATTTGGGATGCTTTAGAGAAAAAATATGGGACTGATGATGTTGTTACTAAGCGTTATTGTGTTAGTAAGTGGTTAAGTTTTCAAATTGTTGATGATAAGCCTATTATTGATCAGATTCATGTTTATGAGAGTGTTCGTATTAATATGGCTGTTGAAGGCTGTCTATTTGTGATACTACCCTTGCTATTGTTCTGATTGAGAAACTCCCTCCCTCTTGGAAGGATTTTCGTAACCAACTCATGCACAAAAAGAAAGACCTAACCTTAGAGGAACTTGCTGCTCACCTCAAAATTGAGGAGGAAAACCGTATCAAAGACATAACCCCTTCTGTTTTTCCTTCCTCTTCTTCTGCCAAAGCCAACCTTGTTGAACCCAAATAAAACAACCACTCCAAAGCCAAAAACAGTAAACTTAAGCCTAATGGGAAGGTTCAGAAGTACAAGTTTAAGGGAGTCTGTTATGAGGGTGGTTTGACCGGTCACAGGGCTAATTTCTAATTTCTGGCAGCTTACTCATGAAAGCAGGACTGAAGTTCTCTTTTGATTCTGATAGATTAGTTCTTACTCGCAATGGGGAATTTGTGGGAAAGGGCTTTTGTAATGGGGGGCTTTTTACTCTTGATGTTAAAGTTGACACTACGAATAAAGATGCTAGTACTTCTTCTGCTTATATTGCTGAGTCTATTGATTTATGGCATGCTAGATTTGGTCACGTTAATATTAATTCAATTAAACGGCTTAAACACTTAAATTTGATTCCAAATTTTTCTAACACTGATTTTTTGAAATGTCAAGTTTGTGTTGAAGCCAAATTTACTAAGAAGCCATTTAAATCAGTAGATAGACAAACTGAAGTACTAGAACTTGTTCATAGTGATTTAGGTGATTTTAATAATCACGAAAGTAGAGGGGGTAAAAAGTATTACATTACTTTTGTTGATGATTGCTCACGTTTTTGTATGGTTTATCTTCTCGGAAATGTTCCTCAAATATAAAGCTGAGGTAGAAAACCAATCGGACAAAAAAATTAAGAGGGTTAGGTTTGACAAGGGTGGTGAGTACAGCCCTGACACTCTTAAGGCATTTTGTGAGCAACTTGGCATTGTTCATGAGACAACGGCTCCCTATTTACCTGAACAAAACGGTATAGTTGAAAGGAAAAATAGAACTTTAAAGAATATGATGAATTCTATGCTTATTAGTTCTGGGCTTCCAAATAACATGTGGGGGGAGGCTATTCTTTCTGCTTGTCATGTTTTGAACAGGGTTCCCCACAAGAAGCTTGACAAGACTCCATAAGAAATATGGAAGGGTCGAGCGCCAAATCTGAAATACTTGAAAGTGTGGGGGTGCCTAGCAAAAGTAGGCATACCTAGTATCAAGAGGGATAAAATTGGTCCCAAAACTGTTGATGCTATTTTTATTGGCTATGCTTATTAAAGTGCAGCTTATCGTTTCTTTGTTAAAAGTGCTAACAACTCTTATGCAGGTGGTAATATCATTGAAGCAAGAGATGCTGAGTTCTTTGAGAACATTATTCGTTTGAAAATGTCTCCTTCTAATGATAGTGGATTACATGCTAGTAGTTCTGTTAGTTTACCTATTGCTAACGCTCCTATTACTAACGGTGATTCTGTTTTGGAGTCAAGGAGAAGCAAAAGGGCAAGAAAGGAAAACAGTTTTGGTCCTGATTTTATTACTTCCTATTTATCTGAATCTTCCTTAATTGATGATGATTTTGTGCATATATTTGTTTTGGAAGATGATCCAAGAACCTATGATGAGGCAATGAGGTCAGTTGATACTGTTTTTTGGAAAGAAGCAATTGATAGTGAATTACAATCAATTCTCAATAATAACACTTGGGAATTGGTTGAACTTCCTAGAGGTTGTAAGCCCATTACTTGTAAATGGATTTTTCGGAAAAAATTAAAGGCCGATGGATCCATAGACAAATATAAGGCAAGGATAGTAGTAAGGGGTTTTACTCAAAAGTTTGGCATTGATTATTTTGATACTTACTCCCCTGTTACTAAAATTGCAACCATAAGGACTTTAATTGCTCTTGCTTGCATTTTTGATCTTGTTGTTCATCAAATGGATGTCAAAACTGCATTTTTGAATGGTGACTTGGATGAGGAGATTTACATGGTCCAACCTGAAGGCTTCGTTGTTACAGGCCAAGAGGAAAAGGTTTGTAATTTAGTCAAGTCATTGTATGGGCTTAAACAAGCTCCAAGGCAATGGCATGACAAATTCGATAAGACTATGACTGGTAATGGTTTTCATGTTAATGAAGGTGACTCTTGTGTTTATTTTAAGCATGATAGTCATGGTTGTGTAATTATTTATCTTTATGTGGATAATATGTTAATTTTTGGGTTCGTGTAAATGAGACAAAACAGTTTTTGAGTTCGAATTTTGAAATGAAAGACATGGGTGAGGCAGATGTGATTTTGGGAGTAAAAATCAAAAGGACTCCAAATGGCATCTGTCTTAATCAGTCACATTATGTTGAAAAACTTCTTAAAAAGTTTGACTCGTTTAATGTCGATCCAGTTAAGACTCCCTATGACCCAAGTTTCCACCTAAAGAAAAATAATGGTAACCCAGTTAATCAGTCTGAATATGCTAGAATTATTGGTAGTGTTATGTTTCTTATGAACTACACTAGACCTAACATTGCTTATTTTGTTAGTAGGTTAAGCAGGTACACTCATAATCCAAACAGTGATCACTGGATTGCTCTAAGAAGGTTGCTTAGGTACCTTAAGGGTACTATGGATTGGGGTTTGCACTATTCCAAATTTCCTGGACTTTTGGAGGGTTTTTGTGATGCCAACTGGGTATCCGATAAAGATGAAGTTAACTCCACTAATGGCTATGTCTTCACCCTTGGTGGTGGAGCCATATCCTAGAAATCTTATAAGCAATCTTGTACTGCTATGTCTACTATGGAATCCGAGTTTATTGCTCTTCAATTGGCAGGTCATGAGGCAGAATGGTTGAGGAACATGCTTGCAGATATTCCATTGTGGGGGAAGCCAGCTCCTTCAGTTGCACTTCATTGTGATTCGCAAGCTGCTATTGCTGTTGCACACAACCATGCCTATAATGGGAAGAAGAGACACATCCGTCTGAGGCATAAAGCCATTAGAAATTTGTTGTCTGAAGGGGTGATATCACTGGACTATGTTAAGTCCGAAAAGAACATTGCGGATCCGTTAACTAAAGGCCTATGTAAAAAACTAGTTTTGGAAACATCGGAAGAGATGGGGCTAAAGCCCGTTGTATGAATTGCGAGATAATGAACTCCTACTCACTATGAGTTCAAAGGGGAACATTATGTAATAATTCGGAAGCACATTTTATTTATTTGTCCATCTCTAGATGTTTGTTTTGTGCTTAGCTACAAATGAGAAGGAGGTTGAGCATATGGCTCTTAATGAACCCATATCCATATTTTTGGAGGTGTGTTGTAGCTCACACTTGATGGAGTTCACCTACTTATGTGTGGAAGTGTGGCCGCTTCCTATGAGTATTTCGTGGGCTTATACTCTAGAGCACCTATGAGCATCCAGGCTTGACGTATGGCCAGTATAATGCGTTACCATTATTCGCGGAATTTCAAAATATTATACATGTTCAATTGTGTGGCTCAAAGTGACGAGTCCCTAACTCCCTATTAAGTTAAAGATGAAGGTCACTTGGTAGGTGAGGGATCATAGCTTGATGTCCACTATGTGTTAATTCAAGTCGCGAGACATTGACACTTATGCAATTGTTTTGTTTTGCCCATAATCAAATTTTTTCTTTCTTTCTTTTTCATATCTTCAAACCTATGGGGGATTGTTGGAAGTTCTTGATATAAAACAAGAGTGTTGGGGAAAAATAAGAGAGAGAGAAAATCAAATGAAAAGGGAAAAGTCCCACATTGATTGGGGAGAAAGGCTTTGCCTTGTTTTTATATTGTAGTGCTTTAGCACTACTTAGTTGAGTGAGTTGGAGGTGTGTGTTACTCCACTCACACGGGCGCGCGCGCCGGGTCGGGTCTCGGGTCGTGGGGAATGCGATGCGCGGGCATGGGTCCTTGTTATCTTTTTGGAGAAATTTTATTTCTAATTTCCTTGTTAACAGAATATTCCCTAAGTATCCGTTTTTTACTGTTGGGATATTCTGACTGTTACGGGAATTAATAAGCCATTAATCCCTTGATTTTAGCTGACTAATTCACTCCCTTGTTTATTGCTCTTGACTGATCAAATTCATCTGGTCAGTTTTTTGGCTAAGTTCTTCCCACGATTTTTGCTACCCGTTTTCCCTATTTTGCCTATAAATACTTGGTGGTTTTCCCAGCCAAAATACACAACACAATCAGTCTTCTCTCTTCTCTAAAATTATCTAAACACACATTCTTTCGTTCTGTTTTCTGGGCAAGTATTTTGAGTTCCAGTCGGGTTTGTGAGTGCACATAAACTCCGGCGCCGTGCTTATCCTAGAGGGCGACCGCATTTGTCTACTGCACCGGGAGGTAGCGCGGAATCGTCTTTTAGGTCAATGGTTCTCCACGACGCGACTATAGTCAGTTTGGTTCACGCATCAAGAGATAAGTAATTTCTGTTTTACTGCTTATTAGAATAACACAATAAGCTCTAATAAGCTTATAAGGTGTAGCAAACCATACAAGACTACAACAACCAGAAAGACAACATTAACATTAACATTAACAAAGCATATTCTTCATTTATTTTCATGTCTAGGATTTAATTCAATGCATTAGTTTCATTATTTAGGACAGTATACCTGATGAATAGAACATGCCTTGTGTACAACTGAAATCCTCTCAAGAAACAATTTGTGCGCTTTCTTCAGCCTTTCAATAGGTTCAGCATTCCTATAATTTCGCAAAATTAAGAAAATTCAATGAACTAAAACTCTTTAGTCTATAGGGAATCATTAATGGGGCAATGATATGGACGAGATTCAATTTTTCCAGTGTCTATGGTATCACCCAAGAACCAACTAAGCTAATTTGACATTCATTTAAAAAATGAACATTGATAATATGAGAGAAAAAAGACCTCAAAATGCCCAAACGATAGATTTCATGAGCATCAATTAATTGCCCTTTAGCTTCCAAAAACACGGCACACGTTTCGTATAGTACAGAATTACCGAGACAAATCTGAAGCTCCTCGATTTCTTTAAAAACACTATGGAAATCTCTGCAGCAATCCATCTGCAGAAACAAAACAAAACAAAAAAAAAACACCATATCACAAGCAAATACAATTCATTCCAAAAACCCTAAAAATGGCAAAATTGCAGAAAAAGGGGTTGAACAAGTAAGAATTATTACATAGAGAAACCAAACTTTGAGAAATCGAACATCATTTTGATAGCGAGGATTGTTCTTGAATGTTCTGATGCAGTCAGAAACAAGCTTATCAACAGCTAAACTGTTCTCTTCACTATGATCTGCAAATAAATCGTCCAATCCCTTCTTAATTGAACTACAAAAATTGAAAGACCACAAATTATTGAGCAAATTGGAGAAGAAATGGCACAGATTAGAAGCAATTTTAGCAGAATTTGTTGCAGCTACAGAAAATGAAGAGGAGAGAGAAAGTACTGTAGCCATGGAAGAAGAGGGTCACTAGTGAAGGAGAAAGCTTGGTTGATGTTGGTGGAAGTGACGGCCATATCTGGTTTTGTTTTCCACCGGATTTTCTGATGAGTTGAGAGGTGTTGAGTGTGTGGAAGGTGAGACGAGGAGAAGTTAGGAGAAGAGGCGCGGAAAAGTTGAAATTTGAACGAGGCGAAATATAATTTTATGAGGTTTTTTTTTTTAACTCTATTAAAATTCCTTAATTTTTTTTTCGGAAAATTTATTAATTACTACCTCAAAAAAGATGTTTTTGTGAATTACTACCCCTAAAAAAAGTTATTAATTACTACTCTTAAAACTCATTAATTCTAGCAACTACTACCTTTTTTACTAATTAGTCTACTTAGGCCCTATTCTTTTGAGCTTCTGGGCAGAGCAGAATAGATTTCAACAGAGCAAAGCAATTATTATTATTATTATTATTATTATTATTATTATTATTATTATTATTATTATTATTATTACTATTATTATTATTATTAAATATTAATTATTATTATTATTATTAATTATTATTATTATTAAAAATTAATAATTAGTATTATCTTTAAATATTAGATATTATCTTAATATTAATTGTTATTATAAAAATCAATTATTGTTATTATAATTAATATTATTAGTTATAAGTATTATTATTACTATTAGTATAATTACTATTATTATTACTATTAGTATCATTATTAAATATTTATTATTATTATTATTATTATTAATTATTAATAATTAATTATTATTATTATTATTTTTATTAAATATCAATAATTAATTATTGTTATTATTATTATTATTAAGTATTAAGTATTATTAAAATTAAATATTAATTATTATTATTATTAAATATTAAATATTAATTATTTATTATTATTAAATATTAATTATTATTATAATAATTCAATATTAAGTATTAATTTTAAGTAGAGCAGAGCATAGCAGAGCAGGGCAGAGCATAGCAGATTTCAGCAGAGCAGAGTAGAGCAAAGCAGATTTCAGCAGAGCAGAGCAGAGCAAAGCAGCTCTAAAGAACGAGGCCTTAACCTCTTAATGATATCATTATTCATCTAAATTCTAATTAGTAGCTCTTAAACCTTAATTAATTAAATAAACCCTAGCACCACCTTCCCACCACCATTGCACCACCTCCACGCGGCCTCCCTTTGACCCCTTAACACCTCCGACGGTTCCTCCACCATGAAACCCACTCCCTCGCTCAATCCCCCACCACGAAACCCACCCTCCCATTCCACCACCACAAGATCCACCCTCTTCTTGATCCCCCACCACGATTTCCATCTGTATTTCGCTTCCTCGACACACAATTCCCACCCCCTTACTTTCCATCACAACAAAACCTATCCTCCTCCCATTCCTCACAACGAAACAAAGCTCTATCACGTGGTTGGGCTGTTTTTGGGGGCTAGAAGAAGGGAAGGGGCGGTAATTGGGGTTGAGGAGAGGTAAGGGGATGGGTTTTAAAGGGAGGGGCAGTAATTGCGGTGGGTTTTGCGGTGGGAGTGAGTTTCGTGGTGGATGACCAAGAGGGGGTGGATTTCGTGGTGGAGGAGCTGCCGGAGGTGGTAAAGGAGGGCTGTTGGAGGTGGTAGGTAGGTGGTGCAAGGGTTTATCTAATTAATTTAAGTTTAAATGCTATAAATTACAATTTAGACGAATAATGATGTCATTAAGAGTTTAAGTAGGCTGATTAAGAAAAAAGGTAGTAGTTACTGATCAAGGGTTAGATAGGTCGTTAAACTACTACCCTAATCAAATTAATCATTTATATACCTAAACTACCCTAATACAAGTATAGGAGCAAGTAAAGGGTTGAACCACTAAGGAAGCTCACTCATTCAACATCAATTTTCACTAAAGCAAGAGTAAAAAGGGGAATGTTTTTGTTGGTTTTTGAATAAAGAGCACTAAAACTACAAATAAGCAAAGATAATGATGATTAAAATCAAGAGAGACGACGCTAGGGATACGGGGGTCTCCAATATGATTAGAAAGAGGGGAATAATGGTGATTATCATGAAACACATGCCAAAGAACACACGATTCTACCTAAACAATTCATTCTCATGCAATAGTCTAGGCAAATCAATGAAAGAGGTCTACACTAATAAGGATCATTCTCATACATCCTATTAGTTACAATCAAATCAAGAGAATAAAGAAGCACAATCCATAAAAACTCCACTTTAATAACTCATTCTCATGCAATCATTAAAATAGAGATGATCTTAATCTAGTTCAAATCACTTTCATGCATTTAAACTAGAAAACATCAAATAGAGTGCAACAATAATTTCAAGCTATTAAAAATCATGTCTTTCATCAATTTATGGCATAAGTTCAATCCGACCATCATCATTCATCCAATATCAACTCATATCTTCCACCCCCTTCCCCTAGCTAAAAGTTTAGCCTAGAGAAGGGGGATTAAACAGAATATCAAAACTAGAAATAAACTCAAGAAACTCAAAACAAAACATGATTAAAAACAATGAAAACAATAATAACTAGATGAACTAAAAAGATTAACAAAAATAAGCAACAATAAAGCAAATAAATAAAACTAAAGGAAAGGATTAGAGATTACTAAAGAAAGGATTAATGAAAGATGAAAACTTGAAGTCTTGCTTGATTAAAGATTAAACTTGAACAAGTTGAATACCATAAGGAAATTTGAGTAACAATCTACTTTCTCTCTCTAAAATTATCTAATCCAACCCTAAGAGAGAGAAGCTCTCCTAAACTAATTAAGAAAATAGCAACATATTCTCCTTTAATTACCCCAAAAATGGGTATTTATACTAAGCTAAATAAAAGAAAAAGAAAAGAGAAACAAAAGAAAAGAAAAGAAAATAAAGAAAACTAACTAAAATAAATAAATAACAAAACTAAAATAAAAAAAGAAAATAAAAAGGAAAATAAAACCCAAAAACCCCCTAAAATCCCATCAGACCCACGAAATCCCACAAAACCCCTTCATTTCGTGGCTGCTCTAATCTTTGATCTTCTTCACCATCACCGCATCATCAACCATCATCTTCACCGTTCAATCATCATCAACTATAATCGAGCATCAAATCGTGGCCATCCGATTTTCATTAAAATCACGTGAAAAGCTCGTGATTGAACCCACATTTGCGCGCCCGCGAAGACATCGCGCAGAGGTCGTGCAAATGCTACTGCCTCGAATCTGAATTTGGACTCCATTTGTGCGCCTTCTGACAGGGCTGCGTGGCCGCGAAGCTCCAATCAAATTGGAGCTAAATTGAGGCGATTATTTGCAAATGGTGAGACTGGTGGCCGGAATTCGCTGCTGGTGTAGCTGTGAATTGGTGGTTGTCGTTGTGGTGTGCGTGAGGTGATGAGTGGCTGAAGTTGGAGGTTGGTGGTGGCTACTCTGTTGACGATGGTGCAGGTGGCGCTGAGAGCTGCGTGAGGTAGCAGGGGCTGCTGGTGGTTGTTTCCGTGGCTAGAGGTGGTTGTTGGCGATTTTGTGGTTGTTGGGTAGGTGGTAATTGATGGCTGGAGTGAGTTTGGTTGGAGGTAGTTGCGAGTGGTTTGGTGGTGAAATAGGAGGCGTAGCAGATGTTTGTGTTGGTATGGAGTGCGTGGTGGAGCAGGGGAGGTTGGTTTGTGGCGTTGGGCTACTCTGCTGCTATTGTTATTGCTGTTGGGTGGTTGTTGATGGTGGTTCAGGACGGTCGTGACTCGAATTGGGAGTTGGCTGGTGGTTTGCGTGAGCAGGCAGTTGCGTGGGCTGGTGCTGTTATTATGAAGTGCGTGAAGGGTAAGGGAGGTGTAGCTTCTGTTTTGGTGAATTGAGGGAGCAGGGGTGTTGTGAGTTGTAGAGCAGGGGAAGTGTTTTGTGCTTTGGTGTGGTGAAGGATAAGGAAATGGGTGGTGATGGTTAAGGTGATAGCAGCTAGGAGGATGAAAAAGGCTTGGGAATTTGGCTTGGACCTCGAACTCGAACCTACACACAAACAAACCCGAGGATGAAACCGAGACAAATAAAAGAAAATAAATAATAAAAAGAAACTAAATAAACTAAAATAAAATTACGACAAATGAATAAAACTAAAGACTAAAAAAAAATAAAGATAAATAATAAAATCAAATCAAATAAAAATAAGAAAATAAACTAAAACTAATCAAATAAAGATACTAAACACAAAAACACTAAAAATTACCAAAACACTCAAATAAAAGACAAAAGACGAGAATAAGAAAATAATAGAAATAAAGGATAGAAAGAGTAAAATTATTGGAAATTAAGCTGAAAAACTATTCAATAAACACCCCTAAAAGTGACATAAAAGTCACTTATCAGTTACTAGAATTAATATGTTTTAGGGATAGTAATTAACAACTTTTTTTTAGGGGTAGTGTAGGGAATATTTCAAGCATCCCACACTTGAGCCCCACTGTAATCATACACTTAAGCATGGTGGCGTCCAAAGAGAAAGAAGCTAGAGCAAAAGAGTCGCCAACAAGTTTTAGGATCTTGTAAACCGTGCACAGGGTGAAGGTTACACCCCTTAACGATCCAGGAGATCGTTAACTCCAAAAGGTATGGAACCATGACTAGATGTTCGGGGTTGAAGGTACAAATCCAGCCTAAAAGAGATTGAACTTGCCCTAAAAATAGGCCTTACTTTATTCTTTTCGTATTCATGTGCGCTTGCTGACTAACATGCAATTAATAGGTTTACCCTAAACCTGTTTAATCTATGTTGGTTGAATATTAATGCACAAACAAAACTATTATTGGCAATCACTTGAATTATAAGCATATTAGCCTAAACAAGATTATTAATTATCTTATTAAGCGTGATTACAAGTACAAATTCCCTTTTAACATGCATAAAAGGCGTGATCAAGCAATACCAATAATAATATCAAGCAACATAACAATAACAATCATCATCATAATCATAATCATGATAATAATCATAATAATATTACTAATATTCTCAATCTCATGAAGGCATAATAATATTAGCAAGATTCTAGGCATGATACTAACAAGATTAATTATAAACCCTAGTATGCCAGTAAACAATAAAGATCAATTAGCCCTAACATGACACTAACATGATATTAGGAATTAAAGTTATTACCCTAAACATGATACTAGAAATCATAAAGACATCCTAACATGATACTAGATAGGAGATAAAATAATTAAAGCATGATTTTAAAATAAAATAATAATTAAAATTACTTACTTGGATGCCTCGTATCTCTCTCTAATAACAAGATACACACGTTAGTAACTCAAGGAAAATAATAAATCAAACAGTTAAATTAAATAATTGAAATAGAGATTTAGGACCAAACCATCAGAAATATCATACCTTTCACGTATAGGGCGAAGACAACTTTGAACTTGGCTAGGTGTGTCTAGAACTAATGAGTGAGGAATTTTGAGGGAGGGGATGTTTAGAAAAAGAATAGAGAGAGAAAGCTTCTAGCTTTAGAGAGAGAGAGAGATGATGATGGTTGTGAATTCATCAAAAACGGGGAGATACGACCCCTATTTATAGAAAAAAGAGCACGGGATAAAAAAAAAATCATATTCGGAATAAAATAGCTCATGTCGCCAACGACAGGAGTCAGCGCTAGACGACAAGAGCAGCACCAGGCGACATCCTCGTCGTCTCGCGCTGATTCAAAAGTACAACGCGCTTTTGTACTTGGAATCATCTTTTAAACGGGTTAACATGTAATTTCGCGTCTAAACAGATTTTAAATCATATTTGACAAATAATATATTTTATTCAAAATAAAACATCTTTTAAAAATATAATTATCAATCCTAATCTTATTAGAATGAAAAAGAACATTCTAGATATTCCTAGAAAATTAAAATCAATCCTAATCACTTTAGGAATAATAATTAATAGGCCCTCCTCTAGATCATTGGGCCACATCATTTAAAATCATTGGGCCTAAATTAATTTAATTCATAACTTCCTCGTTATTCATCGGAATTGGGCTTATAATATATCATTGGAAAGCTCTTTTTGAGCCCAATCCAACTACACTATTATTGGACCCTTATCATGGACCAAACCAAATTGGAATGGCTTTTTTTCAAAAATAGAGTAAGAAAAGAAATATTTTTGAAAACAGAAAGAGAAATATTTTAAGAAAAACATCCTCATTACTAGACTTTTCACACTTCCACTTTGTTCGGTAATCAAATAACGTGAAAGCTGGGTTTAGTTTTGGGGAGACAGATTTGGGTGTCTACACAAGCCCCCACTTTGACTGAGTTTGGAGAAACGCAAGTTTCGAAAACAAAAGTCAAAGTAGCGATAGGGACGGAGAATGATTCATAACGTTCTGCGATCCTAAATCATTCTTGTAACGCCGATACCTGCAAACTAGCGTTAGTTAAACAGATAAAAGATTTAAGAAACGCGTATCTTGCACCGTCGAGCACACGTCTCTGGGGTAACCGATTTTTGTTGCTGCATTTGTTGGTGACGACTTTCTTCCTAGACCTGTTCAACGGGCCGGATCAGGGCTAGACCGGGCCTTAATTATATGGGTCGGGCTGGACTAGGGTCAATGTTAATCTGAAATGGGCCGGGCCGGGCCGGGCCAGGTTAGGTGGACTCAGCCCAGCCCGATCCATGTAAACTTTGTCATCAAAGCTGAATTGGGTCTTCAAAGGGCCGAGTATAATAGGAAAAGGATATTACATTTATAAATTATTACAAACTAGGGTCTTCATTAATCATTATCATTATCATTATGACATTATGTTACTTTTTTTTTTTTTTTTTTTTTATAAAGTGACATTATGTTAGTTATGTAGTTATGTATCATATATATTAATCTTTAATAAAAACCTTGATATTTAGAAAACTTATTAAAATTCCTCAAAGCTTTCAAACTTCACCTGCAATCACGATTAGATCCCAATTTCACATTTTTTTTTCTTTTGAAATTGCAATTTAACATTATATTCGTTGACGATAATCATAAATTCGATGGAACCATTATAGATTCCATAAACACTCAACAAAAAAGCTAAAATTTGTGGAGTTACCAAATTATTGGACGATCTACAGTGAAGCACAGCGGAGCAAGCAAGAGAACGGAGGAGAGAGACTACTAATTTGGGAGAAATTTTGGGATTTTTTTAGGTTTTATAATTTGGGAGAAATTTGGGGATTTTTTTAGGGTTTATACTTGAGTGAAGAGAAAATGATACATATTACAGAGTATAAAATACAGAGAGTTAGAAAAATAGAGTTAGGAGAGAGAATCAGAAAATTAGAATGAGAAAGAGTTAGAATAGAGGATAAAAAGCCCTCAAAGTGTAACCCTTTTCCAGCCCTTTTAAAACCAAGTCCAACCCTTTAAAAGCCCATAATTTCATAACCCTTAGAAAGCCCTCCCATATTACATATTGGTCCGGCCCGGCCCTGTTTAATTTAGGGCTGGATCAGGGCTTTTAGTGGGGGCCCGTCCATTTGTGCAGGTCTATTTCTTCAACAAGCTAGGGAACGCCATCTTGCCATTGTTGATGTTGTGGTCGTGCTTCGTTGCCGTTGATATTCACTCGACTTTGAACAAAATAACTTCTTTTTGAGGAATGTTCACTCGTCTCTAAACAATGGAGCTTTTAGAGGGATGTTCACTCGTCTCTGAACAATGGAGCTTTTAGAGAGATGTTCACTCGTCTCTGAACAATGGAGCTTTTGGAGGGATGTTCACTCGTCTCTAAACAATGGAGCTTTTAGAAGAAATGTCCACGCGTCTCTGAGTAATGGGTCTTATTAGGATGCCCACGCGTCTTTAAGCAAAAGAGCTTGAAAATAAATGCCCATGCGTCTTTGAAAAAAGAGACTTGAATGATATACCCATGCATCTCTGAGAAAAAGAGCTTTTTGATATGTCCACGTGTCTCTGAACAAAAGAGCTTAAATAGGATGCCCATGCATCTCTGAGAAAAAGAGCTTGAAAACAAATGTACACGCGTCTCTAAACAAAGAGCTTTGAATGATATGCCCACGCGTCTCTGAGCAAAAGAGCTTTTTGATATGTCCACGCATCTCTGAACAAAAGAGCTTAAATAGGATATCCACGCGTCTCTGAGCAAAAGAGCTTGATAGGAATGTCCATGCGTCTCTGAACAAAAGAGCTTTGATACTTGAATGTTTGTTGAGATCGTCCGGTTGGATGCGAACAGGAGCTTTGCTGAATGGTTGTATCCTGTAAAAATAAAAAGATTGCAAAAGACTTTGCTGGTGTTTTTCTTAGGGTTGACCTAAGGTGATTGATTGGCTTGAGGTAGAGTAAATGTGTTTTAACACGTGTGTGACTCTTGTGTCACTTAATGTGTTTTGACACATGTGTTAGACTCAATTCGAGGTGACATGACTCAACGTACATGACTCGTGTGTGCATTATAATGTGATTATGCGACTCGAAAATGCAAAAAGGCAAGCAAAAAATTTCTGTCATTTTTTGTGGAGGCTATCGACTTTCTCCCGAAAAAGAAAGATACAAAAAGGAAGAAGTGAAGTGTTGGATGGTATGTTGAATGAGCTTAGTCAAATGTATGAGTCCACGTTGTATCTCATAGTGAAAGGATTAATTCATCCTAGGCTATCTGAATTGTTGACTTGATGATGAAAGTATTTGGGTAACTTAGGCACGGAGGCTAAGCACTTCATACTTTGTGATGCAATGATGATTACACCGATAAATGATTTCGACATGACAAGGTATGCATGCTTCAACGTTGTATTAAGATTTCATGACAAAGGGTTCCTAAAGGTAGAATTATTTGGTCATGTATCTATGATGTGTGTGAAAGTGATACTAAAGTTAGGCCGCAAAGGCTAAATGTATGGAAAGATATTATTTCAAGAAGAGTCAAATGATGGTGACTCTTAGGCTAGGTAAGCTAATGATGTAGGGATCAAGCCCCCAAGTCTAGCTCTAAATGGATAGGGATGAGCATAGGAGATCCCTTGATATGATCAATTATGAAGGTAAATATGAATGTATTTTTATTACGGCCGCCCCCCAATGTGAGGTTTCTGTATCTGTTAGGAATAAGGCCGAACGTAGCTCTAGTCGAACCTCGCACAAGTGTGTATACCTCAAAAAGGTCTTTTTAAAGATTGTAACGTGGTTAGGCTAAAAGTGGAAGAAGAATGGGATAAAGGCTCAAGACCCTAGATTAGCCCCCAAGGTGTGCAACCTTGTTTTTGAATCTTAGTATTTGTATGCTTGAGGTTTCTTCACTTTTTAACTCTCTTTCTTTTGTTTATTTTTTTCTCTTTTTTTTTTTTCTTTTGCATTTGCATTTTTTGATAAGTGAGGGCAATCCCGATCATGCGGTCTATCACTCACTTGGCATTCATGTTTCTCAGGCACGGTACCTAGCACTCGATAAGAGACGCAATATGAGACGTGTTCATATCAAAGATATATTCATATAAAAGACATTGGAACACTCACCCTTTTGTACACTTTTTATTATTTCTATTTTTGCAATTTTTAATCACTCAAGCTTTTGTTCTTTAAAAATTGCATAGATTGCACACCATCCTATCCCAAGGTTAGGTAGATGTGGGTCGAAGAAAGAAAGGTCTATCGTTGGACGAGGCTCAAAGTGGTTTATCAAGAAAGGATTGCATATTTGAAGGGTGAAAGGTGATATAATGTGACTACAAGGGGTGCCTCAAATCATTAGTATACCTTGTGCTTAGTTCGACATGGATTTTTTTTCTTTTTCTTTTTTTTTTTCCAATGCAATGCGATAACTATATGCAAAAAAAGAAATGCTCATTTTATTAAAAGGTACAAAGAAAAAAAAACCTACAAAATGAGATCTAAGGAAAATAAAATTTGCTTACGCTAGACTTATTGGGGAAAGGATAAATAAAAGAAATAGAAAACGAGGTCACAAAATCTTGTCGTTGAATCTCGCCTCGTGTCTTACGCTCTTAGTGTCATTCGATCTTCTTGCTAACTGGAGGTATGGGAAGCTTGTTATTATCAATAAAATATTAGATGGCATCCCTTAGCTTCCAACAACTCTTAGTAGTATGACCCCTACCTTGATGGTATTTGCAGTGTGCATTGAGATTCCAGCTAGCCGTCCTCCTTTTAACTGGTGGATCTTCTAATGGTCCAATAAGAGTTATGAGACCTTTAGCATGAAGGCAATCAAATGTTGTGTCATAACATTTGCCAATAGGAGTGAACTCTTTCCTTAGTTTCTTTTTAGACCCTTGATTATCCATGGCTAAGACTTCATTGAGATCAAAGGTACTAACATTGTTACTAGAGTGGGAGTTTTCGCGTTCTTCTTTCCTTTCCAGCCACTGTTTTTTCTATTATTAGTAGCTTTTTGGTTTGCAAGGTCATCTTCGGTTTCAATACCTATGTCATAGACGACTTTGAAAGTATTCAAGTTGTGTTGATATTTCAAATGCTTTGAATACTTGTCTCGAAGGTTCTTGATGAACATCCTTATAGACTCCTTTTCAGTAGGGACCTCGACCATATTAGCGGAAGTTTCCCTCCACTTGTTAAAGAAAGAAGTGAACCCTTTGTTTTCCTTTTGCTTTAACATCTCAAGTTGTCTATGGTTCGTTTATACTCGAATGTTGCACTTATATCTATCAATGAAAGCGTTTATTATTCCATCCCAAGTAGAGGTATTCTCTTTATAAAGAGAAAAGAACCAATTTTGACAAACGGTTTCTAGAGATAGTGGGAACAAAGAGTGAAAGATATTCCTATCAATTCCCTTAATGTTCATTATAGTTTCAAAAGCCCTTAAGTGAAAATAAGGATTGTCTGTTGGCTTGAACCTAGGGATGTCATTGGCATTGAACTTCTGCAGAAGAAGTTCCTTGTCCACTAAGAACCCTTGTGAGCTAATGCCCTAGAACCTATAGTCATTGGATAGTTTGCTAAATCTTTCTTGCATGAGCTCCATTTGTTGTTGCTTCACAGGGTCATTGATTTGAAGAGCCATAGCCTTCATTAATTTAGTTAAGTTGGCCACGTCCTTCCTAAGTTCATTGACTTTGTCTTGAGTTGCCATTATCTTCTTAACTTTTCTTTTTCAACTAATTGGTTTGTTAAAAAGTAGTACTTGAACAAAGGTGTTGTCCTTGATTAAGCACCCTTCTCTCCTTGACCAAGTGCTGTAGAAAGGGAAATTGGGGATATTTACTGTTAATTATTTAACTTAAACTCTATTCAACATGCAATAGATGGAAGGAGGTTGGAGGAATGAAGATTGTGATATAGAGAAAGCATGTATAGAACGGAAAGATGACGTAGATGGGGATATATAGAAGAATTTAGGAATAAAGTGGACCCCCAACTCGAATGACGGAAAGAACGACTCGTGCATAAACCTAAGACATGATCATTATGGTGAAATATACTCAAAGTGTGTGCTAAGACTAGTGAGTGTAGGTGACATTTTTGACTCGCGTCATGACCATGTGACTAGACTCAAGCAAAGACTAAGTTAAGACTTCACGTATGTGCACTAAACTGGACAGGCTGTAGTATTTTAGTCATAACTTTTTATTTGTGACTCCAAATTGAATGAAACCAACTCCAAATGAAACATAAAACTCGGATCTACAGATCCGGAGGTTTTATGACTCGTAACTCTTCCTATAACTCAGGATATGACCAAAACAAGTTGACGTTTGTGCATTATACGGGAATAAAAAACCGGGTTGACTCAAAGGAACTATGACTCGATTTTAGACATATTTATTAGCTCAAATCAATTAATCACTTAATTAGGCAATGTCCTTTAGTCCTTGGTTAGTTTATTTAAGCATATTAATAATTACAAATAAAACTAAACGGTTAGTTTAATCACATGTAAGTATGCATAAGCAAATAATGCACAAGTAATTGAGTAGTCACAACATGATGCAATGAGTTTGCAACCTAACCATGGATCTAGTTCTCTAAAGTTCAGGATATGGGTTATTAAAAAAGGGTCCATGGTTATGAGTTTGGATGCACCGCGCGGAAGCCTTACCTTTAGAAGGCTTGGCGCGAGTGGATGGGACCCCACAAGTTAAACTTGCTTCCATGGTTTGGTGAATTCAACAAACTCGGATGTACCCTTTGTTTCTAGGAGCGTTCGATTGGGTAGATGGAGCGTGAATTCTCAGAGGGTTATGGCCATATGTAGAACACATATGGGTTTCAAAAAAAAGGGAAAAACTCAATCAGAAAGTAAAACAGAGCAAATAGTACTAGAAAGCTAGTCGAAACAAGAAGGTTAATTTCTGGCTCTGTATTGGAAGAATTCGGCGCGGGAAAATAGCGTCTATTGCTAGACGATGCCACTGTCGCCAGACAAAAATTACTGTAGCCAGGCAACAGAGCCATCTCTCGGCACTGACGCTGTTTTCTCAGCGTTAATTCCTACATGCGTCGGCAGCTTTCTATCTTGAATTTTCCAGTTTTTTTCATAGCGTTATTTCGACTTTAGTTGTGAAAGATATTTCCCTAATTTCCTACGTGTAAAAATCCTATGTTTTCGACGCATTACGGATGGTCTTTCCAATGCAAACCTTTTTTATGCTTATGCCAATAATGTTAATCAAAATTACGCACATGAAATACTTAGAACTTTTCGAGTCTCATCCACTCATTCTAAATCATTGCCAAAATTAAATTTTAGGAATTTAAATAGAAATCCTCCCCAGCGGAGTCGCCAAAAAACTGTAGGGAATATTTCAAGCATCCCACACTTGAGCCCCACTGTGATCATACACTTAAGCATGGTGGCGTCCAAACGGAAGGAAGCTAGAGTAAAAGAGTCGCCAACAAGTTTTAGGAACTTGTAAACCGTTCACAAGGTGAAAGTTACACCCCTTAACGATATAGGAGATCGTTAACTCCAATAGGTATGGAACCATATCATGACTGGATGTTCAGGGATGAAGGTACAAATCCAACCTAAAAGAGATTAAACTTGCCCTAAAAATAGGCCTCTACTTTATTCTTCTCGTATTCATGTGCGCTTTCTGACTAACATGCAATCAATAGGTTTACCCTAAACCTGTTTAATCTATGTTGGTTGAATATTAATGCACAAACAAAACTATAATTGGCGATCACTTGAATTATAATCATATTAGCCTAAACAAGATTATTAATTATATAATTAAGCGTGATTACAAGTACAAATTTCCTTTTAACATGCATAAAAGGCGTGATCAAGCAATAACAATAATAATAATATCAAGCAACATAACAATAACAATCATCATCATCATAATCATAATCATGATAATAATCATAATAATATTAATAATATTCTCAATCTCATGAAGGCACAATAATATTAGCAAGATCCTAGGCATGATACTAACAAAATTAATAACAAACCCTAGCATGTCACTAAACAATAAAGATAAATTAGCCCTAACATGATATTAGGAATTAAAGTTATTACCCTATACATGATACTAGGAATCATAAAGACATCCTAACATGATACTAGGAAATAAAATAATTAAAGCATGATTTCTATATCAAAAGAATAATTAAATTACTTACTTGGATGCCTCGTATCTCTTTCTAATAACAAAATACACGCGTTAGTAACTTCAAGGAAAATAATAAATCAAACAGTTAAATTAAATAATTTAAATAGAGATTTAGGACCAAATCCTCAAAAATATCAAACCTTTCACGTCTAGAGCGAAGGAAACTTCGAACTTGGCTAGGTGTGTCTAAAACTAATGAGTGAGGAATTTTGAGAGAGGGGAGATTTAGAAAAAGAATAGAGATAGAGAAAGCTTCTAGCTTTAGAGAGAGAGAGAGATGATGGTTGTGAATTCATAAAAAACGGGAAGATACAACCCCTATTTATAGAAAAAATATCACAGGATTAAAGAAAGTCATATTCGGAATAAAATACCTCATGTCGCCAACGGCAGGAGTCATCGCCAGACGACAAGAGCATTGCCAGGCGACAGCTGCCATGCGACAGCTGTCAGCCTCGTCGTCTCGCACTGATTCAAAAGTACAACGAGCTTTTGTACGCGGAGTCATCTTTTAAACGGGTTAACAGGTAATTTTGCGTCTAAGAAGATTTTAAATCATATTTGACAAATAATATATTTTATTTAAAATAAAACATCTTTTAAAAATGTAATTATCAATCCTAATCTTATAAGAATTAAAAAGAACCTTCTAGATATTCCTAGAAGATTAAAATCAATCCTAATCACTTTAGTTATAATAATTAATAGGCCCTCCTCTAGATCATTGGGCCTAATTTAATTTAATGTAGAACTTCCTCATTATTCATCTGAATTGGGTTTATAATATATCATTGGAAAGCTCTTTTCGAGCCCAATTCAACTACACTATTATTAGACCCTTATCATTGACCAAACCAAATTGGATGTCTATTTTTCATGAATAGAGTAAGAAAAGAAATATTTTTGAAAACAGAAAGAGAAATATTTTATAAAAACATCCTCATCACTAGACTTTTCACACTTCTAATTCGTTCGATAATCAAATAACGTGATAGGTATTCATCACTGGGGTTGGATTTGGGGAGACACATTTGGGTGTCTTCAGGTAGTAATTCACAAAGACCCCTTTTTGAGTTCGTAATTAACAAATTCTCCTTTTTTTTTAGAATAATTTTACTTCGTGTAATTAAATTTTTGGCTTTTTCACCATTTATTGAGTAATTTTTTTTATTCACCATATACGCTTAACTTTCGCAAAATATTTTTAGATTGTTCAACTAATTAATAAAAAAAACTTTTAAAAAAACCACCTCCAGCCACATGTTAGCCTCCTTCCGCCGGTGATAGACCACCTCTCCATAATCGTCACTAAGCCTAGTCTCCCCACCGCTTGCCTAGACCCCCTTTCCCTTGCACATCTACGCCGCCCCTCCCCCCAGCCCCACGTCGATGCCTTTTCTCTTGAACCACCGTACCCCGCCTTTCTAGCTTAGCCGAAACCAAACCACCACCCTAAAACCCCTTCGTTGATAGTTTAGACCCATTCCCTACGTCGTCGCTGCCCACCTTAGCCGAAAACTATATCATCACCCCAAACCCTAATACCCCTAAATCAAAACCCTAGATTTTGATTGGGGTTTAGAGGGTGGAGATGGAAAGGGGTAGGGGAAGGGGAAGGGCAATTTTGGTTCGGCGGCGTGGGGATAGGTTTGGACACAGCGGTGGGGAGAGGAAGGTTTTTTGAGGGAGAAAAGGGGTTTTTAGGATTAGAGGAAGGATGGTTCAAGGGAAGGAAAGAGGTTTCGACAATGAAGGGTCGGGGTTGCAGTGTCACATGCGTAGGTGTCGCTGGCGCGAGGTTCAAGGTGAAAATCACATTGGTGGGTGTAGACATCTACTTTTGGCCTCCTATCCCAACAGAAAGTGCAATGACGATAAATAAAACCATCTTTGTGTTGGATCGAAGTGAAGAATACTTATGGAAAACTGGTTAAGCCACAAAACACAAAATACTAGCCCAAATTTAAGAAAAAGCCAAAACAAAGGTCCAAGTAACTAAACCCGATCATAATTAGGCTTAAGCCCGTGCTTAAAACCTAATAATGACGGATTTAGGAGCGCCTAGGTTAAATCTTAGTGTTGCCGCAGAAAAAGCCGCGCGCATCTTAAAGAGGCGCGCTGGGCTGCCGCGCGCAACTAATTCAGTTGCGCGCGACACCCAACGCAACCCCCAGAGTTGCGCTGCGAAAGATTTAGAATTATACGAAAAATATAAAATCGAATTTTACCATAAAGCCGCGCACAAGACAATTAGTTGCGCTTCCCATAGTAGCGCAACCCAATCACTTGCGCTGGGATCTATAAATAAGAGCTTAGACCGAGGCTTAAAGAGACAGAAATTAACCTAAAACTCTGGAGAAATACTTGTGAACTTGTGCAACCTAGCCCCTCTTGACCTAAACACTCACCCTTTTGATACTTTGTGTAATACCCCGTATTTTTATACGTATTTTATTTAAAGTATGTATTTTATAAAGTATTTAAATAGTTGTAATTATTTTAATTAATATTATTATTAAAGGAAAGTTTATTTAATTATTTTATTTAAAAGTTGGGGTTTTATTTTAGGAAAGTTTAATTTTCAACAAGTTTTATTAGGGAAGGAATTAGGAAAACCTAAAAGAGGAAAGTTTAGGGAAGAGGGTTAGTAGAGAAGGGGTATAAATATCCCACTTATGAGGCAAATCAAACTTTGCCCAGAGTGGAGAAAACCCAAGGTAAACTTCTCTCTCTCCTCCTTATTTTTCTTTCTTTTTCTTTTTCCCCTTCCCCTTATTTTTTTTTCGGCTGCCCTTCTCCCTCACCACCGCTGCCAGCAGCGCAAGCCGCCAGCAGCAGGCAGCCGGTGGTGGCTGCCGTTCTTCCTCCTCTTTTTCCCCCTTTCTTTTTCGAACTATATATTTATAAAAAAAAAAACTTAGCTTTCTTATTTTAATTTAACCTATGCTTAGATCTAATTATAATTTATGAGTTTTGGGATTTAATTTTGATGTTTGATAATTGTAATTGTATGAATTAATTTTCAGATTTGGTTTTTAATTAAAAAGCCCCAATTTTTGAAACCCTAGGTTCTTGTTTCATGATTTATTGAAAGATTATGATGTATAATAGGGTAGGCCTTTGTTTTAAGTGTTTTAAAACCAAATTACAGCAAGTTTTAAGTATAATAAAGTGCTGAAATTTTATGTAGAACACTTAATATTGGGTTTCTTGAAGAAATTTTAATTACCCACTAATTGGGACTTAATTTAGGGTGTTTTAAATATAATTTCAGCTTATTCTAATTAATTTATGAAGGGTTTTAAAATAATATATATTGCTGGAAATTTGTTTAGAGTGAATATTAATACTCTATTATGGATTTAATGCGTAGGAGACTTTGAAGTAAGCGATTTCTACTAGTTGTGGCAGTTTTAATAACGTACTCAAGGTACGTTCGCGTACTTAGCATATTTTGATGATGTAGAATCATGCTAGGTTTAATTTCAATCAATTACAAGTAGTATCATGCTAAGGTTTATGTATTGAGTTGTGAATTATTGGTGTTGGTGATTGAATTGTGAAGCATGAATTATTTGTGATGGTTTATGGATTGGAAAATTATATTTTGGCATGATTATATGGACTACATATTTATTTATGGCATGATAGAGAGCATGTTTAATTAAACTAATTGTTTAATTATGTTTGGAATATTGAAAAGAAATTTTATTATGGTCCATATAATTTTTATTGATGCTTTAAGTATGAGAAAGGAGCTATATAAGTGTCTATGTACACAAGGAATAAATTGTATGTTGGTGCCTTTGTGCACTTAAGGTGTTTTTAACACCGAGGGATAGGATTTTTGGCGCTTTATGCGTTTAAGTTGTCTTTGACACTGAGGTAGAATTAAAAAGGGTTCAACATTAAATATTATGTGGTCACTAAATATTCAAGAATTAAATTGGTATGTTTGAGTGATTGAATTATTATTGATGATTGAATTGTTATGCTTTGAGGGTCATCACCAAGTCTAATAATATGTAAATAACGTAAAGTGAAAGAGATTACGCACCAAAACTCTTGGAACGTATATACCTTGAGTATGAACATATGGGGGGAGTTATGTGACTTTATATTTGATCATAACTTCTAACGGAGTACAGGACGCTGTATATTCCTTTTTATTATTATTATTATGCGCTGGAATTCCGCCACCTATGTGTGGCACAGGTTTGTTGCTGGCACGGTTAGCTCCTGTGTCAGTTAACCACAATTTATTGGGGGAGGTATAGTTGGAAACCCGTTCGATGCGTAATCAACGCTAAATGAATTATTTAGTGTCTAGTTAAAGTGTCTTGTTGATTGTTGTGTGTGCTTGTAAACAGGTGCAATGAGGTAAGTGTGTGTGATGATAGGAGAATGCATGTTAGTGTGTTTAATTACGCTTATGTACTCAGCTTTGCTGATTGTGTGTGTTGTTTGTGTCTGGCCATGTCTTTATCTTGGCCCTACGATGATCCATTTTAATGGAGAGTAGTGGGGGCAAGTAGAGATACACTTTTCAGGTATTGAAGCATGTTCATGACGGGGCATGAGTGAAGAGAGAATCATGCTAGCTTCCATTAGGATATGATGTGTTTTATGCATTGAATATTTTATTATATTACTTTATGGACTAACACAAAAGTTTGGTTGTTTCGGTTTTGAATAAGGGCCTTAAATGGTTCCAAGTTGTAGTGGATTTTATTTGACTTTGGTTTTGTTGATTTTCAACTTTACTTTCGTTGGTTTGGTTTTTAAATTGTGTTATTTAAATAGTTTTGGTTTTCAAGTCTTCCGCTGTGTATCTTTGATAGTTGCCTTAGCCGTTTTCACGGTGGCGGTAATGTCTTAGATATTCCTAAAACGTATTTTAAAAAGAGTAAAGTGTGTATTTAAAGGAAAGGAATTTCTAGGGTGTTACACTTTGTTACTACGGTGGAGATTCCCCAACAAGAAGGAGTCCATAAGTGTTCTAAACGGAGATCTAGCAAGGAGAAGAGGTAAATTCCTAAGCACTTTGTTAAATCACATTTATTTTCTTGTTTAAAAGAACCTTAATTAATTAATTAGTGTTGTTTGATCACCTTTAAAATAATTATTTAATCAATTCCACATAGTTTCTTGCGTTAAATAAAGATTAGAATTGAATTAAATAATTGTTGGTTGATCACTTAAGCCAAGGCGAATATTGTTTATTTTCTTGTTCTTTTCACAAATTTGATTAAATAAGAATAACGACATTACGATGTAATTCCTACGTGATTAATGCTTGTAAATAAAATCAACTAACATATTTTTAGGTATCGCGTTGCATATATTGTTTGGTGATGAAATTGTAAAAAAGGAAGAGCTAGTAGAGGCTGCACTAAGGCTAGGATAACGATTCCCCTCTAAAAGGAACGTCATTTAGTACCCTCGCTCCCGAACTCATTTCTGATTTATAAACTAATTTGGGCATGGGTAAACTTATGATTCGTGCTAATTATTCCATGAACTCCACATGGAAGAAAGGCATGAACAAGGTTTATGAGTTTTTCCTAAAACTCATTAGCGACTCCTACTTGTTTCTTACAAAAAAGCATAATGATAGAATCAATTCTTATTCAAGGTCCCCCAAACAGTCAGGAATTCAAATTGTACTACACCCTAACAAGTGTAAAGTCCTAGGCTTTTAAGTGGCCAAGGGCATTTAAGGAGAGTACCTGTAACACCCCGTCTAAAACATAAGGCAAGACGTTAGCGGAAATAACGTCGAGAAGGAAATGTCACTCTAAGGTTACCAAAAAAAAAAAAGACAATGATTAAAAAATACGAGACAAAAAAAGTAAAGTGAAAGAAATCCCAAATGAACAATAAACACTTCCAATGAGGGAAAACAACCTCAAATATGATAATCCCAAAAGAGAAGGTACAAAGATAACAAAAGCAAGTCTATAAAACTGCTAAGAAATAAAGTAAACACTCTGCTCTCAGCCCAGACTCAACAGGAACTACTCTTCACCTGCAAATAACATTAAGGTTCCACAATCAGTGGGGAGTAACTAGCAGTTCTCCCAGTACTTGTAGAAATACAAAGCTAAGTACAGAAAAGCTTAGACACTAGCATAAAACTTTAGAACATGTGGGAACAACAGCTCAAATAATATTTACCACTTAACCTCAAGGGAAAAATAAAACATGGAATCATGATTATAATACAGATCAAGCATGTGAATAGACCAACATAAAAATATTACCACAACACTAGTAGAAAAATATAAAAGGGCACCGGTTCAAAACCCCTCTATAGCACCGGTTTTAAACCGGTGGTCATGTGAGGGATGCCAATAAGTGAGGGTTTTTGCCACCGGTTCTGAACCGGTGGCAATAACACAGTTATTAGCACCGGTTTGGTTGAACCGATGCCAAAAATACCCTTAAAAAATTAAAAAAAAATTTTTTTGCTTTTTTTTCCTCTAAAATGGTCAGCAAACAACATATATGGCAATAACACAGTTATTGGCACCGGTTTGGTTCAGAACTGGTGCCAAAAATACCCTTAATTTTTTTGCTTTGTTTTCCTCTAAAATGGTCAGGAAACAACATATATATATAAACTAAAACATTTTCATTAATAACTAGGAAAAATTTACACTTTTCATCTAAAAAATAAAAGGACAACAATGTAAATTCTATGCAATTTCACTCTTCTATGCCAATTCACACCTCACTTTATCCATTTTATCTTTGCTTATACAGCAATGCAGATTCTGCAGCAGTAGCCTCCTGCCCTCTTTCCTTCAGTTCAGATCAACTTCAGATTAGCCTTTCTTAACACATCCTCCAATTCTTCCTACTTTGAACAACCTGTGCTGGAACTTACTTCCCTTGGCCCTCTTAACTTCTCTCCTGCTTGATTTAATTCATCATGCTCCAACATCACCATTCTTCTTTCTGATAGAAAACTACAACAAATCCATCAATAAATACATCACAAGGAGACAATGCTCTTTTGATAAACACACAAAAATCAAATAATAATAATAATAGTAATAATAATAGTGATATGGTTTCATTCCCTTCTCCTTTTCTACGCTTTGGGATTTAGAGAAGGAGGCTGTTAAGTTGCTGAAGCGGATTCAAAGGTTCTCAATGACGCAAGATATTGGGGCTCGTGCTGCAGCTCATATATTCACTAGGGTAGGCTTTTCTATAGCTAGGGGAGTGGGGGCCTAGATTGTATCTCGGCTTCCCACTAACTTATTGTAGGTTGTATGACTTTTGTTTTTGAAATATAATAATAATAATAATAATAATAATAATAATAATAATAATAATAATAATAATAATAATAAAAGTAATAATAGTAATAATAATAATAGTAATAATAGTAATAATAATAATAGTAATAATAATAATAATAGTAATAATAATAATAGTAATAATAATAATAATAATAATAATAATAATAATAATAATAATAATAATAATAATAATAATAATAATAATAATAATAATAATAATAATAATAATAATAATAATAATAATAATAATAATAATAATAATAATAATAATAATAATAATAATAATAATAATAATAATAATAATAATAAACAAAACAAGTTTCTGAATAAGAGTACATGACAGGCCTTGATCTAATTGCTGATATCAAGTAAAACTACATGAGTCTGGAACGAGCTCAAATTACCTTCAATGTGATGAAGTTGATTATCTTGCAATGCTGCGCTCATAGCTGCACTTGTTCACCCTTGGCACATAATATGATTATAGGATGTACTTTGCTACGTTTTTTATCTAACAGACTCAAGATTAGAGTGTTCCTAGCTGCAAAATAAAAACAGCAGAAAAGAATCTTAAATCAGCAATAACAAACAATACTATCTTACCTTTTCTTTCTGTTAATGAATTACATATAGGGAATGTTCTTTCTGAATTACTATCTTACCTTTTCTTTCTGTTGCTGTTCCGACAGCAGGTGTTGCTGCTGTTGTTGGAGTTGCTGCACTGTGCTGTAGCTGTCTATGCTGCAAGTCTGTGCTGCTGCTTTATGCTACTTCTGTCTGTGTTGCAATGTGCTGTCTGTATTGATTTCTGGTTTTTTGTTTTGTTGCTGTCCCTAGATTGGTGTTGTACCCTCTTTTGTCAACTGAGTCTAGGAGGAGGTTTGCTTTTTAAAGTTTACAGGGGTGGTGTTTTTTGTTGTTGCTCTGTGCTTGTCTCTGTGTTCTTGGGCCTTGTTTCCAGAACCCTTCCTAGAAGGTGGCTGGAAGCTTGTGCTCAGGGTGTTCTTGTCTCTTTCTCCTGTACCCTTCCTAGAAGGTAGCAGGAGATAGAGCTTGAACTATTTGGTGTTTGGTTGGCTTGTTTGTTTGGTCTTGTGGGGTTTGGTGTTTGTTATAACTTAGCTTTTGTAAGTTGTAACTTTTCCTTTTGGTAATAAAATTTCTCTTATTTTCCAAAAAAAAAAAAAAAAAAAGAATCTAAAAAAAGAGGCATTCACCTGCTGAAACAGCTACTTCAGAGAGTCTGATTTAGCATATAGAGTCTGATTTAGATGCCAGAACTATACGCTAATCTATGTAGATAGCTACCCTCTAACACTCCTAGTTATAAAGTCGAGTTCACAACTATTCTTAAAGAGTTACAGTATCCAACCCAATGCTATATAATAAAGCAATCATCCAGCATACAAATCAGCTCAATTTTCTTGCAACCCAATGCTATACAAGAGCAAGAAAAAACAAAAAGAAATATTTTCTTGCAACTTAAGCCACTGCCACAAAAAAAAAAAAACAGCTCAATTTAGCATTACATAAACATGAACAACGCCAATTCAACGCGTAATTTTGTCTAGAATTTGGATATCCACCAAATTTCACTAATCACTTTCATTCCAGACATAAATTAAAAATTTAGAAAGAAACCACCACAATTAAAAATTTAGAAAGAAAATACCCCAACTAATTCAATCAAACGCCCAATCATTTCAATTGTTCATCCCTTTTCAACAATTATGTAAGTTTTAGAGGTTAAGAGTGACTCAATAGAGATAACACCATCAGCCCCAATCTTGCCAATGGCTTCAGCAAGAATACTCCCAAACATAGGCTTAAAGCCACACCTGCCCGTAATCTTGGCTGAGCAAAAGCAGCAGCTACATCAGAGCAAAAGTAGCAGCAGCAGGGGTGCACTGCATGGAAGCACGACAGCAGGTTCAAGCTTATTCAATCAAAAGAAACCCAAAACTAATCAAAATATACCCATACCACAATCAAGAAATCAATCAAAATATACCCAAACAAATATATACCTAAAAAATCAAATTAAATGACAACTAATACAATATTCACAATACATTCACAGATCAAACTACTGAAATTCAAGATTCAAGTATCAAATACTCTGTAAACTTACAAGTCAAATACTCCGTGTACCCATGATTCAAATATTCCGTATATTCGCAATTCCAAAAGCTAAAATTAACAAAATCCTAAATCAATTACAATTATTGAAACAAATTAACAAAGCCCTAGATCAATTGCAATAAAACTGAGTTGTGTAATCTGATTTTAAACCCCAAAACTACTATCAACCAATTCAATCATCATCTATGCAATTTGACAAATTAACGTTCAATCAAATACTTCGTTGAATTCTTCCAATTCCCCAAACTTGATAATTCAATAATTATTGAAATTATATCAAATTTGCATAAAAAAATAACAGCAATTTCGTGATCGAGAAAAAAGGTACCAAACCAATGACGATTAGGTTGAATACGAGAATTTGGCAAATCACTAGACTGAGAGTAAAGAGAAAAAGGGATACAAGGATGAGATCGAAGAGTCTCTTGGTCAACTTGACAAAATTAGCTCCATGGACATCCCAAATTCAACTGCATGTTGAGTACGACATCAACTTTAAGAAAATAAAAACATTAAAATTCAAAGCTATAAATCTTAGCTAGTATACCGATATTAATCTATCTAACATATGTCGATAATCAAACACATTTAACCAAAACCCTTAACTCTAAATCTAACAAAAACAAATATTAAACAAATTATTACCAAAAATAGCACCATTCGACCAATAACAAGCATCCAAACAATCATGAATCATCAATTCATCATATCGTTATTTCACAATTACCTGAAAATCAAAATTAAGGATCCTTGAACCAAAAGCATAAATCATACTGAATTTTCAAATTCAACCCACTACCATACACTTAACATTAATTAAAAACAATCAAAGTCATATTGAAAATTAAAAAAATTACTGAGTAATTCCAAATCAAGTATCCAAACCATTAAAATTCATCAACTAAACATAGATCAAATTACAAATTTCCATCCAATATTTTACACAATACAATATGAAAACCTTTACATCCATGCAACCAAATTTCCATCACTAAAAAAATTAATCTAACATTTACAAACAACAAAAACCCTAGAAATTGAAAAATAAATCAAATTAACAATAAAAAAAGGAAAGTATATACATACCCAAAACCAAGATCTGAAGCAGAGGACTGGAGAAGAGATAGACCCGTTACCATCGCCGCCGCCGGTGAAGAAAAAGCGTCGCCGTGTATGGTGAAATGAAAGAGAGAAAAGGAGAGCGAAAGAAAGAACGATCCAGTTTAGGAGAAAGGAGAGAGAGATGGCGCCGCGGCGAGGTGGAATGGACGGCGGTACGACGGAGCTGAGAGATACGAGAAAGATCCATTTTAGGAGAGAGAAAGAGGAGAGAGAGAGAGAGCGGAGAGAGAGAGAACGATCAGAAGGAAAGAGAAAGAAAGAAGAGGGGAAAGAGAGTTTTTTTTAACAGTAAATTCCCACCGGTTCTAACCGGCGCCATTTTATTAATTTGGCACCAGTTTAGTTTGAACCGGTGCCATTTCTATTATGCTGAATTCTGCCTAATTTTTTCCCACCGGTTTTTAAGAACCGGTGCCAATAACTCGGTGCGCATTTGTATTTTTCTACTAGTGCAAGAATTCGGAATAAATATAGCAACTCAAAACAAATGGTAACTCATATAAACAATAATTATTAACACTTATAAAGTTTCCTTCCCAAAATCAATAGTATCTTTCAAATAAATAAATTTTAACCTTTTTGAAAATAAGATTTATAGTGAGGCAAGCAAATAAAATATGAACGCCGGTGAAATCCGCAGCCCACCATCAAAGGTTTGTCAGGGCGAACCTACAGACGATTCCGCAGCCGCCTGGGTCTGAGAATGGTCAAACTCCCAGTTTTCCTACTCAAATTCCGCTGCCCGAGTAGTTCCGGACGATAACAATTAACCTAGAAAATTACATCTCAAATTCCGCAGCCCAAGATATTGGCATGTTCCAACCATTGAATTCCGCAGCCCAATGGTTGTCTTACACTCACAAAAATATATAAAATTTATAAACATACTTCTTAAAAATCATTTAAACACATTTAGGGATCATCAACCCTAATTTAAAGTACTGCAGGGCTTTATTTCTAAGACCAAAATCAACAAAAATCCTTTAAAGAGAGTTTAACTTCAAAATTCTTCAAAATATAAAATAACTCATATATCATATTGTAGGGAATATTTCAAGCGTTACCCCTAGCTTGAACCCCACTGTGATCATACACTTAAGTACGGTGGCGTCCAAAGGTGTGGGGAATAAATTTCAAGCGTTAATCCCCTTGCTTGAACCCCACTGTGATCATACACTTAAGTACGGTGGCGTCCAAAAGGGAAGAAGATAGAGCAAAAGAGTCGCCAACAAGTTTTAGGAACTTGTAAACCGTTCACAGGGTGAAGGTCACACCCCTTAACGATCTAAGAGATCGTCAACTCCATAAGGTCTTGAACCAAATAAGGGTTCGGGGATGAAGGTACAAATCCAACCTAAAAGAGATTGAACCCGCCCTAATAATAAGCCTCTACTTTATTCTGATCGTATTCATGTGCGCTTTTTGACTAACATACAATCAATAGGATTAACCCTAAACCTGTTTATCTATGTTGGTTGAATTTAATGCACAAACAAAACTATTATTGGCAATCACTTGAAATTATAATCACATTAACCCTAAACAAGATTATTAATTATCTTATTAAGCATGATTACAAGTACAAATTCCCTTTAAACATGCATAAAAAGTGTGATCAAGCAATAAATAAATAAGCATCAAGCAACATAATAAATAATCATAACAAAATAAAATTATAACAATAATCATGACAATAATCATCAAAACAATAATCATAACAATAATCATCATAATAATAATTATAATAATCATAATAATAATTATAATAATATTCATGTTAATCATAATAATAATCATGTTCACAATAATAATTATAACAATAATAAAATTATAATCATAATCAAAACAATTATAAAAATAATCATAAATCATGTTAAAGCATAATAAAAATAGCAAGATCCTAGGCATGATACTAACAAGATCAATAACAAACCCTAGCATGTCACTAAGCAATAAAAATCAAAGCTTTAGCCCTAACATGATACTAACAATCATAAATATTAGGAAGAACATAGGAAGCATCGTAACAATCATATTTAATATTAAAATTAACCCAGACTTGATACTAGGAATATCATAATAACAATCTAAACATGATTTCTACATCATAATATCAATTAAAAACCATTAAAGTACTTAATTTGATGCCTCGTACCTCTTTCTAATAACAAAATACACACGTTAGTAACTTCAAGGAAAATAATAATCAAAACAATTAAATTAAATAATTGAAAGAGAGATTTGGGACCAAACCCTCAGAAATTAAACCATTCACGTCTAGGGCGAAGACAACTTCGAATATGGCTAGGTGTTTCTAGATCTAATGAATGCAGAATTTTGTATGTGAAAAGCTAGTTTAGAAAAAGAGAGAGAGGGATTAGAATGCGAGAGATGATGATTGCAAATGAAAACTGGTTGTAGGTGAATCACAAAGGAGTTTTTATGACATTATTTATAGAGAAAATCAGCCAAAAAGATAAAATTAACAAAACAGAGCATTGGCGTAACTGGAACAGAGCTGGCGCCAACGCTGGCTTATTGGCGCCAGACGCCAACATTAGTGCCAGGCGCCAATGCTAGCGCCAAGCGCTAATGCCTAGCGTTAGGCGCTAACCCTGTTTTTGACGCGTTTTCTAATATGAGATAAATTTTTCCGTACAGGAGGATAAAATCGTATCTTTTCCTCAAAAATGTTCTTTGATTTTAGTGAAAACTCTGAAAAGTCAACAAAAGTCAATTTATCAATGCTAATTGAATTAGGAATGAAAAGAACCTTCTAGAAGAATCTAGAAGACTAAAACCATTCCTAATTGCATTAGGAATGATAAATCATATTAGGCCCTCCCCTAGATCATTGGGCCGCATATAAGGCTCAAACCGGGCCCAGTTTAGTAAATTGGCCATAACTTCCTCAATATTCATCAGAATTGGGCTTATAATATATCGTTGGAAAGCTTTTGTCAAGCCCCATCCAACTACACTACTATTGGACCCAAATCATGGACCAAACAAACTGGATTGACTGTTTTCTTAAAATAAGTTTTCAAAAGCAGAGAGAAGAGAAAAGAAATAAAACTATCCACAACACTAAACTTTCAACACTTTCACTTCATTCGATTATGATTCGACGCGAAAGATACCCATCACTGGGTTTGGTTTTGGGGAGACACACGTGGGTGTCTACAAAAGGGAAAGAATATAGAGCAAAAGAGTCGCCAACAAGTTTTTTAAAGAACTTGTATACCGTTCACGAGATGAAAGTTACACCCCTTAACGATCCAAGAGATCGTCAACTCCAATAGGTCTTGAACCATGACTGGTATTTCGGGGATGAAGGTACAAATCCAACCTAAAAGAGATTGAACCTGCCCTAATAATAGGCCTCTACTTTATTCTGATCGTATTCATGTGCGGTTTCTGACTAACATGCAATAATTAGGATTAACCCTAAACCTATTTATCTATGTTGGTTAAATATTAATGCACAAATAAAACTATTATTGGCGATCACTTGAATTATAATCATAATTAACCCTAATCAAGATTATTAATCATCTTATTAAGCGTGATTACAAGTACCAATTCCCTTTAAACATGCATAAAAGGCGTGATCAAGCAATAAATAATAAAATAACATCAAGAAACATAATAATAATCACAATAATTATAATAACAATAATTATAATCATAATAACAATCATAATATTTAAAATAATCATGTTAAAGCATAATAATAGCAAGATCCTAGGCATGATACTAACAAGATTAATAACATACCCTAGCATGTCACTAAACATTAAAGATCAAAGCTTTAACCCAAACATGATACTAACGTGAATATTAGGAAAGAAAATAAAAGGCATCATACTTTTAATCATACTTGATATTAAAGTTACCCTGGACATGATACTAGGAATTTATTGTTGTCACCCTAAACATCAAATTAAGGAAAACATCCTAACATGATACTAGGAATCATAATAACAACCTAAGCATGATTTCTACATCATAACATCAATATAAACCATTAAAGTACTTACTTGGATGCCTTGTACCTCTTTCTAATAACAAAATACACACGTTAGTAACTTCAAGGAAAATAATAAACAACAATTAAATTAAATAATTGAAAGAGAGATTTGGGACCAAACCCTCAGAAATTAAAACCTTTCACGTCTAGGGCGAAGACAACTTCAAATATGGCTAGGTGTATCTAGGTCTTGCGAGTGCGGAATTTTGTATTTTGAGAAAATGCTAGTTTAGAAAAGAGAGAGAGAGAAAATATCAAGAGATTCTTGATGAGAGTTGGTGAATATTCGTGAGAATTGGTGAATGAAAACGGAGTTTTTAGAAGGCTATTTATAGAGAAAATCAGCCAAAAAGATAGAAAATCGAAATAGAATTCTGACGCACAAAAACGAGGTTAGCGCCAGACGCTGACATTAGCGCCAAGCACTAACGCTAGCGCCAGGCGCCAAGCTTAGCGTCAGGCGCTAATGCTGGCATTTGGCGCTAACTTAATTATTGACGCGTTTTTCTAAAATCAGATAGAAAATTACCGTACAGGAGGATAAAATCGTATTTTCCTCAAAAACATTCTTTTATTCTGATTAAAACTCTAAAAAGTCAACAAAAGTCAATTTATCAATGCTAATTAAATTAGGAATGAAAAGAACCTTCTAGAAGAATCTAGAAGAGTAAAACCATTCCTAATTACATTAGGAATGATTAATCCATATTAGGCCCTCCTTTAGATCATTGGGCCACATATAAAGCTCAAACCAGGCCCAGTTCAGTAATTTGGCCATAACTTCCTCAATATTCATCGGAATTTGGCTTATAATATATCGCTGGAAAGCTCATTTCAAGCCCCATCCAACTACACTAGTATTGGACCCATATCATAGACCAACCAAACTGGATTATCTGTTTTCTTAAAATAGGTTTTCAAAAACAGAGAGAAGAGAAAAGAAATTAAAACTATCCGCAACACTAAACTTTCCACACTTTAACTTCATTCGATTATGATTCGACGTAAAAGGTACTCATCACTGGGTTTGGTTTTGGGGAGACACAAATGGGTGTCTACAGAAGCCCCAACTTTTACTGAGTTTGGAGAAACGCAAGTTTCGAAAACGAAAGTCAAAGTAGCAATAGGGATGGAGAATGATTCAGAACGTTCTGCGATCCTAAATCATTCTTGTAACGCCGATACCTGCAAACTAGCATTAGTTAAACAGATAAAAGAGTTAAGAAACGCGTATCTTGCACCGTCGAGCACACGCCTCTGAAGGGTAGCCGATTTGTTGCTATTTGCTGTTGTGACAACTTTCCACAATCTAGGGAACGCCATCCTTGCTGTTTGTTTTGACGATCTTCCTCAATCTAGGGAATGTCGTAGATCAATGCTGCTACATCTCGAGCCTCTTTCTTGAATCATAGTGACAACCTTTCCAATCATAGCAAAAGTCGTCGAAGACCGCCCATCTCGTGCTATCTTCTCAAATCTTGGTGACAACCCCTCCACAATCTTAGCGAATGCCGTCGAAGACCGCCCATCTCGTGCTATCTTCTCAAATCTTGGTGACAACGTCCACAATCTTAGCGAATGCTATCGAAGACCGCCCATCTCGTGCTATCTTCTCAAATCTTGGTGACAACCTCCACAATCTTAGCGAATGCTTCCTAAAATAACCTCTCTTGAAGTCATCCTCAGTTGTTGCGATAATTTTCCGAAGAAAACTACCGAAGACCAATGCTTGTCGATCTTTAAAGCTCGCTCGAACTTTGCTTCAGCCGGTGCGTCGGAGCTTCTGCTACTAGTAAACCGGTATGTCGGTGTCTTTGCTGAGCCAATGCTTAGGCGCTTTAAGCTAAGTGAGACGATCATTCATCAAGTCGATCACTTATTGCGATTGTAATCAAGCCGACTACTTAATCACGTCAAATTGCTTATAGGGGCTAACTGGCGTAGCAAGGAACCCAAAATCGCTGTACGAGGTCGAAATAACCATTTTGCGAGGCTTCGAGCTCTGTCGCTGCTGAAATATCTCTGGCGTCAAGAATTGGCTCTGTCGCCAGACGCTGGGATCTAGCGCCGGGCGCTGAAATATATTGCCAAACGCTGGATGTTGTCGTCTGGCGCTGGAGTCGGGTCTTCCCTATTCTGCTTTTTCTGCCGCTGTTGCTCGGTTTCGCTCCGAACTTTGAACTTGGTCGTTTCCTTTCAACCAAATCCTCTCAAATCTTTTGTAAATTAAATCTCTTCATCTCTAATTTACCGATCAATGTAACTCCTCTTATCTTGGAGGAATCTCCTGTGTCATATTCGCGGGTTTTTCAAAATAATCCAGGAATGTCCTTGCCTGCTGGGATGTACCTGCATTTATATCTTTGACTATAGGACTTTGCTAATCTCTTTAGGGTTGACCTAAGACTTAGTGTTGCTTGACTCATTGACTTGTCATGACTCAAGGTACAAAATTGACTCACTGTGATTGACTGACTCGAGGTTGACTCGACTCAAAGTGTTTGACACATGTGTTAGACTCAAATCAAGGTGATATGACACGACATGACTCGACGTGTAAATGACTCGTGTGTGCATTGTAATGTGATCGTGCGACTCAAAAATGCAAGTAAGCAAAAATTTTCCGTCATTTTTGTGGAGGGTACCAACTTTCTCCCGAAAGGAAAGACGCGAAAAAAGAATCGAAGTTTTTGAAGGTGCATATTTGTAGGCGTCGCTCGAAGTGCGCCTACGTAAAAAGCATGTGTGAATATGCTTGGCACTCTTAGGAAGTGGGAATTGACATAATACGATTAGGGACAAGGAAAGTAGGGAGCCGCCAACAAGTTTTTAAGGAACTTGTAAACCGTTCACGGATCATTTAAGGCAACCACAAATAAAGGGACAACGAAGGCAACAACGGTTGACCCGTGAAGGTTACACCCCATTCATAATCCATGAGATTACTAACTCCATATGGTTCGGAACCACGAAAGGAGGATCGGGGATGATGGTACGAAGTGAGTCATGGAGTCACATTCGCCCGTATTGGCCTCTACTCGATTCTTATATTGAAAAGCATTCCTGTGATCTCAAAGGCATACAAACAAAATATTCAATTCGCTCCAAACTATTATTAAGCTAAATTGGTTGAATATTAATGCACACATTATTCTAAAATATTGGTGATCACTTTAATTAATAACAAGATTAAAAAGGAACCTAAACCGGTTGTCCAAATTATCTTATTAGGCGTGATTTTCAATTACATATTCCCTTTAACATGCAATATGGTGATCATAAAAATAATAGAATAAACATTAATATTGGAAGCAATTTTAGCAATAATTCCAACAATATAAAATCGTTAGAAAAATAATAGAAATATAAGGACAGAACCACGAGTAAAGTATGGACTCCTTTGGGTACTTGAAGAAGGAATTTTGAAATGAGAAGGGTAGGCTAGTGTTTAGGCTAAAGCATAGAAGAGAGAAAAATAAACTCGAGAATTAATTGAAGCCCCGTACATCATAAATGAGGGGTTATTTATAGAGAAAATGTGCTGAGGGAGCACACGGAACCCTAAAATGATAAAAACCCTAAAAAAGTATCCCGCGACACGGAAAACTGTATCATGACACGGGAAGTCCCACTGTCAGACGACAAACATTCCCGTGACACGGTGCATTTTTAGTGTGACGCGGGAAATTTTCAGTAAACGGGGAAGAAAACGCGTTAAGGGTTTACGCGGAAAAGACACGGAATGTCCCGTGTCACGGAAGATTCCCCGTGTCACGGGAAATTCCACCGTCAGACGGGAAGGATTCCCGTGACACGGTGGGTACCTGCCGTGGCGCGGGAATTCCCAGCCCACTTTTCCGTCTAAATACATTTTTAACCCTAATTTCATTCGGCATTTTAAGTGCCGATTGATAATTTCGGGCCTTTTCTGACTTATTATTATTTGGGCTTAAATAAGAAAATATTTAAATAAAAAGGTTTGGGCCAAAAATAAATAATAATAAAATAAAAAAGGTTTGGGCTAAAATTAAATAATAAGTTTGGGCTGAAATTAAAACTATGCTTTTTCCAAACATCAAGACTAATCCATGGACTGTTCAAAAGTATGAATTTAATCAAATACGATTTTTTAAGCACTCTCGGGATTAAATACTAAACCCGACCAATAGTGGCGGTGAAAGGTTGTTCATCATCGGGTTTGGTTTTGGGGAGACATTTTTAGGTGTCTACAATATTAAATGAGCTTAATTCGTTAACGTTGTCTCTCATAGTACAAGGATTGTAACATCTTAGACTATCCTAGTTGACTCGATAATGAAAGTACTTGGGTAACTTAGGCATGGAGGCTAAGTACTTCATACTTTGTGATGCAATGACAATTATGATTGATGAGTGATGTTGATATGACAAGGCATGCTTCAACGTTGTGTTAAGATTTCATGACAAAGGGTTCCTAAGGGAAAGTATATTTGGTCATGTATCTGTGATGTGTGTAAAGTGAAGGCTAAGTGTATGGGAAGATATTATTTCAAGAAGAGTCAAATGATGGTGACTCTTAGGCTAGGTAAGCTAATGATGTAGGGATCAAGCCCCCAAGTCTAGCTCTAAGTAGATAGGGATGAGCATTGGAGATCCCTTGATATGATCATGGTGTAAGTGTGTGAATGTGAATATGAACGTATTTTTATTACGGCCGCACCTCGATGTGAGGTTGCCTACGTATCCATTAGCAATCAGGCCGAACGTAGCTCTAGCCGAACCTCGCACAAGTGTGTGTATACCTTAAAAAGGTCTTTTTAAGGGTTGTAACGTGGTTAGGCTAAAGGTTATAGAAGAAGGGGATAAATGACTCAAGACCCTAGATAAGCCCCCAAGGTGTGCAACCTTACTTTTGAATCTTTGTATTATTATGCTTGAGGCTTTCTACTCTTTTTTAGCTCTTTCTTTTGCTTTAGCATTTTTTTATTTTTATAAGTGTGGGCAATCTCGATCATGCGGTCTATCACACACTTGGCATTCATGTTTCTCAGGCACGGTACCGAGCACTCGATAAGAGACGCAATATGAGACGTGTTCTTATCAAAGACATTTTCATATCAAAGACATTGGAACACTTACCCTTATGTACACTTTTATTTATTTATTTATTTTTTGCTTATTTTTTGCTATTTTGATCTTTTGAAGTCACTTAAGCTTTTTATGAAATTGAAAAATTGCATAAGTTGCACACCCATCCCAAGGTTAGGTAGATATGGGTTGAAAAAAGAAAGGTTTATCGTTAGACGAGGCTCAAAGTGGTTTATCAAATAAAGGATTGTATATTTGTAGGGTGAAAGGTAATATGATGTGGCTACAAGGGGTGCCTTAAATCATTGGTATACCTTGTGCTTAGTTTGACATGGATTGTTTATATTCATTTTTTTTAATTTTTTAATTTAATGAAATGATCATATGCAAGAAAATAAATGCTCATTTTTATTAAAGGAAAAGAAATAATGATCATACAAAATAAATCTAAGGGAAAAGAAAGGTGCCTATGCTAGACTTATTAGGGAAAGGGTAAATAAAAAAGAAATAGAAAAAGAGGTCACGAAATCTTGTCGTTGAAGCTTGCCTCTTGTCTTGTGTTGTTTGCTTTATCATCACTCGCTCTTCTTGTTAACTGGAGGCATGGGAAGCTTGTTATTATCAATCAAATGTTGGATAGCCTCTTTTAGCTTCCAACAGCTCTCAGTAGCATGACCCCTACCTTGATGGTACTTGCAGTGTTCATCTGGATTCCAACTAGGCAATCTCTTTTCAGGTGCGGGATCTTGAATAGGTCCAATGGGAGTAATGAGTCCTTTGGCATGGAGTCGATCGAAGGTAGTATCGTAGCTCATCCCAATGGGGGTGAAGTCTTTCCTTAGTTGCTTCTTAGATCCTTGGTTATACATGGCTAAAACTTCACTGAGATCAAAGGTACTAACATTGTTACTAGAGTGGGCGTTTTCGGAAGAAGAAGGATTGTCGTTCTTCTATCCTTTCCAGCCACTGTGGTTACTATTGTTAGTAGCTTTTTGCTTTGCGAGGTCGTCTTCAATATCGATTCCGATGTCATAAACGGCCTTGAAAGTATTCAAGTTGTGTTGATATTTTAAGTGCTTTGAATACTTTTCTTGTAAGTTCTTGATAAACATCCTCACAGACTCTTTTTCGGTGGGCACCTCAATCATCTTAGCGGAAGTTTCCCTCCACTTATTGAAGAAATAAGTAAAGCCTTCATTCTCTTTTTGTCTTAGCACCTCGAGCTATCTATAATCGGTTTCGACTTGAATATTACACTTACATTTATTAATGAAAGCGTTTACAATAGCATCCAAGTAGAGGTTTTCTCTTTGTCAAGGGAGAAGAACCATTGTTGGCAAACACTTTCAAGAGATAAAGAAAACAAGGAATTAAAGACTTTCTTATCAATCCCCTTAATGTTCATTATAGTTTCAAAGGCCCTTAAGTGAAGGTAAGGATTATCTGTTGCCTTGAATTTATGGATGTCAGTGGTATTGAACTTATGCGGAAGAATTTCCTTGTCCAGCGAGACCCCTTGTGAACTAATGCCTTGGAATTTGTAGTCACTAGATAGCTTGCTCAAGCTCTCTTGCATGAACTCCATTTGTTGTTGTTTCACGGGATCATCGATCTTGAGGGTTAGAATTTTTAGTGCCTCAGTCACGGTAATCAGTTGGTTTCTGAGCTCATTGACTTCTTCTTGTGTTGCCATTATCTTTTTAGCTTTCCTCTTTTAACGAATCGGTTTATCAAAAAGTAAGACTTGAATAAAGAGGTTGTCCTTGATTAATCGCCTTTCTCTCCTTGACCAAGTATTGGAAAGGGAAATTAGGGATATTCATTGTCAATTATTTGACTCAACTCTATTCAACATGCAAAGATGAAAGAAGGTAGGAAGAATGAAGGTTGTGATGTGAAGAAAAATGATGTAGATGGGGGGATATGAAGAATTAGGAATGGAATGTACCCCCAACTCAAATGACGGAAAAAAACCGACTCATGCATGAACCTAAGACATGGTCGTGGTGATATATATTCAAAGTGTGTGCTAAGACTAGTGAGTGTAAGGAACATGCTTGGACTTTTGTGTAAGACCATGGGACTTGGTGTCTAGACTCAACTAATGACTTAACAAGGCATTATTAACAGTAAAATTTAACCGAATTAATTAGCAAACTGGTTAATTAGACACAAAGTGATGACTCGAGCAATAAACCGAACTGTTGTCAAAACGACAGGACTGGCGCCTCTCTTTGCAGTGTAGCGCCAGACGACAGAACTGTCGCCAGGCGCCACACTCCACAAAGTGGCGCTACAGTTCAAACTTCGGCGCCATTGCTGGAGCGTCGATCTGAAACTGTTTTCGGTATTATTGATCAACAGGGATATGCCTAAAGTCGTACTAAGTCAACTCTGATTAAAATATTAGACTTTATTTACTCAAATTAATTAATTAATTAATTAATTAGGCAAAGTTCTAGTAGTCATTAATTTATTTAATCTTAGCACAAGTCAAACAAACAGTTAGGAAAAACACATACCATATGCACAACAAATAATGCACAATTAGTCAAGTAGGCACAGTATGATGCAATGAGTTTGCAACCTAACCATGGCTCTAGTTCTCTAAAGTTCGGGATATGGGTTAGTCAAAGAGGGTCCATGGTTAATTGTCCGGATGCACCGCGCGAAAGCCTAACCGTGAAGGGTTGGCGCGAGTGGATGGGACACCGCGAGTTTAGAAAAACTCGCTTCCATGGTTTGGTGAATTCAACATTCTCGGATGTACCCTTTGTTGCACAGAGCGTTCAATCAGGTAGATGGAGCATGAATTCCCAGAGGGTTATGTCCATATGTAGAACACATATAGGTTTTAGAAAAGTGAGAAAAACTCAATCAGGAAGTAGGATCGAGCAAACAATGCTAAAAACTGGTCGAAATTAGAACGCATATTTCTGGCTCGGTATTGGAAGAACATGGCGCCAGCAAACAGAGGCTGGCGCCAGCTTTTGGCTTTAGCGCCTGGCGACAGAGGCTGTTGTCTGACGCTAAAGTCAAAATACTGGCGCTAATCTTTGTTCGCTGACGCTAGTTCCTACATGCCTCACCAGCTTTCTGTGCTCGATAAAATATTCCAGTTTCGCGCAGTGTTATTTCGATCCTAGTTGTGAAAGATATTCCTCAAATTTCCTACGTGTAAAAATCCTATGTTTTAACTCATTACAGATGGTTTTTCCAATGAGATCTTTTTTATGCATATGACAATAATGTTAATCAAAATTACGCACATGAAATACTTAGAACTTTTCGAGTCTCATCCACTCATTCTAAATCATTGCCGAAATAAATTTCAGGAATTAAAATAGAAATCCTCCCCAGCGGAGTCGCCAAAAGCTGTAGGGAATATTTCAAGCGTTACCCCTAGCTTGAACCCCACTGTGATCATACACTTAAGTACGGTAGCGTCCAAAGGGAAAGAAGATAGAGCAAAAGAGTTGATGAGTGGCATTTATGCCACTCTTTTATCCTTTTTCTCTAAGGATTCTCCCCTCGTTTGCACTTGTTTGGCCCTCTTTCTAAGCATTTTTACTTAGCTTTGCTTTCTCTTTTCTTTCTCCTTTATCCTCCCTTTTCTTAGTCTTCTCGCTTTGTTCTTATTGTGCTTTTCATGCTTATGCTTTGTAGGAACCATCGAGATTTTCAAGAGGAGGAAGCTAAGCTCAAAGGAAGCTAGAGGAAGCATGATTCAGAAGAGGTTCGGCCGAACCTCCTGATGGTGTGGCCGAACCAAGGTGTGGCCGAACCTGCTCAGTGGTTCGGCCGAACTTCGAGGCAGGGGCAAGATGAAAATTGGCAGTTTTGCAGGAGTGGCCGAACCACAGGAGTTCGACCAGACCATGATCAGGGAGGTTCGACCGAACCTACCCATGGTTCGGCCGAACCTACCCTGTAGTCCGGCCGAACCTACCCTGTAGTCCGGCCGAACCTTCCCATTTGTTCGGTCGGACCTCTCCTTTTGTCAGCTGACTCTGTACGGACTATATAAGTCCCTTTTTTTAGAACGTTTTGGGGGGATTAACTTAGTTTTAATTTTTCTACATTCTTTAGCTTAATCTAGAGAGAGAAACTTCATTAGTAGAGAGAGAAAGTGTGGATTTCCATTGATGAACTTGGATATTGAAGAAGGAGCTTGATTGAATCTTTGTAAATCTTCATCTTCAATTAATGAGCAATCTCTTACTCTCTTTCTTTACTTTTGTATCTAGTTTTGTTTGCTTATTTTAATTTTACTTCTTTGTTTATTGATCATGTTGATGCTTATTGATTTGATGATTGATATTGTCTTCAATATGATTTGTGAGTAGTCACCTAGCCAAGGGTGTAGGGATGGTGTAGTTGTTAATTGATTCATGCTCATGATGTTGGGGTTATGTTAATGGTGATTAAAGTCTTTGTATGCTTGATATTCTTTAATCTTCTTGCAAGTGCACATTGTTGGTTGATTAAAGGTGAATCTTTGCTAACAAGAAACGGAAGTTGACTTAGTTAAGGTTCATTACTATCGATTGTTATTTAATAGTACCTTCTAATATATGGTTCTAATGTGGAAACATAGAGGCTATGTTAGGAGAAATCGATTAACCCCGGAAGGCGGTTAGATCGAGCTTTATTTCGATATTCTTGCATGCTTAGTTTACCATTGCTTTGCTTCTGTGTTATTGCATGATCAAGTGACATCTACATCTACCCACTTCCCTTGGTGTTTAGTTATATTGATCTTTAATCATTCTTAATCCTTAGTTTAATCTCTTAGTTATTCACACTTCTTGTCCCGAGATAGCTTAAAGTCTTAAGTAGTGAATGCGGTGTTTATGCATGTCTCCTTGTGGTTCGACCCCTCTATTTACCCTATACACGTATTAGGTTGGTAGAGCGTTATAAATTAATTTGACTTAGGTGTAGTCGCTCAACGACACGATTATTGCCTTGTCAAATTGGCGCCGTTGCCGGGGAACGGCTTCCATTACCGTCATGTTATCTTATTGAGACTAGTCCATTGTTTATATTTTCTTTTGATTTGTTTTTGTTCTCTTTGTTTTGTTTGAGAAAAAAATGGCTTATATTTCTATTCCTCAATTTGATAATGAACCGTTTTGGGTGTATTTCAATAGACTTGAGGATTTCCTAGATGGAGTTACAGGTTTAACCAAGGGTGATTATTGTGAAATCATCAATTTGGGATTAAATGAGAATTTTAGAGGAGTAGTTGATAATATGTTAAATGGTAAATTTCAAGACATGTCTTCGGATGAAGCTTGGGATTTCTATTCATGGTTAGCTAGGGATAATTATGATTGGGAGAGGGCCAATCACGAGACATATGTTCGGGATTCTCATGCTTTTAATGTTGATGCTAATTGTCATGATTTGTCTAATATGAATTCCCATGATGTGCTTGATGCTCCCCATAGTGACCATGTAATGCATGATTTCAACTCCCCTCCCTCTATAACTCAATGTAATGAGGTACATTCTAATGATGATGAAGTGCATGTTCTTTCTCATTTTGCATCCTATTTTTGCATGAATTCTAAAAGTGTGCCCCATAGTCCCCTAGATGATTCCAATGAGCAAGCTTTTGACTCGTCTATCCATGATGATTTGGACTCATTTGAGATTATGGCCCAAATATTTCTTGAGTTTCAAACGGTAGCCCATAACCTTATGAGTGAGTTCATTGATAAGGCTTCATTAGAAAGAGATGAGTTTGAGAGAAATTTGCCCCCATTCACTCTTGATTTTGAGATAGTAGAAGGAAAGAATGTTTATTGTGTTGAAAAGGAGGATAAGGTTGATTACCTTGGAGTTTTTGAGCTTGAGGGAGATGTAGAACATGAGGGTTCTTCATTTGAGGATTCCATGATTGATTTTCATTCCCTCATTAGTGATGTGAAATCTTGTGATGAGGGATTAGCTACCCCTTTTTGCCTTTCTCATACACCTTTTTCCCAAAGGTTTAACCATATCTCCTACTATCCTATGTTCCTCCCTTCTTTTCTCAAAGAACCTCTTAGGGATCCTCTTCCTATTCATGCTTCCAAAGCCCCTAACTCTTTCATTGTTGATGAGGAAAAGAGTTATAATGCCAACCAAAAAGATTTTTTTGAGGATTTTTCTTTTTCTTCTTCTGCTTTTTCTTCTTATTTTCTTGATTTTTCTTTTGATTCTTTTACTTTTTCTTTTCTCCCTTCTCTCAAGCATAAAGTCTCCTTGTACTTTATGTTTGCTTGTCATATGAGCATCGCGTATGCTCTAATTCTTGATATGTTTGCCGGTGCATATGACAAGCTATTGCGTTCTTTGTCGGGTTATTTACTAGATTGGTCATGCTTGGACGTTAAGCAAGCCTTTGCGGGAAGTAACCCGTGTTTTATTGCTTTCTTTTTCTTTCTTTTGTGTTTCTCATTTTTGTTTACTCTCTTGTCTATGTGTATAGGTACTCGATGCATATACTCATGTGCAAGGATTTTGGATTGAGCTCCTTGAGAAGAAGCACACCAATGATTGCTTGCATTTGGAAAAGCAACAAAGACGAGGAATTAGATGAAATTGTGGACAATGTGCTCAATTGCGGGTTTCAACACCCACCTCACATTTGGTTTACTCTTTCCTTCTTCCCTCATCTTGGATTTGCTTTCTTAATTGCATTTGGATTGTATGATTATGAATTGTTGTGTGAATTAGTTTTCTTCCTTCCCCTCCCACCCACCCTTTGTGCCTTTATTTTGAGCATTGAGGACAATGCTCCATTCTAGCTTGGGGGAGTAGCTATTCGCTAGCTTGGGGGGGTTATCTATATCTCTTGGTGGTTTCTTAATCCATAGTCTCATGATTGCTTGATTTATTTCTCTCATACTTGCCAAAGTCTATTATTGAGATTGGTTTTCTATGTTTGGATGGCCATGAACGCCTTATTGAGTTGACTTTTGGTATATGTAGTTTTGATTGATCATGCTTTCATATTGCACTATTGTATATGCATTCTTGAGTATTGTTGGTTTTGTGAATATTTGTGTGTATAGTGTCTTTCCATGGCATTCAAGGCAAGTTTCAAAATGTTTTGTTTTAAACTTGGACATAATTGGGCTTTAGCACCTAGAATACCCTCTTTGCTAGTTGTTAGAGGTTTTTGTGCACTTGAATGTCGAGGTTGGTTCACACATATAACATTGCCAAGGTAGTAGAACTTAAGGGCTATGAGACCTTAGCTCACTTGGTTTGTGGTAAGATGGTTGTCGCTCTCTAGCTAGTTGAAGCTTTAAAGGTGATTTTTGCTACTCCACTACCGTCATTTTTGTGAGGATGTGTCTATTTTGTTCTAGCCTTCTACATTTCTTGTATGTGTGGCGTTTGGATCCTTGGCATTGCTAGCTTATATCGAGAATTTGGCTTAATCTACCCAAGATCGAGACCGAACCAACCTAGGGGAAGACGAAGGCAATTAGGATTTTTGTTTTGTTTTATTATTTTCTATTCTTTTATTTTTCTTTTGCATTTGCTCATTTAGTAACCCAATTTGAGCCATTTTCCCTTCTTTGGCATAACCACATTACAAACCAATGGACCTTTGCTTTATTTTCACCTTTATTAGTTTTTGTGAAGCATTCTTGGGACTTGATTTGTATTTTTGGGTTAATGAAAGTGAGAAAAAGAAGTGAAAAAAACTCAAATTTTGGTACTTGTGTTTATATTTGTTATGTTGAATGGGTTGAGTAAATGAGAAGAAAATAAAGGAAATGAAAGAAAAAGCCGCTCAAAGTTAAAAGAGGCGAGAGCAAAGAATAAAAAGAAATGAAAAAAAAAGAAGAAAATATTGAGAAAATACAAAAATATTTGTTGTTTGGTTGAAAAAGAATAAGCTTGGGGGAAGAGTTGCTAGAATTTTTGATTTGAAAGTTGGTAGTTTATTGAGTTTGAATTGAGGAATGATCAACCTTGCTTCACTTCTAAGTTTACCACCAATTTCCAAATTTATTTCCACACCCTTTACCCTAGCCTAAACGTTTCAACCCTTTTAAGACCTTTTGACCTTAGTGAGGTTTAGTTACTACAGATGGAGGGTAATCAAGCCAAGCCTATTGAGCGAGCTATCAATGCCAAGATGTCGGGTAGCCTAAATGTTTTTCATTGATTATTTCTTCCGATTCCTTCGAGGAATCTCGAGATATCACCTTAAAAGTGGATGCAAAACTAGTGAGGATGCGGAAGTTTGGTTGGAGATAAGGAGGAGTGTAAGTCCCTCTAAGTTCTCTACCCTTTGCATGCTTTATGTGTGCATCAACCTTAGCTATTCTTTTGCTTGGCTACCTTTAATGTCTAGAAAGGATTGTATTCTTGTGCATTTAGCCCATTGTTTGTGTTTGGTTTGAAATATCAAAACTCGAGTTTTCTTGATTTCACCTTTGCCTTGAATGTTATGTGTTGTCGAGAGTTGTGAGTTAAACCTCTTAGGAAACCCTCACGAGAGCTTACTCGTCCTCTTTGGCGACATAGGGGTTTAAAGGGCTTGATGCATACGCTAAATGCATCCGTGATTCCTACGACAGTGAGTTAGTGTACATTCTTTCTCTTTGTTTCTATTTTGTTTCTTTTGCTTTAAATAATTCCATCTTGTTCTCTTTTGCCTTAGCTTTGCTCGAGGACGAGCAAAGGTTTAGCTTGGGGGAATTTGATGAGTGACATTTATGTCACTCTTAGGGAGTAGTTTTAGAGTCATTTTCGTGTTTATTTTATCTTATTTTCCCTTTCTTTCTCTTGTTTTCTTTTTAATAAAGTTTCTTGTTTATTCGGTAATTTTGGAGCGTTTTAGTTTATTTTCTTTATTTTATTAGCTTTAGTTTATTTTCGTATTTTATTTTACTTTATTTGCTTGTATAGTTTTTGTTTATTTTTATTAGTTTAGTTTTATGTCTCTTATTTTCTATTTTATTTTATTTATTTCTATTTTATTTATTTTATTTTATTTGTCGTGGTTTTGTTTTATTTCGTCCTTTGTTTATTTTCATTTCATTTTATTTTATTCTTTGTCCCAATTCTCTCCTCAATCTTGCTCGTGTTTGTAGGTGTGTTCGGGTTGACGCTCGATTTCCATGTTCAAATCAAGTTCGAAGTCCGAGGTTCGAGGCACAAATTTTGAGCCAAGCAAACTGTGTTGTGCTACCTTGTTGCTGCCCCTTAACCTTCACCCCACCTCCCTTATCCTCCACCACATCAACCACAGCAGCCCCTCAGCCAACCTCCTCTGCTTCTCCCCTGCTGCCACCAATCAAACACCACAGCCCGCCAGCTGCTAACACCACACACAACCAATTAACTCCCCTGCTCCCTCACGCACACAGCAGCCTGCCAAACCCCAACATCGCAAACCACCAGCGCACCTCCATTAGCACCAACAGCAGCAACATTGCGCAACCTAACACCACCAGCAACTTCCCCTGCTTCACCCCGCAAACACCACACACACCTGCTCAACCAACACCAACAGCAACACAACCTGACCACCGTAACCCAGCCTGCTTCACCCCGCATCACCACCAGCACCCACAAACCGCACCTTGCTGCCACCAATCACCCACCAATTCACGCACCCCACAACCCAAACCAAACCCGACTCAACCAACTGCGCAGCCACATCAACCAAACCCACACCAATACACCACCAATTTCACACCTGACCCGCAACTACTCAAACCACCAATCGACCCAAAAATCAGAACAATTAGCAATTTAATCAAGTTCGGGCAAACCGTTGGTGGTTCGGTTGAAGTTCGAGTCAGAGACTTTGTGGGTTTCGTTAATCGAAGAGGAGTGGTCGAACATACCCATGGTTCGACCGAACCAACCCCGTAGTTCGGCCGCACCTACCCTCGGTTCGATCGAACCACTTCACGAGCTTCACACGTGATAATTAATGAGAGCAAACAATTGGAGCTTGGTGATTACCGTTGATTTCGATTTGTAATGATGATGTCCGTTGATGATGATGTGATACGGTGGTGATGAAGTTCACAAAGCAGCAAAGTGAAAGATGAAGGAGAAGGGCCGGTTTAGGGGATTTGATTAGTTGGTTTTGTTTTCTTTTTATATTCTTTTTTCTTTCATTTTTATTTTCTTTCTTTTCTATTCCCTTTTTCTTATTTCTTCCTTTTATTTTTATATTTAGTTTCTTATTTTACTTTCCTTTTTAATTTATTTTATTTCCTTCTTTTATTTTTCTATTTTTCCTAGTTTTATTAGCTTAGTATAAATACCCAATTTTGGGGTAATTAGAAGAAAACAATTGAATAACTATCTATTCTTCTCTCTAATTAGTTTTAGGTTAGGTTAGGATTAGTTTTCTTTGGTAGAGAGAGAAAGTGAGGTTTTCTTCATTAATGAACTTGGATTTTGAAGAAGGAGCTTGTTCAATCCTTTGTAGACCTTCATCTTCAATTAATGAGCAATTTCTTACTCTCTCTCCTCTATTTTTATTTGTTTATTTTTATTATTATTTTAGTTGTTGGTATTGCTTGTTGATCATGTTGATTCTTGATTATTTGTTGATTAATCTTGTTATTATCATGATTAGTGAGTAATTTCCCCATTAAGGGGATGGTTGTGGTGTAGTTGGACCTTGAGCATGTTCTAGGGTTTAGAATTGATTTATTTGTGATTAAAGTCTTTATATGCTTGATATTCTTTAATCTTCTTGCAAGTGCACATTGTTGGTTGATTAAAGGTGAATCTTTGCTAACAAGAAACGAAAGTTGACTTAGTTAAGGTTCATTACTATCGATTGTTATTTAATAGTACCTCCTAGTATATGGTTCTAATGTGGAAACATAGAGGCTATGTTAGGAGAAGCCAATTGACCCCGGAAGGCGGCTAGATTGGATTCTTAATTTCGATATTCGAGCATGTTTAGTTCATAATTAATTCAATTTCTATGCCTTTGTTTATGTTCAAGTGAATGCTATACCTAAACCATTTCCCTTAATGTTTTATTTCTTGTTTTAGCATTTTTAGACTTTAGTTTATTTATCCCCTATTCCGGACTAGCTTAATTGTTGATAACATTTGGTGGTGTTTACCGTTCTCTGTGGTTCGACCCCTATGCTTGCCTTATACTCGTATTAGGTTTGTTTAGATTGTATAAATTGTATTTGATCTAGGGATAGACAATTGACGACGCGTTTATTCCCTTGCCAAGAGTCGTCAACAAGTTTTTTAAGGAACTTGTAAACCGTTCACGAGGTGAAGGTTACACCCCTTAACGATCCAAGAGATCGTCAACTCCAATAGGTCTTGAACGATGATTGGTAGTTCGGGGATCAAGATACAAATCCAACCTAAAAGAGATTGAACCTGCCCTAATAATAGGCCTCTACTTTATTCTGATCGTTTTCATGTGCGGTTTCTGACTAACATGCAATAATTAGGATTAACCCTAAACCTGTTTATCTATGTTGGTTGAATATTAATGCACAAATAAAACTATTATTGGCGATCACTTGAATTATAATCATAATTAACCCTAAACAAGATTATTAATCATCTTACTAAGTGTGATTACAAGTACCAATTTCCTTTAAACATGAATAAAAGGCGTGATCAAGCAATAAATAATAAAATAACATCAAGCAACATAATAATAATCACAATAATTATAACAATAATTATAATAACAATAATTACAATCATAATAACAATCATAATAATTAAAATAATCATGTTAAAGCATAATAATAGCAAGATCCTAGGCATGACACTAACAAGATTAATAACAAACCCTAGCATGTCACTAAACATTAAAGATCAAAGCTTTAACCCAAACATGATACTAACATGAATATTAGGAAAGAAAATAAAAGGCATCATACTTTTAATCATATTTGATATTAAAGTTACCCTGGACATGATACTAGGAATTTATTGTTGTCACCCTAAACATCAAATTAAGGAAAACATCCTAATATGATACTAGGAATCATAATAACAACCTAAGCATGATTTCTACATCATAACATCAATATAAACCATTAAAGTACTTACTTGGATGCGTCGTACCTCTTTCTAATAACAAAATACCCACGTTAGTAACTTCAAGGAAAATAATAAACAACAATTAAGTTAAATAATTGAAAGAGAGATTTGGGACCAAACCCTCAGAAATTAAAACCTTTCACGTCTAGGGCGAAGGCAAATTCGAATATGGCTAGGTGTATCTAGGTCTTGCGAGTGCGGAATTTTGTATTTTGAGAAAAGGCTAATTTAGAAAAGAGAGAGATAAAATATCAATAGATTCTTGATGAGAGTTGGTGAATATTCGTGAGAATTGGTGAATGAAAACGGAGTTTTTAGAAGGCTATTTATAGAGAAAATAAGCCAAAAAGATAGAAAATCGAAACAGAGTTCTGACGCACAAAAACGAGGTTAGCGCCAGACGCTGACATTAGCGCCAGGTGCCAAGCTTAGCGTCAGGCGCTAATGCTGGCGTTTGGCGCTAACTTAATTATTGACGCGTTTTTCTAAAATCAGATAGAAATTTACCGTACAGGAGGATAAAATCATATTTTTCTCAAAAACATTCTTTTATTCTGATTAAAACTCTAAAAAGTCAACAAAAGTCAATTTATCAATGCTAATTGAATTAGGAATGAAGAGAACCTTCTAGAAGAATCTAGAAGACTAAAACCATTTCTAATTGCATTAGGAATGATAAATCCATATTAGGCCCTCCTCTAGATCATTGGGCCGCATATAAGGCTCAAACCAGGCCCACTTCAGTAATTTGGCCATAACTTCCTCAATATTCATCGGAATTGGGCTTATAAAATATCGCTGGAAAGCTCATTTCAAGCCCCATCCAACTACACTAATATTGGACCCATATCATGGACCAACCAAACTGGATTGGTTGTTTTCTTAAAATAGGTTTTCAAAAACAGAGAGAAGAGAAAAGTAATTAAAATTATCCGCAATACTAAACTTTCCACACTTTCACTTCATTCGATTATGATTCGACGTAAAAGGTACTCATCACTGGGTTTGGTTTTGGGGAGACACAAATGAGTGTCTACACATACTAAGGTGTCACTCTTATTGTCTGGATTTGGGTACAAAGCTAATTATAACAAAATATTACAATACACTCCGTACATAACCCTTGGCGAAGTGGTGTTAAAAACAGTGTTATTCTACTTTAAAGCACAACGACGTCGACAACTTACTTGACACTTCAAAGTCATTTTATTATAGCATAAGAATTAATTATATAGAATGTAAAAGAAAAAAAATCAACTCACTAGAACACATGATTTTAAATTAATATTCACAATTACATGCTTCATGCCAAAATGATAAAATCAAACTATGACATATTCAACCACATATTAAGCAATATATATGTAAAAGATAGGCATAAATTCATGCCTTAAACATGGTAAAAACAACATGACAAATTAGCAGCCCCTAATTAGAAGTACAGCAGCACATTGCAAAACAAATTCACCCAAAACCACCCTTAAACTCCCAATTAACCTTAGCCCAGTATCATACACACTCTAAAAACAACATAGGTCCGGATAGACACAATATTAGGCATAAATATTCTGCAATACATCACTTTAAACCACTCAATTCACGCACTTAACAAACTAACCTGGCAGCAGCACCTTACTTTGTTTTAGGCTTATAATCACATCAAAACTCACCCCAAAACATGATAATTTAACTTAGGGCCTAACATGATGCTATACCATATTAGACACAAAAACCAAGCAAATCAAGGAAAATAGAGCTGTAAACCCATGGAACATTGACAACAACTGCAGTAACGTTTTTTGACTTACAAGGCCTAACAACCATGATAAGATCCACCTATTTACAACTTGAACAATCTAAAACTAATCAATAATGATACCTTGACATAATCACTTCAAAATAGGCTAGAAAAATTAGTCAGATAACATGATAAGTAGCCCTAAACACACGCACAACTTCTATAGGCAGCGGCTACAATTATTTTGGATTTAACACATCTTATAACTCACAAAATTATTCATAAACACCATGAAATCATCATAGGAACATTACGTAATAACCAAGCATAGATATCAAACTAAATTAAGCATGGAACGAAGGAAAACCTGTCAAACACCACTCAAGATACGCGCATGGAAATTTATGTAAAATCGCAACCGAAACTCGAACCACAAATCCTATAAAACGTATCTAACCCCTCCTAAACCCAACCTTGATTTCTAAAGTAAAGGAATAATGCTAGTTACCTCGATAAACTTCCGATAAAACCCAAGAAACCAGAAAAACTCAATACAAACTAGTCCTCTTGATGATCTTGAAAACCTATACAAAACAAGGTTGAAATAAACTAGATGTATGTATAACAAACCATACACGAGGGGACGAAAAAGGAAAGGGTTTAACCCATTATACTTACTTATTTTTCACAGCCAAATCAAGAGGGAAAGTATGACGATCCTTGCAACAATAAAACCCAGCAACGGTTTCACAAGAATTGAGGAAGAAGGAGATGTATTATGGAGGTGAATGAAGGAAGAGTGCAAATACTTTTGAGGATTGATTCTCACGGTCAATGGGAAAGGAAATTGATGATTATTTTCTTAATGAGGGCAGCAAATATAATGGGTTTGGGTGTTATAAGAAGCAAGAGAATATAAATTGAAGGCAAGAATTAAGGGGAGCATTAACTTGGCAACTAAAGAGTCAAATGAAATAATCTAATATCTAACTTTCAAAACCAACTCAAATACTAGCACACCACTCAAATCCCACGCCCAAATCAGCCCAAACACCTCCTAGGTTATAGCCAAACACCTAGATTTGATTCGGTCCATAAGAGTAATCTCAATATAATTCGCCTTAACCCGCTCAACTAAAGACCGTAAATAAATAATTAACAAGTAACATTTCAAATTAGTTTTACACTCTTATCAATCATAAATTAAAAGTATTATAATTTGAATAGAAAACAACATTATACACATAATAATTCAAAATTTATAAGTTCAAAAATATGGGGTGTTACAGTACCCCTTACGATGGGATCACCCTCCTTACAGTGGCGACTTTGCTGGGGACTTAGAGGTTACGTGATTAATTCGTAGTTATGGTCCAAGGTTTCCAACACTAGGTTGCCTATGGGTTGTAACGAGAATTAACTTGGATAATCTCTAGTTAGATAGCGAGACTTGAACGCATAATATCTTCCTTTTGCACAAGAGTAAACACCAAACAAGCAACATTACATCATGCATAAGCATAGCACACTTAAACCATTGGGGATTGGCTTATTGACTAGGGGTCACCAACACTAGGCTTCTATCCCAAAATCAATAACAATCATCCCACCCATATCACCAACAAAATGTTGGGAGGGCGATGTCATGAGTCAACACGTTGAGTGATTGATTTGTGCATCGTTTCTTAAGATATGGTACTTTTGGACACCCAAGCCTTTTTTGACTTTAGAACGGCATTGCGTGAATCTTGACTTATGGCATGCTTATGTGATTATGTGACTATGTGCAACGTGTTAGGATAGTCTTCTTTTTTTTTTTTTTTTTTTTTTTTTTTTTTTTTTTTTTCTCTTTTTAGTTTGGTCTAGGTTCCCAATTACGAAGTTGTCTCTTCGTGATTTAGCGTCATATTCAAAGGATAACATTAAAAAAAGTAAAAAAAAAATCGAATAAAAAAAACAATGAAAAAAAAAAGTTCGAATTAAAAAAAAATTCTACGAGCAGGTGGTGCGTGCAACTCAATGAGTTGCGCGACCCCTCCCAGGCAAGTGATTTCGTTGCGCGCGACAGTTGCGCGCAACTGAGTCATTTGCGCGCGCCCACTGGATGAGTCAGTTTTGATTTCTCAAAAAACAAATTGACTCGTCCGAACAATATCTTCATTGAAAAATTGTTAAGGGTGATGTTGTCCGTTTGAATATATTTTGCGTCTTTTTCTTTTTTTTTTTTCTTTTTAAAACAAGCGTATCGATTTACTTATCCTTTCGTACTCCTTTAAGGCCGGTTTTCAAGCTTGGGAAAGAGGACCCCCGGGCACTCCCATTCTACGTTTACCACCCAAAGATCAACCCCTTTCAAACCACTTTTCTTCGACAACTAATCCTAGTCCAACAACAATGCCAACCATCGAAAAACTTCAACAAGAGATTCTTCGTTTGAGAGAGGAAAAGGCTCAAGAAGCCAAGGAGAGAAGAATTAAGAAAATAGAAAAGACTAAAAAGAAAAATGCTGAAGCCTTAGCCTTGCAAGAAAAATGGAACAATTATCCATCAAAGAAAAGTCGTTGGAGAAGCTAGTTCTTCGTTCTACAATGGGGAACAAGTACTTTGACGCAGAAAAGTTTGCTCATCCTCCAGGACTTGCTTTACCGGAAAAGTTCGTAGCTACGGACTTGCCAATATTTAAGGTGACCAATAATCCACAAAATCATTTAATGTGTTTTACTGGCACTATGACACTAAAGGGAGTTGATCCTAAGCTTTATGCTTTGACTTTCCCTTTATCCCTAGACCCAACCGCGAGAGAGTGGTATTATATATGGGCTAGATCCAAAATTCAAAGCAACATGGGAAGATGTAGTTTCGGCTTTCATTACCCACACTAGTGGAAAAAAGGCCATCCATGACGGGCAAAAAGGGCCCATCCGTAACGAGCAGCGTCCGTTACGTATGCGGCGGTCACGGATGGCCATTGTTATTCGTAACGGGCACTGTCCGTTCCAAATAATCCCTTATTCGTAACTAACATTTCAAATGTCCGTTACAAATAATGGGTTATTCATTACGGATATTTGAAATGTTAGTTAAAAATAAATCCTTTTTTGTATTAAAATAAGTCCTTATTCGTAACGAGCACCTCAAACGCCCGTTACGAATAAGTGATTATTCGTAACTGTCATTTTAAATGTCCATTACGAATAAAGTTTTATAGTATATAGTTAAACACTTATTTGTAACGAGCAACAAAAATGTCCGTTACGAATACGTTGTTATTTGTAACTGACAAATCTCCTGCCCGTTACAAATAATCATTAAATTATGTTTTTTTTATTAAATTTCGACAGCATGTATTTATATATAATTAATATATATTAATTAAAACCTATTATAATAAACCTGTTCCTTTAAATAAACAATTATATCGAACAATCTTTTGTAAAAATTAATACGACGTAATATAAAAATTGAAGTAGTAACACATTACAAATAAAAACTTGTATAAATTTATCCAACATATACAAAATACAACACTAAAAATATTACTTTGTTCTACCTAAGCTAATAGTTATGCATTCAATAAATATTTACTTCTAAAGTATTGCGTCCACTGTTCTCGAACCACATTCAACTCGTCAACATCATACAGGGCTGTCCTTGGACAAAAATCCTATTGAAAAAAAAACATATGAATGAGGTTACAAAATAAAAATAATCCATAATAATAACAATCATTAGAATAAATGTGATGGTCCAAATTATAGAAGTAAAACTCAAAATATAGAAATAAAACACATAACATCCTTAATTAACTTATATTTTGATTTCTATTAATTGAAATCAATGAAAAGTGAACATTTACTCACTTTTAGAGCGTACAGAACCAAAAAGGCTTCAAAATTGCGCTAAGGGACTTCTATCTTTCCCATCTTTCATTATTGGTCCAAATTAACACAATAAAACACATAAAATCCTTAATTAACTTTTTTTTGATTTCTATGAATTAAAATCAATGAAAAGTGAACATTTACTCACTTTTGGGAGCGTATAGAGCCAAAAAGGCTTCAAAATTGCATAAGGGACTTCTATCTTTCCTATTTTTCATGTATTGGTTCAAATTGACACAATATAACACATTAAATCCTTCATTAACTTATATTTTGGTTTCTATGAGTTGAAATTAATGAAAAGTGACCATTTGCTCACTTTTGGGAGCGTATTGAGCCAAAAAGGCTTCAAAATTGCCTAAGGGACTTCTATCTTTCCCATCTTTCATGTATTGGTTCAAATTGACACAATATAACACATAACATCCTTAATTACCTTATATTTTGGTTTTTATGAATTAAAATCAATGAAAATTTACCATTATCTCATTTTTGGGAGCGTATAGAGCCCAAAAAGGCTTTAAAATTGCCTAAGGAGCTTCTATCTTTCCCATCTTTCCTGTATTGGTTCAAATTAACACAATATAACACATAACATCCTTAATTAACTTATATTTTGGTTTCTATGAATTGAAATCAATGAAAATTGACCATTATCTCACTTTTGGGAGCGTATAGAGCTAAAAAAAGGCTTCAAAATTTGCAAAAAAAAAAAAACTACTAACCTCCTCTAAGACACCTTTGCACTCCAAGTGAGAAGTAACAATCTCATACATGTATCTCATAATGTAGTAGCCACATTCAACGCCTCCTTGTTGTTGAGCGCACTAGTATATATAACAAATAGTTAAATTTTTTGTTTTCAAAGTGAACAATGTATAACAATATGGGGTGAGTACTGTATTTACCTCCATTTGTATGAATTTCAATTTTTGCCTATGTGATTTCAATTCACTCCCTGTGAGATTCGCCCGATATACTTTATAAGCCCTACAAAAATAATATATATTCTAACACTTTGAACAAAATAATCTACAACATTCTTTTGCAAGTTTTCCAACTATTCCAAAAAAAGAAACATATATAAGATATGGCAGAACAAGAACCTGAATTGAAAAAAAATGATATGCATAAATAGAGAGACTTGTAGCCTACAGCATATAAAGCATAGAACTGATCATAACTGATCAGCATATAAAGCAATATGCATAGAACTAATCAGAACTAATCAGCATAGAACAAAGATGGCAGTGAACATGATAACAGGTGGGGACTCGAGCAATAAACAGAAAAGGCCTGAAAGGAACTGATCAGAATTGATCGGAACTGATCGGAACTGAAATTTCAGAACTGAAATTTCAAAACTGATCAGAACTGATCGCAACTGATCAGAACAGAAATTTCAGAACTGATCGGAACTGATCAGAACTGAAATTTCAGAACTGATCGGAACTGAAATTTCAGAACTGATCGGAACTGATCAGAACTGAAATTTCAGAATTGATCAGAACTGATCGGAACTGATCAGAACTGAAATTTCAGAACAGATCGGAACTGATCAGAACTGATCGGAACGAATCAGAACTGAAATTTCAGAACTGATCGGAACAAATCGAAACTATACTTTTATTCTTCAATTTATCTAGATGGCTATGGTATTAATCAAAAACTCGAATTCAATAACGAGTGATTGCTACTAAACCTAACGAGACCAAAGAACAAAGGACGAGCTATTCAGGGCAGCCAAAGTGCATAACTAACAAAAGTAACCAAACACATAAACATGAGTTATTTACCTAACAAAAGAAAATTTGATATTTGATGCAAATAAATTATGCACATAAAATAAAATAGACCAACCAATGAAACTATACACCGAAAGTATCCAAATAAAGTACAACATACTTCAAAATTTCCAAATGCGAGAAAAATATTCACCTCTACCTCTAATTCTTAGGAATTCGTCACATAAATATCATTTCCTATCCTCTTACATAATAACACTCATTCTTCATTGAACACACCCAATTAAAACACTCATTCTTCATCATCACTTGTTTTTCAAACAAAATGTTGCCCGGGATTCAAAATTTATATGCTAATCACATTATCTAATACACAATCAATCATAGTTTTATATCAGGTTCAGCTAAACAAATCATCGTTAAAAGTTTAAGACAAAACAAAATCAATCAACAAAATACACTACACCACAACAAAAATGTCGAAAATTAAGACTAAAATCAGACCTTGCCCTTGCTGATAAAGGCGCCGGAGCTTGTCCTAACCTCACTAAACTGGCTATCCTAGACTCATTACTTCCACACGATTCCTGCAGACAATACAAAAACGCATTAAGTGATTAAAACTCAATGGTAAGTTTTTGAAGATAGAACTCATAAAAGCCATGGTTGAACAGAATTGTTCTTCACCTCGCTACTAAAAAAATTAATTAAAATTACATAAATTAAGGCTAACAAACTTAACAGCTTCAATTTTTTTTTTTTTTATAGAGCAAAATGTGAGAGGGGGAGCTTTATTAAACACACAAAATATAATTTACAAAGAGTCAAGCTCCGCAAGGGCAGTAACACCTTGCGGAAATGAGTCCAAGAAAATTTGCTCCACCCCATTACAAGGTTCAATTCTGGCCATTAAATGAGCTACAACATTCCCGTTTTGTCTAATATGAAAGCAAGAAAAATAATCAAAGGACCGTCTATGTTCATTCCTTTGTTGGATTAGCTGCACCACAGAAAGGGAATCACACTCCAGCTCCACTCTCAAGTACCCAAGTCTCTTCGCCATAGCAATGCCAAGGCAAGCTGCCATTGCTTCCGCCAATCTCATCATCTGTCGACTTTCCTCAAGCATGGAAAGTATTATTCGGTAGATTTCTTCAAGCATAGAAAACCGCCAAATTCCTTTATCGGCTTTCCTCAATCATGGAAAGCATTATCGGTGGATTTCTTCAAGCATAGAAAAACACCAAAATCATATGTCGACTTTCCTCAAGCATGGAAAATGTCATCCGGTAGGTTTCTTCAGGCTTAGAAAGCTACCAAACTCATCTGTCGGCTTTCCTCAAGCATGGAAAGCATTTCAACATACGTCATCCGGTGGATTCCTTCAAGCATAGGAAGCTACCAAACTCATTTGTCACCGATACACTGGTGTCAGATAAGAGTTCTATCCCTTTACTCTTTTATCTGTGGAGTTAACATTTTTTGCAGGTATCGGCGTATACAGAGTGATTTAGGATCGCAGAATGTCTTAAATCATTCTCCGTCCCTATCGACTACTTTGACTATCGTTTTCGAAACTGACGCTTCTACAAACTCAGTCAAAATGGGGGCTTCTGTAGACACCTAAAAATGTCTCCCCAAAACCAAACCCGATGATGAACAACCTTTCACCGCCATTATTGGTCGGGTTGAGTATTTAATCTTGGAGTGCTTAAATCCATATTTCCATTTCATAAACCAACCCAACTTCTAGCCCATTTTCCCAAACCATAACTTATTTTCCTCTTTTCGTGCCTTTAAACCCAAAATAATTCATTTCATGTCCTTTAAAATCATTCATTTCGTGTCCTTTTTATAAAACGTTTCATCCAATTTATTTTGGTCCATAATCTGGGTCCAATGATTGAATAGTTGGATGGGTCTTGAAAAGAGCTTTCCAACGATATATTATAAGCCCAAATCCGAGTTATAACGAATAAGTTATGACCAAAATATTAAACTGATTCCAAACCGAACCTAAGCCCACCTTACCCACGACCCAATGATCATGTGGAGGGTCCAAATGATTTAATCCAATTCCTAAACCAATTAGGATTAATTAGAGGCTTATAGAAGTTTATAAAAGATCCTAATTATCCTTTTTGAAAAGATAAGATTAAAGAGTTTGAAATTGAATAAAACTCTTTTTTTGAAAGTCCTAATTCTATCCGAATTGAAAGATGTTCAAAGATAGTCAGATAAGATTTTCGTGCCTCATTGTTTTTATCCAAATTTTATATGGTTGGATAGCCCTTGAAATTATCTTTCCAATGATATATTATAATATCAATTCCGAGCTATAACGGAAAAGATATGAATTAAATGTCAAACTCCATCCAAAACTGACACCGTCTCACTATTTCGGCCATATCTTTTATTCTACAAAATATTTTAATCTGGTTCTAATTGGGTTAGAACATAGACTTCAAGAGCTTTCCAACCATATCTTTTTTTTTTTTTTTTTATCTTATTCCAGTTTATGGATCAAAAGATATGATAAAAACAAAACCGTAAAAATTGCAGTCTATCGAGTTTTATTCCGATTTAATTCGGATCTTATCTTAATTCTTCGACCCTTCTTTTTTTCTCTATAAATAGAGGTCATATCACCCCTTTTCCAATCATTAACAAGCTCGATCATCAAATAATTCTCTTCTCCCTCTTTAGCCTAAACACTAGCCTCCCCATTCATTCACTATTTCTTCCTTTCAGCACTCCAAGGAGTCCATACAATACCTGAAGTTCTATACTTTAACCAAGGCGTGATAGGTAGAATTAACTGAGGGTTTGGACCAAATAAACTCTACTTTAAATTTAATTTCATTTCCATTTACTTTATTATTTTAATTGAAGTTACTAACAGTTTATTCATGATGTAGCAATTCAAGGAAACGCGGAAAGTGAGTAATTGATTCACTTAATTACTCTTATTTTTTATTCTTATTACTAACATCATGAATAGGTTTTTTTATATTTGATTTTACTAAATATATTATTGTTAAATTTCTTCCAATATTAATGTTTATTCTATTATTATTTATTGATCACCATATTGCATGTTAAAGGGAATATGTAATTGAAAATCACGCCTAAAAAGATAATTTGGACGATCGGTTTAGGTTCCTTTTTAATCTTGTTGTTTAACTCAAGTGATCACAAATATTTTAGAATTATGTGTTGCATTAATATTAAACCAATTTAGCTTAATAATAGATTGGAGCAAATTGAATATTTTGTTTGTATGCCTTTGAGATCGCAGGAATCATTTTTCACTATAAGAGTCGAGTAGAGGCCAATACGGGCGAATGTGACTCCATGACTCACTTCGTACCATCATCCCCGATCCTCCTTTCGTGGTTCCGAACCATATGGAGTTAGTAATCTCATGGATTATGAATGGGGTGTAACCTTCACGGGTCAATCGTTGTTGCCTATCGTTGTCCCTTATTCATGGTTGCCTTTTATGATCCGTGAACGGTTTACAAGTTCCTTAAAAACTTGTTGGCGGCTCCCTGCTTTCCTTGTCCCTAATCGTATATGTCAATTCCCACTCCCTATGAGTGCCAAGCACATTCACAACATGCTTTTACGTAGGCGCACTTCGAACGACGCCTACATAACCTCATTATTCTTCCATAATAATTCCCCTAAGCGCTCCAAGGAGTCTATATTTAACCCGAGGTCCCGTCCTTAAATCAAGGCGTGAAAGGTACAAATAACTGAGGGTTTGGACCAAATCAAATTTACATTTATTTAATTTAATTTAATTTTCATTTGATTTATTTTTTATTGAATTTAGTAACAATTTATTCATGATGTAGCAATTTTAAGGAACGCGCGAAATGTGAGTAATTAATTAATTTAATAACTCTTATTTTATTTTTAATATTGCTAGTATCTTGATTAGGGTTGTTATTATTATTATTTGATTTGGCTAACGCTATTATTGTTAAATTGCTTCCAATATTAATGTTTATTCTATTATTGTTATTGATCACTATATTCCATGTTTAAAGGGAATATGTAATTGAAAATCACGACTAATAAGATAATTTGGACAACCGGTTTAGGATCCTTTTTATTCTTATTGTTTAATCAAGTGATCACAAATATTTTAGAATTATATGTTGCATTAATATTCAATCAATTTAGCATAATAATAATTTGGAGCAAATTGAATTTTTGTTTGTATGCCTTTGAGATAGCAGGAATCACTTTTCACAATAAGAATCGAGTAGAGGCCAATATCGGCGAATGTGAATCCATGACTCACTTCGTACCATCATCCCTGATCCTCCTTTTGTGGTTCCGAACCATATGGAGTTAGTAATCTCATGGATTATGAATGGGGTGTAACCTTCACGAGTCAATCGTTGTTGCCTATCGTTGTCCCTTATTTGTGGTTGCCTTTTATGATCCGTGAATGGTTTACAAGTTCCTTAAAAACTTGTTGGCGGCTCCCTCTAATCGTATTATGTCAATTCCCACTTCCTATGAGTGCCAAGCATATTCACCACATGCTTAACGTAGGCGCACATCGAGCGACGCCTACAATTACGAATAAGTTGTTATTTGTAACGGGCACTAATCTGCCCGTTACAAATATATCTTTTCCTGCTCAAGTCACAGCTTATTTGTAACGGACTTGGATTTTTCCCGTTACAAATGATGTAATTGTAACGGGAAATCATATGCCCGTTACAAATAGCTTGTTACAAATAAGATTTATTCCACTAGTGCCAATATGAGAGTAACATAGAGTTCAAGTCAACTTTACGTGAACTCGAGATGCTTAAGCAGGGCGTCGATGAAGGTTTCCTTGCTTTATATGGTAGATGGCGAGAAAAGGCGGCCCACCTTGCCCAAAGGCCTCCTGAACTCGAGTTAGTACAAAAATTCATTGACAACTGTAATGAAAATTACAACAAACATCTACGTTACCTTGGTCTAGACACTTTTAAAAAGGTCTATTATGTGGCTATTGGGATTGAAGATGATCTTGCTAAAGAAAAAGCAAACAAACATCATCAACCTAAGAATAACTACAAGAAGCGGAATGATAATGCATCATCATTTATTGACGTATTTGCGACTTCAACGCAATACAATAACACAAATTGATATGATGGTCCTAGAAAAAGATGGACAAAAGAAAGAAAATTTCTCCATTTCATGTAAGCTGTAAAGAATTGTTAGAAAAATTAAATGAAAATATCTTACTTGCGCCAACAAGGCCAACACCACCCACTCCACCAGAAAGGAGATTTCCTCAATGGAATGGTAGTGCTTATTATGCTTATCATAGAGGCGTTGGACATGATAATGAACATTGCTATGTTTTAAAGCACAAAATACAAGATTTAGTAGACGATGGGAGAATTCCCACGCCTAAACCTAACAATAATGCATCCCCCTTAGGGGTGTTTCACATCTATGAGGACCATATGGGAAGTGATACGAATTTCAAGACTTATATGTCTCTAAGTATGCCGCCGTTTCACCTTCATCTTGTTTACAAAATGAAACAAATGGAGCGCTTGATTAGGATCATTTCTTGGGGAAATCGCAAGATTTATCGAATCTCTCCTTGGATGAACAATGGCATCAAGCACAACTCATGGAACATCTTGAAATGGAGGCACATCCAAAGCCTCTAGAAGAAAGTTGGTTTATGAGTCCTACGACTAACCCAAATGAGATAGATCATTTAACTCGTTCTGGGCGAGTCTACCAAGAACCACCACAACATGGATCTTCGACCACACAAAATCAAATTCAAGGTCAAATACAAAATCCAATACCACCTCCACTTGAGGTGGAAGATCCATTGGTCAAACAACTTTGCCAATCCAAGGCAAATGTTAGCATTTGGGAACTCCTAAGTACATCTAAAGAACATAGGAATCTCTCATGAACGCTCTAACGACTTTTTCTGTAAGCACATATACAACCCTTCAGGATCTCGTTAGCTTGCTTACTAGCGAGAAATCCGAAAAATCAATCATTTTTACTAATGATGATTTGCCTTCAAAAGACACTACCCACAACAATGCATTATACTTAAATGTGAGATGCAAGGGATACAATATCCCTATAACTTTGGTAGAAAATGGGTCAGATGTAAACGTATGCCCATTATGAACATCAAAATACTTAGGCCTAAATCCAGAAAAAGATTTTCAATCAACAACACAAAGCATTAGGGCCTATGACAGTTCGAGAAGATCGGTGTGTGGAAATGTTAAGCTACCAATTACCACAGGCCCAATTCAAAAGATGGTTGAATTCCATGTTATGGACATAAAACCTACATTCAACCTTTTACTTGGACGTCCTTGGATACATGAGCTTGGTGCAATACCATCCTCACTTCATCAAATGATTAGGTTGAACTATCAAGGGGTTCCTATGACTATACATGCTTCTCCACTCAAAATAGCAATAAATGATCAATCACTCTTAGAAATAAACCATGATAATGATGAAGAGGACATGTGGGGATTCGCCGTGGAGCCAATCTTCACAATTGAAATAGAAGAAGACTTTGAAGAACCAGTCAAGCTTGATCCATATTCCACTCGGATAGTAAACAACATCTTACTCAAGAGTAGTTACTTTCCTGGGATGCCTTTGGGAATAGGAATAAAGAAATCTCTCTTACTTCCTATCCCAAAGAAAAGCTTCTCCTTTGGATTGGGATATAAACCAACCAATGAAGAATTGGAGTCTCACGATGCAAAAATCAAAGCACGTAGAGACAATAATAAGAAAGGGATAATCACCTTACTCCCATCCTATCAACAAACCCTTAGTGGGCAATTCATTAGGGAGGGAGAAGATTACCCATGCTACGACTTTCCAGAACCCTTAGTTTTGGAAGGATTTGAAATATTTCATGATTGCTACTTCTTGGATGACGATCTTAGTATCGTTAAATCAAAACACCCAATTCTAGGGTGCTATGATGGGCAAGCATTTAACTTGCTATTTGGACTAGAGCAAAATCATGTCGCTACAATGACCAATCAAAATGTCATTCAAGATGAAGCTTTTGACCCAACCTCATTGATCACCCTTTCAAACGAAACTTTTGAGCATGGATGGAGGAAATCTTTCAAATGGACCAATCATAAAGGCGATAAGCTGAAAGTCGTCACAGGCGAAGGGAAGATGTTTGAAGAATCGGACGATGAATCTATTATAGACTCTAGGAAAGCTGAAAATCTAGGCCTTGTGGCCATTACTGAGTCTTTATTTTCTAGTTTTAAGGACGAAAGTCCTAAAAAGGATTCTTCTCTTGATGTACTCTCTTTTGATTTTAATAATATGAGCTCTATTTCCGAGTATATGCCTTCTCTTGAATCTTTCAAATGCTATAACAATCAATCTAATGAAGATGATAGCATTAATAAATTGGTTGAACTAATGAATGAACGAGAACAAAAGAACCCTATCGTTGAAGAAACTGAAATAGTTAATATAGGAACTAACGGAAATAAAAGAGAAGTCAAAATTGGCTTAACTCTAAATCCGGAAGAGCGATCGACCCTCATATCGACGCTCAAAGAATTCGAAGACGTGTTTGCTTGGTCATACAAGGACATGCCTGGAATAGATAGGGAAATTGCGGAACATACAATTCCCTTGAACCCTACCTCTAAACTATTCTTTGCATCATTGTACCTACGTGTTTTATGTTTGGTCGTTTTGATCCTAACCTTATCAATCTTTCTTTGTCTATGGTGGATTATTTTATGACTAAAAATTACCAATGGACCGTACTCACTTAGTAATTAGCGCCAAAAAAAAAAAATTTCGTGCCACGTCAACATCCACTGTGGCACGGGAAAGTTCACTGTGTCACGGCAGTTTCCACCGTGGCACGACGGATTTTCAAAAAAAAAAAAAAACTGGAAATGATCACCGTGTCACGGCAGCTTGTACCGTGACACGGTACAGTTTTCTGTGTCACGGTGCCTAGGAAATAAGTCTAGTCAGCTTTTTTTAGTCTTCCGTGTTAATTTGGTCCTCGCGTCAGTCATTTTTGTTATTGTTCACATGTCTAGCCATACGATCATACCACGAGTCTTATAACATCACTTAGTCACTCACGAGTCAAGTATAGTCCACACACTTTCTTTATGTTCCGACTCGATTCGTACACCTGGTCGTTTATGATCGTATACTAGGTTCATGCATCCTTTTTTTCGTCATAATAAAAAAATGAGTTGAGTTTTCTCACCTGTTTTCAAATGTCTATTTTTTCCTTCCTTTCCTATCTAGAGCAATGAGTCAAACAATTAAGTGAATTATTTTATTTCACAGTACTAGGTCAAGGAACAGGGATAGATTAATATGGTTCGAGTCATTACCGCAACAATCTCTCAGATCTAATAGGCGTTCAAAGTGAACTTTGCCATCTCCACATTACTTATCCCCTTTCAATGGCCACTAAAGAAGATATTGAGAACATCAACAAATCCATCGACACTACAACAAAATAAAGCAAAGGTAACAATGCAAAACCATAGCCTAATATTAAAAAAGTGTTGCCTTGTAGCTAAGACAACACATATGAGGCGTAATTTATGCCCCCGTTGTCTATTCATAAGGCAACACGTTTTTATTCAAAGGCAACAATTTTGAAAGCTTTGGTAAAATGATACATAAGGCAACACTTTAATAAAGACAACAAATGAAAAATGTTGCCATCTAAGAAGATAATTCAAAAATGTTGTCACTCCCAAGCATTTAGTAGTTGGTAGGGCTCGAACTTGTGACCTCAGAGTCACAAGGTGAGTTCCCCACCAACTCTACCAAAATTGCTCCATGTATATATATGTATATATATGTATATATACATATATGTATATACATATACATATATATATATATACATTAATGTTACATTTTTCAAACAATAGTTTTGTTATTGTTATCTTTTCATGCAACAATTATTATATTTGTTGTCTTAGACCAAAAAAAGGTAACACTTTAAGCGACTGTTGCCTTATATAGTCTAGAGCAACACTTTTTTTCTGTTACTTTAGTTCAAGGTAACAAATAAGTATTGTTGCGTTAGATTATTAAGAGTAACATTTTTGTAAGTGTTGTAATCTTAAGTGTTGCCTATTCTCATTTTTTTTGTAGTGCGAGGCACTGTCTGCCATGATGCAAACCCTTACCACTAGGGTCACTACCATGGAACAAAACAAGGTCACTGTTTCCACCCTTGACAAATTGAAGGAACAAATGAGTAAGATTTCTGAGGATTTCACTTATGTGGAACGGTCTCCCACTCCTTTGGATGTGAAGGACAGACTCCCTAAAAAGTTCTCCACTGCCGATATTCTAAAGTTCAAGCCTACTGAAAATCCAATATTCCATTTGAAGGCGTTCTCTGCAACCATGGCTCTTAAGGGATTGGACGTAACACTCTTCCCTACGGTGTTCCCTCTTTCCTTAGAATATGCTTGCCAATAATGGTTTTATTCCCTAGATGCCAAGCATACCGCGACTTGGCAAGATGTCACCGACAGTTTCATGAATGGTTACAAGTGTAACATTCAAACTAAAACTTCTGAACGTGAACTCTCCATTCTCAAACAAAAAGAGAATGAAGGCTTCACCGCTTACCTGAACAGGTGGAGGGAAACAACTTCACTCTTGGTAGATCCTCCCAAAGAAAGAGAGATGATTCGCCTCTTTATTCAAAATCTGACTCATAAATATAGAGAACATCTCAAATTTCTTCTACTGAACACTTTCAAAGCTGTATACGACATCAGCATCAATATCGAGGATGAGCTAATAAAGTACACTTGGAAAAACAAGAAGAACGGCCATCCTTCTTCTTCGTCTTCTAAGCACGAAAATACTACCAACAATATAAGCCAAGTTGATCTCAATGAAGTGTTGGCTCTTGATGCTCCATTGCCTAAGAAGAAAAGAACTTACACTCCTTTAGGAATGACTTATTGTAGACACCCATTTGTGTCTCCCCAAAACCAAACCCGGTGATGAGTACCTTTTGCGTCGAATCATAATCGAATGAAGTGAAAGTGTGGAAAGTCCAGTGTTGCGGATAGTTTTAATTATTTATTTTCTCTTCTCTCTGTTTTTGAAAACTTATTTTAAGAAAACAGACAATCTAGTTTGGTTGGCCCATGATATGGGTTCAATAATAGCGTAGTTGGATGGGGCTTGACAAGAGCTTTCCAACGATATATTATAAGCCCAATTCCGATGAATATTGAGAAAGTTATGGACAATTTACTAAACTGGGCCCGGTTTGAGCCTTATATGCGGCCCAATGATCTAGGGGAGGGCCTAATATGGATTTATCATTCCTAATGCAATAAGGAATGGTTTTAGTCTTCTAGAAGGTTCTTTTCATTCCTAATTCAATTAGCATTGATAAATTGACTTCTGTTGACTTTTCAGAGTTTTAATTAAAATCAAAGAGCATTTTTGAGGAAAGATACGATTTTATCCTCCTGTACGGCAATTTTTATCTGATTTTAAGAAAAACGCGTGATTTTTTGAATCAGCGCCAAACGTCAGCTGTAGTGCCTGGCGCTAGCATTGGCGCCTTGCGCTAATGTTGGCGCCTGGCGCCAATAGCCAGCGTTGGCGCTGGTTTAATTTTATGTGCGCCAGACTCTGTTTTGATTGAACGCTCTGAGCAACAAAGGGTACATCCAAGAATGTTGAATTCACCAAACCATGGAAGCGAGTTTTTTCTAAAACTCGCGATGTCCCATCCACTCGCGCCAACCCTTCACGGTTAGGCTTCCGCACGGTGCATCCGGACAATTAACCATGGACCCTTTATTGACTAACCCATATCCCGAACTTCAGAGAACTAGAGCCATGGTTAGGTTGCAAACTCATTGCATCATATTGTGCCTACTTGACTAATTGTGCATTAATTGTTGTGCATATATTTTATGTTTCTCTTAACCGTTTGTTTGACTTGTGTTGAGATTAAACAAATTAATGACTTAAAGAACTTTGCCTAATTAATTAATTTGAGTCAATAAAGTCTAATTTTTTAATCAGAATTGACCTAGTATGGTTTTAGGCATACCCCTGTTGATTAATAACATCGAAAACAGTCCTAGATTGAAGCTCCAGCATTGGTGCCAAAGTCTGGACTGTAGCGCCACTCTGTGGAGTGTGGCGCCTGGCGACAGCTCTGTCGTCTGGCGCTACACTACACAGTGCGGCGCCAGTCCTGTCGTTTTGCCGACAGTTCGGATTATTGATCGAGTCATCACCTAGTGTCTAATTAACCAGTTTGCTAATGAAGTCGGTTAAATTTCGCTGTCAATAACACCTTGTCGAATCATTAATTGAGTCTAGTCACATAGTCTAGCTACATGGTCATGACCCGAGTCTTAACATATCACCTACACTCACTAGTCTTAGCACACACTTTGAGTATATGTCACCATGACCATGTTTTAGGATTCATGCATGAGTTAGTTTTTTTCCGTCATTTAAGTTGGGGGTACATTCTATTCCTTATTCTTCATATCCCTCCATCTACATCATTTTTCTTCACATTCTATTCCAATCTTTCTTCACTTCCTCCATCCATTGCATGTTGAATAGAGTTTGAGTCAAATAATTAACAATGAATATCCCCAAATTCCTTTTCCAAAGTACTTGGTCGAGGAGAGAAGGGTGATTAATCAAGGACAACACCTTTGTTTAAGTTTCACTTTTTGATAAACCAATTCGTCAAAAGAGGAAGGCTAAAAAGATAATGGCAACTCAAGAAGAAGTCAATGAACTTAGGAGTCAATTGACTGACGTGACTGAGGTGTTAAAGGCTTTAACCCTCAAAATTGATGACCCTATGAAGCAACAACAAATGAACCTCATGCAAGAAAATTTGAGAAAGTTGTCCAGTGACTATAAATTTCAGGGCATTAGTTCACAAGGGGTCTCGCTGGACAAGAAATTCTTCCGCATAAGTTCAATGCCACTAAAATCCCTAAATTCAAGGCAACAGATAACTTTTACTTCCATCTAAGAGCTTTCGAAACTATAATGAACATTAAGGGTATCGATAAGAAGGTTTTCCCCTCTCTGTTCTCACTATCTCTCGAGACCGTTTTCCAACGAACAATGGTTCTTTTCTCTCGAGAAAGAAAAAACCTCCACCGGGGAGTCCATAGCAAACGCTTTCCTAGATAGATATAAGTGCAACATCCAAGACGAAACAGACCATAGACAACTCGAGATGTTAAAACAAAAAGAAAACGAAGGGTTCACTTCTTTCTTCAACAAATGGAGGGAAACTTCCGCTAATATGGTCAAGGCTCCTACCGAAAAAGAATCTGTGAGGATGTTTATCAAGAATCTCCAAGGGAAGTATTCAAAGCACTTAAAGTACCAACACAATTTGAATACCTTCAAAGCTGTGTATAACATAGGCATTGACATTGAAGATGACCTTCTGAAAGATAATAGTGCGAAAGGAAAGGAGAACGACCATCCTTCTTCTTCTTCTCCCATTAATGAGGTACATGCCACGAACGCCTCTAAATCACGAATCCAAAGGTCAAAAAGAGTGTTCACTCCACTTGGTATGAGTTATGAAACAGCCTTCGAGAAGCTACATCACAAAGGACTAGTCATGCCCATAGGGCCCATCAAAGTTCCGGTTGCAAAAGCCAGGCCACCCAAGTGGGACCCCAATAAGCACTGCAAATATCACCAAGGAAAGGGTCACGACACTGAGGAGTGTTGGAAACACAAAGAATATATTCAAGATCTGATTGATAATGATGAAACTTTCGAGATTCTAGCCATTGAAGAAGATCAAGCATCCTTCGATCCATCACTTCTTATCACACCTGTAGGAGAGCCCATAATCGAGACAACTTATATGACCTCTCTCGATGAAGTGGCCATGATTGAGGAGGATGAAAGTCTTTTCTTAGATAATACCAGGGAAGACTCGTCAAGTCTAAAAGAGGACGATAAAAAATTCCAAGATATCGTCGCCATGATCTTGAATGTGGTAGAAGGATTAGAAAATCGGGTAATGGTCATCGAACAAAATCCTCGCCAAGGTTTTAATGAAGAACTCAATGCTCCTAAGCCACGGGCAAAACGGACCATTGAAGAATACACACCAATAGGAATGACTTACAATGAAGCTTTTGACTGTCTTCATGATCAAGGTCATATTCACTCCACTGGTCTCAATCAAGACTCTCCACCTGAAAAACGTTTTCCCAATTGGGATCCAAATTCCTATTGTCGATACCATAAAGGTCGCGGTCACACTACTGAAAAGTGTCTCGCCCTTAAGGATCGTGTTCAAGACTTCATTGATTCAAATCTCCTTCATGTTCCTCCGCGCGACAAGAAGGCCAAGATTAGTAACAATAACAACAGTGGTCGTAAAGGGAAGAAGAACGACAATCCTTCTTCTTCCGAAAACACCTACTCTAGCAACAGTGTTGGTACTTTCGACCTTAATGAGATCTTAGGATTAGAAAGCAACAAAAAAGGGATTTTACCCCTATTGGAATTAGCTACGATGATGCTTTCGATCGACTCCATGCCAAGGGACTCATTACTCCTATTGGACCTCTTCAAGATCCCCCGTTTGAGAAGAGAGTGCCTAGTTGGAATCCAAATGTGCGCTGCAAGTACCATCAAGGTAGGGGTCATGCTACTGAGAGCTGTTGGAAGCTATCCAACATTTGATTGATAATAACAAGCTTCCCACACCTCCAGTTAACAAGAAGAGCGAGTGATGATAAAGAAAACAATACAAGACAAGAGTCGAGCTTCAACGACGAGATTTCATGACATCTTTTTTCTTTTTATTTATTTACCCTTTCCCCAATAAGTCTAGCATAGGCACCCTTTCTTTTCCCTTAGACTAATTTTGTAGATTCTTTATGTTCCCTTTTTAATAAAATGAGCATTTATTCTCTTACATATGATCATTTCATTATTATTGCATTAAAAAAAAATCCATGTCAAACTAAGCACAAGGTATACCAATGATTTGAGGCACCTCTTGTATCCACATCATATTACCTTTCATCCTTCAATTATACATCCTTTTTTGGTAAACCACTTTGAGCCTCGTCTAACGACATACCTTTCTTTTTTCAACCCACATCTACCTAACCTTGGGATGGGATTGTGTGCAACTTATGCAATTTTAAAAAGCTTGAATGATTCAAAAGAATAAATAAGCAAAAAATAAACAAAAGTGTACAAAAGGGTAAGTGTTCCAATGTCTTTGATATGAAAATATCTTTGATAAGAACACGTCTCAGATTGCGTCTCTTATCGAGTGCTCGGTACCGTGCCTGAGAAACATGAATGCCAAGTAAGTGATGGACCGCATGATCGAGATTGCCCACACTTATAAAAGTAAAAATAAATGCTAAAGCAAAAAAAAAAAAGAGCTAAAAAAGAGTAGAAACTCAAGTATAAAAATAAAGACTCAAAAGCAAGGTTGCACACCTTGGGGGCTTATCTAGGGTCTTGAGCCTTTTTATCCCCTTCTTCTTCAAAACTTTAGCCTAACCACGTTACAACCCTTAAAAAAACCTTTTTGAGGTATACACACACTTGTGCGAGGTTCGGCTAGAGCTACGTTCGGCATGATTCCTAACGAATACGTAGGCAACTTCACATCGAGGTGCGGCCGTAATAAAAATGCATTCATATTCAAATTCACACACTTACACCATGATCATATCAAGGGATCTCCTATGCTCATCCCTATCCATGTAGAGCTAGACTTGGGGGCTTGATCCCTATATCATTAGCTTACCTAGCCTAAGAGTCACCACCATTTGACTCTTTTAAAGACAATATTTTCTCACACACTTAGCTCTTGCGGCCTAACCTTATTGTCACTTTCACACACATCACAGATACATGACCAAATATACTTTCCCTCAGGAACCCTTTGTCATGAAATCTTAACATAATGCTGAAGCATGTATTGTCATGTCAAAATCGCTTATCAATCATAATTGTCATTGCATCACGAAGTATGAAGTGCTTAGCCTTCGTGCCTAAGTTACCCAAATGCTTTCATCATTGAGTCAACAATTGAGATAGCCTAGGACGGGTTAATCCTTGCACCTTGAGAGATAGTATCAAACAACATTTTACTAAGCTCATTCAACATGCACCTTCAAAAACTTCACTTTGATTCTTTTTTGCGTCTTTCTTTTTCGGGAGAAAGTCGGTACCCTCCACAAAAATGACGGAAATTTTTTGCTTTTTTGCATTGTCGAGTCGCACGATCACAATACAATGCACACACGGGTCATGAGTCACACGTGTCATTTCACTTCGAGTTGAGTCAACCTCGAGTCAATCACAGAGAGTCAAGTTTATACCTTGAGTCGTGTCAAGTCGATGAGTCAAGCGACGTTAAACCTTAGGTCAACCCTAAGATAATTGAATAGAATAGCAAAGTTCTATAGTCAAAAATAAATACAGGTGCAGCAGAATAGGGAAGACCCTACTCCAGCGCTAGACGACAACATCTAGCGTATGGAAATAGATTTCAACGCTTGGCGCTAGATATCAACGTCTGGTGACAGAGTCAATTCTTGGCGCCAGAGATATTTCAGTAGCGACAGAGCTCGAAGCCTCTCGGAAAGGTGAATTCGACCTCATACAGCAATATCGGGTTCCTTGGTGCGCCAGTTAGCCCCTATAAGCAATTTGACATGATTAAGTAGTCGGTTTGATTACAATCGCAATAAGTGATCAACCTGTTGAAAGATCGTCTCACTTAGCTTAAAGCACCTAAGGATTGGCTCATCACGGAGACACCAACGTACTGGTTTTAGCGGAAGCAAAATTCAAGCGAGCTTTAGAGATCGACAAGCGTTCGTCTTCGGAAATTTTCTTCGAAATATTATCGTAACAAACATTCAAGCATCGAAGCTCTTTTGTTCTGAGACGCGTGAACATTTCCATCAAGCTCTATTGTTCAGAGACGCGTGAACATTTCAATCAAAGCTCTTTTGTTCAGAGACGCGTGGACATATCATCAAGCTCTTTGTTTAGAGACGCGTGGACATTTCTTTCAAGCTCTTTTGTTCAGAGACGCTTGAACATTTATTTTAAGCTCTTTTGCTCCAGAGACGCGTGGACATTTCTTTCAAGCTCTTTTGCTCAAGAGACGCGTGGGCATCCTATTTTCAAGCTCTATTGCTCAGAGACGCGTGAGCATCCTATTTTCAAGCTCTATTGCTCAGAGACGCGTGGGCATCCTATTTTCAAGCTCTATTGTTCCGAGACGTGTGAACATATCCAAAAAAAAGAAGCTCTTTGTTCAGAGGCGCGTGAACATATCCAAAAAAAAGAAGAAGCTCTTTGTTCAGAGACGAGTGAACATCGAAACAGCAAGATAGTATTCCCTTTGACGTGGAGTATTATCATAGCGGAAGAGGATTGTTTCAAGCGAAGCAATCTGATCTTCGATAGTGTTCCCTTGGACATGGAATATTATCAAAGCGGAAGAGGATCGTTTCAGGCGAAGCAATCTTCTATATTGGAAGCAGTTACAAGTGTAGCGGTTTTCAAGCGGGATGACATTCTCTTGGCAGGAGGTCATCAAAACAACATAATACATCAACAAATCGGTTACTTTCAGAGACGTGTGCTCGACGGTGCAAGATACGCGTTTCTTTATTCTCTTATCTGTTTAACTAACGCTAGTTTGCAGGTATCGGCGTTACAAGAGTGATTTAGGATCGTAGAACGTTCTGAATCATTCTCCGTCCCTATCGATACTTTGACTTTTGTTTTCGAAACTTGCGTTTCTCCAAACTCAGTCAAAGTGGGGGCTTCTGTAGACACCCATTTGTGTCTTCCCAAAACCAAACCCGGTGATGAGTACCTTTCGCGTCGAATCATAATCGAATAAAGTGAAAGTGTGGAAAGTCTAGTGTTGCGGATAGTTTTAATGTCTTTTCTCTTCTCTCTGTTTTTGAAAACTTATTTTAAGAAAACAGCAAATCCAGTTTGGTTGGTCCATGATATGGGTTCAATAATTGTAGACACCCATTTGTGTCTCCCCAAAACCAAACCCAGAGATGAGTACCTTTCACGTCGAATCATAATCGAATGGAACGAAAGTGTGGAAAGGTCTAGTGTTGCGGAAAGTTTTATTTTTTTTCTCTTCTCTCTGTTTTTGAAAACTTATTTTAAGAAAACAGCCAATCCAGTTTGGTTGGTCCATTAAATGGATCCAATAGTATTGTAGTTGGATGGGGCTTGCAAAGACCTTTCCAACGATATATTATAAGCCCAATTCCGATGAATATTGAGGAAGTTATGGCCAATTTACTAAACAGGGCCCCGTTTGAGCTTTATGTACGGCCCAATGATCTAGGGGAGGGCCTAATATGATTTATCATTCCTAATGCAATTAGGAATGGTTTTAGTCTTCTAGATTCTTCTAGAAGGTTCTTTTCATTCCTAATTCGATTAGCATTGATTAATTGACTTTTGTTGACTTTTCAGAGTTTTAATCAAAATCAAATAGCATTTTCGAGGAAATTATATTATTTTATCCTCTAGTACGGTAAACTTATCGGATTTTCGAAAACGTGTTGGAATCAGGCTTGGCGCCTAACCCCAGGCCTTGGCGCCTGGAACCAGGCCTGGCGCCTGGCGCTAGCCATTGGCGCATGGCGCTAGTGTTGGTGCCAGCTAGCCAGGGTTGGCGCCAGCCCTGTTTTCTGAGCGTCAGACTCTGTTTTGTTAATTTATCTTTTTTGGCTGATTTTATCTATAAATATCGTATTAAAAACTCCGTTTTCATTCACCAATTGTTTTCATTCATCATCAACAATCATTAATTCTTTAGCATTCTCTTAAATCATTCATCTCTTTCAAAACATTTAATTCTTTCTTACTTTGCTTTTCATACAAAATTCCGCATTCACAAGATCTAGAAACACCTAGCCATATTCGAAGTTGCCTTCGCCCTAGACGTGAAAGGTTTTAATTTCCGAGGGTTTGGTCCCAAATCTCTCTTTCAATTATTTAATTTAATTGTTTTGTTTATTATTTTCCTTGAAGTTACTAACGTGTGTATTTTGTTATTAGAAAGAGGTACGAGGCATCAAAGTAAGTACTTTATTGATTAATTAATGTTATGATGTAGACATCATGTTTACATTGTTATTATGATATTCCTAGTATCATGTCTAGGGTATTTTTAATATTAAATATGATTGTTACAATGCCTTTTATATTCTTCCTAATATTTATGATTGTTAGTATCATGTTAGGGCTAAAGATTTGATTTTTATTGCTTAGTGACATGCTAGGATTTGCTATTAATCTTGTTAGTATCATGCCTAGGATCTTGCTATTTTTATTATGCTTTAATATTAACATGAACATGATTATGATTATAATTGTTATAATTGTTATAATGATTATGATTATGATTATTATTATTATTTTGATGATGATTATTTTATATATGATGATATTATTATTATTATGATTATTATAATTATTATTCATGATATGGATTATTTATTATGTTGCTTGATATTTTATATTTATTGCTTGATCACACCTTTTATGCATGTTTAAAGAGAATTGGTACTTGTAATCACGCTTAATAAGATAATTAATAATCTTGTTTAGGGTTAATTTGATTATAATTCAAGTGATCGCCAATAATAGATTTATTTGTGCATTAAATTCAACCAACATAGATTAAACAGGTTTAGGGTTAATCCTATTGATTGCATGTTAATCAGAAAGCGCACATGAATACGATCAGAATAAAGTAGAGGCCTATTATTAGGGCAGGTTCAATCTCTTTTAGGTTGGATTTGTACCTTCATCCCTGAACCCTTATTTGGTTCATGACCTTATGGAGTTGACGATCTTTTGGATCGTTAAGGGGTGTAACCTTCATCCTGCTGTGAACGGTTTACAAGTTCCTAAAAAAACTTGTTGGCGACTCTTTTGCTCTATCTTCTTCCCTTTTGGACGCCACCGTACTTTAGTGTATGATCACAGTGGGGTTCAAGCTAGTGGGATTTTTAAAGCTTGAAATTATTCCCTACAGTTTTTTGGCAACTCTACTGGGGAGGATTTCTATTTTAATTCCTGAATTTGTTTCGGCAAAGATTTAGAATGAGTGGATGAGACTCGAAAAGTTCTAAGTATTTTATGTTCGTAATTTTGATTAATATTATTGTCATATGCATAAAAAAGATCTCATTGGAAAGACCATCCGGATTGAGTTAAAAACATAGGATTTTACACGTAGGAAATTTGAGAAATATCTTTCACAACTAGGACTGAAATAACACTGCGCGAAACTGGAAAATTTAATCGAGCACAGAAAGCTGCTGAGACATGTGGGAAGTAGCGTCAGGGGCCAGAGCTTGGCGCCAGACTTTTAGCCGTAGCGCCAGACGCCAGTATTGGCGCCAGGCGCTACAGTTAAAAACTGGCGCGAGTCTCTGTTTGCTGGCGCCAAATTCCCCCAATACCGAGCCAGAAATATGCGTTCTAATTTCGACCGGTTTTTCGTATTGTTTGCTCGATCCTACTTCCTGATTGAATTTTTTCTCACTTTTTTAAAACCCATATGTGTTCTACATATGGACATAACCCTCTGGGAATTCATGCTCCATCTACCCGATTGAACGCTCCGTGCAACAAAGGGTACATCTGAGATGTTGAATTCACCAAACCATGGAAGCGAGTTTTTTTTCTAAACTCGCGGTGTCCCATCCACTCGCGCCAACCCTTCACGGTTAGGCTTCCGCGCGGTGCATCCGGACAATTAATCATGGACCCTCTATTGACTAAACCATATCCCGAACTTTAGAGAACTAGAGCCATGGTTAGGTTGCAAACTCATTGCATCATATTGTGCCTACTTGACTAATTGTGCATTATTTGTTGTGCATATATATTCCATGTTTCTCTTAACCATTTGTTGACTTGTGTTGAGACTAAATAAATTAATGACTTAAAGAACTTTGCCTAATTAATTAATTAATTAATTAATTTGAGTCAATAAAGTCTAATATTTTAATCGGAATTGACCTAGTACGACTTTAGGCATACCCCAGTTGACTAATAACACCGAAAACAGTCCCAGACCGAAGCTCCAATATTGGCGCCAAGGTCTAAGCTGTAACGCCACATTATGGAGTGTAGCGCCTGAAGACAACTATGTTGTCTGGCGCCATGCTCCACAGTGTGACGCCAGTCCTGTCGCTTGGCCGACAGTTCGGATTATTGGTCGAGTCATCACCTAGGGTCTAATTAACCAGTTTGCTAATTAAGTCGATTAATTTTCGCTGTCAATAACACCTTGTCAAGTCATTAATCGAGTCTTGGTCACATAGTCTAGCCACATGGTCATGACACGAGTCTCAACATGTCACCTACACTCACTAGTCTTAGCACACACTTTGAGTATATGTCACCATGACCATGTCTTAGGTTCATGCATGAGTCGGTCTTTTCCGTCATTTGAGTTGGGGGGTACATTCTATTCCTAATTCTTCATATCCCTCCACCTAAATCTTCTTCACATTCTTCCATCTTTCTTCACTTCCTCCATCCATTGCATGTTGAATAAAGTTTGAGTCAAATAATTAACAGTAAGTATCCCCAAATTCCTTTTCCACAGTACTTGGTCGAGGAGAGAAGGGCGATTAATCAAGGACAACCTCTTTATTCAGGTCTCGCTTTTTGATAAACCGATTCGTCCAAAGAGGAAGGCTAAGAAGATAATGGCAACTCAAGAAGAAGTCAATGATCTTAAGAACCAACTGGCTACTGTGACTGAGACACTGAAACTTCTCGCACTTAGGGTCGATGACCCCGTGAAGCAACAACAGATGAACCTCATGCAAGAGAGTCTAAGCAAGCTATCTAGTGACTATAAATTTCAGGGCATGAGTTCACAAGGGGTCTCGCTGGACAAGGAACTTCTTCCACATAAGTTCAACGCCACTGACATCCCTAAATTCAAGGCAACAAATAATCCTTATTTTCATCTAAGAGCTTTCGAAACCATAATGAACATTAAGAGTATCGATAAGAAGGTTTTCCCCTCTCTGTTCTCACTATCTCTTGAAACCGTTTGCCAACAATGGTACTTCTCCCTTGACAAAGAGAAAACCTCTACCTGGGAATCGATAGTAAATGCTTTCGTTGATAGGTACAAGTGCAATATTCAAGTTGAAACCGACCATAGACAACTTGAGATGCTAAGACAAAAAGAGAATGATGGCTTTACTTCTTTCTTTAATAAATGGAGGGAAACTTCCGCTAAGATTATTGAGGTCCCCACCGAAAAAGAGTCTGTGAGGATGTTTATCAAGAATCTCCAAGAAAAGTATTCGAAGCACTTAAAATATCAACACAACTTAAATACTTTCAAGGCCGTCTATGACATAGGTATTGAGATCGAAGACGACCTCACAAAGCAAAAAGCTACTAACAATAGTAACCACGGTGGCTGGAAAGGAAAGAAGAACGACAATCCTTCTTCTTCAAAAAACGCCCACTCTAGTAATAATGTTAGTACCTTCGACCATAATGATGTCTTAGCCATGGACAATCAAGGATCTAAAAGGAAACCCAGGCGAGAGTTCACACCCATTGGAATGACCTACGATGTTGCTTTCGATCGTCTCTATGATCGAGGATTAATCAAACCTATTGGCCCTACCGAGGATCCAACACCAGAAAATCAATCTTCAAGATGGAATCCAAATTCCTATTGCAAGTACCATCGAGGAAACGGTCATACCACTGTTGAATGCTACAGGTTTCAAAACCTCATTCAAGATCTCATAGAAGCAAACAAGATCCCATTGCCTCTAGCTAGCGAGAAGATTGGGTGATGATGAAGCGAACAACACTAGACAGAGGCGAGTTGCAACGACATGATTTCATGGCCTCTTTTTCTATTTCTTTTTCATTTTTTTTCCTTTCCCCAATAAGTCTAGCATAGGCACCTTTTTCCTTTCCTTAGATTAATTTTGTAGATTATTTATTTTCTTTTAATAAAAATGAGCATTTATTTCCTTATATATGATCATCACATTGCATTGCAAAAAAAAAAAAAATCCATGTCGAATTAAGCACAAGGTATACCAATGATTTGAGGCACCCCTTGTAGCCACATCATATCTCCTTTCACCTTTCGAATGTGCAATCCTTTCTTCATAAACCACTTTGAGCCTCGTCTAACGATGACCCTTCTTTTTTCAACCTACATCTACCTAACCTTGGGATGGGATGGTGTACTACTTATGCAATTCTAAAAAGCTTGAGTGATTTCAAAAGATCAAAATAAATAGCAAAAATAAGCAATAATAAAAAACGAAAACAAGTGTACAAAAGGGCAAGTGTTCCAATGTCTTCGATACGAAAATATCTTCGATATGAACACGTCTCATATTGCGTCTCTTATCGAGTGCTCGGTACCGTGCCTGAGAAACATGAATGCCAAGTGATTGATAGACCGCATGATCGGGATTGCCCACACTTATAAAAATAAAATAGATGCTAAAGCAAAAAAGAGAGCTAAAAAAGAGTAGAAACTCAAGCATAAATACAAATATTCAAAAGCGAGGTTGCACACCTTGGGGGCTTATCTAGGGTCTTGAGCTTTTTTTTTTTATCCCCTTCTTCTTCACCTTTAGCCTAACCACGTTACAACCCTTAAAAAGACCTTTTTGAGGTATACACACTTGTGCGAGGTTCGGCTAAAGCTACGTTCGGCCTGATTCCTAACGAATACGTAGGCAACCTCACATCAAGGTGCGGCCGTAATAAACATGCATTCATATTCACATTCACACACTTACACCATGATCATATCAAGGGATCTCCTATGCTCATCCCTATCCATGTAGAGCTAGACTTGGGGGCTTGATCCTTACATCATTAGCTTACCTAACCTAAGAGTCACCACCATTTGACTCTTCTAAAAATAATATATTTCCACGCACTTAGCTCTTGCGGCCTAGCTTTAGTGTCACTTTCACACACTGCACAGATACATGACCAAATATACTTCCCTTAGGAACCCTTTGTCATGAAATCTTAACACAACGCTGAAGCATGCCTTGTCATATCAACATCACTCATCAATCATAATCATCATTGCATCACAAAGTATGAAGTGCTTAGCCTCCGTGCCTAAGTTACCCAAATGCTTTCATCATTGAGTCAACAGTTGAGATAGCCTAGGATGGGTTAATCCTTGCACTTTGAGAGATAGTATCAAATGACATTTGACTAAGCTCGTTCAACACGCATCTTCAAACTTCGATTCTTTTTCGCGTCTTTCTTTTTCGGGAGAAAGTCGGTACCCTCCACAAAAATCACGGAAATTTTTTGATTTTTGAGTCACATTGAGTCAACACTATGCACACACGGGTCACGAGTCACATGTGTCATTTCACTTTGAGTCGAGTCAACCTCGAGTCAGTCAATCACAGCGAGTCAAGTTTATACCTTGAGTCGTGTCAAGTCGATGAGTCAAGCAACATTAAACCTTGGGTCAACCCTAAGATAATTTTAAGCCTTAGGTCAACCCTAAGATGGATAAAGAGATTGGCAAAGTTCTATAGTCAAAATAAATACAGGTGCAGTAGAACAGGGAAGACCCTACTCCAGCGCCTGGCGCCAGAGATATTTCAGTAGCGACAGAGCTCGAAGCCTCTCAAAAAGGTGATTTCGACTTCATACATCAATTTCGGGTTCCTTGGTACGCCAGTTAGCCCCTATAAGCGATTTGACATGATTAAGTAGTCGGTTTGATTACAGTCTAAGTGATCGACCTCACGAAAGATCGTCTCACTTAGCTTAAGCGCCTAAAACACTGGCTCATTACAATCGGTTCAAAAGCAAGCACTTAAACGACAATATTTCCAAATATGGATTGTCGCGCATTCTTATTAAAACGACAAATTTTTCCAAAAATTGGATTGTCATCCCCAACTGACAGTATTTCCAAAAACGGATTGTCGTGCATTTTCTTCAATGGCAATTTTTCCAAGATTAGATTGTCATCTCTGGCAAAGTTTCCAAGCGTGGATTGTCGTGCTCCTTCTTTGTTGGCAAGTTATTCCAAGTTCGGATTGTCATACATTCGTCGGCTCGTTGGCAAGTTTTCTGAGATTGGATTGTCATGCACCCAGTTCCCTACGTCAAAATTTCCCAAAGGATTGTTGTAGGACTCTATTCATCATAAATTTCGGCAAAGTTCCTCAACGTGGATTGTCATTCATTTCAGTAAGTGGCAAATTTTCCCGAAGTAGATTGTCGGTCGACTTTTTTTTGCAAATGTTCCAAGACGCGGATTGTCAATAGTGGCAATATTTTCCCAAAAGGATTGTCGCATAGCGTTGGCAAATTTCCAAGGTGGATTGCTTTCAAGAGTTATATTCCAAGATGTGGATTGTCGATCGTAGCAAAGTTCTTATGAAAGATTGTTACGAAGCATTGGCAACTTTTCCCAAAATTGGATTTTGGCAAATTTTCTGAGATACGGATTGTCGCTTCATCGTGGCAACATTTCCAAGAATGGATTGTTACGAAGCATTGACAACTTTCCCTAAATCGGATTGTCATACATCATACAAGAGTTGTGTTGGCAACTATTCCCAAAGAAAAGAGGATTGTCATCACAGCAAAAGCACCGACATACTGGTTCACAAGCAGCAAAGCGCCGACGTACTGGCATAGCAAATATTAAAAAGCAGTGATCTTTTCGAAGACTATCACAGCGGGAAAAAGGAGCTCTTTGTTCAGAATGTCAAAGCAGCAAGATGACATTCCCTATATTGTGGAGAGTTGTCACAAACAACTGAAGGTAATTTCGGGCGAAGTTGTCTTCGATCATATTCCCTTAGGCATGGAAGATGGTCATAATACGGATGGAGATTGTTTCAAGAGAAATAATCTTCGATGGTATTCCCTAGGATGTGGAATATTATCAATGCGGAGGGCGATAGTTTCAGGCGAAGCAATCTTCTAATTGGAAGTAGTTACGGGCGTAGCAGTTTTCAAGCGGGATGGCATTCTCTAGCTTGTAGAAGGTCATCAAAACAATCGGTTACTTTCAGAGACGTGTGCTCGACGGTGCAAGATACGCGTTTCTTAACTCTTTTATCCGTTTAACTAATGCTAGTTTTGCAGGTATCGGCGTTACAAGAGTGGTTCTGGATCGCAGAACGTTCTGAAACATTCTCCGTCCCTATCAATACTTTGACTTTTGTTTTCGAAACTTGCGTTTCTCCAAACTCAGTCAAAGTGGGGGCTTCTGTAGACACCCATTTGTGTCTCCCCAAAATCAAACCCAAGGATGAGTACCTTTCACGTCGAATCATAATCGAATGAAACGAAAGTGTGGAAAGGCCTAGTGTTGCGGAAAGTTTTATTTCTTTTCTCTTCTCTCTGTTTTTAAAACTTATTTTAAGAAAACAGCCAATCCATTTTGGTTGGTCCATGATATGGGTCCAATAGTAGTGTAGTTGGATGGGGCTTGCAAAGACCTTTCCAAGATATATTATAAGCCCAATTCCGATGAATATTGAGGAAGTTATGGCCAATTTACTAAACTGGGCCCCGTTTGAGCTTTATGTACGGCCCAATGATCTAGGGGAGGGCCTAATATGATTTATCATTCCTAATGCAATTAGGAATGGTTTTAGTCTTCTAGATTCTTCTAGAAGGTTCTTTTCATTCCTAATTCGATTAGCATTGATAAATTGACTTTTGTTGACTTTTCAGAGTTTTAATCAAAATCAAATAGCATTTTCGAGGAAATTATATTATTTTATCCTCCAGTACGGTAAACTTATCGGATTTTCGAAAACGCGTTGGAATCAGGCTTGGCGCCTAACCCCAGGCCTTGGCGCCTGGAACCAGGCCTGGCACCTGGCGCTAGTGTTGGTGCCTGGTGCCAGCTAGCCAGGGTTGGCGCCAGCCTTGTTTTCTGAGCGTCAGACTCTGTTTTGTTAATTTATCTTTTTTGGCTGATTTTATCTATAAATATCGTATTAAAAACTTCGTTTTCATTCACCAATTGTTTTCATTCATCATCAACAATCATTAATTCTTTAGCATTCTCTTAAATCATTCATCTCTCTTAAAACATTCAATTCTTTCTTACTTTTCTTTTCATACAAAATTCCGCATTCACAAGATCTAGAAACACCTAGCCATATTCGAAGTTGCCTTCGCCCTAGACGTGAAAGGTTTTAATTTCTGAGGGTTTGGTCCCAAATCTCTCTTTTAATTATTTAATTTAATTGTTTTGTTTATTATTTTCCTTGAAGTTACTAACGTGTGTATTTTGTTATTAGAAAGAGGTACGAGGCATCAAAGTAAGTACTTTATTGATTAATTAATGTTATGATGTAGACATCATGTTTACATTGTTATTATGATATTCCTAGTATCATGTCTAGGGTATTTTTAAAATTAAATATGATTGTTACGATGCTTCTTATATTCTTTCTAATATTTATGATTGTTAGTATCAGGTTAGGGCTAAAGATTTGATTTTTATTGCTTAGTGACATGCTAGGATTTGCTATTAATCTTGTTAGTATCATGCCTAGGATCTTGCTATTTTTATTATGCTTTAATATTAACATGAACATGATTATGATTATAATTGTTATAATGATTATGATTATTATTATTATTTTGATGATGATTTTTTTATATATGATGATATTATTATTATTATGATTATTATAATTATTATTCATGATATGGATTATTTATTATGTTGCTTGATATTTTATATTTATTGTTTGATCACACCTTTTATGCATGTTTAAAGGGAATTGGTACTTGTAATCACGCTTAATAAGATAATTAATAATCTTGTTTCGGGTTAATTTGATTATAATTCAAGTGATCGCCAATAATAGATTTATTTGTGCATTAAATTCAACCAACATAGATTAAACAGGTTTAGGGTTAATCCTATTGATTGCATGTTAATCAGAAAGCGCACATGAATACGATCAGAATAAAGTAGAGGCCTATTATTAGGGCAGGTTCAATCTCTTTTAGGTTGGATTTGTACCTTCATCCCCGAACCCTTATTTGATTCATGACCTTATGGAGTTGACGATCTTTTGGATCGTTAAGGGGTGTAACCTTCATCCTGCTGTGAACGGTTTACAAGTTCCTAAAAAAACTTGTTGGCGACTCTTTTGCTCTATCTTCTTCCCTTTTGGACGCCACCGTACTTTAGTGTATGATCACAGTGGGGTTCAAGCTAGTGGGATTTTTAAAGCTTGAAATTATTCCCTACAATAATAGTGTAGTTGGATGGGGTTGAAAAGAGCTTTCGAACGATATATTATAAGCCCAATTCCGATGAATATTAAGGAAGTTATGGCCAATTTACTAAACTGGACCCGGTTTGAGCCTTATATGCGACCCAATGATCTAGGGGAGGGCCTAATATGGATTTATCATTACTAATGCAATTAGGAATGGTTTTAGTCTTCTAAAAGGTTCTTTTCATTCCTAATTCAATTAGCATTGATAAATTCACTTTTGTTGACTTTTCAGAGTTTTAATTAAAATCAAAGAGCATTTTTGAGGAAAGATACGATTTTATCCTCTTGTACGACAATTTTTATCTAATTTAAGAAAACGCGTGATTTTCTGAATCAGCGCCAAACGCCAGCTGTAGCGCCTGGCGCTACGCTTGGCGCCTAGCGCCAATAGACAGCGTTGGCGCTGGTTCAATTTTATGTGCGCCAGACTCTGTTTTGATATTTTTATTCTTTTGGCTGATTTTCGATAAATAACGTGCTAAAAACCCCGTTTTTGATAACCAGTTTTCATCAACAACCAAATCTCATCAAGATTCTCTTGATTACTCTCTCTCTCTTTCTAAACTAGCTTCTCTCAAATATAAAAATTCCGCATTCATTAGATCTAGATACACCTAGCCATATTCGAAGTTGCCTTCGCCCTAGACGCGAAAGGTTTAATTTCTGAGGGTTTGGTCCCAAATCTCTCTTTCAATTATTTAATTTAATTGTTTTGTTTATTATTTTCCTTGAAGTTACTAACGTGTGTATTTTGTTATTAGAAAGAGGTACGAGGCATCGAAGTAAGTATTTTGATGATTTTTATTGATGTTATGATGTAGAAATCATGTTTAGGTTGTTATTATGATATTCCTAGTATCATGTCTAGGGTAACTTTAATATTAAATATGGTTGTTACGATGTCTTTTATTCTCTTCCTAATATTTATGATTGTTAGTATCATGTTAGGGTTAAAGATTTGATTTTTATTGTTTAGTGACATGCTAGAGTTTGTTATTAATCTTGTTAGTATCATGCCTAGAATATTGCTATTATTATGCTTTAACATTATTACGATTATTATTATGATGATTTTATTATTGTTATAATTATTTATGATTATTATTATGTTGCTTGATTTATATTTATTGTTATTACTTGATCACGCTTTTAATGCATGTTTAAAGGGAATTTGTACTTGTAATCACGCTTAATAAGATAATTAATAATCTTATTTAGGGTTAATTTTATTAAAACTCAAGTGATCGCTTATAATAGATTTATTTGTACATTAATATTCAACCAACATAGATAAACAGGTTTAGGTTTAATCCTATTGATTGTATGTTGGTCAGAAAGCGCACATGAATACGATCTGAATAAAGTAGAGGCCTATTATTAGGGCAGGTTCAATCTCTTTTAGGTGTGATTTGTACTTTCATTCCTGAACCCTATTTGGTTCAAGACCTTATGGAGTTGACGATCTCTTGGATCGTTAAGGGGTGTAACCTTCAGCTCGTGAACGGTTTACAAGTTCCTAAAACACTTGTTGGCGACTCTTTTGCTTTATCTTCTTCCCTTTTGGACGCCACCGTACTTTAGTGTATGATCACAGTGGGGTTCGAGCTAGGGGTTAACGCTTGAAATATTCCCTACACTTATGATGCAGCCTTTGATCGCCTTTATGGTCAAGACTTGATCACACCTATTGGGCCATTTACAGAGTCAAAACCTGAAGAAAGGAGCGCCAAATGGAATCCCAATTCCCATTATTGCAAGTACCATCAAGGAAGGGGTCACACTACAGAGCAATGTTGGAATTTGAAGGACGTAATTCAAGACTTGATGGATGCAAACAAACTTCCTGTCCCTCCAGGCGGCAAGAAGTAATGAACACAAGGCACACAGCATATCCTTCGTGTAAGATTTCATGATTTCTTTCTTTATCATTCATCTCCATTCCCCCATTCATGTCTATCATAGGTTTTCCATGTTGATTTCGTTCACCTTTTCCATTAATAAAATGAGCAAATTTCCTTTACATCTCGATCATAGAATTTTTCATTCATTCATTCTCAAAAAAAAAAAAAAATCAATTACCGAACTAAACCCAAGGTACACCAATGACTTGAGGCACCTTTGCAACCCTGTCATTCCTTGTTAACAGTTCAATCACATTCCATTTCTTCATCAACCATTTTGAGCCTCGTCTAACGTTTGGCCTTTATTTCTTCAACCCACATTTACTTAACCCTGGGATTAGAAGATGTGTAATTGTATAACATTCAAAAAGCATGTAAAAAAAAAAGCAGCAAAGCAACAATAAAACAATGTCTAAAGGCAAGTGTTCGAATGTCTTTGATATGAACTCGTCTCAAATTGCGTCTCTCATCGAGTGCTCGGTACCGTGCCTGAGAAACATCAATGCTAAGTGAGTGATGGACCGTATAATCTGAGATTGTTTACATTGATTCAAAAGAATGGAAAAAAAAATCAAAGCAAAAAAAAAATGTTGAAAATAAACTTGCAAAATTCAAAATTTTCAAAATCACAATTACACATCTTGGGGGCTTCTCTCGGGTCTTGAGCCTTTTACCCCTTTCTTCCTTAAACCATCAACTTAACCACATTACAACCTTTGAAAGACCCCTTTGAAGTGTACATACACTTGTGCAAAGTTCGATTAGAGCTACGTTCGGCCTGATTCCTAACGAATACGTAGGGAACCTCACATTGAGGTGCGGCCACATTCATATGCATGATCGAGTCAAAAAATATCCAATGCAAAATCCCTATGACCCTATCCATCTAGAGCTAGACTTGGGGGACTTGAACCTACATAATTTAGCCTACCTAGCCTAAAGAGTCACCATCTCGACTCTTCTCACATCTATTTCCCTCACCATACCCTTTGCAGCCTCACCTTAGTATCACTTTCACACACTTCTTTCACACTCACACATCCATATCATCTTCCCCTTAGGAACCCTTTTTCATGAAATCTTGTTTCAACACTGTGCATGTTTCATCATCTTTCAAGAAAACATTTATTAGAAGAAACATTGTATACTTGCTTAGCTTCTTGACTTAAGCAATGTACATTGTTTCACGCATCGCATAATTTGCTGAGCAACATCTATATATTTTTGAATACAACGCATATCATTCTTAGCTCCTTGACCTAAGAAACATTCATTATGCAATACTTATTAATCATTTCATCTATATACGTGCTTAGCTTCCAGACCTAAGTGACGTTCAAGATCACTTCTTTACACCATATATGATGCTTAGCTCCATGACCTAAGTTCATTCATCTATCGTGTCACATGATGTAATTGTCCTTAGCCTCCTAGACTAAGAACATTCATCATGCATACATTATTTTCAGGACAAGCAATTCAATCTATACGATTCATTTCGTCTTGCTCAAGGAGGAAGTTCAAAACTTCTTCCCTTTTTCATTATTTTATTTTGGGGAAGTTCAAAAACTTTTTCAAAATTTTTATCGAGGGAAGTTCGAAAATAAAATTTCATTTTTCACGTCTTTCTTTTTCGGGAGAAAGTCGGTACCCTTCACTCGTCTCATGACAAAAATGATGGAAATTTTTGCTTTTGCATTTTCAGTTGCTTGTGTTTGCACACACACACTCAAACTATACACACACAATCACAAGTCATACTCATGTCATGTCATGTCGTGTCTAGTCAAACTTGGTCAAGTCAATTGGTCAAGTCAATCATAGTCTATACGAGTCCATTGGCAAATTTTATTTTGCAGGTCTCAATTACAGCCCACGTCCGGGGACAAGCGGACCATCTACAGCCCACGTCCGTGGACAAGCGGACCATTTACAACCAGCCCACGTCCGGGGACAAGCGGACCATCTACAGCCCACGTCCGGGGACAAGCAGACCATTTACAACCAGCCCACTTCCGGGGACAAGCGGACCATCTATAGCCCACGTCCGGGGACAAGCGGACCATTTACAGCCCACGTCCGAGGACAAGCGGACCATTTACAGCCCACTTCCGGGGACAAGCGGACCATTTACAACCAGCTCACGTCCGGGGACAAGCGAACCATCTACAGCCCATGTCCGGGGACAAGCGGACCATCTATAACCCACGTCCGGGGACAAGCGGACCATTTACAGCCCACGTCCAGGGACAAGCGGACCATCTACATCCCACATTCGGGGACAAGTGAACCAACTACAGCCCACGTTCGGGGACAATCAAACCACCATCATTTCACGGCGCAAGGTTCTTGATACACAGAGACTTGCAATCTCATCATCTGTCGACTTTCCTCAAGCATGGAAAGTATTATCCGGTGGATTTTTTCAAGCATAGAAAACCGCCAAATTCATATGTCGGCTTTCCTCAAGCATGGAAAATATCATCTGGTAGATTTCTTCAAGCATAGAAAGCTACCAAACTCGTCAGTCGACTTTCCTCAGGCATGGAAAGTATTTCAACAGAACGTCATTTGGTGGATTCCTTCAAGCATAAGAAGCTACCAAGCTCATTTGCCACCGATACACTGGTGTTAGATAAGCATTCTATCCCTTTACTCTTTTAACTGTGGAACTAACATTTTTCTGCAGGTATCGGCGTATACAAAGTGATTTAGGATCGCAGAACGTCTTAAATCATTCTCTGTCCCTATCGACTACTTTGACTATAGTTTTTGAAAATGACGTTTCTACAAACTCAGTCAAAGTGGGGGCTTCTGTAGACACCTAAAAATGTCTCCCCAAAACCAAACCCGTTAATGAACACCTTTCACCGCCATTATTGGTCGGGTTGAGTATTTAATCTTTGGAGTGCTTAAATCCATGTTCTATCCAATATATTTCATGAACCAATCCAATTTCTAGCTTATTTCCCTAAACCATAACCTATTTTCAACTTTTCGTGTCCACATCGCAAACCCGAGAGAAACTGATTTTATAGCTATACAATTTTGATTAAATTATTATTTTGTTGGATAGGCCTTTAAATAAGCTTTCCAACCATATATCATAAGCCCAATTCCGAGCTATAACGAAAAAGATATAAGCAAAACACTAAACTCGGCCTAAAACCGACACCCTTCCACTAAAACGGCTATATCTTAAAATCTACAAATTATTTTGACCTGATTCTAATTGGGTTGGAATGTAGACTTGATAATATTTATAATGATATATTATGTGCCTTATTCTAAGTTACGGATCAAAATTTATGATTATTTTAAAAATGGGTAAAAAACTGAAATTACCGCGCAGTAGCTAAAACGCCGCGACGCGGCAAATGCTGACGTGTCACGTGGCTTATTCCCGTGTCACGGTGCCCTTTTTGTGTAATTCTGTACATTTTTCTCCCGTGTCACAGGATTTTGCACCGTTTCACGGGATTTTGCACCGTGTCACCGTGCAATTTCCCGTGTCACGGTGCCTATTCCGTGACACGGGGATATTCCATGTAATTTTCGCGTACTTTTTACACCGTGACACGGCATACTGCACTGTGCCACGGTGGACAATGCCGTGTCATGACATTTATTCCCGTGTCACGGTGCACATCCCGTGACACGGGATTGCTCCGTGTTTTCTTCGCGTAATCCCTAAACGCGTTTTCACTTCCTGTAACCTAATTATTTCCCGCGTCACTCAGTTTTCCCCCCGTGTCACAGGATCTTCCCCCGTCTGACGGTGCCTGGCATCGTGTCATGGTGCTCTTTGCCGTGACACGATGTTATTTTTTAGGGTTTTTTTTTTTATCTTTTTAGGGTTCCGCGTGTTCCCTCTGCTCATTTTCCCTATAAATAGGACCCCCTTTCTGCAGTTCGGGGCACCAATAATCATTCTCTCTCACCTTACACCAAAAATCATCCTCTTCTCCCTCTTTAACCTAATTTCTAACCTCCTTATTCTTCCATAATAATTCCCCTAAGCGCTCCAAGGAGTCTATACTTAACCCGAGGCCCCATCCTTAAATCAAGGCATGAAAGGCACAAATAACTGAGGGTTTGGACCAAATCAAATTTACATTTATTTAATTTAATTTTCATTTGATTTATTTTTTATTGAAGTTAGTAACAATTTATTCATGATGTAGCAATTTTAAGGAACGTGCGGAATGTGAGTAATTAAATTTAATTACTCTTATTTTATTTTTAATATTGCTAGTATCATGATTAGGGTTGTTATTATTATTATTTGATTTGGCTAACGCTATTATTGTTAAATTGCTTCCAATATTAATGTTTATTCTATTATTGTTATTGATCACCGTATTCCATGTTTAAAGGGAATATGTAATTCAAAATCACGACTAATAAGATAATTTGGACAACCGGTTTAGGATCCTTTTTATTCTTATTGTTTAATCAAGTGATCACAAATATTTTAGAATTATATGTTGCATTAATATTCAAACAATTTATCATAATAATAGTAAGGAGAAAATTGAATTTTTGTTTGTATGCCTTTGAGATAGCAGGAATCACTTTTCACAATAAGAATCGAGTAGAGGCCAATACGGGCGAATGTGACTCCATGACTCACTTCGTACCATCATCCCCGATCCTCCTTTCGTGGTTCCGAACCATATGGATTTAGTAATCTCATGGATTATGAATGGGGTGTAACCATCACGGGTCAATTGTTGTTGCCTATCGTTGTCCCTTATTCGTGGTTGCCTTTTATGATTCGTGAACGGTTTACAAGTTCCTTAAAAACTTGTTGGCGGCTCCCTATTTTTCTTGTCCCTAATCGTATTATATCAATTCCCACTTCCTATGAGTGCCAAGCATATTCACCACATGCTTAACGTAGGCGCACATCGAGCGACGCCTACAGTTACAAATAAGTTGTTATTTGTAACAGGCATTATTCTGCCCGTTACAAATAACAACTTATTCGTAACGGGCACTAATCTGCCCGTTAAAAATATATCTTTTCCTGCTCAAGTCACAGCTTATTTGTAATGGACATTGATTTTTCCCGTTAGAAATGATGTAATTGTAACGGGAAATCATATGCCCGTTACAAATAGCTTGTTACAAATAAGCTTTTTTCTACTAGTGCCAATATGAGAGTAACATAGAGTTCAAGTCAACTTTATGTGAACTCGAGATGCTTAATCAAGACGAAGATGAAGGTTTCCTTGCTTTCTATGGTAGATGGCGATAAAAGGCGGCCCACCTTGCCCAAAGGCCTCTTGAACTCGAGTTAGTACAAAAATTCATTGACAACTCATGAAAAGTACAACAAACATCTACGTTACCTTGGTGTAGACACTTTTCAAAAGGTCTATTATGTGGCTACTAGGATTGAAGATGATCTTGCTAAAGAAAAAGGAAACAAACGTCATCATCATCAACAACCTAAGAATAACTACAAGAAGGGGAGTGATAATGCATCGTCCTTTATTGACGTATTTGCGACTTCCGACAAATCAATCATTTTCACTAATAATCCGACAAATCAATCATTTTTACTAATGATGATTTGCCTTCAAGAGACACTACCCACAAAAATGCATTATACTTAAAAGTGAGATGCAAGGGATATAATACCCCTCTAACTTTGGTAGACAATGGGTCAGATGTAAACGTATGCCCATTACGAACGGCAAAATACTTAGGCTTAAATCCAGAAAAAGATTTTCAATCAACAACACAAAGCATTAGGGCCTATGACAGTTCGAGAAGATCGGTGTGTGGAAATGTTAAGATACAAATTACCACAGGCTCAATTCAAAAGAAGGTTGAATTCCATGTTATAGACATAAAATCTACATTCAACCTTTTACTTGGACGTCCTTGGATACATGAGCTTGGTGCAATACCATCCTCACTTCGTCAAATGATTAGGTTGAACTATCAAGGGGTTCCTATGACTATACATGCTTCTCCACTCAAAATAGGAATAAATGATCAATCACTCTTAGAAATAAACCATGATAATGATGAAGAGGACATGTAGGGATTCGCCGTGGAGCCAATCTTCACAATTGAAATGGAAGAAGACTTTGAAGAACCATTCAAGCTGAATCCATATTCCACTCGGATAGTAAACAATATCTTACTCAAGAGTAGTTACTTTCCTGGGATGCCTTTGGGAATAGGAATGAAGAAATCTCTCTTACTTCCTATCCCAAAGAAAAGCTTCTCCTTTGGATTGGGATATAAACCAACCAATGAAGAATTGGAGTCTCACGATGCAAAAATCAAAGCACGTAGAGACAATAATAAGAAAGGGATAATCACCTTACTCCCATCCTATCAACAAACCCTTAATGGGCAATTCATTAGGGAGGGAGAAAATTACCCATGCTATGACTTTCCAGAACCCTTAGTTTTGGAAGGAATCAAGAAGCCTGGATTTTAAATATTTCATGATTGCTACTTCTTGGATGACGATCTTAGTATCGTTAAATCAAAACACCCAATTCCAGGGCGCTATGATGGGCAAGCATTTAACTTGCTATTTGCACTAGAGCAAAATCATGTTGCTACAATGACCAATCAAAAGGCCATTCAAGATGAAGCTTTTGACCCAACCTCATTGATCACCCTTTCAAACGAAACTTTAGAGCATGGATGGAGGAAATCTTTCAAATGGACCAATCACAAAGGCGATAAGCTGAAAGTCGTCACAGGCAAAGTGAAGATATTTGAAGAATCGGACGATGAATCTATTATAGACTCTAGGGAAGCTGAAAATCTAGGCCTTGTGGCCATTACTGAGTCTTTATTTTCTAGTTCTAAGGACGAAGGTCCCAAAAAGGATTCTTCTCTTGACGTACTCTCTTTTGATTTTAATAATATGAGCTCTATTTCCGAGTATATGCCTTATCTTGAATCTTTCAAATGCTATAACAATCAATCTAATGAAGATGATAGCATTAATAAATTGGTTGAACTAATGAATGAACGAGAACAAAAGAACTCTATCATTGAAGAAACTGAAATAGTTAATATAGGAACTAACGAAAATAAAAGAGAAGTCAAAATTGGCTTAACTCTAAATCCGGAAGAGCGATCGACCCTCATATCGACGCTCAAAGAATTCGAAGACGTGTTTGCTTGGTCATACAAGGACATGCCTGGAATAGATAGGGAAATTGCGGAACATACCATTCCCTTGAACCCTACCTCTAAACAAGTAAAACAAAAACTTCGACGAATGAAACCTGATGTTGCATTAAAAATAAAAGAAGAAGTTCAAAAACAGTTGGACGCCGGTTTTATTCGCGTATGTAATTACCCAGAATGGGTAGCGAACATCTTCCGAGTCCCTAAAAAGGATGGACGAGTTCACATGTGTGTCGACTTTAGGTTTCTTAATAAAGCTAGCCCTAAAGACGATTTTCCTCTACCACATATTGATATATTGGTAGATTACACGGCTGAACATGCGATGTTATCCTTTACGGATGGATACGCAGGTTACAACCAAATTTTAATGGCAAAAGAAGACGAAGAAAAGACATGCTTTATTACCCCTTGGGGAGCGTATTGCTACACAGTCATGCCATTCAGTTTAAAGAATGTAGGAGTTACGTACCAAAGAACGGCTACGACTCTCTTGCATGATATGATGCATAAAGAAATAGAAGTGTATGTGGATGATATGATCGTAAAGTCCAAAGATAGAATGGGACATATAAAATCTTTACGCAAATTTTTCACTCGCATAAAAGAATACAAAATGCGATTGAATCCACAAAAATGCGCCTTCGGAGTAACTTCTGGCAAGTTACTTGGATACGTAGTAAGCACACGTGGCATCAAGATCGATCCCTCTAAAATAAAGGCAATTGTTGACATGCCTTCCCCTCAAACAGAAAAAGAAATTAGGGGATTCCTTGACAAACTACAATACATTAGTCGATTTATCAACAAATTGACTATGACTTGTGAGCTAATATTTAAAAAATTGAAAAAAGAGGAGAAACATTAATGGGACTATCAATGCCAAAAGGCCTTTGAGAAAATAAAAAATTATCTCAAAGTCCACCAATTTTAGCACCACTAGTAGCCAAACTACCTCTTAGGCTATACATTAGAGTTACAGACACAACCACATGCGCCATGTTAGCACAAGAGGAAGAAAAATTCGAGCATGCAATAATATTACATAAGTAAAAAAATTCATCCAATATGAAACAAAATATAGCACCTTGGAAAAGACAAGCCTACCATTGGTGTGGGAAACCAAAAAATTACGACATTCTATGTTACCACACATTACTCATGTGATTTCTCAACAAAATCCGATAAAGTATTTGTTTGAACAACCACCCATACAAGGAAGGATATCTAAGTGGTTGGTGATGTTGGCCGAATTTGAGCTAAAATATATTCCTGAAAATTCAATGAAAGGAAAAGTAATTTATGACTTTCTGGCACAACATCCAATTTAAACAAGTCGTGCAGAAACTACTCATCTTCCGAATGAAGAGATTCTCATGACACAAGATGACAAATGGGTGATGTACTTCGATGGTGCGTCCAATCAAAAAGAATGTGGCGTAGGAGTATTACTCATAAGTCCAGAGGGAGCACATACTCCAATCTCTGTTAAACTAGACTTTGAGGTTACTAATAATAATGCCGCAGAATGTGAAGCGTGCATTATTGGATTATAAGCAGCAGCTAGCATAGGTGTGCAAAAATTAGAGGTATATGGAGACTCCAGTTTGATTATAAATCATATACTAAAAAAATGGAAAATAAAGAACTCCACAATGACATTATACCAAGCACACCTAGAGCAACTCATCGAGCATTTTGAACATATTGATTTTAAATATCTCCCAAGGGATGACAATCAATTTGCCAATGCGCTAGCAAAATTAGCCTCAATGATCAACATTCCAGATCACTTAAATACGATGCCATTATGCATTGATAGAAGAGAAGAACCAGTGTATTGCAACGCAATAGAGGAAATAAATGACATCGAAGGAGACAATCCTTGGTATGATCATATCCTCCAATATATTACTCATGGCACATAGCTCGAAAATACTTCATCGAAAGACCAACGAGCCTTACGAACACTTGCGGCCCAATATGGTCTAGTAAATGGTCAATTATGCAAAAAGGACCTAATGGTCAAAGTTTATTATGTATAGGCCAACCGGAAGCCACACGCCTTATAGAAAGTACTCACAAAGGTATTTGTGGACCTCACATGAATGGTAAAATGCTTTCAAAAATAATTTCACGACAAGGGTACTATTAGTCCACTATGGAACATGATTGCATACAATATGTTAAAAAATGTCCAGAGTGCCAAATGTTTGCTAATTTACAACACTTTCCACCATCCGAACTATAGAATCTCACTTCCCCTTGGCCTTTTTCAACTTGGGGAATTCACATAATTGGAAAAGTCTCTCCAACAGGAACAGGAGGGCACGAGTACGTATTAGTAGCCATCGATTACTTCACTAAGTGGATTGAGGCTTCTTCTTACGTGAATATGACTTCTAAACATGTCGCAAAGTTTCTCGAAAGAAACATATTTTGTAGATATGGAGTTCCACATGAACTAATTAGTGATCAGGGATCTCAATTCAAAGCTGAAGTCGAGACCCTCTTAACTCGTTATAAAGTCAAACATCATCATTCATCCCCATACAGACGTCAAATGAATGGAGCTGTAGAGTCGGCAAATAAAAATATAACAGTCATCATTAAGAAAATGGCAGAAGATTATAAAGACTAGCCGAATAAAGTACACTTCGCATTATGGGGTTATAGAACATCTATACGAACATCAATAGGAGTAACTCCATACTCCTTAGATTTCGGAATGGACGCAGTTCAACCAGTCAAAATGGAAATACTATCCCTACGCATCGGACTTGAAAGTAAGCTACCGGAAGCTGAATGGGTAAGAGCGACGTATGAAGAGCTTTTATTCCTCGATGAACGATGATTAAGAGATTTGCATCATGTACAAGTCTACCAAAGGCGCATTGCGCGTCATTTCAATAAAATAGTAAAACCTAGAAATATAAAAGAAGGTGACTTTGTACTAAAGGAGGTTAGGGGTCCACCAACCGATCTAAGAGGGAAATTCAAACCTAATTGGATAGGTACCTACCGCGTAATTGAAATCCTATCAGGAGGAGCCTTCAGATTAATGGATATTGGAGGAGATGAAATTCACCAATTAATAAACATTGATCACCTTAAGAAATATTACATATGAAATCCGGATAAACTCGTTCACTCATACAACCAATTTTAATTAGCATTCAATTGAAAGATTCTAAGTGTTATGCATTTTACCAAATAACACGGTAAAATACATAACACTTGGGGGGGTAATTTAGAAATAATAAACCATTCTAAGTGTTCAATTTTTTTTCGAACATCACGAAAAAATCTTCACACTTGGGGGGGTAATAATACAGAATTTTAAAAACAATTTTCTTTAGACATTCGTAGCACAAGTGTCGCGCGCAACTAGAAGAGTTGCGCGCGGATGTCACGCGCAACATATTTCGTTGCGCGCGATAGGCTCGCAAAACTACAGACGTTGCGTGCGCCACTTGATGACGAACTGCGAACCCGAATTTTTACGTTTGATTGAAGTTGTGATTTCTACTTGCGGCAAAAAGAGGGTGTTTCTTAAATATAACTTTGATTTTATTCTTTTAAACAAGGTTTGATTAATTTTTCATTTAATTTCTATCTAAGAGATTAAAAAAAATAAAAAATACATAATAATAATAATAAAAAAAAAACATTAGAACTACGCAAAGACCTGATTTCGTAATGCGAATACGTAGGCAATCTTTATGATTCGGTTATATCAAAATAAAAAAAAATATAAAGCTCATTTTTATTTCATCCAAATTTTAAAAGAGTGACATTGTTGAACTAGATAGAAAACGAAAAAAAAAAACATAGTAGTTATTACACTTTATTCAATTTAAAACTAATGGCAAAACTGTGTAACACTCTAAGGTTTTACTATGTCCTCGATTGTCACAGATGATGGAGGAGCAGTTTCCATCGCAGTATTTTTAGAAACCTTGGAGCTTTCCCCTACACTCTTCTTCTTCACCCAAACATTGTTTTTTAATTTAGGGATTGGGGCCTTTGCAACCTTTTTTCCTTTCCCTTTGACTATTGGAGCTTTCTTGCGAGTATTTGGTGAAAGTTCTTTGATTTTTACACCTTGTTGCGCGGGTTTGGAGGGAGCTTTCTTTTTTGTTTCCTTCGAACGAGCCTTAGGGGATGAGAAGTCTAATTTTCTTGTCACTCCTTTGTTTTGGCCACTAGGATGAGTAGTAGTGGTCGAATGCATCAAAGGCTTAGGTGGATTGCGAGCGGTGGCGGCTTGAAGTTGAGATCGAGCCTTGTTTAATTCACCCTTATCCGCCGCATTCATCCAAGCCTTATAAAAGGAAGATAATGTAATACTCGCGGTAGGATTTTGTATTACCCATCTAGGAAGAATTGGCCAATATTCCATCCAACGAGGAATTCTTCCGGGTTTAAAGATCACATCTCTAGGGGCATCACAATCTTGCGGGGGAATAAATTGTCTCATCCCGTATTGTCTCATTACCCTACACGGAAAAATATAAGTAGTACTAGACGGAAAAAATATAAGCCTAATGTAAGGGCAATTGAGACTATTCCCAATCATACTACTTATGTTCCACGAAGGAATCACAAAACGTATGTTAGGAATCCCATGACAGAAAAACGACATCCATTCCTCTTCGTTCTTATGCTTATAAAGGATTCGACGTCCAGGGAATGTCTTTACTCCATTAGCCTCAAGGTTTTGAGTCTGATCAACAATTCGCAAGCGCTACATGAGCCAAATCTGAAAAAAAAAAAAGAAAAAAAATCAGTTTGCGATTTTTTACACAAGCAGGTGGCGCGCGCAACCAAACCAATTGCACGCACCCTCCATGCGCACCGAAGAAGATTGCGCTGGTCATGCCAGCGCAACTTTGTGACTTGCGCTGATAAACGCCAAAAAAAAACGTACATGTAATAGGAGTGGACTTCCTGTGAAACCGTTTTTTTTAGGATCTCCTCTAAGGCAATTCAAGCACAGAACGATTTCCGCCAAAACCAAAGGAGCGGGTGAATGACATCCCTCTATTTGCTCTACTATGGACACCATGGAATAATCTCCGTATTCGTTGTCTGTTCTAAGTAAGCAATTAACAACAAGACAATAACATAAAGCACGAATTTTAAAGCGTTGTTTAGTCATGTTGTCACGAGGGCGACAAAATGTTCAATAAATTGAATCAAGTTCACGCCTTCTTCAGTTCCAATGTTGGTCATATCATTGTCAGACAGGCCAAAAAATCTTTGGAATATAGGTTTGGGATCCGACAAGGTAGGCAAATAAGTCACAGGGAGAGTATTTGTAGGGAAACCTAGCAAGGCCTCAAACTCACCGGGAAGGGGGACAATTTCGTCCCCTTTGAACAAAAAAAGATGGTGGTTAGAGTCCCAATGGTTGACTGCTGATCGAGGGTTAGAATAGTGTCGTTAGTCTACTAACCCTAATCAAATTAACAATTTATAATACCTAAACTACCCTAATACGAGTATAGGGGTAAGTAAAGGGTCGAACCCAAAAGGACTAAGTGTATCAATCTATGCTAATTAGACTACTAGGAAAGCTTGTGAGGTAAGAGAGGTTCAATTAAACACTACTAAGAGCAAATAACTAAAACTAGGGAAAGTGGAATCCAATTAAATTAATGCATTCAACAACATCAAACAATTAGATGAAAATGACCTCAATTAGGACGATTTACACATTTAACTCACTCTCGCGCAATTAAACATGTTAATAATCCTACTAGACTAATTCACTCTCGTGCAACTAGCCTAGCAAAGATATGGAGGAATTTAGGGTTCTCAAACAACTCACTTTCGCACAATTGATTGAAAACACAATTAAAAGCATAGAATCAATTAGCTAGAAAGATTCTAATCCATAAAAGCATCATCCATACACAATAATCAAGAAACAATTTCATACTAACCACAATCAATCATTAAATTAATTAACATAACCTTCATCCATTTCCCTAGAACAAAACCTAAACTAACATGGTGAACAAAAATATGGAAAACAAGGTAAAATAATAATAAAAGCAAGAATCAACAACTAAACTAATTAATCTACTCAAATAAACAAATAAATAAGCAAAAACAATAATAAATGAAAGCAATAAAGGTGAGAGAAAGTTAGGAAGACTCATTGAATTTATGAGAGGGAAAATCCACAAATTTGCTTCTTCAAAATCCCAAAAACTCCATGAAAAATCCAAGCTTTCTCTCTCTAAACTACTCCTAAACTAGAGAGAGAAACTCCTAATCTAACCCTAAGAGAGAGAAGCTCTCCTAAACTAACTAAGAAAATAGCATCATAGATCCCCCTCCTTTTACAAAGAGTCCCGTCTATATATATGTGGCTCCCCCAAAAAAAAGAGACTTGGACAACAAGGCGCAAATAAATCGTAAACCCAGTCGTGCGCGCCCGCACATGAGTCCTGTGCGCCCGCACACAGGTGTGTGCGCCCTCTCATCGTAGTGTGCGGCCGCAACTTTGTGGGTACGGGGAAAATAAGTGCGCCCGCACATAAGTCATGCGCGCCCGCGCAAAGGTGTGTGCGCCCGCACAGCGGTCGCGCATAGGGTCGCGCAAACTCTCTGGTTTTGCTCTGTTTCTTCAGTCTGGCTGTGCGGGTTCTGACAGGGCTGCGCGCCCGCACAGCCTCACATGTGCGCCCGCGCATAAGCCGCACAGCACCCCGCGCACAACAGATAACTTGGCTTCTTGATATCCTCTTTCTTTCGGCGCATAATTCCTACAAAACCAAAGCATGGAGATCAAAATAAAAACAAAGAAAATAAGATAAATTAAATAAATTAAGAAAATAAGCTAAAAACTATTAAAAACTACTTAAATACTCAAAAACAAGATAAAAGACGAGAATAAGTAAATAAAGAAATAAAGGACAAAAAGGGTTAAATTATTGGAAAAATAAGCCGAAAAACGACTCAATAAACACCCTAAAAAGTGGCATAAAAGTCACTTATCAACTGCGGCATGAAGAAAATCAAAGTTAACCACTAGTTGCATATAATTCAATAGAGGGTCTAGGTGGTAAATTTTGAAAGCTAGTTTGTTCTCGGTTGAAAGGGAAGTGACCCATTGCTTCAAACGTTGTTCAAAGGTTTTCACCATTGTTAAAAAAAAAGAGAGACAGAGATTAATTCTTTTTAGTTTCTTATATTACTAAGCGAATGAATGGGAGATGATCAAAAGCCTACACGAAACCACGTTTAAATAGACCCAAGATGGGCAAATTTTCGGCAAATTTGGCTTAAAGGAAAGATCACTAACAGGTGCCGCGCGCAACTCATGAGTTGAGCGCGACATTCCGCGCAACTAATTCACATGCGCGCGGCAGCCGCGCGCAACTCATGTAGTTGCGCGCGTTTTCCCTGACGCGGCATGTGAGTTGGATTTATTTCCGTATTTTGCCTCATATAATGACGAAATCTTCACGAAATCTTAAGATGAATCATACGCTTGCCTTCGAACACTTTATGTCCCTTTTTCTTGCCTACTTTCTTATTTTCTTTTTGATTTTCCTACTTTCTTATTTTTATTTTCTTTTTTTATTTCCCTACTTTCTTTTTCTCTTTATTTTCTTTTTTATTATTTTCCTACTTCCTTAGTTTTTTTTTTTTATTATTTTCTTTTTTCTCTTTTGTTTTCTTTTTGCCTTCTTTTTTTTCGAGTTTTGGTTATGTTTTTGAGGGGGGTAAGTCGGGAACCCTTTTCCTCCCTCAAATTGTTTTTGCTAATAAAAATAATAATAATGTAAACATGGAAACATAAAAATAATAATGACATATATACAAATGTGTCATATGTACAACAATGCAAAAAATATACTTCTTCCGTTCATTTTTTATTGCACCCATGAGGGATTTCACGCTTGCCAATGCATTTTTTTAACTATTAATATCTTCAATTATACTTTTGTAAAAATTATAAAAATTTGATATTTGAAAAGAATATTTCGAGACGAATCTAACTGGATCCCACATGACTATATTTTTCCGAATGAGTAACTCACAAATGATGGTCAAAGAAAATTAAGTGAATAGTGTAAAAGTCCTAATGGTGCAATAAAATAAAAACGGAGGAAGTATATACATCTGTTTCCTAAAAAAAAAATAATAAAAATATGTGTACAAGAGGAATCAGGGTGCTCGGCGACTACTAGACGGTTGCTGCACATCCTGCAAAATCCAAAACGAAGATTAATACATGAAATGTAATAACTTCGTTGAAAAGGAAAGAAATAAAACTTACCGAGATCATCCGATGATCACGACATGATAAAGTCATGAGGGCTCACTGATAAGCAGCTCGGAAAGCACGTAAAGTCCTCACCATGTCGTTCACGGTTTACCGCGGAACATGTTCCATGAAAACAAGGACAGTTAGTAAACAAATGTATATGAAACAAAAAATAAATATAAATATTTAAGTACATATACACAAGACATACCGACTCAACCGTCTCAGGTACAAACGATATCCCCTCGTCATCCTCCGTTGCTGGAAGGGTCCCACGAATTACCGATCCGACAGCATCGGTATACGTGATATCCGCTGTAGGAGGCACCCAACCACCTAGATTGACCCGCTAAAATATACATGACAAAAAATGATAAAATGGTCAAAGTTTTGAAAAATAAACAGATTACAGGAAAAGAGAGAGTTAGAATACTAACCGAAACAAAAGCCGGAAAAGGATTCAGTAGCCTGGATGGTATAAAAGTCGGATAAGAAACCTCCGGTAGCACCAGCTGCTCCGCTGGATAACCAAGGATCGCCTGAGCTCGATTATCGGTAGACAGCAAGTTCGGACGTAGCATTCGGATCGGAGGATCCGCAGGAACCAAAGGCTCCTTGGACAAAAGCTGCCAGAGAACACGCTCGCCCAAAAACCAAGCGTATGTCTTCTGGAACATCGAGAGTCCCGAATAAAGGGCCCGGAAACGGCAACAAACCATGCCAGACCGGATGGCCTCAGGTACTCCGACGATCAAACTCCAAGGACGGAGATCGATCTGTAAAACACAACCATATAAAAAATCGTCAAAAGATAAATAAAATCAAAGTATAAACATGTAGTTGGAATACTCACCGACGCACGAGTCCCCGAACGGATCCTTGGCGAAATTCGTCGGCAGAAGTGGCTCGTCTCTTCTTAATCGCAACCAATCGATGGCCGATAGGAAAACAAGCAGCCCTGAGCACCCTGGGGGCTAAGAAAGGAAGGTACGAGTATCCCAAAGCCTGAAATCGAGAAAAGATAAGCCTAAAGAAAAAAGCAAAAGTAATAACCGAAAGAAGCTTAAAACACGTACCTTAAGGATACGACCATGCCACGTAAGCGAGATCTGAGGCACCTTAGTAGCTGCCGCGGAATCCAACACCCGGGTCGCCTTGCCCATAGCTGTAAGCATACAGGCATACGACACCTTCGCCCAACTTAGGTCACCTACTTGCCCCAAATTGCTGAGGCAAATAAGTAACCCAATGGCGAAACGCTCTCCTCGATCACTCAAAATGGTGACGGAAAGAACGTGAGCAATGTATATACAAGCCAGCTGCTCAGGTGTACACTGCCGGTCAAGCTCGTCAGCCGACAACTCGTCGGCAAGAACCGAGTATGAACAAGACTGCGTATACACGTGAAGGGCCGACGCAAGACGGTCCCTCACAAGGTCACGCAGTCTCTCGTCTGACCCCTTAACGAACTCTATGACTACGAGCTTGCCTCCGAAAGGAAAACCCGTAATTATAGAGCTATCGAAAGGGGTAACCGTCATCTCTCCCCATGGAAAGTGGAAAGTGTTGGTGGAATCCCACCAAAACTCCAGCAATCCACGGAGGAAAGCTAACGATGCAAGCTGACTTGATAAATCCCGAAAAGCCGCCAGCTGGGAGTCAATCCCAGAAAGTGCTACAATCTCCTTTGCCACCGCGGGCAAACTCTAAAAAGGGCTCGCAGGTCACCAGAGCCATATAAACGCATGCTAGGCTCACTCTAAGGAAAATAAAAGAATAGAAATATATAAAAAAACGGTTATGGTTTAAAAAGGAGAAGAAACAAAGACGCGAAAAACTCACGATGCCGCACCACCCTCTAATCGAAACGTGATGGTCTGGGTCCCACTTAAGGACCCTAGGGTCCCAGTTGGGAGGAGCCTCCCAAACCACATCCTCCTGGCGACGTCGATCGGCCGCAACGCGTCGCCCTCGAACCTCCTCTCGAGGATGGGTCACCCTGTTCCGAGGGCGAACCGCCTCGTCCGGATCACCGAGAATCTCCTCAGCATCGACAAATGGAGGCGAGTGCATGCTATAATGGATAAAGTTTCTTTAATTAGTTTACTTTATTTCCTAAATAAAACTAATATATGTATTCTAGACCCATTTCGGCAGCATAACGGCTGCCAATAGGGCAAAACACGAAAATCGAATGCCACCCATACTTGGGGGCTACGATACCTGTAATTAAACTCAGTAAATGTTGGCTTCTAACACCTACAAAAGCCATCCTATACCAGGTTCAACTAAGTATTCAAGGGATTGTATTTCAAAAATCTCAAAGAATCAACTAATTCTAGACGAATAACAGTAACATAAACATGGTCATCGTCTACCAAACAATTTTGAAGTTTGAACATGGAAAGAGTAAGCTAAGAGTATGTTTCGCGCAATTTTACAACAATTCAAAATTCACAAAAATGAATTATGAAAGTAATATTAGTTCCATCACTATAATCTACTTCATAATCAACAATTATAACCAAAATGAGCAAGAAAAAGCAATAAAATCAAGCAAAATTCAAAGGAAAAAAGAGCAAGAACAAACTTGAACAAAGAAATGCTCACACAAGGTTCAATACTTAACCATTTTTCATGAAATTTGTTGCAAAACGCTCCTTAAACATAGCATGACAACATAGAACAAAAAATTTCAAGAATAATGGATTAAATCAAAAACCCCCAAATTTGAAATTTAGGGTTTAACGATTCGAATTGAAAATCATTCGAATTCAGTCGGAAAAGAACAAATTCTAGTTTAAAAACTTACATTGGATTACGGAAAATATGAATTAAGGACAAAATTTGCTTCCTTTAGCTTCAAAAATCGCAAAAAACCGAGCTTCCTAGAGAGAGAAAGGGTCGAAAATGGCGTAGGAAGGAGAAAGAAAGAGTGAAGTGAAAAATCGCGTTTGCGATTTTCACTTTACTGACATAAATGTCGCGTGCAACTGAATCTGTTGCATGTGAAATACCAGCGCAACTCAAAACGATGCGCGCGCCTGGCCAGCGCGACCCTCAGAGTTGCCCGCGGATACTGATCACTAAAATGACCGGAATGTTAATTTTGATTCGTTTGTTCATTTTTCAACGATTTTTGCTCGTTATTAGACGTAATGGCACGCAAATTATCAAAATCTTTTTAAATTGCTTTGCGTATTGTAGTTTGTTTTCTTTTTTGTTAGTTTTTTGAATCATTCTTTCATGCACACCGTGCTTTGTGCCTTCCCCAAGCATACGTTTTGAATGTTTTTGTAAGAGTGCCTTAAGACGTTCCGTGGTGGTGCTTTAGGTAAAAGCACCCATAGACAAGTTTGTCATTTTACTGTACTGACGTTACAAATGTTCGGGTTTTCTTGTTTTTTCACGTCCAAAGCAAAAAGGAAGGTGTTTTCATGCAGCGTAAAAATGCAAATGGCGTATCGAACGACGCAAAATTGTACGGCATAGGTGTTGTGTAACATTTCACTCAGCCCAAGCTTTGTGAGATCTACCTCTCGGGACTAAAAGGTAGAGAATTACTGCAGGCGTTAGCTCATGAGTCGACAGGCGCGCCGAACCTTCAGTAACAGGCACTTTTTTAATGGGATTAAATACGGTAGTTAGTGCGCTTACTAACTTACCGGACAGTTAGGGTGTCGAAATCATCCTTTGTATAAAGAAGCGACGAGATAATGTCGCGCCTATGTAGTCACGTGCCCTCAGTCCTAAGACACATGTACTCATCTTGTGGACAAAACTGCTGAGAGAGTTGCTGACTTTCTTCCCTCTCACTGAATTTGGATATATGCCTCCACTCCTGAGACATGTATTTCTATCTTGTTGACATCCGGCTCGAATACCGGACCATTTCGGCTCTAATACCGAAAACCCTTTTTCATCTTTTACTTTGTTAAAGTCAGGCTAAAGTTTCAATGACATATCGAGGGACTTTAGACCAACGATGACACGATTGAGAGGAAATCTTCCCCTTTTATCCTTTTAAAACCGATCTCTTCTCATGACTTGACATCACCCAGAACACCTTTACTTGTAAAAGCGTTCTACAATTGCAAAGGATCAATCTAGATTCTTTAGCGCGTTAAGACTAGGAAGAACTTTTTCTAGTATTAATAGCTACTTGTTTCAAACACTTATCAAACCAAAGATTGTTTCAACATCCTTAAAAATTACTGAAAGGTTCTCTATCCTTAGAGAACTTTGCAGAATGAGTCTCGGATTTATTTCCTTGACTACTTTGATCATCGTCTATTCTAGAATCGATCAAAGTGGGGGCTAACTGTAGACATCTACTTTTGGCCTCCTGTCCCGACAGGAAGTGCAATGACGATAAATAAAACCATCTTCGTGTTGGATCAAAGTGAAGAATACTTATGGATAACTGGTTAAGCCACAAAACACAAAAGACTAGCCTAAATTAAAGAAAAAGCCAAAACAAAGGTCTAATTAACTAAGCCCTATCATAATTAGGCTTAAGCCCGTGCTTAAAACCTAATAATGACGGATTTAGGAGCGCCTAGGTTAAATCTTAGTGCTGCCGCAGAAAAAGCCGCGCACATCTCAAAGAGTCGCGCTGGGCTGCCGCGCGCAACTAATTCAGTTGCGCGCGACACCCAACGCAACCCCCAGAGTTGCACTGCGGAAGATTCAGAATTATACGGAAAATATAAAATCGAATCTTACCATAAAGCCGCGCGCAAGACTATGGGCAGCTCAACCCAATCACTTGCGCTGGGATGCCGTGCGCAACTCATTCTGTTGCGCGCGACACCTGCTGCGGTAGAATGCTCGAAACCCTAAACCTAATCATTCCCTATAAATACGAGCTTAGACCGAGGCTTAAAGAGATAGAAATTAACCTAAAACTCTGGCGAAATACTTGTGAACTTGTGCAACCTAGCCCCTTTGTCCTAAACACTCACCCTTTTGATACTTTGTTACTACGGTGAAGGTTCCCCCAACAAGAAGAAGTCCATAAGTGTTCTAAACGGAGATCTAGCAAAGAGAAGTGGTAAATTCTCGAGCACTTTGTTAAATCACATTTATTTTCTTGTTTAAAAGAACCTTAATTAATCAATTAGTGTTGTTTGATCACCTTTAAAATAATTAATTAATCAATTCCACATAGTATCTTGCGTTAAATAAAGATTAAAATTGAATTAAATAATTGTTGGTTGATCACTTAAGCCAAGGCGAATATTGTTTATTTTCTTGTTCTTTTCAAGAATTTGATTAAATATAAATAACGACATTACGATGTAATTCCTACATGAATTAATGCTTGTAAATAAAATCAACTAACATAGTTTTAGGTATCGCGTTGCATATATTGTTTGGTGATGAAATTGTAAAAAAGGAAGATCTAGTAGAGGCCGCACTAGGGCTAGGATAACGATTCCCCTCTAAAAGGAACGTTATTTTAGTACCCTCGCTCCCGAACTCATTTCTTGTTTATAGAACAATTTGGGCATGGGTAAACTTATGATTCGTGCTAATTATTCCATGAACTTCACATGGAAGAAAGGCATGAACGAGGTTTATGAGTTTTTCCTAAAACTCAATGGCGACTCCTACTTGTTTCATACAAAAAAGCGTAATGATAGAATCAATTCTAATTCAAGGTCCCCCAAACAGTCAGGAATTCAAATCCTATTACACCCTAACAAGTGTAAAGTCCTAGGCTTTTAAGTGGCCAAGGGCATTTAAGGAGAGTACCCCTTACGATGGGATCACCCTCCTTATAGTGGGGGATGGCGGGGATAAAGGTGGTTGGGGCTGAGGTGTGATGGTTTTTTTTTTTATAATTATTTTTTGGTAATTTATTAATTATTTATTTTAAATTTTAAGTAATTTAAAAGAAAATTAATCATATTGTGCCTTGTGGTGTCACGTGACATACTTAACCCTAATGACTAACGGAGTTAACGTTCGTTAGTCATTTGGTGATATTTTTGTTAAACATAGGGGCATATAGTGTATTTGAAATTTTTTTTCATGTGTATATGGTGAATAAAATTTAAATAATATTCAGGGATATATGGTGAAAATTTCGTTAATTTTTTTTGGAATCTTCAAACTATAACGATTCGGTTTGGGTTGTAGATCGGTTTTCTAGTCCGATCCTAATTAACCAACCCAAATCTTTGGATTTTGTTAAAATTTTTTTATTTTCGATTCGATTCGATCTTGGACTGATGAACAACCCTACTACACAGTTAACATGTTCTAAGTATAATTAGGGGAAATAAACCAAAATAACTTTCGTAGTATTGTAACATAAAAATTCTTGCGTAGTCGTCAACTATGAACGACTATAGTCGACTAAGATAAGATATTAAATCTAAACCGTTAATTTCGTATTATTTGTCTAAGCCTAGTCGTTCAATTCGACATCTCAAAAAAAAAAAAAAAAAAAAGTCCTCAAGTCATGTTTGGATAAATTTTTTTGTTCAAACGCTTTTTTTTTTTTTTTTGTTTCTTTTATAAAATTTAATAAAAATATCTTCCAATATTTCATTCTCAAACTATATCATAATCAACCTTAAATAACCTTCATATGGTTTTCAACATCATCTTCAACCTATGTAATCTAAAACCTTCATGTTCAACTTACAACATTCATTTTTCATCTACAACTTGTCCATAATTACCAAAGTATATATGAAATCAATAAAATCAACGCCTATTCATCATAATTCTGGTTCAATAAATTAATTAAATTATAATATTTAATTTAATTTCATAAATTATAATCAATTTATTATTTATTTGTATTATCGTTCAAAAATTCACTTAATATATATAATGATTTCGTGTTAACATTTGATCAGTCATATGATTTCAAGATTATTACGCCATTGTTGAATGTTAAGAATTAATTTTATGATTTTATATTTATTTAATGATTTTGGGATTAATTTCTAGACTAGTCACATAATTTTGTGTTTAACTTTCACTAATCGTATGAATTCGTGAGTATTACCTGTCATTATTGAATGTTGAAGCTATATAGCATGATTTTAGGTTAGAGACAAATAAAAATAAAACAAGAAATTTTTATTATTTTTGAAAGGGAATAAAAAAGATATTTAACTAAAACTGAAAGAGGTGTTTCCATGATTTTAGCTATAGTACATATTTTATTATATAAACACGCGTTATTTATAAAAAAAAATAGAGAAGGCATGATTTGGGGAGGGAATATATGATAAAATCTTTTCCTATTTTTATTGTTTCAATTTTGTAAATAAATAAAAATCTAATATCATATCACTAATATATAAAGCCGGTCTCGTAGCCAGGCCACGAAACAGTGACACTTGACATTCTAGTTATTCGTCATGTGTCACGTCACATAGGCAAAAACTAGGTTTTATAGTGACACATATGATGCTTAATAAGAGAATTTTGGATAGATTTTTCAAGATAAAATTGCTATAGAGAGTTTTATTTTTGATATACTTCTACTATTTCATATATACAAGATTAATCATAATTTTTAATAAATATCCTATAAGTCGGTTATGTTTTTATCATTAAATTTGTTTTGAAAAATTCTTTAAAATAAGATCCATTAATAATATTTTCAATAAAAATAATTTCAAGCTAATAACAACATAGATATATTTAATTAATTAAATAATAGAGAATATGTAAAAATAAGTTCGAAAAATAATTTTAGTTTGCTAATAATACTTTCACTTCAGTAAAAATGGTTCAACTTCAATAAAAATAATTTTAAGTCAATCATGATATAGATTTCTATTTACAAAAAAAAAAAAAAAACTACAAAAATTATAGTACTATATAAATTATCAAAAAGGATTATATGACCGTATTTAACATTCAAGCCAAAAAAGTTATCATAAACTTTTAACAACAATCCGGGCATCGCCTCGGAACAAAGCTGAAAGGAATGGTGTCCTTCAAACAAGTGTATTATTCCGATAGAGGGTTCGGAGTTATTAAAAAGCTAATTATTCAGAAAGTTCAAGTGATCGGAATGCCTAGGTTGAGGCCGGTTTCGATCAGTAATATTAATGTATAATTAATATTACAGCTTAATCTTGACTGAACCCTTCGGGTCACACCCAAGCAACTTACAATCCGACACGACAAATTAATCCGAAAGGAATTAATGAGTCACTCGAGTAATGTGAACAAAGATGTCGGATTCAAAGCTTAGAGCGTCGGAACCGAATGATATAAGAAACTTAATTATTACCCTAAACATGATACTAGGAAGCAATAAAACATCCTAACATGATACTAGGATTCAAAATAATAAACTAAACATGATTTCAATATCAAAAGATCAATTAAAAAATTAAAGCACTTACTTCGATGTCTCGTATCTCTTTCTAATAACACAATACATACGTTAGTAACTTCAAGGAAAATATTAAAATTAAAGAATTAAATTAAATAATTAAAAGAAAGAGTTAAAAAGTTTAGACCGGATTTGGGACCAAACCCTTAGAAGGTATCAACCTTTCACATCTAGGGCGAAGGAAACTTCGAACTTCGCTTGGTGTTTCTAGATCTACTGTATGCGGTATTGTGTTTGTAAAAAGGTTAGGCTAGTAAGAGGGAGAGAGAATAAGTTTTAGTTTAGAGAAAGAGCAGAAATAGAGCATTCTGGTTATTGAAAACGGAGGTCCAAGGACCCTATTTATAATAAAAATAGTCCGGAATTGATAGAAAAGAGTTAGAGTTCGAAAAGGAATAAAACTACATCCTGCCGCCAACGACAGAGCTCGTAGCCAGACTAGCTTTAGGAATAATAATTAATAATAGTCCCTCCTCTAGATCATTGGGCCGCATATAAGAACCAAACCAGGCCCAGTGTAGTATTTTGTTCATAACTTCCTCATTATTCATCGGAATTGGGATTATAATATATCGTTGAAAAGCTCTTTTCGAGCCCTATACAACTACATCATTATTGGACCATTGTCATTGACCAAACTGAACTGGAAAATAGAGCAGGTTTTCGAAAACATAAAGAAAGATTTTTTATAAAACTAACCGCAACATTGGACTTTACACACTTTCACTTCATTCGATTATGTTTCGATGCGAAAGGTATTCATCACTGGGTTTGGTTTTGGGGAGACAAAAATGGGTGTCTATAGAAAGAATCGTTATTCTTGCCCTAGTTACCACCTCTACTAGTTTTTCCTTTTTTACAATTTCATTACCAAATAATATATGCAACGAGATACCTAAAGCTAAATTAGTTTATTTTTTTACACGCCTTGATCACGTAGGAGTTACATTGCAAAGTCATTATTCTTTATTTAATTCAAATTCGTGAGAAGAACAAAATAAAAAGATTCGCCTTAGCTTAAGTGGTCAACCATCAATTAATTATTCAATTCTCTTCTTATATAACGCAAGATACTATGTGCAATTAATTAATTAGAAATCCGTTTAAACTGATCAAACAACACTAATTAATTAATTCAAGTTATTTTAAACAATAAAAATAAAGGTGACTGATCAAAGTGCTCGGGAATTTACCACTTCTCTTTGCTAGGTTTTCGTTTAGAACGTTTATGGACTCCTTCTTGTTATGGAACTTCCACCGTAGTAACAAATATTAAAGGGGGTGAGTGTAGAGGATAAGAGGGTTTGGTAGCTTACAAGTTCACAAGATTTCTGCCAGCGTTTTAGGTTAATTTTTGTCTGTTTGAGCCTCGTATTAATCCCCTATTTATAGGGAACGGAGATGATTAGGGTTTTGAACATTCTGCCGCAGCAGCTTTCACGCGCATCTTAATAGGTTGCATGCAGCAGACCAGGGCAAGTGAATTAGTTGCGCTGCTATAGGCAGCGCGACTATTTATCTTGCGCGCGGTATTGTGGTAAGATTCAATTTCATATTTTTATGAAATTTTGGATCTTCCGCAAGCGCATCACTAGCATTTGCACTGTGAGTTGCTCGCAACCTTGTGAGTTGCGCACGCTAGACCAGCGCGACTCATTGAGATGCGCGCGAATTTATCAACTGCAGCATTAATTTAACCTAGACGCCTCTTGTAGACACCCATTTGTGTCTCCCCAAAATCAAACCCAGTGATGAGTACCTTTCACATCGAATCATAATCGAATGAAGTGAAAGTGTGGAAAGTTTAGTGTTGCGGATAGTTTTAATTTCTTTTCTCTTCTCCCTGTTTTTGAAAACTTATTTTAAGAAAATAGTCAATCCAGTTTGGTTGGTCCATGATATGGGTCCAATAGTAGTGTAGTTGGATGGGGCTTGACAAGAGCTTTCCAACGATATATTATAAGCCCGATTCCGATGAATATTGAGGAAGTTATGGCCTATTTACTAAACTGGGCCCGTTTCGAGCCTTATATGCGGCCCAATGATCTAGGGGAGGGCCTAATATATAGATTTATCATTCCTAATGCAATTAGGAATGGTTTTAGTCTTCTGGATTCTTCTAGAAGGTTCTTTTCATTCCTAATTCAATTAGCATTGATAAATTGACTTTTGTTGACTTTTCAGAGTTTTAATTAAAATCAAAGAGCATTTTTGAGGAAAATACGATTTTATCCTCCTGTACGGCAATTTTTATCTGATTTTAAGAAAACGCGTGAATTTCCAGGTCAGCGCCAAACGCCAGCTGTAGTGCCTGGCGCCAATAGCTAGCCTTGGCGCCTGGCGCCAATAGCTAGCGTTGGCGCCAACCTTGTTTTATGTGCGCCAGACTCTGTTTTGATATTTTATCTTTTTGGCTGATTTTCTCTATAAATAATATCGTAAAAACTCCATTTTCGATAACAAGTTTTCATCAATTATCTACAACCAATCCACCAAATCTCATCAAGAAATTCTTTACTTACTCTTTCTCTTTTTTTTTAAACTAGCTTCTCTCAAATACAAAATTCCGCATACATTAGATCTAGAAACACCTAGCCATATTTGAATTTGCCTTCGCCCTAGACGTGAAAGGTTTAATTTCTGAGGGTTTGGTCCCAAATCTCTATTTCCATTATTTAATTTAATTGTTGTTTATTATTTTCCTTGAAGTTACCGACGCGTGTATTTTGTTATTAGAAAGAGGTACGAGGCATCAAAGTAAGTACTTTAATGGTTTTTATTGATGTTATGATGTAGAAATCATGCTTAGATTGTTATTTTGATTCCTAGTATCATGTCTAGGGTAACTTTAATATCAAGTATGATTAAAAGTATGATGCTTCCTATGTTCTTCCTAATATTTATGATTTTGAGTTTCATGTTAGGGTTAAAGATTTGATTTTTGATGTTTAGTGACATGCTAGGGTTTGTTATTAATCTTGTTAGTATCATGCCTAGGATCTTTCTATTATTATGCTTTAACATTATTATGATGATTTATAATTATGATTGTTATGATTATATTTTTTATTATTTTGATTATTATTATGTTGCTTGATATTATTTATTATTATTGCTTGATCACGCCTTTTATGCATGTTTAAAGGGAATTTGTACTTGTAATCACGCTTAATAAGACATTTAATAATCTTGTTTAGGGTTAATGTGATTATAATTCAAGTGATCGCCAATAATAGATTTATTTGTGCATTAAATTCAACCAACATAGATAAACAGGTTTAGGGTTAATCCTATTGATTGCATGTTAGTGAAAAAGCGCACATGAATACGATCAGAATAAATTAGAGGCTTATTATTAGGGCAGGTTCAATCTCTTTTAGGTTGGATTTGTACCTTCATCCCCGAACCCTTATTTGGTTCAAGACCTATTGGAGTTGACGATCTCTTGGATCGTTAAGGGGTGTAACCTTCACCCTGTGAACGGTTTACAAGTTCCATAAACTTGTTGGCGACTCTTTTGCTCTATCTTCTTCCCTTTTGGACGCCACCGTACTTTAGTGTATGATCACAGTGGGGTTCAAGCTAGGGGTTAACGCTTGAAATTATCCCTTACAGTTTTTGGCGACTCCACTGGGGAGGATTTCTATTTTAATTCCTGAATATTTTTCGGCAATGATTTAGAATGAGTGGATGAGACTCGAAACGTTCTAAGTATTTCATGTGCGTAATTTTGATTAACATTATTGTTATATGCATAAAAAAGATCTCATTGGAAAGACCATCCGTAATGAGTTAAAACATAGGATTTTACACGTAGGAAATTTGAGAAATATCTTTCACAACTAGGACCGAAATAACACTGCGCGAAACTGGAAAATTTTATCGAATATAGAAAGCTGCTAAGGCATGTAGGAATTAGCGCCAGGGGCTAGAGCATTGGCGCCAAAATTTGAACTGTAGCGCCAGACGCCAGCATTGGCGCCAGGCGCTAAAGCTAAAACCTGGCGCCAGTCTCTATTTGCTGGCGCCAAATTCTTCCAATACCGAGCCAGAAATATGCGTTCTAATTTCCACCAGTTTTTCGTATTGTTTGCTCAATCCTACTTCCTGATTAAGTTTTTCTCACTTTTCTGAAACCCATATGTGTTCTACATATGGACATAACCCTCTGGGAATTCATGCTCCATCTACCTGATTGAACGCTCTGAGCAACAAAGGGTACATCCGAGAATGTTGAATTCACCAAACCATGGAAGCGAGTTTTTTCCTAAAACTCGCGGTGTCCCATCCACTCGCGCCAACCCTTCTTGGTTAGGCTTCCGCGCGGTGCATCCGGACAATTAACCATGGACCCTCTATTGACTAAACCATATCCCAAACTTTAGAGAACTATAGCCATGGTTAGGTTGCAAACTCATTGCATCATATTGTTCCTACTTGACTAATTGTGCATTATTTGTTGTGCATATATTCTATGTTTTCTTAACCGTTTTGTTTGACTTGTGTTGAGATTAAATAAATTAATGACTTAAAGAACTTTGCCTAATTAATTAATTAATTAATTTGAGTCAATAAAGTCTAATATCTTAATCAGAATTGACCTAGTACGACTTTAGGCATACCCCTGTTGATTAATACCACCGAAAACAGTCCCAGATTGAAGCTCCAACATTGGCGCCATAGTTTGGACTGTAGCGCCACTCTATGGAGTGTGGTGCTTGGCGACAGCTCTGTCGTCTGGCGCTACACTACACAGTGTGACGCCAGTCCTGTCGTTTTGCCGACAGTTCGGATTATTGATCGATTCATCACCTAGTGTCTAATTAACCAGTTTGCTAATTAAGTCGATTAAATTTCGCTGTCAATAACACCTTGTCGAGTCATTAATTGAGTCTAGACACTAATTCACATAGTCTAGCCACATGGTCATGACACGAGTCTTAACATATCACCTACACTCACTAGTCTTAGCACACACTGAGTATATGTCACCATGACCATGTCTTAGGTTCATGCATGAGTCGGTTTTTTCCATCATTTGAGTTAGGGGGTACATTCTACTCCTAGTTCTTCATATCCCTCCATCTACATCATTTTTTCTTCACATTCTATTCCAATCTTTCTTCATTTCCTCTATCCATTGCATGTTGAATAAAGTTTGAGTCAAATAATTAACAATGAATATCCCCAAATTCCTTTTCCACAGTACTTGGGCGAGGAGAGAAGGGCGATTAATCAAGGACAACCTCTTTATTTAAGTTTCACTCTTTGATAAACCAATTCGTCAAAAGAGGAAGGCTAAAAAGATAATGGCAAGTCAAGAAGAGGTTAATGAACTTAGGAATCAATTGAATGATGTGACTGAGGTGTTAAAGGCTTTAACCCTCAAAATTGATGACCCTATGAAGCAACAACAAATGAACCTCATGCAAGAAAGTTTGAGAAAGCTATCTAGTGATTATAAATTTCAGGGCATGAGTTCACAAGGGGTCTCGCTGGACAAGGAACTTCTTCCGCATAAGTTCAACGCCACTGACATCCAAAAATTCAAGGCAACAGATAACCCTTACTTTCATCTAAGAGCTTTCGAAACCATAATGAGTATTAAGGGTATTGATAAGAAGGTTTTCCCCTCTCTATTCTCACTATCTCTTGAAACTGTCAGCCAACAATGGTTCTTCTCCCTTGACAAAGAGAAAACCTCTACCTGGGAATCGATAGTAAACGCTTTTGTTGATAGGTACAAGTGCAATATTCAAGTTGAAATCGACCATAGACAACTTGAGATGCTAAGACAAAAAGAGAATGAAGGATTTACTTCTTTCTTTAATAAATGGAGGGAAACTTCCGCTAGGATGATTGAGGTACCCACTGAAAAAGAATCTGTGAGGATGTTTATCAAGAATCTCCAAGAGAAGTATTCGAAAACGCCCACTCTAGTAATAATGTCAGTACCTTTGACCATAATTGTGTCTTAGCCATGGACAATCAAGGATCTAAAAGGAAACCCAGGAGAGAGTTCACACCCATTGGAATGACCTACGATGCTGCTTTCGATCGTCTCTATGATCGAGGATTAATCAAACCTATTGGCCCCACCGAGGATCCAACGCCAGAAAATCGATCTTCGAGATGGAATCCCAACTCTTATTGCAAGTACCATCGAGGAAACGGTCATACCACTGATGAATGCTACAGGTTTCAAAATCTCATTCAAGATCTCATAGAAGAAAACAAGATCTCATTGCCTCTAGCTAACGAGAAGACTGGTGATGATGAAGCAAATGACACAATATAAGAGGCGAGCTTCAACGACAAGATTTCATGACCTCTTTTTCTATTTCTTTTTCATTTTTTCCTTTCCCCAACAAGTCTAGCATAGGCACCTTTCTTTTCCCTTAGATTACTTTTGTATATTTTCTATTTATTTTCCTTTAATAAAATGAGCATTTATTTCCTTGCATATGATCATCACATTGCATTGCATTGAAAAAAAAAATCATTGTCGAACTAAGAACAAGGTATACCAATGATTTGAGGAACCCCTTGTAGCCGCATCATATTGCCTTTCACCCTTCAAATATGCAATCCATTCTTCATAAACCACTTTGAGCCTCGTCTAACGATAGACCTTTCATTTTTCAACCTACATCTACCTAACTTTGGGATGAGATGGTGCGCAACTTATGCAATTTTCAATTTCATAAAAGCTTGAGTGAATTCAAAATATTAAAATAGCAAAAAATAAAAATAATAATAAAAGTGTACAAAAGGGAAAGTGTTCCAATGTCTTTGATATGAAAATATCTTCGATAAGAACACGTCTCAGATTGTGTCTCTTATCGAGTGCTCAGTACCGTGCCTGAGAAACATGAATACCAAGTGAGTGATAGACCGCATGATCGGGATTGCCCACACTTATCAAAATAAAATAAATGCTAAAGCAAAAGAAAGAGCTAAAAAAGAGTAGAAAACCTAAAGCATGCAAATACAAATATTCAAAAGCAAGGTTGCACACCTTGGGGGCTTATCGAGGGTCTTGAGCCTTTATCCCCTTCTTCTATAACCTTTAGCCTAACCACGTTACAACCCTTAAAAAGACCTTTTTGAGTTATACATACACTTGTGCGAGGTTCGGCTAGAGCTACGTTCGGCCTGATTCCTAACGGATACGTAGGCAACCTCACATCGAGGTGCGGCCGTAATAAACATGCATTCATATTCAAATTCACACACTTACACCATGATCATATCAAGGGATTCCCTGTGTTCATCCCTATTCATTTAGAGCTAGACTTGGGGCCTTGATCCTTACATCATTAGCTTACCTAGCCTAAAGAGTCACCATCATTTGACTCTTCTTAAAATAATATTTTCCCACACACTTAGCCCTTGCGGCCTAACTTTAGTATCACTTTCACACACCGCACAGATACATGACCAAATATACTTTCCCTTAGGAACCCTTTGTCATGAAATCTCAACATAACGCTAAAGCATGCCTTGTCATGTCAAAATCGCTCATCACTCATCATTGCATCACAAAGGACGAAGTGCTTAGCCTCCGTGCCTAAGTTACCCAAATACTTTCATCATGGAATCAACAATTGAGATAGTATCAAACAACATTTGACTAAGCTCATTCAACATGCATCTTCAAAAAACTTCACTTCAATTCTTTTTTCGCGCCTTTCCTTTTCGGGAGAAAGTCGGTACCCTCCACAAAAATGACGGAAAATTTTTATTTTTGATTTTTTGCATTTTCGAGTCGCACGATCACAATACAATGCACATACGAGTCATGTACACATTTAGTCATGTCATGATATCACCTTGATTTGAGTCTAACACATGTGTCAAACACTTTGAGTCGAGTCAACCTCGAGTCAATCACAGCGAGTTAAGTTTATACCTTGAGTCATGTCAAGTCAATGAGTCAAGAAACACTAAGTCTTAGGTCAACCCTAAAGAGATTAGCAAAGTCCTATTGTCAACGATATAAATGCAGGTACATCCCAGCAGGCAATTAAGGACATTCCCGGATATTTTTTTCAAAAAAAAAAAACCGCGAATATGACCGAATGAGATTCTTCCAAGATGAGAGGAGTTTGAGCAAAATTACATGGATCAGTAAATTAGAGATGAAGAGCTTTAATTTACAAGAGATTTGAGCAGATTTGGTTGAAAGGAAACGACCAAGTTTAAAGTTCGAAGCGAAATCAAGCAACATTGGCAGTAAGAGCAGAATAGGGAAGACCCGATTCCAGCGCCAGACGACAACATCCAGAGTCTGGCAATAGATTTCAGAGCCTGGCTTTAGATCCCAGCGTCTGGCGAAAGAGCCAATTCTTGACGCCAGAGATATTACAGCAGCGACAAAGCTCGAAGCCTCTCAGAAAAATGATTTCGATCTCATACAGCAATTTCGGGTTCCTTGGTACGCCAGTTAGCCCCTATAAGCAATTTGACATGATTAAGTAGTCGGTTTGATTATAGTCTAAGTGATCGACCTGGCGAAAGATCGTCTCACTTAGCTTAAGCGAATAAAACACTGGCTCATTACAATCGGTTTAAAAGCAAGCACTTAAACGACAATATTTCCAAATATGGATTGTCGCGCGTTCTTCTTAAACGAAAATTTTTCCAAAGATTGGATTGTCATCTCCAATTGACAATATTTCCAAAAAAATGGATTGTCGTGCATCTTTTTCAACGACGATTTTTCCAAGATTGGATTGTCATCTCTGGCAAGGTTTCCAAGCATGGGTTGTCGTGCTCCTTCTTTGTTTGGCAAGTTTTTCCAAGTTCGGATTGTCATACATTCATCGATTCATTGGCAAGTTTTCCGAGATTGGATTGTTATACACCCAGTTCCCTATGGAAAAATTTTCCAAAGGATTGTTGTAGGTCTCTACTCATCATAAATTTCGGCAAAAGTTCCTCAACGTGGATTGTTATCCATTTCAGCAAGTGGAAAATTTTCCCGAAGTGGATTGTCGATCGACTCTTTTTTGGCAAATGTTCCAAGTCAAGGATTGTTAATTGTGGCAATAGTTTCCTAAATGGATTGTCGCATAATGTAGGCAAATTTCCAAAGTGGATTGCTTTCAAGAGTTATATTCCAAGATGTGGATTGTCGATCGTAGCAAGATTCTTATGACAGATTGTTACAAAGCATTGGCAACTTTTCCCAAAGATTGGATTTTGGCAAATTTTTCCGAGATACGGATTGTCGCTTCATCGTGGCAACATTTCCAAGGATGGATTGTTACGAAGTGTTGACAACTTTCCCTAAATCGGATTATCATACATCATACAAGAGAGTCGTGTTGGCAATTATTCCCAAAGAAAAGAGGATTGTCATCACAGCAAAGGCACCGACGTACAGGTTCAAAAGCAACAAAAGCGCCGACGTACAAGCATAGCGGAAGCAAGGTTCAAGCGAGCTTTTAAAGATCGACAAGCAGAGATCTTTGGTAATTTCCCTTGGAAAATTATCGCAACAAATGACGATGGCTTCAAACGAGGATATCTTCGACGGCATTCCCTAGATTGTGGAGAGTTGTCACAAACAACTGAAGGTGATTTAAAGCAAAATTATCTTCGATGGTATTCCCTTGGACGTGGAATATTATCAATGCGGATGAAGGTGATTTCAAGAGAAATTATCTTCGATAGTATTCCCTTGGACGTGGAATATTATCAATGCGGAAGAGGATTGTTTCAAGCGAAATAATCTTCGATAGTATTCCCTTGGACGTGGAATATTATCAATGCGGAAGAGGATTGTTTCAAGCGAAACAATCTTCGATGATATTCCCTTGGACGTGGAATATTATCATAGCGGGAGAGGATCATTTCAGGCAAAGTAGTCTTCTATAATGGAAGCAGTTACAAGCATAGCAGTTTTCAAGCGGGATGGCATTCTCTTGGCAGGAGGTCATCAAAATAACAGTAAAGCAGCAGCAAATCGGTTACTTTCAGAGACGTGTGCTCGACAGTGCAAGATACGCGTTTCTTAACTCTTTTATCTGTTTAACTAACGCTAGTTTTGCAGGTATCGCCGTTATAAGAGTGACTTAGGATCGCAGAACGTTCTGAATCATTCTCCGTCCCTATCGATACTTTGACTTTTGTTTTCGAACTTGCGTTTCTTCAAACTCAGTTAAAGTTGGGGCTTCTATAGACACCCATTTGTGTCTCCCCAAAACCAAACCCAGTGATGAGTACCTTTCTCATCGAATCATAATCGAATGAAGTGAAACTGTTGAAAGTTTAGTGTTGCGGATAGTTTTAATTTCTTTTCTCTTCTCCCTGTTAATGAAACTTATTTTAAGAAAATAGCCAATCCAGTTTGGTTGGTCCATGATATGGGTCCAATAGTAGTGTAGTTGGATGGGGCTTGACAAGAGCTTTCCAACGATATATTATAAGCCCGATTCCGATGAATATTGAGGAAGTAATGGCCAATTTACTAAACTGGGCCCGTTTCGAGCCTAATATGCGACCCAATGATATAGGGGAGGGCCTAATATAGATTTATCATTCCTAATGCAATTAGGAATGGTTTTAGTCTTCTAGATTCTTCTAGAAGGTTCTTTTCATTCCTAATTCAATTAGCATTGATAAATTGACTTTTGGTTACTTTTCAGAGTTTTAATTAAAATCAAAGAGCATTTTTGAGGAAAATACGATTTTATCCTCCTGTACGGCAATTTTTATCTGATTTTAAGAAAATGCGTGAATTTCCAGGTGAGCGCCAAACGCCGGCTGTAACGCCTGGCGCTAGCCTTGGCGCCTGGCGCCAGGGTCAACGCCGGGCGCCAATAGCTAGCGTTGGCGCCAACCTTGTTTTATGTGCGCCAGACTCTGTTTTAATATTTTATCTTTTTGGCTGATTTTCTCTATAAATAATGTCGTAAAAACTCCGTTTTTGATAACCAGTTTTCATCAATTATCTACAACCAATCCACCAACTCTCATCAAGAAATTCTTTACTTACTCTCTCTTTTTTTTTTAAACTAGATTCTCCAAAATACAAAATTCCGCATATATTGGATCTAGAAACACCTAGCCATATTCGAAGTTGCCTTCGCCCTAGACGTGAAAGGTTTAATTTCTAAGGGTTTGGTCCAAAATCTCTATTTCCATTATTTAATTTAATTGTTGTTTATTATTTTCCTTGAAGTTACTGACGTGTGTATTTTGTTATTAGAAAGAGGTACGAGGCATCAAAATAAGTACTTTAATGGTTTTTATTGATGTTATGATGTAGAAATCATGCTTAGATTGTTATTTTGATTCCTAGTATCATGTCTAGGGTAACTTTAATATCAAGTATGATTAAAAGTATGATGCTTCCTATGTTCTTCCTAATATTTATGATTGTTAGTATCATGTTAGGGTTAAAGATTTGATTTTTGATGTTTAGTGACATGTTAGGGTTTGTTATTAATCTTGTTAGTATCATGCCTAGGATCTTGCTATTATTATGCTTTAACATTATTATGATGATTTATAATTATGATTGTTATGATTATATTTTTATTATTTTGATTATTATTATGTAGCTTGATATTATTTATTGTTATTGCTTGATCACGCCTTTTATGCATGTTTAAAGGGAATTTGTACTTGTAATCACGCTTAATAAGACATTTAATAATCTTTTTTAGGGTTAATGTGATTATAATTCAAGTGATCACCAATAATAGATTTATTTGTGCATTAAATTCAACCAACATAGATAAACAGGTTTAGGGTTAATCCTATTGATTGCATGTTAGTCAAAAAGCGCACATGAATACGATCAGAATAAAGTAGAGGCCTATTATTAGGGCAGGTTCAATCTCTTTTAGGTTGGATTTGTACCTTCATCCCCGAACCCTTATTTGGTTCAAGACCTATTGGAGTTGACGATATCTTGGATCGTTAAGGGGTGTAACCTTCACCCTGTGAACGGTTTACAAGTTCCTAAAACTTGTTGGCGACTCTTTTGCTCTATCTTCTTCCCTTTTTGACGCCACCGTACTTTAGTGTATGATCACAGTGGGGTTCAAGCTAGGGGCTAACGCTTGAAATTATTCCCTACACCTCTAAATCCATCGTTTTTAGGGTTTAAGCTCGGGATTAAGCCTAATTATGATCAGACTTAGTTGATTGGACCTTAATGCTTTGGTTTTTGGGTTAGTCTAGCTTATTTTTATGTTCTTGCAATTCAATCAGTTATCCATAAGTGTTCCTTACGTTAATCCAACATAAAGATGGTTTTATTTATTGTCATTGCACTTCCTGTCGGGACAAAAGGCCAAAAGTAGATGTCTACACTTGCCTTTGAACGATTTTTAATCGATCATCTATCAAGAGCCTATTAAATAGAGCGTTGTTGTCAATGTGACATTGCTAAAGATGTTCAGAACACAAGTCATGTCCATGACTTCATCCTTGTGAGTTTTCATGTTGGATAAATGTTTGCCTATAATCAAGCATCTTTGACTCATGACTTAGACAACCATGCCATTCAAACAAAACAAAGAATATTGCTCTTTTACTTTGAATGTGAGTCTTTCTGTCTGTAAATGGATCGTTTGCTAATTATGGAACACAATAACCTTTATTCGTTCCAACCATAGCTTAAAAGGTCTTTAAACAAAACATATGACCTTACAACTGATATAACACTTCTTGCTTCATTCAAAGATTGTAAGTCAATAACTTAGCTTAAAGTCTACGATTTTTTTACCAAATTCCCTTGACCTTTCGAAAAATTCATCAAATGCCCTCAATTTTTCAAAATTCACCTAATACCACTAACATTTGTTATTATTCACATCGTGACCTCAAAATACCCCTGACAATAAAGGTCCGTTAACAATAAAATTTAATTCACCAAATGCCCTAACTTTGTTAAATATTTACACAAAATACCTCTATTTTTTGAGTTACGACGACAAGTTTGAAATTTAGAAAACTAACTGTTAGTTTTTATTTTCACTCTTTTTTACATAAATACATAACACATTGCAGCCCTTTTATTTGCTTAACCACAAATTTTAACACGATGAGTTATATGTCTAAATCCTCTTCCTCAATGTATGAGTGCGTAAGAGTTGCACAAACAACCTCTATTCATAAAAAGAAGTGTTGGAGACTAGGAAAATAGAGGGAAAAAAAGGGGTTAAACGAAGTAGAGATGATAATTTTGCGGGCTTGGACTTAAAACAGATCGGGCTTAATATAGCAAACCCAAGCCCCTTTTATGCAGGCTTGAAAATTGTTCATACCCGCCCTAGTAAACGGTTTGGGCTTGTCTGCGGGCTAAAGAACTTAGAGCTTCTAGTTGCAAATTTTCTCCTACAACTACAATATTTGTTTTCAAATCTTACATAAGAGTACTCATACATTGAGGAAGATGACTTAGACATATAACTCATGATGTTAAAATTGTGGTTAAGTAAATAAGAGAAATGTTATGTGTTTAGTATTTATGAAAAAAAGGGTGAAAATCAAAACTAATGGCTAGTTTCTTAAATTTCAAAATAGTCGTTGTACCTAATAAATAGAGGTATTTTGTGTAATTATTTAACAAATTTAAGGCATTTGGTGAATTAAATTTTATTGCTAACGGACCTTTAACGTCCGGGGTATTTTGAGGTCACGGTGTGAATAATAATAAATGTCAGTGGTACTTGGTTAATTTTGAAAAACTTGAGGGTATTTGGTGAATTTTGTAAAACTTTAAGAGCATTTGGTGAAACACCCGTAAATTCAATGGTTTGAGGCACTTTCAAAGTGGAACACTCAAGCAGTATCCGATACTTGTGAAGATAACGAGTTGCTAAGTTAACTACAATAACATGAACTCATGGGTAGAAATGGTATCTTATTCATTTTCTTTGTTCCTTTTTTCTTAGATTTCTTATCATACATCATCTCATAACCATTAAGAAACCATTTATTTAAGTGTTTTGACCTTTATACTTTGTTAGGCATAATCAAGCATCTAATGCACCATAAAACAAAGTTTTATCTTTTCTTTTAATTCTTACTTACATTACTACATCATTGAGTTGTACTCATTAGTGTATGAAGAGAAAAGATATGTTGGTTGTCAACTACTGACAGTTTGAGTTTTGTTTATCAAAACTACCTACTATCTTGAATACATAGATATAAAAGTCATTTATGAGAGGTTGTATCTTAGAAATTCTTTTCCTTTCTTTGAGAACTATTTTAAAAAAAGTTCCTTTACCAATCATTAAAAAACAATATAAATTGATTTAGAATTCTACAAATATAAGTGCAAAGTATAACCAATTATTAAGATAATAACACAATAAGTTTGAAATTTAAAGCATACATGCATATTTTCAATCTTATTAAGCGTTATATCCACGCATATAAAATTGTCCTTTTTAGGTGAGAATAAAATGATTCCAAGATCCCAAAAATTAGAAAGTGATTAAGCATGCTTTTGCTAGTCTTAACACTTAATATGGTAAGGTAAGCAATTCACTTGCTAATAGCTTTCAGCTATTCTGGTTTGATAAAGCATTGCATCTAATGCTTCCATGACGTTTATCTCCATTGTCAAGGCATCTTAGAAATCCTTACTGATATTGTTGAGTTTAACCAGAATCAATGTGTATATGATGTCTTGCTTTGGCAAATCCATTATCATAGTTACATCCCTAGGAAATTAGTGATGCCTCGCTTTGACATAGCCCATCACTATTCTCATTAGTTCGGTAAGTGTTATTGGCAAATTTAACTCAATATATATAGGGACCTAGGGTTTCTATGATGCATGATTTAGGTGAACTTAAGTAATCATCACAACATTAATTTGAAATCCTTAACGTGCATCTAACATATCTTTCATATATAAGCACAATATATATAGAAAACATAAGTAAAAGATGCATTTGGCAACTAGCATGACCCTTGGCTCTTCAAGGGTCTTTATTGCAACTTTATGGCTTCGTCTTCTTAGAAACGTCATCTTCAAGACATCACCATCAATTATGCAACGACTAGTAATTAAGATTAGGTCTAATCTAAATATTAAGGTACAAAAATACGTAACGGTTCGCAGATCATATTTAGATTTACAAAAATACATAACCGATCAAAGTCCTTATTAACTATCCTAATTGGGCCCCACTAGTTGCCTTTTCATAAAATTTTGATAGAATATTCATTTTATTCATCCATTCACTATATGTGAATGAATATGTGAATGAATGGCCCATGCATGTTACAACAGAAACGAGTAATAATGTAATATCAGGCGTCAACTAGTAACTAACTTAGGTGGTTAGTTCGATTAATGCGCCTAAGCTAATTAAAACTAGTCAAAGTTGTTAACCAATTATGTGATTAAGCACGATAAAAAAGCTCAAGTAAATAATAACGCTCCTACTAAATTCCACATCTGACTTAATTAATCCAATAATTAAGCCGATAAACCCAAATTTTGCCAAATAAATTTGCAAATGCCGGAAAAAACATAGGCCTAGCCTCATTTTATTTAAAATAATTAAACAATTAAATAAATAATTAAATCGACAAAATCGCAAAAAGATATAGCCCAACTATCCCCAAGTGCCTAGTGATGAGGGGTGAAACTAGGTCGTTTACTAATCCTCCCTCGATCAACTAAATTTATAAACATTTAACAAACCTAAATACCAGTATAGAGGAAAGTCAAGGGTCAAACCCAAAGGAACGGTAATGTTCAAATGCTTTCGATTTGGGTTCTTAAGCTACGTCGAAGCCAAAGCTAAAGAGAGAACACTAACAACTAACAAAATAAACAAACCAGACAAATAAAACACTACAAATAGGGATCAACAAGTAATCATGACAATTGTAGCAACTCGGGAACAACATGCAATTCAATGGTTGCGAAGACTAATGGTAAGAGCAATCAAAAGAGCTCAACAATCTATCTCCTAGAGGTCTAACTAACGCCAACTACGAGAGACTCTTACTAGGAAAATCACTAGCCAAACTCAATCAACAATAATTGTGAGCTACAAATCAATGGCCCGTATCAATGTCGAATCTGAATGAAATCTAGCATAATTCTCAAGGCCTAATCAAATTACACAGATGCACAATATATATTAATCTTTTAAATCTAAACAATTAATCAACATAATTCCCAAATTAAGCACAATCAATCGATCATCCAAGTTTTACCCAATCCCTAGCCAAACAACTACTCTAACATCATCATCTAATCAACTAACAACTAAGGATTTCAAGAATCAACCATATATGAAGAACAACTACACTAATCAAGCATCAAACATCAAAATAAATCCAAACAAACAAGAATATTAAACTAAGAAATAAAATGAGATAGCGTTTGAAATGCTCATTGATAATAGGGAAGATCTTCAGCACAATTGTCACCATTGAATCTTTATTCTCTCAATCACAATTGAAATTCCTCACTTTCTCTCTCTAAATCTACTCCTAAACTAACCCTAAAACTAGATAGAGAAGCTCTCAACTAAGCTAAAATTATGATCAAAATTATGTCTAAAACTTCTTCTTACAAAAAACAGTTAAAGAAAGGTATTTATAGAGGCGCGAAAAAGAGATCAATCGAAGCCGGAAAGTAGGGGAGGAGAGCACGCGCGGGTAGAGGCGCGCGCCCCCGCATATCTAGGTTTCTTTCAACTTTCTTTGCCGCTCGTTCTCTCGATAATGACCTCATGAGCTCCGAATGATACATGATGGTAAGGGTAGTAGCTAGGAGCTCTTTTGGTGGGTTCAACACCACTTCTTCATGGGAGCACGGCTCGAGACCGCAAGAGCTAAAACTTGGAGCATCCACTTCCTTGAATCTTGAGCTTTCTCAATGCTATGAGCCTACTCTACAAGCATCTTCTAACTTAGAAAATCATCAATAGCGAGACCTAGACCTCGTACAATACCTACAACCACAAAAAGAGAACAAATAAAGGAGAAAACACTAGAAAAACCATCAAAATTCACAAAACCCCAAAATAAGAGAGAAAAGGTAAAACAAAGAGCAAAAGCATGAAACTAAGCATTCATTAAGAAAGAAAGCTATGAAAAGAAGGTTAAAACAACCTAAATACTCATCAAATGGGTGCCATTTATGACACCCATCACCTAGCACCAAGCCATAAGGCTCGGTGTGCTAGGCACCAAGTCTAGGGGCCTTGCATGGGTGCTTTCCCGCACTAGCAGTGCTGAACGAGGCGCACGCTGCATGGCAGCTACTACACCACTCGCAAGCCTTCCCGCATCAGGCATGCACCAAGCTCACTAACTCCGTAATCTTGCACACATATGACGCACCACCCCAGCAACCTCGGTATCCACATGCTGGCCGAGGGTATGCTTGGGGTTTTTGTGCCTCGATTTGCCTGCTTGTGCTTTCGGCTTTTTGCCCAATTATTGTGTGACATAAAAAATTAATTCTAAATTGATTTTAGAATCAACATGTTAGAAAAATGAAAATAACACAAGTCCAACTTAAATAAATTTAATTTTAGTGCACAAACCAAAATTAATTCAAGAAATATTTTTTATATAATTTTTTGTTCAACTTGATGCAAAATTGAAGGGCTATTGTAGGAAATATTTCAAGCGTTAATCCCTAGCTTGAACCCCACTGTGATCCCTAACTTAAGTACGGTGGCGTCCAAAGGGAAAGAAGATACAGCAAAAGAGTCGCCAACAAGTTTTTTAGGAACTTGTAAACCGTTCACGAGGTGCAGGTTACATCCCTTAACAATCCAATAGATCGTCAACTCCAATAGGTCTTGAACCATGACTGGTAGTTCGCGAATGAAGGTACAAATCCAACCTAAAAAAGATTGAACCTGCCCTAATAATAGGCCTCTACTTTATTCTGATCGTATTCATGTGCGCTTTCTGACTAACATGCAATCAATAGGTTTCCCTAAACCTGTTTATCTATGTTGGTTGAATATTAATGCACAAATAAATCTATTATTGGCGATCACTTGAATTATAATCATATTAACCCTAAACAAGATTATTAATTATCTTATATAAGCGTGATTACAAGTACAAATTCCCTTTAAACATACATAAAAAGCGTGATCAAGAAATAACAAAATATATCATCAAGCAACATAATAATCATAAACAATAATCATAATAACAAATTATAATTAAAATAATCATGTTAAAGCATAATAATAGCAAGATCCTAGGCATGATACTAACAAGATTAATAACAAACCCTAGCATGTCACTAAGCATCAAAGATCAAATATATAGCCCTAACATGATACTAACATGAATAATAGGAAAGACAATAAAAGACATCATAGAAATCATAATTGGCATTATAGTCTTTACCCTAAACATGATACTAGGAACTTATTGTTGTCATTCTAAACATCAAATTAAGAAAAACATCCTAACATGATACTAGGAATCAAAATAACAACCTTAGCATGATTTCTATCTCATAAAATCAATAAATCATTAAAGCACTTACTTGGATGCCTCGTACCTCTTTCTAATAACAAAATACGCACATTAGTAACTTCAAGGAAAATAATAAACAAAACAATTAAATTAAATAATTGAAAGAGAGATTTGAGACCAAACCCTCATAAATTAAACCTTTCACGTCTAGGGCGAAGGCAAATTCGAATATGGCTAGGTGTATCTAAGTCTTGCGAATGCGGAATTTTGTATTTGAGAAAAGGCTAGTTTAGAAAAGAGAGAAAGAGAATAATAAAGAAAATCTTGATGAGTGTTGGTGAATGAAAACAGGGTTTTTAGGAAACTATTTATAGAGAAAATCAGCCAAAAAGAAAACAAAAATCCAAAATAGAGTTCTGACGCGCAAAACCAGGTTAGCGCCAAACGTTGACGTTAGCGCCAGGAGCCAAACGTAGCATCAGGTGCTACTGCTGGCGCTTGGCTCTGACTAATTTTTTGACGCGTTTTCTTAAAATCAGATAGAAATTGTCGTACAGGAGGATAAAATCGTATTTTCCTCAAAAACGTTCTTTTATTCTGATTAAAACTCTAAAAAAGTCAACAAAAGTTAAATAATCAATGCTAATTAAATTAGGAATGAAAAGAAACTTCTCGAAGAATCTAGAAGACTAAAACCATTCCTAATTGCATTAGGAATGATAAATCCATATTAGCCCTCCTCTACATCATTGGGCCGCATATAAGGCTCAAACCGGGCCCAGTTCAGTAATTTGGCCATAACTTCCTCAATATTCATCGGAATTGGGTTTATAATATATCGTTGGAAAGCTCTTTTCAAACCCCATCCAAATAAACGACTATTAGACCCATATCATAGACCAATCAAACTGGATTGGCTGTTTTCTAAAATATAGGTTTTAAAAACAAAGAGAAGAGAAAAGAAATTAAAACTTTCCGCAACACTAAACTTTCCACACTTTCACTTCATTCGATTATGATTCGACGTGAAAGGTACTCATCACCGGGTTTGGTTTTGGGGAGACACAAATGGGTGTCTACAGAAGCCCCCACTTTGACTGAGTTTGGAGAAACGCAAGTTTCGAAAACAAAAGTCAAAGTAGCGATAGGGACGGAGAATGATTCAGAACGTTCTGCTATCCTAAATCACTCTTGCAACGCCGATACCTGCAAACTAGCGTTAGGTAAACAGATAAAACAAATAAGAAACGCGTATCTTGCACCGTCGAGCACACGTCTCTGAAAGTAACTGATTTGTTGTTGCATTTGTCGTTGTGACAACCTTCCACAATCTATGGAACGCCATCTTGTTGTTTTAATGTTCAATCGTCTCTTAACAATGGGGCTTTTTTGATATAATATGTCCACGCGTCTCTGAACAAAGAGTTTTTGAATGATATGTCCACGCGTCTCTGAACAAAGAGCTTTTGAATGATATGTCCACGCGTCTCTGAAAAAAGAGCTTTGATGATATGTCCACGCGTCTCTGAACAAAGAGCTTTGATGATATGTTCACGCGTCTCTGAACAATAGAGCTTTGATGATATGTCCACGCGTCTCTGAACAAAAGAGCTTAATAGTAGGATGCCCACGCGTCTCTGAACAAAAGAGCTTGAAAGAAATGTCCACGCATCTCTGAACCAAAGAGCTTTGATGATATGTCCACGCGTCTCTGAACAAAAGAGCTTGAAAGAAATGTCCACGCGTCTCTGACAAAAGAGCTTGAAAGAAATGTCCACGTGTCTCTTAACAAAAGAGCTTGAATGATGTGTCCACGCGTCTCTGAACAAAAGAGCTTGAAAGAAATGTCCACGCGTCTCTAAACAAAAGAGCTTGAATGTTTATTGCGATAATATTCCGAAGAAAAATTTCCGAAGACCAACGCTTGTTAATCTCTAAAGCTCGTTTGAACTTTACTTCCGCTATGTCAGTACGTCGGCGGTTTACTGCTTGTGAACCATTATGTCGGTGCCTCTGCTGTTTATGAACCAGTATGTCGGTGTCTTGCGATGAGCCAATGTTTTAGGCGCTTTAAGCTTAGTGAGACGATCTTTCATCAGGTCGATCACTTAATTCGATTGTAATCAAACCGACTACTTAATCATGTCAAATTTCTTATAGGGGCTAACTGGCGTACCAAGGAACCTGAAATTGCTGAAAGAGGTTGAAATAACTGCTCTAAGTGGTTGAGCGTTTTGTCGCCGCTGCAATGCCTCTGGCGCCGCGATTTGGCTCTGTCGTCAGACGCTGGGATCTAGCGCCAGGTGCTGAAATCTGTTGCCAGACACTAGATGTTGTCGTCTGGTGCTGGAGTATGGTCTTCCCTATTCTGCTCTTCCTGCACCTGTATTTATCTTTGACTATAGGACTTTGCTAATCTCTTTAATTTTTTAAGGTTGACCTAAGGTTTAATGTTGCTCGACTCATTGACTTGACATGACTCAAGGTATAAACTCGACTTGCTGTGATTGTCTCGAGGTGAAATGACACGTATGACTCATGACCCGTGTGTGCATTGTATTGTGATCGTGCGACTCGAAAATGCAAAAAAGCAAAATTTTTCTGTCATTTTTATGTAGGGTACCAATTTTCTCCCAAAAAAGAAAGACACGAAAAAGAATCGAAGTGAAGTTTTTGAAGGTGCATGTTGAATGAGCTTAGTTAAATGTCATTTGATACTATCTCTCAAGGTGCAAGGATTAACCCATCCTAGGTTATCTCAATTGTTGACTCAATGATGAAAGCATTTGGGTAACTTAGGCACGGAGGCTAAGCACTTCATACTTCATGATGCAATGACAATTATGATTGATGAGTGATGTTGATATGACGAGGCATGCTTCAGCGTTGTGTTAAGATTCCATGACAAAGGGTTCCTAAGGGAAGTATATTTGGTCATGTATCTATGCAGTGTGTGAAAATGATACTAAAGTTAGGCTGCAAGAGCTAAGTGTGTGGAAAGATATTATTATTTCAAGAAGAGTCAAATGATGGTGACTCTTTAGGCTAGGTAAGCTAATGATGTAGGGATCAAGCCCCCAAGTCTAGCTCTAAGTAGATAGGGATGAGAATTGGAGAACCCTTGATATGACCATGATGTGTGAATGTGAATGTGAATATGAATGTATGTTTATTACGGCCGCACCTCGATGTGAGGTTGCCTACGTATCCGTTAGGAATCAGGCCGAACGTAGCTCTAGTCGAACCTCGCACAAGTGTGTGTATACCTCAAAAAGGTCTTTTTAAGGGTTGTAACGTGGTTAGGCTAAAGGTTGAAGAAGAAGGGGATAAAGGCTCAAGACCCTAGATAAGCCCCCAAGGTGTGCAACTTTGCTTTTGGATCTTTGTATTTTTATGCTTGAGTTTCTACTCTTTTTTAGCTCTTTCTTTTGCTTTAGAATTTATTTCATTTTTATAAGTGTGGGCAATCCCGATCATGCGGTCTATCACTCACTTGGCATTCATGTTTCTCAGACACGGTAGCGAGCACTCAATAAGAGACGCAATCTGAGACGTATTCATATCAAAGACATGTTCATGTCAAAGACATTGGAACACTTTCCCTTTTGTACACTTTTATTAATTTTTTTTTGCTTATTTTTTTGCTATTTTAATCTTTTGAAGTCACTCAAGCTTTTTTATGATATTGAAAATTGCATAAGTTGCACACTATCCCATCCCAAGATTAGGTAGATATGGGTTGAAAAATGAAACGTATGTCATTAGACAAGGCTCAAAGTGGTTTATAAAAAAAAGGATTGTATATTTGAAGGGTGAAATGTGATATGATGTGGCTACAAGAGGTGCCTCAAATCATTGGTATACCTTGTGCTTAGTTTGACATGGATTTTTTTTTTATGCAATGCAATGTGATGATCATATGTAAGAGAATAAAATGCTCATTTATTTAAGAAAAAGAAATAATGATCCTACAAAATAAATCTAAAGAGAATAGAAAGGTGTCTATGCTAGACTTATTGGGGAAAGGGTAAATAAAAGAAATAGAAAAAAAAAAGAGGTCATGAAATTTCATCGTTGAAGCTCGCCTTTGTCTTGTGTCGTTTGCTCCATCATCACCCAGTCTTCTCGTTAGCTAGAGGCAATAGGATTTTATTTGCTTCTATGAGATCTTGAATGAGATTCTGAAACCTGTAGCATTCATTAGTAGTATGACCACGTCCTCGATGGTACTTGCAATAAGAGTTGGGATTCCATCTCAAAGATCGATTTTCTGGCGTTGGATCCTCAGTAGGGCCAATAGGCTTGATTAATCCTCGATCATAGAGACGATCAAAAGCAGCATCGTAGGTCATTCCAATGGGTGTGAACTCTCTCCTGGGTTTCCTTTTAGATCCTTGATTGTCCATGGCTAAGACACCATTATGGTCAAAAGTACCGACACTCTTACTAGAGTAGGTGTTTTCGGAAGAAGAAGGATAGTCGTTCTTCTTTCCTTTACAGCAACTGTTTTTATTGTTACTAATCTTGGCCTTCTTGTCGCGCGAGGGAACATGAAGGAGATTTGAATCAATGAGATCTTGAACACGATCTTTGAGGGCGAGACATACTTCGGTGGTGTGACCACAACCTCTATGGTATCGACAATAAGAATTTGGATCCCAATTGGGAAACCGTTTTTCAGGCGGAGGGTCTTGACTGAGACCAATAGGGTGAATAAGACCTTGATCGTGAAGATAGTCAAAAGCTTCATTGTAAGTCATTCCTATTGGTGTGTATTCTTCAATGGTCCGTTTTTCCCGTGGCTTAGGAGCATTGAGTTATTCATTAAATCCTTGGCGAGAATTTTGTTCGATAACCGTCACCCGATTTGCTAGTCCTTCTACCACATTCAAGAGCATGGCAACGACATCTTGCAGTTTTCGAACATCCTCTTTTAGACTTGACGAGTCTTCCCTGGTATTATCTAAGAAAAGACTTTCATCCTCCTCAATTATGGCCACTTCATCGAGAGAGGTTATATAAGCTATCTCGATCATGGGCTCACCTACAGGTGTGATAAGAAGTGATGGATCGAAGGATGTTTGATCTTCTTCAAAGGCTAGAACCTCGGAAGTTTTATTGTCATCGATCAGATCTTGGATAGCTTCTTTGAGTTTCTAACACTCCTCAGTATCGTGACCCTTTCCTTGATGATATTTGCAATGTTTATTAGGGTCCCACTTGGGTGGCCTGGCTTCTGGAACTGGATCTTTGATAGGCCCTATGGGCATGACTAGTCCTTTGTGATGTAGCTTCTCAAAAGTTGTTTCATATCTCATACCGAGTGGAGTGAACACTCTTTTTGACCTTTGGATTCGCGATTTAGAGGCGTTCGTAGCATGTACCTCATTAATGGGAGAAGAAGAAGGATGGTCGTTCTTCTTTGCTCTCGCACTATTATCTTTCAGAAGGTCATCTTCAATGTCAATTCCTATATTATACACAGCCTTGAAAGTATTCAAGTTGTGTTGGTATTTTAAGTGCTTTGAATACTTCCCTTGGAGATTCTTGATAAAAATCCTCACAGATTCTTTTTCGGTAGGAACCTTGACCATATTAGCAGAAGTTTCCCTCCATTTGTTGAAGAAAGAAGTGAACCCTTTGTTTTCTTTTTGTTTTAACATCTCAAGTTGTCTGTGGTCTGTTTCGTCTTGAATGTTACACTTATATATATCTATGAAAGCATTTGTTATGGAATCCCAAGAGGAGGTTTTCTCTTTGTCAAGGGAAAAGAGCCATTGTTGACAAATTGTCTCAAGGGATAAAGAGAATATAGAGGGAAATACCTTCTTATCAATACCCTTAATACTCATTATTGTTTCAAAAGCTCTTAGATGAAAGTAAGGGTTATCTGTTTCTTTGAATTTTGGGATGTCGTTGGCGTTGAACTTATGCGGAAGAAGTTCCTTGTCCAGCGAGAGCCCTTGTGAACTAATGCCCTGAAATTTATAGTCACTAGATAGCTTGCTCAAGCTTTCTTGCATAAGGTTCATTTGTTGTTGCTTCACAAGGTCATCAATTTTGAGGGTTAAAGCCTTCAATGTTTCAGTCACGTCAGCCAACTGCTTCTTGAGTTCATTGACTTCTTCTTGACTTGCCATTATCTTCTTAGCTTTTCTTTTCTGACTCGCTGGTTTATCAAAAAGTAGAACTTGAACAAATATGTTGTCCTTGATTAATCGCCCTTCTCTCCTCAATCAAGTACTGTGGAAAAGGAATTTGGGGATATTCATTGTTAATTGTTTGGATCAAACTCTATTCAACATGCAATGGATGGAGGAGGTGAATAAAGATGATGTAGATGGAGGGATATGAAGAATTAGGAATGGAATGTACCCCCAAATTAAATGACGAAAAAAACCGACTCATGCATGAACCTAAGACATGGTCATGGTGTGAAAAGAGTATGTACAAAGTGTTTGCTAAGACTAGTGAGTGTAGGTGACATGTTAAGACTCGTGTCATGACCATGTGGCTAGACTATGTGACTAGACTCAAGCAAAGACTAAGTTAAGACCTCACGTATATGCCTTAAACTGGACAGGCTGTGGTATTTTAGTCATAACTTTTGATCTGTGACTTTGATTTAGATGAAACCAACGCCAAATTAAAGATAAAACTCGGGGCTACAGATACATAGTTTGTACTACTCATAGTTCTTCCCAGAACTCCGGCTATGACCAAAACAAGTTGACGCTTGTGCAGTATACGGGAATAAAAATCCGGGTTGATTTAAAGGAACTATGACTCGATTTTAGACATATTTTTTTAGATCAAATTAATTAAATAATTAAAAAAAGTCTTTTAGTCATTAATTAGTTTATTAAGTCTTAACACAAGTCAAACAAACGGTTAGGAAAAAAAACACATAGAGTATGCACAACAAATCATGCACAATTAGTCAAGTAGGCACAATATGATGCAATGAGTTTGCAACCTAACCATGGCTCTAGTTCTCTAAAGTTTGGGATATGGGTTAGTCAATAGAAGGTCCATGGTTAATTTTCCAGATGCACCGCGCGGAATTCTAACCGTGAAGGGTTGGCGCGAATGGATGGGACACCGCGAATTTAGAAAAAATTCGCTTCCATGGTTTGGTGAATTCAACATTCTCGGATGTACCCTTTGTTGCTCAGAGCGTTCAATTAGGTAGATGGAGCATGAATTCCAAGAGGGTTATGTCCATATGTAGAACACATACGGGTTTCAAAAAAGTGAGAAAAACTCAATCAGGAAGTGGGATCGAGCGAACAATGCTAAAAACTGATCGAAATTAGAACGCATATTTCTGGCTCGGTATTGGAAGAAATTGGCGCCAGCAAACAGAGGTTGACGCCAGCTTTTGGCTTTAGCGCTTGACGACAGAGCTGTCGTCTGGCGCTAAAGTCAAAATACTGGCGCTAATTTCTGTTCGCTGACGCTAATTCCTACATGCCTCAGCAACTTTCTGTGCTCGATAAAATTTTCCAGTTTCGCGCAGTGTTATTTCGATCCTAATTGTGAAAGATATTTCTCAAATTTCCTACGTGTAAAAATCCTATGTTTTAACTCATTACGGATGGTCTTTCCAATGAGTTCTTTTTTATGCATATGACAATAATGTTAATCAAAATTACGCACATGAAATACTTAGAACGTTTCGAGTCTCATCCACTCATTCTAAATCATTGCCGAAATAAATTTCAGGAATTAAAAGAGAAATCCGCCCCAGCGGAGTCGCCAAAAACTGTAGGGAATATTTCAAGCGTTAATCCCTAGCTTGAACCCCACTGTGATCATACACTTAAGTACGGTGGCGTCCAAAGGGAAAGAAGATACAGAAAAAGAGTCGCCAACAAGTTTTTTAGGAACTTGTAAACCGTTCACGAAGTGAAGTTTACACCCCTTAACGATCCAAGAGATCGTCAACTCCAATAGGTCTTGAACCATGACTGGTAGTTCAGGGATGAAGGTACAAATCCAACCTAAAAGAGATTGAACCTGCCCTAGTAATAGGCCTCTACTTTATTCTGATTGTATTCATGTGCGCTTTCTGACTAACATGCAATCAAGAGGTTTCCCTAAACCTGTTTATCTATGTTGGTTGAATATTAATGCATAAATAAATCTATTATTGGCGATCACTTGAATTATAATCATATTAACCCTAAACAAGATTATTAATTATCTTATATAAGCGTGATTACAAGTACAAATTCTCTTTAAACATGCATAAAAAGCGTGATCAAGCAATAACAAAATATATCATCAAGCAACGTAATAATCATAAACAATAATCATAATAACAAATTATAATTAAAATAACCATGTAAAAGCATAATAATAGCAAGATCCTAGGCATGATACTAACAAGATTAATAACAAACCCTAGCATGTCACTAAGCATCAAAGATCAAATATATAGCCCTAACATGATACTAACATGAATATTAGGAAAGACAATAAAAGACATCATAGAAATCATAATTGGCATTATATTATTTACCCTAAACATGATACTCAGAACTTATTGTTGTCATTCTAAACATCAAATTAAGAAAAACATCCTAACATGATACTAGAAATCAAAATAACAACCTTAGCATGATTTCTATATCATAAAATCAATAAATCATTAAAGCACCTACTTGGATGCCTTGTACCTCTTTCTAATAACAAAATACACACATTAGTAACTTCAAGGAAAATAATAAACAAAACAATTAAATTAAATAATTGAAAGAGAGATTTGGGACCAAACCCTCAGAAATTAAACCTTTCACGTCTAGGGCGAAGGCAATTTCGAATATGGCTAGGTGTATCTAAGTCTTGCGAATGCGGAATTTTGTATTTGAGAAAAGGCTAGTTTAGAAAAGAGAGAGAGAGAATAATCAAGAAAATCTTGATGAGAGTCGGTGGATGAAAACGGGGTTTTTATGAAACTATTTATAGAGAAATCAGCCAAAAAGATAAACAAAATCCAAAACAGAGTTCTGACGCGCAAAACCAGGTTAGCGCAAAACGCTGACGTTAGCGCCAAGCGCTAAGGCTAGCGCCAGGCGCCAAGCGTAGCGTCAGGCGCTACTGCTGGCGTTTGGCGCTGACTAAGTTTTTGACGCGTTTTCTTAAAATCAGATAAAAATTGTCGTACAGGAGGATAAAATCGTATTTTCCTCAAAAACGTTCTTTTATTCTGATTAAACTCTAAAAAAGTCAACAAAAGTCAAATTATCAATGCTAATTAAATTAGGAATGAAAATAACCTTCTAAAAGAATCTAGAAGACTAAAACCATTCCTAATTGCATTAGGAATAATAAACTCATATTAGGCCCTCCTCTAGATCATTGGGCCGCATATAAGGCTCAAACCGGGCCCAGTTCAGTAATTTGGTCATAACTTCCTCAATATTCATCGGAATTGGGCTTATAATATATCAATGAAAAGCTCTTTTCAAGCCCCATCCAACTACACTACTATTAGACCCATATCATGGACCAATCAAATTTGATTGTCTGTTTTCTTAAAAATAGGTTTTTAAAAACAAAGAGAAGAGAAAAGAAATTAAAACTTTCCGCAACACTAAACTTTCCACACTTTCACTTCATTCGATTATGATTCGACGTGAAAGGTACTCATCACCGGGTTTGGTTTTGGGGAGACACAAATGGATGTCTACAGCTATTCTCACAATTAATTTAACCAAACATAAATTAATAATGAGATTTGTTAAAATGAAAAGGAGTTGGAAAAATGAACACAATCATTCAATGAAAAATTCCAACATCAACTTATGTATACTTGAAAAATTATATCTTCCAATATGAAAATTAATTAAATTTCAATCACAAGTATGAACCTTTATGACTTTAATCAACTTGAAAAATGATTAAATCGAAATAGTTCATTATACAATATGGAATCTAGTAAGATAAATTTTTCTCCGAGGTGGTCACATCGTCACGAAAAGCCTCTACGAGAAGTGACCTACAAGCGGATTTCATGGTTCTATTGAAAGCCTAAGCCTCAGTAGCGGCTTGGTGAACAACAGGGCCCAGGAATGGGGTGTAACCTTCACACCTATGAACAGTTTACAAGTTCCAAAACTTATTGGCGACTCTTTTTCTCTAGCTATTTTACCTTTGGATGCCACCATACTTAAATGCATGGTCACAATGGGGCTCAAAGTTGATGTTTTAAATATTCCTACAATCACACATAACTATATTTTTCCTAATGTACAAATTACAAAATAAGATTAAAGAAGTTTGTGTGAATAGTGCAAAAGGTGAAGCGTTCTGATTAAGAAAATGGAGGAAGTATTAATTGATTAAATTCAAATACATTCACTTTTACCACCACCACCACCACCACCACAGCAGCAGCAGCAACGACAACAACAACAACAACGACTGTATGCAATAAAAAAATAACTCATTTATAAATTAAAGATTATATAATTAAACAAAAAATGTGATAGGATTTATATTGTAAAAAAATGAGTATAAGATGAACTATAAATGAGTGGGGAGAATAGGCTTTCTTTTTTTTTAGTCTTGAAACTAGCTTAAGTGAGAAAGAAAATTGAGACATCATCTCTCCCTCGAAAGATAGGGTTCTCTCTCTAGAAAGTAGGGTTTGGCTGCCGATATCGTCGGCTCCTTTTTCCGTTTCTTGGCTTGATTCTTTGATTATTTCATAATTATGACTGACGAGATTGTAGAAAGATATGATAATTTGAAACTTGATGACGAGGATGGAGGAGTTGTGGAATTAGGATCGCATGAATCCCCAGCAATGGAAAAATTTCACCTTCTTTTGATTGGACGATTGGTAACTGACCCACCGTACAACGTTGAGGCGTTTAAGAATATTATGACAAAAGCTTGGGGATTAACTAATAAATTATTGATTAAAATCCTTGGCCCTAATATTTTTGCCTTCCAATTCTTCCATTGGAGGGATAAAAAGAAGATTTTAAATGGTAGACCGTAGTGTTTTGACAACAAGTTGATAGTGCTCAAGGAAGTCGAAGGGGACAAGCAACCAGAAAAGGTACTGCTGTAGCACTCTCCATTCTGGGTGCGCATCAAGAACCTCCCTTTCAATTACAGAAGTGATCAAGATGTTAAGGGGCTGGTCGAAAATTTGGGTGATTTGATGGAACTAGAAGAAGATTTATTGGGGTTGGAATTTTCCGCAGAGCGAGGGTGATGATTAATATTAATAAACCTTTGCGAAGGTTTCAGTGTATCAGAGACAAAAGAGGCAGGGTTGTTTGCGTTGAATTTGCGTATGAATGATTGCCATTTTTTTGCTTCAGTTGCGGAGTTATAGGGCACTCGGAGAAAGATTGTGATATGGTGTCTGAGGAGAGTAAGGCCGCAAAACTTGGTCGGGGGAGATGGCTTAGGGCATCTCCGAGAAAGGGGAAATCAAAGGAGGAGGAGGAATTAAGTGCGATCATGGTTGCTAGAAAGCAGCTCTTTGTTGTGAAGGGGGATGCTGCGAGTTTTGAAAAATTAGAGAAGGAAAGGTAGCTGACTGAGCTCGAGGAGGAGCAGGGAGTGCTGCAGTTGGGGGGTGCTTTAGTAGTGGACAAGGTGGGGGAGGGTGCTGTCAGACTTAGCGATAATATAGAGGGCGAGCAGGAGGGGGAGACCGTGCTAAGTACTTGTTTAGGGGGAATTAGTGAGAAGCAGAAGGAGAGGGTGAGTAAGGGGTGGAAGAAATTAGTAAGATTAAAAGAAACTTATGACAAAATCATGAAGGAGGAGGGAAATGTGATACTTAGTAAAAGGGGAAGGGATGATGGTGAGAATGTCGGTGGGGATGGGAGTGTGGCTAAAATAGCAGTAGATGAGAATGATATCTCTAGATGGCGAGTGGCGGAGGCTGTGCTTAAACAGCCCCGCCTAGCTCAATGAGTATATTGAGCATTAACTGTAGGGGGCTGGGTAATACCTCTGCAGTTAATAACCTCCGGAACTTAGTATGGAGGGAGGCCCCGTCTTTATTATTTATAATGGAGACGAAATTGAGTTGGAGTGAAATGGCTAAAATTCGCACAAAATTATTGGGATATGAGGGTGTAGGAGTGGATAGTTGTGGAAGATCGGGGGGAGTGGCTTTGTTGTGGTTAAAGGAGTTGGAGGTGGATTTATTATCAATTTTGGTTCACCATGTTGATGTCCTAATTAAAAAGGGGGTTGGAGAGGTGGATTGGCGACTCACTGGTTTTTATGGTTGGCCTAAGGTGCACAATAGTCATCTATTGTGGAAGCTTATGACTGATCTTGCTAGCCAACGTGATAGTCCTTGAATGTGTATAGGGACTTTAATGAGATTTTATTTGAGTCGGAAAAGTTGGGAGGTAAAGACCGAGCCATTTGGCAAATGGAAAATTTCCGGGATGCTCTTGAGAAGTGTTGCTTACGTGATGTCCCTGCACTTGGGTATGGCTATACGTATGATAATGGGCAGAGCGAGGGCGATAATGTGCAATGTATACTTGATAGAGCTATAATTAATCAGAATTGGGAGGGTCTTTTTCCTACAGCAAAATTATACAACTTGGAGAGGGAATGGTCTGACCATGCTCCCATTAAATTTGTATTGGAGGATGATGGTGACGAGCTTCAAAGAAAGGATAAACTTTTCCGGTTTGAACAAGTGTGAACCGAGAGTGACAAGTGTGAAGAGGTGATTGATCAAGCTTGGAATGGAGGGGGAATTACGGTGGAGGAGAAGCTGGCGTGGTGCGCGACTGAGCTTAGAACCTGGAGTGATAAGGAATTCGGGCGGGTATTTAAGGAGTTGCGCAAGAAAAGGAAACAGCTTGCTACATTAAATAGAGGCTCAAGGTCTGCTAATCGTGTGAGAGAGAGCCAAAATGTGGTAAAAGACATAAATAATCTTCTTTGTTAAATATGGAAGAGAAAATATAGAGAAATGAGGAAAGATTGTTACGTTATCTTTCATATTCCATCTAGTACGGGATATATATAATGTACATTACCTAGGGTTCCATCAATAAATAAGACCAAATACCCAACTCTAGAATATTCTAGATTGTACATGGGATAATAGTCATCCATATTTAGATATTATCATAACACTCCCCCTTGGATGACTATATATTGAATAAAACAATAACTAACATTTACTACAAAACCCGTACAAAATAATACACTATAATGCGCATAAGATGCTACCTCGTTAAAAACCTTACCAGGAAAATCGAGTGGGAAAAAACCATGGTTAAGGAAAAAAGAGTGCAGCACGCATTAACTCCCCCTCATGACTACATCACTTGAGATCTTTAAGACGACGCAATCCAATGCCATAAGCTAACTTTTTGAATGTTGCTGTCGGAAGAGCCTTAGTAAATAAGTCTGCTAAATTCTCACTTGAACGAATCTGCAATACATTTATATCTTCATTCTTCTGAAGATCATGAGTGAAGAAAAATTTGGGTAAGATGTGCTTTGTTCTGTTGCCTTTGATGTATCCTTCCTTAAGTTGAGCAATACAAGCAGCGTTATCCTCATATAAAGTTGTTGGTGCCTCTTTCCCAGATGATAAACCACAAACTTCTTTTATATGTTGAACTACCGACCTTAACCATACACATTCACGACTAGCCTCGTGAATTGCTAAAATCTCAGAGTGATTGGAAGAAGTAGCTGCAATGGTTTGTTTCATGGAACGCTAAGAAATGGCAGTACCACCATATGTGAACACATATCCAGTTTGTGACCGACCATTATGAGGATCAGATAAATAACCTGCATCTGCAAAACCAATCAAATTTTCTTTGGACAACTTTGGGAAAAATAAACCCATATCCTTCGTACCTTGAAGGTAACGAAGTAAATGTTTAATCCCATTCCAATGCCTTCGGGTTGGACATGAACTAAACCTTGCTAATAAATTAACTGAAAATGATATATTAGGTCGTGTATGACTTGCAAGGTACATTAGTGCTCCAATTGCACTAAGATACGGTACTTCAGGACCAAGAATTTCTTCATCATTTTCCCGAGGTCGGAATGGATCTTTCTCTACTTCAAGTGATCTTACAACCATAGGGCTGCTCAATGGATGTGCTGTATCCAAAGAAAATCTTTTAAGAACCTTTTCTATGTATGTTGATTGATGCACAAGGATTCCATTCTCTAGGTGCTCTATTTGTAACCCCAAGCAGAATTTTGTCTTTCCCAGATCTTTCATTTCGAACTCTTTCTTTAAATAATTGACAGTCACTAAAATCTCTTCAGGAGTTCCAATGATATTCAAATCATCAACATACACTGCAATTATAACAAATCCTGATCCAAATTTCTTTATAAAAATACATGGGCTGATAGGATCATTATTATAACCTTCTTTCTACAAATACTCACTTAGACGGTTATACCACATACGCCCAGATTGTTTCAATCCATAAAGAGATTTGTTCAATTTAATACAAAAATGTTCTCGAGAACTAGATTTTGCTGCTTCCGGCAGCTTGAATCCTTCTGGGAGCTTCATGTAAATGTCATTATCCAGTGGGCCATATAAATAAGTTGTGACTACATCCATCAAACGTAAGTCAAGTCCTTCTCTTATTGCCAGACTAATCAAAAATCTAAAAGTAGTTGCATCCACCACAGGAGAATATGTCTCCTCATAATCAATACCAGGTCTTTGTGAGAATCCTTGTGCAACTAAGCGTGCCTTATATCTTACAACTTCACCCTTTTCATTTCTCTTTCGCACAAAGACCCATTTATATCCCACTGGCTATACACCTTCAGGTGTACGGACTACAGGTCCGAATACTTCTCTTTTTCCAAGAGATTTTAATTCTGCTTCAATTGCTTCTTTCCATTTTGGCCAATCATTTCTTTGTCTACATTCTTCAATGGATTTTGGTTCATGATCCTCATTATTATCCATAACATCTAATGCTACATTGCATGCAAAAACATCATCGACGTCGATTTGATTTCGGTTCCATGTAATTCCAGACATGATATAATTTATTGAAATTTCTTCATTATCAGGTACCTGAATTTCTTCTTGTATCATGTCTAAAGTCTCTTCTTGAGATCCTTCGGAAATTGTTTCTTCAATTTGACCATCATCAATCAATGCTCCTTTTTTTTTCGAGGATTCTTATCTTTGGAACCTATTGGTCTTCCACGTTTCTGGCGTGGTTTAGACTCATTAGCAATTTTATTTTGTCTTTCCGGGACATCTATTTTAAATGGAGCATTAACAACTGGAATATGTGACTTGGTCACTCTTTTTCGGTCAGCAAACGAGTCTGGCAATTGATTCGCTAAACTTTGTAAATGAATTATCTTTTGAACTTCCAGTTCACATTGTTTAGTTCGAGGATCAAGATAGGATAATGATAATTCATTCCATTTAATTTCATTTTCCAGCTCTCTCTTTTCTCCCCCTAATGTTGGGAAAAGTGACTCGTTAAAATGACAATCTGCAAAACGAGCCGTAAATAAATCCCCTGTTGTAGGCTCAAGATATTTAATTATTGACGGGGATTCAAACCCAACATATATCCCCAACCTCCTTTGAGGACCCATCTTAGTGCGTTGTGGTGGAGCTATTGGAACATAAACCACACATCCAAAAATTCATAGATGGGAAATATTTGGTTCCTGACCCTAAACCAATTGTAATGGGGAGAACTTGTGATAACTTGTTGGCCTAATGCGAATTAGTGTTGTTGCATGTAATATAGCATGTCCCCAAGTATAAATTGGGAGATTGGATTTCATAAGCAATGGTCTAGCAATTAACTGAATACGTTTTATTAATGACTCTGCTAGACCGTTTTGTGTATGAACATGTGCTACAGGATGTTCAACATTTATCCCAATGGACATGCAATAATCATTAAAATCTTGAGATGTAAATTCACCAGCATTGTCAAGCCGAATAGTCTTAATGGGAGTATCTGGAAAATGTACCCGTAACTTAATCAATTGGGCAAGTAATCTCGCAAACGCCAGGTTACGAGTTAATAACAAAGACACATGTGACCATCTAGTTGATGCATCAATTAAAACCATAAAATATCTAAATGGTCCACATGGGGGATGTATGGGCCCACAAATATTTCCTTGTATACGTTCCAGAAAACTAATTGATTCAAAATTAATTTTAGCTGGTGATGGGCGAATAATCAACTTGCCTTCCGAGCAAGTAGCACATGAAAAATTATTATGAAGAATCTGCTGGCTCTTCAAAGAATGTCCACATGAATTCGGGATGGCCTAACCGGTCATGCCAAACAACAAAATCATCAGTAAACTTCCGGTTTACTATAGCATGAGCTTCAATAGCATTGATTTTTGTGTAGTACAAACCACTAGAGAATGTAGGTAGTTTCTCCAAAACATGTTTTGAGCCTTGAGTTATATTTGTGATTTGAAGGAATTCGTTATTTTCTTCATTGATTGTCTCAATATGATAACCATTGTTGCGAATATCTTTAAAACTTAATAAATTTCTTTGAGACAATGGGGAGTATAAAGCATCAATTATTTTAATTTCAGTTCCCCAAGGCAACTTTATAGTGGCTCTTCCGGAGCCCTCAATGATATTTGTACTACCCGATATGGTACTCACATTAGTTCTTTTCATCATCAAATGAGAGAAATATTTTTTATTTTTAAGTATTGTATGAGTAGTTGCACTGTCAGCAAGACATAATTCTTCACCATTCATAGCAAATCGAACTTAAGTTATATCCATGTTCTTCATGAAATAAAATACATGTCAAAATATTAAGCATAAAAGTAAAGATGATAAAATACATAAATCAATAAAAACACTCAAATAGCTCATAATTTATGAAGCAAAAATCCTTATTACAACGAAAGAAATAAACTTAAGTAAATCACTAGAATAAGAAAACATAAGTCTAATACTTAAAGCTGGCATAAAACAATATAATTTTAATTATTCCCTTCTGGGGCAGTGAAGAAATCAGCAACTTCTAAATGAGTTGTACTGCCAAAATCAAAATTATTCCCTTCCGGGGAAGTAAGGAAATCATCAACATCAAATTGATTGGCATTGCCAAAATCAAAATCACCTTCACCATCTTCAAGAACAAGGTTTGCCTCAACTTTCTTTCCTTTCTTCAATGATTCTTGGTAAAGTTCAATAAGATGCTTTGGAGTTCTACAAACCCGAGACCAATGACCTTTTCCTCCACAACGGTAACATATATTGGTATCACTTTTCTCTTTATCATCCCTACGTTCCCACTTCTGGTGGGAATGTGAGTTTGTGAAATGACCTCCACAACTTCTACCATATCCACGTCCACGACCCCGGCCGCACCACTGGCCACGACCACGACCTCTACCTCGACCACTACTGCTGGAATGGTCTCTGCTTTTAGTTTCTTTCCCGTTATGGGTTGTCACATTCGCTCCAGGGAATGGAGTAGAGCCAGTAGGTCGTGATTCATGATTTTTCATTAACAGCTCGTTATTTTTCTCAGCCACAAGAAGACAAGATATTAATACAGAATATTTCTTAAAACCTTTTTCTCTATATTGTGTCTGCAGGACAATATTTTTAGCATGGAAAGTGGAGTATGTCTTTTCAAGCATTTCTGCATCAGTAATATTTTCTCCACATAATTTCAATTGAGATGTTATTTTAAACATAGCTGAGTTATATTCACTAACAGATTTAAAATCTTGCAATCTCAAATTCAACCATTCGTAATGAGCTCTAGGGAGTATCACTGTTTTTTGGTGGTCATACCTTTCCTTTAGATTACTCCAAAGGATTTGTGGGTCTTTCACAGTTAAATATTCATTTTTGAGCCCTTCATGGAGGTGATGGCGAAGAAAAATCATGGCTTTAGCCTTATCTTGAGGTGTTGCCTTATTAGCCTCTTTGATTGTTTCACCAAGCCCTTTAGCATCTAGGTGTATTTCAGCATCTAACACCCATGATAAATAATTCTTTCCGGTAATATCAAGGGCCATAAATTCAAGTTTGGCAAGATTCGACATTATTCACTATATAAAATAACATTAAAAAAAAAATAAGTATATATATATATAGTATCCAAAATATGTACTAAACGTTATAATAATGCATAAATAAACCTGATACAATTCATGCATAAATAAGAACAAAATAGAATATGAGAACGTTAGCATGGAGAAAAATAAGAATGGAACCTTAAATTATATATCATGCCCTATATTCGTTATATATGTTTTCCAATAAATAAGCATCAAAAGTAGATAAATGTTAAATTATAATTGTTATGGGCTACGATCATACTTACATGATAATAATAATATGAGATTCTAGATAAATGTTTGGTAATCCTACTCAGTTGACTAGCAATAGTGCTGATAACGTGTTAAATATGGAAGAGAAAATATAGAGAGATGAGGAAAGATTGTTACGTTATCTTTCATATTCCATCTAGTACGGGATATATATAATGTACATTACCTAGGGTTCCATCAATGGATAAGACCAAATACCCAACTCTAGAATATTCTAGATTGTACATGGGATAATAGTCATCCATATTTAGATATTATCATAACATTCTTCATGTTGAGGAGGTGTATTGGCGTCAAAGATCTAGAGCATTATGGATTGAAGCCGGGGATCGAAACTCTAATTTCTTTCATAGGAAAGCATCACAGCGAAGGCAGAAGAATGCTATTAATCACTTGGTGGGAGATGATGGGACAGATCACACGAGTGTCGAGGGTGTAAGCAAGGTGGCGGTGGACTATTTTCGTAACATTTTTTAAACCTCACACCCGACAGAATTTGAGGCTGCTCTTAGGGAATAGATAGGCTTGTCTTTGATGAAATTAATGCTAAGCTTTGCGCTACCTATTCGGCAGAGGTTCTTGTGGCTCTAAAGCAAATGCACCCTATTAAGGCCTCGGGGCCAGATGGTATGTGCCCTCTCTTTTTTCAAACTTATTGGCATATTGTTGGTCTTGCAGTTACTGCTCTGGTGTTAGGGGTCCTTAGGGGTGATGTGATTCCCCGGGACATTAATATAACCTTCATTGTTTTGATTCCAAAAAAGAAAGCCCCGGATAAAATGACAGAGTATCGCCCTATTAGTATTTGTAATGTGGTGTATAAATTGATCACTAAAGTACTTGCTAATCGTCTAAAATTATTTCTTTCCGACATTACTTCCATTAATCAGAGTGCCTTCACTCCGGGGAGATTAATTACGGATAATATTTTTGTTGCGTTTGAAATGTTCCATCATATAAAAAATGCTAGCGGTACTAGCTAGTGGTTCGATGGCTTTAAAACTTGATATGGCGAAAGCTTATGACAGGGTGGAGTGGAATTTTTTAAGAGCTGTTATGATTAAAATGGGGTTTGCAGATTGTTGGGTGGACCGAGTTATGCATTGTGTCTCAACTGTCTCTTTTGCGGTCTTGATAAATGGAGCACCTTCAGGGGAGTTTATTCCGACTAGGGGTATTCGACAAGGTGATCCTCTTCCCCCATATTTATTTATTCTGTGTGCTGAAGCTCTGTTAGGGTTGTTGAATAAAGTTGTGGTAAGTGGTTGTTTGCACGGGATTAGGGTGGCGCCAACGGCACCTATTATTTCTCATTTGTTGTTTGCTGATGATAGTATTATTTTTTCGGGGGCTAATGCACAGGAGGTTGAGGTTATTAAGGAGATTCTTCGTATCTATGAGGTAGCCTCGGGTCAGAAAGTGAATTTGGATAAAAAAAACAATGTCATTTAGTAAAGGGGTTCCGGTGGATAGGAGGGAAGAGTTGGCAAACTTGTTGGGGGTTAATACGGTAGATATTCATGATAAGTATCTTGGTCTTCCCAAGGTGGTGGGACGATCGAAGAGAGTGATTACTAAGGGTGTTCGTGAAAAGCTGTGGAAGAGGTTGCAAGGGTGGAAAGGGGGATTTCTATCAAAGGCGGTCGGGAGGTCCTGATTAAAGCAGTTGCTCAATCTATTCCGACCTATGCGATGAGTGTTTTCAAATTCCCTTCCTCTTTTTGTGATGAATTGCGATCGTTGGTATCCAAATTTTGGTGGGGATAAAAGAATGGAGAAAGAAAAATTCATTGGATTGCGCGGAAGAAGTTATGTGAGCAAAAGGCGGGGGGGGGGGGGGGGGGGCTTGGTTTTTAGAGATTTTAAAAGCTTTAACTCGGCCCTTCTTGGTAAACAAGCATGGCGGCTTGTTAAAAATCAGGATACTCTAATTGCTAAATATTTGGAAGGCAAGATACTATCCCAATGATGATTATTTGGGGTCGGACCTTGGTAACACTCCGAGTTACACTTGGCGAGGTGTATGGGGTGTGAAGCGGGTCTTGCAACGTGGAATGCGATGGAGAATTGGGGATGGGATTAAAGTTCCTGTGTGTGATTGCCCATGGGTGCCAGGTACCCAAACTCGAAAAATTCTTTCCCCATGTACTGTAAACCGTGAGCATTTATGGGTGTGTGATCTCATTCACTTGCCTATTGCTACTTGGAACATTTCTCTGATCAAAGAGTAGTTCTTACCTTTCGAGTGGGAGAGGATTTTGCGTATCCCTCTTAGCTTTCGTCTTCCAGATGATGAGGTGTGTTGGGATCTTGAGAAGAACAAGGAGTATTCTGTACGTTCGGCCTACAGAGCAATCTTTGGGGAGCAAGAAGAAGATAGCCTGGCTTCCGGTTCGAGTTACTCCAAGCTTTGGCATAAGGTGTGGAGCATCAACACTCTACCAAGGGTTAAGGTCTTCTTTTGGAGGGCTTGCCGTGGGGCTCTTCCTACGTCCTTGGATTGAGCAAAAGAATACCTGGGAGAGATGCGACTTGCGGCATTTGTGGGGTGGACTTGCGGCATTGCTTGAAAGATTGTGTCTTCGCTAGGCTCATTTGGGATTCATGTGCGCTTGGTAATGATGTTGGTGGGCAGTTTAGGGACTTTGGGGATTGGGCTTTTACTTGTATGGAGCGTATTCCTCGTGAGGACCATGGTCTATTTGCTACTCCCTGCTGGACTATATGGAATGCATGCAACAAATGGGTGTTTGATGGTGAAGCATGTGAACGGAATAGAGCCATGGAGTATGTCACCAAACTCATGAAAGAGCTCCAAAAGGATGATGTGGTGGTGTTAGGTGGGAGGTCAGCAAGACAGAAGTGGAAAGCTCCTAGTGTGGGGCTGCATAAGCTGAATATTGATGCAGGGGTCAAAGTAGGGGTTGGTTCGATGGCTGGAGCTGTTGTGAGAAATGACAAAGGTGAGGCTGAATTCGCTGCTGCTTGGCGCGTTGAGGACAGATGGGAGCCATTAATAGCTGAAGCAAAGGCTATGTTGTTGGGGGCTTCGTGCGGCTGTTGATGGTGGCTTTCGAAGATTGGTTGTGGAGACTGATTGTTTGGAGTTAGTGAATGGAGTTCGATCGCAAGGGAAGGGGTGGAGCAGCTTTCACCTTATTTTGGATGATATCTATCATGTGTGTTCTTTGCTAGAGTATATAGAATGGAGTTTCATTCGTAGAGAAGGTAATAAGGTTGCACATGAGTTGGCTCATTGCCTTCCATGTGACACTAGTTGTCGCTTTTGGTTTAGTAATTTTCCAGATTGTGTTGTTCCTTTTTTGATTTCGGATTCCTCTATGAATGAAAATTGAGTGCCCTATGGCCTTCCCTCAAAAAAAATCGAGACATTAATGTGAAAAGGAGGTGCATTTTTTTTTTTGGTTGTTGAATAGTACTTTTCTTAACATAATAATTGACAAATTATTTAATTAGGTAATTGTTTCCTAAAGGGGGGGATATGAGGTAGGTGGTTTTTTTTTTTTTTAATTTTTAAAAAAAAAATTTAATACTTTATGTGAAAACAATCCCTTCATAGCCTTTTCTTACCTGTCTTACACCCTACTAACAGCGAAGATAAAATAAAAATAAAAATAAAAAAAATAAAATAAAAAAAAAAAATTGAGACATTAATGTGAAAAGGAGGTGCATTTTTTTTTTGGTTGTTGAATAGTACTTTTCTTAACATAATAATTGACAAATTATTTAATTACGTAATTGTTTCCTAAAAAGGGGGATATGAGGTAGGTGGTTTTTTTTTTTTTAAATTTTTTTTAAAAAAAATTTAATACTTTATGTGAAAACAATCCCTTCATAGCCTTTTCTTACCTGTCTTACACCCTACTAACAGCGAAGATAAGCAATGGTATGGTTTTTTTATTATATGTTTATTCATCTCATTTGCCTAACTTTTTTTTTCAGGTGTTGCAAAAGCTCTTTTCAGAAGGTTTTTTGGGTAATTTTCCTCAGTACTTATTTCTATTATCTTTAATGGTTTTTGTTAAAGCATATGATATATCCCGCTTTTTCAAGGTTATTTTTTTAAAATTTGTATTAGGTTTAAGTTCTTGAATTGTTCACCTTAAATTTATAGTCATATGGTTTTGTTTATTATCTTCTAATATATATTTTCAATTTGTTGTTGCTTATGTGACTATTCTTATATTGTAATTAATGTTTGATTAATTTTTCTAGTATTTATTCTATAATTATGAAATAAGCTACTCCATATTTTTGCTTTGATTTTTTTTTTTTTTTTAATATTAAACCTAATGCAAGTTTATATTGTTATTTTATTTACGAGCTATGGTTATTGATTATACAAAAGTTAAGTTCCTAAATGTGTTTTTGTTCTCCATGTTATTGTAGCACATTATTTGCTTTAGTTTTAAATTCTCTTTGGGAATATTATGATTTACTATTTAAATAATAAAACTTAATTTTAAATGGTATCCATAAAAACAGTTATGTAAAATTTCTTAAAATCACATATTTTCTACATTTTATTCTTAATCTAATGTGGCCGTCACTACTATCATAACTATGGTTCTAAAAATAAAGGTTCTAATTTCATTGCTTCCATTTCAATGGTGGTAAATCCAAACGAGCTCTCTACGTAAATAGACTACCAAAAAATATATATTCTAAACAAATTATGAACCCTTTGTCATTAATATTATCCTCCCCTGTACACATCTACTTAACATTTTCAACACCCTCAACACCACCATTGAACCATGATATTCTTCTGAATTTTCCCCTCTCTATATTCCTACCACCATTATCAAATAAAGAATAAATTGAGTAAGATGAAGATATAGTTTAGTTGCCGACGATGGGTTAATAATAAATGTATGAGCATAAATCATATGACAAAAAAATATAATGTGGCATTATAAAAGAGTTATAATTTTTATCATATATTAATTATGATGCTTCATTATATAGAATTACTCATCCAAATTAAACATCAATTAGTTATTGAATTATTCAAATATAATATAATTAGTTATTACCTTGACAAACTTTTTTTTTTAATCAAAATTTGAAAGTCTTTAAGAAGAAAAACTTCAATATGGCCGGGATATATATATATATATATATATATATATATATATATATATATATATATATATATATATATATATATATATATATATATATTGGCTCTTAATATGTGGGTTTCTTTGTAATATATCTATTGTAGGTATTGCAACAACTCTTCTCAACATCTAACTTCTACCGGGTGTTGAGGTAATCCTGGCTTCTCTACGTGTGTGTGTGTGTTCATACATGGATTTTTCTCTACCCCGTAATTTTTATTATCATGTTAAGCATGACTAACTAATTTTTTTAATGTTTTAAATAAGATTTGATAAGCCTAAAAGTTTATGTTAATATAATGTTATCCTCAAACTATTAAATTTGTTTTTTTTTTAATATATATTTTATAGCTATTATCAATGCACGTGAGTCGTTATTTACGGAATGAAAATATATATCTTAATTTTTAAACATCAACAAAATTTCATGGAAATTTAATTTAAATGAACAGAATTTTCTAAATGTGTTTGGTTAGCAATATGGCAAGTGGAAATTCCCATGAATTTTGGTTTACCTAGGAGAGGCTTGGTAATATACTTCTCATAGTTTTACCTAGGAGGAGTCTAGGTAATATACTTCCCATGCTATCACTTCCTTTGCTTTTTTCTTTTTATTTGTCAGATAAAAAACTACACATCTCATTAATTCCCATGAAATATTTTATTATTTTTTTTAACAATAAATTGGTATCTCAACTTTCACGTATTCTCTTTAACTAACCCAAATTTTGAATTGTTTTAAATAATCCGAACTTAGGGGCGTATTGGCTTTTATTGGTCCTAATCAGTCATTAATTTGATATAAAAGATTACGTAGGACACGTTGCAATATATGATTAGTTCAAAAATTAATAATTAAAAAAACCTCAAAATAGTACAAAAATAAACTTGCGACAACCCTTTCAAGCCCCCACCATCTCCGGTAGCCCCCACTACAAGTTGTACACCTCAGAAACCCTAATCTTGCCAGCGAACCCCGACACCTACCCACCCAGCTCTTATCGATAAACACTCAACCTCAGCTTGACCTTAGTGAACCCTCACCCTCACCGGCCCCTTTCCCCAACCCACCCATCTAGCCTCCCTCCCCTATCTTGTCACCAAACCCCACCACCTCCCTAACTTTCTAAAGCACCAAAAACCCTACAAAAGAGTTCTTAGCTAGGTAAGGATAAAAAGGTGGTTTTCGAGGGGTGGGGGTTGAAGTTGTGCCGGTTAGAGTTGTTGGTTGGGAAGAGTGGCAGTTTTTGGAGGTGGGTAAATAGGGAGAGGGACGGTTGTACCTTTGAGGTAGGGGTAGGGAGGTGAGGTTGTCAAAGGGAGGAGGGAGGTATTGGCTAATTGTTTTTTTTTTTTTAATTTAATCATTCTCATGTTGATACGTGTCCAGTAAACCATAAAATAAAAATATTATCTATTTAACAGGCTACTACTCACTTGGAACCAATTAAAGCGAATACACTCAAAAGTTTGGATTATTTAAAAATAATCAAAAGTTGAGATTATTTGCGAATAAATGAAATAAAAAAAAAAAAAAAAAAAAAAAAAAAAAAAAAAAAAAAACATGCTTACAATCCCTTCCTTGTTGATGTAGCAAGTAGGTGGACTCCCTATACTGATCTACATCTACTAACCTTACTTAGAACAACGTTACCCACGCCCCCCCCCCCCTCCCCCAATTTTATGTTGTCAACCAAACAATACTTTAATGCTTCTTTTTTTTTTTTTTTTTTTGGTGTAATATGTAGCTGAAGATATTGTCATTAGAATATTGCATTCGTAACTATCTAAAATTTTAAATTGGATTATTGTAAGACAAACAAAGATTATAATAATTTTTTTAGAATATATCATGTGCTTCCTTTGTTTTTTGGATGCATCACTTTCTAAAAATGGATGTATCAAATAAGATGTATCATTTCCTTTTTAATTGATAAATTCTCCATATCTCTTCCTCTTTTTTTTTTTAACTCTCTCTTTCTCTCTATTTATTTCTTTTATCTTCAAAAACTTTCTTAGGAGCTTACATTTTTATAGATGATACGTCCAAAAAGAAAATTGAGGAGATTAGCTAGAACATAAGACCACTCTTACTCATGGACACAAAAAAAAAAAATTAATGTCATTCTCTCTCAACTCGCTTTCTCACTCATCTTTTCCACTTTTTCATGGGCATTTTATTTTAACATGTGACAGGCTCAAGTCGTATTCACCTAATCAAAAATAAAACCTAAATCCACTAACTATGTAGATAGGGAAGAAGGGTCGAACCACAGGGAAACAAGTCAATTTATTCCTAATTAATTAAAAGCAATCTAAATTATCAAGTAACCAAATTATTATTAAAAGGGTAATTAAACTACTAAAGGTAAGAGTAGGAAGGAAATAAAATAAGAGGTAAATCAATGAAAGAAAAGCCTAGGGCATAGGTTCACCAATAAACAATATTTCAGGGTAAAACATAACAATCAATCATCAATGCATCAATTAATCAGATTGTAAAGGGATTTCGCTACGTATTACAATCACAGAGTTAATTTACCGGTATTAAATCTCATCTCTCGAATCTTGACTTAACCATTTATAAATGGAAAAATTGCCTGCAATAATCCCACCTTTGGGCCGTCCGCTAATAATAATCCGACCTTTGGATTATTTTTAAATAATCCCACCTTTACCCCCTAATCTTTTTTAATGGTCCTATTTTACCTAGAACCGGTAATGTAGGTGTTTTTTTTTTAAGTTTAATTAACACGTGTAACTACTTGATTGGTCAAAATTTTTTTAAAAAAACTTGTAAAAAAAATAAATAAATAAACCACTAGCACCACCCAAGCCACCACCATCCCACCACCACCCAAAGCAAAACTCTGGAACAACCATCCCTCCCAGACCTGAAACCACCGCCACGGAGATCGCGCTGACCGGAATCCTAACCAGCCAACCCAACCCCGAAACCCCATTAACTTAACCATTCGAAAATCCACCAAACTAAATCCCAAAAAATGGGTTGAATGGGGCAGGGGAGTTCAGTGGGGCCGGAATCGGGGGACAGCAGAGGTCAGGGAAGCCGAAATTGGGGAACGGGGGAGGTTAGCGACGCCGGAATCAGGGTGGGGGAGGACAACGAGCAGATAGAGGCCAGATTCGTGGTGGTGCGTTTGCGGCATGGGTACTGGGGTGGGGTCGGCCGGGAACGGGAAGGGAGAGGGAGGGGCTAGTCGGAAATGGGGAGGGAGAGGGAGGGGCTGGTCGGAAACGGGGAGGGAGAGGGAGGGGCTGGTCGGAAACAGGGAGGGGGTGGTCGGAATCGGGGAGGGGAAGGGAGATGGTGGCCGAAATTGGGGAGGGGAGGTGGGGCTGCCGGAATTGGGTAGGGGAGGTGGGGTTGCTGGAATCTGGTTTCAGTTTTTATTTTTTTTTTATTTTTTATTTTTTTTTTTAAAAAAAACAATTTTTTTTTAATTTTAATTTTATTTTTTGACCAATCATAGAGTGACACATGTCTGGTAACTTGTAATAACAAGTTATGTGACCGGTTAGGACCATTTAAAGCGGAAGAGGTATAAAGGTGGGATTATTTAAAAATAATCCAAAGGTCGGATTATTATTAGCGGACGTCCCAAAGGTGGGATTATTGCGGGCAATTTTTCCTTTATAAATTAGTCTGCCTATTGAAACTAACCCTAAACATTAATTCTCATCTCTCGAATCTCGAATCAATATTGCTAAACTCATACAATTAAATCTGGCCAAACCTAATTGCATAGCATTAAATCAATCAATAGGAAAATAATTAAGCATTGACAATCAACAATAATAAATTACCCCTTCATATTATTTATTGGATCCCCATAAACCCTAGAAATAAAACTACTCACACATAATTAAATCTAAATTAAACAAAGCAATTAAACAAGACATGATCAAGGAAAGAGATTAAATAAATGATGGAACTAAACCAAGAGTTGTAGAGTGAGAAACAAAAGAGAAAGTAATACTTATTAAGAGGAGAAAGAAAGAAGAGATAGAAAAAGAAAGAGAGAAGAAAACTAACCTAAAAACTAAAAACAAATTAATAAAACTAAAACTAAATTAAAAACTAATCTAACTAAACTACCCCCCTCTTACGTACTACTCCTATCTCTTTTATAAAGAAAACAAAAAGGAATCCAACCCCACTTAAACAATAATAACCAAAACAAATTACTCAAATTTGCGTGAGAATGGACGACATCAGCGAAATAACTAGAGTAGGCCCAAATAATCAGCAAGCCCAAAAATAATCAGCAAGCCTAATGCTGAAGATGTCCACCCGACCGGGCTAGGCCTCTCCCGATAAGGCCCGGTCAACTGAAGCTGCGAGCTGGGCTTTGTGGCTTCTTTTGTTGCCCGTTTCTTTTCTTGTTTGGTCCGTAATTTTGGACCTCTTTATATATCGAGCCCCTTAATCATCGGATTAAATTCCTTTAACTTGGTCTTGAGCTTCATATGAACGGTCATAAATACAATCAAACTCCAATGACTTTGTAGTGATTCAATAAGCTCGGGAATTATCATAAATCTGCAAATTCCTACAAAATAATATCAACTCTACAAAAACACTAGAAAACGTATAATAGTAATAAAAATAGCTCCGCATAGCTCAAATAAACACAAATATGACCGTGGGACGGGGAATAAAAATATATATAAAATAGACTCATCAACATGTCCTCACACACTCATGGGCTAAAGAAACAACCAAATCACTATCTCTCCTTAATTTTCTCTGTTAAACTATTTAATTTTCTGATTTAAGTGATGGGGCTCATGACTTCTGTAGCATTTTATTTTTGCCATTTTCATGAGCATGTGACAAACTCCTTATGGGCATTTTTTTTTCTCAAGAATAGGATCCCAATTTTACCACTTTTACCATGATTTTCTCCTCATGGGCATTTTTCTGTCCCATGAGTGAAAGTGCTCTTAAGATTGAAAAAACTTCAATTCATTTCGTTGACTCAAATATCCAAATCTAAATAATTTCTAAGATCATATTATAGTATTGTAATGTTCCTCTCTAACTTTTGTAAGGCTGCTTCAAAATTATTTTTATTTACAAGAAAATATTTTAATTAAAAATCCTTCTAATATATGATGGGTACTAACAAGTCATGTATCTTTTGTGAAAAGGTCACTAAAAGTTATCTATCAACATACTAAACATTCATTTATTTATTTGGAAAAATACACTTTATTAATCCCAACTTTGACCAATTTACTTTAAATAATCCCAATTATCGATTATTATACAATAATCCCAACTTTCACCTCCGTTTACTTCTAACAATCCCAAAAACCGGTTACCTGCCATGAAGGTTATGTTTTTTTTTTAAAAAAATTAAGGTGCCACTTGTCACACATTTATTGGCATAAAAAAAATTAAAAAACTCAAAAAACAAATTAAAAAAAATTCACAGCCCCCCCACTTTCTCAACATCGACCATCGGAAAACCTTCCCCTGTCCTTTCTCCACCCCTAACGCCACCCTCTCCCTCGTCCACCACCAACACCGTCTCTAACATCCACCCCTCACCCCTAACCCGCGGCTGCAAAACCAAACCCCCAATAAAATCCGCTGCCGCACCGCCCAAACCACCGTTGCTTCCTTTCTCGATCTATCCTCTCTCCTCCAAACTAACAAATTTTCTCTCTCCTCCACTAAAATGGTTGAGTCGGGAGGTGAGTTGGTGGGGTTTTAAGAAGGGGGAGATGTCACTTTTGGAAGTCAGTGGTAAGGGGTCGTTTTAGAAGTCGGTGGTGAGGTGGTCATTTCTAGCTCGATGGTCAGGGAAGGGGGTGATTTAGGCGGTGCGGCTGCGCGGCTAGGGTGAGGGCGGATTTGGTGGGTGAGGGCGGTTTCACGGGTAACGGTTAGCTGTTTGGCCGGTTTCGGGGGAGTGGCTAGGAGGGGAGTCGTTTCCAGCTTGGGTGGCTGGAGAAGTGGGTGGTTTTGGATTGCAGCAGGAGGTGGAAGTAGATGTTGGGGCTAAAGAAGGTGGATGGTAGATTTTTTTATTTCTTATTTTATTTTATTTAAATTGAACCACTCATACACTGACTCGTGTCAAACAACCTAGAATAATAGGTTGTTGAATTTTGTTGACCGGTTTGGGATTGACGAAAGAAAACCAAGGTGAAAGTTGGGCTCATTATAGAATAATCGATAGTTGGGATTATTCAAAGTGAATTGACGAAATTTGGGATTATTAAAGTGCATTTTTCCTATTTATTTTTGGAAACTGACTAGAATAATGCCACTCATTCGTCAAAATAATCTCAACTTTAGATTATTTTTTAATAATCTAAACTTTGATATGAATTTGCATTCAATGGTCCCACCGATCATCTAACTTGTTATAACAAGTTATTAAACACATGTCAACAAATGATTTGGTAAAACAAAAAAAATAGATTTTTTTTTAAGAAAAATAAAAAAAAAATTATTTAATTAACTTAAAACCACCTTACTAGCGCCCTAACCACCCTCGTTGCCTATCCCACCCATACCGCCTTCTTGCGCCGACGACACCACTCTTTTCCCTTCCCCCCATCCTAACACCCTCCCCATCCTCGAATCCACTTTTTCAGTTCGCCAACAAAAGAACCCACCCACAACCCTCACCCTTGCTTACTACAACCCTAACTACGAATCCTCACCATTCCCGTGAGTCACGATTCCTGTTGGAATCTTACCCAAACCCCTCAACCCTTTCTGATTTTGTGGTTGTAGAAGGGGATTGCAAGTGGGGGTTAATTAGTTGCAAAAATGGGTTGCGGGGAAAACGAGGTGTTACGGTTGCAGTAAAGGGTCACAACGGGGAGGGGGGATGCTGGCGGGCGGAGGCTAGGCGGCACTGGGGGTGGGGGCATGCTAGGTTTAGGCGAGCGCCGACAAGGGGTGGGGGCATGCAGGCTAGGTTGAGGCGGGCGTCGACAAGGGGTGGAGGGCAGAGAGGTGGCTGATGGTGGTTTTCTTAATTTTTTTTAAATAGTTAGTTTTTCTTTTTGCAGAGAGTTATTAATTTAAATAGTTAGTTTTTAATTGTTTTTAAAATACTTAGTTTTGAGTGATTTGTTAATTGTTAATTAGTATTAATAATCTTTTCTTAAAAAATTTAAATTAAAACTTATTTTTACCAATCATGTGGTGGGACGTGTAAATTATATTTTTTTCAAAAAAAAAAAGAATTACTATTTTAATAGTTTACTAATCACTTGGGACCATTGAAAGAAAATTTATATCAAAGTTCAGATTATTAAATAATAAACCAAAGTTGGTATTATTTTGGGCGTATAGTATAAGGCAAAGTTGGGATTATTCTAGCCAATTTTCCCTATATTTTTTGTATTTGCCTTAACCTCTCAGCTTGTTAACGAAAAGAAGACATAAGTGACGAAAAAAATATTATTTGACTTATATTATATTTTATTACCATATTAGTAGTACTGGTAACAAAAACACATAATAAAAAAACAAAAGCCGACTCAAATAATAAAATTTTATTAAAATTTTTAGAAATTCTCTTTAGTAAACTCATACTTCCTCCGTTCTATTAATATTGCAACAATGGACTTTTTGCACTATTCATCACTCTTGTTTGACCATATAATATGAGTTATACGTTAAGCAAAATATAGTCAAGTGAGATCTTGTTGGATTTGTTTCATTTAATATTTTCACAATATCAACTTTTTATAATTTTTACTCTTACACAATTATAGATATTTAGCATATAAAATGTGTTTTGGGATGCGTAATTTCCTCCTTGTTGCAATATTAACAGAACGGAGGAAGTACTTTTTAATTTTCTCAATGGTAAACTATAAAAAAAACTTATTATCCTTGTTAAAATTTAAATAGTTATAATGACTTAATGACTAATTTAGCCCTTATCCTTAATTCTAGCTTTCCCCTATAAAAATTTCAACCCCAAAGGTAAAACCACCAACCAGAACCACCGCCCAACCATTGACATTACCACCAATAACCGACCCAACTTCACCGCCACCCAAAATGCCCTAAACCCACCCAAAAAGCCAATCCTCCTTGAGATCTACTCCATCGAAAACCTTCCTCCCTCTCTGGTCATCGAATCTCTTCCCCTCCTCCTCCTCCTCCTTCGTTGACCGTCTCATCCCCTCCCCTCCCTTGCTGGCCGTCGCAGCCCCCTCACCCTCCCTCGCCAAGTGTGTTTGTTGCGGAAATATATATTATCAGAATAAAAAAACAAAAATTCTGACCTCCAAAGAATCAACGACACGGTAGTCGGATCATTGATTTTAATTGATTATCAACCTAATTGAAGGAGGAATTGCAAAAGTTGGGGAGATTTTGAAAGGAAATACATCATTTAGGTTGGAGAAATTGAGGATGTGAGGGATTGTTTGGGGAAGGGGTGGTGGTGATTTAAGGGGAAGGAGAGACGCACGCAGGGGTAGGGGAGGCCGGCGCACTGGCGAGAGAAGGCTGGGCACGGGCACTGGCATGGGTGGGGGAGGGGGTATGGTGGCTAGCCAGTGGTGATTGGGTGGGAGCTTGAAAGTGAGAAAGGTAAGGAGGAAGAAAGAGAGGAGGATGAAGATGGTGAAAGTTTAGGATTGGGTGAGGGTTTTTTTGTAATTTGAGTGTATTAAGTGGGATATTTTAGGCATTTTAATTTTTTTTTTAAATGTTAACCATAGTTAAGTAATTATATAAAATCATTATTAATGTTACCATTCAATTAGTAAATATAATTAGGGTTTACTAATGATTATAAGTTGTTTTATAGTTTACCACTGAGAAAATTAAAAAGTATGAGTTTACCAAAAATAATTTTCCTAAATTTTTTTATAATATATTTTGAATTAAAAAGAAAATAAATTCATGTAAATTATCATTAATTAAGAAAAGATAAAAGTTATTTTAAAGAGATTAACTATACCTCTATACATGACAAATTCGATACAAATAAAATGTAATAACCGACACATATAATAACATTCAAGTAAAATCATATTAAGAAAAGCAACTCTAATCATTCTCTAATACAGAATTATTCAATGTTCGCTTAGATAGAGTTGGATTTCATTAATAAATATCATGATGAATTGGAGATTAAACTATTCATTTCAACCTACTCAGGTCCATTTATCAAAGTTAGGGCTTGTTTGACATTGTTTTTTGTTTTCAATTTCAGTTTTTTTTTAAACAAAAAACCAAAAACAGAAAACAAGAAAAAAGTGTTTTCACTTTTCTGTTGTCAGTTTTCAAAATTAGCATGATTTTAATAAGTTTGACTAATTTTTTATTCATTATATGACATATATCATACACTTTTAAAATACAGAAAACCAAAAAACTGAAAACCGCAACAATGTCAAACGAACCCTTACTTGTTATTTTAATTTCCTCAGTTTGAATCATAAACTTCTACTATTTATTGAGGAATTATGTTCTAAATTTTTTTAAATTGACCATTACTCATGATATTTTGTATATTATTAAATGTAAAGTAACTTTATTGTAAGGGCTAGCTTTTAATTGATATTTTTTTTATATAGAATTATTGCAGATTTTTCTATTAAGAAATAAGGTTGCTAGTATGATGAAGAAATTTCAAAAAAGCAGAAGAAGTTTGTCTCTACCTCAAAATTTATCGTTACAAGTGATGGACATCATTGATTACTTTATACTACCTTTTTTTGCTTAAAATAAAAATATCATCTAAATCATAGAATACCTCCGTTTGTTTAGTTTACACCATTCTATTATCACACTTGTCAACGCACAAATTTAACAATTAATATCTCTAATTATAAACAATGTAAAATCATAAAAAATATTAAAAATATAAATACATTTGGACGATTCAAACAAGATCCCACATAACTATGCTTTATCGTAGCTATATACATCACAAAAGTTAGTCAAAAGTATAGTTTGTGAATAGTGCAAAGTAAAATGGTGTCTACTAAAAAAACAGAGGAAGTATATATTATTTAAAGGATTATGTTTCATATTCAAGTTTTCATATTATTTTTAACAACATGTTTGGTTTAATATATAGGATGGTGGTGCTTGTTCGGTGGAAGGTAAACGTAAATTTTCAATGGTCAATCCTAATGAACTTGATTTTTTCACTCAAGATAGGCTTCCTTTCGTAAAGGTGAAAAGTTGCCCTGAGATTATGGAGAATGATGTAGCTAAGATTTTGTACTTTAAGAAACATCCTTTGAATAAAAAGGTTTTTCTTTTTGTGATATAGTTTTCTAAATTCCTTCTTTTTAGTGAAATATATAATGATTCAGGAGTTGTCATCTAGTTTAGATTATTAAGTTCTCCACTCCACCTTTATTACCTAGGAGTCTTCCTATAAAACAAAAAATTCAGGTCTATTCCAATTCCATTCAATTATTATAAGTCTACTTAATAATTTATTATTATGTAGATTATTTGCGATATTAATGTTTAATAATGATTTTCTAATCAATAAAGGAATTTTGTATGAAGAATATGGAAATGGACAACGCGAATGCAGAAGTATCATCTTTTATTTCAACTAAATCCACCCAACAGGTATTAATAATATTTTATTCTAGAATTCTAAATATATCAATTACGGGTTCTTTAGCTATTTCAAATATTATGCTTTGAATGAAATGAGCTAGTCATTTGCATTGGTTGAAAACTAAGTGGAAACCTAAACACAATATTAAATCAAAAGTACTGATTGTTTGGGCCAAGTCCATTGTCATAAGCCCACTGACCTGGAATTACGAAAATACCCTCCGTGGTCCAGCCCATCATTAATGGTTGCAAAGTACAGATTTACCCTCAATCTGTCCAATTAAGTACAACTCATGTCACCTGAAAGTACATCTATAAATAGCTCTCCAATCATTGATGATGATAACTTTTTCCTAATTCTCTAATCTTCTCTCTCTACTTTCTCTCTCTAAAGTACTCTTTCTCTCTCTAGAAAGTACATTCGCTGACTTAAGCATTGGAGGGGCTTTCCCGGGTCACACCCCCGGGGCAGTTAACCTTCTTTCTCTTTTGCAGGCCTAGCTCTCGGACAGCCAGGCATAGCTGAGGGAAATTCGGACATTCATTGGACATAGCTCTAGGACATCTTGATTACCCTTATTACCCTAAGACTCCAAAGAGCATTCTGTTTCCAGAAACAGGTGGCGTCGTCTGTGGGAATTGCTAACAAAAAGTCATGGTGAACCCTAAGCGTCCCCGCAGCACATATCAAGATGCTACTAGAGAAGCTCCGAATCTCTCAGCTTGGCATAAGCATGAAGCCGAGGACTATGCTTCTATCAACTGTCTCGGCATTCTTAGCCGAGAGCTAAGCCTCTACCATCTCCTCGACATGCGTAGCCAAGGGCTATGTTTCTATCATCTCCTTGACAAGCTTCTATCATATCCTCATCATGCCTAGCCGAGGGATATGCATATAACAACCCCAAATCATGCCTAGTCGAGGGATATGAATCTATCATCTCCTCGGCATGCCTAGCCGAGGGATATGATTCTACCAATCCCTTGGCATGCCTAGCTGAGGGCTATGCTAAGATGAAAGCACCCTTTTTCAACATGAACTTTACCAGATCATGGAGGTTATTCACTCGAGGGTCTTCCACTCACAAGTTCCAAATTGCAAGGTCCTAAGCTATCCTTCCCCATCTATCATGAATATCTACAAGGTGGAGTCTGCAACCAATATGCTTGGAATGCGGACTTAAGACGTTGTTGTATCTGAGCAACTTCTCAAATGACAATGATGCCCTAGGGGCAATAAGAACTTATACTAGATGTTATTTCTTTTAATAGTGCATCATTTTCATTTTTCGGGATGGTTATCTACATAGCTGCCTAAAGCTTTAAAATCTCGGGAATTCATTATCTTCTCAAAAAGCACCGGTCCTTCCTTCGTACAAGACACCCTGGGTCGCTAACTAACGTTATCAATAACAAGTTTGTTCCAATGTTTGGGGAAAAATGTTAGCCTATACTCAAATGTTTGAGATAGTGTCCTGGCGAATCGTTAAAATAACAAAAGGCTCGTTTAGCCCTCGGCCTATCCCAAAAGTTGGGATAGCGTACCCCTCATATATTTATAACTTGGGGATCGTTTAGCCCTCGGCCTATCCTAAAATTTGGGATAGCCTACCTCTCATACATATATAACAAGGGGCTCGTTTAGCCCTCAACTTATCTTAAGATTTGAGATAACGTACTTCTCCTCGGCCTATCCTAAAAGTTGGGATAGCCTAGCTCTCATACATATATAACAAGGGGCTCGTTTAGCCCTCAACCTATCTCAAGATTTGGGATAACGTACTTCTCCTCAGCCTATCCCAAAAGTTGGGATGAACTACCTCTCATACATCTATAACAAGGGTCTCGTTTTTCCCCTAGCCTATCTCAAGGTTCGGGAGAGCGTACCTCACTTATAACAATAACATAGGGCTCGTTTAGCCCCCAACCTATCCCTATGATAGGAATAGCATACCTCTCATCTATTTTTATTAGGAGGCTTACTTCGGCCGGAAGATCTCTTCAATACAAGTCAAGCGCACCCCGGGGACTAGCCTCTACAACATCAACAAAATTTAAAAGTTAGAGATAATCATCAAGCTTCAATTAGGAGAAAAATAATTATCTTTGGTTTGTGACAAACTCAAAAACAAGGCATACCCCAGGCTCTCAGCGTCGCTATCTAAGGCTTAGCTCCCGGCTTATCTATATCACCCCTCAACCTTGGGTAATTTTTAGCAAAGATAATGCATGTCGAACTCTTGGCTAATAGACCCAGCTCGAGCACGCTCTTAGTACTTGAAGCCAGGCCCTCGGCCTAGAGGAGGCCTCAACATGACAAGTCAAGCCCATCGGCATCTCTCAGCATAGAGTATTCTCTTTACTCCTTCCGCTTGGTCTATTGAGTCACCTTCTCAGCTTGGCCTATTCAATCATTCTCTCAACATGGCCTCCCTCCGCTCGGCCTATTCAATCACTCTCTCAACTTGGCCTCCCTCCGCTCGGCCTATTCAATCACTCTCTTAGCCTCCCTCCGCCCGGGGTATAAAGCTTCTTGGTTTATTTCTCAAGATACCTCGGCCCAGGGTATAAAGCTCTCAGATTTATTTCTCAAAGTACTCCCGCCTGGGGGTATAAGTCACTTGGTTTATTTCTCAAGATACCTCCGCCTGGGGGTATAGGACACTTGGTTTATTTCTCAAGATACCTCCGCCTAAGGGTGTACAATACTTGGTTTATTTCTCAAGATACCTCCGCCTAGGAGTATATAATACTTGGTTTATTTCTCAAGATGCCTCCGTCTGGGGGTTAAAGCATTTGGTTTATTTCTCAAGGTACCTCCGCCTAGGGGTATAAAGCACTTGGTTTTGTTCTCAAAAGTACCTCAGCCTAGGGGTATGAAGCACTTGGTTTTGTTGTCAAAGCACCTCCGCCCGGGGTACAAAGTTTCTTGGGTTTTTATTCTCAAAGTTCCTCCGGCCAGGGTACAAAAGTTCTCGGACTTCAGAAATGCCAAGAGCTAGGGGTAGCAACACCCCGGAGAGCATGCCCTCTTCTCACCTTCGCTCACTCCTCCCTCACCTAGGGGTGACAATCAAACTACCTTAACACCCCGGAGAGCATGCCCTCTTCTCACCTTCACTCACTCCTCCTTCACCTAGGGGTAACAATCCAACTACCTTAACACCCCGGAGAGCATGCCCTCTTCTCACTCTCACTCAACACTCCCTACCCCGTGGTATAGCTTCCTCACCCCGGGGTATAGCTCTCCCTCTCACTCAGTACTCCCTCACCCCGGTGTATAGCTCCCTCACCCCGGGGTATAGCTCTCCCTCTCACTCAATACTCCCTCACCCCGGGGTATAGCTCTCCCTCTCACTCAATATTGCTCCCTCATTCCGGGGTAGCACACTCAATATTGCCTCACCCCGGGGTAACACCCAGATAAGCCAAAGTAAAACCTCACAAGAAACTCTCTCTCTCTCTCTCCGACATTGCCCCGACTCACAGGTTCCTAAGGGGAAAAACTTAAAAACCCAAAGTAAAACCTCTTGGCACTGCCCATCAACCCTTTCAGCACGCACTCAGTCCCATCCTACTCTAAAAAAAAAAAAAAAAATCCAATCTCGCTCCCTAGGCCGAGAGCTGGGCGTTCACTACAACCAAGTCACAAGCCCTCGTCATTGTTGTCCTCACAAATGGATCTATTCGCTCCGCATGCTGTCCACCTCTACCCAAGTTTTAATGAAAAAACAGAATTTTTGGGTTCTCACTAATCAGATCCGAAGACAGGAGTACTGTTCAGACCAAGCTCAACTTTTAGCAATACTACCAACATCGCCTTCGGCTTTTTTCAATTTAGCAAGGCTCTCGAATTTCGAGCATAGCTCTTGGATTTCTAGCCTAACGGTCGGCAACTCAAAAACAATAGCAATAAACTCTCGAAGAGCGAAAGGAAAGGTAAACAGCTTTAATTATTTGCCCAAGGCAAATAAAGCACATGAGGACATATGAAAGAATTGAAACTTGGAAGAAAGGAGGTGTGTATCAAGTCTTAAGCTTAATGGGCTCAATGCTTCCTTAGGCCCAAGTATTTGCTTATGCCAAACTATGCATGAGGCGTACCCCTCAGAAGATTATCGAGATTTGCCATATTCTCATTCAACAACAGGCCGTCATCTATCATCATGCCTACCCCTCAGACTACCTAACAATAACTTAGCTTCTGTAGCTAAAATATCTTTAATGCATTGCTTGGGGCTGGTCTTCACCCTTGCAAGTCGCTTTGGGGCTCTTTTTAGCCCCTAGGTACGGTTGGGGCTTATTTTAGCCCTCGGGTACGCTTTAAAAGTCATTCCGGGTGATATACAACTTCTCTCATACTTATTCCGCGTGATATCCGAACTTCATATGATCTCGTTCCCACATCACGCGTGGGGCTAAATGTTTGGGCCAAGTCCATTGTCATAAGCCCACTGACCTGGAATTACGAAAATACCCTCCGTGGTCCAGCCCATCATTAATGGTTGCAAAGTACAGATTTACCCTCAATCTGTCCAATTAAGTACAACTCATGCCACCTGAAAGTACATCTATAAATAGCTCTCCAATCATTGATGATGGTAACTTTTTCCTAATTCTCTAATCTTCTCTCTCTACTTTCTCTCTCTAAAGTACTTTCTCTCTCTAGAAAGTACATTCGCTGACTTAAACATCGGAGGGGCTTTCCCGGGTCACACCCCCGGGGCAGTTAACCCTCTTTCTCTTTTGCAGGCCTAGCTCTCGGACAGCCAGGCATAGCTGAGGGAAATTCGGACATTCATTGGACATAGCTCTAGGAAATCTTGATTACCCTTATTACCCCTAAGACTCCCAGGAGCATTCTGTTTCCAGAAACACTGATGTTAAAACAACCAAACAACAACGTCACATTCATAAGAAGTGAATAGTGCACATGATCTTATACTAGAAAATATATACGGAGTACAAAATAAAATGGCAAGGTATTCATTTATAAATTAAACTATCAACTTATTTAGCGATTAGGGAGGAAAGGTGGGAGCAAGGAATAGGAATGAAAGTAAAAAGATAAAATAATATGTGGTTAGCTATAGTTGTACAGGAATGACATCAAAATGACTAAATACTAGAGTGTACCCGTGCAAAATGCACGGGATATATAAGAAAAAATATATTTAAAATATAAAAGTTGATTTTGATGTTGTAATTTAGACTTGAGCTGTAATGGTCGGTTTTGGATTGGTCGGTTCTGTTGAATCCTAATTAGCTTTTTTAATAATCGTATTAATAATGTGATGACACCTGTTGTGCTATGCTGAAATATGATATTCTATGATTTAATTGCTTAGAAGATCAAAAAACAGGGTCTTACTCTTTTATGTCGGTGGTCACGCAATGCTATTTTGAAGTTAACCTTTTCAAAGTTATAGAGGTTACCCATTCAGAGTGTTATAGGGGTTACTCGTGTTACTTGGTTAGTGTCATATGAGTTAGTGTCTTGCTCTAGGAGTTACATACTGTGTTCTGTTGCAAGTAGTTATTCGCTGAGGCCAGTTCCACAAAAACGTGTTGTACTTTTTTTTTTTTTGCTTTTGATGATTAAAGAAACGGAAAACGTTTGGAGGGTAGTCCCTAAAAAAATGCATGTAATTGAAGGCTCGAGGATTTATAGTACTATAGTGAATGGTTGATAACGAAACTGTATACTCATGGTAATGCATGACATATATTATACTATGTACAAAAAAAATAGTCGTAAAACAAAGTGAAATTTTAGTACGTAGAGTTTAAAAAAAAGTGAAATGTTGGGGATTTTGAGTGCTACAGTGAATTATATGTGGAGATATGTATTGTATTGTAAAATAGTAAAAGTGAAAGTGAATTATTTATTTATTTTTGTATCTAAAATTTAGAGAATTAAAAGTTATTGGCAAAAAAAAAAAAGTAGTTATTTTCCTCCAAAAAAAAAATAGTGGAAGTTGGAGAAGAAATTATAAAAAAAAAAAAAAAAATAAAATAGAATGCTTAGAACTGCTCCAATCAAGAATTAAAGTGCTATGAATAAAAGTTGGAAAAAAAACTCTACAATTATATATTAGATAGAAAATTTATGATTTTTTTTTTTTTGTTCTTGTTCAATACAAAGCATTATAATATTATTTTCTGGCCCTTTTAGCTTTCTTTAGTTTCAGAGCCAAATGAAGTGAAAAAGATTCCAAGATATACAAAGCCCACTCCATTCTATCTTTTTACAGAGGTATATATATTTCCTTATTTAAAAAAAAAATGTTGTTATGAAATCACTAATTCAGATTGCCTTACCTTATAATATCTTTCTTTCTACATAATTCAAGGAAAGAGGTGTAGAGAAAGAAAGAAAGTTTACGTACGAGCTTATGCTAGAACTAGTTGAGGCAGAGAAAGCTACAGTTCCGAAAGCTAACCCTATCCCTTACAGTACTGAGTTCCGTCTGGTAGTTTTATCGTTTTCTATTTTATTTGTGAAAAAGTTATAAAGCATAATATGACCTTTTTGATGGTGCTCCAAAAATTAAACAACTTATTGATTATCCTAGATAATATGACTTTTAGGGTGAATCCACTCAAAATATGACATAAATGATAGATATAGATAACCTTGTTTTCTTAATAAGTTTAGGTTTTTTTTTTTCTTTTTTTTTAACTAATGCTTATTAAGTTAACCAAACACGTGTTGCATATTATAAGAGTATTTTAAGTTAATTTTAACAAATAAATTTAATTTTATTCATTTAAGGAATTTTTTTTTTTTAAATAACACTTCCATCCCCTTCTTTTTCCAACAATACTACATATTATAGATTTAGTCTACCACCATTGTACCGCAAACATATTCACCCAAACGAACCACCCTAGTCTAGTCCCACCTTCACCTTAACAACTTATTAATCACCACAATACACACCCTCACCTTAATCAACTAGTCGCCATTCACCCTCATCCAAACCACCTTAGCTATGAATCACCCTCATTGAAATCACATTATTTAGCCACTACTCACCTTGGCCACCACCAACCCTAACTGGAACACCCTTCTCTCTCCTCCCTAACCAATATAATAGGAAAAAAAATAAATATAATAAAGCATAAGAGGAAGGGGGTAACGACTGACAAAAAGGGATAAGGAAGGGTTGATGGCATTTTTTATGGGTGCGGATTTTTTAGAGGTATTTTTGGTTTAGGTCCATGGTGGCGTGGTTCGGGGTGGTGTGGGTTCTAGTAGTGAGGTTTGTTTTGTGTGGTTTTGTTTGTGTTTTGAGGTGGTTACAATGGAGAAAGGTAGGGTGGTAATGGAGGAAGGTCATGAAAGGAGAGAAAAGAGGATGGGTTTATCAGTTTATTTTTATAAAATTAAAGTTTAAAATAAAAATAATTTTGTAAAAAAGGAAATTAGAAGATTCCTAACTTATTATACATGTTATCTGTTTTTTTATTATACTTTGAGCAGATGCCCCCCAATGGTCATAATATTAAGAGATATATTAAAATGTTATTTTATTTTTGGAGTACTTGTTAAAGGTGGATTTATACTTAAAAATTTTCCTTTAATTAATGTATCATCTAAAAAAAATAATCATTTCGATTAAAATTATTTATATTCACCTTTATATACTTTGGTTGCTTTCCTTCAGTAATAATGGCAACTTGCTTATATTGGTGTTGTAGGTTCCTCCCAAACCAGATCCTAAAGAATGCACTCAACCTGAACCTTTCCAACTTGAAAGTCTAATTAGGCATGATAATGAAAAGAGGAAAGAAATGGAGGAAAGACGCAAAATGGAACGAGAAGAATCTCAAATGAGGATTTTCAAGGCTCAACCAATTTTAAAAGAGTAAGAAAAAAACCAGCCTACCAAATTTTCAATGAAGATTTCTGTACAATTACATCCTTATTTGATTCCCCGCCCCTACTTTATTTATGTATTTTTTTTTTAAAAAAATTTTAGGGATCCTATTCCTCTTCCTGAGAAAGAACTTAAGCCTCTCACAGAAACTCAAGAGTTTAATTTACATGCTGAACATCGAGCTATAAACAGAGCAGAATTTGAGAAGAAGATTATGGAGAAAGAATTCATGTATAAACGATATAGAGAAGAGGTCGAAATCAAAAGACAGGTGCGTGCATTAATTTATTTGAAAATCACTGATTTTCACATTTGCTACCCATAAATGACATTTTCTTTATCATGTTTTAGATGGAAGAAGAAATGGCCTTGAAACTACTACGGAAGACCTTGGTTCCGTATGCTAGACCTATGCCTAAGTTTGTTAATCCATTTGTGCCACAAAAGTATTTATTCACAAATGAATATTTTTATTTTTATATTATTATTTGGAAAAATTGCCCGAAAAAATCCCAACTTTGGGGCATCCGCTAAAAATAATCCAATATTTGGGTTATTTTTTAATAATCCGACCTTTATACTCATTTCGCTCAAAAGGGTCCCAACCTGTCATGTAACTTATTATAACAAGTTACCTAACACGTACATGGCGGTATGTGATTGGTAAAAAAAAATAAAACTCTTTCAAAACAGAGTTAAATTTTTTGTTTGAAGAAAAAAATAATTTAAAAAAAAAACCACCCATCGCCCAAGCCACCGTCGTCCCCGCCATGCGGCTCCGGCTAGCCATCCCCAAACTCTAGGCCCTTTGGCGTTCGACCGACCCCCCCTCCCCCTCCACACAAACGGAAACACCAGTAACCCATGAAAACCATCCCCAACCTTCGAAAATTACTTTCCCGTCCCGATCCCAGCCTCCTCATTGTCCCTTTCCGACCATGACGACTTTCCCTATCCCCCATACCGACTGTGCTATCCTCCACCAACCTCGATTTAGGTTGCGCCAACCCTCGTTGTCCAGTTTCCTAGGGTTTAAATTGTTGGGTTTTCGATTTTTTGAAGGGGGTTTTGGGGTTAGATTGGGATCTCGGTAGGAGCGGTGGTTTTCAGGTGGCGGTTATTTATGGTTTGGGTGGGGTGGTGGTTTTGTGGTTTGGGTTTAGGTTTGGGTGGTGATGGGGATGGTGGTGGCAGAAACTTAGGTTGTGGTGGTTTTTTTTTTTTTAAAAAAAAAAAAAAGAAAATTTGATTTTTTTTTTTTTAAAATTTTTTTTTGGACAAATCAATGAAAACAAATTACATCTTAAACCAGTTTTCGGTCACTCATGACCATTTTGAGTGGATTGGTATGGGTCAGATTATTTAATAATAACCTAAAGGTGGTATTATTTTAGGCGGACGCCTCAAAAGTGGATTAAACTGGACAATTTTTCTGTATTGTTTTTCTCTTTATAACATAATGAAAATTGTGTCATTTAATAGGTCTTGTAGGAATCCAACGTCACCAAAATCTCCTAAACTACATGTCCTCCAAAAGAAAGACAGAAAAAACATAACAAGCGGCACTAATGCTAAAATTTCAAAATCTACATCAGCTGCAATTATGAGGTGATCATGTGTGGGGGTATACAGTTTACATTTAGAACTTTTACAATTACACCTTGTTGGGTTTATAATTTTTCGATAAAAAAAAAATTAATTGCAAACTTGTTATACAAACATATATACATTCAAATGTAGCTCTTTAATATCAAAAGATAATAGTACATGTATGTCAAATAAAAACAATAAAAACTAATAATATATTAATTTGTTACCATATTTTTTCGTGACTGTGATGAAGGCCATGTAAAAATTGTTGACAAATGAAAATTAGGTGAAACACTAATCCTCCTAAGTTCATACTAAATTTATAATCACGTAATTATAGAGGTAAGTCAAGGGTCAAACCACCAATAATGGTAATGCTAGATATTTCTCAACTAATGCATAAGATAGGTCAAAATCAAATACGAGGAGAGCGCTAGAATACTACAACTACTTAACTAGCAACATAAAGAATAAAAAAAAAAAAACAAAACACATGGGAATTGGTATCCACATGCATTCATGAAAATCAAGCTAATTGGGGAATCAACCATTCATGTAATGTAAACATTAGTGGTAGGAGCAATTGGGAGCATCTGATAGCTATCCTTGATGGAATACAAATAAGAGGAAATCACAATCAAATTCCCTTTTAATCAATGAATCAAAGCCTTAATCCCATAAGTGGGTTCGTCTAACATGAACAAAAATTGATTACTCTGTGTAGTCATCGAAATATATATTTCTCCTCGGCCCATCCCTTACGATCCAATGCTTCATCCTCATGCAAATTCATATACGTCATATCCTTTTTAAATCCTTACAACCAAGTCATTTTCGGTCTCCCTCTCCATCGTATAACCCCTCCATGGTCCCACTCTTCCACTCTTCGAACCGATACACCTTGGGTCTCCGTCTTACATGCCTAAACCAACGTAGACAATTTTCCCTTAGTTTATTAGCAATGCCTGCCATACCTACTCATTTGCGAATAACCTCATTTCTGATTCTATCTCTTAGAGTCTTCATACACTTCAACCTTAACATGCGCATTTTTGTAACCTCCGTATTTTTAATCTGCTCCTTCTTAGAAGCTCAACATTCTATACCATAGAGCAACACTAGTCTTATGGAAGTCATGTAGAATTTTCCCTTCAACTGTAATTGAATGCTTTGGTCACATAGCACTCCCGTGGCCGTTCTCCATTTAAGCCACCCTAACTTAATCTTTTGGGCCACGTCTTGATTAGTGTCACCCTTCTTTTGGATGATCAACCCAAGATACTATAAACATTCAATAATGGTTAAATCCTTTACATCTAAACTCACCACTTCATTGCATGTCCCTCTCTGAGTACTAAAGCGATATACCAAATATTCAGAATTACTCCGACTTAACTTAAACCCTCAAATTCCCAATCAATTATAATTTGATGAAATCAATATAAAATTTCAAGACAATAAAGTTCAATCATGCATTCATGTTTAAAATGATAAAATCAAGGGAAGCTAATCCAATCAATCTAAACAGCATGCAAACCTTACCTTATTAATTTAATTACAAAGCAATTAATGATCAAGTCCTAGATCAAACTAAAATTCAATCCAACATGCTTTACCCAAACCCAAGAAAGTAAACTACGCACTAAACTTCACCACCTAATCAACTTAACATAGTTAAAAGCACGAATATAAAAAACAAAAGTCGAAGATAGCAACTAAATTAATCAAAGCATTAATCAACAAAACTAATCAAGTGTGAGATGAAAGTGATAAAGGTCAGATAAATTAAGAAATGCTCATAGAATTGTTGAGAAAATCTCCAAATCAATTGACACACTTTATTCTTTATTCTCTCAATTATCCATTGATTTTCCTCACTTCCTCTCTAAAACTACTCCTACTATAACACTTATCTAGAGAGAAAATCTCTCAACTATGCCTAAAATATTAAAATAAAGGTTGAATAATAGTTTGTTTACAAAGGAGGAGGAAATAAGTACTTATAAGTTAAGAGGAAATAAGGGGGTAAAGTAGACAAATCACGATCAAAAGTACATCCTTGAGCATAAATACCTAGTCGCGGGCGCGACCAAGGCTCTAGGCGCAGTTTAGGAATATGTCATTACAATAAATACCTTATCTCAACCATGTTGCTTCTGTTGCTAGTACAACACCCATTGTATTGGCTGGCACGGTAGTGCTCTATAGGCAATTAAATTGATACGGAAATTTGGTCTTAGCTAGACCATAAGGGTGCGCACGCGACTGATTATCTTACCCAAAACAGAAACTTAGTTCTTAGATACTAGGGCACGGTGTTGAATGCATGCCCTACGCGCGTGCCTTGTTTTTCCTTAAAACTTACTTGGGTTCTAGCTTCCCAAACTTGATCATGTTTGCTGCCTTAGCTATTTTCAATCTTCCTCTTTATTATTTAAATCCCAAGAAATTCTGAAATACCTACAAAACAAACCAAAATAAATAGTAATAAATTCAAGAGTAGTAAAGGGATGTGTAAAAAGGTTTTAAAAATAGTCAAAACACACATTTCTCTACTACACTCAAACATGTAAAGCAAGCATAAATGCATAATTACCTAAAGACGCAATTAAAGAGGCTAAAAACAAGCATATAACAAGGAAGAAAACTACCATAGGATTGACGTTTATTGAATTCATCTATTGCCCACATGGCACATATAGATGTGTTTGGTGTGATATTCTTACCTCATGGACACAATTAAGGGCAAAGTACAGATGCAAATAAAAAGGGGAAAAGTAGGGATATAATAATTAGGGAATTAAATTAAAAATTCCTAACGGTATTAGATTTAGATCGCGGATGGCTTCTCCGTATCGATACGTTGAGAGATATAGTCCGAAATGGTTTAGAAACCATATTGGACTCGAAGGCAAGAGTACATAAATGGCTAAGTTGATTTGTTTGCAACTTTTTCTAGACTTTTACATATTCATTTGATACATGCTGTATATATTGTACCTTTAAAAGGGTAGTATCCTTATCGAGAATGCACCATCAATAACAATATACTAAAAGACACACCAGCAATGACACATGTCATCTTCTGGTGTATTCTTAATATATTGTTAAAAAAACTTTGTAAAAATTGATTGAAAATATACGTAAAATATTTACTTCCAAAATTTAGGAAAAAAAATCGTAGAATAATATATTTATAAACTTAAACATCTAACCATATATTTGTATAAATAAATTCCTATATTAGTAATTACTTTTTAATATATAATGACTATTTATAATAAAAAAAAAAATCATGAATATATATTTTTACTTAACATAGTTGATGAATGAAAATCTAATATATATATATATATATATATATATATATATATATATATATATATATATATATATATATATAAAGGGGAGTTTTTTCCCAAGTTTTTAGAGAGCCACGTAGGATCTAATTTTCTCAGCACGCCATGTAGGATTATAAATCTTAGTAGTAGCCAATTAAATAAGAGATTATTAATATGGATAGAAGTCCCTCGCGTAGGGTTGAGAGTTTGTCTTTAGGGTTCTGCTTGCGAGTGAGTTTTTCCTTCGTTGAACTGTCGATTTTGAACCTTGTTCTGTCAATTTCTTGCTCTTGGTTCCACTTTTTGATCGTACCTCTGTTCCGGTATCGAGATGGCTGATGATTTGGTGAAGGATTGGGAGAAATTGAAGCTTACGGAGGAAGAAGATGTGGTATTAGGGGCTGAGATTGGTGAGGATGTAGAGGGTTTTGCGAAAGCGAAGTTGGACCTTGCGTTGGTGGGTAAGCTCTTAAATAAGAAACCTTTTAACATTGAAGCTATGAAACGTGTGTTAAAAGGGCTATGGCGATTAACTGATAATTTGGCAATTCGTATGATTGATACAAACCTATTTATCTTTCAATTCTTTAACGAGGGAGACAAAAATAGAGTGCTAGAGGGTAGACCTTGGGCTTTTGATCAGCAACTTCTATTGCTTAAAGAAACCCAGGGAGATAAACAACCTTTAGATGTCTCCTTTGATCATTCCCCTTTCTGGGTTAGATTTCTGGATGTCCCGTTTGGGAAACGTAATTATGCCTTTGCGAAGGAGATTGGTGACCATTTGGGAGGGTTTCTAGAGTTCGATGAGTCCGATCCTTTGGGGTGGGATGAGTTTATGAGAGTGAAAGTTCTGATTGACATTACTAAACCGTTGCGGCGTGGAGTGAAGATTGCAACTGGTACTTCGAGCTCAAAGTGGATTGGTTTTAAATATGAGAGGTTAGGGGATTTTTGTTATTTTTGTGGAAGACTAGGACATGTGGACAAGGATTGTGAGGTGCAAGATGATGTGAATAGGGAGAATTTTGTGTTCCAATATGGACCGTTTTTGGTGGCTTCTCCTCACCAACGGCCTAAGAATGCAGTGCTTGAAAGGGAGAAGGAGAAACAATGGGTTGAGGCTTTCTCAAGCTCAAAGATTTCACGCAGAGTATCTTACAACGATCCTAATGCCATCAAGCTTGGCCCTCCTAGTGCCGCGAGGAAATTACTGTTCTCACCTCGAAGTACTAGCTTAGTGGAGAGTCCGAAGACAAGGGAGGCTAAGCTGGCGGTTGTAGCGGTTGATGGAGGGAATAAGATGGTATTGAGGCCACAATCTATTGCTCAAGTTGAATCTTCCCCAAGTGACGAGTTAAATTCAAATGCTGGTGATTGTAGTGGGGATGGGGGAAAGAGTATGGATGGGGAATCTCATAATTTTCTTTTTTTTTTTTTTTTTTTTTTTTTTTTGTGACAAAGGAGAAAACGTACATGAAACAAGACTATTTCTCATCTCTAGCGATACTTGCTAGACTTTGAGTAGCCTTACACATGAAACAACTATTACTACAACACTTAAAATTAGAAATACATATAACTAAATTAAAATTAAGCTTCTTCTTTGGATGGTCGGAGAAAGTCGCTGATGTACCACCTTTCCTCTTCATACCTGCATGAAAATTTGATTTAATGATAGGATATGCATGGTTAGAATGCAAGCTCTTGATTTGTTTTCGAGCCCTTTCTCTGATTCTCCTCCTCTGAAAGCTGGATGCACTGACTATGTCTTCAAAAGAGTTCTTATTCCTCCTTACCTTGCTCTTGAACTCAAGGGAACGTTGAGAGGAGTCATTCCTAGGACCTGGCAAACTAGTATCCTTCTCTTTGGGAAGTTGTACTTGATACTCACCCTTGATGTAGGTAGAATCGTGCGGCGAGTGGACTTGATCAACATCGGCATCAACATAGTCGATTTCCTTTTCATTCACGAATGATGATGTTTTTTGATTGGTGTCATCATCCTCAACAACACTTGAAGATGGCGTCGAGTGAGAGACCACTGCTTCCCTCAAACTAAGATTGTGGGGGGTCTCCATCATGATATGATTTTTCGGGGTGAAGGTACGCACCTTCATCAAAGACATAGAATGTGGTTGGTAAAGCCACAACTCTTTCCCTTGCCTCAATTTATATAAATCTGTACGGGCAATTTTCAAACAAGAAGATGGCTTTTTTCGATTGACAAAAACCACCTTAGCCTCTGAAAAGCTCGAACAACACCTAAGATTCAAGTTGTCAACATCCATGGGGACTCCATCATCCTTCATATAAGACCCCTGGCTACTACTTAGAAAATCATTGGAAGCTTCTAGCTTAGGAACAACAGACTCCAACATATTCTTCTCCACCTTGAATCCATCAAGCCTAGAGCCACAGTCTGTTACTTTTTCATTGACTTGGCTTCTTTGATCTCCATCCATTTGAATATGCATACTCTCCTCAACCTTTGTCTCCTTACCAATAGCATCTGGTTCCCTAATCATAACTTTCCTCAATCTTATCATTTCTCTTCCAATTTCCTTGTTATTAGGTTCAATCTCATTTGCTGATTTAAATCATCATAAGCCTTATCCAAAGACCCCAACTTCTCTAATGCTACTCCTCTTCTAAATAGAGCCTTCGCATTTCTCTTATTTGACTCCAAAATCAGAGAGCAAGAAGTGATTGCATCATTAAACTTGTTGAGCTTAATTGCAGTAGCTGCAATATTCAAATGCAGACTAAAAGCTAGATCCTTCAACTCGAGGCTAACCTCACACATCTGTGTATCATCACTAATGGCACACATAACAACACATTATCTCAATTAATTTGTTGTTATGTGTGCCATTAGTGACGATACACAGATGTGTGAGGTTAGCCTCGAGTTGAAGGATCTAGCTTTTAAACTGCATTTGAATATTGCAACTAGTGCAATTAAGCTCAACAAGTTTAATGATGCAATCACTTCTTGCTCTCTGATTTTGGAGTCAAATAAGAGAAATGTGAAGGCTCTATTTAGAAGAGGAGTAGCATTAGAGAAGTTGGGGTCTTTGGATAACGCTTATGATGATTTTAAATCAGCAAATGAGATTGAACCTAATAACAAGGAAATTGGAAGAGAAATGATAAGATTGAGGAAAGTTATGATTAGGGAACCATATGCTATTGGTAAGGAGACAAAGGTTGAGGAGAGTATGCATCTTCAAATGGATGGAGATCAAAGAAGCCAAGTCAATGAAAAAGTAACAGACTTTGGCTCTAGGCTTGATGGATTTAAGGTGGAGAAGAATATGTTGGAGTCTGCTGTTCCTAAGCTAGAAGCTTCCAATGATTTTCTAAGTAGTAGCCAGGGGTCTTATATGAAGGATGATGGAGTCCCCATGGATGTTGACAACTTGAATCTTAGGTGTTGTTCGAGCTTTTCAGAGGCTAAGGTGGTTTTTGTCAATCGAAAAAAGCCATCTTCTTGTTTGAAAATTGCCCGTACAAATTTATATAAATTGAGGCAAGGGAAAGAGTTGTGGCTCTACCAACCACATTCTATGTCTTTGATGAAGGTGCGTACCTTCACCCCGAAAAATCATATCATGATGGAGACCCCCCACAATCTTAGTTTGAGGGAAGCAGTGGTCTCTCACTCGACGCCATCTTCGAGTGTTGTTGAGGATGATGACACCAATCAAAAAACGTCATCATTCGTGAATGAAAAGGAAATCGACTATGTTGATGCCGATGTTGATCAAGTCCACTCGCCGCACGATTCTACCTACATCAAGGGTGAGTATCAAGTACAACTTCCCAAAGAGAAGGATACTAGTTTGCCAGGTCCTAGGAATGACTCCTCTCAACGTTCCCTTGAGTTCAAGAGCAAGGTAAGGAGGAATAAGAACTCTTTTGAAGACATAGTCAGTGCATCCAGCTTTCAGAGGAGGAGAATCAGAGAAAGGGCTCGAAAACAAATCAAGAGCTTGCATTCTAACCATGCATATCCTATCATTAAATCAAATTTTCATGCAGGTATGAAGAGGAAAGGTGGTACATCAGCGACTTTCTCCGACCATCCAAAGAAGAAGCTTAATTTTAATTTAGTTATATGTATTTCTAATTTTAAGTGTTGTAGTAATAGTTGTTTCATGTGTAAGGCTACTCAAAGTCTAGCAAGTATCGCTAGAGATGAGAAATAATCTTGTTTCATGTATGTTTTCTCCTTTGTCAAAAAAAAAAAAAAAAAAAAAAAAAAAAAAAAAAAAACTGTAAAATGCTATTCTGGATTATATGTAGCAGATATGGACGAGAAACTTTACCTCATCAAAATAGTTGATAATAGAACCATTGAGTTTTCTATTTTCCGATAATTATTTCTATTGAACAAGGTGATCAATAACGCTATTGTAGACACCCAAATGTGTCTCCCCAAAACCAAACCCAGTGATGAATACCTTTCACGTCATTTGATTATCAAACGAAGTGAAAGTGTGAAAAGTCTAGTGATAAGGATGTTTTTATTTAAATATCTTCTTTTTGTTTTTGAAAATATTTCTTTTCTTACCCTATTTATGAAAAACGTGTAGTCCAGTTTAATTTGGTCCATAATATGGGTCCAATAATAGTGTATTTGGATGAGGCTCGAAATAACTTTCGAACGATATATTATAAGCCCAATTCCGATGAATAATGATGAAGTTATGACCAAAATACTAAACTAGGCCCAAACCGAATTTTACCAACGACCCAATGATCATGTGGAGGGTCCACCTACATAAGTTTCTAAGAGATCTTAATTATCCTTTTTGAAAAGACAAAATCAAAGAATTTGAAATTGAATAAAACTTTCCTTTTTTTAAATCCTAATTTTAATCGAATTTAAAGATGTTCAAAAACAGTCAAATGTTATTTTGTGCCTCATAATTTTTATCCAAATCTCATATGGTTGGGTATATCTTGAAATTATCTTTCCAGTGATATATTATAATATTAATTCCGAGCTATAACGAAAAAGATATGAAAGAAATACGAAAGTCTATCAAAATCTGACACCTTTTCACTATTTTGGTTATATCTTTTTATCTAAAAAAATATTTTAATCTGATTTTAATTGGGTTGGAAAGTAGACTTCAATAGATTTCCAAAAACATATTATATGACTTGTTTGGACTTCTGGATCAAAAGATATGATAAAAACAAAATCCGCAAAAAACTGTCCCAGCGCCAAACAACAGAGTCTGTTGCTTGGCACTACTATATGTCGTCTGGCGCTAACTCCTGTCGTTGGCAGCACAAGTTCTTTTATTCCGAATGGGACTAGAACTCTTTTCTATCGTTTCCGGACTATTTTTTCTATAAATAGGGGTCGTATCTCCCCGTTTTTCATCATTCACAACCATTATATCTCTCTATTCTCTCTAAAAGCTAGAAGCTTTCTCTCTCTCTCTCTATTCTTTTTCTAAACCTTCCCTCTCTCAAAATTCCTCGTACACTAGTTCTAGACACACCTACCCAAGTTCGAAGTTGCATTCGCCCTAGAGGTGAAAGGTTTAATATTTCTGATGGTTTGGTCCCAAATCCCTATTTAAATTATTTAATTTAATTGTTTGGTTTAATATTTTCCTTGAAGTTACTAATGTGTGTATTTTGTTATTAGAAAGAGGTAAGAGAAATTGAAGTAAGTAATTGCTTAAATTATTATTCTTTTTATATAGAAATCATGCTTAGATTGTTTTGGTTATTCCTAGTATCAAGTAAGGATGTTTTATTGCTTCCTAATATCATGTTTAGGGTTAACTAATATTTTTGGTATTATTATGATGCTTCCTATTTCTTTTCTAATATCATGTTAGTATCATGTTAGGGCTAATTGATCTTTAATGTATAGTGACATGCTAGGGTTTGTTATTAATCTTGTTAGTATCATGCCTAGGATTTTGCTATTATTATTATGGTTTATTAACATGATTATTATGATGATTGATAATATTATTGTTGCTTGATATATTATTATTATTCATTACTTGATCACACCTTTTATGCATGTTTAAAGGGAATTTGTACTTGTAATCACGCTTAATAAGATAATTAATAATCTTGTTTAGTGATCGCCAATAATAGATTTGTATGTGCATTAATATTCAACCAACATAGATTGAACATGTTTAAATTTAACCTAATGATTGCAAGTTAGTCAGAAAGCACACATGAATACGAGAAGAATAAATTAGAGGCCTATTTTTAGGGCAAGTTCAATCTCTTATAGGTTGGATTTGTACTTTCATCCCCGAACTTCCAGTCATGGTTCCAGACCTATTGGAGTTAACGATCTCCTGGATCGTTAAGGGGCGTAACCTTCATCCTGTGAACGGTTTACAAGTTCTTAAAACTTGTTGGCGACTCCTTTACTCTAGCTTCCTTCCCTATGGACGCCACCATACTTAAGTGTATGATCATAGATAGTGGGGCTCAAGTGTGGGATGCTTGAAATATTCCCTACAGAGTTTTGGCGACTCCACTGGGGAGGATTTCTATTTTAATTCTTAAAATTTATTTTGGCAATAATTTAGAATGAGTGGATGAGACTCGAAAAGTTCTAAGTATTTCATGTGCGTAATTTTGATTAACATTATTGGCATAAGCATAAAAAGGTTTGCATTGGAAAGACCATCCGTAATGCGTCAAAACATAGGATTTTTACACGTAGTAAATTAGGGAAATATCTTTCACAACTAAAGTCGAAATAACGCTACAAAAAAACTGGAAAATTCAAGAACAGAAAGCTGCCGAGGCATGTAGGAATTATCGCCCGGGGATAGGAATTGTCGTCTGGCGACAGTGGCATCGTCTGGCGACATACTCTGTTTTTTCGTGCCAAATTCTTCCAATACCTAGCCAGAAATCTACCTTCTTGTTTCGATTAGTTTTCTAGTACTGTTTGCTCGGTTTTACTTCCTGATTGAGTTTTTCCCTTTTTTCTGAAACTCATATGTGTTCTACATATGACCATAAACCTCTGGGAATTCACGTTCCATCTACCCAATCGAACGCTCCTGACAATGATGGGTACATCTAATTTTGTGAATTCACCCAACCATGGAAGTGAGTTTAACTCGCGGGGTCCCATCCACTCGCGCCAACCCTAGCTTCCTAAGGTAAGGCTTCCGCGCGGTGCATTCTGACTCATAACCATGGACCCTTTTTTACTAACCCATATCCTGAACTTTATAGAACTAGAGCCATGGTTAGGTTGCAAATTCATTGCATTATGTTGTGACTACTTGTGCATTATTTGCTTGTGCATAACCTACATATGATTAAACTAACCGTTTGGTTTGACTTGTAATTATGAATAAGCTTAAATAAACTAATCAAGGACTAAAGGACTTTTCTTAATCAATTGATTAATTAATTTGAGCTAATAAATATGTCTAAAATTGAGTCATAGTTCCTTTGAGCCAACCCGGATTTTTATTCTCGTATACTGCACAAACGTCAACTTGTTTTAGTCATATCTGGAGTTCTATGAAGAGTAACGAGTCATACAATCTTTGGATCTGTAGCCCCGAGTTTTATCTTTCATTTGGCGTTGGTTTCGTTCAATTCGAAGTCACGGATAAAAAGTTATGACTAAAATACTACAGCCTGTCCAGTTTAGTGCACATACGTGAAGTCTTAGCTTAGTCCTTAATTAAGTCTAGTCACATAGTCTAGTCCCATGGTCATGACACGAGTAAAAAAAGTCACCTACACTCACTAGCCTGAGCACACACTTTGTGTATATGTCATCATGACCATGTCTTAGGTTCATGCATGAGTCGATCTTTCTGTCATTTAAGTTGGGGGTACATTCTATTCCTAATTTTTTCATATCTCTCCATCTACATCGTCTTTTCACTCTCTACATGATTTCTCCATACCTATCATTCTTCACTTTCTTCCATGATCTTTTCCCATTTATTGTATGTTGAATAGAGCTTGAGTCAAATAATTAACAGTAAATATCCCCAATTTCCTTTTCCACGGCACTTGGTCAAGGAAGGAAGGGCGATTAATCAGAGACAACACCTTTGTTCAAGTACTGCTTTTTGATAAACCAATCAGTCGGAAAAGAAAAGCTAAGAAGATAATGGAAACTCAAGAAGAAGTCAATGAACTTAGGAAGGACATGGCTAACGTAACTAAATTGGTGAAGGCTATGGCCCTTCAAATCAACGACCCTGTGAAGCAACAACAAATGGAGATAATGCAAGAAAGCTTGAGCAAACTATCCAATGATTATAGGTTCCAAGGAATTGGCTCACAAGGGGTCTTAGTGGACAAGGAACTTCTTCCGCAGAAGTTTAATGCCAGTAACATCCCTAAGTTCAAGCCAACAAACAATCCTCATTTTCATTTAAGGGCTTTTGAAACTATAATGAACATTAAGGGAATTGATAGGAATATTTTTCACTCTTTGTTCTCACTATCTCTAGAAATCGTTTGTCAACATTGGTTCTTTTCTCTTGATAAAGAGAAGACCTCTACTTAGGATAGAATAATAAATGCTTTCATTGATAGATATAAGTGCAACATTCAAGTTGAAATAGACCATTGACAACTTGAGATGTTAAAGCAAAAGGAAAACAAAAGATTCACTTCGGTCCCTACTGAAAAGGAGTCTGTAGCCGTTCATCAAGAACCTTCAAGACAAGTATTCGAAGCGTTTGAAATATCAAAATAACTTGAATACTTTCAAAGCCGTCTATGACATAGGTATTGAAATTGAAGATGACCTTGCAAAGCAAAAGCTACTAACAATAGCAACAACAGTGGTTGGAAAGTAAAGAAGAACGACAATCCTTCTTCTATCGAAAACGCCCACTCTAGTAACAATGTTAGTACCTTTGATCTCAATGAAGTCTTAGCCATGGAAAATCAAGGATCTAAAAAGAAACTAAGGAAAGATTTTACTCCTATTGGGATGAGCTATGATACTACCTTCGATTGACTCCATGCCAAGGGACTCATTACTCCCATTGGACCTATTCAAGATCCCGCACCTGAGAAGAGATTTCCTAGTTGGAACCCGGATGCACATGGAAAGTACCATCAAATTAGGGGTCATACTACTAAGAGCTGTTGGAAGCTAAAAGAGGCCATCCAATACTTGATCGATTATAACAAGCTTCCCATACCTCCAGTTAGCAAGAAGACCAAGTGATAATAAGAGCGCAAGACACGAGGCGAGCTTCAACGACAATATTGTGTGACCTTTTTCTTTTATTCATCCTTTCCCCAATAAGTCTAGTATAGACACCTTTTATTCTCCTTAGATCTTATTTTGTAGGTTTTTTCCTTTTTTACCTTTTAATAAACTGAGCATTTATTTTCTCGCATATGATCATCGCATTGCATTGCATTAAAAAAAAAAAAAAAAAAAGCTATGTCGAACTAAGGACAAGGTATACCAATGATTTGAGGCACCCCTTGTAGCCTATCATATCACCTTTCACCCTTTAAATATACATCCTTTCTTGATAAACCACTTTGATCCTCGTCTAACGATAGACCTTTCTTTTTTTGACCCACATCTAACTAACCTTGAGATGGGATGGTGTGCAATTTATGCAATTTTCAAAGAATAAAAGCTTGAGTGATTTTTTTTAAAAATTAAAAATAATAAAAGTGTACAAAAGGGCAAGTGTTCGAATTGAAGGGAATTATAGGTACTACGCAGCGGAAATAAACATGAATCATATTCATACAGTACCTAATCCCAAGATCTAATGCATAACACATAAAGAACATATAATCGTACCTTTGAAGCGTGATTCCACGTGCGATCGAGCAAGAACAATGGGAGATAAAGAACCTCAAGCGTGATTCCTCTACTTGGTCCACGGGCACAGATTAAGACCTCCACTAATGCTAGTTAGTTGCAATTGAACCCTTCAATTGACCTTCTATGGAGAAGTGCGAGCAACGAACCACCATAAACCACCACGAACCACCACACGCGCCACCAAGGTGGCCGGCCGTACGGACGAGGGGAGGAGAGAGAAAGCCGTGAGTTAGAGAGAGGAATTAGGGTCTTTGGGATTGGTTGCCTTGATGTCAAAATACACTGTGTGTGAATTATGACTGCTTGCCTGCAACCCTAGGTATGGATCTTATTTATAGATCTCATCTCTAAATAAGAGCCCAAGTTAAAAGCCCAAAACTTAATTCCAATCTAACTATGCTAGCCCAATCCATTTCATGATTAGTTAATTGCTCATGAGGCCCATTAATGGGCCTCTAACTTGCTTAACCCAATACCCTTGTGTGTGACCTCATAGGATCCATTCCAGCGGGCTTTGGACTATTTGACTAGCCCAAAGATCATCTCTCATAGTCTAGCAACAGATGATGACGCCCCAAGAGAACGAAATTATTATCTCCATAATAGTGATCCTTGATATATCTAGTAATTGCACTTATCGAAGACACAATTCCTTCAATCTCCCACTTGTCTGAGACAAGTGCGCAATATTCAAATTCCTTAAGTCAATGTGTGTCGATTTGATAATATGATTGCATTTCATGTCGTGATCATATTAGTCTACAAATCTTTTCTTGAAAACTGAGTGAGAATTACAAAACAAATGGTTACTATGTAATCCATTTGAGCACGACCATGCATTTTCTGAATTCTCCCTCTTCAAGGGGCCAAGACACATTTCTAATTAAATAGGTAGACTCTATCCAATCTTGTGGCAAACAAGGCTCCCACTCAAATCATGAGGTAACCAGGAAACACCCTTTATAATCTCCAGTTATGGGAAGACGTTTGAATGTACACAGTTACATCAATCATTGAATGAAATCAATGTTCCACTCATGTCAAAGGAATCCACTAATATATCCGGAAGTTCTATACTTGAACTTCAAAGTAGGTCTATAGTTCGATCATGCATCATTCATGCATATCCATGTGATTGACCGAGCTTGACTACGCTCCTATAGCCCATGAAACTGCGCTATCCAATCAATCTTACATGCTAGTCCATTAATTGAAATCATTTATGTCCACTTTAATGATTTCGAACTAGGAACTTAAATAATATATGAATTTAGTTCACCTGTGGGGTTCCATTCACCAGGTCATCAACCTGATGAGCCCATCAATTCATAATTATTTTGGACATTTTATTTAATCTTGAAACCACGATTAAATAAGATTGAAACTTTGTTTCAATTGATAAACATAATTCTGCAAATGAATGTATTACATATGTAACTTGTTTTTCTCCAAAAACAAATATAACTTCTAATTACATCATTTGCCTCAATCCAGTTTCATTGGCATGTTTCTCATGCTTTGGAAATGGAAGGGGTTTAGTAAGTAGAGTTCATGAGACATTATCATAAACACGAATTTTGCAATTTCTAAATTTTATAATCATATTCATCTCCATACACTAAGAATTTTCCTTCGCCCTTTCGCAAGGAACTCTGGAATTTCTAATTTGTATTCCAACGTTACATTGGATTTCGACTGAAATCTATCATCACTTGTTCTTAAAACATGTGAATCAAATAGACGAGTATAGTCCATGACATGCATGATGCATCCTTTGAAAACTGCATAAGGATCATCACTCAAGACCTTAATTTCATCAAACTTTCTCAAAGTATTGAATCATTAAGCAATGTGCCATGTTACATGGGATTGAAACTCCTTTCAATATAATGTTGAACCTTATAACAATCTTATCAATATAAGTTTCTTAACCAAAATCAAACATCAATCAAAACCTATCTCTATAGATTTTGAATCCCAAATGTACTCATCATTCTTCTTCAAGATTTTCATACAAAATGCATTAGCCATCACTTGACCCTTCAAGAAATGAATAATTGCTCTTTGTACTAGACCAAGAAGACTTCATAGCTCCCACTAAACATCTTGTACACACAAGACCTTTTCTTCATTTTACGAGAACATCAAACGATTTGATTTACACACAAAATTAAGAACACTAACTCCATGATGCTATGCATCCCTAGGATTACTGGATCTTCAAACTTTTGATTGTATCATATACAAATCTTCTTTCATGAACAATTTCAAGAAAGTGTTTTGATATCCATCTACCAAATCTTATAAGGTAGTAATCACTAAAATATCTTTAATAGATCTTTGCAACATGACTAATGTAAAGTTTTCGTCGTAGTCATAGTCATACTATGAATTAGTTGAATCCTTTAACAAGTCTTTGCTTACTTAGAAAACATTTTTCTTTCTTGTCTGTTTTTCTTATAATGGGTCTCACCCAATTAGGCAAATTATTCAAGTGTCATACACTTGCTTACAGACTTAGAATCTATTTCAGATTTCCTGGTTTTTAAACCACTTGGAGTTATAACTTGTCAAATCATCTTTGTTACTTGCATAATCATCATGTTCCAAAATGAATATTTTAGAAATCTTAATCAATATGAAATCATATTTATTTGACTAAGTTTTACATATGCTAGTCATCCTTGTGGGTTTTTATGCAACAATTGAAACTCATACAACAACTTTGTTTAGTTTCAATGAGAAACGACAATTGAGGATGTGCACTTGGAATGTACTACCCTCGACACATGGTTATTATTCCCATTACACTTAATGAGACCATGCGTTGTCACTTGTAACATGAGGTGAATCATGCTCATATTGTTGCTTTGATTCGATTACTTCTCAAATTTCTTCAAGATTTTCGAAATCACTTTTCTTGAACTCTTTCAAGGCTCTCGAACTTTTCGAGATTCTTATACTCCCACTTGCCTTTTGAGGAGACACTTTTAGCATAGGGTGAACCAATCATGGTTTGAACCATGTTTGTTTGTTGCTTTTCTCAAACTCTTTTGAGATTTATACTACTCCCACTTGACCTTTTGGAACAATTTCCATAAGGGCACCTACTTGAGCAACAAACATTTTATGCTAAGTATGATTTGTGTAGTAGTACCCTGTGCTATGTATAGGAATTGATCGTGCATTAAACGATTTAATACAATATTTATTCCTTGCTTTGTAGAAAGACTTAATAAGAACTTTTCTTATCCATATCACATATGAAGTCTTTGCTACAATTTTATTTGACTTATGTAGTTTGTTTAGTTTTGTAGCTTATCTTAAAAGTATATCCCTTGAACAATGGTTGGAAGATAGGTAATTTACATCCATTATCAAAATATATCTTATATAGATTGATAGCTCCCTTCATAAACACTTCACAAGGTTTTCTTTCGGAGTTTGTCGTAAAACGATTTCACAACTCTTGGATGTTCATCAAGGTCTTGGCTTAAATTCTCATTATTACGATCATATCGCAATACTTTGAATGTGTTGCCAAGCATATGTCTTGACTTAAATTTTCACAATTACAATCATATTGTAATGTAATAATTATCTTGTCAAGTTGATACTGAACTTCATACTGAACCTTTTGAACATTTTCAAAATTTTCATACTTATGCTTCAACTAAGCACATGTGATCATATCACAAATGAAGTTTCATTGTCCATCTCTAGCCTTTGAACCTTTGGTTTTCTTACATCGATATGTATTCGACCTTGAGCTCTCATCATCATTTCTTTAAATGGTGACTTTGTCAATACTTTCAAATTAGAATGATATTTACATGTATCAATGGATTCATAATCCAATGATATTGAAAGTCCATCCCTTTGGATCTTTCGCATGCAATGTTCATTTTTCATTCGAATTAATTGACATTTTAGAGACAATTTATATATATAGAAATGGTTTAATAATTTCTATCATACAGAACTTTGAACCTATTTAGCAATCTCAAAACACATTATGACACAATGAAGCATAGAATAACATTTATTCCACGTGTTTGAATCTTCGATGCTTAGTCATTACTAACATTGAATGGTGTTTTGATAATGGCAAGAATGAATAACATTTATTTAATTCTAGCCAATAACAAGTTAAGGTGAAATATAGGTTCTACTTGTAAAGTTGCAACTTTTGCTTTCAGACTCGTAGATTCTACTTGTGAAGTAGCAACATTTGCTTCTAAACTTGTATATTTATTTCTCCTTTAGCCATACTTCTTCATTTAGTTCAACCTTATTCTCAATAAGAGAGAACTAAACAAGACATCATATGTCCAAGAAGTAGTAATGTGCTAAATCAATTTCTATAATATACTTCTTAAATTGGAACATTTTCCATTCTTTTACCTTCCAACAATATGAGGTAGTTTCTAATCAATTGGAATTGGTCCATTTAATTTGAAACATTTGTTATTCATAACAACTTTTAGCATGTAAGTAGTTCTAGGTTTGAGAAATAGCAACTTGTTTGCATTTCTTGGCCTATAACTTCTTAATGCAATCCTCATACATTCCTAAACTTTCCCATTTGAGCCATTTAGAACACTTCTCTTAGGTTCAAAATGATGCTTTGCTTAACTACTTTAAGCACTTTTCATGATTTTGCTAAGTCTATTCAATCATTATTCATAATAGAGTTTAATCAACTATTTAACTCTTATATAAAATGGATGAAGAATAGCATCATTTGATCAACTTTTGATCATAGAAATTTCCAATCACTTTCTTATATCCAATCATATTGAAAATAAGAGATTTTATTGGACTTTTATGCTTGTCTTTTAGAGGGTTTGTACCTCCCATCTCATTATATCCCTTGAAACACTTTTCAAAATGAAGATGTGTTGGCATTTTACTCAAACATTTTGAATAAAACCAACCTTAGACATGTGACATGGATTTATAAAACTTGCCTTTTAGAACCATCTTAGCAAAATTGGAATATAGTTTTATGGATTATCTTTTAACCTTTTGAGAACATTTCTCAACTTTATTTTCAATCGAGGAGATTATATATAATAATAAAATTAGAACGACATGTTACTTATATGTAAACGCAAAATTCAATTATGTTTAATAAAATTTAAAGTACCATAAGCGAATTAAATATTGGTAACTTTAAAGCATTTATTCAATTTTAATTTGATCCCTATTGAATAAAATGATTCCAAGATCCTTTATTTGTGCAATAATTGACCGGACTTTAGCCCTACCATCAACCATTACATTTTCAAGGTGAATAAACTCTTTACTGATTACAACTCTTTGTAACTCTTGGTTGAATAATTAATCATCACATGTTTAATTATTACCCTTAGCTTCAAGGTTCTAAACTCTTTAGGTAACCTTGTTGAGTATAACCAATCAAAATTGTAAAATTTGTTTTACCCCCACTCCCCTAAGATATAATATGACACCCAGCTTTAGCATGACCCATCATAAATATCGAAGGTTTCATCGGGTTTTTGATTGGAAAAGCTACCTCAATATTACTGGGACCTAGATTCATTATGTTGTGATTATTTAGTGAACTCTAGCGCATCATCAAACAACATAAATAAAATCTAACATGCATAATCTACTAATGCATAAATAAAACATGACATAGTATGGCCCCTTAATCCTAAGAAAACTAATAAAGCAAAAGCTCCCACTTGAACCTTCATGGATCTCATCCATCTTGCTCCTTTGGGCCTCCACTCCATGGATTCTTGGATTAACTGCAACCTGTAATACTATTCTATTCTATCTACTACTTAAATAAAATAAAATAAATTACAAAAATACTTAACGGTACGCAGACCGTATTTAGATTACAAAAATACGAAACGATGCGCAGATCGTATTTAGAATCTATTGGGCCATACTAGTCATTATATAGCAATAAATAATATCATATATTATAAAATTTCCACATAATAAATCACTCATCATGCTTCCCTAAACTACAACATAGAATGTTCATAATTAAGAAAACATGGCACCAAAATATCTCATATTTTAATTAATGCAATTAGATAATATCATATATTATTTATGACCATCAATAAAATATCATATATTTTAAATTAGTCATTAGATAGAATCAAATCTTATTTTAATCTTAAAAGATAAATCATATTTATCCTCAAAGATTATCCTAACAATGTTAGGAAATTCTATCCTAATTACTAGCCAATCACAAAATTTTAAATCAATTATATCCAAAATTAATTATGGGATAATCACATTATTTAAATCAATTATTATCCTTTTGGAATATGCTCAGAATATCCTAACAAATCTTATCCAAAATTAACCACTTTAATTATGGATAATTACCAATTTAATTGGCTTTGAGTATGGATAATATCAAATATAACAACTTTTGAATATTTGATTTTATCCTAAAATAAAAGATTTTATCCAAATAAAACCGAATTTATCTTTCAAAATTAAAGATCATATTTTCAAAATATTTTATCTTATCCAAAATAAATCATATTTATCTTGAAATATTTTTAAAATAAAATAATTTTTTTTTTAAAACCGTGCACCAGCCACCGTGGTGTGGCCAGCCAAAGCCGGCCACGGTGGCCGTACACCGTGAGGTGTACGCTGCTCTGCAGCGGTGCATAGCAGCAGCAGTGGCGCGCAACCCTTGCACGGTGCTGCTGTTGCCGCCTTTGCTGACCCGTCCTTTTGCCCCACCTCGCCCCTCCCTTCGGACCACCTGCAGCGGCAGCCGCCGTGGCTGCGCCACCCAGCCGCGGTTGCCGCTGCTAAAAACCTTTTTTTTTTTATTTAAATAAAACAAAACATATTTTGTAAAATTAAATTAATGTTAATGTGGTCCAATTAATTTCAAAATTAAATCACATTCAATCTTGAAATTAGGGTTCTTCATGAAATTAATCCCCAATTTAATTTAACACTTAAATTTAATAATTTGATCTTGAAAAATTCATAATTTATCATGAAATCAAATGGATTAAAATCATTAATTACATAGTAAACGAATTAAATCAAAACCAAAACACAAAATTCATAATTTAGGGTTAGGGTTAGGGTTTCAAAATTTTCGGAAAAAATAGGGTGGGGGTTCGAAATTTTCGAGTGATTAGGGGCAAAATTCAGATCTCTTCATGGCTATTTTGAGCATTATTAAATCACATTTAATCAATTCCAAGAGTTAAATCACATTTAATATAATAATTGACCCATAATTAAATTATTCTCCCTCCTAATTGAATTAAAATTGTGGACTATCAAAGAATTATGGTCAATATGCGTAAATGCAATAGGCTAACTGATACCACTGTAGGGAATTTTAGGTACTACGCAGCGGAAATAAACATGAATCATATTCATACAGTACCTAATCCCAAGATCTAATGCATAACACATAAAGAACATATAATCATACCTTTGAAGCGTGATTCCACGTGCGATCGAGTAAGAACAATGGGAGATAAAGAACCTCAAGCGTGATTCCTCTACTTGGTCCACGGGCACAGATTAAGAACTCCACTAATGCTAGTTAGTTGCAATTGAACCCTTCAATTGACCTTCTATGGAGAAGTGCGAGCAACGAACCACCATAAACCACCACGAACCACCACACACGCCACCAAGGTGGCCGGCCGTACGGACGAGGGGAGGAGAGAGAAAGCCGTGAGTTAGAGAGAGGAATTAGGGTCTTTGGGATTGGTTGCCTTGATATCAAAATACACTGTGTGTGAATTATGACTGCTTGCCTGCAACCCTAGGTATGGATCTTATTTATAGATCTCATCTCTAAATAAGAGCCCATGTCAAAAGCCCAAAACTTAATTCCAATCTAACTATGCTAGCCCAATCCATTTCATGATTAGTTAATTGCTCATGAGGCCCATTAATGGGCCTCTAACTTGCTTAACCCAATACCCTTGTGTGTGACCTCATAGGATCCATTCCAGCGGGCTTTGGACTATTTGACTAGCCCAAAGATCATCTCTCATAGTCTAGCAACAGATGATGACGCCCCAAGAGAACGAATTTATTATCTCCATAATAGTGATCCTTGATATATCTAGTAATTGCACTTATCGAAGACACAATTCCTTCACGAATGTCATTGACATAAACATGTCTTGGATAAGAACACGTCTCGGATTGTGTCTCTTATCGAGTGCTTGGTACCGTGCCTGAGAAACATGAATGCCAAGTGAGTGATAGACCGCATGATCGAGATTGCCCACGCTTATAAAAAAATGCAAAAGCAAAAAAAAAAAAAAAAAAAAAAAAGAGAGAGAGAGAGAACAAAAAATAAACAAAAGAAAGAGAGTTAAAAGGTGAGGAAACGTCAAGCATTAAAATATAAAGATTTCAAAAACAAGGTTTCACACCTTGGGGGCTTATCTAGGGTATTGAGCTTTTATCCCCTTCTTCTTTAACTTTAGCCTAACCACATTACAACCCTTAAAATACCTCTTGGAGGTATACACACACTTGTGGGAGGTTCGGCTAGAGCTACGTTCAACTTGATTCCTAATGGATACGTAGGCAACCTCACATTGAGGTGCGGCCATAATAAAAATGCATTCATATTTACTTTCATAATTGATCATATCAAGGGATCTCCGATGCTCGTCCATTTCCATTTAGAGCTAGGCTTGGGGGCTTGATCCCTACATCATTAGCTTACCTAGCCTAAGAGTCACCATCATTTGACTCTTCTTGAAATAATACTTTTCCATACCATTAGCCTTTGCAGCCTAAATTTAGTATCACTTTCACACACGTCACAGATACATGACCAAATAATCCACCTCTTAGGAACCTTTTTTCATAAAGTCTAATGTTGAATCATGCCTTGTCATATCAAAATCACTCATCATTGCATCATTAAAGAAGTACTTAGCCTCCATGCCTAAGTTACCTAAATACTTTCACTATCGAGTCAACTAGGATAATCTAGGATGTTACAGTCCTTGCACTATGAGATACGACGTGGAAATCTATGAGATACAACGTCGACGCCTACACTTGACTAAGCTCATTCAACATGCACCTTCAAAAACTTCACTTCTTCTTTTTACGTATTTCTTTTTTCGGGAGAAAGTCGGTATTTTTTTTTTGTTTTTTTGCATGAGTCAACACTTTGCACACATGAGTCACACGAAGTGAATCACATTAAGTCAAGTTTACACCTTGAGTCATGTCAAGCCATGTATGTCAAAACGCTTTGAGTCGAGTCATGACAAGTCATATGCAACGAGTCAAGCAACATTAAGCCTTAAGTCAACCCTAAAAAAAGAAAAGATGAGCAAAGTCCTATAGTCCAAAATATAAATGCAGGTACAAAAGATTTGAAGCAAAAGGACGCAAATGGCTTAGCAAATTAACAAGAGTCGGCCTAATCGCAGTTAGATTGACAATCAGCCTGATTGATTGAGCACATCCGGATTTTGATCAAGCACCTCGCAAATTTCCCAAGATGAAAAATCTCTACGAAAATTAACTTGGACTCGGTTTTCGACAGAGTTCAAGGCATAGGAAGCTATCACTTCCAAAGAGCGAGCAAGAAAGCAAGGATGTTCCAGGATTTTGTGAAAAAAAAACGCGAATAATAAACATATGAAATTCTTCCAAGATAAGAGGAGTTTGAGCAAAACTTACATGGATTGGAAAATTAGAGATGAAGAGCTTTAATTTGCAAAAGATTTGAGCAGATTTGGTTCAAAAGAAACGACCAAGTTGAAGGTTTGGAGTAAAACCGATAAACGAACAGCAGAAGCAGCAAAAATGGAGAAGAAAGGGGTTTTATTTCAAAAACCTGACTCTATCGCCAAACGACAAGATTGTCGTCTAGCGCTGGTCTTTGTCGTATGGCGGCAGATGTGAAATTATGGCGAAAATATACACCGGCGCGCGCTGGTGCGGCAACAAGATACGTGGCCCCCATATTAGATTATGTGGACCTCATGTAGTAATTTCGGGTTCCTTGGTACGCCAGTTAGCCCCTATAAGAAAATTAACATGATTAGTAGTCAGCTTATTTACAATCGCAGTAAGTGATCGGCCTGATGAAGATCATATCAAATGAACAACTTTTAACACCTTTGATTAGTAGTCGGCCCGATTACGGTCTTGATTGATGATCGGCCTGATGACGATCAAATTATCGATTGTATATTGATTACGCAAATTTGAAAACTAATTTGATTAGTGATTGATTGTAATCACAAAAGATCCCTAGGATGGAGATTTCTATAGAGATTGACTTCAAGATCGAAGAATCTCAAGATAAGGTACTTCCCAAAGCTAGAAAGGTTGATTACTCCTAAAAGTAAAGACAAGAAGATTTGAAAATTCAAGATGAAGAAGTTTTCAATATGAGGCTTTAAGATTAAAAGAGTCTCTTGCTTGGATTTGAGAAGGATGGTTCGAGATGAAACAACCTTCGATAACTTTCACTATGATTAGGGAGGTTATTATTTGATTCGAGAAAAGAACGATTCGAGATGAAGCAATTTTTTATAGCTTTCGCTAAGATGGTGGAAATTATCATATGGATTTGAGAAGATGGCACGAGATGGGCGGTCTTTGACGACGTTCTCTAAGATTGAGGAGGTTGTCACCCAGATTTGAGAAGATGGCACGAGATGGGCAGTCTTCGACGACTTTTGCTAAGATTGAGGAGGTTGTCACCTAGATTTGACAAGATAGCACGAGATGGGAGGTCTTCGACAGCGTTCGCAAAGATTGTGGAGGTTGTCACCTAGATTTGAGAAGATAGCACGAGATGGGCGGTCTACGACAGCGTTCACTAAGATTGTGGAGGTTGTCACTTAGATTTGAGAAGAACAGTTTGTGATGAGGTGGTCTTCGACGAAATTTGTTATGATTGGGAAAGTTGTCACCGTGATTCAAGAAAAAAGCTCGAGATGTAGCAGCATTAATCGATGATATTCCCTAGGATGTGAAGGGTTGTCAGAAAACATGAAGTGACTACAAGCGAAGTTATCTTCGATCGTATTCCCTAGGATGTGGAAGATGGTCATAAAACAACGGAAATTGAAGGCAGCTACAAGCGGAGCAGTCTTCAGGTGATCTCCCATAGCTTGAGAAGGATCGTCAAACAAAATCGGTTACTCCAGAGACATGTGCTCAACGGTGCAAGATACGCGTTTCTTGACTTTCTTATCTGTTTGACTAACGCTAGTTTGCAGGTATCGGCGTTACAAGAATGATTTAGGATTGCAGAACGTTTTGAATCATTCTCCGTCCCTATCACTACTTTGACTTTTGTTTTCAAAACTTGCGTTTCTCCAAACTCAGTTAAAGTGGGGGCTTCTGTAGACACTCAAATGTGTCTCCCCACAACCAAACCCAGTAATGAATACCTTTCACGTCATTTGATTATCGAATAAAGTGAAAGTGTGAAAATTTTAGTAATTAGGATGTTTTTATTAAAATATCTCTTCTTTCTATTTTTGAAAATATTTCTTTTCTTACCCTATTAATGAAAAACGTGAAGTCCAGTTTAGTTTGTTCCATGGTATGGGTCCAATAATAGTGTAGTTGGATGGGTTTGAAAGATCTTTCCAACGATATATTATAAGCCCAATTCCGATAAATAATGAGGAAATTATGGCCAAAATACTAAACTAGGCCCAAACCGTATTTTACCTACGACCTAATGATCATGTGCAGGGTCCAAAGGTTTAATCCTGTTCCTAAACTATTAGGATTAATTGGAAACTTCCATAAGTTTCTAAAAGATCTTATTTATCCTTTTTGAAAAGATAAAATCAAATAATTTGAAATTGAATAAAACTTTCCTTTTTTTTTTAAATCCTAATTCTATTCGAATTTAAAGATGTTCAAAGACAGTCAGATATTATTTTTGTGCCGCAGAATCTTAATCCAAATCTTATATGGTTGGGTAGATCTTGAAATTATCTTTCCAATAATACATTATAATATTAATTCCGAGCTATAACGAAAAAGATATGAAGAAATGCGAAACTACATCCAAAACTGACACATTTGAGTGGTGTAATCTTCACCCTGTGAACGGTTTACAAGTTCCTAAAGCTTGTTAGTGACTCTTTTACTCTAGCTTCCTTCCCTTTGGACGCCACCATGCTTAAGTGTAAGATCACAGTGGGGCTCAAGTGTGGGATGCTTGAAATATTCCCTATAGCTATGAAGGAAAGTCGGTATTCCCTCAGTATAAGTTGCAGATATCGACACAAAATGCTCCATAAGCATAGGTTTGGTAATTTTAGCAGTTAGGTAAATTGCCTTGTAAGAAATGTCAGTATTGTTATATCTCAGTCTTACTCTTTAGCTGTTGAGTGATCTCATCTTTGATTTGTCCAAATATTGGAATACCAAACTTAATCTAGTATAACATTCATTCCATTAAGTCAGGTATTTCATCGAACACTTAGCGTGCAACAAATTAAAGCAATAAAAAAAAAACCCAACAACTTGAAAAAAAAAAAAATTAAACCAAACACATCCACGAATAACAAATGAATAGGCAATACACTAATTTGAAGCAATTATGAACCTCCATTCCCACACTTATCTTCCCATCATCATTGGTTGATTAAACATTACATTTGTAGTAAATCAATATTACGTAAAAGTATATAGAAAACTATTTAAAGTAAACAAACCAATTAATCTACTAAGTTTAAGACAAGGCTGGAATCATCTTAAACTCCTCCCAAATTAAACCAAGTAACTTACTTGCTCATAATTAGCCAACAACGAAGATCCAAGAACAAATAGACGAATTTAATATGCGAAAAACCCTAATAAATATAATTAACTAAAAAAAAAAAGCCAAGTCGAAAGAATTACCTCTACAGAAATGATCAAATCACACCAAATTCACCAACATGACGAACGAAAGTGAAGAATTCGTCAAAATAGATAAGCAAAATCAATGAAATAGATTGGCGAAATCGAAGAACAAAATTTTCTTTCAAAGAATTAGAAGGTAGAGAGAGAAAGTCATAAGTGATCTAGGGCGAGACTAGGTCGTTGAAAACTAATCTACCCTTGGTCAAAACACAATTTATAATCTCTCAACACACCCCTGTACCAAGCATAGAGTAAGTCGAGGGTCGAACCACTAGGAATGGGTGGTGAATGCTAAAGTCAAAGCTAAGCTATTTCGAAGCAAATGAGGTGAGGTGTGTCTATTCTACTAATCAAATAATCGAAACGAAAATCAAATTTATCAAGCACTAGGGTATGGATCCACATATACTCGTACTTAATTCAACTAATTGGGATTGGAGATGACTAAGTCAAGTGTTGCGAGGGAAAATCGATTAAGCAATCAAGAGAATATGGTTGGCTAATCTCCTAGAGGTCAAACTAGCGCCAACTACGAGAGACTCTAACTAGGAAACTTGCAAACCTACTCAATCGACAAATGTAAGCCACAAATCAATTTTCCATATCAATGTGAACCTACAATATAATGCAATCTATTATGAGAAACTTAAGTTGATCACTCCTAAATTAAACACACACATGCACATAATCGATCAACTAATTTAATCACAACATCAACTCCATTGATTCCCCCCAATTAGCATAAATCAATTACTCATATATGCTTCACCAATTCCCTAGCAAGACAACTACTCACTATTCATGGAAATCATTATCAAAACTAAACTAAACAACAAATTCATCATCATCATCATCATAATAATAAAAAAATATACCAATTAAAAAATCAATCAACCTGAACAATTAACAAAGAAATTGAGATCAAAACAAAGATTGCATTAAAGTAAAGAAATCCTTACAAACTTTCTTCAATGCAATGGAGAAAAACACTTAAAATCATCAATCTTCAATCATCAATCAAGAACTTCTCTCTCTATAAACTAGAGTTTCTCTCTCTAAAAATCTAACCTAATTCTATTCTAATTTCTGAAAAATTCAACTCCCCCTAAAAATAGAAAGAAAATCTATATATAGTAAAACTAACTAAGAGAAATTAGTTAGATCGTCCCCAAATAAACCCGAACAGGCGCGGCTAACTACAAGAGAGAGAGCGGCCGCGCAAATCTGGGTACAGAACAGGGACCTGAACAGGTGCGCCCGCGCCCGAGAGAAGCGCGCCCGCTCCCGAGAGAGGCGCGCGCCCGCGCCACCAAGTTGCGCGACCGCGCTATAGCTGCGCGCGCCCGCACCTGGGAACAGGGCAGCCATCTTCCCTATCATTCCGATGCTCCTCGTGCGTTCCACTTAATGCTCTTGATAAACAAGAAACCTTGCAGTTTCTAAACTCCATGTTTGCGAGTTCATAACTAGAAATCATGCCCCCACGGCTTGAATGCACAGCTCAAGGTCTTTAGGAACTTGCACTTCTCCATTCTTGAGCTTCAAATGGAGATCACTAGGCATCCTAATCAATGCCAAACTTGGGAAGAGGCCTCGGGAAATTTGGATAACGACCTTAACCTGGAAAATAAAGGAAAACAAGCAAATAAAAGAGAAAATAACAAAATAAACCAAGAAATGCAAAAAGAAAGAAATCCAACTAAGAAAATGCAAACTAAAAGAAATAAAGAGTAAAATCAAGGAAAAGCTAAGTAAAAGAGCTATAGAATAGCATGAAATTCATCCTAAAAAGAACCAAATGAGTGCCATAAATGACACTCATCAATTCCCCCAAGCTAAACTTTTGCTTGTCCTCGAACAAAATAAAGGAAGAAAGAATAAGGATGAAAGACTTATTCAAAAAGAAAAAGAAAGACATAAGACGGGAATATACACTAAGACTCACTTTCGTAGGAATCACTGTTGTTTTTAGCTACAACAAGCCCTTTAAACCCCAAAGTCGCCTATGAGGACGAGTGAGGTCTCGTAAAGGTTTCCTAAGAGCTTAACCTATAACTCTCCACCAACATACATGAGTCAAACCACAAAAACAAAAGTAAAAGAAAGAAAAACAAAAATTGAAACCTTTACGAATTGGACTTTACAAAATGACCACATTTCAAATGAATAAACATCTTTCTTAAGTAAATAGGGGTATGCACGTTTCAAGATATCCGAGGTTGATTGAAACATAGAGTATGCTAAGCATAGAGAACTAGTTCGATCTTACCGCGTTCTTCCTATAATCTCAAATCTCCCTCTAATGAGCATCTCAATAGCTCCTCGAAGGAGCCGGAAAAGAAATACTTTTGGGCTACACGACGTCTTGACTATTCATCCCCTCTATTTAGGCTTTACCTCATCATAATGCCCTCCCTCGAAATATGACTCAACTTCTAGGTCGAAAGGTCTTTCCCCAAGGTTGTAACGTAAAGGAAAAAGGTTAGGGGTAGGCTAAAATTTTAAAATTTGGTGGTACACCTAGGTGATGAAGCAAAGATTGGCCAAATCTCAACACCAAAACCGAGAAGTCACCAAACAAAAACAAACTAACACCCCCAAGCTTATTTAAAGCTATATCCAAAAGCATATATACAAAATGCGTAAACGCTTCTCCCCCAAGCTAAAAGAAAGCATTGTCCTCAATGCTTGAAAAGGGGAAAAGAATCACATCAAAATATTTTTGATTTTTCTCATTTTCAACATTTTTTATTCTTTCCTTTTTTTTCCATAGTATATATTCAAAAGTTTCAAAGCAAATGTACATGCCTTTTTAACTTAGGACGGCTTTTTCCATCAATCATTTGCCATTATTCACGAAATATTCACAAAACACAAGCTTGCTTACAAAAGGAACCAATATCCATACTTATAAACCACAAACTCCAAAAACATGACCATTTGCTTCACAAAAATCAAAAAAGGAACAAAAAGAAACAAAGGGCTCAAAATTCTAAAGATGTGGCTTGAAAAGAAGGGAAAAGGCTCAAATGGTTAGCAAGGAGGCAAATGTAAACCTAGAGAACTAAAAGAAGAAAATTAAACCTAGAAAAAGAAAAATTACCACCCCGAAAAGATGTCTTTGTCCTCCCTAGACGGTTCGGTCTCGTGTTAGAGAATTATGAGTCAAGATTCAAGATTAGGTCCGCAATAATCAAGGATCCATGCCACTCATGCAAAATATGTAGAAGGCTTGAAAAACGATGAACCTCACATGGATGTAGCAAAAACTCATTATAGGTGTCAAATTGACCATAGGAAGCAACTACCAACATGCCACAAACAAGTAGAATCCGGTATCATGATCCTCCTAGTTCTAGAACATGCTACCTTAGCATACACCTATCCTAGAGTCAAACAAGCATATTCTCAAACCGTGCATACCCATACCATATAGGAAGATATTCATTCAAAAGAAAAAATCGGTTGTATATAGTCCAATTCAAAATAAAAACAAAAAGATGACAAATAACGCCTCAAAACATACCAAAAACCAAAAACAAAAAGAAAGAAAAATGAAAGATAAGAAAAGAGAAAAGAAAATCATAGATAAAGGAAAAGAAGGAAAATAAAGAATGGAACGAATATGCAAGTAGAGCATGTAATACCCAATCGACAAACAAGTGATCAAATGACAACATCGTTAATGATCCCAAACACTCTAGGTGTTAAAAGCATCCATCCTCGAACCATTCAACTTTTCCTAAAACTAATCCTAAACTATGCACCCAAGAAAATAAAAGAGAAATAAAGAAAAATAAGAAAGGTCTCACCGGGTATTCCACGCAATGCGAAAGAGCAAGAAAGAAAGCAAACGCAAACCGTCAGGATACTCCAAGAGCAATTGCAAGGATAACAAACCAAGAGAGAAAAATAAAGCTATATACAGAAACAAAATTGTTAGTAACTTCCAAACAAAATCAAACAGCATCATAGGTGACAGAAATGATCAGAGCAGCAGAGACAGAGAATCAGAGAGCAGAGAGGAAAATCAGCCAATCAGAGAGCAATCAATCATTAGGAAGACAGAAATCAAGAACTTGATCATCAATATATCATCAGCAGAAATCAACAGACAGATAACAGAATCAAGAATCATCAGCAGAATATTATCGCAGGGAACAGACAGTAGCATAAATCATCGGCAAAGAAAAGCACCAGGTGTGAGATAAAGCCAAAGTGAACCAAAGAAGCAAGGGGGAGACAAAAGAAGCGCAGCAGACATAAGAACATTCCCCCAAGCTAAAAATGAGCTACCCCCCCCCCCCCAAAGCTAAAACCAAGCTACAAGCTGGCAAAGAAACAAAAGAAAAGCACAAAAGCATGAAAGGGAGGGTAGCTAATATGGTATCACTCAGCACTATGGTAAGGGGTAGAATGAGCACTCCCCTCACCAACATCACTAGAAACCTGGCTAGAAACATCATCCATGAGCATAGGGCCCTTACCCTTCAACCTCCTCGCCTTCTCGGCTCTATCCCTAGCAAAATAGTGGGACCAATCATCAAGGACCGACTCGCCCGATAACCCTAACGGCCAAAAGTCTCAGGAGAAGGAAAAGGGGTAGGGTTTGCCAGATCATTAGTAAAATCACATCCACCCGGCCTCTTATAATCGTAAGAGGTCGGGGAGGTCCCTCTAATAGCATGAGGAGGTACATTAGGCCCCTCTCAATAAGGGTAACACAACCTAGGGCCTACGGTCTCATCAAATGGCTCTCACTGAGGTATGGGTCCCTGTTGGACCGGTAGGTACGGATAGTTAAGATATGGTTAGAAATCCGCTCTAATGACATGGAAATCATAGACTTGTCTAGCATGAAAGTCATAGCCTAATACAAAATCGTACCCCAAAGGTGAACAATTTAGAACATTTTCTATGGAATCAATTTTCGCATGCAAAAGAGACAAGTCAATAGTAGAAATAGTAGAAGAAGAGGGAGGGGTCGAGGATGTACCTCCCCGTGAAGATTTACCTCCCCGGGATGAAGATGGAGCAAGAGGAAGATAAGGATTATGTCGAAGGTTGGGCAACGGAGGTCTCTTGAGGGCTTGATCATCGGCACCTTATTAGATCTCTAAGGAAGAGGGGTGTCCACACATCTAACCATAGCCTCGGGATGAGGGATAGGGCACCAATCCATAGTCCTCGTAACCTTCCAAATATACAAGTTTGCTTTGGTGGTGCGCTTCAAAAAATGTTGATTTATCATGGCATAGATGCTAAAGAAGTGGTAAGCAGCTTTCTCCCTTTTATCATGGATTGGGACAAGCGACTCGAGCATTGCTTCATACTTCTTGTTAAGAGAAAGGATCAAAATGGTAATCATACCCCCCAATTGGATACTTCCGGAGAAATGGACACCATCTCTTATATCAATGAAACGGTCGGGCAAATGCGAAGCGAAGTCGATGACCGCTATCCCCTCTTCAAATGGCTTATCCACTAGCCATAACCAACTTAAATCCTCTCGACAAATAGCACCAAGGGATTCCTTGGAGAAGAAAGCATATGTGAGGAGTCGGCTAAAATACCTCAAGGCCGCATGAATAATTGACGCCGCCTTAGAATATTGAGGACTATATGAGTCCTCGACAGAAATATGCCTCCACCACTTGAATTCACTATAATTGTTATCACGTTGCACAGCATCAAATACCGCATACACAAGTGGGACATCCTCACTAGGAGTTGGAAACTTGAAAACCTCATTAAGATAGGAAAGAGACACCAAATGATCATTGTTGAAAACTTGAAAAGTAATTCTTCTAGAAGTTTCACCTTCCAAATCCTCCTCAAGGACCTCAAGAGAAGAGAGGAATTCGAAAGTAATTCGAGAGTAAGTAGGAGCATGGAGGCTTAGGAATTCCTTTAACCCCAAGTTTCGAGCCAAAAATCTCACATCATCGTCGATACCCAACAAAGTAGTCGCCGAAGAATCATAGAGTCTAGTAGAAAAGAGTGTCCGAGTTAAAAGCTTGGAAAATCTCTCCCAATGCTCTTCCTTTGTGAACTCAATTCCATCAGTCTCTGAAATGTGGGAAGGAGGAGGAACCACCTCCCTATAGGTAGAGCATCTAGCTCTCTTAGCTCGACGAAGAGGAACCATTCTACACACATAATTGAAAAATGCTCTAGTGAGTAAAGACTATGAGTCACAAGTATGCATCATGAGCAACAACACTCCAAACCATCATCAAAAAACAAACTATGCACATTAACATTTCCAAATCAATATAATCAAACTATAATTCCAACAAAGTTGGTGCCAAAGTTATAGTATGGTCAAGCAAAATCATCAAATACAAGTTCATATAATCACCAAAATTTCATCATTAACACAAGAAATGAAGGAGATAGTAGGCAATATGCATACAAATATGAGGCTATAACCAAATCAATCTAAACACTCATGAACAACCAAGGTAGAAAATTTATCATAAGTATCAATAGAAATGAAGAAATCATACCTTAGATTGATGAGAGTTTACAAAGAAAAGGAACACAAAGCACTAGCAAACACAATTATGCCAAATTGCAAGCAACAAACCCTAAACCAAAGGGGTACCAAAAAATCCCAAATTTAGGAAAGAGAAAATCACAATGAAAGTGTTAGAGTAGGGATTAAGAGTAATAAACAACTAGATGAAGTGAAAAATGGTGAAATTTCAGTAGTAAAATAATGAAGGAAAATGGTGATGATGCATCAACAATAACCAATTTAAAATGAAATGAAAATAAGAGAGAGAAAAAGAGAGAAGGTCGGTGCGTTTAAGGGGCATCAGCAGGGGGTGCGCGCCCGCGCCACAGGGCTGCGCGCCCACGCCATAGGGTCGCGCGGCCGCGCCTAAGTCGCGCGCCCGCGCCCTTCTGGGTATGCCATCATCCGAATCCCTTCTCGTGAGCACATTGGTGAGTACATGGGAAACGATCATGATAAAGGTTGAGGCAAGCAGTTTCTAAACCCCAAGAATGTAGGTTCAACACAAGATTTTTATGAGCCCACCATTTGAACCCACCAAACTTCAACTTTTAAGCATACTTCCAATTCACCAACTTGAGCAATCTCTCTTCAAAATAGGCACCAAAATTGTTGGAAATCCAATCAAAATCACCTAAAAACACAATCAAGACAAGAAATCAAATAAGAATAGAAACAACAAAAAGAAAACAAAAATCAAAAAAATAGAGAAAATGGTAAGAAACTCGGGTTGCCTCCCGAAAAGCGCTTGTTTAAAGTCATTAGCTTGACATTCTCCACCCTTCAAGGTGGATCAAAAAGATTCATATCATGAACAACCCACACAAAAACTCCATCATAGTAGCGCTTGAGCCTATGACCATTGACTTTGAAAGTTCTTGAAAAATCCAAAGGAGATATTTCAACCGCACCATTAGGAAAAACCTCTTGAACAACAAAAGGATCACTCCAACGAGACATTAGCTTCCCGGGAAATAATCTCATCCTAAAATTGTAAAGGACGACCTTGTCACCAACATTGAACTCCTTCTTCACAATTAGCTTATCATGCACTTCCTTAGTGCGAGTTTTGTACATGCTTGCACAATCATAAGCATCCAATCGAAGTTCTTCCAACTCATGGAGATCAAGCCAACGTTGCTCACCCGCACTTGCCAAATCTAAATTGATTTTCTTTATAGCCCAATAAGTACGATACTCAAGTTCGACCGGAAGATGACAAGACTTCCCATAAACCAAGCGGTAAGGAGTAGTGCCAATAGGATTTTTGAAAGCCGTTCTATATGCCCACAAGGCATCATCTAGCTTATCCGACCAATCCTTCCTATTTCTTGCTACCGTCTTCTCAAGAATCAATTTGATTTGACGGTCAGACACTTCGACTTGCCCACTAGTTTGAGGGTGATAGGGGAGTCTGAAATGTTGATTAACTCCATGTTTCTTCAACATCTTGTGGAAGGCGCTATGCACAAAATGAGATCCATTATCACTAATAATTGCCTTTGGGATGCCAAACCGTGGGAAGATTATCTTCTTGAATATCTTCATTGCTACCTTATGGTCATTTGTAGGTGAGGCAATAGCTTCCACCTATTTTGACACATAATCGATGGCAACAAGGATATATTGATTCTCATATGAAGTAAGAAAAGGACCCATGAAGTCTATTCCCCATACATAAAAAATCTCCAACTCTAGAATGGGTTGTTGGGGCATTTCGTTTCTCTTTGAAATATTTCCGATCCTTTGGCATCGGTCACAACTCTTGACAAACTCCCAAAAATTCATGAAATATTTGGCCCCTATAGTTCGCATTGAAGCACCTTCGAAGCCGTGTTTGAGACACCCATGTGACCTCCACTCGGATCCGAGTGACACATCTTCAACACACTAGGCAACTCCTCATTTGGAACACATCTCCTCAACAACCCATCAACACCCCTTTTATACAAAATCGGTTCATCCCAAACATAATGCCTAGCCTCCCTTTTGAGCTTCTTTCTTGGATTTTTGGAAAATGAAGGAGGAAATTCCCCACAAGCAAGATAGTTCACCAAATTGGCAAACCATGGGAGTTCCTTCATATCTATAGCATACAAAGAATCATCCAATATCTTATCTTCAATGGGACACCCATCATCTTGAACTTGAAAATCCTCAAGCCTAGATAGATTATCCGCTACCACATTCTCCGCTCCTTTCTTATCAAGGTCAAAAGTTTGAAGCTCTAACACCCAACGAATTAGTTTTGGCTTTGATTCCGTCTTCCCAAAAAGGTATTTTAGGGCCGCATGATCGGTGAACACAATTGTTTTGGACCCTAAAAAATAGCAACGAAATTTTTCAAAGGAATGAACAATAGCCAAGAACTCCTTCTCCGTTGTAGTGTAATTCCGTTGAGCTCCATTTAGAGTCTTGGACATATAATAAATCACATGAATTTTCTTATCAACTCTTTGACCTAAAAATCCTCCAATAGTCGTATCACTTGCATCAGACATTAACTCAAATGGAAAATCTCATCTTGGATCTTGAACAATTGGAGTGGAGATTAGAGCTTTCTTCAACTTATTAAATGCCTCCAAACACTTGTCATCGAATACAAACTCGACATCCTTTTGAAGAAGATCATTGAGGGGCTTTGCAATGAGTGAAAAATCTTTAATGAATCTTTTATAGAACCCGGCATGGCGCAAAAATGATCTCACACCTTTCACATTGACCGGAGGTGGAAACTTTTCGATAACCTCAATCTTCACCTTATCAACCTCTATGCCCTTGTGGGAAATTTTGTGCCCAAGGACTATTCCTTCTTCAACCATGAAATGACATTTTTTCCAATTCAACACCAAATTCACTTTCTCACATCTTGCCAAACACTTTTCAATATTTTCGAGGCATGCTTCAAAGGAAACTCCTCCTACGGAAAAATCATCCATAAACAACTTCATCTCCTTCTCTAACATGTCTCCAAAGATACTCATCATACACTGTTGGAAAGTGGAGGGAGCATTGCATAGGCTGAATGACATTCTCCTATAGGCAAAGGTACAATAGGGACAAGTAAAAGTAGTTTTCTCTTGGTCATCAGGATGAATAGGAATTTGGAAAAATCTCGCACGAGTAACCATCAAGGAAAAAAAAGTACTTGTGCCTCGTTAGTCTTTCAAGCATTTGATCAATGAAAAGAAGGGGAAAATGATATTTCTTAGTGGATGTGTTTAGACGTCTATAGTCTATACACATCCGCCAACCAGTGACCGTCTTTATTGGAATAAGCTCACCTTTTTCATTCTTGACGACGGTCATGCCTCCCTTCTTTGGAACGACATGAACGGGTGAGACCAATCTAGAGCTTGAGATGGGAAATATGATTCCCGCATCTAAAAGCTTAGTAATCTCTTTCTTCACTACCTCCCCCCATTTGGGGATGTAATTTTCGTTGTCGTTCAATAGAAGGAAGGGCACCCTCCTCAAGGGTTATGTGGTGTGTACATAAAGCGGGGCTTATACCTTTGAGGTCATCAATGGTATAACCCAAAGCACCTTGGTTCTTTCTTAAAACACCATATAACGCTTGAGCTTGGCTTTTACTCAAAGATGCGCTAACAATCACGGGGTAAGTAGAATTTGGGCCTAAGAATTCATACCTTAGGTGTGATGGTAAAGGTTTGAGCTCTACCATAGGAACACCTTTACCTTCCTTGATCGAAGCCGCTTGCAAAACCTCTTGGCTTGAGATTTTCATGCAAATTTGCTCATCACTTCCCTCAACGCTTCCATCCAACAAGCTCTCATACAAAGCCATGTCCTTGCTAGGAGCACCTATATTTTCCTTGTTCAACAAAACACACTCAAGAGGATCATTAGTTGTGAGCAAGTGCTCATGCATTGAATGTACAAGATTATCTAAGATTTCAACTCTCATGCAATTCTAAAGAGATGAAGAAGGATATTTCATAATTTCATTCAAATCAAATTCAACTCCCTCATCTCCAATTTTAAGTGAAATCTTAGCACTTTTGACATCAATCAAAGCACCCGAAGTAGCAAGAAATGGTCTACCAAGAATAATAGGAATTGTAGAATCCTCATCTATGTCAAGGACCACAAAATCAACCGGAATGATGAACTTTCCTACCCTTAAGGGAACATCCTCTACCTTTCCCCTTGGGATCCTAATTGATCTATCGGCTAATTGCAAGGTAATGTTGGTAGGTAAAAGTTCTCCATTCTCTAGTCTTTGATATACCGAGTATGGCATAATGCTAACACTAGCTCCTAAATCACACAAGGCATTATCAATTTGCATTTTATAAATATCACAAGGGATAGAAAAGTTTTCGGGATCCTTCAACTTGGGTGGGATTTTGTTCATTATGATTGCACTACAATTCTCGGTCAAGTTAACCGTTTCCGCCACATCACATGTTCTTTTTCCACTCAAAATCTCCTTAAGGAACTTTGCATAATTTGGCATTTTTTCTATCACATCGGTAAAAGGAAGATTAAGATGAAGTTGTCTAAGAATCTCTATAAATTTTCCAAATTGCTCGTCTAGCTTGTGCCTATTAAACTTTTGGGGGTAAGGGAGCTTAGGTTTGTAAACTTCTCTTTCTCTCTCCTTCACATTCTCAACTTATTCCTTATTGACTTCCTCAACTAAAGTATTCTCAGCTCCCTCCTTCTCAATTTGGCCATTGCTAGGACTATCTTTAGCATCACTCTTCTTAGAGATTTCACTCTTAAGGACCCTACCAATTCTAGTCACAATAGCATTCATAGGGCTCTTAAGATCTAAGCTTTGTGAAGTCAAAGAAGAAAGATTTGTAAATTCCTTAAACTCATTAGCCAATTGAGAAATTTGGTTCTCTAACCCCTTATGGCAAGTTAACATGTCATTGAATTTCTCATTGCTTAGGGTCATGTAGGTGTCCAACAATTTGGCTTGCTTCTCTATGACACCTTCCAAGAAACTCCTACAGGAAAATGATTGATCATACAATGCAAATTATCACTATGCTCTTGGGTATTCGGAACAAATCCAAGTGGGGCATTGCTTTGACCATTCGATTGGAAATTTCCCCTACTTTGATTGTTCCAATTACCTCTACATTGACTTTGGCCGCTATCGTGATTATGGTTACCATAACCTTGGTTATAGTCCCCATATCCTTGGCCATGACTTTGACCATTATAACTATGGTTGTTATAGCTACCACAATTCCCTTGGATTCCATGGTTTCTATAACGGCCATTTTGGTTATAATTGTCATAATTCATTTGGTTGTGATAATTCCTATTTCCAACTTTCCTTTGAGCATCAAATCTAGGTCCAACATTGTTATTAGCAACTAAGTTCACATGTTCATTCTCACTCCCAACATATTCATTACAAGGAACATTAGGGCAAAAAGAAGCATCATGGTCATTCATTCCACACAAATCACAAAACCAACATTCTCTAATCATGCAACAATAAGAAGGAAGAGAGTTAGAAGAAATAGTACCTTTCCCCTTAATTTGGGAGGGAAGAATTGGTGCTTGTGAGGTCGCGCTCTCGAGCTTATACTTGATAGAAACTACCTCCTTTCCTAAATACGAAATTTGAGTCGACAAATTGTTGATAGCATTGAGTTGTTCCATTGAGCATCCCATTGTACTACTCTTGTTTATCGACTCCTTGTCACCATCTTGCCATTCCATGTAGTTTCTAACTACATCCTCAATGATACCTACAACCTCTTCCTCGGTCTTATTCATGATTGGGCCTCCGGCTCCGGCATCTAGACTTGCTCTCCCTTGAGGACTCAAACCGCCATAAAAAATTTGAATGATTAGGTAAGTGGGGATCCCATGGTGAGGAAACTCACATTGATACTCTTTGTATCTATCCCATGCTTCATAAAGACTTTCACTAGACTTTTGCTTGAAACCTTGAATCAAAGCTCTTGCCTCCGCCGTTTTCTTTTGAGGGAAGAAACGGTAAAGGAATTCCTTGGTGACTTCATCCCAAGTTCTCAAAGACTTAGGCTTCACTTCCTTATCTAGCCACCCTTGAGCTCTTCCAATTAGAGAAAAAGGAAAAATCTTAAGCCTTATGAATTCTTGAGCTACCCTGCACACCTTAATTGTGTTGCAATATTTCTCGAATTCCTTAAGATGATTTAGGGGGCTCTCATTAACTCATCCACTATATTGCCTCCTTTCAATCAAAGTTATCATTGCCGGCTTGATTTCAAAGTCACTATCCGGGATTAATAATGGAGCAATCCTGCTCTCATACTTGTATGCACCCGGAGTACCCAATTCCTTCAATGTAACCCTTTGAGCTTCTCCCATGTTCACATGCACACACAAACTCAAACAAAATTACTAGTAGCACGACTACAAATGTAGCCTAACGAAGAAAATATTTTTGTATTTTCAATTTTTTGTGAAATAGACTCAACAACAATAGCAATCATCTACGCCATTCCCCGGCAACGGCGCCATTTTTTATCTAGGGCGAGACTAGTTCGTTGAAAACTAATCTACCCTTGGTAAAAACACAATTTATAATCTCTAAACACACCCCTATACCTAGCATAGAGTAAGTCAAGGGTCGAACCACTAGGAATGGGAGGTGAATGCAAAAGTCAAAACTAAGCTATTTCGAAGCAAATGAGGTGAGGTGTGTCTATTCTACCAATCAAATAACTGAAACGAAATCAAATTTATCAAGCATTAGGGTATGGATCCACATATACTCGTAATTAATTCAACTAATTGGTTGGAGATAACTAAGTCAAGTGTTGCGAGGGAAAACCGATTAAGCAATCAAGAGAATATGGTTGGCTAATCTCCTAGAGGTCAAACTAGCGCCAACTACGAGAGACTCTAGCTAGGAAACTTGCAAACCTACTCAATCAACAAATGTAAGCCACAAATCAATTTTCCATATCAATGTGAACCTACAATGCAATCTATTATGAGAAACTTAGGTTGATCACTCCTAAATTAAATACACACATGCACATAATCAATTAACCAATTTAATCACAACATCAACTCCATCAATTTCCCCCAATTAGCATAAATCAATTACTCATATATGCTTCACCAATTCCCTAGCAAGACAACTACTCACTATTCATGGAAATCATTATCAAAACTAAACTAAACAACAAATTCATCATCATCATAATAATAAAAAATATACCAATTCAAAAATCAATCAACTTGAACAATTAACAAAGAAATTGAGATCAAAACAAAGATTGCATTAAAGTAAAGAAATCCTTACAAACTTGCTTCAATTCAATGGAGATAAACACTTAGAATCATCATATTCAATCATCAATCAAGAACTTCTCTCTCTACAAACTAGAGTTTCTCTCTCTAAAAATCTAACCTAATTCTATTCTAATTTCTGGAAAATTCAACTCCTCCTAAAAATAGAAAGAAAATCTATATATAGTAAAACTAGCTAAGAGAAATTAGTTAGATCGTCCCCAAATAAACCCGAACAAGCACGGCCAACTACAAGAGAGAGAGCGGCCGCGCAAATCTGGGTATGGAACAGTGACCTGAACAGGTGCGCCCGCGCCCGAGAGATACGCGCCCTCTCTTGAGAGAGACGCGCGGCCGCACCACCAAGCCGCGCCATAGCCGCGCGCGCCCACGCCTAGGAACAGGGCAGCCATCTTCCCTATCATTCCGATGCTCCTCGTGCGTTCCACTTAATGCTCTTGATAAACACAAACCCTTGCAATTTCTAAACTCCATGTTGCGGGTTCAAGACTAGAAATCATGCCCCCACGGCTTGAATGCACAGATCAAGGTCTTTAGGAACTTGCACTTCTCCATGCTTGAGCTTCAAATGGAGACCACTAGGCATCCTAATCAAAGCCAAACTTGGGAAGAGGCCTCGGGAAACTTGGATAATGACCTTAACCTGAAAAATAAAGGAAAATAAGCAAATAGAAGAGAAAATAACAAAATAAACCAAGAAATGCATAAAGAAAGAAATCCAACTAAGAAAATGCAAACTAAAAGAAATAAATAGTAAAATCAAGGAAAAGCAAAGTAAAAGAGATATAGAATAGCATGAAATTCATCCTAAAAAGAATCAAATGAGTGCCATAAATGATACCCATCAATAAGAAGATAGAGAAAGGAGAGAAGCAACGAAAAAATTAGAGCATAAGTCATTTGTAGGCGTCGTTTGAAGTGCGCCTACGTAAAAGCATGTGGTGAATATGCTTGGCACTCATAGGAAGTGGGAATTGACATAATACGATTAGGGACAAGGAAAATAGGGACAAATAAAGTAGGGAGCCGCCAACAAGTTTTTAAGGAACTTGTAAACCGTTCACGGATCATAAAAGGCAACCACAAATAAGGGACAACGATAGGCAACAACGATTGACCCGTGAAGGTTACACCCCATTCATAATCCATGAGATTACTAACTCCATTTGGTTCGGAACCACGAAAGGAGGATTGGGGATGATGGTACAAAGTGAGTCATGGAGTCACATTCGCCCGTATTGGCCTCTACTCGATTCTTATATTGAAAAGCATTCCTGTGATCTCAAAGGCATACAAACAAAATATTCAATTCGCTCCAAACTATTATTTAACTAAATTGGTTGAATATTAATGCACACATATAATTCTAAAATATTGGTGATCACTTGAATTAATTACAAGATTAAAAAGGATCCTAAACCGGTTGTCCAAATTATCTTATTAGGCGTGATTTTCAATTACATATTCCCTTTAACATGTAATATGGTGATCAATAAATATAATAGAACAAACATTAATATTGGAAACAATTTAATCACAATTCCAACAACATAAAATCGTTAGAAAAATAATAGAAATAAAAGGAACATGATTCTTACTTTGATTCTGTTTGTTTGCAACTACAAAATAATAAACGAGTTAGTAACTTCAAGGAAATAATAAAACAATAATTAAATTAAATTAAATAAAGTAGAGTTGATTTGGGGCCAAACCCTCAAACAGTTCTACCTTTCACACCTTGGCTTAAGGACAGAACCACGAGTAAAGTATGGACTCCTTTGAGCACTTGAAGAAGGAATTTTGAAATGAAAAAGGGTAGGCTAGTGTTTAGGCTAAAGCATAGAAGAGAGAAAAATAACCAGAGAATTAATTGATGCCCCGTACATCAGAAATGAGGGGGTATTTATAGGGAAAATGTGCCGAGGGAGCACACGGAACCCTAAAATGATAAAAACCCTAAAAAAAGTATCCCGTGACACGGTAAACTGTACCGTGACACGGGAAGTCCCACCGTCAGACGGCAAACTTTCCCGTGACACGGCAAACTTTCCCGTGACACGGTACATTATAGTGTGACGCGGGAAATTTTCAGAAAACGGGAAAGAAAACGCGTTAAGGGTTTACGCGGAAAAGACACGGAATGTCCCGTGTCACGGCAGACTTCCCGTGTCACGGGAAATCCCACCGTCAGACAGGAAGGATTCCCGTGACACGGTGGCTGTCTACCGTGGCGCGGGAATTTCCAACCCACTTTTCTGTCTAAATACATTTTTAACCCTAATTTCATTCGGCATTTTAAGTGCCGATTGATAATTTCGGGCCTTTTCTGACTTATTATTATTTGGGCTAAAATAAGAAAATAATTAAATAAAAATAAACAAAAGGTTTGGGCCAAAAATAAAAAAAGGGTTTGGGCTAAAATTAAATAATAAGTTTGGGCTGAAATAAAAAACTATGCTTTTACCAAACATCAAGACCAATCCATGGACCGTTTAAAAATATGAATTTAATCAAATACGATTTTTTAAGCACTCTCGGGATTAAATACTAAACCCGACCAATAGTGGCGGTGAAAGGTTGTTCATCATCGGGTCTGGTTTTGGGGAGACATTTTTAGGTGTCTACAGAAGCCCCCACTTTAACTGAGTTTGTAGAAAAGTCAGTTTCGAAAAACGATAGTCAAAGTAGCTGATAGGGACGGAGAATGATTTAAGACGTTCTGCGATCCTAAATCATTCTGTATACGCCGATACCTGCAGAAAAATTTTAGTTCTACAGATAAAAGGGTATAAAAGGATAGAATACGTATCTGGCACCAGTGTATCGGTGACAAACGAATTTGGCAGCTTCCTATGCTTGAAGGAATCCACCGAGTGACATTTGTTGAAACGCTTTCCATGCTTGAGAAAAGCCGACTGAAGAGCTTGGTAGCTTTCTAAGCCTGAAGAAACCTATCGGATAATACTTTCCATGTCTGAGGAAAGTCGACGAATGAATTTGGTGTCATTCTATGCTTGAAGAAATCCACCGATAATGCCTTCCATGCTTGAGGAAAGCCGACAAAGGAATTTGGCGGTTTTCTATACATGAAAAAAAATCCACCGATAACGCTTTCCTTACTTGAGGAAAGCTGACTTGGCGGTTTTCTATACTTGAAGAAAAATCCACCGATAACGCTTTCCATACTTGAGGAAAGCCGACTTGGCGATTTTCTATACTTGAAGAAAAATCCACCGATAACGCTTTCCATGCCTGAGGAAAGCCGACTTGGCGGTTTTCTATACTTGAAGAAAAATCCACCGATAACGCTTTCCATGCTTGAGGAAAAGCCAACGACTACTGTACCACTGAAATTTGCAAGTATATGATGGTTCGATTATCCCCGAACGTGGGCCGCAGATGGTTCACACATTCAAATCGATTATCCGACCATATTAGGCGCTTAAAATGCCGAAAAATAGACTTTGATGCTTGCTAGGGGTAAAATGGTAATTTTAGTCCCCTTTAAGTATCAGTTAGAATTTTCCGCGTAATTCCAGCGAAAAATAACTATCCAATTTACGCAAAAAATCGTGCAACCTTAGTCAAAATGTCAGGAATATTCGCAAATAACTGTACAAAGCCACCATGTCACGCAAAAGATTCCCGCGACACGGCACGGGTCCCCGTCACGGCACGGGTCCCCGTCACGCGGAGCTGTTTCCCGTGACGCGGCAAGGGGATCCCATGGCGCGGGAATTTGTTGGCTAAAAAAATCGGTCAACTGGCATCTTTGACCAGTTAAAGCTTGTGCACCACACAATATATGACCGTTACGTGGGAACAGGGTCCATTACACGGGATTTTTTGGTTTTAAATATCAAACATTTTTCTCATTTTGCTCATCCACCATTCCTCTTTCTTCATTTTCTTTTTTCCTTCAGCTCAAACCACCGACCCACGCCGAGCTTCACCGTCGCCCGGAACAGCTTTCCCATCGGACAGTGATTTCCTCCCGTGTCACGGCGAAATCTCTCTCTTTTCCTTCCTTTTATTATTTTTTTTTGCTCTCGCTGAAAACTTATCGTTGCTCGTTGCTGCTTACTGCGGTTGCTGTCGTCTGAGGTTGCCGCCGGTGTCGCCGGAGCTCCGTCTCTTCTCAGGCTCACTGTGACACGGGATACACTCACCGTGTCATGGCATTGACTGGCCGTGTCGCGGCGGTCTGCTGGGTTGCCGGAGTTTTTTCGAGCTTTTGTTGCTCGATTTTTCACCAAATTTTTGCCATACTCTTCATATTCGAACCTCTACAAGGATCTATGTAAGTTCCTCTTAATTTTTGTCTCGAATTTGCTTCAAATGAGTAATTTCATGAAAAACCCGGATTTTTTATTTTGAGGTTTTATGTTGAAATTCTTGCCATGATTTTACTTGTATATTTATGTATGTGTGTTTGTGAGAAATTTGAGACAAAATTTGCATGATTTGATGGAGAATTGAGCAAATCACCATTTTTGGGTACTACTTTTTGTGAAATGATGTTCATGTTACTTCTTTGCACTTGAAATGGTGAAAATATGGTGGTAAATCTTGTAAAATATTTCATGATATATTGATTCATTGTTTTTGTGCAATTCCGAAACATATTTCGTGTATGTACTATATCGTCATGGAGAACATAGTATCATGCGGCTAGGAGAACTATAGTACTAGTTTGTCATGGAGAAACTAAATACTATAAATACTTCCATAATTTTGCCAATTTTTAGCCTTGAGGTAAAAATTTAGCGTATAATGCAATAAACAACTAAATAACTTAGGAAATGATGCTAAGCATTTAGATTTTTTATTAAAATGCAACTCGAATTAAATGTCTTAGGAAATGATGCTAAGCATTTAGATCTTTATTTTTATAATAGCATGCCTAGGCGACGGGACCGCGATCTTTCCACCCACGGTCGACGTCAGGCTTTTCAGGAGGACACTCCCACTATTCCTGAGGGTATGGACGACGATGCTTTAGAGTCCGAGCCTCGGGCTTCTGCGAGTAGAGGTAGGTGGGTTCCTCCTCTGTGGACTCCAGACCAGTTGGTTTTCTGCCATGAAAACCATGTTTCTCATCGCCCACTCTCCGGCATAGTCGACGGCACGCTTCGACACCACGGTTCTGGAGCCGGCGATTTGATTCCTCGACTTCACCAGATCATTACGAGAGATCCTGCTACGAACGCCCTATGGGAATCGGCTGGTTTAGTAGATTTCTATACGGCAGTCGTAGCGTTTCGCAGCCCCCGGGGTTGCGGTGCGGCGGTGCGACGGTCGTTCGCGCATTGTTGGAGTATTTTTGGGATACTACCAACACTTTTCATTTTGCTTGGGGGGAGATGACAGTGACCCCTCTGGACTTCAGTATGATTAGCGGGCTGCGCTTCACTGACCGGGCCGTAGCTCAGATGTCTGATCTATCTTGGGGATTGGCTGAGGCAGTCGATTTGTTAGGTCCGATCGTTCAACATATCAGGACCCGACCAGTGTCTCGAGGTGGTCCTAGGAGCGGGCGATCGGAGCTGGCTTCAGTTCTAGCTCGTGGCTTCGACATGGAGGATACGTCGGCTGAGCAGCGAATGCGGATCTTCGTTCTGATTCTGATCTCCATGACCCTTTCTCCTGATAGGAGTTCACGCGTGCTTCTTTGCTACCTCCCTTCTTTGGTCAGGATCCATGAGATAGGATCATATAGCTAGGCCAGCCTCGGATACGCCGACCTTCTCTTATCGCTACGTCATGGCTATCGGCAGCTGAACGACGAGTCTCCCATCACTGTCTATGGTTTGTGGAGAGTCGTAGAGGTGATGATCTTTTCCTTTCTTGTTTCACTTTAACTTGTTCGACTCGTGTGCTCAAAGATTACTTTTCATTGCAGCTATGGTTCTACGAGTACTTCCCAGGCTTGGCTCCTCGCCGGCGTCGTGGAGCGGTTCATGATTTCCCTGTCGGGGCCAGCTGGCGTGATCGAGGAGAGTCACGGGTGGAGTCTGTCCCTGCGCAGCGTGGGCTGTTACGCCGAGGCACCTCTTCTGTTGGCGTAAGAATTAGTTTTGTTGCCTGTTATTTTCCCTCTGACGTTGTTTCTGGTGTTTCATGCCAACTTTTCATGGTTTTCAGGTTGCCATTGATGTCCAGTATCGTCCTTGGGCCGGGATGACTGATCTTCCTGAGGCCTTGTGTCTTTCAGCGCACCGCACCATTTTGGTTGGTACCGGACGCTTTGTGTGGTATTTGGGGGAGCGTTTCGTTCGTTAGCATAGCGGCGATCGCTTTATGGTGCCCTCATCTCCAACAGAGTCGATGCTGAACTCGCGCTTGATTAAGGAGTTGATAAAAAGGGGAGAGCGCTATACTTTTCCATGGCAGGAGCTTGTGCACATGGAGAGTGATTATGCGCAGGACTTGCTTCCTTCTCTGGCTCCTCCACCCCGTCTTCCTGAGGTATGATTTCTTTTGAGGACCTTTGTTATTAGTCTCTGTTTTAAATAGTCGAATAACTTGATTATTCGATCATATTTTCAGACGACTATTCGCCCCGTGGGGAGGATCGAGATTCCGCCTCAGTCTGTCCGCTATCCAGGGCCGATTGGTATCACCGAGGACCATATTGCTGACGCGCCAGAGGGTTACAGACAGGCGCAGGAGTCTCTGCCCGAGGTTTTTGAGCCGATAAGTTTTTTGATGCATTATTCATCCTTTTAACACCGCTTGTTACTGACTTTTCTTTGTTTTATCCTCAGCCTAACCGCCCGGAGATGATGGGATTCATGAAGCTGGTTGACGCCCTGAAGTACTGCATCATCAAGCTTCGGCGTGGTGCGAGTTGTTGGAGCTCTAGCGACGTTCTTGAGGTATCATTCATTTTTTTTCACTTCTACCATTTGTTTTATTTTGCATTGTTGACACCTTTTGATTTTGTATCTTTCAGGAGCAACGGAGGTCCCGCACGCACTCGAGGCATAGAGGCTCGGACGAGGAGGAGCTTGGTCGTGGTAGACGATCTCCTGAGATTCACCGGCGTTCTTATTCTCAGCGAGAGCCTCAGATTACTCAGCCGTTTCAATAGGCTCAGTGGCAGCAGCCTCAGTCTTCCCAGCGCTTTCCGGGCCAGAGTCAGGGGCAGCGGCAGTCGTTTTCACAGCCTCCACAGCCTGAGATTGGGTCTGTTTTGACTCCCGTGGATCCTAGTTCATTTTCAGCTCCATTATCTGGGATTCCTCCACCGGTGTCGGGCTTGTTCTCAGTGCCGATGTATGGGACGATGCCTCCACCGACGATTCCTGCGTCTTTGAGTCAGTCTACACCGTTTGCCGGTTGGACGGGTCCTACCTTGAGTTTGACTACTGCTGGGGTCATAGGGACTAGTAGGGACACTACTCCCCGTACTCGGATGATGGAGGGACTCTTTGGCTCACCGTTCCCATATTCGCAGGGTGGAGATGATACTGATTCTGGTTCTAGAGACTTTTGACCGACGGTTTTTATTTGTACATACTATGGTGACACTTGACACTGTTTATTTATTATGACTCTTTTGTACATTATTCACAGTTTATGTATTTATTATTGTGTGTTAGTGTGTGCTTGAGACTCATTGTGTATGATCGTGTATTTATTAATGACGCGACAAAAAACGTAAGTGGAGTAATGGAGGGTACCGACCTTTCCCAAAAGAAAAAGAAATAAAAAGACAAGTAAAAATAAATAGAATAAGTAAATAAAATGATAAAGAGAAAAATAAAGAAATAAAATATTAAAGTGATGAATAAATAAATAAATAAAATAAAGATAATAATAATAAAAAAAAATAATAGAAATAAAAAAGTTGAGAATTTTATTAGAAATAAAACTCTCATAAAACTGAAAAATAAACGGTGAAGATAAAATACTAAAAAAAATCCGGATAGATACGGGAAAAGATGAAAAAAGAAAACGCGTGAGGTGCCGTGACAGGGCACTGTACACCGTGTCACGGCCAAAATTGTCGTGTCGCGGCAAAAGTTCCCGTGACACGGTGGGATTTCCCGTGTCACGGTACGCGTATTCCGCAGCGGTGTGTTTTACGCGTATGAAAAGATAATTTCTGAGCAGTTTCGAGCGCTTTTGCTATAAAATAGAACCAGTATATTCATGATATGCATAATTATGAAACACAAAATAACTTAGAATTTCATATTTCCATAATCATGTCTCAGAATTTTGATAATATATTGCGCGACTGGTCTTATTCTTTGACCAATGCCGACAAAAGAGAGTTAGAATTATTTCATGTCAGGGGTTTGCTAGCCCTGCGACATGTAGCTATTGAACATGATTTTCTTAGGGCAACATTAGATTATTGGAGTCCAGAAACACACTGTTTTAAATTTGATTATGATGAAATCTCTCCCCTACCGGAGGAATTCGGTGCAATCTTTGGATTTCCTGCTAGAAATCTTATTGCCATGCCTACCCTACATGAATATTATTACCAAGATTTTGAACGCCATCTGAATCTAACAGATCCAGATTTAAATAGAACTGTGTGTGGTAATGAGGTAGACTTAGAAAAACTTGCAAATTTATACTTTAATCGCCCTATCTCTGAGTCTTATCATGTATATCGTAGAAGGGCATATATTTTTTGCATGTTTAGCAAGCTTCTATTTGCAAACGGTAGGGTAGGACATGCTTGTCTAGCGTCTGTGCTTGAACATGTCGAATCTGGAAGATCTCCTATGCCGACGTGCCTTGGAGAAACATTTCGTGGCCTTGACGAAGCAAAAGCTGATCGGAAAGCCATCAGGAAGGGCTCTCTAGTACTGCTGCAGGTAAAAAGACGCTCCGAGTAGCCCTCGAGACACAAAACAGGCACCGTGTCACGGTGGGTGTCTGCCGTGGCGCGGTGAAATCTGCCGTGTCACGGGAATCTGAATTTTTTTTTTTTTTTTTTTTTGCAAATTTGGTTGATGGAGCGATTAGAACTATTTGAAGCCCCCGACGATGTTGAAAAATATGGCCCTAACGACCTAGTCCGCAGGAAAAAGAATTACTCTGCGAACATGTCGTATGAAGATTGGAAAAATTTCTTTGGAAAGAGGGAATTTTCCATTCGTTGGGTGGTCTTGGTGGAGGCTTACTAGGATGGTTGGCACGAATGATACTCCATATTGCCGTGTTCCTAGTATCTCAAAACTGACTTTTTATTGTCCTTCTCGACTGATGCGACAGTATGGACTTGAACAAGTAGTTCCACGCTATAACGATAGTCCTCGTGAAGTATCGTTGCATGAAAGTAACGTTCACAAGTATGAGACTTATTGGATTGGAAGACCTTTGTGGACCGTTTCTGCAAGTGACCAAGCTCCTCCTCCTTTATCTAGTGCATACAACGCATGGTTGAACCCTAGAAGTAGGAGGGAACGATTTGGATCACGCAAATCTGATGTGAAGAGTCGTCTTGGAAATAAGAAAGCCCCTCCTAAAGATCGTCTAGGTCCGAGAACACAAGGGATTGAGTTTAAGACTCCTATAATGCCGAGAAAGAAGAATTATGTGAAAGGGAAGGGTAAAGAAAAGATGGTCTATAGGGAGAAACAACCGAAGAATTTCAAGAAAGGTGAAAGGGGTGAAAGTTCGACTAGGGGTGTGACGGTTCGGGCTACGAAAGACACATTAATGGTGAAGGCCGACCTAATTGACCAAGAAAAGGATGTTCCTAAAGTGAAGAGAGATTAGATCAATAGTGCTTTGCTTTTTATGATTTATAATTTTTATTTAAAATAAGGCATATGATGCCAATAATTGTAGTCACATTTATTTCAATAATAATAGCATATTTATTTCAGCCTTAAAAATAAAAAATAAAAAATTACAATGACTTTTATTTATTATTTATTTATCCGAGTCAAGGAGTCGGACGCAATGGAAGAACGAAAATAAAAAAAAACCTCGAACAAACAGTGAATTCGCAACGAATGTGTCACTAAAAAAAATCGGAAAACCTGAAATTCCACCGTGTCACGGTGAAAAATCCCGTGACATGTTACAAATTCCCGCATCACGACAATTCTTTTTTTTTTCTTGCACTCAGGTCCACCGCGCCACGGTGGAATGTCCCGTGTCGCGGCAAAACACCCCCTCCTTTTTTTTTTGTCGTAACGCAATGCTGAACTGACGCGCATATTTGATCAACAGAGGGAGGATTTTTATTTTTTAAAGTGGTCGGGCCCCCTTGAGGGGTTGCCTACGTATCCTAAAAAGGAATCAGGCCAAACGTAGCTCTATTGGGTCATGAACCCATGCGACTAGGCATAGAATTTCTTGAGTTGATCCAAGTTGGTTAAATTGTGGAAGCCGTTACCGTCCATGTCTACCAATTGTGCCGCTCCGCCAGACAGGATGGCTTTAACAATGTACGGGCTTGACCAATTCGGTCTGAATTTTCCTCTTGGATCTAACACGTTTAGACGAAGTGCCTTAAGCACCAGGTCACCCTCTTTGATGTTCCTAGTCTTGACTTTTTTATTAAAATGTCGCGCCATAAGCTGTTGGTAGATCTGGACATGATGCAAAGCTGCCAAGCGTTTTTCATCAAGTAAGACTAGTTCATCATATCTTGCTCTAATCCAGTCGACTTCATCTAATTGGCTTTCCAATGCAATTCGAAGAGAAGGGATTTCGAGTTCTATTGGTTGTACAGCTTCAACTCCGTAGACCAAAGAGAAAGGAGTAGCCCCCGTTGATGTACGAACAGAGGTTCGATATCCCCAAAGGGCAAAATGTAGCTTACTTGGCCAATCCTTGTAATTTTAGTCATCTTTTCGATAATAGTTTTCACATTTTTGTTGGCCGATTCAACTTCACCATTTGTTTGTGGTCTGTAAGGTGATGATCTGTGATTCTTGATATGATATTTCTGTAATAATTCCGCGCATTCGGCTTGGAAATGTGTTCCATTATCACTGATCATCTCATGTGATACCCCATAGCGGCATATGATATTTTTCTCAATGAATTGAGCTACATGTTTCGCCGTCAGCTTAGCATATGAGGCAGCTTCGACCCATTTGGTGAAATAGTCGATTGCTACGAGAATGAATTCATGCCCCCCTTGTCCTGGTGGTGTTATTTTTCCAATGATGTCGATGCCCCAAGTGGAGAAAGGCCATGGAGAAGTATATGTGTAGAGAAGCGAAGGTGGAACATGCTGTAAATTTGTGTAGACTTGACACTTCATACATTTCTTGACGTATTCGTGACAATCTCTCTCCATAGTAGTCCAATAATAACCTTGTCGTTGAATCTTTTGGACAAACATCTTTGCATTCATGTGTGTTCCACATATACCGGCATGAAGGTTTTCCATGGTTTATGTGCTTCTTTCTTGGCTATGCATAAGAGATTTCTCCCCATTGCAGTTCTCTTGTGGAGTTCTCCCCTGATGAGCACATACTGTGAGGCCAGGAGCCTCAAAGCACGGCGTGCCCTTTTATCAGTATTAGGAGGGTATTCTCCTCTTGTCACATAATTAAGGATATCTGTATACCATGGCTCTTCATCTTCTTCTTGTGGTTCTTGTTCATCGTCAAGTGCGTGAACATAAGCCGGCTCATATCTTCTTTCTATGGTCAATGGCATTCTGATTGTATCAGTTGGAATTCGCACCATTGATGCTAATTTAGCTAGTGCGTCGGCGAATTGGTTTTCTTCTCTTGGCAAATACGTATATTCCACTTCATCTAGTTGCTCCGTGAGAGTTTCTAAATGAGCTTGATACGTAGCGAGACTTTCACTTCTCACTTTCCATCTCTTGGAGATGTGGTTAATGATTAGTGAAGAATCACCATAGATTCTGAGTTTCTTAATTCCCAAGGCGACAGCTGTTTCTAACCCCAAAATGCATGCTTCATATTCTGCGGCGTTGTTGGTGACATCAAAGTCGAGCTTCATGGAAATTGGGATGTGCTCTTCATTGGGTGATACAAGCAAGACTCCTACACCACATCCTTTTTGGTTTGAAGCTCCATCGAAATAGAGTGTCCAGCTATCATCTTCAGTCATGAGTAAATCTTCGTCACGGAAATCGTACTCATCTTCTTCTTTTTCAACTTCTTCTAGCGGAAAGTCTGCTAAGAAGTCAGAAACCGCAGAACCTTTGATGGCTTTTTGTGGCACAAACCTCAAGTCAAACTGAGCAAGATTGACTATCCACCTTGATAATCTGCCATTGAGTGTTGCTTTTTCGAACAAGTATTTGAGAGGATCCATCTTGGACACGACATGCACTGTATGAGTGAGCATGTAATGTCTTAGTTTTTGTGCGGCCCATACAAGTGCGAGACACAACTTCTCAAGTGGTGTGTATCGCGTCTCATATCCTTGAAGTTTCTTACTCAAGTAATAGATTGCATTCTCCTTGCTTTCGATCTCTTGTGCTAGCATTGCCCCCATCGTTTCTCTTGTGACCGTAAGGTAGAGTCGAAGAGGAAAGTCAGGTATTGCTGGCGCAAGCACGGGTGGGTTTGCCAAGTACTCTTTGATTTTGTCGAAAGCTTTTTGGCAATCGTCATCCCATGTGACTGGGACATTTTTCTTGAGCTTCTTGAATATAGGTTCACATATCCCTGTGAGCTTTGATATGAACCTACTTATATACTGCAACCTTCCAATGAAACCTCGAATCTCCTTCTCATTTTTGGGTGGTGGCATGGCCATGACCGCCTTTACTTTTGTAGGATCTATTTCAATCCCTCGAGAACTGATCACGTATCCAAGTAATTTGCCTGACGTGACTCCGAATGCACATTTTGCTAGATTTAATCTCATGTTGTACTTGCGGAGTCTTTCAAAGAACTTGCGAAGTGCAATAATATGTCCTGGGTGATCTTTAGACTTAACGATCATATCATCGACATAGACCTCCACCTCTTTGTGCATCATGTCATGTAACAATGCTGTAGCTGCTCTTTGGTAGGTGACACTCGCGTTTTTCAACCCGAATGGCATTACCGTATAGCAATATGTACCCCATTGCGTGATGAATGTGGTTTTATCCATGTCTTCTTCGGCCATCAATACCTGATTATATCCGGCGTAACCATCCATGAATGATAGGAGTGCATGGTTTGCTGTGTTATCGACCAGAATGTCAATGTGAGGTAGAGGGAACCCATCTTTTGGGCTTGCTTTATTGAGATCCATGTAATCAACACACATTCTGACCCTTCCATCCTTCTTTGGAACTGGAACCACATTTGCTATCCATTCTGGATATTTGGATACTCTGATGAAACCTGCGGCCAACTGCTTCCTGATTTCTTCCTTGATTTTGAGAGCCACATCCGGTTTCATACGGCGCAGCTTTTGTTTGACAGGCTTCATACCTGGAATGAGTGGTATCGTATGCTGAGCTATATCCCTGTCAATTCCTGGCATATCTTGGTATGACCAAGCAAATACATCAACAAATTCACTAAGCAAGTTAATTAGCTCTTTACGTTCATCTTGACTTAGTGTTAATCCAATTTTTACTTCTTTAACAGTCGTATCATTGGAAATGTTAACTGTTTATGTATCTTTGATAACTGCTGTTTTATATTCGTGTTCTTCCATTGCTTTTATTATTTCTTTGTCATTATCATTAGCAAAGCAATATTGATCAGGGGTAAGGGAATGACACGCATCGTAAGCAAAGATACTCATTTTATTGAATTCATTGGCTAATACATCAAGAGAGGCAAGGTCGGCTGCGACCTCACCGGAATTATTTGGACTAGAGAGAGAGGACTCAACAAGGGACTCAGGATTGAACTCTATAGCAGAAAGAGGGTCGGCCTCAGACTCTAAGGACTCGTCTACAGACTTAGACTCAGACTCGGACTCGGACCTAGACGACTCAGACTCATCAAACATAGGACCTTCGCCAGTGGTTATTTCCAACTTCTCTCCACTTGGCGTAGTGATCCTCAATGTCTTGCGCCATCCCCTTGAAATATTGTCAGCTTGGACGATTAACTCGGAGGGGTCAAAATCCTTGTTTGCTATGACAGCTTGAACGAGCTCGGAGTTATCATTGCGGACCGTCCTAGACTCATTCTTCTCCATTCCAAAAAGGAGGTTGATTCCTAGATCATCAGAACTCGGGCTAGCTGGCTTATCGGTTGTGAAGAGCTCTTCGTCTTCATCAACAAAGTCACAATCGAGGAACATCTCGAATCCTGGTTCACGGATCCCATCGTGGACAAATGGCTCAGGGAATTCATAGCATGGGAAGTCTTCCCCTTCTTTGATGTACTGGCCATTGAGGGTGAACGGATATGGATCCATGGCCATTTCCGTCTTCGTGATTCGAGCATTATTGCGAGCCTTCATCTTCAATAAAGCTTGTTTCACATCTTCTTTTGTTGGCTTGAATCCCAAGCCAAAAGTATCCTTCTTGAGTGCACCAGGATGGCCCCAAGATTCAGCCATTTTCTTCTTGAGTCCAAGGGTCATTCCAGGGAAATGACCTTGCTTCTTCAGAATGGCATTGATATTGGTGTTTGAATAGGGATCGAAGTCGAGACGACACTTTTTCTCCTCTTCAATCACGAGAACATCATCTAGTGAAAACCCCCAAAGATCTTCATCTTCTTCGTCATGTTCAACATGGACGATAGGAGTGTCGATAACTTGAATGCGCATAGGAGAAGCATCAATAGTAATTGGAACCCCTCCAACTATGGCTTTCACTTTCTGGTGCAGCGATGATGGAATCGCCTTTAGCTCATGAAGCCAAGGGCGTCCTAACAACATATTGAAAGAGGCCTTAATGTCCACCACCTGAAACTTAGTGCGACGTTCAATGGCCCCAGTAGTAATGTTCAGTATGATAGTACCCACGGCTTGACGGCGAGTATTATCATAAGCGCGAATCCCCTGAGTGGAGGGAGTCAGTTCTTCATTCTTTATGCCCAGCTTCTTTGTAGTACGGAGTGGGCACACATTGATTGCAGAGCCATTATCAACCAGGCTCATAGGAACATTCATTTGCCTACACACCACAGTGAGGTGTAAGGCCTTATTATGTTGATCTCCTTCCGGGGGCAGATCCTTGTCAGAAAATGAAATCAGATTGCTAGTACTTGGCAACTCAATAGTGAGAAAGTTGACCAGTCCTTAAGGAGTCATGTCATCATCAACTCCTATTTTCACCAGAGCATTCATCACAGCCTTTCGATGCTCGTGGGAAGTGGCCAAAAGCTTCCATACATTCATCTCCACCTTGGTCTTTTGCAACTGTTTGACCACATCGTTGTTCACAGGGTCGATGGGATCAACTATCGGATGTGATTGTGGTGGAGGTGGAGGTGGATTAGGTTGTTGCAACCGTCCACTTCTGGTGAGAACCTTGACCTCAAAGTCCCCCCAAACATCTTCACTTGTGCCAAGAGATGAACAGGCTATATCCTTGAGATAGACGTCTTCATCGTCACTATCCCAAATTCCATTCACTTCTTCAGTACTCGAGATAAATACAACTTCCGGCAGAGGTTCATTCACAGGTTGAATGAGTATTGACGGATCAAAAGAGACTTCATCTCCCATGATAGCCAAATCATCAGAAAGAGGACCTGTTTGAATGTTAGGCTTCTTGCCCCCTGGAGGGACATGAAGTTGATTAGCATCAATCAGGTCTTGGATTGCATCCTTCAGCCTCCAACACTTCTCAGTATTATGACCCTTGTCTTGATGAAACTTGCAATAAGCATTGGGGTCATAGCTAGCGGTCCTATTCTCTGGTCGAGGTTCTGGAAATGGTCCAATTGGCATAATCAGTCCTTGACCATGCAAACGGTCATAAGCAACATCATAAGTCATTCCCAAAGGCGTGTAAACCCTCCTTTGCCTTTGGAATCTTTGAGGAGGAGCATTAAGGGCCAGCACATCATTGATATTGATATTATTGGTAGCATTATTAGGCTTAGAAGACGAAGAAGAAGGAGTGTCGTTCTTCTTGTTTTTCCAAGTGCTGTCATTATTGTTGCTACCAACAGACTTCATTAGTTCATCCTCGATATTGATTCCAATATCGTATACAACTTCAAAGGTACTCAGAGGCAGAAACTTCAAGTGTTGCTTTTACTTATGAGTTAGATTGGCAATGAACAAGCAAACCATTTCTTTCTCCTTGGGGGGATCCACCAGGAGCGCAGCTGTTTCCCTCCACCTGCTTAAGTAAGTGGTGAAGCCTTCATTCTCTTTCTGTTTGAGAATGGAGAGTTCACGTTCAGAAATCTTGGCCTGAATGTTACATTTGTAACGATTTATAAAGCTTTCAGCAACATCCTCCCAGGTCGCGACATGTTTGGATTCCAAAGAATAGAACCACTGTTGACAGGCATGCTCCAAGGAAAGAGGGAACACCGTAGGGAAGAGTGTCACATCTACTCCCTTAAGAGCCATGGTTGCAGAAAAAGCCTTCAAATGGAAAAGCGGATTATCAGTAGGCTTGAATTTGGGAATGTCAGCAGTGGAAAATTTCTCAGGAAGCTTGTCTCTTATGGACGAAGAGGTGACAGGCTGTTCCACATAAGTGAATTCTTCATAAATCTTGCTCATCTGTTCCTTAATCTTGTCCATTGCAGCGGTACTGACATTGTTTTGATTGTCTTGTTCTACCGTGCTGACTCCAGTGGTGAGTGTTTGCATCATGTGAGACAATTTTTCAATTGTCTTGTTGAGGTTCTCGATGTCTTCCTTAGTGGCCATTGGTTGAAAGTAGACTGGAGATGGATCTTGTGGAGATGATTGAGGTGGTTTCCTTGTACGCCTCTTTGGTATAAGAGGTTGTTGAGGTATTGACTCGAACCGTAACAATCTACCCCTGCTTCTTGACCAAGTGATGTGACACCGAAACAAACATACCTTTAATGACCAAACTTAACCTTAACCCATCCGGATTAAAAAGAATAAAAAAAAAAGAATTTTTTTTATTAAAAATCTATAATTTTGAAATTCTACTTGTTTATTATTATTTTTTTAAAAAAAAAATATGGGAGGATACCATCCGACTTACTCCGAAAAAAAAACGACACAAAAACAAGACCTCCCTAAAATACGGTCAAAAAGTAGTGCACGACTTAAAGAAAAAAAATGTGTGAACACGATATGTGAGTGATTAAGTGAAGTTATGGACGCGTGTTTTGACCGTACAGCTAGACATGACACCAAACTGGACACAACAACCACATACGTACGCACAAAAATCAAAAAAAGGACTGATAGGACACTTTTCCTGGGCACCGTGTCACGGTGCAGACTGTCGTGACACGGTGCAGTCTACCGTCAAACGGTAGAGAGCCCCGTGTCACGGCACTGTTCACCATGGCGCGGCAGAACATGCCGTGACACGGTGCGCAGTTCTAGGTCAGTTTTGTGAATTTTCTAGATTTTAACCGATTTTAGGTCCGTACTAATTACTATGTGAGAATAAAAACCCTCGGTCATGGGTTAACCAAAAGAGTAAACACATGAAGGTTAGAACCAAATAACCACATAGCATTTAGGCACGATGATGTAAAAAAAGTTCGCAACCTAGAGTCAAGATCTATGTTCAACTATTGGTCAAGTTGTGGGTGTCAAAAAGGTACCATGGTTAAGAGTTTGGATGCGTTAGCAAGGCAGCCTCCCTTGAGGGTGTATGCCAACGGGCGGCTCCGCGAGTTCGTGATGAAATCGAACTCGACTCCATGGTTTGGGTGGATTTAATAACTCGGATGAACCCTTATTGCCATGAGCGTTTTTGGGTCGATAGAGCTTAAATCCCCCGGGGCTAAGACGCATGTAGAACACATACGTTTTTTCAGAAAAATCGAAGGAAGTCGACTGTGAGGAAAGAAAATAAGCCACCAGACTGATTTTTGGACTGTTGTGACATGGCAAAAATTCCCGTGTCACGGTACTGTGCACCGTCAGACGGTGCACTGTACCGTGACACGGCAGATTTTGCCGTGGCACGACAGTCAGAATATCTGACTGGTGCCCTGTTTTTCTTCGCACGCAACCAAGTTATCCAATTTTTCCTATGGGACAGACCTGAATGCGACGTTAAAACGTCTATGCAGATGCAAAAATGTCAAATTAATCACAGGAATATTTTTCAAGAATCATTCAAGTCTCATCCACTCATCTTAATTAAATATCGATCACTCAAATCGATAAATAACCAAGAATCCTCCCCAGTGGAGTCGCCAAATTGTAGGCGTCGCTCGAAGTGCGCCTACGTTAAAAGCATGTGGTGAATATGCTTGGCACTCATAGGAAGTGGGAATTGACATAATATGATTAGGGACAAGGAAAGTAGGGGCAAATAAAGTAGGGAGCCGCCAACAAGTTTTTAAGGAACTTGTAAACCGTTCACGGATCATAAAAGGCAACCACGAATAAGGGACAACGATAGGCAACAACGATTGACCCGTGAAGGTTACACCCCATTCATAATCCATGAGATTACTAACTCCATATGGTTCGGAACCACGAAAGGAGGATCGGGGATGATGGTACGAAGTGAGTCATGGAGTCACATTCGCCCGTATTGGCCTCTACTCGATTCTTATATTGAAAAGCATTCCTGTGATCTCAAAGGCATACAAACAAAATATTCAATTCGCTCCAAACTATTATTTAACTAAATTGGTTGAATATTAATGCACACATATAATTCTAAAATATTGGTGATCACTTGAATTAATTACAAGATTAAAAAGGATCCTAAACCGGTTGTCCAAATTATCTTATTAGGCGTGATTTTCAATTACATATTCCCTTTAACATGTAATATGGTGATCAATAAATATAATAGAACAAACATTAATATTGGAAACAATTTAATCACAATTCCAACAACATAAAATCGTTAGAAAAATAATAGAAATAAAAGGAACATGATTCTTACTTTGATTCTGTTTGTTTGCAACTACAAAATAATAAACGAGTTAGTAACTTCAAGGAAATAATAAAACAATAATTAAATTAAATTAAATAAAGTAGAGTTGATTTGGGTCCTAACCCTCAAACAGTTCTACCTTTCACGCCTTGGCTTAAGGACAAAACCACGAGTAAAGTATGGACTCCTTTAAGCACTTGAAGAAGGAATTTTGAAATGAAAAAGGGTAGGCTAGTGTTTAGGCTAAAGCATAGAAGAGAGAAAAATAACCAGAGAATTAATTGATGCCCCGTACATCAGAAATGAGGGGGTATTTATAGGGAAAATGTGCTGAGCGAGCACACGGAACCCTAAAATGATAAAAACCCTAAAAAAGTATCCCGTGACACGGCAAACTGTACCGTGAAACGAGAAGTCCCACCGTCAGACGGCAAACTTTCCCGTGACACGGTACATTTTAGTGTGACGCGGGAAATTTTCAGAAAACGGGAAAGAAAACGCGTTAAGGGTTTACGCGGAAAAGACACGGAATGTCCCGTGTCACGGCAGACTTCCCGTGTCACGGGAAATCCCACCGTCAGACGGGAAGGATTCCCGTGACACGGTGGCTGTCTACCGTGGCGCGGGAATTTCCAGCCCACTTTTCCGTCTAAATACATTTTTAACCCTAATTTCATTCGGCATTTTAAGTGTCGATTGATAATTTCGGGCCTTTTCTGACTTATTATTATTTGGTCTAAAATAAGAAAATAATTAAATAAAAATAAACTAAAGGTTTGGACCAAAAATAAAAAAGGGTTTGGTCTAAAATTAAATAATAAGTTTGGGCTGAAATAAAAAACTATGCTTTTACCAAACACCAAGACCAATCCATAGACCGTTCAAAAATACGAATTTAATCAAATACGATTTTTAAAGCACTCTCGGGATTAAATACTAAACCCGACCAATAGTGGCGGTGAAAGGTTGTTCATCATCGGGTCTGGTTTTTGGGAGACATTTTTAGGTGTCTACATCATTCATAACACATATTTACGAAAATACCCTTAATGAAGCGGGTGAAATCTGCACCGAAACGCAATCAACGGTGTGTAAAGGTTCGTAGTTCCTTATATATGTATATATATATATATATATATATATATATATATATATATATATATATATATATATATATATATATATACATACAATTCTGAAAAATTGTGTCTAGACACCAGATTGTGTATCCTAAAAAACCAAACTCGATGATGAGTATTTTCACGTCTTTGATTATCAAATAAGATGAAATGTTAAAAAGTCTCGTGAATTTTCCTTTTCTAAAATGTTTTAAATTCAAAATAAATCATTTCGTATTTAGAAAATCATTCATTTCGTGTCCTATTTATAAAAATCGTCCAATCGATTTTAGTTTGGTCCATAATCTGGGTCCAATAATTGCGTAATTGTATGGGGTTTGAAAAGATTTTTACAATGATATATTATAAACCCAAATTCGAGTTATAACGAGGAAGTTATGGCCAAAATACTAAACTAGGCTCAATCGAGCTTTATATGCGGACCCAATGATCATGTAAAGAGTCCCTTAAACTTAATTTAATTCCTAAACCAATAAGGATTTATTAAATTATAAGCTTCTAGAAGTCTCTAGAAAGTTCTAATCTATCCTTTTCAAAAGATAAAGATCAATAGTGTTAAATTGAATAAAAAACCTATATTTGAAAGTCCTAATTCTATTCGAATTCAAAGACGGTTAGATATTATTTTCGTGCCTTACCATTTTTATCCAAATCTTAGATGGTTGAATATCCCTTGAAATTATATTTCCAATGATATACTATAATCCTAATTCCGAGCTATAACGAAAAAAGATATGATTGAAATACCAAACTCTATCCATAACTGACACCCTTTCACTATTTCGGCTATATCTTTTAATCTATAAAATATTTTAATCTTATCCGAATTGGGATGGAAAGTAGAATTCAAGAGATTTCCAACGAAATATTATCTATCTTATTTTAATTTCTGGATCAAAAGTTATGATAAAAAAAACCGCAAAAACCGTTGTACATCGCGCTGTGATAAAAGGACTTTTATTCCGATTCGAATTCTGAATCTTTTCTAATCGTTTGATCTTCTTTTTTCTTATAAATAGAGGTCGTATAACCCCGTTTTCAATCATAAACAAGCTTGATAACCAAAAATCATCATCTCTTTCTCTCTCTAAGCTATATGCTTATTCTTTCTCTCTCTCATGAATTTCTAAACCTTTTCCTAAACACACACCATACGTCTTTTGCGAGACACTAATACACCTATCCAAGCTCAAAGTTTCCTTTGCCCTAAACATGAAAGGTTGATAGTTTTGAGGGTTTGGTCTCAAATCCATATTTAATTATATTATTATTTAAATTGAATTAATTATTTGATTTTAATATTTTATTGAAATTTACTAACGTGTGTATTCTTTTAAAAGAAAGAGGTATGAGGCTTCAAAGTAAGTAATTCAATTACTTTATTCTTTTAGAAAGCATGATTATATTATATTAATTACTAGTGTCATGATTAGGGTATTAACTAATATACCTGGTATCATGTTAGGATGCTTTTATTCCATTCTAGTATCATATTTAGGGATAAAGCTTTGAATTCTGTTATTTAGTGACATACTAGGATTTTTTATTAATCATGTTAGTATCATGTCTAGGATCTTACTAATATTATAATGCTTTAATGATGATATTATTATAATGATTTTTGTGTCGATATTATTATGTTACTTGATTATTCGTATTTTGTTGTTATTGCTTGATCACGCCCATTCTGCATGTTTAGGGAATTTATACTTGAAATCACGCTTAATAAGATAACTTGTAATTTGATTTAAGCTTTTTATGATTTTATTTCAAGTGATCGCCAATAATAGTTTTATTTGTGCGTTAATAATCAACCAATGTAGATTAAATATGCTTAGATTAGTTTATTGATTGTATGTTCAGAAGTGCACATGAATATTATAAGAATAAAATAGAGGCCTATTAAGGGCGGGTTCAATCTCTTTTAGGTTAGATTTGTATCATCATCCCCGAATATCTAGTCATGGTTCCAGACCACTATGGAGTTAATGTAACACCCCGTATTTTTATACGCATTTTATTTAAAATAAGTATTTTGTGGGGGCATTTAAATAATTTGAAATGAATTATTTATGATATTTTGATTATTTATTTTAAATAAGCTAGTTTGGAAATATTTTTTTAAAGGAAAGTTCTATTTAATTAATTATTTTATTAAGTTGAAATTTAATTTAGGAAAGTTTTATTTTAGTAAATTTTAATTAGGAAAGGGATTAGGAAAGAGCAGGAAAAGTTTAGGTAAGAAGGGTTTCTAGAAAAAAGGGTTTAAATATTCAACACTTGGGCAAATTAAACTTTGCTCAGAGTGGAGAATACGCAAGGTAAACTTTCTCTCCCTTCTCCTTTATTTTTTCTCTCTTTTTCTTTCTTTTCCCCTTCCCCTTTTTCAATTCACAACCGCTGACCACCACTACCATTGATGGGCCGCCGACCACCACTAGTGCCAGCTGGCAGCAGCCGGCTATGGTGCCGGCCTGCTGTCCGGCCACCCTATTTTCGAAAAAAAAATTTAATCTTTTGTTTCTATTTTTCTTAAATCCTAGATCTAACTATAAATGATGGGTTTTATGTTAATATTATGATGATTGATATTAAGTATGGTGCAAAGTAATTTTCAAATTTTAATTCTAATTAAAAAGCCCCAATTTGAAACCCTAGATTCATAAATAATTGATTATTAAGGATTATGATTTTGGGTGGTTTAAACCTTTAATTTAAGTAGGGTTTTAAAGCATAATTACAGCAAGTTTTTATTAATATATATTGCTGAAATTTTGGCAGTATACTAAACATCAAGTTCCTTGGAAGAATTTTAACCACCCATTAATTGGGATTAAAGTATGAGGTTTTAAATAAAATTTCAACTTGTTTTAATTAAATTATGAGTGGTTTAATAAGAGTATATATTGCTGGAAGTTTGTGTAGAGTAGATTCTAATGCCATATTATGATTCTGGTTTGTAGGAGACTTTGAAGTGAGTGATTTCTATTAATCATGGCGATTTAAGATCGTATTCAAGGTACGTTCGCGTACTTAGCATATTTTTGATGATGTAGTAGCATGCTAGATTTGATTAATTAATTACAAGTAGTATCATCCGAGATTATGATCGGAAATTGTGATTTGGTTGATATTTGTGATTCAATTATGAAGCATGATTTATTTGTGATGAAATAATGATTCGCATTAATAGTTCGACATGTTAAATATGAACCACACTTTAATTTATGGCATAATAGAAAGCATGTTTAATTAATTTGGTTTGGAATATTTGTAATACCCCGTATTTTCATACGTATTTTAAAATTAATTAAGTAAGAATTATTTTATAAAAAAGGGTATTTTAGTAATTTCATTATTTGGGGCCAAAATAATATTTGAATTTTAGCGCCAAATATAAGTATTTAATCATTTGAATAATTAATTATTTTCGGATTTCTAAATTAATAATATAGGTTTAATTATCTTTTTAAGGTCGGTCCATATTTTACTAACTATTTCAAGAGAAATATTTAATATACATTATGTATTTAACTAATTTTGATATTATCTAAAATATTTATTTATTCAATTATTTTATTATTATTGATTGTTATCACTTTAGTTTGTTAATTATTATATTTTAAATTATCCTCTAATTTTCTTCTTCATTATCTCATTTTGTTCCTATCTTTCTTCTCCCAACCATATGTATATCCATTTAAATTTTCTTATCTTTTAAACCAACTATTAATCTAGACTTAATTTGATTCAAGTAACTTAACAACCCCAAAAACTTATCACATTTTCTAGTAATCATATCACACCTTAAACTCTATCCTTTCTACACCCTAGCCTATAAATACCCCTTCATACCTCTCACATTCTTCACACCAATTCTCTTCTTTTCTTCTCCTCAATTTTACACAAATCATGCCATTTATCTTTGAAGCCAATTTTCGGGCACTTCTGCTTAGTTTTTGGGGTATGGACGTTTCACAGAAAGTTGTTCCTCTCGAAAAGTCCTCGAGGTTAGGCTCAAGAATCACCCAATTCCGAGCTATATTAAAGGAGTTATAGCCTCTGCAAGTTCTGCCTATTATTTCCTACGCAAATCCAATTCTTCTCTTTTCCTTGGTTTCTTATTTTTTCTTCTTCTCTTCTCTTATTCAATTATTATTATTTTATTATGGGGGATTTATTAAAATTATTATGAGTAGTTTTAATTGCATAAAATCATATTTTTATGATGTTTATGAGAAATTAATTAAAAGGTTCATGTACATATAGTTGGGGGGTTTTTAATTGTTTGTTAACCTTATATTGATTAAGGTTATATTTATTTGTAGGGTGAGTTCGACCAAGATTCTTGAGGTTCTTTTGGTGTGTATAGCTAAGCAAGGATCAAGGTACGTATAGGTGGCTAGGTCCTTGATACAATTTGAATGCGTGTTTTGTATAATGTTTGTTTTAATGATTGGTTGAATAAATGTTGCGTATGAATATTTAATTTAACAATTTTCATGACAAGTTAAAGTATATAATTTTATGATTTGAAGGTTTGATCTCTAAAAGTGTTGATCGATTTAATAAAAGTTGTTTGATTTATAAATCACTTGGTTTAATTAATTTGTAGCTCATTATGAGCCTGAGTATTTGATATTTTAATTGTCCCTCTACCCGGGACTGGTTAAGTAAGACCATGAGCTTTGTATGATCTGGTCTTTCCTCGAGTATAGTATAACTTGCTTGGGGGGTGTGCACACTTAGGTGAGGAAAATTGGTTTAGAAATATATCAAAAATTGAGAAGTTTATAAATTGGAAATCTATTGGTTTGGAAAGCTTTTATTGATGGATATTACTACCCTTGGAAGGTTTAATTATTTTTTGGAAAGTTTAATTTTGGAAAGTGACTCGTGACAGGTTTAAATTTAAATGGTTATTTCGAAAGCATGTTTGCCTAATAAAAGTATTTACATGCCTTGCACTTATACGTACTTAGCGTTTTTGCTAATCTGTTTTCCTTTTTGTTTTGGTTCGCCCTGTTTACCATTTTGGTAAGCAGTCTTGATTTCAGGTGTGAAGTTGTTCGTACGCATACTAGAGTCGGGATTGGGATCACATAGATAGGAATTAATTTTATTTATGTATGGACAAGTTTTTATTGGTTTATTTTGAAACAGTTATTATGGTTATTCATATTATTAATAAAAGTTAGTTATTTTTCCGCTGCAATTTGAGTAATTAATTAAGCCTTACGTTTTCACGTGGCGGTAATACGCCCAAGTCTATCTCTACGGTATTTGTATACGTATAAATATAGTATTTACGTAGAGGGAGATTTGGGGGTGTTACAATATTAAAAGAAAATTTTATTATGGTTCATATAGTTTTTATTGATGCTTTAAGCATGAGGAATGAGCTATTTAAGTGTCTTTGTACACGAGGATTAAGTTATATTTTGGTGCCTTAGTGCACTTAAGGTATTTTTAACACCGAGGGATAGGATTTGTGGCGCTTTATGCGTTTAAGGTGTCTTTAACACCGAGGTAGATTTAAAAATGGTTCAACATTAAATATTATATGGTCACTAATTATTCAAGAATTAAATTGAAATGTTTAATTGTTTGAATGAATATTATGATTGAATGATCATAGTTTGAGAGTCATCACCAAGTTTATTAATATGTAAATAACGAAAAGTGAAAGAGATTGCGCACCAAAACTCTTGGAACGTAAACACCTTGAGTATAAACATATGGGGGGGTTATGGGGCTTTATATTTAACCATAACTTCTACTAGGAGTACTGGACACTGTATTTTCCTATTTATTATGCGCAGGAATTCCGCCACTTAAAAGTAGTTATTTTATACTGGCACGGTTAGCTCCCGTGTTAGTACCCCTTTTATTGGGCCAGGTTAGGGGGGAAACTCGTTTGATGCGTAATCAATACTAAATAAATTATATAGTTGCTTATTTGAAAAGTTTTGTTGTATGTTGCGTGCTTGTAAACAGGTGCAACGAGGTAAGTTGTGTGGTGATAGGTGATTGCATGTTAGTGTGTTTAAATATGCTTATGTACTCAGCTTTGCTGATTGTGTGTTTGTTGGCCTTGTCTTTACCTTGGCCCTATGATGACCCATTTTTAATGGAGAGTAGTGGAAACAAGTAGAGAGAAGCTTTTCAGGTGATGAAGCATATTCATAATGGGCATGAGTGAAGAGCGAATCATGCTTAATTTTCATAAGTTTACAATTAGATTTAATGCTTTGAATATTTTATTATTTTATCTGTGAGACTAACATAAAGTTTTGAAGTTGGTTTGGTTTTAATAAGGGCTTACAATGGTTCCAAGTTGTAGGTTGACTTTGTTTAACTTGAAGGAGTTATGTCTTCGATAAGTGCAATTACTAGATATATCAAGGATCACTATTATGGAGATAATAAGTTCATTCTATAGGGTCGTCAATGTTTGGTGCTAGATATGACAATTGATCTTTGGGCTAGCTTAATAGCCCAAAGCCTTATAGAATGGATCCTACAAGGTCACACATAAGAGTATTGGGTTAAACAAGTTAGAGGCCCATTATTGGGCCTCATGAGTTCATGACATACCATATTGATAATTGGGCTTGGATAGTTAGAAGAGTCTAATGGGTTTTTGACTTGACATGGTTTTATTTCTAGATATGATCTATAAATATAAACCATGCCTAGGGTTGCATAACAGAACAATTGACATACAGTGAATTGTCACACAAGCAACCAGGTTTCCCAAAAACCCTAACTCTCTCTCTTTCTACTCGGCCCTCTCTCTCTCCTCCCTGTTCGTACGGCCCTCCTCCCCGGGTGGCGTGTGTGGTGGCGCGTGGGTGGTGTTGTGGTGTGTTCGTGGCTCAAATCTCCGTTGAAGGTTGATTGAAGTGTTCAATCACAACTAACTAGCATTAGTGGAGGTTTAATCCATGCTCGTGGACTAAGTGGAGGAATCACGCTTGGGGTTCTTTATCTCCCATTGTTCTTGCTCGATCGCACGTGGAATCACGCTTCAAAGGTACGATTATATGTTCTTTATGTGTTATGCATTAGATCTTGGGATTAGGTACTGTATGAATATGATTCATGTATTTCCGCTGCGTAGTACCTATAATTCCCTACAGTGGTATCAGTTAGCCTATTGCATTTACGCATATTGACTATAATTCTTTGATAGTCCACAATTTTAATTCAATTAGGAGAGAGAATAATTTAATTATGGTTCAATTGTTATATTTAATGTGATTAAACTTTTGGAATTAATTAAATGTGATTTAATTATGCTCAAAATAGCCATGAAGAGGACCGAATTAAGCCCTAGACCATTCAAAAATTTCGAATCCTAGAACCCTAGTTTCGGATTTTTGAAAACCCTAAACTAATTTCGAATTATTTCGAAAATTCCTAGCCTAAAATGTGATTTTTGTGCTTGATTTTGATTTAATTCGATTTGTTTTATGTTTCATAATTTTAATCGGATTGATTTATGCATAAAAACGTTTTGTGTATGATCATCGATTTAATTTTAAAAGTTAAAATTAAATTGGGATTAATTTTATGATGAACCCTAATTTTAAGATTGAATGTTGATTTAATTTTAATTTTTTGGACTAATTTGATTTAATTTTAATAAATGTTATTTTAATTAAATTGAAAACAAAAAAATAATAGTAGTTTTGAGGCCGGCAGCCGCGACTGGGTGGCGCAGCCACGGCGGCTGCCGACCTGGTGGCAGTCCAAGAAGGAGGCAAGGGAGGGCGGCAGTCCAAGGTGGCTGTGGGCAGCAGCGTGCAAGCGTTGCACGGTTGCTGCCACGGCTACAAGTGTTGTTGCCACGCTGCTGCCCTTGCGGCAGTGGCTGCTGTTGGCAGCCAGCCACCGTGGCTAGCTTCGGCTGGCCAACCACGGTGGCCGGTGTGGTGGTACACGATTTAAAAAAAAAATTTGTTTTGAAAATTATTTCAAGATAATTATGAATTGTTTTTGGATAAAATCATTTTTATTTTGGATAAGATAAAATATTTTGAAAATATGATCTTTTATTTTTAAAAGATAAAATTGGTTTTATTTGGATAAAATCTTTTATTTTAGGATAAAATCAAATATTCAAAAGTTGTTATATTTGATATTATCCATATTTAAAGTTGTTAAATTGGTAACTATCCATAATTAAAGTGGTTAATTTTGGATAAGATTTGTTAGGATATTCTGAGCATATTCCAAAAGGATAATAATTGATTTAAATAATGTGATTATCCCATAATTATTTTTGGATAAAATTGATTTAAAATTTTGTGATTGGCTAGTAATTAGGATAGAATTTCCTAACATTGTTAGGATAATCTTTGAGGATAAATATGATTTATCTTTTAAGATTAAAATAAGATTTGATTCTATCTCATGACTAATTTATAATATATGATATTTTATTGATGGTCATGAATAATATATGATATTATCTAATTGCATTAATTAAAATATGAGATATTTTGGTGCCATGTTTCCTTAATTGTGAACATTCGATGTTGTAGTTTAGGAAAGCATGATGAGTGATTTATTATGTGGCACTTTATAATATATGATATTATTTACTGCTATATAATGACTAGTATGGCCCAGTAGATTGCTAAATACGATCTGCGCATCGTGATGTATTTTTGTAATCTTAGTTTGGTCTACGTACCGATAAAGTTTTTTTGTAATTTTATTTCATTTTATTTAAGTAGTAGATAGAATAGAGTAAAATTACAGGTTGCAGTTAATCCAAGAAGCCCATGAAGTGAAGGCCCAAAGGAGCAAGGTGGATGAGATCCATGAAGGTTCAAGTGGGAGTTTTTTGCTTTATTAGTTTCTTAGGATTAGGGGCCATGCTATGTCTTGTTTATGCATTCAGTTTATTATGCATGTTAGATTTTATTGATGTTTTGTGATGATGCGCTAGAGTTCAGTATTTAATCACAACATAATAAATCTAGGTCCCAGTAATATTGAGGTTGCCTTTCCAATTAAAAAAACCCGATGAAACCTTCGATATTTATGACAGGTCATGCCTCAGCTGGGTGTCATACTATATCTTAGGGGAGTGGGGGTAAATCACATTTTACACTTTTAATTGGTTATACTCAACAAGGTTACCTAAAGAGTTTAGAACCTTGAAGCTAAGGGTAATAATTAAACATGTGATGGTTAATTATTCAACCAAGAGTTACAAAGAGTTGTAATCAGTAAAGAGTTTACTCACCTTGAAAATGCAATACTTGATGGTAGGGCCTCAGTCCGGTCAATTATTGCACAAATAAAGGATCTTGGATTAATTATTCAATAGGGATCAATTAAAATTGAATAAATGCTTTAAAGTTGCCAATTTAATTCGCTTATGGCACTTTAAATTTTTATTAAACATAATTGAATTTTGCGTTTACTTACAAGTAACATGTCGTTCTAATTTTATTATTATATATAATCTCCTCGATTGAAAATAAAGTTGAGAAACGTTCTCAAAAGTATAAAAGATAATCCATAAACCTATATTCCAATTTTGCTAAAATGGTTCTAAAAGGCAAGTTTTAGAAATCCATGTCACATGTCTAGGGTTGGTTTTATTCAAAATGTTTGAGTAAAATGCCAACACATCTTCATTTTGAAAAGTGTTTCAAGGGATATAATAAGATGGGAGGTACAAACCCTCTAAAAGACAAGTACAGAAGTCCAATAAAATCTCTTATCTTCAATATGATTGAATATAAGAAAGTGATTGGAAATCTCTATGATCAAAAGTTGATCAAATGACGCTATTCTTCATCCACTTTATATAAGAGTTAAATAGTTGATTAAACTCTAATATGAATGATGATTGAATAGACTTAGCAAAATCATGAAATGTGCTTAAAGTAGTTAAGCAAAGCATCATTTTGAACCTAAGAGAAGTGTTCTAAGTGGCTCAAATGGGAAAGGTTTAGGAATATATGAGGATTGCATTAAGAAGTTATGGGCTAAGAAATGCAAACAAGTTGCTACCTCTCAAACCTAGAACTACTTATATGCTAAAAGTTGTTATGAACAACAAATGTTTCAAATTAAATGGACCAATTCCAATTGATTAGAAATTACCTCATATAGTTGGAAGGTAAAAGAATGGAAATGTTCCAATTTAATAAGTATATTATAGAAATTGATTTAGCACATTGCTACTTCTTGGACATATGATGTCTTATTTAGTTCTCTCTCATTGAGAATGAGATTGAACTAAATGAAGAAGTATGGCTAAGGGAGAAATAAATCTACAAGTTTAGAAGCAAATGTTGCTACTTCACAAGTAGAGTCTACGAGTCTGGAAGCAAAAGTTGCAACTTTACAAGTAGAACCTATATTTTACCTTACCTTGTTATTGGCTAGAATTAAATAAATGTTATTCACTCTTGCCATTATCAAAGCACCATTCAATGTTAGTAATGACTAAGCATCGAAGATTCAAAAACGTGGAATAAATTTTATTCTATGCTTCATTGAGTCATAATGTGTTTTGAGATTGCTAAATAGGTTCAAAGTTCTATATGATAGAAATAATTAAACCATTTCTATATATATAAATTGTCTCTAAAAATGTCAATTAATTCGAATGAAAAATGAACATTGCATGCGAAAGATCCAAAGGGATGGACTTTCAATATCATTGGATTATGAATCCATTGATATATGTAAATATCATTCTAATTTGAAATTATTGACAAAGTCACCATTTAGAGAAATGATGATGAGAACTCAAGGTCGAATACATATCGATGTAAGAAAACCAAAGGTTCAAAGGCTAGAGATGGACAATGAAACTTCATTTGTGATATGATCACATGTGCTTAGTTGAAGCATAAGAGTGAGAATTTTGAAAAGTTCAAAATGTTCAGTATGAAGTTCAGTATCAACTTGACAAGATAATAATTGCATTACAATATGATTGTAATTGTGAAAATTTGAGTCAAGACATTTACTTGGCAACACATTCAAAATATTGCGATATGATCGTAATAATGAAAATTTAAGCCAAGACCTTGATGAACATCCAAGAGTTGTGAAATCGTTTTACGACAAACTTCGAAAGAAAACCTTGTGAAGTGTTTATGAAGGGAGCTATCAATCTATATGAGATATATTTTGATAATGGATGAAAATTACCTATCTTCCAACCATTGTTCAAGGGATATACTTTTAAGATAAGCTACAAAACTAAACAAACTACATAGGTCAAATTAAATTGTAGCAAAGGCTTCATATGTGATATGGATAAGAAAAGTTCTTATTAAGTCTTTCTACAAAGCAAGGAATAAATATTGTATTAAATTGTTTAATGCACGATCAATTCCTACACAGAGCACGAGGTACTACTACACAAATCATACTTAGCACAAAATGTTTGTTGCTCAAGTAGGTGCCCTTATGGAAAATGTTCCAAAAGGTCAAGTGGGAGTAGTATAAATCTCGAAAGAGTTCGAGAAAAGCAACAAACAAACATGGTTCAAACCATGGTTGGTTCACCCTATGCTAAAAAGTGCCCCCTCAAAAAGGCAAGTGGGAGTATAAGAATCTTGAAAAGTTCGAGAGCCTTGAAAAGTTTAAGAAAAGTGAATTCGAAAATCTTGAAGAAATTTGAGAAGTAATCGAATCAAAGCAACAATATGAGCATGATTCACCTCATGTTACAAATGACAACGCATGGTCTCATTAAAAGTAATGGGAATAATAACCATGTGTCGAAGGTAGTACATTCCAAGTGCACATCGTCAATTGTCGTTTCTCATTGAAAACTAAACAAAGTTGTTGTATGAGTTTCAATTGTTGCATCAAACCCACAACAATGACTAGCATATGTAAAACTTAGTCAAAGAAATATGATTTCATATTGATTAAGAGTTCTAAAACATTCGTTTTGGAACATGATGATTATGCAAGTAACAAAGATGATTTGACAAGTTATAACTCCAAGTGGTTTAAAAACCAGGAAATCTGAAATAGATTCTAAGTCTGTAAGCAAGTGTATGACACTTGAATAATTTGCCTAATTGGGTGAGACCCATTATAAGCAAAACAGACAAGAAAGAAAAATGTTTTCTAACTAAAGCAAAGACTTATTAAAGGATTCAACTAATTCATAGTATGACTATGATAACGATGAAACCTTACATTAGTCACGTTGCAAAGATCTACTAAAGATATTTTAGTGATTTCTACCTTATAAGATTTGGTAGATGGATTTCAAAACACCTTCTTGAAATTGTTCATGAAAGAAGATTTGTATATGATACAATCAGAATGATTTTGAAAATCCAATAATCCTAAGATGCATAAAAGATCCTTTAATGGATTGAAGTTAGCATCATGGAGTTGATTAATGTTCTTAATTTTGTGAGTAAATCAAATCGTTTGATGTTCTCGTAAAATGAAGAAAATGTCTTGTGTGTACAAGATGTTTAGTGGGAGCTATGAAGTCTTCTTGGTCTAGTATAAAGAGAAAATTATTCATTGCTTGAAGAGTCAAGTGGTGGGTAGTGCATTTTGTATGAAAATCTTGAAGAAGAATGATGAGTACATTTGGGATTTAAAATCTATAGAGATAGGTTTTGATGGATGTTTGAGCTTGGTTAAGAAACTTATATTGATAAGATTCTTATAAAGTTCAATCGTTATATTGAAAGGAGTTTCAATCCCATGTAACATGGCACATTGCTTATGATTCAATACTTTGAGAAAGGTTGATGAAATTAAGGTCTTGAGTGATGATCCTTATGCAGTTTGCAAAGGATGCATCATGCATGTCATGGAGTATACTCGTCTATTTGATTCACATGTTTTTAAGAATAAGTGATGATAGATTTCAATTGAAATCCAATGTTACGTTGGAATACAAATTAGAAATTTCTAAGTTCCTTGTGAAAGGACGAAGGAAAATTCTTAGTGTATGGAGATGAAAATGATTATAAAATTTAGAAATTGCAAAATTCATGTTGATAAGAATGTCTCATGAACTCTACTTACTAAACCCCTTCCATTTCCAAAGCATGAGAAACATGCTAATGAAATTGGATTGAGGCAAATGATGTAATTAGAAGTTGTATTTGTTTTTAGGGAAAAACAAGTTACATGTGTAATACATTCATTTGCAGAATTATGTTTATCAATTGAAACAAAGTTTCAATCTTATTTAATCGTGGTTTCAAGATTAAATAAAATGTCCAAAATAATTATGAATTGATGGGCTTATCAGGTTGATGACCTGGTGAATGAAACCCCACAGGTGAACTAAATTCATATATTATTTAAGTTCGTAGTCCGGAATCATTAAACTGGACATAAATGATTTCTAATAATGGACTAGCATGTTAAGATTGATTGGATAGCGCAGTTTCATGGGCTATAGGAGCGTAGTGAAGCTCGGTCAATCACATGGATATGCATGAATGATGCATGATCGAACTATAAACCTACTTTGAAGTTCAAGTATAGAGCTTCCGGATATATTAGTGGATTCCTTTGACATGAGTGGAACACTGATTCCATTCAATGGCTGATTTGACTGTGGTACATTCAAACGTCTGCCCGTAACTGGAGATTATAAAGGATGTTTCCCGGTTACTTCAAAAGTTGAGTGGGAGCTTTGGTTGCCACAAGATTGGATTGAGTCTATCTATTTAATTAGAAATGTGTCTTATTTTGGCCCCTTGAAGAGGGAGAATTCAGAAAATGCATGGCCGTGCTCAAATGGATTACATAGTAACCATTTGTTTTGTAATTCTCACTCAGTTTTCAAGAAAATATTTGTAGACTAATATGATCACGACATGAGATGCAATCATATTATCAAATCGACACACATTGACTTAAGGAATTTGAATATTGCGCACTTGTCTCAGACAAGTGGGAGATTGAAGGAGTTATGTCTTCGATAAGTGCAATTACTAGATATATCAAGGATCACTATTATGGAGATAATAAGTTCATTCTATAGGGTCGTCAATGTTTGGTGCTAGATATGACAATTGATCTTTGGGCTAGCTTAATAGCCCAAAGCCTTATAGAATGGATCCTACAAGGTCACACATAAGAGTATTGGGTTAAACAAGTTAGAGGCCCATTATTGGGCCTCATGAGTTCATGACATACCATATTGATAATTGGGCTTGGATAGTTAGAAGAGTCTAATGGGTTTTTGACTTGACATGGTTTTATTTCTAGATATGATCTATAAATATGAACCATGCCTAGGGTTGCATAACAGAACAATTGACATACAGTGAATTGTCACACAAGCAACCAGGTTTCCCAAAAACCCTAACTCTCTCTCTTTCTACTCGGCCCTCTCTCTCTCTCCTCCCTGTCCGTACGGCCCTCCTCCCCGGGTGGCGCGTGTGGTGGCGCGTGGGTGGTGTTGTGGTGTGTTCGTGGCTCAAATCTCCGTTGAAGGTTGATTGAAGTGTTCAATCACAACTAACTAGCATTAGTGGAGGTTTAATCCATGCTCGTGGACTAAGTGGAGGAATCACGCTTGGGGTTCTTTATCTCCCATTGTTCTTGCTCGATCGTACGTGGAATCACGCTTCAAAGGTACGATTATATGTTATTTATGTGTTATGCATTAGATCTTGGGATTAGGTACTGTATGAATATGATTCATGTATTTTCGCTGCGTAGTACCTATAATTCCCTACATAACTTTGGTTTGACTTTACTTTCGTTTGGTTGACCTTTTGAGTTAGCTCGTTTTAAATGTTTTTGAAGTTAGTCTTCCGCTATGTGTCTTTGATAATTGCCTTAGCCGTTTTCACGGTGGTGGTAATATCTTAGATTTTACTATTTTGAGTTTTTAAAAGAGCAAAACAGGTATTTTAAAGGAAAGGGATTTCTAGGGTGTTACAGTTAGCGATCTCTGTGACCGTGAATGGGGTGTAACGTTCACACCCGTGGATGATTTACAAGTTCCTAAAACTTGTTAGAGACTCTTTTGCTCTAGCTTCTTTCCCTTTGGACGCCACCATGCTTAAATGTACGATCACGTGGAGGCTCAAAGTTGAGTGTTGAAATATACCCTATAGTGTGCAAGATGAAAAAATCTTTGTATGGATTGAAATGGGATCCGAGATGTTGGTTTGAAAAATTGTCCAAGGCTTTGAAGAAATATGGTTTTAAACAGTCATATTCCGACTATTCTTTATTCACTCTTTTGAAGAGTGGAATGAAGTTGAGTGTCTTGATTTATGTGGATGATATGATAATTGCAAGAAATAGTACATTTGCATTGAAGAGTTTTAAGGCATACTTGAGTGAATGTTTTTTCATTACAACAAATTGACTTTTGTGCCACAGGTAAAGTCGTGGCACAAGTTTAAAATTTTTGTGGCTATAATATTTAGCCACGGGATTTTTGAAATTTACTCCCGTGGCACAAGAGGCCGTGGCTAGGAATTTTCCACGGGAAAATAGATGTCGTGGCAAATTTTAATTTTTATGCCACGGATATTCAAGTGGAAAACAAATTCATTTGCCACGAATATTAACGTGGCTAACATATTATTGGCCACAAATATTACCGTGGCTAATAAACATTGTTGCCACAGCCATTACTGTGGCTAATAAGCTTGTTTGCCACATATTACCGTGACTAATTATCTCTCTCTCTCTTTCTCTCAATATATAAATATATATATTATTTTGCATTTTTCAACCAAATTGATCAATAGACACAATACATATGTATGCATAAAACTTAGATATTTATATTAATAAATTGTAAGTTTACACTTTTCATTCCAAAAAAATGAAGTAATAAATACAATTAGTCAATTGAAGTACACTATAATTGTCTTTCAAAAAAAAAACAAAGAGTAAAATATGATTGGAGAAACAACAATAATCAAGTAGTAGTGTCTAGCACATAGCAACAACAGCGTCCAACTACGACAACAGTGGAAAACCCTGAAGTATTTAAAACACCTTTGTTTCTCTTCCTAGCACACTACAAAGCACAAACTTCTTCAATTTCTGCCAACAGGTGCTTTCTTATTTCTTCTTCCTGAGATCTAGTCATTATAAGTCCAAAATTTGGTTCATTGCAATCAGAAGAAGTATATTTGCATATACTCAAGGAGTATGAGCCAATGTAACAGACATTACTCAAGGAGGAGAATATAGAACACTAAGATAGAAGTATAAACTACACTTCCACACAAAAAATATTGGCTCCAAAGATTAAGCTCCCAAAGTGTGATTTCTGCAAGTACACTGGTTTCAGGATTAGCATTGATTACACAATTATAAGAACCAAAACTAATGCTACATATTAAAAAGAAATAGCATTTTTTATACCCAAAAATCAGGGTTTATAAGTAGAAATACTAGAAACAATAGGGCAAGTAATTGCTCTATATGATTTAATGTTTAATCAATATTAACAGTGTAATTTTCATTGCAACCTTCACTGATACACACAAACCTTCGAAGCTCAAGCTCGGTTTCTCCAGCACTGCTTATAAATTTACAACCACCAGTTCCTATCCTGTACTGGACAGTAGTGCCGATTAAAATGATTTCAAGTACAGACCAATGATTATAATCAAGCTCAAATAGTTGTAAGTCGTAAGCTAAGATGAAAAACAGCTGAGACATAGGCCTCAACAACATTTGAAGGGTACAGTCATCAGAACATTTTTCATGATTTCATTAGATTGCATGATAAATCAGCTACTAGCTGATGTCGGAAGATAACAGGGACACAATGAACGGCTGAAAGAAACACACAGTGTTTAGAAGATCCCAAATTCACCATGTATCATTGTATCATTCTAAGGAGATCAAATTTTAATCTCATTTTTCAAGAATCCCAACCCCATCGGTCCATAAAGGATAGATATCAGAATAATCCATATGCAATCCATTCAACTTTGGGAATTAGGATTAGGATGCATAATCAAGAAAAACCTAAGTCCTAATCAAGTAAACAACTAACTTAATAAGCATATCAAAATCATGATTGTGGCCTTAACAAGTTTTAAAAGCAGAGTAGTTCAAAAGCAGACCTTCCATGTTTCTGAAGCAAAGATCTACAGATTGATAAAGTAGGATGAGTCGTAAGAACCAAATCAATGGTGTTCTATAAGCTTTTTGTTCAATAATTTACTGCTGCATAATTACATTTACACTGAAATAAAGAAAGAATAAAAATCACAAATTTGACCGAAAAAAGATAATAACAATTTATATGGCAATTAGAAAGTAAAATGTGATATAATATGACCAAATTGAAACTACCACACAAAAATTACATAATAACACGAAAATAATCAGGTTGTAATTATAAAATTCTAATAACCAAACTCAAATTCCATAAAAGCTAAATACTTTGCAGAATTATCAGGTTCATCAAATAGATAAACTGAGCAAGGTAAGACCTAATAAAGAAATCACCCAGAAAACATGAGCTAAAAATCCCCAAAATCAGAAATTCGCCAAATAACAAACCAAAATCCCCGCAATCAGTTGACTCACACACAAATAACAAACAAAGTTAATTAAACTGCAGAAAAATAGGAGAGAGAAATAATTTTAGAGGATTAAAGATACAAATTGAGAAAAAAAATTATCGAAACCTTAACCTTCCTTAATTGTTGAAAATGAATGAGATAGAGAAGGAGTTAACTTGACTAGGTGCAAGAGTCTACGGTGGAGGTAGATACTTCCAATTGGTGGTGGTCGCCGGTCTTCAATGAAGACAAGCGTGGGTGGCCAACTGAACGAGGCACCGTGGGCGAAGATGGAGTACTAGGCAGCGAAGATGAAGGAGGTAGTGTGGATTTGGCCGCGACGGAGGGGCATCGGTGGAGTGGACGATGAGGTGGAGGTGGCAGTTGTACGTGATGGATGAAAGTGACAAGTGAGGGGATTAGGGAACTTGCTTTTGTGATTTAAAATCACGAGCAGGAAAGAGGACATCCTTACTTGGGTTACTTTAATTTTCATTACAGGTCCATACTTTGAGAATTGGGATGCTCTGGATTCGGAGATCGTTCTAGGTGGTTAGATTCTAGTACCCTCTCAATTATTGTTGCGGTGGATCGTTTTCTTAGTTTTAAGACTAAAGCCCCAATCTGAATGCTAAGAAAGACTTTGTCAAAAAAATTAACAAGAAATTAATGTGCCTCTAGTCATGCAGTTTTAATACTTTATTTCTATTTAGTTGACACGTTCAATTTAGGCACATATACTGAGGAGTAAGAATGATAAAGCAAGTGGGGTGCAATAATAAATGTAAGGTATAAAAACTTACCCAAAAAGAAAACATGTCAACTAAAAAGAAATATGTGTCAACTAAAAAAAAAAAAAAGAGTTAAGTATAATTTTAAATTATAAGGATTGAGACTTTTATAAAACTAGTGCATTCTTGAGGTGTCATCTTTAAAAATATTTCTACTAGTGACTAGTGATATGCACTTGTTGACAATGCGTAGAAAAAAAAATCCCTTAACTGTTTATCAAAAATAGATCATACATATAAATATATAATATAAGACAAATTAAAAAAAAAAATAACGCTCTCTTATCATGATGTTTATCATGATTAATAAGGACCGATATTTTTATAATATTCATGCATTCTTTTTCTGTCTTTTAAAATTTTTCTACTACTTACTAACTAGTGATACATAGATCATGTTTTAAAGGATATCTATACAAAAATAGATCATGTACGTAGTATATAAATATATTCGACCTCTATTTTGTATTGTATTATGTTTAATATTCTACTTTGTATCAATTACTCAATTAGTGCTTATGCATGGTATTTCAAATATCTTCAATTTAAGAAGTAAAAATATTTATAAAAAAAATGAAGCATCATAGTTAATTCATGATGTTTAATTTAATTGTCATGTAAATATGTATTCTTTGCTTAGTAAAGTTGTTGTATACACTAGTGTAAACTTTGCCGCGAAAAAAAGTATTTGTGGTAGAAATGTAAAGTTTGCCACGGGAAAAGAGCTAATCGTGGCACAAATGTATAGTTTGCCTCGGGAAATGCGCTACTCGTGGCACAAGTGAAGTATTTGCCACGGGAAAATAAATACCCGTGGCATAAGTTATTTATCTTATTTAGGTTTTGTTCATTGTTTATTTTTCCCGTGGCTTGATGAAATTATGCAACGATTTTTGAATTCCCGTGGCATAATACGTGGCACAAGTGATGATTTGTTATAGTGTTAAATGAAAGATTTGGGAGCCCTGAAATTTTTTTTATGCTAGAAGCTAAGTGGCACGTAGCAAACACGGTTTCTATGTATGTCAACATAAGTATGCTATGGATATTATTTCTTAGACAGGGTTACTAGGAGCAAAGCCGACAGATTTTCCAATGGAGAAAAATCATAAACTTGCTTTGGTAGAGGGGAAGGAGCTCGCAGATGGTGAACAATATAGGCGATTGGTTGGCCATATGATATACTTGGAAGTTACAAGGCCAGGTTTAGCTTATTTGGTGCATATTTTGTCACAATTTATGCAATGCCCAAAAGAGGAACATTAGGAGGCAACAATTTTGTCCGGGTCAAGGCATCCTTTTAAGGTCTGATAGTAGTCTCCAGTTGGAAGGATGGTGTGACTTGGATTAGGCAAGTTGTCCCTTGACTCGTAGATCATTGACTAGTTGTTTTGTATTACTTGGGTTGTCTCCCGTGTCTTGGAAGACTAAAAAGCAACACACGGTTTCTAAAAGCTCCACAAAGGTAGAGTATAGGTCAATGGACATGTGAGTTGAAATGGTTGAAACAATTACTTCGAGATTTGGGTGTGAAACATAAGCAAGGCATGAACATATATTGTGATAGTCAATCAGCACTTCATATCGCTAACAATCCGGTGTTCCATGAGAGGATAAAACATATTGAAGTAGATTGTCATTTTATTCGAGATGCAATGCCATTAAAGAAGGTGTGATTAGGCCATTGTATATTTCCACGAAGATTCAATTGGCGGATATTTTTACAAAAACCTTGGGAAAGGCACAATTTGAGTTTTTTCTTTACAAGATGGGCATTCGAGATCGACATGCTCCATCTTGAGGGGGGATGTTAAGATAATAATTAGGAATATTGTATAATATCTTTAGATTTCCTAGTTATATCAATATTCTATCTTATTCCTAGTCTTGTTCGGATTAGGAATATCTCTTGTAACTATATATAATTCTCACATGTGAATGAGAGACCGAGAGAGAAAAAGAATAGAGGGAACGAAGAATCGGTACTCTCTTCTCTCTATTCTTTTTCTCTCTCGGTCTCTCCTCTCTCTTTTAGGGTTTTAGATTTTTGGGTCATTTAGGCCGGAATTAGTCTAATTTGCGAAAAAAAATTAGACTATTTACTACCCTTTTTCTTTGACTTAATTCGGTTATTTGTTATTTGTTGTTTGTTTTGTTTGTTTTGTTTTGTTCTACCTCTTTATGAGATTTTGTTCTAATTTTATACTCTTAACTCGTAAGAGGGATTTTGATTCCATCTATGGATGATAATTTTATTTTAAAGGTTCTAATAATAAATGAAAAGGTTTCTTCAAAAAATAAATGAGAAGGTGATTTGGATTCATATGAGTTTAGGGTTTGCCATCAACTCTGCGATCAAAACATCATCGCAGATTGCGAAGGTTTCTACTTCAAAAGATGTGAATACATAAAAAATCATTGCTCGAGTCAAGTTTGATGTGAATATGAGTTTCGGGTTTTCCATCAATTCTGCGATCAAAACATCAACACAGATTGCGAAGGTCTCTACTTAGAAAGATGCGAATACAACGAAAATCATTGCTCGGGTCAAGTTTGAAGCGGTGGAGTATAGAGGTGTCAAAATCAAACCGACCCGAAAAAAATATCTGTTTTGAACTGTAAACGATCCGATTTGATCCGAGAAAATCAAGACCCAAACCCGATCTGTAACCGAACCGAACTCGACCCGAATCCGAACTTGACCCGATCAGAACTTAACCCGGCACCGATTTGATCCGAATTGAACACAACCCGAATCCGATTTGACCCGACCTGAACTTAAGTCGAACCGATTTTACCTGACCTGAGCTTAACCGATCCAAAATTGACCCGAAAATAATCAATCTAATCCGATCTGTTTTTACCCGAACTGATATCAACCCGACCCAATTTTAACTTGATTTGATTTTTACCCAATCCGAATTTAACCCGACCACAGTTAATTATCGACTTTTTTTTTTTTTTTAGTTCTTATGCTTCTATATATTTACTAATTATTAATAAGTTAACTAATTTTACTGCAAATAAATAATCCGAAATAACAAGTTTACTTCATGTACATACCAATTATATAAAATTACTTTCTAATTTAAGCTTTATATTCGTCTCATCTAAAAGATGACATTGAAGATTGTACAATTGTAGATTTATAATAAACTTAAAAAGATGACATTCTTATTTGTATACTATACACCACCATATGTAACTATCATTTGTCAATATATCACTAGCTCATTATTTATCGTTTCACTTATATAGGTTTGATAAGCCATCGATAATTTTTCTATTTCAATTTGCCTCAAAGATAAAAATTACACATAACTTGATCAAATGAGAATGAAAACTAAAATTTCGTAATTTGTAATTAATAATCAAATGATAAAAATATATGATACGACTTGATATTAACCCAATAATAAGGTAAAAACTCAATAATAACTCTTGTTTAAAAATAACCTTATTTGGATAATTGGTCAACTCGACCAAAATCCAGACAAACACAAAAAGAAATTGAACAATAATGAATCAACGGTACAGATCAACCTTATTTTAATCAAACCGAACTTGACCGAATCAAAATCATCCGAACCGAAAATCAACCCGACCCAAATCCATCCCACCCAAAATAACCCGATTAAACCCGTTTTAAACTCGATCCGAATTTATCCAAACCGAAAGTGAACCGATCTGGAGTTGACCCGACCCATATCCGACCCGAAATCGATTGACCATGACCTGAATTTGACCCGACCCGATCCGAGTTAAAAGAATAATTTCGACCCGAATATATCCGATCCGAATAGATCCGACCCGAATAAACCCGACCCAAACTCCATCCTGTTATCCGAATTCACACCTCTAGTGGAGTTTGAGCTATGGTAGATATGCAAAAATAATTCAAAAACTTTTGCATGCCCCCGTTTACAATAATTTTATAATACATCGAACATTTTGCGAAAAGTGACCTTTTTTTCTTACAAAAGCGACCTTTTTTTTTACCCTTTTTTTCACAAAAATAACCTTTAAAGTGATTTTTTTTTTACAAAAGTGACCTTTTTTTTTCCCAAAAAAGTGACCCTTTTTTTTTCACAAAAGTAATCTCACTAGTTTTTTTTTTTTGTTTTTTTTTTCAAAAGTCACCCATATTCTGTTACTTTGGTTCGAAATTTCTGCTACTACTTTGATCTGTTACTATTTCTACTATTGTTACTTGATTTGTTATGAAAGATGAACGATCAGTTTCTATTCAATTTTTCTGTAAATTTATAAATTCTCTTAGGATCTGGAACTGATTTTGAAATTTTCGATCGATTTTCAGGATAGATATACCGGCAGATCTAGAGGACTTGGCTTCCTGACATTTAAAAGCAAAGAAAATCTTGATGCTGCAATCGAAGGAATGAACGACCAAACACTCAACGATCGTCAGATCACTGTTAACGAGGCTCAAGCTCGCGACAGTGGTAGCAGCGGTGGTGGCTTTCGTAGTGGGTGAAAAATTAGATGAACATACATACCTCGAAATTGGCTGTAGAAGATGAATCATTGATCAAAACAAGAAAATTATGTTACAAAATCAAGATAAAATCGAAAAAAAAGAAGGAAATTGAAGAACAAAGAAGAAGTGCAGAGGAGAGAGATGAAGAGCAGAAAAAAAAAAGATCAAATAGAAACCCATGAGGAGAGAGAAAAATAGAAACTTACGTATATAGTAAAACTTTCGCATGCCACCGCCATTCATTAAATTATTGTAAACCTGCTTTTTTTTAAACTTTTGTGAAAATCTAATATATATATATATATATATATATATATATATATATATATATATATATATATATATATATATATATATATATATATATATATATATATCAATTAACCTATACTAAAAGCGAATCTATAATGACACTTGTCATAATGTCATTAATAATTTTCCCTCCGTTTTGCACTTCCCTTTTTTTTTTTTTTTTTTTTTTTTTTTTCTTCTTTTTTTCTTTTTGCCAAATTTTAATGACTTTCATTTTATAAACTACAATATACTTATTTCTATTTTGACAACATATCCAATCATACTCAATTAATATATATTTTTTTAACATATATTCTATATACTATTAATCTTTTAGTTACAAATTTACAAACATAGATTAAAAATAAGGTATTGAAATATATCATTGTCCAAGATTATTATAATATTAAGGAGTATCAATTTTTTCCTCCAAGCTCAACATTAATCATTTGGCAATAAAATTTATTTAATTAAAAGTACAAAAATCATTTTGGTAGCGTAATTTGTATGAATCTTAAAATTATACACAACGTCTATACAAACAACTGAACAAAATTATTTTATTATATTTATACTCCCTCCGTTTTTTATAGACTAGAATTGGATTTGCACATTTGCCGAGACACAACTTTAATTATCAACATCTTTTATTAGAGATTATTAAAAATTATGATTTATATATATATAAAAGCAGACAATATGACAAATCCAACAACATATTATATTATCATATTTATATTGTATATTGATAAAATAAATTAAGTAAATGATGACACATGAATAGTGTAAAATATTTTAACTCAACATATATTAAAAACTTCAATCTAATTACTCTACACATTTTATGCAATATGGTTATTAAAATTAAAATAAAAACCGCTACTACTCACTATGAATATATTTTTAAAAAGTTGATTACGGAATACTAATTATCCTAAAGTAATATAAAATCAACTAAATTTTCATTTAATGCCGGTCAAAGTGTGTCAACAAAAATATAAGGACGAATGTATATGAGTTCGTATACGGGTACTAACTTTTTTTTTTAAGACATGTACGGGTACTAACCTAAGCTTATAATTTCATTTTCTTATATTAAACCTAATAGCTTCTAAATTTCTATTACTAAATTATTTTTTTTATAAAATAATTCAAAATAATAACCTTTATGCATTTGGTATAAATTAAAATTCAAGTTATTTTGTCTCAAATATTTTTTTTGGATAAATTATTGTTAAATTAACAACCAAACTTATTCCCCTCAAAAAAAAAAAAAAAAAAATTCTTTATAATTTTTGTTGTAAAGTTAATTATAATCGTGCATGACACGGGACTTAACCTAGTATATATATATATAAAGGGGAGTTTCTTCCCGAGTTTTTAGAGAGCCACGTAGGATTTAATTTTTTCAAAGTGCCATGTAGGATTATAAATTTTAGTGGTAGCCAATTAGATACGAGATTATTAATTTCTTTTAGAATTAAATAATTTAAATCACACATAAGCTAAGCAAAATTAACGAATGAGATTTTCTAGTTTATATTAATTAAATATAAAATATTATCTTTTGATATTAACATTTTTATCTAAATATACTTCCTCCGTTAATGGTTAATTGCAACAAAGGATTATTTTTATATCTCACAAATAATACCCTTTGTTGCAATTAACCATTTTTTTGGACAAGAAGAAAAAGGGATTTCATTAATAAAATATCGCCAAACAACACTTACATATAATTCTTAAGAAAACAAGAATTCCAGCACAAGTACACGCCTTAAAACTAAATATATCGTACCGTAGAATTGATTAACAATCGCCTTTATAAAAAAACTTCATCTGAAGCAATACAATCTGTGAGTTCGCACTGATTTGGGTTGAAATCCACTAATGCGTAGTCGTTTGAGTGAAAATATTCATGTGGTCATCCGGATTCTTGTAGACATATGAAACCCCAAATCTTCAACTCTTACCATAGAAACATAAAAAGAAAATAAATTCAAGAAAAAAAATCATCATCTCAAGGATGAGATCTGTTTAAGTATAACAAATTTTAACACAAAAATATATATATAAAAAAATTATTTGAAAAATTCAAACAAATCGTGAATCGCACGGGATTCATTTAGTAATTATGATTTTAATCGTAAAAATTATGCTATTTTCTGCAAGTTTTTTTTTTTTTTTTTTATGACAAATTCCTAACAATTGATATTTGTGAACGTGTTTAGCCAATATATGATTTACACATGGACGGATTAGATGACAATTATTGCAAAGGCATTGTGTTAGGTTGTTGGGGGTTTAGGTAGGATTCTAGAATTCTAATCTGCGCTTGTTGAGCGTTTCCTTTCAAAAAAAAAAAAAAGGTAGGATTCTAGAACAAGGGAGTTTACGGTCGACTCTTTTTTTACGAATCGCTGTATTTATTATTTATAAAATATAAAATCCCTATTCCCAAGCAACTTCGTCTTCTTCGTTACAACTCTCTTTCTCATGCATCTCACTCACAAACCTTACTTCTCTTAACAATGGCGGATCCTAGACCTGCCCTTCGCTCCTCAAAACACGCCCGAATTATGGAAAATTTTAAGAATTCTGTTTTCAATGTCGCTAATTCTTACTCAATTAAACCCTTTTCTCCCTCTCAAATTGCTTTTATCGAACAGCAACTCCTTTTAGCTTTTCCTGCTTTTCAAACTCCTACTCATCCTACTTATACTGCGGTTTGTTCTACCATTTTTATCCTTAATTCTTCGTTGATTTTCTTAATGTCATATTTGGTGATCGTTAATTGGGTTTACATAATTACCTGTCTGTTAAATTATTGTGGTTTTTTTTGTTATTTTTTTCTTATATTTGTTTTTGCCGATTTTCTGCATTTGTTGGGCTTAATTTTGTTGAATTTCTACCAATGTTCTTATGGTTATTTTGTTGAGTTTATTTTAATTTATTTTTAGTGATCATTGATGGAGTTTGCATAGTTGAAATTTCTGTTTATATTGTGGATTTTTTTTTAATTTAATTTTTAGTGATCATTAATTGGGTTTGCATTATTATAATTTTTTTTGCCGATTATCTGCATTTTTTTTGGGCTTAATTTTGTTGAACTTCTGCCAATGTTCATATTTTTTTTGGGTTTTTTCTTATGGTTATTATGTTTAGTTTTTAATTTAATTTAAGTGATCATTGATGGAGTTTTGCATTGTTGAAATTTCTGGTTTTCTTTTTTCCACTTTATTGATATTTATTTTTAATTTTTAATTTTATTACTTTGCAGATGATAGAAACTGCGGTGAAGGAGTTGGATGAAGAATATGGGTCGAATGAGGAGTCAATTTCGAAGTATATAAAGGAAAATTATGATGGTTTACCATGGGCACACAGTGTGTATTTAAGCCATCATTTGAGTAGAATGTGTGAAAATGGTGAGATTGTATGCACTTCTGATAATCGGTATACCACACCAGCGTTAATCGAGGAGCGTAATTGGAGGGGTGAACCGCTGAAGCAAAGGTTGGGGAGGAGGATTAAAGAGTGTGCAGTTGAGGAGGGGAATTTGGGTGGACAAAAAGTAGCTGAAGCGAGTGGAGATGTGATAGGGTTTAAAGAGGAAGACATCATGGTGTTAAGGAGGAGCAGGGTGAAGAGGAGAAGGCGGAGTTGTGTGGTTGAAGAAGATGATGAATCTGAGGGAGGTGGAATTGTTGGAGAAGAGCACAATATTTCTAGCTGTAGCCGAAACATGGTGGTTGATAAGTGTAATGAAGCGGGGGTGCTAGAAGATGAAGATGATATAGCTTGGAGGAGCAGGAGCAGAAGGCGGAGTTCTGTGGTTGTTGAAGAAGATGATGAAGTTTGGGGAGCTGCGGTTGTTGATGGAGGGCAGGAAATTATCAGCAGTAGCAATAACTTGGTGGTTAGGAGGCGTAACGAGATGGTGCTAAAAGATGTGATTGATTTGACTGGCGAAGCTAGAGAGACATCTGAGGAATGGGGTGGTATTGAAACAGTAGGTGAGGATCATGATCTAGTGAATGTGCCTGTGGAGCAGTTAGTTGTTGGTGGCTTGAAAAGTGAATTACTGCCTACAGAATGCCAATTTGAAGTGAAATGTCAAGCCCTTCTTTTAGACGACGATGAGTGTGAAAGAAAATCCGAAACAAAGTTATTGGTTCCATCATCTGTGGGAGTATTGCAGGCGAAACATGAAAGTGAAGTTATAACTGAAACGATGTCCATGGATGAGGATAAAAGTGCTGCTGAATTGGTGCTTGAACCCGTTGAGTGTGTTGAGAAGTCATCCGTAAAAGATTTGGTCTTAAAGGAAAGTGAGCTTTTGATTAGGATTGATGTTGATGAGGTGGCTGTTAAAAAATCGGCCTTAAAGGAGAGCGAGCTAATGATTGTTCCTTATGAGGGCAATACTCCACTAGCTGCTGTCAGTGCTGGAACAAATCCAACCTCATTGAGAATTGATCCCGTGATTGTATGTGGTTTGCCAGTCGAGCAAGAGCAACCACAACGGAAACGTTCGGTGTATCACACAAAAAAGAGGTTGAAAGCTTGCCAAAAAAAAATGAAAGTCTATTCAAAATCCGTGCCATCTTTGACAGCTTTAACTGTGGATCGTAATCCTCTTGATCACAGCCAGCTACAAGAGCTTTCTTCTCAGAGAGGTTTTGAGACCAAGGTAACAGTCTTAAAATGTGGAGCTAGGAGCAGTTACCCCTGTCTTATTTGATGTTTCCATCAAATGAAATCAAAATGAGAATCCATACTAATTATACTAAAATGTGTTCCTATAGCATGTGTGTCATGTGTGATTTGTCACCAACTTTAAGCCCTAGAATCATGTCACATACTCTCGCCAACTATTTAGTGAGTAATTGTACTTCTATACTTTTCTTTGATAAATATACTATTCACATATGCTACTTTTGCTATTTTTGTGATATTTGCTTAAAGAAAAACAGTCATATACTCATGTGTAATCTTAATAGAGTCGTCTATATTAAAAAATATCATTGTTTTTAATTAACTTTTCTTATTAATAATGCAAGATATTAAAGCTTGTAATTATGCATTTTGCAAGCATGAAAAAAAATTGTGTCACATAAAACAAAGGAAGTTTTACCTTTGACAACAAAAAAGAGCCATATGTAGCTTACTGGAAATTTTAACTCTAAAGATCCTCAAAATCAACGTAGACATACTAGCCTTCGACATATGATAATATTGTTACCAGTTAACCTTTTATTTAAAACTTTAGGGTAAATTTGTGACATTGTAATCAAATCATGAGGTAGTGGAAGAAGAGGATTAGTTAAGATCTATTTTTCAAATGTAACAGTACATGCGTCAATGAAATGGCACTGGTACCTAGATATGAACTTGGAGGAGCCAAGGAGAAGGGAGGAAATCAGATGTGATGGTAGTACTAGATCTATATGATGGCAGTTGAACACAGGGCTATTGTGGGGTGGTTGTGTGGTGCTAATCACTAGGGACTAAAGAGGGGGGGGGGGGGGGGTTGTCTTCTTTAATGAATAATGGGGTTTGTGGTGGCTTTATTTTCACAGAGAGTGGATGGTCTCTGCGTTAAGGCATTATAGAGGGGTGAGAATGATGGAGAACAATGTCTGATGATGAACTAGGGGAGGAGAGAGTTTAGGCCAGGGAAAAGATGTCAAGACATTGGGCTAATGATTGTGTCTTTTAATTGAATTAGTGATTCCTTGCTGAAAGCTGGATAGATTTTTTTCCATTAAATTTCTTTTATGATAGCCTTTTCTTTAGTGGTTGTGTATATGCCTATGCTATGTTACTAGTACCCTTCAGATACCTGTTTTGTACAATTAACAATTCAATAATTAATTTTGGACTAAAACACATGCTTCTGTGTAACAAGTGTCTGTGCGCTTTTACTCTTTCATGTTCATGTGTGACTGGAAGTTGTCTTAATTTTTGACTAGTGATACTGAACAATAGTTTGGTGTAGATTTTTGGACTTTCTGGTTGATAATTACCAAATAAATCGGGATGCTGTTTCCATTAGTTTACATGTGTTACATAGTTTATTATTTTGTTCCAGTGAAGAATTCACGTCTGTGCAGGTGGTTTCCTGATCTAGATCTATATCTGCAGTTCCCATTTAGAAAATTGCTATTTCACCCCCAAGAATCTAGTTCTTATTGCAATTATCAACTTTTAATTCTTTGGAGTAGAAATTGGCATCATTCGATTGCTGTTCCATTCAGTAAATACTTGTACAACAGAATATTTGATTAACCTACATGTATAATTCTGCAAAATATCAACTTAACCTCTAAAAAGGTTCCTGTTTTTCTTTTCTTACCAAATTGAAAAACTTCATTAAAAAAAAAAAAAAAAAGGTTTCTGCATGATTTGTGTTTTCTTTAATTTATTGAACTTTTTAAGTATAACCATTTGACACAGTTGGTTAGGTGAACAGGAAAAAATTGGCCTTGAGTTTTTGTTCGTTCTCATGAATATTTAAAAGGTGGATAGCTCCATAATGTTTTACTTTGAATTTTCGTCTCTTTTGAATTTGCCTTTTTCTGTTAAAGATTAGATAGCGCCAGTTCTTTTAGTGGAAAGAAGAACTATACAGTTTATTTATTACATTTGTATTTATTGACGATGCTAATTTTTCAGCCCTGTTCAACTCTGTTGGAGTCTCCAAATTTCAAGGGATTACCTGCTGGTCAAAGTCAACAAGCTTGTTCATCATCTTTAATTGATGGTTTCAAAGATCAGCTGGATAGACAGAAGTCTCCGGACCCTTGGCACCACCATAGTAGCTGGGAAGAGCTTATATCTGTGGATGACGAAGAGAACCTGCCCCTTCAACAGGTGTTGGAAAAGTGTGGTAAGCGAAGAAGGCATGTAGCACAAATGCTGACACAAAACAAACCTTTAATGACGGAGGCATCATCAATATCAAATTCAAATTCACATGTAAATCTGCCTAAGAGAAAAGAAAAACAACCACAGCAACAGCGACTACAGAAGAAGCTGAAGCCACAGGATCAGAATTGTAGTAATTTTGAGGCAGATACTGTTGCTGCAACTGAAAGCATGACACCACCATCACCTCACATGGTGGAATGGAGAAACAGACAGAGCTGTGTGGATCATGTACCTCAGATTGGAGTAATGGATCCTGTAGAAGAAATTTCTGATATGTTGCCTCATCACCAGCATCTAGGACAAGGTAAGGATCAGGGAAGCTCACTACAGTTCGAACTGGCAGCAGAAACTTTTCCATCGAATGATGGTCATATTTGGAAAGATAACCAACAGACTGGGGGTGACCATACTCTTCTTTGTGAACCAGAAAATTCAGCCAAAGTAAACACAGTAGAGTTACCCCCGACCCAGCATCTGAATGGACAGAAAGATGAGCTGTATATAGGTGAAATGGTAACCACTGCTGTAATAGAAGATAAAGTGTCAACACTGGATCAGAATTACCAGCAGCTCATCGACCAACAGGAGCCTACAGAGGAAACTACCACATCTTTTTTTTTGCAGCGTCAGTGTCTTTGGGAACAGGAAGTGCCATCTAAACCAGCATCCAATTTGGTTGTTGAAGAGACACTCTCCAAATTTTGCCAGATTAATAAGATCAGCAACCGTGAACTGGCAACTGATCAGCAAAATATTTGTCCAGAGGTCGAGCCATCTGAATTTATTGCTACAGAACATGTTGTGTCAGATATTCTGCAATGCGAGCAAGAAAAAGAAAAACACCAGAAGCAGGTAGAACCATCCTTGCAAAATCCCAAGCATCAAATAGAACACCAAGAAGTAAAAAGTCAAATTGATGTTAGACTTCAGCCTCTAGAAGCAACTATGTGTACCTTAGAAGAGGAAAATGTTCCTAAAAGGCCCCAGAAACAAGTAGAAGAAAGCAAAGAAGATGTCGTGCCTTCATTAGATGAGCAGCTTCAGCTGCAAAAAGGGCTTCTTAAACCTGCAACTCACTGGAATCAAAAGCAGCAAAACAAACAGAAGAGAGGCCGGGGAAGGCCTCGGAAAGAAGAAAGTGCAACCAAGGTAAAGGCTGATTCGCTGACTTTGCAACTTCAGGTAAAGAAACGGGGAAGGCCTCGGAAACAAAAAGAGGAAACCGAGGGAAGTGCAATAGTTATAATGAATGTGCATCTTCAGCAAGAAGGATTGTCTGAGCTGGAAATTGATCAGAATCCCCAACTGCAAACAATGCAGTCTACTAATGATGGTCCAGAAAGGCCACTGAAGCAAGGTGAAGCAAGCAAGGAAGATGATCTAGGCTCTTCAAACTTGCATTTCCAGCCGCAAGATGAGTCATCTGAATTTGCTTTTTCTTCCAACACTCTGCATAAAGTCATACTGCTAGAAACGGATGGCCAGAAGCAGCCGTGGATAGAAACAAATGGAGTCAAAGAAGATGCAGTAGTTTCTTCAAATTTGCATTTGCATCTCCAAGAAGGGTCATGTGAACCTTCAACTGGTCATTATTCTCATCAACATACCAAAGACATGAAAGAAGAAAACCTAGAGAGGCCATGGAAACAACTAGAAGCAGCCACCGAAGATGCAGTGGCTTCTTTAAATTTGCATGCTCATCGACAAGAAGGGTCATCTGAACCAGAAAGTGGTCAAAATTCTCAGCAACAATTCAAACAGCCAGAAAAAGATTGCCTTGGAAGGTCACCAAAACAGATAGAAGCTGCCAAGGAAGATACTGCAGCTTCATCGATATTGCATCTTCAGAAACTAGCCGGGTTTTCTGATCCAGCAACTCTCAGCATATCACAGCAACACATCAGTGAGAAATTGCAAAGTAAAGTTCACAGGACATCTGAAACTGGACAAATAACACCACCCTCAGACGATGAAACTTGTCAACAGCTGAAGAAGCACAAATTGCACATTGGAGGTCAGCGTCCTAAAACAAGAGCAATGACTGCCTCCTCTGACAATCAGCCTGATCAGCAGCAAAAAGAGTTGCTCTGTCATGAACAAGAAGGAAGTCAAGGAGAATTTGAAGGAGGTCAACGTCCTAAGACAAGAGCAATGACAACCTCTTCCAACAATCAGCCTGATCAGCAGCAAATTGTGCAGCGCCGTCATGAGCATGAGAGAACTTGTGGAAAATTTGAAGGAGTTCAGGGTCCTAAAACAAGAGCAGTGACAACCTCAGACAATCAATCTGATCAGCACCAAAGTGAGTGGCACTGTCACAAACATGAGGTGAATCTAGGGAAACTTGAAGTTCAGCGTCCTAAAACGAGAGCAATGACAACCTCCTCTGATAACCAGCCTGATCAGCAGCTAAATGAGAGCAATTGTCAAAAGGCAGCAAAGATTTCTGTAGTTCCGTTGGCCTCGATAGACCAGCTGCGCTCGAGAATAAAGCGTCAATCTCTGGAAAGCACTTGAAATAGTCTTGTCCACTATGCAGCCAGGTAAAATGCCATAATTTACACCTTATATTGCAATATGTTCAGCCTTGTGATTGATAAAACTAACCCATGCCTGATTACCCGGCTCGGAATACTTTATGTGAAACTCAAACTCTACCCGAAATCACTTGATCTGAATTTGACTTGACCTGACAAAAAATATAATGATTATCTATACTATATGTTATAAGGTGTTCCTAAACAAGCCTACATGCCACGTGGTGCTCCTCAATTAGTCTTTCATTTCACGTGCTTAAAAATATGAATTGTAAAAGATTTTAATCCACAACCTTAAGTTTAAAAACTAAAGTGTTAGCCACTTAAGCTATCTCCATATACATATCTTCTACCAAAATTAAATAAAAATAAGGATTTCAATTATGGAATAATGCAGTAACTCGGGGCGTCCCGGGCCTAAATCTAGTTTTATCATTAAATCATATTCGCAACGGAGCCAAATATGACCTAACCTGTAAAGTCAACTCAAAGATGATCTGACCCAAACCTGAATCAACCCAAAAGTAATCTGATCCAAACCTGAAATCAACCAAAAGGTGGTCCGACCCGAACCTAATATCGACAAAAAATGATTTGACCCGAACTTGATTGCAAGTGATTGAATTAATATCTAATTTTTGCTGAAGGACAAATTTGTAATTCTTCATGGCTGACTGCAGAATTACCTGACTAGTATGATCTTTTTTATTAAGTAAAAGACTAGTTTGTGCCTGTATAAGAAATGGTCTTAAACTTTTACTTTCTTATCTAAATTTATAATTTTAAATGCATTATATAGATAATTTTGGCATAAAATTACAAAACTTCAACTATTATAATAAAACTTTCAAATACTCCCTCCGTTTCTTTTTACTCGCAACAATTACTAAAAATAGCCGGTACACATTACTTGCAACAAACTTATTTCTTTCCTTTTATGGTAAATTTTTTTGTGTGATTTTACAATATTACCCTTACTTTTTTTTTTCTAAACACCCTAATTAAACTACTGATTTTAACTTAATAATTTAAACCCTTACATTAACTAACTTAATTATTTCCCCAAAATCATTACTCTCCCATCTAAATTCATTCTCATCTTTTGTAAAAAAAAAAAAAGTTCTTTCTCATCTTGATTGGGAACCACAACTAGTCCACCACCAATCTCCATTCTTTGTTCATCACCCAAAAATTCACCTCAGTACACCACCGTTGCCGGAAGTTGCTGCCGATGTCCCTTTTGTTGCGGCCGCCTCCGTTTTCTCTCTCTTCCTCTTCTTGTTGTTTTGTCACTGCGGTGAAGCACGTATTTGAAGGTTTTATGGTTAAATTTAACCATGAAAACTCTAGATCTGGAGTTTTGATGGTTAAATTTGACCAATTAAAGCTTTAATTGATGATAGAGAGTTGTGGGTTTCGGATTTTGGGGTTATGGGTTTGGGTTCAAGTTCGTGGGTTGTGGATTTTGGGTTTCGGGGTTGTGGGTGGTGGGTTTCGGGGTTGTGGACTTGTGGGTGGTGGATCTGGGTTCGTGGGTTGTGGTTTTGGGTTTCGGGGTTGTGGGTGGTGGGTTTCGGGGTTGTGGACTTGTGGGTGGTGGATCTGGGTTTCGGGGTTGTGGGTGGTGGTTCTGGGTTCTTTGGTTGGTGGTTCGAATTTTCTAGGTTAGTGGGTTGGTGGTTCAAATTTTCTGGGTTCGTGGGTAGGTGGTTCGAATTTTCTGGGTTCGTGGGTTGATTTGGTTGGTGGTTTGAATTTTCTAGGTTCGTGGGTTGTTGGTTCGAATTTTCGGGGTTGTAGGTGGTGGTTTCGGGGTTGTGGATGGTGGTTCTGGGTTCGTGGGTTACATTGTGGGTTTCGGGGTTGTAGGTGGGCGAAATCGGGGGTGGTGCTAGGTGGTGGTGGCGGCATAGTTCTTGGTGGTGGTGGTATGGTGCAAGGTGGTGGTGGTGTTGGTGATAGGTGGTTGTAATTGATGTTTTTTTTTTTTTTTTTTTTTGGGGTTGGATTAATATTAAACATATGCCCTTATTTTTTGTTAATTACACTTACCATCTTTTGCCTAGGAGTCCGCAAACTACTAGTTTGTTGCGACTAAAAAGTAACGGAGGGAGTATTAATTTTTTGGCTCCTTTTTAATCTTTTGTCATATTGGAATATCTTGATTGAATTTCCTATATTTATTGTTTCTTTCCATTTTGTCTAGTTTTCTCTCTTGGTTGTGGCTACCTTTTTTTTCGGTTGCATGACTGTTAAATTGTTCTTGGTTTCCTTTTTCTCATGCTAGAAAATTGTAATTTTTAATCATGAACGTCTTGTTTGCCTAATTCAAGGTGAAAACGATTGAAATTTCCTCTTTTTACTTTTTTTTTTTGGGCTCATTTCTTAGTCTTCTCTCATGCTAAAATATAATTGAAATTTACTTTTTTTTTTAATCCTTGTTTTTTTGGTCTAATTTTCTATCATAATCTTGTTGTCTGTATCCCCCTGCATGATTATTGATTTGATCTTAGTTTTTTTTTTTTTTTCCTTGAACTATTTATTTGAATTACTACCTTTGTTAATTTTTAGCTACAACAAAGCGGTATTATTTGTGAGTCATGAAATTTCTTTGTTGCAACAAAAAATTAAGGGAGGTAGTACTTTTTTTTTGTTCATTTTTCTATCCTGATCTAGGTTTCCTTTTTTGTTCCCCCTATTGATTGGTGCGTGATGAGTGATCACTAATAAAGTGCTTGCCTTTTATATGCGAATGATGTGGCATACTTGAGACTTTGAGAATGGATTGAGCCTTAGCCTTTGCTTAATCATCATTCACCCGCACTTTGAAATAATAATATAGATTGCATTAATTCCTAGTTTTACCCTGTCCTTTTGATTTTTCGAAAATAAACTCTCATTAGATTAATTGGTTCTACTTTAGTCTTATGTAATATGCATTTTGAGCTAGACACTTTAAAAATTGATCTCAAGTACAAACTGAATAAATGGAATTACAAAATGAACAGTTCAATTTAGTTTGGACATCCCTACCCTTAATTTAAGGGTGTGGTCATGGTCTAATCCAGATAAAGATCACAACACTTTCTTTTTTATGTTAATTACTATCTTGTAAGGTTTTTAAGCTGTGAGAGAACATTTTCATCTCTATATAATTGTGAGAGATCATGGATTTTCCTTTTCAAGGATTATCATGTAAATAGACATCTTTCTATCTTAGCAATTAACTTTTTAGATTAAACTCTCATTAGATTAATTGGTTCTACTTTAGTCTTATGTAGTATGCATTTGGAGCTAGACACTTTAAAAATTGATCTCAAATACAAACTGAATAAAAGGAATTACAAAATGAACAGTTCAATTTAGTTTGGACATCCCTACCCTTAATTTAAGGGTGTGGCCATGGTCTAATCCAGATAAAGATCATAACAGTTTCTTCTTTTTTATGTTAATTACTTTCTTGTAAGGTTTTTAAGCTGTGAGAGAACATTTTCATCTCTATATAGTTGTGAGAGATCATGGATTTTCCTTTTCAAGGTTTATCATGTAAATAGACATCTTTCTATCTTAGCAATTAACTTTTTAGAATATTGCTATTTTTTTTTTCAAAAGGAAAGATATTTTAGAATGTTGCTATCACCTCAACTACGGTGGCGTAAATGTGGAGTTGCATACATCTTTTTTTTTTTTTTTTTTTTTTTTTTTTTTTTGACAAAACGTACATCTTGTAGAAAAATAAGAATTGCCTCAAATGGATGCCGTAACATCAGTTATAAATTAAAGCTTAATATCCCTCAAGTTAAAGAAATATATCAAGCCCAAACCTCAACTTAGGGATCAAACATAATTATATGTGTTTCCTATGTATTATGGTTTATGCTGTTTAGGAGGATTTTTTTCGTGCGTTACGCATCAAGACTGTTTGGAGATACTGAGATACAATAATAATCTCTTAACTAGGTGTGTTGCTGGTTTGCTGACAGTCCATCTTTAACTGGTTTTAAATCATCTAAATTCTGAAGTTGCTTGTTCATGCTTCTTGCCTGATGAAAGTGCTAGTTTTTTTAGCTGAGAAAGGAATTCTGATGTGGTTTTTCAAAAGTCAATTGTCACCTATCTTAGTACTACAAATTTCAATCTGCATATCAATAGTCCTTAAAGACAATCTAGTCATATTCACCCAGCCTCTCAGTACATGAGTTTTAATTGCCCTTTACTATCATTCCCGCTTTCTTTCCATCGCTTTTATAGGGCAACTAAGGAAGTTCTTCTATGAACTATTATTATTTCAGGATACGTGACAACTTTTTGTAGACATCCAAGACATTGTGTTTGATGGTTATTTCTGGATGGTCTAGTGCACTTTTAATTCATTTGGAAACTTTTTAGATATATTAATCTATAACATAGATGTGATGGTTTGAAATTTTGTTTTACTATACTATGTTTTCTTATGAAAACTAGCAGTCTCATGTATATGCCTAATTCATGGAAACAAACTCAGCCGTTAGAAGGGGTGAGATTGCTTAAATCTGCCTGTCAAATATAGGCATATAACAGTGCTTTAAAAAGGTCTGAGGGATAATATAGTATAGCATAGTTGAATACTAAACACCAGGCATGCTTGACATGGTCTTTAGTTTGTATTTAATACCTATGACATGTTTGATGTTCACTGTTAATGGGCAAAATGTTATCATGAATGTAACTTAACTGGTTGACACCATAGATATGTATAGATGTTTCAAGGTTCTCTGCATGCATAATTAATCTTCTATTGTCTATTGTATCTTGCAGGATGACAGAATACAAAAGAGCAAAGTGTGGAAATCAAGATAATGGTGGATTCAGCTGTAATATATTTTAAAATATTTAGTGCAGGCCAGACTATCCTCTGGGTCTTGTCTGTTTTTTTATGGTGTATGTAGGCTTCGTAGTATTTAGTAGATTCTTCGTCATTCATTGTCTGTTAGATTGTTGTTACGCTAGCAACTTCTAACCTTGTAAGATTACATGTACAGTATGCCTAATTTTCTTTAGGATGGATCAGGAGTGACCAGCTTTGTTTCTGCCAGAAATCTTCCACCGGGAAGAAGATTGCGTGCTTTGCCTTTATTACGTTCGAGAAACCAAATTACTTTCACAGGATATGGTAGAGCCTCAAACCTTCCAAGAATTTTCTGTTCAGCAAATTATGCCTCAGCTTCAGTAATAACCCCGACAAGCCACTGGCATAAAGCCTTATTATCTTTCCTCTTTTCCCTATTGTTAATTTGTAATCCTACCTTGCTCAAGTTGAGCTTCTAATTCTAGAGGCACTTACTTTTGCTACAGTTTGAAGACATATCTGTTTATCCAATGTAATGTCGTGCCACCAAATTTACCAGTTGAAATTATAATTACAATATACAAATCTGTAGTGTTGATAGATTGATGCTTTATTTCCACATCAACATTTGCTCAAGTACTAATAGAACAGATTCAAGTTAACTAATAACAGTAATCATTGGAAGGATAATGCAAATAAGCAACAAAGCAACATGCACTTAGTATTTAAGTAAAATAGCAATAAGCAAAAATAATAAGAGTTTGTGATACCCTGCACATGTACAATAATTCCGCATTTCAGAATTACTAGTTTTGAGACATAAGTGTACAATATAGCATCATAGTAAAACATTTACAGGCAGGAATTCATTGAGGGCATGTTAGGTTTGGTCCAGGGCCAAGGTTCATTATTAGCTCATGGTATTTGTAGTAACAGTTTTCCAGTCAAGTTTTTTCCTCGAGGACTCTCTTAGCAAACCTTTTTTATCCACTTCCATCGAGCTGCCCATGTGAAAGAAGATGAGCCATGTATTGCTGTCATCACAGAAGATTAGACAGTTAACACCAAGAAATTTTCTTGATAGGAACATACGGGAGTATCAAACAAGAAGAGCGTTCAATGAACTTCATAGAGTTTTTAGCAATCATACAGTTCTACCACAGATATGTCATACCCACAAAACATTACTCCCTCCGTTTTTTTAAATGCATGAAGTATATAAGCCAACTTACAGCATGGTAAGCATATGGTGATTTCCCCTGTCGCTCAAAATGTTTAGCCATAATGCAAAACTCTATTGGCCCCCAATCCTCCACCTCAAAGCAATTGCCAAGCGCGGCTTTGTATAACTGCAAAACAAATTTCGCATTTATCAGATAATGAAGCCTTAAAAATACACAAGTTCTCAGATGGAGAGGGACTCGACATTTATCAGTTCTAACCTTTGCAGTGTCTGTTAGCATTTCTGTTCCTGCAGGATAAGATGCATAGAATTGATCACCTCTGGAATACCCAGCTCTCGTGCTTCAACACCAAGAACAGAGTAATCATTATTATTCCTCATCAAATCATCAAAGCTCATCCCACAAAAATAAACCAACATATAATATTTACGTGTTGTTGGTATAAGCATAACTCAATACTGCCGCAAAACAATAAAATCCACCATAGGAGACCAGCCGTCGAAATTTCTGAATCTTCAATATTTCATAGCAAGCATCATATACTCTCATCATATGTCCACTACTTCGCCCAATTGCAAATGCCCAAAAAGATAAAAGAAAGCAGCATATGTTAGCATCATTAAGTACAGTAATCAAGCCTTATTGAAACTATGCCAATAAACTACTAGAGCATAAAATTACAATACCAGTATTACTTATGTATATCTCAAGAACCCTTCAAAATTGGCAAAGCAACGAATAAATCATAATTATTGACGGCCATTGCAATTGATCAGAGATGGGACTAGGGCCAAACAATGACGGATTCAGGAATTCCCGAATGGTGGATTACAATTAATTATCAACCACCTGTCATGAATTCATTTTTTTTTTTCCAAAGCTCGTTCATAATTGATTTCATTCCAAAAGTTTTTTGAAAAATTCATATAACCCGAAAGTTCAATATTACAATCAAATAGTACGGAGGAGTAAGAAATCCATATTAAAACCAAACAAAGAGTACTAGAAAACTATTACTGGTACAATTGTTGGCGATGGGTTTTCATGTTTAAAACTGACATTAACAACTAATCTGAAAAAAGCATCAATCATATGATTAAGCTTCAACTATTCAGTTTCATAGTTGAATCCTAACACTAAAGGGTGGTGCAATACACTAGCAACCAAAGTTGATTCAATTATCTCGAAAAAATCACATAATTTTAGGGATATGTGATTCAATTAGGCTCATGGTTTTGTTTTCATAATGTTAGTATTTAGAAGCAATAGTTGAGACTTTCAAACCCTACACTTATACACTGGCAATTAAATAAAATAAAATTAAACCTTAGATTGTGAAATTGATTACAAAAAGAAACAACTTACCACAGATGCTGCTTCAATGATGGAGAACGTCAAGTGCGATGCGAGTGCGCTTCAATGGAGAACTGAAAGTCTGAAAAAGAGGAGGAGAAAGGGTTATGTGAGTCCATTTTATACTACCTTCAATTTACTCGCAACAATTTCCTTTTTTGGTGGTTCAATTTACTTGCAACAAACTTGTTTCTTTCTTTTTTTTAAGTATATTTTTGGATAGTAATTGACCAATATACCCTTACTTTTTTTTTTTTTTTTTTTTTGTAAAACACCTTTATCAAATTACAAATCTGATTTCATTAGATTAAACCCCAATCTTAATTTTTTAAATAGAAATTTCACCAAACACCCTTGAGTTATTTTTTTATTCACCAAATACCCATCAAAACTTTTAAATTCACCAAATACTCCTAAGTTTAAGAAAAATGTGAAACTCAAGTGTATACGGTGAATTTGACATGGGTATATGGTGAATAAAAAAATAACTCAAGGGCATTTGGTGAAATTTCCGTTAATAAACTCTCATCCCATTTAATTTTCTCTCTCCTCCTCCAACCCCCTTTTCATGGTGGCTTCATGGTGTTACGAGCGGCGGGAGTTGTAGATCGACGGCGTCGTGGATTTGGTTTCGTCGGTTTGATTCGTGGGTTGCAGATCGGCGGTTTTAGATCGGCGATGGTAGTGAGTTTGATTTGTGGGTTGTAGATCGGTGGTTTGGTTTCGTGGGTTGCAAATTGGTGGATTGGTTTCGTGGGTTTGATTCATGGGTTTCAGATTAGTGGCGGTTGTGGGTTTGGTTTCGTGGGTTTGATTCGCGGGTTGCAAGTCGGCGGTTTGGTTCGTGGGGTGGTGGTAGTGGGGTGGTTGGGTTCGTGGGTTGCTAGGTGCGTGGGGTGGTGGTGCTAGGTCGACGGGTTGTAGGTTGCGTGGGGTGGTCATGGTGCACTGGCGGTGCTGGGTTTAGTACTGGGTGGTGGTGGGTAGATTCGGTGATGCTTGGTGGTGGTGGTCGGTGGTTTATGTGATGCTTGGTGATGTTGATGGTGGTGGGTTATTTAATTTAATTAAGGTTGAATTTGTTTTTTCTTTTTTTTGGTTGGATTAATAGTTAAGCACATACCCTTATTTTTCCATAATCATGTTTTCAATCTTTTGCCTTGGTTTCCGCAAACATGTCCTTCGTTGCGACTAAATTGAACCCGAGGTAGTATTAGACAGAGCAATTCAATGAGATAGAGGCCTTGGAGTTCTTTCAAAAAAAAAAAGATGGAGGCCTTGGAGTTAGAGCAACTATGCACGTAGATAAATGTCAAAGTCTGGGGTTCAATACTCCCAGCAACAACCATTTTTGTTAGATTTTTTTTTAGTAGGAAAACTAGTTTTTGGCTCGGGCGCTGCCCCGGGTCATTGTTTGTATATAAAAATACTATATTAAAAAAAGTAAAATATATTGGTGGTTTTATAAAAACAATATCGACCATTTGTTAATTTGTTATTTAATATGAAGTAAGCTAAATGTTATATCATATCAATTTGTTTTACTTGTTAAAGGGATATTTTTTCTAGCTATATATCACAAAAAATGTTATATCGTATCAATTTGTTTTACTTGTTAAAGGGATTTCTTTTTTCAGCTACGTATCATTAGAATTCCGTCTAGTAACAAATTTCGTAGTTAAAAGAAAAAACCTTAATTTAAATTTGGGTTACACATTTTAATACTACACACTTAAATATAAGTATATAACATATACTTAAGGTTGAGTAATTGAAAGAAATGAAATTAATTTTATAATCATATTGTTGTCAAAATACACACATATAAGTTGGCAATTAAAATATTTGAATCTATGAACATGCATAACTCTTTTAAATACAACTTTATTATCAAGAGATTTGTTGTTGGAGTGATGGTTAAATTTTAACTTTAATAAAGATGAGGTCATGAGTTCAAATACTATTGCTAACAAATTATTATTTTTGTGTGGAAACATTGATGATTGGTAATAGTAGGTGACATGGCAACACGTGGCGATATTGACAACACGTGGCAAGATTACAATACTTGCCTTTGAGTTTTAATATATATATATATATATATATATATATATATATATATATATATATATATATATATATATATATATATATATATATATATATATATATTGTGATTGATTGATATTGATTTAGTCCCTTTTAAAGCAATTTTTTTTACCTAGTCAAAAAGAAAATACAAGAATTGTTTATCAAGGGATGTATATGTAAATTACATCTAGCTTTTGTTAATTGTTGTTTTCTCTCTCCTCCTTTAACCTTTTGGTATTTTCTGATTTTCTCTCTCTCATCCTTCAACCTTTGTTGTGTTCTCTCTCTTCTTTCAACCTTCAATTATAATGGTATAAAGTACACTTATAGACACAGATATTTTATGAGTGTCATATATTAAATTAAATAAATTATTTTGGCTTAAATCATGATAATAATCCATATTAATTATTTTTGGTCCAACCAAATAAATAATCCGAATTAATCAAATACAATTCAGGTTATATAATAAATCAAATGGACCAGGTTAAAAAAACTTCTAAGTCATAAAATGGGCCACGCCCAAACCTATTAAGTCCACACAAGGGGTTCAAATAAAATTACACACATGCCAAGTTTAAAGAAGTGCAAAAAGAATGTTCACGAATAATTTATGCCATTCCTAAGGGTGAGGAAGTTGTTAGTGAAACAGAAATCCACCGAAGCAAGTGAAGAAATCCTCACCTAATACCGGAGGTTTTAATTGTCTTTAACCCTGTTACCGAAGACATTTCCTATGATTGTCGAAAGTTTGAAAAAGATGGCATCTTGTGTAAGCATATCATTAGAGTTTGGGATCAACATAGGGTGAAAGAAATTCCATCAAAATATATACTTGATCGTTGGCGGAAGGACATTCTCCGGAGGCACACATAGCTCAAAGTGGCTTATCACAATCCTACCTAAACCAAAGAATGCAAATGTTGGAACAAGCTGATCCCAAATCTTGAGGCTTTGTTCGACAAAACTTCTGTCGTGGATGATGATACAATTGAGGCGGTTCGCACAACAGCGTCAAAGATTCGTGCAAAGGTAAGGGAATGTCGTGCAAAACACTTGGCAAAGAATTCTCAGCATTCTTGTGTTCATAAATTGGATAATCTAATCCCTAACTAGGTAGTACTCCAATGTCTGTGTCAAAGGCACATCATGTACCAGTGTCGAAAAGCAGAACTCACCAAAACAGTACTCACAGGGAAGGGCCTATAACTCAAGATTTGTAATTTACTTTGGTTAGGTGATTCATGTAGTGATTCAGATTCATTTACTAGGTTAAAAAGCAAATTGATGATTACTTAAAGGAAACCACAAATACATATAAATATTCAGATGGTATTACGATCAAAAACCTTTTTTTTTCCTGATTTACGATCAATTTTAAACACAAGTTGGGAATAATTTGAGTTATATTACTATTCTAGAGGCTAATACTCCAACGTTCTACCCCAAATATCAACTTTTACCTCCCCTTTTATCCCTCATCCAAACAAGAGAAGTTGAATTTCTTCCTCTCTCCACTCACCTTCCCTTCCTTCCTTATCCCTACCCTTTATTTCCTATGTTGCTATCCAAACATGATGTCAACTGACTCAAATATCTATTTTTAGAATGAAAGCTAAGCTCATTCAGATAATGCAACATAGATCAAAGCCAACAATTTTATAAATGTATCTAAACACTCATAAGATTCATTTCAGCTGTTGAGAATCTGCTAATTAATTGACTCTCTAAGTACCTGTATAATCGGTCACAAGGTTTCAAGCTACAACCTCAAATTAAAGAACAATACTGCATTTCTTCCGGTAAGCTGATTATAATAGGTTTTTACTTACACATCATAGTATCGAATTAGGGGAAAATCAATCAATGATACCCTCAGTTCCTCACTCAGGTAATCGCCTACTACTGTATATAAGCTGGAATTTATCAATTAATATTCTAATTGTCTTTTGAATTAGCCTGTAGAACTCTGTGAAAAATGGGTTACTAAGCGATTTGATAAATTAAGTGTTAATGTAGTAAAAGATACTCTCTTATCAGTAAGCCAGTAATTTGAAATATTGAACCGGTAATTGCCTTAGCTTCATTTCTTTATAATAGTTTGATGTCAAAGTTATAACACTCAAAAGGCAAAGTCACTTTACTAGAGAAAATTGTGAGGAAGCTCAAGAAGATTTGGAACTAAAAGCCAAAATTAGAAGCCAAAACTTAAAGCTAAAACTCATTAAAACTAGAGATTGATCAACTAAAGTCATCATTAGAAACTTCTGAACTTAGATACGAGGAAAAGGGTATATTCAGAGGACATTACAATTAGAAATGCATATGATCAATGATGCGGGAGCAATAGACCAATATGGGTATTCTTAAAAATTCATGGAATTTTAAGAAAACCTACACTATCTTTGGTTATTATTAACTATTAGGAATTTTGCCTATGGGTTTTTACCTTTCACTTGAAAGATTTTTTCCTATTTTTAGACTTTAAGTGTTTTAGACATTAGGATATTTATTTATTTAATTCATTTATGTTAGGATAGATTTAGTAGTTGATTAAAATCTGATTAGTAGATATATTAGGATTAGGATTCCTATTATTTTATCTTATTTTAGGATATAATTATTAGTTTCCTATCTTATCTTTGTACGATTTGTCACCCTATAAATATGGGTGTACATCAATAGTAGTTTAAGAATAAGAGAGAATTGTTATGGGAATTAATTCTTTGAGCATTGCTAGTTTGATTGTTAATAAAAAACATCACTTGTTGCGACTTGTGATCATCTTCTAGTTGCGACTAGGAAGAGACCCTCTATTCCTGCGAGAATAAGAGTACTATCCTTTTAATTTTCCTGTAATTTCTTTAGTTCTAATTAAAATCCGAAAATCTAATGTTATTATACCTTGCGACCCTTGTGAGAGTCTTAAGAGATCCACATCATAATGGTATCAGATTTTCAGGTTTTGTGAGTCCTTTTGGCACTTACACGATCTTGGTGTGATGGTTTCGTTATCATGTTTCAAGATTTGACAAATTCGAGGCGAATTTTGTTTGAAGAAGGGGAGTATGATGCGGGAGCAATAGACCAATATATATGGGTAATTGTAGGAAATATTTCAAGCATTATCCCTAGCTTAAACCCCACTGTGATCATACACTTAAGTACGGTGGCGTCCAAAGGGAAAGAAGATAGAGCAAAAGAGTCGCCAACAAGTTTTAGGAACTTGTAAACCGTTCACGAGGTGAAGGTTACACCCCTTAACGATCCAGGAGATCGTCAACTCCAATAGGTTTGGAACCATGACTGGTAGTTCGGGGATGAAGGTACGAATCCAACCTAAAAGAGATTGAACCTGCCCTAATAATAGGCCTCTACTTTATTCTGATCGTATTTATGTGCGCTTTTTGACTAACATACAATCAATAGGATTAACCCTAAACCTGTTTATCTATGTTGGTTGAATATTAATGCACAAACAAAACTATTATTGGCGATCACTTGAATTATAATCAAATTAACCCTAAACAAGATTATTAATTATCTTATTAAGCGTGATTACAAGTACAAACTCACCTCAAATCCATTTTTTTTAAAAGAAGAGAGAAAAAATATTGAGAATTTAAAAACTCCCTCGAAAAAAGGGCGAAACTCCTTGAAAGAAAGTTTGATCTCCGTCTCGAACGACTGCGCTACGCTCGATCCTTGACTGAGCGTGGATCTCTGGCTATGGATGACGAATTGGCTATGCAATACTCTTCTCTTCGACTGGAAGAGGAAGATGGTGACCTTATTGATGCAGGTGATATCGAGTGTTCCGAATCGAATGACAAAATTGATCTACTACTTGTGGGAAGGTTGTGTACGGAGCGTCCGTATAACGTAGAAGCATTTAAGCAGACAATGTTGAAGGTCTGGGCTCCCTCACACGATTTAATTATTAGGGTAATTAGCCCTAATCTCTATGCTTTTCAATTTTTTCATTGGAGGGATAAGGAGAAGGTGTTGAAGGGGATGCCGTGGTGTTGGGAAATAAGTTGATTATCCTGCTGGAGATTGACGACAATGAACAGCCGGAAAAGGTGAAGCTTACCCACTCGCCATTCTGGGTGAGGGTGTTAAACTTACCCTTTAATTGCAGGATTGATGCATATGCAAAATCCCTAACATCGAATTTGGGGGAATTCATGGAATTGGAGGAAGACAGATTAGGATTGAATAGATATTGAAGGGTGCGAGTTATGGTTGATGTGGAGAAACCGTTAAGAAGATATCAGTGGATGAAGGATAAGAAAGGGGAGAAAATGAAAGTAGAGTTCAAATACGAGCGGCTTCCTTACTTTTGCTTTGCGTGTGGTATAATTGGCCACTCAGAAAGAGACTGTGTGGCTGTTTCTGAAGATGAAAAATCGAGAAAATTCAGATGGGGGACTTTCTTGAAAGCTTCGCCGAGGAGGGGTTTTAGAAAGATGAATGATGAGGTAGCACAAATTACCCAAAGCAGACGCCAACTATTTGTTACTAGGGATAAAGATGAGCGGAGGGAGGTTTCTAGTGATAAGGAGGTGAATGGGGATGGTGATACTTTATTTTTGCAGGGAATGTCTGATGGAAAGGAGTCTTTAGGATTGGTGGCGAAGGAGTGTATTGCGGGGTTAAATAATAAAAGTATATCTGTTGAAGCTAAACTACTACAAAATTGGCCAAAGAGACCCAATATAATAGACCTATTTACTACATAAGCGGTCTCTTTGTTTCAAGAGACCATTTACCATTAATAACCGGTCTCAAAATAAATTTAAAAGACCATTTTTTAAAGATAACTGGTCTCTTGCAGTTTTTTTAGAATATTCTTATTTTTTAATTAAAATATTTTGAGACCAATTGTTTTAGAAAACCGGTCTCTTGATGTTTTTTTTTTTTTCAAATTAAAAATTCGCAGAGACCAGTGAAAAGTAATAACCGGTCTCTGCTTTTCCTAATTCTAAACCGCCAAAATCCCTAAAATTTCACTTTCTAATTCTTCCAATTTTTTTGCTTTTGCCTTACTCTACTGTTTACACTGTCGATTGAATTGCTCGATCACTCAGACGGCGCTACTCCTTCTCCACTTGCCGGCGTACCTCCGTTCACCTCCACCTAAAGGTTGCCGACGAGACATGCACCGTAGTATCTTGCACTCAAGTTCCATCCTTGACCGCACCATATGAAAAGCAATCGCATTCACTCCATTGTACGTTACACCATCGCATTATCTCACACTCAAACTCCATCGTTCGCACTCCATCTTCTGGCGCACCGTTGCTACCGCCATTCCACCACTCAAGTTTTGATTTTTCATTCAATTGTTGGAGCTTGAGAATTCTGCAATTGTAGGATTAAAACCCTAACTTTGGAGAAGGTATTTTTTTTTCTTTCAGTTTTCAATTCCCTTTACTAGCTGTTGTAACTATGTATGTGGTACATATAATTCATAAAAATGAATGATTTTTGTTCATATTCTACTGTTTTATTGAGGTTGCCTTGTTTGTTTTGCTATATAAGAAGAATACTGTTATAAAAATGCATAATGATTTGCATAATTATTTGATTACAATTTGAAATTTTGTTTAGCTTTTTAATTTCAAATTCTCTTCACTGTTTCTATTGTATGTATTGGCATAAAATTTGTATGTTAATCGCCTTGTTACACTAGTTAGTTGATTCGGCTTATTAGAGAGCTTTGTTTAAGATACGAGCAGTTATATATAGTAGTTCTTAGCTAGGAATTTGATTTTCCCGCAAAAGTTGCGTTTGGTACCTTTGTAAAAGGTGTATAAAATAAAGTATATAAGCTAACCCCACATGTAAGGATTCCTAAAATAATTGCATGTCAAAAAATATGTGCTAACAAATGACAGAACATAAATATGGAAGCTCCTCAAATTTGATGTTCATGCTGCTCACATTCAAAAATAAATAGTAAATGACTAGTGGTCCATGTTTCTATTCTTTACTTTGTATATTATATTGTTTGTGCTTAAAAAATGAATAGAAAAATAGATCCCAATATTGGTATTGTTTAATGAATATCATATTTGTTTTTTTACACAATATTAATATACTTATACAATTATTTTTTATATACATATATATATTTTTATAGGTTTTGTAAATCTTGTTGTTATATTCCAAATTTCCTTTATATAAGCTTTACATATGTGATATTTTTAAGTTAATTTATCTCAATCTTGTTTTTCCACTTTTATACAATATTAATATACTCATGCAATTATTGTTTTATTTATATATATTGATTTATAGATGTTGTAAAAATCTTGTGGTTATATTCCAAATTGCCTTTATATGAGCTTTACATATGTGACAGTTTTAAGAATTGAGGTCTTGTTCTTGGTGGTTAGAAATGGATCGAAATTGGATATCAACATCGAAGCCGGGCGACCCTGAATATGAAACAGGGGTTAAGGAATTTATTAAATTTGCAGTAGAAAACAGTGGAGGCCGCTCCAAGCTACGTTGTCCTTGTTTTATGTGCCATAATTTTTTGCATAAGAGACCCGATGAAATTCTCAATCATTTGAGTAAATGGGCATTTGATAAAACATATACCTGTTGGATCTGGCATGGAGAGTTTAGAGACATACAAGATAGTGGTAGTGGTGAGAAAAGGGATGATGTGCGCGAAGTTCATAATAATAATGAGGGTGATCGATTGGAGGACATGTTGCATGCAGTTGAGGATCAATTTGATAACAACCCTTCCATGTTGGAGAGCTTGTTAAATGACTCTGAAAAACCATTGTATGAAGGTTGCACCAAGTACACAAGGTTATCATCCATACTAAAATTATACAACCTGAAGGCTGGTCATGGTTGGACAGACACAAGTTTTAATGTGTTATTGGAATTGGTGAAAGACATGCTTCCCAAAGACAATGTCCTTCCTATTGGTACATATGAGGTGAAAAAGACACTAAGCTATATGGGTTTACCTTATGAGAAAATGCATGCTTGCCCTAATGATTGTGTATTGTATCGTAATCAATATGAATCGTTAGAGAGTTGTCCAATTTGTAAAGCCTAACGGTATAAGAAAGGGGATCGGGGAGTACCTGCCAAAACATTATGGTATTTTCCGATAGTACCAAGGTTTAAGAGGTTATTTTCAAATGCAGAAGATGCAAAGAAGTTAACCTGGCATTTTGATGGTCGAGTAGACGATGGAATGCTTAGACACCCGACTGACTCTACGCAGTGGAGGTTTATTGATGCAAATGATAGGTTGTCGTACACCTGTCAAAAATAAATTCCTAACAAAACCAACTAACAATGTAGTAGGGTAAGTAGGGTCGAATCCTTAGAGAGATGGTATTCAATCTAACCTCTAAGAAATTGGAGAAACTAAACTATGTCACGAAATTGGGATAGGGAAGTAGTCTAAATAAAAATAGGAATAAAACAATTAATAAAAAGACCTAGGGTTATGGTTCACCATGTTTATAGTTCTAAATCTATCAAATATCAATAACAATTCAATCAATCAATTATCTAGAGCAATTGCTAAGCCTACGGTTGGGTCTTAACGCTCTCAATTCAACATATGCAGTACGGTCGCTAACATAATCAAAATTGCTAATTGTAGGGAAGCCTATAAAAGTAAGATCTTTCGATTCAAACTGTTATTAACAAGAATTAATTAAACAATTGATCAGGTTGCAAGATTAACAATAAAACACTATCAATTAGAGAAATTAATAATCAAAATATTAAAAACATCAATCAAGATTCATAATATAAACATGGATTCCCAAACCTTAGAAATAAACTACTCAAACATGGAAGAAATAATTAAAACTAGATCTAAGGAATAAAACATAATTAAAAATAATAGATATAAACAAAATACCTCAATGAATTTAAATAATAAACCCAAGAATCATCCATGGAAGAATCCATGGAGATGCCATGAGAAACTAGGGTTCAAGAGAAAACTCCAAAGAACGTAAAATAACAAAAAGCATAAAAAGGCATAAGGGAAAAATAAAATCCCTTGGAGTATTTATATTATCCTAAAACTAATCTAAAGATAAATAAATAAAATAAAATCAGAAAAATAGCAATTACAATAGTCGTGATATGATTGGTCGATTGAAAGAGTTATAATCGATGTAGGATTTCTCGTGGCTTGCGCGCACACCCCACCCATCGGGCGATGGGTGGCCGATGGTCGGAATGACACTCAACCATCGGGCGATGGAAAACCATCGCCCCAACCAGCAGCTCACGCTCGAGCGTACATCACGTCCATCGCCCGATGACTGGGCGATGGGTTGGCAGCTTCACAGGATTGACTTCAAAGGGCTGTATCTCGCGTTCTAGGAACCGTATAAGGGCGTGTGACCTATAAATGGAAAGCTCTTTAAGTCTAGTTTCCAACACAATTTGAATCACCTCAATCCGATCTTTAGAACTCAAGTTATGATCAAAAGAGTGAATAAGAGTCAGTTTTACCACTTTGTAAAACATCGTTTAACTTCGTTTCTAACTCAAATTCAATTCCGAAAAGTGCATAACGATCATTGTGGATGCTATTTTCATTTCTCATGCATAAAATCCTCATAGTCAACATCCACGAACATGAGATCTTCGATTAAAAAGCTCAATTCATCGACTTTTCATCCTTTCATTGACCGATTCTTCCAAAACCACTTTGAAAGCGTCCAAATAGTTATAGAAACTAGCTGAAACATTAAGAAAAACAAAAAAGAAGCGTAATAGAGCACAAAAAGGACAATTTATGCAATTGCGGCCTAAAAAGTGATAAAAGACTAAAAAAACAACTATAAAACTAGCATAATTGTGCCTATAAACTCTATATAAATGTGATTTATCAGCAAAATACCCCGAATTTGCGCATGAAAAGCGTAATTTACGCCTTGCATTATCTATAGATGGTTTCAATCCATTTGGTTCCATGAGTAGTACGTATAGTACTTGGCCCGTTATGTTGGTGACCTACAATTTACCCCCATCATTATGCATGAAGAGAAGGTATATGTTCCTTTCGTTGCTAATTTCAGGGCCAAAACAGCCGGGAAATGACATTGATGTGTACTTGGAACCTCTTATTGACGATTTGATTATGCTTTGGGAAGAAGGTGTGGAAGTGTTTGATGCACATCGCAATGAGAAGTTTAATCTGAAAGCAATGCTATTTTGCACCATTCAAGATTTTCCGGCTTATGGAAATCTTTCGGGGTTTACTGTGAAAGGGGAAACAACTTGTCCTATTGGTATGGAGGATTGCAAAGGACAGTGGTTAAAGGAATCTGGAAAGCATGTTTATCCGGTTCATCGTCAATTTTTGCCGTCTGAGCATCCATATCGAAGGAGAAAAAATGCGTTTGATGGGACACAAGAATTCAAAGGGCGACCAAAATTCATGTTAGGTGAAGAGGTTTTCGAAAAGGTGAAGGACATTGAAATTACTTTTGGAAAGAAACACAAATCCACTCTTTCTAAGAAGGGTTTCAAAAAGTGTTCATGTTTTTGGCAACTGTCCTATTGGAAATTTCTCTTTGTGAGACATTCACTTGATGTTATGCATATTGAGAAGAATGTGTGTGATAGCCTGATTGGTACATTACTCAATATCCCCGGTAAGACCAAGGATGGTAAAAAATCTAGAGATGATTTGAAGCATATGGGGATTAGAGATGAATTGCATGCTGTTATGAATGAGAAAGGTCGAGCATACTTGCCTCCTGTTGCTTACACATTGTCCAGAAAAGAAAAAATCGAGTTTTGTGAAAGCTTGGCTGGAGTAAAAGTGCCTGAAGGTTATTCTTCGAATATTCGTAGCCTTGTGAACATGGAAACTTTGAAACTTGTAGGCCTTAAGTCTCATGATTGCCATGTTTTAATGCAGCACTTGTTACCTGTAGCAATTCGTTCTATTCTGCCTAAAAATGTTCGTTATGCTATAATTAGACTTTGCGGATTTTTTCATGCGATTTATAGCAAAGTGATTGATCCAAGAGAGTTGACTGCATCAGAGGATGAAATTGTTGAAATTTTGTGTCAATTAGAGATGTTTTTTCCTCCATCATTTTTTGATATCATGATCCATTTACCGATTCACTTGGTTAGAGAGATAAGATATTGTGGTCCAGTTCACATGAGAAATCAATGGTGTTTTGAAAGGAAAATGAGAACCTATAAGGGATATGTGAAGAATGCTTTTCATCCTGAAGGTTGTATTGCCGAACGACTATTTTACGAAGAAGTTCTTGCTTATTCCAATGACTATGTGCTAAATGCAATACAGATAGGGCTTCCTGTATCTCGTCATAGTGGAAGAATGGATGATGAGGGGACCATAGGTCGAAAAGTACGTGACCTATCCTATGTTGATTGGCATAAGGCTCATTTATACATTCTTCATAATGAGGATGAAGTTATGCCGTATGTTGAGAAACACATGAGCTTCTTGAGGAAAAGCAACAGGAGAGCAAATGAGAAGTCATTAGCTGCTGAACATAGTAGGTCATTTATTAGTTGGCTGAAGGATTATGTAATGAAGGAGCTCATAGATTCTTCGACTCCATTTTCTGATCGACTAAAGAGTTTGGCATTTGGACCCGATTTTAGTGCGACTTATTATTCTGTTTATGTTATTAACGGTTGCACATTTTACACAAGGTTTCAAGATGAACTTAGTACTATGCAGAATAATGGGTTTACTTTAGAGGCTGAAGCTATGCATTTCGCTAGTGCTAAAGACAAGAATCCTGTGTGTGGTATGATGAACTATTATGGGGTCATCGAAGAGATTTGTGAGCTGCATTACTCTAGTTTTTCGATACCTGTTTTTAAATGCCAATGGGTCGACAATAACAATGGGGTTGAACATGATAGGTTCGGGATTACATTGGTGAATTTGAATAAAGTTGGTCACAAAGAAGATCCTTTCATACTAGCAAGTCAGGCAAGACAAGTCTTTTATATGACCGACCCATCGAACAAGAGAATGTCAGCAGTTATAGCACCAAAGCCCCGACATATTCTTGATGATTATGGTGAAGATAGTATGTTGGATGATGGTTATGTTAGGAGAAAGGAGCAAGTACACATTGAGGTTGATGTTACAGATGATAATTCAATAAATGTTAGAGATGACCACAATGAAGGCATGTGGGTTGACAAAGAAAAAAAGGGGAAAAAGCGAAAGCGTGGACATAATAAGTCTTTATGTATTTGAGGTGTGTTTCACTTACTAGGTGGTAACATTAATTTTCAAGTCTTACTTTGTTTGTGCAACTTGATTTATAAATGTTTGCTTGTCAAAATTATTTCTCATTACCATCTATATATTAATGTTTAATTCACGTTATGGTTTTTATAGCATTTTATTTAGTTTAACTAACCAAATTGATTTTTTCTTTTTATCTTTTCAATAGGCTGATGGCTCGGAAAAGAAAGCGAGTGCGTGAAACCAAAAATTTTGACAACAACGAATGCGAGGAAGAAAGAGGTCGCACGGTGCTTAGAATGGTTGGGAAAGCTATCCAGGCTGGCTCCAAAATCCCTTTACAATGGCATCCAACCAAAAGAATCCCTATTGGGAGTCATAGAGGTCATTTTTCCACCTATATTGGTGTAGTTGTGCGTGAAAGAGTAAGTATCACCTACAACAAGTGGTTAGATGTTCCACAAGCAGTCCTAGATCATTTGTATGACAATATCTCGGTAAGTAAACTGAGTTCATATGTTACATAATAAAAAAAAGTTTAGGGTTATATATATGTATGTCTAACATATGACATTATATGAATGTAGAGGGGGTTTGATGTCCTTGAAGGTCGCAAAAGATGGATACGAAATCGAGCTTCTGATCGATGGAGAGCTTTCAAGACTAGACTAAGACTTAGGTGGTTGTATCTCAAAGATGGATCAATTAACAGTACACCACCTTTGAAATATCCTTTTATAACTCCGGATGATTGGGGGGCATTCATCACAGCTTGTAGTTCTAATGACTTCAAGGTGCTAGTTCATCATTATGGCATTACCTTATTTTTTTTTTTTTTGTATGCCTTTATAAATATAATGTTTGTGTAAAATAACTTTGAATGTGTACTTAATTGCAGAAATTGAGTGAAATTAATCGTGAAAGGTCTAAAAAGAAGACCTCAAAATATCAAGGTGGGAGACTTGGCTATCAATATTTTGAAGAAGAAATTGTAAGTATATGTTGCTTTTATTCTGCCCTTGATATGATCTATACTAAAGTGCCTGCCGTGATTTTGATTCTTTTATATTTTTGCTTTACTTCACCTCTGTCTTGTTGCTGTCCTACTGTCACTAAGCCTTCTGCATTATTGCTATCCTACTGTCACTAAGTCTTATGCATTGTTGCTGTCTTGTTGCCACTAAGCCCTCTGTCTTGTTGCTGTCTATTTTGTTTGTGGTTGATTGAGTTCCATTTTCATCATATTATACTGTTATATGTTAGTCTGTTATTCAACTCATTGAACCTGTGTTTTAATTCCTGTTTCTGGGTGAATTCCAGTCAAATCAGGTGCCTTCAATTATACTATTACTAGTATAAAAGTTTTGAGATAATTTGGTTCTAGTAAATCGGGTTATAGTACCTATCTATGTCAAATCAGGTGCCTTCAATTAATGACTTAAGTTACTGATATTGTTCCTATGAGGGTGGGGGGAGTTGTATGCTGGGATGCTCGAGGGAAGTTGGTTGCTTGCTGCTTCTGTGAGGTTCAAAAGTTGGTTGTGTGAATATTCAGCAAGTCACTTAAATAACATGGTTATGGCAGAAATATGTGCTGAATTATTTGGGTTTTACGTTTAACATTCACCTATTCTATTTCCTTGAGCTACATGTGCTGAAATATGTGATATATTTTTGATATTGATCAGAATTATTCAGGATGGGGAAAGTAATTTACTGATATATTTCTAGTTCTCAAATGCAACAATGAAAAATCTGGATTGGCTAAAGACATCACATGCTTGCTTCAAAAAGTCTAGGATCTCTAAAATTGATTCTTAATATACATACTTACATAGTATGAAATATGAATGTGCTTTCCCCACAAGAATCTTAAAAGGATGCACATACTACTTCAGTATAACATTTAACTAATTCTAGTATGTAGCTAGAAAAACAGCTATTAAATATAATAAACCAAGATGTGCATTGGTTTTTATGCTGTAGCCTGTATTTATGTAAAAAATATAAGGATAAGTTCTTCAATTAGTGTCACCAATAGTAAATGATGCTAAGGTATCACAATAATGTTTGAATGAAGTTAAAAAAGGATGTGAACAACTTTACAATATGATAAAATTTTGTATCTTATGGAATAGAACTAGATACTAAAGCTTTTTAAAAGACTACTGGGCTATGCTTAAAAAAACAGCAAATTGGTACTCGCCGCCTCGCAGGTAGGACATATTTCACTAAGTAAAATTCCTTGTAAGCATTAAAATTATATATTCATTGATTGGACAGAGGTGTAAGAATCCTAGGATTTAACCTGTTTATGTAAAGGAGTTCTTCCTGTTTATTTCTAAGTTGGGTGTAAAATTTGGCTCAACTTGGCTAGGCATCCGCACGCCCAGACTACGTGACTTTTTTTTGTAGAAGTTAAGGATAGTCATTGCACTATTTGAGTTGTTGGTGTGGTGGGAAGACCTGCTTCTTTTTTTACCTATTAATTCCTTTAATACCATCCTAATTATTCCTAAAGAAAACTTCTTGGCACGAGCATGCCTATTAGCAGCTTATGGTTGCAGCCCTTCATGCGCTGCCTCGACTGCTTTGTTGGCTCAGCTGAAATGACTAAGTTTTCTATGCGATGCTGAGATCACATTGTAGGCCGTCCGTCAGCATCCTCCTTCATGCCAAACACCACATGTGACCATTTTACGTGGTGTCAACTTTGGTTGTTTCTAGATGCCATGGGGGTTGAAATGACATTTGATTGTTGTTTAGAGAACAGTGAAAACCCTGTTTCAACTTGTGTCATTGGCCACTTTATTTTGTCAAGTGTCTTATTTCTTTCAATTAGGCTAATTAGTATGAATAACATACCTAAATAACCTCCTACTTATAAGTGAATGGTGTGGTTAATAGAGTGATAAATGTGTGTTTGTTGGAGGTTGATTGACTATAATAGTTGTGTATATATTCATTTAATGTGACATTTTGTCTGCATTAAGGAAAAAGGTGCCAAAGAATTACTATAGTGATTTGACTTGCTCAGGTATTTCATGATAAAGCTTGTTCTCAATTAGTTGAAAATAAGTTATATTAAGCTAGTTTAGCATATCAGAAACACTAATAGCATATGTTCTGTTTAGCATAGTTTTTTTGCCAGAAGATGCTTTTGAACAACCATCCCCCCCCCCCTCCATCTTTCTTTTCTCAGGCTAGGTTGCTTCAGAACCTCCATACTCATTGTAGAAGGAAGTGTTATTGTATTGATACCTTTCAATTTGATGCAAAATGATAAATAAGTGGAGGTTTATTGAATACATCCCCATTTTTTTAAATGACATGTTATGAACTACCTTACTATTTGTTATGAACTGCCTTACTCACACTAACAGCACACACGCGAGATAGCAGCAAGCAAGAGATTACTTTTCATTAACAAGGAGAATTACAATTTCAATAATCAAAAGACATGCCCCTCAATTCTCCCCCCTTCTCTATATACACAAAATAGGTTAGAAATAACCCCCTAATGATGTTTGTCTTCTAGTTCTTTTGCTTTTCTGCTTTTTCTTTTTCTTACTCCACAATGTCATGGTTGACTCTTTCCCATGATCCCTGAAATCTCCTTAAGTAGCTTTGTCTTCTATCCCTTGTTGGTGTAATGCTGCTGCTGCCTTGTGTTGGTCTGCTGCTGCTGGTTTACGCCTCTTCCTAGTGTACATAGCCCAAGGCTGCTGAGTCATCACATGACATCCCAGATTCCCAGTGGCTTTAGCTACTCATGATAGTAGAACAAAGTATCTATGTTCTGTTCATGTTTCATCAAGGCACATAAGAAACTCGAACATTTAACCAAGATAAAAGGAAAAATTAGCAGAAGAAAAAGAAGGCAAATACCTCAATTGGATTAAATTTCCAAACTGAGATAAGCAATTAATAAGCAATATTCACTGCTAAAATTTAAAGAAATTAAAATCCATGTAACAACTTCTAATTTTCGTAGCTATAGAAGGCTGTAAAAGTTTTAAAACACAAACTTGATAAGATGAGCTCCTACAGAACAAGAAAATAAACTGGAATTGCATGAGAAGGGGGATTACTCTGATATTTTCTGCTGCAATAAGAAGTTCAGAAATATCTGTTAAGAACTTTAATTTTGTATTGCTGACCTTTTTCTACTTTAGTGATTATTGCATGTTTATGTTAGGTATATAACTTTTTCAAAGTAGTTTAATTTATGATTTTGTATTTTCACAATGTAGGAGAAAGATCTTGAAAAGCAAGGAATACATGTCTCAAGCGTGCCTCGACATTTGACTTGGATTAAAGCTCATTCTCACGTCAAGAATGGAGTTCTGACAGTTGACAATCCCGCTGATAAAAAAATCCATGATGCAATAGTAAGTTAGCAACAATCTGATGCAATTTCTTGGTGTTTTGGTAACCACCTGCATGTAATATAAGTTCCTTTACGGCTAAAAATAGATACTAACCGTTTATGATCTTGGCCTCGTTTTACAGATTAGATTGGAGGCCCAAGTACAAAAAGGTGAAATAGTTGCTACAGGTCGAGATGATATCTTGTCAAGAGCTTTAAACAAACCAGAGCATGGAGGTTCTGTTAGGGCTGTTGGATCAGGCATAACTAACAAGGAGTACTTTGGATACAACAAACCAACCGCACCTAGCGAATTACATGCTAGAATGAATGCGATGAACTCAAGGATGGCAACGATGAGCAAGCAGCAAAACTTTATAATATCCTTCATGATGTCATGCTTAACCCAAGAGAAATTAGGAGCATTCATGGCTGGTGGTTCTCAACAAGGTGTTTTTGGTGGCGATCTTGCAAATTCAGGTGGGCTGCTTGGTGGGGAAGCAGGAGGTTCGGATGGTTTCCTTGGTGCTTTTGGGAACCATTTTGGTTCTGGTGACATGAGTGGTTCTAGTAGCCAAGGGGCAGCTGGAAATGGGTTGGATGCTGCTCATTTAGACAGCTCATTTGGTAATGGTGTCCCTCTCACACAACTCTTGATGGGAGGTATGGAAAGGCACGACGTTGAAGGGCTTCACATTGGACATGATTCACCTGTGGATAAATCTCACAAACAAGCCTATACTGAGCAAAGAATTGCGACAAACTAAGAACCTCAGTACACAAAAAGCCCAATCGTGGTCCATCCTCAACTTCAGAACCCCGAGACAGCGGCAGTGGTAGAGGCATACCATGTTCCTTGGCCTGAGGTGAACCATATGAATGCAGTTGAGCATACTCCAATTCCCCCACATCAAAGTCAAGTTGTGAATACCAACAACAACTACACATTTCCCGAGGTAAAGCCTTCTGAATTATGGGCTTTGTTTTCAAGTCTCATATAATGCGAAGGTCATTTAAGCGAGATTTTATGTTTAATATCTGGTTGAGCCTTTTGTTTTCAGGGATGGAGTGATTGCCGCTTGGCAATTGAGGGAAGCGACAAAGAGCTACAGATTGTTGCTAACGGAAAAGTTTACATAGAAAACAACACGGAAGTTCTTGGTATTCATACCATATCGTTGCCCCATGGTCATCGTCGAGTAACCATTATAAAAGATTTAATGCCTTATGCTCCCTTGCCGTGTCCCAACGATGAATTGATCTTTGTTTGTCAAGCTAAGAAGGCTTTAACAGCTTGACCAAATCATTTGATACTCCCCCCACAGGTAAAGGAGCAAATCTGCATTCTTTTGCTACTATGCTGTTTCTACTATGCTCTTGCTACTGCTTCTGCATTCTGCATTCTAGTTATCATAGAATCTGCCCTAGAGTCCTTGAAATGCTCCCTGCTGCTCCTGCATTCTGCATTCTGCTCCTGCATTTTTCTCCTGCATTCTGCTCCTGCATTCTGCTCCTGCATTCTGCATTTTTCTCCTGCATTTTGCATTTTTTCTTTTTTAGTTTTAATAATAATTTATAGCTTTTGCTTTTGCTTAGGTAAAAGAGGCCAAAAGAAAGCATCATTTTGTATTGGATATCTTCTTTCCTTACTTATAATAATAATTAATAGCTTTTGATTTGTTTTGCAACTTTCTAGGAAAAGCTAGAAAATTACTTAGGCCAAAAGAATATAAACAATTTCAAATAAAATTATAAAGATAAAATTTAGAATGCATTATGCCTAGAGTAAAGAATATAAGTTTAAGATAGCAACACACCTCCCATAATGTAGCTCTAGCACTGAGTCATCCATCTGATCATGCCCATGAAAAGTAACTGAAGAAGACCTAGCCTGTCAAAGCCTCGACGCTGATAATAATTTAATAATCTTTAGACGGAGTGATACATGTGGAAGTTAGTGGTTGGCTGCTCTGTTTTTTGTCGTTGAGTCTTATTCGACCTTTGAGTTTCTCATTCCTATTTGTTGATTTCTTGTTCAATTTCTATTTGACTAGGGCTTTTCTGATCGGCAGGTCTCTAATTTGCCTTTTAGTATTATAGAAGTTTAGGTGAGCCAACAAGTGCTAGCTCTTCTTTATAATAACTTACTGATATCCTTCCCAAATAGTTTGAGTAGAGGGAAGAGTATTATTATCTAAAGTTGATAGTTCACACGAACCCCTTGAACTTTATTTCTTTTTCGGCTGGTTAGTGTATCTTAACCCTTGAGGGTATATAATGATATATATTGAACTTAATCAAGTCTGCTGCATCTTTGTACATATAAAGCTGTCCTTCAACGACAGTGCAACGATATGCTACAGCCTATGCTGAACAAAGTATATCTTGTGATTCTGGTTCACAGTGAGAATGTACTGATAAATGTTAATGATTGTCTGTCTGACCATCATTTGAGCCGTCAGTTATTTTCTAGTTTGATAAGAACAGGCGTTGTACTTTTGTGGATTGGATTAAAATTAACATCCAAAATTTAGCTGTCACAGCAAATTTGTATAATCTGAAAGATTTGGTCATGTACCCTTAAAGTAACTCTCGAGTTCCTGATTCATCTTAATCAAGCTAAACTCTCTTATTTTAAGCTCCTGATTAGTTGTTGATTTACTTTTGTTGCGTTTTTGCCGCTTTGGAGTTTGTATAATCTGAAAGATTTGCGTTTTTGTTTATTTACAACTTGGTCCCTTCTTACTTCTTAGCTTCGAGACTCGAGATTCTTATGTGGTTTTTGTCTTCCCTTTTAGATTCATGTGCAAGATTTCTTCTTCTAAAGCTTACATGCGTGTTATTTTTGTGTGAAACCATATTATTAAGGCGGACAAGCAACTAGATAAAGAGTTGAATATGACCACACCGTCCCCACGATCAACATCCTCCCAAGCATCAACCACTCGTACATATGTTGTTACCGACAAGGATCATGTGAAGGTAACGTCTACTTGGATGCGTGTTATGAGAAAAAAAGCTATGGGAATGCAAAAGACGGGTGATACCATCTCCATAACTATCCCGGAAAGCGTGTTTCTTAACGAAAATGGGTTGGATGTTTCACTTGACTTTGAAGACTTGCTTGATTGGTGTTTCCAAAGGGAGGTCGGAGAATCACAAATGAAGGTCTTCATGAAGTAAGTTTCCATATAATGTAGGTTCAAACTTTAATATTGTTTTTTTGGGCCATTAACTAATATTCATATGACTTTTCATGGGACAAGACACCTAAAAGAACGTTGTCAAAAAGAAGGTGTCTCAGGAATGTATGGGTTCTGTGACTGTAATGTTCTTTCACCATTGACACCGACAACGGATGAGCAAGTTCGATCTGACTACTTAGCCCATGTTTTTGGAACCAATGAGGGGAAAAATGTTAATCAATTATTCTTTGCTCCTTATAATGACAAGTAAGTGTAGTTTCTTTTTATTTATTTTTATAGATCTGAGTTATGTTAAATCCTCAAATTTTAATTAATCCCATTACTAAGTATTTATTGTACAATATGTCTAGTCTGCATTGGACGTTAGCGGTGATTAGTCCATGGAATGGGTTGGTGTATTGGTTAGATCCACTTGGAGCAGAAAACGAAATCAACTCATTTGCACAAAAAATCATCAATGAGTATGTACTACTAAAATATTCACTTGGTTAACAACCACGTGTAAGTCATTATTATTTTTAGCATATTTCATACCTAGTAGTGTAAAATCAGATCCAAAACTGTGTTAATGGTTATTTTTTTGTATCGGTGTCCTCTACAATCTGCATACACAAAGCACTGTGGTTACTTTGTATGTCGCTATATGCTGGACATTATACAAAACAGAGTATTATGGATTTCTGAGCAGGTATATTCAACATACATGTCATTTAACTTGGTATTTTATTTATGCATGCATATGTTAACCCCTCTGTCTGCCCCCCCTCTTGATGTATGTTATGTTGCTTTTTCTGCAATCTTATATCATACCCCCTCTATTCTATCTAAGATTTTCACGTCTGGGTTTGGCATGATTATATATAAATGTAAAGGCAGTTAAAGAAGTATTGGGAACGAGAAAAGAAGATTGATGGAGTAAAGATAGAAAAGTAATAATTAACTAAACTTGAAAGGTGTATATGAACTTTCTGCCAAAGGAATACCATCCTGCTAGATCCCATTTCAACTCCACATCACTCTTCTTTTCTAAATCCTAAACTTGGTGTTTCTGTGAAATTTATCTAAGGTTATGAGCGTGTTTCTGTGAAATGGTTGAACTATATATACAGTCAATATTATTAGCTTGCAGAACAGCAAAACTAGTTAAATCAGATGAAAGGAAACATAATTTGTTTGTTGATAATATGCTAATAGCTCTATATTCTGGATTTAAGTAAGAAAGCAGGCAAAGTAGCTCTTTAGGTCAATTGTAAATGTATTTAATCTAATTGGTTGTTATTTAATAACTTTTATGTAACTATATATCTTTCTTTACTCATTTAGTAATGGCATATGTTGTAGATCTTTCCCAAAGATCCTTGCACATATTCTTCAGAAGATATTGACGAGATTAGAGACTTATGGATTCAATATGTTCTTGATCATGAGGAGCCGGAAGAACCTTAGTGATTGGTGATTACAGCATGATTACAGTTAGTCTTGATACTTGAAAAGTCTCTACATTTTGTATTTTGATACATTGGCAATTAGCTATTACTGTGTACATATATTAGTACTGTGTTGGATATATATAGTTTGATGCATATATATATGCCTTCTATTTTGGAGTACACATTTATTTGTATATTATATATATATATATATATATATATATATATATATATATATATATATATATATATATATATTTTTTTTTTTTTTGAATGCTATTTGTATATAATATATTAGCAGGTTCAAGGATTATTTTTGGTGCAATTTAATAATATTGAGCAGCATATATATACAGGATTATTTTTGGTGATATATCTACAGGTTGGATTATAAAAAAAAAAAAAAATATTATACAGGAACTACATCATTTGGCGCAAAAATTTAATGCAGCAGCTAGGATTTAAAAATTTGATTATTCGAAATAAAAAAAAAATTAAAAAAAAAAAATTACCCATTTTGAGACCGGTTATCATACATACATGGTCTATACACATACGTTGTAAATTCTTTTTTAAAAAAGAGAGACCGCCTAACTATGAAAGTGGTCTTAGTTATTTCAAAAAGAGAGACCGCCTAAATAACAAAAGCGGTCTTAGTTTGGTAAACAAGAGACCACTTTTCTGACAAAAACGGTCTCTTATGCTTCTACAATTTCAAAATATCAACCACCCAAAGAGACCGTTTTTCTTAGATAATTGGTCTATGGTATAGCAACTTAAGACCACCTCTTTACAAGCGGTCTCTTAGCCAAAGAGACCACTGAGCTAGAGACCACCTCTAAAGCAGTCTCTTTGGCCTTTTTCAACCGGTCTCTTTGGCCAATTTTGTAGTAGTAAATATAACTCCACTGTGGTGGGCACTAATTTGGATACTGACACTTTAAATGTAGTGAGTGGAGAATTTGTGTGTGGTATAGGGGGGCATCATAGTACTCAAAAGTCAGACTTTTGTTTCCCAAATAGGATTGATCAGGTCACTCCTATGTGTTCTTTGCCTCTACAAAATTTATCTTTCTCGGTGGGGAAGGATAGTGCTTTGGGTCAAAACGGTCAAAAGAGATATGTTGTTCGAAAATCTGGAAAGCAGGGGAAACAGGGGAGTGGAACGGCTGGACAGATGGGACAATGTACTGGTGGGTTGGGTGTGATGGGGGATGCGATGGAGGAGGATACAGAAAATATTTATGAAGTTTCGGGAGAGGGAAAGAGGAAAGCTGTAGTGCAATCTGATGGGAGGGGTATGGGGGAGGAGGGGGATGGTGTGAAAAAAATTGAAAAGCTCTCATGTTGCCTCGGGTTGGGTGAATTTGACTCAATTAGCGGTGGTTGGTGTTGACCAACACCGCGAAGGACAATGAAAATACTAGCTTGGAAGTGCAATAAGCTTGGCAACCCATTGACAGTGAGAGCCCTCCAGGACTGGTGTTGGAGGGATAAGCCGGAGTTGGTTTTTGTTTCGGAGTCTAAAATTGATGCACATCGCTTGGAGCTTATTCGTAATCGTAGTGGTTTTGTAAATGGTTTATGTTTGAGTAGTAATGGGAGGTCAGGAGGTTTAGGTTTATGGTGGAGAGAGCTTAATGTTTCGGTGTGTTCCTTCTCGGATCATCATATCGAAGTTAATGTGTGTAATAGTGAGAATACCCCTATTTGGAAGGCCGTGGGAGTGTATGGGTGAGCTGCCACGGAGTGCAAATATAAGACGTGGGATTTATTGAGAAATTTGAAAAGGGTGTCGACGATTCCTATGCTTTGCTTTGGTGATTTCAATGAAATCCTTGGAATGAATGAGAAGAGTGGTGGTGTGTGAAAGGAATGGTGTCCTTCGAACAAGTGTATTATTCTGATAGCGGGTTCAGAATTATTAGAAAGCTAATATATTCAGTAAGGTCAAGTGATCGGAATGCCTGGGTGGAGGCCGCTTCCGATCAGTAATATTAATATAATTAATATTACAGCTTAATCTTGACTGAACCCTTCGGGTCACACCCAAGCAAAATATACGAACCAACTCGACGAATTAATTCAGGAGAAATTAATTCGTCGCCCGAGTGTTAAACATTTAGACGTCGGAAATTCGAGCTTGGAGCGTCAAAACCGAGCGTCGGAGAATCTCAAATGTCGAGCCAAAATTTAGGATTTGGCGAGACGGGAAAATGCATCAAGTAACAAGTAAAATCCTAGCCACGCAAAAGGCTAGGAATGCGTGCCCAATAGGAGCATGCCACGTGGCAGCACACATGGCAAAACGTCATGTGGCAGCACACGTGGCAGCACACGTGGCCGCCACGTTGGCAGCCGCCAAGTGGCAGCGTGCCACGTTGGCAGCGTGCCACGTGGCAGCGCCATGATGGCGGCGCGCCACGGTGGCGACACATGTGGCAATGACCGTGGACCCGGGTTGATGGGTCATGGACACGGGCCAAAATAAAATGGGCCAACCGAACCCAACTTGGGGCTCAAGGTTGGGTGACACATGATTAGTTCACATTGCATGTGAAATGCCTTAGGGACCAAGTGAGAAAGTGGTCCACACCTAACCATGTGACACTTGTTACTTGTTCCTTTGTTTATTTAACTAAGGGTTGAATTCACCAATCTTTCCATGTGGGATCTTTTTGTGAAAAGTCCCACATTGAAAGATGAGTGAAATTCACAAGGCATACTTCCTTATAAATAGTCATGGAATGGCTTGAGAATTCTTTGCTTGAGTGGGAGTTAAAAAGAGCATTCCATAATATTGGGAAAACTCTTAAACTCATATAACACTCGGGTTTTGGTCGGACCTCGCTAACCCCCAGGTAGTAGACCTTAAAGTTGTGTTCGCCTTTTTGTGGGTGGATACCGTTGGAGGCGCGACGCTTGACGTGCTCGTAGCTTTCAAGTAAGAGCCCCGGTTTTTGGGCGAAGCTCGCTTCGAGGGTAAGATTCATTATCTTTTCTTAGTGATTATTTATTTATGCTTTATGATTTTAATTATTGCAAGTGGTTCCTTGGGTCGGGGTTTGTTTCCGCGGTGAGTCGGACTCACCAAACCCCAACAGCAGTATCGGAGCCCCGCTCGTTTATTTTTATAATCATATTTTTCAAGGTTTATTTTGGCTTAATTTTCTGGTTTAAGTTGCTAATTAGATTAGTAGCTCAGTTTTATTTATTTTAATCCCGTTTTTAATGTCGATTTTGGCCCAGAACCCAGATTTTCGCCCAAGACTAGTGAATTTTGGGTGGAAAACGTGTTCTGGAAAGGTTTTTACCCCCAAAGGGAACTGGGATTTTAGCCAAATTCTGACCAGAAATGCCTTTTTCGAGGGGTTTTTCGTTTTTGACGAAAAATTTTAAGTCTTTTCTAACCTTGAAATTATTGGCATAAATTGTTGATTATATGGTTGATTATTTGCATTATTTTCTGCAATTTTATGTCCCCTTAAAGCACACTTACTTGGTAGTATTTGATGCTTAAAGGTTGATTTATTTTCACATAATTGCAAACTAATTGCTTTTTAGTGTGAAAGTTTTAATTTTGAGGCTTCCATAAGTGTTAAAGATTCAATCTTTATTTGTGATAAGTGATTGAAACTTTAAAAACCACTAAATTCCATGTTATTTTGTGTTAAACTTTGATGTTTTAATCATTTTGAGTTGATTGGAAACATAAAGTTTCGATTTTTGTGATAGAAATTTGGTTATCTTCATGTTGGAAGATATAATTTTCAAGGATTCACAAAATTTAGATGTTGGAATTTTCATTTGAACATTAAAGTTCATATTTTTCCAACTTCCCTTTACTTTGTCAAATTCTCAAGTTTAATTTAAATTGATTAAATTGAAAGTGAGAAATTGCCTCAATTTTATGTTGCACCAAGCTAAACCAATTTAATTAAGAATGGTTCTTGGAATTATTTTGGTTATTTGCACTTTGAAAATTTTATTAAGTTAGACTTGTTTAAAATTTTATTTTGCTCTCTAAATTAGTTCTAAAATTAATTTAGAATTATTTATTGTTGTCTCGCGAAAAGGGATCAAATCCCGAGGTCGTGGCACGCAAAACGAGGCATTGCATCACCTTGGCGAGCCGGGCTGCATAGCAGCCCATATGTGGCTGCCAAGGTGGCAGCGACGCCTTGCTTGCGGCCACACGCGCGACAGCTGCCACGCACGGCAGTAGCACACGCGCGGCAGCAGGTGCAGGCTGCAGCAGCCACGCGTGGCTGTGCCGTGGCAGCAGCTCGCGGTCGTGTGCCGTGGGCCGTGTGTTCGTGGTCTTGGCTTGTGCGTATGCTTGGTGCGGTGAGGTGGCTAGCCGTAGTAGGCTTGATGTTGCTTATTTTGCCGTTTTATTTATTTTAATTAATTTTGTTTATTTTAATTAAAATTTTGGGAGGCTAGGCCTCGGTTTTGAGCGGCATTGGCAAAATTTCATTTTGACAAGTTTGGGTGCTACCGACTTAATTAATTAGATTAATTAAGGAAATTCGGAATTTAGTGGGAGCTTCAATTATTAATGACGTAATTTATATAATCGGTTAAACAACTTTGACTAGTTTTAATTAGGCGTGTTAATCGGATTAACCACCTAGATTAGTTACTAGTGCGCGCGTTGTTTAAATGCATTTTACTTTGTTTTAATTTGTAAATTGCATGGGCCATTCACAAATAGTGAATGGATGAATGGAATATATGTATATATTCTCTCTCACAGGTTTTATGAAATGGCAACTAGTGGGACCCGACTAGGATAGAAAATACGGACTATGTGCCGTTATGTATTTTTGTAAATCAAAATACGGTCTACGCACCGTTAAGTATTTTTGTACTTTAATATTTAGATCTTTCCTAGTTGTAGACACTAGTTTTTGCATAGTTTGGTTAAGTCTTGAAGACGGCGTATCTTGGAAGACAAAGCCTCGAATTGCAAATGAAGACCTTTTGAAGATATGAAGATCTCAAGGGGTCATGCTAGTTGCCAATATGCATCTATAATTTCGCTTTATATTTTATGCTTATATATATGTGTGAATTATTTGTTAGATGCATGTTTAGGTTTTCTTGATGTTGCGATGATTAGTTAAGTTCACTTAAATCAACCAACATAGAAATCCTAGGTCCCTAATAATATTGAGTCAAACTTGGCTTTCCAAACAACACTTATTAACCGAACGAGAGTGATGGTTGGCTACGCCAAAGCTAGGTGCCATCACTTCTCCAAGGGGCATAAGGCATACCGGGTGTGCACGTTGGTTTTGGTTTAACTCATCGGTATGGGTGAGGAGTCCTCACATACCGTGGCAAAAGAGATACATCGTCAAAGATGCATTAGATGCGACGATTATCTAACCAAGAGTGGCTTAGAGCCATTAGCAAGGCAATGCTTACCCAAGAAGATTGAGTGTTTAAGACAAGCCAAAGCATGCTTAACCAGTCTTTGTTTCTTCGAATCTTGGAATCGCCTTATTTTCGCCAAATAGGGACAATTATTATGCGTAAATAAGACGTTTAATAAGATTTAAGTTTGCATGAATGCTATTAAATTTCAAACTTATTATGTTCTTGATAAATGGTTATACTTAGCACTTATATTTATAGTATTCTAAATCAAATAATATTGTTTCCATGATTGGTAAAGGAAATCCTTGAGAATAGTTCTCAAAGAAAGGAAAAGCATTTCTAAAATACAATTCTCATAAATGACTTTTATAATTAAGTCCGAAAGGACGGTTGGACATCATGTATTCAAAATACTAGGTAGTTTTGATAAAACATGAGGTATTGAGTTGCAAACTCAAGATTGTCAATGTTTGACAACCAATGTATCTTTTCGCATCACAATTGAGTAGGACTCATTGATGTAGTAATTCGAGTAAGAATTAATGGAAAAGATGAAACTTTGTTTAACGGCGCACTAGGTGCTTGATTATGCCTAACAAAGTATAAGAGTCAAGGTACTTAAAGAAATGATTCTTAAAGTAAGATTATGAGATATTGTATGATAAGAAATATAGGAAAGAAGGAACGAAGAAAAGGAATTAGATTTCATTTCAACTCATGAGTTCATGTTATTGTATTTTACTTAGCAATTCGTTATCTTCACAAGTATAGGATACTGCTTGAGTGTTCCACTATGAGAGTGACCTCAAACTATTGAAGTTAAGCTAAGTTATCGACTTACAAGCTTAGAATGAAGCAAGAAGAGCTACATCAGTTGTAAGATCGTATGTTTTGTTTAAAGACCTTTTAAGCCAAAGGCTGGAACAAGTAATGGTTACTATGTTCCATAATCAGCATCTGATCCGTTTACACACGGAAAGATTCACATTCAAAGTAATGAGCAATAGTTGTGAGATTTATTTGAATGGGATGGTTATCCAAGCGTTGAGTTAAGAATGCTTGATTATAAACAAACATTTCTCTAACATGATAAACTCACTAAGTTCAAGTCATGGGCTTGATTTGCGTTCCAAACATCTTTAGCAATGTCACATCGACAAGAACGTACTCAAGGCTCTATTAAATAGGCTCTTGATAGTTGCTCGATTTGGAATCGTTCTAAGACAAGCAAGTCTTACTTGTTGAAACCGACAAAACAGAGAGCTATTGTTCTTGGTATAGACAGTTGACTCCGAAGGCTAAAGAGGATTCAATTACTTCAACGTTTCACAAAGAATTTGAAAGGATATGGCTATATTCATCAAATGTGAACAAACTTGACTTGAGTAGCTCAAGAGTTCGGTGAAGTACAGAATCGACTTGGCAAGATATCAAAATGTCTAGATTAGATCGAGCGATGTTTGCTTGAGCCAAGCGTGACTATCTCAAAGTTATGAATGGAAATTTTCATAAATAACTCCACAAAGAACATGGTGTGTCTTCATGGAGACCTCGGTGTCATTTGAAAATGACTCGAACAATGATGGTTCACAACCCTTCCTATAAAGTTCTTAAAGATTTGCACAAATGACTAATGTTACACTAAACAATGTGTCGAAGCTAAGAAAGGACGCCATATTCAGTTATGGATAGAAATAACTTCTAAAATTCTTTTCAAGTATATGTCTAAGGCTCTTAGTCTCAGTGGGAGTTCACTAGCTCAGTGGGAGCAAAGTGGCTCAGTGGGAGCTAGGTGACTCAGTGGGAGCTGAATGGCTCAATAAAGACTAAGATAGCTCAAGTAGGAGCTAACTGTTTGTTTCACAACGAACTTTTACCCAAAGACAATATTCATGTCTCTTTGTAAGCATTCAAGTGAGACTACGGGTATTACCTCCACATCCTAATTGAGAACAAAAGTTGTTTGTTGCTCTAAGTAGTGTCTTTCTGGAAAGTAACACGTTTCCAAAACGACAAGTGGGAGGAAAATGAACTCGATGACCATCGATCTTAGCAACAAACTAGAACTGAGAATCTCGGAAGACCTTAAAGGACTTCGTGATAATGCTTGATCAAGAATACTCAAAAGGACTTTACAAGTGCCTTAAAAGAGAATTCATTACTCACAAAACATTAAAGATGTTGGAGTAAGATCAACATAATAAAAGGGCTTTGAAAGCGCCTTAAAACTCAGTGTTTGATGCCCCGTATAGGTATAGAATTCACCAAAGGCTTGGATTGAATCCTATAAATTTTCTAGTTAGAAACAAACCTAAGACTTACAAGCATACTATTTACTATTAGATAGTAAAGGAATAATGTCTTGTAAGATAGCTACGACAAATCCAAATTCCGAATAATGGTTAAAGACCATGAAAATCCGAAATAGACTCCATGTTTGAAAATCATGTTTGAAACTTGATTAATTTGCATGAAAGGTGAAAGACCCATCGATTGCAAATAAGTTTTCAAGGAGAAAACTAACAAATGTGGAAATGTATATGCATACATAGCTAGATTGGTTGTAAAGGATATAATTAATTTCAAGGAGTTGATTTTAATAAAATCCCATTCACCAATCGGAATGCTCAAGTCTTTTCGTGATTGATCTAGCAAAATTGCGCATATGAAATATGTCAAAATAGATACCAAAACCGCCTTCCCAAAATGGAATTTTGGAAGTGACTATGGAATAGTCTAAGGGTTTTGAAAATCTAAATAATGCTAGATTTGAAAGCAAGCACATGGAATCCGTCATGGGATTAAAGGAAGCATTGCATGAAGGAATTGGAACGTGTTTTCTCATAAAGTTAATAAGAGGATTGACTTATGGAGAAACATAAAAAATTCTGATAAACAAGAAGTTTAGTGGGAGCAAAAGTAATGGTCCAACAAGAAGTTTACGAACTCTATTGTGAAACAACCATCAAATGCTAAATGTTTAGATTTGAAAGTATTTTCGACAATGGACCGAGCTAAAGACGATACTTAGTACATGTTGGGAATTAAGTTCTATGGTATAGACTTAATTAAATGTTTAAATGAGTAAAAGAAATTACCATGTTAAACATGAAAGACTTTGAAAGGCATCATCGGGGAGTCTACTAAAATATATGTTGAGAATATTGTTGCCTTAAAGGCAATAATAAGGAAAGATGTTAAATGGAAAAGTTCGTTGTTGAACATTAATGATTGTAGGTTGTCAAGTAGAAGGTCTCAAATCATGAAAATGAGTGGGAGCCATTGCTTGGACAATAAATCCTGAATCACATGTAATCCATTAACACTCTCAAAATTTTATCATCTTATTATGGAAATGGTGGATAATGAAGATGCTAAGGTTTGCAAAGTAATTTTAACTAAACCTTTGCAATAAGTGAACGACAACATTCATAATTGCATGAAAGAAATCAAGCATATCAAATATGGGTGTGATTTCTATGAATGTTTTATGAAGAGTATTACTCTTTAAACATTTGGGAAAAACCATTTATCATAAGATGAAACATTGTGAAGTTTCATAGTGGAATAAAATATTTCTAAATATTCCACAAAACTATTTAATTGTGGTCTAGAATTAAATAATGAGTCCATTCGATTTTAATAAATATTCAAAATAGGGTATCAAGTCAATGGCTTGGATAAAGAAACACCTATTAAGTGAACATTGAATATTTTAATCGAAAATTATCCCTAATCAAGGTCATATTTTGTGGACGATTGATGACCATCAGAGATTAGTGTGTAGTATGATTTGTAGCACTGTTTCTTGTGCTATGAGGATATAAATCATTTGCACAGGTATTGGTTTAGATCCATACTAGATCAACCTATGAGGATACTTTAAGAGATTTAAAAATCGTCATAAGTATTTTCTCATTATTACTATCGGAACTCTTTTCCTTTGACCATGAGTAGTGGGAGATCTCTTGTTTAAGTACTGGTCCGCTTTGGTATCCGCCAAACGTCTGCCGTAACTGGGGATTATAAAGACAGATATTGGGCGAGTGAGTCCTCTTAGTAAGAGAAGCTACATTACAAGACTGGAAATGTCCCCCTACTAACAATAGGGAACATGTCTTGTTGTTTACAAGGCCTCTCGAAGAGCGAGACTGTGAAAAATGCATGGCCGTGCTCAGATGGATTTTAGAAATCATCTGCTTATTAACAGTCAAACTCGGATTTCGAGAAACACTTCTGGACGTAACAGAGATGACTAGTAATCTTACTCTGTAGTTCATGAAGAGACATAGGATAAGGGCTATACACTAAATGCACACTTGTCCGGAAGGACAAGTGGGAGATTGAAAGGAATGGTGTCCTTCGAACAAGTGTATTATTCTGATAGCGGGTTCAGAATTATTAGAAAGCTAATATATTCAGTAAGGTCAAGTGATCGGAATGCCTGGGTGGAGGCCGCTTCCGATCAGTAATATTAATATAATTAATATTACAGCTTAATCTTGACTGAACCCTTCGGGTCACACCCAAGCAAAATATACGAACCAACTCGACAAATTAATTCGGGAGTAATTAATTCGTCGCCCGAGTGTTAAACATTTAGACGTCGGAAATTCGAGCTTGGAGCGTCGAAATCGAGCGTCGGAGAATCTCAAATGTCGAGCCAAAATTTAGGATTTGGCGAGACGGGAAAATGCATCAAGTAACAAGTAAAATCCTAGCCACGCAAAAGGCTAGGAATGCGTGCCCAATAGGAGCATGCCACGTGGCAGCACACATGGCAAAACGCCATGTGGCAGCACACGTGGCAGCACATGTGGCCGCCACGTTGGCAGCCGCCAAGTGGCAGTGTGCCACGTTGGCAGCGTGCCACGTGGCAGCGCCATGATGGCGGCGCGCCACGGTGGCAACACATGTGGCAATGACCGTGGACCCGGGTTGATGGGTCATGGACACGGGCCAAAATAAAATGGGCCAACCGAACCCAACTTGGGGCTCAAGGTTGGGTGACACATGGTTAGTTCACATTGCATGTGAAATGCCTTGGGGACCAAGTGAGAAAGTGGTCCACACCTAACCATGTGACACTTGTTACTTGTTCCTTTGTTTATTTAACTAAGGGTTGAATTCACCAATCTTTCCATGTGGGATCTTTTTGTGAAAAGTCCCACATTGAAAGATGTGTGAAATTCACAAGGCATACTTCCTTATAAATAGTCATGGAATGGCTTGAGAATTCTTTGCTTGAGTGGGAGTTAAAAAGAGCATTCCATAATATTGGGAAAACTCTTAAACTCATATAACACTCGGGTTTTGGTTGGACCTCGCTAACCCCCAGGTAGTAGACCTTAAAGTTGTGTTCGCCTTTTTGTGGGTGGATACCGTTGGAGGCGCGGCGCTTGACGTGCTCGTAACTTTCAAGTAAGAGCCCCGGTTTTTGGGCGAAGCTCGCTTCGAGGGTAAGATTCGTTATCTTTTCTTAGTGATTATTTATTTATGCTTTATGATTTTAATTATTGCGAGTGGTTCCTTGGGTCGGGGTTTGTTTCCGCGGTGAGTCGGACTCACCAAACCCCAACAGTGTGGTGCGGGATGAGAGATTGAGGGACGCTTTTAGAAGTGCGTTAGACGATTGTGGCTTTAGGGACCTTGGTTTCAAAGGCAACATCTACACTTGGCAGAGGGGAAATACTATTGAGGTGCTCGTGAGGGAGAGGTTGGATAGGTTTGTGGTTGACTCGGGTTGGTGCTCGTTGTTCCAAGTTTCGGAGGTGCTGCACTTACCAATGTGTCATTCGGACCATGCCCCTATTCTGCTCAAATATGGGGAAAGCAATGAGATTGATAAAAGGAAAAAATTATTCAGATTCGAGGCACTATGGTTATTTAGTGAAGAATGTCACAAGGTAGTTGATGAGGCATGGGATGCCGGGGTAAATTCTGCCATGTCTGACCGTATTTTGGGGCTTGAGGAACGGATCTCGGCGTGGGCTGATCGGAATTTTGGGAGTTTGAAGAAAAAAATTAAAAAAGTCGAAGATAAATTGCGGGGTTTGCAGGGTGGCAGAATGGATTCAAGCATATTACAACAATGTCATGTTGTTAGTAGTGAGTTATTTGAATTCCATTGTATGGAGGAATCCTACTGGTTTGCTAGATCAAGGGTTAATGAGTTGCGCGACGAGGACAAAAATACGAAGTATTTTCATCATAAAGCAAGTCAGAGGAGGAAGAAAAATACCATTATGGGGCTTTTTGATGAGGATGGGGTTTGGCAGACTTCGATGCCCTCGATGGATGGGATTATTGCTCGGTATTTTGATAGCCTTTTCACTTCTGATCAACCGGTGGAGTTTGAGGCTACATTGGGGGGTATTGATACCCTTGTTTTGGAAGAGATGAATTTAGAGCTTGATAAAGAGCTGACGGGAGAAGAAATTAAAAATGCACTCTTTCAAATGCATCCAAATAAGGTGCCGGGTCCGGATGGGCTTCATGCTCTATTTTTCCAAAAATTCTGGAATATCGTGGGAGGTGATGTGATCGGGTTCGTGAAGGCTTGGTGGCGTGGTGAGTTGGATTTGGTAAGGGTTAATCAAACTTGCATCGTTCTTATTCCTAAATGTGATGACCCGAAATATATGACTGAGTTTAGGTCTATTAGTTTGTGCAATGTGTTGTACAAAATCATTTCTAAAACCCTTGCAAATAAATTAAAACCCATGCTTGGTTTGATTATCTCAAAAAATCAGATTGCTTTTGTTCCTAATAGGCTTATTTCGGATAATGCTTTGGTTGCTTTTGAAATATTTCACTCCATGAAGAGAAAAGGGGAAGGTAGGGATGGTTCGGTTGCTATTAAACTGGACATGAGTAAGGCCTATGATAGGGTAGAGTGGCGTTTCTTGGAGAAAGTGATGCTTAGAATGGGATTTCGAATAGCTTGGGTGGAGAGGATTATGAAGTTCTTGGAGAGTGTCTCGTTTTCTTTCGAGTATAATGGTGCAATTTCTGGTTCCTTGGTTCCAATAAGGGGTCTTCGTCAAGGGGATCCGATTTCTCCATATCTTTTTCTTATTTAAGCTGAGGCTTTCTCTACTCTCCTCTCAAAGGCGGCTAGGGAAAATGTGATACATGGGGCTCGGGTCTGTCGAGGGGCTCCAAGAGTGTCTCATTTATTTTTTTGCTGATGACAGTTGTTTAGGGTAATTTTACCCTGCCACGTGGCCCAATCAGAAGGTGACACGTGTCAGCCCCCAGATTGGTCTAAAATGGACCAATCCCTGCTTGACACGTGCCATTCCAGAAATCAAGGGAAAAGGCGGCCTTCAGGCCCAAATCCCGAGAATGCCGCAAAACGGCGCAGCCCACCAATGATTAGGGTTCGGTGACCTAATCAGGGGCACAATTCCCAAAGACCCTATAAATAGGGAGATATCCCTCAATTTGAGGACACGTTTTTACCATTTATTACACCTGCATTCTCTTACATCAGAGAAACACCTGAGCTTGGAATCCAAGCAGATCCCCACCTAAATTTCCGTACTTTTTATTCCTTTTCAAGTTACTAACTTGACCGTTGGAGGCAGAGCTCCAACCACCCGGAGTCTCTGTTATTTTGCAGGTGCAGCTCAAGCCGGATCAGTCTTCGTGACGTAACTCTCCCGAGGGACAAAAACACCCAAAACATTTGGCGCCGTCTGTGGGGAGAGTACCTCGAAGATGGTTCAAGAGTCTGTACCACCCCCTAACCGTCTGGGCGAAGACCCGGAAGTCTTTACAGACCATGAGGAGGATGAGGATCCTCAGGTCGAAACCTCCACAGCCGAAGACGGCTCTCTCAGAGTCAAGTGCATCCGGCCCAGAGAGACTCTGGAGCGGGGCGCCTCCCAGGCGGGTCCGAGCAGACCCACTGGGCAGCCGGAAGGGGAAACCCAAACGGCAGCTGGATCAGCCCCTGTCACCCGAGACGAACTCATGAGGTTCATGACGAGTTTCAAGGGTGAAATTACAGAGCTGATCACCAAAAGCCGGGCTGGCCCAAGTAAAGGTCAGTCGGCGAAGAAGACTCCTCCAGAGAAGGGGAAGTCAGTCAGAAACCGGCAGCCCACTCCTCATCCAAAGGAGAAGGCAGCCGGGACCATTGATTGGTCGAAAATTCTCCTTCTTGGGGGGAACACCAATAACCCTCGCCGGCCTCATCAGCCGGTGAGAAGTAAAAAATCCACTCTCGATGCCCGGGAGATCATCAACCGGAAGAGAAATCAATCGCTGTTTGAGTCGGCTTCAACGTCGAACTTTCCAGACAGCTTCAACAATATTTATGCAGGGAGTGCACCCTCCTTGCATGAGAGTCAGACAGGCGGTAATACCGTCCATTCTGGCCCTCATATGATTGGAAATGTACCGTATGTGCCTACTCAGGCTTACGGACAGTATCCTCCTCACTTCATGCACCCAGCCTTCTTTGGGGGTCAGGCGGCATACCCAAATGTCCAGCCACTGGACTGGCAGCTCCGTCTGCTGCGCCTGGGTGAACAACCTTCTGCGTTCACTCGGGAGATAACCGAGGCGGCTCAGCCGGCCAAGGTTAAGAACGTGTTGGTTAGTACCTATGATGGTACCACCAATCCAGAAGACCACCTCATGGCTTACACCAACCTCATGTACCTGCAGGGGTTGGATGATGCCACTTGGTGTCGGTATTTCCCGGCTACATTGAAGGGCATTGCCCAACAATGGTTTTGCAATAAGTCGGCCGGGTCCATCGATAGCTTCAGGAAGCTCGCCTTCCTGTTTGCTTCCAACTTCTCAATGAACATCCCTGCTAAGAAAACAAGCCTTGATTTGAGCACTGTTAAGCAGGGAGAGAGAGAAGGGCTGCGCTCATATGTCAGGCGGTTCAATCTGATAAGAATTCAGATTCAAGGACTGTCTGACGAGGTAGCTTTTACAGACTTTTTCAAGGGTCTGAGAGACGGGTCGAATTTTAAGTTCGACCTCGTCAGAAAAGGGGCTTTCACCCTACAGGCGGCTCTGAGGGAAGCGGAAAGCTACATTCAAGCTACCGACCTCTGCTTGCCTGGTAGCCAGTCGGACTCTAAGAAGCCCGACAAACAGAAAGACAGCCGGTCAGCTCAGCCGACCAAAAACAAAGAAGAGTGCAAGAAAAGAAAAGAAGTCTGGGCGGTTAATGACTCTGACCAGCCATCCCAGAAAAAAAAAGAAAGAGTTTAAAACGTACGTCCCCAAGTACGAGTTTAACAAAGACTGCAACTCCATCCTCATGGAGGTAAAGGACCGGCTGTCCATTGAGAAGCCGAATCCTATGAAGAGTTCTGTCCAGTCACGGAACAAAAATAAATTTTGTCAGTTCCATGAGGAAGTTGGCCATGACACCAACGACTGCTTTAGTCTTCAGCGGGCGTTGGACCGTCTGGCTGACAAAGGGCTGCTAAAGTCCTACATTACTAAGTCCCCAGCCGGGGCAAAAAATAAAAACAAGGGTCAGTCCTCCAAGACTACCCCCCAGCCTGCTAGTAGTTCGGATACCGACAAGGAGCCGGTCTACACTATAGCAGACGGGTTCTCATGCGGTGGCTTTACCATCCGGGGTACCAAGAGCCATCTTCGAAAGATGGACAAAGATGATGATGAGCAGGCGGAAGCCAGCTCCTCCTTCCCAGACGTCTTGATCACTGAGAAGGACAGGGGCAGCGTCCGCCGCCCGCATGATGACCCGGTGGTCATTGAATTTAAGGTTGCCAACCAGCTGGTTGGACGGATCCTTAGTGACACCGGCAGCTCATCAGACATCATCAGCCTTCGGTGCCTGCAGAAGCTGAAATACTATGTCAGCAGCATGCATCCGGTCACCCACCCCTTGGTTGGTTTTGGGGGTGGGATGGTCTACCCAGCCGGGAGAATCGACTTACCCATCCGGCTGGGAGAGAAAGGCCAGGGACGACATATTGTCGTCAGATTCTTGGTCGTTGAAGAGTTGACCGCCTACAACATCATCCTTGGCAGGCCAACCCTCAACGTAGCCAAGGCAGTAATCATCCCGTCCCTCATGCTCATCAAGTATGAGAGGGATGATGGCTCCGTTGGTTCCTTGAACGGGGATCAGAAGACGGCCCGAGAGTGCTATCTCTCAGCCGTCCGAGATACCGTGGCCCCAGGCGGTCAGGAACCAATAGACCTTGACAATGTCAAGGATGCCGACCCAGCTCCCGCCCCACCAGCAGCCGGGAAGAAAAGAAAGGCACCTCTGCTGGTGGAGGTGAAGAAAGAGAAAAAATAGCAATCACTGACCGGTGAACGGTCAGATGAGCTCCGTCCCCAACCGGCTGGCGAAAGCATTGATCTCGTTCTGGATGACAGCCGTCCAGAACGTACTGTTAAGGTTGGGACGGTTGCTCATGCTACCTTGGGTGCAAGCTTGCACCTTCTGCTGAAGGAATTCAAAGACATTTTTGCCTTTGAAGTGGAAGAGATGCCAGGCGTCAGCCCGGATCTTGCTGTCCACAAACTCGCCGTGGATCCCAAAAAGAAGCCCATCCGGCAAAAGAAAAGAAACCACGGCGAGGAAAGAAGTCAGGCGGCAGCTGCCAAAGTCAAAAAGCTGCTAGACGCCCGGTTCATTCGACCTTGTAATTTCCCCGACTGGGTGGCCAATGTGGTCCTTGTTAAGAAACCGAATGGGACCTGGGGCATGTGTGTTGATTACACAGACCTCAACAAGGCGTGTCCAAAGGACAGTTATCCGCTTCCAAAGATCGACAGTCTGGTCGACTCTACAGCCGGTCATGCCTTGATGAGTTTTATGGATGCCTATTCCGGCTTCCATCAGATACTCCTGTGGAAGAAAGATCAAGAGAAGATGGCTTTCGTCACTGATCAGGGGTTATTCTGTTATACTGTGATGCCGTTTGGCTTGAAAAATGCGCCTGCCACTTTCCAACGGATGATTAATACGGTCTTCATTAATCAGATTGGGAGGAATGTGGAGGCGTACATTGATGACATGATAGTCAAATCCAAGCTACAGACGGATCACATTGCTGACCTCCGAGAAACATTCACCACCCTCAGGCGGCATAAGGTTATGTTAAATCCTAAGAAATGCGTCTTTGGTGTTGAGTCTGGGAAGTTTCTCGGATTCCTGATTGATCAAAGGGGGATAGAGGCTAACCCCGAAAAGATACAGGCGGTGATTGACATGAAGTCACCCCGCTCTGTCAAGGAAGTTCAGAGACTCACCGGTTGTCTGGCCGCCTTGGGGAGGTTCCTCAGTCGGTCAGGTGACAAGTGCCTCTACTTTTTCCAAGCAATCAAGAAGAAGACCAGATTTGAATGGGGGGATGATGCTGAGGCGGCGTTCTAGAGGTTGAAAGAGCATTTACATTCTCTGCCTAGGTTGGTCAGTCCTTTGCCTAGGGAGACGTTGTACATGTATTTAGCCGTCTCATACCATGCCCTCAGTGCCGTTCTCCTTGCTGAGCGAGACGGCGTGCAGCTCCCGGTTTACTTCATTAGCCATGTTCTCAAAAATGCTGAACTCCGGTACCCCATGGTTGAAAAATTTGGCCTTGCTTTGTATATGGCATTCAAAAAATTGAAGCCTTACTTTTTGGCACATCCGGTGGTGATCTACACGGACCAGCCACTCAAGCGGCCAATGTCTACCTTGGACATATCCGGGAGAATGTTGAAATGGGCTATTGAAATGCAGAGCCTTGGAATCACTTACGAACCAAGAAAGGCAGTGAAAGGTCAGGCGTTCGCCGACTTCATTGTTGAAATGACTCGTCCGGTGGCTCCGGATAATCTTGATCAGGTTTTGAAAGTGTACGTAGACGGGAGCTCTACAAAAAACGGCTGTGGTGCAGGCGTAATCTATGAGTCTCCTGAAGGAGACAGATTTGAATATGCACTACGCTTCAAGTTTCAGGCCTCTAACAATGAGGCGGAATATGAAGCCCTGCTGGCCGGCATACGCATGTGTAAGGCGGCAGGGGCCATGAAAATTGACGCCTACTCTGATTCTCAATTGGTCGTTAGCCAGTATGAGGGAAGTTATGAGGCTACCCATCCGGCTATGATCAAATATCTTCAGGCAGTCAAAGAAGAGGCCGGGGCACTTGAGGAATTCCGACTGAATCAGGTGCCTCGGTCTGAAAACAATCACGCGGACACATTGTCAAAATTGGTATCTTCCACCTGCCATGACACGCCTCGGTCTGTCTTTTGGGAAGTCCTGGAAAAGAGAAGCATCTATGAAGATCCCATTGGAGTCCTGGACCGAAGCTCTACCTGGATGGATGGCATCAGGGCTTATCTTTCAGACGACACCCTTCCTGATTTGCCACAGGAGGAAGCCGTCCCGAAGAAGCGAGCTGCGAGCTTCGAGTTGAGAAACGGAGAGCTCTTCAAGGCGGGGTTTCTTAAGCCCCTGTTGAAGTGCGTCACCCCAGAAAAGGGGAGGGAAGTTCTCGAAGACTTGCACTCGGGATTCTGCGCCTCTCACATAGGCGGCAGGTCCCTAGCCGTCAGAGCCAGGCGACATTACTTTTGGCCCACTCTTGAGGCAGACGCCAAGGAATTGGTGAAAAAATGTGACAAGTGCCAAAAGTTTGGAAAACTTATTCATCGTCCGGCTACTGATCTGAAGGCCATCCACAACCCAATCCCGTTTGCAAAGTGGGGCATGGACATTCTAGGTCCTTACACGCCTGCTCCAGGCGGAAAGCGCTATATCTTAGTGGCTGTGGATTATTTCACCAAGTGGGTTGAGGTTGAGGCGGTTAAAAACATCAAGACCTCAGACGTCATTTCCTTCATCTGGAAGAATGTTATCACCCGGTACGGAGTACCCATGTCTATGGTGTTTGATAATGGTCCTTAGTTTGAGACGCCTCAGCTAAAAACTTGGTTGGGAGATCAGGGGATCTCAAGTTATTTTGCATATGTTGGTCGACCCCAAGCAAACGGCCAAGTTGAAGCTTTCAACAAACTCATCTCAGACGGCATTAAAAAGAAAATAGAAAGAGCCGGTGGCTTATGGGCAGAAGAATTAATCCATGTCCTATGGACCATCCGGACAACAGCGAAAGGGGCAACCGGTGAAACCCCATTTCTCATGGTTTACGGTGCTTAAGCCGTCTTGCCCATCGAACATTACGAGCCGACTCTCAGGGTCATGCTGTATGATGAAGAGGCAAACTGGGAAGCAATGCGTCTGGCATTGGATTCGCTCCCAGAACGCCGGGGCGATGCCGCCTTGCGTCATGAGATTTACCGTCTGAGAATGACTAGAGCCTACAACAAAAAAGTACACAAGCGTCCTTTGAAAGTTGACGACTTAGTGTTACAAAAAATGGAGGCAACCGGTAGGGCCAATGAGTTAGGAAAGCTAACACCAAATTGGGAAGGCCCCTACCGGATCTATGAAGAAGTAAGGGACGACACCTACCGCCTGGAAACCCCAGACGGCAGGCGCCTGCCTAGAACTTGGAATGTAGACAATCTGAAAAAGTACTACTTCTGAGAATGTAAATTTTTGTAAACAAATGAACAGTCAATGAAATCAGACTTTGTTTGCAAATTGTGTTATTGTTTGATTCCCCATCCGGGTAATACTCAAGCGGGCTCTCTTTAACCCAACTAGGTTTGATACTTAGTAAAGGTTACGGTAGTTGGACCGCCTAGGTAATACTCAGATCCCTCGTTTATTTAGGTTTGATACTTTGTTTATTCAATCGCCTGATTATCCGCCTGGGCAATACCCAGGCTAACCCGTTTGTCTAAAAAACTAAGTTCGATACTTAGTGTAAATTCAATACTGATTAGAAACTAAGCACAAAAACGTTTAGTGGCTACACAACCGGTCTCAAACAAGACCAGAGGCTAAAATGGCCGGATGGTTGCTCATTCTATAAAATCGCCTGTCCCAACATGGAAAAAGGCGTCCAGCGACACCCCTCCGGGTTCAATCGTTGCAGAGAACAAACTATTTGTCAATTCTACGTATCCATGCAGACGGCAAAAATTGAACGACCAAATTGGTCAACTCATAGCCGTCTGACCAAAATAACCTACGAAGAACGAATAAGTTCCTAGATACCGGATGCCCATAGGCATCAGTCGGTCACCGGCTGAAGTTCTCACTTAGGTTATTTATTCCAAAAATTGCACCTCTCACCCCAATTGGGGCAAGAGTTCAATGGCTATGAAATCTCTACCAAGACGGACATACGCCGTTTGTGTAGTGACCGAAACGCCTGTTGGTGTACGGCTGTGCATTTGGTTTGGGGCAATCACTACTGTGATTGATTGACTTGCAAACATATCATGCTCTTTGCAGCATCAGACGTTTTCAAGTCAATCAACCGGCTCCACTTGAAACCAATCACACAGCCGTCTAGGGGCTAGGACAGCCAGACTATCGATTAGTAAGGCAAGAAATCGCCGCATGCTTTTGACAAGTTGGGCAAAAATAAAAATTTGCATAAAACAAAACTTCAAATGCAGAATGATCAAAACCGACTTAGTCGGTGCAATTCATAAAGTCCACCCAACCAAACGGTTGTAGTGGATTAAAATATTAACCGGACCTCGGCCGGGAGAGAAAGAAATTGTTAATTAACCCGGCTCCACAGCCGGTAAATACACAGATACTCGGCACTCAGGCCGGAAAAAGCAAGTTTTGGCATATAGCCGCTGAATAAAAGGAATTAAAAGAAAGCAAAGGTTGGCATACTGCCGCTGAGGGATCACTTCTGGCCTGCAGACGGAGCCTCCTGGTTCTCCTCCTTCTCCTCACCATCTGAGGGAATCTGGTGCACTTCACCAGACTCAGGAAGCTCAGGCGCGGTCGGCTCATTGTGGTTGAGCTAGGCTTCGAAGGAGGCAGGCTCTAGCTCGCCTTGCTCTCTCAAGTACACCACGTACTCGGCATAGCTGTGCGCCATTGCCCAGATGCTATAATCTGCGTCCGGGTATAAGGCAGCCCAAGCAATCTTCATACGGGCGTCGTTGTCAGCATCACTCTCAGCAACCAGGCGGTTTTTCTCCGCCTCCAGGGTTGCTGCGAAGTTTTTCTGAGCTTGAGCAGCATCCTTCTCCAGCCTCTCAACCTTGGTCTTCAGTTTGCCAAGGTCCGCCTAGGTCTTTTTGAGCGCCTCATCAGCCTGTTTGGCGCACTCGTCTGCCTTCTTCTGGGCCTCCTCCGCCCCCTTCTTGGCCGTCTCAGCATCCGTTGCCCGCTGGTCGGCCGCCTTCAGATCTAGCTCCAGCTGCTGGATTTTAGACGCCTGTGTCATAATTATTGCTTTAGTTTCAAGTTCATTTACGATAGTCGAGTGGAAAGCAATATTATCAGCGTCAATGGCGGACTTCTTGGCCCTTTTTACCTCTTCCCGTTTGCGGGAATAAGGACGTTTGAGCCCGTCCACCTGCAGCATGGCCTGCAAAAAAGCAGGCGGTATAAGTATTGCAGGCGGGATAAAACACTTGGAAAAAATAAAGTTGAGTTGATAAGTTTCTTACCTCAGCCAGAAGGGATAGAATGCGTTCCAGGTTGAACGTCTCTATCCCAGGGATATTGTCCTTATCCCTCTTCCGGACGGCCTCCAGCATGGCCTTGGCATGCTTCTAGACGTCTGGCCAGCGGGGAGATTGATCTGCACCACAATCAATAGGTGATGAGTGCGAAACTAAGGCGGCACCTATTTGTAGCCGGCCGTCTGAGGATGACGTCTGTTGGGAGTGGGATTTCACCCGCAAAGGCCACCCCAGCTCAGGCGGGGATTCAAAAGGGTTCTTACCTTCAGAGCCAACCAAGCGGGTACCGCTTGCAGGCGTGGAGAACCCCCCGGTCGCTGTAACGGGGTTAACGAGGTCAAGGCACAAGCTGCCGCCTATCTTCTTGTTTCGCCCCGCTATCCGCATCTGTTGATGCCCGGCTGAGGCGCCAGGAGTTGACGCAGAGGCGAACTTTTTTATCTTGTTGAGAACGGCTGGGGCCTCCTTCCTAGCCCGTTTGAGATTTTTCTCAAACGATTTCCCAACTTCTCCACCCTGCGAAAAATAAACAAGTCAGGGTTAGTATCCGGACAAGATAGTTTTTAAAATAAGTTTAAGAAAGGGTCAGGCGCTCAATACCTTGGCCTTGAGCTCGGCCGCAGCTTTCTCCGCAAGCTCTTTGCGGATGGCTGCAGAAGACCGCTTGGGAGTTTTCTCCGTCTGCAGCATGTTTAGTGCTTCTTCTGCAAAAGGAAAGAAATTGGTCAAAATCATAAATCAATTCCGATAGAAAAATACTACAGACGGTATGAACTCAGGTGCATACGTTTATTAAACATGTGCCCTAGCCCGCAGGCGGCTAGGAAACATTCATCCCGAAAAAGTCTGCCTCGATTATTTTGTCAAAGTCTTCCTCTGGGATCCGGGGAAGAGCGCACTTCCTGCCCAACAAGTCGGGCTTCTTATTGTAAAGACGGAATTCATAATTTTCCCGTCTGGTTGGGGATGACATCAGGTAGAACCTGTGCTTCCAGCCATCGAACTTGGAGACCTTGTCCAAGGTCATCATGTATTGCGGCTGTGTGGTTAGAGTATACCACGCCCTCCAGCCGCCCGGGCTTCTGCTGAGGTAATGCATGCTTGCAAAGGCCTCCCAGCCGGGGTTAAGCCCTTGGAACTCGCAGGCGGCAACATACCCCATAATGTTGGTCCAGGAGTTGGGGGTAAGTTGCCAGACCCCAAGGCCGTAGCCTCTCAAAATTGCCTTCACCGCCTGATGAAGAGGGAAGCGAAGGCCGGCTTTGAACGCCGCCTCATAACAGCCAAAATAGCTGTTGGCGTTCTCTTGATCATCCCCCCAGGCGATGGTGCCCAGCTCAGGCGGCACCCGGATCTTATACCCGTCTCCTAGCGCGTGCATTTTCTTAAAATTCTCTAAGTTTTCCCCCATTTGGATCCGGCCCTTGGAGGAGACGTGGATGCTGAAGGGATCGTCCTTCTCACTCCATTTTTTCCTTTCTTCCTCCTCGCTATTCGGAAGAGGGGGCAAGTCATCGCTGCTCTCAGAGGTAGAGGCGGAGCTGTCACTCTCCGTCTCCCCCTCACTTTGGTCCATGGGGTCAGAGGCGGCCTTGTCGCCGCCTTGGTCACACTCTTCCAAGAAAGAGTCAGCAGGGGTTGAAGGGGCGCGCGGAGGGGATCTCTCCAGAGCCGTCTGGTCTCCCTGACCAGACGTTTCTCCCTCAGACGTTTTGCCGCCTGAGCCTTCGCCTCTGTAATTTGGATCAGTGGCCGTCTGCATTGTCCGAGCCATGGTGTCCTGCACAGACACATAACTGGTCGGAATCCATGGCAAAGGGTGGTCCCAACACCCCGAGCCGGCACTCCTAGTCCTAGACTCAGCCGTCCCTGGTGACCGGCTGGACTCTAACCTAGGTTGTGCCGTGTGTGTTGGTGATGCATCCATTTATTGCAAGAAATATGTACAAGCGGTGAAAAAAGAAAAGAGCTGAGAGAGACAGAGACGGTACCTTTTTGATTTGGTATCTGAAAGTAGGCGGGACCGGCTGGGTTGCTGAAGAACAAACTTTCTTGCTCGCGTCTGACTCAAACGGATGACTTATGTTCTCTCAAGGTTTCTCTCTAGAAAATTTTTGTAAGCGTACAAAATTATGAGGGTAAAACGGCTATATGTAGAGGGTAAATATGGGGGCATTTTCGTAATTTACCCGGAAGGTGAACAGTTAATGTAACGGTAAAATTACCGCCAATCGGAGCGTGACATGTGTCACAGATGCCACGTGGCGTGCCACGTCACATCTGTGAGGGGAAAATTTTTAGGGTAATTTTACCCTGCCACGTGGCCCAATCAGAAGGTGACACGTGTCAGCCCCAGATTGGTCTAAAATGGACCAATCCCTGCTTGACATGTGTCATTCCAGAAATTAAGGGAAAAGGCGGCCTTCAGGCCCAAATCCCGAGAATGCCGCAAAACGGCGCAGCCCACCAATGATTAGGGTTCGGTGACCTAATCAGGGGCACAATTCCCAAAGACCCTATAAATAGGGATATATCCCTCAATATGAGGACACGTTTTTACCATTTATTACACCTGCATTCTCTTACATCAGAGAAACACCTTAGCTTGGAATCCAAGCAGATCCCCACCTAAATTTCCGTACTCTTTATTCCTTTTCAAGTTACTAACTTGACCGTTGGAGGCAGAGCTCCAACCACCCGGAGTCTCTGTTATTTTGCAGGTGCAGCTCAAGCCGGATCAGTCTTCGTGACGTAACTCTCCCGAGGGACAAAAACACCCAAAACAACAGTATTCTATTTGCGGAAGCTACTTTGCAAGAATGTTCTAAAATTGTATCAGTATCTATGAAAGAGCATCGGGTTAGAAAATCAATTTAAGCAAGACAGAGGTGGCTTTTAGCAAATGTGTGTCTGCAGAAAGGAGAAGTGCTATAGGTGCGACCCTTGGTGTTAGAGAGGTGGATAGGCATGAAAAATACTTAGGTTTACCGACGATTATTGGTAAATAAAAAAAAGTGATTTTTGCATGCTTAAAGGAGCGTATTTGGAAGAAACTACAAGGATGGAAAGAAAAGTTGTTATCTCGTCCGGGGAAGGAAATCTTGATCAAAGCGGTGGGCCAAGCTATCCCAACATACATGATGAGTATCTTCAAAATTCCCGGTGGGTTGATTGATGAAATTCACTCTTTGCTAGCCAAGTTTTGGTGGGGCTCAAGTGGGGCGGAAAGGAAGATGCATTGGCATAAGTGGGATGATCTTTGCTTACCGGAGTCAAAAAGAGGCATGGGATTTAGGGATCTACGGGTCTTTAACCATGCTTTATTAGATAAGAAAGGTTGACGCTTGATTAATGATGATACTTCGCTGCTACATTGCATTTTGAAAGCAAGATATTTCAAGCATTCTGATTTTATTGAGGCACGACGGGGTTTTGATCCTAGCTATAGTTGGAGGAGCATTTGGGGTGCTAACAACTTATTGCTTGATGGTTTACGATGGAGGGTTGGTGATGGCTCGCTCATTAAAGTGTGGTAAGAGGCATGGCTGCTTGGGTCGGGTTCTCCTGGTGTTCCCTTGCCTATTGGTGGAAGCAATCCGAACTTAAAGGTTAGTGATCTAATTGATAGTTCTTCAAATTGCTGGGATGATTCGATGCTTGTGTTGAATTTTAGTGCGTCGGACAGGTTAGCTATCCTGGATATCCCTCTCCCTCATACCACTCAAAGGGATATCCAATTTTGGTGGCCGTCTAAAGATGGAGTGTATTCTGTTAAAAGTGGCTATTGGTTGGGTCGGCTTGGCAGGTTAAGAGCTTGGGATTTATTCCATGGGGATAGCACAAACTCTTTATGGAAAACTATTTGGAGTGTGGGAGGTCCTCCTAAACTCAATCATTTTTTATGGAGTGCGTTCAAGGGCTCTTTAGTTGTTATGGGGGAGTTGTATAGGCGCCACATTAGAGACTCTAAACGGTGTCCTGTTTGTGGTGGTGAAGAGGAATCGATTATACATTCTCTTTTTGAGTGTACTTATGCTTTGAGAGTGTGGGATAGCAGTGAGTTTGGAGAGCTTATTATGGATGCACCATCAAGCTCCTTTGCGGATAGATTGTTGTGGATGTCGAGCAAGCTGAACAAGGAGAGGCTGAGCGTTTTTGCGTCTTTATCATGGGCAATCTGGCATTGCAGGAACACACACATCTTTAAGGGGCCTGCTGGTATTGATGCTGTGAGGATGGGGATTGGTTTCGTGAAGCTGTGCTTTGACTATTGTGCCTATAACGCAAAGGTTCTGCCTACACGTATTGGGGCAGCTCCTATTTTTCGTAGTTCATGGTCTCCTCCTCCTAGTGGTCGTGTAAAGATTAATGTAGATGCCCACATTCAGTAGGGTGGTGGCACCAGATTTGGTGCTGTGATTAGAGGACCTGATGGACAGCTTTTAGTGGCCGCTATTAAGCATATTGAAGCTCGTTGGAGCCCTGATATGGCTGAAGCAGGGGCTGCTCGGTTTGGGGTGGAGCTTAGCAGAAGGATGGGGTTTGATGAGGTGATTTTGGAATGTGATGCACTGCAAGTGACTCGGGCAATTCAGACGAGAAAGAAGGGTGCTGCTCCTATATTCATACTCTTTGATGATATGAGTAATTTATTTAGTTTCTTTCAATGTAAGCATGTGAAACGAGGTGGGAATTCCTTAGCTCATTTAGTTGCACGATGGGCTACGAATCCTTATTCAGAAGTTGTTTGTACGAACTCTTTTCCCCAAAGCCTTCATACTTTGGCGGAGATTGATTTAATTTAATCATGCTTACTTTGCTTCAAAAAAAAAAAAAAAAAAAACAAGTACAAATTCCCTTTAAACATGCATAAAAGGTGTGATCAAACAATAACAATAAATATTTAGCAACATAATAATAAGTATAATAATAATAATAATCATAATTATCATAATTAAAATAATCATGTTAACAATAAAAGCATAATATTAATAGCAAGATCCTAGGCATGATACTAACAAGATTAATAACAAACCCTAGCATGTCACTAAGTATCAAAATCAAAGCTTTAACCCTAACATGATACTAAAATGATTAGGAAAGAAAATAGGAAGCATCGCAGGAATCAAAATTATCATATTTGATATTAGAAATTATCCTAAACATGATACTAGGAAGATCAAAACACCCTAACATGACACTAGGAATCATAATAACAACCTAGACATGATTTCTATATCATAATATCAATAAATCAATTAAATCACTTACTTGAATTCCTCGTATCTCTTTCTAATAACAAAATACACACGTTAGTAACTTCAAGGAAAATAATAAAATCAAACAATTAAATTAAATAATTGAAAGAGAGATTTGTGACCAAACCCTCAGAAATTAAACTCTATTTATAGAGAAAAAAAAAGAGGGTCGAAGAATAAGAAAAGAATCCGAATTCAAATCGAAATAAACTCGATGGACAACAGTTTTTGCGGATTTTGTTTTTATCATATCTTTTGATCCAGAAGTCCAAGTAAGACATATAATATGTCTTTGGAAAGCTCTTGAAGTCTTCTTTCCAACTCAATTAGAATAAAATCAAAATATTATGTAGATAAAAATATATGTCCGAAATAGTGGAACAGTGTCAATTCTGGATAGAGTTTTGTATCTCATTCATATCTTTTTCGTTATAACTTGGATTTAATATTATAATATATCATTGAAAAGATAATTTCAAAATCTATCCATACATATAAAATTTGGATAAATATTATGAGGCACAAAAATAAAATTTGACTGTCTTTGAACATCTTTAAATTCGAAAAGAATTAGGATTTAAGAAAAAGGAAAGTTTTAAAAAAGGAAAGTTTTTATTTAACTCAAATTCTTTAATCTTATCTTTTCAAAAAGGATCATTAAGATCTTTTAGAAACTTATAGAAGCTTCTAATTAATCCTAATTAGTTTAGGAATAGGATTATACCTTTGGACTCTCCACATGATCATTGGGTCATAGGTAAAATCCGGTTTGGGTCCAGTTTAGTATTTTGGCCATAACTTCCTCATTATTCATCGGAATTGGGCTTATAATATATCGTTGGAAAGGTCTTCTCAAAACACATCCAAATACACTATTATTGGACCCTTATCATGGACCAAACTAAACTGGAATGCACGTTTTTCATAAATAAGGTAAGAAAAGAAATATTTTCAAAAACAGAAAGAAGAGATGTTTTAATAAAAACATCCTCATCACTAGACTTTTCACACTTTCGCTTCGATCGATAATCAAATGACATGAAAGGTATTCATCACTGGGTTTTGGTTTTGGGGAGACACATTTGGGTGTCTACAGTATTCTTGAAAATTCATGGAATTTTAAGAAAGCCTACACTATCTTTTAGTTATTATTAATTATTACGATTTTTTCCTATGGGTTTTTACCTTTCACTTGAAAGGATTTTTCGTATTTTTAGGCTTTAAGTGTTTTAGCCATTAGGATATTCATTTATTTAATTTATTTATGTTAGGATAGATTTAGTAGTTGGTTAAAATATGATTAGTAGATATATTTGGATTAGGATTCTTAATATTTTATCTTATTTTAGAATATAATTATTAGTTTCCTATCTTATCTTTGTACGATTTGTCACCCTATAAATATGGGTGTACATGAATAATAGTTTCAGAATAAGAGAGATTTTTTATGGGAATTAATCCTTTGAGCGTTTCTCATTTGATTGTTAATAAAAAACATCACTTGTTGCAACTTGTGATCATCTTCTAGTTGTGACTAGGAAAAGACCCTCTATTCCTGTAAGAATTACTGTACAATCCTTTAAATTTTCGTGTAATTTCTTTAGTTCTTATTAAAATCCGAAAATCCAATGTTATTATAGCTTGCCAGCCTTGTGAGAGTCTTGAGAGATCCACATCATAATGTATAATGCGGGAGCAATAGCCCAATATAGGTATTGTTGAAAATTCATGTAATTTTAAGAAAACCTACACTATCTTTTAGTTATTATTAACTATTAGGATTTTTGCCTATGAGTTTTTAGGCTTTAAGTGTTTTAGCCATTAGGATATTTATTTATTTATTTAATTTATTTATGATAGGATAGATTTTGTAGTTGATTAAAATATGATTTGTAGATATATTAGGATTAGGATTCCTAATATTTTATCTTATTTTAGGATATAATTATTAGTTTCCTATCTTATCTTTGTATGATTTGTCACCCTAAAAATATGTGTGTACATCAATAATATTTTAAGAATAAGAGAGATTTTTTATGGGAATTAATCCTTTGAGCGTTGCTCGTTTGATTGTTAATAATAAACATCACTTATTGCGACTTGTGATCATCTTCTAGTTGTGACTAAGAAGAGACCCTCTATTCCTGCGAGAATAAGAGTACTATCCTTTTATTTTTCGTGTAATTTCTTTAGTTCTTATTAAAATCCGAAAATACAATGTTATTGTAGCTTGCAAGCCTTGTGAGAATCTTAAGAGATCCACATCATAATGGTATCAGATTTTTAGGTTTTGTGAGTCCTTTTGGCACTTACACCATCTTGGTGTGTTGGTTTCGTTATCATGTTTCAACATTTGACAAAATTTTGTTGGGGTTTGGTGAGTCTGACTCACTGCGGAAACAAACCCAAAACAATACCGCACTCGCAATATATAAAACCATAAATATAATTAACTTAATTACAAGATTATGATAATAAGATTACCTTTGGAGCGTGCTTCGCCTGACCACTTGGGCTCTTACTTGAAAGCTAGCCTCGAAATTACGAAGGCCTCCAACGATGATCCACCCGCAACAACGATCACCGACTGACAAGGGTTGGAACTAGGTCGTCATCTAATTCTCCCTAAGTCAAACTAAATTTGTAAACGTTTAACAAACCTTATACGAGTATAGAGGCAAGCTAAGGGTCGAACCCAAAGGAATGAATCGAAATTATGTTATAGTCTAATGTTAAGCTAAATCGAAGAATTGTCAATGGTTGAGTATGGTAACTCGGATAACAAGAATCAAGAATTCAATCTAATTGCTAAACACTAGGGATATAGGTTCCACATGCAATCTTAACAATCATGGTAATTGATAGATCACCCAATTGATTCAAACATTGCAAGGGACAAACATTAGTTTCAATCAAAGGAATTAAAGGGTTATATCCTATAAACCAAGCTAGGGTTCACTACGAATGGTTAACAAGGAGAATCACAATCAAATTCAATCAATTAAAGCAATTCCCAAATCAATTGTTCGTGTCAGTGAGATTTGCAATGCAATCTAGATTAATCTTATAGGTTGATCACTCCTAGTCTAATTAATCATATGCACAACTATGTCATTCAATTTTATTGCAACAATCAATCAATCAAGGATCATCAACTAGCAAAAATCATCAATCAAGCATGCTTCCCCTTCTCCCTAGAAACTAATTTACTCACTAATCATGGTGAAATTTAAAGCCAAAAAAAATTCAATCTAAAACATATTCATCTCAAGCTAAATCAAAAGGAAATACAATCAATCAACAAATTCTCAAAACTAAATCAAAATCCAAACCAAACATTCAAGCATAAAAGTAAATTGCAATTGAAGTAAATTCAAAGGAAAGAAATCTTACAAACTTTGATTGATATGAAGAAGAATCGGTAACTTGATTGAAGAAACAATGTTGAATTACAAATCAAATCCAAAGATTACAATCTCTACTTTCTCTCTAACTTCTCTCTAGTTTCTCTCTCTAAAAGCTAAGCAAATGAAATATTATCTAAAAGTTGGCCCTCAAAAGGATTTACAAAAGTATTTATAGACAAATAAGAAAAACTGATCGGCCGCGCCCTCTCCAAGAAGACTCCGCGGGCGCACAGAAATGGGTACTAAACCCATAACTAACTCTGTGGTCAAACTAGGCAAAACCCGCGCCCACGGCTCACGGCGCGACGGATGCCCTATTCCAAGCGAAGCAGGGGGCCGCGGTCTCTTTAATCTGGAGCGGCCTCTTCAAGCCGCGGCTAGGGCGCGGAGTGTTCGTGCCCAAAGTCACCAAAATGGTGCACATAACTCGTGCCTGCGGCCATGAGAAGAAGAGGAGCGCCCTCTCTAAGCCCTCTCCATGAGGCTTGAAACTCCTTTAATTGGCTCTTTTTGCTCCTCTTGAATCCTTTGCAAAGCTAAGTCTTTAGGGACCTAAAAATCAAAACCAAAGAGAGAAAATAGAAGAGAAAAAGAGCAATATAAAATGTAAACACGAAGAAAAGCACATAAAGGAGAGTAAAACACGAAGCAAGAAGAAATAGAGAAACTAAAGGAGAAATGACCAAAATAGTAAAATAAAAGCATAAAAAATATAGTGAAAATATTTTAAAACACTACCCTATGAGTGCCATAAATGACACTCATCAAATTCCCCCAATCTAGATTTTTGCTCGTCCCGAGCAAAACAAAGGCTAAGAAGGAATAAAGAGGGTTTATTTAGAAAAGAAGAAGAGAGAAAAGAAAATACACTAAGACTCACTAACGTAGGAATCACGGGTGTTTTTAGCTACAACAAACCCTTTAAACCCCAAAGTCGCCTATGAGGACGAGTGCGGTCTCGTAAGGGTTTCCTAAGAGTTTAACCCACAACGCTTTGAAATAAAATGAGGCAAAAAAATTTAAAAAGAAAAGAAAGTAAAACAAAAATTCAAACAAATAGCTCTTGACAAGGACTTTCACAAATGGCCAAATGCAAATGCATGAAAACTTTTCTATATGGAATGGGTATGCATGCTTCAAGATATTCACGGTTGATTGAAACATAAGGTATGCTAAGCGTAGAGAACTAAAGAGGCTCTATCCACTTTCACCCCAACCAATCTAGCCACGTTCTCCCTATGGTTTCAAATCTTCCCTTAGTAAGTGTCCCTTTGGTTCCTCGAATGAACCGGAAAAAGAATAGAATTTTAGGGTTTTCTCGACATCTTGACCTTGCATCCCTTTTCCTTAGGCTTTAACTCATAATGCCCTCCCTCGGTATATGACTCAACCACTAGGTCGAAAGGACTTTCCCAAAGGTTGTAATGTAAGGGCAAAAGGTTAGGGGTAGGCTAAAATTTTAAAATTTGGTGGTATCCCTAAAAGTGAAGCAAAGAACGGGCCCTTTCTTAGAATCACAATCAATTAGTCACCAAACAAAAACAAACTAACACCCCCAAGCTTATTCAAAGCTATATCCACAAGTATATATACAAAAAGCGTAAACGCTTCTCCCCCAAGCTAAAAGGAAGCATTGTCCTCAATGCTTGAAAAGGGAAAAGAAATTACATCAAAATATTTTTGAATTTTTCTCATTTTCAATTTTTTTTTTGATTTATTTTGTATTTTCGTTCATAACAAAACAATTGTCCATGCCTCTTACACTTAGGATGGCTTTTACAAATATGCAATTGCATTGTCCTTGCCTTTTGTTTTACTTTGGACGGCTTTTACTTTATTCACTTGCCATTATTCACACAAATATCACAACATAATCTTGCTTTCAAGATAACCAAAAACCAAAACTTCTTCACCACAAACTCCAACAATAATGATCAATTGCTTCAGAAAAAACAATGATGGAAACGTAAATGAAACAAAAGGCTTAAGAACTAAAGATGTGGCTTGAAAAGAAGGAAAAAGGCTCAAATGGTTAGCAAGATGGAAAATGTAAGCCCAATGAACTGAAAAGAAATAAAAATCATAGAAATGAAAAATTACCTCCCCGAAAAGATGCCTATGTCCTCCCTAGTTGGTTCGGCCTCGAGTTTGAGAATTATGAGTCAAGATTCTAGATTAGGTCCGCAATAGTCAAGGATCCATGCCGCTCATGCAAATATATGTTGAAGGCTTGAAAAATAATGAACCTCACATGGATGTAGCAAAAACTCACTAAAGGCGTCAAATCAACCAAAGGAAGCAACTCCGTCTTACCACAAACCCAACAGAATCCGGCTTCAAGGCCCCAAAAAGTCTAATCCACTACCTCAACATACCCTATCCTAGAGTCAACCACAAATATTCTCAAAACATGCACACCAATTAAACATAGGAAAGCATACATGCAAAGGCAAAATTCCGAGTTGTAGAATGTCCAAAGAAAAGAGTTTAACAAACAAAAAGAAAAAGAATAGCCTCATAAAAATTGTTTTATTTGTATTTGAAGGAAGGAAAAGAACTAAAACCAAAATAAAGAGAGAAAAGCACAAGAATGCAAGAAATAACAAGTAATACCCAATCATAAAAAAAGTGGTCATTTGACAACAATGCTAATGACCCCAAACACGCTAGGTGTTACAAAGAAAACATCTTCGAACCATTCAAATCATCCTAAAGCTAATCCTAAACTAAGCAACTAAGAAAAGAAAGAGAAGAGATATAGAAAGATCTCACCGGGCGCCAAAGCTATGCTACATAAATCAAGGTGTAAGAGCACCTTACGAATCGTTGAAATCCAAAGCATAAGTGTAGGGAATAATTTCAAGCTTTAATCCCACTAGCTTGAACCCCACTGTGATCATACACTAAAGTACAATGGCGTCCAAAAGGGAAGAAGACAGAGCAAAAGAGTCGCCAACAAGTTTTTTCAGGAACTTGTAAACCGTTCATAGGGTGAAGGTTACACCCCTTAACGATCCAAGAGATCGTCAACTCCATAAGGTCTAGAACCAAATAAGGGTTCGGGGATGAAGGTACAAATCTAACCTAAAAGAGATTGAACCTGCCCTAATAATAGGCCTCTACTTTATTCTGATCGTATTCATGTGCGCTTTCTGACTAACATGCAATCATTAGGATTAACCCTAAACCTGTTTAATCTATGTTGGTTGAATATTAATGCACAAATAAACTATTATTGGTGATCACTTGAATTATAATCAAATAAACCTAAACAAGATTATTAATTATCTTATTAAGCGTGATTACAAGTACCAATTCCCTTTAAACATGCAATAAAAGGTGTGATCAAGCAATAAATAATAAGCATCAAGCAACATAATAATAAATATCATCATCATAAACAATAAACATCATAATAACAATCATACTAACCATAATAATAATCATGTTGATCATAATAATAATAATTATAACAATAATAAAATTATAATCATAATCAAAACAATTATAAATATAATCATAGATCATGTTAAAGCATAATAATAGCAAGATCCTAGGCATGATACTAACAAGATTAATAACAAACCCTAGCATGTCACTAAGCATTAAAAATCAAATCTTTAATCCTAACATGATACTAACAATCATAAATATTAGGAAGAGAATAAAAGGCATCACAAGAATCATATTTGATATTAAAATTACCCTAGACATCATACTAGGAATATCATAATAACAATATAAACATGATTTCTACATCATAACAATTAAACCATTAAAGTACTTACTTCGATGCTTCGTACCTCTTTCTAATAACAAAATACACACGTTAGTAACTTCAAGGAAAATAATAAACAAACAATTAAATTAAATAATTGAAAGAGAGATTTGGGACCAAACCCTCAGAAATTAAACCTTTCACGTCTAGGGCGAAGGCAACTTCGAATATGGCTAGGTGTTTCTAGATCTTGTGAATGCGAAATTTTGTATGTAGAAAGCTATTTTAGAAAGAGAGAAAGAGAGAGAGAATAATCAAGAAAACTTCATGAGAGTTGGTGAATGATTAAGAGAGAACTAGAGAATTAACGATTGCGAATGAAAACTGATTGTAGGTGAATGATGGATGTAGATGATGAATGAAAACAGAGTTTTTAATACGATATTTATAGAGAAATTCAGCCAAAAAGATAAAATAAACAAAACAGAGTCTGACGCACAAAAAACAGAGCTGGCGCCACCCTTGGCTAACTGGCGCCAGACACCAACACTAGCGCCAGGCGCCAGGCCTGGTTCCAGGCGCCAAGCCTGATTTTAACGCGTTTTCGAAAATCAGATAAATTTGTCGTACTGGAGGATAAAATCATATAATTTCCTCGAAAATGCTATTTGATTTTAATTAAAACTTTGAAAAGTCAAAAGTCAATTTATCAATGGTAATTGAATTAGGAATGAAAAGAACCTTCTAGAAGATTCTAGAAGACTAAAACCATTCCTAATTGCATTAGGAATGATAAATCACATTAGGCCCTCCTCTAGATCATTGGGCCGCATATAAGGCTCAAACCGGGCCCAGTTTAGTAAATTGGCCATAATTTCCTCAATATTCATCGGAATTGGGCTTATAATATATCATTGGAAAGCTCTTGTCAAGCCTCATCCAACTACACTATTATTGGACCCATATCATGGACCAACCAAACTGGATTGGCTGTTCTCTTAAAATAAGTTTTCAAAAACAGAGAGAAGAGAAAAGACATTAAAACTATCCGTAACACTAGACTTTCCACACTTTCACTTCATTCGATTATGATTCGACGCGAAAGGTACTCATCACCGGGTTTGGTTTTGGGAAGACACAAATGGGTGTCTACAGAAGCCCCCACTTTGACTGAGTTTGGAGAAACGCAAGTTTCGAAAACAAAAGTCAAAGTATCGATAGGGACGGAGAATGATTCAGAACGTTCTGCGATCCTAAATCACTCTTGTAACGCTGATACCTGCAAACTAGCATTAGTTAAACAGATAAGAGAGTTAAGAAACGCGTATCTTGCACCGTCGAGCACACGTCTCTAAAAGTAACCGATTACTAAATCATGTCAAATTGCTTAGAGGGGATAACTGGCGTACCAAGGAACCCAAAAATATGTTGTAGAAGGCTAACACAACCTCATCAGGTGGCTGGGTGCTTTGGCGCCGCTGAAAAACCATCAGCGCCACCTTATTAGCATTAGAGCCAGGCGCCAAGCCTAATTTGTGACGCTAATGCATAGGGCATGGCGCCAGCATGGGGACTTCCTTAAATACCCATTTCCCCTTCATTTTGCTGTTGCTCGTCGCGATTTTGCTCAAAAGAAAGTCCGAAAACTTCAATTGCTCGGTGCTTGCTTGTTTCTCAACCTAATTCGCTCAAATTTGTTGCAAATCAAAGCTCTTTTCATCTATTTTCCTGATCTATGTAAGTTTTCTTCAAACTCACATCAGTTTTTATAAATTCTTGGCATGTTTATTCACGAATTTTATTAAAATTCGAAACTTATAATGCTCAATTTGCTTTGTTTGTCAAGTTTTATGCCATGAAATTGCTTGATTATGTTTGTATATTGCCTTGGGAGTAATTTGAGACTTGTTTGACTCAATTTGGTGAAGAAATGAGCAATTTGCCATTGTTGGACCTCTTAAGGTCGTGAAGAACAATGTGGCTCGTTCTTGATGTTTTTGCTAGCAATTATTGTTCAATTTGTCACAATTATCACTATAGTGTTGCAAGAAATTGTTTGATTGCTTGAAAAATGATGTTATGCTCAATTCGAATTTGTGCTCTGTTTTAGTACTACGTACTCTGTTTTTTTTTTTGTGAACATAGTATCATGCGGCTAGACGAACATTAGATACTATAGAACCTTAATTTATGATGATTTTGCATAATGTAGCATGGCTAGACAACGAGGCTCGGGTTCACGGTCCCGAAACACTAGACGGGAGCATGAGCCCGTGGAGGACGACGCCGAGCCGTCCACTTCGCTTGGTCGGCTTCCGGAGTGGGATGAGCGGACCTTGTTCTTCGCCCCTGTCCACCACATTTCTGAGAGGGTGCGACGGGGCATCGCGCCCGGGAGGACGCGGCATCACGGCTCCGGCTGTGATGGTTTAGGCGATTTGTACAGGATGTACATCGCCAGGGATCTTGAGACGAGGCTCCTATGGGAGTCTTGCGGACTAGCTACTCTGTTCGAGACCTCCGAGGCTATGATTGCCTCCAGCGGGGGTCACCACGTAGTGCGCGCTTTGGTGGAGTTCTTTTGGGACACGACCAACACCTTCCATTTCCCCTGGGGCGAGATGATGGTCACCCCTACGGACTTCAGTCTCATCACAGGACTAGAGTTCACTTCTGTGCCACTGCCGTTTGACAGTGGAATCGACGTCTTCTCTTCGGAGGTCGAGGAGCTGTTGGGGCCGATCGCTATTCGGGCCCGAGCTGAGGTCGAGACGACTCAGTTTAGCGCTAGGGGAATTCGCCGCTCGACACTGGCAGCGGCTCTTGATGACGATGCGACCATCCGAGAGCAGCGGGTGCGCATCTTTGCGCTGATGTTGTTGTCAGGGACATTCTCCCCTGACAAAGGCAGTAGGGCGTTGCTTTACTATCTTCCTGCTGTCCGTGATCTTCACCGGATCGGGACTTATGACTGGGCCAGCGTGGCCTATGCTGACTTCGTTCGTGCGCTGAGGGACTCGTGTCGACACTGGTCCTTTGGGACGAACGTCGCTTTATCTGCCTTTTGGAAGGTTGTTGAGGTAAACATTATTCCCTATAAGGTTTAGCTCTACATATTAGTTAGCATTTACTCACACTTTTAAACCCTTGTAGATCTGGTTCTACGAGTACTTTCCTTCTGCTGCGCCGGCGAGACCATCGCCGCGGGGATTTCCAGTGAGCGCCTCTTGGGGCGGTCATCATGTGGATATGTCTACTACACATGTCCGGAACTGGATCATCTCGGTACGACTTTTATTGTTTATTTTGCTTTTCCGTAGTGCTTTAGACCTGTTCTTCCCTGATTGATGCACTTTATAGGGACCTGAGGTGGTATACCGGCCGGGGGGGTGGTTGGACAGTCCCTGGGTTAGCCGCACAGTATTCTGCTTAGCGTCGCTATTTTCTGGGGACTTATAGAGCGATCGCGTACTTGGGAGAGAGGGTCGCTAGACAGCATTCTTCTGATGTCTTCGTCGTTCCCGCTGCTCCACCACGTCATATGTTTGACGAGGCGCGGTTGTCGAGCATGTCTGAGGGAGCTGGTACCCCTTGGCGGTCCCAAGTGATCCTGGGGCGGTGTTATGCTGAGGAGCTACTACCTTTATTAGCTCCAGCCCCCGTACCGGCTGAGGATGTGAGGGTAAGATTTTTATCAGCTTTACTTTCCACTATGTAGCCCCCAAGTAATGCTTTACTGATTTTTTCTGTTTTATCAGGACGGTGCTGCTGAGTTCGTGCCACCCCGTATGTCCATCCACTACCAAGGGATGTACGGGCCGATCGAGGAGATGATTCCTCCGGCTCCCGAGGGCGAGCGCTTCATAGAGCGGTCGATTCCTCGCCACCAGACTGGAGTAAGCCTAGTTTTTTCAGAATTTTTGTGTTCATATATCATGCATTTTTACTGACTTATTTTTCTGACAGTTTTCACGCGTGGTGGTTTCGGCGATGGCACGATGCATAGATGCCTTCCGGAGCCAGCTCGTCCGAATGAGGAATGCGGCCACCTGCCGTCGGGATGACGTCATCCGAGAGGTAGCTTTTCTTTACTCATTATTTTTGCATTGCTGCTTCAATTTTACCTTGTTTCTGATTTAATTCTTTTTGCAGGGCCAGCCTATTGCTTCTCACACCCGCACGAGACCTGAGGGGCGGAGGGATCCAGCGAAGTCTAGCTCAAGACGTCGGCGCACTTCGTTAGGGGGTAGAGGCGGTCGCTCTGAGGCTGCTCGAGCTGACGTTGCAGAGGGCTCGGGATCGTCTTCTGAGGGTGCTCACGCTACACCGGTAAGAGAGGCTACCTCGGCTTTCAAAGGTGGTGGGATGTACGAGATAGGCTCGTCATCGCAGCAGCCTCCGCGGCCTCAGCCTCAGGTTGATCCTGGCTGGAGTGGTCCTATATTGAGTCTTCCTCCTCCTACGGAGACTGGAACGGAGACTGGAGCTGGAGCTGGATCTGGTGGAGAGGTGACTCCTCGTACGACGCATTTTTATGATATGATGGGCCTACGTCCTCGGCGCCGTAGTTTGTTCTTGTGTATATTTTATTTTGACTTTTCCTAGAACTTTGCTTTAAACTCATTATACATTTTGTATCTTTATGTTATTATGAGTTTATTTGATTGTTATTATTATGTGTATGTTGGTGTGTGCAAGAAAAGTGTGACAAACAATTTTGCGAAAAAATTCCGTCATTTTTATTATTGATGGAGGGTGTTTCGGGGGTTTTTGTCCCTAGGGAGAGTTACAACACTGAAACTGGATTCAACTGAGGATGCCTGTACCTGCAAAGCAAACGGGCCGCCGGATGGTCGGTGGTCCGCCTCCGAAGATTAAGTCAGTAAACGTTTGGAAATAAAACGTGCGGAAGTAAAGTTATCTGCTTGAATTCCAAGCTCAGGTAAAGTGCTGTGTGTTCCTTGAAAACGACAGCTCTTTGGTAAGTGACGTATTGTCTCGTGTTGCGTGTCAAAAATTCTCCCTCTTTGTCATAAATGACCTAATGTCCCTATTTATAGGGTCCTTTTAAAAAGTGTGCCTTCCTAGGATCTGGTGACCTAGTAATTAGGTCACGCCGTTTTGCGGCGCCTCGGGATTTGGGCCTTAGAAAGCCGCCATCCTAGGGCCAATGCCTGAGTGACACGTGTCACTGTGCCCAAAGGATTTTGAAGCACTTTTTGTGTGACACGTGTCGCCACCTGAATGGTCCCTGCTGGACCTTCAGTCCACGTAGGACGGAGCAGAGTCCACCCTCCACGTGTCATCATTCCATAGGTCCAAATGGCACCTATACGGAGGACACGTGGCACTTTATGATTGGGCCACCTGGCCGGCTATAAAATACCCAAATCATTTGCCCCTCACATGGGTCACGTGCATTGCACGTGACTCCTGTGACAGGTGTCAGTATCTGAGTGGTCAGATTCGAAAATTTACTGGAGGGAAAAAATGAGGGTTTTACCCCCCTATAAATAGTAAGGTTTGACCCCCCCCTTTTGGATTCACACCTTGGCGAATCTCTGGAGAATCTTGGACTTTTTGACTTAAAGAATCTCAAAATTCCCTAAGCGTTTTTCAAGCATCCGACACTCGGCCAACAGTCCGACCGTTCTTTAGTCAACCAGGCGTCTTTCTCTCTTCTTCTAAAGGTAACGCCTGTATTTCCTTTTTACTCTTCATTTTTTCTTTGTTTTCGAAAAAATGGCTCCCCAATTGCATGCGGCACGGCGTAGGATAGTGATCAGCTGGTCACCGGGGACGGCTGAATCTAGAACTAGCAGTGCCGAATGCTTGGCCAAAGACCCTGCTTTGCGAACTTCTCCGAATCCGACCGTTTCCGTGTCTGTGCAGGACACTATGGCTAGAATCAAAAGAACAACAAGGCAGTGTAGCTCCGATGGAGTTTTCTACCATTCGGATGGGTCGACTGTTTTTTCAGACGACTCAATAAGAGTGCCTCGAAGTGAGCTGTCGGAACACCCTGACAGCCCATCCTATCTTCCTCCTACCCCCACCTATTACCATTCGCCCACATCTAGTGGAACTCCCAGTGATAGAATCCTGGGGGAGGCGGATGAAGAATATCAACCCGGGCCTTCTGGACAGGCACCGGAAGAGAGTCTAGGGGAGGACCCCGCTGGCACCAGTCGGCGGTCCCCTAGCTCTGATGAGAGCTCTGATGACGAGTCGGCCTCGTCATCTTCTTCAGAGAATGCCTCCGTAACTTCAGAGGAGGCTAGATCAAGCATAGATTCTGCCAGAGAGTCCCTGGCAGTGGATAGGGGGGAAAGCTGGGCCGAGCCGAGTGCTTCCAGGCGCTTGGAGAGAGCCCCCTACTATCAGCATGTTCCGCCAGGCAGGCGGAGCGCCATGGCATCCGACCTTGTCAATTTTAGGCGCAAGGTCGTCCTAGGCTATGGCTACACTTTGTCGGTCCCTAACGAGGGCGACACCGTAACCTGGCCGAGCCTGGCCAGCTATCAAGACAAAGCATTCGGCTGCTATGAAGCGGCCTTCCAGGCTGGCCTCCGCTTCCCTCTCCATCCGGCCGTGGAGAGGATCTTGGACGGATACCAACTGGGTATCTGGCAACTTGTACCCAACTCCTGGATCAATATTCTGGGGTACGTTGCCGCCTGTGAGATGCTGCAGGTGGAGGCGAGCTTTAAAGCGTTCGCCCACATGCACTATCTGAGCAGGGCGCCTGCTAGGGGCGGTGAAGGCTGGTACACCTTGACCACTTGCAAGGGGTACATGATAGCTGTTGGCAAAGAGAACAAGTGGAAAGACTGGAGGACTAAGTTTTACTTAGTGAAGTCTGCCGACAGCCGCCTGAACCAAAAGTATAACAGGTGGAATAAGGATCCACCTCTCCTAGCAGGCAGGAGCGCATTGCCGCCTATTCCCAGGCGGGCAAAGGAAGAGATCATGGACGCGGGGTTGTTTACCGTGTCCGTGTGGACGAATGATGAGGGGGACAAGGAGGTCACCCCTCAATGCCATCTCCCTTTGTACAAGTGGTTCGAAGAAGGGACATTCTTAGCTGCCTGTGGGCTAAGTTCTGAGATGCCGAGAGGTAGTCGGCCGTCTGTTTTATATGCAATTTACTTTTGCTTTTCAGTACTTGTTTAATGATGCTAATCACTTGTTCATTTTTGCAGACAAAGTAATGGAAAAGCTCTTGGCCACAAGGAAGCCGGCTGTATCTACTGCTCGATACAGGTCGAATGTCCTGAACAGGGCAGACGTAACCACTCACACCAAAGTGGACGAGCAGAAAACTGGCGAGAAAACTGGCGGCACCTCCAAGGTAGAAAATTGTTATACTTTCATTTCTGACCAATATTAAATTTGCCCGAATGATTTCTAACTTGCGTTTATCTTGTGTTGATGTAGGGTGCGCCTTCCAAATCTCCTTCAAAACCATCCGACCCTAAAATCCAAAAGACTAGGGCGGGTGATGTGAGCGCATCCGGCAAGGGCGGACGGAAGCACATTGCTCATAGGCCCAAGAAGGGCCCAGACGCCTCTTCTCTCGAAGCTGAAAAGGAGATCTGCAAACCGGATGCCCAGAGGGCATCGAAGGGTGGCTTTAAGCAACCCACCACTGCTGTCGGCTCAGCAGGAGAGAAGAGGAGCCTGGGGAGAGAGGAGGAACAGAAGGACGACGGTAAAATCCATTCACCTCTATTGTTCTTCCATTTAGATGTACTTGAGTTATTTTTCTAACTTTCTCTCCTTCTCAGTTCCTGTGCAAAGGCCGACTGTAGTCCAGATGGCTAAGTCCATGCTGAGGGCGGTTGATCCTGACGACAAGGCGTCTGTCAGAGGAGTCGACACCCTTGACTTGGATGGCATCTTGGGGAACCTCTGCGAGGTATGAGTCTTAGCTCAAGCAAATTTTTTTTTTTTTTTACTAAGTATTATTTCTTTTTCCGCCTGGTTTTAACCATTCGGCTCTTTTGCAGGCCATGCTGCGCGTCCAAGGGCTCAGGCAACCCCTCAAGGAGAAATCCAAAGAGGTAACAGTCGCTAAAGCTCGGGCCGAGTCCGCCTTGGATCGAGCTCAATTTGATATTGCTCAGAATGAGTATCTGAAGCTTGATATGATGTATTCGCAGGCGGAAGCCAATATGCAGGTGAAGAAGGACCTGGACTCAGCCCGCCTGCGCATCACTTCCCTTAAGAAAGAGATTACAACTCTTAAGGAGAAGCTCGAGCCTCTTCAAGATGCCAAAGAAGAGGTCGAGAGAGCCAAGCAGAAGGTGGGCCGCCTGGAGCAGCGCCTCAGCAACCAGGAGCATCAGCTGAAGTCCAAGTTTGAGTCCGTGGCTGATCAAGAGAGAGAGGCTCTTGTTAAGCAAATGATGAGCGATTATGAAGCCATCATGCGGGACACTTGGGTGGCTGTACAGCCGGACTCGGACTATAAGATTTGGAAATCCAAATTTGACGAAGCCAGCAAAGCATTCGACGCTCGCCTTATTGAAGAGGCTGAGAATGCTGAGGCCGAGGAAAGTTCTGGGTCCGACTCTTCTGGGGAGTTGTCCTCTGGTGGCGAGGAGGAGGATCAGGCGGAGGAGCAAGAGAAAAAGGATGAAGAGCAGCCGAAGGACGACAGGCCGGCTGTCACTAAAGAGGCTCTCCCCTGATCACTTAAGCTTTTATGCTTTTCTGCGGCCGAATGGCCATGTACTTTTCTTTTCCGGCCTGCGTGCTGAGTATTTGTATCTTTACCGACCAAGGGGTCGGGTAATTTGACAATCTTTCTGGCTTTGCCAGATAACAATCTTAACCCATCGTCTAGTGACGATTGGTCTTTTTAATTTGAATCATTTGGCCATTTGGCTGAAGTTATCCATATTGTTGTCCTTTGCATTTTTAATTTTTCATTGCATGTTTTTGGCTAAGTATTATAACCTGTTTACCATGCGAATGTTCTTGCCCCTGGACGGATGTCAAGTGGTTTCGGTTTATTGGATTGATTGACTTAGAAATTTTTGATACTTAGAAGAGTATGCATGGTTTCTAAGTCAATCAATCACTATGGTGATTGCCCCAAACCACGCGGCAGACGTCCATCCAGAATTGGCAAACATAAGTGTTCATTCGGCCATTGGCTCGAACTAACTCAAATTTCCAACTTAGCTAATTTGCTAAGGGTAAACCTCCGCCTGTTCTGCCCCATAAGCAAAAACAAGCGCCTCCGGCCATAGGCCTCTTTGAGATAAAATGCTAAGTTTGTAACTTAACCAATTTTCTTTAAAAATAATTGTCCGCCTATCTTGCCCCATAGACAAGGATCAGGCGTCATCCGGCCAATAGCCTTAATAAGTGCTAAGTAGTTAACTTAACTTGTATATTAATCAAATATTCCGCCTGTTTTGCCCCTGAGCAATAACAGGCGCATCCGACTTTATGCCTCGCTTAGCCTCTACTTATGAAACAGTGACCATTTCTGAACTGCGCTAGACAGAAAGTTCAGGTCTTTTAGATTTCACTTTCGATTAAAACAAACGACTGCGAATGCTGCCTTAGCATTCGGTAGGGCCGCTTGATATGTTCGTAGAGCAATGTGCCACCCAAATGGGAGATGCTTCTCCTCGACGAATTCGCCCAAATGGACGTCGCCGGTTATCTGGCTAATGTTGGAGCAGACGGTCATGCTCATGTTGGAGCAGACTGTGACCATTCGGTCTCTTTTTGTTTACTAACATCCGGCCATGGGCCTCATCATGATTTTATCTGGCCTTAGGCCTCTTTAATGATTAAGTAAATATTCGTCAAGTGTTGGTGTAAACTTGATGAATTTTGTAGGAACGACTGTTCTAAAACAATCGGCTCCTTCAGAGGGATTGGGGCGTCTGCTGTTGGGACAGACGCTTTCCAAACATATTGGCCGTCTGTATTTGGTACAGGCGACACTTAAAAAACTTAAATAAAAAGATAAGTTGGGAAATGAAGGCATATTCTCATCAACAATACGTGAGATTTACAAAATTGAGGTTTTTACATTCGTACTTAGAAGTAGTACTTTTTCAAGTTGTCTACATTCCAAGTTCTGGGCAGCTGCCTGCCGTCTGGGTCTTCCAGGCGGTAGGTGCCGTCTCTTACTTCCTCATAGATTTGGTAGGAGCCTTCCCAATTTGGGGTTAGCTTTCCCTGTTCGTTCGCCCTACCGACTGCCTCCATTTTCCGTAGCACAAAGTCCCCCACTTTGAGAGGACGCTTGTGTACTCTTTGTTGTATGCCCGAGTCATTCTCAGACGGTATATCTCATGACGCAAGGCAGCATTGCCCCTGCGCTCTGGAAGTGAGTCCAATGCTAGGCGCATGGCCTCCCAATTTGCCTCTTCATCATACAACATGATTCGAAGGGTCGGCTCATAGTGCTCAATGGGCAGAACAGCTTCTGCACCATACACCATTAGGAATGGGGTTTCTCCCGTTGCCCCTTTAGCAGTCGTTCTGATGGACCAAAGGACGAGTGGTAATTCATCCGCCCAAAGGCCACCAGCCCGCTCAATTTTCTTTTTAATCTCGTCTGAGATTAACTTGTTGAAGGCTTCGACCTGGTCGTTTGCTTGCGGCCGGCCGACTGATGCGAAGAAGCTTGAGACCCCCTGGTCTCCCAGCCAAGTCTTGAGTTGAGGCGTCTCAAATTGAGGACCATTGTCAAAAACCATAGACATGGGCACCCCGAAACGAGTGATTATGTTCCTCCAGATAAAGGAAATGACGTCTTTAGTCTTGATGTTTTTGACTGCCTCAGCCTCTACCCACTTGGTAAAGTAATCCACAGCCACCATTATATAGCGCTTGCCGCCTGGTGCAGTTGTATATGGCCCCAGAATGTCCATGCCCCATTTGGCAAAGGGTATTGGGCTGTGGATGGCCGTCAGGTCTGTAGCCGGACGATGGATGAGCTTGCCAAACTTTTGGCACTTGTCACATTTTTTTACCATTTCCATGGCATCCGACTCCAGAGTTGGCCAAAAGTAAAACCGCCTGGCCTTGGCCGCGAGGGATCTGCCGCCTATATGGGAGGCGCAGAATCCCGAATGCAACTCTTCGAGAACTTCCTTCCCCTTTTCAGGGGTAACACACTTCAACAGGGGTTTCAAAAAGCCAGCCCTTAAGAGCTCTCCTTGTCGCAACTCGAAGTTAGCTGCTCGTTTTTTTAGAACAGCCGCTTCCCGTGGTGAGTTAGGGAGCGTGCCGTCTGCAAGATAGGTCCGGATGCTGTCCATCCAGGTTGAGCTTCGGTCAAGATTTCCAATGGGGTCTTCCTCAGATATGCTTCTTTTTTCCATGACCTCCCAGAAGACTGACCGAGGCGTTTCACAGGAGGCGGATGATGCAAACTTGGACAGAGCATCCGCCTGATTGTTTGAAGACCTGGGCACTTGAGTTAGATGAAATTTTTCAAGTGACCCAACTTCACTCTTGACCGCCTGCAAATATTTTATCATGGCTGGATGAGTGGCCTCGTACGTTCCATTAACTTGGAGTACGACCAGTTGAGAATCAGAGCAGGCGGATATCTTCCTCGCCCCTGCCGCCTTGCAATACCGGATGCCGGCCAGCAGGGCCTCATACTCGGCCTCATTATTAGAGACCTGAAACTTGAACCGTAGTGCGTATTCGTACTTATCTCCTTCAGGAGATTGACAGATAATCCCCGCACCACAGCCGTTCACAGTGGAGCTCCCATCCACATACACTTTCCAAACCTGGTCAGTATTGTCCGGAACAACCGGCCTTGTCATTTCGACAATAAAATCAGTGAATGCTTGTCCCTTTATTGCCTTCCTTGGTTCGTAAGTGATTTCTAATCTTTGCATTTCAATCGCCCATTTGAGCATTAGTCCAGAAGACTCCAAGGTTGTGAGTGGCCGTTTTATCGGTTGGTCAGTATAGACCTCTACCGCATGCGCCAAGAAGTAAGGTTTAAGCTTTTTGATGGCCATGTAAAGGGCAAGGCCGAATTTCTCAACCATGGGGTACTGAAGCTCCGCATTTCTCAAAACATGGCTTATGAAATACACCGGGAGCTGGATGCCGTCTCTTTCAGCTAAGAGGACAGCACTGAGGGCATGATCAGAGACGGCTAAGTACATGAAGAGCTTCTCTTTAGTCAAAGGGCTGACAAGCCTCGGCAAAGAGTGCAGATGAGTTTTTAGCCTTTGAAAGGCCGCCTCTGCATCATCCCCCCATTCAAAGTTTGTCTTCTTTTTGATTGCCTGGAAAAAGTAGAGACACTTGTCACCTGAACGGCTGAGGAATCTCCCCAGGGCCGTCAGACAACCTGTTAGTTTTTGCACTTCCTTCATAGTACGGGGCGACTGCATGTCGATCACCGCCTGTATTTTCTCAGGGTTGGCCTCTATTCCCCTTTGGTCAATCAAAAATCCGAGAAACTTCCCAGACTCAACACCAAAGACACACTTTTTTGGGTTAAGCATGACCTTGTGCCGCCTGAGTGTGGCGAATGTTTCTCGGAGATCAGCAAGGTGATCCGCCTGCTGTTTGGATTTGACTATCATATCATCAATGTACGCCTCTACATTCCTTCCGATTTGATTAATGAAGACCGTATTAATCATTCGTTGGAAGGTAGCAGGCGCATTCTTCAAACCAAACGGCATCACCGTATAGCAGAACAACCCCTGATCAGTGACGAATGCCGTCTTTTCTTGATCTTTTTTCCACAGGGGGATCTGATGGAAACCTGAATAGGCGTCCATGAAACTCATCAGGGCATGTCCGTCTGTTGAGTCGACCAGACTGTCGATCTTAGGCAGTGGATAGCTATCCTTTGGACATGCCTTGTTGAGGTCTGTGTAATCAACACACATCCGCCAAGTTCCATTCGGCTTTTTTACTAACACAACGTTAGCTACCCACTCAGGGAAGTTGCACGACCGAATGAACTTGGCATCTAACAGCTTTTTTATTTCGGCAGCTGCCGCCTGACTTCTTTCTTCGCCGTGGTTTCTTTTCTTTTGTCGGATGGGCTTCTTTTTAGGATCCACGGCGAGTTTGTGGACAGCGAGATCCGGGCTGATGCCTGGCATCTCCTCCACTTCAAAGGCAAAGATGTCTTTGAATTCTTTGAGCAGCTGGTGAAGGTTTTCACCCAGCTTTGCAAAGGCAATCGTCACCACCTTAACAGTCCGCTCTGGACGGCTGTCTTCCAGAGGGATATCAATGTGTTCACCAGCAGGCTGGGGACGAAGATCATCCGACCGTTCCCCAGTTAGTGATTGCTATTGCTTGTCTTTTTTGACCACCACCAGCTGATCAGTCTTTCTTTTCTTTCCGGCTGGTGGGGCCAACTGTTCTTCCTCGACATCGTCGAGGTCAATCATTTGCTTGCCCCGGCCGGATGCTGCGGCCGCAGGCTTGACGTCCGAGAGATAACACTCTCGAGCCGTCTTTTGGTCCCCATTAAGGGAACCAACTGTTCCATCATCCTTCTCATACTTGAGTAGCATGAGAGCAGGGATGATGACGGCCTTACACTCATTAAGAGTGGGTCGGCCAAAGATGAGGTTGTAAGCCCTGAGCTCTTCAACCACTAGGAAACGGATGGTCATGTGCCGACCGTCTCCCCTGCTTCCCAGGCGGACAGGTAGGTCAATTCGTCCGACTGGGTGCACAAGTCCTCCCCCAAACCCAACTAAGGTGTGGGTGACCTCCATCATGCTATCCGGTTTGTACTTGAGATTGGACAAGCATTTGAGGCTGATGAGGTCAGAGGAACTTCCTGTGTCAATCAGAATTCGGCCAACCAGCTGGGAAGGTGGATCATGCGGCCGACGAACTTTGCCTCTGTCCTGTTCGGTGATGACAACTTTAGGGAAGGTGGATGTGCTAGCTGTATCCCCCTCCTCAACAGAATTGACCATCTTTCTTAAATGGTCCTTGGTACCCCGAATGGTCGGGCCACCACCGGCAAATCCGCCTGCTATGGTGTACACCGGTTATTCATCTGTTTCGGCACTCACAGCAGGCTGGGGAGTCTTTTTCTTGGACTGCCCCGGATTTGCTTTTGAAGTCACTTTGGACTTCACATAGGACTTCAGCTGTCCTTTATCGGCCAGACGGTCGAGCTCCCGCTTGAGACTAAAGCAGTCGTTCGTGTCATGGCCAACATCCTCATGGAAATGGCAATGCTTGTTCTTGTTCCGATTTTCAGCGGAACCTTTCATAGCAGTCGGCTTTTCAAGAGTTAGCCGATCCTTAATTTCCAAAAGGATGGAGCAGCAGTCCTTGTGGAATTTGTACCTTGGGACGTACGGTTTCCACTCTTTTTTCTTCTTCTTGGCCGGTTGATCAGAGTTTTCAATGGCCCAGACTTGCTTTTTCTTTTTGCTCTCTTCTGGCTTAGGGGCCGGCTTAGCAGGCCGACTCTCTTTCTTCCGGTCGGACTTCTTATGGTCCGACTGCTTATTGGAGGAGCAGAGTTCGGTCGCCTGTATGTAGGCTTCCGCCTCTCGCAAGGCTCCTTGTAGGGTAAAGATTTGTTTGCGGACGAGTTCATACTTAAAAGTAGACCCGTCCTTCAGACCCTTAAAGAAGTCTGTGAAGGCGACCTCATCAGACAGCCCATGAATCTGGATTCGGACCAGATTGAACCGCCTGACGTAGGATCGCAAACCTTCTCTATCTCCCTGCTGTACATTGCCCAAGTCAAGACTTGTCTTTTTGGCAGGGATGTTCATAGAGAAGTTTGATGCAAACAAGAACGCAAGCGTCTTGAAGCTATTTATGCAGCCAGCCGGCAGGTTGCCAAACCACTGCTGGGCTATGCCCTTTAGGGTGGCTGGAAAGCAACGACACCATGCGGCATCATCCAACCCCTGTAAATACATGAGGTGGGTGTATGCCAACAGGTGGTCCTCTAGGTTGGAGGTCCCATCATAGGCCCCAACCAGAACGTTTTTAACTTTAGCCGGCTGCACGGCTTCAGTTATTTCTCTGGAGAAAGCAGAGGGTTGATCTCCAAGGTGTTGCAGCCTAAGCTGCCAGTCCATCGGCTGATAGCCGTATGCCGCCTATCCCCCGTAGAGGTTAGGCTGCATGTAAGGTACTACTGGCGCCTGGTACAGTGGCGGTGCCATGTACTGGGCGGACTGAATCACATGCGGCCCAGAATGAACCCTTTGGCTGCTTGCTGGAGTCTCATGTACAGACTGGGAACACCTCATAGAGGTATTCCGAAAGCTATCATGATAAGTCGACGTTGAAGCCGACTCTGATTGTTGAGTTCTCCTCTCCTCAATGTATTGCCGAGCGTTAGAGAACGTTTTCTTGCTACCATCCGGCTGTATGTGCCGGATGGGTTTTCTTGCGCCCGCTTCTGGGAAACGGAGCCTATTAAGGTCAAATTGGGGCCTGGCCTTATCCTTAGGAGCAGGATGAGGAGTCGGCTGACGGTCCCTGACCGACTTCTGTTTGCCAGATTGGGCTGGCTTCTTGGCCGACTGCTCCTTTCTAGGAGTAGGCGACTTCTTTAAGGTGAGCTTCTTGATTTCACCCCTGAGGCTGCTCAGGAGTGACATTAGCTCATCCCAAGTGACGGAAGTTAATCCTGCCGCTTGGGAAGGATCAACCGGCCGCCCCGAGGGCTTCTTTGGCTGACCAGCAGCTTTGCTTGGTCCTGCCTGAACATGGGGACGCTCTCGCCGTTCCTTACTGCGGATGCGTTTAGAGATGAGGGATCCATTTGGATCCACATAGGTTTCGACATCAGCGTCGTCACCTGAGTCATGGTCCGTTTGGACCAGTACATCATTTGGAGGCCGAATGGCCTCTGGATTTGGTACAAGCTCTTGTGAAGCCATTTCAGAGGTACTCTCCCCACAGACGGCGCCAAATGTTTCGGGGGTTTTTGTCCCTCGGGAGAGTTACAACACTGAAACTAGATTCAACTGAGGATGCCTGTACCTGCAAAGCAAACGGGCCGCCGGATGGTCGGTGGTCCGCCTCCGAAGATTAAGTCAGTAAACGTTCGGAAATAAAACGTGCGGAAGTAAAGTTATCTGCTTGAATTCCAAGCTCAGGTAAAGTGTTGTGTGTTCCTTGAAAACGACAGCTCTGTGGTAAGTGACGTATTGTCTTGTATTGCGTGTCAAAAATTCTCCCTCTTTGTCATAAATGACCTAATGTCCCTATTTATAGGGTCCTTTTAAAAAGTGTGCCTTCCTAGGATCTGGTGACCTAGTAATTAGGTCACGCCGTTTTGCGGCGCCTCGGGATTTGGGCCTTAGAAAGCCGCCATCCCAGGGCCAATGCCTGAGTGACACGTGTCACTGTGCCCAAAGGATTTTGAAGCACTTTTTGTGTGACACGTGTCGCCACCTGAATGGTCCCTGCTGGACCTTCAGTCCACGTAGGACGGAGAAGAGTCCACCCTCCACGTGTCATCATTCCATAGGTCCAAATGGCACCTATACGGAGGACACGTGGCACTTTATGATTGGGCCACCTGGCCGGGTACAAAATACCCAAATCAGAGGGTATCCGACTCTTTCCCCCAAAAAGAAAAAATAAAAAAAGGAAAAAATCGAATAAAATGTCAGGTGTTTGGAATTTAAAATAAAGTCCAAAAAGAATAATATAAATTAAAAATAATAGCTATATTTAATTAATTAAGTAAAAGGATAAAAAAAGGATGTTTAGGAGAATTAAACGGAGCCATAAAGTCATTAACCGACTCGAGTTTAATATTAAAAACGCAAGTTGAGCACGCGCGGCTGATCTGGCAACTTGGCGCCAGCTGGCGCCACACTATGGCGCGTGGCGCCAATCACGGGGTTTTGACGCCAATTGACGCTGATTCCGTATTTCATTCTGATTAAAATTCTTTGCAATTTGTGTATAAATATCCCCCTGCCCAGCCGATTCTTCTCATAATTCCAGCGAATAAAATAATTCTCTCCTTTAGAAAAAATAATAATCATGTCTTTAGTCACCAAAACCTTTACCCAATACACTCATGAATGGTGTCGATCTCTTAATGCTAGAGATAGAAAAAAATTAGATTTATTTCACTTGGGGGAAATTTATGGCATCAAAGGGGTAGATCTTGACCTAGAATTCATACATACCGCTCTAGAATTTTGGAATGTTCATACTCATTGTTTCAGAATAGGGTATGATGAGATTAGCCCTTTGCCAGAGGAATTTGGTGCTATTTTAGGCTTCTCTGCAATGGACCTTGTAGTAATCCCTAGAGTAGACGCATACTATTATAAGGATTTTGAGCGCTTCTTTAATTTAAAGGAAAGAGATTTATCAAAAATAGGGGATGGCAACATAGTTAACTTGAAAGAATTCGCACGCCATTATTTTCATAAAGCTCTTTCTGAATCTTTTCATATATATAGAAGAAGGGCTTTCTTATTTTGCATGCTTAACCAATTTTTTTTTTAGTAGTGGTAAAAATAATGAAGGTCAATCAATTATAACCACTGTACTAGAACAAATTGAATCATGGAGAAATACAATGCCATTAATAGTTGGAGAGACTATGATTAGTCTAGATGAATTGAAAAGGGACCCTAAAGCACCTTATCGCGGCTCTCCAATTTTACTACAGGTAGAAAAATAATATTTTTAATTACAGAAATCAAAAAATATATTTTTGTATTGTAATAATAATTTATTTGCATTGCAATATTTTACAGATGTGGCTAATAGAAAGGCTAGGATTAATTAGCCCTCCGGATGATATTGAGAAGTATACGCCCAATTGCTTTGTGAGAAGGAAGAAACGATTCCCTAAGATTGGGCGCCATGGGTGGAGAAAAGTCTTCGAATCACGTGATTTTTCTATCAAGTGGGTCGTCCCATGGTGGAAAATAGAAAGGATGGTTGGTGTTAACAAGAAACCTTTCTGCCGTCTTCCAAGCTTGTCTCGTGTGACTTATTATTATCCCTGCAGGGTAAAAAGACAATACGGCTTGCTTCAGAATATTCCTTCCGGGGATCTTCGTCCTCCCTTTGAGTACCCTATTTCTCAAGAAGTAGACAGATTTGATGCTTACTGGGGTGCTAGACCTTTATGGGAAGTGATTACCCAAAAGGTTCCTCCTTCCTTGCCCAATGATGTGAAGAAGTGGTTGTTGAAGAAACCTTTGAAGGATAAAAATCAGGGTAAATCTGATGTGAAGAGCCGTCTGGGTGACAGGGTGATTCCTGCCAAGGAACGCCTAGGTGCAAGAATTGAATTTAAAACACCTACAATGCCTAGGAAGAAAAATGCTACCAAAGATAAAGGGAAAAGGAAAGCTAACACCACAGATAAAAAGGCTTGGGTGGAAAAGAAGCATGGAGTGTTAGCTGAAGGGGAGACTATCTACTCCAAAATTGAATGTAGGTCCTCTAAAGGATGCCTACTAGCTAAGGTTATGGATGAAGAGGAGGAAGCAAACAAAAATTGGAAAAGGGCGAGAAAGGAAAAGAAAGATTAGGAGCATTGCTTATCCTTCAATTTATTAGACTTAGTTTGTTATTTTTTTACTTAAAGTTAATTTATTTCAGCTTTATTTAAATTCCATCAATAATGTAATTTTGTATTATTAATGAAATTTCAGCTTTTAATTAAATTGTTTACTTTAAATTTATTTTATTAAAGCAATGAAAATCGAAAAAAATCAATTTTCCAGAAATTCTTCGAGTACGGAAGTCGAAAATTTTCCGAAAAAACAACGAAATTCACCCTGAATTTATTTCAGAATTGGCGCTGGCTATTGGCATTTGGCGCCTGTCATTTAAGTCTGGCGCCAGGCGCCAATTCCATCGGCTGGCGCTGATGACTTCTGGCTGGCGCCAAGCTCTTCTTTGCGACGCCGATGATTCGCCGATTTTCTGTTGAATTTTTAATTAATTCTGGAACGCGGAGATGTCGAAAAATAAAGTGGTCGCACCCGTAAAGGGTTGCCTACGTATCCTTTCTTAAGGAATCAGTGACGAGGTGAAAACTAGGTCGTTATCTAATCTTCCCTCGGTCAAACTAAATTTATAAACACTTAACAAACCTAAATACGAGTATAGAGGCAAGTCAAGGGTCGAATCCAAAGGAACGGTAATGTTAAAGCACTTTCAATTATGCGCCTAAGCTAGGTCGAAGACGAAGGTAAGAGAGAATACTAACAACTAACAAAACAAGTAACCAAGGAAATAAAACACTAGGAACGGGGATCAACATGTAATCATGTCAATTGCAACAACTTGGGAAGAGCATGCCAATCAAAGGTTGTGAGGACTAAATGATAAGAGCAATCAATTGGAATCAAAGAGTTATCTCCTAATTGTTAAGCTAGGGTTCACTATGAATAACAAATCAAGAGAATCACAATCAAAACCAATAGACAATTGCAATCCCTAAATCAATTGTTCGTGTCATTAGCAATTACAATGCAATCTAGTATAATTCTCAAGGCCTAATTGAATTACACACATGCAAACCTTTATTAATCACTTTAATCTCAACAATTAATCAACACAATTCCAAAATTAATCACAATTAATCAATCATACAAGTTTCACCCAATTCCTAGCCAACAACTACTCAAACAACATCATCAAATCAACTATCAACTATAGAGAACAAGAATCAACAAAATATCAAGAACAATTACTCTAATCAAACATCAAATATCAAAATCAAACCAAACAAACATCAAATTAAACAAAGCAATTGAATGAGATAGAGTTTAGAAATGCTCATTGATAATTAAGAAGATCTCCAACACAATTGTCACACTTGCATCTTCAATCTCTCAATCACCATTGAAATTCCTCACTTTCTCTCTCTAAAACTACTCCTAATCTAGCCTAATCTAGAGAGAGAAGCTCTCAACCTAAGAGAGAGAAAACTAAAACTAAAACTAAAGAATTACATGAATTAATAATAAAGGAAACCAAAAACTATATAAACAAAAGGAGAAAAGAAGCTTAAAATCGTAAAAGACCCAGAAACCCGCGCCCGCGGATAAATCGGCCGCGCCCGCGGAGGGGAACGGACACCCCGATAGCCGCGCCCGCGGCCCAAGCCCGCGCCCGCGGGGCCAAGGCCCGCGCCCTCGGAGAGCCCTCGGGACACCCACGGGTGCTTACTGCCCAAATACGGCAGTTTTTGAGCTGCAGCAACCCCGCGCCCGCGGGTACTGTACCCCGCGCCCGCGGCAGTTTTCCAGGGCCAACTTCAGAAGGCTGTAACTTCCGACCTAAGAATCGTATGAAGGCGTGAGACCTATCATTGGAAAGCTCTTCAAGTCTAGTTTCCAACCCAACTTGAATCACCCTAATACAATCTATAGAACTTGAGATATGACTAAAACAATGAACAAAGGTCCTATTTGATACTTTGCAATCCTTCGTTTTCCTTTGTTTCAAACTCAAATTCAATTCCGAAAAGTGCATATTGATCCTAGTGGGTGCTATTTTCAATTCCCATGCATATATCCCGCGACGTACCTACAAAACAAGACAAAGAAACGGAGAAGCAAGAGAAATAGCCGATAAATGAATAAAATGATAAGAAAGCCATTAAAAGCATGCATTTCTCTAAACTAACACAAAAACACGCGAATCGAGCATTATTCTCTAAAAACACGACATAAACGGCTACAAAGGAGCATAGAAATATAAAGAAAACATAGCCTAAAGGTGCCATAAATGACACGGATCAAATTCCCCCAAGCTAAACTTTTGCTCGTCCTCGAGCAAAATAAAATCCAACCCAAGGGAAAAATGATGACATTATTCAAGCAAAGAAAGAAACGAGAAAACTAGAGAAGATGGGAGTATACACTAACTCACTTTCGTAGGAATCACGGTCAATTTTAGCAAATAAAGACAAGCCATTTAAACCCCTAGATCGCCCTAGAGGACGAGTGATGCTCTCGTAAGGGTATCCTAAGAGTTTACCCATAACTCTCATAATAATACAAACAAGGCAAAGCATGAAAAAGAAAACAAAATACAAGAAAAGCAAACAAATGTTCATGAAAGGACTTTTGCAAATGTACAAGCACAATGAATGCAAATCTTTCTAAACAAGTAAGGGAGTGCACGCTATAAGATACCTAAGGTTGATTGAAACATAAAAATGCTAAGCATAGGAACTAGTTATCACACTCCACTTTCATCCCAAATGGTCTTACCGCGTTCCCCCTACTAATCTCATATATCCCCATAGTGAGCATCTCATAGATTCCGCGAAGGAACCGGAAAAAGATCAAATTTTTGGGCTACTCGACATCTTGACTTCGCATCCCTTTTCCTTAGGCAATGACCCATGATTCCCTCCCCCGAATAGTGACTCAACTTTCTAGGTCGAAAGGTCTTTCCCCAAGGTTGTAACATAAGGCATAAAGGGTGAAGGTAGGCTAAAATTTAAAATTTTGAGGTTTTCCTAAAAAGTGAAGCAAAAGGGTGATCAATCCTTAACAACACGATCAAGAAATCACCAAGCAAAAGCAACACCCCCAAGCTTATTTGAAGCTATACTCACAAGAAATATATACAAAAAGCGTAAACGCTTCTCCCCCAAGCTTAAATGAAGCATTGTCCTCAATGCTTAGAAGGAGAAAAGAATACATCAAAATATTTTTGAATTTTCACTTTTTTCTAATTTTTTTTCTTTTTTTTTTACTTAAACTTGCAATGTCCTCGCCTTTTGCTAAATTCGGACGGCTTTTTCTAAAATGCAATTTATTAGTCCATGCCTTTTATGATTAAGGACGGCTTTTACTCAAACACTTTCCATTATTCACAAAGAAGACTTAATCACAAACTAGCACTCATAAAAACCAAATTTCCAACTTATCCACCACAAACTCCATCATACGTGATCAATTTGCTTCACAAAAAACCAAGAATAGAAAGAAAATGAAACAAAAGGCCAAAGAACTAAATATGTGGCTTGAAAAGAAGGTATAAGGCTCAAATGGTTGCAAGAAGGCAAATGGATACCCAAAATCAAATATGAATCAAACTAACCTAAAAATGAAAAATACCACCCCGAAAAAGGTGCCTTTGTCCTCCCTAGATAGCTCGGTCTCGGGTTTAAGAATCATACATCAAGCTTTATAGATTAGGCTTGCAAAGTCAAGGACCCCATGCCGCTCATGCAAGATTATGATGAAAGCTTGAACAAATATAAATCTCACATGGTTGTAGCAAAAACTCACTAAGGTTCTCAAATAGAAGATAGGGAGCAACTACCAAACATGCCACAAACAAGTAGAATCCGGCTTCATGATCCCCCTAGTTCTAGACAACTACCTTAGCATGCTTTATTCTAGAATCAACCAAACGTAATATCAAACCGTGCACACCACTACCATTTAGGAAGAAAAGCATTCAATTATACAAGTCCAAATGTTATTATGTCCAAAGCAAGAACAAAACAAAACACATTGCAAATTTGCCTTGATAGAAACAAAAATCTTTTTGGAGTTTTTCAAAATATGAGAACATGGAAAAGCATATACAAAGGTGCATGACATATATGAATCAACATTCCACCAAACATGATAGAATACCCTCCCCCAAGCTTGAATGAGACAACATGCTCAAACATAAATCAAATATTCCACGGGAGGGGAAAAACAAGGAGATTAATCCAATCAAACCAACATATGTCCAACAAGTCATCATCCACTAGAGAAAGAGCAAGGATGGATATTACCGGATATTAGGTGGGTGTAAATACCCGCAAATGACCCAATTTTAACCTTTCAAAGCTAACAACCTCTAATATTGAATCTTGCCTTCTATTTGTTAGCAAAAATAGGAGTCAACCTTCCTTGATTCTTGATCCATATTGAAGCACCAAAGTATATCAAGTCATGTACCTAGCAAAAGGCACACAAACATTTCCATGAGATAAAATCTATTCTAAAAAGAAAAGAAAATGAAAGCAATAAAACACGGGTTACTTCCCGAGAAAGGCTTGCTTAAGGTCCAAGCTTGACCGCTCTAGAAAATAATAATTCAACGCGCGCAAGAGCTTGTCAAATGCACTACTACACATTTCATAGGAGAGAAGGTAGGCAAATGACGCGAAGAGTACGTGCAACAAGGATAGTGCACGGAAATGAGGAGAGAGATGCCAAGAAAAGGAAAAGGAAGAATCAAAAGAAAATTCAACAAAATATGAAGAAAAAGAAAAAGAAGAACAAAAAGAAAAAGAAGGCAAACTCTCCTCAAAATATTTTTGGGTGGCAACATCAGCCTTTTCCTCAATTTGGGACGAATGAGCTTCATACAAATCATCATAGACAAAAGGGTCCCCAATAGGCTCATTGACAAAAGAAGGGAGGGAAATAGGAGTGTAAGGGATATGGTTGAATCTTCTTGAAAAAGGGGTATGAGAAAAGAGAAAAGGGGCTATGGTCTCACAAATGAGCTTTTTCTCACCACCATGCCTCAAATCACCAATAAGAGCATGAAAATCAATAATAGATTCCTCAAAAGAGGAACACTCATGAGATCCATCTCCCTCAAACATCCAACCTCCAAGAGGAACAACATAATCCCCTCCATCACAACTATGAACAACAACTCCCTCAACAACTTTAAAGCCTAAGGTCTCAAAACCATGCATGAATGGATGCAAATTCATTTCAAACTCATCTCTCTCCCATGAAGCATCCTCAATGAACTCATTTAAAAGACTATGGGTTTTCTTTTGACTCTCAAAGAATGCATTGGTCATAACCTCAATCGAGTCGAAATACTCATGGATAGAAGAGTCACAAACATGCACATGAGACTCATCAAGATGGGAAAGAGGGTTAAAAATTTCAATATCAACACTCTCTTCATTCTCAACTCCTTCACCATCCCTCAAATGCTCACCAATTGGATCCTCACACTCTCTTGGTTGCTCAAAATCATCATCATCATCCTCAACGCACACATTAAATTGGGATTTATCACAAACAAGCATCAAGGATGACAATTGGCTTTCTAACTCTTCTCCTCTTCTCTTTTCCTCCTCAATACGCTCCTCATTCTTTTTCATTATCTCTAATTGACCTCTCATAGAATTAAGAATCATCTCCTTACTAGGCCCAAACTCATTATCAAGCTCAATGCGCCTAATTTGAGACTCAAATGTATCAACAAGAGATTCAAAAGATGTAGAAGGTTGAGGCTCAACAAGAGAAGAAGAAGTACAACCAATATTGGAAGAATCAACATTAAGATCATGAGCATATACATCACATTGGGGAGTGGGGGCACAATTTATAACATGAGATTCATCATTAAGGGAATAAAGAACATCACAAGAAGGCATGGTAAATAATGAAGAATATTGAAACACACCATTAGCATCAACTTGAGCTTGCACTTCATTATCATGAACAAAAGGAGAAATAAAGTTGAAATCATGTGTTCTAGGTTCACTTAAGGGATCATGTGACAAATCATGGGAATTCATGCTAATATTAGAAGAATCAAGACATTGCATATCAATATTAGACTCATGATTACCCCTATCATAAACATCCCTAGCAAACCAAACATAAAAATCCCAAGCATCATCAATTGAAAATGCTCTAAATTCACCATTATGCATACATTCAACTTCATCCCTAGTTTGCTCATTCAAACCAAAATAACAAATCTCACAAGCCTCCCAAATATTACAACAATTATAGTCCAAAAATCCCTCAAGTCTATTGAAATATTCACAAAAAGGCTAATTGTCAAATTGAGGAAACGAGAAATATGCCATTTTTATACAAAAAAACAAAAATCAAATAAAAGAAAAGTATATACAAAGACCTAGACTGAAGCAATCAAAAACACTCAAACATAGACACCGTTCCCCGGCAACGGCGCCATTTTTACGAGGGGAAAACTAGGTCGTTATCTAATCTTCCCTCGGTCAAACTAAATTTATAAACACTTAACAAACCTAAATACGAGTATAGAGGCAAGTCAAGGGTCGAATCCAAAGGAACGGTAATGTTCATGCACTTTCAATTATGCGCCTAAGCTAGGTCGAAGAGGAAGGTAAGAGAGAATACTAACAACTAACAAAACAAGTAACCAAGGAAATAAAACACTAGGAACGGGGATCAACATGTAATCATGTCAATTGCAACAACTTGGGAAGAGCATGCCAATCAAAGGTTGTGAGGACTAATTGATAAGAGCAATCAATTGGAATCAAAGAGCTATCTCCTAATTGTTAAGCTAGGGTTCACTATGAATAACAAATTAAGAGAATCACAATCAAAACCAATAGACAATTGCAATCCCTAAATCAATTGTTTGTGTCATTAGCAATTACAATGCAATCTAGTATAATTCTCAAGGCCTAATTGAATTACACACATGCAAACCTTCATTAATCACTTTAACCTCAACAATTAATCAACACAATTCCAAAATTAATCACAATTAATCAATCATACAAGTTTCACCCAATTCCTAGCCAACAACTACTCAAACAACATCATCAAATCAACTATCAACTATAGAGAACAAGAATCAACAAAATATCAAGAACAATTACTCTAATCAAACATCAAATATCAAAATCAAACCAAACAAACATCAAATTAAACAAAGCAATTGAATGAGATAGAGTTTAGAAATGCTCATTGATAATTAAGAAGATCTCCAACACAATTGTCACACTTGCATCTTCAATCTCTCAATCACCATTGAAATTCCTCACTTTCTCTCTCTAAAACTACTCCTAATCTAGCCTAATCTAGAGAGGGAAGCTCTCAACCTAAGAGAGAGAAAACTAAAACTAAAACTAAAGAATTACATGAATGAATAATAAAGGAAACCAAAAACTATATAAACAAAAGGAGAAAAGAAGCTTAAAATCGTAAAAGACCCAGAAACCCGCGCCCGCGGATAAATCGGCCGCGCCCGCGGAGGGGAACGGACACCCCGATAGCCGCGCCCGCGGCCCAAGCCCGCGCCCGCGGGGCCAAGGCCCGCACCCTCGGAGAGCCCTCGGGACAACCGCGGGTGCTTACTGCCCAAATACGGCAGTTTTGGAGCTGCAGCAACCCCGCGCCCGCGGCAGTTTTCCAGGGCCAACTTCAGAAGGCTGTAACTTCCGACCTAAGAATCGTATGAAGGCGTGCAACCTATCATTGGAAAGCTCTTTAAGTCTAGTTTCCAACCCAACATGAATCACTCTAATACGATCTGTAGAACTTGAGATATGACTAAAACAATGAACAAAGGTCCTATTTGATACTTTGCAATCCTTCGTTTTCCTTTGTTTCAAACTCAAATTCAATTCCGAAAAGTGCATATTGATCCTAGTGGGTGCTATTTTCAATTCCCATGCATATATCCCGCGACGTACCTACAAAACAAGACAAAGAAACGGAGAAGCAAGAGAAATAGCCGAGAAATAAATAAAATGATAAGAAAGCCATTAAAAGCATGCATTTCTCTAAACTAACACAAAAACACGCGAATCGAGCATTATTCTCTAAAAACACGACATAAAAGACTATAAAGGAGCATAGAAATATAAAGAAAACATAGCCTAAAGGTGCCATAAATGACACGGATCAATCAGGCCGAACGTAGCTCTCTTGAGTATCCTACTCAAGTACTTATGGGTAGTATTTCTTAAGTTGGTCAAGATTTGTCATGTTTGAGAATTCATTGCCATCCATATCAGTTAGTTTTGCTGCATGACAAGGGAATAAACGCGTCGTCAATTGTCTATCCCTAGATCAAATACAATTTATACAACCTAAACAAACCTAATACGAGTATAAAGCAAGCATAGGGGTCGAACCACAGAGAACGGTAAACACCACCAAATGTTATCGACAATTAAGCTAGTCCGGAATAGGGGATAAATAAACTAAAGTCTAAAAATGCTAAAACAAGAAATAAAACATTAAGGGAAATGGTTTAGGTATAACATTCACTTGAACATAAACAAAGGCATAGAAATTGAATTAATTATGAACTAAACATGCTCGAACATCGAAATAAAGGGTCCAATCTAGCCGCCTTCCGGGGTCAATTGGCTTCTCCTAACATAGCCTCTATGTTTCCACACTAGAACCATATATTAGAAGGTGCAATCAATGAACTATCGATAGTAATGAACCTTAACTAAGTCAACTTCCGTTTCTTGTTAGCAAAGATTCACCTTTAATCAACCAACAATGTGCACTTGCAAGAAGATTAAAGAATATCAAGCATATAAAGACTTTAATCACAAATAAATCAATTCTAAACCCTAGAACATGCTCAAGGTCCAACTACACCACAACCATCCCCTTAATGGGGAAATTACTCACTAATCATGATAATAACAAGATTAATCAACAAATAATCAAGAATCAACATGATCAAGAAGCAATACCAACAACTAAAATAATAATCAAAATAAACAAATAAAAATAGAGGAGAGAGAGTAAGAAATTGCCCATTAATTGAAGATGAAGGTCTACAAAGGATTGAACAAGCTCCTTCTTCAAAATCCAAGTTCATTAATGAAGAAAACCTCACTTTCTCTCTCTACCAAAGAAGACTAATCCTAACCTAACCTAAAACTAAAACTAACTAGAGAGAGGAATAGATAGTTATTATTGAATGTTCCTAATTACCCAAAAAAATGGGTACTAACTTAATAAAACTAGGAAAAATAGAAAAAGAAAATAAAATAAAAAAAATTAAAAGGAAAAGTAAAAAAAATAAAATCAGAAACTAAAAAATAAAAATAAAAGAAAAGAAAGAAAATAAGAAAAGGGAAAAGAAAAAGAAAATAAAAATAAAACAAATCAATTCCCACCAAAACAATCAGCTACCCCCTTTCCCCTTCTTCGAATTTGGCTGCTTCAATATCAACACCAAACAACCATCATCAATGGCTCAAAATCATCACCGACATCTTCATCAACCAGCAATCAATCAAGGCCGTTCAATTTTCATTAAAACTCGCGTGAGAAGCTCGTGAAATGGTTCGATCGAACCGGTGGCTGGTTCGACCGAACTACGGGGTTGGTTCGGTCAAACCAAGGGTATGTTCGACCACTCCTCTTCGAATAACAAAACCCCCAAAGTCTCTGACTCGAAGTTCGGCCGAACACTCATTGATTTGCTCGAACTTGATTAATTTGCTAATTGTTCTGATTTTTGGGTCGAATGGTTGCTTAATTGGTGGTTTGAGTAGTTGCGGGTCAGGTGTGGTGAAGGGCTGCCGTTTGGGTGGAGTGAGTGCCCGCTGCAAAGGGTATCGAGAATGGAGATGAATTGGAGCTATGGGTTGCGGGCTGCTCTGATTTGGGGCTGTTGCTGTGCGAATTTGTGATGCGGGGTGATTGTGTTGCTGTTGGTGTTGTTGGTGGTTGAGAACGGTGGCGCGGCTGGTGGTAATTGGGTTGGTTTTGCAGGCTGTAAATTGGTGGTTGAAGGTGAGGGTGAGCAGGGGTTGCGCGAAGGTGGATGAAGGCTGGTGGTTGGAAGTTGGATTGGTTGGGGATTGGCAACCGGTGGCTGTTGCATTGGGTTGTTGGTGTTTGCGGAGTTGCAGGCTGGGTTGCGGTTTGTTTGTGTTGGTGTTGCTACGGCTTGTGTGTGTTGGTGCTGCTACGGCTTGTGGTGTGGTCAGGTGGTGGCTGGTGCTGCGGGGTGAAGTACATGGCTGGTCGAGGGAGCTGCTGTGAGGTGAGGGTGGAAATGGTGTTTTGGTGTGGTGGAGGATAAGGGGAAAAGAGAGGAGGAGTGTGGTGAAGGATAAGGGGCAGCAGGTTGCGGTTTATGTTTGACTCAACTTGGAACCCGAACTCATTTGACATAAAACCCGAACCCCTGCACACAAAACCGAGGAGAAATTGGGATAAATAAAATAAAAATAAAAATAAATAAAATGGAAATAAATAAAATGAAATAGAAAATAAGAGACACAAAACTAAAACTAAAAATAATTAAAACTACGCAAGCAAATAAGATAAAAATAAAAAAGGAAAATAGACTAAAACTAATAAAGTAAAGAAAATAAACTAAAACACACCAAAATTACCAAAATAAGCTAGAAATGTTATTAAGAGAAAATAAGAGAAAGAAAGGGAAAATAAGATAAAATAAACACGAAAATGACTCTAAAACTACTCCCTAAGAGTGACATAAATGTCACTCATCACTGCACCTCCTGACAGGATTGTTTTGACAATGTAGGCTCCAGACTAATTAGGTCTAAATTTTCCCCTTGGGTCTAAGACATTTTTCTTTAGTGCTTTAAATACCAAATTTCCTACTTTGATATTTCTTGTCTTGACCTTCTTATTAAAATGCCTAGCCATACGAGTATTGTAACACTGAGTGTGATGTAGAGCTTCTAGTCGTTTTTCGTCGAGTAGAATCAATTCTTCGTATCTTGCTCTAGTCCATTCAACTTCATCGAGTTTATTCTCTAACGCGATGCGTAGAGATGATATTTCTAGTTCGACAGGTTGTACGACATATATACCAAACAAAATGGCGTATTTCCTGTTGATGTACGGATTGACGTGCAGTAACCCCACAATGCGAAGTGAAGTTTGTCAGGCCAATCTTTATAATTTTCAATCATTTTCTCGATGATAGTCTTTAAATTTTTATTAGCTGCCTCGAATGCTCCATTTGCTTGAGGTCTATAAGGGGAAGAATGATGATGTTGAATGCCGTATTTTTGTAGCAATTCTTCACATTCGGCTTGAAAGTGAGTTCCATTGTCACTTATCATTTCATGTGGGACTCCGTATCGGCAGATAATATTTCTCTCGATAAAGAGTGCTACATGTTTTGCAGTGAGTTTAGCATATGATTGCGCTTCGACCCACTTTGTGAAGTAATCAATTGCTACTAGAATAAATTCGTGGCCTCCTGTTCCTGGGGGAGTGATTTTGCCAATGATGTCAATTCCCCATGTAGAGAATGGCCACGGCGATGTGTAAGTATAAAGCAAAGATGGAGGGACATGTTGTAAATTGGCGTAAATTTGGCATTTAGGGCATCTTTTTACATATTGATGGCAATCCTTATTCATTGTAGTCCAATAATATCCTTCTCGCATTATTTTCTGGACTAACAATTTGCCGTTTACACGAGTGCCACAGATTCCTTCGTGAACTACTCTCATTACTCTTTGTGCATCCATCTTTCCTATACATAAGAGAGCTCGACCCTTAGGTACCCTTTTATCTAGCTCGTTGTCTATGAGTACATATTGGGAAGCCAAAAGTCTTAATGCTCGTTTTGCTCTTTTGTCAGCATGAGGAGGGTATTCTCCAATGGTGACATAATTGAGTATATCCATGTACCACGGTTCTTCTTCTTCTTCTTCTTCTTCTTGGAGTAAGTCGTCGTCTTCTATAGCCTGGATATATGCTGGTTTGTGCCTTTTTTCTATAGTTAGAGGCATTTGCTCGATTTCCGTGGGAATCCTAACCATTGAGGCTAATCTTGCCAAAGCATCGGCAAATTGGTTTTCCTCTCTAGGTAGATATGTATATTCTACCTTGTCTAATTGATCAGTGAGCGTTTCCAGGTAGGTTTGATAAGGGGCTAGACTTTCGCTCCTTACTTTCCACCTTTTAGATATCTGATTGATGATCAAAGAAGAGTCTCCGAATATCCTTAACTTCTTTACTCCCAATGCCAAAGCTGTTTCAAGGCCTACCACGCATGCTTCATATTCAGCAGCACTGTTGGTAACGTTGAAATCAAGCTTTATTGAGATTGGAACGTGCTCTTCTTTAGGTGATACTAGTAGTACTCTAAGTATCATCTTCAGTAACCATTATGTCTTCATCTTGAAATTCATTGTCTTGTATTGGCGTCGAGTCTTCTATTGGAAAATCTGCTAGAAAGTATGACATCACGGATCCTTTAATAGCTTTTTGTGGCATAAACCTTACATCGAACTGGGCTAGATTGACTATCCATCTTGATATGCGTCCATTGAGAGTAGATTTCTCGAATAGATACTTGAGTGGATCTAATCGGGAGACTACGAAAACGGTATGCACCAACATGTAATGTCTTGACTTAGTTGTGGCCCACACCAAGGCGAGGCACAATTTCTCGAGCGGTGTATAGCGTGTTTCATATTTGAGCATCTTTTTACTTAGGTAATAGATTGCGTTCTCTTTGCCTTCTACTTCTTGTGCTAGCATGGCTCCCATTGTCTCTTTGGTAACCGTCAAGTATAACCAAAGAGGTATTCCGGGAAGTGCTGGTGCTAATACGGGAGGATTTGCGAGATAGACTTTGATCTTTTCAAAGGCTTTTTGACACTCGTCATCCCATATTACTGGTACATTCTTTTTGAGCTTCTTGAAGATTGGTTCACATATTGTCGTCAGTTTCGATATGAACCTACTTATGTATTGCAATCGGCCAATAAATTCTCGAATCTGTTTCTCAGTCTTGGGCAGTGGCATTGACATGATTGCTTTAATCTTGGTTGGGTCTACCTCTATTCCTCTAGAGCTTATGACGTATCCCAAGAGCTTGCCTGAGGTGACTCCAAAAGCACATTTTGATGGATTCAACCTCATGTTATATTTTCTTAGCCTTTCGAAAAATTTCCTTAAGGCTAGTTGATGTCCTGGACGGTCTTTTGATTTTACAATCATATCGTCGACATATACTTCGACTTCTTTATGCATCATGTCATGGAGTAAGGCAGTTGCTGCACGTTGGTAAGTTGCACCCGCGTTTTTTAATCCGAATGGCGTTATAAAAGTTGTTTTCTCCATGTCTTCTTCTGCCATGAGAATCTGGTTGTAACCTGCGTACCCATCCATGAACGAGAGAAGCGCGTGATTTGCCGTGTTATCTACTAGAATATCGATGTGTGGCAAAGGGAAGTCGTCCTTTGGACTTGCCTTATTTAGATCTCGATAGTCGACACACATCCTTACCCTTCCGTCTTTCTTCGGAACTGGGACGACGTTGGCGACCCATTCGGGGTATTTGGATACCTTGATGAAACCTGCAGTTATTTGTTTTTGAACTTCTTCTTTTATTTTAAGTGCTACGTCGGGTTTCATTCGACGCAACTTTTGTTTTACAGGTTTCATTCCTGGAATTAGTGGTATAGTGTGTTGAGCTATTTCTCTGTTAATGCCTGGCATATCTTCATATGGCCAAGCAAATACATCGATAAATTCTTTAAGTAAGTTAATTAAATCGGTTCTTTCTTGTTTATTCAATGTTAATCCGATTTTAACTTCTCTTTTATGAGTTGAATCATTTGATATATCAATTGTTTCAGTCTCTTCAATTACCGGTGTTTTCTTTTCAAGTGTTTCCATTGCTTTAATAATTTCTTTGTCTTTTTCATTGTTAGCTAAGCAATGATCGTCATCTTGAATTAGAGAAGAGCACGAGAAGTAAGTAGAATGAGAAATATTATTGTACTCTGAGATCATTACATCAAAGAGTGATATGTACTTAGGGATTGGATCACTAACTATCCTAGGAGAAGCAATAGGAGGGGGAGGTGTTACTACTAAAGACTTAGAAGATTCTAAAGGGAAAGACTCTGACTCGGACTCTGACTCAGACGACTCTTCAAACATCGGTCCTTGCCCTGTCGTGATGGATATCTTCCTTCCGCTTGGAGTAGTCACCTTGATAGTCTTGCGCCACCCTTGTAGTGATCCTTCAGCTGGAGTAATTAGCTTCGAGGGATCAAAGCTTTCACTTTGTAGGACTGTTTGAATGAGCGAGGAGTTATCCTCTTTATAAGTTGGCCATTCTTTTCTCGCCCAAACAGTAATCCCATGACGTTAAAGTAAAAGCATGGAGGTTCTTTCTCCTTGTGGACGGGAGTTGGGATTTCATCAATGAAGTCGCAATCCAAGAAAATCTCGAATCCCGGTTGTCGTATGTCGTTTACAACAAATGGCTCGGGAAATTCATGGCATAGATAGTCCTCTCCTTCTTTTATGAACTGACCATTAAGCGTAAGGGGGTACTGATCCATTGGAATTGCTTTCTTTTGAATGCGAGCGTCCCTACGTGCTTTCGACTTTTCCTAGGCTCGCTTGAGATCTTTCCGAGTCGGTTCGAAACCAAGTCCGAAAGTGTCTAACTTAGGGAGGCCAGGTAACTCCAGCGGTTTTGCCATTCCTTTCTTCTTCCCTAGGTTCATCCCAGGAAAGTATGCTTATTTCTTCAGCATGGCATTGACAATCATGTTTGAATGTGGGTCATGGCAAAGAGGGGTCCTTTCATCCTCCTGGATTAAGGAGACTTCTTTGTTAAAGCCTCATAGGTCTTCATCATCCTCGTCGTGTTCCACATTAATAATTGGATTTTCTATAGATTTGATTCTCATTGGCGAAGCATCGATGGTGATTGGAATTCCTCCAACTATAGCTTTCACTTGTTGGTGGAGAGATGAAGGGATGGCCTTTAGATCATGAAGCCAAGGGCGTCCCAACAATAATTTAAATGAAGCTTTGATGTCTACTACTTGGAAAGTAGTAGCATGTTCTATTGCTCCTGCTGTTACATTTAGGGTAATTTTGCCAAGAGCTTGACGACGAGTGTTGTCGTAGGCCCTTATTCCTTGTGTAGACAGAGTTAAATCTTCGTCCCTTATGCCGAGCATCCTTGCGGTTCTAAGTGGAAAAACGTTGATGGCTGATCCATTGTCTACGAGAGTCATAGGAACATTCATCCTTTTGCAAACTACTGTGAGGTTTAATGCCTTGTAGTGTTTGTCACCTTCTGGAGGTAGATATTTGTCAGAGAAAGTGATCAAATTAATCGGGCTTGGAAGATCACTTGTGAGGAAGTTGGCTAGTCCCTCAGGAGTAGTGTTAGAGTCTATCCCGATTTGGTCCAAGGCATCCATTACAGCCAACCTATGTTCTCGAGATGTTGCCAGAAGTTTCCATACATTCATCTCATCTTTTGTCTTCTTAAACTGCTTGACAATGTTGTTGTCTTCAATGATAGGTATGGGAACTTATTCTATGGTTGGTATAGGTTGTGTTGAAACGGGAGGTTGCATTCTCCCAGATCTTGTGAGGACATCTATTGATGAGTCTTCTCCACCCCAAACGTCATCTGTGGTGTATGACACAGAGGCGGAAGTTCTACTAAGTCCTTTAGATAGACATCTTCTTCATCACTGTCCCAAACTCCATTAATGATTGCATCTTCTTCTTGTTGGACTTGGACTAGTTTCTTTTCATCAATCATTTTCTGTACCAAATCCTTGAACTTGAAACAGTTTTCTATAGCGTGACCCCCTGATTGATGATACTGACAGTAATATCTTTCTGTCCTTTTCAATGATTCGAATGGTCTCGGCTCGAGAGGTTTGATCTCGCCATTCTCAGAGAGCATTTCGAACATTTGCGCATATGGGATCCCGATTGGAGTGTAGATTCTATTGCTCTTCTTAGGTCTCTCAGTGACTTGTAAGGGAAAATATTTTGCCTCATAAGTCGTTCTCACTGGTGTGGATTCTCTTTTAGGTTCATCTTTCGGAAGTGGAAGTTCATCATATTTCTTATGGAGTTCGTTCATAACTTTGAGAGCTTCACGTAGTAATTGCGATACCTCCTTCATAGACAGTGTGAGCAATTGTATATCATCTTTATTCGCCGGTTCTGGAAGGTTATCCTTGACATCGAAAAAGATCTTCTCTTCTTTTTCTATGGCACTGATTTCTTTGACAGGTTTAATGAGAGAGGAGAAGTCAACCTCGTTTTCCTCATCGGAGATAGCCAGGGTATGACCTAGAGGTGCATTGTCGATGCTTGGCTTCTTACTGGCAGGGGGCAACGACAATTTGTTATTGTCGATCAAGTCTTGGTTAGCTTCCTTAAGCTTCCAACAGTTTTCAGTAAGATGACCCCTACCTTGGTGGTACTTGCAGTGTGCATTGGGGTTCCAATTAGCTGACCTCTTCTCAACTGGTGGGTCCCCAAATGGTCCAATAGGAGTTATAAGACCCTTTGCATTTAATCGATCAAACGCAGTGTCATAACTCATGCTAATAGGAGTGAAGTTCCTCCTAAATGGTTTCTTCTGTCCTTGGTTGTTCATAGCAATGACTTCTCCTAAATTAAAGGTGCTCACATTGTTTGAGTGGGCGGTTTTGGAAGAAGAAGGATTGTCGTTCTTCTTTCCTTTCCAGCCACTGTTGGAGTTATTGTTGGCAGCTTTTAATTTAGCCAAGTCATCTTCAATGTTGATCCCAATGTCATAAACGGCCTTGAAAGTATGGAGATTATTTTGATATTTGAGATGCTTGGAATATTTTTCTTGGAGATTCTTGATGAACAGTCTCACAGATTCTTTTTCACTTGGCACCTCAATCATCTTAGCAGAGGTTTTTCTCCACTTGTTAAAGAAAGAGGTGAAGCCTTCATTCTCTTTCTGCTTGAGGATTTCAAGTTCCCTATGATCAGTCTCGACTTGAATGTTGCACTTGTACCTATCAACGAAAGCGTTTGCTATTGACTCCCATGTAGAGGTCTTTTCCTTCTCGAGAGAAAAGAACCATTGTTGGCAAACAGTCTCGAGAGATAGTGAGAACAGAGAGGGGAAGACTTTCTTATCGATACCCTTAATACTCATTATGGTTTCGAATGCTCTTAAATGAAAGTATGGGTTGTCAGTTGCTCTGAATTTTGGGATGTCGTTGGCGTTGAACTTCTGCGGAAGAAGATCTTTATCCACCGAGACCCCTTGTGATGTAAGCTCTTGAAACTTGTAGTCGCTAGACAACTTTCTTAAACTCTCTTGCATGAGGTCCATTTGTTGTTGCTTCACGGGATCATCGATCCTAAGTGCGAGAAGATTCAGTGTCTCAGTCACGGTAGCCAGTTTGTTCTTAAGATCATTGACTTCTTCTTGAGTTGCCATTATAACCTTAGATTTCCTCTTACGAGCTATGGGTTTGTCGAAAAGTTGGACTTGTACGAAGAGGTTGTCTTTGATTAATCGTCCTTCCTTTCTTGACCACGCGCTGTAAATAAACCATTTTGCGTTTTAATTACTCGACTCGAATCATCTTGACTTTACGGTTTATTTTAAGGAAAAAAGAAAAAAGAAAAGGGTTCATATTTTTGGCAAAAAATAATGTACATATTTTTAGGGAACTAAGTATTATTATTTTTTATTGGAGGATGTTGAATGATGATTAATATCCGACTTACCCCCCTAAAAAAATGACGAAAAACGCGCACACAAGACTCTCTTAATCATGGTCAAAGTATGTGTATTGGTGTGTGCGTTGAGTGTAAGTGACATGCTTGGACTCTTGTGTAAGACCATGGGACTTAGTGCCTAAACTCGATAATTGATTCAATTAAATATTACTGACAGCAAAATTAACTGAATTAAATAGAAGACTGATTAATTAGACCCTAGGTGATGACTCGACCAGTAATCCGAACTGTCGGCCAAGCAACAGAACTAGCGTCGCACTGTGGAGCTTGGCGCCAGGCGACAGAACTGTCGTCAGGTGCTACACTCCATAATGTGGCGCTACAGCTCAGACCTTGGCGCTAATATTGGAGCTTCGGTCTGGGACTGTTTTCGGTGTTATTAATCAACTGGGGTATGCCTAAAGTCGTACTAGGTCAATTCCGATTAAAATATTAGACTTTATTGACTCATATTAATTAATTAATTAATTAATTAGGCAAAGTTCTTTAAGTCATTAATTTATTTAGTTTCAACACAAGTCAACAAACGGTTATGAGAAACATAGAATATATATGCACAACAAATAATGCACAATTAGTCAAGTAGGCACAGCATGATGCAATGCGTTTGCAACCTTACCATGGCTCTAATTCTCTAAAGTTCGGGATATGGGTTAGTCAATAGAGGGTCCATGGTTAATTGTCCGGATGCACCGCGCGGAAGCCTAACCGTGAAGGGTTGGCGCGAGTGGATGGGACACCGCGAGTTTTAGAAAAAACTCGCTTCCATGGTTTGGTGAATTCAACATCTCGGATGTACCCTTTGTTGCACAGAGCGTTCAATCAGGTAGATGGAGCATGAATTCCCAGAGGGTTATGTCCATATGTAGAACACATATGGGTTTCAGAAAAGTGAGAAAAAATTCAATCAGGAAGTAGGATCGAGCAAACAATACGAAAAACCGGTCGAAATTAGAACGCATATTTCTAGCTCGGTATTGGGGGAAATTGGCGCCAGCAATCAGAGACTGGCGCCAGCTTTTAACTGTAGCGCCTGGCGCCAATGCTGGCGTCTAGCGCTATGGTTAAAATACTGGCGCCAATGCTCTGGCCCTTGACGCTACTTCCCACATGCCTCAGCAGCTTTATGTGCTCGATAAAATTTTTCAGTTTCGCGCGGTGTTATTTCAGTCCTAGTTGTGAAAGATATTTCTCAAGTTTCCTACGTGTAAAATCCTATGTTTTTAACTCATTATGGATGGTCTTTCCAATGAGATCTTTTTTTATGCATATGACAATAATGTTAATCAAAATTACGTACATGAAATACTTAGAACTTTTCGAATCTCATCCACTCATTCTAAATCATTGCTGAAACAAATTCAGGAATTAAAATAAAAATCCTCCCCAGCGGAGTCGCCAAAAAACTGTAGGGAATAATTTCAAGCTTTAATCCCACTAGCTTAAACCCCACTGTGATCATACACTAAAGTACGGTGGCGTCCAAAAGGGAAGAAGACAGAGCAAAAGAGTCGCCAACAAGTTTTTTTTGAACTTGTAAACCGTTCACAGGGTGAAGGTTACACCCCTTAACGATCCAAGAGATCGTCAACTCCATAAGGTTTAGAACCAAATAAGGGTTCGGGGATGAAGGTACAAATCCAACATAAAAGAGATTGAACCTGCCCTAATAATAGGCCTCCACTTTATTCTGATCGTATTCATGTGCGCTTTCTGACTAACATGCAAACATTAGGATTAACCCTAAACCTGTTTAATCTATGTTGGTTGAATATTAATGCACAAATAAACTATTATTGGTGATCATTTGAATTATAATCAAATTAACCCTTAACAAGATTATTAATTATCTTATTAAGCGTGATTACAAGTACCAATTCCCTATAAACATGCAATAAAAGGTGTGATCAAGCAATAAATAATAAGCATCAAGCAACATAATAATAAATATCATCATCATAAACAATAAACATCATAATAACAATCATACTAACCATAATAATAATCATGTTGATCATAATAATAATAATTATAACAATAATAAAATTATAATCATAATCAAAACAATTATAAATATAATCATAGATCATGTTAAAGCATAATAATAGCAAGATCCTAGGCGTGATACTAACAAGATTAATAACAAACCCTAGCATGTCACTAAGCATTAAAAATCAAATCTTTAATCCTAACATGATACTAACAATCATAAATATTAGGAAGAGAATAAAAGGCATCGCAAGAATCATATTTGATATTAAAATTACCCTAGACATGATACTAGGAATATCATAATAACAATATAAACATGATTTCTACATCATAACAATTAAACCATTAAAGTACTTACTTCGATGCTTCGTACCTCTTTCTAATAACAAAATACACACGTTAGTAACTTCAAGGAAAATAATAAACAAACAATTAAATTAAATAATTGAAAGAGAGATTTGACACCATACCCTCTGAAATTAAACCTTTCACGTCTAAGGCGAAGGCAACTTCGAATATGGCTAGGTGTTTCTAGATCTTGTGAATGCGGAATTTTGTATGTAGAAAGCTATTTTAGAAAGAGAGAAAGAGAGAGAGAATAATCAAGAAAACTTGATGAGAGTTGGTGAATGATTAAGAGAGAACTAGAGAATTAACGATTGCGAATGAAAACTGATTGTAGGTGAATGATGGATGTAGATGATGAATGAAAACGGAGTTTTTAATACAATATTTATAGAGAAAATCAGCCAAAAAGATAAAATAAACAAAACAGAGTCTGACGCACAAAAAACAGAGCTGGCGCCAGGCACCAACACTAGCGCCAGGCGCCAGGCCTGGTTCCAGGCGCCAAGGCCTGGGGTTAGGCACCAAGCATGATTTTAACGCGTTTTCGAAAATCAGATAAATTTGTCGTACTGGAGGATAAAATCATATAATTTCCTCGAAAATGCTACTTGATTTTAATTAAAACTCTGAAAAGTCAAAAGTCAATTTATCAATGCTAATTGAATTAGGAATGAAAAGAACCTTCTAGAAGATTCTAGAAGACTAAAACCATTCCTAATTGCAGTAGGAATGATAAATCACATTAGGCCCTCTTCTAGATCATTGGGCCGCATATAAGGCTCAAACCGGGCCCAGTTTAGTAAATTGGACATAATTTCCTCAATATTCATCGGAATTGGGCTTATAATATATCATTGGAAAGCTCTTGTCAAGCCCCATCCAACTACACTATTATTGGACCAATATCATGGACCAACCAAACTGGATTGGCTGTTTTCTTAAAATAAGTTTTCAAAAACAGAGAGAAGAGAAAAGAATTAAAACTTATCCGCAACACTAAATTTTCCACACTTTCGCTTCATTCGATTATGATTCGACGCGAAAGGTACTCAATACTGGGTTTGGTTTTGGGGAGACACAAATGGGTGTCTACAATAAGCAATAGAGAAAAGTGAGAAATAAAGAACTATATACAAAGAAAATTGTTAGTAACTTCCAAACAAAATAAAAGAAGAAAAGAAAGAAAAAAAATAATGAAAATAAAGGAAAAGCAATTAGTAAAAGCAAAAGGAGTAATATCCAGTGAGACATCAGACCGAAATAGTAACTGGAAAAAGAATATCAGATAATCAACATTAGGAATCATCATAATAGAGGTACAGAGAAACGCATCAGACAGCGATCATCAAATCAAACAACAAGGCCAATAAGCCGGGCTGAGAATTCAATAGAAGCACATCATCATCATCATAAAACCAAAGGACTCAGAGATCGACACCAGAAGCAGACGAGACCAGGAATGAACTACAAAAGCAAGGGGGGAGAAACAACGAAGCACAACAATAAAAGACATAGAATACCCCCAAGATTAAGATGGGCCACCCCCCTAACTATAAACCTAAAGGCATATAGGCAAAAGAGAAACATCATATAAAGCACAAAAGAAGGGGGGGGGGCATGGTAGTATCATTCCGCACTATGGTAAGGGATAGAATGAGGACTCCCCTCACTGGTCTCCATCAAATGACTAGAGCTTGCCATCTCGCTCACCTCCATGGGAGCCTTACCCCTCAACCGACTTTCCCTCCTAATTCTGTTAAGCTCAAAATAATGAGACCAATCATCTAAGATCGGCTCACCCGACCTACCCCACCTACCAAAAGTCTCGGTGTCCGGAAAAGGCGAAGGATTAGCTGGATCATATGCATAATCACAACCACCGGGTCGCCTATAGTCGTAAGTGCCCGGGGTAGTGCCTATTATAGAACTATGGTGAATATGGGGGCCCTCCCAATAAGGGTAACAAAGTCTAGGACCCACAGTAGGGTAAAAAGGCTCCCATTGAGGGACAGGTCCTTATTGGACCGGGAGGTACGGATAGTTGACGTAAGGTTCTATTTCTCCCCTCCAAATATGCAAATAATATAATCGATTCGTATGGTAATCATAACCAAGGGAAGGGTGTTGCACATAAGGCATGTAGTACAACATGTTAGCAATAGAATCAAGCTTGGCATGAATTGTTGACATATCAAAAGTAGAAGGAGTAGGAGAGGGGAAAAGAGTAGGTGTACCTCCCGGTTCAACCGGGGGAAGAGAATGAGCATTCGATGAGCACGCATTGGTTGAACGATCTCTTGTACAATTTTTCCTTCGTCGGATAGAGGGATTAATATCTCTCACCGGGGGCCTCCAAGACAAAGAATCTCTCTCCTCGGGGCGAGTAGTTGCCTCCTTGCAAGGGATGAGGAGCCATTCCTTATACCGAGAAACTTTCCAAATGAAAACATCATCCTTCCTCGTTCGATCAAGAAATTTTTGATTCACAAGGGCGGAGATGTTTAGGAAATGAGAGGGAGATTTTTCTCGAGGATCAATAATTGGGGAAATCTCATCTAACAAAGGCTTGTAATCATCATTGATGCAAAGAGCTAGGATAGAAATCATTCCACCCTATTAAATGCACCCCGATAGGCAAACTCCATCACGAATATCCAAGAATCGAGAGATCAAATGCTCCGTGAAATCCACCGACTCAATCTCAAAGTCGTTTTGGTCGGCTATCCACAACCAACAAAGCTCCTTTGAAGTTTGAAGCACAGAGCGTATGTGAGGATTCGGTTGAAATACCTCATAGCCGGATGAATCATGGAAGCAGACTTTGAAGTTTGAGGGTCATAATTTCCTTCCTCCAAGATACTCCTCCACCAACGTTGCTCATCATATCCATGCTCACTTGCCATTCTACTATTAGTCGGATAGATACAATGATCCGGATCCTCCACCCAAGGAAACTTGAAATATGAACATGGTTAAGCATCCGTCAATGAGTGATCATTGTTGAAGAGCTGGAAAGTCAAAATCTTTGAGTAATTTGAACTCGGCTCACCCGACAGGGGAATTGCGTGGTTGATGGTGGCTGAGGTGCGGCTAGGTTGGCAATTGGTGGTGATGTGCGTGGTTGTGAGATTGGTTGATGTGAGGGAATGCGGGGTGTTGGTGTTGGTTGATACAGGTTTTGGTGGACGGTGGTTTGGGTGGCTGAGATTGGTGGTTGATTGGAAGGTGCGGTTTATGGGAGCATGGGAATGGTGTTAAGGGTGGCTAAATGTGGTTGTTGCTGGTGGATTGGTGGCTGGAGGTGGTTGTGATTTCGGTGGCTGGTGAGAGTGGTGATGTGAGGTGAAGGGGGCAGCAGTGGTGGAGCTGGTGGTTGCTGTTGGTGTTGGTGGGCAGCAGTGGGTTGGTTAGGGGCAGCAGCTCGTGAATGATGTTTGGCTTGAATTCGAGACTCCATTTATGACTCAAAACTTGAGACACGTATATTGAACCTCGAACCTTGGACCTCCGAGCACAATCCTACACAAACCAAGAAAACCGAGGGAAATAGGGACAAAAACTAAAATAAAATAAAATAAAATAAAACAAGAGAAATAAAGTAAAATAAAATGCTAAAACTAAAGAAATAATAAAATAAAATGAAATAACATAAAATAAAGAAAACAAACTAAAAACTAAAAGAAAAAATAAATAAAAGGAAAAATTGATGGAAATAATCCCACCATTTGAGCATCGGCGATTAATAATCCCACCTTTATACCTTATCCGCTCCTAACAGTCCCGGGTGACTAGTAATCGGTTGAAGAGGTATTTTTTTTTTAAGTTTATTTTACACATGTCACAATTTGATTTGTCCAAAATTAAAAGTAAAAATAATTAAAAAGTAAAAAAAAAAGAAAAAGAAAATCAACACCACAGCCACGCCATCCCCACAAGGCCACCACCACCACATAGACGCGAAACCACCGCAACCCACCCCAGCCAACCTAACCCCAGCCAGAAACCACGCCACCCAGACCCGAAACCACCTTCGAAAAATAAAAAACCCACCAAACCCAATTCCACCTTCAATAAGTCGAAAATCCCACCAAATTGGCTGAATCGAGGTCGGGGAAAGAGGAGGGAGGTCGGGATAGGGACGGAGGAAGGGGAGAGAGGATCAAAACGGGGGAAAAGGAGGGGAGCCGGGATCAAGGCGGAGAAAGGAGGCTGGAAATCAAGGGTTGTGGGATGGTTGGTTTTCAAGGGTTTTCGTGACGGTGGAAGGGAAGCTGGTGGTTCGAGGGAGGAGGAGAGGGGGCGTCGACGCTAGGGGAGTTGATCTGGGCGGTCGGCGTCATGGGGCAAGGCACTTTGGCGGCAATGATGGCGGGATCAGGTGGCGGGGAGGGTGGTTGCCTGGCCGGGGATGGTGGGTGGTTTTTTTAATTATTCAATTATTATTTTTTTCCTAAAAAAATTTTAAAAAAAAATTAAATTTTTATTTATTTTTATTTTTTTCGACCAATCATAGACCAACACGTGTCTGGTAACTTGTTATAACAAGTCACATGACCGGTTGGGACTGTTAGGAGCGGATAAGGTATAAAGGTGGGATTATTAAAAAGAATCCCAAAGGTGGGATTATTATTCTTCGATGCTCAAAAGGTGGGATTATTCCCATCAATTTTTCCTAAATAAAAAGAGAGAAACTAGGAATTAATAAAACTAAGTTAATCTAAATTAAACTAAAAACTACAAAATACTCAAATAAAAAGATAAAAGACGAGAATAAGCAAAATAATAAAAATAAAGGATAAAATGAGCTTAATTATTAAAATAAGCCGGAAAAGTATTCAATAAACACCCCTAAAAGTGACATAAAAGTCATTTATCACCCTCCACAAAAATGAGGGAAAATTTTTGTTTTTTGCATTTTCGAGTCGCACGATCACATTACAATGCACATTGAGTCATGTCGTGTCATCACATTGAGTCAACATTATGCACACACGATTCACACGAAGTGAGTCATCATTAAGTCAAGTTTATACCTTGAGTCGTGTCAAGTCAATGAGTAAAGCAACACTAAGTCTCAGGTTAACCCAGAAAGATATGAGCAAAGTCCTATAGTCAAAACTATAAATGCAGGTGCATCCCAGCAAGCGAGGACATTCCTTGATTTTTTCGAAATAAAAAAATCGCGAATATGACACATCAAATTCTTCCAAGATGAGAGGAGTTTGAGCAAAATTACATGTATTAGTAAATTAGAGATGAAGAGCTTTAATTTACAAAAGATTAGAGCAGATTTGGTTGAAAGGAAACGACCAAGTTCAAATTTTGGAGCAAAACCGAGCAACGAACAGCAGCAGCAAAGGCCAAATAGGGAAGACCCGACTCTAGTGCCAGATGACCAGGCTTTCGTCTGGCGACAGAAGCAAAATGTGGCGACACAATGCGTGGCCCCCATATTAGATTACGCGGACCCACTGCAAAAATTTCCGGGTTCCTTGGTACGCCAGTTAGCCCCTATAAGCAATTTGACATGATTAAGTAGTCGGTTTGATTACATTCGCAAATAAGTGATTGACCTGACAAAAGATCGTCTCACTTAGCTTAAAGCGCCAAAACATTGGCTCATCGCAAAGGCACCAACACAATGGTTCATAAACAGAAGCACCAACATACTGGTTTACAAGCAGTATAAGCACCGATGCACTGGCATGGCAAAATCAAAGTTCAAGCGAACTTTAAAGGATCAACAAGCGTTGGTCTTCGGTAGTTTTCTCGGGAATATTATCGCAACAACCAAGGATGACTTCAAGTGAAGTTATCTTCGACAGCATTTGCTAAGATTGTGGAGGTTGTCACCAAATATTTGAGAAGATAGCACGAGATGGGCGGTCTTCGATAACATTCGCTAAGATTGTGGAGGTTGCCACCAAGATTTGAGAAGATATCACGAGATAGGCGGTCTTCGACAGCACTTCGCTATGATTGTGGAGGTTGTCACAAAGATTTGAGAAGATAGCACGACATGGGCGGTCATCGACAGCACTTTGCTAAGATTGTGGAGGTTGCACGAGATGGGCGGTCTTCGACAACATTTGCTAAGATCGTGGAGGTTGTCACCAAGATTTAAGAGGGACGGTTCGTGATGAGGCGGTCTTCAACGACTTTTTCTATGATTAGGAAGGTTGTCACTATGATTCAAGAAAAAGGCTCGAGATGTAGCAACATTGATCGGCAGCGTTCCCTAGTTTGCGGGGGGTTGTCACAAACAACAGGAGGTGATTTCAAGAGAAGTTATCTTCGATCGTATTCCCTGGCTTACAAAAGATGGCCACAAAGCGCTAGAAGGTCGTTTCAGGCGAAGCAATCTTCGATAGAGTTCTCTAGCTTGCAGAAGTCTATCACGACGGAATTGGAGGCAGTTATAGGCGTAGCAGTCTTCAGGCGGTATCCTCTACCTTGAGGAAGATTGTCAAAGCAGCAGGATGACATTCCCTTGCTTGTGGAAGGTTGTCTCAACAGCAAATGCAGCAACAAATCGGTGACCTTTAGAGACGTGTGCTCGACGGTGCAAGATACGCGTTTCTTAACTCTTTTATCTAATTTAACTAACGCTAGTTTGCAGGTATCAGCGTTACAAGAATGATTTAGGATTGCAGAACGTTCTGAATCATTCTCCATCCCTATCGATACTTTAACTTTTGTTTTTGAAACTCGCGTTTCTCCAAACTCAATCAAAGTGGGGGCTTCTCTAGACACCCAAATGTGTGTCCCCAAAACCAAACCCACTGATGAATACCTTTCATGTCATTTGATTATCAAACATAGCGAAAGTGTGAAAAGTCTAGTGATGAGGATGTTTTTATAAAAATATCTCTTCTTTCTGTTTTTGAAAATATTTCTTATCTTACCCTATTTTTAAAAAACGTGAATTATAGTTTAGTTTGGTCCTTGATATGGGTCCAATAATGGTGTAGTTGAATGGTGTTTTAAAAGACCTTTCCAACGATATATTATAAGCTCAATTCCGATGAGTAATGAGGAAGTTAGGACCAAAATACTAAACTGGGCCCGGTTTGGTTTTTATATGCGGCCTAATGATCTAGAGGAGGGCCTATTATTAATTATCATTCCTAAAACTATTAGGATTGATTATAGTCTTCTAGAATACTCTAGAAGGATCTCTTAAATCCTAATGGAGTTAGAATTGATAATTCTGTTTCAAAGAGTTTGAAATTGAATAAAACTACTCTTGTTTCTGGAAACAGAATGCTCCTGGGAGTCTTAGGATAGTAAGGGTAATCAAGATGTCCTAGAACTATGTCCAATGAATGTCTGAATGTCCTTCAGCTATGCCTTGCTGTCCGAGAGCTAGGTCTGCAAAAGAGAAAGAAGGTTAACTACCCCGGGGGTGTGACCCGGGAAAGCCCCTCCGATGCTTTAGTCAGCGAACGTACTTTCTAGTGAGAGAAAGTAGAGAGAGAAAGAGTACTTTAGAGAGAGAAAGTAGAGGGAGAAGATTAGAGAATTAGGAAAAAGTTACCATTATCAATGATTGGAGAGCTATTTATAGATGTACTTTCAGGTGGCAGAAGTTGTACTTGTTTAGACAGATTAGGGGTAAATCCGTACTTTGCTCTGACTAATGATGGGCTGGATCATGGAGGGGTATTTTTGTAATTCCAGGTCATTGGGCTAAGGACAATGGACTAGACCCAAACATTTAGTCCCACGCGTGATGTGGGAGCGAGATCGCATGAAGTTCGGATATCACGCGGAATAGGGATCAGAGAAGTTGTCACATATGCTGAAGTAAATCCCGAGACGCACGTGGGGGCTAAAACGAGCCCCAAGGGTACCCGAGGGCTAAAAAGAGCCCCAAGCGACTTGCAAGGGTGAGAACCAGCCCCAAGCAATGCATAGAAGGTACTTTAATTCAGATGGTTGAGCAGTTTTGAGAGCTAAGCCTGATGATGTCTTAGGAGTAATTGATGAAATTTCCATTTTCGGAATATTTTCTTCAGGCCGAGCCCCATGCATTTTGCTGAAGGAATGTCTTGTTTCCAATTTTGACTGAGCCAGGGATTTTTAGAGACAATCTGATGATGATTCCCTTCTAATTAAGCTGGTAATAAAGCTTAATCCTTCAATGGTGACTTTCTGGGCTCAAGCATCCCTTAGGCCTATTTGAACCAGAGTTTTGAGGAGTTGCCATCTCCTTAGCTTGAACATATGAATTCCCACTGTACTTGCATTTGCCTCTCATTTCTCATTTTCCTTAGCGAATTTCTCAAAAAAATCCTCCCCAATTTTCTCCCAAATTCTTGAGAGCTTGAGCATTCAAGTCACATCACCCAAGTTCATCCAAGTTCATCAAGATCTTCAAGAGGTTAGTGAAAATTTTTACTTTTTGATTTATTTTCATAGATCCGAAAGCATGTCTAGGTGTTTTTGAATTTTTAATTTATGCTAGGAGTAGACAAACTTGGATTTTGAATTGACTTAACCCCGGGGTAGAATGGCTATGACCAGCCGATTTTAAGGATTTTTGTGAGTAATTTTCGAATTTCAGGGGTTTGTGCTTGAGAATTCCGATTTTTTTTTTTTATTATGCCTAGCTGAAATCAGGTGAGAGAGAGAGTGATTAGCGAGGCCGAGGGAGGTATTTGGCTAGCCGAGGGGGTAGTCGACGCACCATGAGGCCTGCTCGCCGAGCATTAGCCCGAGAAAGGATGAGGGAGAGGTGCGAGGCTGAGGGGGCTAGGGTGCTGGCCGAGCGGGTGTGACCCTGCTGAAGGGGTAGAGACACGCAAGGGGAGAGGTACTAAGGAGAGATAGTTTGATTTTGAAAAGAGAGCGAGGCCGAGGGGTGTGCCGATGTCCGAGGGGGTAATGCGCGGCTAGGCACTGCTATGCCCTTGGCTCTTCTTTTACCCTAGGCCAAGGGATGCGGGAGTGATGTGCGAAGGAGAGAGAGAGAGACATGCTGAGAGGGTCACTCGCGCCGATTGCGTATCCGGCCGAGTGAAAGATGGCTGGTCGAGGGTTTATCTGGCGCGATTCTTAGCTGAGGGAGGTGTGAGATCCGAGGGGTTGTCCGAAAGGGTGTGCGGCGGACTGCCCGGAGTTAGGATAGAGATACAGGTGGGGGGTGGTAGGCGAAAGGGTAGAGTGAGGAAGGCCGAGGCCTAGCACAGCCGAGTGCCTGCCCATGAGAGAGAGAAAGTCTTTCGGGTTTTTTTTTTTTTTTTTTTTTTTGTTGGATTTTTGTGTGAGTAATCAAGGAAAAGCCGAAGGGGTTACCTCTCAGGCCGAGGGGGTTACCCTCAGGCCGAGGGGGGTGATAGGCAAGCCGAGCTGAGAGAGAGTCGAGGCGGAGCGGAGGTGGGCTTAGAGTAAGGCTGAGATGTGAGAGAGAAGGTTTAGTGTGAAAGGAATACGGGTAATGTGCTGAGAAGTGTGAGAACTGGAGAGAGAGAAATTGAAAAGGGAGGAGAGATGAGTGAGAGCTAAGCTCGGCTTTGCTGAGGGGGTGCCAAGCCGAGGGGGTAGGGGTGTGCCGAGGGGGTGCTCAGTGCACTTAGGGGCAGGCTGAGCCCTCAGCCTTTGCGGAAGCTGAGAGATGAATAGGTAGAGGGAGAGCTGGGCTTGGTACCGCTAATCGAGGGAATTCGCCCAGCTCTCGGCACTTGAGTAGAGAGAAGGAAGAGCCGAGAGAGCGAAGTGTCCGAGAGGGTTCTCCGCGCGGCCGAGCCTTTGCTGAGGGCCTCAAGTTAGACTTGGGTATTTGAGTGTTTATTCTGGGCTTTTGAGAAAAGATAGGAAAGCCATGTTGGGCGTTCGGCCTAGCTGGAGCAAGGTAGAGAAGGATTCTGAGAGATGAACCAAGCCAAGGGGGGAGGCGGTGCTTAAAGTAAAATTTATTTATTATTATATTTTTTTAACCGCCATGCTAAGTGATGGCAAGGGGGAGCTGGACCCAACCTTTAATTGCTGAGAGACCTTGTTAGGCCCAATTGGGATAATAGGAAATGCGGAGAAACCGAGGGGGTAAAGCCTGCTAGCCGAGGTCCCTGGGGGTTAGGCCGAGGGAAATGAGAGGGATTTTACTTAGTAAAAAATAAAGTGAATTTTTTTCGCATTTGCATGTGTATTTCACTTGGGCTTGATTTCTAATTTTCTAAATCTTGGATTTTTGCTTGATATTATAGGAGTATTTCTCTCCGGGGTGCTTGATTAGCTTCAAGACAATTCTTTCCGGCCCTTTTGAGCACTTGGTGAGTCTTTTATACTTAGTTTTTCATGCTTCAAGTATCATATCTCCATGCTTAGTAATTATTTGCTACTTTTTCCTTGTATGCTTGCTTGTTCCTCGGCTGCGCTATTGATGATGTTAGGCTTAGAGGTACGCTTATTGTATTTTTGTATGTACATTGAGAATTCCTCGGGGTAGTCTTGAGTTGAGCTATGCATGTGTCATGAACGACCAAGCGACTCAAGATTACCTTAACTCTCTCCCCGGCCCTTCATCTTATGATTTGTTTAAGGAAATCTTGGCGGGGGGAGTGCTTGTAACAAATGTAATTGGTAGTAGTGTTGATTCTTCTGTTCCTTTGGGTGTGCCTTTTCCATGTGTGCCATCCCCACCCCCCGAGCATGATTTAGGCTTTGATTATTTTTTGCCTCCTTCCCCTTGGGAAGTTTCTCTTGCACGTGAACCGACTTCTAGAGGTTCTTTTAACAGATTGCTTATTGACGGAGTGGTGACAATGTCAATTGAGGATGATACTTCTGCTTCTCTTGGGGTGCCGGTGACTTTTAAACCCCCTATTAGGAGAATTAGCCCTTCTATGTGTCACCCTTCCACTACTTGGCTTAGGTCTTTGTCTGAGGGTACTAGACAATTGCAGACTAAGTACCACATTAGGGAGCCTTTTCTCATCTCCCCTCCTGGGGGTGATAGCACTGTAGATAACCCTCCCCCGGGGTGTATAGCTGTATATAGGCAATGCTTGGACAACGGGTTGAGATTTCCGCTACACCCTTTTATTGAGGAGTTGTTGATCGAGTATAACCTTAGTATAACTCAGCTTGTTTTTTAACTCCTGGATGAGATTAAACGCGTACATAGCCACTTGTAGTTTACTTGGAGCCCCTTGCACCATAACCGCCTTTAGGAATACACATAGGCTTCAGGAGGTCCCAGGCAATGTGGATAGCCATGGGTGGTGTGCTTTTCATGATAGGGAGTTCTATCTCACTATAAACACTAAACCCACGAGTCAAAAGGGCTTTCTCCATACCTTTCTCTTCATTTACCGTGCTGGGGGTTGGAGGGTTCCCCGAGATCATAGCGGAGTGCCTAGGGTTGGCTTGAACTACAATGTTCCTGCCATGGAGGTTGATGAGGCCGTGACGGCTGTTTGGTTGCAATCCTATAAGGAAAGAGGGTCCATAGAGAAGATTCCAACCATGTGGATTTTGAAGGATAAACACTTTCAGAAAGAGCAGTTTTTGAGTGTGGTGGGCTTGAGCCACACCTATGATAGTGGTAGGATTTATTTTTGTTTACTTATGTTTTTTCCACTTCTATGCTTTCTCCTGGGCCTTGTTGTTTACTAACATATTTGTGCAAATGATGATTTCAGGTGTTGCTTTCCAGCAGTTGACAAAGAGATTTCAGAAGAAGATGTCGGAGGTGAACTTTCGAGCTGCCAAGGTCAAGTCCTCCATGAGGAAGGGGAACATGAGTATTCCTCCCCCTCCCCAGGTATGCCCCCTTCTTTGAAGTTGGTTTTATGAAATGTTGTTTTTTTTTTACTAACTTCACTTGTGATTTGTTCTTTCAGAACCCGAAGAATTTAAAGTTGAGGAGGAAAACGGCTGAGAGGGGAGAAGGATCCTCCCAAGCCACCTCCAACATGGAGATAGATGATCTAGGGTCTCAGCTTGTCTCCCCGACCGGCTCCACTCACATCGAGCTTCTGGAGGCCGAGGGCTTTGGGGATCGAGGAAAGCAGCCTCGAGAAGAGGAGAGCGAGGAGGAAGGGGGGGAAGATTACGAGGACATGACTCCTTACTTTCCCAACTCTCTCCTCGGCATCACAAAGAGGGGTCGGAAGAAGATGGTAAAGTAAACCATGGTCCGATTCTCTTCGGCGAAGGATATCGAGGTGGTGAAGAGGGATCCCAACAAGGCTATCTCCTCGTCCTTTGATGGCGTCTTGAAGGTATATTTTGCTATATAACATCGAATTTCTATCTATATTTTGGTTGCATCTAACCATCATTTTCTTGTCTTTTTGAAAATGTAGGCCGGCATGACTTTGAGTGTGCTCGCCGAGGAGTACCGGAGGGGGGCCATGCAAGATGTTGAGGGTCTCCGAGCTGAGCTTTCAAAGGCTAGGACCGAGATCCATGGCCTCAAGGAGGAGCTTAACTCGGCTCGGAAGACGGTGAAGATGACCAAGAAGGAGCTTGCTGATGCCCAGGAGGCCGGGACACCCCGCATTCAAGCCCTTGAGACTCAGCTCAAGGAGGCTAAGGAAGGGAAGGAGTTGATCGCCAAAACAGCTGAAGGAGAGGAAGGACGAGATGGCCCAGATGAAGAGTGACCTTGCTGAGGCTCAGAGGAAGGTAGAGCAAAGTCAGGTGGAGGTAATTGCTGAATGGAAGAAGTCTCCGGCTTGTGCTGATTTCCAGTCCGAGATTGGATATATGGCCTTTGAGGCGGGGATTGAGGATGCCCTGACTCATATGCAGGTTGCCTTTACCTCTTTTGGTCTCCAAGATTCGTACCCTAAGGTACGAGGCAAGATTAAGGACCTTGTTCGCGAGGCCGATGAGGAGGAGCAGAGGAAGGTGCTCGCTGAGGAGAGTATGACCGAGGAGTAGCTTCTCTAGCCCTTGGTTTTATCTTCACCTATTTCTTTAGGATATCTTCTTTTTTATGAGACTTGTGATATTTGTTTTGGAATTTTGGATTTCTACCTCGGCTTGTATATTTGCACATTCGACTTTTACTTTGGCCCTTCTTATTTGAAGTAGATTTCATGTGCTCTTACTCCAGCTTGCTTATCGGTTAATACTTGTTTTTCGCTTGCTCACTCACCCCTAGGGGCCAAAAAGAAGCCCCTAGGCTTTTCAAGTAACCTAGGCATAAACGAGGGCTAAATGAGCCTTATGTTATTTTTGTAAGGACGTGATTTGTGTGAACATCCGGGGGCTAAACGAGCCCTGAGTTATAATTTAACTAAGTAAATGGATTAGGGGCTAGACGAGCCCCAATTTACGAGTGACAGGAGAGCTAAGCTATCCCTGCTTGTTATAATAAAGTGAAAACGATTTTGGGGCTAACATAAGCCCCAAGTTATAAGAGTTATGTTTTTCCAACCTTTTAAATTAGGCTGGGGGCTAAACGAGCCCCAAGTTATGAGTGATCTTTCGGCCAGTACACTATCTCAAATGCTTGAGTATAGGCTAGCATCTTGCCCAAAACATTGGAACAAACTTTAGTGTTAGCGAACCAAAATGCCTTACGCCCGGCATGCGGTGCTATTAAATGAAGGTTGGCTATGCTAATGAGCGATATAAAAGTTTCAAGTTATAAACTAAGTAAATAACAAATGCAAAATAAATGGGGCAAACATCCCAACCGGGGGTTTTTCATTATATTAACAAAAATATGAAAGTCATTACAATGATGCGTTATATTGAAGTTGATCTCCTAGCATCGGCTCTTATTGCCCCTAGGGCATCATTGTGATGATGATGCTTTAAACATAAAACCTCCGGAGGTTGTCTGCATTCCATGGCCGAGGGAGGACCTTGCTATCAGGGGTTTGTAAGCGAAAGGTTCCCGGGCGGACTACCTCTGTAATTTTGTAGGGACCTTCCCAATTAGGGCTTAGCTTTCCCAATACCGGGGGCTTGCCCGCAGCCTCACACTTTCGGAGCACCCAATCACCTTCAACCAGGGGCCTTGCCTTGACTTTTTTGTTGAAATAACGAGTTATCCTTTGCTTGTATGCTATAGAGCGAAGCAAAGCATCTCCCCTTATCTCTGGGAGTAAGTCTAAGGCCAGGGGCTTCAGCTGATCATTCCGGTCGGGGTCATAGAAGGTAACCCTAGGGGATGGGATCCCAACTTCCACGGGGAGTACTGCATCACTCCCATATACTAAGGCAAAAGGAGTTTATCCCGTAGCTTCCTTGACTGTGGTACGAATGGACCATAAGATCCCGGGCAAATCATCCACCCAAGACCCCTTCGTGCCTTCCAGCATTGTCTTCAACCCTTTCAATATTGTTTTGTTGGCCGCCTCTGCTTGGCCATTGGTCTGGGGTCGGCACATAGCTGAAAACCTTGTCTTGATTCCAAAACGCCCACAATACTCTATGGTTGGCCCACTGTTGAATTGCCGGCCATTATCCGAGATTAAGATGCGAGGTACCCCGAAGCGGGTGATGATATTCCTCCAGATGAACTTCTGGACTTGCTTATCAGTTATTGTTCCCACCGGCTCAGCCTCAACCCACTTGGTGAAGTAATCCACCGCTACTATCAGAAATTTCCTTTGCCCTGAGGCTACGGGGAATGGCCCTAAGATGTCCATGCCCCAACGATCAAAGGGTAGGACTGATTGAATACTTGTGAGTGCATTGGCCGGAACATGGGGCATGTCAGCGAACCTTTGGCATTTTTCACACTTCTTGACAATTCTAGCATCATCATCCCTCAAGGTTGGCCAATAAAATCCGGCCCTCAGCGCTTTTCCAGCTATAGTTCTTCCACCTTGATGGCTACCGCATGCCCTTTCATGAATTTCTCTAAGTACATAATTCCCCTCCTCCGGGGTTATGCACTTCAGCAACGGATGAGTAAAGGATTTTTTGTAGAGGATCCCATCATGAAGTAAGAACCACTCACTCCGCTTTTTGATCAATTTGAAGTCTGGGGTGTCCTCGGGCAGCTCCCCCTTTAAGCATTGAATAATTTGGTCCATCTAAGTTTCCCCTCTATCAATGTCCATGATAGCAGGCTTTTGGGTACTTGGCTTTTCTAAAACTTTCCACGTGATGTTTCGGGGGGCTATCCCCTCAGCTGAGCTTGCTAATCAGGCAAGAGCATCAGCTTGCTGGTTTTCTGAGCAGGGGATGTGCCTGATCTCGAATTTGTCAAATGATCTTGTCAAGCCTTCAGCCTTTTCAAAATAGGCTTTCATGTTCTCTTCCTTTACTTCAAATTCTTTCGTCATTTGCCCCACTATGAGCTGTGAGTCTGAGCATAATTGGACGGATTTTATCTTCATGAATTTGCATAAGTTCAGCCCCAAGATAAGAGCCTCATACTCAGCTTCATTATTTGATGCATGGAAGGCAAACTTGACTGAATATTCAAACTTCTCTCCCTCTGGGGAGATGATGACTAGCCCAACTCCACTCCCGGCCTTACTAGACGACCCATCCACATAAAGAGCCCAAGGGGCGGATGTGTCTGTTGGAGTAGGCCTATGAGCGCATTTAGCTATGAAGTCGGCTAAGGCTTGGGCCTTGATGGCCTTCCGGGGTTCGAACTCAATTTCGAAATCAGCTAACTGATCCGACCAATTTGTCATTCGGGATGAGTGATTTTTGCTCTCTAGCACTTTCTTGATTGGTTGGCTGGTGAGGACTTTGATCGGGTGTGCTTGAAAGTATGGCTTCAACTTCCTACTTACCATCACTAAAGCGTACACCACCTTCTCTATGAGAGTGTATCGGGTCTTAGCCCCCCTTAGGGCATGGCTAACAAAATAGACAGGTACTTGGCCTTCATCTCTTTCCGCAACAAGAACCGCACTCAGGGCATAATCTGATATGGCCAAGTACACGAACAATGTTTCCCCGAGGAGAGGACTAATAAGCTTTGGAGTGTTCATTAGATGTTCCTTCAGCTATTGGAAGGCTTTCTCAGCTTCCTCATCCCATAAGAACTTAGGCCTCTTGAGGGCCTTGAAGAAAGATAAACTCTTGTCCGCTGATCGGGAAAGGAATCTCCCCAATGCGGCTAGGCAGCCTATAAGGCGTTGCACTTCCTTCACATTTCGGGGGGATTCCATGTCAAGAATAGCTTGAATCTTATCGGGGTTGGCATCAATACCCCGCTGATCAACCATGAAGCCCAGACACTTTCCACCTTGCACCCCGAAGACACACTTGCTGGGGTTAAGCTTCATTTTATATTTTCTAAGGGTTGTGAATGTTTCCCTTAGATCAGCTATGTGGTCCGGACTTTCCTTGCTTTTTGACAAGAGGAAAATGTATGTCGTTATCTACCCTTCCCCCAAGTCAAACTAAATTTGTAAACACCTAACCAACCTTATATGAATATAGGGCAAGTTAAGGGTCGATCCCTAGGGAATGCAATGATGAAAACTAGAGTCTAAGTCAAGCTACCTCGAAGATGGAGTTGAGATTATGGTTGGCACTATGGTAAACTAAAGCCAGTCTAATCAAGTAAAACAAAGGTCTAAAATGGGTTCCACATGCAAGTTCAATGATAATGCTAGTTTAGAGATCAATCAATTAATTCAAGTATTGCAATGGACAAACAATAGTAGCAATCAAGAGAGTTCAAATGCTATATCCTATAGGCCAATCTAGGTGTCACTATGAAAGGCAAATCAAGAAGAATCACAAGCAAACCCAATCAATTAGAGTAACTTTCAATTCAATTGTTCATGTCATTAAGAGTTGCAATGCAATCTAGATTAATCTTATAGGTTGATCACTCCTAGTCTAATCAATCACATGAAAAACTATGTCAACCAATTTAATTGCAACAAATCAATCAATCAAAGAGCATCAACTAGCAATTTCATTAATCAAACATGCTTCCCCCTTTCCCTAGCAACTAATCTACTCACTAATCATGGTGAAATTCAAGAACAAATAACTAGAAAATGCATTAATCTTCATTCTATATCAAAATCTAAGAGAAATCAAAATATTCAACAATATCAAATTCAAATCCAAAGAAAAACAAGCAACAAGCATAAATCAAATAGCAAGTAAGTAAGAGATGAAAGAAGGAAGAGATTCTCACTAATATTGATGATTGAAAATGAAGAAATCCAAACTTGATTGATCAAATGTTGAGTTACAAATCCAAAACCAAGAACTTCTCTCTAACATCTCTCTAAATTCTCTCTCTAAAACTAAGCTAATGAAATATTATCAAAAAGTTGGTTTCAAAAAGGAATTACAATTCTATTTATAAGTAAAGAAGAAACTGGCAAATCCCGCGGTCTCTCTCGATGAATCCGCGGCCGCGGAGAAATGGGTACGGAACCCTCTGCGGGCTTTCTGGGCAACACCCGCGCCCGCGGCCAAAGATGCCGCGCCCGCGGCTAATCCCCTGCTCCCAAAACTCAATCTGGGGGCCACGGTCTCTCTAAGATAGAGCGCCCTCTCCAGATTTCCCGCGCCCGCGGAGAGCCCGCGGGGCAACCGCGGGAAGCTCCTGCCAAAATCTTGCAATTTGCTCTTCTTGAGCCCGCGCCCGTGGCTCCACTGACCCGCGCCCGCGGCCTGCTGGAAATACCTTGGAGACCTCTCCGAGGCCTCTCCAAGGCCTCTCTAAGCCCTCTCTAGCCAAATGCTTCTTCGTTACTTGGTCATTAAGGTCCCAACTTGATTCCTTTGCAAAGGTGATTCTCCAAATACCTACACAAGCAAACAAAGAAAGGAAATAAAAGGGAAAAAGAGCCAAATGAAAGGAAAACGCGAGAAAAACACGAGAACCATAAAGAAAAGAGGAGAAAGAGAAAGTATAGGAAAAAGGACCAAAAATAAGAGAAGAAAGCATGAAAAAGGGAAAGAAATAACCCTAAAAGACTACCCTATGAGTGCCATAAATGACACTCATCAAATTCCCCCAAGCTAGACTTTTGCTCGTCCCGAGCAAAACAAAGGCTAAAAAGGAATAAGAAGGGCTTATTCGAAGCAAAAAGAAAAATAGGGGCGAGAATTTACACTAAGACTCACTGTCGTAGGAATCACGGTTGTTTTTAGCTACAACAAGCCATTTAAACCCCTAGATCGCCCTAGAGGACGAGTGATGCTCTCGTAAGGGTATCCTAAGAGTTTACCCATAACTCTCCACCAAATCCCCAAGAGGCAAACCAGAAAAGGAAAAGAAAGAGGAAAAAGGAAACAAAATCTTTACGAAATGGACTTTACAAAGAGACTATAATTCAAATGAATAACAACCTTTCTAAAGTGAATTATGGTATGCACGTTATAAGATACGTAAGGTTGATTGAAACATAAATATGCTAAGCATAGGAACTAGTTATCACATTCCACTTTCATCCCAAACGGTCTTACCGCGTTCCCCTTACTAATCTCATGTCTCCCCTTAGTGAGCATCTTATAGATTCCGCGAAGGAACCGGAAAAAGATCAACATTTTGGGCTACTCGACATCTTTATTTCGCATCCCCTTTCCTTAGTATACAACCTATGATTCCATCCACCGATGAAAGAATCAACTCCTAGGTCCAACGGTCTTCCCAAAGGTTGTAACGTAAGGCAAGAAGGGTTAAGGTAGGCTAAAATATAAAATTTGGTGGTTATCCTAAATTGTGAAGCAAAGACCGGCCAAATCTCAACACCAAACTTAAGTAATCACCAAACAAAAACGTATTAACACCCCCAAGCTTATTCAAAGCAACAATCTACAATCATTAAACAAAAAGCGCAAGTGCTTTCCCCCCCCCCCCCAAGCTAAAAGAAACATTGTCCTCAATGCATAGAGAGGAGAAAGACACTTGAATTTTTATGGTTTTTCTTCTCTTTTTTTTTTTTTTTTTTGCATTTTCTCATTTATAAATTTGTTTGTATTTTCTTGAACTCCTTAAAAGCATTAGTCCTTGCCTTTTTTCAATTCGGACGGCTTTTTCAAATATGCATTTATTAACATCCTTGCCTCTTTTACAAAGGACGACTTTTACATTAGCATTTGCCATTATTTACCAAATATAAACAACTCAATTATGTGTACCAATTCGAACCAAACTTCAACTTCATAGACCATAATCACCAAGCATTGACCCTTACTTCACAAAAACCAAAAAGAAGGAGAACGAAACAAAAGGCTCAAGATATCTAATTATGCAGCTTGAAAAGAGGGAAAAGGTTCAAAGGGGTAACAAGTAGGCAAATGTATCCCAAACAAAAAAAAAAAAAAAAAAGAGTAAACAAAAAGGGACTATCCTAGAAAAAGAAAATACCTCCCCGAAAAGTTTCCTTTTGATAAGTGTCATTTATGTCGCTATTTTTAGTAGTTTTGTAGTTAGTTTTTCATAGTTTTTCTATCTTTTTACTTGGTTTTAATAGCGTTTTACTACATTTGTCATGTTTGTGTGTGAAATGTCGTTATTGCTCAATTTTGGCTTTTCTTGCATATTTTGGTGGCTTATGACATTAGATTAAACTTTATTGGTTTACTCTTATGTTTAGGAACACTTGGATAAGTTCATTGCTCAAGATTGAAGAAATATAAAACATAAAAGAACAAGTAATGAAGAAATGTGCACTTGATTTGCAAACATCATACTTCAAACGCCTATATCTTTTGATCTACAAAACATTTTGGGGCGATTCCAATTGGAGATGAAAGCTTATCTCAAGAGCTTTCCAACGACAGGTCATATGCTCAATTCGAATGTAAAACGTGGGAGATATGCTCATTTGAAGCTGAGTAGTTTGCCCAGTCCGAGAGGAGCGGGCGCTCCGGTTCTTGGAGCGGGCGCTCCACCACCAGAAGCGGGCGCTCCAAAATCTGCACGCCCGCTCCTCACAGGAAATCCAAAATAAAAAAACAAATTGTTTCCTCCAGATTTGGAGCGGGCGCTCCGACCTTCTGCACGCCCGCTCCTGGACCTGGAGCGGGCGCTCCACCTCCTGCACGCCCGCTCCTCTACGCGCTGCTCGACTTTTTGCAGAGCTTCCTAGGAAATTTAGTAAGGGCTATAAATAGATTTTTTTTTCTCATTTTAGAGAGAAAAATTCATATTTTCAGTAGTTTTAGGTTAGTTTTTGGTTTTTAGAGAGAGAAACTCTCAAATTTTTGAGAGAGAAAGTGAGAGAAACAATGATTTTCATGGATTTTGAATAATCAAAGGAGGAATTGGATGATTTGAAGATCTCCATTTTATATCAATGAGCATTTCTTACTCTCTTCTCTCTTTATGCTTTATTAATTGCTTTGTTAATCATATTTGAGTATATTTCCTTCTACTAGGTGTTGAGTGAAGCTTTGTTATGGTTAATTGAGTTATTTGAGATAAATTTGATGATAATTGTGTGATTAAATTGATTGAATTGATGATGGCATGTTGTTTGTTTTAGATTGGATTGATCTCCCAAGATAGCAAACTTAATTGCATGTTAGTTCTAGTTTGACAAGGGATTGTGAATTAGAATTTATATATTTGATTGCATTTTGGGTAAATTTCTTCTATGCACCTAGTCAATAAGGGATCTAGGCTAGGAATTTGAGAGATTGCTCTTGATGGTAATTAATTCCCATTTTAATTCTTTCTTTGCATGATTGATTATCAAATCGATTCCCATTAACTTGTTAATTGTTCAAAGTGGATCTTCGCTCCTAGTAGACTTTGTAATATCATGATCTTTATATGTGTGTTAGTGTAGTTGTAGTGTCCACTATCCATAAACCGACTTCGGCGTAGCTTAAGCATTAGATCGAGAACAATCCAACATTACCGTTCCTTGTGGTTCGACTCCGAACTTACCACTAGACTTGTTTAGGGGTTAGTTTAGGATTATAATAAATTTTGTTTGGCCGTGAGGAGGTTAGTCAACGACATAATTTCCCCGCGCTCCTTTGTCCTTCCTAGGTAGTTCGGTCACGGTCTTAGGAATCATACGCTAAGATTCTAGATTAGGTTTGCGAAAATCAAGGATCCATGCCGCTCATGCAAGAGTATGATGAAAGCTTGAACAAATATAAATCTCACATGGTTGTAGCAAAAACTCACTAAGGTTGTCAAATCAAAGATAGGGAGAAACTACCAACATGCCACAAACGAGTAGAATCCGGCTTCATGATCCGCCTAGTTCTAGACAACTATCTTAGCATGCTTTATCCTAGAATAAACCAAACGTAATCTCAAACCGTGCATACCATTATTACCTAGGAAGACTATTATTCAAAAGCAAAAGTCCATTGCATACAAGTCCAATTTTCAAAACGAGAAAGAGTGAAAATAAAGCCTCAAAAAGTTATGCACACAAACAAGATTAAAAGAAAAGGAAAGAAAAGAAAAGAAGAAGATGGAAAACTTAGACAAGGACAAGAAAGGGAAAGAGGAAAAGGGCAAAGATGCAATCATATCACGTTTATCCCAATCGACATACAAGCGGTCTAATGGCCACATCGCCAAAGACCCCAAACACACTAGGTGTTAAATTCATACATCCTCGAACCGTTCAACTTCTCCTAAATCTAATCCTAATCTAAGCAACCAAGAAAATGAAGAAGTGAAAATAAAGAGGTAAAATAAGAAAGGCCTCACCAAGCATCCGTGCTAAATTAAAGTACCCAAGGAGTAGGAACGTGCTTCTCCAAAAGGTTCCGCAATCCAAAGCATAGGCTACGAGCAAGGTGAGGTAAAGAAAAAAAAACTATATATACAAAATGAAATTGTTAGTAACTTCCAAACAAAAGCAAACGATAAAACACTTAGACACAAACTATATACAAAAAGCTAGAGAAACCATCATCTTCAAAATTTTTATTTATTTTTTTTCTTTCTCAAGAAACTCCCAAAAACATCAAGAAATGAAACAAAACAACAACAAGCAACAGACCAACGAGACCATTAGCAAAAATCCACCAAAAGCCTTATCAAAGACTTCCTACCTAGCCCCAGGTGCCTCCCCAAACCAACATAAAACATCCTTTTTTACCCTCCCCCCTCACAAAATGAAGGCATCGACCGCGATGCCTACAAACATGCAAAATATGGAAGGGGGAGAACAAAAAGGGAAACAAACATGCGTAAGGGGACTATTGGCCACTAGGGCCGGCACCATCATCACCCGTATCCCAACCTCCAGTGTAGCCGGGAGGAAATCCATAGTGACCCGTGAATAGGTCAAGTTGGGATCGGGTCAATTGGTCATAGGGCTCACGCTGAACAAGGGGCTCGGGGTGATGGGGGTGAACATAGTAGTATGCGAGATCACCCCGATAATCACTCCCCCCCCCGAGACCCTATAATCATAAGGTGGGAAGTCGCGCCTTGGCACATCGGGGTCCTCAACCCCGGGCCAATATGGGTACGTAAGGAGGTTGTCACCACCCCATGAAGGTACCGGCCCTTGTTGGGGCGGCACATAAGGGTAGTTGACCGGAGGTGTGACCTCCCCCCTACGCACACTAGCGTCATACAAGGCGCTAGTTTGATAAGACAAAGTTTAGTGGTCCGAGTACATACCTTGCATGCTCAATTGCATGCGCTCCATGTTGGCTCTCATGGCCTCCATCTCTCGGAGATAAGCATCTCCTTGGAAATCTTGTTGTTGTTATTGTCTTTGATGTCTCCTTTCTCTTCTTCTTCTCTGAGCATCATCATGAAAATGCTCATGTTGTTGTTGTAGTGGCGGTTGTTGTTGCTCTTCATCATATCCTTCTCCTCCTCCTTCCTCCTCTTCCTCATCATTCCCATCACCCCCATCAATCTCATCATCCTCCTCCATCTCATCATCAATCCTCTTATTGTCCCTAGGGACCATTCAAATGTTTCTAGCCTCACAAAGGATGGAGGTGGCGGCCGGGTTAGGGAGTAGGCAATGGTGGGTATTTCTCACTAGCCAAGAGTAAGTGTCGGCTCTCCTAGTGCTAGTTATGAAACGCAAAGTGTTAACTTGCTTCAAACTAATCCACACGTCTTCACTCCTTCCAACCGGAGTGCAAGACTTCAAGAACCCCTCTTGCTTGAAATACGACACAAGACGTGTCACCATGCCCCCACAATGAATCTCCCCCGTTTTGACCCCATGCATTATCTCCTTACAACAATTCATGAAGATATAGCCAAAATTAATCCTTGACCCTAACTCCAGCTTGGTAGCCATCCATAACACCATAATCTCCTCTCGAGATAACTTCCCCAAATCTTGCTTATTAAAGACAGAATACCCAAGAATTCTATGAAGGATCCTAAGGGCCGGATGGATAATCTCACTAGCAAGGGACTTCTTCGAATCAAACTCCCTCCTGTTGGCTATGGTTTTCCACCAAGAAACCTCATTATACTCAGTTTGGACTAGGGAGATAAGGGGCTCGAAGATATCACCATTGGGGTTGAAACCAAGGGCTACATTGAACTCGGCTAGGTTCATGGTGTGTTTGACATTGAAGAGTTGGAAGGATATAATAAAATCAGTTTCCCCAAGCTTATTGAACTCAAATGTGGAGAAAAACTCAATGGACGGCTCCAAATAGGTTCTAGGGGCCGACTTTAGAAACTCACCCAAGCTTAGGTTATCTAGAAGGATGTCAAGGTCATTTTCAATTCCTAGCTTGGCCATATCCTCACGAAAGTAATGGCGGGAGGGTCTAAACTTCCGGTCTTTCATTTTTTTTATAGATGGGGGTTTGTTTAGACCGGTTCCAAAATTTGAGAGGGCGTAGAGGAGGAGGAGGAGCATCATCTTGAGTTGTGGAATGTGGTTGGGGTTGAGGGTTTGAGGATTGGCCTTGAGAAGATTGGCCGGGGGATTGGTTTGAGCGCTTCTTGCTACTTTTGACTCTTCTTATCAAATCCATTTAAACAAAATTCACACAATTCACAAGAACACAACAAACTCCCTCAAACAAAACAACTTCCACCAAAATTACTCACAAACCTCCTTACAAATCCAACCAAACCACCACAAACTACAAGGTACCTGTTCCAACCAACACAACAACCAAAATCAAACAACAAACAACAATATCAACAATCATTCATCAATATAATCATGAATCAACAAGAAAAAGTAACAATCACCCAAATATACCAAATTTCCCATAAATCAACCATAAAACACAAAAATCATGCTCAAAATCTAGGTAAACAAACTAATGTAAAGAAATCAATTGGAATTGACAAAAATATTACAAAGGTTAGAAGTATACCAAGATTAGAGACTCAAATTAAACTCAAGGCACTTCAAAGACCCAAAATTTCCCGAAAAATCACGAGAAAGAAGATTAGGAGTGTTGAAAATAGAGGAATATGGAAGAATTTGTGAAAATTTTAAGCAAAAGTTGAAGAAATTTGTGAGAAATTGATGTTTTGGGGTTAGGGTTTGAGAGGAGGTAGAGAGAGAAAGGGGAAAAAAAGGAGAAGAAGAGGAAATAAGAGAGGAGAGAGAGAAGAGGGGCGTGCCTGGGTAATAAACCCAGATCGCCGCGCCCTCTCCTGAATATGTCGCGCCCGCGACAAATCTCCCGCGCCCGCGGAGAGACCGCGGGGCAACCGCGGGGACCTCCTGGAGTTTTTAGAATTTTTATACCTAACGGGGGCCGCGCCCTCTCCTGATTTGCCGCGCCCTCTCCAAAACCTCCCGCGCCCGCAGAGAGACCGCGGGGCAACCGCGGGAAGTCCCTGGAATGGAGTTCCAAATTTGCTTGAATTTAGGCCGCGCCCTCTCCAGACATGACGCGCCCTCTCCAAAACCTCCCGCGCCCGCGGAGAGACCGCGGGAAGTCCCTGGAATGATATTTCAATTTTTCTTGATATGAGGGCCGCGCCCTCTCCAAATTTTCCGAGGTCTCTCCAAAACTTCCCGCGCCCGCGGAGAGATCGCGGGGCAACCGCGGGAAGTTCCTGGATCGAAATTCTTCAAAAAGGTGAAAAGGCCTCCGAGGTCTCTCCTAGCCCTCGGGGAGCCCTCTCCTCTGCACTCTAAACTCTTCTTCAAACCCCTTCTTTTCAACAAGTGATGATAATAGGCGACCTACAAAACAAACACAAAACCAAATCAAAAATAAAATTAAAAACCAATCAAGGAAAAATAAAAGAAAAGAAAGGAAAAAGAAATTAGATGAGAATCCGGGTTGCCTCCCGTAAGCGCTTTTGGTTAACGTCGTTAGCTCGACGTGCACCACCATCTCAAGGTGGCTTAAAAAGAATCATTTTGTGAACAAGTCCAACAAACACTCCATCATAGTACTTCTTGAGCCGATGACCATTAACTTTGAATGAAGATGAGGTGTTCAAAGGAGAAATCTCCACGGAACCATTATCAAAAACCTCTTTCACCAAGAATGGTCCACTCCTTCTTGACATGAGCTTTCCGGGGAACAACTTCATCCTTGAATTGTAGAGGAGGACTTTGTCACCTACACAAAACTCGTTTTTCTCAATCAACTTGTCATGAACCTCCTTGGAGCGAGCCTTGTAGGTGCTAGCACAATCGTAAGCATCAAGTCGAAGTTCCTCAAGCTCATGAAGATCCAACCACCTCTTCTCCCCCGCACTAGCTAAGTCAAAATTTATCTTCTTGATGGCCCATAAGGCACGATGTTCAAGCTCTACCGGGAGATGGCATGATTTGCCATAGACAAGGCGATATGGAGTGGTACCAATAGGTGTCTTGAAAGCCGTCCTATAAGCCAAAACAGCATCATCTAACTTTTCTGACCAATCCTTTCTATTCCTTGCAACCGTCTTCTCAAGAATGAGCTTTATTTGACGGTTGGAGACCTCGACTTGGCCACTCGATTGAGGATGATATGGAAGGCCGAACCGTTGATGCACTCCATGTTTCCTCAACATCTTTTTGAAGGCGTAGTGAACAAAATGAGATCCGTTATCGCTTATCACAGCCTTAGGCACGCCAAACCTTGGGAAGATGATTTTGTTGAACAACTTCAACACTACTTTGTGGTCATTAGTAGGGGAGGCAATGGCCTCAACCCATTTAGAAACATAGTCCACAGCCACAAGTATGAATTGATTACCATATGAAGATGGGAATGGTCCCATGAAGTCAATCCCCCAAACATCGAACACCTCTAACTCAAGAATGGGCTGTTGAGGCATCTCATTCCTCTAGGAGATATTCCCAACCCTTTGACATCGGTCACATGACTTCACAAAGCCCCATGAGTCCTTGAAGAGATGCGACCACCACAAACCACATTGAAGAACCTTGGTAGCGGTCTTGGAAACACCCATATGCCCACCACTAGGGTCCGAGTGGCACATCCTTAAAACACTAGGCACCTCTTCATTTGGAACACAACGCCTAAGTAAGCCATCAACCCCTCGTTTGTATAGGATGGGATCATCCCACAAGTAATGTCTTGCCTCTCTTTTGATTTTTTTCCTTTGGTTCTTTGAGAAAGAGGGTGGAAACTCCCCACATGCTGGAAAATTCACCAAGTCGGCATACCATTGGAGTTCCTTCACCTCTATGGCATATAAGAAGTCATCAAGCATTCTATCCTCAATTGGTGAACCATCATCATGAATGTGATCACCCTCAAGGCGAGAAAGATGGTCCGCCACAACATTCTCTGCACCCTTCTTGTCCCTAATCTCAATCTCAAAAGTTTGAAATTCAAGCACCCATCGAATTAACCTAGGCTTGGACTCTTTCTTGGCAAAGAGATACTTGAGGGACGCGTGATCCGTGAAGACTATAGTCTTGGAACCCAACAAGTAACAACGGAATTTCTTAAAAGAGTGCACAATTGCTAAAAATTCCTTTTTCGTTGTTGTGTAGTTCTTTTGAGCCCCATTGAGTGTCTTGGACATATAGTAAATCACATGAAGCTTCTTGTCTACACGTTGTCCCAAAACACCTCCAATAGCCCAATCACTTGCATCACACATCAATTCAAAAGGAAGATCCCACCTTGGGGCTTGAACAATAGGAGTGGAGATTAGGGCCTTCTTCAATCTATCAAATGCCTTTAAGCATTTGTCATCAAAAATGAACTCAACATCCTTTTGAAGAAGGTCATTTAGGGGCTTAGCAATAAGTGAAAAATCCTTGATGAATCTCCTATAGAAACCCACATGACCAAGGAACGATCTCACACCCATGACATTCACCGGAGGTGGAAGTTTCTCAATCACTTCTATTTTTGCCTTATCCACCTCAATGCCTCTATTTGAAATCTTGTGCCCAAGCACTATACCTTCCTCCACCATGAAGTGACATTTCTCCCAATTCAAAACAAGATTGACCTTAACACATCTTTCCAAACACTTCTCAAGGTTCACAAGGCACTCCTTAAATGAGACACTCCCCACCGAAAAGTCATCCATGAAGACCTCCATTTCTTCCTCCAACATATCCCCAAAAATACTCATCATGCACCTTTGGAATGTAGCGGGTGCATTGCATAACCCAAAGGGCATTCTTCGATAGGCAAAGGTCCCATAAGGACATGTGAACGTAGTTTTCTCTTGATCATCGGGATGGATGGGGATTTGGAAGAATCCCGAATATCCATTGAGGAAACAATAAAACTTGTGCCTTGTTAGTCTTTCAAGCATTTGATCAATAAATGGAAGAGGGAAGTGATCCTTCTTGGTGGATGTGTTTAGACGTCTATAGTCTATACACATCCGCCAACCCGTGACCGTCCTAGTTGGATTGAGCTCACCCTTCTCATTCTCAACCACGGTTATGCCCCCCTTCTTGGGAACGACATGCACGGGGGAGACCCACCTTGAGCTAGAGATGGGGAATATGATTCCCGCATCCAATAGCTTGGTGATCTCCTTCTTAACTACCTCTCCCATTTGGGGATGTAGTTTTCTTTGTCGTTCAATAGAAGGAAGGGTGCCTTCCTCAAGTGTTATGTGGTGTTGGCACAAGGCGGGGCTTATACCTTTAAGATCATCAATTGTGTACCCCAAAGCACCTTGGTGCTTTCTCAAAACACCACATAACGCTTGAGCTTGGCTCACGCTCAAGGATGCACTAACTATCACGAGATAAGTGGAATGAGGGCCCAAGAACTCATACCTAAGGTGTGATGGTAGAGGTTTGAGCTCTACCATAGGCACACTATTACCTTCCTTTGATGTGGCCGCTTGCAAAGCTTCTTGGCTTGAGATTTTTAAGCACATTTGCTCATCCACTTCCTCCATGCTTCCATTAAGCAATTCTTCATAGAATGCCACTTCCTTGCATGGTGTACCTACTTTGTCCTTGTTCAACAAAACATTCTCAAGAGCATCGTTAGAGGTGAGCAAGTGCTCATGCATGGAAGACACAACATGATCAAGTGAATCAATCATCATGCAATTTTCTAGAGAAGAAGATGGATACTTCATGCTTTCATTCAAATCAAATTCAATGACCTCATCTCCTACCTTAAGGGAAATCTTTGCACTCCTCACATCAATCATAGCACCCAAGGTAGCAAGAAAGGGTCTACCCAAAATGATTGGAATGGTAGCATCTTCATCTATTTCAAGCACAATAAAATCCACCGGGAACACAAACTTCCCAACCCTCAATGGAACATTTTCTACCTTACCTTTTGGAAACTTGATTGACCTATCGGCTAATTGCAAGGTAATGTTAGAAGGTAAGAGTTCCCCTAGTTCAAGTCTTTGATAAACCGAATATGGCATTATGCTCACACTAGCTCCCAAGTCACATAAGGCATTATCAATTTGCATCTTGTTAATGGCACAAGGGATGGAGAAGTTTCCAGGGTCTTTCAATTTGGGTGGCATTTTGTTCATGATGATAGCACTACAATTTTCGGTCAAATTGATAGTTTACACAACCTCACAAGTCCTTTTCCCACTCAAAATGTCCTTGAGGAATTTGGCATAATTTGGCATTTGGTTGATCACATCGGTAAAAGGTAGAGAAAGATGAAGTTGTTTTAGCATATCAATGAATCTCCCAAATTGTTCATCCAATTTGTGTCTCATGAATTTTTGTGGGTAAGGGAGCTTGGGTTTCACAATTTCTTTCTCTACTCTCACCTCTCTAGGTGTTTCAACCACAACCTCATCCAATGATGCCCTATCCCCCTCATTCTCAACCAAGGCTTCCTTAGGAATCTTCTTATCCTCACCCTTCCTAGGTAATCTCTCCTCAAGAACCTTACCACTCCTTGTAACAATAGCATTCACGTGTTTCTTGGGATCAAGACCTTGGGAAGGTAAAGAAGAAGGGCTTGCATGATCTTTCAAAGCATTAGCAAGTTGAGAAATTTGGTTTTCAAGCATTTTATTGTGGGTCATCATTTCATTGAACTTCTTATCACTAACGGTCATGTATGTGTTCAACAACTTGGTTTGATTCTCAATTATTTCTTCCAAATTGGTCCTAGGTGAAGAAGGTTGTGAATAGGAATTTTCTCCTTGAGTCCTTGGAACAAATCCTGGTGGGGGACCTCTTTGAGCATTATTTTGAAAATTGCCCTTCCCTTGGTTGTTCCAAGTACCCCTATTTTGATTTTGACCATAACCTTGATTATGGTTACCGCCACCTTGATTATGGTTACCACTACCTTGGTTGTGATTTCCATAACCTTGGTTTTGATTACCATAATTTTGGCTTTGATTTTGGCCACTATAACCTTAGTTATTATAGCTACCACGAGAACCTTATTGGTTCCCTTGATTTCTATAACCACCACCTTGGTTATAATTGTCAAAATTGCCTTGGTTTTGGTAATTCCTATTCCATTGACCTCTTTGATTATCAAACCTTTGAGCATTATTATTTGACACATAATTCACATGCTCACTCTCATTGTTATCAAACTCATCAACACATTCATTAGGACAATTACTAGAGTCATGATCATACGATCCATATGCATCACAAAACAAACAACCCATAGGCATATTATGTGAAGAGGGAGGGGGTTGAGAGTTAGAAGGAGTACCTCTCCCCTTAAATTGGGAGGGAAGATTCGAAGCTTGGGAAGAAGAAGAAGTGTTCTACAACTTGGCTTTGATTGCGGTCATCTCCTTTCCCAAGTTTGTCATTTGGGAGGAAAGGTTGTTGATCGCATTTAGATGGTCCACCGAGTACAACGACGATTGCTTGCTTGAAGAGTCTCTCTCCCCATCTTGCCAATCTCTATAGTACGTCACCATGTCCTCAATAATGTCCACCACTTCTTCTTCGGTCTTGTTCATGATAGGACCCCCGGCCCCCCCATCAAGGCATGACTTGCCTTGGGGACTTAAACCGCCATAGAAGATTTGGACCACTTGGTATGTTGGGATTCCGTGGTGAGGGCACTCCCTTTGATACTCTTTGTATCTCTCCCATGCTTCGTAAAGGCTTTCATTTGGCCTTTGCTTGAACCCTTGAATCAAGGCTCTTGCCTCCGCCGTCTTCTTTTGAGGGTAGAAGCGGGACAAGAAGGCCTTTGTAACATCATCCCATGTTCTCAAGGAGTTGGGCTTCGCTTCTTTATCTAGCCACTCTAAGGATCTTCCTATGAGAGAGAAGGGGAACAACTTGAGGCGTATGAACTCTTGAGAAACTCCGTTGACTTTGATGGTGTTGCAATATTTTTCAAATTCTTTAAGATGGTTCAACAGGCTCTCATTCTTAGCCCCACTATATTGCCTCCTCTCAATTAAGGGGATCATGGCCGGCCGAATCTCGAAATCATTTGCCGGTGTTGTAGGCGGAGCTATGTCGCTCTTAAACCTATAAGCACTGGGTATTCCTATCTCCTTCAAGTCCACTCTCGGATTTTCTCCCATGCCTTGATCTTCTTCAATCTCTTCTTCAGTTGAAGAACTATACCCCAAGGATCGATTAGCTATTCTTCTCCTTGAGAGAGTCCTTTCGATTTCCGGGTCAAAAGGCAAAATGGATCGATCACGAGCTCTATGCATGCAAAACTTCAAAGAAAATATTAGTAGCACGGCTACAAGTGTAGCCTAAAGAAACAAAATCTTTTTGTATTTTTTTTTTCAATTAAAATGAAGTAGACTCAACAACAAAAACTAAACACTAATAGCACTCCCCGACAACGGCGCCATTTTGACAAGAGGAAAATGTATGTCGTTATCTACCCTTCCCCCAAGTCAAACTAAATTTGTAAACACCTAACCAATCTTATATGAATATAGGGCAAGTTAAGGGTCGATCCCTATGGAATGCAATGATGAAAACTAGAGTCTAAGTCAAGCTACCTCGAAGATGGAGTTGAGATTATGGTTGGCACTATGGTAAACTAAAACAAGTCTAATCAAGTAAAACAAAGGTCTAAACACTAGGGATATGGGTTCCACATGCAAGTTCAATGATAATGCTAGTTTAGAGCTCAATCAATTAATTCAAGTATTGCAATGGACAAACAATAGTAGCAATCAAGAGAGTTCAAATGCTATCTCCTATAGGCCAATCTAGGTGTCACTATGAAAGGCAAATCAAGAAGAATCACAAGCAAAACCAATCAATTAGAGCAACTTTCAATTCAATTGTTCATGTTATTAAGAGTTGCAATGCAATCTAGATTAATCTTATAGGTTGATCACTCCTAGTCTAATCAATCACATGCAAAACTATGTCAACCAATTTAATTGCAACAAATCAATCAATCAAAAAGCATCAACTAGCAATTTCATTAATCAAACATGCTTCCCCCTTTCCCTAGCAACTAATCTACTCACTAATCATGGTGAAATTCAAGAACAAATAACTAGAATTTGCATTAATCTTCATTCTATATCAAAATCTAAGAGAAATCAAAATATTCAACAATATCAAATTCAAATCCAAAGAAAAACAAGCAACAAGCATAAATCAAATAGCAAGTAAGTAAGAGATGAAAGAAGGAACAGATTCTCACTAATATTGATGATTGAAAATGAAGAAATCCAAACTTGATTGATCAAATGTTGAGTTACAAATCCAAAACCAAGAACTTCTCTCTAACCTCTCTCTAAATTCTCTCTCTAAAACTAAGCTAATGAAATATTATCAAAAAGTTGGTTTCAAAAAGGAATTACAATTCTTTTTATAATTAAAGAAGAAACCGGCAAATCCCGCGGTCTCTCTCGATGAATTCGCGGCCGCAGAGAAATGGGTACGGAACCCTCCGCGGGCTTTCTGGGCAACACCCGCGCCCGCGGCAAGATAAACCCGCGCTCGCGGCCAAAGATGTCGCGCCCGCGGCTAATCCCCTTCTCCCAAAACTCAATCAGGGGGTCGCGGTCTCTCTGAGATGGAGCGCCCTCTCCAGATTTCCCGCGCCCGCAGAGAGCCCGCGGGGCAACCGCGGGAAGCTCCTTCCAAAATCTTGCAATTTGCTCTTCTTGAGCCCGCGCCCGCGGCTCCACTGACCCGCGCCCGCGGCCTGTTGGAAATACCTTGGAGACCTCTCCGAGGCCTCTCCAAGGCCTCTCTAAGCCCTCTCTAGCCAAATGCTTCTTCCTTACTTGGTCATTAAGTTCCCAACTTGATTCCTTTGCAAAGGTGATTCTCTAAATACCTACACAAGCAAACAAAGAAAGGAAAAAAAAGGGAAAAAGAGCCAAATGAAAGGAAAACACGAGACAAACACGAGAACCATAAAGAAAAGAGGAGAAAGAGAAACTAAAGGAAAAAGGACCAAAAATAAGAGAAGAAAGCATGAAAAAGGGAAAGAAATAACCCTAAAAGACTACCCTATGAGTGCCATAAATGACACTCATCACTTTTCACTATCATGTCATCAACATAGGCCTCAACATTCCGACCTAGTTGCCCTTCAAAGATTTTGTTCATCAGACGCTGGTAGGTAGCCCCAGCGTTTTTCAGGCCGAAGGGCATCACATTATAGCAATACACCCCTTAGCAAGTGATAAAGGTTGTGTGGGTTTGATCCTTCTCTGACATGGGGATCTGATGATACCCCGCATTGGCATCCATTAAGCTTAGGAGGGCGTGACCAGCGGTCGAATCCACCGACCTATCAATTTTAGGAAGAGGGTGATCATCTTTCGGGCATGCCTTGTTTAAATCTGTAAAATCCACACACATGCGCCAAGAACCGTTGGGCTTCCTAACCAGCACTACATTGGATAACCACTCGGTGTATTGGCATTCTCGAATGAAACCCGCTTCGAGAAGGTTTTTAACCTCAGCGGCTACATCTTTGTTTCTCTCCGGCCCAGCATGTCGGAGATTTTGTTTGACGGGCTTGTAGCCCTCTTTGATGTTCAGCTCATGAGTCATTACCTCGGGGTCTATGCCCGGCATTTCATCTGCTGTAAAACCGAAGATGTCTTTGTACTCTCTAAGTACTTGAATGATTTCTTCCTTGAGCTGGGGGTCCAAGCTCTTTCCCACCCTCACGGTCCGAGCGGGATCATCCCCTAAGGGTATTCTCTCATCTTCTTCAATAGGCCTAGGCCTACCGTATTGCTTTGGATTCTCAGCCATGTAAATGCTCATGACTGGGTGCGGAGTTTCATCAATTTCCATGGCTTTCCTCATGGCCCCCTTGTCCTCCTGATTGACGGAGCTCTCAAGTGACTTCAAGCTATCTACATAGCATTTTCTTCCCTCAAACTGATCTCCAAATATCTTGCCCACCGATCCATCATCGGTCTCGAATTGGAGGAGTAAGTGATAGGTTGAGATGGCAGCCTTAACCCTATTGAGAAGGGGTCGGCCAAGAATCATGTTGTATGGCAGAGGGGTATCCACAACTAAGAACGTGTGAACCAAACTTCTCCCCTTGTTCTTTTCTCCCAAACGAACAGGAAGCTTGATCGTTCCCAAGGGGTATACATGATGCCCCCCAAATCCCACTAAGGGTTTCTCTAGGGGTGTAAGGTCACTTCTTCCAAAACGCATTTGCTCGATGCATTTACATGTGATGATATCCACTGAACTTCCACTATCTACTAAGATCTTCTTCACCTTAGCATTGGCCACCTTCATATGAATCACTAAGGGGTCATCATGAGGCCTTTGAATCTTTTTTCCTTTGTCATCCCCAAATACCATGAGGGGGTCCTTCGGGGCAGATGAGGGAGTGCCGATATCATAGATGGGCTCTTCGAGCGACCGCAAGTGACTTTTGTGTGCCCTATTAGACAAACCCCCGGAGGCAAACCCTCCGGCTATGACATTGATGCTCAAGTTAGTGTCAGCTGAGCTATGGGCTTTTTGCACTTCCTTGGCGGCCTTGCTTTGCTTATCCTTCGGGGGGGGGACTTGAGATATCTGTTAAGCTTTCCCTCTTCAGCTAGCTTGTCAAGGGCTCTCTTAAGCTCTCTGAAGTTCCGGGTGGTATGACCACACTCCTTGTGGTATTCACACCAAACCTTCTTGTTCCTCTGCTCTATCGGCGTGTTCATGGGGTTAGGCTTAGGAAGAATAGCCTTGTGATTTATGTCCAAATAGATCTCACGCCTATCAGCATTGTACTTGAGTCCTTCATCATCACTCTCAGCCCTCCTCGGCCTTCGATTCCTGTTCCCCTTGTTATTTTCTACGGGTGCCTTGCACACCTCACTAGCTTCAATGATCCTTTCAGCTCTCTCCATGGCTTCAGAGAAGGTGCTCACCTTGTCATGGACAAGTTCAAACTTCAGCTTGTTAGACTTGAGCCCGAAGAGGAGGGCTGTGGAAGCAACATTGTCTTGGAGGTCGGGGATGAGCTGAGACTCGGTGTTAAACCTCTTGATGTAGTCCTTAAGACTTTCATTCTCCCCTTGCTTCACCGTTATCAAATGAACGCTAGTCTTTGTTTGCCTACTCCCAGCGATGAAGTGCTTTTTGAACTGAGTTACTAACATGTCGAACGTTCTTATGCTCCCGGGGGTAAGGTTGTTGAAACATGTCTGAGCTATACCCTTGAGAGTAGTAGGGAAGAACCTACACCATGAGGCCTCACACCCGGTTTGGACTCCTTCTGTGCTTTGTAAGCGTTCAGATGGTCCGTCGGGTCTGTCTTTACATCATAAGGGTCCAATGTAGGGATCTTGACCTTGGGAGGAATAGGGGTATTCATTATCTCCTGGCTGAAGGGGGTGATGTTCTTGACAATCCCGAGCCTCCGTGGCCTGGGGGAGGAAGGACGCTCGGGGCTTTTGCTTACTGAACGAGCGGGCTGATTAGTTCCTCTTCTTGGTCTAGAGGTAGCCGAGTGAATCATGCTATCTCGGTACCTTGTTGACCCATGCCGAGAGTGAACTCTAGTTCGACCTCTCGGGGGGGGGGGGGGGGGGTTGTTATCTTCCTTGGAGTTCTCCCTCTTGGAGTTGATTATCTCTCAGCCATCTAGAGTGCCATCCTTCAGCCTTCGGTCATTGATAATCTCTCTAGCATCTCTTAGCCTGCTTGGCTGCCTTGTCTCCCGCTGGGGGGTCATGGGACTGATCGGGCTGAGAGCGGCGAGATGTCTGATGTTGAGGCCGAGAGGAGGCTTGATGGATATGGGACACGTGAGGCGGAGGATTAGGCTGCGGAGCGCTCCCCTGTCTGCCTTGCCCTACTCCTTGGTTGATAAGTGCCCTGAGGCTTTCCTCCAAGTTTCTGTTGATTTGGACTACCAGCTGATCCAAGTCTCGGCGAGTGACCACCTGGGGGCTGTTCACTTCTCTCTCAAGCTCACTACGAGTCCTAGGTAAAATCTCCTCGACTACGTGAGGGTTCCTAGCTTAGAGAATCAGAGCTTGCCTAATATCATCTTGATGAGTGCTCCGGGGACGCCTAGTGTTCACCATGACTTTTTGTTTGTTATCCCCACAGTTGGCGCCACCTGTTTCTGTAAACAGAATGCTCCTGGGAGTCTTGAGGTAGTAAGGGTAATCAAGATGTCCTAGATTTTTGTCCAATGAATGTCCGAATTTCCTTCAGCTATGCCTTGCTGTCCGAGAGCTAGGCCTGCAAAAGAGAAAGAAGGTTAACTGCCATGGGGGTGTGACCCGGGAAAGCCCCTCCGATGCTTAAGTCAGCGAACGTACTTTCTAGTGAGAGAAAGTAGAGAGAGAAAGAGTACTTTAGAGAGAGAAAGTAGAGAGAGAAGATTAGAGAATTAGGAAAAAGTTACCATCATTAATGATTGGAGAGCTATTTATAGATGTACTTTCAGGTGGCAGAAGTTGTACTTGTTTAGACAGATTAGGGGTAAATCCGTACTTTGCTCTGACTAATGATGGGCTGGATCATGGAGGGGTATTTTCGTAATTCCAGGTCACTAGGCTTAGGACAATGGACTAGGCCCAAACAACTACTTTTTAGAACCCTTGTTTTGTACGAAGTGGAATATATTCAGATTTTATTTTCGTGCCTCATAATCTTTATCCAAATCTTCTATGGTTGGATAGATCTTGAAATTATCTTTCCAATGATTATTATAATATTAATTCTGAGCTATAACAAAAAAGATTTGAATGGAACATGAAACTCTATCCAAAACTGATATTGTCCTACTATTTCGACCATATCTTTTTATCCACAAAATATTTTAATGATTTTAATTGGGTGGGAAATTAGACTTCAAGGGCTTTCCAACGACATATTGTATGCTTTATTTGGACTTCTGGATCAAAAGATATGATAAAAACAAAATCCGCAAAAACTGTTGTCCATGGAGTTTTATTTCGATTCGAATTTGGATTCTTTTCTTATTCTTCGACCATCTTTTTTCTCTACTAGTTGTCCTATCGCGCGCGAGGCGCGCGATAATTAAAAATGGTAAATATTAGGTGTTGATATTGTTGATCGAAATTCTTAATTTTAATTTAAACTATGTATTTAGTATTGTGTAATAATTTTTCCTCAAAAACTGCCTAAAAAATGGAAAATTAAAGGGTTCTAATTTATATTTTAATTATAAATATTTTTGGTGTAATATTTATAATTTATTTATAGTTGAGTTGAATTAATCTGTTTTATCGAAATATAATATTATAAAATTATAATTTAATTAGTTTAATAAGAGTTTTTATAATCCTTAAGTCATATATATCAGTTTTTATTTTCATCAAAGTTTAGGGCATCCAAGATGTAGTAAGTGTGAAATTTTGTCTATAAATTTTTCCAATTAGTATCAATTTTTCAAGTTGATTTAAAACATGGCTAGTGTTCTTTTTTTTCTTTTTTTTTTTTCCTTTCATGGAGAAAATTTTGATTCGGTTTAGAAAAGAGAGTAAGATAATACATAAATGAATGTTGGAGTAGAAAAAGTGGATAAACAAAGATTGAATAGTTGAAAGTAAGGGCAATCTGCTTGGAAAAAAACAATAGCAAATTCGGGAAACCATTATTCCTCTTGAAGTTTCTATTCACTTTCAAGAATTTCAATGAATGACTTAATTTGGTATTCTATTTGTGGAAAATAAAGGATTTTAATTTATGTAATTGTGAATTTTCAAAGCCTTTCATAAATTTTTAAGCATTTTATAACTTCGATAGCTTTTTATAATTTTCAAAGCCTTTTATAATTGGGATTTTTTTAAAGCTTTTCTTAATTTTCAAGTATTTTAGAAAATGGAACAAGGACAAGTCATCTATATACATCCTTGTCAAAGTTGTCAATATCTCCACCAAAGTCCCTACTATCAATCATGCCTCATTTGCGCTACTCATCAGATGAAGGAAGTTGCCATGACAGTTAATCACTTCAACTAATTCGATTTTAAAACACTAATTTATGACATAAATCAACAGCATAAAATAAAAACAAATATAATCAATCATTTTTTTCCTCAGCACAAATTCTAAACCAGACTTCTGCAAAGCTATGCATAAACAATTTAATGTGTAATTAATCGAGAATTAATACTCATTTTGTCAAAAAAAAACCACTTTGACTAATTTAAATTCCCGAGTTATTTTCCGCTGCGATAATGAATTGTTGTGTTTTTTTCCCTAGTAGCAACGTGACAATCTAACAATAATGAGTACTTTAAAAAAGCCAATAACAATAATTACGTGTACTAAATAAAATTCAATAAGGTTTTAATTATCTAAGTGATTATAGAGTAAGTGAAAATGTTTTGCTAGTAGTACTTTTTTTGGTTCTAAAGTTGAAAGTTTCGAGTCCGTTTTTTTAAAGACAATACAGGTTTTAATTACCCGAGTGATTTTCCGGAGCGATATCTTGTTAGTACGCTGATTTTTTATTAATTAGATTGTACATAGTATATTTTCAGCTTTTTTGCTATTTTTAGAATGTTCTCATTCTTATTCTTGTGTAGTACATTTGCAGTGTTATTACAAACAAAATAAGAAGAAACATGCATTACGATTTTCAATGGCACTAATTCACTGTAGCAAATTGCAGATGAAGAGACAAGAAATTGACATAATGGTTTCATTTTGCTATTTATTTCTTTTTTTTAGCGGTTTTTCTTTGTGAAATTCTCCTTCCTAAAAGCGATCTCAAAGAGATACACTTTGAGTTCTTCTGAATTTCCATCCTCTACTTAAAATGGCTGATTTTAATGGTGGTTCGTCGTCAAAGTTTCCTCCTGTTTCAGGCGAACATCAAAAATCGTATTTTATGTCGTTGTTAAGGAGGAAATCCGAACTTGAAGATTCCTTAGCCGTGAATTTACATGTCCGTACAGAGGCTGATCGGAAATTCAAAGTTTTACGGATGGAGTTGGATGTGTTGGAGGATGAAATTTCTCAATTTAAGGGTGTTGAAAAAAAAATAACAGGGCATAAGAGGGTTAGGGTTGATAGTGATTGTGTTGGTGTTATAGATATTGATAGTGGTAGTGATGGTGAGGCGGAAGTTGGTTCTAAGTCAAAGGCGTCAAGGTCTGTGGCTGCCGTAGGAGAGTCGTCTGGTGTGGTGGCTAATGTCGAGGGTAGGGCTGTTGACATGGAGATTTCCTCAGATGATGAGGATGTTCAGTTTATTGAAGAGGTCCCTCGTCGAGTCGCTGAGGAAGTGCACGTGGAAGGTGCTGATCAGGCTGTTGTTGTGGTTCATCAGGAACCACAGGAACCACCGGTGGTTCACGAGCAAGTTCAGCCTGAAGTAGAACAGGAGCAGGAAGAAGATGAGGAAGATGATGAGGAGGAAGATGATAAAGAAGATGAGGAAGATGAGGAAGGTGATGAGGAAGAAGAAGGAGGTGAATGAGGAGGGTGAACCTCAAGAGGAGCAGGTGCAGGGTGAAGTGTTCGAAGAAGAGGCAGGGGATGATGATGATGAGGAACAACAAGTGGATTCCGGGGAGTGGGATATCAACTCTAAGGATGAAATTGGTGGTAACATATATCACTACTCTCCCGGGGATTCTGATGTAGATTCAGAAGCATACAAGTTTCCCTCGCCTTAGTAGTTTGTTTAGGTTTTTTTTTGGGCAAGCTTTTGAAGTTTAGTTTATAGTTTTTGGTATTAGTTTGAAGTTGTTAGTATCTTTTTAGTTTATTATATGTAAATCTATATAGCTTTATTAGGCAGTAGGTTGTAATTGAAAATTATAAGCAAATGAAATATGGTTAATATTTAGATTATTGGTTTTGGAGTTCTGTTTTGTTCTGTTTCTTTGTTTTAAAAATAATATATGTATCTTTTGTAACATTACGTGTTGTGATAGTATTTTGAGATGTGTTATTGGTTTTGACATGGAATGCTATTGTTTTTCTTCCAAAAGATTTGTTGTTTCGAACTTGTATGGCTTATTATGATCGTTTTGCATTTCAAGTAAGTTTATGTTGTGATTAGCTATCCTGAAAACACTGATGAGTGTTTCGAGGGAATAAAAAATGAGGTCTAACTTAACTATTGTGTCGGAGTGGTAGAAGCTTTAATAATTTTAGACTATTTGAGCACTCTTAAGTATTGGATCAGGAATTATAGTGGTGACAAAATTCAAAGGTCGTCTAAATTAACTATTGCGGCAGAGTGGTAGAAGGTTTAATAAGTTTAGACTATTTGAGCACTGTTAAGTATTGGATCGGAAATGTTGGTAGTGACACAATTCAAAGGTTGTCTAATGCTATGCATGCTTTTAGTGAAACTAAGTTATAAAGGCTTTGAAAGGTTAATATTTGTAGCATGTTATTGTTTGACTTTTTATGCTGGTTCCATGGAACTTGATGCTTGGTATAGAATGTCAGCCTTTGAAAAATATTGGTTTCTTCCTAAATTTAAGTTCTTTTGATTATTTTTTTGTTAATTTACAAAGTTTGAAACAAAAACTCCTACATTTATGTCTTTAGATGAGTGTGATCAGGTGGCATGAATCCCTTAAGTCAAATATTTATGTTGGAGATGTTATTATAATTAATAGCATGTTTGAATGTTGTCTAAACTCTTTGATTGTTAGTTGAAATCCTGGTTATAAATTGAATACTTCTGTATATTTTTTTTGGTGTTGTGTTATTTATTGGTAAGGATGGTAAAAAAGCGTTGGGCGAAAGCCTCTGATTCAAGGTTCGTCATCTTCGATGACCGAGGCGAATGCTTGGGCGAATGGAATGTCAGCTAGCTGTGTAAAAGCAAATTTTCATTTTGTATTTTCTGAGTGCTACCATTCAAATGGAATTATTGTATGAGTTGTTTAAACACAAATATATTTAAAATGTAGTTTGCTTATTTTGTAGTCAATCATATTTTGAGTTTGGATTAACACGTTATTTTTGCGATGCAGAATATTCCCTTAGATTTTGCTAGAAAGCATTTTCGTAGATTTGGGGAAACAAATGATGTTGTGCTGCAGCTTTATTATACAGAGTTCAAAGATAAGTTAAAAATAAAGACTTATAATGAAAAAATTGTGCAATGTTTTAGTAAGGATGGAGTTGATGCAGTGATCGATGAATACCAAGTTCAGGTTGATGAAGGTGCTGTAATTGAGCTTTTGAAGCGAAATCCTATTGTTTTATATATACGTTTACAACTGAGTGCTAGTTCCTGATGTATTAATATCGTAGGCAGAAGTGTTGAACTTGTCATATTTGATGATTAAATAAATTTTAGATTTTTGATGATTTTGGTATTTTTGTTTATATAGTTTTGTAAAGCTTAAGTTTTACATGACTTCAGTACCATTAATTAAATAGTTTTGTTTGAGATTTTCTATATCAGTATGAGTTCAATATTAGCAATAGATTTTTGCTTCTATATCGTTAATCAAATATATCTTGTACCAAATTCTTACTACCTATATTGTTGTATTTATCGTTCTGTCCATAATCAGGAGTTATTTTGAGATTCACAGAAAAAGAAATGTATAATTTAGATATATAGGGAGAAAGAAATTTATAAAGGAAGAAAAAAAGGTCGTGAGATAAAGAAAGGGATGGATGTAGTGATGATTTAGAAGAAAAAAGAGGTTTTGAGATAGATAGAGGGAAGGTTGTAGTGATAATTCAGAATGAAACATCAAGATATTGAGGATTTTCTATTACTCACTACATTAAGATAGCTAGGAGAAGAAGGCAGAGTTGGCTAGTGGTGACAAATAACTCGTAAATGCTAAATATATATAAAGGTTATTAGAGAGTATAATATCAGGAAATTAATGTCTGAATGGTACAATACAAATTATTCCTAAAAGAAATCACTAAATTCTCAAAGTATATACAAAAATTTAAATTAAGAAAAACGTTCAACAATATCAACACCCGATATTAACCATTTTTTACTATCGAGCGCCTTGTTAGTTTGCTAGTTTTCAGAGTTTAAAGCTAGAAAGTATGAGTAAAATCACATATAGGACAGTAATCTAAATGCATGCACAAATCAGAAAAAAAACATAGTGAAATATTAAAAGAATTTCAAACATTTAGGTCGTTTTAATGACATTAAAAACATTAATGTTTAGTTGTCTTTAAAATTACTTGTCAAAGGTGTCAATATCTTCAAGTTAGGCTCCTTTTTTCGTTTCCTGATTGCAGTAGTCAGAAGCTATAAGTTAGACAAGGAGGTTAGAGTGTTAAGCTTAATGAAAAGTTTGTTGATAGGTATTGCTAAAAATGAATGCTTGATAATTGGAGTGTGAGGCCTAATCAAAAGACTGTTTGAAAAAGGATCCAAATTTGTAAAGTTAATTTGCTTTACACATCAGTAGTTTGTTGAGTGTGTAGATATTTAAAGGAGCTAATTTTGGTAGGCTTTGATTTCTAATTTTGGTGCAGAACTCTTAGTTTTAGAAGATAATATTGGTTTAGATTGTTTTGTGTGAATGTGCTGACAAGGAGTCTTTCTGCTCTTCTCTGTATGAATGTTGTAATTGCTATTTGATTCTACCTTACATCACAATTTGTCCATGAATACAGATTATTTAGAAGAAAACATATATTAATTATTGTAAGTTAAATGAAAATGTAGTTGACTATTATGGCATTTATTTGACTTTATGTTTTTATTGTTGTTATTATTGGGGAAATGGAATTTGAAGTTTCATTTGTATTGTGAAGGTTACTTGTAGAAGTGTTAGTTTTAGTTCAGACTTGAATTTAATTAATGGTGTTGTAGTTTCAAAGTTTTGACTTAGCTTATATATTGAATAATTTTGTGAAGGGTATGGAGTAGTTTAAGTTAAGCTATTACATAGACTTACATTTTAATTCAATTGTTTCGAGTTCTAAGTATTCTGACATTAGAAATTTCCATGGACAGAATCTCTTTTTCGTTTACCATTATGTATGAAAATGATATTCAGCAACATGAAAAATTTGTATGCATTCTTGTTTCTGTTTTTGTGTACTATTTAATTCATTTTTGTTGATGATTAGTTTTTGGAATTTTTATTTTGGATTTTGATTTTTTACCTGTACTGTGGTGTGTGTTTCTTGTGTGCCTCTAAATAGCATATTCCAGATGGCTTCAGAGATGTACTGAATCATGGTTTCTTTAACATAGAGTTGTCAGTGGATGGTAATGACAAGTCATGGTTCGTTACTTTAGTGCATGAAGAGTGTGGTAGTGGATGGGGAACATATCTTGACGCTAGGTGGTCTGATTTTGTAGAGGATAATGGTGTAGATGCTGGTGATGCTTTGATATTTACTTATTTAGGGGATAGCTCATTTGATGTTGAAATCCGCAGATCCAGGGGAAGTAAGAGAGATGAGGAAAATGGATATGGTGGAAGTTTAGGTACTTCAGGTAAAAGGCGTGGGAGGAAACCTGCTATTGAAAAGCTCTCATCTAAAATGATCGAAACTAATGCTTACCTTGCCAAGCTTGCAGCTGCCGTTCGTTAACATCATTTCTTATTCACTTTTACCAAAGCCTATGTTGATCAAGGAATTATAGTATGATTTTTGTTAGCTATCTTCATGTTTGTTTTGTTTGTTTTTTTTTTCATCCTATTCTTCTTTCTCTTGGCATAATTATTTGATTTTGTGTTTTATTTTCAATGACAGAATGTTCCATTCGAGTTTACTAAACGGAATTTCATTGATTTCCCTGAGACTACCGATGTCATTCTTCATCTTGCCGATACACATTTCAATGTGCAGCTGAAAGTCTTGAAGAAACAAAGAGTTATCAGTAAATGTTCCATTAGAAATGGTGTTAGTCAGTTCATTGATTTCTATAATGTTCAAGTAGATGTAGGTGCCTTGGTTAAATATAGAAAAGGAGTCCCTATTGTGTTTGACATTGATCTAGTTTCAATGTAAACCTATGGAATGACCATCTTAATTAAGGCTTTGTTGTTGTTAGGGTTCCCTTTTTTTTATATATATATATAATAATGGTTATAAATTGTTTTTGGTGGATCTTACTTTTCTTTTCTGTTCCACACATCTGAATAACTACATGATACATATATCTATTTCAAGTGTAAAATGATATACTGTAATCCGATTATATATTTTTATATAACTAAAAACATGGGTTACATTTTCAAGCATAATATATACATTGCTGCTGATTTTTTATATAACTAATACTTGATATTGTAGATTGCTTCCTATTTACATATATAGCATACTATATAGTTATTACATTGGTCTTAACACCCAATGTGTGAAGTTTCTCAACTTCTAAATATAGGAAAGGAGTCCCTATTGTGTTTGATGTTGATTTAGTTTCAATGTAAACCCATGGAATGACCATCTTGATTATGGCCTTGTTGTTGTTAGGATTTTTTTCTTTTGTGTTTTTTTTTTTTTTGTTTTTTTTTTTTTGTTTTTGGTATAATAATGGTTATGCATTGTTTTTAGTGGATCAGACTTTTCATTCTAACACAAATTTGAATAGTTATATAATATATATATCTATTTCAAGTAGAAAATGATATACTATAATCCGAGTATATATTTTTATATAAGTGAAAACACGGTTTACATCTTAAAGCATAGTATATACATAGCTGCTGCTTTTTATATAACTACTTCTTAATACTGCAAACTGCTACCTATTTACATATATGGCTTACTATATAGCATTTACAGTAATTTAAACACCCAAAATCATTATAGTTGCTAGCCGATTGCAAAATATTTAAGTGCCTAGTTTAGGCTAATCCCTTAATAAGTGGTGTTATTTAGGAATAAGTAATTTTAGTGTACTTTTTCCTAGTTAATGCCACACATTACAAAATATTTATAAAATATATTTTTAAGATTGTTAATACTTGTTGAAGCTGCTGCTGACTTGATCTTTTGTGAGAGTGGTTGCATGATTCTAAGAATCTTCCTCATCATCATCTTGCAATATGAGTGTTCGGCGCCTGGTAACCCTCTCCTGCTTGAATTTGCATAACTTGAATTCAGAATTTACCTGCTCCTCAGACCCGATAGCCTTTCCTTCCTTCGTACCTAAAGAAGCCTGATCTGATTCCATTGAACTGTCATTGACTATTTTAGCAGCTGTGTCTTGAGCCGCCATGTCAATCACTTCTTTCGTTGGTGTGTGGAAATCCAATTCTACTTCATTTCCAGATCTCTTTCGCTTCTGGCTGAAATCATCGGCACTGTCTTGATTGTTCTCACTTGCTCCAATCAAACTTTCAGCAAAAACACAAGCATCTTCTTCCTCTTGATTGGAGTCTATAAGATCATCCTTTTGTGGTGTTTCTTTCGTGTCAGCTGAGTTTGTATGTTTTGCTGACTTGAGTAGTGTCTTCTGAATCACTTCACTCTCTACAGTTTTTGTGCTGGTATCCGTAACTACTTTCTTGCTTTCAGAACCAGAAACAACATTTGATGAGCTGTCTTGTTCAGTAGTAGCTGCTGTTGGTTCCACCACCATATATACACCCTTAAGTCCCCATTGCAAGACCTTGTTCTTTGACAGTGCAGTTGTGGGTCCAACTTTGATCAAGAAATGCTTTGTTGCTAACTTGAAAACTGTCTCCTAGAACTTGTCACGTTGTTCCTAATCACATAGAAATGAAAAATAAATAGAGTTTCACATTTGTAGTATGTAGTGAGGTTAGTGTTATATAATGAGATGATAACTATTGAAAAATATGTTGTATACCATTGTTTTCATTTCATAGATTTCTTGAATTGGCATTCGAAAAAGCTTATCACAAACATCAGTGAATGCATGAGTTCCAATGATCCAGTTCCATCAGAGACATTGAAAGTTATGGTTGTCCTGCTCATTATAAGCAATAGTGTTAGTATGATTTGATGTATAACAACATTATTGTTGAAAAGTATAATGAATTTACTATTTTGATGAATTTTATACCTGTAAGCAGCATGTATGTCTTTCCTTGAGCATGCTTTGCAACTGTAGACAGTTCCAAGAGCAAGATCTGTTCGCTTTCCACAGTGGGAGCATCCTATATATGCTCTTAATCTTTCAAACTCTATATCGGTAGTTACAACATTTAACAAAAACACTTCTTGTGGAAGTGTACTTGTTGACTGCATTGTAAATATATAAACCAAGGTTATTATAATGTTAGATATTAACATATTCTGAAATAGTGCTTGCTATGCATATTGATTCTGTTAATTATTTTAAATATATGCTGCAAAAATATACCTTCTTGGCTTTTAGGCGGCCAATACTTGTTACAGTTCTTTCTGCTTTGGATTGAAGGCTTCCCTGATTCTTTGTTGTTCATTGATTAGCATACATCTATGTCTCTTTGCCCTTTTTTATCAAGACCAAATAATTGTCATAAATTTATGGTTTCGTAAATTACTGTATATACAATATTGTGAAAAACTTCAACATTCAAACTTTTATTAGTAGATCAAACAAACAAATGGAATATCAATTTATGCTTTACTCACATCACAGAAATTACAATTTGGGTTTCTCTCGTAATTCTGAATCTGTGTTCAAAACATTACTATGCTAACATTTTCAATATTTAGGAAAGAAAAGTCTTCAAAACTATACCATTCAGTTAAATCTTCTGCTTTCTCGCCTTGGGGGTCCTTTAGAATGAAATTTGACATGGTTGATTCAAGCAAAAATCCTGTTATTTGTAAAACGTCAATACTCATAATGTGATTTAGATATTTTACATGTGTTTATTATTTGAAAATTTTTATATGATCTAAGCTGTTATCTTACCTCGTCGAGTAATAGGTCATAGAGCTGTGATACCAATTACTTTGAAAAAGTCACTGCTTGAGACAATTGATTCAAACTGTTCTCCAGCAAGGTCATTCCAAGTGCATACTTTCATTGGCTGATCAGTACTGCAATTAGAGGTTTTTTAATATTCACTTTGTGTTAGTATAAAATGAAATGAAATGAATGCAAAGATATTAGTCAGTCTTTAACAACAATTACCTGTGATCTATCACCATAAGATCTCGAACTGATGTCTCTTTGTTAGATGATGTCACTATTCTCCTTGGTTCTTCTGATACATAAAGACCTAACACAAGTATATCTGAAACACCAAAAAAAAAAAATCACACTAAATGCTAACATTTTGTATTATGCCACTTTGATGTATTTGACAAATTATATGGTTGTATATGTAATTCATATAATATGGTTACCATGTCTATCATCATCAATAGGGATGCTTGGAATAGAAGCAAGTGTTTGATATCTGGGGTAAATTGATTCTCCTTTAGGATCCAAAGATCGGATGACAGTCTTGCTTCCTAATGACAAATGAAATGGAATGTCATCTTCTTTAGCCCTCCATTGTGCATCCAAGTTCCTTACTACAGCATCAACAATCTCATAGTTTCCTCTGAAACTAATAACATCCCAGTATGCCAAAATCTGGTTACCAAAAAGTGTCATCTTCATCCGGTTATTCTGTAACAAGAAAGAATTTGTTAATTTTTTAAGTGCTTTCATCAATTTGTGCAAATTGAATGTTGAGTTTCAAAATGTATGTAGAATTAAATCGATATACCTTGTCATCTTCGAAAAACATACACTGATATCGTGTATTTTTTTCTGATGTTTATGGACGACCCTTCTCTGCAACCCTTACTTTTACCTTGAAATTTTTTGTAGTTGTTTCGATTTCATCTAGGAATTTCCGTTGTGGCGCCAGGAAGATGTTCTCTGTTTGATAATTTTGAAATAACTAAATATTATGATCAAAGAAAACTTGTTTAAATGCTACAAACCTGTCTCATACTGCATGCCTTAAGTAAAAGAGTTTTTGTTCAAGTTTATGCATGCAAAATGTTTGAAATATAAATAGTACCAGTCTGTTGTTTTAATTGTACAAAATATCTAATCTATATGATTTTAAAATCATTTTGCATGCTTTTACCTGAATTTTTTTTTAAAAAATCAGAGATAATTATGCATGCATCATGTACAAATTCAGAATACACTTCTAATCCTGTAAGTATTTATTTTTTATTTATTTTTTATTTTTTAAAAATGTATAAGTAACACATTGCATGTATGAAATGGATGTTTTTCAAATTTTAATTAGCAATTGCTATGAATGCAGAATGTTAGAAATGAAAAATAACATCAGTCTTATGCTCCTACTGTACAACATCTAAAATGTATGATTCATAAATCAGTTTGCATGCCTTAAACAGATGTTCAAAATACATAAATGAAAGATGATTGTGCATGCATCTGTAAATACTTAAAATACACTTTTTATTATGCAAATTCCCTAAAATTATTTAAGCTTGTTATGATTTTAAAGTAAAAAGTTTCATACTGCATACTTAAAACAGATGATTCTCAGACTATGCATGCAGAATGTTAGAAATGAAAAATAACATCAGTCTTCTGCTCCTACTGTACAACATCTAATGTGTATGATTTATAAATAAGTTTTCATGCCTTAAATTGATGTTCAAAACACATAAATGAAAGACAATTGTGCATGCATTTGTAGATACTCAAAATACACTTTTGATTATGAAAATTCCCTAAAATTATCTAAGCTTGTTATGATTTTAAAGTTGAAAATTTCATACTGCATGCTTGAAACAGATGATTCTCAGACTTAAATTAGTAATTTTTAGCATGCACAATTTATATAATAGAGACAATTTAAAAGCCATAAACTAAGAAATAACAACACATGCATATCTATCTAAATCTATGAAGTGATAACAAAATTTATATTAACACGAAATTTGGATTGATCATACCTATGAAGTAGTTGATGACTGATTGTTGTGTGCTGAACCTAGTACAGCTTAACCAATCGTTTATGTATTTGAATTTTTTTTATTTATAGCATAAGTTTAGAATTAGTTGTTTTTTAGAGAATACAAATGATGCTAAACATTGCTTATATAGTGAAAAAATAGATGGGAAAAGAATCCATGCAAAAGTTGATGACAGAAATTTCCACCCCCCTTCCAAAAGAGATTGCATGCATGAACTTTCTCAGCATGTAATATTGTTCTTGTCTCCTCCTTTCTCTCCTTTTTTTTTTCCTTTTTTTTCCTCTAATAATGAAAATAAGATTAATATATCTAATTTTCCACTATTTACATTTACATTTTTGTGGCATTTCTCCTGATTTTAAAATCTATATTTTGAAATACAAATATGTTCATGTACATGACTTAAAATAAAACATAACTTACAAATGAATTATTTAGATTAAATTCCTAGTTGTTCCATCACTGCAAACACATAGGAAAACAGATAAAAGTTATTAAAAAATAAAAATAAGCTTACTCATTGTAATGGTGTAGAAATTATTGGTTTTAAGAAAATATACACACTCTCAAAACCAATATGAATGAAAAAGAATGATGATAACTTACTTCTTTTGCCACTCTAAATGATTCCTGCCAAACGAAGAATATCATAAGATACTATATTCTTCACTTCTGTCGCCTTCCGTTGCTTAGTGCTAGCTTCAGTTATTACACTGACATGAGCTGATTTACGAGCTAGAGAAAGTGCGACATATAATTGTCCATGTGAAAAATAGGATCGCAGTAAAAAAAACCACAACTTGACTAAGTGTTTGTCCTTGAGCTTTATTGATTGTCATTGCAAAACTAAGTTTCAAAGGAAACTGTTTTATCTGAAACTGAAAAGGATAGCCTTCTGAATCTGATGGACGTAATGATATTCTTGGAATCAACACGTGCTGACCTTTATTATGTCCAACAACAATACCACACTCAATGAGATTACGGAAAAACCGCTTGCATATGAGTCTTGTTCCATTACACACACCAGATGCTGGCAGAAGGTTTCTTAACAGAATAACAGGACTATTAACTTTCAGCTCAAGCTCATGAGGACTCATACCACCAAGGCAAAGTTTGTTTAGAAATTCAGAAGGATACACGGCACAATATTCATCAATCATAGTGTCATAACTTTTATACACTACTGATTCACCCGGGAATTTGCAAATCAAACTTGAATTTATGGCATCAACATCCTCATTCATCGGTGTCAAAATAGCTCTTGTAGTAAAAATGTCTGAACTAAATGGAAACATATCCATTTCTGGAAAAGCTACAGCTGTTAGATGTACATCATCAGCTATTCCAGTACAACAAGGCTTAACAATATCTGATGGAAGCTCAACAAATGCATCCTGTGTTTTTTGCAATTCACCTTTCCTAGTGCCAACAGAAAAGCTGCATATGAAGGATCATCTTTAGCCCTTAAGTTTTCAGTAATCCTGAACTTCAGTAGTTGTGGCCACAGAGCAGAACTAACTAAACTTGCATCAACTGCTTCTCTCTGTGATTTACGTGGAACAATTGGAAGAACTTGTCTAAAATCCCCACCAAAAACTACTAATTTGCCTCCAAATAATACAGTTGAATTGCAAATATCTCTGAGTAGTGAATCGAGGGATTCAATATTTTCCTTCTTAGCCATAGAAGCTTCATCCCAAATAATCAACGTCGTTTCCCTTAAAAGCGCAACTAAACTTCCCTGCTTAGGAACATTACAAGCAAGTGAGCCCGAAGGGTCTATAGGGATTTTAAACCGTGAATGCGCAGTTCTACCAGAAGGAATATTGGTTGCAGCAATACCCGAAGTTGCTGTGGGTAAAACAATCTTATTCATTAATCCGATTTCTTCATAAAGAGAATTATGTAAAAAAGTTTTCCCCGTTCCACCAGGACCATCTATGAAAAAGGCACCAGGCTTCCCCTTTGTAACATGATCCATTATGACATCGAATGCAACTCGTTTAGCCTGATTTAACTTTTCTTTACATTCTAAACACTCTTCTGGTATCAGAGCATTCAATGCATCTTCTATATCTTTCGTAACATGTGTAGCACAACCATAATCTTCTACTAAATTATGTAACCCAAAGGCCTTCAACGAACTTCCCATTGACTCAACTAATTGCTCAATCGATCTTACGGTTAAATGTTTCACTCTTGCAGCATCAGTAGGATATTTATATCGGTAATCCTCTGAAAAAGAATCATAATATTTTGTCCACAAAGACAGAGGATCGCTAGGCTGACAGAAGATAAGTACCGTGGTAAACAATCTTCGAATAACATGAGGCATTTGGATGGCACATCTTTCAGTCAAGCACAATTTTATTGCATCATCTTCTTCCATTAATCCTAACTTTAGTGCTTCCTTCTGAAAAGTGGCATAAATGTGTCCATTGACTGTACGTAGATCTTCAAACGACTTCGAACTTCTGACATTGTGAAGCAACAACCGCAAATAGTATCTTTCACCTTCAGAAGGTCCAACAAATGCTAACCTTCCAATCTGGATTTTTTTTATTCTTTCTTTTCTTCCACAGTTTATCTGATGCATTCCACCAATAGTGCTTTGAAAATTCACTATATAGCCATCCTGTTCCCAAAGATGATTTACAATTCATTTCGAAAAACTCTGTTAAACAGGTTCTAGTACACTTAGCATCTGAAACAATTGATGTCAGTTGTTCGTGAGGTCTCATCTGTATCCGCTGGGAATTAGGAAAGTGAACAGGAAGAGGTAAAATTGAAGGATACATTTCATATAAATAAAAACCAAAAAGACACCACGCAACCTCACAAGGTGAAACCCATCGTCCTGACTGATACTGTTCAATTTCATCTTGCATGGGAACTCCATCTTTTGTTTGGACAATATTGAAAGATATCTTGTCATGACCTTTATAAACATACTTATCCAGATACTTCACTACTTCAATAGTTGAACAAACTTCAACATTTAAGTGACAATTGAAATAAGCTAAAAGATATGGATTATACGGAATCACCCATGAATTATCCATTTCAACACCCCGAACTTTGACAGTATCACACGTAGCTCTCCTTCGATACAAAGGATATCCATCACTGTTACTTTTTGTCTCTTCACAATTTTTCTTTAGATAATCATACTTACAATGTCCACGTTGTTCTTTATGTTTCATACAAGGGCATTCTGGATTAAGATAACCACATGGACCTATGCTTGATCACAATCTCTCTTAAATATCCATTTTCAGAAGATGGTTTTTCAGCACAAACAAACTTATTAAAGTCATCAGAAGTCTTTATTTTGAATTCTGATTTCAAAATAATGAGAAAATGAGCATGAGGTAAACCTCTTTTTTGGAATTCAATAACATAAATCATTGCAGCCACTTCTGCAAATATTTTCTTCTTCCTAATTAAATGTTTTAAAGCAAGTACCTTTTCCCTAAAAACTCTTGAAACGATATATGGCCTATTTTGTGCTTCTTCTCTAGCAACAAGTTCTTGTTTTATTTTAGGCCAATTAGGATTGCATGTCATTGTTATAAATAAATCAGGCTTGTCAAACCTTTGAACTAATGACATCGCATTCAGATATCTCTTCTTCAAATCTCGAGGGCCACCTATAAACGTTGCAGGAAATATAACTCGTCTTCCAACATTTGCTGCACATTCTTCTCCACAATCTATAGTATCAAGAAGTCCCTGATAAAGATCAGCCCTTATTGGCTGTTGGTTTCTTCGAAAGAAATCCAAGCGTGTATTATCTACCTTGACATACATGTCAAAGATATATTGTTGAAAACATCTTCCAGCTCTGAGCAAGTAATTTCCCGGACGACACTGAAGCCTATATGCATAATATTCTCGAGCTGAAATATGTTTATCTACCTTAGATGAACCTCCATTTGCACCTACAAATCAATATTTGGAAAAATAAGGATAAAATTAGCAATAAAAGCATGTATATGACATATATATAATCAAATATACTTTATTAATTAGAAATAAAAGATATGAACTCATACGCCTAGCTTCTTCATCCGATATCTAACAACTCTTCAGTAGTATGTATACTACATGAAGAAACTGGATTTGTCTGAGACTGTAACTGCTGTATTCCACCCATAGACATCTTCTTTAGTCCTTGAGTCCACCCACAATCACCATATGGAAATAGCAAAGGATACTGTAAAGGATCATAGCAACCATAATAGTGTTGAATCATCTACACCAGTAACCAATATGTGTTGACTTTCAGGCTCACTGGAAGAAGTATTCTCTGGCCAAATAACAACAACCTCATATGTAGTTGGAGCATTATAAACACGCTAATCTGGAACTGTAGTCTTATTCAGTAAAATCTATGTTGAATCACTAATCGAAACTCCCCTCAAACATCGAAAAAAATCTGGCATACGGATTTAGATTTGTAATCTCCATCAACATATCCAAAATATTTTATCTTAACGTAGAAATACACTTTAAACGATTAGCTAATTCTTGTTGTCCATCATAAAAGTACAATTGCATATACCGTGGCCCTTTTTCTCCAGGAACTAAACTGGGAATATTATGATAAATATGTCTATGTAACTTAAAAACATAGATTCTATTCTTTGTTTCAGCTTTATGATCACCACCCAATGAAGTGAAAGCGAACAAATTATTATACAATCGCACATACTTCCTGAAATGTTTTGCTTCTTCATCTTTAGAAGTTAATAACCACACAAGCTGTGGAGGGTAATCATTAGCAGCAATCCTGATTTCTCCATCATCACATTAGAAGTGAAGTGATTCAAAAGCAAATTTCTTGGCCATACACTTATGACAGTAGATAGGTGCAGGAAGCAGATAAGACTTAGTAGGAAATTTTTTCCAATTAGAGCATCACATCCCTCTGTGAAAAATATGAACAATACAAATATTTATTGAAAAAATGTAATAACAAAAAAGAAAACTCTAAAATTACTTGTTGCTAGGACTTTGCTGATTTCCTTTTCCTGAAAATTTCCATTGGGTTGATCCTGTAACCTTTTAAATTGGATTCAAACACAAATTCAGTAATTTTTTCCTATTAAAATAAAATATCAACAATATACCATTAAGTCTCAAATAACCTTTGAATTTGATCACTACATTCACCCTCCACGTTTGTACGACGTTTATTTTTGTAACCTTTTGCTGTCGAAGCTGCTTATAATTGTAAACATCAAAATAAAAAAATAGTATCTTCAAATCAGCTGTATATAAAAGATGCATGGTAACACCAAGAATAAGTCACTGAAATTACTTGTCACTTGAATTGCATGTAGCGCAAAAACCTGAACAATAACTCTTTCACCATTTACTGCATCAATAACCCCTATGAAAAATGTGATCAATGAAATTTTTTATTCTGATTTGTTGACATTAATACTTTTTATTATTCTTAAACATATGTAGGAATTCTCTAAGAAGACACTAAAATTACTTGAAACTTCAATTGCACTGCCTTTTTCTTTTCCTGAATTTTCATTAAGCTGCTCCTGTAACCTTTTTACAAAATTACAAAAACACAAATTCAGTTTAAATTTTAAATCAAAAATTAAAAACAGTAACACAACAAAGTATAATACATTTTTCTCTAATACCGAAGTATTCAACCTTTGAGTACCTTTGCATTTTTTCAGTACATCTTCTCTCCAAATCTACAAGGTGGCTATTAGTGTTTGTCCTTGTTGATGAAGGTGCTTATTAAACATAAATAACAAATTCATAAGCAATTATCTCCATCTCAATTCAATTCAATATAAAATATGTTTACTACAAATGAGAGTTTTAAAATTACTCGGCGCTTGAATTCCTTTTCTTGTTTTCTTTTTAGACCCATTGACAGCCTTTATTTCATTACTTTCACTTTCCAACCCTCTTTGACGTTTAGTCCTGTATTTATATGATGTCGTTGGTGCTCATAATAATCGATCTACATAATTAGTGATTAACACTTATTTTACAAACTATTGTCCTAAAATCACTTCACTGTAAACAAAACTTCCCTAGATCTTCATTGTTAGATACATGAAAAAACTCATCCATTTTCTATTGTTCTTTGCAAATTCCATAATACGTCTCCCTTGCATGTGTCGTTGTATCAAGCAACTTTTTTTTTTCTACACGTAACTTGTGTTCTAAGTAATCTGAATTTTCATAACAAGACATACCATAAGCTTTAAAAATCCACAAAATTAAATAACAAACTGCAAAAAAGTTCAAAAAAGAAAAGTATAGAAACAACCAAAAAGTGTTCATTATCATTAATTACATATAATCCATTACAACCATTACATAACAAAAATATCTACTTCGAACTCTAATCTATGTATTTACTTAAAAGAGTTCAATGCACAAGCATCACAAAAAACTATCTTGTGCAACATAAATAAGCCAAGCAACTTCAAATACATGATCCAACAAAAAACTAACCTAGTTGAAGCAACAAGCAACAAAAGACCACACAGCAAGCAGTTAAAACTTCTTCAATACCAACTTAAACCCAATTCATATAATCCTTTAAAAGCCTTACATGCTTAAAACGTCCATGTAAATGTTCTGAGTCTTCCCCCTTTGGGATTTCTTCAATGATGGAATCAGAAATAGCAAATGATTCTTGAACTTAGGATTTTAGTTCAATCTTACTGAAAGCTATAACAGGTGGATTAGATATTAGAACCTGAAATTCCCCACCAACAGGAACTATACAGTCTTGTTCTATAAGACCTGAAGAAGGTTCCAATTGTTCTTTAACTCCCAACACACGTTCCTTCACACTTAAATAACTTTCCCTCTCCAAAACACATAGCAAAGCATCAAACCTACACCTCGTTGCCCTATAATTAGCATCCACTATTTCAAGATTACACACATTAATGAGATAATCAACAGATTTCCTAGCTAGATCTTGCTTAGCTTTAGCTTGACTCAAACAGTAATCACTAAACAAACACCTAAATCCTGAACCGTTCCTATGGTAAATGATGGTAAAACAAGAAACATATTGATTCGGAAATTGTTCAATAATTTCAATTGGAGTGCACTTTACATCAACACAACTCGAAAAAGACCTCAACACCTTAAGGAAATCAATAACAACTTTCCTCTGATTGTGTCCAATTCCAGTAGAAATATCTCCATGAAAATAAACCTTTGATTTGCCTTTCTCAATTGCCTCCAACTCCTCTTTCTTGTATCCATACAATCGACCACAACGTTAATACATTTGCTAATGTAAAGCAGTTACATCTTCAACAACTATGTCATATCTTTTTATAAGATCATACACAGCCTTTTTAGCCGCAATTTCACAAGATTCATCTACATTGTTCGTATCTCCACCAAGATAAACAGTAGGAACATCACTACTCTCGCTCCTAACAGCCACACAAGTAATGCTTTTTCGGAGATTGAGATATTGGTATTCTGGATCAGGGAAATCCAAGCATTCGGTAATTTGCTTCAACAAAGGACGAAATGATATCACTACTTGTGTGAGCGGAGCATCCATAACCTGTAATTCACGTACAATCAACCACTTCAGACTAAATTCCGCCCATAACAAATACAATTACAGACACCAAAAATCAAACACTTGACACTCAAACCATATAAACCTACTACCAATAGACCAATAAACAATGTTAACCTTAACTTTCTAATACACAATGTTAATCCCAATAATATCCCACGATCTTCACACAAACTGCATGCAACAATTATAGACTTGTAAACCATTTCAAGACTTTGTCAATATAAACCAGTACAAAAAAAACCAAAAACTCGTGTCACTCTCACTAATATTTCTCTCTGAACACAGAACTTATACTCAAAACACTATCACACTACAATCTCAAAAAGAAATTAAACTAAAACTTTCAACCACATACATGCATGCAAACTTTTAAACCTTAGAAATTATATTCAGAATAGAGATAGGCTCAAGTCATTCAAAAACAAAAACAACAAAAAATGCATGCAACAGTACTATACATTATTTAAAATTAAGAGCATATTGTTCTTTTGTTCCTCTATCATAATAATTGATCAACCAATCTAAATGCATGCACAAATTAAGAATAAACTTAGTGTCACAAATAGATTCTAACCAAATGACACAAAATAAATGTAAACAAATAATAACATACACATATATGTCATCAATCTAAAATGCATGCAATAAATCAAAAAATTATTTAGCATCTCAAATTAAATAAAACCATATTAAAACATCAAAATCAAATAGACAAACAATATATGCAACTAAACTCACACATCAAAATCGAACACATAACATAATTCTTAAATTTTAAGCTCAAAATTTTCCTTGCATGCAAAAAATCAATTAAACACTATCATCAAAATCAAAATAAAACAAGAAAATAATACGTGCAAGTGAACTTACACACTAAAACCATATAGAATTATTAATCACACTAAATTTCCCCGATTCATTACCATACAAAATGCAAGAATCATGCACTAATCAACTTCTAAATTAATGGATGCTTGCAAAATTACCTGCATATTGTTCTTCTGTTCCTCTATCTTAATAACTGATCAACCAATCTAAATGCATGCACAAATTAAGAATAAACTTAGTGTCACAAATAGATTCTAACCAAATCACACAAAATAAATGCAAACAAATAATAACATACACATATATGTCATCAATCTAAAATGCATGCAATAAATCAGTAAATTAATTAGCATCTCATATTAAATAAAACCATATTAAAACATCAAAATTAAATAGACAAACAATATATGAAAGTAAACTTACACATCAAAGTCAAACACATAACATAATTCTTAAATTTTAAACTCATAAATTTCCTTACATGCAAAAAATCAATTAAACACTATCATCAAAATCAAAATAAAACAAAAAAATAATACGTGCAAGTGAACTTACACACTAAAATCATATAGAATTATTAATCACACTAAATTTTACCGATTTATTTCCATACAAAATGCAAGAATCATGCACTAATCAACTTCTAAATTAAAGGATGCATGCAGAATTACCTGTTTTTTTCGTTAAATAACTTGATAATTGAAATAACTTCTATTACTTGAAATTTTGCAATCGAAAAAGCTCCAGTAATTGTGTTTAAGTTATCTCACAATTATATATATATATAATCAAACAAATAAAAACCTAACCCACTAAAAAAACACATGCCTTAAAACAAGCTAAAAGATAAATACTTTATGTTATTAAATTAAACTAATTACACAAACAAAGCTATGTACACCTCATCACTTAATATTAATTAAAACACATAAACCACAATTATACTAATGAAAGTCAATAAAGTTTTAAAAAGTTAAAAAAAAATCAACAAAACTTGATGGCAAATTTGCAATAACTAACAAAGAAGGAGTTAATTTTGGACATTTCACAACTTATTTTTGACAAAAAGGTCAAAAAAGTCATAAAAAAGTGATGAAAGTCAACAAAATTCAAGGATTTGATGGCATTTTTGCAATTACCAACAAAGCATGAGAAAAATATGGTCAATGCACTATTCCTTTCACTAATTTTCACTAATTTTTGCCAAAACTCCTAATCTTTCTCAACTTCTCACTTTTAAAGGTTGTAGATAAATAGAGGTCATATTTCCCCTTTTTCAAATCACCAACTCTCATCAAGAATTTTTTGATTCTCTCTCTCCCTCTTTCTAGCCTGGCCTTTTACTAACAAAATTCCTCATACATTAGCACTAGAAACATCTAGCATAATTCGAAGTTGCCTTCGCCCTAGATGGGAAAGGTTTGATATTTCATAGGGTTTAGTCCCAAATCCCTATCTCAATTATTTAATTTAGTTGTTTAATTTTATTATTTTCCTTGAAGTTACTAATGTGTGTATTTTGTTATTAGAAAGAGATACGAGACATCCAAGTAAGTACTTTAGGTTCCTTTCTAATCTTGTTGTTAATTGAAGTGGTCACGATATTTTAGAATTATATATTGCATTAATATTCAACCAATTTAGCATAATAATAGTTTGGAGCAAATTGAATCTTTGTTTGCATGCCTTTGAGATCGTTAGAATCACTTTTCACTATAAGAATTGAGTAGAGGCCAATACGGGCGAATACGACTCCATGACTCACTTCGTACTATCATCCCTTATCCTCCTTTCGTGGTTCCGAAATATATGGAGTTAGTAATCTCATGGATTATGAATGGGGTGTAACATTCACGGGTCAATCGTTGTTGCTTATCGTTGTCCCTTATCGTGGTTTCCTTTTATGATCCGTGAACGGTTTACAAGTTCCTTAAAAACTTGTTGGCGGCTCCCTACTTCGCTTTGTCCCTAATCTTTGTCCCTAATCGTAATGTCAATTCCCACTTCCTATGAGTGCCAAGCATATTCACAACATGCTTTAACGTAGGCGCACTTCAAACGACGCCTACAGTAGGCTAATAATGTAGGGATTAAGCCCCCAAGTCTGGCTCTAAATGAATAGGGATGAGCATTGGAGATCCTTTGATATGATCTTGGTGTGAGTGTGTGAATGTGAATATAAATGCATGTTTATTACGGCCGCACCTCGATGTGAGGTTGCCTACGTATCCGTTAGGAATCAGGCGGAACGTAGCTCTAGCCGAACCTTGCACAAGTGTGTGTATACTTCAAAGAGGTCTTTTAAGGGTTGTAACGTGGTTAGGCTAAAGGTTGAAGAAGAAAGGGATAAAGGCTCAAGACCCTAGAAAAGCCCCTAAGGTGTGCAACCTTGCTTTTAAATATTTGTATTATTATGCTTGAGGTTTCTCACTTTTGAGCTCTTTTTTTTTTTTTTTTTTTTCTCTCTTTTTTTTTTTATTTTTTTGCATTTTTTTTATTTTGAACCTTTTTTTATAAGTGTGGGCAATCCCGATCATGTGGTCTCTCACTCACTTGGCATTCATGTTTCTTAGGCACTGTATCGAGCACTCGAGAAGAGACGCAATCTGAGACGTGTTCATATCAAAGACATATTCATGTCAAAGATATTGGAACACTTGCCCTTTTGTACACTTGTATTGTTTTTGATATTTTAATCTTATTTTTTAAAAATCACTCAAGCTTTTATTTTTTGAAAATTACATAATTGCACACCATCCCATCCTAAGGTTTGGTAGATGTGGGTTGAAGAAAGAAAGGTCTATCATCAGACGAGGCTCAAAGTGGTTTATCAAGAAAGGGATTATATATTTGAAAGGTGAAAGGTATATCATGGCTACAAGAGGTGCCTCTAATCATGGGTATACCTTGTGCTTAGTTCGAAATGGAATTTTATTATTTTATTATTTTTTATTAAATTTTTATTTGGTGCAATGCAATGATCATATGCAAGGAAACACATGTTCATTTTATTAAAAAGGATAAAGAAAAAACCTACAAAGTAAATATAAGGAAAATAGAGGATTCCTATGCTAGACTTATCAGGGATAGGAAAAATGAAAAAGAGAAAAAAAAAGGTCATGAAATCTTGTCATTGAAGCCCGCCTAGTGCGTTGTGCTTATCATCACCCGGTCTTGTTGGAATTGCTAGCTAGAGGCAATGGGATCTTGTTTGCTTCTATGAGATCTTGAATGAGATTTTGAAATCTGTAGCATTTATCGGTAGTATGACCATTTCCTTGATGGTACTTGCAATAAGAATTAGGATCCCATCTTGAAGATCGCTTTTCTGGCGTTCGATCCTCGGTAGGGCCAATAGGTTTAATTAATCCTCTATCATAGAGACGATCAAAAGCAACATCATAGGTAATTCCAATGGGTGTTAACTCTCTTTTGGGTTTCTGTTAAGATCCTTGATTATCCATGGCTAAGACACTGTTAAGGTCAAAGGTACTAACATTGTGACTAAACTAGGTGTTTTCGGATGAAGAAGAATTGTCGTTCTTAATTCCTTTCTAGCCACTATGTTTACTATTATTAGTAGCTTTTTTCTTTGCGAGGTCATTTTCGATTTCAATATCGATGTCATAGACGGCCTTAAAGGTATTCAAATTATGTTGATATTTTTAATGATTCGAATACTTCTCTTGGAGATTCTTGATAAACATTCTTACGGATTCTTTTTTGGTGGGCACCTGAATCATCTTAACGGAAGTTTCCCTCCACATATTAAAGAAAGAAGTAAAGCCTTCATTCTCTTTTTGTCTTAGCATCTCAAGTTGTCTATAGTCGATTTAGACTTGAATATTACATTTATATCTATCAATGAAAGTGTTTATAATAGCATCCCAAGTAGAGGTTTTCTCTTTATCAAGAGAAAAGAACCATTTTGACAAAGTTTCAAGCGATAAAGAAAACAATGTATGAAAAATTTTCCTATTTATCCCCTTAATGTTCATTATTCTTTCGAACGCTCTTAAGTGTAAGTAAGGATTATTTTTTGGCTTGAACTTAGGGATGTTAGTGGCATTAAACTTCTGCGGAAGAAGTTCCTTGTCCACCAAGACCCCTTGTGAGCTAATGCCTTGGAATCTATACTCATTAGATATTTTGCTCAAGCTTTCTTGCATGAGCTCCATTTGTTTTTGCCTTACAGGGTCTTTGACCTGAAGGGCTACGCTCTTCATTAAATCAGTTAGGTTGGCCACATCCCTCTTGAGTTCATTAACTTCTAACTTAGACGCCACTATATTCTTATCCTTTCTTTCCTACTAATTGGTTTGTCAAAGAGTAGAACTTAAACAAAGGTGTTGTCTGTAAGGAGGGTGATTCCATCGTAAGGGGTACTCTTCTTAAATGCCATTGTCCACTTAAAAGCCTAGGACTTTACACTTGTTAGGGTGTAGTAGGATTTGAATTCCTGACTGTTTAGGGGACCTTGAAATAGAATTGATTCTATCATTACGTTTTTTGTAAGAAACAAGTAGGAGTCGCCAATGAGTTTTAGGAAAAACTCATAAACCTCGTTCATGCCTTTCTTCCATGTAGAATTCATGGAATAATTAGCACAAATCATAAGTTTACCCATGCCTAAATTGGTCTATAAACAAGAAATTAGTTCGGGAGCGAGGGTACTAAAATAACGTTCCTTTTAGGGGGGAATCGTTATCCTAGCCCAAGTACGACCTCTACTAGCTCTTCCTTTTTTACAATTTCATCACCAAACAATATATGCAACGCGATACCTAAAACTATGTTAGTTGAATTTATTTAGAAACATTAATTCACGTAGGAATTACATCGTAATGTCGTTATTCTTATTTAATTAAATTCGTAAAGAGGACAAGAAAATAAACAAGATTCGCCTTGGCTTAAGTGATCAACCATCAATTATTTAATTCAATTCTAATATTTACTTAACGCAAGATACTATGTGGAACTGATTACTTAATTATTTTAAAGGTGATCAAACAACCCTAATTATTTAATTGAAGTCCTTTTAAACAAGAAAATAAAGGTGATTTAAGTAAGTGCTCGGAAATTTACCACTTCTCTTTGCTAGATCTCCGTTTAGAACACTTATGGACTCCTTCTTGTTGAAGAACCTCCACCGTAGTAACAAGATATCGGAAGGGTGAGTATTTAGGACAAGAGGGCTAGGTTGCACAAGTTCACAAGTTATTTCGCCAGAGTTTTAGGTTAATTTATGTCTTTTTAAGCCTCGGTTTAAGCTCGTATTTATAGGGAATGATTAGGTTTAGGGTTTCGAGCATTCTGCCGCAGCAGGTGTCGCGCGCAACAGATTGAGTTGCGCGCGGCAACCCAGCGCAAGTGATTGAGTTGCGCTGTTATGTGCAGCGCAACTAATTGTCTTGCGCGCGGCTTTATAGTAAGATTCAATTTTATATTTTCCGTCTAATTTCGAATAATTCTGAATCTTCCGTAGCGCAACTCTGATGGTTGCGCTGGGCGTCGCACGCAACTGAATTAGTTGCGCGCGGCAGCCTTGCGCGACTCTTTGAGATGCGCGCGACCTTTCCACCGGCAACACTAAGATTTAACCTAGGCGCTCCTAAATCCGTTATCATTAGGGTTTAAGAACGGGCTTAAGCCTAATTATGATCGGGTTTAGTTAATTGGACCTTTGTTTTGGCTTTTTCTTCAATTTGGGCTAGTCTTTTGTGTTTTGTGGCTTAACTAGTTATCCATAAGTATTCTTCACTTCGATCCAACACGAAGATGGTTTTATTTATCGTCATTGCACTTCCTGTCGGGACAGGATGGCAAATGTAGATGTCTACAGTTAGCCCCCACTTTTATCGAGTCTAGAATAGACGATGATCAAAGTAGTCAAGGAAATAAATCCGAGACTCATTTTACGAAGTTCTCTAAGGATAGAGAATCTTTCAGTAATGTTTAAGGATGTCGAAACAATCCTTGGTTCTCTAAGTGTTTGGAACAAGTAGCTATTAAGGCTAGAAAAAGTCCTTCCTAGTCTGAACGCGCTAAATAATCTAGATTGATCCTTTGCAATTGTAGAACGCTTTTACAAGTAAAAGTGTTCTGGGTGATGTCAAGTGATGAGAAGAGATCGGTTTTAAAAGGATAAAAAGGGGAAGATTTCCTCTCAATCGTGTCATCGTTGGTCTAAAGTCCCTCGATGTATCATTAAAACTTTAGCCTGATTTTAACCAAGGAAAAGATGAAAAAGGGGTTTTTGGTATTAGAGCCGAAACGGTCCGGTATTCGAGCCGGGTCTGGTATTCTAGCCGGAAGTCCACAAGATAGAAATACATGTCTCATTACTTGAGGCATATATCCAAATTCAGTGAGAGGGAAGAAAGTTAACAACTCTCTCATCAGTTTTGTCCACAAGATGAGTACACATCTCGTAGCTTCTTTATACAGGGGATGAATTCGACACCCTAACTGTCCGGTAAGTTAGTAAGCGCACTAACTACCGTATGCATTCAAGAAGTGCCTGTTCCTGAAGGTTCGGCGCGCCTGTCGACTCGTTGAGTTAACGCCTACAGTAATTCTCTACCTTTTAGTCTCGAGAGGTAGATCTCGCAAAGTTTGGGCTGAGTGAAATTTTACGCAACACCTACGCCGTACAATTTTGCGCCGTATGATACGCCATTTGCATTTTTACGCTGCATGATAACGCCTTCCTTTTTTATTCGGACGTGAAAAAAGAAGAAAACCCAAACATTTGTAAGATCATTACAGTAAAATGACAAACCTGTCTATGGGTACTTTTACGTAAATCACCACCACAGAACGTCTTAAGACACTCATATGAAAAACGTTCAAAACGTATGCTTGGGGAAGGCACAAAGCACGGTTTGCATGCAATATGATGCAAAAAACTAACAAACAAAGAAAATAAACTACAATATGCAAAGCAATTTAAAAATATTTTGATAATTTACGCGCCATTACATCTAATAATGAGCAAAAACCGTTAAAAAAATGATCAAACGGATCAAAATCAAAATCCCGGTCTTTTATTGACCAGTATCCGTGCGCAATTCAGAAGGTAGCACTGGCCAGGCGCGCGCATATTTCTGAGTTGTGTTGGTATATCACGTGCAATAACTTCAGTTGCGCGCGACATTTATGTCACCCTTTCTCCTTCCTTCGCCATTTTCGACTCTTTCTCTCTCTAGGAAGCTCAGGTTTTCATGATTTTCGAAGCTAAAGGAATCAAATTTCCTCCTCAATTCATATTTGCCGTAATCCAATGTAAGTTTTTTGCTAAAATTTGTTCTTTTTTGGCTGAATTTGAACGATTTTCGAATCGTTAAACCCCAAATTGTAAATTTGGGGGTTTTTTATTCGGTTTATTTTTCTTCAAATTGTTTGCTCCATGTTGTTATGCTATGTTTAAGGAGTGTTTTGCAACAAATTTCATAAAAAATGGTTAAGTATTGAACCTTGTATGAGCATATCTTTGTTCAAGTTCGTTCTTGCTTTTTTTTTTTCGAATTTTGCTTGATTTTATTGCTTTTTCTTGCCCATTTTGGTTATAATTGCTGATTAAGAAGTATATTATAGTGATGGAACTATTATTACTTTCATAATTCATTTTTGTGAATTTCGAATTGTTGAAAAATGGCGCGAAGCATACTCTTAGCTTATTTTTTCCATATTCGAACTTCAAAATTGTTTGGTAGACGATAATTATGTTTATATTAACGTATTCATCAAGAATTAGTTGATTCTTTGAGATTTTGGAATAATATCCTTTGAATGCTTAGTTGAAACTGGTATAGGATGGATTTTGTGGGTGTTAAAAGCCCCCATTTACTAAGTTTAACTGCAGGTATCGTAGCCCCCAAGTGTGAGTGGCATTCGATTTTCGTGTTTTGCCATACCGGTAGCCGTTATGCTGCCAAAATGGGTCTAGAATACGTATATTAGTTTAGTATAGGAAATAAAATAAATTAATTAAAGAAATTTTATCTGTCATTGCATGGACTCGCCTCCGTTTGTCGATGCTGAGGAGGGTCTCGGTGGTCTGGACGAGGCGGTTTGCCCTCGGAAGGAGGAGGTGATTTGGGAGGTTCCTCCCAAATGGGTCGCTAGGGTCTTTAAGTCGGACCCAAACCACCACATTTCGATCTGAGGGTGGCGCGGACTCGTTAGTTTTTCGCGCTTTCGTTTCTTTCTCTTCTCCTTTGTTTCTTCTCCTTTTTAAACCATAACCGTTTCCTTTTTTATTTTTATTTAGAGTGAGCCTAGCATGCGTTTGTACAGCTCTGGTGACATACGAGCCCGTTTCGAGAGTTTTCCCGAGGTGAAAAAGGAGATTGTAGCACTTTTAGGGATTGACTCCCAACTGGCGGCCCTTCGGGATTTATCGAGCCAGTCTGCATCGTCAGCTTTCCTCCGTGGATTGCTGGAGTTTTGGTGGGTTTCCACAAACACTTTCCACTTTCCATAGGGAGAGATGACGGTTGCTCCTTTCGATTTCTCTATGATTACAGGTTTTTCTTTCGGAGGCGAGCCTGTAGTTATAGATCTCGTTAAGGGGTCAGACGAGAGATTGCGCGACCTTGTGGGGCACCGTCTTGCGTCAGCCCTTCACGTGTACGCGCAATCTTGTCCGTATTAGGTTCTTGCCGACGAGTTGTCGGCTGACGAGCTTGACCAGTAGTGTACACCTGAGCAGCTAGCTCGGATATACATTGCCCACGTTTTTTCCGTCACCATCTTGAGTGATCGAGGAGAGCTTTTCGCCATTGTGTTACTTATTTGCCTCACCGATTTAGGGCAAGTAGGTGACCTGAGTTGGGCGGAGGTGTCGTATGCCCGTATGCTTACGGCTATGAGCAAGGCGACCCGGGTCATGGATTCCGCGGCAGCTACTAAGGTGCCTCAGATCTCGCTTTCGTGGCATGGTTGTATCCTTGAGGTACGTGTTTTAAGCTTTTTTCAGTTATTACTTTCGCATTTTCCTTTAGGCTTATCTTTTCTCGATTTTAGGCTTGGGTATACTCGTACCTGCCTTTCTTAGCCCCAGGGTACTTGGGGCTGCTCGTTTTCCTAACGGCCATCAATTGGTCGCTACTAAGAGGAGACGAGCTACTTTTGCCGGCGACTTTCGCCAGGGGATCCTTTCGGCGACTCGTGCGTCGGTGCGCATTCCAACTACATGTGCTCTTTTCATTTTTTGATTTTATTCATTTTCTAACAATTTTTCATGTGGTTGTGTTTTATAGATCAATCTCCGTCCTTGGAGTTTAATCGTCGGAGTCCTTAAGGCTATCCGGTCTAGCATGGTTTGTTGTCGTTTCCGGGCCCTCTATATGAGAATCTCGGTGTTCTAGAGGACCGACGCTTGGTTTTTAGGCGAGCGTGTTCTCTAGCAGCTTTTGTCCGAGGAGCCTTTAGTTCCTATGGATCCCCCGATCCAGATGCTGCGTTCGGACCTGCTGTCTACCGAGGATCGAGCTCAGGCGATCCTTGGTTATACAGCGAAGAAGCTGGTGCTGCCGGAGGCTTCTTATCCGGCTTTTATAGCATCCAGACTAACTCTTTTTCCGGCTTTTGTTCTAGTTAGTACTCTAACTCCTTTTTTTTCATGTTTCTATTTATTTTTCGGAACTTTGACACTTTAATCGTTTTTTGTCACATGTATGTTTTAGCGGGTCGAGCTAGGTGGTTGGGTGCCTCCTACAGCGGAGATCACGTATACCAATGCTGTCGGATCGGTAATTCGTGAGACCCTTCCAGCAGCAGAGGATGACGAGAGGATATCCTTTGTACCTGAGACGGTTGAGTCGGTATGTCTTTTATGTATATATACTTAAATATTTCTATTTAGGTTTTGTTTCATATACATTTATTTACTAACTGTCCTTATATTCTTGGAACAGGTTCCGTGGGAGACCGTGAACGGCATGGTGAGGACTTTACGCACTTTCCGAGCAGCTTATCGGAGAGCCCTCGTGACTTTATCATGTCGTGATCATCGGATGATCGCGGTAAGTTTTATTTCTTTTTTCTTTGCAACGAAGTTATTACATTTACTGTATTAATCTTCGTTTTGGATTTTGCAGGATGTGCAGTAACCGTCTAGTAGTCGCCGAGCACCCAGATTCCTCCTGACACATTTTACTATATTTTTTAGGAAACCGACGTATATTTATTTTTGGGTTTTTCTACATGGTACCCCTGAGTTATTGGGTTTTCTACATTGTACCCTTCTAAATCCTAAGTTTTACAAGGTGCCCTTGAGTTTTTGGGTTTTTCTACATGGTACCCTTGAGTTGTAAATTAAATGACTCTAACTTAATTTGACTCAAACCGACACCATCTAAATGATCTATTTACCACTTCTATATTTATATTAGATGGAGGAATCACCAATCTTCATTATTCGCTATTTAGTGGAACTTTTATATGATCATTTGAGATGGAAGGTAAGAACTTTATTTTGCTCATACTTTAACTAAAAGAGCTTGTTTTAGAGGGACTCAAGTTGTTAGTCTTTTTTTTTTTTTTTTTTTTTTTTTTTTTTTTTGCAATAAACATGTTAGTTGTGTATTTGATGGTGCTAAATAAGTCGTTTAGGTGGTGCGGGTTTGAGTCAAATTAATTTAGAGCCATTTATATTACTACTCAAGGGTACCATATAGAACAATCTAAAAACTCAAGAGTATAATGTAAAATAAACTAATAACTCTAGGTCACCTTGTAGAAATCTGAATTTAGAAGGGTACAAGGTAGAAAACTCAAAAATACAAGGGTACCATGTAGAAAAACCCTTTATTTTTTTTGTATTTTTTTGTATATATGACACATTTGTATATATGTCATTATTATTTTTTGTTTCCATGTTTACATTATTATTAATTTTTAAAAAATTTCAAGGGAGGGAAAGGGTTCCCGACTTACCCCCCTCGAAAAAATAAACAAACTCGAAAAAGAAGGCGAAGAAGGAAAAAGATAATAATAAAATAAAGAAGAAAATTAAGAAGTAGGAAAATAATAATAAAGAAAATAAAAAGAAAAATAAAGTACAAAAATAATAAGGAAAAAATTAAGAAAATAAAAAGAAAATAAGAAAATAATAAAAGAAAATAAAAAGAAAATAAGAAAGTAGGCAAGAAAAGGAACAAAAAGTGTTAAAAGGCAAGCGTATGATTCATCTTAAGATCTCGTGAAGATTCCTTCATTATATTAGCCAAAATACGGAAATAAACCCAACTTACATGCCGCGCGCGCAACTGCGTGAGTTGCGCGCGCCACCTGTTTGTGAACTTTCCTTTAAGGAAAATTTGCTGAAAATTTGCCCCTCTTAGGTCTATTTAAACGTGGTTTCGTGTAGGCTTTTGATCATCTCACATTCATTTTCTTAGTATACTAAAAAGATTTAATCTCTCTAAAATCTTATTCTCTCTTTTTTTTGAACAATGGTGAAGACATTTGAACAACGTTTGAAGTAATGGGTCACTTCCCTTTAAACCGAGGACAAACTAGCTTTCAAAATTTACCACTTAGACCCTTTATTGAATTATATGAAACTAGTGGTTAACTTTGATTTTCTTCATGACGCAGTCAACCATTGGGAGTCTAACCACCATCTTTTCTTGTTTAGAGGGGACAAAATTTTCCCCCTTCCCGGTGAGTTCGAGGCCTTGATAGGTTTCCCTACAAACACTCTTCCTGTGACTTATTCGCCTACCTTGTCGGATTCCAAACTTATATTCCAAAGATTTTTTGGCTTGTCTGACAATGATATGACCAACATAGGAACTAAAGAAGGCGTGAACTTAATTCAATTTATTAAACACTTCGTCACCCCTCGTGACAACATGACTAAACAACGCTTTAAAATTCGTACTTTATGTTATTGTCTTGTTGTTAATTGTTTACTTAGAACAGGCAAAGAATATGGAGATTATTCAATGGTGTTCATAGTAGAGCAGATAGAGGGATGTCATTTACCCGCTCCTTTGGTTTTGGCGGAAACCGTTCAGCGCTCGAATCGCCTTAGAGGAGATCCTAACGAAAACAGTTTCATGGGAAGTCCACTCCTATTACACGTATGTTTTTTTTTCGGCGTTTATTAGCGCAAGTCACGAAGTTGCTCTGGAATGAATGTAGGGAATATTTCAAGCATTATCCCTAGCTTGAATTCCACTGTGATCATACACTAAAGTACGGTGGCGTCCAAAGGGAAAGAAGATAGAGCAAAAGAGTCAACAACAAGTTTTTTAGGAACTTGTAAACCGTTCACGAGGTGAAGGTTACACCCCTTAACGATCCAAGAGATCGTCAGCTCCAATAGGTCATGAACCATGACTGGTAGTTCGGGGATGAAGGTACAAATCCAACCTAAAAGAGATTGAACCTGCCCTAATAATTTGCCTCTACTTTATTCTGATCGTATTCATGTGCGCTTTCTGACTAACATGCAATCAATAGAATTAACCCTAAACTTGTTTATCTATGTTGGTTGAATATTAATGCATAAATAATTCTATTATTGGCGATCACTTGAATTATAATCAGATTAACCCTAAACAAGATTATTAATTATCTTATTAAGCGTGATTATAAGTACCAATTCCCTTTAAAAATGCATAAAGGCGTGATCAAGCAATAAATAATCATCAAGCAACATAATAATATCATAATAATTATAACAATTATAATAATCATCATAAGCATGTTAAAGCATAATAATAGCAAGATCCTAAGCATGATACTAACAAGATTAATAACAAACCCTAGCATGTCACTAAATATTGAAGATCAAATATATAACCCTAACATCATACTAACAATCATAAATATTAGGAAGAGAATAAAAGGCATCATACTTGATATTAAAGTTACCCTAGACATGATACTAGGAATCATAATAACAACTTAAGCATGATTTCTACATCATAAAATCAATAAATCAATTAAAGTACTTACTTGGATGCCTCGTACCTCATTCTAAAAACAAAATACACACGTTAGTAACTTCAAGGAAATTATAAACAACAATTAAATTAAGTAATTGAAAGAGAGATTTGGGACCAAACCCTCAGAAATCAAACCTTTCACGTCTAGGGCGAAGGCAACTTCGAATATGTCTAGGTGTATCTAAGTCTTGCGAATGCGAAATTTTGTATTCGAGAAAAGGCTAGTTTAGAAAAGAGAGAGAGAGAGAGAGTAATCAAGAGAATCTTGATGAGAGTTGGTGAATGAAACTGGAGTTTTTAGGAAACTATTTATAGAGAAAATCAGCCAAAAAGATAAAAAATCAAAACAGAGTTCTGACGCGTAAAACGAGGTTAGCGCTAGACGCTGACATTAGCGCCAGGCGCCAAGCTTAGCGTCAGGCACTAATGCTGGCGTTTGGCGCTGACTAAAATATTGACGCGTTTTCTAAAACTAGATAGAAATTGCCGTACAGGAGGATAAAATCGTATTTTCCTAAAAAAACATTCTTCTATTCTAATTAAAACTCTAAAAAGTCAACAAAAGTCAATTTATCAATGCTAATTGAATTAGGAATGAAAAGAACCTTCTAGAAGAATCTAGAAGACTAAAAACATTCCTAATTACATTAGGAATGATAAACCTATATTAAGCCCTCCTCTAGATCATTGGGCCGCATATAAGGCTCAAACTGGGCCCAGTTTAGTAATTTGGCCATAACTTCCACAATATTCATCGGAATTGGGCTTATAATATATCGTTGGAAAGCTCTTTTCAGGCCCTATCCAACAACACTACTATTGGAACCATATAATGGACCAACCAAACTGGATTTTCTGTTTTCTTAAAATAAGTTTTTAAAAATAGAGAGAAGAGAAAAGAAATTAAAACTATCCGCAACACTAAACTTTCCACACTTTCACCTCATTCAATTATAATTCGACGTGAAAGGTACTCATCACTGGGTTTGGTTTTGGGGAGACACAAATGAGTGTCTACAGAAGCCCCCACTTTGACTAAGTTTGGAGAAACGCACGTTTCGAAAACAAAAGTCAAAGTATCGATAGGGACGGAGAATGATTCAGAACGTTCTGCGATCCTAAATCATTCTTGTAACGCCGATACCTGCAAACTAGCGTTAGTTAAACAAATAAAAGAATTAAGAAACGCGTATCTTGCACCGTCGAGCACACGTCTCTGAAGTAATCGATTTGTTGTTGTATTGTTTTAATGACCTCCTGCAAGCTAGAGAATGCCATCCTGCTTGAAGACTGCTACGCTTGTAACTGCCTCCAACTTCCGCCATTGATAATCTTCCACAAGCCAAGGAACACTATCGAAGTATGCTTCGCTTGAAACAATCCTCTTCCGCTTTGTGACCATCTTCCACATCTTTAGGAACACGATCGAAGACAACTTCGCTTGAAATCACCTTCATTTGTTTGTGACAAGTCTCCGCAAGCTAGGGAATGCTGCCAAAGATATCCTCACTTGAAGCTATCCTCATTTGTTGCAATAATTTTCCAAAGAAAATTATCGAAGATCTTCGCTTGTCGATCTTTAAAAGTTCGCTTGAACTTTGCTTCCGCTACGCCTGTACGTCGGCGCTTTTGCTGCTTGTGAACCTGTATGTCGGTAACTTTTGTTGAATTATGAACCAGTATGTTGGTGCCTTTCTAAATGAACCAGTATGTCGGTGCCTATTGCGATGAGCCAATGATTAGGCGCTTTAAGCTTAGTGAGACGATCTTTCATCAGGTCGATCACTTTATGTAATCTAGCCGATTACTAAAATCGTGTCAAATTGCTTAGAGGGGCTAACTTGCGTTCCAAGGAACCCAAAACATATTGCATAAGGTTGGAATAACCGTACTGAGTGGCTGGACGTTCTGTCGTCGCTGAAATAACATCAGCGCCACTTATTTGGCTGTAGAGCCTGACGTTGGAACTAGCGCCAGGCGCTAAAGCTTATCGACCGAAGCCAAGGTCTGACGCTTGGCGCTAGAGTCGGGTTTTCCTTAAATACCCTTCTCTTCTTCATTTTTACTGCTGTTGTTCGCGTTTCTTGCTCGAGAATTCACAAAACTTCAATTCATTCGTTCTTGCTCGTTTCTCAACCAAATTCGCTCAAATTTGTTGCAAATCACAGCTTATTCCATTCATTTTTCCGATCTATGTAAGTTTACTTCAAACTCACACCAGTTTTAATGAATTTTGCATGTATTTATCCACAAATTTCTTGAAAATTCGAAATTAGAATTGGTTAAATCTCTTTGTTTATCAAAATTTATGCCATGAAATTTCTTGATTATGTTTATATATTGCCTTGGGAGTAATTTGAGACTTGTTTGACTCAATTTGGTGAAGAAATGAACAAATCACCATTGTTGAACCTCTTAAGGTCGGGAAAACAATGTGGCTTGTTCTTGATTACTATAGTATTGCAAGAAATTGTTTGGTTGCTTGAAAATATCGTGCATGCTCAATTTGAATTTGTGCTCTGTTTTAGTACTACGTACTCTGTTTTTTTTTTGCGAGCATAGTGTCATGCGGCTAGGCGAACCTTAAATACCATAAAACCTTAATTTATGATAATTCTGCACAATGTAGCATGGCTAGACAGCGAGGCTCTGGTTCACGGTCCTAAGATGTTCACCGAAAGCACGAGCTAGTAGAGGACGATGTCGAACCTTCCACTTTGCTCAGCTGACTCCCTGAGTGGGATGAGCGGACCTTGTACTTTTCCCCCGTCCATCACATCTCTGAGAGGGTGCGACGGGGCATCACAATTGGGAGGACACGTTGTCATGATTCTGGTTGTGACGGCTTGGGCGATCTGTACAAGATGTACATCGACAGAGATGATCAGACGAGACTTCTATGGGAGTCTTGCGGGCTTACTGCACTGTTCGAGACCTCTGAGGCAATGGTTGCCTCTAGCGGGGGTCATCATGTAGTCCGTGCTCTGGTGGAGTTCTTTTGGGACACCACCAACACTTTCCACTTCCCTTGGGGTGAGATGATGGTCACTCCTACCGACTTTAGTCTCATTACGGGACTGTAGTTTAGCTCCGTGGCACTGCCGTTTAATAGCGGGATCGACGTCTTTTCTCCTGAGATCGAGGAGCTGTTGGATCTTTTTGTTATTCGGGCTCGAGCTGAGGTAGAGTCGACTCAGTTCAATGCTAGAGGGATTCGCCGCTCGACTCTAGCAGCGGCTTTTGATGATGGTGCGACTACCCAAGAGCAGCGGGTGTGCATCTTTGCACTTATCTTGCTGTCAGGGATGTTCTCCCCTGACAAGGGTAGTAGGGCGCTACTTTACTACCTTCCTGTCGTCCACGATCTACACTGGATCGGGACTTACGACTGGGCCAGCTTCGCCTATGCTGATTTCATCCAAGAGCTGCGGGACTCGTGTCGACATCGGTCCTTCGAGGCGAATGTTGCTCTGTCCGGCTTTTGGAGGGTCGCAGAGGTAAATTTTATTCCCTACAAAGTTTAGCTTTAGATTTTAGTTAGCACTTGCTGATATCTTTAGCTTCTTGTAGATCTGGTTCTACGAGTACTTCCCCTCAGCTGCGCCGGCGAAACTGTTGCCGCGCAGGCTTTCAGTTCGCGCTTCCTGGGGCAGCCGCCGTGTGCGGATGTCCACTGCCTATGTTCGAGATTGAATCATCTCGGTATGATTCTTTTCTTATTTGACATTTTGTGATTGCTTGGATGGATTCTTTCCTGATTGACGCTCTTTGCAGGAGCCTGAGGTGCTGTACCAGCCGTGGGTCGACTTGGCAGTCTTTGGGTTAGCCGCGCAGTATTCTGCTGAGCGTCGCTATTTCTTGGGGACCTACGGAGCGGCTTCGTATCTTGGAGAGAGGGTTGCATTCCTCCGATACCTTTGTCGTTCCTGCTCCTCCACCACGTCAAATGTTTAACGCCACGAGGTTGGTGAGCATGTCGGAGGGAGATGGTACCCCTTGGCGATCTTACACGATCCTTGGGCGATGCTATGGGGAGGAGCTACTGCCGTTGTTAGCTCCAGTTCTTGTACCTGCTGAGGATGTGGCAGTATGATTTTTCAGCTTTTACCTTTCGTTAAGTAGCCCCCAAGTGATGCTTTACTGATTTTGTTTTGCTTTGTCAGGATGATCCTGCTGAGTTCGTGCCACCCCGTATGTCTTTCCATTATCAGGGGACATATGGGTCGATTGAGGAGATGATTCCTCCGGCTCCTAAGGGCGAGCGCTTTGTGGAGCGGTAGATTCCTGGTCACCAGACTCGGGTAAGCTTGTTTATTTGCAGCTTTTGTCCATATATGTTATGCATGTTTATAGACTTATTTCTTTGACAGTTCTCACGCGAGGTGGTTTCAGCGATGGAACGATGCATATATGCCTTCCGTAGCCAGCTCGTTCGGATGAGGAACGTGGCTGCCTGCCGTCGAGACGACGCCGATCAGGAGACAGTCTTCCCTTCTTATGTTTTTGTATTACCGCTTCTATTTTGCCTATTTCTGATCTTAGTTTCTTTTGCAGGGTCAGCCCATTCCTTCTCGTACTCGCACGAGACCTGAGGTGCGGAGGGATCCGGCATGGTCTAGCTCGAGACGTCGCCGCACTAGTTCGGGACGTCGGGGCGTTCGTTCAGAGGCTGCTCGTACCAAGGCGGTAGAGGGCTTAGGCTCTTCATCTGATGGTGCTCATACCGCGCCGGTAGGCAAGGGAGAGGCTACTTCGGCTCTTAGAGGTGGTGGGATGTACGAGGTTGGCTCGTCTTCGCAGCAGCCTCGGCGGCCTCAGTATCAGGTTGATCTTGGGTGGATGGGTCCTGTGTTGAGCTTTCCTCCTCCCGAGGAGACTGGAGCTGGAGCCGGAGCTGGTGGAGAGGTTACTCCTCGTACGGCGCAGTTTTATGAGATGATGGGTGTACGTCTCCCGGCGCCGTAGCTTATTCCTGTGCTTTTTATTATTTTATTGTGACTTTGTATAGAACTTTGCCTTTTAATTAGACTCATTATTTAGACATGTTTTGTATATACATACTATTATGAGTTTATTCTTTATTTATCATGTTTTCATTTTTTTTTATTATTATTATGTGCATGTTTGTGTGTGCAAGGAAATGTGAAAAGTAATTTTGCGCAAAAATTCCGTCATTTTTATTATTGATGGAGGGTATCCGACTTCTCCCCCAAAAGAAAAAAATGAAAAATAAAAGTTAAATAAAATATTGGATTTATAAAAACTTGGAAGTTAGTCTAAATAAAATCAAAAAAATAATATAATTAATATAATAACTATATTAATTAAGAGGGAAGAATAAATGAATATTTAGAAAAAGATAAGGAAACTTTAAAGTCATTAGCAGACTCAAATCAAGTCGAAAATGCGGTTTTTTAGAAAGCACGTACGATGAGACATATTAGCGCAAGCTGACGCCACGCGTTTTGGTGTAGCGCCAGGTGCTACACTTAGCGTTTGGCGCCAGGCTCTGGCGTCAGGCGCCAATAGTTGGCGTCTGGCGTTAATGAGTGCTGACCCCAAATCCTTCCTAGATTAAAACTACTCCAATTTTGTGCATAAATAGCCCCCTGCCCAGCCGATTTTCTTCATAATTTCAGCAGATAAAATATTTCTTAGCTTTTAGAAAAATAACATCATGTCTCTAGTCTCCAAAAGTTTTACCAACTACACCCATGAATGGTGTCGGTCTCTTAATGCCAAAGAGAGAAAAGAATTAGATGTGTTTCTGTGGGGGGGGGGTATTTATGGTATTAAAGGGGTAGATCTTGATTCAGATTTTATTCATACCACTCTAGAATATTGTGATGTAGATACTCATTGCTTTAGAATAGGGTATGATGAAATTAGCCCTTTACCGGAAGAATTAGGTGCTATTTTAGGCTTCCCTGCACTAGATCTTGTAGTAATCCCTAGAATAAATGAATATTATTATAAGGATTTTGAACGCTTCTTCAATTTAAAAGACAGAGATCTATCAAAAATAGTAGATGGTAGCATAGTTAATTTGAAAGAATTTGCTCGCCATTATTTTGATAGACCTTATTCTGAAACTTTCCATGTGTATAGAAGAAGGGCTTTCCTGTTTTGCATGCTTAATCAATTTTTTATTACTAGTGGTAAAAATAATGAGGGTCAATCAATTATATCCACCGTTTTAGAACAAATTGAATCAGGGAAAAATCCAATGCCTTTAATAGTTGGAGAGACTATGCTTAGTCTTGATGAATTAAAGAGAAATCCAAAAGCACCTTTTCGGGCGCTCTCCAATTTTATTACAGGTAGAAAAATAATATTTTTAATTACAGAAATCAAAAATATATTTTTGTATAGTAATAATAATTTATTTGCATTGCAATTTTTACAGATGTGGCTAATGGAAAGACTGGAATTAATTAGCCCTCCGGACAACATTGAGAAGTATACTCCAAATTGCTTCGTGAGAAGGAAGAAACGCTTCTCTAAGATGGGGCGCCATGAATGGAAGAAGGTCTTCGGGTCTTGTAATTTTACCATCAAGTGGGTCATCCCTTGGTGGAAGATAGAAAAGATGGTTGGTGTCAACAAGCAACCTTTCTGCCGTCTTCCAAGCTTGTCCCGTATGACTTTTTATTATCCCTGCAGGGTAATCAGACTATTCCTTCCGGTGATCTTCGCCGTCCCTATGAGTTCCCTGTCTCCCAGGAAATAGACAAATTTGATGCTTATTGGAGCGCTAGACCTTTATGGGAGGTAATTACCCAAAAGGTTCCCCCTTCCGGTAATTACCCAAATTTGTATAGTAATAATGATTGAATGTAGGTCTCTAAAGGATGCCTACTAGCTAAGGTTATGGATGAGGAAGAAGAAGCAGACAAAAATTGGAAAAGGGCTAAGAAAGAGAAAGAAGATTAAGAGCATTGCTTAATTTCCAATTATTAGACTTAGTTTTATTTTTTTTATTTAAAGTTAATTTATTTGAGCCTTATTTAAATTCCTTCAATAATGTAATTTATTTTACTAATGAAATCCTAGCTTTTTAATTAAATTATTTACTTTAAATTTATTTTATTAAAGCAATGAAAATCGAAGAATTAATTTTCCAGAATTTTTTTTTCGAGTACGGAAATTGAAGATTTTTTCCGAAAAACACCGAAATGATCCCAGACTTTTAACTATAAACTGGCGCCACAATTCTGCGACTGGCGCCGGCTGCGGCAGTCTGGCGTCAGGCGACAGATGCCGTCGTCTGGCGCTAACATTCATCGGCTGGCGCCATAATCTTTTCTGTGACGCCGATATTTTGTCGATCTTCTGTTGAATTTTTTATTAATTCTGGAATGCGATATTTTAGAAAATAAAGTGGCCGCACCCGTAAAGGGTTACCTACGTATCCTTTCTAAAGGAATCAGGCCAAACGTAGCTCTCTTGAGTATCCTACTCAAGTAATTATGGGTAGTATTTCTTAAGTTGGTCAAGATTTGTCATATTCGAGAATTCATTGCCATCCATATCAGTTAATTTTGCTGCACCTCCTAACAGGATTGTTTTGACAATTTAGGGTCCAGACCAATTAGGTCTAAATTTTCCCCTTGGATCTAAAACATTTTTTCTTAATGCTTTTAACACCAATCTCCTACGTTGTTGTTTCTTGTCTTGACCTTTTTATTAAAATGCCTAGCCATACGAGTTTGGTAACACTGAGTGTGATGTAGATCTCCTAGTCGTTTTTCATCGAGTAGAATTAGCTCTTCATATCTTGCCCTAGTCCATTCGACTTAATCGAGTTTCCTTCGTGGACTATCCTCATTGCTCTTTGGGCATCCTTTTTTCCTACACATAAGAGAGCTCGATCCTTAGGTACCCTTTTATGTAGCTCGTTGTCTATGAGTACATATTATGAAGCCAAGAATCTTAATGCTCGTTTTGCTCTTTTGTCAGCATGGGAAGGGTATTCTCCTTTGGTGGCGTACGTAGTTGAGTATATCCGTGTACCACGGTTCTTCTTCTTCTTCTTCGTCTTGGACTACTTCATCATCTTCTATAGCTTGAATATATGCTGGTTTGTGCCTTTTTTCTATAGTTAGAGGCATTTGCTCGATTTCCGTAGGAATCCTAACCATTGAGGCTAGTCTTGCCAAGGCATCAGCAAATAAATTTTCTTCCCTAGGTAGATATGTGTATTCTACCTTCTCTAGCTGATTTGTAAAAGTTTCAAGATAGGTTTGGTAAGGGGCTAGACTTTCGCTCCTTACTTTCCACCTTTTGGATATTTGATTGATGATTAATGAAGAGTCTCCGAATATCCGTAACTTTTTTACTCCCAATGCCAAAGCTGTTTCAAGGCCTACCATGCATGCTTTGTATTCAGCAGCGTTATTGGTAACGTCGAAATCAAGCTTTATGGAGATTGGAACATGCTCTTCTTTAGGTGATACTAGTAATACTCCAACGCCACATCCCTTTTGGTTTGAGGTTCCGTCGAAGTATAAGGTCCAAGTATCATCTTCAGTGACCATTAAGTCTTCATCTGGAAATTCATTGTCTTGTATTGGCGTCGAGTCTTCAATTAGAGAGTCCGCTAGAAAGTCTGACACCACAGATCTTTTGATAGCTTTTTGCGGCATAAACCTTACATCAAACTGGGCTAAATTGACTATCCATCTCGATATGCGTCCATTGAGTGTAGATTTCTTGAATAGATACTTGAGTGGATCTAATCGGGAGACTACAAAGACGGTATGCACTAGCATGTAATGTCTTAACTTGGTTGTGGCCCACACCAAGGCGAGGCACAATTTCACAAGTGGTGTATAACGTGCTTCATATTCGAGCATTTTCTTGCTTAGATAGTAGATTGCGTTTTCTTTGCCTTCTACTTCGTGTGCTAGCATAGCTCCCATTGTCTCTTTAGTAACTATTAAGTACAACCTAAGAGGTATTCCGGGAAATGCTGGTGCTAATACGGGAGCATTTGCGAGATAGGCTTTGATCTTTTCAAAGGCTTTTTGACACTCGTCATCCCATATTACTGGTACATTCTTCTTAAGCTGTTTAAAGATTGGTTCACATATCGTTGTCAATTTAGATATGAACCTACTTATGTATTGCAACCGGCCAATAAATCCTCGAATCTGCTTCTCAGTTTTGGGCGGTGGCATTGACATGATTGCTTTGACTTTGGTTAGGTCTATCTCTATTTCCCTAGAGCTTATGACATAACCCAAAAGCTTGCCTGAAGTGACTCCAAAAGCACACTTAGATGGGTTCAACCTCATATTACATTTTCTTAGCCTTTTGAAAAATTTTCTTAAGGATACTTGTTGGCCTGGGCGGTCTTTTGATTTCACAATCATGTCGTCCACATAAACTTTGACTTTTTTATGCATCAAGTCATGGAGTAAGGCAGTCGCTGCACGTTGGTAAGTGGCACCCGCGTTTTTCAACCCGAATGGCATTACCGTGTAGCATTAAGTGCCCCATGGTGTTATGAAGGTTGTTTTCTCCATGTCTTCTTCCGCCAGGAGAATCTGATTATATCCTGCGTATCCATCCATGAACGAGAGAAGTGCGTGATTTGCTGTGTTATCCACCAGAATATCGATGTGTGGTAAAGAGAAGTCGTCCTTTGGACTTGCCTTATTTAGATCTCAATAGTCGACACACATTCTTACCCTTCCATCTTTTTTCGAAACTGGGACGACGTTGGCGACCCATTCGGGGTATTTAGATACCTTGATGAAACCTGGAATTATTTGTTTTTGAACTTCTTCTTTTATTTTAAGAGCTACGTCGGGTTTCATTCGACGTAACTTTTGTTTTACAGGTTTCATTCCCGGAATTAGTGGTATAGTGTGTTGAGCTATTTCTCTATTAATGCTTGGCATATCTTCGTATGACAAGGAAAATACATCGATGAATTCTTTAAGTAAGTTAATTAAATTGGTTCTTTCTTGTTCATTAAGTGTTTGTCCGATTTTAAATTCTCTTTTATTGGTTGAATCATTTGAGATATCAACCGTCTCAGTTTCTTCAATTATCAGTGTTTTCTTTTCAAGTGTTTCCATTGCTTTAATAAGTTCTTTATCTTTTTCATTGTTAGTTAAGCAATGCTCGTCATCTTGGGTTAAACAAGAACACAAGAAGTAAGGAGAAGAAATTATATTATTATACTCTGAGATCATTACATCAAAGAGTGATATGTTCTCAGGGACTTGATCACTAACTATTCTAGGAGAAGAGATAGAAGGGGAAGGGGCTACTACTAAAGACCTAGATGACTCTATAGGGAGAGACTCTAACTTTGACTTTGACGAATCTTCGAACATCGGTCCTTGCCCTGTCGTGATAGAGATCTTTCTTCCACTTGGAGTAGTCACTTTTACGGTCTTGCGCCACCCTTGTAATGATCCTTCCGCTGGAGTGATTAGCTTCGAGGGATCGAAGTTTTCACTTTGTAGGACTGTTTGAATGAGCGAGGAGTTATACTCTTTGTATGTTGGCTCATCCTTTTCTCGCCCGAATAATCCCATGACGTTAAAGTTAAATCATGGGGGTGCTTTCTCCTTATGGACAGGAGTTGGGATTTCATTTGTGAAATAGCAATCCAAGAAAATTTCAAATCCCGATTGCCTTATGCCGTTTACGACAAATGGTTTGGGAAATTCGTGGCATGGATAGTCCTCTCCTTCTTTTATGAATTGACCATTAAGTGTAAGAGGGTACTGATCCATTGGAATTGCTTTCTTTTGAATGCGAGCGTCCCTACGTGCCTTCGATTTTTCCTGGGCTCGCTTAAGATCTTTCTGAGTCGGTTCGAAACCAAGTCCGAAAGTATCTAATTTAGGGAGGCCAGGTGACTCCAGCGATTTATCTATTCCCTTTTTCTTTCCCAGGGTCATCCTAGGAAAATGTCCTTGTTTCTTCAGAATAGCATTCACGATCATGTTAGAATGGGGGTCGTGGCAGAGAGGGGTCCTTTCATCCTCTTAGAGTAAGGAGACCTCTTCGTTAAAGCCCCGTAAATCTTCATCATCCTCATTCTGCTCCACGTTAATTATTGGATTTTCCATAGACTTGATTCTCATAGGTGAAGCATCGATGGTGATAGGAATTCCCCCAACTATGGCTTTTACTTGTTGGTGGAGAGATGAGGGGACGACCTTTAGGTCATGAAGCCAAGGGCATTCCAAGAATACATTGAATGAAGCTTTGATATCAACTACTTGGAAAGTAGTAGCATGTTCTATCGCTCCCACCGTTACATTCATGGTAATTTTACCAAGAGCTTGACGATGAGTGTTGTCGTAGGCTCTTATTCCCTGTGTTGACGAGGTTAAGTCTTCATCCCATATGCCTAGCATCCTTGCAGTTCTAAGTGGACAGACGTTAATGGCTGATCCATTGTCTACAAGAGTCATAGGGACGTTCATTCTCTTGCAAACTACCGTGAGGTTTAATGCCTTATAGTGTTTGTCACCTTCAGGGGGTAAATCCTTGTCAAAAAAGGTGATCAAATTGATGGGACTAGGTAGATCACTCGTGATGAAGTTAGCTAACCCCTCTGGAGTGGTTTCAGAATCTATCCCTATTTTGTCCAAGGCATTCATTATAGCCAACCTATATTCTCGAGTTGTCGCCAGAAGCTTCCATACATTCATTTCAACTTTTGTTTTCTGGAATTGTTTGACGATGTCATTATCTTCAATGATAGGTATGGGAACTTAATGTGTGGTTGGCATGGGTTGTGTCAAAACGGAAGGTTGCATTCTCCCAGATCTTGTGAGGACGTCTATTGATTAATCTTCTTCAACCTAAAAGTCATCCATGGCATATGACACCGAAGGTGGAGGTCCTACCATGTCTTCTAAGTAGACGTCTTCTTCGTCGCTGTCCCAAACTCCATTAATACTTGCATCCTCTTCTTGTGGAACTTGGACAAGATTCTTTTCATCAATCATTTACTTTAAATTTGTTTTATTAAAGCAAATAAAATTGAAGAATTAACATTCAAGAATTTTTTTTTCGAGTACGAAAGTCGAAAATTTTTCGAAAAACACCGAAATGTTCCCTGACTTTTAACTGTAAACTGGTGCCATAATTCTGCGACTTGCGCCGGCTGGGACAGATGTCGTCGTTTGGCGCTTACATTCTTCGGTTGGCGCCATAATCTTTTATGTGACGCCGATGTTTCGTCGATCTTCTGTTGAATTTTTTACTAATTCTGGAATGCGAGATTTTAGAAAATAAAGTGGTCGCACCCGTAAAAGGTTGCCTACGTATCCTTTCTTAAGGAATCAGGCCAAACGTAGCTCTCTTGAGTATCCTACTCAAGTAATTATGGGTAGTATTTCTTAAGTTGGTCAAGATTTGTCATATTCGAGAATTCATTGCCATCCATATCAGTTAATTTTGCTGCACCTCCTGACAGGATTGTTTTGACAATGTAGGGTCCAGACCAATTAGGTCTAAAGATTGCCCTTGGATCTAAAACATTTTTTCTTAATGCTTTTAAGACCAAGTCTCCTACTTTGATGTTTCTTGTCTTGACCTTCTTATTAAAATGCCTAGCCATACGAGTTTGGTAACACTAAGTGTGATGTAGAGCTTCTAGTCGTTTTTCATCGAGTAGAATTACCTCTTCATATCTTGCCCTAGTCCATTCGACTTCATCGAGTTTTCTTTCTAACGCAATGCGTAGAGATTGAATCTCTAGTTCGACAGGTTGTACGACATCCATTCCATAAACCAAGGAAAATGGCGTATTTCCTGTTGATGTGCGAATTGACGTGCGATAACCCCACAATGCGAAGTGAAGTTTGTCAGGCCAATCCTTATAATTTTTTGTCATTTTCTCAATGATAGTCTTTAGATTTTTATTAGCTGCCTCTACTGCTCCATTTGCTTGAGGCTTATAAGGTGAGGAATGATGATGTTGGATGCCATATTTTTGTAGCAATTCTTCACATTCGGCATGAAAGTGAGTTCCATTGTCACTTATCATTTCATGTGGGACTCCATATCGACAAATAATATTTCTCTCGATAGAGAGTTCTACATGTTTTGCAGTGAGTTTAGCGTATGATTGCGCTTCGACCCACTTTGTGAAGTAATCAATTGCAACTAGGATATATTCATGGCCTCCTGTTCCTAGGGGAGTGATTTTGCTGATGATGTCAATTCCCCATGTAGAGAACGGCCATGGCGATGTGTAGGTGTAGAGCAATGATGGAGGAACATGTTGTAAATTGGCATAGATTTGGCACTTAGGGCATCTTTTTACGTATTGATGGCAATCCCTATTCATTGTAGTCCAATAATATCCTTCTCGCATTATCTTTTGGACTAGCATTTTGCCATTTATGTGAGTTCCACAGATTCCTTCATGGACTATCCTCATTGCTCTTTGGGCATCCTTTTTTCCTACACATAAGAGAGCTCGAGCCTTAGGTACCCTTTTATGTAGCTCGTTGTCTATGAGTACATATTGGGAAGCCAATAGTCTTAATGCTCGTTTTGCTCTTTTGTTAGCATGGGGAGGGTATTCTCCTTTGGTGACGTAGTTGAGTATATCCGTGTACCGTGTACCACGATTCTTCTTCTTCTTCTTCTTCTTCGTCTTGGACTACTTCATCATCTTCTATAGCTTGAATATATGCTGGTTTGTGCCTTTTTTCTATAGTTAAAGGCATTTGCTCGATTTCCGTAGCAATCCTAACCATCGAGGCTAGTCTTGCCAAGGAATCAGCAAATTTATTTTCTTCCCTAGGTAAATATGTGTATTCTACCTTCTCTAGCTGATTAGTAAGAGTTTCCAAATAGGTTTTGTAAGGGGCTAGACTTTCGCTCCTTACTTTCCACCTTTTAGATATTTGATTAATGATTAATGAAGAGTCTCCGAATATCCGTAACTTTTTTACTCCCTATGCCAAAGCTGTTTCAAGGCCTACCACGCATGCTTCGTATTCAGCAGCGTTGTTGGTAACGTCAAAATCAAGTTTTATGGAGATTGGAACATTCTCTTCTTTAGGTGATACTAGTAATACTCCAACGCCACATCCCTTTTGGTTTGAGGTTCCTTCGAAATATAAGGTCCAAGTATCATCTTCAGTGACCATTAAGTCTTCATCTAGAATTCATTGTCTTGTATTGGCGTCGAGTCTTCTATTGGAAATTCCGCTAGAAAGTCTGACACCACAGATCTTTTGATAGCTTTTTGCGGCATAAACCTTACATCAAACTGGGCTAAATTGACTATCCATCTAGATATGCGTCCATTGAGTGTAGATTTCTTGAATAGATACTTGAGTGGATCTAATCGGGAGACTACAAAGACGGTATGCACTAGCATGTAATGTCTTAACTTGGTTGTGGCCCACACCAAGGCAAGGCACAATTTCACAAGTGGTGTATAACGTGCTTCATATTCGAGCATTTTCTTGCTTAGATAGGAGATTGCGTTTTCTTTGCCTTCTACTTCTTGTGCTAGCATAGCTCCCATTGTCTCTTTAGTAACTGTTAAGTACAACCTAAGAGGTATTCCGGGAAATGCTGGTGCTAATACGGGAGGATTTGCGAGATAGGCTTGGATCTTTTCAAAGGCTTTTTGACACTTGTCATCCCATATTACTGGTACATTTTTCTTAAGATTTTTAAAGATTGGTTCACATATCGTTGTTATTTTTGATATGAACCTACTTATGTATTGCAACCGGCCAATAAATCCTCGAATCTGCTTCTCAGTTTTAGGCGGTGGCATTGACATGATTGCTTTGACTTTGGTTGGGTCTATCTCTATTTCCCTAGAGCTTATGACGTAATCCAAAAGCTTGCCTGAAGTGACTTCAAAAGCACACGTAGATGGGTTCAACCTCATTTTATATTTTCTTAGCCTTTCGAAAAATTTTCTTAAGGATACTTGATGGCCTGGGCAGTCTTTTGATTTCACAATCATGTCGTCTACATACACTTCGACTTCTTTATGCATCATGTCATGGAGTAAGGCAGTCGCTGCACGTTGGTAAGTGGCACCCGCGTTTTTCAACCCGAATAGCATTACTGTGTAGCAGTAAGTGCCCCATGGTGTTATGAAGGTTGTTTTCTCCATGTCTTCTTCCGCCATGAGAATCTGATTATATCCTGCGTATCCATCCATGAACGAGAGAAGTGCGTGATTTGTTGTGTTATGCACTTGAATATCGATGTGTGGTAAAGGGAAGTTGTCCTTTGGACTTGCCTTATTTAGATCTCGATAGTCAACACACATTCTTACCCTTCCATCTTCTCTCAGAACAGGGACGACGTTGGCGACCCATTCGGGGTATTTAGATACATTGATGAAACCTGCAGTTATTTGTTTTTGAACTTCTTCTTTTACTTTAAGAGCTACGTCGGGTTTCATTCGACGTAACTTTTGTTTTACAGTTTCATTCCCGGAATTAGTGGTATAGTGTGTTAAGCTATTTCTCTATTAATTCCTGGCATATCTTCGTATGACCAAGCAAATACATCGATGAATTCTTTAAGTAAGTTAATTAAATAGGTTCTTTCTTGTTCATTAAGTGTTAGTCCTATTTTAAATTCTCTTTTATTGGTTGAATCATTTGAGATATCAACCGTCTCAGTTTCTTCAATTATCGGTGTTTTCTTTTCAAGTGTTTCCATTGATTTAATAAGTTCTTTGTCTTTTTCATTGTTAGTTAAGCAATGCTCGTCATCTTGGGCTAAAGAAGAACACAAGAAGTAAGGAGAAGAAATTATATTATTATACTCTGAGATCATTACATCAAAGAGTGATATGTCCTCAGGGACTTGATCACTAACTATTCTAGGAGAAGAGATAGAAGGGGAAGGTGCTACTACTAAAGACCTAGATGATTCTATAGGGAGAGACTCTAACTTTGACTCTGACGACTCTTCAAACATCGGTCCTTGCCCTGTCGTGATAGAGATCTTTCTTCCACTTTGAGTAGTCACTACGATGGTCTTGCGCCACCCTTGTAATGATCCTTCCGCTGGAGTGATTAGCTTCGAGGGATCGAAGTTTTCACTTTGTAGGACTCTTTGAATGAGCGAGGAGTTATACTCTTTGTATGTTGGCTCATCCTTTTCTCGCCTGAATAATCCCATGACGTTAAAGTCAAATCATGGGGGTGCTTTCTCCTTATGGGCAGGAGTTGGGATTTCATCTGTGAAATAGCAAACCAAGAAAATTTCAAATCTCGTTTGCCTTATGTCGTTTACGACAAATGGTTTGGGAAATTCGTGGCATGGATAGTCCTCTCCTTCTTTTATGAATTGACCATTAAGTGTAAGAGGGTACTGATCCATTAGAATTGCTTTCTTTTGAATGCGAGCGTCCCTACGCGCCTTCGATTTTTCCTGGGCTCGCTTAAGATCTTTCTGAGTCGGTTCGAAACCAAGTCCGAAGGTATCTAATTTAGGGAGGCCAGGTGACTCCAGCGGTTTATCTATTCCCAGGGTCATCCTAGGAAAATGTCCTTGTTTCTTCAGAATAGCATTCACGATCATGTTAGAATGGGGGTCGTGGCAGAGAGGAGTCCTTTCATCCTCTTGGATTAAGGAGACTTCTTCGTTAAAGACCCATAAATCTTCATCATCCTCATTGTGCTCCATGTTAATTATTGGATTTTCTATAGACTTGATTCTCATAGGTGAAGCATCGATGGTGATAGGAATTCCCCCAACTATGGCTTTTACTTGTTGGTGGAGAGATGAGGGGACGACCTTTAGGTCATGAAGCCAAGGCCGTCCCAACAATAAATTGACTAAAGCTTTGATATCTACTACTTTGAAAGTAGTAGTATGTTCTATCACTCCCGCCGTTACATTCATGGTAAATTTACCAAGAGCTTGACGACGAGTGTTGTCGTAGGCTTTTATTCCCTGTGTTGACGGGGTTAAGTCTTCATCCCTTATGCTTAGCATCCTTTCAGTTCTATGTGGACAGATGTTAATGGCTGATCCATTGTCTACAAGAGTCATAGGGACGTTCATTCTCTTGCAAACTACTGTGAGGTTTAATGCCTTATAGTGTTTGTCACCTTCTGAAGGTAAATCCTTGTCAGAAAAGGTGATCAAATTGATGGGACTAGGTTGATCACTCGTGAGGAATTTAGCCAACCCCTCAGGAGTGGTGTCAGAATCTATCCCTATTTTGTCCAAGGCATTCATTACAGCCAACTTATGTTCTCGAGATGTCGCTAGAAGCTTCCATACATTCATTTTAACTTTTGTTTTCTTGAATTGTTTGACGATGTCATTATCTTCAATGATAGGTATGGGAACTTGATGTGTGGTTTGCATGGGTTGTGTTGAAACGGGAGGTTGCATTCTTCCGGATCTTGTGAGGACGTCTATTGATGAATGTTCTTCAACCTAAAAGTCATCCATGGCATATGACACCGAAGGTGCTGGTCCTACCATGTCTTCTAAGTAGACGTCTTCTTCGTCTCTGTCCCAAACTCCATTAATACTTGCATCCTCTTCTTGTGGAACTTGGACAAGCTTCTTTTCATCTATCATTTTCTGAATTAAATCCTTTAATTTAAAACAGTCTTCGATAATGTGACCTCCTGATTAATGATACTGACAGTAATATCTATCTGTCCTTTTCAATGATTCAAATGGTCTCGGTTCGAGAGGTCTGATCTCGCCACTCTCGGAGAGCATTTCGAACATTTGTATATATGGGATCCCAATTGGAGTGTAGAGTCTATTACTCTTCTTGGGTTTTTGGGTGACTTGTAAAAGAAAACGATTTGCCTCGTAAGTTGTTCCCATGGGTGTGAACTCTCTCTTAGGTTCATTTTTCGGGAGTGGAACCTCGTCATATTTCTTCTGAAGTTCCTTTATATCCTTGAGAGTTTCACGTAGCAAGTGCAATCCTTCCATCATAGACAGTGTGAGCGATTGTATGTCCTCTTTACTTGCTAGTTCTGGAAGGTTATCCATAGCGTCGAAAAAGGTCTCCTCCTCTTCTTCGATGACATGGATTTCTTTAACAGGTTTGATGAGAGATGAGAGGTCAACCTCGTTTTCCTCATCAGAGATAGCCAAGGAATGAGCGAGAGGCGCATTATCAATACTTGGCTTCTTACTGGCAGGGGGCAATGGCAGCTTGTTGTTGTCGATTAAGTCTTGGATAGCTTCTTTAAGCTTCCAACAGTTCTCGGTGAGATGACCCCTACCTTGGTGATACTTGCAATGTGCATTGGGGTTCCAATTAGCCGACCTCTTTTCGACTGGTTGGTCCCCAAATGGTCCAATAGGAGTTATAAGACCTTTTGCATTTAGTCGGTCAAATGCGGTGTCATAACGCATGCCAATAGGAGTAAAGTTCCTCCTAAATGGTTTCTTTTGTCCTTGATTATTCATAGCAAGGACTTCACGTAGGTTAAAAGTGCTAACATTGTTTGAGTGGGTGGTTTTGGAAGAAGAAGAATTGTCGTTCTTCTTTCCTTTCCTGCCACTGTTGGAGTTATTGTTGGCAACTTTCAACTTAGCCAGGTCGTCTTCGATGTTGATTTCAATATCGTAGACCGCCTTGAAGGTATGGAGATTATTTTGATATTTGAGATGCTTGGAGTATTTTTCTTGAAGGTTTTTTTATAAATAACCTTACAGACTCTTTTTCACATGGCACCTCAATCATCTTAGCTGAGGTTTCTCTCCATTTGTTAAATAAGGAGGTTAAGCCTTCGTTCTCCTTCTGCTTGAGAATTTTAAGTTCCCTATGGTCAGTCTCAACTTGAATGTTGCATTTGTATCTATCAACGAAAGCGTTTTCTATGGACTCCCAGGTGGAGGTTTTTTCTTTCTCGAGAGAAAAGAACCATTGGTGGCAAACGGTCTCGAGAGATAGTGAGAAAAGAGAGGGGAACACCTTCTTGTCGATACCCTTAATACTCCTTATTGTTTCGAAGGCTCTTAAATGAAAATAAGGGTTATCGGTTGCTTTGAATTTCGGGATGTCGTTGGCATTGAACTTCTGCGGAAGAAGATCTTTGTCCACCGAGACCCCTTGTGAACTAATCCCTTAAAACTTGTAGTCGCTAGATAGCTTGCTTAGACTCTCTTGCATGAGGTCCATCTGTTGTTGTTTCACGGGATCATCGATCTTAAGGGTTAGGATCTTTAGTGCTTCAGTCACAGTAACCAGTTGGTTCCTGAGCTCATTGACTTCTTCTTGTGTTGCCATTACTGTCCTAGCTTCCCTCTTACGAGCAATGGGTTTGTCGAAAAGTTGGACTTGTAAGAAAAGATTGTCTTTGATTAACCGCCCTTTCTTTCTTGACCACGCGCTGTAATTTAAACCATTTTTGTTTTAATTACTTGACTCAAATCGACCTTGACTTTACGGTTTTAAAGAGGAAGGAAAAAAAAAATAAATAAATAAAAATTTGGTGCATATTTTGGCAAAAATAATGTATATATTTTTAGGAACCAAGTATGGTATTTAAATTGGAGGATTAATATCCGACTTACCCCCCCTAAAAAAATTGACGGAAAAAACGCGCATACAAGACTCTCTTAGACATGGTCAAAGTATGTGTATTGGTGTGTGCGTTGAGTGTGAGTGACATGCTTTGACTTTTGTGTAAGACTATAAGACTTAGTGCCTAGACTCAATTAATGACTAAACAAGGTATTATTAACAGTAAAATTTAACCGAATTACTTAGAAAACTGGTTAATTAGACACAAAGTGATGACTCGATCAATAATCCGAACTGTCGTCAAAACTACAGGACTGGCGCCTCTCTTTGCAGTGTAGCGCCAGACGAAAGCATTGTCGCCAGGCGCCACACTCCACAGAGTGGCGCTACAGTTCAAACTTTGGCGCCATTGCTAGAGCTTTGATCTAAGACTGTTTTCGGTATTATTAATCAACAGGGGTATACCTAAAGTCGTACTAGGTCAATTCTCGATAAAAAATTAGACTTTATTTACTCAAATTAATTAATTAATTAGGAAAAGTTCTTTTAGTCATTAATTTATTTAATCTTAGCACAAGTCAAACAAACGGTTAAGAAAAACATATAACATATGCACAACAAATAATGCGCAATTAGTCAAGTAGGCACAATATGATGCAATGAGTTTGCAACCTAACCATGGCTCTAGTTCTCTAAAGTTCGGGATATGGGTTAGTCAATAGAGCTTCCATGGTTAATTGTTCGGATGCATCGCGCGGAAGCCTAACCGTGAAGGGTTGGCGCGAGTGGATGGGACACCGCGAGTTTTAGAAAAAACTCGCTTCCATGGTTTGGTGAATTCAACATTCTCGGATGTACCCTTTGTTGCTCAGAGCGTTCATTCAGGTAGATGGAGCATGAATTCCTAGGGGGTTATGTACATATGTAGAACACATATAGGTTTAAGAAAAGTGAGAAAAACTCAATCAGGAAGTAGGATCGAGCAAACAATGCTAAAAACTGGTCGAAATTAGAACGCATATTTCTGGCTCGGTATTGGAAGAATTTGGCGCCAACAAACAGAGTTTGGTGCCAACCTTTGGCTTTAGCGCCTGGCGATAGAGCTGTCGTCTGGCGCTAAAGTCAAAATTCTGGCGTTATTTTGGTTTTGCGCTAATTCCTACATGCCTCAGCAGCTTCTGTGCTCGATAAAATTTTCCAGTTTCGCGCAGTGTTATTTCGGTCCTAGTTGTGAAAGATATTCCTGAAATTTCGTACGTGTAAAAATCCTATGTTTTAACTCATTACGGATGGTCTTTCCAATGAGATCTTTTTTATGCATATGACTATAATCTTAATCAAAATTACGCACATGAAATACTTAGAACGTTTCGAGTCTCATCCACTCATTCTAAATCATTGCCGAAATAAATTTCAGGAATTAAAATAGAAATCCTCCCCAGTGGAGTTGCCAATTACTGTAGGGAATATTTCAAGCATTATCCCTAGCTTGAACCCCACTGTGATCATACACTAAAGTACGGTGGCGTCCAAAGGGAAAGAAGATAGAGCAAAAGAGTCGCCAACAAGTTTTTTAGGCACTTGTAAACCGTTCACGAGGTGAAGGTTACACCCCTTAACGATCCAAGAGATCATCAACTCCAATAGGTCTTGAACCATGACTGGTAGTTTGGGGATGAAGGTACAAATCCAACCTAAAAGAGATTGAACCTGCCCTAATAATAGGCCTCTACCTTATTCCGATCGTATTCATGTGCGCTTTCTGACTAACATGCAATCAATAGAGTTAACCCTAAACATGTTTATCTATGTTGGTTGAATTTTAATGCACAAATAATTCTATTATTGGCGATCACTTGAATTATAATCAGATTAACCCTAAATAAGATTATTAATTATCTTATTAAGCGTGATTACAAGCACCAATTCCCTTTAAACATGCATAAAGGCGTGATCAAGCAATAAATAATCATCAAGCAACATAATAATATCATAGTAATAATTATAACAATTATAATAATCACCATAAGCATGTTAAAGCATAATAATAGCAAGATCCTAGGCATGATACTAACAAGATTAATAACAAACCCTAGCATGTCACTAAACAATAAAGATCAAATATATAGCCCTAACATGATACTAACAATCATAAATATTAGGAAGAGAATAAAAGGCATCATACTTTTAATCATACTTGATATTAAAGTTACCCTAGACATGATACTAGGAAACATAATAACAACTTAAGCATGATTTCTACATCATAAATCAATAAATCAATTAAAGTACTTACTTGGATGCCTCGTACATCTTTCTAATAACAAAATACACGCATTAGTAACTTCAAGAAAAATATAAACAACAATTAAATTAAATAATTGAAAGAGAGATTTGGGACCAAACCCTCAGAAATCAAACCTTTCACGTCTAAGGCGAAGGCAACTTCGAATATGGCTAGGTGTATCTAAGTCTTGCGAATGCAGAATTTTGTATTCAAGAAAAGGCTAGTTTAGAAAAGAGAGAGTAATCAAGAGAATCTTGATGAGAGTTGGTGAATGAAAACGGAGTTTTTAGGAAACTATTTATAGAGAAAATCAGCCAAAAAGATAAAAAATCAAAACAGAGTTCTGACGCGTAAAACGAGGTTAGCGCCAAACGTTGACATTAGCGCCAGGCACTAACGCTAACGCCAGACGCCAAGCTTAGCGTCAGGCGCTAATGCTGGCGTTTGGCGCTAACTAAAATATTGACACGTTTTCTAAAACCAGATAGAAATTGTCGTACAGCAAGATAAAATCGTATTTTCCTCAAAAACATTCTTTTATTCTGATTAAAACTCTAAAAAGTCAACAAAAGTCAATTTATCAATGCTAATTAAATTAGGAATTAAAAGAACCTTCTAGAAGAATCTAGAAGACTAAAACCAATCCTAATTACATTAGGAATGATAAACCTATATTAGGCCCTCCTCTAGATCATTGGGCCGCATATAAGGCTCAAACAGGGCCCAGTTTAGTAATTTGGCCATAACTTCCTCAATATTCATCGGAATTGGGCTTATAATATATCGTTGGAAAGCTCTTTTCAAGCCATATCCAACTACACTACTATTGGACCCATATCATGGACCAACCAAACTGGATTGGCTGTTTTCTTAAAATAAGTTTTCAAAAACAGAGAGAAGAGAAAAGAAATTAAAACTATCCGCAACACTAAACTTTCCACACTTTCACCTCATTCGATTATAATTTGACGTGAAAGGTACTCATCACTGGGTTTTGTTTTGGGGAGACACAAATGGGTGTCTACAATGAGCAGCGCAATCTTCTACGCGCGCAGGGGGTGCGCGCAACCGATTTAGTTGCGCGCGCCACCTGCTTGTGTAAAAAATCGGAAACTAATTTATTATTTTTTTTTTTCAGATTTGGTTTATGGAGCGCTTGAGAATTGTTGATCAGCCACAAAACATTGAGGCTAATGGAGTAAAGACATTCCCCATACGTTGAATCCTTTATAAACACAGGAATGAAGAGGAATGGACGTCGTTTTTCTGTCATGGGGTTCCTAACATACGTTTTGTGATTCCTTGATGGAACATAAATAGTATGATTGAGAATAGTCTCAATTTCCCTTACATTAGGCTTTTAGGCCTATCTAGTACTACATATATATTTACTTGTAGAGTAATGAGACAATAAGGGATAAGGCAATTTATTCCCCCGCAAGATTGTGATGCCCCTAAAGATGTGACCTTTAAACCCAAAAGGATTGCTCGTTGGATGGAATATTGGTCAAGTCTTCCTAAGTGGGTAATACAAAATCCTCCCGCGAGTATTACATTATCTTCCTTTTACAAGGCTTGGATGAATGCATCGGATAAGGGTGAATTAAACAAGGCTCGATCTCAACTTCAAGTCGCCACCGCTCGCAATCCACCTAAGCCTTTGATGCATTCAACCACTACTACTCCTCCTAGTGGCCAAAACAAAGGAGTGAGAAGAAAATTAGACTTCTCATACCCAAAGGTTCGTTCGAAGGAAACAAAAAGGAAGGCTTCGTCCAAACCTACGCAACAAGGTGTGAAGATAAAAGAACCTTCACCAAATACTCGTAAGAAAGCTCTAATAGTCAAAGGGAAAGGAAAACAGGTTGCAAATGCCCCAATCCCTAAATTGAAAAACAATGTTTGAGTGAAGAAGAAGAGTGTAGGGGAAATCTCCAAGGTTTTTGAAAATGCTACGATGGAAACTACTCCTCCATCATCTGTGACAATCGAGGACATAGTAAAACCTTAGGGTGTTACACAATTTTATCATTAGTTTTTTTTCGAATAAAGTGTAATCAGTACTATGTTTTTTTTTCCCGTTTACTATCTAGTTCCATAATGTCTCTCTTTTGAATTTTGAGTGAAATAAAATGAGCTTTATATTTTTATATTTTGATATGACTGAATCATAAAGATTGCCTACGTATTCGCATTACGAAATCAGATCTATGCGTAGTTCTAATTTTTTATTTTTATTATTATGTATTTTATTATGTAGTTCTAATAACATCAAAGTTTAATTTATTTTTCGAGTATATGTTATATTTAAGAATCACCCTCTTTTTGCCGCAAGTAGAAATCGCAACTTCATTCAAACGCAAAACTTCGGGTTCGCAGTTCGCAGTTCGTCATCAGGTGGCGCGCACAACATATGTAGTTGCGCAAGTCTGTCGCGCGCAACAAAATCAGTTGTGCCCGACGTCCGCGTGCAACTATTCCCGTTGCGCACGAGACCTGTGCTACGAATGTCTCGAAATTTTTTTTTAAAAAAAATTTGTTTTATTACCCCTCCAAGTGTGAAGATTTTTTCGTGATGTTCGAAAAAATTTGAACACTTAGAAAGGTTTAGTATTTCTAAATTACCCCCCCCCCAAGTGTTATGTGTTTTACCGTGTTATTCGGTAAAATGCATAACACTTAGAATCTTTCAATTGAATGCTTATTAAAAATGGTTGTATGAGTGAATGAGTTTTATCCTGATTTCATATGTAATATTTCTTAAGGCTATCAATGTTTATTAATTGGCGAATTTCACCTCCTCCAATATCCATTAATCTGACGGCTCCTCTAGATGTGATTTCAAATACGCAGTAGGGACCTATCCAATTAGGTTTGAATATCCCTTTTAGATCGGTTGGTGGACCCCTAACCTCCTTTATTACAAAGTCACCTTCTTTTACATTTCTAGGTTTTACTCTTTTATTGAAATGACGCGCAATGCGCCTTTGGTGGACTTGTACATGATGCAAAGCTCTTAATCGTCGTTCATCGAGGAATAAAAGCTCTTCATACCTCGCTCTTACCCAATCAGCTTCCGGTAGCTTACTTTCAAGTACGATGCGTAGGGATGGTATTTCCAGTTCGACTAGTCCTTATTCGGCCAGTGTAGTTTTTTCGATCATTCTTTATAATTTTCTGCCATTTTTTTAATGATGACTCTTATATTTTTATTTGCCGACTCTACAGCTCCATTCATTTGAGGTCTGCATGAGGATGAGTGATGATGCTTTACTTTATAACGAGTTAAGAGGGTTTCGACATCAGCTTTGAATTGAGATCCCTGATTAATAATTAGTTCATGTGGAACTCCATATCTACAAAATATGTTTCGTTCGAGAAACTTTGCGACATGTTTAGAAGTAATATTCACGTAAGAAGCAGCCTCAATCCACTTAGTAAAGTAATCAATGGCAACTAATACGTACTCGTGCCCTCCTGATCCTGTTGGAGAGACATTTCCGATTATGTCAATTTCCCAAGTCGAAAAAGGCCAAGGGTAAGTGAGAATGTATAGTTCGGATGGTTGTAAATTAGCGAACATTTGGCACTGTGGACATTTTTAAACATATTGTATGCAATCATGTTTTATAGTGGACCAACAGTACCCTTGTCGTGAAATTATTTTTGAAAGCATTTTACCATTCATGTGAGGTCCACAAACACCTTTGTGAGTATTTCCATAAGGCGTGTGGCTTCCGGTTGGCCTATACATAGTAAGCTTTGACCATTAGGTCCTTTTTGGCACAATTAACCATTTATTAGACCATATTAGGCCGCAAGTGTACGTTAGGCTCGTTGGTCTTTCGATGAAGTATTTTCGGGATACGTGCCATGAGTAATATATTGGAGGATATGATCATACCAAGGATTGTCTCCTTCAATGTCATTTATTTCCTCTATTGCGTTGCAATACCCTGGTTCGTCTCTTCTATCAATGCATAATGGCATCATATTTAAGTGATCTAGAATGTTGATCATTGAGGCTAATTATGCTAGCGCATCGGCAAATTGATTATCATCCCTTGGGAGATATTTAAAAACAATATGTTTAAAATGCTCGATGAGTTGCTCTAGGTGTGCTTGGTGTAATATCATTGTGGAGTTCTTTATTTTCCATTTTTTTAATATATGATTTATAATCAAACTAGAGTCTCCATATACCTCTAATTTTTGCACACCTATGCTAGCCGCTACTTCTAATCCAATAATGCACGCTTCACATTCTACGGCATTATTAGTAACCTCAAAGTCTAATTTAACAGAGATTGGATGTGTGCTCCCTCTGGACTTATGAGTAACACTCCTACGCCACATCCTTTTTGATTGGACGCACCGTCGAAGTACATTACCCATTTGTCATCTTGTGTCATGACAATCTCTTCATCTAGAAGTTGAGTAGTTTCTGCACGACTTGTTTGAATTGGATGTTGCGCTAGAAAGTCATAAATTACTTTTCCTTTCATTGATTTTTAGGAATATATTTTAGCTCAAATTCGGCAAACATCGCCAACCACTTAGATATCCTTCCTTGTATGGGTGGCTGTTCAAACAAATACTTTATCGGATTTTGTTGAGAAATCACATGAGTAGTGTGTGGTAACATATAATGTCGTAACTTTTTGGTTGCCCACACTAATGCTAGGCTTGTCTTTTCCAAGGTGCTATATTTTTTTTCATATTGGACGAATTTTTTACTTATGTAATATATTGCACGTTCGACTTTTTCTACCTCTTATGCTAACATGGCGCATGTGGCTGTGTCTGTAACTGTAATGTATAACCTAAGAGGTAGTTTGGATACTGGTGGTGCTAAAATTTGTGGACTTTTGAGATAATCTTTGATTTTCTCAAAGGCCTTTTGGCATTGATCGTCCCATTCATGTTTCTCCTCTTTTTTCAATTTTAAAAATATTGGCTCACAAGTCATAATCAATTTGTTGATAAATCGACTAATGGATTGTAATATTCCAAGGAATCCCCTAAGTTCTTTTTCTGTTTGAGGGGGAGGCATGTCAACAATTGCCTTTATTTTAGAGGGATCGATCTCGATGCCACGTGTGCTTACTACGTATCCGAGTAACTTACCAGAAGTTACTCCGAAGGCGTATTTTTGTGGATTCAATCGCATTTTATATTCTTTTATGCGAGTGAAAAATTTGCGTAAAGCTTTTATATGTCCCATTGTATCTTTGGATTTTATGATCATATCATCCACATACACTTCTATTTCTTTATCCATCATATTATACAAGAGAGTCGTAGCCATTCTTTGGCATGTAGCTCCTGCATTATTTAAACCAAATGGCATAGCTATGTAGCAATATGTACCCCCAGGGGTAATAAAACATGTCTTTTCTTCATCTTATTTTGCCATTAAAATTTGGTTGTAACCTGCATATCCAACCATAAAGGATAACATCGCATGTTTAGCCGTGTTATCTACCAATATATCTATATGTGGTAGAGGAAAATCGTCTTTAGGGCTAGCTTTATTAAGATCCCTAAAGTCGACACACAAGCGAACTTATCCGTCCTTTTTAGGGGCTGTAACTATGTTCGCTACCTATTTTGGGTAATTACATACGCGAATAAAACCGGCGTCCAACTGTTTTTGTACTTCTTCTTTTATTTTTAATGCAACATCAGGTTTCATTCGATGAAGTTTTTGTTTTACTGGTTTAGAAGTCGGGTTCAAGGGAATGGTATGTTCCGCGATTTCCCTATCTATTCCAGGCATTTCCTTGTATGACCAAGCAAACACGTCTTCGAATTCTTTGAGCGTCAATATGAGGGTCGATCGCTCTTCCGGATTTAGAGTTAAGTTAATTTTGACTTCTCTCTTATTTTCGTTAGTTCCTATATTAACTATTTCAGTTTCTTCAATGATAGGGTTCTTTTGTTCTCGTTCATTCATTAGTTCAACTAATTTTTTAAAGTTATCATCTTCATTAGATTGATTGTTGTAGCATTTGAAAGATTCAAGAGAAGGCATATACTCGGAAATAGAGCTCATATTATTAAAATCAAAATAGAGTACATCAAGAGAAGAATCCTTTTTTGGATCTTCGTCCTTAGAACTAGAAAATAAAGACTCAATAATGGCCACAAGGCCTAAATTTTCAGCTTCCCTAGAGTTATATAATAGATTAGTCGTCTGATTCTTCAAACATCTTCCCTTCGCCTGTGATGATTTCTAGTTTATCGCCTTTGTGATTGGTCCATTTGAAAGATTTCCTCCATCCATGCTAAAAATTTCGTTTGAAGGGGTGATCAACGAGGTTGGGTTAAAAGCTTCTTCTTTAATGGCGTTTTGATTGGTCATTGTTGCAACATGATTTTGCTCTAGTCCAAATAGCAAGTTAAATGCTTGCCCATCATAGCACCCTAGAGTTGGGTGTTTTGATTTAACGATACTAAGATCGTCATCCAAGATGTAGCAATCTTGAAATATTTCAAATCCAGGCTTCTTGATTCCTTCCAAAACTAAGGGTTCCGGAAAGTCGTAGCATGGGTAATCTTCTCCCTCCCTAATGAATTGTCTATTAAGGGTATATTGATAGGATGGGAGTAAAGTGAATATCCCTTTCTTATTATTGTCTCTACGTGCTTTGTTTTTTGCATCATGAGACTCCAATTCTTCTTTGGTTGGTTTATATCCCAATTCAAAGCAGAAGATTTTCTTTGGGATAGGAAGTAAGAGATATTTCTTCATTCCTATTCCCAAAGGCATCCCAGGAAAGTAACTACTCTTGAACAAGATGTTGTTTACTATCCAAGTGGAATATGGATCAAGTTTTAATGGTTCTTCAAAGTATTCTTCCATTTCAATTGTGAATATTGGCTCCACGGAGAATCCCCACATGTCCTCTTCATCATTATCATGGTTTATTTCTAAGAGTGATTGATCATTTATTGTTATTTTGAGTGGAGAAGCATGTATAGTCATAGGAAGCCCTTGATAGTACAAGCTAATCATTTGATGAAGTGCAGATGGTATTGCACCAATCTCATGTATCCAAGGACGTCCAAGTAAAAGGTTAAATGTAGGTTTTATGTCCATAACATTCAACCATCTTTTGAATTGAGCCTGTGGTAATTGGTAGCTTAACAGTTCCACACACGGATCTTCTCGAACTGTCATAGGCCTTAATGCTTTGTTTTGTTGATTAGAAATCTTTTTCTGGATTTACGCCTAAGTATTTTGCCGTTCGTAATGGGCATACGTTTACAGCCGACCCATTGTCTACCAAAGTTAGAGGGATATTGTATCCCTTGCATCCCACAGTTAAGTATAACGTATTGTTGTGGGTAGTGTCTTTTGAAGGCAAATCATCATTAGTGAAAATGATTGACTTGTCGGATTTCTCGCTAGTAAGCAAGCTAACGAGGTCCTGAGGGGTTGTGTCTGTGCTTACAGACAAAGCCGTTAGAGCGTTCATGAGAGAATTCCTATGTTCTTTAGAAGTACTTAGGAGTTCCCAAATGCTAACATTCACCTTGGATTGACGAAGTTGTTTGACCAATGGATCTTCCACCTCAAGTGGAGGTGGTATTGTATTTTGTGTTTGACCTTGAGTTTGATTTTGTGTGGTCGAAGATCCATTTGGTGGTGGTGCTTGGTAGACTCGCCTAGAACGAGTTAAATGATATATCTTATTTGGGTTAGTCATAGGACTCATAAACCCACTTTCTTCTAGAGGCTTTGGATGTGCCTCCATTTCAAGATGTTCCATGAGTTGTGCATGATGTCATTGTTCATCTAAGGAGAGATTCGATAATTCTTGCGATTTCCCCAAGAAATGATCCCAATCAAGCGCTCCATTTGTTTCACTTTGCAAACAAGATGGAGGTGGGATGGCGGCATACTTAGAGACATATAAGTCTTGAAATTCGTCGTCTCATAGTCCACATACTTCATTAGTTGCCCCTATGAGTATTGTGGATAGAGGTTCTCCTATAGGTGTGATATAGTCTAAAGGATTGAACGTATCACTTCCCATATGGCATTCATCGATGTGAAACACCCCTGAGGGGGATGAATTATTGTTTGGTTTAGGCGTGGGAATTCTCCCATCGTCTACTAAATCTTTTATTTTGTGCTTTAAAACATAGAAACGTTCAGTATTGTGCCCAACGCCTCTATGATAAGCACAATAAGCACTACCATTCCATTGTGGAAGCTTCCTTTCTGGTGGAGTGGGTGGTGTTGGCCCTATTAGCGCAAGTAAGCCTTTTTCATTTAATATTTCTAACAATTCTTTATAGCTTACAGGAAATAGAGTAAATTTTCTTTCTTTTGTCCATCTTTTTCTAGGATCATCATATGGATTTGTGTTATTGTATTGCGTGGAAGTCGCAAATACGTCAATAAAGGATGATGCATTATCATTCCCCTTCTTGTAGTTATTCTTAGGTTGATGATGATAATGAGGTTTGTTTGCTTTTTCTTTAGCAAGATCATCTTCAATCCTAGTAGCCATAGAATAGACCTTTTAAAAAGTGTCTGATCAAGGGTTGAATAGGTTAGTAAGCTACTACCCTAATCAAATTAATCATTTATAAAACCTAAACTTACACCAAACTAGCTAGTATCAAGTAAAGGGTCGAACCACTAGGGAAGCACACTAATTCAGCATCAATAATCACTAATGCAAGAGTAAAAAGGGGATTGTTTTTGTTGGTTTTGATAAGTGAGAACACTAAAACTACAAATAGGAAAGAAAATGATGATTAAAATCATGGGAAAATGACGCTAGGGTACGGGGGTGTCAAATATGATTAGAAAGAGGGAAATAATAATGATTATCATGAGAAACATGCTAAAGAACATAAGATTCTACCTAAACAATTCATTCTCATGCAATAGTCTAGGCAAATCAATAAAAGAGGTCTACACTAATAAGGATCATTCTCATGCATCCTATTAGTTACAATCAAATCAAGAGAATAAAGAAACATAATCCATAAAAAACTCCACTTTAATCACTCATTCTCATGCAATCATTAAAATAGAGATGATCTTAATCTCGTTCAAATCACTTTCATGCATTTAAACTAGAAAACATCAAATAGAGTGCAACAATAATCTCAAGCTATCAAAAATCATGTCTTTCATCAATTTATGGCATGAGTTCAATCAAACCATTATCATTCATCCAATATCAACTCATATCTTCCACCCCCTTCCCCTAGCTAAAATATTAGCCTAGAGAAGGGAGATTAAACATAATATCAAAACTAGAAACAAACTCAAAACAAAACATGATTAAAAACAATGAAAACAATAATAATTAGATGAACTAATAAGATTAACTAAAGTAAGCAACAATAAAGCAAATAAATAAAGCTAAAGGAAAGGATTAGAGATTAATTACTAAAGAAAGGATTAATGAAAGATGAAAACTTGATGTCTTGGTTGATTGAAGATTAGTCTTGAGCAATGTTGAATACAATAAGGAACCTGGAGTAACAATCTACTTTCTCTCTCTAGATTAGGCTAATATTCTATGGAATTAGAACTAAGTGTTTTTCATTACAAAGTGTCCGGACTATATATATGTGGGTCCCCTAAAATAAAGAAACTTGAGCAACAAGGCGCAAAGAAATAAGAAACCCAGCGGTGCACGCCTGCACACGAAGTATGCGTGCCCGCGCAGTAGTAATGTGCGCCCTCTTAAAATATTGGGTGGCCGCAACTTTGAGGGTACGGGGAAATGAGGCGCGCCCGCGTAGCAGGTCGTGCGCCCGCACGGAGACCACACAGAAGGTCGCACAAACTCTCTGGTTTAGCTCTGTTTCATCACCTTGGTTGCGCGCCCGCACAGCCAAGGATGTGCGCCCGCGCAGTAGCCGCGTAGTATCCCGCGCAGAATAGCTTACTTGGATCCTTGAAGTCCTCTTTCTTTCGGCACATGATACCTACAAAACACAAGAATGGAAATCAAAATAAAGAGAAGGCAAAAAGACTAAGAAAAAGGATGATAAAAGAGAAGGGAAAGGAGGAAACAAAACTAAGTAAAAATGCTTAGAAAAGGTCAAACAAGTGCAAATGAGGGGAGAATCCTTAGAGAAAAAAGGATAAAAGAGTGGCATAAATGCAACTCATCAGTGTCTAGACTAAGGTAACTTAGATGTTTGTTGAACTTTTCATGACAGTTGTCAATGATTTTTTGTACTAACTCGAGGTCAAGAGGCCTTAGGGCAAGGTGGGCCGCCTTTTCTCGCCATCTAGCATAGAAAGAATTGAATCCTTCATTGTCGCCTTGCTTAAGCATCTCGAGTTCACGTAAAGTTAAATTGAACTCTACGTTACTCTCATATTGGGTGATGAAAGCCGATACTACATCTTCCCATGTCGCTTTAAATTATGGATCTAGCCCATAGTACCATTCTCTCGCGGTTGGGTCTAGTGATAAAGGGAAAGTCAAAGCATAAAGCTTAGGATCAACTCCCTTTAGTGTCATAGTGCCAGTAAAACACATTACATGATTTTGTGGATTATTGGTCACCTTAAATATTGGCAAGTCCATAGCTACAAACTTTTCTGGTAAAGCAAGTCCTGGGGGAGGAGCAAACTTTTCTGCGTCAAAGTACTTGTTCCCCATTGTGGAACAAAGAACTAGCTTCTCCAACGACTTTTCTTTGATGGATAATTGCTCCATCTTTTCTTGTAAGGCTAAAGTTTCAACCTTTTTCTTTTCAGCATTTTCCATCTTAATTCTTCTTTCCTCAGCCTCTTGAGCCTTTTCCTCTCTCAAATGAAGAATCTCTTGTTGAAGTTCTTCGACGGTTGGCATTGTTGTTGGAGTAGGACTAGTTGTCGAAGGAAAGTGGTTTGAAAGGGGTTGATCTTTTGGTGGTAAACGTAGAATGCGAGTGCCTGGGGGTCCTCTTTCCCAAGCTTGAAAGCCGGCCCTAAAGGAGTACGAAAGGATAAGTAAATCGATACGCTTGTTTAAAAAGGGAAAAAAAGAGAAAAAGACGCAAAATATATTCAAACGGATAACATCGCCCTTAACAATTCTTCAATGAAGATATTGTTCGGACGAGACAATTTTTTTTTGAGAAATCAAAACTAACTCGTCCAGTGGGCGCGCGCAAGTGACTCAGTTGCGCGCGACTGTCGCGCGCAACGAAATCACTTGCGCTGGGAGGGTCGCGCATTCTGCTGCAGCAGGTGTCGCGCGCAATAGATCTAGTTGCACGCGGCAACCCAGCGCAAGTGATTGAGTTGCGCTGCTATGTGCAGCGCAACTAATTGTCTTGCGCGTGGCTTTATGGTAAGATTCGATTTTATACTTTACGTATAATTCCGAATCTAAATCTTCTGCAGCGCAACTCTGAAGGTTGCGCTGGGCGTCGCGCACAACTTAATTAGTTGCGCTGGGTGTCGTGCGCAACTTAATTAGTTGTGTGCGGCAGCCCTGCGCGACTCTTTCAGATGCGCGCGGCGTTTCCAGCGGCAGCACTAAGATTTAACCTAGGTGCTCCTAAATCTGTTATTATTAGGGTTTAAGCACGGGCTTAAGCTTAATTGTAACAGCCTAGAAATTCCTTTCCTTTAAATACCCACTTTACTCTTTAAAATACGATTTAGGAATATCTAAGACATTACCGCCACCGTGAAAACGGCTAAGTCAACTATCAAAGATACACAGCGGAAGACTTAAAATTAAAAACCGTTTAAACAAGTCAACTCAAAAGTCCACCAAACGAAAGTAAAGTTTAAAACCAAAACAAACAAAGTCAAATAAAATCAAACTACAACTTGGATCCATTAAAGGCCCTTATTCAAAACCGTTCCAAAACCAAACCTTTGCGTTAGTCCACACAGAATATGTCATAAATAAATAAAGCATAAAACACATCATATACTTATAGAAACTAGCATGATTCGCTCTTCACTCATGCCCATTCATGAATATGCTTAATCACCTAAAAACATCCTCTTTACTTGTCCCCACTACTCGCCATTAGAAAATGGGTCGTCGTAGGGCGAAAGTAAAGACATGGCCAAACACACATAATCAGCAAAGCTGAGTACATAAGCGTAATTAAACACACTAACATGCTTTCACCTATCAACACACACTTACATCATTGCACCTGTTTACAAGCACACACAACAATCAACAAGACACATTAACTAGACACTAAATAATTCATTTAGCGTTGATTACACATCGAACGGGTTTCCAACTATACCTCCCCCAAATAAATTGAGGTTAACTGACACGGAAGCTAACCGTGTCACCGACAAAACCACTCAAAGGTGGCGGAATTCCTGCGCATAATAATAAATAAAAAGGAATGTACAACGTCCGGTACTCCATTAGAAGTTATGGTTAAATATAAAACCCCATAACTCCCCCCATTGTTCATACTCAAGGTATATACGCTCTAAGAGTTTTGGTGTGTAACTCTTTCACTTTACGTTATTTACATGTTATTGGACTTGGTGATGACTCTCAAAGCATAATAAACCAATCAACAATAATTATTCAATCAACCAAACATACCAATTTAATTCTTGAATAATTAGTCACCACATATTATTTAATGTTGAACCCTTTTTAATTCTACCTTAGTGTCAAAGACACCTTAAACGCATAAAGCGCCAAAAATCCTATCCCTCGGTGTTAAAAACACCTTAAGTGCACAAAGGCACTAACATACAATATATCCCTTGTGTACATAGACACTTATATAGCTCCTTCCTCATGCTTAAAGCATCAATAAAAATTATTTGAACCATAATAAAATTCCTTTTCAATATTCCAAACACAATTAAACATGTAGTTTAATTAATCATGCATTCTAACATGCTGTAAATAAAAGTGTGGTTCAAACACAATATGCCCAAAATATAATTTTCCAATCCATAAACCATCACAAATAATTCATGCTTCACAATTCAATCACCAACACCATTAATTCACAATTCTATACATAAACCTTAGCATGATACTACTTGTAATTGATTGAAATCAAGCCTAGCATGATTCTACATCATCAAAATATGCTAAGTACGCGAACGTACCTCAAATAAGCCCTTAAAGTAGCCACTTACACTACAACAATTCCCGAATTAAGTCTCCTACATAAAGTGACAATAATACTATATTAATTCTTCTTGTATACACAATTTCCAGCAACTTAAATTTACTTTAGACTACTTAAAATAATCTGAAACTTATTTAAAAACCCCTAATTAAACTCCTTTTTAATGGGTAATCACACCCTTTTATTAAAATCACAATTATACTACTTTAAATAAAATTCCAGCATTTTAAACTAATCAAAAACCCTTTAAAACTTCATCCAAATACATCTTTATACTTAAATTATCCATAGAAACATTAAATTATCCCTTATCCCTTTTAAAATCAAGGATAAAATTTAAAGCATAAAAAAACTTCGTTAAAAATCAAAAACTGCTCGAAAATCATATTTAGAGGCTGTATTTGGCCACGAGAGGATGGTGCTCAGTACTAAAAGTAGTGAGTCTTTTTTAAAACGTTTTTTCCACATGAAAAACAATACTTTTTTTATCAAAATCGGACGAGTTTAGAACCTGATCGGGATTAAAACGAGATTAATATTAACGAACGGAAATCTAATTATTAAAACATGAATTTACGTGTTCAAAATAATCTGGAATTAAGTTAAACTAATCAGTAGTTATAATCACCAAAATTTCAAAACATCATTACTATAAAAGCTCTAAATCAATTGTTCATAAAAACCCTAAAATCATGATTTTCAATAATTAAAAACCCTAGGTTATAAAATTTCCAAAATCTAAAAATTATGACATTTATAAAATATGAAATTATAAAGTTTAATCTTCAAAATACAATTTGATACTAATTAAATTAATTTCCAACAATAAAATCAAAACCCATAAATCAATAATTATAATTACACAAATTAATAAAACAAAGGAGAGAGAAAATAAGACTAACCTTTTTGTGTGTGAAATTTTTGGGGATTCATGGGGTATTTATAGAGTAGAGAGTGTAGGGTTAAATTTGGGCTTATAAAAATGTGGGCTTGAGTTATGGGATAGGGCTTACGTTATTGGTTTTGGAATGGGTTATTCCAATAAGAGTATGTAGGAATAATTTACATTGTCCAATAATTAATAAACGTTTGGCCCAAAACATATTTTACTTTTATAAAACTTTATATTTAAAATACTTTAACCCATTAAAATATTTAATTAAAATACTTGAGCCCTTGACAATACATTTTATTAATACTTAAATACTTTATAAAAATACATAAAAATACGGGGTATTACATTAATTATGATCAAGTTTAGTTAATTGGACCTTTATTTTGGCTTTTTCTTCAATTTGGGCTAGTCTTCTGTGTTTTGTGGCTTAACCAGTTATCCATAAGTATTCTTCACTTCGATCCAACACGAAGATGGTTTTATTTATCGTCATTGCACTTCATGTCGGGACAGGAGGCCAAAAGTATATGTCTACATTGTCCTTGTTTAATCATCCTTCTCTCCTTGACCAAGTGTTGTGGAAAGGAAAATGGGGATATTTACTGTTTATAATTTGACTCAAACTCTAGTCAACATGCAATAGATGGAAGGAGATTGGAAGAATGAATATTGTGATATGGAGAAATTATGTAGAGAACGGAAAGATGACGTTGATGGGGATATATAGAAGAATTAGGAATATAATGTACCCCCAACTCAAATGACGGAAAGGACGACTCATGCATGAACTTAAGACATGGTCATGGTGACATATTCACGAAGTGTGTGCTAAACTAGTGAGTGTAGGTGACATACTTTGACTCTTTTTTGAGACCATGGGACTAAGTGTCTAGACTCGATTAAGGAATGAATATAATTACTGCCATTACTAAATTGATTAAACCGTATTAGCAGATTAATTTAACTGACACATCATGAAGACTCAGGCAAAATTGCAGGCTGTCATCAGACGAAAGTATCTTTGCCAGATGCTGGCAGCCAGCGCCAGACGACGGGATCGTGGCCTGGCGCCGGATACTAGCCTATGGCGTGTTGAGTCACTTAAGGTTTTGAGTGATGACAAACAGCTGACTAGCTGGTTCTTGTTGGTTTTATATCATATCAACTGACATTTTGAACAGGAACAGCTATCCCAAGTACTTGAGGCAATATGAAGTCCTTTTGAATCAAAGCATTCAAGAAATATGTATCAGAATGTTCTATCAAGGAAGGCCGTCAAGACTTGAAGATTATGAAGTCTCTCAGATTAGGATAGTTGATCTTTGTAGTCTTTATAATGTTAAGTGTGCATGGATGTTTGTACGTAAGCTATCTGTATCCCTTACTTAGAATATTTAGTGTTGTAGAGATCAGGAAAAGTTGACCTGATCTCTAGGACACTAACAGGTTAGAAAACAGCTGCTTCGTAGCTTGTTTCGTGAACCTGGACATTAGTTCAGTAAATATTTTCTGGAATATATATTTCCTATCCTTAGAGAATATTTACTAAACTAATTGATTCAGTTTATGCAGAGTTGGAGATGAATTATTTCGCATATAACTTAGAATATATTATTCTACCCATTTATGGAAAGTAGAATAATATCTTAGAATATCTCTTATTTACAAAATAAAAGATATTCTATTTTCCTAAGTTATGATCTGAAAAGATCACGAAAGAATTCATCTCCCAACCTTATAAAAGCATAAACTCGATCAGAATTTCGAGTGAGCTTTTCTGAAAAAAAATTCTCTATCTTTGAAAGCTCGAAATACACTCTAAGGGAAATAGTTAGTTCATCTCTTACAAACTATTTATGCACACAGTAAGAATTGTTTTGTAATTATCTCTTGTAAGCTTTGAGTGGAAGCATTTAGAGGGAAACAAAGGGTTTGTATTGAATCACTAAGAGGTTAGTGATTGGGTAGCATTTACGAGTGTGAGTGCAAGTGCTTGTGAGTTCAAGTGCGAAGTGACACCTAGAGTTAGGTGTGGGGATCACGAGTGTGATCATTTGTAATTGCTTTTGTTTTTCAGAGTTGATTAATAAAAGTAATTAGGGTAGTGGAGGACGTAGGCTCAGAGTTGAGCTGAACCTCGTTAAATCTTTGTGTTGATTATTTATTGTATTTTCTGTTTCCGCTGCAGGACCAGTTCATCATCTGGTCCCCCTACATAAATAGATGAAAATCCAATAATTTCTAACACTGCCCTGTACTCAATTCAACCCCCCCTTCTTGAGTACCAGCTGCACTTTCAATTGGTATCAGAGCCTCGGCTTCTTGTAAGGGTAACACCTAGAGAAGTAGATCATGAGTACTCAGGAAATGAATGCTATGGGATATGACAACAAGACACCAAAGTTCAATGGGAAGAACTATGCATGGTGGAAGAACAGAATCAAGAACATCTTCATTGGCATTGATTATGAATGCTGGTTGGTTGTTAAGAATGGTCCCTTGACCATTGAGAAGTCTGATCCAGAAGGGAAGCTAGTCCCAAAGACTGAAGATGAATACATCTCCACTGATTACAAAAAGCTGGAGAAAAATGCTAAGGCTATGTCAATACTGCAACAGGCTATTGCTGAGAATGAGACAAACAGGATCTCAGCATGCACCACTGCCAAGGAGATCTGGGATACCCTTGAACTTGCCTTTGAGGGTACCAGTGAGGTAAAGAGGTCTAAAATTGATTTACTTATGTCAAAATATGAATCTTTTAATATGTTTAAGGATGAAGATATTAATACTTGTTTTGGTAGATTCATGACTATTGTAAATGATTTAAAATCTCTTGGTAAAAGCTTTACTGATGAAGATCTTGTTAGAAAGATTTTGAGAAGTTTGACAGGTGAATGGACTCCCAAGGTTACAGCCATTTATGAAGCATGACCCATGAAATGCTGGTTGGATCTAAGTCAGAGAAGGTACCAGCAAAAGGAATTGCACTAAAGGGAACAGTCGAAGATGAGGATGATGAGATAGGAATGATGGCTAGAAGGTTTGAAAGAAGTTTCAGAAACCAGAAGGGAAAATTCATCAAGGGTAAGTTTAATAATGCATCAAATAAAAAATCTAACAACTTCTCTGCAACAGGATGCTTTAAGTGTGGTGAGAAGGGACACCTTGTGAAGAATTGTCCTCAATGGAAGGACAACCAGTCCAAGGAAGCAGACAAGATGGCCTACAAAAAGGCCATGGTTGCTGCTGTCTGGGGAGATACAGACAGTGATGAAGAGGGAGATGATTCAAGTCAGTCAGATGTATGTATGACAGCAATACTGAATCAAAGTTCAGAAGAAGGTACCAGGAACAGCAAAGGAACCAGCTCAGATGTCCACTGCCTCATGGCAAAGAAGCACCCCTTGGATCAACATCAGGTAAACATTGATCAGATAAAAAAGGATATGCTCTTTTATGATAGAGAAAACTTGATGGAATGTGCTAGTAGTGCTTTAGATCAATGTTTAGAACTTGGAATTGCTTATCATGATTTTAAGAGAAAGTTTAAAGAAAAGTCTAAAGAATATGATATTGCTAATTCAAGTTGTGATCTGTTGGAAAGTGTCTGTGCTAACTTGAAGCAGGAAGTAGCTGAACTAGAGATTGCTTTAGATCAAAGCAAACTTGAAATTCAGAGAATAAAATCTGATATGGGTTTGCGTGATGACAGTGATGATGAATGTGAGAAACAGTTCACAAGTTGTGTCATTAATGTGCTTGATTATAGTGGTGATGACTTGTATGACTTTGATAGTATAAAATCTAAGGCAAGTGCTCTAAATAGGTCTAAACTGTTAGAAGGATTCAACTTGTTAGTTGATGATGTAGAGGAACTATATAAAGCATATGTCCTAGTTAAGAACAGCAAAAGTACTGGTTCTGAAACTGTTTCTAGTAATATGCATGATGAATGTGAAGCTAAAATTTGTAGCTTGCAGGTTGAGTTAGCCCAGCTTAGAAAGACTAATTCATGTGATTCTGTAGTTTTGCATGATTCAAATATTTCAAAATTGCAAGCTGAGCTTGAAAGAGCTAAGCTTGACTTTGAGATAGTTGTTGACCAGAATTTATCCCTGCATGAGAAAATGAACTTAAAGGACAGAGAGTTCATAGAATTTAAGAAGAGAATGGATAAAGTCCTCCAATCCCAGAACTCATTGAACCAGTTAACTTTAACTGCTAGAAACAGTGGTAGAAGGGGACTTGGTTATACTGGGAAGGGGAACAGGAGGAACTGGTCTCCCAGAGATACTACATGGTTACAGGAATATAAGAAAGGTAAGTATGTCTTAGCAAAAGACATGCATGTATGCTATCATTGTGGCAAGAATGGCCATAAGAAATATGAGTGTAAAGACAGGAAAAGTAGATTGGATAAAAATAAGAAAAATGTTAAGCAGATTTGGGTTAGAAAAGACTTGCTTGAATCTGTTGTTGGAAAGGGACCCAAAAAGATTTGGGTTCCTAAAGCTAATGTTTGAATTTCCTGTGCAGGCTGAAGTGAGAGACAATACCTACTGGTATTTGGACAGTGGCTGCTCAAGACACATGTCAGGGGATAGGAAACAGTTTCTCTCACTTACAGCTCATGAAGGGGGAAAGGTGACTTTTGGTGATAACAGCAAAGGTACCATTCTTGGAATTGGTAAGGTTGGTAAGTCACTTTCCCATGCTATTAGTGATGTATATTATGTTGATGGTTTACAACATAATCTCTTGAGTATTTCACAATTATGTGATAAAGGTAATAAAGTTGAGTTCAAAGACAACCTTTGTCACATAGTGAATTTGCAAACAAATGAACTTGTCTGCCAGGGATTCAGACATGAAAACGTTTACATTACTTATTTAAACCAAATCCCTGAGAACAAGTCCATCTGTTTGAGTGCTGTTTCTGATAGGGACCAGTGGCTTTGGCATAAAAGGATGGGACATGTCAGCTTTAGACTTCTTAACAAACTCAGGTCTCAAGAATTGGTGATAGGCCTGCCTAACATCAAGTTTGAAGCAGATAGAGTTTGTGAAGAATGTGCTAAAGGGAAACAGGTCAAATCCTTTTTTAAGCCAAAGAAAACTATCAGTACCAGCAGACCTCTAGAACTTATTCATATTGATTTATGTGGACCCATGAGAGTCCAAAGTAGAAATGGTTCTAGATATGTGTGTGTCATTGTTGATGATTATTCCAGATACACATGGGCTCTATTTCTGTCTTCTAAAGATGAAACTTTTGATGAGTTCATTGTGTTAGTAAAGCAGGTTCAGAACAAGATCAATCATCAACTGGCTGCCATAAGATCTGATCATGGATCAGAGTTTGATAACTCTAGCTTCATAGAGTTCTGCAGGGAACATGGAGTTTCTCACAATTTCTCTGCCCCAAGAACTCCTCAACAAAATGGAGTAGTTGAGAGGAAGAACAGGACTTTGGAAGAAATGGCAAGAACAATGCTCATTGAGAGTTGTCTCCCCAAGTCTTTTTGGGCAGAATCTGTAAATACAGCTTGTCACATGTTAAATAGGTTGATGTTAAGGCCTCAAATGAAGAAGACTCCATATGAACTACTTAGAGGAAGGAAACCAAACATAGCATACTTCAGAACCTTTGGTTGTAAGTGTTATGTGCATAATAATGGTAAGAACAGCTTGGATAAAATTTGATCCAAGAAGTGATGAAGCTGTTTTCCTTGGTTATTCTTCTCACAGTAAGGCATATAAAGTATTCAATAAGAAAACTTTGTGTGTTGAAGAAAGTGTTCATGTAGTCTTTGATGAAGTTAATATGTGTTGTGAGAATGTGCAGGTTGATGACTTAGATGAGATAGGACTTTTGTATTTTACAGGAGAATCAACTGCTGTTTCCTTAGAAGAGCCAGGTTCACCTACTGGTTCACCAGATGCTGCTGGTGAAGGACTTGGTCACAATGAAGGAGATCCTCAACAAGTAGATACTCATGAGGATGGAGATGAAGGCCCCCAAGTAAATGGAGAAAGCAACACCTCAGGGGGAACAGAAAACTTTCAGGACAAGTTTTCCACCCAGGTAAGGGAGGTAGGGGGAACATCTCAGCATACTGGTCCATCTGTGCAAAACCAATTCGATGGCACAAATGAACCAGGGATGCATGATGGTTCTGATGGATTAAATGAGAATGCACCTAGGCCTAGCATTTTTAAATATAAATCTTCTCATCCTACTGAACAAATTCTGAGTGATATCAGTAGAGGTATTCAGACTAGGAGAGCTGTTTATGAAAACTTTTGTGCATTTTTCTCATTTTTATCTAATATAGAACCAACTGACTACAAGATGGCTTTAAAAGATCCTGATTGGGTTTTGGCTATGCAAGATGAATTAAATCAATTTGAAAGAAATAAAGTATGGCATCTTGAGCCAAGACCTGAGAACAGGTCAGTCATAGGTACCAGGTGGGTCTTCAGAAACAAATTGGATGATCTGGGTACTATAGTCAGAAACAAAGCTAGACTGGTCGTGCAAGGTTATAATCAGCAAGAAGGCATTGATTATGATGAAACCTTTGCCCCAGTAGCTAGACTTGAGGCAATAAGGATCTTGATTGCCTTTGCTGCTCATAAGAACATTAAGCTCTTTCAAATGGATGTTAAGACAGCATTTCTTAATGGTTATTTGAAAGAAGAAGTATATGTTGAGCAGCCCCCTGGCTTTGCTGATAGTCAATTCCCAAATCATGTATATAAGCTGGACAAGGCACTTTATGGTCTTAAACAAGCTCCTAGAGCTTGGTATGAAAGGCTGTCCAACTTTCTGATGGAACATGACTATAGAAGGGGAACGGTTGATAAGACCCTCTTTATCAAAACCAGGAATTTTGATTTGATTGTAGTACAGATATATGTAGATGATATAATATTTGGTGCTACTAATCAAATTTTGTGTAGTGAGTTTGCAGATCTGATGCAAAGTGAATTTGAGATGAGCATGATGGGAGAACTAGGATTCTTCCTAGGATTGCAGATCAAGCAAACAGTTGATGGGATCATGATACATCAACAGAAGTATCTAAAGGAACTAATCAAGAAGTATGGATTGCAAGACAGTAAATCATATGCAACTCCAATTCCTACAAATGCAAAGCTAGACAGTGATGATAAAGGAGAGAGTGTGGAAGCTACACTGTTTAGAGGTATGATTGGTTCTCTTCTCTACTTGACAGCTAGTAGGCCAGATATAGTGTTTTCTGTGGGATTGTGTGCACGTTTTCAAAGCAATCCCAAAGAATCTCACCTAAAGGCTGTCAAGAGAATATTTAGATACTTAGTAGGAACAGATGACCTGTACTTGTGGTACCCCAAAGATGGTTCAATTAAACTATTAGGATACACAGATGCAGATTATGCTGGATTCCTAGTAGACAGAAAGAGCACATCTGGTATGGCACATTTCTTAGGTCCCTGCTTGATTTCATGGGGATCAAAGAAATAAAATTTTGTTGCTTTATCCACAGCAGAATCTGAATACATAGCTGCTGCAGCTTGCTGCTCCCAGCTGTTGTGGATAAGGAACCTGTTAAAAAGATAGCCAAGAAACTTGAAAAACAGTTAGAGGAACTGGCTGATGAAGGATTGAATGAGGAGAAGGAGGACAAGAAAATGGAGGAGGATCTAGATGTAGTGGTGACCAAGGTGGTTGCTGGTACCACTACTGGTTCTGTAAGGAAAAGGCAGACTAGGGCTGCTTCAAAGGTCATTAAGGGCTCAGAAGAGAAGGAGACTACACCATCTGAGTCTAAGAGAGGAGAGAAAAGGAAAGCAACATCATCTGTTTCCCGTATCTCCAAGGCTGCTAAAGGTAAACAACCTGTTAACCCCAGTACTGGTGCAACTTCTTTAAGTTCTAGGACTGTGTTATCTGGTTGTGGTGTTGAGAATGAATATTTTGATATTCCTGCTTTGAGTCAAGTTAAGGAACTTCTTGCGTTCCAAGGATGGATGTCTCTGTTTAATGATTTAAATGATGCTTTTGTTGGTCCTGTTCGTCAGTTCTTTGTTAATCTAAAGCAAAACATTGATATGTCTGTGGCATCAACTGTTTCTGGTAGTATTGTACATGTTTCTGAGTCTGTTTTATCTGAGTTGCTGGGTATACCTAGAGATGGTTTTGGTAGATATAGCAGTGATGGGTGGCCCCTAATGGGAGGAGTAACACCTGAGGAGGTTACTCAGTTTTTGTTTGGAAAGAAGGAAGAAGCTGGTTCCCCTAGTGACTTTAGGGAGGCAATTATGTTGGTTCTGCACTCCATGTGTTTGAAGGTCTTTCTGCCCAAGGGTCAAGGCAGAGGTACTGTTAGGATCATGGACATGGTCCTGATCTATCTGATCCTGAAAAAGGTTAAGGTTAATCTGCCTGCTCTAATGATGGAGCACATGTTGTACTGCCATGCTTCATCCCACAACTCCCTGCCTTATGGTTCTTTTATCTGCAAAATCATCAAGGAGCAGAATCCCAAGTTTTCTTTTTCTGGTGAGGTGGTGAGTCTTCAGTTGTTCTCCAAGAAAATACTCACTCAGAAGAAGATTGACTACTCTGGAAAGAGGCTGACTTTTGTAGGTCAAGAAAGTAGCCCAAGGGATGCAGGGAACCAGGAGGAAATCACTCCTGAGGATGTGGCAATGCTTCTTGCCAAGTTGGAAAGGCAGGATGAGAGGATCATAAAGTTGGCTGCCAGTCTAGTGCTGGCTGAAGAAGAAAGGAAGCTTGACAAGCTTATGAACAACAGGAAATTCCTCACTATTTGCAGGGTGATTGATCACCTGTTGCCCCCAGAGTCTGGGATGCAGTTTGACTCTACACACTGTAGGATCATTGAGACGGATGATGAGGAATCCTCCAGTGAGAAGGGTCCTGATGCTGAAAAAGGAGAGGGTTCTGAAGAAGAGGAAAATGAATCTGATGAGGAAGAAGAAGAAGAGACAGAGGAAAAGGAGAAGAAGGAAGAAGAAAAGACAGCTGAGGAAGGTTCTGACTTCGAGGAGGAGATCAACCCAGAGGATGAAGAAGAGGATGAAGATGATGATGAATGATCACTTCAGTCTCCCCCTCCCCTTCCATTAACTGCCATAATATTTGCTGTTCTCCCACACTGCTAGACTGTTTTTCATGCAGTGTGTTTTCTATTATGTTTCTAACTTTCTGGTGTGTAATCCTGAACAGTTTTAAGCTTTTTCTGTTTCATGTGATTGAATAACCTGTTTGTGCTAACCTGCAGCATTGAGATTGATCAGTGGTTGAAACTACTGATTTTTGGCTTACTTGCGATATTTTGGTGTGCAATTCTATTTTTTGAATGCTTTTTAATGATGCCAAAAGGGGGAAAAGCAGGTTGAAGTTTCTGAAAAGGCCTTGTTAGACAATTAGATTGCGTCTTTTATTTCCTTGAGTCAGATAATCACAAAAACAAGTTAAAATAGAGAGAACAGTTAGATTAACTAACTGTTTCAGTGTCTTTTTCCAAAAATCCAAAAACAAGTTGTTTCTTTTAAATAAAGATGGCTATCCTGGTCAGTCATCAGTGTCATAAGTCTTTTACACAAGATATCCCTTGTGTAGAAAGTCTAGTAGAAAGTCTTGTCTTCTTAAGTGTAGATTAGAACTTTCTTTACTTTGCTGTTTCTCACTAACGTGCAGGTGCAGGAAACTTCAAAGTGTTTGTCATCATCAAAAAGGGGGAATTTGTTGAGTCACTTAAGGTTTTGAGTGATGACAAACAGCTGACTAGCTGGTTCTTGTTGGTTTTATATCATATCAACTGACATTTTGAACAGGAACAGCTATCCCAAGTACTTGAGGCAATATGAAGTCCTTTTGAATCAAAGCATTCAAGAAATATGTATCAGAATGTTCTATCAAGGAAGGCCGTCAAGACTTGAAGATTATGAAGTCTCTCAGATTAGGATAGTTGATCTTTGTAGTCTTTATAATGTTAAGTGTGCATGGATGTTTGTACGTAAGCTATCTGTATCCCTTACTTAGAATATTTAGTGTTGTAGAGATCAGGAAAAGTTGACCTGATCTCTAGGACACTAACAGGTTAGAAAACAGCTGCTTCGTAGCTTGTTTCGTGAACCTGGACATTAGTTCAGTAAATATTTTCTGGAATATATATTTCCTATCCTTAGAGAATATTTACTAAACTAATTGATTCAGTTTATGCAGAGTTGGAGATGAATTATTTCGCATATAACTTAGAATATATTATTCTACCCATTTATGGAAAGTAGAATAATATCTTAGAATATCTCTTATTTACAAAATAAAAGATATTCTATTTTCCTAAGTTATGATCTGAAAAGATCACGAAAGAATTCATCTCCCAACCTTATAAAAGCATAAACTCGATCAGAATTTCGAGTGAGCTTTTCTGAAAAAAAATTCTCTATCTTTGAAAGCTCGAAATACACTCTAAGGGAAATAGTTAGTTCATCTCTTACAAACTATTTATGCACACAGTAAGAATTGTTTTGTAATTATCTCTTGTAAGCTTTGAGTGGAAGCATTTAGAGGGAAACAAAGGGTTTGTATTGAATCACTAAGAGGTTAGTGATTGGGTAGCATTTACGAGTGTGAGTGCAAGTGCTTGTGAGTTCAAGTGCGAAGTGACACCTAGAGTTAGGTGTGGGGATCACGAGTGTGATCATTTGTAATTGCTTTTGTTTTTCAGAGTTGATTAATAAAAGTAATTAGGGTAGTGGAGGACGTAGGCTCAGAGTTGAGCTGAACCTCGTTAAATCTTTGTGTTGATTATTTATTGTATTTTCTGTTTCCGCTGCAGGACCAGTTCATCATCTGGTCCCCCTACATAAATAGAAGAAAATCCAATAATTTCTAACACTGCCCTGTACTCAATTCAACCCCCCGCTTCTTGAGTACCAGCTGCACTTTCATGGCGCCACAGTCCAAATCATTGCGCCGTTATGGAACATCGATCTGGGACTGTTTCCAATGTTTTCCTCTAAAGGGATTAGCCTGAAAGTCGTACTATGTCCAGTTTGATCAATTTATTTACTATAATCATTTATCAATTAACTAATTAATTAAATTAGCAAAGTCCTTTTAGTCATTATTTTTAGGGTTGTTCTAAGCTATACCCCTAAGGTAGTTGAATCTCTAAGGTGTACCCATACTTTTTCAAATTTGTAATTTGTGCCCCTCCACTCACTACCATTAATGAATGGTACCCTCCTTGGGACTTCCACGTCACCTAAATTTAACGATAAATTTAATAGAAAAATGATAAAAGGTAAGGAAATGGTAGGACTTAGCCACCGCAACCCTAATAACGAAAACTGAAGCCACGAAATCACATTCTGAATTAACTTTTAAACAACTAATAAGGGGATAAGGAGTTGAAGGGCATAGCGTAGAAACTTAAAAAAGCATGGGTACACCTTAGAAACTCGAATACCTTAGGGGTCTAGCTTAGAAAAACCCTTATTTTTATTTATTTAACTCATACACAAGTCAAACAAACGGTTAGAAAAAAAAAAACACATGCATACAGCAAATAATGCACAAGTAGTCACATAGTAACGATATAATGCAATGAGTTTGCAACCTAACCATGGCTCTAGTTATCTAAAGTTCAGGATAGGGGTTAGTCAAAGAGGGTTTAAGGTTATGAGTCTGGATGCACTGCGCGGAAGCCTTACCTTTGGAAGGGTCGGCGCGTGTGGATGGGATCCCGCGAGTTAAACTCGCTTCCATGGTTTGGTGAATTCAACATTCTCAAAGGGTTATGTCCATATGTAGAACACATATGGGTTTCAAAAAATAAGGAAAAATTCAACCAGGAAGTAAAACCGAGCAAACATTACTAGAAAACTAGCTAGTCGAAACAAAATGCTAGATTTTTGGCTCAACAGTGAAAGAATTCAGCGTGAGAAAATAACGTCGTCATCTGGTGCTGACGCTGTTTTCTTAACGCTAATTCCTACATGCCTCGACAACTTTCTATTCTTGAATTTTCCAATTTTATTGTAGCATTATTTTGATTTTAGTTGTGAATGATATTTCCCTAGATTCCTACGTGGAAAAATCCTATGTTTTTACTCATTACGGATGGTCTTTCCACTGAGAACCTTTTTATGCTTATGCCAACAATGTTAATAATAATTACGCACATGAAATACTTTGAACTTTTCGTGTCTCATACACTCATTCTAAATCATTGCCAAAATAAATTCTAGGAATTAAAATAGAAATACTCCCCAGTGGATTCGCTAAAAACTGTAGGGAATATTTCAAGTCATCTCACACTTGAGCCCCACTGCGATCATACGTTACATTTAAAGCATGGTGGCGTCCAAAGGGAAGGAAGCTAGAGCAAAAGAGTCGCCAAAAAGTTTTAGGAACTTGTAAACTTTTCAAAGGGTGAAGGTCACACCCCTTAGCGATCCAGGAGGTCGTTAACTCGAATAGGTCTTGGAGCATGACTGGAAGTTCGGGGATGAGGTACAAATCCAACCTAAAAGAGATTAAACTTGCCTTAAAAATAGGCCTCTACTTTTTTCTTCTCGTATTCATGTGCGCTTTCTGACTAACATACAATCAATTGGTTTACCCTAAACCTGTTTAATCTATGTTGGTTGAATATTAATTCATAAATAAAACTATTATTGGCGATCACTTGAATTATAATCATATTAGCACTAAAAAAGATTATTAATTATCTTATTAAGCATGATTACAAGTACAAATTCCCTTTGAACATTTATAAAAGGTGTGATCAAGCAATAACAATAATAATATATCATCAAGAAACATAATATTCTTACCAATAATAATCATATTAATGCGTAATTATATTAGCATGATCCTAGGCATGATACTAACAAGATTTTAGGAATTACGCACATGAGATACTTAGAAATTTTGGAGTCTCATCCACTCATTCTAAATCATTGCCAAAATAAATTTTAGGAATTAAAATAGAAATCCTCCCCAGTGGATTTGCCAAAAATTGTAGGGAATATTTCAAGCATTATCCCAAACATGAACCTCACTGTGATCATACATTTAAGCATGGTGGTGTCCAAAGGGAAAGAAGCTAGAGCAAAAGAGTCCCCAACAAGTTTTAGGAACTTAAAAACCGTTCACAAGGTGAAGGTTACACCCCTAAACGATCCAGGGGATTGTTAGCTCCAATAGGTCTGAAACCATGACTGGTGTTCGGGGATGAAGGTACAAATCCAACCTAAAAGAGATTAAACCTGCCCTAATAATAGGCCTCTACTTTATTCTGATCGTATTCATGTGCGCTTTCTGACTAACATGCAATCGATAGGTCAACCCTAAGCCTGTTTAATCTATGTTGGTTGAATATTAATACACAAATAAATCTATTGTTGACGATCACTTGAATTATAATCATATTATCCTAAACAAGATTATTAATTATCTTATTAAGCGGAATTACAAGTACAGATTCCCTTTAAACATGCATAAAAGGTGTGATCAAGCAATAACAATAATAAGCAACACAATAATCATAAAAATAATTATAAAAATAATAATCAAGTTAAAAATAAAGCATAATATTAATAGCAAAATCCTAGGCATGATACTAACAAGATTAATATCAAACCCTAGCATGTCACTAAACATTAAAGTTCAAACCTCTAACATAACACCAACATGATATTAGGAAAGAAATAGGAAGCATTATTTTAATCATACTTGATATTAGAGACACTAGTAGAAAAAGCCTCATTTGCGTCGCTCATTTATAGTGTATTTGCGTCGCTTCTATGAGCGACGCAACTGCTCGCGACGCAAATGACTTTTAAGTCATTTGCGTCGCTCCTAGGGGCGACGCAAATAAGAGTCATTTGCGTCGCTCCTTTATAAACAAGCGACACAAATGACTTTTTTTATAAACTTATTTTTTGTCATTTGCGTCGCTCCTTTATAAACAAGCGACGCAAACGACTTTTTTTAAAAACTTATTTTTTGACATTTGCGTCACTCCTTTATAAAAGAGCGACGCAAATGACTTTTCTGATAAACTTATTTTAAGTCATTTGCGTCGCCCCTTTATAAACAAGCGACGCAAATGACTCTTTTGCTAAACTTTTTTTGTTATTTGCGTCGCTCCTTCATAAACAAGCGACGCAAATGACTCTTCCAATATATGCATTTTTTGTTATTTGCGTCACTTGTTTATGTAGGAGTGACGCAAATAACTGAGTAGACAATACAAAACTGTTGTATTTGCGTCACTTGTTTGTTTAATGAGTGACGCAAATGAGGTGAATTTTTTTTTTTTAATTATAATATAATAATTGCCTTGTATATGTTTGTAGTACCTGTTTTCCTAGGTATAAAGTAATATGCTAACACTAATATAATTGAAATTAAAATGCAATATTATTGAATAATGCAAATGTAAATTTCGGCAGAGTCTCCTTTGTAATTTGGCCTACCCATAAAATTGGGAATGACGGCATTATATTAACAACCTGTCCAATAAGATTACATCTCAATATCATAGACATTATACTCATAATCCCAACACCAATTAACCAAATTACTTCATTTCAAGCCTATAATCCAAAACAAGAGTCAAACATGCGCTAAGTGGTAAATCTAAAGTTCAACATTACATATAAAATACTCTGCCCAAATATCTCGGATCTCATTTATCTCCTCCTCGGTGTACGGTGTAGTTCTTGAAAAATCCTATCAACACAACAAATATACAAGAGGAAAGTTTTAATTCAAGATTGTAGCTAACATCAAATTGTATTTATCAAACAAAAAATGAAATATTTGACAACTCATACCTGAATAAGATCTTCACTGCTATGGTGATGTTCAAGTATTTCGTACATATAACGCATGACGTAGTAGCCACACTCACGTCCACCCAATTGTTGAGGACACTACATGTAATATATTTGTAAGTTGAATTAAATTGCTATACTTCAATTATTAAGAAACTAAAATTTAGGGTCAGAAATTAAGGTAACCTGTCCCAAATGCCATGTCAATTTACTTCCCCTAGATTGTCCACTGAATGCCTTAAAACTTCGAAAAACACTACACATTTGAAACAAATAACATATATATTACCCTTACACACATAAAATCATGACATTAATAACAAACTAGACTTACTTTGTCATTGCAAACTTAATTGCTAAATTTCGCTTCTGCCTCAAAGAATCAAAGATGATGACTTCACGCTTAGCCATGCATAAGACCAAAAGAACCCAATGATTCCTACATAATAAATTAGACACACATTTGTAAAAGAGTAAAATAATATCAACAATTTGCAAAGTTCAAATAAATACAAGTTCAAAGTTTATACTTTTCATGGTATGGGCATAAGATGAACTGCTTAGATTTTTGTTTTTCCATCACATGTGTCATGTATAGTAGGATACGATCAGCATCACTATGCAAATAGGTTTCTGAAATCATTTCCGGACACATGAATCCAATGGAAGCCACTTCCTCCGTATCGAGTAAGTCACTCAAGGCCCTACATATATATCATGTAATAACATTATAAATGGTATATGCAGCATTTCCCTACAGTTCTCCAAGCACACAATGTAGATAATCGGCTATCAACATATGTACCCAGAGAACAATCGGGAAATAGTGAGCCATGATCTTCTTAGATCCAAAACAATTCAAGTAGTTATCACCTAAATGAGATAGAACATTCAAGAACAGTCCCAAACCGGGGACTATTCAAGACTTACTCCTAATGAGTAAGCCCTGAACGGGTATCTAAGTCAATGATGCAATTATTATTGCAATTCCAATCAATTATATCACAATTAAAACTCTCATACAATTCACAATCATTATACCAACCAGAACAAATAAGTTAATATTGCAAAGAATGGTTCAGATATATATACCACAAGTGAAGACAATCTCGTATGCGTACTACCGCCTTAATCGTTTGTCCACAACCAGAACCTCGAGCAACTTGTGGAATTCACTTCCGCATAATTAAGAATCTGCCATAAAAAATTACATATATTAAACCAACATAGTTGATTCAACTTAATCTACCATGTATGTGACATAAAAGTTGTTATTCGGCATTGATTCTATTCTTTAATCCTCTTTTTGTTTTCTTTTCTGATCAAATTTGACTTTATTACATATCTTTATAAGTAAAGGTGGGGGTGCATAACTGCATATGTAATAGTCAGGTGTGACGGGGTTCAAGCAATGCAAAGAGCAGGAATCTTAGTGGATCATAATTTTCACCAAAACCTTACCTAATTAATTAATCATACTAATAATTTTCTTCATAAAATCAGATCAAGCAACCCATTCCTAAGAGGTATTCACAATATTTGACTCACGTGACGCCATGTCAGTCCGTAGGAGTAATTTTTTTATTAATGGCAGATCTACTGGTACCGTACTCACCCCCTTTACTTTATATCTTATTGTTTATAGTGGACAGGAATACATACAACATATACTATATATGATGATCACAGAAAGTGACCAAACCAAAAGGGACAGTCCAAATATTAAGTATCTTTGTCCCTGTGATTATGATAATCACTTTGTCTGACCACGTATTTGCGTGTGTGCTCGTGATCCTAAATCTCATAGAACAAGAGCGAGCACGAGAGAAATAGAGTTCAGGACATTACTGAAAGTGCCTAAGTAGAGGTACTTGTTCTCATAAACGCACCCAATTCGTGCTTCCCATCGCCCATTATGATGATGCCTACAAAAAAATTAAATGATAAAAAATAATTTTAATAAGACATTCAAAGAATCATAGATGTCAACTAGTAGTATATTGCAAAACAGCAACTGTAAAAATCTACAGACTAAATGCAAACAAATTTGCAGAACAAATGGAGCACTAACAATTATCCATAGTAAAAGAACACAATCTATTAAATTACTTTAGTTTGAAGTTTGAAACTTCAAAGAAACCATGGTATTTCAAAAAAAAAAAAAAAAAGCCCCAAAAAACTTTTACCGCAAATTGTATCCAGGCTTTGAACAGTGCAATAGTATTTCACTGGGTGGAAGAACAGATCGCATAAAAGCAGGCTTTGCAGGTGAACAACTATGTCAAGTTGACTGCACTCCTACGCCAATAACATGAAGTAATAATAAGCTCCTTACTTAACTAAACTACATAGAGAAAGTAAAAGACAATTTCCTACACGCCAGAGAAAAACTAAGGCTGAGTACATAACCTGTGAGGCTGTGATACCTTCACAAGTATCCGCCTACTTCTAAAGGTCAAAGACCCAAAGAGAAAAAGTTCAATATTTGCTCCATAATTATACCGTACATAATATTGAAAAGATCCCAGATGATTAAGCCTAGCATTCCAATTACAATATCACTTCTCTATTAGGACATAAGCTAGAGGCCTGGCTTATCATGCAACATTTTTAGGGACTATGCAATATGCTCAAATGACTATGCTATTCTATAGACTGTTCAAAGATGCAAACAAGCAACCAGTAAAATATTGCAAAACAGCCATATAAATTCAATGACTATGCAATATGCTCAGATGAAAATTGACTTCAAAAATTCAATGACTGAAATTCACAAGTATGCAATATGCTCAAATGAAAATTCAATGACTGAAAATTATAAAAATTCAATTAAATCTGCCATATAAATTCTAATTAGTGAACTAACACTAAACCTGAAATTAAACCAAGTCCGAGCCGAAATCGATTGAACATAAAAGATTGAACATTCTAATTAGTGAACTAACACTAAAAGTTCAAGTTAAATGCTACATTCTATCTACCATGAAAAGATTGAACATAAATAGAAGCAATCTTACCATAGGTGAAATTGATTTCTAAAATTCAACAATGTCGAGCCGAAATCGATTTTTGGGGGCGAAATTAAGCAATTTTTCCACTCGAAAATTCAAAAATTCAACATTGCTGTAATTTGCTTGAACTTCCTCGGGTTTTTGGGGGCGAAATTAAGCGATTTTTCCACTCAAAAATATTAGATATTGCTCGAATTTTTTCAGCAGGATTTTTAATTGAATTTTTTGGGGTTTCTACGGTTCGAATTCGTATGGAATTGAGTACATTTTTTGCTCGAAATGGGGGATTTTTGGTCGAAAATAATCAACTTTTCTGGGGTTTAAGGGTTCGAATTAATTAGGGTTTTTGGTCTAAATTTTAGCTCGAAATTGCTCGGATTTGCTGCCGATTATGGGTGTTGAACTTGATTGCGATTTTGGATGTTGAATTTGCTGGGGATTTGCAGTTTTTTGGGCGAATTTGTGGGTGTTTTTTGGGCGAATTTGTTGGATTGAAGGGTCGAAATTGAAAAGCTGGGGATTTGCAGTTTAGTGAATTAGTGAAAGTGAAAAGCTAAGGTCAAAAGCGCAGAATGGGTAACCTAAAGCAGAGTTATTTGCGTCACTTCATAATAAAAATGCGACGCAAATAACAAAATCTGAAATGCTGAAAATTTGTTATTTGCGTCGCTCATTTATTAAAAGAGTGACGCAAATTATTCAGTGCCTTATTTGCGTCGCTTGTCAGTAAATGAGTGACGCAAATAATAAACTTATTTGCGTCGCTTTAATAAATAAGAGCGACGCAAATGATAGAAAGCTAACATACATTTGTTTTTTGCGTCGCTTCTTTAATAACAAGCGACGCAAATAACTTTAAAGTATAGTAAAAATACACATTTGCTTCGTTCTTTAGAATGAGTGACGCAAATATGGCGACGCAAATGAGGCTTTTTCTACTAGTGAGATATTAATTATTACCCTAAACATGATGCTAGGAAGCAATAAAACATCCTAACATGATACTAGGAATCAACAAAATAATGTAAGCATGATTTCTTTATCAAAAAATCAATGAAACAAATAAATTACTTACTTCGATGCCTCGTATCTCTTTCTAATAACAAAATACAACCGTTAGTAACTTCAAGTAAAATAATAAAAACAAACAATTAAATTAAATAATTGAAATAGAGTTTAGGGACCAAACCCTCAGAAACTATCAACCTTTCGCGTCTAGGGCGAAGGCAACTTCGAACTTGGCTAGGTGTGTCTAGAACTATTGTATGAGGAATTTTGAGAGAGGGAAGGTTTAGAAAAATAATAGAGAAAGAAGGAAAGCTTCTAGCGTTTAGAGAGAGAAAGATAAGATTGTAGATATAGATGATTTGAAAACAGGGAGATACGACCCCTGTTTATAAGAAAAATAGCACGAGATCAAAGAAAATCATATTCACAATAAAACTCCTTCTGTCGCAAACGACAGAAGCCAACGCAAAACGGCGAGCTCATTGCTAGACAATGAGGGCCAACACTAGACGATGAAGGTCAGCGCCTGGCGACGACTCTGTCATCTCACGTTGGTCCAAAAGTGAACGCGCTCTTCCACGAGTAATCACCTTCAACACCTGTTGCAGGTAATTATGCGTTCGAGCGGTTTCAAAATCAGATTAATATATTTTATTCTAAATAAAACATTATTTTAAAAATATTATTAATAGGCCCTCCCTTAGATCATCAGGCCACCTTTGAAATTTATTGGGCCTAATCTAATTCAATCCATAACTTCCTCATAAGTCATCAGAATCGGGCCTGTAATATATCATTTGAAAGCTCTTTTCGAGCCCTATCCAACTACACCATTATAATACTTTTATTATGGACCAAACCAAATTAGACTGGATATTTTCATAAATAGGTTTGGTTTTGGGGAGAGACATTTGGGTGTCTACAGAAAGAGAAAAGGTATAGACGGGAAAAGATAAAAAGAAAAACAAAAGAAAAAGGAAAAAGAAAGAAGAAAAGCAGAACAGGGATAAGGGGAAGGCACGCCCGGTTAGGCAACCATTCGCTTGGCCGGGGGATTATAGGGACAGAAACTTGCTAATCTCGCGCCCGATTAGGTGGTTCCTTGCCCTGTCGGGCGATTTTGTGTCCTCGATATAGCTGCTTCACGCGTCGGTTGGGCGCCATCTCGCCCGATCGGGAAAAATTTGTCATATACGGACCTCTACTTGTGCCCAGTCGGGCGGATGTTTGCCCAGTCAGGCAAAATTGATGCCACAATTTTCCTTGCTCTCACGCACTTTGCCCGATCGGGCAGATCCTCCGTGGTTTGAACTAAAGATTCTTTACTACTACTTGCAAGGGGTACCTCCATGGCCTTAATTTGCCTTGGTTCTCCACTTGACTGAGCCATTGCAACTCGATGAGATGGAACTCTCACTATGGGCTCATTTTTCACACCCTGTTCACTTTTCTGCACTTTCTCATCTTCAAAACCAAGCCCTTCACAATATAGAGCTCTCTCTATCCACTTCCTCTTTCCTTTCCTGCAGAAGATGCAACACGAGATACCGCCTCCAAGGGATCTTTACAAGAGCTTGGGGCTTTTTAAACAATTATTATCAACTACATCAATACTAAAACACTTCTCCTCTATCATGGGGCTTTTGGGGGCACTATTCAAAATAAAAATAATATTATGATCCCCTACTAATAGTGTCAGTTTACCACTTTTCCCATCTATAATTGATCCTGCAGTATGAAGGAATGGTCTGCCCAAAATAATTGGAGTTTGTAAATCTTCCTCCATATCAAGAACAACAAAATCAACAAGTATATAAAATTTACCTACTCCAACAGAAACATCTTCTAAAACACCTAAAGGGTATTTAAGAGAATAGTATGCCATTTGTAGAGTAATATTGATAGCTTTTAATTTACACATGTTTAATTTATTTTGTAGTACGGCACTGCATTTTGCAGTAAAAGCGACTGTCTTTACCTTACTAATAGATATTTTCCTAGTCAATATTTCTTTCATGAATTTAGCATATGCAAGAATTTATGTAATTAATTCTATAAATCCTAAATTTTGGCTTGACATTTGAGATTTTGTTCCGACGCTCGATTTTGACGCTCCAAGCTCGAATTTCCGTCGTCTAAATATTAATTACTTGGGCGACTCATTAATTCCTTCCGAATTAATTCGTCGCGTTGGCTCGTTAGGTTCTTGGGTGTGACCCAAAGGGTTCAGTCAAGATTAAGTTGTATTATTAATTATACATTAATATTACTGGTCGGAAGCGGCCTCAACCCAGGCTTTCCGATAACTTGACCTCACTGAATAATTAGCTTTCTAATAATTTTGAACCCCCTATCGGAATAATACACTAGTTTGAAGGACACAATTCCTTTCAATCTCCCACTTGCCCATCCGAACAAGCGAGCTTTTAGTGTATAGCCTTTCTTCTATGTCACTTAATGTCTCTGCAAGAACTGTAAGATAAGATTATTCGTCATCCCTATTACGACCAGAAGTTTTTCTCGAAATCCAAGTTTGACTGTCAATAAACATATGATTTCTAAATCTATCCGAGCACGGCCATGGATTTTCACAGTCTCGTTCTTCGAGATGCCTTGTAAACAACAAAGACATGTTCCCTATTATTAGTAGGGGACATTTCCAGTTCTGTAATGTAAGCTTCTCTTACTAAGAGGACCTAGCCTCTCGTATGTCGTCGTTATAATCTCCATGTAAGGTAGAATTTTGACCGACACCAAAACAGACTAGTACTCAAACAAGAGAACTAACAATACTCATGGTCGAGGAAAAAGGTTCCGATAGTAATAATGAGAAATATACTTATGACGATTTTAAATCTCTTAAAGTATTCTCATTGGTCGATCCGACATGGTTCTAACCCAATACCTATGTAAATGATATATGTCCTCGTAGCACAAGAAACGGTGCTATAAGTCATACTACACACTAATCTCAATTTGTCATTAATCGTCCACCGTTTAAATGACCTTGATTAGAGATAATTTTCGATTAAGATATTTAACGTTCACTTAATAGGTGTTTCTTTATCCAAGACATTGTCTTAATACCCTATTTTGAATATTCTTAAAATTGAATGGACTCATTATTTAATTATAAACCATAATTAAATAAGTTTGTGAAATATTTAGAAAAATTTTATTCCACTATGAAACTTCACAACGTTTGATCTTATGATAAATTGTTTTCCCAAATGTTTAAAGAGTAATACTCTTCATAAAATATTTATAGAAACCACACCCATATTTGATATGCTTGATTTCTTTCACACAATTTGTGAATGTTGTCGTTCACTTATTGCATAGGTTTAGTCATGATTACATTGCAAATCTTAGCATCTTCATTATTGACCATTTTCATAATAAGATCATAAAATTTTGAGAGTGTTTACGGATTACATGTGATTTATGATTTATTGTCCAAGTGATGGCTCCCACTCATTTTCATGTTTTGAGACCTTCAACTTGACAACCTACAATCTTCAACGTTCAACAACGAACTTTCCGTTTAACATCTTCCTTATTATTGCCTTTAAGGCAACAATATTCTCAACACATATTTTAGTAGACACCCTGATGATGCCTTTCTTGGCTTTCACTCCAAATGGCTCACAACGATTTGGGATACCCTAATCACTTGTGATCATGGAAATTTACTTTAAATTTCCCAACATTATACATGGATGCACATCCATGTTACCATTCTCAAGCCACAAAGCTTCTTACCTCGTGCTTACAAATGGTTTCCTTGTTAAGGATCTGATCCTTGTTAAGGTTTGTTCTTGCAACATCAATACATCAAATTATATTTGTTTCCATGAGTCAAGAACTCATCCTTTTACTTATCCAAGTACTTTGGATGTCCTTAATCATAATATAATGATCTAATACTTATATTCAAGTTACTATTTAAGTACTTCACATGCTCTAAGCAAGTAAGTCGTGTGACGATTCCATATCATAGCTTTACATGATGGATTTAATTGTAGAATGATTCTCAATCTTAATTCCATCAATTTGACATTTTAGCTCATTCAATCTTGCTAAATTGTTTGCTATGTGAAATGGTTGAGAGTCTCTATTAGAGTCTCTCATGTTTGACTTAGTATTTAGACTAGCTTATGCTTAGTTCCAACATTTACTTAGTTTTATACATATGAGTCGAAAGCCTTTCAAGGTCCTTCATGTTTAACATGATAAATTTCTTTACTCATTTAAACATTTTAATTAAGTCTATACCATGAACTTAACTCCCAATATGTACTAAGTATCGCCTTTATCTAGGTCCATTGTCGAAAATACTTTCAAATCTAATCATTTAGCATTAGATAGTTATTTCACAATAGAGTTCGTAAACTTCTCGTTGGACCTTTACTTTTGCTCCCACTAAACGTCTTATTCATTAGAATTTCTATGTTTCTCCATAAGCCAACCCTCTTTTTTTAACTTTATGAGAAAACACGTTCCAATTCCTATATGCAATACTTCCTTTAATCCCATGACGGATTCCTTGAGCTAGCTTTAAAATCTAGCATTATTTAGATTTTCAAAACCCTTAGACTATTTAATAGTCACTTTCAAAATCCTATTTTAGGAAAGTGGTTTTGGTATCTATTTTTCCATATATCGTATGTGCAATTTTTCTTGAACAATCACGAAAAGGCTTAAGCATTCCAATTGGTGAATTGGTGTTTATTAAAATTAACTCCACGAATTTAATTATATCCTTATCAACCAATCTATCTATGTATGTATATACATTTCCACATTTTTTAGTTTTCCCCTTGAAAACTTATTTGCAATCGATGGGTCTTTCAACGTTCATGCAAATTAATCAAGTTTCAAATATGATTTTCAAACATGGAGTCTATTTTGGATTTTATGGCGTCTAACCATTATTCGGAATTTGGATTTGTCGTAGCTATTTTACAAGACATTATTCCCTTACTATATAATAGTAAATAGTGTCCTTGTAAGTCTTAGGTTAATTTCTAATTTAATATAAATTTATAGGAATCAATCTAAGCCTTTGGTGAATTCAATACCTATACGAGGTAATTGTATCAAACACTTAGTTTCAAAGCGCTTCCAAAGCCCTTTTATTAGTTGATCTTACTCAAACATTTTAGATGTTTTATGAGTAGTGAATTCTCTTCTAAGGCACTTGTAAAGAACTTTTGAGTATTCTTGATCAAGCAATATCATGAAGCCCTTTTAAGGTCTTCCGAGATTCTCAGTTCTTGTTTGTTGCTAAGCTCGATGGTCATGGAGTTCATTTTCCTCCCACTTGTCGTTTTGGAAATGTGTTACTTTCAAGAAAGACACGACTTAGAGAAACAAACATTATGTTCTCAATTAGGTTATGGAGGTAATTCCCGTAGTCTCATTTGTATGCTTACAAGGAGACATGTATATTGTCTTTGGGTAAAAGTTCATTGTGAAACAAACATTCAGCTCCCACTTGAGCTATCTTAGCCTTTATTGAGTTATTAAGCTCTCACTGAGCCACCTAGCTTTCACTAAGCCGGTGAACTCTACTAAGCTACTTAGCTCTCACTGAGCTAGTGAGCTCCTATTAAGACTAAGAACCTTAGACATATTTCTTTAGAAGTTAATTCTATCCATAACTTAATATGGCGTCCTTTCTTAGCTTCGACATTTTGTTTAGTGTAACATTAGTTTTGTGCAAATCTTAAATAACTTTATAGGAAGGGATGTGAACCATCATCGTTCGAGTCATTTTAAAATGACATTGAGGTCTCCATGAAGAAATACTATATTCTTTGTGGAGTTATTTGTTTATGAAAATTTCCATTCATAACTTTCAGATGGTCACACTTGGCTCAAGCAAATATCGCTCGATCTGATTTAGAAGTTTTGATATCTTGCTAATTCGATTTTGTACTGATCGAGGGATTAGAATAGTGTCGTTAGTCTACTAACCCTAATCAAATTAACAATTTATAATACCTAAACTACCCTAATACGAGTATAGGGGTAAGTAAAGGGTCGAACCCAAAAGGACTAAGTGTATCAATCTATGCTAATTAGACTACTAGGAAAGCTTGTGAGGTAAGAGAGGTTCAATTAAACACTACTAAGAGCAAATAACTAAAACTAGGGAAAGTGGAATCCAATTACATCAATGCATTCAACAACATCATACAATTAGATGAAAATGACCTTGATTAGGAACAATCAACACATTTAACTCACTCTCGCACAATTAAGCATGTTAATTATCCTACTAAACTAATTCACTCTCGTGCAACTGGCCTAGCAAAGATATGGAGGAATTTAGGGTTCTCAAACAACTCACTTTCGCACAATTGATTGAAAACACAATTAAAAGCATAGAATCAATTAGCTAGAAAGATTCTAATCCATAAAAGCATCATCCATACGCAATAATCAAGAAACAATTTCATACTAACCACAATCAATCATCAAATTAATTAACATAACCTTCATCCATTTCCCTAGAACAAAACCTAAACTAACATAATGAACAAAAATATGGAAAACAAGGTAAAATAATAATAAAAGCAAGAATCAACAACTAAACTAATTAATCTACTCAAATAAACAAATAAATAAGCAAAAACAATAATAAATGAAAGCAATAAAGGTGAGAGAAAGTTAGGAAGACTCATTGAATTTATGAGAGGGAAAATCCACAAATTTGCTTCTTCAAAATCCCAAAAACTCCATGAAAAATCCAAGCTTTCTCTCTCTAAACTACTCCTAAACTAGAGAGAGAAACTCCTAATCTAACCCTAAGAGAGAGAAGCTCTCCTAAACTAACTAAGAAAATAGCATAATAGATCCCCGCTTTTTTACAAAGAGTCCCGTCTATATATATGTGGCTCCACACAAAAGAAAGAGACTTGGACAACAAGGCGCAAATAAATCGTAAACCCAAGCGTGCGCGCCCGCACATGAGTCCTGTGCGCCCGCACACAATGTGTGTGCGCCCTCTCATCGTAGTGTGCGGCCGTAACTTTGTGGGTACGGGGAAAATAAGCGCGCCCGCACATGAGTCATGCGCGCCCGCGCAAAGGTGTGTGCGCCCGCACAGAGGTCGCGCATAGGGTCGCGCAAACTCTCTGGTTTTGCTCTGTTTCTTCAGTCTGGCTGTGCGGGTTCTGACAAGGCTGCGCGCCCGCACAGCCTCACATGTGCGCCCGCGCATAAGCCGCACAGCACCCCGCGCACAACAGATAACTTGGCTTCTTGATATCCTCTTTCTTTCGGCGCATAATTCCTACAAAACCAAAGCATGGAGATCAAAATAAAAACAAAGAAGATAAATTAAATAAATTAAGAAAATAAGCTAAAAACTATTAAAAACCACTTAAAAACTCGAAATCAAGATAAAAGACAAGAATAAGTAAATAAAGAAATAAAGGACAAAAAGGGTTAAATTATTGGAAAAATAAGCCGAAAAACGACTCAATAAACACCCTAAAAAGTGGCATAAAAGTCACTTATCAAACTCCCCCAAGCTAACCTTTTGCTCGTCCTCGAGCAAATTAACATGAAACACGAATGAAGGAGAATGATTTATTCAAGCAAAGCTAGAACACTTAAGGAGACAAGAATGTACACTAACTCACTTTCGTAGGAATCACGGTCACTTTTAGCAACTAATGACAAGCCCTTTAAACCCCTAGATCGCCCTAGAGGACGAGTGTGCTCTCGTGAGGGTGTCCTAAGAGTTTAACCCACAACTCTAAATAAAAACCAAGGCAAGGCAATAAAAAGAAAAGAAAAAGAAACATAAAACGAGAAAGAAAAACACAAGTTCATATTTGGACAAGAGATTGGAACAAACACCGATGGATGCAAACCTTTCTAAATAGATAAATGTATGCACGTTCCAAGATGTCAATGGTTGATTGAAACATAACATATGCTAAGCATAGAGAACTAATGAGGACTCAATCCACCCTTGCCCCAACCAATCGGGCCGCGTTCTCTCCACTAGCTTCAAATCAACCCTTAAGCTAGCTTCTCATGATTCCACGAAGGAATCGGAAAAAGATAAAGAAATGAAAAACTTTGAGAAGGTAATCCCAACATCTCAACTATGCATACTCTCTCCATAGGTTTGAAATCTATCTCCCTCCACCGTTCTTTGACCTAACCCCACTAAAGTCTAAGGGACTTTTATTAGGTTGTAACGTAAGGCTAATGGTTAAGGCAGGGTAAAAATTTGAAAATTTTGGTGATATTTCCTAAGTGAAGCAAAAGAGTGGCCTACTCTCAAAAACAAACTCAAGAATTCACAAAATATCAAAAAAAAATACCAATAATGCCATCTCCCACAAGCTTACTCAACACTAACACACAATATATACAAAAAGAATGAAGGAACGCTCCCCCCCCCCCAAGCTTGAACGAAGCATTGTCCTCAATGCTTAAACAAGGGAAGAAAACGAAACCAAACTAAAATATATTTGTGTTTTTTGTTTCTTTTTTTTTTTTTTTTTTTATTTTTTTTATATGTGTCCTTGCCTTTTTCTAACCATGGACGGCTTTTTCTTGAAACTTCATTTGATTTTCTTGAATTGCATCTTTCTTCTCGAACTTTTTGCATATTCTTTTCAAGCTCAACTTTCAAATACTGTACTTAAACCAATTCACAAAGTTTTCTTGCTCATGATCAACACTCTCAAAACTCAAACCTCACATGCCTATGCTTCACTAACTATAAGGGTTGGTAAACATAGGCCATTGGGTTTGTAATGCGGTTTAAACAAGAGCGGGAAACATTAGGCTCAAATTGGTTAATAAGTAGGTTGATGCAAAATAGAAAATCAAATTTGTAACAAAATAAAAAGAAGATAAAGAAAAATGAGAAAAGGTGCCCTTTTCCTCCCCTAGAGAGGCCCGGTCGCGATCTTGGGAGCTAGAGGTCAAAACAAGGATTAAGACATGCATAGTCAAGGATCCTAAATAGCCGCTCAACAAGGTGATGAAGGCTAGAACAAATGAAGCTCACAAGGGATTATAACCAAACAAATACCAACCAAGGGTTTCAAATCCACTATAGAGAGCAACTCCATCTTACCACATTCCCGTGAACTAAGGCTTCATGGACCCCTAAAAGTTCTTAAACCGGCTACCTTAGAATATAGTATCCTAGAGTCAACCAATGACACTCTCAAACCGTGCATACATTTACCACTTAGGAAGAAAAACATTCAAGAATGCAATTCCAAAACAAAATGTCCAAAATAAGAACAAACAAAACACATTTTGCCAAAATTACCTTGAAAATAAACAAAAATCTTTTTGGAATTTTCAAAATATAAGAAAAGACATGAAAATGCATATACTCAAGTGCATGGCATAAACGAATCAACATCCCACCAAACATGATAGGATACCCTCCCCCAAGCTTGAATGAGACAATATACTCAAACATAAACCATATAAAACATGGGAGGGGAAAAAAAAGAAATCAACCCAACAAACCAACACATGTCCAACGAGTTACCAACCATTAGAGAAAGAGCTAAGAAAGATGTTACCGGATATTGGTGGGTGTAACTTCCCGCAAATGAACCAATTTAACCTTTCAAAGCCGATTTCCTCTTGAATTGAATCTCGATTTCCATATGCTAGCAAAAATAGGCATCAAACTTCCTTGATTCTTGATCCAAACCAATGCATTAGTGTATATCAAGTCATGTACCTAGCAAAAGGACACACAAACATTTCCATGAGAGAAAATCTAATCTAAAAAGAAAAGAAAATGAAAGCAATAAAAGCCTCGGGTTACTTCCCGAGAAAGGCTTGTTTAACGTCCAAGCGAGACCGCTCTAGTAAATAATATTGCAACGAACGCAAGAGCTTATCAAATGCACTACTACACATCTCATATGATAACAAGTAGGCAAATGACGGGAGGAGGACGTGCAACAAGATTATTGCACGTAAATGAGGAGGAATATGCCAAAAGAAAGAAGAAAAATCAAAAGAAAAATCAAGAAAATAAGAAGAGGAAGAAGAAGAAAAGTAAGGAAAAGAATAAAAAGGCAAAACCTCCTCAAAATCTTTTTGGGTGGCATAATCACCCATTTCCTCAATGATGGGAGGATGAGAAGGAAAAGTCTCATCAAAGAAGAGAGGGTCCTCAATAGGCTTTAAGACAAAAGAGGGGAGGAACATAGGATAGTAGGGGATGTGGTCAAATTTCCTTGAGAAAGGGACATGAGGAAGGGGAGGAGAAACAATGGTCTCACAAAGCCTCACATCACCAATGAGGGCATGAAAATCAATCATTGAATCCTCAAAAGAACACTCATGACTCACATCTCCCTCAAACAAAAACTCTCCAATAGAAACAACCTCATCCTCCTCTCTATCACAACGATGAACAACAACTCCCTCAAGATCCTCAAAGCCTAGAGTCTCTAAACCATGCATGAAAGGATAAAGGTTTCTCTCAAATTCATCCCTTTCCCATGAAGCATTGCCAATGAACTCTTTCAAGAGGCTATGATGATTTGTTACACCTTCAATGAACATACTAGCCATAACCTCAAATGAGTCCAAAGACTCATGGATAGAAGGGTCACAAACATGCAAGGTAGACTCATCAAGATGGGGAAGGGGGTTGGAAACCTCAAAATCGATATTTTCTTCATTCACAACTCTTCCACCATCACTCAAGGGACTTTCAATCTCTCTTGATCGCTCAAACTCATCATCATCATCCTCATGAAATCCCTCATTCAAAATTGAAGATGGCTCACTCACATCCTCCCCAAGGGAAGCTCTCAAAGGGGGTAAATAAGGGGAAGGATGGCATTCAAGCTCAAATGGGGAATGAAAAGGATCAAAATCCTCAAAAATCCCCTCATCACAAGAAAATCTCCCCTCAACTTCACACCCTTGGCCCACATCATTCTCAAAAACACTCTCACACTCCAAATGAGGTGCCTCACATCCATTTACATCAACCAAAGCACTCATCACTTGGGCAAGCCTCACTTCTCTCAATTTTTGTTCCTCTTGAAGCTCTTGGAGTTGTTGGGTGAGATATTGCATTTGAGAAAGAATTTGGGCTTCAATGTTATTGGGTTGAGGTTCATGATCAAATTCAAATTGCACATCATCAAAATTAGCACAAACCTCATCAAAATGAGCATAAGGGGGAAATGTGTCAATTTGCATACTTGGATTATCACTAGGCACATAAGAAGTATCAAGAGAATTCATGCAAAAATTAAAAGAATCTTGGCATTGAGAATCAAAGTAAGAAACATGAGATTCTCTATCTAAAGAATCCTTAGCAAGCCATGTGAAGAAATCCCACGCATCATGCATAGACAAATGACAAAATCTACCATTATTCATGTCCTCAACCATTCCCCTAGTATACTCATTCATGCCCCAATAAGCTATATCACAAGCATCATTAAGAGAACACCCATGGTAACTAAGAAAACCATCTAGTCTTTCAAAGTAAGCATAGAAGGGTTCACCATCAAATTGAGGAAAAGATAAGCATGCCATTTTTATACAAAGATTGAACAAAGAAATGCAAACAAAAATCAAATTATATACAAGAACCTAGCTAATCTAATCAACACAAACTAATGAACGCCTTAGTCCCCGGCAACGGCGCCAAAATTTGATCGAAGGATTAGATATAGTGTCGTTAGTCTACTAACCCTAATCAAATTAACAATTTATAATACCTAAACTACCCTAATACGAGTATAGGGGTAAGTAAAGGGTCGAACCCAAAAGGACTAAGTGTATCAATCTATGCTAATTAGACTACTAGGAAAGCTTGTGAGGTAAGAGAGGTTCAATTAAACACTACTAAGAGCAAATAACTAAAACTAGGGAAAGTGGAATCCAATTACATCAATGCATTCAACAACATCATACAATTAGATGAAAATGACCTTGATTAGGAACAATCAACACATTTAACTCACTCTCGCACAATTAAGCATGTTAATTATCCTACTAAACTAATTTACTCTCGTGCAACTAGCCTAGCAAAGATATGGAGGAATTTAGGGTTCTCAAACAACTCACTTTCGCACAATTGATTGAAAACACAATTAAAAGCATAGAATCAATTAGCTAGAAAGATTCTAATCCATAAAAGCATCATCCATACGCAATAATCAAGAAACAATTTCATACTAACCACAATCAATCATCAAATTAATTAACATAACCTTCATCCATTTCCCTAGAACAAAACCTAAACTAACATAATGAACAAAAATATGGAAAACAAGGTAAAATAATAATAAAAGCAAGAATCAACAACTAAACTAATTAATCTACTCAAATAAACAAATAAATAAGCAAAAACAATAATAAATGAAAGCAATAAAGGTGAGAGAAAGTTAGGAAGACTCATTGAATTTATGAGAGGGAAAATCCACAAATTTGCTTCTTCAAAATCCCAAAAACTCCATGAAAAATCCAAGCTTTCTCTCTCTAAACTACTCCTAAACTAGAGAGAGAAACTCCTAATCTAACCCTAAGAGAGAGAAGCTCTCCTAAACTAACTAAGAAAATAGCATAATAGATCCCCGCTTTTTTACAAAGAGTCCCGTCTATATATATGTGGCTCCACACAAAAGAAAGAGACTTGGACAACAAGGCGCAAATAAATCGTAAACCCAGTCGTGCGCGCCCGCACATGAGTCCTGTGCGCCCGCACACAATGTGTGTGCGCCCTCTCATCGTAGTGTGCGGCCGCAACTTTGTGGGTACGGGGAAAATAAGCGCGCCCGCACATGAGTCATGCGCGCCCGCGCAAAGGTGTGTGCGCCCGCACAGAGGTCGCGCATAGGGTCGCGCAAACTCTCTGGTTTTGCTCTGTTTCTTCAGTCTGGCTGTGCGGGTTCTGACAGGGCTGCGCGCCCGCACAGCCTCACATGTGCGCCCGCGCATAAGCCGCACAGCACCCCGCGCACAACAGATAACTTGGCTTCTTGATATCCTCTTTCTTTCGGCGCATAATTCCTACAAAACCAAAGCATGGAGATCAAAATAAAAACAAAGAAGATAAATTAAATAAATTAAGAAAATAAGCTAAAAACTATTAAAAACCACTTAAAAACTCGAAATCAAGATAAAAGACAAGAATAAGTAAATAAAGAAATAAAGGACAAAAAGGGTTATATTATTGGAAAAATAAGCCGAAAAACGACTCAATAAACACCCTAAAAAGTGGCATAAAAGTCACTTATCATGTACTTCACTAGACTCTTGATTTATAAGTTTTTTCACATTTGATGAATATAGCCATATTACATTCAAATTCTTTGTGAAATGTTGAAGTAAATGAATCCTCTTTAGGTTTCAGAGTCAATTGTCTATATCAAGAACAATAGCTATTTACTTTGTCAGTTTCAACAAGTAAGACTTGCTTGTCTTAGAACGATTCCGAATTGATCAACTATCAAGAGCCTATCTAATAGATCCTTGAGTACATTCTTGTCGATGTGACATTGCTAAAGATGTTCGGAACGCAAATCATACCCATGACTTTTAGCTTTTCCCAGTTTTTCATGTTAAGAACATGTTTGTTTATAACAAGCATTCTTGACTCATGGCTTGGATAAACATGGCATTCAAATAAATTTGCAACTATTTCTCATTGCTTTGAATGTGAGTCCTTCCATGTTTAAACGGATCAATTGCTTATTATGGAACATAGTAACCATTATTCGTTCCAGCCTTAGCTCAAAAGGTCTTTAAAAAAAGCATGTGACCTTACCATAATTGATGTAGTTCTCCTCGCTTCATTCTAATCTTGTTAGTTAATATCTTAGCTTATCTTACATGTTTGAGGTCACTTTCAGAGTGGAACACTCAAGCAGTATCCGATGTTTTGTGTAGATAACAAGTTGCTAAGATAACTACAAAAACATGAACTCATGGGTAGAAATGGAATCTAATTCCTTGTCATTGTTCCATGTTTCCTACATTTCTTATCATACAATATCTCATGACCTTACTTGAAGAACCATTTCTTTAAGTTCCTTGAATTTTACACTTTGTTAGGCATATTCAGGCACCTTTTGCGCCGTAAAACAAAGTTTCATCTTTTCCTTTAATTCACGCTTGAATTACTACATCAATGAGTCATACTCATCTATATATTAAGCGAAAAGATATGTTGGTTGTCAATATTGACAATTTTAGTTTGCAACTAAATACTTCATGTTTTATCAAAATTACCTAGTATTTTGAATACATGGTGTCCAACCGTCCTTTCGGACTTAGTTATAAAAGTTATTTATGAGAATTGTATTTTAGAAATGCTTTTCCTTTCTTTGTGAACCATCCTCAAAGATTTACTTTACCAATCATGAAAACAATATAATTTGATTTAGAATACTACAAATATAAGTGCAAAGTATAACCATTTATCAAGAATATAATAAGTTTGAAATTTTAAAGCATTCATGAAAACTTCAATTTTATTAAACGTCTTATTCACGCATAAAAAACAAGTCCCTATTTGGCGAAAATAAGGCGATTCAAAGATCCAAAGAAACAATGAGTAGTTAAGCATGCTTTGGCTTGTCTTAACCCTCAATCTTCTAAGGTAAGAAAATCTTTGCTAATGGCTCCATGCCATTCTTGGTTAGATAATCGTCGCATCTTATGCTCTCTTGACAATTTATCTCTTTTCCCTCGACATGTATGGACTCAATCACTCATATCGTTAAGTACAACCATAACCAACATGCACACCCAGTGTGATTTACGTTCCTTAGAGTAGTGATTGTGCCTGACTTTTGCGTAGCCCACCATCACACTCGTTCGGTTGGTAAGTGTTTTTTGGGAAGGCAAGTTTTACTCAATATTATTAGGGACCTAGGATTTCTATGTTGGTTTATTTAAGTGAACTTAATTAATCATCACAACATAATGAAAACCTAAACACACATCTAACATATCATTCGTATGAAAGCATAAGCATAAATATGTAAAGCATAAGCATTTGATGCATATTGGAAACTAGCATGAGCCCTTGAATTCATCAAGTCTTCAAAAGGTCTTCTTTTGCAACTTCATGGCTTCGTCTTCCAAGAACCTCCGTCTTCAAGACTTGACCAAAATTATAAAACTACTAGTATCTACGATTAGGACTAATCTAAATATGTAAAAAATACTCAATGGTACGAAAACCGTATTTAGATTTATAAAAATACATCACGGCAAGTAGTTCGTATTTTCTATCCTAATCGGACCCTACTAGTTGCCATTTTATAAAACCTGTGAGATTATATACATTCCATTCATCCATTCACTATTTGTGAATGGCCCATGCAATTTAAAATGATAAACAAGTAACAATGCATAAACCACACGTGAACTAGTAACTAATCTAGGTGGTTAAGCTAATTAAGTCAAAGTTGTTTAACCGATTATGTAGTTAGCGCAATTAATAATTGAAGCTCCCACTAAATTCCGCATCCATCTTAATTAATCAAATTAATTAAGATGGTGAAAAAAAAATTTGCCAAAATCAAATTTTGCCAATGCCGCTCATATACCCGAGGTCTAGCCTCTAAAAATTTTAATTAAATAAACGAAAATAACTAAAATAAATAAAACAGCAAAATCCGCAAAATAACATTGCCTTAAAAACCCGGGGCTAAAGTTACAAGTGTGAGATTATGCGCATCGTGCCGTAAACACGTAGCACACCCACACGCACTCCCCGCAAAACCAAGCATGCACACACACTACTCATGCTCGCACCAGCCACAGCCAGCCTAGCACAATAGCGCATACATCACCATGCTGTTATTACGCCATGATGCTGCTTGTTGCTGGCTGGCACGCCATGCTTCTAGAAGCGAGCAAAAGTTACTAACCTCCCTCGCACACACGCACGCACAGGCCTGCTGCTCCGATCCATGCGCACACCTCGCACGCACACACCACTCGAGGCGCCCAGCAGCCTCGACGGCCTCATGTGGGCTGTGTGAGCAGCCTAGCTGGGCGAGAACTTGCTTGGGGCTCTTAGACCTCGATTTGTGTGCTCATGCGTTGGGAAAATTTCTTGATTTTTGTGTGACATTTTTAACCAATTCAAAATTAATTTATCGAGGAAAAATGATATTAGTAACAAGTCTAACTTAAATAAAATTCATCCAAGTGCACTTAACAAAAATGATTTTCACAAACCATTCTTTAATAAAATTGGTTTAACTTGGTGCAACAAAATAAATTAGGGCATATACTCACTATTAATTTGATTAATCTTGTGATTTTGACAAAATAAGAGGGTGTTGGAAATATAAACTTCAATGTTCAAATAAAAATTCCAACTTTTACACTTCTGAATCCTTAAAAAATCATCTTCCAATATGAAGATTTATAGAAATTTCTATCACAAGATTGAAACTTTATGATTTCAATCAACTAAAAAATGATTAAAACAACAAAGTTCAACAAAAATCATGGAATTTAGTAACTCAAAGTTTCAATCACTTAACATAATTAAAGATTGAATCTTTAGGTAGAAGCCTCAAAAAGAAAGATTTCACACTTTAATGCAATTAGGTAGAATCTTTCAAGCACAAAATACAACCAAGTAATTATGCTTTAAAGAGATTAAAATTGACGAAAAAATAACGCAAAGAATTAAATACATAATCACCATATTATGCGATAAAGATTCAAGGTAAGAAAGTCTTAAAAAAATTTCGTCAAAACGAAAAAATCCCACGGAAAAGGCATTTCTAGTTCGATTTTTGCTTAAATCACAGACGTAACAGGGTGAAAACGTTTCCAAAACGCCTTTTCCACCAAAAATTCACTATTTTTGGGCAAAAATCTGGGTTCTGTGCCAAAAATTGCATTTAAAAACTTAATTACAATAATAAAACCGAGCCACTAATCTAATTAGCAACTTAAAACCAGAAAAATAAGCCATAAATAATCTTGAAAAATCATGATTTTAAAAATAAACGAGCGAGGCTCCGATACCGCTATTGGGGTTTGGTGAGTCCGACTCACCGCGGAACGAAACCCCAGCCAAGACTGTTTTGGGTGTTTTTGTCCCTCGGGAGAGTTACGTCACAAAGATTGGCCCGGATGAGTTGTACATGCAAAAACAACGGAGACTCCGGGTGGTGGAGCTCCGCCTCCGACGATCAAGTTAGTAACTTGAAAGGGAATAAAGAGTACTAAAATTTAGGTGGGTATCTGCTTGGATTCCAAGCTCAGGTGTTTCTCTGATGAGAGAGTAAGTAGGTGTAATAAATGATTCAATGTGTCCCCAAAATGGGGAAATATCTCCCTATTTATAGGGACGTTGGAGAATGTGCCCCTATCTAGGTCACTTGACCTAGGTTTTGGTGGGCTGCGCCGAATAACGGTGCTTCTTGGGATTTTGGCCCTTGAAGGCCGCCATTTCAGAGACTTATCTGAAGGGGACACGTGTCAAATGGTTATTGGGCCATTTGGGCCATCCTGAACTAGACACGTGGCCTCCTCTCATTGGTCCATATGTCTAGGGTATTTTTACCCTAAACATTTGCCCCTCACAAGGGTCACGTGCATGTCACGTGAGGCCTGTGACACATGTCCACCTATCAAAGGTGAACAGTAACAACGGATAGTAATTTTGAAATTCAAACGGGGATGCCCCCGTTTTCACCTTCTATAAATAAAAGTTTACCCCCCCCCCCCCTCTCTCCTCACCTCATTTTCATTTGACTTTCTAGAGAGAGAAAGAGATTTTTAGAGAGAAATTCTCTGCTTCCGTCTGCATCAGAGTTTTTAAGATTCCCGTGTGCTAACGTTGCAACACCCGGTTCACCGACTGTAGTTGTTTTCAGATTTTCAGAGCTAAAGCGAGGTAACCGCCTGTATCGTCTTTAGTTTTCCTTTTTCAACTTGTATACATTCTTTTTCCGCCTGTATACATAGTTTTAGAAAAAAAAATGAGTTCTCAATCCACATAGTCGGCACTGCCTAGGCCTTTTCTGGACTGTTGGAATTTTAGTGCTCATCTCCGAATTCCTCGCTCTCTGTGTCTGTGCAGGACACAATGCCCAGAGTCAAACAGACGGCCAGAAAGTCTAGGAGCCGGCGCACTATGGATCGAAGTGCCAGCTGATGAGGTTGTTCTGGATGGGGAACAGGAGAATTTGGAGGGGAGTGGCAGTTCTGATGAAAAGGCTCCCTCTTCCTCTGGGAGTTCCGATGTACGGGAGGCAGGCGGTGAAGAAGCCGCCTCCTCTAATGGTTCCGGCGAGGCCGAAGAAAGGTCGAGGGCCGAAACCTCTAGCTCTGATCAGGATGACTTCGCGGCTGACTATCAGCAGCCGACGAAAGTCGCTGACAACCCCAACCCTAAAAGGATTAGGATGCTTCCGAGTGACATAGCCCTGTTAAAGAGCGGTTTCAGGGCTTTCAAAGAGAAGCACCCCTTTGGAAAGGGGTGGGATATTATCGTCCTGCCTGCTGACGCAGTAATGGCATGGGACGATGACATTGAGAATGCAGACCATTATTTCGTCTGCTACGAGGCGGTCATAGAAGCCTGACAGGGTAAAGTCGTATCCCCTAATCAAAAGTAATTACCTAAGTCCTCTAACTAAAGTAGATAGGGAAGTAGGGTCGAACTCCATAGGGAAACAAGTCTTTATATTCCTAATTAACTATTATAACCTAGATTATTAGGTAACCAATATTTATATTTGAATAATAAACTAAAATACGGAGATCAAGAATAAGGAGAAAATAATATATAAAAGGATCTAGGGCATAGGTTCACCAATAAATAAAATTCCAGGGTAGAATATAATAATCATTCATCAATGCATATATTAATCGGATTATAAAGGGCTTTCGCTACGTATTATAATCACATAATTAATTTACCGGTATTAAATCTGATCTTTCGAATCTCGGCTTAACCATTTATAAATTAACCTGCCTATTGAAACTAGACCTAAACATCAATTCTCATCTGTCGAATCTCAAATCAATATTGTGAAACTCATGCATAAAAGATCAGGCCTAATCTAGTCACAGAGCATTAAATCAATCAATAGGAAATTAATCTAGCATTGAAAATCAACAACAATAAATTACCCCTTCATATTATTCATGGATTCCCATAAACCCTAGAAAGAAAACTACTCACACATAATCAAAGCGATTAAACAAATCATGATAAAAGGAGTAAAATAAACTACTGAGATTAAGAGAAGAGAAATAGTTACCAAACTAATCTGTATTAATGGAAAATAATTAAGAATAAGAGTTGAGAGAAAAGTTAAGAGAGAGAAAAATCCTAAGTAGAGAGATAAAGTCTAAGAAAAAAGATAATCAAAATTCCGTACAAAAATCCTACTTAAACGTTTTCTAAAACAAAAATTAAAACTAAACTAATCAGGCTCCATAAAAACACGCGCCCGATCGGGCGAAGGGCCGCCCGATCGGGCCCGCCTTTTTCTTCGCGTTCCTTCTCAGCAACATCGCCCGATCGTGCTAGACGCTTACATGATCGGGCGCGCTATAAGCACGCACAGCACCAACGCCGCGCTGCGCCCGATCGTGTAACCTCTTGCCCGATCGGGCCCTTGCTTCACTTTGAGGCTCGGACTTCGATTGGGCTTGATTTCTCGGCCCAATCCAGATTTCCTCTTCGGGTCTTGAATACTCGGTCTAATAGCCTCGGTTTCTCATACCGAGCCCTTAATCATCGGCTCTCACCGATCCTGGGCTTCAAAAGTGGTCGTGTCCTTCTAGCTTCCGTAGTTGATCCACAAAGCCCGGGAAAATGCTCCAAGAGTGAAATTTCCTGTAAAATACAACTAAAACTACAAAAACACTAGAAAACACAAATTAGTAATAAAAGTGGCTCGAAAGAGCCAAAAACACTACAAATAATGACCAAGGGACAGGGGTAAAATACTATATAAAATGGACATATCAAACTCCCCCAAGCCAAACCTTTGCTTGTCCCTAAGCAAAGATCTCATTAATGAATCAATAAATGTGCTTCACCCCAATAGTAAAAATCAAGCACAAACGATTCAAGGTAAATCAAATAAACATGCTTCAAAATCAACCAATCAAATCCATCTAATTACCAATCTTCCCTAACAATTGTCAAACAGAGCCACCACAAGAGCATATAGAATTCAAGACTAGTGCTCACGCACTCAACTCTCATTTTTGTGGCGAGTAAAGATGTAATCGATCGCTCTCTAACCAACCCCTTTATGTGAACCATGCCCTCCCAACTCACACTCTCGTGAGTATAAAACAATGAACGCTCAATCCTACTAGTCGACTCGAAAATGCCAAATCATAACTTCCATTGATAAACGACACTTTCACATTCATACAATTCTATGCACATAGGTCGGAAGGTCTTTAAAGCTTGTAATGTAAAGCTAGGGTAAAGGGTAGGATAAATTTGGGAATAGGTGAGAGAAAAGCTATGCTTAAAGGAGCCATATCCTAATAAAACCCATGATTAAAATAAATAATGATCATACATCTCCAACAACATAACCAACTCAAACATCAACCAAATATACTCCAATCATAATAAACAACCCCAACTCCTACATTTTCACTCATAAGATATAATAATAAAGAAGTGGAGTGAATAAACAAACTTTATTTTCCAAACTTGAATTTTTCATTGAAGCTCAAAATTATTTTTCTTTGATCAACCTCCAACTAGAACATTTGAACATTTTTTTTCTTTTGAAGTTCACTTATTTTTTCACATTTTTTTTTCTTTGAACTTCTCTTTTTTTCATAACATCATGCTTTATTTTTTTCAAGAAAATATGGTTCTCAAACTCATCAAAAATAAACATGATCAAAAACAAAAACAACTTCTCAAAACCCACCCAAATTGTGCAAATAATAAGCACACTACAAACTCCCTCACCTCACTCACTAATAGCTCTCCCAAGCCGAGCTTGGGACTAATAACCAATGGGGCAAAATAGGGTTGTAATATGGCTAATAAACAACAAAAAGTCAAGGTAACAACATGGGTAGCAAGAAGGGAACAAATGTATCTACATTCGTCTGGAGGCTACCTAAAAGAACAAATGCCTTCAAACTCCTCAATGTGCATAATAATGAATCATATAAATATTACTAATAGTTGCAAACCAATACTCAAATTCATTGACATACCAGGAACTATGGAACTATCACACATTCCTTACCAAATCAACTAGTCAAGCACTATATTCACAAGTAGTTGGACAAAATTGACGCATGTTAAAGTTTCGAGGCAATCAAACATCAAATCATGATCAACTAATCCACAATGCCTATCATCAAATACCAAGAATCAAAACAATTTTCTCAAGTAAGGGGCACAGGGAAGCATAATTTATAATTCATTGGAACGTATTTTTGAATATTTTTTTTTTCAATTTTTTTGTATTTTTTATATAAAAGAAAGCAATAAAAACTATACTAGGAAAGCAATAAATAGAGAAAAGAGAAAGAAGGTTACCATATATAAAAGAAATCTCCCCCCAAGCCAAATCAAACAATATTCTCATTGATTGGGAGAGTAGTTAGGAGGAGCTACTCCTCATCGTCATCCATCCTCTCATATCGTCCTCCATGACTCGAGCCGACACCACCCTGGCTCGGTCCAGCACCACCACAACCCGAACCACCTTCAAAGCAGTTAGGGTCTACATTCCCCCCCATACCCCCAAAAGGAGCATCACCCCCATAACCATGGACTGAAGAATAGTCCACATAAGTACCATACGCACCGGGGTGAGAATACCCTCCTTGGGGGTATTGGAACCAATCGAAAGTAAGTGAATCGGGGGGAATAGCCCCCCGACGGCATAATCATCATACATGGGGTATAGACCCCTCCCGAGGTTCCTCTCTATGTGACCAACCCGCCCATCCAAGGTGCTTAACCTAGAATCTAGGTTTTGCATCATACCCTCAACTCTCCCTTGCCCCATCTCGATACGGTCTAATTGGCTCCTAAAAGCCGAAAAGTCATAAGGGGCATTGGGGTCGACGTTACAAGTGACCGAGGAAGTAGGTATACCATAGGTGAAGGGTGGAGGTGGTGGGTAGTGTGGTGAATGGTGAGTGGGGGAGTGGTCTAGGGGGGATTGGTGGGGTTGTGGTGAAAGGTGTGGTGGTTGAACCTCACCTTGACCATTAATCTCGAAAGTATAAGAAGGCTTCGCCTTCTCAAATTTGGTCAAGGCAGGGTTGAGTAAGGTGAAGGCTTGGTCCCTCCGACCCGATTGTCGGTGGACTATCCACCAAGTGTCACCTCCTACGGGTTGCACCCAGTTCAAACTCCCTAAATAGGCTAGGTCCATAAGGTTTGATCCTACAACTTTCCTATGCCCATCCGAGTTCCAACCTAGGTGTTTTCTAGCAATGTGGGTCACTAACCCCCCAAAATAAATAGGTGCCCTAGACCTACTAGCCTCGGCCGCATTGGCCGCCCTTTGGAAGTGATTGGCTATCCTATGAGGTATGTTCAGTTTTTCGGAGGTAGGAATTACATAGGATGCCAAAAGTTCCAATTCATCTCTCCTAACATTTGCCGGTTCATGCCTCCCAAAAATAGTGAGGCCGGCAAATCTTTGCCAAAATTTTGGGACGGGATGTTGAATCCACGTACCTTTGGCATGCCGGAGGTTAACCAAATCCTCCCCATTTAGCCTCTTATAGACCACAGCGGTGTGGTCTTGAGAGGGTTCAATCGGTTTATCCGATTTCAATTCAAACAACTTTCCGAATTCTTTAAGAGTTAGTCTCACATCATTGTTTAATAATCGGAATTGTACATGAGTAATTAGTGCATTCATTTTAATAACTTTAAAACTTGAAATAAATTATAATGTTAAATAATCATACGTATCATGGCACATTTGAAAGAAACCACTCATGCCTATACCTTTGAACAATTTTCCAACATATTTATCTAAGCCTAACCTAGCTAGTGTGGGATGATGAATAAAACGGGTAGAGATTACCTGGCGATCGATGAGGTTTAACATCCTAGCCGGTTGCTCTTCCGAGGTAATGACAACCTCCTCCCATCCCGGAATTTGAAGGTCTGGGTTGACCGTTGGTTGTGGTGCCCTCGAACTCTCACCCCTTTGTGTCCTTGAACGTTTTGAGTCCATTAAATGTTGAAAAATTTGATGTTTGGAGCTTTCTCTCTCTAAGGGTTTGAAGGAAGTATGAGAGAAAGTGGGAGAAAATAGGTGGGAAATGTAGGGGACGATGTGAGGATTAAGAATATGTAAGAAATTTGAGGTTTTGATGGATGAAATAGAGGAGATCTTTGATTGAAGGTGTAGTTGAAGGTGTGAAAATGGAGGTTTTAGAGAGAGAAAGTGTGAAGGAGAAAGAAGAAGTGAGAAAGAAAAAGAAAAGAGAAAGGGAGAAAGGGGTTAAAACCCCGGATCAAAAAGGCGCGCCCGATCGGGCGAAGGTGTTTAAGGCCAATTTGCAAAGTGCGAGCCCGATCGGGCGACCTCCGCCCGATCGGGCGCGAACTCGAACCTGGAAATCACCCTTTGCTCGCCCGATCGGGCGGATTCCCCCGATCGGGCGAAAATTCCCTCGATTTCTTCCCTCACTTGCGCGCCCGATCGGGCGAAATTAAGCTTCGATAAAATCAATATTGCGCGCCCGATTGGGCGTCTTTGCCCGATCGGGCGAAATTAACTCGATCTCTGATCCTAGATGCGCGCCCGATCGGGCGAGCCTTGCCCGATCGGGCCCGTACCCAGACCTGGAGCTTCTCTTTCTTCGCCTAAATTTTCTTCTCTTGAAACCTCCGTTCTATGGGATCTAAGCCTGTACAAAAACACTCATGAAAGGTAAAATTTCATTCTCCTCACCTCTCTAAAATAGAAATATGAATGAAGAAAAAGGAAAACTAGTCTAGAAAGCAAGAAATACGGGTTGCCTCCCCACAAAGCGCTGGTTTATCTAGGTCCCGCACGACCCTCTTACCACATCTTAATAACAAGGATCCTTGGCCTAACGCTTGATTGGGTGGTTTTTCACCCGGTCTAGCGGTGTTTAGGCTACGACGCGGTTTCCTGACGTGCCCTGTGGGGCGCCAATCCACCTTATCGGGTGGATCCTCCTTGACTTGGGTAAAGGGTTCTTCAATGCTACGCACCAAAGATCCTTTTTTGATCGAAGGTTGCTTCGAATTGTCATTTCATTCAACACTTGCAACTCGATCTGGTGGAACACTTACCGTAGGCTCAAATCTCACAACTTCCTTGATTGGTTCCACCTTTTCATCCTCAAAACCAAGACCAACATTGTAGAGTGCTCTTTCTATTGCATCGACTTCCTTCTGCCATTTATCTATCTCATCTGAAAGAGATGCAACACAAGATACCGCCTCCAAAGAATATTTTTCAAGAGCTTGGGGCTTGTTAGAATAAATCTCAACCACATTAACACTGAAACATTTTTCCTCAGTCATTGAGCTTTTAGGGGTATTATTAAGATTGAAAATAACTTTATCATCCCCTACTGATAGTGTTAACTTACCACTTCTCACATCTATGATTGCTCCTGCAGTATTAAGGAATGGTCTACCCAAAATAATTGGGGTTTGCACATCCTAAGCCATATCAAGAACAACAAAATCAACAGGTATATAAAATTTACCTACTCTGACGGGGACATCCTCTAAAACACCTAAGGGGTATTTGAAAGAACGGTTGGCCATTTGTAGAGTTATATTGGTAGCTTTTAATTTACCCACATTCAACTTAGAACACACAGATAATGGCATGACGCTAACACTAGCACCCAAATCACATAATGCATTATCAATCAAGAGATTACCAATATGACAAGGGATAGAAATACTACCCGGATCTTTTAATTTAGGTGGAGACTTATTTTGAATTACGGCACTACACTCAGCAGTGAAAGCTACTGTCTCTACCTCACTAATAGACCTTTTCCTCGTCAATATTTCTTTCATAAATTTTGCATACGAGGGGATTTGTGTGATTAATTCAGTGAAGGGAACTGTTACCTTCAAATCTTTTACCACCTCCAGGAACTTACCAAACTGCTTATCCAAGTTTGTCTTCAATTGACGATTGGGGAATGGGAGTTTGATAATTGGCTTTGGGGCATCATTGCTCTTGTCTGGGGTAGCCACCTTCTCTGGAGTCGTACCGTGCAATGTAAAATTAGATGTGTTAGTACTATCCTTTAGCCCTACAGGGCTATCAACTACATTGTTTGGTTTAACGGAATCAAGATTAGCATTATTTAATAAAACAGTTTCATCAACTCTGGGCATAGGGGGCCCTTCATAGTTTGAACCACTCCTTATAGTTAATTGCAAATGCTTGATCCGTAGGCCGGGTCGGCTGTGCCGGCAGAGCTCCTTGTTGGCGGGCTTGTAGAGTAGCGGAAAGTTGCGCAATTTGATTATCTACAATTTTATTATGTGCTAGAATTTGATCAATTGTCGCATCTCTACTCTCCATGTGCTTTTGCATATTAACCAACATTGCTCTTATTTCCACCAGAGAAGGGTCAGAAGGTGAGGAGGGTTGTTGTGGTTGGTTCTTCTGACTAGCATTGGGATGGTAATATTTCTGCTGCTGTTGCTGTGGCGCCTGTGGTTCTTGTTGTGGTGGATTTTGAACATTAGTACTCCGGTAGGAAAGATACGGATGATTCCGATACTCAGGATTGTAGGTGTTGGAGTATGGGTTATTCTGCCTATAAGCTTGAAAGGCATTAACTTGCTCCACGGAACTCCTGCAATCTTGCTCCCAATAACCTATAACACCACAATTTTCACAGAAAGCCTCGTTAGAATTATTATTAATTGCAGAAACATTAGCTACATTGGCAGAGCTAAGATTATCTAATTTTTGGCAAATAGAGGTCAGCTGAGCTTGCAAAAAGGATACAGAGTCAACACTATGCTTCCCCTTGTTCGCAAATCCTCTAGGATTCCCATATTGGGAATTGTGTATCGCCATGTCTTCAATAACCTGACCTGCATCATCAACATTAAGATTCATAAATCTCCCACTAGCTGTAGAGTCTAAAATTATTCGAGAAGAATTTCCAATGCCATTATAAAAGGCTTGGATTAACTTCCATTGTGCTAAATTATGGTAAGGGAATTCTCATTGTAGATCCTTGAACCTCTCCCAAGCCTCATATAAAGATTCATCGGCTTCTTGGGCAAAGTTCTGAATCGCACTCCGTAGTACGGCTGTCCTCTCTGCAGGATAATACTTGTTATAGAAATTCAAAACAAGAGTTTCCCAGTCAGTTATACCAAGTGCAGTTCTATTTAAGCCATTAAAAACCACAATTTAGCTTTTCCAGTTAAAGAGAAGGGAAAGAGAATCTCCCTGATTTGGTCTTGAGTGACCCCGGCTTGCCTGATGGTATTACAGTATTAACAATAGTCGGCAATGTGAAGATTCGGGTTTTCACCCTTGGCTCCACTAAATTGCTTCCTCTCTATCATTGTTATTAATTGAGGCTTAATTTCGAATTGAACCCCATCAAGAGCCGGAGTAGGGGAGAGACGTGGAAAATTTGTAAGCTTGGGTTGTGAGTAATCACTAAGCTTCTTTGGAGCCGTCATCTCTGATTCTGGATCTGATGATACCGCTGAATCGCTAGAACCAGTTGGAGGGTCTCAGTGATTATTGTTATTATCACCAGAATCCGCCAGGATTTGCTTGTAGAGATTTTTCTTTCTATGAAAGGAATGTTCGATCTCAGGATCGAATGGGATGTAACCTGATCTGGAACACCTGGGCATAAACAAAAACTAGAAGCAAATATGAGATTTGCCTCAGAGAACTAATGTTCTCTGAGAAAAAAAGAAAATAATCTAGACTACAAAAACAATCAGAAATAAAAATAAAACTGTTTCCCCGACAACGACGCCAAATTTTACAGGTTAGAGTCGTATCCCCTAATCAAAAGTAATTACCTAAGTCCTCTAACTAAAGTAGATAGGGAAGTAGGGTCGAACTCCACAGGGAAACAAGTCTTTCTATTCCTAATTAACTATTATAACCTAGATTATTAGGTAACCAATATTTATATTTGATAATAAACTAAACTACGGAGATCAAGAATAAGGAGAAAATAATATATAAAAGGATCTAGGGCATAGGTTCACCAATAAATAAAATTCCAGGGTAGAATATAATAATCATTCATCAATGCATATATTAATCAGATTATAAAGGGATTTCGCTACGTATTATAATCACATAATTAATTTACGAGTATTAAATCTCATCTTTCGAATCTCGACTTAACCATTTATAAATTAACCTGCCTATTGAAACTAGACCTAAACATCAATTCTCATCTGTCGAATCTCAAATCAATATTGTCAAACTCATGCATAAAAGATCAGGCATAATCTAGTCACAGAGCATTAAATCAATCAATAGGAAATTAATCTAGCATTGACAATCAAAAACAATAAATTACCCCTTCATATTATTCATGGATTCCCATAAACCCTAGAAAGAAAACTACTCACACATAATCAAAGCAATAAAACAAATCATGATGAAAGGAGTAAAATAAACTACTAAGATTAAGAGAAGAGAAATAGTTACCAAACTAATCTGTATTAATGGAAAATAATTAAGAACAAGAGTTGAGAGAAAAGTTAATAGAGAGAAAAATCCTAAGTAGAGAGAGAAAGTCTAGGAAAGAAGATAATCAAAATTCTGTACAAAAATCCTACTTACACTTTTTCTAAAACAAAAATTAAAACTAAGGGCTTGTTTGGCTGTTTTTTGTTTTGAGTTTTCAGTTTTTTAAAAAACAAAAAACCAAAAACAGGAAACAAGAAAAAGGTGTTTTAACTTTTCTGTTGTCAGTTTTCAAAATTAGCATGATTTTAATAAGTTTGACTAATTTTTTATTCATTACATTACATATATCATACACTTTTAAAATACAAAAAACCAAAAAACTGAAAACCGCAACAATGCCAAACGAACCCTAAACTAATCAGGCTCCATAAAAACACGCGCCCGATCGGGCGGGCCCGCCTTTTTCTTCGTGTTCCTTCTCAGCAACATCGCCCGATCGTGCAAGACGCTCGCACGATCGGGCGCGCTATAAGCAGGCACAGCACCAACGTCGCGCCGCGCCCGATCGTGCAACCTCTTGCCCGATCGGGCCCTTGCTTCACTTTGAGGCTCGGACTTCAATTGGGCTTGATTTCTCGGCCCAATCCGGATTTCCTCTTCGGGTCTTGAATACTCGGTCCAATAGCCTCGGTGTAACACCCCGTATTTTCGAACAATTACTTTGTGTGTGTTTCAACCTATAAAGCCTAATTTTTAATTTAAATCTCAATTTCTAAAGTAAAATGCTAATTTAATTATTAAGACCGTTCTTTGTTTTAAAGGTCATCCCAACCTTTTTAGACTCTAATTATAGTATTTTGACATAACGTTTGAAAGTTATTATTTAAAAAGGTTCTATATTTGAGTTTTTATCATTTCAAATGTATTTGACTTGTCTAAATTGATATTAGCCTTACAGGGTGATTCCTTAAGCTTAAGCATCAATTTAGTAAGTGCTACTAAATTATATGTAATTTTAATATCTAATCTATTGCGATTGATACAGGTCATCATGGGTGATTCCTTGACTAATGTACCAATCTAATAGGTATAAAATGATTTTTGGAGTTTTAAAAACGTTTTACATGCAATCATATCAATATCGATAAATAAAGTTGTATTGGGTGAATTCGTCAACTCGTTTATCAAATTGGTACTATATTGTTTATAAAGTATTCTTTAATTCTTTTATTTATAATTCTCATTATAATGTCCGTTTATTAATTAGGTCATTATAAATGAATAATATTACTGATTTCACATTTCGTATTTTATGTCGCTTTTCGGTACTTATGAACTTTATATACATTTTCAATATTGTGATTTAAATTATTATTTTCATTATTATTATTGAGATATCAGTAATAAAATCTATATTATCGTTTTTGAACGCGTTTTAAAATGCCTTCCGTTACATTCCTTTTCTAGTCTAGTTTCGAGCCAACTAGCATTTATCTATGGGTCGGGTTTTTCCCTTAAAACTCTCATGAATAAATAGATTAAGATAAGTAGCATTCCTAATCTCATTCTTAAGCCTAAATTAATCATTCATTCAAGCCCATAAGTGTAGCTTAAGTTAGGGTTTATATGAAGCTCATTTGAAGCCCAATTTCTCTCCTCTCTCACGGCAGCCTTAAGGCTGATTATTCATCAGTTTTTAAAGCCTAAACTCCCTAATTACTCATGTAATAAAACCCCCCTTTACTCCTCTTTAAGTGGCTGTCCAAGACCCTTCTTCTTCCTCTCTTTTAAACGTACAAAACAAGATGATTGGGCGTTCTTTTCGGTGCTTGCATCTCATCTGTTTCTCTCCTTCTTTCCCTCAAAATTTTTGTGTGATCTGAAGGCTCAAACATGGGGATTTTCGTGGTTAATTTGCTGTTGCTTTTCCTCTCAAATTCGAGCACTCAATTGTACTCAAGAACATCAAGACAAAGGGATGAATGGAGCTTCGTTTGGGGCGTTTTGGTGAGCAACCCTTGCTGCACTTTAATCTGATTTAATACCGCCTTCATTTAAGAGGTAACTAGCACTATTCCAAGCTTTAGAATACATGGCTAGGATAGGTTAAGGCTAGGTGCAAATTAGAGTTGGTTAGATTAGAAAATGTTGTAGTTTATCTCATGTTTGTTTGCTGTTTTGTGTGTGAGAAATGAGTTTATCTTATTCATGTTTTATTTCTGGTTTCTATGCTAGATAATCATGCCTAGAAGATGTAAACATACTAGGGTTTGGTTCCATATATTGTTATTGTGTTTTTTCTTGGTGGTTTTTAAGAATTATATGAACACTAGTGCTCACAAAACTGCAGCTGTAATTCCTATCATTGTGCAGTACGTTTCCAGCCTTTATTTCCCTTGATTTGGTTTGTTTTTGTGCCTAAAATGGTGTAGCATCATGTTAGGTTTACTCCTAAATTAAATTATCATGTTTTTGGGTAAATTTTGATTTGTTTATACGCCTAAAAGTGCTGCCATAATGTCAGTTTGTGAACCGTGTGAATTGATTATATTTGAGAGATGTATTGCCTAATTTTTATGCCTAATCTTGTGCCTATCATGACCTATTATGTATTTAGAGTGTGTATGGTAATGGACTAAGGTTAATTGTGAGTTTAAGGTTGGTTTTGGGTGAATTTGTTGTGCAATGTGCTGCTGAAATTCTTGTTAGGGTCTGCTGCATTTTCGTGTTGTTTTCACCATGTTAAAGTCATAAATTTAAGCTTATCTTGTATGTATATATTTCCTAATATGTGTATTAATATGTCGTAGTTTTATTTTACCATTTTGGCATTGTTTGAGCGTGTTTATGAAGTGTTAACGAATTACTATAGTTGCTGCCATTTTTCTATTATTAATAAGTTGTCGACGTCGTTGTGCTTTAAAGTAGAATAACACTGTTTTTAGCACCGCTTCGCCAAGGGTTGTGTACAGAGTGTATTGTGATATTTTGTTATAATTAGCTTCGTACCCAAATCCAGACAATAAGAGTGACACCTTGTTATGATTTATAAATGATTATGTATATTTTGAAGTTAAACTCTTTTGAAGGATTTATATTGAATTTTGGTCTTAGAAGTAAAGACCTGCAGTATTTTCAAATTAGGGTTGATGATCCCTAAAATGTGTTTCGATGATTTCGAAGAATTATTTTTACCGTTTTATATGATTCGTGAGTGTAAGACAACCATTGGGCTGCGGAATTCAATGGTTGGAACATGCCAACATCTTGGGCTGCGGAATTCGAGATGTAATTTTCTAGGTTAATTGTTGTCGTCCGGAACTACTCGGGCTGCAGAATTTGAATAGGAAAACTGGGAGTTTGGCCATTCTCAGACGCAGACGGCTGCGGAATCGTCTGTAGGTTCGCCCTGACAAACCTTTGATGGTGGGCTGCGGGATTCACCGGTGTTCATATTTTATATGCTTGCCTCACTATGGATCAGTTTTCGAAAAGTTAAAATTTTCAATTTTAATATTATTACGCTTTTGTGAAGGTCTTCTTAAGTCAAGTCAAGCATTTTCTAAATCTCTTTAAAGAACCTTTATAAGTGTTACTTATTGCTTATGCTTTGGGTGCTATTTATTCTTACTCTATAATCATGTGGTAATATATTCATTTTTTTTAATATACATGTTTGTTTTGTATTGTATTGTAATCATGCTGCATGTTTTGACTTGTATTCCTATCTATGTATCTTATCATGTTTATCTTGTGTATATTGTGAAGTAGTTGTTTATCTTGTCTACTTGTTGTATTATTTTTATGTATGCTTCTATGCTTTACTCAATGCTTACCTTTGTGTTTCTACAAGTTTTGGGAGAACTGCTAGTTACTCCCCACTGATTGTGGAACGTAAATGTTATTTGCAGGTGAAGGGTAGCGTTTGTTGAGTCTGGGCTGAGAGCAGAGTGTTTAGGTTGTCCCCAAGTACTTTTATCGATTATTCTTTGATTTCTTTACCTCTCTTTATGTGATAGTCGAAATTGAGGTTGTTCTGCCTCGTTAAAAGTTTTCTTTGATCATTTGAGATTTCTTTCTCTTCATAATTTTTGTTTCTGTTATTTATTTATTTTGTTTAGTTTTTAGTAACCCTTAGAGTGACATTCCGTCTTGACGTTATTTCCGCTAATGTCTCGCCTTCTATTTTAGACGGGGTGTTACACTTGGTGTCTCATACCGAGCCCTTAATCATCGGCTCTCACCGATCCTGGGCTTCAAAAGTGGTCGTGTCCTTCTAGCTTCCGTAGTTGATCCATAAAGCCCAGGAAAATGCTCCAAGAGTGCAATTTCCTGTAAAATACAACTAAAACTACGAAAAAACTAGAAAACACAAATTAGTAATAAAAGTGGCTCGAAAGAGCCAAAAACACTACCAATAATGACCAAGGGACGAGGGTAAAATACTATATAAAATGGACATATAAAAGCCGGCCTCCGGTTCCCCCTCCATACTGGGATTAGGAAAATCCTAAAGGGGTATGATCTGGGAGTTTGTCAGCTCAGTCCCAACTCATGGGTGAACATTTTGAGCTACATCGCCGCCTGCGAGCTTCAAAATCTCGCTCCTAGCTTCTCCGCCTTTGCTCATATGCATTACTTGAGCAAGGCCCCAGGCGGTCACAGGGCTTGGTACACTCTATCCACCCTGCCCCTATACTTAATGAGCCTTGACAAGGTGTCCAAGTGGACAGGGTGGAAATACAAGTTTTACTTAATTTCTTTGCCAACTCTGAGACACAACCGGACATTGCGCCGGTAAAACCAGGATCTGGTTCTTTTGGGCAAGAAATGCCCCCTCCCTACGCTCTCCGCTAGGGCCCGGGAACAAATAATGGAGCCGGGTATCTTTGAAACCACTACTGAGCCCATGGGGGATAGGACTCATATTATCATTCCAAAAAACTAGATCCCCCACCCAGACTACTTCAAGGACGAATGTTTCTTGTCCACCTGTGGGTTAAGTCCCATGTTTCCCAAGGGTAGATCCACTTGCATCCGGAATGTTTGTGATTTTATTTTTTCATTACAAACTTCCCATAATTTCTTCTAACTTTCAATTTCTTTATGCAGCCGACGCCTTGAAAATGGTTGACCCAGCCAAAACTCCGGCTAAGTCAGCGGCACAACTGCGCAAGGAGGCTGCTTTTGCAAAGAAAGCAGTCGTTGAAGCCAAAGATTCCAAGAAAGGCGGGGTAAGACCGCATGACTTAGTATATATTTTATATAGCTTTTCAAAAGGCAAGGAGAGGATCTGGAAAAGGTCCCGGCTACCAAGGCCGCCTGGAGGGACCCTCCCCGGACAACTTCTACTGCCAAGAACGATCGTCCCACGACCGGTGGCAAGTCCCCTTCTGCAATGAAGATTCTGAGCAAAAGCTCAGAGCGCTTGCAGAAGAATGCACCGGATGTCTCTACGGCATCGAAGGGTGGCCCGCCACCTATTGTTGCAGCCGATGCGGCAACAACTGGGGAGGAGATTCCTGCGCCCCATCCGGATACCCAAGGTAAGGACAAGATTGAAATACCTTGTCCACTTGATTTCATGAGAGTCAAGACTAAGGTAGACCCCTCCAAGGGTTCAATTAGCAGCCGACAACGAATGAATGCCAACTATGTTGCTTCCTTCTCACATAGTACTTCTACTTTTGGTGCAGATCTTATATCCGACGAGCCGGATCTTGTTGGTTTCGCCAAACGGATGGTGAGGACCCTCACCCGGTCAGAGAAAAATTATATACCTGATCTGTAGGTAGTGGACGTTGACCAGATAATGGGCCAGCTGGCTGAGGTAAAGAACCCCAACCTTAATTATGATATTTTTCTTCATTTTACCTATGTCATAATCCGGATGCTCTTTTCTCGGTTAATGCTGAGAGTAGACAGGCTCCGAGGCCCCTTTAGGCGGAAGCAAGAAGAGGTAAATGACGCCAAACGAAGGGCCCTTGAAAACCTCAACTCTGCTGAATATGCTAATTATATGTGTGATTTAGAGATTAAAGCAGTAGAGTGAAAACAGGAGGAGCTGATCCGGAGCTTGACGGCTGCAAATGATGAAGCCACCGGCCGGGCTAATGACCTTTTGCAAAAACTGAAGGATGCTCAATCTGAACTCAAGGCATTAGAAGATGCTGACAAGGAAAACACCAAAATCCGGGCAGATGTTTCCCGACTAGGACTCGAGATCATCAATCTGCGGAACAAGCAGTCGGATGAGATCGCCTAGGTGCAAAAACGGCTAATGGAAGAGAATGAGCGGGACAACGCAGCCCCCCTGAAGATCACTTGGAGTATCCTCTACCCAGATATAGACTTTGAAGTCTATAAACTTAGGTATGATTACGCCACTAAAGTGTTTGATGCCCAAGTGCTGGGTAAGGCTCCTCCGCCTCGCTTCCAAGATTGGGCTGTCGATCTGGGATATGAAGTCTTGGACAATGAGGAGCAGGCGGAGGAAGAGCAAAATGAAGGTGACTAGTTTCAAGTTGCTGATGGCAAATCTGAAGCCCTCCCAACTGGTTAAGACTAGCCGGAGCAGCAGCCTCCCCCTCAGCCTTGAATCAGCCTCCCCAAATTCAGCGGCAGTATGCCAACTTCATTCTTTTCTTGCTTGTATGCCGAGTAATGTTGTATCTTTACCAACTATGGAGTTGGGTAAACAATTTGTTTCTTTTGCTTCTTCACCGGATATGATTCCGGTTAACAATTATTCTGGCCTTTGTGCCATTTTCAATATTAATGAAGTAATCCGACTCTGTCGGTTGTTTATATATATTGTGTTTAAATTTTTTCAATTTGCAATTTTTTACGTGTATACTGCAATTGTTTCGTATTTTGCCTAGCTTCAAAAAGCATCCGGCAATTTGCCATTGTCCATATTGGGACGGGCGGTTTTATAAATTAAGCAACCATCCGGCCATTGGCCTTTGGTCTTGTTCTAGACCAAGTGTGTAGCCACTAAGCATTTTTGTGCCTGGTTTTTATAACACTAAAGTTACACTAAATGTCGAGCTTAATTGGTTAAGCAATTAGGCCGTCTGAGCATTACCCAGGCGGACATGTAATTATAACATTAAAATGCACTAAGTATCAAACTTAGTTGATTAAACAAATAGTCCGTCTGACTATTACCTAGGCGGACAAATAATTATATTATTGAATCTACACTAAGTGTCAAACTTAGATTGTTAAGAAAAAAGTTCCGTCTGAGCATAACCCAGGCGGATAAGTAATTATAGAGATAACAAAACAATTTTGCAAACAAAGCCTGATTTCTCATTGATGAACTCACTGTTTACAAAAAATGTACATTTCTCAAAAGTAGTACTGTTTTAAGTTATCTACATTCCAAGTTCAAGGTAGACGATGGCCGTCTGGAGTTTCCAGACAGTAAGTGCCATCCCTGACTTCTTCATAGATCCGGTAGGGGCCTTCCCAATTAGGAGTTAGCTTTCCAGCTTCGTTGGCCCTACCGGTTGCCTCCATTTTTCGTAACACAAAGTCGCCAACTTTCAAATGGCGCTTGTGTACTTTCTTGTTGTAGGCTCTCGTCATTCTCAGACGGTATATCTCATGGCGCAGGGTAGCATTGCCCTTTCATTCCGGGACGGAGTCCAATGCTAGCTACATGGCCACCCAATTCGCCTCTTCATCATAAAAGCATGACTTTGAGAGTCGGCTCGTAATGTTTAATGGGCAAGACGGCTTCAGCACTGTATACCATAAGAAATGGGGTTTCACCGGTTGCCCCTTTAGTTGTAGTCCGGATGGCCTATAGGACATGAATAAGCTCTTTTGTCCATAAGCCACCGGCTCTTTCTATTTTCTTTTTAATGCCGTCTTAGATGAGGTTGTTAAAGGCTTTAACCTGGCCATTTGCTTAGGGTCAGCCGACTGATGCAAAACAATGTGAGATACCGTGATCTCCCAACCAAGTCTTAAGGTGAGGCGTTTCAAACTGAGGGTCATTATCAAACACCATGGACATAGGTACCCCAAATCTGGTGATGATGTTTTTCCAAATGAAAGAGTTGACATCCTTTATCTTGATGTTCTTGACCGGCTCAGCCTCTACCCATTTGGTATAATAATACACTGCCACAAAAATATAGCGTTTTCCGCCTAGAGCAGGCATATAAGGACCCAGGATATCCATGCCCCACTTAGCAAACGGGACTGAGCTGTGGATTGCCGTTAGATTAGTAGTCGGGCGGTGAATAAGCTTGCCAAACTTCTGGCATTTGTCACACCTCTTAACCAATTCTTAAGCGTCTGTTTCAAGAGTAGGCCAAAAGTAATGCTTCCTTGCTCTGACGGCTAGGGACCTGCCGCATATATGATAGGCGTAGTATCCAACATGCAATTCTTCAAGAACTTCTTTCCCCTTTTCTAGGGTAACACACTTCAATAACGATTTAAGGAAACCCACCTTGAAGAGCTCTCCGTTTCTCAACTCAAAGTTTGTTGCTCGCGTCTTCATGATGGCTTCCTCATGTGGTGAATCAAGAAGTGTGTCGTCTGTTAAATATGCCCGGATGCCATCCATCCAGGTAGAGCTTTGGTCTAGGATTCCAATGGGCTCTTCATATATACTTCTCTTTTCAAGAACTTCCCAAAAGACTAACCGAGGCGTATCACAGCAGGCGGATGATGCCAATTCGGACAACGCATCCGCCTGGTTGTTATCTGACCTAGGCACTTGACTTAGACGGAATTCCTCAAGTGCCCCGGCCTCTTCTTTGACTTCATTAAGATATTTGATCATAGCAGGATGAGTTGCCTCATATATTCCCTCATAATGGCTTACAACCAACTGTGAATCAGATTAGGCATCAATTTTTGTTGCCTCTGCTGCCCTACACATGCAGATTCCGGCTAGCAGGGCTTCATATTCCGCCTCGTTATTTAAGGCTTGAAACTTAAACCGCAGTGCATAATCAAATTTGTCCCCCTCAGGGGACTCATATATAATTCCTGCACCTCAGCCGTTCTTCGTCGAGCTCCCATCTACATACACTTTCCAAACCTGATCAATGTTATCCGGTTGAACAGGTCGTGTCATTTAAACAATGAAGTCGGCAAACGCCTAACCTTTCACTGCCTTTCTAGGTTCAAAAGTTATTTTAAGACTTTGCATTTCAATAGCCCATTTCATCATTCTACCGGATGATTTCAAGGTAGACATTGGCCGCTTGAGGGGCTGATCAGTGTAAATTACCACCGGATGAGCCAGAAAGTACGGCTTCAATTTCTTTAAGGCCATATATAGGGCAAGGCCAAATTTTTCAACCATGGGATACCGGAGTTCAGCATTTTTTAGAACATGGCTAATGAAATAGATCGGGAGCTGAATGTCGTCTCTCTCGGCAAGGAGAACATCACTGATAGCATGATCAGAGATGGCTAGGTACATATATAACGATTCTTTGGGCAGAGGACTAACAAGCCTTGGCAAAGAGTGCAAGTGTTCTTTTAGCTTTTGAAAGGCCGCCTCAATATCATCCCCCATTCAAATCTGGTCTTCTTCCTGATTGCTAGGAAGTAATAAAGGCATTTGTCACCTGACCGCCTGAGGAACCTCCCCAAAGCTGCCAGGCAACCGGTTAGTCCTTCAGCTTCCTTGACAGTGTGGGGTGACTTCATGTCAATTACCGCCTGTATCTTCTTGGGGTTAGCCTCTATCCCCCTTTGATCAATCAGGAACCCAATAAACTTCCCAGACTCAACACTAAAGACGCATTTCTTAGGGTTTAACATAACCTTATGCTGCCTGAGTGTGGTGAAGGTTTCTCGGAGATCAACAAGGTGATCCGCCTGCTGCTTGGATTTGACTATCATGTCATCAATGTACGCCTCCACATTCCTCTCGATTTAATTAATGAAGACCGTATTAATCATCCGTTAGAATGTAGCCGGCGCATTTTTCAAGCCAAACGACATCATAGTATAACAAAATAACCCCTGATCAGTGACGAAGGTTGTCTTCTCTTGATCTTTTTTCCATAGGGGTATCTGATGGAAGCCGGAGTAGGCATCCATGAAACTCATCAAGGCATGCCCGACAGTCAAATCGACCAGGCTGTCGATCTTTGGAAGTGGGTAACTGTCCTTGGGACATGCCTTGTTGAGGTCTGTGTAATCAACACACATACGCCAGGTACCATTCGGCTTCTTTACATGCATAACATTCGCCACCCAGTCGGGAAAATTACATGGCCGAATGAACCCAGCGTCCAACAACTTTTTTACTTTGGCAGCTGCCGCCTGACTTCTCTCATTGCCGTGATTTCTTTTCTTTTGCCGAATGTGCTTCTTTTTAGGACCCATGGCGAGTTTGTGGACAGCAAGATCCGGGCTAACGCCTGGCATCTCTTCCACCTCAAAGGCAAAAATGTCTTTGAATTCTTTCGGTAGAAGGTGCAGATCTGCACCCAACTTAGCATTAGCAGTCGTCCCAACCTTAACAGTACGCTCTGGGCGGCTGTCCTCCAGAGTTATATCAATATGGTCTCCAGCCGGCTGGGGACGGAGCTCAGCTGACCACTCCCCGGTCAGTGATTGCTATTTTTTCTCTTTTTTCACCTCCACCAGCACGGGAGCCTTTCTTTTATTCCCGGCTACTAGTGGGGCTGGAGCAGCATCCTTGACATTGCCAAGGTCTATTGGTTCCGGGGCTTGCCCGTTTGGGGCTACCGTATCCTTGACGGCTGAGAGGTAACACTCCCGGGCCGTCTTTTGAACCCCATTCAAGGAACCAACAGAGCCATCATCCTTCTCATACTTGATGAGCATGAGGGAAGGGATGATTACAGCCTTGGCTTTGTTGAGGGTCGGCCGACCTAATATAATGTTATAGGCGGTCAGCTCCTCAACGACCAAGAACTTGACGACCAGATGTCGTCCTTTCCCTTTTTCACCCAGCTGGATTGGTAAATCAATCCTACCGGCTGGGTAAACCATCCCACCCCCAAAACCAACCAAGGGGTGGGTAACCGGATGCATGTTGCTGATGTTGTATTTCAGCTTTTGCAAACACCGGAGACTGATGATGTCTGACGAGCTGCCGGTGTCAATAAGGATCCGTCCAACTAGCTGGTCGGCAACCTTACATTCAATGACAACCAGATCATCATGCGGACGCCGGACAGTGCCCCTGTACTTCTTAGTGATCAAAACGTCTGGGAAGGAGGCACTTCCTGCCTGATATCATCATCATCATCATCATTTTCCATCTTTCAAAGATGGCTCTTGGTGCCCCGGATGGTAGGGCCACCGCATGAGAACGCGCCTGCTATGGTGTACACCGGCTCCTTATCAGTGTCCAAACTACTAGCAGGATGGGGTGTCTTAGACGACTGCCGCGGGTTCTTGTTATTAGTCCCTTTGGACTTAGATATATAGGACTTTAACATCCCCTTGTCAGCTAGACGGTCCAACGCCCGTTGAAGGCTGAAGCAGTCGTTGGTGTCATGGCCAACTTCCTCATGGTATTGGCAGAATTTATTTTTGTTCCTTGATTGAATGGAACTTTTCATTGGATTCGGCTTATCTAGAGATAGCCGATCCTTGATCTCCATGAGGATGGAGTTGCAGTCCTTGTTAAACTCGTACTTAGGAACGTACAGTTTAAATTCTTTCTTCTTCTGAGACGGCTGGTCAGAATCACTAACCGCCCAGACTTCTTTTCTCTTCTTGCTCTCTTCCTTTTTCTTGACCGGCTGAGCAGGCCGGCTGTCTTTCTACTTGTCAGACTTCTTAGAGTCCGACAGGTTACTAGGCGAGCAGAGGTAGGTTGCTTGAGTATAGCTTTCCGCCTCCCTCAGGGCCGCATGTAAAGTGAAAGCCCCTTTTCTGACTAGGTCGAACTTAAAAGTCGACCCGTCTCTCAGACCCATGAAAAAGTCTGTAAAAGCTACCTCATCAGACAGTCCTTGAATCTGAATTCTGATCAGATTAAACCACCTGACATAGGAGCGCAATCCTTCTCTCTCTCCCTGCTTAATGGATCTCAAGTCAAGACTTGTTTTCTTCGCAGGGATGTTCATCGAGAAGTTTGAAGCAAACAGGAAGGCAAGCTTCCTGAAACTATCGATGGACCCGGTTGGCAAGTTGCCAAACCATTGTTGGGCAATGCTCTTCAATGTAGCCGGGAAGCATCAACACCAAGTGGCATCATCCAACCCCTGTAAGTACATAAGGTTGGTGTAAGCCAAAAGGTGATCTTCCGGGTTGGAGGTACCGTCATAGGTGCCTACCAACACATTTTTAACCTTGGCCGGCTGAGCCGCCTTGGTTATCTCCCGGGTGAACGCAGAAGGTTGTTCACCCAGGCGGAGCAGACGAAGCAGCCAGTCCAGTGGCTGGACATTATTGTATGTTGTCGGACCTCCAAAGAGGGTCGGATGCATGAAATAGGGAGAATACGGACCGTAGACCTGAGACGGTACGTACGGTGCAGTCCCAATGATGATTTGAGGACTAGAATGGACAGTATTACTTCCTGTGTTGCTCTCATGGAAGGAAGGTACATTCCCTGCAAATGTGTTCTTGAAGCTGTCTGGAAAGCTCGATGTAGAAGCCGACTCAGACAACTGCTTATTTCTCTCGCGGGTGATGATCTCCCGGGCGTCAAGAGTAGATTTTTTGCTTCCCATCGGCTGTTGAGTCCGACAAGGATTGTTGACATTCCTCTTAGGCAGAAGAATCTTGGACCAATCAATGATCCCAACTGCCTTCTACTTTGGATGAGGAGTTGGCTACCGATCCCTGACCGACTTCCCCTTCTCTAGAGGAGTCTTTTTTGCCGACTGACCCCTGCTTGTGCCAGCCCGACTCTTCGTGATCAGATCTTTAATTTCACCCTTGAAACTTGTCATGAACTTCATGAGTTCGTCTCGAGTGACGGGAGCTGATATGCTGGCCGTATGGGTTTCCCCTTCCGGCTATCCAGGAGGTCGTTTTGTACCCGCCTGGTTGGCACCCCGCTCCAAAGTGTCTCTGGGCCGAATGCGCTTGGTTATCAGGGAGCCATCCTCGACTATATAAGTTTCGACCTAAAGATCTTCATCCTCTTGGTCCGTGAAAACTTCCGGGTCGTCAAGCGGACGCTTAGGAGGTGGTACAGACTCTTGAACCATCCTTGAGGTACTCTCCCCACAGACGGCGCCAAATATTTTGGGTGTTTTTGTCCCTTGGGAAAGTTACGTCACAAAGATTGGCCCGGTTGAGTTGTACCTGCAAAAACAACGGAGACTCCGGGTGGTGGAGCTCCGCCTTCGACGATCAAGTTAGTAACTTGAAAGGGAATAAAGAGTACGGAAATTTAGGTGGGTATCTGCTTGGATTCCAAGCTCAGGTGTTTCTCTGATGAGAGAGTAAGTAGGTGTAATAAATGATTCAATGTGTCCCCAAAATGGGAAATATCTCCCTATTTATAGGGTCGTTGGAGAATGTGCCCCTATCTAGGTCACTTAACCTAGGTTTTGGTGGGATGCGCCGAATTACGGCGCTTCTTGGGATTTGGGCCCTTAAAGTCCGCCATTTTAGAGACTTATCTGAAGGGGACATGTGTCAAAAGGTTATTGGGTCACTTGGGCCATCCTGAACTAGACACGTGGCCTCCTCTCATTGGTCCACATGTCTAGGGTATTTTTACCCTAAACAAAGACCACACTTGCAATAAATAAAACCACAAAGCATAATTAACTTAATGACAAGACAAGGTTAGTAATTATACCTTCGATGCGTGCTTCGCTTGTTCTCAATGGGCTCTTACTTCGAAAGCAAGTCTAGAAAGTACGACGACCTCCAACAGAAGTCCACCCACAACTCGACCACCGAAGCCTGTTTAATACCTTGGGGTTAGCAAGGCCCGGCCAAAAACCCGAGTAATTGTGTGTCCAAAGGTTTTCACAAAGGTGATGCCTTTTTCAACACTTACTCAAGTGAACAAATCCCAAGCCATCTCTTCGCTATCTATAATGAAAGCTTCCTTGTGAATTCCACTCATCATTCAATGTGGGACTTTTCACAAAAGATCCCACATGGAAAGATTGGTGAATTCAACCCTTAGTTAAATAAACCATGGAACAAGTAACAAGTGTCACATGATTAGGTGAGGTCCACTTTCTCACTTGGTCCCCAAGGCAAGTCACATGCATTGTGAGCTAACCATGTGTCACCCAACCTTGAGCCCCAATTTGGGTTTTATTGGGCCACTTCCTTTTGGCTCGTGTCCATAACCCGTCACTCAGGTCCACGGCTTCCTTTCCACATGTCACTTCCACCGTGGCGCGCTGCCAACATGGCACGCTACCACTTGGTGGCTTCCACCATGGCTGCTGCCACGTGTAATACCACATGGCGTGCTGCCATGTGGTATGCTCCTATTTGGCATAATTCCCTAGCCTTTCGCGTGGCTAGGGTTTTACTTGTTACTGGAAGCATTTTCCCGTCTCGCTAAATCCTAAATTTTTGCTCGACATTTGAGATTTAGTTCCGACGCTCGGTTGCAATGCTCCAAGCTTGAATTTTCGACATCTAAATATTAATTACTCGGGCGAATCATTAATTCCTTCCGAATTAATTCATAGCGTCATCTCGTTAGTTGCTTGGGTGTGACCCAAAGGGTTCAGTCAAGATTAAGTTGTAATATTAATTATACATTAACATTACTGATCGGAAGCGGCCTCCACCCTGGCATTCCGATCACTTGACCTCACTGAATAATTAGCTTTCTAATAATTCCAAACCCCCTATCGGAATAATACACTTGTTCAAAGGACACCATTCCTTTCATACATTTCATAAACCAACTCAATTCTTAGCCCATTTCCCCACACCATAACTTACTTTCCCCTTTTCGTATCCACATCACAAAACCGAGATAAACTGATTTTGTGGCTATATAATTTTTGATCCAATTACTATTCAGTTTGACATGCCTTTCAATAAGCTTCCAAAAGTTTATCATAATTCCAATTCTGATTTAAAACGAAAAAGATATGAGCAAAACACTAAACTTGGCCCAAAACCGACACTCTTTCACTAAACCAACCATATCTTAAAATCTACAAATGATTTTAACCTGATTCTAATCTGGTGGAAAGTAGACTTGATAATCTTTCAATGATATATTATATGCCTTATCTTAAGTTACGGATTAAAAGTTATCATAGTTTTAAAAACGCGTAAAAAATTGGAATAACCGCGCAACAACGAAATTGTCGCGTCATGGTAATTGCTGATGTGTCACAGTGCTTGGTATCGTGACACGGTATTCTGCATTGTGTCACGGTACACATACCGTGACACGGCGCTTTTCTTTTGTCTATTTCACATTTTTTCTCACGCGAGTATGTCCTAGACGCATTTTTAGACAAACTTTACACCACGACACGGTAGATAATACCACCTCATAAAAATACAAAAGTTGCTTTTACCACCTCCCAATCAAAAAGTTATACTTTACCACCTCATAAAAAAAATAAAGATAGCTTTTACCACCACCACCTAACTTTGGTGACGAAAAGTTTGTGTGGGGCCCACCAGTTTTCATTTCCCTCCACATTTAAGACTAAAAACTTGATTTCCCTCTCTCTCTCTTCCTTTTCTCACCTTCCCCACTGAACTGTCATCAATTTCTCACCTCCCTCCATCAATTTTTCTGAAATTCAACCTCTCTCTCTCTCTCTCTCATTTTCTGTTCTTTCTTTCTGTAAACACTACTACAAAATTTAGAAAAAGATCCCTAGTAAAAGACCCATTATTTTACTAACAGATTTGTTTGATTTAAGAGATCCATTATTAATGATAACGGGTCTGTTAATTATAGTACAACGCAATAATAGACCCGTTGTAAAGCCTGACCGGTCTCTTATAAATATTAGGGTCCACAAATTAATGGAAACAAAAGAGAAGAAAAATGCATAGACCTGTTGTCAATCAGAATGGGTCTGTTATTTGTATTAGGGGTCCACATAAGACAATGACGGTTTGTCTTCTCTTCGAATTTCATATTTTTTTTAATTATTTTGTTCTCCCAACTCAAATACTCTTAATTTTTGTATATAATTCTCTCTCCTGAAAAACCTAACCTCATCCCTTAAATCAAAGTCCTCCTCCCTCAGACAATTCATCGTCTCTAATCTCTTTCACTTCTTTCCTCCATTGAAGTGTTGCTATTCTATGAAAGGCAATCTTTCTTCTTCCTTAATTTTTAATTTATGGTTTGTGGGCTATTTATATTTGTTTTTTAATTTCTATTTAGATCAAAAACTCCTCCTTGCATTTTCAGTTTTCCAAGCTAGCTAGGTACTCATCATATCTCTAACTTCATTTACTCTTAATTTCAACTAATTTTCAATATTGATTAAAGATCCAATGGCCTTTTTTTTATAAAGATTAACACTATGCGGTTGTTTATCCTTAATTTAGATCTACATGTACCAGAAATGTTGTGCTTATTGTCCAATTTTATGTTAATTGGTAAATTCTCAATTGATTCTTTTTATTTGATTTTTATTTTCTACGTTTCAACTGGAGCCTATAGACAATCCTTTGTGTTTCGCCCGGGAAAAGAGTGATCTTGGATAAGTTAACGATTGCATCGATCAGAGCTTGAAATATTGCATCTCGTGCTATTTGGAGCGCTTCTCTTACCTATCCACCATGGAGCTACTGCAACTTCTATCTTATCTAAGTATGAGGCGTGATTTGACTTATTATCCATTGATTGCTATTTTTTTAATTGATTTAATGATTTTTGTTGTACACATTCTTGTACATAATATAATACTTGTATATGGTATAAATTTTGTTGTATAATTTTTTATTAAATGAAATTATTAATTTTTTGGAAGGAATGTACGTGTTTATTTTATTTTGAATTTACATTTTGATATTGGGTTTCTTTGGTGTTTCAAAAAATGTAAAAAATATTAAAAAAACAAAAAAAAATATTAATTGGGCTTCGTCAAACTATTTTTTTTTTAAAAAAAAAAAAGAAAAAAAAATGCTAAGAGACCCCATTTCTTTGATGACAAGTTCGAATTTATTTAGCAAAGAGACCCCATTTCCCTAATAAAGGGTCTCTTAACCACTACTATAACAGACCCCTTTTCTCTGACAACGGGTCTCTTCTTTCTTAAAAATAGAACCTTACTTTTGAGGAGGTCTTTTTATCTAACAGACCTCTAAGCTAGAGACCCGTCCAAAGGCGGTCTCAAAGGCATGTTTTGACGGGTCTCTTTGCCTATTTTTTTAGTAGTGAAAAAGGTAAACCCTAAGTCTCACATTCATCACTCACTTTTCGCATCTAGGGAAGACTTGGGTCCACAATTTCGCAACAACGCAGCAAGAAATGTGTCATCTTCAACGCGTAGGATTCCAAAAGCTTGAATCGTTGCTTACAAAGATTCTCGAATTCTGACAAAAGTGGTATTTCTAAGTTTCGTATTGTACTTTCTGTGGGGTAATTGGGTGTAATTTGGGGTAAAATATGCTATTTTTGGGAATATGTGAATTAATCAATTATAAACCCTAATTATGCAAATCTTTAACTTGATTATAATGTGTAATTGTTAATTAATTAGTGTATTAGGGTTATCTTTACTTGTTAATTGTTAATTAAGTGCATGGTATAGCTTAATTGCTCTTTGTTGTTGTAATTGGTGAATAGCTCTAATTTGGATTGAGTAATTGTGCCATTAAATACTGAGATTCTGATTCGTTGTGTTTATTTGTTGTTGAATCTGTTAGAGCTAGGATGGATAAAGTGAACCTTAAAATTACATTGGCGGGGTGCATTTATACACTCTTTAGGTGGTAAAAATAGAAGGGTGTTAAATTAGGATGGTGGATGGATTTATTAGAGGAATAATATTACTATTTCTGACATAGATGTACACTTCTTAAGGGAGTCGGCTATAGTGTATGCTAATGTTAGGGTACCTAAGGGATTTAGTTGTTGGTATAAACAGAAAGGGAGGTCTTGGATAACTGGTAAAAGGGAGTTGGTTAGTGATGATGAGGTAAAGGTCTTCCTTGAGACAATGAATAAAGATGGGGAAATAGAGATGTATGTGAGTAGCCATGAGCCAATGCAGGCAACTGAGAAAACACCATTTAAGCTTATAGACGATTGTAATGAGTTAATATCAAAATACAGGACCAGACTAAGAAAGAGGTTGGGTGGGCCTAGAACACTTAAGACCAGCCCAATACATAGTAAGGATACTAGCTTTGCAGTTAGGAGAAGCCCAAGGTTAAAGGGTATTGTGATACATGACGAAGAGGCTAAGGATAGGGGTGATAGGGTTACCATAGCTGCAGATAAAGTAAGAACAAAAGATAAGGGAAAGGGAAAGCTAGCTGAGGGAGCTTCTGGTAAGTTCACTATAGAAGAAAAGGGTAAGGGGAAGGTTGTTGAGGGAAATGTTGGTGCTGGATCTGGGGCTTCAAGGAGTAGGGAAGAAGTTAAAGTTTGTGGATAACTCTAGGGATAAGGAGGGAGAAACCGAGTCTTATGATTCTGATATAAGTGATCTAGGACTAGAGTGGGAGGAGGGAGAGAAGGATTTTTATGAAGATAAAGATGATGAGGAGTGGTTAAGGAAAAAACTAAAGCAACTTAGAAGTCAAGGGCAGCTTGAAAGGTGTAGGTGAAGATCTAAAGGACCCTAGGGTTGACATTTACACCAATTTGAAAACAATCGAAGTGAGGATTGAAGAAGAAGTTGAGGATGAATCTGATGAGATTAGGAGCTTAGATGGTGAGTCAGATGATGACAATGGTGGTTGTACTTGGTTTAATGCTCACACATATTTCTCTAATCTTATCCACTTTGAAGTAATGTTCAAGTGGTTAGGAAAGCTTTGAGGCAACATGCAATTGAGAATAGGTATGAGTACTACCTATTGCATAATGACAGTAAAAGGATAACAACTTACTGCAGAAGAAGGTGCAGCTGTAACTACAACAAGAAAAGCTGTAGGTTGGTTAAGTGTACATGTGTGAAAAGGAGGAAATGTATATTCAAATTCTATGCTACTAGGTTAGTGAATCTGATGCTTAACAGATTAAGTCTTTAAGGTTGAAGCATAAGTGTTTTAGGACAAAGATAAACAAGAAGGTTACAGCTGAATTTATGGCAGACAGGTACTTGGAAAAGTTTAAGAGTAACCCAGGGTAGAAGATAAGACAAATTCAAGAGAGGGCATTGAATAATTTGGGGATTAAGGTTGGCTACTTCAAACCATGGTTAGCAAGGATCAGGGCCAAACTCATCATATATGGGTCTGCAGCTGAGCAATATCCTAGGGTGTGGGACTATAGGAAAGATTTCCTGAAGTATAACCCAGGCAGCAGTTGCAATGTTGTTGTTCAATGGATAAAATTTAAAGGCCAATCTTTATGAGAATGTATATGTGTCTTGCTCCACTCAGTTTTGGGTTTGTTTCTGGTTGCTGACCCATCATTTGGGTGGATGGGTGCCATCTTAAAGGAGCATATCCTGGGCAGATATTGGTGGCTTTAAGCAAAGATGGAAATAACAACATATTTCTAATAGCCTAGGCTACTTGTGAGATTGAGAATAAGGAGACATGGGTGTGGTTTCTTCAAATTCTTATGGAGTCTCTAGGCTATTTTGATCAAGGAGTTGGGCTAACATTCATGTCTGATAGGACGAAAGTAAGCAATTCCTTACTCTGCTATCTTTTTTGTATGTTAGTGTTTGCGTTAATAGCTCCCTATTCTAACTTTCCTAATTTTTCAATTTTTTAGGGTTTGATTGAAGCATTTGAAGAGGTTGTCCCAAAAGAAGAGCTCAGATTCTGTGTGAGACACAATTGGGAAAATTTCAAATTGCAAATTCATGGGGCCACTTTCAGGAGCTTTTTTGGGCAGCAACTAGGGCAAGCACAGTGGTAATTGCCTAACTTTAACCCAGTGTTTGCATATGCGTGTATTACTTGTGTTAACATATCCTAAGTTTGACTAGTTGTACCATTTGGCTTCTTGAATATGTTGTGTGTGTGTGTGTGTCTGCGTGTGTGTGTCTATTTGTTTGAATTTGAGGTGTCTATGGGGTCAATTAATTTCTTGAATTTAGGAAGCTTATGAATATCTTGTAAGAATCCTCCCCCCACCACTGGTCAAGGCATGCTTTCTCAACAACATGCAAGTCTAACATGTTGTTAAACAACATGTGTGAGACATTTAATGATGTCATTAGGGAAGCAAGGGATAAGCCCATTCTTACTCAAATGGAATGGTTAAGAAGGTACATGATGAAGAGAAGTAATGATAAGTAGGAGGCTGCCTGTAAATGGGAGGGCTTGCTAACCCCATATGTAAACAAGATTTTTGATGGCTTAGAGAAGTATGCTAGGGGAGACAGCTATGAGGTTCAATACAAGGATGATCAGTGCACCGTTGACTTAACAACTTGGACATGCACATGTTATAGGTAGGAGTTGACAGGGATACCCTATACCCATGCATTTGCTTTCATTATGGACAGGAGAGAGGATCCGGAGTTGTATGTGCATCCACATTACTATAGGGTCACTTAACTAGATGAATATGAGTCTCCCATTCAAGCAATAATGCCTGGTTCAAAGTAGTGGGAGAGGGTGCAGCTTAGAGAGCCTTTGCCACCAGTGATGAAGGTGCAGCCAGGCATACTAAAGTAAAAATAAAAAAAAAAAAGCTTGAACAAGATGAAGGGTCTTCTGCTACTACTTCCCAAGGAAAAAAAACAAAAAATCAAGAAGCAATGTAGTAATTATGGTGGGTTTGGATATTATGCCAAAACCTGCACCAAATCCCAAAGGAGGAAGGCCACAGCTGCAGACACCTTGGATGAAAGAATAGAGAAAGAAAATTGAACTGAAAGCTGCCAGACAAGTATACAACAATTTAATTTTGATTATGTGTTTTAGTTTGACTAACAACAACTGAGCCTTATGTTCTTATAAATTGTAGGCTGCATTAATAATGCCACAGTCACAACCTTGTACAACAGCAGCAGCATCACCTCAGCCTTCTACAGCAGCAACAACAGCATCATCCCATCCTACTACAGCAACAGTATCATCATCTCAGCCTTCAGCAGCAGCAACATATCTGGAATGTCTGAGTCGACCCACCACCAGAGGCAGAAACAAGAGTTTAAGTTAACCACCACCAATGGCTACATCTCAGCCAGCCTAAGCAAGACCAAGAGTTTATGCAGCTTGTAATAGCTTAGAAACTTTTTACTTGATGAACAGTTTAGTTTTTTAGGTAATCTTTTGTGTACCAACTAGTTAGACAAAATACTAGATGCACTTGTGTAGTGCTCTTTTGGTGAAAACAATTTCATCATTTTGTATGTATTAATGACTATGCCTTTTGCTTATAACATGAATAGGAATGACAAAATTAGGCACTAAAAATTAGAGCAAGCTATTCAATTTATTTCATTTCATTAAGCAAATATTCAAGTACATAAATTGGCAACCCTTACAACAGCCATAAAACATTAACTAAAGTTCCAAATGTCCTCAATAATCCTAAAAACTAGCAAAATACAACGCCATAACCAAACCAAGACAACAAAACAAAACAACAACAATAAAAACAGCCAAATTCTTTGATGTTCCTTCTTTTCCATGAACCTCCTTACTCATCTTCTTCTTGTCAGAATTAAGTGCCTTGCCCTTGACCTTTAAGCAATTAATTGCATTCAGCAAGCAACTCCTCTGCCCACTAACAACATCTACTACCCTCTTTAAGTTAGTAATCTCACCCTTCATCAATTTCTTGTCAAGTATCAAGTTGTTAATCACCTCTGTTTGTCAAGGTGTTTCATCTGGCTGATCCACCCACTCAAAGGCTTTACAACCCCTTGTCTCTGTCACAGGGTCATAAACTTGCAGGACCTAAACTTGCGTCCGGGATTCTCCCTAGTTCGGGAAGTAAGCATTACCATTGGTACGCCACATTGACAATTTTTTTTTTGATGGTGATACACTTATGGAAGACATTTTCTGCTGCAATTGACAAGCAACAACATCAAAATTACTACTAATTGAACACAATTACCATTGCCCAATCTTAATTACATTAAACAATTGTAATTTAAAAAATAACCCAATTTAATGAAACCTAACATGAACCTTAGTTTTATAATATGAAATTGGGGGTCAATTCTTAAGTCATATCCACACTTACAATCAAAGATAACAATTGCAACATAATAAAGACAACAATTGCGAAAAAATGCATACTAATTCATGGAATTTGCGATTTAACTGAAATTTGTACCTCTTTTCAATTTCTATGTCAATGGACTTTGTTAAATTAGCACAAATCTGGAACAATTGGATGATGGGATTGATAGGGTACAACCAATTTGAGGTTTTGGGAAGAAATTTGAAAAAAAAACAAGGATCCAATGGATTTTTTTTAAAGAAAATGGTGAGCTAGGTTATTTATACCTGAAAATCGAGGAAGAATGGGGTAAATTTGAAAGATTAGTCGTTAGTGTGGGCCCCACATCAACTTTCTGTCACCGGAGTTAGGTTATGGTGGTAAAAGCTATCTTTTTTTTTATGAGGTGGTAAAGTAAAACATCTGGATTGGGAGGTGGTAAAAGCAATTTTTGTGTTTTTGTGAGGTGGTAAAAGTCAATTTCCTTAATTTAATTGTTTGAATTTGATTTATTATTTATTGAAGTTACTAACAATTTATTCAAGATGTAGCAATTCAAGAAAACGCGGAAAGTGAGTAATTTATTCAATTAATTACTCTTTTTTTCATTCTTGTTGCTAGTATCATGAATTCATGATTAGGGTTATTATTATAATTTGATTTGACTAGCGCTATTATTGTTAAATTGCTTCCCATATTAATGTTTATTCTATTATTGTTATGATCACCATATTGCATGTTAAAGGGATTATGTAATTAAAAATCACAACTAAAAGATAATTTGGACAACCGGTTAAGGTTCCTTTTTAATCTTGTTATTAACTAAAGTGATCACAAATATTTTAGAATAATGTGTTGCATTGATACTTAAACTATTTAGTACAATAATAGTTTGGAGACAATTGAATCTTTGTTTGCATGCCTTTGAGATCGCAAGAATACTTTTAACTATAAGAATCAAGTAGATGCCAATACGGGCGAATGTGACTCCATGACTCACTTCGTACTATCATCCCCGATCCTCCTTTCTTGACTCCGAACCATATAGAGTTAGTAATATCATGGATTATGAATGGGGTGTAACCTTCATGGGTCAATCATTGTTGCCTATCGTTGTCCCTTATTTGTGGTTGTCTTTTATGATCCATGAATGGTATACACGTTCCTTACAAAAATTGTTAGCGGCTCCCTACTTTCCTTGTCCCTAATCGTTGTCCCTAATCATATATGTTAATTCCCACTTCCTATGAGTGCCAAGCATATTCACCACATGCTTAACGTAGGCGCACTTTGAATAATGCCTACAATAACAATCAATCATCAATGCAACAATTAATTAAATCATAAACGGCTTTTGCTATGTATTACAATCACATAATTAATGTATTGTTATTAAATCGCATCTCTAGAATCTTGACTTTAACCTACATAAGTCTAATTTCATAACATTAAATCAATCAATAGGAAATTAATCAAGCATTGACAATCAACAATAAAAAAAATTACCCCTTCGTATTATTTATAGATCCCCACAAACCCTAGAAAGAAAACTACTCACACATAATTAAATCTAAACTAATCAAAGCAAATAAACAAGACATGATGAATTAAAGAAATTAAATTACTGAAAATTATAGAGAAGAAATCGCTACCAAAGTTAACAGAAATAATGAACTGAATCAAATCAAGAGTTGTAGAGAGAGAAACAAGAGAAAAGTTAAAACTAAATACTAAGTAGAGAGAGAAATATCTAAAAGGAGATAAATTGTATCAAACACTAAAAATGTATTTATACCAAGCTCCTTAAATTCCTAATCGTATTTAAGTCTTGTTGGCCGCTGTCCAATCGTATTTAATTTTGGCCGCTGTCCAATCGTATTTAATTTTGTGAAGGCGACTGACGATTCTTCATTTTAAGGTTTGTTTCTCATAACAAAAAAAGGCTAATTTTTGCTTTCGATCCATGAGTTTTACATAGTTTTTAACCTTAGTCATTCAAAAAAACTTAGTTATAACCTAATAAATAAATTATACACTTAATTCTTTCAAAAAACATGTACAATCACTAATTTTAAATGCAATTCAATTTATCAACATGTACGTTCACCTATTGATATACATTTTTTTCATAATTACCTAAAAAATTCTTACAAAGTAGCTAAAAGAAATCACACTTCCGATCTCACACACTAGCTACACCATATTGCTTCGCGAGCGCATATCACTGCCCTAGTTGAAAAAATTCTGACATATACTTGACTTGTCGGTGACGAAGGTTTGTCGCCCCCATCAAGGGCCCCCGAGATGAACGCAGACCGTCGTCGACTCATTTTATTAGTGGGAAAGACAATGTTGGTGGTCAATCGTCGTGGAATCGGTCAAGGTGGAGTTGTGGTGGTGGACAGTCAAGGTCAGTCGTGTTATTGGTGGTGGAGTTGATGGCCAATGTGGAGTCATGGCTTGATTAAGGTCAAGGTGGGACAAAGTTAGTACTTAGTGATTGTTGGATTATTATGTTATTCTCAAAATTATAAGGGGAATGAAATTCTTTTAATACTAGAGCTTGAGTAATTCCAATATGGCAAATAGCAATTCACTAAATTAATTGGGTGAGACAAGTTGGTTTCGGGTTGACTCGACCAAAAACTGACCCAAAAAGTTAAACGGGTTAAGGTGAATTATTTTCGGGTTGAGAATTTCAACCTCAACCTAACCCGTTTATTTTCAAGCCAGGTAGGGGTTGACCCAATTACATAAACAGGTTAAAAATCTCATTCAAAATCCATTTATTTCATATTGGGTTCGGGCCGGATTATCGGGTCGGTCGACTATTGCCTGCCTAATGAAAAGTACTTCCTCTGTTCTTTATTACTTGACCTGCATTCCTTTTTAGGAAGTTTCTTTTTACTTGACATGTTTCCTTATTTGGCAATTTTAACACTACACTTTTACTAATTTAACCTCACCCTTTCAAAATTATTAACCCATCATATTCTTATTACATTGAAAAATTTGTCAAAAATAACACGACCTTTGGCCGGCCTTCCCTAAATAACACCACCTTTTGATTATTCCACAATAACACCACCTTTCCTATACTTCTTCCCAAAATGGTACAAAATTATGGGTGACCTGATTTTGCAGGTAAACTTGATGACGTGGCCTGTATTTTGGGGTAAAGTCAAGGATTGACTTAAATTCCCCCTCCCCTTAGCCTACGTGGAATTAAATTCCTCAACTACTCTCTGTTTCCCTCTTTAATTCATTTCCCTCTCAATTTCACTATCTCTCCAATTCTTCTGTCTGAAAAACAAAGGCATCATTATTCAATTGAAGATAAAAAATTAATTGCGTAAACTTTGGTGGTTGATTGAGTACGATTGTTGCAGATTGAAGGAAGTAAAGTTTCGATATTTTGTGTAAATGCCTAAGAAAAAGGTACGATTTTTTTTGTTTAAATACTTTGAAATTGATTGTGGTGTTTTGGATTATGAATTGGATGCATTTAAATTTCAATTTGAAGTGATTAATTATGCAATTTAGTTTGTTTACTTGGTTATTATTGTGCTGGGCAATTTGAGGAATCAGTGGTATATTTTTTTTTTTTTTTTGAAATGCTTGTTGTGATGAATGTTTGTTGATTAGTTAGATTATTGATGTAGGTAGGATTACGGTTTTGGTGTAGTATTGATGTGATGCATGCGCTGTTGTTTGTAGCCTAATTGTGCTGTCTAATTATAGGTTGCAAAGAGCAAGAATTTTGACAGTTTGACTGTTAGATTCTGGCATGGGGGTGAATTTGAATTGGGTAAGAATGGTGAATTGGAGTATAAGGGTGGGGAGTGTACTAATTTTGTTATAGACCCAGATGAACTCTGTTATTGGGAGTTGCTTAAGTTTGGGAAGCAAAGTGGGATGGATTGGGTGAATCAACTGTTTTACCAAATTCCTTGGTTGAGTGTGGACAAAGGTTTGAGTGTAATCCATGGGGATGAAGAATGTAGAGTGATGAGTGAGTTAGGGGTTCAAAATAGGGGTATTGTTGTGTATGATGTGCAGTATGATTATGACACACTTCATGCACATATTAAGCCTAGTTAGACTAAGGAAGTTGGTGTGAGTAAACCTTTTCCAAAGGAAAGTGATGTTGGCAAATCTACCCAATCCAAAACAACAGAAAAAACAGTTGAAATCCCCTCAACTAAATCCAGCAAAAGAAAAAAAAATGACTCCCAAGAAGGGACCACAGACAAAGTTGTTCACACCCCCAAACACTTGTCTTGGTCAAAAGAAAGATGTTGCCACATCATCACCAAAAGCAGCCACCACATCATCTTTTAAAAAAGATTCCTACCTTCCCCAAAACCCACCTACATCTTCATCACAACACACTGACCCAACCACCACAATTAAACCAACAGAAATAAATCCCAAGCACAAAGAACCTGAAGCCCCCTTACCCTCTTATGAGATTCCTACCTTTAGCCAAACTGAGTTTCCAAACCTTTCTCAATTCCCATCTTTAGACTTTGCCTCTACTGCTAGTTTGCCTAATGTAGACATAAATTTTGTGGAAGACTATGATTGGGAGGATAGTAGGCCAGACAGCCCTTTGAACTGGAGAGATTTAGTTGGTTCTGATGGTGAGTCTAGTGATGGAGAAGATCCAACATATGACCCTGAGGATGATGGAGAAGGTGAGGCAGGGAAACAAGATAAGGGTTTAGATGGTGATGGTGATGAGGGTCCTAAAGATCTAGAAGCTGAGGTAGATAAAGATATAGAAAAACTCAATTCATTGATGCAGAAATTGATGAGAGTGATGATGAGCTAAGGGAAGCAAGGAATAGAGTTAAGGATTGTAACTCTAGGATACTTAAATTAGCTGAGCAGTTGGAAAAGGAAGCCTGTGAGGGGAAGGTAGTTGATGATGGTGGTGTTGGCAAAGCAGTAGAATCTGAGGGAGGTTTGAGAAGTGATTGTGATGATGATGAAGACATTGACACCCCAAGTGGCAGTGATGATGAGGTAGATGGTGTTAAGGGGGAGGTAGTGAGGCCTAATGGTGATTTCACCAAGTTTAAATGGAAGGCAGGTCAAAGATTTGCAAACAATACAAACTTTAAGGATGTTGTAACTAAATATGCAGTGATGCAAGGGAGGGATTTGAAATACACTGTGAGTTGGAAAGGCAAGCAGAGGTTAGGAGTTAAATGTGTTGAAGATTGCCCTTTTTATGTGTACTGTTCAATGCATTCAAGGGATTCAACATGGATGGTTAAGACTGCAGTTGATTCACATACATGCCATAGGAACATGAGTAAGAATAGGCAACTTAAAACTACTTGGGTGGCAAAGTAGTTAATAAAGGTTTTCAAAGCTAAGCCACATTGGCCAGCTAAAGAGATTGTTGAAACTGTAAGAAGAGCTTACAGAATGATTGTGTCTAGAGACTTTGCATACAAAGTCAATTATAGGGCTCACAGGCTGTTGCATGGCTCTATGAAAGAGCATTACATGAAGGTTGAGAGATACTTGAAGACATTGCAAGGTGAAAGTCCACAGACTGTGTTCGAGTTGGTAGTTGCTCCACAACCCAATACTTCTATCCCAACGTTTTAAAGGTTATTCACATGTTTTGATGGTGGAAGGAAGGATGTAGGAGAGTGATATGTGTTGATGCAGCTTTTCTGAAGACTTTCCTAGGGGGTCAAATCTTGAGTGCTATATCAAGGGACCCTAATGAGCAAATGTATCCTAATTGTTGTGATTTCAGATGAGCATCAGGTGACACTTTATGCTTATTTCATTTGTTTGGTTTTCTTAATCCATTGATTATAAATGTATCTAATGCAATGGTGAATGATGTTGTTTTTGTAGGCTATACTTAGTGTTGTTGCTGTGGTGCTCCCTAAGGCAGAGCATAGGCACTGTGCCAGGCATATTTATGCCCTCTGGCATAGGACATATAAAGGAGAGGAGATGAAGCTGCAGTTCTGGAAGATAGCCAAATGCTACAATGAAGCTGATTTCAATAAAGCAATAGAAGAACTGACTGAAATGAATCTAGAGGCTGCTCTTGCATTCAAGAGGTATAGCCCTAAGTTCTTTTGTAGAGCATTCATGAACCCATGCATCAAAACAGATGCTATCACAAACAATATGGCTGAAACATTCAATGCTTACATCATTAATGCTAGGACTGAGCACTTAATTTTCATGTTAGAGGATATTAGGGTAGCCTTGATGCATAGGTTAGTAAAAAAAAGACAAGAAATGGAGAAATGGACTTCTGTAATTTGTCCTAGGGTACAAGCTAGGTTAGAGAAAGAGAAAGAAAAAGGCAGCTAACTGTGATGTAATGCCTTCATATGAGAGTAAGTTTAATGTGAGATTTTACTATGACCAGGTAAATGTACACTTAGTTGGTAGGAGTTGTAGTTGTAGAAACTGGAATATGGTAGGCATTCCATGCTGCCATGCTATTGCTTGCATTTTTTAAAAAAATAGACAACCTGAGGCTTATGTTGATGACTGCTACAAAGTGGAAACTTATAAGAAGGTGTATAGTGGGTCCATTCCTCCTTGTGAAGGGGAGAAGTATTGGCCAAGGATTCCATGTAATTTGGACCCCCCCACCTATCAAGATAGGTCCTGGCAGACCTGAAAAGAACAGGATCAAGCACCCCCTTGAGAATCCTAAAAAGCCAAATTCTCTAGGTAGGTCAGGCATTGAGATCACATGCTCCAAATGCAACAAGAAGGGGCACAACAAGAGGGGCTGTCAAGAGAAGGATTCTGAAGCAATAGCACCACCAGCAAAAAAGGCCAAGGGAAGACCAAAAGGAGCTGCAGCAACACCTGTACCAACACAACAATCCCAGTTAGCTTCATCTTCAACGCCAGCAACAGGCCCAATTGCAACAGGAAACTCTGCCCATCACAACACTTCTGCACAACCCAGTCAGTTAGGAAGGGGTGGAAGGCTCATTCTCTTTGGTGAGGGGTCTAGAGGTGTGTCTCAGACCATTACTAGATCCCAATCTGCTGCTTAGGGAAGAGGGAGGGGCAGAGGAAGGGGAGTTACAGAGAGAGGCTCTGAATCTGGTGAGGCACCAGGACAAGGGAGAGGAAGGGCTAGGGGTAAAGGGAGAGCAAAGTCAACAATTGGAATTGGTGTCTTGTTTGGTGATGATGGAAACCCAATGGTAAGCTGGTGCAGCTTTGTGAATGTTTTGTGTATTTATTTATTTATTTATTTGCCAATTTCATGCCTTTTTGTCAATTTCTTACCAATTTTTTATGTCTCAGGTTCCAGCAACAAGGGCAAGGCAGTGATCTATATCTAAGCTATGATGTATCAGTCTTTGTGCAGCCTGAATCCTTGATGGAGCTGAAGTCTTTTCTGTGGTTTACGCCTGAATCATGAAACTTTTGTGTACTTATGTTTTAGTCCATGGAACTAGTACTATTTTCATTTGTTTCTGTTAAACAAACATGTTGTGTATTTTGATGTGGTTGTGCACTTTGAACAAGTGTTGTTAAACAATGCTGGGCCTCTTTTGATGTATTTGCAAACTACTATGATCAGTTTATGTCATCTTTTATGTCATCAAGGCCTATTTTTAATGTCATTTTTTATGTCATTTTCATGCCTAATTTTTATGTTATTTTTTATGCCAATTTCATGCCTATTTTTTATGTCACTTTTTGCAAAATTTGCTACAATCAAGGATTATACAAGTACTGTCAAAACAGGTGTGCAAATTGTAAACAAAAACTAACCAAATTCCATACATTATTCAACATAGCATATCCATAACACATCAATTACAGCCCCTAGTTAAGAGTCAAACTAATTAAGAAAAAAAAACAACAACAAACAACATCCAAGAAACAAACATTGCCAAATACAAAGTTTTTTCAGTCCTATTCAATTTCTCTAACTCAATCCTCATTTCAATGACTTCTTCTTCATTTCTTTCAATTCTTCCTCCAACTTAGCTTTCTTCAACTGCAATTTCTTTATTTTTTCATCTCTGAAATTTTGTTCAACCTCTAAGTTGCATATGATAGTATCCTTTTCCAACAACTTGAACTGGTACTCTTCAACATCAGTGTGCTCATTTACCTATTTGAAAAAATCGCACTACACAAATTACAAATCAATAAACAATATAAATACACAAACAATCCATTTTCCACAAATCAACACAAAGTTAGATTTAACTTACTAGCCACATAGGACAACCATAGAACTTCGTCCCAAAATTAGGGCCTTTTCTCACTGTCTTAATTAGAGCTTCTTTCCCACAATTGCAGCGAACTTGCGCATTCCCAACCCTTCGGTTGCTCGAGGATGAACCTGATGCGTATGAGTTAGACCTCCTAGCAGACATGCTCAGTTCAAAGAATGGAAAAAGAAGATGGAGAAAGAAAGAACGAACAAAAAAAAAAAAAAGCGAAGAAAGGAGGAGATGGAGAAAACAGAGAGGAGAAGAACAGGGGAAAAGAACAGGGAAGGGGGGTATTTCATAGAGAAAGTGGAAATAACCTAACGGTTATATTCCATGTAGGCTAAGGGGAGGGGGAATTTAAGTCAATCCTTGACTTTACCCCAAAATACAGGCCACGTCATCAAGTTTACCTGTAAAATCAGGTCACCCATAACTTTGTACCATTTTGGGAAGAAGTATAGGAAAGGTGGTGTTATTGTGGAATAATCAAAAGGTGGTGTTATTTAGGGAAGACCGGCCAAAGGTCGTGTTATTTTTGACAAATTTTCCTATTACATTCCATCTTCTCTCACCTTACTCACCAAAACCCATAAACTTTGAAACCACCTTCCTCCCCCAAGTTGTCTATGGAAACCACCGTCACTGCCACCCTTATCTCTGAAACACCCCCCAAAATCAATTACCACCCGTATATCTCATCTTCACAGGAAAAACCTCGACCGTCCTCCCTGCACAAGCCGTCCTATCTCGTCACCTCCATCTTCATGGCGTCACTGACGAGTCTCCTCCCCGCATAAGTCACCCTCTCTCATCTTCACCGCACAAGCCACGACTCTCTAAAACTCTTAAGTTTATCAATTAAAAGCCATGGTGGTCGAATGTGGATGGTTATTCCAGATCTGAAATCACCATAGTCAAATTCAACCCAACAAGCTCTCAATTCTAAAAAATTTACTGAACTATGTGCGGTTGTTGGTGGTGTGGGTATTTTCACCTTTGTTAATTTTCTCAAGTATGCAGATCTGGTGGTCTAGACAATGGTGGTTGTTAATTTGTTAAAGTGTGGGTCTTGTTTACTTTAATTTGGTATTTGACAGTAAATCAAATATAGATATTAACTTAAAGAGTAAGCGACTATATTGTTGTAGCATTTTAATATAGAAATTGACGTCGTATGCCGGTGGCTATTTTTTTGAGGTGGTTGTGGTAGCTAGCCCGGCAATATAGGTGGTTGTGATGGTGATTTCAGTAATGGGAACTAGGTAAAGGTTAGTCGGCAGAGGTAGTGGGCAAGGGTACATTTGTCTTTTGATATTATTTACCACCCTTATCAATAACATAATAAATACTAAAACAAACACCAGGAATGACACGTGTCATTTCCTGGTGCTATTATTTTTCCCTCCAAAACCATCTTCTCTCTTCTTTTTTTATAAATGTTCTAGAAAAAATATAATATGATTTGTTATAGGTTTTATTATATCTTCTATATATACACCATTAACTAAAATTCATGATTTTAATTTAACGAGATGCAATTTTATATTGTGTTGGGAAAAATAAATTATTATAACTATTTTCTTTCCCCCAAATATTACAAGATCGCTTTGACTATCAGCTAAACTCCCTTTCCCCTATTTAATTAGATTTTATCATATCAGATCCTATTTTGTTAGTTTTTCTTTTCCACTTCCTACCAACATTGTTATTATTTTAGTAATAAGTTACGTATTGATTTTAAAACTTTTTTAATACTATACATCTTTAATTTACGCAAAATTAGTTTTTTTTTTGTTAAATCCGTGCATTTTGCACGGGCGCTAACCTAGTGTGTGCCTAAAACTAATACTACCTCCGGTTAAATTTACTCGCAACAAAGGACAACTTTACACAAATCAAGGCAAAACTTTTGAGGGGAAGTAATTAAGGGATTAAAATAGGAGGGAAACCATGCGGTCCATTTTGTTAATAAAGTAGAAGTAGTGGGAAAAGATTGTGAGGTGGACATTTTCCACCCAAAAAATCTGACTTTTCACATGGGTCTCCAAATTTGACTTGGGTGGTTTTTCTCTCCCTATTTTTCAGCCAAATTTAGGAGGGAGTTCCTTGTTTTTTTTCTTTCACACGAATTTCTCTCCTAAAATTTCAAGCCAAATTCAAAATATTTGGCAAACACCCACAAATCTGTACTTTTCATACCATTCAAACCAATTTCCCCTTATAAATAGAAGAGTTTCCAAAAGACTTCACTGTTTCTTTTTCAACCATATTAGAAATTAGGGAGGGGTTGGTGGGGTATAGGATTGATAATTAAAGTTTTACAAAACATGTTCCCTACAAATTACAAAAGCTCATAATTAGTTTTATATTAGTCTGAATAAACGGTGCTAAGTTAAGCAAAAGCAACATCCATGTTCAGTTCTTCTAGGCTCCGTTGAAGACCATCCAAAAAATTATGTCCACCACTTCATCACCTTTAGAAAGCCTGAAAAAAAAAATAAGGGACTCATGGAAGAGTTCTTTGAAGAACTCTTTTTTAATGACTATCAACTATACAATGAGGAGCAAACAATGACAGCGTTTCAGCATTATACAGATGAAGGCTACTTTGAACTAGAAACAAAAGAAAACATCAGCAACTAAGAAGAAGAAGTTGGTGATGATGCAGATGATGATGGTCAACAATAAGCTGAAGGTCATATGCATAGCACACAGAGCAGGGAAAGGACAGTGGAAGAAAAACGCCAACTTGTTGATGAGATTATGCTGAACATGGAGGGGGACTCAGTGGCAAGAGGATTTTTTATCCAGATTGGCCAGAAAGCATCATGTGCATAGATCAACAACAACAAGAAGGTTTCAGTTAATTAAGCAACACATAGCAGAGGGATATGCTGTAGATGTTAGGACCAAAATTTTAGTTATTGTTGGTAGAAAACAATCAAACAGAGTACACTAATCAATTCTCAACTTCAGTACCTTTGTACAAAAGACAAACTGAAAGAGCATATTCTACAGCCCTTCATATTTCTAAGGTTGCTTTATACAGGTTAAGGAACAGGGGTAGATTCAGAACACACACAAGCATAAGCAAACCAACACTAACTGACAACCACAAAATAGCAAGACTAAAGTGGGTTCTTAGACACATTACCCCAATTCCTGCTCAAGGGGACCTTCATTTGTTGACATGCAACAAGTGATTCACATTGATGAGAAGTGGTATTTTATAAACCCTTAGACAAGGACTTTTTATCTTATGCCAACAAAAGATGATCCATACAAAGCACAACAGTCTAGAAGGTTTAAGGTAAAATCCATGTTTATGGGCATGATTAGTAAACCATTATATGCTGAAAAAAAACAACTCTTACATGATGGGAAGTATGGGCTATTGGCTTTTGTGAAGTATGAGGAAGCAAAGAAAAAGAGTAAAAATAGAGACAAGGGAACCATAGAGGCTAAGGTCGTCTAGAATATAAACAAGGAAGCAATTAGGGACATGTTATTGAACCATGTGTTGCCCACTTTACATGAGCAGTGGCCCCCACTGCTACCCAAGGATATAAATATCCAATGGGATAATGCCAGACCCCATCAAGTACCACAAGATGCAGAATTTCAAGCAGCAACACAATCATATGGATTTAACATACAGTTTGTTTTCCAACCAGCTTAATCACCAAACATGAATGTTCTAGACTTAGGACTCTTTAATGTCATCCAATCAATTCAATACCAGTCATTCCCTCAAAATTTAGATGAACTAATCAAAGAAATTGAAATAGCATTCAGAAATTTTGATCCAGAATTGAACAAGTACAGTTGGATTACACTTCAATTATGCATGGTTTAAGTCTTAAGAAGGAAAGGGGGAAACAATTACACACCACCACACATGAAGAAAAGAAGTCTAGATAAGCAAGGCATACTACCAGATTTGCTAGAGGTAGACAAGGGATTTATTGCAGAGGCGGTCACTTATCTTGACTCAATCACAATCCCAACTACTGGTCAAGAAGAAACTTAAATGGAAGTTGATGCAATTTAAAGATTACAAGGAACGATGATTTTTTTTTTGGTAAAGTCATTGACTGCCACACATAATTAGTATAATCTAAACATGTTTTTTGTTCTTTGTTTGGTATTGGTTAGGTGTATTTTGGTACATACTTCACTGGAAATATTTCTAGGCAGTCATGCATGCAATGTAAGCAAGGGTTTGGTAAAAATGGCATCTTTTGGATATTAATGGAAAGATAACATGTTTTAGTACTTACAATCCATCATAAAGGGTTTTTTTTCTTTCAAGGCATCAATGAGTTATGGTACCTCAATAGAAACCTCAAACAAAGGTAACTAGAGCATCCATTTTACTCAAATAGCTATCTGATGAGTCCCTTAATCATTTGGATATTATTCAATTTGATGCAAAATGGGAGGGGGGACTCAATGCATCACTGTAAAGGGGATCTTCACATCAATATAGAACAACCACTGCCATATCCTTAAGACAGAGAACCAAAAACCATCAATTAACCAATCTAACAAGTAAGACAACACAACCAGACAAAAATCCATCTAAAAAACACAACCATTTTCAATTCCCAAGGACTCAAGGTACAAGGTAACAAAACAACCAGCATACAGTATTACCAATCCCAACCCTGCAACAACGACATGCTAATTCTTCATCACCAATCACATAAAACATGCAACAAGTATGATTTATCAAGACAAACATTAATCCAAACCATACATTACCATAAAATCAAATAATTAACGAAGATTACGGTAATAGAAATTACGCTGCCTAATTAGTTCTAGGGAAAGGACTGTTGTGGGTAGTAGATCTGCAGGTAAGCCTCTAGAACATCAACAGGCTCCAAACCCTGTAGAAGGCCATATCTGACGCGCTTCGTCCCTGCTCTTGGCCCAGAACTACTCCCACCCATCATGGGATGGGACGCAGGTGGCTAGAGGACTTCACCAGCAGTCAACTCAGGAGACACCAAAGACCCGGTCTTAGAATTAGCGTCCGGGGCTGGAGAAGCAGCTGGAATAGCCACCAGAGAAGCATATCCACCATCTTTAGTGGATACCAACTCTAGATCTGCACTGGGCGCTGGAGGATCGGCTTTTTTAGACCCAAAATCCTTTGTGGTCTTCTCTTCATCATCTCTTGAGATGTAACCAACTATATTAGCCCCACAAATGTTTCTGCCGCTATCATAGAAGCACGAAGAACTGGCTTCATAATTCCATAACCACGACGAGGTATGTACCTTGTTACTTATAAGGAGGGTGTTCCCATCGTAGGAGATCCTTCTCCATAAATGCCTATGGCCCTTTAGAAGCCTAGGACTTTACACTTGTTAGGGGGTATTAGGATCTGAATTCATGACTGTTTCGGGGACCTTGAATTAGAATTGATCTTGCCATCACACTTTTTTATAAGAAACAAGTAGGGAATCACTAATAAGTTTTAGAAAAACTCGTAAACCTCGTTCATGCCTTTCTCCCATGTGGAGTTCATAGGATAATTATCACGAATCGTAAGTTTACCCATGCCTAAATTGGTCTACATAAACCATAAATGAGTTTGGAAACAAGGGTACTAAAATAATGTTCCCTTTAGAGGAGAATCACTATTCTAGCCCTAGTACGGCCACTACTAGCTCTTCCTTTTTCACAATTTCATAACAAAACAATATATGCAACGCGATACCTAAAACTAAGTTAGTTGATTTTATTTGCATGCACCAATCATGTAGGAATTACATTACAAAGTCGTTATTCTTTATTTAAATCAAATTCGTGAAAGGAGCAAAAATAAAAAAAGATTCGCCTTGGCTTAAGTGATCAATCAATCAATTAATTATTCAATTCTAATCTTTTTTAACACAAGATACTATGTCGAATTAATTAATTTAATATCCTTTTAAAATTATAAAAAAACACTAATTAATTAATTAAGGTTCTTTTAAACAAGAAAAATAAATATGATTTATCTAAGTGCTTGGGATTTTACCACTTCCCTTTGCTAGATCTCCGTTTAGAACACTTATGGACTCCTTCTTGTTTAGGAGCCTCCATCATAGTCACAAGTATCAAGTGTTTTGGACAAGAGGGTTTGGTAGCACACAAGTTCACCAAGTTTTTGCCAGAGTTTTAGTTTAATTTCTGTCTGTTTTAAGCCTCGGATTAAGACTCTATTTATATGGAATGGGTGCAATTAGGGTTTTAATCATTCTTCTGCATCAGGTGTCGCGCGCATCTAGATGAGTTGCGCGCGGCATCACAACGCAAGTGATTTAGTTGCGCTGCTATGGATGTCTTGCGCGCGGAATTATGGTAAAATTCAATTTTATATTTTATGAAATTCTGAATCTTCCGCGAGTGCATAACTAGCAGTTGCGTTGGGTGTCGCGCGCATCTGAATTAGTTGCGAGCGCCAAACCAGCGCAACTCATCGAGATGCACGCGGCTTTTTCATCGGCAGCATTGAATTTAACCTAGGCGCCTCTAAATCCGTCATTATTGGGTCTTAAGCACGGGCTTAAGCCTAATTATGATTGGACTTAGTTAATTGGACCTTGTTTGTATTTATTTATCAGTTAGGCTAGTCTTTTGTGTCTTTGCGGTTTTAACCAGTCATCCATAAGTATTCTTCACATTGGTCCAACACGAAGATGGTTTTATTTATCATCATTGCACTTCCTGTCGGGACAGGAGGCCAAAAGTAGTTGTCTACAGTTAGCCCCCACTTTGATCGAGTCTAGAATAGACGAGGATCAAAGTAGTCAAGGAAATAAATTCGAGACTTAATCTGCAAAGTTCTCAAAGAGTAGAGAATCTTTAAGAAATGTTTAAGGATGTCGACACGATCCTTGATTCGCTAAATGTATAAAACAAGTAGCTATTAAGGCTAGAAAAAGTTGATTTTAGTTTTAACGCGGTAAAGAATCTAGATTGATCCTTTGCATTTGTAGAACTCTTTTACAAGGTGTTCTGGGTGATGTCAAATCATGAGAAGAGATCGTTTTAAAAAAAAAGAGTAAAGGAGATGATTTCCTCTCAATGATGTCATCGTTGGTCTAAAGTCCCTTGATATGTCATTGAAACTTTAGCCTTATTTTAACAAAGTGTAATGATGATAAAAGGGGTGTTTTCGGTTTTCGCAGCCTAAACGTTTCAGCTTTTGCATCCAGAATAAGGTTCTCGACAATTCGCTTGTCAAAACGCAATACTCGGTGTCCACAAGATATAAATACATGTCTCAGAATTGGAGGCATATATCCAAATCCAGTGAGAAAGGAGAAAACCGGCAACTCTCTCAGCAGTTTTGCCCACAAGATGAGTACACGTCTAGTGAATATTTCAAGCTATTCCACACTTGAGCCCCACTGTGATCATACACTTAAGCATGGCGGCGTCCAAAGGGAAGGAAGCTAGAGTAAAAGAGTCGCCAACAAGTTTTAGCAAATTGTAAACCGTTCACAGGGTGAAGGTTACACCCCTTAACGATCCAATAGATCGTTAACTCCAATAGGTCTGGAACCATGACTGGAAGTTCAGGGACAAAGGTACAAATCCAACCTAAACGAGATTGAACCTGCCCTAAAAATAGGCCTTTACTTTATTTTTCTCGTATTCATGTGCGCTTTCTGACTAACATACAATCAATAGATTAACCCTAAACCTATTTAATCTATGTTGGTTGAACATTAACGCACTAAAAAATCTATTATTGGCGATCACTTGAATTATAATCATATTAACCTAAACAAGATTATTAATTATCTTATTAAGCGTGATTACAAGTACAAATTCCCTTTAAACATGCATAAAAGGTGTGATCAAGCAATAACAATAATAAACAACACAATAATCATAAAAATAATTATAAAAATAATAATCAAGTTAAAAATAAAGCATAATATTAATAGCAAGATCCTAGGCATGATACTAACAAGATTAATATCAAACCCTAGCATGTCACTAAACATTAAAGATCAAAGCTCTAACATGATATTAGGAAAGAAATAGGAAGCATTATTTTAATCATACTTGATATTAGAGATATTAATTATTACCCTGAACATGATGCTAGGAAGCAATAAAACATCCTAACATGATACTAGGAATCAACAAAATATTCTAAGCATGATTTCTATATCAAAAAATCAATGAAACAATTAAATTACTTACTTTGATGCCTCGTATCTCTTTCTAATAACAAAATACACTAACTTCAAGGAAAATAAACAAACAATTAAATTAAATAATTGAAAGAAAAAGTTAAAAAGTTTAGACTGGATTTGGGACCAAACCCTCAGAAATTATCAACCTTTCACGTCTAAGGCGAAGGCAACTTCGAACTTAGCTAGGTGTATCTAGAACTAATGTATGAGGAATTTTTTGAGAGGAAAGGTTTATCTAAAGAAGATAGAGAATGAAAGATTCTAGCTTTTAGAAATAGAATATAGAGAGATGATGGTTGTTGTTAATGATTAAAAACGGGGAGATACAACCCCTATTTATAGAAAAAATAGCACGGAAACGATATAAAAGATTTCGAGTCATATTCGGAATAATAGACCTCCTATCGCAAACAACAGGAGCAGCGTCAGACAACAAGCTCGTCGCAAGGCGACATGTATTGTCTCCAAAAGATAGACATGTCGTTTGGCGCTGGGACATCTTTTTTTGCAGATATTGTTTTTATCATACCGTTTGATCTAGAAGTCCAAATAACTCATCTAATATGTGGTTGAAAATTTATTGAAGTCTACTTTCCAACCCAATTGAAATCAGATTAAAATCTTTTGTAGATAATACGATATGGCAAAAATAGTGGAAGGGTGTCATTTTTTGATAGAGTTTCGTATTCCTTTCATATCTCTTTCGTTATTGCTCGGAATTAATATTATAATATATCATTGAAAAGATAATTTCAAGATCTATCAAACCATATAAGAGTTGGATAAAGATTATGAGGAACAATAATAATATATGACTGTTTTTGAACATCTTTAAATTCGAATAGAATTAGGATTTTAAAAAAGGAAAGTTTTATTCAATTTAAAATTCTTTGATTTTATCTTTTCAAAAAGGATAATTAAGATATTTAAGATACTCATAGAAGATTCTAATATTAGTTAAGGAATAGGATTAAACCTTTGGACCCTCCACATGATCATTGGGCCGTAGGTAAAATCTGGTTTGAGCCCATTTTAGTATTTTGGCCATAACTTCCTCATTGTTCATCGGAATTGGGCCTATAATATATCGTTAGAAAGGTTTTTTCAAGAACCATCCAACTACATTATTATTGGACCCATATCATGGACCAAACTAAATAGAAATTCACGTTTTTCATAAATAAGGTAAGAAAAGAAATATTTTCAAAAACAGAAAGAAGAGATATTTTAATAAAAACATCCTCATCACTAGACTTTTCACACTTTCGCTTTGTTTGATAATCAAATGACATGAAAGGTTTTCATCATTGGGTTTGGTTATGGGGAGACACATTTGGGTGTCTACAGAAGCCCCCACTTTGACTGATTTTGGAGAAACTTATGTTTCGAAAACAAAAGTCAAAGTAACGATAGGGACGGACAATGATGCGGAACATTCTGCGATCCTAAATCATTCTGGTAACGCCGATACCTGAAAACTAGCATTAGTTAAAATATATAAGAGAGTTAAGAAACGAGTATCTTGCACCGTCGAGCACGCATCTCTATAGTAACCGTTTTAAGACGATCTTCCTCAAGCTAGGAGATACCACCAGAAGACTACCACGCTTGCAGTAGCTTCCAATTTCCGCTGTTTTATAACCATCTTCCACATCCTAGGGTATATGATCGAAGATAACTTCGCTTGAAGCCACCTCCTTCTTTTGACAACCTTCCACATTCTAGGGAACGCCGTTGTAGACACCTAAAAATGTCTCCCCAAAACCAAACCCGATGATGAACAACCTTTCACCGCCGTTATTGGTCGGGCTGAGTATTTAAGATTTGGAGTGCTTAAATCCATATTTCCATTTAATAAACCTATCCAATTCCTATTCCATTTTCCCAAACCATAACTTATTTTCCTCTTTTCGTGCCTTTAAACCCAAAATCATTGATTTCGTGTCCTTTTTATAAAAACGTTTAGTCCAGTATATTTTAATCCATAATACGGGTCCAATTATTTAATAGTTGGATGGGGCTTGAAAAATGCTTTCCAACGATATATTATAAGCCCAAATCCGAGTTATAACGAATAAGTTATGACCAAATAGAACATAAGCCCACCTTAGCTACGACCCAATGATCATGTAGAGGGTCCAAAAGCTTTAATCCCATTCCTAAACCAATTAGGATTAATTGGAAGCTTCTAAAAGTTTCTAAAATATCTTAATTATCCTTAAAAAATAAGATTAAAGAGTTTGAAATTGAATAAAACTCCTTTTTTTTAAAGTTCTAAGTCTATTCGAATTGAAAGATATTCAAAGATAGTCAGATATTATTTTTGTGACTTATATTTTTGTCCAAATATTATATGGTTTTATAGCCCTTGAAAGTATATTTCCAATGATATATTATAATATTAATTCGGAGCTATAACGGAAAAGATATGAATGAAATATCAAACTCTATGCAAAACTGACACCGTCCCACTATTTCGGCCATATCTTTTATTATACAAACTATTTTAATCTTATTCTAATTGGTTTAGAAATTAGACTTCAACATCTTTTCAAATATATATTATTTATCTTATTCCGATTTTTGGATCAAAAGATATGATAAAAACAAAAACCGCAAAAACTGTAGTCTATCGAGTTTTATTTCGATTTAATTCGGATCTTATCTTAATTCTTCGACCCTTCTTTTTTCTCTATAAATAGAGGTCATATCTCCCCTATTCCAATCATCAACAATCTTGATCATCAAATCATTCCCTTCTCCCGCTTTAACCTAAACACTAGCCTCCCTATTCTTCCATAATACTTCCCCTAAACACTCCAAGGAGTCCATACTTGACTCGAAGTTATATACTTTAACCAAGGCGTGAAACGTATAATTAACTATGGGTTTGGACCAAATCAACTCTACTTTTTATTTAATTTAATTGCTTCAATTTGATTTATATTTATTTAAGTTAATAACAGTTTATTCATGATGTAGCAATCTAAGGAAACGCGGAAAGTGAGTACTTAATCACTTAATTACTATTATTTTTATTCTTGTTGCTGATTTAAAGATTAGGTTTATTATGATTTGATTTGACTAACAATTTATTGTTGAATTGCTTCCAATATTAATGTTTATTATATTATTATTATGATCACAATATTGCATGTTAAAGGGAATATATAATTGAAAATCATGCCTAATAAGATAATTTGGACAACCGGTTTAGGTTCCTTTTTAATCTTGTTGTTTAATCAAGTTATCACGGTATTTTAGAATTATATGTTACATTAATATTAAACCAATTTACCTTATTAAAATTTTGGAGCGAATTGAATATTTTGTTTGCATGCCTTTGATATCGCAGGAATGACTTAACAGTATAAGAATCGAGTAGAGGCCAATACGGGCGCATGTGACTCAATGACTCACTTCGTACCATCATCCCCGATCCTCCTTTCGTGGTTTTGAACGATATGGAGTTAGTAATCTCATGGATTATGAATGGGGTGTAACCTTCACGGATCAATCGTTGTTGCCTTTGTTGTCCCTTATTCGTGGTTGCCTTAAATGATCCGTGAACGGTTTACAAGTTCCTTAAAAACTTGTTGGCGGCTCCCTACTTTCCTTGTCCCTAATCGTATATGTCAATTCTCACTTCTTATACATGCTTTAACGTAGGCGCACTTCAAACGACGCCTACAATTTGGCGACTCCACTGGAAAGGATTCTTGGTTATTTATCGATTTGAGTGATCGGTATTTTATTGAGATAAGTGGATGAGACTTGAAAGATTCTTGAATTGTGCACCAGTAATTTAATTGGCATTGTCACATTTGCATATGCATTTTAGATTACATATTTTGCCACAATAGTACGTGTTCTACGTATGTGGCTAGCTCGGGGGATTTATGCCCTATCAACTCGAAAACGCTCATGGCAATAAGGCTTCATCCGAGTTTCTAAATCAACCCAAACCATGGAGTCAAGTTCGATTTCATCACAAACTCGCGGAGCCTCCCGTTGGCATACACCCTCAAGGGAGGCTGCCTTGCTAACGCGTCCAAACTCTTAATCATGGCACCCTTTTAAGCTCGACCATAGTCGAACATAGAACTTGACATTAGGTTGCAAACTTCATTGGATCATTCGTGACAATGTTCTTATATGTGCATATTTTAAATTTTTATTTATTCATTTTTTTTTCTCTTATCTAACCCTTTTTTTTAATTAGAGTCGAGCCATAGATTTTTTTTAAAAAAATTTTGAGTCACCCAGATTTTTATTCCCGTATGCTGCACAAGAGTCAACTTGTTTTGGTCAAATCCAAAGTTCCAAAAAGAGTTACGTCTCATACAACCTATGGATCTGTAGCCCCGAGTTTTATCTTTCATTTAGAGTTGGTTTCGTCCCAATCATAGTCAAAGATCGAAAGTTATAACCGATATACTACAGCCTGTCCAGTTTAGGTGTCGTTTTAGTTTCAACTTTTTTTTTTATTTATTTTTTTTAATTTTTGTATCTTTTAATGTTAAGCTACTCTTATCCAATTCCTTTAATCCGTGTCAACTCGTATAAAATAGGATTATAGATTTTTGTTATTATTTATTTATTTATTTTTATACTCATGAGTCCTAACTCTTCTAGAATTCTAATCTTCTTCCTAGTTTCTTGTGATGATTTTTGTGCTAACCTTAACATGTGTTCTTTGTCTTTGATTGTGGTTGAACTTATTTATGACTAACGATTGCCAATGGACCGTTTTCACCTAGTAAATAGCATAAACATTAAAATTGGACAAAATTAATCAAGTTAGTTTGTCTTTTAATCTTTCATGCTATTTGGTCATTGGGTCTTTTGTTTTTCACAATGTCCTCATATCTAGCCATGCGATCATACCACAAGTCTTAATAAACACACCTAATCACACATGTTGAGTCATTGCACACACTTTGTCTTCGAGTAATGCACTATATTGTTTATGATCGTATATTAGGACCATGAATGCGTCGTTTTCTGTTGTAATAGGAATGAGTGGAGTTTTTCCCATCAGTTTTCAAAATTGTTTCATACACTTTTCCTTTCCAATTCGAGTACTGAATGAATGCATTAAGTGAGTTCATCCTTACACAGTACTTTAGTCTAAAATCACTAGGCAATAGTTGGAAGAATAAGGGGAACGTCACTCCTTCCTTCTTTCCTTCCAATCAAAGCATCAACAACAAGAAACTTTTTTCCTCACCAGGCGGAAAGAAGTTACTCATAAACAGCCATGAATACAAAGCACGATGCAAGATTCTCACCAAGATTTCATGTTTTCTTCTTCTTTTGTTTCAAACCCTTCCCCCTAAAAAGTCTAGCATAGGTTCTCCTTATCCATTTATCTATGTGTCACAAATGAGCATCTCTTTCTTACATTCGATCACGTAATTAGAAAAAATTAAAAAAAAGATTACCGAACTAAACACAAGGTACACCAATGACTTGAGGCACCTTTGCAACCCTGTCATTCCCTATTAACCATTCAATCACCAACTACTTTGAGCCTTGTCTAACGATTGACCTTATTTATTCAACCCATATTCACTTAAACCTGGGATGGGAAGGTGTGCAATTTGTGTAACAGCCAGAAAGCAAGTTCAAATAAAAAAAATGATAATAAGAAAAAAGAAAGAATAAATAAATAAATAAAACAATGTCTAAGGGCAAGTGTTCCAATGTCTTTGATATGAACACGTCTCAAATTGCGTCTCTCATCGAGTGCTTGGCACCGTGCCTGAGAAACATGAATGCTAATTGAGTGATGGACCGCATGATCTGAACATAGGTGCAATAGAGCGGTCTAATGCCACGACCATTAGGATATTATTAAAATATAACATAGGTGCATAAATCCTTCTTACTTTTCCTAAAATTGAAAACCCTTCACTACTTTTATACTACCTCCGTTACACATTAAGTGCGACAAAGGGGTGTGCACATTTCCCAAGAAAAAAAATGGAAAGAGTGATTAAATAAAATAAGTGCATGTGATTAGTTTGAGGAGAGAGAAAAGTGGGTCCCATTAATCCTTGGTTTACTTTTAATAAGTCTGCCAAAATTTTGTGGGGGAAGTGGATTTCCCGCCCCACTTTTCACCAAATTTCAAATCAAAATTTTGCCAAATATCAAAGGTAAACATTCTTTGTTCCAAAAGGCAACCTCCTTTATAAAGAGGCAGCTACAAACGCATTTCATTGTTCCATAAGTTCATAACACAACCACCAGTCAGCATGAGTTAGATAAAATTACAACCAAAGTTTTTTTTTTTTTTTTAAATTGAAGCAAAAAATTAATTCCTACAGCAGCATTCAAGAACAGCTTCATCAGCAATCATCATCAGCAGCTTATATTCCAACTTCAGGTTCCTTCTGCTTTGTCAAAAAAATCTGAAAACAACAACACAAAAAAAAAAAAAAAAAAGAAGACAGCAAGCAATGGAAGAGGTCAGTGGTGATGGGTTTTGGAGTATTGAACAAATGCTAATCGATGAAGAAAATCAACAATTTGATGATATGGAAACAGATGAAGATGGTTATGAAACAGAGACAGATGAAGAAAATGAACACGGGCAGCCAACGATTTGCAGAAAACAATTAACTCTGGACCAAAGAAGGGGAATTGTCGATCATCTTCTTGCTATGCTACAAGAGGATGATGAATTACCTCGTCGTGCACAATAAAAAATAGCCAGGAAATTTCATGTTCACAGATCAACAGTACATCGAGTGTTTAAGGACATGCAAAAACAGAGAGAAAATGGAGAGGTGATTGATGTCAGGACAAAGAAATTGGGGAGGGTCGGTCCAAAACCAAAAGAATGGCCAGATGCACTACTACAGTCAGTCCCTCTAAGGTTGCGGACAACCGAAAGAAGTTATGCGGCTGCTTTGGGAATTTCACATGTCACACTTCATAGGTTGATTAAACAGGGCAAATTAAGGGTTCATTCAAGCAACAATCATCCAGCCCTCAGTGCAGATCATAAGATTGCAAGGATGAATTGGGTTTTATCCCATATCATCCCTGGCACACCCACAACAAATCCCAGATTTGTTGATATGGATAAAGTCATTCATATCGACGAAAAATGGTTTTATTTAAACCCGGAGACAAGGAAGTTTTATCTCTGTCCACTAGAAGAAGACCCATACAGATGCCAACAAAGTAAAAGGTTCAAAGTGAAAGGCATGTTCATGGGACTCATTGGCAGAGTACTTCAAGATGAACAAGGCAGAATTATTCACGATGGGAAGTATGGGATTTTCCCATTTGTGTATGAGCAAATGGCTAAAAAAAGTAGCAAGAACAGGCAAGCTGGGACAATGGAATTAAAAGCACATCAACATGTCACAAAAGATATCATAAGAGATATGCTTTTAAACAAAGTCATTCCATCTATTCTAGAGAAGTGGCCAAGAAAATTAGGCAGGGATGTGTACATTCAATGGGACAACGCTAGACCACACAAAATACCAACAGATCAAGAGTTTGTGGCAGCAGCAACCCAAAGGGGCCTCAACATCCAAATGATATATCAACCAGCCCAATCCCCTGATTTAAATGTCTTAGACTTAGGCCTATTCAACTCAATTCAATCACTGCAATATCATACTTTCCCAACTAATTTGTCTGAGTTAATTAAGGAAGTTGAGAATGCATACACTGAGTTTGACCCTATTGTGAACAGAAACAGTTGGCTAACATTACAAATGGTTATGCTAAAGATTCTTCAGCATAAAGGGGGAAACAACTTCAGAACTCCACATATGGCAAAGGAAAGGCTGGAAAATGCAGGAATTTTGCCCAGAAATGTTCCAGTGGACAAGCATATTTTAGAGGAGGCAATCCACTATCTTAGTGAAAGTTTCAGGCCATCAGATCGACCAAATGACACAAATGCAGAACAAGAAGCAGGAAATGAAGAAGGAAGGAATGAAGTGGATGCAGACTAAATGCAGCAGTACATATTGCCATTTTGAACCACATTTTGTGCAGGTAATAGTCATAGGGACTCCTTATAATGTGGTTATGTGTTTCTGCCCTTTTGTATGTACAGTTAAGAAAAGGCATGGAAGGCAATCAAGTTGATTACAAGTTGTAACATTTGTTGATTGCCACATGTAACCACATTTTATGAATGTAATTAGTCTAGGGCCCCTTAGTAAAATTTGCTATGTGGTTATGCCATCTTTTGTGTGTAATTAAACTAATGGCATGTAAGGCAATCAAGTAGGGACTCTTTATGTGTGTGTGTGCCTTATTTATTTTAAGCATTTCCATCAGAAGGTAATTTTTTTTTTCAGTACATGAGTCATGGTTTGTTACCTCAAACATCAAATGTTACACAATTTAATGGAGCAAAATCAAACACATGAACCATTTTTTCAATTGAGTCCCTTCATCATCTGGAAATCTACAACATAAACTGATCTCTCAACTAAGTATCACTGAGATCAATAAACCAAAATAGGACTGACATGCATTACAATGACCTCCCCAATTCAATGAAATACATGCATTCAAGGCAACATTCATCATTCATCAATCAACCATCTCCATATTCATCAACATTCATGAACCACAAAAGGCAACCATATTCACAATGTGAAACAGAAAAGGCAACCATATCCACAATATCACCAGAATACCCAACCATATTCACAATATAAACCAAAATAGCCAACCATATCAACAATATCAACCAGAAAACCAAAACCATAGTCACAATATCACCAGAAAACCACAACCAAAATAGCCAACCATATCCACAATATCAACCAGAAAACCACAACCATATTCACAATATCACCAGAAAAGCCAACCATATTCAAAATAGGAGCAACATCGATAATCATCACAATTGGGACTCATAGCAAGATTATCTCATTGTAGCAATAGCAATAACAATAAAGCAAAACATGTATTGAAGAATATAACAACCAGAGCTAGCATATATTTCATGCAACAAACAAAGGGACTAAGGTAAACAGAAACAGAAATTAAATATGGGTGAAGAAAATTATACGCTGCCCATTCACTGAGAAGGGTGAAATTTTCGATCAAGATGTTTCAGAAAATCGAGGTAACATGGATCGAATTGGTCCTCATCAACCACGAACCCAGATCTGATCCTTTTGTTGCCATCTTTTGCTTCTTCAGAAGGGAAGATCATTTTGGCTGGGGGATATTTCATTGTAAAACCATAGTACTCCTCCTCTTCAACAATCTTTCCCTTTTCTTTTACCCCACCCTTTCCCCCTTTCTTCGTCTCCTTCCCCTTACCCCCGTGTTTTCCCCCTCCCTTTCCATCTGAACCTCCCTCGTTCCCGTTGTCCCTTTCTTCAGCATCACAAATTTTCACCCCCTTCCCACTTATCCTCCGCATAATTGTAGCTCTACCTAGCCTTCTTGGTTTAAAGGTGGGTCTTGTCGGTTTGACAATTGGAACCTTAGGATGGTAGTTCTCTTCCAAATCCACCACATGATCTTCACCTTTTGCCATCTGAATAGAATTAAGGACCCTTCCCAAACACTCAAAAGAATGGTCAGACAACGCCTCCTTAGCTTCACCGGATCTGTAAAATTGAAAAGGCCAAGGCAAATCATCCTCAAGACACAATAAGCTCATCAAGAACATCACGTTCGTCGTCATCATCACAAGCGAAAAACGCATCATGTAAAGAGGTCAAATCAGCCATTTTTAGGGACTCAAGTGTACACAAACGAGTAAATCAGCGAAATTTGTTTAAAAAAAAAGGGAAAAAGCGTTGATTCCGGTCAGATCTGATCGGAAAATCAACGGGGGAAACTCGAATGGAAGAGAGAGATTGATGGAAGACAGAGATGGATGGAAGAGAGAGAAAGAGGGGCGTATGGTTGTGGTTAGGGTTTCTGGGTTCATTAGATGAATGAAGATGAATGATGAAGGTGGGAGTTGATTTAATGTGAATTGATTCAATTAAATGTGGGTAGTTGGGAGGTTTGTGTTTTGATTTTGGTGGGAGTCATTTGATAAATTAACTAAGAAATGGATTCTAAACAAATCTGTAAATTTGTGTTAATTTGTTTTTTAAGAAAATTAAGTAAGGGCAGAATTGTAATTTGGCAGAAATTTTTTTACTATATTAGGAAATTTTCACTTTGTTGCACTTAATGTGTAGCTTCCTTATTTGGCAAATGTTGCACTTAACGTGTAACGGAGGTAGTATTTCCTTCAACTCAATCCGCCGCAAGTCCACAACTCTTCATCATTGAGATTCTTCTGCAATGGCGTTGGTTACTTACCTTCACTCGACAAGCTAATGGTGATTCCCGAATATAACTTCTCCTTTTGTTTATTTTACAAACTTTTGTTTTTACATATTCTTAGGTCTCAAATTTTCTCCGTTAGTTTGTTCTTAATTTGTTTTTAATGTTCTCGAATTGTGAGTTACACCCACCACTACAAGGCGTGAAGTCAGAGGTTGTGATAATAAGCTCCAATTTACTAATGAACATGCTGCAACTCACAAGTCTCTCATGCTAGAACTATCTATGCTCGTCTCATTGTGCTCGAGTTTGTTTACAATTTTAAATTCAAGGTTTAATTTTTCTGGGCTTTTTTAATTAATTTTTTATGCAATATGGGAATTGTTGGTGGAAAAATCTAAACCCGAATTGAGGGGTTTTGTTAGGGGGTGGTTCTACTGATTAATCAAGAAATCGGATGAATGTGGTTTAGTTATCTTATTGTTAGATGCAATATAATTTTTTTTTTTTGGTTTTGAAAATTGTAATTATCATGGATTCATGGATACTAGTTCAGCTAATTCTGTATATTCAATAAGAAGGATGTCACATGGCTTAGAATAATCTGGTTATTTAAATTGAGTGAAAGGAATAGTAATAATATAAAGTCTTTTATTATAAATGTGGCTTTTAATTTTATTTAACCTTATTTCTGCTTTCATATACCTTGGCAGATTTTTCCCTTTTAACCAAACATTTCTATGAGTATGATAGTATGAGTTCTTATTTATTCCAATTTATAGCCGTTGGTCGAGTAATTCTATTTGTAAATTCAATTCAATCCTTAAGCTAGGCTGCTCAGTTGAAACCTTAAACTTGATAAGAATAGTTAATGAAGAGTATCCTAAAATTTACCCGAAACATTATTAGTTTTGAATCTGGTATATGTTAGTTTGTTCCTAAATCTAGTATTATGCTCCATATAATCTAGTAGTGGGCTTTGATTTATTTTCTTTGATTGGATTTAACATTTAACTTCATACATGGTTTGTTTTTGTGTCATTGATGTGACATTATCTGGCTATAATAACATATGTGCACAAATATAATACGACTATTGTAATTAGCTAGCCATGATGCATGGTTTTTTTTTAATTTAATAGTCTTTTCAGATCTCACCATTACTATATTTGAAGTGTCTTTTGTGAAGATTGTTTCATAGGATTAGACTTAAGGGACTATTTCACCATCATGTTCTGTTTGAGTAATTTAGTAAGTTTTAAATTTAGATGTGGTTTTTGTTGTTTTATTGTAGTTATTTAGAGGGTGGGTTGATGTTTTCAATTAAAGTTTTTGGTTGATGTTTACTTTCGTTCAAGGAACTAAGAACGCTCTCTTTAGTTTTGGGCTCTAGCATCATTAGCTAATGCTTTTGTTTCTGCTATTGCTTTTATCTTTTCAAAGTCAGAGGTACTTGACTTAAGTGGGTAATGCCTTATCATAAATTTTCATTGCTTAGTCAAATTTGTCATTCACTAGAAGGATTAGGCTGTTTCTAGTTTACTTGGTTTACCTGGAAGAATCTTAGATTGGTTTATATCATCACTGATTGCAGGGTTAGAATGAAATGTAATGTGTAAGATTATTAAAAGTGCTTTGCTGTAATATTACTTGAAATAAATTTTTGTTCCTAGCTTGGATTTAACTATGCCAACTTTTTTTTTGTTGGTTTCAATTTTGTATCATCTGTTTAATAATTTGCCTCAGCATCATTACCCTTTCTTGAGTTGATGGACTATGGTATGTCTATCTGTTCTTCTGAAATGGATGATGTTCCTGTAGACGAAAGCAATGATAACGAACCATAGAAAAGTAGCAAGTTGCATCATATATACCAGACTGGTTGCTCATAGTTTTCACACCTAGAATTATTTTTGATTTAGTGGATTAAAAAGAATACAGGCTCCATATATACTTAAATTGTTCATGTTGCTGATTATATGTGCAAGTTTGCTAATCAAGGTTATTAAAACTCAGGTTTATCAATTCTCATAGAAAATATTGATTGATAGACTATGCATATTGTTGTCTCTTGTCTCACTTTTATTCCATATTGTTTATTATTAAGTATGGAAAGTTTCTTAAACATTACGTGAAAAAAAGTAATTGGCACCGGTTCAAAACCCTCAATGCAACCGGTTTTGAACCGGTGACAATGTGGGGGTGCCAACTACTAGCATGAAAAGCCACCGGTTTGAACCGGAGGCAAAAATGGTTATTGGCACTGGTTAACCGGTGCCTAAAAAGCCCAAATTTTTTTATTTTATATTTTTTTATTTTTGTCTTTTTTCACTTAACAATTAAACCAACTAAGATAAATAAGAACATCACAATTAAATCGACGACTTTCAATCAATATAATCCAAATTTTACAATATATAATAAAAAATAATACAATCAATTACAACATATAAATAAATAAAAAAAATTTACAATATAAATTAAAAAAAAATTATAATATACTCGTAAATCAAAAATATATTACAATATAAATAAAAAAAAAACGGAAAATTTGTCAGGAACTATACGGTTAATAGGGGTATTTGGAAACAACTACCCACTAAAAAATTTTATCAAAAAAACTACCCCTAAATTTTAAAAGTTAGAGTGGCACTAGTCATTTGCATTTTCCGGCGAGAATGTCCGGCGCATGGGCCCATTTTTTCAATTTTTCTCTGAAAAGACACGATGCAATGGCAAATTGGACCATAATTTGTAACCCTAAGATAACCAAATTGAATTAAAAGCAACAAATTCAACCAATTTCAAATTATCCCCAATTTCTAAGAACCCGAATGTTTCTAATCGTTACACCCTAACATCAAAATTCATAATTAATGGATTAAAAGAAAAGAATTACCTATGAATTGCATACCCTACTTGTTTTCACTTCTTCAATTAGGAAATTTCAGAAGAAAAATTGAAAAAGTGGCCCCACACGTCGGACTTTCTCGCCGGAAATTTGCAAATGGGTAGTGCTACTCTAACTTTTTAAATTTAGGGGGTAGTTTTTTTTATAAAATTTTTTAGTGGGTAGTTGTTTCCAAATACCCCTATTAAGCATGTAGTTCCTGACAATTTTTCCAAAAAAAAACCCATACACATCTAAATCAATATTCTTGAATCTTGATTCTTCAATTTAAGATCTAAATCAATGTACCTGCACCAATTAAAACAATAAAAAATCAATTAATATAAATAAGCTTCGAAAATAAATAAAAAAACCCTAAAATTCAATCCTAAAATTCAAACCCAGAAAAAAAAAAGCAGGAATTCATAGCCAGAAAAAAAAAAAAAAAAAAAAAAAAAAAAAAAAAAACCAGAAATTCAAATGTATTAAAATCGAATTGAAACCCAGAAAAAAAATAAACCAAAAATTGGGGAAAAAAAAAATCAAAATGAAATCCTGAATAAAAATCAAAATGAAACCCAAAAAAAAATCAACCCCGAAATCGAAATTGAAAAAAAAAAAAAAAACCTAAAAATTAGGGGAATATAAGGGTTTTTTTTTTTTTTTGTTAAAAAGCTATTTGCCACCGGTTTGGTTCAAATCGGTGGGAATAATGGTTTTTCCCACCGGTTTGAACCGAACCGGTGGCAAAAACCTCTTCTAAAAACGGCGTCTACTTTAATTCATATTTTCGCCACCGGTTTTGAAAAACCAGTGGCATTAAGGCGGTGCCATTTTACTTTTTTCACCTAGTGAAATTTGGTTTCTTTTAAGTAATATCCATTTAAATTCTACCTTAGTAACCTTAGTACAAAATTTCAGTGGACGTAATCATATTGAGATATTTTCTGTAGTTAAACAATCCTTAGTGCTTGTAGACATGTAACTAACATCGATGCTAAAATTCTTACATATTGAAAATGCTCTCTCATAACTCAATTTACTAAGGAAATGAATGGCTAATGGCCTGGATCCATTAAAGTTAGAGTTGCTCACATTCTCATTGGGTGAAACAAAGCCTTCAATTTGTTTAAGAACTAATATCACATACATTATAAAGTAAAAAACAAAGCTTAATTTAATGTGTTTTGTGATTGCAAATATGTTAGAAGTGCACATCTTCTGTCTGTATTATTTTTGATGTCTAGTTTGTGTTGCTAACTGTTTTACTTATTGAAATAAGACTGAGAAACTAATATTGTGCGCATTATACATGCTTCTCTTGTGTGTGCATAATCTCAGGTTTATACTTATTATCAACATGACAGTAAGAGTAGGGCCAAGCCTCTGGTTTCAATTTTAGAGAGGGGGAGGGACAAACATCAAGTTCCTTTTTTTTAGTGCTCGATTATTCTATAATCTCGTATTGATTTGTTTGTGTTTTGTTTATCGGGGAATTTAGATCCATTGGATATGTATAAATAGTGCTAAAGGTGGATACTGAAGTGGAAGAAGATGCTTCCTAAATTGTTCTTGAATTGCTTTACTTGAGAAATTGGAGAAGCAGGAGAAAGAAATGATAATGTTGTCCAAAGGATTACTCAAAATATTGTTGGGGGGACAAGTTTTTTTCATAGTTTAATTAGTGTTAATTTTAATTTTGTAATTTTCCTATTAGATAATAATGTACTTAATTTTAATTTATATTTAATAAAATTCTTTTTTTTTTTAAATATGATTTTAATTGTATTATTACTATTATTGGTATTAGATATATGCACTGTGTAGCATTAAATATAGGGAACCGTGGCAATAGAGTATATGCACAGTGGCATAAGGTATAAGAAACCGTGGCATTAGGTATCATAGCTAATGCCACGACAATAATGGTGTCGTTGCATCAGATACTAATCTAACGCAACGGATCATTGATGTCGTTGCATTAGGTGTCATATGTTGTTGCATTACACCTATTGCAATGCCAACAGATGCCACGGTATATGGTCGTTGAATTAGGCCTAATGCCACGGATTTTGACGCTTAATGCAACGGATTTGGGGGTTGCAATAGGTCAAAATGTAGTAGTGAACCGAACCTAAGCCCACCTTAGCTACGACCTTATGATCATGTGGAGGGTCCAAAAGCTTTAATCCCATTTCTAAACCAATTTGGATTAATTGGAAGCTTCTAAAAGTTTCTAAAATATCTTAATTATCCTTTTGAAAAGATAAGACTAAAGAGTTTGAAATTGAATAAAACTTTTCTTTTTGAAAGTCCTAGCCTAATTCTATTCAAATTTAAAGACGTTCAAATATATTCAGATATTATTTTCATGAATCATATTTTTTATCCAAATCATATATGGTTGGATATCCTTTGAAATTATCTTTCCAATGATACATTATAATATCAATTCCGAGCTATAATGGAAAAGATATGAATTAAATATCAAACTCTATCCAAAACTGACACTGTCCCACTATTTCGTCGATATTATTTATTCTACAAAGGATTGTAATATGATTCTAATTAGGTTAGAATGTAGACTTCAACAACTTTCCAACGACATATTATTTATCTTATTCCAATTTTTGGATCAAAAGATATGATAAAAACAAAAATTGCAAAAACTACTGTCTATTGGGTTTTACTCCGATTTAATTCGGATCTTATCTTAATTCTTCGACCCTTCTTTTTGCATTATAAATAGAGGTCATTTCTCCCCTTTTCAATCATCAAAAATATTGATCACAAAATAATACTATTCTCCCTCTTTAGACTAAACACTAGCCTCCCCATTCTTTCACTATTCCTTCCTTTAAGCACTCCTAGGAGTCCATACAATACCCAAAGTTCTATACTTAAACCAAGGTTTGAAAGGTATAATTAACTGAGGGTTTGGACTAAATCAACTCTACTTTTGATTTAATTGTTTCAATTTGATTTATATTTTCATTGAAGTTACTAACAGTTTATTCATGATGTAGCAATTTAAGGAAACGCGGAAAGTGAGTAATTAATCACTTAATTACTCTTATTTTTATTCTTGTTGCTAGTATCATGATTAGGTTTTATTATGATTTGATTTGACTAACAATTAATTGTTGAATGGATTCCAATATTAATGTTTATTATATTATATTTATTGATCACAATATTACATGTCAAAGGGAATATATAATTGAAAATCACGCTAATAAGATAAATTTGGACAACCGGTTTAGGATCCTTTGTAATCTTGCTATTAATTCAAGTGATCATGATATTTTAGAATTATATGTTGCAATAATATTAAACCAATTTAGCTTAATAATAGTTTGGAGCGAATTGAATATTTTGTTTGCATGCCTTTGAGATTGCAGGAATCACTTTTCACTATAAGAATCGAATAGAGGCCAATACGGGCGAATGTGACTCCATGACTCACTTTGTACCATCATCCCCGATCCTCCTTTCGTGATTCCGAACCATATGGAGTTAGTAATTTCACGGATTATGAATGGCGTGTAACCTTCACGGGTCAATCGTTGTTGCCTTCGTTCTCCCTTTTTCGTGGTTGCCTTAATTGATCCGTGAACGGTTTACAAGCTCCTTAAAAACTTGTTGGCGGCTCCCTACTTTCCTTGTCCCTAATCGTATATATCAATTCTAACTTCCTATGAATGTCAAGCATATTCACCACATGCTTTAACGTAGGCGCACTTCAAACGACGCCTACAGCCGTCAAAGATAACTTCGCTTAAAATCATCTCCTACTTTTGAAAACCTTCCACATGCTACGGAACGCCATCAAATATAACTCCGCTTGAAGTCATCCTCAGTTGTTTGTGACAACTCTCCACAAGCTAGGGAACACCGTCGATCAATGCGGCTACATTTTGAGCTTTTTTTCTTGAATCATGGTGACAACTTTCCCTATCATAGTGAATGTCGTCAAAGATCGCCTCATCACGAACCGTTCTTCTCAAATCTAGGTGAAAACCTCCACAATATTAGTGAATGCCGTCGAAGACCGCCATCTCGTCTTATCTTCTCAAATCTAGGTGACAACCTCCTCAATCTTAGCAAACGTCGTCGAGAACTGCCCATCTCGTGCTATCTTCACAAATCTAGGTGGCAACCTCCTCAAATTTAGCGAACTTCGTCAAAGATAACTTCGCCTGAAGCCATCCTCAGTTTCCCGTGACAATCCTCCACAAGCTAGGGAGCGTCATCAAAGATAACTTTGCTTGAAGTCATCCTCAGCTTTCTGACAACTTTCAACATCCCAGGGAACGTGTCGAAGATAACTTCGTTGGAATTCATTCTCAATCGTTGCGATAATATTCCGAAGAAAATTACCGAAGACCAACGCTTGTCGATCCTTAAAGCTCGCTTGAACTTTTCTATTGTGATATTTGCTGAAATTTCTGCGGTGCCAATACGTCGGCGCATTTTGCTGCTTGTGAACCATTACGTCGGTGCTTTTGATGCTTATGAACCATTATGTCGGTGCCTTTGCGATGAGCCAATGTTTTAAGCGCTTTAAGCTAAGTGAGACGATCTTTTACCAGGTCGATCACCTACTGCGATTGTAATCGAGCTGTTTACTTAATCATGTCAAACTGCTTATAGGGGCTAATTGGTGTACCAAAGAACCCGAAATTGCTGCATAAGGTCCACATAGTAATTTATGACGGCCATACTTTCTGTTGCCGCACCAGCGCATGCCGGAATGCACTGTTGCCAGGACTTAGCTCTTTTGCTAGGTGACAAAGACTGGCGCCAGACGATAATATTGTCGTTTGGCGACAGAGTCAAGTTTTTGAATTAAAAACTTCGTTCTTCTCGGTTATTGTTGTTCGTTGCTCGATTTCGCTCTGAACCTTCAACTTGGTCATTTCCTTTCAACGAAATCTGCTCAAATCTTTTGCAAATTAAAGCTCTTCATCTCTAATTTATTGATCCATGTAAGTTTTGCTCAAATTCCTCTTATCTTGGAAGAATTTCATGCTTTTATATTCGTGGTTTTTTGAAAAATCCGGGAACATTCTTGCTTGATTGCTCTTTGGAAGTGATAGCTTCCTATGCCTTGAAACTATGTCGAAAACCCTATCCTTCAGGATTTTACCGAGTTTGAGGTGCTTGATCAAAATTCGGATGTGCTCGATCAATCAGGCTGATTGTCAATCTAACTGCGATCAGGCCGACTCTAGTTGATTTGCAAAGCCATTTGCGTCTTTTTGCTCAAATCTTTTGTACCTGCATTTATATTTTAGACTATAGGACTTTGCTCATCTTTTCATTAGGGGTTGACCTAAGGCTCAGTGTTGCTTGACTCATTGCATAATACTTAATGTGTTTTTAACACAAATGACTTGTCATGACTCGACTCAATGCGTTTTGACACACATGGCTTGACATGACTTAAGGTGTAAACTTGACTTAATATTATTGACCGACTCGAGGTCGACTCAACTCGATTGTGACTTGTGTGTGCAAAGTACTAACTCATGAGACTCGATATGTACATGACTTATGTGTGAATTTGAATAAAAAACGTATAAAAAAAAAATCTCCGTCATTTTTGTGGAGGGTACCGACTTTCTCCCGAAAAAGAAAGAAGTAAAAAGACAGGAAGTGAAGTTTTTGAAAGTGCATGTTGAATGAGCTTTAACAAATGTATCGATCAACGTCGTATCTTAAGGCGTGAAGATTGTAGCATCCTAGGCTATCTCTGTTATTAATTTTGGATGAAAGTATTTAGGTAACTTAGGCACGGAAGCTAAACACTTCATACTTCGTGATGCAATGATGACAAGGTATGCTTCCACGTTATGTTAAGATTTTCGTGACAAAAGGTTCCTAAAGAAAGTACTATTTGGTCATGTATCTGTGATGTGTGTGAAAGTGATACTAAAGTAAGGCTGCAAAGGCTAAATGCATGGAAAGATATTATTTTAAGAAGAGTCAAATAATGGTGACTCTTTAGGCTAGGTAAGCTAATGATGAAGGGATCAAGCCCCCAAGTCTAGCTCTAAATGGATAAGGATGAGCATAGGAGATCCCCTTGATATAATCAATTATGAACGTAAATATGAATGCATTTTTTATTACGGCCGCACCTCGATGTGAGGTTGCCTACGTATCCGTTAGGAATCAGGCCGAACGTAGCTCTAGCCGAACCTCGTAGAATTATGTGTAAACCTCAAAGAGGTCTTTTAAGGGTTGTAACGTGGTTAGGCTAAAGGTGGAAGAAGAAAGGAATAAAGGCTCAAGACCCTAGATAAGCCCCCAAGGTGTTCAACCTTGCTTTTGAATCTTTGTATTATTATGCTTGAGGTTTAATTTCTAACTTTTGAGATCTTTCTTTTTTTTTTGGCTCTCTCAATTTTTATTTTTATTTTTATTATTATTTTTTTTTGCTTTTGCATTTTTTTTTATTTTGAACCTTTTTTGATAAGTTTGGGAAATCCCGATCATGCGGTCTATCACTCACTTGGCATTCATGTTTCTCAAGCACGGTACCGAGAACTCGACAAAAGAAGCAATCCGAGACGTGTTCATATCAAAGGCATGTTTATGTCAAAGACATTGGAACACTTTCCCTTATGCACACTTTTATTACTATTTTATTCTTTTGAAATTTTTATAGAATCACTCAAGATGTTATTCTTTGAAAATTGCATAAATTGCACACTATCCCATCCCAAGGTTAGGTAGATGTGGGTTGAAAAAAGAAAGGTCTATCGTTAGGTGAGGCTCAAAGTGGTTTATAAAAAAATATATTGTATATTTAAAAGGGTGAAGATGATATGATAGACTACAAAGGGTGCCTCAAATCATTAGTATACCTTGTGCTTAGTTCGACACGTTTTTTTTTCCAATGTAATGAAATAATCATATGCAAGAAAATAAATGCTCATTTTTATTAAAAGGTAAATAGGAAAAAACCTACAAAATAAGTTATAAGGAAAATAAAAGGTGTATATGCTAGACTTATTAGGGAAAGGCTGAATAAAAGAAATAGAAAAAAAGGTCACAAAATCTTGTCGTTAAAGCTCGCCTCTTGTCTTATGCCTTATTATCACTCAGTCTTCTTGCTAGCTGAAGGTATGGGAAGCTTGTTATTATCGATCAAGTATTGGATAACCTCTTTTAGCTTCAAACAACTCTCAGTAGTATGACCCCTATCTTAATGGTACTTGCAATGTGCGTCTGGGTTCCAAATAAGAAATATCTTCTCAGGTGCGGGATCTTGAATAGGTCCAATGGGAGTAATGAGTCCCTTGGCATGGAGTCAATCGAAGGCAGTATCATAGTTCATCCTAATAGGAGTGAAATCTTTCCTTAGTTGATTTTTAGACCCTTGATTATCCATGGCTAAGACTTTGTTGTGATCAAAGGTACTAACATTGTTACTAGAGTGGGCGTTTTCGAAAGAAGAAGGATTGTCGTTCTTCTTTCCTTTCTAGCCACTGTTATTGCTATTGTTAGTAGCTTTTCGCTTGGCAAGGTCATCTTCTATTTCAATTCCTGTTTCATGGATGGTTTTGAAAGTATTCAAGTTGTGTTGATATTTAAAATGCTTCAAATACTTGTCTTGAAAGTTCTTGATGAACATCCTTACAGATTCTTTTTCGGTGGGCACGTCAATCATCTTAGAGGAAGTTTCCTTCCACTTATTAAAGAAAGAAGTAAAGCCTTCATTCTCTTTTTGTCTTAGTATCTTAAGTTGTCTATAGTGAAAGGAAGGAACGATTATACCGAACGTATTATGGGTGTAAAACCAACAAATGAACCCTCTTAACCTCCCTTATGCTTGCTCGAGTGCTCTCCTTCAACCAATTGCCTCAAATTTCAACAAACAAGAAAACCCCCAAATTGATTTTTTTATCTTAAGGTTTGAGAAATTGGGTGATTTTTGGGTTTGAATGTGGAAAAAGGATTAGTAGTATGTGAATTTGTTGAAAAGGAGTGAAGATTTTTGCAAAACTTGTTGAATTTGAGTTAGAATTTGGGTGTTTGAGAGGATTTGAGTGGTAGTATGAAGGAGGAGGAAAGAGTTTAGAGAGAGAAGGTGTGTATTTCGTGGAGTGAGAAAGTGAGGAAATGAGAATTTTTATTTTTTTTTTATTTTAAATCGTGATGCACATATGGATTTCTAGGGCTGCACAGACGTGCAGCCTTAGGTAGTAGTAATATTTGGACTCAGATGGCACGGATGTGCAAAACTTCCTGCACGGATAAGCTTGGTTTGGCACGTCCGTGCCGAACTTGTAATTTTGTCACTCGATTTTCTAATTGCTTCTGCCTGCCTCTACACAGACGTGCGATGTTCTACATGTCTGTGCAAACCTGGTGCTGTACGGAACTCAATTTTTTTTTATATATATATAATAAAACAATAAAGCATAATAATAATAATTAAATTATTATTAGCACCATCATTATTATTATTATTATTATTATTATTATTATTATTATTATTATTATTATTATTATTATTATTATTATTATTATTATTATTATTATTATTATTATTATTATTATGCCTACTACCTTACTTCCAAGTATATTTTTCGTACTTCTCTTTTCATCAATACCTACAAAAGATATTAAGAGAAAAGTTAGTAATAATAAAAATGTTGGAAGAGAAATAATAGTTTATCAGAGAGAGAGGTTGAGAAACTCGATTGCCTCCCGAAAGCGCTCTTTTAACGTCACTAGCTTGACGACATTGCGGGATCAATGAGAATAGGGAACATCAAACTCATCAAGGTGAACATACTTGGCTTCTTCCTGCACAAAACCGTCAAAGTATGCCTTAATCCTTTGGCCATTTACTCTGAACGGTTCACCATTATCATTTGAGATTTCAATTGCACCATATGGAAATACCGTGCTAACGGTAAAAGGTCCACTCCATCTTGACTTAAGCTTAACCGCAAACAACTTCAACCGGGAATTGAATAGTAGGACCTTGTCACCTTCTTTAAATTCCCTTTTGCTAATATGCTTGACATGCCAAGCCTTGGTCTTTTCTTTGTAAATCCGTGCATTCTCATATGCATCCAACCTCAATTCTTCCAAGGCATGGAGAGCAACCTCTTTTCACCGGCACTTTAAAGGTCGAAATTCAATGTTTTGATAGCCCAATGAGCACGATGCTCAAGTTTTACCGGCAAATGGCATGATTTCCCGTAAACAAGCTTGTATGGTGTGGTACTAATGGGAGTTTTGAATGCGGTGCGGTAGGCCCATAGAGCATCATCAAGCTTTGTAGACCAATCTTTTCTAGACCTATCCACCGTTTTATCAAGAATCATTTTTATCTCCTAATTTGAAATTTCGGCTTGACCACTTGTTTGCAGGTGGTAAGCCAATGACACCTTGTGCCTCATACCATATTTCTCAAGGAGAGCTTGAAAGGACCTCTTTGCAAAATGTGAACCTCCATCACTAATAACGGCACGTGGCACCCCTAACCTTATGAAAATTACTCTCTTAAAGAGCTTGACAACCACCTTAGCATCATTAGTAGGAGATGCAACCGCTTCTACCCACTTTGACACGTAATCAACGACCACAAGAATGAACTTATTCCCAAAAGTGGTCGGGAAAGGCACCATAAAATCAATGCCCCATACATAAAAAATCTCTAGCTCAAGAATGTTGTTCAAAGGCATCTCACTTCTTCTTGAAATATTACCAGTTCTTTGACACCGGTCACAAGCTTTTACTACACCCCACACATCTTTGAACATTGTAGGCCAATGAAAACCACATTGTGAGATTTCGCCAAATTTTTATTAGCATTCATATGCCCTCCACAAGATGAGGAGTGGCACATTGTGATAACATCTTCAATTTCATCATCCTTGACACACCTTCCAAAAAGGCCATCAACACGTTGTTTGAAGAGCAAGGGGTCGTCCCAAAAGTATTGGCGAACATCATGTAGAAACTTCCTTTTTTGTTGGTAGGAGAGGTCGGGAGGAAGAATAGAGCAAGATAGATAGCTTGCAAAGTCCGCAAACCATGGTTCCGGTGCTTGAAGAATAACAAATAGTTGATCATCCGGAAATGAATCATCTATTGGCAAGTTATCAAGATCACCTACAAATAATGATAGGAAACCGTGAAAGATGATCGGCCACAACATTTTCGGCACCCTTTTTGTCTCTAATCTCAATATCATAGTATTGTAGGAGCAAGACCCACCGTATCAATCTTGGATTTGGTTCCTTCTTGGAAATGAGGTACTTCAAGACCGAATGGTTGGTGAAGACTATGACTTTTGACCCCAAAAAGTAGGACCTAAACTTCTCAATTGCATAAACAATGGCTAGAAACTCCTTTTTCGTGGTTGTGTAATTCCTTTGTGATACATCCAATGTTTTTCTAGTGTAATAGATGGCATGGAGCTTATTATCCTTCCTTTTACAAAGAACGGACCCAATAGAAAAATCCAAAGCATCAAACATGAGATCAAAAGGAAGCTCCCAATTAGGGGGTTGAATAATAGGAGTCGAAATCTATGGCTCCTTCAACCTATCAAATGCTAGCAAACAATCGTTAGTAAACACAAAAGGGGCATCCTTTACCAACAAATGAGTGAGCGGCTTTGCGGTTTTTGAAAAATCCTTTATGAACCGGCGGTAAAAACCCGCGTGTACAAGAAAGCTCCTTATCCCCTTCACATTTGTATGGGGTTGGAGGCGCTCAATAAGAATGGCAACGGATCGGATTCGAGTCGGATGTGGCTAAATCTAAATCCGATCTGTTTAGTAAACGGACCCTGGACTCGGATCCAAATCCGAGTTCAAATTAGAATAATCCGAATCCGAATCCAATCCGACTCATAATTTTCGAATCCGAATCAAGTTCGTTTATACGGACCTCAGAAATGATCCGAATATTTTTTTTTTTTTTTTTTTTGTAATGTCATATACCTATAATTGCTTGTATTGTCATACCAATTATAGTATAAACATAACATATTTAAATTATGAACTAAGTTACATAACAAAATTTTGCAACAAAAAAAGCAAATTATTGTCCCAAGTTATAGAACATATGCTTATACTCTCGGATTCGGACTCGGATCGGACTCCATCGGACTTTGCGTAGGGTCTAAGTTCGATCCACCTCCGATTCGGATTCGAATCTATTTTATCGGATTTGGATTCGAACTAAATTTAAACGGATTTGAATTGGATTTTTTTTCCTTCGGATCAAACTCGGATTAAATTGTCATCCCTAGCACTCAATGACCTCAATTTTGGCACGATCTACTTCAATGCCCCTACTAGAAATCACATTACCAAGAACAATGCCCTCTTCCACTATGAAATGACATTTTTCCCAATTCAAGACTAAGTTCACCTCTTGACATCTTTTCAACACTTTAATCAAATTTGAAAGGCAAATGTCAAAAGATGAACCAAAAACAGAAAAGTCATCCATGAATACTTCAATTGATTATTCAAGCATGTCGGAAAAAATAGACATCATACACCTTTGAAATGTGGAAGGTGCATTACAAAGTCTAAATGGCATCCTTCGATAAGCAAAGGTGCCAAAAGGACATGTGAATGTAGTCTTTCTTGGTCCTCGGGTTTTATTGGGATTAAAAAGAATCCCGAACATCCATCCAAGAAGCAATAATGACTATGTGATTCTAGTCTTTCCAATATTTGATCAATGAAGAAGAGTGGAAAGTGGTCTTTCCAGGTGGCTTTATTCAATTTTCTATAATCAATGCACATCCTCCACCTGGTGACCGACCTTGTAGAAATGGTCTCACCCTTATCATTCTTAATGATGGTCATGCCTCCTTTTTTAGGCACAACTTGAACTACACTAACCCACTTACTATTGCAGATAGGGTAGATTATTCCCGCTTCAAGGAGTTTTAAAACTTCCTTTTTCACAACTTCCTTCATGTTTGGATTGAGCCTTCTTTGGTGCTCAATTGAAGAAGCATGATCATCATCAAGTAAAATTTTCTGCATGCAAATTGTGGGACTTATCCCCTTAATGTCATCAATTTTTTACCCAATGACATCTCTATACTCCTTAGAACAACTAGGAGTTTATCAAGAGAGATATCATCGAGCTTGGCATTGAAAATAACGGGATAAGCCTCACTATCATCAAGGAAAGTATATTTAAGTAGAAGGGGAAGGGGTTTAAGTTCAACCTTATGAGGAGGCGTAGTCCTCTCCTCTTTTACCTCCACATTGAGCACTTCTACTTTCATTTCATTGTGGACTAAGGTTGGTTGATCAAAATATTATACCCCGTTGTTTTTTCACCTTCCTCAACTAAGCCTCCCATTAGGATAGCTTGTAAAGGATCTACTTCAATCAAATTCTCTTAGAACTCCTCTAAGTTCCTTTCTAATGTGTCAACTCTATGAACTTCATCAAACAATGGTTTTTTCAATGTTTATGAGAATGAAAATGAAATTTTCTCATCTCCCACATTCAATGTTAACCTTCCTTCTTTTATATCAATTACAACACTCGCGGTGTTCAAAAATGGTCTCCCCAAGATTAGGGGTACCCTTTTGTGTTCTTCCATTTCCATCACCACGAAATCACAAGGCACAAATACTCTCCTGACTTGAACCGGTACATCTTGAAGAATTCCCAAAGGTAGCCTAACCGTGCAGTCGGCCAATTGTAAGGACATTCTTGTTGGCTTCAAGTCTCCAACTTTCAAACCCTTTGCTATAGAATAAGGCATCAAGCTCACAATTGCCCCAGATCACACAAAGCATCCTTAGCTTCCAAATTTCCAATCTTCACCGGTATTGCATAGCTACCGGGGTCACCAAGCTTTTGAGGAAGCTTGTTTTGAATTATAGCACTCACCTCCTTAGGAAGGGAGATGGTGGCACTCTCCTCAAGCCTACTCTTGTTGGATAGAAGACCCTTCAAGAATTTTACATAGGTAGGCATTTGTGACATAGAATGAAGGGAATATTCACTTAAAGTCCTCTCATAACTTCAAGAAAATTTGAAAACTTCTCATTCAACTTCTTCCCTACAATCCTATGAGGGAATGGAATGGGAGGCTTGTATACTTTCATGGGGGGCTTTTCTACTTTTTCCTCATTTCCCTCATTTTTCTTTTGTGGCTCCTTTCTCTCGACATCAATTATTTCATTTTCAAACTCATCCTCACTTCTCACCACAAATCCCTCATCTCTCTTTTGTGGCTCCACTTCATTCATTATCGGCCCTTCATAACCTCTCCCCGATCTCAAAGTAATGGCCTTAGCTTGGTCCTTTAGATTCACAACCGTTAAGCGATATGTCCATTTTATATAGTATTTTACCCCCGTCCCTTGGTCATAATTAGTAGTGTTTTTGGCTCTTTAGAGCCACTTTTATTACTATTTGGTGTTTTCTAGTGTTTTCGTAGATTTGGTTGACTTTTGTAGGGATTTGCACTTTTGGAGCATTTTCCCGAGATATTATGGAGTATCTACGAGCATTGGAGATGCACAACCAGTTTTTATAGCCTAGGGCCAGTTGGTGCCATCGAACCGGTGATTAAGGGCTCGGTATATGTTATACCGGGGCAATTGGACCGAGTATTCAAGACCTGAAGAGGAAATCCGGATTGGCCCGAAGAATTGGGGCCCAATCGAAGTCCAAGGAGTAGCCCAAGAGTGCCGCCCGAACAAAGGAGCTTCCGCCCGAAGGCGCGCCCGGCCGGGCGGGGAAGAGTAGCTGACGCCCGAACTCAAGAAATATTCACTTGAAGAAAAAGGCGGGCCCGATCTGGCGGTGCCTCGCCCAATCGGGCGCGTGTCATCATTACTGGATGTTAAGCGTCGTTTAAGTTTGTTTTAGTTTAGGATTACTTGCTTAGTATAAATACGATTCGGTTAAGCAAGTTTAGGATCTCTCTTTTTACTCTTTCTTACTTCTTATCTTTGACTTTCTCTCTCTACTTAGCTTTTAGATTAGTTTCTCTCTCTATAACTTTGTTCTTAACTCAACTCCTTAATTCAGATTATTTTTGTAATGATTTCTTCTACTTTAATCTCATTATTTTACTTTAATTCTTTCATCATGTCTTCTTTGATTGCTTTTTTTAGTTTATATTTAATTATGTGTGAGTAGTTTCCTTTCTAGGGTTTGTGGGATCCGTAAATAATATGAAGGGGTAATTTATTGTTGTTGATTATCAATGCTAGATTAATTTCCTATTTATTGATTTAATGCTCTGTGACTAGATTAGGCCTGATCTTTTATGCATGAGTTTGGCAATATTGATTTGAGATTCGAGAGATGAGAATTGATGTTTAGGTCTAGTTTCAATAGGCAGGTTAATTTATAAATGGTTAAGTCGAGATTCGAGATATGAGATTTAATACCGGTAAATTAATTCTGTGATTGTAATACGTAGCGAAAGCCCTTTATGATCTGTTTGATTTATGCATTGATGGTTGATTATTATGTTTTACACTGAAATATTGTTTATTGGTGAACCTATGCCCTAGGTCTTTTATTCATTAATTTCCTCAATTTTTATTCTTCCCTACTTTAACTCTTAGTAGTTTGGTTATGCTTCGATTACAAAATATTTGTTACCTTATAATTTAGATTGCTTTAATTAATTAGGAATATAAAGACAAATTTCCCTATGGATTCGACCCTACTTCCCTATCTGCATTAGTCAGAGGATTTAGGAATTACTTTTTATTGGGTGATTACGACTTGAGCCTGTCATTAAGCTTGGGAAGTGACCGCTGGTATTGGAGGATGAACTTCCAACTTGTTACGCAATCTGAGCCAATTGATTCTCAATTATCTTGTTGTGTGCTTGTAGTTGTTGGATGTTCGCTTGCATATCTGCATTGCTTCTTCCTTGTTGTGTAATGAAAGTCTCAAGCGCGGCTTCAAGGCTAGACTTTTGAGGAGGTGGAGGAGCGAGTTTGTTATATTGTTGCCTTTGTTGGTTTTGGTCCCTTTAATTAGGGTGATGGTACAGAGCTTGTTGGTTTTGTGGATGGGGTTGGTTGTATTGGTTTTGAGAGGGGCCTTGGTTTTGTTTCTTCCAACCTGTGTTTTGTTGGGGTTTCCAACCTTGATTGTAGGGTTGGGAGTATTGATCATTTCTTTTCCCAATAGCTGCCGCTTGTTCATAGTTAGTTGAGTTGCAAAAGAAGGACAAATGATCATTTCCTCCACAAGTATCACAAGCTAAGACATGACTTTTTGTGAAGAAGAGCTAGGAGATGTAAGGGTAGCTTGATCTAGCTTGTGAGCTAGCATGTCAAACTTTGATGCAATAAGGTCTATTGCACTAAGATCGTGGATTCCGCCCTTCTTTGCTTGAGGTTGCCTTCTATCACCTCCATATGCGTAGTGTTTTGCCACTTCTTCAATCATCTTGTATGCATCATCCACCGATAGCTTCTTAAGGCTACTACCAGCCCCAGAATCAAGGTTGGCCCTTGAAGTAGGAGTAAGACCATCATAAAAGCTTTGAACAATTATCCATGATGTGAAACCATGGTGTGGGCATTTTCTAGTGTAATCCTTGAAACGCTCCCAAGCTTCACTTAACGTTTCATCAGTCTCTTGGTTGAAATTGGTGATTTTTCTTCTTAGTTTGGCGGTCTTTTTGGGTGGACAATACTTTCCAAGGAAAGCTCTAGCTTGGTGACTTCATCCCATGTGGTCAATGATCCCTCTTCTATCATTCTCAACCAATGCATTTCTTTGTCACGGAGGGAGAATTGAAACATGTGCATACGGATGAACTCTTCCGTAATGTTGTTTTGCTTGATGGTTGTGCACAACTCGAGAAAGTTGTCCAAATGAGCAAAAGGACACTCATGAGAACTACCACCAAATTGATCACTTTGTATCATACGGATGAGTTGAGGTGAAAGCTTAAAATTATTTACATTCGTAGTGGGGAGACTTATGTCACTCCGTAGTTGGAATGCGTTGGGGTGGTCATAATCTCGTAGCCAGGGTGGAGGAGGATCATTATCACCAATGTTGTCTTCTTCATTGCTACCAAGAACCTCTTCCGAGTCGGAATCTGAATAGACAATGGAAAATTCCAGAGTACCTTGCAAGAGCCTCCTTACATTCCTTAAGGTCTTGTTCAACTCTAAGGCCCTGTTTGATTCACCTTAATTTTGCTGAACTGAAATTATTTTTACTGAACTGAACTTATTTTTACTGAACTGAACTTAATTTTACTGAACTGAAATTATTTTTACTGAACTTAAATTATTTTTACTGAAGTAAAGTTATTTTTACTTATTTTCTATTATATTTCTTCTTTGAGAAAACCGAATTTTACTGAACTGAACTGAAATTATTTTTACTGAACTAAAATTAATTTTACTGAACTAAACTTATTTTTAATGAACTGAAATTATTTTTCCTTAATATTATTTTTTTAAGGTGAAGAGAACAGGACATAAATCCACGAGAATAAGCGGTGATTGCTTACTCTTTTGTGTCATGCAAAGTCAAGCAAAGCTAAGAAAACGTTAGCAATGGCTATCACAAGTTAAAAGCGCAATTAAGAAAAAATAAATAAGAAAAATTATGATATAAAAATATACACTTAGACTCATACATCAATAATACAATCAATGTGATTTTGCCTCCCTGACAACGCACCAAAATTTGATAGGCCGTCGTCGAGCCTACCAAAGATAAAAGTGCTATCTTGGTTTCACTAGCTAATAGCAAGGGTAAAACAAGGTCGAACCCAAGAGAGGCGTTGAATCAACCACCGAGATACTACCGTTTAAACAAGCTAAATGAAGTCGATATTGGTTTGGTTTTATGTAACATGTACTAGTTCAATTCAACTAAGACTAAGGGGAAATTAAAAATATTTAGAGGATTCTAGGGCTTGGGATATACCACTCTACTTCATCACAAATCACAAATAGAATGTAGCAAACAATGGTACATTAAGGGGATAACGTTGGGGAAGTCATCTAAAGCACCAACTACCCTCACAAGCTAGAAGGATTACTTGAATCATGAATACAACCTACTCTCGTGGTTACAAAGAATAAAACAAGTATTAAAGCATAATCATGATGACAAAAACATTCCCTTAACTGGAAATTCCTATTCTCATGGCATTTCAAGTCAATTAATCATAAGGGAGCTAACTCAAGTTCATCTCTCAATCCTTCGTTGAGAAAGCTTGGATAATAGTTCTAGCAATGGCCATATACAAGAACTAAGCAATTAAAAAACTTAAGCTCAACTAATTAACACCCAAAAATTACCAAATTAACACATGCAACAAGTAATTAGTGACTACATTGAGGGTTTCACCCAAACCCTAGAAAATTAGACTACTAACAATATATGGAGATTAAAGCAATTAAGGTTTTCAAGCTACTCATGAACAAGATTCAAACTAAAGATTAAGCTAATTAACAATCTAAGCATACAAGAATTAAGCAAAATAATAAACAATCAATTCAATTAAAATGGAAGAGAAGAGTGAGAAAAGTTACTTGAAGCTTTAATTTGAATAACAAAGGTGGAACTTGTCTTCTACAATGATTGAGATTGAAATTTCCAGGCTAGTAATTGAAATTGAACTAATGATTTGAGAATATTTGTGTTTCTAAGATTACAAACTAAGATAAATCTATAAAAACTCGCATCCCTTACAAATGAGCTCAAGGGGTTATTTATAAGACCCCCAAATAAAAAAGACAGAGAAAACTAGAGTCAGGCACGGCTACAGGTCTGCACGGACGTGCAGCCTAATATGCACTGACGTGCCACGCTTGGCACAAACGTGCAGAGCCATAGGATTAGGATAAGTAGCAAACTTACTTGGCCTGGCAATCCTGCACGGACGTGCCAAAAATGGCCCGGACGTGCAGGCCTTGAATAGCAGGATCTGTTTTTAAACTGATTCGAGTTAGGAGAGCTCCATGGACGTGCAGGCTTTTGCACGGACGTTTTGAAGTCTTGCACGGTTGTGCAAGCTCAAGCAGATTCACATGCTTGCTAAAACACTCCTGCACGGACGTGCAAGACATGGCACGACCGTACAGGGTCTCTTAGGCCCTTTTCTTCACCTTTTCTTTGGTTTTTCTCCTCTGTCTCGGCTCCTAATCTCGGTTTATCATCCATATGCTTCAAATGATTGTCTTTTGACCTAAAAAATCAACAAAAACACTAACAACCCGTGAAGCAAGGGATACACAAAAACTACACGAAAATAGAGTAAAAGTGAACCAAAACGCCAATATATCAAGTAAACAAGGTTCAAAATCACCCTAAAATCATATCGAATAACAAGTTATTAGTGCTCTCTTTAGACTTATGAGTAACACTCCTACGCCACATCCTTTTTGATTGGATGCACTATTGAAGTACATTACCTATTTGTCATCTTGCGTCATGAGAACCTCTTCATCCGAAAGATGAGTAGTTTTTGCATGACTTGTTTGAATAGGATGTTGGGCAAAAAAATCAAAAATTACTTTCCCATTTATCGAATTTTCGGGAATTTTTAGTTCAAATTTGGCCAACATTACCAACCACTTGGATATTCTTCCTTGTACAGGTGGTTGTTTAAACAAATACTTTATCAAATTTTGTTGAGAAATCACATGAGTAGTGTGTGGTAGCATGTAATGTCGTAGTTTTTTAGTTGCCCACACTAATGTAAACTTTTTTCTTCCAAGGTGCTATATTTTGTTTCATATTGAATGAATTTTTTTACTTATGAAGTATATTGCACGCTCGACTTTTTCTACCTCTTGTGCTAGCATGGCCCCTATGGTTGTGTCTGTAACCGTGATATATAGCCTAAGAGGTAGTTTGGGTACTGTTGATGCTAAAATGGTGGAATTTTGAGATAAGCTTTTATTTTCTCAAAGGCCCTTTGACATTGATCGTCCCATCCATGTTTTTCTTCTTTTTTCAATTTTTTTGACATTGATCGGCCCTTTGACATTGATTTCAAAATTGTCATTCAAGAAGTAGCAATCATGAAATATTTTGAATCAAGGCTTCTTATACTTTTTAGAACTAATGGTGCTGGAAAGTCATAACATGGGTAATCTTCTTCCTCCCTAATGAATTGTCCATTAAGGGTTTTATTGTAAGATGGGATAAAAGTGATTATCCCTTTCTTATTGTTGTCTCTATGTGCTTTGATTTTAGCATCGCGAGACTCTAGTTCTTCTTTGGTTGGTTTGTATCCCAATCCACAAGAAAAACTTTTCTTTGGGATAGGAAGAAAAAGAGATTTATTTAATCCTATTCCCTAAGGCATCCCAGGAAAGTAACTACTCTTAAACAAGATGTTATTTACTATCTGGGTAGAATATAGATCAAGCTTGAAGAGTTCTTCAAGGATTTCCCCCATTTCAATTGAACAGATTGGCTCCGCGGAAAATCTCCACATGTCCTCTTCATCATTATCATGGTTTATTTCTAGAAGTGATTGATCATTTATAGCTATTTTGAGAGGAGAAGCATGTATAGTCATATGAAACCCTTGATAGTTCAACCTAATCATTTGATGAAGTGAGGATGTTATTGCACCAAGCTCATGTATCTAAGGACGTCCAAGTAGAAGATTGAATGTAGGTTTAATGTCCATGACATGGAATTCAACCATCTTTTGAATTGGGCCTGTGGTAATCGGTAGCTTAACAGTTCCACACTCCAGTTTCCTCGAGTTGTCATAGGCCCTAATAGTTTGTGTTGTTGATTGGAAATCTTTTCCTGGATTAAGGCCTAAGTATTTTTGTAGGGAATATTTCAAGCATTACCCCTAGCTTGAACCCCACTGTGATCATAGACTAAAGTACGATGGCGTCCGAAGGGAAAGAAGATAGAGCAAAAGAGTCGCCAACAAGTTTTAGGAACTTATAAACCGTTCACGAGGTGAAGGTTACACCCCTTAACGATCTAGGATATCGTCAACTCCAATAGGTCTGGAACCATGACTGGTAGTTTGGGTATGAAGGTACAAATCCAACCTAAAAGAGATTGATCCTTCCCTAATAATAAGCCTCTACTTTATTCTTATCGTATTCATGTGCGCTTTCTGACTAACATGCAATCAATAGGTTAACCCTAAACATGTTTAATCAATGTTGGTTGAAGATTAATGCACAAACAAACTATTATTGGCGATCACTTGAATTATAATCATATTAACCCTAAACAAGATTATTAATTATCTTATTAAGAGTGATTACAAGTACCAATTTCCTTTAAACATGCATAAAAGGTGTGATAGAGTAATAACAATAAAATATCAAGCAACATAATAATCATCATAACAATAATAATAATCATAATTGAAATAACAATCATAATTGAAATAACAATCATAATAATTAAAATAATCATGTTAAAGCATAATAATAGCAAGATCCTAGGCATGATACTAACAAGATTAATAACAAAACTTAGCATGTCACTAAACAATAAAAATCAAAGCTGTAACCCTAACATGATACTAAAATGAATAATAGGAAGAAAATAAGAAGTATCGCAAGAAACACAATTATCATATTTGATATTATAACCTTTTCCCTAAACATAATACTAGGAATCATTATTGACATTCAAAACATCAAGCATCCTAACATGGTACTAGGAATCATAATAACAACCTAGACATGATTTCTATATCATAATAACAACCTAGAAATGATTTCTATATCATAATAACAATGAAAACAATTAAAGCACTTACTTAGATGCCTCGTATCTCTTTCTAATAACAAAATACACACGTTAGTAAATTTAGGGAAAATAATAAACAAAACAATTAAATTAAATATTTGAAAGAGAGATTTTGGACCAAACCCTTAGAAATTAAAATCTTTCACGTCTAGGGCGAAGGCAACTTCGAATTTGGCTAGGTGTGTCTAGATCTTGTGAATGCGGAATTTTGTATGCAAAAGGGTTGGTTTAGAAAAGAGAGAGAATAAACTTTAGCTTAGAGAGAGAAGAGAATTGATGATAATTCTTGAGAATTGATGATTGAAAACGGAGGTTTTAGGAGGCTATTTATAGAGAAAATCAGTCAAACGGATAGAAAAACAAATTAGAGTTTCGACGAGAATAAAACAGGTTAGCGCCAGACGCAGAATATTAGCGCCAAGCGCTAAGGCTAGCGCCAGGCGCCAAGCATTAGCGCAAGGCGTTAATCCCTGTCGTCAGGCGCTAACAATTAATTTCACGCGTTTTCTTACTTTTGATAAAATTTAGTCGTACAGAAGGGCAAAATCGTATTTTCCTCAAAAACACTCTTTTATTCTGATTAAAACACCAAAAAGTCAACCAAAGTCAATTTATCAATGCTAATTGAATTAGGAATGAAAAGAATCTTCTAGAATAATCTAGAAGACTAAAATAATCTAATTGCATTAGGAATGATAAATCAATATTAGGCCTCTTCTAGATCATTGGGCCGCATTTAAAGATCAAACCGGGCCCAGTTTAGTAATTTGGCCATAACTTCCTCATTATTCATCGGAATTGGACTTATAATATATCGTTGGAAAGCTCTTTTCAAACCCCATCAAACTACACCATTATTAGACCCTTGCCATGGACAAAAAAAAAAAGATTGACTGTTTTCTTAAAATAGGTTTTCAAATACAAAGAGAAGATAAAAGAATTAAAAACTATCCGCAACACTAAACTTTCCACACTTTCACTTGATGAGTGACATTTATGTCACTCTTAGGGAGTAGTTTTAGAGTTATTTTCGTGTTTATTTTATCTTATTTTCCCTTTCTTTCTCTTGTTTTCTCTTTAATAACATTTCTTGTTTATTTGGTAATTTTGTCGTGTTTTAGTTCTTTTCGTAGTTTTTATTAGAATTAGTTTATTTTCGTATTTTATTTGCTTTCGATTTACTTTATTTCGTTCCTTTCCTTTGTCACTTTCATAGTTTTAATTAGTTTTAAGTTTATTTTGTTATTTATTTTATTTTATTTACTTGTATAGTTTTATATTTTTATTAGTTTTAGTTTTATTTATCTTAATTTTATTATAGTTTATTTATTTCTATTTTATTTATTTTATTTTATTCTTTGTCCCAATTCTATTCTTGGTTTTGTGTGTAAGGTCCCGGGTTTCATGTCAAGTGAATTAGGAATTCGGGGACGAGACAAAGTGTGTGCCTTTACTTTGCTGGCTGCTGCCCACCTCTTATCCATCACCCCACCTTCTTAACCACCATCACCACACCAATTCCCCTGCTCCCTCAAGCATACATCACCTTCACCTACACATTCCCCCTGCTTTGTACACCACCATAGCCACCAATCGACTCAACCAACAACAGCCACCAGTCGTCATTCTCTAGCCAACAACAACCACGCACATCACCACCAGCACCCACAAACCGCAAAAACAGCAGCCTTGCACCACCGCTGCTTCCTTCCCCTGCACCAACGACCACCGCAGCCACTCAATTTCAGCCACCCAACTCACACCTCTTCCTTAGAGCCATCCCGCAACATCCCTCACACCAGCCACAAACCAGCAGTAGTGCCTCCTACAACCAATTCATAAACCACCAAAACTCACACCAATTAACCTCCTCCGTCCACCCTCCGCGCACAGCAACACTAGCCACAAAACCAGAGCAGCCCGCATCTCGTGTTCTCCAGCCACCGCAGCTGCCTCCAATCTCCACCAATAACCCCTCACTTCCAGTCGCCAGCAACAACAACCACTATCACCCACCAATTCACGCACCCAACAACCAGAACCTATGCTGCCACCTGTCCACCGCAATTACTCACCTCGATTCCGCTATTTCCACCCAAAAATCAGAGCAAATGGCAAATTAATCAAGTTTGGGCAAACCGCATAGGAGTTCGATCGAAACGCCAAGAAGTGCTAAAACAGTCAGAAACTTTTGAAGTTCTGTAAATTAAAGAGGTGTGGCCGAACACACCCATGGTTCGATTGAACCAACCCCGTAGTTCAGCCACACCAACCCATGGTTCGATCGAACCATTTCACGAGCTATGCACATGATGTTTAATAAGATCGAACGGCTGAGATTGAAGATCGAAGATGATGCTCCATGATAGCCATTGATGATGTTGATGAAGGAAATCAAAGCAGCCAAATTTCAAAGAAGAGGGGGAAAAGGGGTCTGATATGTTTTGGGGATTTTGGGGTTTTATTTTTTCCTTTTTCTTTAATTTTATTTCTTTTCTTTTCCCTATTCTTATTTCTTTTCTTTTATTTTTTATAATTAGTTTCTTTCTTTATTTTTCCTTTTTAATTTATTTTCTATTCTATTATTTACTTAGTATTCTTAGCATAGCATAAATACCCATTTTTGGGGTAATTAGCTTCTCTCTCTAGGTTTAGGTTAGGATTAGGGTAGTTTAGAGAGAGAAAGTAAGGGTTTCACCATTGTTGAGTTTGGATTTTGAAGAAGAAATTGATCATCTTTTCTATAGACTTTCATCTTCAATCAATGAGAATCTCTAACTCTCTTTTCTCTATTTTTATTGCTTTCTTTTGGTTATTATTTTAGTTTTTGGTATTGCTTGTTAATCATGTTTATTCTTGATTTTTTGTTAATTAATCTTGTTATTAGCATGATTAGTGAGTAATTTGCCCATTAAGGGGATGGTTGTGGTGTAGTTGGATCTTGAGCATGTTCTAGGGTTTAAATTTGATTTATTTGTGAATAAAGTCTTTATATGCTTGATATTTTTTAATCTTCTTGCAAGTGCACATTGTTGGTTGATTAAAGGTGAATCTTTGCTAACAAGGAACGGAAGTTGACTTAGCTAGGGTTCATTATTATCGATTGTTATTTAATAGTACCTTCTAGTATATGGTTCTAATGTGGAAACATAGAGGCTATGTTAGGAGAAGCCAATTGACCCCAGAAGGCGGTTAGATTGAACTTTATTTCGATATTCGAGCATGTTTAGTTCATAATTAATTCAATTTCTATGCCTTTGTTTATGTTCAAGTGAATGCTATACCTAAACCATTTCCCTTAATGTTTTATTTCTTGTTTTAAATCTTTAGAATTTAGTTTATTTATCTCTTATTACAGACTAGCTTAATTGTCGATAACATTTGGTGGTGTTTATTCGTTCTCTGTGGTTCGACCCCTATGCTTGCCTTATACTCGTATTAGGTTTGTTTAGGTTATATAAATTGTATTTGATCTAGGGATAGACAATTGACGACGCGTTTATTCCCTTGTCAAATTGGTGCCGTTGCCGAGGAACGACTTCCATTACCGTTGTGTTATCTTATTGAGACTAGTCCATTGTATATATTTTTCTTTTGATTTGTTTTGTTTTTGTTGTTGAAAAATGACATGTTTTTCTTTTCCTCAATATGATGATGAGTCTTATTATGTCTACTTCCATAGACTTGTAGGGTTTTTGAACTATAATGGTTGTATTCCTTGTGAAGCTTGTGAGATTTGTTATTATGGCATGAATGAAAAAACGAGATATGAAGTTGAAAGTAGGTTTAATGACGAATTTCAAGCATTAACGGTTCATAGTGCTTGGAGTTTTTTTTGTACGGTTTGCTAAGGATGTACGCAATAGGGCATGTAATGTTGCTAATTTTGATTCTCAATGTGATAATAATTTTATTGGTGGCATGCATGCATCCCCATGATTTGTCTTGTGATCCTATTTATGAACCTAGTACAAGTGATTTCAACTCTCTATCTCATATTGTTGATGATGAATCTCATTTGCTTGATTATGCCCCCTCTTCCCAATATGATGATGCTCATGTTTATAAAGTGAATGATCCTCCCTCCTCATCTTCTTGTTCTTACATGGCTTCAAATGATTTCCCTTATGCTTCTAATGAGTCCTTTTATGAGGGTAATTCTTTGAAAAATTTTGAAGGAAGAGAAGATAATGAAGATAATGGAGATGATGGAGAAGTATAACGAGATGAGGGAAGTTGAGAATAGGGAGACGGAAGCTAGAATGAAGATGCTTGAGAGCCAAATTCTCCAACTAGCCAACTCTCAAGAAAATGCCCTTCTTCTTCTCTTCCCCATATGAGTGAGGATCCCATTAGAGAGCATTCGTGTGATGGTGAAGGAGTTGAGAATGAAGAGAGTGTTGATTTTAAAAATCCTAATCCTCCTTCCCATCTTGATGAGTCTCAAGTGTATGTTTCTGACCCTTCAATCTATGAGTATATAGACTCTATTGAGGTAATGCCCCACATATTTTTCGAGAATGATATGAGGACTTATAGATTATTGGATGATTTCATCGAGAACGCTTCTTGCGACTTAGATGAGTTTGAGATGAATCTACCTCCATTCATGCACGATTTTGGGACCTTGGATTTTGAGATAGTTGAAGGAAAGGTTGTCTATTGTGGTGAAAAGGAGGATAAGGTTGATTCCCTTAGAGTTTTTGAGCTTGACGGAGGTGTAGATCGTGAGTGCCCTTCATTTGAGGATTCTATGATTGATTTTCATGCTCTCATTGGCGATGTGAGACCTTGTGGTGAAGGAGTAGCTATCCCTTTTCCCATTTCTTATACCCTTTTTTCTCTAAGGTTCGACCACATCCTTCCTTACCCTATTTCTCTCCCTTCCTATCTTAAAGAGCTTATTGGGGAGCCACCGTCTACGGATGATTTTCATGTCCTTCATTCCATAATTATTGAGGAAGAGAGGAATTTTGTCAACCAAAAATTTTGTGATGAGGATTTGCCTTTTTCCTTTTCTTTCCATTATTCTTTTCCTTCTTCTATTTCTTACTTTCTTGAGTTTCCTTTTGATCCTTCTTCTTCTTTCTTTTGGCAACTCCCTCTTCACTTGCGTGCAATGATTTTGTTGCACGTTCTTATTCCATCATTTGCCTATTTACACCCCCATGAAATGTGTAGTAGTGCATTTGACAAGCTCTTGCGTGCGTTGAATTATTATTTCCCAGAGCGGTCTCGCTTGGACGTTAAACAAGCCTTTGCGGGAAGTAACCCGTGTTTATTGCTTTCATTTTCTTTTCTTTTTAGATTAGATTTTCTCTCATGGACGTGTTTGTGTTCCTTGCTAGGTACACAACGTGATATACTCTTGGGCATTGGTGATGATCAAGAATCAAGGAAATGTGCCTCAACTTACCCATGTGGAGTTCAAGCCTTATTTGTAGAGATTGTGGATCTTATAAGGTTATTTCGGGTTTTTTTTTTGTGATTTTGCATTTTTCCCCACATTCGGTAATATCCTTCTTTACCCTCTCTCTTACTCATTGTGACTTGAAGATCATGTGTTGGTAATGTTGGATTAATTTCTCCTTGTTTTTCCACTCCTTGGTTTCATTGTTTATGATTTGAGAGCTTGGTTTCGTTCAAGCTTGGGGGAGGATATTCTATCATGTTTGGTGGGATGTTGATTCATATATTCCATGCACTTGAGTATATGAATTTCCATGTATTTCATGCTTTTGAAAAATCCAAAAAGATTTTTGTTTACTTCAAGGCAAGTTTAGCAAAAATATGTTTTGTTCGTTCTTATATTGGACATTATATCTTGTGGATTTGTTTACTCTTGAATGCCTTTCTTTCTAGGTGGTTAATGTGTGCACGATTTGAGAGTGTCATTAGTTGACTCTAGGGTATTACATGATAAGGTAGTCGGGTTAAGAACTTTTAAGAATCCATGAAGCCTTAGTTCACGGGTATATGGTAAGATGGTGTTGCTCTCTATAGTGGATTTGACACCCTTGGTTGGTATTTGACTAGTTCTAATCCCTTGTGAGGTAACATTGTTCTAGCCTTCATCATTTTGTTGTGTGCCACATTTGGATCCTTAGCTATGCATGTCTTAATCCTTGTTTTGAATTATAGCTCCCAAGATCGTGACCGAAGCACTCTGGGGGAGGAAAAGGGCACCCCTTTCTCATTTTTCTTTATCTTCTTTTTGTTTTGTTACAAATTTGATTTTCTATTTTGCATCCACCTACTTGCTAACCAATTTGAGCCTTATGTTTCCCGCTCTTGTTTAAACCGCGTTACAAACCTAATGGCCTATGTTTATCAACCTTTTAGTTAGTAAAGCATTGGCATGTGAGGTTTGAGTTTTGAATATTGATCATAAACAAGAAGCACTTTGAGATGTGGTTTAAGTAGGTATTTAAAGTTGAGCTTGTAATGACTATGCAAGAAAAGATTCAAAAGAAAGATGCAATTCAAGAAAATCAAATGATGTTGCAAGAAAAAGCCGTCCATAGTTAAAAAGGCAAGGACAACAAATTAAATAAAAAAGGGAAAAAAAATTGGAAAAGAAACAAAAATAATAAAAATATTTTTTATAGTTTCGTTTTCTTCCCTAGTTTAAGCATAGGGGACAATGCTCTGTTCAAGCTTGGGGGGATCGTTCCTTCATTTTGTATATATTGTGTGTTGGTGTTGAATAAGCTTGGGGGAGTGGCATTATTGGTATTTTTGTTTGATATTTAGTGACTTCTTAAGTTGTTTTTTAGTGTCGGCCGCACTTTTTGCTTCACTTAGGAAATATAACCAAATTTCAAATTTTTACCCCGCCTTAACCCTTAGCCTTACGTTACTACCAATAAAAAGACCCTTAGACTCTAGTGGGTTAGGTCAAAAGAACGATGGAGGGAGATAGACTTCAAACCTATGGAAAGAGTTTGCATATTTAAGACGTCGGGATTACCTTCTCAAAGTTTTTCATTTCTTTATCTTTTTCCGGTTCCTTCGTGGAATCTTGAGAAACTAGCTTAAGGGTTGATTTGAAGCAAGTGGAGAGAACGTCGCCCGATTGGTTGGGGCTAGGGTGGATTGGGTCCTAAGTAGTTCTCTATGCTTAGCATGTGTTATGTTTCAATCAACCATTGACATCTTGGAACGTGCATACATTTGTCCATTTAGAAAGGTTTCCATTCATTAGTACTTGTCCCTATCTTTTGTCCATACATGAGCTTGTGTTTGTTTAATTTTCTCTTTTCATGTTTCTTCTCTTTTTCCATTTGTTGCCTTGCCTTGGTTTTTGTCGAGAGTTTTGGGTTAAACCTCTTAGGAAACCCTCACGAGAGCTTACTCGTCCTCTTTGGCGACATGGGGGTTTAAAGGGCTTGATGCATACGCTAAATGCATCCGTGATTCCTACGGAAGTGAGTTAGTGTACATTCTTTCTCTTTGTTTCTTATTTGTTTCTTTTGCTTTCAATAATTCCATCTTGTTCTCTTTTTCCTTAGCTTTGCTCGAGGACGATCAAAGGTTTAGCTTTGGGGAATTTGATGAGTGACATTTATGTCACTCTTAGGGAATAGTTTTAGAGTTATTTTCATGTTTATTTTATCTTATTTTCCCTTTCTTTCTCTTGTTTTATCTTTAATAACATTTCTTGTTTATTTGGTAATTTTGTCGTGTTTTAGTTCTTTTCGTAGTTTTTATTAGAATTAGTTTATTTTCGTATTTTATTTGCTTTCGATTTATTTTATTTCGTTCCTTTCCTTTGTTACTTTCATAGTTTTAATTAGTTTTAAGTTTATTTTGTTATTTATTTTATTTTATTTACTTGTATAGTTTTATATTTTTATTAGTTTCAGTTTTATTTATCTTAATTTTATTATAGTTTATTTATTTCTATTTTATTTATTTTATTTTATTCTTTATCCCAATTCTATTCTCGGTTTTGTGTGTAGGGTCCCGGGTTTCATGTCAAGTGAGTTCGGAATTCGGGGACGAGACAAAGTGTGTGCCTTTACTTTGCTGGTTGTTTCCCACCTCTTATCCATCACCCCACCTTCTTAACCACCATCACCACACAAATTCCCCTGCTCCCTCACGCACACAGCAACTCCACCTCTCAAATTCCCTGCTGCACACACCTAGCAGCCACAGTAGCCACCCAAACCACCGTACCACACACCGCAACCACTTCCTCACTATCCTACACCACCCCAACTGCAACAACAACAGCAACAAACACAACAACCCCTGCACCACCGTCCACCTGCACCCGCAACTCCAACCAGCCATGCCACCAGTCCAACCACAGCAGCCGCACCTGAACCACCATCACCTACCAATTCAATTCAACTCACCCTCACGACACCAACCAACCTGTAATTAATCGCAGCCTGCACCAGTGCAACTCCCTGCTCCCTCATTTCCACCACCGCAACAACAACAAAAACAATCAGCCATGCCTCCTCTGTTCCAATTCGAATAGCAGCAACCTCACCAAACCACGACTCCGACCACCGCAACCACTCAATTTCAGCCACCCAATCTCCGCATCCACTGCAATTACTCAACCCTTCAATCAAGCGCCCAAAATAAGAGCAAATAGCAAATCAATCGGGTTCGAGCAAACCGTTGAGGGTTCGGTCGAAATGCAAAAATTGTCAAAACAATCAGAAACTTTTGAGGTTTTGTAATCTGAAGAGGTTTGGTCTACCACACCCATGGTTCGACCGAACCAAGCCCGTAGTTCGGCCACACCAACCCTCGGTTCGATCGAACCATTTCACGAGCTTCGAGCGTGATAGTTAATGAAGATCGAACGAATTTTATTTGATGCTTGATGATAAATGAGGAGGATGAGCAGTGACGATTTGATGATGATGGTTGATTAACGGTGGTGATGAAGAGGCGCTTCAATGCAGTTCAAGCAGCCAGGAAATCGAAGAAGAAAAATAAAAAAAAAAAAGTTTGATTTGTTTTGTGGAATTTGGGGGATTTTGTTTTAATTTTTCTTTTTCTTTTCTTTTTATTTCTTTCTTTTACTTTCCTTTTCTTATTTCTTTCTTTTATTTTATTTTTATTTTATTTTCCTTTTCTTAACTCTTTTTATTTTCTTTATATTCCTATTTCTCTTTTATTTTATTAGCTTTGTATATATACCCATTTTTTGGGTAATTAACAAGAAGAAAAACAATTACCAATTATTCTATTCTCTAATTAGTTTTTGGAGAGCTTTTCTCTCTAGGTTTAGGTTAGGATTAGGGTAGTTTAGAGAGAGAAAGTAAGGGTTTCACCTTTGTTGAGTTTGAATTTTGAAGAAGAAATTGATCATCTTTTCTATAGACTTTCATCTTCAATCAATGAGAATCTCTAACTCTCTCTCCTCTATTTTTATTGCTTTCTTTTGATTATTATTTTAGTTGTTGGTATTGCTAGTTAATCATGTTTATTCTTGATTATTTGTTAATTAATCTTGTAATTAGCATGATTATTGAGTAATTTCCCCATTAAGAGGATGGTTGTGGTGTAGTTGGATCTTGAGCATGTTCTTGAAGGAAATGTGTCCTCGACTCTCGTGCAATTACTAATATAATATGGATCATATTATGGAGATAATAAGTTCGTTTAGTTGGGTCGTATTTACGTCTTGCTAGAGACCAATATTGATCATTGGGTTAAACCAATGCCAACTAAATGGATCCTATGAGGTCACACATTATGGTGTTAGGTCGAACAAGAATATCGAGTCCAAAAGTTGGGCTTAGTGAATGACTGGCCATAAGGAGTAAGATAGGAATAAGTCTTGCCCTAATTAGATAATATGATTACATATAATAAAGGGCTTGGGGAAAAATACACTGACGTTTATCTCTCATAAAGAAACAACGTAATATTTTTCTCTTCCTCTCTCTCTACAACCAGTTGGAAACTCTCCATAGAAGAGAATCTCTCCCGTCCAACTAGCATTGGTGGAGGTTCGATCTACACTTGTGGACCAACATTAGAGGAGTAACAATTGGGGCTCTAATCTCCGCAAGAAGGTAGAAGAAAGCTTGGGAATTCACGCATCAAAGGTTAATTCTAAACTATTATGTGATCCTTTATTTGTATATGCATGAGATCTTGTTTAGGTGCGTATGAATGAGATTCATGAAATTCCGCTTAAAGTACCTAAAACTCTACAGTGGTATCAGTTATCCTCTTGCATATAATTTATTGGTCACAATAATATGATTATTTTGATGTATTTTATGTTAATTTTAATTTGATTAAGGGGAGGAATTGAATTATGGATCGAATAACCCAATTAAAATATGATTTTGATTGATTGGAATTGATTAAATGAAGATTTAATTGCTCAATTTCTTTTTATTAACCCTAGCCGAATTTTTTTAGCCCTAAATGCATTAATTAATTTTCTGATTTTTGTTGTGTTATGAACCCTAATTTCGAAAATTAATGTGTTAATTTCATATTATTTGATTTAATTTCTCATACTTAAAAAGGTTTTTAGTGTGATTAATTAATTCATGTAAAAGAGTTTTATATGAATTAGAAATCAAATTTTATCAAAAGCCCTATATTATTTAAAATGGAGATTTTAGATTAATTTTTTGAAATTATGCATAAAGGAGTTTATGTTTAATTTAATTAGATCACCAAATTAATTTTGCAAGAGTTGTGGAATTAATTTAATTAAAAAAAATAAAATGAAATTGATATTTTGAGGGGAGCAGCCACGGCTAGGTGGCAGAACCACTTTGTCGTTGGTCCACGGTGGCTTCTCCAGTGGTCGTCAGGGGCGGAGGGCAGCAGGTGAGGGATTCAGGGGAGGGGCAGTGGCTGAAACGTGCAACTGTTGCACGGTTACAGCCACTGCACCTGCTGGTTGGTGTGCTGGGCTGCTGCTTGGTGCGCCAGCCAGCGCTGCTGTGGCTGGGCGACTACCTAGCTGCGGCGGCCAGCTGCGGCGGTGGCTGGGCTCTGGCCAGGTTGCTGCGGCGGCTGTGACGTGGCTGGGCAGAGTGTTTAGTCACGGCAGCCTCTGTTTCTGTTTTTCAATTTTTTTAAAAAAAATATTATTAATTAATTTTGAATTACGAATTTTAATTTAGTTAAGGATAATTGTTTAAAAATCTATTTTTAAGGGATAAATGAGCAATTCCAATTATGGTTATTTGACTTGGTTTATGTGATTATCCATAATTTGTTTTTTAATCAAATTAAAATTAGATGGTTAACTAGTGATTAGGATGGAATTTTAAATTGGTTAAGATAATCCTAGAATATAAATGTGATTTATTTTCTTTGATTATATATTTATTTGATTTCATCTCATTCCTAATTTAAATATATGATATTTTAATTATGGTAATGAATAATATGGAGATATTATCTAATTGTGTCCTAAAATATGTGATATTTTGAAATATACGTTGCCTTAATTAAGAATATCTGATATTTTAGTTTAGGCAAAGTATGCTATGTGATTTATATTGTGGCAATTGTATGTTATATATTATATATTATTATTGCTATAAATGACTAGTATGGCCTAAAGTTTAATTTAAAAAGTACGATCTGCGTATCGTTGTGTATTTTTGTAATTTAAATACGATATGCGTATCGTTAAGTATTTTTGTAATTTATTTTAATTATGAATTAGTTTAATTATTTAAATACTTAAGTAATCCAAAGAAGAGCCCAAGATGAGAAAGGCCCATGATGAAGATGGATGGAGATCCATGAAGAGTTCAAGGAGGTGCTTAATCAAGCTTAGTTCTTAGGATTAGGGGCCATACTAGCTCATATTTAATTTTATTCATTTTATTATTATTCTTAAAATGTTTATAGGGTTATTGAATGTTGTTATCAAATGCGCTAGAGTTCACTAATTTATAACAACATAATAAACTTAAGCCCCACAAATATTGAGGCTCGCTTTTCCAAATATAAAGTACTTATTAAACCCTTGATTAATAGTAATGGGTCATGCCTCCGCAGGGTATTATTATTAATCTTGGGAGGTAAGGTGAAATTGCGAATTTTGCACACTTAATTTGGTCACCCTCAACATAATCATCAAAAGCGTTTTGGATTTTGAAGCAAGGGGATAGTTGAACATGTGACGTTATCTATCCAATCAAGAATTACAAGAAGTTGTAATTTGTAAAGGAGTTTACTTACCTTGAAAATGTAACCTTAAGGAAGGGCCTCCGTCCGCTTAATGCTACATAGGGATAGGATCTTGGAATCACATTATTCATAAAGGGACACAAAATGAATATAGTGTAAAGTAGCTAAAATGATTTCAAAGGATGTTTGAATAATAAACTACTTTGATTAACATAGTTGAATTTTGTATTTATTTGCAAATATTATGTCTTTATTGATTAATTTTCGTGTCATATATATCTCCTCGATTGAAAGAAATATTGAGAAACATTCTCAAAACTAAAAGAGTATCCGTAAACCATTATCCACGCTTTGCTAAAAAGGTTTTAAAGGCTAAAGGAGTGTTAAAAACCTATTTAATAATGTCACACGTCTAATGATAGCTTCCAAGAACTCAAAAAGTTTGAATAAATTGAATGGCTCTACCATTGACTCATTTTGAAAAACGTTTCAAGTGATTGGAATCGATGGAGAGGTACAAGACCTCTAAAGACAACATGAGTGCGACTCACATGAAGAAACCAGTATTTTTCCTTGATCAATATGATTGAACATGGTGAATGACTTGGATTTTCATACTGTTAAATGTTGACTAATTTAAGTGACATCATTCTTCACTTATTGCATACGGTGTTAAATACAAGATTAAACACCAACATGAATTGTGTTGAATGGTTTTTGCAAAATTATGTAAGATGCTTAAAATAGTTGAGCATAATATCATTTGAGCTTGAAAGAAATGTTCTAAATGGTTCAAATGGGAAAGGGATAAGAAGGATGGGGACGATAATAAAAGCCAAAGGATAAAGAAAAGACAAATAATTTGTCAATTCTTAATCTCAAGGCTACTAAACTGTGAAGTGCTATTATGAATAGCAAATGTTTAAATTGAGGACTAGCTCCAAGAGATTGAAAACTACCACATAAAGTACAGTTGGAAGGTAAAAAATTGGAAATGTTCCACATCAAGTAGTTATAGAAATTGATTTAGCAAAAATCTACTTATTTGACATGTGATGTCAAGATTAACTCTCTTATTGAAGAATGAGGGTTGAGCTAAAGAGTTGAAACTTGTATAAGGGAAAAGTAAATCTACAATGTGAGAAACAAATGTTTTTTTACATGTATTACTTTACATTTAACTTAACTATATATAGTTTAGCATTGACATAAATAATCGTTATTACATTCTTGCTATAATCAAAACATCATTCCATTACAGTTATCACTGAATGTCAAAGATTCAAAGCATCGAACAAATGTTATTTTGTGCTTAGTAGAATCAAGGGATGTTTAGAAACGCTAAATAGGTTAGAGAGTTCTATATGTTAGATATAGATGAACCATTTCTATATATGAATCACTTCTAGAAATGTCAATTTGATCAAAGTAAAATAGAATTGCATACGGAAGCTCCAAAGGGATGGACTTCTAACATCATAAGATTATGAATCCATTGATGTATGTAAATCTTATTGTAGTTTGATGATTGAAAAGTTTATCTTTTGGAGAAAAGGTGACGTGAACCCATGGTTGAATACATAACGATGTAATTAAGAAACCTAAGGTTCAAAGGCTAGAGATGAATATGGACACTTCATTTGAATATGATCACACATGCTTACATGAAGCATGAATCTAAAAATTTTGAAGGAGTTTAATAAGGTTCAAAATGAAGAATAAAAGAGACTTGGCAAGGAAATAAAACATTGCGATATGATCGTATCAATTTACTTTTGAGTCAAATTGTTAACTTGAAAAGAATTCAAAAGCATTTACGATGTGATCGTAGTGATGAGCATTTGAGCCAAGAACTTGATGATCATCCCAAGGATTGTAAAATTAGTTTACAACCTACTCCACTAAGAGAAAATGTTTTTCAAATGGAGGAATTAAACTATATAAGATATAGCATAATTCATGATGAACTGTACCTATCTTCTAAACAATAGTTCTAAGGATACACTTTTAAAATGAGCTTTTTACACTAGTTAGGACTGCGTCAAATCACAATGTAGATAAGACATCATATAAGATATGGATAAGAAAAGTTCTTATTTTGTTTTTCTACAAATTTAAGAATAAGAAACTTGTATTAAACTGTTTAGTGAAATGTTGAATTCTAAAGCATAGTACAAGGGTACTACAACCACAAAATGTTTTGAGGACAAATTGTTTGTTGCTCTAATTGGTGCCTTAAAAAAAAAAAAAAAAAAAAAAAAAAAAAAAAAAAAAAGGTGTCATTTCTAAAAGGCAAGTGGGAGTAATTCTCGAAAAGGTCGAGAAGAGCAACATACCCTATGCTAAAAGACCCTTTTTCATAAGGCAAGTGGGAGTATAAGTCTCGAAGGTGTTCGAGAGAACCAACAAATGAGCATGATTCACACCATGTCAAAAACAACAACACGTGGTCTCATTAATGTAATGGGATACGTAACCATGTGTCAAGGGCACATTCCACGTATACTCTTCTTATGTTGTTCTTCATTGAAAATAAGTTTTCACTTGTTGCGCATAAACCCACAAAGTCTAGTAAATCTAAGCCAGAGAAATAAGTTCGATGGTTAAAAAATTCTAAAATATTGATTTTTGAATGTAATATTTGACAAGTCACAAAATAGCTTAGTACAATGAAAATCTGAAATGGTTTCCATGTTTGAAAAATTGAGTGTGAGACACTTGGTTGATTTGCATGAATTGGGAGAGAACCATTGAATGCAAAGAGTAGACAAGGAAGGAAAAATGTTTTCTAAACATTGATTAGTCACTAAAAGATTCAAAGAATTCATAGTATTGAATATGGTGAAATATTTCGTTGCTAATATTGCTTATATCTATTCAGACTCTTCTAGTGATTTCAACTCTATGTGATATGGTTGATGGAATTCAAAACACTTTCCTGAAATTGTTCATGAAAGAGAATGTGTATGTGAAACACACATTAACGTTTTGAAGGACCCGGAAGTCCTAGAAATGCATGTAAGTTTCATAAGTCCATTAGTGGATTGAAGTGAGCATCATGGAGTAAAATCTTCGATTTATTAAGTTAATCAAATTGGTTGATAGTCTTATAAATGAAGAAGCTTGTACATAAAAGAAGTTTAGTGGGAGCTATGTATTCTTCTTGGTTTTGTATGTAGACGACATACTTCTTACAAGATATGATGTTTCCATACTTGAATAGGTCAAGTAATGGCTAATGAATTGTTATTGTATGAAAGACCTTGAAGGGATAAATGAGTACATCTTGGGAATCAAGATTTATTGAGATTGGTCTTGAAAGAGGATTGAACTTGATAAAGAAACTTATATAGATGAGGTTCTCTCTACATTCAAGCATGAAAACTCCAAAAGAGGTTTCACTCCCATGTGGCATAGCACATTGCTTATCAAGACTCAGTGCAAAGCAGAGACTGATGAGATTTAGCGAATGAGTGACATTCCTTGTGCATTTGCAAAGGATTCGTCATAAAGGCTACATATTATACTCATTAGATGGATTTGTGCAATTTTCAATCGAATTCTGATATGTGATATTGGATATTCTAGAATTAAGAGTTTCCTGAAGTACTTGGAGAAGAACAAAAGGCAACGTCTAAGTATATGGAGATAAACTATCATAAAAGAAAAGGTCACAAAGTTCATATGGATGATAATGTCTCAAAGTTTGTTAACTAAACTATTTCAGAAGCCTAAATATGAAAGCCATATTAGGTTAAATAGAAATTGAACATATTAGATGGCTTTGATTGTGTATTGGACACATTTGCAAAACTATCAATTGTGTTCTTCCTATGTTTATCAATGTGAAACAAAGTTTCATACTTATTTAATCATGGTTTAGTATTAAATAAAATGTCCAAGATATTTTATGAATTTCAATGGGTTTGTCAAATACGTGATTTGATGAATGAAACCCCATAAGTGAACTGAATCGTGGAATATTTAAGTTCCTAATCCAAGTCGTTAAACTGGACATAAACGACTTATTGAAAAGGATTAGCATATAAGATTGATTGATACCGCAGTTTCATTGGCTACGGGAACATAGAGATGTTCAGTCAATTATATGGATTTGTATGGTTGATACATGATCGAACTGACCTACTTAGAAGTTTTGAAAACTTCACAATTATGTTAGTGGATTCCTAAGACATGAGTGGAGCACTACTTAGCTCAATGATTAGTGTAACTTTGATGTTATCAAACGCCATGCCGTAAAAGGGGGCTATAAAGGCAACATTCGGGTTATACTAAAAGTTGAGTGGGAGTTTTGGTTTCCACAAGATTGAAAAGGTCCTCCTATGTTAGATAGGATGGGTGTCTTGGCCTCTTAAAGAGTAAGGATTGGAAATGCATGGCCGTGCTCAAATGGATTACTAGATAATCATTTGTTTAGCAATTCAAACTCGGATTTCAAGAAACGATTTGTGTACTAGTATGGATGACATAGAGATGTAACATAGTATCAAATTGGACACTAAGAGACTTAAGGAATTTGAAGATTGCACGCTTGTCTCAGACAAGTGGGAGATTGAAGGAAATGTGTCCTCGACTCTCGTGCAATTACTAATATAATATAGATCGTATTATAGAGATAATAAGTTCGTTTAGTTGGGTTGTCTTTACGTCTTGCTAGAGACCAATATTGATCATTGGGTTAAAACAATGCCAACTAAATGGATCCTATGAGGTCACATATTATGGTGTTAGGTCGAACAAGAATATCGAGTCCAAAAGTTAGGCTTAGTGAATGATTGGCCATAAGGAGTAAGATAGGAATAAGTCTTTCCCTAATTAGATAATATGATTATATATAATAAAGGGCTTAGGGAAAAATACACTGACGTTTATCTCTCATAAAGAAACAACGTAATATTTTTCTCTTCCTCTCTCTCTAATACCGGTTAGAAACTCTCCATAGAAGAGGAGATTAATCTCTCCCGTCCAACTAGCATTGGTGAAGGTTCGATCTACACTTGTGGAACAACATTAGAGGAGCAACAATTGGGGCTCTAATCTCCGCAAGAAGGTAGAAGAAAGCTTAGGAATTCACGCATCAAAGGTTAATTCTAAACTATTATGTGATCTTTTATTTGTATATACATGAGATCTTGTTTAGGTGTGTATGAATGAGATTCATGAAATTTCGCTTAGAGTACCTAAAACCCTACATTTGTAGGGTTTAGAATTGATTTATTTGTAATTAAAGTCTTTATATGCTTGATATTCTTTAATCTTCTTGGAAATGCACATTGTTGGTTGATTAAAGGTGAATCTTTGCTAACAACGAACGGAAGTTGACTTAGCTAGGGTTCATTATTATCGATTGTTATTTAATAATACCTCCTAGTATATGGTTCTAATGTGGAAACATAGAGGCTATGTTAGGAGAAGCCAATTGACCCCGGAAGGCGGTTAGATTGAACTTTATTTCGATATTCGAGCATATTTAGTTCATAATTAATTCAATTTATATGCCTTTGTTTATGTTCAAGTGAATGCTATACCTAAACCATTTCCCTTAATGTTTTATTTCTTGTTTTAGCATCTTTAGACTTTAGTTTATTTATCTCTTATTCTGGACTAGCTTAATTGTCGATAACATTTGGTAGTGTTTATTCGTTCTCTATGGTTCGACCCCTATGCTTGCCTTATACTCGTATTAGGTTTGTTTAGGTTGTATAAATTTTATTTGATCTAGGGATAGACAATTGACGACGCATTTATTCCCAACTGTGCCGATGTTGTGTATAAATATCCCCCTGATCAGCCAATTTTCTTCATAATTTCAGGAAAAAAAAAAGTAGTCTTAGCTTTTGAAAAAATAATAATCACGTCTTTAATCACTAAGAGTTTTACCAACTTCACTCATGAATGGTGTCGGTCTCTAACTGCCAAGGAGAGAAAAGAATTAGACTTTTTCCATTTGGGGGGTATTTATGGTGTCAAGGGGGTAGATCTTGATATAGACTTTATTCATATCGCCTTAGAATTTTGGGATGTGGATACTCATTGTTTTATGCTAGGGTGTGATGAAATTAGCCCTTTGCCGGAAGAATTCGGTGCTATCTTAGGCTTCCCTGCATTAGATCTTGCAGTAATCCCTAGAATAAATGAATATTATTGATGAGTGACATTTATGTCACTATTAGGGAGTAGTTTTAGAGCTATTCCCGTGTTTATTTTCCCTTCCTTTATCTTGTTTTCTCATTAATAAACTTTCTATTTTATTTCGATGTTTTGGCACGTTTTAGTTCTCTTCATGATTTTATTAGTTTTAATTTTATTTTGTTATTTTTTTTTTACTTGTATAGTTTTATATTTTTATCAGTTTTAGTTTTATTTCTCTTATTTCTATTTTACTTTTGTTTATTTTAATTAGTTTGGAGTGTTTTTCATATTTTATTTGTTTATATTTTATTTAATTTTGTTAGTTTTAGTTTTAATTTTCTCATTTTCTATTTTAGTTATTTAGTTTTATTTTATTACTTAGTTCTATTTTATTTTTCTTAATCCCTTTCCTCGGTTTTGTGTGTAGGTGTTCGGGTTTTAAGTCAAGTGAGTTCGGTTTCCGAATTCATGTCAAAAGTCAATTGCCGACTGCACAATCAACCAACACCACCGCGGCGACTTCCCCTGCTCCTCCTCTGCTCCCTCTTCTCACATAAACACCACCAGCTACAACCGCAACCCACAACAACTGCACCACCAGCAAAACCAATCAGCCACCTTTCCCCTGCTCCCTTCACCACACCATCAGCCACCTTTCCCCTGCTCCCTCTTCACCTCACCAACACGAGCTGCAACCTAGACCACCCAATTTCATCTTTCCCAGCAAACTCCAACGTATCTCACCCCAATTCACCACAACAATACCAACAGCATCAGCGTTGCTCACACCAACCTCCCTCACGTCAACCAGCACAACCATACCACACCTAGCAACCGCGCAATTTCCGGCCATCGCGCATAGCAATCCTTCACCGCATCTACCAACCATCACAAACCACCTGCAATAGAAATAACAACAAACACAACAACACCAGCACCTCAATTCCACTCTCACGCAACCAACACCCCGCAACATCCCTCACACCAACCATCCCGCAATAGCAAAACCAGAGCAGCCCGCATCTCCAATTCTCCAACCACCACCAATCTCCACACCTACTGCAATTCGGCCCCTCAATTAAGCAAATATCAGAGTAAATTTTGATTTCAATCAAGTTCGGGCAAACCGCATAGGAGTTCGATCGAAATGCAAAAAAAATGTCAAAAAAGTCAGAAACTTTGGAGGTTTTGTTATTCGAAGAGGAGTGGTCGAACACACCTATGGTTCGATTGAACCATTTCACGAGACTCGCACATGATGTTTAATAAGATCGAACCGTTGATATTGAAGGTTGAAGCGAGGATAACCATTGATTGTTGATGAACGGTGGTGATGGTGATGCGCTTCAATGGAGTTCAGAGCAGCCAATTATTATCGAAGAAGAAGCTTGAGGAAGGCTGATGTTTTTGGAAATTTTGGGATTTATTTCTCCTTTTTCTTTTATTTTTATTTCTTTTTTTCCTTTCCCTTTTCTTATTTCTTTCTTTAGTTTTACTTTATTTCTTTTTATTTTTCCTTTTATTTCTTTATTTTATTTCCTTCTTTTATTTTTTACTTTATCTAACTTAGTATAAATACCCAATTTTGGGGGTAATTAAAACAAGGATTCAATTACCAATTATTTTATTCTCTAATTAATTTTTAGGAGAGCTTCTATCTCTAGGTTTAGGTTAGGATTAGGATATTTTAAGAAAGTAAGGGTTTTACCATTGTTGAGTTTGGATTTTGAAGAAGAAATTGATCATCTTTTCTATAGACTTTCATCTTCAATCAATGAGAATCTCTAACTCTCTCTCCTCTATTTTTATTGATTTCTTTTGATTATTATTATTGTTGTTGGTATTGCTTATTAATCATGTTTATTCTTGATTATTTGTTAATTAATCTTGTTATTAGCATGATTAGTGAATAATTCCCCCATTAAGGGGATGGTTGTGGTGCAGTTTGATCTTGAGCATGTTCTATGGTTTAGAATTGATTTATTTGTGATTAAAGTCTTTATATGCTTGATATTCTTTAATCTTCTTGCAAGTGCACATTGTTGGTTGATTAAAGGTGAATCTTTGATAACAAGGAACGGAAGTTGACTTAGTTAAGGTTCATTACTATCGATTGTTCTTTGATTGCACCTCCCAATATATGGTTCTAGTGTGGAAACATAGAGGCTATGTTAGGAGAAGCCAATTGACCCCGGAAGGTAACTAGATTGGATCTTTTACTTCGATATTCATGCATTTTTAGTTCATAATTAATTCAATTTCTATGTCTTTGTTTATGTTCAAGTGAATGCTATACCTAAACAATTTCCCTTAATGTTTTATTTCTTGTTTTAGCATATTTAGAATTTATTTTATTTATCTCTTATTCCGGACTAGATTAAATGTCGATAACATTTGGTGGTGTTTATTCGTTCCCTGTGGTTCGACCCCTATGCTTTCCTTATACTCGTATTAGGTTTGTTTAGGTTGTATAAATTGTATTTGATCTAGGGATAGACAATTGACGACGCGTTTATTCCCTCGTCAAATTGGCGTCGTTGTTGGGAAACGACTTCCATTACCGTTGTGTTATCTTATTGAGACTAGTCAATTGTTTATAATTTTGATTCTATTTGTTGGTTTTTATTTGTGTTGCTTTATTTGAAAAAATGGCTTATATTTCTATTCCTCAATTTGATAATGAACCGTTTTGGGTGTATTTCAATAGACTTGAGGATTTCCTAGATGGTGTTAAAAGTTTTACCAAGGGTGATTATTGTGAAATCATTAATTTGAGATTAATTGAGCATTTTAGAGGAGTAGTTGACAATATGTTAAATGGTAGATTTCAAGACATGTCTTCAGATGAAGCTTGGGATTTCTATTCATGGTTAGCTAAGGATAATTATGATTGGGAGAGGGCTAATCATGAGACTTATGTTTGGGATTCTCATGCTTTTAATGTTGATGCTAATTGTCATGATTTGTCTAATATGAATTCCCATGATGTGCTTGATGCTCCCCATAGTAACCATGTAATGCATGATTTCAACTCCCCTCCCTCTATAGCTCAGTGTAATGAGGTACATTCTAACGATGATGAAGTGCATGTTCTTTCTCATATTGCATCCGATTTTTACATGAATTCTAAAGGTGTTCCCCATAGTTCCCGAGATGATTCCAATGAGCAAGCTTATGAATCGTCTATCCATGATGATTTGGACTCATTTGAGATTACGGCCCAAATATTTCTTGAGTTTCAAATGGTAGCCCATAACCTTATGAGTGAGTTCATTGATAAGGCTTCATTAGAAAGAGATGAGTTTGAGAGAAATTTGCCCCCATTCACTCTTAATTTTGAGATGGTAGGCCTTGAAAAATTTAAGGGAGATGTTGTTCAAGGTTGTATAGAGGAGGTTGAGGTTGAATCATTTGGAGTTTTTGAGCTTGAGGGAGATGTAGAACGTGAGGGTTCTTCATTTGAGGATTCCATGATTGATTTTCATTCCCTCATTAGTGATGTTAGATCTTGTGATGAGGGATTAGCTACCCCTTTTTCCCTTTCTCATACACCTTTCTCCCAAATGTTTAACCATATCTCCTACTATCCTATGTTCCTCCCTTCTTTTCTCAAAGAACCTCTTAGGGATCCTCTTCCTATCCATGCTTCCGAAGCCCGCAACTCTTTCGTTGTTGATGAGGAAAAGAGTTATAATGCCAACCAAAAAGATTTTTGTGAGGAGAGTTTGCCTCCCTATTTTTATTTTTATTCTTTTATTTTTTTTCTTATTTTCTTGATTTTTCTTTTGATTCTTGTACTCTTTCTTTTCTCCCTTCTCTCAAGCATAAAGTCCCCTTGTACTTTATGTTTGTTTGTCATATAAGCATCGCGTATGCTCTATTTCTTGATATGTTTGCCGGTGAATATGACAAGCTTTTGCGTTCTTTGTCGGGTTATTTACTAGATTGGTCATGCTTGGACGTTAAGCAAGCCTTTCTCGGGAAGTAACCCGTGTTTTATTGCTTTCTTCATCTTTCTTTTACGTTTCTCATTTTGTTTACTCTCTTGTCTATGTGTATAGGTACTTGATGCATCTACTCATGTGCAAGGATTTTGGATTGAGATCCTTGAGAAGAAGCACACCAATGATTGCTTGCATTTGGAAAAGCAACAAAGACGAGGAAATAGATGAAAATATGGACAATGTGCTCAATTGCGGGTTTCAACACCCGCCTCACATTTGGTTTACTCTTTCCTCCTTCCCTCATCTTAAAATTGCTTTCTTAAACGCATGTGGATTGAATGAATTATAATTTTTTGTGTGGATGTGTTTTCTTTCTTCCCCTCCCTCCCACCCCTTTTTGCCTTTATTTTGAGCATTGAGGACAATGCTCCATTCTAGCTTGAGGGAGTAGCTATTCGCTAGCTTGGGGGGTTATCTATATCTCTTAGTGGTTTCTTAATCCATAGTCTCATGATTGCTTGATTTATTTCTCCCATACTTGCCAAAGTCTATTATTGAGATTGGTTTTCTATGTTTGGATGGCCATGAGCGCCTTATTGAGTTGACTTTTGGTATATGTAGTTTTGATTGATCATGCTTTCATATTGCACAATTGTATATGCATTCTTGAGTATTGTTATTTTGTGAATATTTGTGTGTACAGTGTCTTTCCATGGCATTCAAGGCAAGGTTTCAAAATATTTCGTTTCAAATTATGACATAATTGGGCTTTAGCACCTAGAATACCCTCTTCCCTAGTTGTTAGAGGTGTTCATGTACTTGGATTTCGGGGTTGGTTCACACATATATCATTGCCAAGGTAGTAGAACTTAAGGGCTATGAGACTTTAGCTCACTCGGTTTTGTGGTAATATGGTTGTCGCTCTCTAGCCAGTTGAAGCTTTAAAGGTGATTTTTGCTATTTCACTACCGTCATTTTTGTGAGGATGTGTCTATATTGTTCTAGCCTTCTACATTTCTTGCATGTGTGGCGTTTGGATCCTTGGCCTTGTTAGCTCAGCTCATATCGAGAATTTGGCTTGATTCTACCCGAGATCGAGACCGAACCAACCTAGGGGAAGACGAAGGCAATTAGGATTATTGTTTTGTTTTATTATTTTCTATTCTTTTATTTTTCTTTTGCATTTGCTCATTTAGTAACCCAATTTGAGCCTTTTTTTCCCTTCTTTGGCATAACCACATTACAAACCAATGGACCTTTGCTTTATTTTCACCCTTATTAGTTTTTGTGATGCATTCCTGGGACTTGATTTGTATTTTAGGTTAATGAAAGTGAGAAAAAGAATGAAAAAGAAGTGAAAAACTCAAATTTTGGTACTTGTGATTATCTTTGTTATGTTGAATGGTTTGAGCAAACGAGAAGAAAATAAAGGAAATTAAAGAAAAAGCCGCTCAAAGTTAAATGAGGCGACAGCAAAGAATAAAAAGAAATGAAAAAAAAAGAGAAAAAAAGAAAAAAAAATATTGAGAAAATACAAAAATATTTGTTGTTTGGTTGAAAAAGAATAAGCTTGGGGGAGGAGCTTGTAGGGAATAAATTTCAAGCTTTAACCCATAGCTTGAACCCCGTTGTGATCATACACTAAAGTACGGTAGCGTCCAAAAGGGAAGAAGATAGAGCAAAAGAGTCGCCAACGTGTTTTAGGAACTTGTAAACCGTTCACGAGGTGAAGGTTACACCCCTTAACGATCCAAGAGATCGTCAACTCCATAAGGTCTAGAACCAAATAAGGGTTCGGGGATGAAGGTACAAATCTAACATAAAAGAGATTGAACCTGCCCTAATAATAGGCCTCTACTTTATTCTGATCGTATTCATGTGCGCTTTCTGACTAACATGCAATCAATAGGATTAACCTAAACCTATTTATCTATGTTGATTGAATATTAATGCACAAATAAACTATTATTGGCAATCACTTGATATTATAATTACAATTAACCCTAAATAAGATTATTAATTATCTTATTAAGCGTGATTACAAGTACCAATTCCCCTTCAAACATGCATAAAAAGGCGTGATCAAGCAATAAATAAATATCAATCAACATAGTAAATAATCAATCATGACAATAAAGTTATAATCATCATCAAAATAATAATAATCATAATAATAATAATAATAATAATAATAATAATAATAATAATAATCACAAATAAAATCATCATCAAAATAATAATAATAATAATCATAATCATTATAACAATTATAATCATAATCATGTTTATATTAAAGCATAATAGCAAGATCCTAGGCATGATACTAACAAGATTAATAACAAACCCTAGCATGTCACTAAGCAATAACAATCAAATCTTTAACCCTAACATGATACTAACTATTATAAATATTAGGAAGAAAATAAAAGGCATCATAGCAATCACATTTAATATTAAAAATACCCTAGACATGATACTAGGAATATCATAACAACAATCTAAACATGATTTCTACATCATAACATCAATTAAAACCATTAAAGCACTTACTTTGATGTTTCGTACCTCTTTCTAATAACAAAATACACACGTTAGTAACTTCAAGGAAAATAATAAACAAACAATTAAATTAAATAATTGAAATAGAGATTAGGGACCAAACCCTCAGAAATTAAACCTTTCACGTCTAGGGCGAAGGCAACTTCGAATATGGCTAGGTGTTTCTAGATCTTGCGAATGCGGAATTTGTATGTGAAAACAAGGTTTAGAGAAAGAAAGAAAGATGAATGATCAAAAGAATGAGAGAATAAATGAATGATTGTAGGCGAATGCTAATTGAAACTAATCGTAGATGAGAACTCGTGAATGATGAGAATTGGTGAATGAAAACGGAGTTTTTACGACGTTATTTATAGAGAAAATCAGCCAAAAAAGATAAAATATAAAAACAGAGTCTGACGCACAAAAAACAGAGCTGGCGCAAACCCTGGCTAACTAGCGCCAGGCGCCAATGGCTAGCGTCAGGCGCCAGGCCTGGTTCCAGGCGCCAAGCCTGGTTTTAACGCGTCTTCGAAAATCAGATAAGTTTTCCGTACTGGAGGATAAAATCATATAATTTCCTCGAAAATGCTATTTGATTTTAATTAAAACTCTAAAAAGTCAACAAAAGTCAATTTATCAATGTTAATTGAATTAGGAATGAAAAGAACTTTCTAGAAGAATTTAGAAGACTAAAACCATTCCTAATTGAATTAGGAATGATAAATCATATTAGGCCCTCCCCTAGATCATTGGGCCGCATATAAGGCTCAAACCGGGCCCAGTTTAGTAAATTGGCCATAATTCTCAATATTCATTGGAATTGGGCTTATATTATATCGTTGGAAAGCTCTTGGCAAGCCCCATCCAAATACACTACTATTGGACCTATATCATGGACCAATCAAACTGGATTGGTTGTTTTCTTAAAATAAGTTTTCAAAAACAAAGAGAAGAGAAAATAAAAACTTTCCGCAACACTAGACTTTCCACACTTTCGCTTCATTCGATTATGATTCGACGTGAAAGGTATTCATCACTGGGTTTGGTTTTGAGGAGACACAAATGGGTGTCTACAGAAGCCCCCACTTTGACTGAGTTTGGAGAAACGCAAGTTTCGAAAACAAAAGTCAAAGTATCGATAGGGACGGAAAATGATTCAGAACGTTCTGCGATCCTAAATCAAATTTGTAACGCCGATACCTACAAAACTAGCGTTAGTTAAACAGATAAAAGAGTTAAGAAACGCGTATCTTGCACCGTCGAGCACACATCTCTGAAGGTAACCGATTTGATGCCGCTTTACTGTATCCTTGCTTTGATGACCTCCTGCAAGCTAGAGAATGCCATCCCACTTGAAAACCGCTACGCCTGTAACTGCTTCCAATTTAGAAGATTGCTTCGCCTGAAACGATCCTCCTCTGCTTTGATAATATTCCACATCCAAGGTAATACTATCAAAGATTGCTTCTCTTGAAACAATCCTCATCTGCATTGATAATATTCCACGTCTAAGGGAATACTATCGAAGATTATTTCTCTTGAAATCACCTTCAGTTGTTTTTTGATAACTTTCCACAATCTATGGAACGCCATCTTGCTGCTTGTTTTGATGATCTTCCGCAATCTAGGGAACGCCGTCGATCAATGTTTCTACATATCGAGCCTTTTCTTGAATCATAGTGACAACCTTTCCAATTATAGCAAAAGTCGTCGAAGACCTCCTCATCATGAATCGCTCTTCTCATATCTTGGTGACAAACTCCACAATCTTAGCGAACGCCGTCGAAGACCGCCCATCTCGTGCTATCTTCTCAAATCTTGGGTGACAACCTCCACAATCTTAGCGAATGCCGTCGAAGACCGCCCATCTCGTGTTATCTTCTCAAATCTTGGATGACAACCTCCACAATCTTAGCGAATGCCGTCGAAGACCGCCCATCTCGTGCTATCTCAACTGTTGACTCCATGATGAAAGTATTTGGGTAACTTAGGCACGGAGGCTAAGTACTTCATACTTCGTGATGCAATGACAATTATGATTGATGAGTGATGAGCGATGAGCGATGTGACAAGGCATGCTTTATGTTAAGATTTCATGACAAAGGGTTCCTAAGGGAAGTATATTTGGTCATGTATCTGTGCAGTGTGTGAAAGTGACACTAAAGTTAGGCCGCAAGGGCTAAGCGTGTGGAAAGTTATTATTTCAAGAAGAGTCAAATGATGGTGACTCTTAGGCTAGGTAAGCTAATGATGTAAGGATCAAGCCCCCAAGTCTAGCTCTAAGTGAATAGGGATGAGCATTGGAGATCCCTTGATGTTATCATGGTGCAAGTGTGTGAATGTGAATATGAATGCATGTTTATTACGGCCGCACCTCGATGTGAGGTTGCCTACGTATCCGTTAGGAATCAGGCCGAACGTAGCTCTAGCCGAACCTCGCACAAGTGTGTGTATACCTCAAAAAAGGTCTTTTTAAGGGTTGTAACGTGGTTTGGCTAAAGGTTTGAAGAAGAAGGGGATAAAAGGCTCAAGACCCTAGATAATCCCCTAAGGTGTGCAACCTCGCTTTTGGAATATTTATATTTTTATGCTTGAGGATTTTAACTCTTTTTTAGCTCTTTTTTGCTTTAGCATTTATTTTATTTTTATAAGTGTGGACTATCCCGACCATGCGGTCTATCACTCACTTGGCATTAATGTTTCTCAGGCACGGTACCGAGCACTCGATAAGAGACGCAATCTGAGACGTGTTCATATCAAAGATATTTTCATATCAAAGATATTGGAACACTTGCCCTTTTGTACACTTTTATTTATATTTGCTTTTATTTTTATTTTGATCTTTTGAAATTACTCAAGCTTTTTTTTTTAGAATTGCATAAGTTGCACACCATCCCATCCCAAGGTTAGGTAGATGTAGGTTGAAAAAAGAAAGGTCTATCGTTAGACAAGGCTCAAAGTGGTTTATGAAGAAAGGATTTATAATTGAAGGGTGAAAGGTAATAGAATGTGGCTACAAGGGGTGCCTCAAATCATTGGTATACCTTGTGCTTAATTCAACATGGATTTTTTTTTTTTTTTTTTTTTTTTGTGTTTAATGCAATATAATGAAATGATCATATATAAGGAAATAAATGCTCATTTTATTAAAAAGGAGAAAGGGAAAAAAAAACTACAAAATTAATCTAAAGGAAAAGGAAAGGTGCATATGCTAGACTTATTAGGGAAAGGAAAAAATGAAATAGAAATAGAAAAAGAGGTCATGAAATCTTGTCATTGCAGCTCGCCTCTTGTCTTGTGTTGTTTGCTTCATCATCACCCAGTCTTCTCGCTAGCTAGAGGCAATGGGATCTTGTTTGCCTCTATGAGATCTTGAATGAGATTTTGAAACCTGTAGCATTCATCAGTGGTATGATCGTTTCCTCGATGGTACTTGCAATAGGAGTTGGGATTCCATCTCGAAGATCAATTTTCTTGTGTTAGATTCTCGATAGGGCCAATAGGTTTGATTAATCCTCGATCAAAGAGACGATCGAAAGCAGCATCGTAGGTCATTTCAATGGGTGTGAACTCTCTCCTGGGTTTCCTTTTAGATCCTTGATTATCCACGGCTAAGACACCATTATGGTCAAAGGTACTAACATTATTACTAGAGTGGGCTTTTTCGGAAGAAGAAGGATTGTCGTTCTTCTTTCTTTTCCAGCCACCGTGGTTACTATTGTTAGTAGCTTTTTGCTTTGCGAGGTCGTCTTCGATTTCAATTCCGATGTCATAAACAGCCTTGAAGGTATTCAAGTTGTGTTGATATTTTAAGTGCTTTGAATATTTTTCTTGGAGATTCTTGATAAACATCCTCACACACTCCTTTTCGGTGGGGACCTCAATCATCTTGGCGGAGGTTTCCCTCCACTTATTAAAGAAAGAAGTAAAGCCTTCATTCTCTTTTTGTCTTAGCATCTCAAGTTGTCTATGATCGGTTTCAACTTGAATATTGCACTTGTACCTATCAACAAAAGCGTTCACTATCGATTCCCAGGTAGAGGTTTTCTCCTTGTCAAGGGAGAAGAACCATTGTTGGCAAACGGTTTCAAGAGATAGTGGGAACAGAGTGGGGAAAACCTTCTTATCGATACCCTTAATGTTCATTATGGTTTCAAAAGCTCTTAGATGGAATTAAGGGTTATCTGTTGCCTTGAATTTAGGGATGTCAGTGGCGTTGAAATTATGCGGAAGAATTTCCTTGTCCAGCGAGACCCCTTGTGAACTCATGCCCTGAAATTTATAGTCACTAGATAGCTTTCTCAAACTTTCTTGCATGAGGTTCATTTGTTGTTGCTTCACAGGATCATCGATCTTGAGTGTGAGTAGCCTCAGTGTCTCAGTCACGGTGACCAATTGGTTCCAAAGCTCATTGACTTCTTCTTGGGTTGCCATTATCCTTTTAGCCTTCCTCTTTTGACGAATCGGTTTATCAAAAAGCGAGACTTGAATGAAGAGGTTGTCCTTGATTAATCGCCCTTCTCTCCTCGACCAAGTACTGTGGAGAAGGAAATTTGGGGATATTTATTGTTAATTATTTGACTCAAACTTTATTCAGCATGCAATGGATAGAGGAAGTGAAGAAAGATGGAATAGAATGTGAAGAAGAATGATGGAGGTGGAGGGATATGAAGAATTAGGAATAGAATGTACCCCCGACTCAAATGACGGAAAAGACCGACTCATGCATGAACCTAAGACATTGTCATGGTGACATATACTCAAAGTGTGCGCTAAGACTAGTGAGTGTAGATGGTTAGTTAAGACTCGTGTCATGACCATGTGGCTAGACTATGTGACTAGACCCGATTAAAGACTAAGTTAAGACCTCACGTATATGCATTAAACTGGATAGGCTGTGGTATTTTAGTCATACCTTTTGATCTGTGACTCTGATTTAGATGAAACCAACGCCAAATTAAAGATAAAACTCGGGGATACAGATACATAGGTTGTAAGACTCGTAGTTCTTTCTAGAACTTCAGCTATGACCAAAACAAGTTGACGCTTGTGCAGTATACGGGAATAAAAATCCGGGTTGACTTAAAGGAACTATGACTCGATTTTAGGTATATTTATTAGCTCTAATTAATTAATTAATTAATTAAATAAAGTCCTTTAGTCATTAATTAGTTTATTTAGGCTTAATCACAAGTCAAACAAACGGTTAGGAAAAACACATAGAGTATGCACAACAAATAATGCACAATTAGTCAAGTAGGCACAATATGATGCAATGAGTTTGCAACCTAACCATGGGTTTAGTTCTCTAAAGTTCGGGATATGGTTTAGTCAAAGAGGGTCCATGGTTAATTTTCCAGATGAACCGTGCGGAAGCCTAACCGTGAAGGGTTAGCGCGAGTGGATGGTTTGGTGAATTCAACATTCTCGGATGTACCCTTTGTTGCACAGAGCGTTCAATCGGGTAGATGGAGCATGAATTCCTAGAGGGTTATGTCCATATGTAGAACACATATGGGTTTCAGAAAAGTGAGAAAAAAGTCAATCAGGAATTAGGATCGAGTAAACAATACGAAAAACCGGCCGAAATTAGAACGCATATTTCTGGCTCGGAATTGGGGGAGGTTGGCGCCAGCAATCAGAGACTGGCGCCAGCTTTTAGCTGTAGCGCCTGGCGCCAATGCTGGCGTCTAGCGCTACGGTTAAAATGCTGGAGCCAATGCTCTGGCCCCTGGCGCTACTTCCCACATGCCTCAGCAGCTTTCTATGCTCGATAAAATTTTTCAGTTTCGCGCGGTGTTATTTCGGTCCTAATTGTGAAAGATATTTCTCAAATTTCCTACGTGTAAAATCCTATGTTTTTAACTCATTACGGATGGTCTTTCCAATGAGATCTTTTTTATGCATATGACAATAATGTTAATCAAAATTACGCACATGAAATACTTAGAACGTTTCTCATCCACTCATTCTAAATCATTGCCGAAACAAATTCAGGAATTAAAATAGAAATCCTACCCAGTGGAGTCGCCAAAAACTGTAGGGAATAAATTTCAAGCGTTAACCCCTAGCTTGAACCCCACTGTGATCATACACTAAAGTACGGTGGCGTCCAAAAGGGAAGAAGATAGAGCAAAAGAGTCGCCAACAAGTTTTAGGAACTTGTAAACCGTTCACGAGGTGAAGGTTACACCCCTTAACGATCCAAGAGATCGTCAACTCCATAAGGTCTAGAACCAAATAAGGGTTCGGGGATGAAGGTACAAATTCAACCTAAATGAGATTGAACCTGCCCTAATAATAGGCCTCTACTTTATTCTAATCGTATTCATGTGCGCTTTCTGACTAACATGCAATCAATAGGATTAACCTAAACCTGTTTATCTATGTTGATTGAATATTAATGCACAAATAAACTATTATTGGCAATCACTTGATATTATAATTACAATTAACCCTAAATAAGATTATTAATTATCTTATTAAGCGTGATTACAAGTACCAATTCCCCTTCAAACATGCATAAAAAGGCGTGATCAAGCAATAAATAAATATCAATCAACATAATAAATAATCAATCATGACACTAAAGTTATAATCATCATCAAAATAATAATAATCATAAAAATAATAATAATAATAAAAATAATAATAATAATAATAATAATAATAATAATAATAATAATAATAATAATAATAATAATAATAATAATAATAATAATAATAATCACAAATAAAATCATCATCAAAATAATAATAAAAATAATCATAATCATTATAACAATTATAATCATAATCATGTTAATATTAAAGCATAATAGCAAGATCCTAGGCATGATACTAACAAGATTAATAACAAACCCTAGCATGTCACTAAGCAATAAAAATCAAATCTTTAACCCTAACATGATACTAACTATCATAAATATTAGGAAGAAAATAAAAGGCATCATAACAATCATATTTAGTATTAAAAATACCCTAGACATGATACTAGGAATATCATAACAACAATCTAAACATGATTTCTACATCATAACATCAATTAAAACCATTAAAGCACTTACTTTGATGCTTCGTACCTCTTTCTAATAACAAAATACACACGTTAGTAACTTCAAGGAAAACAATAATCAAACAATTAAATTAAATTATTGAAATAGAGATTAGGGACCAAACCCTCAGAAATTGTACCTTTCACGTCTAGGGCGAAGGCAACTTTGAATATGGCTAGGTGTTTCTAGATCTTGCGAATGCGGAATTTTGTATGTGAAAACAAGGTTTAGAGAAAGAAAGAAAGAAAGATGAATGATCAAAAGAATGAGAGAATTAATGAATGATTGTAGGCGAATGCTAATTAAAACTGATCGTAGATGAGAACTCGTGAATGATGAGAATTGGTGAATGAAAATGGAGTTTTTACGACGTTATTTATAGAGAAAATCAGCCTAAAAATATAAAATATCAAAACAGAGTCTGACGCACAAAAAACAGAGCTGGCGCAAACCCTGGCTAACTAGCGCCAGGCACCAACACTAGCACCAGGCGCCAATGGCTAGTGCCAGGCGCCAGGCCTGGTTCCAGGCGCCAAGCCTGGTTTTAACGCGTCTTCGAAAATCAGATAAGTTTGCCGTACTGGAGGATAAAATCATATAATTTCCTCGAAAATGCTATTTGATTTTAATTAAAACTCTGAAAAGTCAACAAAAGTCAATTTATCAATGCTAATTGAATTAGGAATGAAAAGAACTTTCTAGAAGAATCTAGAAGACTAAAACCATTCCTAATTGCATTAGGAATGATAAATCATATTAGGCCCTCCCTAGATCATTGGGCCGCATATAAGGCTCAAACCTGGCCCAGTTTAGTAAATTGGCCATAATTCTCAATATTCATCGGAATTGGGCTTATAATATATCGTTGGAAAGCTCTTGGCAAGCCCCATCCAACTACACTACTATTGGACCCATATTATGGACCAACCAAACTGGATTGGCTGTTTTCTTAAAATAAGTTTTCAAAAACAAAGAGAAGAGAAAAGAAAATAAAAACTTTCCGCAACACTAGACTTTCCACACTTTTGCTTCATTCGGTTATGATTCGACGTGAAAGGTATTCATCACTGGGTTTGGTTTTGGGGAGACACAAATGGGTGTCTACAGAGTTGCTTTGTGATCTATTGATAGAATTTTTTATTTGAAAGTTGGTAGTTTATTGAGTTTTAATTGAGGAATGATCAACCTTGTTTCACTTCTAAGTTTACCACCAATTTCCAAATTTATTTCCATATCCTTTACCCTAGCCTAAACGTTTCAACCCTTTTAAGACCTTTTGACCTTAGTGAGGTTTAGTTACTACCGGTGAAGGGTAATCAAGCCAAGCCTATTGAGCGAGCTATCGATACCAAGATGTCGGGTAGCCTAAATTTTTTTCATTGTTTATTTCTTCCGGTTCCTTCGAGGAGGAATCTCGAGATATCACCTTAAAAGTGGATGCAAAACTAGAGAGGACGCGGAAGTTTGGTTGGAGATAAGGAGGAGTGTAAGTCCCTCTAAGTTCTCTACCGTTTGCATGCTTTATGTGTGTACCAACCTTAGATATTCCTTTGCTTGGCTACTTTTAATGTCTAGAAAGGATTGTATTCTTGTGCACTTAGCCTATTGTTTGTGTTTGGTTTGAAATGTCAAAACTTGAGTTTCCTTGATTTCACCTTTGCCTTGAATGTTATGTATTGCCAAGAGTTGTGGGTTAAACCTCTTAGGAAACCCTCACGAGAGCTTACTCGTCCTCTTTGGCGACATGGGGGTTTAAAGGGCTTGATGCATACGCTAAATGCATCCGTGATTCCTACGGCAGTGAGTTAGTGTACATTCTTTCTCTTTGTTTCTATTTTTTTTTCTTTTGCTTTCAATAATCTCATCTTGTTCTCTTTTGCCTTAACTTTGCTCGAGGAAGAGCAAAGGTAGGTTTAGCTTAGGGGAATTTGATGAGTGACATTTATATCACTCTTAGGGAGTAGTTTTAGATCTATTCCCGTGTTTATTTTCCCTTTTATTTTCTTGTTTTCTCATTAATAAACTTTCTAGTTTATTTTGTTATTTTAGCACGTTTTAGTTCTCTTCATGATTTTATTAGTTTTAAGTTTATTTTGTTATTTTATTTTTTTTTATTTACTTGTATAGTTTTATATTTTTATTAGTTTTAGCTTTATTTCTCTTATTTCTATTTTACTTTTATTTATTTTAATTAGTTTGGAGTGTTTTTCATATTTTATTTGTTTGTGTTTTATTTAATTTTGTTACTTTTAGTTTTAATTCTGTCATTTTCTATTTTAGTTTATTTAGTTTTATTTTATTACGTAGTTCTATTTTATTTTATTTAATCCCTTTCCTCGGTTTTGTGTGTAGGTGTTCGGGTTTTAAGTCAAGTGAGTTCGGTTTCTTAATTCATGTCAAAAGTCAATTGCCGACTGCACAAACAACCAACACCACCGTGGCCACTTCCCCTGCTCCTCCTCTTCTCCCTCTTCTCACATAAACACCACCAGCTACAACTGCAACCCACAGCAACTGCACCACCAGCAAAACCAATCAACACTTTCCCTACTCCCTTCACCACACCATCAGCCACCTTTCCCCTGCTCCCTCTTCACCTCATCAACACGAGCTGCAACCCAGACCACCCAATTTCATCTTTCCCGGCAAACTCCCACGCATCTCACCCCAATTCACCAACAACAATACCAACAGCAGCAGCACAGCACAGCAACAAACACAACAACACTAGCACCTCAATTCCACTGCCACGCAACCAACACCCCGCAACATCCCTCACACCAACCATCTCGCAACAGCAAAACAAGAGCAGCCCGCATCTCCAATTCTCCAACCACCACCAATCTCCACACAAACTGCAATTCGGCTCCTTAATTAAGCAAATATCAGAGTAAATTTTGATTTCAATCAAGTTCGGGCAAACCGCATAGGAGTTCGATCGAAATGCAAAAAAATGTCAAAAGAGTCAGAAACTTTGGAGGTTTTGTTATTCGAAGAGGAGTGGTCGAACACACCCATGGTTCGACCGAACCAACCCCGTAGTTCGGTCGAACCAACCCCGTAGTTCGGTCGAACCAACCATCGGTTCGATCGAGCCATTTCACGAGACTCGCACATGATGTTAAATAAGATTGAACGGTTGATATTGAAGGTCAGCGAGGATAGCCATTGATGGTTGATGAACGGTGGTGATGGTGATGCGCTTCAATGGAGTTCAGAGCAACCAATTATTATCGAAGAAGAAGCTTGAGGAAGGCTGATGTTTTTGGAAATTTTGGGATTTATTTCTCCTTTTTCTTTTATTTTTATTTCTTTTTTTCCTTTCTCTTTTCTTATTTCTTTCTTTAGTTTTACTTTATTTATTTTTATTTTTTCTTTTATTTCTTTATTTTATTTCCTTCTTTTATTTTTTACTTTGGCTAGCTTAGTATAAATACCCAATTTTGGGGGTAATTAAAACAAGGATTCAATTACCAATTATTCTATTCTCTAATTAATTTTTAGGAGAGCTTCTCTCTCTAGGTTTAGGTTAGGATTAGGATAGTTTAATAAAGTAAGGGTTTTACCATTGTTGAGTTTGGATTTTGAAGAAGAAATTGATCATCTTTTCTATAGACTTTCATCTTCAATCAATGAGAATCTCTAACTCTCTCTCCTCTATTTTTATTGCTTTCTTTTGATTATTATTTTTGTTGTTGGTATTGCTTATTAATCATGTTTATTCTTGATTATTTGTTAATTAATCTTGTTATTAGCATGATTAGTGAATAATTCCCCCATTAAGGGGATGGTTGTGGTGTAGTTTGATCTTGAGCATGTTCTAAGGTTTAGATTGATTTATTTGTGATTAAAGTCTTTATATGCTTGATATTCTTTAATCTTCTTGCAAGTGCACATTGTTGGTTGATTAAAGGTGAATCTTTTCTAACAAGGAACGGAAGTTGACTTAGTTAAGGTTCATTACTATTGATTGTTCTTTGATTGCACCTCCCAATATATAGTTCTAGTGTGGAAACATAGAGGCTATGTTAGGAGAAGCCAATTGACCCCGGAAGGCGGCTAGATTGGATATTTTACTTCGATATCAATGCATGTTTAGTTCATAATTAATTCAATATCTATGCCTTTGTTTATGTTCAAGTGAGTGCTATACCTAAACTATTTCCCTTAATGTTTTATTTCTTGTTTTAGAATCTTTAAAATTTAGTTTATTTATCTCTTATTCCGGACTAGCTTAATTGTCGATAACATTTGGTGGTGTTTATTCGTTCCCTGTGGTTCTACCCCTATACTTGCCTTATACTCGTATTAGGTTTGTTTAGGTTGTATAAATTGTATTTGATCTAGGGATAGACAATTGACGACGCGTTTATTCCCTCATCAATTATTATAAGGATTTTGAGCGCTTCTTTAATTTAAAAGACAAAGATCTAACAAATATAGTAGATGGTAGCATAGTTAATTTGAAAGAATTTGCTCGCCATTATTTTGATAGACCTTTCTCTTAGTCTTTTCATGTTTATAGAAGAAGGGCTTTTCTCTTTTGCATGCTTAACCAATATCTTCTCACTAGTGGTAAAACTAATGAGGGTCAAGCAATTATATCAACTGTTTTTTAGCAGATTGAATCGGGGAGAAATCCAATGCCACTAATCGTTGGAGAGATTATGCTTAGTCTTGATGAATTGAAAAGAAATCTAAAAGCACCTTTTCGGGGCTCTCCAATTTTATTACAGGTAGAAAAATATTATTTTTAATTACATAAATCAAAAAATTATTTTTGTATAGTAATATTAATTTATTTGCATTGAATTTTTTACAGATGTGGCTAATGGAGATATTAGAATTAAATAGTCCTCCCGACAACGTTGAAAGATACACTCCAAATTGCTTTGTGAGAAGGAAGAAACGCTTCTCTAAAATGGAGCGCCATGAATGGAAGAAGGTCTTTGCCTCTTACAACTTTGTTATCAAGTGGATCATCCCTTGGTGGAAAATAGAGAAGATGGTTGGTGTCAACAAGCAACCCTTCTGCCGTCTTCTAAGCTTATCCAAGATGACTTTTTATTATCCCTGCGGGGTAAAAAGACAGTACGGCCTACTTCGAACAATTCCTTTTGGGGATCTTTGTCGTCCCTATGAATTCCCTGTATCTTAAGAAGTAGAAAAGTTTGATGCTTATTAGAGCGCTAGACCTTTATGGGAAGTGATTACCCAAAAGGTTCCTCCTTCCTTGCCCAATGATGTGAAGAGGTGGCTTCTCAAGAAACCTTCAAAGGACATGAAGAAAAATCAGTGTAAAACTGATGTGAAGAGTTGTCTAGGTGACAAAGTGATTCCCGTTAAGGAATGATTGGGTGAAAAGGTTGAATTCAAAACACCTACAATGCCTAGGAAGAAGAGCTCTACGAAGGATAAAGGGAAGAGAAAAGCTGACACTTCAGAGAAGAAGGCTTAGGTAGAGAAGAAACATGGAGTCCTAGATAAGGGAGAAACTATTTACTCCAAAATTGAATGTAGGTCCTCTAAAGGATGCCTACTAGCTAAAGTCATAGATGATGAAGAGGATGCAGAAAAAAATTTGAAGAGAGAAAAAGATTAAAGCATTGCTTAACTTTCAATTATTAGACTTAGTTTTAAATTTAAAGTTAATTTGTTTAAGCTTTATTTATATTCCATTAATAATGTAATTTGTTAGTTTATTTTATTAATGAAATTTCAGCTTTTTAATTAAATCATCTCCTTTAAATTTAATTTATTAAAGCAATGAAAACTGAAAATTTAATTTTCCAGAAATTTTTTCGAGGACGGAAGTCGAAAATTTTCTAAAAATCACCGAAATATTCCCAGGTACTCCCAGAAAAATGGCACCGCTTTTTCACGAATGGCGCCAGCTGCGGCAGTCTGGCATAAGGCGACAGACACTATCGTCTGGCATAAGGCGGCATTCTGGCGCTAGAGTTAAAAGACTGTTAAATTTATTTTTATGTCTGGGATGTGAGGTTTGCTAAAAGTAAAGTGGCCGCACCCGTAAAGGGTTGCCTACGTATCATTTCTTAATGAATCAGGCCAAACGTAGCTCTCTTGAGTATCCTACTCATGTAACAATGGATAATATTTTTTAAGTTGGTCAAGATTTGTCAAGTTCGAGAACTCATTGCCATCCATATCAGTTAATTTTGCTGCACCTCCTGATAGGATTGTTTTAACAATATAGGGTCCAGATCAAATAGGCCTAAATTTACCCCTTGATCTAAAACATTCGATCTTCCCTAATGCTTTTAGCACCAAGTCTCCTACTTTGATTTTTCTTGTCTTAACCTTCTTATTAAAATGCCTAGCCATACGTGTTTGATAGCATTGAGTATGATGTAGAGCTTCTAGTCGTTTTTCATCAAGTAGAATTAGCTCCTCATATCTCGCCCTAGTCCATTCGATTTCATTGAGTTTGCTTTCTAATGCAATGCGTAGAGATGGTATCTCTAGCTCTACAGGTTGTACGACATCCATTCCAAAAACCAAGGAAAATGGCATATTTCTTGTTGATGTGCGAATTGACTTGCGATAACCCCACAATGCGAAGTGGAGTTTGTCAGGCCAATCCTTGTAAATTTCTGTCATTTTCTTGATGATAGTCTTTAGATTTTTATTAGCCGCTTCGACTGCTCCGTTTGCTTGAATTCTATAAGGAGAAGAATGATGGTGTTGAATGCCATATTTTTGTAACAATTCTTCACACTCAGCTTGAAAGTGAGTTCCATTGTCACTTATCATTTCACGTGGGACTCCATACCGGCAAATAATATTTCTTTCGATAAAGAGTGCTACATGTTTTGCAGTGAGTTTAGCATATGATTGTGCTTCAACCCACTTTGTGAAGTAATCAATTGTTACTAGGATATATTCGTGACCTCCTGTTCCTGGGGGAGTGATTTTACAAATAATGTCAATTCCCCATGTAGAGAATGGCCATGGTGAAGTATAGGTGTAGAGTAGAGATGGAGGAACATGTTGTAAGTTGGCGTAAATTTGACACTTAGGGCATCTTTTTACATATTGATGACAATCCCTATTCATGGTAGTCCAATAGTATCCTTCTCGCATTATCTTTTGGAATAGCATTTTGTCATTTACTTGAGTTCCACAAATGCCTTCGTGGACTATCCTCATTGTTATTTGAGCATCCTTTTTTCCTACACATAAGATAGCTCGACCCTTAGGTACCCTTTTATGCAACTCGTTGTCTATGAGTACGTATTGGGAAGACAAGAGTCTTAATGCTCGTTTTGCTCTCTTGTCAGTATGAGGAGGGTACTCTCCTTTGGTGACATAATTAAGTATATCCGTATACCACGGTTCTTCTTCTTCTTCTTCTTCTTCTTCTTCTTCTTCTTCTTCTTCTTCTTCTTGGATCACTTCATCATCTTCTATAGCTTGAATATAAGACGGTTTATGCCTTTTTTCTATAGTTAGAGGCATTTGCTCGATTTCCGTAAGAATCCTAACCATTGAGGCTAGTCTTGCCAAGGCATCATCAAATTGATTTTCCTCTCTAGGTAGATATGTGTATTCCACCTTTTCTAACTGATTAGTGAAAGTTTCCAAATAAGTTTGGTAAGGGGCTAGACTTTTGCTCCTTACTTTCCATCTCTTTGAAATCTGGTTGATGATCAATGAAGAGTCCCCGGATATTCGTAATTTCTTTACTCCCAATGTCAAAGCTGTTTCAAGGCCTACCACGCATGCTTCGTATTCAGCAGCGTTGTTGGTAACGTCGAAATCTAGCTTTATGGAGATTGGAACATGCTCTTCTTTAGGTGATACTAGTAATACTCCAACGCCACATCCTTTTTGGTTTGAGGCTCCATCAAAGTATAAGGTCCAAGTATCATCTTCTGTGACCATCAAATCTTCGTCTTGAAATTCATTGTCGTGTATTGGCGTTGAATCTTCTATTGGAAGGTCCTCTAGAAAATCTGAGACCACAGATCCTTTGATAACTTTTTGAGGCATGAATCTGACATTGAACTTGGCTAAGTTGACTATCCATCTCGATATGCGCCCATTGAGTGTAGACTTCTCGAATAAATACTTGAGTGGATCCATTTGGGAAACTACAAAGACTGTATGCACAAGCATGTAATGTCTTAACTTGGTTGTGGCCCACACCAATGCGAGGCACAATTTCTCCAGTGCTGTATAGCGTACTTCATACTCGAGCATCGTTTTACTTAGATAGTAGATTGCATTTTCTTTACCTTCTACTTCTTGTGCAAGCATGTCTCCCATTGTTTCTTTGGTGACTAATAGGTACAACCTAAGAGGTATTCCTTGAAGTGCTGGTGCTAATACGGGAGGATTTGCGAGATAGGCTTTGATCCTTTCAAAGGTTTTTGACACTCATCATCCATTATTACTGGCACATTCTTTTTAAGATTCTTGAAAATTGGTTCACTTATTGTTGTCAATTTTGATATGAACCTACTTATGTATTGCAACCGGCCAATAAATCCTCGAATTTGTTTCTCGGTTTTGGGCGGTGGCATTGACATGATTGCCTTGATCTTGGTTGGGTCTATCTCTATTCCTCTAGAGCTTATGACATAACCAAAAAGCTTGCCTGAGGTGACTCCAAAAGCACACTTAGATGGGTTCAACCTCAAGTTGTATTTTCTTAGCCTTTCGAAGAATTTTCTTAAGGCTACTTGATGGCCTGGGCGATCTTTTGACTTCACAATCATATCTTCCACATATACTTCAACTTCTTTGTGCATCATGTCATGGAGCAAGGCAGTCACTGCTCGTTGGTAAGTAGCACCCGCGTTTTTCAACCCGAATGGAATTACCGTGTAGTAGTAAGTACCCCATGGTGTATGATGGTTATTTTCCCCATGTCTTCTTCTGCCATGAGAATTTGATTGTACCCCGCGTATCCATCCATGAACGAGAGAAGTGCATGATTCGCTGTATTGTCTACCAAAATATCAATGTGTGGTAAAGGGAAGTCGTCCTTGTGACTTGCCATACTTAGATCTCGATAGTCGACACACATTCTTACCCTTCCATCCTTTTTCGAAACTGGGACGATGTTGGCCACCCATTCGGGGTATTTGGATACCCTGATGAAACCTGTAGTTATTTGTTTTTGAACTTCTTCTTTTATTTTAAGAGCTACGTCGAGTTTCATTCGACGCAACTTTTGATTTACAGGTTTCATTCCTGGAATTAGCGGTATGGTGTGTTGAGCTATTTCTCTATTAATACCTGGCATATCTTCATATGACCAAGATAATACATTGATAAATTTTTTAAGTAGATTGATTAAATCAGTTCTTTCTTGTTCATTGGGTGTTAACCCAATTTTAACTTCCCTTTTAATGGTTGAATCATTTGAGATATCAACCGTCTCAATATCCTCAATTATCGGTGTTTTCTTTTCAAGTGTTTCCATTGCTTTAATAAGTTCTTTGTCATTTTCATTGTTAGTTAAGCAATGCTCGTCATCTTGGGTTAAAGAAAAGAACGAGGAGTAAGAGGTAGAAGACATATTATTAAACTCAAAAATCATTACATCAAAAAGAGATATGTCCTTAGGGATTTGATTGCCAACTATCCTAGGAGAAGAGATAGAATAAGAGGGTGCTATAACTTAAGATTTTGATGACTCTACAAGAAAGGACTCTAACTCTAACTCTAACTCAGACGACTCTTCAAACATCGGTCCTTGCCCTGTCGTAATGGAGATCCTCCTTTAACTTGGAGTAGTCACCTTGACTGTCTTGCGCCATCCTTGTAGTGATCCTTCTTCTGGAGTGATGAACTTTGAGTGGTCAAAGATTTCGCTTTGTAAGACCGTTTGGATGAGCGAGCTGAGGAGTTATCCTCTATGTACTTCGGCTCATCTTTTTCTCGCCCAAATAGTAATCCCATGACATTAAAGTCAAAGCATGGGCGTGCTTTCTCCTTGTGGATAGGAGTTGGGATTTCATCTAGAAAATAGCAATCTAGAAAAATTTCGAACCCCGGTTACCTTATGCCATTTACAACAAAAGGCTCGGGGAATTCGTAGCATGGATAGTCCTCTCCTTCTTTTATGAATTGTGCATTGAGAGTAAGAGGATACTGATCCATTGGGATTGCTTTCTTTTGTATGCGAGCGTTCCTACGCGCCTTTGACTTTTCCTGGGCTCTCTTGAGATCTTTCCGAGTCGGCTCGAAACCAAGTCCGAAAGTGTCTAACTTAAAGAGGTCAAGTAATTCCAGCGATTTTGCTATTCTTTTCTTCTTTCCTAGAGTCATTCCAGGAAAATGCCCTTGTTTCTTCAGAATAGTGTTCACTATCATATTGGAGTGAGGTTCGTGGCAGAGAGGGGTCCTTTCATCTTCCTCGATTAAGGATACCTCTTTATTAAAGCCCCACAAGTCTTCATTGTCTTCATCGTGCTCCACATTAATTATTGGATTTTCTATAGCTTTAATCCTCATGGGTGAAGCATCGATCGTAATAGGAATTCCTCCAACTATGGCTTTACCTGTTGGTGGAGAGATGAAGGGACGACCTTTAGGTCATGAAGCCAAGGGCGTCCCAACAGTAAGTTGAATGAAGCTTTGATATCTACCACTTGAAATGTAGTAGCGTGTTCTATCGCTCCCGCCGTTTTATTCATGGTAATCTTGCCAAGTGCTTGACGATGAGTATTGTCATAAGCTCTTATTCCTTGCGTTGACGGGGTTAAGTCTTCATCCCTTATGCCTAGCATCCTCGCAGTTCTGAGTGGACAAACATTAATTGCTGATCCATTGTCTACAAGAGTCATAGGGACGTTCATTCTCTTACAAACTACTGTGAGGTTTAGTGCTTTATAATGCTTGTCACCTTCCGGAGGTAAATCCTTGTTAAAAAAGGTGATCAAGTTTATAGGACTAGGGAGATCACTCGTAAGGAAGTTAGCCAACCCCTTAGGAGTAGTATTAGAATCTATCCCTATCTTATCCAAGGCATTCATTACTGCCAACCTATTCTCTCGAGATGTTGTTAGAAGCTTCCATACATTCATTTCAACCTTGGTTTTCTTGAACTGTTAGACAATATCATTGTCTTCTATTATAGGTATGGGAACTTGCTGCGTAGTCGGTATAGGTTGTGTTGAAATGGGAGGTTGTATTCTCCTAGATCTTTTGAGGACGTCTATAGGTGAATCTTCTTCAACTTAGAAATCATCCATGGAATATGACACTGAAGGTGGAGGTTCTTCCATGCCTTTTAAGTAGACATCTTCTTCATCTCTATCCCAAACCCCATTAATGCTTATGTCTTCTTCTTGTGGGATTTGGACTAGCTTTTTGTCATCAATCATTTTCTGAATTAGATCTTTAAATTTAAAACAGTTTTCAATAGTGTGACCCCCTGATTAATGGTATTGACAGTAGAACCTATCTATCCTTGACTGTCCTCTTTACTTGCTAGTTCAGGAAAGTCATCCATGGCATCGAAAAATATCTCCTCCTCTTCTTCGATAGCATGGATTTCTTCAATAGGCTTGATGAGAGATGAGGGATCAACCTCGTTTTCTTCATCAGAGATGGCCAATGAATGAGCAAGAGGCGCATTGTCAATGCTCGGCTTCTTATTGGCAGGAGGCAATGGCAGTTTGTTATTATCCATTAAATCTTGTATAGCTTCCTTAAGCTTCCAACAATTTTCGGTAAGATGGCCCCTACCTTGGTGATATTTGCAATGTCCATTGGGGTTCCAATTAGCTGTCCTCTTCTCGACTGGTGGGTCCCCTAAATGGTCCAATAGGAGTTATAAGACCTTTTGCATTTAGTCGGTCAAATGCGGTGTCATAACTCATACCTATAGGAATAAAGTTCCTCATAAATGGTTTCTTTTGCCCTTGATTATTCATAGCATGGACTTCACTCAAGTTAAAGGTACTAACATTGTTTGAGTGGGTGGTTTTGGAAGAAGAAGGATTGTCGCTCTTCATACCTTTCCAGCCACTGTTGGAGTTACTTTTAGCAGCTTTCAGCTTAGCCAGGTTGTCTTCAATATTAATTCCAATGTCATAGACGGCCTTGAAGGTATGGAGATTATTCTGGTATTTGAGATGCTTGGAGTACTTCTCTTGAAGGTTCTTGATGAATAACCTCACAGATTCTTTCTTACTTGGTACTTCAATCATCTTAGCAGAGGTTTCTCTCCATTTGTTGAAGAAATAAGTGAAACCTTCATTCTCCGTCCTTCTGCTTGAGAATTTCAAGTTCCCTATAGTCAGTTTCAACTTGAATGTTGCAGTTGTACTTATCAATGAAAGCATTTACTATTGACTCCCAAGTAAAGGTTCTTTGTTTCTTAAGATAGAAGAACCATTGTTGGAAAACGGTTTCAAGAGATAGAGAAAACAAAGAGGGAAAGACTTTCTTGTCAATACCCTTAATACTCATTATTGTTTCGAAAGCTCTTAAGTGAAATTAAGGGTTGTCAGTCGCTTTGAATTTTGGGATGTCGTTGGCATTGAACTTCTGCGGAAGAAGATCCTTGTCCACCGAGACCCCTTGTGAGCTAATTCCTTTAAACTTATAGTCACTAGACAACTTGCTCAAACTTTCTTGCATGAGGTCCATCTGTTGTTGCTTCACAGGATCATCGATTTTGAGGGTTAAACCTTCAACGCCTTAGTCACAGTAATCAATTGGTTCCTAAGCTCATTAACTTCCTCTTGAGTTGCCATTATTGTCTTAGCTTTCATTTTACGAGCAATTGGTTTGAATAAAAAGGTTGTCTTTGATCAAACGCCCTTCCTTTCTTGACCATGCGCTGTAAATTAAACCATTTTTGTTTTAATGACTTGACTCAAATTGACTTTGAATTTACGAGTTTTGAAAAAGAATAAATCAAATATAGGGTGCATATTTTTGGCAAAAATAAAGTGTATAGTATTGGGAGTTAAGTATTGTAGGGAATAGTTTCAAGCCTTTAAAATCCCACTAGCTTGAACCCCACTGTGATCATACACTAAAGTACGGTGGCGTCCAAAAGGGAAGAAGATAGAGCAAAAGAGTCGCCAACAAGTTTTTAAGGAACTTGTAAACCATCACGAGGTGAAGGTTACACCCCTTAACGATCCAAGAGATCGTCAACTCCATAAGGTCATGAACCAAATAAGGGTTTGGGGATGATGGTACAAATCCAACCTAAAAGAGATTGAACCTGCCCTAATAATAGGCCTCTACTTTATTCTGCTCGTATTCATGTGAGCTTTCTGATTAACATGCAATCAATAGGATTAACCCTAAACCTGTTTAATCTATGTTGGTTGAATTTAATGCACAAATAAACTATTATTGGCGATCACTTGAATTATAATCACAATTAACCTAACAAGATTATTAATTATCTTATTAAGCGTGATTACAAGTACAAAATTCCCTTTAAGCATGCATGAAAGGTGTGATCAAGCAATAACAATAATAAGCATCAAGCAACATAATAATAATCATGATGAATAATAATAATCATATCATAATAATAATCATAATCATCATAAATAAAATAATCATCATCAAAATAATAATAAATTATAACAATTATAATCATAATCATGTTCATGTTAATATTAAAGCATAATAAAAATAGCAAGATCCTAGGCATGATACTAACAAGATTAATAACAAACCCTAGCATGTCACTAAGCAATAAAAATCAAATCTTTAGCCCTAACATGATACTAACATGAATTAATATTAGGAAGAACATAGGAAGCATTGTACTTTTAATCATACTTGATATTAAATTTACCCTAAACATGATACTAGGAATATCATAATAACAATGTAAACATGATTTCTATATCATAATATCAATTAAACCATTAAAGTACTTACTTGGATGCCTCGTACCTCTTTCTAATAACAAAATACACACGTTAGTAACTTCAAGGAAAAATAATAATCAAAACAATTAAATTAAATAATTGAAAGAGAGATTTGGGACCAAACCCTCAGAAATTAAACCTTTCACGTCTAGGGCGAAGGCAACTTCGAATATGGCTAGGTGTTTCTAGATCTTGTGAATGCGGAATTTTGTATGAAAAAGCAAGAAAGAAAAAAGAGAGAATAATCAAGAAAATCTTGATGAGAGTTGGTGTATAAAAACGGAGTTTTTAATACGATATTTATAGAGAAAATCAGCCAAAAAAGATAATTTAACAAAACAGAGTCTGAAGATCACAAAACAGCATTGGCGCCAACCCTGGCTATCTGGCGCCAGGCACCAGTGGCTAGCGCCAGGCGCCAATGGCTAGCGTCTGGCGCCAAGCCTGGTTTTAGGCGCCAAGGCTTGGGGTTGGACGCCAAACTGGATTTCAACGCGTTTTCGAAAATCTGATAAGTTTACCGTACTGGAAGATAAAATAATATAATTTCTTCGAAAATGCTATTTGATCTTGATTAAAACTCTAAAAAGAGTCCTAATGGAATTAGGAATGAAAAGAACCTTCTAGAAGATTCTAGAAGACTAAAACCATTCCTAATTGCATTAGGAATAATAAATCATATTAGGCCCTCCCCTAGATCATTGGGCCGTACATAAAGCTCAAACCGGGCCCAGTTTAGTAAATTGGCCATAACTTCCTCAATATTCATCGGAATTGGGCTTATAATATATTGTTGGAAAGGTCTTTGCAAGCCCCATCCAACTACACCACTATTGGACCCATATCATGGACCAACCAAACTGGATTAGCTGTTTTCTTAAAATAAAGTTTTCCAAAACAGGGAGAAAAGAAAAGAAATAAAACTTTCCGCAACACTAGACCTTTCCACACTTTCGTTTCATTTGATTATGATTCGACATGAAAGGCACTCATCACCGGGTTTGGTTTTGGGGAGACACAAATGGGTGTCTACAAGTATAGGGTTCAAACAAGTGGTTTAATTGGAGGATTAATATCCGACTTACCCCCCTAAAAAGAAATGACAGAAAATACGCGCATATAAGACTCTCTTAGACATGGTCAAAGTGTGCATTAGATATTAGTGTGTGCTTTACATGGTGAGTGTAAGTAACATGCTTTGAATCTTGTGTAAGACCATGGGACTTAGTGCCTAGACTCGATTAATGACTTGACACGGTATTATTACCAGTAAAAAATAACCGAATAGATTAGCAGACTGTTCAAATAGACACAAGGTGATGACTCGAGCAATAAACCGAACTGTCGCAAAAACGACAGGACTGGCGCCTCTCTTTGCAGTGTAGCGCCAGACGACAAGACTGTCGCCAGGCGCTACGCTCCACAGAGTGGCGCTGCAGTTTAAATCTTGGCGCCATTGCTGGAACGTCGATCTGGAACTGCTTTCGGTACTATTTCTCTACAGGGTATGCCTAAAGTCATACTAAGTCAACTCTGATTAAATTATTAGACTTTAATTACTCAAATTAATTAATTAGGCAAAGTTCTTTTAGTCATAAATAAGTTTGTTTAGTCTTAACACAAGTCAAACAAATGGTTAGGAAAAAACACATAGAGTATGCACAACCAATAATGCACAATTAGTCAAGTAGGCACAACATACTGCAATGAGTTTGCAACCTAACCATGGCTCTAGTTCTCTAAAGTTCGGGATATGGGTTAGTAAAAGAGGGTCCATGGTTATTTGTGCGGATGCACCGCGGGGAAGCCTTACCATGAAGGGTTGGCGCGAGTGGATGGGACACAGCGAGTCAAAAACTCGCTTCCATGGTTTGGTGAATTCAACATTCTCGGATTTACCCTTTGTTGCACAAAGCATTCAATCAGGTAGATAGAGCATGAATTCCTAGAGGGTTAAATCCATACGTAGAAAACATATGGGTTTCAGAAAAGTGAGAAAAACTCAATCAGGAAGTAGGATCGGGCAAACAGTGCTAAAAACTGGTCAAAATTAGAACGCATATTTCTGGCTCGTTATTAGAAGAACTTGGCGCCAGCAAACAGAGGCCGGCGCCAACTATTTGGCTTTTGCGCCTGGCAACAGAAGCTGTCGCCTGGCGCTAAAGTCAAATAAGTGGCGCTAGACTTTGTTTCCTGACGCTAGTTCCTACATGCCTCAGCTACTTTCTGTGTTCGATAAAATTTTCCAGTTTCGCGCAGCATTATTTCGATTCTAGTTGTGAAAGATATTCCTCAAATTTCCTACGTGTAAAAAATCCTATGTTTTAACTCATTACGGATGGTCTTTCCAATGAGATCTTTTTTATGCATATGACAATAATATTAATCAAAATTACGCACATGAAATACTTAGAACTTTTCGAGTCTCATCCACTCATTCTAAATCATTGCCGAAATAAATTTCAGGAATTAAAATAGAAAGCCTCCCTAGAGGAGTTGCCAAAAACTGTAGGGAATATTTCAAGCATTACCCTTATCTTGAACCCCACTGTGCTCATACAATAAAGTACGGTGGCGTCCAAAGGGAAAGAAGATAGAGCAAAAGAGCCGCCAACAAGTTTTATGAACTTGTAAACCGCTCACGAGGTGAAGGTTACACCCCTTAACGATCCAAGAGATCATCAACTCCAATAGGTCTGGAACCATGACTGGTAGTTCGGGGATGAAGGTACAAATATAACCTAAAAGAAATTAAACCTGTCCTAATAATAGACCTCTACTTTATTCTGATCGTATTCATGTGCGCTTCCTGACTAACATGCAATCAATAGGTCAACCCTAAACCTGTTTAATCTATGTTGGTTGAATATTAATGCACAAACAAACTATTATTGGCGATCACTTGAATTATAATCATATTAACCCTAAACAAGATTATTAATTATCTTATTAAGTGTGATTACAAGTACCAATTCCCTTTAAACATGCATAAAAGGTGTGATCTAGCAATAACAATAAAATATCAAGCAACTTAATAATCATCATAACAATAATAATAATCATAATTGAAATAACAATCATAATAATTAAAATAATCATGTTAAAGCATAATAATATCAAGATCCTAGGCATTATACTAACAAGATAAAAACAAACCCTAGCATGTAACTAAACAATAAAAATCAAAGCTTAAATTTTAACATGATACCAACATGAATAATAGGAAGAAAATAGGAAGCATCGTAGGAAACACAATTGTCATATTTGATATTATAACCTTTTCCCTAAACATAATACTAGGAATCATTGTTGTCATTCAAAACATCAAGCATCCTAACATGTAACTAGGAATCATAATAACAACCTAGACATAATTTCTATATCATAATAACAACCTAGACATGATTTCTATATCATAATAACAATGCAAATAATTAAAGCACTTACTTGGATGCCTCGTATCTCTTTCTAATAACAAAATACACACGTTAGTAACTTCAAAGAAAACAATAAACAAAACAAATAAATTAAATAATTGAAAGAGAGATTTGGGACCAAACCCTCTGAAATTAAAACCTTTCACGTCAAGGGCGAAGACAACTTCGAATTTGGCTAGGTGTGTCTAGATCTTGTGAATACGGAATTTTGTATGCAAAACGGTTGGTTTAGAAAAGAGAGAGAATAAACTTTAGCTTAGAGAGAGAAGAGAATTAGAAAACTAGAGAGTTGATGATAATTCTTGAAAATGATGATTGAAAACAGAGGTTTTAGGAGGCTATTTATAGAGAAAATCAGCCAAACGGATAGAAAAACAAATCAGAATTTTGACGAGAACAAAACAGGTTAGCGCCAGATGCTAAATATTAGCGCCCGGGGCTAAGGCTAGTGCCAGGCGCCAAGCATTAGCGCCAGGCGCTAAATCCTATCGTCAGGCGCTAACATTTAATTTCACGCGTTTTCTTAGTTTTTATAAAATTTAGCCGTACAGAAGGGAAAAATCGTATTTTCCTGAAAAACACTCCTTTATTCTGATTAAAAATCCAAAAAGTCAACCAAAGTCAATTTATCAATGCTAATTGAATTAGGAATGAAAAGAACCTTCTAGAAGAATCTAAAAGACTAAAATAAATTCTAATTGCATTAGGAATGATAAATCAATATTAGGCCCTCTTCTAGATCATTGGGCCGCATTTAAAGATCAAACCAGGCCCAGTTTAGTAATTTGGCCATAACTTTCTCATTATTCATTGGAATTGGGCTTATAATATATCATTGGAAAGCTCTTTTCAAACCCCATCTAACTACACCATTATTGGACCCTTGCCATGGACCAAATCAAACAAGATTGACTGTTTTCTAAAAATAGGTTTTCAAAAATAGAGAGAAGAGAAAAGAATTAAAAACTATTCGCAACACTAGACTTTCCACACTTTCACTTCATTCGATTATGGTTCAACACAAAAGGTACTCATCACCGGGTTTGGTTTTGGGGAGACACAAATGGATGTTTACAATTTTGTTGTTCGTAATGGGCATACATTTATAGCTGACCCATTTTCTACAAAAGTAAGAGGGATATTGTATCCCTTGCACCCCACAGTTAAATATAATGTGTTGTTCTAGGTAGTGTCTTTTGAAGGCAAATCATCATTAGTAAAAATGATTGATTTGTCGGATTTCTCGCTAGCAAGCAAGCTAATGAGATCCTGGGGAGTTGTGTCTGTACTTACAGACAAAGCCGTTATAGCATTCATAAGAGAATTCCTATGTTCTTTAGAAGTACTTACAAGTTCCAAATGCTAACATTCGCCTTGGATTGGCGAAGTTATTTGATCAATGGATCTTCCACCTCATGTGGAGGTGGTATTGGGTTTTGTACCTGACTTTGAATTTGATTTTGTGTGATCGTAGGACCATTTGGTGGTGTTTGGTAAATTTGCCCAGAACGAGTTAGATGATCTATCTCATTTGGGTTAGTTGTAGGACTCGTGAACCAACTTTCTTCTAGAGGCTTTGATGTGCCTCCATTTCAAGATTTTCCATGAGTTGTGCTTGATGCCATTGTTCTTCCAAGGAGAGATTTTATAAGTCTTGTGACTTCCCCAAGAAATGATCTCAATCAAGCGCTCCATTTATCTCATTTTGTAAACAAGATGGAGGTGGGACAGCGGCATACTTAGAGACATATAAGTCTTGAAAGTCGTCGTCACACACTTCATTAGTTGCCGCCATGAGTGTTGTGGTTAGAGGTTTTCCTATAGGTGTGATATAGTCCAAAAGATTGAACGTATTGCTTCCCATGTGATCCTCATCAATGTGAAATGTCCCTAATAGGGATACATTGTTGTTGGGTTTAGGCCTGGGAATTCTCCAATCGCCTACTAAATCTTGCACCTTGTGCTTTAGGATGTAGCAACGTTCAGTATCATGCCCAACGCCTCTATGATAAGTACAATAAGCACCGTCATCCCATTGAGCGTACCTTGAATATTGGCAAATCCGTAGCTACAAACTTTTCCTGTAAAGCAATTCTTGCAGGAGGAGCAAAATTTTCTGCGTCGGAGTACTTGTTTCCCATTGTAGAACGGAGAACAAGCTTATCCAATGACTTTTCTTTGACAAATAGTTGTTCCATCTTTTATTGCAAGGCTAGAGTCTCAGCATTTTTCTTTTCAGCATTTTCTAGTGTCTTAATTCTTCTTTCCTCGACCTCTTGAGCCTTTTCTTCTCTCAAGCGAGAAATCTTTTCATGAAGTTGCTCAATGGTCGACATTGTTGTTGGACTAGGACTAGTTGTCGAAGGAAGGTGGTTTGAAAAGGATGGATTGTTTGATGGTAAACGTAGAATGCGAGTGCCCGAAAGTCTTCGTTCCCAAGCTTGAAAACTGGCCCTAAAAGAAGTACGAAAGGATAAATAAATCGATACGCTTATTTAGGAGACAAAAGAAGAGGAAAGAACCCAAGATATATTCGAACGGATAACATCGCCTTTAAACAATTCCTCAATGATGAAATTGTTTGAACTAGCCAATTTTTTTTTCAGAAAATCAAAATGGCTCATAACAATAGGCGCGCGCAAGTAACTAGGTTACGCGCAGCTGGCCCGAGCATCCTAATATGTTGCGCTGGTCGGGGTCGCGCAACTCGATGAGCTGCACATGCCACCTACTCGTACAATTTTTTTAATTTGAGCATTTTTTTTATCTCATTGTCTCGTTTTGATTTTTTTTTTTTACGATTTTTTTAAAATGTTACCCTTGGAATATGACTCAAAATTACGAAGGGACAACTTCGTAATTGGGAACCTAAACCAAACTAAAAGAATTTTAAAAAAAACGAAGCTATCCTAACACGTCGCACATAATCACATAAGCATACCATTAGCCAAAATTCACACAATGCCATTCTTAGGTCATAAGATTGGGTGCCTATAGGTACCATATCTTAAGAAACGACACACAAATCAATCAGTCAACGTGTTGACTCATGGCATCGCCCTCCCAACATTTTGTTGGCGATATGGGTGGGATGATTGTTATTGATTTCGGGATAGAAGCCTAGTGTTGGCTACCCCTAGTCAATGAGCCAATCCCCAAAGGTGAAAGTGTGCTATGATTATGCATGATGCAATGTTTCTTGTTTGGTTTTTACTTTTGTGAAAAAAGGAAGATATTATGCGTTCAAGTCTCGCTCTCTAACTAGAGTTTATCCAAGTTAATTCCCGGTACAACCCATAGGCAACCTAGTGTTGGAAACCTCGGACCATAACTAAGAACTAATCTTGTAACCTCTAAGTCCCCAGTGGAGTCGCCACTGTAAGGAGGGTGTTCCCATCGTATGGCCCTTTATAAGCCTAGGAATTTACACTTGTTAAGTGTATTAGGATTTGAATTCCTGACTGTTTGGGGGACCTTGAATTAGAATTGATCTTGTCATCACGCTTTTTTATAAGAAACAAGTAGGGAGTCGCCAATGAGTTTTAGGAAAACTCATATACCTCGTTCATGCCTTTCTCCCATGTGGAGTTCATAGGATAATTAGCACGAATCATAATTTTACCCATGCCCAAATTGGTCTACATAAACCAGAAATGAGTTCGAGAGCGAGGGCACTAAAATAACATTCCCGAGGGGAATCGCTATTCTAGCCCTAATACGGCATCTACTAGTTCTTCCTTTTTCATAATTTCATCACCAAACAATATATGCAACGCTATACCAAAAACTAAGTTAGTTGATTTTATTTACATGCACCAATCACGTAGAAGTCGTTATTCTTTATTTAATTCAAATTCGTGAAAGGAGTAAAAATAAACAAGATTCGCCTTGGCTTAAGTGATCCATCAATCAGTTAATTATTCAATTCTAATCTTTTATAATGCAAGATACTATGTGGAATTGATTAATTAAATATCCTTTTAAAATGATCAAACAACACTAATTAATTGATTAAGGTTCTTTTTAAACAAGAAAAATAAATATGATTAATCTAAGTGCTCGGGATATTACTACTTCTCTTTGCTAGATCTTCATTTAGAACACTTATGGACTCCTTCTAGTTTGGGAACCTCCACCGTAGTAACAAGTATCAAGGAGGTAAGTGTTTAGGACACGAGGGTTTGGTAGCACACAAGTTCACAAAGTTTCTGCTAGAGTTTTAGGTTAATTTCTGTCTGTTTTAAGCCTCGTATTAAGCCTCTATTCATAGGGAATGGGTGCGATTAGGGTTTTAAGCATTTTGCCATAGCAGGTGTCGCACGCATCTGGATGCGTTGCGCACGACATCCTAGCAAAAGTGATTTAATTGCGCTGCTATGGGCAGCGCAACTGGATGTCTTTCGCGCGACATTATGGTAAGATTCGATTTTATATTTTATGAACTTCTGAATCTTCCGTGAGCGCATCACTAGTTGTTGTGCTGGGTGTCGCGCGCAACTGAATTAGTTGCGCGCGCCAGACTAGCGCGACTCATCGAGATGCGCGTGGCTTTTTCTAATAAATTAGCATTAAATTTAACCTAGGCGCCTCTAAATATGTCATTATTGGGTCTTAAGCACGGGCTTAAGCCTAATAATGATCGGACTTAGTTATTTGGACCTTGTTGGCATTTGTTTTTGGGTTAGGCTAGTCTTTTTGTGTCTTTGCGGTTTTAACCAGTCATCCATAAGTATTCTTCACATTGATCCAACATGAAGATGGTTTTATGTATCGTTATTGCACTTCCTGTCGGGACATAAGGCCAAAAGTAGATGTCTACATTACTCCTTGTGGTGGTAGAGATCTTGTGGATCCTGAAGAGGACTCATAACATTGTAGATCTGAGTTTTTTGGTTGATAAAAAGCCATTTTCGAAGGAAGTTAAGGTCAAACAGAGTAGCAAAACCCAGAAAACAAGAGAGAGATAGAGCAAAAAAATCTTGAAATTGAAAACAAAGAGAGGTGGAGAAGAGGAGAGAGATAAATTTATAAAGGCAGGGATTGGGGGGTGGTTTTTCTGGAAAAATTTTCCAAAATTGAATGCTTCAACCATCTTCAATCTGACTTGAATGCAGATTGAATGAAGGTGGTTGGGAGATGAATGAATTTAAAGGGGAAGGGGTAAATTTGGTGGGAATAGTTAGGATAACTAATCAAATCAGAAACATAACCAAATAAAATTAGGAGGGTTAATAAGATTGATTAAAAATAAATAAGGGCATACATGTCATTTTATAAGCCAAAACTTACCAAATGAGGAAAAAAAATTTGTTGCGAGTAAATTGAATCACCCCAAAATGAAATGTGTTGCGGGTAAATTGAACCGGAGGTAGTAGGTCATGTAAAACAAGAGGAAGTATTGTTTTGAGTAAAAGTCAAAACCAAACTTGTGAGAATGAATTTCTAGCCGTTGATATTATTTAGATCAAGCAGTTGTCATAAAATAATGTGTGTGTCATGGACCTTATTCAGATACACATATAGATTTTCACTCATTACCCCCCTTAAGAGTTCAACGGGGGGTGTTTGTTTAGAGGGATAAAAGAGGGGGAAGAGGATACAAGAGGAGGGATTAAACAAGTCTTTTGTTTGTTCAGAGGGATGAAGATTATGAAGGGGGATAGGATGTGGATAAAAAAAGGAGTTATCCGTCCAAATTAGTAACTAAGGGGGGGTGGTATAGGGATGGGGACTAAATTTAATGGGTAAAAGACATTATTGCCCTTAATGAAAGAGAAAGAAAAAAGGGTGAAGAAAGAATAGTAAGGGTATTTTTGTATTTTTATTAGTTATTCAAATCTAATCCCAACTCATACCAAACAATGGAATACACCCCAAACAGTGTATGTGTCTCTCTATCTCTTCCTTCCATTGAAGCGCCTTCTGAGCTTTCTCACCTCTATTAAAGTAGCTTCTCAGGTAAGATTTTATTATTGATTTTTTAAATAATCATCGTATATCAATTGCACAATTTAGAGGTTTTAGTTTTACACTATCATTAATTTGATTGTCAATATCGCTAATTTAGGGTTTCTCTAGGTGGATTATTGCACTATTCGGCTGCATAATTGTTGCACTTTTTGAACCACTTTAATCATTTAGATTGATTATAATGTTAAGAATAATTACAGAGTACTTATTTTGCCGTTATTATGTTTAGGTGCCACTTTATTTTGTATTGTTTGCTATGGCTGATTTGTTCGACATGGAAGAAGATAAGACGATGGTTTCCGAAGATGCATTTTCTGAGAGGATGAGGGATTCCTTGTTTTCTATAATCGGTGATGATTGGTATAAATGTCATCGTGTGAATGTTATATGTGAACCAGTGGTTGAGGTTTTATCTGTGACTATCCAAAATAGTAACATGTGCAGCAGCAAGGGTTCGTGGGAGATTTTTGGTAAAATTTATGTCTATGATGATATTACATGTCATAACAGATGTGATATTTATGACCGTGATGAAGAATATGATGAGCCAGAGATAATCCCTTTGGATGTTGGTGGTGCCTTAAGCCTCACAGGACCCGATGATATTATGTCAATGGAGAAACCTATGATTCGTTTTGATATTCACGACAACTCGACAAGGTTACAGGTGAAACCATCATTTATGAGAGTGCTCCTTTGTCAAAGACAGTTGATACCGCAAAACAACAAAATCAACCGTTTGAAAATTCAAGAAAATTATAGTTCAAGGCACAAGTTGTTCAGCTGAGGTGGAGTACCTCGCACTTTCTTTTGCTGTTTTTGCCCCTGTCGAAGTTCGACTCTTTAAGCAACAAGTGGAGGGAAGTGGGAACAACAAGCTACAAGAGGATAAACTAGACCAACTTGAGGTTTATGGGACCGTTTCAGCAAGCTATGATCTTTAGGGTAATTCCCAGTTTCTCTTCTCGAGAAACAAAGTCTGCATCTCATGGGCTAATTTCGTACTTTCGCATAGAAAATTAAGGGTAAAAGCGTCTTTTGGAGATATATGTCTAATTTTAACTTCACATACATAACGACATATTGACGGAAGCGTTACCCTCCTTCACTCTTTTACAGCTGCCCATAGTCTCATTTTACTCCTGCCCATTTGAAGAGCATCTTCAATGGAGTTTCAAAAGCTCAAAGGCTACTTCAATGGAGTAAGTTGACACCCTTAACGTTAGGGGTTGATCTTGCCCTTTTTTTCTTCCCTTTATATTAGGGTTTTCGTTTAATTCGGCGGCTCGCCGCCGAAAATGGCGGTGTGGTGGGGAATGGGTGAAGATGAAAGTTCCAGCTCCATTAATGGAGCTTGATTTGAGAAAAGGAGGAAGAAGAAGAATAGCGTGATTGTATTGTTAGGCTGCTGGTCGTGGTATGCCGCCGACGAGGAAGGTTTGTATTGTTGATCTGGAAAAACAACTTTCATAGTTGTTGAATTCAACACTTAACGCCGTGACTAACGGTTCACATTACTATTTCAGTATATATTCCAGTCAGCAATCTTATGCATTAAAATATTATTATTTATCAATTTCCAATGCAAAAAAATTTCAGAAATGCCATTAGAGATACAATCTTTGTTTCTCAAGAAGAGAAATTGGGGTGCCCCCTGGTCTCTATTATTCTAAGAGTAAATTTAATCACGGTATGCTTTATGAGATTATTGAGGATTCTAATGATTCTGAATTGGTGACACTGGGATCTCCTATTATCCTGTCTAGATCTGTGGTTGATGTGCCTGCGTATTCATCCCTCGCTATCCAAGTAGCACTAGTAGAAAAATGTACATTTGCGTCGCCATATTTGCGTCACTCATTCTAAGGAGCGAAGCAAATGTATTATTTTACCTTCCTTTTAAATTATTTGCGTCGCATATTATTTAAGAAGCGACGCAAAACTCAAGTGCATTTCAGCTTTCTATCATTTGCGTCGCTCCTATTTATTAAAGCGACGCAATTAATAAACTTATTTGCGTCACTCATTAGTTAGCAAGCGACGCAAATAAGTGATTAAGTAAATTGCGTCACTCTTTTACTAATGAGCGACGCATATGTACATTGTACAACATTATAAACAAGGTTATTTGCGTCGCTTTTTTATAATAAAGTGACGCAAATAACTCTTTTGGCTTTAGGTTTTTGTGCGTTTTTTACCTTAGTTTTTCATCAGGTACCTACATTCACTATCCAAAAAGAAAAAAAAAACAAGAGTTCTTAAATTCCAGCGAATTTCTACAGCAAAACACCCACAAATTTGTCTCTGAAATCCAACAAATTCGGCCAAAAACTTGCGTTTCCCCAGCAAATTTAACATCTGAAATCGCAGTGAAGTCGAAGACCCATAATCGGCTGCAAATTCGAGCAATTTCGAGCAAAAATTTAGACCAAAAACAATAAGAAATTCGAAGCCTTAAACCCAGAAAAATTGATTGTTTCCGACCAAAAATCCCCCATTTCGAGCAAAAAATCAACTCAAAAGCATACAAATTCGAACCCTAAAAGCCCCAAAAAATTCAATTTCGGTCTTCAAGTTCGATTGGGGGATTTCGTGGGGGGATTTCTAGGGTTTTTGGCAGCGACGCAATATACCCTAAGAAATTCGTCCCATTTCAGTCATAAATAATTTTTGTTCGAATTTCAGTCAAAAATTTAGATCCGAATTTTTGTTGTATGAATTTTTGATTTTTGAATTTTCAAAATCAGGTATTAGAAAATATTTGAAAATTAATTGCGTTGAATTTTTTTTTGGTTGTAGAAATATGTTAGGGATTGCGCGGCGAAAAGCTGTTCGTGGTGGTGTTTCGGTAAAATTTTAGAACAATTTCTTGAATTGATTGTAATTTTTTAAAATATTTGTGTGATTTTTGAATTGATGGAAATTGATGTTGTTGTGATGTTATTCAGGTGCTAGGGCGTCAAATTCACAGGAATTCTGGACCATCTGCTCCAGCTTTCGGATCTCACGGCTATGCTACTGCCGCGAAAGAGGTAGTTGTTAGATAAAGCTCAATTAGATAAAAATTTGTGTTTTTATTGGTTAAGTTGATGATTTCAGCTGGAATTTGTGTTTTCTTTGCTGAGTTGAGGATTTTAGCTGGAATTTGTGTTGTTTGAGTGTGTTTTTCCCTAGACTGATCACCTTATGGGGGCGGTTTAGGTTGCGAATGTGAATGTTTTCATGTAGTTGTCATACTGTTATTGTTTGTGCCAATCTTTTTTGCTATGTAGAATGTAGATTGTGAAAGTATGAAAGCAGCTTGTCTTCGTAGTCGATACAATACCTCTTGTTGTGCGACCTTGTGTATGTCATGTTGTATGGACGAGGTTGAGGGTTTTGTTTTTGTTTTGTGTTTGGAGTAGGGAGTGCTTTTTATGTAATTATTATAGTTCTCCTCCTGATTTTGTAATTCCGGAACTTAATCTATAAATGTCATTGTTTTGGATGGAAAAAAGATTTTTGATGTTTTTTCTGCATGCTTCAATTTGGGATTAGGATTATGTATCAGTACAAGAAATGATGAATTTGATTAAGTTAGTTGTTATGCATGATTTTTCTTTCAAAATTCATGCCTAATACCTTTTCTTTTTATCCTTATACCGAAACAAGTACTTTGCATTATACAAGAACCGTCTATGTAGTACACAGATTTGTGTTTGACACTTTTATTTCATAAGAATTTATGAGTGGAAATATTGCGTCTGGCTTCTATTTTCTTATTGCTAGTGTGCTGACATTAGTTGCCTGTGCCTTTAAAGATGAAATTTCTTCAGATAAGCTACAATTTGCTCATCTTAGGAACACAGAAACCCGAAATCTTGAAAATTTGATCAATCAAGATGTATCTGATCTTCAAACCTATCTGTTGGCCATTGGGAAATGGGCATTGCAATATATTACGTTTATCATCAAATACCTAATGCAACTAAGGATTAAGAAATTTTCGTCATTACACATCTAAGCAAGCAAAATAAAAACATCAAAATAACTTAAAACTGTATTCTGAACAAGATAGCTGCTCTGATGTTCTGATCCTGAGTGAGAACACATAGGGACTAGTTATTGATAAGAAGAAAAAAGAAGCTTTTTATGAGAAGTCACTGCAGCTTATGAGCTCATCTTCTTCTTCAAGGCTATCAAATCACAAGCATGCTCATGGGCGTGCTGTTGAAATTGGTAAAACACTGATCGATCACCCTCGTGTCCCTGCACCAAGAAGAAAAGAATATAAAATCTAATAGAAAAGTAAAAACCTACAGTAATAATTATTCATTAGTGAGGCAAATAAAAGTAGTAGTTGATACATTACCTGCTTGCATTCTCCTTCTTCGTTGTAAACGAGTTCCAAGGAGCTTGTTTTTGATTGATGATAGCTTTGCAGCAACATCACTCATGTCTAACCTTTCTGCTGGGATCTCTGTTGTGCAGGAAAGTGCTTTTTCGAGTATAGAAGTCAGGGCCTCCAACCGTAAGTTGCTATCTGGACAGTCTATGTGTTCAAGAATGACACGATCCAGAATCTTGATGACATCTCCAGGCAAAGCTTCTTTGACAAAACCATTTGATGGCCAATAGTTTGTGCGAATATTGGCCAGTAAAACTTCAATTTTGCTAAGATTTTCCTCTGCATTAGGTTTTGGTCTAGTTGACAACCATCAAATAGAATTGTGTATAGGTTAATTTTTATCAGCTTCAAACCTATCCTTGCTCTAAACATGAGTTTCATAGCCCAAATATCATTCATGACCATTGTTTATAATATCATTCATGATTTTGATCTTGTGAAGCATTGCTAGAGTAACTATTTTTCATTCTTTCTTTTAGCTCAACAACTCTCTTTCCCCCGAGAGAGAGAGAGAGAGCAACCTCACATACTCATTTCCAAGTCCGATTTGCATGACTGTTAGGGTTGTAATCACCCTGGCTTAAATATGAACCCTCTTTCACAGGTCAGTCTATAATCAAGAGGTGCTTTGGTTGTATTAGAAGGGTTAGATCGAAGTGGAAAGAGCTCTCAGTGTATTCAGCTTCTCTCTCACTTGCAAAGTATTGGGTGTTCTGCTGAGTTATGGCGGTTTCCGGATCGAAATACTGCTGTTGGGCAGATGATCTCTGCTTATCTTTCCAATCAATCTAATTTGGATGATCATACTATTCATCTTTTGTTCAGTGCTAATCGTTGGGAGAAAAGGTTGTTTCTTTTTTCTTTTTATGATTGTTTTTTTATACATAATTTGTGAGTTGCATACCATGTGTTTGATGTTATGTTTAGCTGAATCTAATTCCTTTCTATGTTGTTATTTATTGGTTAATTTGGGTAATTCGTTCTCGGTTATATTACATTCTGGAGATTGTAGTTGGAATTATGATAGATTAATTTTGGTAAGGCTGTAAGGTTAATAGGTTTGACAGTGGTGACTTTATCTTGCATAGTGTCATTATAGTGATGCCTGCAATATTATGTTGTGCAGGTTATACTAATTTTGAGCAATGATGTAGGTTGCAATTCTTCGGGGTCTAGTACCATTGGGAATATGGATTATTGGGACAATAATGTTCGCGATTTTGAGAATCCTGTGCTAGGGATGATAAGCAATAGCAGCCATCTCATAGCAGGGGAGGATAAGGTTGCGAATGTGGATGTTTCTCAGAGCTACAAGTTCAGATTCATGAATGAGGTTCATATGATGAATGAATTTGATTTGGAAGGTAGTCGAGATGTTTCCCATTTTTCTAATCTGTCTCAGAGGATGGGGGTTTTTAATTTCGCCGTGATGAATCAGTATCATCAAGCACCAATGATGGAGGATTCGAAAGGAGGTATAACCAATCCGGGTTTGATGCCTCAGGGTTTCAAGTTTGAGGGTGGACACCTCTAAGGTGTTAAGAAGCTGCTTAATACTATATGAAGTATCAGTCCTAGTAGTCTCTAGTAATACACTAGCAATCTTCTAAAATCAATGTTTTAAACAGAAAAGTATTTAATGGGTGTGATTTTATGTTTGAATAAAGATGTCAATTACTGTCAATTGCATTCTGATTCTGTTCATATTAATGAATGTTACTTTTGTTTTTCAAATCATTTAAACTGAATCTAGCATTTGTGATTACATTATTAACATACCTATGCACTAATGCGCTCATATATAAATACTACAATATGTATCTCTCAAGTAAGAAAAAATTTAAGTTCAAATTATTTACACTAGGCAAATAACAAAAAATAAGTTTATTGGAAGAGTCATTTGCGTCGCTTGTTTATAAAGGAGCGACGCAAATAACAAAAAAAGTTTATCTGAAGAGTCATTTGCGTCGCTTGTTTATAAAGGGGCGACGCAAATGACTAAAAATAAGTTTATCAGAAAAGTCATTTGCGTCGCTCTTTTATAAAGGAGTGACGCAAATAACCAAAAATAAGTTTATCTGAAGAGTTATTTGCGTCGCTCCTTTATAAAAGAGTGACGCAAATAACAAAAAATAAGTTTTTCAGAAGAGTCATTTGCGTCGCTTATTTATAAAGGAGCGACGCAAATGACAAAAAATAAGTTTATCAAAAAAGTCATTTGCGTCGCTCGTTTATAAAGGAGCGACGCAAATGACTCTTATTTGCGTCGCGTCTAGGAGCGACGCAAATGACTTAAAAGTCATTTGCGTCGCGAGCAGTTGCGTCGCTCATAGAAGCGACGCAAATACACTATAAATGAGCGACGCAAATGAGCCTTTTTCTACTAGTGTAGAGTTATGGAATCGTGCTACCAAGATGCTAATTGTCCAAGGAAGCTATAAGGTTGAAACTTGCAACGAATTGGATCATAAAATTATTACTGGTCTAAATTGTGTAAATGCTAAAGTGACTGTTGATTGGGAGGAACCATTTCTGCTGAGTCGACCGGCTGCCAAAAAAGATGAAGTACATTGGGGGATTCACTTTCATTTTTGGGTGTTTGTTTGGGTCAATTGTATATATATTATTTGGGTCCAATTGTATATATATTGTTTGGGTCCAAGTATTTCTAATTGGTCCCGGTCCATAAATGATTCAATTTAAGTCAAGGTCAAGGCCTAAGCCTCCCTCCTGTCAAGTCAAGCTCAAGTCAACGGCCCAAGTCATCATGGTCAGCCCATATGATTCCAATCCCATCTCGATCTTCTCCATGTTATGCTAAGGTATAAAAGCCTTCAATTACATTATTTATCCACTACCACAAAAATGGGAAAAAGTAACACATAATATAGAACTGTTAAGTTGAATAAGTGTTCTCTAGAAACATATAGAACGCCTTTGATAGAAGACTGTGTTATAAGTAAAATCAAATGGAATGCCTTTCTTATTGAACCGTTCTATTTGATTTTACTAATATAAAAAATTGAATTTGACTTTATATTATAGGATGGTGTTATGAGATGAGCATTCTATTTGATTTTAGTAATAAAGTAAATAAATTGGGCGCCCAGATTCCCGCGAGGCCAAATATTAAAGCTTATACATGGCATTTTACCAAAAGGGCAAAAAAAGGTTAAAATAATAATAAAAGTAAAAACCCTCTTAAATTGAAACTCCAAAACTTCCTCTCTATCTCCAAGACTCCACCTACACCTCCACCTCCACCTCCATAACTGCAATTCTTCTCCACCGTTTATCCACCGGCTGCCGCTTCTCCGATCCCTTCTGATTCATCAATAGGCGCTTTTCATCTTAGGAACATAGAATCCAGGTTCGTAATTTTTAGTATAATTTTTATTTTACAAATACGAACCCTATGTTATTGGCATGTTAATTAGTATACGATTAGCGAGTTTTGAGATGATATTATTGGAATTCTTGATGTTAGTGAATGATGAGCATTAGTTCCATTTTTTTTCTTCTGATTTTCGGCATTATCTATGTATTTATCGAGGGTGATTCTGTTTAACTGCAATTAAAATTGGGTGCATGTGATGGAATCCTTGAATTGATCTGAATTTCGAAATTGAAAATTATGATACTACTCTACTGTATTCGTGTTTTTTGTTTTTATTGAAGTTTTGAAAATCATGTGAAGGAGTATGACATGAGTAGATAGTAGTCGATTGTACAAATTTAAACTAATGCACCAGGGACAATACTCTGAACAAACAAATGAGTATACAGTAGAGTAGTATCATGTGAAGAGTATGTCAAATATACGATTACCCACATAATTATAATAAGTTTTGACACTGTGTGTCAATCACTCAATCAAAATTACTACTAGCTTAGTAGGGATGAAATTATGAACAAACAAATAATAATACTAAGTAGATTACATTCTCTTAGATTAAAGAAAAGTATAAAATAAAGAAACTTAAATATAGAAAAGCCTTGCAGTAGCAATAGTATAAGATGATAAAGTATAACTAAGAACAACTAAGGCACTAACTAACTACTCCTAAGTAACACATCAAACTAATAAACAATTAATGGACCATAAAATAAAATTAAAATTAAAAAGAGGTTACTCTATTTTATAGCACATGAGAGTTTGAATGATATTAAAATCATAATTAACTTTAGTTTTATTGATAAGGACTCAATGTCTTTGAGTACATATTTATCTTTATTAACATATATTAAACTTTTTTATATATATATATTCATATTTCTCATTTTATTTTCTAGTGTTTTGAAATGGGTAAAAGTTGGATTACTACAAAAAAACCCGGAGACCCAGAATATGATGCCGGGGTTGTCGAATTTATTAAATTTACAGTTACGAATAGTGAAGGTCGTGATATTATTCCGTGTCTTTGCCATATCTGCCATAATCTGAGTTATCACAAGGTTAATGTAATACTTTCTCATTTGAGTAAATGGGAATTTGATCGAACATATATTGTTGATATCGCCATGGAGAAATTAGAGTACGAACTTCTTCAATGGGTGAAAAAAATGGATAATTCTAGTGTTCATGGTGAATATGAGGGTGGTAACTTAGACGACATGATAGATGAATTTGAGGAAAGGGTTGAGAATGATCCTGATGTGACCATTGAGGATTTGATAAGTGATTCTGAGAAGCCTTTATATGGAGGTTGTGACAAGTACACAAGATTGTCTGGTGTACTTAAGTTGTACAATTCTGAGAAGCCTCGCCAATTTGCTCGAGATATTATCAATAAGTATATGCTTTAGCAATTTATTTATAATATATTAATCTTACTAGTTTCTTTAGTTTTAATACTTTTCCATAGTTAATATCTGAATGAGTCTTACTTATGAATATAAATAGGGCAATTTTGAGATTCAACTTAGAGTTCCGATCAGAAATAAAGTGGAATAAGAATTCGCTTGTTAAATGGAAAAATATAGAGGTATTTGACCTTTACATTATTTTTTGCTTGCTCGCATACTTGTGTTTTGTATTCGTAGATTATAATTTTTATTATATAATTTGAATTTATTGATGTAATAGTGCCCTCGTCAAGGTTTGGACGTCGATTGTGGATATTATGTTTGCCGTTATATGCTAGAGACAATACTATCCAGAAAGTCATATGTGCCAGACAAGGTATTATTTTTATTAAAATTATTGTGATAACCTGATATGTTTTTTGTTTATGTGATTACTCATATTGTAAACTTTAAACTTACTATACATACATTTGGATTTTTTTACTGTGAAGATGGGTTGGTGAGTGTCTGGTTTTATTTACCGATCATAGGGATTTAATAAGAGGCCTTTAACTGGCAATGCTGGGTACATATTGTTTCTTTAAGTCCTTGTCCTGTTTCAGTAGGGGTGAAAGTTCGGTTTTCGGTTTGGTTTTTTGCCCAAACCGAAACCAAACCACTTTAATTCGGATTCTGGATTTTAGAAACCACACCGCACCACTTTACTTAAGAAACCGAACCAAACCAAACCATATTTATTTCGGTTTCATAATTAAAAACTGAACCAAACCGATTTTTCTGGGCCTCATTTATTTGGGGCAATAATTTGCAATAATCTGCAAAAAAAAAAAAAAAAAAAAAAAAAAAAAAAAAAAAAAAAGTATAGTCATATTCCAAGTATAATGACAACAACTTGCGCAAACTAAAATTAAGCAGTTAAATTATAGTCTAATTCCAAGAAAATGCAAGCCTAACTTGTTTATCAAAATCGACTAACTAAAAAAAAATTGCTCAAAAATAATTGCTAGTGAAAATCACAATTCACAAGTGAAAATAATTGCAGTAGCAGAGCAACGATTTAAGCAAATTAAATCGCAAATTGCAATGATTAAAACTTAATTGCATACCTTAACAAGAGTAGGAGGAGACATGAGAGAGAGAAAGTTGCCGGTGGACTAGAGTACTAGACAGTGGAGTACTGGACGGTGGTCGGAGAGGAGACAGGATAGGACTGAGTAGGAGGAGTGGAGAGAGAGACTGAGAGGCTGAGAGTGAGAGAGGCTGAGAGTGATTAGGGTTTTCTTTTTTGCATTATATACCTAGGGTACTTTAGTGTTGGGCCAAGGGTTATTTAGGGTTGGGCCTCTAATTCGGTTTGGTTCGGGTTTTTCATTTTCACGAACCGAAACCGAACCGAAAACCGAATTTTATCTTTTTTTGACACCGAAACCGAACCACCTCCCAAAAAAAACCGAACCACATTTCTTCTTCGGTTCGGTGTTCGGTTCGGTTCGGTTTTACACCGAGTTTCTTTCACCCCTACTGTTCAGTGGGCTGCCCTGGGACAACCCTTAGCTTTTAACTGGCCATCTTATTTCCCATTTCTCACACTATGATATTGATCGATTCAATATGTGTCTTGAACTTCGGAATCTTTTTTTTTTTGAATAAAATCCCCAAAGGGAACCTTAACTTTCATTAATCAGCTGCACATCATGCAACAAAGCAGAACAAACTGTATCAGGGATGTTTTCACACCAAACTTTCTTACCCAACTCCCAAGGCAACTCCTGAGCTACTTGATTACACTCACGTCTAACCCAAACCCATGAAATATTATTGAAGACATTTGCTAGCTGATATATATCTTCCAAAATTAGATAAAAAGAACTCAGACCATCCTCTCTGCTGTTAATAGCTTTGATGACACACTTACTATCATTTTATTATTAATAGAATAGCAATTTTATTCTTTGACATCTAGTGCAGTCTATAGAATGTGCAACTAATATGTAACTCTATTAGCTCTAACATCTAGTGCAGTCTATAGAATGTGCGTACTTTACTCTGATTTCGTGATATAGAATGTGCGTTCAGTGAAGTTGTGAAAAAATTGTGCATTAATTTCTAGTACTAATTAGTGATCTGTAATTGCATTCAACAAGTTTGTGGTTTTATTGATGTCCCTTTTTTATGTTAAATCAGAGAGACAAGCTTATCTCTAAGTTCATCATTGAGTATTGTCGCGCTACTTAGCTGTCTGCAAGATTGTAGGCTTGTAGCTGTAGCTATACTGATAATTTTATTTAGAACGAAGATGGGTTACAAGGGTGTGAGAACTCTAAATTAATACACTTTGTTTATATCATTCAACATCCATTTCCTTAACGAGAAATTTCACTATCTTGTTGCATATCATCCTACCTCACCATGATTATACCATGTCGATAACCTTATAAAGCTGAAAGTCTCTGAAAATTCAGGATGGTCATGATATTTTATGATATACTAGAAGCATTTAAGGTAAATATTGAATTGCCTGGTCAATTTCTCAAGTTTTAATGCTTATTATGAGTAATAGTTGAAAGTTATTGTGCTAAGAGGATGAAAGACCAAGTGCAGTTGATGACTTTTTTATTTTATTCTTTATGTTATTTCATGGTTGCTGTATTCAGCAAACAAGGTCTTCTTTTAAGCTGAATTCACACTTTGTAATTCAAAAGTGAATTAAAGTTAACTTGCTGAATACTGACAAGCACCTTAATAAAACGCTTAATTCACACTTATTATTATTTTTTTTTTTACTAATGTAGTTTATGTTATTATTTATTTTTTACTAACTTAGTTATTATACTTGTAGTATTTTGACAAAGCTCCTGCCACATATTCTCAATAAATGATTGACGAGGTTCAGGACATGTGGATTACATTTGTTACAAAACATCAACCAATCGAAGATGACGATGATGATCAATGTGAGTTGTAGATGGTTGGGCGACTGGTACATTAATTAGTTTTGTAATTTGGATATAAAATAAAAAAGAATAAAGGTTTTTGTTTTTGTTTTTTGTTTTTCGTTTTTTGTTTTATGGTTTTTTTTTTTTTTGGTCTTAGGTAAGAAATCTTCTTGTTTACTGGAATGGAATATTTTCTTACGTATTTATTTTGGATCAATGAATATGTATATATATCAGTTTTGGGAAAAGTTGTGCCCTCCGATCGTTTGCTAAACAGGTTATGGTGATGCTTTGCATGTAGTAATACATCTAAGTAAGCAACAGCTAGTGTAAGCATGTTGTGAATATGTTTGGCAATCATAGGAAGTGGGAATTGACATTACGATTAGGGACAAAGCAAAATAGGGAGCCGCCAACAAGTTTTTAAGGAACTTGTAAACCGTTCACGGATCATAAAAGGCAACCACGATTAAGGGATAACGATAGACAACAACGATTGACCCGTGAAGGTTACATCTCATTCATAATCCATGAGATTACTAACTCCATATGGTTCGGAACCACGAAAGGAGGATTGGGGATGATGGTACGAAGTGAGTCATGGAGTCACATTCGCCCGTATTGGCCTCTACTCGATTCTTATAATGAAAAGTGATTCCTGCGATTTCAAAGGCATACAAACAAAATATTCAATTTGCTCCAAACTATTATTGGGCTAAATTGGTTAAATATTAATGCAACACATAATTCTAAAATATTAGTGATCACTTCAATTAACAACAAGATTAAAAAGGAACCTAAACCGGTTGTCCAATTTATCTTATTAGTCGTGATTTTCAATTACATATTCCCTTTAAACATGCAATATGGTGATCATAACAATAATAGAATAAACATTAATATTGGAAACAATTTAACAATAATAGCGTTAGTCAAATCAAATATAAAATAACCTAATCATGATGCTAGCAATATTAAAATAAAAAAGGGGTAATTAAATTAATTAATTATTCACATTCCGCGCGTTCCTTTAAATTGCTACATCATGAATAAACTGTTAGTAACTTCAATAAAAATATAAAGTAAATGGAAATTAAATTAAATTAAAGTAGACTTGATTTGGTCCAAACCCTCAGTTAATTCTACCTATCACGCCTTGGTTAAAGTATAAAACTTCAGGTATTGTATGGACTCCATGGAGTGCTTAAAGGAAGAAATAGTGAAAGAATGGGGAGGCTAGTGTTTAGGCTAAAGAGGGAGAGAATTATTTGATGATCAAGCTTCTTGATGTTTGGAAAAGAGGTGATATGACCTCTATTTATAGAGAAAAAAAGAAGGGTCGAAAAAACAAGATAAGATCCGAATTAAATCGGAATAAAACTTGATAGACAACAGTTTTTGCGGTTTTTGTTTTTATCATATCTTTTGATCCATAAATCAGAATAAGATGAATAAGATATCGTTGGAAAACTCTTAAAGTATAATTTCTAACCCAATTGGAATCAGATTAAAATATTTTATATAATAAAAGATATGGCCGAAATAGTGAGATAATGTCAGTTTTGGATAGAGTTTGACATTTCATTCATATCTTTTCTGTTATAGCTCGGAATTGATATTATAATATATCATTGGAAAGATAATTTCAAGGGCTATCCAACCATATAAATTCAGATAAAAAATATGAGGCACGAAATTCATATCTGTCTATCTTTGAACGTCTTTCAATTCGGATAGAATTAGGATTTTCAAAAAGAAAAGTTTTATTCAATTTCAAACTCTGTAATCTTATCTTTTCAAAAAGGATGATTAGGATCTTTTAGAAACTTATAGAAGCTTCTAATTAATCCTAATTGGTTTAGGAATGGGATTAAATAATTTGGACCCTCCACATGATCATTGGGTCGTAGGTAAGGTGGGCTTAGGTTCGGTTTGGGCTAGTTTAATATTTTGGCCATAACTTATTCGTTATAACTCGGATTTGGGCTTATAATATATCGTTGGAAAGCTCTTTTCAAGCCCCATCCAACTATTCAGTCATTTGACCCAGATTATCGACCAAAATAAACTGGATTAAACGTTTTATAAAAAGGACACGAAATGAATGATTTTAAAGGACACGAAATGAATTATTTTGGGTTTTAAGGCACGAAAAGAGGAAAATAAGTTATGGTTTGGGGAAATGGGCTAGGAATTGGTTTGTTTTTATGAAATGAAAATATGGATTTAATCACTCCAAGATTAAATACTCAACTCGACCAATAATGGCAGTGAAAGGTTGTTCATCTTCGGGTTTGGTTTTGGGGAGACATTTTTAGGTGTCTATAGAAGCCCCCACTTTGACTAAGTTTGTAGAAACGTCAGTTTCAAAAACGATAGTTAAAGTAGTTGATAGGGACGGAGAATGATTTAAGACGTTCTGCGATCCTAAATCACTCTGTATACGCCGATACCTGCAAAAAATGTTAATTCCACAGATAAAAGAGTAAAGGGATAGAACGCTTATCTGACACCAGTGTATCAGTGAAAAATGAGTTTGGTATTTTCCTATGCTTGAAGGAATCCACCGGATGACGTTTGTTGAAATGCTTTCCATGCTTGAGGAAAGCCGACAGATGAGTTTGGTATTTTCCTATGCTTGAAGGAATCCACCGGATGACGTTTGTTGAAATGCTTTCCATGCTTGAGGAAAGCCGACAGATGAGTTTGGTAGCTTTTTAAGCCTAAATAAACCTACCGGATGATACTTTCCATGCTTGAGGAAAGTCGACATATGATTTTGGCGTTTTTCTATGCTTGAAGAAATCCACCGTTAATGCTTTCCATGCTTGAGGAAAGCCGACAAAGGAATTTGGTGGTTTTCTATGCTTGAAGAAATCCACCGGATAATACTTTCTATGCTTGAGGAAAGTCGACAGATGATGAGATTGCAAGTCTCTGTGTATCGAGAACCTTGCGTCATGAAATGAAGGTGGTTCGATTGTCCCCGAACGTGGGCTGTAAATGGTTCGCTTGTCCCCGAACGTGGGCTGTAGATGGTCCGCTTGTCCCCGTACGTGGGCTGTAGATGGTCTGCTTGTCCCCAGACGTGGGCTGTAGATGGTCCGCTTGTCCCCGGACGTGGGATGTAGATGGTCCGCTTGTCCCCGGATGTGGGCTGTAGATGGTCCGCTTGTCCCCGAACGTGGGTTGTAGTTGGTTCGCTTGTCCCCGAACGTGGGCTGTAGATGAGACCTGCAAAAATAAATTTGCCAATGGACTCGTATATATTGTGATTGACTTAACCACTGACTTGACCAAGTTTGACTTGATGTGACATGACATGTGTATGACTTGTGAGTGTGTGTGTGCAAAAGCAAAAATTTTCCGTCAATTTTTGTTATGAGTGGAGGGTACCGACTTTCTCCCGAAAAAGAAAGATGTGAAAACTGAACTTTTATTTTTGAACTTCCCTCGATGAGAAAATTTTGAAAAAGTTTTTTTAAACTTCCCCAAAAGAAAAGACGCGAAAAAAGGAAAGAAGTTTTGAACTTCCTCGTTGAGCAAGACAAAATGAATCGCATGGATTGAATTGCTTTTCTTGAAAGTAATGTATGCATGATGCATGTCCTTAGGCCAGGAGGCTAAGGACCATTACATCATGTGACACGATTAATGAACTTAGGTCATGGAGCTAAGCATCATGTATGGTGTAAAGAAGTGATCTTGAACGTCACTTAGGTCTGGAAGCTAAGCACGTATACAGATGAAGTGATTATTGCATAATGAACGTTGCTTAGGTCAAGGAGCTAAGCACAATATGCTTTGTATGATTCAAAATCATTGATATATAAATGTTTCTCAGAACATTATGCAATGCATGAAACAATGAATATTGCTCAGGTCAGGAAGCTAAGCAAGTATACAATGTTTCTTCTAATGAATGTTGTCTTGAAACATGCACAGTGTTGAAACAAGATTTCATGATAAAGGGCTCTTAAAGGGATGGATGATTGATATGGATATGGATGTGTGAGTGAAGTGTGTGAATGTGATACTAAGGCTGGCTGCAAAGGTTATGGTGATGGAAATATATGTGATAAGAATCAAAGATGATGACTCTTTAGGCTGGGTAGGCTAAATGATGTGGTTTCAAGCCCCCAAGTCTAGCTCTAAATGGGTAGGGGTAAGCATTGGATATTCTTTGACTCGATCATGCATGGATATGAATATGAATGTGGCCGCACCTCAACGTTAGGTTACCTACGTATCCGTTAGGAATCAGGCCGAACGTAGCTCTAACCGAACTTTGCACAAGTGTATGTACACCTCAAAGAGGTCTTTCAAGGGTTGTAATGTGGTTAAGCTGAAGGTTTAAGGAAGAAAGGGGTACAAGGCTCAAGACCCGAGAGAATCCCCAAGATGTGTAATTGTGAATTTGAAAATTTTGAATTTTGCAAGTTTATTTTCATATATTTTTTTCTTTAATTTTTTTTTCATTCTTTTGAATCAATGTAGGCAATCTCAGATCATGCGGTCCATCACTCACTTAGCATTCATGTTTCTCAAGCACGGTACCAAGTACTCGATGAGAGACACAATTTGAGACGTGTTCATATCAAAGACATTGGAACACTTGCCTTTAGACATTGTTTTATTGTTGCTTTGCTGCCTTTTTTTTTTTTTACTTGCTTTTTGAATGTTATACAATTACACATCTTCCAATCCCAAGGTTAAGTGAATGTGGGTTGAAGAAATGAATGTTATACAATTACTAACTCCATATGGTTCGGCACCACGAAAGGAGGATCGGGGATGATGGTACGAAGTAAGTCATGGAGTCACATTCGCCCGTATTGGCCTCTAATCGATTCTTATAATGAAAAGTGATTCCTGCGATCTCAAAGGCATACAAACAAAATATTCAATTTGCTCCAAACTATTATTGGGCTAAATTGGTTAAATATTAATGCAACACATAATTCTAAAATATTAGTGATCACTTCAATTAACAACAAGATTAAAAAGGAACCTAAACCGGTTGTCCAATTTATCTTATTAGTCGTGATTTTCAATTACATATTCCCTTTAAACATGCAATATGGTGATCATAACAATAATAGAATAAACATTAATATTGGAAACAATTCAACAATAATAGCGTTAGTCAAATCAAATATAAAATAACCTAATCATGATGCTAGCAATATTAAAATAAAAAAGGGGTAATTAAATTAATTAATTACTCACATTCCGCGCGTTCCTTTGAATTGCTACATCATGAATAAACTGTTAGTAACTTCAATAAAAATATAAAGTAAATGGAAATTAAATTAAATTGAAAGTAGAGTTGGTTTGGTCCAAACCCTCAGTTAATTCTACCTATCACGCCTTGGTTAAAGTATAGAACTTCAGGTATTGTATGGACTCTATGGAGTGCTTAAAGGAAGAAATAGTGAAAGAATGGGGAGGCTAGTGTTTAGGCTAAAAAGGAAGAGAATTATTTGATGATCAAGCTTCTTGATGTTTGGAAAAGAGGTGATATGACCTCTATCTATAGAGAAAAAAAGAAGGGTCGAAATAACAAGATAAGATCCGAATTAAATCGGAATAAAACTCGATAGACAGCAGTTTTTGCGGTTTTTGTTTTTATCATATCTTTTGATCCATAAATTGGAATAAGATGAATACGATATCGTTGGAAATCTCTTAAAGTCTACTTTCTAACCCAATTAGAATCAAATTAAAATATTTTATATAATAAAAGATATGGCCGAAATAGTGAGACAGTGTCAGTTTTGGATAGAGTTTGACATTTCATTCATATCTTTTCCGTTATAGCTCGGAATTGATATTATATTATGAAAGGAATGGTGTCCTTCGAACAAGTGTATTATTCTGATAGCGGGTTCAGAATTATTAGAAAGCTAATACATTCAGTAAGGTCAAGTGATCAGAATGCCTAGTTGGAGGCCGCTTCCGATCAGTAATATTAATATAATTAGTATTACAGCTTAATCTTGACCGAACCCTTCGGGTCACACCCAAGCAAAATATACGAACCGACTCTACGAATTAATTCGGAAGAAATTAATTCGTCGCCCGAGTGTTAAATATTTAGATGTGGTAATTCGAGCTTGGAGCGTTGAAACCGATCGTCGGAAGTCGAGTCAAAAATAATAAAAAGATGAGACGCGCAAAATAATAATAAATCGACCATATTCCCAAAATACCCCTAGCATCGGAATGCCCCAAGCATCCGAATGCTAGGGGAAAAAATGTCCAAGCATAGGTGGCTAGCAAGCGCACCAAGCCGAGCCTAGCATGGCTTGCTAGGTGCGTGCTAGCGCACCGTGCTAGCAGCCACGCACAGCAGCAGCTAGCAGCCGCGTGCACAGCTAGCAGCTAGCGCACCAAGTGCGTGGCTTGCGCGCACAGCAGCAGCCCGCATCTTGGTGCGGGGCTGGGCTCGGGCTGGGCTCGTGGCTGGGCCATAGGGCCGGTCACTATGGGGAAGCTTGAGGAATATGGGAGCAAGTGGGTAAGGACATGTGGCACAAGGAGAGTATTGAGTGGGGAGCAAGTATGGTCCCCTACTCTCCATGTGGTCCTCACCAACCCATTTCACATGGTAATGCCACTTCTAGATTTATTATTAGTTTGCAATTTTAATTTAATTTAGCTTTAAATTAATTTGTGGAATTTCATGATCCCACATTGATGGGATAGAAATTCCCACTCATACTTTCCTCTATAAATACCAACCTTGGGATTTGGAGTAAAGTGCTTGAGTGGGAGTTAGAAAGAGCATTCCATATTTTGGAAAAACTCTTAAACTCCATTAACACTTGGGTTTTGGTCGGACCTTGCTAAATCCAAGGTAGCGGACCTAAAAAGTCGTGTTCGTCCTTTGTGGGTGGATACCGTTGGAGGCACGTCATTTGCGGTGCTCAAGGCTTTCAAGTAAAGCCCGTTTTGAAAGGGTGAAGATCGCTTCAAGGGTATGATTCGTTCTTCCTTCTCTTGTGCTTATTTATTTATGCTTTATGGTTTTATTAATTACGAGTGGTTCCTTGGGTCGAGGTTGTTTCCGCGGTGAGTCGGACTCACCAAACCCGGCTCGTTTATTTTTATAATCATGTTTTTCAAGGTTTATTTTGGCTTATTTTTCTGGTTTAAGTTGCTAATTCGCCCAAAAATAGTGAATTTTGGGTGGAAAAGGTGTTCTGGAAAGGTTTTTACCCAAATGCCTTTTTCGAGGGATTTTTTGTTTTCGATGAAAAATTTTAAGTCTTTTCTAACCTTGAAATTAATGGCATAACTTGTAGATTATGTGGTTGATTATTTGCATTATTTTCTGCATTTTTAAGTCCCCTTAAAGCACACTTACTTGGTAGTATTTGATGCTTAAAGGTTGATTTATTTTCACATAATTGCAAACTAATTGCTTTTTAGTGTGAAAATTTTTGTTTTGAGGCTTCCTAAGTGTTAAAGATTCAATCTTTATTTGTGATAAGTGATTGTAACTTTAAAAACCACTAAATTCCATGTTATTTTGTGTTAAACTTTGTTGTTTTAATCATTTAGAGTTGATTGGCCTGGAAACATAAAGTTTCAATTTTTGTGATAGAAATTTGGTTATCTTCATGTTGGAAGATATAATTTTCAAGGATTCACAAAATTTAGATGGTGGAATTTTCATTTGAACATTAAAGTTCATATTTTTCCAACTTCCCCTTACTTTGTCAAATTCTCAAGTTTAATTTAAATTGATTAAATTAAAAGTGAGAAATTGCCTCAACTTTGTTATTGCACCAAGCTAGACCAATTTAATTAAGAATGGTTCTAGGAATTATTTTGGTTATTTGCACTTTGAAATTTTATTAAGTTAGACTTGTTTAAAATTTTTATTTTTGCTCATTAAGTTAGTTCTAAAATTAATTTAGAATTAATTAATTATGTCTCGCGAAATGGGATCAAATCCCGAGGCCATGGCACGCAAAACGAGGCAAAGAACCACCCTTGGCTAGCCGGGCTGCATAGCAGCCTGCATGTGGCTGCCAAGGTGGCTGCCCCGCCTTGCGTGGGGCCACACGCGCGGCAGCAGCACACGGCCGCAGCAGCCACGCACCAGCATCCATGGTTGTGCGTGCGCGTGCGTGCGGAAGTGGCAGCAGCCCATGGCTGCTTGCCGCGGGCCGTGTGTGCGGAGTTTTTTGTGTGTGCATATGCTTGGTGCGGTGAGGTGAATAGCCGTAGTATGCTCGGTTTGCATGAGCCGCGATTATTCGAGTTTCCTTGGCAAAACGGCTAAAGCAAAAGCCACTTGAAATGCGGTGGGCTTAATATTGCTTATTTTGCCGTTTTATTTATTTTAATTAATTTTGTTTATTTTAATTAAAATTTTGGGAGGCTAGGCCTCGGTTTTGAGCGGCATTGGCAAAATTTTATTTTGACAACTTTGGGTGCTACTGTAGGGAATAATTTCAAGCCTTTAAAAATCCCACTAGCTCGAACCCCACTGTGATCATACACTAAAGTACGGTGGCGTCCAAAAGGGAAGAAGATAAAGCAAAAGAGTCGCCAACAAGTTTTTAAGGAACTTGTAAACCGTTCACGAGGTGAAGGTTACACCCCTTAACGATCCAAGAGATCGTCAACTCCATAAGGTCATGAACCAGATAAGGGTCCGGGGATGAAGGTACAAATCCAACCTAAAAGATATTGAACCTGCCCTAATAATAGGCCTCTACTTTATTCTTCTCGTATTCATGTGCGCTTTCTGACTAACATACAATCAATAGGATTAACCTTAAACCTGTTTAATCTATGTTGGTTGAATTTAATGCACAAATAAACTATTATTGGTGATCACTTGAATTATAATCACAATTAGCCCTAACAAGATTATTAAATATCTTATTAAGCGTGATTGCAAATAGCAAATTCCCTTTAACCTGCAATAAAAGGTGATCAAGCAATAACAATATATAATACTATGCATATCAAGCAACATAATAAATAATCATGATAATTAATAATAATAATCATAAATGTTAGAAATAACATAGGAAGCATCATACTTTTAATCATACTTGATATTAAAAACACCCTAGACATGATACTAGGAATATCATAATAACAATATAAACATGATGTCTACATCATAAAATCAATTAATCAATAAAGTACTTACTTGGATGCCTCGTACCTCTTTCTAATTACAAAATACACACGTTAGTAACTTCAAGGAAAATAATAAACAAAGAAATTAAATTAAATAATTGAAAGAGAGATTTGGGACCAAACCCTCAGAAATTAAAACCTTTCACGTCTAGGGCGAAGGCAACTTCGAATATGGCTAGGTGTATCAAGATCTTGTGAATGCGGAATTTTGTATTAAAAAGCAAAATAGAAAAGAATACTAAAGAATCAATGTTATTGATGATTGATGATGAAGATAGTTGATAATTGGTGTTGACAATCCGTCCATGAAAACGGAGTTTTTGATACGATATTTATAGAGAAAATCAGCTAAAAAAGATAATTTATCAAAACAGAGTCTGAAGACCACAGAACTACCTTGGCGCCAGCCCTGGATCATTGGCGCCAGGACCAGTGGTTAGCGCCAGGCGCCAATGGATGGCGTCTGGCGCCAATCCTGGTTCCAGGCGCCAAGGCCTGGGGTTGGACGCCAAACTGGCTTTTAACGCGTTTTCGAAATTCTGATAAAATTCCCGTACTGGAAGATAAAATAATATAATTTCAGTCGAAAATGCTATTTGATCTAATTAAAACTCTAAAGAATCCTAATTGAATTAAGAATGATGAGAACCTTCTAGAATGTTCTATAAGACCAAAACCATTCCTAATTACATTAGGAATGATAAATCATATTAGGCCCTCCCCTAGATCATTGGGCCGTACTTAAAACTCAAACCGGGCCCAGTTTAGTAAATTGGCCATAACTTCCTCAATATTCATCGGAATTGGGCTTATAATATATCGTTGGAAAGGTCTTTGCAAGCCCCATCCAACTACACCACTATTGGAACCATATCATGGACCAACCAAACTGGATTGGCTGTTTTCTTAAAATAAAGTTTTCAAAAACAGAGAGAAGAGAAAAGAAAAGAAAAGAAAAGAAAATAAAACTTTCCGCAACACTAGACCTTTCCACACTTTCGTTTCATTCGATTATGATTCGACGTGAAAGGTACTCATCACTGGGTTTGGTTTTGGGGAGACACAAATGGGTGTCTACAGAAGCCCCCACTTTGACTGAGTTTGGAGAAACGCAAGTTTCAAAAACGAAAGTCAAAGTAACGATCCTAAATCAATCTTGTAACGCCGATACCTGCAAAACTAGCATTAGTTAAACAGATAAAAGAGTTAAGAAACGCGTATCTTGCACCGTCGAGCACACGTCTCTGAAAGTAACCGATCTGTTTTGATGACCTCCTGCAAGCTAGAGAATGTCATCCCGCTTGAAAACCGCTACGCCTTGTAACTGCTTCCAAATTAGAAGATTGCTTTGCCTGAACTCTCCGCCGTGATAATATTCCACGTCCAAGGGAATACCATCGAAAATTATTTCTCTTGAAATAATTCTCATCCGCATTATGATCACGTTCCATGCCTCAGGAACTATGATCGAAGACAATTTCGCCCGAAATTACCTTCAGTTGTTTGTGACAACTTTCCGCAAGCTAGGGAATGATGCCGAAGACATCTTCTCTTGAAGTCATCCTCATTTGATGCGATAATCTCCCAAAGGAAAATAACGAAGATCCACGCCCGTCGATCTTTAAAAGTTCGCCTGAACTTTGCTTTTTTTTGCAATGCCTGTACGTCGGCGCTCTTTGCTCCTGAACCTATATGTCGGTGCCTTTTGCTAATGAACCTGTATGTCGGTGCCTTTTGCTAATGAGCCAATGCTTAGGCGCTTTAAGCTTAGTGAGACGATCTTTTCATTAGGTCGATCACTTTATGTAATCAAGCCGATTACCTAATCATGTCAAATTGCTTAGAGGGGCTAACTGGCGTACCAAGGAACCCAAAATATATTGCAGAAGACTAGCACAACCCCAGAAGGTGGCTGGCTGCTTTGGCGTCGCTGAAAATCAATCAGCGCCAGACATATGGCATTAGCGCCATGCGCTGAAATTGGCGTCTGGCGCCAAGCACAGAATGTGACACCAATGCCTAGGGACTGGCGCCAGCACGGGAATCACTTTAAATTCCCGTTTTTAGTTCATTTCGTGCTCTGGTTTGTTGCGAACGCTGCTCGAAAGAAGTCGGAACTTCAATTGATCGTTGCTCATTCGTTTCTCAACCGAATTCGCTCAAATTTGTTGCAAATCAAAGCTCTTTTCATCCATATTCCCGATCTATGTAAGTTTTCTTCCAACTCACACCGGTTTTTATGAATTTTTGGCATATTCATTCACGAATTTCATGAGAATTCGAAACTTATAATGCTCAATTTGCTTTGTTTATCAAGTTTTATGCCATGAAATTGCTTGTTTATGTTTGTATATTGCTTTGGAAGTAATTTGAGACTTGTTTGACTCAATTTGGCGAAGAAATGAGCAATCCGCCATTGTTGGACCTCCTAAGGTCGTGAAAAACAATGTGGCTCGTTCTTGATGTTTTTGCTAGCAATTCTTGTTCAATTTGTCACAATAATCACTATAGTGTTGCAAGAAATTGTTTGATTGCTTGAAAAAATGCTGTCATGCTCAATTCGAAGTTGTGCTCTGTTTTAGTACTACGTACTCTGTTTTTGCGAACATAGTATCATGCGGCTAGGCAAACCTTTAAATACTATAGAACCTTGATTTATGATGATTCTGCACAATGTAGCATGTCTAGACAACTCGTCCGGATGAGGAACGCGGCTACCTGTCGTCGAGACGACGCTGTCCGAGAGGTACCTTTTCTTTACTTATTGTTTCTGCACTATGCTTCAGTTTTCACCTTGTTTCTGATTTATTTCTTTTGCAGGGTCAGCCGATTGCTTCTCACACCCGTACGAGGCCTTAGGGGTGAAGAGAGCCGGCGAGGTCTAGTTCGAGACGTCGTCGCACTTCGTCAGGAGGTAGAGGTGGTCGTTCCGAGGCTGCTCGAGCCGACGTTGCTGAGGGCTCAGGGTCTTCTTCTGAGGAGGTTCTCGCTGCACCGTTAGGAGAGGCTACCTCGGCTTTCAGAGGTGGTGGGATGTACGAGGTTGGCTCGTCATCGCAGCAGCCTCCGCGGTCTCAGCCTCAGGTTGGCCTTGGCTGGAGCGGTCCTGTTTTGAGTTTTCCTCCTCCTACGGAGACTGGAACTGGTGCTGAGGCTGGAGCTGGTGGAGAGGTGACTCCTCGGACGGCGCAGTTTTATGGCATGATGGGCCTACGTCCTCCGGCGCCGTAGTTTATTTCTGTATATGTATTTTATTTTGACTTTTTGTAGAACTTTGCCTTTGACTTGTTATTTAGACACTCTGTTCTGTAAATCTATTATTATGTATTATTATTATGTTAGTGTATATTAGTGTGTGCAAATGTGATAACAATTATGCGCAAAAATTCCGTCATTTTTATTATTGATGGAGGGTATTATCCGACTCTCTCCCCCAAAAGGAAAAAAATAAAAAGGAAAAATAAAACGGAGAGAAAGGCTGATTTTTGAATTTTAATATAAAATCCAAAAAAAGAATAAAAAATTAACTAAACATAATTGCTATATTTAATTAATTAAGAAAAGGATAGAAAGATATTTAGAAAAAATTAAAACGGGGCCATAAAGTCATTAACCGACTCCAATTTAATATCAAAACGCAAACTGAGCACGCGCGGCTGTCCTGCTGACTTGGCGCCAGCCTGTGGCGCGTGGCGCCAGGCGCTATTTCTAGCGTGTGGTGCCAAGAGCTGTTGTGTGGCGCCAATTTCAGGTGTTTGACGCCAATTGACGCTGACTACGTATTCCAGTCAGGTTGAAATTCCTCGCAATTTGTGCATAAATAGCCCCCTGCTCAATCGATTATTCACATAGTTCCAGCGAAAAAATTATTCTTCTCTTTAGAAAAAATAATAATCATGTCTCTAGCCACTAAAACCTTCACCCAATATTCTCATGAATGGTGTCGATCTCTCAATGCTAGAGAAAGAAAAGAATTGGATTTATTTCACTTGGGGGGAATATATGGCATTAAAGGGGTAGATCTAGACATAAACTTCATTCATACCGCTTTAGAATATTGGAACATTGACACACATTGTTTTAGAATAGGATATGATGAAATTAGCCCTTTGCCAGAGGAATTTGGTGCTATTTTAGGCTTCCCTGCAATAGACCTTGTAGTGATCCCTAGAGTAGATGCATATTACTATAAGGATTTTGAGCGCTTCTTTAACTTGAAGGAAAGGGATTTATCAAGGATAGTGAATGGCAACGTGGTGAACTTAAAAGAATTCGCACGCTATTATTTTGATAAACCGCTTTCTGAATCTTTTCACATATATAGAAGAAGGGCGTTCTTATTCTGCATGCTTAATCAATATTGTCTTAGTAGTGGTAAAATTAATGAGGGTCAATCAATTATAACCACTGTGCTAGAACAAATTGAATCAGGGAGAAATCCGATGCCTTTAATAGTTGGAGAGACTATGATTAGTCTAGATGAGTTGAAAAGGGACCCAAAAGCACCCCTTCGCGGTTCTCCAATTTTATTACAGGTAGAAAAATAATATTTTTAATTGCAGAAATTAAAAAATATATTTTTGTATTGTAATATTGAATTTTTTTTTTTTTTTTTTTTTTTTTTTTTTTTTCAGATGTGGCTAATGGAAAGGCTAGGATTAATTAGCCCTCCGGACGACATTGAAAGTTATACGCCCACTTGCTTTGTAAGAAGAAAGAAGCGCATCCCTAAAATTGGGCGCCATGGGTGGAAGAAAGTCTTTGAATCACTTGACTTTGCTATCAAGTGGGTCATCCCATGGTGGAAAATAAAAAGGATGGTTGGTGTTAACAAGCAACCTTTCTGCCGTCTTCCAAGCTTGTCTCGCATGACATATTATTATCCCTGCAGAGTAAAGAGACAATATGGCTTGCTTCAAAATATTCCTTCCGGGGATGTTCGTTCTCCCTATGAGTATCCCATATCTCAAGAAGTAGATAAATTTGACACGTACTGGAGCGCTAGACCTTTATGGGAAGTGATTACCCAAAAGGTTCCCCCTTCTTTGCCTAATGATGTAAAGAAGTGGTTGCTGAAGAAGTCTTCAATTGATCAGGGTAGAACTGATGTGAAGAATCGTCTAGGTGACAGGGTGACACCGGCCAAGGAACGCTTAGGTGCAAGAATTGAGTTCAAGACACCTATAATGCCTAAGAAGAAGAATACTACTAAAGACAAAGGGAAAAGGAAAGTTATAGACAAGAAGGCTTGGGTGGAAAAGAAGCACGGGGTGCTAGCTGAAGGAGAAACAATCTATTCTAAGATTGAATGTAGGTCCTCTAAAGGATGCCTACTGGCTAAAGTAATGGATGAAGAGGAGGAGGCGGAAAAGAATTGGAAAAGAGCAAAGAAGGAGAAGAAAGACTAGAACATTGCTTAGCTTTAGATTTATTAGATTCTTAGTTTTTATTTAAAGTTAATTAATTTCAGCTTTATTTAAATTCCATTAACAATGTAATTTTATTTTATTAATGAAATTTCATCTTTCAATTAAATTGTTACTTTAAATTTATTTATTAAAGCAATGAAAAAAAAAACCAAAAAAAAATTGATTTTCCAGAAATTCTTCGAGTACGGAAGTCGAAAATTTTCCGAAAAAACACCGAAATTTGCCCAGATTTTATTACTGAATTGGCGTCAATAATTGCGAATTGGCGCCAGTATTGAGGTTTGGCGCCAGGCGCTAATACCGTCGTCTGGCGCTAATGGCTTTTTGCTGGCGCCAGGCTCTGTTCTGTGACGCCAGTTGCTTTTCCGACTGTTGTTGACTTTTTGTTGATTTTGGAATGCGGAGATGTCGAAAAATAAAGTGGCCGCACCCATAATGGGTTGCCTACGTATCCTTTCTTAAGGAATCAGGCCGAACGTAGCTCTCTTGAGTGTCCTACTCAAGTAATTATGGGTAGTATTTTTTAAGTTGGTCAAGATTGGTCATGTTTGAGAATTCATTGCCATCCATATCAGTTAATTTTGCTGCACCACCTGACAGGATTGTTTTGACAATGTAGGGGCCAGACAAATTAGGTCTAAACTTTCCCCTTGGATCTAAAACATTTTTCCTTAGTGCCTTTAATACCAAATCTCCTATTTTGATATTTCTTGTCTTGACCTTCTTATTAAAATGTCTAGCCATACGAGTTTGGTAACACTGAGTGTGATGTAGAGTTTCTAGTCGTTTTTCGTCGAGTAGGATCAATTCTTCATATCGTGCCCTAGCCCATTCGACTTCATCGAGTTTACTCTCTAGTGCAATACGTAGAGATGGTATTTCTAGTTCGACAGGTTGTACGGCATCCATTCCATATACCAAAGAAAATGGTGTATTTCCTGTTGACGTACGGATTGACGTGCGATAACCCCACAATGCAAAGTGAAGCTTATCAGGCCAATCCTTGTAATTTTCTGTCATTTTCTCGATGATAGTCTTTAAATTTTTATTAGCTGCCTCGACTGCTCCGTTTGCTTGAGGTCTATAAGGGGACGAATGATGATGTTGGATACCATATTTATGTAGCAATTCTTCACATTCGGCTTGAAAGTGAGTTCCATTGTCACTTATCATTTCATGTGGGACTCCATATCGACAAATGATATTTCTCTCGATAAAAAGTGCTACATGTTTTGCGGTGAGTTTAGCATATGATTGTGCTTCAACCCACTTCGTAAAGTAATCAATCGCTACTAGAATAAATTCATGGCCTACTGTCCCTGGAGGAGCGATCTTGCCAATTATGTCAATTCCCCATGTAGAGAATGGCCATGGTGAGGTGTAGGTGTAGAGCAAAGATGGAGGAACGTGCTGTAAGTTGGCATAAATTTGACACTTAGGGCATCTTTTCACATATTGATGGCAGTCCCTATTCATGGTAGTCCAATAATACCCTTCTTGCATTATTTTCTGGACTAACATTTTGCCATTTATATGAGTTCCACAGATTCCTTCGTGGACCATTCTCATTATTCTTTGTGCATCCACCTTCCCTACACATAGGAGAGCTCGACCTTTAGGTACCCTTTTATGTAGCTCGTTGTCTATGAGTACATATTGAGAAGCCAAAAGTCTCAAGGCTTGCTTAGCTCTTTTGTCAGCATGAGGAGGGTATTCTCCATTGGTGACATAGTTGAGAATGTCTGTGTACCATGGATCTTATTTTTGTTCTTCATCTTCGTCTTGGATTGGGTCATCTTCTATAGCCTGTATATATGCCGGTTTGTGCCTTTTTTCGATAGTTAGAGGCATTTGCTCGATATCCGTGGGAATCCTAACCATTGAGGCTAATCTTGCCAAGGCATCAGCAAATTGATTTTCTTCTCTGGGTAGATATGTGTATTCTACCTTCTCTAACTGATCGATAAGAGTTTCCAGATAAGTTTGGTAAGGAGCCAGGCTTTCGCTCCTAACTTTCCACCTTTTAGATATTTGATTGATGATTAGTGAGGAATCTCCGAATATCCTTAACTTCTTTACTCCCAATGCCAGGGCTGTTTCAAGGCTTACCACACATGCTTCATATTCAGCAGCATTGTTGGTAACGTCGAAATCAAGCTTTATTGAGATTGGGACGTGTTCTTCTTTAGGTGATACTAGTAGCACTCCGACACCACATCCCTTTTGGTTTGAGGCTCCGTCAAAATACAAGGTCCAAGTATCATCTTCGGTGACCATCAAATTTTCATCTGGAAATTCGCTGTCCTGTATTGGTGTCGAGTCTTCTATTGGAAAGTCTGCCAGAAAGTCTGACACCACGGATCCTTTAATAGCTTTTTGTGGCATAAACCGTACATCGAACTGGGCTAAGTTGACTATCCATCTTGAAATACGTCCATTCAGCGTTGATTTCTCGAACAAGTATTTGAGTGGATCCAATCGAGATACCACGAAAACGGTATGCACCAACATGTAATGTCTCAACTTAGTTGTGGCCCACACCAAAGCGAGGCACAATTCCTCGAGTGGTGTATAGCGTGTTTCGTATTCGAGCATCTTCTTACTTAAGTAATAGATTGCATTCTCTTTGTTTTCTACCTCTTGTGCTAGCATGGCTCCCATTGTCTCTTTGGTAACCGTCAAATATAACCTAAGAGGTAATCCAGGAAGTGCTGGCGCTAATACGGGAGGATTTGCGAGATAGGCTTTGATCCGGTCAAAGGCTTTTTGACACTCGTCATCCCATGTTACTGGTACATTCTTCTTGAGCTTTTTGAAGATTGGTTCACATATCGTTGTTAGTTTTGATATGAACCTACTTATGTATTGTAACCGGCCAATGAATCCTCGAATCTGTTTCTCGGTCTTGGGCGGTGGCATTGACATGATTGCTTTAATCTTGGTTGGATCTATCTCTATTCCTCTAGAGCTTATGACGTACCCCAAGAGTTTACCTGAGGTGACTCCAAAAGCACATTTTGAGGGATTTAACCTCATATTGTATTTTCTTAGCCTTTCGAAAAATTTCCTTAAGGCTACTTGATGGCCTGGACGGTCTTTTGATTTCACAATCATGTCGTCTACATATACCTCGACTTCTTTGTGCATCATGTAATGGAGCAAGGCAGTTGCTGCACGTTGGTAAGTAGCACCTGCGTTTTTCAACCCAAATGGCATTACCGTGTAACAGTAAGTGCCCCATGGTGTGATAAAAGTTGTCTTCTCCATGTCTTCTTCCGCCATGAGAATCTGATTGTACCCTGCGTATTCATCCATGAATGAGAGGAGCGCGTGATTTGCTGTGTTTTCTACCAGAATATCGATGTGTGGCAAAGGGAAGTCGTCCTTTGGACTTGCCTTATTTAGATCTCGATAGTCGACACACATCCTTAACCTTCCATCTTTCTTTGGAATTGGGACGACGTTAGCGACCCATTCGGGGTATTTGGATACCTTGATGAAACCTGCAGTTATTTGTTTTTGAACTTCTTCTTTTATTTTAAGTGTTACGTCGGGTTTCATTCGACGTAACTTTTGTTTTACAGGTTTCATTCCTGGAATTAATGGTATAGTGTGTTGAGCTATTTCTCTGTTAATGCCTGGCATATCTTCATATGACCAAGCAAATACATCGATAAATTCTTTAAGCAAGTTAATTAAATCGGTTCTTTCTTGTTTATTCAATGTTAGTCCGATTTTAACTTCTCTTTTATGAGTTGAATCATTTGAGATGTCAACTGTTTCAGTCTCTTCAATTACCGGTGTTTTCTTTTCAAGTGTTTCCATTGCTTTAATAAATTCTTTATCTTTTTCATCGTTAGCTAAGCAATGTTCGTCATCTTGGGTTAGGGAGGAACACAAGAAGTAAGGAGAATGAGCGATATTATTATACTCTGAGATCATTACATCAAAGAGTGATATGTCCTCAGGGACTGGATCACTAACTATCTTAGGAGAAGAAACAGGAAGGGAAGGCGTTATAACTAAAGACTTAGAAGATTCTAAAGGGAAAGACTCTGACTCAGACTCAAACTCTGACCCCGACGATTCTTCAAACATTGGCCCTTGTCCTGTCGTGATTGATATCTTCCTCCCACTCGGAGTAATTACCTTGATAGTCTTGCGCCACCCTTGCAGTAATCCTTCAGCTTGAGTAATTAGCTTCGAGGGGTCGAAGTTTTCGCTTTGTAGGACCGTTTGAATGAGTGAGGAGTTGTCTTCCTCATAAACTGGCTCATTCTTTTCTCGCCCAAACAGTAATCCCATGACGTTAAAGTCAAAGCATGGAGGTGCTTTCTCCTTATGGACGGGAGTTGGGATTTCATCAGTGAAATAGCAATCCAAGAAAATCTCGAATCCTGGTTGTCGTATGCCATTTACAACAAATGGTTCGGGAAATTCATAGCATGGATAGTCCTCTCCTTCTTTTATAAACTGACCATTAAGCGTAAGAGGGTACTGATCCATTGGAATTGCTTTCTTTTGAATGCAAGCGTCCCTACGTGCTTTCAATTTGTCCTGGGCTCGCTTGAGATCTTTCCGAGTCGGTTTGAAACCAAGTCCGAAAGTATCCAGTTTAGGGAGGCCAGGTGACTCTATCGATTTTGCTATCCCCTTCTTCTTTCCTAAGGTCATCCCAGGGAAGTGTCCTTGTTTCTTCAGCATAGTGTTGATAATCATGTTGGAATGGGGGTCGTGGCAAAGAGATGTCCTTTCATCCTCTTGGATTAAGGAGACTTCTTTGTTAAAGCCCCATAGGTCTTCATCATCTTCGTCGTGCTCCACGTTGATGATTGGATTTCTATTGATTTGATCCTCATTGGCGAAGCATCAATAGTGATGGGGATTCCTCCAACTATAGCTTTCACTTGTTGGTGGAGAGATGAAGGGACAGCCTTTAGGTCATGAAGCCAAGGGCGTCCTAACAACAGATTGAATGAGGCTTTGATGTCTACCACTTGAAAAGTAGTAGCATGTTCTATTGCTCCTGCCATCACATTTAGGGTTATTTTGCCAAGAGCTTGACGTCGAGTATTATCGTAAGCTCTTATTCCTTTTGTGGACGGAGTTAAATCCTCATTCTTTATGCCGAGCATCCTCGCAGTCCTAAGTGGACAGACGTTAATAGCCGATCCATTGTCTACAAGCGTCATGGGAACATTCATTCTTTTGCAGACTACTGTGAGGTTTAACGCTTTGTAGTGCTTGTCACCCTCCGGGGGTAAATCTTTATCAGAGAAGGTGATTAGATTAATTGGACTAGGGAGATCACTCGTGAGGAAGTTAGCTAGTCCCTCAAGAGTGGTGTCAGAATCTATCCCGATTTTATCCAAGGCATTCATCACAGCCAACCTATGTTCTCGAGATGTTGCCAGAAGTTTCCATACATTCATCTCTACTTTTGTCTTCTTGAATTGTTTAACGATGTCATTGTCTTCGATGATAGGTATGGGAACTTGTTGTACGGTAGGCATGGGTTGCGTTGAAATAGGAGGTTGTATTCTCCCGGATCTTGTGAGGACGTCTATTGATGCATCTTCTTCAGCCCAAATGTCGTCCGTGGTGTATGATATGGAAGGTGAAGGTCCTAATATGTCTTTTAGATAGACATCTTCTTCATCACTGTCCCATACTCCATTAACATTTATATCCTCTTCTTGTTGAATTCGGACTAATTCCTTTCTATCAATCATTTTCTGCACCAAATCCTTGAATTTGAAGCAGTTTTCTATGGTGTGTCCTCCTGACTGATGGTATTGACAGTAATATCTATCTGTTCTTTTTAATTATTCAAATGGTCTCGGTTCGAGAGGTTTGACTTTGCCACTCTCGGAGAGCATTTTAAACATTTGTGCATACGGGATCCCAATTGGAGTATAAACTTTATTGCTCTTCTTGGGTCTTTCGGTGACTTGTAAGGGAAAGTGTTTTGCCTCATAAGCCGTTTTTACTGGTGTGAATTCTCTCTTAGGTTCTTGATCATATTCCTTGCAAAGTTCATTCAGAATTTTGAGAGTTTCATGTAACAGTTGTGATGTCTCCCTCAGATATAGTGTGAGTATTCGTATCTCTACCTCATTTGCTAGTTCTAGAGGATTATCCTCGACATCGAAAAAGATCTCTTCTTCTTCCTCTTCGGTCACTTTGACAGGCTTAATGAGAGATGAGGGGTCAACTTCACTTTCTTCATCGGAGATAACCAATGTGTGAGCTAGAGGTGCATTGTCAATACTCGGTTTCTTACTGGCAGGAGGCAACGACAGCTTATTACTGTCAATCAGGTCTTGGATAGCTTCCTTAAGCTTCCAACAGCTTTCAGTAGAATGGCCCCTACCTTGATGATACTTGCAATGTGCATTGGGGTTCCAATTAGGCGATCTCTTCTCGACTGGTGGATCTCCGAATGGTCCAATGGGAGTTATAAGACCTTTTGCATTTAGCCGATCAAACGCGGTGTCATAACTCATGCCAATAGGAGTGAAGTTTCTCCTAAATAGTTTCTTTTGTCCTTGGTTGTTCATGGCAAGGACTTCTCCTAGATTAAAGGTGCTAACATTATTCGAGTGGGCGGTTTTGGAAGAAGAAGGATTGTCGCTCTTCTTTCCTTTCCAGCCACTGTTGGAGTTATTGTTGGCAGCTTTAGATTTAGCTAAGTCATCTTCAATATTAATCCCAATATCATAAACAGCCTTAAAGGTATGAAGGTTATTTTGATATTTAAGATATTTTTCTTGGAGATTTTTAATGAAAAATCTCACGGATTCTTTTTCACTTGGTACCTCAATCATTTTAGTTGAGGTTTCTCTCCACTTGTTAAAGAAAGATGTGAAGCCTTCATTTTCCTTCTGCTTGAGAATTTCAAGTTGTCTATGGTCAGTTTCGACTTGAACGTTGCACTTGTAGCTATCGACGAAAGCGTTTGCTATGGATTCCCAGGTAGAGGTCTTTTCTTTTTCAAGAGAAAAGAACCATTGTTGGCAAACGGTCTCGAGAGATAGCGAGAAAAAAGAAGGGAAAATCCTTATCGACACCCTTGATACTCATTATTGTTTCAAATGCTCTTAGATGGAAGTAGGGGTTGTCGATTGCCCTAAACTTTGGGATGTCGTTGGCACTGAACTTCTGCGGAAGAAGATCCTTATCCACCGAGACCCCTTGGGATGTGAGTTCTTGAAACTTGTAGTCGCTGGACAACTTGCTTAGGCTTTCTTGCATGAGGTCCATCTGTTGTTGCTTCGCGGGATTTTCGATCTTAAGTGCGAGAAGCTTTAGTGTCTCAGTTACAGTAGCCAATTGGTTCTTGAGATCGTTAACTTCTTCCTGAGTTGCCATTATAACTCTTGCTTTCCTCTTGCGAGCTATAGGTTTGTCAAAAAGTTGGACTTGTACGAAGAGGTTATCTTTGATTAACCGTCCTTCCTTTCTTGACCACGCGCTGTAGATTAAGCTAGTTTGCGTTTTAATTACTTGACTCGAATCAGTTTTGACTTTATGGCTTTTGTTAAAAAAAAGTATGCATATTTTTAGGGAGCAATAATGTACATGTGTTTAGGGAACTTAAGTACTATTTATTGGAGGATTAATATCCAACTTACCCCCCTAAAAAAAAATGACGAAAAATAACGCGCGCACACAAGACTCCTTTAATCATGGTCAAGACATGTGTAATGGTGTGTGTATTGAGTGTAAGTGACATGCTTGGACTCTTGTGTAAGACCATGGGACTTAGTGCCTAAACTCGAATATTGATTCAATTAAGCAGAATTAACCGAATTAAACAGGAAACTGAATAATTAGACATTAGGTGATGACTCGACAAATAATCCGAACTGTCGGCCAAGCGACAGGACTGGCGTCACAATATGGTGGTTGGCGCCAGACTTTTTAGTAAATGTCTGGCGCTACACACCATACAGTGGCGCTACAGCCCAGATTTTGGCACCAACATTGGAGCCTCGGTCTGGGACTGTTTTCGATATTATTAGTCAACTTGGGTATGCCTAAAGTCGTACTAGGTCAATTCCGATTAAAAGAAGAAAAACTTTATTGACTCGAATTAATTAATTAATTAATTAGGCAAAGTTCTTTAAGTCATTAATTATAATCTCAACACAAATCAACAAACGGTTAGGAGGAGCATAGAATATATATGCGCAACAAATAATGCACAATTAGTCAAGTAGGCACAATACGATGCAATGAGTTCGCAACCTAACCATGGCGCTAGTTCTCTAAAGTTCGGGATATGGTTTAGTCAAACAGGGTCCATGGTTAATTGTTCAGATGCACCGCGTAGAAGCCTAACCGTGAAGGGTTAACGCGTGTGGATAGAACACCGCGAGTTTTTTAGGAAAAAACTCACTTCCATGGTTTGGTGAATTCAACATCTTAGATGTACCCTTTGTTGCCAGGAGCGTTCAATCGGGTAGATAGAGCATGAATTCCCAGAGGGTTATGTCCATATGTAGAACACATATGGGTTTCAGAAAAATGAGAAAAAAAAAATTCAATCAGGAAGTAGGATCGAGCAAACAATACGAAAAACCGGTCGAAATTAGAACGCATATTTCTGTCTCGGTATTGGGGGAAATTGGCGCCAGCAAACATAGACTGGCGCCAACTTTTAACTGTAGCGCCTGGCGCTAATATTGGCGTCCGGCGCTACGGCTAAAAATTTGGCGCCAAGCTCTGGACCCTGACGCTACTTCCCACATGCCTCAGCAGCTTTCTTTGCTCGATAAAATCATCCAGTTTCGCGCAGTGTTATTTCAGTCCTAGTTGTGAAAGACATTTCTCAAATTTTCTACGTGTAAAATCCTATGTTTTTGACTCATTTCGGATGGTCTTTCCAATGAGAACCTTTTTATGCATATGACAATAATGTTAATCAAAATTACGCACATGAAATACTTAGAACTTTTCGAGTCTCATCCACTCATTCTAAATCATTGCCGAAACAAATTCAGGAATTAAAATAGAAATCCTCCCCAGCGGAGTCGCCAAAAACTATAGGGAATAATTTCAAGCCTTTAAAAATCCCACTAGCTCGAACCCCACTGTGATCATACACTAAAGTACGGTGGCGTCCAAAAGGGAAGAAGATAGAGCAAAAGAGTCGCCAACAAGTTTTTAAGGAACTTGTAAACCGTTCACGAGGTGAAGGTTACACCCCTTAACGATCGAAGAGATCGTCAACTCCATAAGGTCATGAACTAGATAAGGGTCCGGGGATGAAGGTACAAATCCAACCTAAAAGAGATTGAACCTGCCCTAATAATAGGCCTCTACTTTATTCTGCTCGTATTCATGTGCGCTTTCTGACTAACATACAATCAATAGGATTAACCCTAAACCTGTTTAATCTATGTTGGTTGAATTTAATGCACAAATAAACTATTATTGGTGATCACTTGAATTATAATCACAATTAGCCCTAACAAGATTATTAAATATCTTATTAAGCGTGATTGCAAATACCAAATTCCCTTTAACCTGCAATAAAAGGTGATCAAGCAATAACAATATATAATAATATGCATATCAAGCAAATTAATAAATAATCATGATAATTAATAATAATAATCATAAATGTTAGAAATAACATAGGAAGCATCATACTTTTAATCATACTTGATATTAAAAACACCCTAGACATGATACTAGGAATATCATAATAACAATATAAACATGATGTCTACATCATAAAATCAATTAATCAATAAAGTACTTACTTGGATGCCTCGTACCTCTTTCTAATTACAAAATACACACGTTAGTAACTTCAAGGAAAATAATAAACAAAGCAGTTAAATTAAATAATTGAAAGAGAGATTTGGGACCAAACCCTCAGAAATTAAAACCTTTCACGTCTAGGGCTAAGGCAACTTCGAATATGGCTAGGTGTATCAAGATCTTGTGAATGCGGAATTTTGTATTAAAAAGCAAAATAGAAAAGAATACTAAAGAATCAATGTTATTGATGATTGATGATGAAGATAGTTGATAATTGGTGTTGACAATCCGTCCGTGAAAACGGAGTTTTTGATACGATATTTATAGAGAAAATCAGCCAAAAAAGATAATTTATCAAAACAGAGTCTGAAGACCACAGAACCACCTTGGCGCCAGCCCTGGATCATTGGCGCCAGGACCAGTGGTTAGCGCCAGGCGCCAATGGCTGGCGTCTGGCGCCAATCCTGGTTCCAGGCGCCAAGGCCTGGGGTTGGACGCCAAACCGGCTTTTAACGCATTTTCGAAATTCTGATAAAATTCCCGTACTGGAAGATAAAATAATATAATTTCAGTCGAAAATGCTATTTGATCTAATTAAAACTCTAAAGAATCCTTATTGAATTAAGAATGATGAGAACCTTCTAGAATGTTCTAGAAGACCAAAACCATTCCTAATTACATTAGGAATGATAAATCATATTAGGCCCTCCCCTAGATCATTGGGCCGTACTTAAAACTCAAACCGGGCCCAGTTTAGTAAATTGGCCATAACTTCCTCAATATTCATCGGAATTGGGCTTATAATATATCGTTGGAAGGTCTTTGCAAGCCCCATCCAACTACACCACTATTGGACCCATATCATGGACCAAACAAACTGGATTGGCTGTTTTCTTAAAATAAAGTTTTCAAAAACAGAGAGAAGAGAAAAGAAAAGAAAAGAAAATAAAACTTTCCGCAACACTAGACCTTTCCACACTTTCGTTTCATTCGATTATGATTCGACGTGAAAGGTACTCATCACTGGGTTTGGTTTTGGGGAGACACAAATGGGTGTCTACAGCTACCGACTTAATTAATTGGATTAATTAAGGGAAATGCGGAATTTAGTGGGAGCTTCAATTATTAATGACGTCAATTACATAATCGGTTAAACAACTTTGACTAGTTTTAATTAGACGTGTTAATCCGATTAACCACCTAGATTAGTTACTAGTGCGCGCGTTGTTTAAATGCATTTTACTTGTTTGATATTGTAAATTGCATGGGCCATTCACAAATAGTGAATGGATGAATGGAATATATATTCTCTCTCACATGTTTTATGAAATGGTACCTAGTGGGACCCGATTAGGATAGAAAATACGGACTACGTGCTGTTATATATTTTTGTAAATCTAAATACAGTCTACGCACCGTTAAGTATTTTTGAACCTTAATATTTAGATTATTCCTAGTCGTAGACACTAGTATTTTCATAGTTTGGTTAAGTCTTGAAGACGGGGTATCTTGGAAGACAAAGCCTTGAATTGCAAATGAAGACCTTTTGAAGATTTGAAGAATTCAAGGGGTCATGCTAGTTGCCTATATGCATCTATAATTTCGCTTTATATTTTATGCTTATATATACATGTGAATTATTCGTTAGATGCATGTTTAGGTTTTCTTTATGTTGCGATGATTAGTTAAGTTCACTAAAATCAACCAACACAGAAATCCTAGGTCCCTAATAATATTGAGTCAAACTTGCCTTTCCAAAACAACACTTACCAACCGAACGAGGGTGATGGTAGGCTACGCCGAAGCGAGGTGCCATAACTTCTCCAAGGCTCATAAGGCACACTGGGTGTGCACGTTGGTTTGGTTTAACTCATCGGTATGAGTGAGGAGTCCTTACATACCGTGGCAAAAGAGATACATCGTCAAAGATGCATTAGATGCGACGATTGTCTAACCAAGAGTGGCTTAGAACCATTAGAAAGGCAATGCTTACCCTAGAAGATTGAGTGTTAAGACAAGCCAAAGCATGCTTAACCACTCTTTGTTTCTTCGGATCTTGGAATCGCCTTATTTTCACAAAATAGGGACAATTTTACGTGTAAATAAGACGTTAAATAAGTATTGAAAATTTGCATGAATAAAATTCAATCTTATTTAAGTAATTTTGAATGGTTTTTCATTATAATTCTTTCAATTGTAGAATCATGTCTTCAACCTCAAACAACCAGTTTTCATTACGCTCAATTCTCGACAAGGAGAAATTGAGTGGTACCAATTTCCTTGATTGGCAAAGGAATTTGCGCATCGTTCTTATGCAAGAACAGAAAGAGTATGCCCTTGTTGAGGAAATGCCTGAGGCTCTCAATCAGGAGGTAACTCAAGCAGCCCTTAACCGATGGCAAGTAGCCGATCGGGATGTCAAGTGCGTAATGCTAGCGACTATGTCTCCTGAACTTCAGAAAACCTTCTTCGAGAAGGAATCGGCCTATGAGATCATTTCTGAGTTACAGAATATGTTTCAAGAACAGGCTTGAACTAAAAGGTTTGAAACCCACAGGCAGATCCTTGAGACTAAGCTAAAGAAAGGAGAGCCAGTCAGCCCACATGTGCTCAAAATGATTGGATTATTTGAGAACATTGGAAGGCTTGATGCGGGGTATTTAACTAAAATGACTATTGACATCATTCTCCATTCCCTTCACAAAGGCTATGACTAGTTCAAGATGAACTACAACATGCATAGCATGGAGAAAACCCTCACCGAGCTTCATGGGATGTTGAAGCAAGCTGAGCAGACGCTCAAGGATGAGGGAAGGCATGATATGCTAATGATTAAGAAGGGCAAGCCATTCAAAAGGGCGGGCAAAAAGAAAAAGGCTTCAAGGGGAAAGGAAAGAAGAACTTTCCGCCTAAGCCAAAAGCTACCAAAGACAACAAGGAGAAAAAGGTAGCATCTTCTAAGTCTGATTCCGAATGCTTCTATTGTAAGAAGAAGGGACATTGGAAGAGAGACTGCCTCAAATTCAAGGAAGATAAGAAGAACGGAACCGTTGCTTCTACATCAGGTATGTACGTTATAGACTTTAACTTCACTAGCTCGGCTTCATGGGTATTAGATACCGGATGTGGCTCACACCTTTGTTCCGATTCACAGGCACTAAGGAACACTAGGAGGCTAGCGAAGGGAGAGATCGAGCTCTGTGTAGGAAATGGAGCAAGGATTGGTGCTATATCCGTAGGATCTCTTAGTTTGTCTTTGCCCACGGGGCTAGTTTTGGAACTTGACAATGTTTATTGTGTTCCCAAAATTACCAAAAACATCATTTCAATTTCGGCGTTGGATGCCAAAGGTTTTGAAATTTCGAGTTAAGGACCAATCATGTTCATTTTATCTCGATAATGTTTTATATGGTACGGCACATTCAGAAAATGGTCTTTATGTGTTATCTCTAGACAAAGAAATTTATAACGTTAATAATCCAAAAAAGAAAGCTAAGACTACACCCTCTAGTCAAACTTACTTGTGGCATTGTCGTCTTGGCCACATTAACATCAAACGCATCAAGAAGCTTCTTCAAGAAGGTATTCTTGACTCATTTGATTTAGAATCCTTTGAGAATTGCGAAGGATGTTTATTAGGCAAGATGATAAAGCAACCATTCTCCAAGTTAGGATAAAGGGCCGGTGACTTGTTGGGACTAATACACACCGATGTATGTGGGCCAATGAGTACACCCGTAAGGAGTGGTTATCGGTATTTCATAACCTTCACGGACGACTATAGTGGATATGGTTATGTCTATCTAATGTCGCACAAATCTGAATCGTTTGATAAATTCAAGGAATTTCAGAACGAATTTGAAAACCAACTCGGCAAGAAAATCAAAGCGCTTCGATCGGATCGAGGTGACGAATATTTGAGCCAAGAATTCGATGACCATCTGAAAGAACATGGAATACTTTCAGAGTTGACACCTTCGGGAACTCCTCAATGGAATGGAGTATCTGAAAGGAGGAATCGAACCCTGTTAGACATGGTTCGATCGACTATGGGTCTTAGTGAACTTCCAATCTCTTTCTGGGGTCATGCACTTTTAACTGCGGCACTTACACTGAATCGTGCTCCGTCAAAGGCAGTGGAAAAGACTCCATATGAATTATGGACAAATAAACCTCCAAGGTTGTCTTTTCTCAAGATTTGGGGATGCAAAGCATATGTCAAGAAACTCATTTCTGACAAACTTCATCCGAAATCTGACAAGGTTTACTTTGTGGATTATCCAAAAGAAACCAAAGGGTATTACTTCTACAACAAATCCGAGAACAAAGTGTTTGTTGCTCGTGATGGTGTCTTTTTGGAGAAGGAGCATCTCTCCAAAATGACAAGTGGGAGGAAAATCGAACTCGACGAAGTTCTAGAGGACGAGCAACAAGGACAAGTTGACAATCAAAGTGCTCACGAAGCATATGTTGACATTGGTCAAAGTCAAAATATGCAAAGTCAAACCGACAATGCAAATGCTCAGTCCATTACCCTATGTAGGTCAACTCGGCCAAGATCTCAACTTGACAGATATCTCGGTGTTGTATTAACCGAAGATCAGGACATCCTAGTAGTGGATGGAGATGAGCCGGCAACCTACAAGCAAGCTATGACGAGCCCCGACTTTGCAAAATGGCAAGAGGCCATGAAATCCGAAATGGACTCCATGTTTGAAAATCAAGTATGGGACTTGGTTGATTTACCCGTAGGTTACACACCTATCGGATGTAAATGGATTTTCAAGATGAAAACCGACAAAGATGGAAATGTATTCATTTACAAAGCAAGGCTGGTAGCAAAAGGTTACAGGCAAATTCACGGCGTTGATTATGATGAAACCTTTTCTCCAATAGCTATGCTTAAGTCCGTTCGAATTCTTCTAGCGATTGCTGCATATTACAATTATGAAATATGGTAGATGGACGTCAAAACCGCCTTCCTCAATGGAATTTCGGAAGAAACTGTGTACATGACACAGCCTGAAGGTTTTGTCGACCAGAACAATCCTAAGAAGGTATGCAAGCTTAAGAAGTCCATTTATGGATTAAAGCAAGCAAGCAGAAGTTGGAATCTGCGATTTGATGAAGCCATCAGAAAGTTTGGTTTTATCAAGAATCCAGATGAGTCTTGTGTTTACAAGAAGGTCAGTGGGAGTGACATCGCCTTCCTAGTTCTATATGTCGATGACATTTTGCTCATTGGAAATAGCATTCCGTTGTTAGAGTCTGTAAAGGCTTGGCTCGGGAAATGTTTTTCAATGAAAGACTTGGGAGAGGCTTAGTACATACTAGGCATCAAGATCTATAGGGATAGATCAAAGAGGATGATAGGAATGAGTCAAAGTACTTACATCGATAAGGTACTAGCTCGATTCCAAATGGAAGGAGCCAAGAGAGGGCACCTACCCATGTCACATGGCATAACCTTAAGCAAGAAGCAGTGTCCAAAGACACCTGATGAGCGAGAAAAGATGAGTCGTATTCCATATGCTTCGCTTATTGGATCGATCATGTATGCCATGATATGTACTAGGCCGGATGTATCGTATGCCTGGAGTGCTACGAGCCGATACCAATCAGACCCAGGAGAGGCGCATTGGACTGCGGCCAAGAATATTCTGAAGTACCTGAAAAGGAACAAGGATAAATTCCTGGTCTATGGCGGTAAAGATGAATTGGTTGTTGAGGGATATACCGACACAAGCTTCCAGACAGACAGAGACGACTCCAATTCACAATCCGAATACATATTCTGTCTCAATGGAGGAGCGTTTAGTTGGAAGAGTGCAAAGCAAAGCACAACCGCTGATTCTACAACTGAAGCCGAGTACTTGGCAGCGTCTGAGGCAGCCAAGGAGGTAGTTTGGATTCGCAAGTTCATTGATGAACTTGGTGTTGTACCCTCCATCAAGGGTCCAATAGACCTCTATTGTGACAACAATGGAGCTATTGCTCAGGCTAGAGAGCCACGAGAACATCAGAAGGTTAAACATGTCAAGAGGCGATTTCACATGATTCGAGAATGGAAGACAGAGGGTGAAATCAGAATTTGCAAAGTGGGAACGGATGACAATGTAGCCGATCCACTTACTAAACCCTTGTCTCAAGTGAAGCACAACAAACACATTGAGGCAATTGGAATCAAGCATGTCGCGAACTGGCTTTGATTTCCATATTATAGTGTTTTAATTAAATTTTGGACAATGTTAATGTAAAGCACTATGATGAACCATTCCGTTTTTGGAGTAATTAAATTTTTCATTCAATTTAAATCATTCTGTCTCTATTTAATTGTGGTTTAGAATTAAATAATGAGTCCATTCGATTTTAATAAATATTCAAAAGAGGGTATCAAGTCAATGGCTTGGATAAAGAAACACCTATTAAGTGAACATTGAATATTTTAATCGAAAATTACCCCTAATCAAGGTCATATTTTTGTGGACGATTAATGACCATTAGAGATTAGTGTATAGTATGATTTATAGCACCGTTTCTTGTGCTATGAGGATATAAATCATTTGCACAGGTATTGGTTTAGAACCATACTGGATCGACCTATGAGAATACTTTAAGAGATTTAAAAATCGTCATAAGTATTTTTCTCATTATTACTATCGAAACTCTTTTCCTTGACCATGAGTAGTGGGAGGTCTCTTGTTTGAGTACTAGTCCGTTTATGTATCCGCCAAACGTCTTCTGTAACTGGGGATTATAACGACAGATATCGGGCGGCTAGGTCCTCTTAGTAAGAGAAGCTACATTACAAGACTGGAAATGTCCCCCTACTAACAATAGGGAACATGTCTTGTTGTTTACAAGGCCTCTCGAAGAGCGAGACTGTGAAAATACATGGTCGTGCTCAGATGGATTTTAGAAATCATCTGCTTACTGACAGTCAAACTCGGATTTCAAGAAACACTTCTGGACGTAACAGAGATGACGAGTAATCTTACTCTATAGTTCATGAAGAGACATGAAGAGACATAGGAAAGGGGCTATACAGTAAATGCACACTTGTCCGGAAGGAAAAGTGGGAGATTGAAAGGAATGGTGTCCTTCGAACAAGTGTATTATTCTGATAGCGGGTTCAGAATTATTAGAAAGCTAATACATTCAATAAGGTCAAGTGATCGGAATGCTTGGGTGGAGGCCGCTTCGGATCAGTAATATTAATATAATTAGTATTACAGCTTAATCTTGACTGAACCCTTCGTGTCACACCCAAGCAAAATATACGAACCGACTCGACGAATTGATTCAGACGAAAATAATTCGTCGCCCGAGTGTTAAATATTTAGACGTCGGTAATTCGAGCTTGGAGCGTCGAAACCGATCGTCGGAAGTCGAGTCAAAAATAATAAAAAGACGAGAGGCGCAAAATAATAATAAATCGACCATATTCCCAAAATACCCCTAGCATCGGAATGCCCCAAGCATCCGAATGCTAGGGGCAAAAATGTCCAAGCATAGGTGGCTAGCAAGCGCACCAAGCCGAGCCTAGCATGGCTGGCTAGGTGCGTGCTAGTGCACCAAGCCAAGCCTAGCATGGCTGGCTAGGTGCGTGCTAGTGCACCGTGCTAGCAGCCACGCACAACAGCAGTTAGCAGCCGCGTGCACGTGGTGCGTGCAACAGCTAGTTGCCGCAAGCTAGGCGTGCTAGCAGCGCACGCACTAGCAGCCACGCACAGCAACAAGCCCGCACCAAGTGCGTGGCTTGCGCGCACAGCAGCAGCCCGCATCTTGGTGCGGGGCTGGGTTCGAGCTGGGCTCGGGCTGGGCTCGTGGCTGGGCCATAGGGCCGGTCACTATGGGGAAGCTTGAGGAATATGCACTAGTAGAAAAAAAGCATTAGGCACCCCCCATATGGCACCGGTTCAGGCTAAACCGGTGCCCAAAATCGGTCTAGAAATGGGTGGGATTTTACCAAAAGAGAAAAGGCACCGGTTCAGGCTGAACCGGTGCCAAAAATAAAAAAAGGCACCGGTTTGAACCGGTGCCATTCAAACCGGTGCCAAATTCAAAAAAAAAAAAACCGCGCCTTTCTCTTTTCTTCCTCTCTTTCTCTTTCCTTTCCTTCATTCGTTCATCCCTTCTTTCGTTCTCTTTCAGAGTATTTGAAGTGCCTCCCCCTTTTCCCTCCACCACAGCCGCCACCTTCACCGGCCATAGAGGAGTCGAAAACCACCGCCGTTAATTCTCCCTGCCCTGCCCTTCTCTGTCTTTCACGGCCGACCTCCACCGCCCTTCTCTGTTCGAAACAATTAACAACAGCAGCGCGCACCGCCTCCACCTCCACCAGCGCGCACTGCCTCCACCTCCACCAGCGCGCACCGCCTCCACCTCTGCGCTGCCTCCGCTAGTGCGCACCACCTTCTGTCGACCTCCACCGGCGAGGGTCTTCCTCATTCTCTCATCCCCTTAGCTTCTTCCACCTCCAACTAATTTAGGGTAAGATTAAAATTGTGCTACATTATTGGGTTTTATGATTCTGATTGACTTTATTGTTGATTAAAATATCTGCTGATTACAATGGCAGTATGTTCTGCTATTCATCTGAATTATTGTGATTTGTGAGATGTTGGGGTTATTATGCAAATTAATTGTATGTTTGTTCTTCATAGGTTGATTGAGTATTATTTCCAAGCTGTTGCTGGCTGTGAAATTTGTTTATGATGCCTTGTTTTGGGGAGTTTGGTTTTTGTATGTTTTAATGTGTATATTAGTGACCTTGCTTCTAATTAGTTGTGAATAAATTAGAAAATTGTGAATAAATTAGAGAATTGTGATTACATTATAGATTTGTGAATAATTTAGAGAATTGTGATTAAATTAGAGAATTGTGCATAAATTAGAGAAATAGTGATATTGCCACTTAATTAGTTGTGAATAAATTAGAGAATTGTGAATACATTAGAGATTTGTGAATATATTAGAGAATTAGTGACGTTGCTAATTTTTGTTTTTTTTAATATATAGATTCATATGTGAATTGAAGCAAGAGTTTAATTAGCTTGAGGACTACGTACATATATATTGAGCTCAAGTGGGTATTTGCTATATTGGTATGACTACTAAACTTTACTTAGCTATATTTCTTTCTATTCATCCATTTAATAAAAGTTTATTCATGAAATTGCAACTTGTGTATTGTTTAATTGCAAATAAATACAACAATATATAGAATACTTGAATTGCATCATCATATGCCTAGATACCCGTTCAAGGCTTTCTCATTAGGAGAAAGTCTTGAATAGTCCCCGGTTGGGACTGTTCTTGAATGTGTACTCTCACTTAGGTGGTGAATGTATGTTTTCTTTTCGATTTTAAGGAACATCTCGGCTTACCATTTCCTCACTATGTTCTCTGGGTACATATGTGGGTAATTAATTATCTACATCGTGTACTTGGAGAACTAGGGGGAAATGCTGCCGGATTTTCCTTAAAATTGGAAAGTTGACATACATTCACTAGTGAGAGTAGACATTCAAGGATGGGTTAGGTTGGAGTGATAAGGACCCTTTGGAAACATGCATTTTTTCACTATATGAATGGCATATTCACGTTTTGTACTTGAATTTGATTTACATAAAATATGTAGCACTTACACATTATAATTATATGGTGCTATATATATGTTTAGAGACAATTTACTAAATGGAGAAGGATCGTGGTTGGATGTATGGTAGACGCGATACATTGGAATTTTGGAATGGGGTTCAAGAGTTTTGCGAGAGGGCTTTAGCTTATCAACGCACACTAGGAGGCAAAGGCCTTTATTGTCCTTGTGTTGATTGTAATTGTGTGAATGTGGTCGATAGTGTTGAAATCATTAGAGATAATGTATTATGTCGTGGGTTTAGGCAATTTTACCATGTGTGGATTTGGCACGGAGAAAGTGGAGAGTACAGTGGGGATCTTGATCGGAATGATGTGCGTGTTAGAAGCACTGAGATTCATGTGGACGAGGAATACGAGAATGATGAGTATATTGTTGATAATGGTGAGGATGGAGCCGATGAAGATCAGGCGGATGAGGTCGAGGATGAACAAGTGGATGAGATGTTGCAAGGTGTTGAAGGTGAAGTGTTTGAATTATTATCGGAGGCTTCCAAAAAGCCTTTGTATCCCGGGTGCAAAAAATACTCCAAACTATCGGCCGTGCTAACACTTTTCAACATTAAGTCGAAGCATGGGTGGACGGACATCAGTTTTACTTCTTTGTTGACCGAATTAAGTGATATGTTGCCTGATGGGAATTATAAGTGTTTGTCATTTCAAATTACATAAAAATCGCCAAGTTCTAAGTTTTTGGGTCAAATTCATAAAAAAAAGCCATTTTGAGCCGAAATGGCTACTCACTTGCCTATTTTCTTCATTTCTCAACTTATAAACTCCTTGCATCTCAAAACAACTCATAATCACATATTTATAAGTGTTTGTCATTTCAAATTACATAAAAATCGCCAAGTTCTAAGTTTTTGGGTCAAATTCATAAAAAAAAGCCATTTTGAGCCGAAATGGCTACTCACTTGCCTATTTTCTTCATTTCTCAACTTATAAACTCCTTGCATCTCAAAACAACTCATAATCACATATTTATAAGTGTTTGTCATTTCAAATTACATAAAAATCGCCAAGTGCCTATTATAAGTGATTGTGAGTTGAAACTTATTATTTCCCAAACTATTTCAGATTTCCAATGGAAGCAAAACTTCAAAGAGAAAGAGGGTGGAGAAGCCTAAAAGAATTGATCAACCTAAGAAGAAGCTTAGTGAACAACAGTCCAAGAGTGAACAAGCGTCGAAGTTGCACTCTTCGAAAGGTTCACCCATGCCACCTACTCCAATTGTTGAAGACATTGTTCTTCAATCGCTCTCTACTGACATGACCTTTCTTCACAACCGTGCTTGTCATTTGGTCGATCCCATGGAAGTTGCACTTCCTAAGGCAATGTTCCACTATGATGAGGATGCAATTGCATGGATCAGCAAAGAAGATGTGAAGGAATTTCTACGTGGTGCAAAGCTTAACATTTCCCTCATTCAAACATTCATGAGGTAACTTCAATGCCTACATAAAGTTCATACTTTTTTCAAGTTATTCAAATTGATGGTGATTATCCTACATCTGATAAATTAATCAATGTTCATGCACGCAGAGCACTACAGGAGCACTTAACTGACACTGATTCTCCGTGTAAAGTTGGGTGGTTATGCCCCGAGCAGTTATCCACTACTAAAATCATTGGCAACCCCCATGACGTGTTGTACTATGTTGAACAGAGTATAAGGGAATCAACGCGTGCGGGAGACAAGTTCATATTCGCCCCATGTTATAGAGAGTATGACTAACCATGTCAAATTCAATCGATTTGGCCTCATTATATGTTGACTCCTAAATATTAATTACCTTGTCTATTGTGAACTTATGTAGGGAGCATTGGAGCCTCATGGTGATTTGTAATTCCACTAACACAATTTATCACCTTGATTCAGCTCGATCATCGGAGAAGTGGCTCGTGAAGTCTATATTGCAAAAGTAAATATATATAGCAACCTATAGTGATGATTATTGCTAATTATAACTAATTTAGTAATCATACGACTAATCAAATTTGATTGTATTTTTTATACTACAGTGTTATGAAGAAGCTACATTGTCGTGCTCCAAAGGGTCCAACATGGAAGACACCGTTGGTAATTTACATGATATTATTGTGATTATCTTGAAAATCTATGGTAGTAAATATTTGCTCATTTCCTTTGCATGTTTCACTGATGTGATTTGTTTGTCATATGCTAGTGCGCACAACAAGAGAATGGACTTGATTGTGCTTTGTATGTGATGAGATTCATGCTTGACATTGTGACTAATTGTACGGACACTCAACAGCTTGATGAGGTAAGTCCTAAAATTTCTTGAAATGCTATATTGATGTGATTTCTAGCCTTAGACACCTAATATTATCCAACAATGACATGTTATGAGAAACAAAAAGGCTATTTCACAAGAAAGGTAGAAAATGGGTTGAATAGAAGTCATATGGGCCATATTAGGGCCATTTTGTGTTAATATGCTCTTTTGATGTGATTTCTTTCCTTATACACCTATAACTAGATAATATTGACATGTTATGAGATAAATAAAGTTCATTTAATAAGAAATGTAGGAAATGGGCAAAGTAAGGTCATATAGGCCATATTCGGGCCATTTTGGGTAAAAACCGTCATAAACCTTAATAAAATGCTCTCCTATACAATTTTAGGGCTTACACACATACAAATACCCAACATTGACATGTTATGAGAAAGAAATAGTTCATTTGATAAGTAATGTAGAAAATGGGCTATATAGAAGTCGTATAGGTAATATTTGATTAAATACATATTTTTTGCCTAATTAATTATTTTTAAAATAATGTTTTTGTATTTCAAGTTTTGCAAGGTCCAAAAGGATGGTCCGTTGACAATCAAGGAGCTTAATGAAGTTCGTGACATGTTGGCGTCTTTCATCACCTTCAACATGTAAATGGCATGCATTGTAATTGTAAATTATTTATGTTAACTTTTGAACTATATATAACTTATTATTCATTATATATGTGTACTTACTATTATTTGTATATATGTAAGCAACTTTTTTTTTTTTTGTATTGCGTTTGGGAATATTTATATCTATATATATATATATAATTGAATTCTTGTATCTAATATTATTTTTGTATATAATAATTAATAATATTATTATTAGTTATTATAATAATAAAATTATTAATTATTATATTTAATATAATTGCTGGAATTACAGGGTATTATTATTGCAGGTTTTTTGTAAAAAATATTATTGCACGATGGAAAAAAAAAAAAACGAAAAAAAAAATATATATACAAAAGGCACCGGTTAGGCAGGAACCGGTGCCTAAACTATCCACCACCCAAAAAAAAAATGGCGGGAGAGCAGTATTAGGCACCGGTTAACCGGTGCCTATTCCACCCTATGGCACCGGTTAACCGGTGCCTATTAATCCCTATGGCACCGGTTTTGAACCGGTGCCAAATATGGGGTTTTTGGCACCCCTCAAATAGGCAGCGGTTCAAACCGGTGCCTTAGACCGGGTTTGAACCGCTGCCTAATGCGTTTTTTCTACTAGTGATGGGAGCAAGTGGGTAAGGACATGTGGCACAAGGAAAGTATTGAGTGGGGAGCAAGTATGGTCCCCTACTCTCCATGTGGTCCTCACAACCCATTTCACATGATAATGCCACTTGTAGATTTATTATTAGTTTGCAATTTTAATTTAATTTAGCTTTAAATTAATTTGTGGAATTTCATGATCCCACATTGATGGGATAGAAATTCCTACTCATACTTTCCTCTATAAATACCAACCTTGGGATTTGGAGTAAAGTGCTTGAGTGGGAGTTAGAAAAAGCATTCCATTTTTTGGAAAAACTCTTAAACTCCATTAACACTTGGGTTTTGGTCGGACCTTGCTAACTCCAAGGTAGCGGACCTAAAAAGTCGTGTTCGTCCTTTGTGGGTGGATACCGTTGGAGGCACGGCATTTGCGGTGCTCAAGGCTTTCAAGTAAGAGCCCGTTTTGAGAGGGCGAAGCTCGCTTCAAGGGTATGATTCGTTCTTCCTTCTCTTGTGCTTATTTATTTATGCTTTATGGTTTTATTAATTACGAGTGGTTCCTTGGGTCGGGGTTGTTTCCGCGGTGAGTCGGACTCACCAAACCCCAACATAATATATCATTGGAAAGATAATTTCAAGGGCTATCCAACCATATAAAATTCAGATAAAAAATATGAGGCACGAAGTTCATATATGTCTATCTTTGAACGTCTTTCAATTCGGATAGAAATAGGATTTTCAAAAAGAAAAGTTTTATTCAATTTCAAACTCTGTAATCTTATCTTTTCAAAAAGGATAATTAGGATCTTTTAGAAACTTATAGAAGCTTATAATTAATCCTAATTGGTTTAGGAATGGGATTAAATAATTTGGACCCTCCACATGATCATTGGGTCGTAGGTAAGGTGGCTTAGGTTCGGTTTAGGCTAGTTTAATATTTTGGCCATAACTTATTCGTTATAACTCGGATTAGGGCTTATAATATATCGTTGGAAAGATCTTTTCAAGCCCCATCCAACTATTCAGTCATTGGACCCAGATTGTGGACCAAAATAAACTTGTAAAAAGGACACGAAATGAATGATTTTAAAGGACACGAAATGAATTATTTTGGGTTTTAAGGAACGAAAAGAGGAAAATAAGTTATGGTTTGGGGAAATGGGCTAGAAATTGGTTTGTTTTTATGAAATGGAAATATGGATTTAAGCACTCCAAGATTAAATACTCAACCCGACCAATAATGGCGGTGAAAGTTTGTTCATCATCGGGTTTGGTTTAGGGGAGACATTTTTAGCGGTTTTCTATGCTTGAAGAAATCCACCAGATAATACTTTCCATGCTTGAGGAAAGTCGATGAGATTGCAAGTCTCTGTGTATCGAGAACCTTGCATCATGAAATGATGGTGGTTCGATTGTCCCCGAACGTGGGTTGTAGATGGTCCGCTTGTCCCCGGACGTGGGCAGTGGTTGGTTTGCTTGTCCCCGAACGTGGGCTGTAGTTGGTCCGCTTGTCCCCGGACGTGGACTGTAGATGGTCCATTTATCCCTGGACGTGAACTGTAGATGTTCCGCTTGTCCCCGGACGTGGGCTGTAGATGGTCCGCTTGTCCCCGGACGTGGGTTGTAAATGGTTCGCTTGTCCTTGGACGTGGGCTGTAGATAAGACCTGCAAAATAAAATTTGCCAAGGGACTCGTATATACTGTGATTGACTTGACCAAGTTTGACTTGACATGACATGACATGTGTATGACTTGTGATTGTGTGTGTCTTGAGTGAGTGTGTGCACTGACACAAGCAATTAAAAATGCAAAAGCAAGACTTGACCAATTTTTACTTGACATGACATTACATGACATGTAATGTGTATGACTTGTTATTGTGTCTTGTGTGCACTGACACAAGCAATTAAAAATGCAAAAGCAAAAATTTTCCATCATTTTTGTCATGAGTGGAGGGTACAGACTTTCTCCCGAGAAATAAAGACGTGAAAAATGAAGTTTTGTTTTTGAACTTCCCCAAAATAAAAGTCATGATAAGAAAAGGGAAGAAGTTTTGAACTTCCTTGTTGAGCAAGATAAAATGAATCACATGGATTTTCTTCTTGTCATATTGAACTGCCCGTCTTGAGTATAATGTATGCATGATGTATGTTCTTAGGCTAGGAGGCTAAGGAAAATTACGTCATGTGACACGATAGATGAATGAACTTAGGTCATGGAGCTAAGCATCACATATGGTGTAAAGAAACGATCTTGAACGTTACTTAAGTTTGGAAGCTAAGCACGTATATAGATGAAGAGATCGATCAGTATAGCATAATGAATGTCACATAGGTCAAGGAGCTAAGAACAATATGCGATGTATGAAACAATGAACATTGCTTAGGTCTAGAAGCTAAGCACGTATACAATGTTTCTTCTAATGAATGTTGTCTTGAAAGATGATGAAGCATGCACAGTGTTGAAACAAGATTTCATGGAAAAAGGGCTCTTAAAGGGAAAGATGATTGATATGGATATGGATGTGTGAGTGAAGTGTGTGAATGTGATACTAAGGATGGCTGCAAGGGTTATGGCGATGGAAAGAGATGTTAGAAGAGTCAAAGATGATGACTCTTTAGGCTAGGTAGGCTAAATGATGTGGGTTCAAGCCCCCAAGTCTATCTCTAAATGGGTAGGGGTAAGCATAGGATATTCTTTGACTCGATCATGCATGGATATGAATATGAATGTGGCCGCACGTCGATGTGAGGTTGCCTACATATCCGTTAGGAATCATGCCGAACGTAGCTCTAACCGAACTTTGCACAAGTGTGTGTACACCTCAAAGAGGTCTTTCAAGGTTGTAAGGCGGTTAAGCTGAAGGTTTAAGGAAGAAAGGAATAAAAGGCTCAAGACCCAAGAGAAGCCCCTAAGATATGCAATTGTGTATTAGACTTTGCAAGTTTTATTTTTTATATATTTTTGTGTTTTGAATTTTGCAAGTTTATTTTCATTTTTTCTTCTTTTTTTTTGCTTTTTTTTTTTCCATTCTTTAGAATCAATGTGGGCAATCTCAGATCATGCGGTCCATCACTCACTTAGCATTCATGTTTCTCAGGCACGGTACCAAGCACTCGATGAGAGACGCAATTTGAGACGTGTTCATATCAAAGACATTGGAACACTTGCCCTTAGACATTGTTGTATTGTTGTTTCTGCTGTTGTTTTTTTACTTGCTTTTTGAATGTTTTACAATTACACATCTTCCAATCCCAGGGTTAAGTAAATGTGGGTTGAAGAAATGAAGGCCAAACGTTAGACGAGGCTCAAAGTGGTTGATGAAGAAATGGATATGTGATTGAATGGTTAATGGGGAATAAATGGGTTGCGAAGGTACCTCAAATCATTGGTATACCTTGTGTTCTGTTCAACTATTATTGTTTTTTTTTTTTTTTTTTTTTTTTTTTTTGCGCATGACATGATCAAATGCAAAGGACAGAAATACTCATTGATGGAACATGGCATATAGACATAAGGATAAGGAGAACCTATGCTAGACTTATTAGGGGAAAAGGGATGAAACGAATGAAAAAAAAATGAAATCTTGTATAGAGAATTGTCTTGTGCTTCGCCTTCATGGTTGCTTATGAATTATTTGTTACCGCCAAGAGGAACAAGAATTTTGTTATTGCTGATGCTTTGATTGGAAGAAAAGAAGAAAGGAATGACGTTGCCCTTATTCTTCCAACTCTTATCTAGTGGTTCTTGAACTCGAGTATTATGGAACAAAATGAGCTCACTTAATGCTTTGACTCAATACTCATATTGAAAAGGAAGAGTGTATGAAAAAATTTTAAAAACTGATGGGAAATACTCCACTCATTCATATTACGACGGAAAACAACGCATGCATGGTCCTAGTATACGATCATAAACAATATAGTGCATTACTCAAAGACAAAGTGTGTGCAATGACTCAACATATGTGATTAGGTGAGTTTATTAAGACTCGTGGTATGATCGCATGGCTAGACATGAGGACGTTGTGAAAAACAAAAGACCCAATGACCAAATAGCACGGAAGACTAAAAGACAAACTAACTTGATTAATTTTGTCCAATTTTAATGTTTATGCTATCTACTAGGTGAAAATGTTCCATTGACAATCATTAGTCATAAATAAGATCAACCCCAATCAAAGACAGAGAACAAATGTTAAGGTTAGCACAAAAAATCACAAGAAACTAGGAAGATGACTAGAATTCTAGAAGAGTTATGACTCATGGGTATAAAAAATAAATAAATAAAAATCTATAATCCTATGTTATTTGAGTTGACACGGATTAAAGGACTTGGCTAAGACTAGCTTGACACAAATTTTTAATTATTTTTTTAAAAAAATAAAAAATAAAAAAAGGTAACGCTAAAAAGACACCTAAACTGGGCAAGCTGTAGTATATCGGTTATAACTTTTGATCTGTGACTCTGATTGGGACGAAACCAATTCCAAATGAAAGATAAAACTCGGGGCTACAGATCCATAGGTTTCACGACACATAAATCTTTCTAGAACTTCAGATATGACCAAAACAAGTGAACTCTTATGTAGTATACGGGAATAAAAACCCGGGTGACTCAAAAATTAAAAAAAAATCTATGGCTCGACTCTAATAATAAAAAAAAAAGTAGTTTGATTAGAGTAAAGTTCCCATCAGTTTGATTAGAGCACATATAAACACATCGTCAAGCATGATGCAATGAAGTTCGCAACCTAAAGTCAAGTTCTATGTTTGACTATGGTCAAGCTTTTGGGTGTCAAAGGGTACCATGGTTAAGAGTTTGGACGTGTTAGCAAGGCAGCCTCCCTTGAGGGTGTATGCCAACGGGCGGCTCCGCGAGTTTGTGATGAAATCGAACTCGAATCCATGGTTTGGGTGGATTTAAAAACTCAGATGAACCCTTATTGCCATGAGCGTTTTCGGGTTGATAGAGCATAAATCCCCCGGGCTAGCCACATACGTAGAACACGTACTATTGTGAGAAAATAGGTAACCTAAAAAAAATCATATGCATATGTGACAATGCCAATTAAATCGCAAGAATACAATTCAAGAATATTTCAAGTCTCATCCACTCTTCTTAATTAAATACCGATCACTCAAATCGATAAATAACCAAGAATCCTACCCAGTGGAGTCGCCAAATCGTAGGCGTCGTTCGAAGTGCGCCTACGTTAAAGCATGTGGTGAATATGCTTGGTACTCATAGGAAGTGGGAATTGTCATTATACGATTAGGGACAAGGAAAGTAGGGAGCCGCCAACAAGTTTTTAAAGAACTTGTAAACTGTTCACGGATCATAAAAGGGAACCACGATAAAGGGACAACGAAGGCAACAACGATTGACCCGTCAAGGTTACACCCCATTCACAATCCATGAGATTACTAACTCCATATGGTTCGGAACCACGTAAGGAGGATCGGGGATGATGGTACGAAGTGAGTCATGGAGTCACATTCGCCCGTATTGGCCTCTATTCGATTCTTATAGTGAAAAGTGATTTCTGCGATTTCAAAGGCATACAAATAAAGATTCAATTTGCTCCAAACTATTATTATGCTAAATTGGTTTAATATTAATGCAACACATTATTCTAAAATATTTGTGATCACTTGAATTAAATAACAAGATTAAAAAGGATCCTAAACCGATTATCCAAATTATCTTATTAGGTGTGATTTTCAATTACATATTCCCTTTAACATGCAATATGGTGATCAATAAATATAAATAATATATACATTAATATTGGAAGAAATTTAACCATAATATCATTAGTCAAATCAAATATAAAATAACCCTAATCATGATACTAGCAATATGAATAAAAATAAGAGTAATTAAATGATTAACTACTCACTTTCCGCATTTCCTTGAATTGCTACATCATGAATAAACTGTTAGTAAGTTCAATAAAAATATAAATCAAATGGAAATTAAATTAAATAAATATATATTTGATTTGGTCTAAACCCTCAGTTATTTATACATTTCACGCCTTGGTTTAAGAACGGAACCTCGGGTTTAGTATAGACTTCTTGGAGTGCTTAATTAGGGGAAGTATTTTGAGAGAATAGGGTGGCTAGTATTTAGGCTAAAGAGGGAGAAGAGAATGATTTGATGATCAAGCTTGTTGGGGTAATATGACCTCTATTTATAGATAAAAAAAGAAGGGTCGAAGAATTAAGATAAGATCCGAATTAAATCGGAATAAAACTCGATAGACAGTAGTTTTTACGGTTTTTGTTTTTATCATATCTTTTGACCAGAAATTGGAATGAGATAAATAAGATATCGTTGGAAAGGTATTGAAGTCTACTTTCTAATCCAATTAGAATTAGATTAAAATATTTTGTAGAAGTAAAGATATGGCCGAAATAGTGGGACGGTGTCAGTTTTGGATAGAGTTTGATATTTTATTCATATCTTTTCCGTTATAGCTCGAAATTGATATTATAATCTATCATTGGAAAGATAATTTCAAGGGCTATCCAACCATCTAAGATTTTGGATTAAAAATATGAGTCACAAAAATAATATCTGTCTATCTTTGAACGTCTTTCAATTCAGATAAAAATAGGATTTTCAAAAAGAAAAGTTTTATTCGATTTCAAACTCTTTAATCTTATCTTTTCAAAAAGGATAATTAAGAATTTTTAGAAACTTATAGAAGCTTCTAATTAATCATAATTGGTTTAGGAATGGGATTAAATAATTTGGACCCTCCACATGATCATTGGGTCGTAGGTAAGGTGGGCTTAGGTTCGGTTTGGGCTCAGTTTAATATTTTGGCCATAACTTATTCGTTATAACTCGGATTTGGGCTTATAATATATCGTTGGAAAGCTCATTTCAAGCCCTATCCAAATATTCAATCATTGGACCCATATTATGGACCAAAATAAACTGAGATAAACGTTTTTATAAAAAGGACACGAAAGGAATGATTTTAAAGGACACGAAATGAATTATTTTGGGTTTAAAGGCACGAAAAGAGGAAAATAAGTTATGATATGGGGAAATGGGAAAGGAATTGGGTTGTTTTATGAAATGGAAATATGGATTTAAGCACTCCAAAAATTAAATACTCAATCCGACCAATAATGGCGGTGAAAGGTTGTTCATCATCGGGTTTGGTTTTGGGAAGACATTTTTAGGTGTCTACAACTAGCATCTACAAATATGCTATATATATAATTAGTGCAGCCAAATGCATCAAAGAATGGCACCATATTAATTATTAATTATCCAGGAAATTTTTTTTTTTTTAAAAAAAAACAAAATATATATATACGCAACTGTGATCTATCATAGGCGATCCTTTTATGATGTATATTTACAATATTTTAATAATAAAATAATATGTAAAATAGAACATCAATGTATCATAGGCATTATGTTTTATAAGAAAATAGATAGTTTAATTGTAGGCGTTTCCTATTCTATGAAAACAAAAATGCTCATCAATGATCACTGTTCTCTTTTTCTGAATTTAATATTATTATATACACATAAATAAAGCTGTCATCATTCATAGGCGTTCTATAGTTGTATCAATACAAAACGTATCTATGTGGCGTCTTATAAACCTTATAAGGCACCCTAGTTTAAGTACGCCTCTAAGGCGTTTATATAGCCTATTTTAGGCGTTCAATAAAGCGTATTTTGTTGTAGTGAACATTCATTCACATTCAAGCCTCAAGCAATTAATACTCTTGCATAGCTTTCTCTCTTTAAATATTGTTTGACTTCGGCATCGGAGGGGCCTTCCTCGGCACAACCCCCGAGGCCATTTTACGTGTGTTTGCTGTGCACGAAACCCTCGGCCCAGCATCACTTGGACCGAGTCAGTCTTCAGCCACATCTTAGGACCTTTGGCAAGGTCCCATTGTTTTCACCCGAAACAATTTGGCGCCGTCTGTGGGGAAGACTTTACAAAAATCTAAGCCAATCTCAATAGTTCTACCGTAATCTTAGTATCAATGGCTAAGAAACACAAGACCAAAATAGCAGTGCTTCCCCCTCGCGGAAGCGTCGAATAGCGCAAGGTAAGAGGCCCTTGGATCCTCTTACCCCAACACCATCGCCTTCACCGGAACGGAACTCTTCTAAGGGTGCTAGCTCGGGAGAGGCGTGTCGGGAGGAGTCTCTTTCTCCTATAATCCAATCTCAGCACAAGCCAAGTCCTCCTCGGTCCAATCATAGGACTCAATCAATCGTTCGGAGTAAACCTTTGAGCACCCATTCTCGCTCTCACACTAAACCGAGGACTCCTTTAACGGGGCCCAGTTCGAAAGAGGTAGAGAGGGCTTTGGCGGTACTCATGGACGCCATGAAGGCCCAAAACATGCCACCTCCACGCGACCAAACTCCTCCACAAACCAGGCACCAGCGGAGAAGGCTCGGCCAGGAGGGGGAGAGACCTCCCTCCTTTAGGGAGTTGGCAGAATGGGAAGAGGACACTTGGAGAACCGAACAAGAAAGGAAAAGGAACTCTCATTTCTTCAAAGAACCCTCTACCCAGCTCACCTAGAGCAAAACTCACAAAAGCAGCAGCTCTGCCTCTCGGCCAGAGACTGTCCTCCGAAGCGCTCTCGACCGACTAGGCGATAGGGAACGGAGTGTGCATAGCCGTCTCTCCTTCCCTGTAGCCGAGGCCCAACCTTCCCAGTCGGGGACGAAAACCACTCCTACCTCTCTGAGAGGGAGGAGCGCGGTTCCCTCGGCTAGGAACAAGGGTAGGGCCGTGATGCTTCCTACCAGTTCTCTATTTGAGCAATGGATTCTGGAAGAACATGTGCCGACGGTTAAAATCCCGTTGCACATTACTTACGATGGGACTTCGAATCCGAAGGACCATATTGCCTCCTACGAGCGGCATATGCACCTGTGCCCCAGGTGCGAAGCGACCTGGTGCAAATATTTCCCTACTACTCTCAAAGGGGTCGCACAAGCGTGGATCTCCAAGGGGGTAAAGGAAGGCTCCATAAATGGGTGGGACGACCAGTCCGCCAAGTTTAGGAGCAAGTTTTCCACGGCGAATCGTCGAGAAAAGACTACTGTAGAGCTCATACGCCTGCAGCAAGGGGAGGGCGAAAGCCTTCGGGATTATCTGACTCGTTTCAGCAACGAGTCATCCAGCGTTTCCCAGCTGGATCAAGGGCTGGCCGTCTTTGCCATTCAAAACGACCTTCAGCCAGGAAAGTTCCTTGACTTCATGGTCATGCATCCCCCGTAGACCTTGGAGGAAGCTCTGAACGCTTTGGATAAGTTCATCCGAGCTGAAGAGTGGAACAAAACAAAAACCCAACCTCAATCTGGGGGCGGGAAGAAAAAACAACAACCGTCTGAAGGCCAGGGCCAGAAGTCGAAAGGAAAGGCGAAAGCCTCGGAACAAACTCCGACCAACGAGCCGAAGAAGGAAAAGTCTGCTCCCTTCTTGGGCTGATACGAATCCTACACTCCCGCTCGCCCTTCCGCGCGCTAAGATCTACATCGTGACGAAGGAGGAACAGAGTTATCGAAAGCCAAGACCACTCTTAGAGTGGTATCAGCAAAAAAATAAAAATCAGTGGTGTGAGTTCCATGAGTCACCGGGACACAACACTGAAGAATGTATCCATGTGAAGGACCAAATCTAGGATATGGTCCAGAAGGGGTACTTGAAAAAATATATCGCGGATCACCGCAAGAAAAATAAGGCTGAGAAATCCAAAAAGGACTTTCGGCAAGAAATTGACTTTCCCCGAAAGAACAGCAAAACTGCGGAGGGAAAATTCCGCCCCCCCCCCCATTCATGTTATCTCGGGAGGAGTATACTCTCGGAGGGAGCACAAGCGTCAACTTAGGGCTCTGACCCATCAGGTGAACAATGTCAGCATTCAGCCGCCCTAGTCACCGGTGCCGTACATGACGTTCACATCCGCTGACTGCTAGGGGGTGACGTACCCTCACGAGGACCCGTTGGTGATCATCGCCACGGTGGCCAACCACGACGTCAGAAAGGTTCTTGTTGATGGTGGTAGCGGAGCAAACATTTTATTCTGAAAGGCCTATAACCAAATTAAGCTGAAGCCCAAGCACCTCACGTCGATACCCTACCCCGGTATCCGGATTCAACAGAGCTTCAACTTATCCAGATGGGAAGGTGACCCTTCTTGTCACCATCGGCTGCGACGAAGTAGCTAGGAACGTCATGACTGAATTTTTAGTCATCGACGCTCCTTCAGTGTACAACGTGATCATGGGGAGACCCATAATTCATGAGATTTAAGGGGTAGTCTCGACATACCACCAGCTTATGATCTATGTTTCGGATGCTGGCTATCCCAAAAGAATCAAGGGTAGCCAAAAGGAAGCCCGAAGGTGCAACTTCCTCAAGCCATCCACCAGTCGTTTAGAAGATGACGACAAGGATGAGGAGGAGAAAGAAAAATAGCCAAGTGCGAAGAAGCCGAAAGGCCTAAGTGCTTCGGCCCAAGGTGCTCTGGCCAAAGAAAAGGGGCCAGAGAAGGAAAAGGCTAGCTCTTCATCTGAGATGAAAGACTTTGAGAGCCAGCCAAAAAAGAAAAAATCTGGGACGTCTACTGATATAGACAGCAGGCAAGATAGTGAACAGTCCGGCCCCACAACAATGGAGCTGGACCAGCAGACTGAAACGGTCGAGTTGACCAAAGGAGACGTTGAAAAATGTGTTACAATCGGGCTGGATCTTGATCCGATTGTCCGCGTTGAGCTCATCCAACTCCTTTGGGACAACCGAGATGTGTTTGCTTTCTCGGCAGCTGACATGCCCGAGATAAGTGCAGACCTCACCTCTCATAAGCTTAACGTTGACCTAACGTGTCGGCCAGTTAAGCAAAAGAAGCGGAATTACTCTGCAAATAAGAACCGAGACATCGCAGCCGAAGTCAAAAAGTTGCTGGATGCAGGCTTCATCGAACCCTGTCAGTATCCAGAATGGCTGGCCAATATGGTGATGGTTCAGAAGGCAAATGGCACCTGGAGAATGTGCGTTGACTTCACGGACCTAAATAAGGCTTGTCCGAAGGATTTCGATCCCTTGCCGAGGATCGATCAGCTAGTCGACTCGACAATTGCCCATGCCTTGCTTAGTTTCATGGACGCATTCTCGGGGTACCATCAGATATTCATGCACCCCGACGACCGAGCAAAGACGACATTTGTCACGAACGCCGGGAATTACATTTACAAAATGACGCCCTTCGGATTGAAAAATTTGGGGGGCAACTTATCAAGGGCTGGTGGATCAGGTTTTTGCCGATCTAAAAGGCCGAAACATGGAAGCCTACGTTGACGATTCGATCGTCAAAAGCAAAAAAGATGAGGACCATGTTAAGGACCTGGCCGAAACCTTCGCCACCTTAAGAAAGCACCAAATGAAGCTGAATTTGAAGAAGTGTGTCTTCGGCGTGAAGTCAGGGAAATTCCTTGGATTCATGGTCAGTAAAAGAGGGATTGATGCCAATCCCGCCAAGGTGCAAGCAACGCTCGATCTTCCCGAGCCGAAAACAAAGAGGGACGTTCAGCGGCTCACCGGAAGAATGGCAGCCCTCTCAAGGTTCATCTCTAGAGCCTCAGATAAGGGGTTACCTTTCTTCAAAGCCCTAAAACTCCCATAAACAAAAGAGCTCGTCTGGGAAGACGAGCAAAGAGAAGCCTTCAAGTAGCTTTGGGAGCATCTAGCTCAACTCCCAACACTAGCTAGCCAAGTAGAGGGAGAATCTCTGTACTTATACGTTGCTGTTAGCCCAGCCACCATCAGTGCAGTGCTGCTGAGGAAAAGAAAATAAAATTCAGCAACCGATCTACTTCGTCAGCCACACTCTGACGGATGCCGAGACCCGCTACCCCCTACTCAAGAAGTTTCTTATGCAGTACTAGTAGCCGCTCAAAAGTTAAGGCCCTACTTCGATTGCCATCAAATAGTGGTCCAAACTGATCAGCCGCTGGAAAAAGTCCTCGGCAAAGTTGAAAAATCTGGTAGGTTGGCCAAGTGGGCTTTCGAGCTCACAGAGTTCAGCATCAGCTACCATCCGAGAGCAGCCATTAAGGCTCAAGCTGTAGCGGACATCCTGGCTGAATGCTCGTACCAGGAGACGCTAGATGACGAAAAGAAAATCAGGACCGTTTTAACGGATGGGTCCTCCACCGTAAATGGTTCGGGGGCATGGGTAGTGATAGCCTCTCCCGAAGGCAAATCCTTTGAGTATGCACTAAAATTTTCTTTCAAAGCTTCGAACAATGAAGACGAATATGAGGCAGCAATCACTGGCCTAGATTTGTGCATCTCTTTGGAAGATGAACATGTTAGTCTGAAGACGAACTCTCAGCTAGTTGCATATCAGATCGGTGGTAGCTACGAGGCCAAAGAGCCCTCAATGATAGCTTATCTTGCCGAGATCAAATCACTCATTGCAAATCCGAGAACTTTTGAAGTTCAGCTGATCCCAAGGGGTTAGAATGCTCTAGCCGACGCACTCTCCAAACTTACTAGTTCAACTCTCACCGAGCTGAACCAATCGCTCTATGTGGAAGTGCGCTTAGAAAGAAGCTTCGACGAAGCACATGAAGTGTGCTGCGTTGACCAAGAACCTAGCTGGATGGACCCCATCCTAGATTTCAAACTTTGGGGGGAAATTCCCGAAGACAAAGTTTTGGCCTCCAAACTGAAGCGAACCAGCTCAAGGTTCATCATCTTCAAGGGAGAGCTTCTGAAAAAGTCCTTCTCAGCCCCATTGCTGAAGTGTGTGGACCCAACCGATGCAGATTACATCCTTTGGGAAATTCACCTTGGCATCTATGGGAACCATATTGGGGGAAGGACCTTAGCCCACAAGGCATTGAGGGCCGGATATTATTGGCCCACCGTGATCTCAGATGCTAAGGAGCTAGTCAGAAAGTGTGAAAAATGCCAAAAATTTGCACCACTTATCCATCAGCCAGCTAGAGACCTTCAACCGATCCTTAATCCGCTTCCGTTTTCTCAATGGGGGTTTGATATCTTGGGTCCCTTTCCAGACGCACCGTACCAAAAAAATGGTTGGTGGTCGGCATAACTATTTCAACAAATGGATTGAGGCTGAAGCAGCTTCGAATATCACAGAGCAAACTGTTAGGAAATTCATCTGGCAGAACATCATCACTCGCTTTGGTATTATGAAGGGTTTTGTCTTCGATCATAGGAGGCAATTTGATAATTTGCCGCTGAGGCGGTACACATATCAGTTCGGCATCAAGTTGGCATATTCGGCAGTGTGTCACCCACAAAGAAATGGCCAAGCCGAAGCTGCAAATAAACAAATCCTCCACGCTTTGAAGAAAAGGGTTGAAGATCAAAAGTCCAAGTGGATAGAGGAACTCCTAGGTACACTCTGGTCACTTCGAACAATTGAAAAAGAGGCAACGAGCTATTCACCTTTTGAGCTGGTGTATGGTGCCGAAGCTGTTCTTCCAATGGAAATTAGTTTCGAAAGTCAACGAGTGCACCACTTCTAGGCTGAGAACGAGAAACTTATGAAGGAATCCCTTGATTTCCTCGATGAAGTAAGAGACTCAGCCCGAGACAGAATGGCCGCTTACAAGCAAAGAATCAGCAAATTTTATGACCGAAGAGTTCATGCGAGGCCTCTAAAAGTTGGAGACCTCGTCCTTCAAAATTCTGCGGCAGTTTAGAAGAGCCGAATCCATGGGAAACTCTCAGCTTCTTGGGAGGGACCCTATGAAATTTATGATGAGCTTCAGCCAGGAACATACCGACTTCAGTAGTTGGATGAAACTGAGCTGAAAAATCACTGGAATGCTGATGTACTTAAGAAATATCACGTGTAAATCCTTTGGGGCAAAACAATCTTTGTAAGTACATTTTGGATTATTAATGAAAGGCCTCAGAGCCACTATTTCTACAAATATTTGCAATTTTTATTCTTTCATTTTTTTTTATTTTTCTATCTACTCTTCAGCCCTGTCTGAAACCTTCGCCTTCAGGGCACTGGGTTTCAGATTGCTGATAAACTCGTCTTTTAAAGAACTATGGCTTTCAGCTGAAGTGAAAACTTCATTAAGGCTTGTTCTCCAAGACAATGAGTCCATGAACAAATCTGGGATTTTCCGTAATTAAGCCTTGTATCCCAAAGGGCCGTTATCTAAAACATTACCTTCAGTTGGCCCTGTGTTTCAGATATCCATTCTTTCAGATAGACAGAAAACCAAGAATAATAGCATAACTGTTAGAAATTTTTACTTAGCTTCATTAGAAAGCAAAAGAGACAAGAAACCACCTTAGAAATCCGAAGACCTAGTCTTCAAATTTTTGGGGGGCCTAAGGCACTACAAGTGCAGATTATATCATTGTCAGCTAAAATCTTCAAAGCCGAAGCTTTTCACTAAGCAAATTTTGCGAGAAATTTCGAAACTCAAAAAAAGCAAGCATGCAAGTTCAAAGCAATGGAAGAAAAGCGTGAGATGCATAATAAAAAGTTATGCTCGGATTACGAGATACAAAGTTAACTGCTTGAAAACATAGAAATAAAATATCGACAGCCGCCCACAAGCGGAAAATAACAGCTGCCGAAATGCGTACAAAGGCAAAAATATAAAGTTTTGTACACTAAGGCAAGCTGAAGCAAAATTAGAGGCAAAAAACATTCAAAAATGGCATTTGTAATTCTAAGAGCAAGTTGATCCGCAAGATTTTGAAGACGACTGCCCGAGTCCCTAGGTTTCAGCTGAAGGGTCAGGCCTTCTAGCAGCGCTGGGGTCTAAGGTGGCATCAGCTCCGGCTGCTGAAGAAACGGGCTGAACTTGAGCTTGGGCTTCACCCTCTTTGTTCTCAGCTTCCTCAGCTTGGAGGCGGTTCTCTAGATCAACCTCGGCCTGACTGGCATATTCCATATAAGGGTCTTTGGGGTCTTCAGCCCAAATTATACATTGATACCAGTCCAAATCAGGAGCTGCATGGAGAGCCAATCTCCGGGCCACCCTGTACCCATTCCTGTAGGCCGTTGAATATTCCTCATTGGAGTAAATTTTGACAGCAAGCTGAGCCTCAGCATCAGCCAACTTCTTTTGAACCTTCTCCAAGGCCTTCTGGGAGGACTCCTGTTGCTCTGTTAGCTTGGCCTCGGCGTCAGTGAGCTGCTGCTCCGTTTGCTTGGCCTTGTCCCGAGCCTGGGATAACTCAACTTCCTTGTCATTCGGTTGAGCTTCCAAGGTGGTCACCTTCTGCCCCCGAGCCTCGAGTTAGACTCCGACCTCAACTAGCTCGTTCTCTTTGTCTTCATAGGCCTTTCGGTGACGATTTGCATCAGCCTCCAAGATCTTGACCCATTGCTGAAACAAAGCTTCCCGAGCCAGCACTCGGGAAAGAACCTCAGTATCAATTTTTTGCTCGATCTTGGCCTTGAGGCTTTTGACATCGACAGCGCCGAAGGCTTTGATGAGAGCCTCAACCTCGTTCATCATCGGCTAGACTTCCTTCTCCATTTCCTCGCAGAAAGTGTTGAAGGAATCCAAGACTTGCTGGGCCCTATCTTCAGCTTTCTCTTTCTTGTGCTTAGCAAGCTTTGCCTCTGCTTCAGCGATGTCCACTCTTTCTTGTAGAGTGTCAATCATCTCACAGGTCAGAGTATGATTGTGGACAACATGTAGAGTTAAGGTTCAGTTCAAGAAATAAATAAAGTAATAAATGAAATGGGCTGAATTGCTGAAGTAAGATATGAAATACTCTCAAGTACATGCATCAGCAGCCTTTAGTTGTCTAGTGCGGGGTCTGGGATCAAAGGACCAGGCTCGGCTATCCCAGCAGTTGCTCAAACATACCACTCTCGGACCTGCTCCATCTCGGACAATTGGGAGCAACCGCCGAAATAAGCCTCAGCGTTCTCTCCAGGCTTTCCCCAGATCTCAGCCCGAGCGCTGTCAGGGATGGAGACTCGGCGTGCTGAGAAGCCCATGTCCCCTTATTGAAAGGTCTTGAAGGAAGGGAACGATGTTGATGGGGCTTCTTCAGCCTTGTTAGGATCAATCGTTTCCCCTCCCTCTCTAGTTCGGTCCCCATCGGCGCGGACCTCCTCAGTTTCTCTAGCAGGTTAACTAGTGAGGGCGTCAACCTCTTGCTGAATCTAAGTAGTGAAGCTTTCGGGGGCTGCATCGTCACCAGGGAGCTCAGCAGCGCTCCCCTTGTTTAATACCTCCTCGGGAACCCCCTCCTTTGGGTCAGGGGTTCGCTGATCTACCTCCATTTCTCCAGTATGGGGAGGTGGTGGAGGGGTCTTCCGTGGAGAGGGAATTGGTGGTGGTGGTTGAGTATCGGCTACTTTGACTATCGTTTTCGAAACTGACGTTTCTACAAACTCAGTCAAAGTGGGGGCTTCTGTAGACACCTAAAAATGTCTCCCCAAAACCAAACCCGATGATGAACAACCTTTCACCGCCATTATTGGTCGGGTTGAGTATTTAATTCTTGGAGTGCTTAAATCCATATTTCCATTTCATAAACCAACCCAACTTCTATCCCATTTGCCCAAACCATAACTTATTTTCCTCTTTTCGTGCCTTTAAACCCAAAATAATTCATTTCGTGCCTTTAAAATCATTCATTCCGTGTCCTTTTTATAAAAACGTTTAATCCAGTTTATTTTGGCTCATAATCTGGGTCCAATGATTTAATAATTGGATGGGGTTTGAAAAGATATTTCCAACGATATATTATAAGCCCAAATCCGAGTTATAACGAATAAGTTATGGCCAAAATATTAAACTAAGCCCAAACTGAACTTAAGCCCACCTTACCTACGACCCAATGATCATGTGGAGGGTCCAAATTATTTAATCCAATTCCTAAACCAATTAGGATTAATTGGAATCTTCTATAAGTTTCTAAAAGATCTTAATTATCCATTTTAAAAAGATAAGATTAAAGAGTTTGAAATTGAATAAAACTTCTTTTTTGAAAATCCTAATTTTATTTGAATTGAAAGACGTTCAAAGATAGACAGATATTATTTTCGTGCCTCATATTTTTTATCCAAATTTTATATGGTTGGATAGCTCTTGAAATTATCTTTCCAATTATATATTATAATATCAATTCCGAGCTATAACGGAAAAGATATGAATAAAATATCAAACTCTATCCAAAACTGACACCGTCTCACTATTTCGGCCATATCTTTTATTTTATAAAATATTTTAATCTGATTCTAATTGGGTTATAAATTAGACTTCAATAGATTTCCAACGGTATCTTATTCATCTTATTCCAATTTCTGGATCAAAATATATGATAAAAACAAAAATCGCAAAAACTGCTGTCTATCGCAAGAGTTTTAATCCGATTCGAACTCGATCTTTCCTTGATTCTTCGACCCTCTTTTTTCCTTATAAATAGAGGTCATATCACCCCTTTTTTCAATCATCAACAAGCTTGATGATCAAATCCTTCTCTCTTTGACACCAAAAATCATTCTTCTTCTTCTCTCTCTCTCATATTCTAAGCCTTAAACCTATATTCCTAATTACACCATTCTTCCCTTAAGCACTCCAAGGAGTCTATACTAAACCCGAGGTTCCGTCCTTAAACCAAGGCGTAAAAGGTATAATTGACTGTGGGTTTGGACCAAATCAACTCTACTTTAATTTAATTTCCATTTGATTTATATTTTTATTGAAGTTACTAACAGTTTATTTATGATGTAGCAATTTAAAGGAACGCGCGGAATGTGAGTAATTAATTAATTTAATTACTCTAAATTTATTTTAATATTGCTAGTATCATGATTAGGGTTATTTTATATTTGATTTGACTAATGATATTATTGTTAAATTGCTTCCAATATTAATGTTTATTCTATTATTTTTATGATCACCATATTGCATGTTTAAAGGGAATATGTAATTGAAAATCACGACTAATAAGATAATTTGGACAACCGGTTTAGGTTCCTTTTTAATCATGTTAATTAATTCAAGTGATCACAAATATTTTAGAATTATGTGTTGCATTAATATTATACCAATTTAGCTTAATAATAGTTTGGAGCAAATTGAATTTTTGTTTGTATGCCTTTGAGATCGCAGGAATCACTTTTCACTATAAGAATCGAGTAGAGGCCAATACGGGCGAATGTGACTCCATGACTCACTTCGTACCGTCATCCCCGATCCTCCTTTCGTGGTTCCGAACCATATGGAGTTAGTAATCTCATGGATTATGAATGGGGTGTAACCTTCACGGGTCAATCGTTGTTCCCTATCGTTGTCCCTTATTCGTGGTTGCCTTTTATGATCCGTGAACGGTTTACAAGTTCCTTAAAAACTTGTTGGCGGCTCCCTACTTTCCTTGTCCCTAATCGTGTCCCTTATCGTATTATGTCAATTCCCACTTCCTATGAGTGCCAAGCATATTCACCACATGCTTTAACGTAGGCGCACTTCGAGCGACGCCTACAATTTGGCGACTCCACTGGGGAGGATTCTTGGTTATTTATCGATTTGAGTGATCGGTATTTAATTGATATGAGTGGATGAGACTTGAAAGATTCTTGAATTGTATTCCTGCGATTTAATTGGTATTTTCACATATGCATATGCTTTTTAGGTTACCTTTTTTTTCCACAATAGTACGTATTTTATGTATGTGGCTAGCCCGGGGGATTTAAGCTCTATCAACCCAAAAACGCTCATGGCAATAAGGGTTCATCCGAGTTTTTAAATCCACCCAAACCATGGAGTCGAGTTCGATTTCATCACGAACTCCCGGAGCCGCCCGTTGGCATACACCCTCAAGGGAGGCTGCCTTGCTAACGCGTCCAAACTCTTAACCATGGTACCCTTTGACACCCTTTTAAGCTTGACCATAGTCGAACATAGATCTTGACTCTAGGTTGCGAACTTTATTACATCATTCGTGACGATGTGCTTACATGTGCATTTTTTTTATTGATTTTTTCTAATTTTTTTTTTATTAAACCCTTTTTTTTTTTTAGAGTAGAGTCATAGATTTTTTTTTTTTATAATTTTTGAGTCACCCGAATTTTTATTCCCGTATACTGCACAATAGTCAGCTTGTTTTGGTCATAGCCGAAGTTCTAGAAAGAGTTATGTGTCGTACAACCTATGGATCTGTAGCCCCGAGTTTTATCTTTCATTTGGAGCTGGTTTCGTCCTAATCAGAGTCACAGATCAAAAGTTATAACCGATATACTACAACCTGTCTAGTTTAGGTGTCTTTTTAACGTTACCTTTTTTATTTTATGTTTTTTTTAAAAAAAAAAAATCGTGTCAAGCTAGTCTTAGCCAAGCGCTTTAATCCGTGTCAACTCGTATAACATAGGATTATAGATTTTTTTTTTTTTTTTTATACCCATGAGTCATAACTCTTCTAGAATTCTTGTTCTCTTCCTAGTTTCTTGTGATCGATTTTTGTGCTAACCTTAACATGTGTTCTTTGTCTTTGATTGTGGTTGATCTTATTTATGACTAATGATTGCCAATGGACCGTTTTCACCTAGTAAATAGCATAAACATTAAAATTGGACAAAATTAATCTAGTTAGTTTGTCTTTTAGTCTTCCGTGTTATTTGGTCATTGGGTCCTTTGTTTTTCACAACGTCCTCATGTCTAGCCTTGCGATCATACCACGAGTCTTAATAAACTCACCTAATCACACATGTTGAGTCATTGCACACACTTTGTCTTAGAGTAATGCACTATATTGTTTATGATCGTATATTAGGACCATGCATGCGTCATTTTCCGTCGTAATAGGAATGAGTGGAGTATTTCCCATCAGATTTCAAAATTGTTTCATACACTCTTCCTTTCCAATCCGAGTATTGAGTGAATGCATTAAGTGAAATCATCCTTACACAGTACTTGAGTCTAAAATCACTAGGCAATAGTTAGAAGAATAAGGGGAACGTCATTCCTTCCTTCTTTTCTTCTAATCAAAGCATCAACAACAACAAATTTCTTGTCCCCCTAGTGGTAACAAGTAATTCATAAGCAACCATGAAGACGAAGCACAAGCTATAAGACAAGTTTCCATACAAGATTTCATGCTTTTTTTTCTTCTTTTGTTTCAACCCTCTCCCCTAATAAATCTAGCATAGGTTCCCGTTATCCATGTGTACTGTCTATGTGTCATATTTCTTACCTTTTCCATCAATGAGCATTCCTTTCCATTGCAATCGATCATCGAATTCATTCGCAAAAAAAATCAATTACCGAACTAAACACAAGGTACGCCAATGATTTGAGGCACCTTTGCAACCTTGTCATCCCCTGTTAACTGTTCAATCACATTCCATTTCTTCATCACCCACTTTGAGCCTCGTCTAACGTTTGGCTTTCATTTCTTCAACCCACATTCACTCAACCCTGGGATTAGAAGATGTGTAATTGTATAACATTCAAAAAGCAAGTAAAAAAAAAAAAGCAGCAAAGCAACAATAAAACAATGTCTAAAGGCAAGTGTTCCAATGTCTTTGATATGATCACGTCTCAAATTGTGTCTCTCATCGAGTGCTTGGTACCATGCCTGAGAAACATGAATGCTAAGTGAGTGATGGACCGCATGATCTGAGATTGCCTACATTGATTCAAAAGAATTAAAGAAAAAAAAAATTCAAAACAAAAAAAATATATGAAAAATAAAACTTGCAAAGTCTAATACACAATTGCATATCTTGGGGGCTTCTCTCGGGTCTTGAGCCTTTTACCCCTTTCTTCCTTAAACCTTTAACTTAACCACATTACAACCCTTGAAAGACCTCTTTGAGGTGTGCACACACTTGTGCAAAGTTCGGTTAGAGCTACGTTCGGCCTGATTCCTAACAGATACGTAGGCAACCTCATATTGAGGTGCGGCCACATTCATATTCATATCCATGCATGATCGAGTCAAAGAATATCCAATGCTTACCCCTACCCATTTAGAGCTAGGCTTGGGGGCTTGAACCCACATCATTTAGCCTACCCAGCCTAAAGAGTCATCATCTTTGGTTCTTCTCACATATATTTCCATCACCATAACCTTTGCAGCCAGCCTTAGTATCACATTCACACACTTCACTCACACATCCATATCCATATCAATCATCCTTCCCTTTAAGAGCCCTTTATCATGAAATCTTGTTTCAACATTGTGCATGTTTCAAGACAACATTCATTAGAAGAAACATTTTATACTTGCTTAGCTTCCTGACTTGAGCAATATTCATTGTTTTATGCATCGCATAATGTGCTGAGAAACATTTATATATCAATAATTTTTAATCATAAAAAGCATATCGTGCTTAGCTCCTTGACCTAAGCAACGTTCATTATGCAATAATCACTTTATCTGTATACGTGCTTAGCTTCCAGACCTAAGTGATGTTCAAGATCGTTTCTTTACACCATATATGATGCTTATCTCCATGACCTAAGTTCATTCATCGTGTCATATGATGTAATTGTCCTTAGCCTCCTGGCCTAAGGACATGCATCATGCATACATTACTTTCAAGAAAAGCAATTCAATCCATGCGATTCATTTTGTCTTGCTCAACGAGGAAGTTCAAAATTTCTTTCCTTTTTTCGCGTCTTTTCTTTTGGGGAAGTTTAAAAAAGCTTTTTCAAAATTTTCTCATCGAGGGAAGTTCGAAAATAAAAGTTCAGTTTTCACATCTTTCTTTTTCGGGAGAAAGTCGGTACCCTCCACTCATGACAAAAATTGACGGAAAATTTTTGTTTTTGCATCTTCGTTTGCTTGTGTCTGCACACATACATATACACACACACACACACTCACAAGTCATACACATGTCATGTCACATCAAGTCAAACTTGGTCAAGTCAGTGGTCAAGTCAATCACAATATATACGAGTCTATTAGCATATTTATTTTTTGCAGGTCTCATCTACAGCCCACGTCCGGGGACAAGCGGACCATCTACAGCCCACGTCCGGGGACAAGCGGACCATTTACAGCCCACGTCTGGGGACAAGCGGACCATTTACAACCAACCCACGTCCGGGGACAAGCGGACCATCTACAGCCCACGTCCGGGGACAAGCGGACCATCTACAGCCCACGTCCGGGGACAAGCGGACCATTTACAGCCCACGTCCGGGGACAAGCGGACCATCTACAGTCCACGTTGGGGGACAAGCGGACCATCTACAGCCCACGTTCGAGGACAAGCGAACCATATACAGACCACGTTCGGGGACAATCGAACCACCATCATTTCATGACGCAAGGTTCTCGATACATAGAGACTTGCAATCTCATCATTTGTCGACTTTCCTCAAGCATGAAAAGTATTATCTGGTGGATTTTTTCAAGCATAGAAAACCGCCAAATTCCTTTGTCGGCTTTCCTCAAGCATGGAAAACATTATCGGTGGATTTCTTCAAGCATAGAAAAACGCCAAAATAATATGTCGACTTTCCTCAAGCATGGAAAGTGTCATCCGGTAGGTTTCTTCAGGCTTAGAAAGCTACCAAACTCATCTGTCGGCTTTCCTCAAGCATGGAAAGCATTTCGACAAACGTCATCCGGTGGATTCCTTCAAGCATAGGAAAATACCAAACTCATTTGTCACCGATACACTGGTGTCAGATAAGCGTTCTATCCCTTTACTCTTTTATCTGTGGAATTAACATTTTTTGCAGGTATCGGCATATACAGAGTGATTTAGGATCGCAGAACGTCTTGAATCATTCTCCGTCCCAATCGACTACTTTGAATATCGTTTTCGAAACTAGCGTTTCTACAAACTCAGTCAAAGTGGGGGCTTCTATAGACACCTAAAAATGTCTCCCCAAAACCAAACCCGATGATGAACAACCTTTAACCGCCATTATTGGTCGGGTTGAGTATTTAATCTTGGAGTCCTTAAATCCATATTTCCATTTCATAAACCAACCCAACTTCTAGCCCATTTCCCCAAACCATAACTTATTTTTCTCTTTTCGTGCCTTTAAACCCAAAATAATTCATTTCTTGTCCTTTAAAATCATTCATTTCGTGTCCTTTTTATAAAAACGTTTAATCCAGTTTATTTTGGTCCATAATCTGGGTCCAATGATTGAATAGTTGGATGGGGATTTAAAAGAGCTTTCCAACGATATATTATAAGCCCAAATCCGAGTTATAAAGAATAATTTTTTGCCAAAATATTAAACTGAGCCCAAACCGAACCTAAGCCCACCTTACCTACGACCCAATGATCATGTGGAGGGTCCAAATTATTTAATACCATTCCTAAACCAATTAGGATTAATTGGAAGCTTCTATAAGTTTCTAAAAGATCTTAATTATCCTTTTTGAAAAGATAAGGTTAAAGAGTTTGAAATTGAATAAAACTCCTTTTTTGAAAATCCTATTTATATGGTTGGATATCCCTTAAAATTATCTTTCCAATGATATATTATAATATCAATTCCGAACTATAACGGAAAAGATATGAATAAAATGTCAAACTCTATCCAAAACTAACACCGTCTCACTAATTCGACCATATCTTTTATTCTACAACATATTTTAATCTGATTCTAATTGGGTTAGAAATTAGACTTCAAGAGCTTTCTAACGATATCTTATTCATCTTATTCCGATTTCTGGATCAAAAGATATGATAAAAACAAAATCTGTAAAAATTGCAGTCTATCGAGTTTTATTCCGATTTAATTCGGATCTTATCTTAATTCTTCGACCCTTCTTTTTTTTTTCTCTATAAATAGAGGTCATATCTCCCCTTTTTCATTCATTAACAAGCTTGATCACAAAATAATTCTCTTCTCCCTTTTTAGCCTAAATACTAGCCACCCTATTCTCTCAAAATACTTCCCCTAATTAAGCACTCCAAGGAGTTCATACAATACCCAAAGTTCTATACTTAAACCAAGGCGTGAAAGGTATAATTAACTGAGGGTTTGGACCAAATCAAATCTAATATTTAATTTAATTTAATTTTCATTTGATTTATATTTTCATTGAAGTTACTAACAGTTTATTAATGATGTAGCAATTTAAAGGAACGCGCAGAATGTGAGTAATTAATTAATTTAATTACTCTTATTTTAATTTTAATATTGCTAGTATCATGATTAGGTTAATTTTATATTTGATTTGAATAACGCTATTATTGTTGAATTGCTTCCAATATTAATGTTTATTCTATTATTTTTATGATCACCATATTGCATGTTTAATGGGAATATGTAATTGAAAATCACGCCTAATAAGATAATTTGGACAACCGGTTTAGGTTCCTTTTTAATCTTGTTGTTTAATTCAAGTGATCACAAATATTTTAGAATTATGTGTTGCATTAATATTCAACCAATTTAGCTTAATAATAGTTTGGAGCAAATTGAATATTTTGTTTGTATGCCTTTGAGATCGCAGGAATCACTTTTCACTATAAGAATCGAGTAGAGGCCAATACGGGCGAATGTGACTCCATGACTCACTTCGTACCATCATCCGCGATCCTCCTTTCGTGGTTCCGAACCATATGGAGTTAGTAATCTCATGGATTATGAATGGGGTGTAACCTTCACGGGTCAATCGTTGTTGCCTTCGTTGTCCCTTTATTCGTGGTTGCCTTTTATGATCCGTGAACGGTTTACAAGTTCCTTAAAAACTTGTTGGCGGCTCCTTACTTTCCTTGTCCCTAATCGTATATGTCAATTCCCACTTCCTATGAGTGCCAAGCATATTCACCACATGCTTTTAACGTAGGCGCTCTTCGAGCGACGCCTACAAGTTGGGGTTGGAGGACCCTTTGTACCTTTGGGAACCCTGCCCTTGCCAGCGGCAGGCTCCCTTATTACAACGCCAAGCATCGGCCTTAGCGTGAAATCGCCATGACCCACACAGCTGGGTCCGTCCTTCTTCTTTTCCTTTGGTTCAGGGGTTGCTCATCTATATCTTCATAATCCGAAGACTCATATTCCGAAAGATCTTTTGGTCGTGCAGGAGCTTTCCCCTCTCTCCTTCTGCTCTCTTCCTCAGACTGCATAAGTGGGGGGCAAGAAGGGTTTGAGCAAAAAAAAAAAAAAAAAAAAAAAAAAACCAACAAAAGCAAAGCGCTGAAGGCTTTACCAAAGTCCTCGGCTGAGCCTTGGTTGCAGAAGTTCCTTGCTCGGCAGCACCACAGGTTCCTACACCTCCTTCTAAGGCTTCAATTGCCTTAATAACCTCTTTGGCTGTTCGAGCAGCTTGTTCTTCTTCAGGAAGCAAACGCCTCAAAGGATCTCACTTTTCCCACCAAGGCTTTTGCTTCAAATAATCTGTAGCAGCCTCAATCTAAAGGCCAGTCAAATGTAGATGCAACGGACGGTCCTTCGGATCAGTGATTGCGGGAGCTCGGTCTAGGATGACCCTTTTAGCGTTTACTCCTAGCCGACTGTAGTCGATCCCTAAAGTGGCCTCGCTCAGCTCTGAAAAAAGAAAAGGCAGAGTGAAGGAGTTAGTTTCATGAAGCAGACAATTTGAAATTCTGAAGTAGTTGCAAAACGAAAAGTAAGCAAATAGAGCAAGTCCTCAGCCCCAGCCGAAGGTACTTACCGCCTCTGAACTTTCGGATGAGGCCGAGAACCGCCAGCATCTTCTCTTGGAAGGCATAGTGGGTGTTCGGAAGCCATCTCGTCGGGATGAACTTCATCCGGCCAGATCCCCCGTGATTGTCTTGCTTCCCGAAGAAATGAATCTGCTCGTAGCTGGGGTGGCTAGCGGCATCAGGGTCTTCATGACCCAAATCCTGCATATTCGGATCAGGTCTAGAAAGGTAGCGAGGAGCCCTAAAGAAGTGGGCGTGCTCCGGATCCGCGGGAGCCCTAATCTAGATCCATTGACCTCTTTAGTCTTTGTCCAAAGAGTTGTTCGGCCACAAAGTCAGATACTATGGATGACTCTCAATGCGCCACCAGCCGGAGCCATGCTGACCATATTGGCTCTGGGTGTTCGGCACCAGCTTGTGCAACTTTCGGAAACAGTGCAGGTTCGGCATAACAACAAAGAACCGGCAGACCCAGAGATATGTCATCACTCGCCGAATGCTGACGGGTGTCAATAGGCACAGGCAGATCCTATACTTTATCAAAATATCCCTGATGAAGGGATCCAGAGGGAACCGAAGCCCGTACTGTAACTACCGAGTGTAAACCCCCGCATACCCAGGGGGTGGACGATGAATCCTATCTGTAGGTGCTGGCATTCGGCATCAGTACTCATCCTCTTCAAAAATGCCATAATGCAACTCTATCTGTTCGGCGAATCGGTAGGCTTCAGCATTCTGACCCACCAAGTATAGGGCGCGTTTCTCATCATGGTTGCAATGGCTCCGTCATTTTGCCATTCAGCGTGCCCAGGGAGCAGATTCCACGGTGCAGCCGGAAGAACCTCCTCCTGCTCAGCGCCGCCAGCCTCAGCCTCTACTTAGGGGGCCGCCACATTTAGAGGAGTGGCCGAAATACCCTCCTTCGGGTCAGCCCTAACTCTTCCCCGTTCCAAACGTCGGTGCGGTCCCTCGAATCCCGAGCCTAGCCTTGTCGTCCGGGTTGACGCCTTCTTCCTCTCACCATTGTCGGATTTGCGAAGAGAAAAGTCAAAAAGGGGGAATTTTTTCAAAAGTTCAAGAAAGTCGAAGGAAAATCAAAGAAATTTACCTTAATATGAAGCAAAATTCTGGCTTGCAGCCTTAATCCCAGGGTTTTAGTGGAGTTTGAAGAAAAATTAGGGGGGTTCTGGTTCAGATGAGAGTGCGAATTGGTGAAGAAATGAGGAAAGAGGAAAGTGCAACGCCGTTTATATTTTCAGAAAATGGAATTTGAGGAGTTGCGCTCTTAATTTCCCTTTAATCACTCATTTAGTAACCGTTAATCACACTGCTCTTCAACTTACCGCCCATTATCCATCCAACTTCCCACTAATTATCCTAATTAGAGTTTTTTCGTTAATGACTGTTTAAAATTTAAATCTTTTTGTTTTAACTAAATCATTTACTTCCCTCTATTTTTATAAAATTCAAACCCGACCCGTCATCCTTCCAAATCGGGTCTGGGGGGCAAGTTGTTTGGGTCCAATTATTCCTAATTGGGTCTGGTTCATAAATCATTCAATTTAAGTCAAGGTCAAGGCCCAAGCCTCCCTCCCTCCTGCCAAGTCAAGCTCAAGTCAACGGCCCAAGTCGTCTTGGTCAGCCCATATGATTCCAAACCCTCGGCCTAGCATCACTTGGACCGAGTCAGTCTTAAGCCACATCCTAGGACCTTCGGCAAGGTCCTATTGTTTTCACCAATATACTTTGTTATCATCAACTTGTCTACAATTTGCTTTTTTTAATTCCCTATGTAATGTCGCTCCTTTTGTGTTCAGGGACCTCATGCAGTAGAGGTATTTTAAATCTTTATCAGTCGCCAAAATGATGAACAATTGAGTCTTTATGGGATGGTTACTTTTGATGGCTATCGGGGTCGAAAATGTCTTTTCAAAAGAGATAAGAATGATCCCTATGTTTTGCCTCTTGGCAGCAATTTGTTACCTCTAAAAGGCCCTGATGGCACTCTGATTCCTGCGAATACATTTTCGTTGTCTGTTGACCTTGAGGATGTTGATGGTCGTGTGTCAATCAAAGGGTTTGTGCCCTCGAGTTATGAACTTGATGAACATAAGTAAGCTTGGTTTAATCGCCTCTTGTGTGGGGTTGTTAAAGGTAGGCATGAGCATAGTTTTGTTGTTGTTCATTACACAGTCTTTTCTTATGCATTGAAGGCTACAGTAAAGGTTCATTTCTTTTTCAAAAGTAAACCTTATTTTGATAATTTTTGCAAAATACATGGGATTCTGGTTGCTTTGTACGATAAATATGGGTGTAAAACACCTTATGAGAAATTATATTATCGTAATGTTCTTTTTGAGAGGCTTGAAGATACTCCATTAGAATTGTCGTGCATGAATTTTGATGTCGATCTTTGGAAACGTGTGGTTGTTGTTCCATACAATTGCTCTTTGCAGATTGAAATAGATTTGAGTTATCAATCAACAAGTTTCTTTGAACGTTTAAAGGAGACTAAACGATTTCAAATTAGTCCCGGTGTTTGTGACGATGTGATCATTGAAGGACCTGAAGTTGGCATCAACATCAATGTAGAATGGAGTTAAGTATAATATAGTTTATGGCCATGTTTGGTAATTGGCTTTTTAATGGATTTTTGGTTAGCTTTTGGCTTTTGTAGGTGGTCAAACAGCCAAAAAATTGGCTTTTTAGTCAGCGAAAAAGCTGGCTTTTAAGCCAAAATGAAAAAGCTGCTTTGAGTAGCTTTTTTGTTGGATTTTGGCTTGTTGGCCCACAAATTATCTAATAAACAACAAACAACCAACATTTACCAAACACTTTTAAAACAGCCAGCTTAAACAACCAATTTCAAAAGCCATTATAAACAGTCAAACATTACAGCTAGTCAAACAAGCCAAGTGAACCAGCCAACAGCCAACCGCCAACAGCCATTTGACAAACATGGCCTATATGTAGCTTTATTGTTCCTTCTTAGCCCTGTAGCAACAAATATTATTTTCTATTATCTTTCTCATATTAGAATTATTTTGGCCACGTTTCCCGTGTGTTTTTGTAGATTGAGTTTTTATCTGACTAGTTCATTGTTTTATGTACAAGGCTGTGTTCCACTACTGTCTTTTTTATTATTATTTTTTATTTTTTTATATATTTATTTTTTGACAAAACCTGCATCATTTAGATTATATCAAAATAGCCTTTTTGTCAAAGGTGACAAAGGGTAAAGAAACAGATGGGCAGTCCTCCATCAACAGCTGCTTCTCACTCAAAGTAAGGGAATGTTTAGCTAGGGAATGAGCTACCTTATTACATAGTCTTGACTGAAAAATAAAAAAAAACAAAAATCACAGACACTACTGTCTCACTCGTGTCCTTCCTTAAATGGAAAGTCCTACTGTAGCTTATCTGCAGTCTATATAAAACCCTTATAAATATGGGAAGTCCTACTGTAGCTTATCTACAATGTTCTTCCTAAAATGTCTTCTAGTTCACTTTATTTTTTGGGTGAACTCCTCCTTTTCCTCTTGGTTTTCCTTGGTTCCATACATTTTACTTTTCATAAAATCATTCCCACAAAGGAGAAATAGTTGAAGCTCAAATTTTATCAGTTTAATGGCGAATAATCAATTTGGTTCGATTCTATGGCCTTGGTGAAGATTTATTCAAAGGTTGAATGCTTTTACAATCTGTCCTCTAAAGGTAATTCCTTTTTCTTCATGTTTTTCGCTTTTAAGGTAATTTCTCTAAAGTTGTGGTAATTTTTTCTGGGTTTAGTGTTCAATTAATTTGAATAGAGAAGTTCCAGGTTAGCATTTCTTTCATTTTTGTGTGGGTATGTGAACAGAGAATTTTCTATAGTAACTTGTTGCATATTATCAGCGATCTTGCTTTGGTGCATTTTCGTTATTCTTAATTTGCTTGTAGTTCTTAATCGAAAGGGGGGTTAATTATTGGAGTTATCTTGTAGCTTTACCAGAAGGGATTTCTTTTTTCCTGGGGTTAATTGTGTTTAAATAGATAATTGGAGTAATATGTTTTAAATGTTGTTTAAATTGAAAGGGTTTTTAAATTTTTTGGTTGAAGTTTAAAATTTGTTGTTTTCAAACAGGATGAACTGTTTATTAGTTTATTTTGGGGCATAGATTGCAGAAGTTTTACCAATTTGATAACAATAGTCAATTTAAAGGTGGTAACTTTATGATCTTATTCTGCAGTTTGTTTCATCCTTTAAAAATTAATTATGCACTTTTGAATTGGGGATAGCCAATACCCTCCTCTTATTTTAAAACAATGCAAGTGAAGATGAGGTTCTGTACACCCAAATACAATGGCCGAGAAAGATCACGTGCTTCAAAAGGAACTGAATGGCTATGTTACTCGGACTCTTCGTTTCACCTCACGTACAAATAGGGGTCGCCTTAAAGAAGGTGAGGGAAGGAAGAAGATGTTATTATGTCCCTTCACACCATAACAACACAAGAACAACATATTTGTAAAGGTTATTACGTCTCGTTGCACCTCTCATTCTCTGTTTAGATAGAATTTAGAATGCTTTATATTTTAGTCTTCTAGATTCTCTTTGCCATGATGCTTGTGATGGAAACATATGGTGGTAGTTTAGTCTCATATTTAATAGGTGTAGGGAATATTTCAAGCGTTAATCCCCTAGCTTGAATCCCACTATGATCATACACTAAAGTACGGTGGCGTCCAAAGGGAAAGAAGATAGAGCAAAAGAGTCGCCAACAAGTTTTTTAGGAAGTTGTAAACCGTTCACGAGGTGAAGGTTACACCCCTTAACGATCCAAGAGATCGTCAACTCCATAAGGTCTTGAACCAAATAGGGTTCGGGGATGAAGGTACAAATCCAACCTAAAAGAGATTGAACCTGCCCTAATAATAGGCCTCTACTTTATTCTGATCGTATTCATGTGCGTTTTCTGACTAACATGCAATCAATAGGTTTACCCTAAACCTCTTTATCTATGTTGGTTGAACATTAATGCACAAATAAATCTATTATTGGCGATCACTTGAATTATAATCAAATTAACCCTAAACAAGATTATTAATAAATTATCTTATTAAGCATGATTACAAGTACAGATTCCCTTTAAACATGCATAAAAGGCGTGATCAAGCAATAAAATAAATATCATCAAGCAACATAATAAATAATCATCATAATAATAATTATAATCATGTTAAAGAATAATAATAGCAAGATCCTAGGCATGATACTAACAAGATGAATAACAAACCCTAGCTTGTCACTAAGCAATAAAAATCAAAGCTTTAGCCCTAACATGATACTACCAATCATAAATATTAGGAAGAACATAAAAGGCATCATAATAATAATACTTGATATTAAAGTTACCCTAGACATGATACTAGGAATATCATAATAACAACCTAAGCATGATTTCTACATCATAATATCAATAAAAACCATTAAAGTACTTACTTGGATGCCACGTACCTCTTTCTAATAACAAAATACACATGTTAGTAACTTCAAGGAAAGTAATAAATAAAACAATTAAATTAAATAATTGAAAGAGAGATTTGGGACCAAACCCTCAGAAATTAAACCTTTCACGTGTAGGGCGAAGACAACTTCGATTATGGCTAGGTGTTTCTAAATCTAATGAATGCGGAATTTTTGTAGTTGAGAGAAGACTAGTTTAGAAAAGAGAGAGAGAGTAAACAAGAAAATCTTGATGAGAGTTGGTAAATCAAAACGGAGTTTTTAGGAGACTATTTATAGAGAAAATCAGAGAAAAAGATAAAACATCAAAAATAGAGTTCTGACGCGAAAAACCAAGTTAGCGCCAAACGATGACGTTAGCGTCAGGCGCTACAGCTGGCGTTTGGCGCTGACTAAGAAATTGACGCGTTTTCTTAAAATCAAATAGAAATTGTCGTACAGGAGGATAAAATCGTATTTTCCTTAAAAACGTTCTTTTATTCTGATTAAAACTCTAAAAAGTCAACAAAAGTCAATTTATTAATGCTAATTAAATTTGGAATGAAAAGAACCTTCTAGAAGACTCTAGAAGACTAAAACCATTCCTAATTGCATTAGGAACGATAAATTCATATTAGGCCCTCCTTTAGATCATTGGGCCGCATATAAGGTTCAAACCGGGCCCAGTTTGGTAATCTGGCCATAACTTCCTCAATATTCATCGGAATTGGGCTTATAATATATCATTGGAAAGCTCTTTTCAAGCCCTATCCAACTACACTACTATTGGACCCATATCATGGACCAAACAAACAGGATTGGGTGTTTTCTTAAAATAGGTTTTCAAAAACAGAGAGAAGAGAAAAGAAATTTAAACTATCCGCAACACTAAACATTCCACACTTTCACTTCATTCGATTATGATTCGACGTGAAAGGTACTCATCACTAAATTCGGTTTTGGGGAGACACAAATGGGTGTCTACAATAGGTCAACGGTACTGACTACATTCTTTTTTAAAACTAAATTATCCAAATTGCCACATCAAAACCCTTTATGTGAGCTTAACCCTCTGAATGGTTGGTGGAAGCTACTGCTGAATGGTTTCTTTGTCGATTGCATTCTAAGTTCTTGGGATTATATCTAACTTTGAGTCTTAAATCTTAAACTAACTTATTTTGATTCTATATTCAACATTAAGAGTCTCAAGGTCGTAGTGGCAACAACTACAAAGCGTGCTCTAATTTCATGAGAAATGTCTTTTCCTCAAATCATCAAAGATAGTAAGTGGCTTTTTGACTCATAATTTTATTCTAAGATGTGTAAATTCTGATTGTTTTATTTCATTAAAACGCCTATCAATACAATGTATAATTTTATTCTAACAAAAATATGGTATTTCTTCTCCTTTTGATATAATGTATAATTTTTTTCCCTTTTCATTTTAGTCTGAAATTGTATCTTATAATTCCTTTTCTTTTTAAATTAATCATCAATTTAATTTGTACAGGGCGAGGTTTGATGGTTTATGTTGTTCATGTTTGTCGTTTCATGGATTTGATGCATAGGGATATAGTGATTGATATTTGTTACTTGATTGCTATTGTTTTGCTGGTTTTTGATGGGTAATTTATTGTTTGTGATACTAGTATATATTGATAATAGTGTACATTTTTTGGACTAATTTTTCGAGGTTTCTACAATGCCTCGACTTATGCGTTCCATAGGAAGAAAAAGCTAAAACAAATACAACTAGTTATTTCAGTGGTTATTATGGTTATTATTATTTTGATGATGTAATGGATGTGGTATATGATGTGTGTTGTTACAATAAGGGGTGTTCAAATTAAAGAAAGGAAGAAACAAAAAATTGTGACAAATGTTAGTATTGAGAGGGCTTTATAGGAAGAGTAATGTGAAATGCAAGAGTGAGTTTCGCGTTAATAGAAGAACTTTCAATATTATTTGTGAGATGCTTAGAGACATTGGGGGTTTGAGTGGAACAAAAAACATGTCGCTTTAAGAGATAGTAGCCATGTTTTTATACACGTTGGCTCATCATAAAAAGAATAGGTCTATTGGACAATGCTTCTTTAGAAGTGGAGAAACCATGAGCTGACAATCTCACCTTTGTCTAAGGTGTTTTGGGTATTTTATACCCGGCCAAGTGGCCCAACCAGAGTCTGACATGTGTCACTAGAAGGGATGCCACCTTGGACCTTCCAGATGGTGACACGTGTCTGGAAGATTCAGCCCCTGATTTGGGGTATTTGATGATCCCAAGTGGATCATTAAGAGAGCGACACGTGATGCCCTAAGAGACGCCCAAATGGCCTCTATGGATGTGCGACACGTGTCACTCTGATATCACTTCTGAAATGGCGGCCTTCAAAGGCCAAAACTTTGAGGCGCCGTAAAACGGGTGCCCTAATCCCTAGGTCATCAAACCCTAGGGAGGGCACACTTCCCCAAAAGACCCTATAAATAGAGACAGTTCCCTCATTTATGATGGGACGTCACATCAACATTGATTACAGAGTTGTCTTCTCTACAAACAGACAGCACCTGAGCTAGGAATCTAAGCAGATAACTTTATTTCCGCACATTTTACTCCAAATACCGTACTAACTTAATCTTCTGAGGCGGACCACCGACCATCAGGCGGTTCGTTTTCTTTGCAGGTACAAGCGACCTTGCGGAATCCAATCTTAAGATGTAACTCTCCCGAGGGACACAAAAAACCCAAAACATTTGGCGCCGTCTGTGGGGAGAGTACCTCTAAGATGGCTTCCCAAGAAAATCTTGTGCCGCCTCTAGAGACCAATCGGCCTCTGGAAGAAATAAAGGTCCATACAGACCATGACTCAGGTGATGACGCAGATGTCGAAACCTAGGTGGCCCCTAACGGGTCACTCGTCTCTAAGCGCCTCCGTCATAAAGACAAGCGGGAGCGCAATGCTAACTAGGCGGGTACTAGTAGGCCCCCTTGACCCTCAAGTAAGCCCATAGGGCATGCGACTGATGCCTCCCAAGCGGCAGGATCATCCCTAGTCACCCATGACGAGCTCATGAAATTCATGAGTAGCTTCAAGGGTGAAATTAAGGGACTAATCAAAAAGCAAACGGATGCCCCTAGAAAGGAGCAGTCGGCCACAAGGCCTGCAAAATCTGGGCAGCAGAAGTCGGTCCGAGACCGACAATCGACTCCTCACACGGAGAAGGCTCGGCCTGAATTTGACCTGTCAAGACTCCGTTTCCCTAAAACGGTGACAAGGAAAGCCATCCGGCATGTTCAGCCAGATGGTAGCAAGCAAACATTTCTTGATGCTCGTTAGTACATTGAGCAGCTAAGGAATCAGCAGTTGTCGAAGTCGGCCTTAACGTTGACTTATCATGACAGTTTTCAGAACACCTCGGTGTGGAATTCCCCTTCCGTGCCGAGGACTCCTTCAAGCGGCCCCCTCATGCAGTCGAGGACTCACCTGATCAATTCGGCGCAATATGTGGAACAACCACTATATAGACTGCTTGTTTAGCCTTACATCCAGCCTGCCTTCTTTAAAGGACAGGCGGCACATAACTATCAACCTTTGGACAGGCAGCTTCGGCTACAAAACCTTGGGGAGCAGCCCTCTACGTTCTCTAGGGAAATAGCCGAGGCTGAACAGCCGGCCAAGGATAAAAATGTCATGGTTGGAACCTATGATGATACCTCCAACCCTGAAGATCGCCTCTTGGCATACACCCATTTCATGTACTTACAGGGGTTGGATGATGCCGCCTGGTGTCGATGCTTCCTAGCCACCCTGAAGGGCATAGCCCAGTAGTGGTTTGGCAATCTGCCGGCTGGTTGCATAAACAGTTTCAAGACGCTTACGTTCTTGTTTGCTTCTAATTTCTCTATGAACATCCTTTCAAAGAAAACGAGCCTTGATCTAGGCCATGTGAAGCATGGAGATAGAGAAGGGTTACGATCATACGTCAAGCGGTTCAATCTGGTGAGAATCTAGATAAAAGAACTATCTGACGAAGTAGCTTTTACAGACTTTTTCAAAGGTCTGAAGAACAGGTCGACTTTCAAGTTTGAACTCGTCCGAAAGAAAATCTTCACCCTCCAAGGAGCCCTGATGGAGGCGGACGCTTATGTACAGGCGACCGAGCTCTGCTCCTCTAATATGCAGTCAAACTCTAAGAAGTCTGACCAACAGAAGGAGAGTCGACCTGCTCAGCCGTCTCTAAAAAAAAACAGAGCAAAAAGAAAAAACGGATCTGGGTGGTTGATTACTCCGATCAACCGGCCTAGAAGAAAAAGAAAGAGTGGAAGCCGTACGTTCCAAGGTACGAGTTCCACAAGGACAACTACTTCATCCTCATAGAGACTAAGGATCGGCTGACTCTTGAGAAGGCGACTCTTATAAAAGGTTTCGCTAAAAATTGGAACAAAAATAAACGATGTCACTACCATGAGGATGTCGGCGATGACACAAACGACTGTTTCAGCCTCAAGCGGGAGCTTGACCGTTTGGCCGACAAAGGAGCACTGAAATCTTATGTGAAGTCCAAAGTGTCTTCAAAATTGAATCCTGGGAAGTCAAGCAAAAAGACTCCCAGCCTGCTATCAGGTCTGAAACGGATGAGGAACCGGTCTATACGATAGCAGGCAGATTCGCCGGTGGTGGTCTAACCATGCGGGGAAACAAGGACCGCCTAAGAAAGATGGTCCATTTTGTTGATGAGGGACAGGCGACCACAGATCTGCCTTCCCTGAAGTCATCATCACCGAAAAGGACAGAGGCAAAGTCCATCGACCACATGATAACCCTATGGTCATAGAATGTAAAGTGACCATCCAATTGGTTAGTCGCATCTTAATTGACACAGGAAGCTACTCAGACATCATCAGCTACAAATGTCTATCCAACCTGAAATACAAGCCTGATAGTATGATGGATGTCTCCCACCCCCTTGTGGGTTTTTGGGGAGGAGTTGTGCATCCAGTCGGACGCATTGATTTGCCCATCCGACTAGGAGAAAAAGGTAGCAGTCGGCACATGACCATCCGCTTCCTGATGGTCGAGGAGCTTACATCCTACAACCTCATCCTTGGCCGACCCACTCTTAATGAGTGCAAGGCAATCATCATTCTTGCTCTCATGCTTGTCAAAGTATGAGAGGGATGATGGGACTATTGGCTCCCTGAACGGGGACCAGAAGACGGCTCGAGAATGCTATATCTCAGACGTCAAGCCTAAGGCTGCAGCAGCCGGTCTGAGTAAAGAGCCAATAAACCTTGATGAAGTCAAGGATTACCATCCGGCCCCACCAGCCATTAAGAAACGAAAGCCTAATTCGCTGGTGGTGGTCAAAAAAGAAAAGCAATAGCAATCACTTACCGGGGAACGGTCAAACGACCTCCGTCCCCAGCCGGCTGGTGAGCACATTAATATACCTCGGGACGACATCCGCCTAGAGCGAACTGTTAAGGTGGGGACGGTTGCTTTTGCTAAGTTGGGCACAAGTTGCACCAACAGCTGAAAGAATTCAAAGACATTTTTGCCTTTGAAGTGGAAGAGATGTCAGGCGTTAGTCCGGATCTTGTTGTCCACAAACTCGTTGTGGATCCCAAAAAGAAGCCTATTCGGCAAAAGAAAAGAAACCATGGCGAGGAAAGAAGTTAGGCGACAATCGCCGAAGTTAAAAAGATGTTAGACGCTGGGTTCATTCGGCCATGTAACTTCCCTGAATGGGTTGCAAATTTTGTGCTTGTAAAGAAGCCGAATGGTACCTGGCGCATGTGTGTAGATTACACTGACTTAATAGAACATGTCTGAAGGATAGTTATCCACTTCTAAAGATTGACACTCTGGTCGACTCTATAGCCTGACATTCCCTGATGAGCTTTATGGACGCTTACTCAGACTTTCATCAGATTCCCTTGTGGTAAAAGGATCAAGAAAAGACGGCAATCGTCTCTGATCAGGGGTTATTCAGTTATAATGTGATGTTGTTTGGTTTGAAGAATGCGCCTGCTACTTTCCAACGAATGATTAATACAATCTTTATTTATTAAATTGGGAGGAATGTAGAGGCGTACATTGATGATGTGATAGTCAAATCCAAACAGCAGGCGTATCACATGTCTGACCTCCGAGAAACATTTGCCACACTTAGGCGGCACAAGGTCATGCTTAATCCAAAAAAGTGTGTCTTTAGTGTTGAGTTTGGGAAGTTTCACGGATTCTTGATTGACCAAAAGGGGATAGAGGCAACCCCTGAAAAAATACAGGCGGTAATTGACATGTAGTCGCCCCGTTCTGTGAAGGAAGTTAAAAAATTAGCAGGTTATCTGGCAGCTCTGAGAAGATTTCTCAGTCACTCAGGCGACAAGTGCCTCTACTTCTTCTAGGCGATAAGGAAGAAGACTAGATTTGAATGGGGGGATGATGCTGAAGCCGCCTTCCAAAAGCTGAAATCGCATCTGCACTCTTTGCCAAGGTTGGTCAGTCCCTTGCCTAAAGAAGTGCTATATATGTATCTGGCCGTTTTAGATCATGCCCTTAATGCTGTCCTCTTAGCTGAAAGAGATGACATCTAGCTCCCAGTCTACTTTATTAGCCACGTTCTTAGAAACACAGAGCTTCGATACCCCATAGTTGAAAATTTTAGTCTCGCCCTTTACATGGCTGTCAAGAAGTTGAAACCTTACTTCCTGGCACATCCGGTCAAGCGGCCAACGACAACCCTGGAGTTTGTGGTCGAATGCTCAAATGGGCTATTGAGTTACAGGGACTGGAAATCACTTTCGAATTAAGGAAGGCAATAAAGGGGCGAGCATTCGCTGACTTTATTGTTGAAATGAAAAGATCAACTGAGCCGGACCATATCATTCAGGTTTGGAAAGTTATGTGGACAGAAGCTCCACGATGAACGACTGTGGTGCAGGCGTAATTTGTCAGTCTCCTAAGGGGGACAAATATGAATATGCACTACGTTTCAAGTTCAAAGCCTCAAACAATGAGGCTGAGTATGAAGCCCTGCTAGCCGGCATCCGGATATGTAAGGCGGCAGGGGCAACAAGAATTGACGCCTGCTCTGACTCACAATTGGTCGTAAGCCAATACAATGGTGTCTATGAGGCCACCCATCAGGTTATGATCAAATACTTGTAGGCGGTAAAGGCTGAAGCTGGGACACTTGAAGACTTCAATTTAAGCCAAGTGCCCAGATAAAAAAACAATCAGGCAAATGCTCTGTCCAAACTGGCCTCATCCGCCTCTTGTGAAACGCCTCGGTTAGTCTTCTGGGAAGTCATGGAAAAAAGAAGTATATCTGATGAAGACCCCATTGGAGTATTTGACCGAAGCTCCACCTAGATTGATAGCATCCGGGCATACCTAACAGACGGCACCCTCCCAGATTCACCTCAGGAGGCGGCCGTGCTGAAAAAACGGGCTGCAAGCTTTGAGATACGGCAAGGAGAGCTCTTCAAAGAAGGTTTCATGAAGCCTCTTTTGAAGTGTGTGACCCCAGAAAAGGGGAAAGAAATCCTTGAATAATTACATGCCGGATATTGTGCCTCTCTTATAGGTGGTAGATCCTTAGATGTTAGGGCCAGGCGGCATTATTTTTGGCCTACCCTAGAGTCGGATGCTATAGAGATGGTTAAAAAATGTTACAAGTGTCAAAAATTTGGCAGTTGATCCATCGTCCGGCCCCTGACCTGACGCCTATCCATAGTCTCGTGCCGTTTGCTAAATGGGCATGGACATTCTGGGCCCATATACGATTGCTCCGGGCGGCAGGCATTACGTCTTAGTGGCTGTGGATTACTTCACCAAATGGGTAGAGGCAGAGGCGGTCAAAAACATTAAGACAAAGGATGTCATCTCCTTCATCTAGAAGAATATTATCACTCGTTTCGGGGTGCTTATGTCTATTGTTTTTGACAATGGTCCTCAATTTGAGACCCCTCACCTGAAGACTTGGTTGGGAGATCAAGGGATCTATAATTATTTTTCATCAGTCGGCCGACCCCAAGCAAACGGCCAAGTAGATGCCTTCAACAAGTTAATTTCAGACGGCATAAAAAAGAAAATTGAGAGAGCTGGCAGCCTATGGGCAGATGAATTACTACACGTCCTATGGGCCATTAGAAAAACAGCAAAAGGGGCGACTGGAGAAACCCCATTCCTCATGTTGTACGGGGCGAAAGTTGTCTTGCCTATTGAACATTATGAGCCGATTCTTCGGATTATGCTATATAATGAAGAGGCAAACTGGGAGGCCATGCGCCTGGCATTGGACTCACTCCTAGAGCGCAAGGGAAATGACTCGAGCTTACAACAAAAGAGTACACAAGCGCCCTTTAAAAGTTGGGGACTTTGTGTGACGGAAAATGGAGGCAGTCGGTAGGGTGAATGAACAAGGAGAGTTAACCCCAAATTGGGAAGGCCCCTACCAAATCTATGATGAAGTAAGAGGTGACACCTACCGCCTAGAAACACCAGATAGTAGGAGGCTACCAGAACTTGGAATGCAGATAACCTGAAGTAGTATTACTTCTGAAATTTTGTAAAATTTTTGACTTGTTAATGAAATTGTGCCTTCATTTCATACATGTCTTTATTTTCTTTATTTTGAGCACCGATTGCATAAAGTGCAGAAGAACCATGCTCATAGCAATGAAGGATGCCGCCTACACAATGTTGGAGTATCGCCTGCACAATGTGCAGACGACCAACGTTGATATTCCGCGAGCTACCGCCTGCACAATATGCAGACGGCTAAGCACAATCTTAAATTTAATATAATTAAGGGACCGTCTTCCCCAATAGCAGACGCCCAAAAAAGGACCCGACTACACCAAAACAGTCGACCTAAAACCTATCCTTAAGCTAAGTTAATAACTTAGTAGCTAAACTAAAGTCCAAGTGACGAGAGGCCAATGGCCAGATGATAAACTAAGTTTTTAACTTAGCAACTAGTTATTCTTTATTTAAAGTTAAGTCAGTGACTTAGTGCCTATTTAATTCTTTAAAACGAGGCCAATGGTCGGATGAATATTATTTAAACTACCGTCTGCTCCAACATGAGTACGACTGTCTGCTCCAACATGTGTCAGGCAACCGACGACGTCCATTCATGCGAATTCGTCAAGCGGCCCTACCGAATGCTTTACGAAAACAACAAACGGCCCTACCGAATGCGCTAAGGCAGCGCTCACAATCGTTTGATTTAATTTAACTTGAAATCTAAAAAGCACCGAGTCTTCCGGTTGTTCTAGTACAGACGGATGACAGCTACTGTTTTAGGATTAGAGGCTACCTTACTGCCTGTCCTTGTTATGGGGCAAGGCAAGTGGACCAATTCATTTTTACTTAAAATGTTAAGTTAAAAGACTTAGAAATTTTTCGATACTACTCAAGGCCTTTGGACGGATGCATCTATAGAACAATCTACTCTATATGGGGTCGTTTGCCGCTTAGTTTGGGGAAATCACCATAGTGATTGATTGACTCAGAAACCATTCATATTCTTTAAAGTATAAAAATTTCTAAGTAAATCAATCCATGCAACTAAAACCAAGTGACATCCGGCCAGGGGCAAGAACATTCGCATACTATACAGGTTAAAATACTTAGCCAAAATTCTATGCATAAAAATTAAAAGCTTTGAAAGTTTTTAAAGCATGAGCACCAACATGAATAAAACCGGTCAAACGACCAGATGTTGCTTAAATAAATAAAACAGCCGTCAAAATAGACGACTGTAATTGTCAGCTGCCAGATCTAGAAATTGTTAAATTACCCGACACCTTGGTCGGTAAAGATTCATCGAATACTCGGCACGCAGGCTGGAAAAGCAGAATAATTGGCCATCCGACTGCAGAAAGAAAAAAAATTAAGCTTAAAGATCAGGGGAGCTTCTCAGCATTGACATCTGCCTTGTCCTCCGGCGCATGCTCCTTGGACTCCTCATTCTCCTCCTAATCAACCTCCTCATCCCTAGAAGACAAGCCACCTGACGAGCTGGACTCCTCGGAGATATTCTTGGTAGCTGCCTCCTTCTCGGCCGCCTCATGAGCTTCCCTAAGGAGTCGGGCATTGAACTCGTTATTTGCCTTATCAAACTAGGCCTCCCAAGTTTGATAATCAGTAGACGGCTGCACAGCTGCCTAGGCCGCACGCATGATGACCTCATTATCGTCCATCATTTTTTTGACCAAGGCTTGTTTCTCCTCCTCTATCAAGGACCTATACTTGGTTCGGAGTTGGGTCTCCTATTTTTGCAGCTACCCTCGGAGTCTCTTGACCGTCTCCCCAAGGTTAAACGCCTTGGATTCTGCCTCCTTGAGAGTCTCCAGCTTCTCCTCAAGGCCCTTGACCTACTCCTGGAGCTCCTTCACCTGCTGCTTTGCCGCGTCCAAGTTCTGCTGGTTTTGCAGATTTGCTGACACCTGGGAATACAACATATCAAGTGTAAGAATCTCATTTTAATCAATCTCAAACTGAGCTTTGTCCAGAGTAGAAGCGGCCCGAGCATTTGCTGCCTTTACCTCCCTGGTCTTCTCGTTGAGTGGCCCTTTAATACCGCTCACGCGCAGCATAGCATGCAGTCGTCCAAAGCAAGGAAATTCATCATAAACCATTCGGGCAAAATATCAACCAAGTCATAAGATGAAATCTTACCTCGCAAAGAAGAGCCAGTATGCCATCAAGGTCAAGGGTGCCGACTCCTCTTACGGCAGCCTTGTCCTCAGGATCAAGTGTCCTGAGCATCCGCCTGGCCATCTGAAGGACAAATGGCCTCACCGGAGCATCTGTCAATACAAATACAATTAAGTTAAAATTTTTTGAAGACAGGTGCACTTCTTGAAACGTATGGTCGGATGGTCGGATGACTTACCTCCTTCTCCCCCTGCGGCTTTGCTGCCTCCTGCTGTGCCGCCAGTAGTTGTGAGTGACTGCTTGCCACTCTTCGACGCTCGTTGTTGAGGTGCCCGTTCCCTTATTTGGCTTACTGTCAATGTGTTTCCTGCGATTCTGAGAAACGTCGCTAGCCGACTGCTTGCACATTTTGGGATGCGGTTGAGAAGAGGGGGCAGGCTTTGATGAGCCACCCTAAAAAGAATTCTAAGTGTGATACCTTGAGACAATACACTAATAAATTCATTGAAGAAAATTTTCAAGGACTGAACAGTCTGTTACCTTAGGAGTGCCGCTTGGCGGCTGCTCATCCGCTTGCTTGAGGTTCGAGCGGTAGAAAGCGGCAGAGATAGCTGGCTTATTGTGAGAGGGAAGCTTGGCCATTTCTACGTCTGCAACAAACAACAAAAAGAGTTGGCAATGAAACAAATCAGAAACAATGTGGGTAACAAAGCTAATAAATTCTAGCGGCCAGCTACCTCTCGGCATCTCAGTACTTTGGCCGCAGGCGGCCAAGTACGTCCTGTCATAGAGCCACTCAAATCGGGGAATATAAATTTAGGCGGTGACTTCCTTGACCCCCGTCTCGTTGTTCATTCGGAAGGTGTAGGCGTCGCTCGAAGTACGCCTACGTTAAAGCATGTGTGAATATGCTTGGCACTCATAGGAAGTGGGAATTGACATAATACGATTAGGGACAAGGAAATTAGGGAGCCGCCAACAAGTTTTTAAGGAACTTTTAAACCGTTCACGGATCATAAAAGGCAACCACGATAAAGGGACAACGAAGGCAACAACGATTGACCCGTGAAGGTTACACCCCATTCATAATCCGTGAGATTACTAACTCCATATGGTTCGGAACCACGAAAGGAGGATCGGGGATGATGGTACAAAGTGAGTCATGGAGTCACATTCGCCCGTATTGGCCTCTACTCGATTATTATAGTAAAAAGTGATTCCTACGATCTCAAAGGCATACAAACAAAATATTCAATTTGCTCCACACTATTATTAAGCTAAATTGGTTGAATATTAATGCAACATATAATTCTAAAATATTAGTGATCACTTTGATTAATAACAAGATTAAAAAGGAACCTAAATCGGTTGTCCAAATTATCTTATTAGGCGTGATTTTCAATTACTTATTCCCTTTAGATGTGCAATATGGTGATCAATAAATATAATAGAATAAACATTAATATTGGAAGCAATTTAACCATGATATCGTTACTCAAATCAAATCATAAAATTAACCTAATCATGATACTAGCAATAAGAAAATAAAATAAGTAATTAAATTAATTAATTACTCACATTCCGCGCGTTCCTTTAAATTGCTACATCATGAATAAACTGTTAATAACTTCAAGAAAAAGTATAAATCAAATTGAAATAATTAAATTAAATAAATGTGGATTTGATTTGGTCCAAACCATCAGTTAATTCTACATTTTCATGCCTTGGTTTTAAGAGTATGGACTCCTTGGAGTGCTTAAGGGAAGTATTATGAGAGAATAGGGTGGCTAGAATTTAGGTTAAAAAGGGAGAAGAGAATTATTTGATGATCAAGCTTGTTGATCATTTAAAAAAAGGGAGATATGACCTCTATTTATATATATAAAAAAAAAAAAAAGGTCGAAAAAAACAAGATAAGATCCGAATTAAATCGGAATAAAACTCGATAGACTGCAAATTTTACGGTTTTTGTTTTTATCATATCTTTTGATCCAGAAATAAGAATAAGATAAATAAGATTTAGTTGGAAATATCTTGAAGTCTAATTTCTAACCCAATTAGAATCAGATTAAAATATTTTGTAGAATATAAGATATGGCCGAAATAGTGAGACGGTGTCAGTTTTGGATAGAGTTTGATATTTTATTCATATCTTTTCCGTTATAGCTCGGAATTGATATTATAATATATCATTGGAAAGATAATTTCAAGGGCTATCCAATCATATAAATTTGGATAAAAATTATGAGGTACGAAAATCATATATGTCTATCTTTGAACGTCTTTCAATTCGAATAGAATTAGGACTTTCAAAAAAAGAAAAGTTTTATTCAATTTCAAACTTTTTAATCTTATCTTTTCAAAAAGGATAATTAAGATATTTTAGAAACTTATAGAATCTTATAATTAATCCTAATTGGTTTAGGAATGGGACTAAATAATTTGGACCCTCCAGATGATCATTGGGTCGTAGGTAAGGTGGGCTTAGGTTCGGTTTGGGCTCAGTTTAATATTTTGGTCATAACTTATTCGTTATAACTCATATTTGGGCTTATAATATATCGTTGGAAAGCTCTTTTCAATCCACATCCAATTATTCAATAATTGGACCCAGATTATGGACCAAAATAAACTGGAATAAATGTTTTTTATGAAAAGGACACGAAATGAATGATTTTAAAGGACACGAAATGAATTATTTTGGGTTTAAAGGCACAAAAAGAGGAAAATAAGTTATGGTTTTGGGAAATGGGATAAGAGTTGGGTTGTTTTTATGAAATGGAAATATGGATTTAAGCACTCCAATATTAAATACTCAACCCGACCAACAATGACAATTCAAGGTGTTCATCATCGGGTTTGGTTTTGGGGAGACATTTTTAGGTGTCAATAGAAGGCCGCAGTAAAAGGCCCCGATCAAAAATCTCCTCCCGCGCCTGCCTAGGAACAGGCGGAAGGGCTTTCTTCCCGGTCAAGAGGAGCGGATACTAGGTCCAGCGATTGTACCGCTTGTTCTTTTGGAAGTCTTGTGAAGAGACTATGTAAAACTTTGTTCTCCAATCCTTCCACTTGTTCTCTTTCCCTAGAGTCATCATATAACGGGTATGACTGGTTAGAGTAAACCAGCCGATCCCGCTTGGATTTGGAGTCCTGCTCAAATAATGTGTGTGAGCAAACACCTCGAAGCTAGGCTCCACCTCCAGCATCTAACAGGCGGTAACGTAGCCTAGAATGTTGACCCAACAGTTGGGGGATAGTTGCCAGATACCCAACTGGTATCCGTCTAAGATCCTCTCCACAGCCGGATGGAGAGGGAAGCGTAATATTGCCTGGATGGCCGCCTCATAGCAGCCGAAGCAATGGTCACCATAGTAGGCCATCCAGGCCAGGTGACCGTGTCTATAGCATCCGACATGGACAAAATGAACCCATGTCCCATGTCAAGGGTAGAAAGAAACTTGGCAAGATCATCCTTCATGATCTTTCGCCTGCCTTCGGGGACTGCAGATAATAAGGCACACGTTTATGCCGCCTGGAAGCATATGGCTTCTCCAAGCCCTCTCCCTTCTCAACGGAGAGGGACTCTCTGGAAGCTTTGAGGTTCGACTGCACCTCCTCCGAGTCAGGAGGACGCAGTTGGAGGATGATGACGCGGAGTCATCATCAGAGTTCTCTTCGGAACTGGGGGCCTGCCGGCTGGTGCCAGTAGTGTCCTCCCCCAACTCATCATCCGGCACCGATCCACTCGGCCCGGGGTTCTCATACTCTTCGTCGCACTCCTCCAAGAATGAGTCACTAGGAGTGCTGACGGTGTTGGGGGGTTCCCAACTTATTTCAGGGACAGGCGCCCTAATAGAGTCGTCTGAAAAAATAGTCCCACTTTTCAAATGGTATTAAGAACCATCCGTCCTATATCTCCTTATCGTCTGCTTTGTTCTAGCCATCGTGTCCTGCAGGGGTACAGACATTGTCGGATTTGGAGATGTACTTAAAGGAAAGTTCCCGAACGAGCATTCGGTACTCCTAGTTCTAGATTCAGCCGTCCCCGGTGACTGGCTGATCGCTAATCTAGTCCATGCCGGGTGCGTTTGGGAAACCATTTTTAATAAAGAAAAAATGCAAAGAAAGAAATAAAGAAGGGATCAGGTAGTTACCTTAGAAGAAGGTAACGAGACGCGTCGGTCTGGGACATCTGGTTGAGCAGGCAAACTAAGATGGCCGACCGTCGGATGCTGAAGAAGTCAAAGTTTTTGCAAGTTAAATTCAAAGATTCTCCCAAAGATTCACGCAAATGTGAATGCAAGGGAGGTCAACCTCTCTATTTATAGAAGGGGTAAAATGTTCAGGGTAAAACCCTATAACTAAGTGAACTGTAAAAAGTAACTTTTTGGCTACCCACAACTTGACACTTGTCACAGGCGTCATGTGTCGAGCATGTGACCCCTGTGAGGGGAAAATGTTTTAGGTATTTTATACCCGACCAAGTGGCCAAACCAGAGTCTAACATGTGTCACTGGAAGGGGCGCCACCTTGGACCATCCAGATGGTGACACGTGTCTGGCAGATTCAGCCCTTGATTTGGGATATTAAATGATCCCAAGTGGATCATTAAGAGAGCGACACGTGTCTCCCTAAGAGACGCCCAAATGGCCTCTATGGATGTGCGACACGTGTCACTCTGATATCACTTCTGAAATGGCGGCCTTCAAAGGCCCAAACTTTAAGGCGCTGCAAAACTACGTGCCCTAATCCCTAGGTCATCAAACCCTAGGGAGGGCACACTTCCCCAAAAGACCATATAAATAGGGAGAATACCCTCATTTATAAAGGGACGTCACATCAATATTGATTACAGAGATGTTGTTCTCAAGAAACAGACAGCACCTGAGCTTGGAATCCAAGCAGATAACTTTATTTCCGCACGTTTTACTCCGAATACCGTACTAACTTAATCTTCGGAGGCGGACCACCGACCATTCGACGGTTCATTTTCTTTGCAGGTACAGGTGACCTTGCGGAATCCAGTCTTGAGCTGTAACTCTCTCGAGGGACACAAAAAAACCCCGAAACATAAGGGCTTTTCTCAAGTTGGATGGAGTACTACTTTACAATCCCATACCAATTTTTGTTAACTCACTGCAACTGCTTCTGTATTATCATTCGATTAGTAGCTGAATAATGTCTACTGGTGTTGTGACTGTTTTTTAGCACATCTGAGTAAAATTAAACTTGTGAGAATTGAACTATAAGATACATATGTTTCATGTTTTAAACTTGAATTAGATACAAAAATACATATGTTTCATGTTTTAGACTTGAATTAGATACAAAAATACATATGTTTCATGCTATTATATTCTGTTCTGATGCATTTTTCTGTCGTACATGTATGTCAATGCAGCTACACTCTGAGAACTTTTGAACTGTTGATTCTTTTAACTCCTTAATTTCCTGTTAAGAGTTTTGAGTTCAACATAAAGGAAGCAACACTATAATCCTTATTAATACTAATTACAGATTAGGTTTGCTATTTTACCAAAGAATATGGTATCTGAAAGACAAGAGGTGTCTGCATATCTTGGTAAGCGTCTCGCATGTTTTTGTATAACTGAGTTTTTCTGTATGCTATCTTTTGCTGCTGCTACAAGCTTGTTCCTTAAAATCTATTTCAAAAGCCAGTAAATTGCAACGGACTACATGAAACCCAGGTAAGACAATAGAGAAAATAGAAAGAAGACGATTTATTGTAATTGATATAGCCAAATGGCTTTGAAGAATACACTGAGCTACAATGGCTAAACTATGCTATTACACTTTTTTTAATGAGTTCTCTTTCTCCAAACTTCTTGCTATTTAACTTCTTATAACATAACACATGTGACTAGCCTTAATGCTAAAAACTGATTTGGCTACATGTATCAATGATTGGTAATCTTTGTTTCCATCATGATAAATGTGCATATATGTGATGTACCTAAAAAAATCACTAATAATCCTCACATAATGAAATTTGTTGTACTGTTTATGACTTTCAACAATTCAATCCCTGTTTCTTTTTTTTTTTTTTACAACAATTCAATCCATATTGCTTTTAACACCATGCTCACTTAAGAGATATAAAAGGGTTGTTTTGCATAGGATCTGCAGATGGACTGAAGTGGATGGTAATAAAGAGGGTTGTAGTCTTAAAGAGATCTATTTCATTCTACTATATCTCCATAATTCTTTGCTTTAATCTACTTATCTTACTTTTATTTGTGCTTTATAAATTTGACCTTTCATAGGAAGATGTCTATTTTACCCACATTCTATAGGGTATGCGGATTTGAATAAAATGGTTTCTTAAGCACAATGCATGTATCCTATGAACAGATTCAACACTATATGCACTTAACTAAAAAGATTATTATTATTATTATTATTATTATTATTATTATTATTATTATTATTATTATTATTATTATTATTATTATTATTATTATTATTATTATTATTATTATTATTATTATTATTATTATTATTATTATTATTATTATTATTATTATTATTATTTGTTTTTTTTTAAAAAAAAAACACCTATTTAGGGCCTGTTCTCATACGTTGGAATTCAATTCAGTTCAGTTCAGCTCAGCTCAATTCAGTTCAGTTCAGCTCAGCTCCTAATTTCCTTCTCTTATAAAATATTCATTTCATTTTAGTTCAGTTCAGTTTAGTTCAGCTCAGCTCAGCTCAGTTCAGTTCAGTTCAGTCAATGAGAACAGTCAATGAGAACAGGCCCTTCAGTAACAAATGTTGATGTTTTTGCTAGAATTTTATCACATTATAATCTTTAATTGCTACTGAACATACTCATGGAATTCTAGACACTCCAAGAATGTTATGCGAGTGATTGATAGAGTAATATTAATTGGAATGTTGCTTGCATTCCTTAATTTTTCTGAATTTGTATGTTATCGGCAGACTGTATCCTGGTGTTTCTAACATTCTCAGATTTACAAGTTTAAAGATCTACATCGTTACCACAATGCGGCCTCTTGTATTTCTTTCACTTTAAAGTTAACCATGAGTCTTTTCTGGTGCAACAATTTTGTATCTCTACTGAAGCGAAAATAGGAGCTGGTGGGAATACGCGTGCTTTTCTACTGTGTATTTATAGGGCTGATTTTTTGTATATGGATTCGGATTATTGTTATTGTTGTTTTAATAATGCTTCATTTTGATGAATTTGTTGCATTAACAAGGATGTTTTATTGGTTTTGCTTGTATTTTTTGCCCTTTGTATGCAGCAGGTTTTTTTTAGTAAGTTGCTTTGTATGCACGCACTTCGCCAAATTCTTGTTCCTCCTTTGTTAATTTCTTTTGTTGCCCCTAGCTTAGGTGTGTAGTGTGTTTTGCCTTATGTGCAGAAAATGATCCTGCATTTTCCCTTAGAAAAGACTTATCTTCCTTACCGATTTACCTCTCCTATTTCTCTTAGTTAAGAAATCTTTTCTTGCCGGTTGCAGGTTATGGCTTCAAAACCAAGCAAAGTTTGCATTGCTTTCCAGCCTCTTCTAAATCATATGACGGATTTCCTTTAGCTATCTAGCCCTACTTATGAACTTGTAGGAATGACTAAGAATGGTGTGTATGTGTGTGTGTGAGGGCAGGCATTGGGAAACCTAGGTTTGTGTTTTTTGGTGGGGAAACTGTCATAGTGGAGCAGGCAGGTGAAAGCTAGACTAAAAATGTCACAACTTCTGATAGACTAAAAATGTATCAGCTTTGTAGAAAGCTAGGCATAAGTAGATAGAGCTTATAAAAGAAAAGAAGGGTCTACCTGGTTCTAATGTACAAGGAAATTTGGGTACAAGGCCACCTGTTGTCAACGCTCATGTTTTAGTTGACTATGTTGGCTTCTTAGAAATTATTGCATGTAAAACTGGTGTAATTGTCACTTCATCAGAAACTGCTTCGGTTGAAGGATGTGGTTTTATTGCTTGGGTTACGGTTGACTGTGCTAATACAGGATGTGGTCTGGAATGTATTTTTATTTAGCCTTCTGAGGCTTCTGTTGCTTAGCAAAAGCTTAAGGCTGCAAAGAAAGAAGGGTGTTATTTACACACCGGTACAACTAGAGATTGTAGATGCAAATTCTGGTGTTGCGCCGGAGAGTGTATTTGATATAGATATATAAGATTTACTCACATAGCTGCACACTTAGCCACCCTTTATGACAATCGTGTGTTTAATATAGCTTGGTTTGAATCTTAAGAAACCATGTGAGTAAGTCTTATTTGGATATGTGAGTAAATCTTATTTGCATAAGTAGTCACTCTTTTATATCGCATATATTGTTTACCTTTTTTATTAGTGTAGGGAATATTTCAAGAGTTAACCCCCTAGCTTGAACCCCACTGTGATCATACACTAAAGTGTGGTGGCGTCCAAAGGGAAAGAAGATAGAGCAAAAGAGTCGCCAACAAGTTTTTTTAGGAACTTGTAAACCGTTCACGAGGTGAAGGTTACACCCTTTAACGATCCAAGAGATCGTCAACTCCATAAGGTCTTGAACCAAATAGGGTTCGGGGATGAAGGTACAAATCCAACCTAAAAGAGATTGAACCTGCCCTAATAATAGGCCTCTACTTTATTCAGATCGTATTCATGTGCGCTTTCTGACTAACATGCAATCAATAGGATTAACCCTAAACCTATTTATCTATGTTGGTTGAATATTAATGCACAAACAAATCTATTATTGGCGATCACTTGAATTATAATCAAAAATACCCTAAACAAGATTATTAAATATCTTATTAAGCGTGATTACAAGTACCAATTCCCTTTAAACATGCATAAAAGGCGTGATCAAGCAATAAAAATAAATTTAAAGCAACATAATAACAATCATCATAAAATTATAATCATAATATTCATGTTAAAGCATAATAATAGCAAGATCCTAGGCATGATACAAACAAGATTAATAACAAACCCTAGCATGTCACTAAACATTAAAAATCATATATTTAACCCTAACGTGATACTAACAAATATAAACATTAGGAAAGAAAATAGAAGGCATCATAACAATCATACTTAATATTAAAGTTACCCTAGACATGATACTAGGAATCATAATAACAACCTAAGCATAATTTCTATATCATAACATCAATAAAAACCATTAAAGTACTTACTTTGATGCCTGGTACCTCTTTCTAATGACAAAATACACGTGTTAGTAACTTCAAGGAAAATAATAAAACAAAACAATTAAATTAAATAATTGAAAGAGAGATTTGGGACCAAACCCTCAGAAACTAAACCTTTCACGTCTAGGGCGAAGGCAACTTCGAATATGGCTAGGTGTTTCTAGATCTAATGAATGCGGAATTTTGTATTTGAGAGAAGGCTATTTTAGAAAAGAGAGAGAGAGAGTAATCAAGAAAATCTTAATGAGAGTTGGTCGTAGATCAAAATTGGTGAATTAAAACGGAGTTTTTACGACGTTATTTATAAAGAAAATCAGCCAAAAAGATAAATTATCAAAAATAGAGTTCTGACGCAAAAAACCACATTGGCGCCAAACGCTGACCTTGGCGCTAGACGCTAAGGTTGGCGCCAGGCGCCACGTCTAGCGCCAGGCGCCAATCGTAGCGTCAGGCGCTACAGCTGGCGTTTGGCGCTGACTCAGAAATCCACGCGTTTTCTTAAAATCAGATAAAAATTGTCGTACAAGAGGATAAAATCGTATTTTTCCTCAAAAATGCTCTTTGATTCTAATTAAAACTCTAAAAAGTCAACAAAAGTCAATTTATCAATACTAACTTAATTAGGAATGAAAAGAACCTTCTAGAAGAATCTAGAAGACTAAAACCCTTCCTAATTGCATTAGGAATGATAAATCTATATTAGGCCCTCCCCTAGATCATTGGGCCGCATATAAGGCTCAAACCGGGCCCAGTTCAGTAAATTAGCCATAACTTCCTCAATATTCATCGGAATTGGGCTTATAATATATCGTTGGAAAGCTCTTTTCAAGACCCATCCAACTACACTACTATTGGACCCATATCATGGACCAACCAAACTGGATTGGCTGTTTTCCTAAAATAAGTTTTCAAAAACAGAGAGAAGAGAAAAAGAAATTAAAACTATCCGCAACATTAGACTTTCCACACTTTCACTTCATTCGATTATGATTCGACGTGAAAGGTACTCATCACTGGGTTTGGTTTTGGGGAGACACAAATGGGTGTCTAAAGAAGCCCCCACTTTGACTGAGTTTGGAGAAACGCAAGTTTTGAAAACAAAAGTCAAAGTATCGATAGGGACGGAGAATGATTCAGAACGTTCTGCGATCCTAAACCACTCTTGTAACGTCGATACCTACTAACTAGCGTTAGTTAAACAGATAAAAGAGTTAAGAAACACGTATCTTGCACCGTCGAGCACACGTCTCTGAAAGTAACCGATTTGCTGCTGCTTTTCTGTTGTTTTGATGACCTCCTACCAAGAGAATGCCATCCCGCTTGAAAACTGCTACGCTTGTAACTGCTTCAAATATTGAAGATTGCTTCGCTTGGAACAATCCTCTTCTGCTTTGATAATACTCCACGTCCAAGGGAATACTATCGAAGATTGCTTCGCTTGAAACAATCCTTTTCCGCTATGCGACCATCTTCCACGTCTAAGGGAACATGATCGAAGACAACTTCGCTTGAAATCACCTTAAGTTGTTTATGAAAACTCTCCACAATCTAGGGAATACTGTCGAATATATCCTCGCTTGAAGCTATCCTCACTCGTTGCGATAAATTTCCAAGGAAATTACCAAAGATCTCCGCTTGTCGATTCTTTAAAAGCTCGCTTGAACTTTGCTTCCGCTATGCCTGTACGTCGGCGCTTTTGCTGCTTCTGAACCTATACGTCGGTGCCTTTTGCAAATGAACCAGCATGTCGATGCCTTTTGTTAATGAGCCAATGCTTAGGCGCTTTAAGCTAAGTGAGAGGATCTTTCATCAGGTCGATCACTTCGTGCAATCAAGCCGATTACCAAAAATCGTGTCAAATTGCTTAGAGGGGATAATTGGCGTACCAAGGAACCCAAAATATATTGCAAAAAGGTAGAACAACCTCACTGAGTGGCTGAACATCCTGGCGCCACTGAAATAACATCAGCGCCACATAACTGGCCGTAACGCCAGACGCTGGGATTGGCGCCAGGCGCCAAGCCTATCTGTTGACGCCAAGATCTAGCGCTTGGCGCCAAAATAGGGTATTCCTTAAATACCCTTTTCTTCTTCATTTTCGCTGCTGCTCGTCGCGTTTTTGCTCGAAAATTTCCAGAAATTCATTTGCTTCGTTCTTGCTCATTTCTCTACGAAATTTGCTCAAATTTGTTGCAAATCAAAGCTCATTTCATCCATTTTCCCGATCTATGTAAGTTTTCTTCAAACTCACACCGGTTTTTATGAATTTTGCATGTGTTTATTTTCGAATTTCATGAAAATTCGAAACTTAGAATGCTCAATTCTCTTTGTTTGTCCAATTTTATGCCATGAAATTGCTTGATTATGTTTATATATTGCCTTGGGAGTAATTTGAGACTTGTTTGACTCAATTTGGTGAAGAAATGAACGAATTGCCATTGTTGAACCTCTTAAGGTCGGGAATGCAATGTGGCTTGTTCTTGATGTTTTTTGCTAGCAATTCTTGTCCAATTTGTCACAATAATTACTATAGTATTGTAAGAAATTGTTTGGTTGCTTGAAAAATGTCGTTATGCTCAATTTGAATTTGTGCTCTGTTTTAGTACTACGTACTCCGTTTTTTTGCGAACATAGTATCATGCGGCTAGGCGAACCTTAGATACTATAGAACCTTAATTTATGATGATTCTGCACAATTTAACATGGCTAGACAGCGAGGTTCTGGTTCACAGTCCCGAGACATTCGACGGGAGCATGAGCCCGTGGAGGACGATGCCGAGCCGTCCACTTCACTTGGTCGACTCCCCGAGTGGGATGAGCGGACCTTGTTCTTTTCCCCCGTCCACCACATCTCTGAGAGGGTGAGACGGGGTATCACCGTTGGGAGGACGCGCTGTCATGGCTTCGGCTGTGACGGTTTAGGCGATCTGTACAAGATGTACATCGCCAGAGATGTCGAGACGAGACTCCTATGGGAGTCTTGCGGTCTTGCTGCGCTGTACTAGACCTCCGAGGCAATGGTTGCCTCCAGCGGGGGTCATCATGTAGTGCGTGCTCTGGTGGAGTTCTTTTGGGACACCACCAACACTTTCCACTTTCTTTGGGGTGAGATGATGGTCACTCCTACCGACTTCAGTTTCATCACAGGACTGGAGTTTAGCTCCGTGCCACTACCGTTCGATAGTGGGATCGGCGTCTTTTCCCCTAAGGTCGAGGAGATGTTGGGGCCGATTACCATTCGGGCTCGAGCTGAGGTAGAGTCGTCTCAGTTCAGCGCTAGGGGGATTCGCCGATCGACTCTGGCAGCGGCTTTTGACGATGGTGCGACCACCCGAGAGCAGCGGGTGCACATCTTTGCGCTTATTTTTCTGTCAGGGACGTTCTCCCCTGACAAGGGTAGTAGGGTGCTGCTTTACTACCTTTCTGCCGCCCGCGATCTACATCGGATCGGGACTTATGACTGGGCCAACTTGGCCTATGCTGACTTCATTCGAGCGCTGAGGGACTCGTGTCGACACCGGTCCTTTGGGACGACTGTTGCTTTGTCCAGCTTTTGGAGGGTCGTAGAGGTAAACATTATTCCCTATAAAGTTTAGCTCTACATTTTAGTTAGCACTTGCTGATAATTTTAACTCCTTGTAGATCTGGTTCTACGAGTACTTCCCTTCGGCTGCACCGGCGAGACCGTCGCCGCGCAGGTTTCCAGTCAGTGCTTCCTGGGGCAGCCGTCGTGTGGGGATGTCCACTGCGTATGTCCGAGATTGGATCATCACGGTATGATTCTTTTCTTATTTGCCATTTTGCGATGCTTTAGATAGATTCTTGCCTGATTGACGCTCTTTGCAAGAGCCTGAGGTGCTGTACCGGCTGTGGGTCGGCCTGGCAGTCCCTGGGTTAGACGCGCAGTATTCTTCTTAGCGTCGCTATTTCTTAGGGACCTATGGAGCGATTGCATATCTTAGAGAGAGGGTTGCTAGACAGCATTCCTCCGATATTTTTGTCGTTCCTGCTCCTCCACCACGTCACATGTTTAACGCCGCGAGGTTGTTGAGCATGTCAAAGGGAGCTGGTACCCCTTGGCGATCTTGCACGATCCCTAGGCGATGCTATGCGGAGGAGCTACTGCCGTTGTTAACTCCAGTTCCTGTACCGGCTGAGGATGTGGCGTTACGATTTTTCAGCTTTTATCTTTCGTTAAGTAGCCCCCAAGTAATGCTTTACTAACTTTGTTTTGCTTTATCAGGACGATGATGCTGAGTTCGTGCCACCTCGTATGTCTATCCATTACCAAGGGACGTACGGGCCAATTGAGGAGATGATTCCTCCAGCTCCTGAGGACGAGCGCTTCGTAGAGCGGTCGGTTCCTCGCCACCAGTCTCGGGTAAGCTTATTTATTTGCAATTTTTATATGTATATAGTATGCATGTTTACTGACTTATTTCTTGGACATTTCTCGCGCGAGGTGGTTTTGGCGATGGCATGATGTATAGATGCCTTCCGGAGCCAGCTTGTCCGGATGAGGAACGTGGCTACCTGCCGTCGGGACGACGCCGTTCAGGAGGTAGTCTTTCTTTCATATGTTTTTGCACTACCGCTTCGATTTTGCCTTGTTTCTGATTTTAATTCCTTTTGCAGGGTCAGCCTATTCCTTCTCGTACCCGCACGAGACATGAGGTGCGGAGGGATCCGGCGAGGTCTAGCTCGAGACGTCGCCGCACTACTTCAGGAGGTAGAGGCGGTCGTTCTGAGGCTGCCCGTACTGATGTGGTAGAGGGCTCGGGTTCTTCCTTCGAGGGTGCACATGCTGCGCCGGTAGGCCAGGGAGAGGCTACCTAGGCTCTTAGAGGTGGTGGGTGCACATGCTGCGCCGGTTTCACCCTCGGGTTTGTTTGTGTGTAGGCTCGAGTTCAAGGTCCAAGCCGAGGCTTTTCAATTGCCACCCAACACCAACTCCCCTGGCAGCAACCTACCACCAAAATCACCACTCACCAGCCACCAGCTCCACCTACAACCTCCACCACACTCAACCACAACAGTCGCACACCACCACCTTCAGCCACCCAAACCACCAGCTCCACCAATGCAGCCCCCTTCACCACACATTCACCAGCGCACCACCATCCCAACCACATCCACCCAACACCAATAGCCTCCACAATCACCAAACCACCACCAATCTCACCTTCACTCACCACCTATCACAGCCACAACAACGCCCACAACAACCACCTCACGCAACCACTTGCGAACCACCACCTGAACCACACAACTCCCCTGATTTCCCTCTCCTCTTCTCACTGACCCGCAACATCAAATCCACACCTTCAATCTACCACCATTTCACACCCCCTGTTCCACCGTCACACCACTCACGCGCAAACCACCGCAACCAATTCGCCACCTCACCCTACTCGCACCACCTCCAATCCCCTGCTCCCATAAACCGCAGCCAACATCACCAAACAACCACCAGCCCTTAACCCACAATCGGCCAGCAATTGCAACCCCAAATCGCCCAAGCAACATCCGCAATTCAGAGCAAATGAAAATCAATCAAGTTCGAGCAAACCAAAGGAGTTCGGTCAAAGTTCAAGTCAGAAACTTTTGAGGTTTTGTAATTTGAAGAGGTGTGGTCGAACACACCCATGGTTCGACCGAACCAACCCCGTAGTTCGCCGCACAAACCAATGGTTCGACCGAACCATTTCACGAGCTTCGCGCGTGATTTTTAATGAAAATCGGACGGCTGCAAATTGATGATTGCTGATGATGATGGAGTATGAACGGTGATGATGATGCGTGAATGGGTGTTTGAATTGGAGCAGCAAATTCAAAAGTTAAGTGTTAAGGTAGTCTGGTGGGGATTTCGTGGTTTGGGTGGGAATTTTAGGGATTTTGGGATTTCTTTTTTCCTTTTCATTTTCTTTTATTTTATTTTATTGTAAGTTTTGTTTTTATTGGTTTTTAGTTTAGTTATTTTATTTAGTTTTATTTTCTTTTTAGTTTCTTTCTTTTATTTTATTTTTTTTATTTAACTTGTATTGTAAATACCCCTTTGGGGTTATTTTCTCACAAAACTTTTAATCAACATTTTTTTTTAGATAGATTAGATTAGTTTAGCCTATATTTTCTCTCTCTTAGGGTTAGTTTAGGAGTAGTGTAGAGAGAGAAAGGTTGGATTTCATGGAGTTTTTGAGAGGTTGAAGAAGCAACTTTGTGGAACTTCTTCTCATCTATTCAATGAGTAGTTTCTAACTTTCTCTCATCTTTATTTCTTGCTTAATTCTTAGTTTTTGCTTTTTGTTTATTGATTTGAGTAGATTAATTAGTTTATTTGTTTAATTTTGTTTTTATTCTTATTTTACCTTGTTTTCCATGTCTTTCTTCATTATGTTAGCTTAGATTTTGTTCTAGGGAAATGGATGAAGGTTATGTTAATAAATTGAATGATTGATTGTGATTAGTATGGAATTGTTTCTTGATTAGTGTGTATGGATGATGCTTTTATGGATTAGAATCTTTCTAGCTAATTGATTCTATGTTCTTAATTGTGCTTTCAATCGATTGTGCGAGAGTGAGTTGGTTGAGAGCCCTTATTTCTTCCATACCTTTGCTAGGCTAGTTGCACGAGAGTGAATTAGTTTAGTAGGATAATTAACATGCTTAATTGTGAGAGAGTGAGTTAAATGTGTTGATTGTTCCTAATCAAGGTCATTTTCATCTAATTGTATGATGTTATTGAATGTATTGATGTAATTGGATTCCACTTTCCCTAGTTTTAGTTATTTGTTCTTAGTTGTGTTTAGTTGAACCTCTCTCTATCTCACAAGCTTTCCTAGTAGTCTAATTAGCACAAATTGATACACTTAGTCCTTTTGGGTTCGACCCTTTACTTGCCACTAACTAGTTTAGTGTAAGTTTAGGTATTATAAATTTCTAATTTGGTTAGGGTTAGTAGTCCCAACGACCTACTTTTACCCGCGATCAAATTTTGGCGCCGTTGTCGGGGACTAAGGCGTTCATTAGTTTGTGTTGATTATATTAGCTAGGTTCTTGTATATTATTTGATTTTGTTTGTTTTTCTTTGTTCTTTGTATAAAAATGGCATGCTTATCTTTTCCTCAATTTGATGGTGAACCCTTCTATGCTTACTTTGAAATACAAGATGGTTTTCTTAGTTACCATGGGTGTTCTCTTAGTGATGCTTATGGTATAGCTTATTGGGTCATGAATGAGTATACTAGGGGAATGGTTGAGGACATGAATAATGGTAGATTTTGTCATTTGTCTATGCATGGTGCTTGGTATTTCTTCACATGGTTTGCTAGGGATTCTTTTGATAGAGAATCTCATGTTTCTTGCTTTGATTCTCAATGCCAATATTCTTTTAATTTTTGCATGAATTCTCTTGATACTTCTTATGTGCCTTGTGATGATCCAAGTATGCAAATTGACACCCTTCCCCCTTATGCTCATTTTGATGAGGTTTGTGCTAATTTTGATGATGTGCAATTTGACTTTGATCATGAACCTCAACCCAATAACATTGATGCCCAAATTCTCTCTCAAATGCAATATCTCACCCAACAACTCCATGAGCTTCAAGAGGAACAAAAATTGAGAGAAGTGAGGCTTGCCCAAGTGATGAGTGTTATGTTTGATTTAGATGGACTTGGGGCACCTCACTTGGAGTGTGAGAGTGTTGTTGAGGATGATGTAGGGCAAGGGTGTGAAGGAGAGGGGAGATTTTCTTGTGATGAGAGGATTTTTGAGGATTTTGATCCTTTTCATTCCCCATTTGAGCTTGAATGCCATCCTTCCCCTTATTCACCCCTTTTGAGAGCTTCCCATGGTGAGGATGTGAGGGAGTCCATGAGGATGATGATGATGAGTTTGAGCAATCAAGAGAGATTGAGAGTCCCTTGAGTGATGGTGGAAGAGTTGTGAATGAAGAAAATGTCGATTTTGAGGATTCCAACCCCCTTCCCCATCTTCATGAGTCTACCTTGCATGTTGGTGACCATTCTATCCATGAGTCTTTGGACTCATTTGAGGTTATGGCTAGTATGTTCATTGAAGGTGTAACAAATCATTATAGCCTCTTGAGAGAGTTCATTGGCAATGCTTTATGGGAAAGGGATGAGTTTGAGAGAAACCTTTATCCTTTCATGCATGGTTTAGAGACTCTAGGCTTTGAGGATCTTGAGGGAGTTGTGGTTCATCGTTCTGATAGAGAGGAGGATGAGGTTGTTTCTATTGGAGAGTTTTTGTTTGAGGGAGATGTGAGTCATGAGTGTTCTTTTGAGGATTCTATGATTGATTTTCATGCCCTCATTAGTGATGTGAGGCTTTGTGAGACCATTGTTTCTCCTCCCCTTCCTCATGTCCCTTTCTCAAGAAAATTTGACCACATCTCCTACTATCCCATGTTCCTCCCTTCTTTTGTCAAAGAGCCTATTGAGGACCTTCTCTTGTTTGATGAGACTCTCCCTTTTCATCCTTCTATTATTGAGGAAATGGGTGATTGTGCCACCCAAAAAGATTTTGAGGAGGTTTTGCCATTTTATTCTTTTCCTTATTTCTCTTCTTCTTTCTCTTCTTATTTTCTTGATTTTTTCTTTTGATTTTTCTTCTTTCTTTTGGCATCTTCCTCCTCATTTACGTGCAATAATCTTGTTGCACGTCCTCCTCCCGTCATTTTCCTACTTGTTATCATATGAAATGTGTAGTAGTGCATTTGATAAGCTCTTGCGTTCGTGGCAATATTATTTACTAGAGCGGTCTCGCTTGGACATTAAACAAGCCTTTCTCAGGAAGTAACCCGAGGTTTTTATTGCTTTCATTTTCTTTTCTTTTTAGATTAGATTTTCTCTCATGGAAATGTTTGTGTGCCTTTTGCTAGGTACATAACTTGATATACACCTATGCATTGGTTTGGATCAAGAAACAAGGAAGTTTGACTCCTATTTTTGCTAGCATATGGAAATCGAGATTCAATTCAAGAGGAAATCGGCTTTGAAAGGTTAAATTGGGTCATTTGCGGGTATTTACACCCACCTATATCCGGTAATATCTTTCTTAGCTCTTTCTCTAATGGTTGGTGACTCGTTGGACGTGTGTTGGTTTGTTGGATTGATTTCTTTCTTTTCCCCTCCCATGGATTATTTGGTTTATATTTGAGTATATTGTCTCATTCAAGCTTGGGAGAGGGTATTCTATCATGCTTTGGTGGGATGTTGATTCATTTATGCCATGCACTTGAGTATATGCATTTCCATGTCTTTTCTTATATTTTGAAAAGTCCAAAAAGATTTTTGTTTACTTTCAAGGTAATTTTGGCAAAATGTGTTTTGTTTGTTCTTATTTTGGACATTCTATTTTGGGAATTGCATTCTTGAATGTTTTTCTTCCTAAGTGGTAAATGTGTGCACGGTTTGAGAGTGTCATTGGTTGACTCTAGGATACTATATGCTAAGGTAGTCGGTTAAGAACTTTTAGGGGTCCATGAAGCCTTAGTTCACGGGAATGTGGTAAGATGGAGTTGCTCTCTATAGTGGATTTGAAACCCTTGGTTGGTATTTGTTTGGTTATAATCCCTTGTGAGCTTCATTTGTTCTAGCCTTCATCACCTTGTTGAGCGGCTATTTAGGATCCTTGACTATGCATGTCTTAATCCTTGTTTTGACCTCATCTAGCTCCCAAGATCGTGACCGAGCAACTCCAGGGGAGGAAAAGGGCACCTTTTCTCATTTTTCTTTATCTTCTTTTTGTTTTGTTACAAATTTGGTTTTCTATTTTGCATCGACCTACTTATTAACCAATTTGAGCCTAATGTTTCCCGCTCTTGTTTTAACCGCGTTACAAACCCAATGGCCTATGTCTACCAACCCTTTTAGTTAGTGAAGCATTGGCATGTGAGGTTTGAGTTTTGAGAGTGTTGATCATGAGCAAGAAAACTTTGTGAATTGGTTTAAGTAAGGTCTTGAAAGTTAAGCTTGAAAAAAGAAAATGCAAAAAGTTTGAGAAGAAAAATGCAATTTTAGAAAATCAAATGAAGTTTCAAGAAAAAGCCGTCCATGGTTAATAAAAAAAAAAGGCAAGGACATCAAAAAAAAATGAAAAAGAAACATAAAACACAAAATTATTTTAGTTTGGTTTCGTTTTCTTCCCTAGTTAAAGCATTGAGGACAATGCTTCGTTCAAGCTTGGGGGGGAGCGTTACTTCGTATATTGTGTTAGTGTTGAATAAGCTTGGGGGAGATGGCATTATTGGTATATTTGTTTGATATTTTGTGACTTCTTGAGTTTGTTTTTGAGAGTAGGCCACTCTTTTGCTTCACTTAGGAAATATCACCAAAATTTTCAAATTTTTACCCCGCCTTAACCCTTAGCATTATGTTACAACCAAATAAAAGACCCTTAGACTTTAGTGGGGTTACGTCAAAGAAAGGTGGAGGGAGATAGACTTCAAACCTATGGAGAGAGTATGCATAGTTGAGATGTCGGGATTACCTTCTCAAAGTTTTTCATTTCTTTATCTTTTTCCGGTTCCTTCGTGGAATCATGAGAAGCTAGCTTGAGGGTTGATTTGAAGCTAGTGAACGCGGCCCGATTGGTTGGGGCTAGGGTGGATTGTGTCCCAATTAGTTCTCTATGCTTAGTATATGTTATGTTTCAATCAACCATTGACATCTTGGAACGTGCATACATTTTTCTATTTAGAAAGGTTTGCATTCATTGATGCTTGTTCCTATCTCTTGTCCAAATATGAACTTTGTGTTTTCTTTCTCTTTTTATGTTTCTTTTTCTTTTCGTTTTATTACCTTGCCTTGGTTTTTGTTTAGAGTTGTGGGTTAAACTCTTAGGACACCCTCACGAGAGCACACTCGTCCTCTAAGGCGATCTAGGGGTTTAAAGGGCTTGTCTTTAGTTGCTAAAATTGAGCGTGATTCCTACGAAAGTGAGTTAGTGTACATTCTTGTCTCCTTTAGTGTTCTAGCTTTTCTTGAATAAATCATTCTCCTTCTCTCGTGTTTCATGTTAATTTGCTCGAGGACGAGCTAAAGGTAAGCTTGGGGGAGTTTGATAAGTGACTTTTATGTCACTTTTAGGGTGTTTATTGAGTCGTTTTCCGGCTTATATTTCCAATAATTTAACCCTTTTTATCCTTTATTTCTTTTATTTGCTTATTCGCGTCGTTTGTCTTTATTTTGAGTATTTTAGTAGTTTTTTAATAGTTTTTAGCTTATTTTCTTAATTTATTTAAATTATCTTATTTTCTATGTTTATATTTTAAGTTTTTAGTTCTTGTTATTTAATAAGTTCCTAGTTTCTCTCATTTTCTTATTTTATTTTATTTTCATGTTTGTTTTCTTTATTTTATTAAATTTCTTTTGATTTTATTTTTAAGTTATTTTTATTTTATTTTATTTTATTTTATTTGTCTCGGTTTCACCCTCGGGTTTGTTTGTGTGTAGGCTCGAGTTAAAGGTCCAAGCCGAGGCTTTTCAGTTGTCACCCAACACCAACTCCCCTGGCAGCAACCTACCACCAAAATCACCACTCACCAGCCACCAGCCACCAGCTCCACCTACAACCTCCACCACACTCAACCACAACAGCCGCACACCACCACCTTCAGCCACCCAAACCACCAGCTCCACCAATGCAGCCCCCTTCACCACACATTCCCCAGCGCACCACCATCCCAACCACATCCACCCAACACCAACAGCCTCCACAGTCACCAAACCACCACCAATCTCACTTTCACTCACCACCTATCACAGCCACAACAACGCCCACAACAACCACCTCACCCAACCACTTGCGAACCACCACCTAAACCACGCAACTCCCCTGATTTCCCTCTCCTCTTCTCACTTGACCCGCAACATCAAATCCACACCTTCAATCTACCACCATTTTACACCCCCTGTTCCACCGTCAAACCACTCACGCGCAAACCACCGCAACCAATTCGCCACCTCACCCTACTCGCACCACCTCCAATCCCCTGCTCCCATAAACCGCAGCCAACATCACCAAACAACCACCAGCCCTTCACCCACAATCGGCCACCAATTGCAACCCCAAATCGCCCAAGCAACATCCGCAATTCAGAGCAAATGAAAATCAATCAAGTTCGAGCAAACCAAAGGAGTTCGGTCGAAGTTCAAGTCAAAAACTTTTGAGAATTTGTAATTTGAAGAGGTGTGGTCGAACACACCCATGGTTCGACTGAACCAACCCCGTAGTTCGGCCACACCAACCAATGGTTCGACCAAACCATTTCACGAGCTTCGCGCGTGATTTTTAATGAAAATCGGACGGCTGCAAATTGATGATTGCTGATGATGATGGAGTATGAACAGTGATGATGATGCGTGAATGGGTGTTTGAATTGGAGCAGCAAATTTGAAAGTGAAGTGTTAAGGTAGTCTGGTGGGGATTTCGTGGTTTGGGTGGGAATTTTAGGGATTTTGGAATTTCTTTTTTCCTTTTCATTTTCTTTTATTTTATTTTATTGTAAGTTTTGTTTTTATTGGTTTTTAGTTTAGTTATTTTATTTAGTTTTATTTTCTTTTTAGTTTCTTTCTTTTATTTTATTTTTTTTTATTTAACTTGTATTATAAATACCCCTTTGGGGTTATTTTCTCACAAAACTTTTAATCAACATTTTTATTTTGGATAGATTAGATTAGTTTAGCCTATATTTTCTCTCTCTTAGGGTTAGTTTAGGAGTAGTGTAGAGAGAGAAATCTTGGATTTCCATGGAGTTTTTGAGAGGTTGAAGAAGCAACTTTGTGGAACTTCTTCTCATCTATTCAATGAGCATTTTCTAACTTTTTCTCATCTTTATTTCTTGCTTAATTCTTAGTTTTTGCTTTTTGTTTATTGATTTGAGTAGATTAATTAGTTTATTTGTTTAATATTGTTTTTATTCTTATTTTACCTTGTTTTCCATGTCTTTCTTCATTATGTTAGCTTAGATTTTGTTCTAGGGAAATGGATGAAGGTTATGTTAATAAATTGAATGATTGATTGTGATTAGTATGGAATTGTTTCTTGATTAGTGTGTATGGATGATGCTTTTATGGATTAGAATCTTTCTAGCTAATTGATTCTATGTTCTTAATTGTGCTTTCAATCGATTGTGCGAGAGTGAGTTGGTTGAGAGCCTTAATTTCTTCTATACCTTTGCTAGGCTAGTTGCACGAGAGAGAATTAGTTTAGTAGGATAATTAACATGCTTAATTGTGCGAGAGTGAGTTAAATGTGTTGATTGTTCCTAATCAAGGTCATTTTCATCTAATTGTATGATGTTATTGAATGTATTTATGTAATTGGATTCCACTTTCCCTAGTTTTAGTTATTTGTTCTTAGTTGTGTTTAGTTGAACCTCTCTCTATCTCACTAGCTTTCCTAGTAGTCTAAGTAGCACAAATTGATACACTTAGTCCTTTTAGGTTCGACCCTTTACTTGCCACTAACTAGTTTAGTGTAAGTTTAGGTATTATAAATTTCTAATTTGGTTAGGGTTAGTAGTCCCAACGACCTACTTTTACCCGCGATCAATGGTGTCGGTCTCTAAATGCCAAAGAAAGAAAAGAATTAGATGTGTTCCACTTGGGGGGAATTTATGGTATCAAAGGGGTAGATCTTGACTTAGATTTTATTCATACCGCTCTAGAATATTGGGATGTTGATACTCATTGCTTTAGAATAGGGTATGATGAAATTAGCCCTTTACCGGAAAAATTCGGTGCTATTTTAGGTTTCCCTGCAATAGATCTCATAGTAATCCCTAGAATAGATGCATATTATTATAAAGGCTTTGAACGCTTCTTCAATTTAATAGAAAGGTATCTATCAAAGATAGTAGATGGCAACATAGTTAATTTGAAAGAATTTGCTCGCCATTATTTTGATAAACCTCACTCCGAATCTTTTCATATTTATAGAAGAAGGGCTTTCTTATTTTGTATGCTTAATCAATTTTTTCTTGCTAGTGGTAAAAATAATGAGGGTCAATCAATTATAACAACCGTACTAGAACAAATTGAATCAGGGAGAAATCCAATGCCAATGATAGTTGGAGAGACTATGATTAGTCTTGATGAATTGAAAAGGAACCCTAAAGCACCTTTTTGAGGCTCTCCAATTTTATTACATGTAGAAAAATAATATTTTTAATTACAGAGATCAAAAAATACATTATTGTATAGTAATAATAATTTATTTGCATTGCAATTTTTTTTTTTTTACAGATGTGGCTAATGGAAAGGCTGGAATTAGTTAGCCCTCCAGACAATATTGAGAAGTACACTCCGAATTGCTTCGTGAGGAGGAAGAAACGCTTCTCTAAGATGGGGTGCCATGAGTGGAAGAGGGTCTTCGAATCTTGCAACTTTGCCATCAAGTGGGTCGTCCCTTGGTGGAAATAGAAAGGATGGTTGGTGTTAACAAGCAACCTTTCTGCCGTCTTCCAAGCTTGTCCCGTATGACTTATTACTATCCCTGCAGGGTAAAAAGACAATACGGCCTACTTCTGAATATTCCTTCCGGAGATCTTCGTCGTCCCTACGAGTTCCCTATCTCCCTGGAAGTAGAAAAATTTGATACTTATTGGTGTGCTAGACCTTTATGGGAAGTAATTACCCAAAAGGTTCCTCCTTCCTTGCCCAATGATGTGAAGAAGTGGCTGCTGAAGAAACCTTCAAAGGACTTGAAGAAAAATCAGGGTAAAACTGATGTGAAGAGTCGTCTAGGTGACAAGGTGATTCCTACTAAGGAACGCTTAGGTGAAAGAATTGAATTCAAAACACCTGCAATGCCTAGGAAGAAAAGTACTACGAAAGATAAGGGAAAAAGGAAAGCTGACACCACAGAGAAAAAAGCTTGGGTAGAAAAGAAGCATGGAGTCCTAGCTGAAAGGGAAACTATCTACTCCAAGATTGAATGTAGGTCCTCTAAAGGTTGCCTACTAGCTAAGGTTATGGATGAGGAGGAGGAAGCAGACAAAAATTGGAAAACGGCTAGGAAAGAAAAGGAAAATTAGGAGAATTGCTTAATTTTCAATTATTAGACTTAGTTTAGATTTTTTGTTTAAAGTTAATTTATTTTAGCTTTATTTAAATTCCATCAATAATGTAATTTTATTTTTATTAATGAAATTTCAGCTTTTGATTAAATTATTCACTTTAAATTTATTTTATTAAATCAATGAAAACCGAAAGAAATTAATTTTCCAGAAATTTTTCGAGTACGGAAGTCGAAAATTTTCCGAAAAACACCGAAATATTCCCATAATTTAAACTGTGAATTTACGCCACCTATCTGCGACTGGTGCCGGCCACGGCAGTCTGGCGTCAAGCGACGGTGTCGTCGTCTGGCGCTGATGGTCATAGTCTGGCGCAAGAATTTTTTATTTCGCCGATCTTCTGTCGAATTTTTAATTAATTCTGGGACGCGAGATTTTCGAAAAATAAAGTGGTCGCACCCGTAAAGGGTTGCCTACGTATCCTTTCTTAAGGAATCAGGCCGAACGTAGCTCTCTTGAGTATCCTACTCAAGTAATTATGGGTAGTATTTCTTAAGTTGGTCAAGATTTGTCATGTTCGAGAACTAATTGCCATCCATATCAGTTAGTTTTGCTGCACCCCCTGACATGATTGTTTTGACAATGTAGGGTCTAGACCAATTAGGTCTAAATTTACCCCTTGGCTCTAAAACATTTTTCCTTAATGCTTTTAACACCAAGTCTCCTACTTTGATGTTTCTTGTCTTGACCTTCTTATTAAAATGCCTAGCCATACGAGTTTGATAACACTGAGTGTGATGTAGAGCTTCTAGTCGCTTTTCATTGAGTAGAATCAATTCTTCATATTTTGCCCTAGTCCATTCAACTTCATCGAGTTTGCTCTCTAACGCGATGCGTAGAGATGGAATTTCTAGTTCGACAGGTTGTACGGTATTTCTAGAGATGGAATGGCGTATTTCCTGTTGATGTACGGATTGACGTGCGGTAACCCCACAATGCGAAGTGAAGTTTGTCAGGCCAATCCTTATAATTTTCCATCATTTTCTCGATGATAGTCTTTAGATTTTTATTGGATGCCTCGACTGCTCCATTTGCTTGAGGCCTATAAGGGGAAGAATGATGATGTTGAATGCCGTATTTTTGTAACAATTCTTCACATTCGGCTTGAAAGTGAATTCCATTGTCACTTATCATTTCATGTGGGACTCCGTATCGACAAATAATATTTCTCTCGATAAAGAGTGCTACATGTTTTGCAGTGAGTTTAACGTACGATTGCGCTTCAACCCACTTTGTGAAATAATCAATTGCTACTAGTATATATTCGTGGCCTCCTATTCCTGGGGGAGTGATTTTGCCGATAATGTCCATTCCCCATGTAGAGAATGGCCATGGTGACGTGTAGGTGTAGAGCAAGGATGGAGGAACATGTTGTAAATTGGCATTGATTTGGCACTTAGGGCATCTTTTTACATATTGACGGCAATCCCTATTCATTGTAGTCCAATAATATCCTTCTCGCATTATCTTTTGGACTAACATCTTGCCATTTATGTGGGTGCCACATATTCCTTCGTGGACTATTCTCATTGCTCTTTGTGCATCCTTTTTTCCTACACCTAAAAGAGTTCGACCCTTAGGTACCCTTTTATGTAGCTCGTTGTCTATGAGTACATATTGGGAAGCTAAGATCTTAATGCTCGTTTTGCTCTTTTGTCAGCATGGGGAGGGTATTCTCCTTTGGTGACATAATTGAGTATATCCGTGTACCACGGTTCTTCTTCTTCTTCTTCTTCGTCTTGGACTACTTCGTCGTCTTCTATAGCCTGGATGTATGCTGGTTTGTGCTTTTTCTCTATAGTTAGAGGCATTTGCTCGATTTCTGTGGGAATCCTAACCATTGAGGCTAGTCTTGCCAAGGCATCAGCAGATTGATTTTCTTCCCTAGGTAGGTATGTGTACTCTACCTATTCTAACTGATCAGTAAGAGTTTCCAAATAGGTTTGGTAAGGGGCTAGACTTTCGCTCCTTACTTTCCACCTTTTAGATATTTGATTGATAATTAAAAAAGAGTCTCCGAATATCCTTAACTTTTTTACTCCCAATGCCAAAGCTGTTTCAAGGCCTACCACGCATGCTTCATATTCAGCAGCATTGTTGGTAACGTCGAAATCAAGCTTTATGGATATTGGAACATGCTCTTGTTTAGGTGATACTAGTAATACTCCAACGCCACATCCCTTTTGGTTTGAGGCTTTGTCGAAGTATAAGGTCCAAGTATCATATTCAGTAACCATTAAGTCTTCATCTGGAAATTCATTGTCTTGTATTGGCATCGAGTCTTCTATTGGAAAGTCTGCTAGAAAGTCAGACACCACAGATCCTTTGATAGCTTTTTGCGGCATAAACCTTACATCAAACTGGGCTAAATTGACTATCCATCTCGATATGCGTCCATTGAGTGTAGATTTCTCAAATAGATACTTGAGTCGATCTAAGCGGGAGACTACAAAGACGGTATGCACTAGTATGTAATGTCTTAACTTGGTTGTGGCCCACACCAAGGCGAGGCGCAACTTCTCAAGTGGTGTGTAGCGTGCTTCGTATTCGAGCATCTTCTTGCTTAGATAGTAGATTGCGTTTTCTTTGCCTTCTACTTCTTGTGCTAGCATAGCTCCCATTGTCTCTTTGGTAACCGTCAAATATAACCTAAGAGGTATTCCGGGAAGTAATGGCGCTAATACGGGAGGATTTGCGAGATAGGCTTTGATATTTTCAAAGGCTTTTTGACACTCGTCATCCCATATTACTGGTACATTCTTTTTGAGCTTTTTGAAGATTGGTTCACATATTGTCGCCAATTTTGATATGAACCTACTTATGTATTGCAACCGGCCAATAAATCCTCGAATCTGTTTCTCAGTTTTGGGCGGTGGCATTGACATGATTGCTTTGATTTTGGTTGGGTCTATCTCTATTCCTCTAGAGCTTATGACATAACCCAAAAGCTTGCCTGAGGTGACTCCAAAAGCACACTTAGATGGGTTCAGCCTCATATTATATTTTCTTAGCCTTTCGAAAAATTTCCTTAAGGCTACTTGATGGCCTGGACGGTCTTTTGATTTTACAATCATGTCGTCGACATATACTTCGACTTCTTTATGCATCATGTCATGGAGTAAAGCAGTTGTTGCACGTTGGTAAGTAGCACCCGCGTTTTTCAACCCGAATGGCATTGCCGTGTAGCAGTAAGTGCCCCATGGTGTTATAAAGGTTGTTTTCTACATGTCTTCTTTTGCCATGAGGATCTGATTGTAACCTGCGTACCCATCCATAAATGAGAGAAGCGCGTGATTTACCGTGTTATCCACCAAAATGTCGATGTGTGGTAAAGGGAAGTCGTCCTTTGGACTTTCCTTATTTAGATCTCGATAGTCGACACACATTCTTACCCTTCCATCTTTTTTCGGAACTAGGACGATGTTGGCGACCCATTCGGGGAATTTAGATACCTTGATGAAACCTGCAGTTATTTGTTTTTGGACTTCTTCTTTTATTTTAAGAGCTACGTCGGGTTTCATCCGACGTAACTTTTGTTTTACAGGTTTCATTCCTGGAATTAGTTGTATAGTGTGTTGAGCTATTTCTCTATTAATGCCTGGCATATCTTCGTATGACCAAGCGAATACATCGATAAATTCTTTAAGTAAGTTAATTAAATCGGCTCTTTCTTGTTCATTAAGTGTTAATCCGATTTTAACTTCTCTTTTATTGGTTGAATCATTTGAGATATCAACCGTCTCAGTTTCTTCAATTACTGGTGTTTTCTTTTCAAGTGTTTCCATTGCTTTAATAATTTCTTTGTCTTTTTCATTGTTAGTTAAGCAATGCTCATCATCTTGGGTTAGAGAAGAACACAAGAAATAAGGAGAAGAAGAAATATTATTATACTCTGAGATCATTACATCAAAGAGTGATATGTCCTCAGGGACTTGATCACTAACTATTCTAGGAGAAGAAATAGAAGGGGAAGGTGCTACTACTAAAGACCTAGATGACTCTATAGGGAGAGACTCCGACTCAGACTCTAACTCAGACGACTCTTCAAACATTGGTCTTGCCTTGTCGTGATGGATATCTTCCTTCCACTTGGAGTAGTCACCTTGATAGTCTTGCGCCACCCTTGTAGTGATCCTTCAGCTGGAGTGATTAGCTTCAAGGGATCGAAACTTTCGCTTTGTAGGACTGTTTGAATGAGCGAGGAGTTATCCTCTTTATAAGTTGGCTCATTCTTTTCTCGCCCAAATAGTAATCCCATGACGTTAAAGTCAAAGCATGGGGGTGTTTTCTCCTTATGAACAGGAGTGGGATTTCATCTGTGAAATAACAATCCAAGAAAATCTCAAATCCTGGTTGCCTTATGCCGTTTACAACAAATGGCTCGGGAAATTCATGACATGGATAGTCCTCTCCTTCTTTTATAAATTGACCAATAAGTGTAAGAGGATACTGATCCATTGGGATTGCTTTCTTTTAAGTGCGAGCGTCTCTACGTGCCTTTGATTTTTCCTGGGCTCGCTTGAGATCTTTCCGAGTCGGTTTGAAACCAAGTCCGAAAGTGTCTAACTTAGGGAGGCCAGGTGACTCCAGCGATTTTGCTATTCCCTTTTTCTTTCCTAGGGTCATCCCAGGAAAATGTCCTTGTTTCTTCAGAATAGCATTTACAATCATGTTGGAATGGGGGTCATGGCAGAGAGGGGTCCTTTCATCCTCCTGGATTAAGGAGACCTCTTCGTTAAATCCCCATTTTCTTCATCATCCTCGTCGTGCTCCACATTAATTATGGGATTTTCTATAGATTTTATCCTCATAGACGAAGCATCGATGGTGATAGGAATTCCGCCAACTATGGCTTTTACTTGTTGGTGGAGAGATGAGGGGACAGCCTTTAGGTCATGAAGGGCGTCCCAACAGTAAATTAAATGAAGCTTTAATGTCTACCACCTGGAAAGTAGTAGCATGTTCTATTGCTCCCGCCGTTACTGACAAGGTAAAGTCGTATCCCCTAATCAAAAATAATTACCAAAATCACTAACTACAGTAGATAGGGAAGTAGTGTCGAACTCCACAGGGAAACAAGTCTTTTTAATTCTAATTAATTATTATACTCTAAATTATCTAAGTAACCAATATTTTGAGGTAAGAATTCTATACTACGAAGAATAAGTTTAGGGAGAAAAGAATCAATAATAAGGAAACCTAGGGTCACAGGTTCACCAATAATTAATATTCCGGGATAGAACGAAGTAATTAATAATTAACAATGCATAGATAACATGATTAACAGGCTCTCGCAATTTACTAATCAACATAGATCTAACAGGCTCTCGCAATTTACTAGACCTAAGTTCCTATTAAAAATAGCCTTTAATATTAAATCAACATCTGCTCGATTCATCAATTCAATATTGCTAAACATTCACAATCAAATTACATCTGCTCGATTCATAATCTAATTGCAAAGAATTAAAACAATTCAATAGGAAATTATCATACAATATCAACAATCAATAATAACAAACTATCCCTTCATATTAATTATGGATCCCCATAAACCCTAGAATTAAACTACTCACTAATCATCATAACTAAATCAATCAAATAAATAATTAAAAGCATAAACAAGAAAACAATTAAAATAGCTGAAATTAAAAAGGGAAGAAATTGTACCAAAGTAAATCTGGAATTAATGAAGGAATTAAGAACAAAAGTTTAGAGATAATTTAAGAGAGAGAAAAATACTAAGTAGAGAGAGAAAGTCTAAGAAAAGAGGTAACTAATAATTCCGTACAAATCCTATTTAAACCTTTCCTAAAACACAAATTAAAACTAAACTAATCAGACTCTAGGAAAACACGCGCCCGATCGGGCGAAGGGCCGCCCGATCGGGCCCGCCTTTTTCACAACGCCTATACTGATGTGTCGCGCCCGATCGAACCTACGCTCACCCGATCGGGCGCGCCTCTCCCTTGAGAGTGCCCTTGCGCGCATCCGCCCGATCGGGCGTATGCTTGCCCGATCGGGCCCGGTCTTCTTCTTCGAGGCTTGGACTTCGATTGGGCTAGATTTCTCGGCCCAATTCATATTTCCTCTCGGGTCTCGAATACATGGTCCAAATTCCTCGTGATCCCAATTACCGAGCCCTTAATCACCGAATCTCACCGATCTTGGGCTCCAATAGTGGTCGTGTCCTTCTAGCTTCCGTAGTCGATCCAATAAGGCCCGGGAAAATGCTCCAAGAGTGCAATTTCCTGTAAAATACAACTAAAACTACGAAAACACTAGAACACACAAATTAGTAATAAAAGTGGCCCGAAAGAGCCAAAAACACTACTAATAACGACCACGGGACGGGGATAAAACACTATATAAACTAAACATATCAAACTCCCCCAAGCCAAACCTTTGCTTGTCCCTAAGCAAAGAGCTCATCAATGAATATATAAAACATACTTCACCCCAATAATCAAATCAAAAACCAACGATTCAAGGTAAAATTAATGAACATGCTTCAACATCAGTCAATCTTATTCATCTAATCACCCTTCCTCCCCAACAATTGTCAAATAAAGCAAACCACAAGAGCATATAGAATTCAAGACTAGTGCTCACACACTCAACTCTCATTTATGTGGCGAGTAAAGAATGTACTCGATCGCTCTCCACCCAACCCCTTTAATGTGAACAAATGCCCTCCCAACTCACACTCTCGTGTGTATAAAAACATTGAACGCTCATCCTACTAGTCGACTCGAAATATGCCAAGTCATAACTTGCATTGAAAAACAACACTTTCACATTTACATAACTTCTATGCACAAGGTCGGAAGGTCTTTTAAGCTTGTAATGTAAGGCTAGGGTAAAGGTAGGATAAATTTGGGAAAAATGTAAGAGTAAAGCCATGCTTAAGGGAGCCAAATCCTAATAAAACCAAGGTCAAAAATAAATAATGACCAACAAATCTCCAACATACTCAACTCCACCAAAAATTCACCAAACACAACTCCAAAAATATCAAATAATTTCCAACACTTACAATTTCACTCCTAAAATATAATAATGTAAAACTTGAGTGAATAAACAAACTTTACTAACAAACATGAAATTTTTCATGAAACTCAACTTTTAATTTTTTTTTTTTTTATCAACCTCCAACTATTTGAACATTAAACAATTTTTTTTCTTTTGCTCTTTTTTTTTCCTATTGAAGTTCATTTTTTTTTTCACTTTTTTTTTCATAACATCATACTTTATTTTTTCAAGAAGATTAAACTTTCAAACTCATCAAAAATAAACATACGATCAAGAACAAAATAACTTCTCAAAACCCACCCAAATTGTGCAAATAATAAGCACACTACAAACTCCCTCACCTCACTCACTAATAGCTCCCCCAAGCCAAGCTTGAGACTAGTACCAATGGGGCAAAATAGGCTTGTAATGTGGCTAAATAAACAATAAAAAGTCAAGGCAACAACATGGGTAGCAAGAAAGGAACAAATGTATCTACAATATCTGGAGGCTACCTAAAAGAACAAATGTCTTCGTCCTCCACAATGTGCATAATAATGAATCATATAAATATTACTAATAGTAGCAAACCAATACTCAAATTCATTGACATACCAGGAATTATGGAACTATCACACATTCCTTACCAAATCAACTAGTCAAGCACTATATTCACAAATAGTTGGACAAAATTGACGCATGTTAAGGTTTCAAGACAATTAAACATCAAATCATGATCAACTAATCCACAATGCTTATCATCAAATACCAGGAATCAAAACAATTTTTCTCGTGTTCGTAAGGAGCACAGGGAAGCATGATTTACAATTCATTGGAACAAAACTAACCTAAGAAAGTAATAAAATCTATACTAAGAAAAATAAAAATAAAAAAAAGAGAAGAGAGAGAGTGAAAGATATACCATACGAACACGAGAACCTCCCCCCAAGCTAAATCAGACAATGTCCTCATTGTCTTAAAGGGAAGCTAGTAGTCAAGGTGACTACTCTTCATCATCACCATATCAATGTCACCAAAGCCTCGAGGATTGCAATGCATCTCTTTGGAACAAAATTGGGCAAGAAAGAAACAAAGTGTTAGTGGGAAAAAGTTCAAATTTGAGTCAGGTGCACTATTCTGATCATAATTTTTGATGTATAAATGATAATACAGTGATTCTAATTGCATTGGAAACTAGACTTGAAGAGCTTGCCAACGACAGGTCACACAAAAAAATCGGATAAGAAACGCAAAAGTTATGGCCTGTCGAAATTGACGTAGTTTGCTGACGCGTACGCGCGCCCGATCGGGCGAGCTCTGCCCGATCGAATACGAGTGCAGTTCCAGCGTGAATGAAACTTTCTCTAGCTCAAAATCTGCACAAAAACAAACTCCCACAAAGCATAAGTTACACTCTCCTTACCTCTCTAAAAGAAAAAATAAATAAATAAATAAAAAATAAAACACACACACAAATATAAGAAAAAACTAAACTAAAAAGCAAATTAAAGTACGGGTTGCCTCCCGCAAAGCGCTAGTTTATCAAGGTCCCGCTCGACCATACTCCTTCTCTCAATCGGAAGAATTCAACGCCTTGAGTAACTTATCAAACGCTCCTGCAAACATTTCATTAAGCACTATATAGGGCTTAATAGCAAGCACATTTACCCCTACAAAGAAAAAGTTAGGAGCACATAAAGAGAACTCAAGATAGAAGGAAAAATCAAAAGAGGGAGATGAAAATACACAACAACCTTCTACTTCCTCCGTTAAAAATTTAGAATTAATAGAACGAACATGGAGGTAGTCATTGTCTTTATCATCCAATAATGACTTTAAAATTTTACCCTCACAAATAACCTCATCATCAAAAAAGGAATTATCAACCACCATTTCTACAAATAATGATTTTTCAATCACCGATTCGTCAACCAATGATTTTTCAACCACAAATTCTATAACTGATGGTTCTTCATCCTCAATAACATTCATATTATTATAGTGTCCATAGACTTTTTCATCAAGAGCCTTCCAATAACTTTCATTAGCAACTAATCGTTTCCGAATATGATCATATGTATATGGAAAGACTCTAAAATCATCCGGAGCACGCACAAAAACTCACTATAAGGGCATTCAGGATTTTCATGACAAAGACGTTGACAACTACAGTAGTTAGGTGCTGCATAAAAATTATATAATTCTTGTAGTGACATAAGCATGGATATTTTCAACTCATAAAAAAATAATAAAATTAAAAATTAAAAAAAAATTAAAAAAAAAATAAATTAAAAATAATCTAGACTCTAATAATAATTAGAAATAAAAATAAAACCGTTTCCCCGGCAACGGCGCCAAATTTTGACAGGGTAAAGTCGTATCCCCTAATCAAAAATAATTACCTAAATCACTAACTACAGTAGATAGGGAAGTAGGGTCGAACTCCACAGGGAAACAAGTCTTTTTAATTCTAATTAATTATTATACTCTAAATTATCTAAGTAACCAATATTTTGAGGTAAGAATTCTATACTACGAAGAATAAGTTTAGGGAGAAAAGAATCAATAATAAGGAAACCTAGGGTCACAGGTTCACCAATAATTAATATTCCGGGATAGAACGAAGTAATTAATAATTAACAATGCATAGATAACATGACTAACCGGCTCTCGCAATTTACTAATCAACATAGATCTAACATGCTCTCGCAATTTACTAGACCTAAGTTCCTATTAAAAATAGCCTTTAATATTAAATCAACATCTGCTCGATTCATCAATTCAATATTGCTAAACATTCACAATCAAATTACATCTGCTCGATTCATAATCTAATTGCAAAGAATTAAAACAATTCAATAGGAAATTATCATACAATATCAACAATCAATAATAACAAACTATCCCTTCATATTAATTATGGATCCCCATAAACCCTAGAATTAAACTACTCACTAATCATCATAACTAAATCAATCAAATAAATAATTAAAAGCATAAACAAGAAAACAATTAAAATAGCTGAAATTAAAAAGGGAAGAAATTGTACCAAAGTAAATCTGGAATTAATAAAGGAATTAAGAACAAAAGTTTAGAGAGAATTTAAGAGAGAGAAAAATACTAAGTAGAGAGAGAAAGTCTAAGAAAAGAGGTAACTAATAATTCCGTACAAATCCTATTTAAACCTTTCCTAAAACACGAATTAAAACTAAACTAATCAGACTCTAGGAAAACACGCGCCCGATCGGGCGAAGGGCCGCCCGATCGGGCCCGCCTTTTTCACAATGCCTATACTGATGTGCCGCGCCCGATCGAACCTACGCTCACCCGATCGGGCGCGCCTCTCCCTTGAGAGTGCCCTTGCGCGCATCCGCCCGATCGGGCGTATGCTTGCCCGATCGGGCCCGGTCTTCTTCTTCGAGGCTTGGACTTCGATTGGGCTAGATTTCTCGGCCCAATTCATATTTCCTCTCGGGTCTCGAATACATGGTCCAAATGCCTCGTGATCCCAATTACCGAGCCCTTAATCACCGGCTCTCACCGATCTTGGGCTCCAAAAGTGGTCGTGTCCTTCTAGCTTCCGTAGTCGATCCAATAAGGCCCGGGAAAATGCTCCAAGAGTGCAATTTCCTGTAAAATACAACTAAAACTACGAAAACACTAAAACACACAAATTAGTAATAAAAGTGGCCCGAAAGAGCCAAAAACACTACTAATAACGACCACGGGACGGGGATAAAACACTATATAAACTAAACATATCAGTTACGTTCATGGTAATTTTACCAAGAGCTTGACGACGAGTGTTGTCGTAAGCCCTTATTCCTTGTGTAGATGGAGTTAAATCTTCATCCCTTATGCCTAGCATCCTCGCAGTTCTAAATGGACAGACGTTGATGGCCGATCCATTGTCTACAAGAGTCATAGGGACGTTCATTCTCTTGCAAACTACCGTGAGGTTTAGTGCCTTGTAATGTTTGTCACCTTTTGGAGGTAAATCCTTGTCAGAAAAGGTGATCAAATTAATTGGACTAGGAAGATCACTTGTGAGGAAGTTGGCTAATCCCTCAGGAGTAGTGTCAGAATCTATCCCTATTTTGTCCAAGGAATTCATTACAGCCAACCTATGCTCTCGAGATGTCGCCAAAAGTTTCCATACGTTCATTTCAACTTTTGTTTTCTTAAACTGCTTAACGATATCATTGTCTTCAATGATAGGTATGGGAACTTGCTGTGTGGTCGGCATGGGTTGTGTTGAAATGGGAGGTTGCATTCTCCCGAATCTTGTGAGGACGTCTATCGATGAGTCTTCCTCAGCCCAAAAGTCATCCATGGCGTGTGACACAGACGGTGGAGGTCCTACTATATCTTTTAAGTAGACGTCTTCTTCATCACTATCCCAAACTCCATTAATGCTTGCATCATCTTCTTCTTGAAGTTGGACTAGTTTCTTTTCATCAATCATTTTCTGAATTAAATCCTTAAATTTAAAACAGTTTTCGATAGTTTGACCCCCTGATTGATGATACTGACAGTAATATCTATCTGTCCTTTTCAATGATTCGAATGGTCTTGGTTCGAGAGGTTTGATCCCACCACTCTCGGAGAGCATTTCAAACATTTGTACATTTGGGATCCCAATTGGAGTGTAGATTCTATTACTCTTCTTGGGTTTTTCAGTGACTTGTAAAGGAAAACGCTTTGCCTCATAAGTCGTTCCCATGGGTGTGAATTCTCTCTTAGGTACATCTTTCGGGAGTGGAATCTCGTCATATTTCTGCTGAAGTTCCTTTATAGCCTGGAGAGCTTCACGTAGCAAATGCGATCCTTCTATCATAAACACTGTAAGCAATTGTATATCTTCTTTACTTGTCGATCCTGGAAGGCTATCCATGGCGTCGAAGAAGATCTCCTCGTCTTCTTCAATAGCATGGATTTCTTTGACACGTTTAATGAGAGACGAGGGGTCAACCTCGTTTTCCTCATCAGAGATAGCCAAGGCATGAGCAAGAGGTGCATTATCAATGCTTGGATTCTTACTGGCAGGGGGCAATGGCAGCATGTTGTTGTCGATTAAGTCTTGGATAGCTTCCTTAAGCTTCCAACAGTTTTCGGTAAGATGGCCCCTACCTTGGTGGTACTTTCAGTGTGCATTGGGGTTCCAATTAGCCGACCTCTTTTCAACTGGTGGGTCCCCAAATGGTCCAATAGGAGTTATAAGACCTTTTGCATTTAATCGATCAAATGCGGTGTCATAACTCATGCCAATAGGAGTAAAGTTCCTCCTAAATGGTTTCTTTTGTCCTTGATTGTTCATAGCAAGGACTTCACCTAAATTAAAAGTGCTAACGTTGTTTAAGTGGGTGGTTTTGGAACAAGAAGGATTGTCGTTCTTCTTTCCTTTCCAGCCACTGTTGGAGTTATTGTTGGCAGCTTTTAACTTCACCAGGTCGTCTTCAATATTGATTCCAATGTCATAGACGACCTTGAAGGTATGGAGATTGTTTTGATACTTGAGATGCTTGGAGTATTTTTCTTGAATGTTTTTGATGAATAACCTTAAAGAGTCTTTTTCACTTGGCACCTCAATCATCTTAGCAGAGATTTCTCTCCATTTGTTACAGAAAGAGGTGAAGCCTTCGTTCTCTTTCTGTTTGAGGATTTCAAGTTCCCTATGGTCAGTCTCAACTTGGATGTTTCACTTGTATCTATCAACAAAAATGTTTGCTATGGACTCCCAGGTAGAGGTCTTTTCTTTATCGAGAGAAAAGAACCATTGTTGGCAAACGGTCTCGAGAGATAGTGAGAACAGAGAGGGGAAAACCTTCTTATCAATACCCTTAATACTCATTATTGTCTCAAAGGCTCTTAAATGAAAATAAGGGTTGTCTGTTGCTTTGAATTTCGAGATGCCGTTGGCATTGAACTTCTGCGGAAGAAGATCTTTGTCCACCGAGACCCCTTGTGAACTAATCCCTTGAAACTTGTAGTCACTAGATAGCTTGCTTAGACTCTCTTGCATGAGGTCCATCTGTTGTTGCTTCACGGGATCATCAATCTTAAGTGTGAGGAGCTTCAGTGTCTCAGTCACGGTAACCAATTGGTTCCTAAGCTCATTGACTTCCTCTTGTGTTGCCATTATTGTCCTACCTTTCCTCTTACGAGCTATGGGTTTGTCGAAAAGTTAGACTTGTACGAAAAGGTTGTCTTTGATTAACCGTCCTTCCTTTCTTGACCACGCGCTGTAATTTAAACCATTTTGCGTTTTAATTACTTGACTCGAATCGACTTGACTTTATGGTTTTAAAGAGGAAAAAATAAAAAATGGGTGCAAATTTTTAGCAAAAATAATGTATATATTTTTAGGGAACTAAGTATAGTTTTTAAATTGGAGGTTTTTAAATTGGAGGATTAATATCCGACTTACCCCACCCCCCCTAAAAAAATGACGGAAAAAACGCGCATACAAGACTCTCTTAGACATGGTCAAAGTGTGTGTATTGGTGTGTGCGTTGAGTGTAAGTGACATGTTTGGACTCTTGTGTAAGACCATGGGACTTAGTGCCTAAACTCAATTAATGACTTTACAAAGTATTATTGACAGTAAATTTAACCGAATTAATTAATAAACTGGTTAATTAGACACTAGGTGATGACTTGACCAATAATCCGAACTGTCGGCAAAACGACAGGATTGGCGTCGCACTGTGCAGTGTAGCGCCAGACGACAGAGCTGTCGCCAGGCGCCACACTCCACAGAGTGGCGCTACAGTTCAAACTTTGGCGCCAATACTGGAGCTTCAATCTGAGACTGTTTTCGGTGTTATTAATCAACAGGGGCATGCCTAAAGTCGTACTAGGTCAATTCTGATTAAAATATTAGACTTTATTTACTCAAATTAATTAATTAATTAGGCAAAGTTCTTTAAGTGATTAATTTATTAAATCTCAACACAAGTCAAACAAACGGTTAAGAAATCATATATATGCACAACAAAAAATGCACAATTAGTCAAGTAGGCACAATATGATGCAATGAGTTTGCAACCTAACCATGGCTCTAGTTCTCTAAAGTTCAGGATATGGTTTAGTCAATAGAGGGTCCATGGTTAATTGTCCGGATGCACCGCGCGGAAGCCTAACCGTGAAGGGTTGGCGCGAGTGGATGGGACACCGCGAGTTTTAAAAAAAACTCGCTTCCATGGTTTGGTGAATTCAACATTCTCGAATGTACCCTTTGTTGCTCAGAGCGTTCAATCAGGTAGATGGAGCATGAATTCCCAGAGGGTTATGTCCATATGTAGAACACATATGGGTTTCAGAAAAGTGAGAAAACTCAATCAGGAAGTAGGATCGAGCAAACAATACGAAAAACTTGTCGAAATTAGAACGCATATTTCTTGCTCGTTATTAGAAGAATTTGGCGCCAGCAAACAGAGGTTGGCGCCAGGATTTAGCTGTAGCGCCTGACGACAGAGCTGTCGTCTGGCGCTACAGTTAAATGTCTAGCGCCAGCTTCTGTTCGCTGACGCTAATTCCTACATGCCTCAGCAGCTTTCTATGCTCGATAAAATTTTCTAGTTTCGCGCAGTGTTATTTCGGTCCTAGTTGTGAAAGATATTTCTCAAATTTCCTACGTGTAAAATCCTATGTTTTTAACTCATTACGGATGGTCTTTCCAATGAGATCTTTTTTTATGAATATGACAATAATGTTAATCAAAATTACGCACATGAAATACTTAGAACGTTTCGAGTCTCATCCACTCATTCTAAATCATTGCCGAAACAAATTAAGGAATTAAAATAGAAATCCTCCCCAGTGGAGTTGCCAAAAACTGTAGGGAATATTTCAAGCGTTAACCCCCTAGCTTGAACCCCATTGTGATCATACACTAAAGTACGGTGGCGTCCAAAGGGAAAGAAGATAGAGCAAAAGAGCCACCAACAAGTTTTTTTTAGGAACTTGTAAATTGTTCACGAGGTGAAGGTTACACCCCTTAACGATCCAAGAGATCGTCAACTCCATAAGGTCTTGAACCAAATAGGGTTCGGGGATGAAGGTACAAATCCAACCTAAAAGAGATTAAACCTTCCCTAATAATAGGCCTCTGCTTTATTCAGATCGTATTCATGTGCGCTTTCTGACTAACATGCAATCAATAGGATTAACCCTAAACCTGTTTATCTATGTTGGTTGAATATTAATGCACAAATAAATCTATTATTGGCGATCACTTGAATTACAATCAAATTAACCCTAAACAAGATTATTAAATATCTTATTAAGCGTGATTACAAGTACCAATTCCCTTTAAACATGCATAAAAGGCAGGATCAAGCAATAAAAATAAATTTAAAGCAACATAATAATAATCATCATAAAATTATAATCATAATATTCATGTTAAAGCATAATAATAGCAAGATCCTAGACATGGTACAAACAAGATTAATAACAAACCCTTGCATGTCACTAAACATTAAAAATCATATATTTAACCCTAATATGATACTAACAAATATAAACATTAGGAAAGAAAATAGAAGAAGGCATCATAACAATCATACTTAATATTAAAGTTACCCTAGACATGATACTATGAATCATAATAACAACCTAAGCATAATTTCTAGATCATAACATCAATAAAAACCATTAAAGTACTTACTTTGATGCCTCGTACCTCTTTCTAATAACAAAATACACGCGTTAGTAACTTCAAGGAAAATAATAAAACAAAACAATTAAATTAAATAATTGAAAGAGAGATTTGGGACCAAACCCTCAGAAATTAAACCTTTCACGTCTAGGGCGAAGGCAACTTCGAATATGGCTAGGTGTTTCTAGATCTAATGAATGCGGAATTTTGTATTTGAGAGAAGGCTAGTTTAGAAAAGAGAGAGAGAGAGAGTAATCAAGAAAATCTTGATGAGAGTTGGTCGTAGATCAGAATTGGTGAATTAAAACGAAGTTTTTACGACGTTATTTATAAAGAAAATCAGCCAAAAAGACAAAATATCAAAAATAGAGTTCTGACGCAAAAAACCACATTCGCGCCAAACGCTGACCTTGGCGCCAGACGCTAAGGTTGGCGCCAGTTGCCACGTCTAGCGCCAGGCGCCAATCGTAGCGTCATGCGCTACAGCTGGCGTTTGGCGCTGACTTAGAAATCCACGCGTTTTCTTAAAATCAGATAAAAATTGCCGTACAGGAGGATAAAATCGTATTTTTCCTCAAAAATGCTCTTTGATTCTAATTAAACTCTAAAAAGTCAACAAAAGTCAATTTATTAACGCTATTTGAATTAGGAATGAAAAGAACCTTCTAGAGGAATCTAGAAGACTAAAACCATTCCTAATTGCATTAGGAATGATAAATCTATATTAGGCCCTCCCCTAGATCATTGGGCCGCATATAAGGCTCAAACCGGGCCCAATTGAGTAAATTGGCCATAACTTCCTCAATATTCATCGAAATTGGGCTTATAATATATCGTTGGAAAGCTCTTTTCAAGCCCCATCCAACTACACTACTATTGGACCCATATCATGGACCAAACAAACTGGATTGACTGTTTTCTTAAAATAAGTTTTCAAAAACAGAGAGAAGAGAAAAAGAAATTAAAACTATCCGCAACACTAGACTTTCCACACTTTCACTTCATTCGATTATGATTCGACGTGAAAGATACTCATCACTGGGTTTGGTTTTGGGGAGACAAAAATGGGTGTCTACAATTAGACAAGTATTCTTTACATAGGAAGAATAAATTGATCTGTTCTAGTGTACACGATTCTCAGTTTTTACTTTACACCTTGAGTTATCCTGTAGTTTGCATTGACTTTTGAGTCTTATAGACACCTCAAGGAGCAGGGCTATATAGGGTGGGAATTCGCCCAATTAATCTGTCCATGTTTGTTTAATTATTCCGATGAAGGGTTTGAGAGAAACCCCAATCTACCTAATGAAGGCAATGTCCATCACAACAAGAAGTAAATAAAGTGTTCAAGCTGAACACCTTGCTCGTTGCTCCAGGCCTCCAGTTGGTTATCTCCCTTCTCCGGTGAGCATATTTTTGTATCCTAGCAGTTTCTCTCAACTTAAGTGCTCCCTAACGTGGCTGCTTTTTCTCCCCCTTGTCTCTCTCCTTACTCCATTGAGGCTGGCGTCTGTTGTTTTCTTCTTTCTATTTAATAATTGTGTTTGTGAGTAAAGAATGAGGCAGTAACCTAACTGTAGCTTTCTAGCTACTATGGGGACGGGGCTTGCCCGCAGATCAATTTTTCTTCTGCATCTAGGGTTGTGTGTGAACTGTGAAGAGGTGTTGCTTTCCTTTTTGAATTTGATATGATGATTTTATTTTTGGGACAAGCAATTAGCAGATTTAATTTCTTAATTGTTGGGCAGTTGCACAAGCTTATCTATGTTATTGCTGGGTTTATTTTATCCTGATAATTGTGTTTTGGATATATTTGTGTTAGGGAATTCTCCAATCACAAGGCAAGCTTCTTAAAAATATGAGATTTATGCCATATCTCTGACATCATATTCTCATTTCTTGTTGACGACACTTTTGGACTCTGGGCGTAAAAAGGTCAACAAGGTTAAGTACTGTATAACTGATGTTGATCCTGAGAAGGAGAAGGAGCAAAATGAAAAGGTAACTGGTATCATTGAAAAGCTTTTGCTTATAAATCGTATGGTTGTGCACATGTTAAAAATGTGTCTTTGCAGGCTGAAAGTGAGACGATCAAAGTCAATCTGATTCTTAATAAGAAGCGAGAGAGGGTGAATCGGATGTACGCAAAATCATCAGATAGACCAACAACTTTCTCCAGATTTTTAAAGTTCGCACTTGAAGAGGTTCTTTCTCAATCGCCTCTGTCTATAATGTACCAGCATATGATGTTAAATTATATTAATGGTGGAGGAGGACGCACTTGGCTTATTTGTACAAACATTAATGTCTTATAATCACCTCCTGCAAAATACATAGAGCATAATGCAAAATCGAAGCAATATCAAGATCATCCTATACAGAAATTACTCCAAATGAAATCTCTAGACAAAATCAAGTATTTAAATCAAATCAGATAGCAAAAAATAGAAAAGCAAATGACAATAACATGTTAAGGATCATCGAGAATAAAAGGCGATATATATTAAAGAGAGCACCACAGTTATGCTTTTCTGCATCTTATTACATTTTTTTATTTAATATTTTCCCTAATGCTCGTTAACAAAACAAAAAAATTACATAGACTCTACAAAAATTCTATAGCTAAAATTTGCTATAATTTGCAGAAACCAGTTCACTGAACACCACATCTCACCAAGCAATTATGTTACTACTCATAATTATTACTTCATCCTCTACTCATTAAATATTTCATCCTCTATCCTGTATTTTTTTTCCTTTTCTTATGATTTTTACTTCTTCAGGACATTTGCAAAACCTTAAATACGAGGATAGAGATTCCAGTAAATTGAAAAAAAAAAACTCAATGGATCTCAAGAGGTAATTTCTCCCCCAAAAAACATGAATTTTGCCAAGTTTTACTCTTCAATTTGTTTTCACAATAATTTTAGAATTGTTCTCTTAACTGGTTTCCTTTTTTTTTTTTTTTTTCCTAATCAACTTTAATTTGATTATATGTTATGATAAATTTAACGGCAATTTCACCAAATGCCACTAAGCAATTTAATAATTCACCAAATGCCATCAAGGTTTTCAAAATTCACCAAATGCCACCGAGTTATAAAGAAATTCACAAAGTGCCATTATTGTCTAACGGAGTTAACTCCATTAATCACTAGGGCTTAATTATGATACATGTGGACATGTGTCAGTCAACTATTGGTTTAAAAAAATGTTAGTAAAAATAAAATTAAAAAAATGAAAAAAAAAAAAACTCTAAATCTTAACCCAACCCATCCCCACTACCATAACCACCAGCCAAAGCCAACCGACAGCCCAAAGCCAATCGCCGGAACCCCCTAACCTCCCCCTTGAACCCATTGACCCCACCATAACTGCTGACTCCACTTAATCCCCCTTCCTCCTCCCGATAAATCACCCCAGCCACCGCAACCGTCTCACGCAATGCCCACAATTTCGTCTGCCCAACTCCAGCACCTTGACGACGACCCACAGAACATCGCCTACCCGACACCCCCCGCCCTGATCCCCACCCCAGCCCCCACATCCACCTCACGCACCAACACGATGCATCACCATAGCCACCAAAATCGACCATGGAAACCCAAAAATAGAACCCGACTATGGAACCCTTCACCCTTAAACGGCCGAAATCGACCACGGAAATCCAAAATGGTCGATTTCTATGGCCGATTTCGTCGTTTAAAGCGTGGAGGATAAGAGTGGTTTTGCGTAGTGGTCATGTTGTAGATCAAAGCTCGTGCTCGCTGTTGGTTTTTGGGGTCGGGGCAGCTTATGTGAGTGGTTTTGGGGGTCAGTGGTGGGTCCGGTGGGGTGTTAAAGGGCCGACCGGTCGTTTTTTGGTGGTTAAGGGTGTGGCCAGCCGTTTTCCGGCGAGATAGGGGGAAGGGCTAGGGTTTTGGCGATGGTGGGGGAGACTGGGAAAATTTTGGGATTTTTTTTTAATTTTTTGTTTTTTATTTAATTTTTATGAATTAAGATAAATAGACCAATTATATCATGACATGTGTCATGATTAACCCCTAATGGCTTACAAAGCTAACGGTCATTGGCCATTAATGGCACTCGGTAAATTTTAAAAAAATTGGGTGGCATTAGTCTGATGGCATTTGGTGAATTTTTAAAGTGCTTAGTGGCATTTGGTGAAATAGCCGTAAATTTAATCAACTTTTGTAAACTGTTGTACTAATTTGCTTTTATTAACACAAAATTACAGGCTACTACACTTTTCTTGAGTTTCGAAGGTCGTCTGTCAACGGAGATTGTCAATTTTACTATGCTTTCATGCGATTCCCCTTCCTTCTCCTTTCCCAATCACCCTGATTGCAACACTTAGGTAACTTTTGTTTTTTAATTTCGGGGTTTCCAAGTGTTTTGAGACTCCCCCTCCACACAATTTTAATATAGGTGTTATTTAGTGACTGTAACAATATTTTGTCTGATTTATTTAGATTCCCTTGGGTTTTTATTATTTACAAATTATTCCTTGTGATTCTAATTCGGTTTTACTGGGTTTATTTCGGTTGATAAAAGCTGAATTTGGGATTGTTTGGATTTTTAAAAAATATAATTTAGTCATTCATGGTTCATTATCATTTTCTCGATCCTAACTCTTCAATCCACAAGAAGGGTCAATTGGATTTAGATGTAATTTCTATAGTTTTTGATCAAATATATAATGTGATTTGATGCAAGATCGAATCTCGCTCTTCATTTAACAAGGTTAGCGTTAAATTCTTCTCTATTGTTCTTATTTTTATTGCTTTTTAGCTCTTTTTGTTTGTTCTCTACCTAATTTTTTTTGCGCCAAAAGTTTTGTTTATAATAAAGCAATATATGAATTCACACAACCATAGGGAAATAGGGATTTATTGATTTAAGTAATTACTAGAGATTGGCTTTTGTGTATATGAGTGAATAGTTAGCAATTACTAAACTAAATTCCTCCAACAAAATGAAAATTCAAATTAGATGTAGTAGAATTGTGGAAGTTAATACTGCAAATAATAGCAATAATAGTGGTAATGGAGTTGCTAGATCCATAGTTAGTACTGCAAATAGTAGCATAGAATGATAACTTGTCGTGATTACTTCTGAGTTGTGTATTAGTGTATTCTTAGGGACTAACAAATTCGTCATGGGAATGTGATCTAATATACTCGGTTGATCCTATATCCAATATTCATCAGGTGGTGCTTTACTACATGGCGAGGACAAGATATCAAAGCATGCATCAGAAGCTGATGATAGCACTTCTTTAAGTTCCAACAGGACTCCTGTCTTTGCTGATTTGTTTGGCTCATTGTGCAAAACCTTTCCAACACAGGAAGTTCAGAAAGCAATATTGGGGATATCAATGCAAATTCTACTTTTCCTCGTTTGGAAATCAATGCAACTTCTGCTTTTGCTAAAACATCTGCCGTAGCTCAATTGCTTAACTCTTCCAGGTAAATTTCTTCAAGCAGACTTTAAAGTTGCATGAGAGAAGAACTGTTCTTTTCTGTTACCTCTGGTGGTAAGACTTGATTTTTTACTTCTGTGCTCTGAACTACTGATGATTTGAAAATAAAAATGGGTTAATGTAGCAGGCTCTTTGCTATATTCTTGACAAGAGTGCTTTTCTAAGAAGACCTGTTAAAGGAAATGAATTTAAGACATCATATAGGATGATAAGAGATCATCTATTAAGTATTTGGTTAGAATTTAGATGGCAATGTTAAAACATTCTAAATGTTAATAATTTCCTGTTTATGTGGATATATTTTAATCAGCGAATATAATAACTTCACACCTTTGTTATATTAATTGTCACCATAGTCGATTAAGGGTTCTTATTATAGTAATTTACTTGAACCTCAATCTTACAAATGCAATGTAAATCCCCTATTGTTTGAAATCATAGATTATTCCACTAATTAGATTTGACATTGCGAATATACTAATCATCTTAATGTTCATGAAAATTCAGGGATTCTTGCAAATGACTAATTAGACGACTCCCATTTGATCACTTTGATAAAGAATAAGATTGATCAAGAAGTAGAATGACTAAAGATGTCAATATATAAATTTGCTTATCATTTTAAATGGTATTATGTGGTTCTTTATGGTAAAACTAAATAAATTATGCCCCTTGTGGGAAATGTCAATTGTAAAGCCCTCGGAGCCTAACAATTCCTTCTAATTTTTTTTTCTTCTAAAATTCTAGGTTTCTCTACGTTTCACGGTAAATGTTTATGGGTTTTTCTACTCAACTTGTAAAGTCTGAATTCTAAACTCACTTTACTTTGATTTTTGGATTTTTTGTTTTTTAAAATTTCAGCTGGTTTTTTGTTTTTTTTGTTGTATCTAAAGAATTCTAAGATTTTTTTTTGTTCGTTTGAAATTCTATGAATGTGATGTTTTTGGGATATATTCTTGGTTCATGTAATCGACCACATTTTTTTCGGGAATGTGATTATGACTTTGTTATTTATTTTTTTCTGTGGGTATGAATATTATGTAAGTTGGGATGTAGGATGTAGGGTGTAGGGGTGACTAATTTTGGGGAATTTGGATGATGTCTCTGAATTTGTTTCGGGGTATTTTTACCCCCTTTTTATAGATAAAATGAGAGGCCAACAAGTGACCCATTTTTAGGCCGACACGTGGCATCCTGCTCAGCTAAATAAAGGGAAATAAGAGCGTGACACTTGACCTAAAGAGAGATATCATAAAATAAAGGGCTGAAAGCCCATTAAGAAAACATGCCTAGTATGAAGGAAACCCTAATACACGTGTCAGTCACGTATAGGGCAGCCATCTTCCTAGGTTATGAAACCCTAAGAGCATGATTTCCCACTTCCCTATAAATACCCCATCATTTCATGATGGAAGGGAGGATACGCAATTCCCAAAGGCACAATGCCCAAAATATGCTCTAACTTCTCTCTACTTTCTCTCTCTAGAATTCCGTTTTCCGGTCACTAACTCGATCGTCGGAGGCGGATCTCCGGTACACCGGAGATCCGTTGTTTTGCAGGTGTTCAGGCCGTAGAGTGTTGCATCCCGCGGGAATCCATACCCCCCTTTCGGGTTATCTAAAAAATGCCCGAAGCAGAACTGAGTATTAAATGCTACTAAGGAGTATCATTTCGGAATGAAATTGGATTACACTAGTGCTACCATTAGATCAGATGATGAGATTCCGATGCATTGAGGTAGGAGATTATGAGTTTTCCGATTGTGCGAGTGGTCAAAGGACATCAAACAAGTTCGGAGCAAATATTCGACTAGAGAGCTGAGAATCTTGATCTCAAAAAATCATGTACTAATCTTGTTGTTAAGGAGATTGTCATTGTTAAGGATCTTTTGAAATTCTTTCTTTTACCAAATGTCATGGTAATATAAGTTAAGCTACTGTTTTAGCTTGGCCCCTCTTCAAAACTAAATGTCCATATTTAACTTAACCATAATTAAAAACTTTGAACTTTTAGGCTCCGTTTGGTTTAGTGTAAAATGTTTACTTAAAAAGTGAATTTTCCCCATTTTCCCTATTTTCTTTTGTTTGCTTTGTGAAGGAGTGAAAAACAATTTTGCCATTGGTGGAATATTGCATCCTTAATCGTAGAACACATTTTCCTTAAGAAAATAAGGGAAGAGATATTTTCCTCTCTTTTTTTTATCGTCCTCTCATCCATCTTCTCATTTTTACCATTATTTTTAAGGAAAAATTAATAATTACACCTTTGCCATTTTTACTCAAAACAATCCTACTTTTTCGAAATCTGGAAACAATCCCAGTGGTTCCTGCAGGCGCCGGTACGCTGCATTATACAGTCGTTTTGCATGAAAGAATATAATATAGAAAAGTGAAGAACATATAACTGTAATGAAAAGAACATACTATTAAAATATAATGAACATATACCCTTCAGTGAAAAGAGCATATTTATACTAAAAATAAAAGTGAAAAGAACATACGTTCATGTTCTTTGATTATTTGTATAATGTGCTTTTATTTGTGACGTATGATTTAGATTTATCTCCACCATCCTCGACCAAAACTCATTGCTTATTGTTAAATGTTCTTTGAATTTTGTCTCCAAATTATGGTGGGTATATATAAATAATGTTCATTACATAATATTATCATGTTCTTTATTAATATTATAGATGTTCTTTAGATTAAAAAAAAAAAAAAAAAAAAAAAAAAAAAAAAAAAAAAAAAAAAAACTGAATGTTCTTTACAAAACAGTTGTATGTTCTTTACAAAACATATACATGTTCATTCTGCGTTTTTTGTCTGTACCAAGCATGATACAGTCGCCTGTGTCTTAAAATTTTCACCCACCTTCAACCCTCATATTCTCAAAACAGGCATTTTGACTTACAACCTCTTAAAAAGGTTATTTTTTTTTTTTTTTTGTAATTATGCTCTTCAAGCTTAAGTCACCCTTTTAAGTTCCTTCAATGGCCACCACCCTTACCCGAAATCCGACCACCGCATCCACCCCAAAACCCTAAACCAGACCACCCATGAATTCCCTACATCCGACAACTTCTTATCAACAATAAACTTCAAATTGCGACACTCAAATTGAAAATCAGTTATGAGCACCATATATTTTCCTCAATAACACTACAACTGCGGAAATCCAATCACTCTGAATATCCAGATTCTAAGCTATAATTTTTGTAACCCCAATTGAAGGAAACTTGTTTCAAATTAAATCCATTGAAGAAAGCTTGCCCAAAAATTCTTACTGTTTTTCATTACCGTATTTTCCCAAAGAATTTAACACCCATTTCTTCTTCGTTCATTCGCCATTTTTACTTCTGAAAAATGCTCATTATTTTTTTTTTGCATCACCGGTAATTACTAATTGAAGAAAAAAGAGTAAAAAATTTGATTACCATCTGGGTTAGCTTTAAATGTTGGGTTAGCTACGCAACTTGTTTTTTTTGTATTTCTAATGCTTTGGTTTATGCCCACCAACAGTTCGATTAAATGCTTAAATGCACAAGAGTAATTTGTTTAATTGTTTTTATGGAATGTTTCATAATAGAGGAAGGCAGGGGCTACTGGTCATCGGTGAATGGGGGTGGGGAAGTGGGGCTTCTGTTCGCCGGGAGGGGGGTTACCTGCTGTTTGCCGGGAAGTTGGGCTGCTATTCACCGGGGAGGAGTTGAGTTGATGTGCGCCAGGCAGGGGTGGGATTTAGGAAGGAGACTGATTTTTTTTTTTTTTTTTTTTTTTTTTAATTAAAATATTTCCTCGGTTTTTTTTATTATTGCATCATACATGTTGGGAACACATGTTTTGGTAGTAAAAAATGAGGAGAGAAGGGTAAAAGTAGAAAAAAGCCATGTAAAGTAAACATAAAGTAAAGAATCAAAAGTTAAAAGTAAGGGTATATTTGATATTTACAGTGTGAACACACATTTTTTTTTTCTTTAAATGGAATTGGTGCAATATTTGTGAAAATTTCCTTAAAAGATAAGTAGTTTAATAATAAAAGAACGGATGAAGTATTAAAATTGGACTAATTAGAAGGTGATACGTGGAAAATCACCTTCTAAAACAAGTTACCAATTCTACAAACCGGTAAAAAAACCTGTTTTGAGAATATGGGGGTTAAAGGTGGGATTATTTCTAGATTTCACAAAACTGGAATTATTTTGACCAAAAATGGCAAAGGTGGGATTATTAGTTTCCATTTTTCCTATTTTTAATTTATCGTAACATTTCTTGTAAGGACCAAACAAAGGAAAACTAATTGGCAAATGTGGTTTTATTTGAAAATATATTTTCCATGTAAACTAGTTTTACATTAACAATGTTTTGCATCAAATCAAATGGGGCCTTATAGGAAATTGAGGTTTTAGTTGACATCATGTTCTTATTAGAAAGAAAAAAGATATTTAAATAATGATTCCAATTCAATTCTCTTCTTGTATGGGCGGGTAAATAAATTCTTAATGCATTGTAATAGTTCCCTTTCTTTTAAAGGAAAGCTCATGATCTAAGTCTACTGCTATTACCAAGTTATTTAAAGCAACTATGGTAAATGGCTTGTCTTAACTCAGTGCTGTAATTTGGCAACCAGGTCCTAGCTTTTGACACATTGATTTGAAAGGTTCTTTTCTTTTTATAATTATCTAAAATTTTGTAAAATGAGATTGGACTTTTGATATCATCAAACTAATGGCTTCCACGTCATAATGTTCTCTCTGATGATTTAAAGCATGCACAAATATATATTGTTTCGGGTAAAACAATGGGACCTTCGGCAAGGTCCTTCTTAGGTGGCTGAAGACTGGGCTCGGTCCAATTGATGTTGGGTCGAGGGTTTCCTGCACAGCTAACACACGTAAACTGGCCTCGGGGGTTGTGCCGAGGAAGACCCCTCCGATGCCGAAGTCAAATAGTGCTTAGAGAGAGAAAACTATGCAAGAGAATTAATTGTTTGAAGCTATATGTGAATGAATGTAAAATGATGCAATTGATGGCTTTTATACCTTAGCATAATGAGGAGAAGTGGGCCTAAAGCCAAATGGGCTTGCCTTGTTGACTCAGGCCTTGACTTGACCTTGACTTGGCATGGATGGAGAGTTGAACCTTGGACCTTGGACTTTAGACTTTAGATTGAATCGTTTATAGACTAGGCCCAATTAGGATAAATTTGACCCGACCAACTTGCCCCCCATACCGGATTTGGAAGCATGACATGTCGGGTTTTTATGGACAAAAAAGGAGGGAAGTAAATGATTTAATTAATCCTCAAATTTGAATTTAAACCGCAATTAATGAAATAACGGTCGTTTGATGGATAATGGAGGAAGTTGGATGGATAATGGGAAGTTAATTTGGAGGGAATGTGTTTAACGGTTACTTAGTGAGGGATTAAAGAGAAATTAAGGACGCGGACTCCCAAAATTCCCATTTCTGGAAATTTAAACTGGATTCTGCACTCTCTCTCCTCACTTCTTCACAGATTTCATATTCCAAACTCGCGCAAAACCCTTGATTCCGATTTGAAACTTCACTAAATCCTCGAAATTAAAGCTTTGAAACTGAAATTCGTTGCCCCGAACTTGTAGATCAGGGAATTCCGCGTCAGATAAAGGTAATTTTCTTCGAATTTTGTTCAGTTTTCCTCAAATTTCAAAGTACCCCTCTTTTTAGGGCGGAGGCAACGAGCAGCTTTGAGCAAGAAGAAGAAGAAGCCGCCGTTCCCTGGGACTTGCCCCACTGGGCTACTGAATGGGTTAACGCCGAAGCGAATTTCGGCCTAATGACTTCCCACCTTTATGGGTGGTGGGTAAGGAATGCTGAGGCTTATCACTTTTCCGAGCAGATTGAACTGTACTACGGCATTCTAGATTCAGATGGGTACTGGTGCCGAATGCCCACTGGAACCGATAGAATCCATCGTCCACCCCTTGACTATGTTGGGGTGTACACTCGGTAGCTACAGTATGGACTGAGGTTTCCCTTACATTCCTTCGTCAGGGATGTACTAATAAAATACATGATCTCCTTGTGCCAGCTAACCCCTGTCAGCATCCGAAGGGCGATGACTTATCTTAGGGTGTGCTTATTCTACCGAATTGAGCCGAATTCGCACTACTTTAAGAAGTTGCACAAGCTTGTGCCGAATGTCTAGAGTGGGCATGGTGACCATGGCTCTAGATGGTGGAAATCGAAAACCAGCTGAAGTATCTAACTATATGGCCGAATGATTCTTCGGATAAGGACTGGCGGGCCCAGTGGATCTAGGTTAGGGCTCCCTCGGAACCGGAACACCCACATTTTTTTGGTGTTTCCCCCTACTTATCCGAGCAAGACCTAGACATGGAAGATTTGGGTCCCGAAGAGGATGATGCTGCCGACCACCCAAGCTACAGGCAGCTGAAGATTTTCGGGAAGAAGGAAAATCCCGGAGGGATGGGCCGATGGAATTTTGTGCGAGAGACTTGGCTGCCGGACACCTTCTACGCCTTTATTTAGGAAATGCTCGCCGTCGTCAGCCTCAGCCGAAAGTACTAGGATGGTACGTTTCTTCGGCTGGGCCGAGGACTTGCACTTTCTTTTTTTATTTTGCGATTTACTTCAGCGCTTTACAACGTCAGTTACATTTAAACTAATTCATTTGTTTTTGCTTTTCAGAGCTGAACGAGGAGACAGTCAAGGTTGACTATGGGCGCTTAGGAATCAACGTTGAGAGAGTTGTTTTAAACAACGCTCCGGAGATCACTGAGCCTAAGAAGCAACCCTTGCATCTGCACTTAACTAGGCTTCAGATTGCTCCTGCTGCGGATTATCTGAGGCGAAAACCTTGGTGGGGAAAGTGGGACCCTTTTTACTGCTTGTCCCCCAAAGAAGAAGAAGCTGCCAGAATAGCCGAAGAGGTAACTAGGGTAGCTGAGGCCCTTGAAGGTGGTGAAGGGACCTCTAGAGGTGCCGAAGCAGAAGCAACAACAGACGAGGCTCTACTGAATACCTTAGTGAGTTCTTTAGAGTTAATACAATTTTTTTTTGAACTTTCCTTTCAGCCATTTGCTTACATCCTTCTTGCCCCCCGTTTTCAGCATTCTGAGGGAGAGGGTAGAAAAAGAAGAGAGGGGAAAGAGCCTGCCAATCCTAAGGATCTTTCGGTATCTGAGACTTTGGATTCTGAAATGGATAAGCAGCCTTTGATAAAGAGGAGAAGAAGAGGTCCGGCCGTAATGGGGCCGAATGATTTTGAAGTGAGGCCGATGCCTGGCCTTACTATAAGGGAGACTACTGAAGGCAGGTTTCCTCCGCCACCGATCAATCCTTCTCTGAAGACCCCTCCACCACTTCCCGACACTCGAGAGGTGGAGGTGGACCAACAAACTCCTGACCCAAAGGAGGTGGTTCAGGGGGAGGCGCCCAATGAAGAGAGCGATGCCAAGCCCTTAGTTGAAAAAGTTGTTGCTACTAGAGCAGCTGATGAATCTGCTGCAGCTGAGAAGCCAGCTGAAGCTGCAACAGATGGAAAATTTGTTGCAGTGATTCAGCGAGAAACTGATGCTCTCCTTAACAACATGGGGTTGAAGAGGAGGTTGAGGTAGTCAACCTGGAGGGAGACCAGCTAGGCTCCACTGAAGAGATACTATTGAGGCCCCTTCGTCCTCACTTCCTTCCTTTCAAACTTTCAGGTATGAAAAAATGGGGTTCCATGCCCCCCTCATTCCCATCCCCTCCAACGTCAAAGAAACCATCTGGGGAGGCATCGGGAGGTGGCTACGGCCTTGTTTGGTGATTTCTCATGCATGTCCGAGGTGGATCGGGCACGAGAGTGGTCACTTAAGGCCACTGCTGGGATGGGCGAGCCCAGCTGAAGGTTCCCTAACCCTGCTGTAGATAACCAGCGACTGTTGATGCAAGTAATCCTTAATTTTTGTAACTTTAGCTCCTCAGTTTCATTTTTTTTTTCTTTTTTTTTTAAACTTGTGCCTTGGGTTAACAGATTGTGCACAATCAAACTCTTACTGTAAAGCTGATAGATTCGCTCTAGACTAAGCTGGAGATTGCAAGGGCCGAAGAAAAACTGGCCAAGCTGAAGGCAAAGGCTGCTGAGGAAAAGCAGACTGAGAAGTATGAAAATCAGGCTGCCGAAACTCTATGCACCTTCTTCAACGCCATGGAGAAGGAGTCTTCCCCACTGTGCTTGAGGGGGAGAAGTTGATAAATGAGTATGGGGCAGTTGATATCCCCACCTTTCGAACCAAAATCGAGCGCCGCATAGAAGAGGAAGCTTAGGCAAGAGTGGCCAGCCGAACACAAGAGCTTTAGGAGAGGATAAATGCGCTGGAGGACGAAGCAAAAGCAGCTGAGCAAGCCTTGAAGAATCGGGATGACCAGATTTCTGAGGCTCAGCTTGCTGCTGAGGCCCAAAACCAGAGGCTGCAAGAGGTAACAGGCCAGCTGAAGGTTAAGGAGGAGGAGTTGTTCCAATCCCAAAGCACTATTAGGTTGGTCCGGAGTCAGCTACAGACTAAAAATGAACAAGCCTCTAGGGTTCAGCTGTAACTGAATGACGCCCAAGAGCAGCCGAGGTGCAAGGGGAGTCCTCCTCCAAGATTACCGCTGAACTAGAACAATCCCAAAAGAACTTGGAGGAGGTTTAGAAGAAGTTGGCCAATGCCGAGGCCCAGCTAGCTGTCAAGGTTTATACCAAGTTAGAATATGCGAAAGCAGACACCAATGGGTATACGGTGGCCCAAAAATTGGCTCTCCATGCTGCGCCGAACCTGGACTGGTACCAGTGTGAGGTCTGGGCTGAAGATGCCAACGACCCTCACATGCACTTTGCTAGCCAGGCTGAGCTAGATCTTGAAGCTCGTCTTAACGCTGAAGAGCTGGAGGAAGTCATTGAAGCAAAGGAGGCTGAGAACAAAGAAAGAGAAGCTCGGACACAAGTTAAGCCTGCTTCTTCAGTGGCTGGAGCTGAAGCTGCCCCGGACACCATTGTTGCTGATCATCCCGATCCTTCATCTGAAGCCTAGGGACTCGGGCAGTCGTCTTCAGAATCTTGCTGATCAACTTGTGCTTAACCTTTCACTTGCCGCTTCTGAATTTTTTTGCCTTTGTTTTTGCTTCAGCTTGCCTTAGTGTACAAAAACTTTAATTTTTGTCTTATACGCATTTCGGCAGCTACAATTTTCCGCTTATGGGCGACTGCCAATGCTTTATTATATTATAAAAATACTCTAACTTGTAGCTCGTGATTCGAGCGTATTCTCATTAATATGATGATTTTCTTCTCATTGCTATGCTTTAAAATTGCGCATTTGCTCTTTCTAAGTTCTTTTAAAATTTGCAAAAATTTGCTAAGTAAAAAGACCTTCAACATTGGAAGATTTCAGTTGAAAATAACTTACACTTATGCTTATTGCCCCCAGAATTATGAAGACTTTATCTTTGGATTTTTGAGATGATTGCTTGTCTCTTTTGACTTTGGACGTAGCTTCTAATATTCGAAAAATTTCAAGCAGTTATGCTATAATTCTTAGTTTTCTATCTATCTGAATGGATGGATATCTAAGACACAAGGCCAACTTAAGGCAATGCCTCAGACAATAACCCTCAGGGATATAGGCCTCAGTTAAGGCAATATCCCAGATTCGTCCATGGACTCATTGCCTCAGAGAACAAGTCTTTCCAAAGCGTTTGCTTCGGATGAAAGACTGATATTCTTTTTTAGGCGAGTTTATCAACAATCTGAAGCCCGGTGCCTTTAAGGCGAAGGCTTCAGATAGTGATGAAGAAAACCCTTAAAGAATAGATAGAATAAAGAAAAATGAAAGAATAAAAATTGCAAATGTTTATAGAAATGGTGGCCCTGAGGCCTTTCATTACTACTTGAAAATGTACTTATAAAGATTGTTCTGCCCCAAAGGGCTTACACATGAATTTTCTTAAGTACATCAGCATTCCAATGATTTTTTTAGCTCAGTTCCATCCAACTGCCGAAGTCGGTATGTCCCTGGCTGAAGCTCATCATAGATCTTGTAGGGTCTCTCCTATGTAGCTGAGAGTTTCTCATGAATTCGGCTTTTCTAAACAGCTGTATCATTTCGAAGGACAAGGTCGCCAATTCTGAGAGGCCTCGCATGGACCCTTCGGCTATAAAACTTGTTAATTCTTTGTTTGTATGCAGCCATTCTGTCTCGGGCTGAGTCTCTTACTTCGTCAAGGAAATCAAGAGATTCCTCCATAAGTTGCTCATTGTCAGCCGAGAAGTAGTGTACTCGCAGACATTTAGAGCCGATTTCTACTGGAAGAACGGCTTCGGCCCAATACAACAGCTCAAAAGGAGAATGGCTCGTAGCCTCTTTTTCAGTTGTCCGAAGCGACCACAGAGTTCTGAAAGTTCTTCCATCCATTAGGACTTTTGATCCTCAACCCTCTTTTTAAGAGCGTTAAAAATCTGCTTGTTTGCAGCATCGACTTGTCCGTTACATTGTAGGTGGCACACTGTTGAATATACCAACTTGATGACGAACTAATCAGTGTACCGCCTCAGTGGCAAATTATCAAATTGCCTTCCATGATCAAAGAAAAACACTTTCGGGATGCCAAAGCGAGTGATAATATTCTGCTAGATGAACTTTCTGACAGTTTGCTCTGTAATGTTCGAGGCTGCTTCGGCCTCGATCCACTTGCTGAAATAGTTTATGCCGACTATCAACCATTTTTCTGGTACGGAGCATCCAGAAAGGGACCCAGGATGTCCAACCCCCATTGAGCAAATGGAAGCGGATTCAGGATCGGCTGAAGATCCCTAGCTGGCTGATGGATGACTGGTGCGAACTTTTGACATTTTCACACTTTCTGACCAGTCCCTTGGCATCTGATATCATGGTGGGCCATTAGTACCCTGCCCTCAATGCTTTGTGGGCTAAAGTTCTTCCCCCGATATGGTTCCCGCAAATGCCGAGGTGAATTTCCCGAAGGATATAATCAGCATCCGTTGGACCCACGCATTACAACAATGGGGCTGAGAATGATTTTTTTAGAAGCTCTCATCTGAAGACAATGAACCTTGAGCTGGTTTTCTTCAGCTTGGAGGCTAAGATTTTGTCTTCGGGAATTTCTCCCCGAAGCTTGAAAGCTAGGATGGGGTTCATCCAGCTCGGTTCGTGGTTAACGCTGCACACCTCAGGTGCTTCGTCGACACTTCTTTTTCGGTGCACTTCCACATATAAAGATTGGTTCATCTCAGTGAGAGTTGAACTAGCAAGTTTGGAGAGTGCGTCGGCTTGAGCATTCTAACCCCTTGGGATCAGTTGAACTTCAAAAGTTCTCAGCTTTGCGATGGTTGTTTTGATCTTGGCGAGATAAGCTATCATTGATGGCTCTTTGGCCTCATAGTTGCCCCTGATCTTATATGCAACTAGCTAAGAGTCTTTCTTCAGATAGACATGTTCAGCTTCCAAAGAGATGCACAGTTCCAGGCCAGCAACTGCTGCCTCATATTCGGCCTCGTTGTTCGAAGCTTTGAAAGAGAAATTGAGTGCATACTTGAATGATTTGCCTTCGAGAGAAGTGATCACCACCCCTGCCCCCGAACCATTTCGGTGGAGAATCCATCCGTAAAAACGGTCCAGATTTTATTTTCCTCATCTAGCGTCTCGTGGTACGAGCATTCGGCCAGGAAGTTCACTAGAGCTTGAGCCTTGATGGCTGCTCTTGGTTGGTAGCTGATGTTGAACTCAGTGAGCTCAAAAGCCCATTAGGCCATCCTTCTAGATTTTTCAACTTTGCTGAGAACTTTTTCCAACGGCTGATCAATTAAGACCACTATTTGATGGCAATCAAAATAGGGCCTCAGCTTCCGAGTAGCTACCACTACTGCTAATGCAACCTTTTCAAGTAGGGGGTAGCGAGTCTCGGCATCTATCACAGTGTGGCTGACGAAGTAGATCGCCTGCTGAACTTTTTCTTCTTCCCTTAGCAACACTACACTTATGGTGGCTGGGCTGACAACCACGTATAAGTACTGGGATTCTCCTTCGACTGGGCAAGCCAACATCGGGAGTTGAGCCAGGTGCTCTCGGAGCTGCTTGAAGGCTTCTTATTGCTCATCTCCCCAGATGAGCTCTTTCGTTTTTGGGAGTTTTAAGGATTTGAAGAAAGGTAACCCCTTGTCCGAGGCTCTAGAGATGAACCTTGACAGAGCTGCCATTCTTCTGGTGAGTCGCTAAACGTCCCTCTTTGTTTTCTGCTCGGGAAGATCGAGCGCTGCTTGCACCTTTGCGGGATTGGCATCAATCTCTCGTTTGCTAACTATGAAGCCGAGGAATTTCTCAGACTTCACGCCGAAGACACACTTCTTCGGATTCAGCTTCATTTGGTGCTTTCTCAAGGTGGCGAAGGTTTCAGCCAGGTCCTTAACATGGTCTTTATCTTCTTTGCTTTTGACGATAGAATCGTCAACATAGACTTCCATGTTTCTGTGGCTTTCGCTATAAGTGTTTTGCCAAGGAAACTCGAATAATCGCGGCTCATGCAAACCAAGCATACTACGGCTATTCACCTCACCGCACCAAGCATATGCACACACAAAAAACTCCGCACACACGGCTCGCGGCAAGCAGCCATGGGCTGCTGCCACTGCCGCACGCACGCGCACGCACAGCCATGGCTGCTGGTGCGTGGCTGCTACGGCCGTGTGCTGCTGCCGCGCGTGTGGCCCCACCTTGGCAGCCACATGTGGGCTGCTATGCAGCCCGGTTAGCCAAGGGTGGTTCTTTGCCTCGTTTTGTGTGCCATGGCCTCGGGATTTGATCCCATTTCGCGAGACATAATTAATTAATTCTAAATTAATTTTAGAACTAACTTAATGAGCAAAAAATAAAATTTTTAAACAAGTCTAACTTAATAAAATGTCAAAGTTCAAATAACCAAAATAATTCCAAGAACCATTCTTAATTAAATTGGTTTAGCTTGGTGCAATAACAAAGTTGAGGTAATTTTTCACTTTTAATTTAATCAATTTAATTTAAATTAAACTTGAGAATTTGACAAAGTAAGGGGAAGTTGGAAAAATATGAAATTTAATGTTCAAATGAAAATTCCAACATCTAAATTTTGTGAATCCTTGAAAATTATATCTTCCAACATGAAGATAACCAAATTTCTATCACAAAAATTGAAACTTTATGTTTCCAATCAACTCAAAATGATTAAAACAACAAAGTTTAACACAAAATGACATGGAATTTAGTGGTTTTTAAAGTTTCAATCACTTATCACAAATAAAGATTGAATCTTTAACACTTAGGAAGCCTCAAAACAAAAATTTTCACACTAAAAAGCAATTAGTTTGCAATTATGTAAAAATAAATCAACCTTTAAGCATCAAATACTACCAAGTAAGTGTGCTTTAAGGGGACTTAAAAATGCAGAAAATAATGCAAATAATCAACCACATAATCAACAAGTTATGCCATTAATTTCAAGGTTAGAAAAGACATAAAACTTTTCGTCAAAAACGAAAAATCCCTCGAAAAAGGCATTTCTGGTTAGAATTTGGCTAAAATCACAGGGCCTTCGGGGAAAAAACCTTTCCAGAACACCTTTTCCACCCAAAATTCACGATATTTGGGCGAAAATCTAAGTTCTGGGCCAAATTCGACATTAAAAACAGGATTAAAATAAATAAAACCGAGCTACTAATCTAATTAGCAACTTAAACCAGAAAAATAAGCCAAAATAAACCTTGAAAAACATGATTATAAATATAAACGAGCGGGGCTCTGATACCACTTTTGGGGTTTGGTGAGTCCGACTCACCGCGGAAACAACCCCGACCCAAGGAACCACTCGTAATTAATAAAACCATAAAGCATAAATAAATAAACACAAGAAAAGGAAGAACGAATCATACCCTTGAAGCGAGTTTCGCCCTCTCAAAACGGGCTCTTACTTGAAAGCCTTGAGCACCGCAAATGTCGTGCCTCCAACGGTATCCACCCACAAAGGACGAACACGACTTTTTAGGTCCGCTACCTTGGAGTTAGCAAGGTCCGACCAAAACCCAAGTGTTAATGGAGTTTAAGAGTTTTTCCCAAAATATGGAATGCTCTTTCTAACTCCCACTCAAGCACTTTACTCCAAATCCCAAGGTTGGTATTTATAGAGGAAAGTATGAGTGGGAATTTCTATCCCATTAATGTGGGATCATGAAATTCCACAAATTAATTTAAAGCTAAATTGAATTAAAATTGCAAATTAATAATAAATCTACAAGTGGCATTACCATGTGAAATGGGTTGGTGAGGACCACATGGAGAGTAGGGGACCATACTTGCTCCCCACTCAATACTCTCCTTGTGCCACATGTCCTTACCCACTTGCTCCCATATTCCTCAAGCTTCCCCATAGTGACCGGCCCTATGGCCCAGCCATAAGCCCAGCCCCGCACCAAGATGCGGGCTGCTGCTGTGCGCGCAAGCCACGCACTTGGTGCGGGCTTGCTGCTGAGCGTGGCTGCTAGTGCGTGCGCTGCTAGTGCGCCTAGCTTGCGGAAGCTAGCTGCTGCACGCACCACGTGCACGCGGCTGCTAGCTGCTGCTGTGCGTGGCTGCTAGCACGGTGCGCTAGCACGCACCTAGCCAGCCATGCTAGGCTCGGCTTGGTGCGCTTGCTAGCCAACTATGCTTGGACATTTTTGCCCCTAGCATTCGGATGCTCGGGGCATTCCGTTGCTAGGGGTATTTTGGGAATATGGTCGATTTATTATTATTTTGCGCGTCTCGCCTTTTTATTATTTTTGGCTCGACTTCCAACGATCAGTTTTGACGCTCCAAGCTCGAATTACCGACGTCTAAATATTTAACACTCGGGCGACGAATTAATTTCTTCCGAATTAATTCGTCGAGTCGGTTCGTATATTTTGCTTGGGTGTGACCCGAAGGGTTCAGTCAAGATTAAGCTGTAATATTAATTATATTAATATTACTGATCGGAAGCGGCCTCCACCCAGGCATTCCGATCACTTGACCTTACTGAATGTATTAGCTTTCTAATAATTCTGAACCCGCTATCAGAATAATACACTTGTTCGAAGGACACCATTCCTTTCAACTATAGCCTAAATCAAGCTATTTCGAAGATTGTAGTGAGAAAATGGTTGGTATTATGGTAACAAAATTAGAGTAATCAAGTAATTCAAGAAACTAAATACTAGGGATATAGGTTCCACATGCAAGGTCAATAATCATGCTAATTGATAGTTCATTCGCTTAATTCAAGCATTGCAAAGGAAAAACAATAGTAGCAATCAAGAGAGTTCAAGCGCTATCTCCTAGAAGCCAAGCTAGGGGTCACTATGAATGGCTAATCAAGGAAATTCACATCAAACTCAATCAATTAAACCAATTCTCAAATTGATGGTTCATGTTATTAAGAATTGCAATGCAATCTAGATTAATCTTATAGGTTGATCATTCCTAATCTAATTAATCACATGCAAAACTATGTCAACCAATTTAATTGCAACAATTCAATCAATCAATGATCATCAACTAGCACAAATTATCAATCAAGCATGCTTCCCCTTCTCCCTAGCAACTAATGTACTCACTAATCATGGTGTAACTCAAGAACAAATCACTAGAAATAGCATTGATCATCATTCTAAATCAAAATCAAGATAAAACAATATCAACTACAATATCCAATTCAAATCCAAGCAAATCAAACAAGCAAACATGAAACTAAAACAAACAAGTAAAGAGATGAACTAGAAGAAGAGATTCTCACTAATATTAATGATTGAAGATAAAGAAATCCAAGCACAATTGATCCAATGTTGAAATACAAATCCAAAACCAAGAACTTCTCTCTCTAAAACTAAGCTAATGAAAATTATCTAAAAGTTAGTTTCAAAAAGGAATTACAAGTGCATTTATAGGCAAAGAAGGAAAACGGAATCCCCGCGCCCTCGGGGAAATGGGTACGGAACCCATAACAAACTCTGCGGGCTATCAGGGCAACACCCGCGCCCGCGGGTCTTTTAGCCCGCGCCCGCGGCAAGGGAGTGGCGAATCCCCTACTCCTAAAGGGTGATCAGAGGGTCACGGTCTCTCTGGTCTGGAGCTGTCTCTCCAATTTACCCGCGCCCGCGGGGAGCCCACGGCCAGACCGCGGAGAGTTCCTGGTCGAAATTGGCCAATTTAGTGCAAACGAGCCTGCGCCCGCGGCCTTCAAGTCCCGCGCCCGCGGCAACCTGGCAGGGCTTGATGCCCTCTCTGAGCCCTCTCCAAGCAGATTGCTTCCTCCTTGCTTAGCCAATATAGTTCATCTTGATCCCCTTGCAAAGACAACTCCTTGGTACCTACAAGAACAAACAAAGGAAAGGAACAAAAGGGAAAAAGGACCAATTAAAAGGAAAACACAAAGAAAACATGAAAAACACAAGGAAAGAAAGAAAGAAAGGAACTAAAGGAAAAAGGACTAAAAATAAGGTAAGAAAGCATGAAAAGGAGATGAAATCATCCTAAAAGACTACCCTATGAGTGCCATAAATGACACTCATCACCCTTGTAAATGTAAATGGAACAAATGAATTTGATAGAGTTAATATGACAAATTAATCTAAATGTAAATGTAGTTAGAACAAATGAATCAATTGGAACAAATCAATTAATTAATTTGTTTCTCCTTCAATTACTTTGATAAAATAAAAGTTGTCTGTGAAATTGAATTCAAATCCTATTAACAATCCTAATAATATCGAGTCCAATTGAATTCAAATCCATATAACATGTCCAATCCAATTCACACCCCTAATTTCAGTTGAATATCCTTATTGGTAGTAGAAACTCAAATCCAATTCACAACCCTAATTTGAATTACCTTACCTTTACCTTGATTATTTGAGATACCTTAATCAGATCAAAATGGGATTGAAATGAACTTATCTAAATGATTACAAGAGTAGAAAATCAAAAACTGAAAAAATACGAACTAAAAAGTCATGTAATCTGCGTGAACTGACATACTTTCAATTCTGTATGATTCTATAAATTGTTATTTTGTGATACGTAGAGTTACTGGATATAACTTATTACAACCAATTTAAGCTGACTTAGTTCTATTCAGTTCAATTTAGTTCAGGACCAATCTAGGGCCTGTTTAGTTAGGGTTAGTGGCTATAAGTGAATTGACCCTGAACCAAACTTGAAGATCAAGCTAATGTGATTTAACAGTGGAAAGTCAAAAGTATAATATACCCCCTCTATTTTTAAATACTTGCTCCATTTCTCCATGCGCGGAAATTTAGGAGAAATTGGAGAAAGTAATAAAATATGGAGGTAGTGGGGGTGGTGGAAGAATAAAAATTTGTAAAAGGCAAAAGTAGTGGACAGAATTGGAGGAGAGAGAATATATGTTGGGTCCACTAGGTGAGAGAAATTAAGTAGCCCTATTGTAAAAGCTTTCCAAATAAGGAAATGAAGCAAATATTTAAAACCGGCCGCAAATAGAAAGTGGAGCAAGTATTTAAAGACGGAGGGAGTAATAAACTTAGACTATATACTTTTCTCCTAATCCAGGTATGCCTTTGTTAGCAGACATGGGCTCCACTAACCCGAGCTTTGTCTTTTCTGGTTCATTTTGTAAACTTAGACATGATGGGCTCCACTAATCGAGGTCTGCGTTTCACCATGGGAAATGTACTCTTTTGTCACGGTTGGTATGTGCATTCTCGTCAAGAAGATATATCCATATTGGCATTTTAACAGTCATTTTGTCAAATTAAAAATAAAACGAATTTATATTGAAATCGTAGTTAATAATGCCATAGTAAAAGTATTAAACATGAAATGACATTGATGTGATGCAATAGAGAACATAATATATAAAATATTAAAAGGGGACTATAAAAAAGGAACACACCTCAAAATTAAACAGCATGTTGCATTTGCTTATTACTAGATTAAATTCTCTTCAAAACCTTTAGGATGGTGTCCCCCAAGGTAATTGTACTTTCTTCCAAAAATTTTTGTTTTTTGTTTTGTCCGTATTTTTATTTTGATGCGTTTTTTTAACCATATAGATACATAACATTAGTTGTATGGAGTCTTACCGAGTATTCCAATTCAACAAGTTCAAGATAGAGAAAAAACTTGAATGGTAATTGTTAATATTTTAATTATGTACTATGTAGCATTATTAAAATGCGGAAATTTGTATCTTGTTCATATTTTGAATTTTAGGTTATTCCATCTAAATATCAAGCGACCGTTAGCAACATAAACGGATATGGATGTGTGTATCGTGGACTAGATACAACTAGATATTGGACGGTTGTGGTTCGTGATGTGGAGGAGGGTCACGATTTTCAAACGACAATGGTCAACGTTTATAAACAACAATGGTATCTGTAGGGAATATTTCAAGAGTTACCCCTAGCTTGAACCCCACTGTGATCATACATTAAAGTATGGTGGCGTCCAAAGGGAAAGAAGATAGAGCAAAAGAGTCGCCAACAAGTTTTAGGAACTTGTAAACCGTTCACGAGGTAAATGTTACACCCCTTAACGATCCAAGAGATCGTCAACTCCATAAGGTCTTAAACCAAATAGGGTTTGGGGATGAAGGTACAAATCCAACCTAAAAGAGATTAAACCTGCCCTAATAATAGGCCTCTACTTTATTCTAATCGTATTCATGTGTGCTTTCTGACTAACATGCAATCAATAGGATTAACCCTAAGCCTGTTTATCTATGTTGGTTGAATTTAATGCACAAATAAATCTATTATTGGCGATCACTTGAATTATAATCAAATTAACCCTAACAAGATTATTAATTATCTTATTAAGCGTGATTACAAGTACAAATTCCCTTTAAACATGCATAAAAAGGTGTGATCAAGCAATAACAATAAATATCAAGCAACATAATAACAATAAAAATAATAATGATAATCATAACAATAATAATCATCATAAATTATAACAATTATAATCATAATCATATTCATGTTAATATTAAAGCATAATAATAGCAAGATCGTAGCCATGATACTAATAAGATTAATAACAAATGCTATCATGTCACTAAACAATAAAAATCAAAGCTTTAACCCTAACATGATACTAGCAATCATAAATATTAGGAAGAACATAAAAGGCATCATACTTTTAATCATACTTGATATTAAAGTTACCCTAAACATGATACTAGGAATCAAAATAACAATCTAAGCATAATTTCTACATAATAACAATTAAACCATTAAAGTACTTACTTGGATGCCTCGTACCTCTTTCTAATAACAAAATACACACGTTAGTAACTTCAAGGAAAATAATAAACGAAACAATTAAATTAAATAATTGAAAGAGAGATTTGGGACCAAACCCTCAGAAATTAAAACCTTTCACGTCTAAGGCGAAGGCAACTTCAAACTTGGCTAGGTGTGTCTAGTGCTAATGTATGAGGAATTGTGTTTATAAAAATCTAGGCTAGAAAGAGGGAGAGAGAATCAAGAATTTCTTGATGAGAGTTGATGAGAATTGGTGAATGAAAACGGAGTTTTTAGAAAGCTATTTATAGAGAAAATCAGCCAAAAAGATTAAATATCAAAACAGAGTTCTGACGCGCATAAAACTTGATTAGCGTCGACGCTGGAAATTAGTGCCAGGCGCTGAAGGTTAGCGACAGGCGCCAAGCCTTAGCGCCAGGCGCTAATGCTTAGCGTCAGGCGCTAATAATCAGTTTCACACGTTTTTGTTTTTATCATATCTTTTGATCCGGAAGTCCAAATAAGGAATATAATATGTCGTTGGAAATCTCTTGAAGTCTACTTTCCAAACCAATTTGAATTAGATAAAAATATTTTGTAGATAAAAAAAATATGGCCGAAATAGTGGAAGGGTGTCAGTTTTGGATAGAGTTTCATGTCTCATTCATATCTTTTTCGTTATAACTCGGATTTAATATTATAATATATCATTGGAAAGATAATTTCAAGATATATCAAACCATATAAAATTTGGATAAAGATTATGAGGCACGAAAATAAAATCTGAATATATTCCACTTCGTACAAAACAAGGATTCTTAAAAAGAGTAGTTTTATTCAATTTCAAACTCTTTGAAACATAATTATCAATCCTAACTCCATTAGGATTTAAAAGAACCTTCTAGAGTATTCTAGAAGACTATAATCAATCCTAATAGCTTTAGGAATGATAATTAATAATAGGCGCTCCTCTAGATCATTGGGCCGCATATAAAAACCAAACCGGGCCCAATTTAGTATTTTGGCCATAACTTCCTCATTATTCATCGGAATTGGGCTTATAATATATCGTTGGAAAGGTCTTTTCAAGCCCCATCCAACTACACCATTATTGGACCTTTATCATGGACCAAACTAAACTAGAATGTACGTTTTTCAAAAATAAGGTAAGAAAAGAAATATTTTCAAAAACAGAAAGAAGAGATATTTTAATAAAAACATCCTCATTACTAGACTTTTCACACTTTTGCTTTATTCGATAATCAAATGACGTGAAAGGTATTCATCACTAGGTTTGGTTTTGTGGAGACACAAATGGGTGTCTACAGTATCCTAGTGGGTGATTCTTTGGAATTGTACTACGGGGGTTTAGGAAAATTTTACGTTCGTTTTTATTGCCTAGGCGTTGAAATTACAACAAGGTTGTCTAACCTAGCTCATGGCCACTGTAACAAATCTGGTTCCTCTAGTAGGAGGAAAAAAGAAACTTTAAAACAACGAATAGCGGAAGTTAAAGCAAAAATGGAAGTCATGCACTCTCAAATCCAATGTAATGATGTTGGGATAATTGTTTCAGACAATGATGTGAAATTTGATGTCTTAGTAAGTTTGATTTAAACAATACATTTTCTTATATGACAATAGATGTAATACCTAGTTGCAATATAAATCTTAATGAGATTTTTATTCTTATTGTGTTACAGGAAATTCCAATGGATTTTGCTAGGAATGTCTTCGTGGGCATGGGTGATTTTGCACAAGTTGAGGGTTTTGTGGACGGCAAGAAGTGGAATGCAGAACTAGATATTGTTTTTTCCAACAAAGGAGGGGACTTAAAAATAATTTTCGTCTCAATACGGAACGGGGTGGATAAAATGATGAAACAAGCAAAAATCAAAGCGGGGGCACGGGATTGTGCTTATTTATGACGTCGATAGTCCTTTTGTGTTTCAGTTAGCTATTGTTAAGAAATAGGTTTTCTACCAAGACAACCTCTAAGGATGTATTTAAATAATGTATGTGTTTAGAGTATGGCTAAATCTATGTATGTGGATTTCTCATAATCTAGGGTATTAATATAATGGTATTAATATAATGGTAGGTGTATTATATTGTTGAGTATCTGTATTTATGTGTGTATTTTAATATTGTCATTAGTTTGATATTATTGTCAATTTTTGCTACTATAGAACATCTGTACTGTTATAATATTTAATGACTATTTTAAAATAGAATTTGCATAATAATAACAATAATGATAGCTATTCCATTTTTTTTTTAATATCCCATTTTTTTAATGACTTGTTTTTTTAATGACTATTATAATGACTATTTTAAAATATAATTTTATTATACTAACTTTTTATTTTAAAAGTAAAATGAATTTGTATTTTTGTAATAATAAAACCAATAATAATAATAATAATAATAATAATAATAATAATAATAATAATAATAATAATAATAATAATAATAATAATAATAATAATAATAATTATTATTATTATTATTATTATTATTATTATTATTATTATTATTATTATTATTATTATTATTATTATTATTATTATTATTATCTATGGTACTTTTAATAGATAAATTATTTTAATTTTCTTAAAATACCCGTTTATAATATTTGTAAAATTACATTTTTAATATGTGAAATATAAGTAAAACCGTTATCCCTAAGTAACATCGTTTTGTTCTTGTAATAGTAATAATCCACTATAGGTCAATAAAGTCAGTAGTTTCATCGTTAATCTTACATATCTACCCGAATTTAAAATGATGACTGTTGACCATACATTTTGATTTAAAATGATGGACCCGGATTTAAAATTATGACTGTTGACCACACATTATAATTTTCTTGCGTCAGTTGGCTTGTAATTGCTATTTTCCAATCCATTGAGAATCTAATTTTCCAATCCAATGACCGTTGACCACACATTTTGTTATTATTGCTATTTTCCAATTTTGAATGATGAATCTGTTGAAAATCTAATTTTAAGCATGCTCTTCTTAGATCAATTTGAACAACTTACTATGTGGCTCATGGTCTAGTCATTTCACCATACTTATTTTCAGAATTGATTCTGTTAGTGTAAATTGAAATTTTTTATGGTAATTCTTAAATGGTCTTTATGGTTGGGCATTTTATATTTAAAAGTAAATTGGTATGCATGCTTTTATCATTTCACCATGCTACTGTTCAATATAATTTTCTGTATTGTATTTTATAATTTCTTATTTCGTGATATCTTTATTTTTGTCATCTTTTGTTTGTTTCACTACATATCATCACAACAACATATACCTCTATATAAACTTCTAGTAATACTGTGTAGACTTGCTACACACACTACATAAACTTGCTAATAAAAAACAAGCACAAACCCAAAAAATGCTATGGCAAACCGATACCATCGAAGTAGCCCTATTTACCCTTCATGATGCCATGGGGTTGATGCTCCAGAAGAGCTTATATGTTTTGAACCAAACACAAACACAAAATCTGAGATGGACTTCAACAATTTTAAGTATGATGTGGTGAAGGAGAAGGATGTCATGGTCAATGTGGAGTTCATAGACGACGATGACATTCATGCTCTACTCACGAAGGTGCGTGGCTAAAAATCCTAGAAAAGTTACAAATGATTGACCATGAAGGTAAAATTTACCCTGCTCATTTTCCAAAATATTATGATATGTGTGGTTTTAACTCCAAACTTGGATCATATGACTATAATGACTTGAACACAGTTTCTAAGATTGTTCCTACATTCATAGTACACCCAGTTCCCTTAATTCCACCAAATTTCCAATTTATCGTTTGTTATCAAAACCCGCATTCATCAGAATTGGATTTGTGGCTGATTCAATGGTTGTCTTTCATGTTCATGGTGAAATGACAAGTGTTGAATTTCTTGTTACTTCTTCCCATTTCATGACTGGGTATCCTGCTTCATGGTACTACGGTATCCGTTTTACCGTTAGCAATGAACCCCACGTTTGACCACTACCATTAGGAACGTCAATAGTAGTGTGGAATGTTAGGGATGTTGCACACCGTAGGCATCATTTGAAGTGCGCCTACGTTAAAGCATGTTGTTAATATGCTTGGCACTCATAGGAAGTAGGAATTGACATAATACGATTAGGGACAAGGAAAGTAGGGAGCCGCCAACAAGTTTTAAGGAACTTGTAAACCGTTCACGGATCATTTAAGGCAACCACGATAAAGGGACAACGAAAGGCAACAATGATTGACCTGTGAAGGTTACACCCCATTCATAATCCATGAGATTACTAACTCCATATGGTTTGATACCACGAAAGGAGGATCGGGGAAGATGGTACAAAGTGAGTCATGGAGTCACATTCGCCCATATTGGCCTCTACACTATTCTTATAATAAAAAGTGATTCCTGCAATATCAAAGGCATGCAAACAAAGATTCAATTTGCTCCAAACTATTATTAGGCTAAATTGGTTGAATATTAATGCTATACATAATTCTAAAATATTAGTGATCACTTGATTATATAACAATATTAAAAAGGAACCTAAACTAGTCATCCAAATTATCTTATTAGGCGTGATTTTCAATTACATATTCCCTTTAAACATGCAATACGATGATCGTAAAAAATATAATAGAATAAACATTAATATTAGAAGCAATTTAACAATAAATTGTTAGTCAAATCAAATATAAATTTACTTAATCATGATACTATCAACAAGAATAAAAATAAGAGTAATTAAGGGAATAATTACTTACTTTCCGCGTTTCCTTGAATTGTTACATCATGAATAAATTGTTAGTAACTTTAATAAATATATAAATCAAATTAAGATAATTAAATTAAATAAAAAGTAGAGTTGATTTGGTCCAAACCCTCAGTTAATTCTACCTTTCACGCCTTGATTTAAGGAAGGAACCTCGGGTATTGTATGAATACCTTGGAGTGCTTAATGAAGGAATAATGTAGTTAGGAATTTATGTTTAAGGCTTAAACTATGAAAGAGAGAGAGAGAAGATAATGATTTTTGGTGTAAAATAGAGGAAGAGGGAATGATTTGGTGATCAAGCTTGTTGATGATTGAAAAAATGGAGATATGACCTCTATTTATAATGAAAAAAGAAAGGTTCAAAGATTTAAGATAAGATCCGAATTAAATAAGAATAAAGCTTGATAGACAACAGTTTTTGCGGTTTTTTTTTTTTTTTTTATCATTTCTTTTGATCTAGAAATCAGAATAAGATAATAAAATATATTGTTGGAAAGCTCTTGAAGTCTACTTTCTAATCAAATTGGAATCAGATTAAAATATTTTTTAAAACAAAAGATATGGCTGAAATAGTGAGACGGTGTCAGTTTTGGATAGAGTTTGGTATTTCATTCATATCTTTTCCGTTATAGCTTGGAATTAATATGATAATATATCATTGAAAAGTTAATTTCAAGGGCTATCTAAACATCTAAGATTTGGATAAAAACTATGAGGCAAAAAAATAATATCTTGACTATTTTTGAACGTCTTTCAATTCTGATAGAATTAGGACTTTCAAAATGAAAAGTTTTATTCAATTTCAAACTCTTTAATCTTATCTTTTCAAAAAGGATAATTAAGATCTTTTAGAAACTTATAGAAGCTTCCAATTAATTCTAATTGGTTTGGAATGGGATTAACTCATTTGGACCCCCACATGATCATTGGGTCGTATGCAAGGTGGGTTTAGGTTCTGTTTGGACTCAGTTTAGTATTTTGGCCATAACTTATTCGTTGTAACTCGGATTTGGCTTATAATATATCGTTGCAAAGATGTTTTAAAGACCCATCCAACTATCTAATCATTGTAACCAGATTATGGACCAAAATTAAACTATAATAAACGTTTTTATAAAAAGGACACGAAATGAATGATTTTAAGGGACACGAAATGAATTATTTTTGGTTTAAAGGCACAAAAAGAGGAATATAAGTTATGGTTTGGGGAAATGGGCTAGGAATTGGGTTGTTTTATGAAATGGAAATATGGATTTAAGCACTCCAAGATTAAATACTGAGATGAATAATGGCGGTGAAAGGTTATTCATCATCGGGTTTGGTTTTGGGGAGGCATTTTTAGGTGTCTGCAGAAGCCCCCACTTTGAATGAGTTTGTAGAAACGTCATTTTCAAAAATGATAGTCAAAGTAGTCGATAGGGACGGAGAATGATTTAAGACGTTCCGCGATCCTAAATCACTCTGTATACGCCGATACCTGCAGAAAAATGTTAGCTTTACCGATAAAAGAGTAAAGGGATAGAATGCTTATCTTACACCATTTTATCGGTGACAAATGATTTTCGTAGCTTTCTATGCTTGAAGAAATCCACCGGATGATGTTTTGTTGAGATACTTTCCATGCCTGAGGAAAGTCGACATACGAGTGGAGGGTACCGACTTTCTCCCAAAAAAGAAAGACGCGAAAACTGAACTTTTATTTTCGAACTTCCCTCGATGAGAAAATTTTGAAAAAGTTTTTGAACTTCTCCTAAAGAAAAGGAAATAAGTTTTGAACTTCCTCGTTGAGTAAGACAAAATGAATTGCATGGATTGAATTGCTTATCTTGAAAATAATGTATGCATGATCCATGTTCTTAGGCCAAGAGGCTAAGGACGATTACATCATGTGACACGATAGATGAATGAACTTAAGTCATGGAGCTAAGCATCATATATGGTGTAAAGAAGCGATCTTGAACGTCACTTAGGTCTAGAAGCTAAGCACGTATATAGATGAAGTAATTATTGCATACTGAACGTTGCTTAGTTCAAGGAGCTAAGCACAATATTATTTGTATGATTACAAATCATTGATATTTAAATGTTTCTTAGCACATTACGCGATGCGTGAAACCAAGAACATTGCTCTGGTTAGGAAGCTAAGCAAGTATACAATGTTTGCATTTTGTCTTGAAAGATGATGAAGCATGCGCGATAGGCAAACAAGATTTCATGATATAGGATTCCTAAGGGAAAGATGATATGGCTATTTATGTGTGCAAGAAGTGTGTGAAAGTGATACTAAGGTGAGGCTGCAAAGGATATGGTGAGGGTAATAGATATGAGAAGAGTCGAGATGGTGACTCTTTAGGCTAGGTAAGCTAAATGATGTGGGTTCAAGCCCCCAAGTGTAGCTCTAGATGGATAGGGTTATAGGGATAAGCATTAGATATTCTTCAATTTGATCATGCATATGAATGTGGCCGCACCTCAATGTGAGGTTGCCTACGTATCCGTTAGGAATCAGGCCAAACATAGCTCTAATAGAACTTTGCACAAGTGTATGTACACCTCAAAGAGGTCTTTCAAGGGTTTTAATATGGTTAATTTAATGGCTTAAAGAAAAAAAGGGTACAAGGATCAAGACCCGAGAGAATCCCCAAGATGTGTAATTGTGAATTTAAAATTTTTAAATTTTGCAAGTTTATTTTCAACATTTTTTTTTGCTTTGATTTTTTTTTTCATTCTTTTGAATCAATGTGGGCAATCTCTGATCATGCGGTCAATCACTCACTTATCATTCATGTTTCTCAGGCACGGTACCAAGAACTCAATGAGAGACGCAATTTGAGACGTGTTCATATCAAAGACATTGGAACACTTGCCCTTAGACATTGTTTTATTGTTGTTTTGCTATTTTTTTTACGTGCTTTTTGAATGTTACACAAATTTCACACTTTCCAATCCCAGGTCTAGGTTAATGTGGGTTGAAAATTAGGCCAAACGTTAGACGAGGCTCAATGTGGTTGATGAAGAAATGGAATGTGTGCTTGAATGGTTAATGGGGAATGAATGGGCTGCAAAGGTACCTCAAATCATTGGTATACCTTGTGTTCGGTTCGACAATTGATTTTTTTTTCTTTGCTAGCCACATGATCGAATGTAAGAAAGAGATGCTCATTTATGAAGAAGGTAAGAAATGTGACACATAGACACATGGATAAGGAGAACCTATGCTAGACTTTTTAGTGGGAAGGGTTTGAAACAAAAGAAGAAGAAAACATGAGATCTTGGTGAGAAGCTTGCATTGTGCTTTGTCTTCGTGGCTTTTTATGAGTTACTTCTTGCCGCCTAGTGAGGAAAAAAAGTTTGTTGTTGTTGATGCTTTGATTGGAAGGAAAGAAGGAAGGAGTGACATTCCCCTTAGTCTTCCAACTATTGCCTAGTGATTTTAGACTCAAGTACCGTGTAAGGAAGAACTCACTTAGTGCATTCACTCAATACTCGGATTGAAAAGGAAGAGTGTATGAAATTTTTTTTAAAACTGATGGGAAATACTCCACTCATTCCTATTACGACGGAAAAGAATGCATGCATGGTACTAGTATACGATCATAAACAATATAGTGAATTACTCGAAGACAAAGTGTGTGAAATGACTCAAAATGTGTGATTAGGTGAGTTTATTAAGACTCGTGGTATGATCGCATGGCTAGACATGAGGATGTTGTGAAAAACAAAGGACACAATGACCAAATAGCACGGAAGACTAAAAGACAAACTAACTTTATTAATTTTGTCCAATTTTAATTTTTATGCTATTTACTAGGTGAAAACAGTCCTTTGAAAATCGTTAGTCATAAATAAGATCAATCACAATCAAAGACAAAGAACACATGTTAAGGTTAGCACAAAAAATCACAAGAAATTAGGAAGAGGGCTAGAATTCTAGAAGAGTTGGGACTCATGGATATAAAAACTAAATAAATAAATAAAAATAAAAATCTATAATCCTATGTTATACGAGTTGACACGGATTAAAGGATTTGGCTAAGACTAGCTTGACACGAAAAAAAAATTAAAAAAAAAAAAGCTAACACTAAAAAGACACCTAAACTGGACATGCTGTATTATATCAGGTATAAATTTTTATATGTGACTCTGATTTGAACGAAACCAACTCCAAATGAAAGATAAAACTTTGGGATACAGATCAATAGGTGGCACGATACGTAACTGTTTCTAGAACTCCATCTATGACCAAAACAAGTTGACTCTTGTGCAGGATACGAGAATAAAAACCCGGGTTGACTTAAATAAAAAAAATCTATGACTCGACTCTAAAAAAAGGGTTTAATAAGAGAAAAAAAAATAGTAGTAAAAGTCAATAAAAAAATGGACATATAAGCACATCGTCAAGCATGATGCAATGAAGTTTGCAACCTAAAGTCAAGATCTATGTTCCGCTATGGTCAAGCTTTTGGGTGTCAAAGGATACCATGGTTAAGAGTTTGGATGCGTTAGCAAGCCAGCCTCCCTTGAGGGTGTATGCCAACAGGAGGCTCCACGAGTTTCAGATAAAATCAAACTCGACTCCATGATTTGAGTGGATTTAATAACTCAAATGAACCCTTATTGCCATGAGCGTTTTTGGGTTGATAGAGCTTAAATCCCCCGGGCCATCCACATACGTAGAACACGTACTATTGTGACAAAATAGGTAAGCTAAATTGCATATGCTCTTATGAAAATGCCAATTAAATCACATGGATACTATTCAAGAATCTTTCAAGTCTCATCCACTCATCTCAATTAAATACTGATCACTCAAATTGAAAATAATAAGGAATCCTCCCCAGTGGAGTCGCCAAATTGTAGGCGTCGTTTGAAGTGCGCCTACGTTAAAGCATGTTGTTAATATGATTGGCACTCATAGGACGAAAAAGGAACCCTTTTTTTCGACTGGGAAATGCGAGTCTCTTTTGTCCACTTTCCTTATCGGCCTAAACATAGTCCTCCAGCCATCATTTTGCTCCACATTCAAGGCAGAACCTGCAGGAGTAGGGGTCCCAACCTAATTTCCTTTCTGTAGTTCCGCTTCTTGCTCAAAAAATGAAGAAAGACTTGTCCAAAATCACCGGTTGGGTTTGCCAACTAAGAAAGGCATAGGGAGCTTTTCACAGTCAAAGTCAAACGTTTGTCGGTGGCAACATCGGCATGCCTTATATAAGACAGACTTTAAGCGCACCTAAACTACCCATAGTTACGGGGTTGCACTACTAAACCTTGCATAGGATATTGGAAGAAGGGTCGGGCCACCCGCCTTCAAATGGTGTTGGTCCGTAGAACCGTGAACGGGTTCGCCTCTGGCCTCTGGGCACGTCGGAACCGCATGAGTTCACCGACGTGGAGCGACAACTACATAGAGGGTCTCTAAAAGTCTTTATATTCTTTCTTTCAGAACCTGCGTAAGATCAATATCACAACCAATGAAGTCTGCAAGTTTCACAAGCCAGTACCATTCCAGACATTTTTAGTTCGAGTGCTTCGCCCATTTACATTTAGTCATTCTCTTTTCGTTGGGATCTTCGTTCGTGATCATGTTGGGCAAAAGGTAGTTTTAGAGGAGCGGATATGAAAGGGCGATCCCCCCTTTCCATTGAAGTAGGGAGGGCCTCCTTCCCCACCATTCCGGAAACATCCATTTTTCTTTTTAATTAGAAAGAACGGGGCCTTAGTACTATCAGACGGGAGCTCGCGGTTGTGCGTAGACTACCGAGCTCTTAACAAGGTGACCACAGGTAAAGTGAAGGGAGAGATCGCCGGGTTGAAAGCAAGTCAGAGGCGTCAGCGAGCGATTCAGCAATGGCAGACTCCTCCGACAACAAACTCTTCGGTGGCAGATGCTTAGGAAAAAGCAGGAGATTCGACTACATAGGAATGAGTATTGACATAACACGATTAGGGACAAGGAAAGTAGGGAGACGCCAACAAGTTTTTAAGGAACTTGTAAACCGTTCATGGATCATTTAAGGCAACCACGATAAAGGGACAACGAAAGGCAACAACGATTGACCTGTGAAGGTTACACCCCATTCAGAATCCATGAGATTACTAACTCCATATGGTTTTGAACCACAAAAGGAGGGTCGGGGATGATGGTACGAAGTGAGTCATGGAGTCACATTCGCTCGTATTGGCCTCTACTCGATTATTATAATGAAAAGTGACTCCTGCGATATCAAAGGCATGCAAACAAAGATTTAATTTGCTACAATCTATTATTAGGAAAAATTTGTTAAATATTAATACTACACATAATTCTAAAATATTTGTGATCACTTGAATAAACAACAAGATTAAAAAGGAACCTAAACCGGTCGTCTGAATCTTCTTATTAGGCGTGATTTTCAATTATATATTCCCTTTAAACATGCAATATGGTGATCATAAAAAATATAATAGAATAAACATTAATATTAGAAGCAATTTAACAATAAATTGTTAGTCAAATCAAATATAAATTAACCTAATCATGGTACTAGCAACAAGAATAAAAGTAAGAGTAACTAAGGGATTAATTACTTACTTTCCACGTTTCCTTGAATTGATACATCATGAATAAATTGTTAGAACTTTCAATAAAATTATAAATCAAATTAAGACAATTAAATTAAATAAAAAGTAGAGTTGATTTGGTCCAAACCCTCAGTTAATTCTACCTTTCACGCCTTGATTTAAGGACGGAACCTCGGGTATTGTATGAACTCCTTGAAGTGCTTAATGAAGGAATAATGTAGTTAGGAATATATGTTTAAGGCTTAAAATATGAAAGAGATAGAGAAAGGATAATGATTTTTGGTGTAAAAGAGCGGAAGAGAGAATGATTTAGTGATCAAGCTTGTTGATGAGTGAAAAGGGGGAGATATGACCTCTATTTATAATGAAAAAAAAAGGTTTGAAGATTTAAGATGCGATCTGAATTAAATCGGAATAAAGCTCGATAGACAGCACTTTTGTGGTATTTGTATTTATCATATCTTTTGATCCAGAAATTGGAATAAGATAAATAATACATAGTTGGAAATCTTTTGAATTCTACTTTCTAATAAAATTAGAATCAGATTAAAATATTTAGTAAAACAAAAGATATTGTCGAAATAGTGAGACGGTGTCAGTTTTGGATAGAGTTTGGTATTTCATTCATATTTTTTCTGTTATAACTCAGAATTAATATTTTAATATATCATTGAAAAGTTAATTTCAAGGGCTATATAAACATTAAAGATTTGGATAAAAAATATGAGGCACAAAAATAATATCTGACTATCGTTAAACGTCTTTCAATTCAGATGGAATTAGGACTTTCAAAATGAAAGTTTTATTCAGTTTCAAACTCTTTAATCTTATCTTTTCAAAAAGGATAATTAAGATCTTTTAGATACTTATAGAAGATTCCAATTAATCCTAATTGGTTTTATGAATGGGATTAAATCATTTGGACCCCCCACATGATCATTGGGTCGTAGGTATGGTGGGCTTAGGTTCGATTTGGACTCAGTTTAGTATTTTGGCCATAACGTATTCGTTATAACTCGAATTTGGGCATATAATATATCGTTGGAAAGCTCTTTTAAAGCCCCATCCAAATATTCAGTCATTGGAACCAGATTATGGACTAAAATTAAACTAGAATAAATGTTTTTATAAAAAGGACACAAAATGAATGATTTTAAGGGACACGAAATGAATTATTTTTGGTTTAAAGGCACGAAAAGAGGAAAATAAGTTATGGTTAGGGGAAATAGGCTAGGAATTGGGTTGTTTTATGAAATGGAAATATGGATTTAAGCACTCCAAGATTAAATACTCAACCCGACCAATAATGGCTGTGAAAGGTTGTTCATCATCGAGTTTGGTTTTGGGGAGACATTTTTAGGTGTCTACATGCGCCCTTCGTTTAAGAGAAACCTTAAGATGATCACTAAGAAACAAAAACCGGTTGTTTTAATCCTTATTAAGATGCGAAGTAGGGACACTAGCTGGATGACACTATACAATGAGGTCATAGTTGCTACTATGCATGAGACCGGGAAAGAAGGCCTGGGTCTTTTTGGTGGAGTGAGCGTCTTGTGGGAAAGGGGGAGTGTGGACTGTGAGACTGGGTGGTGTCTTTGCTGGACAGACAGCGAAGACCTAGGGTTTGGTTCAATTAAGGTAAACATAGTACATTCCTTTGTTATTCAACATTCTTATGATTCATTGTTACGTTAACTAATCTAATACTTCTATTTTTTCTAAAATAATTATACAGGCAGCTGCAGCGGGCACAACTGAAGTGTCGGGATCTTAGTCTAGCGCCGGGGTAAAGACTTCGTTTGGGTTTTTCTCTATCAGCGTTATTGGAAGGACTGTCATCATTATGTAATACTATATTGTCATCTTCTTAAAGAAATTTGTAATAGTTTTAGTATGGGTTTGGTAAAGACAATTTCTGTTTGGCATGTACTAATTTTAATTAATATTTGTATTCTAAGCATGGTAGTAGTAGTAGTAAGAACAATATGTCGGCATGTAATTCAACTATTTTGCAGTGGATTATGTTTTAATAATTTAGTGATTGTAGTTTGTAGTTGCCAAATTGAAATTTATAGTTAGCAATATATAGGACATTACGGTTTAATGACAATAAAACTATTATTTAATGACAATAAAAGATATTACAGAAATAATAATAATAATAATAATAATAATAATAATAATAATAATAATAATAATAATAATAATAATAATAATAATAATAACAATAATAATAATAATAATAAGATATTGTTAATGTAACATTCACAACTAGTAATTTGAGAAGGCCATTAATAATAAGATATCGCTAATAAAACATTGACAATAAGCAAAAGGAAACAGTGATTATAATAATGGTGCGAGTGTAATACAATGATTCTAATAGTAATACAGGGATTCTAATTCTTAGGATCTTTCCCGGTAAAAAAAAACAGATTATTGTGACCCCGTAAACAGAGTTCCATTTGCTTGATTTTCCAAGTATAGTTATCAAAAGAAGTGAACTAGACCCCAGGAAAAGGTTTTTCAACCCCATGAACGTTAAATACAGTAATTCGAAAAGAACTATCACCTGCGTAAACGATAAGCATTAGATCTCCGGTTTATGAAATCTTCCCACCCAAAATCAATGTATATATCCCAACCACCTTCTTCAGATTCGGGTTCTTGGTGAACCAATGTGGCTAGCCACAGCTCGACAACATTCCCACGGTAGAGTTAAATTCCAAAAAAGCCATCTTCAATAACGTCCTTAAAGTATTGAGGAAGGCGCTCCAAAGTGCATTTAAAAACGTTATTATCCGTAGGAATTACAAAATATTGTGAAACCATAAATAATTTAAGTTGGGAAAGGAAAGAAACAAATACATACCATTATTTTAAAGTGAATACTTTGATTGAATTACAGAATAATATTTGGTACCATCATGTTAGCCATGATTATATTGATTGATATAATACGACGTTTATTTATTTTTCCTATACTGTCATTTGAATGGTATTGAAGTGAAGAGATGTTCGTTTATATAATGTTTTGTAATTCCAAAAAGCAACTAAAGGGTCGTCTAGGGAAACGAGATTAAGCATATCCATAAATTAATATTACAATTAATATGGCCCTTTATATTGTATCACTACAACAGATCATCACTTGTACCACGAATTATGCCACGGGAATTTAAAATTCGTGGCATAATTGCACTTAGCCACAGGAAAAATTAATTACACACAAAACCTACTGAAGAAGAAACATTTATGCCACGAGTATTTATTATCCCGTGGAAAATATAACACTTATGCCACGAATAGTTCTTTTCCTGTGGCAAACCTACTTTTGTGCCACGGGTAATAATTTTACCCAGACAAACTTATAATTAAAAATAAAATATAAACTTTTTGTTGATAGATTTACGTATGCTACGGTAAAAATGAAATTGTAGTGTACGATAACCTTTGCTAAGAATTATAAAAATAAAATATAACAATGTATTTGCTAAACGAATAAACTAAACTCCATGTGAAATTATTTTTTCTTATATATTATGAATAATTTAGAAGGTTTAATTTTCTCTTATTTTTTATTCTAGTAATCAAAGATTTTAAAATGGGAAAGTTATTAACAAACGGAAGGAGTATGTACAAACAATATGTTGCATGACTAAATTAAGGTCAAATGTTGAGCTCTTTTAGTCTAAACTATAATTAATAAGTACATTTTATTAATAAAAAGATGAGTTTTTAATTTGAAAATAATTTAACTTAAACTTATGTTACAAGGAAAAACTTTGCTCCAATCAAAATCGTTAATTGCAATTATAAAATAAATACTCTCTCCACTTTAAAAGTGCACCACTTTATTTTGTTTTTACTTTTTCCCGTATTTTTTTAAAAAAATTACTTCGTATATATTTCTCCTTGTATGACACAAGCATTTTCAAATATGCAACATATCTTTCTAAAATTTAATATCGATCAAATTGATTCACTTAAAAAAAGTAGGGATACAAAGTACCTTTTTTTTTTTTTCAGAAAAGGGATACAAAGTACTTCGTATAAGAGAACTAACCTTTTTTTTTTTCAGAAAAGGGATACAAAGTACTTCGTATAAGAGAACTAAAAATATAAAACAAAAAGAACTAACTGAAAAAGAACTAACTGGGGGAATGGGGGGAATTATGCTGGTATTAAAATGAAACAAATAAAAAATGCCGACATTACGTTCACACCCTCACTCATTTAGTGTTGGTTACAAATTTATACTAAGTTAAACCCTAGTTCTTCTTTTCATTATCTCGGTTCTTCTTCTTCCATTTAATTCTCCAATTTCTTCTTTCGAGCACTGTAATTCTCCTAATCCTTCATCTTAAGCACTAATTAGCCTAGAATCTCGTATTTTCATATTCCGAAATTGAGTTTGTTCTTAATCATTTCGATTTTCACGGCAATTCAATTTAATGCGTTCGTTGTTTGATTTGCAGGATTGGACTTTACTACAAACAATGTATTGTATTTTTTTATGTTTGATTTGGTTTCGTGTGGGATTTCTTGGCCCACAATTTTTTTTTAAGGTATAGTTCCTGATTCTTATTCTATCCAGTTTAATAATCCGATTATGAATAAGCAAATATAAATTTTATTTGGGTGTTCTATAAATTATCTATATTGATATTTCATAAACAGAGGTCATATATTTGATAGATATTGGAAATTTCAAATGTTTAGATTTGGGTTGGTTTGAGCATCTAATTAATTTAAGTTGAATTTTGTTGATAAATTAATTGATCATACAAAAGAATTTAGAAGAAGAAATAGAATTCTTTGTGCGTCTGATATAAATAAGAGTAGTGTAAACATCTTTGAAAATATAAATTTATTTTCATAGCTCACGACATAATGTTCCTTATGCCGTTATGAAGTAGTTAAAATAGCCTTTAAGATGTACATAGTAAGGGAAGCCAAATATAGCTTGATATTAGTAAGCATATCTCATATGTTTGCATTGTAATCATTACCGAGAATAGTAGCATTGCCATTGTATGTGTACAGAAAAAGCCAAATGATACAACTAATTATGAATTAAAATGGGCTTTGTTAGCATGATTTGCTAACCAACTCAAGTGACACAAGGATATAATGAACTTATAAATGGGAAGGTTCTTAATCTTTCGATTTCGTTAGAGATTTTAGTCTGGCATATTTATGTATTATGAGTATGATATCAAAGTTGCTTCTGTCAACTTTTACTTATGTATGATCAATTTTGTTGCTCCTTTAAGCAAGAATGTCACACATAAATATATATTTTTATACATCATGATAGTTTTCTATATGTTCTTATAGTATCTAATTGAAAATAATCTATCCAAAACAAGAAATCGACACATTTTCATTTCTTGGTTTATTGTAACATGTTTGTGCATTGATTTTAAGCAAGAGTTGTAATCAACACTTAAGTTTATAGAATTTAATCAATTTTAATTAGATGGTTAATAATTTCACAATATTACATTATTATCTCTATTTTTATTCAATTGGCTCACTTACTGTTATAATAGTTAAAGCAAAAATTGAAAATTATGTATTGTGTTTGATTGGATTGGGATACAACATATTCAATTAGATTATTCTCCCCATGTATTATTGCTTTAAACATGCCAATCTCCTTTCCTTATATCATTTTTGGTGCCTTGTTTTCTTACAGAAACCACTTTACAGTTCGGGGTTTGTCAGCCTTGACATCATGATCTAAAAAGATTACTCAGAGGTTGATTGACATAAATTTTTTATTTTTTTTTTCTTGTGGAATCCCTTTAAATAAACCATTATAATCTAGTCTTTGTTGAATCTCTTGCTAGAGTAGGATGATAGTTTTCAAACACTTCACCTTCTTTTAATGTCAGGTATGCAGCTTCTAATATGGACTAGGAAGCATTTGTTTGCTGTTGAATTTTTTTATTTTGCAAGTATTAGGGCTGTTTCTGAATTTTGATATTCAACCTTTTTTCTTTTTTGTTTTTTTTTTGTTTTTTTTTTTTGTTTTTGTTTTTTTTTTTTTTTTTTTGTTTTTTTTTTTTGCGACTAATTTAAGGATATGCTCACATTTCTAGTGAACTGGATGGTGAAGTTCCCTGATCTGATTTCATAACTATGGAGTTGTTTCTTATTAGGGTGAGTTAATTATGTATGTTGGTCTATAGCCTGCTTATAATTAATTAGTTGTTTATGATTTGGGAAAGAGTTAATTGAATTCTTTGTTTATAATTTTTTTTTTGTATTGTCCAAGTTGGATTTCCGTTAGTTATGATTTATGAAGCATTGTATAAATTTTGTTGTCCTAGATGATTAGACTGTTTTGCCTAACTATACGGAGATCTAATTCAACTATCATAAAATGTTTGATTTTCTTTCTTTATTAAGGTCTATAGGAAGTTGATGGCTTCTTGTTAATAACTTTGATCATGGCTATACTGTATTAATGTGCTTTGTATAACATAGTTAAGAGTTATCGATTTATTGTATGAAATGATAAGCTGAAAATAGAGTATTTTTCTGTAATGCAGAAGATAAAAGAAATTAGTGATAATGATCTCATGGATTTGAAGCTAGCTCTTTTGACATTTGACCTAGCTTTTGAGGCAAAGATTGATGTGAGTTATAATTCCATAATGCATTTTATAAACTCTCATAGTTTTGGATAGTCTTGTGCTCTATTATTTGTGGTTCTTGCTTCTATCTTAAATTTCATTGGCAGGCATAATCATTTGCAAGAAGTTATGCTTAAAGATGAAGCCTCTGGAACTGAAGACTGCTCTGTGAAGATTAAACTAGTTGCTGGAATCTGTTGTTGCTTCTTCTAAGTGTTGCTGCTCCAATTATAGTGTACTTTTATTGTAATTATTTTTCAATTTTGTTTTTTTTGGATGAAAAGTGTAATTTACCAAGTTATTAATGAAAATATATAAGTTTTATGTATCATCTCTTGTTCAAATTGAATGAAAAAAAAGGGCATAAAAGGCACTAGAAAAAAAAACTGCCTAAAGTAATTAGGTCACTGATTTTGACCTAGTGCCTTTAACTTTATTAGTCAGGACAATATTTGTAGCAACAAAGTTTATTTGACACGGTAGCAATTGTGGCAATATATTTTATTAACCATGATAGTATTAGTGGCAAAAAACTAATTAGCCACAGTAATATTTGTGCTGACAAAACTCATTAGCCACAGTATAATTTGTGGCAAATAATTTGGTAGCCACGTTAGTATTGTGGCAATAGTATTTGTTTGCCACGTGAATACCGGTGGCATAAATTTTAATAATTGCCACAACATTCGTTTTCCCTAGGCAAATTCCTAGCCACGACCACTTATGCCACGGGAGTTAATTTCAAAATTCCCGTGGCTATGTTGCATAGCCACGGGAATTTTAAACTTGTGCCACGATTTTAGCCGTGGCACAAAGGTCAATTTATTGTAGTGTATTAAATATTATATTAAATGATCAAGGCCAAACTTTATACTTGTTTGTTTACAATCAATTTTTTTTTTTATATATTTCTAATACTTTTGTATAACTCTAATTCTATGCATTTGATTTGATAATTTTGTGCTCCATTTGCGTCATTTGAGAAGACTGTGGATTAAATTTGCATTTGATTTGATAAGTATATAATACACCTATTATTTGCACCAATATGCATTGATATGATCCACCGTATTTGCATTAAATAAATTTCCAATTTACTTTTACTTATTTTAATTTAATTTTCTTAATACCCGTAAACTCAACCCAAAAGATTACTAATTGTATTACGTAGTTTAAGTATTGAATTATACCATGTAATTCAAAAACGACGACATATATTTAGCTTTAATAAGTTTAATCAACCAAAAGACAAATATGTAAGGTTAAAATGACAATTACTAAAAAAAACCTATGACATTAGCAATAATAATAAGATATTGATAAAAACAAACACGTAAGGCTAAAATCATTATATCATATCATAATATTTGCTTGATGTTCAAAATACAATGATTCTCCTTTACAAATAAAAATTTTGTTGGATCCTCCACGGGTCCATTTGCGTTTAATACACTGAGTTTGATACATTGGATCTTTACCTTTTGAAGGACAACTAAAAAAGATTATTCTGAGTCGGCTGTTGAAGAACAACCAAAACAGATTATTGTGACTCGTAAAGGAATATTGGATCCTTCGCAGATCCATATACGTTTAATACACTAAGTCTGATACGTTGGATCTTTACCTGTTGAAGGATAACTAAAAGAGATAATTCCGAGTCGCGTGTGGAAGAGCAACCAAAGCAGATTATTGTGACTCGAAAAAGGAATGATGGATCCTCCACAAGCCATGTTGGTTGATTGTATAAATACTGTCGAAGTATCGTCTAAACCAATTTGAGTTGCGAAAGAAACAAATACATACCATTGTTGCAGTGTGAAAACCTGGATTCAATTGCAAAATATTACTTGGTACCCTTGTTAGCCAGCCAAAGTAGGTTTGATTAATAACATGATAATCAAAGAAACAAGAACGATGATTATCTAAGATACAACAACGATGAAATCTTTTTCCAATACTACCATTTCAATGGTATTTGAAGAAGAGGTGTTCGTATCTATAAGTTATAATGTCTTATAATTCCCATAATGCAAGTAAATGGTCGCGACTAGGGAAAAGGGAATTTAAACCCGTCGCTTCGAGAGCTACATCGGTTTGAGTACTGGATTCAAAAAATGATGTTGTGTTAAATATATATTGTCATTTTGTATTCCAATACTATAATATATAATCGTTTTCAAATGCTTGACGAAATTAATAGTTCCCATTCTAAATTTGAATGCTTTATCCTTTGATATTGACATTCCTTAATAAAACTAATTGACTTTGTAAATAATAATAATAATAATAATAATAATAATAATAATAATAATAATACTCTGGCTTTGGTCATCCTTTGATATTGGCATTCCCTAAAAGAAACTACTTAACTATGTTTGACATTTGTTAACCGTCATCATGAATATTTGTACTGTCATTTTGAAAATTAAAAACTAGAGACGCTTAGAAATCTGTTGTTTATTGTTCCAATGTGATTGACTATTCTAATTTCAATGGTCATTCATTTTCATTGATATTCTCTATTAATTTTTATCAATTTTACAATAATAATAATAATAATAATAATAATAATAATCTTACTAGATTTGACATTTGTTAACCATTTCTTAACTGTCAGACCGAATATTAGTACTGTCATTCTTGACATTGAAACCTGTTAACGCTTGGCAATCTAATAGTTGTTTACTATTCCAATGTCATTTCCTATTCTAATTTCAATGGTCATCCGTTGTTATATGTCATTTGTATCACATTTTACTATTTCAGATTAGATTACTCCTATATAAATACACACTTTTAATTCGTATAATTATCATTCATTTCTTCAGAACATTATTTTTTTTAAATTTGCGTTCTCTTTGTTCTCTTTTAATAATATCAACAATCAATAATCAAATAAAAAAAATGGAAGAGGAGTATGATGGTATGTTATGAACTACCATAACATACAGGAACAACACAAGGGACATTTTGGTATGTATGACGTAACCATATGAATGTTCATTTGTAAACATACCTAACAAATTACATAAGCGTCAAATTATATTTTTTGCATGTGTTTATGTGACGGTTTTGTTATTGTACAGGCCCTCCCTGATGACTAGAGACATTTTCTATCTCGACACACAAATGGAGTCAGAATAAAGTGGGGTTAGACAGGCCGTGCATGGGATGTAATTCTCCTCGGGGCTGACGTATCTCCGATCGAAAAAGTCACAGTGTTGTTTTTAGAGAGATGAGATGCGTTCGTTACGGAAAATGCCATCGTCGCAGGAGAGATTTTGAAGGAGTACTATAGTGATGGTGGGTTATTTCACGTTCGCATTTTCTCTGCCGAGAACGTGGAAAGGCTACCTCCTGCTGCCACCCTTGCAGACGGCCATTAGTATTTTTTTATATGATTTTTTTTAATATTAATAATAATAATAATAATACTACCTCCGTTACATATTATTTGCAACGATTGGGCATTTTTCCTCTCTACTTTATGTCAAATCGTTGCAAATAATGTGTAACGGAGGTAGTATTAATAATAATAAAATTTCTAATCCTTTTTTATATGAATTCTTTATAACTATGTATGTTTCATAATAATATTAATAATAATATAATTTCTGTTGTTTTCCTCATTGTCTTTGTTTCATAATAATAATAATAATAATAATAATAATAATTTCTGTTTTTTTTACCAATAATAATATTAATAATATAACGTTTATACTAATAATAATATTAATAGTATCACGTATTGTTTAATAATATCATAATTATGTTTGTTACATGTGATATTATTAATTATGTATTTACATATTAACTGTCAAAATAATAATACTCCGTATTAATTTTGTGATTGACGAAGAAGAAATAAAACTTAATATGATTTAGGAAAGAATAATACTAAATGTTATTTAGGAAGGAATAATGCTAAATGTGATTTAGACAGGAAAAGATATAATAGTTAATGTCTCGTTTTATGGCCCGTACTTACATATTATTTGTCAAAATAATAATACTCCGTATTAATTTTATGATTTACGAAGAAGAGGCAAACAAGGAGGCCATGCGGCTAGCATTGGACTCACTCCTAGAGCGTAGGGGCAATGCCGCCTTGCGTCATGAGATTTACCATCTGATAATGACTCGTGCCTACAACAAGAAAGTACACAACCTCCCTTTGAAAGTTGGGAATTAGTGTTACGCCAAATGGAGGTAACCGGTAGGGCAAATGAGCTTGGAAAGCTGTTTCCTAATTGGGAAGGTCCCTACCGGATTTATGAGGAGGTAAGAGACGACACCTACTGCCCGGAGACATCAGATGGTAGGCAGATGCCCAGAATTTTGAATGTAGACAATCTCACAAAGTACTCCTTCTAAGTGTTGTAAATATTTGTAATTAGAAAGCCTATCAATGAAAAGCTGCTTTTTGTTTCTAAATTATGTTATCTATTCCTTATATACATGCGTCATATCATATGTGCCGCCTGTTGATATACAGACGGTACACCTCTGCCTAATAACATAAAAATTGAAATTGGAAGTTAACTACTAACGTCCAAGTAATGTGAGGCCAATGGCTAGATAATAAACTAAGCCCAAAAAGGTTTAGTGGCTATACAACCGTCTTTTAAAAGAGACATGAGGCTAACAGCCGGATAGTTACACATTTTATAAATTCGCCTGCTCCAATGTAAAATATGGCGTCCGGCGACGCCCCTTCGGGTGTTATCGTCGCAAAGGTCATTTTATCGTCTGCTCTACAAGCACATCTAGACGGCAAAAATTGAACGACCTAATTGGTCAACTCATAGCCATCTGACCAGGGTAACCTAAAGAATGACTAAGACAGCGGAAGCCAAATGTTTGACACATCAATCAGCAACTGACCGAAGTCTAACTTAGATTACCTCTCAAAATTATACAAGTCTTCCCAACAGGGGCAAACGGACATTAAGTATAATTAGATAATGGCCATCAATCTACACAGACGACCAACTTTAAAATTGGCCCAAGTAGGACAACTAAGTCTTAGAAACCCATTTGAAATAGGGGAGGCACATAAGGCCTCTTGAAAATATTGAAATGCCTGCTATTGTAATAAAAGAATAATAGACGGACCAATGCAAGCTTTAAATTCTAGTTTATGTAACTTGTAATGTTTTTAGCATGAAAAACCATTCGGTTATGGCAAAAATGTCTAATGACCGCCTGCAATAAGCACCGGCTACTCGATTGGCCGGCTGTGAGCTTGGCTTGGGGCAATCACCTTAGTGATTTATTGACTCGAAAATCAGTCATACCCCCATCCGGTATCACACATTTTCAAGTCAATCAACCAACTAGTAAATCCAACCGCACAACCGCCGAGGGGCAAAACATCCGGTATACCATTCAAACATCAAATTTCAAATTTAAAACACAAGTGTTAGAAACCAAGTACAATCATTAAAAACCGACCAAATGGCTGGATGATTCATTATTAAAAACTGACCCCTTGGCCAGCCAAAATCAAGTCAAATTGTTAACCGTCTAAACAGCAAGTGAGAGAAATAAAAAAGAAAATTGTTGATTAACCCGAATCCACAGTCGGTAAAGAAATAAGAGATACTCGGCACGCAAACTGGATATGTATTCAGAAAGGCCATCCGACCATAGAAAAACTTAAACTTAATCGGCATTGGGGGAGGACTACGCTTCATTCTCATTTGCCATATCTTCTTCATTGGTCGGACGATTCTCATTCGGCTTATTGTCCTGGCCCCCAGTCTCATCGCCCAGGGCCCCTTCACCCGCTTGCTGCCCCTTATCCGCCTGCTACTGCTGGTCTAAGGCTTCAGTGGCCTGCTCTTAATGATACTCCCAAATGGAGTAATTATCATTAGGAAAGAGAGCCTTCCATGCCATCTTCATTCAAGTGACATAGTCATTCGCATTTTCCTGAATGATCAGGTACTTTTCTTCCTCAGTGCACGCCTATCACTTGGACCTGAGCTGCTCCTCCTTGTTGGCAAGCTTTTCCTTTAAGTTCTCAACCTGTCGATTGAGACTTTCTGTGTCCCTATCGATGTCTTGTAGCTTTCTCAGCTCCGCTGGGTTTGTCTTTAGCTCCCCCTTGAGCTCCGTCACATTCTTATGGGCCGCCTCCAAACCTTTCTTGACTTGCAAGTTGGCAGCCGCCTGAGTATATAGGATATCTTGAGTTAGTAACTCAGTTTTATTAACATCATACTGCGCCTGGTCAAGATAAGAAGCGACCCTAAGGTTGGCAGCCCTTACCTCCTTGGTCTTCTCGTTGAAGGGCTTTTTAAGCCCATTCACTCGCAGTATAGCCTGCATTCGGTTAGAAGAGATGAGGCCGTTAGTAAACAAGAGGTTGAGACATAAAATTACAAAAGTTCAAAGTTGTAACTTAGAAATATTTCCCGAAGAGCTAGTATGGCATCAAAGTTCATGGTGCCAACCCCCTTGACGGAGTCCCGTTGCTCGACGGTGACGTTCCAGATCATGTCTTTGCAATTTCCCAAAGATCCGAAACTTAGGGGGATTCTGCGTAATGAATAAATTGGGTGTTAGTGAATAAACCTCCAGCATCAATGAGTCTAAACATCCTAAGATATTTGGAGGCCTCATGAAAAGCTATACTTGTCAAAAAAAATTTGACCAAGTAATAAATACGTGAGATGATAAACAGGTCCTTACCCTATTTGTCGTGGCGTGCCAGGAGAGTCGGTCACAACAGCAGGCGTCTCCTTTGAAGACTTGGAGTTAGCCGCCTGCTTTAAGGCGGCCATAGCAGCCGGCGATTTTCCGCCGGTTGAAGGGTGAGACTCGGAGTTGCTGGCGAAGGGCTTGTGCACAACCGTTTTCCGGGGCCGCTTGGGTGGTGTGGGGAATAATTTCAAGCGTTAACCCCCTAGCTTGAACCCCACTATGATCATACACTAAAGTACGGTGGCATCCAAAAGGGAAGAAGATAGAGCAAAAGAGTCGCCAACAAGTTTTTTAGGAACTTGTAAACCGTTCACAGGGTGAAGGTTACACCCCTTAATGATCCACGAGATCGTTAACTCCATAAGGCTCCATAAGGTCTTGAACCAAATAAGGGTTCGGGGATGAAGGTACAAATCCAACCTAAAAGAGATTGAACCTACCGTAAAAATAGGCCTCTACTTTATTCTGATCGTATTCATGTGCGCTTTCTGACTAACATACAATCAATAGGATTAACCATAAACCTGTTTATTTATGTTGGATGAATATTAAATGCACAAATAAATCTATTATTGGCGATCACTTGAATTATAACCATATTAACCCTAACAAGATTATTAAATATCTTATTAAGCGTGATTACAAGTACAAAATTCCCTTAAAACATGCATAAAAGGCGTGATCAAGCAATAACAATAAAAATCAAGCAACATAATAATCATAAATTAATTAAAATAATCGTAACAATCATAATTAAAAAAAATAATCATCATAACAATAATTATATTCATCATAATAATAAATCATAAAAATAATCATAACAATGTTAAAGCATAATAATAGCAAGATCCTAGGCATGATAATAAGAAGATTAATAACAAACCCTAGCATGTCACTAAGCAAATATAAATAAAATCTTTAACCCTAACATGATACTAACAATCATAAATATTAGGAAGAACATAGGAAGCATCATACTGTTAATCATACTTGATATTATATTCTTTACCCTAAACATCAAATTAAGAAAAAACATCCTAACATGATACTAGGAATCATAATAACAATCTAAGCATGATAATATCAATTAAACAATTAAAGCACTTACTTGGATGCCTCGTACCTCTTTCTAATAACAAAATACACACGTTAGTAACTTCAAGGAAAATAATAAAACAAAACAATTAAATTAAATATTGGAAAGAGAGATTTGGGACCAAACCCTCAGAAATTAAACCTTTCACGTCTAGGGCGAAGCCAACTTCGAATATGGCTAGGTGTATCTAGATCTAATGAATGCGGAAGTTTTTATATTTGAGAGAAGCTAGTTTAGAAAAGAGAGAGAGAGAGAGAGAGAGAGAGAGAGAGAGTAATCAAGAGAATCTTGATGAGTGTTGGTCGATGATAGAGAGAATCGGTGATTGTTGGTGAAAACTAGTTATCGAAAACGGAGTTTTTAATACGTTATTTATAGAGAAAATCAGCCAAAAAGATAAAATGTCAAAACAGATTCTGGCGCACATAAAACTGAACCTGCGCCAACGCTGGCTATTGGCGCCAGGCGCCAACGTTAGCGCCAGATGCCAATGTTGGCGCCAGGCGCCAAGCGTAGCGCCAGGCGCTACAGCTGGCGTGTGGCGCTGATTCCGAAAATCACGCGTTTTCTTAAAATCAGATAAAAATTGCCGTACAGGAGGATAAAATCGTATCTTTCCTCAAAAAACGTTCTTTGATTTTAATTAAAACTCTTAAAAGTCAACAAAAGTCAATTTATCAATGCTAATTGAATTAAGAATGAAAAGAACCTTCTAGAAGAATCTAGAAGACTAAAACCATTCCTAATTGCATTAGGAATGATAAATCTATATTAGGCCCTCCCCTAGATTATTAGGCCCCATATAAGGCTCAAAACGGGCCCAGTTTAGTAAATTGGCCATAACTTCCTCAATATTCATCGGAATTGGGCTTATAACGTATCGTTGGAAAGATCTTGTCAAGCCCCATCCAAATACACTACTATTAGACCCATATCATGGACCAAACAAATTGGATTGGCTGTTTTCTTAAAATAAGTTTTTCAAAAACTGAGAGAAGAGAAAAGAAATTAAAACTATCCGCAACACTAAACTTTCCACACTTTCACTTCATTTGATTATGATTCGACGTTAAAGGTACTCATCACCGGGTTTGGTTTTGGGGAGACACAAATGGGTGTCTACAGAAGCCCCCACTTTGACTGAGTTTGGAGAAACGCAAGTTTCGAAAAGAAAATTCAAAGTATTGATAGGGACGGAGAATGATTCTGAACGTTCTGCGATTCAAAGTCACTCTTGTAACACCGATACTTGCAAAACTAGCGTTAGTTAAATAGATAAAAGAGTTAAGAAAAGCGTATCTTGCACCGTCGAGCACACGTCTCTGAAAGAAACCGATTTGCTGCTGCTTTACTGTTATTTTGATGACCTCCTGCAAGCTAGATAATGCCATCCCGCTTGAAAACTGCTACGCTTGTAACTGCTTCCAATATAGAAGACTGCTTCGCTTGAAACGATCCTCTTTCGCTATGATAATATTCCACGTCCAAGGGAATCCCATCAAAGATTGCTTTGCTTGAAACAATCTTCTTCCGCATTGATAATATTCCACGTCCAAGGGAATACTATCGAAGATTGTTTCGCTTGAAACAATCCTCATCCGCATTGATAATATTTCACGTCCAAGGGAATACTATCGAAGATCGCTTCGCTTGAAACAATCTTCAGTTGTTTGTGACAACTCTCCACAATCTAGGAAATGCCGTCGAAGATATCCTCCCTTGAAGCTATCCTCATTTGTTGCGATAATTTTCCAAAGGAAATTACCGAAGATCTCCTCTTGTCGATCTTTAAAAGCTCGCTTGAACTTTACTTCCGCTATGCCTGTACGTCGGCGCTTTTGCTGCTTTTGAACCTATACGTCGGTGCCTTTTGTTGTGATGACAATCCTCTTTTCTTTGGGAATAGTTGCCCACACAACTCTTGTATGATGTATGAAAATCCGATTTAGGGAAAGTTGTCAATGTTACGTAACAATCCATCCTTGGAAATGTTGCCACGATGAAGCGACAATCCGTATCTCGAAAAATTTGCCAAAATCCAATTTTTTGGGGAAAAGTTGCCAATGCTTCGTAACAATCTGTCATAAGAAATTTTTCTACGATCCATAATCCACATCTTGGAATATAACTCTTGAAAGCAATCCACCTTGGAAATTTGCCAACGCTATGCGACAATCCTTTTGGGAAATATTGCCACTATTGACAATCTGCGTCTTGGAACACTTGCAAAAAAGACTCGACCGACAATCCACTTCGGGAAAATTTGCCACTTGCTAAAATGAATGACAATCCACGTTGAGGAACTTTTGCCAAAATTTATGATGAGTAGGGGAATATTTCCATAGGGAATTGGGTGTATGACAATCCAATCTCAGAAAACTTGCCAGCGATGACAATCCGAACTTGGAAAAAATTGCCAAATAGAGAAGGAGCATGACAATCCACGCTTGGAAACCTTGCTAGAGATGACAATCCGATCTTGGAAAAATTGTCGTTGAAAAAGATGCACGACAATCCATTTTTGGAAATATTATTAGTTGGGGATGATAATCCAATTTTGGAAATGTTGTCGTTTAAGAAGAATGCGCGACCCAATCCGTATTTGGAAATATTGTCGTTTAAGTGCTTGCTTTTAAACCGATTGTAATGAGCCAGTGCTTTAGGCGCTTAAGCTAAGTGAGACGATCTTTCGTCAGGTCGATCACTTAGACTATAATCAAACCGACTACTTAATCATGTCAAATTTCTTATAGGGGCTAACTGGCGTACCAAGGAACCCGAAATTGCTGTATGAGGTCGAAATCACCTTTCTGAGAGGATTCGAGCTCTGTCGCTGCTGAAATATTTCTAGCGCCAAGAACTGACTCTGCCGCCAAACGCTGAGATCTAGCGCCAAGCGCTGAAATCTGTTTCCATACGCTAGATGTTGTCGTCTGGCGCGGGTCTTCCCTATTCTGCTGCACCTGTATTTATTTTTGACTATAGAACTTTGCTAATCTCTTTAATTATCTTAGGGTTGACCTAAGGTTTAATGTCGCTTGACTTATCGACTTGACACGACTCTACGTCTAAACTTGACTCTCTGTGATTGACTCGAGGTTGACTTGACTCAAAGTGAAATGACACGTGTGACTCATGACGCGTGTGTGCATTGTAATGTGATCGTGCGACTCAAAAATGCAAAAAAAGCAAAAAATTTCCGTCATTTTTGTGGAGGGTACCGAATTTCTCCCGAAAAAGAAAGACGCGAAAAAAGAAAGAAGTGTTGAAGGCATGCTGAATGAGCTTAGTCAAATGTCATTTGATACTATCTCTCAAGGTGCAAGGATTAATCCATCCTAGGCTATCTCAATGGTTGACCCAATGATGAAAGTATTTGGGTAACTTAGGCACGGAGGCTAAGCACTTCATTCTTCGTGATGCAATGACAATTATGATTGATGAGTGATGTTGATATGACAAGGCATGCTTCATCGTTGTGTTAAGATTTCGTGACAAAGGGTTCCTAAGGGGAGTATATTTGGTCATGTATCTGTGCAGTGTGTGAAGGTGACATTAAAGCTAGTCCGCAAGAGATAAGTGTGTGGAAAGATATTATTTTTAGAAGAGTCAAATGACGGTGACTCTTTAAGCTAGGTAAGTTGTAAGGATCAAGCCCCCAAGTCTAGCTCTAAGTAGATAGGGATGAGCATAGGAGATCCCTTGATATGATCATGGTGTGTGAATCTGAATATGAATGCATGTTTATTACGGCCGCACCTCGATGTGAGGTTGCCTACATATCCGTTAGGAATCAGGCCGAACGTAGATCTAGCCGAACCTCGCACAAGTATGTGTATACCTCAAAAAGGTCTTTTTAAAGGTTGTAACGTGGTTAGGCTAAAGGTTATAGAAGAAGAGGATAAAAGGCTCAAGACCCTCGATAAGCCCCCAAGGTGTGCAACCTTGCTTTTGAATATTTGTATTTTCATGCTTGAGGTTATCTACTCTTTTTTAGCTCTTTCTTTTGCTTTAGCATTTATTTTATTTTTATAAGTGTGGGCAATCCCGATCATGCGGTCTATCACTCACTTGGCATTCATGTTTCTCAGGCACGGTACCAAGCACTCGATAAGATACGCAATCTGAGACGTATTCGTATCAAAGACATGTTCATGTCAAAGACATTGGAACACTTGCCCTTTTGTACACTTTTATTATTATTCTTTTGCTTATTTTTTGCTATTTTAATCTTTTGAAATCACTCAAGCTTTTTAGAATTGAATAAGTTGCGCACTGTCCCATCCCAAGGTTAGGTAGATATGGGTTGAAAAATGAAAGGTTAATCGTTAGACAAGGCTCAAAGTGGTTTATGAAGAAAGGATTGTAAATTAGAAGGGTGAAAGATAATATGACGTGGCTACGAGGGGTGCCTCAAATCATTGGTATACCTTGTGCTTAATTTGGCATGGATTTTTTTTTAATGCAATGCACTGCGATGATCATATGCAAGAAAATAAATGCTCATTTTATTAAAGGAAAATAAATAATGATCCTACAAAATTAATCTAAGGGAAAAGAAAGAATCTACAAAAATAATCTAAGGGAAGAGAAAGGTGCCTATGCTAGACTTATTGGGGAAAGGAAAAAAATTGAAAAAGAAATAGAAAAATAGGTCATGAAATCTTGTCGTTGAAGTTCGCCTTTTGTCTTGTGTCGTTTGCTCCGACATCATCCAGTCTTCTCGCTAGCTAGAGGCAATGGGATCTTATTTGCCTCTATGAGATCTTGAATGAGGTTTTGAAACCTGTAGCATTCATAGTGGTATGACTGTGTCCTCGATGGTACTTGCAATAAGAGTTGGGATTCCATCTCAAAGATCGATTTTCTAGCGTTGGATCCTCGGTAGGGCCAATAGGTTTGATTAATCCTCGATCATAGAGACGATCGAAAGCAGCATCGTAGGTCATTCCAATGGGTGTTAATTCTCTCTTGGGTTTCCTTTTAGATCCTTGATTGTCCATGGCTAAGACACCATTATGGTCAAAGGTACTAACATTATTACTAGAGTGGGCGTTTTCGGAAGAGGAAGGATTCTCGTTCTTCTTTTCTTTCCAGCCACTGTGGTTACTATTGTTAGTAGCTTTTTGTTTTGCGAGGTCATCTTCGATTTCAATTCCGATGTCATAAACGGCCTTGAAAGTATTCAGATTGTGTTGATATTTTAAATGCTTCGAATACTTCTCTTGGAGATTCTTGATAAACATCCTCATAGATTCTTTTTCAGTGGGCACCTCAATCATCTTAACGGAAGTTTCACTCCATTTATTAAAGAAAGAAGTAAAGCCTTCGTTCTCTTTTTGTCTTAGCATCTCAAGTTGTCTATGATCGGTTTGCACTTGAATATTGCACTTGTACCTATCAATGAAAGCATTTACTATTGATTCCCAGGTAGAGGTTTTCTCTTTGTCAAGGGAGAAGAACCATTATTGGCAAACGGTTTCAAGAGATAGAGAGAACAGAGAGGGAAAAACCTTCTTATCGATACCCTTAATGTTCATTATAGATTCAAAAGCTCTTAGATGAAAGTAAGGGTTATCTGTTGCCTTGAATTTAGGGATGTCAGTGGCGTTGAACTTATGCGGAAGAAGTTCCTTGTCCAGCAAGACCCCTTGTGAACTCATGCCCTGAAATTTATAGTCACTAGATAGCTTGCTCAAACTTTCTTGCATAAGGTTCATTTGTTGTTGTTTTACAGGGTCATCAATTTTGAGGGTTAAAGCCTTTAACACCTCAGTCACGTCATTCAATTGACTCCTAAGTTCATTGACCTCTTCTTGACTTGCCATTATCCTTTTAACCTTCCTCTTTTGGCGAATTGGTTTATCAAAAAGTGAAACTTGAATAAAGATGTTGTCCTTGATTAATCGCCCTTCTCTCCTCGACCAAGTACTGTGGAAAAGGAATTTGGGGATATTCATTGTTAATTATTTGACTCAAAATTTATTCAACATGCAATGGATGGAGGAAGTGAAGAATGATAGGAATAAAATGCGAAGAAAAAATGATGTAGATGGAGGGATATGGAAAACTAGAACAGGATGTTCCCCCTAACTCAAATGACGGAAAAGACCGACTCATGCATGAGCCTAAGACATGGTCATGGTGGCATATACTCGAAATGTGTGCTAAGACTAGTGAGTGTAGGTGATATGTTAAGACTCGTGTCATGACCATGTGGCTAGACTATGTGACTAGACTCAATTAATGACTCGACAAGGTGTTATTGACAGCGAAATTTAACCGAATTAATTAGCAAACTGGTTAGCTAGACACTAGGTGATGACTCGATCAATAATCTGAACTGTCGGCAAAACGACAGGACTGGCGTCGCACTGTGTAGTGTAGTGCCAGACGACAGAGCTGTAACCAGGCGCCACACTCCATAGAGTGGCGCTACAGTCTAGACTTTGCCGCCAATGCTGGAGCTTCAATCCGAGACTGTTTTTGGAGTTATTAATCAACTAGAGTATGCCTAAAGTCGTACTAGGTCAATTCTGATTAAAATATTAGACTTTATTGAATAAAATTAATTAATTAGGCAAAGTTCTTTAAGTCATTAATTTATTTAATCTCAACACAAGTAAAACAAACAGTTAAGAGAAACATAAAATATATGCACAACAAATAATGCACAATTAGTAAAGTAGGCACAATATGATGCAATGAGTTTGCAACCTAGCCATGGCTCTAGTTCTCTAAAGTTAGGGATATGGTTTAGTCAATAGAGGGTCCATGGTTGATTGTTCGGATGCACCGCGCGGAAGCCTAACCGTGAAGGGTTGGCGCGAGTGGATGGGACACCGCGAGTTTTAGAAAAACTCGCTTCCATGGTTTGGTGAATTCAACATTCTCGGATGTACCCTTTGTTGCTCAGAGCGTTCAATCAGGTAGATGGAGCATAAATTCTCAGAGGGTTATGTCCATATGTATAACACATATAGGTTTTAGAAAAGTGAGAAAAAATTCAATCAGGAAGTAGGATCGAGCAAACAATACGAAAAACTGGTCGAAATTAGAACGCATATTTCTGGCTCGGTATTGGAAGAATTTGGCGCCAGCAAACAGAGCTTAGCGCCAAAATTTAGCTATAGCGCCTGGCGCCAATGGTGGCGTGTGGCGCTACAGTTAAAAATATGGCGCTAATTCCTCTGGTCGCTGACGCTAATTCCTACATACCTCAGCAGCTTTCTGTGCTCGATAAAATTTCCCAGTTTCGCGCATTGTTATTTCGGTCCTAGTCGTGAAAGATATTTCTCAAATTTCCTACGTGTAAAATCCTATGTTTTTAACTCATTACGGATGGTCTTTCTAATGAGATCTTTTTTATGCATATGACAATAATGTTAATCAAAATTACGTACATGAAATACTTAGAACTTTTCGAGTCTCATCCATTCATTCTAAATCATTGCCGAAATAAATTTAAGGAATTAAAATAGAAATCCTCCCCAGTAGAGTCGCCAAAAAACTGTGTGGAATAATTTCAAGCGTTAACCCCCTAGCTTGAACCCCACTGTGATCATACACTAAAGTACGGTGGCGTCCAAAAGGGAAGAAGATATAGGAAAAGAGTCGCCAACAAGTTTTTTAGGAACTTGTAAACCGTTCACAGGGTGAAGGTTACACCCTTTAACGATCCAAGAGATCGTTAACTCCATAAGGTCTTGAACCAAATAAGGGTTCGGGGATGAAGGTACAAATCCAACCTAAAAGAGATTGAACCTGCCGTAATAATAGGCCTCTACTTTATTCTGATCGTATTCATGTGCGCTTTTTGACTAACATGCAATCAATAGGATTAACCCTAAACCTGTTTATCTATGTTGGTTGAATATTAAATGCACAAATAAATCTATTATTGGCAATCACTTGAATTATAACCATATTAACCCTAACAAGATTATTAAATATCTTATTAAGCGTGATTACAAGTACAAAATTCCCTTTAAACATGCATAAAAGGCGTGATCAAGCAATAACAATAAAAATCAAGCAACATAATAATCATAAATTAATAAAAATAATCATAACAATCATAATTAAAAAAAAATAATCATCATAACAATAAATATATTCATCATAATAATAAATCATAAAAATAATCATAACAATGTTAAAGCATAATAATAGCAAGATCCTAGGCATGATACAAACAAGATTAATAACAAACCCTAGCATGTCACTAAGCAAATAAAAATCTAATCTTTAACCCTAACATGATACTAACAATCATAAATATTAGGAAGAACATAGGAAGCATCATACTTTTCATCATACTTGATATTATATTCTTTACCCTAAACATCAAATTAAGAAAAACATCCTAACATGATACAGGAATCATAATAACAATCTAAGCATGATAATATCAATTAAACAATTAAAGCACTTACTTGGATGCCTCGTACCTCTTTCTAATAACAAAATACACACGTTAGTAACTTCAAGGAAAATAATAAAATAAAACAATTAAATTAAATAATGGAAAGAGAGATTTGGGACCAAACCCTCAGAAATTAAACCTTTCACGTCTAGAGCAAAGCCAACTTCGAATATGGCTAAGTGTATCTAGATCTAATGAATGCGGAACTTTTATATTTGAGAGAAGCTAGTTTAGAAAAGAGAGAGAGAGAGAGTAATCAAGAGAATCTTGATGAGAGTTGGTCGATGATAGAGAGAATCGGTGATTGTAGGTGAAAACTGGTTATCGAAAACAGGGTTTTTAATACGTTATTCATAGAGAAAATCATCCAACAAGATAAAATATCAAAACAGAGTCTGGCGCACATAAAACTGAACCAGCGCCAACGCTGGCTATTGGCGCCAGGCGCCAACGTTAGCGCTAGGCGCCATTGGCGCCAAGCGTAGTGCCAGGCGCTACAACTGGCGTTTGGCGCTGATTCAGAAAATCGTGCGTTTTCTGAAAATCAGATAAAAATTGCCGTACAGGAGGATAAAATCGTATCTTTCCTCAAAAAACGTTCTTTGATTTTAATTAAAACTCTGAAAAGTCAACTAAAGTCAATTTATCAATGCTAATTGAATTAGGAATGAAAAGAACCTTCTAGAAGAATCTAGAAGACTAAAACCATTCCTAATTGCATTAGGAATGATAAATCTATATTAGGCTCTCCCCTAGATCATTGGGCCGCATATAAGACTCAAAACGGGCCCAGTTTAGTAAATTGGCTATAATTTCCTCAATATTCATCGGAATTGAGCTTATAATATATTGTTGGAAAGATCTTGTCAAGCCCCATCCAAATACACTACTATTGGACCCATATCATGGACCAACCAAACTGGATTGGCTGTTTTCTTAAAATAAGTTTTTTAAAAACAGAGAGAAGGGAAAAGAAATTAAAACTATCTGCAACACCAAACTTTCCACACTTTCTATTCATTCAATTATGATTCGACGTGAAAGGTATGCATCACCGGGTTTGGTTTTGGGGAGACTCAAATGGGTGTCTACAGGTGGGGTCTGCCCGTCCGCACCAAGTGGCCGTTTGGGGGCTTCAGATTTAACCTATAGAGTACTGGGGGCTTAACTGAACCCTCCTAAAAGAAAATGAAACAATTAGCAGAATATGTGTTTCAAGATCAAAGAAAAAGAGCCGGATGTACGAGACTTACATAATCAAGCTGTTCTTTCTTGAACATTCGACTCTTCTTATTTATCATCTGGCGGTAGGTGATGGGTGTCATAAATGGCACCCATTTGATGAGTATTTAGGTTGTTTTCATCCTCTTTTCATAGCTTTCTTGCTTAATAAATGCTTAGTTTTATGCTTTGTTGCTTAGTTTTACCTTTCCACTCTTATTTTGTAGCTTTTGTGTATTTCGTTGGTTTTCTAGCCTTAGGTATTGTACAAGGTTCGGGTATTGATATTGGTGATCTACTAAGGTGGAGAAATCCTTTGGAGCAAGCTCACGACATTTGGAAAGCTCAAGATGCAAGGAAGTGGAAATTCCAAGTCTTGGCTCTTGCGCTCTCATGCCGTGCTACCATTAAGAAGTGGTGTACCCACTAATAAAGAGCATTAGCTACTTCCACTCCTAGTGTTCATCACCATCATAAGTCATGCGACCTTAGCGAATGCACGAAGCCGCAAGAATCTCGAAGGAACCCAGCTAGGCGCGGGCGCACAACAGGGAGGCGCGGGCGCACCCCTTGCGTGCGCGGGCGCACCTCTCTTGCTGCCCGGACGCACCTTCACGGGTATTTTATGCTCGGTTTTTGGTGATTTCGCGCCTCTATATATATCTTTTTAAACCCGATTTTTGTAGTAAGTTTTTAGAAGCAGATTTTGATCATATTCTTAGATTAGTGGAGAGCTTCTCTCTCTATTTTTAGGGTTAGTTTTAGGAGTAGATTTTAGAGAGAGAAAGTGAGGAATTTTAATGGTAATTTGAGAGATTGAAGATGCAAGGGTGACAATTGTATTGGAGATCTTCTCTATTATCAATGAGCATTTCTAACACTATTTCATTTATTGTTTTGATTAGTTTATTCATGTTTGTTTGCTTTGATTTGATTGGATTTTGATGTTTGATCTTTGATTAGTGTAATTGTTCTTCATATTTTGTTGTTTCTTGATTCCTTTAGTTGTTTGTTGATTTGATGATGTTGTTAGAGTAGTTTCCTTGCTAGGTTGATGGTGAAGCTTATATTATGTGATGGATTGATGTCCCAATTAGGGGATATTTGATGGAGTTGATGATGCGATTAAATTAATTAATTGATTATGTGCATGTGTGTGTTTGATTTAGGCTTGATCACCCTAGTTATTCACACTAGATTGCATTGTAAGTTCACATTGATACGGACCATTGATTTGTGGCTTGCATTTACACGATTGAGGTGTCTTGTGACGTTTCCTAGCTAGAGTTTATCGTAGTTGACGCTAGTTAGACCTCTAGGAGAATAGCTTGATATGCTCTTTTGGTTGCATGATTGATCTTCCCTCACATTGCTTGACTTAGTCGACTTTCTATCCCAATTTGCTATGTTCATTGCTATTATTTGTGAATCCTATTCCCTATCACTTTATTTGTTCGGTTACTCCGTTGAAGTAGTTGTTAGTGTCACCTTTTATCCTTAGACTTAGACCTAGCTTAGGCACATAATTGAAAGCACTTAGACATACTGTTCCTTTGGGTTCAACCCTTGACTTACCTCTATACTTGTATTTAGGTTAGTTGAGTGTTTATAAATTTTGTTTTGCTTAGGGAGGATTAGTCCAACGACCTAGTTCACCCCATGTCAAAATGGCGCCGTTGCCGGGGAACGGTGTCTATGTTTAAGTGTTTTTGTTTGCTTGAGTCTAGGTCTTTGTTTATAGTTTTCTTTTAGTTGTTTTTGTTTTCTTTGTAAAAATGGCACGTTTTTCTTTTCCTCATTATGTTGGTGAGTCTTTTCATGCTTATTTACATAGACTTATAAGGTTCTTGAACAACAATCGTTGTAGTTATTGGGAGGCTTGTGAGATTTGCTATTTTGGTTTGAATGAACAAACTAGGAATGAAGTTAAATGCATGCATAATGGGAGATTTAGAGCATTGTCAATTGATGATGCTTGGGATTTTTATGTTCGGTTTGCTAGGGGTGAATATAATAGGGGTAAATATGTTTCTAATTTTGATGTGCAATGTGTTAATTCTTCCAATGCTAGCATGATTTCCCATGATTTGTCACATGATCCCATTAGTGAACCCAGAACAAATGCTTCCAATTCTATTTCCTCTTTTGTTCATGGTAACGAAGTGCAGGCTCATGTTAACAAATCTCATATGTTTGATTGTGCCCCCACCCCACAATGTGATGTATATTCTCGTGATCTTAATGTTGATTCTTCCAATCTTGGTTGTACTTCTTCTTTTCTTATTGAGCCTCAATCTTCTACACCTTTTGAATCTCTTATTGCTACTTTGGAAACTCAAATTAGGCATATTGAGCTTAGTGATGATCTTTGGCCTAAAAAGGAGTCGATTCTTAATTTTATGAGAAGGCAATTGGAGGTGATGAAAAAGAGTGAAGAGCGTCTTGAGGAGGGAAGAAAGAGAGGTAAAGAGCTAGAAAGCCAATTGTCATCTTTGATGCTTGTGTGTGAAAATTACAAATCCAATATGTGTGTTGAGGATGATGATGGTGATTTCGAGCAACCAAGAGTGTGTGAGGATCCTATTGTTGAGCATAGGAGTGAAGGAAAGAGAGTCGAGAGTGATGATGATTTTGATGATATTTTAGTCTAGACATCTCTTCCTTTGTTGATTGTGATGATTCTCAAGTGTATGAATGTGACTCTTCTGTCCATGAGTATTTGGACTCGTTTGAGGTTATGTCAAATGTGTTTATTGAGTGTATAAGGAATAGCCATAGCCTTTTAAGCAAGTTCATTGAGGACGCTTCATGGGAGAGAGATGATCTTGAGTTATACTTGCATCCATTCATGCATGGTTTTGAGACTCTAGGCTTTAAGGAAGTTGAGGGAGTTGTTGTTCATGAAGGTAGTGGAGGAGATTATGTGGTTCCTCTTGGAAGTTGGATGTTTGATGGAGATGGTGATCATGAGTGTTCCTCTTTTGAGGACTCTATGATTGATTTTCATGCCCTCATTGGCGATGTGAGACCTTGTGTTGAGGGATTAGCTACCCCTTTGCCTATTTCTCATACCCCTTTCTCTCAAAAGGTTTGACCACATACCCTATTGCCCTATTTTTCTCCTTTCCTATCTCAAAGAGCCTATTGGGGAACCCTTTTCTATGGATGATTTTAATGTCCCTCATTCCATCATTGTTGAGGAAGAGGAGAATATTGCCAACCAAAAATATTTTAGTGAGGAGGATTTGCCTTTTTCTTTTTCTTTCCATTCTTGTTTTCCCCCTTCTTCTTCTTCTTATTTTCTTGTTTTTTCTTTTGATCCTTCTTCTTCTTTGTTTTGGCACCTCCCTTCTCACTTGTGTGCAATGATCTTGTTGCACGTTCTTTATTTGTCTTGTGCCTACTTGTTATCATATGAAATGTGTAGTAGTGCATTTAACAAACTCTTGCGATCGTTGCAATATTATTTTATTAGAGCGGTCGAGCTTGGACCTTAAGCAAGCCTTTCTCGGGAAGTAACCCTTGTTTAATTGCTTTCATTTTCTTTTCTTTTTAGAATAGGTTTTTCTCTCATGGAAATGTTTGTGTGCCTTTTGCAAGGTACATGACTTGATATACTTTGGTGCATTGGTTTGGATCAAGAATCAAATAAGATTGGCACCACAATTGCTAGCATATGGAAGGCAAGATTCAATATCAGAGGTTGTTAGCTTTGAAAGGTTTAATTGGGTCATTTGCGGGTATTTACACCCGCCTAATATCCGGTAATATCCTTCCTTGCTCTTTCTCTACTGGATGATAACTTGTTGGACATATGTTGGTTTGTTGGATTGATCTCCTTGTTTTCCCCTCCCATGGATTATTTGATTTATGATATGAGTGTATTGTCTCATTCAAGCTTGGGGGAGGGTATTCTATCATATTTGGTGGGATGTTGATTCATATATGCTATGCACTCTTTTATATGCCTTTCCATGTTCTTCTACTTTGAAAATCTCCAAAAAGATTGTGTTTCTATCAAGGCAAATCTGCATTGTGATTTGTTTTGTTCTTGCTTTGGACATAATAACATTTGGACTTGTATAATTGAATGCTATTCTTTTTAAATGGTAACGGTGTGCACAGTTTGAGAGTATGCTTGGTTGATTCTAGGATAAAGCATGCTAATGTAGTTGGTTAGAACTGGTGGGAACATGAAGTCGAATTCTACTTGTTTGTGGCATGTTTGGTAGTTGCTTCCTATAGTCGATTTGATACCAATAGTGAGTTTTTGCTACATCCTTGTGAGGTTCATTATTTTTCAAGCCTTCTAAACTTATATGCATTAGCGGCATGGATCCTTGACTATTGCGGACCTAATCTAGAATCTTGACTCATATTTCTTAAGACCGAGACCGAACCATTTAGGGAGGACAAAGGCATCTTTTCGGGGTGGTAATTTTTCTTTTCTAGGATATTTTATTTCATTTTTAGTTTTTGGGTTTACATTTGCCTATTTGCTTACCATTTGAGCCTTTTCCCTTATTTTCAAGCCACATCTTTAGATTCTTGAGCCTTTTGTTTCTTTTTGTTCCATTTTTGGTTTTTGTGAAGCAAATGGTCATATTTTGGAGATTGTGGTATATAAGTTTGGATATTGGTTCATATTTATAAGCAAGCTTGTGTTGTGAATATTTTGTGAATAATGGCAAGTGAATAAATGAAAAAGCCATCCATAGTTTAAAAAGGCAAGGACATAACAAGTGCAAAGTTGATAAAGCCGTCTAAAGTTAAAAGAGGCGAGGACAAAGCACTATTAAAGAAAAAAAAAGAAAAAAAAGTGAAAAATGAAAAATAAAATTCAAAAATATTTTGATGTGAGTATTCTCCCTTTTTGAGCATTGAGGACAATGCTCCATTTAAGCTTGGGGGGAAGTGTTCTCACGCTTTTTGTGTATATGTTTGTGATTTATAGCTTTGAATAAGTTTGGGAGTGTTGTTGTTTTTGTTTTGTGATTACTTGGTTATGGTGTAAAGAAATGCGCAATCTTTGCTTCACAATTTAGGTTAACCACCAAATTTTAAATTTTAGCCTACCCTCACCCTTTTGCCTTAACGTTAAAACCTTGGGGAAAGACCTTTTGACCTAAGTGGTTGAGTCATTCATCGGGGGAGAGAAATGTAAGTTTTAGCCTAAGGAGAAGGGATGAATAGTCAAGATGTCGAGTAGCCTAAAAATTCTCTTTTTCCGATTCCTTCGAGGAATCATTGGGATGCTCACTAGAGGTTGATATGAGACTAGTGGGAAGAACGTGGTATGATCGTTTAGGATGAAAGTGGATTGTGAAAGCTAGTTCCTATGCTTAGCATATTTATGTTTCAATCAACCTTGGGTATCTTGGAACGTGCACTCCCTAACTTGTTTAGAAAGATTTGCATTCATTTGTGCTTGTACATTTGGAAAAGTCCTTTCATGAACATTTGTTAGTTTTTCTTTCCTTTTGACTTGTTTTTCATGCTTTGCCTTGTTTGTATTTGTAGGCGTCGCTCAAAGTGCGCCTATGTTAAAGCATGTGTGAATATGCTTGGCACTCATAGGAAGTGGGAATTGACATAATACGATAAGGGTCACGATTAGGGACAAGGAAAGTAGGGAGCCCCCAACAAGTTTTTAAGGAACTTGTAAACCGTTCACGGATCATAAAAGGCAACCACGAATAAGGGACAACGATAGGAAACAACGATTGACCCGTGAAGGTTACACCCCATTCATAATCCATGAGATTACTAACTCCATATTGTTCGGAACCACGAAAGGAGGATTGGGGATGATGGTACGAAGTGAGTCATGGAGTCACATTTGCCCTTATTGGCCTCTACTCGATTCTTATAGTGAAAAGTGATTCCTGCGATCTCAAAGGCATACAAACAGAGATTCAATTTGCTCCAAACCATTATTAAGATAAATTGGTTAAATATTAATGCATCACATAATTCTAAAATATTAGTGATCACTTGATTAAACGATAAGATTAGAAGGAACCTAAATCGGTTGTCCAAATTATCTTATTAGGCGTGATTTTCAATTACATATTCCCTTTAACATGCAATGTTGTGATTAGAGGTGGTTATTGGACAGGGTAGTCCAATGATAATAGGGTCAGGGCCAAGCTTATAGGGCTTTTAATGGACAGGGCTATTAATGGACAGGGCCTTATTGGGTAGGGTCAATATAGGGCCAACATGTTTTTCCAATTTAGTGGATAAAAAAAATACATAATGTAAAATAATTATATAAATTAATTTGTATTCATTTGTATTTAATAATGGCTTTGTCCAATATATATTTTAATTGATATTTTGTAGGCCCGCCCATTATCGACCCGCGGCCCGCATTGTCCCGACCCTATATTGACCCTATAAAATGTGACCCTCTTTGACCCTAACCCACAACCAACCCGCACCGACCCTGACCCGACCCGCCCAATAACCAGGTCTAGTTGTGATCATTAAATAAGCATTAATATTGGAAGCAATTTAACAATAATTCCAACAATATAAAATCGTTAGAAAAATAATAGAAATAAAAGGAACATAATTCTTACTTTGATTCTGTTTGTTTGCAACTACAAAATAATAAACGAGTTAGTCACTTCAAGGAAATAATAATTAAATTAAATTAAATAAACTAGAGTTGATTTGGGGCCAAACCCTCAAACAGTTCTACCTTTCACGCCTTGGCTTCAGGACAGAACCACGAGTAAAGTACGGATTCCTGGGAGTGCTTAAAGAAGGAATTTTGGAAGAAGAAGGATAGGCTAGTGTTTAGGCTAAAGCATAGAAGAGAGAAAAAACTAGAGAATTAATTCATTCCCCGTACATCAGAAATGAGGGGGTATTTATAGAGAAAATGTGCTGAGGGAACACACAGAACCCTAAAATAATACAAACCCTAAAAAAGTATCCCACAACACGGCAAACTGTACCGTGACACGGGAAGTCCCACCGTCAGACGAGAAATGTTCCCGTGACACGGTGCAATTTTTGAGTGTCGCGGGAAATTTTTAGTAAACGGGGAAGAAAACGCGTTAAGGGTTTACGCGGAAAGGACACGAAAATTCCCGTGTCACAGCAACATTCCCGTGTCACGGGAAATCCCACCATCAGACGGGAATAATTCCCGTGACACGGTGGGTTCCTGCCGTGGCGCGGGAATTTTCAGCCCGCTTTTCCATCTAAATACATTTTTAACCCTAATTTCGTTCAGAATTTTAAGTGCCGATTGATAATTTCGGGCCTTTTTCTGATTTATTATTATTTGGGCTAAAATAAGAAAATAAGTAAATAAAATAAATAGAAGGTTTGGGCCAAAAATAAATAATAAAACAATAAAATAAAAAAAGGTTTGGGCTGAAATTAAATAATAAGTTTGGGCTGAAATTAAAACTATGCTTTTACCAAACATCAAGACTAATCCATGGACTATTCAAAAATACGAATTTAATCAAATACGATTTTTTAAGCACTCTCGGGATTAAATACTAAACCCGACCAATAGTGGCCGATAGGGACGGAGAATGATTTAAGACGTTCGGCGATCCTAAATCACTCTGTATACGCTGATACCTGAAGAAAAATGTTAATTCCACAGATAAAAGAGTAAAAAGGATAGAATACGTATCTGGCACCAGTGTATTTATGACAAATGAGTTTGGTAGCTTCCTATGCTTGAAGGAATCCACCGAATAACGTTCGTTGAAACGCTTTCCATGCCTGAGGAAAGCCGACTAAGGAGTTTGGTAGTTTTCTAAGCCTGAAGAAACCTACCGGATGATACTTTCCATGCCTGAGGAAAGTCGACGTATGAATTTGGTGTCATTCTATGCATGAAGAAATCCACCGATGATGCTTTCCATGCTTGAGGAAAGCCAACAAAGGAATTTAGCGGTTTTCTATACTTGAAGAAAAATCCACCGATAACGCTTTCCAAGCTTGAGGAAAGCCGACAAAGGAATTTGGCGGTTTTCTATACTTGAAGAAAAAATCCACCGATAACGCTTTCCATGCTTGAGGAAAGCCGAAGACTACTGTAATCGCTGAAATTTGCAAGTGTATGATGGTTCGATTATCCCCGAACGTGGGCCGCAGATGATTCACACCTTCAAGTCGATTATCCGACCATATTAGGTGCTTAAAATATCGACAAAAATTGCCTTTAATGCTTCTAGGAGTAAAATAGTAATTTTGGTACCCTCCAACCGTCAGTTAGAATTTTCCGCGTAATTTTACAGAAAAGTTAACTGTCCAATTTGCACGGAAAATCGTGCAATTTTGGTCAAAATGCCAGGAATATTCGCAAATAGCTATGCAGGGAAGGCTCAGGACCACTGTGTCAAGAAAAAGAATTCCCGTGACACGGCACGAATCCCCGTCACGCGGAGCAGATTCCCGTGACGCGGGAAGTCTGTTGGCTAAAAACCAGTCAACTGGCATCTGTTGGGGTTTGGTGAGTCCGACTCACCGCGGAAACAACCCCGACCCAAGGAACCACTCGTAATTAATAAAACCATAAAGCATAAATAAATAAACACAAGAAAAGGAAGAACGAATCATACCCTTGAAGTGAGCTTCGCCCTCTCAAAACGGGCTCTTACTTGAAATCCTTGAGCACCGCAAATGCCGTGCCTCCAATGGTATCCACCCACAAAGGACGAGCACGACTTTTTAGGTCCGCTACCTTGGAGTTAGCAAGGTCCGACCAAAACCCAAGTGTTAATAGAGTTTAAGAGTTTTTCCAAAATATGGAATGCTCTTTCTAACTCCCACTCAAGCACTTTACTCCAAATCCCAAGGTTGGTATTTATAGAGGAAAGTATGAGTGGGAATTTCTATCCCATCAATGTGGGATCATGAAATTCCACAAATTAATTTAAAGCTAAAATAAATTAAAATTGCAAACTAATAATAAATCTACAAGTGGCATTACCATGTGAAATGGGTTGGTGAGGACCACATGGAGAGTAGGGGACCATACTTGCTCCCCACTCAATACTCTCCTTGTGCCACATGTCCTTACCCACTTGCTCCCATATTCCTCAAGCTTCCCCATAGTGACCGGCCCTATGGCCCAGCCACGAGCCTAGCCCGAGCCCAGCCCCGCACCAAGATGCGGGCTGCTGCTGTGCGTGCAAGCCACGCACTTGGTGCGGGCTTGCTGCTGTGCGTGGCTGCTAGTGTGTGCGCTGTTAGCACGCCTAACTTGTGGTAGCTAGCTGCTGCACGCACCACATGCACGCGGCTGCTAGCTGCTGCTGTGCGTGGTTGCTAGCACGGTGCGCTAGCACGCACCTAGCCAGCCATGCTAGGCTCGGCTTGGTGCGCTTGCTAGCCACCTATGCTTGGACATTTTTGCCCCTAACATTCGGATGCTTGGGGAATTCCGATGCTAGGGGTATTTTGGGAATATGGTCGATTTATTATTATTTTGCGCGTCTCGTCTTTTATTTTTTTTTACTCGACTTCTGACGATCGGTTTCGACGTTCCAAGCTCGAACTATCGTCGTCTAAATATTTAACACTTGGGCGACGAATTAATTTCTTCCGAATTAATTCTTCGAGTCGGTTCGTATATTTTGCTTGGGTGTGACCCGAAGGGTTCAGTCAAGATTAAGCTGTATTAATTATATTAATATTAATGATTGGAAGAGGCCTCCACCCAGGCATTCCGATCACTTGACCTTACTGAATATATTAGCTTTCTTATAATTCTGAACCCGCTATCAGAATAATACACTTGTTCGAAGGACACCATTCCTTTCATCATCTTTGACCAGTCATACCACGTGCGCCACGACAATATATTACTGTTACATGGTAACGAAAACCGTTGCACGGGAAACGGGATGCTTTTTTTTTTGCTTTAAATTCGAGATGCTCCCTTCCATTTTCTTGTTATTTCTGCACTTCCCCTCTCCATTTTCTTTTTTCTTCTGCTCAAACTACCGAGCCACGGCAAGGTTTTACCGGCGCTCGGAGTTTTTCCCCGTCAGACGGAGTTCTTACCCGTCACCTGAGGTTGCCGCTGCCACTGCCAGAGTTCTTTTCCGTCACCTGAGGTTGCCCACCGTGACACGGGCTGTTCTTACCGAGTCACGACAGCTTCTGACCGTGTCACGGCGGTCGTGCAGCGGTCTTTACGGCTGTTCGAGCTTTTGGAGCTCAAATCTTCATCAATTCTGCTCTAATATTTTGCTACTTTCCTCATTTTTGATTCTCTACAAGGATCTATGTAAGTTTCCTTTGATTTTTGTCTCGAATTTGCTTCAAACGAATTATTTCATGTAAAAACCCTTAAAAATCAATTTGGGGATTTTTTGATTTTGAGGTTTATGTTGAAATTCTTGCCATGAATTTACTTGCATATGTGTGTATGTGTGTTTGTGAGCAATTTGAGACAAAAATTGCATGATTTGGTGAAGAATTGAGCAAAATCACCATTTTAGATACTACTTGGGGTAAATGGTGTTCCTTGTTGTTCATGTTGTTCTTTTGCACTTGAAATGATGACATGTTGGTTGTAGATCTTTTAAAATATGCTATGACGCGTCGATCTATTTTTTTTGTGCAATTTTGAGACATGTTTTGTGTTGTGTATGTACTACATTGTCATGGAGAACATAGTATCATGCAATTAGGAGAACATAGTATTAGTTCGTCATGGAGAAACTAAATACCATAAATAATTCCATTATTTTGCCAATTTTTAGCCTTGAGGTAAAAATTTAGCGTATAATGCAATTAATAACTAAATAACTTAGGAAGTGATGCTAAGCATTTAGATTTTTTTTATTAAAATGCAACTCGATATAAATAACTAAATGTCTTAGGAAATGATGCTAAGCATTTAGATCTTTATTTTTATAATAGCATGCCTAGACGACGGGATCGCGATCTTTCTACCCATGGTCGGCGTCAGGCTTTTCGAGAGGACACTCCCACGATTCCCGAGGGTATGGATGACGACGCCTTAGAGTCTGAGCCTCGGGCCTCTACGAGTAGAGGTAGGTGGGTTCCACCCCCGTGGACCTCAGACCAGTTGGTTTTCTTTCGTGAGAACCACGTTTCTCATCGCCCACTTGCCGGCATAGTTTACGGCACGCTTCGCCACCACGGTTCTGGAGCCGAGATTTGATTCCTCGACTTCACCAGATTATCACGAGGGATCTGGCTACGAACGCCTTATGGGAATCAACTGGTTTAGTGGTCTTTTATTCAGCGGTCGTAGGGTTTCGCAGCCCCCGGGGTTGTGGTGCGACAGTCGTTCGCGCATTGTTGGAGTATTTTTGGGATACTACCAACACCTTTCACTTTGCTTGGGGGGAGATGATAGTGACCCCTCTGGACTTTAGCATGATTAGCGGTCTGCGCTTCACTGACCGGGCCATAGCACAGATGTCTGATCTTTCTTAGGGAGCGGCTGAGGCAGCCGATTTGTTAGGTCCGATCGTTCAGCACATCAGGACCCAGCCAGTGTCTCAAGGTGGTCCTAGGAGCGGGCGATCGGAGCTGGCTTCAGTTCTAGCTCGCGGTTTTGACTTGGAGGAGACATCGGCTGAGCAGCGAGTGCGGATCTTCATTCTGATTCTTATTTCCATGACTCTTTCTCCTGATAGGAGTTCACGTGCACTCCTTTGCTACCTCCCTTCTTTAGTCAGGATCAGTGAGATAGGATCCTTTAGCTGGGCCAGCCTCGGATACGCCGACCTTCTCTTGTCGTTACGTCATAGCTGTAGGCAGCTGAACCACGAGTCTCCCGTCACTGTCTACGGTCTATGGAGAGTCGTAGAGGTGACGATCCTTTCCTCTTCTTGTTTTATTTTAATTTGTTCGACTTATATGCTCAAAGATTACTTTTCATTGCAGCTATGGTTCTACGAGTACATCCCGGGATTGGCTCCTCGACAGCATCGTGGAGCGGTTCATGACTTCCCTGTCGGGGCCAGCTGGTGTGACCGAGGAGAGTTACGGGTGGAGTCTGTCTTTGCGCTGCGCGGGCTGCTACGCCGAGGCACCTCTTCTGTTGGCGTAAGAATTAGCTTTGTAGTCTGTTATTTTCTCTCTGACGTTATTTCCGGTGTTTCATGCTGATGAGTGACATTTATGTCACTCCTAGGATAATGTTTATGCCTTGTTTTAGCTTGTCTTAGGGTGTTTTGTAGTTGTTTTGTTCAAATAATGCGTGCATACATGTCTCGATGTATTTTTAATGAAATCGCGTATATTGTTGAATGCTTGCCTTCATTGCGTGTTTGCACCGTTCCCTATACCTTATTGCTTCCCTTAGTGTTTGTGCTTAGGTATTTGAAGTCTTGGATTGCAAAGAAGAAGCCAAGGAAGCATGAGAGAAGAATCGAAGAAAGCAAGGTGCAAGGGCGCAAATAATGTGCGGGCGCGCATCCCTGTGAGAACCCGCGCAAAATTGGCGAAATTGAAGAATCGAGGCAGAAAGTTTTGCGCGGCCTATGCGCGACATGTGCGCGGGCGCACACCCACACCGCGCGGGCGCGCACACCCAAGCACAAGCCGCGCAACCCACAAATGCGCGGGCGCGCAGCTACTTTGCGCGGGCGCGCAGGCTGCTGCGAGGGAGCGCAGGCCGCTGCGAGGGCGCACAGACCGCTGCGAGGGCGCACGCGCGGGCGCACAGCTACCATGCGCGGGCGCACAGATCCTTGCGCGGGCGCACAGCGGGTCCTGTTCAGCGTTTTTGCGCGATTCTTTATATATTGCGAGGCTTGTTTTGTAGAAAGGGGAACTTCATTCTTTTAGATCTTTTTCCCTAGTTTTAGGAGAGCTTCTCTCTCTAGGTTTAGCTTAGGATTAGAGTAGTTTAGAGAGAGAAAGTGAGGGTTTCACCATTGTTGAGCTTGGATTTTGAAGAAGAAGATTGATCATCTTGTTTGTAGACTTTCATCTTCAATCAATGAGAATCTCTAACTCTCTCTCCTCTATTTTTATTGTTTTATTTTGATTATTGTTTTTGTTGTTGGTATTGCTTGTTAATCATGTTGATTCTTGATTATTTGTTGATTAATCTTGTTGTTATCATGATTAGTGAGTAATTTCCCCATTAAGGGGATGGTTGTGGTGTAGTTGGATCTTGAGAATGTTCAAGGGTTTGGAATTGATTTATTGTGATTAAAGTCTTTATATGCTTGATGTTCTTCAATCTACTTGCAAAATGCATGTTGTTAGTTGATTGGGAGTGAATCTTTGCTAACATGAAACGGAAGTTGACTTAGCTAAGTTCATTTATATCGATTGTTATTTGATAGTACCTCCTAGTATATGGTTCTAATGTGGAAACATAGAGGCTATGTTAGGAGAAGCTGATTAGCCCCGGAAGGCGGTTAGATTGGACCTTACTTCGATATTCGAGCATGTTTAGTTCATAATTAATTCAACTCCTATGCCTTTGTTTATGTTCAAGTGAATGCTACTCCTAGACCATTTCCCTTAATGTTTTATTTCTTGTTTTAGCACATTTAGACTTTAGTTATTTTTCTCCTATTCCGGACTAGCTTAATTGTCGATAACATTTGGTGGTGTTTATCCGTTCTCTGTGGTTCGACCCCTATGCTTGCCTTATACTCGTATTAGGTTTGTTTAGGTTGTATAAATTGTATTTGATCTAGGTGTAGTCGTTTGACGACGCGATTATTACCTTGTCAAATTGGCGCCGTTGCCGGGGAACGGCTTCCATTACCGTTGTGTTATCTTATTGAGACTAGTCCATTGTATATATTTTTCCTTTGATTTATTTTTGTTCTCTTTGTTTTGTTTTTGTTGATGAAAAATGGCACGTTTTTCTTTTCCTCAATATGATGGTGAGCCTTTTTATGTCTATTTCCATAGACTTGTAGAGTTTTTGAACTATAATGGTTGTAATCCTTGTGAAGCTTGTGAGATTTGTTATTGTGGCATGAATGAACAAACGAGATATGAAGTTGAAAGTAGGTTTAATGGTGAATTTCAAGCATTAACGGTTCATAATGCTTGGAGCTTTTTTGTACGGTTCGCTAAGGATGTACGCAATAGGGCATGTAATGTTGCTAATTTTGATTCTCAATGTGATAATAGTTTTATTGGTGGCATGAATCCCCATGATTTGTCTTGTGATCCTATATGTGAACCTAATACAAGTGATTTCAACTCTTTTTCTCCTATTGTTGATGATGAATCTCATTTGCATGATTATGCCCCCTTTCCCCAATATGATGATGCTCATGTATATAATGTGAATGATCCTCCCTCCTCATCTTCTTGTTCTTACATGGCTCCGAATGATTTCCCTTATGCTCCTAATGAATCCTTTTATGAGGGTAATTCTATGGAAAATTTGAAGGAAGAGAAGATAATGAAGATAATGGAGATGATGGAGAGGTATAACGAGATGAGGGAAGTTGAGAATAGGGAGAGGGAAGTTGAGAATAGGGAGGTGGAAGCTAGAATGAAGATGCTTGAGAGCCAAAATCTCCAATTAGCCAACTCTCAAGAAAATGCCCTTCCTTCTTCTTCTCTTCCCCATATGAGTGAGGATCCCATTAGAGAGCATTCAAGTGATGGTGAAGGAGTAGAGAATGAAGAGAGTGTTGATTTTGAAAATCCTAATTCTCTTTCCCATCTTGATAAGTCTCAAGTGTATGTTTGTGACCCTTCAATCTACGAGTATATAGACTCTTTTGAGGTAATGTCCCACATATTTTTCGAGAGTCATATGAGGACTTATAGATTATTGGATGATTTCATCGAGAACGCTTCTTGGGACTTAGATGAGTTTGAGATGAATCTACCTCCATTCATGCATGATTTTGGGACCTTGGGTTTTGAGATAGTTGAAGGAAAAGTTGTCTATTGTGGTGAAAAGGAGGATAAGGTTGATTCCCTTGGAGTTTTTGAGCTTGAGGGAGGTGTAGATCGTGAGTGCCCTTCGTTTGAGGACTCTATGATTGATTTTCATGCCCTCATTGGCGATGTGAGGCCTTGTGGTGAGGGAGTAGCTACCCCTTTTCCCGTTTCTCATACCCCTTTTTCTCTAAGGTTTGACCACATCCTTTCTTACCCTATTTCTCTCCCTTCCTATCTTAAAGAGCCTATTGGGAAGCCGCCCTCTATGGATGATTTTCATGTCCCTCCTTCCATCATTGTTGAGGATAAGAGGAATTTTGCCAAAAAAAAAAAAAAAATTTTGTGATGAGGATTTGCCTTTTTCCTTTTCTTTCCATTCTTCTTTTCCTTCTTCTACTTCTTACTTTCTTGAGTTTCCTTTCGATCCTTCTTCTTCTTTCTTTTGGCATCTCCCTCTTCACTTACGTGCAATAATTTTGTTGCACGTCCTTATTCCGTCATTTGCCTATTTACACCCCCATGAAATGTGTAGTAGTGCATTTGACAAGCTCTTGCGTGCGTTGAATTATTATTTCCTAGAGCGGTCTCGCTTAGACGTTAAACAAGCCTTTGCGGGAAGTAACCCGTGTTTTATTGCTTTCATTTTCTTTTGTTTTTAGATTAGATTTTCTCTCATGGACGTGTTTGTGTTCCTTGCTAGGTACACAACTTGATATACTCTTGCGCATTGGTGATGATCAAGAATCAAGGAAATGTGCCTCAACTTACCTATCATGTGGAATTCAAGCCTTATTTGTAGAGATTGTGGCTCATATGAGGTTATTTCGGGTTTTTTGTGTGATTTTGCATTTATCCCATATCCGGTAATATCCTTCTTTTCCCTCTCTCTCTTACTTATTGTGACTTGAAGATCATGTGTTGGTAATGTTGGATTAATTTTTCCTTGTTTTCCCCTCCTTGGTTTCATCGTTTATGATTTGAGAGCTTGGTTTCATTCAAGCTTGGGGGAGGGTATTCTATCATGTTTGGTGGGATGTTGATTCATACATGTCATGCACTTGAGTATATGCATTTCCATGTTTTTCATGCTTTTGGAAAATCCAAAAAGATTTTTGTTTACTTCAAGGCAAGTTTAGCAAAATGTGTTTTGTTTGTACTTATTTTGGACATTATATCTTTTGGATTTGTTTACTCTTGAATGCCTTTATTCCTAAGTGGTTAATGTGTGCACGGTTTGAGAGTGTCATTGGTTGACTCTAGGATATTACATGCTAAGGTAGCCGGGTTAAGAACTTTTAGGGCGCCATGAAGCCCTAGTTCGCGGGTATGTGGTAAGATGGTGTTGCTCTCTATAGTGGATTTGGCACCCTTGGTTGGTATTTGCTTAGTTATAATCCCGTGTGAGGTAACATTGTTCTAGCCTTCATCACTTTGTTGTGTGGCGCATTTGGATCCTTAGCTATGCATGTCTTGATCCTTGTTTTGACTTATAGTTCCCAAGATCGTGACCGAAGCACTCTAGGGGAGGAAAAGGGCATTTCTTTCTCATTTTTCTTTATCTTCTTTTTATTTTGTTACAAATTTGATTTTCTATTTTGCATAAACCTACTTGCTAACCAATTTGAGCCTTATGTTTCCCGCTCTTGTTTAAACCACATTACAAACCTAATGGCCTATGTTTACCAACCTTTTAGTTAGTGAAGCATTGGCATGTGAGGTTTGAGTTTTGAGTTGTTGATCATAGACAAGATGCATTTTGAGATTTGGTTAGAGTTGAGCTTGTAAAGTAATATGCAAATTTATGGAAATCAAATGAAGTTTCAAGAAAAAGCCGTCCAAAGTTAAAAAGGCAAGGACATTGAATAAAGTTAAAAAAAAAAAGAAAAAAAAGTGAAAAAAAAAAAAACAAAAACAACAAAAATATTTTAGTTGGTTTCATTTTCTTCCTTAGTTTAAGCATTGAGGACAATGCTTTGTTCAAGCTTGGGGGGAATTTTGTGTGTTTGTGTTGAATAAGCTTTGGGGAATGGCATTAGTGGTATTTTTGCTTGATATTTAGTGAATTCTTGAGTTATTTTTGAGTGTCGGCCGCACTTTTTGCTTCACTTAGGAAATTTCACCAAATTTTAAATTTTTACCTCGCCTTAACCCTTAGCCTTACGTTACAACCAATGAAAAGACCCTTAGACTCTAGTGGGTTAGGTCAAAAGAACGGTGGAGGGAGATAGACCTCAAACCTATGGAAAGAGTATGCATAGTTGAGACGTCGGGATTACCTTCTCAAAGTTTTTCATTTCTTTATCTTTTTCCGGTTCCTTCGTGGAATCTTGAGAAGCTAGCTTAAGGGTTGATTTGAAGCTAGTAGAGAGAACGTGGCCCGATTGGTTGGGGCTAGGGTGGATTGAGTCCTAAGTAGTTCTCTATGCTTAGCATATGTTATGTTTCAATCAACCATTGACATCTTGGAACGTGCATACATTTGTCCATTTAGAAAGGTTTGCATTCATTAGTACTTGTCCTTATCTCTTGTCCGTATATGAGCTTGTATTTTGCTTTTTCTTTTCGTGTTTCTTTTTCTTTACCTTTGGTTTTTGTTGCCTTGCCTTGGTTTTTGTCAAGAGTTGTGGGTTAAGCTCTTGGGAAACCCTCACGAGACCTCACTCGTCCTCATAGGCGACTTTGGGGTTTTAAGGGCTTGTTGTAGCTAAAAACAACCGTGATTCCTACGACAGTGAGTTAGTGTACATTCTTTCTCCTTGTTTCTACTTTGTTTCTTTTGCTTTCCATAATTTCCTCTTGTTCTCTTTTGCCTTAGCTTTGCTCGAGGACGAGCAAAGGTTTAGCTTGGGGGAATTTGATGAGTGACATTTATGTCACTCCTAGGATAATGTTTATGCCTTGTTTTAGCTTGTCTTAGGGTGTTTTGTAGTTGTTTTGTTCAAATAATGCGTGCATACATGTCTCGATGTATTTTTAATGAAATCGCGTATATTGTTGAATGCTTGCCTTCATTGCGTGTTTGCACCGTTCCCTATACCTTATTGCTTCCCTTAGTGTTTGTGCTTAGGTATTTGAAGTCTTGGATTGCAAAGAAGAAGCCAAGGAAGCATGAGAGAAGAATCGAAGAAAGCAAGGTGCAAGGGCGCAAATAATGTGCGGGCGCGCATCCCTGTGAGAACCCGCGCAAAATTGGCGAAATTGTAGAATCGAGGCAGAAAGTTTTGCGCGGCCTATGCGCGACATGTGCGCGGGCGCACACCCACACCGCGCGGGCGCGCACACCCAAGCACAAGCCGCGCAACCCACAAATGCGCGGGCGCGCAGCTACTTTGCGCGGGCGCGCAGGCTGCTGCGAGGGAGCGCAGGCCGCTGCGAGGGCGCACAGACCGCTGCGAGGGCGCACGCGCGGGCGCACAGCTACCATGCGCGGGCGCACAGATCCTTGCGCGGGCGCACAGCGGGTCCTGTTCAGCGTTTTTGCGCGATTCTTTATATATTGCGAGGCTTGTTTTGTAGAAAGGGGAACTTCATTCTTTTAGATCTTTTTCCCTAGTTTTAGGAGAGCTTCTCTCTCTAGGTTTAGCTTAGGATTAGAGTAGTTTAGAGAGAGAAAGTGAGGGTTTCACCATTGTTGAGCTTGGATTTTGAAGAAGAAGATTGATCATCTTGTTTGTAGACTTTCATCTTCAATCAATGAGAATCTCTAACTCTCTCTCCTCTATTTTTATTGTTTTATTTTGATTATTGTTTTTGTTGTTGGTATTGCTTGTTAATCATGTTGATTCTTGATTATTTGTTGATTAATCTTGTTGTTATCATGATTAGTGAGTAATTTCCCCATTAAGGGGATGGTTGTGGTGTAGTTGGATCTTGAGAATGTTCAAGGGTTTGGAATTGATTTATTGTGATTAAAGTCTTTATATGCTTGATGTTCTTCAATCTACTTGCAAAATGCATGTTGTTAGTTGATTGGGAGTGAATCTTTGCTAACATGAAACGGAAGTTGACTTAGCTAAGTTCATTTATATCGATTGTTATTTGATAGTACCTCCTAGTATATGGTTCTAATGTGGAAACATAGAGGCTATGTTAGGAGAAGCTGATTAGCCCCGGAAGGCGGTTAGATTGGACCTTACTTCGATATTCGAGCATGTTTAGTTCATAATTAATTCAACTCCTATGCCTTTGTTTATGTTCAAGTGAATGCTACTCCTAGACCATTTCCCTTAATGTTTTATTTCTTGTTTTAGCACATTTAGACTTTAGTTATTTTTCTCCTATTCCGGACTAGCTTAATTGTCGATAACATTTGGTGGTGTTTATCCGTTCTCTGTGGTTCGACCCCTATGCTTGCCTTATACTCGTATTAGGTTTGTTTAGGTTGTATAAATTGTATTTGATCTAGGTGTAGTCGTTTGACGACGCGATTATTACCTTGTCAAATTGGCGCCGTTGCCGGGGAACGGCTTCCATTACCGTTGTGTTATCTTATTGAGACTAGTCCATTGTATATATTTTTCCTTTGATTTATTTTTGTTCTCTTTGTTTTGTTTTTGTTGATGAAAAATGGCACGTTTTTCTTTTCCTCAATATGATGGTGAGCCTTTTTATGTCTATTTCCATAGACTTGTAGAGTTTTTGAACTATAATGGTTGTAATCCTTGTGAAGCTTGTGAGATTTGTTATTGTGGCATGAATGAACAAACGAGATATGAAGTTGAAAGTAGGTTTAATGGTGAATTTCAAGCATTAACGGTTCATAATGCTTGGAGCTTTTTTGTACGGTTCGCTAAGGATGTACGCAATAGGGCATGTAATGTTGCTAATTTTGATTCTCAATGTGATAATAGTTTTATTGGTGGCATGAATCCCCATGATTTGTCTTGTGATCCTATATGTGAACCTAATACAAGTGATTTCAACTCTTTTTCTCCTATTGTTGATGATGAATCTCATTTGCATGATTATGCCCCCTTTCCCCAATATGATGATGCTCATGTATATAATGTGAATGATCCTCCCTCCTCATCTTCTTGTTCTTACATGGCTCCGAATGATTTCCCTTATGCTCCTAATGAATCCTTTTATGAGGGTAATTCTATGGAAAATTTGAAGGAAGAGAAGATAATGAAGATAATGGAGATGATGGAGAGGTATAACGAGATGAGGGAAGTTGAGAATAGGGAGAGGGAAGTTGAGAATAGGGAGGTGGAAGCTAGAATGAAGATGCTTGAGAGCCAAAATCTCCAATTAGCCAACTCTCAAGAAAATGCCCTTCCTTCTTCTTCTCTTCCCCATATGAGTGAGGATCCCATTAGAGAGCATTCAAGTGATGGTGAAGGAGTAGAGAATGAAGAGAGTGTTGATTTTGAAAATCCTAATTCTCTTTCCCATCTTGATAAGTCTCAAGTGTATGTTTGTGACCCTTCAATCTACGAGTATATAGACTCTTTTGAGGTAATGTCCCACATATTTTTCGAGAGTCATATGAGGACTTATAGATTATTGGATGATTTCATCGAGAACGCTTCTTGGGACTTAGATGAGTTTGAGATGAATCTACCTCCATTCATGCATGATTTTGGGACCTTGGGTTTTGAGATAGTTGAAGGAAAAGTTGTCTATTGTGGTGAAAAGGAGGATAAGGTTGATTCCCTTGGAGTTTTTGAGCTTGAGGGAGGTGTAGATCGTGAGTGCCCTTCGTTTGAGGACTCTATGATTGATTTTCATGCCCTCATTGGCGATGTGAGGCCTTGTGGTGAGGGAGTAGCTACCCCTTTTCCCGTTTCTCATACCCCTTTTTCTCTAAGGTTTGACCACATCCTTTCTTACCCTATTTCTCTCCCTTCCTATCTTAAAGAGCCTATTGGGAAGCCGCCCTCTATGGATGATTTTCATGTCCCTCCTTCCATCATTGTTGAGGATAAGAGGAATTTTGCCAAAAAAAAAAAAAAAATTTTGTGATGAGGATTTGCCTTTTTCCTTTTCTTTCCATTCTTCTTTTCCTTCTTCTACTTCTTACTTTCTTGAGTTTCCTTTCGATCCTTCTTCTTCTTTCTTTTGGCATCTCCCTCTTCACTTACGTGCAATAATTTTGTTGCACGTCCTTATTCCGTCATTTGCCTATTTACACCCCCATGAAATGTGTAGTAGTGCATTTGACAAGCTCTTGCGTGCGTTGAATTATTATTTCCTAGAGCGGTCTCGCTTAGACGTTAAACAAGCCTTTGCGGGAAGTAACCCGTGTTTTATTGCTTTCATTTTCTTTTGTTTTTAGATTAGATTTTCTCTCATGGACGTGTTTGTGTTCCTTGCTAGGTACACAACTTGATATACTCTTGCGCATTGGTGATGATCAAGAATCAAGGAAATGTGCCTCAACTTACCTATCATGTGGAATTCAAGCCTTATTTGTAGAGATTGTGGCTCATATGAGGTTATTTCGGGTTTTTTGTGTGATTTTGCATTTATCCCATATCCGGTAATATCCTTCTTTTCCCTCTCTCTCTTACTTATTGTGACTTGAAGATCATGTGTTGGTAATGTTGGATTAATTTTTCCTTGTTTTCCCCTCCTTGGTTTCATCGTTTATGATTTGAGAGCTTGGTTTCATTCAAGCTTGGGGGAGGGTATTCTATCATGTTTGGTGGGATGTTGATTCATACATGTCATGCACTTGAGTATATGCATTTCCATGTTTTTCATGCTTTTGGAAAATCCAAAAAGATTTTTGTTTACTTCAAGGCAAGTTTAGCAAAATGTGTTTTGTTTGTACTTATTTTGGACATTATATCTTTTGGATTTGTTTACTCTTGAATGCCTTTATTCCTAAGTGGTTAATGTGTGCACGGTTTGAGAGTGTCATTGGTTGACTCTAGGATATTACATGCTAAGGTAGCCGGGTTAAGAACTTTTAGGGCGCCATGAAGCCCTAGTTCGCGGGTATGTGGTAAGATGGTGTTGCTCTCTATAGTGGATTTGGCACCCTTGGTTGGTATTTGCTTAGTTATAATCCCGTGTGAGGTAACATTGTTCTAGCCTTCATCACTTTGTTGTGTGGCGCATTTGGATCCTTAGCTATGCATGTCTTGATCCTTGTTTTGACTTATAGTTCCCAAGATCGTGACCGAAGCACTCTAGGGGAGGAAAAGGGCATTTCTTTCTCATTTTTCTTTATCTTCTTTTTATTTTGTTACAAATTTGATTTTCTATTTTGCATAAACCTACTTGCTAACCAGTTTGAGCCTTATGTTTCCCGCTCTTGTTTAAACCACATTACAAACCTAATGGCCTATGTTTACCAACCTTTTAGTTAGTGAAGCATTGGCATGTGAGGTTTGAGTTTTGAGTTGTTGATCATAGACAAGATGCATTTTGAGATTTGGTTAGAGTTGAGCTTGTAAAGTAATATGCAAATTTATGGAAATCAAATGAAGTTTCAAGAAAAAGCCGTCCAAAGTTAAAAAGGCAAGGACATTGAATAAAGTTAAAAAAAAAAAGAAAAAAAAGTGAAAAAAAAAAAAACAAAAACAACAAAAATATTTTAGTTGGTTTCATTTTCTTCCTTAGTTTAAGCATTGAGGACAATGCTTTGTTCAAGCTTGGGGGGAATTTTGTGTGTTTGTGTTGAATAAGCTTTGGGGAATGGCATTAGTGGTATTTTTGCTTGATATTTAGTGAATTCTTGAGTTATTTTTGAGTGTCGGCCGCACTTTTTGCTTCACTTAGGAAATTTCACCAAATTTTAAATTTTTACCTCGCCTTAACCCTTAGCCTTACGTTACAACCAATGAAAAGACCCTTAGACTCTAGTGGGTTAGGTCAAAAGAACGGTGGAGGGAGATAGACCTCAAACCTATGGAAAGAGTATGCATAGTTGAGACGTCGGGATTACCTTCTCAAAGTTTTTCATTTCTTTATCTTTTTCCGGTTCCTTCGTGGAATCTTGAGAAGCTAGCTTAAGGGTTGATTTGAAGCTAGTAGAGAGAACGTGGCCCGATTGGTTGGGGCTAGGGTGGATTGAGTCCTAAGTAGTTCTCTATGCTTAGCATATGTTATGTTTCAATCAACCATTGACATCTTGGAACGTGCATACATTTGTCCATTTAGAAAGGTTTGCATTCATTAGTACTTGTCCTTATCTCTTGTCCGTATATGAGCTTGTATTTTGCTTTTTCTTTTCGTGTTTCTTTTTCTTTACCTTTGGTTTTTGTTGCCTTGCCTTGGTTTTTGTCAAGAGTTGTGGGTTAAGCTCTTGGGAAACCCTCACGAGACCTCACTCGTCCTCATAGGCGACTTTGGGGTTTTAAGGGCTTGTTGTAGCTAAAAACAACCGTGATTCCTACGACAGTGAGTTAGTGTACATTCTTTCTCCTTGTTTCTACTTTGTTTCTTTTGCTTTCCATAATTTCCTCTTGTTCTCTTTTGCCTTAGCTTTGCTCGAGGACGAGCAAAGGTTTAGCTTGGGGGAATTTGATGAGTGACATTTATGTCACTCCTAGGATAATGTTTATGCCTTGTTTTAGCTTGTCTTAGGGTGTTTTGTAGTTGTTTTGTTCAAATAATGCGTGCATACATGTCTCGATGTATTTTTAATGAAATCGCGTATATTGTTGAATGCTTGCCTTCATTGCGTGTTTGCACCGTTCCCTATACCTTATTGCTTCCCTTAGTGTTTGTGCTTAGGTATTTGAAGTCTTGGATTGCAAAGAAGAAGCCAAGGAAGCATGAGAGAAGAATCGAAGAAAGCAAGGTGCAAGGGCGCAAATAATGTGCGGGCGCGCATCCCTGTGAGAACCCGCGCAAAATTGGCGAAATTGTAGAATCGAGGCAGAAAGTTTTGCGCGGCCTATGCGCGACATGTGCGCGGGCGCACACCCACACCGCGCGGGCGCGCACACCCAAGCACAAGCCGCGCAACCCACAAATGCGCGGGCGCGCAGCTACTTTGCGCGGGCGCGCAGGCTGCTGCGAGGGAGCGCAGGCCGCTGCGAGGGCGCACAGACCGCTGCGAGGGCGCACGCGCGGGCGCACAGCTACCATGCGCGGGCGCACAGATCCTTGCGCGGGCGCACAGCGGGTCCTGTTCAGCGTTTTTGCGCGATTCTTTATATATTGCGAGGCTTGTTTTGTAGAAAGGGGAACTTCATTCTTTTAGATCTTTTTCCCTAGTTTTAGGAGAGCTTCTCTCTCTAGGTTTAGCTTAGGATTAGAGTAGTTTAGAGAGAGAAAGTGAGGGTTTCACCATTGTTGAGCTTGGATTTTGAAGAAGAAGATTGATCATCTTGTTTGTAGACTTTCATCTTCAATCAATGAGAATCTCTAACTCTCTCTCCTCTATTTTTATTGTTTTATTTTGATTATTGTTTTTGTTGTTGGTATTGCTTGTTAATCATGTTGATTCTTGATTATTTGTTGATTAATCTTGTTGTTATCATGATTAGTGAGTAATTTCCCCATTAAGGGGATGGTTGTGGTGTAGTTGGATCTTGAGAATGTTCAAGGGTTTGGAATTGATTTATTGTGATTAAAGTCTTTATATGCTTGATGTTCTTCAATCTACTTGCAAAATGCATGTTGTTAGTTGATTGGGAGTGAATCTTTGCTAACATGAAACGGAAGTTGACTTAGCTAAGTTCATTTATATCGATTGTTATTTGATAGTACCTCCTAGTATATGGTTCTAATGTGGAAACATAGAGGCTATGTTAGGAGAAGCTGATTAGCCCCGGAAGGCGGTTAGATTGGACCTTACTTCGATATTCGAGCATGTTTAGTTCATAATTAATTCAACTCCTATGCCTTTGTTTATGTTCAAGTGAATGCTACTCCTAGACCATTTCCCTTAATGTTTTATTTCTTGTTTTAGCACATTTAGACTTTAGTTATTTTTCTCCTATTCCGGACTAGCTTAATTGTCGATAACATTTGGTGGTGTTTATCCGTTCTCTGTGGTTCGACCCCTATGCTTGCCTTATACTCGTATTAGGTTTGTTTAGGTTGTATAAATTGTATTTGATCTAGGTGTAGTCGTTTGACGACGCGATTATTACCTTGTCACATGCCAACTTTTTATGGTTTTCAGGTTGCCATTGATGTCCAGTATCGTCCTTGGGCTGGGATGACTAATTTTCCCGAGGCCTTGCATCTTTCAGCGCACCGCACTGTTTTGTTTGGTACCGGACGCTTTGTCTGGTATTTGGGGGAGCGTGTCGTTCGTTAGCACAGTGGTGATCGCTTTGTGGTGCCCTTATCTCCATCGGAGTCGATGCTGGACTCGCGCGTGCTTAGGGAGTTGATAAACAGGGGAGAGCGCAACACTTTTACTTGGCAGGAGCTTATGCACATGGAGGGTGATTACGCGCAGGACTTGCTTTCCTCTCTGGCTCCTCCACCCCGCCTTCCTGAGGTATGATTTCTTTTGAGGATTTTTGTCACTAGTCTCTGTTTAAATAGTCGAATAACTTGATTATTCGATCGTATTTTCAAACGACTGTTTGCCCCGTAGGGAGGATTGAGATTCCGCCTCAATCTTTCCGCTACCCAGGGTCGAGTGGTATTATTGAGGACCATATTACTGACGCGCTAGAGGGTTTCAGACAGGCGTAGGAGTCTCTGCCCGAGGTTTTTGAGCCGGTAAGTTTTTGATGTAGTATTCATCCCTTTAACACCGCTAGTTACTGATTTTTCTTTGTTTTGTTCTCAGCCTAACCGCCCGGAGATGATGGGACTCATGAAGCTGGTTGATGCCCTGAAGTACTGCATCATCAAGCTTCGGCGTGGCGCGAGTTGTCGGAGCAGTTCTGGCGATGTTCTTGAGGTATGCTCATTTTTTTTCTACTTCTACCATTTGTTTTATTTTGCATTGTTGACGCCTTTTGATTTTGTATCTTTCAGGAGCAAGGAGGTCCCGCTTGCGCTCGAGGCATAGAGGCTCGGACGAGGAGGAGCCTAGTCGGGGTAGACGATCTCCTGAGGTTCATCGGCATTCTCAGTCTTAGCGGGAGCCTCAGATTACTCAGCCGTTTCAGGAGGCTCAATGGCAGCAACCTTAGTCTTCCCAGCGCTTTCAGGGTCAGGGTCAGAGGCAGCGGCACTCGTTTTCACAGCCTTCACAGCCTGAGTTTAGGCTAGTTTTGACTCCCGTGGATCCTGGCTTATTTTCAGCTCCATCGTCTGGGATTCCTCCACCGGTGTCGGGCTTGTTTTCAGTTCCAGTGTATAGGACGATGCCTCCACCGACGATTCCCATGTCTTTGAGTCAGCCAACACCGTTTGCCAGTTGGACGGGTCCTACTTTGAGTTTGACTGCTGCTGGAGTCACAGGGACTAGTAGGGATACTACTCCCCGTACTCGGATGATGACGGGACTCTTTGGCTCACCGTTCCCGTATTCACAGGCTGGAGATGATACTGATCCTAACTCTTCTAGTTCTGCAGATTTTTGACTGAGGGTCTTTATTTGTACATACTGTGATGACACTTGACGCTGCTTATTTATTATGACTCATTTTGTACATTATTCACAGTTTATGTATTTATTGGTGTGTGTTAGTGTGTGCTTGAGACTCATTGTGTGTGATTGTGTATGTATTAATGACGCGACAAAAAAAAAATAAGTGGAGTAAGTGGAGGGTACCGACCTTCCCCAAAAGAAAAAGAAATAAAAAGACAAGAAGAAAAAATATAAATAAAATGAATAAAATATTAAAATTATAATAAATAAATAAATAAATAAATAAAAATAAAATAATAAAAATAAAATGATAAAAAAAGGTTGAGAATTTTATTGGGAATGAAACTCTCGAAAAACAAAAAAGTAAGCGGTGAAGATAAAATACTAAAAAAAAAAATCCGGATAGATACATGTTAAGATAAAAAAAGAAAACGCGTGGGTGCCGCGACATGGCACTGTACACCGTGTCACGGTAAAATCCGCCGTGTCGCGGTAAAAATTCCCGTGACACGGTGGGACTTCCCGTGTCACGGTGCGCGTATTCTACAACGGTGTGGTTTACGCGTACGGAAAGATAATTTCTGAGTAGTTCCGAGCGCTTTTGTTATAAAATAGGACCAGTATATTCGTGATATGCGTAATTACGAAACACAAAATAATTAGAATTTCATATTTCAATAATAATGTCTCAGAATTTTAATAATTCATCGCGCGACTGGTCTTATTCTTTTACCAATGCTCACAAAAGAGAGTTAGAATTGTTTCATGTCAGGGGTTTACTAGCCTTGAGGCATGTAGCGATTGGACATGATTTTCTTAGGGCAGCATTAGACTATTGGAGTCCAGAAACACATTGTTTTAAATTTAATTACGATGAAATCTGTCCCCTGCCGGAGGAATTTGGTGCCATCTTTGGATTTCCTGCTAGAAATCTTATTGCCATGCCTACCCTATGTGAATATTATTACCAAGATTTTGAACGCCATCTGAATCTAACAGATCTAGATTTAAACAGAATTGTGTGTGGTAATGAGGTAGACTTAGAAAAACTTGCAAATTTATATTTTAATCGCCATATCTCTGAGTCTTATCATATATATCGTAGAAGGGCATATATTTTTTGCATGTTTAGCAAGCTTTTATTTGCAAACGGTAGGGTAGGACATGCTTGTCTAGCGTCTGTGCTTGAACATGTTGAATCTGGGAGATCTCCTATGCCTACGTGCCTTGGAGACACATTTCGTGGCCTTGACGAAGCAAAAGCTGACCGGAAAGCCATCAGGAATGGCTCTCTGGTACTGCTGCAGGTAAAAATACGCTCCGAGTAGCCCCCGTGACACAAAACAGGCATCGTGTCACGGTGGCTCTCTGTCGTGACACGGTGAACTCTGCCGTGTCACGGTGGAATCTGCATTTTTTTTTATTTATTTATTATCGACTGATTTTTTTTTTTCGCAGATTTGGTTGATGGAGCGTTTAGAATTATTTGAATCCCCCGATGATATTAAAAAATATGTCCCTAACGATCTAGTCCGCATGAAGAAGAATTACTCTGTGAACATGTCGTATGAAGACTGGAAAAATTTCTTTGCAAAGAGGGAATTTTCCATTCGTTGGGTGGTGCCTTGGTGGAGGGTTACTAGGATGGTTGGTACGAATGATACTCCGTATTGCCGTGTTCCTAGTATCTCAAAACTGACTTTTTATTGTCCTTCTCGACTGATGCGGCAGTATGGACTTGAACAAGTAGTTCCACGCTATAACGATAGTCCTCGTGAAGTATCGTTGCATGAAAGTAACGTTCACAAATACGAGACTTATTGGATTGGAAGACCTTTGTGGATCGTTTCTGCAACTAACCAAGCTCCTCCTCCTTTATCTAGTGCATATAAGGCATGGTTGAATCCTAGAAGTAGGAGGGAACAAGTCGGATCACGCAAATCTGATGTGAAGAGTCGTTTTGGAAATAAGAAAGCACCTCCTAAAGATCGTCTAGGTCCAAGAACACAAGGGATTGAGTTTAAGACTCCTATAATGCCGAAAAGGAAGAATTATGTGAAAGGGGAGGGTAAAGAGAAGATGGTCTATAGAGATAAATAACCGAAGAATTTTAAGAAAGGTGAAAGGGGTGAAAGTTCGACTAGGGGTGTGACGGTTCGAGCTACAAAAGACACATTAATGGTGAAGGCCGACCTAGTTAAAAAAGAGAATGAGGTTCCTAAAGTGAAGAGGGATTAGATCAGTATTGCTTTGCTTTTATGATTTATAATTTTTTTTTTAAAATAAGGCGTATGATGCCAATAATTGTAGTCACATTTATTTCAATAATAATAGCATATTTATTTTGGCCTTAAATAAAAAATTACAATGACTTTTTTTTTTTTTAATATCCGAGTCAAGGAGTCGGACGCAATGGAAGAATGAAAATAAAAAAACCTCGAACAAATAATGAATTTGCAAAGACTGCGTCACTGAAAAAAATCGGAAAATCTGAAATTCCACCGTGTCACAGTGAAAAATTCCGTGACACGTTGGAAATTCCCGCTTCACGACATTTTTTTATTTTTTTGCTCAGGTCCACCGTGCCACGGTGGACTGTACCGTGACACGGTGGACATTCCCGTGACACGGCAAAACTACTTTTTTTTTTTTGCTCAGGTCCACCGTGCCACGGTGGACATTCCCGTGTCGCGGAAAACTACTCTTTTTTTTTGTTTTTTTTTTCTCAGGTCCACCGTGCCACGGTGGATTGTTCCGTGACACGGTGGAATGTCTCGTGTCGCGGCAAAACCCCCCCCCCTTTTTTTTTGTCGTGACGCAATGCTGAACTGACGCGTATACTTGATCGACAGAGGGAGGATTTTTTTTTTAAAGTGGCCGGGCCCCCTTGAGGGGTTGCCTACGTATCCTTAAAAAGGAATTAGGCCAAACGTAGCTCTATTTGGTCATGAACCCATGCAACTAGGAATAGAATTTCTTGAGTTGATCCAAGTTGGTTAAATTATGGAAACCGTTACCGTCCATGTCTACCAATTATGTCGCTCCGCCAGACAAGATGGCTTTAACAATGTACGGGCCTGACCAATTTGGTCTGAATTTTCCTCTTGGATCTAACACATTTTTACGAAGTGCCTTAAGCACCAGATCACCCTCTTTGATGTTCCTAGTCTTGACTTTTTTATTAAAATGTCGTGCCATACGCTGTTGGTAGGTTTGGACATGATGCAAAGCTGCCAAGCGTTTTTCATCAAGTAAGACTAGTTCATCATATCTTGCTCTAATCCAGTCAACTTCATCTAGTTGACTTTCCAACGCGATTCGGAGAGAAGGGATTTCGAGCTCTATTGGTTGTACAACTTCAACTCCATAGACCAAAGAGAAAAGGGTAGCCCCTGTTGATGTACGAACAGAGGTTCGATAACCCCAAAGGGCCAAATGTAGCTTACTTGGCCAATCCTTGTAATTTTCTGTCATCTTTTCGATGATAGTTTTCACATTTTTGTTGGCCGATTCGACCGCACCATTTGTTTGTGGTCTGTAGGGTGATGATCGGTGATGCTTGATATGATATTTCTGTAATAATTCCGCGCATTCGGCTTGGAAATGCGTTCCATTATCGCTGATCATCTCATGAGGTACCCCATAGCGGCATATGATATTTTTCTCAATGAATTGAGCTACGTGTTTCGCCGTTAGCTTAGCGTATGAAGAAGCTTTGACCCATTTGGTGAAATAGTCGATTGCTACGAGGATGAATTCATGCCCCCCTTGTCCTGGTGGCGTTATTTTTCCAATGATGTCGATACCCCAAGTGGAGAAAGGCCATGGAGAAGTATATGTGTAGAGAAGCGAAGGTGGAACATGCTGTAAATTTGCGTAGAATTGACACTTTATACATTTCTTGACGTATTCGTGACAATCTTTCTCCATAGTAGTCCAATAATAACCTTGTCATTGAATCTTTTGGACTAACATCTTTGCATTCATGTGCGTTCCACATATACTGGCATGAATATTTTCCATAGTTCTGTGTGCTTCTTTCTTGGCTATGCATAAGAGATTTCTCCCCATTGCGGTTCTCTTGTGAAGTTCTCCCTTGATGAGTACATAATGTGAGGCCAGGAGCCTCAAAGCACGGCGTGCCCTTTTATCAGTATTAGGAGGGTATTCTCCTCTTGTCACATAATTAAGGATATATCTATACCATGGCTCTTCATCTTCTTCTTGTGATTCTTGTTCATCGTCGAGTGCGTGAACGTAAGTCGGTTCATATCTTCTTTCTATGGCCAACGACATTCTGATTGTATCCATTGGAATTCGCACCATTGATGCTAATTTAGCTAGTGCGTCGGCGAATTGGTTTTCTTCTCTTGGCAAATACGTATATTCCACTTCATCTAGTTGCTTTGTGAGAGTTTCTAAATGAGCTTGATACGTAGCGAGACTTTCACTTCTCACCTTCCATCTCTTGGAGATTTGGTTAATGATTAGTGAAGAATCACCGTAGATTCTGAGCTTCTTAATTCCCAAGGCGAAAGCTATTTCTAACCCCAAAATTCATGCTTCATATTCCGCGGCATTGTTGGTGACATCAAAGTCGAGCTTCATGGAAATTGGGATGTGCTCTTCATTGGGTGATACAAGCAAGACTCCTACACCACAACCTTTTTGGTTCGAAGCTCCATCGAAATAGAGTGTCCAACTATCGTCTTCGGTCATGAGTAAATCTTCGTCAGGGAAATCGTACTCATCACCTTCTTTCTCAAGTTCTTCTAGCGGAAAGTCTGCTAAGAAGTCAGAAACCGCAGAACCTTTGATGGCTTTTTGTGGTACAAATTTTGAAGTCGAACTGAGCAAGATTGACTATCCACCTTGATAATCTGCCATTGAGGGTTGCTTTTTCGAATAAGTATTTGAGAGGATCCATTTTGGACACGACATGCACTGTATGAGTGAGCATGTAATGTCTTAGTTTCAATGTCGCCCACACAAGTGCGAGACATAACTTTTCAAGTGGTGTGTATCGTGTCTCATATCCTTGAAGCTTCTTACTCAAGTAGTAGATTGCATTCTCCTTGCTTTCAATCTCTTGTGCTAGCATCTCCCCCATCGTTTCTCTTGTGACCGTAAGGTAGAGTCGAAGAGGAAAGTAAGGTATTGCTGGCGCTAGCACAGGTGGGTTTTCCAGGTACTCTTTGATTTTGTCGAAAGCTTTTTGGCAATCGTCATCCCATGTGACTGGGACATTTTTCTTAAGCTTCTTGAATATAGGTTCACATATCGTTGTGAGTTTTGATATGAACCTACTTATATATTGCAAACTTCCAATGAAACCTCGAATCTCCTTCTCATTCTTGGGCGGTGGCATGGCCATGATCGCTTTTACTTTTGTGGGATCTATTTCAATCCCTTGAGAACTGATCACATATCCAAGTAATTTGCCTGACGTGACTCCGAATGCACACTTTGCTGGATTTAATCTCTTGTTGTATTTGCGGAGTCTTTCAAAGAACTTGCGAAGTGCAATGATGTGGCCTGGGCGATCTTTAGACTTAACGATCATATCATCGACATAGACCTTTACCTCTTTGTGCATCATGTCATGTAACAATGTTGTAGCTGCTCTTTGGTAGGTGGCACCCGCGTTTTTCAACCCGAATGGCATTACCGTATAGCAATATGTACCCCATTGTGTGATGAATGTGGTTTTCTCCATATCTTCTTCAGCCATCAATACTTGATTGTATCCGGCGTAGCCGTCCATGAATGATAGGAGTGCATGGTTTGCTGTGTTATCGACTAGAATGTCAATGTGAGGTAGAGGGAACCCATCTTTCGGGCTTGCTTTATTGAGGTCCCTGTAATCAACACAGATCCTGACCCTTCCATCCTTCTTTGGAACTGGAACCACATTTGCTATCCATTCTGGATACTTGGATACTTTGATGAAACTTGCGACCAACTACTTTCTGATTTCTTCTTTGATTTTGTGAGCCACATCCGGTTTCATACGACGCAGCTTTTGTTTGACAGGCTTCATACCTGGAATGAGTGGTATTGTATGTTGAGCTATATCCTTGTCAATTCTTGGCATATCTTGGTATGCCCAAGCAAATACATCAACAAATTCACTAAGCAAGTTAATTAGCTCTTTGCGTTCATCTTGACTTAGTGTTAATCCAATTTTTACTTCTTTAACAGTCGTATCATTGGAAATATTAACTGTTTTTGTATCTTCGATAACTGCTGTTTTATTTTCGTGTTCTTCCATTGCTTTTATTATTTCTTTGTCATTTTTATCATTAGCAAAGCAATATTGATCATGGTTAGGGGAATGACACGCATCGTAAGCAAAGGTACTCATTTTATTAAATTCATCGGCTAATACATCAAGAGGGGCAAGGTCAGCTGCGACCTTACCGGAAAGAGAAGACTCAACAAGAGACTCAGGATTGGACTCTATAGCAGAAAGAGGGTGAGCCTCAGACTCTAAGGACTCGTCTACAGACTTAGACTCAGACTCGAACTCGGACCCAGACGACTCAGACTCATCAAACATAGGACCTTCGCTAGCGGTTATTTCCAACTTCTCTCCGCTTGGTGTAGTGATCCTCAATGTCTTGCGCCACCCCTTTGAAATATTATCAGCTTGGACAATTAACTCGGAGTGGTCAAAATCCTTGTTTTCTATAACACCTTGAACGAGCTCGGAATTATCTTTACAGACGGGCTTAGACTCATTCTTCTCCATTCCAAAAAGCAGGTTGATGCCTAGATCATCAGAGTTTGGGCTAGCTTGTTTCTCAGTTGTGAAGAGCTCTTCGTCTTCATCAACAAAGTCACAATCAAGGAACATCTTGAATCCTAGTTCACGCTTCCCATCGTGGACGAATGGCTCAGAGAATTCATAGCATGGGAAGTCTTCCCCTTCTTTAATGTACTGGCCATTGAGGGTGAATGGATATGGATCCATGGCCATTTCCGTCTTCGTGATTCGAGCATTATTGCGAGCCTTTGTATTCAAGAAATCTTGTTTCACATATTCTTTTGATGGCTTGAATCCCAAGCCAAAAGTATCCTTCTTGAGTGCACCAGGATGCCCCCAAAGTTCGGCCATTTTCTTTTTGAGTCCGAGGGTCATTCCAGGGAAATGCCCTTGCTTCTTCAAAATGGCATTAATATTGGTGTTTGAATAGGGATCGAAGTCGAGATGGCACTTTTCCTCTCCTTCAATCACAAGAACATCATCGAGTGAAAACCCCTAAAGATCTTCGTCTTCTTCGTCATGTTCCACATGGACGATAGGAGTGTCGATAACTTGAATGCGCATAGGAGAGGCATCAATGGTAATTGGAACCCCTCCAACTATGGCTTTCACTTTCTGGTGCAGCGATGATGGAATCGCCTTTAGCTCATGAAGCCAAGGGCGTCCTAACAACAAATTAAAATAGGCCTTAATATCTACCACCTGAAACTTGGTGCGACGTTCAATGGCCCCAGTAGTTATGTTTAGTGTGATAGTACCCATGGCTTGACGGCGAGTATTATCATAAGCTCGAATCCCTTGGGTCGAGGGAGTCAGTTCTTCATTCTTTATGCCCAACTTCTTTGCAGTGCGAAGTGGGCACACATTAATTGCAGAGCCATTATCAACCAGGCTCATAGGAACATTCATCTGCCTACACACTATAGTGAGGTGTAAGGCCTTATTATGTTGATCCCCTTCCGGGGGTAGATCCTTTGTCAGAAAACGAAATCAGATTGCTAGTACTTAGTAATTTAGTAGTGAGAAAGTTGACCAGTCCTTGAGGAGTCATATCATCATCAACTCCTATTTTCACCAGAGCATTCATCACAGCCTTTCGATGCTCATGAGAGGTGGCCAAAAGCTTCCATACATTCATCTCCACCTTGGTTTTTTGCAATTGTTTGACCACATCGTTGTTCACAGGGTCGATGGGATCAACTATCATATGTGATTGTGGTGGAGGTGGAGGTGGAGGTGGAGGTGGACTAGATTGTTGCAACCGTCCACTTCTGGTGAGAACCTTGACCTTAAGGTCTCCCCAAACATCTTCACTTGTGCCAAGGGATGAACAGGCTATATCCTTGAGATAGACGTCTTCATCGCCGCTATCCCAAATTGCATTCACTTCTTCAGAACTCGAGACAAATATAATTTCCGGCAGAGGTTCATTCATAGGTTGAATGAGTATTGACGGATCAAAGGAGACTTCATCTCCCATGATAGCCAAGGCATCGGAAAGAGGGTCTGTTTGAATGTTAGGCTTCTTGCCCCCTAGAGGGACAAGAAGTTGATTAGCATCAATTAGGTCTTGGATCGCATCCTTCAACCTCCAACACTTCTCAGAATTATGACCCTTGCCTTGATGAAACTTGCAATAAGCATTGGGGTCATAGCTAGCAGTCCTATTCTCCGGTCGAGGTTCTGGAAACGGTCTAATTGGCATAATCAGTCCTTGACCATGCAAACGGTCAAAAGCAGCATCATAAGTCATTCCCAAAGGCGTGTAAACCCTCCTTTGCCTTTGGAATCTTTGAGGAGGAGTAGTAAGGGCCAGCACATCGTTGATATTGATATTGTTGGTAGCATTATTGGGCTTGGAAGACGAAGAAGAAGGAGTGTCGTTCTTCTTGTTTTTCCAAGTGCTGTTATTATTGTTGCTACCAGTAGTCTTCATCAGTTCATCCTCAATATTGATCCCAATGTCGTATACAACTTCAAAGGTACTCAGAGGCAAAAACTTCAAGTGTTGCTTGTACTTATGAGTCAGATTGGCAATGAACAAACGAACCATCTCTTTTTCCTTGGGGGGATCCACCAAGAGCGCGGATGTTTCCCTCCACCTGCTTAAGTAAGTGGTGAAGCCTTCATTCTCTTTCTGTTTGAGAATGGAGAGTTCACGTTCAGAAGTCCTGGCTTGAATGTTACACTTGTAACGATTCATAAAGCTTTCAGCAACATCCTCCCAGGTCGCGACATGTTTGGATTCCAAAGAGTAAAACCACTGTTGACAGGCATGCTCCAAGGAAATAGGGAACACTGTAGGGATGAGTGTCACATCTACTCCCTTAAGAGCCACGGTTGCAGAAAAAGCCTTCAAATGGAAAAGCGGATTATCAGTAGGCTTGAATTTGGGAATGTCAGCAGTGGAAAACTTCTCAGGAAGCTTGTCCCTTATGGACAAAGAGGTGACAGGTTGTTCCACATAAGTGAATTCTTCAGAAATCTTACTCATCTGTTCCTTAATCTTGTCCATTGCAGCGGTAGTGACATTGTTTTGATTGTCTTTCTCTACCGTGTTGACCCTAGTGGTGAGTGTCAGCATCATGTTAGACAACATTTCAATTGTCTTGTTGATGTTCTCGATGTCTTCCTTAGTAGCCATTGGTTGAAAGTAGACTGGAGATGGATCTTTTGGAGATTATTGTGGTGGTTTCCTTGTACGCCTCTTTGGTATAAGAGGTTGTTGAGGTATTGACTCGAACCGTAACAATCTACCCCTGCTTCTTGACCAAGTGTTGTGATACCGAAATAAACACATCTTTAATGACCGAACTTAACCTTAACCCATCCGGAAAAATAAATAAATAAAATAAAATTGAATTTTTTTTTTTTTTTAAATCTATAATTTTGAAATTCTATTTATTTATTTTTTTATTTTAAAAAAATAAAAATATGGGAGGATAGTATCCGACTTACTCCGAAAAAAAAACGACACAAAAAAAAGACTACCCTAGAATACGGTCAAAAAGTGGTACACGACTAAAGAAAAAAGTGTGTGGACACGATATGTGAGTGATTAAGTGAGGTTATGGACGCGTGTTTTGACCGTACAGCTAGACATGACACCAAACTAAACATATAAGCTACATACGTACGCATAAAAACCGAAAAAGACTGACCGGACACTTTTCCTAGGCACCGTGTCACGGTGCTGACTGTCGTGACACGGTGCAGTCTACCGTCAGACGGTAGAAAGCCCCGTGTCACGGCAATGTTCACTGTGGCCCGACAGAACATGCCGTGACGCGGTGCGCAGTTCCAGGTCTGTTTTGTGATTTTTCTAGATTTTAATCGATTTTAGGTCCGTACTAATTACTATGTGAAAATACAAACCCTCGGTCATGGGTTAAACAAAAGAGTAAACACATGAAGGTTAGCACCAAACATCCATGTAGCATTTAGGCACGATGATGTAAAAAAAAAGTTTGCAACCTAGAGTCAAGATCTATGTTCAACTATTGGTCAAGCTTTGGGTGTCAAAAGGGTACCATGGTTTAGAGTTTGGACGCGTTAGCAAGGCAGCCTCCCTTGAGGGTGTATGCCAACGGGCGGCTCCGTGAGTTCGTGATGAAATCGAACTCGACTCCATGGTTTGGGTGGATTTAATAACTCGGATGAACCCTTATTGCCATGAGCGTTTTTGGGTTGATAGAGCTTAAATCCCCCGGGGCTAAGACGCATGTATAACACACACGTTTTTTCAGAAAAATCAAAGGAAGTTGACTGTGAGAAGAGAAAATAAGCCACCGGACTGATTTTAGGACTGTCGTGACACGGCAAAAATTCCCATGCCACGGTACTGTACACCGTCAGACGGTGCAATGTACAGTGACACGGCAGATTTTGCCGTGGCACGGCAGTCAGAAAATCATACTAGTGCCTTGTTTTCCTTCGTACGCAATCAAGTTATTCAATTTTTCCTACGGGACAGACCTAAATGCGACGTTAAAACGTCTATGCATATGCAAAAATGCCAAATTAATCACAGGAATATTTTTCAAGAATCTTTCAAGTCTCATCCACTCATCTTAATTAAATATCGATCACTCAAATCGATAAATAACCAAGAATCCTCCCAAGTGGAGTTGCCAAATTGTAGGCGTCGCTTGAAGTGCGCCTATTTTAAAGCATGTGTGAATATGCTTGGCACTCATAGAAAGTGGGAATTGACATAATACGATAAGGGACACGATTAGGGACAAGGAAAGTAGGGAGCCGCCAACAAGTTTTTAAGGAACTTGTAAATCGTTCACGGATCATAAAAGGCAACCATGAATAAGGGACAACGATAGGAAACAACGATTGACCCGTGAAGGTTACACCCCATTCATAATCCATGAGATTACTAACTCCATATGGTTCGGAACCACGAAAGGAGGATCGGGGATGATGGTACGAAGTGAGTCATGGAGTCACATACGCCCGTATTGACCTCTACTCGATTCTTATAGTGAAAAGTGATTCCTGCGATCTCAAAGGCATACAAACAGAGATTCAATTTCCTCCAAACTATTATTAAGATAAATTGGTTAAATATTAATGCAACACATAATTCTAAAATATTAATGATCACTTGATTAAACGATAAGATTAAAAGGAACCTAAACCGGTTGTCCAAATTATCTTATTAGGTGTGATTTTCAATTACGTATTCCCTTTAACATGCAATGTTGTGATCATAAAATAAGCATTAATATTGGAAGAAATTTAACAATAATTCCAACAATATAAAATCGTTAGAAAAATAATAAAAATAAAAGGAACATAATTCTTACTTTGATTCTATTTGTTTGTAACTACAAAATAATAAACGAGTTAGTAACTTCAAGGAAATAATAATAAAACAATAATTAAATTAAATTAAATAAAGTAGAGTTGATTTGGGGCCAAACCCTCAAACAGTTCTACCTTTCACGCCTTGGCTTAAGGACAGAACCCTGAGTAAAGTACGGACTCCTGGGAGTGCTTGAAGAAGGAATTTTGGAAGAAGAAGGGTAGGCTAGTGTTTAGGCTAAAGCATAGAAGAGAGAAAAAACTAGAGAATTAATCCATGCCCTGTACATCAGAAATGAGGGGGTATTTATAGGAGAAAATGTGCTGAGGGAACACACGGAACCCTAAAATGATAAAAACCCTAAAAAAGTATCCCGCGACATGGCAAACAGTACCGTGACACGGGAAGTCCCACCGTCAGACGAGAAACGTTCCCGTGACACGGTGCAATTTTTGAGTGTCGCGGGAAATTTTTAGTAGACGGGGAAGAAAACGCGTTAAGGGTTTACGCGAAAAGGACACGGAAATTCCCGTGTCACAGCAAGATTCCCGTGTCACGGGAAATCCCACCGTCGGACGGGAATAATTCCCGTGACACGGTGGGTTCCTGCCGTGGCGCGGGAATTTTCAGCCCGCTTTTCCGTCTAAATACATTTTTAACCCTAATTTCGTTCAGAATTTAAGTGCCGATTGATAATTTTGGGCCTTTTTCTGATTTATTATTATTTGGGCTAAAATAAGAAAATAAGTAAATAAAATAAATAGAAGGCTAAAATCAAAACTATGCTTTTACCAAACATCAAGACTAATCCATGGACTATTCAAAAATACGATTTAATCAAATACAATTTTTAAGCACTCTCGGGATTAAATACTGAACCTGAACAATAGTGGCGGTGAAAGGTTGTTCATCATTGGGTTTAGGTTTGGGGAGACATTTTTAGGTGTCTACAGTATTATTATGATAGTTATGGGTTAAACTCTTAGAAAACCCTTACGAGAGCATCACTCGTCCTCTAGGGCGATCTAGGGGTTTAAATGGCTTGTCTTTAGTTTCTAAAATTGACCGTGATTCCTACGAAAGTGAGTTAGTGAATATTCTCGTATCCTCTCTTCTTTGGTTTGTTTGAATAAGCTCATCACTTTCCATCCCTTGGTTATGTTTTACTCGAGGACGAGCAAAAGATAAGCTTGGGCGCATTTGATGGGTGTCATAAATGGCACCCATTTGATGAGTATTTAGGTTGTTTTCATCCTCTTTTCATAGCTTTCTTGCTTAATAAATGCTTAGTTTTATTCTTTGTTGCTTAGTTTTACCTTTCCACTCTTATTTTGTAGCTTTTGTGTATTTCGTTGGTTTTCTAGCCTTTTCTCCTTTATTTGCTCTATTTCCGTGGTTGTAGGTAATGTACGAGGTTCAGGTCTTGATATTGGTGATCTACTAAGGTGGAGAAATCCTTTGGAGCAAGCTCAAGGCAATTGGAAAGCTCAAGATGCAAGGAAGTGGAAAGTCCAAGTCTTGGCTCTTGTGCTCTCATGTCATGCTACCATTAAGAAGTGTTGTGCCCACTAATCAAGATCATTAGCTACTGCCACTCCTAGTGTTCATCACCATCATAAGTCATGCGACCTTAGCAAACGCACGAAGCCGCGAGAATCTCGAAGGAACCCAGCTAGGCGCGGGCGCATAACAGGGAGGCGCGGGCGCACCTACGGGTGGCGCGGCCGCACCTAAGGGTGGCGTGGGCGCACCCCTTGCGTGCATGGGCGCACCTCCCTCTGCTGCCCGGGCGCGCCTTTGTGGGTATTTTATGCTCAGTTTTTGGTGATTTCGCGCCTCTATATATATCTTTTTAAACCCGATTTTTGTAGCAAGTTTTTAGAAGAAGATTTTGATCATATTCTTAGCTTAGTGGAGAGATTCTCTCTCTAGTTTTAGGGTTAGTTTTAGGAGTAGATTTTAGAGAGAGAAAGTGAGGAATTTCAATGGTGATTTGAGAGATTAAAGATGCAAGGGTGACAATTGTATTGGAGATCTTCTGTATTATCAATGAGCATTTCTAACTCTATCTCATTTATTATTTTGATTAGTTTGTTTAATTTGATTTGATTGGATTTTGATGTTTGACCTTTGGTTAGTGTAATTGTTCTTCATATTTTGTTGATTTTTGATTCCTTTAGTTGTTTGTTGATTTGATGATTTTGTTAGAGTAGTTTCCTTGCTAGGGTGATAGTGAAGCTTATATTATGTGATGGATTAATGTTAATTAGGGGATAATTGATGGAGTTGATGATGTGATTAAATTGGTTAATTGATTATGTGCATGTGTGTGTTTGATTTAGGCTTGATCACCCTAGTTATTCACACTAGATTGCATTGTAAGTTCACATTGATACGGACCATTGATTTGTGGCTTGCATTTACACGATTGAGGTGTCTTGTGACGTTTCCTAGCTAGAGTTTATCGTAGTTGACGCTAGTTAGACCTCTAGGAGAATAGCTTGATATGCTCTTTTGGTTGCATGATTGATCTTCCCTCACATTGCTTGACTTAGTCGACTTTCTATCCCAATTTGCTATGTTCATTGCTATTATTTGTGAATCATAATCCCTAGCACTTTATTTGTTCGGTTTCTCTGTTTAAGTAGTTGTTAGTGTCACCTTTTATCCTTAGACTTTGACCTAGCTTAGGCACATAATTCAAAGCATTTAGACATTACCGTTCCTTTTGGTTCGACCCTTGACTTACCTCTATACTTGTATTTAGGTTAGTTGAGTGTTTATAAATTTTGTTTGGCTTAGGGAGGATTAGTCCAACGGCCTAGTTCACCCCATGTCAGTAGGCGGTAGGCGAAGGCGGAGCCGCTTGGCTTCTTGTTTGGGGTAAGCTGAGAAATTGCTTCTTCTGCAAAAGGAGACACATGGGTGATTAGTAAAGTATAAATAAAAACAATGCACAACAATACACTCATCTGGCTACCTACCTTGACACTTTTCTATGCTAAGGCCATTGGAGGCCAAATAAACTAGGTCCATTAGCTATTCATAGTGGGGGATATAACAATTAAAGGTTATCTCTTTCTCAGCACTCCCCTTCATGGTCTTTTTCTCCACTTTAAATAAACCAGGCTCTAGAATCTGGTGCCAGCCCTCTTTAGATACTAGCGGGAGCATTGCTTTCTGGCCTAGGATATAGGGATTTTTTTTTCCAGGAGTTAAATTTTTTGTTCTGGCTGGTATTTGGAGAAGATATTATATATAATTTGTTTCTCCAGTCTTTCAACTTGGACTCTTTTCCAAGAAACATCATATACCCCTTATTACTTGTTAGGGTATACCAGTCTGATGAGTGTTATTTATGGCACTCATAGGGTAGTCTTTTAGGGTTATTTCTTTCCCTTTTTCATGCTTTCTTCTCTTATTTTTGGTCCTTTTTCCTTAGTTTTCTCTTTCTCCTCTTTTCTTTATGGTTCTCGTGTTTTCCTTTTATTTGGCTCTTTTTCCTTTTATTTCCTTTCTTTGTTTGCTTGTGTAGGTATTTGGAGAATCACCTTTGCAAAGGAATCGAGTTGGGGCCTTAATGATCAAGTAAGGAAGAAGCATTTGGCTAGAGAGGGCTTAGAGAGGCCTTGGAGAGGCCTCGGAGAGGTCTCCAAGGTATTTCCAGCAGGCCGCGGGCGCGGGTTAGTGGAGCCGCGGGCGCGGGCTTGAGAAAAGCAAATTGCAAGATTTTGGCAGGAGCTTCCCGCGGTTGCCCCGCGGGCTCTCCACGGGCGCGGGAAATCTGGATAGGGCGCTCCATCTCAGAGAGACCGCGGCCCCCTGATTGAGTTTTGGGAGCAGGGGATTGTCCGCGCGCACGGCATCTTTGGCCGCGGGCGCGGGTCCATCTTGTCGCGGGCGCGGGTGCTGCCCAGAAAGCCCGCGGAGGGTTCCGTACCCATTTCTCCGCGGCCGTGGATTCATCGAGAGAGACCGCGGGATTTGCCGGTTTCTTCTTTACCTATAAATAGAATTGTAATTCCTTTTTCAAAAGGGGACTTTTTGATAATTTTTCATTAGCTTAGTTTTAGAGAGAGAATTTAGAGAGAAGTTAGAGAGAAGTTCTTGGTTTTGGATTTGTAACTCAACATTTGATCAATCAAGTTTGGATTTCTTCATTTTCAATCATCAATATTAGTGAGAATCTCTTCCTTCTTTCATCTTTTACTTACTTGCTATTTGATTTTTGCTTGTTGCTTGTTCTTCTTTGGATTTGAATTTGATATTGTTGATTATTTTGATTTCTCTTAGATTTTGATATAGAAATGAAGATTAAAGATATTTCTAGTTATTTGTTCTTGAATTTCACCATGATTAGTGAGTAGATTAGTTGCTAGGGAAAGGGGGAAGCATGTTTGATTAATGAAATTGCTAGTTGATGCTCTTTGATTGATTGATTTGTTGCAATTAAATTGGTTGACATAGTTTTGCATGTGATTGATTAGACTAGGAGTGATCAACCTATAAGATTAATCTAGATTGCATTGCAACTCTTAATGACATGAACAATTGAATTGAAAGTTGCTCTAATTGATTGGGTTTGCTTGTGATCCTTCTTGATTTGCCTTTCATAGTGACACCTAGATTGGCCTATAGGAGATAGCATTTGAATTCTCTTGGTTGCTACTATTGTTTGTCCATTGCAATACTTGAATTAATTGATTGAGCTCTAAACTAGCATTATCATTGAACTTACATGTGGAACCCATATCCCTAGTGTCTAGACCTTTGTTTTACTTGATTAGACTTGTTTTAGTTTACCATAGTGCCAACCATAATCTCAACTCCATCTTCGAGGTAGCTTGACTTAGACTCTAGTTTTCATCATTGCATTCCCTAGGGATCGACCCTTAACTTGCCCTATATTCATATAAGGTTGGTTAGGTGTTTACAAATTTTGTTTGACTTGGGGGAAGGGTAGATAACGACATACATTTTCCTCTCGTCAAAATGGCGCCGTTGCCGGGGAACGGTGTCTTTGTTTGAGTGTTTTTGATTGCTTGAGTCTAGGTCTTTGTGTATATTTTTACTTTTATTTAATTTTTGTTTGTTTTGTGAAAAAAAAAGAAAAAAAAATGGCATGTCTATCATTTCCTCAATATAGCAATGAGCCTTTTTGTGAATATTTCATTAGACTTGAGGGATTTTTGGACTATAATTGTTGTAATATTTGGGAGGCTTGTGAGATTTGTTATTTTGGTTTGAATGAGCAAACTAGGGATGAAGTTGAATGTATGCATAATGGTGAATTTAGAGCTTTGTCAATTGATGATGCTTGGGATTTTTATGTTTGGCTTGCTAGGGATTTTTATGATAAGGGTAATCATGAGTCTAATATTGATATGCAATGTCTTGATTCTTCTAATATTAGCATGAATTCCCATGATTTGTCACATGATCCCTTAAGTGAACCTAGAACACATGATTTCAACTTTATTTCTCCTTTTGTTCATGATAATGAAGTGCAAGCTCAAGTTGATGCTAATGGTGTGTTTCAATATTCTTCATTATTTACCATGCCTTTTTGTGATGTGCTTCATTCCCTTAATGATGAATCTCATGTTATAAATTGTGCCCCCACTCCCCAATGTGATGTATATGCTCATGATCTTAATGTTGATTCTTCCAATATTGGTTGTACTTCTTCTTCTCTTGTTGAGCCTCAACCTTCTACATCTTTTGAATCTCTTGTTGATACATTTGAGTCTCAAATTAGGCGCACTGAGATTGATAATGAGTTTGGGCCTAGTAAGGAGATGATTCTTAATTCTATGAGAGGTCAATTAGATATAATGAAAAAGAATGAGGAGCGTATTGAGGAGGAAAAGAGAAGAGGAGAAGAGTTGGAAAATGAATTGTCATCCTTGATGCTTGTATGTGAAAAATCCCTATCCAATGTGTGTGTTGAGGATGATGATGATGATTTTGAACAACCAAGAGAGGGTGAGGATCCTTTTGGTGAGCATGTTATTGATGGCGAAGGAGTTGAAAACAAAGAGAGTGTTGAATTTGATTATCCTAACCCTCCTTCCCATCTTGATGAGTCTCTTGTGTATGATTGTGATTCTTCTATCCATGAGTATCTAGACTCGTTTGAGGTTATGTCCAATGCATTCTTTGAGAGTCAAAAGAAAACCCATAGCCTTTTAAATGAGTTCATTAAGGATGCTTCATGGGAGAGAGATGAGTTTGAAATGAATTTGCATCCATTCATGCATGGTTTTGAGACCTTGGGCTTTAAAGTTGTTGAGGGAGTAGTTGTTCATAGTTGTTATGGAGGGGATTATGTTGTTCCTCTTGGAGGTTGGATGTTTGAGGGAGATGGATATCATGAGTGTTCTTCTTTTGAGGACTCTATGATTGATTTCCATGCTCTTATTGGTGATTTGAGGCATGGTGGTGAGAAAAAGTTCATTTGTGAGACCATAGCCCCTTTTCTCTTTTCTCATACCCCTTTTTCAAGAAGATTCAACCATATCCCTTACACTCCTATTTCCCTCCCTTCTTTTGTCAATGAGCCTATTGGGGACCCTTTTGTCTATGATGATTTGTATGAAGCTCATTTGTCCCCAATTGAGGTAAAGGGTGACGTTGCCACCCAAAAATATTTTGAGGAGAGTTTGCCTTTTTTTTCTTTTTCTTCATATTTTGTTGAATTTTCTTTTGATTCTTCCTCTTCCTTTTCTTGGCATCTCTCTCCTCATTTGCGTGCACTATCCTTGTTTCACGTACTCTTCGCGTCATTTTCCTACCTTCTCTCCTATGAAATGTGTAGTAGTGCATTTGACAAGCTCTTGCGCGCGTTGAATTATTATTTTCTAGAGCGGTCAAGCTTGGACCTTAAGCAAGCCTTTCTCGGGAAGTAACCCGTGTTTTATTGCTTCCATTTTCTTTTCTTTTTAGAATAGATTTTATCTCATGGAAATGTTTATGTTCCTTTTGCTAGGTACATGACTTGATATACTTTGGTGCTTCTATTTGGATCAAGAATCAAGGAAGATTGGCACCACATTTGCTAACATAGAGAAGGCAAGATTCAATATTAGAGGTTGTTAGCTTTGAAAGGTTAAAATTGGGTCATTTGCGGGTATTTACACCCACCTAATATCCGGTAATATCCTTCCTTGCTCTTTCTCTAGTGGATGATGACTTGTTGGACATTTGTTGGTTTGATTGGATTAATCTCCTTGTTTTTCCCCTCCCGTGGAATATTTGATTTATGTTTGAGCATGTTGTCTCATTCAAGCTTGGGGGAGGGTATTCTATCATGTTTGGTGGAATGTTGATTCATATATGTCATGCACCTTTGTATATGCTTTTCCATGTTCTCATATTTTGAAAAACTCCAAAAAGATTTTTGTTTCTATCAAGGCAAAATTGCATTGTGTTTTGTTTTGTTATTGCTTTGGACATAATAACATTTGGACTTGTATACTTGAATGCTTTTCTTCCTAAATGGTAGTGGTGTGCACGGTTTGAGATACGTTTGGTTGATTCTAGGATAAAGCATGCTAAGGTAGTTGCCTAGAACTAGGGGGATCATGAAACCGGATTCTACTTGTTTGTGGCATGTTGGTAGTTGCTCCCTATCTTCGATTTGACAACCTTAGTGAGTTTTTGCTACAACTATGTGAGATTTATATTTGTTCAAGCTTCCATCATATTCTTGCATGAGCGGCATGGGGTCCTTGACTTTGCAAGCCTAATCTATAAAGCTTGATGTATGATTCTTAAACCCGAGACCGAGCTATCTAGGGAGGACAAAGGCACCTTTTTCGGGGTGGTATTTTTCATTTTTAGGTTAGTTTGATTCATATTTGTTTTTGGGTTTCCATTTGCCTTCTTGCAACCATTTGAGCCTTATACCTTCTTTTCAAGCCACATCTTTAGTTCTTTGGCCTTTTGTTTCATTTTCTTTCTATTCTTGGTTTTTTGTGAAGCAAATTGATCACGTATGATGGAGTTTGTGGTGGATAAGTTGGAAATTTGGTTTTTATGAGTGCTAGTTTGTGATTAAGTCTTCTTTGTGAATAATGGCAAGTGTTGAGTAAAAGCCGTCCTTAATCATAAAAGGCATGGACTAATAAATTGCATTATAGAAAAAGTCGTCCGAATTTAGCAAAAGGCGAGGACATTGCAAGTTTAAGTAAAAAAAAAAAAAAAAAAAAAAAAAAAAAAAAAAAAAATTGAAAAAAGTGAAAATTCAAAAATATTTTGATGTATTCTTTTCTCTTTCTAAGCATTGAGGACAATGCTTCATTTAAGCTTGGGGGAGAAGCGTTTACGCTTTTTGTATATATTTCTTGTGAGTATAGCTTCAAATAAGCTTGGGGGTGTTGCTTTTGCTTGGTGATTTCTTGATCGTGTTGTTAAGGATTGATCACCCTTTTGCTTCACTTTTTAGGAAAACCTACAAATTTTAAATTTTAGCCTACCTTCACCCTTTATGCCTTATGTTACAACCTTGGGGAAAGACCTTTCGACCTAGAAAGTTGAGTCACTATTCGGGGGAGGGAATCATGGGTCATTGCCTAAGGAAAGGGGATGCGAAGTCAAGATGTCGAGTAGCCCAAAAATTTGATCTTTTTCCGGTTCCTTCGCGGAATCTATGCGATGCTCACTATGGGGAGATATGAGATTAGTAGGGGGAACGCGGTAAGACCGTTTGGGATGAAAGTGGAGTGTGATAACTAGTTCCTATGCTTAGCATTTTTATGTTTCAATCAACCTTAGGTATCTTATAGCGTGCACTCCCTTACTTGTTTAGAAAGACTTGCATTCATTGTGCTTGTACATTTGCAAAAGTCCTTTCATGAACATTTGTTTGCTTTTCTTGTATTTTGTTTTCTTTTTCAATTCATGCTTTGCCTTGTTTGTATTATTATGAGAGTTATGGGTAAACTCTTAGGATACCCTTACGAGAGCATCACTCGTCCTCTAGGGCGATCTAGGGGTTTAAATGGCTTGTCTTTAGTTGCTAAAATTGACCGTGATTCCTACGAAAGTGAGTTAGTGTATATTCCCATCTTCTCTAGTTTTCTCGTTTCTTTCTTTGCTTGAATAATGTCATCATTTTTCCCTTGGGTTTGATTTTGTTTTTCTCGAGGACGAGCAAAAGTTTAGCTTGGGGGAATTTGATCCGTGCCATTTATGGCACCTTTAGGCTATGTTTTCTTTATATTTCTATGCTCCTTTGTAGTCTTTCATGTCGTGTTTTTAGATAATAATGCTCGATTCGCGTGTTTTTGTGTTAGTTTAGAGAAATGCATGCTTTTAATGGCGTTCTTATCATTTTATTCATTTCTCGGCTATTTCTCTTGATTCTCCGTTTCTTTGTCTTGTTTTTTAGGTAAGTCGCGGGCTATATGCATGGGAATTGAAAATAGCACCCACTAGGATCAATATGCAATTTTCGGAATTGAATTTGAGTTTGAAACAAAGGAAAACGAAGGATTGCAAAGTATCAAATAAGACCTTTGTCCATTGTTTTAGTCATATCTCAAGTTCTACAGATCGGATTAGGGTGATTCAAGTTGGTTTGGAAATTAGACTTGAAGAGCTTTCCAATGATAGGTCGCACGCCTTCATACGATTCTTAGATCGGAAGTTACAGCCTTCTGAAGTTGGCCCTGGATAACTGCCGCGGGTGCGGGCTACAGTACCCGAGGGTGCGGGGTTGCTGCAGCTCCAAAACTGCCGTATTTGGGCAGTAAGCACCCGCGGTTGTCCCGAGGGCTCCCCGAGGGCGCGGGCCTTGGCCCCACAGGCGCGGCTATCGGGGTGTCCGTTCCCCTCCGCGGGCGCGGGTTTCTGGGTCTTTTACGATTTTAAACTTCTTTTCTCCTTTTGTTTATATAGTTTTTGGTTTCCTTTATTCTTCATTCATGTAATTCTTTAGTTTTAGAATAGTTTTCTCTCTCTTAGGTTGAGAGCTTCTCTCTCTAGATTAGGCTAGATTAGGAGTAGTTTTAGAGAGAGAAAGTGAGGAATTTCAATGGTGATTGAGAGATTGAAGATGCAAGTGTGACAATTGTGTTGGAGATCTTCTTAATTATCAATGAGCATTTCTAAACTCTATCTCATTCAATTGCTTTGTTTAATTTGATGTTTGTTTGGTTTGATTTTGATATTTGATGTTTGATTAGAGTAATTGTTCTTGATATTTTGTTGATTCTTGTTCTCTATAGTTGATAGTTGATTTGATGATGTTGTTTGAGTAGTTGTTGGCTAGGAATTGGGTGAAACTTGTATGATTGATTAATTGTGATTAATTTTGGAATTGTGTTGATTAATTGTTGAGATTAAAGTGATTAATGAAGGTTTGCATGTGTGTAATTCAATTAGGCCTTGAGAATTATGCTAGATTGCATTGTAATTGCTAATGACACGAACAATTGATTTAGGGATTGCAATTCTCTATTGGTTTTGATTGTGATTCTCTTGATTTGTTATTCATAGTGAACCCTAGCTTAACAATTAGGAGATAGCTCTTTGATTCCAATTGATTGCTCTTTTCATTAGTCCTCACAACCTTTGATTGGCATACTCTTCCAAGTTGTTGCAATTGACATGATTACTTGTTGATCCCCGTTCCTAGTGTTTTATTTCCTTGGTTACTTTTTTTGTTAGTTGTTAGTATTCTCTCTTACCTTCGTCTTCGACCTAGCTTAGGCGCATAATTGAAAGTGCTTGAACATTACCGTTCCTTGGGGTTCGACCCTTGACTTGCCTCTATACTCGTATTTAGGTTTGTTAAGTGTTTATAAATTTAGTTTGACCGAGGGAAGATTAGATAACGACCTAGTTTTCCCCTCGTCACAGTCAGGACCAGCTATCTTTGGAGCCTTGCTCAGATAGTTCATAGAGGCAAATGCCTCAAAGCTAAGTTTGATGCCCTACATCCTGCATCCGACCACGAACCCCAGAATATTCACCCAGGAATTGGGGGTAAGTTGTCATACCCCAGGCGGTATCCATCCATGATCGCCTCCACAACCGGATTAAGGGGAAATCGTAGGCCCGCTTGTATTACAGCCGCATAATAGGCAAAGCCGGAGTCTTTGTAGCTTTGGTTAAGAGGCCAGACTACTGCGTCACCCAAAGCTAGGACATTAACCTCATATCCGACCCCCATCACATAAGTATCCCTAAAGTTATCTAGGCCCTTCTACAGAAGTTTTTGGGTGGAAAGGGAAATGGTTTTTGGGTGGAAAGGGAAATGTGTGTGAAGTAGGAAATGTGTGTGAAGTAGGGAGTGTACTCGTCTTGGAGAAGGGAGGATGCTTCTCCCTGACCTCTCTCAGGATAGGTGGATTCTCCATCAGACTCAACAGGCGACTCTTGTTCAGTTTCAGAGCTTCCTGAAGAAGCGCCTGTTAGGGAGGATCCTTGCACAGATTCGAACCCCTTATTGGTCAAATCATCCGACTCTTCCAGAAAGGAGTCGTTCAGGGTACTGGGGGTACCAGGCGCATCATACTGAATTTCACTTCCGGGCACCCTTATGGAACCCTTATCCTCCTCATCAATAGGCGGCCGAGTTGTTCTTTTTGTCCTGGCCATAGTGTCCTGCACACACACAGACATAGAGACGGTCGGATTGGAGGACGAAGGAGAGAAGCAGACGACACCCCTAGTCCTAGATTTAGCCGTCCCAGGTGACCGGCTGACAACTATCCTAGGTCGTGCCGTGTGTGTTTGTGAAAATATTTATGAAAATAATGAAAAAAAAATTAAGCAGAGATTTTAAACTTTAAGGAGAAGAAAGAGTCAAGCGGTTACCTTGCAGAAGGTGTAAGGAGGGTGATCCCATCGTAGGGGGTCCTTCCTTAGATGCCCATTTTCCCTTTAAAACCATAGGACTTTACACTTGTTAGGGTGTATTAGGATTTGAATTGCTGACTGTTTGGGGGTCCTTGAATTAGAATTGATCTTGTCATCACGCTTTTTTATAAGAAACAAGTAGGGAGTCGCCAATAAGTTTTAGGAAAACTTATAAACTCGTTTAAGGCTTTTTTCCCATGTGGAGTTCATGGGATAATTAGCACAAATCGTAAGTTTACCCATTCCCAAATTCGTCTACATAAACCAGAAATGAGTTCGGGAGCGAGGGTACTAAAATAATGTTCCTTTTAGGGAGGAATCGCTATTCTAGCCCAAGTGCGGCCTCTACTAACTCTTCCTTTTTCACAATTTCATCACCAAACAATATATGAAATGCAATACCTAAAACATAGTTAGTTGATATTATTTACACGCATTAATCATGTAGGATTTACATTGCAAAAGTTGTTATTCTTATTTAATCAATATTCGTGAAAGGACAATAAATAAACAATATTCGCTTTGTCTTAAGTGATAAAACAATAATTAATTATTCAAATTATAGTCTTGATTAACAAAAGAGTACTATGTGAATTAATTAATTAAAATTTTGTTTAAAGTGATCAAACAATACTAATTAATCAATTAAAGTTATTTAAACAATAAAAGAAAAGTGATTTATCTAAGTTCTCAGGAAACTAACCGTTCTTCTTTTATGTTAAATTTTGGTTTAATGTGTTTATGGACTCTATTTCTTCTTTGTACCTCCAAGGACTTCAATGGATTCAATTAGGGTTGGAAAGTATTTGGGAAGAGAGAAGAAAAGGAAGTATAATAGTAAGAGAAGTTGAGAGATTAGGGTTTTGAGAATACTAGGGTTTTTAATTCTTAATTTTCGATCCTCGTAATGCTGAACGAAGACCCCTATTTATAGGCGTAGGGATCTAGGTATAGGGTTTTAGAGCCATGCCGTCAGGTGGTGCGCGCAACTCTCTGAGTCACGCTGGGTGTCGCGCGCATCTCAATGAGTTGCGCCGATTTGCGGTTTGCCTTATACGAAAGCTTGTTTTTAAAACTTGCATAACTTTTTATTACGGAGTTTGATTAAAGCGTGTGAGATATCATTGGAAAGCTCTGAATGTGTAATTTTCAATGCCGTTGGAATTAAGTTAAAATATGTTATGTATCAAAAGTTATGGTCGTTGGAGTTCAAGGGTGTTGGTTTTAGGACCCGGTTTAGTGTTTTGATCATACCTTCTTCGTTTTGGCTCGAAATTGGGCTTATAATATACCGTTGGAAAGCTCTTTTAAAGGGATATCTATCTAAATAGGCCTTTCATGGGGATTTATGTTTGGTCATCTGTCTGGCTTGGTTTTTCAATAATTTAGGTTCAATTGAATCCAATCATTGCATTTGACGCATTTTGGTCCATTATTAATCAAGTTTAAACATGTAGGAACATGTTTTAGGCCTAATTTTTAATCGGAAAAGGTTCTAAGATAAATTTTTCTCAAATATGGGTTTCAACTTATTTCATAATGCTTTTAATAGTCTATAAAAATTTTAACTTTGATCTAACATGAAGAACGAATTTTTGTAACATCATCGCACTTCCTTTGGAGACAAGAGGCCAAAAGCAGGTGTCTACATTTAGCCCCCACTTTGATCGAGTCTAGAATAGATGATAATCAAAGAAGTCAAGGAAATAAATCCGAGACTCATTCTGCGAAGTTCTCAAAGTATAGAGAATCTTTAAGAAATGTTAAGGATGTCGAAACGATCCTTGCTTCGCTAAGTGTTTAAAACAAGTAGCTATTAAGGGTAGAAAAAGTTATCTCTAGTCTCAACGCGCTAAAGAATCTAGATTGATCCTTTGCATTTGTAGAACACTTTTACAAGTAAAGGTGTTCTGGGTGATGTCAAGTCATAAGAAGAGATTGGTTTAAAAAAGGGGTAAAGGGGATGATTTCCTCTCAATCATGTCATCGTTGGTCTAAAGTCCCTCGATATGTCATTGAAACTTTAGCCTGACTTTAACAAAGTAAAAAGATGAAAAAGGTGTTTTCGGTATTCGAGCCAAAATGGTCCAGTATTCGAGTCGGATGTCCACGAGATAGAAATACATGTCTCAGGACTAGAGGCATATATCCAAATCCAGTGAGAAGGAAGAAAGTCAACAACTCTCTCAGCAGTTTTGTCCACAAGATGAGTACACGTGTCTCAAGAATGGGGGCACGTGACTACATAGGCATGACATCGTCTCGTCGCTTCTTTATACAGGGGGTGGACAGACACCCTAACTGTTCGGTAAGCTAGTAAGCTCACTAACTACTGTATTTGCTTCCAATCAAGAAGTGTCTGTTCCTGATGGTTCGGCGCGCCTGTCAACTCGTGAGAAAACGCCTAAAGTAATCCTCTACATTTTAGTTCTGAGAGGTAGATCTCGCAAAGCTTGCGCTTAAGTGAAATTTTACGCAACACCTACGCCGTACGATACGCCTTTTGCATTTCTACGCTGCATGACAATGCCTTCCTTTTTGCTTCGGACGTGAAAAAAAGAAGCAAAACCAAACATTTATAACGTCAGTACAGTAAAATGACAAACCTGTCTATGCGTGCTTTTACGTAAGGCACCACGACAGAACGTCTTAAGACACTCTTACGAAAAACGTTCAAAACATATGCTTAGGGAAGGCACAAAGCACGGTGTGCATGCAAGAATGATGCAAAAAACTAACAAAGAAGAAAACAAACTACAAAATGCAAAGCAATTTTAAAGATTTTTATAATTTGCGCGCCATTACGTCTAATAACGAGCAAAAACCGTTGAAAAATGATCAAACGGATCAAAATCTAGATTCCGGGCATTTCATTGACCAGTATCCGCGCGCAACTCAGTAGGTCGCGCTGGCCAGGCGCGCGCATCATTCTGAGTTGCACTGGTGTGTCACGCACAACTGATTCAGTTGCTCGCAGCATTTAATTCAGCAAAAAGAAATCGCTGAACGCGATTTTCATTTCGCATTCTCTCGCCTCCCTTTTTGCCATTTTCGAACCTTTCTCTCTCTCTAGAAAGCTTATTTTCTTGCGATTTTTGAAGCTAAGGGAAGTAGATCTTGCTCTTAATTCATATTTTCCATAATTCGTTCATTTTTGGCTGAATTTAGGCGATTTTTGAACCGTAAATCCCAAATTTTGAATTTGGGGGTTTTTTATTTGACTTGTTTTCATGAATTTGTTTGTTTGTCTTTGTGACATGTTTAAGCAATATATTGCAACAAATTTCATGTGAAGTGATAAAGTATTGATCCTGTATGAGCATGTCAAGCATATATGTGTTTTTTTTTGTCATTCTAATTTCGACTTTGTGCTTGAACTTTATTTCTTTTTTTGCCCACATAGACTATAATTGTTAATTTTAATGTAAATTGAAGTGTTTAGAACATAATTATGCATTAAAATTATAAATGAAATTTTGAACTTTTATAATAGCATTAATTAGTTCTTTCGACTCATGTTTTTTTTTTTGTTTTTTTTTCATGCGTAAGTTGCAAAATTGGTTTTATCAATGATAAAAAAAATAGCCAATGGTGATTTCAAGATTTTTACAAAACTAGTTAGTTTTAGGAAATTCTTGAAGAGTTCATCGAACTGGAATAATTTGGTTATACTTCGAGCTTTTGAGCCCCCATTTTATGTTTTCGAATATTGTAGCCCCCAATGTTTAGTGACTTCGATGACTTGTTTGTTTTTTTAATAATTAGACCCTTTCATGTTGCTTGAAATGGGTCTAGAAATCCCGTGTTTCGTCTTATTATGATAACAACTAGGATCTTGGAAACGGTTAAACTAGTGTGTTTAAATCGTTTTTTTTACCATTCATAGTTTTAACAAAGAAATTTGCTAAGTCTAAAAATATTGGTCATTCATTAGAAGAAGTAAGGGGAAAAATGAAATGTTATTCAAAATTTTCGTCTATTCTTGCTACTTTTAAATTCTTTCTTTTGAGTTGAAATTTTGTCACTGTTTTAAAGCTCGAGAGAGTAGATGTTATCCTCCGTGTGAAATTCCAATGTGTGCGACGATGGAGAATAATTTAGAATGAAGACTCCTTAATTTCGAATTTAGTAGTATTTTGTTAACATTATAACTCATGAAATTGTTTGTGTTATGTTAACAATGTGTCTTGATACAATTTTCATGATGAATGATTGAGTACTAAACTTTCGTTTGAGCAAGTACCATGATTTTGTTGCTATACACTAGTCATACTCTCTAATCTCTAGAGTAAATTGAAGTATTGAAACAACAATGATGCACTAATATTAGTTCTTGAAGTTGAACTTGAAAATGGCTCGAATATATAACTTGTTTCATGGCCAAGTTCAGTTGCAAACTTAGTTTTCAAAGGAACAAAATGATTAATAAAGCATTCTGATGCATTTGAAAATTATAAGGCTCAAGATCTACAAATATTTAGGCGATATTCGAAAGTAGCTCAAATGGCATGAATATCTCATTTTGTTTTTTTGTGGATATTGGAGCCCCAATGTGTCGGGTTATGCGCATTCTTGCTATTTCTCAAGTCTTGAGCCCCCAATTTGGGGTAGTTCTAATGACTTGCTATTGTTTAGGCCATTCATATAATCATGATATTGAGATGGACCTATGTATATGTCCTATTTTTGTTTTGAGATATTTAGGACAATGACATGGCTTTCACATTTTAGTTAAAGTCATGTTCAAGAAAGCAAGTTAGTTCTTTGCTTGTTTATAAACCAAAACAATTTTGTTGAAGGTTTAGTATATCATACCTAATGTATAAATGTTTATAAAGATCATTGTGGTGATTTTATTCTTAAAGTTGATTTAGAACATCAAATATTTTCTTTCTTCTTATCAATCATTGATTTTTGTCTTGCAAGTGGTTTGTTTACCATCCCTAAGCCAATGAGAACAAGTTTAAGCCAAGAAGTCGAATCTCAGTTCATTCCTTTTGAAAATATAAATGTACATATACATATTATCCAAACGATTATTAAGAATTTGAAAATTTATTTATTTAAGGAAATGAAACAAAAATTCATAAAGGAAATTTTTAATACTATTTTTTATTAGAGACAGGTTATTTCGAACTAGAATTCAAAAGTTGGAAAGGGTTCAATAATTTAAACAAAATTTGTTTTGAAAATCAACTTTTTATTTTTGGCAAAATACATAATATTATTTTCAAAATTGAACCCAAATTGGAAAGAAAAGTCTAGCTCGTAATTGAGTGCGACTTTTTTTGTCCAAGATTGATGAAGGTAAGTTGTAATTAGCAACTTATTTTAACAAAGATATGAAAATGTGAGCAAACTTTCGTATATCTAATTTTGTTTAAGTTATACCTTTTGTCATCATTGTCATATTTTGCTAATTGAAAGTGAATTTCTTTCAATTAAATAAGCACCGTAGTTTGAAAACGAATGTTTATCAAAACTAGGTTTGGTGAAGTGTTAGAATAATTTATAAAATCATTTGAATTACTTTCGAAAATATGGTCTCATTTTAAAATGAAAGTTAAGGTGAGACTTATATTTTTAATTTGAAGCCCCCAAGTGTAGACTTAGGTGGCTTTTAAAATTCATGTATACATATGCTAGGGGATGTTTCTCATTTTTATTTAAGGCCCCAAGATTTTTATTTTCAATTTGCGGAATATTGCATATGTTTATCATAAATTATTTGATCAAGTAACATAATTAATTATCTTGGTCAAATAATTAAAAGTGGGTATTCTTCCCTTTGTCATTTAAAGTTATTAAGATGGTTCGTAATAAGCTTTGCATGACATTGATTTAGTAGCATAAAAAGCATGTTCAAATCTGTAAATAGAGAAAAGTGGGGATGTCCTGGCTTTTTTAATCCCCCAATTTGAGGCAAAGAGCGAAAAAAATTATACTATTTTCAAGTATTTTTAGTTGCCAAATGGGAGGGATCATCCCGACTTACCCCCTAAAAAAGAACTGAACAAAAAAGACGGATTTGTATAAAAAGGAAGGGGAATCCAACTTTCCCATAGAAGAATAAAGAAAGAAAATTAGACATGTTTTCGAAAAGCAAGGATTATTGACTTAATATTAGAATCATCATGATGACTAGGCAGTGAGGTATACGTGTGATAGCGATGACGATTTTTTTTTTTTCATGTAGCAATCATATTCAATCAATGTTCCTCGCTTAGAGAAGATGGAGGTATCCCAGGCATGCAGACATATTAGTTGCTCTTGATAAGTGAGAAGACCAATGCTCAAGAGTTGTAAAAGACATCTAAAGTTGACACCAAGGCTGTCGATATATCAAATTAATTTTTTGTGTTAACTCTTTTTTCTTTCTAGGCAATGTATGTAGAACTGAATTACCTTGGTAATAAATAACCCTATTATTAAAAGAAAATAAGATGATTTTTTTTTTTAAGTGATAATCATCTCATTTTTCTTTGGCAAAAGATATAGAAAACAACGAATTTAGTTTGATTCGATTGCTTTACTAACATGATGTAATCAAGCTAATGGCTATCAAATCATCCAAATCATTTGAATTTTTTTATATGATCTTGAAATAATAACTCAACACTTTATGCATTTTATATATGGGCATGACTACTCAATAGTAGGTCCATATGTGCAAAGGCCTAAGATTGGCCATATTTTCATGGAATGTTGATTTTGGTATATGGTTATGGTGTACCACAAGGAGGGCCTTTCCAAGGTTGCTAGGCTTGGGGTTATGAAAAATGGACAGACTCAAGTATACTCCCAAAATCCCTTAATTTTGGTGATTGTCAAACTTAAACCTTTCTTTTTTGTGTGGCAAATTCCTACATTAGGTGTCTTTTCCATGTCATATCTCTTTTGCTTTTTTTTTTTCTCTTTTTTTTTGACAAGTTTTGTTTTGGGTTTGGAATGATTTTTTTATCTTTTCTTTTGGATTTAGACTAACTTTGTGTCCCCCTCTTATGCTTCGTTCCCCCAATTTCCTATTTGTATCTTTGCACCATTCCCATCCCAAGGTATGGAATAATGTAGGTTGAATAACTAAGGCTCAATTGACGAGGCTCAAAAGGGCTGCCAAAAACATGGATTTTCTCTAAGGTTAATAACATGGAATTATATTTGTGGAGTTTCAAGTTGCCTCATGTGTTGGTGAAATCATTATATCCTTTCTTTGTGGCCCTAATATGGGCCTCTTTTCATTCAATACATCTTGTAAGCCAAAGCTCATCAAGATTCTTAAAGTGTCGAGTATGTATGCCTTTTGATATTGCATGTTTGTATGTATACGTTTTATTTAATTCAAACCAATAACAATAAAGAGATTGAAAAGAGAACAAGATAGACGTACTTGAAAATATATTTTTTATTCATTAATTAATGAGAGTACAAAATAAGTAGATTCGGCAGCATGAATGTCTTAGTCTATCATAAAAAAACAAAGGAAATAAACAAAACAAGACCTAGGGTGCTACATCTTGAATTGTTGACAACTTCTTGAGATTGCATCTTCGAGCTTTGTCCGTTTCCGACGTAGGTGAAATCCTCTCTAAAAATAAATTCCATCTATACGATTCATGGTTTCATTTATCAAGTCCCTTTCAATTAATTTTCCCACAATATAGACTCTTTGAAATATGTCTAAACCAAGGTATTGTAAATGACACTTGTATAGTGGAGACATATTGTCTATGAACTTTGGAACAAATCCATGATCCGGAGGTCTTTGTGGAATAAGAGTAACCTTTGATCGCCACTTGGAAAAGAAGTTAATGAAGCCTTCTTCTTCCCCTTGCTTAAGCAATTCGAGATCGCACAAGGTAGTTGTGAGCTCGATGTTATCTCCTTATTGGGTTAAAAACGCTTTTACAACGTCACTCCAAGTGGAAGTTTTTTTTTTTGCATCGAGGTTATAAAACCATGATCTAGCAGTTGGGTCCAATGAAAGAGGAAAAGTACATGCATATAGGCTTGGCTCAATCCTTTCAATGCCATAATACCAATAAAGCTCATTAAGTGAGTCCCAGGATTGTCTGTAACCTTGAAGGTTGGTAAATCCGTAGTCAAGAACTTTTCAGGGATATTGTTGCCACTAGGTTATGGTGCAAGCTCATAATTGAAGTACTTATTCCCTGAGTTAGCTCGAAGGACAAGTTTCTCCAAGGCCTCTACTCTTTCGGCTCTTACTTTTTCTGGCAGAATGTTTTCTTTTTCTAATTTTGCTTTTATTTTAGCCTTTTCTGCTTTTTTATGAGCCTTCATTTGGGCTTCATCTTCTCGTAGGGCCTTTAGGTTTTGGAGTTCCTCTCTAAGTTTCTCCAATGCTGCTTTGTCACCCATGATTGGACTAGTATGCGAATGTGGAAGACGATCTAGTAATGTGTATCATGAGAAATTAAGCGCGTTCACTTAAACCTTTTCTGCCCAGCAATAAACAATGAACCAAAGTCAAAATGATAGTTTTATTTCTTTTTTTTAATCCTTGTAATACGAATTCACTTTAAGCAAGTTTGTTGATGAAGAATGTCAAAAAAATTCACAAACAATCATTAATGGAATGTCATGATTCGTGTTGACTTTAACAAGGTAATCATCTAAGGATTTTAGTTTAAATGAATTGTTTTCGAAAAAGGTAGAAGAGAAAGACAAGAAAGTTGTATTGAAAATGCTCATCAAATTTTAGGAATATTAATTAACCCGAACATACTCCTTAAAATGATCAAATATACTATGGTATTTGTTGATCACTGAGATTGCAATAGAGATCTATGTCATTTTTTCAGTTATGATTCTCATATTGCTCATCTGTAAAGGATAATATTTTACTATTTGCTTAAAAAGAATATAATGATGGCCTTAGAATGTAAAATCCAAGAAATAATTAAATCATTTTCTCGGTTTTATCATTCATTATCTTCTCTCTTTTTTTTTGTTTAGAATTATAATTATAATTTTTTGTTTTTTTTGTATTTTTTTGAATATTTTTTTATTATTATTTTTTTGTGAGGCAAACATCCCAAGTAAGGTTCTCGGGATTTTTTTTAAATCATAGAAGACGTAAATAAATTATACTCTTAAATCAACGTTGATCAATACAACTAAAACATGATGAACACGAAAATAGGCACGTTTAAAAATAAACATATTGATGACGTCCTATTAAGGGTTGCGAACTTTTAATGATGAACCTCATAAGAAGTAATGTCATAAGTTTGATTATGAAGTACCACATTTTTTTTGGGAAAACGCAAAAAGAACGATAAAAAACATGTTTTTGGATTTTTTGAAAAAAAAAAAAAAGACGATCATAATAAAAGTTAGACAACGTTGTTACCCAAAGAGATATTTTTAGCACCTACTTAGGCCCCGTTCTTTAGAGCTGCTTTGCTCTGCTCTGCTCTGCTTTTCTTTGCTAAAATCTGCTCTGCTCTGCTTCAATCTGCTCTGCTCTGCCCTGCTCTGCTCTGTTCTGTTCTACTCTACTTAAAATTGATACTTAATATTGAATTATTATAAAAATAAAATTAATATTTAATAATAATAATAATAATAATAATAAATTAATATTTAATATTTAATAATAATAATTAATATTTAATAAGAATAATAAAAAATATTTAATATTTAATAATAATAATAATTAATACATAATAATAATAACAATAATTAATTATTGATATTTAATAAAAATAATAATAATTATTATTATTTAATAATAATAATAATAATAATAATAAATTATTAATTATTAATAATAATAATAATATTAATAATAATAATAATTAATATTTAATAATAATAATAATAATAGTAATTATACTAATAGTAATAATAATACTTATAACTAATAATATTAATTATAATAAAAAGATAATACTTATAATTATTGATATTTAAAAAAAAATTAATATTAAGATATTAACTAGTATTTAAAGATAATACTAATTATTAATTTTTAATAATAAAAATTATTAAAAAATATTAAATAGTAATAATAATTATTATAATTAATATAATAATAATAATTAATATTTAACTTTACAAATTTAATTATTATAATGATAATGCGATAATATTAGTAGTAGTATTAGTAGTAATAATAATAATAATAATAATAATAATAATAATAATAATAATAATAATAATAATAATAATAATAATAATAATAATAATAATAATAATAATAATAATAATAATATTTAAGATAATAATAATATTTAAGATTTAATAATAATAGTAATAGTAATCATAATAATAATAATAATCATAATCATAATAATAATAATAATAATAATAATAATAATAATAATAGTAGTAGTAGTAGTAGTAGAAGTAGTAGTAGTAGTAGTAGTAGTAGTAGTAGTAGTAGCAGTAGCAGTAGCAGTAGCAGTAGCAATAGCAGTAGCAGTAGCAGTAGCAGTAGCAGTAGCAGTAGCAGTAGCAGTAGCAGTAGCAGTAGCAGTAGCAGTAGCAGTAGTAGCAGCAGCAGTAGCAGCAGCAGCAGCAGTAGCAGCAGCAGCAGCAGCAGCAGTAGCAGCAGTAGCAGCAGTAGCAGCAGTAGTAGTAGTAGTAGTAGTAGTAGTAGTAGTAGTAGTAGTAGTAATGAAATCTTCTCTGCTCTACTCTGCTGAAATCTGTTCTGCTCTGCCCAGAAGCTCAAAAGAACAGGGCCTTAATGATTTACCTTGAAGCGGTAGTATCGTTTTCTCCGTATGATATTGCTCGTAACGAGTCAAAGTCAACGTTGAACAGTGGGAGCGCGCAAGACAGTATTGCGCGGAGGTACCGCGCGCAACTTCTGAACTTGCGCTAGGAGGGCGCGCGCAACTTTGATAGTTGCGCGTGCCACCTGGTAGGTTCGACTTTTTTTTTCTTTTTTTTTTTTGTCGAACCATAATTTTTGCGATTTTTTTTTTTTTTTTTTGTATCTCTAGGTATCAAGTTGGAAATATTTAGATTAGACACGAAGCACATATTCATGTAGTCACATAAGCACATAAAATGAACCGTCAAAGCATACAATGTCATTCTAAGGTCAAAGCTTGGGTGTCCAAAGGTACCATATCTTAAGGGACGATGCACAAATCAATCACTCAACGTGTTGACCCACGACATAGCCCTCCCAACATTTGTAGGCGATATGGGTGGGATGATTGTTATTTATTTTGGGATAGAAACCTAGTGTTGGCAACCCCTAGTTAATGAGCCAATCCCCAATGGTTAAACTGTGCTATGATTATGCATGATGCAATGTTGCTTGTTTGATTTTTACTTTTGTAAAAAATAAAGATATTATGCATTCAATTTTTGCTCTCTAACTAGAGATTATCCAAGTTAGTTCTCGTTACAATCCATAGGCAACCTAGTGTTGGAAACCTTGAACCATAACTGCGAACTAATCTTGTAATCTCTAAGTCCCCAGTGGAGTCGCCACAGTAAGGAGGGTGATCCCATCGTAGGGAGTCCTTCCTTAGATGCCCATTGGCCTATAAAGCCTAAGACTTTATACTAGTTAGGGTGTATTAGGATTTGAACTCCTGACTGTTTGGGGGACCTTGAATTAGAATTGATCTTGTCATCACGCTATTTTAGAAGAAACTAGTAGGGAGTCGCCAACGAGTTTTAGGAAAACTCATAAACCTCGTTCATGCCTTTCTCCCATGTGGATATCATGGGATAATTAGCACGAATCGTAAGTTTACCCATGCCAAAATTGGTCTACATAAACTAGAAATGAGTTCAGGAGCGAGGGTACTAAAATAACGTTCCTTTTAGGGAGGTATTGCTATTCTAGCCCTAGTGCGGCCTCTACTAGCTCTTCCTTTTTCACAATTTCATCACCAAACAATATATGCAACGCAATAACTAAAACTAAGATAGTTGATTTTATTTACACGCATTAATCATGTAGGATTTACATTGCAAAAGTCGTTATTCTTATTTAATCAATTTTCGTGAAAGGACAATAAATAAACAATATTCGCCTTGTCTTAAGTGATAAAACAACAATTAATTATTAAAATTCTAGTCTTAATTAACGAAAGATTACTATGTGAATTAATTAATTAAAAGTTTGTTTAAAGTGATCAAACAACACTAATTAATCAATTAAAGTTATATAAACAATAAAAGAAAAGTGATTTATCTAAGTGCTTAGGAAACTAACTATTCTTCTTTCATGTTAAATATCGATTTAATGTATTTGTGGACTTTCTTTTTTCTTTGTACCTCCAAGGTGTGGGGAATATTTCAAGCATTACCCCTAGCTTGAACCCCACTGTGATCATACACTTAAGCATGGTGGCGTCTAAAGGGAAAGAAGCTAGAGCAAAAGAGTCGCCAACAGGTTTTAGGAACTTGTAAACCGTTCACGGGGTGAAGGTTACACCCCTTAACGATCCAAGAGATTGTTAACTCCAATAGGTCTGGAACCATGACAGGTAGTTCGGGGATGAAGGTACAAATCCAACCTAAAAGAGATTGAACCTGCCTTAATAATAGGCCGCTACTTTATTCTGATCGTATTCATGTGCGCTTTCTAACTAACATGCAATCAATAGGTTTAACCCTAAACCTGTTTATCTATGTTGGTTGAATATTAATGCACAAACAAAACTATTATTGGTGATCACTTGAATTATAATCAAATTAACCCTAAACAAGATTATTAATTATTTTATTAAGCGTTATTACAAGTACCAATTCCCTTTAAACATGCATAAAAGGCGTGAATAAGCAACATAATAACAAAAATCATAATAACCATAATCATGTTAAATCATAATAATAGAAAGATCCTAGGCATGATACTAACAAGATTAATAAAAAACCCTAGCATGTCACTAAGCAATAAAGATCAAATATATTGCCCTAACATGATACTAACATGAATCTTAGGAAGAGAATAGGAAGCATTGCAAGAATCACAAATGTCATATTTGATATTAGAAATTATAGTTGTTACCCTAAACATTATACTTGGAAGATCAAAACGCCCTAACATGACACTAGGAATCATAATAACAACATAGACATGATTTCTATATCACAATATTCAATAAATCAATTAAAGCACTTACTTGGATGCCTCGTATCTCTTTCTAATAACAAAATACACACGTTAGTAACTTCAAGGGAAAATATAAATCAAACAATTAAATTAAATAATATAGAGTATCAAGAAATTTTAGACTAGATTTGGGACCAAACCCTCAGAAATAAAACCTTTCACGTCTAGGGCGAAGACAACTTCGAACAATGCTAGGTATGTCTAGATCTTGTGAATGCGGAATTTCGTATGAGAAAAGCTAGTTTAGAAAAGAGAGAGAGAGAGAGAGAGAGAGAGAGAGAGAGAGAGAATCTTGAAGAGAGTATTAGAAAATTGATTGTTGTTGATGATTTTTTACAATGGAAAACGGAGTTTTTAGAAGGCTATTTATAGAGAAAATCAGTCGGATGGATAGAAAAACGAATCAGAGTTTCAAAGAGAATAAAATAGCTTAGCACCAGATGCCAGACAATAGCGCCGGGCGCTAAGGCTAGCGCCAATTGCCAGGCATTAGCGCCATGCGCTAATCCTGTCGTCAGGCGCTAGAAACAGTTTTCACGCGTTTTCTTAATTTTGATAAAATTTAGCCGTACTGAAGGGCAAATCGTATTTTCCTTAAAAACACTTCTTTTATTCTGATTAAAACTCTAAAAAGTCAACTAAAGTCAAATTATTAATGCTAATTAAATTAGGATTGAAAAGAACCTTCTAGAAGAATCAAGAAGAATAAAATCAATTCTAATTGCATTAGCAATAATAAATCAATATTAGGCCCTCCTCTATATCATTGGGCCACATATAAAGATCAAACCGAGCCTAGCTTAGTAACTTGGCCATAACTTCCTCATTATTCATCGGAATTGGGCTTATAACATATCGTTGGAAAGCTCTTTTTGAGCCCGACCCAACTACACTAATATTGAACCCTTTCCACGGACCAAACCAAACTAGATTGGCTGTTTTCTAAAATAGGTTTTCAAAAAAACAGAAAGAAGAGATATTTAATAAAAACTATCCGCAACACCAGACTTTCCACACTTTCACTTCATTCGATTATGATTGGACGCGAAAAGTACTCATCACTGGGTTTGGTTTTGGGAAGACACAAATGGGTGTCTACACAAGGACTTCAATGGATTCAATTAGGGTTGGAAAGTGTTATGGAAGAAAGAAGGAAAAGTAGTATAATAGTAATAGAAGTTGAGAGATTAGGGTTTTGAGAATACTAGGGCTTTTAATTCTGAATTTTCGGTCCTCCTAATGCTGAACGAAGACCCCTATTATAGGCGTAGAGGTCTAGGTTTAGGGTTTTAGAGTCGCACCGTCAGGTGGGGCGCGCAACTCTTTGAGTCGCGCCGGGTGCCGCGCGCATCTCAGTGAGTTGCGCGCGCAACTGATTGAGTTGCGCTAGTTTGCGGTTTGCCTTATTCGAAAGCGGGTTTTTAAAACTTCCATAACTTTTGATTACGGAGTCGGATTAAGGCGTGTGAGAAATCATTGGAAAGCTATGAATGTCTAATTTCCAATTCTGTTAAAATTAGGTAAAATTATGTTATTTATCAAAAGTTATGACCATTGGAGTGTAAGGGTGTCGATTTTAGGACCCGGTTTAGTGTTTTTATCATAACTTCTTCGTTTTGGCTTGGAATTGGGCTGATAATATATCGTTAGAAAGATCTTTGTAAGGGCTATCCATTTATATAGGCTTTGCATGAGGATTTTATGTTTGGTTCATCTGTTTGGCTCTGTTTTTAATAATGTAGGTTCCATGGGATCCAATCATTGCATTTGACGCATTTTGGTCTGTTATTAATCATGTTTAAACATGTATGAACATGTTTTAGGCCTATTATTAATCGGACAAGGCTCTAAGATGAATTGGTCTCAAATATATGTTTCAACTTACTTCATAATGCTTTTCATAGTCCATAAACATTTCAACTTTGATCTAACATGAAGAATAGATTTTTGTAACATCATCGCACTTCCTTTTGGGACAAGAGGCCAAAAGTAGGTGTCTACAGAAGATACTGGTTGAAGTGAATTGAGTCGGTTGAAGCAGGCGGACCGTAACAAACTGCAGATTACTCTTTTTCCTTTGAAAATTCTCTCAAATTCCCTCAAACGTTTTCGTTAATATACGAAAAATGAGGGTGTAAACTTTATATTTATAGAGGGGTAATTCCAGGGGCATCCTGGTAATTTCCGGGGAACCCTAGTAATTTCCCAAGAAGGTGAATAGTATATACTATTCCACCAACTAATGAGTGACATGTGTCACATATGCCATGTAGCCCGCCATATCACATCTGTGAGGGGCAAATATTTTGGGTAAAATTACCCCGCCATGTGACCCAATGAAAGTAGGACACGTGTCCACCCAGTATTGGTCTAAATTGGGCCACTTGTAAGATGACACGTGGAATCCACTGTCAGGAGAAGGAATGGCGGCCCTTATAGGCCCAATTCCCGAAAAGCCGCCAAAAGTGCGGGCAGCCCACCAAATCTAGGTCAAATGACCTATGTAAGAGCACACTTTTCCCAAATGACCCTATAAATAGGGAGATTTCCCCTTTTTGTGGGGAAGAATGAATTTTATTACAATATTCCTGACATTCTCTTACATTAGAGAAATCACCTGATCTTGGAATCCGAGAAGATCTCACTTTTATCTTTTTTCCGAACTTTTCACTTACTCCTTCACGTTCTAATTAACTTGATCGTCGGAGGCGGAGCTCCATCCACCCGGAGTTTTCGTTGTTTTGCAAGTACATGCGTTTCGCGACCTGTCTTCGAGTCGTAACTCTCCTGAGGGACAAAAACACCCCAAAACAACTATTACCATCACTGAGCAACAAGATAAAAAAATTTTACAGCAATTTTGTGAGCAAGGTTCTAGTTAAGAACGATGCATCCTATTTACAATATTTTCAATATCAGTTCTCTTATGATGATGATCCAAATAATTTTGAGTCATGGTTAAAGGCTGCAAAGAAACGTGAATATTTTGAGCTTAACTTGAATTTTAATTTGTGTCAAAAAAGTTACAAGTTTTTGGAGCTGATTTGTTGTAAGAGGCTAGTAATTTTGAAATTAATAGGTGTAAAAATAGACGATATGCCAAATACTTTTCAATTGCCAAGCCTAGAGTTCATCCACCTTACTTTAGTAGAGTTAAATGGTGATGAATATATGAAGAGGCTGATAACAAGTTGCCCAACTCTGAAAGAGTTCTTTATTAACGAATGTAATGGTTGGGATGAAACACTCTATGTGGCATCTTTGACGTTAACGACATTAGAAATACGTGATACCACAAATCAAGATAAACGTGCACCTTCATGCTTTAGCATCAAAGCACCAAATCTTCAGTACCTTTGTATTGAAGATGCAATAACACATTATGTAGTTGATGATCTAGATTTTATTACCGAGGCAAATCCTAATATTTCAGATAAAGTTGATGATTATATTTAAACAAGGTTTCCGGGGTATGTACTTTGTGCCTTTAACAGAGGTAAGTTTATATACTCTGTACTTCTTATAACAAATTTCCACATATGTTGTCTTCATTTTTGTGGATTTTGACAACAAAATATGTATCACGATGCAGTCACTTAATGATCAAAAAGAGCTACCAACATTTAAGAACTTAACTCATTTGGAGGTTGAGGGGGATGCTTATACTTACAAGCTACTGAAACTAGCCCCCAAGTTAAAATCTTTGATGATCGGGCAGGTAAGTACATACCCTGTAACTATTTATTTGGTTCTTTTCCCATTTTAATATAATTTTTATTTTTTTTTTTAAAAACCCTGTTTTAATATATTTAAATATTAATCTAATTGTATAAAATTATTTGTGTATAAATTGTTCAACGGATTGAATGGGTTGACGACTGTTTTATTATTAAAGCCGAAGGTTATTGTATATCGAGCCTTGAACGTGTTACAGTCTCCTTTGACAATATATGTCACATCTATTTGATCGCATATATTTTGAAAGCGGCAACAACTTTGAAGGAGATGACTATCAATTTGAATTGTTCGATTATACAAGAGAGAGCTATTCTTCAAGGGCTATTGAATCATTTCAGATCCTCATCAGTATGCAAAATTGAAGTTCTCTTTCTTCATCAAATAATGGTTATATAAGAATTGTTAGACTGAAATAGCAAAATACATAAAACTTTAATTAGTAAAGTTGTATATACTAGTTACATATATTATTGTTGATTGGGTTAACCAAAATGTACATTATTTGAACAATTTATTAGCATTTAGTTGTTGAAGTATTGATGGTAAACACCAAACCCATCTGTAGGTATTACCAATTAAAAATATATGTATTCTATCAAATTTGACACCAATCAACTTAATGAACATAATTATGTGATATACTATACAAATGCACGGTAGTTTACAATTTCCTGGGTACCAACGAGAACCATATTTATCGAGCAAGTATTGTGGATGACTTACATAATCCATTTTCATTTTTTTCCTGAATATGTTTGAAAACAGATTCTAGGATATTAAGATTTTCAAAATAAAAATAAATAAATAAAAGATTTTAGTATATTAAAAACACATAGTTGGATAATACCAACGATTTTACCTGAAACAAAAAAAAAAAACTGATGGTGGTTCGGGTTTATATTATTTTCAATGTTATTTTCATGTGGTATGTTTACGGGACTAGTATTACATTGAATTAAGAAAAATGGAATAAGTGTCGGTTTTATAAGAATCTATTTTAGGAAAGTGGGAAGTTGGTACTTAAAACTGATTCATTGAGTATGTATACACTTTGTAATTCTATCTGAACAACGGTTGGGGATACTAAATTAAATATGACTGAGTAGTTTAACATAAAATGATATGCTCCTCTTTAGTTTGCAAATCAAATAGGTGTTCTTTCACCTAGCTAGGTAATGTGAAATTGGATATTACTTTTTATACTTTGGAATTCATATCTTGGAATTTGTTTAAAATTTAAACTTATAAAAATTTTAATTGAATTATACAACCTTTGGTAATGGTCAAACTGTATTTGACGATCTGACAATATTTGGTGATGCCCATTAATATGTGGATATTACCATGTCAGTGGAAGTAATCGTTTTGTCTGTATCGCACAACTCGGTATAAGCCACATAATTAGTTGGATAAAACCATAAATAGAGAATTTACTGAATATACAAAGTATAAAAATTCAATAAATCGAAAAAACCATATAACCTGATCAGTAATTATTATTAACTTGGAAGTGGATGTTATCAAGTAATTTCGGTGACGGTTTATTGAAATACATTTCCTTTAGTTAGAATTTGGGAAGTTTAAATGAAACGACGTCAAGAATGTGGAAGGATACGTTGTATTACCACAAAGTATTAAATTTATGGAGTATGTAATTATCAACCGTCAAGAGTGACGCAAAAGTGACAACTAACACTTGTAGTCACTTTACTCAATTTCCTTCTTCATTAAGCCAAGTTTAACTTTTTATGTATTCACACGCATAAAGGTAGGTTATGACTACGTAAATTGAGAATGGTAGACGTCGTTCACTCGAGTTTCACGATGATGAATAAAAAGGTCTAGGAAATCAAAAAAATATAGCTTAAATAGAACACATGGAAAACAGCTTTGACTACAACTTAAAATATATATAAGTTAAAATAACTACTTTAAATATATATAACTAGAACCTTTGATTAGGAATAAGTTTACTATACTTACTTGTTTTTTATTAACAACACTTTAATAAGTATCACTCTTAAATTTGTACTAATTTTTTTTAATATCGGCTAGAAAATCAAATGAAAAAGTAGTGCTTTTGATTACTATGTCTTTAGAAGAATTAAGTAGCTTGAAAAATATGTAAATAGGCAACTTTATTCTAAAGTGCCTTCAGAAAGTAGACCTTTTGTGTAAGAAAAATGACCACTCTGTTTCTTATGTAAATATAGTAATGTGTATTACCTAATCTGGATTTAGGATCTTTGAACTTTATATTTTCCATTCCAAAATTATTTAGGGAGAATGTTCATGGTTTGACTTATAACCTTCCTACGATTGGTGATTGAGAAGGAAAAAAAAAGTCTGCATTGGTTATACATCGTATTCAATATTTATCTTGTTTATGGTTGTGTCCAACATAGTGTTTGGAGAGTACCGATTGTGCTGTTGTAACAAAATACTGTCTAGATTTCATAATTGTAATAAAATACTTGAATTAATTGATGATATATGTTTAATGAGAAAAAAACATTAAATATATTATTGATTATAATATTCTAATGCATTATTGTAGGGAATATTTCAAGCCATCCCACACTTGAGCACCATTATAATCATACACTTAAGCATGGTGGCGTCCAAAGGGAAGAAAGCTAGAGTAAAAGAGTCGCCAACAAGTTTTAGGAACTTGTAAACCGTTCACAGGGTGAAGGTTGTTACACCCCTTAACTATCCAGGAGATCGTTAACTCCAATAGGTCTGGAACCATGACTGGAAGTTCAGGGATAAAGGTACAAATCCAACCTAAAAGAGACTGAACTTGTCCTAATAATAGGCCTCTACTTTATTCTTGTCGTATTCATGTGCGCTTTTTGACAGACATACAATCATTAGGTTAACCCTAAACCTATTTATCTATGTTGGTTGAATATTAATGCACTAATAAAACTATTATTGGCGATCACTTGAATTATAATCATATTAACCCTAAACAAGATTATTAATTATCTTATTAAGCGTGATTACAAGTACAAATTCTCTTTAAACATTCATAAAATATGTGATCAAGTAATAACAATTATATATACCATATAAAGCAACATAATAATCATAATAATAATCATAATCATAATTAAAATAATCATGATAAAGCATAATATTATTAGTAAGATCCTAGACATGATACTAACAGGATTAATAACAAACCCTAGCATGTCACTAAACATTAAATATCAAAGCTTCAACCCTTAACATGAAACTAAAATGATATAAGGAAAGAAATAGGAAGCATCATAATAAACATATTTGATATTAGAAATTACCCTAAACATGATACTAGGAAGCAATAAAGACATCCTAACATGATACTAGGAATCAACAAAATAATCTATGCATGATTTCTATAGCAAAAGATCAATAAAGCAATTAAAGTACTTACTTCGATGCCTTGTACCTCTTTCTAATAACAAAATACACACGTTAGTAACTTCAAGGAAAATAATAAACAAACAATTAAAATAAATAATTGAAATACAGATTTGGGACCAAACACTCAGAAATATCAAACTTTTCACGTCTAGGGAAAAGGCAACTTCGAATTTGGCTAGGTGTGTCTAGAACTAATGAGTGTGGAATTTTAAGAGAGGGGAGGTTTAGAAAAAGAAGAGAGAGAGAAATCTTCTAGCTTTTAGTGAGAGAATTCTAGGTGTTGATGATAGATGTAGATGATTTCAAAAAAAGGGAAATACGACCCCTATTTATAAGAAAAAATATCACGTGATCAAAGAAAAGTCATATTCATAATAAAATATCGTCAGCGCTAGACGATATGCTTGTCGCCAAACGACGAAGGCCAGCGCCAGGCGATGAAAGTCAACGCTAGGCGACAACTCTGTCGTCTTGCGCTGGTTTAAAAGCACAACGCGCTTTTACACGCGAAATTACCTTCTAAACCGCTTACAGGTAATTCTTCGTCCAAGCGGATTTAAAATCAGATTTAATATATTTTATTCAAAATACAACATCTTTTTAAAAAAAATATAATTATCAATCCTAACCTCATTAGAATAAAAGAGAACCTTCTAGATATTCCTGGAAGACTAAAATCAATCCTAATCACTTTAGGAATAATAATTAATAGGCCCTCCTCTAGATCATTGGGCCACATTAAAAATCATTGGGCCTAATTTAATTTAATCCATAACTTCCTCATTTTTCATCAGAATTAGGATTATAATATATCATTGGAAAACTCTTTTCAAGCCCAATCCAACTACACTATTTTTGGACCCTTTTCATGGACCAAATCAAATTAGACTAGCTATTTTTCATAAAATAGAGTAAGAAAAGAAATATTTTTGGAAACAAAAAGAGAAATATTTTAATAAAAACATCCTCATCATTAGACTTTCCACACTTTCACTTCGTACGATAATCAAATGACTTGAAAGGTATTCATCACTGGGTTTGGTTTTGGGGAGACACATTTGGGTGTCTACATTTATACTTCATATGTTAGTATTGTTATTTTAAAAGATAAAAAAAAATTGTATGTGCGAATAGACTATTTATTTTTACTCCTTCACGGTTGCTCTTCTTATTTATAATCTTGTAGTCCTTTAATTGCAACTAGCCAACTATTATTTAGGTTTATTAGCTTTTAAAATGTACTAAGTACATTGTTTGATGGCACATAACATATTTGTTATAAAATTTGAATTGGATTCATTTAAATTGTTATATTTGAGCAGATATTATCAGAGGTGTAAAGAACTTAAAAATTTAAAATCAAGGGAAATCAATGATAGGAAAAAATAAAGTAGAATTAATTATGGAGAGAATTTAAAAGGAAAAATATAACTAAGTGATGTAGATATTAGATGGTCATAGCCTCGTAGAACATTAAAGAACTTACATTAACATTTCACATATTATCCTTCCGTGTGACCAAAGATCACAAAAATTCATTTAAAGAAAAACAGGCTAGATATATCATACTAAGAATAATAAGGTACATGTTTTTTTTTTTTAAAAAAAAATATTATTAAAACATGAAAATTAAGATTTTTTTTGGTGGCTTTCTTAAACTTCTAAAATGTTACAAAATAGGCACATAAACCAAATAGTATTTATTAAAAGTACCAGGTCTACCACCCAAACAAAAGGTGTAAATACACGCAAATACAACTTCTTAGCAAGAGCTATCCCCACCGGCCACCGCACGCATCATGGCGTAGGCCACCGTAGTCCTTTAAAAAATTTAAAGCCTTCCGCAACTTCTAAGTTTTAAAACCCCTAAATTTTCTCTTTCCTCATAAATCCCTTTTTATTTTCTCTCTAAAAATTCTCTGTTCAGTTCTCTCTCTGTTCTACCAGACTGTTCATCCCCCCACCCCACTCCCATCCCCCGGTGCAATGTAATTTGTAAATTGTAACAGTGTACTTTTTTTTTGTAAACTTCATGAATTATAGGTGGTAAAATGTAATTGATTATTTTGTTAATGTGAAATCGGGTTATAATAATTAGGGTTTAGTTTGTTGTAGAGTTATGAAATTTTGTTTTAATGGTTGTAGATGATGGATGTGTTTTAAATGATTTGAGTGATTAAACTTGATTATTTTGCGTACTTCGAGGGCTAAAGTCATTTGAGTATACATGCTTATCAAATGAATTCTCATACTTACTATGTATTGATTTTTTGTTTTAATAACTGTAGATGGTGGATTTGTTGGGGATTCTTTGAGTGATTGAAATTTCGTTTTAATAGATTGCAGATGGTTCCATTGCTAAAGAAGAAGATGACTAAGCCATCTAGGAGAGTGAAAAAAAAAAAGCAATGGGACCGGGCCAAGCACAAAAATCGTCAAAAATGTTAAGGTATTATTAAACTCATCTTCTTGCATTATTTAACAAGGTTTACTGACTTACTTGACTGTGTTGGTAGTGTATGGGAAATATTATGGAAATTGGTTTACATTAAATCTAGGCTATGATACGTAGTATATTTAACAAGGTTTAATGATTGTGTTTGTCTGCACATATCAAAGGATCTAGAAAGGGTTTGCATGATTACTTCTGTTTTTACTGTTGAACTATGCAATAGTTAAAAACTTAGCTTTGTTGGTTTACCTGTCTAAATAAGGATTACCAATTAATGTTAAAAACTAAGTGTTCATGATTACACTTCTTCTATGTAGACGTAGATAGATCAATCAGATGATCATATATCAGAACTCCCATCTGATATCAAGAGGCACACACTCTCGTTCTTAACAACGCGGGAAACTATGCAGACAAGCACCTTATCCAACACTTGGAGGCATGAATGGCTTGGTATCCCCTACATCAACTTTGGGAGAAACTTTTTTCTCAAACGCTGGAATTCTGATGGTGTAAGTGATGAATTCCCACAAACTGTTACATCTGTCCCAAGCCTTGAAATTGTACAGAGGTTCACGGAGTTTCTAGACAGCGCTTTTATTAGCAAAAGACTAATAGTTCAAAAGCTAAGGCTCTATATACCCCCAGTACAAGGCATAATTCCAACTTATTTGAAAGGATTAAGAGTTAATGAGCTTGAACTTGATGTCATTTGCATTTCAAGACGAACAAAGCTTAATCATTTGAACTATGTGTCAGAGTTTGTTTTCTCTTTCAACTCTTTGACTAAATTATACATTCAAGATTGCAAGATATCCAATGATATATCTAGCAATAAAATTAATCTCCTGTCATTGCACGAACTTTCTATCAGCTATGTCGTAATGATTAAAAAGGTGGTTAATAACCTGGTAGCTAGCTGCACCAGAGTTGAGAAGTTGAGCTTCACTCGCTGCCAAGGTTATAGATCACTTCAAATTTTATAGCACCCTAACCTAATTCATCTTATACAAATACGTGGCATTAGCTTGAAATTGCTTGAGATCAACGCAGAGAATCTATGCTTAGTGGTTTATACAAAATATGGTAATTGTAAGCTTATGTTGTAGTACATTAACAAATATGTAGCTAATTGGTAAGACTGTATAATATACTATTTTATCCTTTTAATTGGTAGGGCATATAGCTTTAGGGACCTTGATTCTAATTGGGTCGATTTCAGGTTGTAACGTTGATGATGAATTGGGCTTCGGCATCTATCCATGTTGATTAGATTTAAAACTGTCAACATATTTGTTTACCAATTATTGGTTACAACGACTTCTCTCCGAATTTTTATGTCTCGATGATCTGAAGATTGTCTATAGCTCTAGTTTACAACATTATCTGGTGATCACATTAGGCCGTCCACAAAGTTTAGAACTCAATAAAACTGAGTTGAAACTTTGTACATATCTGTACTGTAGGGAATAATTTCAAGCGTTAACCCCTAGCTTGAACCCCACTATGATCATACACTAAAGTACGGTGGCGTCCAAAGGGAAAGAAGATAGAGCAAAAGAGTCGCCAACAAGTTTTTTTAGGAACTTGTAAACCGTGCACGAGGTGAAGGTTACACCCCTTAACGATCCAAGAGATCGTCAACTCCATAAGGTCTTGAACCAAATAAGGGTTCGGGGATGAAGGTACAAATCCAACCTAAAAGAGATTCAACCTGCCCTAATAATAGGCCTCTATTTATTCAGATCGTATTCATGTGCGCTTTCTGACTAACATGCAATCAATATGATTAACCCTAAACCTGTTTATCTATGTTGGTTGAATATTAATGCACAAATAAATCTATTATTGGCGATCACTGGAATTATAATCATATTAACCCTAAACAAGATTATTAATTATCTTATTAAGCGTGACTACAAGTACCAATTCCCTTTAAACATGCATAAAAAGTGTGATCAAGCAATAACAATAAAAATAATATCAAGCAACATAATAATAATCATAATCATAATAATAATAATAATAATAATAACAATCATAATTAATAATAATAATAATCATGTTAAAGCATAGCAAGGTCCTAGGCATGATACTAACAAGATTAATAACAAACCCTAGCATGTCACTAAACAATAAAAATCAAATCTTTAACCCTAACATGATACTAACAATCATAAATATTAGGAAGAACATAGCAAGCATCATACTTTTAATCATATTTGATATTAAAGTTACCCTAGACATGATACTAGGAATCATAATAACAATCTAAGCATGATTTCTACATCATAACATCAATAAAAACCATTAAAGTACTTACTTTGATGCCTCGTACCTCTTTCTAATAACAAAATACACACGTTAGTAACTTCAAGGAAAATAATAAACAAAACAATTAAATTAAATAATGGAAATAGAGATTTGGTACCAAAGCCTCAGAAATTAAACCTTTCACGTCTAGGGTGAAGGCAACTTCGAATATGGCTAGGTGTTTCTAAATCTAATGAATGCGGAATTTTGTATGTAAGAAAAGCTAGTTTTGAAAAAGAGAGAAAGAGAGAGTAATCAAGAGAATCTTGATGAGAGTTGGTGAATGAAAGAAAACTAATTGTAGGTGAATCAAAACGGAAACTGGTGAATGAAAACGGAGTTTTTACGACGTTTTTATCAGCCAAAAAGATAAAAATATCAAAATAGAGTCTGGCGCACATGAAATAAGGTTGGCGCCAACGCTGGCTATTGGCGCCAGGCGCTACAGCTAGCGTTTGGCGCAGACCTGGAAATTCACGCGTTTTCTTAAAATCAGACAAAATTGCCGTATAGGAGGATTAAATCGTATTTCCCTCAAAAATACTCTTTGATTTTAATTAAAACTCTAAAAAGTCAACAAAAGTCAATTTATCAATGCTAATTGAATTAGGAATTAAAAGAACCTTCTAGAAGAATCTAGAAGACTAAAACCATTCCTAATCGCATTAGGAATGATAAATCTGTATTAGGCCCTCCTCTAGATCATTGGGCCGCTTATAAGGCTCAAACCGGGCCTAGTTTAGTAAATTGGCCATAACTTCCTCAATTTTCATCGGAATTGGGCTTATAATATATCGTTGGAAAGCTCTTGTCAAGCCCCATCCAACTACACTATTATTAGACCCATATCATGGACCAACCAAATTGGATTGGTTGTTTTCTTAAAATAAGTTTACAAAAACAGAGAGAAGAGAAAAGAAATTAAAACTATCCGCAACACTACACTTTCCACACTTTCACTTCATTCGATTATGATTCGACGCGAAAGGTACTCATCACTGGTTTGGTTTTGGGGAGACACAAATGGGTGTCTACAGAATCCCCCACTTTGACTGAGTTTGAAGAAACGCAAGTTTCGAAAACAAAAGTCAAAGTATCGATAGGGACGGAGAATGATTCAGAACGTTCTGCGATCCTAAATTACTCTCGTAACGCCGATACCTGCAAACTAGCGTTAGTTAAACAGATAAAAGAGTTAAGAAACGTGTATCTTGCACTGTCGAGCACACGTCTCTGAAAGTAACCGATTTGCTGTTGTTGCTTTTCCATTTTGACGACCTCCTGCAAGCTAGAGAATGCCATCCCGCTTGAAAACTGCTACGTTTGTAACTGCTTCCAATATAGAAGACTGCTTCGCTTGAAACGATCCTCTCCCGCTATGATAATAATCCACGTCCAAGGGAATATCATCAAAGATTGTTTCGGTTGAAGTAATCTTCATCTGCATTGATAATATTCCACGTCCAAGGGAATACTATCGAAGATTGCTTCACTTGAAACAATCCTCCTGCGCTTTATGACAATCTTCCACGTCTAAGGGAACACAGTCGAAGACAACTTCGCTTGAAATTACCTTCAGTTGTTTGTGATAACTCTCTACAAGCTAGGGAATGCTGCCGAAGATATCCTCGCTTGAAGCTATCCTCATCTGTTGCGATAATTTTCCAAAGGAAATTACCGAAGATCTCAGCTTGTTGATCTTTAAAAGCTCGCTTGAACTTTGTTTCCGCTATGCCTGTACGTCGGCGCTTTTGTTGCTTTGGACCTGTACGTCGGTGCCTTTTGCGAATGAACCACTATGTCGGTGCCTTTTGTTAATGAGCCAATGCTTAGGCGCTCTAAGCTAAGTGAGACGATCTTTCATCAGGTCGATCACTTTGTGCAATCAAGCCGATTACTAAAAATCGTGTCAAATTGCTTAGAGGGGCTAACTGGCGTACCAAGGAACCCAAAATATATTGCAAAAAGGTAGAACAACTCCACTGAGTGGCTGAGTGTCATGGCGCCGCTGAAAAAGCATCAGCGCCACACAAATATCTGTAGCGCCAGGCGCTGGGGTTGGCGCCAGGCGCCAAGCCTGATTTCTGACGCCAAAGCCTAGCGCTTGGCGCCAGAATGGAGTTTTCCTTAAATACCCCTTTCTTCTTCATTTTGTTGTTTGCTCGTCGCGATTTCACTCGAAAACTTCCAGAAATTCGCTTGCTCCGTTCTTGCTCGTTTCTCAACCGAATTCACTCAAATTTGTTACTAATCAAAGCTCTTTTCATCCATTTTCTCGATTTATGTAAGTTTTCTTCAAACTCACACCGGTTTTGATTAATTTGCTCATGTTTATATTCGAATTCATGAAATTTCGAAATTTAGAATGCTTAATTCTCTTTATTTAACAAATTTTATGCCATGAAATTGCTTGATTATGTTTATATATTGCCTTGGGAGTAATTTGAGACTTGTTTGACTCAATTTGGTGAAGAAATGAGCAAATTGCCATTGTTAGACCTCTTAAGGTCGGGAATGCAATGTGACTTGTTCTTGATGATTTTGCTAGCAATTCTTGTCCAATTTGTCACAATATTTGTCATAGTATTGCAAGGAATTGTTTGATTGCTTGAAAAATGCCGTATATGCCCAATTTGAATTTGTGCCCTGTTTTAGTACTACGTACTCTTTTTTTTTTTTTTGCGAAAATAGTATCATGCGCCTAGGCAAACCTTAGATACTATAGAACCTTAATTTATGATAATTCTGCACAATGTAGCATGGCTAGACAGCAAGGCTCTGGTTCACGGTCCCGAGATACTCGACGGGAGCATGAGCTCGTGGAGGACGACGCCGCGCCGTCCACTTCGCTTGGTCGACTCCCCGAGTGGGATGAGCGGACCCTGTTCTTTGCCCCCGTCCACCACATTTCTGAGAGGGTGAGACGGGGCATCACGGTTGGGAGGACGCGCTGTCACGGTTCCGGCTGTGATGGCTTGGGCGATTTGTACAAGATGTACACCGCCATGGACGTTGAGACGAGACTCCTATGGGAGTCTTGCGGTCTTGCTGCGTTGTTTGAGACCTCCTAGGAGATGGTTGCCTCGAGCGGGGGTCACCACGTAGTGCGTGCTCTGGTGGAGTTCTTCTAGGACACCACCAAAACTTTCCACTTTCCCTGGGGTGAGATGTTGGTCACTCCTACCGACTTCAGTCTCATCACAGGACTGGAGTTCAGCTCTGTGCCACTGCCGTTCGACAGTGGGATCCACGTCTTTTCTCCCGAGGTCGAGGAGCTGTTGGGGCCGATTACCATTCTAGCCCGAGCTGTGGTCGAGACATCTCAGTTAAGTGCTAGGGGGATTCGCCGCTCGACTCTTGCAGCGGCTTTCGATGATGATGCGACCACCCGAGAGCATCGGGTGCGCATCTTTGCGCTTATTTTGTTGTTAGGGACGTTCTCCCCTGACAAGGGTATGATAAGTGACTTTTATGTCACTTTTAGGGTGTTTATTGAGTCGTATTCCGGCTTATTTTCCAATAATTTCACCCTTTTATCCTTTATTTCTATTATTTTATTATTCTCGTCTTTTATCTTTATTTTGTGTATTTTTGCCCTTGTTATTAGTTTTTAGGGGTCCATGAAGCGTTAGTTCACGGGAATGTGGTAAGATGGAGTTGCTCTCTATAGTGGATTTGAAACCCTTGGTTGGTATTTGTTTGGTTATAATCCCTTGTGAGCTTCATTTGTTCTAGCCTTCATCACCTTGTTGAGCGGCTATTTAGGATCCTTGACTATGCATGTCTTAATTCTTGTTTTGACCTCTAGCTCCCAAGATCGTGACCGAGCCACTCTAGGGGAGAAAAAGGGCACCTTTTCTCATTTTTCTTTATCTTCTTTTTATTTTGTTACAAATTTGATTTTCTATTTTGCATCAACCTACTTATTAACCAATTTGAGCCTAATGTTTCCCACTCTTGTTTAAACCACATTACAAACCCAATGGCCTATGTTTACCAACCCTTTTAGTTAGTGAAGCATTGGCATGTGAGGTTTGAGAGTATTGAGATTTAGCAAGAAAACTTTGTGAATTGGTTTAAGTAAGGTATTGAAAATTGAGCTTGAAAAGAAAATGCAAAAAGTTTGAGAAGAAAGATGCAATTCAAGAAAATCAAATGAAGTTTCAAGAAAAAGCCGTCCATGGTTAAAAAAAGGCAAGGACATCAAATAATTCCCTCTTTAAAAAAAAATATTTGAAAAAAATTGAAAAAGTAACAAAAAACACAAAAAAATTTTAGTTTGGTTTCGTTTTCTTCCCTAGTTTAAGCATTGAGGACAATGCTTCGTTCAAGCTTGGGGGGGAGCGTTACTTCGTTTTTGGTATATATTGTGTTAGTGTTGAATAAGCTTGGGGGAGATGGCATTATTGGTATTTTGTTTGATATTTTGTGACTTCTTGAGTTTGTTTTTGAGAGTAGGCCACTCTTTTGCTTCACTTAGGAAATATCACCAAAATTTTCAAATTTTTACCCCGCCTTAACCCTTAGCCTTACGTTACAACCCAATAAAAGACCCTTAGACTTTAGTGGGGTTGGGTCAAACAACGGTGGAGGGAGATAGACTTCAAACCTATGGAGAGAGTATGCATAGTTGAGATGTCGGGATTACCTTCTCAAAATTTTTCATTTCTTTATCTTTTTCCGGTTCCTTCGTGGAATCATGAGAAGCTAGCTTAAGGGTTGATTTGAAGCTAGTGGAGAGAACGCGGCCCGATTGGTTGGGGCTAAGGTGGATTGAGTCCTCATTAGTTCTCTATGCTTAGCATATGTTATGTTTCAATCAACCATTGACATCTTGGAACGTGCATACATTTGTCTACTTAGAAAGATTTGCATTCATTGGTGTTTTGTTCCTATCTCTTGTCCAAATATAAATTTGTGTTTTCTTTCTCGTTTTATGTTTCTTTTTCTTTTCTTTTTATTGCCTTGCCTTGGTTTTTATTTAGAGTTGTGGGTTAAACTCTTAGGACACCCTCACGAGAGCACGCTCGTCCTCTAGGGCGATCTAGGGGTTTAAAGGGCTTGTCTTTAGTTGCTAAAATTGACCGTGATTCCTACGAAAGTGAGTTAGTGTACATTCTTGTCTCCTTTAGTGTTCTAGCTTTGCTTGAATAAATCATTCTCCTTCTCCCGTGTTTCATGTTAATTTGCTCGAGGACGAGCAAAAGGTTAGCTTGGGGGAGTTTGATAAGTGACTTTTATGTCACTTTTAGGGTGTTTATTGAGTCGTATTCCGGCTTATTTTCCAATAATTTCACCCTTTTATCCTTTATTTCTATTATTTTATTATTCTCGTCTTTTATCTTTATTTTGTGTATTTTTGCCCTTTTTATTAGTTTTTAGTTTATTTTTGTAGTTTTAGTTAATTATTTCCCTCCTCTCTCATTTTATTTATTTTTCTTTTAGTTTCTAGTTTGTTTTATTTTATTTTATTTTATTTCATTCAATTTTATTATTTCTTTAGTTTTATCATTTTACTTTATTTATCTTATTTTATTTTACTTTATTTTTCTTATTTTATTTATTTTATTTTATTTTCCAATTCACCCTCGTGTTGGTTTTTGGTTGCGTGATGATTGATGATGGGGTGTGGTGTGGCGTGAAGCAGGGGATTGCATCCCAATATTGAAGCAGCCAAAATTTCGAACAGGAAGATTTCGGGGGTCTGAGGGAATTTGGGGATTTATGGGTTTTAATTTCTTTTAATTTTAATTTTATTTTCCTTTTCTATTTCCTTTTTCTTTTGTTTCTTTTATTTTATTTTCTAATTTATTTCTCTTTTCTTTTATTTTATTTTTTAGCTTGTATTATAAATACCTCCCTTTGGGATTATTCTCTCTTAACTTTCAATCAACATTTTTAATTCTACCCTAGATTAGATTAGAGTAGTTTGAGTTCTTTTATTTTCTCTCTCTTAGGGTTAGATTAGGAGTTTCTCTCTCTAGTTTAGGAGTAGTTTAGAGAGATAAAGCTTGGATTTTTCATGGAGTTTTTGGGATTTTGAAGAAGCAAATTTGTGGATTTTCCTCTCATAAATTCAATGAGTCTTCCTAACTTTCTCTCACCTTTATTGCTTTCATTTATTATTGTTTTTACTTATTTATTTGTTGTTTTGAGTAGATTAATTAGTTTAGTTATTTGATTCTTGCTTTTATTATTATTTTACCTTGTTTTCCATATTTTTGTTCATTATGTTAGCTTAGGTTTTGTTATAGGGAAATGGATGAAGGTCATGTTAATAAATTGAATGATTGATTGTGATTAGTATGGAATTGTTTCTTGATTATTGTGTATGGATGATGCTTTTATGTATTAGAATCTTTCTAGCTAATTGATTCTATGCTTTTAATTGTGCTTTCAATCGATTGTGCGAGAGCGAGTTGGTTGAGAGCCCTAAATTCTTCCATACCTTTGCTAGGCTAGTTGCACGAGAGTGAATTAGTTTAGTAGGATAATTAACATGCTTAATTGCGCGAGAGTGAGTTAATTGTGTTAATTGTTCCTAATCGAGGTCATTTTCATCTAATTGTATGATGTTGTTGAATGCATTAATGTAATTGGATTCCACTTTCCCTAGTTTTAGTTGTTTGTTCTTAGTTGTGTTTATTTTAACCTCTCTCTATCTCACAAGCTTCCCTAGTAGTCTAATTAGCATAGATTGATACACTTAGTCCTTTTGGGTTCGACCCTTTACTTACCCCTATACTCGTATTAGGGTAGTTTAGGTTTTATAAATTTCTAATTTGATTAGGGTTAGTAGACCAACGACACTATCTATCCTCGATCAGGCTAGTAGGGCTCTGCTTTACTACCTTCCTACTGTCCGCGATCTACACCGGATCGGGACATATGACTGGGCCAGCTTGGCCTATGCTGACTTCATTCGTGCACTGAGGGACTCGTGTCGACACCGGTCCTTTGGGACGAATGTTGCTTTGTCCGCCTTTTGGAGGGTCGTAGAGGTAAGCATTATTCCCTATAAAGTTTAGCTCTACACTTTAGCTAGCACTTGCTGATAATTTTAACTCCTTGTAGATCTGGTTCTACGAGTACTTCCCTTCCGCTGCGCCGGCGAGACCGTCGCCGCGCGGGTTTTCTGTGAGTGCTTCTTGGGGGAGCCGCCGCGTGGGGATGTCCACTGCGTATGTTCGTGACTGGATCATCGCAGTATGATTCTTTCTTATTTGCCATTTTGTGATGCTCTAGAGAGATCCTTGCCTGATTGATGCTCTTTGTAGGAGCCTGAGCTGGTGTACCGGCCATGGGTTGGCTTGGCAGTCCCTGGGTTAGCCGCACAGTATTCTGCTGAGCGTCGCTATTTCCTGGGGATTTATGGAGCGATCGCGTACCTGGGAGAGAGGGTTGCTAGACAGCATTCCTCCGATGTTTTTGTCGTTCCTGCTCCTCCACCACGTCACATATTTGACGCCGCAAGGTTGTTGAGTATGTTAGAGGGAGCTGGTACCCCTTGGCGATCTTGCACGATCCCTGGGCGGTGCTATGCGGAGGAGCTACTGTCGATGTTAGCTCTAGTTCCTGTACCGGCAGAGGATGTGGCGGTACGATTTTTCTGCTCCAGTTCCGAGTAGTGCTTTACTGACTTTGTTTTGCTTTATCAGGACGATGCTGCCGAGTTCGTGCCACCCCGTATGTCTATCCATTACCAGGGGACATACGGGCCGATTGAGGAGATGATTCCTCCAGCTTCCGAGGACGAGCGCTTCGTAGAGCGGTCGATTCCTCGCCACCAGACTCGGGTAAGCTTAGTTATTTGCAATTGTTGTCGATATATATTATGCATGTTTACTGACTTATTTCTTTGACAGTTCTTGCGCGAGGTGGTTTCGGCGATGGCACGATGTATAGATGCCTTCCAGAGCCAGCTCGTCCGGATGTGGAATGCGGATACCTGCCGTCGGGACGATGCCGTCCAGGTGGTAGTCTTTCTTTCATGTGTTTTGCATTACCGCTTCGATTCTGCCTTGTTTCTGATTTAATTCTTTTTTTTTTTTTTTGCAAGGTCAGCCTATTGCTTCTCATACCCGCACGAGACCTGAGATGCGGAGGGATCCGGCGAGGTCTAGCACGAGACGTCGCCGCACTACGTCAGGGGATAGAGGCGGTCGCTCTGAGGCTGCCCATGCCGATGTTGTGGAGGGCTCGGGTTCTTCCTCTGAGGGTGCTCATGGTAGGCCAGGGAGAGGCTACCTCGGCTTTTAGAGGTGGTGTGATGTACGAGGTTTGCTCGTCAACGCAGCAGCCTCCCCAGCCTAAGCCTCAGGTTGATCTCGGGTGGAGTGGACCCACGTTGAGCTTTCCTCCTCCTGCGGAGACTGGAGCTGGAGCCAGAGCTGGTGGAGAGGTTACTCCTCGTACGGCGCAGTTTTACGAGATGATGGGTGTACGCCCCCCGGCGCCGTAGTTTGTTCCTGTACTTTTATATTATTTTGACTTTGTATAGAACTTTGCCTTTTAGTTAGACTCATTTTTTAGACATATTTTGTATATATATACTATTATGAGTTTATTTTATTTATCATGTTTTATTTAATTTTTTTTTTTTTTTATTATTATTATTATTATTATTATTATTATTATTATTATTATTATTATTATTATTATTATTATTATTATTATTATTATTATTATTATTATTATTATTATTATTATTATTATTATTATTGTTATTATGTGCATGTCCGTGTGTGCAAGAAAGTGTGACAAGTAATTTTGCGCAAAAATTCCAACATTTTTATTATTGATGGAGGGTATCCGACTTTCTCCCCCAAAAAGAAAAATGAAAAAAGGAAAAGTGAAATAAAAACTTGGGTTTATAAAAAACTTGGAAATTATTCTAAATAAAATCCAAAAAGGAATATTATAATTAATATAATAGCTATATTAATTTTTTTTTTTAAAAAAAAAAGAATAAAAAGGTGTTTAGAAAAGATAAGGGAGCCGTAAAGTCATTAGTAGACTCGAAGTAAGGTAAAAACGCGATTTTAGAAAGCGCGCATGACGTGGCAAATTGGCGCCAGCCGGCGCCACGCAATTGGGTGTAGCGCCATGCGCTACACTTAGCGTGTGGCGCCAAGCTTTGGCGTCTGGCGCCAATCGCGGCGTTTAGCGCCAATTAGCGCTGACTCCGTATTCTACCCCGATTAAAACTGCTCCTAAATCGTGCATAAATAGCCCCCTTCCCAGCCGATTCTTTTCATAATATCAGCAAATAAAATAATTCTTGGCCTTAGAAAAATAATATCATGTCTCTAGTCACCAAAACTTTTACCCAATACACCCATGAATGGTGTCGGTCTCTTAATGCCAGAGAAAGAAAATAGTTAGATTTGTTTCACTTGGGGGGAATTTATGGTGTTAAAGGGGTAGATCTTGACTTAGATTTCATTCATACCACTCTAGAATATTGAAATGTTGATACTCATTGCTTTAGAATAGGGTATGATGAAATTAGCCCTTTGCCAGAAGAATTTGGTGCTATTTTAGGTTTCCCTACAATAGACCTCATAGTAATCCCTAGAATAGATGCATATTATTACAAGGATTTTGAACGCTTCTTCAATTTAAAAGAAAGGGATTTATAAAAAATAGTAGATGGCAACATAGTTAATTTGAAAGAATTTGCACGCCATTGTTTGGATAAACCTCTTTTCGAATCTTTTCATATTTATAGAAGAAGGGCTTTCTTATTTTGCATGCTTAATCAATTTTTCTTTAGTAGTGGTAAAAATAATGAAGGCCAATCAATTATAACCACCGTATTAGAACAAATTGAATCAGGGAGAAATCCAATGCCATTGATAGTTGGAGAGACTATGATTGGTCTTGATGAATTGAAAAGGAACCCAAAAGCACCTTTTCGAGGCTCTCCAATTTTATTACAGGTAGAAAAATAATATTTTTAATTACAGAAATCAAAAAATATATTTTTGTATAGTAATAATAATTTATTTGCATTGTAATTTTTTACAGATGTGGCTACTGGAAAGGCTATAATTAATTAGCCCTCCGGACAACATTGAGAAGTACACTCCAAATTGTTTTGTGAGGAGGAAGAAACGCTTCTCTAAAATGGGGTGCCATGAGTGGAGAAGGGTCTTCGAATCTCGTAACTTTGCTATCAAGTGGGTCATCCCATGGTGGAAAATAGAAAGGATGGTTGGTGTTAACAAGCAACCTTTCTGCCGTCTTCCAAGTTTGTCTTGTATGACTTATTACTATCCCTGCAGGGTAAAAAGACAATACGGCTTGCTTCAGAATATTCCTTCCGGAGATGTTCGTCCTCCCTACGAGTACCCTGTCTCCTAGGAAGTAGACAGATTTGATGCTTATTGGAGTACTAGACCTTTATGGGAAGTAATTACTCAAAAAAGATTCCTCCTTCCTTGCCCAATGATGTGAAGTAGTGGTTGCTGAAGAAACCTTCAAAGGACTTGAAGAAGGGTAAAACTGATGTAAAGAGTCGTTTAGGTGACAGGGTGATTCCTGCCAAGGAACGCTTAGGTGAAAGAGTTGAATTTAAAACACCTACAATGCCTAGGAAGAAAAGTACTACAAAAGATAAGGGAAAAAGGAAAGCTGACACCACAGATAAAAAGGTTTGGGTAGAAAAGAAGCACGGAGTCCTAGCTGAAGGGGAAACTATCTACTCTAAGATTGAATGTAGGTCCTCTAAAGGATGTCTACTAGCTAAGGTTATGGATGAGGAGGAGGAAGCAGACAAAAATTGGAAAAGAGCTAGGAAAGAAAAGAAAGATTAGGAGCATTGCTTAATTTCAAATTATTAGACTTAGTTTATATTTTTTATTTAAAGTTAATTTATTTCAGCTTTATTAAAATTCCATCAATAATTTAATTTTATTTTATTAATGAATTTTAAGCTTTTAATTAATTATTTACTTTAAATTTATTTTATTAAAGCAATGAAAACCGAAAAAATTAATTTTCCAGAAATTCTTCGAGTACGGAAGTCGAAAATTTTCCGAAAAACACCAAAATATGCCCAGAATTTAGCTATGAATTGGCGCCGCTTATTTGCGTCTGGCGCTGGCCACAGCAGTCTGGCGTCAGGCGCCAGTGCCGTCGGCTAGCGCTGATGTTCGTTGGCTGGCGCCAGAGTTTTCTCTGCAGCGCCGATATTTCGCCGATTTTCTGTTGAATTTTTAATTAATTCTGGGACGCGAGAATGTCGAAAAATAAAGTGGCCGCACCCGTAAAGGGTTGCCTACGTATCCTTTCTTAAGGAATCAGGCCGAACGTAGCTCTCTTGAGTATCCTACTCAAGTAATTATGGGTAGTATTTCTTAAGTTGGTCAAGATTTGTCATGTTCGAGAACTCATTGCCATCCATATCAGTTAGTTTTGTTGAACCTCCTGACAAGATTGTTTTGATAATGTAGGGTCCAGACCAATTAGGTCTAAATTTTCCCCTTGGATCTAAAACATTTTTCCTTAATGCTTTTATCACCAAGTCTCCTACTTTGATGTTTCTTGTCTTGATCTTCTTATTAAAATGCCTAGCCATACGAGTTAAATAACACTGAGTGTGGTGTAGAGCTTCTAGTCGTTTTTCATAGAGTAGAATTAATTCTTCATATCTTGCCCTAGTCCATTCAACTTCATCGAGTTTGCTCTCTAACACAATGCGTAGAGATGGAATTTCTAGTTCAACAGGTTGTACGACATCCATTCCATATACTAAGGAAAATGGCGTATTTCCTGTTGATGTACGGATTGACGTGTTGTAACCCCACAATGCGAAGTGAAGTTGGTCAGGCCAATCTTTATAATTTTCCGTCATTTTCTCGATGATAGTCTTTAGGTTTTTATTAGCTGTCTTGACTGCTCCATTTGCTTGAGGTCTGAAAGGAGAAGAATGATGATGTTGAATGCTATATTTTTGTAACAATTCTTCACATTCGGCTTGAAAGTGAGTTCCATTGTCACTTATCATGTCATGTGGGACTCCATATCGACAAATAATATTCCTCTCGATAAAGAGTGCTACATGTTTTGCAGTGAGTTTAGTGTATGATTGCGCTTCGACCCACTTCGTGAAGTAATCAATTGCTACTATTATATATTCGTGGCCTCCAGTTCCTGGGGGAGTGATTTTGCCGATGATGTCAATTCCCATGTAGAGAATGGCCATGGCGACGTATAGGTGTAGAGTAAGGATGGAGGAACATGTTGTAAATTGGCATAGATTTGGCACTTAAGGCACCTTTTTACATATTGATGGCAATCCCTATTCATTGTAGTCCAATAATATCCTTCTCGCATTATTTTTTGGGCTAACATTTTGCCATTTATATGAGTGCCACAGATTCTTTCGTGGACTATTCTCATTGCTTTTTGTGCATCCTTTTTCCCTACACATAAGAGAGCTCGACTCTTAGGTACCCTTTTATGTAGCTCGTTGCCTATGAGTACATATTGGGAAGCCAAAAGTCTTAATGCTCGTTTTTCTCTTTTGTCAGCATGGGGAGGGTATTCTCCTTTGGTGACGTAATTGATTACATCCGTGTACCATGGTTCTTCTTCTTCTTCTTCTTCTTCTTCGTCTTGGACTACTACGTCGTCTTCTATAGCCTGGATGAATGCTGGTTTGTGCCTTTTCTCTATAGTTAGAGGCATTTGCTCGATTTCCGTGGGAATCCTAACCATTGAGGCTAGTCTTTCCAAGGCATCAGCAAATTGATTTTCTTCCCTAGGTAGATATGGGTATTCTACCTTCTCTATCTGATCGGTGAAAGTTTCCAGATAGGTTTGGTAAGGGGCTAGGCTTTCGCTCCTTACTTTCCACCTTTTAGATATTTGATTGATAATTAAAGAAGAGTCTCCGAATATCCTTAACTTTTTTACTCCCAATACCAAAGCTGTTTCACGGCCTACCACGCATGCTTTATATTTAGCAGCATTGTTGGTAACGTCGAAATCAAGCTTTATGGAGATTAGAACATGCTCTTCTTTAGGTGATACTATTAATACTCCAATGCCACATCCCTTTTGGTTTGAGGCTCCGTCGAAGTATAAGGTCCATGTATCATCTTCAGTGACCATTAAGTCTTCATCTGGAAATTCATTGTCTTGTATTGGCATCGACTCTTCTTTTGGGAAGTCTGCTAGAAAGTCTGACACCACGGATCCTTTGATAGCTTTTTGTGGCATAAAACTTACATCAAACTGGGCTAGATTGACTATCCATCTCGATATGCGTCCATTGAGTGTAGATTTCTCAAATAGATACTTGAGTGGATCCAATCGGGAGACTACGAAGACGGTATGCACTAGCATGTAATGTCTTAACTTGGTTGTGGCCCACACCAAGGCGAGGCACAACTTCTCGAGTGGTGTATAGCGTGCTTCGTATTCGAGCATCTTCTTGCTTAGATAGTAGATTGCGTTTTCTTTGCCTTCTACTTCTTGTGCTAGCATAGCTCCCATTGTCTCTTTGGTAACCGTCAAATATAATCTAAGAGGTATTTTGGGAAGTGCTGGTGCTAATACGGGAGCATTTGCAAGGTAGGCTTTGATCTTTTCAAAGGCTTTTTGACACTCATCATCCCATATCACTGGTACATTCTTCTTAAGCTTTTTGAAGATTGGTTCACATATTGTTGTCATTTTTTATATGACCTACTTATGTATTGCAACCGGCCAATAAATCCTCGAATCTGTTTCTCAGTCATGGGCGGTGGCATTGACATGATTGCTTTGATTTTGGTTGGGTCTATCTCTATTCCTCGAGAGCTTATGACATAACCCAAAAGTTTGCCTGAGGTAACTCAAAAAGCACACTTAGATGGATTCAACCTCATATTATACTATCTTAGCCTTTCGAAAAATTACCTTAAGGCTACTTGATGGCCTGGACGGTCTTTTGATTTCACAATCATGTCGTCGACATATACCTCGACTTCTTTATGCATCATGTCATGGAGTAAGGCAGTTTCTACGCGTTGGTAAATAGCACCCGCCTTTTTTCAACCCGAATGGCATTACCGTGTAGCAGTAAGTGCCCCATGGTGTTATAAAAGTTGTTTTCTCCATGTCTTTTTCTGCCATGAGAATCTGGTTGTAACCTGCGTACCCATCCATGAACGAGAGAAGCGCGTGATTTTCCGTGTTATCTACTAGAATATCGATATGTGGAAAAGGGAAGTCGTCCTTTGGACTTGCCTTATTTAGATCCCGACAGTCGACAAACATTCTTACCCTTCCGTCTTTCTTCGGAACTAGGACGACGTTGGCGACCCAATCGGGGTATTTGGATACCTTGATAAAACCTGCAGTTATTTGTTTTTGGACTTCTTCTTTTATTTTAAGAGCTACGTCGGGTTTCATTCAACGTAAATTTTGTTTTACGGGTTTCATTCCTGGAATTAGTGGTATAGTGTGTTGAGCTATTTCTATATTAATGCCTGGAATATCCTCGTATGACTAAGCAAACACATCGATAAATTCTTTAAGTAAGTTAATTAAATCGGTTCTTTCTTGTTCATTAAGTGTTAATCCGATTTTAACTTCTCTTTCATTGGTTAAATCATTTGAGATATCAACCTTTTCAGTTTCTTCAATTACCGGTGTTTTCTTTTCGAGTGTTTCCATTGCTTTAATAATTTCTTTGTCTTTTTCATTGTTAGTTAAGCAATGCTCGTCTTCTTTGGTTAGAGAAGAACACAAGAAATAAGGAGAAGGAGAAATATTATTATACTATGAGATCATTACATCAAAGAGTGATATGTCCTCAGGGACTTGATCACTAACTATTCTAGGATAAGAAATAGGAAGGGAAGGTGCTACTGCTAAAGACCTAGAAGATTATATAGGGAGAGACTCCGACTCAGACTCTGACTCATACGACTCTTCAAACATTGGTCCTTGCCCTGTCGTGATGGATATTTTTTTCCGCTTGGAGTAGTCACCTTGACGGTCTTGCGCCACCCTTGTAGTGATCCTTCAGCTAGAGTGATTAGCTTCGAGGGGTCGAAACTTTCGCTTTGTAAGACTGTCTGAATGAGCGAGGAGTTGTCTTCTTTGTAAGTTGGCTCATTCTTTTCTCGCCCAAATAGTAATCCCATGACATTAAAATCAAAGCATGGGGGTGCTTTCTCCTTATGGAGAGGATTTAGGATTTCATCTGTGAAATAACAATCCAAGAAAATCTCAAATCCCGGTTGCCTTATGCCGTTTACAACAAATGGCTCGGGAAATTCATGGCATGGATAGTCCTCTCCTTCTTTTATGAATTGACCATTAAGTGTAAGAGGGTACCGATCCATTGGGATTGCTTCCTTTTTAATGCGAGCGTCTCTACGTGCTTTTGACTTTTCCTGGGCTCGCTTGAGATCTTTCCGAGTCGGTTCGAAACCAAGTCCGAAAGTGTCTAACTTAGGGAGGCCAGGTGACTCCAGCGACTTTGCTATTCCTTTCTTCTTTCCTAGGGTCATCCTAGGGAAATGTCCTTGTTTCTTCAATATAGCATTTACAACCATGTTGGAATGGGGGTCATGGCAAAGAGGGGTCCTTTCATCCTCCTGGATTAAGGAGACTTGTTCGTTAAAGCCCCATAAGTCTTCATCATCCTTGTCGCGCTCCACATTAATGATTGGGTTTTCTATAGACTTGATCCTCATAGGCGAAGCATCGATGGTGATAGGAATTCACCCAACTATAGCTTTTACTTATTGGTGGAGAGATGAGGGGACGGCCTTTAGGTCATGAAGCCAAGGGCGCCCCAATAGTAAATTGAACGAAGCTTTAATGTCTACAACTTGGAAGGTAGTAGCATGTTCTATTGCTCCTGCCGTTACGTTCAGGGTAATTTTACCAAGAGCTTAACGTCGAGTGTTGTTGTAGGCCCTTATTCCTTGTGTAGACGGAGTTAAATCTTCATCCCTTATGCCTAGCATCCTCGCAGTTCTAAGTGGACAGACGTTAATGGCCGATCCATTCTCTACAAGAGTCATAGGAACATTCATTCTCTTGCAAACTACTGTGAGGTTTAATGCCTTGTAATGTTTGTCACCTTCTGGAGGTAAATCTTTGTCAGAAAAGGTGATCAAATTAATTAGACTAGGAAGATCACTTGTGAGGAAGTTGGCTAACCCTCAAGAGTAGTGTCAGAATCTATCCCAATTTTGTCCAAGGCATTCATTACAGCCAACCTATGTTCTCGAGATGTCGCCAAAAGTTTCCATACGTTCATCTCAACTTTTGTCTTCTTAAACTGCTTAACGATATCATTGTCTTCAATGATAGGTATGCGAACTTGTGGTGTGGTCGGCATAGGTTGTGTTGAAACGGGAGGTTGCATTCTCCCGGATCTTGTGAGGACGTCTATCGATGAGTCTTTGATCAGGATAAGATAGGTCATTAAGCTACTACCCTAACCAAATTAATCATTTATAATACCTAAACCTACACTAAACTAGTTAGTGGCAAGTAAAGGGTCAAACCACTAGGGAAGCACGCTAATTCAACATCAAATATCACTAATGCAAGAGTGAAAAGGGGATTGTTTTTGTTGGTTTTGTTGAGTAAGAACACTAAAACTACAAATAAGCAAGAAAATGATGATTAAAATAATAGAAAGTGACGCTAGGAATACGGGGGTGTCCAATATGATTAGAAAGAGGAGAATAATGGTGATTATTATGAAACATATTCCAAAAAACACAAGATTCTACCTAAATAATTCATTCTCATACAATAGTCTAGGCAAATCAATGAAAGAGGTCTATACTAATAAGGATCATTCTCATGCATCCTATTAGTTACAATCAAATCAAGAGAATAAAGAAGCACAATCCATAAAAACTCCACTTTAATTACTCATTCTCATGCAATCATTAAAATAGAGGTGATCCTAATCTAGTTCAAATCACTTTCATGCATTTAAACTAGAAAACATCAAATAGAGTGCAACAATAATCCCAAACTAATAAAAATCATGTCTTTCATCAATATATGGCATAAGTTCAATTCAACCATCATCATTCATCCAATATCAACTCATATCTTCCACCCCCTTCCCCTAGCCAAAAGTTTAGCCTAGAGAAGGGAGATTAAACACAATATCAAAACTAGAAATAAACTCAAGAAACTCAAAACAAAACATAATTAAAACCAATGAAATCAATAACAACTAGATGAACTAATAAGATTAACAAGAATAAACAACAATAAAACAAATAAATAAAACTAAAGGAAAGGAGAAGAGATTACTAAAGAAAGGATTAATGAAAGATGAAAACTTGAATTCTTGCTTGACTGAAACTTAAACTTGAGCAAATTTGAATCTTGGAAGAAAATTGAGCCATGATCTATTTTCTCTCACTAAAAATTATCTATCTAACCCTAAGAGAGAGAAGCTCTCCTAAACTAATTAAGAAAATGGAAATAATGGATTCCCCTTAATTACCCCCCAAAAATGGGTATTTATCCTAAGCTATAAAAAGAAACTAAATAAGTAAAGAGAAATAAAATAGAAAATAGAAAATAAGAAAGGAAATATAAAAGAGATAAAGTTAAAGGAAAAGGAAATTAAAAGAAAAAGAAAATAAAAAAAATAAAAGAAAAACAAATCAGTCCACCAAAACCAAAGTCAGACCCCATCTCATTCCCCTTCTTCTTCGAATTGAAGCTGCTCTAGAAATGGGGAAAATTGATCCCAAGCTTCACATCCCATCAAACAATATAAGCAACAATTACCCTTCAATCAACATCGCTCATTATCATCAAAAATCGGCATCAATAAATCAACACCATTCAATCTTCATAAGTAATCACGTGAGAAGCTCGTGATTGAACCCAAATTTGCGCGCCCGCGAAGACATCGCGCAGAGGTCGCGCAGAGCTACTGTCTCGACTATATTTTGGATTCCAATTGCGCGCTTTCTGACAGGGCTGTGTGGCCGCGAAGCTTCAATCAAATTGGTTGCTGCAATTGCGGGCAAATGGTTGTTGCGAATTGGCTTGCGATGCGGTTTGGGTAAGGGTGATTAGAGTTGTTATTGCGGGTGTTACGGTGAAGTTGGGTGGCTGCAGCTGCGGTGAGGGAACAGGGGATTGTTGGTGGGCTGCTGTTGCGAGTTGGAGTCGCTTTGTGTGGAGGAGATGGTGGAAGAGGTGGTGTGCTGTGTGGATGGATTAAATGGGGGTCTGTTGCGGGGTGTTGGTGGTTCAGGTGGTTAGGGTGGCTGCGGTTTGTTTGGTGGTGGTTCAGGGTGGTAGATTGGAGGTAGTAATTGTTGTTGCGGGTTGTGGTGGGCTGATAGGTGGTGTTGGTTGTTTAATTGGTGGCTGACGATGGTTCTGGGTGGTGGTGATTGGAAGAGGTTTGGTGGTGTATTGGTTTTAGTTGGTGCTCGGTTTGAGTGGCTGAAGGTGGTTGAGGGGGTTGTTCAGGTGTGCAGATTTAGGGTTATTGGTGGGCTGAATTGGGGTTATTGGTGGGTGTTGTTGGTGGGCTGTTTTGCGTGAGGGAGGAGGGGAGAATTGGTGGTGATGCTGGCGGATTGGTGGTTGATTGTGGTGGTTGTTGAGCAGGGGATTGGCAATTGAAAAGCTTTGACTTGGACCTTGAACACGAGCCTACACACAAACAAACCCGAGAATAAAAGTGTGAAATCGAGACAAATAAAATAAAATAAATAAAAAGGAAATAAATAAAACAAAATAGAAAAAGAGAAGTAACACTAAACTAATAAAAATAAATAAATAAAAGTAAAATACAAATAAGAGAAATAAAACTAAAACTAACAAAGAAAAGGAACGAAATAAAACTAAACTAATAAAATAAACTTAAAACTAATTAAAACTATGAAAGTAACAAAGAAAAGGAACGAAATAAAATAAATCGAAAGCAAATAAAATATGAAAATAAACTAGAAACTAATTAAATAAAGAAATTAAATTAAAACATACTAAAACTAAGAAATAAACTAGAAACTTTATTAAAAAGAAAATAAGAGAATAAAAGGGAAAATAAGGGAAAATAAACATGAAAATGACTCTAAAAATACTCCCTAAGAGTGATATAAATGTCACTCGTCAAATTAAAATAAAATAGAACTAAGTAACCCGAACACACCTACAACCAAAAACCGACACGAGGATAGAACAAAATATAATAAAATAAAACGAAGTAAAAATAAAATAAAATTAGTAAAACAAAATAAATGACTAAATTAAAACAAATAAGAAAATGTGAGAAACTAGGAACTTATTATATAACAAGAACTAAAAACTTAAAATATAAACATAAAAAATAAGAGAAATTAAATAAATTAAGAAAATAAGCTAAAAACTATTAAAAACTACTAAAATACTCAAAATAAAGATAAAAGACGAGAATAAGTAAATAATAGAAATAAAGGGCAAAATGGGCTAAATTATTGGAAAATAAGCTGGAAAACGACTCAATAAACACCCTAAAAGTGACATAAAAGTCACTTATCAGTCTTCTTCAGCCCAAAAGTCATCCATGGCGTATGACACAAAAGGTGAAGATCCTACTATGTCTTTTAGATAGACATCTTCTTCATCACTGTCCCAAACTCCATTAATGGTTGCTTCGTCTTCTTGTGGAACTTTGACTAGTTTCTTTTCATCAATCATTTTCTGAACCAAATCCTTGAATTTGAAACAGTTTTCGATAGTGTGACCCCCTGATTGATGATACTGACAATAATACCTATCTGTCCTTTTTAATGATTCGAATGGTCTTGGTTCGAGAGGTTTGATCTCACCACTCTTGGAGAGCATTTTGAACATTTGTGCATATGGGATCCCAATTGGAGTGTAAATTCTATCACTCTTCTTGGGTTTTTCAGTGACTTGTAAAGGAAAACGTTTTGCCTCATAAGTCGTTCCTTTGCTAGCTAGAGGCAATGAGATCTTATTAGCTTCCACAAGATCTTCAATAAGGTTTTGAAACCTGTAGCATTCATTTGTGGTATGACCGTTTCCTTGATGGTACTTGCAGTAGGATTTGGGATCCCACCTTGGAGATCGCTTTTCTGGTGTTGGATCCTCTGTAGGACCAATTGTTTTGATTAGTCCTTGATCATAGAGATGATCAAAAGTAGCATCATAGGTCATTCCCATGGGTGTGAATTCTCTCTTGGGTTTACTTTTCGAGGGTGGAACCTCGTCATATTTCTTTTGAAGTTCCTTTATAGCTTTGAGCGTTTCACGTAGCAAATGCGACCCTTCCATCATAGATAGTGTGAGCGATTGTATGTCTTCTTTACTTGCCGAATCAGGAAGGCTATCCATGGCGTCGAAGAATATCTTTTTGTCTTCTTCAATGGCATGGATTTCTTTGACAAGTTTAATGAGAGACGAGGGGTCAACCTCATTTTCCTCATCAGAGATAGCCAAGGCATGAGCGAGAGGTGCATTATCAATGCTTGGCTTCTTACTGGCAGGGGGCAATGGTAGCTTGTTGTTATCGATTAAGTCTTGGATAGCTTCCTTAAGCTTCCAACAGTTTTCGGTGAGATGGCCCCTACCTTGGTGATACTTACAGTGTGCATTGGGGTTCCAATTAGCCGACCTCTTTTCGACTGGTGGGTCCCCAAATGGTCCAATAGGAGTTATAAGACCTTTTGCATTTAACCGATCAAATGCGGTGTCATAACTCATGCCAATAGGAGTAAAGTTTCTCCTAAATGGTTTCTTTTGTCCTTGATTGTTCATAGCAAGGACTTCTCCTAAATTAAAAGTGCTAACGTTGTTTGAGTGGGTGGTTTTGGAAGAAGAAGGACTGTCGTTCTTCTTTCCTTTCCAGCCACTGTTGGAGTTATTGTTTGCAGCTTTTAACTTAGCCAGGTCGTCTTCAATATTGATCCCAATGTCGTAGACAGCCTTGAAGGTATGGAGGTTATTTTGATACTTGAGATGCTTGGAATACTTTTCTTGAAGGTTTTTGATGAACAACCTTACAGACTCTTTTTCACTTGGCACCTCAATTATTTTAGCTGAGGTTTCTCTCCATTTGTTAAAGAAAGAGGTGAAGCCTTCGTTCTCTTTCTACTTTAGGATTTCAAGTTCCCTATGGTCAGTCTCAACTTGAATGTTGCACTTGTATCTATCAACGAAAGCGTTCGCTATGGACTCCCAGGTAGAGGTCTTTTCTTTCTCGATAGAAAAGAACCATTGTTGGCAAACGGTCTCGAGAGATAGTGACAACAGAGAGGGGAAAACCTTCTTATCGATACCTTTAATACTCATTAACGTTTCAAATGCTCTTAAATGAAAATAAGGATTATCGGTTGCTCTGAATTTTGGGATGTCATTGGCATTGAACTTCTGCGGAAGAAGATCTTTGTCCACCGAGACCCCTTGTGAAGTAAGCCCTTGAAACTTGTAGTCGCTAGATAGCTTGCTTAGACTTTCTTGCATGGGGTCCATCTGTTGTTGTTTCACGAGATCATCGACCTTAAGTGTAAGGAGCTTCAGTGTTTCAGTCATGGTAACCAGTTGGTTACTAAGCTCATTGACTTCTTCATGTATTGCCATTACGGTCTTAGCTTTCCTCTTTCGAGCTATGGGTTTGTCGAAAAGTTGGACTTGTACGAAGAGGTTGTCTTTGATTAACCGTCCTTCCTTTCTTGACCACGCGCTATCATTTAAACCATTTTGTGTTTTAATTACTTGACTCAAATCGACTTGACTTTACAGTTTTTTTAAAGAGGAAAAAATAAAATAAAAAAAAATGGGTGCATATTTTTTGGCAAAAATAATGTACATATTTTTAGGGAACTAAGTATAGTATTTAAATTGGAGGATTAATATCCGACTTACCCCCTTAAAAAAAATGACGGAAAAAACGCGCATGCAAGACTCCCTTAGACATGGTCAAAGTGTGTGTATTGGTGTGTACGTTGAGTGTAAGTGACATGCATGGACTCTTGTGTAAGACCATGGGACTTAGTGCCTAAACTCGATTAATGACTCAACCAAGTACTATTAACAGCGAAAATAAACCAAATTAATTAGCAAACTGGTTAATTAAACACTAGGTGATGACTCGACCAATAATCCGAACTGTCGGCAAAAAGACAGGACTAGCGTCGCACTGTGTAGCGTAGCGCCAGACGACAGAGCTGTCGCCAGGCGCCACACTCCACAGAGTGGCGCTACAGTCCAGTCTTTGGCGCCAATGCTGGAGCTTCAATCTGGAATTGTTTTCGGTGTTATTAATCAATAGGGGTATGCCTAAAGTAGTACTAGGTCAATTCTGATTAAAATATTAGACTTTATTGACTCAAATTAATTACTCAATTAATTAATTAGGCAAAGTTCTTTAAGTCATTAATTTATTTAATCTCAACACAAGTCAAACAAACGGTTAAGAAAACATATGATATATGCACAACAAATAATGCACAATTAGTCAAGTAGGCACAATATGATGGAATGAGTTTGCAACGTAACCATGGCTCTAGTTCTCTAAAGTTCGGAATATGGTTTAGTCAATAGAGGGTCCATGGTTAATTGTCCGGATGCACCGCGCGGAAGCCTAACCGTGAAGGGTTGGCGCGAGTGGTTGGGACACCGCGAGTTTTAGAAAAACTCGCTTCCATGGTTTGGTGAATTCAACATTCTCGGATGTACCCTTTGTTGCTCAGAGCGTTCAATTAGGTAGATGGAGCATGAATTCCCAGAGGGTTATGTCCATATGTAGAACACATGTGGGTTTCAGAAAAGTAAGAAAAAATTCAATCAGGAAGTAGGATCGAGCAAACAATACGAAAAACTGGTCGAAATTAGAACGCATAAATCTGGCTCGGTATTGGAAGAATTTGGCGCCAGCAAACAGAGACTGGCACCAGGTTTTAGCTGTAGCGCCTGGCGCCAATGCTGGCGTTTGGCACTACAGTCAAAATTCTGGCGCCAATGCTCTGGCCCCTGGCGCTAATTCCTACATGCCTCAGCAGCTTTCTGTGCTCGATAAAATTTTCCAGTTTCGCGCGGTGTTATTTCAGTCCTAGTTGTGAAAGATATTTCTCAAATTTCCTACGTGTAAAAATCCTATGTTTTAACTCATTACGGATGGTCTTTCCAATGAGATCTTTTTATGCATATGACAATAATGTTAATCAAAATTACGCACATGAAATACTTAGAACGTTTCGAGTCTCATCCACTCATTCTAAATCATTGCCGAAACAAATTCAGGAATTAAAATAGAAATCCTCCCCAGCGGAGTCGCCAAAAACTGTAGGGAATAATTTCAAGAGTTAACCCCTAGCTTGAACCCCACTGTGATCATACACTAAAGTACGGTGGCGTCCAAAGGGAAAGAAGATAGAGCAAAAGAGTCGCCAACAAGTTTTTTTAGGAACTTGTAAACCGTTCACGAGGTGAAGGTTACACCCCTTAACGATCCATGAGATCGTCAACTCCATAAGTTCTTGAACCAAACAAGGGTTCGGGGATGAAGGTACAAATCCAACCTAAAAGAGATTGAACCTGCCCTAATAATAGGCCTCTACTTTATTCAGATCGTATTCATGTGCGCTTTCTGACTAACATGCAATCAATAGGATTAACCCTAAACCTGTTTATCTATGTTGGTTGAATATTAATGCACAAATAAATCTATTATTGGCGATCACTTGAATTATAATCATATTAACCCTAAACAAGATTATTAATTATCTTATTAAGCGTGACTACAAGTACCAATTCCCTTTAAACATGCATAAAAGGCGTGATCAAGCAATAACAATAAAAATAATATCAAGCAACATAATAATAATAATAATAATAATAATAATAATAATAATAATAATAATAATAATAATAATAATAATAATAATAATAATAATAATAATAATAATAATAATAATAATAATAATAATAATAATAATAATAATAATAATAATCATAATTAATAATAACAATCATAACATGATCCTAGACATGATACTAACAAGATTAATAACAAATGCTAGCATGTCACTAAACAATAAAAATCAAATCTTTAACCCTAACATGATACTACCAATCATAAATATTAAAAAGAACATAGGAAGCATCATACTTTTAATCATATTTGATATTAAAGTTACTCTAGACATGATACTAGGAATCATAATAACAATATAAGCATGATTTCTACATCACAACATCAATAAAAACCATTAAAGTACTTACTTTGATGCCTCATACCTCTTTCTAATAACAAAATACACATGTTAGTAACTTCAAGGAAAATAATAAACAATTAAATTAAATTAAATAATGGAAATAGAGATTTGGGACCAAACCCTCAGAAATTAAACCTTTCAAGTCTAGGGCGAAGGCAACTTCGAATATGGCTAGGTGTTTCTAAATCTAATGAATGCGGAATTTTGTATGTAAGAAAAGCTAGTTTTGAAAAAGAGAGAAAGAGAAAGTAATCAAGAGAATCTTGATGAGAGTTGGTGAATGAAAGAAAACTGACTGTAGGTGAATCAAAACGAAGTTTTTACGACGTTATTATCAGCCAAAAAGATATAAATATCAAAACAGAGTCTGGCGCACATGTATTAAGGTTGGCGCCAACGCTGGCTAATGGCGCCAGACGCTGACCCTGGCGCCAGGCGCCATGGCTAGCGCCAGATGCTACAGCTAGCTTTTGGCGCTGACTTGGAAATTCACGCGTTTTCTTAAAATAAGATAAAAATTGCCGTACAGGAGGATAAAATCGTATTTCCCTCAAAAATACTCTTTGATTTTAATTAAAACTCAGAAAAGTCAACAAAAGTCAATTTATCAATGCTAATTGAATTAGGAATGAAAAGAACCTTATAGAAGAATCTAGAAGACTAAAACCATTCCTAATCGCATTAGGAATGATAAATCTATATTAGGCCCTCCTCTAGATCATTGGGCCGCATATAAGGCTCAAACCGGGCCCAGTTTAGTAAATTGACCATAACTTTCTCAATATTCATCGGAATTGGGCTTATAATATATCGTTGGAAAGCTCTTGTCAAGCCCCATCCAACTACACTATTATTGGACCCATATCATGGACCAACCAAACTGGATTGGATGTTTTCTTAAAATAAGTTTTCAAAAACAGAGAGAAGAGAAAAGAAATTAAAACTATCCGCAACACTAAACTTTCCACACTTTCACTTCATTCGATTATGATTCGTCGCGAAAGGTACTTATCACTGGGTTTGGTTTTGGGGAGACACAAATGGGTGTCTACATGTACCGCTTCATAATTTGCTTGGAATGGAACTTAACATCTCTTTCTTCAGAAACTAGAATACTGCCTTCTAGCATCACCATTAAGCTCCCTATATATCCCCCATTAAGCTCCCTATATACCCATTTGGAATACTACATGGCATGTACATATAATAAGATTGCTCAAGTAACTAAAGCATTGTCAACACTTGTGTATTAAGACGGAACTGATTAAGGTACAACCTTTTCACAAATGATTCAACTGAGTTATGTGATCTCATTTATAATATGATGAACCTAAATTTATACGGTGTTGATATGTTTAATGATGTCATAATTCAAAGACCAGCGAGGAAGAGATATGAGTCTCCAGGTGAAATTGACGAGTTGAGGGTAGCCTGTTTTAGTTCTATGAACTTTCTTGATATTGCAAGATGCATTGAAGCCATGCTTTGGCTTTGTCCTCAGCTGAAGACTCTTCACATTTTTTAACGTGTCCCTCCATCCTTATCTTATGCACATCTCAAAAATAATTTATTCTTATTTAATATTCTGTATTTGTTTCAGCAACATTCCTTATAGTAGTTTATTTGACTTTGGTGTCATGAATAATATTTTTCTGAGATGACTTAAATTATACATAGTATTTGTGTCTATTATTAAGGGACGGAGTTATAGTATATGACAATGTTATTCTTTGGTGAAATTTTTATTTAATTTGTTCCAGTTAAATTACAAGGAGCCAACTAATGAGTTACCTCAGATAACCTGTGGATGCTATCCTTCTCAACCTATCAACTGTTGGAGGCATTCGTTAAGGGATTTTGAGATTGTTGAGCAAAAGAGATTTGAAGATGATGAAGGAATGGTGAAAATATTTCTCGAAAAAGCTGGATTATGAAACTTGTTGTTTACGTTTAGATTATGAAACTTGTTGCTTTTGTTTGGATTTAGAAACTTTTTTTCATTTGGATTATGATATTTAAGGTGTTAGTAAACTGAAGCATTTTATTGGATTGCCAAATTCATGTTATCGTGAGTTTGTGCACATTATATTCTTCTACTAATGTATCATTAGTTCTTAAAAACATTTTTATCACTGCTTCCCTTCTATATATGTCCAATTTTGACATTTTTGTGGCCTGTCTATTTCTATTGATTTTATGAGCATTAATTTTGGTGTCAAATCTAACAAATTGAGGTTACTCGGTCTTTCTAGTTACAAATTTAACAAATTGGGTTTACTATGTATTTTTGGTTTTGTTGTAGTGTGTAACAAAATGTGGTTGAATATCATTAATTGAATGAAAATAATTAATCTTCTGAATCATGTTTTTGTGTGGCGAACCTCCTTGTAATATAATTGAATTGAAGTGCAAAGCTGCAAAAGAAGGAGAGAAGATACCTAATACATGGTAGGTATTGTCCGTTAAACCAATTAGTAGTTACCATAAAATATTACTTGTGGTGATCCTAATTACTTATCTTATTTTTTTATCCTATCAATCTGAAATAATGTATCTAACTGGATATAACCAGAAACTATATTGGACACTACTATTTGCTTATGTACTATATAATTTATACTCATGTTGATTGACATTTGATTTTAAATTTATTGCATACGTAAATTATTGCATAGGTAGATTTATTGCATACTCAGCGTAAAATTTCAAGCAAACTTTCTGGTCAATGGTTTCCGTACGTAGATTTATTGCATAGTCAACATGTCTTTTGTGTGGCTGGACACACTGTGTGACCACTTATAAAAGAACAAAGTAACCCCTATAATATTGACCAAGTAACCCCTGCAATACTGGTTGAGTAACCCCTATAAGTCTATAACACTGACCGAGTAACCCTATATAACTAATCAAGTAACCTTATATTCCTTCTTACAAAACCGATGTTTTAAGACATATTTGTAGCAGTATGCAATGTTCGTATTCATTATATGATATTGCCATATTCCTAGAACCTAAAGTATGATATTTATCTAAGTCATTCAAATGGCTCTCGAAAATTTAAATGGTACTTATCTAAGTCAGCCATATGTTGTCTCTATCCGGAAATTTAGATGGTACTTACCAAATTTCGTTATTATTATATGAATCCAATTAATTAAGTCATCCTAATGTTGGCTCTATCCGAAAATTTAGATGATACTTACAAAACATCGTTATTATTGGATTAAATAGGCACTTCTGTTTTTCAGAATTTGGTAGTTATCAAATTCTATTGTAGATTCTGCTTCTTCCTACAGAAGAGTATCAAATACGAGTAGTATATTCTTTAAGTTAAGGGGAATCAACATCTCAAAAATTGGTAGTATATCATACAATGAATGGGAACATTACATACTACTACACAAATTGGTTCTGTATGAATGAAAATGTGCCTAGTTAGAATTAATTGAAATAGATTACTCTTTAGTAATTTTTATAGGTGGATTTACAACAAACATGAACCAGAAATTTTAACCTTCCAAAAGCCCCTTCTCTGTAAGAAATCCTTGCAACCTTCCAAAAGCCTCTTCTGTACCCAAGGCCCCCTACAAATTTGGTCCTAAAATTACAATAAACATGTCAAGCACAAAGTCATGTCGCTGCATAGGACAACAGAACCGATGTATTGAGACATATATGTACTAGTATTGTGACATTTCCATTTTAGGGAAGTGTTGCAAGTTTTTTTAAAAAACCGGAGGCGGTATTACTCTATTAGATGATAAATTGGTGTTCCCTGGCTATGTAGTTAGTTACGGGTATTTAAATGTTGACGGTCTTTTGCTGCCCGAATTTCGATGAGAAGGTGAAAGGCTGAATCTTATTGATTGGGATGATGGTCTTAGCAGTTGTAATGTTGCCAAGCTTGAGCTTCATAGTATGATTGATGCAACAACCGATTAACCCTATATAACTGATCGAGTAACCTTATATTCCTTCTTACAAAACCGATATTTTAAGATATATTTGTAGTACTATGCAATGTTCATATTCATTACATTATATTGCTATAACCTAAAGTATGATGTTTATCCAAGTCATTTAAATTTTGGCTCTGTCCGGAAATTTTGATGGTACTTATCTAAGTCATCCATATGTTGGTTGTATCCGGAAATTTTTATGGTACTTACCAAATATCGTTATTATTAGTTGAACCCAATTAATTAAGTCATCCTAATGTTGGCCTTGTCCGAAAATTTAGATGATACTTACCAAATATCGCTATTATTGTTGGATAAAATAGGTACTTTTGTTTTTCAAAATTTGGTAGTTATCGAATTCTATTGTAGATTCTGCTTCTTCCTGCAGAAGAGTATCAAATACGAGTAGTATATTTTTTAAGTTAAGGGAAATTAACATCTCAAAAATTGGTAGTATGTCATATAATGAATAGGAACATTACATAGTATTACAAACATTGGTTCTGTATGAATGAATATGTGCCTAATTAGAATTAATTGAAATAGATTTTTCTTTATAATTTTTATAGGTGGATTGACAACAAACATGAACCAGAAATTACGACTTTCCAAAAGCCCCTTCTCTGTTAGTAATCTTTACAACCTTCCAAAAGCCCTTTCTATACCCAAGACCCCCCCCCCCCTCCAAATTTGTTCCTAAAATTGAATTAAACATGTTTAGCACAAAAATTCTTGGTTTTTTTTTTATTTTTTATTTTTGTATGTGTCTTGGCATTACATATTATTAATTTGAATATGAAAATTTATAGTTAAGCATTCTTTTTATTTTTTGAGTAACTTATATTGGATTAATGTGAAGCCTGGGTTTGATGTTTTTTTTGTAAATATATATTCCTCTCCTATTATCCATACACCTAGAACATTTTATTTTGTATTTTAACCAAGTTTTTTAGTAATTATAAATATATATATCGAAATTTGGAATTTTGTATTCTACTGGACTCTATGAATTATAAATTTTTTCTTTGTTCTTATCTTATCTCTGTTGACAGTTTTTGTGTTTTGTTTTTTTTTTTTAAAATCTTATTAGCTATTTTATTTTTTTTCACTCCTTGGCAGATTTAATTTGTTTATGTGTATGATAAGATTCATTAGAAGTAAGTTGAGTAGTGTGTAATTAAAATTGATGGTATATTAACTATAATTTGAGCTATGATCATATTGATAAAGTTAAAGTTAATTTTTTATATCAAATAATAAAGCATAAATATCAATTTTTTAAAAAAGTATTAAGAATTTAAGATTATGTATCCTTTTCCAGTAAAGTTGTAGCTTTCCTCTCCGGGTTATTGAGTTAAAAAATCTGTTCTTTTCTTTGCGAGCAGGGTTTTATTGTTTTCTTTGCGTGCTTGGCATTGTTGTTTATCCTTTATTAGGTTAAGACTGAACTAGAGATTACAATTTTGGCAGCTACTATTATTTGGCAATTAGATTTTGAATTATGGAGACTTTGAGAATATTAATTTTTTTATAGGTTTTAGCTTTATGTATTAAAAAGTTTTCTGATTTTGTTGTAAGGGTTTTTTTTTTTTTAAATTATGAGAATCTTTAACAATGTGACTACTTTGTATATGCAGTCATATCATGTTTTGGATGGTTATATTTTTGGTGATTGCTATTTTGTTTGTTCTTTTTGGTTTTGATTTTGTGCAGGTTTTTAAAAGAATCTCTGCAAAATTTTATCGGTGGTTTGAATGATTCTATGGTATATAATTGAAATCTCTTTAACCTGTAGTGAGCAAAATTTATTCTCCATAATATGTTGTTAAATTAATGAAATTGTTTTAAGGGGCCGTTTGGTTCGCACGGTGGAATCGGAATGGAATAGAGAAAGGGTATCAAAGAGAATGGAATGAATCCCTTTCAATTTAGCATGTTGTTTGTTTTACAAAAAACACAAAGGAATCACCTCCACCACAGCACCACCACATCCACCATAGCAACACACTATTTCTTCATTTCCCAGCCACCCTATAACCCAACCACCACCTCGCCGCCCTTCACCCTCCATCTTCCGCCCCTCACCCTCCCTCCTTCAACCCTCGCCGTCATTGATTTACCCGGAATACTTTCGCCTCACCCACGAAAAACCCTAAAAAAACCTCCCCCTCTCCTTAAGAGCGTCGGCCGCCCCTCCCCCCACCCTCAAAACTCTAGCTAGGGTTTCGAGGGTGGGGGGAGGGGTGGTCGATGCTTTTAAGGAGAGGGGGAGGGTTTTTTTAGGGTTTTTTGTTGGTGGGGGGAAGTTTTTTCGGGGAGGGGAGATGTTTGCGGCGGGAAGGAAGGGGCGGCGAGGTGGCTAGGGGAAGGGCGGCGGTGGCTGGGGGAAGGGTGGCAAGGTGGTTGGGTGGTGGTTGTGCTGTAGAAGGTTGCTAGGTGGGTTGGTATGGTGGTGGGTTTGGTGGCTAGGGAAAGGGAATGGAAAAGTCTAGGGGGGTTGGGGAATCATGTTAGAGCAAAAATGGGTAAAGTCAATAATGAAATAGGGCAAAGGGTATGATTGATAGTGGCAAACAAACAACAACAAAGGGAATGGGGCATGTTCATTTCCTTTCCCTTTGATTATTACTCCCAACCAAACGGCCCCTAAATGTATTGTGATGTTTTATATGGAATTATTGATTGAGTGTCGTAGTCTTGATAGCATTTAGTATTTTGTTTCAACATAGGTGGATTAATATGCATTATCTTTGGTAGTCTTCGACTTTGATAAACTTGTAGATAATTATTGAATGTCAATTTCGTGAATTATATTAATAGCATAAAATTTTGTGCTTATTTTTAGCTTCTTTATTTTTTTATTTGGGTTTTTGTATATTTTTAAATAGTGGTAAAGTGATATATTTGTAGAATCTATAATAGTTGAGTAAATTGTGTATATCTACTATCCATAATCTAGTGGATATGATCTTAAAGTTCGTGTGCGGGTACTGTATAGGTTGTATTATTTATCTGAAAAGGTTAAATAATATAGTATACTTATTTTAAGGTTTAGTTTAAGTATTGCTTGTACCAAGTTTTTTGCTTTATAAAGTACAACAATAGAGGGTGCCTAAGACAAGGTAAACTAAGTGATTTTTTTTCGTAGTAAATTAAGCACAACTAAGTGTATGTTTTTGTTGGAAAAAGGAAATGGTTATAGTATATTAATCAAAATTATTATTGTAATTTATGAAGTGGATTATGAATATTAAAAAAACTTGTAGGATGTTAATTGTGAAGCACATAAAGCAGTAATTAAATCAAAAGAAAGATAAATAGTTTGGGACATGTTGTAGAGTAAAAAACACTAATAAGTAGTATTAGTGTTAAGAATGCAAATTTACAGTAGCATTATTGATAATGATTGTTTATGCTAATTATTTATACTTTTCATTTTCTACAAAAGGGAGTTATTTGTAGCGACATATCACATATGTCATAAGTTTTAAGATGACAAAAACTCTACTTCTTTAGTTTGCTGAGAGTCTGTAGCTTAGTTGATGTGACAATGTTTCTTCAGCCAGATTTTTTGCATTGTATTTTTTGTAAGCAAAAAAGAATTTTTTTTTTACATGCTATAATATTATTATTATAGCTGTTGGAATATAATATTAGTAAGATTTCATACAAAATTCGTAGCCCTCCGTCAAATTAGAGCCCTATTTTTCATTTGGCTTTCATCATTTTAAAGTGGTGGCTGTGATTCTTAAATTAGGCTCTATATTTGAAAACTTCATTTGGCCATCTTTACAAGTGGAGTTTGAGGAGTTCTAATTGAAAATGGATTTTTATAATTTCTTGTTTTGTTTTATGTTGGCGAGAAAAACGGTTTTAGTAGTTTTAATATATTAATATTTTTTTTAAATTGAAAAAATTTGAATCTCCCAATGCTTCAAAATTTTTCATAACACTTTCAAGGTGTTGGATTTACAATGGAGTGTTATATGTGTTCTTTTTCCCTACCCACGAAAATACATTGGTAAGTATTATGCATTACATTATATTAAATTCTTTTTTTGTGTCTGAGATTGCTGATATAAAATAATTTTCATACCTTGTTGTTTAGATTGTTTTTGAAATGAATTTTGCAATTGTAAGAATGACTGGCTTTTGGTTTGAGCCTATGAATTTGTATGGACTTTAAGATAGTGTTCTTAAAGTCCATACAAAATTTGTAGGCTGAAATACAACATAGCCACTTTGTATCTTTAACATTGATCTATCTTCTTTTTCTTCTATTTTCCTTTTCTCTTGGATATGAGTATATAAAGGTATTTTTAGATATAATGTGAATGGTAGTGGTGAATGAATATGAATGGTAGAGTTCTTTTATAGGATGAGGGTCTATTTATTTAGTTATTTATTTTTTAAACTGTCTCTCTCTCTCTTCTCCCCCCCCCCCCCCCCCCTTCTTTTTTTTTTATATTCTATGTACTAAAATGTTTTTTTATTCTATTTATCTAGTTCTTTTATGGCAGGTGATGTTATTGAATGAGGGAGATTCTACTTATACTAATAATAGCAAGTCCATGGGGCAGTGTTAATTGCAACTGTTATAATGTAATCAAAGCTTGTAAATTTTGTGATTAAGATTAATGTTTTTAATATAGAAAATTTTATATTTTATATTTTCTGAAATTATATTTTGTAATATTGTAAAAAAGATTTGCATAAATTGATTATTTTATAATGTTTGCAGAAATAAATAGTCTAAAATGGGTTATTTATAAGTGTTTTGAAGATTGTAATTTTATTTATGAAGAATATTTAGAATATAATATATATCATAATAATTATTATTATTTTTTTATCTTCTTGACAATGTCTAATCTGCCTTGTATTGATTTTGGAGAACTTTTAGGCGCTTCTGGTCGTCCATATTTTGAATTTATCTTTCTACCTAGCAATATGCAGAATGAGACTCTGGTAAGTATACTATGTTTTAATCTATTTTCCAGCCTTGTAGTAAATGTATTAGTTATATTTATTATTAATGTAAGCGAATTTTATTATATATATTTTTAAAATGACTACGGGATGTACTAGTAGCATTTGCAAATCAGTGTTTTCTTAGCTATCGTAATGGCACAAAGATAAAAGTTTGCACTTCAAATGATTGCTGGGAAGGTGTGTTAGAAGTCTTATATCATGAAGGCAAGCCTTGGATATGCACGATTAATTATGGAGTTGATCCAGTGATCAAACATAAGGAGCTTGAAGTTGGAAGGTGTGGAATAGCTGCTTTGAACAGCAATTTGCCAATCATTATGGAGTTGTTGTTTTTGCGTCGATGATTAATGAAAATTTAATAATATTTTGTATGAAATTATTAGTTTTTTTTACTTAGTGACTAAAACAATGTTACAACAATTTGATGTATTTACTCTTGATTATTAGGATTATAAATGTTATTAAGTTGGTTGATTTATTTGAATACAATTTAGATGGTACTTATCTAAGTCATCCATATGTTGGCTCTGTCCGGATATTTAGATGGTCCTTACCAAATATCGTTATTCTTGGATAAAATATGTACTTTTGTTTTTCAGAATTTGGTAGTCATCGGATACTATTGTAGATTTTGGTTCTACCTACAGAACAGTATTAAATACAAGTAGTATATTCTTTATGATAAGGCCAATTAATGAGATAGGTGAACTGCTGAAGACTCCTGCTGCCATTGAAAATGAGATCACAAGGTTCTATATGGATTTACTTGGCTCTAGGGCTGCTTCTCTTCCCGGGGTTGATTAAAGTATTATAAGAATAGGGAGACATTTATCTAGAGCTTCTCAGGATTCCTTCATTTCCCCTGTTACTACTAAATTAAAGAAATTGATCTTGCTCTTAAAGGCATAGACAACCCCTAGTATTGATGGTTTCAATGCTCTTTTCTTCAAGAAAACCTAGGACATTGTGAAGTCTGGAGTTTATGCAAGTGTTCTGGAATTTTTTAATACTGGTAAAATGCCAAGGCATTGGAATTGTACTACTTTTAGCTTAGTTCCCAAGGTGCAGAATCCTTCTTATGCTAAAGATTTTAGGCCTATTGCTTGCTGCATAGTCTTGTATAAACTGATCTCAAAAATTAAGGGGTGCCTGTCTACTCTTTCTTTCTCAATCTTGATTAATGGTGCCCCTGCAAAACCCTTCCCAGCTAGGAAAGGTCTTAGACAAGGTGATCCTATGTCCTCTTTCCTTTTTGCTATTGGAATGAAATATCTTTCTAGATGTCTGTTTAAGCTGCATTAGAATCACGATTTCAATTATCACCCTAGATGTAAAAAAATGAATCTGACTCATCTCATGCTTGTTGATGATCTACTGATGTTTTCTACGGCAGATTATGTTTGTCTCTCTTCTTTTCCAGGATTTTAATAATTTTTCTGAAGCTTTAGGTCTTTCTGCAAATCTGGACAATAGTGAGGTCTATTTTGGTGGTTTGTCTGAAGATGAGAAGGCTATTCTTAGAACTTTAATTGGTGTTTCTACTGGTTATATTCCCTTTAGATACCTTGGGGTTCCCCTATCTTCAATGAAACTTACAATTGCTCAATGTAAGCCCTTGGAAGACAAGGTGACTGCTAGAATCAATGGGTGGACTTCAAGACATCTTGCTTATTCTGGCAGATTGCAGTTAGTGTAGAGTATCCTTTTTAGTGTTCAAACCTATTGGGCTCAATTTTTTGTCCTTCCCAAGAAGATTATGAAAGAGATTGAATCAAGATTTAGGGTCCTTCTTTGGACTGGGAAAGTTAATCCCTCTTAGACATCTCTAGTTTCTTGGTGTCAAGTTTGTCTTCTAAGGTGAGCGTGGGGTGGAATTTAATTTCTTAACCTGACTGGAATCTTGTTGTTATCACTAAGCTTCATTCTCTGGGATCTTGCTCACAAGGCTGATAGTCTTTGGGTCAAATGGGTTCATATCATACAATGAATAAGAACATTACAAACTACTACAAACATATGTTCTGTATGAATGAATATGTGCCTAATTAGAATGAATTGAAATAGATTATTCTTCAGTAATTTTTATAGGTGGATTAACAACGAACACGAACCAAAATTTGCAACCTTTCAAAAGCCCCTTCTTCTCTGTTAGTACTTTTTGAATAGTCAACATTAGTCATTTTCAAGTTGTCGCTGCATAGGGCCACAGAAATAATGTTTTTAAACATATTTGTAGTAGTATTGTGACATTTCCATTTTAGAGAAGTGTTGCTAGTTTTTTTTGAAAAAAAAATGGAGGCGATATTACTCTATTAGATGATAAATTGGTGCTTCATGTCTATGTAGTTAGTTACGGGTATTTATGTGTTGACGGTCTTCTGTTGCCTGAATTCCAATAAGAAGGTGAAAGCCTGAATCTTATTGTTTGGGATGATGGTCTTAGCAGTTGTAATGTTGCCAAGCTTGTGCTTCATAGTACTTTTGATGTAACAACCGCGTAAGTCTGTATAACTGATCAAGTAACCTTATATTCCTTCTTAAAAAACCGATGTTTTGAGACATATTTGTAGTAGTATGCAATGTTCATATTCATTATATAATATTGCTAGAACCTATAAAGTATGATGTTTTTCTAAGTCATTTAAATGTTGGTTCTGTCCTGAAATTTAGATGGTACTTATCAAATCTCGTTATTATTGGATGAATCCAATTAATTAAGTTGACCTAATGTTGGCTCTGTCCGAATATTTAGATGATACTTACCAAATATCTTTATTGTTGGATAAAATAGGTACGTACTTCTGTTTTACAGAATTTTGTAGTTATCGGATTCTATTGTAGATTTTGCTTCTTCATGCAACAGAGTATCAAATACGAGTAGTATATTTTTTAAGTTAAGGGAAATTAACATCTCAAAAATTGGTATTATATCATATAATGAATAGAGACATTACATAGTACTACGAACTTCGGTTCTGTATGAATGAATATGTGCCTAATTAGAATTAATTGTAATATATTATTCTTCAACAATTTTTGTAGATGGGTTGACAACAAACATGAACCAGAAGTTGCAACCTTTTACTGATTTGGACATGTCCATATACCATGTTGGTATGAAACAACCATAGACAGATTGTAAGGGCATGTATGAAATTATTTTGTTTCTCCTAAATTACTTTGTTTCAGTACTATATAATGTTGTACTAACATATAAAAGTAATGTTGTGGCCTTTCTCACCTCTAAAAACATTAATGAATGAATTACTCATCACATATATCCTTTAAAACAATCAATCAATGAATCCTTATAAACTATTCAATTAACCCTTGTAGACCAGTCAATGAATCTTTTAAAATCGGACTATTGGAATCGTTAGAATCGGTATAGAATTGTAAGTAAAATCAGTACCGATTACAGCGTTTCTATTTGCGATTCTAAAGCATAGCTATTCTACAGACGATTTAATTTACATCGTTTAGTTAGATTAGGATCATAGAATTGTCCAGATTTCTTTAGTTGATTACAGAAACATCACACTCTTCGCAGTAGTTTCATCAAAATTAAACAAAATCAACAAACACACCAGATCTTTGCACCTCTCCCAAGCCTTGCCTTCAACAGTTTCAGCTGTAGGTTTAGAGATAGCTCCATTTACAAAACCTAGTTTATTCTTTTCTGATAGAGTTAACAACATTGACCTCTTCTAGCCAGTAAAACCTTAACAATTAAACTTGTAAGAAACAAGCTGGATAGTATTTGTATCTAAAGGATGGATGTAATAGATGCTTGCTAGATCTTGACTTGGAGGAAGATTATCTTCTACCATTTCTTCAAGAATTGATATAGATGAATCAGAAAACAAAAATAGAATCAAGAAATTCAATAGATGAACTGAAAATTTAGAAAAAAACCAGAAAGATCTAAAGACGAGAATCAAAGAAAATCAGGAATTAAACAATCAATAATCGTCACCAAAATCAGAAAAATCGAGCTCAAATTGAATGTAGGAAAATGTCAAAGATGAAATCACAAGTCAAATCTTCTGCTTTGATACCATGTGTAGGGAATAAATTTCAAGCTTTAATCCCACTAGCTTGAACCCCACTGCGACCATACACTAAAGTACGGTGGCGTCCAAAGGGAAAGAAAATAGAGCAAAAGAGTCGCCAACAAGTTTTTTAGGAACTTGTAAACCGTTCACGAGGTGAAGGTTACACCCCTTAACGATCCAAGAGATCGTCAACTCCATAAGGTCTTGAACCAAATAAGGGTTCAGGGATGATGGTACAAATCCAACCTAAAAGAGATTGAACCTGCCCTAATAATAGGCCTCTACTTTATTCTGATCGTATTCATGTGCGCTTTCTGACTAACATGCAAGCAATAGGATTAACCCTAAACCTGTTTATCTATGTTGGTTGAATTTAATGCATAAATAAACTATTATTGGCGATCACTTGAAATTATAATCACAGTTAACCCTAAACAAGATTATTAATTATCTTATTAAGCGTGATTACAAGTACAAATTCCCTTTAAACATGCATAAAAGGTGTGATCAAGCAATAACAAAATAAATAATCAAGCAACATAATAAATTAATTATAATCATGACAATAAAATTATAATCATCAAAACAATAATATTCATAATATTCATAAATTATAATCATAATAATAATCGTCATAAATAAAATAATAATCATCAAAATAATAATAATAATATTCATAATCATCATAAATTATTATAATCATAATCATGTTCATGTTAATATTAAAGCATAATAATAGCAAGATCCTAGGCATGATACTAACAAGATTAATAACAAACCCTAGCATGTCACTAAGCAATAAAAATCAAATCTTTACCCTAATATGATACTAACAATCATAAATATTAGGAAGAACATAGGAAGCATCATAACAATCATATTTAATATTAAAATTACCCTAGACATGATACTAGGAATATCATAACAATAATATAAACATGATTTCTACATCATAAATCAATTAAAACCATTAAAGTACTTACTTTGATGCTTCGTACCTCTTTCTAATAACAAAATACACACGTTAGTAACTTCAAGGAAAATAATAAACAAACAATCAAATTAAATAATTGAAAGAGAGATTTGGGACCAAACCCTCAAAAATTAAACCTTTCACGTATAGGGCGAAGGCAACTTCGAATATGGCTAGGTGTTTCTAGATCTAATGAATGCGGAATTTTGTATATGAAAACAAGGTTTAGAGGAAAAGAAAAAGATGAATGATTTAGAGAATGCTAAAGAATTAATGATTGCGAATGACAACTGATTGTTGATGGGAATTGGTGAGAATTGGTATAAATTGGTGAAGATTGGTGAATGTTGGTGAAAATTGGTGAATGAAAACGGAGTTTTCAATACGATATTTATAGAGAAAATTAGCCAAAAAGATAAAATAAACAAAACAGAGTCTGACGCACAAAAAACAGAGTTGGCGCCAACCTTGGCTAACTGGCGCCAGGCACCAACACTAGCGCCAGGCGCCAGGCCTGGTTCTAGGCGCCAAAGCCAGGGGTTAGGCGCCAAACCTGATTTTAACGCGTTTTCGAAAATCAGATAAGTTTGCCATACTGGAGGATAAAATCATATAATTTCCTCAAAAATGCTATTTGATTTTAATTAAAACTCTGAAAAGTCAAAAGTCAATTTATCAATGCTAATTGAATTAGGAATGAAAAGAAGCTTCTAGAAAATTCTAGAAGACTAAAACCATTCCTAGATCATTGGGTCGTATATAAAGCTCAATCCAGGTCCAGTTTAGTAAATTGGCCATAACTTCCTCAATATTCATCGGAATTGGGCTTATAATATATCGTTGGAAAGGTCTTTGTGAAAGGAATGGTGTCCTTCGAACAAGTGTACTATTCCGTTAGTGGGTTCAGAATTATTAGAAAGCTAATATATTCAGTGAGGTCAAGTGATCGGAATGCCTGGGTGGAGGCCGCTTCCGATCAGTATTGGGAGAGGGAGTGGGGAGCAAGTTTGGTCCCCCCCTTTTCTAAGTGGTCCTCACCTAACCACTCACATGAGCTTGCCACTTGTTGATTTATTACTAGCTTGATTATTAATTTTATTTTAGCTTTAAAATAAAATGGAAAAATCATACTATCCCACATTGATGGGAGAGTAAATGATACTCCCATCATTTCCTATAAATACCCAAGTATGGGCATTGGGAATGATGCTTGAGTAAGAGTTGAAAAAGGCATCACAATTAGTGAAAACCTTTGAACTCAATATAATTACTCGGGTTTTATTGGTCAGGTCTTGCTAACCCCAAGACATTGGACCTAGTCGGTTTTGTTGGTGCGGGTGGACTTCGTTGGAGGTCTCCGTGTGAGCGGGACTTGAAGCTTTCAAGTAAGAGCTCATTTTGGAGCGAAGCACGCGTCAAAGGTAATTAGCTTATCTTAATCTTGTGATTAATTTAATTATGTTTATGGTTTTATTTATTGCGAGTGCGGTCTTGTTTTTGGGTTTGTTTCCGCGGTGAGTCGGACTCACCAAACCCCAACAGCGGTATCGGAGCCTCGCTCATTTATTTTTAAAATCATAATATTTTCAAGGTGTTTTTATGGCTTAATTTTTCTAGTTTTAAGTTGCTAATTAGATTAGTAACTCGTTTTTCCAATTTTTACCTCGTATTAGAGCTGTCTTCAGCTCCCGAACCCAGATTTCGACCCAAAAATAGTGAATTTTGGGTGGAAAAGGCGTTCTGGAAATGGTTTTACCCTTTTAGGACTCTGTTTTTAGCCAAAAAACGACCAGAAATGCTTTTTTCGAGGGATTTTTCGTTTTGACGAAAAATTTTAAGTCTTTCTAACCTTGAAAATTGATTGCATATTTATGGTGGTTATGAATTTGGTTCTTTCCTTTATTTATATGCAATTTTAGACCACTTTAAGCATGATTACTTGGTAGTAATTGTTGTTGAAAGTTTGGTTTTATTTTTTCACATAATTGCAAATTAATTGCATTAAGTGTGAAATAGTTGTTCTTTGTTGCTTCCAAGTACTAAAGATTCAATCTTTATTTATGATAAGTGATTGAAACTTTGAGTTACTAAATTCCATGAATTTTGGTTAAACTTTGTTGATTTAATCATTTTTTAGTTGATTGGAATCATAAAGTTTAAAACTTGTGATTGAAATTGGTTTATCTTCATATTGGAAGATATAATTTTTTCATGGAGTCACAAGTATTAAAGTTGGAGTCTTTATTGAACTTATGTTCATTTTTCCAACTCCCTTTTATTTTGTCAAAATCTCAAGATTAATTTAAAGTGATTAAATTAATAGTGAGAATTGCCCTAATTTATTTTATTACACCAAGTTAAACCAATTTTATTAAAGAATGGTTCTTGGAAATAAATTTGGTTAATTGCATTTGGATGAATTATTTAAGTTGGACTTGTTATTTTTCATTTTCCCTCAAAATTGATTCTAAAATTAATTTAGAATTTATTTATAATGTCACACACAAAATCGATAATTTTCGAAGAATTAGCACGCAACACGAGGCCTAAGAGCCCCGAGCTAGCTCTCGGCCAGCTGGGCTGCTCACGCAACCCATATGTGGCTGCCGAGGCTGCTGGGCACTTCGTTCTTAGGTGCTTGGTGCTGTGCGTGTGTGTGTGCGAGGAAGGGCGTGGGGTGCTGGTCGCTGCCAGCAGCATAGCGCGCCAGCCAGCAGCAAGCAGCAGCATGGCGCAGCAGCAGCATAATGTTGTGCGCGCTGTGCGTGCTGCTACGCTTGGCTGGGCTGGGCGTAGCGCATGCGAGCACAAGCAGCCCGCATGCATGCTTGGTGTTGCGGGGGTGCGCATGGGCATACTACGTGCTTGTTGTACGGTACGTACAATCCCATAATTGGCACAATAACCCCGGGATATTAAGGCGATGCTATTTTAAAGTTAATTTTAGCGTTGCTTAATATGTAAGTAAAGGTAATTTTTGGACTCCAAGTCTTAGTGCTAGGCACTTAGACATTTTGGAATACGTATTTTGCTTAAATTGTCGTTTTAAATATTTTAATTATTTTGTTTATTTAATTAAAATTTTTGGAGGCTAGGCCTCGGGTTTTGAGCGACATTTGCAAAATTAATTTTGGCAAATATTTGGGTTCACCGACTTAATTAATTGGATTAGTTAAGTTGGATGCGGAATTTAGTGGGAGCGTCTCTAAGTTATTACCATAACCGGTTAAAACAAATTTGACTAGTTTAATTAGGCGTGTTAATTGGATTAACCACCTAGATTAGTTACTAGTTCTCGCGCGTTTTATGGATTGTTACTTGTTTATCGTTGTAAAATGCATGGGCCATTCACAGATAGTGAATGGATGAATGGAATGTAAATTCTCTCACAGGTTTTATGAAATGGCAACTAGTGGGGCCCGATTAGGATAGAAAATACGGACTGTGATCAGTGATGTATTTTTGTAAATCTAAATACGGTCTGCGAACCGTTGAGTATTTTTGTACCTTAATATTTAGATTAGTCCTAATCGTAGATACTAGCAATTGTAATATTTTGGTCAAGTCTTGAAGACGGGGTTCTTAGAAGACAAAGCCAGGAAGTTTCAAATGAAGACCTTTTGAAGACTTGAAGATCTTAAGGGGTCATGCTAGTTTCCAAATGCATCTCTATTTATGTTTTCGATATATATTTATGTTTATATATATATGAATTATATGTTAGATGCATGTTTAGGATTTCGAATGTTGAGATGATTAATTAAGTTCACTTAAATCAACCAACATAGAAACCCTAGGTCCCTAAAATATTGAGTAAAACTTGACATTCCAAAACACACTTACCAACCGAACGAGGGTAGTGGTGGGATACGCCAAAGCGAGGCATCACTACTTCTCCAAGGAACGTAAGGCATACCGGGTATGCAAGGTGGTTTTGGTTATACTCAACGATATGAGTGATAGAGTCCTAACATGTCGTGGCAAAGTGAATAAATTGTTTAGAGAGCATTGGATGCGACGATTTATTCAACCAAGAGTGGCTTGGAGCCATTAGCAAAGCGTTGCTTACCTTAGGAGATTGAGTGTTAAGACAAGCCAAAGCATGCTTAACCACTCTTTGTTTCTTTGGATCTTGGAATCGACTTATTCTCACCTAAAATGGGGACAATCTTTAATGTGTGAATAAGACGTTTTAAATAAGTTTGATTAAAATGCATGAATTCAATCTTATTTAAGTATAATGAATGGTTTTTTATTTCAAATTCTTTCAATTGTAGAATCATGTCTTCAACTAATGTCAACGACCTTATGCTCCCGGAATTGCCCGAAAAGTTGCCAATTTCTCTGAACTTGGTAAACTTTAAGGAATGGGAAGAGGAACTCCGAAAGACCCTCCGAAATTGCTACCTAGAGCACATTCTGGACACTCAAATCCCGAGTTTCTACTTTAAGGGGATTATGAGTGATGAGGCACATGAGGTATGGAGTGTGGATTGTAAAAGAGTTTCCAGACTCATGGCAAACTCCATCCAGGTACAATGGAAGGGGAAGTTCTCCAACTATTTTCCGAACATGATGCTCAAAGCTCTAGAAGATGTAGTCAATTTGAGAGTCACCAAAAGTACCAGAGGCAACTATGATGGACTTGTGGAAGATGTGACTAGGTCACTCTCGAACATGAGGATCAAGCCACCTCAAGATGGGTGTCTCACGAAAGAGAGACAAGAAGTATGGGCTAAGGTCTATAATGCAAGACTTAGACCCGAGATGCCACTTCAAGCTCATGTGCTTAACATGACAAGGCTATTCACCCATCTGGAGCTAATTGGCAAACCAGTGGATGATGAGCAAGCGGCTCTCATGCTACTAAGCTCACTCCATTCGGGGTATGTTGCATTAAAGATGCGACTTACGGCCAAGCGGAACAAACTGTCCTTGATGGAAGTTGTTCAAGAGCTCCAGAAAACCTATTCTTGTAAGAAGGCTAAGGTTGCTCTGAGACCAAAGAAGAAGGAGTTCAAGAACAAAGCTAAGATGCGCTGCTTCTATTTTAGTAGACCCGGACACTACAAAAGAGAATGTAGCATGTATCTAGAAGATGAGGCGAAAAGAAAAGTAACCTCAATCTCAGGTATCATCTTTACACTTGAACATAAGCCATTTATAAGGTATTAGATACCGGAAAATTGGCTCACTATATGCTCCTGTTTCAGGAACAAAGTGAGCGGTGCTTTTCAAGTGGATATGAGTACACAAGTGGAAGAAGAAGATAATCTTTCAAAGAAAGCTTGTAATCTCATATTTTGTCTAGATTTAAAACTTGTTTAGTTTTATCTACCATATTTTGATCTTGTGGCGTTGGACGTCATTTTGAACTTGATCACAAGACATATCATCTTGTTTATATTTATGGAATGACACGTGTGTGTCTTTGGACAAATTGTTTATAATGATACCAAAAGAGCTAAGACCATAGAGTCAAATCAGACTTACTTGTGGCATTGACGTCCTGGCCACATCAACATCAAACGCATCAAGAAACTTCTACAAGAAGGTGTTCTTGACTCTTTCGATTTAGAATCGTTTGAGAATTGCGAGGGATGTCTATTAGGCAAGATGATTAAACAGCCATTCTCCAAGTTGGGAGAAAGGGCAAGTGACTTATTGGGTCTTATACATACCGATGTATGTGGACCAATGAGCTCAACCACAAGAAATGGACATCGATATTTCATCACTTTCACAGACGACTATAGTAGATATGGCTATGTCTACCTCATGTCGCATAAATCTGAATCATTTGAAAAGTTCAAAGAATTTCAGAGTGAAGTTGAAAATCAGCTTGGCAAGAAAATCAAAGCCCTTCGATCGGATCGAGGTGGTGAATACTTGAGCCAAGAATTCGATGACCATCTGAAAGAAAAGGGTATACTTTCATAATTGACACCTCCAGGAACTCCACAATGGAACGGAGTATCCGAAAGGAGAAATCGAACCTTGTTAGACATGGTACGATTAACAATGGGACTTAGTGATCTTCCTATCTCTTTCTGGGGACACGCACTTCTAATTGCGGCACTAACACTGAACCGTACTCCATCAAAAGCTGTTGAAAAGACTCCATATGAATTATGGACGAAGAAACCTCCTAGGTTATCTTTTCTAAAGATATGGGGATGCGAAGCATATGTCAAGAAATTGATTTCTGACAAACTTCATCCCAAATCTAACAAGGTTTACTTTGTGGGCTACCCAAAAGAAACCAAAGGGTATTACTTCTACAACAAATCGAAGAACAAAGTGTTTGTTGCTCGCGATGGTGTCTTTTTGGAGAAGGAGCACCTTTCCAAAATGACAAGTGGGAGGAAAATCGAACTCGACGAAGTTCGTGAGGATGAGCAACAAAATCATAATGACAGTCAAAGTGCTCAAACAGCATCTGTTGACGCAGGTCAAAATGATCAAAATGTGCAAAGTCGAACCGACAATGCAAATGCTCAATCCATTACCCTACGTAGGTCTCAAAGGCCGAGATCTCAACCTGATAGATATCTTGGTTTAGTATTAACCGAGAATCGGGACATCCTGATTATGGATGGAGATGAATCGGAAACCTACAAGCAAGCGATGGCAAGCACTGACTCTGCTAAATGGCAAGAGGCCATGAGATCTGAACTGGATTCCATGTTTGAAAATCAAGTCTGGGACTTGGTTGACTTACTCGAAGGTTATACACCTATCGGATGTAAGTGGATTTTCAAGTTGAAAACCGACAAAGATGGAAATGTATTCATTTACAAAGCTAGATTGGTGGCAAAAGGTTACAGACAAGTTCATGGTATTGATTACGATGAAACCTTTTCACCAGTCGCAATGCTTAAATCCGTTCGGATCCTCCTAGCGATTGCTGCATATTACAATTATGAAATATGGCAGATGGACGTCAAAACCTCCTTCCTTAATGGTTATTTGGAAGAAACTGTGTATATGACACAGCCTGAAGGTTTTGTCGACCAAAACAATGCTAGGAAAGTTTGTAAGCTTAAGAAGTCCATTTATGGATTAAAGCAAGCAAGCAGAAGTTGGAATCTGCGATTCGATGAAGCCATCAGTAAGTTTGGTTTTATCAAGAATCCAAATGAATCTTTTGTTTACAAGAAGGTCAGTAGGAGTGACATCGCCTTCCTAGTCTTATATGTCGATGACATATTGCTCATTGGAAACAGCATTCCGTTGTTAGAGTCTGTAAAGGCCTAGCTTGGAAAAGGGCTTGGGTGGAAAAGAAGCATGGAGTGTTAGCTGAAGGGGAGATTATCTACTCTAAGATTGAATGTAGGTCCTCTAAAGGATGCCTACTAGCTAAGGTTATGGATGAGGAGGAGGAAGCAGACAAAAATTGGAAAAGGGCTAGAAAGGAAAAGGAAGATTAGGAGCATTGCTTGTCTTTCAATTTATTAGACTTAGTTTGTTATTTTTTATTTAAAGTTAATTTATTTCAGCTTTATTTAAATTCCATCAATAATGTAATTTTATTTTATTAATGAAATTTCAGCTTTTAATTAAATTATTTACTTTAAATTTATTTTATTAAAGCAATGAAAACCGAAAAAAAAAATCAATTTTCCAGAAATTCTTCGAGTACGGAAGTCGAAAATTTTCCGAAAAACACCGAAATTTGCCTAGAGTTTATTTCCAAATTGGCGCCAGTTATTAGCAATTGGCGCCTGTCATTAAAGTCTGGCGCCAGGCGCCAATTTCATCGGCTGGCGTTGATGGCTGTTAGCTGGCGCCAAGCTCTTCTTTGCGACGCCGATAATTTGCCAATCTTCTGTTGAATTTTTAATTAATTCTGGAACGCGGAGATGTCGAAAAATAAAGTGGTCGCACCCGTAAAGGGTTGCCTACGTATTCTTTCTTAAGGAATCAGTCCGAACGTAGCTCTCTTGAGTATCCTACTCAAGTATTTATGGGTAGTATTTCTTAAGTTGGTCAAGATTTGTCATGTTTGAGAATTCATTGCCATCCATATCAGTTAGTTTTGCTGCACCTCCTGACAGGATTGTTTTGACAATGTAGGGTCCAGACCAATTAGGTCTAAATTTACCCCTTGGGTCTAAAACACTTTTCCTTAGTGCTTTTAACACTAAGTCTCCTATTTTGATATTTCTTGTCTTGACCTTCTTATTAAAATGCCTAGCCATACGAGTCTGGTAACACTGAGTGTGATGTAGAGCTTCTAGTCGTTTCTCGTCGAGTAGAATCAATTCTTCATATCTTGCCCTAGTCCATTCAACTTCATCGAGTTTACTCTCTAACGCGATGCGTAGAGATGGTATTTCTAGTTCGACAAGTTGTACAGCATCCATTCCATATACCAAGGAAAATGGCGTATTTCCTGTTGATGTACGGATTGACGTGCGGTAATCCCACAATGCGAAGTGAAGTTTGTCAGGCCAATCCTTATAATTTTCTGTCATTTTCTCGATGATAGTCTTTAAATTTTTATTAGCTGCCTCGACTGCTCCATTTGCTTGAGGTCTATAAGGGGAAGAATGATGATGTTGAATGCCGTATTTTTGTAGCAATTCTTCACATTCGGCTTGAAAGTGAGTTCCATTGTCACTTATCATTTCATGTGGGACTCCGTATCGGCAAATAATATTTCTCTCGATAAAGAGTGCTACATGTTTTGCAGTGAGTTTAGCGTATGATTGCGCTTCGACCCACTTTGTGAAGTAATCAATTGCTACTAGAATAAATTCATGGCCTCCTGTTCCTGAGGGAATAATTTTGCAAATGATGTCAATTCCCCATGTAGAGAATGGTCATGGCGATGTGTAGGTATAGACCAAAGATGGAGGGACATGTTGTAAATTGGCGTAAATTTGGCATTTAGGGCATCTTTTTATATATTGATGGCAATCCCTATTCATTGTAGTCCGATAATTTCCTTCTCGCATTATCTTCTGGACTAGCATTTTGCCATTTATATGAGTGCCACAGATTCCTTCGCGGACTAATCTCATTGCTCTTTGTGCATCCTTCTTTCCTACACATAAGAGAGCTCGACCTTTAGGTACCCTTTTATGGAGCTCGTTGTCTATGAGTACATATTGGGAAGCCAAAAGCCTTAATGCTCGTTTTGCTCTTTTGTCAGCATGAGGAGGGTATTCTCCATTGGTGACATAATTGAGTATGTCCGTGTACCACGTTTTTTTTTCTTCTTCTTCGCCTTGGACTAATTCGTCGTCTTCTATAGCCTGGATGTATGCTGGTTTGTGCCTTTTTTCTATAGTTAGAGGCATTTGCTCGATTTCCGTGGGAATTCTAACCATTGAGGCTAATCTTGCCAAGGCATCGGCGAATTGATTTTCCTCTCTAGGTAGATATGTATATTCTACCTTGTCTAATTGATCGTTAAGAGTTTCCAGATAGGTTTGATAAGGGGCTAGACTTTCGCTCCTTACCTTCCACCTTTTAGATATCTGATTGATGATCAAAGAAGAGTCTTCGAATATCCTTAACTTCTTTACTCCCAATGCCAAAGCTGTTTCAAGGCATAGATTTGGCACTTAAGGCACCTTTTTACATATTGATGGCAATCCCTATTCATTGTAGTCCAATAATATCCTTCTCGCATTATTTTTTGGACTAACATTTTGCCATTTATATGAGTGCCACAGATTCTTTCGTGGACTATTCTCATTGCTTTTTGTGCATCCTTTTTCCCTACACATAAGAGAGCTCGACCCTTAGGTACCCTTTTATGTAGCTCGTTGCCTATGAGTACATATTGGGAAGCCAAAAGTCTTAATGCTCGTTTTTCTCTTTTGTCAGCATGGGGAGGGTATTCTCCTTTGGTGACGTAATTGAGTACATCCGTGTACCATGGTTCTTCTTCTTCTTCTTCTTCTTCTTCTTCTTCTTCTTCTTCGTCTTGGACTACTTCGTCGTCTTCTATAGCCTGGATGAATGCTGGTTTGTGCCTTTTCTCTATAGTTAGAGGCATTTGCTCGATTTCCGTGGGAATCCTAACCATTGAAGCTAGTCTTTCCAAGGCATCAGCAAATTGATTTTCTTCCCTAGGTAGATATGGGTATTCTACCTTCTCTATCTGATCGGTGAGAGTTTCCAGATAGGTTTGGTAAGGGGCTAGGCTTTCGCTCCTTACTTTCAACCTTTTAGATATTTGATTGATAATTAAAGAAGAGTCTCCAAATATCCTTAACTTTTTTACTCCCAATGCCAAAGCTGTTTCACAGCCTACCACGCATGCTTTATATTCAGCAGCATTGTTGGTAACGTTGAAATCAAGCTTTATGGAGATTGGAACATGCTCTTGTTTAGGTGATACTAGTAATACTCCAACGCCACATCCCTTTTGGTTTGAGGCTCCATTGAAGTACAAGGTCCAAGAATCATCTTCAGTAACCATTAGGTCTTCATCTGGAAATTCATTATCTTGCATTGGCGTCGAGTCTTCTATTGGAAAATCTGCTAGAAAGTCTGACACCACGGATCCTTTGATAGCTTTTTGTGGCATAAACCTTACATCAAACTGGGCTAGATTGACTATCCATCTTGATATGTGTCCATTGAGTGTAGATTTCTCGAATAGATACTTGAGTGGATCTAATCGGGAGACTACGAAAACGGTGTGCACCAACATGTAATGTCTTAACTTAGTTGTGGCCCACACCAAGGCGAGGCACAACTTCTCGAGCGGTGTATAGCGTGCTTCGTATTCGAGCATCTTTTTGCTTAGGTAATAGATTGCTTTCTCTTTGCCTTCTACCTCTTGTGCTAGCATGGCTCCCATTGTCTCTTTGTTAACTGACAAATATAACCTAAGAGGTATTCCGGGAAGTGCTGGTGCTAATACGGGAGGATTTGCGAGATAGGCTTTGATATTTTCAAAGGCTTTCTGACATTCGTCATCCCATATTACAGGTACATTCTTCTTGAGTTTTTTTAAGATTGGTTCACATATCGTCGTCAGTTTTGATATGAACCTACTTATGTATTGCAATCGGCCAATAAATCCTCGAATCTGTTTCTTAGTCTTGGGCGGTGGCATTGACATGATTGCTTTGATCTTGGTTGGGTCTACCTCTATTCCTCTAGAGCTTATGACGTAACCCAAGAGCTTGCCTGAGGTGACTCCAAAAGCACACTTTGATGGATTCAACCTCATATTATATTTTCTTAGCCTTTCGAAAAATTTCCTTAAGGCTACTTGATGCCCTGGACGGTCTTTTGATTTTACAATCATGTCGTCGACATATACTTCGACTTCTTTATGCATCATGTCATGGAGTAAGGCAGTTGCTGCACGTTGGTAAGTAGCACCCGCGTTTTTCAACCCGAATGGCATTACCGTGTAGTAGTAAGTGCCCCATGGCGTTATAAAGGTTGTTTTCTCCATGTCTTCTTCTGCCATGAGAATCTGGTTGTAACCTGCGTATCCATCCATAAACGAAAGAAGCGCGTGATTTGCCGTGTTATCTACCAGAATATCGATGTGTGGCAAAGGGAAGTCGTCCTTTGGACTTGCCTTATTTAGATCTCGATAGTCGACACACATCCTTACCCTTCTGTCTTTCTTCGGAACTGGGACAACGTTGGCGACCCATTCGGGGTATTTGGATACCTTGATGAAACCTGCAGTTATCTGTTTTTGAACTTCTTCTTTTATTTTAAGTGCTACTTCGGGTTTCATTCGACGTAACTTTTGTTTTACAGGTTTCATTCCTGGAATTAGTGGTATAGTGTGTTGAGCTATTTCTCTATTAATGCCTGGCATATCTTCATATGACCAAGAAAATACATCGATAAATTCTTTAAGTAAGTTAATTAAATCGGTTCTTTCTTGTTTATTCAATGTAAATCCGATTTTAACTTCTCTTTTATGAGTTGAATCATTCAAGATATCAACTGTTTCAGTCTCTTCAATTACCGGTGTTTTCTTTTCGAGTGTTTCCATTGCTTTAATAATTTCTTTGTCTTTTTCATTGTTAGTTAAGCAATGCTCGTCATCTTGGGTTAGAGAAGAACACGGGAAGTAAGGAGAATGAGAAATATTATTATACTCTGAGATCATTACATCAAAGAGTGATATGTCGTCAGGGACTGGATCACTAACTATCTTAGGAGAGGAAATAGGAGGGGGAGGTGTTACTACTAAAGACTTAGAAGACTCTAAAGGGAAAGACTCTGACTCGGACTCTGACTCAGACGACTCTTCAAACATCGGTCCTTACCCTGTCGTGATGGATATCTTCCTTCCGCTTGGAGTAGTCACCTTGATAGTTTTGCGCCACCCTTGTAGTGATCCTTCAGCTGGAGTAATTAGCTTCGAGGGATCAAAGCTTTCACTTTGTAGGATTGTTTGAATGAGCGAGGACTTATCCTCTGTATAAGTTGGCTCATTCTTTTCTCGCCCAAACAGTAATCCCATGACGTTAAAGTCAAAGCATGGGGGTGCTTTCTCCTTGTGGACGGGAGTTGGGATTTCATCAGTGAAGTAGCAATCCAAGAAAATCTCAAACCCCGGTTGTCGTATGCCGTTTACAACAAATGGCTCGGGAAATTCATGGCATGGATAGTCATCTCCTTCTTTTATGAACTGACCATTAAGCGTAAGGGGGTATTGATCCATTGGAATTTCTTTCTTTTGAATGCGAGCGTCCCTACGTGCTTTCGACTTTTCCTGGGCTCGCTTGAGATCTTTCCGAGTCGGTTCGAAACCAAGTCCGAAAGTGTCTAACTTAGGGAGGCCAGGTGACTCCAGCGGTTTTTCCATTCCTTTCTTCTTTCCTAAGGTCATCCCAGGAAAGTGTCTTTGTTTCTTTAGCATGGCGTTGACAATCATGTTGGAATGGGGGTCATGTCAAAGAGGGGTCCTTTCATCCTCCTGGATTAAAGAGACTTCTTCGTTAAAGCCCCATAAATCTTCATCATCCTCGTCGTGCTCCACGTTAATAATTGGATTTTCTATAGACTTGATCCTCATAAGCGAAGCATCGATGGTGACTGGAATTCCCCCAACTATAGCTTTTACTTGTTGGTGGAGAGACGAAGGGACGACCTTTAGATCATGAAGCCAACGGCGTCCCAACAATAAGTTGAATGAAGCTTTTATGTCCACTACTTGGAAAGTAGTAGCATGTTCTATTGCTCCTGCCGTTACATTTAGGGTAATCTTACCAAGAGCTTGACGACGAGTGTTATCGTAGGCCCTTATTCCTTGTGTAGACAGAGTTAAATCTTCGTCCCTTATGCCGAGCATCCTCGCAGTTCTAAGTGGACAGACATTGATAGCCGATCCATTGTCTACAAGAGTCATAGGAACATTCATCCTCTTGCAAACTACTGTGAGGTTTAATACCTTGTAATGTTTGTCACCTTCTGGGGTAAATCTTTGTCAAAAAAGGTGATCAAATTAATCGGACTAGGAAGGTCACTTGTGAGGAAGTTAGCTAGTCCCTCAGGAGTGGTGTCAGAGTCTATCCCAATTTTGTCCAAGGCATTCATTACAGCCAACCTATGTTCTCGAGATGTTGCCAGAAGTTTCCATACATTCATGTCAACCTTTATCTTCTTAAACTGCTTAACAATGTCATTGTCTTCAATGATAGGTATGGGAATTTGTTGTGTGGTTGGCATAGGTTGTGTTGAAACGGGAGGTTGCATTCTCCCAGATCTTGTGAGGACGTCTATCGATGAGTTTTCTTCAACCCAAATGTCATTTGTGGTGTATGACACAGAAGGTGGAAGTCCTACTAAGTCCTTTAGATAGACATCTTCTTCATCACTGTCCCAAACTCCATTAATGGTTGCGTCTTCTTCTCGTTGAACTTGGACTAGTTTCTTTTCATCAATAATTTTCTGTACCAAATCCTTGAATTTGAAACAGTTTTCTATAGTTTGACCCCCTGATTGATGATACTGACAGTAATATCTATCTATCCTTTTCAACGATTCAAATGGTCTCGGTTCGAGAGGTTTGATCTTGCCACTCTCGGAGAGCATTTCGAACATTTGTGCATATGGGATCCCAATTGGAGTGTAAATTTTATTGCTCTTCTTGGGTCATTCAGTGACTTGTAAGGGAAAATGCTTTGCCTCATAAGTCGTTATCATTGGTGTGAATTCTCTTTTAGGTTCATCTTTCGGAAGTGGAAGCTCATCATATTTCTTATGGAGTTCGTTCATAACTTTGAGAGCTTCACGTAGTAGTTGCGATACCTCCCTCATAGACAGTGTGAGCAATTGTATATCATCTTTATTTGCTAGTTCTGGAAGGTTATCCTTGACATCGAAAAATATTTCCTCTTCTCTTTCTATGGCGCTAATTTCTTTGACAGTTCTAATGAGAGAGGAGGGGTCAACCTCGTTTTCCTCATCGGAGATAGTCAGGGTATGAGCTAGAGGTGCATTGTCAATGCTTGGCTTTTTACTGGCAGGGGGCAACAGCAGTTTGTAGTCGTCGATCAAGTCTTGGATAGCTTTCTTAAGCTTCCAACAGTTTTCAGTGAGATGGCCCCTACCTTGGTGATACTTGCAGTGTGCATTAGGGTTCCAATTGGCCGACCTCTTCTCAACTGGTGGGTCCCCAAATGGTCCAATAGGAGTTATAAGACCTTTTGCAATTAATCGATCAAATGCGGTGTCATAACTCATGCAAATAGGAGCGAAATTCCTCCTAAATGGTTTCTTTTATCCTTGATTGTTCATAGCAAGGACTTCTCCTAAATTAAAGGTGCTAACATTGTTTGAGTGGGCGGTTTTGGAAGAAGAAGGATTGTCGTTCTTCTTTCCTTTCCAGCCACTGTTGGAGTTATTGCTGGCAACTTTTAATTTAGTCAAGTCATCTTCAATATTGATCCCAATGTCATAAACGGCCATGAAAGTATGGAGATTATTTTGATATTTGAGATGCTTGGAATATTTTTCTTGGAGATTTTTTATGAACAGTCTCACAGATTCTTTTTCACTTGGCACCTCAATCATTTTAGCTGAGGTTTCTCTCCATTTGTTAAAGAAAGAGGTGAAGCCTTCATTCTCTTTCTGCTTGAGGATTTCAAGTTCCCTATGGTCAGTCTCGACTTGAATGTTGCACTTGTACCTATCAACGAAAGCGTTTGCTATTGACTCCCAGGTAGAGGTCTTTTCTTTCTCGAGAGAAAAGAACCGTTGTTGGCAAATGGTCTCTCGAGATAGTGAGAACAGAGAGGGGAAGACTTTCTTATCGATACCCTTAATACTCATTATGGTTTCGAATGCTCTTAAATGAAAGTAAGGGTTGTCAGTTGCTCTGAATTTTGGGATGTCGTTGGCGTTGAACTTTTGCGGAAGAAGATCTTTTTCCACCGAGACCCCTTGTGATGTAAGCTCTTGAAACTTGTAGTCGCTAGACAACTTGCTTAAACTCTCTTGCATGAGGTCCATTTGTTGTGGCTTCACGGGATCATCGATCTTGAGTGCGAGAAGCTTCAGTGTCTCAGTCACGGTAGCCAGTTGGTTCTTAAGATCATTGACTTCTTCTTGTGTTGCCATTATAACCTTAGCTTTCCTCTTACGAGCTATGGGTTTGTCGAAAAGTTGGACTTGTACGAATAGGTTGTCTTTGATTAACCGTCCTTCTTTTCTTGACCACGCGCTGTAAATAAACCATTTTGCGTTTTAATTACTCGACACGAATCAACTTGACTTTACGGTTTATTTTAAGGAAAAAAGAAAAGGGTGCATATTTTTTTTTGCAAAAATAATGTACATATTTTTAGGGAACTAAGTATAGTTTTTTTTTTTTATTGGAGGATTAATATCCGACTTACCTCCCTAAAAAAAATGACGGGAAAAACGCGCACACATGACTCTCTTAAACATGGTCAAAGTATGTGTATTGGTGTGTGCGTTGAGTGTAAGTGGTATGTTTGGACTCTTGTGTAATACCATGGGACTTAGTGCCTAAACTCGATCATTGACTCAATTAAATACTATTGATAGCAAAATTAACCGAATTAAATAGAAAACTGATTAATTAGACTCTAGGTGATGACTTGACCAATAATCCGAACTGTCGGCCAAGCGACAGGACTGGCGTCGCACTGTGGAGCTTGGCGCCAGACAACAGAGTTGTCGTCAGGCGCTACACTCCATAATGTGGCGCTATAGCTCAGACCTTGGCGCCAGTAATGGAGCTTCGGTCTGGGACTGTTTTCGGTGTTATTAGTCAATCGGGGTATGCCTAAAGTCGTACTAGGTCAATTCCGATTAAAATATTAGACTTCATTGACTTAAATTAATTAATTTGTTAATTAATTAGGAAAAGTTCTTTAAGTCATTAATTTATGTAGTCTCAACACAAGTCAACAAACGGTTAAGAGAAACATAGAATATATATGCACAACAAATAATGCACAATTAGTCAAGTAGGCACAATATGATGCAATGCGTTTGCCACCTAACCATGGCTCTAGTTCTCAAAAGTTCGGGATATGGTTTAGTCAATAGAGGGTTCATGGTTAATTGCCCGAATGCACCGCGCGGAAGCCTAACCGTGAAGGGTTGGCACAAGTGGATGAGACACCGCGAGTTTAGAAAAACTTGCTTCCATGGTTTGGTAAATTCAACATCTCGGATGTACCCTTTGTTGCACGGAGCTTTCAATCGGGTAGATGGAGCATGAATTCCCAGAGGGTTATGTCCATATGTAGAACACATGTGGGTTTCAAAAAAGTGAGAAAAAATTCAATCAGGAAGTAGGATCGAGCAAACAATACGAAAAACCGGTCGAAATTAGAACGCATATTTCTTGCTCGGTATTGGGGGAAATTGGCGCCAGCAATCAGAGACTGGTGCAAGCTTTTAACTGTAGTGCTACTGGCGTCTGGCGCTACGACTAAAATGCTGGTGCCAAGCTCTGGCCCCTGACGCTACTTCCCACATGCCTCAGCAGCTTTCTGTGCTCGATAAAATTTTCCAGTTTCGCGCGGTTTTATTTCGGTCCTAGTTGTGAAAGATATTCCTCAAATTTCCTACGTGTAAAATCCTGTTTTTTTAACTCATTATGAATGGTCTTTCCAATGAGATCTTTTTTATGCATATGACAATAATGTTAATCAAAATTACGCACATGAAATACTTAGAACGTTTCGAGTCTTATCCACTCATTCTAAATCATTGCCGAAACAAATTCAGGAATTAAAATAGAAATCCTCCCCAGTGGTGTCGCCAAAAACTGTAGGGAATAAATTTCAAGCTTTAATCCCACTAGCTTGAACCCCACTGTGATCATACACTAAAGTACGGTGGCGTCCAAAGGGAAAGAAGATAGAGCAAAAGAGTCGCCAACAAGTTTTTTAGGAACTTGTAAACCGTTCACGAGGTGAAGGTTACACCCCTTAACGATCCAAGAGATCGTCAACTCCATAAGGTCTTGAACCAAATAAGGGTTCGGGGATGATGGTACAAATCCAACCTAAAAGAGATTGAACCTGCCCTAATAATAGGCCTCTACTTTATTCTGATCGTATTCATGTGCGCTTTCTGACTAACATGCAAGCAATAGGATTAACCCTAAACCTGTTTATCTATGTTGGTTGAATTTAATGCACAAATAAACTATTATTGGCGATCACTTGAAATTATAATCACAGTTAACCCTAAACAAGATTATTAATTATCTTATTAAGCGTGATTACAAGTACAAATTCCCTTTAAACATGCATAAAAGGTGTGATCAAGCAATAAAAAAATAAATAATCAAGCAACATAATAAATTAATTATAATCATGACAATAAAATTATAATCATCAAAACAATAATATTCATAATATTCATAAACTATAATCATAATAATAATCGTCATAAATAAAATAATAATCATCAAAATAATAATAATAATATTCATAATCATCATAAATTATTATAATCATAATCATGTTCATGTTAATATTAAAGCATAATAATAGCAATATCCTAGGCATGATACTAACAAGATTAATAACAAACCCTAGCATGTCACTAAGCAATAAAAATCAAGTCTTTAACCCTAACATGATACTAACAATCATAAATATTAGGAAGAACATAGGAAGCATCATAACAATCATATTTAATATTAAAATTACCCTAGACATGATACTAGGAATATCATAACAATAATATAAACATGATTTCTACATCATAAATCAATTAAAACCATTAAAGTACTTACTTTGATGCTTCGTACCTCTTTCTAATAACAAAATACACACGTTAGTAACTTCAAGGAAAATAATAAACAAACAATCAAATTAAATAATTGAAAGAGAGATTTGGGACCAAACCCTCAGAAATTAAACCTTTCACGTCTAGGGCGAAGGCAACTTCGAATATGGCTAGGTGTTTCTAGATCTAATGAATGCGGAATTTTGTATATGAAAACAAGGTTTAGAGGAAAAGAAAAAGATGAATGATTTAGAGAATGCTAGAGAATTAATGATTGCGAATGAAAACTGATTGTTGATGAGAATTGGAGAGAATTGGTATAAATTGGTGAAGATTAGTGAATGTTGGTGAAAATTGGTGAATGAAAACGGAGTTTTAAATAAGATATTTATAGAGAAAATTAGCCAAAAAGATAAAAATAAACAAAACAGAGTCTGACGCACAAAAAACAGAGTTGGCGCCAACCCTGGCTAACTGGCGCCAGGCACCAACACTAGCGCCAGGCGCCAGTGGCTAGCGCCAGGCACCAGGCCTGGTTCTAGGCGCCAAAGCCAGGGGTCAGGCGCCAAACCTGATTTTAACGCGTTTTCGAAAATCAGTTAAGTTTGCCATACTGGAGGATAAAATCATATAATTTCCACAAAAATGCTATTTGATTTTAATTAACACTCTGAAAAGTCAAAAGTCAATTTATCAATGCTAATTGAATTGAATGAAAAGAAGCTTCTAGAAAATTCTATAAGACTAAAACCATTCCTAATTGCATTAGGAATGATAAATCCGTATTAGGCCCTCCCCTAGATCATTGGGCCGTATATAAAGCTCAATCCAGGCCCAGTTTAGTAAATTGGCCATAACTTCCTCAATATTCATCGGAATTAGGCTTATAATATATCGTTGGAAAGGTCTTTGCAAGCCCCATCCAACTACACTACTATTGGACCCATATCATGGACCAAACAAACTGGATTGGCTGTTTTCTTAAAATAAGTTTTCAAAAACAGAGAGAAAAAAAAGAAAACTTTCCGCAACACTAGACTTTCCACACTTTCGCTTCATTCGATTATGATTCGACGCGAAAGGTACTCATCACTGGGTTTGGTTTTGGGGAGACACAAATGGGTGTCTACACCATTACAGATTTTGTATGATAACAAAATTTGGAAGGACAAAAAATAGGAAGAACAGAATTCTGGAAAACTTCAGAGAAATTAAAGAAAAATTTAAAGAAGAAGAAAATAACGTACAGGGCTTTTGCCAATACACAATATGTAGGTATTATCCAATATTAAGCAAAAATGATAATGATTACTCTCTAAATATCACTAATGTTACGGCTTTGGACAAGCAAATTGCAAGTTGCATCATACTACTTAAATTACTAATCCAATCAAATAGTAATTTTGGTTAAAAATCCAAATCACATATCAATATCTTGAGTGATGCATGATGATTATAGGTTATCTTGTACCACCACAGCAGGCTCCTCCACTTTTACCACCGTAGCAGGCTTCTCCACTAGAACCACCGTAGGAGGCTCCTCCACTTGAACCACCATGGGAGGCTCCTCCTCATCGCTTATATCCATATCAAATTCGCCGCCTTCAGTACCTCTAGCCAGAGTGTCGCTTCCATTACCACCCCTACCCATCACCTTGGACGATTCACCGACAAAAAATTGATTCTTCTTTGCCTGAGCATCATCATCATTGTCACTTTCAATATCGATTACACCTTCACACTCAGTAAATATGGGTCGTTTGCCATCTTTTTTGTCTTCATTGGCCTTGTCAGAATCACCTAATCGCTTGTTTATAAACTCAAGATCCTTCACCATAGCATCCATCCTATGAACTATCTGAAGCCTTTTTTTAGAAGTTCATCTAATTCGTTTTCAGCACTCGACTTCCAATGTTCAAGAAATCGATGGTATGCTTGAGAAATTGACGATCCTCCATTGTTTTCGACCCTCTTGAAATTTCAGAACAATAAATAAAACAAAAAACATTGTTTCAAATGAAAAGAAAGAAGCTGATTGAAACAAAAGACCAGTAAGAATTATGGTACTTTGAAATGGTTTGAAATGTATAAGTACATGAACAAGCAACATTTCAACTTCATGACTCTTCATATACTCTGCCACTTTTAGATGCACACTTTTATCTTCGTACCATCACGATAGCTAAAAAAAACTGATCTGCAAATGGTACTGGTACATCCTGCAGTCATTTAAAAAAAAATAAATAAATCGCTTACATTAACAATAAATATAACTAATACATTTTTTGTACTACAAGGCTGAAAAATAGATTTAAACATAGTATACTTACTAGGGTCCCATTCTGCATATTGCTAGGGAGAAAGATAAATTCAAAATATGGACGGCCAAAAGCGCCTAAAATCTCTCCAAAAACAATACTAGGCAGATAGAAAATGTCAAAAAGATAAAAAAAAAAATATAATTATGATATTTATTATATTCTAATTATTCTTCATAAATAAAATTACAATCTTTAAAACACTTAAAAATAACCCATTTTAGACAATTAATTTTTACAAACATTACAAAAGTAATCAATTTATACAAATCTATTTTACAACATTACAAACTATAAATTCATAAAATATCAAATATCAAATTTTCTATATTAAAAACATTAATCTTAATCACAAAATTTACAATCTTTAGAACAAGCTTTTGAAGCATTAACATCATCACAAAACATCAATCTTAATCACAATATTAAAAACATAAATCTGGATGAAACTATTGGGAATAGTGTGATGTTAAGAAATCTGGACAATTCTACGATCCCAATCTACCTAAACGATGTAAATTAAATCGTCGGTAGAATAGCTATGCTTTAGAATCGCTCATAGAATCGGTTGCAATTTCTGGTTCATGTTTGTTGTCAATCCACCTATAAAAATTACTGAAGAATAATCTATTTCAATTAATTCTAATTAGACACATAATCATTCATACAGAACCGATGTTTGTAGTACTATGTAATGTCCCTATTCATTATATGATATACTACCAATTTTTGAGATGCTAATTACCCTTTACTTAAAAAATATACTACTCGTATTTGATACTCTTCTGCATGAAGAAGCAAAATCTACAATAGAATCCGATAACTACCAAATTCTGTAAATAAACAGTAGTACCTATTTTATCCAACAATAACGATACTTGGTAAGTATCATCTAAATTTTCGGACAGAGCCAACATTAGGTTGAATTAATTAATTGGATTCATCTAATAATAACAAGACTTGGTAAGTACCATATAAATTTCCGGACAGAGCCAACATATGGCTGACTTAGATAAGTACCATCTAAATTTCCGGAGAGAGCCAACATTTAAATGACTTAGAAAAACATCATACTTTATAGGTTCTGGAAATATCATATAATGAATATGAACATTGCATACAAGGTTACTCGATTGTTGCATCATTGGTACTATGAAGCGCTAGCTTGGTAGTATTAAAACTGCTAAGACAATCATCCCAAACAATAAGATTCAGCTTTTCACCTTCTCATCAAAATTTAGGAACTGGGTATTGTTACTGCTTCAGGAACTGGGTTTGGCGATTGGCAGTGGCGGTTTGCCACCTACCATTTGCGTTTGGAGGGCTTGGTGTTTATTTTGCAGGTGATGCTTGGCATTATGCTTTTCTTGCTTCTCGGTTACAGTCTGTAGGGTTGCAGACACAACTTCTACGACATGCTAACATTGTTGGTCATGGTCGAGCTTTTGAAGATGCTTTGAGTCTGTTTAATGGCACGGTGGAGTCTGATTTTTTAAGTAATCCTAGTGAGTTCGCTGACCCGAAACTCATGAAGAAATTGACAGATATATATTTCACGAAGGTTACCGATTCTGCAGAATCCACCATTTCATTATCCCCTTGTCTATAAGCATTATGGAAATCTCAGCAGGGAGATCACACGTCTGCTTGGCTTCGGGTCGTTCTTATTTCACGATTGGGTTAGACTATGAACGCAAAGACTTACCGATGTGTGTTATGCTACCGATTGGGTGTTCCGTTGTACTCTATCTCGACACCGTGCTCTACTTGTTCGAGGGTTTTTCCAAGGGATATTTTTAGCGATCACGCGGTGTCGTATGCTGGTATTGTGGGTATTAAACATAGACATAATGTTGTTCGGGATACCCTAGTTGATGTTTGCTATCGTTCTGGGATTTCAGCAAGGAAAGAGGTTGACATTGGGTTATCTGGAGGGAACAACGAGGCCCTCAGAACTGCTGATGATTTACTTTATTCCTGGGATCATGGTCGCGATGTCTGTGTAGATTTGACAAGATCTTCTCCTTTATCACAGTCAGGGCTATCTGACTTTATTCCTGGATGGGTTGTGGCTGATGCGGCTCATCGAAAGCAGGTTAAGTATGAGGCTCGTTGTTAGGCGATTGGTTATGGGTTCATTCCCTTCTTCTTTTCTTCGTTTGGTGAATTAGAGGAGGTTGTTGCGTTGCTTAAGCGAATTCAGAGGTTCTCAACGACGCAAGACATTGGGGCTCGTGCTGCAACTCATATATTCACTAGGGTAGGCTTTGCTATATCTAGAAGAGTGCGGGCCCAGATTGTATCTCGGCTTCCCACTAATTTATTGTAGGTTGTATGACTTTTGTTTTTGAGATATAACAATAATAATTATTATTATTAAAATAACAATAATAATAATAATAATAATAATAATAATAATAATAATAATAATAATAATAATAATAATAATAATAATAATAATAATAATAATAATAATAATAATGCATAAAAATAGTCGGTTTCTTTCATTCCTATAAAACAAAATGATCCGTATTTAAGAGAAGAAAAAGGGAAATTTGTCTTTCATTTGAATGAGTGCTACATTCACAGAACATATAACATCTTCATAGTAATGGCCAAATATAAGTAAGTTATTAATCTGAAATCTCATCCATTTATTCCTAATATTGCCTTAGTTGAGTTTACCATGTAATTACCCCAAGCTCATGTGTATAGAGTAGTAAACTTATTCTAATTGAAAATAAAGAAGCTAAGTAATGATAGGTTGTAAAGTTATATGCTTTTATGTCCAAATGACACTCAAATTCATAGCAGGATGCATGCACTGATTGTGAAACATAAGAGTATACAAGACAAGAATCTGCTGAATTCATGCATTAATTAAGCAATGTATTGCATGAGTGGGTGTAATCTCAAGTAAAAAATATACGATAATAGTAGCTTTAACATATGCTGTTAATTTGGATTTTAAAAAAGTGAAACTTGAAATGCATAGCAGGATGCATGCACTTATTGTGAAACATAAGACTATATAATACTAGACTATGCTAAATTCATGCATTAGTTAAGCATGCAAAAGAGACATTGTTTGTAAGCCTAAGTCAAAATGCATGCAAGGCAGAAACACTAAGCTGTTCGTATCATCCACAGCAACAAAAGCAAGGCTCAAATTCTAATCACAAGAAACAATGTTTGGAAAGTAGTCAGAGAAAAGCCAACTATAGGGTTTTAGGTACGTACTTTAATGCGAAATTTCACGAATCATATTCGTTTGCACATAATCAGGATATACAAGCATAACACATAAAGAATCACATAATACATACCTTTGACGCGTGATTTCCACAAGAAATTGACTGACAATCAGGGTGATAATAGATCCCCAACCGTTGCTCCTCTACTTAGTCAACGACATAGGATTAAACCTCCACTACTGCTAGGTAGTTGGGCACGAACACTTCAAACCACCTTCTACGGGGAGGGGAGGAGAAAATCGAGCCACGAACAACCACGACCACCACCATGCATCACCGTGCACCACACGCACCACCGGTGTGTGTAGTCATGAGGGAAGAGGAGAGAGTATGTGTGTGAGGCTAGGGTTTGGTTGCTAGCAAGTCTATTCTCAATTGACTGCTAATTGTGTTGTTCGGAAACCCTAGGCAAGGCCAATTATAGTCCAAACCAAGACCACAATACTCTCCCTTTACAACCCATATGGCCGGCCAATCCATGAGGCCTAATAATGGGCTTCTTTCTTTTGTTCAATCCAGCACCCTTTTGTGTAACCTTATTTGATCCATTCTATTGGGCTTTGGACTACTTTACTAGCCAGAGCTCATTGATCACGTCTAGAAACATATAATGACGACCCAAAAAAACAAACTTAATTATCTCCATAATTCGATCCATTATATATCTAGTAATTGCACTTGACGTAAACATAAATCCTTCAATCTCCAACATTTTTGAGACAAGTGTGCAATATTCAAATAGCTTAAGTCAATGTGTGTCGATTTGATAATATGATTGATGAGTGTCATTTATGGCACTCATTTGGTTCTTTTTAGGGTGAATTTCATGTTATTCTATAGCTCTTTTACTTAGCTTTTCCTTTTTTTTACTCTTTATTTCTTTTAGTTTCCATTTTCATAGTTGGATTTCTTTCTTTATGCATTTCTTGGTTTATTTTGTTATTTTCTCTTTTATTTGCTTGTTTTCCTTTATTTTATAGGTTAAGGTCGTTATCCAAGTTTCCCGAGGCCTCTTCCCAAGTTTGGCATTGAAGGATGTCTAATGTTATCCATTTGAAGCTCAAGCATGGAGAAGTGCAAGTTCCTAAAGTCCTTGAGCTGTGCATTCAAGCCGTGGGGGCATAATTTCTAGTGTTGAACCCACCAACATGGAGTTTAGAAACTGCAAGGCCCCGTGTTTATCAAGAGCAATAAGTGGAACGCACGAGGAGCATCGGTATGATGGGGAAGAAGGCTGCCCTATTTCCGGACGCGGGCGCACGTGGCTGTGGCGCGGGCGCGCGGCCTGGTGGCGCGGGCGCGCCTATATGGGTCTCTATTCTGTACCCAGAATTGCGCGGCCGCGCTCTCTCTTATAGTTGGCCGCGCCTATACGGGTTTATTTGGGGACGATCTAACTAATTTATCCTAGTTATTTTTACTATATATATAGATTTTCTTTCTATTTTTAAGGGGAGTGCAATTTTTCAGAAATTTGAATAGAATTAGGTTAGATTTTTAGAGAGAGAAACTCTAGATTGTAAAGAGAGAGAAGTTCTTGATTGATGATTGAAGATTGATGATTCCAAGTGTTTTCTCCATTGAATTGAAGCAAGTTTGTAAGGATTTATTTACTTTAATGCAATCTTAGGTTTGATTTCAATTTCTTTGTTAATTGTTCAAGGTGATTGATTTTTTAATTGGTTTACTTTTTTATTAATATGATGATGATGAATTTGTCGTTTAGTTTAGTTTTGATATTGATATTGATTTCCATGAATAGTGAGTAGTTTTCTTGCTTGGGAAATGGTGAAGCATATATGAGTAATTGATTTATGCTAATTGGGGGAAATTGATGGAGTTGATGTTGTGATTAAATTGGTTGATTGATTATGTGCATGTGTGTGTTTAATTTAGGAGTGATCAACCTAGTTTCTCACACTAGATTGCATTGAAGGTTCACATTGATACGAATAATTGATTTGTGGCTTACATTTGTCAATTGAGTAGGTTTGCAAGTTTCCTAGCTAGAGTCTCTCGTAGTTGGCGCTAGTTTGACCTCTAGAAGATTAGCCTACCATACTATCTTGATTTCTTAATTGATTTTCCCTCACAACACTTGACATAGTCATCTCGAATCCCAGTTAGTTGAATTAATAACGAGTTTATGTGGATCCATACCCTAGTGCTTGACAAATTTGATTTCATTTCGATTGTTTGATTGGTAGAATAGACGCACCTCACTTCATTGCTTCAAAATAGCTTAGCTTTGACATTAGCATTCACCTCCCATTCCTAGTGGTTCGACTCTCGACTTACTCTATGCTTGGTATAGGGGTGTGTTGAGAGATTACAAATTGTTTTTTGAATGAGGGTAGATTAGTTTTCAATGACCTAGTCTTTGCCCTAGATAAAAAATGGCGCCGTTGCCGGGAAATGGCGTAGATGTTTGCTATTGTTGTTGAGTCTATTTCACTAAAATTTTAAAATACAAAAAGATTTTTCTTATTTGGCTACATTTTGTAGCCGTGTTACGTTACTAATATTTTCCTTTGCGTTTGTGTGTGCAAGTTACCATGGGAGATATCCCAAGGGTTACATTGAAGGAATTGGGTACTCCGGGTGCATACAAGTATGAGAGCGGGATTGCTCCATTATTGATCCCGGATAGTGAATTTGAAATCAAACCGGCAGTAATAACTTTGATTGAAAGGCGGCAATATAGTGGAGGAGTGAATGAGAACCCCCTAAATCATCTTAAGGAATTTGAGAAATATTGCAACACAATTAAGGTGAACGGGGTAGCTCAAGAATTCATAAGGCATAAGCTATTTCCTTTTTCTCTAATTGGAAGAGCTCAAGAGTGGCTAGATAAGGAAGTGAAGCTTAATTCTTTGAGAACTTGGGATGAAGTCACCAAGGAATTACTTTCCCGTTTCTTCCCTCAAAAGAAAACGGCGGAGGGAAGAACTTTGATTCAAGGTTTCAAGAAAAAATGTAGTGAAAGCCTTTATGAATCATGGGAGAGATACAAAGAGTGTCAACGTGAGTATCCTCACCCTGGGATCCCCACTTACCTAATAATTCAAATTTTTTATGGCGGTTTGAGTCCTCAAAGGAGGGCAAGTCTAGATGCTAGAGCCGGAGGCCTAGTCATGAATAAGACCAAGGAAGAGGTTGTAGGTATCATTGAGGATGTAGTAAGAAACTACATGGAATGGCAAGATGGTGAGAAGGAGTCGATAAACAAGAGTAGTACAATGGGATGCTCAATGGAACAACTCAATGCTATCAACGATTTGTCGACTCAAATTTCAGATTTAGGAAAGGAGGTAGTTTCTATCAAGTATAAGCTCGAGAACGCGACCTCACAAGCACCAATTCTTCCATCCCAAATTAAAGGGAGAGGTACTTCTTCTTCATCAAACTCTCTTCCTTCTTCTAGTTGCATGATTAGAGAATGTTGATTTTGTGATTTGTGTGGAATGAATGACCATGATGCTTCTATTTTCCCTAATGTTCCTTGTAATTATAGTGAGAATGAACATGTGAACTTAGTTGCTAATAACAATGTTGGACCAAGATTTGATGCTCGAAGGAATGTTGGAAGTAAGAATTATCACAACCAAATGAACTATGATAATTATAACCAAAATGGCGGTTATAGAAACCATGGAATCCAAGGGAATTGTGGTAGCTATAACAACCATATTTATAATGGTCAAAGTAATGGCCAAGGATATGGGGACTATAACCAAGGTTATGGTAACCATAATCACGATAGTGGCCAAAATCAATTTAGAGGTAATTGGAACAATCAAAGTACGGGAAATTTCCAATCGATTGTTCAAAGAGTTGCCCCACTTGGATTTATTCCGAATACCCAAGAGCATAGTGATAATTTGTGATCAATCATTTTCATGTAGGAGTTTCTTGGAAGGTGTCATATATAAGCAAGCCAAATTGTTGGACACCTACATGACCCTAAGCAATGAGAAATTCAATGACATGTTAACTTGCTATAAGGGTTTGGAGACCCAAATTTCTCAATTGGCTAGTGAATTAAAGGAATTTACAAATCTTTCGTCTTTGACTTCACCAAGCTAGCTTAGATCTTAATAGCCCCATGAATGCTATTGTGACTAGAAGTGGTAGGGTCCTTAAGAGTGAAATCTCTAAGAAGAGTGATGTTAAAGATAGTCCTATTAATGGCCAAATTAAGAATGAGGGAAATGAGAATACTCTAGTTGAGGAAGTCAATAAGGAACAAGTTGAGAAGGTGAAAGAGAGAGATAGAGAAGTTTACAAGCCTAAGCTCCCTTACCCCCAAAAGTTTAATAGGCACAAGTTAGACGAGCAATTTGGGAAATTTATAGAGATGCTTAGACAACTTCATCTTACTCTTCCTTTTACCGATGTGATAGAATAAATGCCAAATTATGCAAAGTTCCTTAAGGAGATTTTGAGTGGAAAAAGAACATGTGATGTGGCGGAAATTGTTAACTTGACCGATAATTGTAGTGCAATCATAATGAACAAATTCCACCCAAGTTGAAGGATCCCGGAAACTTTTCTATCCCTTGTGCTATTTATAAAATGAAAATTGATAATGACTTATGTGATTTAGGATCTAGTTTTAGCATTATGCCATACTCTATATATCAAAGACTAAAGAAGGGAGAATTTTTACATACCAACATTACCTTGCAATTAGCCGATAGATCAATTAGGATCCCAAGGGGCAAGGTAGAGGATGTTCCCTTAAGGGTAGGAAAGTTCATCATTCCGGTATATTTTGTGGTCCTTGACATAGATGAGGATTCTACAATTCATATCATTCTTGGTAGACCATTTCTTGCTACTTCGGGTGCTTTGATTGATGTCAAAAGTGCTAAGATTTCATTTAAAATTGGAGATGAGGGAGTTGAATTTAATTTGAATGAAAGTATGAAATATCCTTATTCATATCTTGAGAATTGCATGAGAGTTGAAATTTTAGATAATCTTGTACATTCAATGCATGAGCACTTGCTCACATTTAATGATCCTCTTGAGTGTGTTTTGTTGAGCAAGGAAAAGATAGGTGCTCCTAGCAAGGACATGGCTTTGTATGAGAACTTGTTAGATGGGAGTGTTGAGGGAAGTGAGGAGCAAATTTGCATGAAAATCTCAAGCCAAGAGGCTTTGCAAGTGGCTTCGACCAAGGAAGGTCAAGGTGTTCCTATGGTAGAGCTCAAACCTTTACCATCACACCTTAGGTATGAATTCTTAGGCCCAAATTCTACTTACCCCGTGATTGTTAGCGCATCTTTGAGTGAAAGCCAAGCTCAAGCGTTATGCAGTGTTTTGAGAAAGCACCAAGGTGCTTTGGGTTATACCATTGATGACCTCAAAGGTATAATCCCCGCTTTATGTACGCACCACATAACCCTTGAGGAGGGTGCCCTTCCTTCTATTGAACGACAACGGAAATTACATCCCCAAATGGGGGAGGTAGTGAAGAAAGATATTACTAAGCTTTTAGATGCGTGAATCATATTCCCCATCTCAAGCTTTAGATGGGTCTCACCCGTTCATGTCGTTCCAAAGAAGGGAGGCATGATTGTCGTCAAGAATGAAAAAGGTGAGCTTATTCCAACAAGGACAGTCACCGGTTGGCGGATGTGTATAGACTATAGACGTCTAAACACATCCAGTAAGAAAGATGTGAGAAAACTACTTTTACTTGTCCCTTTCCTTTCATTGATCAAATTCTTGAAAGACTAACGAGGCACAAGTACTATTGTCTCCTTGATGGTTACTCGAGATTTTTCCAAATTCCTATTCATCCCGATGGCCAAGAGAAAACTACTTTTACTTGTCCCTATGATACCTTTTCCTATAGGAGAATGTCATTCGGCCTTTGCAATGCTCCCGCCACTTTCCAACGGTGTATGATATTTTTGGAGAAGGAGATGGAGGTGTTTATGGATGATTTTTCCGTAGGTGGAGTTCCTTTGAAGCATGCCTCAAAAATCTTGAAAAGTGTTGGGCAAGATGTGAGAAAGTGAACTTGGTGTTAAATTGGGAAAAATGTCATTTCATGGTTGAAGAAGGAATAGTCCTTGGGCACAAAATTTCCCACAATGGCATAAAGGTTGACAAGGCGAAGATTGAGGTTATCAAAAAGTTTCCACCTTCGGTTGACGTGAAAGGTGTGAGATCATTTTTGGGCCATGGGAGATGATTCATTAAAGATTTTTTACTCATTAAAAAGCCCCTCAATGATCTTCTTCAAAAGGATGTTGAGTTTGTATTCGATGACAAGTGTTTGGAGGCATTCAATAAGTTGAAGAAAGCTCTAATCTCCACTCCAATTGTTCAAGCTCCAAGATGAGATTTGCCGTTTGATTTGATGTGTGATGCAAGTGATACGGCTATTGGAGGAATTTTAGGTCAAAGAGTCGATAAGAAACTTCATGTGATTTATTATATGTCCAAGACTCTAAATGGAGCTCAACGGAATTACACTACAACAGATAAGGAGTTCTTGGCTATTGTTCATTCCTTTGAAAAATTTCGTTGCTATTTGTTAGGGTCCAAAACAATTGGGTTTACCGATCATGCAGCCCTAAAATACCTTTTTGGGAAGAAGGAATCAAAGCCAAGACTAATTCGTTGGGTGTTAGAGCTTCAATCTTTTAACCTTGAGATTAGAGATAAGAAAGGAGTGAAGAATGTAGTAGCGGATCATATATCTAGGCTATAGATGTGAAGGAACTCCCATGGTTCGCCAATTTGGTGAACTATCTTGCTTGTAGGGAATTTCCTCCTTCATTTTCCAAGAATCGAAGAAAGAAGCTCAAAAGGGAGGCTATGCATTATGTTTGGGATGAACCGATTTTGTATAAAAGGGGTGTTGATGGGTTGTTGAGGAGATGTGTTCCAAATGAGGAGTTGCCTAGTGTATTGAAGATGTGCCACTCGAATCCGAGTGGGGGTCACATGGGTGTCTCAAAAACGGCTTTAAAGGTGCTCCAATACGGATTATGGTGGCCAAATCTCTTCAAGAATGTTGGGGAGTTTGTCAAGAGTTGTGACCGATGTCAAAGGACCGGAAACATTTCAAAGAGAAACGAAATGCCCCAACAACCCATTCTAGAGTTGGAAATTTTTTATGTATGGGGAATAGACTTCATGGGTCCTTTTCCTACTTCATAAGGGAATCAATATATCCTTGTTACCATCGATTATGTGTCAAAATGGGTGGAAGCTATTGCCTCACCTACAAATGACCATAAGGTAGCAATGAAGATGTTCAAGAAGATAATCTTCCCACGGTTTGGCATCCCAACGGCAATTATTAGTGATAATGGATCTCATTTTGTGCATAGCGCCTTCCGCAAGATGTTGAAGAAACATGGAGTTAATCAACGTTTTGGGATCCCCTATCACCCTCAAAGTAGTGGGCAGGTCGAAGTGTCTAACCGTCAAATCAAATTGATTCTTGAGAAGACGGTCGCAAAAAATAGGAAGGATTGGTCGGATAAGCTAGATGATGCTTTGTGGGCATATATAACGGCTTTCAAAACTCATATTGGCACTACTCTTTACCGCTTGGTTTATGGGAAGTCTTGTCATCTTCCGGTCGAACTTTAGCATCATACTCATTGGGCTATCAAGAAAATCAATTTTGATTTGGCAAGTGCAGGTGAGCAACGTTGGCTTGATCTCCATGAGTTGGAAGAACTTCGATTAGATGCTTATGATTGTGCAAGCATGTACAAGACTCGCACTAAGGAAGTGCATGATAAACTTATTGAGAAGAAGGAGTTCAATGTTGGTGACAAGATCCTCCTTTACAATTCTAGGATGAGATTATTTTCCGGGAAGCTAATGTCTCATTGAAGTGGTCCTTTTGTTGTTTAAGAGGTTTTTCCTAATGGTGCAGTTGAAATATCTCCTTTGGATTTTTCAAGAACTTTCAAAGTCAATGGTCATAGGCTCAAGCGCTACTATGATAGAGTTTTTTGTGGGGGTTGTTCATGATATGACTCTTTTTGATCCATCTTGAAGGGTGGAGAACGTCAAGCTCATGACATTAAACAAGCGCTTTTCGAGAGGCAACCCGAGTTTCTAACCATATTCTCTATTTTCCTTGATTTTTGTTTCTTTTTGTTGTTCCTATTCTCATTTTATTTCTTTTCTTGATCTTATTTTTAGGTGGTTTTGATTGGATTTCCAAAAATTTTGGTGCCTAACTTGAAGAGAGAGTACTTAAGTTGATGAATTGGAAGTATGCTTGAATAATTAAAGTTTGGTGGGTTCAAATGGTGTGTTTATGAAAATCCAGTGTTGAACCCACATTCATGGGGTTTAGAAACTGCTTTCCTCAACCTTCATCATGATCATTTCCCTTGTACTCACTGATGTGCTCACGAGAAGGGATTCGGAAGATCGCATACCCAGAAGGGCGCGGGCGCGCGGCCGCGCACCCCTTGTTGTTGCTCCTTAAACGCACCAACCTTCTATCTTTTTCTCTCTCTTCTTTTCATTTTATTTTCACTTGGTTTTTGTTGAAGCATCATCACCATTTTCCTTCATTATTTTACTACTGAAATTTCACCATTTTTCACTTCATCTAGTTACTTATTACTCTTAATCCCTACTCTAACACTTTCATTGTGATTTTCTCTTTCCTAAAGTTGGGATTGTTGGGTACCCCTTTGGTTTGGAGTTTTTTGCTTGCACTTTGGCATAATTGTGTTTGTTAGTACTTTGTGTTCCATTTCTTTGTAAACTCTCATCAATCTAAGGTATGATTTCTTCATTTCTATTGATACTTATATAAATTTTCTACCTTGGTTGTTCATGAGTGTATAGATTGATTTGGTTATAGCCTCATTATTGTATCTATATTGCCTACTATCTCCTTCATTTGTTGTGTTAATGATGAAATTTTGGTGATTGTATGAACTAGTGTTTGATGATTTTGCTTAACCATACTATAATTTTGGCACCACCTTTGTTGGAATTATAGTTTGATTATATTGATATGGAAATGTTATTGTGCATAGTTTGTTTTTTATGATGGTTTGGAGTATTGTTGCTCATGATGCATACTTGTTGCTCATGGTCCCTACTCACTAGAGCATTTTTCAATTTTGTGGGTAGAATGGTTCCTCTCCATCGAGCTAAGGGGGCTAGATGCTCTACCTATAGGAAGGTGGTTCCTCCTCCTTCCCACATCACAGAGACTTATGAAATTGAGTTCACAAAGGAAGAGCATTGGGAAAGATTTTCCAAGCTTTCAACTCGGACACTTTTTTCTACTAGATTCTATGATTAGTCGGCAACTACTTCGTTGGGTATCGACGATGATGTGAAATTTTTTGCTCGAAACTTGGGGTTATAGGAATTCTTAAGCCTTCATGCTCCCACCTATTCTCGGATTACTTTCGAATTCCTCTCTTCACTTGAGGTCCTTGAGGAGGATTTGGAAGGTTAAACTTCTCGAAGAATTTCTTTTCAAGTTTTCAACAATGATCAATCGGTGCCTCTTTCCTATTTTAATGAGGTTTTTAAGTTTCCAACTCCCAGTGAGGATGTCCCATTTGTGTATTCGGCATTTGATGCTTTGCAACGTGATAACAATTATTGTGAGTTCAAGTGGTGGAGGCATATTTCTATCGAGGACTCATATAGTCCTCAATATTCTAAAGCGGCATCAATTATTCATGCGGCCTTGAGGTATATTAACCGACTTCTTACATATGCTTTCTTCTCTAAGGAGTCCCTTGGTACTATTTATCGAGAGGAGTTGAGTTGGTTATGGCTAGCGGATAAGCCATTTGAAGAGGGGGTAGCGGTCATTGACTTCGCTTCGCATTTGCTTGACCGTTTCATACATTGATATAAGAGATGGTGTCCATCTCTCCGAAAGTATCCAATTAGGGGGTATGTTTACCATTTTGATTCTTTCTCTCATCAAGAAGTATGAAGCAATGCTCGAGTCGCTTGTCCAAATCCATGATAAAAGGGAGAAAGCTCCTTACCACTTCTTAAGAACCTATGCCATAATAAATCAAGGTTTTTTGGAGCACACCACCTAAGAAAACTTGTACATTTGGAAGGTTACAAGGACTACGGATAGGTGCCCCATCCCTCACCCCGAGGCTATGGTTAGATGTGTGGACACCCCTCTTCCATGGAGATCTAATAAGAGGCCGATTGCTCAAGCCCTCAAGAGAGATCCGTTGCCTAACCTCCAGCATAATCCTTATCTTCCTCTTGCTCCCTCTTCATCCCCGGGAGGTAAATCCCCCCGGGGAGTTACATCCTCGACTCCTCCCTCTTCTTCTACTATTTCTACTACTGGCTTGTTTGTTTTGCATGCAAAAATTGATTCCATAACAAATGTTCTAAATTGTTCCCCTTTGGGGTACGATTTTGTATTAGGCTATGACTTTCATGCAAGTAAAGTCTACGATTTTCATGTCATGAGGGACGATATCCAACCATATCTTAACTACCCAGACCTACCGGTCCAACAGGGACCCATACCTCAGTGGGAGTCGTTTGATGAGACCGTCGGCCCTAGGTTGTGTGATGAGTAGCATTTATGCCACGATTAAGGTTCATTTTGATGGTCATTTTCCCACATTTGCGGCTTATTTGCATCATTTTCTTTGCACTTAGTCCCTTTTCCCTTTATGCATCTTCTTTCCTAGATTTTACCCCTTTTTCCTACTCTTTGCTTTGATTTCCATGCTTATGCTTTGTAGGAACCATCGGGGTTTTCAAGAGGAGGAAGCTAAGCTCAAGGAAAGCTGAAGGAAGCAAGATTTAGAGGAGGTTCGACCGAACCTCCTGAAGGTGTGGCCGAACCAAGGTGTGGCCGAACCAGCTCCGTGGTCCGGCTGAACGTCGAGGCAGAGTCAAGAAGCAATTTGGCAATTTTGCAGGACTGGTCGAACCTCAGAAGTTCGACCAGACCAGGATCAGGGAGGTTCGACCGAACCTACCCATGGTTCGGCCGAACCTACCCTGTAGTCCGGCCGAACCTTCCCAGTGTTCGGTCGGACCACTCCTCTATTTCAGTTGGCTCTATACGGACTATATAAGTCCCATTTTAGAACGTTTTGAGAGAATTAGATTAACTTAGTTTTAATTTTATGCTCTTTTAGCTTAATCTAGAGAGAGAAACACTATTAGTCTTCATTTGGTAAAGAGAGAAAGTGTGGATTTCTTCATTGATGAACTTGGATTTTGAAGAAGAAGCTTGTTTAATCTTTTGTAGATCTTCAACTTCAATTAATGAGCAATCTCTTACTCTTTCTCTTTACTTTTGCATTTAATTTTGCTTGTTTACTTTGATTTTCCTTCTTTGCTTATTAATCATGTTGATACTTATTGATTTGGTGATTGATATTGTTTTCAACATGATTTGTGAGTAGTCACTTAGCCAAGGGTGTGGGGATGGTGTAGTTGCTAATTGTCCATGCTTATAATATTGGGATTAAGTTAATTGTGATTAAAATCTTTGCATGCTTGATATTCTTTGATCTTCTTGCAAGTGCACATTGTTAGTTGATTAAAGGTGAATCTTTGCTAACAAGGAACGGAAGTTGACTTAGTTAAGATTCATTACTATCGATTGTTCTTTGATTGCACCTCCCAATATATGGTTCTAGTGTGGAAACATAGAGGCTATGTTAGGAGAAACCGATTAACCCCGGAAGGCGGTTAGATTGAACCTTATATCGAGATTCATGCATGTTTAGTTCACTATTGATTTGCTTTTATGTTATTTCATGATCAAGCGGCATATACAAATACCCATCTCCCTTGGTGTTTAGTTATATTGATTTTAACTCGTTTTATCTTTAGTTTAATCTCTTAGTCATTCCTATCCTTTGTCCCGAGATGGCTTAAAGTCTAGTGATGAATGCGGTGTTTATGTGCTTCTCCTTGTGGTTCGACCCCTCTTCTTGCCATATACTTGTATTAGGATAAGTCGAGTGTTATAAATTGTATTTGATTTAGATTTAGTTGTCTAACGACGCAATTATTCCTTTATCATTGTGTTATCCTTATTGGGAGGGGCCTAATGTTCCTCCTCATGCCATTAAGGGGACCTCCCCAACCTCTTACGATTATAAGAGGTCGGGAGGGTGTGATTTTACTTATGATCCGGTGAACCCTAACCCTTTTCTCTCTCCTGAGACTTTTGGCCGTTGGGGGTTATCGGGCGAGTCGGTCCTTGATGATTGGTCCCACCTTTTTGCCAGGGATAGAGCCGAGAAGGCGAGGAGATTGAAGGGTAAGGGCCCTATGCTCATGGATGATGTTTCTAGCCAGGTTTCTTCTGATGTTGGTGAGGGGAGTGCTCATTCTACCCCTTAGCATAGTGCCGAGTGATACCATATTAGCTACCCTCCTTTTTATGCTTGTGTGTTTTCCTTTTGTTTCTTTTCCAGCTTGTAGCTTGGTTTTAGCTTGGGGGTAGCTTATTTTTATGTCTGCTGCGTTTCTTTTGTCTCTCCCTTGCTTTTATGGTTCACTTTGGCTTTATCTTACACCTGGTGTTTTTCTCTGCTGATGATTTATGATGTTGTATGTTCCCTGCGATAGTATTCTATTGATGCTTCTTAGTTTTGTTATCTGTTTGTTGATTTCTGCTGCTGATATATATTGATGATCTAGTTCTTGATTTATGTCTTCCTGTAGACACCCAAATGTGTCTCCCTAAAACTAAACCCAGTGATGAATAGCTTTCATGTCATTGATTATCAAACAAAGCGAAAGTGTGAAAAGTCTAGTGATGAGGATGTTTTATTAAAATATCTCTTCTTTCTGTTTTTTAAAATATTTCTTTTCTTACCCTATTTATTAAAAACGTGCATTCTATTTTAGTTTGGTCCATGATATGGGTCCAATAATGGTGTGGTTGGATGGGGTTCGATAAGAGCTTTCCAACAATATATTATAACCCTAATTCCGATGAATAATGAGGAAGTTATGGCCAAATTACTAAACTGGGCTTGGTTTGATATTTATATGCAGCCCAATGATCTAGAGGAGGGCTTAATATTGGTTTATCATTCCTAATGCAATTAGAATTGATTATAGTCTTCTAGATTCTTCTAGAAGTTTCTTTTCATTCCTAATTTAATTAGCATTGATAAATTGACTTTAGTTGACTTTTAAGAGTTTTAATCAGATTAAAAGAAGTGTTTTTAAGGAAAATACGATTTTACCCTCTCGCACGGAGAAATTTTATCAAAATAAGAAAACGCATAGAAATTTATTTCCAACGTCTGGCGACCGGACCAGCGTCTGGGCGTTTGGCGCTGTACTCCAGGGTTTGGCGACAGGCGTGTGTTTGGCGATGCAGTCGTGTTATATTCTTTTTGAAACTCTTATTCGTTTTTTATCATATCTAGCTGATTTTCTCTATAAATAGCCTCCTAAAACCTCCGTTTTCTATCATCAATTTTCTCTATCACCAACTCTCATCAAGAATCTCTTGATTTCTCCCTCTCTCTCTTTTCTAAACTAGCCTTTTGCATATAAAATTTTGCATTCACAAGATCTAGAAACACCTAGCCAAGTTCAAATTTGCCTTCGCCCTAGACGTGACAGGTTTTTTTTTCTGAGGGTTTGGTCCCAAATCTCTCTTTCAATTATTTAAATTCATTGTTTGTTTATTATTTTTCTTGAAGTTACTAACGTGTGTATTTTGTTATTAGAAAGAGATACGAGGCATCCAAGTAAGTGTTTTAATTGATTTTATTGATATTATGATATAGAAATCATGTTTAGATTGTTATTATGATTCCTAGTATCATGTTAAGGGTAATAACTATAATTTCTAATATCAAATATGAAAATTGTAATTCCTGTGATGCTTTCTATTTCTTCCTAATAGCATGTTAGTGTCATGTTAGTGTTAAAGATTTAATTTTTATTGCTTAGTGACATGTTAGGGTTTGTTATTAATCTTGTTAGTATCATGCCTAGGATCTTGCTATTATTATTCTTTAACATGCTTATTATTATAATTGTTATAATTATTGTGATGATTATTATGTTGCTTGATTATATTTATTGTTACTGCTTGATCACGCCTTTTATGCATGTTTAAAGGGAATTTGTACTTGTAATCACGCTTAATAAGATCATTAATAATCTTGTTTAGGGTTAATATGATTATAATTCAAGTAATCGCCAATAATAGGTTTGTTTGTGCATTAATATTCAACCAACATAGATAAACAGGTTTAGGGGTAAACCTATTGATTGCATGTTAATCAGAAAGCGCACATGAATACGAGAAGAATAAAGTAGAGGCCTATTCTTAGGGCAGGTTCTTTAGGTTGTATTTGTACCTTCATCCCCGAACACCAGTCATGGTTCCAGACCTGTTGGAATTAACGATCTCCTGGATTGTTAAGGGGTGTAACCTTCACCCCGTGGACGGTTTATAAGTTCCTCGAACTTGTTGGCGACTCTTTTGCTCTAGCTTCCTTCCCTTTAGACGCCACCGTACTTTAGTGTATGATTACAGTGGGGTTCAAGTTTGGGGTAATGCTTGAAATATTCCCTACTGTTTTTTTGCGACTCCACTGGGGAGGATTTCTATTTTAATTCCTAAAATTTATTTTGGCAATGATTTAGAATGAGTGGATGAGACTTGAAAAGTTCTAAGTATTTCATGTGCGTAATTTTGATTAACATTATTGTCATATGCATAAAAAAGATCTTATTGGAAAGACCATCCATAATGAGTTAAAAACATAGGATTTTTATACGTAGGAAATTTGAGGAATATCTTTCACAACTAGGATCGAAATAATGCTGCGCGAAACTGGAAAATTTTATCGAGCACAGAAGCTGCTGAGGCATGTAGGAATATTTGTCGCCGAGGATTTGACTCTGGCACCAGGAGACACTCCGGTCGCCAGGCGCCAGAGCCAAATTGCGGCGACGGCCTCTGTTTGCTGGCGCCAAGTTCTTCCAATACTGAGCCAGAAATATGCGTTCTAATTTTGACCAGCTTTTAGCACTGTTTGCTCTATCCTACTTCCTGATTGAGTTTTTCTCACTTTTCTGAAACCCATATGTATTCTACATATGGAAATAACCCTCTGGGAATTCATGCTCCATCTACCTGATTGAACGCTCTGTGCAACAAAGGGTACATCCGAGAATGTTGAATTCACCAAACCATGGAAGCGAGTTTTTAACTCGCGGTGTCCCATCCACTCGCGCCAACCCTTCAAAAGGTAAGGCTTCCGCGCGGTGCATCCGGACAAGTAACCATGGACCCTCTTTAACTAACCCATATCCCGAACTTTAGAGAACTAGAGCCATGGTTAGGTTGCAAACTCATTGCATCATGTTGTGACTACTTGACTACTTGTGCTTCTCTTACTTGTGCATACTTATTATGTGACTAAAATAACCGTTTAATTTGACTTGTGTTTGTAAATAAGTCTTAATAAACTAATTAATGACTAAAAGACTTTGCTTAATTAATTAACTTGAGCTAATAAATATGTCTAAAATTGAGTCATAGTCCCTTTAAGTCAACTCAGATTTTTATTCCCGTATACTGCACAAGCGTCAACTTGTTTTTGTCATATCCGGAGTTCTAGGAAGAACTACGAGTTGTACAATCTCTAGATCTAAAGCCTCGAGTTTTATCTTTAATTTGGCGTTCGTTTCATCCCAATCAGAGTTACTGATCAAAAGTTATGACTAAACGACCACAGCCTGTCCGGTTTAATGCATATACGTGAGGTCTTAACTTAGTCTTTGTTCGAGTCTAGTCACATATTCTAGCCACATGGTCATGATACGAGTCTTAACATGTTACCTAAACTCACTAGTCTTAGCACACACTTTGTGTATATGTCACTATGACCATGTCTTAGGTTCATGCATGATTTGGTTTTTTCCATCATTGAGTTGGGGGTACATTCTATTCCTAATTTTTTCATATCTCCCCGTCTGCATGATTCCTTCATATCACAATATTCATTCTTCCAAACTCCTTCCATCTATTGCATGTTGAATAGAGTTTGAGTCAAATAAATAACAAAGAATATCCTTAATTTCCCTTTCCACAGTACTTGGTCAAGGAGAGAAGGGTGATTAATCAAGGACAACACCTTCATTCAAGTTCAACTTTTTGATAAACCAGTGAGTCCGAAAAGAAAAGCTAAGAAAATAATGGCAAGTCAAGAAGAAGTCAATGAGCTTAAGAAGCAAATGGTTGACGTGACTGAGGCGTTGAAGGCTTTAACCCTCAAAATTCATGACCCTGTCAAGCAACAACAAATGAAGCTTATGCAAGAGATCTTGAGCAAGCTATCTAGTGACTATAAATTCCAGGGCATCAGCTCACAAGGGGTCTCAGTGGACAAGGAGCTTCTTCCACAGAAGTTCAATGCCACTAACATCCCTAAATTCAAGGCAACAGATAATCCTTATCTTCACTTAAGAGCCTTTGAAACTATAATGAACATTAAGGGGATTGATAGGAAAGTCTTTCATTCCTTGTTTTCCTTATCTCTTGAAACCGTTTGTCAACAATGGTTCTTTTCTCTTGATAAAGAGAAAACTTCTACTTGGGATGCTATTGTAAACGCTTTCATTGATAGGTATAAATGCAATATTTAAGTCGAAACCGATTATAAACAACTTGAGATGCTAAGACAAAAAGAGAATGAAGGCATTACCTCTTTTTTCAATAAGTGGAGGGAAACTTCTGCTAAAATGATTGAGGTGCCCTCCGAAAAAGAATCTGTGAGGATGTTCATCAAAAATTGACAAGAAAAGTATTCAAAGCACTTAAAATATCAACACAACTTGAATAGTTTCAAGGTCGTCTATGACATAGGCATCGAGATCGAAGATGACCTCGCGAAGCAAAAAGCTACTAACAATAGCAACCACAGTGGCTGGAAAGGAAAGAAGAATGACAATCCTTCTTCCTCCGAAAACGCCCACTCTAGTAACAATGTTAGTACCTTTGATCTCAGTGAAGTTTTAGCCAATGATAACCAAAGATTTAAGAAGCAACTAAGGAAAGACTTCACCCCCATTGGGATGAGCTACGATACTGCCTTCGATCGACTCCATGCTAAGGGACTCATTACTCCCATTGGACCTATTCAAGACCCCGCACCTGAAAAGAGATTGCCTAGTTGGAATTCAGATGCACATTGAAAATATCATCAAGGAAAGGGTCATACCACTGAGAGCTTTTGGACGCTAAAGGAGGCTATCCAACATTTGATTGATAATAACAAGCTTCCCATGCCACCATTTAACAAGAAGATCGAGTGATGATGAAGCAAACGACGACACAAGACAAGAGGTTAGCTTCAACGTCAAGATTTCGTGACCTCCCTTTTTGTTTTTCTTTTATTTATCCCTTTCCCCAATAAGTCTAGCATAGACATCTTTTTATTCTCCTTAGATTTATCTTGTAAGATCATTATTTCTTCTCCTTTAATAAAATGAGCACTTATTTTCTTGCATATGATCATTTCATTACATTGCATAAAAAAAATAAAAAAAAAAAAAAAAAAAAAAAAAAGAATCCATGCCGAACTAAACACAAGGTATACCAATGATTTGAGGCACCCCTTGTAGCCACATCATATCACCTATCACCCTTCAAATATGTAATCCTTTTTTTGGTAAACCACTTTGAGCCTCGTCTAACGATAGACCTTTCTTTTTTCAACCCATATCTACCTAACTTTGGGATGGGATTGTGTGCAACTTATGAAATTTTCAATTTCATAAAAAGCTTGAGTGACTTCTAAAGATTAAAATAGCAAAAAAAATAAAAACTAATAATAATAATAATAATAATAATAATAATAATAAAAGTGTACAAAAGGGAAAGTGTTCCAATGTCTTTGATATGAAAATATCTTTGATAAGAACGCGTCTCGGATTGCGTTTCTTATCGAGTGCTTGGTACCGTGCCTGAGAAACATGAATTCCAAGTGAGTGATATACCGCATGATCGGGATTGTCCACACTTATAAAAATAAAATAAATAAAGCAAAAAACAAGAGCTAAAAAAGAGTGAGAAACCTCAAGCATGAAAATACAAATATTCAAAAAGCAAAGTTGCACACCTTGGGGGCTTATCTAGGGTCTTGAGCCTTTTATCCCCTTCTTCTTCAACCTTTAGCCTAACTATGTTACAACCCTTAAAAAGACCTTTTTGAGGTATACACACACTTGTGCGAGGTTCTGCTAGAGCTACGTTCGGCCTTATTCTCAACGGATACGTAGGCAACCTCACACCGAGGTGCGGCCGTAATAAAAAATGCATTCATATTTACATTCATAATTGATCATATCAAGGGATTTCCTATGCTCATCCCTATTCATTCAGAGCTAGACTTGGGGGCTTGATCCCTACATTGTTAGCCTACCTAGCCTAAGAGTCACCATTTTTTGGCTCTTCTCAAAATAATATCTTTCCACACACTTAGCTCTTGCGGCCTACATTTAGTGTCACTATCAAACACTGCACAGATACATGACCAAATATACTTCCCTTAGGAACCCTTTTTCATGAAATCTTAACACAACGCTGAAGCATGCCTTGTCATATCAACATCAATCATCATTGCATCACAAAGTATGAAGTACTTAGCCTCCGCGCTTAAGTTACCTAATACTTTCATTATCAAGTCAACCAAGATAGCCTAGGATGAATTAATCCTTGCACCTTGAGAGATAGTATCAAACAACATTTGACTAACCTCATTCAACATGCACCATCAAACACTTTGATTCTTTTTTCGCGTCTTTCTTTTTTGGGAGAAAGTCGGTACCCTCCACAAAAATGACGGAATATTTTTGCACGGAAAATTTTTTCTTTTTTGCATTTTCGAGTCGCACGATCACATTACAATGCACACACGAGTCATGTACACATTGAGTAATGTCGTGTTATCACATTGAGTCAACACTATGCACACATGAGTCACATGAGGTGAGTCGTCTTACCTTGAGTCATGACAAGTCAATAAGTCAAGCAACACTAAGTCTTAGGTCAACCCTAAAGAAAGATTAGCAAAGTCCTATAGTCAAAAATATAAATGCAGGTGCATCCCAGCAAGCAAGAATATTCTCGGATTTTTTCGAAAAACCGCAAATACGCCACATGAGACTCTTCCAAGATGAAAGGAGTTTGAGAAAAATTACATGGATTAGAAAATTGGAGATGAAGAGCTTTAATTTACAAAAGATTTGAGCAGATTTAGTTGAAAGGAGACGACCAAGTTCAAAGTTCGAAACGAAACCGAGCAACGAACAGCAGCGGCAATGGCAAAATAAGGAAGATCCGATTCCAGCGCCAGATGACAAGGCTGGCGTCTTGCAACAACATCTGTCGCCCGGCGACATAAACAAAGTGCGGTGCCAGAGTCTTTCAGCAGGCGCTGATGCGACGACACAATGTGTGGCCCCCATATTGGATTATGCGGACCTCATACAGCAATTTCGGGTTCCTTGGTACGCCAGTTAGTCCCTATAAGCAATTTGACATGATTAAGTAGTCGGTTTGATTACAATCACAAACAAGTGATCGACTTGACGAAAGATCGTCTCACTTGGCTTAAAGCGCCTAAACGCTGGCTCATTGCAAAGGCACCAACATAATGGTTCATAAAGAAATAGAAGCACCGACATGTAGGTTCACAATTCAAAAGCACCAACATAATGGTTCACAAAGAATTCTTATGATGGAAGATTTTTACAAATCAATTTGAAGCTTTTAAGAATCGCTGATATGGTTCTTGAAAAAGATTTTCCAAAATGGAAGGGTTGATTTGGAGATTTAAGATGACGAAGCTTTCAACAAGGGGGTTTTAAGATTAAAAAAGAGTCTCTCGCTTGGATTTGAGAAGGATGGTTTGAGATAAAGAAAACTTCAATAGCTTTCACTATGATTGAGGAGGTTATTATTTGATTTGAGAAAAGAACGATTCAAGATGAAGCAGCCTCCGACAGCATTCGCTAAGATTGTGGAGGTTGTCACCAAGATTTCAGAAGATATCACGAGATGGGCGGTCTTCGACGGCATTCGCTAAGATTGTGGAGGTTGTCACCAAGATTTGAGAAGATAGCACGAGATGGGTGGTCTTCGACGGCATTCGCTAAGATTATGGAGGTTGTCACCAAGATTTGAGAAGATAGCACGAGATGGGCGGTCTTCGACGGCATTCGCTAAGATTGTGGAGGTTATCACCAAGATTTGAGAAGATAGCATGAGATGGGCGGTCTTCGACGGCATTCGCTAAGATTGTGGAGGTTGTCACCAAAATTTGAGAAGAGCGGTTTGTGATGAGGCGGTCTTCGGCGACTTTTGCTATGATTGGGAAGGTTGTCACTATGATTCAAGAAAAAAGCTCCATTGTTTAGAGATGCGTGAACATATATAAAAAAAGCTCCATTGTTCAGAGACAAGTGAACATTAAAACAGCAAGATGGTGTTCCCTAGCTTTTGGAAAGTTGTCACAACAGCAAACATCAACAAATCGGTTACCTCTAGAGACGTGTGCTCGACGGTGCAAGATACGCGTTTCTTAACTCTTTTATCTGTTTAACTAATGCTAGTTTTGCAGGTATCGGCGTTACAAGAATGATTTAGGACCGCAGAACGTTCTGGATCATTCTCCGTCCCTATCGATACTTTGACTTTTGTTTTCGAAACTTGCATTTCTCCAAACTCAGTCAAAGTGGGGGCTTCTGTAGACACCCAAATGTGTCTCCCCAAAACTAAACCCATTGATGAATACCTTTCATGTCATTGATTATCAAACAAAGCAAAAGTGCGAAAAGTCTAGTGATGAGGATGTTTTTATTAAATTATCTCTCCTTTCTGTTTTTGATAATATTTCTTTTCTTACCCTATTTATAATACATGAATTCTATTTTAGTTTGGTCCATGATATGGGTCCAATAATGGTGTAGTTGAATGGGGTTCGAAAAGAGCTTTCCAACGATATATTATAAGCCCAATTCCGATGAATAATGAGGAAGTTATGGCAGAATTACTAAACTAGGCCCGGTTTGATATTTAAATGCGGCCCAATGATCTAGAGGAGGGCCTAATATTGGTTTATCATTCCTAATGCAATTAGAATTTATTATAGTATTCTAGATTCTTCTAGAAGGTTCTTTTCATTCCTAAGTTAATTAGCATTGATAAATTGTCTTTAGTTGACTTTTAAGAGTTTTAATCAGAATAAAGAAGTGTTTTTAAGGAAAATACGATTTTACCCTCTCGTACAGAGAAATTTTATTAAAAAAAGAAAACGCGTGGAAATTTATTTCCAGCGTCTGGCGACAGGACCAGCGTGTGGCGACAGACCTGGCGTCTGGCGCCAGGCCTGGCGTTAGGCGCTGCACTCCAGTGTTTGGCGACAGGCGCGTGTTTGGCGCTGCAGTCGTGTTTTATTCTTTTCGAAACTCTGATTCGTTTTTTATCATATTCGGCTGATTTTTGATATAAATAGCCTCCTAAAACCTCCGTTTTCCATCATCAATTCTCTCTATCACCAACTCTCATCAAGAATCTCTTGATTTTTCTCTCCCACTCTCTCTTTTCTAAACTAGCCTTTTGCATACAAAATTCCGCATTCACAAGATCTAGAAACACCTAGCCAAGTTTGAAGTTGCCTTCGCCCTAGACGTGAAAGGTTTTAATTTATGAGGGTTTAGTCCCAAATCTCTCTTTCAATTATTTAATTTAATTGTTTGTTTATTATTTTCCTTGAAGTTACTAACGTGTGTATTTTGTTATTAGAAAGAGATACGAGACATCCAAGTAAGTGCTTTAATTGATTTTATTGATATTATGATATAGAAATCATGTTTAGATTGTTATTATGATTCCTAGAATCATGTTTAGAGTAATAACTATGATTTATAATATCAAATATGACAATTGTAATTCCGGAGATGCTTTCTATTTCTTCCTAATAGCATGTTAGTGTCATTTTAGGGTTAAAGCTTTAATTTTTATTGCTTATTGGCATGATAGGGTTTGTTATTAATCTTGTTAGTATCATGCCTAGGATCTTGCTATTATTATGCTTTAACATGATTATTATTATAATTGTTATAATTATTGTGATGATTATTATGTTGCTTGATTATATTTATTGTTATTGCTTGATCACGCCTTTTATGCATGTTTAAAGGGAATTAGTTCTTGTAAACACGCTTAATAAGATGATTAATAATCTTGTTTAGGGTTAATATGATTATAATTCAAGTAATCGCCAATAATAGGTTTGTTTGTGCATTAATATTCAACCAACATAGATAAACAGGTTTAGGGGTAAACTTATTGATTGCATGTTAGTCAGAAAGCGCACATGAATACAAGAAGAATAAAGTAGATGCCTATTATTAGGGTAGGTTCTTTAGGTTTGATTTGTACCTTCATCCCCGAACACCAGTCATGGTTCCAAACCTATTGGAGTTAACGATCTCCTGGATCGTTAAGGGGTGTAACCTTCACCCCGCATCAATTTCATTTTCATCAAAAAGTGAAACCTCCATCAAACATCCATAGAAAAATCTTCATCAACCGCTTACTCCACCGCCGCTCCACCGCGTCTCCACCGCCGCTCCCCGTCTATCTGCAGTACCGGCGTACCACACTTGTCTGCTAAGCCACCTGCAGTAAATTGAGGTAGGCTCAAATTTATTTATTTTTTTGTTTTTTTTTTTGTTCGAATTTTTGTTGTGGTAAAGTAATTGGATTATAATAATTGTCAATCTGATTGCATGAATCATACAAATTATGAAGGAAACATAAGTAAATTCGTAGAATTCGAATTTTAGGTGATTGAAAAAAACTTCAAAGTTCTTGTTTTTGGGATTAATTCATCGATTGTTTGCATGTAAATTTTTAAGCCGAATTATTGCATTAAGTTCAATCAAATTACCCTTATATTTGTCGAATTTACTGTTATTTCAATTGTAATCAAAATTATTTCAGCCAAATTAATCTTACCTAATTTCAATTTAGAACCCTAATCAGATTTTGTTTTTTTTTTTTTTTTTTTTAAAAAAGGAACAAAAAGATAGGACTTAAAACAGTGAGATAAACATACAATTTTTTGATTTGGTTTAGTGAGATAATATATGTTGTTGGTAAAATTGATGAGGATATGGGTGAGCCCATTTTGTGAATGAGGTTTGTTTAAAAACAAAATGTTTTGGTTTTTAAGGTCATACATAATTAGATATAGAGTTTGATGCCCAATGGAACAGAAAATGGTAAGAAGAAAGCAAAACAAAGAAGGGGGGCTAAATATTCTACTAGTAAGAAAATGGTAAATGGTGTGCAGTGTTTTTGTGGAAATTGTGTCTCTAATTGTGAAGAGAAAAGAGAGAAGAGATGGGAGTCATAATTGTGGTACTGAATTATTTATAATACTAGTAGTAATAATAATAATAATATCTCAAATTTGTGGCTTTTTATGGGGATGTTGCATGTATATTAAATAATGGTAAAGGTGGGGCCTTCTTTAACTATTGAACAATGTTGGGCATAATTGACTTGATAAGTAGTTTGTATAACAAAGCTTATTTCTAATTAAAGAAACTAATGAACAAACAGATTATGAGGTGGTCCAATAATTACATTACACTAGTGGAAAAAATCTCATTCGTAACAGGCTATTCATAACGGGCAAAGCTTTGCCCGTTACAATTAAGATATTCGTAACGGGCAAAATAGTGTCCGTTATGAATACTTATTTATTCGTAACGGGCAAAATAATGTCCGTTACGAATACGTATCTAATTGTAACGGACAAATTAGTGCCCGTTACAAATAAATAAGTATTCGTAACGGACACTATTTTGCCCGTTACGGATATTATATTACACGTAACAGGCATATTGTGCCCGTTACAAATGTCCAAACTTGGCCCAATAAATAAGAGGAGCCCAGTATTTGGCTTTTTAGGGTTTCACCCAAATGCCCAAACTGTGCCGTCATTCGCCTCTTTCTCTCTCATCAGTCCATCACTCCCTCTCTCCCTCTCCTCTCCTCTTCTCTCCTCCCCGTAATTCAACAATCTTCCCCATCAATCTCAGGCCTTCTCTCTTCTCATTTCAAAATCAGGACATCAATCTTCCCCTTCCATTGGAGAAAAACAGCCTTCCGCCGGATCTCCTTCAATCCGCCGAGAGAGAAAAATGGTTAAATAGACGGGGGTTGCGCCGGATCTCCTTCAATCCGCCCTTCCACCGCCTTCCGCCTCCCTCCTTCTCCGCTTCTCCTTAATCTCGCCCGCAATTCTCGCCGCCTCTCTTTCACTAACCCTAGGTACCAATTTTTCAATTTACTGATTATTATTTTTTATGTTTGATTTTTTTAATATACGGGTTTGTTTGATCTTAATTTGTGTGACTTGATTTGGATGATTGATGGGTTTGTGTTAATTTTGCTGGATATTTTGTTCTGTATATTAGTTAATTTAAACATTTGAAATCACCTGGGTTTTTTTTTAATTTTTTTTATTTAATTAGTTCTTTTTTATTTCATTGATTTTGATCTATTTGTTGTGCTCTATCTCTGTTTTTACTGGATTAATTAATTTAAACAGTTGAAATCAGTTAGGAAATTTTGAATTGATTGATTGATAAACTGAATTTTCAGTGTTTGTGATTTTGTGTTTCGAGTCCTTGTTTTTGTTGTAAAGTTTGTAAATTTTACTTTATTTGGAATTTTATGGTTTATCATGTTAGGGTAATGATCTTTTTTATATATGAGGGATTTGTATCTGTTCACGACCCAATTCTTAATTTTCATCCAAACATTGACAAACCACCACCGGCTATAACCAGCTTCACCTTCACCCTCCCAAAAAACCAAACTGTGGCACCACCTTAGACCGCGCTTCTGATTTAGCTAGTGCAGGAGGATCTAGAGCTAACAGGGGGACTTCAAATTGCTGCTCCTCCGGATCTGCTCTTGGGTCTCCATCTTGAGGGTCACCTGGATTTATCACCAGTCTACTATTATTCTTCTTTTTTCCTGCATTGTCAAAGTAAACTGAGCAGTTTTCTTCACTCTCCCATGAATCGAACTTTGATACTTTAGGCTGGGGAGAATACAAAGCACCAGAGATGTTAGATTTTACCACTTATTTTCTTTTTTGCTCTCTAATCAGAGTAAATGTCCAAGTATGTCATACGCAACAAATATACTAAAATACATTCGAATGTCACGGAATAATTAACTCTTTGTAAAAGAATTCTATGGACTCAAACAAACCAATATGATGTATCTATACCAAGTAGACACTAGACAAACAGATTTGCGAGGTTCTCTATAAACTTTGAGTGACAAAATATGTAGAAAACATTCACTAAATTTAATTAAGAAAATAGCAGCAATTACCTTCAGCCTTACTTGGTTGACTGATGAAAATTGAGGTGTTTCGTCAACTTCCAAATGCAGAGGTAATTGACTGCTGGGATTCTGTATTCCCTTCAGGACAGTTCTTTCAATGCCAGCCATAGAGATAGCAGAACCTCAACTTCAACTCAGCTAATCATTAGCCTTTTGCAGGATTGCAGGTTTAACTCGGTTTTAACTTAATATGTTGCTTATTCACCTCTAAAGAGAAGATTTTTTTTTGAGATTTGCTGCTGTCATTTTCAAAACCTACCAAATTTGGACTAATTTTAGAGATATTATATCAGAAGATTTAAAATATATTGCAATGTAATAATTTAAAACCGTGTGCTACAAATAGTACAGGCTCCATCCATTAGCTGGCTATCTGTAATTTATAGATTATTATTTGGTTCTTGAACATGTTATTTGATTTATTATTAGAGAAATGTTGTATAGCAGGCTGATGTTTGTGGCAACTTGTTATGTCATTAATATGCGAAACCACCAATTCATCATGTGCCTGATTGCATCTGTAAAAGCACAACAGAGACACAAGAAGTAATAGATCCCGGAAACAATTAATGCAAATTTCACTTCCCATTCACTACATGTTCCAAATCTGTCCTTGTTTTTGTTGTAAAGTTTGTAAATTTTACTTTATTTGGAATTTTATGGTTTATCATGTTAGGGTAATGATCTGTTTTATATATGTAATGTTGCAAATTGATAGCTTCTGCTGGTTTGTTCATCTAATTAAGTTAAAAAAAAAAGTAGTGGGTTTTGTTTAATTATCATAATTCATGCTATATTTGAGATTTTAGGGAGGAATTTAGTATATAGTTGAATTATTAGTGATGATTTTGTGAAATGGATGGTGTACAGGTGGGAAGAAATTTAAGAAGCCACGTCATCCTTATGAGAAGGAGTGACTGGATGCTGAGTTCACCATGCTTTGAGCCGTATCTGTAATGCTGCTAGGCATCTTCTTACTCTAGATGAGAAGAACCCTCGTCGTGTCTTTGAGGGAGAAGCTCTTTTGAGGAGGATAAACAGGTACGGGCTATTGGATGAAGGACAAAACAAGCCAGATTACATGTTGTCTCTTACCGTTGAGAACTTCTTGGAGATGTGTCTTCAGACCCTCATCATCAAGTATGGTATGGCCAAGTTTGTTCACCATGCTAGGGTGCTTATCAGAGGCATATTAAGTATCATATTTGAATCCCTTGTTACATTTTAATTGCAATTATTGATTGTTTTCTGATGTGCATTGCTTGATGTTTTTAATTGCTTAGTTTTGATGGTGTTCAGTGTTGGATACGTTTTTGACATAGGTAGGGTGTTATACTAGATTCTAACTCAATGATTTCCAATGATTTAGTTTTTTTTAACCCATTCATTTCTCGACTGATTCTTGTGTGAGCCAACATCTAATCGTATGCTTTTCTCTCCCTTCCCACCCTGTTGAATATTTTAGAAAGTAGTACTCCCTCTGTTTTTTAAAAAAAATTTGTTAGCTTTGGTCAACCAATGTCTAATATGATCATTATTTAGTCTGGGAATTTATTATCGTGTCAATGATTGATGACCACTTATCAAATCATCAAATAAGCTGTAAATTCTTTTTATTAACGTTTTTTTGCTTCAACTTTTATGAATGTGAAAGGATAATAAAATGAAATTATCTTTTCTAATCATATTGTTCTCTAACACCAGCTTATATGCTGCAGAACCTACTGGAGATTTTGCTAATAACTTCCATAATGTGTCGGGAAGAAAGCCTTAGTAATGACCTGAGGCAGATAAGAATGTGATTCTTGTAACTTAGACGGGTTGCTGCTGCTGCCCTTGGTGGCTGCTCCTTAGTTGCACTGATACTGTTGCTTTAGGATGCTGCTGTTGTGGCTAACTAGATGTCACTTCCTCCGAACATTGTTGTTGCTACTGCTAGTATGCTCTTGGCCAGCTGTTTTTTCGTATTCCATTTTGTTCGCGGATTTATTATCATTAGCATTTTTAATTTTACAAGATTCTACAAATTTTTTGAGATGTAAATTTAAAATTTGGTGTGCCATATTTTGATAATATTTGTGTGCCTTTGTGGCATGGAAATCAGTATTTGGGTTTTTGTTTGTTAATTATTATAAATGATAATTTGAGATGTGAATGGAAAAGGAAAAGGGGTATTTGTAACAAGCACCTTTGTGCCTGTTACAAATACCCCTAATATTTTAATTTTTCAAGACATTATTCGTAACGGGCAGTCAAAGTGTCCGTTACAAATAACTGGCTATTTGTAACTGGCAGTCAACCTGTCCGTTACAAATACCTGACTATTCGTAACGGGCAGTCAACTTGTCCGTTACAAATACCTGATTATTCGTAACGGGCACTTAACCTGCCCGTTACAAATACCTGGCTATTCGTAACGGGCACTTAACCTGCCCGTTACAAATAACTAGTTATTCGTAACGGACAAGTGCCCGTTACAAATAATATTTCTATTCGTAACGGCGGTATTCGTAACGCCCGCTGCCCGTTACGAAAAGCCTATTTTTGCCCGTTACGGATAGGCTTTTTTCCACTAGTGTATATGAAAACACATTATAATATTGTATCATTCATTTGCACTAATAAAATAGATTCTTATACTTTAGTAATTAAAGAGCTTAAATAAATTGTTATTTACATGTAAAGCTAAGTTTATTAGCTTGTTTTTATTTACATTGTTGTAGGCATTAACTATGGTAGTGTATGTTAAAATTATATCCATAAGTATATAGCAAGTGCAGTTATGTTTGTGATTTGAGTGTGTTTATTTTTATTTTTAACTTCCTAGATTGTAGATATGGACCGAACTTGGATAACAACAAAAAAAATTAGGGGATCCAAAATATGAAGCTGGAGTTATGGAATTTATTAAATTCGCTTTGGAAAATAATAGTAAAGGGCGTGATAAATTGCCATGTCCTTGTTACATCTGCCATAATCTTATGTATCACAAAGCTGATGTGATACTTAATCATTTGAGTAAAAGGCAATTTGATAGAACATATACTTGTTGGCATCGTCATGGTGAAAAAAGGGAAGAAATGACAAGCAAGGATGCTCAAGGCCATAATACCGATGAGGGTAACGAATTAGAGGACATGACGAGTCAATTCGTACACAGAGTAGATGATGATCCCAATGCGATGGAAGAATTATTGAGTGATTATGAGAAGCCTTTATATGAAGGGTGTAAGTACACAAAGCTATCAGCTTCACTTAAGTTATACAATTTGAAGGAGGGTCATAGTTGGACAGATAAGAGTTTTACAGTATTACTTGAGTTAGTAGCTTGAGGCCACCACTCTCCTTAGCAACTTGAGGTTGCAACTCCCCAAGATTTTTCTCACAAATTTCTGGATAAAAACTCCTTAATTCCTAGACTACAATCCTTATACTACCCATTCTAACGGTCTACATTGACCTTTCTGCTACATATGAGTACTTAGCTTAATTAGGAAAAACCATACTAAAACATAATAAAACTAACTGCTGACTTTCCTTCTCTTCTTCTTAATTGTATTTGTCTTCTACTTAATTGGAATTGCCTTGCCTTGAGACTTCCCCTGATGCTTCCATCCTTGTTGTTGGTCTTGGTGCTCGATTGTCCTTCTCTTGTAGACCCGTATAGGATGCTCTTGACCCGAGTTTATCACAGTGGTTTGGCCAATTGTGATGCTAAGTGTGTCCTGTCAAAACAAAGGGAATTTCCCTTGCCAAAACAAAATGCTGATCAACTCTTTTTACAAGAATTTATACCTCTTTCAATAGCTATTTTTGCAGAAGAAAGAGTATATTTATTGCTTGATAAAATGTCAAAGCGATACTTGATCCCCTATGATGTAATGATCGTAAGTACAAAGGAGGTAAAAGCTCCTGTTCTTATCTGACCGACAGAAGTAGTCTGCTCTAAGAGTTTTTCTGCCAGCCAGCATACGTCTTAGTGTAAAAAGTCCAGCTTTGCAGCAGTAAGTTACCACCCGGTTTAATACAAAATTTTGTATAATATTTAGTTTTTGAGTGCTTTGGATACAATGTGTTGTTTCAGCAGTGTGGTTTTTCCTTTTTGTTGTGATCTGTTTTACAGGTAGTTTTGAGCACATACATAAATTGGATTTACTGTCAAGGGTTTTTTTTTAATATATTTTATTTTGTTTTAAGGGAATGTTGTGATCTGTTTTTCAGGTAGTTTTTTTTTTTTTTTTTTTAATTGACACTCAATGGAGGTGATCATGAATTGTATCTTTGTATAAAGATTGCTGGTGTAGTACGTATGTTCTGTTTTACTCATTTGTTATTATTCTTGTCTTATGAGTTACATGGTTTTAGACCTTAAAAAAGCAAAGAATATCGCTAATAGATACAAAAGTCGTCTTTAGACAAAAGACAAAGCATCAAATTTAAAAGGTAAGAGATCTAACCTGTATTTTTGCTATGTTTTTGCTTTGCTTGATTGGAGAATTTCACACTTTAGAAAGAAATTAAAATGATGATATTGTAAAAGAGAGTAGAAAGTGTTAACAAATGAAAGTGTTGAAGTATGAAGAATAACAAAATATGTGCAATATTTATATGAATAGGAAAAGTGGAAATTGAATCAAGACTACTTACCAAGTCAACTGACTAATGAAAGCAAAGTCTTTTTTATTTATTGTATAGCCTTGTTTTAATCAACCTTTGTACTGTCATAGTGTAAATGCCACGTGTCAGGCTAATCAGGTGAGCCCAATGGCAGCTTCCATTTTCGTCAATTTGTCATTTTTAATTTTTTGTTTTTTAGTCGTATTTTGGATTTTTTTGGTGATTATAGTGTTAACCAGATCATGATTCATGAATGTGATCTCTAAATTAGACATATACAAGTAACCCCATAGTATTACATGGTTTTTTTTTTTTTAATTGACACTCAATGGAGGTGATCATGAATTGTATCTTTGTATAAAGATTGCTGGTGTAGTACGTATGTTCTGTTTTACTCATTTGTTATTATTCTTGTCTTATGAGTTACATGGTTTTAAACCTATTACATATTAATGCATGTCAATGAATTGTGCAGAGAGGATTTATAGTGACAGAAGAACGTATAAATTATGTATTAGGAGAGCTTCAATCCGGTGGAGAGCTTTCAAGGCCAGATTAAGAAAGGATCGGATGTACGACACCAAGGGAGTAAATCCAAATGTGATTATAAAGAAGCCACCTTCGATATATCCATTTATAACACAAGCTGATTGGACCAAGTTCATTGAAACATATACTGATGATGCGTTTAAGGTAATCTTTGAATTATAGCCCATAACTAATCATAGTTATGAAAAAACCTTTGAAAACTGGGAATTAATTGTTTATACATTATTATATTGAAAGGAACTAAGTGACAAGAATCGAGAGAGGGCGAAAATGAATACTTCAAGATATCGAGGAGGTCGAAAAGGGTACTTGTATTATGAACAAGAGATTATAAGTTTAGAAATGATTATGTCATATTTTTTATTGATTTTTTTAAGGAATAACAGTAAATAATCAATTAAGGGATGACTTTTAGTTGTTAAATGGCGTTGTGTTATATGTATTGTCAGGCTGCTGAACTGAAATGATTATGTCAGATTTTTTGTTGAACTTTTTTAGGAATAACAGTAAATAATCAATTAAGGGATGACTTTTAGTTGTTAAATGGCATTGTGTTATCTATATTGTCAGGCTTCTGAACTTCCGAAACAAGGAGTGCAAGTTAGAGACGTGCCTCGACATTTGGTTTGGATAAGAGCTCATTCCAGACAAAAAGATGGTGCAATGACCTTTGACAATCCTGCTGATTTTGAAATAGCTCAAATAATTGTGAGTTTGTTTCTACTTTTGAAATAAATAAATTATTTGGCTATAATAGAGTACACTACCTTAATTAGGTTGTTTATTATTGATGTCAGAAAGCATTGGAGGCTCAACAAATCCAAGGAGAAATTAAGGCCACTGGCCGGAATGATATCCTAGCGAGAGAATTAAAGAATCCTGAACATGGTGGTTGTGTTAGGGGCGTTGGGTTGGGTGTTACAAATAAGCTGTACTTTGGCTATAACAAACCATTACCACAAAGTCAATTGCAATCAGATATCAAGTGTCTCAAATCAAAATTAGAAAATGTGGTTAACTCACAAAATTTGTTGTTGTCTTACTTAATGTCAAGTGGTCAAGTTAACGCGGAGCAATTGAAAGAACTTAGTGATTCAAATGGAAACCAAGTTGCCCATCAGTTAGCGGGTATCTAAGCTGGTGGATCTGGTGGCCAAGGTTTAGATGGCCTTGGCTTGGGTCGTGACAGTTGGCTTCAAGGTCATAGCTTCCAACTTGCCTCAGAGCAAAGCAAAGTTACCCATCAGTTAGCAAGTGTCCAAAAGGGTGGTTCTGATGGTGAAGAGTTAGATGATCATTTAGATGTCTTTGGCTCCAAAGGTGACCAAGGGGTTCGAGGTTTCAACTTCCAAGAGCAGAATTTTCAAGCATGTGAGGTTTAACCCGAGCCATACCATGTTGCGTGGCCTGAGGAGGAATATGCGCTAGAAAATGAGAATTTGGAAACGCATGCACTCAATAATGAACAAGACATTACTGGCCAACCATTTCCAAAGGTAACATTATTTCATAATACTTATATGTTTGATGTAAGTACATATATCCTAGATTCTTCTGATGGTGTTAAATTATAGACTACTACATCTTATCAATCCACAAAAAGTTTATTAATACCATAATCCATATTTAGGGAGTTGATAGTCTTTGTTCCTTGGCAATTAAGAGTGACAAAGGGGTCGATATAGTTGCTATTGGAGAAGTGTATGTTGGGATGGAAGGAGAAGTTGTCAAGCATCATTTCAAGCCCGTCCCAAGTGGAGAGTTTGTGTTAAAGAAGAAATCAACCCAAATGCACCTCTGCCATGTCCTGAAGGGGAGATAAGATTCATTTGTCAAACTTTAAATTATTATTTAATATGGCCTTCTCACTTGGTTTTTCCTATAAAGAAGGTAAAATTTAGTTTTAAATTATAATTATCTGTCACATTATATACCTGTTAATTTTTTTTGCTGATTTTTTTCCCTGCGATTATATGACAAGGCTGATAAGCAAGTCACTAAAGAAATCGCTGCACCATCTCCACACTCGCCATCATCACAATCATCATGCACTCGAAAGTACACAATAACTCATGCTGATAAGTTGAAGTTGACTTCTAATTTGGTTCGAGTATTTAAGGATGTGGCTATTGCAATGAAAACGAGCGGTAAAACCAAATCTTTTACAGTTTTGGCTAGAGTGTTTCAAAATGAGCAATGTATTACCCTTGATTATGAAGACATGCTTCACTGGTGCTTCCAAAGAGAGATAAAATCGTCACACATGTCAATTTTAATGATGTAAGTGTTGTATCCTTTGCTATTTCTAGGTTAAATTTATAACGCTTTTTGATTAATGAGCTAATAAATTTAAATAAATATTTGATATGCAAGGTATATGAGTGAGATTGTTCATACATAAGGTATCTCAGGGTTGTATGGATTTTGTGATTGCAACTATATATCCCCGTATGCTCAACTGTGGAAAAAGACGATGATCGATGTGACTATCTAGCTAGGCTATTTTCATGTAATGATGCCAAAAACAAAAATCAGCTCTTCTTTGCCCCGTATTATGAGGAGTAAGTGCATATGAGTCTATCACATATTTTTTATTTTTTATCAGTTTTATTTCTAATTCCTTTTAAACATTCATTATTGTATTTGAATTCTATTATTTTAATCAATATAGTGGACATTGGATGTTGGTTGTTATTTGTCCATGGGTTGGTTTGGTGCATTGGCTAGATCCCGCGGGAGTAAAAGATGAACCTCCCAAATTTGCTCAAACAATAATCAACAAGTATGTGCTAGATTACTTATTTTGTTACATGTTAACTTCTTTTTATGAAAGTATTTCAATGCTATTACTCTAATATTTTGATAATTACTTAGGGCAATGATCAATTTTAGCGCGGAACATCGAAAGGATATCACAAAAATAAAGAAGAAACCTTACATTAAATGGATAAGCATAGAGGTATTTATATCTTTAATATAATTTTGCAATGCTTAGTACATAATATATGTTGATACATTATATATAACTAGGTGTTTGATTTAACCCCCCCCCCCCCTTTTTTTTGGTTTGTATTAGTGTCCTCGTCAAGCTAATGGCTCTAGTGATAGTGGATATTACGTTTGTCGCTACATGATTGAGACAATTAAATCTAGGCAAATGATCATCCCCGACAAGGTACGACATTTAGTTTGAATGTATTTTGAGAAGCTGATGCACACATCTGACTATACTCTCTAAAATTTGTAGTTTTTGCACAATTATGCTCTCTAAAATTACTGTTGGGCCCTAAGTAATGGGGTTAGTTTTGATAGGAAATTGGGTGTGATTGTGGATGTAAGTCATGGGATGAAGGTTATGATTTCTGAAACGATTAATTATTTGGCTTTATACTCAGCTTCAGGGGGGAAAGTATGGGTGTGATTAATTCGAATGCTGAGATTAGCTCTAAAAATTATCAATTTTTGGATCAAAACACTCACTATTGTTACAACTTACATATTGTGATTTGAAGGTTTTTCAGAGAAAATGAGAACATTGGAGGTATTTGACTATTGCTATACCATAATAATACCATGGGAACCCCCCCCCCCCCAACCCACCTAAATACGTAATAGGAAAAGAAAATTAAGGAAGATCTATATGGGTTTATAAGGGTTTTAACTCTAAATAAAGACACGAGGGTCACTGGTGTTTTATAATCTTGACACAGGCTCTTAAATTCACATTTGGTTCTGTAATTACCTGATTGTAATTGTAAACAGTTTTAAAATTCAGTACTTAGTATTTTTTTATTTCCTGGTAATTGGGTTCTGTACATTGTCTAGGAATGCATAAACAAACAACAATGTGCCATATTGATAATAGAAGTAATTGGAGAGGATTTTATTCTATTTACAAAACAGCTAGGAAAGATGCTAACAGTTGACTAAAATGCTTAACGCTATTCCCTTTGGCCTATGTTTCATCTCATGAGAGTAAGCGTGGGTAATCTTGGGGATGCAAAACCGGAGTGTGAAATGTAATGTGGCTCAGATGGAAAAAGAAAGAAACCCCCTTAGTTTGAGAATGATCAGCTTATGATATTTTGTATTACTGCTGATTTGTCAATACATACTGCTTGGACACCAGATGAAGATTTTGGTATCCTTCTGGAGGCAGCAGTTATGTATGACAGACGTGTTGCAGCAATCTAGAATGAGGACGATTCAATTAAAGAAGAGGTCCTTTGGGATGAAATGAACGACGGGAAACATAATATATACCCTAGATTGATATTTGTGATAACAGGTGCTTGTTGTCTAGACTGATAGAACCATGTCCCTAGTGAGAATCATAACCCTGGTGAGAAAACTCTTCACTCTCTTCCAGTACTTAATCATCAGTTAAAACCCAGGGGGCCATCATAATGCTGAAAAGCTGTTGTTTCACTGCAACCATCACTGGCAGTCAGCTTCTTGACAGCAGGTAGTCATTTAAGCCTCCAAGCTAGGAATTTGCTTATTCAGGCAGTGACTAATATGGAGATTGACCAAGCTCTTCATGCTATTGATGACTTTGCCCTTGTGTCTAACGACCCTTAACTACTAACTGAGGCTTATTTGTTATCCATGCCCCACAGGGACTAATATGTATTTGTTATCATTGTGCAATATCCTTAAATGTAGAACAATTTATTGTATATTATTAACTAATATGTATGTATTTTACATTGTTTTGTAGTATTTTAAGCAAGTTCCTCATACATATTCTCAACAAATGATTGACGAGCTTAGAGAAAGGTGGATTTCATATGTTACCGGATACCTAACCAAACGACGACGATGATGATTTATGTGAATTGTAGATCAATATGGTATTGGTATATTTTGGGGCATCAATTTTTTTTTAATCAACATTAACTAGAAAGGTTTTTGATATTTAACTCACGTATTTGTTTGTATAGAACAAATTTTGTACGAATGATTCAATGTAATTGTGGTTGGATGTTTTAAATTATATATATGAAGTATATTTTGATGGCTTTCGTCATATCTGGAAATATTTTTGTTAATTTTATTATACAGAAAGTTATATTGCACGTACAGGATCTTGGATTTATTTTACATATGAAATGTGAAGATCTTCTTACAAGATATATAAATTTACAAGATATAAAACAGGAATACAGGTCTAAAATGAAATACAAAAATAATTTAGATTATTAAAATACAGGAATAATACGATATAAAATACATATGGCCGGATTTTTTTTTTTTTAAAAAAAAAACATTAGAGAACTGTTATCTAACTTAACTGTTCTCTATTGTAATGCAATATAGAACGGTTAAGTGGCCTAAACCGCTCTGTATTCCTTCCTTGGTGTACGAATTTAAGAAGGGAAAAGAGAACGGTTGTGACTAACAACCGTTCTCTATTTGTTATTATATAAAACGCCTACACGACCCGTTCTCTATACTTTATACATCGCTTAGCAGAAGAACGCCCCTAAGGCGATCTATAAAGCCTATTCTAACAGTTCTCTAAGGCCTTTTTTGTAGTACTGGTTAACAATTTATTTTTTGCTTCTTCACCGGATGGGACTCCGGTTAACACTTATTTTGGCCTTTGTGCCATTTTCAATATTTAATGAAGTATTCCGACTCAGTCGGTTGTTTATACATGTTTGTGTTTGAATTTTTCAATTTGAATTTTGCGTATATTTGCAATTCTTTAATATTTTTCCTAATTTAAAAAAGCATGCGGCAATTTGCAATCCGGGTGCTCTTGCCCCTGGACGGTTGTGTGGTTGGTTTCATTTCAACTTGATTGATTGGCTTGAAAACACTTGATACTTGGAGAAGTATGAAGTGTTTTTAGGCCAATCAATCACAATGGTGATTGCCCCAAACCAAGTGCACAGCCGGCCATTAGAGCGGGTGCTTTGAGCCTCTTACCCAGGCGGTAGTATTCCCTCTGGGGTTATTACATAGCCATTACACAAAATCTTTTGCCCCAATTGGGAGAGAGAGTGCAACTTTGGAATAAACAACCTAAGTGAGAACTTCAGCCGGTAACTGACTGATGCCTCGGGGCATCCGGTATTCGGTAACTTAACCGTTCTTCGTAGATTATTCAGGTCAGACGGCTATGAGTTGACCAATTTGGTCGTTCAATTTTCGCCGTCTGCATAGGTACGTAGAACCGACAAATAGTCTGTTCTCTGCGACGATTGCATCCGGAGGGGTGTCGCCGGACGCCATTGTCCATGTTGGGACAGGCGGTTTTATAAAATAAGTAACCATCCGGCCATTTGGCCTTTGGTCTTGTTTGAGACCGGTTGTGTAGCCACCAAGCGTTTTTGTACTTAGTTTTTTAAGCTGGCCGTTGGCCACGCGATATCATGTTTATATTAAATGTCAATTTAGTTGGTTAAACAATTTGTCCGACTGGGTATTACCCAGACGGAAGGGTAAATATAACATTAAATTTCACTAAGTATCAAACTTAGTTGATTAAACTAGGTAATCAATCTGAGTATTACCTAGGCGGATAGATAATTATATAATTCAATCTACACTAAGTGTCAAACTTAGACAGTCCAACATGAGTTCCGTCTGAGGATAACCCAGGCGGGTAAGTAAATATAAGAATAGCAAAACAATTTTGCAAACAAAGTCTGATTTCTCATTGATTGACTCACTGTTTACAAAAAATTTACATTTCTCAGAAGTAGTACTTTTTTAAGTTATCTACATTCCAAGTTCTAGGCAGACGCCGGCCGTCTGGAGTTTCCAGAAGGTAGGTGCCATCCCTGACTTCTTCATAAATCCGGTAGGGGCCTTCCCAATTAGGAGTTAGCTTTCCATCCTCATTGGCCCTACCGGTTGCCTCTGTTTTTCGTAACATAAAGTCGCCAACTTTTAAAGGACGCTTGAGTACTTTCTTGTTGTAGGCTCTCGTCATTCTCAAACGGTATATCTCATGGCGCAGGGCAGCATTGCCCATGCGTTCCGGGAGGTAGTCCAATGCCAGCCGCATGGCCTCCCTATTTGCCTCTTCATCATAGAGCATAACTCTGAGAGTCGGCTCGTAATGTTCAATGGGCAAGATGGCTTCAGCACTGTATACCATAAGAAATGGGTTTTCACCGGTTTCCCCTTTGGCAGTAGTCCGGATGGCCCATAGGACATGAATTAGATCTTCTACCTATAAGCCACCGGCTCTTTCAATTTTCTTTTTTATGCCGTCTGAGATGAGTTTGTTGAAGGCTTCAACTTGGCTGTTTGCTTGGGGTCGGCCGAATGATGCAAAACAATGTGAGATACCCTGATCTCCCAACCAAGTCTTAAGATGAGGTGTTTCAAACTGAGGGCCATTATCAAACACCATAGACATAGGTACCCCGAACCGGGTGATGATGTTCTTCCAAATGAAAGAGATGACATCCTTTGTCTTGATGTTCTTGACCGGCTCAGCTTCTACCCATTTGGTGAAATAATCCACAGCCACCAAAATGTAGCGCTTTCCGCCTGGAGCAGGCGTATAAGGACCCAAGATATCCATGCCCCATTTAGCAAACGGGACTGGGCTGTGGATTGCCGTCAGATCAGTAGCCGGGTGGTGAATAAGCTTGCCAAACCTCTGGCACTTGTCACATCTCTTCACCAACTCTTTAGCGTCTGCTTCAAGAGTAGGCCAAAAGTAATGCCGCCGGGCTCTGACGGCTAGGGACCTGCCGCCTATATGCGAGGCACAGTACCCAGCATGCAATTCTTCAATAACTTCTTTCCCCTTTTTTGGGGTAACACACTTCAATAGAGGTTTAAGGAAACCCGGCTTGAAGAGCTCTCCGTTTCTCAACTCGAAGTTTGTTGCTCGCTTCTTCATGACGGCTGCTTCCTGTGGTGAATTAGGAAGTATGCCGTCTGCTAAATATGCTCGGATGCCATCCATCCAGGTAAAGCTTCGGTCCAGAATTCCAATGGGCTCTTCATATATACTTCTCTTTTCCAGAACTTCCCAAAAGACTGACCGAGGCGTATCACAGCAAGCGGATGAAGCCAATTTAGACAACGCATCCGCCTGGTTATTATCAGACCTGGGCACTTGACTCAGACGGAATTCCTCAAGTGACCCGGCCTCCTCTTTGACTGCCTGAAGGTATTTGATCATAGCCGGATGAGTTGCCTCATATTTGTCCTCATACTGGCTAACGACCAATTGTGAATCAGAGTAGGCGTCAATTTTAGCTGCCCCTGCTGCCTTACACATGCGAATTCCGGCTAGCAGGGCTTCATATTCCGCCTCGTTATTTGAGGCTTGAAACTTAAACCGCAGTGCATATTCAAATCCGTCCCTCTCAAGGGACTCATAAATAACTCCTGCACCGCAGCAGTTCTTCGTCGAGCTCCTGTCTACATACACTTTCCAAACCTGATCTATGTTATCCGGTTCAACCGGTCGTGTCATTTCAACAATGAAGTCGGCAAACGCCTGACCTTTCACTGCCTTTCTAGGTTCAAAAGTGATTTCAAGACTTTGCATTTCCATAGCCCATTTAACATTCTGCCGGATGATTCCAAGGTAGACATTGGCCGCTTGAGGGGCTGATCGGTGTAAATTACCACCGGATGAGCCAGAAAATACGGCTTCAATTTCTTGAAAGCCATATACAGAGCAAGGCCAAATTTTCAACCATGGGATACCGGAGCTCAGCATTTTTTAGAACATGGCTAATGAAATAGACCGGGAGCTGAATGTCGGCTCTCTCAGCAAGGAGAACAGCACTGAGGGCATGATCTGAGACGGCTAGGTACATGTATAACAACTCTTTGGGTAGAGGGCTAACAAGCCTTGGCAAAGAGTGCAGGTTCTCTTTCAGCTTTTGAAAGACCGCCTCAGCATCATCCCCCCATTCAAATCTGGTCTTCTTCCTGATTGCTTGGAAGAAGTAAAGGCATTTGTCACCTGACCGGCTGAGGAACCTCCCCAAGGCCGCCAGGCAACCGGTTAGTCTTTGCGCTTCCTTGACAGTGCGGGGTGACTTCATGTCAATTACCGCCTGTATATTCTCGGGGTTAGCCTCTATCCCCCTTTAATCCGAGAAACTTCCCACACTCAACACCAAAGACGCATTTCTTAGGATTTAACATAACCTTATGCCGCCTGAGTGTGGTGAAGGTTTCTCGGAGATTAGCAAGGTGATCCGCCTGCTGCTTGGATTTGACTATCATGTCATCAATGTACGCCTCCACATTCCTCCCAATTTGATTAATGAAGACCGTATTAATCATCCATTGAAATGTAGCCGGCGCATTTTTCAAGCCAAACGGCATCACAGTGTAACAGATTAGTGACGAAGTCCGTCTTCTCTTGATCTTTCTTCCACAGGGGTATCTGATGGAAGCCGGAGTAGGCATCCATGAAACTCATCAAGGCATGCCCGGCTGTCGAATCGACCAGACTGTCGATATTTGGAAGTGGGTAACTGTCCTTAGGACATGCCTTGTTGAGGTCTGTGTAATCAACACACATACGCCAAGTACCATTCAGCTTCTTTACAAGCACAACATTTGCCACCTAGTCGGGGAAATTACATGGCCAAATGAACCCAGCGTCCAACAGCTTTTTTACTTCGGCAGCTGCCGCCTGACTTCTTTCCTCGCCGTGATTTCTTTTCTTTTGCCGGATGGGCTTCTTTTTAGGATCCACGACGAGTTTGTGGTCAGCAAGATCCGGGCTAACGCTTGACATCTCTTCCACCTCAAAGGCAAAAATGTCTTTGAATTCCTTCAGCAGGAGGTGCAGATCCGCACCCAATTTAGCATGAGAAGCCGTCCCAACCTTAACTATACGCTCTGGACGGCTGTCGTCCAGAGGTATGTCAATATGGTCTCCAGCCGGTTGGGGACGGAGCTCCGCTGACCGCTCCCCGATTAGTGATTGCTATTTTTTCTCTTTCTTCACCTCCACCAGCAGCGGTGCCTTTCTTTTCTTTCCGGCTGCTGATGGGGCTGGGGCTGGGTCGGCATCCTTGACATTGTCAAGGTCTATTGGTTCCTTCCTTTGGCTGTCTGGGGCCACAGTATCTTTGACGGCTGAGAGATAGCACTCCCGGGCCGTCTTCTGATCCCCATTCAAGGAACCAACAGAGCCGTCATCCCTCTCATACTTGATGAGCATGAGGGAATGGATGATTACAACCTTGGCTTCGTTGAGGGTGGGCCGGCCCAGAATAATGTTGTAGGCGGTTAGCTCCTCAACGACCAAGAATTTGACGACCAGGTGTCGTCCCTTTCATTTCTCACCCAGCCGGATTGGTAAATCAACCCTTCCGACTGGGTAAACCATTCCACCCCCAAAGCCAATTAAGGGGTGGGTAACCGGATGCATGTTGCTGACGTTGTATTTCAGCTTTTGCAGGCACTGGAGACTGATGATGTCCGACGAGCTGCCGGTGTCAATAAGGATTCGCCCAACCAGCTGGTTGGCAACCTTACATTCAATAATGACCTGGTCGTCATGCGGACGGCGGACGCTGCCCCTGTCCTTCTCAGTGATCAGGACATCTGGGAAGGAGGAGCTAGTAGACGCCTGCTCATCATCATCTTTGTCCATCTTTCGAAGATGGCTCTTGGTGCCCCGGATGGTAGGGCCACCGCATGAGAACCCGCTTGCTATGGTGTAGACCGGCTCCTTATCAGTGTCCGAACTACTAGCAGGGTGGGGTGTCTTAGACGACTGCCCCAGATTCTTCTTATTAGTCCCTTTGGACTTGGAGATATAGGACTTTAACATCCCTTTGTCAGCCTGACGGTCCAAAGCCCGTTGGAGGATGAAGCAGACGTTGGTGTCATGGCCAACTTCCTCATGGTATTGGCAGAATTTATTTTTGTTCCTTGATTGAATGGAACTTTTCATTGGATTCGGCTTCTCTAGGGACAACCGGTCCTTGATCTCCATGAGGATGGAGTTGCAGTCCTTGTCAAACTCGTACTTAGGTAAGTACGGTTTAAATTCTTTCTTCTTCTTCTGAGACGGCTGGTCAGAATCACTAACCGCCCAGATTTCTTTTCTTTTCTTGTTCTCTTCTTTCTTCTTGGCCGGCTGAGCAGGCCGGCTGTCCTTCTGTTTGTCAGACTTCTTAGAGTCCGACTGGTTACCAGGCGAGTAGAGGTCGGTTGCTTGAATATAGCTTTCCGCCTCCCTCAAGGCCGCCTGTAAAGTGAAAGCTCCTTTTCTGACTAGGTCAAACTTTAAAGTCGACCCGTCTCTCAGACCCTTTAAAAAATCTGTAAAAGCCACCTCATCAGACAGTCCTTAGATCTGGATTCTAATCAGATTGAACCGCCTGACATAGGAGCGCATACCTTCTCTCTCCCCCTGCTTAATGGTGCTCAAGTCAAGACTTGTTTTCTTCGCAGGGAAGTTCATTGAGAAGTTGGAAGCAAACATGAAGACAAGCTTCCTGAAATTATCAATGGACCCGGCTGGCAGGTTGCCAAACCATTGTTGGGCAATGCCCTTCAATGTAGCCGGGAAGCATCGACACCAAGTGGCATCATCCAACCCTTGTAAGTACATGAGGTTGGTGTATGCCATGAGGTGATCTTCCGGGTTGGTGGTACCACCATAGGTACCTACCAACACATTTTTAACCTTGGCCGACTGTGCCGCCTCGGTTATCTCCCGGGTGAACGCAGAAGGTTGTTCACCCAGGCGGAGCAGACGAAGCTACCAGTCCAGAGGTTGGACGTTGTTGTACGCCGCCTATCCTCCAAAGAGGGCCGGCCGCATAAAATAAGGAGGATACTGCCCGTAGCCCTGAGAAGGTACATACGGTACAGTCCCAATAATCTGAGGGCCAGTGTGGACGGTATTACCGCATGTCTGGCTCTCATGCAAGAAAAGTGCATTCCCTGCAGAGGTGTTGTTGAAGCTGTCTGGAAAGTTCGACGTAGAAGCCGACTCAGACAACTGCTGGTTCCTCCTGCGGGTGATGATTTCCCGGGCATCAGGAGTTGATTTTTTACTTCCCACCGGCTGTTGAGTCGGGCGGGGATTGTTGGCATTCCTCTTAGGTAGAAGAATTTTGGACCAATCAATGGTCCCGGCTGCCTTCTCCTTTGGATGAGGAGTTGGCTGCCGATCTCTGACTGACTTCCCCTTCTCCAGAGGAGTCTTTTTTGCCACCTGACCCCTACTCGGGCCAGCCCGGCTCTTAGAGATCAGATCTTTGTTTTCACCCTTGAAACTTGTCATGAACTTCATGAGTTCGTCTCGGGTGACGGGAGCTGATCCACCTGCCGTATGGGTTTCCCCTTCCGGCTGCCCAGGGGGTCGATTTGTACCCGCCTTGCTGGCACCCCGCTCCAGAGTGTCTCAGGGCCGGATGCGCTTGGTTATTAGAGAGCCATCATCGGCTACATAGGTTTTAACCTGAGGATCTTCATCCTCTTGGTCTGTGAAAACTTCCGGGTCGTCGCCCAGACGTTTAGGGGGTGGTACAGACTCTTGAATCATCTTCGAGGTACTCTCCCCACTGACGGCGCAAAATGTTTTGGGTGAATTTGTCCCTCGGGAGAGTTACGTCACAAAGATTGGTCCGGCTGAGTTGTACCTGCAAAACAACGGAAACTCCGGATGGTTGGAGCTCCGCCTCCGAAGATCAAGTTAGTAACTTGAAAGGGAATAAAGAGTACAGAAATTTAGGTGGGGACCTGCTTGGATTCCAAGCTCAGGTGTTTCTCTAATGAGAGAGAATGTAGGTGTAATAAATAATTGAACATGTCCCCAAAATGAGGAATTATCTCCCTATTTATAGGGTCGTTGGAGAATGTGCCCCTATCTAGGTCACTTGACCTAGATTTTAGTGGGCTGCGCCGTTTTACGGCGCTCCTAGGGATTTGGGCCCTTGAAGGCCGCCATTTCAGGGGCTTATCCAAGGGGGCCACGTGTCAAGACGATATTGGGCCACTTGGGCCATCCTGAACTCACCACGTGGCCTCCTCTCATTGGTCCACGTGTCTAGGGTATTTTTATCCTAAACATTAATAATTAAGGAAACACGACACCTAAATATCTCATATTTTAATTATTGCAATTATATAATATCACATATTATTCATGATCATCAATAAAATATCATATATTTTAAATTAGGCATGAGATAGAATCTTGTCTTATTTTAATCATAAAAGATAAATCATATTTATCCTCAAAGGTTATCCTAACAAAATTAGGAAATTCTATCCTAATTACTACCCAATCACAAAATTTAATAAATTATCTAATTAATTATGGATAATCACATTATCAAGTCAATCTTTATCTTTTTGGAATATGCTCAAAATATCCTAACAAATCCTATCCAATATTAACCACTTTAATTATTGGAAATCATCAAAAGTAACAAACCTAAATACGGATAATATCAAATTTAACAACTTTTGAAAGATTTGATTTTATCCCAAATAAATGATTTTATTTCAAAATAGTTCTATTTTATCCCAAAATGAATCATATTTATATTGAAATATTTTAAAATAAAAATAATTTTTTTATTTAAAAAACTGTGCACCAGCCACCATGGTGTGGCCAGCCTAAGCCGACCACGGTGGTCGTACACCTATGGTGTACACTGTCGAAGCAGCGGTGCAACAGTAGCGGCAGCACTGCCGCGCAACACTTTGCACGGTGCTGCTGCTGCTCTTTTACTCTCAGGCCTCAGCTTCCCTGCCCCTGCACACCCTCTTTTACCACCACCGACGGCAGCCAGCGTGGCTGCGCCACCTAGCCACGGCTGCCGCCTTAAATCTTCCATTAATTTTTTTTTAATTTCAATTTCAATTAACAACTTTTGTTAAATAAAATTAATGTGATCCATGATAAATTAAAACATAACTTTTATGCTAATTCATCAAATCAAAATTAAATTCACAATTTAATTTTAAAATCTAGGGTTCTTCATGAAAAATAATCCCCAATTTAATTTAACTTTTAAATTAAATCATTGATCATGCAAAATTCACAATTTATACATGAAATCAACTAGATTAAAATCATGAAGCATAAACAATCAAAATAATTCAAAAACAAAAACACAAAAAATCAAAATTTTAGGGTTTAGGGTTTCAAATAATTCGAATCTAGGGCTAGGGGTTTCGATATTTTCGAGCATAATGGGGCAAAATTCGATCCATTCTAGGCTATTTTGAGCAGAATTAAATCACATTTAATCAAATTCCAAAAATTAAATCTCCATATAATATAAAGATTGAACCATAATTAAATTTTTCTCCCTCTTAATTGAATTAAAATTTGTGGACATCAAAGATTTATAATCAATATACGTAAATGCAAGAGGCTAACTGATACCACTATAGAGTTTTAGGTACTTTAATGCGGAATTTCACGAATCATATTCACTTGCACCTAAACAGGATCTACAAGCATAACACATAAAGAATCACATAATACATACCTTTGACGCATGATTTCCACAAGCAATTGACTAACAATCAGGGAGATAATAGAGCCCCAAGCGTTGCTCCTCTACTTAGTCCACGGGATAGGATTGAACCTCCACTACTGCTAGGTAGTTGGGCACAAACACTTCAAACCACCTTCTACAGAGAGGGGAGGAGAAAAATGAGCCAAGAACAACCACGATCACCACCGTGCACCACACGCACCACCGGCGTGTGTAGTCATGAGAGAAGAGGAGAGAGTATGTGCATGAGGCTAGGGTTTGGTTGCTAGCAAGTATATTCTCAATTGACTGCTAATTTTGTTGTTCGTCAAACCCTAGGCAAGGCCTCTATTTATACATCATATGTATAATTAGAGTCCAAACCAAGCCCACAATACTCTCCCTTTACAACCCATATGCCCGGCCACTCCATGAGGCCCAATAATGGGCTTCTTTCTTTTGTTCAATCCAGCACCTTTTTATGTGACCTTATAGGATCCATTCTATTGGGATTTGGATTATTTGACTAGCCCAAAGATCATTGATCACGTCTAGTAGCATATAATGACGACCTAAAAGAACGAGTTTAATTATCCCCATAATTCGATCCATTATATGTCTAGTAATTGCACTTGACGAAGACATAAATCCTTCACCAACATGTAAAGAGCAATCAAGAAGGTCTAAAACAAGAACACAACCCAAAATGATAAGCAAAGCTTATCAGGAACGATATTGCTCTATTAGATGATAAGTTGGTGTTCCTTGGCTATGTAGTTAGTTACGGGTATTTATAGGTTGACGGTTGCCCGAATTCCGATGAGAAGGGGAAAGGTTGAATCTCATTGTTTGGGATGATGGTCTTAGCAGTTGTAATGTTGCCAAGCTTGCACTTCATAGTACAGTTGATGCAACAGCCGAGTTCAAGGCTCAATAGAGACCTTAATTACTAGGAGGATGTCCTCTGATTCTTATGGTATGGTAATTTAAATTATGTTTGGCTTTTAACACACGTGACTTCATTTTTTTTATGTTGTGTTCGCTTTTTGATTAAGCTTGTGTTGCCTTTGGTTATAACCAGTACGGTGCAGACACTAACCCTTTAGTTTATTATCCAATAGATATGGACCTGTATAGCCTTTGCAGATTATCTATGTGGTTCGGATAATATACATAATGTATCGTGTGTGTATTTTTGTTTTGAATACGTCAATTTATAATCATTGACTAAGCAACGCAGGGGACTAGTTTATATATTCTGCTTGCTTTTGGTTTGTGGTGAACAGATATGTTATGCTAAGACTTTGAAAATGGTAAATCGTACTGCAGCCGACCATTTTTTTGTGAATACCATCCTGAAGATTTGTTTGTGTTTCGTTTTATTAATTTTATTTTAAAATACGAACTGAGATGGGTATGTGATTGCAGTTACTAGAGGCTATCGAAAGAAAAAGAAAAGGCTCGTATTGTGGGAAAGATCCCCCGCCAGACTCTGGTTATTCCCCTTACCCCAGTAACATGAGTCATTACACTTTAGGTTCGCAGGTTTCCATACCATACCATGTAGTATTTTTCTTTTCTTTGTGCTTCGTTTTGGCTTGTTATTTCATATGGGAACGAATTACAAGGCACGCAGCATTTACTCCTCATTAGATTTAGGGAGACTCTTCATGGTATGGTATGCTTCCAAGAGAAACAAGGGGCTTCGTATGTTTAGTGGTGATTCAACCATACATACAGATGCAAGCACAATAATTTCACTACATGAAGATGACAATCACATTGCAATGTTCGTTGCAAGAATCATTTTAGTGACGAAGTACATGTAAATTAAGAGGAGGAGAAGATTAAAATTGATGATCCATTCTGTGGTGTAAGTGAAAATAAAAATTTACCCCCCCCCCCCCCCCACGAAATGTTACGCACGCCAGAACAACAATAACCTCTTCAAGTTGATGTAAACTCTGGTAGAGAACATGTTTGATTAACACATTCTATATGAACTGTGCCATAATACGTACTCCAGCTATTACAAATGGCAGTTTTGACATGATTATTGCTTTATAAGTAACCATGTATCGTCCTGTCTACTTGCTGCATTTAATTTATTGGGTTATATATGTTTAAATGTTCACCTGTAATTTCACTACAAGAAGATGGCAGTCACATGCTTCAGACCTCTGTTTCTAGGGCTGCTACACATACATACAAGAGTTTAACATGAACTCTTCACTGACATATTCACTTAACTTAATTGATTAAACAACACTATAATCCTATTTCAATTCCCTGTAGCTCTTTCTTATGTGATTATCAGCTTGTATGTAGATTTATTATGATTGCTGGTTTTTTTTTTTATGTTCCTCTTAGGGGTGGGGTTGTTTTGTCTAGTTTGTGGACAAACCACCTACTTTGATAATTGTGATCTCCGGAAGTAATATATAGTAAGGTAACTACCATGTCGTATTATAGATAGATCCTACGTAATGTTTGTTTGGAAAATACTTTGTACGAAGTTGGACATGTCCAAATAATTTAAAGTATTTTTACTATACCCTAAATTGTAGGGTGTTGATATTGTCCTAGTCCGGAGGTGGAAGTTTCCGTTAACTATATGCCTCGCTCCAAGTGAGGAACTGTTACTGTTCATCATCTCCCTCAGGTCATTCAACCACCGTTAATGAAATTTCTGAAATTGTAGAAATTTCTAAAATTGCACATAAAACGTCACAAGTACTGTAATTCATTATTCGAAAAAGACTAATTTGATTGAACAACATATGAAATCGTGATGTAAAAGTCTTTTTGTCGAGATTTATCACACCCAAAACACAAGGAATACGATGAACTCCATCAAAGTCCATACAAGGGCTATCCATTTCCAGAAATTGATTCGCGGTGATTTAAAGAGATTTCCGCCTACGCCGAAGATGACCGGGAGAAAAGAGAGAGAAAGGGATTAGATAAACCCTAAGAGAGAGAGAGTAATTAACATCAATAATCTTAAAATGTAATTAAATTTTTTTTAAGTTTCTAATTATTTCATTTTTTGATATATTAAAATAAGAAAATCTAATTTGAAATTGATTTTTAGTATTTATGAAAATTACATAAATGAATTTTTGAAAAATAAAAAATGGAGGAAGTTTTTTTTCCTTTTTGTGGCCATGAAGGTGACACCTCATTAGGCCCACTTTGGCTTTATGGTGATCATATTTTCTTTGATCACCATAGAATCATCGGGGATACACTAACCCAAACAAGGAAGCACAAGTGACAAGTCTTTGTCACCGACTCCCCAATGTCAACCCCATTTTCGTAATTTCACATACCCCCAAAAATCCTCACTTACTCACACTCACTCACTTTCTCTCTTTCCTCTCCTCACCCACTTTCATCACTCTCTGTCTCTCACTCTCTTTCTCTTTCCTCTTCATAATGGGAAGCCGCACTCAATCCCATCAGCTCAGAAACGGGCTCTTTGTGTCGGGCCGGCCCGACTCCCAGCCCAAGGAGCGCCCGCCCACAATGGCCGCACGGGCGGTGCCGTACACTGGCGGCGACATCAAGAAATCCGGCGAACTCGGCAAGATGTTCGACATTACCTCCGGCACTCCACGCTCCAACACCACCACCGCAACATCTTCCTCCTCGCTTTTTCTCTCCTCTCCTCGGCCGCCACCTTCTCGGGCCTCATCTCAGCCCAACTCCGGGTCAGCTCGATCCGGGCCCAACTCCGGCCCATTCCCTCCTCGCCTCAGCAACTCGGGGTCCTTCACCAAGAAGGTTTCGGGCCCACTTTCGCTCCCACCGACAGGGCTCATCACCTCCGGCCCGATTCGGAATTCGGGTCAGCTCGACCCGGGTCAGCCACAAGTGGGTCCTATTGGGGGTGGGGGACAAGGGAAGATGGTGTATGGGACAGCTGTCACTAGTTTAGGGAGTGAAGGGTTGAAGTATGGAATGAGGGTTTCAAGAGGGGCAATGTGGGTATTTGGGATTGTGGTGTTGATGGGTTTGTTGATTGGGGTGTTTCTGATGGTTGCCGTTAAGAAAGCTGTGATCTTGGTGGTTTTCGCCGCGATTTTGGTTCCGATTTTCATGGGGCTAGGGTGGAATTATGCTTGGGGGAAGAGGGCAATCTTGGGTTTTGTTCAAAAGTTCCCTGATGCTGAGCTTAGAGGTGCTGTTGATGGCCAGTTTGTCAAGGTTACTGGGGTAAGTCCATTTTCTGTGCTAAATTTTTGATCAATTGATAAGTTTCTATTTTCTGATTGATGATGATGATAATGATATGTTTTGTTTTGTTTTTTGTTATGTTGTCATTTTAGAGCTTTTTTATGTGATGTCATTACTCATTGGTTTTGACTTGGTTAATGTTGATTGCTATAATTTGGCATTTGATTCATTCCATTTAGTCATTTTCATAGATGAAATCTGGGCTTAAACTCCTTTAGTAGTGAGTAGTAGGTAAAAGGTGTGGACAAAATACTTGCTTCATAGGTAAGCATACTGTTGTGTAGTTGGTTAATGATTCATTCTTTTTCCGTAGTCCTTTCATTGCTAGAACCAGTCATTTGCAAAAGTTGTGGAGTATTATTCATCGATCAATGGAAAAGAGAAGTGGGGTCGAGCTATTTTGCTTTTCACAAGTCTTAGGTGCTAGTCAAGCATTTGAATGCTCGGGTTTACAACTTACAAGGGTAGTGAGAATTGGGCTTATAGGATGTTGTAATGATTGGGTTGTTATCTTCTCAGGCTATTTGGGATCTGCTGTGCCTTTGAAGTTGTTGAATGCTAATAGTTTAATGTGTGCTTCTGCACATGGTTCCCTGAGCTGGTCTAATAATATTTATATCTTGAGTTTGCATTTGCAAGAAAGGTTTTATGTTGGTTAAGTCTATCCATGTGCCTTCTGAAGTTCTCATTAAGTAAAGGGGAGCAGACCACTTGTAAGTTTCACTTGAATCTTGCAAGTGAGGGCAGGGACTGATAGTTTATTCTTCTTGGGTTAAAGGAAGAAACAAAATTTGTTAACTTCTATTAGCTATCATTAAAGGGATTCAGCTTGAGTTCTGCATAAATTTGGTATTGTGAATTGGGTATGATGACTATTGGAAACCTTATCGTAGTGGCTCTAGGTGGTAGTATCCAGGGGTTATGTTTATTTAAACTCATGGATTGGGAGTCAACTTTAATCAGGATCCTTTAGTCTTAAGTAATGAATTTTGGAGACTAAGCAGTACTCCATGTAGTGAAAAAAGGCAATGGAAAGCTACTGCAGGATGAGGTTTAGCTAGCTTTCTTGCTGATGGCTAATGTAGTTCCTGTTGTGACCAATTCGAGGTGCAGATGCCTAAGTTGGATTCTACTAGTGATACTTCTCTGAGGTTTACTTGGAGTTCCTGGAAAGGCCAATAATAGCTCTCCAAGCAAGCAACATGAAAATTGAATGATTGATCACCAATATTGGGTACTTAAGAAGATGGGATCAATCATGATTTCTGAATTTATGGACTAGTATTCCTCCTTTTTAACTGCCCTGGCCTTTGCAGATGCAAAAATATGACAAAATTTATCTGAAGAGAGGACAAATAGTCCATAGAATGTGTCCTCACTCCACAGTCAGAAGATATCATAGAAGAGAACCAAGTATTCTAAACTAATAGGCTGACAAAGTCGCAAAATTAAGGTTCTTAATTGTCACAGGTGAAATACTCTCTTTAAAGATTATACAAGCAATTGCAAATGCGGTATGAGCATTAATATCATCATTTATGTTTTGATTTAAGGATCTAGTAAGATTTGCCCTGGGTCCTATGGAATGGGCTGTCTGAAAGACTGAAGGTCTATTATATGTTTGATAGTTTTGGGATTGCTGGTGTGTCTATTATGCTTTGCCTTGGTAATTAGACTGTTACAATTTTGTTTAATACAAGTATGTGTAATAAGGATTTTGAACAAGTGAAACAGTTCCCTTACCTTTTTTAACTGGTATGCTAGTAGGGAGTGTGAATAACAGAATAAGCTACTCATGCTCTCTTACAACTGTTACAAGTAACAGTATCCACCAGCCAAAGAGTTGTCAAGATTCCCAACTCAAAAATTAGATTTAATTATCTTTTGCCGATATTTCTAACAAAGTAAAGCAGTTAGCAAGACATTTACAACTACTACTCCCTTTGTTCCATAGTCTTTGCACCATGGGGTGTTTGACACAAACCAAGGAGAGTGAAAAGTTACGAGAAAATTGTTAAAAGGTAGTGTGAGTCCTCACTATTTGTGAAATAGTAGAGAGAAAATTACCTTGTGAGAAGTGGAGCAAAAAGTTTGAGAAAAACCAAAAACAGAAAATGTTGTAAAGATTATGGGAGGGAGGGAGTATGCTTTGCTTATCACTTGTTGTATAATCCACCTTACTGAGCTTGCTGATTATCAACACACTGTCTCAACGCCTGCCCCAAATTGGAAAGTGTAAGGAAGATAACTATGAGGGGAGGCTAAGCCTTGAAGAAAAAATCTGGTAATTGTTCTGTAATTAGCTCATGTTCAGGGGCAACTAGACTGCTGTAATTGCTCTCTGACATAATGACAATCAAACTCTATGCCTCTATGTGCCTAGTCCATTTTGGAAAGTTTCTTGTAAATCTGCAGTATAGATTGTTTTGAGAGGAATGGGAGCGACCCTAGGAACAATGAACTTGAATTATAGTTTGGAAAGCCAATGTCAGTTTACTGGCAACCCTTTTTAATATACTTGTTTTCAGCTTCTGCTATTGACAGGGCCACTGTAGTATGCAGTATGCTTTATAAATTTACAGGATCTTGGACTTTGTCATGAAAAGGAGAAAGAAGCCATTGACCTTGTGTAATGAAGTTTGACACATGACTGTCGCTTTTTGTTGATTGATGAACTATGTCCTGCTATTCAAATCAACCCCACAAAAAAATGAAAATCATAAATTATTGAACTCTTGTCATTATGGTGGTGTTGTATTACTGTCTCATGTCCTTCTCTGCAAACTTTTTAATTTTACTTTTATTATTAATATAATCATTATTAATAGAAGTTAAAGAAATTACATTGTGAAAGAGGGTTATTGATAATGGCCAGTGATAATTATTGAATTAAGCAGCTTAGCAGTACGTGATGCACTAATGCTATTTATAATTAAGCTTGCCTAATATCCAGTAACCGAATCACTTTTGCATCCATCAGTATCAGTGTGACAGGTAAACAATTACAATTTATATGATTTTGAGTAGAGCAGATAATTCTTTTCATTGTATTGAACTGCATTGATAAGACAGCATTTTATGGGCAGAAGAAAACTTAGGTTCCAAGTCTTAGTATTTTTTTTTTTTTTTTTTCAAAATTTAGTGGGCCATGATATTTGATTTGTTGCCACCGTAGTGAATAATATTCGTGCAAGGCTACCACCTCTAAACTGTGATTGACTGATTGTTGCTCATGTTCTTGGCTATTTATGTGCCTATTTGAATATTGTGATTTTAATTTATATTAATTGAGCCATTTTCTTTCTTTATGTTATCATTCTTACCATGATACATACATATCTTCCCCTGAAACTAAATTTTAATGCATACTTAGACCTTGTATTCCTCAATTTATATTTGCTAACCCTAAACTTATTTTTACTGAATTGAACTTGTTTATTGAATTCAACCTATTTTTACTCGCTTAAACTTATTTTACAAAATTGAATTTATTATTACTTGTCTACTTTTTCTGAAATTATTTTTAATGAATTGAACTTATTTTTTCTGAATTTATTAAAGTAAACCTTCTTAGAATCTTATTTTGGTGTGGATTGGCCTATGACCTTTAGTGACAAGCAATTTACTACCGTAGTAATAATGATAGCAGCAGTGGCTCTTCCTTTCCCATTAAATCTTCGCTTTATACTCTCAGAAAAAAAGAACTTCAAAGTTATGTGCTCATCACTCATCAGTCATCTGTGCTTTGTAACTGTGAAATTACTTGTGTTGTAGTTTTTATGTTTACTGTTTTTACTCGACATATGTAATTGCTAGATATTTCGTAAGCTCAACATTTTCAAAAGTCAAAACCTTGTTATTATATCTAACACTGAACGTCCCTACTGGATATATAAGTATATAACTGTTAAAAAATATTTTGTAGTTATTAATGTATTTTTTTTTTCTCCTTTTGTATATTTTATTAGCTGTGAAGTATATTATATGTCTGGATGCAGGTTGTTACATGTGGCAGTATACCTCTTGAATCGTCATTCCAGAAGGTACCTAGGTGTGTGTATGTATCAACTGAGCTGTATGAGTACAAAGGATGGGGTGGGAAGGATGCAAACACCAAACATCGTTGCCTCTCATGGGGATGCAGGCATTCAGAGGTCAGTTAACTTAGTTCTTTTTGGGGCAGTTGTATATAGCATAGATATTGCTGTTATTGAACTGTAAGATCGTTGGACTTTATTGTAAGTGGCTTATTAGGTATATATATAACTCTCTAGTTTTGGTTACTCCAAAACCAGTCTAGAAGAAAAATGTCAGATTTTGATTTTCTACTTTTAAAAGTCAAATGATTGACTCTATCATCTATTGCTATTATCTTTTATGAGCCACGTTCTATCCTTGGATCTTTACCATTATCATTAATAATCAATACTGTCATAATTCTTTTCTCTCTTTAATTAATTTAAGTTCCAGGGCTACCAATGAAGTTGAGTTACCCTTCGTAGCTGGCAATCGTGCAGATGAATTAAAAGTAAGCTTAGGTTTGCACCGACCCTTAAAAATAATTTGTTTGTGAGTCTTGAATGGAGATAGAAAGTTAGAGATGCATGTGATGAGGAGAGAGAAAAAGAAATGCCAACTTTTAAAGGAAAGACACGTTGTTGCACATGATGTGTAGTAGCCATTTTTAGTAAATGTTGCACATAATATGAAGCAGAAGTAGTATTGTTTGTGAGTCTTGAATGGAGATAGAAAGTTAGAGATGCATGTGATGAGGAGAGAGAAAAAGAAATGCCAACTTTTAAAGGAAAGACACATTGTTGCACATGATGTGTAGTCGCCATTTTTAGTAAATGTTGCACATAATATGAATCAGAAGTAGTATTGTTATTTTTGCTTTAAATATTTTGAATTTGGAACTCTACTTCACCAAGATTCCATGTTTTGTTTGATCAAACAACTTTATGTTTCAATTTGGCTAACAACTCATTAGTTGGGGGGTGGGGTGTGGGGTTGATTCATTTTTTAGTATTAGGTGCGAGGTTAGGTATCTAACTCATTGTTTTGGATTTAGTCATACAAAGAAAAACATACCTAAAATCGCGTCTTTAGTTGCATAAAAACTTAAAGTTAATCTCATTAGCCAAATAAAAATTAACATTCTCTCTGTCACACGTTCTATATTGGGGCACTGTACTGCTGTTCACATAATTTCAAAAAAAACTTAAATATCTGTTGCCCACATCTCAAATCACGAGCAATATAGCTCCAAATCATACTCAATATAACTCATCACCAAAAGCATCGGAATGACCAAAGCAAATTTTATTTGATTGCGTCCATAGAAAAAGGTAAGAAAAATCATTAGTTTTCTTCCGGATATGGCAGTTTCTAGCCTGCAGCAATGGTGGGCAATTGGTTGACTTGAAGGTTGCTGATTTTCATGGAGTGAGTTTGGTAACTTGGATTGAGTGTTGGAGATTAAGGCAATTGTGTAGTAGCATTGATAGCCTACGGAAATACAGATATAATTGTTTTAATGTTTTTGCTGATTCCAGACTTGGGGGTTTGGCGCCCCCCCCTCCTTCCCCCTGGTATGGAAATACACCTACTTACAAATTCTTTCATAAGCGGGTTTGGTCTTGGTGTCAAACTTTTTTGGTGTTGACTTTTCTTTCTCTGGAATACCACATTACCTGAATCTAGGTGTATAGAAAATCTATTGCTTTTGCTTTCCTTTGAGACCATTCCAATTTGTGTGATTCAATCTGCTATGACTTGTGAAAAAATCTATTTTTGTGAAAAATATCCATCTTATTGCATTTTTTCTTATCAGCTGCTGTATCTAAAACATTTGTATTATATTTGCAGAAATATGTTGCAGACTTTTATGTATCAGATTTCCACTCTGGATTAAGAGCCCTCGTTAAAGCTGGTTATGGAGCAAAGGTGGCCCCTTTAGTGGAAACTGCAACTGTTGTCGACATAACAAAAGAAAAGCGAGACTTGTCTCCAAACTTTTTGCAGTGGCTAGCTGATCGAAGTCTTTCTAGTGATGATCGCATAATGCGCCTAAAAGAAGGGTATTACTCCTCTGCCTAGCGTTACTCTAGCTTTTTACTACCTATGTGCCGAAGGAAATCCTCCATTATTATTGGCATGGCTTGTTAAGGAAAGCATCCAAAGAAATAAGAGACAGTAAAATGTCATTTTCTTTTAGGTTGCACCTTTAAATAATTAGTTCTAACCAAAAAAATTAGGTTGGTAGCTTTGATGTGTGAAAATTGGTGGCCACAGTTCTGAGCTGACCCTGGGCCTGTCATGAAAATTAGGCGTGTGATGGTTCAGCTATGCGGGACCAGGGCTGAGATTGTTCTGGACAAGGTAGAACTGGACAATGCCTGGCTGCCTGGTTGTGTGCCGTGTGATGTGTGTATAGGCCATTTTGCAGTCAGTCAGTGTTTTTAAAAACGTTTTTTTTGATAAATTAGGTAATTGATTTAAGGCTTGTTGCTCTCTTTTGAGCTGAAAAGCAGACCTGTTTCAGAACTTGCAACTTTCAAGGCCATACCTGTGTCCTGTGCTTCCTCACCCCTGGTCAGTACTGGGCTGAACTGGTCCATTGGGGTGGCAGCTGTAGAGGGTGTTCAAGTTTTTGCTTTGAGTAGAACTAAAACCTAATGTCCATTCTTGACAGTTCCTTCTCTTCACTTGTTCAGGTATGTTAAAGAAGGCAGTACTGTCAGTGTCCTGGGCATTGTTCGGCGCCATGAGAATATCCTCATGATTGTACCACCCTCAGAACCGCTCTCTACAGGTTGTCAATGGTTACGATGCCTCCTTCCGATGTATGTTGAGGGTTTAGTACTGCATTGTGAAGATAATCAAGATTCTGAAGTGGTTCCTGTGTAAGTACATAGATCTAGTTTCCTCCCATGTTTTTCCTTCTTTGAGTGGATTCCACAAGTACATATCTGCCCTGCGAAGACTGCAAAAAGGGCATGATGCTTTTCCATCCCTCTGTCCTTAGATTTTCTGCTCTCAAGTGTATGTAAACCAGCCTCAAGAAGACACAAAGGGGCTCAGAGGACGCAGGTGTGTAATAAGTAAGAATTTCTTGAGTCTCTTATAAACCTTTCCGTGTTTAATTGGATCAAGCAATTAGAGGGAGAAGTTTTCCTCATCAACACTATGAGAAAAGGAAGCTCGGGTTTTTCACGATGAGCCACGTATATTCTAAAGCTTTAGCTTTGTTTAGTGTAAATAAGCTACAACAAATCCGAAGAGCCCTATTTTCTTCTTTATTCTTCCGCATTTTTGTTTTCCTTTCCATTTATTTCACGAAAGGTAGAGTATGCTTAACACTAGTGCTTTGTGTATTTGATTATATAATTATGATTAAATGTTCTTCCATCCTTCAAGCATCTATGTAAGGTGTGCTCTCTGTTTTTTTGTGCTAAGTTGCAACAGTTGCTTTCCTTATAATGTGTTCTCTGTTTTTCCACGCTGAGTTTCAGGCAATTGCTTTCCTTTAAAGAACGTAGAGGCATATTTCGTATTTCATATATGATCTACAACTAACCTGAATTACCTCTGCGTGACTGCATCAATTGCATGAGCTTGGATGAGACAGCTGCAGAGCATGCTGCTAAGAATGAATTGAGAAATACTTTTCTCTTCTGTACGAATATAGTTGTCTTATTATTTCAAAGTATCTTAATAAGATAAATAATGCACCTGTGAATCTTTCCTAATCATTATTATCATGGACTGATGCTTTGTTTGCATTATAAAAATGGCAGGAAAGGAAGGAAAATGGAGTTGGAGGGATGAAATTTATTTCATTTGGATGTGAAATGAGAAAGGAAATTGAAGGGGAGATAAATGGAGGAAATCGAGAGATTAAATAGAAATTGATCTAACTGTGGAGAGATTTGGAAGGAAAGCTTATCATTCTTCCCTTTCCCTCCTTTCCCTATATCTATCTAACCACAGTGTTAAGGTCCAGTATACCACTGTGCATGCTCACAAGTAACACTTGCATGGTTACATACCAAGTAACGCATTAAAAGCTTAGGTTGAACAATTACTTGTGAGTTGGTGATATCTCAAAGAAATAAATGGGGAAATTTAAACACACGATGGCAAATTAATGTTTGATTTTCTCCAATAGTAAATTTATTTTGGATAACAATAGTGAAAGAAAAGGGAGTGGAAGGAGAAAGTGGGAATGGAAAAAGAGGTGAGAGGCGGGAGGTGACTCTTCATTTTTCTTCCACACAAATCGGTATGTGTGGTTGGTCACATCGCGTAGTCGGGGTTAATTTAGTTAATTGGTTAGGGGTTACTCGAGTTACTTGGTCAGGGATTATTTAATGGGTTCGGTCATAAGTTACTCGAGTTACTCGGTTAGAGATTACTTAAGGAGCTCCGTCAAGGGTTACTTAAAGGTTCAGTCATGGGTTACTTTATCATAAATAACTCGAGTAACCCGACTGAGTAATTTGAATAACCCTGACAACTCGAGTAAACTCTGACCGATTAACTCGAGTAACCATGACAACTCGAATAACCCCTAATTGAGTAACTTGAGTAACACTGGCCACACGGTATGGCCAGCTACAAAGAATAATTTCCATTCCTTTCAAATTTCTGCAATAATAGAGGGATTCGATTTATTAAAAGAGGAAGGGAAATTTATTCTTTTAATTTCCTCTCCTTCCCTTGTACTACTTATGTTGTTTTTAGTTGACACGTTTTGACTTTATCACTATTTACACACTCCTCTTTGACTGTGCTTTATACTTTATGCATAATGAAAAATATTTTCACGTGGGATCTTATTATATTCGTCACAATATATATTTTTAAAATATCAAGTTTTTATAATTTTTGTTTGTTAGTACTACCTCCGATTTTTTTTGTTACAACTTTGAGATATTTTATATCTTTCAAATAATACCCTATAGACACCCAAATGTGTCTCTAAAAAACCAAACCCTGTGATGAATACCTTTCACGTCATTTGATTATCGAACGAAGTAAAAGTGTGAAAAGTCTAGTGATGTGGATGTTTTATTAAAATATCTCTCTTTCTGTTTTTGAAAATATTTCTTCTTACACTCTATTTATGAAAATAGCCAGTCCAATTTAGTTTGGTCCATGATAAGGGTCCAATAATAGTGTAGTTAGATTAAGCTCGAAAAGGGTTTTCCAACGATATATTACAAGCCAATTCCGATGAATAATGGGGTTGTTATGGATTAAATTAAATTTGGCCCAAAATGAATTTTATATGTGGCCCAATGATCTAGAGGGGGGCCTATTAATTTTTATTCCTAAAGTTATTAGGATTGATTTTAATCTTTTAGAATATCTAAAAGGTTCTTTTAAATTCTAATGAAATTAGGATTAATAATTATATTTTAAAGAGTTTTATTTTGAAAAAAATATGTGATTTGTCGCAAACATGATTTTAATATCATCAACGCAGAATTAGCTACATAATCGTATTAAGAAGAGGATTCGGCGTATAAAGCGCGTTTGATTTCTGACTTAGCGCAAGACGACAAGGCTGTCGCCTGGCGCTAACAACTGTTGCCTGGCGCTAAGCCTGTCGTTGGTGACAGGAGGTATTTTATTACGAATATGACTTGATTTGTTTTCGGACTATTTTTTCTATAAATAGGGGTTGTATCTCCCCGTTTTCATTCATTCACAATTATTATTCACAACCATCATCTCTCTCTAAAAGATAGAAGTTTTATCTCTCTCTATTCTTTTTCTAAACCTTCTCTCATACAAAATTCCACAGACATTAGTTTTAGACACACCTAGCTAAGTTCGAAGTTGCCTTCGCCCTAGACGTGAAAGGTTTATAATTTCTGAGGGTTTGGTCCCAAATCTCTATTTCAATTATTTAAATTAATTCTTTGATTTATTATTTTCCTTGAAGTTACTAACACGTGTATTTTGTTATTAGAAAGAGATACAAGACATCCAAGTAAGTTGTTTTAATTATTCTTTTGATATAGAAAGCATGCTTTGATTATTTTGATTCCTAGTATCATGTTAGGATGTCTTTATGATTCCTAGTATTATGTTTAGGGTAATAATTAATATTTCTAATATCATGTATGTTTCTATGATGCTTCTTATTATTTTTAATATCATGTTAGTATCATGTTAGGGCTAAAGCTTTGATCTTTGTTTCTTAGTGACATGCTAGGATTTGTTATTAATCTTGTTAGTATCATGCCTAGGATCTTGCTAACATTATTATGCTTTATTATTATTATGATGATTGTTGTAACGTTGCTTGATATATTGTCATTGTTATTGCTTGATCACGCCTTTTATGCATGTTTAAAGGGAATTTGTATTTGTAATCATGCTTAATGAGATAATTAATAATCTTGTTTAGGTTAATATGATTATAATTCAAGTGATCGCCAATAATAGTGTTGTTTGTGCATTAAATATTCAACCAACATAAATTAAACAGGTTTAGGGTTAATATGTTGATTGTATGTTAGTCAGAATGCGCACATGAATACGAGAAGAATAAAGTAGAGTCCTATTGTTAGGGCAGGTTCATTCTCTTTTAGGTTGGATTTGTACCTTCATCCCCGAATATCCAGTCATGGTTCCAGAACACTATGGAGTTAGCGATCTCATGGATCGTGAAGGGGTGTAACCTTCACCCTGTGAACGGTTTACAAGTTTCTAAAACTTGTTGGCGACTCTTTTACTCTAGCTTCCTTCCCTTTGGATGCCACCATGCTTAAGTGTATGAACACAGTGGGGTTCAAATGTGGGATGCTTGAAATATTTCCTACAGTTTTTTGGCAACTCCACTGGGGAGGATTTCTATTTTAATTCCTAAAATTTATTTTTGCAATAATTTAGAATGAGTGGATGAGACTCGAAAAGTTCTAAGTATTTCATGTGCGTAATTTTGATTAACATTATTGGCATAAGCATAAAATGGTCCGCATTAGAAAGACTATCCGTAATGAGTAAAAAACATAGGATTTTTACACGTAGAAAATTAGGGAAATATCTTTCACAACTAAAGTCAAAATAACGCTGCGAAAAACTGGAAAATTCAAGAACAGAAAGCTGCCAAGGCATGTAGGAATTAGTGCCGAGAAAACAGCGCCATCGCCAAGCGATGGCTTTGTCGCCTGGCGACAGGCACTGTTGTCTCGCGCTGAATTCTTCCAATACCGAGCTAGAAATCTACCTTCTTGTTTCGACTAGTTTCTAATACTGTTTGCTCGATTTTACTTCCTGAATGAGTTTTTTCCCTTTTTTCTTAAATCCATATGTGTTCTACATATGGCCATAACCCTCCGGGAATTCACACTCCATCTACCCAATCAAACGCTCCTGGCAACGAAGGGTACATCCGAGTTTGTTGAATTCACCAAACCATGGAAGCGAGTTTAACTCGCGGGGTCCCATCCACTCGCGCCAACCCTTCCAAAGGTAAGGCTTCCACGCGGTGCATCCGGACTGATAACCAAGGACCCTCTTTGACTAGCCCATATCCTGAACTTTAGAGAATTAGAGCCATGGTTATGTTGCAAACTCATTGCATCATGTTATGACTATTTGACTACTTGTGCATTATTTGTTTGTGCATAACCTATATGTGTTTCCACTAACCGTTTGTTTAACTTGTGAATGAGTTTAAATGAACTAATTATTGACTAAAGGACTTTGATAAATTAATTAATAAATACAACTGTTTAATTCTAAATAAATTGATCGAACTTGACTTAGTACGACTTTAGGCTTGTCCCTTTAGAGTAAAATACTGGAAACAACCCGATGTTCTAGTAATGGCATAGAGGTTTGGACTGTAGCGCCACGCTCTAGTTATTAGCGCCAGGAGACAATGTTGTCGTCTGGCGTTGATCCTTAGCGTTTGGCGACAATCCATGTTTTTGCTCGAGTCTTCACGACGAATCTAATTAATCAATTTGATCAGTTTATTAATGACAGTAGTCATGTTTAATCCTTAATTAAGTCCACTCACATAGTCTAGTCACATGGTCATGACATGAGTCAAACATTCTACACCCACTAGTCTTAGCACACACTTTGTGAATATGTCACCATGCCCATGTCTTAGGTTCATGTATGAGTCGATTTTTCCGTCATTTGAGTTGGGGGTACATTCTATTCCTAATTCTTTCATATCTCTCCATCTACATCGTCTTTTCATTCTGTACATGCTTTCTCCATATCACAACCTTCATTCTTCCTACCTCCTTCCATTTACTGCATGTTGAATAGAGTTTGAGTCAAATAATTAACAAAAAGTATCCATAACTCCCCTTTTCACAACACTTGGTCAAGCAGGAAAGGGAGATTAATCAAAGACAACACCTTTGTTGAAGTACTACTTTTTGATAAACCAATCAGTCGGAAAAGAAAAGCTAAGAAGATAATGGCGTCTCTGGAAGAAGTCAACGAACTTGGGAAGGACGTGGCTAACATAACATAATTGATGAAGGCTATGGCTCTTCGGATCAATGACCCTGTGAAGCAACAACAAATGGAGCTCATGCTTGAGCAAGCTCTCCAATGACTATAGGTTCCAGGGAATTAGCTCACAAGGGGTCTTCGATGGACAGGGAGCTTCTTCCGCAGAAGCTCAATGTCAACGACATCCCTAAGTTTAAGCCAACAGAGAATCCTTATTTTCACCTAAGGGCTTTTGAAACTATAATGAACATTAAGGGGATTGATAGGAATATTTTCCACTCTTTGTTCTCACTATCTCTAGAAACCGTTTGTCAACATTGGTTCTTTTCTCTTGATAAAGAAAAAACCTCTACTTGTGATGGAATAATAAATGCTTTCATTGATAGATATAAGTGCAAAATTCAAGTAGAAACTTATCATAGACAACTTGAGATGCTAAAGCAAAAGGAAAACGAAGGGTTCACCTCTTTCTTCAACAAGTGGAAGAAAACTTCTGCTAATATGGTTGAAGTTCCTACTGAAAAGGAGTCTGTAAGGATGTTCATTAAGAACCTTCAAGAAAAGTATTCAAAGCACTTGAAATATCAATACAACTTGAATACTTTCAAGGCTATCTATGATATAGGCATTGACATCGAAGACGATCTTTAGAAAGTCGATAGTGCGAAAGAAAAGAAGAACAACCATCATTTTTCTTCCTCTCCCATTAATGAAATACATGCTACGAATACTTCTAAACAACGAATCCAAAGGTCGAAAAAAGTGTTCAATCCACTTGGTATGAGTTACGAGACATCCTTCGAAAAGCTACACCACAGAGGACTAGTCATGCCCATAGGACCTATCAAAGATCCAGTTCCAGAAGCCAGGCCACCTAAGTGGGATCCTTATAAACACTGAAAATATCATCAAGGAAAGGGTCACGACACTGAGGAGGTGTTGGAAACTTAAAGAATCTATACAAGACTTGATCGATAACAATAATACTTTCGAAATTCTAGCCATCGCAGAAGATAAAATATCCTTCGATCCTTCGCTTACCTCTATTGATGAAGTGACTATGATTGAGGAAGATGAAGGGGTTTACTTAGGTGATGCCGAGGAAAATTTGTCAAGTCTAAGAGAAGACGTTTGAAAACTACAAGATGTCATTGCCATGCTCTTGAACGTGGTAGAAGGACTAGCAACTCGGGTAATGGTTATCGAACGAAATTCTCACCAAGGATTTAATGAAGAACTCAATGCTCCTAAGCCACGAGCAAGACGGACCATTGAAGAATATACACCAATAGGAATGACTTATGACAAAGATTTTGACTATTTTCATAGTGAAAACCTTATCCATCCCATTAGTCCAATCCAAGACCCACCACCTGAGAAACAGCTTCCCAGCTGGGATCCAAACTCTTATTGCAAATATCATAGAGGCCATGGTCACACCACCGAAGAATGTTTTTCCCTCAAGAATCACGTTCAAGACCTTATTGATTCAAATACCTTCGTGTTCCTCCGAGCAACAAGAAGATCAAAATCTATAAGAATGGCGGCAAGAGCAGGAAGAACGACAACCCTTCTTCTGTTTCTTCCTATCATAATGGAAGTTGTGTCGATAAAAAGATTTTGAAGACCAAAGAACAATAAAGGAAGTTCACCCCTATTGGAATGAGCTATAATATCGCTTTTGATCGACTCTTTGATAAGAGACTCATCACACCAATTAGACCTATACAAGATCCTCCTCTTGAAATGAGAACATCCGAACAAAATCTAGACTCCTATTGCAAGTACCATTAAAGCAACGATCATACTAAAAATCAATGTTACAAGTTTTGAAATCTCATTCAAGACCTCATCGAGGCAAACAAGCTTTCATTTCCCCTAGCTGGCAAGATGAGCGAGTAATGATAAGGCACAAGACAAGAGGCGAGCTTTAACAACATGATTTCGTGACCTCCTTTTCTATCTTTTTTTCATCCTTTCCCCAATAAGTCTAGCATAGGCACCTTTTATTTTCCTTAGATCTTATTTTGTAGGTTTTTCCTTTTTACCTTTTAATAAAATGAGCATTTATTTTCTTGCACATGATCATCGCATTGCATTGCATTAAAAAAAATCCATGTCGAATTAAGGGTATACTAATGATTTGAGGCACCCCTTGTAGCCATATCATATTACCTTTCACCCTTCAAATATACAATCCTTTCTTAATAAACCACTTTGAGCCTCGTCTTACGACAGACCTTTCTTTCTTCTACCCACATCTACCCAACCTTGGGATGGGATGGTATGCAATATATGCAATTTTTAAAGAACAAAAGCTTGAGTGATTTTACATAGAACTCAAAAATTAAAAAAAAAAACAAAAATAATAAAAGTGTACAAAAGGGCAAGTGTTCCAATGTCTTTGATAAGAACACGTCTCAGATTGCGTCTCTTATCGAGTGCTAGGTATCGTGCCCGAGAAATATGAATGCCAAGTGAGTGATAGACCGCATAATCGGGATTGCCCACACTTATCAAAATAAAAATGATTAAGCAAAAAAAAGAGAGAGAGCAAAAATAAAAAAGAAAGAGCTCAAAAGTGTGAAACCTCAAGCATAATAATAAAAAGATTCAAAAGCAAGGTTGCACACCTTGGGGGCTTATCTAGGGTCTTGAGCCTTTATCCCCTTCTTCTTCAACCTTTAGCCTAACCACGTTACAACCATTCAAAGACCTATTTGAGGTATACACATACTTGTGCGAGGTTCGGCTAGAGCTACGTTCGGCCTGATTCCTAAAGAATACGTAGGCAATGATTTGTCCAATTTATATAGTATTTTACCCCCGTCCCTTGGTCATAATTGGTAGTGTTTTTGGTTCTTTAGAGCCACTTTTATTACTAATTGGCATTTTCTAGTGTTTTTGTAGTTTTGGTTGACTTTTGTAGGAAATTGCTGAAGGAGTCGTGTCTTCGATAAGTGCAATTACTAGATATATCAAGGATCACTATTATGGAGATAATAAGTTCATTCTCTTGGGGTATCATCATCTGTTTCTAGACTATGAAAGATGATCTTTGGGCTAGTCAAATGGTCCAAAGCCCGCTAGAATGGATCCTATGAGGTCACACATAAGGGTATTGGGTTAAGCAAGTTAGAGGCCCATTAACTAATCATGAAATGGATTGGGCTAGCATAGTTAGATTAGAATTAGGTTTTGGGCTTTTGACATGGGCTCTTATTTAGAGATGAGATCTATAAATAAGATCCATGCCTAGGGTTGCAGGCAAGCAGTCATAATTCACACACAGTGTATTTTGACATCAAGGCAACCAATCCCAAAGACCCTAATTCCTCTCTCTATCTCATGACTATCTCTCTCCTCCCCTCGTCCGTACGGCCGGCCACCCTTGGTGGCGCGTGTGGTGGTTCATGGTGGTTCGTTGCTCACTCTTCTCCGTAGAAGGTCAATTGAATGGTTCAATTACAACTAACTAGCATTAGTGGAGGTCTTAATTTGTGCCCGTGGACCAAGTAGAGGAATCACGCTTGAGGTTCTTTATCTCCCAATGTTCTTGCTCGATCGCACGTGGAATCACGCTTCAAAGGTACGATTATATGTTCTTTATGTGTTACGCATTAGATCTTGGGATTAGGTACTGTATGAATATGATTCATGTTTTTCCGCTGCGTAGTACCTATAAACTCCTACAGTGGTATCAGTTAGCCTATTGCATTTACGCATATTGACTATAATTCTTTGATAGTCCACAATTTTAATTTAATTAGGAGGGAGAATAATTTAATTATGGGTCAATTATTATATTAAATGTGATTTAACTCTTGGAATTGATTAAATGTGATTTAATAATGCTCAAAATAGCCATGAAGAGATCCGAATTTTGCCCCTAATCACCCGAAAATTTCGAACCCCCACCCTATTTTTTTCGAAAATTTCGAAACCCTAACCCTAAATTATGAATTTTTTGTTTTGGTTTTGATTTAATTCGTTTACTATGTAACTAATGATTTTAATCTATTTGATTTCATGTTAAATTATGAATTTATTGGGGATTAATTTCATGAAGAATCCTAATTTCAAGAATGAATGTGATTTAATTTTGAAATTAATTGGACCACATTAACATTAATTTAATTTTACAAAATATGTTTTGTTTTATTTAAATTAAAAATAAAAAAAAGGTTTTTAGCAGCGACAACCGCGGCTGGGTGGCGCAGCCACGGCGGCTTCCGCTGTAGGTGGTCCGGAGGGAGGAGCGGGGCAGGGCAGCAGGTCGGGTCAGGGGTGCAGCAACAGCAGCACCTTGCAACAGTTTCACGGCACTACTGCTGTTGCTGTGCACCGCTGCAGAGCAGCGTACACCTCACGGTGTACGGCCACCGTGGCCGGCTTCAGCTGGCCACACCACGGTGGCTGGTGCATGGTTTTCAAAAAAAAAAAAAAAATTATTTTATTTTAAAAATATTTCAATATAAATATGATTTATTTTGGATGAGATAGAATATTTTGAAAATATGATCTTTTATTTTGAAAGATATAATCGGTTTTATCTGGATAAAATCTTTTATTTTAGGATAAAATCAAATCTTTCAAAAGTTGTTATATTTGATATTATCCATATTTAAAGTTGTTAAATTGGTAATTATCCATAATTAAAGTGGTTAATTTTGGATAAGATTTGTTAGGGTATTCTGAGCATATTCCAGAAGGATAATAATTGATTTAAATAATGTGATTATCCCATGATTAATTTTGGATATAATTGATTTAAAATTTTGTGATTGGCTAGTAATTAGGATAGAATTTCCTAACTTTGTTAGGATAATCTTTGAGGATAAATATGATTTATCTTTTAAGATTAACATAAGATTTGATTCTATCTCATGACTAATTTAAAATATATGATATTTTATTGATATTGGTCATGAGTAATATATGATATTATCTAATCACATTAATTAAAAATATGAGATATTTTGGTGCCATGTTTCCTTAATTGTGAACATTCGATGTTGTAGTTTAGGAAAGCATAATGAGTGATTTATTATGTGGCAATTTTATAATATTTGATATTTTTTATTGCAATATAATGACTAGTATGGCCCAGTAGATTGCTAAATATGATCTGCGCATCGTGATGTATTTTTGTAATCTTAGTACGGTCTACGTACCGATAAAGTATTTTTGTAATTTATTTCATTTTATTTAAGTAGTAGATATAATAGAGTACAATTACAGGTTGCCGTTAATCCAAGAAATGGAGTGAAGTCCCAAAGGAGCACGATGGATGAGATCCATGAAAGTTCAAGTGGGAGTTTTTTGCTTTATTAGTTTTCTTAGGATTAGGGGCCATGCTATGTCTTGTTTATGCATTCAATTTTTTATGCATATTAGATTTCATTGATGTTTTGTGATGATGCGCTAGAGTTCACTATTTAATCACAACATAATAAATCTAGGTCCCAGTAATATTTAGGTTGCTTTTCCAATTAAAAACCCGATGAAAACTTCGATATTTATGATAGGTCATGCCTCAGCTGGGTGTCATATTATATCTTAGGGGAGTGGGGGTAACTCACGTTTTACAATTTTAATTGGTTATACTCAACAAGGTTACCTAAAGCATTTAGAACCTTGAAGCTAAGGGTAATAATTAAACATGTGATGTGTAATTATTCAACCAAGAGTTACAAAGAGTTGTAATCTGTAAAGAGTTTATTCACCTTGAAAATGCAATACTTGATGGTAGGGCCTCATTCCGGTCAGTTATTGCACAAATAAAGGATCTTGGAATCATTTTATTCAATAGGGATCAAATTAAAATTGAATAAATGCTTTAAAGTTGCCAATTTAATTCGCTTATGGCACTTTAAATTTTTATTAAACATAATTGAATTTTGCGTTTACTTATAAGTAACATGTCGTTCTAATTTTATTCTATATATAATCTCCTCGATTGAAAATAAAGTTGAGAAATGTTCTCAAAAGGTTAAAAGATAATCCATAAACCTATATTCCAATTTTGCTAAGATGGTTCTAAAAGGCAAGTTTTAGAAATCCATGTCACACGTCTAAGGTTGGTTTTATTCAAAATGTTTGAGTAAAATGCCAACACATCTTCATTTTGAAAAGTGTGTCAAGGGATATAATGAGATGGGAGGTAAAAACCCTCTAAAAGACAGGTATAAAAGTACAATAAAATCTCTTATCTTCAATATGATTGAATATAAAAAAGTGATTGGAAAACTCTATGATCAAAAGTTGATCAAATGACGCTATTCTTCATCCACTTTATTTAAGATCTAAATAGTTGATTAAACTCTATTATAAATAATGATTGAATAGACTTAGAAAAATCATGAAAAATGCTTAAAGTAGTTAAGCAAAGCATCATTTTGAACCTAAGAGAAGTGTTCTAAGTGGCTCAAATGGGAAAGGTTTAGGAATATATGAGGATTGCATTAAAAAGTTATAGGCCAAGAAATGCAAACAAGTTGCTACTTCTCAAACCTAGAACTTCTTACATGCTAAAAGTTGTTATGAACAACAAATGTTTCAAATTAAATGGACCAATTCCAATTGATTAGAAACTACCTCATATAGTTGGAAGGTAACAGAATGGAAATGTTCCAAATTTAAGAATTGTATTATAGAAATTGATTTAGCATATTGCTACTTCTTGGACATATGATGGGTGCCGATATCAAAGCCTGCTTTATCCTATTAAAAGTCTCAAGACACTCGTCAGTAAAAATAAAAGGGGCATCCTTGAGTAGAAGCTGAGTTGGTGGTTTAGCAATTTTAGAAAAATCTTTGATAAAGCGACGATAAAACCCCGCATGACCTAAGAAACTTCTAACTCCCTTAACATTAACTGGGGGAGGTAATTGCTCAATCACTGAAATCTTAGCTTTATCTACTTGTATACCCTTATCAGATACAATATGACCTAGGACTATTCCCTCTGTCACCATAAAGTGACATTTCTCCCAGTTAAGCACTTAATTGCATTCTTCACATCGTTTCAAAAATATTAAACATGCATCAAATGAAGAACCATACACGCTAAAATCATCCATAAAAACTTCCATGATAGACTCTATGAAATCAGAAAAAATGCTCATCATGCAACGTTGAAAGGTAGCGGGGGCATTACATAAACCAAAGGGCATCCTACGATATGCAAAAGTACCATAAAGGGCATGTAAATGTAGTTTTTTCCTGATCTTCAGGGTGAATTGGAATTTGGAAAAATCCCGAATACCCATCCAAATAGCAAAAGAACTTATGATTAGCTAACCTCTAAAGCATTTGATCTATAAAGGGAAGGAGGAAGTGGTCCTTTTTAGTGGCGATATTTAATCTACGATAATCAATGAACATACGCCACCCTGTAACAGTTCTAGTGGCAATCAATTCATTTTTCTCATTTTTAATCACAGTAATCCCACCCTTCTTAGGCACCACCTGTACAGGACTTACCCATTTGGATTCAAAAATAGGATAGATAATACCAACATCAAGTAATTTCATAACCTCTTTCTTGACTACTTCTTGCATATTAGGATTCAACCTTCTCTGCGGTTGAATGGAGGGCTTATAGTTATCCTCTAGATGTATCATGTGCATACAAAAATCAGGGTAATACCCTTAAGATCATCAATACTGTACCCAATTGCCCTTTTATGAGTTTGAAGAACCTCTAAAAGTTGGGAAGTTTGTAGGTCATCAAGTGCAATACTGATGATCACAGGGTATAGTTCCTGCTCATCAAGAAAAATATATTTTAAATGAGAAGGGAGAGGTTTTAGTTCAGGTTTCTTGACCTCTGCAGGTTTTGATTCCGGAACTAAATTTACTACCTTCATTGTCTCTTTGGGGTCCAACTCTTTTAAGGAAAGAGCTTTTTCAATAGCATTTACTTCATTACCCCACACGCTTGCATTATCTGCAGATAAATTTCCACAAAGAATTTCCTCCAAGGGATCCCTTGCAAGAACCTGTGGTAAGCTATCATCACAAATACCATCCACTATATTTCACATCAATAAAACAACAATTTTCCTCTAACATAGGTCCTTTCAAAACTTTCTCGAAATTAAAAGTAACATTATCATCACCAACATAAAGGGTTAGTTTACCATTTTTGACATCAATAATGGCTCCTGCAGTATGGAGAAAAGGCCTACCTAATATAATGGGAATTTGTGTATCCTCAGCTATGTCTAAACCAAAAAAATCAACAGGGATACAAAATTTACCAACTCTGACAGGGACATCCTCTAAAATACCTAAAGGGTATTTAACAGAACAATCTGCCATTTCCAAAGTTATATTAGTAACTTTTAAATCACCCATATTAAGTTTAGCACAAACAGATGATGGCATAACACTGACACTGGCACCCAAATCACATAAAGCTTTATCAATGAAAACATTTCCTATATGACAAGAGATAGAAAAACTACTAGGATCCTTTAATTTAGAGAGGGGATTTATTTTGCAATAAAGCACTACATTCCTCTGTAAAAGCTACAGTTTCCACCTCATTAAAGGCCCTTTTCTTAGCCAGAATGTCTTTCATAAATTTAGCATATGCAGGAACCTGAGTGATTAAATCAGTGAAATGAACTGTTACCTATAATTTTTCACAACCTCCAAAAACTTACCAAATTGTTTATCAAACTTACTCTTCAATTTTCTATTAGGGAATGGTAGTTTGATAACTGGGCTCTGCACATCTCCTCCCTTATCCTGAGATTTACCCTGCAAAGAAACAATAGAAGGGTTAGTATCTTTTTGTAGCCCTATAGGGTTAGCAAGATTAGCGTTTGGTATAGAGGAATCTGGATCAGGAACAGGTCCATCTTCCTTTGGCATAGGAGGTCCATCATAATGTGTACCAATCCTTAGAGTGATTACATTGGCATGATCTATGGGATGGATTGGTTGCGATGGTAGAGCTCCCTACTGACGGGTTTGTAGGGTAGATGAAAGTTGAGCAATTTGATTACCCATGATTTTATTATGAGCTAAAATTTAATCAATTTGTGCATCCCAACTCTCCATATGCTTTTGCATGTTGGTAAGCATTTCTCTAATTTTTGTCATAGCAGGGTCAGAAGATGAGGATGGTTGTGCTTGGTTTTTCTGGCCAGAATTAGGATGGTAATATTTCTGTTGTGGTGGAGGTTTCTGTTGTGGTTGTTGTGAAGGTGGAGGGTTTTGTACATTGGTACTCCGGTAAGAAAGATATGGATGGTTCCAAACACCAGGATTGTAAGAGTTGGAGTATGGGTTAGTTTGCCTATAGGTTTGAAAGGCATTAACTTGCTCCATGGAACTCTTACAATCTTTCTCCTAATGCCCTACAATTCCACAATTTTCACAAAAAGCTTCATTGTTAGCAACAACAGAAACATTAGCTACAGAGTTAGGAGTAACAATAAGATTATCTAGTTTCTGACAAATAGATGTTAACTGAGCTTGCAAAAAGGATACGGAATCAACATTATGTTTTCCTTTATTTTCAAACCCTCTCGGATTCCCGTATTGGGAATTGTATATTGCCATATCTTCGATAACCTGTCCTGCATCTTCCACATTTAGATTCATGAATCTCCCACTAGTTGTAGAATCTAGAACTGATCTAGATGAATTTCCAAGTCCATTGTAAAAAGCTTGGATCAATTGCCATTGTGCCAGATTATGGTGGGAGCATTCTCTCTGTAGATCCTTGAACCTCTCACAAGCCTCATATAAGGTTTATCGGCCTCTTGGGCGAAGTTCTGAATAACACTCCTTAGTACAGCTGTTCTCTCTGCAGGGTAATATTTATTATAAAAATTCAAGGCAAGAGTTTCCCAGTCAGTAATACCAAGTGCAGTTCTATTCAAACCATTAAACCATAATTTAGCTTTTCCACATAATGAAAAAGGAAAAAGAATCTCCCTGATTTGGTCTTACGTGACCCCGGCTTGTCTAATGGTGTTGCAACATTGGCAGAAATCTGCAATGTGAATATTAGGATTTTCACCCTTAGCTCCACTAAATTGCTTCCTCTCTATCATGGTGATAAATTAGGGTTTGATTTCAAATTGCACTCCATCAAGAGCCGGAGTGGGAGTAAGGTGTGGAAAATCTGTGAGCTTTGGCTACGAGTAATCACTGAGCTTCTTTGGTACCGCCATATCTGATTCTGGATCTGAAGGAATTTCTGAGTCACTAGAATCAGTTGGAGGGTCTCTTCGATTATTGTCTTCCTCAGAACCTGCCAGGATTTGTCTATAAAGATTCTTTTGTCTATGAAACGAGCGCTCGATCTTAGGATCGAATGAATGTAACCGATCTGGAACACCTGGACATAAACAAAGAACTAAATGACAAATATGAGAATTGCCTCAAAGAACTAACGTTCTCTGAGACAAGAGGGGATAATCTAGACTACAAAAATAATCAGAAAATAAAAATAAAACCGTTTCCCCGGCAACAGCGCCAAAATTTGACAAGCTCAAGTCGTATTCACCCAATCAAAAATAAAACCTAAATCCACTAACTATGTAGATAGGGAAGAAGGGTCGAACAACAAGGAAACAAGTCAATTTATTCTTAATTAATTAAAATCAATCAAAATTATCAAGCAACCAAATTATTATGATAAGGATAACTAAACTACTAAAAGTAAGAGTAGGAAGGAATAAAAGTAAGAGGGAATTCAATGAAATAAAACCCTAGGGCATAAGTTCACCAATAAACAATATTTTAGGGTAAAACATAACAATCAATCATCAATGCATCAATTAATCAGATCATAAAGGGCTTTCGCTACGTATTACAATCACAGAGTTAATTTACCGGTATTGAATCTCATCTCTCGAATCTCGACTTAACCATTTATAAATTAGTCCGCCTATTGAAAATAAGCCTAAACATCAATTCTCATCTCTCGAATCTCGAATTAATATTTCTAAACTCATACAATTAAATCTGGCCAAACCTAATTGCATAGCATTAAATCAATCAATAAGAAAATAATTAAGCATTGACAATCAACAATCATAAATTACCCCTTCATATTATTTATTGGATCCCCATAAACCTTAGAAATAAAAATACTCACACGTCATTAAATCTAAACTAATCAAAGCAATTAAATAAGCCATAAGGAAAGAATTAAAGAAAATAACTGAAATTAATAGAGAAGAAATAGTTACCAAAAATAATCTGAATAAAGGATTTGAGCAAGAACAAAGTTGAGAGATTTCTAGAGAGAGAAAATAATCTCAGTAGAGAGAGAAAGTCTAAAAGTGAAGGTAAACAAAAATTCCGTACTAAAATCGTAGTTAAACAACTCTAAAATAAATCCTAATTAGAAACTAAGAATTCAACAATCAGGGGCCTCAAAAACACGCGCCTAATCGGGCGAAGGGTCGCCCGATCGGGCCCGCCTATTTCTTCATGATTCCCCTGGGCAGCCGTGCCCGATCGAGCTAATGCTCACCCGATCGGGCGCGCCTTGCTCGATGCTTCTGACTGTGCGCCCCCCGATCAGGCGTAAGCTTGCCTGATCGGGCCCGGTCTCTTCCTCGAGGCTTGGACTTCGATTGGGATTGATTCTTCGGCCTAATCCGGATTTCCTCTTTGGGTCTTGAATACTTGGTCCAAATGCCCCAGTATCACACACCGAGACCTTAATCACCGGCTCTAATCGGTCCTGGGCTTCAAAGATGGTCGTGTTCTCCTAATGTCCGTAGTTGCTCCATGAAAAACCCAGAAAATGCTCCAAAGGTGCAATTGTAGGAGGTTATAGGTACTACGCAGCGGAAAAACATGAATCATATTCATACAGTACCTAATCCCAAGATCTAATGCATAACACATAAAGAACATATAATCGTACCTTTGAAGCGTGATTCCACGAGCGATCGATCAAGAACATTGGGAGATAAAGAACCTCAAGCGTGATTCCTCTACTTAGTCCACGGGCACAGATTAAGACCTCCACTAATGCTAGTTAGTTGCAATTGAACCCTTCAATTGACCTTCTACGGAGAAGAGTGAGCAACGAACCACCACGAACCACCACACGCGCCACCAAGGGTGGTCGGCCATCCATTTCATGATTAGTTAATTGGTCTCTAACTTGCTTAACCCAATACCCTTGTGTGTGACCTCATAGAATCCATTCTAGTGGGCTTTGGACCATTTGACTAGCCCAAAGATCATCTCTCATAGTCTAGCAACAGATGATGACGCCCCAAGAGAATGAACTTATTATCTCCATAATAGTGATCCTTGATATATCTAGTAATTGCACTTATCGAAGACACAACTCCTTCAATCTCCCACTTGTCTGAGACAAGTGCGCAATATTCAAATTCCTGAAGTCAATTTGTGTCTATTTGATAATATGATTGCATCTCATGTCGTGGTCATATTAGTCTACAAATCTTTTCTTGAAAAACTAAGTGAGATTCACATAACGAATGATTACTATGTAATGCATTTGAGCACGGCCATGCATTTTTCTGAATTCTCCCTCTTGAAGGGGACAAGACACATTCCTATTTAATAGGTAGACTCAATCCAATCTTGTGGCAACCAAAGCTCCCACTCAATTTTTGAAGTAACCGGGAAACATCCTTTATAATCTTCAGTTACGGGGAGACATTTGAATGTACCACAGTCAAATCAGCCATTGAATGAAATCATTATTCCAATCATATCAAAGGAATCCACTAATATATCCGGAAGCTCTATACTTGAACTTCAAAGTAGGTCTATAGTTCGATCATGCATCATTCATGCATATCCATGTGATTGACCGAGCTTCACCACGCTCCTATAGCCCATGAAACTGCGCTTTTTAATCAATCTTACATGCTAGTCCATTATTAGAAATCATTTATGTCCAGTTTAATGATTCCGAACTAGGAACTTAAATAATGTATGAATTTAGTTCACCTGTGGGGTTTCATTTACCAGGTCATCAACCTGATGAGCCCATCAATTCATAATTATTTTGGACATTTTATTTAATCTTGAAACCACGATTAATTAAGATTGAAACTTTGTTTCAATTGATAAACATAATTCTGCAAATGAATATATTGCATATGTAACTTGTTTTTCTCCAAAAACAAATACAACTTCTAACTACATCATTTGCCTCAATCCAATTTCATTAGCATGTTTCTCATGCTTTGGAAATGGAAGGGGTTTAGTAAGTAGAGTTCATGAGACATTCTCATAAACATGAATTTTGCAATTTTTAAATTTTATAATCATATTCATCTCCATACATTAAGAATTTTCCTTCGCCCTTTTGCAAGGAACTTAGTAATTTCTAATTTGTATTCCAACATCACATTGGATTTCGATTGAAATCTATCATCACTTGTTCTTAAAAAGTGTGAATCAAATAGACGAGTATAGTCCATGACATGCATGATGCATCCTTTGCATATTGCATGAGGATCATCACTCAACACCTTAATTTCAACAATCTTTCTCAAAGCATTGAATCATTAAGCAACGTGTCATGTTACATAGGATTGAAACTCCTTTCAATATAATGTTGAACCTTATAAGAATCTTATCAATATAAGCTTCTTAACCAAACTCAAACATCCATCAAAACCTATCTCTATAGATTTTGAATCCCAAATGTACTCAACATTCTCTTCAAGGTTTTTCATACAAAATGCACTACCCACCACTTGACTCTTCAAGCAATGAATAATTTTCTCTTTATACTAGACCAAGAAGACTTCATAGCTCCCACTAAACATCTTGTACACACAAGACCTTTTCTTCATTTTACGAGAACATCAAACGATTTGATTAACTCACAAAATTAAGAACATTAGCTCCATGATGCTATGCATCCCTAGGATTATTGGATCTTCAAACTTTTGATTGTATCATATACAAATATTCTTTCATGATCAATTTCAAGAAAGTATTTTTAAATCCATCTACCAAATCTTATAAGGTAGAAATCACTAAAAGATCTTTAAAAGATCTTTGCAAAATGACTAATGTAAAGGTTTCATCGTAGTCATAGTCATACTATGAATTAGTTGAATGCTCTAACAAGTCTTTGCTTTAGTTAGAAAACATTTTTCTATCTTGTCTGTTTTTCTTATAATGGGTCTCACCCAATTAATCAAATTATTTAAGTGTCATACACTTGCTTACAGACTTAGAATTTATTTCAGATTTCCTGGTTTTTAAACCACTTGGAGTCATAACTTGTCAAATCATCTTTATTACTTGCATAATCATCATATTCCAAAATAAATATTTTAGAACTCTTAGTCAATATGAAATCATATTTCTTTAGCTAAGTTTTACATATGCTAGTCATCATTGTGGGTTTTTATGCAACAATTGAAACTCATACAACAGCTTTGTTTAGTTTTCAATGAGAAACGACAATTGAGGATGTGCACTTGGAATGTACTACCTTCGACACATGGTTATAATTCCCATTACACTTAATGAGACCACGTGTTGTCATTTGTAACATGAGCTGAATCATGCTCATATTGTTGCTTTGATTCGATTACTTCTCAAATTTCTTCAAGATCTTAGAAATCATTTTTCTTGAACTATTCAAGGCTCAAACTTTTTGAGATTCTTAATTATACTCCCACTTGTCTTTTGAGGAGGCACATTTAGCATAGGATAAACCAATCATGGTTTGAACCACGGTGAACCAATCATGGTGTGAACCACGTTTGTTTGTTGCTTTTCTCGAACTATTTCGAGATTTATACTACTCCCACTTGACCTTTTGGAACAATTTCTATAAGGGCACCTACTTGAGCAACAAACATTTTGTGCTAAGTATGATTTGTGTATTAGCACCCCGTGCTCTGTATAGGAATTGATCGTGCATTAAACGATTTAATACATCTTTTATTCCTTTCTTTGTAGAAAGACTTTATAAAAACTCTTCTTATCCATATCATATATGAAGTATTTGCTACACTTGATTTGACATATATAGTTTTTTTAGTTTTGTAGCTTATCTTAATAGTATATCCCTTGAACAATGGTTGGAAGATAGGTAATTTTCATCCATTATCAAAATATATCTCATATAGATTGATAGCACTCCCTTCATAAACACTTCATAAGGTTTTCTTTCGGAGTTTGTTGTAAAACGATTTCACAACTCTTGGAGGTTTATCAAGGTCTTGGCTTAAATTCTCATTATTATGATCATATCGCAATATTTTGAATGTATTTCCAAGTATAGGTCTTGTCAAGTATCACTAAACTTCATACCGAACCTTTTGAACTTTTCAGTATTTTCATTTCCATGCTTCAACTAAGCATAAATAGTGATCATATCACAAATGAAGTTTCATTGTCCGTCTCTAGCCTTTGAACCTTTGGTTTTCTTACATCGATATGTATTCGACCTCGAGCTCACATCATCATTTCTCTAAATGGTGACTTAGTCAAAATTTCAAATTAGAATGATAATTACATATATCAATGGATTCATAATCTAATGATATTGAAAGTTCATCCCTTTGGATCTTTCGCATGCAATGTTCATTTTCGTTCGAATTATTTGACATTTTAGAGACAATTAATATATAGAAATGGTTTAATTATTTCTATCATATATAACTTTAAACATGTTTAGCAATTTCAAAACACATTATGACTCAATGAAGCATAGAATAACATTTATTCCACGTTTTTGAATCTTCGATGCTTAGTCATTACTAACATTGAATGGTGTTTTGATAATGGCAAGAATGAATAACATTTATTTAATTCTAGCCAATAACAAGGTAAGGTGAAATATAGGTTCTACTTGTAAAGTTGCAACATTTGCTTCCAGACTCGTAGACTCTACTTGTGAAGTAGCAACATTTGCTTTAAACTTGTAGATTTATTTCTCTTTGATATCGGCTCCCGATTGGAATCTTCCTTTCGAGATTATGTGTGATGCAAGTGACTTTGCACTAGGAGCCGTGCTCGGACAGAGAAAGAACAAAGTTTTGCATGTTATTTATTATGCAAGTAAAAATTTAGATCATATCTTGTTGGTTCTAAAGTCATTGTTTTTACTAACCATGCAGCTCTGAAGTACTTGAAAGCCAAGGCGGAATCAAAGCCTAGGTTACTCCGTTGGGTTCTTTTGCTCCAGGACTTCAATATTGAGATAAAGGATAAAAATGGAGCAGAGAATGTTGTGGCAGACCACTTGTCATGTATCAGGTATGATGAGCGTAAGGATTCTCTTCCTATATATGATTCTTTCCCTGATGACAACCTGTATGCAGTTGTAGAGCAACACCCTTGGTATGATGATCTTGCTAATTATTTAGTGGGTGGTACTCTACCTCCTGACTTGTTTTACCAACAGAAAAAGAAATTCCTTTCTGATGTTAAACATTATTTTTGGGATGATCCTTATTTGTTTCGTGAGTGTGCAGATGGATTATTTTGCAGGTGTGTTCCCGAATGGGAAGTTCACGGTGTGCTTACTAGTTGCCACACCTCACCTTATGGAGGACATCATGGCCCCACTAAAACGGTGGCCAAGATTAATGAGTGCTAACACTTTTGTGCAGGCTTGTAATTCTTGCCAGAGGACAAGCAACATCTCGCAGCGGCATGAGATGCCTCAAACTTGAATTCTAGAAGTGGAAATTTCTGATGTTTGGGGTGTTGATTACATGGGACTGTTCCCTTCTTCAAATGGGAACCGCTATATACTTGTCTCCGTTGACTATGTATCTAAGTGGGTTGAGGCCATTGCCACTCCTACTAATGATGCCAAGGTGGTCCACTGACTTTTCAAGAAGACCATCTTTCCAAGATTTGGAGTGCCTAGAGCTATAATCGATGACGGAGGATCTCACTTTCATGAGCGGAAGCTAGATACCCTCCTCAAAAACTATGGTGTTTATCATAGGACAGGTTTAGCCTACCATCCCCAAACTAGTGGCCAAGTTGAAGTTTCCAATCGTGAGATCAAGGCCATTCTAGAGAAGGTGGTGGCAAAGTCAAGGAAAGATTGGAGCGATAAGTTGGATGACACCCTTTGGGCATACAGAATTGCGTTTAAGACCCCGATAGGTACTACTCCATACAGACTCATGTACGGTAAAGCATGTCATATTCCGGTGGAATTAGAATATAAGGCATTAAGGAGCTCAATTTGGATGCCAAATTAGCGGGAGAAAAAAGGTTACTTCAACTAAACCAACTTGATGAGTTTAGGTTGACGGCCTATGATAGTGCTCGTGTCTACAAGGAGAAGACAAAGAGATGGCACGACAAGATGATCCTTCCGAGAGAGTTCAAAGAAGGTGACAAAGTGTTGTTATGCAACTCTAGACTTTAACTATTCCCAGAAAAGTTAAAGTCAAGGCGGTCGGGTCCTTTTACTGTCAAAAGGGCCAACAAATTTGGTTATGTGGAGTTATTCGATGAGCATGGTAGTGAGTTCAAGGTTATGGCTAAAGACTTAAGCTATATCATGAGGGGGCTACGATTGGTGCGGTTGAACTACTTCACCTAAGCGGTTCCGGTTCATCTTGAGCTTCAATGTGGTAAGAGGGTCGTGCGGGACCTAGATAAACCAACGCTTTGCGGGAGGCAACCCATCTTTCGTGCTTTCTAGACTAGTTTTTCCTTCTTCTTATTTTTATTTTTTTAGAGAGGTGAGGAGAGCGTAATTTTACCTTTCCAAAGTGTTTTTGTACAGGTATTAGATCAATAAGTAAGGAGATTTAAAGAGAAAAAGTTAGAAGAATAAGCACTCCGATTTGGGTACGGGCCCGATCGGGCGAGGCTTGCCAGATCGGGCGCGCTCTTAAGGATAGAAATTGAGAGAAAATGTACCCTATTGGGCAAGGAGTCCCGATCGAACGCGCAAATGAAGATTTTTTGGAGCATTATTTTGCCCGATCGGGCGCGCAAGTGAGGAAGAAAAATCAAGGGAAATTCGCCTGATCGGGCGGATTTTTGGAGAAATCGAGTGAAGGAAAAAGATTTGTCGGCAAAGCTCCCCCGATCTGGCGAACAAAGGGCGAATTTTTTGTTCGAGTTCACGCTCGATCTGGCGGAGGTCGCCGATCGGGCGCGCAACTATGAAAATCCAGACAATCTTACTTCGCCCGATCGGGCGAGGCTCGCCCGATTGGGCGCGCCTATTTGGTCGGGCTATTTTATTTTCTTTTATCCTCCCTTATTTTCTTTTTCCTCCTTATTTCTTCTTCTTCATTCACACTTTCTCTCTCTAAAACCTCCATTTTTACACCTTCAAACTCACTTTCCTTCCAAGATCTCCTCAAATTCATCCATTAAAACTCCAAAATTTTTACATATTCTTCATCCTTTCACCTTCCTCTACATTCTCCACTAAATTTCTACCACTTTCTCTCAAGATTTCTCAAAACCCTAAGATAGAGAAAGCTTCAAAATCCTACATTCTTCACTAAAATGGCTTCTAAAAGATCAAGACAACAAAGGTGTAAGGGTTCGAGGCAACAACAACAACCGATGGTTGACCCGGAACTCTAAATTCCGGGATGGAACAAAGTGGTCATCACCTTTATCGAGCAACGCACTAGAATGCTTAACCTCATTGAGAGGCAGGTAATCTCTACACGTTTTGTTCATCACCCTACTTTGTCTAGATTAGGACTTGATAAACCGGTAGAAAAATTATTCAAGGGTATTGGAATGAGTGGATTTTTTCAAATGCATTATGACACTTATGATTATTTGACTTTGGAATTTGTTTCTAGTTTCAATGTGATTACAACTAATGCTTTGATTACTCATGTTCAATTCTGATTGCTAAAAAATGATGTGCGTTTAACTTTAAAAGAATTTGGAAAATTGTTTGAGCTAAAATCGGATAAACCCATTGAACCCTCCCAAGACCACATTGCCGTGGTCTATAGAAGATTAAATGGGGAGGGTTTAATCAACCTCCAACATGCCAAGGGGACGTGGATTCAACATCTCGTCCGAAAGTTTTGGCAAAGGTTTGCCGGCCTCACAATCTTTGGGAGGCACGAACCGGTAAACGTTAGGAGGGATGAACTTGAGTTGTTGGCCTCCTACATGATCCCCAATGCTGAAAAACTAAACATACCGCATAGGATAGCCCAACATTTCCAATGGGCGGCCAATGCGGACGAGGGGGGTAGGTCTAGGGCGCCTATCTATTTTGGGGGGTTGGTTACCCATATAGCGGTAAAACATCTAGGTTGGACCCCGAACGACTATAGGAAAGTGGAGGGTTCTACCCTTATGGACCTAGCCTACCTGGGAGGCCTTAACTGGGTTCAACCCATGGGAGGTGAGACATTGTGTATAGTCCACCGAGAGTCGGGTAGGAGAGACCAAGCTTTTACGCTACCTAACCCCACCTTGACCAAATTAGAGAAGGGAAAGCCTTCATACACCTTTGAGTTAAACGGTCAAGGAGAGGCTCAAGAGGCTCACCATTTACCACCACCCCACCTTTCACCCCAATTTCACCCTTCACTCCAACCCTACACATATGGCATCCCCACCTCCTCCGTTGATTACAAAATAGACCCTCATGCCCCATATGACTTTTCACCTTTTAGGAGCCAACTTGACCGGATTGAGAGAGGGCAAGGTAGAGTGGAGGGTATGGTGCAAAACCTAGACTCTAGAGTAGGATCTCTAGATAGGAGGGTTGGGCATGTGGAGAGGAACCTCGGGAGGGGGTTTATACTCCATGTATGATGATTATGCATGCTGAGGGGCTATTCCCCCCGAGGCTCTTGTTCCCGATTGGTTCCAATACCCCCAAGGAGGGTATTCGACCCCCAGATCCTATGGTACTTTTGTGGACTACTCTTCAGTCCGTGGTTATGGGGCCGATGCTCCTTTTGGTGGGATGGGGGGAAATGTAGACCCTAACTACTTTGCAGGTGGTTTGGATTATGGTGGTGCTGGTACGAGCCAGGGTGGTGCCGGCTCGAGCTATGGAGGAGGCTATCAGAGGATGGATGAGGATGAGGATGATGATGAGGAGTAGCTACTCCTAGCTACACCCCCAAGTCAATGAGGGCATTGCTTGATTTGGCTTGGGGGGGGGGGAGATATCTTGTACATATGGTAACTCTTTCTCTCTTTTCTCTATTTATCGCTTTCTAGTATAGATTTTATTGCTTTCTAGTGTAGTTTTTATTGCTTTCCTATATGAAAAATATAAAAAAGATTAAAAAATAAAAAAAAACCAAAAATACGTTCCTATGAATTGTAAATCATGCTTCCCTGTGTCCCATACTTGGAAAATATTGTTTTGATTCTTGGTATATGATAATGAGCTTTGTGAATTTGTTGATCATGATTTGAAGTTTAATTGTTTGGATGCCTAAACATGCGTCAATTTTGCCAACCGTTTGTGAGTATAGTGCTTGACTAGTCGATTTGATTAGGAATTGTGTGATAGTTCCTAGTATGTCAAGGAATTTGAGTATTGGCTTGAAACTATTAGTAATGTTTGTATGGCTCAATATTATGCACATTGAGGAGGACGAAGGCATTTGTTCTCTTAGGTAGCCTTCAGACGATATTAGATACATTTGTTCCCTTCTTGCTACTTATGTTGTTGCTTGTGCCCTTTTATTGATTATTTAAGCCTATATGAGCCCCATTGGTTACTAGTCCCAAGCTTGGCTTAGGGGAGCTATTAGTGAGTGAGGTGAGGGAGTTGTGATGTGCACTTTATTTGCACAACGTGGGAATAAAAGAAGTGTGATTGTTCTTTTGATATTGTGATTGGAAAAATGTTGATAGTTTGTGTTTCAAAGTTGAATTTTTCCAATGTGAGATTAAAAGAAAAAAAAGAGCAAAGAAAAAATTGTTTCAAATGTTCAAGTGTTCTTTGTCAAGGTTGCTCAAGAAAAAAAAAAAAGAAAAAAAAAATTCAAGAAAAAAAAAAGAAGTTCAAGTTTGAGAAAAAAGAAAGAAAAGAAAAAGAAATAGTTTAAAGTTTGTTTTAATTCACTCTATTTCTTATTATCATATTTTGTGAGTGAATGTGTAAGTGTTGGGATTGTTGTTATGTATGGGATTGTTTGGTGAACTTTTATGGAGTTAAGTTGTGATGTTTCTGATCTTGGGTTTTGTTAGGATATGGCTCCCTTAAGCATGGCTTTTCTCTCACATTTTCCTAAATTTATCCTACCTTTTACCCTAGCCTTACATTAAAAGCTTTAAAGACCTTCCGACCTTTGTGCATAGAGTTGTATGAATGTGAAAGTGTTGTTTATCAATGCAAGTTATGATTTGACATATTTCGAGTCGACTAGTAGGTTGAGTGTACATCTTTTTAAACACACGAGAGTGTGAGTTGGGAGGGCATTGTTCACATTAAAGGGGTTGGTTGGAGAGCGATCGAGTATATCTTTTACTCGCCACATAAATGAGAGTTGAGTGTGTGAGCACTAGTCTTGAATTCTATATGCTAATGTGGTTTGCTCTACATGACAATTGTTGGGAGGAAGAGTAATTAGATGAATGAAATTGATTGACATTGAAGCATGTTAATTAGATTTGTCTTGAATCATTTGTGCTTGATTTTGTTTACTTGGGATAAAGCGTGTTTTATATGTTCATTGATGAGCTCTTTGCTTAGGGACAAGCAAACGTTTGGCTTGGGGGAGTTTGATGTGTCCAATTTATATAGTATTTTACCCCCGTCCCTTGGTCATAATTGGTAGTGTTTTTGTCTCTTTAGAGCCACTTTTATTACTAATTGGTGTTTTCTAGTGTTTTTGTAGTTTTGCTTGAGTTTTGTAGGAAATTGCACAGTTGGAGCGTTTTTCGGGTTTTTCATGGAGCAACTACGGACATTAGGAAAACACGACCATCTTTAAAGCCCAGGATCGGTTAGAGCCGGTGATTAAGGGCTCGGTGTGTGATACCGGGGCATTTGGACCAAGTATTCAAGACCCGAAGAGGAAATCCAGATTGGGCCAAAGAATCAAGCCCAATCGAAGTCCAAGCCTCGAGGAAGAGACCGGGCCCGATCGGGCGGGCGTACAGTCAGACGCATCGAGCAAGGCGCGCCTGATTGGGTGAGCATTAGCTCGATCGGGCGCGGCTGCCCAGGGGAAACATGAAGAAAAAGGCGGGCCCGATCGGGCGGCCCTTTGCCCGATCGGGCGCGTGTTTTTGAGGCACCTAATTGCTGAATTCTTAGTTTCTAATTAGGATTGTTTTTAGAGTTTTTAAAGTACGATTTTAGTACGGAATTTTTGTTTACCTTCTCTTTTAGACTTTCTCTCTCTACTGAGATTATTTTCTCTCTCTAAAATTCTCTCAACTTTGTTCTTGCTCAACTCCTTGATTCAGATTATTTTTGGTAACGATTTCTTCTCTATTAATTTCAGTTATTTTCTTTAATTCTTTCCTTATGGCTTATTTAATTGCTTTGATTAGTTTAGATTTAATTATGTGTGAGTAGTTTTATTTCTAGGGTTTATGGGGATCCAATAAATAATATGAAGGGGTAATTTATGATTGTTGATTGTCAATGCTTAATTATTTTCCTATTGATTGATTTAATGCTATGCAATTAGGTTTGGCCAGATTTAATTGTATGAGTTTAGCAATATTAAATCGAGATTTGAGAGATGAGAATTGATGTTTAGGCTTAGTTTCAATAGGCGGACTAATTTATAAATGGTAAAGTCGAGATTCGAGAGATGAGATTTAATACCGGTTAATTAACTCTGTGATTGTAATACGTAGCGAAAGCCCTTTATGATCTGATTAATTAATGCATTGATGATTGATTGTTATGTTTTACCCTGAAATATTGTTTATTGGTGAACCTATGCCCTAGGCTTTTATTTCATTGAATTCCCTCTTACTTTTATTCCTTCCTACTCTTACTTTTAGTAGTTTAGTTATCCTTATTATAATAATTTAGTTGCTTGATAATTTAGATTGCTTTTAATTAATTAGGAATAAATTGACTTGTTTCCCTGTGTTCGATCCTTCTTCCCTATCTACATATTTAGTAGATTTAGGTTTTATTTTTGATTGGGTGAATACGACTTGAGCTTGTCAGCAACCTCACATCGAGGTGCGGCCGTAATAAAAAATGCATTCATATTTACATTCATAATTGATCATATCAAGAGATCTCCGATGCTCATCCCTATTCATTTAGTTTTAGACTTGGGGGCTTGATCCCTAGATCATTAGCTTATCTAGCCTAAGAGTCACCATCATTAGACTTTTCTCGAAATAATATTTTCCCATACCGTTATCCTTTGCAGCCTAACTTTAGTATCACTCTCACACACATCACATATACATGACCAAATAATTCCTCTCTTAGGAACTCTTTGTCATGAAATCTTAACATGACGTTGAAGCATGCCTTGTCATATCAACACTAATCATAATCATCATTGCATCAAAAATTATGAAGTACTTAGCCTCCGTGCCTAAGTTACCCAAATACTTTCATCATCAAGTCAACAATCGAGATAGCCTAGGGTGTTATGATCCTTGCACCACGAGAAACAACATCAATGCATACACTTGACTAAGCTCATTCAACATGCACCTTCAAACACTTTATTTTTTTTTTATTTTTGCGTCTTTCTTTTTTGGGAGAAAGTCGGTACCCTCCACAAAAATGACAATTTTTTTTTGCTTTTTTGCATTTTGAGTCAAGCACATCACAATACAATACAAACACAAGTCATGCACATTGATTCATGTCACCTTGAATTGAGTTCAAGACATGTGTACAAACACATTAAATCACATAAGAGTCACACACGTGTCAAAACACATTGAGTCAACCTCAAGTAAGTCAATTACCTTAGGTCAACCCTAAGAAAAACACTAGCAAATTCTTTTGGCAATCTTTTGATTTTTACATGATACAATCAGCAAAGCTCCTCTTTGCAGCCAACCAAATGATCTCAATAAACATTCAAAAATCAAAGCTCTTTTGTTCAAAGACATGTGGACAAATTATCAAGTTCTTTTGTTCAAAGATGCATGGACATACTATCTAGCTCTTTTGTTCAGAGACACATGGACATGCCAAAGCTCTTTTGCTTAGAGACGCGTGGGCATCCCATCGAAGCTCCATTGTTCAGAGAAGAGTGAACATCAACAGCAGCAAAGCGCGGTCATAACATCAACAACATCGAAACTGAAGATGGTTACAAGCAGAGTTATCTTCGACGATGTTCCCTAGGATGTGGAAGATTGTCAGAAAACGGGAGGTGACTACAAGCAGAGTTATCTTCGATCGTATTCCCTATGATGTGGAAGATGGTAACAAAACGGCATAAGATCGCTACAAGCGGAACAATATTTAATGGTGTTTCCTATGATGTGGAAGACTATCACATCAGAAATTGAAGGCAGCTACAAGCAGAGCAGTCTTCATGCGATATCCCCTAGCTTGAAGAAGATCATTAAACAAAATCGGTTACTCTAGAGGCGTGTGCTCGACAGTGCAAGATATGCGTTTCTTAACTGTTTTATCTGTTTAAGTAACGCTAGTTTGCAGGTATCAGTGTTACAAGAAAGATTTAGGATCGCAAAATGTTCTGAATCATTCTCCGTCCCTATCGATACTTTGACTTTTATTTGCAAAACTTGCGTTTCTCCAAACTCAGTCAAAGTGGGGGCTTCTGTAGACACCCAAATGTGTCTTCCCAAAACCAAACCCAGTGATGAATACCTTTCACGCCATTTAATTATCGAACGAAGTGAAATTGTGAAAAGTCTAGTGATGTGGATGTTTTATTAAAATATCTCTCTTTCTGTTTTTGAAAATATTTCTTCTTACACTCTATTTATGAAAATATCCTGTCCAATTTAGTTTGTCCTTGATAAGGGTCCAATAATAGTGTAGTTAGATTGGGCTAAAAAAGGGCTTTCCAACGATATATTATATGTCTAATTAATTCCGATGAATAATGAGGAAGTTATGGATTAAATTAAATTTGGCCCAAAATGAATTTTATATGTGGCCCAATGATCTAGAGGGGGGCCTATTAATTATTATTCCTAAAGTTATTAGGATTGATTTTAATCTTATAGAATATCTAGAAGGTTCGTTTAAATTCTAATGATATTAGGATTAATAATTATATTTTAAAGAGTTTTATTTTGAATAAAATATGTGATTTATCACAAACATGATTATAATCTGATCAACGCGGAATTATCTGCATTATGAAGAGGATTCCGCATATAAAGCGTGTTTGATTTCTGACTTAGCATAAGACGACAAGGTTGTCGCCTGGCGCTAATAGCTGTCGCCTGGCGCGCTGCATGGCGCTAAGCCTGTCGTCTAGCACTAACTCCTATTGTTAGCGACATGCGGTATTTTATTCCAAATATGACTTGATTTGTTTTCAGACTATTTTATCTATAAATAGGGGTCGTATCTCCCTGTTTTCATTCATTCACAATTATTATTCATAATCATCATCTCTCTCTAAAAGCTAGAAGCTTTCTTTCTCTTTATTCTTTTTCTAAACCTTCCCTTATACAAAATTCCACATACATTAGTTCTAGACACACCTAGCCAAGTTCGAAGTTGCCTTCGCCCTAGTTGTGAAAGTTTTATAATTTCTGACGGTTTTGTCCCAAATCTCTATTTCAATTATTTAAATTAATTCTTTGATTTATTATTTTCCTTGAAGTTACTAACGCGTGTATTTTGTTATTAGAAAGAGATATGAGGCATCCAAGTAAGTTGTTTTAATTATTCTTTTTATATAGATAGCATGCTTTGATTATTTAGATTCCTAGTATCATGTTAGGATGTCTTTATGATTCCTAGTATCATGTTTAGGGTAATAATTAATATTTCTAATATCATGTATGTTTTTATGATGCTTCTTATTCTTTCTAATATCATGTTAGGGCTAAAGTTTTGATCTTTGTTGTTTATTGACATACTAGGATTTGTTATTAATCTTGTTAGTATCATGCCTAGGATCTTGCGAACATTATTATGCTTTATTATTATGATGATGATTGTTGTTATGTTGCTTGATATATTGTCATTGTTACTGCTTGATCACACCTTATGCATGTTTAAAGGGAATTTGTATTTGTAATCACGCTTAATGATATAATTAATAATCTTGTTTAGGTGAATATGATTATAATTCAAGTGATCGCCAATAATAGTTTTGTTTGTGCATTAAATATTCAACCAACATAGATTAAACAGGTTTAGGGTTAATCTATTAATTGTATGTTAGTCAGAAAGCGAACATGAATACGAGAAGAATAAAGTAGAGACCTATTATTAGGGCAGGTTCAATCTCTTTTGGTTGGATTTGTACCTTCATCCCCGAATATCTAGTCATGGTTCCAGACTACTATGGAGTTAGCGATTTCATGGATCGTGAAGGGGTGTAACCTTCACCTTATAAACGGTTTACAAGTTCCTAAAACTTGTTGGCGACTCTTTTGCTCTAACTTCCTTCCCTTTAGACGCCACCATGCTTAAGTGTATGATCATAGTGGGGCTCAAGTGTGTGATGTTTGAAATATCCCCTACATACCCCAAATGTGCAATTAAAAAAAAATTGGCAAACGTGACTAAGAAAAGTATCAACTAAAATAAATGGAAATTATGGAATAAGTATAGATTTCCACACAAAGTGTGATGCAATTCATTTTTCCTCTTTTCTTCCTTTCCCTCCATTGCTCTCTGTCCAAACATAGTCTTAAGGTTATCATATACAAGACAGAATTGCTCAAGTAAATTGACGTTTTCATTAACCCCCTCAGTATACTACAACTAATTTTTCTAAATAACATCAGTGATCACAATCACAGAAATTCTAGTTATACGTTGGTTTGTAATTAATTACCGAAGATTAAAATTTCTAGAGTGATAATCTTTCTTCGAGATTGAGATATGCACGTTTTTATTCATTTATATAGTACTCCCTTCGTTTCATAATGTTTGTCCGGTATACTATTTTAGGCGTTTCAAATATATCTACCCATGTTGTGTATATTTCACTCATTATTTGATTTTTTTATAATTAACTGATTGTGGATTTATGACATAACTTTAAGTAAGGAGATTTTTACCTTAAATTATGCAATTATGACTTGTGTTTTCCTAATAAAAAATAAAAAAAGTTAAATAAAGTAAACTAATTATAAATTATGTTGTACTTTAATGTTAGAATCCAAATATACTTATTTTCTTATTTTATATGATTAATTCTATATGATACTAACATTATGAAATGGAGAGAGTATAAAAAAGTGAAACCAGTTTTACTGTAAAGTTTTTACAATTTGGTCAATTTTGTAAAACCAGATGTATCAGCCGTCATAAAATTGTGATGTGATCGATCCACTTAAGGAGCACCTTATCTAGAAATAAAGTAAGTCCTACAATAGTGATACATTTATCATTACAAAATTATAAGTTTTAATCTTTTGTTACTTTCCATTATTAAGGTGGCATGTTACGTTAGTAATAATAAAACTTAAAATGCCGGTGATCATAATGGGCATCCTAAATTATAAGAATCTTAATTAGATTTAGTAATCGGCATCATATCTTTGACATCATAGAATCCAAAAGCATTCGTTTCTATGTTCTTTGACGTTACACCTTTTCGTTTCTTTATAGCCGTACTTACTAATTTCGAATGTTTGAAACATATTGTACTGCTTTTGTTCATTTTTATTAAATAAAACAGTTTCATTTATTACATTTGTTAATGTATAAATTTAACCACTAACATATTTAATTTTTAATAAGTTAAATGAATATTATTATAAGGAGTAGAATTCATTGAAACAAATCAAATAAAATCTCACATGATTATATTTGACAATTAAAGATGAGTGTGTAAAAAAGACCAACTAACAAAAAAAAGTTACCCTACAAATTTCTGTCTTTAGAAATAGAGAGCTTCTCACTCTAGAACTAGAGTCCCCCCCTCCCCTTTTAGGGGTTTAGTGGTGGTGGTCCGCCAATTAGTTTAACCAGAGAAACCAATCTTCATCATAACTCTTTTTTAGGTTAAGTTTTGCCTATGGTAATTCCCTTAGCCCCTTTCCCCTGTGCTTCAATCTGGTACGTCTAATTGGCGCCTTGTAGAAAGGCCAATAGCTTTTCCTTTCCACAATCATTGCCTTCTTAACGTCAATTCTCTTTTTCTCTTATCTTGTTAACAAAAGATGGTCTTCCATTAAGTTTCCTTCTAAAGGGCCTTAACAGAGTAGTATTACTAATGGTTTAAAAATATTTTCTCTAATGGAAGTTAACTTTAATCCTTTTTGGTTTTGTAAACCAGCCAATTAATTACGTCAGTAATTCTCGTTAACGAAAGGTTATTTATATGCTTTTGTCTCCAGCACCGAAATAAGAATTCGAATCGCCTCCATGTTGTGGTGGCAGTATAAATGCCCAACTATTCCCACAACCATTCCAATCACCCATCCCCACCTTCTTCCACAAAACCTTCTTTAATCTTTTGCCATTTTCACCATGAACAATACTCCTTATGCAAACAGGAACATCAACAGGGCAGCAACTCTTGCTGAACTAGAACCAAGTAGAGTATGGGAGTAGGGCATTCTAGCAATTGTGTGTTTATGGATATCTAATGGATTACCGAACACTCAGCCCTGCTTCAATAAGAAACTTTGTCAACTCCAGGTGGAGGAAAAGAGGGCACATTGATGTGTTTAAAATGAACGATCTTTATGTCTTCAAATGCTCAAATGAAGAGGACAAAAGAGAATAACTGGAGATAACAAAGGCAAACTTTAATGGAGCACTAATGGTTTTTGCTCCATGGCTGCCAAACCAAGTTTCGCACACAGTAAGGTTCAGACAAGCCAAATTTTGGGTTAGCATCTGCGGTCTCCCATGTGAATATTTGAATTAACATATGGCGGAAACAGTGGGGGACATGCTGGGCATGCCTTTTGAGATCGACCTCGAACCAAGCTTTATGCCCCAGAATGACTACCTTAGAATTCAAGTCAAGATCAACCTTGGTCAACCCCTAACCCCAGGTTTCTTTCTCAAACTTGATGACGACTCTGTCATTTGGATTCAGCTAAGGTAAAAAATTTATTCAAATATTGCGTACGCTGTGGTAGAATTGGACATAAGTACAATAGGTGTATGAGACATGAAGATCATATTAAGCAAGATATTGATTATAAGATGATGCAATACTTATCCCGGGGAATCCCTACTCTCAAAGAAAAGGCAGGTTTTTTAATGTTCAATATGGATATGAGGGCTACATCTTCATCAGAACGAACCATAACAACTAGAGCAAGGCTTATTGTGACTGATTAGCCACCCTCCCCAAATTTTGGGGCCTTAGATATTATGGTTGACTTTAACTTGGGTATCCAGAACGGGAACAAAACAGTTGCTCCAAGGGACAGGTTCAATAGCGCGGGAGCACCATTCAGGGGGCCTGTGGTTAACCATGATGGAGTTATGCCGCAGGTCAACAACCAGGCCCCAAACCAACTCCCTGCTGCTGAGATGGAAGTGGAAACTGAAGGTGGTGTTCAAGTCAATCCGACGATCACAGGGGCTGAGCAGATTGGTGGTGGCTTCAACAAAAATTCCCAGGGGAGGAGTGATCGGAGGAGACTCGTACAGTGCCGCAGCGGCGGCTGCTCCAGTCCAAAATGAAAATGCAGATAATTTGGATATAGAGATGGTACCTAGGTATGGACCAGAAATTGAAAGCCATCGTTTTGATTTGCTTATAAATTTAGCGATTCAATCAAGGGTTGAGCTCAATGATGATATTGTTGGAAGATAGGTGGACAATGCTAGCTATAATCAATGTGTCTTTATTGAACTCGACGCCCAAAGTTACCCAAGGGTTGTTGAAATTAGAGAACCAGACTCACCAATTTATGAGCCAATGGACTACTAAGGAGAAGAGAATTACGAAGCATTTCCAATGGGTCAAATCCCGGAGGAGCCGATGAGCCCATCGGAATAAGGAGAGAAGCAAGTCGGCATTAATGAAGAGGATCAATTGGAACTAAGAAGTGTTGAAGCGCAATCGGAACAACAAGTTTGCACCCCACCTAGAATTGAATCTTTGGAAGTTGAGATTAAAGGGAAGAGAAAAATTATATCGGCCGCACTAGTAAAAACCACGTTGGATAATGATTTTATTTTCACAAAATGGGGGGAGAGACAGAAGGGGACGATTGGTAAGAAATAGGAGGTTAAAGAAAGGGAAAGAAAATAGGCGATTCAAACAAGGAAATTTCCCTTTGAAGAGGAAAGCTATCTCAGACCTAGATCCTGTTTCCATTCAATTTATAGAGGAAGAGGAGGATGACGCTGACTCGTTGATGAAAAGGAAGAAGAAAAAAGGAAAAAGCATCATCTACAATGAAGCTACAGGAGCAAGGCCGTCTTCTTTTTCCAGACTTGGGCCTGGGCAAACAAGTAACTTTGAATTCAAAACTAATGTTGTTTTGCAATTTGCAGGAGATGGGCTTGCGGTGGTTAACCCAAATCAACCACCTCTAGCCCAGTGATCGGTCTTTTTTTGGAATTGTCGGGGAATTAAAAACCAACAACCCGGATAATTCCCAAGCTTAAAAGACTAGTTGGGTCTTTTGAACCGGATTTTATCTTTCTTTCAGAAACTAAAACTAATCCAGATTTAGTCTTTAATCGGCTTAGGAGTCTAGGTTTTAATTTATTTAAAGGTGTTAGTCCGAATGGGTTAAGTGGTGGTCTTTGGTTAGGATGGAAAAACAAGAATATGCTTGAAGTTGTTTTTGTTTCAACTTCATTGTAGAAGATGTTAATGATATCATTAATGGAAAATGGAGAATGATTTTAGTGTATGGGGAACCTTGTACCTCCCTGTGGAAGGACGTTTGGGATTGTCTTAATCAATGGACAAACCCCTAACATAATCTTCTAATTGCTATTGTTCATGATTTTAACCAAGTAGATTCGCATCTAGACAAAACATGAGCTAACTCCTCCAACATTAGGGGTTGCAATACTTTTAATGTATGGAAGGATTCAAACGACTTACATAACTTAGTCTACGAGGGGCCAAGATTTACTTGGTCTAGATTTACTTTTGGCCAACTGTCCCGACAGGAAGTGCAATGACGATAAACAAAACCATCTTCGTGTTGGTTCAAACTAAAGAATACTTATGGATGACTAGCTAAACCGCAAAGACACAAAAAGACTAGCCTAACCCAAAAACAAATACAAACAAGGTCCAATTAAATAAACCCGATCATAATTAGGCTTAAGCCCGTGCTTAAGACCCAATAATGGCGGATTTAGAGGCGCCTAAGTTAAATTTAATGCTACCGCAGAAAAAGTCGCGCACATCTCAATGAGTCGCGATGGTCTGGCGCGCACAACTAATTCAGTTGCGTGCAATACCCAGCGTAACTCGTAGAATATTATGGATTTCATAAAAATATAAAATCGAATCTTACCATAATGCCGCGCGCAAGACATCCAGTTGCGTTGCCCATAGCAGCGCAACTAAATCACTTGCACTGGGATGCCGCACGCAACTCATCCAAATGCGCGCGACACCTGCTGCGACAGAATGTTTAAAACCCTAATTGCACCCATTTCCTATAAATAGGGGCTTAATACGAGGCTTAAACATAGAGAAATTAACCTAAAACTCTGGCAGAAAATCTTATGAACTTGTGCTACCAAATCCTCTTGTCCTAAACACTCACCCCTCTTAATCTTTGTTACTACGATGGAGGTTCCTTAACAAGAAGGAGTCCATAAGTGTTCTAAATGGAGATCTAGCAAAGAGAAGTGGTAAATTCCCGAGCACTTAGATAAATCACATTTATTTTTCTTGTTTAAAAGGACCTTAATCAATTAAATAGTGTTGTTTGACCACTCTAAAAAAAGATATTTAATTAATCAATTCCACATAGTATCTTGCGTTAAATAAGATTAGAGTTGAATAATTAATTGATTGATTGATTACTTAAGCCAAGGCGAATTAAATAAAAAATAACGACTTTGCAATGTAATTCCTACGTAATTGATGCATGTAAATAAAATTAACTAACTTAGTTTTAGGCACCGCGTTGCGTATATTGTTTGGTGATGAAATTGTAAAAAAGGAAGAGCTAGTAGAGGCTGCACTAGGTCTAGAATAGTGATTCTCCTCTAAAGGGAACGTTATTTTAGTACCCTCGCTTCCAAACTCATTTTTGGTTAATGTAGACTAATTTGGGCATGGGTAAACTTACGATTCTTGCTAATTATCCCATGAACTCCACATGGGAGAAAGGCATGAACAAGGTTTATGAGTTTTCTCAGAACTCATTGGCGACTCCTACTTGTTTCATACAAAAAAGCGTAATGATAGAATCAATTCTAATTCAAGGTCCCCCAACAGTCAGGAATTCAAAACCTAATACACGCTAACAAGTGTAAAGTCCTAGGCTTTTAAAGGGCCATGGACATCTAAGTAAGGATCCCCTACGATGGGAACACCCTCTTTACAGTTGTGACTCCAATGGGGACTTAAATGTTACAAGATTAGTTCTTAGTTACGGTCCAAGGTTTCCAACACTAGGTTGCCTATGGGTTGTAACGGGAATTAACTTGGATAATATCTAGTTAGAGAGCGAGACTTGAACGCATAATATCTTCCTTTTGCATAAAAGTAAAAACCAAACAAGAAACATTAAATCACGCATATTCATAGCACACTTTAACCTTTGGGGATTGGCTCATTGACTAGGGGTTGCCAACACTTATCCCGAAATCAATAACAATCATCCCACCCATATCGCCAACAAAATGTTTGGAGAGCGATGCCATGAGTTAACACGTTGAGTGATTAATTTGTGCATCGTTTCTTAAGATATGGTACCTTTGGACACCCAAGCCTTTGACCTTAGAATGGCATTGTGTGTATCTTGGCTTATAGTATGCTTATGTGATTACGTGATTATGTGTGACGTGTTAGGATAGCTTTTTCTCTTTTTTAGTTTGGTTTAGTTTCCCAATTATGAAGTTGTCTCTTCGTAATTTTGAGTCGTATTCGAAGGGTAACATAAAAAAAATCGAAAAAAAATGATGACAAATATATAAAAAAAACGCTCGAATTTTTACGAGCAGGTGGTGCACGCAACTCATTGAGTTGCGTGACCTCGACCAGCGCAAGTGATTCGGATGCGCGCGCTAGCCGTGCACAGCCTAGGAACTTGCGCGCGCCCACTATTACGAGGCATTTTGATTTTTCAAAAAACAAAGTGGTTCGTTCAAACAATATCTTCATTGAAGAATTGTTTAAGGGTGATGTTATCCGTTCGAATATACCTTGCGTTCTTTCCTCTTTTTTTTGTCTACTAAACAAGCGTATCGATTTACTTATCCTTTCGTACTTCGTTTAGGGCCGGTTTTCAAGCTTGGGAACGAAGACTCCCGGGCACTCGCATTCTACGTTTACCATCAAACAATCCACCCCTTTCAAACCACCTTCCCTCGACAAATAGTTCTAGTACAACAACAATGTCGACCATTGAAGAACTTCAAGAAGAAATTCTTCATTTGAGAGCATAAAAGGCTCAAGAAGCCGAGGAGAAAAGAATTAAGAAACTCAAAAAGGCTAAAAAGAAAAATGCTACAACTTTAGCCTTGCAACAAAAGATGGAACAATATTCCATCAAAGAAAAGTTGTTGGAGAAGCTAGTTCTTTGTCTACTATAGGGAACAAGTACTTCAACGCAGAAAAGTTTGCTCCTCCCGCAGGACTTGCTTTACCAGAAAAGTTCGTAGCTAAGTACTTGCCAATATTTATGGGACCAATAATCCACAAAACCATTTAATGTGTTTTACTGGCACCATGGCATTAAAGGGAGTTGATCCTAATCTTTATGCTTTGATTTTCCCTTTATCTCTAGACCCAACCGCGAGAGAGTTGTACTATTGGCTAGATCCAAAATTCAAAATAACATGGGAATATGCAGTTTCGGCTTTCATTACCCAATATGAGAGTAACGTAGAGTTCAAATCGACTTTAAGTGAACTTGAAATGTTTAAGCAAGGCGACGATGAAGGTTTCCCTGCTTTGTATGGTAGATGGCGAGAAAAGGCGGCTTACCTTGCCCAAAGGCCACCTGAACTCGAGTTAGTACAAAAAGTCATTGACAATTGTCATGAAAAGTACAACAAGCATCTACATTACCTTGGTTTAGACACTTTTCAAAAGGTCTATTATGTGGCTACTAGTATTGAATATGAACTTGCTAAAGAAAAAGAAAACAAACCTTATCATCATCAACCTAAAAATAACTTAGAAAAGAAGTATGATAATACCTCATCCTCTATTGATGTATTTGTGACTTCCACGCAATATAATAATACGAATCCATATAACAGTAATGATCCTCGAAGAAGATGGACAAAAGAAAGAAAATTTACACCATTTCCTGTGAGTAACAAAGAATTATTAGAAAAATTGAGCTCTAGCGGCTTTGTCTGTAAGCACAGACACAGCTCCTCAGGATCTCGTTTGCTTGCTTACTATCGAGAAATCCAACAAATCAATCATTTTCACTACTGATGATTTGCCTTCAAAATACATTACCCACAACAATGCATTATACTTAACTATGGGGTGCAAGGGATAGAATATCCCACTTACATTAGTAGACAATGGGTCAGCTGTAAATGTGTGCCCATTGCGAACATCAAAAAATTTAGGCCTTAATCTAGAAAAAGATTTTCAATCAACAACTAAAATCATTAGGGCCTATGACAACTCGAGGAGATTGGTGTGTGGAACTGTTAAGCTACCAATTACCACAGACCCACTTCAAAAGATGGTTGAAATCCATGTCATGGACATTAAACCCACATTCAACCTTCTACTTGAACGTCCATGGATACATGAGCTTAGTTCAATACCATCCTCACTTCATCAAATGATTAGGTTGAACTATCAAGGGCTTCCAATGGCTATACATGCTTCTCCTCTCAAAATAGCTTAGCTATAAATGACCAATCACTTCTAGAAATAAACAATGATAATGATGAAGAGGACATGTGGGGATTTTCCAAGGAGCTAATCTGCACAATCGAAATGGAAGAAAGCCTTGAAGAACCATTCAAGCTTGCTCCATATTCCACCCGGATAGTAAACAACATCTTTTTTAAGTGTAGTTACTTTCCTGGGATGCCTTTGGGAATAAGAATGAAGAAATCTGTTATACTTCCTATACCAAAGAAAAGTTTCTGTTTTGAATTGGGATACAAACCAACCAAGGAAGAACTAGAGTCTCACGATGCTAAAAACAAAGCACGTAGAGACAACAATAAGAAAGGGATAATAACTTTGCTCCCATCCCATCAACACACCCTTGATTGACAATTCATTAAGGAGGCAGAAGATTACCCATGTTATGACTTTCCAAAACCATTAGTTCTTGAAGGAATCATGATGCCTGGATTTGAAATATTTCATTATTGCTACTTCTTGAATAACGATCTTGAAATCGTTGAATCAAAACACCCAACACCAGGGTGCTATGATAGGCAAGCATTCAACTTGCTATTTAGGCAAGAGCAACCATGTTGCTACAATGACTAATCAGAATGCCATCCAAGATGAAGCTTTTGACCCAACCTCATTGATCACCCCTTCTAATGAAACCTTCGAGCATGGATGGAGGAAATCTTTCAAATAGACCAATCATAAAGGTGATAAGTTGGAAATCGTCATAGGCGAAGGGAAGATGTTTGAAGAATCGGATGACGAGTTTAGTTTAGACTTTAAGGAAGTAGAAAATTTGAGCCTTGTGGTCATTACTGAATCTTTATTTTCTAGTTATGAGGACGAAGATCCTAAAAAGGATTCTTCTTTTGATGTACTCTATTTTGAATTCAATAATATGAGCTCTATTTCCGAGTATATGCCTTCTCTTGAATCTTTTGAATGCTATAACAATCAATCTAATGAAGATGATAATATTAAAAAACTAGTTGAATTAATGAATGAATGAGAACAAAATAACCCTATAATTGAAGAAACTGAAATAGTCAATATAGGAACCAATGAAAACAAAAGGAAAGTCAAAATTGGCTTAACTTTAAATCTGAAAGAGCGATCGATCCTCATATCGACGCTCAAAAAATTCGAAGACGTGTTCACTTGGTCATACAAGTACATGCCTGGAATAGATAGAGAAATTGCGGAACATACCATTCCTTTGAACCCTACCTCTAACCAGTAAAACAAAAACTTTGACGAATGAAACCTGATGTCGCTTTGAAAATAAAAGAAGAAGTACAAAAGCAATTAGGCACCGGTTTCATTCGCCTATGTAATTAATCGGAACGGGTAGCGAACATCGTCCCAGTCCCTAAAAAGGATGGAATATTTCGCCTTTGTGTCGACTTTATGGACCTTAACAAGGCTAGCCCTAAAGACGATTTTCCTCTACCTCATATTGATATATTTGTAGATAACACGACTGAACATGCGATGTTATCCTTTATGGATGGATACGCAGGTTACAACCAAATTCTAATGGTAAAAGAAGACGAAGAAAAGATATGCTTTATCACCCCTTGGGGAACATATTGCTACACAGTCATGCCATTTGGTCTAAAAAATGCAGGAACTACGTACCAAAGAACAACTATGACTCTCTTGCGTGATATGATGCATAAATAAATATAATTGTATGTGGATGATACGATTGTAAAGTCCAAAGATAGAATGGGACTTAAAATCTTTACTCAAATTTTTATCTTTCTCGCGTGCTGATCTAGGTTTCTTCAATCTTTGTCGCGGCTTCATGCGTTTGCTAAGGTCTTCAAATAAGCGCATCGAATGATGATGATGATGGACACTAAGAGTGGCTGTCCCAAAAAGCGCTTGATAGTGGGTTCAACATCCCATCTTCATGAGAGCACGACTTGAGAGCGCAAGAGCTAGAACTTGGAGAACCCACTTCCTTGCATCTTGAGCTTTCCTATTACCATGAGCATGCTCCAAAAGTATCTTCCACCTTAGTAATCCATCCATATTAAGACCCAAACCTCGTACAATACCTACAACCACAAAAGGAAAGCAAATAAAGAAGAAAAGAATAGAAAAACCATCAAAATGCAAAAAACCACAAAATAAGAGAGTAAAAGGTAAAACAAATAGTAAAACGACCTAAATGCTCGTCAAATGGGTGTCATTTATGACACCCATCAGTCTCCCAAAAGGAACTTGATGAGGTTACCCCTGAAGACAGAGACGGGGAAGAGTCTGCGTTTGGCTTCGGGTCAGCTGATGAAGAGGTCTCTCAAGAGATCAGGGTCTATCCTTGAGGATAACAATGATGCTCCTCTCTCCCCACTTGAGGATAGAGAGGTTGAGGAAAGGAAGAAATGGGACGATAAGGATGACCCCTTTAGATCCACGTCTCTGCTAAAGATAGATATATCATGGCGAAGGGGATTGAAAAATTTGTACTTAAATAGCCCTTTGGGGAAGGATATACAATCCGGGTGCTGGATGAGCTATGCACCATCTCCTAGAAGGATGATCAGGAGAACGACAATGCCTACTTTGGCTGTTATGAGGCGGCGTATCTGGCTGGCCTCCGGTTCCCCCTTCATGACGTTATGAAAGCCATCATAGAGATTATGGCCTATGCGTCTGGCAGTTAATCCCAAACTCATGGGCCAACATCCTAGGGTACGTCGCTGCCTGCGAGATGCAGGATCTGAACCCTGGTTGGCCGGCAGTCGCACATATGCACTATGTTAGCTGTAACCCAGGCGGTGTGAGAGCGTGGTACACTTTGAGAGCTTATCCAAATACCAAATGACCTTGGACAAGGTGTCTTAGTATGATAACTGGAAACGCCAGTTCTACCTGCTGTCTACCCCCACCCGGTGGGAAAACCGTGAACTGTGCCAGTATAATAAGAAACCTGACCTTCTTGGTCAGAAACGTGCTCTTCCCTTGATCCAAGGGGACATCTATGACTAAATAATAAAGACGGGGTTCTTTAAGCTCAACCTGAGACTCTCTCAACCGCAGACGTAATAAAGGTTCCAAAAAATTGGATACCATGTGCGCGTGGTTTAGAGATGAGGTGTTCTTATCCACCTGCGGGCTGAGCAAAATGTTCACAAAGCGTATATTTGCTGCACATCCGACAAAATGCCGTTTGTACTATTGCCTTGTCAAGTAATTATGCTATTGTACTGAGTGTTTGTTTAGTTTTGTAGAAGAAGCTTTGAGGATGATTTCGGAAGAGAAGACCCCCAAACGGTCCTCCGCTCACATCTGTAAGGATCTAGAAGGTAGAACCACTAAGTTAAAAGCTAAGGTATGAACCTGTCTAGCCCTTTGACACAACATTCACGAGAGATTTACTGGTCGTATGCATGATAAATAATTTTATTTTCAGGGTGGAGAGGTCCCTAAGTCCTTCACCAAGCATATGTTTAAGCGGGGACGAGACGACACCGCCTTCACCCCTGTTAAGTCTGTCAAAGCCGCTTCCAGGAAGACTGCCCAGAGGGTTCTTTTGGGAAAAACTATTTGCAGATCAGGGGGAGGAACATTACACTAGTAGGCTTCGGACTCGGCCTAGACATGGCCAAGGGTTCTTTTGTTCCATCTGGCCTCTCTGCGCCTGTTTGTGATGCAAGCCTGAAGGTTCTGAAGGTACATATAATCCTTTCGAATCTTCGCCTAAGCTTGGCTGGCCCTTGCTAGTGAAATCTCTCTCTCAATAGGCCTATTCGTCAGACAGCCGGCATCAAGCTGGTGCCTGCTATATAGCCCACTCACTCACTTTCACATATGGTGCAGATCAATCCCCCCGATGGCCGGACGTGCAGGCGCATGTCAAGGCTATGCTTGGAGCTGTCTCCAAGAAGGAGAAGGACTCCATTCCAGGTATAGAGACGTTCAACCTAGAATGCATCCTGAGCCTCTTGTCCAAGGTATCACTGATTTTCTTTTTAAGAAATAATAACTATAGATTCGCCTGTATTTCTCACACCATTGCATCTGCAGGCTATGTTAAGAGTTGACGGGCTCAAGCAGCCATACACCCAGAAGAGAGAGGAGGTAAATAGAGCTAATACATCGGGTAGGGATTCTGAAGATGTTGCACAATATGAATGTATAATAAATGAATTTAAATCTAAAGTTGTGGAACTGAAATAGGCAGATCAAATAAGGGGCCTGACTACAGCTTTGGATAAGGCCAAGAACAAGGCCAGTGATGCCGAGACCTCTCTAAAAAAGGTTGAGGAGGACCTCAAGGCTCTGTAGGGTGTTTCCCAAGAGAACACTAATCTCAAAGCAGAGTTTGAGCGTTTGTAGCAGGAAGCTGAGTAGGTCCAGAAGAACATCAGAGCTACAATTGAGGCGAAACAAAACCGCGTAGTTGCTGAGAATGAGACCGACTCCGACACCTGGATGAAGATTGCTTAGAATGCACTTTATCTGGGGAAGGAGTATGGCATTTAGCGCTTGCTTTCCAATGCGCTAAGGATGTCGTGTATAGGAGAGAGAAAGGGCATCAAGAGCTTGAGTCGTCCAGAGCCTGGACAAATGCTGAGCTTGAGGGGCCGGCTAAGGCGCTTCTTACAGCAAGAGAGGCGATTGAGCTCCTGTCTGAAGAAGAGCAGCCCAAGGAGTAGGACCAGGCGGGCCAACCCTATATTTTAGTGGCAGTATGCCAAATTTATTTCTTCTGGCCAGCGAGCTGTGTATTTGAATGTTTCCATCAACAATTTTTAAGTTTATTTCCTTCCGGATGGTGATCCGGTTTAACATTTTTCCCCGGCTCTTAGTGGTTGGGTCTATTTATGAAAGTACGGACTAAGTTTGTTTTGTATTATTTAAATTTGAACATAAATTTTGCTTATATATATGCTTGAATTTGCCTAACACAATAAAGCAATCGGCGGGTAACATCCCAACTGTACTTGCACCTTGGCGGCTATGTGGTTGGTTTTACTAACTTGCCAATTGATTGGCTTAGGAACTTGTTATACTTTAGAGAGTATGGGAAGTTCCTAAGTCAATCAATAACAGTAGTGATTGCCCCAAACCAATCGCATAGCCGTCCAACTACTCAAGCGGGCAGCCGTCTGGCTAGGCGGTTGAACTGATGCACTTCCTCTCCTTCGCCTAAGGTATTTGCATTCCATTATACTTAATGTCCCTTTGCCCTATTGGGAGAACTTGTACAATTTTGTTGAATAATCCAAGTTGGAAATTCATTAGGCAACCATCTGATGTCACTAGACATCCGACTTTTTAGCTTAATCATTCTTTAGATTATTTTGGCTAGATGGCTATGAGTTGACCAATTAGGTCGTTTAATATTTGTCGTCTGTATGAGTATGTAGAGCACTTGGTTACCAGGATGGGAGATATTCTCAACGAAGATTCCACATGGATGGGCGTTGCCGAACGCCTTACTCATGTTTGAGCAGACAAATTTATAAAATATAATATCATCTAGCCATTGGCCTCAAGTTTTAACATTAATTTAGCCACTAAGCTTTTAACATAGTTTAATTTATTCAGTTGACCGTCTGTGCATTGCACAAGAGGTTTTTATCATTACGCATGCATATATACTAGTTAAATTACATAATTGAAAACAAAAGGAAACTTTTTTCATTGATAGACCTTTTATTTACAAAAAATTTACAAATCTCTAAAGTAGTAATTTTTCAAGTTGTCTATGTTCCAAGTTCTGGGCAGCCGCCTGGCATTTGAAGTTTCCAGGCGATAGGTGTCGTTTCTTACTTCCACATAGATCCGCTAGGGGCCTTTCCAATTTGGAGTTAGCTTTCCATGCTCATTAGCCTTATCGGTTGCCTCCATCTTTCGTAAAAAAAAGTCCCCAACTTTTAGTAGCCGTTGTGCACTCTTTTGTTGTAGGCACGGTTCATTATCAAACGGTAAATCTCATGAAGCAAGACAACATTGCCCTTGCGCTTCGGGAGTGAGTCTAATGCTAGCCGCATGGCCTCCAAGTTTTCCTCTTCATCGTATAGCATGACTCGTAGAGTCGGCTCATAAAGCTCGATGACCAAGACGGCTTCAGCATCGTAAACCATGAGAAATGTGGTTTCGCCGGTTGCCCCTTTCTCAGTCATCCAGATGTCCCATAGGATATGAATTAATTCTTCAGCCCACAAACCACCGGCTCTTTCAATTTTCTTTTTGATGCCGCCTGAGATGAATTTATTGAAGGCTTCAACTTGGCCGTTTGCTTAAGGTCAGCCGACTGATGTAAAACAATCTGAGATCCCTTAATCTCCCAACCAAGTGTTAAGTTGAGGCATCTCAAACTTAGGGCCATTATCAAACATCATAGACATAGGTACCCCATACTAGGTGATGATGTTCTTCCAAATGAAAGAGATGACATCCTTTGTCTTGATGCTCTTGACCGCCTCTGCTTCCACCCTTTGAGAAAACGGCAAATGGATAACAAGCCTTGGCAAAGAGTATAAATGTTCTTTCAATTTCTCAAAGGCCACCTTAGCATCATCTCCCCATTCAAATCTAGTCTTCTTCCTGATTTCTTAGAAGAAGTAAAGGCATTTGTCACCTGACCGGCTGAGGAAACTCCCAGGCGCAGCCAGGAAACTAGTAAGACTCTAAGCTTCCTTGATAGTGCTGGGTGACTTTATGTCAATTACCGCCTGTATCTTGTCGGGGTAAGCCTCTATCCCCCTTTGAGCAATCAGGGATTCCAAGAAACTTCCAACACCCAACACCAAAAACACAATTTTTGGGATTTAACATGACCTTATGTCGCCTGAGTGTGGTGAATATTTCTCGGAGAGCAGCAAGGTGATCCGTCTGTAGCTTGGATTTGACTATCATGTCATCAATATACGCTTCTACCTTCCTTCCAATCTGATTAATGAAGATTGTATTAATCATCCATTGGAAATTAGCCGGCGCATTCTTCTAGCCAAACGGCACCACCGTATAACAGAATAACCCTTTATCAATGACGAAGGTCGTCTTCTCTTGATTTTTTTTCCATAGGGGTATCTGGTGGAAGCTTGAGTAGGCATCCATAAAACTCATCAAGGCATGCCCGGCTGTAGAGTTGACCAGACTATTGATCTTTGGAAGCGGATAACTATCCTTTGGACAAGCCTTGTTCAAGTCAGTGAAGTCAACACACGTGCGCTAAGTACCATTCGACTTCTTTACTAGAACCATGTTTGCAACCCTAATAAGGGAAGTTACATGGCCAAATGAACCCGGCTTTTAAAAGCTTTTTTACCTCGGCAGCTGACGCCTGACTTCTCTCCTCGCCATGATTTCTTTTCTTTTGTCGGATGGTCTTCTTTTTTGGATCCACGGCGAGTTTATGGACAATAAGATCCGGGATGATGCCTGACATCTCTTCTTCAAAGGCAAAGATGTCTTGGAATTCTGTCAGCAAGAGGTGCAAGTCTGCACCCAACCTTTTGAAGGCAGCCGTCCTCACCTTAACAATTTACTTTGGACGGCTGTCGTCTAGAGGAATATCAATGTGTTCGCTAATCGGCAAGGGACGGAGATCATCTGACTGTTCCCCGGTCAGTGATTGCTATTTCTTCTCCTTCATCACCTCCACTAGCTGATCAATTTTTATTTTCTTAGTAGCTTCTGGAGGAAGTGAATTAGGGTCCTTGACATCGTAAAGGTTTATTGGCTCCTTTGTCTCACCGGCTGCAGCAGCCGTTGGTTTGACGTCTGATAGATAACACTCCCTTGCCGTCTTCTGATCCCCTTTGAGTGAGCAGCATGAGAGCCAGGATGATGACGGCTTTGCACTCATTTAGATTTGGTCGACTAAGAATGATGTTATAGGCGGTTAGGTCTTTAACCACAAAAAAACGCACGATCATGTGTCGCCCTTTTCCCTTCTTCCGCAGCCGGATGGGTAGATTAATTTGTCCGACTGGGTGCACGACCCCTCCACAAAAACCAACTAGTGGATGGGAGACGTCGCGCAGGTTTTCCAGCTTATAGCTCGGCTTGGACATACACTTGTGGTTGATGAGATCAGAGGAGCTACCCTCTATAAGGATCCGACCAATCAGCTGGTTGGTGACCTTACACTCAATGACGACTGGGTTGTCATGCGGCCGACGGACTCTGTCCCGGTCCTTCTCAATGATGAGGACGTATAGAAATGTTCCATTAGTAAACATGGCCGGGCCACCGCTTGCGATTCCGCTTGCTATAGTGTAGACCGGATTCTTGTTGGTGTCCAAGCTACTAGTAGGCTGGGCAGTCTTAGATGAATTTCCTTGGATTCATCTTGGAAGTCGCTTTGGACTTCGAGACATAGGACTTCATCAAGCCCTTGTCAACTAGACGGTCCAACGTCCGCTTGAGACTATGGAAGTCGTTGGTTTCATGGCCTAGTTCCTCATGGAAGTGACATTACTTGTTCTAGTTCAGCGACTGAACGAAACTCTTCATTGGATTCGGCTTCTCAATGGTCAACCAGCCCTTTACCTTCATGAAGATGGAGTGGCAGTCTGTATTGAATCCGTACCGTGAGACATACGACTTGAATTTTTTTTTTTTCTTTTTGGATGGCTGATCAGGCTTATCACCCGCCCAAACATCCTTTCTCTTATAGATCTCTTCAACTTTTTAAGCCGGCAGAGCAGACCGACTCTCTTTCTACTTGTCAGACTTCTTGGAGTTTGACTGATGGTTGGACGAGCATAGGTCGGTGGCTTGAATAAAGCTATCCGCCTCTATCAACGCCTCTTGAAGGGTGAAAACCCATTTTCGGACAAAATCGAACTTAAAGATCGACCCATCCTTCAGACCCTTGAAGATTTGTGTGTAGTTTACTTTGTCAGACAGCCCCTGAATCTGGATTCTTACCAAATTGAACCGTCTGACGTAAGAGCGAAGTCCTTTTCTCACTCCCTGCGGTATGGTGCTCAAGTCGGGTCTTGTTTTCTTGGAAGAGATGTTTATTGAGAAGTTGGAGGCAAACAGGAAGGCAAGCTTCCTGAATCTGTCTATGCACCCGGCTGGCAGGTTGCCAAACCATTGTTGGGCTATGGCCTTCAAGGTAGCTGGGAAGCAGCGACACCACATAGCATCCTCCAACTTCTTCATATGCATAAGGTTGGAGTAGGCCATGAGGTGGTCCTCCAAGTTGGAGATACCATCGTTGGCACTAACCAACAAATTTTTAACCTTGGCCGATTGTGCCGCCTTAATTATCTCCTTAGTGAACGCAGAAGTTTTTTCACCAAGTTTAAGAAGACGGAGCTTCCAGTCTAAAGGTTGGACATTGTATGCCGCCTGCCCCCCCAAAGAGGGTCGGTTGCATGAAATGAGGAGAATACTAGCCATTGACCATAGGGGGTATGTACGGGGCATTCCCAATCATTTGAGGCCTAGAGTTGACGGTATTGCCGCCTGTATGGCTCTCATGTAACGATTGGGTATGTAACACCCCGTATTTTCAAACCACTATTTTATGTGCATTTAAACCTATTAAACCTAATTTCTAATTTAAATCTCAATTTACAAATCAAATGCTAATTTAATTATTAAAATCTTTATTTTTATTTAAGGGTTATCCCAAGCTTTTGAATTCTAATTATTTGACAAAACGATTGAAAATTTTAATTTAAAAGGTTTTATACTTGAGTTTTAATCATTTCAACTATATTTAACATGTCTGAATTTATATTAGCTTTAAAGGGTGATTCCTAAAGCTTAAGCGTCAATTCAGTAAGTGTTTATAAATTATATGGAATTTCAATATTTAACATATCACAATTGATCGGGGTTATCATGGGTGATTCCTTGACTGAAGTGCCAATTTGATTGGTATAAAATGATTCTATGGTTTTAAAGACGTTTTACGTTCAATCGTATCAATATCGATGTATAAAGTGGTATTGGGTGATTCCGACAACTTGATTATCAAATTGATATTGTTTACAAACTATTCCGTAATTTATATTTATAAAACTCATTATAATGTCCTTTTATTAATTAGGTCATTATAAATGAAAAATATTATTGGTTTCTCATATCGCCTCTTTATATTGCTTTTATGTATTATATGAACTTTATATATATTTTTGTTTAGTGATTTAAATTATTGTTTTCATTATTATTATTTTAGTTAATATTTATATTATTATTGAGTCATCAATAATATAATCTATATTATTGGTTTTTTTAAACATGCTTTCAAATCGCCTCTCGTTACATCCCTTTCCTAGTCTAGTTTCGGGCCAACTAGACTTTGTTTATTAGACGGGTTTTGCCTTAACACTTTAGTGACTAAATAGATTAATATAGACTTGTTTATTAGCTTTCCTAATTATGTTATTAGGCCTAAATTAATATCTCAATCAAACCCATAAGTGTAGCTTAAGTTAGGGTCTATATGAAGCTCATTTGAAGCCCATTTTCTCCTCCCCTCTCACGGAAGCCGTAAGGCTGATTACTGATCAGTTTCTAAAGTCTAAAACTCCCTAATTAATCATGTAATAACACCCCCCTTTACTCCCCTTTAAGTGGTTATCCAAGACCCTTCTTCTTCCTCTATTTTGAACATACAAAACAAGATGATTGAGCATTATTTTTGCTGCTCGCATCTCATCTGTTTCTCTCCTTCTTTCCCGCAAAATTTTGATATAATCTCAAGGATAAAACAAAGGGATTTTCGTGGGTAATTTACTGCTGCTTTACCTCTCAAATTCATGCACTCAATTGTCCTCAAGAACACCTAGACAATGAGGTGAATGGAGCTTCGTTTGGGGCGTTTTGGTGGGCAACCCTTGCTACAATTTAATCTAACTTTTATGGCCTTAAGTTAACTAGCTTTACTCCCTTAGTTTATAACTATTTGATTTTTGAGTTGAATTGATAGGTAGAAACATGGCTAGGATTAGGTTTATTTGTAATTTTCGTTCACTATGTGGCTGCTGTAATTTGTGTGACGTAGAACGTGAATTAGTGATATTAATCCTTGATTTTGTGCCCAAACTTGATTGATATCAAAGCCTTGATGTTGTATGATATTTGTATGATGTTTTTAATGAGTTTATACATGGTTTTGAGAGTTTATACATTGTTTTGAGGCACAAAATGCACCATAGGTACAGCTGAAATGTTACACACCTGTCATGAGTTTTGTTGTGGTTGTGAGGCATGTTTATCTATTTTTTTTGGCTTATTCTTGCTGGTTAATGTGTAGTAGCATATTTGAAATAATAGGGTATGAGTTCCATGTGTTAAACTTGGATTTTGGGCATGTTTTGTACTTGTTTTTGGGAAAGGAAAGCTGAAATCCGCGACTAGAATTACAGCATGTTGGGCGTGTGTTTAAGATCTTAAATCTGATTTTATTGATTGATTTTCTTGCCTAATTTTATTTAGTATCATGTTAGGATATTATCCAATTAATTTCCCATGATTCTAAGAAAGAGTGATTTGTTTTAATGGCCTAAAAGTAAGTATAGGAGTTGTTGTCATCCATTGTGAAGGTTGTGTGATTCGAGAGTTTTAATGATATGTTTCACCTGATTTCTAATCCTAAATATCTCTAAAGAGGATCCTTTCGATGTCTGAAACTCAAAATATGGGAATCCACTTGGGGGCTCCAATTGATATTCAGGGGAAGAAGAGTGGCTCCTTTCAGTATTTGGTAGACAAGGTCTCTAAGAGAATTATCTCTTGGGCATCGTTGCATCTAAGTCAACCAGCAAAGCTAATCCTTATCAACACTGTGTTGGTAAGCATTTCAGCACATGTCATGAAATGCCTTAAACTGCCACAAAGTATCGCTAACAAGATTGATTCTCTCATAGCGAGATTCTGGTGGTCTAATAGTGGTAACAAGGGGATGCACTAGGTAAGCAGGTCGATTATTCAGCTTCCAAAGAGCATGGGAGGGTTAGGAATTAGAGGCTCCACAGCTCTTAATAATGCTCTACTCTTCAAACAGGCTACTCGAATGCACCTCAACCCTCAACTTCTACTTTCAAAAATCCATAGTGGGTGTCAGCCTTGTGTTTTATGCAACGTGGCAAGGTCATATGAAAGAAGAGGTAACCCCTCTTGGGGTAGGGTGAGCTTGGGAAGAGTTATTGATGTTTTCAAAAAAGGTTTTGCTTGGAAGGTGGGGAATGGTGAGAAGATTAAAGCCATTAGTATGCCTTGGGCCCGAGGGGAGATTCGAGCGGTTAACTCAAGACAGAGGTTGAGGGATGCCATGACCTGGAAGGTTAGTGATTCATTGATGCCCAAACTTCTACTTAAAAGGCAGGGAAGGTTAGGGGTTGCTTTGAATAGGGTAGTGCAAAATCCATCATCTCTATGGAACTCCCATTGAGATCAGATGATGATTACATTTATTGAAAACATCATCCTTCAGGTAATTATACAGTGAAAACAGGTTACTATTTGTGTTCAAAAGAACAGGGAGTTGAGAGGTTTAACTTAACCTCGATGGATCAGGAGTTTTTTAAGCTAATTTGGAGGTTGAAGATTCAACCTAAATGGAAATTTTCGTATGGAGATTATTTCATGATGCTATGGCAGTAAAGACAAACTTAGCAAAAAGAGGGATTCACATGGATGAGGTATGTGACTATTGTGGGGAGGAAATAGAAGATAGTCAACATCTATTTCGTCTGTGTTTTCTAGCAAAGGAGGTTTGGGGGAATGGCCCCTTGACTATTTGCTCTGAGCTTCCTGGGTCCGACTCGATGAGAGGATAGATCCAGCATTATATCCTGCTTTTCTATAGCGAGGATGATTCACATAGTGCTTGTATTCCAAAATTTTTAGCTACCTTGTGGGGGCTTTGGAAAGCTAGGAATGAAGAGGTCTTTAGGAATGTGAGAAGAAGCCCAGGCCTAGCTACGACTCTGGTTAATAGGGCCCTACAGGAGCATGTTTCTTTCACTTTTGAGACAGGAAGAGAGATTCCACCGGACACAGGCAATGGGACTGATCCGTGTCTCCCTCCGGGGTTCTTCCATGTTCAACTTGGAACTCATAAGACCGGATATGCTAGCTTCAGAGTGGAGGTTGATGGATCATGGGAAAAGAAGACATCTACTTCGGGTATTGGCTAGGTTACCACTAGCAAGATCCACCCAAATGGTATTGACGGAGAAGGTAAGCATGGGGCTGCAACATCGGCCTTGCATTGTGAGGCTTGGGCCTGTTTGGAAGCTTTGATTTGGGCTAAGGAAAGAGGAGAACAGGAAGTATTGATTCTTTCTGATGCGGCGGCACTCATCAACAACCTTGAAGGTAAATTAGGTAAAGATATCTCAATTGCTTGGACAATCAAAGCTATCAAGGATACGGGGAAGGATTTCCAGAGGTGTGCAATCATTAAAGTCAATAGAGATCAAGTTCAAAGGGCCCATGACATTGCAAAACAATGTCGGATCTTTGGGTCGGATTTTATTTGTAACTCTTAGTTTATGTTTTCTCCTTCGCATTTGTCAAAAAAAAAAAAAAAGACATGGCCTATTATGTTTTTAGAGTGTTTACTAAAATGGGCTAAGCTTCGTTTCATGTTAAAGGTTGGTTTTTGGGGTGTTTTGTGTGAGTGCTACTGTTGGAAACTAAATCGGGGCTGCTGTGTTTAGGATTATATTTGGGCATGTTCACTCTTGAATTTTAAGTCCGAAATGGTTTTATATGATGCCTATTCAGCATATATATGTTCCATTATTTTTATTTCTCATTTGAAGTATGTTTTATTAAGTTTTTATGATGTTTTTTTGACACATATCTTGCTGCCCAGTTTTGGTTATTTCATGAAACTGTAGTTTGAATTTTTGGTTTTATCAAATGAATTTACAGAATATTTATTATAATTATTTTATATTATATTTTAAATAAGTAATTTGTGAATTTTTGGGTATTGTAAATCCCTAAGGTAAAATATTTTAATCTGTGTTTAAATGTGTGTGGGTTGTAATTGTATTGTCGACGTTGTTATGTTTAAGAGAAGGATAACATTGTCTTTAGCATCACTTCGCCAAGAGTTGTGAGTGCACTTAATTGTTGAATTTCGATAATTAATTATATTCCCAAACTCAGACGATACCTTTTGTGTTTTATTAAGTTGAAGTGTGTTTTGAAATGGAATTTCAATCGAATGTAAGAAATATGATTTTTTATGCTGTTTGAATTGAGTGTCAGACCATTTTTGGCTTCTTTGCAGATTTCTTAGTAAAATATATTATATTAAGTAATTTAAGTGATTTTTGAATTGTGTGTGGGGCCATAGTCGGTTGTGAGGCCGAGTTGCTTCCCGATGGTTAATGAACATGCTAACTACTTGGATTGCGAGTCTTAGGTAGCTCAACCTGGGTTAATTGTCGTCGTTCGTTGGTGTGTAAGACCTTATAGGCATCTACCCATAACCGGGAGTTTGCTAATCATAGGCACGGTCTCTGCAAGATGACCGGGGGTTCGTCATAACAAACCTTAGGAAGTGGATTGCGAGGCCACTAGCGTTCCCTCCATGCCAGTTCTATTGTTTTGAAGGTTTTGAGTTTGAAATATTTTTACTATTAAATTATTAATTATTTGAAGTTTATATATTATGATTGAAATTGAGTGATTTAATGTCGACATTCCTGTTTTAAGTTTAACTGAAATATTTTATTGTTTGACGGTTTTAAGTGATTTCATTTGAGTTTATAAGTTGTTTGTGGTTATGGTTTTTTTCTGTTAATTCAAGTCTAAAATCTTCTATTTCTTATTTGAGGGAGAATTGCTAGTAGCTCCCCATTGATTGTGGAACGTGGTTATAATTTGCAGGTTTCATTTGTTTATTTGATCTCTGTGACGATGGGTTGGAGATTGAGAGTTTAGAGCCGAACTTTTAGGCTTGTATGCCTTTTGTTGTTAGCTGATTGTTTAAGTATTTTGAATTTGGTTTTGTTTGGTTTGATTTTTGTTTGGCCGATAAGGGTTGTTCTGCCCTTTGCTTTTGAATGTAATTGATTGGTGTATGTATAAGTTTGTTTGCTATTTTCTTTTGTTTACTTAGTTTTCGCTTAGCTTAAACAACTTAATTTGGATGTGTGAATGAGTTAAATTTGACCTTTAGATCTAGTCGAAGCTTGACTTTTTCTAATCGAAGTTAAGTAGCCTCCCGTTCAGGCGTAATTCCGCTAACACTTCCAGTTCCAAAAGAATGGGGGGTTACAGTTGGTATCATAGCAAACGGTCCTTTAACTCTCACAGAGTTGCTACAATTTCTTGAGAAATGTGTAGTTGAATTAACAAACTTGAATTTTTGAAGCCTTTACATTAACGAGTGGTACTTGGGCTGGGTAGGAAGAAAGGGTGCGTCATTATCTGTTGAATTTAGGGTAGACAGTGTCGTCTATCTTAATTTGTGTACATGTTAGCATATCTAGGGTTTTCTATGTTTTTTTAAAAGTTTCGAGGATGGAACTTTTATAAGCACGAGTGATTGTAGCACCCGGTATTTTCGAACCACTAATTTATGTGCATTTAAACCTATTAAACCTAATTTCTAATTTAAATCTCAATATCCAAATCAAATGCTAATTTAATTATTAAAATCTTTATTTTGATTTAAGGGTTATCCCAAGCTTTTGAATTCTAATGATTTGACAAAACAATTGAAATTTTTAATTTAAAAGGTTTTATACTTAAGTTTTAATCATTTCAACTATATTTGACATGTCTGAATTGATATTAGCTTTAAAGGGTGATTCCTTAAGCTTGAGCGTCAATAGTAAGTGATTATAAATTATATGGAATTACAATATTTAACTTATCACAATTGATATGGGTTATTATCATGGGTGATTCCTTAAACGAAGTGTTTATTTTATAGGTATAAAATGATTCTATGGTTTTAAAGACGTTTTACGTTCAATCGTATCAATATCGATGTATAAAGTGGTATTGGGTGATTCCATCAACTTGATTATCAAATTGATATAGTTTACAAATATTCTTTAATTTATATTCATAAAACTCATTATAATGTCCTTTTATTAATTAGGTCATTATAAATTAATAAAATTATTGGTTTTGCATATCGCCTCTTTATATTGCTTTTCTGTATTATATGAACTTTATATATATTTTTGTTTAATTTAGTGATTTAAATTATTGTTTTCATTAATATTATTGTAATTAATATTTATATTATTATTGAGTAATCAATAATATAATCTATATTATTGTTTTTTATAAACATACTTTCAAATCGCCTCTCGTTACATCCCTTTTCTAGTCTAGTTTCATGCCAACTAGACAGTGTTTATTAGACGGGTTTCGCCTTAACACTTTAGTGACTAAATATATTAATATAGACTTGTTTATTAGCTTTCCTAATTCTGATCTTAAGCCTAAATTAATCATTCAATCAAACCCATAAGTGTAGCTTAAGTAAGGGTTTATATGAAGCTCATTTGATGCCCATTTTCTCTCCCCTCTCACGGAATCCTTAAGGCTGATTACTAATCAATTTCTAAAGTCTATAACTCCCTAATTAATCATGTAATAAAATCCCCCCTTTACACCTCTTTAAGTGGTTGTCCAAGACCCTTCTTCTTCCTCTCTTTTGGACATACAAAACAAGATGATTGAGCGTTCTTTTCGCTGCTCACATCTCATCTATTTCTCTCCTCCTTTTCCTCAAAATTTTGGTATAATCTCAAGGCTAAAAAAAAGGGATTTTTGTGGGTAATTTATTGCTGCTATACCACTTAAATTCAAGCACTTAATTGTCCTCAAGAACACCAAGACAATGGGGTGAATGGAGCTTCGTTTGGGGCATTTTGGTGGGCAACCCTTGATTCAATTTAATCTAACTTTTATGGCCTTCATTTCAGAGGTAACTAGCTTTATTCCATTAGGTTAGAACTATTGGATTTTAAAGTTGAATTGATAGGTAGAAACATGGCTAGGATTAGGTTTATTTGTAATTTTTGTTCACTATGTGGCTCCTGTAATTTGTGTGACGTAGAACGTGAATTAGTGATATTAATCCTTGTTTTTGTTCCCAAACATGATTGATATCAAAGCCTTGATGTTTTATGATATTTTTATGATGTTTTTAATGAGTTTATACATGGTTTTGAGGCACAAAATGCACCATAGGTACTTCTGAAATGTTGCACACCTGTCATGAGTTTTGTTTTGGCTGTGAGGCATGTGGACCCTATTTTTTTGGGGCTTATTCTTGCTGGCTAATGTGTAGTAGCAGATAAGGGATAATAAGGTATAAGTTCCATGTGTTAAAATTTGATTTTGGGCATGTTTTGTACTTGTTTTTGGGCAAGGAAAGCTGAAATCCGCGACTAGAATTACAGAATGTTGGGCGTGTGTTTAAAATCTTAAATGTGATTTTATTGATTGATTTTATTTCCTAATTTGATTTTGTATCATGTCAGGATATTCCCCAATTAATTTGGCATGATTTTAAGAATGAGTGATTTGTTTTAATAGCCTAAAAGTAAGTATAGGAGCTGTTGTCATCCATTATGAAGGTTGTGTAATTCGAGAGTTTTTATGATATGTTTTACCTGATTTCTAATCCTAAATGCATGGTTGACATGACCTATTATGTTTATAGAGTGATTACTAAAATGGGCTAAGATTCGTTTCATGTTTAAGGTTTGTTTTTGGGGTGTTTTATGTGAGTGGTACTGTTGGAACCTAAATTGGGGCTGATGTGGTTTCTGATTTTATTTGGGCATGTTATCTCTTGAATTTTAAGTCATAAATGGATTTATATGATGCCTATTGAGTATATGTATGTTCCATAATTTTTTATTTCTCATTTAAAGTATGTTTCATTAAGTTTTTATGATGTTTTTTGGACACGTATCTTACTGCCCTGTTTTGGTTATTGCATGAAACTGTAGGTTGAATTTTTGGTTTTATCAAATGAATTTACAGAATATTTATTATAATTATTTTATATTAGTTGAAATTATATTTTAAATAAGTAACTTGTGAATCTTTGGGTATTTTAAATTGAATGGAATAGTGTCCTTCGAACAAGTGTATTATTCTGATAGTGGGTTCAAAATTATTAGAAAGCTTATATATTTAGTAAGATCAAGTGATCGGAATGCCTTGGTGGAGGCCACTTCCGATCAGTAATATTAATGTATAATTAATATTACAGCTTAATCTTGACTAAACCCTTCGGGTCACACCCAAGCAATGAACAAACCGACACGACGAATTAATTCGGAAGAATTAATGAGTCGCCCAAGTAATAAAATTTAGACGTCGGAAATTCGAGCTTGGTGCGTCGAAACCGAGCGTCGGAGAATCTCAAATGTCAAGCCAAAATTTAGGATTGGGCGAGATGGGAAAATGTTTCAAGTAACAAGTAAAAACCTAGCCACACGAATGGCTAGGAAAGCGCGCCCAATAAGAGCATGCAACGTGGCAGCACACATTATGGAAAAAGCATTATGGAAATGGAAATGGAAATGGAAATGGTTTAACTCTTTAGGGCTCGGATTTTATCCAAAAAACGACAAGAAATGCATTTTCCGAGGGGTTTTGTTTTTACGAAAAATTTCAAGTCTTTCCAACCTTGAAAATTAATTGCATATTTATGGTGGTTACGTGTTTGGTTCAATACATATTTTATTTGTAATTTTAAACCTCTTTAGGCATGATTACTTGGTGGTAATTTGTGTTTGAAAGCTTGGTTTTATTTTTCACATAATTGCAAATTAATTGCATTAAGTTTGAAATTGTTGTTCTTTGAGGCTTCCAAGTACTAAAGATTCAACCTTTTAATTATGTTAAGTGATTGAAACTTTGAGTTACTAAATTCAATGAATTTTTTTTAAATTTTGTTGATTTAATCATTTTTTTAGTTTATTGGAATCATAAAGTTTGAAACTTGTGATAGAAATTTGTTTATCTTCATATTGGAAGATATAATTTTTCAAGGATTCACAAGTATTAAAGGTGGAATCTTTATTGAACTTATGTTCCTTTTTCCAACTCGCTTTCATTTTGTTAAAACTCAAGATTAATTTAAATTAATTAAATTAATAGTGAGTAATTTCCTTCTTATTTTTGTTTCACCAAGTTAAACTAATTTTATTAAAGAATGGTTCTTGGATTAATTTTGGTTTTATGCACTTGGATGAATTAATTTAAGTTGGACTTGTTATAATTTTCATTTTTTATCAAAATTAATTGATTCTAAAATTTATTTAGTAATTGATTAAATATGTCACAAAAAGTCGGGATTTTTCCAGAAGCATGAGCACCAAATCGAGGCCTAAGATCCCCAAGCATGCTATCGGCTAGCCGGGTTGCTCACGCAACCCACATGGGGCTGTCGAGGCTGCTAGGCGCCTCGAAATGGTGCACATGCGTGTGGTGGCTGCTGCACGTGCAGCCCTTGGCAGCCTTGTGGCTTGCCGTGGGTAAGCCGCCTAGGGTGCTTGCATTTGAGCTTACTTGAGGGTTGTTTTTGTGCATAGCTTGGTACATCATTAAGGGGAATATGCGTAGACATTGCTTGTGAAGTAATGTGGTACAATGATATCGTGCGAGTTGTGAGCACTCCAAATTTTAGTGCTAGACACTTGGATATTTTGGACTACGTAAAGTTTTGCTTATTTTGCTGTTTAATTATTTCATTTATCAAATTTGGTTTTAATTATTTTAATAAATTTTGGAGGCTAAGCCTCGGTTTTTCAAGAGCGGCATTTGCAAATTTTATTTTGGCAAATAATTGGGTTTTACCGGCTTAATTAATTGGATTAATTAAGATGGATGCGAAACTTATTAGGAGCTTCAAATGTTAATTGCGCTTATTTACATAATTGGTTAAAACTACTTTGACTAGTTTTAATTAGGCGTGTTAATTGGATTAACCACCTAGATTAGTTACTAGTTATCTCGTGTTTATGCATTGTTACTTGTTTATTGTTGTAAAATGCATGGGCCATTCACAAATAGTGAATGGATGAATGTAATGTATATTCTTTCACAAGTTTTATAAAAATGGCAACTAGTGGGGCCCGATTAGGATAGAAAATACGGACTGTGATCCGTGATGTATTTATGTAAATCTAAAAACGGTCTGCGTACCGTTGAGTTTTTTTGTAACTTAATATTTAGATTAGTCCTAATCGTAGATACTAGTATTGCATAATTATGGTCAAGTATTGAAGATGGAGGTTCTTGGAAGACAAAGCCATGAAGTTGCAAAAGAAGACCTTTTGAAGACTTGAAAAATTCAAGGGGTCATGCTAGTTGCCAATATGCATCATAATGCTTATGCTTTACATATTCACGATTATTTATGTATGAATTATATATTAGATTCATGTTTAGGATTCAAATGTTGTGATGATTAATTAAGTTCACTTAAATCAACCAACATAGAAACTCTAGGTCCCTAAATATTGAGTAAAATTGTCATTCCAAAACAACACTTATCGACCTATTGAGAGTAGTGATGGGCTACGCCAAAGCGAGGCATCACTACTACTCCCTAGACTCATAAGGCATACCGGGTATGCAAGTTGGTTTTGGTTTTACTCAACGATATGACTGATGGAGTCCTAACATGTCGTGGCAAAGTGGATAAATTGTTGAGAGAGCATTAGATGTGCCGATTTATTCAACCAAGAGTGGCTTAAAGCCATTAGCAAAGCGTTGCTTACCTTAGGAGATTGAGTGTTAAGACAAGCCAAAGCATGCTTAACCACTCTTTGTTTCTTTGGATCTTAGAATCGACTTATTCTCGCCAAATCGGGACAAAATTAATGCGTGGATAAGACGTTTAATAAGATTGAAAAATTTGTATGAATACCTTTTAATTTTCAAAATTATTATGTTATTTACTTGAAAAAATGGTTATACTTTACAATTATATTTATAGAATTTTAAATCAAACTATATTGTGTTCCATGATTGGTAAAGGAAATTCTTGAGAATAGTTCTCAAAGAAAGGAAAAGCATTTCTAAAATACTATTCTCATCAATGACTTTTATAAAAGTCCGAAAGGACGGTTGGACATCATGTAGGTAGTTTTGATAAAACATGATGTATTGAGTTTTAAACTCAAATTGTCAATATTTGACAACCAACATCCCTTTTCGTTGCATACATAAATGAGTAGGACTCATTGATGTAGTAATTCAAGCGTGAATTAAAGGAAAAGATGGAACTTTGTTTTACGGCGCATTATATGCTTAATTATGCCTAACAAAGTATAAAAGTCAAAGACTCTTACAAAAATGGTTCTTAAAGATTATGAGATAAAGTATGATAAGAAATATAGGAAACGAGGAACAAAGAAAAGGAATGAGATTCCATTTTACTAAAGAATTCATGTTATTAAAGTTAACTTAGCAACTCATTATCTTTACAAGTATCGGATACTACTTGAGTGTTCCACTTTGAAAGTGACCTCAAACTATTGAAGATAAGCTAAGTTATCGACTTACAAGCTTAGAATGAAGCTAGTGGTGCTACATCAGTTGTAAGGTCATATGCTTTGTTAAAAGACCTTTAAGCTAAGGCTGGAACAAATAAATGGTTATTGTGTTCCATAATTAGCAATTAATCCGTTTACAAACAAAAAGGCTCACATTCAAAGCAATGAGCAATAGTTTCAAATTTATTTGAATGGCATGGTTATCTAAACCATGAGTCAAGAATGCTTGATTATAGACAAACATTTTCTTAACATGATAAACTGGCAAAAGCTCAAAGTCATGGGTATGATTTGCGTTCCGAACATCTTTAGCAATGTCACATCAACAACAACGTACTCAAGGCTCTATTAGATAGGCTCTTGATAGTTGATCAATTTGGAATCATTCTAAGACAAGCAAGTCTTACTTGTTGAAACCGACAAAGTAAAGAGCTATTGTTCTTGGTATAGACAATTGACTCCGAAAGCTAAAGAGGATTCATTTACTTCAACGTTTCACAAAGAATTTTAAAGAATATGGCTATATTCATGAAATGTGAACAAACTTGACCTTGAATAGTTTAAGAGTTAAGTGAAGTACATAATCGACTTGGCAAGATATCAAAACTTCTAGATTAGATAGAGCGATATTTGCTTGAGCAAAGCGTGGCACAAAGTTATGAAATTGAAATTATCATAAATAACTCTACTAAGAACATAATGTGTCTTCATAGAGAACTCGATGCCATTTAAAATGACTCGAACAATGATGGATCACATACCTTCTTATAAAGTTCTTAAGATTTCCACGAAGGACTAATGTTACACTAAACAAAATGTCGAAGCTAAGAAAGGACTCCATATTTAGTTATTGATAGAGATAGAGTTAACTTCTAAATGTCTTTTCAAGTATATGTGACAAGGGAATAAACGCTCCGTCAATTGTCTATCCCTAGATCAAATACAATTTATACAACCTAAACAAACCTAATACGAGTATAAGGCAAGCATAGGGGTTAAACCACAGGGAACGAATAAACACCACCAAATGTTATCGACAATTAAGCTAGTCCGGAATAGTAGATAAATAAACTAAATTCTAAAGATGCCAAAACAAGAAATAAAACACTAAGAGAAATGGTTTAGGTATAGCATTCACTTGAACATAAACAAAGGCATAGAAATTGAATTAATTATGAACTAAACATGCTTGAATATCGAAGTAAAGGATCCAATCTAGCCGCCTTCCGGGGTTAATTGGCTTCTCCTAACATAGCCTCTATGTTTCCACACTAGAACCATATATTGGGAGGTACTATTAAATAACAATCGATAATAATGAACCCTAGCTAAGTCAACTTCCGTTCCTTGTTAGCAAAGATGCACCTTTAATCAACCAACAATGTGCATTTGCAAGAAGATTAAAGAATATCAAGCATATAAAGACTTTAATCACAAATAAATAAATTCTAAACCCTATAACATGCTCAAGATCCAACTACACCACAACCATCCCCTTTATGGGGGAATTACTCACTAATCATGCTAACAACAAGATTAATTAACAAATAATCAAGAATCAACATGATTAACAAGCAATACCAACAACTAAAATAATAATCAAAAGAAAGCAATAAAAATAGAGGAGAGAGAGATAGAGATTCTCATTGATTAAATGTGAAAATCTACTAGCAAGATGATCAATATTCCTCTTCAATATCCAAGCTCAACAATGGTGAAACCCTCACTTTCTCTCTCTAAACTACTCTAATCCTAAGCTAAACCTAGAGAGAGAAGCTCTCCTAAAAACTAATTAGAAAATAGATTAATTGTTAATTAAATATTATTCCTTGTTAATTCTAATTACCCCAAAATTGGGTATTTATACAAAGCTAATAAAATCAAAGAGAAATAGAAAAAATAAAGAAATAAAAAGAGAAAATAAAATAAAAGAAAGAAATAAGAAAAGGAAAGTAAATAAGAAATAAAAATAAAAGAAAAAGGAAAAATAAAACCCCCAAAATCAAAACATCAGACGCTTTTTCCCTCCTTCGCATTTGGCTGGGCTGAACTCCATTGAAGTGCATCACATCACCATCGTTCATCAACTATTATCATCAAATCGTCACCGCTCATTCTCATCATTTATCATCAAGCATCAAATAAAAACCATTCGATCTTCATTAAGAATCACGCGCAGAGCTCGTGGAGTGGTTCGGTCGAACCATGGGTTGGTGTGGCCGAACTACGGGGTTGATTCGGTCGAACCATGGGTGTGTTCGACCACACCTCTTCAATTTAGAAAACTTAGAAAGTTTTTGACTGTTTTGGCACTTTGACCAAACTCCTCAACGGTTTGCCCGAACTCGATAGAAATTAAATTGCTTTGAATTTTGCTGATGCTTGTGCAAATTGGTGGTTTGATGTGGCGCAATTGTTGTTGCTGGTGAAAGGTGGGTTTGCGCGAAGAGGAGAGCTGCTCTGTTGCAGTTGGTTGCTGTAATTGGTGGTAGTGATGGTGGAGCTGGGATGTGAGAGATTGAGGGATGAGAGTAGGTGGTTAATGCGGTGGTTGGAGTCAGGGAAGTGATGTTAAGGGTGGCTGAAGGTGCGGATAGGGTGGCTGAAATTGAGTGGCTGCGGTGGTCGATTTGGGATTATGGTGGCGAGTTTATTGCAGGGGTTGAGAAGGTGGTCGTTTGGTAGCTGTTGGTTTGTGGCTGATTGTGGTGGAAGGAGGCAGCAGCGGTGTGGCTGGGTTTGTAATTGAGGGTTGCGTGAGTGTTGGTGGTCAGGTGCGTGGATTGGGTGGAGATGGAGTAGGGGTTATTGATTGGTTTTGGTGGGCTGTTGTGTGTGGTACGGTTTATGGCTGATTGTGGGTTGACTTGGTGGGCTGGTGGTGATGGGAGTGACGATGGAGCAGGGGAATTGGTGTTTTGTTGTGGTGAAGGATAAGGAGGTGGGGTGATGGATAAGCTGGCAGCTAGAAGCAGGGAAATGTGACACACTTGTCTCGTCCCCGAACTCCGAACTCACTTGACATGAAACTCGGGACCCTACACACAAAACCAAGGAGAAATCAAGACAAATAAAATAAAATAAATAAAATAGTAATAAATAAAGTAAAATAGAAAAAAGAGAAATATAACTAAAACTAACAAAAATAAAACAAAAACTATACAAGCAAATAAAGTAAAATAAAATAACAAAATAAACATAAAGCTAATTAAAACTATGAAAGTAAGAAAGAAAAGGAACGAAATAAATTAAATCAAAAGCAAATAAAATACGAATATAAACTAGAAACCAATTAAATAAGAAATTAAATTAAAACATACTAAAACTAAGAAATAAACTAGAAACTTTATTAAAAAGAAAACAAGAGAATAAAAGAGAAAATAAACACGAAAATAACTCTAAAACTACTCCCTAAGAGTGACATAAATGTCACTCATCAATATGTCTAAAACTCTTAGCCACAGTGGGAATTCACTGGCTCAAAGGGAGCTAAGTGACTCAGTGGGAGCTCACCGGTTTAGCAAGAGCTAGGTGGTTGAGTGGGAGCTTAATGGCTCATTAAAGGCTAAGATAGCTCAAGTGGGAGCTAACTGTTTGTTTTAGAACAAACTTTTACCCAAAGACAATATACATGTCTCTTTGTAAGCATTCAAGTGAGACCACGGGCATTACCTCCACAAACTAATTGAGAACATAATGTTTGTTGCTCTAAGTGGTGTCTTTCTAGAAACTAATACATTTCCAAAACGACAAGTGGGAGGAAAATGAACTTGATGACAATCGAGCTTAGCAACAAACTAGAAATGAGAATCTCGGAAGACCTTAAAATGGCTTCGTGAGAATACTTGATCAAGAATACTCAAAAGGACTTTACAAGTGCCTTAAAAGAGAATTCATTTCTCACAAAACTTTTGATAGTTGGAGTAAGATTAAGAAAATCAAAGGGCTTTGGAAGCACCTTGAAACTCAGTGTTTGATGCAATAACCCCGTATAGGTATAGAATTCACCAAAGGCTTGGGTTGAATCCTATAAGTTTTCTATTAAGTTAGAAATAAACCTAAGACTTACAAGCATCCTATTTACTATTAGATAGTAAAGGAATAATTCCTTGTAAGATAGCTACAACAAATCTAAATTCCGAACAATGGTTAGAGGCCATAAAAATCCGAGATAGACTCCAAGTTTGAAAATCATGTTTGAAACTTGATTAATTTGCATAAAGGGTGAAAGACCTATCGATTGCAAATAAGTTTTCAAGGAGAAAACTAACAAATGTGGAAATGTATATGCATACATAGCTAGATTGGTTGAAAAGGATACAATTAAATTCACGGAGTTGATTTTAATAAAAACCTATTCACCAATCGGAATGCTAAAGTCTTTTTGTGATTGTTTTAGCAAAATTGCTCATATGAAATATGGCAAAATAGATACCAAAACCGCCTTCCTAAAATAGGATTTTGGAAGTTACTATGAATATAGTCTAAGGGTTTTGAAAATCTAACTAAATGCTAGATTTAAAAGCAAGCTCAAGGAATCCGTCATGGGATTAATGGAAGCGTTCCATATATGAATTGGAACATGTTTTTACATGAAGTTAATAAGAGGATTGACTTATGGAGAAACATAGAAATTCATATGAATAAGAAGTTTAGTGGGAGCTAAAGTAAATTATATAAAGGTTCAACGAAAAGTTTATGAACTCTGTTGTGAAATAACCATCAAATGATAAATGCTTAGATTTGAAAGTACTTTCGACAATAGACCAAGCAAAAGACGATAATTATTACATATTGGTATTAAGATCTATTGTATATACTTAATAAAATGTTTGAACGTTTAAAGGATTTTACCGTGTTAAACATGAATTGAAGGACTTTGAAAGACTTTCGACCCGTATGTATAAAACTAAGTAAATGTTTGAACTAAGTATAAGCTAGGCTAAATACTAAGTCAAACATGAAAGACTCTAATAGAGACTTTCAACCATATCACACAGCAAACAGTTTAGCAAGACTTGGTAAAACTGAATGAGCTAAAATGTCACATAGATGGAATAAGATTGAGAATTACTCTGCAATTTAATCCATCATGTACGCTATGATATGGAATCGTCACAGGACTTACTTGCTTAGAGCATGTGAAGTATGTATGTAGTACCAATCAAACTGAATCTACGTAATAGATCGTTAGATTATGGCCAAGAACACCCAAGTACTTGGATAAGTAACAAGATGAGTTCTTGACTTGTGGAAAAAAATACATTTGAGAATTGATGTTGCAAGCACAAACCTTAACAAGGATTAGATCCTTAACAAGGAAGTCGTTTATAAGCACGAGCTAATAATAAGTCGTGGCTTGGAATGGTAACATGGGCGTGAATCCATGTGTAATGTGCAGGAATTTAAGGAAAATTTCCATGATCACAAGTTTATTAGGGTATTCAAAATCATTGTGATCCGCTTGGAAATAAACCCAAAAAAAGCATCATCAGGAAGTCTATTAAAAATATATGTTGAGAATATTGTTGCTTTCATGGAGATAATAAAGAAGATGTTCTATGGAAAGTTCGTTGCTAAACGTTAATTATTGTAGGTTATCAAGTTGAAGGTCTCAATCATGAAAATGAGTGGGAGCCATCACTTGGAAAATAAGTCCTAAATCACATATACTCCATAACATTCTGAATTTTTATCATCTTATTATTAAAGTGATCAGTAATGAAGATGCTAAGATTAGCAAAGTAGTTATAACTAAACCTATTCAATAAGTGAACGACAACATTCACAATTGCATGAAAGAAATCAAGAATATTAGATATGGGTGTGATTTCTATAGAATTTTTATAAAGGGTTACACTCTTAAAACATTCGGAAAAACAAATTATCATAAGATGAACCATTCAGGTTTTGGAGTAATTTAAAATTTCATGCAATTTTTATTACTCCATTTGCTATTTACTTATGGTTTAGAATTAAATAATGATTCCATTCGATTCTTGGAATATTCAAAATAAGGTAACAAGACCAGTCTTGGTAAGGAAACGCCTATCAAGTGAACGTTGAATATGATAATCGAACATTATCCCTAATCGAGGTCATTTAAACGATGGACGATTAATGACCATTTGAGATTAGTGTGTAGTTTGATTTATAGCACCGTTTCATGTGCTACAAGGACATGATTGTCATGAATCATTTGCACAAGTATTGGTTTGAAACCATACTTTACCGACCTTTGAGAATACTTTAAGAGATTAAAAATCGTCATAAGTATACTTCTCATTATTGCTATCGGAACCTTTTTCCTTGACCATGAGTATTGTGAGCTTTCTTGTTTGAGTACTTGTCCGCTTTTATGATTGTGAAATGTCTGCCGTAACAGGGGATTATAACGGCATCACTCGGGCTGCTAGGTCCTCTTAGTAAGAGAAGGTACATTACAAGACTTGAAATGTCCCCTTATTAAAATTAGGGAAGATGTCTTTGTTGTTTACAAGGCCTCTCGCATAGCATGACTGTAAAAATGCATGGCCGTACTCGGATGGATTTTAGAAATCATCTGTTTATTGACAGTTAGACTTGGAATCGAGAAACACTTCTGGACGTAATAAAGATGACAAAATAATCTTACTTATAGTTCATGAAAAGACATTAAGCGACATAGGAAAAGGGCTATACACTAAAAGCACACAAGTCGAGAAGGACAAGTGGGAGATTGAAAGGAATGGTGTCCTTCGAACAAGTTTATTATTCTAGTAGTGGGTTCAGAATTATTAGAAAGCTAATATATTCAGTAAGGTCAAGTGATCGGAATGCCTAGGTGGAGGCCGCTTCCGATCAGTAATATTAATGTATAATTAATATTACAGCTTAATCTTGACTGAACTCTTCGGGTCACACCCAAGCAATGAACGAACCGACACGACAAATTAATTCGGAAGAATTAATGAGTCGCCCAAGTAATAAATATTTAGACGTCGGAAATTCGAGCTTGGTGCGTCGAAACCGAGCGTCGGAGAATCTCAAATGTCAAGCCAAAATTTAGGATTTGGCAAGACGGGAAAATGCTTCAAGTAACAAGTAAAATCCTAGTCACGCAAAAGGCTAAGAAAGCGCTCCAATAGGAGCATGCCATGTGGCAGCACACATGGCAAAACGCCATGTGGCAGCACACGTGGCAGCCACGTTGGCAGCCACCTAGTGGCAGCCAACAACTGGGAGCGTGCCACGTTGGTAGCGCGCCACAATGGCAGGGCATGTGGCAAGGGCCATGGACCCGGGTGATGGGTCATGGACACGGGCCAAAAGAAAGTTGCCCAACCGAACACAACTAGGGGCTCAAGGTTGGGTGACAATGGTTAGTTCACAATGCATGTGAAATGCCTTGGGGACCAAGTGAGAAAGTGGTCCTCACCTAACCATGTGACACTTGTTACTTTTTCCATGGTTTATTTAACTAAGGGTTAAATTCATCAATCTTTTCATGTGGGATATTTTTGTGAAAAAGTACCACATTGAAAGATGAGTGGAATTAACAAGCTATCCTTCCTTATAAATAGCCAAAGCATGGCTTGAGAATTCTTTGCTTGAGTAGAAGTTCAATAGGGCATTGCCTTTGCAAAAACCCTTAAACTCATATAATACTCGGGTTTTGGTCGGGCCTCGCTAACCTCGAGGCGATGGGCCTAAAAGTCGCTAGTAGTTCTCGTGGGTGGATTTCCGTTAGAGGCTCTCGTGTTTTCGGGGCTAAGCTTTCAAGTAAGAGCCCATTCGGTCGGGCGAAGCACGCTCCAAAAGGTAGTAATTTTATCTTAATCTTGTGTTTAATTTAATTATGTTTATGGTTTTATTTATTGCGAGTGCGGTCCTTTTTTTAGGTTTCTTCCCACGGTGAGTCAGACTCATCAAACCTTAACTTAAATCCCTAAGGTAAAATATTTTAATCTGTATTTGCATGTGTGTGGGTTGTAATTGTATTGTCGACGTTGTTATGCTTATGAGAAGGATAACACTGTCTTTAGCATCACTCTGCCAAGAGTTGTGAATGCACTTAATTGTTGAATTTCGATAATTAATTATATTCCCAAACTCAAACGATACCTTTTGTGTTTTATTAAGTTGAAGTGTGTTTTGAAATGGAGTTTCAATCGAATTTAAGAAATATGATTCTCTGATGCTGTTTGAATTGAGTGTATGACCATTTTCAGCTTCTTTGCATATTTCTGAGTAAAATATATTATATTAAGTATTTTAAGTGATTTTTGAATTGTGTGTGGGGCCATAGTCGGGTGTGAGGCCGAGCTGCTTCCCGATGGTTAATGAACATGCTAACTACCTGGATTGCGAGTCTTAGGTAGCTCAACCTGGGTTACTTGTTGTCGTCCCGGGGTGTGTAAGACCTTATAGGCATATACCCATAATCGGGAGTTGGCCAATCTTAGACATGGTCTCTGCGTGATGACCGGGGGTTCGTCCTAACAAACCTTAGGAAGTGGATTGCGAGGACATTAGCGTTCCCTCCATGCCAGTTCTACTGTTTTGAAGGTTTTGAGTTTGAAATATTAATACTACAAAATTATTAATTATTTGAAGTTTATATATTATGATTGAAATTGAGTGATTTAATGTCGACGTTCTAGTTTTAAGTTTAATTGAAATATTTCATTGTTTGTATGGTTTGATGGTTTTAAGTGATTTCATAAGTTGTTTGTGGTTGTGGTTTCAATTTGTTAATTTAAGTCTAAAATCTTCTATTTCTGATTTGAGGGGTAACTGGTAGTTGCTCCCCACTGATTGTGGAACATTGTTATAATTTGCAAGTTTCATTTGTTTATTTGATCTCTCTGACGATGGATTGGGGATTGAGAGTTTAGAACCTAACTTTTAGGCTTGTATGCCTTTTGTTGTTAGCTGATTGTTTAAGTACTTTGAATTTGGTTTGGTTTTATTTTTGTTTGGCCGATAAGGGTTTTTCTACCCTTGGCTTTTGAATGTAATTGATTGGTGTATGTTTAAGTTCATTTGTTATTTTCTTTTGTTCACTTAGTTTGCACTTAGCTTAAAAAACTTAATTTGGATGTGTGAATTAGTTAAATTTGACCTTAGACCTAGGTGAGGCTTGACTTTTTCTAATCGAAGTTAACTAGCCTCCCGTTCAGGCGTAATTCCGCTAACGCTTCCAATTCAAAAATAACGGGATGTTAAAGTTGGTATTAGAGCAAACGGTCCTTTAACTCTCACAGAGTTGCTACAATTTCTTGAGAAATTTGTAGTTGAATCAACGAACTTGAATTTTTGAAGCCTTTACATTAATGAGTGTTTCTTGGGTGGGAAGAAAGGGTGCGTCTTTATCTGTTGAATTTTAGGTAGACAGTGTCATCTATCTTAATTTGTGTACATGTTAGCATATCTAGGGTTTTCTATGTTGTTTTAAAGTTTCGAGGACGAAACTTTTATTAGGAGGGGTGATTGTAACACCCCGTATTTTCAAACCACTAGCTAGTTTATGTGCATTTAAACCTATTAAACCTAATTTCTAATTTAAATCTGAATTTCCAAATCAAATGCTAATTTAATTATTAAAATCTTTATTTTGATTTAAGGGTTATCCCAAGCTTTTGAATTCTAATGATTTGACAACACGATTGAAATTTTAATTTAAAAGGTTTTATACTTGTGTTTTGATCATTTCAACTATATTTGACATGTCTGAATTGATATTAGCTTTAAAGGGTGATCCCTTAAGCTTCAACGTCAATTCAGTAAGTGTTTATAAATTATATGGAATTTCAATATTTAACTTATCACAATTGGCACGGGTCATCATGGGTGATTCCTTGACTGAAGTGCCAATTTGATAGGTATAAAATGATTCTATGGTTTTAAAGACGTTTTACGTTCAATTGTATCAATATCGATGTACAAAGTGGTATTGGGTGATTCCGTCAACTTGATTATCGAATTGATATTGTTTACAAACTATTCTTTAATTTATATTTATAAAACTCATTATAATGTCCTTTTATTAATTAGGTCATTATAAATGAATAATATTATTGGTTTCGCATATCGCCTCTTCATATTGCTTTTTTGTAAAATATGAAGTTTATATATATTTTTGTTTAGTTATTTAAATTATTGTTTTCATTATTATTATTGTAATTATTATTTATATTATTATTGAGTTATCAATAATACAATCTATCTTATTGTTTTTTTTAAACATACTTTCAAATCGCCTCTCGTTACATCCCTTTCCTAGTCTCGTTTCGGGCCAACTACACTTTGTTTATTAGACGTGTTTTGCCTTAACACTTTAGTGACTAAATAGATTAATATAGACTTGTTTATTAGCTTTTCTAATTCTGTTCTTAAGCCTAAATTAATCATTCAATCAAACCCATAAGTGTAGCTTCAGTTAGGGTTTATATGAAGCTCATTTGAATCCCATTTTCTCTCCCCTTCCACGGCAGCCTTAAGGTTGATTACTGATCAGTTTCTAAAGTCTAAAACTCCCTAATTAATCATGTAATAACACCACTCTTTACTCCTCTTTAAGTGGCTTTCCAAGACCCTTCTTCTTCCTCTCTTTTGAACATACAAAACAAGATGATTGAGCGTTCTTTTCGTTGCTCGCATCTCATCTGTTTCTCTCCTTCTTTCCCTCAAAATTTTGGTATAATCTCAAGGCTAAAAACAAAGGGATTTTCGTGGGTAATTTACTGCTGCTCTACCACTCAAATTAGAGACCTCAATTGTCCTCAAGAACACCAAGACAATGAGGTGAATGGAGCTTCGTTTGGGGTGTTTTGGTGGGAAACCCTTGCTGCAATTTAATCTAACTTTTATGGCCTTCATTTCCTAGGTAACTAGATTTACTCCCTTAGGTTAGAACTATTGGATTTTAGAGCTGAATTGATAGGTAGAAACATGGCTAGGGTTAGGTTTATTTGTATTTTTTGTTCACTATGTGGCTGCTGTAATTTGTGTGACGTAGATCATGAATTAGTGATATTAATCCTATTTTTTTGTGCCCATACATGATTGATATCAAAGCCTTAATGTTGTATGATCTTTGTATGATTTTTTTAATGAGTTTATACATGGTTTTGAGGCACAAAATGCACCATTGGTACTGCTGAAATGATACACACATGTCACGAGTTTTGTTGTGGATGTGAGGCATGTTTAACCTATTTTCTTGGGCTTATTCTTGCTGGTTAGTGTGTAGTAGCATATTAGGGATAATAAGGTATAGGTTCCATGTGTTAAACTCTTATTTTGGGCATGTTTTGTACTTGTTTTTGGGCAAGGAAAGCTGAAATCCGCAACTAGAATTACATCATGTTGGGCGTGTGTTTAAGATCTTAAATCTTATTTTATTGATTGATTTTCTTTCCTAATTTGATTTAGTATCACGTTAGGATATTCCCCAATTAGTTTGTCATGATTCTAAGAAAGAGTGATTTGTTTTAATGGCCTAAAATGAAGTATATGAGCTGTTGTCATCCATTGTGAAGGTTGTGTGATTCGAGAGTTTTTATGATATGTTTTACCTGATTTCTTATCCTAAATGCATGGTTGACATGACCTATTATGTTTTTAGAGTGTTTACTAAGATGGGCTAAGCTTCGTTTCATGTTAAAGGTTGGTTTTTAGGGTGTTTTGTGTGAGTGGTACTGTTGGAACCTAAATTGGGGCTACTGTGTTTATGATTTTATTTAGGCAAGTTCTCTCTTGAATTTTAAGTCCGAAATGGTTTTATATGATGCCTATTGAGTATATGTATGTTCCATAATTTTTATTTCTCATTTGAAGTATTTTGGATTAAGTTTTTATGATGTTTTTTGGACACGTATCTTGCTGCCCTGTTTTGGTTTTTTCATGAAACTGTAGTTTGAATTTTTGGATTTATCAAAAAAAATTAGAGAATATTTATTATAATTATTTCATATTAGTTGAAATTATATTTTAAATAATTTTTTTGTGAATATTTGAGTATTGTAAATCCCTAAGGTAAAATATTTTTATCTGTGTTTGAATGTGTGTGGGTTGTAATTGTATTGTCGACGTTGTTATGCTTAAGAGAAGGATAACATTGTCTTTAGCATCACTTAGCCAAGAGTTGTGAATGCACTTAATTGTTGAATTTCGATAATTAATTATATTCCCAGACTCAGACGATACCTTTTGTGTTTTATTAAGTTGAAGTGTGTTTTTAAATACAGTTTCTATCGAATTTAAGAAATATGATTCTTTTATGTTGTTTGAATTGTGTGTAAGACCATTTTTGGCTTCTTTGCAGATTTCTGAGTAAAATATATTATATTAAGTATTTTAAGTAATTTTTGAATTGTGTGTGGGGCCATAGTCGGGTGTGTAGGCCAAGTTGCTTTCCAAATGGTTAATAAACATGCTAACTACCTGGATTGAGAGTCTAATGTAGCTCAACCTGGGTTAATCGTTGTTGTCCGGGGGTGTGTAAGACCTTATAGGCATCTATCCATAACCAGGAGTTGGACAATCTTAGACACGGTCTCTGCGAGATGACCGGGGGTTCGTCCTGACAAAACGTAGAAAGTGGATTGCGAGGCCACTAGCGTTCCCTCCATGTCAGTTCTACTATTTTGAAGGTTTTGAGTTTGAAATATTATACTATTAAATTATTAATTATTTGAAGTTTATATATTATGATTGAAATTGAGTGATTTAATGTCGACATTCTTGTTTTAAGTTTAATTGAAATATTTCATTGTTTGTATGGTTTGATGGTTTTAAGTGATTTCATTTGAGTTTTTAAGTTGTTTGTGGTTGTGGTTTCTTTCTGTTAATTTAAGTCTAAAATCTTCTATTTTTGATTTGAGGGAGAACTGCTAGTTGCTCCCCACTGATTGTGGTACGTTGTTATAATTTGCAGTTTTATTTGTTTATTTGATCTCTGTGACGATGGGTTGGGGATTGAGAGTTTAGAACCTTACTTTTAGGCTTGTATGCTTTTTGTTGTTAGCTGATTGTTTAAGTACTTTTAATTTGGTTTGGTTTTATTTTTGTTTGGCCGATAAGGGTTGTTCTGCCCTTGGCTTTTGAATGTAATTGATTGGTGTATGTTTAAGTTCGTTTGTTATTTTCTTTTGTTCACTTAGTTTTCGCTTAGCTTAAACAACTTAATTTGGATGTGTGAATGAGTTAAATTCGACCTTTAGACCTAGGTAAAGCTTGACTTTTTCTAATCGAAGTTAGGTAGCCTCCTGTTCAGGCATAATTCCGCTAACGTTTCCAGTTCCAAAAGAACTGGGTGTTAGAGGGTATTCCTTACAGATGTATTTTTGAAGCTGTCTGGAAAACTCGAGGTAAAGGCTGACTTAGACAGCTGCTGATTTCGATTTCGTTCGAAACATGCTGAGCATCGGTGAAAGTCTTTTTGCTGCCATCTGGCTGAACACCACGGATGACCTTCCTTGTGCCCATCTGGGCTAGAAGGATTTTTGTCCAGTTAATGGCAGGCGTAGTCTTCTCCTTGGGATGTGGTGTAGGCTGCGTGTCCTTGACTGACTTCTTCCTCGTATTTCGAGGAGATTTTTTTGTCGACTAACCTTTGTTAGAGCCAGACATCTTCTTTTCGATCAGGTCCTTGATCTCACCCTTGAAACTTGTCATGAATTTCATGATATTTTCTCTAGTGACTGGAGCCTGACCTCTTGCCATCTGGGTTTCCCCTTCCGGCTGCCTAGAGAGCCTGCTTGTACCCGCCTGGCGGTCACCTTTGTCCAGGTTATCTCTGGGATGGAGGCGCCTAAAAATGAGTGAATCATCTTTGGCCACATATGTTTCAACTAGATCGAGGATCATCATCCTCCTTGTCTGTAAAGACTTCCGGCTGATGATCCTTGGGGTCAGAAGGCGGTACAGACTCTTAAACCATCTTTGAGATATTCTCCCCACAGACAGCGCCTAATGTTTTGGGTGTTTTTGTCCCTTGGGAGAGTTACAACTTGAAGACTAGTTCTGACTACGCCTATACCTGCAAAACAACGGAGACTCTAGGTTGTTGGAGCTCCGCCTCAGACGATCAAGTTAGAACGTGTTTCGAGAATGTAAAAAGGTGCGGAAAGTAAAAGAAATCTTCTCGGCCGGATTTTAAGATTAGGTGTTTTCTTTGACGTAAGAGAATATAGGGTATGCTGTAATTAATTGTAGGTGTCCCAAAAAGGGGGTAATCTCCCTATTTATAGGGTTATTGGAAAACGTGGCCCTTATTAGGTCACTCTTATCTAATTCTGCTTGGCTGTGCCGAATTACGGTTTTCTCGAGATTTGGACACTAAAGGCTGCCTTTTCTCCCAGATTTTGGGAATGACACGTGTCAAATGGGGGGGGGGGGGATTTGTCCGATTTGGACTAATCTGATTTTAACACTTGTCGCGATATGGTTGGCCCACGTGGTAGGGATATTAAAAAATACCCGACCCGTTGTCCCGATTACCCGATGGAAAATTGTCGTGTATTTTTTTAAAAAAAATTGTCAGTTTTCGGGTTGTTGTCCTGTCGGGTCATGGGCCCATATATATATCTAATCTCCATATATATATATATATATATATATATATATATATATATATATATATATGTATGTATGTATATATGTATGTATATATATGTATATATGTATCCATCCGTTTCTCCAATGTCTTCATCTCAAACGTGCGCAATATTCTTCAGTAGATCTCGTAATGGAGGAGGTAGGTGGTTCGATTTTTGAAGGGTCTTCATTTTCTAAGTTATATAATCAAAGAAAGGTGGTGGTTGATAATGGGTCTTCAATTTCTAGGTGAGAATTAGGGGAGGAAGATGGTGTATAATGGTTGGTGTTGATGATGGTGGTTGGTGACTAACAAAAATCTGGGTTTCTTTTTTCATTTTTTATTTTCTATATTTAATTTAATGTTCAATAAAAAAAAGATCTAATTTAGTTGTACTTGATTGTATGTAATTTTTGTTGTTCTTAACTTCTTCTAATAGTGTGAAGTTTGAGTAGTAGATGGTTCGATTGTTTATAATTTTTTACTTTCTGGAAAATTACTGTCATATCAATTCCGACATCCAGGTACCCTATGACCTGACCCGAGAAAATTGGGTACTCGAAATCTGGGTACCTAGCTTTCTCAGGTCGGGTCATGGGCCGAGTTTTAAACTACCCGATGATCCGGGTATTCGCTTTTCGAGTACCCAAAAAACCCGGGTACTCAGATCTGATCACCCCTACCACGTGGCATGGGTAAAATTACTCAAAACAAAAACCAAGAAAACCCTCTCAATGAGAAACATATAGGGAATAATATTAAGTTGTTGTTGTTAATACTTTATTGGGTGTTTACAACAAAATGTAATTTCTATTGTGTGCCCATTTGACAAACAAATGTTTCAAGAATTTTTAATCGGATCGCACTTATAATTACTTTCTTATAATTTTGTTTAGTAAAATTAGATGATTTTATGGTTGTCATCCTTGTAATGACTACCATTTTAACATTATTAACAAATTATCGAATTTTTCAAATTAATTTATTAATTTTAAAATAATTTTTTTATTATCATTTTCATAATTAATTAAAGAAATTTAGTTTATATTATTACTATAATTAAAAAAATCATAAATTTATCATGAAAATATTAAAAATAAATAAATATAAAATGTAAAAAAATCATAAATTAATTATGAAAATATTTAAATTAATTTTGACATAAAAATAAATAAAATTTTAGCCAATAAAAAACAAAATACTATAATGGTACTCATTTTAAGGGTGACTACCATATAATTTTTAAGAAAATGAATGGTATAAGAAATGTTAAATCAACAAATTTTTTGGATTTCATAAGACGTTTATGAACCTAATAGGATCTTACATAATAAGTTATAGCTGCATTCCACTGCCATCCCTTACCAATTTCAAATTTATATCAACCAACAAATATATCATCTCGCAAAATAATTTTTTAAAAAAATCTTTTATTTTTAAAAATAGGAAAATGATAAATATATCCCTTAGGGCTATGTATAAGAAGCGTAAAGAGGAAATATTGAGGATAAATTAACATTAATTACACCGATTTGCGCGTGATTTTGTCAAGAATTCCCAACTTACTTCCATTTTTGGTAGTATATTTAATGCTTATATATAGCCCTAAGGGCTACATATATAGGAATTTTAAAGGGGGGAAAGTTAGGAATTTGTAAATGCAACATTGATTAAATATTATTAAAACAAAAGATAGAGAGAGAAAAGAGGAGAGAGATTGGAAGAGAGAGGTTTTTAAGTGGACCCACCTTTTTCTTGGTCGGATTGTATCACGTGATGGGGGACCACATGTTGATTGTTCCACTAAAAGTTTATATGGTACCATTGAATCCTAAGTGGTACTATTTATGCATAAATTTTGTACAATAGAATGCATATATAATACCATTATGTGCATATATAGTATCACTGTATATTTAGTGGTACTATTTTATCATCCAATGTTACCAGAATATGCATTCGTTTGTACATATGTATAATTACATGAATACCCCTTGTTATGCATTTGTAAATGCCTAACTTTCCTCCATTATTTTTCTAGTTCCTCCTACATATATTGTTACCCATAAAAATAAAAGCCCGTTGGACAAGATATGTATGCTAGTGTAATTTGACCAATAATATATTTATGAATAAGCATTAAATATAAAAAGAAAATTTGTCAGAAAAAACCTATTATAACATTCTTTTTGTCAGAAAAAACCTTTTAAAAAATTTTTGGCCAAAAGAAACCTGTTTCAAAAAATTTTTTGTTGAAGACAACCACAACCTCTAATTAGCCTCTAATTACCCCTAATTATAATTAAATCTTATTTAATTAATTAAAAATCATAAATAAATTTATAAATTAAAAAAAACCATACACCACCCCCACACCCCATCACCAGCTGCCACACCTGGTAGCAACCGCCCCCACCCCCACCGGCCACCAAAACCCCCCACCCCTCCCCTTCCCCTGCGCTGGCAAAGTCCCTACCCCCTACCCCTCCTATTCCTTTCAACCACCACCACGACCACCCACCCATCACTAAACCCTAACCCCAAAAACTCCCACCCCCCTCTCTACCACCACCACATAACGACCACCACTCAATTTCCCACACCCTTAAACGACAAGGGGAGATCGTTTATGGGTGTGGAAAAAGGAGGGGGTTGGGTCTCTGGTCGTTGCGGTGGGTGAAAGGGAGAGGGTTGGGTCTCTTGTCGGCGTAGTGGAGGGGGTTTGGTCGGTATCGGAGTTGGGTAGTGGTTCAAGGAAAGAAGAGGGTGACGTAGGGCGGGGGTTTGCCGGTGCAGGGGGGTAGGGATTCTATTCGCCAGCAGTGGGTGGGGGTGGCTGCTACCAGGGGAGGTGGAAGGGGGAGGTGGCAGGTGGTTATGGGGTTGGGGGGGGTAGTTTAATTTTTTTTTTTTTTTAAATTTATCAATTTATTCATTATTTCTTAAAAATAAATAAGATTTAGTAGTTAATTAGGGGTAATCAGGGGTTAATTAGGTAATTAGAGGTTTTGGTTGTCTTCAACAAAAATAAAATTTAGAAACAGGTTTATTTTGGCCAATATTTTTTAAGAAAGTCTTTTCTGACAAAAAGAGGGTTATAATAGGTTTTTTTGACAAATTTTACAATATAAAAATATTATCTTTGATAACTACACATTTTTTTGAAAGACATGATAACTACACATTTAGATGTCTCTAATAAGGGCATGTTCACATTTATTACAGTAAGATGAGCTGAACTGAACTGACTGAACTGAACTGATTGGAGATAAAGTGAACAGAACTTAACTGAAATGATTGGAACTGAACTCAGCTAAACAAAATATTTTATGAGAGAGGGAAATTAGAAGCTGAACTGAATTGAACTAAACTTAACTAATTGTTGCTGAACTGAACTGAAATTAAGTAAATGTGAACGGACCCTAAGTACCAACATAACTATTTATTTTTTCTTATTAATGCAAAAAGTAAGAATAAATAATTTATAGAGCAATAGGTTATGTGAATAATGCAAAAAGTAAAAATAGAGCATTCATTTTGAATTGCATGGAGTAAAAGTAAAAGCTTCTTTCGTTTCCAATTATTTGCAACTTTGGAGGGTTGCATGAAATCTTAGATTAAATTTGTCTATTATTGTTAAATGAAGAGGGAATGGTAGAAATATATGTGATGAGAAGAGAGAGAAGAAACAAATGACAATTTAAAAACAAATAATCTCAGCTGTTTATTTTAGAGAATTGTTTTAGTCAAAAGTCATAAGACTACATTAGAATGATTTAACTTTGAAGGATTGCATGAAATCTAAGACAAAATTGGTTTATCATTATTAATTGAAGAGGGATATGTAGAAATATATGGGGTGAGAAGAGAGAGAGAAGAAACAATTGACAATTTAAAAAGAAAAGAAAATAGGTATTCCAATAATACCAAACGGAGGTAATAGTTACTAGTTAACATCCCACGGTGATAAGTTGATAACACCATGAACCTGAACCCATAGCATAAACATGCATCAACAAGGTCCACAAGACAATGACACATGAAAATCGAAAGTCATCAAAACCGAAAGTCATTACTCGTATATTCTAATTATTCAATTCCTAAACAAATTAAACCCAAGTACAATTACAGCAGTCCAATGACTAGGGTAGTAATGTAAGGAAGCAACATAAATATTTTAACTGAGGGGTTCCATTGTTTGATGCTTCTTTAGTTCATTACATACAATGTTCAACTTTTGGCATTGGAGACCTACATAATCTATAAAGGATAGTGACAACTAAATCTTCAGTATCATTATTAACAATTTTTTAGGGAAATTTGTCAGGAAAAACCTTTTAAAGTGATCTTTTTGTTCAGAAAAATCGTTTAAAATTTTTTTTGTCAAGATAAATCTGTTTTAATTTTTTTTTGTTTGTTTGTTCAGGACAGCCAACACCCACTTTTCGACGTTGACTTAACATTTCGCGGCGTTGACCACGTGTTTTCCCACATGTGCGTGGCACATGACTTCTAATTTCCTAATGACACCTTATTTTTACTAATTTCACACTCTTTTCCCTCCAATTTAACACTCTCTCTCCTACTCTCTCTCTCTCTCCTTCTCTTTAATCTCTCTGTGAATACCCTCATCAACCCACTCGAATTAGTCACATCTCTTTGCCAGTCTAGAATACCCTCATCAACCCACTCGAATTTGTCACAACCCCTCTGCCCAGTTTCATGGTCATAAAATTTGCATGCAATGAATTTCCTCCCATGATTATCATGGGTCCATGAAGTCCTCTTCGCAACAAAAAAACCACAACCACACCTCATAACACCTATTCGATCCATATTTGTTGCATAATTGAGAAAAATAAAAAAGGGGGATGTTTTGAGGTTTTTTGTCCCTCGGGAGAATTACGACACTAAGACTGGATCCAGCAAGGGGCGCCTGTACCTGAAAACAAACGAAACGCCGGTTGGTCGGTGGTCCGCCTCCGAAGATTAAGTTAGTAAAATATTCGGAGCAAAACGTGCGGAAATAAATTTATCTGCTTGGATTCCAAGCTCGGGTATTGTGTTGTCTGTTCCTTGAGAACGACAGCTCTGTAATAAATGTTGTTGTGACGTGTTGTCTCGTGTTACGTAATTTGTCCCATAAATGAGGGAATTGTCCCTATTTATAGGGTCTTTTGGGGAAGTGCGCCCTCCCTAGGGTTTGATGACCTAGGGATTAGGGCACGTCGCAAAACGGCGCCTCAAAGTTTGGGCCTTTGAAGGGCGCAATTTCAGAAGCGATATTTGAGTGACACGTGTCACTCATCCCAAGAGGCCATTTGGGCGTCTCATAGGGTGACACATGTCGCTCTCCTATTGGTCCACTTTGGATCAACAAACACCCCAAATCAAGGGTGATATCTGCATGACACATGTCACCATCTGGAAGATCCAAGGTGGCGGCCCTTCCAGCAACACGCAACAGGCTTCGATTGGGCCACTTGGCCTGGTATAAATTACCCAAATCATTTACCCCTCACAAGTCAAGTTCCCCAACATCATTTTTGACCGCCAGCAAATATTTTATCATGGCCAAGTGAGTGGCCTTGTACGTTCCATTGACTTGGAGTACAACTAGTTGTGAATCAGAGTAGGCGTCAATTTTCTTTGCCCCTGCCGCCTTGCAATACCGGATGCCGGCTAGCAGGGCTTCATATTCGGCCTCATTAATAGAGACTTGGAACTTGAACCGTAGTGCATATTCATACTTATCTCCCTCATGAGATTGACAGATAATCCCTGCACCACAGCCGTTCGTAGTGGAGCTCCTGTCCACATACACTTTCCAAACCTGACTGGTATTGTCTAGTGCAACCACCCTTGTCATTTCAAAAATAAAGTCGGCGAATGCTTGCCCCTTTATTTCATTCCTTTGTTCGTAAGTGATTTCCAATCCTTGCATTTCAATCGCCCATTTGAGCATTCGTCCTAAAGACTCCAAGGTTGTGAGTGGCCGCTTGATCGGTTGGTCAGTATAGACTACTACCGCATGCGCCAAAAAGTAAGGTTTTAGCTTCTTGATGGCCATGTAAAGGGCAAGGCCAACTTTTAAACCATGGGGTACCGAAGCTCTGCATTCCTAAGAACATGACTAATGAAATAGACCAGGAGCTGGATGCCGTCTCTTTCAGCTAAGAGAACGGCACTGAGGGCATGATCGGAGACGACCAGATACATGAAGAGCTTCACCTTGGGCAAAAGGCTAACAAGCCTCGGCAAAGAGTGTAGATAAGTTTTTAACTTTTGAAAGGCCGCCTCTACGTCATCCCCCCATTTAAAGTTAGTCTTCTTCTTGATTGCCAGGAAGAAGTAGAGACACTTGTCACCTGACCGGCTGAGGAATCTCCCTAAGGCCGCCAGACAACCTGTTAGCTTTTGCACTTCCTTCACAGTACCGGGCGACTGCATGTCGATTACCGCCTATATCTTTTCAGGGTTGGCCTCTATTCCCCTTTGGTCAATCAAGAATCCGAGAAACTTCCCAGACACAACACCAAAGACACACTTTTTTGGGTTCAGCATGACCTTGTGCCGCCTAAATGTGGTGAATGTTTCTCGGAGATCAGCAAGGTGATCCACCTGTTGTTTGGATTTGACTATTATGTCATCAATGTACGCCTCTACATTCCTTCCAATTTGATTAATGAAGACCGTATTAATCATTCGTTGGAACGTAGCAGGCGCATTCTTCAAACCAAACGACATCACCATATAACAGAATAACCCCTGATCAGTGACGAATGTCGTCTTTTCTTGATCTTTTGTCCACAGGGGATCTGGTGGAAGCCTGAATACGCGTCCATAAAACTCATCAGGGCATGTCCGGCCGTTGAATCGACCAGACTGTCGATCTTAGGCAGTGGATAACTATCCTTCGGACATGCTCTTTTAGGTCAGTGTAGTCTACACACATGCGCCAAGTCCCATTTGGCTTTCTTACTAACACAACATTAGCTACCCACTTAGGGAAATTGCATGGCCGAATGAACTTGGCGTCCAACAACTTTTTTACTTCGGCGGCTGCCGCCTGACTTCTTTCCTCGCCGTGGTTTCTCTTCTTTTGCCGAATGGACTTCTTTCTGGGATCCACAACGAGTTTGTGGACAGCAAGATCCGGGATGATGCCTTGCATATCTTCCACTTCAAAGGCAAAGATGTCTTTGAATTCTTTGATCAGCTGATCCAAGCTCTCACCCAGCTTAGCAAATGCAACCGTCCCCACCTTAACCGTCCGCTCGGGCCGACTGTTGTCCAGAGGGATATTAATGTGTTCGCTAGTAGGCTGGGGACGGAGATCATCTGACCGTTCCACGGTCAGTGATTGCTATTGCTTTTCTTTTTTGACCACCACCAGGTGATCAATTTTTCTTTTCTTACCGGATGGTGGGGCCGAATGATCTTCCTTGATATCATCAAGGTCGATTATCTGTTTTCCCCGGCCGGCTGCTGCGGCTTCGGGCTTGACGTCCCAGAGGTAACACTCCCGAGCCGTCTTCTGGTCCCCGTTGAGGGAACCGACTGTTCCATCATCCTTCTCATACTTGAGCAACATGAGAGCAAGAATGATGACGACCTTGCACTTGTTCAGAGTGCGTCGGGCAAAGATGAGGTTGTAGGAAGTGAGCTCTTCAACCACTAGGAAACGGATGGTCATGTGCCGACCGCTTCCCTTATTTCCCAGGCGGACGGGCAAATCAATTCGTCCGACTGGGAGCACAAGTCCTCCCCCAAACCCAACAAGGGTGTGAGAGACCTTCATCATGCTCTCCGGTTTGTACTTGAGGTTGGATAAGCATTTGAGGCTGATGAGGTCAAAGGAGCTGCCTGTGTCAATCAAAATTCGACCAACCAGTTGGTTGGCCACTTTGCATTCAATGACCACAGGGTCATCATGCGGCCGACGGACTTTGCCTCTGTCCTGTAAGGTGATGATAATTTTAGAGAAGGCGGATGTGCTTGCTGCCTCTCCCTCTTCAACAGAATTGACCATCTTTCTCAGATGGTCCTTGGTGCCCCGAATGGTCGGGCCACCCCCGGCGAATTCGCCTGCTATTGTGTATACCGGATCTTCATCTGTTTCGGTACTAATAGCAGGCTGGGGAGTTTTTTTCTTGGACTACCCCGGATTCGCCTTGAAAGTCATTTTGGAATTCAAATAGGACTTCAGCTGTCCCTTGTCGGACTGACGGTTAAGCTCTCGCTTGAGACTAAAGCAGTCGTTCGTGTCATGGCCGACATCCTCAAGGAAGTGGCAGTGTTTATTTTTGTTCCGATTTTCAACAGAACCTTTCATTGGAGTCGGCTTCTCAAGAGTCAGTCAATCCTTGATCTCCAAGAGGATGGAGCAGCAGTCCTTGTGAAACTCGTACCGTGGAACGTACGACTTCCACTCTTTTTTCTTCTTCTGGGCCGGTTGATCGGAGTTATCAACGGCCCAGATCTGTTTTTTCTTTTTTCTCTCTTCTAGTTTTGGAGCCTGTTGAGAAGGTCGACTCTCCTTCTGTCGGTCGGACTTCTTTGTGTCCGACTTTTTGCTGGAGGAGCAGAGTTCTGTCGCCTGTATATAGGCTTCCACCTCTTGCAGTGCTCCTTGCAGATGGAAGATTTGTTTGCGGACGAGTTCATACTTGAAAGTAGACCTGTCCTTCAGACCCTTGAAGAAGTCTGTGTAGGCGACCTCATTAGACAGCCCATGAATCTTGATTCTCACCAGATCGAACCGCCTAACATAGGAACGCAACCCTTCTCTGTCTCCTTGCTATACGTTGCCCAAATCAAGGCTTGTCTTTTTGGCAGGGATGTTCATAGAGAAGTTTAAAGCAAACAAAAGCGCAAGCGTCTTGAAGCTACTGATGCAACCAGCCAGCAGGTTGCCGAACCACTATTGGGCTATGCCCTTTAGGGTGGCTAGAGGTCCCATCATAGGTTCCAACCAACGCATGCGGCATCATCCAACCCTTGTAAGTACATGAAATGGGTGTATGCTAGCAGGTTGTTTTAAGGGTTGGAGGTCCCATCAAAGGTTCCACCTAACACATTCTTAACCTTGGTCGGTTGTTCGGCTTTGGCTATTTCCCTGGAGAACGCAAAGAGTTGATCTCCAAGGTGCTGCAGCCAGAGCTGCCAATCCATGGGCTGATAGCCGTATGCCGCTGGGCCTCCAAAGAAGGCAGGCTGAATGTAAGGTAAAGTAGGCGACTGGTACAATGCCGGAGCCATGTACTGGGCCGACTGTATCATATGAGGGCCAGAATGAACCCGAGGGCTGCTTGCTGGAGTCTCATATACAGATTAAGAATACCTCACAGAGGTATTCTGAAAGCTATTATGGAAGGTCGACGTAGAGGCTGACTCTGATAGCTGGGTTCTCTTCTGCTCGATGTAATGTTGAGCATCGGAGAATGTTTTCTTTCTACCATCCTGCCGTACTTGCCGAATGGCTTTTCTTGTACCCTTTTCTAGGAAACAGAGTCAGGAGAGGTCAAATTGGGGCCGAGCCTTCTCCTTAGGGGCAGGATGAGGAGTCGGCTGGCGGTCCCTAACCAACTTTTGTTTACTAGGCTGGGCTGGCTTCTTGGCCGATTGCTCCTTTTTAAGAGTAGACGACTTCTTGGTGGCAAGTTGCTTGATTTCACCCCTGAGACTGCTCAGGAGTTTCATGATTTTGTCTCGGGTGACTAGGGTTAATCCTGTCGCCTGGGAAGGATCAACCGGCAGCCTTGAGGGCTTTCTTGGCTGTCCAGCAGTCTTGCTTGGACCCGCCGGATCATGGTGACGCTCCCGCTTTTCTTTACTGCGGATGCGTCTAGAGATGAGGGACCCGTTAGGATCCACATAGGTTTCGACATCAACATCGTCACCTGAATCATGGTCCGCCTGGACCAGTATGTATTCCGGAGGCCGATTGGTCTGAGGAGTTGGTACAGGTTCTTGTGAAGCCATCTTAGAGGTACTCTCCCCAAAGACGGCGCCAAATGTCTTGGGGTTTTTTGTCCCTCGGGAGAGTTACGACACTAAGACTGGATCCAGCAAGGGGCGCTTGTACCTGCAAAACAAACGGACCGCCGGTTGTTCGGTGGTCCGCCTCCGAAGATTACGTTAGTAAAGTATTCGGAGCAAAATTTGCGGAAATAAAGTTATCTGCTCGGATTCCAGGCTCGGGTATTATGTTGTGTGTTCCTTGAGAACGACAGCTCTATAATAAATGTTGTTGTGACGTGTTGTCTCGTGTTACGTAATGTGTCCTATAAATGAGGGAATGTTCCCTATTTATAGAGTCTTTTGGGGAAGTGTGCCCTCCTTAGAGTTTGATGACCTAGGGATTAGGGCACGCCGCAAAACGGCGCCTCAAAGTTTGGGCATTTGAAGGACGCCATTTCAGAAGCGATGTCTGAGTGACACGTGTCACTCATCCCAAGAGGCTATTTGGGCGTCTCTTAGGGTGACACGTGTCCGCTCTACTATTGGTCCACTTTGGATCATCAAACACCCCAAATAAAGGGTGATATATACCTGACACGTGTCACCATCTAGAAGGTCCAAGGTGGCGCCCCTTCCAGCGACACGCGGCAAGCTCTGATTGGGACACTTGACCGGGTATAAAATACCCAAATCAGGGGAAAAAGACCTTAATTTCCAATCCAGAATCGAAAAAAACACAGAGATGGGCAAATGAAACACTTACCTCTAGTCGAAAATTGATGGGAAAGCCTTTTATTTCTTCGAATTGGCTGCACTCCAGCAATGGCGTGAGAATTTGAGAACATTGAGCAAAGAAAGATATGAAATAGAATAAAGAGAAGGAGAGAGAGAGAAAGAGAGTAGGAGAGCGAGCGTTTAGTTGGAGGGAAAAGAGTATGAAATTAGGAAAAATGGGGTGTCATTAGGAAATTAGAAGTCATGTGCGTGGCACATGTGGGAAAACATGTGGTCAACGCCGGGAAATGTTCAGTTAACGTCCAAAATTGGGTCACTACTTGAAATAGAGCCATTTCTGACCGAAAATTTCTATCGGAAACACCCCAAAATCCGTCGGAAAAGGAATTTCTGAAGAAATTCTGTCAGAAAAGGTTGTCGGAATTGGCCTGGAAGGAAAAACCACATTTTCTGCCGGAAACACTTTTTCGACGTGATTTCCGACAAAATTTTCGGTCGTTGAATAATTTTCGGCACCGGAATAGTCCGTCGGAAATTTCCGAAGAAATAGTAAATTCGGTCAGAAATTTCCGGCGACCGACGGGAATTCTGTCGAAAGACGTTTCAACCAAAATAAAAAAAATACGTCGCACCACCACCGGTGCGGCGTATTACCACCTCTAACCCAGAATAGATCACCACCTCCACTACACTACCCACACGGCCATAAGCTTCCAGCGCCAAACCATCCCACCGTAACAAAAAAAGTCAAAAAAATCCATCCCTTCACCCATAACCCAGATCTACCCACCACCACTTCCATCCCTTCAGCCAGCCAGACCACACATGACCTACCCAAACCACCACCCTAACCTATCTAGCCACCCAAACCACGAACCACCCAGACGACCACCCAAACCCAGACCACCACCTTAACTGACCACCATCCTAATCGAACTCGCCGTATTACAACCCAAAAAACGCACAATTCACTCACACCCAAAATTACCCACCATCCTAACCGACCCCTTAACCCGAAACCCAAAAAAAACTGAAAAATATGATAAAATTCAGAACAAAAAAACTAAAAACAAAAGATAAAAACTTTGTAGATCTACTACACTTACCACAACAACTCGACCACAATCAACAAAATTTATTCTTGAATTTGGGTATATAAGGTCAAGTTCGACAATAAAAACGCTAGATCTAGCATTCTTTTGGTCGAACTTGACCTTAAAACCATGAATTTGCACCTTAAAACCGTTAATTTGCTCCTTAAAACCATGAATTTGGTAGGAAAAGCGAGAAGAGAGGATGAGAGGAGAAAGAGAAGAAGAGGATGAGAGGAGAGAGAACACCGAGAAAAGAGGAGAGAGAAAGAGAAGAAGATGAGGAGCGGAGAGAGAATGAAAAGGAGGAGTAGGGTACAGATAAGGGGGCGGATTGTTTAAATGAAATGGGGGTGTTTTAGGTTTTTTTTTTTTAATAATTAGACTCATATGGAATTTCCGTCGTTAATTACCGACGGATATTAATTTCGTAGGAAACTTAATGTTCTGACGGAATTTTCCGTCGGAAATTGCATTTTTTCCAACAGATTTTTATTCTGTCGGAAATCATCGACGAAAACAAAATTCGTCGTAAAATGTGCACTTTCTGACCGAATTTGGTGTCCGTCAGAACAATTCCGTCGGAAATGTCCCTATTTCTAGTAGTGGGTGTTGGCTGTCTTGAACAAAAGAAATTTTAAAACAGGTTTCTCTTGGAAAAAAAAATTTAAAAGGTTATTCTAAACAAAAATGTCACTTTAAAAGGTTTTTCTTGACAAATTTTCTTATTTTTTTTTTATATTTAATTATTCATAAAATATGTTGATTTATTCATTATAAAATATACATCGGTAGTCAAAATATATGCTAACTCTTAGCTAAAAAAAAATAGAAATGTACCTAGTTAAATTTATATAGTCTTATTTTTATTGCTTACTCATGTACTATATATTTACTCGTAGAATCAAATCAATGTTATTAAGCTTTCTCTCATTTTTTTGTAAGCTTTCCAACGTTCATTTTTTTTTTGAGAAAATTGTGAAAAAGGACCTTTTAAGTGGTCGACTTTTTGAAAAATGACCTTTTAAGTGGAAACTTTTGAAAAAGGACCTTTTAAGTTTTAGTTTGTTTGTATGGGGTACTTGGGTGACCTTCCGTGGTGGTCAATTCTGAATCTTAGACATAGACTATCACGTGTTAGTCAAGTGAATTATTATTTTTTTTAAACAAAAATAATCCACAAATTTCCTTCCTTTCCCGATCTAACTCTTTCATTTGTTAGGTCGGTAAATGAAGGTAATTTGGGGTTTTTTTTAAAAAAAAATAAGTCACATGACTAACACGTGATAGTCAATGTCGAATCTCCGACATTGACCATCATGTAAGGTCGCAAGATCACCTAATTACCCCATATAAACAAAATGCAACTTAAAAGATCATTTTTCACAAGTTTTCACTTAAAAGGCCATTTTTCAAAAAGTCCGACCACCTAAAAGGTCCTTTTTCACATTTTTTTTATAATAACTCTATCATAATTAACAACACCGAGACTATTTCGAAGAAGGTGTGCCCATTTCACAAATTCGAAGAAGGTGTTCCCATTTCACAAATTCATGGGTGCTTTGCGACTAAAGTGAAAGGGCTAGATAACCTCCAATTTATTAAGAAAGACTTGTCGCATGTGGTATACAAGGCAAGAAAGTTGAAAATGGTTGGGGGTGATGCAGAAACATTGATGAGTTACTTTAGAAAAATGCAAGAAGGCAACAATAATTTTTTTCATTCTGAACGCTTAGACCTAGAGGGCCGGTTGAAAGATGTTATTTGGGTTGATGGGCGTAGTCAGGCCGCATATGAAGAATTTGGTGATGTTTTATGCTTCGATGCTACTTATTTGTATGAGTTATCATTTGTTAATTTTGTGGGCGTAAACCACCATGGACAAACTATACTGTTGGAATGTGCATTGGTTTCCCACGAGAATTGTGATACATTTAGATGGATATTTGAACAGTGGTTGTTATGTATGAACAACCAAGCTCTGGGTGCGATTCTAATTGACCAGGCTGCGGCCATGAGGAAGGCCTTAGAGGAGGTTATGCCATTGACGCGACATAGATGGTGCATTTGGCACATTATGAGGAAAATTCCAGAAAAATTGGGGAAATGTTAAAGGTTTGTATTTATGATTTCCTATTATTTGAATAGTTGGCATATAATTTGTGGCACTAGTGATTATTGATTATTTATTCCCATTATTTTGTGAATATTATCATTTAGCACTTTTCAACAGAAGTTGTGTTGTGTTAATTTTCTTGTTTTTTTTGTTCAAGGTAAGTGACTATAAATTATGTGAATTAGAAATTGCATTTACTCCCATTATTTTATTTTGCTAAACCTATTACATTTTTTGTGTATTCATCCTGGTACCTTATTGTATGTGTTCTATGCATAACCTATGCTAAGTTACAATAACAATCAACTCAATTTAATTAGTTTTAAAAAGTTAACTAGTAATATTAGTATGAAAGATGAAAGTCCCTCTCATTATTTTAAGTATATAGTCCTCTAATCTAATTTGGGTGACAAAAGTAATAACTTTTGAAAATATACTTGTACGTATTAAAAACAAATTTCATACGTGTCCCCATTTCCAAATACATGTGGGAACAAGTATAAATAATTTTCTTTGGGCAATTATAACACGGTGCTAGCACTGTCCCAATGTATTTGACTATGATTTGATTCAATTAGATTCATTTGATTCAACTCAAGCATTTCACTTTCAATTAATTTCAAAAGGCTTTATTTGCCTTTCATTCGATTCATAATACATTGTTTGAATGTGTTTGACTTTCATCCGACTCAATTAGCTTTGTCGAATGCATTTGACTTTCATTTTATTCTAAAATATGTTTGAATGAGTTTGACTTTCATTTGATTCAATTAGCTCTGTTTGTTAGGTGTTTGACATTCATTTGACTAAACTAGCTTTGTTCAATAAATTTGACTTACATTTAATTTAAAAAGGTTTGTTTTAATGCATTTTACTTTCATCAAATTCAAGGAACATGTGCACAATTGCTCATTAATTAGATTCAATTAGCTTTGTTGAATGAATTTCATTTTTATTTGATTCAAATAACTTATTTGAATGTGTTTGTTTTTTATTTGATTCAATTAGCTTTGTTGACGACAATTGACTTTCATTTGATTTAAAAAGACTTATTTCAATTAGTTTGACTTTAATTTGATTCATAAAGCATTGTTTTAATGTGCTTGACTTTCATATGACTCATAATTCATTGTTTGAATGTGTTTGACTTTTATTTTATTCATAATGCATTGTTTGAATGTGTTTGACTTTTATTTGAATCAATTAGATATTGTTAAATGCATTTGATTTTCACTTTATTCAAAAATATGTTTGAATGAGTTTGACTTTCATTTGATTCAATTAGCTTTATTGAGTGCAATTGACTTTCATTTGACTTAATTAGCTTTTGTTAAGTGTATGTGACTTTCATTTGATTCAAATAGGTTTGTTTTGTTTGGAATGTGTTTGACTTTCGTATGAGTTTATTAGATATTGTTAAATGCATTTGACTTTCACTTTATTCAAAAAGCTTTGTTTGAATGTGTTTGTAATTTATTTCTTTAAATTGTAATATATAAATCAACATCTAAATTGTAATATATAAATCAACATCTAAATTGTAATATATAAATCAACATCTAAATTGACTTTAATGTGATTAAATTACCTTGGTTGAGTACAATTGACTTTCATTTGGTTCGGCACACAGTATTATTTCCCAAACAAAACATAATTTAATCCTTAAGAAACATGCACTATGTGTCATTGAGCCTTTAACTAAATGCAGACACAGTTATTATTGTACATTGGTGTCTTTAGTGAGCCTGGGCCTAGATTATCTCTTTGGGCTGCTTCCTTTCCTAAATTATCTCTTACCAAATGCCCACCAACTCAAAACAAAAACCATAAATTTGTCATTATAAATTTCGTCATATCTATAATTACATTGAACCGTAACATAAGAAAATAATAAAAATACCAAAATTTAATGAAAAAAAATCAGATAAATATAACATCTTACAAATTTAACTACATTAATAACTTAGATGTTGATTAATATATTACGTATTTTTTTTAAATGATAAATATAACAGCTTACAAATTTAACTACAATAATAACTTAAATGTTGATTAATGTATAACAATTTATTTTAAATAAATCAGATAAATATAATACCTTACAAATTTATCTACAAACTTAATTTAGATGTTGATTTATACAAATGAAGAAAGTAAATTTAGATGTCCTTCTTCCCAAATCAACCGAATTATAATATTAAATTTACTATAACACAAAAAAATTTGTTATTGAAAGTCAAGCTAAATTTGCATGTTGATTTATATAAATGAAGAAAGTAAATATACAAAGGGAATATGCCTCCTTCTTGCTTAATCATATTCTGCCATTTGTGGGGTAATTACATGTCTCCAAACTTGCATTCATTAATGAAGAGTTTGTTTGACTAACAGAAGAATATGGTTGATGGAAGCATTGAAATCCAACAAGGTTGTGGGCATGTGCCATGAAGTCCAACAAGGCGTAGGCTTGCACATGCTGAATGCTTAGTCATTGCAATTATATTTAATCAGCTGCTGGAAATGACAATTACATCCTCAACTAATGAAGGTGAAATACCTGAAATACCCTTAGATTGACAAAGTTTGTCAATCATGAAGATAAACATGGAATTCCTCCTATATCTTTACTGACTAATATAAGAAGCATACGGAGTAATAAACTTTGGTTACCATACAATAATTATGAATTTGAACTTAGATATAATCATGATCACTTTGTAATTCTACTAAAAGGTATCTTTACAGTTAAAGATAAAGACCACTCTTGGTCGGAAGTCCACAATATTATGAACAACCGTAATCTTGGAAAAGAAAAAAAACAAGGTAAAAAAAAATTAAAAATAATGTAGCTACATATTACACTATTTCGAAGACATTATATTATTAGAGGCAGAAAAGACTAGTAATTGTTTTTCGGCAGGGACAACGATGATGACCAATAATCGGTGAGCTAATGCATCTAACAACATCAAGAAACACATCCTCATCACAAGGGATTCACAATCTTAACTTGGTGGGAGATTCATCGTCACTAGTGGAAAAAAGGCCAACCGTAACGGGCAAAAACTACCCATCCGTAACGGGTAGTGGTCGTTACGTATGCGGCCGTTACGGATGGCCTTTCTTATTCGTAACAGGCACCGTCCGTTACGAATAATAGGTTATTCGTAACGGGCACCAAAAAAGCCCGTTACGAATAACCCCGATATTCGTAACGGGATTTTCAGGTGCCCGTTACGAATAACCCCGTTAATCGTAACGGGATTTTTAGGTGCCAGTTACGAATAACCTATTATTCATAACGGGCTTTTCAGGTGCTTGTTACGAATAACATGGTTATTTGTAACGGACAAGTTCTGCCCGTTACGAATACTGTGAGGATCAATTAAAAAAAAAAATCCAGCACATGCTGGACAGCTAGCTTGCACAATATATATATATATATATATATATATATATATATATATATATATATATATATATATATATATATATATATATATAGTATACACTTAATAATTAACAAGTAATATATAATCAGCAAAAGGTGCTTTAATTATTTCCTAATAACTAAAACTAAAACTAAAACAAAGATCCTTTAAAAACAAAAAGCATTTTAATGACAAACATCTCTAATAGTGCCAGAACCCCTCAATAACCATTACAATCAGTACCAAAATGCCCCCATTACAATCAGTACCAAAATGCCCTAATTAAGCCTTAGGAAATAACAATCTTCCAAAAATCTTCCTCGTTAAAAAGAATTGTGGGGGTCTCTAGCCCTTATTGACCACACCAGAGAGGCGAGAAGACCTTAAGAGCAGTCAATCAACTCCCGCGCTGTGATACACACCTGAATAGAATACCGCAAGAGAGGGTCTGTTCTGTTATGTTGAAGTTAAGACTTCATAATACAACACAGCTACGCAAATAAATTAAAGGAATACTCGTACTCTGTACCACTGAATATGGAGAATTGATCAGTAAATTGGTCCTTGCCATTCCACATCATTCCTCCGGAAAAAAACTTGAGAATAGCTGACAAGACTGACAGAATCCAATTTGTGAAGATAGAGAAAGGTGAGTGCAACACGAGAAAATCATAGCAAGGATGAACCAGAAACTCTGACCTCAGTACAATACAGAATGATTAGAATCGACAGAAAGCTAGCTTGAATGCAATAATTCCAGGCACCAAATGAGTCTCTAACTCGCTACAAGCCCACAAGTGACTGAAATCGGAAATCACGTTAGTCATATTCTTTCAATAAATGCAGCAGTGTTAATTTTTGCTACAGCCAAAGCTCCAGTGGCATTCCTCTTAAAAGAGTAAAAGACCAAGGATAGAAACTAAAACACTTCTTCTAGGACTGTTGTAACTTGAAAGGGTAACAAAAATAGATAAGATCAAAAGCCTCTTACGTTTAGTATTAAGTTTATAGTTCTGTCACCTGCACTACAGATTGCGATAATCCAGGGAAGAAAATTTAAAATAGAAAGTGAATAAACATGCACAAAACAACATAACACTATTAGGTTATCTAACAGCGGTCAAGCCGCTAAACATTAGTATATATGTCAGGCACATGTAACTTACGTTGCGAAGTCTGTCACAATTAAAAGCTTGACATAGTGAAACACATGAAAATCAGAAAGAAAAATGCCAGAACAAATCTCTCAAAAGCTCCAAAATGTAAGAAACGTCCATAACTATAGTGTGTGAATTACTAACACACATCAGAATCAGATACTTCACCACTATTGAAAATAGGAGTATATAAGAATACTTGAGCCATGTTAACAGGTATTGACCACTAAAGCCTTTTCTACATCTTCCATGATTAAATAAGAATTTCAAGCCACGCCTCTAAATCTCTAATACACCCATTAACACTTTACAGGTGCTATATGAGCACCAATGTTCCCAAATAGGCTATGTGGTTGTCCTTGCATGTCTAACTGTTAAGGACAATTGAATCAGGGGTTTCTTATATAGCTAGAACGACCTTTACATAGTAATCCACTAATCCAACCACACTATTATTCACTAATACTTCAGACTCTAAAGTAAAAATATTATAAAGGTCTGGTTCAAGTTCTTTACAGGTTAGAAGATAGTGTATTGACAATCCCTAGAAGATGCAATAGCTGAAACAACTAACTACTATGGAACATCTGAAGGTCAGAAGATAGCTCATTGACAATCCGTAAAAGAGTAGCTGCATCATTATCTAACTAGTAACTACAGTGGAACACTCTGGGATATGCACACAGAATTTCCCAGCATGACTTCACAGGTAGTATAAAACCTTCAATCTGGTGCTAAAACAACGTCGAATTTACTCGAATTTAAAATTGAAAATTATTGAATCAAACCTGATGACATTATAGTATAATGCAACAATCCATAACTGGGTGTATTCATCATTTTTAAACTATTAAAAAAACAAAACTCCATAGAGCTCAAAATGCTACCACCAATCCCAAAGGTTCAACTCAAAGCTTCAATGACCCTGTGCCCTATCTGTCTAAGTCACATGGACGGATGGACCTTCTCCCTTCCCCGGAAATCCCATACATAAATCTAATTGGCATAAAAATTATAATAGTAGGAGAATTTAATCCCTATAGAAAAAGAGACACTCGAAACTTGGAAAGGGACACTGGAAGATGCATAACAGTCTTGCATAAACATATCCCAACAACACCAATAACACTAATAAATAAGAAGGTTATTATTCAAAAGACACTTGACTGGTCTGTTTTAATTTATTAAACCTTACTCCACTTAGCAGTTTTTTTATTTTTTAATTTTTTAAATGATTGAATGAGCAATACATGCATTCTTAAAATAATGACTTAATTTGTAACTATATATTACACAAACAACTAATTGAATTAGCAGTTTATCAAAAGAAAGAAATTTTAAGTAGAAGAATGCTAGAAGCAGACATATTGGAAGGCAAACCTGAATTATAGTGGCAGAGAAAGGAAGCGGGTAAATACCATTGCTTACAAGCGTACCCTGGAATCAACCATTCAAGGATGTGTTTAGCATTTTGATTAAAGATGCAGTCTTTAGGAAACACATCTATAATAGATTAGAAGGGCAATGAGAATTATGTCAATTATCATCATACCTGTTACCTCACTCGTTTAAGCTCTTGCTCCATTTGCTCAATTTTGAATGGCTCAACTCTAATGGCTGAATATAGACCTATAAATAACAAAGTTCCAAGAAGAATTAGATCAGCAGAAAACAAGTACCACAACTCATTAAATTTGTAACACTTCTCTTCCCACCTTTTTCCGCATACGACTTTTGCGAGCAGCCTCACAATTTTGTGCAATATGTCTTTGTACCTAAAAAAAGGTAGACAAGTAAAGAAATTTTCAAAAGATTGGAGAAGAAAATGCACATCAGCATCAAAATCACAATTTGCAACAATCTAGGATAAGACTAAGTGAGGCTTTGCCTTAAAGCCAATTGGCAACAGATAAAGTGACTTCCTAGAAGTGGAAAATGGTACTTTGCTCTTTTTCCCAATGTGGAACAGCACCCAAGTGCATATATGGGTTTCAATTGTTCAAAAACTCCAAATGGCAATACAAATAAAAAGGGAGTTAGCCCCCAAGGGAACACATACTCTGTAAAGAACATATGTACATCATAGTGAACTTTATTCTTATTAAGATCAGTTAATCAAATTTCAAAAGAAAAACAAAGAAAAAAAAACATATATTCCATAAAACTTCAAATAAAGATCAAATTATACTGGCTAAAATGATAATTGCTGAGTAAAATTGGCAGAAACTAAAGCAAGTCAAGCAATTAAGATCAAATTTGACACTATCAATCAATAATTACAAAAAAAAAAAATAAAAAAAATTGTAAATTAGCATATAATAAGCTGGAAATAAGATCAAATTCAACATTTTACAACATTGCAGCATCAAATTTGAGAAATTAACAAGGCCAAACAAAATGATAATATACAGAAATTAAAACAGAAGTGACAAAAAAAAAACGTACCGGATTTTAACGGGTCTATTTCTGCTGGCGGCGAGTGATGCCGGTGATAAGATCTTGGCCGCATTTTGCAAATGATTTTAAATTATCGACAACCGAAGCAACTGGGTCCATTTAGAAAACTCTAACCCTAAAATAATAAGATTTGAAGAGTTGATCGTGAGTAAAAATGGAGTAATTTTTTGAACAATATTACATAAATTAAACCCAAAAAAATCAAGGCATTTAACCTGAATAATTGGATCAAAACGCAAAGCTAAAGAACCTAGAAACCCTATCATCAAATTTTTGATTTTTGAATCAATAATTGATTCAAGTTTGTTGTTGTTGTTGTATTTGGTTCAAATTGACGACGGCGGCGACGGTGGTTGTGGGCAATCGATGCTTGCTCCGGATCTAACCCCACCCAGAAGTTGATGATGCTTCTTCGCCTTTTCAAGCTCAGACAACGTCTCATCGGCCTCAATCTCCCTAATCTTCTTGAGCAAATCACTCGTGAGTTTTAGCTATTGACAATTTCTGGTTTGAGTAGAGAGAGTGAGTGATTTGAGGAGAGAGAAAGAGCAGATGAGTGAGGAAGAAGAGAGATGCTGAAAGAGAAAGTGGTATGAGGAGAGAGAAAGAGAAGAGGAGTGAGGAAGAAATGCGGCTGGGGAAGTGGGAACAGATCGAACATTTAACTCTAGAGAGTTATTTAGTTGTAACGGGCTTTATATTTGTCCGTTACAATTAATAACTATTCGTAACGGACATTTATTTGCCCGTTACAATTATTAATTGTTCGTAACGGACACTTTTTTGCCCGTTACGAATAAGTTTTTCCGTAACGATCAAATATTTTGCCCGTTACAATTACTCTTTTTGTGACGGATTTTATCATGCCCGTTACAAATAGGGTGTTACAAATGACAATTTTTCCACTAGTGCGTGCTTGTCTTTTGCCAAATCGAGTAAGGCTACAAAACTAGGGTGTTTGAGCAACTCTAAATTTATTATCATTCTCTTCATGTTATCTCCTACGTATACTACCATATGACCCTTTGGGACGTCTTTTAGTACATTGTCGACGAGGCTAATATCCGACATTCTTTCATATTTGATAGTCTTGTTTGAAGAGTACGACGGAAAGAAATGATCAATGGATCATGTGATGAAAGGCTTAATTTTTTTTCCATGTTTCTCTACTTCTTTAACATTGCCCTTGTGATTTTCAAGCTCAATTTATTCATGGTTGATGAGAAAATTTTAAATAATTTTATATGAGTGTGTTTTAGAGAGTGAAGAGAGAAATGTTGAGATGAAAGATAGAAAGGAGGATTTATATAGTGATGCATATGTTAGTGTTTCCAGAAGATAATCCATCTTTATTACTTTTGTTCTATCTTCCTTTTTTAACGGGAAGAAAGGAGGAAGCCCCATTTAATCAATTTGATAAACAAAATTTGTTTATCAAATGACAAAATGGTAAATAAAACAACATAAATACCTTGTCATCATGGCATTTTCGTAAATATATCAACAACAGTTGAACTCATATTTAATAAAAAATTGTTAATTTATTTACAACTTTGCCATTTGATAAACAAATTCTGTTTATCATATTGATAAACATGAATTTTCTTAGAAGAAATAGGCTTTTGAACATTTAGTATTAATAAATAAATTATAAATAAATGTGCCTTGTTGACTAGTTGATTACTTAAGAACAATCTAAGCTCAATTATTTAAGTGATATTACTGAACTTTTTTTTTTTTTAAATTAATATATTAGTGTCCATGCTTCATTTATAAGGCTGCAAACGATCCGGGGCCGAGCTGAGTTTTAGTCTGTTCGAGCTAAGCTTGATAAGAAATATTCGTGTTCGAATTATCCCGAGCTTGAACGAGCCCTTAAAAATCTTGTTCGACCTGGGCTCGTTAAGAATTTGGCTTGTTCGAGCTTTGTTCACGAACGTACTCGTTTGCATTTCGAGTTTAAGTTCGAGCTTGATCGGGTCTAAATCGGGCTTGATTAAATAAACGAGCCTTAATTTATCTTTAAAAAATTTTTTCTTTTAAATTTTAATACATCCATTTAATTTTATATAAAATTTTTATTTTCTTTCTATAAAAAAAGGTAATGACGAAATTTTCATGCTTTTACATGATGAAATAATTAGTACTTTTTACAAATATGTATGAATAAAAGATATATAAATTTTTCAAATTTTAATTAGGCGTGAAAAAATTTATAAATTGACTTAAACAAGTTGTTTATGAACATTACCGAGTCGAACATGATGCTGTTCGAGCTTTGTTCACCTATTTGACGAGCTTAAGATTTTTGTTCAAGCTTGTTTGTTAGATTAACAAACGAGTTTTGACCAAGCTTTGACCGAGCTTGTTCACGAGTACGTAGTTCACAAAAGTATCAGCTCATTTACACCCCTATTCATTTAGCATCCAAAAACATATTCCCTGTTTTATTTATCTTTACCTGCTTTCTTTTATTTAGCATTTACTACCCATTTTGTAACTTCGGCCATCATTTTATATTTTAGTTAAGCAAAGTTGAGGCATTCCAAATGCAGTCTCGTTAGGTACGAATAAATGCAGTTTAAGGGGCTAGAAAGTCATTTCACATGGATTTTGCTCAGCTGAGTGGAATTCCACCTCAGCTCCCGTTCTACTTTATGTCAACCTGTTTTGAGTGTATTTCGGTATTTTATCACGTATTTGGGAGTGTTTGGTGTATTGTATTCGTACTTTTGCTTCTGATTTCCCAAAAATTACCTCTCTCCTCTTTTATTCACTTCTCTCTCTTTGTCTCCCTCACTCCTATCGTTCTCTCTCTTCTCTACTCTCTCCTCGCTCCTCTTGCTCTGTCACTCCCTCCTCTCACTCAGCATCCCTGGCTTTATAGCTTTGCCGGAATTCGCAAGCTTGTTAAGGTGAATCTCGTCGGCGAAGACTTGCCGCAGCTAAAGGCGCTAAATTAAGTTAGTGAATTTTTTTTTTGTGTAGGAGCTAATTGAGTTCGAATATTTTGGTCTAATTGAAGTTGGGGTTTGTTCAATTTCAAGTAAGGGTTTAATTAGGATTTTTTCAATGTTATTGGTTTTTATGGGAATCATCTTATTAGTCGCAAAATGAGTTAGAGCTCGTATAAACACTAGTAGAATAAACTTAATGGCAAGCGGTTAAAACCCCCTAATGGGAAGCGGTTTTGAACCGCATGCTCTTAGGGGGCTTGCCAATGGCATTTTAGATGGCAAGCGGTTTAGAACCGCTTGCCATTTGAAGGTAATGACAAGCGGTTCGGGTTCCAAACCGCTGCCTATTACACCTATATTAATTAAAAAAAATTAAATTTTTTTTTGTTTTTTTTTTCAATTAAATTGATACACAAGAACTTAACATATGTATAAACATAACTATTTTCATTAACCAATTTCTTCAATATTACATTTTCTGATCCTTAAAAAAAATGTATAATACATTAATTAATAAATAACTTAATTTTTTGATTTTCTACTCTTGTTCCAGTTCCACTACCAGCATGCAAACCACCAGCCACGCGCGCCACCTATCACCACCACTACCTTGACCCGTATCACCACCACCAACACCCTATCCCGATTCATCCGTATCTTCCAAACAAGCCCAAACTTATGAAAAAAAAATTGCGCTAATCCAAACAACAAAACTCGAAAATTAGCTAAAAATTCATATTTAAACTTAAATTAAAAATAAACAACAACAATCTCAGATCTTAAATTAAAAACAACAAAAGGTTTGCAAAATTAGGATGAATTAGATCTAAACTTCCAAAACTCGAATATTAGCTACAAAATTCAACAAAATACCGGAAATTAAAGCGAGACTGACATGAGAAGCTGCGTAATACCCAAACGCCGAGTCGGAAGATCTGAACCTTACCGCCTTCTTCTCGTCGCCGGTCACTCGTCGAAGGTTGCTGGTCACTCGTAGCTGTTGTGGTGAGGCGTGAGAAAGGACAGAAGGGAGGCTGAGAGAATAAAAACAAGGAGATGGTGGGGGAGGGGGAGAGAGAAGTGAGGCGTAATGGAGGAAGAGATGAGAGAGAGCGTAAGAAGTTGAGAGGAGAGAGAGAGGAGAACCGTGAAAATGAGGGGAGAGAGAGGATGGGTTTCTAATTTGTAAAGGTTTATTTTAACCAATGGAATGAGTTTCAATGCACAAACCGCTTGCCATTTACATTTTGGCAAGCGGTTCATCCAAAACCGCTTGCCATTTTCATTTTGGCAAGCGGTTCATCCAAAATCGCTTTCCATTTATATTTTGGCAAGCGGAATTCAAAAACCGCTTGCCATTTGTGGCTGCCCATCAAGTTTATTCTACTAGTGAAAGATTGCGTATTTGATGTTCCTGTATTTTCGAAATGAGTTAGGCCTCGTTTAAAGATTGTGTATTTGATGTTCATGTATTTTGCATTTTTTGTTTAGTAATTGTGTATTGTTTGAAACCATGAAATTGAAGGTTGAAGGTTGTAAGGAGGGGTTTCACATCGTCAGGGGTCCTCTCCTTCAATGCCCATGGCCAATTAAAATCCAAGGACTTTACACTTGTTAGGGTGTAGTAGAATTTGAATTCCTAACTGTTTGGGGGTCCTTGAATTAAATTCGATTATATCATTACGCTTTTTTGTAAGAAACAAGTAGGAAGTCGCAATTGAGTGTTAGGAAAACTCATAAACCTCATTCATGCCTTTCTTCCATGTGGAGTTCATGGAATAATTAGCACCAATCATAAGTTTACCCATGCCTAAATTGGTCTATAAACTAGAAATGAGTTCGGGAGCGAAGGTACTAAAAAAATGTTCCCTTTAGAGGGGAATCATTATCGTAGCCCTAGTGCGGCCTCTACTAGCTCTTCCTTTTTTAGAATTTCATCCCCAAACAATATATGCAACATGATACATAAAACTATGTTAGTTGATTTTATTTACAAGCATTAATCACGTAGGAATTACATCGTAATGTCGTTATTCTTATTTAATCAAATTCGTGAAAAGGACAAGAAAATAAACAATATTCGCCTTGGCGTAAGTGATCAACCAACAATTATTTAATTCAATTCTAATCTTTATTTAATGCAAGATACTATGTGGAATTGATTAATTAATTATTTTAAAGGTGATCAAACAACACTAATTAATTAAGGTTCTTTTAAACAAGAAAATAAATGTGATTTAACTAAGTTCTCGGGAATTTACCACTTCTCCTTTCTAGCTAGATCTCCGTTTCGAATACTTAAGGACTCCTTCTAGCTGGGGAACGTCCACTGTAGTAACTAAATATCAAAAGGGGTGAGTGTTTAGGACAAGAGGGGATAGGTTGCACAAGTTCATAAGTATTTCGCCAGAGTTTTAGGTTATTTTATGTCTGTTTAAGCCTCGGTTTAAGCTCTTATTTATAGGGAATGATTAGGTTTAGGGTTACGAGCATTATGTTACAGCTGGTGTCGCGCTTAACAAGATGAGTTGCGCGCGACATCCCAGCGCAAGTGATTAGGCTGCGCTACTATGGGCAGCACAACTAATTGTCTTTCCGGGCGGCTTTATGGTAAGATTCGATTTTATATTTTTCGTATAATTCTGAATCTTCCGCAGTGCAACTCTGAAGGTTGTGCTGGGTGTCGCGCGCAACTAAATTAGTTGCGCACGGCAGCCTAGCGCGATTGTTTGAGATGCGCATGGTTTTTCTTCGGCATCACTAAGATTTAACCTAGGCGCTCATAAATCCGTCTTTATTGGGTTTTAAGCACGAGCTTAAACCTAATTATGATCGGGTTAGTTAATTGGACCTTTGCTTTCGCTTTTATATTTAATTTGGGCTAGTCTTTTGTGTTTTGCGGTTTAACCAATTCTCCATAAGTATTCTTCACTTTGACCCTACACGAAGATGGTTTTATTTATCATCATTGCACTTCCTGTCGGGACTGGAGGCCAAAAGTAGATGTCTACAGTTAGACCCCACTATGATCGAGTCTAGAATAGACGATGATCAAAGTAGTCAAGGAAATAAATCCGAGACTCATTCTACGAAGTTCTCTAAGGATAGAGAATCTTTTAGTAATGTTTAAGGATGTCGAAACAATCCTAGCTTGGTTCGCTAAGTGTTTGAAACAAGTAGCTTTTAAGGCTAGAAAATGTTTTTCCTAGTCTTAACGCACTAAAGAATCTAGATTGATCCTTTGCAATTTTAGAACGCTTTTACAAGTAAAGGTGTTCTAGGTGATGTCAAGTCATGAGAAGAGATCGGTTTTGAAAGGATAAAAGGGGAAGAGTTCCTCTCAATTGTGTCATCGTTGGTCTAAAGTCCCTCGATATGTCATTGAAACTTTAGCCTGACTTTAACAAAGTAAAAAAGATGAAAAAGGATTTTCGGTATTCTAGCCAAAATGGTCTTATATTCAAGCCGGATGTCCACAAGATAGAAATACATGTGTCAGGACTGGAGGCATATATCCAAATCCAGTGAGAGGGAAGAAAGTCAACAACTTTCTTAACAGTTTTGTCCACAAGATGAGTACACGTGTCTCAGGACTGGGGGCACGTGACTACATAGGCGCGACATCGTCTCGTCGCTTCTTTTATAAAGAGGATGATTTCGACACCCTAACTGTCTGGTAAGTTAGTAAGCACACTAACTACCGTATTTGCTCCCATTCAAGAAGTGCTTGTTCCTGATGGTTCGGCGCGCCTGTCGACTCGTGAGCTAACGCCTACAGTAATTCTCTACCTTTTAGTCCCGAGAGGTAGATCTTGCAAAGCTTGGGCTGAAGTGAAATTTTACGCAATACCTACGCCGTACAATTTTGCGTCGTACGATACGCCATTTGCATTTTTACGTTGCATGAAAACGCCTTACTTTTTTCTTCGGATGTGAATAAAGAAGAAAACCTGGACAATTGTAATGCCAGTACAGTAAAATGACAAACCTGTCTATGGGTGCTTTTACGTAAAGCACCACCACGGAACGTCTTAAGGCATTCTTACGAAAAAACGTTCAATATATGCTTGGGGAAGGCACAAAGCACGGTGTGCATGCAAAAATGATGCAAAACTAACAAAGAAGAAAAAAAAACTACAATATGCAAAGCAATTTAAAAAGATTTTGAAAATTTGCGCGCCATTACGTCTAATCACGAGCAAAAACCCTTAAAAATAATCCAACTGATCAAAATTAAGATTCTGGTCATTTTAGTGACCAGTATCCGTGCGAAACCCTGTGGGTCGTGCAGGCCAGGCGCGCGCATTGTTCTGAGTTGCGCTGGTATGTCACGCGCAACAGATTCAGTTGCACGCGACATTTATGTCAGTAAATTGAAATCGATGAGCGCGATTTTCACTTCACTCTTTCTTTCTCCTTCCTTCGCCATTTTCGCCCCTTTCTCTCTCTAGGAAGCTTGGATTTTTGCGATTTTCAAAGCTAAAGGAAGCAAATTTCGTCCTTAATTCATATTTGCCGTAATCCAATGTAAGTCTTTTGCTAGAATTTGTTCTTTTCTGGCTGAATTTGAACGATTTTCGATCGTTGAACCCCAAGTTTTGAATTTAGGGGTTTTCGATTCACTCCATCATTCTTGAAATTACTTGTTCTATGTTGTCATGATATGTTTATCGAGTGTTTTGCAACAAATTTCATGAAAATTGGTTAAGTATTGAACCTTGTATGAGCATATCTTTGTTCAAGTTCGTTCTTGCTCTTTTCCTTTGAATTTTGCTTGATTTTATTGCTTTTTCTTGCTCATTTTTGGTTATAATCGCTCATTATGAAGTAGATTATAGCAATGGAACCAATATGAATTTCATAATTCATTTTCACAAATTTTGAATTGTTAAAAAATGGCGCGAAAAATACTCTTAGCTTATTCTTACCATGTTCAAACTTCAAAATTGTTTTATAGACGATAACCATGTTTATATTACTATTATTCGTCTAGAATTAGTTGATTCTTTGAGATTTTTGAAATACAATCCCTTGAATACTAAGTTGAAACTGGTATAGGAAGGCTTTTGTGGGTGTTAGAAGCCCCCATTTACAGAGTTTAACTGCAGGTATTGTAGCCCCCAAGTATGGGTGGCATTCGATTTTCGTGTTTTGCCCTTTCGACAGTCTTTATGCTGCCGAAACAAGTCTAGAATACATATATTAGTTTAGTTTAGGAAATAAAGTAAACTAATCAAAGAAACTTTATCCATCATAGCATAGACTCGCCTCCAATTGTCGATGCTGAGGAGATTCTCGGTGGTCCGGACGAGGCAGTTTGCCCTTGGAAGTGGGTGACCCGTCCTCAAGGGGAGGTTTGAGAGCGACGCGTTGTGGGCGATCGACGTCCCTAGGACCCTAGGGTCCTTAAGTGGGACCTAGACCATCATGTGGTTTGGGAGGCTCCTCCCAACTAGGACCCTAGGGTCCTTAAGTGGGACCTAGACCATCATGTTTCGATCAGAGGGTGGCGCGGCATCATGAGTTTTTCGCGCCTTTGTTTCTTTCTCTTTTCCTTTGTTTCTCCTTTTTAAACCATAACCATTCATTTTTATTCTTTTATTTAGAGTGAGCCTAGCATGCGTTTATACAGATCTGGTGACCTGCGAGCCCATTTTGAGAGTTTGCCCAAGGTGGCAAAGGAGATTGCAGCACTTTCTAGGATTGACTCCCAGCTAGCGGCTCTTTCCTTCGTGGATTGTTGGAGTTTTGGTGGGATTCCACCAACACTTTCCACTTTCCGGGGGGAGAGATGACAGTTACCCCTTTCGATTTCTCTATGATTACAGGTTTTCATTTTGGAGGCAAGCCCGTAGTCATAGAGTTCGTTAAGGGGTCAGTTGAGAGACTGCGCGACCTTTTAGGGGACTGCCTTGCGTCAGCCCTTCACGTGTATGCGCAGTCTTGTCCGTACTCGGTTCTTGCGGACGAGTTATCGGTTGACGAGCTTGATCGGCAGTGTACACCTAAGCAGCTAGCTCGGATATACATTGCTCACGTTCTTTCCGTCACCATCTTGAGTGATCGAGAAGAGCATTTCACCATTGGGTTACTTATTTGCCTCAGCGATTTAGGGCAAGTAGGTGACCTAAGTTGGGCGGAGGTATCGTATGCCCGTATGCTTACAGCTATGGGCAAGGCGATCCAGGTGATGGATTCTGCGGAAGTTACTGAGGTGCCTCGGATCTCCCTTACGTGGCATGGTCGTATCCTTGAGGTACGTGTTTTAAGCTTCTTTCGGTTATTTCTTTCGCTTTTTCCTTTAGGCTTATCTTTTCTCGGTTTCAGGCTTGGGAATACTCATATCTACCTTTCTTATCCCCCAGGGTGCTTGGGGCTGCTCGTTTTCCTATCGACCATCGATTGGTCGCGATTAAGAAGAGACGAGCCACTTCTGCCGGCGACTTTCGCCAGAGGATCCTTTCCGCGACTCGTGCGTCGATGAGTATTCCAACTACATGTGCATTTTTTTATTTTGTTTATTTTCTGACGATTTTTCATGTGGTTCTGTTTGATCGTCCGTCCTTGAAGTTTGATCGTCGGAGACCCTGAGGTTATCCGGTCTGGCGTGATTTGTTGTCATTTCCGGGCCCTCTATCCGGGACTCTCGGTGCTTTAAAGGACATACGCTTGGTTTTTAGGCGAGCGTATTCTCTGGCAGCTTTCGCCCGAGTAGCCTTTGGTTCCGGCGGATCCTCCGATCCGGATGTTACGTCCGGATTTGCTGTCTACCGAGGATCAAGCTCAGGCGATCCTTGATTATCCAGCGGAGCAGCTGGTGCCGCTGGAGGTTTCTTATCTGGCTTTTATAGCATCCAGGCTGACTCCTTTTCCGGCTTTTGTTCCGGTTAATACTCTAACTCTCTCTTTTCCTTCTTTCTGTTTATTTTTCTGAACTTTAACCCTTTTATCATTTTTTGTCATGCATATTTTAGCGGGTCTAGCTAGGTGGTTGGGTGCCTCTTACATCGAAGATCACATATACCGATGCTGTCAGATCGGTAATTCGTGAGACCCTTCCAGCAGCGGAGGATGATGAGGGGATATCGTTTGTACCTGAGAAGGTTGAGTCAGTATGTCTTTTGTGTGTATGTACTTAAACATTTCTATTTCTTTTTCATTTCATATACATTTGTTTACTAACTGTCCTTGTATTCTTGGAACAGGTTCCGCAGGAAACCGTGAACGGCATGGTGAGGACTTTACGTGCTTTCCGAGATGCTGATTGGGGAGCCCTCGTGACTTTATCATGCCGTGATCATCGGATGATCACGGTATGTTTTCTTTCTTTTCTTTTCAACGAAGTTATTACATTTCATATATTGATCTTCGTTTTGGATTTTGCAGGATGTGCAGCAACCGTCTAGTAGTCGCCAAGCACCCTGATTCCCTTTGTACACATATTGTTATTTTTAGCAGAAAACAATTTTCGAGGAAGGGAAAGGGTTCCCGACTTACCCCCCTCGAAAAAATAACCAAAACTCGAAAAAAGAAGGTGAAAATAAAACAAAAAAGAAGGAAAAAGAGAAAAAAGAAAATAATAAAATAATAAAAAAAGAAAATAAGGAAGTAGGAAAATAATAAAAAAAAATAAAATGAAAAGAAAAAGAAAGTAGGAAAATAAAAAAAAAGAAAATAAAAAGAAAATAAGAAAGTAGGAAAATAATAAATTTAAATAAAAAAAGAAAATAAAAAGAAACTAAGAAAGTAGGCTAGAAAAGGGACACAAAGGGCTAAAAGGCAAGCGTATGATTTGTCTTAAGATTTCGTGAAGATTTTGTCATTATGTGAGCCAAAATACGGAAATAAATCCAACTTACACGCTGCGACAGAGGAGACGCGCGCAACTACGTGAGTTGCGCGCGGCTGTCGCGCGCATGTGAATTAGTTGCACGCGGATGTCGCGCAACTCATGAGTTGCGCGCGCCACCTGTTGGTGAACTATCCTTTAAGCCGAATTTGCCGAAAATTTGTCCCTCTTGGGTTTATTTAAACGTGGTTTCGTGTAGGCTTTTGATAATTTCGCATTTATTCGCTTAATAATATAAGAAACTAAAAAGAATTAATCTATCTAAATTCTCATTCTTTTTTTTTTTTTTTTGAACAATGGTGAAGACCTTTGAACAACGTTTAAAGCAATGGGTCACTTCCCTTTTAATCGAGGACAAACTAGTTTCAAATTTTACCACCTAGATCCTCTATTAAATTATATGCAACTAGTGGTTAACTTTGATTTTCTTCATGCCACTGTAAGGAGGGGGATCCCATCGTAAGGGGTACTCTCCTTAAACGCCCTTGGCCACTTAAAAGCCTAGGACTTTAAAATTGTTAAGGTGTAGTAGGATTTGAATTCCTGACTGTTTGGGGGACCTTGAATTAGAATTGATTCTATCATCACGCTTTTTTATAAGAAACAAGTAGGAGTCGCCAATGAGTTTTAGGAAAAACTCATCAACCTCGTTCATGTCTTTCTTCCATGTGGAGTTCATGGAATAATTAGCACAAACCATAAGTTTATCCATGCCCAAATTGGTCTATAAACCAGATATGAGTTCGGGAGCGAGGGTACTAAGATAACATTCCTTTAGAGGGGAATTGTCATCCTTGCCCTAGTACGACCTCTACTAGCTCTTCCTTATTCACAATTTCATCACCAAACAATATATGCAACGCGACACCTAAAACTATGTTAGTTGATTTTGTTAGGGTTTGGAAAGTCCAACTTACTGCGGAAACAACCCTAACCCAATGAACCACTCGCAATTAATAAAACCATAAAGCATAACAAATAAACATAAAAGGATAAAATAAGAATTTACCTTTGACGCGTGCTTCGCCCTCAAAGTCGGGCTCTTACTTGAAAGCTTTAGCCCCGCTCACACCAGAGCCTCCAACAAAAATCCACCCGCAAAAACTACTAGCGACTTTAAGGTCTGTTACCTCGAGGTTAGTGAGGTCCGACCAAATGCCGAGTATTATGTGAGCTAAAAGAGTTTTTGCTAATGAAATGCTCTACTGAACTCCTACTCAAGAACTCTTCCCAAATACCCAAGATGGGTATTTATAGGCAAGAGGGAGAGTGGGAATTTCTATCCCATCAATGTGGGAGTCATGAAATTTCAAAATTTATTTTAAAGCTAAATTAAAATAAATAAGCAAACTAGTAATAAATCTACAAGTGGCACTATCATATGTAAAGGGTGGTGAGGGCCACATGGAGAGTAGGGGACCATACTTGCTCCCCACTCAATGTTCTCCTTGTGCCACATGTCCCTCACCCCACTTGCTTTCCATATACTGCCACTTGCTCCCCTAGTACACGGCCCTATGGCCCAGCCACAGCCCGCCTAGTGCCCAGCCCGTCCGTGCACTGCTAGCTGCTGCTAGCTTGCATGGCTTGCGGCATCTAGCTGCTACTAGCACGCATGATTGCAGCTACTAGCTGCTGCTAGCACGCACCAGCAAGCCGTGTATGGCTCGGCTTGGTGCGCTTGCTAGCCACCTATGCTAGGACATTTTTGCCCCTAACCCTCGGATGCTCGGGGCACTCTGATGCTAGGGGTATTATTATTTTCTTGTCTCGTCATTTATTATTTCTGACTCGACTTTCGACGCTCAGTTTTGATGCTCTAAGCTCGAATTTTCGACGTCTAAATATTTAATACTCAGGCGACGAATTAATTTCTTCCGAATTAATTCGTCGAGTCGGTTTGTTTACTGCAAATGGTGTGACCCGAAGGGTTCAGTCAAGATTAAGCTGTAGTATTAATTATGCATTAATATAACTGATCGGAAACAGCCTCCACCTAGATAATACGATCACTTGACCTTACTAAATATATTAGCTTTCTAATAATTCTGAACCCACTAACGGAATAGTACACTTGTTCGAAGGACACCATTCCTTTCAGATTTTATTTACAAACATTAATTCACGTAGGAATTACATTGCAAAGTCATTATTCTTATTTAATAAAATTCGTGGAAGAACAATAAACAAGATTCGCCTTGGCTTAGGTGATCAACCAACAATTATTTAATTCAATTCTAGTCTTTATTTAACGCAAGATACTATGTGGAATTGATTAATTTATTTTTTAAAAGTGATCAAACAACACTAATTAATTAATTAAAGTCCTTTTAAACAAGAAAATCAAGGTGTTTTAACTAAGTGCTCGGGAATTTACCACTTCTCTTTGCTAGATCTCCGTTTAGAACACTTATGGACACCTTCTTGTTGGGGAACCTCTACCGTAGTAACAAAGTATCGAAAGGGTGAGTGTTTAGGACAAGAGGGCTAGGTTGCACAAGTTCACAAGTTATTTTGCCATAGTTTTTAGGTTAATATCTGTCTGTTGAAGCCTCGGTTTAAACTCGTATTTATAAAGAAGGATTAGGTTTAGGGTTTCGAGCTTTCTGCTGCAGCAGGTGTCGCGCGCAACAGAAGAATTTGCCCGCGGCATCCCAACGCAAGTTATAAAGTTGCGCTACTATGTGCAGCGCGAGTTTTTGTCATGCGCGCGGATTTATGATAAGATTTGATTTTATATTTTCTTTATAGTTTCTGAATAATTACAAAACTTCCAAAGAGCAACTTTAAAAAGTTGCGCTGGGTGTCGCGCGCAACTGAATAAGTTGCGCGCGGCAGCCCAGCGCGACTTTGTGAGATACGCGCGGCTTTTTCTGTGGCAACACTAAGTTTTAACCTAGGCACTCCTAAATCCGTCATTATTAGGGTTTAAGCACGGGCTTAAGCCTAATTATGATCGGGTTTAGTTAATTGGACCTTTGTTTTGGCTTTTATTTAATTTGGGCTTGTCTTTTGTGTTTTGTGGCTTAGCCAGTTATCCATAAGTATTCTTCACTTTGATCCAACACGAAGATGGCTTTATTTATCGTCATTGCACTTCCTGTCGGGACAGGAGGCCAAAAGTAGATGTCTACAATTAGCCCCCACTTTGATCGAGTCTAGAATAGACGACGATCAAAGTAGTCAAGGAAATAAATCCGAGACTCATTCTGGGAAGTTCTTTAAGGATAGAGAATCTTTCATTAATGTTTAAGGATGTCGAAAAAATCCTGAGTTCGCTAGGTGTTTAAAACTAGTAGTTAAGGCTAGAAAAAGTCCTTCCTAGTCTTAACGCGCTAACGAATCTAGATTGATCCTTTACAATTGTAGAACTGTAGACACCCATTTGTATCTCCCCAAATCCAAACCCAGTGATGAATACCTTTCACGTCATTGGATTATCAAACAAAGCGAAAGTGTGAAAAGTCTAGTGATGAGGATGTTTTTATTAAAATATCTCTTCTTTCTGTTTTTGAAAATATTTCTTTCTTACCCTATTTTTGGAAAACGTGCATTCCAACTTATTTTTGTCCATGATATGGGTCCAATAATAGTGTAGTTGGATGGGGCTTGAAAAGATTTTTCCAACGATATATTACTTGCCCAATTCCGATGAATAATGAGGAAGTTATGGCCAAAATACTAAACTGGGCTCGAACCGGATCTTACCTATGGCCCAATGATCATGTGGAGGGTCCAAAGGTTTTATCCTATTCCTAAACTAATTTGGATTAATTAGAAGCTTCTATAAGTTTCTAAAAGATCTTAATTATCCTTTTTGAAAAGATAAGATTACAGAATTTGAGTTAAATAAAAACTTTCCTTTTTTAAAACTTTCCTTTTTTTTAATCCTAATTCTATTCGAATTTAAAGATGTTAAAAGACAGTCAGATTTTATTTTTGTGCCTCATAATCTTTATCCAAATCTTATATGGTTGGATAGATCTTGAAATTATCTTTCCGATGATATATTATAATTTTAAATCCGAGTTATAACGAAAAAGATATGAATGAGATATGAAACTCTATGTAAAACTGACACCGTCCTACTATTTCGGTCATATCTTTTTATATACAAAATATTTTAATCTGATTCTATTTGGGTTGGAAAATAAAATTCAAGAGGTTTCCAAAGACATATTATATGTCTTATTTGAACTTCTGGATCAAAAGATATGATAAAAACAAAATCCACAAAAACTCCTGTCCATCGAGTTCTATTTCAATTCGAATTCGGATTCTCTTCTTATTCTTCGACCCTCTTTTTTCTCTATAAATAGAGCTCATATCTCCCCTTTTTCAATCATCAATTCTCATCAATTCTTATTCTTTCTAATTCTCATCAACTCTCATTAAGAATTTCTTGATTCTCTCTTTCTTTCTAAACTAGCCTTTTTATAAACACAATTCCTCATACATTAGCACTAGACACACCTAGCATTGTTCGAAGTTGCCTTCGCCCTAGACGTGAAAGGTTTTAATTTCTTAGGGTTTGGTCCCAAATCTAGTCTAAACTTTCTTAATCTCTCTTTCAATTATTTAATTTAATTGTTTTATATTTTCCTTGAAGTTACTAACGTGTGTATTTTGTTATTAAAAAGAGGTACGAGACATCCAAGTAAGTACTTTAATGGTTTTATTGATGTTATTATGTAGAAATCATGCTTAGGTTATTATTTTGATTCCTAATGTTATGTTAGGGCGTTTTGATCTTCCTAGTATCATGTCTAGGGTAACTTTAATATTAAGTATGATTAAAATTATGACGCCTTTTATTTTCTTTCCTAATATATATTCATGTTAGTATCATGTTAGGGTTGAAGCTTTGATTTTTAATGTTTAGTGACATGCAAGGGTTTGTTATTAATCTTGTTAGTATCATGCTTAGGATCTTGCTATTATTATGCTTTAACATGAATATTATGATTATAATTGTTATGATGATGATTCATGATTATTTTTATAATTGTCATAATTATCCTTATTATTATGATATGATATTATTTTGATTATTATCATGTTGCTTGATATTTATTTTTATCGCTTAATCACACCTTTTTATGCATGTTTAAAGGGAATTTGTACTTGTAATCACGCTTAATAAGATAATTAATAATCTTGTTTAGGGTTAATATGATTATAATACAAGTGATCGCCAATAATAGTTTTATTTGTGCATTAAATTCAACCAACATAGATAAACAGGTTTAGGGTTAAACCTATTGATGACATGTTAGTCAGAAAGCGCACATGAATATGATCAGAATAAAGTAGAGGCCTATTATTAGGGCAGGTTCAATCTCTTTTAGGTTGGATTTGTACCTTCATTCCCGAACTACCAGTCATGGTTCAAGACCTATTGGAGTTGACGATCTCCTGGATCGTTAAGGGGTGTAACCTTCACCTCGTGAACGGTTTACAAGTTTCTAAAACTTGTTGGCGACTCTTTTGCTCTATCTTCTTTCCCTTTGGACGCCACCGTACTTTAGTGTATGATCACAGTGGGGTTCAAGTTTGGGATAATGGTTGAAATATTCCCTACAGCTTTTGGCGACTCCATTGGGGAGGATTTCTATTTTAATTCCTTAAATTTATTTCGGCAATGATATAGAAAGAGTGGATGAGACTCGAAAAGTTCTAAGTATTTCATGTGCGTAATTTTGATTAACATTATTGTCATATGTATAAAAAAGATCTCATTGGAAAGACCATCCGTAATGAGTTAAAACATAGGATTTTTACACGTAGGAAATTTGAGGAATATCTTTCACAACTAGGACCAAAATAACACTGCGTGAAACTGGAAAATTTTATCGAGCACAGAAAGCTGCTGAGGCAGGTAGGAATTAGCGTCAGCGAACAGAAGTTAGTGCCAGAATTTTGATTGTAGCGCCAAACGGCAGCTCTGTCTCCAGGCGCTAAAGCCAAAAGTTGGCGCCAACCTTTGTTTGCTGGCGCCAAATTCTTCCAATACCGAGCCAGAAATATGCGTCCTAATTTTGACCAGTTTTTAGCATTGTTTGCTCGATCCTACTTCCTGATTGAGTCTTTCTCACTTTTCTAAAACCCATATGTGTTCTACATATAGACATAACCCTCTGGAAATTCATGCTCCATCTACCTGATTGAACGCTCTGAGCAACAAAGGGTACATCCGAGAATGTTGAATTCACCAAACCATGGAAGGAAGTTTTTCTAAACTCGCGGTGTCCCATCCACTCGCGCCAACCCTTCACGGTTAGGCTTCCGCGCGGTGCATACGGAAAATTAACCATGGAGCCTCTTTGACTAACCCATATCCCGAACTTTAGAGAACTAGAGCTATGGTTAGGTTGCAAACTCATTGCATCATATTGTGCCTACTTGACTAGTTGTGCATTATTTGTTGTGCATACTCTATGTGATTTTTCCTAACCGTTTGTTTGACTTGCGTTAAGATAAAATAAACTGCTTAATGGCTAAAAAGACTTTGCTTAATTAATTAATTAATTAATTATTTTTTTGTAATTAGAGTCTAATAATCTAATCAGAGTTGACTTAGTGCAACTTTAGGCATACCCTGTAGAGTAATAATACCGAAAGCAGTTCCTGATCAACGTTCCAGCACTGGCGCCGAGATTTGGACTGCAGCACCACTCTGTGGAGTGTAGTGCCTGGCGACAGCTCTGTCGTTTGGCGCTACACTATACAGTGCGGCGCCAGTCTTGTCGTTTTGGCGACAGTTCGGTTTATGGCTCAAGTCATCACCTTGTGTCTAATTAAACAGTTCGCTAATTAATTCTGTTAATTATACCTTGGTAAGTCATTAATTGAGTCTAGTCACATAGTCTAGCCACATGGTCATGGCACGAGTCTTAACATGTCACCTACACTCACTAGTCTTAGCATACACTTTGAGTATATATATATATATATATATCACCATGACCATGTCTTAGGTTCATGCATGAGTCGGTTTTTTCCGTCATTTGAGTTGGGGGTACATTCTATTCCTAATTTTCCACATCTCTCCATCTACATGCTTTCTTCATATCACCACCCTCATTTTTCTACCTTCTTCTATCCATTGCATGTTGAATAAAGTTTGAGTCAAACAATTAACAATGAATATCCCAAAATTCCTTTTCCACAGTACTTGGTCGAGGAGAGAAGGGCGATTAATCATGGATAACCTCTGTATTCAAGTCTTACTTTTTGATAAACCGATTCGTCAAAAGAGGAAAGCTAAGAAGATAATGACAAGTCAAGAAGAATTCAATGAACTTAGGAGTCAATTGACTGACGTGACTGAGGTGTTAAAGGCTTTAACCCTCAAAATTGATGACCTTGTGAAGCAACAACAAATGAACCTCATGCAAGAAAGCTTGAGCAAGCTATCTAGTGACTATAAATTTCAGGGCATTAGTTCACAAGGGGTCTTGGTGGATAAAGAACTTATTCCGCATAAGTTCAATGCCAACGACATCCCGAAATTCAAGTCTACTGACAACCCTTATTTTCATTTAAGAGCTTTTGAAAAAGTAATGAGTGTTAAGGTTGTTGATAAGAAAGTGTTTCCCTCTATATTTTCTCTATCTCTTGAAACCGTTTGCCAACAATGGTTCTTCTCCCTTAACAAAGAGAAAACCTCTACCTGGGAATCGATAGTAAACGCTTTCATTGATAGGTACAAGTGCAATATTCAAGTTGAAACCTATTATAGACAACTTGAGATGTTAAAACAAAAAGATAATGAAGGCTTTACTTCTTTCTTTAATAAATGGAAGGAAACTTCTGCGAAGATGATTGAGGTGCCCACTGAAAAAGAATATGTGAGGTTGTTTATCAAGAATCTCCAAGCGAAGTATTCGAAGCATTTAAAATATCAACATAATTTGAATACTTTCAAAGCCGTTTATGACATCGGAATTGAAATCGAAGATGACCTCGCAAAACAAAAAGCTACTAACAATAGTAACCACAGTGGCTGGAAAGGAAAGAAGAACGACAATCCTTCTTCCAAAAACGCCCACTCTAGTAATAATGTTAGTATCTTTGACCATAACGGTGTCTTAACTATGTACAATCAAGGATCGAAAAGGAAACCCATGAGAGAGTTCACACCCATTGGAATGACCTACGATGCTGCTTTCGATCGTTTCTATGATCGAGGATTAATCAAACCTATTGGCCCTACCGAGGATCCAATGCCAAAAAATCGATCTTCGAGATGGAATCCCAACTCTTATTGCAAGTACCATCGAGGACGCGGTCATACTACTGATGAATGCTACAGGTTTCAAAATCTCTTTCAAGATCTCATAGAAGCAAATAAGATCCCATTGCCTCTAGCTAAAGAGAAGACTGGGTGATGATGAAGCAAACGACACAAAACAGAGGCGAGCTTCAACGACGAGATTTTATGACCGCTTTTTTGTATTTCTTTTTTTATTTACCGTTTCCCCCAATAAGTCTAGCATAGACACCTTTCTTTTCCCTTAGATTAATTTTGTAGAATCTTTCTTTTTCCCTTTTTATAAAATGAGTATTTATTTCCTTGCATATGATCATTTCATTACATTGCATTAAAAAAAAAAACAAAAAAAATCATTGTCGAATTAAGCACAAGGTATACCAATGATTTGAGGCACCCCTTGTAGCCACATCATATTGCCTTTCACCCTTCTAATTTACAATCCTTTCTTCATAAACCACTTTGAGCCTTGTCTAACGATAGACCTTTCTTTTTTCAACCCATATCTACCTAACTTTGGGATGGGATTATGTGTAACTTATGCAATTTTCAAAGAAAAAAGGCTTGAGTGACTTCAAAAGATTAAAATAGCAAAAAAAAAAAAAAAAAAGTGTACAAAAGGGCAAGTGTTCCAATGTCTTTGATAGGAAAATGTCTTTGATAAGAACACGTCTCAGATTGCGTCTCTTATTGAGTGCTCGGTACCGTGCCTGAGAAACATGAATGCCAAGTGAGTGATAGACCGCATGATCGGGATTGCCCACACTTATAAAAATAAAAAAAATGCAAAAGCAAAAAAAGAGAGCAAAAAAATAATAATAATAATAATAAAGAGCTAAAAAAGAGTTAAAAGTCTCAAGCATGAAAATACAAAGATTCAAAAGCAAGGTTGCACATCTTGGGGGCTTATCGAGGGTCTTGAGCCTTTATCCCCTTCTTCTATAACCTTTAGTCTAACCACGTTACAACCCTTAAAAGACCTTTTTGTGGTATACACACACTTGTGTGAGGTTCGGCTAGAGCTACGTTCGGCCTGATTCCTAATGGATATGTAGGCAGCCTCACATCGAGGTGCGGCCGTAATAAACATGCATTCATATTCACATTCACACATCGTGATCATATCAAGGGATCTCCAATGCTTATCCCTATTCATGTAGAGCTAGACTTGGGGGCTTGATCCCTACGTCATTAGCTTACCTAGCCTAAGAGTCACCACCATTTGACTCTTTTAAAAAATAATATCTTTCCACACACTTAGCCCTTGCGGCCTAACTTTAGTGTCACTTTCACACACTGCACAGATACATGACCAAATATACTTTCCCTTAGGAACCCGTTGTCATGAAATCTTAACACAACGTTGAAGCATGCCTTGTCATATCAACATCACTCATCAATCATAATCATCATTGCATCACAAAGTATGAAGTGCTTAGCCTCCGTGCCTAAGTTACCCAAATACTTTCATCATTGAGTCAACCATTTAGATAGCCTAGGATGGATTAATCCTTGCACCTTGAGAGGTAATATCGAACAACATTTGACTAAGCTCATTCAACATGCACCTCCAAAAACTTCACTTCGATTTTTCTTTCGTGTCTTTCTTTTTCGGGAGAAAGTCAGTACCCTTTACAAAAATGACGAAATTTTTTTGCTTTTTTGCATTTTCGAGTCGCACGATCACATTACAATACACACACGAGTCATGTACACATTGATTCATGTCATGTCATATCACCTTGATTTGAGTCTAACACATGTGTCAAACACTTTGAGTCGAGTCAACCTCGAGTCAATCATAGCGAGTCAAGTTTATACCTTGAGTCATGTCAAGTCAATGAGTAAAGTCAACACTAAGTCTTTGATCAACCCTTAAGAAATATAAGCAAAGTCCTATAGTCAAAGATATAAATGCAGGTGCATCCCAACAAGCGAGGATATTCCCGAATTTTTTCCGAAAAAACCGTGAATATAACCACAGTAAATTCCTCTAAGATAAGAGGAGTTACATTTATTGGTAAATTAGACATGAAGAGCTTTAATTTACAAAAGACTTGAGCGGATTTTGTTGAAAGGAAACAACCAAGCTCAAAGTTCGGAGCGAAACTGAGCAATAGCGGCAGAAAAAGCAGAATAGAGAAGACCCGACTCCAGCGCCAAACAACGAAATCCAGCGTCTAGCAGCAGGTTTCAGCGCCTGGTGTTAGATTCCAGCGTCTGGCGACAGAGCAAATTCGCGGCGCCAGAGGCATTGCAGCGGCGACAGAGCTCGAAGTCTATTAGAATAGCAATTTTGGGTTCCTTGGTACGCCAGTTAGCCCCTATAAACAAATTGACATGATTAGTAGTCGGCTCGATTACAAGCGTAGTGAGTTATTGACCAGACAAAAAATCGTCTCACTTAGCTTAAGCGCCTAAAAAACTGGCTCATTACAAGCACCAATGTATCGGTTTAAAAGCAAGCACTTAAACGACAATATTTCCAAATATGGATTGTCGCACATTCTTCTTAAATGACAATATTTCCAAATACGGATTTTCGCGCATTCTTCTTAAACGACAATATTTCCAAACATGGATTGTCGCGCATTCTTCTTAAATGACAATTTTTCCAAAAATTGGATTGTCATCCCCAACTGACAATATTTCCAAATATGGATTGTCGTGCATCTTCTTCAACGACAATTTTTCCAAGATTGGATTGTCATCTCTGGCAAAGTTTCCAAGCGTGGATTGTCGTGCTCCTTCTTTGTATGGCAATTTTTTCCAAGTTCGGATTGTCGTCGCTGGCAAGTTTTCCGAGATTCGATTGTCATACACCCAGTTCCCTATGGAAAAATTTCCCAAAGAATTGTTGTAGGACTCTATTCATTATAAATTTCGGCAAAGGTTCCTCAACGTGGATTGTCATTCATTTCAGTAAGTGGCAAATTATCCCAAAGTGGATTGTCGGTCAACTCTTTTTTGCAAATGTTCCAAGGCGCGGATTGTCAATTGTGGCAATAATTTCCTAAAAGGATTGTCGCATAGCAATGGCAAATTTCCAAGGTGGATTGCTTTCAAGAGTTATATTCCAAGATGTGGATTGTCCATCGTAGCAAAGTTCTTATGACAGATTGTTAAGAAGCATTGGCAACTTTTCCCAAAATTGGATTTTGGCAAATTTTCCGAGATACGGATTGTCGCTTCATCGTGGCAACATTTCCAAAAATGGATTGTTACGTGGCATTGACAACTTTCCCTAAAGAAGATCTGTAGACACCCATTTGTGTCTCCCAAAAACCAAACCCAGTGATAAATACCTTTCACGTCATTGGATTATCGAACAAAGCGAAAGTGTGAAAAGTCTAGTAATGAGGATGTTTTTATTAAAATATCTCTTCTTTTTGTTTTTGAAAATATTTCTTTTCTTACCCTATTTTTAAAAAACGTGCATTCCAATTTATTTTGGTCCATGATATGGGTCCAACAATAGTGTAGTTGGATGGGTCTTGAAAAGACTTTTCCAACGATACATTACAAGTCCAATTCCGATGAATAATGAGGAAGTTATGGCCAAAATACTAAATTAGGCTCGAACCGGATCTTACCTACGACCCAATGATCATGTGGAGGGTCCAAAGGTTTAATCCTATTCCTAAACTAATTTCGATTAATTAGAAGCTTATGTAAGTTTCTAAAAGATCTTAATTATCCTTTTTGAAAAGATAAGATTACAAAATTTGAGTTAAATAAAAACTTTCCTTTTTATTAATCCTAATTTTATTCGAATATAAAGATGTTAAAAGACAGTCAGAGTTTATTTTTGTGCCTCATAATCTTTATCCAAATCTTATATGGTTTGATAGATCTTGAAATTATCTTTCCAATGATATATTATAATATTAAATCCGAGTTATAAAGAAAAAGATATGAATGAGATATGAAACTCTATCCCAAACTAACACCGTCCTACTATTTCGGCCATATATTTTTATCTGCAAAAGATTTTAATTTGATTCTAATTGGGTTGGAAAGTATACTTCAAGATCTTTCCAAAGACATATTATATGTCATATTTAAACTTCTGGATCAAAAGATATGATAAAAACAAAATCAACAAAAACTGCTGTCAATCGACTTCTATTTCGATTCGAATTCGGATTCTCTTCTTATTCTTCGACCCTCTTTTTTCTCTATAAATAGAGCTCATATCTCCCCTTTTTCAATCATCAATTCTTATTCTTTCTAATTCTCATCAACTCTCATCAAGAATTTCTTGATTCTCTCTTTCTTTCTAAACTAGCCTTTTTATAAACACAATTCCTCATACATTAGCACTAGAGACACCAAGCATTGTTTGAAGTTGCCTTCGCCCTAGACGTGAAAGGTTTTTATTTCTGAGGGTTTGGTCCCAAATCTAGTCTAAACTTTCTTAATCTTTCTTTCAATTATTTAATTTAATTATTTTATATTTTCCTTGAAGTTACTAACGTGTGTATTTATTTATTAGAAAGAGGTACGAGACATCCAAGTAAGTACTTTAATGGTTTTATTGATGTTATTATGTAGAAATCATACTTAGGTTGTTATTTTGATTCCTAATGTTATGTTAGGGCGTTTTGATCTTCCTAGTATCATGTATAGGGTAACTTTAATATTAAGTATGATTAAAATTATGATGCCTTTTATTTTGTTTCCTAATATATATTCATGTTAGTATCATGTTAGGGTTGAAGCTTTGATTTTTAATGTTTAGTGACATGCAAGGGTTTTTTTATTAATCTTGTTAGTATCATGCCTAGGATCTTGCTATTATTATGCTTTAACATGAATATTATGATTATAATTGTTATGATGATGATTCATGATTATTTTTATAATTGTCATAATTATCCTTATTATTATGATATGATATTATTTCGATTATTATCATGTTGATTGATATTTATTTTTATTGCTTCATCACACCTTTTTATGCATGTTAAAAGGGAATTTGTACTTGTAATCACGCTTAATAAGATAATTAATAATCTTGTTTAGGGTTAATATGATTATAATTCAAGTGATCGCCAATAATAGTTTTATTTGTGCATTAAATTCAACCAACATAGATAAACAGGTTTAGGGTTAAACCTATTGATTGCATGTTAGTCAGAAAGCGCACATGAATATGATTAGAATAAAGTAGAGGCCTATTATTAGGGCAGGTTCAATCTATTTTAGGTTGGATTTGTACCTTCATCCCCGAACAACCAGTCATGGTTCAAGTCCTATTGGAGTTGACGATCTCCTGGATCGTTAAGGGGTGTAACCTTCACCTCGTGAACGGTTTACAAGTTCCTAAAACTTGTTGGTGACTCTTTTGCTCTATCTTCTTTCCCTTTGAACGCCACCGTACTTTAGTGTATGATAACAGTGGGGTTCAAGTTTGGGATAATGCTTGAAATATTCCCTACAAGAACGCTCTTACAAGTAAAAGTATTCTGGGTGATGTCAGGTCGTGAGAAGAGATCGATTTTAAAAGAATAAAAGGGGAGGATTTCCTCTCAATCGTGTCATTGGTTGTCTAAAGTCCCTCGATATGTCATTGAAACTTTAGCCTGACTTTAACAAAGTAAAAGATGAAAAAGGGGTTTTCGGTATTCGAGCCGGGTCCAGTGGTCGAGCCGGACGTCCACAAGATAGAAATACATGTCTCTGGCTTGGAGGCATATATCCAAATTCTGTGAGAGGGAAGAAAGTCAGCAACTTTTTCATTAGTTTTGTCTACAAGATGAGTACACGTGTGAAAGGACTGGGGGCACGTGACTACATAGGCGCAACATCGTCTCGTCACTCCTTTATAAAGGGGGGATTCGACACCCTAACTGCCCGGTAAGTTATTAATTACACTAACTACCGTAATTGCTCCCATTCAAGAAGTGCTTGTTTTTGAAGGTTCGGCGCGCCTGTCGACTCTTTGAGCTAACGCCTACAACAATTCTCTACCTATTAGTTCGAGAGGTATATCTCGCAAAGCTTGGGCTGAGTGAAATTTTACGCATCACCTACGACATCAAATTTTGCGATGTACGATACACCATTTACATTTTTACGTTGCATGAAAACGCCTTCCTTTTTGCTTCGGACGTGAAAAAAAAAGAAAACCCGGACATTTGTAACGTCAGTACAGTAAAATGATAAACTTGTCTCTAGGTGCTCTTACGTAAAGCACCACCACGGAACGTCTTAAGGCACTCTTACGAAAAACGTTCAAAACGTATGCTTGGGGAAGGTACAAAGCACGGTGTGCATGCAATATAATGCAAAAAACTAATGAAAAAGAAAACAAACTACAATATGCAAAGCAATTAAAAATATTTTGATGATTTGCGCGCCATTACGTCTAATAACAAGCAAAAAACTTTCAAAAAATGATCAAACAGAACAAAATCAAAATCCTGGTCATTTAGTGACCAGTATACGCGCGAAACTGAGAAGGTCGCGCTGGTATGTCTCGCGCAACATCGAAAGTTGTGCGCAACATTTATGTCAGTAAGATGAAAATCGCAGACGCGATTTTTCACTTCACCATTTTTCTCCTTCCTCAGCCATTTTCGACTCTTCTTCTCTCTAAATAGCTTGGTTTTTTGCAATTTTTGACGCTAAAGGAAGCTAATCTCGTTCTCAATTCATATTTACCGTAATCCAATGTAAGTTTTTTGCTAAAAATTGCTCTTTTTCGGCTGAATTTGATTGATTTCCGAATCGTTAAACCCCGATTTTTGAATTTGGGGGTTTTTGATTCGGTTTATTTTTCTTAAAATTGTTTGCTCTATGTTGTTATGCTATGTTTAAGGAGTGTTTTGCAACAAATGTCATGAAAAATGGATAAGTATTGAACCTCGTATGAGCATTTCATGTGTCAAGTTTGTTCTTGCTTCTTCTTTCGAATTTTTGCTTGTTTTTCTGTTATTTTGTTTGCCCATTTTGGTTTTACTTGTTAATTATGCAACGATTGTAGTAATAGAACTAGTTTTGCTTCCATAACTAACATTTTGAAAATTTTGAGTCCGAAAACATGGCGCAAAGTGTATACTTAGCCTATTTTTGCCATATTCGAACTCCAAAATTGTTTGGTAGACGATAATCATGTTTAATCATGTTTATATTACTGTTATTCCTCTAGAATTAGTTGATTCTTTGAGATTTTATAATGTAATATTGAATTCTTAGTAGAAACTAGTATTGGATGGCGTTTGTGGGTGTTAAAAGCCCCCATTTACTCAGTTTAATTACAGTTATCGTAGCCCCCAATTATTGGTGGCATTTGATTTTCGTGTTTTGCTCGATTGGCAGCCGTTATGCTACTGAAAAGGGTCTAGAATACGTATATTAGTCTAGTTTAGGAAATAAAATAAACTAATTAAAGAAATTTTATCCGTTATAACATGAACTCGCCTCCGTTTGTGAATGCCGAGGAGGTTCTTGTTGGTCCGGACGAGGCGTTCGCCCTCGAAAGAGGGTGACCCGTCCTCCAGAGGAGGTTCAAGAGCGACGCGTCGCGGCCAATCGACGTCGCCAGGAGGAAGTGGTTTGGGATACTCCTCCTAACTGGGACCCTAGGGTCCTTAAGTGGGACCCAGACCACCATGTTTTGATCAGAGGGTGGTGCGGCATCGTGAGTTTTCTGCGCTTTTGTTTCTTTCTCTTTTCTTTTGTTTCTTCTCCTTTTTAAAAACATAACCATTTTTTATTTAGAGTGAGCAAGGCATGCGTTTGTATGGCTCTGGTGACCTGCGAGCCCGTTTTGAGAGTTTGCCTGAGGTGGCAAAGGTGAGTGTAGCAGTTTTTGGGATTGACTCCCAGCTGGCGACTCTTCGTGATTTATCGAGCCAGTCTGCGTCGTTAGCTTTCCTCCGTGGATTGCTGGAGTTTTAGTGGGATTCCACCAACACTTTCCACTTTCCATGTGGAGAGATGAAGGTTACCCCTTTTGATTTCTCTCTGATTACGAGTTTTGTACGCGCAATCTTTTCCGTACTCGGTTCTTGCCGACGAGTTATCGGCTGCCGAGCTTGACCGGAAGTGTACACCTGAGCAGCTGTCTCGGATATACATTGCCCACGTTCTTTCCGTCACCATCTTGAGTGATCGAGGAGAGCGTTTCGCCATTGGGTTACTCATTTGCCTCAGCGATTTAGGGCAAGTAGGTAACTGAGTTGGGCGGTGGTGTCGTATGCCCATATGCTTACGGCTATGGGCAACGCGTTCCGAGTCGTGGATTCCGAGGCATCTACTGAGGTGCCTCGGATATCGCTTTCCATGGCATGGTCGTATCCTTGAGGTACGTGTTTTAAGCTTTTTTGGTTATTACTTTCGTTTTTTTCCTTTAGGCTTATCTTTTCTCGATTTCAGGCTTGGGGATACTCGTACCTACCTTTCTTATCCCCCAGGGTGCTTGTGGCTACTCGTTTGCCTATCGACCATCGATTGTTCGAGATTAAGAGGAGACGAGCTACTTCTGCCGGTGACTTTCGCCAAAGGATTCTTTCTGCGACTCGTGCGTCGGTGAGTATTCCAAACTACATGTTCTCTCTTTGTTTTTTGATTTTACTCATTTTGTAACGATTTTTCATGTGGTTGTGTTTTATAGATCGATCTACTTGCATGAAGTTTGATCGTCGGAGACCCTGAGTCTATCTGATCTAGCATGGTTTGTTGCCTTTTCCGGGCCCACTATACGGGATTCTCGATGTTCCAGAGGACCGACGCTTGGTTTTTAGGCGAGCGTGTTCTCTGGAAGCTTTCGACCGAGGAGCCTAAGGTTCTCGCGGATCCTCTAATCTGGATGCTGCGTCCGGACCTGCTGTCTACCGAGGATCGAGCTCAGGCGATCATTGGTTATCCAGCGGAGTAGCTGGTGCTGCCGGATGCTTCTTATTTGGCTTTTATAGCATCTAGGCTATCTCCTTTTCCGGCCTTTGTTTCGGTTAGTTTTCTAGCTCTCTTTTTTCGTGTTTATATTTATTTTTTGGAATTTTGACCGTTTTATTGTTTTTTGTCAAATGTATTTTTAGCGGGTCGAGCTAGGTGGTTGGGTGCCTCCTACAGCGGAGATCAAGTATACCGATGTTGTTGGATCGGTAATTCGTGAGACCCTTCCAGCAGTCGAGGATGATGAGGGGATACCGTTTGTACATGAGACGGTTGAGTCGGTATGCCTTTTATGTATATGTACTTAAATATTTCTATTTATTTTTTATTTTATATACATTTGTTAACTAACTGTCCTTGTATTCTTGGAACAGGTTCCGCGAGAGACCGTGAACGACATGGTGAGGACTTTACGTGCTTTCCGAGCTGCTTATCAGAGAGCCATCTTGACTTTGTCATGTCGTGATCATCAGATGATCGCGTTAAGTTTTATTTCTTTTTTCCTTTGCAACGGAGTTATTACATTTCATGTATTAATCTTCATTTTGGATTTTGCAGGATATGCAGCAACCGTCTAGCAGTCGCTAAACACCCTGATTCCTCTTGTACACATTTATATATTTTTTAGGAAACTTATGTATAAATATTGTTTGTATATATATTTTTTGTATATATGACACATTTGTATATATGTCATTATTATTAGTATTTTTTCGTTTTCATGTGTACATTAATGCAAAAAATATTTGAGGGAGGGAAAGGGTTCCCGACATACCTCCCTCGAGAAAATAAACAAACTCAAAAAAGAAAAAAAAAAAGGAAAAAGAAAATAAGAAAATAAAAAAGAATAAAAAGGAGTAGGAAAAATAAAAATAAAGAAAAACAAAAAAGAAAAAGAAAGTAGCAAAACAATGGAAATAAGGAAATAAAAAGAAAATAAGAAAATAAGAAAATAAAAAAAAGAAAATAAAAGAAAAATAAGAAAGTAGGAAAGAAAAGGGACACAAAGTGTTATAAGGCAAGCGTATGGTTCGTCTTAAGATCTCGTGAAGATTCCGTCATTATATGAGCCAAAAAACAGAAATTAACCAAACTTACACGCCGCGTCAGGGAAGTCGCGTGCAACAGCGTGAGTTGCGCACGACCGTCAGGCGCATGTAATTCTGTTGCGCGCGGGTGTCGCGCGCAACTTAGGAGTTGCGCGCGCTACCTGTCAGTGAACTTTCCTTTAAGCCGAATTTGCCGAAAATTTTCCCCTCTTGGGTCTATTTAAACGTGGTTTCGTGTAGGGTTTTGATCATCTCGCATTCATTTGCTTAGTAACATAGGAAATTAAAAAGAATTAATCTCTCTAAAATCTTATTTACTCTCTTTTTATATGAACAATAGTGAAGACCTCTGAACAACGCTTAAAGCAATGGGTCACTTCCCTTTCAACCGAGGACAAACTAGCTTTCAAAATTTACCACTTAGACCTTTTATTGAATTATATGCAATTAGTGGTTAACTTTGATTTTCTTCATGCCTCATTCAACCATTGGGATTCTAACCACCATCTTTTCTTGTTTAGAGGGGATGAAATTGTCCCCCTTCCTGGTGAGTTAGAGGCCTTGCTAGGTTTACCTACAAACACCCTCCCTGTGACTTATTTGCCTACCTTGTCGGATCCCAAACTTATATTCCAAAGATTTTTTAGTTTGTCCGACAATGATATGACCAACATAGGAACTGAAGAAGGCGTGAATTTAATTCAATTTATTGAACCCTTCGTCGCCCCTCGTGACAACATGACTAAACAACGCTTTAAAATTCGTGCTTTATGTTATTGTCTTGTTGTTAATTGTTTACTTAGGACAGGCAAAGAATATGGAGATTATTAAATGGTGTCCATAGTAGAGCAAATAGAGAGGTGTCATTCACCCGCTCCTTTGGTTTTGGCAGAAACCATTCGATGCTTGAATCGCCTTAGAGGAGATCCTAACGAAAATGGTTTCACGGGAAGTCCACTCCTATTACACATACATTTTTTTTTTAATTTTTTTTCAGGTGTTCATCAGCGCAAGTCAAGAAGTTGCGCTGGCATGACTAGCGCAATCTTCTGAGTTGCGCGCGGAAGGTGCGCACAACTTAGTTAGTTGCGCGCGCCACCTGCTTGTGTTATAAATCACAAAATAATTCGTGTTTTTTTTTCAGATTTGGCTCATGGAGCGTTTGCGAATTGTTGATCAACCTCAAAACCTTGAGGCTAATGGAGTAAAGACATTCCCTGGACGTCGAATCCTTTATAAGCATAAGAATGAAGAGGAATAGACGTCGTTTTTCTATCATTGTGTTTCTAACATACAGTTTGTGATTCCTTGGTGGAACATAAATAGTATGATTGGGAATAGTCTCAATTGCCCTTACATTAGGCTTTTATGCCTATCTAGTACGACATATATTTTTCCTTGTAGGGTGATGAGACAATACGAGATGAGGCAATATATTCCTCCGCAAGATTGTGATGCCCCTAAAGATGTGACTTTTAAAGCCGAAAGGATTGCTCGTTGGATGAAATATTGGTCAAGTCTTCCTAAATGGGTAATACAAAATCCTCCTTCAAGTATCACATTATCTTCCTTTTACAAGGCTTAAATGAATGTGGCGGATAAGGGTGAATTAAACAAGGCACGATCTCAACTTCAAGCCGCCACCGCTCGCAATACACCTAAGCCTTTGATGCATTCAATCACTACTACTCCTCCTAGTGGTCAAAAGAAAGGAGTGAGAAGAAAGTTAGACTTCTCATCCCCTAAGGCTCGTTCGAAGGAAACAAAAAGACAGGCTCCATCCAAACCCGCACAACAAGGTGTGAAAATTAAAGAACCTTCACCAAATATTCACAAGAAAGATCCAATAGTCAAAGGGAAAGGAAAACAGGTTGCAAAGGCCCCAATCCCAAAATTGAAAAACAATGTTTGGGTGAAAAAGAAGAGTGTAGGGGAAAAGTCCAAGGTTGTTAAAAATGCTGCTCTGGAAACTACTCCTCCATCATCTGTGACAATCGAGGACCTAGTAAAACCGTAGAGTGTTACGCAATTTTATCATTAGTTTTTTTTTTTTTTTTTTAAATAAAGTGTAATCACTACTATGTCTTTTTTTTCGTTTACTATCCAGTTCAATAATGTTTCTCTTTTGAATTTTGAATGAAATAAAATGGGCTTTTTATTTTTATATTTTGATATGACCGAATCATAGAGATTGCCTACGTATTCGCATTACGAAATCAGGTTTTTACGTAGTTCTAATTTTTTGTGTGTTTTTATTTATTTTTTCTTTAATCTCTTATATAGATATTAAATGAAAAAATTAATCCAACCTTATTTAAAAGAATTAAATCAAAGTTTAATTTTATTTTCCGAGTATATGTTATATTTAAGAAACACCCCCCCCCTTTTTTTATCGTAAATAGAAATCGCAACTTCTTTCAAACGTTAAAAAATCGGGTTCGCAGTTCGTCATCAGGTGGAGCGCGCAACTTCTGCAGTTGCGCGAGCATGTCGCGCACAACAAAATTAGTTGCATGTGACATCTGCGCGCAACGATTCCAGTTGCGCGCGACACCTGTGCTACGAATGTCTCGAAAAAAATTTTATTTTTGTTTTAAAAAAATTGTATTATTACCCCCCAAGTGAAGATTTTTTTGTAATGTTCGAAAAAATTTGAACACTTAGAACGGTTTATTTTTTCTAAATTACCCCCAAGTGTTATGTATTTTACCGTGTTATTCGGTAAAATGCATAACACTTAGAATCTTTCAATTGAATGCTAATTAAAGTTGGTTGTGTGAGTGAACGAGTTTTATCCAGATTTCATATGTAATAATTCTTAAGGCAATCAATGTTTATTAATTGGCGAATTTCAACTCCTCCAATATCCATTAATCTGACGGCTCCTCCTGATAAGATTTCAATAACGCGATAGGGACCTATCCAATTAGGTTTGAATTTCCCTCTTGGATCGGTTGGTGGAACCCTAACCTCCTTTAGTACAAAGTCACCTTCTTTTATATTTCTTGGTTTTACCCTTTTATGAAAATGACACCCAATGCGCCTTTAATAGACTTGTACATGATGCAAAGCTCTTAATCGTCGCTCATCGATGAATAAAAGCTCTTCATACCTCGCTCTTACCCATTCAGCTTACGGTAGCTTACTTTCAAGTACGATGCGTAGGGATGGTATTTCTAGTTCGACTGGTTGAATTGCGTCCATTCCGAAAACTAAAGAGTATGGAGTTACCGCTATTGATGTTCGTATAGACGTTCTATAACCCCATAATGCGAAGTGTAGTTTATTCGGCCAGTCTTTGTAATTTTCTGCCATTTTCTTAATGATGACTGTTATGTTTTTATTTGCCGACTCTACATCTCCTTTCATTTGAGGTCTATATGGTGATGAGTGATGATGTTTTACTTTATAACGAGTTAATAGGGTCTCGACTTCAGCTTTGAATTGAGATCCCTAATCACTAATTAGTTCATGTGGAACTCCATATCTAAAAAATATGTTTCGTTTGAGAAACTTTGCGACATGTTTAGAAGTGATATTCACGTAACAAGCAGCCTCAATCCACTTAGTAAATTAATAAATGGCAACTAATACGTACTCGTGCCCTCCTAATCCTGTTGGAGAGACTTTTCTAATTATGTCAATTCCCCAAGTCGAAAAAGGCCAAGGGGAACTGAGATTGTATAGTTCGGATGATGGAAGGTGTTGTAAATTAGCGAACATTTGGCACTGTGGACATTTTTTAACATATTGTATGCAATCATGTTCCATAGTTGACCAATATTACCCTTGCCGTGAAATTATTTTTGAAAGCATTTTACCATTCATGTGAGGTCCACAAACACCTTTAAGAGTATTTTCCATAAGGCGTGTGACTTCCGTTTGGCCTATAAATAGTAAGCTTTGACCATTAGCTATGTCCTTTTTTGCATAATTGACCATTTATTAGACCATATAGGGCCGCAAGTGTTCGTAAGGCTCGTTGTTCTTTTGATGAAGTATTTTTGGGATATGTGCCATGAGTAATATATTGGAGGATATGATCATACCAAGGAATGTCTCCTTCAATGTCATTTATTTCCTTTATTGCGTTACAATACGCTGGTTCTTCTCTTTTATAAACTCATAATGACATCGTTTTTAAATGATCTGGAATGTTTATCATTGAGGCTAATTTTGCTAGCGCATCGGGAAATTGATTGTCATCCCTTGGGAGATAATTATAATCAATATGTTCAAAATGCTCGATGAGTTGCTCTAGGTGTGCTTGGTATAATATCATTGTGGAGTTCTTTATTTTCCTTTTTTTTAATATATGATTTATAATCAAACTGGAGTCTCCATAAACCTCCAATTTTTGCACACCTATGCAAGCTGCTGCTTCTAATCCAATAATGCACGCTTCACATTTTGCGGCATTATTAGTAACCTTAAAGTCTAATTTAAAAGAGATTGGAGTATGTTCTCCCTCTGGACTTATGAGTAACATTCCTACGCCACATCCTTTTTGATTGGACGCACCGTCAAAGTACATTATCCATTTGTCATCTTGTGTCATGAGGATCTCTTCATCCGGAAGATGAGTAGTTTCTGGACGACTTGTTTGAATTGGATGTTGTGCTAGAAAGTCGAAAATTAATTTTCCTTTCATTGATTTTTCATGAATATATTATAACTCAAATTCAGCCAACATCACTAACCACTTAGCTATCCTTCCTTTTATGGGTAGTTGTTCAAAAAATTACTTTATCGAATTTTGTTGAGAAATCACATGAGTAGTGTGTGGTAACATATAATGTCGTAACTTTTTGGTTGCCCACACTAATGCTAGGTTTGTCCATTCCAAAGTGCTATATTTTGTTTCGTATTGGATGAATTTTTTGCTTATATAATATATTGCACGTTCGACTTTTTCTACCTCTTTTGCTAACATGGCGCCTGTGGTTGTGTATGTAACTGTAATGTATAGCCTAAGAGGTAGTTTGGGTACTGGTGGTGCTAAAATTGGTGGACTTTTGAGACAATCTTTGATTTTCTCAAAGTTCTTTTGGCATTGATTGTCCCATTCTTGTTTCTCCTCTTTTTTCAATTTTTTAAATATTGGCTCACAAGTCATAGTCAATTTATTGATAAATCGACTAATGTATTGTAACTTGCCAAGGAATCCCCTAATTTCTTTTTTCTGTTTGAGGGGGAGACATGTAACCAATTGCCTTTATTTTGGAGGGATCGATCTCAATGCCACGTGTGCTTACTACACATCCGAGTAACTTACAAGAAGTGACTCCGAAGGCACATTTTTGTGGATTCAATCGCATTTTATATTCTTTTATGCTAGTGAAAAATTTGCTTAAAGCTTTTATATGTCCCATTCTATCTTTGGACTTCACTATCATATCATCCACATATACTTCTATTTCTTTATGCATCATATCATGCAAGAGAGTCGTAGCCGTTCTTTGGTACGTAGCTCCTGCATTTTTTAAACCAATACGTACCCCAAGGGGTAATAAAGCATGTCTTTTTTTCATCTTCTTTTGCCATTAAAATTTGGTTGTATCCTGCGTATCCATTCATCAAAATATGCCATTAAAATTTGGTTCAGCCGTGATATCTACCAATATATCAATATGTGGTAGAGGAAAATTGTCTTGAGGGCTAGCTTTATTAAGCTCCCTAAAGTAGACACACATACGAACTCGTCCATCCTTTTTAGGGACTGGAACGATGTTCACTACCCATTATGGGAAATTACATACGCAAATAAAACCGGCGTCCAACTTTTTTTGTACTTCTTCTTTTATTTTTAATGCGACATCAGGTTTCATTTGTCGAAGTTTTTGTTTTACTGGTTAAGAAGTAGGGTTCAAGGGAATGGTATGTTCCACGATTTCCTTATCTATTCCAGGCATGTCCTTGTATGACCAAGCGAACACGTCTTCGAATTCTTTGAGCGTCGATATGAGGGTCGATCGCTCCTCTGGATTTAGAGTTAATCCAATTTTGACTTCTCTCTTATATTCGTTTGTTCCTATATTAACTATTTTAGTTTCTTCAACAGTACGGTTATTTTATTCTCGTTCATTCATTAATTTAACCAAATTATTAATGTTATCATCTTCATTAGATTGATTGTTAGAGCATTCAAAAGATTCAAGAGGAGGCATATACTCGGAAGTAGAGCTCATATTATTATAATCAAAAGAGAGTACATCAAGAGAAGAATCCTTTTTGGGATCTTCTTCCTTAGAACTAGAAAATAATGACTCAGAAATGGCCACAAGGCCTAGATTTTCAGCATCCCTTGAGTCTACAATAGATTCATCGTCCGATTCTTCAAATATCTTCCCTTCGCCTTTGACGATCTCCAGTTTATCGCCTTTGTTATTGATCCATTTGAAAGATTTCCACCATCCATGCTCAAAGGTTTCGTTTGAAGGGGTGGTCAACGAGGTTGGGTCAAATGCTTCATCTTGAATGGCGTTTTGGTTAGTCATTGTTGCGACATGATTTTTCTCTAGTCCAAATAGCAAGTAAAATGCTTTCCCATCATAGCACCCTAGAGTTGGGTGTTTTGATTTATTGATACTAAGATCGTCATCCCAGAAGTAGCAATCATGAAATATCTCAAATCTAGGCTTCTTGATTCCTTCCAAAACTAAGTGTTCCGGAAAGTCGTAGCATGGGTAATCTTCTCCCTCCCTAATGAATTGTCCATTAAGGGTTTGTTGATTTGATGGGAGTAAAGTGATTATCCCTTTCTTATTATTGTCTCTACGTGCTTTGTTTTTGGCATCGTGAGACTCCAATTCTTCTTTGGTTGGTTTATATCCCAATTCGAAGGAGAAGCTTTTCTTTGGGATAGGAAGTAAGAGAGATTTCTTCATTCCTATTCCCAAAGGCATCCCAGGAAAGTAACTACTCTTGAGCAAGTTGTTTTTTACTATCCGAGTGGAATATGGATCAAGCTTGAATGGTTTTTCCAAGTCTTTTTCCATTTCAATTGTGAAGATTGGCTCCACGGCAAATCCCCACATTTCCTCTTCATCATTATCATGGTTTATTTCTAAGAGTGATTGATCATTTACTTCTATTTTGAGTGGAGAAGCATGTATAGTCATAGGAAGCCCTTGGTAGTTCAATCTAATCACTTGATGAAGTGAGGATGGTATTGCACCAAGCTCGTGTATCCAAGGACTTCAAAGTAAAAGTTTGAATCTAGGTTTTATGTCCATAACATGGAATTTAACAATCTTTTGAATTAGGCCTGTGGTAATTTGTAGCTTAACATTTCCACACACCGATCTTCTTGAATTTTCATAGGCCCTTATGCTTTGTTTTTTTTACTGGAAATCTTTTTCTTGATTTAGGCCTAAGTATTTTGCCGTTCGTAATGGGCATACGTTTACAGCCGACCCATTGTCTACCAAAGTTAGAGGGATATTGTATCCCATGCATCCCACAGTTAAGTATAACGCATTGTTGTGGGTAATGTCCTTTAAAGGCAAATCATCATTAGTGAAAACGATTAACTTGTATGATTTCTCGCTAGTAAGCAAGCTAACGAGATTCTGAGGGGTTGTGTCTGTACTTACAGACAAAGCCGTTAGAGCGTTCATGAGAGAATTTCTTGGTTCTTTAGAAGTGCTTAGGAGTTCCCAAATGCTAACATTCGCCTTGGATTGGAGAAGTTGTTTGATCAATGGATCTACCACCTCAAGTGGAGGTGGTATTATATTTTGTGTTTGACCTTTAGTTTGATTTTGTGTGGTCGAAGATCCATTTGGTGGTGGTGCTTGATAGACTTGCCCAGAACGAGTTAAATAATCTATCTCATTTGGGTTAGTCATAGGACTCATAAACCAACTTTCTTCTAGAGGCTTTAGATGTGCCTCTATTTCAAGATGCTCCATGAGTTGTGCTTGATGCCATTGTTCATCAAAGGAGATATTCGATAAGTCTTGCGATTTCCCCAAGAAATGATCCCAATCAAGCGTTCCATTTGTATCATTTTGCAAACAAGATGGAGGTGGGACGACGGCATATTTAGAGACATATAAGTCTTGAGAGTCGTCGTCCCATAGTCCACATACTTCATTAGTTTCCCCTATGAGTATTAGGGATAGTGGTTCCCCTATGGGTGTGATATAGTCCAAAGGATTGAACGTGTCACTTCCCATATGGTCTTCCTTAATGTGAAACACCCCTAAGGGGGATGCATTATTGTTAGGTTTAGGCCTGGGAATTCTCCCATCGTCTACTAAATCTTGTATTTTGTGCTTTAAAACGTAGCAACGTTCAGTATCATGTCCAACGCCTCTATGATAAGCACAATAAGCACTACCATTCCATTGAGGAAACCTCTTTTCTGGTGGAGTGGGTGGTGTTGGCCCTATTGGGGCAAGTAAGCCTTTTTCATTTAGTTTTTCTAGCAATTCTTTATAGCTTATAGGACATGGAGTAAATTTTCTCTCTTCTGTCCATCTTTTCCTAGGATCATCATATCGATTCGTGTTATTGTATTGCGTGGAAGTCGCAAATACGTCAATAAAGGATGATGCATTATCATTCCCCTTCTTGTAGTTAATCTTAGGTTGACGATGATAATGAGGTTTGTTTGCTTTTTCCTTAGCAAGATCATCTTCAATCCTAGCAGCCACAGAATAGACCTTTTGAAAAGTGTCTAGACCAAGGTAACGTAGATGTTTGTTGTATTTTTCATGACAATTGTCAATGAATTTTTGTACTAACTCGAGTTCAGGAGGCCTTTCGGCAAGGTGGGCCTCCTTTTGTCGCCATCTACAATAGAAAGCAAGGAAACCTTCATCGTCGCCTTGCTTAAGCATCTCGAGTTCACGTAAAGTTGACTTGAACTCTACGTTACTCTCGTATTGGGTGATGAAAGCCGAAACTACATCTTCCCATGTTACTTTGAATTTTTGATCTAGCCCATAATACCAGTCTCTCGCGGTTTAGTCTAGTGATAAGGGGAAAGTCAAAGCATAAAGCTTAGGATCAACTCCTTTTAGTGCCACAGTGCCAGTAAAACACACTAAATGAATTTTGTGGATTATTGGTCACCTTAAATATTGGCAAGTCCGTAGCTACAAACTTTTCTAGTAAACCATGTCCTGGGGGAGGAGCAAACTTTTCCGCGTCAAAATACTTGTTCACCATTGTAGAACGAAGAACTAGCTTCTCTAACGACTTTTCTTTGATGGATAATTGCTCTATCTTTTCTTGTAAAGCTAATGCTTCAACTTTTTTCTTTTCAGCATTTTCCATCTTCTTAATTCTCCTCTCCTCGGCCTCTTGAGCCTTTTCCTCTCTCAGACGAAGAATCTCTTGTTGAAGTTCTTTGACAGTTGTCATTGTTGTTGGACTAGGATTAGTAGTCGAATGAAAGTGGTTTGAAAGGGGTTAATCTTTGGGTTGTAAATGTAGTATGCGAGTGCCCGGGGATCCTCTTTACCAAGCTTGAAAACCGGCCTTAAAGGGTTATGAAAGGATAAGTAAATTGATACGGTTGCTTTTGAAGAAAAAAAGAAAAAACACGCAAAATATACTCAAACAGATAACATTGCCCTTAACAATTCTTCAATGAAGATACTGTTCGGACAAGTCAATTTGTTTTTTAAGTAAACAAAACTGACTCGTCCAGTGGGCGCGCGCAAGTTACTAAGTTGCGCGCAGCTATCGCGCGTAACAAAATAACTTGCGCTGAGAGGGGTCGCGCAACTTCTTGAGTTGCGCACGCCACCTACTTGTAATTTTTTTTTCTCAATTCGAGCGTTTTTTTTAATTCGATTTTTTTTTATTTGACCCCTTTTTTATGTTATACTTTGAATATGACGCTAAATCACGAAGAGAAAACTTTGTAATTGGGAACCTAGACAAAACTAAAAAAAAAAAAAAAAGAAGACTATCCTAACACGTTGCACATAGTCACATAATCACATAAGCATCTTATAAGTCAAGATTCACGCAATACATTCTGAGGTAAAAAAAGGCTTGGGTGTCCAAAGGTACCATACCTTAAGAAACGATGCATAAATCAATCACTCAACGTGTTGACCCATAACATCGCCCTCCCAACATTTTTTTGGTGATATGGGTGGGATGATTGTTATTTATTTTGGGATAGACACCTAGTGTTGCCGACCCTTAGTCAATGAGCAATCCCCAATGGTTTAAGTGTGCTATGCTTATGCATGATGCAATGTTGCTTGTTTGGTTTTAACTTTTGTGCAAAAGGAAGATATTATACGTTCAAGTCTCGCTCTCTAACTAGAGATTATCCAAGTTAATTCTCGTTACATCCCATAGGCAACCTAGCGTTGGATACCTTGGACCATAACTACGAATTAATCATGTAACCTCTAAGTCCCCAACGGAGTCGCCACTATAAGGAGGGTGATCCCATCGTAAGGGGTACTCTCCTTAAATGCCTTTGGCCACTTAAAAGCCTAGGAATTTACATTTGTTAAGGTGTAGTAGGATTTGAATTCCTGACTGTTTGGGGGACCTTGAATTAGAATTGATTCTATCATCATGATTTTTTATAAGAAACAAGTAGGAGTCGCTAATGAGTTTCAGTAAAAACTCATAAACCTCGTTCATGCCTTTCTTCCATGTGGAGTTCATGGAATAATTAGCACAAATCATAAGTTTACCCATGCCCAAATTGGTCTATAAACTAGAAATGAGTTCGAGAGCGAGGGTACTAAGATAACATTCCTTTAGAGGGGAGTCGTCATCCTAGCCCTAGTACCACCTCTACTAGCTCTTCATTTTTCACTATTTCATCACCAAACAATATATGCAACACAATACCTAAAACTATGTTAGTTGATTTTATTTACAAACATTAATTCATGTAGGAATTACATTGCAAAGTAGTTATTCTTATTTAATAAAATTCGTGGAAGAACAATAAACAAGATTCGCCTTAGCTTAGGTGATCAACCAACAATTATTTAATTCAATTCTAATCTTTATTTAACGGAAGATACTATGTGGAATTGATTAATTAATTATTTTAAAAGTGATCAAACAACACTAATTAATTAATTAAAGTCCTTTTAAACAAGAAAATAAAGGTGATTTAACTAAGTGCTCGGGAATTTACCACTTCTCTTTGCTAGATCTCTGTTTAGAACACTTATGGACACCTTCTTGTTGGGGAACCTCTACCGTAGTAACAAAGTATGAAAAGGGTGAGTGTTTAGGACAAGAGGGCTAGGTTGCACAAGTTCATAAGTTATTTCGCCAGAGTTTTTAGGTTAATTTTTGTCTGTTGAAGCCTCGGTTTAAGCTCGTTTTTATAGAGAAGGATTTGGTTTAGGGTTTCGAGCTTTCTGCCGCAGCAGGTGTCGCGTGCAACAGATGAAGTTGCGCGCGGTATCCTAGCGCAAGTTATAGAGTTGCGCTGCTATGTGCAGCACGACTTTTTTTCATGCGCGCGACTTTGTTGTAATATTCAATTTTATATTTTCCGTATAGTTTCTTAATAATTACAAATCTTCCACCGCGCAACTCTGAAAGTTACGGTGGGTATCGCGCGCAAATGAATTAGTTGCGTGCGGCAGCTCAGCGCGAGTGTTTGAGATGCGCGCGGCTTTTTCTGTGGCAGCACTAAGATTTAACCTAGGCGCTCCTAAATTTGTCATTATTGGGTTTTAAGCACGGGCTTAAACCTAATTATGATCGGGTTAGTTAATTGGACCTTTGTTTTGGCTTTTATCTTTAATTTTGGCTAGTCTTTTATGTTTTGCGGCATAACAAGTTCTCCAAAAGTATTCTTCACTTTGATCCAACACGAAGATGGTTTTATTTATCATCATTGCACTCCCTGTCGGGATAGGAGGCCAAAAGTAGATGTCTACAGTCGCAGTCGAACATTAGGAATCTGACAGGGTAAAGTCGTATGCCCTAATAAAAAATAATTACCTAAATCACTAACTAAGGTAGATAGGGAAGTAGGGTCGAACTCCACAGGGAAACAGGTCTTTTTAATTCTAATTAATTATTATACTCTAAATTATCTAAGTAACCAATGTTTTTAAGTATGAATTCTATACTACGAAGAATAAGTTTAGGGAGAAAAGAATCAATAATAAGGAAACCTAGGGTCACAGGTTCACCAATAATTAATATTCCGGGATAGAACGAAGTAGTTAATAATTAACAACGCACAGATAATATGATTAACAGGCTCTCGCAATTTACTAGACCTAAGTTCCTATTAAAAATAGCCTTTAATATTAAATCAACATCTGCTCGATTCATCAATTCAATATTGCTAAACATCCACAATCAAATTACATCTGCTCGATTCATAATCTAATTGCAAAGAATTAAAACTATTCAGTAGGAAATTATCATGCAATATCAACAATCAATAATAACAAACTATCCCTTCATATTAATTATGGATCCCCATAAACCCTAGAATGGAACTACTCACTAATCATCATAACTAAACCAATCAAGTAAATAATTAAAAGCATAATCAAGAAAACAATTAAAATAGATGAAATTAAAAAGGGAAGAAATTGGACCAAAATAAATCTGGAATTAAAGGAAGTATTAAGAACAAAAGTTTAGAGAGAATTTAAGAGAGAGAAAAATACTAAGTAGAGAGAGAAAGTCTAGGAAAAGAGGTTAGTAACAATTCCGTACAAAAAACGTATATAAACCTCTCCTAAAACAAGAATTAAAACTAAACTTAATCAGGTCCTAAGAAAACACGCGCCCGATCGGGCCCGCCTTTTTTACAACGCCTTCACTGATGTGCCGCGCCCGATCGGGCGCGCCTTTTCCTTGAGGGCAATTATGCGCGCAGCCGCACGATCGGGCGTATGCTTGCCCGATCGGGGCCGGTCTTCTTCTTCGAGGCTTGAACTTCGATTGGGCTAGATTTCTTGGCCCAATCCATATTTCCTCCCGGGTCTCGAATACTTGGTCCAAATGCCTCGTGATCCAAATTACCGAGCCCTTAATCACCGGCTCTCACCGATCTTGGGCTCCAAAAGTGGTCGTGTCCTTCTAGCTTCTGTAGTCGATCCAATAAAGCCCGGAAAAATGCTCCAAGAGTGCAATTTCTTGTAAAATACAACTAAAACTACGAAAACACTAGAACACACAAATTAGTAATAAAAGTGGCCCGAAAGAGCCAAAAACACTACTAATTACGACCACGGGACGGGGATAAAACACTATATAAAACAGACATATCAAACTCCCCCAAGCCAAACCTTTGCTTGTCCCTAAGTAAAGAGCTCATCAATGAACATATAAAAAATACTTCACCCCAATAATCAAATCAAAAACCAACGATTCAAGGCAAATCTAGTGAACATGCTTCAACATCAATCAATCTTATTCATCTAATCACCCTTCCTCCCCAACAATTGTCAAGTAGAGCAAACCACAAGAGCATATAGAATTCAAGACTAGTGCTCACACACTCAACTCTCATTTATGTGGCGAGTAAAGAATGTACTCGATCGCTCTCCAACCAACCCCTTTAATGTGAACAATGCCCTCCCAACTCACACTCTCGTGTGTATAAAAACATTGAACGCTCATCCTACTAGTCGACTCGAAATATGCCAAGTCATAACTTGCATTGAAAAACAACACTTTCACATTTACATAACTTCTATGCACAAGGTCGGAAGGTCTTTAAAGCTTGTAATGTAAGGCTAGGGTAAAGGTAGGATAAATTTGGGATTATGTGAGAGAAAAGCTATGCTAAAAGGGAGCCAAATCCTAATAAACCCATGATCAAAAATAATGATCATACACATCTCCAACATAACCAACTCCAAACAACAATCCACCAAATATACTCTAAACAAAATAAACCATCCCAACACTTACAATTTCACTCATAAGAATATGATAATGTAGAACTTTGAGTGAAAAACAAACTTTGAACTCATTTTTTTCCTTTTCTTTTTCTTTAGAACAACCTTCAAATAGAACATTTGAGCATTAATTTTTCTCTTTTGCTCTTTGTTTCTTTTTATTTCATATTGGAATCTTCAACTTTGAAACACAACATCAATATTTTCCAATCAAAAATCAAAGAACAATAACTCTTCTTTTATTCCCACATTGTGCAAATAATATGCACACCACAACTCCCTCACCTCACCAACTAATAGCTCCCCCAAGTCATGCTTGGGACTAGTAACCAATGATGCAAGTCTAAGCATGGAGAACTTCGAAAATTTGCTTATCATGCATCAAGATAGCTTGTCCCTAAACATTGATTCAAGCCAAGCATTGCATGGAAACTTTCTTGGATATCAAAGCAAAGCCACGGTTTGCTTAGTTGCTTTTCTTGGAGTCTAGTTCACTTTCTTGAACTTTCTTGAATTTTCTTTACTTAGATTTTGCTTACAAGTTTTTACCTTTCACTTGAAAGGGTTTTTCTTGGTTCAAGCATTAGGATCTTTAATATTTATTTAGTTGCTTTTAAAATCAGTTAGTTAGCAAAATAAATCAGTTTAGGCGTGTGCTTGTTCTCCAAGGAGATTGACGTATGCTTGTGCTCCAAGGTGCTTGCTCTTCAAGCAAGTTAGAATTCTAGTTTAATTAGGATTGAATTAGGAACTTGTCCTAATCTTCCTAGATAAACTAAGTCTATAAATAGGGCTGTAAAACACACGAATTATACAAAGATTAATATTCAGATTTATTTCTTAAGTTGCATACTTGAGTTTTGGTTGATTGTGATCAATTGCAGTTTTGCTTGTTTTAGTTAAAACATTCGTTTGGATTGATTAATTAGGTGGATTCTTAATTTATTAATCTTAGTTTTTGTTTAATTCTTGGTGGATTTCCTGTATAGAATTATACTTAAACATATCCCTTGTGTTTTGTTGATTTTCAGATCAATAATTCACATCATCTTTGGTATCAGAGCAGGTTTGCGCAACTTCGACAAAAATTAATCTGGGAACAATTGGCTGGGAATTTTTGCGTGATTCTTTTTGAATTGAACTCTAAAAACGTCCATCTATCACCATATAAAATTTCATAAATTTTAGTTGAGTAACACGTTCTACACAGCCTTAAACATTTGGTGTTTGTGCACTGATTTGCGGATGGGAGTCCGGTTTTTGTGTTGCCTAGTTTTCCTTCAAGGTTTGATCTTTTAATCAAGATTTTTGCATAAAATGACTTGGTTTGTGTAGGAATCATGAGTGACGAAGAGGTCCCATAGGTTCCAAGGGGATTAACCTTAGAACAGGCTCAAAATCTTAGAAGAGATAGGCGAATTGACGAGTTGGCGGCAAGGATGGATGAGATATTAAAAAGGCTTGATACTCTTGCTGGAGATTCTTCAAGGAAAGGGAATTCTAACCCTAATTCTTGTTCAAGTGAGGAAGAACAACCAATGAGGAACCCAAGGAGGCCACGAAATAATTATTCCTCAAGTGATGAATCACCAAGGCCTAGGAGAAGAGATCGACCAAAGGATGATGATAGGAACCTTAGATTAGATCTTCCCGAATTCAATGGGAGTATTAATGAACCTGAAAAATACTTTGAGTGGATTAGAAGGGTCAAGACACTCTTTGATTACAAGGAGTATGATGAAAGGAAAAGATGCAAATTGGCTGAATTAAAACTGACCGGTTATGCTAGTCTTTGGTATGATAATCTAAAGAAGAAGAGGCATAAGGAGGGGCGTGCAAGAATCTCAACTTGGGAACAACTCAAGAATCACATGAAAAAAAGGTTCGTACCTAGTGATTATATTCAAGATGTTTATCTTAAGATGCAACTTTTTAAACAAAATTCTATGACTGTTGAGAATTATATTGGTGAATTTGAAAAGTTATGCATGCTATGTGGCTTAGAAGAGATTCTTGAGCATAAGATTGCTAAATTTATTTCGGGGTTGAATGATAATATTGCTGAAAAAGTTGAATTGCAACAATATTGGTCCTTTGAGGATGTTTGCAAGGTAGCTTTGAAAGTTGAAAAACAGATAAAGGGGAAGAAAGGGACGTACACTAAGCCCTTTGTAAAAGGTTTCACTAAACCTTTTGAGAAGAACAGCTTGGAGAAAAGTGGTTCTAGTTCGAACTACAAGGAGACTAAATCAAAATTTGAAGCTCCTAAAAAGCTTGTTGAAGATAGGAAGTGCTTCAAGTGTGGTAGTGTTGGTCACATTGCAACTAATTGTCCATCAAAAAGAGTAATGACTGCTCAAGAGTGGGAACAAGAACAAGCTAAGTGTGAGCAGGGTAGTGACTATGAAGAAAAGAACGAAGAGGAAAACTTTGAAGAAGAGGAGGGGCATATTGACGAAATTGATCCCGAGACTCATGGTCAAAGTTTGGTTCTAAGAAGTGCGCTACACTCTAAAACCGTACCTATGGAAAACAATCAAAGGGAGAAAATCTTTCTTACAAGGTGCAAGGTAGAAGATCGGTTGTGTGACATGATCATAGACACGGGGAGTTGCACTAATGTGGTATCTACTACTTTGGTAGACAAATTGAAGTGGCCAACTACTGAACATTTAAGCCCTTATAAGCTTCATTGGCTTAATAATTCGAGTGATGTTAAGGTAACTAAACAAGCCTTAATCTCCTTTTCAATTGGTAAATTTCATGATAAAGTTTTGTGTGATGTTTGTCCTATGGATGCTTGTCATATACTATTAGGCCGTCCTTGGCAATATGATAGATTTGTGAAGGTTGATGAAAGGACTAATGTGTATGTTGTGAGAAAAGGAGAAAAAGAGAGACCGGTTGCTTTAAAACCTTTGATAAGCAACAAGTCTTCTAATGTTACCTCTAATTCGAAGAATTCTTATTTGATTAGTGAGAGGGAATTAGAAAAAGAGATTTTCAGCAACAATGTGGTATATATACTTGTTTCTAATGAGATTCAAATTGATCAAGATAAACAAGCAAAGAGGTCGTATGAATTGGAATCTGTTTTAGAAGAATTCAAGGATGTCTTTCCTAAGGAATTACCTCCGGGACTACCTCCTATTCGTGGGATAGAGCATCAAATTGACTTGATTCCGGGCGCACCATTACCTAATAAGGCAGCCTATAGAAGTAATCCGGAAGAAACAAAGGAGATGCAAAGGGAAATTGAAGAGCTTATGGCTAGAGGATACGTGAGGGAAAGTATGAGCCCTTGTGCCGTGCCTACTTTACTTGTCCCAAAGAAAGATGGGAGTTGGCGCATGTGTATTGATAGTAGGAGTGTGAATAACATCACTATCAAATACAGATTTCCGATTCCAAGGTTAGATGATCTACTTGATGAACTACATGGTTCAAAGTTGTTTTCTAAGATTGATCTTATGAGTGGTTATCATCAAATTCGAATGAGAGAAGGAGATGAGTGAAAGACAACATTCAAGACTAAGTTAGGGTTGTATGAATGGTTGGTGATGCCGTTTGGACTCACTAATGCACCTAGCACTTTCATGAGGTTGATGCATGAGGTACTTAAACCTTTTCTTGGCAAGTTTGTTGTTGTTTATTTAGATGATATTCTGATATACTCAAAAATTTTGCATGATCATCTAAATCATCTAACAAGTGTGTTTGAAGTGTTAAGAGAGAAGAAACTCTATGCTAAGCTTGAAAAATGCTACTTCTTAGTGCCTAGTGTTACTTTTCTTGGTTATGTTGTATCAAAGGATGGAGTTTCAGTTGATCATTCGAAAGTAGAGGCTATTAAAACTTGGCCTATTCCTACTAATATGAGTGAAGTAAGGTCTTTTCATGGTCTAGCTTCATTCTATAGAAGATTTGTCAAGAATTTCTCAAGTATTGTGGCGCCTATGACCGAATGTTTGAAGAAGGACAAGGGTAAATTCGAATGGACTAAAGAAGCTCAAAGTGCGTTTGAGTTGGTTAAAAAGAAGCTATGTGAAGCACCTATACTTGCGTTACCAGATTTATCAAGTCCTTTTGAAGTTGAAACCGATGCTAGTGGAGTTGGAATTGGAGCAGTTTTACTCCAAAAGAAAAGGCCTATTGCATATTTCAGTGAGAAATTGGGAGGAGCTCGATTGAACTATTCTACTTATGATAAAGAGTTCTATGCCATTGTTAGAGCTTTAGATCATTGGAGTCATTATCTCCGACCTAATCACTTTGTGTTGCATTCTGATCATGAAGCATTGAAGTACATACATGGACAACAAAAGCTCAATCCTAGACATGCTACGTGGGTTGAATTTTTACAATCATTTAATTTTTCTTCAAGGTACAAAGAAGGGAAATCGAATGTTGTGGCTGATGCATTATCTAGAAGATACACTTTGATTGGAATTCTAAATATCAAGCTACTTGGTTTTGAATTGATAAAAGAATACTACAAAGGTGATGATGATTTTGCTACATTGATTGAAGAGTGTTCTAAAGGAGCCGTGGGTTCTTATTTGCTGCAAGATGGTTTTCTTTTCAAGGGAAATCGACTTTGTCTTCCTAAGTGTTCTATTAGAGAGCTAGTTGTTAGAGAAGCTCATGGGGGAGGAATTGCTGGTCACTTTGGCATTACAAAGACCTTGAGTATGTTACAAGAACACTTCTATTGGCCTAAGATGCTCACGGATGTGCAACTAGTTATTTCTAGGTGTGCAACTTGTCAAAAAGAGAAGGCTACTTTTCATCAAGGCTTGTATACTCCTTTACCTGTTCCAGACTCACCTTGGGAAGATATTTCTATGGATTTTATTGTGGGATTGCCGAGAACACAACGGGGGAAAGACTCTATTATGGTTGTTGTGGATAGGTTTTCTAAGATGGCTCACTTTGTTCCTTGTCACAAAGTGGATGATGCTATGAAAGTGGCGGAATTATACTTCAAAGAGATTGTTAGATTGCATGGAATTCCGAAAACTATTGTGAGTGATCGAGATACAAAGTTCATGAGTTTCTTTTGGAAGTCTCTATGGAAGCTTGTGGGAACTAAATTGCTCTTTAGTACATTGTACCATCCACAAACTGATGGACAAACCGAGGTTACTAATCGTACTCTTCGTGCGCTTTTGCGTGGGTTAGTGAGTAAGACACAAAAGGATTGGGACATCAAGTTAGCTCATGCGGAGTTTGCTTATAATAGATCACCTACATATGCTACCAAACATAGTCCTTTTGAGGTAGTCTATGGAGTCAATCCAAAACTTCCAATTGATCTTGTTCCATTGCCTAAGGGTGAGTTAATTCACAAAGATGCCGAGTCTAAGTTGAAGAGTATGCTGAAATTACATGCTCAAGTTCGAACAAGAATAGAGAAAGTAAATGACATGTACAAAGCTAGAGCAAACAAGCATAGAAAGCAACAAAGTTACAATGTTGGAGACTTGGTATGGTTACATTTGAGAAAGGAAAGATTTCCAGGAAAACGCAAGAATAAGTTGATGCCTAGAAGTGAAGGTCCTTTCAAGATTGTTGAGAAGATCAATGACAATGCTTATAAGTTAGAACTTTCGGGAGAATATGGAGTTAGTGCTACATTCAATGTTGGCGATTTGGCTAAGTATATTCCTGATGAAGAACTTCGAGATTTGAGGACAAATTCTTTCGAAGAAGAGGAGGATGATGCAAGTCTAAGCATGGAGAACTTCGAAGATTTGCTTATCATGCATCAAGATAGCTTGTCCCTAAACAATGATTCAAGCCAAGCATTGCATGGACACTTTCTTGGATATCAAAGCAAAGCCACGGTTTGCTTAGTGGCTTTTCTTGGAGTCTAGTTCACTTTCTTGAACTTTCTTGAATTTTCTTTACTTTGATTTTGCTTACAAGTTTTTACCTTTCACTTGAAAGGGTTTTTCTTGGTTCAAGCATTAGGATCTTTAATCTTTATTTAGTTGCTTTTAAAATCAGTTAGTTAGCAAAATAAATCAGTTTAGGCGTGTGCTTGTTCTCCAAGGAGATTGACGTATGCTTGTGCTCCAAGGTGCTTGCTCTTCAAGCAAGTTAGAATTGTAGTTTAATTAAGATTGAATTAGGAACTTGTCCTAATCTTCCTAGTTAAACTAAGTCTATAAATAGGGCTGTAAAACACACAAGTTATACAAAGATTAATATTCAGATTTATTTCTTAAGTTGCATACTTGAGTTTTGGTTGATTGTGATCAATTGCTGTTTTGCTTGTTTTAGTTAAAACATTCGTTTGGATTGATTAATTAGGTGGATTCTTAATTGATTAATCTTAGTTTTTGTTTAATTCTTGGTGGATTTCCTGTATAGAATTAGACTTAAACATATCCCTTGTGTTTTGTTGATTTTCGGATCAATAATTCACATCAACCAATGGGGCTCATATAAGCTTGTAATGTGGCTAAATAAATAATAAAAAGGGCACAAGTAACAACATGGGTAACAAGAAGGGAACAAATGTATCTAAATACTCTGAAGGCTACCTAAAAGAATGAACGCCTTCGTCCTCCTCATGTGCATAATAATAAGTCATGAAACACTACTCATAGTTGCAAATCAATACTCAAATTCATTGACATACCAGGAATTATGGAACTATCACACATTTCCTAACCAAATCAACTAGTCAAGCACTATATTCACAAGTAGTTGGACAAAATTGGCGCATGTTAAGGAATCCAAGCAATTAGACTTCAAATCATGACCAACAAATCCACAATATTCATCATCAAATACCAAGAATCAAAACAATTTTTCTCAAGTATGGGGCACAGGGAAGCATGATTTACAATTCATTGGAACGTATTTTAGATTTTTCAATTTTTTTGTATTTTTCATATATAAGAAAGAAATAAAAACTACACTAGGAAAGCAAATAAAAACTATACTAGAAAGCAAATAAAGAGAGAAAAGGAAGAGAATTACCAAGTGAAAGAACACCCCCCCAAGCCAAATCAAGCAATGCCCTCATTGACTTGGGAGAGTAGCCTACTCCTCATCCTCATCCATCCTCGAATAGCCCCCGCCGTGGCTAGAATCGGCTCCTCCATGGCTAGAGCCACCACCTCCATACCCCGAACCACTTGCATAGTAGTTAGGGTCTACATTCCCACCCATACCCCCAAAAGGAGAATCACCCCCATATCCGTGGACCGAAGAGTAGTCCACGTAAGTACCATACGCACCGGGGTGAGAATACCCTCCTTGGGGGTATTGGAACCAATCGAATAGCCCCCCGACGGGCGTAATCATCATACATGGGGTAAAGGCCCCTCCCTAGGTTCCTCTCTATAAGACCTACCTGCCCATCTAAGGTGCTTAACCTAGAGTCTAGGTTTTGCATCATACCCTCAACCCTCCCTTGCCCCGTCTCAATGCGGTGTAATTGGCTCCTAAAAGCCAAAAAGTCATATGGGGCATTGGGGTCGACATTGTAATCGACCGAGGAAGTTGGCATGCCATAGGTGAAAGGTGGGGGTGGTTGGTAGTGTGGTGAGTGGTGAATGGGGGAATGGTGGGGTTGTGGTGAGGGATGAGGTGGTTGAACCTCACCTTGACCATTTATCTCGAAAGTATAAGAGGGCTTCCCCCTCTCAAATTTGGTCAAAGCGGGGTTGGGTAAGGTAAAGGCTTGGTCTCTTCTACCCGATTGTCGGTGGACTATCCACCAAGTATCACTTTCCACAGGTTGCACCCAGTTCAAACCCCCTAAATAGGGTAGGTCCATGAGGTTCGATCCCACAACTTTCCTATGCCCATCCGGGTTCCAACCTAGGTGTTTCCTAGCAATGTGGGTCACTAACCCCCTAAAGTAAATAGGTGCCCTAGACCTACTAGCCTCGGCCGCATTGGCCGCCCTTTGGAAGTGATTGGCTATCCTATGGGGTATGTTCAATTTTTCAGCATTAGGAATTATATAGGATGCCAATAGTTCCAATTCATCTCTCCTAACATTTGCCGGTTCATGCCTCCCAAAAATAGAGAGGCCTGAAAATCTTTGCCAAAGTTTTTGGACGGGATGTTGAATCCACGTCCCTTTGGCATGCTTGAGGTTCACTAAATCCTCCCCAGTTACCCTCTTATAGACCACTGCGGTGTGGTCTTGAGAGGGCTCAATAGGTTTATCCGATTTTAAATCAAACAACTTTCCAAATTCTTTAAGAGTTAGTCTCACATCGTTGTTTAATAATCGGAATTGTACATGAGTGATTAGTGCATTCATTTTAATAACATTAAAAATTGAGATAAATTCCAATGTTAAATAATCATATGTATCATGGCACATTTGAAAAAAACCGCTCATGCCTATACCTTTGAATAATTTTTCAACATATTTATTTAGGCCTAATCTAACTAATGTGGGATGATGAATAAAACGGGTAGAGAGTACCTGACGATCGATGAGGTTGACCATCCTAACCCGTTGCTCCTCCGAGGTAATGACTACCTCCTCCCATCCCGGAATTTGAAGATCCGGGTTGATGGTTGGTTGTGGTGCCCTCGAGCTCTCACTCCTTTGGTTCCTTGAACGCTTTGAGGCCATTTTCTTGTAAAATAGTGGCAAATTGGAGGTTTCTCTCTCTTAGGGTTTGAGAAAATTTGAGAGAAAATAGGGGAAAATTAGTGTAGATTGTAGAGGAGGATGAGGGGAGATGGAATATGTAAGAATTTTTGAGTTTGGATGGAAGAATTGGAGGAGATCTTGGATTGAAGTGTAAGTTGAAGGTTTGAAAATGGAGGTTTTAGAGAGAGAAAGTGAAATGAAGAAGATGAAATAAGGAGAAAGTGAGGAAAGAAAGAAGAGAAAAAAAAAATAAAAGGGGGACGGGCTGATGGCGCGCCCGATCGGGCGAGCCTCGCCCGATCGGGCGAAAGTGGGAATTTCCAGAACTCAAGTTGCGCGCCCGATCGGGCGAGCTCCGCCCGATCGGGCGCGAACGCGAAGAAATTTTCCTTCTCACTTGATTTTCCAAAAAAAGCGCCCGATCGGGCAAGCTTCGCCCGATCGGGCGAAAATAGCCTCTGAATTCAACCTTGCTTGCGCGCCCGATTGGGCGAAAATGGTTCCGATTTCTAGCTTGCTTACGCGCCCGATCGGGCGAATTTGCTGCTGAATTCTGGGTTGCTTGCGCGCCCGATCGGGAGAATTTGCTGCTGAATTCAGGGTTGCTTGCGCGCCCGATCGGGCGAGCCTCGCCCGATCGGGCCCGAGCAACCCTTTTTCTCCGACTTCTTTTCTTCTTCAAATTTTTTTCTAAGTCTTTATACCTGTCAAATTCATACCTGTACAACAACACTTAAAACTGGTGAAATATCACTCTCCTCGCCTCTCTAAAAAAAACAAAAATAAGGAAAAAGGAAAAACTAGCCTAGAAAGCATGAAATACGGGTTGCCTCCCGCAAAGCGCTGGTTTATCTACGTCCCGCACGACCTTCTTACCATCTTGAAGCTCATGTTGGAAGTGGAGTTAGGAGAGTCTCCTCCACATCTCTAATGGTAGCACCTTCATGATACACTTTCAACCTTTGGCCATTTACCTTAAACTCTTCACCTTTGTCATTCACCAACTCCACCGAACCAAATTTGTTCACCTTTGTGACAGTGAAGGGACCGGACCACCTAGACTTCAACTTTCCTGGGAAAATCTTCAATCTAGAATTAAAGAGAAGAACCTTATCACCCGGTGCAAACTCTCTTGGTAAGATCCTCTTGTCATGCCACTTCTTGGTCTTCTCCTTGTAGATCCACGCACTATCATATGCCGACAATCTAAACTCATCCAACTCATTGAGTTGAAGAAGTCTCTTCTTACCCGCGGCCTTAGAATCCATATTAAGCTCTTTGATCGCCCAAAAGGCTTTGTACTCCAATTCTACGGGAAGATGACATGTCTTACCATAAACCAATCTATAAGGTGAAGTACCAATCGGTGTCTTAAATGCTGTTCGGTATGCCCAAAGTGTGTCATCAAGCTTCATGCTCCAATCTTTCCTTGACTTGGCTACTACCTTTTCTAGGATCGCCTTGATTTCCCTATTAGAGACCTCAACTTGACCACTAGTTTGAGGGTGGTAACTAAGCCCTGTTCTATGATATACGCCATACTTCTTAAGGAGGTTATCCAATTGTTTTTCATGGAAGTGGGTACCCCATCACTAATAATAGCTCGTGGAACACCAAACCTGGGAAATATGATCTTCTTGAAGAGCTTGATGACTACCTTAGAATCGTTGGTTGGTGAAGCTATGGATTCTACCCACTTGGACACATAATCGATGGCTACAAGTATGTAACAATTCCCATTGGAAGATGGGAACGACCCCATATAATCGATACCCCAAACATCAAATATTTCAACTTCGAGAATCCCAATTTGGGGCATCTCATGCCTCCGCGAAATGTTGCCAGTCCTCTGGCAAGAGTCACAAGCCTGCACAAAAGTGTTAGCATCTTTAAACATAGTAGGCCAAAAGAAGCCTGACTAATTGATCTTAGCCACCGTTTTAGTGGGGCCTTGATGTCCACCGTAGGGTGAGGTATGACAACTGGTAAGGACGCCGTGAACCTCCCATTCAGGAACACACCTGCGAAATAATCCATCTGCACACTCACGAAACAAAAAAGGATCATCCCAAAAATAATGTTTAACATCATAAAGGAATTTCTTTTTCTGTTGGTAGGACACGTTAGGAGGTAGAGTACCACCCACTATATAATTAGCAAAATCAGCATACCAAGGATGATGCTCTACAACTGCATACAGGTTGTCATCAGGGAAAGAATCATCTATAGGTAAAGAATCCTTACCCTCATCATACCTGATACGTGACAAGTGGTCTGCCACTACGTTCTCTGCTCCCTTTTTATCTTTTATTTCTATGTTGAAATCTTGGAGCAGGAGAACCCACCGGAGTAGCCTTGGCTATCAAGTATTTCAATGCTGCATGATCAGTAAAAACAATAACTTTAGAACCAACTAGATATGACCTAAATTTTTCTAAAGCATAAATAACAGCGAGAAACTCCTTTTCTGTGGTGGCGTAGTTGACTTGGGCTTCATCCAAGGTTTTGCTAGCATAATAAATAGCATGCAAAACCTTGTCCTTCCTCTGTCCGAGCACGGCTCCTAGTGCAAAGTCGCTTGCATCACACATGATCTCGAAAGGAAGGTTCCAATCGGGGGCACATATGATGGATGCCGATATTAAAGCCTGCTTAATCCTGTTAAAAGCCTCAAGACACTCATCAGTAAAAATAAATGGGGCATCCTTGAGCAAAAGCTGTGTCAGTGGTTTAGCAATTTTTGAAAAATCTTTGATAAAGCGGCGATAAAACCCCGCATGACCCAAGAAGCTTCTAACTCCCTTAACATTGACTGGGGGAGGTAATTGCTCAATCACTGATATTTTAGCCCTGTCTACTTGTATGCCCTTATCAGATACAATATAGCCAAGGACTACTCCCTCTGTCACCATAAAGTGACATTTTTCCCAATTAAGGACCAAGTTGCACTCTTCACATCTTTTCAAAATTTTAGCGAGATTAATTAAGCATGAATCAAATGAAGAACCATATACGCTAAAATCATCCATAAAGACCTCCATAATAGACTCTATGAAATCAGAAAAAATACTCATCATGCAACGTTGAAAGGTAGCGGGTGCATTACATAAACCAAAGGGCATTCTACGATATGCAAAAGTGCCATAAGGGCATGTGAAGGTAGTCTTTTCATGATCTTCAGGGTGAATCGGAATTTAGAAAAATCCCGAATACCCGTCCAAATAGAAAAAGAATTTGTGATTGGCTAACCTCTCAAGCATTTGATCTATAAAGGGAAGAGGGAAGTGATCCTTTTTAGTGGCGATATTTAATCTACGATAGTCTATGCACATACGCCACCCTGTTACAGTTCTAGTGGGAATTAATTCATTTTTTTCATTTGTTGTCACAGTCATCCCACCCTTCTTCGGTACTACCTGCACATGACTTACCCACTTGGAGTCAGAGATAGGATAGATAATACCTGCATCAAGTAATTTCACCACCTCCTTCTTGACTACTTCCTGTATGTTGGGATTTAATCTTCGTTGGGGTTGAATGCAGGGCTTGTAATTTTCCTCTAGATGAATCCTGTGCATGCAAAAATCAGGGCTAATACCCTTGAGATCTTTAATATTGTACCCTATAGCCTTCTTATGGGTTTTGAGGACCCCTAGAAGTTGGGAAGATTGTAGGTCAGTGAGTGCAGTACTGATGATCACGAGGTGTAGTTCCTGTTCATCGAGAAAAACATATTTTAAATGAGAAGGGAGAGGTTTTAGCTCAGGTTTCTTGACCTCTGCAGGTTTTGATTCCTGAACTAAATTTACTACCTTCATTGTCTCCTTGGGGCTTAACTCTTCTAAGGAAAGAGCCTTTTCAATATCCTATACCTCATTACCCCAAACGCTTGCATTGTCGCTAGATAAATTCCCGCAGAGAACTTTCTCTAAGGGATCCTTCGCAAGAACCTGTGGCAAGCTATCATCACAAATATCGTCCATTATATCAATTGTATCAATGTAGCAACAATTTTCCTCTAACATAGGCCCTTTCAAAACCTTCCCTAAATTAAAGGTAACATTATCGTCACCTACAGAAAGGGTTAGTTTACCATTTTTCACATCAATAATCGCTCCTGCAGTGTGGAGGAAAGGCCTACCTAATATAATGGGTATTTGTGTGTCCTCTGCCATGTCTAAAACAACAAAATCAACAGGAATAAAAAATTTACCAACTCTGACAGGTACGTCCTCTAAAATACCTAAGGGGTATTTTACCGAACGATCTTCCATTCGCAAAGTTATATTAGTAATTTTTAAGTCTCCCATATTTAATTTAGCGCAGATAGATGATGGCATGACACTGACACTGGCACCCAAATCACACAGAGCTTTATCAATAAAAACATTCCCAATGTGACAAGGGATAGAAAAAATACCGGGATCCTTTAATTTAGGAGGGGATTTATTTTGCAAATAAGCGCTACACTCCTCTGTGAAAGCTACAGTTTCTACTTCATTAAAGGCCCTTTTCCTAGTCAGAATGTCTTTCATGAATTTAGCATAAGCAGGTACTTGAGTGATTAAATCATCCTTATCTTTCATACCGAATTGTTTATTAAGCTTACTCTTCAGTTGTCTATTAGGGAATGGAAGCTTGATAACTGGGTTCTGCACATCTCCTCCCTTATCCTGCGATTTACCCTGCACAGAAACATTAGTAGGGTTAGTATCTATTTGTAGCCCTGCAGGGCTAGCAGGATTACCGTTTGGTATAAAGGAATCTAGATCAGGAACTGGTCTATCTTCCTTTGGCATAGGAGGTCCATCATAATGTGAACCACTCCTTAGAGTGATTGCATTAGCATGATCTGTAGTATGGATAGGTTGTGATGGTAGAGCTCCCTCCTGACGGGATTGTAGGGTAGATGAAAGTTGTGCAATTTGATTGTCCATGATTTTATTATGGGCTAGGATAGAATCAATTTGCGCATCCCTACTCTCCATATGCTTTTGCATATTAGCAAGCATTGCTCTAATTTCTGTCATGGCAGGGTCGGAAGATGATGAGGGTGGTGCTTGGCTTTTCTGGCCGGCATTAGGATGATAATATTTTTGCTGTGGTGGTGTTTTGCTGTTGTGGTTGTTGTGGAGGTGGAGGATTTTGTACATTGGTACTTCGGTATGAAAGATAAGGATGATTTTTATAACCGGCATTGTAGGAGTTGGAATAGGGGTTATTTTGCCTATAGGTTTGAAAGGCATTAACTTGTTCCATAGAGCTCTTACAATCTTGCTCCCAATGACCTACAATTCCACAATTTTCACAAAAAGCTTCATGGTTAGCAACAGCAGAAACATTAGCTACAAAGTTAGGAGCAGCAGTAAGATTATCTAATTTTTGACAAATAGATGTTAATTGAGCTTGCAAAAAGGATACGGAATCAACATTATGTTTTCCTTTATTTCCAAACCCCCTCGGATTCCCATATTGGGAAATGTGTATTGCCATGTCTTCGATAACCTGTCCTGCATCATCCACATTTAAATTCATAAACCTCCCACTAGCAGCCGAATCTAGTACTGATCTAGAAGAATTTCCAAGTCCATTATAAAATGCTTTGATCAATTGCCATTGTGCTAGATTGTGGTGGGGGCACTCTCTCTGTAGATCCTTGAACCTCTCCCAAGCCTCATATAATGTTTCGTCGGCCTCTTGAGCGAAGTTCTGAATAGCACTCCTTAGCACCGCTGTTCTCTCTACAGGATAATAATTATTATAGAAATTCAAAGCAAGAGTTTCCCAGTCAGTAATACCAAGTGCAGTTCTATTCAAACCATTAAACCATAATTTTGCTTTGACACATAATGAAAAGGGAAAAAGAATCTCCCTGATTTAGTCTTGCGTGACCCCGGCTTGTCTAATGGTGTTACAATATTGGCAGAAATCTGCGATGTGAAGATTGGGATCTTCACCCTTAGCTCCGTTGAACTGCTTTCTCCCTATCATAGTGATAAATTGGGGCTTGATCTCAAATTGAACTCCATCTAGAGCCGGAGTGGGAGTAAGGTGCGGGAAATCTGTGAGTTTCGGTTGCGAATAATCACTGAGTTTCTTCTGGGCCGTCATCTCTGATTCTGAATCTGAAGGAATATATGTCTCACTAGAATAAGGGGGAGGATCTCTTCGATCGTTGTCCTCCTCAGAACCCGCCAGAATTTGTCTATAGAGTCTCCTTTGCCTATGAAAAGAACGCTCGATCTCAGGATCAAAAGGGATGTCACCTGATCTGGAACACCTGGGCATAAACAAAGAACTAAAGACAAATATGAGATTTGCCTCAAAGAACTAATGTTCTCTAAGGCAAAAAGGGGGATAATCTAGACTACAAAAATATAATCAGAAAATAAAAATAAAACCGTTTCCCCGGCAACGGCGCCAAATTTTGACAGGGTAAAGTCCTATGCCCTAATAAAAAATAATAACCTAAATCACTAACTAAGGTAGATAGGGAAGTAGGGTCGAACTCCACAGGGAAACATGTCTTTTTAATTCTAATTAATTATTATACTCTAAATTATCTAAGTAACCAATGTTTTTAAGTATGAATTCTATACTACGAAGAATAAGTTTAGGGAGAAAAGAATCAATAATAAGGAAACCTAGGGTCACAGGTTCACCAATAATTAATATTCCGGGATAGAACGAAGTAGTTAATAATTAACAACGCACAGATAATATGATTAACAGGCTCTCGCAATTTATTAATCAACATAGGTCTAACAGGCTCTTGCAATTTACTAGACCTAAGTTCCTATTAAAAATAGCCTTTAATATTAAATCAACATCTGCTCGATTCATCAATTCAATATTGCTAAACATCCACAATCAAATTACATCTGCTCGATTCATAATCTAATTGCAAAGAATTAAAACAATTCAATAGGAAATTATCATGCAATATCAACAATCAATAATAACAAACTATCCCTTCATATTAATTATGGATCCCCATAAACCCTAGAATGGAACTACTCACTAATCATCATAACTAAACCAATCAAGTAAATAATTAAAAGCATAATCAAGAAAACAATTAAAATAGCTGAAATTAAAAAGGGAAGAAATTGTACCAAAATAAATCTGGAATTAAAGGAAGTATTAAGAACAAAAGTTTAGAGAGAATTTAAGAGAGAGAAAAATAGTAAGTAGAGAGAGAAAGTCTAAGAAAAGAGGTTAGTAATAATTCCGTACAAAAAACGTATATAAACCTCTCCTAAAACAAGAAATAAAACTAAACTTAATCAGGTGCTAAGAAAACACGCGCCCGATCGGGCGTAGGGCCGCCCGATTAGGCCCGCCTTTTTTACAACGCCTTCACTGATGTGCCGCGCCCGATTGAGCTAAGCTCACCCGATCGGGCGCGCCTTTTCCTTGAGGGCACTTATGCGCGCAGCCGCCCGATCGGGCGTATGATTGCCCGATCGGGCCCGGTCTTCTTCTTCGAGGCTTGAACTTCGATTGGGCTAGATTTCTCGGCCCAATCCATATTTCCTCCCGGGTCTCGAATACTTGGTCCAAATGCCTCGTGATCCAAATTACCGAGCCCTTAATCACCAGCTCTCACCGATCTTGGGCTCCAAAAGTGGTTGTGTCCTTCTAGCTTCCTTAGTCGATCCAATAAAGCCCGGGAAAATGCTCCAAGAGTGCAATTTCCTGTAAAAATACAACTAAAACTACGAAAACACTAGAACACACAAATTAGTAATAAAAGTGGCCTGAAAGAGCCAAAAACACTACTAATTACGACCACGGGACGGGGATAAAACACTATATAAAACAGATATATCAGACTCCAATCACCATCTATTCTTGTTTAAAGGGGACGAAATTGTCCCCCTTCCCGGTGTGTTTGAGGCCTTGCTAGGTTTCCCTACAAATACCCTCCCTATTACTTATTTGCCTATCTTGTCGGATACCAAACCTATATTCCAAAGAATTTTTGGCTTGTCCGACAATTATATGACCAACATTGGAACTGAAGAAGGCGTGACCTTAATTCAATTTATTGAACATTTTGTCGCCCCTCGTGACAACATGACTAAACAACGATTTAAAATTCGTGTTGTATGTTATTGTCTTGTTGTTAATTGTTTACTTAGGAAAGGCAAAGAATACGAAGATTATTCCTTGGTGTCCATAATAGAGAAAATAGAGGGATGTCATTCACCCGCTCCTTTGGCTTTGGCGGAAACCGTTCTATGCTTGAATCGCTTTAGAGGAGACCCTAACGAAAACGATTTCACGGGAAGTCCACTCCTATTAAATGTACGCTTTTTTCGTCGTTTATCAGCGCAAGTTACAAAGTTGCGTTGTCATGACCAGCGCAATCTTCTTCGCTGTGTGCGGAGGGCGCGCACAACAAGTTTTGTTGCGCGCGCCACCTGCTTGTGTAAAAAAAATCGCAAACTGATATTTTATTTATTTATTTATTTTTTCAGATTTGGCTCATGGAGCGCTTGCGAATTGTTGATCAGCCACAAAACCTTGAGGCTAATGGAGTATGGACATTCCCTGGACGTCGAATCCTTTATAAGCATAAGAACGAAGAGGAATGGACGTCGTTTTTCTTTCATGGGGTTCCTAACATACGTTTTGTGATTCCTTAGTGGAACATAAATAGTATGATTGGGAATAGTCTCAATTGCCCTTACATTAGGCTTTTAGGCCTATCTAGTACTACGTATAGTTTTTCCTTCAAGGGTAATGAGACAATACCGGATGAAACAAATTATTCCCCCGCAAGATTGAGATGCTCCTAAAGATGTGACTTTTAGACCCGAGCGAATTTTTCGTTGGATGGAGTATTGGTCAAGTCTTCCTAGATGGGTAGTACAAAATCCTACTCCAAGTATTACATTATCTTCCTTTTATAAAGCTTGGATGAATGCGGCGGATAAGGGCAAATTAAACAAGGCTAGATCTCAACTTCAAATCGCCACCGCTCGTAATCCACCTAAGCTTTTGATTCATTAAACCACTACTACTCCTCCTAGTGGCCAAAACAAAGGAGTGAGAAGAAAATTAGACTTCTCATCCCCTAAGGCTCGTTCGAAGGAAACAAAAAGGGAAGCTCCCTCCAAACCCGCGCAACAAGGTGTGAAAGTCAAAGAACCTGCACCAAATACTCGCAAGAAAGCTCCAATAGTAAAAGGGAAAGGAAAACAGGTTGCAAATGCCCCAATCCCTAATCTGAAAAAAACAATGTTTGGGTGAAAAAGAATAGTGTAGGGAAGAGCTCCAAGGTTTCTGAAAATACTGCGATGGAAACTCCTCCATCATCTGTGACAATCGAGGACATAGTAAAACCTTAGAGTGTTACACAGTTTCGCCATTAGTAAAACCTTAGAGCTTTATATTTTTATTTTTTGATATGACCGAATCATAAAGATTTCCTACGTATTCGCATTACGAAATCAGGTCTTGGTGTAGTTCTAATGTTTTTTTATGTATTTTTTTATATTCTTTAATCTCTCTCTAGGAAACTCGGAATTTTGCGATTTTCAAAGCTAAAGGAAGAAAATTTCGTCCTTAATTCATATTTGTCGTAATCCAATGTAAGTTTTTTGCTAGAATTTGTTCTTTACTTGCAGAATTTGAACGATTTTTTATCGTTAACCCCCAAATTTCGAATTTGGGGGTTTTCGATTCAGTCCATTATTGTTGAAATTATTTGTTCTATGTTGTCATGCTATGTTTAAGGAGAGTTTTGCAATAAATTTCATGAAAATTGGTGAATTATGGAACCTTGTATGAGCATATCTTTGTTCAAGTACGTTCTTGCTCTTTTCCTTTGAATTTTGCTTGATTTTATTGCTTTTTCTTGCTCATTTTGGTTATAATCGCTGATTATGCAGTAGATTATAGCGATGGAACCAATATTACTTTCATAATTCATTTTCACAAATTTTGAATTGTTGGAAAATGGCGCGAAAAATACTCTTAGCTTATTCTTGCCATGTTCAAACTACAAAATTGTTTTATAGACGATAACCATGTTTACATTACTGTTATTCGTCTACAATTAGTTGATTCTTTGAGATTTTTGAAATACAATCCCTTGAATACTTAGTTGAAACTTGTATAGGATGGCTTTTCTGGGTGTTAGAAGCCCCTATTTACTGAGTTTAACTGCAGGTTTCGTAGCCCCCATGTATGGGTGGCGTTCAATTTTCGTGTTTTGCCCTTTCGATAGTCTTTATGCAGCTGAAACGGGTCTAGAATAAATATATTAGTTTAGTTTAGGAAATAAAGTAAACTAATCAAAGAAACTTTATCCATCATAGCATAGACTCGCTCCATTTGTCGATGCTGAGGAGATTCTAGGAGGTCCGAACGAGGCAGTTTGCCCTCGGAAGAGGGTGACTCGTCCTCGAGGGGAGGTTCGAGAGCGACGCGTTGCGGCCGATCAACGTCGCCAGGACCCTAGGGTCCTTAAGTGGGACCCAAACCATCATGTGGTTTGGGAGGGTCCTCCCAACTAAGACCCTAGGGTCCTTAAGTGGGACCCAGACCATCATGTTTCGATCATAGGGTGGCGTGGCATCGTGAGTTTTTCGCGCCTTTGTTTCTTTTTCATTTCCTTTGTTTCTCCTTTTTAAACAATAACTGTTTATTTTTATTTTTATTCTTTTATTTAGAGTGAGCCTAGCATGCGTTTATACGGATCTGGTGACTTGTGAGCTCATTTTGAGAGTTTGCCCAAGGTGGCAAAGGACATTGCAGCACTTTCTAGGATTGACTCCCAGCTAGCGGCTCATCGGGATTTATTGGGTCAGCCTGCATCGTCAGCTTTCCTCCGTGGATTGTTGGAGTTTTGGTGGGATTCCACCAACACTTTCCACTTTCTAGGGGGAGAGATGACAGTTACCCCTTTTGATTTCTCTATCATTATGGGTTTTCCTTTTGAAGGAGAGCCCGTAGTCATAGAGTTCGTTAAGGGGTCAGACGAGAGACAGCGCGACCTTGTGGGGGACTGTCTTGCGTCGGCCCTTCACATGTATGCGCAGTTTTGTCCGTACTCGGTTCTTGTCGACGAGTTGTCGGCTAACGAGCTTGATCGGCAGTGTAAACCTGAGCAGCTGGCTCGGATATACATTGTTCACGTTCTTTCCGTCACCATCTTGAGTGATCGAGGAGAGCGTTTCGCCTTTGGGTTACTTATTTGCCTCAGCGATTTGGGGCAAGTAGGTGACCTGAGTTGGGCGGAGGTGTCGTAGGCCCGTATGCTTACATCTATGGGCAAGGCGACCCGGGTGATGGATTCCGTGGAAGTTACTGAGGTGCCTCGGATCTTCCTTACGTGGCATGGGTGTATCCTTGAGGTACGTGTTTTAAGCTTCTTTGGGTTATTTCTTTCGCCTTTTCCTTTAGGCTTATCTTTTCTCGGTTTAAGGCTTGGGGATACTCGTACCTTCCTTTCTTATCCCCCAGGGTGCTTGGGGCTGCTCGTTTTCCTATCAGCCATCGATTGGTCGCGATTAAGAAGAGACGAGCCACTTCTGCCGGCGACTTTCGCTAGAGGATCCTTTCCGCGACTCGTGCGTCAGTGAGTATTCCAACTACATGTGCATTTTTTTATTTTGTTTATTTTCTAACGATTTTTCATGTGGTTGTGTTTGATAGATCGATCTCCGTCCTTGGAGTTTGATCGTCGGAGACCCTGAGGTTATCCGGTCTGGCATGATTTGTTGCCGTTTTGGGGCCCTCTATCGGGGACTCTCGGTTCTTTAGAGGACAGACGCTTGGTTTTTAGGCGAGCGTATTCTCTGGAAGCTTTGGTTACTACAGATCCTCCGATCCGGATGTTACGTCCGGATTTGCTGTCTACCAAGGATCAAGCTCAGGCGATCCTTGGTTATCCAGCGGAGCAGCTGGTGTTGCCTAAGGTTTCTTATCCGGCTTTTATAGCATCCTGGCTGACTCCTATTCCGGCTTTTGTTCCGGTTAGTACTCTAACTTTAACCATTTTATCATTTTTTGTCATGCATATTTTAGCGGGTCTAGCTAGGTGGTTGGGTTCCTCTTACACCAGAGATCACATATACCGATGCTGTCAGATCGGTAATTCGTGAGATCCTTCCAGCAGCGGAGGATGATGAGGGGATACTGTTTGTACGTGAGACAGTTGAGTCGGTATGTCTTTTGTGTGTATGTACTTAAACATTTCTATTTATTTTTTGTTTCATATACATTTGTTTACTAACTGTCCTTGTATTCTTGGAACATGTTCCGCAGGAAACCGTGAATGGCATGGTGAGGACTTTACGTGCTTTCCGAGCTGCTTATTGGAGAGCCCTCGTGACTTTATCATGCCGTGATCATAGGATGATCACGGTAAGTTTTCTTTCTTTCTTTTCAACGAAGTTATTACATTTCATATATTGATCTTCGTTTTGGAATTTGCAGGATGTGCAGCAACCGTCTAGTAGTCGCCGAGCACCCTGATTCCTTTTGTACACATATTGTTATTTTAAGGAAACAGATGTATATATATGTATATATATATATATATATATATATATATATATATATATATATATATAAATATAAATATATATATATATATATATATATATATTTATTTTGCATTGTTGTACATATGACACATTTGTATATATGTCATCATTATTATGTTTTTTGTTTTCATGTGTTCATTATTATTATTTTTATTAGCAAAATACGATTTTCGAGGGAGGGAAAGGGTTCCCAACTTACCTCCCTCGAAAAAATAACCAAAACTCGAAAAAAGAAGGTGAAAAGAAAACAAAAAAGAAGGAAAAAGAGAAAAAAGAAAATAAGAAAATAATAAAAAAGAAAATAAGGAAGTAGGAAGTAGGAAAATAATGAAAAAAGAAAATAAAAAGAAAAATAAAGTAGGAAAATAAAAAAAAAAAAAAGAAAATAAGAAAGTAGGACAGTAGGAAAATAATAAATTTAAATAAAAAAAAAAGAAGATAAAAAGAAACTAAGAAAGTAGGCAAGAAAAGGGACACAAAGGGTTAAAAGGCAAGCGTATGATTCGTCTTAAGATTTCGTGAAGATTAAGTCATTATCTGAGCCAAAATACGGAAATAAATCCAACTTACACGCTGCGACAGAGGAGACGCGCGTAACTACAAGAGTTGCGCGCGGCTGTCGTGTGCATGTGAATTAGTTGCACGCGGATGTCGCGCGACACATGAGTTGCGCGCGACCTGTTGGTGAACTTTCCTTTAAGGCAAATTTGCAGAAAATTTGTCCCTCTTGGGTTTATTTAAACGTGGTTTCCTGTAGGCTTTTGATCATTTTGCATTTATTCGCTTAGTTTTAGGAAAAACTCATTAACCTCGTTCATGTCTTTCCTCCATGTGGAGTTCATGGAAGAATTAGCACAAACCATAAGTTTATCCATGCCCAAATTGGTCTATACACCAGAAATGAGTTCGGGAGCGAGGGTACTAAAATAACGTTCCTTTAGAGGGGAATTGTCATACTAGCCCTAGTACGACCTCTACTAGCTCTTCCTTCTTCAAAATTTCATCACCAAACAATATATGCAACGCGATACCTAAAACTATGTTAGTTGTTTTTGTTGGGGTTTGCAAAGTCCAACTTACCGCGGAAACAACCCCGACCCAATGAACCACTCGCAATTAATAAAACCATAAATCATAACAAATAAAAGGATAAAATCAGAATTTACCTTTTATGCGTGCTTCGCCCTCAAAGTTGGGCTCTTACTTGAAAGCTTTATCCCCGCTTACACCACAGCCTCCAACGAAAATCCACCCGCAAAAACTACTAGCGACTTTAAGGTCTGTTACCTCGAGGTTAGCGAGGTCCGACCAAAAGCCGAGTATTATGTGAGTTTAAGAATTTTTGCTAATGCAATGCTCTATTGAACTCCTACTCAAGCACACTTTCCAAAAACACAAGATGGGTATTTATAGGCAAGAAGGAGAGTGAGAATTTCTATCCCATCAATGTGGGAGTCATGAAATTCCACAATTTATTTTAAAGCTAACTTAAAATAAATAAGCAAACTAATAATAAATCTATAAGTGGCACTATCATATGTAAAGGGTGGTGAGGACAACATGGAGAGTAGGGGACCATACTTGCTCCCCACTAAATGCTCTCCTTGTGCCACATGTCCCTCACGCCACTTGCTTTCCATATACTCTCACTTGCTCCCCTAGTACGCAGCCCTATGGCCCAGCCACAGCCCGCCTAGTGCCCAGCCCGTCCGTGCGCTGCTAGCTGCTGGTAGCTCGCACAGCTTGCGGCAGCTAGCTGCTGCTAGCTGTTGCTAGCACGCATGCTTGCGGCTGCTAGCTGTTGCTAGCATGCGATGCTTGTAGCTGCTAGCACGCTGCTAGCGGTGGTGCGCTAGCACGCAGCAGCCGGCCGTGCATGGCTCGGCTTGGTGCGCTTGCTAGCCACCTATGCTAGGATATTTTTTCCCCTAGCACTCGGATGCTCGGGGCACTCTGATGCTAGGGGTATTATTATTTGCGCGTCTCGTCATTTATTATTTCTGACTTGACTTCCGACGCTTGGTTTCGATGCTCTAAGCTCGAATTTCCGACGTCTAAATATTTAATACTCGGGCGACGAAATAATTTCTTCCAAATTAATTAGTCGAGTCGGTTTGTTTACTGCAATTGGTGTGACCCGAAAGGTTCAGTCAAGATTAAGCTGTAATATTAATTATGCATTAATATAACTGATCGGAAGCGGCCTGCACCTAGACATTCCGATCACTTGACCTTACTGAATATATTAGCTTTCTAATAATTCTGAACCCACTAACAGAATAGTACACTTGTTCGAAGGACACCATTCCTTTCAGATTTTATTTACAAACATTAATTCACGTAGGAATTACATTGCAAAGTCATTATTCTTATTTAATAAAATTCGTGGAAGAACAATAAACAAGATTCGCCTTGGCTTAGGTGATCAACAAACAATTATATGAATCAATTCTAGTCTTTATTTAACGCAAGATACTATGTGGAATTTATTAATTAATTATTTTAAAAGTGATCAAACAACACTAATTAATTAATTAAAGTCCTTTTAAACAAGAAAATAAAGGTGATTTAACTAAGTGCTCGGGAATTTACCACTTCTCTTTGCTAGATCTCCGTTTATAACACTTATGGACACCTTCTTGTTGGGGAACCTCTATCGTTGTAACAAAGTATCGAAAGGGTGAGTGTTTAGGACAAGAGGGCTAGGTTGCACAAGTTCACAAGTTATTTCGCCAAAGTTTTTAGGTTAATTTCAGTCTATTGAAGCCTCGGTTTAAACTCGTATTTATAGAGAAAGATTAGATTTAGGGTTTCGAGCTTTCTGCTGCAGCAGGTGTCGCGCGCAACAGATGAATTTGCGCGCGGCATCCCAACGCAAGTTATAGAGTTGATATGCTATGTGCAGCGCGAGTTTTTATCATGCGCGCGGCTTTATGGTAAGATTCGATTTTATATTTACTGTATAGTTTCTGAATAATTACAAATCTTCCACAGCGCAACTCTTAAAGTTGCGCTGGGTATCGCGCGCAACTGAATTAGTTGGGCGCAGCAGCCCAGCGTGACTTTGTGAGATGCACGCGGCTTTTTCGGCGGCAGCACTAAGTTTTAACCTAGGCGCTCTTAAATCCGTCATTATTAGGGTTTAAATACGGGCTTAAGCCTAATTATGATCGGGTTTAGTTAATTGGACATTTGTGCTGGCTTTTCTTTAACTTGGCCTAGTCTTTTGTGTTTTGTGGCTTAACCAGTTATTAATAAGTATTCTTCACTTTGATCCAACATGAAGATGGCTTTATTTATCGTCATTGCAATTCCTGTCGGGACAGGAAGGCAAAAGTAGATGTCTACAGTTAGCCCCCATTTTGATCGAGTCTAGAATAGACGACGATAAAAGTAGTCAAGGAAATAAATCCGAGACTCATTCTACGAAGTTCTCTAAGGATAGAGAATCATTCAGTAATGTTTAAGGATGTCGAAACAATCCTTAGTTTGCTAGGTGTTTAAAACAAGTAGTTATTAAGGCTAGAAAAACTCCTTCCTAGTCTTAAGGCACTAAAGAATCTAGATTGATCCTTTGCAATTGTAGAACGCTATTACAAGTAAAAGTATTCTGGGAGATGTCAGGTCATGAGAAGATATCGATTTTAAAAGAATAAAAGGGGAGGATTTCCTCTCAATTGTGTCATCGTTAGTCTAAAGTCCCTCGATATGTCATTGAAACTTTAGCCTGACTTTAACAAAGTAAAAGATGAAAAAGAGGTTTTGGGTATTCGAGCCGGGTCTGGTATTCGATCCGAACGTCCACAAGATAGAAATACATGTCTTAGGCTTGGAGGCATATATCCAAATTCAGTGAGAGGGAAAAAAATCAACAACTTTCTCACTAGTTTTATCCACAAGATGAGTGCACGTGTGTCAGGACTGGGGGCACGTGACTACATAGGCGCGACATCGTCTCATCACTTCTTTATACAGGAGGTGGATTCGACACCCTAACTGTCCGGTAAGTTAGTAATTACACTAACTACCGTATTTGCTCCCATTCAAGAAGTGTTTGTCCTGAAGGTTCGTCGCGCCTGTCGACTCTTTGAGCTAACGCCTACAGCAATTCTCTACCTATTAGTTCCGAGAGGTATGTCTCGCAAAGCTTGGGCTGAGTGAAATTTTACGCATCACCTACGCCGTCAAATTTTGCGCCGTACAATAAACCATTTACATTTTTACGCTGCATGAAAACGCCTTCCTTTTTGCTTCGGACGTGAAAAAAGAAGAAAACCCGGACATTTGTAAAGTCAGTACAGTAAAATGATAAACCTGTCTATGGGTGCTCTTACGTAAAGCACCACCACGGAACGTCTTAAGGCACTCTTACGAAAAACGTTCAAAACGTATGCTTGGGGAAGGTACAAAGCACGGTGTGCATGCAATATAATGCAAAAAACTAACAAAAAAGAAAACAAACTACAATATGCAAAGCAATTAAAAAGATTTTGATGATTTGTGCGCCATTACGTCTAATAACAAGCAAAAAACGTTCAAAAAATGATCAAACAGAACATTATTAAAATCCCTGTCTTTCAGTGACCAGTATACGCGCGCAACTCAGAAGGTCGCGTTGGTATGTCTCGCGCAACACCAAAAGTTGTGCGCAACATTTATGTCAGTCAGATCAAAATCGTAGATGCGATTTTTCACTTCACCATTTTTCTCCTTCCTCAGCCATTTTCGACTCTTTTTCTCTCGAAAAAGCTTGGTTTTTTGCAATTTTTGATGCTAAAGGAAGCTAATCTCGGTCTCAATTCTTATTTACCGTAATCCAATGTATGTTTTTTGCTAAAAATTGCTCTTTTTCGGCTTAATTCGAACGATTTCCGAATCGTTAAACCCCAATTTTCGAATTTGGGGGTTTTTTTATTCAGTTTTTTTTTCTTGAAATTGTTTGCTATATGTTGTTATGCTATGTTTAAGGAGTGTTTTGCAACAAATTTCATGAAAAATGGATTAGTATTGAACCATGTATGAGCATTTCTTGTTTCAAGTTTGTTCTTGCTTCTTCTTCTGAATTTTTGCTTGTTTTTCTGTTATTTTGTTTGCCCATTTTGGTTATACCTGTTAATTATGCAACGATTGTAGTAATAGAACCAGTTTTGCTTCCATAATTAACATTTTGAAAATTTTGAGTCCGAAAACATGGCGCGAAGTGTATACTTAGCCTATTTTTGCCATATTTGAACTCCAAAATTGTTTGGTAGACGACAATCATGTTTAATCATGTTTATATTACTGTTATTTCTCTAGAATTAGTTTATTCTTTGAGATTTTTTAATATAATCCTTGAATGCTTAGTAGAAACTAGTATAGGATGGCGTTTGTGGGTGTTAAAAGCCCCCATTTACTCAGTTTAATTGCAGGTATCGTAGCCCCCAAATATGGGTGGCATTCGATTTTCGTGTTTTGCTCGATCGATAGCCGTTATGCTGCCGAAATGGGTCTAGAATATGTATATTAGTCTAGTTTAGGAAATAAAATAAACTAATTAAAGAAATTTTATCCGTTATAGCATAAACTCGCCTCCGTTTGTGGATGCCGAGGAGGTTCTTGTTTGTCCGGACGAGGCGATTTGCCCTCGGAAGAGGGTGACCCGTCCTCCAGAGGAGGTTCAAGAGCGACGAGGCGCAACATCGTGAGTTTTCTGCGCTTTTGTTTCTGTCTCTTTTCTTTTGTTTCTTCTCCTTTTTAAAACCATAACCATTTTTTATTTAGAGTGAGGCTGACATGCGTTTATACGGCTCTGGTGACCTGCGATCCCGTTTTGAGAGTTTACCCGAGGTGGCAAAGGAGATGGTAGCAGTTTTTGGGATTGACTCCCAACTGGCGGCTCTTCGGGATTTATCGAGCCAGTTTGCGTCTTCAGCATTTCTTCATGGATTGCTGGAGTTTTGGTGGGATTGCACCAACACTTTCCACTTTCCATGTGGAGAGATGACGGTTACCCCTTTCGATTTCACTCTAATTACGAGTTTTCCTTTCGGAGGCGAGCCTGTAGTTATAGAGCTCGTTAAGGGATCAAACGAGAGATTGCTCGACCTTGTGGGGGACCATCTTGCGCCGACCTTTCATGTGTACGCGCAATCTAATCCGTACTCGGTTCTTGCTGACGAGTTGTCGGCAAACGAGCTTGACCGGAAGTGTACACCTGAGCAGCTGGCTCGGATATAAATTGCTAACGTTCTTTCCGTCACCATCTTGAGTGATCGAGGAGAGCGTTTCGCCATTGGGTTACTCATTTGCCTCAGCGATTTGGGGCAAGTAGGTAACCTGAGTTGGGCAGAGGTGTCGCATGCCCGTATGCTTACGACTATGGGCAAGGCGATCCGGGTTATGGATTCTGCGGCATCTACTGAGGTGCCTCGGATATCGCTTCCATGGCATGGTTGTATCCTTGAGGTACGTGTTTTAAGCTTTTTTGGTTAGTACTTTCGGTTTTTCCTTTAGGCTTATCTTTTCTCGATTTCAGGGTTGGGGATACTCGTACTTGCCCTTCTTATCCCCCAGGGTGCTTGGGGCTACTCGTTTCCCTATCGGCCATCGATTGTTCGAGATTAAGAGGAGACGAGCTACTTCTGCTGGCGACTTTCGCAAAAGGATTCTTTCGGTGACTCGTGCGTCGGTGAGTATTCCAAACTACATGTTCTCTCTTTGTTTTTTGATTTTACTCATTTTGTAACGATTTTTCATGTGGTTTTGTTTTATAGATCGATCTCCTTCCTTGAAGTTTGATCGTCGGAGACCTTAAGGCTATCCGATCTGGCATGGTTTGTTGCCATTTTCGGACCCTCTATACGGGACTCTCGTTGTTCTAGAGGACTGACGCTTGGTTTTAAGGCGAGCGTGTTCTCTTGAAGCTTTCGACCGAGGAGCCTTTGGTTCCCGCGGATCCCCTTATCCGGATGCTACGTCCGGACCTACTGTCTACCAACGATCGAGCTTAGGCGATCATTGGTTATCTAGCGGAGAAGCTGGTGCTGCCGGATGCTTCTTATTTGGCTTTTATAGCACCTAGGCTAACTCCTTTTCCTGCCTTTGTTCCGGTTAATTTTTAAACTCTCTTTTTTCGTGTTTCTATTTATTTTTTTGGAATTTTGACCCTTTTATCGTTTTTTGTCACGTGTATTTTTAGCGGGTCGAGCGGAGATCACGTATACCGATTCTGTTGGATCAGTAATTCGTGAGACCCTTCCAGCGGCCGAGGATGATGAGGGGATACCGTTTATACCTGAGACGGTTGAGTCGGTATGCCTTCTATGTATATATACTTAAATATTTCTATTTTTTTTTTGTTTTATATACATTTGTTTACTAACTGTCCTTGTATTCTTGGAACAGGTTCCGCGAGAGACCGTGAACGACATGGTGAGGACTTTACGTGCTTTCCGAGCTGCGTATCGGAGAGACCTCGTGACTTTGTCATGTCGTGATCATCGGATGATCGCGGTATGTTTTATTTCTTTTTTCCTTTGCAACGAAATTATTACATTTTATGTATTAATCTTCATTTTGGATTTTGCAGGATATGCAGTAACCGTCTAGCAGTCGCCGAACACCCTGATTTCTCTTGTACATATTTATATATATTTTTAGGAAACTTATGTATATATATTGTTTGTATATATTTTTTGTGTATATATGACACATTTGTTATATGTCATTATCATTAGTATTTTTTCGTTTTCATGTGTACATTAATGCGAAAAATATTTGAGGCAGGGAAAGGGTTCCCGACATACCCCCCTCGAAAAAAATAAACAAACTTAAAAAAGAAAATAAAAATGAAAAAGAAAATAAGAAAATAAAAAAAAATAAAGGAGTAGGAAAATTAAAAATAAAGAAAAATAAAAAAGAAAAATAAAGTAGGAAAACATTGGAAAAAATGAAGTAAAAAGAAAATAAGAAAATAAGAAAATAAAGAAAATAAAAGGAAAATAAGAAAGTAGGCAAGAAAAGGGACACAAAGTGTTAGAAGGCAAGCGTATGATTCGTCTTAAGATCTCGTGAAGATTCCGTCATTATATGAGCCAAAAAACGGAAATTAACCAAACTTACACGCCGCGTCAGGGAAGTCGCGTGCAACAACGTGAGTTGCGAGGTCGCGCGCATGTAATTCTGTTGCGCGCGGGTGTCGCGCACAACTTAGGAGTTGCGCGCGCCACCTGTCAGTGAACTTTCCTTTAAGCCGGATTTGCCGAAAATTTGCCCCTCTTGGGTCTATCTAAACGTGGTTTTGTGTAGGGTTTTGATCATCTCGCATTCATTCGCTTAGTAACATAGGAAATTAAAAAGAATTAATCTTTCTAAAATCTTATTTACTCTCTTTTTATATGAACAATGGTGAAGACCTTTGAACAATGTTTGAAGCAATGGGTCACTTCCCTTTCAACCGAGGACAAACTAGCTTTGAAAATTTACCACTTAGACCCTTTATTGAATTAGATGCAATTAGTGGTTAACTTTGATTTTCTTCATGTCGCATTCGACCATTGGGATTCTAACCACCATCTTTTCTTCCTGGTGAGTTCGAGGCCTTGCTAGGTTTCCCTACAAACACCCTCCCTGTGACTTATTTGCCTACCTTGTCGGATCCCAAACCTATATTCCAAAGATTTTTTAGTTTGTCCGACAATGATATGACCAATATAGGAACTGAAGAAGGCGTGAATTTAATTCAATTTATTAAACACTTCGTCGCCCCTCGTGACAACATGACTAAACAACGCTTTAAAATTCATGCTTTATGTTATTGTCTTGTTGTTAATTGTTTACTTAGGACAGGCAAAGAATACGGAGTTTATTCAATGGTGTCCATAGTAGAGCAAATAAAGGGGTGCCATTCACCTGCTCCTTTGGTTTTGGCAAAAACCATTCTATGCTTGAATCGCCTTAGAGGATATCCTAATGAAAATGGTTTTGCTGGAAGTCCATTCCTATTACGCATACGTTTTTTTTTTAATTTTTTTCCCGGTGTTTATCAGCGCAAGTCAAGAAGTTGCGCTAGCATGGCCAGCGCAATCTTCTGAGTTGCGCGCGGAGGGTGCACGCAACTTATTTAGTTAAGCGCGCCACCTGCTTGTGTTATAAATCGCAAAATAAATTTTTTTTTTTTCAGATTTGGCTCATGCAGCGTTTGCGAACTGTTGATCAGCCTCAAAACCTTGAGGCTAATGGAGAAAAGACATTCTCTGGACGTCGAATCTTTTATAAGCATAAGAATGAAGAGGAATAAACGTCGTTTTTCTGTCATGGAGTTCCTAACATACGGTTTGTGATTCCTTGGTGGAACATAAATAATATGATTGGGAATAGTCTCAATTGCCCTTACATTAGGCTTTTAGGCCTATCTAGTACGACATATATTTTTCCTTGTAGAGTGATGAGACAATACGGGATGAGGCAATATATTCCTCCGCAAGATTGTGATGCCCCTAAAGATGTAACTTTTAAACCCGAAAGGATTGCTCGTTGGATGAAATATTGGTCAAGTCTTCCTAAATGGGTAATACAAAATCCTCCTGCAAGTATTACATTATCTTCCTTTTACAAGGCTTGGATGAATGCGGCGGATAAGGGTGAATTAAACAAGGCACGATCTCAACTTCAAGCCGCCATCGCTCGCAATACACCTAAGCCTTTGATGCATTCAATCACTACTACTCCTCCTAGTGGTCAAAAGAAAGGAGTGAGAAGAAAGTTAGACTTCTCATCCCCTGAGGCTCGTTCGAAGGAAACAAAAAGACAGGCTCCATCCAAACCCGCACAACAAGGTGTGGAAATTAAAGAACCTTAAGCAAATACTCACAAGAAAGATCCAATAGTCAAAGGGAAAGGAAAACAGGTTGCAAAGGCCCTAATCCCAAAATTGAAAAACAATGTTAGGGTGAAAAAGAAGAGTGTAGGGGAAAACTCCAAGGTTGCTGAAAATGCTGCGATGGAAACTACTCCTCCATCATCTGTGACAATCGAGGACATAGTAAAACCGTAGAGTGTTACACAATTTTATCATAATGAGCTTTGTATTTTTATATTTTGATATGACCGAATCATAGGGATTGCCTACGTATTCGCATTACGAAATCAGGTCTTTGCGTAGTGGTCTAATTTTTTGTGTGTTTTTATTTATTTTTTCTTTAATCTCTTAGATAGATATTAAATGAAAAAATTAATCAAACCTTGTTTAAAAAAATTAAATCAAAGTTTAATTTTATTTTCCGAGTGTATATTATATTTAAGAAACACCCCCCTTTTTATTTTATCGTAAATTGAAATCGCAACTTCATTCAAACGCAAAAAAATCGGGTTTGCATTTCGTCATCAGGTGGAGCGCGCAACGTCTGGAGTTGCGCGAGCATGTCGCGCGCAACAAAATTAGTTGCACGTGACATCTGCGAGCAACGATTCCAGTTGCGCGCGACACCTGTGCTACGAATGTCTCGAAAAAAATTTTAGTTTTTATTTTTAAAAAATCGTATTATTACCCCCCAAGTGTGAAGATTTTTCCGTAATGTTCGAAAAAATTTGAACACTTAGAACGGTTTATTATTTCTAAATTACCCTCCAAGTGTTATGTATTTTACCATGTTATTCGGTAAAAAGCATAACACTTAGAATCTTTTAATTGAATGCTAATTAAAGTTGGTTGTATGAGTGAACGAGTTTTATATGGATTTCATATGTAATATTTCTTAAGGCGATCAATGTTTATTAGTTGGCGAATATCATCTCCTCCAATATCCATTAATCTAACGGCTCCTCCTGATAAGATTTCAATAACGCGGTAGGGACCTATCCAATTAGGTTTGAATTTCCCTCTTGGATCGGTTGGTGGACCCCTAACCTCCTTTAGTACAAAGTCACCTTCTTTTATATTTCTAGGTTTTACCCTTTTATTAAAATGGCGCGCAATGCGCCTTTGGTAGACTTGTACATGATGAAAAGCTCTTAATCGTTGCTCATCGAGGAATAAAAGCTCTTCATACCTCGCTCTTACCCATTCAGCTTACGGTATCTTAATTTCAAGTACGATGCGTAGGGATGGTATTTCCATTTCGACTGGTTGAACTGCGTCCATTCCGAAAACTAAGGAGTATGGAGTTACCCCTATTCATGTTCGTATAGACGTTCTATAACCCCATAATGCGAAGTGTAGTTTATTCGGCCCGTCTTTGTAATTTTCTGCCATTTTCTAAATGGTGACTGTTATGTTTTTATTTGCCGACTCTACAGCTCCTTTCATTTGAGGTCTATATGGTGAGGAGTGATGATGTTTTACTTTATAACGAGTTAAGAGGGTCTTGACTTCAGCTTTGAATTGAGATCCCTGATCACTAATTAGTTCATGTGGAACTCCATATCTACAAAATATGTTTCGTTCGAGAAACTTTGCGACATGTTTAGAAGTGATATTCACGTAAGAAGCAGCCTCAATCCACTTAGTAAAGTCTTCAATGGCAACTAATACGTACTCGTGCCCTCCTAATCCTGTTGGAGAGACTTTTCCAATTATGTCGATTCCCCAAGTCGAAAAAGGCCGAGGGGAAGTGAGATTGTATAGTTCGGATGGTGGAAGGTGTTGTAAATTAGCAAACATTTGGCACTGTGGACATTTTTTAACATATTGTATGCAATCATGTTCCATAGTTCACCAATAGTACCCTTGCCGTGAAATTATTTTTGAAAGCATTTTACCATTCAAGTGAGGTCCACAAACACCTTTAAGAGTATTTTCCATAAGGCGTGTGACTTCTGTTTGGCCTATACATAGTAAGCTTCGACCATTAGGTCTTTTTTTGCATAATTGACCATTTATTAGACCATATAGGGCCGCAAGTGTTCGTAAGGCTGGTTGGTTTTTCGATGAAGTATTTTCGGGATATGTGCCATGAGTAATATATTAGAGGATATGATCATACCAAGGATTGTCTCCTTCAATGTCATTTATTTCCTTTATTGTGTTACAATACGCTGGTTCTTCTCTTTTTAAAACGCATAATGACATCATTTTTAAATGATCTGGAATGTTGATCATTGAGGCTAATTTTGCTAGCGCATTGGCAAATTGATTGTCATCCCTTGGGAGATATTTATAATCAATATGTTCAAAATGCTCGATGAGTTGCTCTAGGTGTGCTTGGTATAATATCATTGTGGAGTTCTTTATTTTTCTTTTTTTTAATAAATGATTTATAATCAAACTGGAGTCTCTATAAACATCCAATTTTGTACACCTATGCTAGCTGCTGCTTCTAATCAAATAATGCACGCTTCACATTCCACGACATTATAAGTAACCTCAATGTTTAATTTAAAAGAGATTGGAGTATGTGCTCCCTCTGGACTTATGAGTAACACTCCTACACCACATCCTTTTTTATTGGATGCACCGTCGAAGTACATTATCCATTTGTAATCCTGTGTCATGAGAATCTCTTCATCCGGAAGATGAGTAGTTTTTGCACGACTTGTTTGAATTGGATGTTGTGCCAGAAAGTCGGAAATTAATTTTCCTTTCATTGATTTATCAGGAATATATTTTAACTCAAATTCGGCCAACATCACCAACCACTTAGCTATCCTTACTTTTATGGGTGGTTGTTCAAACAAATACTTTATCGATTTTTTTTGAGAAATCACAAGAGTAGTGTGTGGTAACATATAATGTCGTAACTTTTTGGATGCCCACACTAATGCTAGGTTTGTCTTTTCCAAAGTGCTATATTTTGTTTCGTATTGGATGAATTTTTTGCTTATATAATATATTGCACGTTTGACTTTTTCTACCTCTTTTGCTAACATGGCACCTGTGGCTGTGTCTGTAACTGTAATGTATAGCCTAAGAGGTAGTTTGGGTCCTGGTGGTGCTAAAATTGGTAGACTTTTGAGATAATCTTTGATTTTCTCAAAGGCCTTTTGGCATTGATCGTCCCATTCATGTTTCTCCTCTTTTTTCAATTTTTTAAATATTGGCTCACAAGTCATAGTCAATTTGTTGATAAATCGACTAATGTATTGTAACTTGCCAAGGAATCCCCTAATTTCTTTTTCTGTTTGAGGGTGAAGCATATCAACAATTGCCTTTATTTTAGAGGGATCGATCTCGATGCCACGTGTGCTTACTACGCATCCGATTAACTTGCAAGAAGTGACTCCGAAGACGCATTTTTGTGGATTCAATCGCATTTTATATTCTTTTATGCGAGTGAAAAATTTTCCTAAAGCTTTTATATGTCCTATTCTGTCTTTGGACTTCACATATCATCGACATATACTTCTATTTCTTTATGCATCATATCATGCAAGAGAGTCATAGCCGTTCTTTGGTACGTACGTAGCTCCTGCATTTTTTAAACCAAATGGCATAACTGTGTAACAATACGTACCCCAAGGGGTAATAAAGCGTGTCTTTTCTTCATCTTATTTTGCCATAAAAATTTGGTTGTTTCCTGCGTATCCATCCATAAAATTTGCCATTAAATTTGGTTCAGCTGTGATATCTACCAATATATCAATATGTGGTAGAGGAAAATTGTCTTTAGGGCTAGCTTTATTAAGATCCCTAAAGTAGACACACATACGAACTCGTCCTTCCTTTTTAGTGACTGGAACGATGTTTGCTACCCATTCTGGGTAATTACATACGCGAATAAAACCAGCGTCCAACTGTTTTTGTACTTCTTCTTTTATTTTTAAACGACATTAGGTTTCATTTGTCGAAGTTTTTGTTTTACTGGTTTAGAAGTAGGGTTCAAGGGAATGGTATGTTCCACGATTTCCTTATCTATTTCAGGCGTGTCCTTGTATGATCAAGCGAACACGTCTTCGAATTCTTTGAGCGTCGATATGAGGGTTGATTGCTCTTCCAGATTTAGAGTTAAGCCAAATTTTACTTCTCTCTTATTTTCGTTTGTTCCTATATTAACTTTTTTAGTTTCTTCAATAGTAGGGTTCTTTTATTCTCGTTCATTCATTAATTCAACCAAATTATTATTGTTATCATCTTCATTAGATTGATTGTTAGAGCATTCGAAAGATTCAATAGGAGGCATATACTCGGAAAAAGAGATCATATTATTAAAATCAAAAGAGAGTACATCAAGAGAAGAATCCTTTTTGGGATCTTCGTCCTTAGAACTAGAAAATAATTACTCAGTAATGGCCACAAGGCCTAGATTTTTAGGTTCCCTTGAGTCTACAATAGATTCATCGTCCGATTCTTCAAACATCTTCCCTTCGCCTGTGACGATCTCCAGTTCATTGCCTTTGTGATTGATCCATTTGAAAGATTTCCTCCATCCAAGCTCAAAGGTTTTGTTTGAAGGGGTGATCAACGAGGTTGGGTCAAATACTTCATCTTGAATGGCGTTTTGATTGGTCATTGTTGCGACATGATTTTTCTCTATTCCAAATCGCAAATAAAATGCTTGCCAATCATAGCACACTAGAGTTGGGTGTTTTGATTTAACGATACTAAGATCGTCATTCAAGAAGTAGCAATCAAGAAATATCTCAAATCAAGGCTTCTTGATTCCTTCCATTACTAAGGGTTCCGGAAAGTCGTAGCATGGGTAATCTTGTCCCTCCCTAATGAATTGTCCATTAAGGGTTTGTTGATATGATGGGAGTAAAGTGATTATCCCTTTCTTATTATTGTCTCTACGTGCTTTGTTTTTGGCATCGTGAGACTTCAATTCTTCTTTGGTTGGTTTATATCCCAATCCAAAGGAGAAGCTTTTCTTTGGGATAGGAAGTAAGAGAGATTTCTTCATTCCTATTCCCAAAGGCATCCTAGGAAAGTAACTACTCTTGAGCAAGATGTTTTTTACTATCCGAGTGGAATATTGATCAAGCTTGAATGGTTCTTCCAAGTCTTCTTCCATTTCAATTGTGAAGATTGGCTCCACGACAAATCCCCACATTTCCTCTTCATCATTATCATGGTTTATTTCTAAGAGTGATTGATCATTTATTGATATTTTGAGTGGAGAAGCATGTATAGTCATAGGAGGCCCTTGATAGTTCAACTTAATCATTTGATGAAGTGAGGAGGGTATTGCACCAAGCTCGTGTATCCAAGGACGTACAAGTAAAAGGTTAAATGTAGGTTTTATGTCCATAACATGGAATTTAACCATCTTTTGAATTGGTCCGGTGGTAATTTGTAGCTTAACAGTTCCACACACTGATCTTCTTGAATTTTCTTAGGCCCTTATGCTTTGTTTTTTTGATTGGAAATCTTTTTCTGGATTTAGGCCTTAGTATTTTGCCGTTCGTAATGGGCATACGTTTACAGCCGACCCATTGTCTACCAAAGTTAGAGGGATATTGTATCCCATGCATCCCACAGTTAAGTATAACGCATTGTTGTGGGTAATGTCCTTTAAAGGCAAATCATCATTAGTGAAAATGATTAACTTGTCGGATTTCTCGCTAGAAAGCAAGCTAACGAGATCCTGAGGGGTTGTGTCAGTAATTACAGACAAAGCCGTCAGAGCGTTCATGAGAGAATTTCTATGTTCTTTAGAAGTGCTTAGGAGTTCCCAAATGCTAACATTTGCCTTGGATTGGCGAAGTTGTTTAACCAATGGATCTTCCACCTCAAGTGGAGGTGGTATTGTATTTTGTGTTTGAACTTTAGTTTAATTTTGTGTGGTCAAAGATCCATTTGGTGGTGGTGCTTGGTAGACTCGCCCAGAACGAGTTAAATGATCTATCTATCATTTGGGTTAGTCATAGGACTCATAAACTAACTTTCTTCTAGACGCTTTAGATGTGCCTCTATTTCAAGATGCTCTATGAGTTGTGCTTGATGCCATTGTTCATCCAAGCAGAGATTCGATAAGTCTTGCGATTTTCCCAAGAAATAATCCCAATCAAGCGTTCCATTTGTATCATTTTTCAAACAAGATGGAGGTGGGACGGCGGCATATTTAGAGACATATAAGTCTTGAAAGTCGTCGTCCCATAGTCCACATACCTTATTAGTTGACCCTATGAGTATTAGGGATAGTAGTTCTCCTATGGTTGTGATATAGTCCAAAGGATTGAACGTGTCACTTCCCATATGGTCTTCCTCGATGTGAAACACCCCTAAGGGGGATGCATTATTGTTAGGTTTAGGCGTCGGAATTCTCCCATCGTCTACTAAATCTTGTATTTTGTGCTTTAAAACGTAGCAATGTTCAGTATCATGTCCAACGCCTCTATGATAAGCACAATAAGCACTTCCATTCCATTGAGGAAACCGCTTTTCTGGTGGAGTGGGTGGTGTTGGCCCTGTTGGGGCAAGTAAGCCTTTTTCATTTAGTTTTTCTAGCAATTCTTTATAGCTTATAGGAAATGGAGTAAATTTTCTCTCTTTTGTCCATCTTTTCCTAGGATCATCATATCGATTTGTGTTATCGTATTGCGTAGAAGTCGCAAATACGTCAATAAAGGATGATGCATTATCATTCCCCTTCTTGTAGTTAATCTTAGGTTGATGATGATAATGAGGTTTGCTTGCTTTTTCCTTAGAAAGATCATCTTCAATCCCAGTAGCCACAGAATAGACATTTTGAAAAGTGTTTAGACCAAGGTAACTTAGATGTTTGTTGTATTTTTCATGACAATTGTCAATGAATTTTTGTACTAACTCGAGTTCAGGAGGCCTTTCGGCAAGGTGGGCCTCCTTTTTTCGCCATCTACTATAGAAAGCAAGGAAACCTTCATCGTCGCCTTGCTTAAGCATCTCGAGTTCACGTAAAGTTGACTTGAACTCTACGTTACTCTCGTATTGGGTGATGAAAGCCGAAAATACATCTTCCCATGTTACTTTGAATTTTGGATCTAGCCCATAATACCACTCTCTCGCGGTTTAGTCTAGTTATAAGGGGAAAGTCAAAGCATAAAGCTTAGGATCAACTCCCTTTAGTGCCATAGTGCCAGTAAAACACATTAAATGATATTGTTGATTATTGGTGACCTTAAATATTGGCAAGTCCGTAGCTATAAACTTTTATTGTAAAGCATGTCCTAGGTGAGGAGCAAACTTTTCCGCGTCAAAATACTTGTTCCCCATTGTAGAACGAAGAACTAGCTTCTCTAACGACTTTTCTTTGATAGATATTGCTTTATCTTTTCCTGTAAGGCTAATGCTTCAACTTTTTTCTTCTCAGCATTTTCCATCTTCTTAATTCTCCTCTCCTCGGCCTCTTAAGCCTTTTCCTCTCTCAAACGAAGAATCTCTTGTTGAAGTTCTTTGACAGTTGTAATTGTTGTTGGACTAGGATTATTGTCGAATGAAAGTGGTTTCAAAGGAGTTGATCTTTGGGTTGTAAACGTAGAATGCGAGTGCCCGGGGATCCTCTTTCCAAAGCTTGAAAACCGACCCTAAAGGATTACGAAATGATAAGTAAATTGATACGCTTGCTTTTGAAGAAAAAAAAAAAAGAAAAAAGACGCAAAATATACTTAAACAGATAACATCGCCCTTAACAATTCTTCAATGAAGATATTGTTCAGACGAGTCAATTTGTTTTTTGAGAAATCAAAACTTACTCGTCCACTGGCCGCGCGCAAGTTACTAAGTTGCGCGCTGCTGTCGCGCGCAACAAAATAACTTGCGCTGAGAGGGGTCGCACAACTTCTTGAGTTGCGCGCGCCACCTGCTCGTAATATTTTTTTTCAATTGGAGCGTTTTTTTTATTTGACCCCCCTTTTTTATGTTATACTTTGAATATGACGCTAAATCACGAAGAGACAACTTCGTAATTGGGAACCTAGACCAAACTAAAAAAAAAAGAAAAAGAAGACTATCCTAACGCATTGCACATAGTCACATAATCACATAAGCATCTTATAAGTCAAGATTCACGCAATACATTCTAAGGTCAAAAAAGGCTTGGGTGTCCAAAGGTACCTGATAGAGGAATAAACTAGTCGTTAATTGCCTATCCCAAAATTAAACACTATTTATAAAATCCTAAACCAACCTAAAACAAGTATAGGTAAGTATAGGGTCGAACCCAAAGGAGTTAGTTGGTGTTATTTTTAGCCTAAATCAAGCTATTTCGGAGATTGAAGTGAGAAAATGGTTGGTGTTATGATAGCAAAATTAGACTAATCATGTAATTCAATAAGCTAAATGCTAGGGATATTGGTTCCACATGCTAATTCAATAATCGTGCTAATCGACAATTTCTTCGTTTGATTCAAGCATTGCAAAGGACAAACAATAATAGCAATCAAGAGAGTTCAAGAGCTATATCCTAGAGGCCAAACTAGGGGTCACTATGAATGGCTAATCAAGGAAATTCACAATCAAACTCAATCAATTAAAGCAATTCTCAAATTGATGGGTCATGTCATTAAGAAATGCAATGCAATCTAGATTAATCTTATAGGTTGATCATTCCTAATCTAATTAATCACATGCAAAACTATGTCAACCAATTTAATTGCAATAATTCAATCAATCAAAGATCATCAACTAGCACAAATTATCAATCAAGCATGCTTCCCCTTCTCCCTAGCAACTAATCTACTCACTAATCATGGTGTAACTCAAGAACAAATCACTATAAGTAGCATTGATCATCATTCTAAATCAAAATCAAGAGAAAGAAATATCAACTACAATATCCAATTAAAATCCAAGCAATACAAACAATCAAAGATGAAACTAAATTAATCAAGTAAGAGATGAACTAGAAGAAGAAAATCTTACTAACATTAATGATTGAAAATGAAGAAATCCAAGAACAATTGCTCCAATGTTGAAATACAAATCCAATACCAAGAACTTCTCTCTAACTTCTCTCTCTAGAATTAAGCTAATGAAAGTTATCTAAAAAGTTATCTTCAAAAAGGAATTACAAGTGTATTTATAGGCAAAGAAGAAAAACGGGATTCCCGCGCCCTCTCCAATAAACCCCGCCCCCGTGAAAAAATGGGTACGGAACCCATTAAAAACTCCGTGGGCTTTCTGGGCAACATCCGCGCCCGCGGCAAAAGCGCGGCGAATCCCCTGCTCCCAAAGGATGATCAGAGGGTCGCGGTCTCTCTAGTACAAATGGGCTCTCCAATTTACCCGCGCCCGCGGTAAGCCCGCAGCCAGATCGCGGAGAGTTCCTGGTCGAAATCTGCCACTTTTGTGCATATGAGCCCGCGCCCGCGACCTTCAGTACCTGCGCCCGCGGCAGACTGGCAGGGCTTGATGCCCTCTCCATGCCCTTTCTAAGCCCTCTCTGAGCCCTCTCAAAGCCGAATATTTCCTCCTTACTTAGTCAATATAGCCCATCTTGATTCCCTTGCAAAGACAAATCCTAGATACCTACAAAAACAAACAACGAAAAGGAATAAAAGGGAAAAAGAACCAAATAAAAGGAAAACATGAAAAACACAAGGAAAGAAAGAAATAAAGGAATTAAAGGAAAAAGGACCAAAAATAAGATAAGAAAGCATAAAAAGGAAGATGAAATCATCCTAAAAGGCTACCCTATAAGTGCCATAAATGACACTCATCAGTACCATACCTTAAGAAACGATGCATAAATCAATCACTCAACGTGTTGACCCATGACATCGCCCTCCAAACATTTTGTTGGTGATATGGGTGGGATGATTGTTATTGATTTTGGGATAGACACCTATTGTTGCCGACCCTTAGTCAATGAGCAATCCCTAATGGTTTAAGTGTGCTATGCTTATGCATTATGCAATGTTGCTTGTTTGGTTTTAACTTTTGTGCAAAAGGAAGATATTATGCGTTCAAATCTTGCTCTCTAACTAGAGATTATCCAATTTAAATCTCGTTACAACCCATAGGCAACCTAGTGTTGGATATCTTGGACCATAACACCGAATTAATCATGTAACCTCTAAGTCCCCAGCGGAGTCGCCAGTGTCAGGAGGGTGATCCCATCGTGAGGGGTACTCTCCTTAAATACCCTTGGCCACTTAAAAGCCTAGGACTTTACATTTGTTAAGGTGTAGTAGGATTTGAATTCCTGACTGTTTTGGGGACCATGAATTAGAATTGATTCTATCATCACGCTTTTTTATAAGAAACAAGTAAGAGTCGCTAATGAGTTTCAGTAAAAACTCATAAACCTCGTTCATGCCTTTCTTCCATGTGGAGTTCATGGAATAATTAGCACAAATCATAACTTTACCCATTCCCAAATTGGTCTATAAACCAAAAATGAGTTCGGGAGTGATGGTACTAAGATAACGTTCCTTTATAGGGGAATCGTCATCCTAGCTTTAGTACGACCTCTACTAGCTCTTCCTTTTTCACAATTTCATCACCAAACAATATATGCAACGCGATACTTAAAACTATGTTAGTTGATTTTATTTACAAACATTAATTCACGTAGGAATTACATTGCAAAGTAGTTATTCTTATTTAATAAAATTCGTGAAAGAACAATAAACAAGATTCGCCTTGGCTTAGGTGATCAACCAACAATTATTTAATTCAATTCTAATCTTTATTTAACGGAAGATACTATATGGAATTGATTAATTAATTATTTTTAAAGTGATCAAACAACACTAATTAATTAATTAAAGTCCTTTTAAACAAGAAAATAAAGGTGATTTAACTAAGTGCTCGGGAATTTATCACTTCTCTTTGCTAGATGATGTGAATTATTGATCCGAAAATCAACAAAACACAAGGGATATGTTTAAGTCTAATTCTATACAGGAAATCCACCAAGAATTAAACAAAAACTAAGATTAATCAATTAAGAATCCACCTAATTAATCAATCCAAACGAATGTTTTAACTAAAACAAGCAAAACAGCAATTGATCGCAATCAACCAAAACTCAAGTATGCAACTTAAGAAATAAATCTGAATATTAATCTATGTATTTATTCGTGTGTGTTACAGCCCTATTTATAAGACTTAGTTTACCTAGGAAGATTAGGACAAGTTCTTAATTCAATCCTAATTAAACTAGAATTCTAACTTGCTTGAAGAGCAAGCACCTTGGAGCACAAGCATATGCCAATCTCCTTGGAGAACAAGCACACGCCTAAACTGATTTATTTTGCTAACTAACTGATTTTAAAAGCAACTAAAGAAAGATTAAAGATCCTAATGCTTGAACCAAGAAAAACCCTTTCAAGTGAAAGGTAAAAACTTGTAAGCAAAATCTAAGTAAAGAAAATTCAAGAAAGTTCAAGAAAGTGAACTAGACTCCAAGAAAAGCCACTAAGCACACCGTGGCTTTGCTTTGATATCCAAGAAAGTGTCCATGCAATGCTTGGCTTGAATCAATGTTTAGGGATAAACTATCTTGATGCATGATAAGCAAATCTTCGAAGTTCTCCATGCCTAGAATTGCATCACTAGATCTCTGTTTAGAACACTTATGGACACCTTCTTGTTGGGGAACCTCTACCGTAGTAACAAAGTATCAAAAGCGTGACTGTTTAGGACAAGAGGTCTAGGTTGCACAAGTTCATAAGTTATTTTGCCAGAGTTTTTAGGTTAATTTCTGTCTGTTGAAGCCTCGGTTTAAGCTCGTATTTATAGAGAAGGATTAGGTTTAGGGTTTTGAGCTTTCTGCCGCAGCAGGTGTCACGTGCAACAGATGAAGTTGCGCGCGGTATCCCAGCGCAAGTTATAGAGTTGCGCTTCTATGTGCAACGCGACTTTTTGTCATGCGCGCGACTTTATGGTAATATTCAATTTTATATTTTCCGTATAGTTTCTTAATAATTACAAATCTTCCACAGCGCAACTCTGAATGTTACGCAGGGTATCGCGTGCAAATGAATTAGTTGCGTGCGGCAGCTCAGCGCGAGTGTTTGAGATGCGCGCGGCTTTTTCTGCGGCAGCACTAAAATTTAACCTAGGCGCTCCTAAATCTTTCATTATTGGGTTTTATGCACGGGCTTAAACCTAATTATGATCGGGTTAGTTAATTGGACATTTGTTTTGGCTTTTATCTTTAATATTGGCTAGTCTCTTATGTTTTGTGGCTTAACCAGTTCTCCATAAGTATTCTTCACTTTGATCCAACACGAAGATGGTTTTATTAATCGTCATTGCACTTACTGTCGAGATAGGAGGCCAAAAGTAGATGTCTACAGCCACAATCAACCATTAGGACTCTAATCACCGTCTTTTCTTGTTTAAAGGGGATGAAATTGTCCCTCTTCCCGGTGAGTTTGAGGCCTTGCTAGGTTTCCTTACAAATACTCTCCCTATTACTTATTCGCCTACCTTGTCGGATACCAAACCTATATTCCAAAGATTTTTTGGCTTGTCCAACAATTATATGACCAACATTGAAACTGAAGAAGGCGTGAACTTGATTCAATTTATTGATTATTTTGTTGCCCCTCGTGACAAAATGACTTAACAACGATTTAAAATTCGTATTGTTTGTTATTGTCTTGTTTTTAGTTGTTTACTTAGGAAAGGCAAAGAATACGGAGACTATTCCTTGGTGTCCATAGTAGAGCAAATAGAGTGATGTCATTCACCCGCTCCTTTGGCTTTGGCGGAAACCGTTCTATGCTTGAATCGCCTTAGAGGAGACCCTAACGAAAACGGTTTCACGGGAAGTCCACTCCTATTACACGTACGGTTTTTTTCATCGTTTATCAGCGCAAGTTACAAAGTTGCGCTGGCATGACCAGGGCAATCTTCTTCGCTGCGCGCGGAGGGCGTGCGCAACTTCTTTTGTTGCGCGCGCCACCTGCTTGTGTAAAAAAAATCGCAAACTGATATTTTTTTTTTTATTTTTTTTTTCAGATTTGGCTCATGGAGCGCTTGCGAATATTTGATCTGCCACAAAACCTTGAGGCTAATGGAGTAAGGACATTCCCTGGACGTTGAATCCTTTAAAAGCATAAGAACGAAGAGGAGTGGACGTCGTATTTCTTTCATGGGGTTCCTAACATACGCTCTGTGATTCCTTGGTGGAACATAAATAGTATGATTGGGAATAGTCTCAATTGCCCTTACATTAGGCTTTTAGGCCTATATAGTACTACTTATATTTTTCCTTCCAGGGTAATGAGACAATACCGGATCAAACAAATTATTCCCCCGCAAGTTTGTGATGACCCTAAAGATTTGAGTTTTAGACTCGAGCGAATTTTTCGTTGGATAAAGTATTGGTCAAGTCTTCCTAGATGGGTAGTACATAATCCTACACCAAGTATTGCATTATCTTCCTTTTACAAAGCTTGGATGAATGTGGCGGATAAGAGAAAATTAAAGAAGGCTCAATCTCAACTTCAAATCGCCACCGCTCGTAATCCACCTAAGCTTTTGATGCATTCAACCACTACTACTCCTCCTAGTGGCCAAAGCAAAGGAGTGAGAAGGAAATTAGACTTCTCATCCCCTAAGGCTCGTTTGAAGGAAACAAAAAGTGAAGCTCCCTCCAAACCCGGGCAACAAGGTGTGAAAGGCAAAGAACCTTCACCAAATACTCGAAAGAAATCTCCAATAGTCAAAGGGAAAGGAAAACAGTTTGCAAAGGCCCCAATCCCTAAACTGAAAAACAATGTTTGGGTGAAAAAGAATAGTGTAGGGGAGAGCTCCAAGGTTTCCGAAAATACAGCGATGGAAACTACTCCTCCATCATTTGTGACAATCGAGGACATAGAAAAACCTTAGAGTGTTACACAGTTTCACCATTAGTAAAACCTTAGTGCTTTATATTTTTATATTTTGATATGACCGAATCATAAAGATTGCCTACGTATTCGCAATACGAAATCAGGTCTTTGTGTAGTTCTAATTTATTTTTTTATGTATTTTATTATTTTCTTTAATCTCTTAGGTAGAAATTAAATGAAAAATTTATCAAACCTTGTTTAAAAGAATTAAATCAAATTTTAATTTTATTTTCCGAGTATATGTTATATTTAAGAAACACCCTCTTTTTGCCGCAAGTAGAAATCGCAACTTCATTGAAACGTAAAAATTCGGGTTCGCAGTTTTTCATCAGGTGGCGCGCGCAACATCTGTAGTTGCGCGAGCCTGTCGCACGCAACAAAATTTGTTGCACGTGACATCCGCGCGCAACTCCTCCTGTTACGCGCGACACCTGTGCTATGAATGTCTCGAGTTTTTTTTTTAAATTCTCTATTACAACCCCCAAGTGTGAAGATTTTTTCGTGATGTTCGAAAAAATTTGAACACTTAGAACGATTTATTTTTTCTAAATTCCCCCACCCCCCTCAAGTGTTATGTATTTTACAGTGTTATTCGGTAAAATGCATAACACTTAGAATCTTTCAATTGAATGCTAATTAAAAATGGTTATATGAGAGAACGAGTTTATCCGGATTTCATATGTAATATTTCTTAAGTCGATCAATGTTTATTAATTGGGGAATTTCATCTCCTCCGATATCCATTAATATGACGGCTCCTCCTGATAGGATTTCAATTACGCGGTAGGGACCTATCCAATTAGGTTTGAATTTCCCTCTTGGATCAGTTGGTGGACCCCTAACCTCCTTTATTACAAAGTCACCTTCTTTTATATTTCTAGGTTTGACTCTTTTATTGAAATCACGTGCAATGTGCCTCTGGTAGACTTGTACATGATGCAAAGCTCTTAATCGTCGTTCATCGAGGAATAAAAGCTCTTCATACCTTACTCTTGCCCATTCAACTTCCGGTGGCTTACTTTCAAGTACGATGCGTAGGGATGGTATTTCCAGTTCGACTGGTTGAACTGCGTCCATTTCGAAAACTAAGGAGTATGGAGTTACTCCTATTGATGTTCGTATAGATGTTCTATAACCCCATAATACGAAGTGTAGTTTATTTGGCTAGTCTTTATAATTTTCTGCTATTTTCTTAATGATGACTGTTATATTTTTATTTGCCGACTCTACAGCTCCATTCATTTGAGGTTTGTATGGGGATGAGTGGTGATGTTTTACTTTATAACGAGTTAAGAGAGTCTCGACTTCAGCTTTGAATTGAGATCCCTGATCACTAATTAATTTATGTGGAACTCCGTATCTACAAAATATGTTTCGTTTGAGAAACTTTGTGACGTGTTTTGCAGTGATATTCACGTAAGAAGCAACCTCAATCCACTTAGTGAAGTAATCGATGGCTACTAATACGTACTCGTGCCCTCCTGCTCCTGTTGGAGAGATTTTTCCAATTATATAAATTCCCAAAGTTGAAAAAGACCAACGGTAAGTGAGATTGTATAGTTCGAATGGTGGAAGGTGTTGTAAATTAGCGAACATTTGGCACTCTGGATATTTTTTAACATATTGTATGCAATCATTTTCCACATTAGACCAACAGTACCTTTATCGTGAAATTATATTTGAAAGCATTTTACCATTCATGTGAGGTCCACAAACACCTTTGTGAGTATTTTCCATAAGGCGTGTGGCTTTCGGTTGGTCTATACATAATAAACTTTGACCATTAGGTCCTTTTTTGCATAATTGACCATTTAATAGACCATAATTGGGCCGCAAGTGTTCGTAAGGCTCGTTGGTCTTTTGATGAATTATTTTCGGGATATGTGCCATGAGTAATATATTGGAGGATATGATCATACTAGGGATTGTCTCCTTCGATGTCATTTATTTCCTTTATTGCGTTGCAATACGTTGGTTCTTCTCTTCTATCAACACATAATGGCATCATATTTAAGTGATCTGGAATGTTGATCATTGAGGCTAATTTTGCTAGCGCATAGGCAAATTAATTGTCATCCATTGGGAGATATTTAAAATCAATATGTTCAAAATGCTCGATGAGTTGCTCTAGGTGTGTTTGGTATAATATCATTGTGGATTTCTTTATTTTCTATTTTTAGTATATTATTTATAATCAGACTGGAGTCTCCATATACCTCTAATTTTTGCACACCTATGCTAGATGCTACTTCTAATCCAATAATGCACGCTTCACATTCTGCGGCATTATTAGTAACCTCAAAGTCTAGTTTAACAGAGATTGGAGTATGTACTCCCTCTAGACTTATGAGTAACACTCCTACGCCACATCCTTTTTGATTGGACGCACTGTCGAAGTACGTTACCCATTTGTCATCTTGTGTCATGAGAATCTCTTCATCCGGAAGATTAATAGTTTCTGCATGACTTGTTTGAATTGGATGTTATGCCAGAAAGTCGGAAATTAATTTTCCTTTCATTGATTTTTCAGGAATATATTTTAACTCAAATTCGGCCAACATCACCAACCACTTAGCTATCCTTCCTTGTATAGGTGGTTGTTCAAACAAATACTTTATCGAATTTTGTTGAGAAATCACATGAGTTGTGTGTGGTAACATATAATGTCGTAATTTTTGGTTGCCCACACTAATGCTAGGCTTGTCTTTTCCAAGGTGCTATATTTTGTTTCATATTGGATGACTTTTTTTACTTATGTAATATATTGCACGCTCGACTTTTTCTACCTCTTTTACTAATATGGCACCTGTGGTGCTAAAATTTGGGAACCGGTGGTGCTAAAATTTGTGGACTTTTGAGATAATCTTTGATTTTTTAAAAGGCCTGTTGGCATTGATCGTCCCTATCATGTTTCTCCTCTTTTTTCAATTTTTTAAATATTGGCTCACAAGTTATAGCCAATTTGTGGATAAATCGACTAATGTATTGTAGTTTGCCAAGGAATCCCCTAATTTATTTTTCTGTTTGAGGAGGAGTCATGTCAACAATTGCCTTTAGTTTAGAGTGATCGATCTCGATGCCACGTGTGCTTACTACGCATCCGAGTAACTTGCAAGAAGTTACTCCGAAGGCGCATTTTTGTGGATTTAATCGCATTTTGTATTCTTTTATGCGAGTGAAAAATTTGCGTAAAGCTTGTATATGTCCCATTCTATCTTTGGACTTCACGATCATATCATCCACATATACTTCTATTTATTTATGCATCATATCATGCAAGAGAGTTGTAGTCGTTCTTTAGTACGTAGCTCCTGCATTTTTTAAACCGAATGGCATTACTGTGTAGCAATACGTATCCCAAGGGGTAATAAAGCATGTCTTTTCTTCGTCTTCTTTTTCCATGAAAATTTGGTTGTAACCTGCGTATCCATCCATAAAGGATAACATCGCATGTTCAGCCATGTTATCTACCAATATATCAGTATGTGATAGAGAAAAATCGTCTTTAGATCTAGCTTTATTAAGGTCCCTAAAGTCGACACACATGCAAACTCGTCCATCCTTTTTAGGGAATGGGACGATGTTCGCTACCCATTCTGGGTTATTACATACGCGAATAAAACCTGCGTCTAACTGATTTTGTACTTCTTCTTTTATATTTAATGCAACATCAGGTTTCATTCATCGAAGTTTTTGTTTTACTGGTTTAGAGGTAGGGTTCAAGGGAATGGTATGTTACGCAATTTCCCTATCTATTACAAGCATATCTCTGTATGACCAAGCAAACGCGTCTTCGAATTATATAAGCGTCGATATGAGGGTCGATCGCTCTTCCGAATTTAAAGTTAGGCCAATTTTGACTTCTCTTTTATTTTCGTTAATTCCTATATTAACTATTTCGGTTTCTTCAACGATAGGGTTCTTTTGTTCTCGTTCATTCATTAGTTCAACCAATTTATTAATAATATCATCTTCATTAGATTGATTGTTATAGCATTCGAAAGATTAAAGAGAAGACATGTACTAGGAAATAGAGCACATATTATTAAAATTAAAAGAGAGTAAATTAAGAGAAGAATCCTTTTTGGGATCTTCGTCCTTAGAACTAGAAAATAAGGACTCATTAATGGCCACAAGGACTAGATTTTCAGCTTCCCTAGAGTCTAAAATAGATTCATCGTCGGATTCTTCAAACCTCTTCCCTTTGTCTGTGACGGTTTTCAGCTTATCGCCGTTGTGATTGGTCCATTTGAAAGATTTCCTCCATCCATGCTCAAAATTTTAGTTTGAAAGGGTGATCAACGAGGTTGGGTCAAAAGCTTCATCTTGAATGGCGTTTTGATTGGTCATTGTAGCAACATGATTTTGCTCTAGTCCAAATAGCAAGTTAAATGCTTGCCCATCATAGCACCCTAGAATTGGGTGTTTTAATTTAACGATACTAAGATCGTCATCCAAGAGGTAGCAATAATGAAATATTTCAAATCCAGGCTTCTTCATTCCTTCAAAAACTAAGGGTTCTGGAAAGTCGTAGCATGGGTAATCTTCTCCCTCCCTAATGAATTACCCATTAAGGGTTTGTTATCCCTTTCTTATTATTGTCGCTACGTGCTTTTTTTTTTTTTTGCATCGTAAGACTCTAATTATTCTTTGGTTGGTTTATATCCTAATCAAAAGTAGAAGCTTTTCTTTAGGATAGGAAGTAAGAGAGATTTCATCATTCCTATTCCCAAAGGCATCCCAGGAAAGTAACTACTCTTGAGTAAGATGTTGACTATCCGAGTGGAATATGGATCAATCTTGAATGGTTCTTCAGAGTCTTCTTCCATTTCAATTGTGAAGATTGGCTCCACGGAAAATCCCCACATGTCCTCTTCATCATTATCATGGTTAATTTCTAAGAGTGATTGATCATTTAATGCTATTTTTAGTGGAGAAGCATGTATAGTCATAGGAAGCCCTTGATAATTCAACCTAATCATTTGATGAAGTGAGGATGGTATTGCACCAAGCTCATGTATCCAAGGACGTCCAAGTAGAAGGTTGAATGTAAGTTTAATGTCCATAACATGGAATTTAACCATCTTTTGAATTGGGCCTGTGTTAATTGGTAGCTTAATAGTTCCACGCACCGATCTTCTCGAATTGTCATAGGCCATAATGCTTTGTGTTGTTGATTGAAAATCTGTTTCTGGATTTAGGCCTAAGTATTTTGCCGTTTTTAATGGGTATACGTTTACAGTTGAGCCATTGTTTACCAAAGTTAGAAGGATATTGTATCCCTTGCATCCCACAGTTAAGTATAATGCATTGTTGTGGGTAGTGTATTTTGAAGGAAAATCATCATTAGTTAAAATGATTGATTTGTCGGAAATCTCGCTAGTAAGCAAGCTAACGAGATCCTAAAGGGTTGTGTCTGTGCTTACAGACAAAGCCGTTAGAGTGTTCATGAGAGAATTCAAATGTTTTTTAGAAGTACTTAGGTGTTCTCAAATGCTAACATTCGCCTTGGATTGGCGAAGTTGTTTGACCAATGGAACTTCCACCTCAAGTTGAGGTGGTATTGGATTTTGTACTTGACCTTGAGTTTGATTTTGTGTGGTCGAAAATCCATTTTAGTGGTGGTGCTTGGTAGACTCGCCCAGAATGAGTAAAATGATCTATCTAATTTGGGTTAGTTGTAAGACTCACAAACCAACTTTCTTCTAGAGGCTTTTGATGCGCCTCCATTTCAAGATGTTCCATGATTTGTGCTTGATGCCATTGTTCATCAAAGGAGATATTCGATAAATCTTGCGACTTCCCCAAGAAATGATCTCAATCAAGCGCTCCATTTGTTTCATTTTGTAAACAAGATGGAGGTGGGACGGCGGCATAGTTAGAGACATAAAAGTCTTGAAAGTCATCGTCCCATAGTCCACATACTTCATTAGTTGCCCCTATGTGTGTAGTGGATAGAGGTTCTCCTATAGGTGTGATATAGTCCAAAGGATTGAACATATCACTTCCCATATGGTCCTTATCGATGTGAAATACCCCTAAGGGGGATGCATTATTGTTAGGTTTAGGAATGGGAATCCTCCCATCGTCTACTAAATCTTGTATTTTGTGCTTTAAGACATAGCATCATTCAGTATCATGTCCAACGCCTCTATGATAAGCACCATACACATTACCATTCCATTGAGGAAATCTTCTTTCTGGTGGAGTGGGTGGTGTTGGCCCTGTTGGCGCAATTAAGCCCTTTTCATTTAATTTTTCCAATAATTTTTACAGCTTACAAGAAGTGGAGTAAATTTTTCTTTCTTTTGTCCACCTTTTTCTAGGATCATCATATCGATTTGCGTTATTGTATTGCGTGGAAGTCCCAAATACGTCACTAAAGGATGATGCATTATCATTCCCCTTCTTGTAGTTATTCTTAGGTTGATGATGATGATGAGGATTGTTTGCTTGTTCTTTAGCAAGATCATCTTCAATCCTGTTGCCACATAATAAAGCTTTTGAAAAGTGTCTAAACCAAGGTAACGTAGATGTTTGTTGTACTTTTGATGACAGTTGTCAATGAACTTTTGTACTAACTCAACTTCAGAAGGCCTTTGGGCAAGGTGGGCCGCCTTTTCTCGCCATCTACCATAGAATGCAATGAAACCTTCAGCGTCGCCTTGCTTAAGCATCTCGAGTTCACGTAAAGTTGACTTAAACTCTACGTTACTCTTATATTGGGTAATGAAAGCCAAAACTACATCTTCCCCTGTTGCCTTGAATTTTGGATCAAGCCCATAGTACCACTCTCTCGCGGTTGGGTCTAGGAATAACGGGAAAGTCAAAGCATAAAGCTTAGGATCAACTCCCTTTAATGCCATAGTGCTAGTAAAACATATTAAATGATTTTGTGGATTATTGGTCACCTTAAATATTGGCAAGTCCGTAGCTACGAACTTTTCCGGTAAAGCAAGTCCTAGGGGAGAAGCAAAATTTCCTGCGTCAAAGTACTTGTTACCCATTGTAGAACGAAGAACTAGCTTCTCCAACGACTTTTCTTTGATGGATAATTGTTCCATCTTTTCTTACAAGGCTAAACTTTCAGCATTTTTCTTTTCAGCCTTTTCCATTTTCTTAATTCTTCTCTCCTCGGCCTCTTGAGCCTTTTCCTCTGTCAAACGAAGAATCTCTTGTTAAAGTTCTTTGTTGGTTGGCATTATTGTTAGACTAGGATTAGTTGTCAAAGAAAAGTGGTTTGAAAGGGGTTGATCTTTGCGTGGTAAATGTAGAATGCGTGTGCCCGAGATTCCTTTTTCCCTTGGAAACCGACCCTAAAGGAGTACGAAAGGATAAGTAAATCGATACGCTTGTTTATAAAGGGAGAAAGAAAAAAAAAAGACACAAAATATATTCAAACGGATAACATCATCCTTAGCAATTCTTCAATGAAGATATTGTTTGGACGAGTCCATTTATTTTTTGCGAAATCAAAATTGACCCGTCAAGTGGGCGCGCACAAGTGAATCAGTTGCGGGTGGCTGTCGCGCGCAATGGAATAACTAGCGCTGGGAGGGGTCGCGCAACTCACTGAGTTGCGCACGCCACCAGCTCGTTGAAATTTTTTTTAATTCGAGCGTTTTTTTTTGTCATTTTTTTTATTCGATTTTTTTTATTTGATTTTTTTTATGCTATCCTTTGAATATGACGCTAAATCACGAAGAGAGAACTTCGTAATAGGGAACCTATACCAAACTTGAAAGAGAAAAAGAAGACTATCCTAACACGTTGCATATAGTCACATAATCACATAAGCATGCCATAAGTCAAGATTCACGCCATGCCGTTCTTAGGTAAAAAAGGCTTGGGTGTCCAAAGGTACCATATCTTAAGAAACGACGCATAAATCAATCACTCAACGTGTTGACTCATGGCATCGCTCTCCCAACATTTTGTTGGCGATATGGTTGGGATGATTGTTATTGATTTTGGGATAGACACCTATTGTTGCCGACCCTTAGTCAATGAGCAATCCCTAATGGTTTAAGTGTGCTATGCTTATGCATGATGCAATGTTGCTTGTTTGGTTTTTACTCTTGTGCAAAAAGAAGATATTATGTGTTCAAGTCTCGCTCTCTAACTAGAGATTATCCAAATTAATTCTTGTTACAATCCAAGGGCAACCTAGTATTGGAAACCTTGGACCATAACTACGAATTAATCATGTAAACTCTAAGTCCCCAGTTGAGTCGCCACTATAAGAAGGGGGTTCCCATCGTAAGGGGTCCTCTCCTTAAATGCCCATGGCCATTTAAAAGCCTAGGACTTTACACTTGTTAGGGTGTAGTAGGATTTGAATTCCAAACTGCTTGGGGGACCTTGAATTAGAATTGATTCTATCATTACGCTTTTTTAAAAGAAACAAGTAGTGAGTCGCCAATGAGTTTTAGGAAAATTCATAAACCTCGTTCATGCCTTTCTTCCATGTGGAGTTCATGGAATAATTAGCATGAATCATAAGTTTACGCATGCCTAAGGTCTATAAACCATAAATTAGTTCGGGAGCGAGGGTACTAAAATAATGTTCCCTTTAGAGGGGAATCGTTATCCTAGCCCTAGTGTGTTGGGGTTTAGTGAGTCCGACTCACCGCAGAAACAAACCCAAAAACAAGACCGCACTCGCAATAAATAAAACCATAAACATAATTAAATTAATCACAAGATTAAGATAAGCTAATTACCTTTGACGCGTGCTTCGCTCCAAAATGAGCTCTTACTTGAAAGCTTCAAGTCCCGCTCACACGGAGACCTCCAACGAAGTCCACCCGCACCAAAAAAACCGACTAGGTCCAATGTCTTGGGGTTAGCAAGACCCGACCAATAAAACCCGAGTAATTATATTGAGTTCAAAGGTTTTCACTAATTGTGATGTCTTTTTCAACTCTTACTCAAGCATCATTCCCAATGCCCATACTTGGGTATTTATAGGAAATGATGGGAGTATCATTTACTCTCCCATCAATGTGGGATAGTATGATTTTTCCATTTTATTTTAAAGCTAAAATAAAATTAATAATCAAGCTAGTAATAAATCAACAAGTGGCAAGCTCATGTGAGTGGTTAGGTGAGGACCACTTGGAGAAGGGGTGAGACCAAACTTCCTCCCCACTCCCTCTCCCATAACCGGCCACCTCACTCCACACACACTCAAGGACCACAAGCCACATGGCACCCACCCTTGGGCACCAAGGCAGCCAAGGTGGGCTGCCATGTGCTGCTGTCCGTGGCAGCCACGCCCAGCAAGCCCAGCAGGCCCAACACTCGCATGCGGGCTGTCAGGCGCTGCTGGCCAGCAAGCCTAGCATGCTAATGCGGGTTGCTGCTGGCCTTGTGCCTTGGCCAGCGCTGCTAGGCAGCAAGCAATGGCCTGGCCATGCTGCTGCTAGCTGTGGCGAGCTGACGCGCCTAGCGTGCTAGCTGCTGCAGCTTGTTGCGGCATGGCTTGCTAGCCATTGCGCGCACAAGGGTGTGCCTAGCATGCTAGCACGCACTAGGCAGCGCTTAGCCTTGCGATGCTAGCATGGGTGCGCTAGCACGCACCAGCCAGCCTAGGCTCAGCTTGGTGCGCATGCTAGCCACCATGCTAGGCCATACGCCCTTAGCAATCGGTTTTCTTGGGCATTCCGATGCTAGGGGTATTTTGGTCTTTTGTTGATTTATTACTATTTCTCGTCTCGTCTTTCAATATTTTTCGTCTCGACTTCCGACGCTCGGTTTCGACGCTCTAAGCTCGAATTTCCGACGTCTAAATAATTATTACTCGGTCGACTCATTAAATCCTTCCGAATTAATTCGTCGCTTTGGTTTGTTGAATGCTTGGGTGTGACCCGAAGGGTTCAGTCAAGATTAAGCTTTAATATTAATTATTCATTAATATTACTTATCGGAATCGGCCTCCACCCAGGCATTCCGATCACTTGACCTCACTGAATATATTAGCTTTCTAATAATTCTGAACCCACTAACGGAATAGTACACTTTTTCGAAGGACACCATTCCTTTCAATCTCCCACTTGTCCTTCCGGACAAGTGCGCATTTTGTGTACAGCCTTTCTTCTATGTCGCTTAATGTCTCTTCATGAACTATAAGGTAAGATTTATTTTGTCATCCTTATTACGTCCAGAAGTGTTTCCCGATTCCGAGTCCGACTGTCAATAAACAAATGATTTCTAAAATCCATCCGAGCACGGCCATGCGATTTACAGTCTCGCTCTACTAGAGGCCTTGTATACAACAAAGACATCTTCCCTATTTTAGTAGGGGGACATTCCCAGTCTTGTAATGTAGTTCCTCTTATTGAGAGGACCTCGTCGCCCGAGTGTTGCCGTTATAATCCCCTATTACGGCAGACGTTTGACAACATCAAAGCGAACTAGTACTCAAACAAGAGAACTCACAATACTCATGGTCGAGGAAATAGGTTCCGATAGCCATAATGAGAAGTATACTTATGACAAAATTTTTTAATTTCTTAAAGTATTCTCATAGGTCGATCCAGTATGGTTCTAAACCAATACCTGTGCAAATGATTTATGACAATCATGTCCTTGTAGCACATGAAACGGTGCTATAAATCAAACTACACACTAATCTCAATCGGTCATTAATCGTCCATCGTTTAAATGACCTTGATTAGGGATAATTTTCGATTATAATATTCAATGTTCACTTAATAGGTGTTTCCTTACCAAGACTGGTCTTGATACCCTATTTTGAATATTCTCAGAATCGAATGGACTCATTATTTAATCCTAAACCACAATTAAATAGCATAACGGAGTAATAAAATATTGCATGAAATTTTATATTACTCTAAAACTTGAATAGTTTTCCTTAGCGTCTTACATTAATTTTTCTCAAAATTAACTAAAACACTAAACAAGGAAATCAAAGCCAGTCTCCTACATGCTTGATTCCCATTGCCTCAACGTGCTTGTAGTGCTTCACTTGAGGCAAAGGTTTAGTAAGTGGATCGGCTACATTGTCATCCGTTCCAACTTTGCAAATTCTGATTTCACCCTCTGATTTCCATTCTCGAATCATGTGAAATCGCCGCTTGACATGTTTGACCTTCTGATGTTCCCTAGGCTCTCTGGCCTGAGCAATAGCTCCATTGTTGTCACAATAGAGGGCTATTAGACCCTTTATAGAGGGTACAACATCAAGTTCACCAACGAACTTACGAATCAAAACAGCCTCCTTAGCTGCTTCATCAGCTGCTAAGTATTCGGCTTCAGTTGTAGAATCTGCATTTGTACTCTACTTTGCGCTCTTCCAACTAAACGCCCCTCCATTTAGACAGAACACATACCCAGATTGCGATTTGAAATCGTCTCTGTCTGTCTGGAAGCTTGCGTCGGTATAACCTTCCACAACTAAATCCTCTGCACCACCATACACCAGGAATTTATCCTTGTTCCTTTTCAGGTAATTTAGGATATTTTTTGCCGCAGTCCAATGCGCCTCTCCTGGGTCTGATTGGTAACGGCTCGTAGCACTCAAGGCATACGATACATCTGGCCTAGTACATATCATGGCATACATGATCGATGCAATAAGCGAAGCATATGGAATCTGATTCATTCTTACCCGCTCATCAGGTGTCTGTGGACACTGCTTCTTGCTTAGGGTTATGCCATGTGACATTGGTAGGTGACCTCTCTTGGCCTCCTCCATGCCAAATCGAGCAAGTACCTTATCAATATAAGTACTCTGACTCAATCCAATCATCATTTTCGATCTATCCCTATAGATCTTGATGCCTAGTATGTACTGAGCCTCTCCCAAGTCTTTCATTGAGAAGCACTTTCCAAGCCAGGCCTTTACAGACTCTAACAACGGAATGCTGTTTCCAATGAGCAATATGTCATCGTCATATAAGACTAGGAAGGCGATGTCACTCCCACTAACCTTCTTGTAAACACAAGATTCATCTGGATTCTTGATAAAACCAAACTTACTGATGGCTTCATCGAATCGCAGATTCCAACTTCTGCTTGCTTGCTTTAGTCCATAAATGGACTTCTTAAGCTTACAAACTTTCCTAGCATTGTTTTGGTCGACAAAACCTTCAGGCTGTGTCATATACACAGTTTCTTCCAAATAACCATTAAGGAAGGCGGTTTTGACGTCCATCTGCCATATTTCATAATTGTAATATGCAGCAGCCGCTAGGAGGATCCGAACGAATTTAAGCATTGCGACTGGTGAAAAGGTTTCATCGTAATCAATACCATAAACTTGTCTGTAACCTTTTTCCACCAATCTAGCTTTGTAAATGAATACATTTCCATCTTTGTCGGTTTTCAACTTGAAAATCCACTTACATCCAATAGGTGTATAACCTTCGGGTAAGTCAACCAAGTCCCAGACTTGATTTTCAAACATGGAATCCATTTCAGATCTCATGGCCTCTTGCCATTTAGCAGAGTTGGTGCTTGCCATCGCTTGCTTGTAGGTTGTCGGTTCATCTCCATCCATAATCAGGATGTCCTGATTCTCGGTTAATACTAAACCAAAATATCTATCAGGTTGAGATCTCGGCCTCTGAGACCTACGTAGGGTAATGGATTGAGCATTTTCATTGTCGGTTCGACTTTGCACATTTTGATCATTTTGACCTGCGTCAACAATTGCTGTTTGAGCACTTTGACTGTCATTATGATTTTGTTTCTCATCCTCACGAACTTCGTCGAGTTCGATTTTCCTCCCACTTGTCATTTTGGAAAGGTGCTCCTTCTCCAAAAAGACACCATCGCGAGCAACAAACATTTTGTTCTCTGATTTGTTGTAGAAGTAATACCCTTTGGTTTCTTTTGGGTAGCCCACAAAGTAAACCTTGTCAGATTTGGGATGAAGTTTGTCAGAAATCAATTTCTTGACATATGCTTCGCATCCCCATATCTTTAGAAAAGATAACCTGGGAGGTTTCTTCGTCCATAATTCATATGGAGTCTTTTCTACAGCTTTTGATGGAGCACGGTTCAGTGTTAGTGCCGCAGTTAGAAGTGCGTGTCCCCAGAAAGAGATAGGAAGATCACTAAGACCCATTGTTGATCGTACCATGTCTAACAAGGTCTGATTTCTCCTTTCGGATACTCCGTTCCATTGAGGAGTTCCTGGAGGTGTCAATTCTGAAAGTATACCCTTTTCTTTCAGATGGTCATCGAATTCTTGGCTCAAGTATTCACCACCTTGATCCGATCGAAGGGCTTTGATTTTCTTGCCAAGCTGATTTTCAACTTCACTCTGAAATTCTTTGAACTTTTCAAATGATTCAGATTTATGCGACATGAGGTAGACATAGCCATATCTACTATAATCGTCTGTGAAAGTGATGAAATATCGATGTCCATTTCTTGTGGTTGAGCTCATTGGTCCACATACATCGGTATGTATAAGACCCAATAAGTCACTTGCCCTTTCTCCTAACTTGGAGAATGGCTGTTTAATCATCTTGCCTAATAGACATCCCTCGCAATTCTCAAACGATTCTAAATCGAAAGAGTCAAGAACACCTTCTTGTAGAAGTTTCTTGATGCGTTTGATGTTGATGTGGCCAAGACGACAATGCCACAAGTAAGTCTGATTTGACTCTATGGTCTTAGCTCTTTTGGTATCATTATAAACAATTTGTCCAAAGACACAAATGTGTCATTCCATAAATATAAACAAGATGATATGTCTTGTGATCAAGTTCAAAATGACGTCCAACGCCACAAGATCAAAATATGGTAGATAAAACTAAACAAGTTTTAAATCTAGACAAAATATGAGATTACAAGCTTTCTTTGAAAGATTATCTTCTTCTTCCACTTGTGTACTCATATCCACTTGAAAAGCACCGCTCACTTTGTTCCTGAAACAGGAGAATATAGTGAGCCAATTTTCCGGTATCTAATACCTTATAAATGGCTTATGTTCAAGTATAAAGATGATACCTGAAATTGAGGTTACTTTTCTTTTCGCCTCATCTTCTAGATACATGCTACATTCTCTTTTGTAGTGTCCGGGTCTACTACATTAGAAGCAGTGCATCTTAGCTTTGTTCTTGAACTCTTTCTTCTTTGGTCTCAGAGCAACCTTAGCCTTCTTGCAAGAATTGGTTTTCTGGAGCTCTTGAAAAACTTCCATCAAGGACAGTTTGTTCCACTTGGCCGTAAGTCGCATCTTTAATGCAACATACCCCGAATGGAGTGAGCTTAGTAGCATGAGAGCCGCTTGCTCATCGTCCACTGGTTTGCCAATTAGCTCCAGATGGGTGAATAGCCTTGTCATGTTGAGCACATGAGCTTGAAGTGGCATCCCGGGTCTAAGTCTTGCATTATAGACCTTAGCCCATACTTCTTGTCTCTCTTTCGTGAGACACCCATCTTGCGGTGGCTTGATCCTCATGTTCGAGAGTGACCTAGTCACATCTTCCACAAGTCCATCATAGTTGCCTCTGGTACTTTTGGTGACTCTCAAATTGACTACATCTTCTAGAGCTTTGAGCATCATGTCCGGAAAATAGTTGGAGAACTTCCCCTTCCATTGTACCGGGATGGAGTTTGCCATGAGTCTAGAAACTCTTTTACAATCCACACTCCATACCTCATGTGCCTCATCACTCATAATCCCCTTTGAGTAGAAACTCGGGATTTGAGTGTCCAGAATGTGCTCTAGGTAGCAATTTCGGAGGGTCTTTCGGAGTTCCTCTTCCCATTCCTTAAAGTTTACCAAGTTGAGAGAAATTGGCAACTTTTCGGGCAATTCCGGGAGCATAAGGTCGTTGACATTAGTTGAAGACGTGATTCTACAATTGAAAGAATTTGAAATAAAAAAACCATTCATTATACTTAAATAAGATTGAATTCATGCATTTTAATCAAACTTATTTAAAACGTCTTATTCACACATTAAAGATTGTCCCCATTTTAGGTGAGAATAAGTCGATTCCAAGATCCAAAGAAACAAAGAGTGGTTAAGCATGTTTTGGCTTGTCTTAACACTCAATCTCCTAAGGTAAGCAACGCTTTGCTAATGGCTCCAAGCCACTCTTGGTTGAATAAATCGTCGCATCCAATGCTCTCTAAACAATTTATTCACTTTGCCACGACATGTTAGGACTCCATCACTCATATCGTTGAGTATAACCAAAACCACCTTGCATACCCGGTATGCCTTACGTTCCTTGGAGAAGTAGTGATGCCTCGCTTTGGCGTAGCCCACCACTACCCTCGTTTGGTTGGTAAGTGTGTTTTGGAATGGCAAGTTTTACTCAATATTTTAGGGACCTAGGGTTTCTATGTTGGTTGATTTAAGTGAACTTAATTAATCATCTCAACATTCGAAATCCTAAACATGCATCTAACATATAATTCATATATATATAAACATAAATATATATCGATAACATAAATAGAGATGCATTTGGCAACTAGCATGACCCCTTGAGATCTTTAAGTCTTCAAAAGGTCTTCATTTGCAACTTCATGGCTTTGTCTTCTAAGAACCCCGTCTTCAAGACTTGACCAAAATATTACAATTGCTAGTATCTACGATTAGGACTAATCTAAATATTAAGGTACAAAAATACTCAACGGTTCGCAGACCGTATTTAGATTTACAAAAATACATCACGGATCACAGTCCGTATTTTCTATCCTAATCGGGCCCCACTAGTTGCCATTTCATAAAACCTGTGAGAGAATTTACATTCCATTCATCCATTCACTATCTGTGAATGGCCCATGCATTTTACAACGATAAACAAGTAACAATGCATAAAACGCGCGAGAACTAGTAACTAATCTAGGTGGTTAATCCAATTAACACGCCTAATTGAACTAGTCAAAGTTGTTTTAACCGGTTATGGTAATTACTTAGAGACGCTCCCACTAAATTCCGCATCCAACTTAACTAATCCAATTAATTAAATCAGTGAACCCAAATATTTGCCAAAATTAATTTTGCAAATGTCGCTCAAAACCCGAGGCCTAGCCTCCAAAAATTTTAATTAAATAAACAAAATAATTAAAATAATTAAAACGACAATTTAAGCAAAATACGTATTCCACAATGTCTAAGTGCCTAGCACTAAGACTTGGAGTCCCAAAAAAATACCCTTATTTACATATTAAGCAACGCTAAAATTAACTTTAAAATAGCATCGCCTTAATAACCCGGGGTTATTGTGCCAATTATGGGATTGTACGTACCGTACAACAAGCACGTAGTATGCCCATGCGCACCCCCGCAACACCAAGAATGCATGTGGCCTGCTTGTGCTCGCATGAGACCACGCCCAGCCCAGCCAAGCGTAGCAGCACGCACAGTGCGCACAGCATTATGCTGCTGCTGCTTGCTGCTGGCAGCGAGCAGCAGCCCACGCCCTTCCTCGTACACACACATGCACAACACCAAGCACCTAAGAACGAAGTGCCCAGCAGCCTTGGCAGCCACATATGGGTTGCGTGAGCAGCCCAGCTGGCCGAGAGCTAGCTCGGGGCTCTTAGGCCTCGTCTTGTGTGCTAATGCTTCGAAAATTATCGATTTTTTTGTGTGTGACATTATAAATCAATTCTAAATTAATTTTAGAATCAATTTTGAGGAAAAATGAAAAATAACAAGTCCAACTTAAATAATTCATCCAAATGCAATTAACCAAATTTATTTCCAAGAACCATTCTTTAATAAAATTGGTTTAACTTGGTGTAATAAAATAAATTAGGGCAATTCTCACTATTAATTTAATCACTTTAAATTAATCTTGAGATTTTGACAAAATAAAAGGGAGTTGGAAAGATGAACATAAGTTCAATAAAGACTCCAACTTTAGTACTTGTGACTCCATGAAAAAATTATATCTTCCAATATGATGATAAACCAATTTCAATCACAAGTTTTAAACTTTATGATTCCAATCAACTAAAAAATGATTAAATCAACAAAGTTTAACCAAAATTCATGGAATTTAGTAACTCAAAGTTTCAATCACTTATCATAAATAAAGATTGAATCTTTAGTACTTGGAAGCAAAAAAGAACAACAATTTCACACTTAATGCAATTAATTTGGAATTATGTGAAAAAATAAAACCAAACTTTCAAGCACCAATTACTACCAAGTAATCATGCTTAAAGTGGTCTAAAATTGCATATAAATAAAGGAAAGAACCAAATTCATAACCACCATAAATATGCAATCAATTTTCAAGGTTAGAAAGACTTAAAATTTTTCGTCAAAACGAAAAATCCCTCGAAAAAAGCATTTCTGGTCGTTTTTTGGCTAAAAACAGAGTCCTAAAAGGGTAAAACCATTTCCAGAACGCCTTTTCCACCCAAAATTCACTATTTTTGGGTCGAAATCTGGGTTCGGGAGCTGAAGACAGCTCTAATACGAGGTAAAAGTTGGAAAAACGAGTTACTAATCTAATTAGCAACTTAAAACCAGAAAAATTAAGCCATAAAAACACCTTGAAAATATTATGATTTTAAAAATAAACGAGCGAGGCTCCGATACCGCTGTTGGGGTTTGGTGAGTCCGACTCACCGCGGAAACAAACCCAAAAATAAGACCGCACTCGCAATAAATAAAACCATAAACATAATTAAATTAATCACAAGATTAAGATAAGCTAATTACCTTTGACGCGTGCTTCGCTCCAAAATGAGCTCTTACTTGAAAGCTTCAAGTCCCGCTCACACGGAGACCTCCAACGAAGTCCACCCGCACCAACAAAACCAACTAGGTCCAATGTCTTGGGGTTAGCAAGACCCGACCAATAAAACCCGAGTAATTATATTGAGTTCAAAGGTTTTCACTAATTGTGATGCCTTTTTCAACTCTTACTCAAGCATCATTCCCAATGCCCATACTTGGGTATTTATAGGAAATGATGGGAGTATCATTTACTCTCCCATTAATGTGGGATAGTATGATTTTTCCATTTTCTTTTAAAGCTAAAATAAAATTAATAATCAAGCTAGTAATAAATCAACAAGTGGCAAGCTCATGTGAGTGGTTAGGTGAGGACCACTTGGAGAAGGGGGGGGACCAAACTTCCTCCCCACTCCCTCTCCCATAACCGGCCACCTCACTCCACACACACTCAAGGACCACAAGCCACATGGCACCCACCCTTGGGCACCAAGGCAGCCAAGGTGGGCTGCCATGTGCTGTTGTCCGTGGCAGCCACGCCCAGCAAGCCCAGCAAGCCCAGCACTCGCATGCGGGCTGCCAGGCGCTGCTGGCCTGCAAGCCTAGCATGCTTGTGTGGGCTGCTGTTGGCCTTGTGCCTTGGCCAGCGCTGCTAGGCAGCAAGCAATGGCCTGGCCATGCTGCTGCTAGATGTGGCGAGCTGACGCGCCTAGCGTGCTAGCTGCTGCAGCTTGTTGCGGCATGGCTTGCTAGCCATTGCGCGCACAAGGCTATGCCTAGCATGCTAGCACGCACTAGGCAGCGCCTAGCCTTGCGATGCTAGCATGGGTGCGCTAGCACGCACCAGCCAGCCTAGGCTCGGCTTGGTGCGCATGCTAGCCACCATGCTAGGCCATACGCCCTTAGCACTCGGTTTGCTTGGGCATTCCGATGCTAGGGGTATTTTGGTCTTTTGTTGATTTATTACTATTTCTCGTCTCGTCTTTCAATATTTTTCGACTCGACTTCCGACGCTCGGTTTCGACGCTCTAAGCTCGAATTTCCGACGTCTAAATAAATATTACTCGGTCGACTCATTAATTCCTTCCGAATTAATTCGTCGTTTCGGTTTGTTGAATGCTTGGGTGTGACCCAAAGGGTTCAGTCAAGATTAAGTTGTAATATTAATTATTCATTAATATTACTGATTGGAAGCGACCTCCACCCAGGCATTCCGATCACTTGACCTCACTGAATATATTTGCTTTCTAATAATTCTGAACCCACTAACGGAATAGTACACTTGTTCTAAGGACACCATTCCTTTCATAGTGCGGCCTCTACTAGCTCTTCCATTTTTACAATTTCCCACCAAACAATATATGCAGCGCGATACCTAATACTATGTTAGTTGATTTTATTTACAAGCATTAATCACGTACGAATTACATCATAATGTCGTTATTCTTATTCAATCAAATTCGTGAAAAGGACAAGAAAATAAACAATATTCGCCTTGGCTTAAGTGATCAACCAACAATTATTTAATTCAATTCTAATCTTTATTTAACGGAAGATACTATGTGGAATTGATTAATTAATTATTTTAAAGGTGATCAAACAACACTAATTAATTAATTAAGGTTCTTTCAAACAAGAAAATAAATGTGATTTAACTAAGTTCTCGAGAATTTACCACTTCTCCTTGCTAGATCTCCGTTTAGAATACTTATGGACTCCTTCTTGTTGGGGAACCTCCACCGTAGTAACAAAATATCAAAAGGGGTGAGTGTTTATGACAAGAGGGGATAGGTTGCAAAAGTTCACAACTATTTCGCCAGAGTTTTAGGTTTTTTTCTGTCTGTTTAAGCCTCGGTTTAAGCTCTTATTTATAGGGAATGATTAGGTTTAGGGTTACGAGCATTCTCCCGCAGCATGTGTCGCGCACAACAGGATGAGTTTTGCGCGGTATCCCAGCGCAAGTAATTAAGCTGCGCTGCTATGGGCAGCGCAACTAACTGTCTTGCGCGCGGCTTTATGGTAAGATTCGATTTTATATTTTTCGTATAATTCTTAATCTTCCGCATCGCAACTCTGGAGGTTGCGTTGGATGTCGCGCGCAGCTGAATTTGTTGCGCTCGGCAGCCCAGCGCGACTGTTTGAGATGCGCGCGACTTTTTCTGCGGCAACACTAAGATTTAACCTAGGCGCTCCTAAATCCGTCATTATTGGGTTTTAAGCACGGGCTTAAACCTAATTATGATGGGGTTAGTTAATTGGACCTTTGTTTTGGCTTTTATCTTTAATTTGGGCTATGCTTTTGTGTTTTGCGGCTTAACTAGTTCTCCATAAGTATTCTTCACTTTGATCCAACACGAAGATTGTTTTATTTATCGTCATTGCACTTCCTGTCGGGACAGGAGGCCAAAAGTATATGTCTACAAAGGTGAATCTGTTTAAATTTGTTATCGCAGTGGTTATTTTTTTTTCAATATCTTGTTGTGTACATGGTTATGATGTTCCCGTTTCTCTGATTTGGTAGAAAATGAGAAACAATACAGTTGTGCGAACGAAGAATAAGTGTTGGAAATAATTTGTGGTGAGCAATTCTTACTGATTGTCAAGTAAATTATTTAGAGTATTGTGGTTGAAATGTGTGAAGTACTGAAACTAATTTGTTGGTGACAGGATCCCAAGAATGTCAAGGATCCTCTCAAGAAAGTCAGTGATCCTTCTTCCAAGACTGTGAAGTCTGCTAGCAAAATCAAAGTGGGTGAAGCAAAGGCAAATAATAAAAAGCGATTCTTTGATGATCCTGAGTTAGTGTATGATGATAATTCTGAAGACAATGGTTCCAATTATACGCACAGTGTAGGGGAGTCCTCTTCTTTGGAATCGGGGGTGCACAACTTGCTTAAGACCTTGATGAGGAAGAGTAAGAAGAGGAAAGGCGAAGAACATGAGCATGCAAACAAGAGGCAGAAGGTATAGTTTTTAGGCTTATTTTATTGCAACCATTACGATTTATGTGTATGCTATATGATGACTCAGTGAATTTTGTGCCTTGTGATATGTAATGTAGGTAATAAGCAAAGGGAATAAGGTAATAAGAAACGGGCTGGCTTTGAAGACACACTTTGACAATGTAGGATAGGTAATACGTGTCTTTTAATTTTTGAACTTGTTTTGTCTTATATTGAGTTCCTATTATCATGTGTTGTTGGTTATGTTGCCTATTATTATGAGTTGCCTTGTTGTAGTTGCCTTTTGTGTACATGCCTTGTTGTTTAATGGTTGGTTGTTTCTGTTGCATGTTCTGGTCTATGATGAATGATGGGAGTATGATGTGGAAAGACTTTTTTTTCCATATAACTTGATATTGTGTTTTATTTTCCTGTTTGGTTAGATGAAATTGCTTTTGTGTCAAGGTTATAGCTTGTATTCCCCTGTATATGCCTTCAATGATATCTTTTAAGTACTTGATTCCACAGCTGCCAACACAGAAGTACTTGATTCCAATGCTCCATATTAATCTGAGTTAATTAACAAATAGTGCAATGACTGTTCCAATTTTACACATTAAATTGATTAGTTTAGAAAAATATGCACACTAAAGTATGGCCTTTTGATCCGTGCCATTTATGGCACCTTTAAGCTATGTTTACTTTATATTTCTATGCTCCTTTGTAGTTGTTTATGTCGTGTTTTTAGAGCATAATGCTCGATTCGCATGTTTTTGTGTTAGTTTAGAGAAATGCATGCTTTTAATGGCTTTCTTATCATTTTATTCATTTCTCGGCTATTTCTCTTGCTTCTCCATTTCTTTGGCTTGTTTTGTAGGTACGTCGCGAGCTATATGCATGGGAATTTAAAATAGCACCCACTCGGATCAATATGCACTTTTCGGAATTGAATTTGAGTTTGAAACAAAGGAAAACGAAGGATTGCAAAGTATCAAATAGGACCTTTGTTCATAGTTTTAGTCATATCTCAAGTTCTACAGATCGGATTAGGGTGATTCAAGTTGGGTTGGTAACTAGACTTGAAGAGCTTTCCAATGATAGGTCGCACGCCTTCATACGATTGTTAGATCGGAAGTTACATCCTTCTGAAGTTGGCCCTGGAAAACTACCGCGGGCGCGGGGTTGCTGCAGCTCCAAAACTGCCATATTTGGGCAGTAAGCACCCGCGGTTGTCCTGAGGGCTCCTCGAGGGCGCGGGCCTTGGCCCCGTGGGCGCGGGCTTGGGCGTTGGGCGCGGCTATCGGGGTGTCCGTTCCCCTCCGCGGGCGCGGGTTTCTGGGTCTTTTACGATTTTAAGCTTCTTTTCTCCTTTTGTTTACATAGTTTTTGGTTTCCTTTATTCTTCATTAATGTAATTCTTTAGTTTTAGAATAGTTTTCTCTCTCTTAGGTTGAGAGCTTCTCTCTCTAGATTAGGCTAGATTAGGAGTAGTTCTAGAGAGAGAAAGTGAGGAATTTAAATGGTGATTGAGAGATTGAAGATGCAAGTGTGACAATTGTGTTGAAGATCTTCTTAATTATAAATGAGCATTTCTAAACTCTATCTCATTCAATTGCTTTGTTTAATTTGATGTTTGTTTGGTTTGATTTTGATATTTGATGTTTGATTAGAGTAATTGTTCTTGATATTTTGTTGATTCTTGTTCTATATAGTTGATAGTTGATTTGATGATGTTGTTTGAGTAGTTGTTGGCTAGGAATTGGGTGAAACTTGTATGATTGATTAATTGTGATTAATTTTGGAATTGTGTTGATTAATTGTTGAGATTAAAGTGATTAGTGAAGGTTTACATGTGTGTAATTCAATTTGGCCTTGAGAATTATGCTAGATTGCATTGTAATTACTAATGACATGAACAATTGATTTAGGAATTGCAATTATCGATTGGTTTTTATTGTGATTCTCTTAGTTTGTTATTCATAGTAAACCCTAGCTTAACAATTAGGAGATAGCTCTTTGATTCCTATTGATTGCTCTTATCACTTAGTCCTCACAACCTTTGATTGGCATGCTCTTCCCAAGTTGTTCCAATTGACATGATTACTTGTTGATCCCCGTTCCTAGTGTTTTATTTCCTTGGTTACTTGTTCTGTTAGTTGTTAGTATTCTCTCTTATCTTCGTCTTCGACCTAGCTTAGGCGCATAATTGAAAGTGCTTGAACATTACCGTTCCTTTGGGTTCGACCCTTGACTTGCCTCTATACCCGTATTTAGGTTTGTTAAGTGTTTATAAATTTAGTTTGACCGAGGGAATATTAGATAACGACCTAGTTTTCCCCTCGTCACCTTTGGACATATATCTGCAAATAGACACAATTATCTGCACATATACAACCTACAAAAATACCAACATAGACACACCAATATGATTCAAGTATAATATAACAATTAAGGCTTCTCAAATTCAGAATATGCCTCATTAGTAATAAGGATTGAAGAACTGAAGGAATATTTACCCCATTTGAGGAAGGTTCAGTTGTGTGGGCTTCTGAAATAGTCTTGTTCTTGCCTTGTGTGTTCTTGTCTTGTGTGTTCTTGCCTTGTGTGTTCTTCGTTGTCTTTTCCTTCTTTGGTTTCTCGAGACATGACATGTACCTCGAATCAGTGGTGCGATGAGCTGGCCTCTTTGGTAAGGGTGGGTCTTTCACATGAACATCTTGTTCTTCAACAGCTGCCCTATTGTCATCATTGCCATCACCATGACCCTCACAGCTACCTTATCTTTGATTTGATGGGGTTGAGTCCTTTTCTTTCTCCAAACAAACTGATGATGGTGTTCCTACACCTTGACCACTCTTTTTCGCAAGCATTGCTAACTTCTACTCCACTTGCAATTCAACTAACTGCAGTGCTTGCATTACCACTGCAGTAGTTTGAATGGAACCCAAAGCTTTCGAACACAACGTACCAAACCTGACCATCGTTTTGTCATACCTACAAACTTCCTCGGTTTTGCTTGGGTCATGATAGCACACTTTCACCCTTGTGTGGTTGATGAGTGACATTTATGTCACTCTTAGGGAGTAGTTTTAGAGTTAATTCCGTGTTTATTTTCCCTTATTTTCCCTTTTATTCTCTTGTTTTCTTTTTAATAAAGTTTCTAGTTTATTTTTTAGTTTTAGTATGTTTTATTTTAATTTCTTTATTTAATTGGTTTCTAGTTTATTTTCGTATTTTATTTGCTTTCGATTTATTTTATTTCGTTCCTCTTCTTTGTTACTTTCATAGTGTTTATTAGTTTTATATTTATTTTGTTATTTATTTGATTATATTTACTTGTATAGTTTTATTTAATTTTTATTAGTTTAGTGTTATTTCTTTTATTTTCTATTTTATTTATTTTATTTTATTCTTTGTCCCAATCCCTTTCCTCAATTTTGTGTGTAGGTGTTCGGGTTTTAAGTCAAGTGAGTTTGGTTTCCGAATTCATGTCAAAAGTCAAACTCCAGCCACAACAAAACACCAACACGAGCTGCAACCACGACCATAATCACCCACCAATTTCACCCACCTAACAACTCCCCTGGCAGCAACCTACCACCAAAATCACCACTCACCAGCTACCAACTCTCCTGCTGCCACCAACCAAACCAACCTCAACAACCACAACAACCGCACCTTCCTTCACTCACACATCAACCAACACCACCAATCACCCCTGTAACAACCACCAGCTCCACCTACAACCTTCACCACACCACCAAACAATCAACAACCAATTCCCCTGCTCCATCTCCACCACAATCAACCACAGCAGCCGCAACAACCCAGCCACACCGCTGCTTCCTCACGCACCCAATCCACGCACCTGACAACCAACGACCACCGCAACAATCAATCACAATCCCCTCCGCACCACCATTCTCAATCACCAACAGTCACAGCCACCAAACCACGACTCCGACCACCGCAGCCACTCCATTTCAGCCACCCAACTCGCAATTAATCGCAACCCGCATCTACCAACCACCTGCACCACCGTCAACAACCATCAACAACCTGCAACAATTAAGCAACAAATCACAATCACCCTCGCAGCTCCAATCACCAATTCGCACAAGCATCAGCTCAAATTAGAGCAAAATGCAAGTCCATTCGGGTTCGGGCAAACCGCATAGGAGTTTGGTCGAAATACAATTAAATGTCAAAACAGCCAGGAACTTTTGAGGTTTTGTAATTTAAAGAGGTGTGGTCGAACACACCCATGGTTTGACCGAACCAACCCCGTAGTTCGGCCGCACCAACCCTTGGTTCGACCGAACCATTTCACGAGCTATGCACATGATATTTAGTTAGATCGAACGGTTGAGATTGCAGATGAAAGATGATGTTTGATGATTACCCTTGATGATTGTTGTTGATGGTTGATAAACGGTGGTGATGTGAAGAAGAGGCACTTCAATGGAATTCAAGCAGCTAACTTCGAAGAGGAAGGAAAGAGTATGACAGTTTGGGGGGATTTTGGGGTTTTGTTTTTGTTTTTCTTTTATTTTTATTTCTTTCTTTTCTTTTCCCTTTTTCTTATTTCTTTCTTTTATTTTATATATTTAGTTTCCTATTTTACTTTTCCTTTTTAATTTATTTTATTTTATTTTATTTTCTTTTATTTTTCTATTTTTCCTAGCTTAGTATATATACCTGTAGGGAATATTTTAAGCGTTAATCCCCTAGCTTGAATCCCACTGTGATCATACACTAAAGTACGGTGGCGTCCAAAAGGGAAAGAAGATAGAGCAAAAGAGTCGCCAACATGTTTTTTTGGAACTTGTAAACCGTTCACGAGGTGAAGGTTACACCCCTTAACGATCCAAGAGATCGTCAACTCCATAAGGTCTTGAACCAAATAGGGTTCGGGGATGAAGGTACAAATCCAACCTAAAAGAGATTGAACCTGCCCTAATAATAGGCCTCTACTTTATTCTGATCGTATTCATGTGCGCTTTCTGACTGACATACAAGCAATAGGATTAACCTATTATTGGCGATCACTTGAATTATAATCAAATTAACCCTAAACAAGATTATTAATTATCTTATTAAGCGTGATTACAAGTACCAATTCCCTTTAAACATGCATAAAAAGGCGTGATCAAGCAATAACAACAAATTTCAAGCAACATAATAATAATAATAATAATAATAATAATAATAATAATAATAATAATAATAATAATAATAATAATAATAATAATAATAATAATAATAATAATAATAATAATAATAATAATAATAATAATAATAATAATAATAATAATAATAATAATAATAATAATAATAATAATAATAATATTCATCATCATGTTAAAGCATAATAATAGCAAGATCCTAGGAATGATACTAACAAGATTAATAACAAACCCTAGCATGTCACTAACAATAAAAATCAAATCTTTAACCCTAACATGATACTAACATGAATAAATATTAGAAAGAACATAAAAGGCATCATAACAATCATACTTAATATTAAAATTACCCTAGACATGATACTAGGAATATCATAATAACAACCTAAGCATGAACTCTACATCATAACATCAATTAAACTATTAAAGTACTTACTTGGATGCCTCGTACCTCTTTCTAATAACAAAATACACACGTTCGTAACTTCAAAGAAAACAATAAACAAACAATACTTAAATTAAATAATTGAAATAGAGATTTGGGACCAAACCCTCATAAATTAAAACCTTTCACATCTAGGGCGAAGGCAATTCAACTTCGAATATGGCTAGGTGTTTCTAGATCTAATGAATGCGGAATTTTGTATGTGAGAGAAGCTAGTTTAGAAAAAAGAGAGAAAGAGAGAATCGGTAGATTGTAGATGAATGAAAATTGGTTGTAGAATTGATGAGAATTAGTAGATTGTTGATGATTGAAAATTGGTGAGAATTGATAATCAAAACGGAGTTTTTACGACGTTATTTATAAAAAAAATCAGCCAAAAAGATAAAATATCAAAACAGAGCTATGGCGCACATAAAACGATGATGTTGGCGCCAACGCTGGTTATTGGCGCCAGGCGCCAATGCTAGCGCCTGACGCCAAGCGTAGCGTCAGGCGCTACAGCTGGCGTTTGGCGCTGATCTGCAAATTCACGCGTTTTCTTAAAATCAGATAAAAATTGCCGTACAGGAGGATAAAATCGTATCTTTCCTCAAAAACGTTCTTTGATTTTAATTAATACTCTGAAAAGTCAACAAAAGTCAATTTATCAATGCTAATTGAATTAGGAATGAAAAGAAACTTCTAGAAGAATATAGAAGACCTAAACCATTCCTAATTGCATTAGGAATAATAAATCTATATTAGGCCCTCCCCTAGCTCATTGGGCCGCATATAAGGCTCAAACTGGGCACAGTTTAGTAAATTGGCCATAACTTCCTCAATATTCATCGGAATTGGGCTTATAATATATCGTTGGAAAGCTCTTGTCAAGCCCCATCCAACTACACTACTATCGGACCCATATCATGATGCAACCAAACTAGATTGGCTGTTTTCGTAAAATAAGTTTTCAAAAACAGAGAGAAGAGAAAAGAAATTAAAATTATCCGCAACACTAAACTTTCCACACTTTCACTTCATTCGATTATGATTCGACGTAAGAGGTACTCATCACCGGTTTTGGTTTTGGGGAGACACAAATGGGTGTCTACAATACCCATTTTTGGGGTAATTAAAGGGGGAGGAAAACAATTACCATTTATTCTACTCTCTAAGTAGTTTTTAGGAGAGCTTCTCTCTCTGGGTTTAGGGTAGGATTAGAGTAGTTTAGAGAGAGAAAGTAAGGGTTTCACCATTGTTGAGCTTGGATATTGAAGAGGAAGATTGATCATTTTGCTTGTAGATTTTCACATTCAATCAATGAGATTCTCTGACTCTCTCTCCTCTATTTTTATTTGCTTTATTTTTATTATTATTTTAGTTGTTGGTATTGCTTGTTAATCATATTTATTCTTGATTATTTGTTAATTAATCTTGTTATTAGAATGATTAGTGAGTAATTTCCCCATTAAGGGGATGGTTGTGGTGTAGTTGGATCTTGAGCATGTCCTAGGGTTTAGAATTGATTTATTTGTGATTAAAGTCTTTATATGCTTGATATTATTTAATCTACCTGCAAGTGCACATTTTTGGTTGATTAAAGGTGAATCTTTGCTAACAAGGAATGAAAGTTGACTTAGTTAAGGTTCATTACTATAGATTGTTATTTAATAGTACCTCCTAGTATATGGTTCTAATGTGGAAACATAGAGGCTATGTTAGGAGAAGCCAATTGACCCCGGAAGGCGGCTAGATTGGATCTTTTACTTTGATATTCATACATGTTTAGTTCATAATCAATTCAATTTTTATGCGTTTGTTTATGTTCAAGTGAATGCTATACCTAAACCATTTCCCTTAATGTTTTATTTCTTGTTTTAACATCTTTAGAATTTAGTTTATTTATCTCTTGTTCCGGACTAGTTTAATTGTCGATAACATTTGGTGATGTTTATTCGTTCTCTGTGGTTCGACCCCTATGCTTCCCTTATACTCGTATTAGGTTTGTTTAGGTTGTATAAATTGTATTTGATCTAGGGATAGACAATTGACGACGCGTTTATTCCCTTGTCATATATTCCTTGTTTACTTGACTATATTATGCACCAATTTTCTTAATTTGTTTAGTTTTCTAGGTTAAAAATGTTAGTTATTTGTGTTTGATTTTGAAATGATTGGATGCATTTTATTTTAGTTTCAGTACCCCAACATTGTTTGTAGAGTTGAGTACTTCTGGCGGTCTTTTTCTTGTTTTGATGAAAGAAGACGGGAGCTAGTGACAGCAATGGGTTTTGATGCGCTGCTCGATTTAAACATGGATTATATACCAAGTAAATTTTGCTAATGGTTGATAACAAGAGTGAGGGCTAATGGTACAGAGGTGTTTAGGGAAGGAGAGATTTTACCTCTATGTGCTAATCAAGTGAGTTAAGTCCTTGGGGTTCCGATGGGAGCCGAACCAGTTCCCATGGATGTGGGTCTGGATGATGAGGAGAAGGTGGAGAAGATGCGTAGGGTTTTTGATTTGTATGGGGTTGGTTAGGACAAATCAACTGTGTCCTTGAAATTTGCTTCGGCGGCATTGTGTCCGTTGGATAGTGCAGGTAAGCCGATGCCCCTTGAAAATGAAGATGACGAGGAGCTTTTAATGATTACATTTTTAATTGTGGTGCTTGGGAGAGTGGTTTGTACGACCACTAATGGTTCTAATTTGGCGGCGTCATTAGTTCCTTGCTTGACAATTGCTAGTGAGGCATACAAGTATGATTGGTGTACCTTAACGTTCATTTGGGTATGCGACACTGCAAATAGATTTCAAAGGAAGTTTCAAAAAGATGGTTTCAAATTAAGGATTTTTTTGTCAATTACAAGTAACAAGATGAATAAAAGTCGTAGTTTTGTATTTGGTTTAATCCCCTTAATCGATGATGACGAGCTTAGATAAAGTATTTTAATCAATTCAACTTTGTAAAATAAAATTGGTAACCTAACATCTTTGTAAAGATTTTTTTTTTTTTTTTTTTGACAAGCATCTTTGTAAGATGAAATGATTAAATGGAGAGTATTTCAAAAATAAAACTATATATATAAAAAGGTATTGAAACTAATTATTTTTACCTTAACTAAGATATCACGATAAGAATTTAATAATGTAGCACTAGCTATGCTAAAGATAACTAAAAATAATCAATAAAAATAAATCACAGAAAAAATGAAGGTGCTCATATACTATCAGGCTATTGAGGAGTCTTCCATGCCAAAATTAGCATTCAGAGATGTAGATTATAAATTTAATAATAGCATCCAAACCATTCTTTAATCAATTTATTTAACTGTTCCAGTGGTTCAATCCATGCTAAACCTCCATATGTCTTTCTTGTTTGGTCATTTTTAAGGTTTAATATAAAATCTATCCAAAACTCTATTTTTAATTTAGCTTAACAATGCTTAATTATGCTACCCCTCCTTTTACTTTCACTAGCAAACGCACTTGTATCAAATAATAGCTTTGCATTATGTGTGATAAATTGATTAATATTATCTTAATGCATGCACAATAATGGCCACTCACAATTTATCATCTACAAGAATCCAATTAAGGTATTCAAAGAGAAAAATAATGTTCACATACATGTATTAGTATCCCGATTGAATAGGCTAGATTAAAGAATACAAAAAACAAAAAAAAAACATTAACTTATAAAAATTTGCTTTAGAAGAAAATTATAAAAAAAAAGGTGTAAATTACTCATATTCTATGGGTGTATAGATGAGTCTATCATGCCATGGTTACAGCAATTTCAAACGAGGAATTTTTTAAGCTATCCTTAAAGGTTTAATTTACTTGAAAACCCTTCATATCTTATATATTAATGAAAGATAATGTTTTTTTTGGTGCACACGAGGGGCAAGCCCCAAAAAAAGAAATTAAAACCTAAGAAAAGAAGTTTTTTTTTTTTTTTTTTTTTTTTTTTTGACAATAATATAAATTATTTATTCAACTAAATGGTTCCCTTAGTTTGATTTATTAGAACCCTTTACACTATTTAATTGGAGGATCACTATTTTCACGTTTACTTGGAGTGATGAAATGGTTCATTACTTTGATTAAATGGTGGTTTCCTTCCTTTGCTAACTTTAAATTTTTAAATAGTTGTAAATGTGAATCTTAGGATTTCATATCTATCCTAAGATATCCTAAGATAAGATATCTACATGGTACTAATGGTACACTACATTACTCTAGTGGTACCCTATTTGGTTCCAATGATACTCTACGTGGTTTTAATGGTCTAAGGCTTGTGAGTAGTACCCTTCATACTTTTAGTTGTGCCCTTTAAGTTATCAAGGGTACCCTTCACTACTTTAGTGTAACTATATCTATCAGTCTTTTTAGCGGCACATTTATTGTTTTTAATGGTACCCTATAACTACTTGGTGGTACCCTTGAATTTAAAAGTGTTGTATTAGAACCCTTTACACTATGTAATTGGAGGACCATGCTCTTTACATTTACATGGAGTGTGTTGATTACATGGTTCCTTACTTTCGACTAAATAGTCCTCTCGCTAAAATGAAATTGGTTAATAAGGTAAATAGTGAAAGTGTTTACATACATATGTAATGTCAAAAGATGCCTCTTTACATAATTTAATATTCGATAAGATGGTTCCCTTAGTTTGATTTATTAGAACCCTTTACAATCTCTAATTGGAAGACCACTCTTTTCACGTTTACTACGAGTGATGAAATGGTTCATTAATTTGATTAAATGGTGGTTTCCTTCCTTTGCTAACTCTAAATTTGTAAATAGTTGTAACTATGAATCTTAGGGTTTTATATGTATTCTTAGAGAATATATCTAAATGGTACTAAATGTACCCTACATTACTCCAGTGGTACCCTACTTTATTTCAATGGTACTCTACGTTATTTCAATGGTCTAAGGCTTGAGAGTAGTACCCTTCATGCTTTTAGCTGTTCCCTTTAACTTACCAAGGGTACCCTTCACTGCTTTAGTGTAACTATATCTTTCTGTCTTTTTAGCGGCACCTTAATTCTTTTATATGGTACCCTATAACTACTTTGTGGTATCCTTAAGTTTAAAAGTGGTTTATTAGAACCCTTTACACTCTCTAATTGGAGGACCATGTTCTTCACATTTACATGGAGTGTGTTGATTACATGGTTCCTTACTTTTTAATAAATAGTCCCCTCGCTATAATAAAATTGGTTAATAAGGTAAATATTGAAAGTGTTTACATACTTATGTAATGTCAAAATATGGCCATTACATAATTTTTTATTCGATGAAATGGTTCCCTTAGTTTGATTTATTAGGACCCTTTACACTCTCTAATTGGAGGACCAATCTTTTCACGTTTACTTGGAGTGATGAAATGGTTCTTGTAGGGATTATTTCAAGCATTACCCAAAACATGAACCCCACTGTAATCATACACTTAAGCATGATGGCGTCCAAAGGGAAGAAAGCTAGAGCAAAAGAGTCGCCAAAATGTTTTAGGAACTTGTAAACCGTTTACATGGTGAAGGTTACACCCCTTAACGATCAAGGAGATATTTAACTCCAATAGGTCTAGAACCAAGAATGGAAGTTTGGGGATGAAGGTACAAATTCAATCTAAAAGAGAAAGAACCTGACCTAATAATATGCCTCTACTTTATTCTTCTCGTATTTATGTGCGCTTTCTGACTAACATGCAATCAATAGGTTTACTCTAAACCTGTTTATCTATGTTGGTTGAATATTAATGCACAAATAAAACTATTATTGGCGATCACTTGAATTATAATCAAATTAACCTAAACAAGATTATTACCTAAACAAACCCTAGTATGTCACTAAACATAATAATAATAGCTTTAGCCCTAACATGATACTAGCATGAATATTAGGAAAGAAAATAGGAAGCATCATAGAAATCATAATTGACATTTTATTCTTTACCCTAAACATGATACTAGGAAAAGCATCCTAACATGATACTAGGAACAACAATCTAAGCATGATTTCTATATCATAATATCAATTAAACAAATAAAGCACTTACTTGGATTCCTCGTATCTCTTTCTAATAACAAAATACACATGTTAGTAACTTCAAGGAAAATAATAAAATTAACCAATTACATTAAATAATTGAAATAGAGATTTGGGACCAAACCCTCAGAAATATCCAACCTTTAACGTCTTGGGCGAAGGCGACTTCGAACTTGGCTAGGTGTGACTAGTGCTAATGTGTGATTAATTGTGTTTGTAAAAAGCTAGGCTAGAAAGAGGGAAAGAGAATCAAGAAATTCTTGATGAGAGTTGATGAAAATTAGATGGAGAATTGATGAGAATTGATGATTTGAAAAAGGGGAGATATGACTTCTATTTATAGAAAAAAAGAGGGTCGAAGAATAAGAAAGGAATCAGAATTCAAATCGAAATAAAACTCGATGGACAACAGTTTTTGCGGATTTTGTTTTTATCATATCTTTTGATCCAAAATTCCAAATAAGGCATATAATATGTCGTTGGAAATCTATTAAATTCTACTTTCCATCCAAATTAGAATCAGATTAAAATATTATGTAGATAAAAATATGTGGCCTAAATAGTAGGACGGTGTCAGTTTTGGATAGAGTTTCGTATCTCATTCATATCTTTTTCGTTATAATTTGGAATTAATATTATAATATATCATTGGAAATATAATATCAATATCTATCCAACCATATAAAATTTGGAAAGAAATTATGAGGCAACAAAATTAATATCTGACTGTCTTCGAACATCTTTAAATTCGAATAGAATAAGGATTAAAAAAGGAAAGATTTTATAAAAGGAAAGTATTTATTTAACTCAAATTATTTAATCTTATCTTTTCAAAATGGATAATTAAGATCTTTTAGAAACTCGTGGAAGCTTTGAATTAATCCTAATTAGTTTAGGAATAGGATCAGACCTTTGGACCCTCCACATGATCATTGGGCCGTAGGTAAGATCCGGTTCGAACCCAGTTTAGTATTTTGGCCATAGCTTCGTCATTATTCATTGGAATTGGGCTTATAATATATTGTTGGAAAGTTTTTTTCATTCCCCATCCAGCTATACTATTATTTAACCCATATCATGGACCAAATTAAACTAGTACAAAATCTTTTTTGATATTTCCACGCGTCTCTGAACAAAGAGCTTTTTGTTGATATGCCCACGCTTCTCTGAGCAAAGTGCTTCTTTTTATTTTTTTTTTACGATTATCTTCAAGATAGGGGATACCGCCTGAAGACTGCTACTCCTATAACTGCCTCCAATTTCCGCTGTGATACTCTTCTGCAAGCCAGAGAATCCTATCGAAGATTGCTTTGCTTGAAACTATCTCCTACCGACTTATGACCATCTTCCGCAAGCCAGGGAACATGATCTAAGATAACTTCGCTTGAAATCACCTCAGTTGTTGCGATAATATTTCGAAGAAAATTACCGAAGTTCAACGTTTGTCGATCCTTAATGCTGCTTGAATTTTGCTATTGATGCTTTGGGTGATGACAATCCTCTTTTCTTTGGGAATAGTTGCTTACACAACTCTTGTATGATCTATGACAATCAGATTTAGGGAAAGTTGTCAATGTTTCGTAACAATCCATCCTTGGAAATCTTGCTACAATGAAGCGACAATTCGTATCTCGGAAAATTTGCCAAAATCAAATTTTGGGAAAAGTTGCCAATACTCTGTAACAATCTGGCATAAGAACTTTGCTACGATCGACAATCCACATCTTGGAATATACTCTTGAAAGCAATCCACCTTGGAAATTTGCCAACGTTGTGCGACAATCCTTTTAGGAAAATATTTCCACTAATCCACGTCTTGGAACATTTGCAAAAAAGAGTTGACCGACAATGCACTTCGGGAAAATTTACCACTTACTGAAATGAATGACAATCCACGTTGAGGAACCTTTGCCGAAATTTATGATGACTAGAGACCTACGACAAACCTTTAAGAAATTTTTCCATAGAGAACTATGTGTATGACCATCCAATCTCGGAAAACTTGTCAGAGATGACAATCCGAACTTGGAAAATATTTCCGAAAAAAGAAGGAGTATGACAATCCACGCTAGAAAACTTTGCCAGAGATGACAACCCAATCTTGGAAAAATTGTCGTTGAAGAAGATGTGCAACAATCCACATTTAGAAATATTGTCAGTTGGGGATGACAATCCAATCTTGGAAAAATTCTTGTATAAATGCTTGCTTTTGAATCGATGCGTTAGTACTTGTAATGATCCAATTCTTAGGCGCTTAAGCTAAGTGAGACGATCGTCGTCGGGTCAATCACTTAATGCGATTGTAATCGAGCCGAATACTAATCATGTCAATTTTCTTATAGGGGCTAACTGGCGTACCAAGGAACCCAATCAATTAATATGACCGCCGTCAGGCCGATCGACAATCAAATATGATTGCAATAAATCAGACTCTAGTTGATTTGCTAAGTTGTTTGCGTCCTTTTGTTTAAAACCTTTTGTAAAGCTTACCGGTTCGTCTGGAATTAGTGTACCTGCATTTACATTTTGGACTATATGACTTTGCTCTTTTAATTAGGATTGACCTAATATAATTGACTCACTTGAGGTTGGCTCAATGTGACTGAATGACTTGAGGTTGACCCAAGGTGAGTTGACCCGTGTGACTCATGACTCATGTGTGCATTGTATTGTGATTTACTTAACTTAAAATGCAAAAAAGCAAAAATTCATAAATTTTCCGTCATTTTTGTGGAGGGTACCGACTTTCTCCCGAAAAAGAAAGACGCGAAAAAAAGCGAAGTTTTTGAAGGTGCATGTTGAATGAGCTTAATCCGTTAATGTTGTCTCTCACAATACAAGGATTATAACGTCTTAGACTATCCTAGTTGACTCGATAATGAAAGTATTTAGGTAACTTAGGCGCGGAGGCTAAGTACTTCATACTTTGTGATGTAATGATGATTGATCTTGATATGACAAGGCATGCTTGAGCGTTGTGTTAAGATTTCATGACAAAGGGTTCCTAAGGGAAGTATATTTTGTCATGTATCTGTGTAGTGTGTGAAAGTGACACTAAGGTTAGACCGCAAAGGCTAAGTGTACAGAAAGATATTATTTTGAGAAGAGCCAAAAGATGGTGACTCTTAGGCTAGGTAGGCTAACAATATAGGGATCAAGCCCCCAAGTATAGCTCTAAGTAGATAGGGATGAGCATAGGAAATCCCTTGATATGACCATTTATGAAAGTAGATATGAATGAATGAATTTTTATTACAGCAGCACCTCGATGTGAGGTTGTCTACGTATTTGTTAGGAATCAGGCCGAACATAGCTCTAGACGAACCTCGCACAAGTGTGTGTACACCTAAAAAAGGTCTTTTGAAAGGTTTTAACATTGTTAGGCTAAAGGTTTGAAGAAGAAGGGGATAAAGGCTCAACACCCTAGATAAGCCCCCAAGGTGTGAAACCTTTCTTTTGAATCTTTATTTTATTATGCTTGAGGGTTTTAACTCTTTTTAGCTCTCTTTTATTTTTTGCTTTTGCATTTTTTTTATTTTGAACCTTTTTTTATAAGGGTGGGCAATCCCGATCATGCGGTCTATCACTCACTTGGCATTCATGTTTCTCAGGCACGGTACCGAGCACTCGATAAGAGACGCAATCTGAGACGTGTTCATATCGAAGATATTTTCATATCAAAGACATTGGAACACTTGCCCTTTTGTACACTTCTATTATTATTTTTTATTGTTATTTTATTTTTTTAATATTTTGAAATCACTAAAGTTTTTTAAAATTGCATAAGTTGCACATTGTCCCATCCTAAGGTTAGGTAGATGTAGGTCGAAAAAAGAAAGGTCTATCATTAGACGAGGCTCAAAGTGGTTTATCAAAAAGGATTATATATTTGAAAGGTGAAAGGAGATATGATGTGGCTACAAGGGGCGCTTCAAATCGTTGGTATACCTTGTGCTTAGTTCAACTTTTTTTTTTTAATTGATGCAATGAAATGACCATATGCAAGAAAATAAATGCTCATTTTATTAAAAGGGAAAAAGAAAAAAATCTACAAAAGAAATCTAAGGGAAGAAAAAAAAGGTGCTTATGCTATACTTATTAAGGAAAGGAAAAAATGAAAAAGAAATAGAAAAAGAGGTTATGAAATCTTGTCGTTGAAGCTCGCCTCTTGTCTTGTGTCGTTTGCTTTATCATCACCGAGTCTTGTTGCTAGCTAGAGGCAATGAGATCTTGTTTGCTTCTATGTGATCTTGAATAAGATTTTGAAACCTGTAGAATTCGTCCGTGGTATGACCGTTTCCTGGATGGTACTTGCAATAAGAGTTGGGATTTCATCTTGAAGATCGATTTTTTGGCGTTGGATCGTCAGTTGGGCCGATAGGTTTGATTAATCCTCGACCATAGAGACAATCGAAAGCGACGTCATAGGTCATTCCAATGGGTGTGGGATCTTTTTTGAGTTTCTTTTTAGATCCTTGGTTATCCATGGCTAAGACTTCATTGTGATCAAAGGTACTAACATTGTTACTAGAGTGGGCGTTTTCGGAAGAAGAAGGATTGTCGTTCTTCTTTCCTTTCCAGCCACTATGGTTACTATTGTTAGTAGCTTTTTGCTTTGCGAGGTTATCTTCAATTTCAATTCCGATGTCATAGACGGCCTTGAAAGTATTCAAACTATGTTGATATTTTAAATGCTTCGAATACTTCTCTTGGATATTCTTAATAAACATCTTTACAGATTCTTTTTCCGTGGGCACCTCAATTATCTTAGTGGAAGTTTCCCTCCACTTATTAAAGAATGAAGTAAAGCCTTCATTCTCTTTTTGTCTTAGAATCTTAAGTTGTCTATAGTCAGTTTCGATTTAAATATTACACTTATATCTATCAATGAAAGCGTTTTGTATTCCATCCCAAGTAGAGGTTTTATCTTTATCAAGGGAAAAGAACCAATGTTGACAAATGGTTTCTAAAGACATTGAGAATAAAGAGTGAAAAATATTATTATCAATCCCTTTAATGTTCTTTATAGTTTCAAAGACCCTTAAGTGGAAGTAAGGATTATCTATTACCTTGAACTTAGGGATGTCATTGGCATTGAACTTTTGCGGAAGAAGCTCCTTGTCCAGTGAGACCCCTTGTGAGCTAATGCCCTGAAATCTATAGTCATTGGATATTTTGCTAAAGCTTTCTTGCATGAGCTTCATTTGTTGTTGTTTCACACGGTCATTGATTAGAAGGGTTAAAGCCTTCAACCCCTCAGACACGTCATCCATTTGCTTCTAAAGCTCATTGACTTCGTCTTGACTTGCCATTGTCTTCTTAGCTTTTCTTTTTTCGACCGACTGGTTTATCAAAAAGTTGAACTTGAACGAAGGTGTTGTCCTTGCTTAATCTCCCTTCTCTCCTTGACCAAGTATTGTGGAAAGAAAAATTAGTGATAAGTTTTTTATTATTTATTTTGGCTCAAGCTCAATTGAACATGCAATAGATTGAAAGAGAATAGAAATGGATTGGACACCCCACTCGAATGACGGAAAACGACTCATGCATGAACCTAAGACATGGTCATGGTGACATATACAAAGTGTGTGCTAAGACTAATTAGTGTAGGTGAAATGTTAAGACTTGTATCATGACCATGTGGCTAGACTATGTGACTAGACTCAAGCAAAGACTAAGTTAAGACTTCATGTATATGCGTTAAACTGAACAGACTGTGGTATTTTAGTCATAACTTTTTATCTGTGACTCTGATTTGGATACAACAACCGCCAAATCAAAGATAAAACTCGGGGCTACAGATCCATAGGTGGTACGACTCGTAACTCTTCCTAGAACTCCGGGTATGACCAAAATAAGTTGACGCTTGTGCAGTATACGGGAATAAAAATCCGGGTTGAATTAAAGGAAGTATGACTCGATTTTAAGTTTATTTTCTTTAGCTCAAATTAATTAATCAATTAATTAAGAAAATCCCTTTAGTCATTGATTAGTTTATTAAGGCTTATTTACAAACACAAGTTAAACCAAACGGTTAGCTTAGTCACATAATAAGTATGCACAAGTAAGAGATGCACAAATAGTCAAGTAGTCACAACATGATGCAATGAGGTTGCAACCTAACAATGGCTCTAGTTTTCTAAAGTTCCAGATATTGGTTGGTCAAAGAGGGTCAATGGTTATGAATCCAGATGCACCGCGCGGAAGCTTTACCTTTGGAAGGGATGGTGCGTGTGGATGGGACCCCGCGAGTTAAACTCGCTTACATGGTTTGGTGAATTCAACGATCTCAGATGTACCCTTTGTTGCTTAGTGCGTTTAATCAGGTAGATGGAGCATGAATTCCCAGAGGTTTATGTCCATATGTAGAACACATATGGGTTTCAGAAAAGTGAGAAAAACTCAATCTGGAAGTAGAATCGAGCCAACAATGCTAGAATTGGTCGAAACAAGAACGCATATTTCTTGCTCGACATTGGAAGAACTCAGCGCCAGCCAACAGGGACTGTCGCCGGGATATTAGCCCTGTCGCTTGGCGACAAATTTGTCGCTCGGCGACAGAGTAGTATCTTTGGCGACAGGCCCTATTTTCTAGATGCCAGTCCCTACATGCCTCAGGAGCAGTCTGTGTTCTTAAATTTACCAGTTTTTCGCAGCATTACTTCGATTATAGTTGTGAAAGAAATTCCTCAAATTTCCTACGTATAAAAAATCCTATGTTTATGACTCATTACAGATGGTCTTACCAATGAGAACCTTTTTTATGCATATGACAATAATGTGAATCAAAATTACGCACATGAAATACTTAGAAGTTTTCGAGTGTAATCCACTCATTCTAAATAATTGCGAAAAAAAATTTTAGGAATTGAAATAGAAATACTCCCTAGTGGAGTCGCCAAAAACTGTAGGGAATATTTCAAGCATTACCCCAAACTTGAACCCCACTGTGATCATACACTTAAGCATGGTGGCGTCCAAAGGGAAGGAAGCTAGAGAAAAAGAGTCGCCAACAAGTTTTAGGAATTTGTAAACCGTTCACAGGGTGAATGTTACACCCCTTAACGATCCAGGAGATAGTTAACTCCAATAGGTCTGGAACCAAGAATCGAAGTTCGGGGATGAAGGTACAAATTCTATCTAAAAGAGAAACAACCTGCCCTAATAATAAGCCTCTAGTTTATTCTTTTCGTATTCATGTGCGCTTTCTGACTAACATGCAATTAGTAGGTTTACCCTAAACTTGTTTATCTATGTTTGTTGAATATTAATGCACAAATAAAACTATTAATAGCGATCACTTGAATTATAATCAAATTAACCTGAACAAGATTATTAAATATCTTATTAAGCGTGATTACAAGTACGAATTCTCTTTAAACATGCATAAAAGGCGTTATCAAGCAATAACAATAAATATATATTAAGAAACATAATAAATAATAATAATAATAATAATAATAATAATAATAATAATAATAATAATAATAATAATAATAATAATAATAATAATAATAATAATAATAATAATAATAATAATAATAATAATAATAATAATAATAATAATAATAATAATCATGTTAGAGCATAATAATAGCAAGATCCTAGGAATGATACTAACAAGATTAATAACAAACCCTAGCATGTCACCAAACATAAAAATCAAAGCTTAAGCCCTAACATAATACTAACATGAATATTAGGAAAGAAAATAGGAAGCATTATAGAAATCATAATTGACATTTTATTCTTTACCCTAAACATGATACTAGGAAAAGCATCCTAACATAATACTAGGAATAACAATCTAAGCATGATTTCTATATCATAATATCAATTAAACAAATAAAGCACTTACTTGGATGTCTTGTATCTCTTAGTAATAACAAAATACACACGTTAGTAACTTTAAGGAAAATAAAAAAATCAAACAATTAAATTAAATATTGAAATAGTGATTTGGGACCAAACCCTTAGAAATATCAAACCTTTCACGTCTAGGGCGAAGGCAACTTTGAACTTGGCTAGGTGTGTCTAGTGCTAATGTGTGAGGAATTGTGTTTGTAAAAGGCTAGGCTAAATAGAGGGAGAGAGAATCAAGAAATTCTTGATGAGAGTTGATGAGAATTAGATGGAGAATTGATGATTTTAAAAAGGGAGATATGAACTCTAGTGATAAAGAAAAAAGAGGGTCGAAGAATAAGAAAATAATCTGAATTCGAATCGAAATAAAACTCGATGGACAACAATTTTTGCGGATTTTGTTTTTATCAAATATTTTGATCCAAAAGTCTAAATAATGCATATAATATGTCGGTGGAAACTATTGAATTCTAATTTCTAACCCAATTAAAATCAGAATAAAATATTATGTAGATAAAAATATATGGCCGAAATAGTCGGACGGTGTCAGTTTAGGATAGAGTTTCGTATCTCATTCATATCTTTTTCGTTATACCACGGAATTTATATTTTAATATGTCATTAGAAAGATAATTTCAAGATCTATCCAACCATATAAAATTTAGATGAAAACTTTGAGGTACAAAAAATATATATATTACTGTCTTTGAACATCTTTAAATTCGAATAGAATTAGGACTTAAAAAAAAGGAAAGTTTTTATAAAAGGAAAGTTTTTATTTTACTCAAATTCTTTAATCTTATATTTTCAAAAAGAATAATTAAGATCTTTTAGAAACTCATAGAAGCTTCTAATTAATCCTAATAAGTTTGGGAATAGGATTAGACCTTTGGACCCTGCACATGATCATTGGGCTGTAGGTAAGATCCGGTTCGAACCTAGTTTAGTATTTTGGCAATAAATTCTTCATTATTCATCGGAATTGGGCTTATAATATATTTTTGGAAAGTTTTTTTCAAGCCCTATCCAACTACACTATTATTGCACACATATCATGGATCAAATCAAAATGGAATGCACATTCTATATAAATAGGGTAAGAAAAGTAATATTTTCAAAAACAGAAAGAAGAAATATTTTAATAAAAAAAATCCTCATCACTAGACTTTTGACACTTTCACTTCGTTCGATAATCAAATACATGAAAGGTATTCATCACTGGGTTTGGTTTTGGGGAGATAGAAATGGGTGTCTACAGTTCCTTGATTTGATTAAATGGTGGTTTCCTTCCTTTGCAAACTTTAAATTTGTAAATAGTTGTAAATGTGAATCTTAGGGTTTCATATGTATCCTAATATAAGATATACATGGTACTGATGGTACCCTACATTATTCTAGTAGCACCCTACTTTATTCTAGTGGTACCCTACGTGGTTCCAATAGTCAAAGGCTTGTGACTAGTACCCTTCATGCTTTTAGCTGTGCCCTTTAAGTTACCAAAGGTACCCTTCACTGCATTAGTGTAACAATATCTATTAGTCTTTTTAGTGGCACCTTTATTTTTTTAAATGGTACCCTATAGCTGCTTAATGGTACCCTTGAATTTAAATTGGTTTATTAGAACCCTTCACACTCTCTAATTGGAGGACCATGCTCTTCACATTTACATGGAGTGTGTTGATTACATGGTTCCTTACTTTTGATTAAATAGTCCCCTCGCTAAAATGAAATTGGTTAATAAGGTAAATAGTGAAAGTGTTTACATACATATGTAATGTCAAAAGATGGCCCTTTACATACTTTATTATTTGATTAAATGGTTCCCTTAGTTTGATTTATTAGAACCCTATACACTCTCTAATTGGAGGAATTCACATTTACTTGCAGTGATGAAATGGTTCCTTAATTTGATTGAATGGTGTTTGCCTTCCTTTGCTAACTTTAAATTTGTAAATAGTTGTAAATGTGAATCTTAGGCTTTCATATGTATCCTAAGATAAGATATACATGGTACTGATGGTACCCTACATTATTCTAGTGGTACCCTACTTAGTTCCAGTGGTACCCTACTTGGTTCCAATGGTCTATGGCTTGTGAGTAGTACTCTTCCTGCTTTTAGCTGGGCCCTTTCAGTTCTCAAGGGTACACTTTACTGCTTTAGTGTAACTATATCTATTAGTCTTTTTAGCTGCATCTTTATTCTTTTTAAAGGTACCCTATAACTACTTAGTGGTACCCTTGAATTTAAAAGTGGTTTATTAGAATCCTTTACACCCGGGCATGCTCTTCAAATTTACATGGAGTGTGTTGATTACATGGTTCCTTACTTTTAAATAAATAGTCCCCTCGCTAAAATGAAATTTGTTATTATGGTAAATAGTGAAAGTCTTTACATACATATGTAATGTCAAAAGATGGCCCTTACATAATTTATTATTCGATTAAATGGTTCACTTAGTTTGATTTATTAGAACCCTTTACACTCTCTAATTGGAGGACCACTCTATTCACGTTTACTTGGAGTGATGAAATGGTTCCTTAATTTGATTAAATGGTGGTTTCCTTCCTTTGCAAACTTTAAATTTGTAAATAGTTGTAAATATGAATCTTAGGGTTTCATATGTATTCTAAGATAAGATATACATGGTACTGATGGTACCCTACATTATTTTAGTATTACCCTACTTAGTTCTAGTGGTACCCTACGTGGTTCCAATGGTCTAAGCTTTATCAGTAGTAATATTCATGTTCTTATCCGTGCCCTTTAATAAACCAATGGTACACTTCACTGCTTAAGTGTAAATATATCGACCATTCGTTTTAGTGGTACCCTTTTGCTTTGTAGTTGTAACCTTTAACTTGTTAGTGGTACCCTTGAATTTTAATTGCGTGTTAGATTTTGAAATATGTTAACCAGTTGTTTCATTTATTTTGTTAGTGGTACCCTTTATGTTCTTAGTGGTGGTACCCTTTAATTTTAAAGTGGTTCCCTTAAATTTATTTATTGGAACTTTGTTAGTGGCACTCTTTAATTGGAGGATAGATTAAAAGGTTCCCTTTGCTAAAATTAAATTGTTAGTTGTAAATGTTAACACTTGTAATGCCAAAAGACGGGCCTTAAACTCACATATGTAAATGTCAAAAGATTGCCCTTACAATTTGGGCTTACAAAAAATGGGCCCTTTTCCTTACAATTTGTATGACAGAAAATGGGGTTGTTAGGAATTCGGCCTTACTAAACATGGCAACGCAAAATTAGTAACCTTAGCATATTAGTCTATCTCTGTGACGCATGAGAGGGTGGAGTCACCGGCGACCGAGGTCGAGGTAGTATAGGAACGTAGCAACCTTGTCTGGGTGATGCGGCTGATAACACAGATACAAGGTTCTACCATCCATAAGGTCCTGAAAGGTACTGAGCCAGGGGAAATTGAGGATACGGATGATAGTATCCCTGACTAGGAAGAGATTTGAGATCCTTGAAAGTTTTGACCACCACCACCAACAGCCGTAAAGTACCCTATAGAAATGTCCCCGTCCCACAATTGAATGCCACCAACACATTGAGGACTGTAAGGAACCATCTTATTCATCATCTGCATATATGGTACCTACATGTGTAACAACATATATTATAGGAAAAATACAGTTTAATAATCCCAACTATTTCTCATTTACCTAGAATAGTCCCAACTAACGTTTATTCTGTAATAATCCCAACTATTCATCCTATTTTCCTCCAGTAGTCCCAGCAGGTCACTTACCTGCTAGTGCAGGTTAAAAGCCTACGTGGCATTTGTTTTTCCTTTTTTTTTTTTTTTAATTTCTTGTTGTTATCTTGTTATTAATAAGGTGAGTTAGCCTTAACTTTTTTTTTTGCCCGTTATTTTTTCTTCTCTCTTCTCTCCTCATCTCCCCTGTTTGTAGTGTGATTGATTTTTTTTTTAATCTTCTTTTGAATTATCAATGGCTACAGGAAGGAATAAGTTAGGTGGGTCCCCAGCATCATCTTCAAGCTCTAGGGGAGGGTTGTATGCCACGACTAGATGCAGCTGTGCGCTCGAGGCGGTTGTGCGTACGATGAAGAAGGGCCCTAATATTGGTTGCAAATTCTTTTATTGTCCTAAATGGCCTGTAAGTTAATTGGTTGTTTATTGATTGAATAATTTTTGTTGTAGTTGTGGGTAAATTTTTTGTTGTAATGTTGAAATGAGTAGTTGCAATTTGATTGAAATTAGGCTTTTTGTGAATTTGTACAGGATACAGAGTGCAATTTCATGAAGTGGGTTGATTGTAGCAATGGAGATGAATTGCGGTTTCAGATCTTTGAAAGGGAAACAACTATAGCTGAGTTGGAGATGCAGAAGTGTATGTTGGAAGAAAAAGTGAAGAGGTTGCAAGGAAAGAAGGGAAATTTTGAGGATGAATTGTTAGAAATGAAAGCTGAAGTAAGCCAACTAAGGATTGAGCTGATGAGGTCTTCAAGGACTGAATATAATTTGACAATGGCTCTGTTTTTTTCATGGTTGTTCTTTGGCATTTTGGTGTTGATGTTCAAGTAGTATTGTTTTGAGTAAATTAATGATTAATGACAATTATCTAAGTAGCTTAGTCTTTGGACTTTGAATTAAGGAAATTAGTGTTGTTGTAGGCAGTGAACTTTGTTGCTTGTAACCTGTGCCTATTTATGCAATATGAAATAAAATTTGGATTCAAAACATAAGTCATTCAATACTTCATACATTACTTAAGTTGTATGTCATAATAAGTTCCCAAAATCCAAAATAAGTAGCCAAATATACAAGCTACTCCTACTACCCCAAAATATTAGTAGCTAATTTTTAACACAAAATAAGCTAGGCTTAATTGTTTCATACAAACAACTCCTAAAACTACTAAGTGTGATGAGGCTGGTTTGATTGTTGGCTCGAGCTCAATCCACCAATGTAATTTGTTGGTTGCTGACTTATAGCCTTCCTGCTCCTCATAGTTGTTGCTGTTCCTGCAAGCTCCCTTGAAGATTTTCCTCGAACCTGAAACAAGATTGCATTAATTATAAATTATACTTAACACTCTCATAAAACCATGATATAGTTACAGTGCTGTTAACTTACATTGGTAAGGACATATCCATCATCACCAAAAAGAACTCCAACACCCCTAGGAGCTCCTCTTCCTCTAGATGTTTGGCCTCTTCTTGCACCTCTTCTACCTCTTCTACCTCTTCCTGCACCCCTTCCCTGACCCCTTCCCTGAGCTCTACCATTGCCAAATGCCTGAGTCCCCACCTGTGCTATATCTGATGGCCCTGCAGATTGAGACATCCCTGCACCTGAAGTAGAAGATGGTCGTAGGGATCTTCCTGTCTGAGGTTGTTGTCCACCTCTTGCTCCTCTTCCTCTCAAAATAGTCATTCCACCTCTTCCAAGCTGTGTGGGTTGGGCACTAATGTCATGGTGTGCTGGTGCATTCACTGCAGCAGAGACTTGGGCCTGAGGAGTTTCCCCATCTTTTCTAGGTCTACCCCTAGGCTTTTTTATGGTGGTTCACTGGGTTCCTCAACAGATGGCTTGTTAGGGCATTTTCTCTTGTTCTGTGAAGTTGACTTGCACACAGAACAGGACATTTGAATTCCATTTTTGGATAAAGAACCTGGTTTTTTGGGGTTCTCAAATGGGTCCTTAATTCTGTTTTTTCTTGGCCTCCCTGGTCCTATAATAATGGGAGGTGGTGCAAGAGGGCAAGAGACTTTTGGCCAATATCTTTCTCCTTCTATAGGAGGAATATATCTTATCAAACAAGACACACAAGCTACTTTAAGTAAAAATAAAAGGTGACATGTCTATCAACATTTGATGAATGAAAGCAATATGAAATTGTACCTGCATATGCCTTCAAATAGTTCTCCCTTGTATAGCATGCATCCACAAAGTCCTCTACTTCTTGGTTTAGGAAAAAGATGCAGGCACAAGCATGACAGCAGGGAATGCCAAGCATATCCCATTTCCTACAACTGCATCTTCTGTCTTCCAAATTAACCACAAGCTGGTCCATGTTGTGAGAGACATTGAACAAAGTCTCAGAAGAGGGATACACATTACAATATGCAGCCTTGTCTTTCTCATTATTCAACTTATTCTGAATTCTAGGGCATAGGGCAGTTGTGCACTTAGTCATTTCTTGCCTTTTCTTCACAAGCCTCTGCATTAGCCCAGTTCTTATTTCTTCAAGCATATAGAGAATATGCTTTGTTCTTGCCTGTATTATGTTACCATTGAAGGTTTCTGCTATGTCGCTGGTTATGGCTCTGTCTTCATTGAAGTCTTCATGAAAGCTCTACAGAAACTAGGAGGGTTATATTTCTTAAATGCCTCAGCTGCATCAGTGCTTATTTCAGCAAGTTCACTCAGTGCTTGATCATAATCTGCCATGCTGTAAGACTTTGCAATTTTCCAAAATTGCAACTTGAATTCATCACCTCTGTATGTCTTGTTCCAGTGAGCATAGATATGTCTGGCACAATGTCTATGCTCAGCTTTGGGCAAGACATTTGACACAGCATTGAGTATTGCCTGACAAAACAGACAAACTAAAAAGTCAGAATGCAAGACTTTATATGATTTTTAACAAAACATATCACTACTAAGGTATTAGACTTACTTGGTGTTCATCTGAGATGATAGCAACTTCATCTCCTTCACCCAAGTCAAGAAACGTCTAAATATGTGTAAAAAACCACTCCCAGCTCAAATTGTTTTCTCCTTTTGTAACAGCACAGACCACTGGGTACATCTGGTCATTTGCATCCCTACCAACTGCACAAAGGAGCTGACCACTTAGAAAGGTCTTCAAAAAACAACCATCAACTGCTAGAACTTTCCTACACCCTTCTTACCACCCTTTTGCTAGACCCTTAAAACACATAAAGAGCCTTTGGAATACTGGTGTAAGAAACTTTGACTGAACTGTCACTAACTGAATGTGGCTACCAGGAATGCTCTTCTGAACAGCAGCTAAGTATCCCCCCACCTTTTGGTAATGGTCATGCATTGATTCATTTAGAAGCTTGTAAGCTGCATACTTGACTTTGTATGCAAACACCCTATTCACTATCATCTTGTATGCCTTCTTTGTACATTCCACTATCTCTTTGGCTAGCCAGTGAGGTCTTGTTTTAAACACCTCTAGGAATTGCTGTGCAACCCATTTGGCCTTCAACTGTCTGTTTTTCTTCATATTCCTCTGACAGGCGTGCTTATTGTACACTCTCTTTATCAAAATTGCTGCCTTTACAGTATGCCAAGAACCATAAACTCTAAATGGACAGCCCTTAATACACCTTGCTTCAATCCTTTGACCCCTGTTCTTGTTGCTATTGGTAATTACTAAGTTTTTCCCTTGAAATACAGCATACTTAGAAACTGGCTCCCTAAAGTCATCTCTTTTTGCAAACCTCAAACCAACTCTCTAGGTGAAATGTGAAAAGTCATTGTCTGGGATAACTAGCAAAGCAGATCTCTTTGTCCTGCAACCCTCATTCCCTTTTCATCTGTTGGAGGTGGGGAGTTATCTTCCTCCTCAGTATCTTCATACTCACTTTCATGCTCAGACTCATTATCTTGCTCTTCATTCACCACAGTGCTCTTTCCCTCAATTGCTTCTTTATCCAACTGTGCTGCAGCTTGTACTAGTTGTGTGGTGCAGCTCTTAACTCTCTCTCTAGCTTGGTTGTATTCCTCATCACCTATATCAGAATCAAAATTGTCCCCTTCATCCAAAATGGCCTCATTATACTCATCCTCCAATTCTGCATCTAATCCTTCCAAACCAGTGAGAACATTTTCATTTTCCAACTCCAAATCAAATCCATCATCCTCCTCATCCTCAGTGCATACTTCTTCAAAAAAGGTTTTACAGCTCCCTTCCCTTTGTCACTACACTCTGCTAAAACACCTTTGCCTTTATCTGTCAGAGGATTAAATGTTGGGTCTGCATCATCACTTCCACCACTAAAGTAACCTTCACACAACTGATTTAACCTAAGCGGACTATCTGGCCTGTCATCAAGCCAATCATACTCATCATCAGTAACAGGTTGAGAGGTGTTTGGTGGACTGGTTGTATTTCTAGGTTATGTTGTTTGTGGAGGGGAAGTTTATTTCAGAAAACCTAGATCTAAAGTATTAAAAGCATTATGGGTAAGGTTGGGGGAAGTTGGGGCATCTGTTGTTTCTTTGAGGGAGTTGGAAGATGCTTTTTTGGGCAGCCCTTTTGGAATTAATGGTGGGGCAGGTGCTTTTTTAGTCCTTGGACTTGTCCTAACTTGAGTCAACACAGTTGGTGGGCCCTTTTTAGGTGTCATTTTCTTTTTTATAAGTTTGGATGGTTTTGGAGAAGATTGAGAAGCTTGTGTCAGTGGTTGGAAGTGTCTTACAACTACTGGTTCCTCAATTGGCTCAAGCTCTGGTGACTCATCTCTATGCTTTACATACAGCTCCACACACCTTTACTTCACACCTAGCTTAGCTACCTCCATTACATCAGCATCATCATGCACTTTCCTAAGTCCATTTGTCATACTTAGCCCAGGAACCAAGTAATACAGACCAACAACAGTTTTCCCCTCACTGCAACACTCCTTAGCTAACTCCATTATGTCAAAGAAACTTAACAAATCTTGGTCAATTTGCTTAGATTTACCTCTCTCCCCCCCCCCCTCATAAACCAATTCACCATTATTAACATGCTTGAAGTACCCACTATGACAAAACTTCAGAGAAATATACTCACACATTTCAACCTAACAACTACAACAATAATTCACAATTACTAACACTTCCACACAAATAATCAACAACAAACCCTAACATAACGAATACAGTAAACCACAACAAACAACAATTAAAATTGATTATAATTCACAAATTAACAAAACCCAGAAAATATGAAAATCTAACCATATGCAAATCTAACACACCCACAAACTAATTATAATTCTCAATAATCTCAGTAAATCGAATCAATTAGATACATAAATCAACAATCTTTGCGAAATTTAACAAAACTAGGGTTTACCTGAACAAAGCTTCACTACACTTCTTCAATGGCGTCGCGAAAGCTATCCCACCACCGTCGCACTGTATTTATTTTAAATGGAAACTCAATTTTGCTAGATTTTTTCCAATTTAGGAAACTGAAATTTGGGTGGAGAAGTTAATTCGCAAGAGAGACTGTTAATGGTGGGATTTAATTTTTTTGCAGAAGGTGGTTGAGGGTGATGACGTGGCGTCTACTTTGGGTGGGAAATGAATTGAGGAAAAAATGAGGGAGGTCAACTATAGTTTTTGTCCAACTCAGCATCCATATGGAAAAAAAAGGTAAAAAAAAAATATTTGGGAAAAGGTTAACTTGGAAAATCGGTTTCCAGTCAACTAGGATTGTTGGAGGAAAATAGGATGAATAGTTGGGATTATTACAGAATAAACATTAGTTGGGACTATTCTAGGTAAATGGGCAATAGTTGGGATTATTAAACTGTATTTGAAACCAGAACATCTTTTATGTACTTGATTGCCTAAAACAAAATTTCTCCAGAATATAGTCTTTAAAAGGCACAGAGCAAAATATGGCAGCAACTTAAAAGATATCACTAAGGGCCTTTGGACATATATCTGCCTCATTAGTAATAAGGATTGAAGAATTGAAGGAATATTTACCCCATTTGAGGAAGGTTCAGTTGTTTGGGCTTCCGAAACAGTCATGTTCTTGCGTTGTGTGTTCTTGTCTTGTGTATGTGTTCTTGCCTTGTGTGTTCCTCGTTGTCTTTGCCTTCTTTGGTTTCTCAAGACATGACTTGTACCTCGAATCAGTGGTGCAATGAGCTGGCCTCTTTGGTAAGGGTGGGTCTTTCACGTGAACATCTTGTTCTTCAATAGCTACCCTATTGTCATTGATCATTGCCATCACCATGACCCTCACAGCTACCCTGTCTTTGAGTCGATGGGGTCGAGTCCTTTTCTTTCTCCAAACAAAGTGATTATGGTGTTCCTACACCTTGACCACTCTATGTCGCAAGCATTTCTAACTTCTCCTCCACTTGCAATTCAACTAACTGCAGTGCTTGCATCACCACTGCAGTACTCTGAATGGAACCCGAAGCTTTCGAACACAACGTACCAAACCTGACCATCATTGTTTTATACCTACAAACTTCCTCGGTTTTGCTTGGGTCATGATATCACACTTTCACCCTTCTGTGCTTCCGTATCACATATTTCCTCCACCTCCGGAAATTATAATTGTCTTGTATCTCATAGTAATTATTAATCTCATAAACCCAAATGATGTGACGACAAATAATCCCATGACACTCAAAGTGGCGACAGTCACAAGTTACGTGCTTGGTTGAACTGTCAAATAAATGCTTGTACTCTCTCTTTCTCTTAGATGACTTTTCTATACGCGATCCTCTGGGCTTGTACCATACTCTGTCCTCCACAGCGAACTCAGTTATTGTGTTAGAAACCCGATTCCGATGGATCTCACTTACATAAATTATACGGTTTCACTCTCGTTGCACCACCTTAAATTTTACATCCGTATAAATCTTCCGAAATACCAACTTAGCCGGGAAATCATTGTACGCTTGCCTTACATACCTATCATTATTGTCATCTGCTCTTTTCTAACTTGTGCACCTAAATTCCAAGGCATCACAATACCTCTCCACAAACTCATGCAACAAAGTATGCTTGCTCAAATACCCATAAAAAAACCTTTGAATACTCTCAACCCGTTGAGCTGTTTTCATCCCGGCCCAAAATAAATGTTTCAGAAAAGCAAGCACCCACTTATTGCGTTCTTCATACAACCCTAAACAAATTTAAAAAAGAGCCATTGAATAGGGTTTACAGTTCACAGAGCATAATTTTCACAGAGCTTATGCACCAACAGTTACATGATCTAGAAAGGCAGTAAAAGAGTTCAAAATATATATATATATATATTTATATATATATATATATATATATATATATATATATATATATCATGATTCCTAGATTATGAAAAGTCACATAGCATAACAATATCCACAGAGCATCAAAGTCACAGACTAGTTTAGATAGCACTGAATAGGATTTACATAGTTCACAGAGCTTATGCACCAACATAACAATTTTACAAATCTAGATTTGCCAACACATTCACAGCAGCATAACATTATAACAGCAACATAACAATATCCACCAGCATAACATTATAACAGCAACACACAGTATAACACACACACACAAACACATTATAACAGCTACACTGTACAATTGTGATTCTATTTTTATAATGAATCAAGAAGATACCTTGAAGCCATTCATAATCTTCTAGTTCATGCTTCTTGATTGCCTCAAGCCAATTAGCCTCAAACTCTTCACAATCAAGACTGTCATAAATTGCACTCTCAAGTTTAGTTTTAATTTCAGTATAATTTTTAAGCTTCCCAAGCTTCGTGGCAAATATTTGGGTAATGTGCCAAATACACCATCGATGAATGGTTCCTTGCATAGTCACTTTCAACGCTTTCCTCATCGCCGGATCTTGATCCGTTAGGATCTCAATAGGCTATTTTTCACCCATACACCTCAACCAATTGGAGAAGACCTATTCAAACGTTTCCGCGGTCTCTCGAGACACTAGTGAAAGGAATGGTGTCCTTCGAACAAGTGTATTATTCTGATAGCGGGTTGAGAATTATTAAAAAGCTAATATATTCAGTAAGGTCAAGTGATCGGAATGCCTGGGTGGAGGCCGCTCCTAATTAGTAATATCAATTATAATATTACAGCTTAATCTTGACTGAACCCTTGGGGTCATACCCTAGAAAATATACGAACCGACTCGACGAATTAATTCGGAAGAAATTAATTCGTCGCCCGAGTATTAAATATTTGGACGTCGAAAATTCGAGCTTAGAGCGTCGAAACCGAGCGTCGGAAGTCCAGTCAAAATAATAAAAGATGAGACATGAAAATAATAAATCCACAAGACAAAAATACCCCTAGCATCGGAATGCCCCGAGCAAACCGAGTGCTAAGGGCATTTAATATAGCATGGTTGCTAGCATGCGCACCAAGCCGAGCCTAGGCTGGCTGGTGCGTGCTAGCGCACCAATGCTAACATCGCATGCTAGCAGCGCTGGCCAATGTGCACAAGGAGCATCTGCTCTCAGCAGCAGCCCGCATCCTTGATGCGCGGCTCGTTGGCTGAGAGCACGAGCAGCACGCACAAGCCGTGCTGGGCTTGCTGGCCAAAAGCGCCTAGCAGCCCGCACGCTTGTGGTGGGCCTGCTGGCAGCCGCACATGGAAGCCCACCTTAGGTGCCTTGGTGCCCAAGTGTGATGCCATGTGGTGCAATTTGAGAGGAGGTTTGAGGGGTGTGTTGGCCGGATTTTGGAGAGGGAGTGGGGAGCAAGTTTGGTCCCCCCTCCTCCAAATGGTCCTCCCCTAACCTCTCTCATGAGCTTGCCACTTGTTGATTTATTACTAGTTTGATTATTAAAATAAAATGGAAAATTCAATTCTCCCACATTGATGGGAGAGCTTTTTCACTCTCTTGTTTTCCCTATAAATACCCAAGTTGGGGTATTGGGAAAATCACTTGAGTGAAAACCTTTGAACTAATTTAATCACTCGGGTTTTGGTCGGACCTTGCTAACTCAAAGGTAGCGGAATTAAAAAGTCGGTGTTCATCCTTTGTGGGTGGATACCGTTGGTGGCTCGGTACTTTTGGAGCTAAAGCTTTCAAGTAAGAGCCCATTAGGCCGGGCGAAGCACGCGTCAAAGGTAAATTACGATTCTATCCTTTTATGTTTTTTTGTTATGCTTTATGGTTTTATTAATTGCGAGTGGTTCTTTGGGTCAGGGTCGTTTCTGCGGTAAGTTGGACTTACCAAACCCCAACAACGGTATCGGAGCCACGCTCGTTCATTTTTAAAATTATAATATTTTTCGAGGTGATTATTATGGCTTATTTTTCTTGTTTAAGTTGCTAATTAGATTAGTAGCTCGTATCATCTATTTTAACCTCGTATTTCAGCTACCTTCAGCCCCGAACCCACATTTCGACCCAAAAATAGTGAATTTTGGGTGGAAAATGTGATCTGGAAATGTGTTAACTTCCAGGAAACGGTTTTTAGCCAAAAAAAAGGACCAGAAATGCTATTTTCGAGGGTTTTTTTGTTTTTACGAAAAATTTTAAGCCTTCTAACCTTGAAAATTAATTGCATATTTATGGTGGTTATGTAATTGGTTCAATACATATTTTATATGCAATTCTAAACCTCTTTAGGCATGATTACTTTGTAGTAATTTGTGCTTGAATGCTTGGTTTTATTTTTCACATAATTGCAAACTAATTGCATTAAGTGTGAAATTGTTGTTCTTTGAGGCTTCCAAGTATTCAAGATTCAATATTTAATTATTTTAAGTGATTGAAACTTTATATTACTAAATTCCATGAATTTTTTTTTAACTTTATTGATTTAATCATTTTTTAGTTGATTGGAATCATAAAATTTGAAACTTTGTGATAGAAAAATTGTTTATCTTCATATTAGAAGATATAATTTTTTAAGGATTCACAAGTATTTAAGTTGGAATCTTTATTGAGTTTATGTTCATTTTTCCAAATTTCTCTTATTTTGTCAAAACTCAAAGTTAATTTAAATTAAATAAATTAATAGTGAGTATTTGCCCTATTATTTTTGTTGCACCAAGTTAAACCAATTTAATTAAAGAATGGTTCTTGGGAATTATTTTGGTTGCATACCCTTTAAAAATTTTATTTGAGTTAGACTTGTTTAAATTTTAATTTTGCTCATTAAATTAGTTCTAAAATTAATTTAGAATTAATTTCGAAAGTCACGCAAAAATTTTGGGGATAAAATCCCGAGGCGAATGGCACGCAAGCAGCATCAGCACAAGCAACGCAGCACGCTGCCATGTGCGTGCGTATGTGTGTGCTGTGTTGCATGCACTTGGGGCTGCTGTGGCGCCGTGATGCGGGGCACGAGCACATGGTGCATCGTTTGGACTTTGTACATGCATTATGTAATTAAGGGTATGTGTAGACGTTGCTTGCGAAGCAATGTAGTGCAATGAATTCGTTCAACATGGGCCATCAAGGGCCACGTTTTTTATGTGTGAAAGTTCGCTGATGTGGGCGGTGTAACGCTTAGCGACATCGGGCCCACTCCCACGTTCATTGAGCATCTAACGGTTGTGCGAAATGTGAGCACTCCGTGTCTTAGTGCTAGGCACTTAAACATTTTGGACTTCTTATTTTTACTTAAAAAATTGTCGTTTTAATTATTTTATTAATCTAATTTGTTTTAATTATTTTAATAAATTTTGGAGGCTAGGCCTCGGTTTTAAGCGGCAATGGCAAAATTTATTTTGACAATTTTTGGGAATTACCGACTTAATTAATTGGATTAATTAAGTTGGATGCGGAATTTAGTGGGAGCTTCAAATATTAAATTGCGCTTATTTACATAACTGGTTAAAATAATTTTGACTAGTTTTAATTAGGCGTGTTAATTGGATTAACCACCTAGATTAGTTACTAGTTCACGCATGTTTATGCATTGTTACTTGTTTATCGTTGTAAAATGCATGGGCCATTCACAAATAGTGAATGGATGAATGGAATGTATATTCTCTCACGGGTTTTATGAAATGGCAACTTGTGGGGCCCAAATAGGATAGAAAATACGGATTGCGATCCGTGATGTATTTTTGTAAATCTAAATACGGTATGCGTACCGTTGAGTATTTTTGTACCTTAATATTTAGATTAGTCCTAATCGTAGATACTAGTAGTTGCATTTAATTATGGTCAAGTCTTGAAGATGGAGGTTCTTGTAAGACGTAGCCATGAAAGTTGTAATGAAGACCTTTTGAAGATTTAAAGATCTCAAGGGGTCATGCTAGTTGTCAAATGCATCTATATTTATGTTCTTTGATATATATATATATATATATATATATATATATATGTATATATATATATATATATATATATATATATATATATATATATATATATATTGTATATATATATATATATATATATATATATTGTATATATATATATATATATATATATATATATATATACATACATATATATATATATATACATATATATATATATATATATATACATATATATATATATATATACATATATGTTAGATGCATGTTTAGGATTTCGAATGTTGTGATGATTAATTAGGTTCACTTAAATCAACCAACCCTAGGTCCATAAATATTGAGTAAAAACTTGTCATTCCGAAACAACACTTACCGGTCGAACGAGGGTAGTGGTGGGCTACGCCAAAGCAAGGTATCACTACCTCTCCTAGGAAGTAAGGCATACCGGGTATGCGAGTTGGTTTTGGTTGTACTCAACGATATGAGTGATGGAGTCCTAACATGTCGTGGCAAAGTGAATAAATTGTTGAGAGAGCATTAGATGCGATGATTTATTCAACCAAGAATGGCTTGGAGCCATTAGCAAAGCGTTGCTTACCTTAGGAGATTGAGTGTTAAGACAAGCCAAATCATGCTTAACCACTCTTTGTTTCTTCGGATCTTTGAATCGACTTATTCTCGCTAATTGGGGACAATTTTAATGCGTGGATAAGACGTTAAATAAGATTGAAGATTTGCATGAATACCTTTTAATTTTCAAACTTATTAAGTTATTTACTTGATAAATGGTTATACTTTGCACTTATATTTGTAGAATTCCAAATCAAACTGTATTGCTTTCCATGATTGGTAAAGGAAATCTTTGAGAATGGTTCTGAAAGAAAAGTAAAGCATTTCTAAAATACAATTCTCATAAATGACTTTTATAACAAAATCCAAAAGGACGGTTGGACATCATGTATTCAAAATACTAGGTAGTTTTGATAAAACATGAAGTATTGAGTTGCAAACTCAAATTGTCAATATTGACAACCAACATATCTTTTCGCTTAATACATAGACGAGTAGGACTCATTGATGTAGTAATTCAAACGTGAATTAAAGGAAAAGATGGAACTTTGTTTTACGGCGCATTAGATGCTTTATTATGCCTAACAAAGTATAAAAGTCAAAGACTCTTAAAGAAATGGTTCTTAATGATTATGAGATAAAGTATGATAAGAAATATAGGAAACAAGGAACAAAGAAAAGGAATGAGATTCCATTTTACTAATGAATTCATGTTATTGAAGTCAACTTAGCAATTCATTATCTTCACAAGTATCGGATACTACTTGAGTGTTCCACTTTGAAAGTGACCTCAAACTATTAAAGATAAGCTAAGTTATCTACTTACAAGCTAAGATGAAGCAAGTGGTGCTACATCAGTTGTAAGGTCGCATGCTTTGTTCAAACACCTTTAAGCTAAGGCTGGAACAAATAAATGGTTATTGTGTTCCATAATCAGCAATTGACTCGTTTACACACGGAAAGACTCACATTCAAGGCAATGAGAAATAGTTGCAAATTTATTTGAATGGCATGGTTGTCTAAACCATGAGTCAAGAATGCTTGATTATAAACAAACATTATCTTAACATGATAAACTAGCAAAAGCTCAAATTCATGGGCATGATTTGCGTTCTGAACATCTTTAGCTATGTCACATCGACAAGAACGTACTCAAGGCTCTATTAGATAGGATCTTGATAGTTGATCGATTCAGAATCGTTCTAAGACAAGCAAGTCTTACTTGTTGAAACCCACAAAGTAAAGAGCTATTGTTCTTGGTATATACAATTGACTCCGAAAGCTAAAGAGGATTCATTTACTTCAACGTTTCACAAAGAATTTGAAAGAATATGGCTATATTCATCAAATGTTAACAAACTTGACCTTGAATAGTTCAAGAGTTCAGTGAAGTACAGAATCGACTTGGCAAGATATCAAAACGTCTAGATTAGATCGAGCGATGTTTGCTGGAGCCAAGCGTGACCATTACAAAGTTATGAAAATGAAATTTTCATAAATAACTCCACAAAGAACATAGTGTGTCTTCACGGAGACCTCGATGCCATTTAAAAATGACTCAAACAATGATGGATCACATCCCTTCTTATAAAGTTCCTAAGATTTGCAAGAAGGACTAATGTTACACTAAACAAAATGTCGAAGATAAGAAAGGATGCCATATTCAGTTATGGATAGAATTATCTTCTAAATGTCTTTTCAAGTATATGTCTAAAACTCTTAGCCACATTGGGAGTTCACAGGCTCAGTGGGAGCTAAGTGACTTAGTGGGAGCTCACTAGTTTAGCTAGAGCTAGGTGGTTGATTGGGAGCTTAATGACTCACCAAAGGCTAAGATAGCTCAAGTGGGAGCTAACTATTTGTTTTACAACGAACTTTTACCTAAAGACAATATACATGTCTCTTTGTAAGCATTCAAGTGAGACCATGGGCATTACCTCCACAACCTAATTGAGAACATAGTGTTTTTTTCTCTAAGTGGTGTCTTTCTGGAAAGTAACACGTTTCCAAAACGACAAGTGGGAGGAAAATGAACTCGATGACAATCAAGCTTAGCAACAAACTAGAATTGAGAATCTTGGAAGACCTTAAAAGGGCTTCGTTAGAATGCTTGATCAAGAATACTCAAAAGGACTTTACAAGTTCCTTAAAAGAGCATTCATTACTCACAAAACATCAGAAATGTTGGAGTAAGATCAACATAATAAAAGGGCTTTGGAAGCTCCTTGATACGCAGTGGTTGATGCAGTTTCCCCGTATAGGTATAGAATTCACCAAAGGCTTGGATTGAATCCTATAAATTTCTATTAAGTTAGAAATAAACCTAAGACTTACAAGCATACTATTTACTATTAGATAGTAAAGGAATAATGTCTCGTAAGATAGCTACGACAAATCCAGATTCGGACTAATGGTTGGAGGCCATAATAATCCGAGATAGACTCCATGTTTGAAAATCGTGTTTGAAACTTGCTTAATTTGCATAAAGGGTGAAAGACCCATCGATTGCAAATAAGTTTTCAAGTAGAAAACTAACAAATGTGGAAATATATATGCATACATAGCTAGATTGGTTGAAAAGGATACAATTAAATTCACGGAGTTGATTTTAATAAAAACCTATTCACTAATCGGAATGCTAAAGTATTTTCGTGATTGTTTTAGCAATATTGCTCATATGAAATATGGCAAAATAGATACCAAAACCGCCTTCCCAAAATAGGATTTTGGAAGTGACTATGGAATATTCTAAGGGTTTTGAAAATCTAAATAATGCTAGATTTGAAAGCAAGCTCAAGGAATCCGTTATGGGATTTAAGGAAGCATTACATATAGGAATTGGAAAGTGTTTTCTCATAAAGTTAATAAGAGGATTGGCTTATGGAGAAACATAGAAATTCTGATGAATAAGAAGTTTAGTGGGAGCAAAAGTAAAGGTCTAATAAGAAGTCTACGAACTCTGTTGTGAAATAACTATCAAATGCTAAATGCTTAGATTTGAAAGTATTTTCGACAATGGACCAAGAAAAAGATGATTCTTAGTACATATTGGGTATTAAGTTCTATTGTATAGACTTGATAAAATGTTTGAACGTGTAAAGAAGTTTACCGTGTTAAACATGAATTGAAGGACTTTGAAATACTTTCGACCCGTATGTATAAAACTAAGTAAATGTTTGAACTAAGTATAAGCTAGGCTAAATACTAAGTCAAACATGAAACACTCTAATAGAGACTTTCAACCATATCACACAGCAAACTGTTTAGCAAAGACTCAGTGAAACTGAATGAGCTAAAATGACAAATTGATGGAATAAGATTGAGAATTACTCTGCAATTTAATCCATCATGTACGCTGTGATATGGAATCGTCACAGGACTTACTTGCTTAGAGCATCTGAAGTATGTATAAAGCACCAATCAACCAGAATCTATGTATTAGATCGTTAGATTATGGTCAAGAACATCCAAAGTACTTGGATAAGTAACAGGATGAGTTCTTGACTTGTGGAAACAAATACAATTTGAGAATTAATGTTGCAAGCACAAGCCTTAACAAGGATTAGATCCTTAACAAGGAAGTCGTTTATAAGCACAAGCTAACAATAAGTCGTGGCTTGAGAATGGTAACATGGACGTGGATCCATGTGTAATGTGCTTAAGGAAAATTTCCATGATCACAAGTGATTAGGGTATCCCAAATCCTTGTGAGCCGTTTGGAATGAAACCCAAGGAAATCATCATTAGGATGTTTACTATAATATATGTTGAGAATATTGTTGCCTTAATGGCGATAATAAAGAAGATGTTCTATCGAAAGTTCGTTGATGAACGTTAATGATTGTAGGTTGTCAAGTTGAAGGTCTCAATCATGAAAATGAGTGAATCACTTGGATAATAAATCCTAAATCACATATAATCCATGACACTCTCAAATTTTATCATCTTATTATGAAAGTGATCAGTAATGAAGATGCTAAGATTAGCAAAGTATTTATCACTAAACCTATGCAATAAGTGAACAACATTCACAATTGCATGAAAGAAATCAAGCATATTAGATATGGGTGTGATTTCTATAGATGTTTTATTGAGAGTGATACTCTTAATTAAAACATTCGGAAAAACCATTTATCATAAGATGAACCATTCAGGTTTTGGAGTAATTTAAAATTTCATGCAATTTTATAACTCCGTTTGCTATTTAATTGTGGTTTAGGATTAAATATTGAGTCCATTCGATTCTTGAAATATTCAAAATAGGATATCAAGACCAGTCTTGATAAGGAAACACCTATTAAGTGAATATTGAATATTATAATAAAAAATTGTCCCTAATCGAGGTCATTTTAAACGATGGACGATTAATGACCAATTGAGATTAGTGTATAGTTTGATTTATAGCACTGTTTCTTGAGCTACGAGGACATGATTGTCATAAATCATTTGCACAGGTATTGGTTCAGAACCATACTGGATCGACCTATGAGAATACTTTAAGAGATTAAAAATTGTCATAAAGTATACTTCTCATTATGGCTATCAGAACCTATTTCCTTGACCATGAGTATTGTGAGTTCTCTTGTTTCAGTACTAGTCCGTTTTGATGTTGTCAAACATCTGCCGTAATAGGGGATTATAACGGCAACACTCGGGCAGCTAAGTCCTTTCAGTAAGAGCAGCTACATTACAAGACTAGGAATGTCCCCCTACTAAAATAGGGAAGATGTCTTTGTTGTATACAAGGTCTCTCATAGAGCGAGACTGTAAAAATGCATGGTCGTGCTCGGATGGATTTTAGAAATCATCTGTTTATTGACAGTCGGACTCGAAATCGAGAAACACTTCTGGACGTAATAAGGATGACGAAATAATCTTACCTTATAGTTCATGAAGAGACATGAAGAGACATAGGAAAAAGGTTGTACACAAAATGTGCACTTGTCCGGAAGGACAAGTGGCATATTGAAAGGAATGGTGTCCTTCGAACAAGTGTATTATTCTGATAGCGGGTTCAAAATTATTAGAAAGCTAATATATTCAGTAAGGTCAAGTGATTGAAATGTCTGGGTGGAGGCCGCTCCCAATCAGTAATATTAATGTATAATTAATATTACAGCTTAATCTTGACTGAACCCTTCGGGTCACACCCTAGAAATTATACGAACCGACTCGACGAATTAATTTGTCGCCCAAGTATTAAATATTTAGACGTTGGAAATTCAAGCTTAGAGCAACGAAACCGAGTGTCGGAAGTCGAGTCAAAAAAATAAAAGACGAGACATGAAAATAATAAATCAACAAGACCAAAATACCCCTAGCATCGGAATGCCCCGAGCAAACCGAGTGCTAGGGGCATTTAATATAGCATGGTGGCTAGCATGCGCACCAAGTTGAGCCTAGGCTGGCTGGTGCGTGCTAGGGCACCAATGCTAGCATCGCATGCTAGCAGAGCTGGCTAACGCGCGCAAGGAGCATCAGCTCTCGGCAGCAGCCCGCATCCTTGATGGGCGGCTCGCTGGCTGAGAGCACGAGCAGCCCCCACAAGCCGTGTTGAGCTTGGTGGCCAACAGCGCCTAGCAGCCCGCACGCTTATGCTGGACCTGCTAGCTGCCGCACATGGAAACCCACCTTGGGTGCCTTGGTGCCCAAATGCGGTGCCATGTGGCGCAATTTGCGAGGAGGTTTGAGGGGTGTATTGGCCTGTTTTTGGAGAAGGAGTGGGGAACAAGTTTGGTCCCCCCCTCATCCAAGTGGTTCTCACCTAACTTCTCTCATGAGCTTGCCACTTGTTGATTTATTAATAGTTTGATTATATATTTTATCTTAGTTTTAAAATAAAATGGAAAAATAAAATTCTCCCACATTGATGGGAGAGCTTTTTTACTCTCTTGTTTTCCCTATAGATACCCAAATTGGGGTATTGGGAAAATCACTTGAGTGAGAGTTGAAAAAGGCATAACCATTGTGAAAACCTTTGAACTCATTTAATCACTGGGGTTTTGGTCGGACCTTGCTAACTCCAAGGTAGCTGACCTAAAAAGTCGGTGTTCGTCCTTTGTGGGTGGATATCGTTAGAGGCTCGGTATTTTCGGAGCTTAAGCTTTCAAGTAAGAGCCCATTAGGTTGGGCAAAGCACGCGTCAAAGGTAAATTACGATTCTATCCTTTTATGTTTATCTGTTATGCTTTATTGTCTGGAACCTCTGAGGTCCCTTCTTGCTATATGAGCTTCGGAATCTGTTTTATTAAATGCGAGTGGTTCTTTGGGTCAGGGTCGTTTGCGCGATAAGTTGGACTTACCAAACCCCAACAACTAGTGCACATCCGAACAAGACGGTTTGACCGTGATGGTTAACCTCCACAAAATTACAAAATGGGAGCTTATACTCATTTGTCAAGTAAGTTGAATAAAAACACACAACATCTCCAAGCTCCTCGTACTCAACCCGGCTCCTAGCATCGACCCACAATACATCTTGGAGCCTACCCTAATCATCCACTCGATGGGTATGGAAAAAAAGTGGTTTATCATCCACCAGCCTTTTGAAGTAAGCAAACATTGCCTTCACATCACCTTCCTCAAATATGATTTTCCTTTGCTTTGCAACCTCATCATGAAAATCCTTTTGAGTAAATTGCATCTCCTCTCGGCCATTCCTTTGACGGGCCATACAATTGAATATCTTTGCAACAAGAACACCCGCCTTGCAGTCATTAAATACTTGTTTCAGAATGTGCGGGTTGTCCGTCAAGAACTTCTTCCTAAACTTAGTGATGTTCTTGGACTTTGCCAGTGTTGGTAAGTGACCTTTATGTTCTAGAATGTCTTTATCAATTACCCAATCACCACCTTCATTCAACTTTGCATATAATTTCACCGGGCATCGCACTTTTTTGCTCTTTCGTTTCACAAACTTCGTCACATATTTGTGAATCCGAAACAAGTGTGGCATCAGTTTTCTTGCCCCTCCTACCAGGCATACCGTAACATTCACATGTCCATGTCACACTCCCCTTGTCCTTAGCATTAGAACCTTTCCCTATTGATGCTCCACTTGAACGGACTACACCGAAACCTTCTTGTTTCCCATAGTCCCTGAAATATGAGTCTATTTTTTTCCAACTATCAAATATCATTCCTGGTTCAGGTGGAGGAAGGGAAACCTCTACATTTGCAAACTCTTTGATCTCGAAGCTTATAGCCACACGACTCTTTCCTTTGGTTGGATTCATGTATGACTCTTCACCAACAATCACCTTTCCAACATTATTCAAAGAATTTCAAAATTTAAACAAACAGATACTAATCTCAGGGTACATTTGATCTCATATTCTCATTATTTACATACTACAACAACAACAACAACAACAACAGCGGCACTGAATCTAAACCAAACAATAAATTAAAACAAACACATTTGATCTCATATTCTCATTATTTAAACTAAAACATATTTAAACTAAACAAGCACAATTCATCAACTTAATCAATTTAATATCAAATGTTATTATTTTGAGATTAATTAATCAAAACCTTAATTAAAACAAACAACTATTTCTTCTGAATTCAAAAGGTTAGTTGCGACATTACCTCCTTCAACAAACCTTCAAGAGCTAACGAACATCCGTCTTCGTCATCTTCTACTTCTTCAATGGCGGTAGCGTTCAATGGGTCTTCAATGGCGGTTTCGTTTACTTCTTCTTCAATAGAGGTTGCGTTCAATGGGTCTTCAATGGCGGTTGTGTCACCATCCAACACAACCCCAATGGCACGATCGTCACCTTCAGATAAGTCAAAACCGTCTGTAAAGAGCGAGTCCTCAATTACCAACATCTTCCTCTCTGTTTCTGCCTCGAGGTTTTCATCCTCACCAGATGATTTTTACATGAAAATTGTGTAGGTGAGGTTGAAGAGAAACAAGAGTATAGTACCTTGTATTTCCCTTTTTATTTGATAAAGTGGTGTAGTAATACCTGACTTGTGGGACCCACCCGTTTCATTTTACCCCCCGTTCCGTTCGTTATGCATAGCTATATACATACTGAAACTTCATTACTATTTCCTGAACAAAGTTTACTTTATTATAGTAAAACTGTACAAGTTAGGTTAAAAAAGGCACATGGGCTGGTTTACAAGTCATTAAATTCAACTCCCATCCCAAACTAAGGATTCGTGGATTTGGATTAAACTTCTTCAATTTCGGCCTCTTCTTATTCAAGGCCTCATTTGAAAAGAAGAAAAAGGTTATACAGATATTTAGGTTGATATTTTACTTGGTGTAATGACAAATTGACAATAATATCATAATCTTGTTAGACTTGGGTACACATCAAATCTCAAATCTTGATTTCACCGTAGATACCTTTTATTATAGAGTATGTATTACCCACTACCATGGTATGGGTAATACTACCCAATACAACAATTTTTTTTTCTTTTTCCTTTTTTTTCCCCTTTCCTCTTCATCTTCTTCCTTCCTTAAACCCTTTTTCCCGCCTCCATGGATAGGTCCCATTGCCAGCCAAGCAAACCTCCGCCCACCACACCTTCGCCTCCGACAACAAGAAGCCCACCCCACCAGCTACTACCTTGGTCGAAATCCAAAAACACGCAACTACCTCCATTAAAAATCACCGGAAACCACCCAAAAAAGCATAACCCTAAAACAAGAGATACAAACTTATGGCTCTAGCCATTAAAAACGGTGAGTTCTATGCTGGAAATCGCTGAGTTCGGTCGAAATTGACGTCGGTAGTTTTTTGTCGGTGCTCAGTTATTATTAATTATTATACTGTTATTATTGGTTTGTATATTGTTATTCTTCATACTGTTATTCAGAATTTATTTAATGTTATTGAGAGGAGAGAGATTGCATTTTTACAACATGGGTAAATTTTTCGTGAAATTACATTTTTACCCCTAGTATGGGCCCAACGAGCCCATACCTGGTAGTGGTTTATCACTACTCTTTTATTATAGATGATAACTCTTGGGATGTCTGTCTACTTTCATTTGTCTTTCTAGCTAATCTGGTTTAAAAAAATACAAAATATTTCCTTACCTTCCTCTGCCATGCCTGAGGAAGCTTATTGAGGTTCATCTTGAAATGGTAAATTTACGGTTAAATTTGTTTCTTGGTTAGCTCATAACCACTCCCCTATAGCTCTCAAAAGTGGGAATTTCATTGGATATGGAATTTGAATATCCCCCAAATTTCAGCTTTTTTATGGCAACTTCTCTGTAATAGTCTTCCTACTCGTCATACTTTTGCTTCGATGATTATTAATATTCCTTGTCATTGTGCCTTTTGTAACACGACTAACACCTGTCCTAAGGTCATATATTTTTGCATTGCCCTTTCTCTATACACCTTTGCCCTTCCTCCTCTGTTAGAAAATGGAAAGGATTCCTTCCTCCTTCTCCTTCTTCTCTCCATGATCTTTTATCTTCTCTTAAACTTTTGCAGCAAGTACAAGTTCATGCCCCATATTTGCGAAATTTTTTTATCTAATGGAATGAATTGTAAATAAGCGGGAAAAGCGTGCCCCTTAGTTCAAGTATTTTGACAATTCACCACAACTTACAATTGTTCCATTAGACCCCTGCCCATAGCTTTAACTATTACTGCAACAAAAGTTAGTTGGCCATCCATGATAAATGACGCATGTACCCTTAAAATGTCACTTGAAAAGACCAAAATACCCCATCTGGGTAGCCCTCAAACTTTTGTCTCAATGTTTGCTTCCCAAGTTTGTAATTATTTTAAAGAGTATTTAAAATGGAGAAATGTAATTGTTTTCAAAACCTCGACCCCCTCTATCAATACAATTTTCTTCTATGCTTTATCTCGCTCTCTTCCTAGAATAACATGCTAGAAAATTTCTAGACTTGCTTCACCCCTCGAATATTAACACTTTTCTTTATCTTCTGAACACCACATTAGATACGATCGTCTCATGGTCTCCTTCCCCGTCATGATATTGCAAGTTAAAAAAGAAAGAAATAACAAATAAAAAAGCAAAGAAAATATTTGTTGCAAATAATTTGTAGTGAGGAAACAATCAAGTTTCGAAAATACAAGCTTCATAAGCTGACAAAGCCTAAAACAAGCACCTATACAAGGTAAACTATATTCACACACCCTAAAAAACCAAAGCTTTTATCCACTGTCTATTATGTACAGCTAATTTTGAGTTATTCACCCCTAACATGCGAAATATAACATCATTGTTTATCTTCTTGTCTACAACAGGAATATGCATGATCTTCAATTCCTAGTATGCATTATTACTCACTCTCCAAATCTGGTACATTCCTGCTATAATAGAGGTGCTCAAAATGCTTTTTTGGAATCTACACTTGATTCTCTTACAAGCTCTAGTGACAGAATTATAAAGAATACTTTGAGGCCCAAAACCAATCCAGCTTATGATCTCAACCCATAAGGAATTACTGTACTGGAAGGATTTATATCTTTGATAAGTGCAATTACTAGATATATCAAGGATCACTAATCATGGAGATAATAAGTTCGTTCTTTTGGGTCGTCATTGTCTATTGCTAGATTATGATAAATCATCTTTGGGCTAGTTAAATAGTCCAAAGCCCTTTAGAAAGGATCCTATGAGGTCACACCACAAGAGTATTGGGTTAAACAAGTTAGAGGCCCATTCATGGGTCTAATAAGGTTATGACAAACCATATAGAGTGTGGCGCTAGAGTAGGTCGATTAGGATTAGGAGTTTGGGATAGACATGGACTCTTATTTAGAGATGTGATTTATAAATAAGATCCATGACTTAGATTGACATAACAATTGATAAGCCAGTTAATTGTAATTCAAGCAACCAAGTCCCAAAACCCTAATCCTCTCTCTCTCACTCACGGCCCTCTCTTTCTCTTCCCTTGTCTGTACGGCCGTCCCCTTGTGGAGGCTCGTGGTTGGTTTGTTGTTCTCTCTTCTCCGTAGATGGTCAATTGAAAGGTTCAATAGCAACTAACTAGCATTAGTGTTGGTGGGCATATTTTATTTTACGGTTTTTATAAAAACTATAGAAATTGAATATTTCATTGTAAAGAGGATGGGAGTAAGAACTACGATCTAAGTAATGATCAAGTAAATGCAGTAGGTCGAGATGAAATGGACGGGTTAGTATGATCAGCTTTTAGAGTTAATACACAACAAACCGACAAATCTCAAGATTCATCATTTAATGAACAAAGTATTAAAGATGACAATTCATATGATATGGATGAGGAGTTTACCATATATCGCAAGGTAGATGATGAGTATCAATCAAGTTTCTTAAATGAAGAACAGGCAAAGTATAAAAATCTCATGGAAGCTTTTGAAAAAAGCCCTGTACAAGGGGTGTACTACTTTTTCGAAACTATCATTTTTATTGCATTTCATTTAATAAATTACTTGAACTTCTAATTGACCCATTTCCCATTATTAAGGAGTTTCCATCGTCCTATTATGAAGGCATGAAGATAATAAATGATTTAGGGTTAACATATGAGAAAATCAATGCATGTCAAAATGACTGCATGTTATATTGGGGGGAAATTGCAAATAAAAGTGAGTGTCATATATACCATACATCAAGGTGGAAAAGTGTGAAAGGAAAGGAGGGTGATGTAAAAGAAAAAGGAAAAGAAGCATGTAAGAAAGGCAAGGCAGCTAAAGTAATTCGGTATTTTCCCCTTATCCCTAGATTAAAGAGGCTTTACATGTCATTTAAGACTGCAGAGGACATAAGATGGAACTTTAATCGTAAGGATGATAAGATTCTACGACAGCCTGCTGATGGCGATGCTTGGAAAAAATTTGATGAAAAATATACAGAGTTTTCCGCTGATCCTCGCAGTGATAGATTTGGCCTAGTAAGTGATAGTTATTATCCATATCGTCTTATGAACACAAATTATAGTACATGGCCGATGGTCCTCATCCTTATAATTTACCACCATGGCTTTGCATGAAATCAACATTCTTTATTTTTTCTATAATTAATCCTTATAAATTTGGACCCAGTATGGATATTGATGTGTACTTGTAACCATTAATCCATGAATTGAATTTATTGTGGGAAGGTGTTGTTGCTTTTGATTCTTATAGTGCAAGCAATTTTAAACTGGGAGCAGCCCTACACTCTACTATTAAAGACTTTCCGGTGTATGTTATGATGTCAGGTTGGAGTACGAAAGGCTACAAAGTTTGTCCTTTTTCACTCATTCCACATATACAGATAGATTTGGTGGCAAAATTATCTACCCTTGGCATCGAAAATGGTTGCCTATTGATCACCCATATCGTTCACAAGCTAATTTGTTTGATGGGAAAGAAGAATATGGTATTGCTCCGATTCGTACTAGAGGGACCGATGTTTTGAAGCAACAAGAAGGGGTAAAGTATGTGTATAGGAAGACCAAAAAAGTTCCTAAATAAAGAGGGAGAAAAGTTGCCAATGAACTTTATGATGATTACATTCCTGATAGTGATGATGTTCTTTGAAAAAAGAAAAGTACATTTTTTGAGTTAGAGTATTGGGAGCATAATCCTCTTAGACATAATTTAGATGTTATGCACATTGAAAAGAATGTGTCTAATATTTTATTAGGAACTCTTTTAGATATGGATAATAGTATGGATGATGAGAGTGGCAGAGAAGGCCTAAAGAATTTTAATATAAAACCTCATCTATGGATCAACACTCAAGGTTACATCCCGCCGGCTGCATACACCATGTCTAACGAGGAGAAAGAACGATTTTTGAAAGTCTAGAAAAAGATGAAAGTTCCTGACGGATATGGATCTAATTTGCAAATATGTGTGAATCTAAAGTAACGGAAACTTATTAATAAGAAAAGTCACGACCATCATATTTTCATGCAAGATATCCTCCCGGTTGCTTTAAGGGCGTCGAATGCCACAAAAGTTATTGACTTGCTTGAGGAGTTGTCAGACTTTTTTCAAAAGATATGTTCAACTGCTATAGATACAAGAGAATTAGATACCATTCAATCAAAGCTCATGTTGACTCTTTGCAAGTTTGAAAAATAATTTTTACCAACATTTTTAACAATCATGGTTCATCTACTAATTCATTTAGTGGTAGAGGTAAGACTTGGCAGACCGGTTCATTCCTGTTGAAAGGTACTTATTATTATTATTATTATTATTATTATTATTATTATTATTATTATTGTTATTATTATTGTTATTATTATTATTATTATTATTATTATTATTATTATTATTATTATTATTATTATTATTATTATTATTATTATTATTATTTAATATTTAAATAATAATTTTCGTTATTCTTTCACATTCACATACAAAATCGTTATTATAATTCAAGGTACTTGGCCTTTTTTAAAATCTCATGTAAGCAATAAAGCGCAATCGGAAGGATCTATAGTGGAAGGTTACCTTTTTTGAGAGACAATTGCATTTTGTTCGAGATATATTCAATAGAACTAGAAGGAATGAGGATGGTGTATCAAACATTGACAACTATTTGTATAACTCTGGTGGTCGTGTTGTTGGAAAGAAAGAAAATTTCCGTTAGATGATAGAAGTTTAAAGCAAGCTCATTGCTATGTTTTACTTCATTCTAATGAACTGACCCCGGTGCTTAAGTAAGTAGCTTGATGTGTTTAGTTAAAGCGTCCAATATATAATTGTTACTAACATATAATTTACAATCTTGATAGTGAGTTCCTAAAACTAAAGAGGCAAGAGAATGACGTTGGAGAAGGTTAAGCTAATGAATCTATCGAAAATCAGTGTCTTTTTATTTTCATATTATACAACGTTCTAAGTACAACTTTATTATACTCGAGTTATAGGTCCATAATTTAAATGATAGCACGATAGAAGGAAAGTTAAGAAGAGCCTTAGCCGGTGGCTTGAGTAACCGCGGGAAAAGGATGAAAAGTGATATTATCAATGGTTACAAATTTGATATTATGGATCATGAGAGATTTTGAATAACTCGGAATTCAGGAATCATGGTGGAAGCAGAGGGTCACGAATATTATTGAAAACTCAAAGAAATTTTGGAATTAGATTATTATTGTTCTTATAATGTTGTATTTTTTCGTTGTGATTAGGTTGATATCTGTAGGGGTATCAAAACAAATCATAATGGAAGTGTTCGTATCAATTTCTCAAAGTTGATGCACTTTGGTCGATTTTTGCATGATGATCCATTTGTTTTCTCATCTCAAGCAAACCAAGTTTTTTATATTGAGGATGAGATACAAAAAGGGTGGTGTCATGTTGTGAAAACTAAGCCTAGGGACTTGTTTGATATACCTGATTAATTTGTTTAAAACTTTTATAATAATAATAAAGCTTTGCCTAAGGTTCTCTACTCTAGACTACTCCTATTTATTCTTCTTGTATGCCCTGCTCCCCTGCTTCTTGTTGTCGTCCTCCACTGCTGCTTGTTGTCTTTCTCCCCAGCTCTCCTGCCTAAGATGCTTCTCCGCCTTGTTCCCTGCTGCTTGCTTTCCTCAGTTTCTTCTTGATGTGGCCACGATTTGTTATTGTTGTTGGTCTGTTCCTGTTCTCTTGTTACCAATTGTTTGTGGTGGGGTAATATGCAAGAGTTGTGGATTCATAGCTCTCTTATTTTCTTGTTTGTTTATTTTACTTAAATTCTCCTTTCACTTTAAGTATTTTATATAGGATTCATTATATTCTGAAAATCAGTTCTGGAATTGCATCTCTGAACATCAGAACATAAATTAGAGCTGAAATTCAGAATGTTTGTGTGTCTGTGTGTGAAATTCAGAGCTTGTGTGTGTGTGCATAATCAGATTTTGTCGTTTTGGTAGAATTTATTTCTTGTTATTTCAACTCTGATGCATTGATTTTTATTGTTCTTATTTTGTATTTCAGTTTAGATGTATAGTTTACATGTACAAATACTGCCTTATGTTTATGTCAGTTATGACATACTAAAGTAGCATATCTTATGGTTGTATCAGGTAAAAGATGACTTATCGAAGCAACAGAGCAAGGGAAATACTTGCTACCACAACTAAGTCACATGATCCATTGTCAGCACAATCACCAATTACAACTGTGTTGGGTGTTTTTATCCCTCGGGAGAGTTACGTCACAAAGACTGGTCCGACTGCGTTGTACCTGCAAAATCAACGGAGACTCCGGGTGGTTGGAGCTTCGCCTTCGAAGATCAAGTTAGTAACTTGAAAGAGAATAAAGAGTGTGGAAATTAAGGTGGGAATCTGCTTGGATTCAAAGCTCAGGTGTTTCTCTGATGAGAGAGAAAGTAGGTGTAATTAAAATGACTGAATGTGTCCCCTAAATGGGGAAATATCTCCCTATTTATAGGGTCATTGGTAGGTGTGCCCCTGTCTAGGTCACTTGACCTAGATTTTAGTGGGCTACGCCGAATTACGGCGCTTCTTGGGATTTGGTCCCTTGAAGACCGCCATTCCAGAAGCTATCTGTAGGGGCCACGTGTCAGGTGGCACCTGTATAGGGTAATTTTTACCCTAAACATTTACCCCTCACAGGTGTCACGTGGATGTCACATGGGGCCTGTGACACGTGTCCACCTATCAAAGGTGAACAGTAACAACGGCTAGTAAAATTTAAAATTCAAACGGGGATGCCCTCGTTTCACCCTTCTATAAATATAAGTTTACCCCCCTGTAGGGAATATTTCAAGCATTACCCCAAACTTGAACCTCATTGTGATCATAAACTAAAGTACGGTGGCGTCCAAAGGGAAAGAAGATAGAGCAAAAGAGTCGCCAACAAGTTTTAGAAACTTGTAAACGTTCATAGGGTGAAGGTTACACCCTTAACGATCTAAGATATCGTCAACTCCAATAGGTTTAGAACCATGATTGGTAGTTTAGGGATGAAGGTACAAATCCAACCTAAAAGAGATTGAACCTGCCCTAGTAATATGCCTCTACTTTATTCAGATCGTATTCATGTGCGCTTTGTGACTAACATGTAGTCAATAGGATTAACCCTAAACCTGTTTATCTATGTTGGTTGAATATTAATGCACAAATAAATCTATTATTGGCGATCACTTGAATTATAATCATATTAACCCTAACAAGATTATTAATTATATTATTAAGCGTGATTACAAGTACTAATTCCCTTTAAACATGCAATAAAAGGCGTGATCAAGCAATAAAAATAAAATAAATCAAGCAACATAATAATAATAAAAATAAATTATAAAAATCATAACAATTATAAAAAATAATCATAATAATAATTGTAATCAATAATTATGTTAAAGCATAATAACAACAGCAAGATCCTAGGCATGATACTAACAAGATTAATAACAAACCCTAGCATGTCACTAAATATTAAAGATCAAAGCTTTAACCCTAACATGATACTAACAATCATAAATATTAGAAAGAACATAGGAAGCATCATGCTTTTAATCATACTTGATATTAAAGTTACCCTAAACATGATACTAGGAAGATCAAAACGCCTTAACATAACATTAGGAATCATAATAACAACCTAAGCATGATTTCTACATTATAATATCAATAAAAATCATTAAAGTACTTACTTGGATGCCTCGTACCTCTTTCTAATAACAATATACACACGTTAGTAACTTTAAGGAAAACAATAAAATCAAAGGATTAAATTAAATAAAAAGAGAGATTTAGGACAAACACCCTCAGAAATTAAAACCTTTCACGTCTAGGGCGAAGGCAACTTCGAATATGGCTAGGTGCATCTAGGTCTTGTGAGTGCGGAATTTTTGTATTTGAGAAAAGGCTAGTTTAGAAAAGAGAGAGAATAATCAAGAATTTCTTGATGAGAGTTGGTGAATGAAAACGGAGTTTTTAGAAGAGTATTTATAGAGAAAATCAGCCAAAAAGATAGAAAATCAAAACAGAATTCTGACGCGCAAAGACAAAGTTAGCGCTAGACGATGACATTAGCGCCAGGCGCTAACGCTAGCGCAAGGCGCCAAGCTTAGCGTCAGGCGCTAATGCTGGAGTTTGGCGCTAATTTAATTATTGATGCATTTTCTAAAATCAGATAGAAATTAACCGTACAGGAGGATTAAATCGTATTTTTTTCAAAAACATTCTGTTATTCTGATTAAAATTCTAAAAAGTCAACGAAAGTCAATTTATCAATGCTAATTGAATTAGGAATGAAAAGAACCTTCTAGAAGAATCTAGAAGACTAAAACCATTCCTAATTGCATTAGGAATGATAAATCCATATTAGGCCCTCCCTTAGATCATTGGGCCGCATATAAGGCTCAAACCGGGCCCAGTTTAGTAATTTGGCCATAACTTCCTCAATATTCATCGGAATTGGGCTTATAATATATCATTGGAAAGCTCTTTTCAAGCCCTATCCAACTACACTACTATTGGACCCATATCATGGACCAACCAAACTGGATTGGCTTTTTTTTTTATTAAAATAGGTTTTCAAAACAAAGAGAAAAGAAAAGAAATTAAAACTATCCGCAACACTAGACTTTCCACACTTTCACTTCATTCGATTATGATTTGACGTAAAAGGTACTCATCACCGGGTTTGGTTCTGGGGACACACAAATGGGTGTCTACAGAAGCCCCCACTTTGACTGAGTTTGGAGAAACGCTGGTTTCAAAAACAAAAGTCAAAGTATCGATAGGGACGGAGAATGATTCAGAACGTTATGCAATTCTAAATCATTCTTGTAATGCCGATACCTGCAAACTAGCGTTAGTTAAACAGATAAAAGAGTTAAGAAACGCGTATCTTGCACCGTCAAGCACACGTCTCTGAAGTTAACGATTTGCTACTGCATCCTTATGTTTCAGTACTTTTGACGACCTTCTACAAGCTAGAGGATGTCGCCTGAAGACTGCTACGCTTGTAACTTCCTCCAATTCCGCCATGATAGACTTTTGCAAGCTAGAGAACCCCATCGAAGATTGTTCGCTTGAAACGACCTCTAGTTGTTTGTGACAACTTTCCGCAAGCTAAGGAACGCTGCCGAAGATATCCTCGCTTGAAGCTATCCTCTTTTGTTGCGATAATATTTTTAAAAAAATCACCGAAGACCCACGCTTGTCGATCTTTAAAAGCTTGCTTGAACTTTGCTTCCGCTATGCCTGTACGTCAGCGCTTCTGCTGCTTTTGAACTTGTATGTCGGTGCCTTTTGCTGAATTATGAACCACTATGTCGGTGCCTTTCTGTATGAACCAGTATATTGGTGCCTTTTGTGATGAGCCAATTCTTAGGCGCTTTAAGCTAAGTGAGACGATCTTTCATCAGGTCGATCACTTTATGTAATTGTAATCAAGCCGATTACTAAAAAACGTGTCAGATTGCTTAGAGGGGCTAACTAGCGTACCAAGGAACCCAAAATATATTGCTCAAGGTTGGAACAACCGTAATGAGTAGTTGAGCGTTCTGGCATCGCTGAAATAACGTTAGCGCCGCTTATCTGGCTGTAGCGCCAGATGCTGTAACTAGCACCAGACGCTAAGCCTCATCGAATGACGCCAAGGTCTGACGCTTGGCGCTAGAGTCGGGTTTTCCTTAAATACCCTTCTCTTCTTCATTTCTGCTGCTGTTGCTCGCGTTTTGGCTTCGAAAATTCAAAGAACTTCAATTCACTCGTTCTTGCTCGTTTCTCAACCAAATTCGCTCAAATTTGTTGCAAATAAAAGTTTATTCCATCCATTTTCCCGATCTATGTAAGTTTCCTCCAAACTCACTCCGGTTTTAATGAATTTCGCATGCATTTGTTCACGAATTTCTTCAAAATTCGAAATTAGAATTGCTTAATTCTCTTTGTTTATCAAATTCCATGCCATGAAATTTCTTGATTATGCTTATATAAGGTTTTGGGAGTAACTTGAGACTTGTTTAACTCAATTTGGTGAAGAAATGAACAAATCACCATTGTTGAACCTCTTAAGGTTAGGATGACAATGTGGCTTGTTCTTGATGTTCTTGCTAGCAATTCTTGTCCAATTTGTCACAATAATTACTATAGTATTGCAAGAAATTGTTTGATTGCTTGAAAAATGTCGTGTATGCTCAATTTGAATTTGTGCTCTATTTGAGTACTACGTACTCTATTTTCTGCGAACATAGTATCATGCGGCTAGGCGAACCTTAATTACTACAGAAACCATAATTTATAACGATTCTGCACAACGTAGCATGGCTAGACAGCGAGGCTCTGGTTCATGGTCCCGAGACGTTCGACGGGAGCATGACCCTGTCGAGGACGACGCTGATCCATCCACTTCGCTCAACCCACTCCCTGAGTGGGATGAACGGACCTTGTACTTCTCCCCCGTCCATCATATCTCTGAGAGGGTGAGACGGGGCATCACAGTTGGGAGGAAACGTTGTCACGGTTCCGGTTGCGACGGTTTGGGCGACATGTACAAGATCTACATCGCCAAAGACGACGAGACGAGACTTCTGTAATACCCCATATTTTTGTACGTATTTTATTTAAAAATATATTTTATAAGGGTATTTAAATAATTTTAGCATTTTAATTATGATGTTTTAATTATTTATCCCATGTAAGTTGGGAATACTTTACTAAAGGAAAGTTTGTTTAATTAATTATTTAATAGAAGTTGGGGTTTTTATTTTAAGAAGTTATGATTTATAACAAGTTTTAGTAGGGAAGGGATTAGGAAAAACTAAAGGAGGAAAGTTTAGGGTAAAAGGGGTGATAGAGAAGGGGTATAAATATCCCTCTTATGAGGCAATTTAACTTTGCCCAGAGTGGAGAAAACCCAAGGTAAACTTCTCTCCCTTTTCTCTTTATTTTCTTCTTTCTTTTTCTTGTTCTCTCTCCTTCCCTTCCCCTTCTTGTTGCGCACCACCACCACCGGCAGCCACCACCACCACCGGTGGGCCGCCGACCACCAGCACCTGCCGGCAGCAGCGGTGACCACCGGCAGTGGCGCCGGCCTGCTGTCGGCAGCCGCTATTTTCGAAAAAAAAAAAGGTTTTAAAAAAAAATCAAATCTTTATTACCCAAAACTAATCTAGGCTTTAATCTAATTGTAAATTATAAGTTTGGAGATTTAATTTTGATGGTTGGTTATTGTAATTATGTTAATTAATTTTCAGATTTGGTTTTTTAATTAAAAAGCCCCAATTTTTGAAACCCTAAGTTCTTGATTCATGAGTTATTGAGGGATTATGATGTATAATAGGGTAGACCTTTTTTTTTTAAGTGTTTTAAAGCTTAATTACAGCAAGTTTTAATTATAATAAAGTGCTGGAATTTTATGTAGAACACTTAATATTATGTTTCTTGAAGAAATTTTAATTACCCATTAATTGGGACTTAATTATGGTGTTTTAAATATAATTTCAGCTTATTCTAATTAAATTATGAGGGGTTTTAAAATAGTATATATTGCTGGAAATTTGTTTAGAGTGGATATTAATACTCTATTATGAATTTATTGTGTAGGAAACTTTGAAGTAAGCAATTTCTACTAGTCGTTGCAATTTTAATAACGTACTCAAGGTACGTACGCGTACTTAGCATATTTTGATGACGTAGAATCATGCTAGGTTTGATTTCAATCAATTACAAGTAGTATCATGCTAAGGTTTATGTATGGAATTGTGAAATTATGGTGTTTGTGATTGAATTGGGAAGCATGAATTATTTGTGATGGTTATGGATGGGAAGATTATATTTTGGGCATGTTGTGTTTGAACCACACTTTTATTTATGGCATGTTAGAAGGCATGATTAATTAAACTACATGTTTAATTATGTTTGGAATATTGAAAAGAAATTTTATTATGGTTCAAATAATTTTTTATTGATGCTTTAAGCATGAGGTAGGAGCTATATAGGTGTCTATGTACATAAGGAATAAATTGTATGTTGGTGCCTTTGTGCACTTAAGGTGTTTTTAACACCGAGGGATAGGATTTTTGGCGCTTTATGCGTTTAAGGTGTCTTTGACACTGAGGTAGAATTAAAAGGGGTTCAACATTAAATAATATGTGGTCACTAATTATTCAAGAATTAAATTGATATGTTTGGTTGATTGAATAATTATTGTTGATTGATTTATTATGCTTTGAGAGTCATCACCAAGTCCAATAACATGTAAATAACGTAAAGTGAAAGAGATTACGCACCAAAACTCTTGGAACGTATATACCTTGAGTATGAATAATGGGGGGAGTTATGGGGTTTTATATTTAACCATAACTTCTAATGGAGTACAAGACGCTGTACATTCCTTTTTATTTATTATTATGCGCAGGAATTCCGCCACCTTTGAGTGGTTTTGTCGCTTGCACGGTTAGCTCCCGTGTCAGTTAACCTTAATTTTATTTGGGGGAGGTTAGTAGGAGGAAACCCGTTCGATGCGTAATCAACGTAAATGAATTATTTAGTGTCTAGTCATTGTGTCTTGTTGATTGATGTGTGTGCTTGTAAACAGGTGCAATGAGGTAAGTGCGTGTTGTTAGGTGAAAGCATGTTAGTGTGGTTAATTTACGCTTATGTACCCAGCTTTGCTGATTGTGTGTGTTTGTGTGTTTGGCCATGTATTTACCTTGGCCCTATGATGACCCATTTTTAATGGAGAGTAGTGGAAACTAGTAGAGATAAACTTTTCAGGTATTGAAGCATAATCATGATGGGGCATGAGAGAAGAGTGAATCTTACTAGTTTTCATTAGGTTACGAGGTGTTTTATGCTTTATTTATTTATGACAAATTTTTTGTGGACTAACACAAAGGTTTGGTGTTGGGAGCGGTTTTGAATAAGGGCCTTTAATGGTTCCAAGTTGTAGTTTGATTTTATTTGACTTTGTTTGTCTGGTTTTAAACTTTATTTTTGTTTGGTTGACTTTTGAGTTGACTTGTTTAAACGGTTTTTTTTTTAGTCTTCTACTGTGTATCTTTAATAATTGCCTTAGCCGTTTTCACGGTGGCGGTAATGTCTTAGTTATTCCTAAATCGTATTTTAAAGAGTAGAATGGGTATTTTAAAGGAAAGCAACTTCTAGGGTGTTACAAAGTGGTATCAGAGCTTAGGTTGAGATTTTAAATTACCCCTAACCCGAAAACATTTTTCTTACTGTGATTTAAACTTGGCCAAGTGTTAATTTAATCATGTAACGTTAATTGTTTCGATTTTATTTTTTTTATATACATATATTTGTTGTAAAAATAATAAAAATAAGGGGCCGAAATTTTTTTTTTTTAAAAAAAATATTATTTATTTATTATATTTTGATCCGAATTTTTTTGGAACACTCGAATTTTTTTTAGTGTCGGAATTTTTTTTTTTTAGGGCCGAAATTTTGGCCCTCTTCTCATTAAATTCAATAAATTTTTTTTAAGGGTAAATATGTATTTTTTTTAATGTATTGCAGGAAGCAAGGATTGAGGTAAGTATTATGTGTTAAAAGCTTTTATTAACATGTTGGTGAGCTTGGGTAGGAAAAATAAAGCGCATATAGGCTTAAATTTAATTTTCCCTATGTGAACAATTTTATTGTGAGTATTCAAGCATGTTATTTGACTAGATGTTTGTTGATGAAAGCATGAAATATGTGTATTATTCTATGTGATCCCTCGAGATTGTATGATTGAACACCGAACTTAATCTCCTACAAGAGTGTTTTATTTATTTTATTTTATTTCTTTTGGGAAGGGAAGTCTTTTCTAAGCCTTTTCTCTACAGGATGCCAATCTTTCCTAGCAAATTTACACAAATGGGATCCCTTGTAAAGAAACATAATGAACACCCCTATGACTTTGTAGAAAAGTTCAGATACTTTTGTTCCTACACGAGCAATGTCTTACGAGACAGAGTTTATGATACCCCTGATCGTATTTCGGAGATGATTGTCCATTGTCTTCCAGAGGAGCCCCCTTACATTGCTGTCAAACAGAAATTTTCTAAGTTTTACCTTTCAGGAGACGTTCCAAATTACCATAAATACAAAGACTATTATGGCCAGTGGTATCCAGATTATATTTTCTTAACTAAATATCTCGTAAGAGTGGAGAAAGCTCATTGTCAGCACTTAAACCTTCCTTACCCTGACTACTACTACGATAACCCAGTAGGGAACAATCCTCCTCCTAATCAACAACCAGGATATTCATCTTCTCCTTTGTCAGGGGGTGGTCAGGCAGAGAATAGAGAACAACAAGAGGGAGATAGTTCACTTATGGAGATTTCTGATCCAAATCCACCTCCAACTCCAATAATAATAGACATTTCATCGGATGAGGAGGAAGTAGGGGAGTTTGTACAAGTAGAACCTGAACCTGAGTCACCTGAACCAATGGAGGAGTCAAATTATTCTAATTTCAATCCTTCAAGTTACAAGCAATCCACCGACAAAAGGGACAACGTTCGAAAGGATTAGATCTTATAACTTTCCTCGTCACGATTTCATAGTCTTTATTTTAATTATTGTTATTTCAGTTTTAAAGGAATAAGTGGCATGACCACATAAGTTTCTAGAACACAATTTTTATTTTAGCAATTTCAGTCTTTTTTAATTAATAAGACCTTATTTATTTCATTGTTAATTCTTTTTAAATAAATTCATTTGTTTTTCAAATCTCTCATTTCACATCACTATTCCAATAACCAGCTTTCCAAGCAACTTAATTCCAAAAAATATTTCTAAGCTATGGGCGTCTATGGGAATTTTTTTTTTTTATCTATGTGATTCTTTATTAAATGTATGGTTGGTTAGCAATCAATAATTGATTGATAAAGCTACAAATTAAGGGAATTCTTAGCTCTCTCTATCCCAAATTGTTAGCTTCAAATTTTACTGTGAATGTTTGAAGGTCGTTAAGTAATAGATGAGTGTATGTCTTGAGAGCTAAAGATAGCCATTTCTAATATAAATCCTTGTCCTCAATTTAGGAGAAGCAAAATGGCAGGGGGAAGAAGTTCTGGTAGTGGTGGAAACGATTTGAATGAAGTAGTAAGGCAATTGGCAGCAGATGCCCAACAATTGGCAAGAAACTCAACTAGTAATGGGGATGCTCAAGGGGAGCTCTTTAAGAAGGTGGCACAAAGTAAGCCACCAACATATCAAGGAGAGCCTGATCCTATTATATTGGAAAACTGGTTGAGGGAATTTGAGAAACTATTTGGAGGTGTGGGATGCCCTGAAAACTCAAAAGTGAGTTGTGCTACTTACTACCTGAGGGGTGAAGCTGACCTTTGGTGGCAACAAAACGAGACTACCATTAGAGCGCTACCTGGGTTCAACTGGACCAAATTCCAAGAGAAAGTGAGAGTTAAGTTTTGTCCTAACTTTTTGCAGAAGTAGAAAGCTGAGGAATTCTCAAACCTTAGGATGGACAAGATGACAGTTACGGAATACTACACCAAGTTTATTGAATTATCCTGTTTTGCTGAAGGGTCTGTCTTTACGGAGAAAGCAAAAGCTAGGAAGTTTGAGAGTGGCTTAACTACTGATTTGCAGTTAAAGCTGTGCGGGCAGGTATATGGAAGGGTCGCACACCTTTATGCTTTGAAAGAAAAGAAAAAGAAAAAGTTAGCTGAAATAGAAGGGAGAGAGAAGAAGAAGGAAGTGGGGAAAGTTTCTGGAAACCAACAGGGAACCCAGAATGGTTGTAAGAAGCAGAAGTACCACCATAACAATAAATTTCACAACAATAATAACTTCCAGGGTAATAACCGTCAAGGAAACCGTAACAACAACGGAGGGGCTAGAAACAATAAACAGGGGAATAACAAGAATGGGAGAATTTATTATTGCAAGAGGTGTAGGAACAAGCACCCTGGAAAGGATTGCGAGGGCAATTTGGTCGCTTGTCGTGTTTGTAATAAACTTGGGCATAGAGAATATGAGTGTTTATCCAAAAATAGCAATGGGAACAGGCAAAACAATAATAATTCAGGAAGAAACCAGAGGAATTTCCAACAGAACAGCAACAACTTTACTGGGAACAAGGGAGTGCAACAGAATGGGGCAAAGAACAGTAACACCACCAGTGGGAATAGCCAACAGAAGGGTGGAACTGCAGGGAAACTGAATGTTCTGAGTAAGCATGAGGCAGATGCCACGAAAGATGTTATCACTGGTACTTTTTCTATTAACTCTATTCCTGTTAAAGTATTGTTGATTATGGTGCAAATTTTTCTTTTATTTCTAAGGGTGTTGTTTCAAAACTTAAAGACTGTTTAAAGACAGTAGAGGTAGTAGATTTACCCATAACCATTCCGACAGGTGGGGTAGTGAATTGTACCAAAATTTTTAGAAATGTGCCTTTAGAAATAGAAGGATAGATATTCCCGTCTGAACTCATTGAGTTTGGGCTGAGCGACTTTGATCTTATTTTGGGAATGGACTGGCTGAGTAAGTATAATGCTGAGATTAGTTGTAGATCACAGAAAGTGAAGATGGTCACAAGCGGAAATGAATCAGTGGCTTACTAGATGAATGGTAAAACCAAGTGCCCAAGGGTAATATCAGTGCTAAAATTAGCAAAAATACATGAAGAAGGGATATCCAGTATATTTCTGTAGTGTTAGGGATATGAACCATGAACAAGTGACAAATCTAGAAAATATAGAAGTGGTCAAAGAATTCCTGGATATATTTCCGGAGGAGATCCCTGGAATGCCACCTAAAAGGGCAATTGACTTTACTATAGATTTAGTTCCTGCAACAACCCCAATATCCAAGGCACCATATCGAATGGAACCTGCAAAAATGAGTGAATTAAAGGATCAATTACAAGATTTATTGGACAAGGGGTACATTAGACCAAGTGCTTCTCCTTGGGGAGCACCAGTTCTATTCGTGAAAAAGAAGGATGGAAGTATGAGGTTGTGCATTGACTACAAGGAACTAAATAAAGTAACCATAAAGAATAAGTATCCCTTACCAAGAATCGATGATTTGTTTGACCAACTAAAGGGTGCCACAGTGTTTTCAAAGATCGATTTGAGATCTGGGTATCACCAATTGAGGATTGTCAACGAAGACATTCCAAAAACCGCATTTAGGACAAGATATGGACACTACGAATTTACAGTCATGCCTTTTGGATTGACTAATGCTCCAGCAATCTTTATGGATTTGATGAATAGGGTATTTCATCAATTTATGGATAAGTTTGTAGTTGTGTTCATAGATGACATACAGGTGTACTCAAAGAGTAAGGAAAGCACGCAGAACACCTAAGGGCAATTCTGCAAACACTAAGAGAAAACCACCTCTACGCAAAATTCTCTAATTGTGAGTTTTGGTTGGAAAAGGTAGCCTTCTTGGGACATTACGTGTCCAAAGACGGAGTAGAGGTAGATCCAACCAAAATAGAAGTTGTTAAGAGTTGGCCTACACCCAAGACAATATCTGATGTGCGAAGTTTCTTAGGTTTAGCAGGGTATTATAGGCGTTTTGTCAAGGATTTTTCCAAGATTGCTAAACCTATGACCACCTTGATGAAGTAGGACAAGAAATTTGAGTGGGACGATAAATGTGAAGAAGCGTTCCAACTCTTGAAACAAAAACTAATCACAACACCAGTACTTACACTGTCGTATGATAGTGGACTTTATGATGTGTACAGCGACGCATCAAAGAATTGTTAAGGGTGCGTGCTAATGCAAAATGGGAAGGTGATTGCATATGCATTAAGGCAGTTAAAGACCAATGAAGTAAACTATCCAACCCATGATTTGGAATTAGCTGCAATCATTTTTGCACTAAAAATTTGGCGCCATTATTTGTATGGAGTGAAATGTAGAATTTATACAAATCATAAAAGCTTAAAGTACATTTTCACCCAAAAGGACTTGAACTCTCGTCAGCGAAGATGGTTAGAGTATACGACAGATTATGATTTAGACATACAATACCACGAAGGGAAAGCGAATGTGGTTGCGGACGCTCTAAGTCGTAAAACTAGTCATGGGATCAACTTGTTAGGAGTGGCTAATGAATTATGTAGAGAAATGATGAAATAGAATCTAGAGGTTGTAGAATGGGGAGTACCAGCGGGTATTCTTGTGAATCTATGCATCCAACCAACAATATTTGACGAGATTCGAGCCAACCAAGAGGGAGATGTAAAGTTGGATAGGATTTGCGAGAAAATTAAGCAGGGAAGGACTACAGATTTCAAGATTCACGGAGATGGGAGTTTGAGGTACAAATATCGATGGTGCGTACCACAGAAATGCGAGGAGGTGAAGAGAAAATTGATGGAAGAAGGCCACAACACACCTTACTCTGTACACCCAGGAGGAGACAAGCTATATAAGGATTTGAAGAATATGTTTTGGTGGCCTAGAATGAAAAATGAGGTTGCTGAGTTTGTGGCAAAGTGTTTAACATGTCAAAAGGTGAAGATAGAGAACAGGAGGCCTCAAGGGACGGTGCAGCCACTAAAAATTCCTAGATGGAAGTGGGATTGCATTTCAATGGATTTCTTGACTTGCCTACCTAAGTCAAAGAGTGGAAATGACACCATTTGGGTAGTGGTGGATAGACTTACGAAATCAGCATTATTTATACCTATGAAAGAAACTTGGAAGATGGAGCAACTTGCGAAAGCTTACATCAAACATGTTGAGAGGTTACATGGGGTTTTAAAAGATATTAAATCTGACAGAGATTCCAGGTTTCTCTCAAAATTCTAGAAAATTGTACAAGAAAATTTTGGTACAATACTTAAGATGAGTACGACATTTCACCCTGCCACAGATGGAAAAACTGAGAGAACCATTCAAACCTTGGAGGACATGTTGAGAGCTTGTGTAATAGACTTCCAGGGAGGTTGGGAAGATAGTTTGGATTTAATTGAATTTTGCTACAATAATAGTTACCACGCAAGCATAGGAATGGCACCATTTGAGGCTTTGTATGGGAGGAAATGTCGTAGTCCAATTTGTTGGAACGACATTAGTGAAACTATGATCCCAGGGCCTCAAATGATTGAAGACACAGTTAAACAAGTAAGGGAAATTCAAGCTAAAATTCAAGCAGCTCAAGATCGCCAAAAGAGCTATGCAGACTCAAAGCGAAGGGAAGAAGAGTTCGAGATTGGTGATAAAGTGTTTTTAAAGGTGTCACCAATGAAGGGAGTGATGAGATTTGGAAAGAAAGGAAAGCTCAGTCCAAAATACATTGGTCCATATAAAATACTGCAAAGAATAGGCAAAGTAGCTTATAGGTTAGCCTTACCTATGGAGCTTAGTAAAGTACATGATGTATTTCATGTGTCCCAACTGCGAAGGTACACTCCTGATAAATCCCATGTGCTACAACCCGAAACCATTGAGTTAGATTAAAGCTTAACTTATAAAGAGAGACCTGTCAAGATTCTTGACAGTAAAGTGCGTAGTACACGCAATAAGAACGTTAACATTGTGAAAGTACTTTGGTCTAACTAAGAATATGAGAAAGCCACTGGGGAGGCAGAAGATGAAATGAAAAAGAAATACCTAGAGCTGTTTCAGGTATGTTGAGTGACAAGGTAAAGTCGTATCCCCTAATAAAAAATAATTACCTAAATCCTCTAACTAAAGTAGATAGGGAAGTAGGGTCGAACTCCACAGGGAAACAGGTCTTTTTACTTCTAATTAATTATTATAATCTAAATTATCTAAGTAACCAATATTTTTATGAATAAAATCTAAACTACGGAGAATAAGGTCGAAAGAAATAAAGTAGGGAGAAAATCAAATATTAAAAGGCCTAGGGCATAGGTTCACTAATAAACAATATTCCATGGCAAATCATAATAAGCAATCATCAAGCATTGGTTAATCAGATTATAAAGGGCTTTCGTTACGTATTATAATCACATATTTAATTTACCGGTATTAAATCTCATCTGTCGAATCTCGACTTAACCATTTATAAATTAATCCGCCTACTGAAACTAAGCCTAAACATCAATTCTCATCTGTCGAATCTCGAATTAATATTGCTAAACTCATACAATTAAATCTGGCCAAACCTAATTGCTTAGCATTTAATCAACCAAAAGGAAATCAACCAAGCATTGATAATTAACAAATACAAAAGTACCCCTTCATATAATTTATTAGATCACCATAAACCCTAGAAATTAAAATACTCACAAATCATCATGACTAACTTAATCAAGTAAATAAATAAAAGCATAATGAAGAAAACAAATAAAATAACTGAAACTAAAAGGGAAGAAATTGTTACCAAAAATAAATCTGGAATTAAAGGAAGAATTAAGAACAAAAGTTAAGAGAGAATTTTGGAGAGAGAAATACTAAGTAGAGAGAGAAAGTCTAAGAAAGAAGGTAATCTAATAATTCTGTACAAAATCGTATTTAAACGTTTTCTAAAACAAGAATTAAAACTATGCTTAATTAGGTCTTCTAAAAACGCGCGCCCGATCGGGCAAAGGGCCGCCCGATCGGGCGCGCCTTTTTCTTCGCGTTCCTCCCAAGTAGCCTCGGCCGATCGTGCTAGAAGCTTGCACGATCGGGCGCGCTCAGCACGCTCAGCCTACTAGTCTTGCCGCGCCCGATCGTGCTAGAGGTAGCCCGATCGGGCGGTTGCTTCTCCTTGAGCTTGGACTTCGATTGGGCTTGATTTCTCAGCCCAATCCAGATTTCCTCCTCGGGTCTTGAGTACTTGGTCCAAATGCCTCGGGATCCCACTTACCGAGCCCTTAATCACCGGCTCTCACCGATCCTGGGCTCCAAGAGTGGTCGTGCCCTTCTAGATTCCGTAGTTGATCCATAAATCCCGGGAAAATGCTCCTAGAGTGCAATTTCCTGTAAAATACAACTAAAACTACGAAAACACTAGAACACACTAATTAGTAATAAAAGTGGCACGAAAGTGCCAAAAACACTACTAATAACGACCAAGGGACGGGGGTAAAGCACTATATAAAATGGACATATCAAACTCCTCCCCACAATTGTCAAGTAGAGCAAACCACAAGAGCATATAGAATTCAAGACTAGTGCTCACACACTAAACTCTCATTTATGTGGCGAGTAAAGAATGTACTCGATCGCTCTCCAACCAACCCCTTTATTGTGAACAATGACCTCCTAACTCACACTCTCGTGTGTATAAAAACAATGAATGCTCATCCTACTAGTCGACTCGAAATATGCCAAGTCATAACTTGCATTGACAAACAACACTTTCACGTTTACATAACTTCTATGCACAAGGTCGGAAGGTCTTTAAAGCTTGTAATGTAAGGCTAGGGTAAAGGTAGGATAGATTTGGGATTATGTGAGAGAAAAGCTATGCATTAAGGGAGCCAAAACCTAATAAACCCATGATCAAAAATAAATGATGATCATACATCTCCAACAACATAACTAACTCCAACAAAAAACCACCAAATACAACTCCAAACAATATAAACAATCCCATTACTTACAAAATTCACTCATAAAAATATGATAATGTAGAACTTTGAGTGAAAAAAAAACTTTGAACTCATTCTTTTTTTTCTTACTTGAATTTTTTTCTTCTTTTTTTTTTCTTGAACAACCTTCAAATAGAACATTTGAGCATTAATAAAAAAAAATTTCTTTTGCTCTTTTTTTTTTCTTTTTAACTCATATTGGAGAATTCAACTTTGAAACATAATCTCAATATTTTCTAATCAAAAATCAAAGAACAACAACTCTTCTTTTATTCCCACATTGTGCAAATAATATGCACACCACAACTCCCTCACCTCACCAACTAATAGCTCCCCCAAGCCAAGCTTGGGACTAGTAACCAATGGGGCTCATATAAGCTTGTAATGTGGCTAAATAAACAATAAAAGGGCACAAGCAACAACATGGGTAACAAGAAGGGAACAAATGTATCTAACAATGTCTGAAGGCTACCTAAAAGAATGAACGCCTTCGTCCTCCTCATGTGCATAATAATAAGTCATGAAACACTACTTATAGTTGCAAATCAATACTCAAATTCATTGACATACCAGGAATTATGGAACTATCACACATTTCCTAACCAAATCAACTAGTCAAGCACTATATTCACAAGTAGTTGGGCAAAATTGACGCATGTTAAGGTTTCAAGCAATTAAACTTCAAATCATGACCAACAAATCCACAGTGCTCATTATCAATAACCAAGAATCAAAACAATTTTTTCTCAAGTATGGGGCACAAGGAAGTATGATTCATAATTCATTAGAACGTATTTTTGAATTTTTTATTTTTTCAATTTTTTTGTATTTTTCATATATAAGAAAGCAATAAAAAAAAACTACACTAGGAAAGCAATAAAAACTATACTAGAAAGCAAATAAAAAGAGAAAAGGAAGAGAATTACCAAGTGAAAGAACACCCCCCCAAGCCAAATCAAGCAATGCCCTCATTGACTTGGGAGAGTAGCCTACTCCTCATCCTCATCCATCCTCGAATAGCCCCCACCGTGGCTAGAACCGGCTCCTCCATGGCTAGAACCACCACCTCCATACCCCGAACCACCTGCAAAGTAGTTAGGGTCCACATTCCCCCAAGCCCACCAAAAGGTACATCGGTCCCATAACCATGGACCGAAGAGTAGTCGACGTATGTACCAAAGGCACTTGGGTTCGTATATCCACCCTGCGGATATTGGAACCAATCACGGACAAGGGAATCGGGGGGAATAGCCCCCTGACGGGCGTAGTCATCATACATGGGGTATAAACCCCTCCCTAGGTTCCTCTCCACATAACCTACCCTTCTATCTAAAGACCCTACTCTAGTATCCAAATCCCTAACCAAACCCTTAACTCTCCCTTGCCCGGTCTCAATCCTATCTAATTGGCTCCTAAAAGCCGAGAAGTCATAAGGGGCGTTGGGGTCTATGTTGTAGTTGGTAGAGGAAGTGGGGATATCGTATGTAAAGGGTTGAGGTGGTGGATAATGTGGTGAATGGTGAGGAGGTGAGTGGTCAATGGGAGAGTGATGGGGTTGAGGTCAAGGGTGAGGTGGTTGCACCTCACCTTGACCGTTAAGCTCAAAAGTAGAAGAAGGCTTCCCCTTCTCAAATTTAGTCAAGGTGGGGTGGGATAAAGTGAAAGCATTATCCCTCCTACCCGATTCCCGTTGAATCACCCACCAAGTATCCCCTCCCATGACATTAATCCAATTAAGGATACCTAGATAGGGTAGGTCCATAAGAGTTGGGCCGGCTACCTTACCATCATCGTTAGGGACAAAGCTAAGGTGTTTGACCGCTATATGTGTAACTAGGCCACCAAAGTAAATGGGTACCCTAGACCTACCCGCCTCGGCCGCGTTGGCCACCCGTTGGAAGTGGTTGGCAATTTTGTGGACTATATTGAGCTTTTCACTCCTAGGGATCATGTATGACCCTAGTAATTCAAGCTCATCCCGCCTAACATTGGCGGGTTCATGCCTTCCAAAAATGGTAAGGCCAACAAACCGTTGCCAAATCTTTGGCACGGGATGTTGTATCCAAGTACCTTTAGCATGTTGGAGGTTCAAGTTAGGATCCCCCGTAAGGGATTGATAGACAACGACAATGTTGTCTTGGGGTGGTTCAAGAGGCCTATCCGATTTCAACTCAAAAATTTTACCAAACTCTTTCAATGTCAATCTAATATCATTATTGAATAACCGAAATTGAACATGAGAAATTAAAGCATTTGATTTTATGACATTAAAACTAGAAACGAATTCTAAGGTTAAATAATCATAAGTATCGTAATGCATGTTAAAGAAACCGCTCATGCCAACTCCCTTGAATAATTTTTCTACATGCTTATCAACTCCTAGTCTATTAAGGGTAGGGTGATGAATGAAACGAGTGGGAATTACCTGCCTCGTGATGAGGTTAAGCATCCTCTGTTTTTTCTCTTGGGTGGTGATGACCACCCTCTCCCATCCCGGAATTTGCAAATCCGGGTCAATTCTCGCGTCTTGGTTCCTTGAGCCTTCCCCCCTCACCGTTCTTGACCTCTTGAAATCCATTGATGGTAGAAAGAATAGGAATTTAGTGGTTTCTCTCTCTTAGGGTTTAAAAAAAAATGAGAGAAAATGGTGGAAATTAGGTCTAGATTGTAGAGAAAGATGAAAGGATTAGAAATATGTAAAAAAAATTTAGTTTTGATGGAAGGATTGGAGAAGATCTTGAAAAATAAGTGAGTTTGAAGGTGTAAAAATGGAGGTTTTAGAGAGAGAAAGTAAAGGAGAAGAAGATGAAGTAAGAAGAAAATGAGGAAAGAAAGAAGAAGAAAAATATAAGGGGACAACCAAAAATAGGCGCACCCGATCAGGCAAGCCTCGCCCGATCGGGCGGATAATACTGATTCCAGAATCGTAGTTGCGCGCCCGATCGGGCGAGCTCCGCCCGATCGGGCGCGAACACGAACGAAAAATTCGCCCTATGACTCGCCCGATATAACTTTTCCTTCACTCGATTTGCGCCCGATCGGGCGAAATTAGCTCGAGTTTCTAACTGCACTTGCGCGCTCGATCAGGCAACTCCGCCCGATCGGGCGAAATAAGGCTCGATTTCAGCTCTCCTTTCGCGCCCGATCGGGCAGCCACGCCCGATCGGGCGAGAGGAGGCATGAATTTTAACCCTCCTTGCGCGCCTGATCGGGCGAGCTTCGCCCGATCGGGCCCGTGCCCAGTCGTTTCCTTTGCTTTTCTTCGTCTTCAAATTCTTCTAAGTCTTTTGACCTCTTAAACCTATACCAGTACAAAAACACTTATAAACGGTAAAATTTCACTCTCCTCGCCTCTCTAAAGTAAAAATAAAAATAAAATAAAAAGAAAACTAGTCTAGAAAGCAAGAAATATGGGTTGCCTCCTGCAAAGCGCTGGTTTATCTAGGTCCCGCACGACCCTCTTACCACAGTGAAACTCAGAGTGAATCGGAACTACTTAGGTGAAGTATATCAACCGCACCGATTGTAGCCCCCTCATGATATTGCTTGAGTCTTTGGCCATTAACCTTGAACTCGTTACCATGTTCATCGAAAACTTCCACATAACCGAATTTTTTTGCCCTTTTTACGATAAAAGGACCCGACCACCTTGACCTTAACTTTCCTGGGAAAATTTTAAGTCGTGAGTTGAATAGTAACACTTTATCACCCTCTTTGAATTCTCTCGGAAGGATCATCTTGTCGTGCCACTTCTTCGTCTTCTCTTTGTAGACTCGAGCACTATCATAGGCCGTCAACCTAAACTCATCGAGTTGATTAAGTTGAAGTAACCTCTTTTCCCCTGCTAGTTTGGCATCTAGATTGAGCTCCTTTATAGCCCAATATGCCTTATATTCCAATTCAACCGGGAGATGACATGCTTTTCCATACACGAGTCTATACGGAGTAGTACCTATAGGGGTCTTGAATGCAGTTCTGTATGCCCAAAGAGTGTCGTCCAACTTGTCACTCTAATCTTTCCTTGATTTTTACACAACCTTCTCTAGAATGGCCTTGATCTCGCGGTTGGAAACCTCAACTTGGCCACTAGTTTGGGGGTGGTAGGCTAAACCTGTCCTATGATAGACACCATACTTTTTGAGGGGGGTGTCCAACTTCCGTTCATGAAAGTGAGATCCTCCGTCACTTATTATAGCTCTAGGTACACCAAATCTTGGAAAGATGGTCTTCTTAAAAAGTTTGTGGACGACCTTGGCATCATTGGTAGGAGTGGCGATGGCTTCAACCAACTTGGATACATAATCTACGGCGACAAGAATATAACGGTTCCCTTTTGAAGAAGGGAACGGTCCCATGTAATCTACACCCCAAACGTCAAAAATCTCAACTTCTAGAATTCCAGTTTGGGGCATCTCATGCCTCCGTGAGATGTTGCCAGTCCTCTGGCAAGAGTCATAAGCCTGCACAAACATGTTAGCATCTTTAAACATTGTAGGCCAATAAAAACCTGACTCATTAATCTTGGCCACCGTTTTAGTGGGGCCATGATGTCCTCCATATGGTGAGGTGTGGCAACTAGTAAGCATACCGTGGACTTCCCATTCGGGAACACACCTGCGAAATAAGCCATCTGCACACTCACGAAACAAAAAAGGATCATCCCAAAAATAATGTTTAACATCAAAAAGGAATTTACAAGTCAAGAGGTAGAGTACCACCCACTAAATAGTTGGCGAAGTCTGCATACCATGGGTGTTGCTCTACAACTGCATATAGGTTGTCATCAGGGAAAGAATCATCTATAGGGAGAGAATCCTTACCCTCATCATACCTGATACGTGACAAGTGGTCTGCCACTACGTTCTCTACTCCCTTTTTATATTTTATTACTATGTTGAAATCTTGGAGCAAGAGAACCCACCGGAGTAGCCTTGGCTTTGATTCCGCCTTAGCTATTAAATATTTCAAAGCTGCATGATCTGTAAAAACAATAACTTTAGAACCAACAAGATATGATCTAAATTTTTCTAAAGCATAAATAACAGCAAGAAACTCCTTTTCTGTGGTGGTATAGTTGACTTAGGCTTCATCCAAGGTTTTGCTAGCATAATAAATAGCATGCAAAACCTTGTCCTTCCTCTGTCCGAGCACGGCTCCTAGTGCAAAGTCACTTGCATCACACATGATCTCGAAAGGAAGGTTCCAATCGGGATCACATATGATGGGTGCCAATATCAAAGCCTGCTTAATCCTGTTAAAAGCCTCAAGACACTCGTCAGTAAAAATAAATGGGGCATCCTTGAGCAAAAGCTGTGTCAGTGGTTTAGCAATTTTAGAAAAATCTTTCATAAAGCGGCGATAAAACCCCGCATGACCCAAGAAACTTCTAACTCCCTTAACATTAACTGCGGGAGGTAATTGCTCAATCACTGATATTTTAGCCTTGTCTACTTGTATGCCCTTATCAGATACAATATGACCTAGGACTACTCCCTCTGTCACCATAAAGTGATATTTTTTCCAATTAAGGACTAAGTTGCACTCTTCACATCTTTTCAAAATTTTAGCGAGATTAATTAAACATGAATCAAATGAAGAACCATATACGCTAAAATCATCCATAAAGACCTCCATAATAGACTCTATGAAATAAAAAAAAATGCTCATCATACAACGTTGAAAGGTAGCGGGTGCATTACATAAACCTATTGATTGTTACTTCGTGGTTCAAATGTCTTTTTATTTCTTTTTATTTTGGGGAAGGCCGGCTGCGACCTTACCGGAATTATTAGGACTAGAAAGAGAAGACTCAACAAGAGACTCAGGGTTGAACTCTATACCAGAAAAAGGATCGGCCTCAGACTCTAAGGACTCGTCTACAGACTTAGACTCAGACTCGGACTCGGACCCAGACGACTCAGAATCATCAAACATAGGACCTTCGCCAGTGGTTATTTCCAGCTTCTCTCCACTCGGCATAGTGATCCTCAATGTCTTGCGCCATCCCCTTGAAATATTGTCAGCTTGGACGATTAACTCGGAGGGGTAAAAATCCTTGTTTGCTATGACAGCTTGAACGAGCTCGGAGTTGTCATTGCGGACCGGCTTAGACTCATTCTTCTCCATTCCAAAAAGGAGTTTGATTCCTAGATCATCAGAACTCAGGCTAGCTGGCCTATCGGTTGTGAAGAGCTCTTTGTCTTCATCAACAAAGTCACAATCGAGGAATATCTCGAATCCTAGTTCACGGATCCCATCGTGGACGAATGGCTCAGGGAATTCATAGCATGGGAAGTCTTCCCCTTCTTTGATGTAATGGCCATTGAGGGTGAACGGATATGGATCCATGGCCATTTCCGTCTTCGTGATTCGAGCATTATTGCGAGCCTTCATCTTCAATAAAGCTTGTTTCACATCTTCTTTTGTTGGCTTGAATCCCAAGCCAAAAGTATCCTTCTTGAGTGCACCAGGATGGCCCCAAGATTCAGCCATTTTCTTCTTGAGTCCAAGGGTCATTCCAGGTAAATGACCTTGCTTCTTCAGAATGGCATTGATATTGGTGTTTGAATAGGGATCGAAGTCGAGATGGCACTTTTCCTCCTCTTCAATCACGAGAACATCATCTAGTGAAAACCCCCAAAGATCTTCATCTTCTTCGTCATGTTCAACATGGACGATAGGAGTGTTGATAACTTGAATGCACATAGGAGAAGCATCAATAGTAATTGGAACCCCTCCAACTATGGCTTTCACTTTCTGGTGCAGCGATGATGGAATCGCCTTTAGCTCATGAAGCCAAGGGCGTCCTAACATTGAAAGAGGCCTTAATGTCCACCACCTGAAACTTAGTGCGACGTTCAATGGCCCCAGTAGTTATGTTCAGTATGATAGTACCCACGGCTTGACGGCGAGTATTATCATAAGCACGAATCCCTTGAGTGGAGGGAGTCAGTTCTTCATTCTTTATGCCCAGCTTCTTTGCAGTACGGAGTGGACACACATTGATTGCAGAGCCATTATCAACCAGGCTCATAGGAACATTCATCTGCCTACACACCACAGTGAGGTGTAAGGCCTTATTATGTTGATCTCCTTCCGGGGGCAGATCCTTGTCAGAAAACGAAATCAGATTGCTAGTACTTGGCAACTCAGTAGTGAGAAAGTTGACCAGTCCTTGAGGAGTCTTGTAATCATCAACTCCTATTTTAACCTGAGCATTCATCACATCCTTTCGATGCTCGTGGGAAGTGGCCAAAAGCTTCCATACATTCATCTCCACCTTGGTATTTTGCAGTTGTTTGACCACATCACTGTTCACAGGGTCGATGGGATCAACTATCGGATGTGATTATGGTGGAGGTGGAGGCGGATTAGGTTGTTGCAACTGTCCACTTCTGGTGAGAACCTTGACCTCCAAGTCCCCCCAAATGTCTTCACTTGTGCCAAGGGATGAACAGGCTATATCCTTGAGATAGACATCTTCATCGTCACTATCCCAAATTCCATTCACTTTTTCAGTACTCGAAATAAATACAACTTCCGACAAAGGTTCATTCATAGGTTGAATGAGTACTGACGGATCAAAAGAGACTTCATCTCCCATGATAGCCAAAGCATCAGAAAGAGGACTTGTTTGAATGTTAGGCTTCTTGCCCCCTAGAGGGACAGGAAGTTGATTAGCATCAATCAGGTCTTGGATTGCATCCTTCAGCCTCCAACACTTCTCAGTATTATGACCCTTGCCTTGATGAAACTTGCAATAAGCATTGGGGTCATAGCTAGCGGTCCTATTCTCTGGTCAAGGTTCTAGGAATGGTCCGATTGGCATAATCAGTCCTTGACCATCTAAACGGTCATAAGCAGCATCATAAGTCATTCCCAAAGGCGTGTAAACCCTCCTTTGCCTTTGGAATCTTTGAGGAGGAGAATTAAGGTCCAGCATATCATTGATATTGATATTGTTGGTAGCATTATTGGGCTTAGAAGACAAAGAAGAAGGAGTGTCGTTCTTCTTGTTTTTCCAAGTTCTGTTAATATTGTTGCTACCAACAGACTTCATTAGTTCGTCCTCGATATTGATTCCAATATCGTATACAGCTTCAAAGGTACTTAGAGGCAGAAACTTCAAATGTTGCTTGTACTTATGAGTCAGATTGGCAATGAACACGCGAACCATTTCTTTCTCCTTGGGGGGATCCACCAGGAGCGCAGCTGTTTCCCTCCACCTGCTTAAGTAAGTGGTGAAGCCTTCATTCTCTTTCTGTTTGAGAATGGAGAGTTCATGTTCAGACGTCTTGGCCTGAGTGTTACATTTGTAACGATTCATAAAGCTTTCAGCAACATCCTCCCAGGTCGCGACATGTTTTGATTCCAAAGAATAGAACCACTGTTGACAGGCATGCTCCAAGGAAAGAGGGAACACCGTAGGGAAGAGTGTCACATCTACTCCCTTAAGAGCCATGGTTGCGGAAAAAGCCTTCAAATGGAAAAGTGGATTATCAGTAGGCTTGAATTTGGGAAAGTCAGCAGTGGAAAATTTCTCAGGAAGCTTGTCTCTTATGGATGAAGAGGTGATAGGCTGTTCCACATAAGTGAAATCTTCAGAAATTTTGCTCATCTGTTCCTTAATCTTGTCCATTGCAGCGGTAGTGACATTGTTTTGATTGTCTTGTTCTACTGTGCTGACTCTAGTGGTGAGTGTCTGCATCATGTCAGACAATTTTTCAATTGTCTTGTTGAGGTTCTCGATGTCTTCCTTGGTGGCCATTGGTTGAAAGTAGACTGGAGATGGATCTTGTGGAGATGATTGAGGTGGTTTCCTTATACGCCTCTTTGGCATAAGAGGTTGTTGAGGTATAGACTCGAACCGTAAAAATCTACCCTTGCTTCTTGACCAAGTGTTGTGACACCGAAACAAACACACCTTTAATGACCAAACTTAACATTAACCCATCCGGATTAAAAAGAAAAGAAATGGAAAAAAGAAAATGTTTTTAAAAATCTATAATTTTGAAACTCTACTTGTTTATTTTTTTTTAAAAAAAAAATATATGGGAGGATACCATCCGGCTTACTCTGAAAAAAAAACAACACAAAAACAAGACTTCCCTAAAAATACGGTCAAAACGTAGTGTATGACTTAAAGAAAAAAAATTGCAGATTCCCTTGACACGGCAGATTTCACCGTGTCACGGCAGACACCCATCGTGACACGGTGCTAATTCAGTTCTGAGACGGTGTTCTGAAATCAGTTGAGAGATTGTGATTTGAAATTAGTTCTGAAATTCAATTCTGAATTTCATGGTTGGTTCATTTCAGGAGTGCTATATTGTTGGGTCTTTTACGAAAACAAGTTGGTTTCTGCTACAATGGCTACTCAGATGAGCAAGAACCGAAAGTTCGATGTTGATGGTGTCATTTACGCTGAACTAAATAAAGTTTTCAGGAGATAGCTACTCTGGTGGCAAAGTTAGGGTTACTCCTATGTGCACGTAGATCATCATTAGGGCTACTTATATCCATAATCTTCTTCGTAATTTACCCCTTTTGTGTTTTGGATTCGATTTTTTCAATTCTTTGTTTCTGATTTTGTTATTTTGATTGATTGTATTAGGTGAGCAGGGAAGAAGGATTAAGGAATCCCTTTTTTTTTCAAGATGGATGAGTGTGATGTAGCAAACTTTATAGCCATTTGCTGGGCTATTTGTGGTGCTAGGAACTCTCAGATCATGGAGGGGGAGTGTAGGGACTATGGGGAAGTGCTGAGCTATGCTATAAAGACTGGAAATTCCAAGCCTGGTTTCTGCTGTGCTGTTGCTGTTGGTTCAGGGAAGGCTGCTGTCGATTGGACAACATATGCAGGACTCTTAAAGGTTAATGTTGATGCTGCCTTTGTAGGTGACTTTGGGTGTGGTTTGGGGTAGTGATCAGGGATGGTTTTGGTGCTGTTATGGCTTCAGGGGTCCAATAGGGCAGTGGGATGTGAGGGTGGATGAAGCAAAAGTCGTGTGAAGCAAAAGTCGTGTGAAGCAAAAGGCTATGTTTTTTTCATAAAACCATAGCAATTAGGTCAAAAATGCTATGATTTTGAATTGTAGCAAATACATGTTCCTATGTGTTACTCCTAGTTTTGCGGTTCAAAACCAGAGCAAAAGGCTTGAATAAAACCGTAGCAAGTGTACTAGTGTATTTTGCATGCTACTACTATACTTGTTCAGAATTATTGTAACGTATGACTTTTAATGTCAAATATATTCATCAATTTGACAAGACTAAGCTAATGTTCTAAAAAAATGCAAATTAAAAAAAAAAGCAAAAATTAATAATAATAAAATGCAAAAGAAAATATTTTTTTTGTGCCATTTTACACTACATTATTATTTTTTTTTTAAATAATCAATAATTATAAGATACCACATTTTTTAAACAAATTTATTTCAATATTATTTGGGTAAATGTCATATGGTTATAAATTTATAATAGTGCATAACTAGCAATTTTATTTGAAAGAATTTCTAATTTTTTTTTTACATATTAATTTGTATTTCATGTTTAAAACTAATTGTAAATTTAACCATAATAAAAGAAATTTAGTTGTAAGATTCCTATCATTAGACTAAGTTTATTTTCTTTAAAGAAATATGGTCGGTTTATAATAACCTATGTTTGCCACATAAATAAATTTTGATGTGGCACAAGTGTTATAATGATTGTCTCATTGAATAAAATACCCGTGACCCAAGTGTTTGTTTGCCACGAGAATAATACTGTCGCGGCATTACTGTCTATTTGCCACGGGAATATAAATACGTGTGGCATAAGTGGTTATTTGCCACGGGAAAAAAATATAGTCGTGGCACTAGTTTCAGTTAGCAACGAACATCATTTTTCTCGTGGCATAATATTTGTTGTCATATCAAGTTTATTATGGAATTTAATTTTTCCCGTGGCAAGATCAAATTATGCCACGAATTTATAATTCAAGTGGCATAATTCGTGGCACAAGTGGTGAATTGTTGTAGTGGGAATTAAAATAGAAATCCTCCCCTGCGGAATCACCAAAAACTGTAATGAATATTTCAAGCATTACCCCTAACTTGAACCCCACTGTGATCATACACTAAAGTACGGTGGCGTCCAAAGGGAAAGAAGATAGAGCAAAAGAGTCGCCAACAAGTTTTAGGAACTTGTAAACCGTTCACAGGGTGAAGGTTACACCCCTTAACGATCCAAGAGATCGTTAACTCCAATAGGTCTGGAACCATGACTGGTAGTTCGGGGATGAAGGTACAAATCCAACCTAAAAGAGATTAGACCTGCCCTAATAATAGGCCTCTACTTTATTCTAATCGTATTCATGTGCGCTTTCTGACTAACATGCAATCAATAGGATTAACCCTAAACCTTTATATCTATGTTGGTTGAACATTAATGCACAAATAAACTATTATTGGCGATCACTTGAATTATAATCATATTAACCCTAAACAAGATTATTAATTATCTTATTAAGCATGATTACAAGTATCAATTCCCTTTAAACATGCATAAAAGGTGTAATCAAGCAATAAAAAATAATAATCAAGCAACATAATAATAATTAATAATCATGATAATCATGTTAAAACATAATAATAACAAGATCCTAGGCATGATACTAACAAGATTAATAACAAAACCTAGCATGTCACAGAGCATCAAAGGTCAAATATTTAACCCTAACATGATACTAACTTGAATATTAGGAAGAATAGGAAGCATCATACTTTTAATCATACTTGATATTAGGAATTTTTAGTCGTTACCCTAAACATGATACTAGGAAGCAATAAAACATCCTAACATGACATTAGGAATCATAATAACAACCTAGACGTGATTTCTACAACATAATATCAATAAAACCATTAAAGCACTTACTTCGATGCCTTGTACCTCTTTCTAATAACAAAATACACGCGTTAGTAACTTCAAGAAAAATAATAAACAAACAATTAAATTAAATAATAATTGAAAGAGAGATTTGGGACCAAACCCTCAAAAATTAAAACCTTTCACGTCTAGGGCGAAGGCAACTTCGAATTATGCTAGTTGTTTCTTGGTCTTGTAAATGCGGAATTTTGTTTGAGAGAAGGCTAGTATAGAAAAGAGAGAGAGAAAGAGCTTTAGCTTAGAGAGAGAATAGAATTAGAGAGTTGGTGATGAAAACGGAGATTTTAGGAGGCTATTTATAGAGAAAATCAGCCAAACGGATAGAAAAACAAATCAGAGTTTCGACGAGGATAAAGGAAGCTAGCGCCAGACGCTGAACACTAGCGCCAGGCGCTAAAGCTAGCGTCAGGCGCCAATCACTAGCGCCAGGCGCTTATGTATGTCGTTAGACGCTAATTATTATTTTCACGCGTTTTCTTAATTCAGATAAAATTTAGCCGTACAGAAGGGCAAAATCATATTTTCCTAAAAAAAACACTCTTTTATTCTAATTAAAACTCTAAAAAGTCAACTAAAGTCAATTTATCAATGCTAATTGAATTAGGAATGAAAAGAACCTTCTAGAAGAATCTAGAAGACTAAAATAAATTCTAATTTCATTAGGAATGATAAATCCATATTAGGCCCTCCTCTAGATCATTGGGCCGCATATAAGTATCAAACCGACCCTAGTTTAGTAATTCGACCATAACTTCCTCATTATTCATTGGAATTGGGCTTATAATATATCGTTGGAAAGCTCTTTTCAAGCCCTATTTAACTATACCATTATTGGACCCTTTCTATGGACTAAACCAAACTAGACTGGCTGTTTTCTTAAAAAAAAGTTTTCAAAAACAGAGAGAAGAGAAAAGAAATTAAAACTATCCGCAATACTAGAATTTCCACACTTTCACTTCATCCGATTATGATTTGATGCGAAAGGTACTCATCAGCGGGTTTGGTTTTGGGGAGACACAAATGGGTGTCTACAGTGGTACATACGGTGCATTCTCAATCATCTGAGGGCCCAAATGGACGGTATTACCGCCTGTATGGCCCTCATGCAAGGATTGCACATTCCCTATACATGTATTCTTAAAGCTGTCTGGAAAGCTTGATGTAGAAGCTGACTCAGACACTTGTTGATTCCTCTTGCGAGTGATGATCTCTCGGGCATCAAGAGGTGATCTTTTTTTTACCACCGGTTGTTCAGTCCGACGGGTATTGTTGGTATTCCTCTTAGGCAGAAGAATCTTGGACCAATCAATGGTCCCGGCTGCCTTCTGCTTTGGATGCGGAGTTTGCTGCCTATCTCTGACTGAATTCCCCTTCTCTAGAGGAGTCTTCCTTGCCGATTGACCCCTGCTTGAGCCAGCCCGGCTCTTGGTGATCAGATCCTTTATTTAACCCTTGAAACTAGTCATGAATTTCATGAGTTCGTCTCGAGTGACTGGAGCAGATCCACTGGCCGTATGGGTTTCCCCTTCCGGCTGTCCAGGGGATCAGTTTGTACTCGCCTGGCTGGCACCCCGCTCCAAGGCGTCCCTAGGCCGGATGCACTTAGTTAACAAAGAGCCGTCACTGGTTATATAGTTTTTGACCTGAGGATCATCGTCCTCTTGGTCAGTAAAGACTTCCGGTTGGTCTACCGGACGCTCAGAAGGCGGTAAAGACTCTTGAACCATCCTTGAGGTACTTTCCCCATAGACGACGCCAAATGTTTTGAGTGTTTTTGTCTCTCGGGAGAGTTACAGCACAAAGACTGGTCCGGATGAGCTGTACCTGCAAAAACAACGGAGACTCCGGGTGGTTGGAGCTCTGCCTCCAAAGATCAAGTTAGTAACTTGAAACAGAATAAAGAGTGCGGAAATTTAGGTGGGTATCTGCTTGGATTCCAAGCTCAGGTGTTTCTCTGATGAGAGAGAAAGTAGGTGTAATTAAAATGATTGAATATGTCCCCAAAATGGGAAAATATTTCCTTATTTATAGGGTCATTGGTAAGTGTGCCCCTATCTAGGTCACTTAACCTAGATTTTAGTGGGCTGTGCTGAATTACGACGCTTCTTGGAATTTGGGCGCATGAAGGCCGCCATTCCTGAAGCTATCTTAAGGGGCCACGTGTCAGGTGGCTAGGGGGCCACTTGGGTCAACCTGAACTTGACACGCGGCCTTCTCTTATTGGGACACCTGTCTAGGGTAATTTATACCCTAAATAACAGCTACTAAACAAACTTCATCTTCTACTGAAGTTGTTTCACAACCCTATTAAGTCACCACAGACTGAGGTACTATATTGTGCACATTTTCATATTTCAAGAGTTTCCCGCCATACCATATGCTGACACGAATAAACGCAAGACAAAAAAAAGCGTCGCTAAATTTGAGTATGTGGACATGTAAAAGCGTTGCTAAAAACCTACTACACACATAAGGGATAATGCGCGAAATACGTAATTTTCTACAATTCGTATATTAGTTAAGACACATAAAAGCAACGATATTCTCGACGCTTTTTTATGTCCCTCAAAATTTTTAACTCACGTATTTTCGATGCTTTTTAGTAGCGTCGAGAAATACATTTTCGACGCTTTTTAGCGTGAAAGAAAGGCCTAAAAAGCGTCCAAAATACACGCTTTTTGTAGTAGTGTAGTGATAATATATAGCTAATTTCACCATGATTACATTAGTTGACGGAATTTGTGCATGTGCTTTTTTTTTAAAAGGAGTAGCTGACCTTGATGATCATGCTAGATTGCATAATAGCTTTCAATGGCACAAACAATTGATTTGGATGCTATTATTATCGATTAATCTCGTTTACGATTTTTCTTTGAAGTCATTTGTAGAGACATCTAGCTAAACCCTAGGAAGTAGCTTCCTGAGTGATCTTGAGTACATATTCTGTTTTCCCTCGCACTGCTTAGTTTATTGAATCCCCTCGAATTAGCAAGTTTATTATCAATGCATGTGGATCCTAAATTCCCTAGTGTTTTGATAATTGATTTTTATTTGATTTGCTTGATTGAATTGACTTCAATAGTTTAGACCAACCCATTCTCTTTAGTTTTCCGAATAGCTTAGCCTCAGCTTTAGTGGAACTGCCTTCCCTTGGGTTCGACCTAGACTTGCCCTACACCTTGGGTTTGGTTCAGATTTATAAATTTAGTTTAGAGTGGGAAATCTAACTTCCAAGGACCTAGGTTATACCGCCGTGAAGTCGGTGCTGGTCATCGCTCTAGTTTGTCTCCATCCATCACTAGGATGTCCTGATTCTCGGTTAATACAATACCAAGATACCTATCAGGTTGCAACCTCGACCTCTACATCTTACGCGGGGTAACGGATTAAGCATCTACATTTTCAATTTGACTTTGCAAATTTTGACCAGCGTTAACAGATGCAGTTTGAGCACTTTGACTGTCAATCTGATTTTGTTGCTCGTCCTCTCGAACTTCATTGAGTTTGATTTTACTTCCACTTGTCATTATGGAAAGGTGCTCCTTCTTCAAAAACAAACCATCGCGAGCAACAAACACATGATTCGCAGATTTATTGTAGAAGTAATACCCTTTGGTTTCTTTTGGGTAGACCACAAAGTAATCCTTGTCATATTTGGGATGAAGTTTTTCAGAAATAAATTTCTTGTTATATGCTTCGCATCCCCACCTCTTTAGAAAAGACAACCTAGGAGGTTTCTTCGTCCGTAGCAAGGACATTCCCGGATTTTTACAGAAAAACCGCGAATATGAGCGGAGACCAAGCTTAGGCTGGGAGAAATCAGCGCGAATCTAGGTTATTCAGGATTATTCCCCATTTTGTAGGGAGATTGTGGAAGAACTGATAGAGAAGATAAAGATGCCCGACTATAAGTATAATGGAAATACAACACCTAAGTACCATGTGTCAGCGTTTGAAAACCACATGGTGTTGTACGTTATGAAAAACTCGGTCTAGTGTACGACATATCCACCGACCCTAGAGGGGTTGGCAGCTGAGTGGTACGGGGCATCCAAAAAGGATCCGTGTACTCTTAAAACCAGCTGAAGAGGATGTTCATGGAGCACTTTGTCACCCTGGTTGATCATACAAAAATGACAAGCGAGCTTATGTCATTGGTTCTAGGAATAGAGGAACCCCTAAGAGAGTTCATCACCCAGTTCAACAAGGAAGCGACAACCATACCAAACATGAGCCAGGAGGTAGCGCTGCTAGCCATGTAGAGTGGTTTGTTGCCAGTCTCACCATCCAGAGAGTATATGGGGCAGAAGAGCCTTAAAACGCTGCCGAGGCGTTGGGAAAAACGCATGAATTTTTAAAAGCAAATGAAACTAATAGGGCAATGCTTAATAGGAAAGCACCAAACCGACCTCGTTAAAGGGGGAAGAATTCACCGGGGTGAAGAATACGACCAAGATGGATCAGCCCAGCAGAGCTGAGCAAGGTCAGAGGGACGCAGACAAAACGGTCGGGGTGAGAAGTTCGTATCAGACGCGATGAGGTATACCAGGAAGGTTTAACCATTACACCCCGCTCACTCATTCAAGGTCTCATATTTTTAACGTGAGAATAGTTGGTGACAAGTGGTAGAGACCACCAAGAATGGTGAACAGAAATCGTGACCAAAGTAAATAATGCGATTTCTACAAGGACCATGGCCATATCACTAATGAAAGCACGCACTTGAAAGATAACATAAAGGACTTAGTCCGAAGAGGATACTTGAATCAGTTCAAGCAACACTCTAACTCTTCTAAACGAAGGGAAAAGGACAGGTCTGGCCATGACCGTACAGGATGTCACAGAGGTCAAGCTAAGGTTAGAGACCGAGACATCAAACCAAAGGGTAGAGTGTATGTGATCAATGGGGGACCAGTGCATGGTGGGACTGTAAATAAAGCGTGCGCGGACCTGCGAGTAATGATACATCAGATCAATTATAATGAGAAGCGCAAGTGGCCGCCTTTTCCCCCGTAGCCACGAGCTACATATGATGAATATTAGCAGAAAGGCATAATCTACCATCATAACGACCCTCTTGTAGTGACAATGAGAATTGTAAATTGGGAGGTGGATAGAGTACTGATAGATGGTGGCAGCTCAACCAACATCATATACATCAGTGCGTTCAAAGAGCTAAAGCTTGACAAGAAAGACTTGAAAAGGGTGAGCTACGAAGTCAACGGATTTAATGGATATGGGCTAATCCCGGAGGGTATAATTAAACTTTCAGTCCGACAATGTGATCATGGGAAAATCGCTCCTTCACAAAATAAGCGGGGTGATTTCCACCTACGACCTTGCCATGGCGTACACGACCAACTAGGGGTAGTAAGCAAAGCTCAAGGGAAGTCAAAAGACAGCCCAACAGTGTTACATAACAGCCCTAAAGCAGCTTGCTAGGATTAGGCAGCAGTCAGGCTCAGCGCCCAAGCCTATTCAGCGCGCTGAAAGGAAATCAAGGAAAAGGAAGCGAGAAGAATATCACAGGGAGAAAAACAAGCAGAAGCTAGCCTGGAAAACTTCGAGTCGATAAAGGAAGAGGTAGCTACACCATTTCTTAGCAGAGAGCACGTAACTATCGAGTTCATAGTGGGTGACAATTCAAGGACAGTTAGAATTGGAAAAGATATTAACCCTGGGTAGGGTTACACCTCATATAGCTGCTAAGGAAGAACAAAGAAATCTTTGCGTTCTCTACGGATGAAATGTCGGGAATTGACCATGGTGTGATAGTTCACGGGTTGAATGTGAATGAGAACATCAAGCTAGTTGATTTTTGCCTCCCCTTCATCAGGGTGGGGGTGGCTTTAAACTCTAAGGAAAACACAATGTCTAATTCACCAGCCTTGCCCGAGCTCCTAGTCTTAGAGCTCCGGCTGCCTTCGGAGATAGAAACGCCCTCAAGAACTAAGGGTCTTTTTCCCTTATCCTTCCTCTTGGTGTCCGTCGAATTTCTAGGAGAAGGAGCACTGCGAGATGGCAAGTCAGCCAATTCAGCAATCACTATGACACTCCTAGGCCTAGTCGATTTGGTAGTTTTTGAAAGGGGTAGTTTAGAAATTCGAGCGGACTCCCCAACGTCCACATGAGAAGAAGATGGAGGTTCTTTCAAGGATTGCAACTCGGCCGAATCTATGACCGAGTTAGCGAATCGGGGCAAGAAATAACCCGCAGTTTGCTCGGACGCTTCCCTTCTAGAAGAGACGCCTTGCCTTTGACGCTCTTTGAATGAGGTAGTCACTTCTACCACCAACAATCGCTGTCACTAACTGTGACGGTGTTTGTGTTAGTTTTTGTGGTGGTAGTAGTCTCCCCGTCCGTGTTAATTAGATCATAGGGGACCCTTGGGTTTACCAGACTACCGTCTGGATTTCTAACGGCGTACTTGTTGTACATCTCCATGGTTTGAGCCATTTGGGACTGCAGGGATAGAGAAGAATGGGTGGATGTGAGTTGGTACACACTAGAAATGGACACACACCACGAGGGAGACGACTCGTCCCCGTCAACTTTAGACTTCTCAGTCCAAGGCGAACGGTCGACCTCATGAAGAGAAATGATGAAGCGTAGTGTTGAGCCAAATTTTATAACAAAAAAAAAAAAAGAAAAACAAAACAAAGTAAGAGTGGAAGAAAAAGAGGCAGGTGGTTACCTTCGTCCATGTAGAAAACTTGGAAAGTTTATAAGGATGACCAGAAAATTAAAAGACTCTGACCGGAAACATCAAACATATGGTCGAGCTCTTGATGTTTGGGGAAGAAATCACTTTCTTTATCTAAAACGCTCTGACGTCTCTTTAGAACTCTCAAAGTGCCGTAGTATTAAAACGAAGCCAAACATCCCATATTTATAGACAAAATTTATTCATGCAAAATGGTAAATCTGCCTTTCCCACCAAAAAATTCGAACGGTTACTTTTTGTAAAAGTTAACCTAGAATTAAAATGGTTGAAAATCGATTCCGTCACTTTAAACGGCACAGAAGGCGAATGGGCTAACGACACGTGAAAATAGACGGCCAAGTCAGCCGAATCAAAATCGTTGTCTAGAAATTCCGGACAACAGGTGTCCTCACTGAAAAAGATAGTCGGCCTGCTGCATTCGACAAACCTCAAGATCTAAAAGTGTCCGAATAGAGGAATCAAATGTGAACTAGACCAAGCGTTCGACCCAAGGGAGAAATCCTCATATAAGACGCACGGTGATGTCCGTATTCCCTGACATATTTGGACGAGTAGAATATCAAAGGAGGCGGCCCATAGAGTACGAGCCACCCCTTTCTAAAGGGTAAATGTTTGGGGTAAAAATTACCCAAAAACATGGACCAATCCCATGGTGACACGTCGCAAATAAAAGGGCGACACGTGTCGCTATAGGAAAATGAAACGTATGTAAGCCCTACTAAGAGCACCTATAAAACAGATAAAAGGGCTTCCTTACATCAGGAGGCCCAAATCCTGAGAAAGTTGCAAAATGGTGCCCCCAAAGACATGTGTCCATGAGTGATTACGCCACCAATAAGAAAACGTCATTATAGGGTAATAATCCTAAAAGACATAGATCCCCATCCTTATAAATACCCCAATCATTGATGGAAAGAGTGGATTGTGACATAACATTCAATTGAGCATTAAAAATAGCTCCAACTTCTCTCTACTTTCTCTCTCTAGCTCTTTCGATTTAAGGTTACTAACATAACCGTCGGAGGCATATATTCCGCAAACGAAATATTCGTGTTTTCAAGTGTCCGGGCCATTTGTCAGAAGAACATGACCAGTGTCCCAGGGGAAATCACAAAATCACCCGAAACAACTAGTGCAATCTGCATATCTAAAGAACCAGTCCATCATTCAAGAGTTAAGAATATTCACAAAAGGCATCGCTTCCTTAAGGATAGTGTTAAAAACTATTTGATTAAATTAGATTTATGCCACACTAAAAATTAAATTGCAGATTATTTAACAAAACACTTGAGTAGAGAAAGGCACGAGAATATAAAAATGGAACTTTAGATATTTAAGTTAAACTAAAGAAAATGCTCAAGTTTCTCGAGTGTGACTCTCTAACCGACGTGCTTTAATTAAAATGTATACTATGTGTAGATACCCATTTATGTCTCCCCAAAACAAAACCCGGTGATGAGTATCTTTCGCGTCGAATCATAATCGAATGAAGTGAAAGTGTGGAAAGTCTAGTGTTGCGGATAGTTTTAATTTCTTTTCTTCTCTTTCTGTTTTTGAAAACCTATTTTAAGAAAACAGCCAATTCAGTTTGGTTTGGTACACAGCAAGGGTCCAATAATGGTGTAATTGGATGGGGTTTGAAAAGAGCTTTCCAACGATATATTATAAGCCCAATTCCGATGAATAATGAGGAAGTTATGGCCAAATTACTAAACTGGACCCGGTTTGATCCTTATATGCAGCCCAATGATCAAGAGGAGGGCCTAATATGTATTTATCATTCCTAATGAAATTAGAATTTATTTTAGTCTTCTAGATTATTCTAGAAGGTTATTTTCATTCCTAATTCAATTAGCATTGATAAATTGACTTTGGTTGACGTTTTGGAGTTTTAATCAGAATAAAATAGTATTTTTAAGGAAAATACGATTTTGCCCTTCTATACGGCTAAATATTATCTGAATTTAGAAAACTCATGAAAATATTAATTAGCGCCTGACGACAAACATTAGCGCCTGGCGCTAGCTGTAGCGCCTGGCGCTAGCTGTAACGCCTGGCGCTAATGACCAGCGCGTGACGCTAACTTTTTTATCCTCGTTGAAATTGTGATTTGTTTTTCTATCCGTTTGGCTGATTTTCTCTATAAATAGCCTCCTAAAACCTCTGTTTTTCTCATCAATTCTCATAAAAAAATCAACAACTCTCTAATTCTTTTCTCTCTCTAAGCAAAAGCTCTCTCTCTCTCTCTCTCTTTTCTAAACTAGCCTTCTCTTATAAAAAATTCTGCATTCACAAGACCAAGAAACACCTAGCATAATTCGAAGTTGCCTTCGCCCTAGACATGAAAGGTTTAATTTCTGAGGGTTTGGTCCCAAATCTCTTTCAATTATTTAATTTAATTGTTTGTTTTTATTTTCCTTGAAGTTACTAACGCGTGTATTTTGTTATTAGAAAGAGATACGAGGCATCCAAGTAAGTGCTTGAATGATTTTATTGATATTATGATTTAGAAATCATGTCTAGGTTGTTATTATAATTCCCAATGTCATGTTAGGGTGTTTTGATCTTCCTAGTATCATGGTTAGGGTAACAACTAAAAATTCCTAATATTCATAATAGTATCATGTTAGGGTTAAATATTTGATTTTTGTTGTTTAGTGACATGCTAGGGTTTGTTATTAATCTTGTTAGTATCATGCCTAGGATCTTACAATTTTTATGCTTTAACATGATTATGATAAATATGATCATGATTATTATGATTATTATAATTGTTATGATTATTATTATGTTGCTTGATATTTATTGTTATTGCTTGATCACGCCTTTTATGCATGTTTAAAGGGAATTTGTTCTTGTAATCATGTTTAATATGATAATTAATAATCTTGTTTAGGGTTAATTTGATTATAAATCAAGTGATCACAAATAATAGATTTATTTGTACAATTAATATTCAACCAACATAGATAAACAGGTTTAGGGTTAATCCTATTGATTGCATGTTAGTCAAAAAGCGCACATGAATACGATCAGAATAAAGTAGAGGCCTATTATTAGGGCATGTTCAATCTCTTTTAGGTTAGATTTGTACCTTTATCCCCAAACTAACAGTCATGGTTCCAGACCTATTGGAGTTAACGATCTCCTAGATCGTTAAGGGGTGTAACCTTCACCTCGTAAACGGTTTACAAGTTCCTAAAACTTGTTCGCGACTCTTTTGCTCTAGCTTTCTTCCCTTTGGACGCCACCATGCTTAAGTGTATGATCACAGTGGGGTTCAAGCTAGGGGTAATGCTTGAAATATTCCCTATAGTTTTTTTTGCGACTTCGTTGGGGATGATTTCTATTTTAATTCCTGAAATTTATTTCGGCAATGATTTAGAATGAGTGGATGAGACTCGAAAAGTTCTAAGTATTTCATGTGCGTAATTTTGATTAACATTATTGTCATATGCATAAAAAAGATCTCATTGGAAAGACCATATGTAATGAGTTAAAACATAGATTTTTACATGTAGGAAAGTTGAGGAATATCTTTCACAACTAGGATCGAAATAATGATGCGCGAAACTGGAAAATTGTATCGAGCACAAAAAGCTGCTGAGGCATGTAGGAACTAGCGTCAGGAAACAAAGTCTAGCGCCACTTATTTGACTTTAGTGCCAGGCGACAGCTTCTGTCACCAAGCGCTAAAGCCAAATTGTGGCGCCGGCCTCTTTTAGCTGGCGCCAAGTTTTTCCAATACCGAGCAAGAAATATGCGTCCTAATTTTGATCAGTTTTTAGCACTATTTGCTCGATCCTACTTCCAGATTGAGTTTTTCTCACTTTTCTAAACCCCATATGTGTTCTACATATGGACATAACCCTTTGGGAATTCATGCTCCATCTACCTGATTGAACGCTCTAAGCAACAAAGGGTACATCCGAGAATATTGAATTCACCAAACCATGGAAGCGAGTTTTTCTAAACTCGTGGTGTCCCATCCACTCGCGCTAACCCTTCGCGGTTAGGGTTCCGCGCGGTGCATCCGGACAATTCACCATGGACCCTTTATTGACTAACCCATATCCCGAACTTTAGAGAACTAGAGCCATGGTTATGTTGCAAACTCATTGCATCATGTTGTGCCTACTTGAGTAATTGTGCATTATTGGTTGTGCATCCTATATATGTTTTTCCTAACCGTTTGTTTGACTTGTGTTAAGATTAAACAAACTGATTTATGACTAAAGGAACTTTGCCTAATTAATTAATTAATTAATTTAAGTAATTAGAGTCTAATAATTTAATCAGAGTTGACTTAGTACGACTTTAGGCATACCTTGTAGAGTAATAATACCGAAACCAGTTCCAAATCGACGTTCCAGCAATGGCGCCAAGATTAAAATTGCAGCGCCACTTTGTGGAGCGTAGCGCCTGGCGACAATCCTGTTGTCTGGCGCTACAGTGCAAAGAGAGGCGCCTGTCCTGTCGTTTTGGCGACAGTTCGGTTGTTGCTCAAGTCATCACCTTATATCTAATTAAACAGTCTTCTAGTCAATTCAGTTAATTTTTACTGGCAATAATACCTTGGCAAGTCATTAATCGAGTCTAAGCACTAAGTCTCATAGTCTTACACAAGAGTCAAAGCATGTCACTTACACTCACCATATAAAGCACACACTAATGTACACGTTGACCATGTCTAAGGGAGTCTTGTATGCCCGTATTTTCCGTCATTTTTTTAGGGGGGTAAGTCGGATATTACTCCTCCAATTAAACCACTTGTTTGAACCCTATACTTTACTCCCAAAAATATGTACCCTATTTTTGTTTTTTTCTTTTTCAAAACCGTATAGTCAAAGTCAATTAGAGTCAAGCCATTAAAATAAAAATGGTTTAATTTACAGCGCGTGGTCTAGAAAGGAAGGGCGTTTGATTAAAGACAACCTTTTTATTCAAGTCCAACTTTTTGACAAACCGATCGCTCGTAAAAAGAAAGCTAAGACAATAATGGCAACTCAAGAGGAAGTTAATGAGCTCAGGATCCAATTGATTACTGTGACTAAGTCGTTAAAGGTTTTAACCCTCAAAATCGATGATCCTGTGAAACAACAACAGATGGACCTCATGCAAGAGAGTCTGAGCAAACTGTCTAGTGATTATAAGTTTCAAGGAATTAGCTCACAAAGGGTCTCGGTGGATAAGGATCTTCTTCCGCAGAATTTCAATGCCAACGACATCACGAAATTCAAAGCGACTAACAACCCTTACTTTCATCTAAGAGCCTTCGAAACAATAATGAGTATTAAGGGTATTGATAAGAAGGTGTTTCCCTCGTTGTTCTCCCTATCTCTCGAAACCGTTTGCCAACAATGGTTCTTTTCTCTTGAGAAAGAAAGAACCTCTACTTGGGAGTCTGTAGTAAACGTTTTCATTAATAGATACAAGTGCAATATTCAAGTTGAGACTGACTATAGGGAACTTGAAATCCTCAAGCAGAAGGAGAATGAAGGTTTTACCTCTTTCTTCAACAAATGGAGAGAAACCTTTGCTAAGATGATTGAGGTACCAAGCGAAAAATAATATGTGAGGTTATTCATCAAAAACCTTCAAGAGAAGTACTCTAAGCATCTCTAATACTAGAATAATCTCCATACCTTCAAGGCCGTCTATGACATTGGAATCAATATTGAAGATGATCTGGCTAAGCTGAAAGCTGCTAACAGTAACTCCAATAGTGGCTGGAAAGGCAAGAAGAACGACAATCCTTCTTCTTCCAAAACTACCCACTCAAACAATGTGAGTACCTTTAACTTAAGTGAAGTCCTTGCTATGAATGAACAAGGGCAAAAGAAACCATTTAGGAGGAACTTTACTCCTATAGGTATGAGTTATGACACCGCATTTGACCGATTAAATGCAAAAGGTCTTATAACTCCTATTGGACCATTTGGGGACCCACCGGTCGAGAAGAGGACGGCTAATTGGAATCCCAATGCACATTGCAAGTATCACCAAGGAAGGGGCCATCATACCGAAAATTGTTGGAAGCTTAATGAAGCTATCTAAGATTTAATCAACAACAACAAACTGCCATTGCCTCCTGCCAGTAAGAAGTCAAGCATTGATAATGCACCTCTCGCTCACTCCTTAGCCATTTCTGATGAGGAAAACGAGGATGATCCCTCATCCCTCACTAAACCTATCGAAGAAATCAATGCTATTGAAGAAGAGGAGGAGATCTTTTTCGATGCCATGGATTACTTTTCTGAATTAGCAAGTGAAGAGGATATACAATTGCTTACATTGTCCATGTTGGAGGGATCAAACTTGCTGCGTGAAGCTCTTGAAGTTGCGAAGAAACAATTAGAAGAACTTCAGGAAAAGTGTGACAAGGTCCCATCCACAAATAAGAAACCCTTTTCCCTACAAGTAATTGAAAAACCCAAGAAGAGTAATAGACTCTATACTCCAATTAGGATTCCATACGCTAAAATGTTCAATATGCTCTCCGAGAGTGGCGAGGCCAAACCTCTCGAAACGACACCATTTTGAATCATTAAAAAGGACAGATAGGTTCTACTGTCAATATCATCAATCAGGGGGTCACACTATTGAAAAATATTTTAAATTTAAAGATTTAATTCAAAAAATGATTGATGACAAAAAGTTAGTCCAAATTCCACAAGAGGAAGACACAAGTATTAACGGAGTTTGGGACAGTGATGAAGAAGACGTTTACTTAAAAGACATTGTAGGACCTCCACCTTCAGTGTCAGATGCCATGGATGACTTCTGGGTCGAAGAAGATTCATCTATAGACTTCCTCACAAGATCGAGGAGAATGCAACCTCCTATTTCGACACAACCTATACCAACTACGCAGCAAGTTCCCATACCTATCATAGAAGACAATGATATTGTCAAGAAGTTCAAGAAAACCAAGGTTGAAATGAATGTATGGAAGCTTCTAGCAACATCTCGAGAACATAGGTTGGCAGTGATGAATGCCTTGGATAATAGGGATAGATTATGACACAACTCCTGAGGGGTTGGCTAACTACCTTACTAGTGATCTCCCTAGTCCTATCAACTTGATCACCTTTTCCGACAAGGATTTACCTCCAGAAGGTTACAAGCATTATAAGGCATTAAACCTCACATAAGTCTGCAAGAGAATGAACGTCTCTATGGCTCTTGTAGACAATGGATCAACCATTAATGTTTGTCCACTCAGAACTGCGAGGATGCTAGGCATAAGGGATCAAGATCTAACCCCGTCAACACAAGGAATAAGAGCTTATGACAACACTCGTTGTCAAGCTCTTGGCAAGATTACTATGAATATAATGGCGGGAGCTATAGAACACGCTACTAAATTATTCCAAGTAGTAGATATTAAAGTTTCATTCAATTTATTGTTGGGACGCCCTTGGCTTCATGACCTAAACGCCGTCCCTTCATCTCTCAACCAACAGGTAAAGGCCATAGTTGGAGGAATTTCCATTACGATCGATGCTTCGCCCATGAGGATTAAAGCCATAGAAAATCCAATAATTAATGTGGAGCACGATGAAGATGATGAAGATTTGTGGGGCTTTAATGAAGAGGTCTCCTTAATCGAGGAGGATGAAAGGACCCCTCTCTGCCACGACCCCCACTCCAATATGATAGTGAAGGCTATTATAAAGGAACAAGGACATTTTCCCGGGATGACCCTAGGAAAGAATAAAGGAATAGCAAAATTGCTGGAATCACCTGGCCTCCCTAAATTAGACACTTTCGGACTTGGTTTTGAACCGACTCGGGAAGATCTCAAGCGAGCCCAAGAAAAATCAAAAGCACGTAGGAACGCTCGCATCCAAAAGAAAGCAATCCCAATGGATCGGTATCCTCTTACCCTCAATGGACAATTCATAAAAGAAGGAGAGGACTACCCATGCTACGAATTTCCCAAACCTTTTGTCGTAAATGGCATAAGGCAACCGGGATTCGAAATTTTCCTAGATTGCTATTTGCTAGAGGAAATCTCAACCCCTACCCACAAGGAGAAAGCACCCTCATGCTTTGACTTTAATGTCATGGGATTACTATTTGGGCGAGAAAAAGATGAGCCAACGTACATAGAGGATAACTCCTCGTTCACCCAAACGGTCCTACAAAGCGAAAGCTTTGATCCCTCAAAGCTCATCACTCTAGCGGAAGGATCACTACAAGGGTGGCGCAAGACAGTCAAGGTGACTACTCCAAGCGGAAGGAGAATCTCGATTACGATAGGGCAAGGACCGATGTTCGTAGAGTCGTCTGAGTCAGAGTCAGAGTCAGAGTCTTTTCCTGTAGAGTCATCTAAGTCCTTAGTTGTAGAACCCTCTTCTTCTATCTCTTCCCCTAGGATATTTAGCGATCAAGTCCCTGAGGACATTTCTCTCTTCCATGTAATGATTTCCAAATTTAATAATATGTCATCTTCCTCTTACTCCTTGTGTTTTTCTTTAACCTAAGATGACGAGCATTGCTTAACTAACAATGAAAATGACAAAGAACTTATTAAAGCAATGGAAACACTTGAAAAGAAAACACCGATAATTGAGGAAACTGAGACGGTTGATATCTCAAATGATTCAACAAATAAAAGAGAAGTTAAAATCGGATTAACACTTAATGAACAAGAAAGAACCGTTTTAATCAATTTACTTAAAGAATTTATCGATGTATTCGCTTGGTCATATGAAGATATGCCATGCATTAATAGAGAAATAGCTTAACACACCATACCTCTAATTCCAGAAATGAAACCTGTAAAACAAAAGTTACGTTGAATGAAACCCGACGTAGCTCTTAAAATAAAAGAAGAAGTTCAAAAACAAATAACTACAGGTTTTATCAAGGTATCCAAATACCCCAAATGGGTCTCCAACGTCGTCCTAGTTCCAAAAAAGGATGGTAGGGTAATAATGTGTGTCGACTATCGAGATATAAAAAAGGCAAGTCTAAAGGACGACTTCCCTTTACCACACATCGATTTTCTAGTAGATAACACAGCGAATCATGCACTCTCTTGTTCATGGATGGATACGCAGGGTACAATCAAATTCTCATGGAGGAAGAAGACATGCAGAAAACAACCTTCATAACACCATGGGGTACTTACTACTACACGGTAATGTCATTCGGGTTTAAAAACGCGGGTGCTACTTACCAACGAGCAGCGACTGCCTTGCTCCATGACATGATGCATAAAGAAGTTGAGGTATATGTGGACGATATGATTGTAAAGTCAAAAGATCGCCCAGGCCACCAAATAGCCATGAGAAAATTCTTCGAAAGGCTAAGAAATTATAATATGAGGTTGAATCCATCCAAGTGTGCTTTGGAAGTCACCTTAGGCAAGCTTTTGGGTTATGTCATAAGCTCTAGAGAAATAGAGATAGACCCAACCAAGATCAAGGCAATCATGTCAATGCCACCGCCCAAAACCGAGAAGCAAATTTGAGGATTTATTGGCCGGTTGCAATACATAAGCAGGTTCACATCAAAATTGACAACAATATGTGAACCAATTTTCAAAACTCTTAAAAAGAATGTACCAGTAATATGGGATGACGAGTGTCAAAAAGCCTTTGGAAAGATCAAAGCCTAACTCGCAAATCCTCCCGTATTGGCACCAGCACTTCTGGGAATACATCTTAGGTTGTACTTAACAGTCACCAAAGAGACAATGGGAGCCATGCTCGCACAAGAAGTAGAAGGCAAAGAAAATGCAATCTACTATCTAAGTAAAAAGATGCTCGAGTATGAGGTACGCTATACACCACTTGAGAAATTGTGCCTCGCATTGATTTGGGCCACAACCAAGTTAAGACATTACATGCTCGTGCATCCCGTCTTTGTAGGTTCCCGATGAGATCCACTCAAATATTTATTCGAGAAATCTACACTCAATGGGCACATATCAATATGGATAGTAAACTTAGCCCAATTCGATGTTAGATTCATGCCTCAAAAAGCTATCAAAGGATCTGTGGTTTCAGATTTTCTAGCGAACTTTCCAATAGAAGATTCGACGCCAATACATGACAATGAATTTTCAAACAAAGACTTGATAGTCATCGAGGACGATACATGGAACTTATACTTTGATGGAGCCTCAAACCAAAAGGGATATGGCGTTAGATTATTACTAGTATCACCTAAAGAAGAGCATGTTCAAATCTCCATAAAGCTTGATTTCAATGTTACCAACAACGCTACTGAATACGAAGCATGCGTGGTAGACCTTGAAACAGCTTTGGCATTGGGAGTGAAAAAATTACGGATATTCGGAGACTCTTCATTTATCATCAACCAGATCTCTAAAAGATGGAAAGTAAGGACCGAAAGTCTAGCCCGTTACCAAACTTATCTGGAAACTCTCACTAATCAGTTAGAGAAGGTGGAATACACGCATCTACCTAGAGAAGAAAATAAATTTGCTGATGCCTTAGCAAGACTAGCCTCAATGGTTAGGATTCCTACGGAAATCAAGCAAATGCCTCTAACTATAGAAAAAAGGCATAAACCGGTCTATATTCAAGCTATAGAAGATGATGAAGTGATCCAAGATGAAGAAGAAGAAGAACAATGGTATACAGATATACTTAATTATGTCACCAAAGGAGAATACCCTCCCCATGCTGACAAAAGAGCAAAACGAGGATTAAGACTCTTGGCTTCCCAATACGTACTAATAGACAACGAGTTACATAGAAGGGTACTTAAGGGTCGAGCTCTCTTATGTGTAGGAAAAAAGGATGCTCAAAGAGCAATGAGGATAGTCCACGAAGGAATTTGTGGAACTCACGTAAATGGCAAATGCTAGTCCAAAAGATAATGCGAGAAGGATACTATTAGACTACATTATGGCATTCAACATCATCATTCTTCTCCTTATAGACCTCAGGGAAACGGAGCAGTCAAAGCGGCTAACAAAAATTTAAAGACTATCATCGAGAAAATGACAGAAAATTACAAGGATAGGCCTGACAAACTCCACTTTGCATTATGGGGTTATCGCACGTCAATTCGCACATCAACAGGAAATACGCCATTTTCCTTGGTTTATGGAATGGATACCGTACAACCTGTAGAACTAGAGATACCATCTCTACGCATTGCATTAGAAAGCAAACTCGATGAAGTTGAATGGACTAGGGCGAGATATGAGGAGCTAATTCTACTTGATGAAAAACGACTAGAAGCCCTACATCATACTCAATGCTATCAAGCTCGTATGGCTAGACATTTTAATAAGAAGGTCAAGATAAGAAACATCAAAGTAGGAGACTTGGTGTTAAAAGCATTTAGGAAAAATGTTTTAGATACAAGGGGAAAATTTAGGCTTATTGGTCTGGACCCTATATTGTCAAAATAATCCTATCAGGAGGTGCAACAAAATTAACTGATATGGATGGCAATGAGTTCTCGAACATGACAAATCTTGACCAACTTAAAAAGTACTATCCATAATTACTTAAGTAGGATACTCAAGAGAGCTACGTTTGGACTGATTCCTTAAGAAAGGATACGTAGGCAACCCTTTACGGGTGCAATCACTTTATCCTTTTCAAACCTTATACGTGCAATTAGAATTGATTTTAGTCTTCTAGATTCTTCTAGACGGTACTTTTCATTCCTAATTCAATTAGCATTGATAAATTGACTTTGATTGACTTTTTGGAGTTTTAATTAGAATAAAAGAGTGTTTTTAAGGAAAATACGATTTTTCCCTTTTGTACGGCTAAATTTTATCTGAATTTAGAAAACGTGTGAAAATATTAATTAGCGCCTGACGACAAACATTAGCGCCTAGCGCTAATCCTTGGCGCCTGGCGCTAATGACCAGCGCTTGGCGCTAACTTCCTTTATCCTCGTCAAAACACTAATTTGTTTTTCTATCCGTTAGGATGATTTTCTCCATAAATAGCCTCCTAAAACCTCCCATTTTCTCATCAATTCTCATAAAAAAATCAACAACTCTCTAATTCTTTTCTCTTTTTTTTATTTTTTTTTGACAAAAGCAAATAAAGCGAAAACTTACAGCGAGAAATTAACTAAATTACTTCTACACCAACCCGCAATATTATGAGCCTTTGTTAGCTGATCCCTACTTACTTTCCAGATAGTACACATATCAAAAAGTCCTCCTTCCTTCAATAAGACTCCAATAGTCCAAAGAAGTCTCACCTCCTGTCTGTTGGGACAACGCAAAAGCTGAATGATAGCCATAGAATCAGTGAAGATTGTGATGCGTTGGAAACTTTTTAAGTGAGCCCATTTGATGGCTTCTATGCAAGCTAAGAGTTCAACATGTAAAGCTGAAATAGCTTTACCATAACCTCCTCCCCCATCCACGAAATTAACTGCATCCGAAGAATAATCCCATCCAAAACCCGCATTTCCCGTATTCTTCTGCTAAGATCCATCCACCATAATAATTATCTCCGTATTCCCTTCTAGGGGGCTTCCTGGGAGAAAGTTTCGACTTCCAATGTTGAATCTGCTAAAACCCGGTGGCTGATCTCCTGTACTTTCCAGATTACGGGGAACCACCCTATACCTTCCTCTAGGATTTAGGAAAGTCTCAAGACTACTCATTGTCTGGTCAAAATGTCTGTAGTAGTCTGCTAAGTAACCCCTCTCATTTCTAAAAACCCTCCCATTCCTAGTTAACCATAGACTCCACAATACTCCTATGAAAGTATGTAGTCTCTTACTATGCTTCCCATCCTCGCTATGAAAAAGCCGGATATGTTGTTGAATCTAGTGTCTTAAAGGAGTAGATTCATCAATTTCAGAGCTAATATGCAAGTCGCAATTCTGCCAAGCATACCTCGCAAAAGAGCACAACCGAAAGAGGTGTTGTAAGTCCTCCTCCTCCATACCACAAGAATCAAAATCTTCGTCTATATCCACCCCTCGATATTTCAAATTCGACTTGACAGCCTACCCATTCATGACTAATTTCCATAAAAATAAACTCCACTTTGGTAGAATATTTCATCTCCAAATTAGCTTGAAGAAAAAATAGTCTTGCTCCTGCCCCTGTTCCAAAGAAAAAGAATGTAATAAGAAGGCATACTCAGACTTCACAATATAGTTGCCCGTTGGGTGTAAATTCCAGAATAGGAAATCTTTCTCATCAGTTTCCGGCAATTCCATATCGAGAATATTTTTATCCGTCTCCCACTCAAATCTTTCCCGGACCATAGCAGCATTTCATTTTCTTGGATTATTTAAGATAAGGTCCTTAACCTTCCCAGAACCAACATCACGAAGTAACAAGTCCGACCTCAATTTAAGAATAGCTACCTGCACCCACTTCTTGTTTGCAGTTTTGACTCTTTCTCCATTTCCAATCTTCCAAGCATATCCCCGGATCATTTTGTTCCTCACATCTCGAAAACCCCTCCTTCCCCAAGAAATATTTCCCACAGTACCATCCAAAGGTGTATGTAGGGAATAATTTCAAGCCTTAAAAATCCCACTAGCTCGAACCCCACTGTGATCATACACTAAAGTACGGTGGCGTCCAAAAGGGAAGAAGATAGAGCAAAAGAGTCGCCAACAAGTTTTTAAGGAACTTGTAAACCGTTCACGAGGTGAAGGTTACACCCCTTAACGATCCAAGAGATCGTCAACTCCATAAAGTCATGAACCAGATAAGGGTCCGGGGATGAAGGTACAAATCCAACCTAAAAGAGATTGAACCTGCCCTAATAATATGCCTCTACTTTATTCTGCTCGTATTCATGTGCGCTTTCTGACTAACATACAATCAATAGGATTAACCCTAAACCTGTTTAATTTATGTTGGTTGAATTTAATGCACAAATAAACTATTATTGGTGATCACTTGAATTATAATCACAATTAGCCCTAACAAGATTATTAAATATCTTATTAAGCGTGATTGCAAATACCGAATTCCCTTTAACCTGCAATAAAAGGTGATCAAGCAATAACAATATATAATAATATGCATATCAAGCAACATAATAAATAATCATGATAATTAATAATAATAATCATAAATGTTAGAAATAACATAGGAAGCATCATATTTTTAATCATACTTGATATTAAAAACACCCTAGACATGATACTAGGAATATCATAATAACAATATAAACATGATGTCTACATCATAAAATCAATTAATCAATAAAGTACTTACTTGGATGCCTCGTACCTCTTTATAATTACAAAATACACACGTTAGTAACTTCAAGGAAAATAATAAACAAATGAATTAAATTAAATAATTGAAAGAGAGATTTGGGACCAAACCCTCAGAAATTAAAACCTTTCACGTCTAGGGCGAAGGCAACTTCGAATATGGCTAGGTGTATCAAGATCTTGTGAATGCGGAATTTTGTATTAAAAAGCAAAATAGAAAAGAATACTAAAGAATCAATGTTATTGATGATTGATGATGAAGATAGTTGATAATTGGTGTTGACAATCCGTCCATGAAAACGGAGTTTTTGATACGATATTTATAGAGAAAATCAGCCAAAAAAGATAATTTATCAAAACAGAGTCTGAAGGCCACAGAACCACCTTGGCGCCAGCCCTGGCTCATTGGCGCCAGGACCAGTGGTTAGCGTCAGGCGCCAATGGCTAGCGTCTGGCGCCAATCCTGGTTCCAGGCTCCAAGGCCTGGGGTTGGACGCCAAACCGGCTTTTAACGCATTTTCGAAATTCTGATAAAATTCCCGTACTAGAAGATAAAATAATATAATTTCAGTCGAAAATGCTTTTTGATCTAATTAAAACTCTAAAGAATCCTAATTGAATTAAGAATGATGAGAACCTTCTAGAATGTTCTAGAAGACTAAAACCAATCCTAATTACATTAGGAATGATAAATCATATTAGGCCCTCCCCTAGATCATTGGGCCGTACTTAAAACTCAAACCGGACCCAGTTTAGTAAATTGGCCATAACTTCCTCAATATTCATCGGAATTGGGCTAATAATATCGTTGGAAAGGTCTTTGCAAGCCCCATCCAACTACACCACTATTGGACCCATATCATGGACCAACCAAACTGGATTGGCTGTTTTCTTAAAATAAAGTTTTCAAAAACAGAGAGAAGAGAAAAGAAAAGAAAAGAAAATAAAACTTTCCGCAACACTAGACCTTTCCACACTTTCGTTTCATTCGATTATGATTCGACGTGAAAGGTACTCATCACTGGGTTTGGTTTTGGGGAGACACAAATGGGTGTCTACAGAAGCCCCCACTTTGACTGAGTTTGGAGAAACGCAAGTTTCGAAAACGAAAGTCAATGTAACGATAGGGTCGGAGAATGATTCAGAACGTTCTGCGATCCTAAATCAATCTTGTAACGCCGATACCTGCAAAACTAGCATTAGTTAAACAGATAAAAGAGTTAAGAAACGCGTATCTTGCACCGTCGAGCACACTTCTCTGAAAGTAACCGATCTGTTTTGATGACCTCCTGCAAGCTAGAGAATGTCATCCCGCTTGAAAACCGCTACGCCTTGTAACTGCTTCCAAATTAGAAGATTGCTTCGCCTGAAACTATCCTCTCCGCCGTGATAATATTCCACGTCCAAGGGAATACCATCGAAAATTATTTCTCTTGAAATAATTCTCATCCGCATTATGATCACGTTCCATGCCTCAGGAACTATGATCGAAGACAATTTCGCCCGAAATTACCTTCAGTTGTTTGTGACAACTTTCCGCAAGCTAGGGAATGATGCCGAAGACATCTTCTCTTGAAGTCATCCTCATTTTATGCGATAATCTCCCAAAAGAAAATACCGAAGATCCACGACCGTCGATCTTTAAAAGTTCGCCTGAACCTATATGTCGGTGCCTTTTGCTAATGAACCTGTATGTCGGTGCCTTTTGCTAATGAGCCAATGCTTAGGCGCTTTAAGCTTAGTGAGACGATCTTTTCATTAGGTCGATCACTTTATGTAATCAAGCCGATTACCTAATCATGTCAAATTGCTTAGAGGGGCTAACTGGCGTACTAAGGAACCCAGAATATATTGCAGAAGACTAGTACAACCCCAGAAGGTGGCTGGCTGCTTTGGCGTCGCTGAAAATCAATCAGCGCCAGACATGTGGCATTAGCGCCATGCGCTGAAATTGGCGTCTGGCGCCAAGCACAGAATGTGACGCCAATGCCTAGGTACTGGCGCCAGCACGGGAATCACTTTAAATTCCCGTTTTCAGTTCATTTCATGCTCTGGTTTGTTGCGAACGCTGCTCGAAAGAAGTCGGAACTTCAATTGATCGTTGCTCATTCGTTTCTCAACCGAATTCGCTCAAATTTGTTGCAAATCAAAGCTCTTTTCATCCATATTCCCGATGTATGTAAGTTTTCTTCCAACTCACACCGGTTTTTATGAATTTTTGGCATATTCAATCAAAAATTTCATGAGAATTCGAAACTTATAATGCTCAATTTGCTTTGTTTATCAAGTTTTATGCCATGAAATTGCTTGTTTATGTTTATATATTGCTTTGGAAGTAATTTGAGACTTGTTTGACTCAATTTGGCGAAGAAATGAGCAATCTGCCATTGTTGGACCTCCTAAGGTCGTGAAAAACAATGTGGCTCGTTCTTGATGTTTTTGCTAGCAATTCTTGTTCAATTTGTCACAATAATCACTATAGTGTTGCAAGAAATTGTTTGATTGCTTGAAAAAATGCTGTCATGCTCAATTCGAAGTTGTGCTATGTTTTAGTATTACGTACTCTGTTTTTGCGAACATAGTATCATGCGGCTAGGCAAACCTTTAAATACTATAGAACCTTGATTTATGATGATTCTGCACAATGTAGCATGGCTAGACAACGAGGCTCAGGTTCACGGTCCCGAAACACTAGACGGGAGCATGAGCCCGTGGAGGACGACACTACACCGTCCACTTCGCTTGGTCAGTTCCCAGAGTGGGATGAGCAGACCTTGTTCTTTGCCCCTGTCCACCACATTTCTGAGAGGGTGAGATGGGGAACCGAGCCTGGAAGGACACGACATCACGGCTCTTGCTGCGATGGCCTAGGCGATTTGTATAGGATGCATATCGCTAGAGATCGAGAGACGAGACTCCTATGGGAGTCTTGCGGACTGGTTGCCCTGTTTGAGACCTCCGAGGCTATGGTTGCCTCAAGCGGGGGTCACCACGTAGTACGCGCTCTGGTGGAGTTCTTTTGGGACACCACCAACACCTTTCATTTTCCATGGGGTGAGATGATGGTCACTCCTACAGACTTCAGTCTCATCACAGGACTGGAGTTCTCTTCTGTGCCGCTGCCATTCGACGGCGGTATCGACGTCTTTTCTCCATAGGTCGAGGAACTACTGGGGCTGATTGCTGTTCGGGCCCGAGCTGAGGTCGAGACGACTCAGTTTAGTGCTAGAGGGATTCGCCGCTCGACGCTGGCAGCGGCTCTTGATGACGATGCGACCACCCGAGAGCAGCGGGTGCGCATCTTTGTGCTGATGTTGTTGTCAGGGACATTCTCCCCTGATAGGGGTAGTAGGGCGTTGCTTTACTATCTCCCTGCTATTCGCGATCTCCGGCGGATCGGGACTTATGACTGGGCCAGCTTGGCCTATACTGACTTCGTTCGCGCACTGAGGGACTCGTGTCGCCACCGGTCTCTTAGGACGAATGTCGCTTTGTCTGCTTTCTGGAAAGTTTTAGAGGTAAACATTATTCCCTGTAAAGTTTAGCCCTATATGCATAGTTAGCATTTACTCGTGCTTTAGCTTTTTGTAGATCTGGTTCTATGAATACTTTCCTTCCATTGCGCTGCCGAGACCATCGCCGAGGGGGTATCCAGTGAGCGCCTCTTGGGGCGGCCACCATGTGGATCTGTCTACTGCACGTGTCCGGAGTCGGATCATCTCGGTACGATTTTTGGTGCTTATCTTGCTCTTCTGCGACGTTTTATACATGTTCTTACCCGATTGGTATTTTTATAGGGACCCGAGGTAGTATACCGGCCATGGGGTGGTTGGACAGTCCCTGGATTAGCTGCACAGTACTCTGCTGAGCGCCGTTACTTTCTAGGGGACCTACGGAGCGGTTGCGTATTTAGGAGAGAGAGTTGCTAGACAGCACTCTTCCGATGCCTTTGTCGTTCCTGCTCCTCCACCACGCCACATGTTCGACGAGAGAGAATTGTCGAGCATGGCTGAGGAGTCTGGTTCTCTTTGGCGGTCCCATGTGATCCTTGGGCGGAGTTATGCTGAGGAGCTACTTCCTTTGTTAGCTCCTGCCCCCGTGCCGGCCGAGGATGTGAGGGTAAGATTCTTGGCTTTTTGTTTTTCACTGAGTAGCCCCCAAGTAATACCTTACTGATTTCTTTCTGTTTCATCAGGAGGGTCCCACTGAGTTTGTGCCACCTCATATGTCCATCCACTACCAGGGGATGTACGGGCCGATCGAGGAGATGATTTCTCCGGCTCCTGAGGGCAAGCGCTTCGTGGAGCGGTCGATTCCTCGTCATCAGACCAGAGTAAGTCTAGCTCTAATTCAGAATCTTGTATTCAGTTATCATGCATTTTTACTGACTTAACTTTCCTTGACAGTTCTCACGCGAGGTGGTTTCGGCTATGGCACGATGCATTGATGCCTTCCGGAGCCAACTCGTCCGGATGAGGAACGCGGCTACCTGTCATCGAGACGACGCTGTCCGAGAGGTACATTTTCTTTACTTATTGTTTCTGCACTATGCTTCAGTTTTCACCTTGTTTCTGATTTATTTCTTTTGCAAGGTCAGCCGATTGCTTCTCACACCCGTACGAGGCCTGAGGGGCGAAGAGAGCCGGCGAGGTCTAGCTCGAGACGTCGTCGCACTTCGTCAGGAGGTAGAGGTGGTCGTTCCGAGGCTGCTCGAGCCGACGTTGCTGAGGGCTCAGGGTCTTCTTCTGATGAGGTTCTTGCTGCACCGTTAGGAGAGGCTACCTCGGCTTTCAGAGGTGGTGGGATGTACGAGGTTGGCTCGTCATCGCAGCAGCCTCCGCGGTCTCAGCCTCAGGTTGGCCTTGGCTGGAGCGGTCCTGTTTTGAGTTTCCCTCCTCCTACGGAGACTGGAACTGGTGCTGAGGCTGGAGCTGGTGGAGAGGTGACTCCTCGGACGGCGCAGTTTTATGGCATGATGGGCCTACTTCCTCCGGCGCCGTAGTTTATTTTTGTATATGTATTTTATTTTGACTTTTTGTAGAACTTTGCCTTTGACTTGTTATTTAGACACTCTGTTCTGTAAATCTATTATTATGTATTATTATTATGTTAGTGTATATTAGTGGGTGCAAATGTGATAACAATTTTGCGCAAAAATTCCGTCATTTTTATTATTGATGGAGGGTATTATCCGACTCTCTCCCCGAAAAGGAAAAAAATAAAAAGGAAAAATAAAACGGAGAGAAAGGCTGATTTTTGAATTTTAATATAAAATCCAAAAAAAGAATAAAAAATTAACTAAACATAATTGCTATATTTAATTAATTAAGAAAAGGATAGAAAGATATTTAGAAAAAATTAAAACGGGGCCATAAAGTCATTAACCGACTCCAATTTAATATCAAAACGCAAACTGAGCACGCGCGGCTGTCCTGCTTACTTGGCGCCAGCTGGCGCCAGCCTATGGCGCGTGGCGCCAGGCGCTATTGCTAGCGTGTGGCGCCAAGAGCTATTGTGTGGCGCCAATTTCGGGTGTGTGACGCCAATTGACGCTGACTACTTATTCCAGTCAGGTTGAAATTCCTCGCAATTTGTGCATAAATAGCCCCCTGCTCAGTCGATTATTCACATAATTCCTGCGAAAAAATTATTCTTCTCTTTAGAAAAAATAATAATCATTTCTCTAGCCACTAAAACCTTCACCCAATATTCTCATGAATGGTGTCGATCTCTCAATGCTAGAGAAAGAAAAGAATTGGATTTATTTCACTTGGGGGGAATATATGGCATTAAAGGGGTAGATCTAGACATAGAATTCATTCATATTGCTTTAGAATATTGGAACATTGACACACATTGTTTTAGAATAGGATATGATGAAATTAGCCCTTTGCCAGAGGAATTTGGTGCTATTTTAGGCTTCCCTGCAATAGACCTTGTAGTGATCCCTAGAGTAGATGCATATTACTATAAGGATTTTGAGCGCTTCTTTAACTTGAAGGAAAGGGATTTATCAAGGATAGTGAATGGCAGCGTGGTGAACTTAAAAGAATTCGCACGCTATTATTTTGATAAACCGCTTTCTGAATCTTTTCACATATATAGAAGAAGGGCGTTCTTATTCTGCATGCTTAATCAATATTGTCTTAGTAGTGGTAAAATTAATGAGGGTCAATCAATTATAACCACTGTGCTAGAACAAATTGAATCAGGGAGAAATCCGATGCCTTTAATAGTTGGAGAGACTATGATTAGTCTAGATGAGTTGAAAAGGGACCCAAAAGCACCCCTTCGCGGTTCTCCAATTTTATTACAGGTAGAAAATAATATTTTTAATTGCAGAAATTAAAAAAATATATTTTTGTATTGTAATATTTAGTTTTTTTTTTTTTTTTTTTTTTTTTCAGATGTGGCTAATGGAAAGGCTAGGATTAATTAGCCCTCCGGACGACATTGAAAGTTATACGCCCACTTGCTTTGTAAGAAGAAAGAAGCGCATCCCTAAAATTGGGCGCCATGGGGGGAAGAAAGTCTTTGAATCACGTGACTTTGCTATCAAGTGGGTCATCCCATGGTGGAAAATAAAAAGGATGGTTGGTGTTAACAAGCAACCTTTTTGCCGTCTTCCAAGCTTGTCTCGCATGACATATTATTATCCCTGCAGAGTAAAGAGACAATATGGCTTGCTTCAAAATATTCCTTCTGGGGATCTTCGTTCTCCCTATGAGTATCCCATATCTCAAGAAGTAGATAAATTTGACACGTACTGGAGCGCTAGACCTTTATGGGAAGTGATTACCCAAAAGGTTCCCCCTTCTTTGCCTAATGATGTAAAGAAGTGGTTGCTGAAGAAGTCTTCAATTGATCAGGGTAGAACTGATGTGAAGAATCGTCTAGGTGACAGGGTGACACCGGCCAAGGAACGCTTAGGTGCAAGAATTGAGTTCAAGACACCTATAATGCCTAAGAAGAAGAATACTACTAAAGACAAAGGGAAAAGGAAAGTTATAGACAAGAAGGCTTGGGTGGAAAAGAAGCACGGGGTGCTAGCTGAAGGAGAAACAATCTATTCTAAGATTGAATGTAGGTCCTCTAAAGGATGCCTACTGGCTAAAGTAATGGATGAAGAGGAGGAGGCGGAAAAGAATTGGAAAAGAGCAAAGAAGGAGAAGAAAGACTAGAACATTGCTTAGCTTTAGATTTATTAGATTCTTAGTTTTTATTTAAAGTTAATTAATTTCAGCCTTATTTAAATTCCATTAACAATGTAATTTTATTTTATTAATGAAATTTTAGCTTGTTACTTTAAATTGTTACTTTAAATTTATTTATTAAAGCAATGAAAAAAAAAACACCGAAATTCGCCCAGATTTTATTACTGAATTGGCGTCAATAATTGCGAATTGGCGCCAGTATTGAGGTCTGGCGCCAGGCGCTAATACCGTCGTCTGGCGTTTATGGCTTTTTGCTGGCGCCAGGCTCTGTTCTGTGACGCCAGTTTCTTTTCCGATTGTTGTTGACTTTTTGTTGATTCTAGAATGCGGAGATGTCGAAAAATAAAGTGGCCGCACCCATAATGGGTTGCCTACGTATCCTTTCTTAAGGAATCAGGCCGAACGTTGCTCTCTTGAGTGTCCTACTCAAGTAATTATGGGTAGTATTTTTTAAGTTGGTCAAGATTGGTCATGTTTGAGAATTCATTGCCATCCATATCAGTTAATTTTGCTGCACCACCTGACAGGATTGTTTTGACAATGTAGGGGCCAGACCAATTAGGTCTAAACTTTCCCCTTGGATCTAAAACATTTTTCCTTAGTGCCTTTAATACCAAATCTCCTATTTTGATATTTCTTGTCTTGACCTTCTTATTAAAATGTCTAGCCATACGAGTTTGGTAACACTGAGTGTGATGTAGAGTTTCTAGTCGTTTTTCGTTGAGTAGGATCAATTCTTCATATCGTGCCCTAGCCCATTCAACTTCATCGAGTTTACTCTCTAGTGCAATACGTAGAGATGGTATTTCTAGTTCGACAGGTTGTACGGCATCCATTCCATATACCAAAGAAAATGGTGTATTTCCTGTTGACGTACGGATTGACGTGCGATAACCCCACAATGCAAAGTGAAGCTTGTCAGGCCAATCCTTGTAATTTTCTGTCATTTTCTCGATGATAGTCTTTAAATTTTTATTAGCTGCCTCGACTGCTCCGTTTGCTTGAGGTCTATAAGGGGACGAATGATGATGTTGGATACCATATTTATGTAGCAATTCTTCACATTCGGCTTGAAAGTGAGTTCCATTGTCACTTATCATTTCATGTGGGACTCCATATCGACAAATGATATTTCTCTCGATAAAAAGTGCTACATGTTTTGCGGTGAGTTTAGCATATGATTGTGCTTCAACCCACTTCGTAAAGTAATCAATCGCTACTAGAATAAATTCATGGCCTCCTGTCCCTGGAGGAGCGATCTTGCCAATTATGTCAATTTCCCATGTAGAGAATGGCCATGGTGAGGTGTAGGTGTAGAGCAAAGATGGAGGAACGTGCTGTAAGTTGGCATAAATTTGACACTTAGGGCATCTTTTCACATATTGATGGCAGTCCCTATTCATGGTAGTCCAATAATACCCTTCTCGCATTATTTTCTGGACTAACATTTTGCCATTTATATGAGTTCCACAGATTCCTTCGTGGACCATTCTCATTATTCTTTGTGCATCCACCTTCCCTACACATAGGAGAGCTCGACCTTTAGGTACCCTTTTATGTAGCTCGTTGTCTATGAGTACATATTGAGAAGCCAAAAGTCTCAAGGCTCGCTTAGCTCTTTTGCCAGCATGAGGAGGGTATTCTCCATTGGTGACATAGTTGAGAATGTCTGTGTACCATGGATCTTCTTTTTGTTCTTCATCTTCGTCTTGGACTGGGTCATCTTCAATAGCCTGTATATATGCCGGTTTGTGCCTTTTTTCGATAGTTAGAGGCATTTGCTCAATATCCGTGGGAATCCTAACCATTGAGGCTAATCTTGCCAAGGCATCAGCAAATTGATTTTCTTCTCTGGGTAGATATGTGTATTCTACCTTCTCTAACTGATCGGTAAGAGTTTCCAGATAAGTTTGGTAAGGAGCTAGGCTTTCGCTCCTAACTTTCCACCTTTTAGATATTTGATTGATGATTAGTGAGGAATCTCCGAATATCCTTAACTTCTTTACTCCCAATGCCAGGGCTGTTTCAAGGCCTACCACGCACGCTTCATATTCAGCAGCATTGTTGGTAACGTCGAAATCAAGCTTTATTGAGATTGGGACATGTTCTTCTTTAGGTGATACTAGTAGCACTCCGACACCACATCCCTTTTGGTTTGAGGCTCCGTCAAAATACAAGGTCCAAGTATCATCTTCGGTGACCATCAAATTTTCATCTGGAAATTCGCTGTCCTGTATTGGTGTCGAGTCTTCTATTGGAAAGTCTGCCAGAAAGTCTGACACCACGGATCCTTTAATAGCTTTTTGTGGCATAAACCGTACATCGAACTGGGCTAAGTTGACTATCCATCTTGAAATACGTCCATTGAGCGTTGATTTCTCGAACAAGTATTTGAGTGGATCCAATCGAGATACCACGAAAACGGTATGCACCAACATGTAATGTCTCAACTTAGTTGTGGCCCACACCAAAGTGAGGCACAATTTCTCGAGTGGTGTATAGCGTGTTTGGTATTCGAGCATCTTCTTACTTAAGTAATAGATTGCATTCTCTTTGTTTTCTACCTCTTGTGCTAGCATGGCTCCCATTGTCTCTTTGGTAACCGTCAAATATAACCTAAGAGGTATTCCAGGAAGTGCTGGCGCTAATACGGGAGGATTTGCGAGATAGGCTTTGATCCGGTCAAAGGCTTTTTGACACTCGTCATCCCATGTTACTGGTACATTCTTCTTGAGCTTTTTGAAGATTGGTTCACATATCGTTGTTAGTTTTGATATGAACCTACTTATGTATTGTAACCGGCCAATGAATCCTCGAATCTGTTTCTCGGTCTTGGGCGGTGGCATTGACATGATTGCTTTAATCTTGGTTGGATCTATCTCTATTCATCTAGAGCTTATGACGTACCCCAAGAGCTTACCTGAGGTGACTCCAAAAGCACATTTTGAGGGATTTAACCTCATATTGTATTTTCTTAGCCTTTCGAAAAATTTCCTTAAGGCTACTTGATGGCCTGGACGGTCTTTTGATTTCACAATCATGTCGTCTACATATACCTCGACTTCTTTGTGCATCATGTCATGGAGCAAGGCAGTTGCTGCACGTTGGTAAGTAGCACCTGCGTTTTTCAACCCAAATGGCATTACCGTGTAACAGTAAGTGCCCCATGGTGTGATAAAAGTTGTCTTCTCCATGTCTTCTTCCTCCATGAGAATCTGATTGTACCCTGCGTATCCGTCCATGAATGAGAGGAGCGCGTGATTTGCTGTGTTGTCTACCAGAATATCGATGTGTGGCAAAGGGAAGTCGTCCTTTGGACTTGCCTTATTTAGATCTCGATAGTCGACACACATCCTTACCCTTCCATCTTTCTTTGGAACTGGGACGACGTTAGCGACCCATTCGGGGTATTTGGATACCTTGATGAAACCTGCAGTTATTTGTTTTTGAACTTCTTCTTTTATTTTAAGTGCTACGTCGGGTTTCATTCGACGTAACTTTTGTTTTACAGGTTTCATTCCTGGAATTAATGGTATAGTGTGTTGAGCTATTTATCTGGTAATGCCTGGCATATCTTCATATGACCAAGCAAATACATCGATAAATTCTTTAAGCAAGTTAATTAAATCGGTTCTTTCTTGTTTATTCAATGTTAGTCCGATTTTAACTTCTCTTTTATGAGTTGAATCTTTTGAGATGTCAACTGTTTCAGTCTCTTCAATTACTGGTGTTTTCTTTTCAAGTGTTTCCATTGCTTTAATAAATTCTTTATCTTTTTCATCGTTAGCTAAGCAATGTTCGTCATCTTGGGTTAGGGAGGAACACGAGAAGTAAGGAGAATGAGCGATATTATTATACTCTGAGATCATTACATCAAAGAGTTATATGTCCTCAGGGACTGGATCACTAACTATCCTAGGAGAAGAAACAGGAAGGGAAGGCGTTATAACTAAAGACTTAGAAGATTCTAAAGGGAAAGACTCTGACTCTGACCCCGACGATTCTTCAAACATTGGCCCTTGTCCTGTCGTGATTGATATCTTCCTCCCACTCGGAGTAATTACCTTGATAGTCTTGCGCCACCCTTGCAGTAATCCTTCAGCTGGAGTAATTAGCTTCGAGGGTCGAAGTTTTCGCTTTGTAGGACCGTTTGAATGAGTGAGGAGTTGTCTTCCTCATAAACTGGCTCATTCTTTTCTCGCCCAAACAGTAATCCCTTGACGTTAAAGTCAAAGCATGGAGGTGCTTTCTCCTTATGGACGGGAGTTGGGATTTCATCAGTGAAATAGCAATCCAAGAAAATCTCGAATCCTGGTTGTCGTATGCCATTTACAACAAATGGTTCGGGAAATTCATAGCATGGATAGTCCTCTCCTTCTTTTATAAACTGACCATTAAGCGTAAAAGGGTACTGATCCATTGGAATTGCTTTCTTTTGAATGCGAGCGTCCCTACGTGCTTTCAATTTGTCCTGGGCTCGCTTGAGATCTTTCCGAGTCGGTTCGAAACCAAGTCCGAAAGTATCCAGTTTAGGGAGGCCAGGTGACTCTATCGATTTTGCTATCCCCTTCTTCTTTCCTAAGGTCATCCCAGGGAAGTGTCCTTGTTTCTTCAGCATAGTGTTGATAATCATGTTGGAATGGGGGTCGTGGCAAAGAGATGTCCTTTCATCCTCTTGGATTAAGGAGACTTCTTCGTTAAAGCCCCATAGGTCTTCATCATCTTCGTCGTGCTCCACGTTGATGATTGGATTCTCTATTGATTTGATCCTCATTGGCGAAGCATCAATAGTGATGGGGATTCCTCCAACTATAGCTTTCACTTGTTGGTGGAGAGATGAAGGGACATCCTTTAGGTCATGGAGCCAAGGGCGTCCTAACAACAGATTGAATGAGGCTTTGATGTCTACCACTTGAAAAGTAGTAGCATGTTCTATTGCTCCTGCCGTCACATTTAGGGTTATTTTGCCAAGAGCTTGACGTCGAGTATTATTGTAAGCTCTTATTCCTTGTGTGGATGGAGTTAAATCCTCATTCTTTATGCCGAGCATCCTCGCAGTCCTAAGTGGACAGACGTTAATAGCCGATCCATTGTCTACAAGCGTCATGGGAACATTCATTCTTTTGCAGACTACTGTGAGGTTTAATGCTTTGTAGTGCTTGTCACCCTCCGGGGGTAAATCTTTATCAGAGAAGGTGATTAGATTAATTGGACTAGGGAGATCACTCGTGAGGAAGTTAGCTAGTCCCTTAGGAGTGGTGTCAGAATCTATCCCGATTTTATCCAAGGCATTCATCACAGCCAACCTATGTTCTCGAGATGTTGCCAGAAGTTTCCATACATTCATCTCTATTTTTGTCTTCTTGAATTGTTTAACGATGTCATTGTCTTCGATGATAGGTATGGGAACTTGTTATACGGTAGGCATGGGTTGCGTTGAAACAGGAGGTTGTATTCTCCCGGATCTTGTGAGGACGTCTATTGATGCATCTTCTTCAGCCCAAATGTCGTCCGTGGTGTGTGATATGGTAGGTGAAGGTCCTAATATGTCTTTTAGATAGACATCTTCTTCATCACTGTCCCATACTCCATTAACATTTATATCCTCTTCTTGTTGAATTCGGACTAATTCCTTTCTATCAATCATTTTCTGCACCAAATCCTTGAATTTGAAGCAGTTTTCTATGGTGTGTCCTCCTGACTGATGGTATTGACAGTAATATCTATCTGTTCTTTTTAATGATTCAAATGGTCTCGGTTTGAGAGGTTTGACTTTGCCACTCTCGGAGAGCATTTTAAACATTTGTGCATACGGGATCCCAATTGGAGTATAAACTTTATTGCTCTTCTTGGGTCTTTCGGTGACTTGTAAGGGAAAGTGTTTTGCCTCATAAGCCGTTTTTACTGGTGTGAATTCTCTCTTAGGTTCTTGATCATATTCCTTGCGAAGTTCATTCAGAATTTTGAGAGTTTCATGTAACAGTTGTGATGTCTCCCTCAGATATAGTGTGAGTATTCGTATCTCTACCTCATTTCCTAGTTCTGGAGGATTATCCTCGACCTCGAAAAAGATCTCTTCTTCTTCCTCTTCGGTCACTTTGACAGGCTTAATGAGAGATGAGGGGTCAACTTCACTTTCTTCATCGGAGATAACCAATGTGTGAGCTAGAGGTGCATTGTCAATACTCGGTTTCTTACTGGTAGGAGGCAACGGCAACTTATTATTGTCAATCAGGTCTTGGATAGCTTCCTTAAGCTTCCAACAGCTTTCAGTAGAATGGCCCCTACCTTGATGATACTTGCAATGTGCATTGGGGTTCCAATTAGGCGATCTCTTCTCGACTGGTGGATCTCCGAATGGTCCAATGGGAGTTATAAGACCTTTTGCATTTAGCCGATCAAACGCGGTGTCATAACTCATGCCAATAGGAGTGAAGTTTCTCCTAAACAGTTTCTTTTGTCCTTGGTTGTTCATGGCAAGGACTTCTCCTAGATTAAAGGTGCTAACATTATTCGAGTGGGCGGTTTTGGAAGAAGAAGGATTGTCGCTCTTCTTTCCTTTCCAGCCACTGTTGGAGTTATTGTTGGCAGCTTTAGATTTAGCTAAGTCATCTTCAATATTAATCCCAATATCATAAACAGCCTTAAAGGTATGAAGGTTATTTTGATATTTAATATATTTTTCTTGGAGATTTTTAATGAACAATCTAACGGACTCTTTTTCACTTGGTACCTCAATCATTTTAGCTGAGGTTTCTCTCCACTTGTTAAAGAAAGATGTGAAGCCTTCATTTTCCTTCTGCTTGAGAATTTCAAGTTCTCTATGGTCAGTTTCGACTTGAACGTTGCACTTGTACCTATCGACGAAAGCGTTTGCTATGGATTCCCAGGTAGAGGTCTTTTCTTTTTCAAGAGAAAAGAACCATTGTTGGCAAACGGTCTCGAGAGATAGCGAGAACAAAGAAGGGAAAATCCTTATCGACACCCTTGATACTCATTATTGTTTCAAATGCTCTTAGATGGAAGTAGGGGTTGTCGATTGCCCTAAACTTTGGGATGTCGTTGGCACTGAACTTCTGCGGAAGAAGATCCTTATCCACCAAGACCCCTTGGGATGTGAGTTCTTGAAACTTGTAGTCGCTGGACAACTTGCTTAGGCTTTCTTGCATGAGGTCCATCTGTTGTTGCTTCGCGGGATTTTCGATCTTAAGTGCGAGAAGCTTTAGTGTCTCAGTTACAATAGCCAATTGGTTCTTGAGATCGTTAACTTCTTCCTGAGTTGCCATTATAACTCTTTCTTTCCTCTTGCGAGCTATAGGTTTGTCAAAAAGTTGGACTTGTACGAAGAGGTTATCTTTGATTAATCGTCCTTCCTTTCTTGACCACGCGCTGTAGATTAAGCCAGTTTGCGTTTTAATTACTTGACTCGAATCAGTTTTGACTTTATGGCTTTTGTTAAAAAAAAAGTATGCATATTTTTAGGGAGCAATAATGTACATGTGTTTAGGGAACTTAAGTACTATTTATTGGAGGATTAATATCCGACTTACCCCCCTAAAAAAAATGACGAAAAATAACGCGCGCACACAAGACTCCTTTAATCATGGTCAAGACATGTGTAATGGTGTGTGTATTGAGTGTAAGTGACATGCTTGGACTCTTGTTTAAGACCATGGGACTTAGTGCCTAAACTCGAATATTGATTCAATTAAGCAGAATTAACCGAATTAAACAGGAAACTGAATAATTAGACATTAGGTGATGACTCGACAAATAATCCGAACTGTCGGCCAAGCGACAGGACTGGCGTCACAATATGGTGGTTGGCGCCAGACTTTTTAGTAAATGGCGCTACACACCATACAGTGACGCTACATCCCAGATTTTGGCACCAACATTGGAGCCTCGGTCTGGGACTGTTTTCGATATTATTAGTCAACTTGGGTATGCCTAAAGTCGTACTAGGTCAATTCCGATTAAAAGAAGAAAAACTTTATTGACTCGAATTGATTAATTAATTAATTAATTAGGCAAAGTTCTTTAAGTCATTAATTATAATCTCAACACAAATCAACAAACAGTTAGGAGGAGCATAGAATATATATGCGCAACAAATAATGCACAATTAGTCAAGTAGGCACAATATGATGCAATGAGTTCGAAACCTAACCATGGCGCTAGTTCTCTAAAGTTCGGGATATGGTTTAGTCAAACAGGGTCCATGGTTAATTGATCAGATGCACCGCGTAGAAGCCTAACCGTGAAGGGTTAACGCGTCAGGATAGAACACCGCGAGTTTTTTAGGAAAAAACTCACTTCCATGGTTTGGTGAATTCAACATCTCAGATGTACCCTTTGTTGCCAGGAGCGTTCAATCGGGTAGATAGAGCATGAATTCCCAGAGGGTTATGTCCATATGTAGAACACATATGGGTTTCAGAAAAATGAGGAAAAAAAAATTCAATCAGGAAGTAGGATTGAGCAAACAATACGAAAAACCAGTCGAAATTAGAACGCATATTTCTGGCTCGGTATTCGGGGAAATTGGCGCCAGCAATTAGAGACCGGCGCCAACTTTTAACTGTAGCGCCTGGCGCCAATATTGGGGTCTGGCGCTACGGCTAAAAATTTGGCGCCAAGCTCTGGCCCCTGACGCTACTTCCCACATGCCTCAGCAGCTTTCTGTGCTCGATAAAATCATCCAGTTTCGCGCAATGTTATTTCAGTCCTAGTTGTGAAAGACATTTCTCAAATTTCCTACGTGTAAAATCCTATGTTTTTGACTCATTACGGATGGTCTTTCCAATGAGAACCTTTTTATGCATATGACAATAATGTTAATCAAAATTACGCACATGAAATACTTAGAACTTTTCGAGTCTCATCCACTCATTCTAAATCATTGCCAAAAACTGTAGGGAATAATTTCAAGCCTTAAAAATCCCACTAGCTCGAACCCCACTGTGATCATACACTAAAGTACGGTGGCGTCCAAAAGGGAAGAAGATAGAGCAAAAGAGTCGCCAACAAGTTTTTAAGGAACTTGTAAACCGTTCACGAGGTGAAGGTTACACCCCTTAACGATCCAAGAGATCGTCAACTCCATAAGGTCATGAACCAGATAAGGGTCCGGGGATGAAGGTACAAATCCAACCTAAAAGATATTAAACCTGCCCTAATAATATGCCTCTACTTTATTCTGCTCGTATTCATGTGCGCTTTCTGACTAACATACAATCAATAGGATTAACCCTAAACCTGTTTAATCTATGTTGGTTGAATTTAATGCACAAATAAACTATTATTGGTGATCACTTGAATTATAATCACAATTAGCCCTAACAAGATTATTAAATATCTTATTAAGCGTGATTGCAAATACCAAATTCCCTTTAACCTGCAATAAAAGGTGATCAAGCAATAATAATATATAATAATATGCATATCAAGCAACATAATAAATAATCATGATAATTAATAATAATAATCATAAATGTTAGAAATAACATAGGAAGCATCATACTTTTAATCATACTTGATATTAAAAACACCCTAGACATGATACTAGGAATATCATAATAACAATATAAACATGATGTCTACATCATAAAATCAATTAATCAATAAAGTACTTACTTGGATGTCTCGTACCTCTTTCTAATTACATAATACACACGTTAGTAACTTCAAGGAAAATAATAAACAAATGAATTAAATTAAATAATTGAAAAAGAGATTTGGGACCAAACCCTCAGAAATTAAAACCTTTCACGTCTAGGGCGAAGGCAACTTCGAATATGGCTAGGTGTATCAAGATCTTGTGAATGCGGAATTTTGTATTAAAAAGCAAAATAGAAAAGAATACTAAAGAATCAATGTTATTGATGATTGAAGATGAAGATAGTTGATAATTGGTGTTGACAATCCGTCCATGAAAACGGAGTTTTTGATACGATATTTATAGAAAAAATCAGCCAAAAAAGATAATTTATCAAAACAAAGTCTGAAGACCACAGAACCACCTTGGCGCCAGGACTAGTGGTTAGCGCCAGGCGCCAATGGCTGGCGTCTGGCGCCAATCCTGGTTCCAGGCGCCAAGGCCTGGGGTTGGACGCCAAACCGGCTTTTAACGCGTTTTCGAAATTCTGATAAAATTCCCGTACTGGAAGATAAAATAATATAATTTCAGTCGAAAATGCTATTTGATCTAATTAAAACTCTAAAGAATCCTAATTGAATTAAGAATGATGAGAACCTTCTAGAATGTTCTAGAAGACCAAAACCATTCCTAATTACATTAGGAATGATATATCATATTAGGCCCTCCCCTAGATCATTGGGTCGTACTTAAAACTCAAACCGGGCCCAGTTTAGTAAATTGGCCATAACTTACTCAATATTCATCGGAATTGGGCTTATAATATATCGTTGGAAAGGTTTGCAAGCCCCATCCAACTGCACCACTATTGGACCCATATCATGGACCAACCAAACTGGATTGGCTGTTTTCTTAAAATAAAGTTTTCAAAAACAGAGAGAAGAGAAAAGAAAAGAAAATAAAATAAAACTTTCCGCAACACTAGACCTTTCCACACTTTCGTTTCATTCGATTATGATTCGACGTGAAAGGTACTCATCACTGGGTTTGGTTTTGGGGAGACACAAATGGGTGTCTGCAGTGTACCAGTGCAAATCGAGCATTTATGAAGAGGATCCAACACTCGAGCCACAAGCAACTCGGGATTAACATGCATTCTGACAACCTGTTTAAATAAGAGAGCCTCATTTAAACATACCATAGACCAAATTCCTAACCCTCCCATACCTTTTGGAAAGTGTAACTTTTTCCTCTTCACCCAGTGCATACCCTTGTCGCCTTTATTAGCCTAGAAGAACCTAGCAACCAAAGCGTCAATCTTACTAGTTACTAAAACTGGTAACTTGAAACATTTCATAACATGTGAAGAAATACTAATCACCACAGTGTTGATCAGAACAAATTTGGCCGATTGGGACAAAGATATAGCATTCCAAGACATAATTTTCCTGGATACTTTATCAATCAAGTACTGAAAGGTCTCTTTTTTACTTGTAGAGAAGTCAATCGGTGCCCCCAAATGTCTTTCCATTTTAGAAACCTGCCCAAAACGGAGGATATCTTTATAGTCTTCTATTTCCAAAGCTTGTGCACGCTTGCTAAATTTGACAAAGGACTTGTCCAAATTTAGCCGTTGACCTGTAATATCACTAAACCTACACAAAATGTCAACCACGCTCCTACAAGAATCTTCATTGGCCTGAAAAAATAACATATCATCATCAGCAAAAAATAAATGGGAAATACGAGGTGATCTTCGGGTTGCTTGTAATCCCTGAATTTGATGAATATTCTATGCAATAGATAGCATGCGGGACAAAATATCCATACAGAAGAGAAACAGATAAGGTGATAAAGGGTCGCCTTGTCTTAACCCGCACTCCGGTTTAAAGGTTTCAGAAACTTGACCATTTATAAGGGTTTTATAGGACACCGTAGTCACACACTGGGAAATCCACTAGACCCATACCGGGGGAAAACCGTACACTTTAAAGACCTCGAGCAAGAACACCCAGTCAAACCGGTCATAGGCTTTGGACATATACAGCTTAATCACCGCCTTTGTAGAAACTCCATTGCTCGTATTAATCAAATGAAGAAGTTCATGACTTAAGTGAACATTATCTTCCATATACCTTCCTGGTACAAACGCATGTTGAAACCCACTGATCAAGGAAGGAAGAAGATGTTTCATTCTATTTACAAGGCATTTGGCTATGCACTTGTAAATAATATTACAAAGGATAATAGGACGAAATTGCGAAGCCAGCTCTAGAATATCCACCTTTGGTAACATAACCAGCAAAGAGGCATTCACCTCTTTCAACAAATAACCTTGAGAGAAAAAGGATTGCACCGATTCAATAACCGTACTGCCCACTTTATCCCAATGTTGATGAAAGAACTCCGCTATAAATCCATCAGGCCCCGGGGCCTTTAGATTATGAATAGAAAACATCGACTTCCTAATTTCCTACGCACTAAAAGGTCGAACCAGCTCCAATGCATCATACTCCGACACCATTGGTAAATCTAGTTCCTGAAGGACTAAATTAACCCTCTCCTTACGATTATCATCCATCCCCCTAGCCTGGATATAAACCTCTTTAAGAGTATCATGAATTAAACTCTCCAGATTCTTTTAATCGATCACCCAATCGTCATCTCCACTCCGTAAAGTAATAATCTCTCTTCTCTTTTGTCTTTGCTTAACTCTATTGTACATCATGGATGAAGAAACATCACCTTCTTGGATCCATCGTTCCTTCATTCGTTGTTACCAATAGTGAAATTCCATAGTACTCTTAGAGACCTGATCGTTGATAGATTGCACATAAGTAACTCCTTCCTGTAAGGAGTTAATATTTTCTCCTTGAGCTAGCAACTCACCCGAGTACTTCCTCCAATTTATTCCCCGAATTTACTTGTTATTCAAACATCGACTTCTTAATTTCCATAAAAATTAAGCACTTCCATTTGGGAATTCATTGAACCATTATAAAGAGGTGTAAGCTCTATCTAGCCGCTCCATAATAAAATCCATGCCAAGCCTTTAATTCGACCAAGTGAAACGAGGACCGGAGAAAGGGACTTCAAACAAATCAGTTTGAAATCTCCAATCTAGAAAGTCATCTAGCCCTTTAATCACATTAGACCCTCCTAATTTATCACTAAGCGACTCCAATTGATTTATGTCTCCCATAATCAACACATTAGGAGTATTATGCAAAAGGAAAATTAAATCATCCCACACCTTAGATCTAGCTTCTACCTTAGGTGCTCCATACAAGAACAAGACATTTCTACTAGATCCATTAACATCAACCAACTTACAAAAGATGTAGTTAGGAGACGAGGCCAAACAAAAAAAATCACCCGAATTCCAACAAAATAAAGCTAGACCTCCTTTAGTACCAACCGAGTCTACTCCAAAAGAAAAATTAGGAGCAAACATTACAATCATCTTACTAACATCACTAAACAACATCTTAGTTTCTGAAATAAACATAAAAGAAGGTAAATTAGAAGCTAACAACCACACTAGATAAGAATGAGTAGGGGAGAGTGGGTCATTAAGTCCCATACAATTCCAAGTGATTATCTTCATATATCCTTCGGGTGCTGAACCGGCGCAGCATCCTCACCATCTTGAATAATCAGCATCCTAATTCTTTTCTCTCTCTAAGCTAAAGCTCTCTCTCTCTCTGTCTCTCTCTTTTCTAAACTAGCCTTCTCTCATACAAAATTATGCATTCATAAGACCAAGAAACACCTAGCATAATTCGAAGTTGCCTTCGCCCTAGACGTAAAAGGTTTAATTTCTGAGGGTTTGGTCCCAAATCTCTCTTTCAATTATTTAATTTAATTGTTTGTTTTTATTTTCCTTGAAGTTACTAACGCGTGTATTTTGTTATTAGAAAGAGATACGAGGCATCCAAGTAAGTGCTTTAATGATTTTATTGATATTATGATTTAGAAATCATGTCTAGGTTGTTATTATGATTCCTAATGTCATGTTAGGGTGTTTTGATCTTCCTAGTATCATGTTTAGGGTAACAACTAAAAATTCCAAATATTCATAATAGTATCATGTTAGGGTTAAATATTTTATTTATGTTGTTTAGTGACATGCTAGGGATTGTTATTAATATTTTTAGTATCATGACTAGGATCTTACTATATTTATTCTTTAACGTGATTATGATAAATATGATCATGATTATTATGATTATTATAATTGTTATGATTATTATTATGTTGCTTAATCCTTATTGTTATTGCTTGATCACGCCTTTTATGCATGTTTAAAGGGAATTTGTACTTGTAATCATGCTTAATAAGATAATTAATAATCTTGTTTAGGGTTAATTTGGTTATAATTCAAGTGATCGCCAATAATAGATTTATTTGTGCAATTAATATTCAACAACATAGATAAACAGGTTTAGGGTTAATCCTATTGATTGCATGTTAGTCAGAAAGCGCACATGAATACGATCAGAATAAAGTAGAGGCCTATTATTATGGCAGGTTCAATCTGTTTTAGGTTGGATTTGTACCTTGATCCCCGAACTACCAGTCATGGTTCCAGACCTATTGGAGTTAACTAATCTCCTTGATCGTTAAGGGGTGTAACCTTCACCTCGTGAACGGTTTACAGGTTCCTAAAACTTATTGGCGACTCTTTTGCTCTAGCTTTCTTCCCTTTGGACGCCACCATGCTTAAGTGTATGATCACAGTGGGGTTCAAGCAAGGGGTAATGCTTGAAATATTCCCTACACTATGCACAAAAATAATATGTTAAATTATATAGTTGAGACATGTTAGTGATAAGAAACCTTATTTGTTAAATTATTTTAATTAATATTGACATAGACCATGAAAAGTCCTTAACTGATTGCATGAGCCATGTTGAATTGTTCCATGTACAAAGTTACTTTTTCAAGTCTTTTTTGTTCAAATTCAAAAGATTAAATTTTTTGGTTTATCTTACTTTTAAAATTCCAATTTTTTTCTTCTAAAGACATTTATCTGACGAATGCAACCACTCTATCTATTGTTCAAAAAGTTACTGTAGACACCTAAAAATGTCTCGTCAAAACCAAACCCGATAATGAACAACCTTTCACCACCATTATTGTCCGGGTTGAGTATTTAACCTTTGGAGTGTTTAAATCCATATTCATTCCCAAAATATTTAATAAACCAATCCAATTCCTAGCTCAATTTCCTAAACCATAACTTACTTTCCACTTTTGATGTCCACATCACAAAACCGAGAGAAACTAATTTTTTTGGGGCACAAAAATTTGATTTTAGTCTTTTGAAATAACTAGATATGCTCTTCAATTAAGTACAAGCATATTATAGACTAAATAAATAATGAGTATATGAAAAAGATCTAATAAAATATATTTCGAACTGAAACAAATTCAAATAACTTAAATGTATGTTAGTATTTACAATATGTAGAGACATGTATTAAAGAAATATTAGCCCATGCTCCTCCTAGTAATTAAGAGACATCATCACTAGTAACATAAATATGTGTGTCTTCCTCTTGATAAAACAATGGAGCATTCAATAATTGAGTGTTTGTAATGTTTTTGTAACACTTTTTAAAATTGATAAATTTGTAATTTCATAGGTAACACTTTGGTAACATTTTTTTAGATTGTAACACTCAATGTAACACTTTTAACATATAAGTAACACTTTTAAAATAGGTAACATTTTATGGTAACACTAAGAGGTGTTACCTTATTTCTATAACGGCTTAAATAAAACAAAATATATTAAAAAAAAAAAAATCAACTCACTTATGATTTGTGAACAGTTTTTTGCGGTGATTTTATACTAATGTCCCCATAATTGATTTGTCATATCTACCCATCTACCTCGTTCCCCTTTAATTGTGATTTTTCGGCTTTTCCTCTTTTCTTTTCTTCATTCTATGAGAAAACTAGTTTTTGGGCCCAAGCGATGCCCCGGATCGAATTATTACACAGAATAGATCATTAATATACTTTGTAATTTATAATTCAATTTTCTTGTAATTAATTTGTTGCTCATACTCTCATTTGCTACATATTTGTATTTTGTATTCAAAAGATTTCATAAGATTGCATAAAAATCACATATCTTGGTGGTAAGATACTTAGTTTTAGAATTAGAGGTTTGGTTTTCAGATCTTGTGGTGAACATTTTTTTATTATTATTAATGCATGACATGCAATGAAAAATAAAGGAGAGCCACATGGCATAATGAGTCGTTGAATGGATGATGAGGCATAGTGAGGGGAGTTGACGTGACACGTAGATGTTCTTGAAAACGCTTTTTAATATATTAGTATAGATACAAGTTTTCTCTTTCTGCTTCCATATTTCCCAGTTTCTTTAGAAATAAAAACCTAATCCGAAAACTAAGGATGCACCTATGATGTCTTGATGTGGGAATTATCTCTGCTTATCAAACTCTAATTCATTCTCCATCAAGCACATCTCTGGTCTCACATTGCAAGAATAAAGTAGCAACAGTGTAACTCAAGGGCGGCCTTCTCCTATTAAACATTTACGGGTTCAATTGCCTAATTTCTCCTCTTTTTCTCTCATTTCATGATAAATATTTATCTATTTCATAATCTTACGATAACTAGGTGATTTATATTTTTTATTATTATAATCATTCTTTATGATAATTTGATTTGGATCTAATGGGGTTTAAACTTGGTATAATTCAGTGAGTCGGTAATTTTGATTAGTATAACCAGTGTTTTTGGGATTTTATAAATTTTTTGCTTTTTCAGTTTCTAGTTAAGGTGTATTTCTATTTTCCATTGAAGTAGCTTCCGAGGTAAGATGTTTATTTTTGGTGTCATTGATTATTAAACTCATAATATAGGATTTATCATTACTTTGATTCTAATTATACTCAATTAATTTAGGGTTATTCTGAAATTCTTGATTAGGATAGCATGCTACACATGCTATTGAAGCTTGATGCTAATATTTTTGGAGGAACTTGAGGTATATATTTTAGAGGAACTTGAGGTATAGAAAGTATTTCCTTTTTACAGGAAAAAGTGAATTACTTTAATTTTGTGTAATTCGTTTGATAGAAGTTGTAGGCGTCGTTCGAAATGCGCCTACGTTAAAGCATGGTTTGAATATGCTTGGCATTCATAGGAAGTGAGAATTTACATAATACGATTAGGGACAAAGCAAAGTAGGGAGCCGCCAACAAGTCTTTAAGGAACTTGTCAATCGATCACGAATCATTTAAGGCAACCACGAATAAGGGACAATGAAGGCAACAACGATTGACCCATGAAGGTTACACCCCATTCATAATCCATGACATTACTAACTCCATATGGTTCGGAACCACAAAAGGAGTATCGGGGATGATGGTACGAAGTGAGTCATGCAGACACATTTGCCCGTATTGGCCTTTACTCGATTCTTATACTGAAAAGTGATTCCTGTGATCTCAAAGACATATAAACAAAGATTCAACTCGCTCCAAAATATTATTAAGCAAAATTGGTTTAATATTAATGCAACACATAATTCAAAAATATTTGTGATCGCTTGATTAAACAACAAGATTAAATGGGATCCTAAGCCGGTCGTCCAAATTATCTTATTAGGCGTGATTTTCAATTACATATTCCATTTAACATGCAATATGGTGATCAACAAATATAAAATAGAATAAACATAAATATTGGAAACAATTTAACAATAAATTGTTAGTCAAATCAAATAATAATATTAACCATAATCATGATACTAGAAATATAAAATAATAAAAGTAATTAAGTTATTAATTACTCAGTTTTTGCGTGTCCTTGAATTGCTACATCATAAATAAACTGTTCGCAAATTCAATAAATATAAATCAAATGGAAATTAAATTAAATAAAAATTAGAGTTGATTTTGTCCAAACCATCAGTTAATTATACCTTTCACGCATTGGTTTAAGTATAGAACTTCGGGTATTGTATGGACTCCTTGGAGTGTTTAGGAGAAGTATTTTGAGAGAATAGGGTGACTAGTATTTAGGCTAAAGAGGGAGAAGATAATTATTTTGTGATGAAGCTTGTTGATGATTGAAAAAGGGGAGATATGACCTCTATTTATAAGGAAAAAAAGGGTCGATGAATAAAGAAAAGATAAGAAATCGAATTGGAATAATACTCTTGCGATATAGACAACAGTTTTTGTGATTTTTATATTTGGATAAATAATATAAGGCACTAAAGTAATATTTGTCTTTCTTTGAACGTCTTTTAATTCGAATAGAATTAGGACTTTCAAAAAGAAAAGTTTTATTCAATTTCAAACTCTTTAATTTTATCGTTTCGAAAAGGATAATTAAGATATTATAGAAACTTATTGGAGTTTCCAACTAATTCTAATTGGTTTAGTGATGGGATTAAAGATTTTGGACCCTCCACATGATCATTGGATCGTAGGTTTAGTTTGCGCTCAATTTAATATTTTTTTTCATAACTTATTCGTTTTAAATTGGATTTTGGCTTATAATATATCATTGGAAAGCTCTTTTAATGAACCATCCAATTATTAAATCATTGGATCCAGATTATGGAAACAAAATAAACTAGACTAAATATTTTTATAAAAAGGACACGAAAAGAATGATTTTGAGGAAAACAAGTTAGTGTAGGGAAATGAGATAGGAATTGGGTTAGTTTATGAAATGTATTGAATTGAAACATGGATTTAAGAACTCCAAAGATTAAATAATCAACCCGACCAATAATGGAAATGAAAGGTTGTTCATCATCGGGTTTGGTTTTGGATTGACATTTGTAGGTGTCTACAGAAGCCCCCACTTTGACTGAGTTTGTAGAAACATCAGTTTCGTAAACGATAGTAAAAGTAGTCGATAGGAACGGAGAATACTTTTAGATGTTTTGCGATCCTAAATCACTCTATATACATCGATACCTGCGGATACATTTTAGTTCCACAAATAGAAGAGTAAAGGGGTAGAATGCGTATCTGGCACCCGAGCATCGGTGACAAATATGTTTGGTAGCTTCCTATGCTTGAAGGAATCCACCGGATGACGTTTTGTTAAAATACTTTCCATGCCTGAGGAAAGTCGACTGATGAGTTTGGTAGCTTCGTCCCCCTTAGCTTTGTTGCTAAAAAACTCTCATTTATAAGAATTATTGGAAGTTTGTTCCATCAATTTCAACATTTTCTCACATTTGAAGCTTATTAAGTAATCTCTTTCTCTCTCCTTTGCTATTTCAGTTTTTGATTTTATATTTGATTATTCTTAGGTCTTGCTTAATCTTTATTAATTGTTCTTTCATGCTTAATCATCCTTGTCTAATCTCTCTCCTAGTTTAATTGAATTCATGTTAACCCTAAATTTAATTGTTAGATTTCTTTCCTTCATGTTTAGTGAGTAGTTTCTTTGTTAGGGGTTGGGTGAAAACCCAACCAAGCTATGGTTGATTATATTGACTTGGATTTATTCATGTTCTACCTTGGATTGATAGTTGTTTGTGCTTGAATTGATTATTGCATGTGTACTTTGATGGCAACTTTGTACTCATGCGTTCATCCCTCTTCTTAGATTGAAAGATGGGGATTTGGAGTGATTCCTTTCTTGTGCAATTACATTACGCTACCTTCATGACTATGGATGTTTTGTTTCATTGAGTAGGATGCTTTAGTATGGTAATTAGGTGAGAAATCCCAATTATTTGTACTTCATGCTAGTTCGGAACGATCGAGAGACAAACTCGAGCTAGAAACCCGCTTCCTATCCTTAGAAACCCGCTTCCTATCCTTGATGCTTAATCCTTGTTATTTTGGTGCTTAATCTAAGAAATACTTATGTTGTAACTTTGAAAGAAGACAATGTTAAATTCCTATTCTATCTTCTATATGTGATCATGATTTATCCTTGTTATTGATTCTTTGGTTTGGTTAGTGTTGAATCCCGTTTCCCCTAGAGTTTCGTTATATATTAGTTAGGAAAAATTGTCTAAAATAGTACAAACTTTAAGCAGTCCGCTAAAAACAAGTCAATTTTTTAAATATTTCAAAATAATACAAACTTTAAGGGATATCCGTTTTAAACAAGTTATTTTACCTACAACTTATTTAGCTGGTTATTTTTTTATTATTTATCTTATAAAATTGTTTAATAGTGTTAAAAAATAATACAATGTCACGTGTTCCATATATCTTGTTCATGAGATAATTAATCGATCTTAACTTGTTTAAAGAAGATACCCCTTATAGTTTGTATAATTAAAAAATAATTAAAAGTTTGACTTGTTATTGGCGGATTGTTCAAAGTTTGTATTATTTTTGACAATTTTTCCTATTAGTTAACTAATCTAAACCCAATTTGTGACCGAATTAGCTTACAACCATTTCATACTCTTGGTGTTCTTTACCCATTCCAGTGGACACGATCCTCTACTTACCCTAGACTTGTCTTTGGTTGCTTTAGGTAGAAATATTGTTTGGTTTTAGGGTGATTGTCCAATGACTGATTATCCTTCTACCAAGAGTGAAAGTGTTGGAGTGAAATTCTTCACCAAAAAAGTGTTGGAGCGAAATTAAAGTGAAAAAAATAAAATAAAATTTAACTCTTTTGTTTGTTTTCAATAGTAGTAACTTCATACTTGTAACCAACGTTTGTAGTTACTTACAAACATATTAAGTCAAAATTTTTTTAACTTATAAATATTTGTAAATGGCATTTGTAAGCTAGTTACAAAGTTTTTAGTCAAAGTATTTTTTAACTTTTATTTGTAACCGGCATCTGTAAGCTAGTTACAAACCTTTTAGTCAAAGTTTCTTTGACTAAATATTTATAACTGGCATTTGTAAGCTAGTTACAAAAGTTTTGGTCACAGCTGCTTTGACTTAATATTTATAACTAGTATTTGACTAGTCAATTACTAATAAAACTTCAAACAATGATAAACCACATATTCGTAACCGGCACTTATTTAGTCAGTTACTCATGTCATGAAATTAGTAACTGGCATTATCTTAGTTGTTTACTATTAATATTTTCGTAACTAGCATAACATACGCCAGTTACTAATAGGGCATTACAAATAGCATTTTTTCTACTAATGTATGGAGGTTTAAAGGTATGTAATTTTTCGAATTAGGGTTCTTGTAATTTTTCCTTTCTAACTTCAATAATAGCCCAAATGTTTAAATTGAATATTTTTTGCTGATGATAATTATGTGATACTGCTCATTTAATTTTATATATTATCGTAAGATTTTAATTTGATTTTTTTATTGAAGATAATTTCCACAGAATGAGAGTTGTGAAACGATAATTGAGGTTGAGGGTTTATGTGATGAATTATTAATAAGATTGGTAAAATTGTTGTGTGGGAAACTCAAAATTCATGGGATTGAAAGTTCAACATTTAAATTTTGATATTTTATTGCGTTCATAACCCCTTAAAGTTATTGATCAGATGCACTTGTTCTTGGAGTATCAGTTTGCTCGATTAACTTCAGAAGGCTCGTTCTCCTTTATTACAAGGTCTTTTTAGGTGTTCCTTATTTTTTTGAATTTAGGTTAAATTTTTTCTACTTTCTTCTTGAAATTTTCATAATTTTTTGAGTTCTTTTGCTATTAAACTGGACTGTTTTCCGCAACTGTGTCAGTTTTAGTCTGAGTTAATAGTTATTGCTATTTTTGTTCGATTTTGTTCCAAGTTGTGCTGCAAATTTTGCTTTGTTTTGTGTGCATATTGTGTGTATAAATCATGATAGACGAGGCTACATTCAATTCATGAATAGACATAACTGAGCCTCTAAAGATCAATTCTACTTTAGAATCTCACTACTCGAGCAAAGAAAGAAGGATGAAAGCAAGAAGAGAAGGAAAGAATACCAGAGTTGGGTGTCAACTATTGGGAGAAGCATCCTGCCATGAAATGGCTAGAGAAGAGTGCCGAACACTATGTGACAAGTTTAGTACTCGATCTACCTTGGTGTAAAGTTGTTTAACTGTATTTAATTAATTGCTTGATTTGCTTAAGTTTCAAAATTGGGTTAATTTTTTTAGTGATCAATGTTTTAATTGGAGCATGTATGTGGATACTGTGAAGGATTTTTGAAAGAATGTTAAGTATTCAGAAGGAGAGATCCGTAGTGAATTGTGTGGTTAAGAAATTGAATTTGATGCTTTGTATTATGCTGAGATGTTTGATGTGCCTAATGATGGTTTTGATCTATATTTTAAAAATACCATTCAAAACCCTCTTCTTGATGCTAACATTGATGGAATTGTGGAGTATCTTTGAGGTTACCCTTAAGAAACATTCATAAACCATAACCAACTCACTTCTCTTGACAAAATTCGTCCTGCTAAAATTTGTGTTCAATGACATAATCCCTCGCTCTCAAAACAGAGATGCAGCAAACAAGCTAGATGCAACCCTCATTTATTCCCTTGCTCTTAAAATATCTATCAACCTCCCTTCCATCATGATCCAACACCTTATCTACAGTGTTCCAAAAGGATGGAAAGCTGGATGTGCTAACCTTCTCACCACTGTCTTTGAAAGTTTTGGCATTTCATTAGCCAACTCTTAGCCTTTACCTCTCAAAAACACCAAATATATCCAACCCATATTTCTTGATAATCATCATCTTGTTTTTGTGAATAGACGTTTCAAAGTTATGAAGGTTTAGAAGAAGCCCAAAGAAGTGGGATTGTCAGCTGAGGGGAAATCACAAGAAGAAAAGGTAGTTGGGTTGATTAAGAATGTGGTGCTGGAGATAAAAAGTGATGTTGAGGGTGATTAGGTTGAAGAGGATTAAAAGAGTGTAGAAGAAGTGACTGAAACAGGGAGGAAGAAAAAATATAAAGAGCTTAAGGTTAATGAAAATGAAAGAAGTGCCTACTAAGATATGCATTTATCTTGCCGGTGCCATAAGGAAATGTAGAAAACTCCTAGTATTCCTACCATTGTCAAGCATGCATCTGTAGATACAGAGTTTGCAGCTTTCATTTCTCCACCTAATTAAGGTTCTGATTGATGATAAAATGAAGGAGATGAAGGAAGTCCTCTAGAAGGTGCTTAAGGAACTGTATAAGTCACAAGAGAAGATGGAGGAACTGAAGAAGAGTGTGATCACTCTTGATTAACACATGAAGAAGCTGGTCACAAGCACTAAGAAGGCGAAACTTGCCATTTTCCATGACGTTGTGTCTCAGGTCTGCAAGAAGCTGGAGGATCTTGTTGTTGATAATGACCAGAGCACAACTTCTTAAAACCCATTTTATTCTGTTGTCCACTTTCCTTTAATTTTGATCACGCTTTAGTATTTGCCTTTGGAAATAATTTATTTTGGTTTTTAGTTATTAGGTACTTTATGTACAGCTAAACTTGTGAATTTGGTACATTTAGACAATATTTTAAATAAGTTTTAAATGATTAATGTCTATGTTTAATATTCCTATATGCTTTGTGAATATTTTTTCTCTATGAATGCTTATTGTCTCAACACATTACCACATTGATTGGTGTTGTGTTATGGTATACTTTGCAATTTGTGTTGGTTTTTATAGGAAAAAATTGAAAAGAATACTCCCACCATTGGCACATCTTCTCAAAATAATCCCACCCTTGCGTATTTAAGAAATAATCCCACCTTTATGCCCTATACTCTCAAAATGAGGCTATTTTTACCTTCAGCCTATAAAATAGGTTAGATTTTTTTTTTAATTTTCCTCTAATCCTTCTTATCTCACCTTACCCACTCCATGGTTGCATCCATGTCAACCACCAAAACCACCTCCCAAAATCCTAACACAAACCTATTCCCATCCCCAACCCCTTTCACCACAGACCTGACCTCCGATCTACCCACACCACCACCATCCGTTACCTCACAACAACCAACCCCAGCAGTCCCGCGATACCAATGGAGTAGCTCAGCTCACTCCTCATGTCGCCGCACTAAAAACCAAACTCCACCACACCAAAATTTAATAGCAATATCATCACAAACCGCACCTTCACTCCACAATCTGCATCACAGCGCACAACGGCACCAAGAACAACCCCTGCTCCACCTACTACCGCCAACAAAAGCAGCATTGGGCGCGCAAATCTGGGTATAATTCGAACTGAATCACGAGCTTTAGACTTGATTATTAACGAGAGGGAATTAGAAGGTTATGATATTTGGTGCAGTGGTGGCAATTTGGTGAGATTGGTGGCGATTTGGTGCAATTTTGTTTGTGTGGGTTCGCTTAGTGGTTGTGGCAGCAACTGTGAAGGAAGTTGAGACTTTTTTGTGAAGGTGGTGATGGTGGTAAGGGGCGGAGGCAAGGGGTTCTTATGGTGGTGATAAAGGGGTGGCAGACCATTTCAGTCCAACTATGAAAGGGGTGGTCGTGGGGTTGGGAGATTTTTTTAATTATTTTAAAATAGGACCAATTAGAAGTTGATAAGTGTCAAGTCACCTTCTAAAATAGGTTACTAATTTCATAAACCAATAAAAGGACTATTTTGGGAAGATGGAGGTACAAGGTGGGATTATTTCTAGAATACGCCAAGGTGGGATTATTTTGAGTAGATGTGCAAAAGGTGAATTATTGTTTTTAATTTTTCATTTTTTTATAATGCCAATAGGGGGAAAGGTGCAAAATCAAGGAAACTTAATCATTCTATGATCTCTGTCCAAAGTCTTCATAGCCTTCCCATTCTCTACCAACAGGTATACATAAATAAATTTTCTTTATGCTTAGTATTGTTCACTTTTATCAGGTTTTATTTTTATTCATTCTTTTTTTGGGTTTTTCTAAGTTATGCCCCCCCCCCCATTTCATCGATTTCTAAGTTGTACCCATGCATTTTCAAAGTTATAAGTTGTGTCCTGCACCTCACGATATATTATCAAAAATACCCTTTGACAACCATATCCGTTAACGAAAGTTAAGTTATTTTATCAACAATGGTGTCGTGGCGTTATTAATTTGACATGTGTCCTGTTCTAATTGGTTTAACACTATAAATTTTTTTAAAAAATTAGAAAATAAAATAATAAAAAAGGTTATTTATAATGTTAAAGGTTATTGTTAATAAAAATTAGTTAGGTTAAGGGCACAACTTAGACATTTGAAAAGGCTTGGGCATAGCTTAGAAACCGAAGAAGTTTAGGGGCATAAATTAGAAAAACCTTTCTTTTTCTTTTTATTTTAGTTTCGGAATATTTTTGTTTCATTGTAAATAAATTTCATTTGTTTGTCATCATAAAAAAGGGGAATATTGTTGAGCTTATGATTTTGTTGATGACACAGCCTAACTTATTTACATACTAATAAATGCTTGATTTTTTAAGTGTGTGATCAAGTGCATTGAGTAGGATAATTAAGTTGTCTTGCAAAGATTATTCCATGAGGAGAAAGATAGCACATGACAAATAATTCAAAAGAAAAGATTTCCCTCACATGAGTTGACGATTCAGAGTTGGAGCCTTGAAAAGGGAAGTTCCTCTTAAGGAACAAAACTTCAGAGTAGAAGCGTTACCGAAGAAGAGAAGTTCATTTAGAGGAACAGATGTGTCAGAGTATATACTTCATCAGAGCAACTTGAAGACTAAAATATTTTTATATTTTAGAATTTATGTTAGTATAAGAATTAAGTTTATACTATAAATTAGCTGTGTAGAATTGGTCTAAAAGATAAGTTTGTTTGTTGCTTAATTTTACAAAAATAGTTGGTTTAATTCTTATCCTTTTAATTTATGATAAAGATTTCATTTTCTTTTTTATTTCGAAATATCAATTACAATAATAAAATCTGCTCATGTGTTAACAAAACTTGCAGACTATTCTCCGAGACTTAGTCCATGTCAAGGTCTTTCACATTAAGGAGTTCATGTCCTTAAGTTTATGACATGATCTTTTTAGTGGGTAGAGAGTAGTGGCGTTAAGGACATACAACACAAGGCGTTTTTCCTAGGCTAAAAAGGTTTATAAATAGCCAGTTATTTCAGTTAGAAAAACTCACCCTTACTTAAATATATTTAACTTTTATTTTCTTTAACAGAGTTAAAAGGTCTTATTCCACACTAGTGAATCAGAGTGTTTTTATGTGCTTATACTAGAGTTAATTCATTTGAGATGTATTTTGGGGAATAGGGAAGTTTTAGTGAACTTCTTTGAGTGAACCTTAGAGAATGAGAAGAGAGAAAGAAAAGAGAAGAGTAACAAATTGGGTGACTTAGCTTGTTGCTTAGGGCTTTCAGTTCATTGAGGAACTGGAAGTAAGAGTCTTTTATTTTGTAATAGGACATTGCCCTATTCAAATAAATAATCTTTTCCATAAATCTTTTGTGGTCATGGGTTTTCTCCTTGTTAAGGGCCAAAACGTTTTCCACGTAAAATCTCTCTTGCACATTAAATTCCTTAAGCTTAGTTGTTTTTCTTGTCAAAAAAAAAAAAGGCTTAGTTGTTTTTATTTTTGTAAAAGTTTGACAACTCTATCATACTACAATTCAAATCCCTTCCCTGTAGTATTCATTGAAACAACACGAACAACTAAAGTTGTGACAGAAGGCCAAACATAAAGAGCTTTTACGACATACAAACTCTTCAATAGACCTAATTCACATTAAATTTTTGTGGACCACTAATATTAGCAACACCGGTCATTATACAATTAAATAAATAAATAAATAAATAAATAAAAACTCATCACTATATTAAAATCAATATTATTGTGTTAAAACAAAAGTTATTTTTTTATTATAAAGATGATGAGAGGTTAATTTTCATCTTTAGTGAAATTTGTGATATACTGGTTAAAATGAATAATAAAGGTCACTATATTAAAAATAGGGTCACTATGTGTAGACACCCATTTGTGTCTCCCCAAAACCAAACCCGGTGATGAGTACCTTTCATGACGAGTCATAATCGAATGAAGTGAAAGTGTAGAAGGTTTAGTGTTGCGGATAGTTTTAATTTCTTTTCTCTTCTCTATGTTTTTGAAAACCTATGTTGAGAAAACAACCAATCCTGTTTGGTGTCCATGATATGGGTCCAATAATGGTGTAGTTGGATGGGGCTTGAAAAGAGCTTTCCAACGATATATTATAAGTCCAATTCCGATGAATAATGAGGAAGTTATGGCCAAATTACTAAACTGGGCCCGGTTTGAGTCTTATATGCGGCCCAATGATTTAGGGGAGGGCCTAGTATGGATTTATCATTCCTAATGCAATTAGGAATGGTTTAGTCTTCTAGATTCTTCTAGAAGGTTCTTTTCATTCCTAATTCAATTAGCATTGATAAATTGACTTTTGTTGACTTTTTTGAGTTTTAGTCAGAATAAAAGAGTATTTTTAAGAAAAATGCGATTTTACCCTCTGTACAGCCAAATTTTATCTGATTTTAGGAAATGCGTAAAAAATATGATTAGCGCCTGGCGCTAGCATTAGCGCCTGGCGCTAGCATTAGCGCCTGGCGCTAGCATTAGCGCCTGGCGCTAATTTTGTTTTTTCACGTCGAAACTCTGATTTGTTTTTCTATCTTTTTGGCTGATTTTATCTATAAATAGTCTTCTAAAAACTCCGTTTTCAATCATCTACAATCTACAACCATCAATTCTCTAATTCTCTTCTCTCTCGAAGCTAAAGCTTATTCTTTCTCTCTTTTCTAAACCAACCTTTATACAAAATTTTTGCATTCACAAGACCAAGAAACACCTAGCCAAGTTCGAAGTTGCCTTCGCCCTAGATGTGAAAGGTTTTTAATTTCTAAGGGTTTGGTCCCAAATCTCTCTTTCAATTATTTAATTTAATTGTTTGATTTATTATTGTCCTTGAAGTTACTAACGTGTGTATTTTGTTATTAGAAAGAGGTACGAGGCATTCAAGTAAGTGCTTTAATTGATTTTATTGTTATTATGATATAGAAATCATGCTTAGGTAATTATTATGATTCCTAATGTTATGTTAGGGCGTTTTGATCTTCCTAGTATCATGTCTAGGGTAACTCTAATATCAAGTATGATTAAAAGTATGATGCCTTTTATGTTCTTTCCTAATATTTATGTTAGTATCATGTCAGGCTAAAGTTTTGATCTTTATTGTTTAGTGACATGCTAGGGTTTGTTATTAATCTTGTTTGTATCATGCTTAGGATTTTGCTATTAATATTATACTTTAACATGATTATGATTATTTTAAATATTATTATTATTATTATGATTATTTTTATGGTTATCTTTACTATTATGTTGCTTGATGATTAATTATTGTTATTGCTTGATCACGCCTTTTATGCATGCTTAAAGGGAATTTGTACTTGTAATCACGCTTAATAAAGATAATTAATAATCTTGTTAGGGTTAATATGATTATAATTCAAGTGGTCGCCAATAATAAATTTATTTGTGCATTAATATTCAACCAACATAGATTAAACAGGTTTAGGGTTAATCCTATTGATTGCATGTTAGTCAGAAAGCGCACATGAATACGATCAGAATAAAGTATAGGCCTATTATTAGGGCAGGTTCAATCTCTTTTAGGTTGGTTTTGTACCTTCATCCCCGAACTACCAGTCATGGTTCCAAACCTATTGGAGCTAACGATCTCTTGGATCGTTAAGGGGTGTAACCTTCACCTCGTGAACGATTTACAAGTTCCTAAAACTTGTTGGCGACTCTTTTGCTCTATCTTCTTTCCTTTGGACGCCACCGTACTTTAGTGTATGATCACAGTGGGGTTCAAGCTAGGGATAATGCTTGAAATATTCCCTACACTATGTATAACCTAATGTCAGATGACACGTATATATTTCAGGTTCTTAATAGTATTAAATTCACACAAGTTTTAAAAAAGGTTCATATGTTATAATTAAGGTCATTACTATGTTCAACACGACATCAGCTGCACACTTGTAGATTTTAGGTCCACGGTAATATTATTGTGAACCACATTTTTCATAATATTATTGTGAACCATGTCCTCAATAATATTATTGTGACCAGGTCCACACAAGTCTTTTTGTCTCGGAAATGGCTAGCTATGGTGTACATATATTGCATGCATTAATTGTCCTAATTTATTATAAAAGTGTTAATTAGCCAAATAGATATTTTAGAATACGCATTTGACAATATATATATATATATATATATATATATATATATATATATATATATATATATATATATATATATATATATATATATATATAATCCTGTATTTCACCAACTAATCAGTATCATTTTCTTCTAATTAAGCAAATGAGTATTTTAAAACTATGTAATTAACATGTGAATAGATTTCTTTTTTACAAACTATTAATTCACTTTCTTTTATGCAATAAATTTTGTTTTATATAATTTAAATTTATTTTGGTCAACGTTCTTATATTATTTAATAATTTATCCATTTTCTTTAGATGCAACACACCTTTTTGCCATGCTTTTTTAGGAGATGATTAAACTAGGTAAACGAACTACTTTATTAAAATAATTCCAACATTTAAAAGAACATAAACTTTAATCTGTGGTTGGCCACACTGTGTGGCCAGCCTCATATATATATATTTTTTAAAGAATGGTCAGAGTTACTTTGTTAATGGTTACTCAGTAAGTGAGGGATTACTCGGTTCAGGATTACTCAATCGGCTAGGAGTTACTCGGTCGATACGGTCAAGGATTACCCAATCTATGGTTACTTGGTCAAAGATTACTCGTTTGGTCAGAACAAGGGTTACTTGTGTGTTAGCTAGCCACACGTTGTGGTCAACCATACACAAAAGTTGTTAAAAGAAAACAAATTAAATACTACCTCCGATTTATTTTAGTTGCGACTTTGGAATATTGTATATCTCACAAATAATTTAAAATCGAGGGTAGTATTTACTTTGGAGTATATATGTTATTTAATTATTTTTAAAATTATATATTATTCATTTTTTTATTAAAAAATCCTTTTTATCTTTTTATTCCGTATCATTAATTTTAATTCAATATTTCTTTTATTATATTATTCAACTTGTATCTTTATTTATTTAATTATTTATTTATTTATTTTTGAGTTTTTTTTTTCAGATTTACTTGTATATTTATTTGTTTTCTCTATATCTATAGTACTATATAAAGAGAAAGAGCTTTTTGGGTGATAAATTTGGCTTTTCCCAAAATGCCCTTCTCAATCTGTTAAATTACCTCAAAAATGCACAACTGCTTTTGTTAAAAAAAAAAAAAAAAAAAAAAAGCATAACTGTTCTTTTACCTGAAACATGGAGTTAATCTTTTTTTTTTTTTTTGACAAAAAAACATGGAGTTAAATCACTTAACTGTAATGGATGAACAAAATGGACGGAAAAAAAAATTTATCATTAAGCATACAATTGCTAATTGGCTAACTGCTAATATATATGCATGTTTATCCTAATACGAGTAATAAAAAAATATTATGTACTATGTCATTTCTCACTAACTACTAAGCATTTGACGATTTTTTTTTCTTCTGAACAAATCTCCAATACTCAAAATCTGTAACACCATAATTGCTCTTTAATTATACTTGCCTCATTAACCTTTCAAAAAAAAAAATTGATTAACCCCAAAAATATATTATTTCGTCTAATAATAAACCATTAAAGTCGATTGTCATATTTCAAGTAACTATCTTTTATTTAGAAACCATCTTTTATTTCAAGTATTCATCTATTTCAGATGAATTTGATGGATTTGATTATTTTCATTGTTTTGTATATATGATATTATTATTAGTTGAATTTGCAGGAATTGTTGATTGTTTGACATCGGACTCAACAAAAAATACAAAATTATATGAACATTTGTTTAATTTTGGATGGAGTGACATTATCTTCAAAAAGGTAAATATTTTTTTTTAATCTTAGTGTATGTAAAAAATAAATTTATCTGCTATTGATTCACAGATTTTAAAATTTGTTTGATGATTAAAAATTAAAAAAAAAAAAAAAAAAAGTGATTGCATGATATTAGTTTTTGTGATTATAATTAGGATCATGTTTCAAGATAAACCCCATTCCTATATTTTATGTATACCAGTACAATTTTTTTATTTTTTATTGCAGAATATCCAATTCATCTTCTCCTTTCCATTATTTGAACCCAGTTTCAAATGTCTAAATAATCAAATTGTATGATATTCAACCTGTCATAAATGATAAAGGATAATATGGGCGAAAATGGTTCTTCCTGAAATGATATGTATAAATAATTTTCTATTCTCACTTTATACTACACAAGCTAAGAGGCACACGCTACGTGTATACAGTAAAAAGAAAATTATATTGTACACGCGTATCGTGTACCTCTTAGCTTGTTAAAATAAAGTACAATCCTTCCAAATAAAAAACAACTAAAGACAACGTTACCAAATAAAAAATTCCTAATTAAATAGAAATTGAATAAAACAAATGTAAGTTACCCGGCCTCCATACCCATACGGGCCATATAATTAATTTTTAGTCAAAAAAATAATTTGTAGTCAACCAATATTGTTTGACTAGTGCGCCCGCCATGTGTAGAAAATTGTCACGTCGGTCAAAGAAATTTGACCAAACTTTTACCACCCTACATCAATATATTTCCATATACAACTTCTCACAAAGATAATAAATCACCCATTCATCCCAAAAACACTACATTTTCCTAACAACTAATTCTTGTATTTTACATATTGTGCATACTTAGAAATTGGTATGATCATGAACTATAACATACCTCTAAGAGATCCCACAGACTACAAATCCATACACGAACACAACGATGATCACGAACACAAGAAAGTTGTTGAGGATCAAATTCGATCAACTTCCAAGAGATCATCAAGAAGGCAAAGCCATATTAGCATAAAGAATAAGGTGAGTCCATTAATATCAAGAAGTGTACGTGCTAAACGACGGCAAGCCTTTCTAAGAACGTACCAATTGTCACACCTTAACAACAATTCAGTAGCAACTTCAACTGCGAATTCTAAGCGCCGTGAGAAGCTGAAGGAGGCAGCATTGAAGTTTAAGACGGTTATCATTTCTGTGGCCTCTGCTGCCCGGCTTAGTATCCAAGGGTGCGGCTGTAGATCAATTTCATCTTGTTCGTCAATTCGGCAAGGATGATTATGTATTTTGAAAGAGTAAATTATATATTGTAGTGATTTAATCACTTATGTTAATAGATGAATGAAAAAAAAATAATAATTGCAAATTACAAATTACAAATTACAAATCTAAAGACCATTTATTCTTCTACGTACTTGTATTATAATTTAGTTCACTATTATGAGCTTCCTACTCACTTTTTATATGGCTCAACATAGGAAAACTTAACCGTCTTTAATTTATAATGGAAAAGCATTATCAATTTTATCATATGAAATATTGATAGATTTGTATATCTATACTTAGTCTATACTTACACAAACCACAATCATTCATATGCCACATGTCCTCACAACTCACTCATATGACACATGTTACTTCTTTTACCTTTTTAATGTTAAAAAAATTAAATTAAATGTATTACATAATGTTAATTTATTTATGCATTCCGTAACTTGTACATTTAAGTAAAAAGAAAAGTGTTTCATTTCCACCATGATAAAATAAAGTTGAATTAACTATTACATAAACATATGAAGTATAATAATAATAGTCTTTTTATCTCTTAAACTTAAAATATAGCTTAAACTAATATGTCATTTCATATTCAATAATATTCATGTATATGTACCTAACTAAATTCCTTCATCTTCTTTCACAATTCCACCCTCACTTTTTTTTTCCTTATAAGTTTTCACAGCGTTCGTCTCAATAGTCATGTGACAATAAATTCGCAGTTTCAACTATTGAAAACCATACTTTTATTTAAAATAACCTAAGTTATACCCCGTGAATTGAACGGGCCACATAAATGAGAGTAGAGTGTGTGAGAACTAGTTTTGAATTCTATATGCTCATGTGGTTTGTTCTATTTTACAATTGTTCGGGAGGATGAGTGATTGGATGAATGAGATTGATTGATATTGAAGCATGTTTATTAGATTTGCCTTGAATCGTTTGTGCTTGATTTTGATTGCTTGGGGTGAAGCATGTTTTATGTATTCATTGATGAGCTATTTGCTTAGGGACAAGCAAAGGTTTGGCTTGGGGGAGTTTGATGTGTCTAATCTATATAGTATTTTACCCCCGTCCCTTGGTCATAATTAGTAGTTTTTTTGGCTCTTTAGAGCCACTTTTATTACTAATTGGTGTTTTCTAGTGTTTTTGTATTTTTGGTTGAGTTTTGTAGGAAATTGCACTTTTAGAGCAATTTCCCGGATTTTCATGGAGCAATTACGGACATTGAAGGAGCACCACCGTTTTTGAAGCCCAAGGCCGGTTAGAGTCATCAAGCCGGTGATTAAAGGACCGACTTGTGGAATACGTGCGTCGGACCGAGTATTCAAGACCCTAGGTGGATATCCGGATTAGGCTAAGAAGTAAGCCCAATCGAAGTTCCAAGCTTCGGGGAGAAGCCGGGCCCGATCAGGTGAGCATTTGCTCGATCGGGCGCGGCTACTCAGAAGGATGTGCGAAGAAAAAGGCAGGCCCGATCGGGCGCGTGTTTTTGGGGAGGCATCTTCGGCGATTTCTTAGTTTCTAATTAGGAGTAATTTTAGATTGTTTTTAAAGTACAATTTTAATGCTTTTTCCTTAGTACCTCTTCTTTTAGACTTTCTCTCTCTACTTAGATTATTTTCTCTCTCTTACAACTCACTCTTCTTCTTGACTCAACTCTTTAATTCCGATTACTTTGGTAACGATTTCTTGTTGTTATCAATTTCAGCAATTTTATTACTTCATTTCTTCATGACTTGTTTAATTGCTTTGATTAGTTTAGTTTTAATTATGTCTGAGTAGTTTAATTCTAGGGTTTATCGGGATCCATAATTAATATGAAGTGATAATTTATTATTGTTGATTATTAATAATGCATGATAATTTCTTATTGAATTGTTTTAATTCTTTAGAATTGTATTATGAATCGAGCAGATGTGATTTGATTGTAAAAGTATAGCAATATTGAATTAATGAATCCAGTAGATGTTGGTTAATAAATTGCGAAAGCCTGTTAATCATGTTATTAGTGTAATGTTAATTATTGATTGTTATGCTTTATCCTGGAATATTAATTATTAGTGAACATGTGACCCTAGGCCTTCTTATTATTTATTTTCTCCCTAAACTGAATCTTTGTAGTTAGTTCCCTTTTTATAACAACAAATTGGTTACTTGATAATCTAGATTATATTAATTAATGAGGAATAGAAAGACTTGTTTCCCTGTGGATTCGACCCTAGTTCCCTATCTGCATTAGTCAGAGGACTTAGGTGATACGACTTTAGCGTGTCAAAACTTGGCACCGTTGCCGGGGAAACGATTTTATTTTTATTTTCAGATTATTTTTTTGTAGTCTAGATTATCCCCTATTGTCTCAGAGAACGTTAGTTCTTTGAGGCGATTCTCATATTTGTCTTTTAGTTCTTTGTTTATGCCCAGGTGTTCCAGAAAAGGTCACATTCCATTCGATCTTGAGATCGAGCGCTCTTTCCATAGACAAAAGAATCTCTACAGAGAAATCCTGGAGGGCTCTGAGGAAAACAATAATCAAAGAGACCCTCCAACTGGTTCCGGTGATTCAAAAATCCCTTCAGATTCAGAATCAGAGATGGCAGCACCTAAGAAGCTCACCGATTATTCGCAGCTAACCCTGAAAGATTTTCCACATCTTACTCCTAGTCCGGCACTTGATGGAGTGCAATTTGAAATCAAACACCAATTTATCAGAATGATAGAGTGGAAGCAATTCAGTGGCGCTAAGGGTGAAGATCCTAATCTTCACATTGTATATTTCTGCTTGTATTGCAACACCATTAGGCAAGCCGGGGTCACGCAGGACCAAATTAGGGATATTCTTTTTCCCTTTCCATAATGTGGAAAAGCTAAATTATGGTTTAATGGTTTGAATAGAACTGCACTTGGTATTACTGACTGGGAAACTCTTGCCTTGAATTTTTATAATAAATATTACCTTGTAGAGAGACTAGTTGTACTAAGGAGTGCTATTCAGAACTATGCCCAAGAGGCCGATGAAACTCTATATGAGGCTTGGGAGAGGTTCAAGGATCTATAGAGAGAATGCCTCAACCATAATCTAGCACAATGGAAGTTGATCCAAGCCTTTTACAATGGACTTAAAATTTCATCTAGATCAATTCTAGATTCTGCAGCTAGTGGGATTTTCATGAATCTTAATGTGGAAGATGCAGGACAGGTTATTGAAGATATGTCAATAAAAAATTCCCAGTATAGGAATCCGAGAGGGTTTGCTAATAAAGGAAAACATAATGTCGATTCTGTATCCTTTTTGCTAGCTCAATTAACATATATTTGTCAGAAACTAGATAATCTTACTGTTATTCCTAAATCTGTAGCTAATGTTTCTGTTGTTGCTAACAATGAAGCTTTCTATGAAAATTGTGGAATTGTAGGGCATTGGGAGCAAGAATGTAGGAGTTCCATGGAGCAAGTTAATGCCTTTCAAACCTATATGCAAAATAACCCATACTCTAACTCTTATAATCCTGCCCTCCGGAACCACCCATATCTTTCCTATCGGAGTACCAATGTACAAAACCCTCCACCTCCACAACAAACACAATAGCAACCCCCACCACAGCAAAAATATTACCATCCTAATGTTGGCCAGAAAAACCAAGCACAATCCTCCTCATCTTCTGACACTGCTATGACAGAAATTAGAGCAATGCTATCAAGCATGCAAAAGCACATGGAGAAGTAGGGATGCACAAAGTGATTCAATCATAGCCCACAATAAAATCATGGATAATCAAATTGCGCAAATTTCATCTACCCTCTAAACCCGTCAATAGGGAGCTCTACCATCGCAACCAATTCATCCCACAGATCATGCCAATGCAATCACTCTAAGGAGTGGTTCACATTGTGATGGACCTCATATGCCAAAGGAAGATGGACCTGTTCCTGTTGCTGATTCCTTTATACCAAATGCTAATCCTATTAACCCTGTAGGGCTACAAAAAGATACTAACCCCTCTAATGTTTCTTTGCAGGGTAAATCTAAGGAGAAGGGAGGAGATGTGCAGAGCCCAATTATCAAACTACCATTCCCCAATAGACATTTGAAGAGTAAGTTTGATAAACAATTTGGTAAGTTTTTGGAGGTTGTGAAAAACCTGCAGGTAACAGTTCCTTTCATTGATTTAATCACTCAGGTTCCTGCATATGCTAAATATATGAAAGATATTTTGACTAGGAAAAGGGCCTTTGATGAGGTAGAAACTGTAGCTTTTACAGAGGAATGTAGTGCTTTATTGCAAAATAAATCCCCTTCTAAGTTAAAGGATCCTGGTAGTTTTTGTATCCCTTGTCATATAGGTAATGTCTTTATTGATAAAGCATTATGTGATTTGGGTGCTTGTGTCAGTGTTATGTCATTGTCTGTTTTTTCTAAACATAATATGAGTGATTTAAAAGTTAATAATATAGCTTTGCAAATGGCAGATCGTTCTGTTAAGTACCCTTTAGGTATTTTAGAGGATGTCCATGTCAGAGTTGGTAATTTTTAATCCCTGTTGATTTTGTTGTTTTAGACATGGCTGAGGACACACAAATTCCGATTATATTAGGTAGGCCTTTTCTCCATATTGCAGAAGCCATTATTGATGTTATAAATGGTAAACTAACCTTTTCTGTTGTTTAATTGATGTGATTGATATAATGGATGATATTTGTGATGAAAGCTTACCACATGTTCTTGCAAGGGATCCCTTGGAGGAAATTCTTTGTGGAGATTTATCTATAGACAATGCAAGCGTCTGGGGTAATGAGGTGGATGCCATTGAAAAAGATTTTTTCCTAGAAGAGCTAGACCCCAAAGAGACCATGAAGGTAGTGAATTTAGTTAAGGAATAAAAACCTAAAGAGATTAAGAAACCTGAACTAAAACCTCTCCCTTCTTATTTAAAATATGTTTTTCTTGATGAGCAGGAACTATACCCTGTGATCATCAATACTACACTTAATGAGCCACAAACTTGCAAACTTCTAGAGGTTCTTCGAACCCATAAAAGAGCAGTTGGGTACAGTATTGATGGTCTTAAGGGTATTATCCCTGATTTTTGTATGCACAGGATACATTTAGAGGACAACTATAAGCCCTGTCTTCAACCCCAGAGAAGGTTGAATCCTAATATGCAGGAAGTAGTCAAGAAAGAGGTTATGAAATTACTTGATGTAGGTATTATCTATCCTATTTCTGACTCTAAGTGGGTAAGTCCTGTACAGGTGGTTCCTAAAAAGGGTGGGATGACTGTGATTAAAAACGAGAAAAATGAATTGATTTCCACTAGAACTGTTACAGGGTGGCGTATGTGCATTGATTATCGTAGTTAAAATATTGCCACTAAAAAGGACCACTTCCCCCTTCCCTTTATTGATAATTTGCTTGAAAGGTTAACTAATTATAAGTTCTTTTGTTATTTGGATGGGTATTCGAGATTTTTCCAAATTCCAATTCACCCAGAAGATCAGGAAAAGACTACATTTACATGTCCTTATGGTACTTTTTCATATCGTAGGATGCCCTTTGGTTTATGTAATGCCACCGCTACCTTTCAACGTTGCATGATGAGCCTTTTTTTTTATTTCATAAAGTCTATTATGGAAGTCTTTATGGATGATTTTAGTGTGTATGGTTCTTCATTTGATGCATGCTTAGCAAATCTTGATAAAATCTTGAAAAGATGTGAAGAATGTAATTTGGTTCTAAATTGGGAGAAATGTCACTTTATGATGACAGAAGGAGTAATTCTAGGTCATATTGTATCTGATAAGGGTATACAGGTAGATAAAGCTAAGATTTCTATGATTGAGCAAATACCTCCCCCCAGTTAATGTTAAGGGAGTTAGAAGTTTCTTAGGTCATGCGGGGTTTTATCTTCGCTTTATCAAAGATTTTTCTAAAATTGCTAAACCACTAACTCAGCTTTTACTCAAGGATGCCCCATTTGTTTTTACTGATGGGTGTCTTAAGGCTTTTAACAAGATAAAGCAGGCCTTGATATCAGCACCCATCATATGTGCACCCGATTGGAATCTTCCTTTTGAGATTATGTGTGATGCAAGTGACTTTGCACTAGGAGTCGTGCTCAGATAGAGAAAGAACAAAGTTTTGCATGCTATTTACTATGCAAGTAAAACTTTGGTTGAGGCCCAAGTCAACTATGCCACCACGGAGAAGGAGTTTCTTGCTGTGATTTATGCTTTAGAAAAATTTTGATCATATCTTGTTGGTTCTAAAGTTATTGTTTTTACTGATCATGCAGCTTTAAAGTACTTGATAGTGATAACTTGTTATTCGATATGATTTTAGAGTGATTTCGAACCTTGTTTACTTGTTATACTAGCATTTTGGTTCACTTTTACTCTATTTTTGTTCAACTTTTGTGTATCTCTTGCTTCACGAGTTGTTGGGTGTTTTTGTTGAGTTTTTAGGTTCAAAGACGATCATTTGAGGCATTTGGATGATAAACCGAGGTTAGAAGCCGAAACAATGGAGCGAAACCGAAGAAAAGTGAAGATAAAGGCCTTAGAGAGTCGGCACGGACGTGGAAAGTATAGCACGTCTGTGCAGGAGTGCCCCAGCACGACCAGAAGTTACTGCCTACTATTTTCCAGGCCTGCACGTCCGTGCAGAGTTCAGCTCGTCCGTGCAGGATATTCAGCACGTCCGTGCCTGATCCTGCACGTCCGTGCAGTTTGCTCAGCCCAAATCAGTTTCAAAACTGATTCTACTGAACAAGGCCTGCACGTCCGTGCCATATTTTGCACGTCCGTGCAGGATGCCCTGGCCAAAACAGTACATTCTGCCTCTCTGCTTTCAAAGGTGAACGTCTGTGCCTACCTCGGCACGTCCGTGCACGTATGGCTGTACGTCCGTGCCAACCTCAGCACGTTCGTGCTGACCTGTAGCCGTGCCTGACTCTTTTTTTCTCCGTCTTTTTTATTTGGGGTCTTTATAAATAACCCCTTGAGCTCATTTGTACGACATCCAAGTTTTTAGTGCTTCCTCTTAGTTTGCAATTGTAAAAACACAAATATTCTCAAATCATTAGTTAGATTATAATTATTAGCTTGGAAATTTCATTCTCAATCATTGTAGAAGAAAAGTTCCACCATTGATTTTCAAGTTCAAGCTTCTAGTAATATTTTTTCTCACTCTTCTCTACCATTTTAATTGCTTTGATTTTTAATTTTCTTGCTTAATTCTTGTGTGCTTAGATTGTTATTTAGCTTAATCTTTGGTTAATTCTTGTTCATGAGTTACTTGAAACACCTAATTGCTTTAATCTCCATGGAATGTGAGTAGTCTAATTTTCTAGGGTTTGGGTAAAACCCTCAATGTAGTCACTAATTACTTGTTGCATGTGTTAATTTGGTAATTGTTGGGTTTTAATTAGTTGAGCTTAAGTGGTTTAATTTCTTATTTCTTGTATATGGCCACGGCTAGAACTATTGTCGAAGCTTTTTCAACGAAGGATCGAGAGATGAACTTGAGTTAGCTCCCTTATGCTTAATTGACTTGAAATGCCATGAGAATAGGAATTTCCAGTCAAGGGAATGTTTTCGTCATCGTGATTATGCTTTAACACTTGCTTTATGCTTTGTAACCACGAGAGTAGGTTGTATTCATGATTCAAGTAATCACTCTAGCTTGAGAGAGTAGTTGGGTGCTTTAGATGGCTTCCCCTATATTATCCCCTTAATTTATCATTGTTTGCTACATGATATTTGTGATTTGTGATGAAATTAAGTGGTATATCCCAAGCCCTAGAACTCTTTAATTATTGTTAATCACCCCTTAGTATTAGTTAATTTGAATTAGTACATGCTACATAAAACCAAACCAATTTCGACTTCATTTAGCTTGTTTAAACGGTAGTATCTCGGTGGTTGATTCAATGCCTCTCTTGGGTTCTACCCTTTCTTACCCTTGCTATTAGCTAGTGAGACCAAGATAGGACTTTATCTTTGGTAGGCTCGACGACGGCCTATCAAATTTTGGCACCGTTGCCGGGGAGGCAAAGTCACATTGAATGTATTATTGTTGAATGAGTCTAAGTGTGTGTATTTGTATCATAACTTTTCTTATTTATTTTTGTATATTTGTGTTTTCAACTTGTGATAGTCATTGCTAACATTTTTCTTAGCTTTGTTTGACCTTGCATGACATGGAAGAGTAAGGAATCACCGCTTATTCCCGTTGATCTAGAGCTAAATAGGACTTTGAGAAACGTGAGGAGGCTTTTGCAAGGCACACCGGAGTTCTCTATTGTATATTCGGATTCCGATCCGGAGGAAATCTTTGCAACCAACGAAGAAGATAACATGGGTGATAACAATCCTTCTCCACCATTGTTACGAGATTATGACCACCCCAATGCCTTACATTTCGGAGTGGCATACGCCTTCCTACTACGAATGCAAATAATTTTGAGCTGTCACCTCAACTCATCCATATGATACAAAGTGATCAATTTGGTGGGAGTTCTCATGAGTGTCCTTTAGCTCATTTGGACAACTTCCTCGAATTGTGCACAACCATCAAGCAAAACAAGATTACGGAAGGGTTCATCCGTATGCACATGTTTCAATTCTCCCCCCGTGACAAAGCAAAGCATTGGTTGAGAACGGTAGAAGAGGGATCATTGACCACATGGGATGAAGTCACTAGAGCTTTCCTTGGAAAGTATTGTCCACCCGAAAAAACCGTCGAACTAAGAAGGAAAATCATCAATTTCAACCAAGAGATTGAGGAAACCTTAAGTGAAGCTTGGGAGCGTTTCAAGGACTACACTAGAAAATGCCCACACCATGGTTTCACATAATGGATCATTGTTCAAAGATTTTATGATGGTCTTACTCCTACTTCAAGGGCCAACCTTGATAACAGGGCCGGTGGTAGCCTTAAAAAGCTATATGTGGATGATGCATACAAGATGATTGAAGAAGTGACAAAGCACTATGCATACGAAGGTGATAGACGGCAACCTCAAGCAAAGAAGGGCAGAATCCACGACCTTAGTGTAATAGACCTTATTGCATAAAAGTTTGACATGCTAGCTCACAAGCTAGATCAATCCACCCTTAAATCTCCAAGCTCTTCTTCACAACAAGTCATATCTTGTGAACTTGTGGAGGAAATGATCACTTGTCCTCCTATTGCAACTCAACTAAACAAGAGCAAGCTGCGGCTATTGGGAAAAGAAATGATCAATACTCTCAACCCTACAATTAAGGTTGGAAACCCCAACAAAACACGGGTTGGAAACAACAAAACCAAGGGCCCCCCTCAAAACCAATACAACCAATCTCATCCACAAAACCAACAAGCTCCTTACCGTCCCCTAACCAAAGGGACCAAAACCAACAAAGGCAACAATATAACCAACCCACTCCTCCACCTCCTCAAAAATCTAGCCTTGAAGCCGGACTTGAGACCTTCATTACACAACAAGGAAGAAGCAATGCGGATATGCGAACATCCAACAACTTCAAGCACACAACAAGATACTTGAGAATTAATTGGCTCAAATTGCGCAACAAGTTGGAAGTTCATCCTCCAATCCTAGTGGTCACTTCCCAAGCTCAACGGTTGTGAACCCAAAGGAGCAAGCTAAGGCCATTACTTTGAGATCAGGGAGAGGTTATGAAGGGTCGGTTATGAGAGAAGAGGAGCCACAAAAGAGAGAGGAGGGAGTTGTGGTGAGAAATGAGAGTGAGTTTGAAAATGAGATAGTTTATGTTGAGAGAAAGGAGCCACAAAATAAGAATGAGGGATATGAGGAAAAGGTAGAAAAGCCCCCATGAAAGTAATCAAGCCTCCCATTCCATTCCCTCATAGGATTGTTGAAAAGAAATTGAATGAAAAGTTTTCAAATTTTCTTGAAGTCATGAGAGGACTTCAAGTGAATATCCCCTTTATTCATGCTATGTCACAAATGCCTACTTATGCAAAATTTTTGAAGGATCTTCTATCCAACAAGAGTAGGCTTGAAGAGAGTACAACCATCTCTCTTCCTAAGGAGGTGAGTGCAATCATTCAAAATAAGCTTCCTCAAAAGCTTGGTGATTCCGGTAGCTATGCAATACCGGTGAAGATTGGAGACTTAGAAGCTATGGATGCTTTATGTGATCTTGGGGAAAGTGTGAGCTTGATGCCCTATTCTATTTCTAAGAGTTTGAAGGTTGGAGACTTGAAGCCAACAAGAATGTCCTTACAATTGGCCGACCGCACGGTTAGGCTACCTTTGGAAATTCTTTAAGATGTGTTGGTTCAAGTTGGAAGAGTATTTGTGCCATGTGATTTTGTGGTAATGGAAATGGAATAAGATACTACGGTGCCCCTAATCTTGGGAAGACCGTTTCTGAACACCGCGGGTGTTGTTATTGATATGAAAGAAGGAAGATTGACCTTGACTGTGGGAGATGAGAAAATTTCATTTTCATTCCCACAAACATTGAAAAAGTCATTGTTTGATGAAGTTCATAGAGTTGATACTTTGGAAAGGAACTTAGACGAGTTCCAAGAAAATTTGATTGAAGGAGATCCTTTACAAGCTATACTAACGGGAGGCTTAGTTAAGGAAGATGAAGAAACAAGGGGGTATGATCTTTTGCTCAACCAACCTTTAGTCCTCAATGAAGTGAAGGTGGAAGTGCTCAATGTGGAGGTAAAAGAGGAGAGGACTACGCCTCCTCATAAGGTTGAACTTAAACCCCTTCCCCCTCTTCTTAAATATGCTTTCCTTGATGATAGTGAGGCTTATCCCGTTATTGTCAATGCCAAACTCGATGATGTCTCTTTTGATAAACTCCTAGTTGTTCTAAGGGAGTATAAAGATGTGATTGGGTACAAAATTGATGACATTAAGGGGATAAGTCCCACAATTTTCATGCATAAGATATTACTTGATGATGATCATGCTTCTTCAATTGAGCATCAAAGAAGGCTCAATCCAAACATGAAAGAAGTTGTGAAAAAGGAAGTTTTAAAAGTTCTTGTAGCGGGCATAATCTACCCTATCTCTAATAGTAAGTGGGTTAGTCCGGTTCAAGTTGTGCCTAAGAAAGGAGGCATGACCATCATTAAGAATTATAAGGGTGAGACCATTTCTACAAGGTCGGTCACCGGGTGGAGGATGTGCATTGATTATAGAAAATTGAATAAATCCACCCGAAAAGACCACTTTCCTCTCCCCTTTATTGATCAAATATTAGAAAGACTAGCATCACATAGTCATTATTGCTTCTTTGATGGATATTCGGGATTCTTCCAAATCCCAATCCAACTCAAGGACCAAGAAAAGACTACATTCACATGTCCTTTTGGCACCTTTGCTTATCAAAGGATGCCATTTGGACTTTGTAATGCACCTTCCACATTTCAAAGGTGTATGATGTCTATTTTTTTCGACATGCTTGAATCATCAATTGAAGTATTCATGGATGACTTTTCTGTTTTTAGTTCATATTTTGACATTTGCCTTTCAAATTTGATTAAAGTGTTCAAAAGATGTCAAGAGGTGAACTTGGTCTTGAATTGGGAAAAATGTCATTTCATGGTAGAAGAAGGAATTGTTCTTGGTAATGTAATTTTTTGTAGGGGCATTGAAGTAGATTGTGCCAAAATTGAGGTAATTGAGCGCCTCTCACCCCCTACAAATGTGAAGGGGATAAGGAGCTTTCTTGGACACGCGGGTTTTTACCGCCGGTTCATAAAGGATTTTTCAAAAATCGCAAAGCCGCTCTCACTCAATTGTTGGTAAAGGATGCCCTGATCGAAGGATTAGAATAGTGTCGTTAGTCTACTAACCCTAATCAAATTAACAATTTATAATACCTAAACTACCCTAATACGAGTATAGGGGTAAGTAAAGGGTCGAACCCAAAAGGACTAAGTGTATCAATCTATGCTAATTAGACTACTAGGAAAGCTTGTGAGGTAAGAGAGGTTCAATTAAACACTACTAAGAGCAAATAACTAAAACTAGGGAAAGTGGAATCCAATTAAATTAATGCATTCAACAACATCAAACAATTAGATGAAAATGACCTCAATTAGGACGATTTACACATTTAACTCACTCTCGCGCAATTAAACATGTTAATAATCCTACTAGACTAATTCACTCTCGTGCAACTAGCCTAGCAAAGACATGGAGGAATTTAGGGTTCTCAAACAACTCACTTTCGCACAATTGATTGAAAACACAATTAAAAGCATAGAATCAATTAGCTAGAAAGATTCTAATCCATAAAAGCATCATCCATACACAATAATCAAGAAACAATTTCATACTAACCACAATCAATCATTAAATTAATTAACATAACCTTCATCCATTTCCCTAGAACAAAACCTAAACTAACATAATGAACAAAAATATGGAAAACAAGGTAAAATAATAATAAAAGCAAGAATCAACAACTAAACTAATTAATCTACTCAAATAAACAAATAAATAAGCAAAAACAATAATAAATGAAAGCAATAAAGGTGAGAGAAAGTTAGGAAGACTCATTGAATTTATGAGAGGGAAAATCCACAAATTTGCTTCTTCAAAATCCCAAAAACTCCATGAAAAATCCAAGCTTTCTCTCTCTAAACTACTCCTAAACTAGAGAGAGAAACTCCTAATCTAACCCTAAGAGAGAGAAGCTCTCCTCAACTAACTAAGAAAATAGCATAATAGATCCCCTCTAATTACCCCCAAAAATGGGTATTTATACAAAGCTCATAAAACTAAGAAAAATAAAAGAAATAAAAGAATGAGAAAATTAAGGAAAAACAAAAGAAAAAATAAAATAGAAAGGAAATAAGAAAAGGAAAAGGAAAATATAAAAAGAATTAAGAAAATAAAATAAAATAAAAGAAAAAGAAATTAAAATAAACCCACAAATCCCCCAAATTCCCTCAGCCACGATTTCCCCTTCTCTTTCATTTGGCTGCTCTGATTTGCATCACCTTCATCACCATCACCACGCATCCCCTCATCTTCACCGTTCATCATCATCATCTTCATCAAGCATCATTAAAACACGGCCGTTGGATTTCATTAAAATCACGTGCAAAGCTCGTGATGTGGTTCAAATTGAACCCCGATCTACGCGCCCGCGAAGACACCGCGCAGAGGTCGCACAAATGCTACTGTATCATTCTGATTTTGGACTCCATTTGCGCGCCTTCTGACAGTGCTGCGCGGCCGCGAGTAGCTCCTCTCGAATTGGGGCTAAATTTGGGTAATTAATTACCAATTGCGAGGCTGCAAATTCCGATTGATGGGCGATTGATGCGAGGTGAGAACAGGGTGTGTGCGCGGCGGTGGCTGGTGCTGCTGGTTGTTGTTGTTGGGTTGCGCGTTGGTGGAGAAGAATTGGAGGTGGTTTGGTTGGAGTTGCGGGGTGGCTGTTGCTGTTGGTGTGTGTGTGTGGGATTGCGTGGGTATCGACTGGTGGCAGAGGTGTTTAGGCTGGGTGGCTGGCGCGGCTGTGGTCGCAGGTGGAAGCTGGTCTGGTTGGAGGTGCTGCATGGCTGGGATTGGTGGAGTTGCGTGGTGGTTTCGATGCGATTGGAGGTGGTTTGGTGGTGGCTGGTGCTGCGAATTATTGCGGTTTGGTGATGTTGGGTGGTTAGTGGTGAGCTGCGAATTGTTGTTGTTGGGGTTGTGAGGTTGTGTTGAGAAGGCAGGGAGCAGGGGAAGTGATGTTGTGTGTGTTGTTTGGGGTGGTGTAGGATAGGAGATGGGTGTGGTGTAGGTTAAGAGGGCAGCAGCAGGTTGGCTTGTGCATTATGCCTCGAACCTTGGACTTTGAACTCAAACATGACCTTGAAACCCGGAACACCTACAACCAAAAACACGAGGGTGAATTGGAAAATAAAATAAAATAAATAAAATAAAGTAAAATAAAATAAGATAAATAAAGTAAAATAAAATAAAATAAAATAAAATGCTAAAACTAAAAAAATAATAAAATAAAATTAAATAAAATAAAATACGAAACTAAAATAAATAAGAAAATGAGATAAAAAGAGAAATTATTAAAAATAAAAACTAACGACTTAAACTACAAACATTAAAAGAAAGAAAAATAAAATAAAACACGAAAATAAACTAAAAACTATAGAAAATTACAAAAATACTCAAAATAAAGATAAAAGACGAGAATAATAAAATAATAGAAATAAAGGATATAAAAGGTGAAATTATTGGAAAATAAACCGGAATACGACTCAATAAACACCCTAAAAGTGACATAAAAGTCACTTATCATGCCCCTTTTGTGTTTACTAATGATTGTTTGCTAGCATTTGATAGGTTGAAGGAGGCATTGATTTCGGCTCCTATCATTCTACCCCCTAATTGGGAGCTTCCTTTTGAGCTTATGTGTGATGCTTAGGATTTTGCCATTAGGTCCGTTCTTGGACAAAGGAAGGATAAGAAGCTACATGCTATCTACTACACTAGCAAAACTTTGGATGAAGCACAAAGGAATTACACAACCACGGAAAAGGAGTTTCTAGCCATTGTTCATGCAATTGAGAAGTTTAGGGCCTACTTGTTGGGGTCTAAAGTCATAGTCTTCACCGACCATTCGGCCTTGAAGTACCTCTTGTCCAAGAAGAAACCAAAGCAAAGATTGATACGGTGGGTCTTGCTCTTACAAGACTATGACATTGAGATTAGGGACAAGAAGGGTGCCGAAAATGTTATGGCCAATCATCTTTCACGGTTGCCCATCTTTGTAGGTGATCTTGATAACTTGCCAATCGACGATTCATTCCCAGATGATCAACTATTTTCTATTCTACAAACACCGACACCATGGTTTGCGGACATTGCAAACTACCTATCTTGCTCTATTTTTCCTCCCGACCTCTCCTATCAACAAAAAAGGAAGTTTCTACATGATGTTAGCCAATATTTTTGGGACGACCCCTTGCTTTTCAAACAAGGTGTTGATGGCCTTTTTAGAAGGTTTGTCCCGGATTATGAGATTGAAGATGTTATCACAATGTGTCACTCCTCACCTTGTGGAGGGCATATGAGTGCTAACAAAACTTTGGCGAAAATCTTACAATGTCTTTTTTATTGGCCCACAATGTTCAAGGATGTCTGGGGTGTAGTGAAAGCTTGTGACCGGTGTCAAAGAACCGGTAATATTTCAAGAAGAAGTGAGATGCCTTTTAATAACATTCTTGAGTTAGAGATTTTTTATGTATGGGTCATTGATTTTATGGGGCCTTTCCCGACTTCTTTTGGGAATAACTTCATTCTTGTGGCCGTTGATTACGTGTCAAAGTGGGTAGAAGCGGTTGCATCTCCTACTAATGATGTTAAAGTGGTGGTCAAGCTCTTCAAAAGATTAATTTTCCCAAGGTTCGAGGTGTCGCGAGACGTCATTAGTGATGGAGGCTCACATTTTGCAAAGCGGTCCTTTCAAGCTCTCCTTGAGAAATATGGTGTGAGGCACAAAGTGTCATTGGCTTACCACCCCCAAACAAGTGGTCAAGCTGAAAGTTCAAATTGGGAGATAAAAATGATTCTTGAGAAAACGGTGGATAGGTCTAGGAAAGATTGGTCTACAAAGATTAATGATGCTCTATGGGGCTACCGCACCGCATTCAAAACTCCCATTGGCACCACACTATACAAGCTTGTTTATGGGAAATTATGTCATTTGCCGGTAGAACTTGAGCATCGTGCTCATTGGGCTATCAAAACATTGAATTTCGACCTTCAAAGTTCCGGTGAAAAGAGGTTGTAGGGAATAATTTCAAGCCTTTAAAATCCCACTAGCTTGAACCCCACTGTGATCATACACTACAGTACGGTGGCGTCCAAAAGGGAAGAAGATAGAGCAAAAGAGTCGCCAACAAGTTTTTTTAGGAACTTGTAAACCATTCACGAGGTGAAGGTTACACCCCTTAACGATCCAAGAGATCGTCAACTCCATAAGGTCATGAACCAAATAAGGGTTCGGGGATGAAGGTACAAATCCAACCTAAAAGAGATTGAACGTGCCCTAATAATAGGCCTCTACTTTATTCTGATCGTATTCATGTGCGCTTTCTAATTAACATGCAATCAATAGGATTAACCCTAAACCTGTTTATCTACGTTGGTTGAATATTAATGCACAAACAAATCTATTATTAGCGATCACTTGAAATTATAATCAAATTAAACCTAACAAGATTATTAAATATCTTATTAAGCGTGATTACAAGTATAAATTCCCTTTAAACATGCATAAAAGGCGTGATCAAGCAATAACAATAAATATCAAGCAACATAATAATAAATATCACAACAATAATTATAATTATAATAACTATAAAAATAATCATCATCACAATAATAATAATAATAATATTCATAATCATCATAAATTATAACAATTATAATCATAATCATGTTCATGTTAATATTAAAACATAATAGTAGCAAGATCCTAGGCATGATACTAACAAGATTAATAACAAACCCTAGCATGTCACTAACCAATAAAAATCAAATCTTTAACCCTAACATGATACTAATATAACAATCATAAATATTAGGAAGAACATAAGAAGCATCGTAACAATCATATTTAATATATTAAAATTACCCTAGACATGATACTAGTAATATCATAATAACAATATAAACATGATATCTACATCATAATATCAATAAATCAATTAAAGTACTTACTTTGATGCTTCGTACCTCTTTCTAATAACAAAATACACACGTTAGTAACTTCAAGGAAAATAATAAACAAAACAATCAAATTAAATAATTGAAAGAGAGATTTGGGACCAAACCCTCAGAAATTAAAACCTTTCACGTCTAGGGCGAAGGCAACTTCGAATATGGCTAGGTGTTTCTAGATCTTGTGAATGCGGAATTTTGTATGAAAAAAGCAAAGAAAGAATTGAATGTTTTAAGAGAGATGAATGATTTAGAGAATGCTAAAGAATTAATGATTGTTGATGAAAACTTGCGAATAAGGAGAATTGGTGAATGGAAACGGAGTTTTTAATACGATACTATACTTATAGAGAAAATCAGCAAAAAAAGATAAATTAACAAAACAGAGTCTGACGCTCAGAAAATAAGGCTGGCGCCAACCTTGGCTAGCTGGCGCCAGGCACCGGCACTAGCGCCAGGCGCCAGGCCTGGTTCCAGGCGCCAAGCCCTGGGGTCAGACGCCAAGCTTGATTCCAAGGCGTTTACGAAAATCCGATAAGTTTACCATACTGGAGGATAAAATAATATAATTTCCTCGAAAATGCTATTTGATTTTGATTAAAACTCTAAAAAGTCAACAAAAGTCAATTTATCAATGCTAATTGAATTAGGAATGAAAAGAACCTTCTAGAAGAATCTAGAAGACTAAAACCATTCCTAATTGCATTAGGAATGATAAATCATATTAGGCCCTCCCCTAGATCATTGGGCCGCACATAAAGCTCAAACCTGGCCCAGTTTGGTAAATTGGCCATAACTTCCTCAATACTCAGTGGAATTGGGCCTATAATATATCGTTGGAAAGGTTTTTGCAAGCCCCATCGAACTACACTACTATTGGACCCATATCATGGACCAACCAAACTGGATTGGCTGTTTTCTTAAAATAAGTTTTCAAAAACAGAGAAAAGAGAAAAGAAAATAAAACTTTCCGCAACACTAGACCTTTCCACACTTTCGTTTCATTCGATTATGATTCGACGTGAAAGGTACTCATCACTGGGTTTGGTTTTGGGGAGACACAAATGGGTGTCTACAGAAGCCTCCACTTTGATTGAGTTTGGAGAAACGCAAGTTTCGAAAACAAAAGTCAAAGTATCGATAGGGACGGAGAATGATTCAGAACGTTCTGCGATCCTAAATCAATCTTGTAACGCCGATACCTGCAAAACTAACATTAGTTAAATAGATAAAAGAGTTAAGAAACGCGTATCTTGCACCGTCGAGCACACGTCTCTGAAAGTAACCGATTGTTTTGATGACCTCCTGCAAGCTAGAGAATGCCATCCCGCTTGAAAACCGCTACGCCTGTAACTGTTTCCAAATTTGGAAGATTGCTTCGCCTGAAACGATCCTCCTCTACAATGATAATATTCCACATCCTAGGGAATACCATCGAAGATTATTTCTCTTGAAACAATCTCCATCCGCATTGATAATATTCCACATCCTAGGGAATACCATCGAAGACAACTTCGCTCGAAATTACCTCCAGTTGCTCGTGACAACTTTCCGCAATCTAGGGAATGCCACCTTGCTGTTTCGATGTTCTGAACAAAGAGATTCTCTTTGATATGACTCCCATTTCTGCTGTGATAGTCTTCGAAAAGATCACTGCTTCTTAATGTTTGCTATGCCAGTACGTCGGCGCTTTGCTGCTTGTGAACCAGTATGTCGGTGCTTTTGCTGTGATGACAATCCTCTTTTCTTTGGGAATAGTTGCCAACACAACTCTTGTATGATGTATGACAATCCGATTTAGGGAAAGTTGTCAATGCTTCGTAACAATCCATCCTTGGAAATGTTGCCACGATGAAGCGACAATCCGTATCTCGGAAAATTTGCCAAAATCCAATTTTTGGAAAAGTTGCCAATTCTTCGTAATAATCTTTCATAAGAACTTTTCTACGATCGACAATCCACATCTTGGAATATAACTCTCGAAAGCAATCCATCTTGGAAATTTGCCAATGCTATGCGACAATCCTTTTGGGAAAATATTGCAACTATTGACAATCCGCGTCTTGGAACATTTGCAAGAAAGAGTCGACCGACAATCCACTTCGTGAAAATTTGCCACTTGCTGAAATGAATGACAATCCACGTTGAGGAACTTTTGCCAAAATTTATGATGAATAGAGACCTACAACAATCCTTTGGGAAATTTTGCCATAGGGAACTGGGTGTATGACAATCCAATCTCGGAAAACTTGCCAGCGATCTACGAATGTATGACAATCCGAACTTGGAAAAACTTGCCAATAAAGAAGGAGCACGACAATCCACGCTTGGAAACTTTGCCAGAGATTACAATCCAATCTTGGAAAAATTATCGTTGAAGAAGATGCACGACAATCCATTTTTGGAAATATTGTCAGTTGGGGGTGACAATCCAATTTTTGGAAAACTTTGTCGTTTAATAAGAATGCGCGACAATCCATATCTGGAAATATTGTCGTTTAAGTGCTTGCTTTTGAACCGATGCTTTGGTACTTGTAATGAGCCAATACTTAGGCGCTTAAGCTAAGTGAGACGATCTTTCATCAGGTCAATCACTTATTGCGATTGTAATCAAACTGGCTACTTAATCATGTCAAATAGCTTATAGGGGCTAACTGGCGTACCAAGGAGCCCGAAATTGCTGTATGAGGTCGAAATCACCTTTCTGAGAGGCTTCGAGCTCTGTCGCTGCTGAAATATCTCTGGCGCCAAGAATTGGAGTAGGGTCCTCCCTATTCTGCTGCACCTGTATTTATTTTTGACTATAGAACTTTGCCAATCTCTTTAATTATCTTAGGGTTGACCTAAGGTTTAGCGTTGCTTGACTCATTGACTTGACACGACTCAAGGTATAAACTTGATTCGATGTGATCGACTGACTCAAGGTTGACTCGACTCAAAGTGAAATGACACGTGTGACTCATGACCCGTGTGTGCATAGTGTTGATTATGTGACTCGAAAATGCAAAAAACAAAAATTTTCCGTCATTTTTGTGGAGGGTACCGAAAAAGAAAGATGCGAAAAAAAGAATCGAAATTTGAAGGTGCATGTTGAATGAGCTTAGTCAAATGTTGTTTGATACTATCTCTCAAGGTGCAAGGATTAATCCATCCTAGGCTATCTCAACTGTTGACTCCATGATGAAAGCATTTGGGTAACTTAGGCACGAAGGCTAAGCACTTCATACTTTGTGATGCAATGATGATTATGAGTGATGTTGATATGATAAGGTATGCTTCAACGTTGTGTTAAGATTTCATGACAAAGGGTTCATAAGGGAAGTATATTTGTTCATGTATGTGTGATGTGTGTGATAGTGACACTAAAGTTAGGCCGCAAAGGCTAAGTGTGTGGAAAAATATTATTTGTTAAAAGAGTCAAATGGTGGTGACTCTTAGGCTAGGTAATCTAATGATGTAGGGATCAAGCCCCCAAGTCTAGCTCTAAATGAATAGGGATGAGCATAGGAAATCCCTTGATATGATCATGGTGTAAGTGTGTGAATGTGAATATGAATGCATTTTTATTACGGCCGCACCTCGATGTGAGGTTGCTTACGTATCCGTTAGGAATCAGGCCGAACGTAGCTCTAGCCGAACCTCGCACAAGTGTGTGTATACCTCAAAAAGGTCTTTTTAAGGGTTGTAACGTGGTTAAGCTAAAGGTTTGAAGAAGAAGGGGATAAAGGCTCAAGACCCTAGATAAGCCCCCAAGGTGTGCAACCTCGCTTTCGAATCTTTATATTTTTGTGCTTGAATTTCTACTCTTTTTTTTTTAGCTCTCTTTTATCTTTTGCTTTAGCATCTATTTTATTTTTATAAGTGTGGGCAATCCCGATCATGCGGTCTATCACTCACTTGGCATTCATGTTTCTCAGGCATGGTACCGAGCGCTCGATAAGAGACGCAATCTGAGACGTGTTCTTATCGAAGATATTTTCATATCAAAGACATTGGAACACTTGCCCTTTTGTACACTTTTATTTATTTTTTATTATTGCTTATTTTTTGCTATTGCTTTCTTTTGCTATTTTAATTTTGATCTTTTGAAATCACTCAAGCTTTTTAGAATTGCACAAGTTGCACACCATCTCATCCCAAGGTTAGGTAGATGTAGGTTGAAAAAAGAAGGGTCTATCGTTAGACGAGGCTCAAAGTGGTTTATGAAGAAAGGATTGTAAATTTGGAAGATGAAAGGAAATATGATGTGGCTACAAGAGGTGCCTCAAATCATTGGTATACCTTGAGCTTAATTCGACACAGACTTTTTTTTATTTTTTATTTATTTTTTTTTTAATTTTTTTTAATGCAATACAATGTGAGGATCATATGCAAGGAAATAAATGCTCATTTTATTAAAAGAAAATAAAGAATCTACAAAATTAATCTAAGGAAAGGAAAGGGTGCCTATGCTAGACTTATTGAGGAAAGAAAAGATGAAAAAGAAATAGAACAAGAGGCCATAAGATCTTGTCGTTGCAGCTCGCCTCTTGTCTTGTGTCATTCGCTTCATCATCACCCAGTCTTCTCGCTAGCTAGAGGCAATGGGACCTTGTTTGCTTCTATGAGATCTTGAATGAGGTTTTGAAACCTGTAGCATTCATCAGTGGTATGACCGTTTCCTCGATGGTACTTGCAATAGGAATTTGGATTCCATCTCGATGATCGATTTTCTAGTGTTGGATCCTCGGTAGGGCCGATAGGTTTGATTAATCCTCGATCATAGAGACGATCGAAAGCAGCATCGTAGGTCATTCCAATGGATGTGAACTCTCGCCTGGGTTTCCTTTTAGATCCTTGATTGTCCATGGCTAAGACATCATTATGGTCAATGGTACTAACATTATTACTAGAGTGGGCGTTTTCGGAAGAAGAAGGATTGTCGCTCTTCTTTCCTTTCCAGCCATCGTGGTTGCTGTTGTTAGTAGCTTTTTGCTTTGCGAGGTCGTCTTCGATTTCAATTCCGATGTCATAAACGGCCTTGAAAGTATTCAAGTTGTGTTGATATTTCAAATGCTTCGAATACTTCTCTTGAAGATTCTTGATAAACATCCTCACAGACTCCTTTTCGGTGGGGACCTCAATCATCTTGGCGGAAGTTTTCCTCCATTTATTAAAGAAAGAAGTAAAGCCTTCATTCTCCTTTTGTCTTAGCATCTCAAGTTGTCTATGATCGGTTTCAACTTGAATATTGCACTTGTATCTATCAACGAAAGCGTTTACTATCAATTCCCAGGTAGAGGTTTTCTCCTTGTCGAGGGAGAAGTACCATTGTTGGCAAACGGTTTCAAGAGATAGTGAGAACAGAGAAGGGAAGACCTTCTTATCGATGCCCTTAATGTTCATTATAGTTTCGAAAGCTCTTAGATGAAAATAAGGATTATCTGTTGCCTTGAATTTAGGGATGTCAGTGGCGTTGAACTTATGTGGAAGAAGTTCCTTGTCCAGCGAGACCCCTTGTGAACTCATTGTTGAGTCACTTAAGGTTTTGAGTGATGACAAACAGCTGACTAGCTGGTTCTTGTTGGTTTTATATTATATCAACTGACATTTTGAACAGGAACAGCTATCCCAAGTACTTGAGGTAATATGAAGTCCTTTTGAATCAAAGCATTCAAGAAATCTGTATCAGAATGTTCTATCAAGGAAGGCCGTCAAGACTTGAAGATTATGAAGTCTCTTAGATTAGGATAGTTGATCTTTGTAGTCTTTATAATGTTAAGTGTGCATGGATGTTTGTACGTGAGCTATTTGTATCCCTTACTTAGAGTATTTAGTGTTGTAGAGATCAGGAAAAGTTGACCTGATCCCTAGGACATTAACAGGTCAGGAAACAGCTGCTTCGTAGCTTGTTTCATGAACCTGGACATTAGTTCAGTAAATATTTTCTGGAATATATATTTCCTATCCTTAGAGAATATTTACTAAACTAATTGATTCAGTTTATGCAAAGTTGGAGATGAATTATTTCGCATATAACTTAGAATATATTATTCTACCCATTTATGGAAAGTAGAATAATATCTTAGAATATCTCTTATTTACAAAATAAAAGATATTCTATTTACCTAAGTTATGATCTGAAAAGTCATCTCCCAACCTTATAAAAGCATAAACTCGATCAGAATTTCGAGTGAGCTTTTCTGAAAAAAAAATTCTCTATCTTTGAAAGCTCGAAATACACTCTAAGGGAAATAGTTAGTTCATCTCTTACAAACTATTTATGCACACAGTAAGAATTGTTTTGTAATTATCTCTTGTAAGCTTTGAGTGGAAGCATTTAGAGGGAAACAAAGGGTTTGTATTGAATCACTAAGAGGTTAGTGATTGGGTAGCATTTACGAGTGTGAGTGCAAGTGCTTGTGAGTTCAAGTGCGAAGTGACACCTAGAGTTAGGTGTGGGGATCACGAGTGTGATCATTTGTAATTGCTTTTGTTTTTCAGAGTTGATTAATAAAAGTAATTAGGGTAGTGGAGGACGTAGGCTCAGAGTTGAGCTGAACCTCGTTAAATCTTTGTGTTGATTATTTATTGTATTTTCTGTTTCCGCTGCAGGACCAGTTCATCATCTGGTCCCCCTACATAAATAGAAGAAAATCCAATAATTTCTAACACTGCCCTGTACTCAATTCAACCCCCCCCCCTTCTTGAGTACCAGCTGCACTTTCAATTGGTATCAGAGCCTCGGCTTCTTGTAAGGGTAACACCTAGAGAAGTAGATCATGAGTACTCAGGAAATGAATGCTATGGGATATGACAACAAGACACCAAAGTTCAATGGGAAGAACTATGCATGGTGGAAGAACAGAATCAAGAACATCATCATTGGCATTGATTATGAATGCTGGTTGGTTGTTAAGAATGGTCCCTTGACCATTGAGAAGTCTGATCCATAAGGGAAGCTAGTCCCAAAGACTGAAGATGAATACATCTCCACTGATTACAAAAAGCTGGAGAAAAATGCTAAGGCTATGTCAATACTGCAACAGGCTATTGCTGAGAATGAGACAAACAGGATCTCAGCATGCACCACTGCCAAGGAGATCTGGGATACCCTTGAACTTGCCTTTGAGGGTACCAGTGAGGTAAAGAGGTCTAAAATTGATTTACTTATGTCAAAATATGAATCTTTTAATATGTTTAAGGATGAAGATATTAATACTTGTTTTGGTAGATTCATGACTATTGTAAATGATTTAAAATCTCTTGGTAAAAGCTTTACTGATGAAGATCTTGTTAGAAAGATTTTGAGAAGTTTGACAGGTGAATGGACTCCCAAGGTTACAGCCATTTATGAAGCAAAGGATCTTTCAAATCTATCAGTTGAACAGTTGATAGGTTCCCTCATGACCCATGAAATGCTGGTTGGATCAAAGTCAGAGAAGGTACCAGCAAAAGGAATTGCACTAAAGGGAACAGTCGAAGATGAGGATGATGAGATAGGAATGATGGCTAGAAGGTTTGAAAGAAGTTTCAGAAACCAGAAGGGAAAATTCATCAAGGGTAAGTTTAATAATGCATCAAATAAAAAATCTAACAACTTCTCTGCAACAGGATGCTTTAAGTATGGTGAGAAGGGACACCTTGTGAAGAATTGTCCTCAATGGAAGGACAACCAGTCCAAGGAAGCAGACAAGATGGCCTACAAAAAGGCCATGGTTGCTGCTGTCTGGGGAGATACAGACAGTGATGAAGAGGGAGATGATTCAAGTCAGTCAGATGTATGTATGACAGCAATACTGAATCAAAGTTCAGAAGAAGGTACCAGGAACAGCAGAGGAACCAGCTCAGATGTCCACTGCCTCATGGCAAAGAAGCACCCCTTGGATCAACATCAGGTAAACATTGATCAGATAAAAAAGGATATGCTCTTTTATGATAGAGAAAACTTGATGGAATGTGCTAGTAGTGCTTTAGATCAATGTTTAGAACTTGGAATTGCTTATCATGATTTTAAGAGAAAGTTTAAAGAAAAGTCTAAAGAATATGATATTGCTAATTCAAGTTGTGATCTGTTGGAAAGTGTCTGTGCTAACTTGAAGCAGGAAGTAGCTGAACTAGAGATTGCTTTAGATCAAAGCAAACTTGAAATTCAGAGAATAAAATCTGATATGGGTTTGTGTGATGACAGTGATGATGAATGTGAGAAACAGTTCACAAGTTGTGTCATTAATGTGCTTGATTATAGTGGTGATGACTTGTATGACTTTGATAGTATAAAATCTAGGGCAAATGCTCTAAATAGTTCTAAACTGTTAGAAGGATTCAACTTGTTAGTTGATGATGTAGAGGAACTATATAAAGCATATGTCCTAGTTAAGAACAGCAAAAGTACTGATTCTGAAACTGTTTCTAGTAATATGCATGATGAATGTGAAGCTAAAATTTGTAGCTTGCAGGTTGAGTTAGCCCAGCTTAGAAAGACTAATTCATGTGATTCTGTAGTTTTGCATGATTCAAATATTTCAAAATTGCAAGCTGAGCTTGAAAGAGCTAAGCTTGACTTTGAGATAGTTGTTGACCAGAATTTATCCCTGCATGAGAAAATGAACTTAAAGGACAGAGAGTTCATAGAATTTAAGAAGAGAATGGATAAAGTCCTCCAATCCCAGAACTCATTGAACCAGTTAACTTTAACTGCTAGAAACAGTGGTAGAAGGGGACTTGGTTATACTGGGAAGGGGAACAGGAGGAACTGGTCTCCCAGAGATACTACATGGTTACAGGAATATAAGAAAGGTAAGTATGTCTTAGCAAAAGACATGCATGTATGCTATCATTGTGGCAAGAATGGCCATAAGAAATATGAGTGTAAAGACAGGAAAAGTAGATTGGATAAAAATAAGAAAAATGTTAAGCAGATTTGGGTTAGAAAAGACTTGCTTGAATCTGTTGTTGGAAAGGGACCCAAAAAGATTTGGGTTCCTAAAGCTAATGTTTGAATTTCCTGTGCAGGCTGAAGTGAGAGACAATACCTACTGGTATTTGGACAGTGGCTGCTCAAGACACATGTCAGGGGATAGGAAACATTTTCTCTCACTTACAGCTCATGAAGGGGGAAAGGTGACTTTTGGTGATAACAGCAAAGGTACCATTCTTGGAATTGGTAAGGTTGGTAAGTCACTTTCCCATGCTATTAGTGATGTATATTATGTTGATGGTTTACAACATAATCTCTTGAGTATTTCACAATTATGTGATAAAGGTAATGAACTTGTCTGCTAGGGATTCAGACATGAAAACGTTTACATTACTTATTTAAACCAAATCCCTGAGAACAAGTCCATCTGTTTGAGTGTTGTTTCTGATAGGGACCAGTGGCTTTGGCATAAAAGGATGGGACATGTCAGCTTTAGACTTCTTAACAAACTCAGGTCTCAAGAATTGGTGATAGGCCTGCCTAACATCAAGTTTGAAGCAGATAGAGTTTGTGAAGAATGTGCTAAAGGGAAACAGGTCAAATCCTTTTTTAAGCCAAAGAAAACTATCAGTACCAGCAGACCTCTAGAACTTATTCATATTGATTTATGTGGACCCATGAGAGTCCAAAGTAGAAATGGTTCTAGATATGTGTGTGTCATTGTTGATGATTATTCCAGATACACATGGGCTCTATTTCTGTCTTCTAAAGATGAAACTTTTGATGAGTTCATTGTGTTAGTAAAGCAGGTTCAGAACAAGATCAATCATCAACTGGCTGCCATAAGATCTGATCATGGATCAGAGTTTGATAACTCTAGCTTCATAGAGTTCTGCAGGGAACATGGAGTGTCTCACAATTTCTCTACCCCAAGAACTCCTCAACAAAATGGAGTAGTTGAGAGGAAGAACAGGACTTTGGAAGAAATGGCAAGAACAATGCTCATTGAGAGTTGTCTCCCCAAGTCTTTTTGGGCAGAAGCTGTAAATACAGCTTGTCACATGTTAAATAGGTTGATGTTAAGGCCTCAAATGAAGAAGACTCCATATGAACTACTTAGAGGAAGGAAACCAAACATAGCATACTTCAGAACCTTTGGTTGTAAGTGTTATGTGCATAATAATGGTAAGAACAGCTTAGATAAATTTGATCCAAGAAGTGATGAAGCTGTTTTCCTTGGTTATTCTTCTCACAGTAAGGCATATAAAGTATTCAATAAGAAAACTTTGTGTGTTGAAGAAAGTGTTCATGTAGTCTTTGATGAATTTAATATGTGTTGTGAGAATGTGCAGGTTGATGACTTAGATGAGATAGGACTTTTGTATTTTACAGGAGAATCAACTGCTGTTTCCTTAGAAGAGCCAGGTTCACCTACTGGTTCACCAGATGCTGGTGGTGAAGGACTTGGTCACAATGAAGGAGATCCTCAACAAGTAGATACTCATGAGGATGGAGATGAAGGCCCCCAAGTAAATGGAGAAAGCAACACCTCAGGGGGAACAGAAAACTTTCAGGACAAGTTTTCCACCCAGGTAAGGGAGGTAGGGGGAACATCTCAGCATACTGGTCCATCTGTGCAAAACCAATTCGATGGCACAAATGAACTAGGTATGCATGATGGTTCTGATGGATTAAATGAGAATGCACCTAGGCCTAGCATTTTTAAATATAAATCTTCTCATCCTACTGAACAAATTCTGAGTGATATCAGTAGAGGTATTCAGACTAGGAGAGCTGTTTATGAAAACTTTTGTGCATTTTTCTCATTTTTATCTAATATAGAACCAACTGACTACAAGATGGCTTTAAAAGATCCTGATTGGGTTTTGGCTATGCAAGATGAATTAAATCAATTTGAAAGAAATAAAGTGTGGCATCTTGAGCCAAGACCTGAGAACAGGTCAGTCATAGGTACCAGGTGGGTCTTCAGAAACAAATTGGATGATCTGGGTACTATAGTCAGAAACAAAGCTAGACTGGTCGTGCAAGGTTATAATCAGCAAGAAGGCATTGATTATGATGAAACCTTTGCCCCAGTAGCTAGACTTGAGGCAATAAGGATCTTGATTGCCTTTGCTGCTCATAAGAACATTAAGCTCTTTCAAATGGATGTTAAGACAGCATTTCTTAATGGTTATTTGAAAGAAGAAGTATATGTTGAGCAGCCCCCTGGCTTTGCTGATAGTCAATTCCCAAATCATGTATATAAGCTGGACAAGGCACTCTATGGTCTTAAACAAGCTCCTAGAGCTTGGTATGAAAGGCTGTCCAACTTTCTGATGGAACATGACTATAGAAGGGGAACGGTTGATAAGACCCTCTTTATCAAAACCAGGAATTTTGATTTGATTGTAGTACAGATATATGTAGATGATATAATATTTGGTGCTACTAATCAAATTTTGTGTAGTGAGTTTGCAGATCTGATGCAAAGTGAATTTGAGATGAGCATGATGGGAGAACTAGGATTCTTTCTAGGATTGCAGATCAAGCAAACAGTTGATGGGATCATGATACATCAACAGAAGTATCTAAAGGAACTAATCAAGAAGTATGGATTGCAAGACAGTAAATCATATGCAACTCCAATACCTACAAATGCAAAGCTAGACAGTGATGATAAAGGAGAGAGTGTGGAAGCTACACTGTTTAGAGGTATGATTGGTTCCCTTCTCTACTTGACAGCTAGTAGGCCAGATATAGTGTTTTCTGTGGGATTGTGTGCACGTTTTCAAAGCAATCCCAAAGAATCTCACCTAAAGGCTGTCAAGAGAATACTTAGATACTTAGTAGGAACAGATGATCTGTACTTGTGGTACCCCAAAGGTGGTTCAATTGAACTATTAGGATACACAGATGCAGATTATGCTGGATTCCTAGTAGACAGAAAGAGCACATCTGGTATGGCACATTTCTTAGGTCCCTGTTTGATTTCATGGGGATCAAAGAAACAAAATTTTGTTGCTTTATCTACAGCAGAATCTGAATACATAGCTGCTGCAGCTTGCTGCTCCCAGCTGTTGTGGATAAGGAACCAGTTGAAAGATTTTGGTATTTTCTATGAAAATGTACCTATTTTATGTGATAATACAAGTGCTATTAACATTTCTAAGAATCCTGTGCAGCATTCCAGGACAAAGCATATTGAGATAAGACATCATTTCCTAAGAGATAATGTTGAGAAAGGTCTTGTAGAGCTGAGTTTTTGCAACAGTGAAGAACAAATTGCAGATATCTTCACTAAGCCATTGGGTAAAGAGTCTTTCTGCAAGTTTAGAGTCATGTTAGGTCTGACTAGGTCAATCTAAGAGACCTCTCTCAGCTGTTTTCCCCAATGATTGGCTAATTAAGTATTCTTTAAATGTGTGCGTGCATCATACCTTTGCAATCTGTCTATTATCTCAATGTTAATTGCTTATCTCTATGTGAGCAATATTGTAGCTAATCACTTTCAGGATTGAAGGTCATATTGAACAGATAAGCAACTGTTTCAGTAACCCTACCAGTAGAGGAAACAGCAGCAAATACGAACGGATTAATTTTGAAATTAATTTCAAATTAAACCATGAGAAAATATTTTTTTTATATTCTTATTTGATTTTAAAATCTTTCAAATATGGCAGTTATTTTCCTCTGACGGCAATTTGATCTGACAGTTGCAATTATGGCCAGTTGTTCATTTATGGAAGTTATTTCCAAATCAAAATAACTTCCAAATATCTTCTGATTCTCTGATTTTATTCCTGTTTGTCTCTATAATTTCTCTTGCTATATATTTGTTTCCCTTTCCTTGCTCCGTGATTATTCATCATTCATCAAAAATTCTCAACTTCTCTCTCTACACAAGATCAATTTTTCGAAGCTTAGACTAGCAACAATGGTGAGAAAGGCTGGAACAGGAAGGAAAGGAGGAAGGAAAGGAGGTTCCAAAGGAAGTTTGGCTAGTTCCCCCTCTTCAAAATCTCAAGAAACAATCAAGGATGTTCTTATGAACGTCTCTGAGCAGACACCTTCACAAGCAACACCAGAAATCAACCCCTCTGAAACTGAACCCATCAAGGCCGTTCCCTTGAGACAAACTCCTTCAAAAGAGAATGTCTTGAAGGAAAAACCTGTTTCACCATCAAAGACTAAAACTTTAACCCCATCTCCACAAAAATCCAAATCCAAAAAGGCCCCAAAAGAAAAATCCATCGAAACCCTCACTCAAATAACTGAAACCGTTTCTTCAAACCCCAAATCACCATCTGAGGGGGAACCTGATAAAAAGATAGCCAAGAAACTTGAAAAACAGTTAGAGGAAGTGGCTGATGAAGGATTGGATGGGGAGAAGGAGGACAATAAGATGGAGGAGGATCTAGATGTAGTGGTGACCAAGGTGGTTGCTGGTACCACTACTGGTTCTGTAAGGAAAAGGCAGACTAGGGCTGCTTCAAAGGTCATTAAGGGCTCAGATGAGAAGGAGACTACACCATCTGAGACTAAGAGAGGAGAGAAAAGGAAAGCAACATCATCTGTTTCCCGTATCTCCAAGGCTGCTAAAGGTAAACAACCTGTTACCCCCAGTACTGGTGCAACTTCTTTAAGTTCTAGGACTGTGTTATCTGGTTGTGGTGTTGAGAATGAATATTTTGATATTCCTGCTTTGAGTCAAGTTAAGGAACTTCTTGAGTTCCAAGGATGGATGTCTCTGTTTAATGATTTAAATGATGCTTTTGTTGGTCCTGTTCGTAAGTTCTTTGTTAATCTGAAGCAAAACATTGATATGTCTGTGGTATCAACTGTTTCTGGTAGTGTTGTTCATGTTTCTGAGTCTGTTTTATCTGAGTTGCTGGGTATACCTAGAGATGGTTTTGGTAGATATAGCAGTGATGGGTGGCCCCTAATGGGAGGAGTAACACCTGAGGTAGTTACTCAGTTTTTGTTTGGAAAGAAGGAAGAAGCTGGTTCCCCTAGTGACTTTAGGGAGGCAATTATGTTGGTTCTGCACTCCATGTGTTTGAAGGTCTTTCTGCCCAAGGGTCAAGGCAGAGGTACTGTTAGGATCATGGACATGGTCCTGATCTATCTGATCATGAAAAAGGTTAAGGTAAATCTGCCAGCTCTAATGATGGAGCACATGCTGTACTTCCATGCTTCATCCCACAACTCCCTGCCCTATGGTTCTTTTATCTGCAAAATCATCAAGGAGCAGAATCCCAAGTTTTCTTTTTCTGGTGAGGTGGTGAGTCTTCAGTTGTTCTCCAAGAAAATACTCACTCAGAAGAAGATTGACTACTCTAGAAAGAGGCTGACTTTTGTAGGTCAAGAAAGTAGCCCAAGGGATGAAGGGAACCAGGAGAAAATCACTCCTGAGGATGTGGCAATGCTTTATGCCAAGTTGGAAAGGCAGGATGAGAGGATAATAAAGTTGGCTGCCAGTCTAGTGCAGGCTGAAGAAGAAAGGAAGCTTGATAAGCTTATGAACAACAGGAAATTCCTCACTATTTGTAGGGTGATTGATCACCTGTTACCCCCAGAGTCTGGGATGAAGTTTGACCCCGCACACTGTAGGATCATTGAGACGGATGATGAGGAATCCTCCAGTGAGAAGGGTCCTGATGCTGAAGAAGGAGAAGGCTCTGAGGAAGAAGAAAATGAATCTGATGAAGAAGAAGAAGAAGAGAAAGAGGAAACAGAAGAAAAGGAGAAGAAGGAAGAAGAAAAGACAGATGAGGATGGGTCTGACTTCGAGGAGGAGATCAACCCAGAGGGTGAAGAAGAGGATGAAGATGATGATGAATGATCACTTCAGTCTCCCCCTCCCCTTCCATTAACTGCCATAATATTTGCTGTTCCCCCACACTGCTAGACTGTTTTTAATGCAGTGTGGTTTCTATTATGTTTCTAACCTTCTGGTGTGTAATCCTGAACAGTTTTAAGCTTTTTCAGTTTTATGTGATTGAATAACCTGTTTGTGCTAACCTACAGCATTGAGATTGATCAGTGGTTGAAACTACTGATTTTTGGCTTACTTGCGATATTTTGGTGTGCAATTCTATTTTTTGAATGCTTTTTAATGATGCCAAAAGGGGGAAAAGCAAGTTGAAGTTTCTGAAAAGGCCTTGTTAGACAATTAGATTGAGTCTTTTATTTCCTTGAGTCAGATAATCACAAAAACAAGTTAAAATAGAAGGAACAGTTAGATTAACTAACTGTTTCAGTGTCTTTTTACAAAAATCCAAAAACAAGTTGTTTCTTTTAAATAAAGATGGCTATCCTGGTCAGTCATCAGTGTCATAAGTCCTTTTACACAAGATATCCCTTGTGTAGAAAGTCTAATAGAAAGTCTTGTCTTCTTAAGTGTAGATTAGAACTTTCTTTACTTTGCTGTTTCTCACTAACGTGCAGGTGCAGGAAACTTCAAAGTGTTTGTCATCATCAAAAAGGGGGAATTTGTTGAGTCACTTAAGGTTTTGAGTGATGACAAACAGCTGACTAGCTGGTTCTTGTTGGTTTTATATTATATCAACTGACATTTTGAACAGGAACAGCTATCCCAAGTACTTGAGGTAATATGAAGTCCTTTTGAATCAAAGCATTCAAGAAATCTGTATCAGAATGTTCTATCAAGGAAGGCCGTCAAGACTTGAAGATTATGAAGTCTCTTAGATTAGGATAGTTGATCTTTGTAGTCTTTATAATGTTAAGTGTGCATGGATGTTTGTACGTGAGCTATTTGTATCCCTTACTTAGAGTATTTAGTGTTGTAGAGATCAGGAAAAGTTGACCTGATCCCTAGGACATTAACAGGTCAGGAAACAGCTGCTTCGTAGCTTGTTTCATGAACCTGGACATTAGTTCAGTAAATATTTTCTGGAATATATATTTCCTATCCTTAGAGAATATTTACTAAACTAATTGATTCAGTTTATGCAAAGTTGGAGATGAATTATTTCGCATATAACTTAGAATATATTATTCTACCCATTTATGGAAAGTAGAATAATATCTTAGAATATCTCTTATTTACAAAATAAAAGATATTCTATTTACCTAAGTTATGATCTGAAAAGTCATCTCCCAACCTTATAAAAGCATAAACTCGATCAGAATTTCGAGTGAGCTTTTCTGAAAAAAAAATTCTCTATCTTTGAAAGCTCGAAATACACTCTAAGGGAAATAGTTAGTTCATCTCTTACAAACTATTTATGCACACAGTAAGAATTGTTTTGTAATTATCTCTTGTAAGCTTTGAGTGGAAGCATTTAGAGGGAAACAAAGGGTTTGTATTGAATCACTAAGAGGTTAGTGATTGGGTAGCATTTACGAGTGTGAGTGCAAGTGCTTGTGAGTTCAAGTGCGAAGTGACACCTAGAGTTAGGTGTGGGGATCACGAGTGTGATCATTTGTAATTGCTTTTGTTTTTCAGAGTTGATTAATAAAAGTAATTAGGGTAGTGGAGGACGTAGGCTCAGAGTTGAGCTGAACCTCGTTAAATCTTTGTGTTGATTATTTATTGTATTTTCTGTTTCCGCTGCAGGACCAGTTCATCATCTGGTCCCCCTACATAAATAGAAGAAAATCCAATAATTTCTAACACTGCCCTGTACTCAATTCAACCCCCCCCCCCCTTCTTGAGTACCAGCTGCACTTTCACTCATGCCCTGAAATTTATAGTCACTAGATAGCTTGCTTAGACTCTCTTGGATGAGGTTCATCTGTTGTTGCTTCACGGGTTCACCAACCTTGAGTGCGAGAAGCTTCAGTGTTTCAGTCACGGTAGCCAATTTGTTCTTAAGATCATTGACTTCTTCTTGAGTTGCCATTATCTTCTTAGCCTTCCTCTTTTGACGAATCGGTTTATCAAAAAGCGAGACTTGAATAAAGAGGTTGTCCTTGATAGAATGTGATGAAGATTTAGATGGAGGGATATGAATAATTAGGAATAGAATGTATCCCCCAACTCAAATGACGGAAAGACCGACTCATGCATGGACCTAAGACACGGTCATGGTGATGTACTCAAAGTGTGTGCTAAGACTAGTGAGTGTATGTGACATGTTAAGACTCGTGTCATGACCATGTGGCTAGACTATGTGACTGAGACTCGATTAATGACTCAACAAGGTGTTATTGACAGCGAAAATTAACCGAATTAATTAGCAAACTGGTTAATTAGACATTAGGCGATGACTTGACCAATAATCCGAACTGTCGGCCAAACGACAGGACTGGCGTCACACCATGGAGCTTGGCGCCAGACGACAGAGCTGTCGTCAGGCACTACACTTCATAGTGTGGCGCTACAGCTCAGACCTTGGCGCCAATATTGGAGCTTCGGTCTGGGACTGTTTTCGGTGTTATTAGTCAACTGGGGTATGCCTAAAGTCGTACTAGGTCAATTCCGATTAAAATATTAGACTTTATTGGCTCAAATTAATTAATTAATTAATTAATTAATTAGGCAAAGTTCTTTAAGTCATTAATTTATTTAGTCTCAACACAGCTCAACAAATGGTTAAGAGAAACATAGAATATATATGCACAACAAATAATGCACAATTAGTCAAGTAGGCACAATATGATGCAATGCGTTTGCAACCTAACCATGGCTCTAGTTCTCTAAAATTCGGGATATGGTTTAGTCAATAGAGGGTCCATGGTTAATTGTCCGGATGCACCGCGCGGAAGCCTAACCGTGAAGGGTTGGCGCGAGTGGATGGGACACCGCAAGCTTTAGAAAAAAACTCGCTTCCATGGTTTGGTGAATTCAACATCTCGGATGTACCCTTTGTTGCACGGAGTGTTCAATCGGGTAGATGGAGCATGAATTCCCAGAGGGTTATGTCCATATGTAGAACACATATGGGTTTTAGAAAAGTGAGAAAAAATTCAATCAGGAAGTAGGATCGAGCAAACAATACGAAAAACCGGTCGAAATTAGAACGCATATTTCTGGCTCGGTATTGGGGGAAATTGGCGCCAGCAAACAGAGACTGGCGCCAGCTTTTAACTGTAGCGCCTGGCGCCAATACTGGCATCTGGCGCTACGACTAAAATGCTGGCGCCAAGCTCTGGCCCCTGACGCTACTTCCCACATGCCTCAGCAACTTTCTGTGCTCGATAAAATTTTCCAGTTTCGCGCGGTGTTATTTCGGTCCTAGTTGTGAAAGATATTTCTCAAATTTCCTACGTGTAAAATCCTATGTTTTTTAACTCATTACGGATGGTCTTTCCAATGAGATATTTTTTATGCATATGACAATAATGTTAATCAAAATTACAGACATGAAATACTTAGAACTTTTCGAGTCTCAACCACTAATTCTAAATCATTGCCGAAACGAATTCAGGAAATTAAATAGAAATCCTCCCCAATGGAGTCGCCAAAAACTATAGGGAATAATTTCAAGCCTTTAAAATCCTACTAGCTTGAACCCCACTGTGATCATACACTAAAGTATGGTGGCGTCCAAAAGGAAAGAAGATAGAGCAAAAGAGTCGCCAACAAGTTTTTTTAGGAACTTGTAAACAATTCACGAGGTGAAGGTTACACCCCTTAACGATCCAAGAGATCGTCAACTCCATAAGGTCATGAACCAAATAAGGGTTCGGGGATGAAGGTACAAATCCAACCTAAAAGAGATTGAACGTGCCCTAATAATAGGCCTCTACTTTACTCTAATCGTATTCATGTGCGCTTTCTAATTAACATGCAATCAATAGGATTAACCCTAAACCTGTTTATCTATGTTGGTTGAATATTAATGCACAAACAAATCTATTATTGGCGATCACTTGAAATTATAATCAAATTAAACCTAACAAGATTATTAAATATCTTATTAAGCGTGATTACAAGTATAAATTCCCTTTAAACATGCATAAAAGGCGTGATCAAGCAATAACAATAAATATCAAGCAACATAATAATAAATATCACAACAATAATTATAATTATAATAACTATAAAAATAATCATCATCACAATAATAATAATAATAATAATAATAATAATAATAATAATAATAATAATAATAATAATAATAATATTCATAATCATCATAAATTATAACAATTATAATCATAATCATGTTCATGTTAATATTAAAACATAATAGTAGCAAGATCCTAGGCGTGATACTAACAAGATTAATAACAAACCCTAGCATGTCACTAAGCAATAAAAATCAAATCTTTAACCCTAACATGATACTAACAATCATAAATATTAGGAAGAACATAAGAAGCATCGTAACAATCATATTTAATATATTAAAATTACTCTAGACATGATACTAGGAATATCATAATAACAATATAAACATGATATCTACATCATAATATCAATAAATCAATTAAAGTACTTACTTTGATGCTTCGTACCTCTTTCTAATAACAAAATACACACGTTAGTAACTTCAAGGAAAATAATAAACAAAACAGTCAAATTAAATAATTGAAAGAGAGATTTGGGACCAAACCCTCAGAAATTAAAACCATTCACGTCTAGGGCGAAGGCAACTTCGAATATGACTAGGTGTTTCTAGATCTTGTGAATGCGGAATTTTTTATGAAAAAAGCAAAGAAAGAATTGAATTAAAGTATCAATAAATCAATTAAAGTACTTACTTTGATGCTTCGTACCTCTTTCTAATAACAAAATACACACGTTAGTAACTTCAAGGAAAATAATAAACAAAACAGTCAAATTAAATAATTGAAAGAGAGATTTGGGACCAAACCCTCAGAAATTAAAACCATTCACGTCTAGGGCGAAGGCAACTTAGAATATGGCTAGGTGTTTCTAGATCTTGTGAATGCGGAATTTTGTATGAAAAAAGCAAAGAAAGAATTGAATGTTTTAAGAGAGATGAATGATTTAGAGAATGCTAAAGAATTAATGATTGTTGATGAAAACTTGCGAATGAGGAGAATTGGTGAATGAAAACGGAGTTTTTTATACGATATTAATAGAGAAAATCAGCCAAAAAAGATAAATTAACAAAACAGAGTCTGACGCTCAGAAAACAGGGCTGGTGCCAACCTTGGCTAGCTGGCGCCAGGGACCAGCACTAGCGCCAGGCGCCAATGGCAAGCGCCAGGCGCCAGGCCTGGTTCCAGGCGCCAAGGCCTAGGGTCAGACGCCAAGCTTGATTCCAACGCGTTTTCGAAAATCCGATAAGTTTACCGTACTGGAGGATAAAATAATATAATTTCCTCGAAAATGCTATTTGATTTTGATTAAAACTCTAAAAAGTCAACAAAATCATATTAGGCCCTCTCCTAGATCATTGGGCCGTACATAAAGCTCAAACCTGGCCCAGTTTGGTAAATTGGCCATAACTTCCTCAATATTCATCGGAATTGGGCCTATAATATATCGTTGGAAAGGTCTTTGCAAGCCCCATCCAACTACACTACTATTGGACCCATATCATGGACCAACCAAACTGGATTGGATGTTTTCTTAAAATAAGTTTTCAAAAACAGAGAGAAGAGAAAAGAAAATAAAACTTTCCGCAACACTAGACCTTTCCACACTTTCGTTTCATTTGATTATGATTCGACGTGAAAGGTACTCATCACTGGGTTTGGTTTTGGGGAGACACAAATGGGTGTCTACAGAGGTGCTTGACCTTCATGCCTTGGAAGAATTAAGGTTGGATGCATATGAGAGTGCACGGATTTACAAGGAAAAGACCAAGGTTTGGCATGACAAGCATATTAGCAAAAAGGAGTTCAAAGAAGGTGACAAGGTCCTACTATTCAATTCCTGATTGAAGTTGTTTCTGGGTAAGCTCAAGTGAAGATGGAATGGACCTTTTACTGTTAAGAAGGTGTTTTCATATGGTGCTATTGAAATCTCAAAAGACAATGGTAAGCCGTTCAAAGTGAATGGCCAAAGGCTAAAGCCATACTTTGACGGTTTTGTGCATGAAGAAGTCAAGGTTGTTCACCTTGATGAGTTTGATGTTCCTTCCTCTCATTGATCACGCAATGTCGTCAAGCTAGTGACGTTAAAAGAGCGCTTCCGGGAGGCAACCCGAGTTTCTAAACCCTTTTCTCTCATATACTATTATCTCTTTTCCATAATTTTTATTATTATTACTAACTTTTCTCTTAATATCTTATGTAGGTATTGATGAAAAGAGTAGTAAGAAAAATATTCATGGATTTGAAGTAGTAGGCTTAGTAATAATCATAATAATAATGGTGATAGTAATAATAATTTAATGATTAATATTATTATGCCTTATTATTATTATTTTTCTCAAAAAAAAAAAAAGGGAAAAACGTTCAGCAACAGGTCTGCACGGACGTGCAGAACATCGCACATCCATGCAGAGGCAGTCAGAGGCAATCAGGAAGTTCAAACTAATTTTCTCCAGATTGGCACGGACGTACAAAATTAAGCACGTCCGTGCAAGGTGGCTCATCACGTCTGTGCTAATTGCTGCACGTCCGTGCCAAAAAAGTCAGTAAGTTATCTAAGTTTCTGTCTGAGGCTGGACGTCCGTGCCAAATGTTGCACGTCCGTGCCACCCCAGTTTCAGCAGTCAGCAGCACGGTTTTAACTAAAAAAAAAAATTCTCACATTCACTCATTCCCCTTTCACGAAATCCCCTCTTTCTCTCGCTAAAACTCCTTCCTTCTCCTACATAAACTCACTCAAATTCACTCAACCCCTCAAAATCCCACCAAAAATCAACATTTTACCTCAAAATCTTCACTCCATTTCAACAAAATTACAATCTACTACTCTATTCTCCTTCTTTAAACCCAAAAAAATACCCAAAATTTCAAAACCCTAACCCTTAAAAATAAATTTGGGGGTTTTCTTGTGAGCTAAAATTTGAAGCAATTGGGTGTTGGAGCATGGTCAAGCAAGCATAAGGAATGTTAGAAAAGTTCATTTACGGGTTTTACACCCACGATAAGCTCTGTATAATCGTTCCTCCCTTTCACTAATTTTATATTTAAATTCTTGAATTTTTGCTTAAAATTTCTTGAGAAAGTTTGTTTGAATTGGTTGTGAGTGTTTGACAGTTGATAATTACGAAGATTTAGTGAATTTGATGGTTTTTGGTGAATGTTGTGAACATTGAAATTTTGTAAGTGTGGAATTAAGGAGTTGATTTTGGTGAACGAGGAACAAGCTTGTTTAGGTCAATTGTTGTGTTAGTTTGTTCGATAATAGTGCATGAAATTGATGTTTGATAATAGTGAATGCATTAGTGAAGTGGACCTAGTTGCTTGGTGATTTGCTTGTCTTGATTTTAGGTGGTGACTTAGAGCTTGACTTGGTGATTTTGTTGTGTTCATTGGTGATTGATTGAGCCTTTGGTTGTTTGCCTTAGTGGACCTAGTGCCTCTTGTGTTTTGTTGTGTTGATTTTTTGGTTGTGGTGTGCTTATTGCCTTGCATAAAAACCAACCATGAGCCGAATAAACCGACCTAGAAACACGGATGCTAGGTACCGCAACCCCTCTCCTCCTCCTCCCGTTGATCCACCACAAGTGGACACTATGGGAATCGTGTTCAATGACCCAACCTTTTTGAACAACTATATTAGAATATGTATTAGAAGAGTTCGACCTACCAAGTTCTATGACGAGAGTGTTGCCGAGGCTTTAGGGGTAAGGGATGATGTTAGGATGCTTTTTGAGGGATGTGGCCTAGGAAATTGGCTAGACTTAAGCGCCCCGACCTACAAACGGTTGACACCTGAATTCCTCTCCACCCTTCAAGTGCAACGAGACAACAATAGTTCCCCCCGCCGCCTTACCTTCCAACTCATGAACACCCAACACAACTTGAACAGAAGGAGGGTGAATCAAGCTTTTGGGTGGCCAATTAACGACACCATAGGACCAAAGTATAGGCCCCCCCGTAACTATTGTGCGGGTGAGTTTTGGAGGAAGATCACCGGCCTTTTCGACTACAACCCTAGGACCGATAAAGCTACGACCATAATCCACCCCGCCTTTAGGATGTTACAGCGCACCATAGTGAACACGACGTTCGCTAGAGGTGATAGTTTGGGTGTAGTGTCCACTAGGGAGCTTCACTTCCTATGGCACTTGAGCGAGGGTAGTACGACCTTAGATGTAGGGGCCTTGTTAGTCGACCACCTAGAGGATGTTGCCACTGGGTCCGGCAACATCACCATAGGTGGCATGATCACTATTATTGCTTCTGCTCTTAATCTTGATTTTGCAGATGAGCATGTTTTCCCAAGGCCGACACAACTAGACATTCAATCGCTTAGGATCATGAGATGGGTTGCGGACGCGGAAGGGCCGCATCCTTACTTGTGGCACGTGAGTGGCCGCCCCTACGCCTTTCTTCCCGACCCAGAGAGGACTTTCATTTATGATGAAAGCAATTGGGTCTTTGAGAAAGACCGTCCTTGGTTCCCGGCGAAGAGGAGGAAGAGCACGAGCAACCTCAACAACAAGAGGTAGAGCAACAGCAAGACCAAGAGCAGCAACAACAATAACTCCAGCAACAACAATTCTTCCAACAACAACAAAATGAACAACAACAAGGGTACCAAGGTCAAAGTATGGGTGAGGACAACCCACACTTTCTTTTGAATAGCAGATACAATTTATGAATGCCGGTTTCACCCGCATGACCACCGAGTTTGAGACTTTGAGAAAGTCTCATGAAGACATGAGGTCCTCCTACGACAATATGAGGACAAGCTTTGAGGCTCTTCGATCGGAATTGGGTGAATTCCAAAATGTCTACCGGCATTGGTACCCTGGGGGCTCAAGCTCCCAAGGAGGTCCGAGCCAATGAGTTAGTTCTTTTCCTCCCCTTTCACGTGCTTTTATTATTTTAACATTGGGAAGAATGTTTATGATAGCATGGGGGGGAATCTTTCTCTTTGGTTCATATGTTGGTTCTTGTATGTTCTTGTTTAGGTATCAACCTTGCATGTTGTTTGTTCCTTTCCCCTAACATCCAAACCCCTAAACATTCAAATTTTCTCCCTTTGAAATCCAAAACCCTAAATCAAAATCTCTTAATTTGTGAATACTTCTCTCCTCTCTCTTTATTTAGATGTCTAGTCATGCTTAGCTTAGTCTAACTCAACTTTGTAATTTTTCATTTTCTATTGCTTGTAAAAAAAAAATGAAAAAAATAGCCCTTGGATGAGACTCAAATGACGATGTTTATATGATTTGCTTGCTCGACTCTTGAGTGATGAGTAAAAGTTCTTTTAGAAGGGTGTGTGCAAGAGTTGGGGTCATTTAGAGGCTTATTAATCTTGATTGCATTAGAGCATATGAAATGGAAACCGATGAATGCTCAATTGCACGTCTAGCATAGGATATTATCAAATTTTCCTAAAGTAGGATATGTTTGAATTAAATATCGGTCCATTGTGCCCTTGATGTGTCTCCCCTCCTCCCCAAAATGAAACTCTACTAGGGAATCGGTTCTATGTGTATCTTGTGTAATAAGTGGCATAATAAGCCACATGTTTCGAATAAAATAAAGAGTCGCTCACAGTTTAAAGAGGCGAGGGCAATGAATGTAGTAAAAAAAAAAAGAAAAGAAAAGAAAAGAAAAAAATAGAAAAAGAAAAGGAGATAAAAAACTCCTCTAAAAATTCACAAAATTTTTCTTTTTTCTAATTTAGTGGTTAATTTGTGGATGCCTCCCACACATTATCTACTTTAGTGTTTCTTGTGTAAATTCCCGAGTTAGAGTGTAGTTGAAGGGGCTTGGGAGTGAATTTTGGGAGGTGGACTTGCATTTTGAGATTTTATAACCGAAAGAGGGCTTCTTGCAACTTTGGAATATCTAGACGTGTTCTAATGAACTAGTAAAATTTATAAGGAAGTATCCTAATGCAACCTTTCTTAGTTCTCCTCTCTACCCCCAACTCATGTGCACATTTGTATGATCGGTAATTCTTGAAAGTCACTCACTTGTCTTGCTTGTGATTTATATCCCGATGAGTTGACTTGGGCAATAAAAACATTGGTTTTGATGTGTATTGATCACCTTGATGATGATGATGTGTTATGACAATTTTGGCATGATTTGTGTGAGTTGTGGGTTAAGCTCAAGGGAAACCCTCACGAGATAAAAACTCGTCCTCTTAGGCGACTTAGGGGTTTAAATTGCTTTTTACTTGTGCTAAAAGTGTTTATAGTTCTTGCTATGCGGATTTGTGTTTGTGTTTTCTCTTTAAGTATCTCTCCTTTGGTTGATCATTAGCAAGTAATCTTCCTTCTTGATTTGACATGTTTGTTTTGCTCGAGGACTAGCAAAAGCTTAGCTTGGGGGATTTGATAACTTGTTATTCGATATGATTTTAGAGTGATTTCGAACCCTGTTTACTTGTTATATTGGCATTTTGGTTCATTTTTACTCTATTTTTGTTCAACTTTTGTGTATCTCTTGCTTCACGGGTTGTTAGTGTTTTTGTTTAGTTTTTAGGTTCAAAGAAAACCATTTGAGGCATTTGGATGATAAACCGAGGTTAGAAGCCGAAACAATGGAGCGAAACCGAAGAAAAGTAAAGATAAAGGACTTAGAGAGTCTGCACGGACGTGCAAAGTATGGCACGTCCGTGCAGGATTGCCCTACCACGACCAGAAGTTACTGCCTACTATTTTCAAGGCCTGCACATCTGTGCAGAGTTCAGCACGTCTGTGCAGGATATTCAGCGTGTCCATGCCTGATCCTGCACGTCCGTGAAGTTTGCTCAGCCCAAATAGTTTCAAAACTGATTCTACTGAACAAGGCCTACACGTGCGTGCCATATTTGGCACGTCCGTGCAGGAAGCCCTGGCCAAAATAGTACATTCTGCCTCTCTGCTTTCAAAGGGTCTGTGCCTACCTCGGCACGTCCGTGCAGGTATGTCTGCACGTCCGTGCCAACCTCAGCACGTCCGTGTTGACCTGTAGCCGTGCCCGACTCTTGTTTTCTCCGTCTTTTTTATTTGGGGGTCCCCTTGAGCTCATTTGTACGACATCCAAGTTTGTAGTGCTTCCTCTTAGTTTGCAATTGTAGAAACAAAAATATTCTCAAATCATTAGTTAGATTATAATTATTAGCTTGGAAATTTCATTCTCAATCATTGTAGAAGACAAGTTCCACCATTGATTTTCAAGTTCAAGCTTCTAGTAATATTTTTTCTCACTCTTCTCTTCCATTTTAATTGCTTTGATTGTTAATTTTCTTGCATAATTTTAGTATGCTTAGATTATTATTTAGCTTAATCTTTAGTTAATTCTTGTTCATGAGTTACTTGAAACCCCTAATTGCTTTAATCTCCATGGATTGTGAGTAGTCTAATTTTCTAGGGTTTGGGTAAAACCCTCAATGTAGTCACTAATTACTTGTTGCATGTGTTGGTTTGGTAATTGTTGGGTGTTAATTAGTTGAGCTTAAGTGGTTTAATTGCTTAGTTCTTGTATATGGCCATTGCTAGAACTATTATCTAAGCTTTCTCAACGAAGGATCGAGAGATGAACTTGAGTTAGCTCTCTTATGCTTAATTGACTTGAAATGCCATGAGAATAGGAATTTCCTGTCAAGGGAATGTTTTCGTCATCGTGATTATGCTTTAACACTTGCTTTATGCTTTGTAACCACGAGAGTAGGTTGTATTCATGATTCAAGTAATCCCTCTAGCTTGAGAGAGTAGTTGGGTGCTTTAGATGGCTTCCCTTATATTTTCCCCTTAATTTATCATTGTTTGCTACATGCTATTTGTGATTTGTGACGAAATTGAGTGGTATATCCCAAGCCCTAGAACTCTTTAATTATTGTTAATCACCCCTTAGTATTAGTTGATTTGAATTAGTACATGCTACATAAAACCAAACCAATTTCGACTTCATTTAGCTTGTTTAAACGGTAGTATCTCGGTGGTTGATTCAACGCCTCTCTTGAGTTCGACCCTTTCTTACCCTTGCTATTAGCTAGTGAGACCAAGATAGGACTTTATCTTTGGTAGGCTCGACGACGGCCTATCAGATAGCCAAGGAGGAATCAAAGCCTCGGCTACTCCGTTGGGTTCTCTTGCTCCAGGATTTTAATATTGAGATAAAGGACAAAAAGGGTGCAGAGAATATGGTGGTAGACCACTTGTCACGTATCAGGTATGATGAGGGTAAGGATTCTCTTCTTATAGATGATTCTTTCCCTGATGACAACCTGTATGCAGTTGTAGAGCAACACCCTTGGTATGCCAATTTTGCTAACTATTTAGTGGGTGGTACTCTACCTCCTGACTTGTCCTACCAACAGAAAAATAAATTCCTTTCTGGTGTTAAACATTATTTTTGGGATGATCCTTTTTTGTTTCGTGAGTGTGCAGATGGATTATTTCGCAGGTGATTTCCCGAATGGGAAGTTCACAACATACTTACTAGTTATCACACCTCACCTTATGGAGGACATCATGGCCCCACCAAAACGGTGGAAAAGATTAATGTGTCGGGTTTTTACTAGCCCACAATTTTTAAGGATGCTAACACTTTTGTGCAGGCTTGTGACTCTTGCCAGAGGACTGGCAACATCTCATAGCGGCATGAGATGCCCCAAACTGGGATTCTTGAGGTAGAAGTATTTGATGTTTTGGCGATTGACTATATGGGACCGTTCCCATCTTTCAATGAGAATTGCTACATACTTGTAGCCGTTGACTATGTGTCCAAGTGGGTCGAGGCCATAGCTTCACCAACAAATGATGCCAAGGTAGTCATTAAGCTCTTCAAGAAGACCATATTTCCAAAGTTTGGTGTCCCACGAGCTATCATTAGTGATAAAGGTACTCGCTTCCATGAAAGACAATTGGACAACCTCCTAAAGAAGTGTGGAGTTTATCATAGAACCGGACTTAGTTACCACCCTTAAACTAGTGGTCTAGTTAAGGTCTTCAATAGGGAAATCAAGGCTATTCTAGAGAAGGTAGTGGCCAAGTCAAAAAAAAAATTGGAGTATGAAGCTAGATGACACACTTTGGGCGTATCGAACCGCATTTAAGACACCAATTGGTACTTCTCCTTATAGACTAGTATATGGTATGGCATGTCATCTTCCTGTGGAGTTGGAATACTGTAGGGAATATTTCAAGCGTTACCCCTAGCTTGAACCCCACTGTTATCATACAGTAAAGTACGGTGGCGTCCAAAGGGAAAGAAGATAGAGGAAAAGAGTCGCCAACAAGTTTTAGGAACTTGTAAACCGTTCACAGGGTGAAGGTTACACCCCTTAACGATCCAGGAGATCGTCAAATCTAATAGGTCTGGAACCATGACTGGTAGTTCGGGGATGAGGGTACAAATCCAACCTAAAAGAGATTGAACCTGCCCTAATAATAGGCCTCTACTTTATTCTGATCGTATTCATGTGCGCATTCTGACTAACATGCAATCAATAGGATTAACCCTAAACCTGTTTATCTATGTTGGTTGAATTTAATGCACAAATAAAACTATTATTGGCGATCACTTGAATTATAATCAAATTAACCCTAACAAGATTATTAATCATCTTATTAAGCGTGATTACAAGTACCAATTCTCTTTAAACTGCATAAAAGGTGTGATCAAGCAATAACAATAAATATCAAGCAACATAATAATAATAAGCAACATAAATAATAATAATAATAATTATTATAACAATAATTATAATAACCATAATTATAATCATAATAACAATCATAATAATTAAAATAATCATATTAAAGCATAATAATAGCAAGATCCTAGGCATGATACTAACAAGATTAATAACAAACCCTAGCATGTCACTAAGCAATAAAAATCATATATTTAACCATAACATGATACTAACAATCATAAATATTAGGAATAAAATAAAAGGCATCATACTTTTAATCATACTTGATATTAAAGTTACCCTAGACATGATACTAGGAATCATAATAACAACCTAAGCATGATTACTACATAATAACATCAATAAAAACCATTAAAAAAATTACTTGGATGCCTCGTACCTATTTCTAATAACAAAATACACACATTAGTAACTTCAAGGAAAATAATAAAACAAACAATTAAATGATTGAAAGAGAGATTTGGGACCAAACCCTAAGAAATTAGAACCTTTCACGTCTAGGGCGAAGGCAACTTAGAATATGGCTAGGTGTATCTAGGTCTTTTGAATGCAGAATATTGTCTTTTGAGAAAAGGCTAGTTTAGAAGAGAGAGAGAGAGAGAGAGAGAGAGAGAGAGCGAGAGAGAAAGAGAGAGAGAGAGAGTAATCAAGAATTTCTTGATGAGAGTTGGTGAATGAAAACAGATTGTTTAGAAGGTTATTTATAGAGAAAGTCATCGAAAAAGATAAAAAAAATCGAAACAGAGTTCTGACGTGCAAAAACGAGGTTAGCGCCAGACGCTGACATTAACGCCAGGCGCTAACGCTAGCGCCATGCGCCAAGCATAGCGTCAGGCGCTAATGCTGGCGTTTGGCGCTAACTTAATTATTGACGCGTTTTCTAAAATCAGATAGAAATTGCTGTACAGGAGGATAAAATCGTATTTTCCTCAAAAACATTATTTTATTCTGATTAAAATTCTAAAAAGTCAACAAAAGTCAATTTACCAAAGCTAATTAAATTAGGAATGAAAAGAACCTTCTAGAAGAATTTAGAAGACTAAAACCATTCCTAATTGCATTAGGAATGATAAATCCATATTAGGCCCTCCTCAAGATCATTGGGCCGCATATAAGGCTCAAACCAGGCCCAGTTCAGTAATTTGGCCATAACATCTTCAATATTCATTGGAATCGGGCTTATAATATATCGTTGGAAAGCTCTTTTCAAGCCCTATCCAAATACACTACTATTGGACCCATATCATGGACCAACCAAACTGGATTGGCTGTTTTCTTCAAATAGGTTTTCAAAAATAGAGAGAAAAGAAGAGAAATTAAAACTATCCGCAACACTAGACTTTCCACACTTTCACTTCATTCGATTACAATTCGATGTAAAAGGTACTCATCACTGGGTCTGGTTTTGGGGAGACACAAATGGGTGTCTACAAATACAAGGCTTTTTGGGCGATCAAGGAGCTTAACATGGATTCTAAGGTTGCGGGTAAGAAAAGACTTCTCCAACTTAATGAGATGGATGGGTTTAGATTGTCGGCGTATGATAGTGCACAAATCTACAAGGAAAAGACCAAGAAGTGGCACGACAAGAGGATCCTACCAAAAGAGTTCGTACCAGGCAACAAGGTTCTACTCTTTAACTCTACATTGAAGATTTTTGTAGGAAAACTAATGTCTAGGTGGTCAGGCCCTTTCACTGTCACTAAGGTGAACAAGTTTGGTTCAGTTGACCTAGTGAATGATAAAGGTGAAGAGTTCAAGGTGAATGGCCAACGATTAAAGGTGTATCATGAGGGCGCTACTGTTAGAGATGTGAAGGAAACCCTCCTAACTCCACTTCCATATAGAGCTACATGGTGGTAAGAAGGTCGTGCGGGACCTAGATAAACCAGTGCTTTGCGGGAGGCAACCCGTATTTCTTGCTTTCTAAACTAGTTATTGCTATCCTTACACAATTAGGACTAGTGGTAAAGGTCGGGTTGGGCTTTGTTTGAAGGATGGTGTTGATCCTTTAGTGATGGACTTGGAGAAAGCCTTTGATAAGAAGTGGTAGCTATATACATCTACTTTTGGCCTTCTGTCCCGACAGGAAGTGCAATGACGATAAATAAACCATCTTCGTGTTAGATTGAAGTGAAGAATGCTTATGGATAACTGGTTAAGCCACAATACACAAAAGACTAGCCCAAATTAAAGAAAAAGCCAAAACAAAGGTCCAATTAACTAAACCCGATCATAATTAGGCTTAAACCCGTGCTTAAACCCTAATAATGATTGATTAAGGAGCGCCTAGGTTAAATCTTAGTGCTGCTGCAGAATAAGCCGCGCGCAACTAATTCATTTGCGCGCGACACCAAGTGCAACCCTAAGAGTTGCACTACGGAAGATTCAGAATTATACGGAAAATATAAAATCGAATCTTAAAGCCGCGCGCAAGACAATTAGTTGCGCTGCCCTTAGCAGCGCAACCAAATCACTTGCGCTGGGATGCCGCGTGCAACTCATTCTGTTGTGCGCAACACCTGCTGCGGCAGAATGTTCGAAACCCTTAACCTAATCATTCCCTATAAATAGGACCTTAGAGCGAGGCTTATACAGACAGAAATTAACCTAAAACTTTGGAGAAATAACTTGTGAACTTGTGCAACCTAGCCCTACTTGTCCTAAACACTCACCCATTCGATATTTTGTTACTACGGTGGAGGTTCCCCAACAAGAAGGAGTCCATAAGTGTTGTAAATAGAGATCTAGCAAAGAGAAGTGGTAAATTCCCGAGCACTTAGTTAAATCACCTTTATTTTCTTGTTTAAAAGGACTTTAATTAATTAATTACTGTTGTTTGATCACCTTTACAATAATTAATTAATCAATTCCACATAGTATCTTGCGTTAAATAAAGAGTAGAATTGAATTAAATAATTGTTGGTTGATCACTTAAGTCAAGACGAATCTTGTTTATTTTCTTGTTCTTTCACGAATATTATTAAATAAGAATAACGACTTTACGATGTAATTTCTACGTGAATTAATGTTTGTAAATTAAATTAACTAACATAGTTTTAGGTATCGCATTGCATATATTGTTTGGTAATATTGTAAAAAAGGAAGAGCTAGTAAAGGCCGCTAGGGCTAGGATAACAATTCCCCTCTAAAAGGAACGTTATTTCAGTACCCTCGCTCCCGAACTCATTTCTGGTTTATAGACCAATTTGGGCATGGGTAAACTTATGATTTGTGGTAATTATTCCATGAACTCTATATGGAAGAAAGGCATGAACGAGGTTTATGAGCTGTTCGTAAAACTCATTGGCGACTCCTACTTGTTCCTCCTAAAAAAAAGTAATGATAGAATCAATTCTAATTCAAGGTCCCCCAAACAGTCTGGAATTCAAATTCTACTACACCCTAACAAGTGTAAAGTCCTAGGCTTTTAAGTGGCCAAGGGCAATTATGGAGAGTACCCCTTACGATGGGATCACCCTCCTTACAATGGCGACTTCGCTAGGGACTTAGAGGTTACATGATTAATTCGTAGTTATGGTCCAACGTTTTCAACACTAGGTTGCCTATGGGTTGTAACGAGAACTAACTTGGATAATCTCTAGTTAGAGAGCGAGACTTGAACGCATAATATCTTCCTTTTGCACAAGAGTAAAAACCAAACAAGCAACATTGCATCATGCATAAGCATAGCACACTTAAACCATTGGGGATTGGCTCATGGACCAGGGGTCGCCAACACTAGGCGTCTATCCCGAAATCAATAACAATCATCCCACTCATATCACCAACAAAATATTGGGAGGGCGATGTCATGAGTCAACACGTTGAGTGATTGATTTGTGTGTCGTTTCTTAAGATATGGTACCTTTGGACACCCAAGCCTTTTTTTTTTACCTTAGAACGGCATTGAGTGAATCTTGACTTATAGCATGCTTATGTGATTATGTGACCATATGCACGTGTTAGGATAGTCTTCTTTTTCTCTTTTTAGTTTTGGTCTAGGTTCCCAATTACGAAGTTGTCTCTTCGTAATTTAGCGTCATATTCAAAGGATGGCATAAAAAAAAATTTTAAAAAATCGAATAAAAAAAAACGATAAAAAAAAGAGAACGCTCGAATTAAAAAAAAAATTATGAGTAGGTGGCGCGTGCAACTCAATGAGTTGCGCGACCCCTCCCAGCGCAAAAAATTTCGTTGCACGCGACAGCCGCGCGCAACTAAGTCACTTGCGCGCGCCCACTGGACGAATCAATTTCGATTTCTCAAAGAACGAATTGACTCGTCCAAACAATATCTTCATTGAAGAATTGTTAAAGGCGATGTTATCCGTTTGAATATATTTTGCGTCTTTTTCTTTTTTTTCTTCTTTTAAACAAGCATATCGATTTACTTATCCTTTCGTACTCCATTAGGGCTGGTTTTCAAGCTAGGGAAAGAGGACCCATGGGCATTCGCATTCTACGTTTACCACCCAAAGATCAACCCCTTTCAAACCACTTTTCTTCGACAACTAATCCTAGTGCAACAACAATGCCGACCATCAAAGAACTTCAACAAGAGATTATTCGTTTGAGAGAGGAAAAGGCTCAAGAGGCCGAGGAAAGAAGAATTAAGAAAATAGAAAATGCTGAAAAGAAAAAACTGAAACTTTAGCCTTACAATAAAAGATGGAACAATTATCCATCAAATAAAAGTCATTGGAGAATCTAGTTCTTCGTTCTACAATGGGGAACAAGTACTTTGACGCAGAAAAGTTTGCTCCTCCTACAGGACATGCTTTACCAGAAAAGTTCGTAGCTACGGACTTGCCAGTATTTAAGGTGACTAATAATCCACAAAATCATTTAATGTGTTTTACTGACACTATGACACAAAAGGGAGTTGATCTTAAGCTTTATGCCTTGACTTTCCCTTTATCCGTAGACCCAACCGTGAGAGAGTGGTACTATGGGCTAGATCCAAAATTCAAAGAAACATGGGAAGATGTAGTTTCGGCTTTCAATACCCAATATGAGAGTAACGTAGAGTTTAAATTAACTTTGCGTAAACTTGTGATGCTTAAGCAAGGCGACGATGAAGGTTTCCTTACTTTCTATGGTAGATGGCGAGAAAAGGCGGCCCACCTTGCCCAAAGGCCTCCTGAACTCGAGTTAGTACAAAAATTCATTGACAACTGTCATGAAAAATACAAAAAAACATCTACGTTACCTTGGTCTAGATTTTCAAAAGGTCTATTATGTGGCTATTAAGATTGAAGATGATCTTGCTAAAGAAAAAGTGAACAAACCTCATCATCATCATCAACCTAAGAATAACTACAAGAAGGGGAATGATAATGCATCATCCTTTATCGACGTATTTGCGACTTCCACGCAACATAATAACACAAATTGATGTGATGATCCTAGGAAAAGATGGACAAAAGAAAGAAAATTTACTCCATTTCATGTAAGCTATAAAGAATTGCAAGAAAAATTGAATGAAAAAGGCTTACTTGCATCAAAAGGGCCAACACCACCCACTCCACCAGAAAGGAGATTTCCTCAATGGAATGGTAGTGCTTATTGTGCTAATCAAAGAGGCGTTGGACATGATTCTGAACGTTGCTATGTTTTAAAGCACAAAATACAAGATTTAGTAGACGATGGGAGAATTCCCACGCCTAAACCTAACAATAATGCATCCCCCTTAGGGGTGTTTCACATCAATGAGGACCATATAGGAAGTGATACGTTCAATCCTTTGAACTATATCACACCTATAGGAGAACCTCTATCAAAAATACTCATAGGGGCAACTAATGAAGTATGTGGACTATGGGACGACGACTTTCAAGACTTATATGTCTCTAAGTATGTGTTGGGGTTTGGTAAGTGCGACTTACCGCGGAAACAACCCTGACCAAAGAACCACTCGCAATTAATAAAACCATAAAGCATAACAAATAAACATAAAAGGATAAAATCGGAATTTACCTTTGAAGCGTGCTTCGCCCTCAAAGTCGGGCTCTTACTTGAAAGCTTATGCTTCGAAAATACGCGAGCCTCCTACGGAAATCCACCCGCAAAAACTACTAGCGACTTTTAGGTCCGTTACCTCGAGGTTAGCGAGGTCCGACCAAAACCTGAGTATTATATAAGTTTAAGAGTTTTTGCTAATGCAATGCTGTATTGAACTCCTACTCAAGCACTCTTCCGAAAAACCCTAGATAGGTATTTATAGGCAAGAAGGAGAGTGGGAATTTCTATCCCATCAATGTGGGAGTCATGAAATTCCACAATTTATTTTAAAGCTAAATTAAAATAAATAAGCAAACTAATAATAAATATACAAGTGGCACTATCATATGTAAAGGGTGGTGAGGACCACATGGAGAGTAGGGGAGCATACTTTCTCCCCACTCAATACTCTCCTTGTGCCACATGTACCTCACCCCACTTTCTTCCATATGCTCTCACTTGCTTCCCCTAGTACTCGGCCCTATGGCCCATCCGCAACCCAACTGAGAGCCCAGCCCCGCACTTCATGCTGCGGGTTGATGCTATGGCTAGTAAGCCACGTACACAAGTATGTGTTTCTGGCCCTTGCGTGCGCTGCTAGCATGCAAGGCTTGTGGCAGCTAGCTGCTGCTAGCATGCGTTGCTTGCGGCTGCTAGCATGCTGCTAGCTATGGTGCGCTAGCACGCACCTGCCGGCCATGCATGGCTCGGCTTGGTGCGCTTGGTAGCCACCTATTCTAGAGAGAGAACCTACTAATCTAAGCTAATACTTCTTAGAGGAGAGATAAACTATCCTAAAATAAAGTATTTCATGTATCAAGAATAAAGAAGGCCATACACTATGTATACAAAAGGAGGAAATAAATGAAATCGCAAGTATAACCCAGAAAGCTGCGCTCGCAGAGAAATCGGCCGCGCCCTCGGGGCTAGGCCTGGGATCGCAAGGTGCCCACGGCCAGCCCTCTCCAAGTTCCTTGTCGAAAATGAGCAGAAATAGGTCGCCGCAGCCCCGCGCCCGCGGACACTGTAGCCCGGGCCCGCGGCAGATTTGCAAGACCAACTTTGGATGCCTGTAACTCATAATCTAGGAATTGTATGTAGGCGAGCAACCTATCATTGGAAAGCTATTCAAGTCTAGTTTCCAACCAAACTTGAATCACCTCAATCCGATTTGTAGAACTCGAGATATTGATGAAACAATGCACAAAGGTCCCTTTTTATACTTTGCAAGCCTTCATTTCCTTTTTTTCTACATCAAATTCAAATCCGAAAAGTGCATATCAATCCTAGTGGATGCTATTTTCAATTCCCATGCACTTCTAGGAGCTCGGGCTCGGTTCCTTGACGCTCGAGATTGCCTCTTCTGAACTCGAGCTTGCGGAGCTTGCTTGGATTGGCTTGACTTGCGTGCTTGGCTTCCCTAATTTGGCTCCGTTAAATTCCTTGTATGCACTTGAGCTCCCTCCTTGATTACTAAATTCGCAGGAACTCGACGTACCTACAAAACAAGACAAAGAAACAGAGAAGTGAGAGAAATAGCCGAGAAATGAATAAAATGAAAAGAAAAACATTAAAAGCACGCATTTCTCTAAACTAATACAAAAACACGCAAATCGAGCATTATTCTCTAAAAACACGACATAAATGACTAAAAGCGAGTATAGAAATATAAATAAAACATAGCCTAAAGGTGCCATAAATGGCACGGATCAAATTCCCCTAAGCTCAACGTTTGCTCGTCCTCGAGCAAAACAAAATCCAACCTAAGGGAAAAATGAAGACATTATTCAAGCAAAGAAAGAAACAAGAAAACTAGAGAATATGGGAATATACACTAACTCACTTTCGTAGGAATCAGGGTCAATTTTAGCAACTAAAGACAAGCCATTTAAACCCCTAGATCGCCCTAGAGGACGAGTGATGCTCTCGTAAAGGTTTCCTAAGAGATTAACCTATAACTCTCATAATAATACAAACAAGGCAAAGCATGAGAAGAAACTCCAAAGAAAAGAAGATCAAACACATGTTCATGAAAAGACTTTTCCGAATGTACAAGCAAAAATGAATGCAAATCTTTCTAAACAAGTAAGGGAGTGCACGTTTCAAGATACCCGAGGTTGATTGAAACATAAATAGGCTAAGAATAGGAACTAGTTTTTGCAATCCACTTTCATCCCAAACGGTCTTACCGTGTTCTCCATACTAGTCTCATATCTTCCCCTAGTGAGCATCTCAAAAGTTACACGAAGGAATTGGAAAAAGAGATAATTTTTGGCTACTCGACGTCTTGACAATGCATCCCCTCTCCTTAGGATTTAACTCATAATGCTCTCCCCCGATATGCGACTCAAACTCTAGGTCAAAAGGACTTTCCCAAAGGTTGTAATGCAAGGACAAAAGGTTGAGGGTAGGCTTAAAATTTAGAATTTGGCGGTAATCCTAATTAGTGAAGCAAAGGGTGATCAAATCTTCTCCTCATAACCAAGCAATCGCCAAACCAAAACAAACTAACTCCCCCAAGCTTATTCAAAGCTATAACCACAATCATATATACAAAAAGCGGAAACACTTCTCCCCCAAGCTTAAAGGAAGCATTGTACTATGCTTGAAAAGGGAAAAGAAATTACATCAAAATATTTTTTTATTTTCTCATTTTCACCTTTCCTTTTTTTCATATATTCAAAGAAACTGTCCTCGCCTCTTATAACTTTGGACGGCTTTTTCAATTTTGCATTTATTATGTCCTTCCCTCTTTTGACTTAGGACAACTTTTTTCATCATTCATTTGCCATCATTCACAATATATACAAAAGACAAGCGTGCTTACAAATAGAACCAATATCAAACCTTATATACCACAAACTCCAAAAACATGACCATTTGCTTCACAAAAACCAAAAATGGAACAAAAAGAAACAAAAGGCTCAAAGTTCTAAAGATGTGGCTTGAAAAGAAGGGAAAAGGCTCAAATGGTTAGCAAGAAGGAAAATGTAAACCCAATGAACTAAAAAGAAAGAAAATAAACCTAGAAAAGAAAAATTACCACCCCGAAAAGATGCCTTTGTCCTCCCTAGTTGGCTCGGTCTCGAGTTTGAGAATTATGAGTCAAGATTCTAGATTAGGTCCGTAATAGTCAAGGATCCATGCCGCTCATGCAATTATATGTTGAAGGCTTGAAAAATAATGAACCTCACTTGGATGTAGCAAAAACTCACTATTGGTGTCAATTCGACTATAGGAAGCAACTACCAACATGCCACAAACAAGTAGAATCCGGTTTCATGGTCCCACTAGTTCTAACCAAGTACCTTAGCATGCTTTTTCCTAGAATCAACCAAGCGTACTCTCAAACCATGCACACCGTTACCATTTAAGAAGAAAAACATTCAACTATACAAGTCCAAAAGTATTATGTCCAAAGCAAGAACAAAACAAAGATTCATTGCAAATTTGCCTTAATAGAAATAAAAATCTTTTTGGGATTATTCAAAATATAAAACATGCAATGGAAATGCATATACAAAGGTGCATAGCATATATGGATGAAAATCCCACCAAACATGGTAGAAAACCCTCCCCCAAGCTTGAATGAGACATTAACTCAAACATAAATCAAATAATCCATTGGAAGGGAAAACAAGGAGGTCAATCCAATCAAACCAACGTATGTCCAACAAATCATCATTCACTTAAGAAAGAGCAAGGAAGGATATTACTGGATATTAGGTGGGTGTAAATACCCGTAAAAGACCCAATTAAACCTTTCAAAACTAATTTCCTCAAGTATTGAACCTTGCCTTCTATATGCTAGCAAACATAGGAGTCAAACTTCCTTGATTCTTTATCCAAATCGAAGCACCAATGTATATTTAGTCATGTACCTAGCAAAAGGCAGACTAACATTTCTATGAGAGAAAATATATTCTAAAAAGAAAAGAAAATGAAAGAAATAAAGCATGGGTTACTTCCCGAGAAAGGCTTGCTTAAGGTCCAAGCTTGACCGCTTTAGAAAATAATAATTCAACGCACGCAAGAGCTTGTCAAATGCACTACTGTAGACACCCATTTGTGTCTCCCCAAAACCAAATCCAGTGATGAGTACCTTTCACGTCGAATCATAATCGAATGAAGTGAAAGTGTGAAAAGTTTAGTGTTGCGGATAGTTTTAATTTCTTTTCTCTTATCTCTGTTTTTGAAAACTTATTTTAAGAGAACAGACAATCTAGTTTGGTTGGTCCATGATATGGGTCCAATAGTAGTGTAGTTGGATGGATCTTGACAAGAGCTTTCCAACGATATATTATAAACCCAATTCCGATGAATATTGAGGAAGTTATGGCCAATTTACTAAACTGGGCCCGGTTTGAGTCGTATATGCGGCCCAATGATCTAGGGGAGGGCCTAATATGATTTATCATTCCTAATGCAATTAGGAATGGTTTTTAGTCTTCTAGATTCATTTAGAAGGTTCTTTTCATTCCTAATTCAATTAGCATTGGTAAGTTGACTTTTGTTGACTTTTCAGAGTTTTAATTAAAATCAAAGAGCATTTTTGAGGAAAAGATACGATTTTATCCTCCTATACGGCCAAATTTATCTGATTTTAGAAAACACGTCAAAAACAGGATTGACGCCTAACGCCAAGCATTGGCGTCTGGCGCTGACGTTGGTGCCTAGCGCCAATGGCCAATGGCTAGCGCCAACCTCGTTTTGCGTGCGCCAGACTCTGTTTTGTTAATTTTATCTTTTTTTGCTGATTTCTCTATAAATAACATGTTAAAAACTCCGTTTTAATTCACCAATTCTCATCTACATTCACCTATAATCAGTTTTCATTCGCAATCATTAATTCTCTCATTCTCTTTTCTCATCAAGTTTTCTTGATCATTCATTCATCCATCTCTTTCTCTCCCTTTTTTCTGAACTAGTCTTTTATATACAAAATTCCATAATCATTAGATCTAGAAACACCTAGCCATATTCGAAGTTGCCTTCGCCCTAGACGTGAAAGGTTTAATTTCTGAGGGTTTGGTCCCAAATTTCTCTATTAATTATTTGATTTAATTGTTTTGTTTTATTATTTTCCTTGAAGTTACTAACGTGTGTATTTTGTTATTAGAAAGAGGTACGAAACATCAAAGTAAGTACTTTAATGGTTTTAATTGATATTATGATGTAGAAATCATGTTTATTTTGTTATTATGATATTCCTAGTATCATGTTTAGGGAAAAGGTTATAATATCAAATATGCTTATTATGATTCCTGTGATGCATCCTATGTTCTTCCTAATATTTATGATTGTTAGTATCATGTTAGGGTTAAAGATTTGATTTTTAATGCTTAGTGACATGCTAGGGTTTGTTATTAATCTTGTTAGTATCATGCCTAGGATCTTGCTATTATTATGCTTTAATATTAACATGAACATGATTATTTTATTTATGATGATATTATTATTATATTATGATTATTTTAATGATTGTTATTATAATTATTATTCATGATTATTATTTTAATTATGATTTTGATTATTTATTATGTTTCTTGATTATATTTATTTATATTTATTGCTTGATAACACCTTTTATGCATGTTTAAAGGGAATTTGTACTTGTAATCACGCTTAATAAGATAATTAATAATCTTGTTAGGTTTAATTTGATTATAATTTCAAGTGATCGCCAATAATAGATTTATTTGTGCATTAATATTCAACCAACATAGATAAACAGGTTTAGGGTAACCTAATGATTGCATGTTAATTGAACAGCGCACATAAATACGATCTGAATAAAGTAGAGGCCTATTATTAGGGCGGGTTCAATCTCTTTTGGGTTGGATTAGTACCTTCATCCCCGAACCCTTATTTGGTTCTAGACCTTATGGAGTTGACGATCTCTTGGATCGTTAAGGGGTGTAACCTTCACCTCGTGAACGGTTTACAAGTTCCTAAAAAAACTTATTGGCGACTCTTTTGCCCTATCTTCTTCCCTTTTGGACGCCACCGTACTTTAGTGTATGATCACAGTGGGGTTCAAGCTAGGGGATTAACGCTTGAAATTATTCCCTATAGTTTTTGGCGACTCCAATGGGGAGGATTTCTATTTTAATTCCTGAAATTTATTTCGGCAATGATTTAGAATGAGTGGATGAGACTCGAAACGTTCTAAGTATTTCATGTGCGTAATTTTGATTAACATTATTGTCATATGCATAAAAACGATCTCATTGGAAAGACCATCCGTAATGAGTTAAAAACATAGGATTTTACACGTAGTAAATTTGAGAAATATCTTTCACAACTAGGACCGAAATAACACCGCGCGAAACTGGAAAATTTTATCGAGCACAGAAAGCTGCTGAGGCATGTGGGAAGTAGCGCCAGGGGCCAGAGCATTGGCGCCAGAATTTTAACCGTAGCGCCATATGCCAGCATTGGAGCCAGGCGCTATAGCTAAAAGCTGCCGCCAGTCTCTAATTGCTGGCGCCAACCTCCCCCAATACCGAGCCAGAAATATGCATTCTAATTTCGACCGTTTTTTCGTATTGTTTGCTCAATCCTACTTCCTGATTGAATTTTTTCTCACATTTCCGAAACCCATATGTGTTCTACATATGGACATAACCCTCTGGGAATTCATGCTCCATATACCCGATTGAACGCTCCATGCAACAAAAGGTACATCCAAGAAAGTTGAATTCACCAAACCATGGAAGCGAGTTTTTTCTAAAGCTCGCGGTGTCCCATCCACTCGCGCCAACCCTTCACGGTTAGGCTTCCGGGCGGTGCATCCGGACAATTAACCATGGACCCTCTATTGACTAAACCATATCCCGAACTTTAGAGAACTAGAGCCATGGTTAGGTTGCAAACTCATTGCATCATATGGTGCCTACTTGACTAATTGTGCATTATTTGTTGTGCATACTCTATGTGATTTTTCCTAACCGTTTGTTTGACTTGTGTTAAGACTAAATAAACTAATTAATGACTTAAGGACTTTATTTTATTAATTAATTAATTAATTAGAGCTAATAAATATACCTAAAATCGAGTCATAGTTCCTTTAAGTCAACCCGGATTTTTATTCACGTATACTGCACAAGCGTCAACTTGTTTTGGTCATAGCTGGAGTTCTAGAAAGAACTACGAGTCGTATAACCTATGGATCTGTAGCCCCGAATTTTATCTTTAATTTGGCGTTAGGTTTCATCCAAATCAGAGTCACAGATAAAAAGTTATGACTAAAATACCACAGCCTGTCAAGTTTAATGCATATACGTGAGGTTTTAACTTAATCTTTGCTTGAGTCTAGTCACATAGTCTAGCCACATGGTCATGACACGAATCTTAACGTACCACCTAAAATTACTGGTCTTAGCACAAACTTTGAGTACACATATCACCATGACCATGTTTTAGGTTCATGCATGAGTCGGTCTTTTCCGTCATTTGAGTTGGGGGGTATACTTTATTCCTAATTCTTCCTATCCCTCCATCTACATCATTTTCCTTCACATTCTCTTCCAATCTTTCTTTACTTTCTCCATCCATTGCATGTTAAATAAAGTTTAAATCAAATAATTAACAATGAATATCCCCAAATTCCTTTTCCACAGTACTTGGTCGAGGAGAGAACGGCGATTAATAAAGGACAACCTCTTTATTCAAGTCTCACTTTTTGATAAACCGATTCGTCAAAAGAGGAAGGCTAAAAAGATAATGGCAAGTCAAGAAGAAGTCAATGAGCTTAGGAACCAATTGGTTACCGTGACTGAGACACTGAAGCTACTCACACTCAAGATCAATGATCCCGTGAAGCAACAACAGATGGACCTCATGCAAGAGAGTCTAAGCAAGCTATCTAGTGACTATAAATTTTAGGGCATGAGTTCACAAGGGGTCTCGCTGGACAAGGAACTTCTTCCGCATAAGTTCAACGCCACTGACATCCCAAAATTCAAGGCTATAGATGACCCTTACTTTCATCTAAGAGCTTTTGAAACTATAATGAACATTAAGGGTATCGATAAGAAGGTTTTCCCCTCTCTGTTCCCACTATCTCTCGAAACCGTTTGTCAACAATGGTTCTTTTCTCTCAAGAAAGAAAAAACCTCTTCTTGGGAGTCGATAACAAACGCTTTCATAGACAGATATAAATGCAACATCCAAGACGAAACAGACTGCAGACAACTTGAGATGTTAAAACAAAAAGAGAACGAAGGGTTCACTTCTTTCTTCAATAAATGGAGGGAAACTTCCGCTAATATGGTCAAGGCTCCTACCGAAAAAGAATCTGTGAGGATGTTTATCAAGAATCTCCAAGGGAAGTATTCAAGGCACTTAAAGTACCAACACAACTTGAATACTTTCAAGGCTGTCTATAATATAGGCATTGACATTGAAGATGACCTTCTGAAAGATAATAGTGCGAGAAGAAAGAAGAACGACCATCCTTCTTCTTCCTCTCCCATTAATGAGGTACATGCCACGAACGCCTCTAGACCACGAATCCAAAGATAAAAAAGGGTGTTCACTCCACTTGGTATGAGTTATGAAACGGCTTTCGAGAAGCTACATCACAGAGGACTAGTTATGCCCATAGGGCCCATTAAAGATCCAGTTCCAGAAGCCAGGCCACCTAAGTGGGATCCTAACAAGCACCGCAAATATCACCAAGGAAAGGGTCACGACACTGAGGAGTATTGAAAACTCAAAGAAGCTATTCAAGATCTAATCGATAGCAATGAAACTTCCGAGATTCTAGCCATCGAAGATGACCAAGCATCCTTCGATCTATCACTTCTTATCACACCTGTAGGAGAGCCCATGATCGAGACAACTTATATGACCTCTCTCGATGAAGTGGCCATAATTGAGGGGGATGAAAGTCTTTTCTTAGATAATACCAGGGAGGACTCGTCGAGTCTAAAAGAGGACGTTCGAAAATTGCAAGATGTCGTTGCCATGCTCTTGAATGTGGTAGAAGGATTAGCAAATCGGGTGATGGCCATCGAACAAAATTCTCGCCAAGAGTTTAATGAAGAACTCAATGCTCCTAAGACACAGGCAAAACTGACCATTGAAGAATACACACCAATAAGAGTGACTTACAATGAAGCTTTTGACTGTCTTCACGATCAAGGTCAAGACCCTCCACCTGAAAAACGTTTTCCCAATTGAGATCCGAATTCCTATTGTCGATACCATAAAGGTCGCGGTCACACTACTGAAAAGTGTCTCGCCCTCAAGGATCGTGTTCAAGACTCCATTGATTCAAATCTCCTTCATGTTCCTCCGCACGACAAGAAGGTCAAGATTAGTAACAATAGTAACAGTGGTTGTAAAGGGAAAAAGAACGACTATCCTTCTTCTTCCGAAAACACCTACTCTAGTAATAGTGTTGGTACTTTCGACCTTAGTGAGATCCTAGCCATGGGTAATCGACTAAGAAAGGATTTCACCCCTATTGGAATTAGCTACGATAATGCCTTCGATTGACTCCATGCCAAAGGACTCATTACTCCAATTGGACCTATTCAAGATCCCCCACTTAAGAAAAGATTGCCCAGTTGGAATCCAAACGAGCACTGCAAGTACCACCAAGGTAGGGGTCATGCTACGGAGAGCTGTTGGAAGCTAAAGGAGGATATCCAACATTTGATTGATAACAAAAAGCTCCCCATACCTCCAGTTTACAAGAAAAGCGATTGATGATAAAGGAAACAACACAAGACAAGAGGCGAGCTTCAACGACAAGATTTCGTGATCTCTTTTCTCTATTTCTTCTTTATTTTTTACCCTTTCCCCAATTAGTCTACCATAGGCACCTTTTTATTCTCCTTAGATTTATTTTGTAGGATCATTATTTATTTTCTTTTAATAAAATGAGCATTTATTTCCTTATATATGATCATTTCATTACATTGTATTAAAAAATAAATAAATAAAAAATCCATGTCGAATTAAGCACAAGGTATACCAATTATTTGGCACCCCTTGTAGCCACATCATATCTCCTTTCACCTTTCTAATTTACAATCCTTCTTCATAAACCACTTTGAGCCTCGTCTAACGATAGACCTTTCTTTTTTCAACCTACATTTACCTAACCTTGGGATGGGATGGTGTGTAACTTATGCAATTCTAAGAAAGAGCTTGAGTAATTCAAAAGATCAAAATAAAAATAAGCAAAAATAAAATAAATATATAAAGTGTACAAAAGGGCAAGTGTTCCAATGTCTTTGATATGAAAATATCTTCGATAAGAACACGTCTCAGATTGTGTCTCTTATCGAGTGCTCGGTACCATGACTGAGAAACATGAATGCCAAGCGAGTGATAGACCGCATGATCAGGATTGCCCACATTTATCAAAATGAAATAGATGCTAAAGCAAAAGATAAAGGTGAGCTAAAAAAGAGTAGAAACTCAAGCATAAAAATATAAAGATTCAAAAGCGAGGTTGCACACCTTGGGGGCTTATCTAGGGTATTGAGCCTTTATCCCCTTCTTCTTCAAACCTTTAGCCTAACCACGTCACAACCCTTAAAAAGAACTTTTTGAGGTATACACACACTTGTGCGAGGTTCGGCTAGAGCTACGTTCGGCCTGATTCCTAACGGATACGTAGGCAACCTCACATCGAGGTGCGGCCGTAATAAAAATGCATTCATATTCACACACTTACACCATGATCATATCAAGGGATTTCCTATGCTCATCCCTTTTCACTTAGAGCTAGACTTGGGGGCTTGATCCCTACATCATTAGCTTACCTAACCTAAGAGTCACCACCATTTGACTCTTTTCAATAATATTTTTTCCACACACTTAGCTCTTGTGGCCTAACTTTAGTGTCACTATCACACACATCACAGATACATGACCAAATACTTCCCTTAGGAACCCTTTGTCATGGAATCTTAACATAACGCTGAAGCATGCCATGTCAGAATCACTCATCAATCATAAATTGTCATTGCATCACAAAGTACGAAGTGCTTAGCCTCCGTGCCTAAGTTACCCAAATACTTTCATCGTGGAGTCAACAATTGAGAAAGCCTAGGATGAATTAATCCTTGCACAACATTTGACTAAGCTCATTCAACATGCACCTTCAAACACTTCGATTCCTTTTCACGTCTTTCTTTTTCAGGAGAAAGTCGGTACCCTCCACAAAAATGACGGAAAATTTTTGTACCTAGTTTTTTTTTTTTTTTTTTTTTTTTTTTTTTTTGCTTTTTGGCATTTTTGAGTCGCACGATCACATTACAATGCACACACGAGTCATGTACACATTGAGTCATGTCATGTCATATCACTTTGATTTGAGTCACACATGTCATTTCACTTTGAGTTGAGTCAACCTCGAGTCAGTCGATCACATCGAGTCTAGTTTATACCTTGAGTCGTGTCAAGTCAATGAGTCAAGCAACATTAAACCTTAGGTCAACCCTAAGATAATTAAAAAGATTGGAAAAGTTCTATAGTCTAAAATAAATACAGGTGCAGCAGAATAGAGAAGACCCTACTCCAATTCTTGGCTCCAGAGATATTTCAGCAGCGACAGAGCTCGAAGCCTCTCAGAAAGGTGATTTCGACCTCATGCAGCAATTTCGGGTTCCTTGGTACGCCAGTTAGCCCCTATAAGCAATTTGACATGATTAGTAGTCGGCTCGATTACAATCGTAGTAAGTGATTGACCTGACAAAAAAAAAATCGTCTCACTTAGCTTAAGCGCCTAAAACACTGGCTCATTACAATCGGTTCAAAAGCAAGCACTTAAACGACAATATTTCCAAATATGGATTGTCGCGCATTCTTATTAAACGACAAAGTTTTCCAAAAATTGGATTGTCATCCCCAACTGACAATATTTCCAAAAATGGATTGTCGTGCATCTTCTTCAACGACAATTTATCCAAGATTGGATTTTCATCTCTATCAAAGTTTCAAAGATTGTCGTGCTCCTTCTTTGTTTGGCATGTTTTTCCAAGTTCGGATTGTCATACATTCATACATCGCTAGCAAGTTTTCCGAGATTGGATTGCCATACACCCAGTTCCCTATGGCAAAATTTCCCAAAGGATTGTTGTAGGTTTCTATTCATCATAAATATCGGCAAAAGTTCCTCAACGTGGATTGTCATTCATTTCAGTAAGTGGCAAATTTTCCCGAAGTGGATTGTCGGTCGACTCTTTTTTGCAAATGTTCCAAGACGCGGATTGTCAATAGTGGCAATATTTTCTCAAAAGGATTGTCGCATAGCGTTGGCAAATTTCCAAGGTGGGTTGCTTTCAAGAGTTATATTCCATGATGTGGATTGTCGATCGTAGCAAAATTTTTATGACAGATTGTTACGAAGCATTGGCTACTTTTCCCAAAAATTGGATTTTGGCAAATTTTCTGAGATATGGATTGTCGCTTCATCGTGGCAACATTTCCAAGGATGGATTGTTACGAAGCATTGACAACTTTCCCTAAATCGGATTGTCATACATCATACAGGAGTTGTGTTGGCAACTATTCCCAAAGAAAAGAGGATTGTCATCACAGCAAAAGCACCGACATACTGGGTCACAAGCAGCAAAGCGCCGACGTACTGGCATAGCAGCATTAAGGATTAAAAAGCAGTGATCTTTTCGAAGACTATCACAGCGGAAATTCGAGTCATATCAAAAAAGAAGCTCTTTGTTTAGAGACGAGTGAACATCGAAACAACAAGGTGGCGTTCCCTAACTTGTGGAGAGTTTTCACAAACAACTGAAGGTAATTTCAGGCGAAGTTATCTTCGATAGTATTCCCTTGGAAGTGGAATATTATCATTGCGGATGAGGATTGTTTCGAGAGAAATAATCTTCCATAGTATTCCCTTGGACGTGGAATATTATCAAAGCGGAGGACGATCGTTTCAAGCGAAGCAATCTTCTATATTGGAAGCAGTTACAGGCGCAGCGGATTTCAAGCGGGATGGCATTCTCTAGCTTGCAGGAAGTCATCAAAACAGTTAAGCGGTAGCAAATCGGTTACTTTTAGAGACGTGTGCTCGACGGTGCAAGATACGCGTTTCTTAACTCTTTTATCTGTTTAACTAATGCTAGTTTGCAGGTATCGGCGTTACAAGAATGGTTTAGGATCGCAGAAAGTTCTGAATCATTCTCCGTCCCTATCGATACTTTGACTTTAGTTTTCGAAACTTGCGTTTCTCCAAACTCAGTCAAAGTGGGGGCTTCAGTATACACCCATTTGTGTCTCCCCAAAACCAAATCAAGTGATGAGTACCTTTCACGTCAAATCATAATCGAATGAAGTGAAAGTGTGAAAAGTTTAGTGTTGCGGATTGTTTTAATTTCTTTTCTCTTCTCTCTGTTTTTGAAAACTTATTTTAAGAGAAAAGCCAATCCAGTTTGGTTGGTCCATGATATGGGTCCAATAGTAGTGTAGTTGGATGGAGCTTGACAAGAGCTTTCCAATGATATATTATAAGCCCAATTCCGATGAATATTGAGGAAGTTATGGCCAATTTACTAAACTGGGCCCGGTTTGAGCCTTATATGCGGCCCAATGATCTAGGGGAAGGCCTAATATGATTTATCATTCCTAATGCAATTAGGAATGGTTTTTAGTCTTCTAGAAGGTTTTTTTCATTCCTAATTCAATTAGCATTGATAAATTGACTTTTGTTGACTTTTCAGAGTTTTAATTAAAATCAAAGAGCATTTTTGAGGAAAAGATACGATTTTATCCTCCTGTACGGCCAAATTTATATGATTTTAGAAAACGCGCCAAAAACAGGATTGGCGCCTAACGCCAGGCATTGGCGCCTGGCGCCAACCTCGTTTAGCGTGCGACAGACTCTGTTTTGTTAATTTTATCTTTTTTGGCTAATTTCTCTACAAATAACATGTTAAAAACTCCGTTTTAATTCACCAATTCTCATCTACATTCACCTACAATCAGTTTTCATTCGCAATCATTAATTCTCTCATTCTCTTTTCTCATCAAGTTTTCTTGATCATTCATTCATCCATCTCTTTCTCTCCCTTTTTTTTGAACTAATCTTTTATATACAAAATTCCGCAATCATTAGATCTAGAAACACCTAGCCATATTCGAAGTTTCCTTCGCCCTAGACGTGAAAGGTTTAATTTCTGAGGGTTTGGTCCCAAATCTCTCTTTTAATTATTAAATTTAATTGTTTTGTTTTATTATTTTCCTTGAAGTTACTAACATGTGTATTTTGTTATTAGAAAGAGGTATGAAGCATCAAAGTAAGTACTTTAATGGTTTTAATTGATATTATGATGTAGAAATCATGTTTATATTGTTATTATGATATTCCTAGTATCATGTTTAGGGAAATGGTTATAATATCAAATATGCTTATTATGATTCCTGCGATGCTTCCTATGTTAGGTTTAATTTGATTAATAATCTTGTTAGGTTTAATTTGATTATAATTTCAAGTGATCGCCAATAATAGATTTATTTGTGCATTAATATTCAACCAACATAGATAAACAGGTTTAGGGTAACCTATTGATTGCATGTTAATTGAAAAGCGCACATGAATACGATCTGAATAAAGTAGAGGCCTATTATTAGGGCAGGTTCAATCTCTTTTAGGTTGGATTTGTACCTTCATCCCCGAACCCTTATTTGGTTCTAGACCTTATGGAGTTGACGATCTCTTGGATCGTTAAGGGGTGTAACCTTCACCTCGTGAACGGTTTACAAGTTCCTAAAAAAACTTGTTGGCGACTCTTTTGCTCTATCTTCTTCCCTTTTGGACGCCACCGTACTTTAGTGTATGATCACAGTAAGGTTCAAGCTAGGGGATTAACGCTTGAAATTATTCCCTACAACTACTAATCATTTCAAAAGAGAGAAGGTAGGCAAATGACGAGAAGAGGGCGTGCAACAAGGATAGTGCACGCAAGTGATAAGGGAGATGCCAAAAGAAAGAAGAAGAGGGATCAAAAGGAAAAAGAAGAAAATAAGAAGAAGAAGAAGGGGTAATAAAAGAATGGAAAGAAAAAGAAAAGGGCAAATCCTCCTCACTAAAATATTTTTGGGTGGCAACATCACCCTTTTCCTTAATTAGGGACAAATGAGACACATACAAATCATCATAGACAAGGGGGTCAACAGACTCATTGACAAAGTAAGGGAGGGATATAGGAGTGTAGGCAATATAGTTGAAATTGCTTGAAAAATGGACATGAGAGGAGGGAATATGGGCTATGGTCACACAAATGAACTCTTTCTCACCACCATGCCTCAAATCACCAATGAGAGCATAAAAATCAATCATATAATCCTCAAAAGAAGAACACTCATGATCGTCATCCCCCTCAAACATCCAACTTCCAAGAGGAACTACATAATCCCCTTCACTACAACCATGAACAACAACTCCCTCAACTTCCTTAAAGCCTAAAGTCTCAAAGTCATGCATGAATGGATGCAAATTCATGTCAAACTCATCTCTCTCCCATGAAGCATTCTTAATGAACTCACTCAAAAGGCTATGGGTTTTCATTTGACACTCAAAGAACACATTGGTCCTAACCTCAATCGAGTCCAAATACTCATGGATAGAAGAATCACAATCATGCACTTCAGGCTCATCAAGATTGGAAGAAGGGTTAGGAGTTTCAAAATCAACAATCTCTTCGTTCTCAACTCCTTCACCATCATTCAAATGCTCACCAATGGGATCCTCACACTCTCTTAGTTGCTCAAAATCATCTTCATCATCCTCAACACACTCATTAAATTGGGATTTTTCACAGACAAGCATCAAGGATGACAATTGTCTTTCTAACTCTTCTCCTCTTCTCTATTCCTCCTCAATACGCTCCTCATTCTTTTTCATTATTATCTCTAATTGACCTCTAATAGAATTAAGAATCATCTCCTTACTAGGCCCAAGCTCATTATTAAGCTCAATGCACCTAATTTGAGACTTAAATATATCAACAAGAGATTCAAAAGATGTAAAAGATTGAGGCTCAACAAGAGAAAAAGAAGTACAATAAAGATTGGAAGAATCAACATTAAGGTCATGAGCATATAAATCGCATTGGGGAGTGGGGGCACAATTAAAAACATGAGATTCATCATCAAGGTAATGAAGCACATCACAAGAAGGTATGGTAAATAATGAAGAATATTGAAACACACCATAAGCATCAACTTGAGCATGCACTTCATCATCATGAACAAAAGAAGAAATAAATTTGAAGTCATGTGTTCTAAGTTCACTTAAGGGATTGTGTGACAAATCATGGGAATTCATGCTAATATTAGAAGAATCAACACATTGCATATCAATATTAGAATCATGATTACCCCTATCATAAACATCCCTAGCAAACCAAACATAAAAATCCCGAGCATCATTAATTGACAATGCTCTAAATTCACCATTTTGCATGCATTTAACTTTATTCCTAGTTTGCTCATTCAAACCAAAATAACAAATCTCACAAATCTCACAAGTCTAAAAATCCCTCTAGCCTATTGAAGTATTCACAAAAAAGCTCATTTTCAAATTGAGGAAATGATATTCATGCCATTTTTTTTCACATAACAAACAAAAATCAAATCAAAGAAAAGTATACACAAAGACCTAGACTCAAGCAATCAAAAACACTCAAACATAGACACCGTTCCCCGGCAACGGCGCCATTTTGACGAGTGGTAAACTAGGTCGTTATCTAATCTTCCCTCGGTCAAACTAAATTTATAAACACTTAAAAAACCCTAATACGAGTATAGAGGCAAGTCAAGGATCAAACCCAAAGGAACGGAAATGTTCAAGCACTTTCAATTATGCGCCTAAGCTAGGTCGAAGACGAAGGTAAGAGAGAATACTAACAACTAAAAAAACAAGTAACACAGGAAATAAAACACTAGGAATGGGGATCAACAAGTAATCATGTCAACTGCAACAACTTTGAAAGATCTAGTCAATCAAAGGTTGTGAAGACTAATGATAAAATCAATCAAATGGAATCAAAGAGCTATCTCCTAATGTTTAAGCAAGGGTTCACTATGATTAACAAACTAAGAGAATCACAATCAAAACCAATCGATAATTTCAATTACTAAATAAATTGTTCGTGTCATTAGCAATTACAATGCAATCTAGCATAATTCTCAAGGCCTAATCGAATTACACATATGCAAACCTTCATTAATCACTTTAATCTCAACAATAAATCAACACAATTTCCAAATTAATCAAAATTAATCAATCATAAAAGTTTCACCCAATTCCTAGACAAAAACTACTCTAACATCATCATCTAATCAACAATCAACTAAAGAAATCAAGAATTCACAAGATATCAAGTACAATTACACTAAACAAGCATCAAACATCAAAATCAATTCAAACAAACATGAAATTGAAAAAAGCAATAAGGTGAGATAGAGTTAAGAATGCTCATTGATAATAAAGAAAATCTTGAACACAATTGTCACACTTGTATCTTCAATCTCTCAATCACCATTGAAATCCTTCACTTTCTCTCTCTAAAACTACTCCTAATCTAAAGAGAAAATCTAATAATCTAAGCTAATCCTTCTTAGAGGAGAAAGAAACTATCCTAAACTAAAGTATTTCATGTATCAATAATAAAGAAGATCGTACACTATATATAAAAAAAGGAATATATAGTGTACGACCTTCTTCGCAAGTAAAACCCAGAAAGCCGCACTTGCGGAGAAATCAGACGCGTCCGTGGGGTTCCCACGGCCAGCCCTCTCCAAGTTCCTAGTCGAAAATGAGCAGAAATAGGTTGCAGCAGCCCCGCGCCCGCGGGTTTTGTAGCCCGCGCCTGCGGCCAGCCCGCGGCAGATTTGCAGGACCAACTTCGGAAGACTGTAACTCACAATCTAGGAATTATATGAAGGTGTTAGACCTATCATTGGAAATCTCTTCAAGTCTAGTTTCCAACCCAACTTGAATCACCTCAATCCGACCTGTAGAACTCTAGATATGGCTGAAACAATGCACAAAGGTCCTTCTTGATACTTTGCAAGCCTTCATTTTCCTTTGTTTCTACATCAAATTCTAATCCGAAAAAGTGCATATCGATCCTAGTGGATGATATTTTCAATTCCCATGCAATTCTAAGAGCTCGGTATCGCTTCCTTGTTGCTCGAGATTGCCACCTCGGAACTCGAGCTTGCGGAGCTTGCTTGGATTGGCTTGACTTGCGTGCTTGGCTTCCCTAACTTGGCTCCGTTAAATTCCTTGTATGCACTTGAGCTTCCTCTTGATTACTAAATCCGCGAGAACTCGACGTACCTACAAAACAAGACAAAGAAACATAGTAACGAGAGAAATAGCCGAGAAATGAATAAAATGATAAGAAAACCATTAAAAGCACGCTTTTCTCTAAACTAACACAAAAACACACGCAAATCGAGCATTATTCTCTAAAAAAAGGACATAAATGACTAAAAACAAGCATATAAATATAAATAAAACATAGCCTAAAGGTGCCATAAATGGCACGGATCACAAGCCACGAATCATTTTAAGCTTGTGCTTATAAACGACTTCCTTTTTAAGAATCTAATCCTTATTAAGGCTTGTGCTTGCAACATCAATTCTCAAATTGGATGTTCCACAAGTCAAGAACTCATCCTTTTACTTATCCAATTACTTTGGATTTTCTTGGCCATAATCTAACGATCTAATACATAGATTCAGGTTGATTAGTGCTTCATACATACTTCACATGCTCCAAGCAAGTAAGTCCTGCGACGAGTCCATATCACAACGTACATGATGGATTAAATTGCAGACTAATTCTAAATCTTATTCCATCAATTTGCCATTTTCGCTCATTTAGTTTCACTAAGTCTTTGCTATATAATTTGCTATGTGATATGGTTAAAGTCTCTATTAGAGTCTTTCATGTTTAAATTAATATTTAGCCAAGCTTATACTTAGTTCAAACATTTACTTAGTTTTATACATACGGGTCATTTTGGAAACGTGTTACTTTCCAGAAAGACACCGCTTAGAGCAACAAACACTATGTTCTCAATTAAGTTGTGGAGGTAATGCCCGTGGTCTCACTTGAATTCTTACAAAGAGACATGTATATTGTCTTTGGGTAAAAGTTCGTTGTGAAACAATCAGTTAGCTCCCACTTGAGCTATCTTAGCCTTAATGAGCTATTAAGCTCCTACTCAACCACCTAGCTCTTGCTAAGCCAATGAGCTCCCACTGAGTCACTTAGCTCCCACTGAGCCAATGAACTCCCACTGTGGCTAAGAGTTTTATACATATACTTGAAAAAACATTTAGAAGATAATTCTATCCATAACTGAATATGGCGTCCTTTCTTAGTTTCAACATTTTGTTTAGTGTAACATTAGTCCTTCGTGCAAATCTTAAGAACTTTATAGGAAGGTAAGTGATCCATCATTGTTCGAGTCATTTTTAAATGGCATCGAGGTCTCCATGAAGACACACTATGTTCTGGTGATGGTTACGCTTGGCTCAAGCAAACATCGCTAGATCTAATCTAGATGTTTTGATATCTTGCCAAGTCGATTTTGTACTTCACTGAACTCTTGAACTATTCAAGGTCAAGTTTGCTCACATTTGATGAATATAGCCATATTCTTTCAAATTCTTTGTGAGACGTTGAAGTAAATGAATCCTCTTTAGCTTTCAGAGTCAATTGTCTATACCAAGAACAATAGCTCTTTACTTTGTCGGTTTCAACAATTAAGACTTGCTTGTCTTAGAATGATTCCGAATCGATCAACTATCAAGAGCTTATCTAATAGAGCCTTGAGTACGTTCTTCTCGATGTGACATTGCTAAAGATGTTTGGAACGCAAATCATGCCCATGAATTTGAGCTTTTGCTAGTTTATCATGGTAAGATAATGTTTGTTTATAATCAGGCATTCTTGACTCATGGTTTAGACAACCATGTCATTCAAATAAATTTGCAACTAATGCTCATTGCTTAGAATGTGAGTCTTTCCATGTGTAACCGGATCAATTGCTGATTATGGAACACAATAACCATTTATTTGTTCCAGCCTCAGCTTAAAGGTCTTTAAACAAAGCATACGTCCTTACAACTGATGTAGCACCACTTGCTTCATTCTTAGCTTGTAAGTCGATAACTTAGCTTATCTTCAATAGTTTCAGGTCATTTTCAAAGTGGAACACTCAAGCAGTATCCGATACTTGTGAAGATAACGAATTGCTAAGTTAACTACAATAACATGAACTTATGGGTTGAAATGGAATCTTATTCCTTTTCTTCGTTCCACGTTTCCTATATTTCTTATCATACTTTATCTCATAATCTTTGAAGAACCATTTCTTTAAGAGTTTTTGACTTATATACTTTGTTAGGCATAATTAAACATCTAATGTGCCGTAAAACAAAGTTTCATCTTTTCCTTTAATTCACGCTTGAATTACTACACCAATGAGTCCTACTCATTTATGTATTAAGCAAAAAGATATGTTGGTTGTCAATATTGACAATTTGAGTTTGCAACTCAATACTTCATGTTTTATCAGAACTACCTAGTATTTTGAATACATGATGTCCAACCGTCCTTTTGGACTTTTTTTATAAAGTCATTTATGAGAATTGTATTTTAGAATTGCTTTACTTTTCTTTGAGAACCATTCTAAAAGATTTCCTTTACCAATCATGGAAAACAATACAGTTTGATTTAGAATTCTACAAATATAAGTGCAAAGTATAACCATTTATCAAGTAAATAACATAATAAGTTTGAAAATTAAAAGGTATTCATGAAAATCTTCAATCTTATTAAACATCTTATCCACACATTAAAATTGTCCCCATTTGGCGAGAATAAGTTGATTCCAAGATACGAAGAAACAAAGAGTGGTTAAACATGCTTTGGCTTGTCTTAACACTCAATCTCCTAAGGTAAACAACGCTTTGCTAATGGCTCCAAGCCACTCTTGGTTGAATAAATCGTCGCATCTAATGCTCTCTCAACAATTTATTCACTTTGCCACGACATGTTAGGACTCCATCACTCATATGTTGAATAGAACCAAAACCAACTTGCATACCCGGTATGCCTTACGCTCCTTGGAGAGGTAGTGATGCCTCGCTTTGGCGTAGCCCACCACTACCCTAGTTCGGTTAGTAAGTGTTGTTTTGGAATGACAAGTTTTACTCAATCTTTAGGGTCCTATGGTTTCTATGTTGGTTGATTTAAGTGAACTTAACTAATCATCACAACATTCGAAATCCTAAACATTACCCCTTGAGATCTTGAAATCTTCAAAAGGTCTTCAATTGCAACTTCATGGCTTCGTCTTCCAAGACTTGACCAAAATTAAATGCAATTACTAGTATCTACGATTAGGACTAATCTAAATATTAAGGTACAAAAATACTCAACGGTACACAGACCATATTTAGATTTACAAAAATACATCACGGATCGCAGTCCGTATTTTCTATCCTAATTGGGCCCCACTAGTTGGCATTTCATAAGACCTGTGAGAGAATATACATTCCTTTCATCCATTCACTATCTGTGAATGGCCCATGCATTTTACAACGATAAACAAGTAACAATGCATAAACACGCGAGAACTAGTAACTAATCTAGGTGGTTAATCCAATTAACACGCCTAATTAAAACTAGTCAAAGTTGTTTTAACCGGTTATTTGAAGCTCCCACTAAATTCCGCATCCAACTCGATTAATCCAATTAATTAAGCCGGTAAGTCCCAAAATTAGTCAAAATAAATTTTGCCAATGCCGCTCAAAACCCGAGGTCTAGCCTTTAAAATTTAATTAAAATAATAAAATAATTAAAATAAATTAAAATAAACAAAACGACCAAAAAACAAAATTAAATCCGAGAGAAAAGTGCATCGACAACCCAAGGCTAGCACCCTTGAGCAATCACACGCACGCAGGTGCTGAGCGCTTGCCCAGCAGCCTCGGCCTTGCGTGCTGTGATGCTGCTGGGCGCTGCTTGGCAGCGCGCACTCGATGCGCGTCTAGCTGCAGCTGCCTAGCACTACTGCTACGCCTAGCATCATCTCGCACGCCCCTTATGTACCAAGTCAGCACATAACTCCTCGCACACACCTAGCACCAAGCGCAGCAGCCTCGTCCCTCGACAGCCACATGCGGGCTGTGCGAGCAGCCTAGCTGGCTGAGGGATGCACATGGCTATTGTGCCTTGGTTTGCGTGCTTGTGCCTCGGGATTAATTCCCGATTTTGTGTGACATCTCTAATCAATTCTAAATTAATTTTAGAATTAATTCATTGAGCAAAAATGAAAATTTAAACAAGTCTAACTTAACATAAAACTTTCAAAGTGCATCTAACCAAAATAATTTTCAAGAACAATTCCTTAATTAAATTTGTTTAACTTGGTGCAACAAAAATAAGAGGGCAATTACTCACTATTAATTTAATTAATTCAAATAAATCATGAGTTTTTGACAAAATAAGAGGGAGTTGGAAAAATGAACATAAGTTCAATAAAGATTCCAACTTTAATACTTGTGAATCCTTGAAAAATTATATTTTCTAATGTGAAGATAAACAATTTCCTATGATAAAGTTTCAACCTTTATGATTTCAATCAACTAAAAAAAGATTGAATCAACAAAGTTTAACAAAAATTCATTGAATTTAGTAACATAAAGTTTCAATCACTTAACATAATTAAAGATTGAATCTTTAATACTTGGAAGCCTCAAAGAACAACAATTTCACACTTAATGCAATTAGTTTGGAATTATGTGAAAAATAAAACCAGGCTTTCAAACACAAATTACCACCAAGTAATCATGCCTAAAGAGGTTTAAAATTGCATATAAAATATGTATTGAACCAATTACATAACCACCATAATTATGCAATTAATATTAATTTTCAAGGTTAGAAAGACTTAAAATTTTTCGTCAAAACGACAAATCCCTCGAAAAATGCATATTGGTCGTTTTTTGGATAAAAACCGAGTCTTGGAAGGGTAAAACCATTTCCAGAACTTCTTTTCCACCCAAAATTCACTATTTTTGGGTCGAAATCTGGGTTCGGGGCTGATGATAGCTTTGATACGAGGGTGAAATAAATAAAACGAGCTACTAATCTAATTAGCAACTCAAAACCAGAAAAATTAAGCCATAAAACACCTTGAAAAATATTATGATTTGAAAAATAAACGAGCCCTTACATGAAAGCTTACTGCGAAAACAACCTCGACCCAAAGAACCACTCGCAATTAATAAAACCATAAAGCATAAAAAATAAATATAAGAGGATAAAATCGGAATTTACTTTTGAAGTGTGCTTCGCCCTCAAAGTCGGGCCCTTACATGAAAGCTTAAGCTCCGAAAATACGCGAGCCTCCTACGGAAATCCACCAGCAAAAACTACTAGCGACTTTTAGGTCCGTTACTCCGAGGTTAGCGAGGTCCGACTAAAACCCGAGTATTATATGAGTTTAAGGGTTTTTGCTAATGCAATATAATGCTCTATTGAACTCCTACTCAAGCACTCTTTCTAAAAACCCAACATGAGTATTTATAGGCAAGAGGGACAATGGGAATTTCTATCCCATCCATGTGGGAGTCATGAAATTCCACAATTTATTTTAAAGCGAAATAAAAATAAATAAGCAAACTAATAATAAATCTACAAGTGGCACTATCATATGTAAAGGGTGGTAAGGACCACATGGAGAGTAGGGGACCATACTTGTTCCCCACTCAATACTCTCCTTGTGCCACATGTCCCTCACCCCACTTGCTTCCATATGCTCCCACTTGCTTCCCCTAGTACTCGGCCCTATGGCCTAGCCGCAGCCAAGCCGAGAGCCTAGCCCCGCACTTAATGTTAGGGGATGCTGCTATGGCTAGCAAGCCATGCACACAAGTGCGGGCTGTTGGCCTCTGCGTGCGCTGCTAGATGCTGCTAGCAGGCAAGGCTTGCGGCAGCTAGGTTCTGCTAGCATGCGTTGCTTGCGGCTGCTAGCATGCTGCTAGCTATGGTGCGCTGGCACGCACCTGCTGGCCATGCATGGATCGGCTTGGTGCGCTTGCTAGCCACCTATGCTAGGACATTTTTGCCCCTAGCACTCGGATGCTCGGGGCACTCTGATGCTAGGGGTATTTTGGGAATATTGTCGATTTATTATTATTTTGCGCGTCTCGTCTTTTACTATTTTTTACTTGACTTTCGACGCTCGGTTTTGACGCTCTAAGATCGAATTTCCGACGTCTAAATATTTAATACTCGGGCGACGAATTAATTTCTTTCGAATTAATTCGTCGAGTCGGTTCGTTTATTGCTAAGGGTGTGACCCGAAGGGTTCGGTCAAGATTAAGCTGTAATATTAATTATGCATTAATATTATTGATCGGAAGCAACCTCCACCTAGGCATTCCGATCACTTGACCTTACTTAATATATTAGCGTTCTAATAATTCTGAACCCACTAACAGAATAGTACACTTGTTCGAAGGACACCGTTCCTTTCAGTATGCCGCCGTCCCACCTCCATCTTGTTTACAAAATGAAACAAATGGAGTGCTTGATTGGGATCATTTCTTGGGGAAATCGCAAGATTTATCGAATCTCCTTGGATGAACAATGGCATCAAGCACAACTCATAGAACATCTTGAAATGGAGGCATATCCAAAGCCTCTAGAAGAAAGTTGGTTTGTGTGTCCTACAACTAACCTAAATGAGATAGATCATTTAACTCGTTCTGGGCGAATCTACCAAGCACCACCACAAAATGGATCTTCAACCACACAAAATCAAACTCAAGGTCAAGTACAAAATCCAATACCACCTCCACTTGAGGTGGAAGATCCATTGGTCAAACAACTTTGCTAATCCAAGGCGAATGTTAACATTTGGGAACTCTTAAGTACTTCTAAAGAACATAGAAATTCTCTCATGAACGCTCTGACGGCTTTGTCTGTAAGCACAGACACAACCCCTCGGGATCTCGTTAGCTTGATTACTAGCGAGAAATCCGACAAATCAATCATTTTTACTAATGATGATTTGCCTTCAAAAGACACTACCCACAACAATGCATTATACTTAATTGTGGGATGCAAGGGATAGAACATCCCTCTAACTGTAGACAATGGGCTGGCGGTAAACGTATGCCCATTACAAACGGAAAAATACTTAGGCCTAAATCAAGAAAAAGACTTTCAATCAACAACACAAAGCATTAGGGCCTATGACAATTCGAGAAGATCAGTTTGTGGAATTGTTAAGCAACCAATTACCACAGGCCCAATTCAAAAGATGGTTGAATTCCATGTTATGAACATAAAACCTACATTCAGCCTCTTACTTGGACGTCCTTGGATACATGAGCTTGGTGAAATACCATCCTCACTTCATCAAATGATTAGGTTTAACTATCAAGGGCTTCCTATGAATATACATGCTTCTCCACTAAAAATAGCAATAAATGATCAATCACTCTTAGAAATAAACCACGATAATGATGAAGAGGACATATGGGGATTCCCCGTGGAGACAATCTTCACAATTGAAATTGAAGAAGACTTTGAAGAACCATTCAAGCTTGATTCATATTCCACTCGGATAGTAAACAACATCTTACTCAGGAGTAGTTACTTTCCTGGGATGCCTTTGGGAATAGGAATGAAGAAATCTATCTTACTCCCTATCCCAAAGAAAAGATTCTCCTTTGGATTGGGATATAAACCAACCAAAGAAGAATTAAAGTCTCACGATGACAAAAGCAAAGCATGCAGAGACAATAGTAAGAAAGGGATAATAACTTTGCTCCCAAACTACCAAAAAACCCTTAATGGACAATTCATTAGGGAGGGAGAAGAATAACCATGCTACGACTTTCCAGAACCATTAGTTTTGGAAAGAATCAAGAAGCCTGGATTTAAAATATTTCATGATTGCTACTTCTTAGAGGACGATCTTAGTTTCGTTAAATCAAAACACCCAATTCTAGGGTGCTATGATGGGCAAGCATTTAACTTGCTATTTGGACTAGAGCAAAATCATGTCGTTACAATCACCAATCAAAACGCCATTCAAGATGAAGCTTTTGACCCAACCTTGTTGATCACCTTTTCAAACAAAACTTTTGAGCATGGATGGAGGAAATTTTTCAAGTGGACCAATCATAAAGGAGATAAACTGGAAATCGTCACAGGCAAAGGGATCGGAAGATGTTTGAAGAATCGGACGATGAATCCATCATAGACTCTAGGGAAGCTGAAAATTTAGGCCTTGTGGCCATTACCGAGTCTTTATTTTCTAGTTCTAAGGATGAAGAGCCCAAAAAGGATTCTTCTCTTGACGTACTCTCTTTTGATTTTAATAATATGAGCTCTATTTCTGAGTATATGCCTTCTCTTGAATCTTTCGAATGCTATAACAATCAATCTAATGAAGATGATCACATTAATAAATTGGTTGAACTAATGAATGTACGAGAACAAAAGAACCCTATCGTTGAAGAAACTGAAATAGTTAACATAGGAACTAACGAAAATAAAAGAGAAGTCAAAATTGGCCTAACTCTAAATCCAGAAGAGCGATCGACCCTCAACGCTTAAAGAATTAAAAAACGTGTTTGCTTGGTCATACAAGGACATGCCTGGAATAGATAGGGAAATAGCAGAATATTCCATTCCCTTTAACACTACTTCTAAACCAATAAAACAAAAAATTCGATGAATGAAACCTGATTTCGCATTAAAAATAAAAGAAGAAGTACCAAAAACAGTTGGACGCCGGTTTTATTCGCGTATGTAATTACCCAGAATGGGTAGCGAACATCGTTCCAGTCCCTAAAAAGAATGGACGAGTTTGCATGTGTGTCGACTTTAGGGATCTTAATAAAGCTAGCCCTAAAGACGATTTTACTCTACCATATATTGATGTATTGGTAGATAACACGGCTGAACATGCGATGTTATCCTTTATGGATGGATACGTAGGTTGCAACCAAATTTTAAGGCAAAAGAAGACGGAGAAAAGACATGCTTTACTACCCCATTGCGGTACGTATTGCTACACAGTCATGCCATTTGGTTTAAAAATGCAGGAATTACGTACCAAAGAACGGCTACGACTCTCTTGCATGATATGATGCATAAAGAAATAGAAGTGTATGTGGATGATATGATCGTAAAGTCCAAAGATAGAATGGGACATATAAAAGCTTTACGCAAATTTTTCACTCGCATAAAAGAATATAAAATGCGATTGAATCCTCAAAAATGCGCTTTCAGAGTAACTTCTGGTAAGTTACTCGGATACGTAGTAAGCACACGTGGCATCGAGATCGATCCCTTTAAAATAAATGCAATTGTTGACATGCCTCCCCCTCAAACAGAAAAAGAAATTAGGGGGTTCCTTGGCAAACTACAATACATTAGTCGATTTATCAACAAATTGACTATGACTTGTGAGCCAATATTTAAAAAATTGAAAAAAGAGGACAAACATGAATGGGATGATCAATGCCAAAATGCCTTTGAGAAAATCAAATATTATCTCAAAAATACACCAATTTTAGCACCACAAGTACCCAAACTACCTCTTAGACTATACATTACAGTTACAGACACGGCCACAGGCGCCATGTTAGCACAAGTGGTAGAAATAGTCGAGCGTGCAATATATTACATAAGTAAAAAATTCATCCAATATGAAACAAAATATAGCATCTTGGAAAAGACAAGCCTAGCATTAGTGTGGGCAACCAAAAAGTTACGAAATTATATGTTACTAACACTACTCATGTGATTTCTAAACGAAATCCGATAAAGTATTAGTTTGAACAACCACCCATACAAGGAAGGATATCTAAGTGGTTGGTGATATTGGAAGAATTTGAGATAAAATATATTCCTTAAAAATCAATGAAAGTAAAAGTAATTTCCGACTTTCTGCAACAAAATCCAATTCAAACAAGTCGTGCAGAAACTATTCATCCTCCAACAAAAGTAAAAGTAATGTACTTCGACGGTGCGTCCAATCAAAAGAGATGTGGCGTATGAGTATTACTCATAAGTCCAGAGGGAGCACATACTCCAATCTCTGTGAAACTAGACTTTGAGGTTACTAATAATGCTGAAGAATGTGAAGCATGCATTATTGGATTAGAAGTAGCAGCTAGCATAGGCCTGCAAAAATTAGAGGTATATGGAGACTCCAGTTTGATTATAAATCATATACTAAAAAAATGGAAAATAAAGAACTTCACAATGATATTATACCAAGCACACCTAGAGCAACTCATCAATCATTTTGAACATATTGATTTTAAATATCTCCCCAGGGTTAAAAATCAATTTGCCGATGCGCTAGCAAAATTAGCCTCAATGATCAACATTCCAGATCACTTAAATATGATGCCATTATGCGTTGGTAGAAGAGAAGAACCAGCGTATTGCAACGCAATAGAGGAAATAAATGACATTGAAGGAGACAATCCTTGGTATGATCATATCCTCCAATATATTACTCATGGCACATATCCCGAAAATACTTCACCGAAAGACCAACGAGCCTTACAAACACTTGCGGCCCAATACGGTCTAATAAATGGTCGATTATGCAAAAAAGGACCTAATGGTTAAAGCTTAATATGTATAGGCCAACCGGAAGCCACACGCCTTATGGAAAATACTCACAAAGGTGTTTGTGGACCTCACATGAATGGTAAAATGCTTTCAAAAATAATTTCACGACAAGGGTATTATTGGTCCACTATGGAACATGATTGCATACAATATGTTAAAAAATTTTCACAATGCCAAATGTTCGCTAATTTACAACACCTTCCACCATCCGAACTATACAATCTCACTTCCCCTTGGCCTTTTTCGACTTGGAGAATTGACATAATTGGAAAAGTCTCTCCAACAGGAGCAGGACGGCACGAGTACATATTAGTTGCCATTGATTACTTTACTAAGTGGATTGAGGCTGCTTCTTACGTGAATATCACTTCTAAACATGTCGCAAGTTTCTCGAACGAAACATATATTGTAGATATGGAGTTCTACATGAACTAATTAGTGATCATGGATCTCAATTCAAAGTTGAAGTCGAGACCCTCTTAACGTGTTATAAAGTAAAACATCATCACTCATCCCCATACATACCTCAAATGAATGGAGCTTTAGAGTCGGCAAATAAAAATATAACAGTCATCATTAAGAAAATGGAAGAAAATTACAAAGACTAGCAAAATAAACTACACTTCACATTATGGGGTTATAAAACGTCTATACGAACATCAATAGGAGTAACTCCATACTCCATAGTTTTTGGAATGGACGCAGTTCAACTAGTCGAACTGGAAATACCATCCCTACGCATCGTACTTGAAAGTAAGCTACCGAAAGCTGAATGGGTAAGAGCAAGGTATGAAGAGCTTTTATTCCTCGATGAACGACGATTAAGAGCTTTGCATCATGTACAAGTCTACCAAAGGCCCATTGCGCGTCATTACAATAAAAGAGTCAAACCTAGAAATATAAAAGAAGGTGACTTCGTACTAAAGGAGGTTAGGGGTCCACCAACCGATCCAAGAGGGAAATTCAAACCTAATTGGATAGATCCCTACCGCGTAATTGATATCCTATAAGGAGGAGCCGTCAGATTAATGGATATTGGAGGAGATGAAATTCGCCAATTAATAAACATTGATCGCCTTAAGAAATATTACATATGAAATCCGGATAAAACTTGTTCACTTATACAACCAATTTTAATTAGCATTCAATTGAAAGATTCTAAGTGTTATGCATTTTATTAATAACACGGTAAAAAACATAATAATTTAGAAATAATAAACTGTTCTAAGTGTTCAAATTTTTTCGAACATCACGAAAAAATCTGCACACTTGGGGGGGTAATAATACGGAATTAATTTTTTTTTTCTCGAGACATTCGTAGCACAGGTGTCGCGCGGAACTGGAAGAGTTGCGCGCGGATGTCACGCAGAACATATTTTGTTGCGCGTGACAGGCTCGTGCAACTACAAGCGTTGCGCGAGCAATCTGATGACAAACTGCGAATTTTAAATTTTGCGTTTGAATGAAGTTGCGATTTCTACTTACGACAAAAAGATGGTGTTTCTTAAATATAACATATACTCGGAAAATAAAATTAAACTTTGATTTAATTCTTTTAAACAAGGTTTGATTAATTTGTCATTTAATTTCTATCTAAGAGATTAAAGAAAAATAAAAAAAATACATAATAATAAAAAAAAAAACAAACATTAGAACTACACAAAGACCTAATTTTGTAATGCGAATACGTAGGCAATCTTTATGATTCGGTTATATCAAAATATAAAAATATAAAGCTCATTTTATTTCATTCAAAATTCAAAAGAGAGACATTATTGAACTAGATGGTAAACGAAAAAAAAAACATAGTAGTTATTACACTTTATTTGAAAAAATAATCTAATGATGAGATTATGTAACACTCTAAGGTTTTACTATGTCCTCAATTGTCACAGATGATGGAGGAGTAGTTTCCATCGCAGCATTTTCAGAAACCTTGGAGCTTTCCCCTGCACTCTTCTTCTTCACCCAAACATTGTTTTTTAATTTAGGGATTGGGGCCTTTGCAACTTGTTTTCCTTTCCCTTTGACTATTGGAGCTTTCTTGTGAGTATTTGGTGAAGGTTCTTTGATTCTCACACCTTGTTGTGCGGATTTGGATGGAGCTTTCCTTTTTGTTTCCTTCGAACGAGCCTTAGGGAATGAGAAGACTAATTTTCTTCTCACGCCTTTATTTTGGCCACTAGGAGGAGTAGTAGTGGTTGAATGCATCAAAGGCTTAGGTGGATTACGAGCGGTGGCGGGTTGAGGTTGAGATCGAACCTTGTTTAAATCGCCCTTATCCGCCGTATTCATCCAAGCCTTGTAAAAGGAAGATAATTCTGTATTACCCACCTTGGAATACTTGACCAATTTTCCATCCAACGAGCAATTCTTTCGGATTTAAAGATCACATCTTTAGGGGCATCACAATCTTGCGGGGGAATAAATTGTTACATCCTGTATTGTCTCAATACCCTACAAAGAAAAATATAAGTAGTACTAGATAGGCCTAAAAGCCTAATGTAAGGGCAATTGAGACTATTCTCAATCATACTATTTATGTTCCACCAAGGAATCACAAAACATATGTTAGGAACCCCATTACAGAAAAATGACGTCCATTCCCTTTCATTCATATGCTTATAAAGGATTTGACGTCCGGGAAATGTCTTTACTCAATTAGCCTCATGGTTTTGTGGTTGATCAACAATTCGCAAGCGCTCCATGAGCCAAATCTAGAAAAAAAGAAACAGAAAAAAAAAACCAGTTTGCGAATTTTTACACAAGCAGGTGGCGCGCGCAACCGTTGCACGCACCCTCCGCGCGCAGCGAAGAAGATTGTGCTGGTCATGCCATCGCAACTTTGTGACTTGCGCTGATAAACGCCGAAAAAAACGTACGTGTAATAGGAGTGTACTTCCCGTGAAACCAATTTTGTTAGGATCTCCCTTAAGACGATTCAAGCACAAAACGGTTTCCGCAAAAACCAAAGGAGAGGGTGAATGACATCCCTCTATTTGCTCTACTATGGACACCATGGAATAATCTCCGTATTCTCTGCCTATCCTAAGTAAAAAATTAACAACAATACAATAACATAAAGCACGAATTTTAAAGCGTTGTTTTGTCATGTTGTCACGAGGGGCGAAAAAATGTTCATTAAATTGAATCAAGTTCACGCCTTCTCCATTTCCAATATTGGTCATATCATTGTAGGACAAGCCAAAAAATCTTTGGAATATAGGTTTAAGATCCGACAAGGTAGGCGAATGAGTCACAGAGAGAGTATTTGTAGAGAAACCTAGCAAGGCCTCAAACTCACCGGGAAAGGGAACAATTTCGTCCCCTTTACACAAGAAAAGATGGTGGTTAGAGTCCCAATGGTTGATCGCGGCATAAAGAAAATCAAAGTTAACCACTAGTTGCATATAATTCAATAGAGGGTCTAAGTGGTAAATTTTGAAAGCTAGTTTATCCTCGGTTGAAAGGGAAGTGACCCATTGCTTTAAACGTTGTTCAAAGGACTTCACCAGTGTTCCAAAAAAAAAAAAAAAAAAAAAAAAAAAAAAAAAAAAAGAGAAGAGAGAATGAGAATTTAGAGAGATTAATTCTTTTTAGTTTCTTATATTACTAAGCGAATGAATGCGAGATGATCAAAAGCCTAAACAAAACCACGTTTAAATAGACCCAAGAGGGGAAAATTTTCGACAAATTCGGCTTAAAGAAAAGTTCACTCACAGGTTTACATGCGCGCGACAGCCGCGCGCAACTTACGCAGTTGCGCGCGTCTCCCCTGACGCGGCATGTGAGTTGGGTTTATTTCCATATTTTGGCTCATATAATGACGGAATCTTCACGAAATCTTAAAACAAATCATATGATTTCCTTCTAACACTTTGTGTTATTTTTACTTGCCAACTTTCTTATTTTCTTTTTATATTCTTTTATTATTTTCTCAATTTTTTTAATTTTCTTTTTTCCTTATTAATTTCCTACTTTCTTTTTCTTTTTATTTTCTTTATTATTATTTTCCTACTTCCTTATTTTCTTTCTTTATTTTATTTTCTTATTTTCTTTTATTTTTTTTACTTCTTTTTGCCTTCTTTTTCGAGGGGGGTAAGTCGGGAACCCTTTCCCTCCCTCGAAAATTTTTCGCATTAAAAATAATGTACACATGGAAAAAAAAATAATAATGATATATATACAAATGTGTCATATTTACAAAAATAAATATACATCGGTTTTCTACAAAAAAAATAATATAATAAAATGTGTACAGGAGGAATCAGGGTGCTCGGCGACTACTAGACGGTTGCTGCACATCCTGCAAAATCCAAAACGAAGATTAAAACATGAAATGTAAAAAATTCGTTGCCAAAAAAGAAAAAGAAATAATAAAACTTACCGCGATCATCCGATGATCACGACATGATAAAGTCACGAGGGCTCTCCAATAAGCAGCTCGGAAAGCACGTAAAGTCCTTACCATGCCGTTCACGGTTTCCCGCGAAACCTGTTTCAAGAATACAAGGACAGTTAGTAAACAAATGTATATGAAACAAAAAAAAAAGAAATATTTAAGTACATATACACAAAAGACATACCGACTCAGCCGTCTCAGGTACAAATGGTATCCCCTCGTCATCCTCTGCTGCTGAAAGGGTCTCACGAATTACCGATCTGACAGCATCGGTATACGTTATCTCCTCTGTAGGAGGCACCCAACTACCTAGCTCAACCTGCTAAAATATATATGACAAAAAACGATAAAAGGGTTAAAGTTCCGAAAAAAAAATAGAAATAAGGAAAAGAGAGAGTTCGAATACTAACCGGAACAAAAGCCGGAAAAAGAAGTCAGCCTGGATACTATAAAAGCCGGAGAAGAAGCCTGAGCTCGATCCTAGGTAGATAGCAAGTCCGGACGCAGCATCCGGATCGGGGGATCCGCAGGAACCAAAGGCTCCTCAAACGAAAGCTGCCAGAGAACACGCTCAAGCGTCTGTCCTTTGGAACATTGACAGTCCCGTATAGAGGGCCCATAAACGGCAACGAACCATGCCAGACCGGATAACCTCAGGGGCTCCGACAATCAAACTCCTAGGACGGAGATTTATCTATAAAACACAACCACATGAATAAAAGCAAAAAAAGAGCACATGTAATTGGAATACTCACCGACGCACGAGTCGCCGAAAGGATCCTCTGGCAATAGTCGCCGATAGAAGTAGCTCGTCTCTTCTTAATAGCGACCAATCGATGGCCGATAGGAAAATGAGCAGCCCCAAGCACCCTGGGGGCTAAGAAAGGCAGGTACGAGTATCCCCAAGCTTGAAATCGAGAAAAGATAAGCCTAAAAGAAAAAGGCAAAAGTAATAACCAAAAGAAGCATAAAACACGTACCTCAAGGATCAACCATGCCACGTAAGCGAGATCCGAGGCACCTCATTAGCTACCGCGGAATCCATTACCCGGGTCGCCTTGCCCATAGCTGTAAGCATACGAGCATATGACACCTCTGCCCAACTCAGGTCATTGACTTGCCCTAAATCACTGAGGCAAATAAGTAACCCAATGACGAAACGCTCTCCTCAATCATTCAAAATTGTGACAGAAAGAACGTGGGCAATGTATATCCGATATTTAGTATTTTTAAGCAAATTAAAATATATATATATAATTTCACCATCCCCCTCTCCGTTCACCCAGCAGGCCACCACCACGTCTTCCACCACATAGCCAACTCTTCTCCCCCTCCCCCACACACATCAACTCCTCGGCGACGCTACAACCGGCGCCCAGCTTCAAAGGTCGATCTACCCTATAATCCCCCGTATTTTTAAATATGTTATAAATAAAATTTAATTTTTTTATATAGTATTGATGTGTATTTTTCTGTAATTTAATTTCAAAATATTCAAATTATTAAATTGGATTGAAAATTATTTTGGTACTAATTACTTTATGAACCTTCATTATATAAGACTACTAAAATTCGGCTAAATTGCGACCGTTTTTCTACGACCGTCTTAAAAATGGTCGCAAAATATGAAATTTACGACCATATTTTATGCGGTCGCAATATTACGACTGCTTTGACAACGGTGGCAAATTTGCGACCGTTTTTAGCCTTTTAGACGGTCGCTAGGATGTTTGAGCAATTAAAAATAATTCTAAATTAAAATAAATCATTTGCGACCGTCAAAGACGGTCGTAAATGTCATAATCTGCGACCGTCAAAGACGGTCGTAAATGTCTTAGTCTGCGACCGTCAAAGAGACGGTTGTAAATGTCATAATCTGCGATCGGCAAAAACGGTTGTAAATGTCATAATCTACGACCGTTAAAGAGACGGTCGTAAATGTAATAATCTGGGACCGTCAAAGACGGTCGTAAATTTCATAATCTGCGACCGCTTTAATGGTCGTAAAAGGGATTTTTTATTTTGTATAAAAGGAGCTCATTCTCCAAACCTAAGTTTCTCAGTCTTCTCCTCCGCCTCTTTCTTTTCTCTTTCCTCCTCTTCTTTTTGCTTTCTCACGTATGTTCACTTTCCTCCATGGCTCCATCTCCTTCTCTTCCTTCTTCTCTTTCCTTTCTATCTCCTCACTCCCCTTCTCCTTTCTCTTTTTCTCTTTCCTTTCTCTAAATCTAATTCAAGTATGAAACTAAGATTTTATTAAACAAATGGAAGGGATTTTATATTCCCTTCTCTTTTCTCACGCCTCTCCTCCTCCCTTTGTTCCTTTCGGATTTTGGTATAACGGTTTGAGCAACAAATGAATTTGTGTTCATGGTCAAATTTGACCTTAAAAATTCCAAATATGGAGTTTTCATGGTCAAATTTGACCATATAACCCCAAAGAGGAAGAAATTTTGGCTAAGGTGCGTTGTTTTTTTATTGAAAATGTAGTTTGTTTTCATTTATTTTCGATTTTTTGTTGTTTTATTTCGTTTTTATTCAAAATTTGTTTGAGTTTTTGTTTGAATTTCGTTGATTTTAAGTTTTTGTTGGTTTTGTTCCATTTTTAGGGTGGGTAAAGGGTGTTTTCATTGATTTTGTTTTCGAATTTCCTTGTTTATGATGTTTAAGATTTTTGTTCAATTAGTTCGAATTTTTAGGATGGAATCGAATTTCCTGATTTTGTTCGAATTTCACTGAGTTTGTTCGAATTTAATTTTTTTTATGGGTTCGTTGGAATTTAATTTTTTCTGGGTTTTTTCGATTTTTTTTTCAGAGTTTGTTCGAATTTAATTTTTTTTCCGAGTTTGTTTGAATTTATATTTTTTCTGATTTTTTTCGAATTTAATTTTTTTTGGGTTTGTTCAAATTTAATTTTTTTCTAAGTTTAATCTAAATTTAATTTATTCTGAGTTTGTCCGAATTTAAATTTTTTTTTTTAAGTTTTTGGTTTTTTTTCGTTTAATTTTTGGTTTGTTTTGTAATTTGGTTTTTGTTTGATTTTCGGTTTGTTTTGTGGTTTGAATTTGGTTGTTTTTTTTTTTTTTTCTGAAACCTGAATTTTTTTATTTATTTTTGGGTTGATTGAATTTCGATTTGATTTAGATCTGCTGGGTTTTGTATATGGTTGATTTCTACTGGGTTTATTTAATTATTTTTTTTTAATAAAAAAACCTGCAGGGTTTATTTGTGTACATTTTTTTTATTTTTAAAATACCTTTAGCGAGCGCTTATAGCCGTCGCAAAATTCAATTTTTGCGACCGCCTATAGCCGTCGCAAAATTCAATTTTTGCGACTGCCTATAGTCGTTGCAAAATTCTATTTTTGCGACCGCTAATATGCCGGTCGTAATTAATAGCATTTGCGACCGTTTTCTTAACGGTCGTTGAAAATAGTAAAAACGGTCGCAAAAAATCCGCGACCGTCAAACAGTCGTAATATTGTTTTTTTGCGACCAAGAGAATAACGACTACCATGTTACGACCGTTGACAGTCGCAATTATTTTTTGCGACCGTTTGAGGTGGTCGCAATTTGGTCGAATTTTAGTAGTCTAAAAATTTACATGTATAAACATGTATAATCTAAAAATAAATTCGTTTATATATGCTGTATAAACATGTATAAACATGTATGATCTAAAAATAACATGCTGTCGGATCGGTAATTCGTGATACATGTTTTTATTTTTAGATTTCCGTTCGTTGATATTAATCCCGTTTTAATCCCAATCAGGTTTTTAGACTACTCATCCGATTTTGATAAAAAAAAGTAGTGTTCTCCAAGTGGAAACAACGGTTTAAGAATGACTCACTACCTTTGGTAGTGAGTAGAACTCTCTCGTGGCCAAATTCAGCCTCTAAATATGATTTTCTGGCAGTTTTTGATTTTTAACGAAGTTTTTATGCTTAAAATTTTATCCTTGAGTTTGATTAATAAAATTAATTGTTTAAAGTTAATTAAGCATAAGTTTATGTTTTTATTGAAGTTTCAAAAGGTTTCCATCATGATATATTGTTGGAAATTACTTGGGTTAGTAATATTAATTGTTGGTTGTTTTTTAGGAAGTGATTATTTCATAGGAGACTTTTAATTGAGTATTAAAGTGATGTGTTGATAAAGTTTTGAAGGGTTTTTAATTAATCTAAAATGTTGGAAATAGTTTCTAAGTACTACTTTTGACGTTTTATAAAGAGGGTTTAATCACCAATTAAAAAGGGAGAGATTATTAGGGATTTTAAATAATTTTCAGATTTTTATTAAATTTTAAACTTGCTGTAATTTCATGTATAAGAGTGTATTTTAAGGTTCTTATGAAGAAAATTTAAATAACTATATATAATCCTTTAATTTGGATTTTGAAGGTTTTAAAGTAGGTTAGTATTGATTGGGTATTGATTGAGATGTTATTGTTTGGTATAGGAGAGGAGTTTATTGAAGGTGATTTCTAGTTTTAAAGTGGCCAACTGAATTGTTTACACAAGGTACGTACAAGTTACGAAATCTTGCTTTTAGGTGCATGTTTAAGGACGGATCGAGAATTTAGTATCATGTATAGGGATGACTGGGCTAAATTGTTTGGTTATACATTGTGATTTCCGTATACTGTGTATGAGGCATGTTTGAGATATAAGTATATGACTACGGTTGTGGGTGATGTGTAAGTGATTGTCTTATCAATTGGATATGTTATGATTAATTAAAGGTTATGGATTCTTGGTTGTCTATAAGTGGAATTAATTTTGATAATGGTTCCATGAGGTTAATTTTTAATACTCTTTCATGAATTAATTATGATTTGAGAAGAGGAAGTTCATTAAAGTCTTTTAAGACGAGGTTCAGGATTTGATGTGCCCTATGCACTTAAGGTCTTTATACACCGAGGTAGTTAAAGGATTCAATACTAAATATTGTTTGCCACTAATAAATCAAGAATTGAATTGAAACTTTGGATTGCTTGGAATGATGTAATATTTGATTGATTATATTGTTTTGTATATGAGTCATCTCCAAGTCTAAACTTGTAAATCATGTAAAGTGCAAGATGGATGAGTAATAAAACTCTAGATTGGTGCACATCTAGAGTAATGACAATCAGGGGTTGGGGTACACGGGGTATTAGCCGTGCACTTTTCTTGAGGCCGTCTGATCTACGAGTCTCTTATTTCAAATACTTTTCAAAACTAGGAGTTAGATGAGATCTCATACTAACTACGGTCACAGAGTCGCGCCTGTGGTCGTTAGATGTTTGTTGATGTTTCCGAAATGAGGCATTGGATTTTTCTTTTATTAATGTTCCATATGGAGCATGGGTTAAACAACCTTGTCTATTGCGTAATCCAATGAATAAAAATAATGATTTACCTATTATTACTTAATGGAGTCTTAGTAATATAAACAGTTGAGTCATGTGTCGAGTCTATAAACTAATGATGCGTGATGATTGATTATTAGTAGCATGTTAGGGATTTCTTTTATGTTTTGCAGCTTGTATGTACTCAGCTTTGCTGATTGCGTGCTTTGTGTGTCTTTCTTTGGTCATGGCCTTCGCCTTTCAATGACCCTGTAATGATCCAATCTTTACACTTGTAATATTGGGGAGCAGACTCATCACAGGTGTTTACATAGTGTGGAATTGCATCAAGGTGGTGGGATTTTGAGTGGAGTGTTAATTACCATTCACAGTTTACTTTATTTCTTACTTTTGAATTTATTTAAACTCTGGTTTTATTTATTTACTACTTTTGTGTGGTTTTGAATTAAGGTCTTAATGGTTCCAAGTTGTAAGATTCAATTTGGTTTTGGTTATTGGTTTTGAAATTTATTTATAACTGATTTAGTATTTTCGCTGCTAATTTCTGATAAAGCCTTAACGTTTGAACACGTGGTGATAGCACGTCAGTAATTATGTTGGATTTTGTTCAGGGTATTCACAGGTTTTAAGAGAGAGTTATTGGGGTGTTACATACCCTCTCATCTTTTCATCCTTACCTCGACCTCACCCTTCCCCCGTCACGCCACCACAACTAACGAACCAAACCCTAAACAAATTAGTTTTTATTTTTTTGGTATTTTGAAGTTTGATTTAAATTTTGATTATTTTGGGTTAGCTTTTGATTAGAGAGAGGAATTGATTGATTTTTTTGTGGTAATTGGTTAGGGCTTTTCGCTACTGTTAGTGCGAAGATGAGGAATGACAAAGGTTTGTGGGAGTTTGGTTGTGGTCCGCTGGCTGCGATTTGTGGGAGTTTGGTTGCGGTTCATATTCGCTGGTGTAAGTGGTGGAGGGTGGCTGCGGTGGTCGGGATGGGGTAGAATCGAGGCTATAGAAGGTGGTGTGTGTGGGAGTTTCGGCCTGGTCGGGGTAATAGAAGGTTGGTTGGCCGGCGTTGGGTGAAAAGGATACCGGGCAACCAATTTCTGGGCTGCGAGAGGCGAGTTGCGTGCAAGGTATAGGGAGAGGGAATGGTGGCATGATGGTGGTGTTAGTGGTAGAGGTTGGCTGCGGTGGTCGGGATGGGGTAGAATAAGGGCTGCAGAGGGTGGTATGTGTGGGAGTTTCGGCCTGGTTGGGGCAATAGGAGGTTGGTTGGCCGACGGTGGGTGAAAAGGATACCGGCTAACCGATTTCAGGGCTGCGGGAGGCGAGCTGCGTGCAAGGTATAGGGAAAGGGAATGGTGGCATGATGGTGGGGGTTGGGGAAGGTAGTGGTAGGGTGGTGGTTTTATTTTTTTATTTTTACAATAATAATAATAATAGTAAAAGTAATCTTTATTATTTTATATCTTGTAAAAATTAAAAAACGTTAACTAATTTTTTAAAAACAAAATTAAATTAACAAAACCAATTAAACGATGACACGTGTCAAGGTAACCTCTAAAATCAGGTTACCAACCGGTTTTGCTTGTTTAAAATGAACACCCCCATATCTAAAATATATGTATCGTTCGAGAAACTCTGCGACACGTTTAGAAGTGATATTAAAGTAACAAGCGGCCTCAATCCACGTAGTAAAGTAATCGATGGCTACTAGTGCATACTTGTGTCCTCCTGTTCCTGCTGGAGAAAATTTACAAATTATGTCAATCCCCAAGTCGAGAAAGGCCATGGGGAAGTGAGGCTGTACAGTTCAGATGGTGGAAGGTGTTGTAAGTAAGCGAACATTTGGCACTCAGGACATTTCTTGACATATTGTATGCAATCGTGTTCTATAGTGGACCAATAGTACCCTTATCGTGAGATTATTTTAGTAAGCATTTTTCCATTCATGTGAGGTCCACAAACACCTTTGTGAGTGTTCTCCATGAGGCATGTGGATTCGGGGTGGTCTATACACAATAAGCTTTGACCGTTAGGTCCTTTTTTGCATAATTGTCCATTTAATAAACCATATTGGGTTGCGAGTGTTCTCAAAGCTTGTTGGTCTTTTGATGAAGTATTTTCAGGATATGTTCCATGAGTAATGTATTAGAGAATATGATCATACCAAGGATTGTCTTCCACGATGTAATTTATTTCCTCTATTGCGTTGCAATAAGCTAGTTCTTCTCTTCTATCAACGCATAATGGCATCAAATATAAGTGATCTGGAATGTTGATCATTGAGACTAATTTTTCTAGCGCATCGGAAAATTAGTTCTCATCCCTTGGGAGATATTTGAAATCAATATAATTAAAATGCTTGATGAGTTGCTCTAGGTGTGCTTGGTATAATATCATTGTGGAGTTCTTTATTTTCCATTTTTTAAGTATATGATTTATTATCAAACTAGAATCTCCATATACCACTAATTTTTGCACACCTATGATAGATGCTGCTTCTAATCCAATAATGCACGCTTCACATTTCGCGACATAATTAGTAGCCTCAAACTCTAGTTTGACAGAGATTGGAGTATGTGCTCCCTTTGGACTTATGAGTAACACTCCCAATCCACACCCTTTTTGATTAGATGCGCCGTCAAAGTACATTACCCATTTTTCATCTTGTGTCATGATAATCTCTTCATCTGGAAGATGAGTAGTTTCTGCATGAATTGTCAATGAACTTTTGTACTAACTCGAGTTCAGGTGGCCTTTGGGCATGGTGAGCTGCCTTTTCTCGCCATCTACCATAGAAAGCTAGGAAACCTTCAACGTCGCCTTTCTTAAGCATCTCAAGTTCACATAAAGTTGATTTGAACTCTAAATTACTCTCATATTGGGTGATGAAAACCGAAACTACATCTTCCTATGTTGTCTTGAATTTTGTATCTAGCCCATAGTACCACACTCTCGCGGCTGGGTCTAGAGATAAAGGGAAAGTCAAAGCATAAAGCTTAGGATCAACTCCCTTTAATGTCATGGTGCTAGTAAGACACATTAAATGATTTTTTGTATTATTGAACATTTTGATTATTGACAACTCCGTAGCTACAAACTTTTCTAGTAAAGCAAGTCATGTAAAAGGAGTAAACTTTTATATGTCGAAGTAATTGTTCCCCATTGTGGAACAAACAACAAGCTTCTCTAATGACTTTTTTGATGGATAATTCCTCCATCTTTTGTTGCAAGGCTAAATTTTTGGCATTTTTCTTTTCAGCTTTTTCAAGATTCTTCCTCTTGAGCCTTTTCTTCTCTCAAACGAGCAATCTCTTCTTGGAATGGATCTATGGTTGACATCGTTGTAAGACTAAAATTAGTTGTTGAGGGAAGGTGGTTTGAAAGGGGTGAATTGTTTGATGGTAAACGTAGAATGCGAGCGCCCTAGAGTCTTTGTTCCCAAGCTTGGAAACCAGCCCTAAAGGAAGTAGGAAAGGATAAGTAAATCGATACGCTTGTTTAAGAGACAAAAGAAGAAGAAAGGAAGAAAGAAAAGATATAAGATGCATTCAAATGGATAACATCACCTTTAAACAATTCTTTAATAAAGATATTGTTTGAACGAGCGAATTGTTCTTTGAAGAATCAAAAGGACTCGTAACAGTAGGTGCACACAAGTAACTAGGTTGCGCACGGAAGACGCGTGCATCCCTAGCTCTTGTGCTGGTAGTGGTCGCGGAACTAAATGAGTTACGCGCGCCACTTGCTCATGCGATTTTGTTGTTCGAGCAGTTTTTTTGTTTGTATCTCATCCTTTTTTTCAATTTATTTAGGTTACCCTTCGAATATGACTCAAAATTACGAAGACACAACTTCGTAATTGGGAAGCTAAACCAAACTATAAAGAAAATAAGAAAAGCTATCCTAAACACGTCACTCATAGTCATGTAATAATATAAGCATATAATAAGTCAAGGTTCACACAATGCATTTTTAAGGTCGTAAGCTTGGGTGTCCAAAGGTACCATATCTTAAGGAGTAATGCACAAATAAATCACTCAACGTGATGACTCATGACATAGCCCTCCCAACATTTTGTTGGCGATATGGGTGGGATGTTTGTTATTGATTTCGGGATAGAAGCCTATTATTGGCAACCCCTAGCCAATGAGCCAATCCCAAAGGTTATAGTGTGCTATGATTATGCATGATGCAATGTTGCTTGTTTGGTTTTTACTTTCGTGAAAAAGGAAGATATTATGCGTTCAAGTCTTGCTCTCTAACTAGAGATTATCCAAGTTAATTCTCGTTACAAACCATAGGCAACCTAGTGTTGGAAACCTTGGACCATAACTAAAAATTAATCTTGTAAACTTTATGTCCCCAGCAGAGTCGCCACTGTAAGAATGGAAGGGTGTTCCCATCGTAGGGGATCTTTCTCCTGAAATGCCCATGGCCCTTTAAAAGCCTAGCACTCTACACTTGTTAGGGTGTATTAGGATTTGAATTCCTGACTGTTTGGGGGACCTTGAATTAGAATGGATCCTAACATCACGCTTTTTTTTGTAAGAAACAAGTAGGAGTTGCCAACAATACTAGAAAATAGTCAAATTCCGACGGACACAGAATTCCGTCAGAAAATACAAAATCTCCGACCAATTTATATTCTGTCGGAAGTTTTCAACGAATTTAACAAATCCGTTGGAAATTTTCGACGAATTTATATTCTGTCGTAAAATATACTTTACGACCGACATTTTCGTTGGAACATATTTTTTTTTAAAATTTTTTTTTTTACAACCCTAATACCCCATCTTCTATTTCCGCGGCGCCCCTTTCTCCTTCATTTATAGTCTCGTCCTTTCTTTCTTTCTCCTCTTCTCTTCCTCTCTTTCTCTCTCATCTTCTCTTCTTCTACGCCCCTTTTCCTTTCTTTATGTTCCTTCTTCTCCCTCCTCCTCTCTCTTCTCACTTCTTCTTCTGCGTCCTCTTCTTTTTCGCCCCTTATTCTCCTTTTACCCTTTATTATAAGTTTTTTCTTCTCAGTACTCACGCATGAACATTGAACATAACTGGGGTTTTAATTTTTTGTACAAAATTAAGGTTTTTGACCTTTAAAACCCAAAATCACGCAAATTTTTCGGAGTTTTGTTGGTGAATTTCAAGATATGTTCTATTTTTTCTTATATATTTTTGGTTTTTGCGGTTTTTTTTTAAATTTTATGGTGATTTTTGTTGATATTGCAATGGCGGTGTACTCGTAGGCGGTGGCGGTGGACTCGTGGGTTAAGATTTGGCCGCGGTGGATCTGGGTTAGTTCTAGGGTCGTGGTCTGAGTGGGTCAGGGTCAGGGTCAGTTTAAGGGTTGGTTCGGTCGGGTATGGGGTAGGGAAATGGGCTATTTTAGGTCGGGTCTGGGTTAGGGTTTGGGTCTGGGTTAGGTTTGGTTAGGGTTTGGTCAGGTCTGGGTTAAGGTTTGGTTAAATTTGGGTTAGGGTTTAAGTGGTGGTGGCAGGGGGTTGCGCTGGTTTAGTGGTGGTCTGTAGTGGCAGCGGTGGTGGTCTGATGTGGTTGGTGGTGGTGGTGATTTGGGTTTGGTTGGGGTTGACAAGGGCTTTTTGGGTGGTTGGAGGTAATGATACGCCGTGCCGGTGGTGGCACGGCGTATTCGCCGGCGCCGGAGATTGTCTCACGATGGAAAATTCCATCGAAATAGTGTTTTAGTCGGAAAAGGTGGTTTTTCCTACTAAGGCTTTTTCGACATCCTTTTCCGACGGAAACACCTTTTTTGACGGATATCAAGGTGTTTCCGAAGGAATTTTTCCGTCGGAAATGGACTGATTCTAGTTATGCAATGAGTTTTAGGAAAACTCATAAACCTCGTTCATGCCTTTCTCTCAAGTAGAGTTCAAGGGATATTTAGCACGAATCGTAAGTTTACGCATGCCCAAATTGGTCTACATGAACTAATAATGAGTTTAGGAGCGAGGGTACCAAGATAACGTTCCCTTTAGAGGGGAATCACTATCTTTGCCCTAATACGCCCTCTACTAGCTCTTCATTTTTCATAATTTCATCACCAAACAATATATGCAACGTGATACATAAAAGTAAGTTAGTTGATTTTATTTACTCGCATTAATCACGTAGGAATTACATTGCAGAAGTCGTTATTCTTATTTAATCAATATTCGTTAAAAGAACAAAAATAAACGAGATTCGCCTTGGCTTAAGTGATCAATAAAAAATTAATTATTTAATACTATTCTTTATTTAACGCAAGATACTATGTGGAATTAATTAAATAAAAGTTCGTTTAAAGTGATCAAACAAAATTAATTATTTAATTAAAGTTTATTTTAAACAAGAAAATAATGTGATTGATCTAAGTGCTCAGGAATTTACCATTTCTCTTTGCTAGATCGTCGTTTAGAACACTTATGGACTCCTTCTTGTTTGGGAACCTCCACCATAGTAACAAGTATTGAGGGGGTGAGTGTTTAGGACAAGTGGGTTTAATAGTTCATAAGTTCATAAAGTTTATGCCAGAGTTTTAAGTTATTTTATGTCTGTTTGAGCTCGTATTAAACCTCTATTTATAGGGAATGGGTGCGTTTAGGGTTTTGAGCATTCTGCCGCAACAGGTATCGCGCGCATTAGAATGGCTTGCGCGCGACAACCCAACGCAAGTCATTAAGATGCGCTGCTTTGGGCAGCGCAACTCATGATCTTGCTCGCGGTATTATAGTAATATTTGATTTAATATTTTTATGAAATTTTGAATCTTCCGCAAGCGCATCACTGGCAGTTGCGCTGGGTGATGCACGCAACTAATTAGGTTGCGCACGCCAGACCAACGCGACTCATTAAGATGCGCATGGATTTTTCTATGGCAACATTGATTTTTAACCTAGGCGCCTCTACACCCTTCCTAATTAGGTTTTAACCTCGGGATTAAGCCTAATTATGATTGTTAAGCCTAATTATGATTAGACTTAGTTAATTGGACCTTATTTCATTTTTGTTGGGTTAGGCTTGTCATTTTTGTGTTCGTGTGATTCAATCAGTTATCCCTAAGCATTCTTCACGTTGATCCAACACGAAGATGGTTTTATTATCATCATAGCACTTCCTGTCGGGACAGGAGGCCAAAAGTAGATGTCTACAACTAGGAAGGCGATATCACTCCCACTAACCTTCTTGTAAACACAAGATTCATCTGGATTCTTGATAAAACCAAACTTACTAATGGTTCATCAAATTGCAGATTCAAACTTTTGTTGGGGTTTGGTAAGTCCAACTTACCGCGGAAACAACCCCGACCCAAAGATCCATTTGCAATTAATAAAACCATAAAGCATAACAAATAAACATAAAAGAAAAAAAATCGGAATTTACCTTTGACGCGTGCTTTGCCCAATCAAATGGGCTCTTATTTGAAAGCTTTAGCTCCGAAAATACCGAGCCTCCAACGGTATCCACCCACAAAGGACGAACACCGACTTTTTAGGTCCGCTACCTTGGAGTTAGCAAGGTCCGACCAAAACCCAAGTGTTAATGGAGTTTAAGAGTTTTTGCCAAAATGCAATGCTCTTTTTAACTCCCACTCAAGCACTTTTCTCCAAAACCCAACATGGGTATTTATAGAGAAAAGTAGGAGTGAGAATTTCAATCCTATAAATGTGGGATCATGAAATTCCACAATTTAATTTAAAGCTAAAATAAATTAAATAGGCAAGCAAGTAATAAATCAACTAATGTCCTTGTTGTATGTAAAGAGAAGTGAGGACCACTTGGAGAGGAGGGGACCATACTTGCTCCCCACTCCTTCCTCTCCTTGTGCCACTTGTCCTCACACAAACACACTCACTTCACATGCTTCCCCAATGACTCGGTCCTAGCACTCGGCCCAGCCTAGCCCCGTACACGCGGGCTGCTAGCTGCTGCCTTCTTGGCCCAGCACGCCCACGCACATATGTGCGGGCTGCTTCTGCCGATAGGTGCTGCTTACAAGCCACGTACATGTGCGGGATGCTAGCAGTAGCGCACACCAGTAAGCCACACAATGCTTGCGGGCTGCTGGCCGTAGCTTGCTAGCAAGCCTCGCACATGGTGCAGGCTACTAGCTTGCCTAATCCCCTAGCACTCGGGATTCCGATGCTAGGGGTAGTTTAGTCATTGTTGATTTATTACTATTTTTTCCATCTTGTCTTTTACTATTTTTGACTCGACTTCCGACGCTCGGTTTCGACGCTCTGAGCTCGAATTTCCGACGTCTAAATATTTAACACTCAGGCGACGAATTAATTTCTTCCAAATTAATTCATCGAGTCGGTTTGTATATTTGCTTGGGTCTGACCCGAAGGGTTCAGTCAAGATTAAGCTGTAATATTAATTATACATTAATATTACTGATCAGAAGCGACCTCCATCAAGGAATTCCGATCACTTGACCTTACTGAATATATATTAGCTTTCTAATAATTCTGAACCCGCTATTAGAATAATACACTTGTTCGAAGGACACCATTCCGTTCAACTTTTGTTAGCTTGATTTAGCCTATAAAGGGAATTTTTAAGCTTACAAACTTTCCAATCATTGTTTTGGTCCATAAAACCTTCAAGTTGTGTCATATACACAGTTTCCTCCAAATCCCCATTGAGAAAGGCGGTTTTGACGTCCATCTATCATATTTCATAATTGTAATGTGCAGCAATTGCCAGGAGGATACGAACGGATTTGAGCATTGCGATTGGAGAAAAGGTTTCATCGTAATCAATACCATGAACTTGCCTTTAACCTTTTGCTACCAATCTAGATTTGTGAATGAATACATTTCCATCTTTGTCAGTTTTCAATTTAAAAATCCACTTACATCCGATAGGTGTGTAACCCTCGGGTAAGTCAACCAAGTCCCAGACTTAATTTTCAAACATGGAATCCATTTCAGAGCTCATGGCCTCTTGCCATTTGGCAGAGTCGGTTGTTGTCATTGCTTGCTTATAGGTTGTCGATTCATCTCCATCCATAACCAGGATGTCCTGATTCTCGGTGAATACTATACCAAGATATCTATCAGGTTGAGATCTCGGCCTCTGATACCTACATAGGGTAACAGACTGAGCATTTGCATTTTTGGTTAATACTATACCATTTTGACCAGCGTCAACAGATGCTATTTGAGTACTTTGACTGTCAATCTGATTTTGTTGCTCGTCCTCTCGAACATCATCGAATTCGATTTTCCTCCCACTTATCATTTTGGAAAAGCGCTCCTTGTGCAAAAAGACACCATCACGAGCAACAAACACGTTGTTCTTGAATTTATTGTATAAGTAATACCATTTGGTTTCCTTTGGGTAGCCCAAAAAGTAAACCTTGTCAGATTTGGGATGAAGGTTGTCAGAAATCAATTTCTTGGCATATGCTTTGCATCCCCATATCTTTAGAAAAGAAAACCTAGGAGGTTTCTTCGTTCATAACTCGTATGAAGTCTTTTCTACATCTTTTGATGGAGCACATTTCAGCGTTAGTGCCGCAATTAGAAGTACTTTTCCCCAAAAAGAGATAAGAAGATCACTAAGACCCATTGTAGATCGTATCATGTCTAACAAGGTTCGATTTCTACTTTTGGATACTTTGTTCCATTGTGGAGTTCCTGGAGGTGTCAATTCTATAAGCATACCCTTTTCTTTCAGATGGTCATTGAATTCTTGGCTCAAGTATTCACCACCTCGATCCGATCGAAGGGCTTTAATTTTCTTGCCAAGCTAATTTTCAACTTCACTCTGAAATTCTTTGAACTTTTCAAATGATTCAGATTTATGCGACAAAAGGTATACATATCCATATCTGCTATAGTCGTCTGTGAAGGTGATAAAATATCGATGTCCGTTCCTTGTGGCGGAGCTTATTGGTCCACATACATCGGTGTGTATTAGATCCAACAATTCTCATGTCTTTGCAGAATGGCTTCTTAATCATCTTGCTTAATAAACATCCTTCGCAATCCTCAAACGATTGCAAATCAAAAGAGTCAATAACAGCTTCTTGAACAAGTTTCTTGATGCGTTTGATGTTAATGTGGCCAAGACGACAATGCCACAAGTACGTTTTATTTGACTCTTAGTTTTGGTATCATTATAAACATGTTTGTCTAAACACACATACGTGTCATTCCATAAACATAAGCAAGACATAAAACATAAGTCTTGTGATTAATGTTAGAATGACGTCCAACCCCAAGAGATCAAAATATGGTTGATTAAACTAAACAAGTTTTAAATCTAGACAAAAACATGAGATTACAAGCTTTCTTTGGAAAAGTATTTTCATCTTCCACTTGTGTACTCATATCCACTTGAAAAGCACCGCTCACTTTGTTCCTGAAATAGGAGCACATAGTGAGTCAATTTTCCGTTATTTAATACGTTACCAATTGCTTATATTCAAGTGTAAAGATGATACCTGAGATTGAGGCTCCTTTTCCCCTTGCGTCATCTTCCAAATACTCGCTACATTCTCTCTTGTAGTGTCCTTGTTTACTACAATAGAAGCAGTGCATCTTAGCTTTGTTCTTGAACTTCTTCCTCTTAGGCCTTAGAGCAAACTTAAAGGCCTTGCAAGAATAGGTTTTCTGGAGCTCTTAGACAACTTCCTTGAAGGACGGTCTGTTCCGAATGTCGGTAATTTGCATCTTTAATGCAACATACCCCGAATGAAGTGAACTTAGAAGCATATGAGTTGCTTGCTCATCCTCCACCGGTTTTCCAATTATCTTCAAGTTGTTAAATAACCAACCTTTTCATCTTGAGTACATGGGCTAGAAGTGGTATCCCGGGTCTAAAAGTCTTGCACTATAGACCCTAACCCATACTTCTTGCCTCTCTTCGATGAGACACCCATCTTGCGATGGCTTAATCCTCATATTAGAGAGTGACCTAGTCACCTCTTCCAGAGGACCATCATAGTTGCCTTTGACGCTCTTTGTGACCCTCAAATTGATCACATCCTCTAGATCTTTGACGAGTATATCTGGAAAATAGTTGGAGAATTTCCTCTTCCATTGTTCCAGAATGGAGTTTTTCATGAGTCGCGAGACTCTCTTGTAATTATAACTCTACTCCTCATGAGTCTCATCGCTCATGACCCCTTTTGAGTAAAAACTCGGGATGGGTGTATCTAGAATATGCTCTAGGTAGCAATTACGGAGGGTCTTTAGAGTTCTTCCTCCTATTCCTTGAAGTTTTCCAAATTCAAGCAAAATGGTAACTTCTTGAGAAGTTCCGGGAACATTAGATTGTTGTCGATAGTTGAAGACATGATTCTACATTTGAAAGAAATTCAAATGAAAAACCATGCATAATACTTAATTAAGAATGAAATCATGCATTTTAACCAAAGTTATTTAAACGTCTTATTCACACATTAAAATTATCCCCATTTGGTGAGAATAAGTCGATTCCGATATCCAAAGAAACAAAGAGTAGTTAAGCATGCTTTGGCTTGTCTTAACACTCAATCTTCTAATGTAAGCAACTCTTTGCTAATGGCTCCAAGCCACTCTTAGTTGTATAAATCGTCGCATCTAATGCTTTCTCAACAACTTATCCACTTTTCCACAACATGTTAGGACTCCATCACTCATATCGTTGAGTATAACCAAAATCAACTTGCATACCCGATATGCCTTACGTATCCTAGGGAGTAATAGTGATGCCTCGCTTGACGTAGCCCATCACTACTCTCAATAGGTCGATAAGTGTTGTTTTGGAATGGCAATTTCACTCAATATTTTAGGGACCTAGGGTTTCTATGCTGGTTGATTTAAGTGAACTTAATTAATCATCACAACATTTGAAATCCTAAACATGCATCTAGAATATAAATAACATATATATAAAATAATAAATATATATCGAAAACATAAATAAAGATGCATTTGGCAACTAGCATGACCCCTTGAGTCTTCAGCGGTCGGCTTTTGCAACTTCATGGCTTCGTCCTCCAAGAACCTCCATCTTCAAGACATGACCATAATTATGCAAATACTAGTATCTACGATTAGGACTAATCTAAACATTAAGGTACAAAAATACTAAACGGTTCGCAGGCCGTATTTATATCTACAAAAATACATCACGGATCGCAATCCGTATTTTCTATTCTAATCGGGCCCCACTAGTTGCCATTTCATAAAACCTTTGAGATAATATACATTCCATTCATCCATTCAATATTTGTGAATGGCCCATGCATTTTACAATGATAAACAAGTAACAATGATAAAACACGCGTAAACTAGAAACTAATTTAGGTCGTTAATCAAATTAACATGCCTAATTAAAACTAGTCTAGGTTGTTTAATCGATTATGTAATTTAGCGCTATTAAAATTGAAGCTTCCACTAAATTCCGCATCCATCTTTATTAATCCAATTAATTAAGTCGGTAAACCCAAAATTTTGCCAAAATTAAATTTTGCCAATGCCGTTCAAAACCGAGGCCTAGCCTCAAAATTTAATTAAAATAATTAATTAATATAATTAAAACGGCAAAATTGCAAATTAACATAGCCTTAAAACGAGGCAAAAGTGCAAAGTGAAGGGTTATGCGCACAGTCGTGACTCATGTCAAGCGTCACCCCCATAGCCTAGAATACTGCATAAGCGTAGCACTCCCTACGGGGCGTGCTTGCGACACAAGCCACGAATGCCACGCAAGCTTGCTGCTGTGTGCATTGTGCCACAAGCTCGTAGCACACCCACACGCACATCCAGCCGTACCAAGCAATGCACACACTACAAGGCCTTAACAACACGCAAGCAACCACGGGCACACGAGCCTACGCACATCAGCCCGCATGGTTGGTGTTGCGGCCGCGCCATGCTACTACTGCTTCAGCTGGCGCGCCGTGCTTGCTGGCTGCGACAACAGCCATGCACCTGCTACACCTACCTCGAGGAAGCCCTTGGCAACCACATGTGGGCTGCATACGCCTAGGGACACTTTGCCAGCGATTTTCTTGCAATACCCACGGGTTTTTAACCCCAATTTTTCTTGACTAAATAATTAATTCCAAATTAATTTTAGAATTAATAAAATGAGCCAAAAATGAAAAAATTATTACAAGCCCAACTTAAATAAAAAAAAAATTCAAGGTGCACATAACCAAAATTATTTCCAAGAACCATTATTTAATAAAAATTGGTTTAACTTGGTGCAACAAAATGAACAAGGGTAATAACTCACTATTAATTTAATTAATTTAAATTAATCATGAGATTTTGACAAAATAAAGGTGAGTTGGAATTATGAACGCAAATATTCAAATAAAGATTCCAACTTTAACTTGTGAATCCTTGAAAAATTATATCTTCCAATATGAAGATAAATGAAATTTCTATCATAAGACTCAAACTTTATCATTCCAATCAACTTAATACATGATTTAATCAAAATTTTAACCAAAAATTCATAGAATTTAGTAACTCAAAGTTTCAATCACTTAAAACAATTAAATATTAAATCTTTAGTACTTAGAAGCCTCAAAGAACAAAATTTTCACACTTAAGGCAATGGATTTGCGATTATGTGAAAATATGAACCAATCTTTCAAGCACCAATAACTACCAAGTAAACATGCTTAAAGAGGTTTAAAATTGCAGAAAAATTAAGGAAAGAACCAAATACATAATCACCACAAATATGCCATTAAGATTTAAGGTTAGAAAGACTTAAAATATTTCGTCAAATGAAAAATCCCTCGTAAAAGGCATTTCTAATCGGATTTTGGCCAAAAACACAATCCTAAAAGGGTAAAACCATTTCTAGAACACCTTTTTCCACTAAAAATTCACTATTTTTGGGCTAAAATCTGAGTTTGGGGCTGAAGTTAGCTCTAGTACGGGATTAAAAATAATAAAACCGAGCTACTAATATAATTAGCAACATAAAACCTGAAAAATTAAGCTATAAAAACACCATGAAAATAATGATTACAAAAATAAATAAGCAAGGCTCCGATAACGCTGTTGGGTTTCGATGTGTCAAACTCACCATGGAAGAAAACCCAAGCCAAGACACAATTATTATAATCACAAGACATAATTAACTTAAACAACAAGAATTAAGGAAATATTAATACCTTTGATGCGTGCTTCGCTCACAACAAGAGCTCTTACTTCGGAAAGCTTTTAGTCTCGCTCGCACGAAGACCTCCTACGGAAGTCCACCCGCAACTCGACCTCGACAAAGGTCCTATGCTTAGAGGTTAGCTAAGCCCGACCTAAAACTCGAGTAATTATATGTGTTTAAAGGTTTTCTTAATAAAAAATTCCTTTTCTAACACCTTACTCAAGTGATTTTTCCCTTACCCCAACTTGGATATTTATAAGGAAAAGCATGAGTGAGATTTGCTCTTCCATCAATGTGGGAGAATTGATTGTTCCTTTTATTTTTAAATCAAAAAGAAAATTAATTATCAACAAATTAATAAATCAACAAGTAGCACATTTAGGAGAAGAGTTAGTTGAGGACCACAAGGAGGGGAGGGGACCAAACTTGATCCCAAAGGAGCTCTAAATAGTTGACCACCTAAACACTTGAAAGAACAATGCCCGGCTGCCACATGGCACCCAAAATCGAGCACCAAGGCAGTCGTTTGGCCTGCTTCCAAGGCCTAACAACCATGGCCAAGGCGCGGCTTGCGGCTGCAGCCTCGGCCTAGCTAGCTGCTGGCCTTGGTTGTGGCGCTGCCCTTGGGCGGCTACCGTGGCTAGCACCATGCTAGCCATAGTGTGCTAGTTTGCACAAGCTAGCCTAGGCTTGCCTCGGTGCGTTTGTTAGCAACCTCGGCTTTACTAAATGCCCCTACGCATTGATTTTCTTGGGGCATTCCAATCCTAGGGGTATTTTGGTGAATTGTTGATTTATTAGTAATGTTACTATCTCGTCCTTTATTATTGGATTCGATTTCTAACCCTCGGATTCTACGCTTCAAGCTCGAATTTTTGACGTTTAAATATTAATTACTCGAGTGACTCATTAATTCCTTCCGAATTAATTTGTCGTGTCAGTTCGTTATTTGTTTTGGTGTGACCCAAATGGTTCAGTCAAGATTAAGTTGTAATATTAATTATACATTAATATTACTGATCAGAAGCAGCCTCCACCTAGGAATTTTGATCACTTTACCTCTTTGAATAATTAGCTTTCTAATAATTCTAAATCCTATATCGGTATAATACACTTGTTCGTAGGACACCATTCCTATCAGAAGGCCCATTAATTAATATTCCTAAAATTATTAGGATTCGTTTTAATCTTCTAGAATAATCTAGAAGGTTCTTTTGAATTCTAGTGGGATTAGGATTAATAATTATAACCTTTGGAAAAAAAGGAATTTTATTTTGAATTAAACAAGTGTTTTTAAAAGAATTAAATATTATTTTAAAAGATAAGTACAGACGTTAATTAGTCTAATTTAATTAGTTAAGGACTCTGTACGGCTTTAAAGTTAACGCGTGAAACATCGCGAAACAACAAAGCCATCGCGTCGCGATGGAGCTGTCGTGCTGTGATGGCGCCATCGCGTTGCAATGAACCTTGTCGCGCGCGATGGGTGCAGTTGTACTCCAAATTAAATTCGATCTTTTGCTGATCGTTTCAGGACCTTTTTCCATATAAATATGGTTGTATTTCCCCATTTTTAATCATCAACCGTTCTATTCTCTTCTCTCTCTTAAGTTAATAGCTTATTCTTTCTCCCTCTTTCTAGCCTAGCCCTTTTACAAACACCATACCGCATTCACGAGTTCTAGACACTCCTAGCCAAGTGCGAAGTTGCCTGCACCTTAGACGTGAAAGGTTGATAATTTCTGAGGTTTGGTCCCAAATCCTTATTTAAATTAATTGTTTGGTTTAATATTTTCCTTGAATTTACTAGCATGTGTATTGTTTTGATATAAAGAGATACGAGGCAACAAAGTAAGTAATTTTATTGCTCTATATCTATAGAAATCATGTTCCTTATATTTTATTAATTCCTTATATCATGTTAGGATGCTTTTATTGCTTTCTAGTATCATGTTTAGGTTGCTTCCGATTTTCTTCTATCACGTTAGGGCAAAAGCTCTGATCTTTATTGTTTAGTGACGTGCTAGGATTTGTTATTAATCTTGTTAGTATCATGCCTAGGATCTTGCTAATATTATGCTTTGATATTATTATTATGATGATGATGATGATGATGTTGATGATGATTGTCAATATTATGTTGCTTGATATATTATTTTTATTTCTTGACCACGCCCTCTCTTGTAGGATTAAAGGGAATTTGTACTCGTAATCACGCTTAATAAGATAATTAATAATTTTATTTAGGCAAATGTGATAATAATTCAAGTGATCGCCAATAATAGATTTGTTTGTGCATTAATTTTCAACCAACATAAATTAAACAAGTTTAGGATTAATATATTGATTGTATGTTAGTCAGAATGCGCACATGAATATGAGAAAAATAAAGTAGAGGCCTATTTTTAGGTCAGGTTCAATCTCTTTTAGATTGGATTTGTACCTTCATCCCCGAATACAGCTATGATTCCAGACCACTATGGAGTTAGCGATCTCATGGATCGTGAAGAGGTGTAACCTTCACCCTGTAAATGGTTTACAAGTTCCTAAAACTTGTTGGCGGCTCTTTTACTCTAGCTTCCTTCCCTTTGGACGCCACCATACTTAAGTGTATGATCACAGTGGGGCTCAAGCGGGTGTTACTTGAAATATTCCATACAATAGTACTTGAATGAGAGGAGATGTGTCTTAGGGCATCCCGTTCCATCGAACTTGTCCATGTCGGGCATTTTAAACTTCGGGGGTAGCCCAGCATTGGGGAACACAACCAAGGAGGATGCGCCCACAATGTCCTCATCTTTCTTAAAAGCCTTCTAGTTCTTTTCCATCTGGTCAATCCTCTCGATTAGCTTTGCTTCTATTTCTCTTTTTGTACCGGCGTGACTCGGACCGATGGATGGCAAGGTATTGTCTTTAATTAAACGCCCTTCTCTCCTACACTAAGTGTTGTGGAAAGGAAATATGGATACTTTTTGTTAATTATTTGACTCAAACAAGATTCAACATGCAATAGATGGGAAGAGATCATGGAATAATAAGGGGAATGATATGAAAAAAAATTAGGAATAGAGTGGACCCCCAACTCAAATGACGGAAAGAACGACTCGTGCATGGACCTAAGACATGAATATGGTGACACATACACAAAGTGTGCTAAGACTTATGAGTGAAAGTGGCATGTTCAAGACTCATGTTATGACCATATGACTATACATATGATTAGACTCTAACAAAGACTAAGTAAAGGCCTCTTGTATATATATGCACCAAACTAGAAATGATGTAGTATTTTAGTCATAACTTATAATCTGTGACTTCGAATAAGACAAAACCAACGTCAAATTAAAGATAAAATTCGGGGCTACAAATCCATAGGTTGAACAACTCGTAGTTATTTCTAGAACTCCGAATATGACCAAAACAAGTTGACGCTTGTGTAGTATACCGGAATAAAAATCCGGTTGACTCAAAAAGACTATGACTCCTTTTTAGGCATATTTATTAGTTTGAACTAATTAATCAATTGATTAAGCAAAGCATTTAGTCATTGGTTAGCTCATTTAATTATATTTATAATCACAAGTCAAACTAACGGTTAGCTTAATCACACATAGATTATGCACAAGCAAGAGATGCACAAGTAATAGTCAAGTAGTCACAATATGATGCAATGAGTTTGCTACCTAACCATGGCTCTAGTTCTCTAAAGTTCAATAATTATAGTAGTCAAAAGAGGGCCCATAATTATGAGTCCGAATGCATCGCGTGGAAGCCTTACCTTTGAAAGGATTGGTGTGTATGGATGGGATCCCGCAAGTTAGACTTGCTTCAATGGTTTGGTGAATTCACAAACTCGAATGTACCCTTAGTTGCTATGAGCGTTTGATTTGGTAGATGGAGCGTGAATTTCCAGAGGGTTATGGCTATATGTAGAACACATATGGGTTTCAAAACAGAAGGAAAAACTCAATCAGGAAGTAGAATCGACCAAACAGTAAAAAAAATCTATCAAAGCATGAAGGCAGGCGTCTTGCTCGGTATTGGTGTTGGATTTAGATGAGTCTAACTCACCGCGGAAATAAAACCCGAGCCCAAGTGTAGGGAATATTTCAAGCATTGCCCCAAACTTGAACCGCACTGTGATCATACACCAAAGTACAGTGGCGTCCAAAGGGAAGGAAGCTAGAGCAAAAGAGTCGCCAACAAGTTTTAGGAACTTGTAAACCGTTCACATGGTGAAGGTTACACCCCTTAACAATCTATGAGATCGTTAACTCCAACAGGTCTGGAACCGTGACTGGAATTTCGGGGATGAAGTTACAAATCCAACCTAAAAGAGATTGAACTTGCCTTAATAATAGGCCTCTACTCTATTCTTTTCGTATTCATGTGCGCTTTCTAAATAACATGCAATCAATAGAATTAACCCTAAACCTGTTTAATCTATGTTGGTTGAATATTAATGCACAAACAAAACTATTATTGACGATCACTTGAATTATAATCATATTAACCCTAAACAAGATTATTAATTATTTTATTAAGCGTGATTACAAGTACCAATTCCCTTTAAACATGCATAAAAGGCGTGATCAAGCAATAAGTAATAATAAGCATCAAGCAACATGATATTAAAAAATTATATATAAGTTATCTGTTAATTAACAAATAACATGAAATAATTCATAAATTAACATATTACGTAAAACAATTCGTAAATTAACAAATTACGTGAAACAATTCGCTAATTCACAAATTACATGAAACAATTCGCTAATGAACAAATTACGTTAAATTATATAATTCAACACAACAATAATCATCATCATAATAATAATTATAACAATTATAAAAATAATCATGTTAAAACATAATAATAGCAAGATCCTAGGCATGATAGTAACATACATATTAGGAAAGAAAATTGGAAGCATCACAGGAATCATAATTGATATAAGCAAATCACCCTAAATATCATACTAAGAAAAGCATCCTAACATGATACTAGGAATCAGAATAACAATGAAAACAATTAAAACAATTGCTTGGATGCCTCGTATCTCTTTCTAATAACAAAATACACACATTAGTAACTTCAAGGAAAATAATAAATCAAATAATTAAATTAAATAATTGAAAGAGAGATTTTGGACCAAACCCTTAGAAATTAAACCTTTCACGTCTAGGGTGAAGGAAACTTCGAATTTGGCTAGGTGTGTCTAGATCTTGTGAATGCGGAATTTTGTTTGAGAAAAGCTAGTTAAGAAAAGAGAGAGAGAGAGTATCAAGAATTTCTTGATGAGATTTGGTGATAATTGATGATTAAAAACGGAGGTTTTAGGAGGCTATTTATAAAGAAAATTAGCCGGATATGATAAAACACGAATCAGAGTTTCGAAAAAAATAAAACACGACGCTGTCGCCAAACACGCGCCTGTCGCTAGACGACAGACTGCAGTTGCGGCAATGCAATCATTTTTTTAACGCGTTTTCTTATTTTGATAAAATTTAAACGTACGAGAGGGTAAAACTGTAATTTCCTAAAAAACACTTCTTTTATTCTAAATAAAACTCTTAAAAGTAAATTTATCAATGCTAATCTGATTAGAATTCAAAAGAACCTTCTAGAAGATTCTAGAAGACTATAATCAATCCTAATTGCATTAGGAATGATAAATGAATAATAGGCCCTCCTCTAGATCATTGGGTCACATATAGAAATCAAACCGGGCCCAGTTTAGTAATTTGGCCTTAACTTCCTTATTTTTCATCAGAATTGGGCGTATAATATATTGTTGGAAATCTCTTTTCGAACCCCATCCAACTACACTATTATTGGACCCTTTCCATGGACCAAACTAAACTAGATTGGCTATTTTCTCAAAATAGGTTTTCAAAAACAAAGGGAAAGAAAAGAAATAAAAAACTAACCGCAACACTAGACTTTCCACACTTTCACTTCATTCGATTATGATATGACGTGAAAAGTATTCATCACTGGTTTTTGTTTTTGGGAGACGCAAATGGGTGTCTACAGAAGCCCCCACTTTGACTGAGCTTGGTGAAACGCAAGTTTCGAAAACAAAGTCAAAGTAACAATAGGGACGGAGAATGATTCAGAACGTTCTGCGATCCTAAATTATTCTTGTAACGCCGATACCTGCAAACTAGCGTTAGTTAAACAGATAAGAGAGTTAAGAAACGTGTATCTTGCACCATCGAGCACACGTTGGAAAGTGTACGTAGACAGGAGCTCTACAAAAAACGGCTGTGGTGCAGATGTAATCTACGAGTCTCCTGAAGGGGACAGATTTGAGTATGCACTACGCTTCAAGTTTCAGGCCTCAAACAATGAGGCGGAATATGAAGCCCTGCTAGCCGGCATCCGTATGTGTAAGGTGGCAGGGGCCATGAAAATTGACGCCTACTCTGATTCACAATTGGTCGTTAGCCAGTATGAGGGGAGCTACGAGGCAACTCATCCGGCTATGGTCAAATATCTTCAGGCAGTCAAAGAAGAGGCTGGGGAACTTGAGGAATTCCGACTGAATCAAGTGCCTAGGTCGAAAACAACCAGGCAGATGCATTGTCAAAATTGGCATCTTCCGCCTGCCACGACACGCCTCGGTCAGTCTTTTGGGAAGTTCTTGAAAAAAGAAGCATCTATGAAGATCCCATTGGAATTCTTGACCGAAGCTCTACCTGGATGGATGGCATCCGGGCTTATCTTTCAGACGGCACACTTCCTGATTCGCCACAGGAGGCAGCCGTCCTGAAGAAGCGAGCGGCAAGCTTCGAGTTGAGAAACGGAGAACTCTTCAAGGCGGGGTTTCTTAAGCCCCTGTTGAAGTGTGTCACCCCAGAAAAGGGGAAAGAATTTCTCGAAGACTTGCACTCGGGATTCCGCGCCTCCCACATAGGCGGCAGGTCCCTAGCCGTCAGAGCCAGGCGACATTACTTTTGGCCCACTCTTGAGGCAGACGCCAAGGAGTTGGTGAAGAAATGTGACAAGTGCCAAAAATTTGGCAAACTCATTCACCGTCCGGCTACTGATCTGACGGCCATCCACAGCCCAATCCCGTTTGCAAAATGGGGCATGGACATTCTAGGTCCTTACACGCCTGCTCCAGGCGGAAAGCGCTACATCTTGGTGGCTGTGGATTATTTCACCAAGTGGGTGGAGGCTGGGGCGGTTAAGAACATCAAGACCTCAGACGTAATTTCCTTCATCTGGAAGAACATTATCACCCGGTATGGGGTACTTATGTCTATGGTGTTTGATAATGGTCCTTAGTTTGATACGCCTCAGCTAAAAACCTGGTTGGGAGATCAGGGGATCTCAAGCTGTTTTGCATCCGTCGGCCGGCCCCAAGCAAACGGCCAAGTTGAAGCCTTCAACAAACTCATCTCAGACGGCATTAAGAAGAAAATAGAAAGAGCCGGTGGCTTGTGGGAAGAAGAGTTAATCCATGTCCTATGGGCCATCCGGACAACAGCAAAGGGGGCAACCAGTGAAACCCCATTCCTCATGATTTACGGTGCTGAAGCCGTCTTGCCCATCAAACATTACGAGCCGACTCTCAGAGTCATTCTATATGATGAAGAGGCAAACTGGGAAGCAATGCGCCTGGCATTGGATTCAATCCCAGAACGCAGGGGCAATGCCGCCTTGCGTCATGAGATTTACCGTCTGAGAATGACTAGAGCCTATAACAAGAAAGTACACAAGCGTCCCTTGAAAGTTGACGACTTAGTGTTACGAAAAAAGGAGGCAACCGGTAGGGCCAATGAGCTGGGAAAGCTAACTCCAAATTGGGAAGGCCCCTACCGGATCTATGAAGAAGTAAGGGACGACACCTATCGCCTGGAAACTCCAGATGGCAGGCGCTTGCCAAGAACTTGGAATGTAGACAATTTGAAAAAATACTACTTCTGAGAATGTAAGTTTTTTGTAAACAGTGAGTCAATTAATGAAAATTCAGACTTTGTTTGCAAACTTATTTTGTTTTTCCGCCTGGGTAATACTCAGACGGATTCTACATTTAACTAATTAAGTTTGACACTTAGTAAATGTTATAACTACTCAACCGTCTGGGTAATACTCAGATGGATTCTTTATTTTACTAAGTTTGACTTATTAATTGACAGTTCGCCTGGGTAATGACCCAGACGGACTTTCTTTTTAACTAACTAAGTTCGATACTTAGGGCGATAAAAACTAAGCACAAAAACGCTTAGTGGCTATAAAACCGGTCTCAAACAAGACCAAAGGCTAAAATGGCCGGATGGTTGCTCATTTTATAAAATCGCCTGTCCCAACATGGACAAAGGCGTCCGGCGACACCCCTCCGGGTGCAATCGTCGCAGAGAACAACCTATTTGTTGGTTCTACATACCTATGCAGACGACAAAAATTGAACGACCGAATTGGTCAACTCATAGCCGTCTGACCAGAATGATCTGTGAAGAACGATCAAGTTACCGGATGCCCTAGGGCATCAGTCAGTCACCGACTGAAGTTCTCACTTAGGGTATTTATCCTAAAGTTGCACTTTCTATCCCAATTGGGGCAAAAGAATTGTGCAATGGCTATGAAATCTCCACCAAGACGAATAATTTCCGTCTGGTTAGTGACTGGAACGCCTGTTGGTGTACGGCTGTGCACTTGGTTTGGAGAAATCACTACTGTGATTGATTGACTTGCAAACGTATCATGCCCTTTGCAACATCAGACGTTTCCAAGTCAATCAACCAACTCCATTTGAAACCAATCACACAGCCGTCCAGGCGCAAGGACAGCCAGGCTTTTGATAAGCTAGGCAAAAAATTGCCGCAAGCTTTTGATAAGTTAGGAAAAAATGCAAAATTGAAATTCAAACGCAAACGCAAAATAATCAACACCGACTTAGTCGGTGCATTCATTAAAAGTCCAATCAACCAAACGACTGTAATGGATCAAATGTTAACCGGACCCCGTCCGGGAGAAAAGAGATTGTTAATTAACCCGGCTCCTTAGCTGGTAAATACAAATATACTCGGCACGCAGGCCGGAAAAACAAGTTTTGGCATACTGCCGCAGAATTAAAGAAAAAATAAAAAAAAAAGAGATTGGCATACTGCCGCTGAGAGATCACTTCTGGCCTGCAGACGGTGCCTCCTGGTCCTTCTCCTCATCATCAGAGGGTATCTCTTGTGCTACATTCGGACCAGGTAGCTCAGGCGCGGGAGGCTCATTGGTGGAGTTGACCAAGGCATCAAAAGACTCAGGGTCTGGCTTACCTCTATCTCTCAAGTACACCACGTACACGGCGTAACTATGAGCCAGTGCCCAGATGATGTAGTCCGTGTCTTGGTACAAGGCAGCCCAGGCGATCTTCATGCGGGCGTCATTGTCAACATCACTCTCAGCAACTAGGCGGTTTTGCTCCGCCTCCAGGGTTGCTGCAAAGTTTATCTGAGCCTGAGCAGCCTCCTTCTCCAGCCTCTCAACCTTGGTCTTCAGGTTGGTGTTCTCTTCAGAAACACCTTGAAGTGTGCCAAGGTCCGCCTGGGCCTTCTTGAGCCCCTCGTCAGCTTTCTTGGCGCTCTCATCCGCCTTCTTCTAGGTCTCCTCTGCCTTCTTCTGGGCCGCCTCAGCATCGCTCGCCCGCTGGTTGGCCGTCTTCAGATCCGCCTCCAGGTGCTGGATTCTAGACGCCTGTGTCATTATGATTGCTTTAGTTTCAAGTTCATTTACGATAGTCGAGTGTAAAGCAATATTATCAGCGTCTATGGCGGACTTCTTGGCCCGTTTTACCTCTTCCCGTTTGCGGGAATAAGGACGCTTGAGCCCGTCTACCCGCAGCATAGCCTGCAAAAAAGCAAGTGGTATTAGTATTGCAGGCGGGGTAAAGCACTTGAAAAAAAAATTGCCAAGTCTCTTACCTCAGCCAGAAGGGATAGAATGCGTTCCAGATTGAACGTCTCTATCCCCGGGATGTTGTCTTTATCCCTCTTGCGGACGGCATCAAGCATGGCCTCGGCATGCTTCTGGACGTCTGGCCAGCGGGGAGATTGATCTGCACCATAATCAATACGTGATGAGTGCGAAACTAAGGCAGCACCTATCTGTTACCGACCGTCTGAGGATGACGTCTGTTGAGAGTGGGATTTCACTCGCAAAGGCCACCCCATCTCGGGCGGGGATTCAAAAGGGTTCTTACCTTCAGAGCCGGCCAAGCGGGAACCGTTTGCAAGCGTAGTGAACCCCACAGTTGCTGATAAGGGGTTGACGAGATCGAGGCACAGGCTGCCGCCTACCCTCTCGTTTCGCCCCGCTATCCGCATTTGTTGATTCCCGGCTGAGGCGCCAGGAGTTGAAGTGGAGGTGGATTTTTTGGTTTTGTTGAGAATGGAGGGGGTCTCCTCCTTAGCCCGTTTGAGATTTTTCTCAAACGTTTTTCCAACCTCTCCCCCCTGCGAAAATAACCAAGTTAAAGTTAGCATCCGAGGTAAATAATCTTTAAGACCAATCTAAGAAAGGGTCAAGCGTTTTTTACCTTGGCCTTGACCACGGCCGCAGCTTTTTCCGCAAGCTCCTTGCGGATGACTGCAGAGGACCGCTTGGGAGTCTTCTCCGTCTGCAACATGTCTAAAGCTTCTTCTGCAAAAAAGAAAGAAATTGATATCATAAATCAATTCTGATACAAAATCACTACAGGCAGATATAAACTCAAGCGCATACGTTTGGTAAACATGTGCCCTAGCCCGCAGGCGGCTAGGAAACACTCATCCCTGAACCAGGCGCTTTTGGGGATCCAGTTCTTGGGAACTTTTATTGTTTCCCCGGTTGACAAGGTCGCGTCTGTAAGGCTGAAAAAGTCTGCCTCAATTATCTTGTCAAATTCCTCCTCAGGGATCCGGGGAAGAGCGCACTTCTGGCCTATCAGGTCGGGCTTCTTATTGTACTGGCGGAATTCATAATTCTCCCGCCTGCTGGGAGCTGACATCAGGTAGAACCTGTGCTTCCAGGCGTCAAATTTGGAGACCTTGTCCAAGGTCATCATGTATTGGGGATGCGTGGTTAGAGTGTACCACGCCCTCCAGCCGCCTGGGCTTCGGCTGAGATAGTGCATGCTAGCAAAAGCCTCCCAGCCGGGGTTGAGCCCCTGGAATTCGTAGGAGGCAACGTACCCCAAAATGTTTGTCCAAGAGTTGGGGGTAAGTTGCCAGACTCCGAGGCCGTAGCCTCTCAATATTGCCTTCACCGCCTGGTGAAGGGGAAAGCGAAGGCCAGCCTTGAACGCCGCCTCATAACAGCCAAAGTAGCTGTTGGCGTTCTCTTGGTCATCCTCCCAGGCGATGGTGCCGTTCTCAGGCGGCACCCTGATTCTATACCCGTCTCCTAACGGGTGCATTTGTGTGAAGTTCTTTAAGTTCTACTCCATTTGGAGCCGGTCTTTGGTGGAGACGTGGATGTTGAAGGGGTCGTCCTTCTCGTTCCACTTCTTCCTCTCCTCCTCCTCGCTATCCTCAAGCGGGGGCAGGTCATCGCTGCTTTCTGAGGTGGAGGCGGAGCTGTCGCTCCCCGTCTCCTCCTCATTCTGGGCCAAAGGAGCTGAGACGGCCTCATCGTCGCCTTGGTCGCATTCTTCCAAAAAGGAATCTGCGGGAGTTGAAGGGGCGCGCGGAGGGGATCTCTCCAGAGCCGTCTGGTCTCTCTGACCAGACGTTTCTCCCTCAAGCGTTTGGCCGCCTGAGCCCTCGCTTCTGTAGTTTGGATCGGTGGTCGTCAGCATAGTCCGAGTTATTGTGTCCTGCACAGACACATAAATGGTCTGAATCCAAGGCAAAGGGTGGTCCCAACACCCCGAGACGACACTCCTAGTCCTAGACTCAGCCGTCCCTGGTGACCGGCTAGACTCTAACCTAGGCTGTGCCGTGTGTGTTGGTAATGCATCCATTTATTGCGAGAAATATGTACAAGCGGTGAAACAAGAAAAAGAGCCGAGAGAGGCAGAGACAGTACCTTTGGATGTGATATCTGAAGATAGGCGGGTCCGGCTGGGTTGATGGAGAACGAGCTTTCTTGCTTGCGCCTGACTCAAACGGATGACTTCTGCTCTCTCAAAGTTCTTTCTCTAGAAAATTTTTGTAAACGTGCGTAATTATGAGAGTAAACGACTATATATAGAGGGTAAATACGGGGGCATTCTCGTAATTTACTTGGAAGGCGAACGGTTACTCTTTAATGGTAAAATTACCACCAATCGGAGCTCACAGATGCCACATGGCGTGCCACGTCACATCTGTGAGGGGCAAATGTTTAGGGTAATTTTACCCCGCCACGTGGTCCAATTAGAGGATGACACGTGTCAGCCTCTGGATGGCCCAAAGTGGACCAATCCCTGCTTGACACGTGTCATTCCAGAAATTAGGAGGAAAATGGCGGCCTTCAGGCCCAAATCCCGAGAAAGCCGCAATGCGGCGCAGCCCGCCAATGATTAGGGAACAATGAGCTAATCAGGGGCACAAATCCCGAGGACCCTATAAATAGGGAGATTTCCCTCTTTTGGAGGGCACTTTTTACCATTTGTTACACACGGTCCCTGTGATAGAGACATCTGAGCTTGGAATCCGAGCAGATACCCACCTAAATTTCCGCACCTTTTTCTCTCCCTTCAAGTTACTAACTTGTTCGTCGGAGGCGGAGCACCAACCAACCGGTGTCTCCGTTTGTTTTGCAGGTACAGCTCAAGACGGATCAGTCTTCGTGTTGTAACTCTCCCGAGGAACAAAAACACCCAAAACAACATATATTAATGATCTTGCGCATTAAGGAGTTCATGCTCTTAATTTTAGGACATGACTTGCTTAGTGGATATAGAGTAGTGCAGTGGTGTTAATGTTAAGCTGCACAAAGCGTTTTTCCTAAGCTAAATAGGTCTTTAAATAGCGAGTTCTTTCAGTTAGAAAAATTCACCCTTAGTCAAATAGATTTTATCTTTTATTTTCTTTCATAGAGTTAAGAGTCCTATTCTACACTAGTGAATTAGAGTGTTCTTATGTTCTTATACAAGAGTTAATTCTTTTGAGTTGTATTTTGGGGAATTGGGAACTTCGAGTGAACTACTGTTTAAGCTTTGAGTGAAGCTAGGAGAAGAGAAGAGAGAAAGAGAAGAGGAGAGTAACATGTTTAGTGACTTGTTGCTTGGGCTTTAAGCTCATTGAGGAACTTGAAATAAGAGTCTTTAGTTTGTAATAGGTCATTACTTTATTCTTGTGAAAATCTTTTCCTAAAATCGCTTGTGGTCGTGGTTTTTCTCCTTGATTAGGGCCAAGGTGTTCTTCACGTAAAATCTCTCTTGCACTTTAAGTTCCTCAAGCTTGATTGTTTTTATTTCCGCAAAATTTTTTACAAATCTGTCATACTACAATTCACCCTCTCTTGTACTGTAGTATTCATTGAAACAACACACAGGTAGCTAAAAAAGGAATTGCATTATGAGTTTCTGACCAATATTTTCCCATTAAGGAAGGAGAAGAAACTTGTTACACCCAAAGTAAAGACATCAATCAAAAGGCAATAAGTGGTTCAACCATCTGCAACACAATTTATATGAAAGGAATATATAGTCGTAAATTAAAATCATGAGAGTGAGGGATAGCTCAAGTTGTTAGAGGTTCCCTCCCGATTCCCGGAAATCTTGAGATCGATTCTCACCCCGGTTATTGTGGCTCTCTAAACACCAAAAAAATAAATTCAAATCATATTTCGAAAAATAACCCTATATTGTAATAAATATTTATGCATGAACAAGTGATGCAACGTAATGAAAATAGCTAGATTTGGTGATTACTAATTAATAGAGAATCACTAAAAATACATTAATTTGGTAAATATAGATTTAGTTAAGCATGTTTTAGGTCAAGAGAAAAAGGCCTTAATCTATCTATATACCTATATACTATACTAAAAGAGAAGCAGATTAATGTGGAGCTGTCAAATGTCTGTCTCTGATTCGCTTCTCTTAATATAGTAAAACAATAAAAAAAAAATATATATATATATGAAACACAAAAGATAAAGTAACTAAATTCAATTATGGTAAATAATTGAAAATAAAAATATTACTCTATTTATATCTGTATTTTGTATATGACTTAATGCATATCATCTATTCATGTTTCAGAGTAATGTATGATATTCTTCTTAATTCTTTACTAAGTAGTTGCGTTAAACGACTGTTTAAGGAATTGAGCTGAGTGTTTCTTTTTTTTTTCCTACAAACATTATGAGATAAATAATGATCGATTAAATATATGACTTTGGATATTTTGAGATTATATGATAAATAAATGCTAATTACTTATTAATTATTTTGCAAAGTAGATGAGTTAATTGTTAGTAAAAATTGTGCCAAAAAATTATGACAAGCGAATCAATGTGGATCTTAAAGGTGTCAATTTTGAGTGTTTGAGTCGCCTTCGGCAAGGTCGGGTAATTTTGAGTGTTCTATTTATATCTTATATTTGTAGTACTATATACGAAGTATTAAATAAGAAAAATTTATGCCAAAATTTATGACAAGTGGATCAATGAGAGCTAACAAGTGTCATTTTATGACTCGCTTATCTTATATCTGTAATATGATATGTAAAATTTTCATAATATATTACATAATATTTTTTGTTAGTTTTTAATATATAAATTTTATAGATTTAAAAATAAATTTGATTGAATTTGATTGATTCTAAATATTGAAAATGAATTCCAAATATTTATGCATACATGATAACTATTAAATATTCCACACAATTCTATAATTAATAATTAAATATTACTCCGTATCTAATATATGAAGATTATCCTCATTTTTATAATCATTTAATTTTCATCATATTTTAATTTTATATAATTTATTCATACCTATATGCTATAATTTTTTTTATTCATTCATATTTATAAGAATACAGGTCATAAAAAAAATACATTACCAACATGATTGATTAGCTGATGATGAATTATGTCTTTCATTCATACTAAAAGAGACAAGTAATAAATACTTCGTATCTTTTATTCAAATGTTAGTTTTCAATATTGATCTACATCTATATATTTATGTTGTATATTCAATCAATTGGTTATCGTACGACTACTATGTAAAAGTTTTTGGCACAATGCTTAGGAAAGTATATATGTAGGTAAGATATAAGGTTCTTTTTGTGTCAATAAAGATTTAGTATTCTTCTTCTTCAAAAAAAAAAAAAAAAGATTTAGTAAATATGACGGGTAAAATAGATATTAGGTTGTACAACTATCAAGGTCTGTTTTGTTCACTTTATTTTCACTTATTTCAAGCGTAATAAGTTCAATTAAGTTCAGATATATTCAATTTAGTTTTAATAAGTTTTAATAAAGGTTACCCAAGTACAAATTACAACTAGAATAAGTTTTAATAAGATGTTAAGGTCTAATAATTAAAAGAGAAAATTTCAAATTAGGTGAATAAAACACACCCTAAACCGGTTAATATGACAAGAAAATTTTAGTTTTAATTCCCTCCACAGGAGATAGAAAATAACTTTTCTTTAATAGAACATAATAATTTATTCGGTTTTTTTTTTCACAAGTTATTCCTTTTTCAATTAATTAAATAACAATATAAAAAATAAAAAAAGAAATAAAATATAAGAAATACAAATGACAAAGTACTATTCATATCACATTCCTTAATATTTGTATTAGCCATTATTTTTAGTGAATATTTTAATAATTAATTTGTTAATGTAAATAAGTCCATTATTACTATAGCAATTTTTGGTGTAACAAGTCACACCATGTGGTAGGAGTTTCTCGAGTTTTTATTTTTTATTTTTTTTAGGGGTTATTTAAGTTTTTCAGTCAGGGTTACTCAATCAGGGGTTACTTGAGTTTTTAAGTCAAGGTTACTTGAGTTACTCGGTCAGGACTTACTTGAGTTTTTTAGTCAGGAGTTACTCGAGTTACTTGGTAAGAGGTTACTTGAGTTACTCGATTAGGGGTTAATTGAGGGGTTCGGAAAAGGGTTACTCGAGGGGTTTTCTCAGTTAAAGGTTACTCAATCAGGGGTTACACAAGTTTCTCAATCAGGGCTTACTCGAGTTTCTCGGTCAGGCCGCATTCAAAAAATTGTGACTCGAGTAACCCCTGACCGAGAAACTCGAGTAACCCCTGGCCAAGAAACTCAAGTAACCCCGAAAACTTAAGTAACCCCTGACCGAGAAACTCAAGTAACCCCTACCGCATGGTACTACAAGCCGCATATAAAAAATTTTGTTATTACTAGCTAATTCATATATTATTTATCAATATCGATCTATACATACATATTTGTGTTGTATATTCACTCAGTTTTAGGTTGTGCGACTGTTATGTATTTTTTTACCACAATGCTTAGACAAAATATGTATAGGTAGATAAGATATAAGGGTACTTAGCTTGTATACTGCATAATGATAAAATTATGTCTATAGATTTGGTGATTATAATGGGTAAATAGATATTATATTGCATAACTATTAAACCGATTAATATGACGATGAAATTTTAGTTTTGAATCCCTCTATAGACTACGGGTAACAGGAAACGACTTTCCTTAGCTTGTGTAGTGCATATTTTATTCATTTTTAATCAATAAAATAACAATATAAAAAATAAAAAGGAATAAAATAACAGTAATAAAATAATTTTCATATCACATAACGTAAAAAATATATTGACCATTATTGTGGTGATTGGTGAATAGAATTTTAATAATTAATTTGTTAATGTAAATATGTCGATTTTTACTAATTGAATTATTTTTGTTTCATTTTTATGAAATTAAAATTTTGATTTTTAAACCGTGCATCGCACGGGAACTATACTAGTTATATACTATTTATTAAGCAACTAAGAAAGGTAACAAAAGATAACAAGGCTAGGATTAGAGATTAAAGTAAGGAAGAATAATATCGAGATTATATACAATAATAACCATGGAATAGAATTAACAACAACAAAAAAGAATCAAGGAGTAGGATATAATCGTCAATCCTTCTTATGATATGATATGATCGTCAATCCTAAGTAGGTAGTAGTAGTGGTTAATTATGTACAACTAGCTTCTGAAATCTTTACTTAGTTGGCAATATTCTTGCATACTCCCAATTATTTATACCCTCTTGGTCAACGCAAATTATAACATTTCCTTTGAAATACAATGGCTACCAAGTATTGTAGTTGGGTAATTATAACATTTCCTAAACAACTACGTAAATGGTCTTGAAAATAAAAAAGGAAAAATGGACAAAAATAATCCCAACTTCGCCCGTTCATTATGGGTCATTCGCTCAAAATAATCCCAACCAGATTTGTTATATTAGGTTGATGTGACACGTGTCGTCATATCATTGGTTGAAAATTAAAATAAAAACTTCAAAAAAAAAATAAAAAAAAAAAAGATCAACACTAGCCACCGACCACCTCACCACCACCCTCAACCCAGCCAAATCTACCTCCAGAGATCTCAACCACCAAAAAAAAACCCCAAAAAAATAAATTACCTCTTTAACAGTTACAGGTCACTTGAATCATTTTGAACAAATGGCCCCCAAAGTTCGGATTGAGATTATTTTGAAGGAAGGAGCGAAAGTTGAGATTATTTTTGTCAATTTTTCCAATAATAAAAAAAAAAAACCTAAATGAATAGTTAGTGAATCAAGGTGCTTTATACATCACTGTGCATAATCTTAAGAACGTTAGCGAATCAAGGTGTTTTAATGTTTTATCATTAGTGAATATAATCAAGATGAACCTAAATGAATAATTATTGAATCAAGGTGCGTTACGCATCAATATGCATAATCTTAAGAACATTGAATCATATGCATAATTATTCAAGCGACCAATATTATTTACTATAATTACAATATTCGATTTGATCATTACCAAAATTACAAGATAGAAGGCATAATATTATAAATTGGCGTTAAATTAAAGCCTCAAAAAACAAATTACAAGCCTGTAACAATTTTAAATTTTGAAGTAGTACCATGAATTTTCTTAAAAATTGTCATCTACTTTTAATGGTGCAGTGTTTCTCTTAAGTAATCATCAGTTGTGTAAAGGCGACCAACATCTACCGCCAAGTTCTTTAGATGATTTTCTTTATCCAAATTTTAAAGTGCACATAAACAACGATTTGCCTAATGGTGAGATCCTTACAATTCATTGCAGACCACGCGATGATGATCTTGGTGAGCATACACTCAAGGTCTCAGATTAATTTAACTGGAAGTTTAGAGTAAGTTTTGGACCGATAACAACAAGATTTACCTGCAATTGTAAATGGTCTAAAGGCCAGGGTGACTTTCCAGTGTTTTTTGTTTATGTGCCATTTGAGATAGCTTGTGCTTATAGAGATTGTTTTTGGTATGCACGAAGTGATGGTATGTACTTACATAATTTAGATACTGATAAATTTGAACTCTATTATGATTGGCATTAGCCTTAGTTAATTAGTCATTTGTGCCTTGGAATAAAACCATAGTGCAAGGTTATTTTCTAATGGGTTGGTCCATTCTATTTGATGAACTAGTGTTCGTTCTCTTCAACACTATTCTACATGATCAAATTCGTTGAAACCTTCACCGTACTATTATGCTCGAGGAGACTTTATAAGTAAATACTTTGCAAAAAGAAGAATAAAAAAAATAAACAATAAAAAAAATTAAAATAGAAAAAGAAATTAAAAGAAATCCTTAACCTATAAAAGCACCAAGACACTAAAAAAATAGAACTCCTTATGAACAGTGTTCTGCCTATATTACCCCTGTATTTTGCCTTGGAATTCCTTATCTACAGTGGACTCCCTATATTGCCCTCTAATTAATTTACATGTGCACATGGGTGGTCTTTCTCCTCATTTTTCATTTTCCCTGATTTACTCTCAGCCTCTCAAATTTCTCGAGAAAATGGTAGATGAAAGAAATAAGTAATACTTCGTATGTTTTCCAATCACTCATCTGTTTCTATTCTCTCCCTTCCTACTCTCTTTCTCTTTCCTCTTCTATTTTCCTTCCATTGAAGCTTACTCCAAGTTTTCCATTGAAGCGTGCTCTGAGCTTTCTATCCACCATTGAAGCTAAGGTAAGATGGATAAAGTGTGAATTTTTGTGTATTTGAAATTCTGATTTTATAAATTCTATCAAATTCTGATATTTGTTGAGTTTTTTAATCTTTACCTACTCGGGAATTTGCAACGAGTTTATTGTTAGGTAGGGTATTAAAACTATTTTGGTTTATTAATTCCGAAATTAACTTAAATTTTCGATCTGTGTTATTTAGGGTTAGGGTTTTTGTTTGGCAATTTTTTTGGTGATGTTCAATTTGGTGGCGGATCTGAGCAGCTGCTTCACTATTTCCTTCATTTATCCTCAAATAAATCATCAACCCACCTTATTTCTGCTCTTTGAATCAAGGTGATTCCTCTTCTCCTCATTTCAGCTGTAATTTTTGTTCATTTTCTTCAATTATGTCCCTTTACTTCGGTCTATTATGAAATTATATTTCAATTCACCAAGAACCCCACGTTTTGTAAATCCAAAAATATCTCTTTTCCTTAGGTTTTGCTTTGTTGATGTTCTAGTCTATTGTTTTGCATGCTGTGTAAGAGTGTTTCTCTTTTAAAGCTTCTTCTCAAGTTTAGGGAAGTGGGATTAAGTTTTTAAAAAAGATTAATCTACTGTTTGGTTTGCTCAAGTGTTGGGAAATACGGTTAAGGTTTTAATTTAAAAAAGATTAATCTGTTGTTTGGTTTCAAATCAAAACAAAATCAATTGGCTGTTATTTCTCAAATAAGTATGGCTAGCAAGGGAAGTTAACTTAAACAAGACATTGCAGAACTATACTGCATCCTCACTTCTCAGCATTTGATTTTTAACCTCTTCAAATTCATGAAGAGAGAATTGATCAGGGTGTACTGCAAAGGATGGGTTTCATACAAGTTTTATTCTTTAACCGAGCAAATTTAGGATGCGAGTCGTCAAGTGTTCTTTGATACCCTTTTAGTAGTAGATCTAATACTCAATTTCGCTGTTGTTTTTGTTTGCTGGTTGAGAAGCAGAAAGGTTAAGAATTTTTCTTGAATGGTTTAGCAAATTATAGGTCCGGAGTTTGTAATTTTTGTGCAACTTTTGTCATTTCGTGATGATTTTAAATGTTTTTTACTTCAAATTATAAAGGGCCCTGTTGTTTAAGCCTCGATTCTCACCTATTGATAAACAATAGTTAGTAGGTGTACCATTGATAAACGCTCAAACCTTGGGTGTACCATTGATAATTTCCCATATGGATATTAATTAATAGAGCTTGATCATGAACTCATTGATTAATTCTTAATTAGTATAACTTGCCTCTAGAACTTGACAATTAGATATGATCACGATATAAAGAGAGAAAGATCTAAAGGAAATGAGAAAAAGAGTGAGCTAGAAGTGAAAACTACAATTTTACAATTAGCTTTGGATAAGCTTAGCCTCTTTCACAATATTTATTGATTAATTAATCAGAATTGACAAGTATGAGAAAGTCAAACTAAGGATCGTGCTCGAGTCTAACATAATCAAATAGGCAAACTATTGTATTTTTATATATCTACCAAATAATTATATCCATCATTAAAATAATGAATCCAATTCATAGCAACAACCAAACAATACAATCTTAGGGTACCTCTCAAAAACAAAAGTAGTAATATTGTTGAATTATTGTTTAGGTTGTAATTAGTATTTCTCATTGGACCAATTAAGATAATTACATTTTCTTAAGTTAAATTCTTAAGAAAGATCATTTGAGAGAGAGAAAGAGAGAGATCGATTACGAAATAACACATGAGAAAGAGCGAGAAAGAGAAATCGAAAGAAAGAGAGAGAACATTTAAGAAAGATTATTTGAGAAACCAATTACATAACAAAAAATCCCTTAACAAAAAGAGGGAGATCACTTGAAAAGAAGGGCAATTAGTTTAGGAGAAAGTGAGGGCAATTAAGTACAATTAGTTTAGGAGAAAAACTTAGGGCAATTAGCTTAGGATAGGGAGAGAAAAAAACTATGAGTGAGAGAGACAACTTAAGAAAGATCCATCACCTAAGAAAGTTAGGACGGTTAGCTTATGAAAACGTAAATATCTTAGAAAAAAGGCTAACTAAAATGCGAGAGAGAAAGAGACCACACAAAAGATCACTTAAGAAAATCAAGACAATTATCTTAAGAATAAAAAGAGAAAGAAGCCACTTTAGAATGAAATTAAAATTCATTTATGAAAATAAGGTCAATTGGCTTTGGAGAGGTGAGAAACCAATTAAAAAAGATACAAAATTTGAGGCATTTAGCTTAGAAGAGAGAGAGAGAGAGAGAAAGCTAAGGGGCCACTTATAAAAAAGATCACTTAAGAAAATTGAGGCAATTATATTAGCTTAAAAAATAACAATTAACTTAGGATAAAGGTTACTAAAATGTGTGTGAGAGAGAGAGACCACTAAGGAAAAACCACTTAAGAAATTAAAATCTTGGCAACTAGCTTAGGAAACGACCTACTAAAGATGAGGGATATCAATTATGAAAGATCACTTGAGAGAGAGAGAGAGACCGTTTAAGAAAAATCATTTGAAAGAGACCACTTTAGAAAGATCACTTCACAAAAAGAGGAAACCCACTTGAAAGATTACTTATGAAAATAAGAAAAATTAGCTTGGGAAAAAGAGTTACTAAAATGCTAAAAAGAAAGAGAGCCCCTTAAGAAATATCACTTAAGAAGAAATCTCACTTAATAAGAACAATCACTCAAAAAGAAAAATAAAAAAACAAAAGAAAGATATCTTAGAAATCAAGACAATAAGCTTAGGGGATAGAAAGAAAGAAAGAAACCATTAGTGAGAGAGACTTAAGAAATATTCATCACCTAAAAAATTTAGGGCGATTAGCTTATGAAAAAGAAATTAGCTTAGGAAAAAAGCTTCATCAGAATTGAGAGAAAAAGAGACCACACAAAAAAAGATCACTTAAGAAAATCAAGACAATTATCTTAATTTAAGAGAGAAAAAAAAAGCAACCACTTCAGAAAAATCATTTATGAAAATAGGGTCAATTGTCTTTGAAGGGATGAGAGACCAATTACAAAAGATCACATATAAAAATCAAGACAATTAGCTTAGAAGTGAAAGTGCGAGAGATGGGTACCGTCACTTAAGAAAGATCACTTAAAAATTATGGCAATTAGCTTAAGAAAACACAATTAGCTTAGGAAAAGACTTTCTAATATATATATATATATATATATATATATATATATATATAGAGAGAGAGAGAGAGAGAGAGAGAGAGAGAGAGTCCACTAAGGAAAAACCACTTAAGAAAATCAGGCAATTATAGCTTATTAGGAAGGCGACCTATTAATAGACTTGATAGACATAAGCCACTTACAAAAGATCATTGACATATACCACTTTTAATATAAAAAAAGGAAAGACAACTTAAGAAATACCACTTAAAAAAGAAATTAGTTTAGGAAAAAGAGCTACTAAATGCTAGAGCGAGATTGAGAGAGATACCACTTAAGAAAGTTTTCAATAAAGAAGAAAGAACACTCAAAAAGAAAAATCACTTAAGAAAAGAAAGATCACATGAGAAAATCAAGAGACAACTTAAGAAATCACTTTAGATAATCGGGCAATTAGCTTAGGAGAGGAGCATGATAATTGGAAAAATCAATAGAATGCACTTCATTTTTTTCCCTTACCAAAACATTATTATAACTTTTTCAAAACAATAACCATGCTCAATACTACTTTAGACACATATGTAACAAGCACCCGAACATAAATTTCTTTTCAAACACATCACATATTTGAAAAAAAAAAGAAAAACCCCCATATTGCCGCACATCAAGACAACAATTACACGCTAAAATTCCAACTAACAACGCGCGCAAAGCGCGCGCAAAACACCCTAGTAAAATTAAAAAAAAAAAGGAATTGGAAATAAATCCTCAAACCATCAACCCCGTCCCTTTCTTAAATCTCTTCGATTTTAGTGGTTGCTCAAAATGAAAGGGGTTTGTGGGCAGGTGTTGTGGAGGAAGTGCAGTGTGATGGGCTGCTGCTTGGATTAGGTGGGACTAGGGAATGGTGATGTTGGTTATTTGGTGCAGTGTAGGGTAGGAGTTGGAGTGGTGGAGGTTAAGGTGATTGGTTAGTTAAATTCTAAGAACATAAGGGATATATTCAAAAAAACACCGGCGTTAAAGCATGCACATACATTCATACAAGCTAGATTAAGAAAAAGAACAAAAACATAGAAGAACATAAGAGATCAAACAAAAGAATATAAATGATTTTTTGCCAAAAAAAAAAAAGAACATAAATGATAAAATAGAAATACCCAAAAGAATATAAGTATTAAAGCAAGCGGACATGAATATTAAAGAACAAATTAATTCAAGCAAAAAGAATTGAACATTATTCGTATCATTGAGACCCAAGGACATGAATATAAGTATCTTAATAATGAACATAGTTTGTAAGGTAGAGAGCATATAGTTATAACCCAAAGAACATATTGATCATACTTAAAGAACATATTCTATTGCAATAAAAAAAAAAGAGTATGGATCAAATTAAGAAATGATTAAAGAACATTCATCACAATCCAAAGGACATCTTCTTCAACCTTTGGCACATTGTTCTTAAATTAAATATACAAATTCATCATTTATCAACATTGAAAATAAACAATGTATTTGATGACAATAATGCAAAATATTCTTATTAAAATATAAAATAACATAATTAATGATGAAAATTGTTTAAAATGAAATTTCTTCAAATTACCTTCTCCTTTATTTAACATATCCTCAAATTCAGCTTCATTTTTAATCACACCATTTGCATAACCATCAGAATAACATCAATCAGAATCATGATCAACTTCTAAATGCACAACCATTTTTTTTTGTTAACATTTGATTCTATAATAATATCATTTCAAATATTTTATGTTATCTTATGACATTTTTTTTTGTTAATATTTGATTTTGATTCTATATTATATCATTCTGAATCTTTTATATTGTCTTTATTTTCAAATAAAGTATTATTAAATTTTGCCAAAAAAAGTAATAATAAATTGACTCATATAATAGCTGTTAAAGAAATTACTTTAAAAAAACACTTATTTTTTTTTTCCAATTCCTCTAGCTAATATTTTATTTAAATATCAATTTCAATATGACTATATATATTCAAATTAATTATAATTTTTTTTTTGAAATTTTAATACTACGTATATATTATTACAAATTAAGGACTTATTGAGTATAGTATAATTATGAAATAAATGTTGTGTTTGACAATTATATCATATGCCTAATTCTAGGAAAAGGTAAAATATCAATTGATTTTAGTCTATTGTTTGATAAGTTTTTGATGTTTATCAAAAATTCATTTATAAATAAGTATTTACTAACATGACCACTAGACCTGATCAAACCAAGCCCTGCCTAAAAAAAATTCTCAGGTTTAGGTAGCCCAAATTTCCATTTTTGTTTAATATTTTGCTTGCCTATTAATATAGATTATGACATTATAATTTCTATATTTGATGTGCATATTTTATCAAATTTTATTTGTTAGATATTCTTACAAAAATTAGATTTATCGTGTATGGCACGGCACGCACGGGCCTTAAGCTAGTAACATGTTAAAAGACAAACTAGCAATGGCATATGTCAATTCCTAGTGTGTCTTTAGAATATTATTTTTTACTAATCAATTAATAAATTTTATTCAGGGAAGTTATTAAAAAAAAAAAGTTTGTTTTTGTCAACTATATAAATGAGCAATAATATTTACTATTCTTATGTTGATATGCAATTAATTACAGAATAATAAAAAGTATCATATAATGCTTCTCAAGAAGATGTAATTTTGGAAGAATTTTTTTTTAAGAATATGATCTTTGTAGACACCCATTTGTGTCTCCCCAAAACCAAACCCGGTGATGAGTACCTTTCACGTCGAATCATAATCGAATGAAACGAAAGTGTGGAAAGGTCTAGTGTTGCGGAAAGTTTTATCTCTTTTCTTTTCTCTCTGTTTTTGAAAACTTTATTTTAAGAAAAAAGCCAATCCATTTTGGTTGGTCCATGATATGGGTCCAATAGTAGTGTAGTTGGATGAGGCTTGCAAAGACCTTTCCAACGATATATTATAAGCCCAATTCCGATGAATATTGAGGAAATTATGGCAAATTTACTAAAATGGGCCCGGTTTGAGCTTTATGTGCGGCCCAATGATCTAGGGGAGGGCCTAATGTGATTTATCATTCCTAATGTGATTAGGAATGGTTTTAGTCTTCTAGAATCTTCTAGAAGGTTCTTTTCATTCCTAATTCAATTAGCATTGATAAGTTGACTTTGTTGACTTTTCAGAGTTTTAATCAAAATCAAATAGCATTTTCGAAGAAATTATATTATTTTATCTTCCAGTACGGTAAATCTATCAGATTTTCGAAAACGCGTTGAAATCCAGTTTGGCGTCCAACCCCAGGCCTTGGCGCCTGACGCTAGCCATTGGCGCCTGGCGCCAGTTAGCCAGGGTTGGCGCCAACCTTGTTTTGCGTGCGTCAGACTCTGTTTTGTTAAATTATGTTTTTTTGCTGATTTTCTTTATAAATATCGTATCAAAAACTTCGTTTTGAGGGACGAATTCTCTCTTAATCATTTCTCTTTCTTTCATTCTTTCAATTCTTTCTTACTTTTTCATACAAAATTCCGCATTCACAAGATCTAGAAGCACCTAGCCATATTCGAAGTTGCCTTCGCCCTAGGCGTGAAAGGTTTTAATTTCTGAGGGTTTGGTCCCAAATCTCTATTTCAATTATTTAATTTAATTGCTTTGATTATTATTTTATTTGAAGTTACTAACGTGTGTATTTTGTTATTAGAAAGAGGTACGAGGCATCAAAGTAAGTGCTTTAATTGATTTATTAATGTTATGATGTAGAAATCATGTTTACATTGTTATTATGATATGCCTAGTATCATGTCTAGGGTAATTTTAATATTAAATATGATTGTTACGATGCTTCCTATGTTCTTCCTAATATTCGTGATTGTTAGTATCATGTTAGGGTTAAAGATTTGATTTTTATTGCTTAGTGACATGCTAGGGTTTGTTATTAATCTTGTTAGTATCATGCCTAGGATCTTGCTATGTTTATTATGCTTTGATATTAACAAGATCTTGATTATAATTATTTTATTTATGATTATGAATATTATTATTATTATTATTATTTTAATGATGATTAATATTGATTATTTATTGTGTTGCTTGATTATTTTTATTTATTGCTTGATCACTTTTTATTGCATGTTTAAAGGGAATTGGTACTTGTAATCACGCTTAATAAGACATTAATAATCTTGTTAGGTTAACTTTGATTATAATTCAAGTGATCGCCAATAATAGATTTGTTTGTGCATTAAATTCAACCAACATAGATTAAACAGGTTTAGGGTTAAACCTATTGATTGCATGTTAGTCAGAAAGCGCACATGAATACGATCAGAATAAAGTAGAGGCCTATTATTAGGGCAGGTTCAATCTCTTTTAGGTTGGATTTGTACCTTCATCCCCGAACCCTTATTTGGTTCTAGACCTTATGGAGTTGACGATCTCTTGGATCGTTAAGGGGTGTAACCTTCATCCTATGAACGGTTTACAAGTTCCTAAAACTTGTTGGCGACTCTTTTGCTCTATCTTCTTCCCTTTTGGACGCCACCGTACTTTAGTGTATGATCACAGTGGGGTTCAAGCTAGTGGGATTTTTAAAGGCTTGAAATTATTCCCTACAGTTTTTTGGCGACTCCACTGGGGAGGATTTCTATTTTAATTCCTGAATTTGTTTCGGCAATGATTTAGAATGAGTGGATGAGACTCGTAAAGTTCTAAGTATTTCATGTGCGTAATTTTGATTAACATTATTGTCATATGAATAAAAAATATCTCATTGGAAGACCATCCGTAATGAGTTAAAAACATAGGATTTTACACGTAGGAAATTTGAGGAATATCTTTCACAACTAGGACTGAAATAACACCGCGCGGAACAGGAAAATTTTATCGAGCACAGAAAGCTGCTGAGGCATGTGGGAAGTAGCGTCAGGGGCCAGAGCTTGGCGCCAGCATTTTAGTCGTAGCGCCAGACGCCAGTATTTGCGCCAGGCGCTACAGTTAAAAGCTGGCGCTAGTCTCTGATTGCTGGCGCCAATTTCCCCCAATACCGAGCCAGAAATATGCGTTCTAATTTCGACCAGTTTTTCGTATTGTTTGCTCGATCCCACTTCCTGATTGAATTTTTTCTCACTTTTCTGAAACCCATATGTGTTCTACATATGGACATAACCCTCTGGGAATTCATGCTCCATCTACCCGATTGAACGCTCCGTGCAACAAAGGGTACATCCGAGATGTTGAATTCACCAAACCATAGAAGCGAGTTTTTTTCTAAAACTCGCGGTGTCCCATCCACTCGCGCCAACCCTTCACGGTTAGGCTTCCGCGCGGTGCATCTGGACAATTAACCATGGACCCTCTATTGACTAACCATATCCTGAACTTTAGAGAACTAGAGCCATGGTTAGGTTGCGAACGCATTGCATCATATTGTGCCTACTTGACTAATTGTGCATTATTTGTTGTGCATATATATTCTATGTTTCTCTTAACCGTTTGTTGATTTGAGTTGAGAATAAATAAATTAATGACTTAAAGAACTTTGCTTAATTAATTAATTAATTGATTATTTAATTCGAGTTAATAAAGTCTAATTTTTTCAATCGGAATTGACCTAGTACGACTTTAGGCAAACCCCAGTTGACTAATAATACCGAAAACAGTCCCAGACCGAAGCTCCACTATTGGCGCCAATGTCTGAGCTGTAGCGCCACACTATGGTGTGTAGCGCCAGACGACAGCTAAATTGTCTGGCGCCAATCTCCACATTGTGACGCCAGTCTTGTCGCTTGGCCGACAGTTCGGATTATAGGTCGAGTCATCACCTAGGGTCTAATTAACCAGTTTGCTAATTAATTCGGTTAATTTCCGCTGTCAATAGCACCTTGTCAAGTCATTAATCGAGTCTTGGTCACATAGTCTAGCTAGCCACATGGTCATGACACGAGTCTTAACATGTCACACACACTCACTAGTCTTAGCACACACTTTGAGTACACATCACCATGGCCATGTCTTAGGTTCATGCATGAGTCGGTCTTTTCCATCGTTTAAGTTGGGGGTACATTTTATTCCTAGTTCTTCATATCCCTCCATCTAAATCTTTCTTCACATTCTTCCATCTTTCTTCACCTCCTCCATCAATCGCATGTTGAATAAAGTTTGAGTCAAATAATTAACAATAAGTATCCCTAAATTCCTTTCCCACAGTACTTGGTCGAGAAGAGAAGGGCGATTAATCAAGGACAACCTCTTTATTCAAGTCTCGCTTTTTGATAAACCGATTCGTCAAAAGAGGAAGGCTAAGAAGATAATGGCAACTCAAGAAGAAGTCAGTAATCTTAAGAACCAACTGGCTACTGTGACTGAGACACTGAAACTTCTCGCACTTAGGGTCGATGACCCCGTGAAGCAACAACAGATGAACCTCATGCAAGAGAGTCTAAGCAAGCTATCTAGTGACTATAAATTTCAGGGCATGAGTTCGCAAGGGGTCTCGCTGGACAAGGAACTTCTTCCGCATAAGTTCAACGCCACTGACATCCCTAAATTCAAGGCAACAGATAACCCTTACTTTCATCTAAGAGCTTTTGAAACCATAATGAGTATTAAGGGTATCGATAAGAAGGTTTTCCCCTCTCTGTTCCCACTATCTCTTGAAACCGTTTGCCAACAATGGTTCTTCTCCCTTGACAAGGAGAAAACCTCTACTTGGGAATCGATAGTAAACGCTTTCGTTGATAGGTACAAGTGCAATATTCAAGTTGAAACTGACCATAGACAACTTGAGATGCTAAGACAAAAAGAGAATGAAGGCTTTACTTCTTTCTTTAATAAATGGAGGGAAACTTCCGCCAAGATGATTGAGGTCCCCACCGAAAAGGAGTCTATGAGGATGTTTATCAAGAATCTCCAAGAAAAGTATTCAAAGCACTTAAAATATCAACACAACTTGAATACTTTCAAGGCCGTTTATGACATCGGAATTGAAATCGAAGACGACCTCGCAAAGCAAAAAGCTACTAACAATAGTAACCACGGTGGCTGGAAAGGAAAGAAGAACGACAATCCTTCTTCTTCAGAAAACGCCCACTCTAGTAATAATGTTAGTACCTTTGACCATAATGGTGTCTTAGCCATAGATAATCAAGGATCTAAAAGGAAACCTAGGCGAGAGTTCACACCCATTGGAATGACCTACAATGCTGCTTTCGATCGTCTTTATGTTCAAGGATTAATCAAACCTATTGGCCCTACCGAGGATCCAACACCAGAAAATCGATCTTCAAGATGGAATCCAAATTCCTATTGCAAGTACCATCGAGGAAATGGTCATACCACTGATGAATGCTACAGGTTTCAAAATCTCATTCAAGACCTCATAGAAGCAAACAAGGTCCCATTGCCTCTAGCTAGCGAGAAGACTGGATGATGATGAAGCGAATGACACAAGACAAAAGGCGAGCTACAACGATAAGATTTCATGGCCTCTTTTTCTATTTCTTTTTCATTTTTTCCTTTCCCCTATAAGTCTAGCATAGGCACCTTTTTCGTTTCCTTTAGATTGATTTTTATAGTTTATTCCTTTTCCCCTTTTTAAATAAAATGAGCATTTATTTCCTTGCATATGATCATCACATTACATTGCAAAAAATAAAAAATAAAAATAAAAAAAAAAAAAGAAAAAAGAAAAATAAAAAAGAAAAAAAATCCATGTCGAGCTAAACACAAGGTATACCAATGATTTGAGGCACCCCTTGTAGCCACATCATATCTCCTTTCGCCTTTCTAATTTACAAATCCTTTCTTCATAAACCACTTTGAGCCTCGTCTAACGATAGACCTTTCTTTTTTCAACCTACATTTACCTAACCTTGGGATCGGATGGTGTGCAACTTATGCAATTCTAAAAAGCATGAGTGAATTCAGAAAATTAAAATAAGCAAAAAAAATAAATAAAAGTTTACAAAAGGGCAAGTGTTCCAATGTCTTTGATGTGAAAATATCTTCGATAAGAACACGTCTCAGATTGCGTCTCTTATCAAGTGCTTGGTACCGTGCCTGAGAAACATGAATACCAAGTGAGTGATAGACCGCATGATCGAGATTGCTCACACTTATAAAAATAAAAATAAATGCTAAAGCAAAGAGAGCTAAAAAAAAACAGTAGAATCTCAAGCATGAAAATACAAAGATTCAGAAGCAAGGTTTCACACCTTGGGGGCTTGTATAGGGTCTTGAGCTTTTATCCTCTTCTTCTATAACCTTTAGCCTAACCACGTTACAACCCTTAAAAAGACCTTTTTGAGGTATACACACTCGTGCGAGGTTTGGCTAGAGCTACGTTCGGCCTGATTCCTAACGGATACGTAGGCAACCTCACATCGAGGTGCGGCCGTAATAAACATGCATTCATATTCACATTCACACACTTGCACCATGATCATATCAAGGAATCTCCAATGCTCATCCCTTTTCACTTAGAGCTAGACTTGGGGGCTTGGTCCTTACATCATTAGCTTACCTAGCCTAAGAGTCACCACCATTTGACTCTTTCTAACAATATGTTTTTCCACACACTTAGCTCTTGTGGCCTAGCTTTAGTGTCACTATCACACACTGCACAGATACATGACCAAATATACTTCCCTTTAGGAACCCTTTGTCACGAAATCTTAACATAACGATGAAGCATGCCTTGTCACACCACTCATCACTCATAATTGTCATTACATAGAAGTATGAAGTGCTTAGCCTCCGTGCCTAAGTTACCCAAATACTTTCTTCATGGAGTCAACCATTGAGATAGCCTAGGATGGATTAATCCTTGCACCTTGAGAGATAGTATCGAATGACATTTGACTAAGCTCATTCAACATGCATCTTTAAACTTTCGATTCTTTTTCGCGTCTTTCCTTTTCGGGAGAAAGTCGGTACCCTCCACAAAAATGACGGAAAATTTTTGTGTTTTTGCATTTTCAAGTTGCATAATCAACACTATGCACACATGGGTCATGAGTCTAACACATGTGTCATTTCACTTTGAGTCGAGTCAACCTCGAGTCAGTCAATCAGCGAGTCAAGTTTATACCTTGAGTCGTGTCAAGTCGATGAGTCAAGCAACATTAAACCTTAGGTCAACCCTAAGATAATTTTAAGCCTTAGGTCAACCCTAAGATAATTAAAGAAATTGGCAAAGTTCTATAGTCAAAAATAAATACAGGTGCAGCAGAACAGGGAAGACCCTACTCCAGCGCCTGGCGCCAGAAATATTTCAGCAACGACAGAGCTCGAAGCCTCTCAGAAAGGTGATTTCGACTTCATACAAGCAATTTCGGGTTCCTTGGTACGCCAGTTAGCCCCTATAAGCAATTTGACATGATTAAGTAGTCAGTTTGATTACAATTGCAATAAGTGATCGACCTGATGAAAGATCGTCTCACTTAGCTTAAAGCGCCTAATCACGGAGACACCGACATACTGGTTTTAGCGGAATAAAGTTCAGGCGAGCTTTAGAGATCGACAAACGTTGGTCTTCGGAAATTTTTTCTTCAAGACATTATCGCAATAAACGTTCAAGTACTGAAGCTCTATTGTTCAGAGACGCGTGAACATTTCCATCAAGCTCTTTTGCTCCAGTGACGCGTGGGCATATCATTCAAAAGCTCTTTTGTTCAGAGACGCATGGACAATCCTTTTCAAGCTCTTTTGTTAAGAGACGCGTGGACATTTCCTACAAGCTCTTTTGCTCAGAGACGCGTGGGCATCCTATTATCAAGCTCTTCGTTCAGAGACACGCGGACACATCATTCAGAAGATCATATCAAAAAGAAGCTCTTTGTTCAGAGACGAGTGAACATCGAAACAGCAAGGTGGCGTTCCCTGGATTATGGAGAGTTGTCACAAACAACTGAAGATTGTTTCAAGAGAAGCAATCTTCGATAGTATTCCCTTGGACGCGGAATATTATCAATGCGGATGAGGATTGTTTCGAGAGAAATAATCTTCGATAATGTTCCCTAGGATGTGGAATATTATCATTGCGGAGGAGGATAGTTTCAGGCGAAGCAATCTTCTAATTTGGAAGCAGTTACGGGCGTAGCGGTTTTCAAGCGGGATGGCATTCTCTAGCTTGCAGGAGGTCATCAAAACAGTAAAGCAGCAACAATCGGTTACTTTCAGAGACGTGTGCTTGACGGTGCAAGATACGCGTTTCTTAACTCTTTTATCTGTTTAACTAACGCTAGTTTGCAGGTATCGGCGTTACAAGAGTGATTTAGGATCGAAGAATGTTCTAAATCATTCTCCGTCCCTATCGATACTTTGACTTTTGTTTTCGAAACTTGTGTTTCTCCAAACTTAGTCAAAGTGGGGGCTTCTGTAGACACCCATTTGTGTCTCCCCAAAACCAAACCCGGTGATGAGTACCTTTCACGTCGAATCATAATCGAATGAAACGAAAGTGTGGAAAGGTCTAGTGTTGCGGAAAGTTTTTGATGATACTATTTTTGATTATGATGATTCGTTTACGTACTTTATAATCAAACTAATGGAATTACTTCTCATGAAGTTCATCATTAGAAGTTCGCATCCCTTAATAGAAAGTTATCAATATGTTTACGTGTCTATTCTCGTGGTCATCATTTTTTTTAGTTGTAATTGGTCAACCTTGATTTAAGAGTATAATATATTTACCTCTTCTATAATGGTTGCTATGCCTATGAGTGTAGGCAAGGTTGCCTCCTTGACTTGAATTCTTCGCGACTTAATGTGTGGATCTCTTATCCATTCACCCTTTGTGGCCTTAGGAAGCTTGACCTCTGTATTCTGGTGAGATATCCTTGTGATACGCAGCTGCCCCCGGCAATTTTCTCATGTGAAACATTGGAGGTGTTGAAGCTTGAGCTCAATATTGGCCTTGATAATGTTTTTACCATGCCATCTTATCGTTTTCCAAACTTGAAACTCTAAGCGAAACTTGTTTTACAAAATTTTTAATTATTATTGTTGCTTATTTTTATAGGGACTACCCGACGAGGATGATGCTAATTCGCCTACCAGAAAAAATGAACTGGAGTTGGAGCGAGAATTTTTTAGTAGAGATCATGAAATTCCTATATGTTGCAGATTTCATCTCAGAAGAATAGTGATAAAGAAATACTTTGGAATAGAACGCAAAGTGGGGATAACCAAGTTTTTCCTAAGAAATGCATTAGTTTTGGAGAAGCTAGTCATATACTTAACCCGAGATGAATATGTAATACCATATCAAAATCAGATGTTAGTCGAGAACACATTGAAGAATTTACCAAAAGCCTCAGTCATATGTACGATTCAAGTATTATGATCACCATAGTCCATGTTAGCATGCATCTATCTATTCATTATGCTGGTAGTGATATTGGTGAAAGGTTCTTCTGGAATCTCCTCTGATTTCTTCTGAATTACAGTTTATGGCTTATCAAATTGTACGTTCTCTTTCCCAGGGTTATCTTTTGTAAAGGACTTTTGAGTTACTTTTTTTTGCACGTTCAAGCTCGTACTAGGTACAAGTGGCTGAGTATTTTTAGTAGGAATTTTATTTGCTTTTGGAGTGTCTTTTTTTCTTATTATTTTGTTTCCCTCCAGATCGGTTTTCCTGGCTGCTCTTCCCAAAATTAAAGGGGGTAGGATTAGGCACAATAACCAAAGAATCTTGTGATTGGTCCCCAAGATTAATTGTAGGGATAACGGAATTTCGCTATTAAATTTCGGCTATCAAAACTGTTATTTTATTTTATTTTACTACCTATCAAATCCCGTATTTTAAATTTCGCTACCAGATAACGGAATCCGTTAATAATTCCATTAGTGAGATCCAGCCACCCTCATTACCACCTTCTGGCCACCACTCCCTCCTTAGCCGCCCTACATGCCTCCCCTTCAGCCACCAATAAAATAAAATAAAATAAAATAAAAATAAAAATAAAAACAGCCACCAAGCCCAACCCCTCCCGTTAGCAGCGCCCAGCTCCGTCAGCAACATTCTCAAGCAGAGAGTACCGCAGCCAGGCTGCGGCAGATTGCCCCAAATCGCAGCCCAGCTACAGACTCCCCTACTCAGCAGCGTGCTTGCTCGTCCAGCAGCTCGTGTGGGCAGCAGTTCAGCGCTGCCAGTGCTGGGCAGTCACCGTTGATGGTAATTCGTGGTGGTTTTTAGGTAACCCCTTCCCTTTCCCCGGTGGCCGGCGCCGGCGCGAATCCACCTCCTCCCTTTCCCCTACCCCTACGCAGCCAACGAACCCACCCCCTCCCGTTCTCGCTGCCCCGACCAGCCTCCACAACGAATTTAGGGTTCCGTAAAGAGCTAGGCCTGTAATGTTACGAATCCTTAAGGGTCATGCTGGAAAATTTATAAAGCCTTTTTCCTTGAAAATTTGATTCTAATAATCCAATTTTTACTCGGGTTGTTAGTAATAATCTTACCTTATTTAATAATCCCACTTTTATAGGGCATCTACATCTATTGGTCCCTTATTACCGGTAACATATTCATTGGGTGAATTTATTTATTTAAGTGACATGTGTCACTAAGTAATTGATAAAAAAATAAATAAAAAACTCAAGCATAGTACGAGGCAAATGGAAAAGGCTAGTGATGACGAAGATGGTGATGAAAGATAGCTTCAATACAAAAGAAATTAAGAAAGATTTTGCATAAGAAAGTTCAAACCTTGAAAAAGAGGATCAAAGAAATATGTGAAATTTATTCGCATGTCAATGCAAGTAAACATGCAGATTGGTAAGGAGGGGGATGTCACAATTTTTTTTGGTCGAAATTCAGAAAGACGACAAAATCCACATACACTATAAACTCGAAAATCAACCAAGTTAGCAAAGTTTAGGAATCATCTATCTATCATCTATAAGGGCTTATTCTCATTGACTGAACTGAGCTGAGCTGAACTGAACTGAGCTGAGCTGAACTGAATTGAACTGAACTGAGCTGAGTTGAACTGAACTGAACTGAACTGATTTTAATTGAATTGAACTCAAATGAATATTTTATAAGAGAAGGAAATTAGGAGCTGAACTGAACTGAGTCGAACTGAACTGAACTTATGGTCTGTTCTCATACGTTGAAATTCAGTTCAATTCAGTTCAGTTCAGCTCTTAATTTCTTCTCTTATAAAATATTCATTCCAATTCAGTTTAGTTCAGTTCAGCTCAGTTCAGTTCAGTTTAGTTCAATTCAGCTGAGTTCAGTCAATGAGAACAAGCCTTAACTATATACTAAAGACAAAACCAAAGATGATACGTGTCAACTTCTGGTTAAAAATTTTCCCGCCAAAACTTTTAATTTTTATTTTATTTTTTTGCTTTTTGGTTTTTTTGTCAAAAAATCTTCTTAGAAAAGATTTAAAATACGTAATACAAAGTATAATATTTTCATTCCTTTCTTACAAAAATAATACTTTTTCCTTCCAAAATAATCATTATGTTTCTTCCTTATATATTATACTCAAATATTAACTATTTCATTATTTGATATATTAAGTATCTTTAATTATAATGGCTACCCAACTATTGTAGTTGGATAAGTATCTTTAATTATATGTATAATTTTGGTTTCCTATATTTATCTAATAACTACATACTGTAACATTATGATGAAAACGATGTTTTATTTTATTAAGCATACAATACAATTTTTTAATTAAAGATTAAATTAACAAATCTGTCAGATTTATATATACATTTATTTCTTTAGATAAAATAAAAAAAATACTAAGTATGTAGGTAATTATAAACATATTATCATAATAACTTTTTAAGTATTTAAAATAGGAATTATATGGGTTAAGAAATTATTCTTTTTATATAATATTTTTGCATCAATACACCACGGGTTTTATGTTACACCACATGCCCAAATTATTACTACGGAAAATCTTATTGTGATATTATCTATGCAATAATATGGCCTTTTTTTTTTTTTTAAATTACATTTTCACATTTTAAAAGTGGTCAATTTTATATGGAAGAAGAAAAAAAAAGCTATATATATATATATATATATATATATATATATATATATATATATATATATATATATATATATATATATATATATATATATATATATATATATTTGTTTGTCAAAAAGAAAATTAGTACAGAGCATCACTTTGTTGTGAATTTTAAAATACTTATAGTCAAAGGAGTATTTTTACAAAACTTATTTTGTTAATAAGCTCTTTGTACTTTGTTTGATTTTTCGTATTTTGTTTTATTAGTAAATATTAGAAATAATAAGAAAATAAAAATATCATAGTATGTGGTTTATAATACTTTTTGACAATTTTATTTTTGAAATTAAATACGAATTATTATGTTACAAGCACTAACGATAAATATAATTATAGTGTTACACCAATAATAGTCTGAAAATTATCGTCCATAACACGGGAACTAACCTAGTTGTAGAATATTGATAGGAAATTGCGGTTGTTTCGGGTAAACAATGGGACCTTCGGCAAGGTCTTATGAAATGGGCTGAAGACTGAACTCGGTCCAAGTGATGCTGGGCCGAGGGTTTCCTACACAACAAACACATGTAAACTGGTCTCGGGGGTTGTGTCAAGAAAGGTCCCTCCGATGCCGAAGTCAGTACAGTGCGTAAAGAAGAGAAAGCTATGCATGCAAGAGAATTAATTGCTTAAAGCTATATGTGAATTGGACATTCATTCAACATTGTAGATATCACATCCACTTCCCTACGGATATTGTGTTTAGCCGTGCCTAAGTATGATTATCCTACATCTACAGAAGTTCCAGAGACCGGGTGCTTATCAATGCTCCCAATCTGGAGTACCTTGACTACTGTGATGATTAAGCAAAATATTACTCGATCCCAATTATGCATCGTCTTGTTAAACCACTTCTGGTGGTAATTCAGATGTTAGATTATGATGAGTCGTGGGTTCAAGTATCTTTTCAGCAAATAATTAACCTCATTAGACCCATGTCTTATGTTCAACATTTATCATTGCGCGGTAACTTAATGCAGGTATATATGTCTCAATCTCTATATTTGCCTGAAGCAAATTTATCTTTTTGGTTTTTTCTTCCTTTGGTAGTAAGAGGAATAATGTTTTGTTTAACCTGTGGTTCGTTAAAGGTGTTCGACTACATTGATGAAAAGGTCTTCAAGGATCAACTACCGGTGTATAGATTCCAAAAAAAAAAAGCGTAAAAATAGTGTATAGAAATAAAAAGAATATCTAGTTAAAATAAAAAGAACATGTTATAGAATTGCAGACTACATAACATGTTATTAAATAATGTTCTTTATCTACATGTTCTTTGATTATCAGTATAATGTACTTTTATTTGTTACATAATTTTAATGGTTTATTTTGAAATGTTCTTTGAATTTTGTCTTTAAATTATGATGGTTGAATAAAAATAATGTTCATTACATTATAATATAATGTTCTTTATTGATATAAAATAGCTGAATGTTTTTTATAAAATAGTTAGGAAATTTTGCTAGATAACACCTTTTAAAACCAAATTATTGTGAAAAAACACCTTATAAAATTTTTCTTGTTAAAACACACCTAATACCAGGATTTTTTTGCGAGAACACACCTTAGGGCGGTTTTAGGGGGATTGACTTGGTTTTCCGGCGTTGACAATCACGTGAAGGTCACGTGCCGACAACCTTCCTTTCTTTCCCCCCAGCCTAGCCAACCCAGCCACCGACACCACCGTCTAACCAACCCGACCGCTAACACCACCACCTACCAACCTAGCCGCCATCACCAGCCACCCAAATCATTCTAAACCCACCACGTACACCATACAACACCCACCAAAACCACAAGACCCACCATGAAAACTAACCAAAAAAAACCCTAAGCATCTCCATAAACACCCCTAACCATCTCATAAACAACCTCAAACATCTTGACAAAAACCCTTAACACCCTAAAACAAAATAATAGAGAGAGAAGAGGGTTGGTAGTGGTTTTTCCCCCTTTCATACCTCCAATCGAAAACCCTAAACTAAGGTAAATAAAAAAAATGACAAAATTAACAATTAATTTTATTAAATTTAACAACTTACCTGCCTCACAATTAGGTTAATTAAGGTTCTTTGCAGCAATTTGAGCAAAATATGGAGTTAACCCATTTGATTGATAGACTTTGAAGGTTTGTTGCTAGGAAGAAAAGAGGAGAGAGAAAGTAGTCTAATTAGAGGGGAAAGGGGAAAAAAAGAGAGGAAGGGGTTTTCTCAAGTGGCTGGTGATCAGGTGTTGGCGGCTAGCTTGGTAGTTGGTGGTGTTGGCGATAGGGTTGGCTAGGCGATGGTGTTGTTGTCGGCGGCTAGGTTGTGATTTGGTGGTTTTGAGGAGAAAGAAAGTAATTGAAGAAAAAAGGGGGGAAAAGAAAGAAAGAGTATTGGCACGACCTTCACGTGATGGTCAACGCCGGGAAACCGAGTCAATCTCCCTAAAACCGCTCTAAGGTGTGTTCTCGCAAAAAAATTCTTATTTTAGGTGTGTTTTAAAAAAAAAAAATTATAAGGTGTTTTTCCACAACAAAAGGGTTATAAAAGGTGTTATTTGACAAAATTTCCAAATAGTTATATGTTCTTTACAAAGCAACTATATGTTCATTACAAAATAACTATATGTAATATTCTTTATAAAATAGCTATATATTCATTATAGAACAATTATATGTTCATTATAGAACAACTATATGTTCATTATGCATTTTTTAAAAATAATCCGAATGCACGGAGCATCATGCATGCGCCTCCAAGGAAAAAAAATCATATCTTTGCACTCACAATTGGACTCGTTTCAGATACATCACACAATATCTTCATTTATTTTTGGCTTCTTTTTTTGAACAATTGAAAAATTGAACTGTTCATATAAATTAGAGTTTATTTAGTATATAATGTACTTCAAAATCAACAATATAATGTAATAATAAAGTTGAATTTTGAACGATAGTTTACTTATTTAGTATGGTCATCTTCAGTAGTTAGAGAAGAGACTTTCGATTTTCTACAAAAAAAATAAAAAAATAAAAAAAATTAATAGAATTAAGTTCATGAAATTTGAACTTTGGTTTTATTCTACAAATTTCACAAATTATACAGAGTAAGTAAAGTAACTAATCCAAGTAGTGTTCATTTTATTTTCCACAAATTTTCACATGTACGAGAAATTGAAATATATGTATTTTAAAATTTTACAAATTTTATTAGTGAATTTAACTAAATACTAGCAAATTCAAAGTAATAATTATACCTCCCTCCGTTTTTAAATACTTGCTCCATTTCTCCATGCCCGGAGTTTTAGGAGAAATCGGAGAAATTGGAGAAAGTTATAAAATATGGAGGTAGTGGGGTTGGTGGAAGAATAAAGAATTGCAAAAAGCAAAAGTAGTGGAGAAATTGGAGGAGAGAGAAGATGAAATTAATAAAATATGATATTTGTTGGGTCCATTAGGTGAGAGAAATGAGTTAAATATTGTACAAGCTTTCCAAAGAATGAAATGGAGCAAGTATTTAAAAACGGTCGAAAGAGGAAAGTGGAACAAGTATTTAAAAACGGAGGGAGTTTAGGGGCGTGTTCGGCGCTAGCTTTTGAGTAGCTTTTAGTGGTATGACCAAGTCAACCACTACCCAACAAAAAATGTGAGTGTTTGGCAAAGTAATGGTTCAAGTAGCTTTTAGTGGTGGAGGTAACTTTTATTAAAAGCTAGGATTATTAGCTTTTGAAGTTAGAGGTAGCTTTTGAAGTAGCTTTTTAAAATTTAATGTATAGTTTTAAAAATAAAATATTGATTCTTAAATGTAACAACTAGAGAAAATACAATTTGATATATCGACAGCCTCGACGTCAACTCTAGATGTCTTTTACAACTCTTGAGAATTGGTCTTCTTGCTTATACGTCCGCCAACGTGGGATATCTCCCTCTTCTCTAAGTGAGGAAAATTGATTGAACATGATCGCTACATGAAAAAATGGTCGTTATCACTATCACACGTATACCTTACTGCCAAGTCATCACGATGATTCAAATATTAAGTCAATAATCCTTGCTTTTCAAAAACCATTTCTAATTTTCTTTCTTTAATCTTCTATGGGAAAGTTGGATTCCCCTTCCTTTTTATAAAAATCCGTCTTTTTTGTTCATTTCTTTTTTAGGTGGTAAGTCGGGATGATCCCTCCCATTTGGCAACTAAAATACTTGAAAAATAGTATAATTTTTTCGGACATCCCCATTTCATTCTATTTACAAATTTGAGCACGCTATTTATGCTCCGAAATCAATGTCATGTAAAGCTTATTATGAACCATCTTAATAACTTTAAAATGACAAAGGGAAGAATACCACTTCCTATTATTTGACCAAGATAATTAATTATGTTACTTAATCAAACAATTCATGATAAACATATGCAACATTCCACAAATTAAAAAAAAAACAAACCTTGGGGCTTAAAAAAAAAGAGAAATATCCCCTAGCATATGTATACATGAAATGCAAAAGCCACCTAAGGTTACACTTGGGGGCTACAAAAATATAGGTCTTACCTCGATTCTCGTTTTGAAATAGGACCATATTTTGGAGAATGATTAGAACGATTTTATGAATTATTCTAACACTCCACCAAACCTAAGTTTGATAAGCATTCATTTTCAAACTACGGCACTTTTTAATTGGAATAACTTCACTTTCAATTATCAAAGTACGACAATGATGACAAACACTAAAAAGGGAGAGATGACAAAATTGGATATACAAAAGTTTGCTCACATTTTCATATATTTGTTGAAATAAGTTGCAAATTACAACTTACCTTCATCAATCTTGGACAAAAAAGGCATACTCAATTACGAGCTAGACTTTTCTTTCCATTTTGGGTCCAGTTTTGAAAACAATATGATTATGATTTTTGCCTACTAGAAAAAGTTGCTTTTGAAAACAAACTATTGGACCCTTTTCAAATTTTGAATACTAATTCGAAACAACATGTTTCTAATAAAAATAGTATTCAAAATTTCCTTTCTGAATTTTTGTTTTCTCAAAGAATAAATTTTCAGATTCTCAATATCCGTTTGGATAATACATAAATATTTCCAAAAGGAATGAATCAAGATTCGACTTCTTCTTGACTCGAACTTGTTCTCGCTTAGTTCTCCTGCGAATATTGGCTAAGGGATGGTAAACGAACCACCTACAAGACCAAAATCAAAGATTGATAAGAACAAAGAAAATATTTGATGTTCTAAATCAACTTTGAGAATAAAATCACCGCAATGATCTTTACAAACGTTTAGACATTAGGTAAGATTACTAAACCTTAAACACAATTGTTTTTGGTTTGTAAACAAGCAAAGAACTAACTTGCTTTCTTGAACATGACTCTAACTTAAATGCAAAATCCAAGTCATTGTCCTAAGTATCTAAAAAACAAAATAGGATACATACATAGGTTCATCCCACTATCATGATTATATGAATGACCTAAACAATAGAAAGTCATTAGAATTACCCCAAAGTGGGGGCTCCAAGGCTTGTGAAATATCAAGAATGCGCGTAATCCGACACATGGGGGCTTCAATATCAACAAAAAAATAAAATGAGATATTCATGCCATTCGAGCTACTTTCGAGAATTACCTAAACTGCAAAAGGTTTACGTAGAACTCGAGCCTTACAATTTTCAAATGCATCACAATGATTTAATAATCATTTTGTTCCTTTGAAAACTAAGTTTACAATTGAACTTGGCCATGAAACAAGTTACATATTCGAGCCATTTTCAAGTTCAAACTTCAAGAACTAATCTTAGTGCACAATTGTTGTTTCAATACCTCAATTTACTCTAGAGATTAGAGAGTATGACTAGTAAAGAGCAAAGAAACAAAATCATGATACATAAAAATTACTTGCTCATACGAAAGTTTAGTACTCAATCATCCATTATGAAAATTGTATCAAGACACATAATTAACATAAGACGAACAAATTCATGAGTTAGAATGTAAACAAAAGACTCCTAAATTCTAAATTAAGGAGTCTTTATTCTAAATTATTCTCCATTAGAATTTTGCAAGGAGGATAACATCTACTTTCTCAAGCTTCAAAACATTGAAAAAATTCGAACTCAAGAGAAAGAATTCAAAAGTAGCAAGAATAGACAAAAAATTTGAACAACATTTCATTTTTCCTCTTACTTGTTCTAATGAATAACCAATATTACTAGACTTAGCAAATTTCTTTGTTAAAATTATGAATGGTAAAAAAACGATTTAAACACACTAGTTGAATCGTTTCTAAGATCCTAGTCGTTATCATAATAAGACGAAACACGGGAATTCTAGACCCATTTCAAGCAACATGAAAGGGTCTAATTATTAAAAACAAACAAGTCATCGAAGTCACCCAACATTGGGGGCTACAATATTCGATAACATAAAATGGGGGATCAAAAGCCCGAAGTATAGCCAAACTACTCTAGTTTGATGATGTCTTCAAAAATTTCCTAAACTAACTAGTTTTGCGCAAAGCTTGAGATCACAGTTTTATAAGTGAATAATAATAACCGTCGGTTATTTTTATCATTGATAAAACCAATTTTGTAACTTACGCATGAAAAAATAAACATGAGTCGTAAAGAACAAATTCATGCTATTATAAAAGTTCAAAATTTCATTTATTATTTTAATGCCTAATTGTTGTTCTAAACACTTCAATTTACATTAAAATTAACAAGTATAGTCTATGTGAGCAAAACAAAAGAGAAATAAAGTTCAAGCACAAAGTCAAAATTAGAACAAAAAAAAAAAAACACATATATGCTTGATATGCTTATATAGGATCAATGCTAGGCTTTACAACTTCACATGAAATTTTGTTGCAATACAAACAAACAAATTCATGAAAACAAGTCGAATGTCACCTATACTTGGGGGCTACGATACCTGCAGTTAAACTTAGTAAACGGAGGCTTCTAACACCCACAAGAGCCATCCTATACCAGTTTCAACTAAGCATTCAAGGGATTATATTCTAAAATCTCAAAGAATCAGCTACTCTTAGGCGGACAATAGTAACACCAATATAATTATCGTCTACCAATCAATTTTGAAGTTTGAACATGGAAAAAAAAAAAAAAAGGAGAAAAAAAGAGAAAAAAAGCTAAGAATACACTTCGTGCCATTTTTTCCAATTTTAAAATTTTCAAACATAATTTATGAAAGTAATATTAGTTCCAATACTATAATTCACTTCATAATAAACAAGTATAACCAAAATGAGCAAGTAAAACAACAGATTCGAAGGAAAAAAGCAAGAACATATTTAAACGAAGAAATGCTCATGCAAGATTCAATACTTAACTCTTTTTCATGAAATTTGTTGCAAAATGCTCCTTAAACATATCATAAAGACATGGAGCGAACAATTTCATGGAAATAAGCCGAATAAAAAAACCATCAAATTCGAAATTTTGGGTTAAATGGTTCGAAAATCGCCCAAAATTCAGCCAAAAGAGAATGTATTTTAGCAAAAACTTACATAGGATTATGGAAAAAATGAATAAGGGACGAGATCTACTTCCTTTAACTTCGAAAAAACAAGAAAATCCGAGCTCTTTAGAGAAAGAAAGAAGCGAAAATCGTGAAGGAAGGAGAGAGAGAGAGAACAAAATGAAAAATCGCGCTCCGCGATTTTCTTTTTGCTGAACTAAGTGTCGCGCGCAACTGAATCAGTTGCGCGTGACAGACCAACGCAACTCAGAATGATGCGCGCGCCTAGCCGGCGCGACCTACGAAGTTGCGCGCGGATACTGGTCACTAAAATGACCGGTATCCGGATTTTGATCCGTTTGATCCACGACGAGTTTGTGGACAGCAAGATCCGGGCTAATTCTTGGCATCTCTCACTAGTAGAAAAAAGCAAAAAGGCACCCCTTAATTGCCACCAATTAAGTCCAAACTGGTGGTAAAAATAGGCTAAAAAATGGGCGGGCAAATGAACCAGGAATACCGACACCGGTTCAGTTCAAACCGGTGGCAAAAACATATAGCCCACCGATTTTAACCGGTGCCAATGTGAACCGGTGGGTTTGTTAATTTAAAAAACAAAAACCCACCCCTTTTATACTTCCCAACCCTAACTCTCCTCTCTTTCTTAGCCGCTCTCTTTCTCTCTCATCTCCTCCTCTTTCCTTCTCCTGCTCTCCCAGTCTCTTGTTCTCCCTTCTCTTTCTCATCTCAATCTCCTTCTCCCTCGTCTCCCTTCGATATCCTTCTCCCTCGTCTCCTTCTCCCTCGTGTCCTTCTCCTTCTCTTTCATTCGAAGACCACCACGAACACATGCAACACCGACTTTTCCACCACCACCAAGACCACTATGAACGCATGCATGAGCAAGGTTAGGGTTTAATTTCAGGGTTTAATCCAAAATTATTCGAGGTTAGGGTATAATTTCTTGATTTTTCTGGGTTTAATTTCTTGATTTTTCTAGGTTTAACTAATTGAGTTTTTTAATCGATTTTAATTTGATTTTTTTTTTAATTTAGTCGATTTTATTCGAATTTTTTTTATTTTAATCGATTGTAATTCAAGGGGGGTTTTTTCCAAGCTCTTGAATTCGATTTCAATTTCTGGTTTTTTTTCGAGCTCTTATATTCGATTTGAATTTCTGGTTTTTTTTTTTCTGAGTTTTTAACTAATTTCTCGGTTTTTGTTTTTATTTTTGTGAGTTTTTTTTTCTGGGGTTTTTTTTTTTTAATATTTTTTTCGTAGCTTCTTTATTTTAATCGATTTATTTTTTTGTTTTAATTGGTGCAGGTATATTGATTTAGATCTTAAGTCGAAGAATCAAGATGCAAGAAAATTGATTTAGATGTTGTATGGGTTTTTTTTTATTTTTTTATTTTGATGTTGTAATTTTTTTTATTTATATGTTGTAATTGAGCTAATTTATTGATCTATATTGTAATTTTTTTTAATTATATATTGTAAATTTTCGATTATATTGATTAATATTCGATTTATATTTTGATGTTCTTATTTATTTTAGTCAATTTAATTTTTAAGTAAAAAAGACAAAAAATAATTATTATTTATTTTTTGGGAACCGGTGCCAAAAAACAGTGAATTATTTTTTTAGGTCATTTTTGGCACCAGTTAACCGGTGCTAATAAGAAGTTTTCCCACCGGTTCAAACCGGTGGCTTCATGCAATTATTGGCACCCCCCAAATACTCACCGGTTCAAAACCGGTGGCATTAAGGGGTTTTGAACCAGCGCCAATTTCGTTTTTCCACCTAGTGTCTTCCAATTTAAAGGAAAAAATGTCTTTGAATTCCTTATGCAGATGGTGCAAGTCTACACCCATCTTTGCAAAAGCAGTCGTCCGCACCTTAACAGTTCTCTATGGACGACTTCGTCCGGAGGAATATCAATATGCTCACTAGGTGGATGGGGACGGAGGTCGTTTGACCGTTCCCTAGTTAGTGATTGCTATTGCTTTTATTTTTTGACCACCACCAGCTAATCACTCTTCCTTTTCTTTGAACCTGGTGGGGCCGGATGGTTATCCTTGATGTCATCAAGGTTAATCAGCTCCTTCCCCTGTCCGGCTACTGCAGTTGTAGATTTAACGTCTGAGAGATAGCACTCTCTAGCTGTCTTCTGATCCTAGTTTAGGGAGCCAACAGAGCCATCATCTCTCTCTTACTTGATCAGCATGAGGGATGGGATGATGACGACCTTACACTCATTTAGATTGGGTCGTCCAAGGATAATATTATAGGTGGTCACCTCTTCGACCATCAAGAACCGGACAGTCATGTGCCGCCATTTTCCCTTTTCCCCCAGCCGGACAGGGAGATCTATCCGCCCGACTGGGTGCACCACTCCTCCCCCAAATCTAACAAAGGGATTGGAGACATCATGCATGCGCTATCTAGCTAATATTTAAGCTTGGAGAGGCACTTGTGGCTTATGATGTCAGAGGAGCTTCCTGTGTCAATCAGAATGCAGCGAACCAAATTTGTCGGCCACTTTGCACTCGATGACCACAAGGTTATCAAGTAGCCGACAGACTTTTCCCCGGTCCTTCTCCGTGATGACTACTTCTGGGAAGGTGGTAGTGCCAGACACATGTCCCTCTACAACATAATTGACCATCTTTCTCAGATGGTCCGTTGTGCCCAGCATGGTTGGGCCACCTCCAGCAAATCCGCCTACTATGGTGTAGACTGGCTCCTCATCAATGTCTTAACTACCAGTAGGCTAGTGAGTCAATTTGGAGGACAGCCCCGGATTCGATTTAAACTACTAGTAGGTAGAATTTCTTTTCTTTACTTTAGGCTTTAGCTAAAGAGTCGACAGGCGCACTAAACTATTCGAGAACATACATTTCTTCATTGGAAGAAAATACCATAGTTAGTGAGCTTACTAGCTTACCAGACAGTTAGGGTGTCGTCCACCCCCTGTATAAAGAAAGCAAATACAGCAATTAGTGAGCCTACTGACTTGCCGGACATTTAGGGTGTCGCCCACCCCCTGTATAAAGAGCGAGATGCGATGTCGCATCTATGTAGACACGTGCCCCATTCTTGAGACATGTGTTCTCATCTTGTGGACAAAACTGCTGAAAGAGTTGCCGGTTTTCTTCTTTCTCCCCGGATTTGCCTCTAGTCCTGAGACATGTATTTCTATCTTGTGGTTACTGCGTACTGCGTTTTGACAAGAAAATTGTCGAGAACTTTATTCGCATGTTAGGCTGCGAAAGCCGAAACACCATTTTTATCATCTTTACAACTTGTTAAAATCACGCTAAAGTTTTAATGATATATCGAGGGACTTTAGACCAAAGATGACATGACTTAGAGGATATCATCCCCTTTACTCCTTTTTAAACTGATTTCTTCTCATGACGTGACATCACCTAGAACACCTTTACTTGTAAAAGCGTTATACAATTGCAAAGGATCAATCTAGATTCTTTAGCGGGTTAAGACTAGAAAATTCACTTGAGGCAAAGGTTTAGTAAGTGGATTGACCACATTGTCATCCGTTCCAACGTTCCAAATTCGGATTTCACCTTTTGATTTCCATTCTCAAATCATTTGAATTCACCGATTGACATGTTTGACCTTCTGATGTTCCCTTGGCTCTCTAGCTTGAGTAATAGCTCCATTGTTGTCACAATAGAGGGCTATTGGACCCTTGATTGAGGGTAAAACATCAAGTTATTCAACGAACTTACAAATCCAAACAGCCTCCTTAGCTGCTTTAGCAGCTGCCAAGTATTTGGCTTCAGTTGTAGAATCTGCAGTTGTACTCTACTTGGCATTCTTCCAACTAACAGCTCCTTCATTTAGACTAAACACATTTCTAGATTGCGATTTGAAATTGTCTTTGTCTATCTGGAAGCTCGTGTTGGTATAACCTTCTATAATTAATTCCTCTGAACCACCATAAACTAGGAATTTATCCTCCCTTTTCAGGCACTTTAGGATGTTTTTTGCCACAACCTAATGGGCCTCTCCTGGATATGATTAGTAACGGCTCATATCACTTAAGGCATATGATATATCTGGCCTAGTACATATCATGGAATACATGATCGATCCAGTAAGCGAAGCATATGGAATCTGATTCATTCCTACCCGCTCATCGGGTGTCTGTGGACACTACTTGCTTAGAGTTATGGCATGTGACATTGGCAGGTGACCTCTCTTGGACTCCTCTATGCCATATCGAGCAAGTACCTTATAAATATAAGTACTTTGACTCAATCCTATCATCCTTTTCGATCTATCCTTGTAGATCTTGATGTCTAATATGTACTAAGCCTCTCCCAAGTCTTTCATTGAGAAACACTTTCCGAGCCAGGCCTTTACAGACTCTAACAACGGAATGTTGTTTCTAATGAGAAATATGTTATCGACTTATAAGACTAAGAAGGCGATGTCACTCCCACTGACCTTCTTGTAAACACAAGATTCATCTGGATTCTTGATAAAACCAAACTTACTGATGGCTTCATCGAATCGCAGATTCCAACTCCTGCTTGCTTGCTTTAGTCCATAAATGAACTTATTAAGCTTATAAACCTTCCTAGCATTGTTTTGGTCGACAAAACCTTTAGGCTGTGTCATATACACATTTTATTCCAAAATACCATTGAGGAAGGAGGTTTTGACGTCCATATGCCATATTTCATAATTGTAATATGCAACAATCGCTAGGAGGATCCGGACGGATTTAACCATTGCGACAGGATAAAAGGATTCATCGTAATCAATACCATGAACTTACCTGTAACCTTTTGCTACCAATCTAGCTTTGTAAATGAATACATTTCCATCTTTGTCGGTTTTAAACTTGATAATCAACTTACATCCAATAGGTTTGTAACCTTCGGGTAAGTCAACCAAGTCCCAGACTTAATTTTCAAACATGGAATCCATTTCAGATCTCATGGCCTCTTTCCATTTAGCTGAATCGGTGCTTGCCATCTTTTTCTTGTAGGTTGCTGGTTCATCTCCATCCATTATCAGGATGTCCTTATTCTCTATTAATACTAAACCAAAATATCTATCAGATTGAGAACTCGGCCTCTATGACCAACGTTGGGTAATGGACTGAGCATTTGTATTGTTGGTTTGACTTTGTACATTTTGATCATTTTAACCTACGTCAACAGATGCTATTTGATCACTTTGATTGTCATTCTGATTTTGTTGCTCATCCTCACAAACTTTGTTGAGTTCAATTTTCCTCCCACTTGTCATTTTTGAAAGACACCATCACGAGAAACAAACACTTTGTTACCTGGTTTGTTGTAGTAGTAATACCCTTTGGTTTCTTTTGGGTAGCCCACAAAGTAAACCTTATCAGATTTGGGATGAAGTTTGTCAGAAATCAATTTCTTGACAGATGCTTCGCATCCCCATATCTTCAGAAAAGACAACCTAGGAGGTTTCTTCGTCCATTACTCGTATGGAGTCTTTTCTATAGATTTTGATGGAGCACGGCTCAGTGTTAGTGCCGCAGTTTGAAGTGCGTGTCCCAAGAAAGAGATAGAAAGATCACTAAGACCCATTGTTGATCGTACCATGTCAAACAAGGTTTGATTTCTCCTTTCGGACACTCCGTTCCATTGTGGAGTTCCTGGAGGTGTTAGTTATGAAAGTATACCCTTTTCTTTCATACGGACATCGAAATTTAGCTCAAGTATTCACCTCCTCGATCCGATCGAAAGGGCTTTGAGTTTCTTGCCAAGCTGATTTTCAACTTCACTCTTAAATTCTTTGAACTTTTCAAGCGATTCAGATTTATGCGACATGAGGTAGACATAGCCATATCTACTATAAACGTCTATGAAAGGTGATAAAATATCGATGTCCATTTCTTATGGCGGAGCTCATTGGTCCACATACATCGATGTGTATTAGACCTAATATGTCTCCTTCTCTTTCTCCTAAATTGGACAATGGTTGTTTGATCATCTTCCCTAGTAAACATCCCTCGCAATTCTCAAACAATTCTAAATCGAAAGAGTGAAGAACACCTTACTGTAGAAGTTTCTTGATGCGTTTAATGTTAATGTAGCCAAGGCGACAATGCCACAAGTAAGTCTGATTTGACTCCATGGTCTTAGCTCTTTTGGTATCATAATAAACAATTTTGTCTAAACACACAAAATTGTCATTTCCATAAATGTAAACAAGACACATAACAAAAGTCTTGCGATCAAAGTTAAAATGTCGTCCAACGTCATGAGATCAAAGTATGGTAAATAAAACTAAACAAGTTTTAAAATCTAGACAACACATGAGATTACAAGCTTTCATAGGATAGGTTATCTTCATCTTCTACTTGTGTACTCATGTCCACTTTAAAAGCGCCGGTCACTTTGTTCCTGAAATAGGAGCATAAAGTGAGTAAATTTTCCGGTATATAATACCTTATAAATTGCTTATATTCAAGTGTAAAGATGATACCTGAGATTGAGGCTCCTTTTCCTATTGCCTTGCTTACTACAATAGAAGCAGCGCATCTTTGCCTTGTTCTTAAACTCTTTCTTCTTGAGCCTCAGAGCAAACTTAGCCGCCTTATAAGAATAGATTTTCTAGATCTCTTGGACAACTTCCTTGTAGGATAGTTTGTTCCTATTGTTGGTAAGTCGCATCTTAATTGCAACATACCTTGAGTGGAGTGAGCTTAAAAGCATATGAGTTGCTTGCTCATCCTACACCAGTCTACCAATCAGCTCTAAGTGGTTCAATAACCTTGTCATCTTGAGCATATGGGCTTGAAGTGGCATCCCGGGCCTAAGTCTTGCACTATAGACCCTAGCCCATACTTCTTGCCTCTCTTTGCTAAGACCCCATCTTGCGGTGGCTTGATCCTCATGTTAGACAGTGACCTAGTCACTTAGTCTATATGGCCATCATAGTTTCCCCTGTCGCTCTTTGTGATCCTCAGATTGACCACATCTTCTAGATCCTTGAGGAGTATATCCAGAAGGTAGTTAGAGAATTTCTTCTTCCACAGTTCTGGAATGGAGTTTGCCATGAGTCGCGAGACTATCTTGCAATCCTTATGAACTTCATCGCTCATAACCCCTTTTGAGTAAAAACTCGAGATGGGAGTATCCAAGATATGCTATAGGTAGCAATTACGGAGGGTCATACGTAGTTCTTCCTCCCATTCTTTGAAGTTTTCCAAAGTCAAGCTAAATGGTAACTTCTCGGGAGTTCTGGGAACATTAGATTGTTGTCGATAGTTGAAGACATGATTCTATAATTTGAAAGAATTTTAAATGAAAAACCATTCATAATATTTAAATAAGATTGAAATCATGAATTTTAATCAGATTTATTTAAAACGTCTTATTCACACATTAAAATTGTCACCACTTTGGTGAGAATAAGTCGATTCTAAGATCCAAATAAACAAAGAGTGGTTAAGCATGATTTGGCTTGTCTTAACACTCGGTCTCTTAAGGTAAGCAACGCTTTGCTAATAGCTCCAAGCCACTCTTGGTTGAATAAATCATCGCATCTAATGCTCTCTCAACAATTTATTCACTTTTCAACGACATGTTAGGACTCCATCACTCATATCGTTGAGTATAACCTAAACAAACTTGCATACCCGGTATGCCTTATGAGTCTAGGGAGTAATAGTGGTGCCTCTCTTTGGCGTAGCCCATCACTACTCTCAATAGGTCAATAAGTGTTGTTTTGGAATGACAATTTCACTCAATATTTTAGGGACCTAGGGTTTCTATGTTGGTTGATTTAAGTGAACTTAATTAATCATCACAACATTCAAAATCCTAAACATGCATCTAACATATAGTTCTAATATAAATACTCATAAATATATATTGAAAATATAAATAAAGATGCATTTGGAAACTAGAATGACCCCTTGAATCTTCAAGTCTTCAAGGGACGGCTTTTGCAACTTCATGGCTTCGTCTTCTAAGAACCTCCACCACCCACGTAGCACTATCTAGGTTGACCCTAATAGCGTTTGCTACGCGTTACCTGGTGCTAGGCACATGCCCCACGGCTGCTTACCCCTTCGCACTAAGCACCAAGCACAAAGCATCAAGCATCAAGCATGCACTAGTTGTCCACGACTTGCACATCACAGCAGCCCGCATGCATGCACGACCACATCGTGCTGCTACTCAGCCTGTGCTGCTGTGCGGTTGCTGTGGCTAGGCATACACAACCACACTACCTTATGTGGTGTGCACCAAGCAGCCCCAACTCGGCAGCCACATTTGGGTTGCATAGTAGCTCGCTAGCCGAGGGGTCTTGCTTGGTTTGCGTGCCATACTCTCGGCATTGAAATCTGAGTTTTTGCGTGACTATTTTATTAATTCTAAATTAATTTATAGAACTAATATAGTGAGAAAAAAATGAAAAAATTAAACAAGTCCAACTTTAATTAAAATTTCACAAAAGTGCACACAACAATAATTATTTCCAAGAACCATTCTTTAATAAAATGGGTTTAACTTGGTGTAATAAAATAATAAGTGTAGGGGATAGCTTCTCCTGAGCTATTCCTTCCAGCTGGGCTCAAGATTGGAAGGCTACGCCATGAAAAGAAGAGTTGGCATGAGCGACCTCATACCACCTCTTGAGGGGCTAGTTGTATAGGATAGCTCCCGCTCTATCGCCCAGCTCCTAGGGGTGCGCACTCATTGCCGAGAGACCAACTGTGAAGGGCTCACCAACCAGAAGGAGTCAGCTCACAGAGCTGACCATGCTGAACTCTCCGCGAAGGAGAACGTACACCTATAAATAGAGGGCCAAGTACAACGGAAAAGAGGTTAGACACACAAGTTATTACACTCTCTACATCTCTGTAAGTACACTTTCTCTCTCTAAACACTCTCTAACTTAGGCATCGGAGGGGGGTTCCTTAAGCCACCCCCGAGGGCAGTTTACGTGTGTTGCCTTGTGTAGGTTGTCGACGGGGCCCAACTCACCCAGCTGAACCCTTGGATCCACACTTGAAACAATTGGCGCTAGAAGGAGGGGAAGGATCATCTAACCTGAGGTTCACCAACTGAGTTAGGGACTTGTTGACAAACCACCATGGCCGGGGAGGAAGCTGTACAAACACCCGTACCCAAATCCAATGACACCAACCAAACACCACAAAAAACACCACCAGCAATCGTCGATCCCAAAGGATCCTCCGCAAAACCCAAATCCACTATCTCACAAAAATCCAACCCCATTAGATCGACGTCAGCTGCAGTTAAAGCAGCGTCAAAACCAGTCGATCCGATAGGATCTAGTTCCATTTTCAAATACGGTATGTCGTTGACAGGCGCGAACAATGAACCCATTGTTTCAGCACCCATAGCCCAAAAACCGCATCTCGTAAACATACCAGCCATCCTGCTGAACCTCTCTAAGTGTAGTAAGGAGCAGCTGGCAGCGATGAAAGTAGTCCTCGTCAACTTTGGTAAGGGAGCGAGCTCGTCACCAACAGCAGCAGCTTGTCAGCACCCACAACCCTCACCCTCGAGCAGAAAGAGCTCGTCAAGCTAAGGAAGAAAGTACTTGAGTTGGAAGCTCGCAATCTGAATCGAGAATGAAGCGTGGAGGAAATAGTTCAGGCTAGGGTCAGCCCGAAGAGGCGAGTTCTCCGCAGCAGGTCTCCAGCCTCTGAGCAGGGACACAACCCGGATAGGGAGAAGCGAGCACGGATCCAGGTTATTCTAGATGATTCCCCATTTTGTCGGGAGATTCTAGAAGAACTAATGGAGAAGATAAAGATGCCGAGCTGCAGGTACAACGTAACCACAACGCCTAAGAGCCATATATCAGCTTTTGAGAATCACATGGTGCTCTATACCATGACGGATTCAGTCTAGTGCAAAGCATTCCCATTAACCCTAGAGGGGCTGGCTGTAGATTAGCACGGAGCCATTCCAAAAGGTTCTGTATACTCATATAATCAGCTGAAAAGGATGTTCATGGAGCATTTTTAAACCTTGGTAGATCAAACTAAGATGACAACTGAGCTGATGTCACTAGCTTAGGGGAAGGATGAACCCTTGAGGGAGTTTATCACCAAATTTAACAAGGAGGCAACAACCATTCCGAATATGAGCCAGGAGGTAGCACTGCTTGCAATGCAGAGCGGTTTGCTACCAGGCTCACCATTCAGTGCGTATATGGGGCGTAAGAGCCTTAGAAAGCTAGCTGAAGCGCTAGGTAAAGCGCACGAGTTCATCAAGGCAGACGAAACTAAAAGAGCAATGCTGAGCAGGAAGGCGCCAGGTGACCGAGTTAAGCGGGCAGAGGTCACCCAGGCAGAAAACGCAGCCAGGGCTGACCAGCCAAGCAGAGCTGAACAAAGCCGCAGAGAGGTGGATAGAGCTGTTGGGGTGAGAAGGTCAGATCCGAATAGAGGAGGAAGACCTGGAAGGTTCGACCAATATATACCACTGACCCACTCGAGGTCTCACATCTTCAGCGTGAACAAAGCTTACGATAAGTGGCAGAGACCCCCAAGGATAGTTAATAGGAATCGTGGTCCTAGCAAGTGGTGTGACTTCCATAGAGACCATGGCCACACCACTGATGAGTGCACACATCTGAAGGATAACATAGAAGATCTAGTCAGGAGAGGGTTAAGTTAGTTCAAGCAGCATGCGGATCCTCCTAGAAGAAGGGATGAGGATAGAACAGGTCGTGACCGCAGAGGAGGTCACAAGGGTCCTGCCGAGGACAGGAACAGATATAGTAAGCTAGAGCGCAGAGTGCATGTGATCAGTGGAGGACCACCACATGGGGGAACGGTGAACAAGGCACGGGCAGACTTGCGGGAAATGACACATTAGATAAATTATAATGAGAAGCGCAGATGGCCACCTCTTCCCCAGCACCTGCGAGCCACATTTGATGAATATGACCAAAAGAGCATAATCTATCCTCATGATGACTGTAGACACCCATTTGTATCTCCCCAAAACCAAACCCAGTGATGAGTGCCTTTCACGTCGAATCATAATCGAATGAAACGAAAGTGTGGAAAGGTCTAGTGTTGCAGAAAGTTTTTATTTCTTTTTCTCTTCTCCCTGTTTTTGAAAACTTTATTTTTAAAGAAAATAGCCAATCCAGTTTGGTTGGTCCATGATATGGGTCCAATAGTGGTATAGTTGGATGGGGCTTGCAAAGACCATTCCAACGATATATTATAAGCCCAATTCCGATGAATATTGAGGAAATTATGGCCAATTTACTAAACTGGGCCCGGTTTGAGCTTTAAGTACGACCCAATGATCTAGGGGAGGGCCTAATATGATTTATCATTCCTAATGCAATTAGGAATGGTTTTGGTCATCTAGAACATTCTAGAAGGTTTTATCATTCTTAATTCAGTTAGGACTCTTCAGAGTTTTAATTAGATCAAATAGCATTTTCGACTGAAATTATATTATTTTATCTTCCAGTACGGGAAATTTATTAGATTTTCGAAAACGCGTTGAAAGCCGGTTTGGCGTCCAACCCCAAGCCTTGTCGCCTGGAATCAGGATTGGCGCCAGACGCCAGCATTGGCGCCTGGCGCTAGCCACTGGTCCTGGCGCCAATGAGCCAGGGCTGGCGCCAAGGTGTTTCTTTGGTCTTCAGACTCTGTTTTTATAAATTATCTTTTTTTGGATGATTTTCTCTATAAATATCGTATCAAAAAACTCCGTTTTCATGCATCTACAATTATCATTCATCTACAATTATCATTCATCAACTCTCTTCATTCATCAACTCTCTTCATTCATCTACATCATTCATTCATCAATTTTCAATAACATTAATCTTTTATGCATTCTTTCTTCTTTGCTTTTTAACACAAAATTCCGCATTCACGAGATCTAGAAACACCTAGCCATATTCGAAGTTGCCTTCGCCCTAGACGTGAAAGGTTTTAATTTCTGAGGGTTTGGTCCCAAATCTCTCTTTCAATTATTTAATTTAATTGTTTGTTTATTATTTTCCTTGAAGTTACTAACGTGTGTATTTTGTAATTAGAAAGAGGTACGAGGCATCCAAGTAAGTGCTTTAATTGATTTATTGATATTATGATGTAGATATCATGCTTAGATTGTTATTTTGATTCCTAGTATCATGTCTAGGGCAACTTTAATATTAAGTATGATTAAAAGTACGATGCTTCCTATTTTTTTCCTAATATTTATTCATGTTAGTATCATGTTAGGGTTAAAGATTTGATTTTTATTGTTTAGTGACATGCTAGGGTTTGTTATTAATCTTGTTAGTATCATGCCTAGGATCTTGCTATGCTTTAACATGATTATAATTATAATTTATGATTATGATTATGATTGTTATAATTTATGATGATATTATCATTATTATAATTTTTATTCATGATATTGATTATTTATTATGTTGCTTGATATGTATTATATTTTATATTGTTATTGCTTGATCACCTTTATTGAATGTTAAAGGGAATTGGTATTTGCAATCACGCTTAATAAGATAATTAATAATCTTGTTAGGTTAATTGTGATTATAAATTCAAGTGATGGCCAATAATAGTTTATTTGTGCATTAAATTCAACCAACATAGATTAAACAGGTTTAGGGTTAATCTATTGATTGTATGTTAATCAGAAAGCGCACATGAATACGAGCAGAATAAAGTAGAGGCCTATTATTAGGGCAGGTTCAATCTCTTTTAGGTTGGATTTGTACCTTCATCCCAAAACCCTTATTTGGTTCATGACCTTATGGAGTTGACGATCTCTTGGATTGTTAAGGGGTGTAACCTTCACCTCGTGAATGGTTTACAAGTTCCTTAAAAACTTGTTGGCGACTCTTTTGCTCTATCTTCTTCCCTTTTGGACGCCACCGTACTTTTAGTGTATGATCACAGTGGGGTTCAAGCTAGTGGGATTAAGGCTTGACATTATTCCCTACAGTTTTTGGCGACTCCACTGGGGAGGATTTCTATTATAATTCCTGAATTTGTTTCGGCAATGATTTAGAATGAGTGGATAAGACTCGAAAAGTTCTAAGTATTTCATGTGCGTAATTTTGATTAACATTGTGTCATATGCATAAAAAGGTTCTCATTGGAAAGACCATCCGTAATGAGTAAAAAAATAGGATTTTTACACGTAGGAAATTTGAGAAATGTCTTTCACAACTAGGACTGAAATAACACCGCGCGAAACAGGATGATTTTATTGATCACAGAAAGCTGCTGAGGCATGTGGGAAGTAGCGTCAGGGGCCAGAGCTTGGCGCCACACTTTTTGCCGTAGCGCCAGACGCCAATATTGGCGCCAGGCGCTACAGTTAAAAGTTGGCGCCAGTCTCTGTTTGCTGGCGCCAATTTCCCCCAATACCGAGCCAGAAATATGCGTTCTAATTTCGACCAGTTTTTCGTATTGTTTGCTCGATCCTACTTCCTGATTGAATTTTTTCTCACTTTTCTGAAACCCATATGTGTTCTACATATGGACATAACCCTCTGGGAATTCATGCTCTATCTACCCGATTGAACGCTCCTGGCAACAAAGGGTACATCTGAGAGGTTGAATTCACCAAACCATGGAAGTGAGTTTTTTCTAAAAACTCGCGGTGTTCTATCCACACGCGTTAACCCTTCACGGTAAGGCTTCTACACGGTGCATCTGGACAATTAACCATGGACCCTATTTGACTAAACCATATCCCGAACTTTAGAGAACTAGAGCCATGGTTAGGTTGCGAACTCATTGCATCATATTGTGCCTACTTGCCTAATTGTGCATTATTTGTTGTGCATATATATCCTATGCTCCTCCTAACCGTTTGTTGATTTGTGTTGAGATCAAAATTAATGACTTAAAGAACTTTGCCTAATAAATTAATTAATTAATTAATTCGGGTCCATAACGTTTTTTTCTTCTTTTAATCGGAATTGACCTAGTACGACTTTAGGCATACCCCAGTTGACTAATAATACCGAAAACAGTCCCGGATCGAGGCTCCAAAGTTGGTGCCAAAATCTGAGCTGTAGCGCCACTGTATGGTGTGTAGCGCCAGACATTTACTAAAAAGTCTGGCGCCAACCCCCATATTGTGACGCCAGTCCTGTCGCTTGGCCGATAGTTCGGATTATTTGTCGAGTCATCACCTAATGTCTAATTAATCAGTTTCCTGTTTAATTCGGTTAATTTTGCTGGCCATAATGCTTAATTGAATCAATATTCGAGTTTAGGCACTAAGTCCCATGGTCTTACACAAGAGTCCAAGCATGTCACTTACACTCAATACACATACTAATACACATGTCTTGACCATGATTAAGGGAGTCTTGTGTGCGCGCGTCATTTTTCGTCATTTTTTTTAGGGGGGTAAGTCGGATATTAATCCTCCAATAAATAATAGTACTTAAGTTCCCTAAACACATGTACATTATTGCTCCCTAAAAATATGCATACTTTTTTAAAAATAAAAACCATAAAGTCAAATTGATTCGAGTCAATTAATTAAAACGCAAACTGGCTTAATTTACAGCGCGTGGTCAAGAAAGGAAGGACGATTAATCAAAGATAACCTCTTCGTACAAGTCCAACTTTTCGACAAACCTATAGCTCGCAAGAGGAAAGCAAGAGTTATAATGGCAACTCAGGAAGAAGTTAACGATCTCAAGAACCAACTGGCTACTGTAACTGAGACACTAAAGCTTCTCGCACTTAAGATCGAGGATCCCGCGAAGCAACAACAAATGGACCTCATGCAATAAATCCTAAGCAAGTTGTCCAGCGACTACAAGTTTCAAGAGCTCACATCCCAGGGGGTCTCGGTAGATAAGGATCTTCTTCCGCAGAAGTTCAATGCCAACGACATCCCAAAGTTTAGGGCAATCGACAACCCATAGTTCCATCTAAGGGCATTTGAAACAATAATGAGTATCAAGGGTATCGATAAGAAAGTTTTCCCTTCTTTGTTCTCGCTATCTCTCGAGACCGTTTGCCAACAATGGTTCTTTTCTCTTGAAAAAGAAAAGACCTCTACCTGGGAATCCATAGCAAACACTTTCGTCGATAGGTACAAGTGCAACGTTCAAGTCGAAACTGACCATAGAGAACTTGAAATCCTCAAACAGAAGGAGAATGAAGGCTTCACATCTTTCTTTAACAAGTGGAGAGAAACCTCAGCTAAAATGATTAAGGTACCAAGTGAAAAAGAGTCCGTGAGATTGTTCATTAAAAACCTCCAAGAAAAATATTCAAAACATCTTAAATATCAAAATAACCTTCATACCTTTAAGGCTGTTTATGATATTGGGATTAATATTGAAGTTGACATAGCTAAATCTAAAGTTGCCAACAATAACTCCAACAGTGGCTGGAAAGGAAAGAAGAACGACAATCCTTCTTCTTCCGAAACCGCCCACTCAAATAATGTTAGCGCCTTTAATATGGGAGAAGTCCTCGCCATGAACAATCAAGGACAAAAGAAACCGTTTAGGAGAAACTTCACTCCTATTGGCATGAGTTATGACACCGCGTTTGATCGGCTACATGCAAAGGGTCTTATAACTCCCATTGGACCATTTGGAGATCCACCAGTCGAGAAGAGGTCGCCTAATTGGAACCCCAATGCACATTGCAAATATCATCAAGGTAGGGGCCATTCTACTGAAAGCTGTTGGAAGCTTAAGGAAGCTATTCAAGACTTAATTGACAGTAACAAGCTGCCGTTGCCTCCTGCCAGTAAGAAACCGAGTATTGACAATGCACCTCTAGCTCACACATTGGCTATCTCCGATGAAGAAAGCGAAGTTGACCCCTCATCTCTCATTAAGCCTTTCAAAGAAACCAATGTCGAAGAGGAAGAAGAAGAGACCTTTTTCGATGTCGAAGATAGTCTTCCAGAACTAGCAAATGAGGTAGAGATACGAATACTCACACTGTATCTGAGGGAGACATCGCAACTGTTACATGAAAATCTCAAAATTTTAAATGAACTTCACAAGGAATATGATGAAGAACCTAAGAAAGAATCCGCACCAGTAAAAACAACTTATAAGGCAAAATACTTTCCCTTACAAGTCACCGAAAGACCCAAGAAGAGCAATAAAGTTTATACTCCAATTGGGATCCCGTATGCACAAATGTTTAAAATGCTCTCCGAGAGTGGCAAGATCAAACCTCTCGAACCGAGACCATTTGAATCATTAAAAAGAACAGATAGATATTACTGTCAATACCATCAGTCAGGAGGACACACCATAGAAAACTGCTTCAAATTCAAGGATTTTGTGCAGAAAATGATTGATAGAAAGGAATTAGTCCAAGTTCAACAAGAAGAGGATATAAATGTTAATGGAGTATGGGACAGTGATGAAGAAGATGTCTATCTAAAAGACATATTAGAACCTTCACCTTCTGTATCATACACCACGGACGACATTTGGGCTGAAGAAGATTCATCAATAGACGTCCTCACAAGATCCGAGAGAATACAACCTCCCGTTTCAATACAACCTATGCCTACTGTACAACAAGTTCCCATACCTATCATCGAAGACAATGACATCGTTAAACAATTCAAGAAGACAAAAGTTGAGATGAATGTATGGAAGCTTTTAGCAACATCTCGAGAACATAGGTTGGCTGTGATGAATGCCTTGGATAAAATCGGGATAGATTCTGACACTACTCCTGAGGGACTAGCTAACTTCCTCACGAGTGATCTCCCTAGTCCAATTAATCTAATCACCTTCTCTGATAAAGATTTACCCCCGGAAGGTGACAAACACTACAAGGCGTTAAACTTCACAGTAGTCTGCAAAAGAATGAATGTTCCCATGACTCTTGTAGACAATGGATCGGCTATTAATGTCTGTCCACTTAGGACTGCGAGGATGCTCGGCATAAATGATGAGGATTTAACTCCGTCCACACAAGGAATAAGAGCTTACGATAATACTCGACGTCAAGCTCTTGGCAAAATAACTCTAAATGTGACGGCAGGAGCAATAGAACATGCTACTACTTTTCAAGTGGTAGACGTCAAAGCCTCATTCAATCTGTTGTTAGGACGCCCTTGGCTCCATGATCTAAAGGCTGTCCCTTCATCTCTCCACCAACAAGTGAAAGCCATAGTTGGAGGAATCCCCATCACCATTGATGCTTCGCCAATGAGGATCAAATCAATAGAGAATCCAATCATCAACGTGGAGCATGACGAAGATGATGAAGACCTATGGGGCTTTAACGAAGAAGTCTCCTTAATCCAAGAGGATGAAAGGACATCTCTTTGCCACGACCCCCATTCCAACATGATTATCAACACTATGCTAAAGAAACAAGGACACTTCCCTGGGATGACCTTAGGAAAGAAGAAGGGGATAGCAAAATCGATAGAGTCACCTGGCCTCCCTAAACTAGATACTTTCGGACTTGGTTTCGAACCGACTCGGAAAGATCTCAAGCGAGCCCAGGACAAATTGAAAGCACGTAGGAACGCTCGCATTCAAAAGAAAGCAATTCCAATGGATCAGTACCCCCTCACACTTAATGGACAGTTTATAAAAGAAGGAGAGGATTATCCATGCCATGAATTTCCCGAACCATTTGTTGTAAATGGCATACGACAACCAGGATTCGAGATTTTCTTGGATTGCTATTTCACTGACGAAATCCCTACTCCCGTCCATAAGGAGAAAGCACCCCCATTCTTTGACTTTAACGTCATGGGACTACTGTTTGGGCGAGAAAAGAATGAGCCAGTTTATGAAGAAGATAACTCCTCACTCATTCAAACGGTCCTACAAAGCGAAAACTTCGACCCCTCAAAGCTAATTACTCCAGCTGAAGGATTACTGCAAGGGTGGCGCAAGACTATCAAGGTGGCTACTCCGAGTGGAAGGAAGATATCGATCACGACAGGACAAGGGCCAATGTTTGAAGAATCGTCAGAGTCAGAGTCAGAGTCAGAGTCAGAGTCTTTCCCCATAGAATCTTCTAAGTCTTTAGCTATAACGCCTCCCCTTCCTTGTTCTTCTCCTAGGATAGTTAATGACCCAGTCCCTGAGGACATATCACTCTTTGATGTAATGATCTCAGAGTATAATAACATCGCTCATTCTTCTTACTTCTCGTGTTTTTCCCTAACCCAAGATGATGAACTTTGCTTAGCTAACGATGAAAAAGATAAAGAATTTATTAAAGCAATGGAAACACTTGAAAAGAAAACACCAGTAATTGAAGAGACTGAAACAGTTGACATCTCAAATGATTCAACTCATAAAAGAGAAGTTAAAATCGGACTAACATTGAATAAACAAGAAAGAACCGATTTAATTTACTTGCTTAAAGAATTTATCGATGTATTTGCTTGGTCATATGAAGATATGCCAGACATTAACAGAGAAATAGCTCAACACACTATACCATTAATCCCAGGAATGAAACCTGTAAAACAAAAGTTACGTCGAATGAAACCCGACGTAGCACTTAAAATAAAAGAAGAAGTTCAAAAACAAATAACTGCAGGTTTCATCAAGGTATCCAAATACCCCAAATGGGTCGCCAACGTCGTCCCAGTTCCAAAGAAAGACGGAAGGGTAAGGATGTGTGTCGACTATCGAGATCTAAATAAGGCAAGTCCAAAGGACGACTTCCCTTTGCCACACATCGATATTCTGGTAGACAAAACGGCAAATCACGCACTTCTCTCATTCATGGACGGATACGCAGGGTACAATCAGATTCTCATGGCGGAAGAAGACATGGAGAAGACAACTTTTATCACACCATGGGGCACTTACTGTTACACGGTAATGCCATTTGGGTTGAAAAACGCAGGTGCTACTTACCAACGTGCAGCAACTGCCTTGCTCCATGACATGATGCACAAAGAAGTTGAAGTATATGTCGACGACATGATTGTGAAATCAAAGGACCGTCCAGGCCATCAAGTAGCCTTAAGGAAATTTTTCGAAAGGTTAAGAAAATACAATATGAGGTTTAATCCATCAAAATGTGCTTTTGGAGTCACCTCAGGCAAGCTCTTGGGGTACGTCATAAGCTCTAGAGGAATAGAGATAGATCCAACCAAGATTAAAACAATCATGTCAATGCCACCGCCCAAGACTGAGAAACAGATTCGAGGATTCATTGGCCGGTTGCAATACATAAGTAGGTTCATATCCAAACTGACAACGATATGTGAACCAATCTTCAAAAAGCTCAAGAAGAACGTACCAGTAGTATGGGATGATGAATGTCAAAAAGCCTTTGACCGGATCAAAGCCTATCTCGCAAATCCTCCCGTATTAGCGCCAGCACTTCCGGGAATACCTCTTAGGTTATATTTGACGGTTACCAAAGAGACAATGGGAGCCATGTTAGCACAAGAGGTGGAAAACAAAGAGAATGCAATCTATTACTTAAGTAAGAAGATGCTCGAATACGAAACACGCTATACACCACTCGAGAAATTGTGCCTCGCTTTGGTGTGGGCCACAACTAAGTTGAGACATTACATGTTGGTGCATACCGTTTTTGTGGTATCTCGATTAGATCCACTCAAATACTTGTTCGAGAAATCAACGCTCAATTGACGTATTTCAAGATGGATAGTCAACTTAGCCCAGTTTGATGTGCGGTTTATGCCACAAAAGGCTATTAAAGGATCTGTGGTGTCAGACTTTCTGGCAGATTTTCCAATAGAAGACTCAACACCAATACAGGACAATGAATTTCCAGATGAAGATTTGATGGTCACCGAAGATGATACTTGGACCTTGTATTTCGACGGAGCCTCAAACCAAAAGGGATGTGGTGTCGGAGTGCTACTAGTATCACCTAAGGAAGAACACGTCCCAATCTCAATAAAGCTTTATTTCGACGTTACCAACAATGCTGCTGAATATGAAGCATGTGTGGTAGGCCTTGAAACAGCTCTGGCATTGGGAGTAAAGAAGTTAAGGATATTCGGAGATTCTTCTCTAATCATCAATCAAATATCTAAAAGGTGGAAAGTAAGGAGCGAAAGCCTAGCCCCTTACTAAACTTATCTGGAAACTCTTACCGATCAGTTAGAGAAGGTAGAATACACATATCTACCTAGAGAAGAAAATCAATTTGCTGATGCCTTGGCAAGATTAGCCTCAATGGTTAGGATTCCCACGGATATCGAGCAAATGCCTCTAACTATCAAAAAAAGGCACAAACCGGCATATATACAGGCTATAGAAGACGACGACCCAGCCCAAGAAGAAGATGAAGAACAAGAAGAAGAACCATGGTACACAGACATTCTCAACTATGTCGCCAACGGAGAATACCCTCCTCATGCTGACAAAAGAGCTAAACGAGCCTTGAGACTTTTGGCTTCTCAATATGTACTCGTAGACAACGAGCTACATAAAAGGGTACCTAAAGGTCGAGCTCTCCTATGTGTAGGGAAGGTGGATGCACAAAGAATAATGAGAATGGTCCACGAAGGAATCTGTGGAACTCATATAAATGGCAAAATGTTAGTCCAGAAAATAATGCGAGAAGGGTATTATTGGACTACCATGAATAGGGACTGCCATCAATATGTGAAAAGATGCCCTAAGTGTCAAATTTATGCCAACTTACAACACGTTCCTCCATCTTTGCTCTACACCTACACATCACCATGGCCATTTTCTACATGGGGAATTGACATAATTGGCAAGATCGCTCCTCCAGGGACAGGAGGCCATGAATTTATTCTAGTAGCAATTGATTACTTTACGAAGTGGGTTGAAGCACAATCATATGCTAAACTCACCGCAAAACATGTAGCACTCTTTATCGAGAGGAATATCATTTGTCGATATGGAGTCCCACATGAAATGATAAGTGACAATGGCACTCACTTTCAAGCCGAATGTGAAGAATTGCTACATAAATATGGTATCCAACATCATCATTCGTCCCCTTATAGACCTCAAGCAAACGGAGCAGTCGAGGCAGCTAATAAGAATTTAAAGATTATCATCGAGAAAATGACAGAAAATTATAAGGATTAGCCTGACAAGCTTCACTTTGCATTGTGGGGTTATCGCACGTCAATCCGTACGTCAACAGGAAATACACCATTTTCTTTGGTATATGGAATGGATGCCGTACAACCTGTCGAACTAGAAATACCATCTCTACGTATTGCACTAGAAAGTAAACTCGATGAAGTCGAATGGACCAGGGCACGATATGAAGAATTGATCCTACTCGACGAAAAACGACTAGAAGCTCTACATCACACTCAGTGCTATCAAACTCGTATGGCTAGACATTTTAATAAGAAGGTCAAGAAAAGAAATATCAAAATAGGACATTTGGTATTAAAAGCGCTAAGGAAAAATGTTTTAGATCCAAGGGGAAAGTTTAGACCTAATTGGTCTGGCCCCTACATTGTCAAAACAATCCTGTCAGGTGGTGCAGCAAAATTAACTGATATGGATGGCAATGAATTCTCAAACATGACCAATTTTGACCAACTTAAAAAATACTACCCATAATTACTTGAGTAGCACGCTCAAGAGAGCTACGTTCGGCCTGATTCCTTAGGAAAGGATACGTAGGTAACCCATTACGGGTGCGGCCACTTTATTTTTCGACATCTCCGCGTTCCAGAATCAACAAAAAGTCAACAAAAGTCGGAAAAGCAACTGGCGTCACAGAACAGAGTCTGGCGCCAGCCAAAAGCCATTAGCGCCAGACGATGGAATTGGCGCCTGGCGCCAGACCTCAATAGCTGGCGCCAATCTGCAATTACTGACGCCAATTCAGTCATAAAATCTGGGCGAATTTCGGTGTTTTTCGGAAAATTTTCGACTTCCGTACTCGAAAGGTTTCCGAAAATTAATTTTTTTTGGTTTTTCATTTCTTTAATAAAATAAATTTAAAGTAACAATTTAATTGAAAGCTGAAATTTCATTAATGAAATAAAATTGCATTGTTAATGGAATTTAAATAAGGCTGAAATAAATTAACTTTAAATAAAAATTAAGAATCTAATAAATCTAAAGCTAAGAAATGTTCTAGTCTTTCTTCTCCTTCTTTGCTCTTTTCCAATCCTTTTCCACCTCCTCCTCTTCATCCATTACTTTAGCTAGTAGGCATCCTTTAGAGGACCTACATTCAATTTTCGAATAGATTGTTTCTCCTTCAGCTAGCACCCCATGCTTCTTTTCCACCCAAGCCTTCTTGTCTATAGCTTTCCTTTTCCCCTTGTCTTTGGTAGTATTCTTCTTCTTAGGCATTGTAGGTGTCTTGAACTCAATTCTTGCACCTAAGCGTTCCTTGGCCGGTGTTACCCTGTCACCTAGACGATTCTTCACATCGGTTCTACCCTGATCAATTTAAGACTTCTTCAGCAACCACTTCTTTACATCATTAGGTAAAGAAGGGGGAACCTTTTGGGTAATCACTTCCCATAAAGGTCTAGCGCTCCAGTAAGTGTCAAATTTATCTACTTCTTGAGATATGGGATACTCATAGGGAGGACGAAGATCCCCGGAAGAAATATTTTGAAGCAAGCCATATTGTCTCTTTACTCTGCAGGGGAAATAATAGGTCATGCGAGACAAGCTTGGAAGACGACAGAAAGGTTGCTTGTTAATACCAACCATCCTTTTTATTTTCCACCATGGGACGACCCACTTGATAGCGAAATCACGTGATTCAAAGACTTTCTTCCACCCATGGCGCCCAATTTTAGGGATGCGCTTCTTTCTTCTCACAAAGCAAGTGGGCATCTAACTTTCAATGTCGTCCGGAGGGCTAATTAATCCTAGCCTCTCCATTAGCCACATCTGTAAAAAATTCCAATGCAAATAAATTAATATTACAATACAAAAATATATTTTTTTGATTTCTGTAATTAAAAATATTAATTTTCTACCTGTAATAAAATTGGAGAACCGCGAAGAGGTGCTTTTGGGTCCCTTTTCAACTCATCTAGACTAATCATAGTCTCTCCAACTATCAATGGCATTGGATTTCTCCCTGATTCAATTTGTTCTAGCACAGTGGTTATAATTGATTGACCCTCATTAATTTTACCACTACTAAGACAATATTGATTAAGCATGCAGAATAAAAAACGCCCTTCTTCTATATATGTGAAAAGATTCAGAAAGCGGTTTATCAAAATAATAGCGTGCGAATTCTTTTAAGTTCACCACGTTGCCATCTACTATCTTTGATAAATCCCTTTCCTTCAAGTTAAAAAAGCGCTCAAAATCCTTATAGTAATATGCATCTACTCTAGGGATTACTACAAAGTCTATTGCAGGGAAGCCTAAAATAGCACCAAATTCCTCTGGAAAAGGGCTAATTTCATCATACCCTATTCTAAAACAATGTGTATCAATGTTCCAATATTCTAAAGCGGTATGTATGAAGTCTATGTCTAGATCTACCCCTTTAATGCCATATATTCCCCCAAGTGAAATAAATCCAATTCTTTTCTTTCTCTAGCATTGAGGGATCGACACCATTCATGAGAATAGTGGGTGAAGGTTTTAGTGGCTAAAGACATGATTATTATTTTTTCTAAAGAGAAGAATAATTTTTTTCGCTGGAATTATGTGAAGAATCGGCTGAGCACGGGGCTATTTATGCACAAATTGCGAGGAATTTCAATCTGACTGGAATACGGAGTCAGCGTAAATTGGCGTCACACACTGAGAATTGGCGTCATCCATCAGCTTTTGGCGCCACACGCTAGAAATAGCGCCTGGCGCCACGCGCCACAGGCTGGCGCCAGCTGGCGCCAAGAAAGCCGGAAGGCCGCGCGTGCTCAGTTTGCGTTTTGATATTAAATTGGAGTCGGTTAATGGCTTTATGACCCAGTTTTAATTTCTTCTAAACATCTTTCTATCCTTTTCTTATTTACTTAAATATAGCAAATTATTTTTTTTATTTTATATTAATTCTCAAAAATTAGCTTTTTTCTCCGTTTTATTTTTCCTTTTTATTTTCTTTTTGGGGGAGAGAGTCGGATAACACCCTCCATCAATAATAAAAATGACGGAATTTTTGCGCAAAATTGTTATCACATTTGCACACACTAACATACACTAACATAATAATAGATAAATTTACAATAACAATAAAGTACAAGTGTCTAAATAACAAGTCAAAGGCAAAGTTCTATAAAAAGTCAAAATAAAATACATATACAGAAATAAACTACGGCGCCGGAGGACGTAGGCCCATCATGCCATAAAACTGCGCCGTCCGAGGAGTCACCTCTCCACCATCTCCGGCCTCAGCACCAGTTCTAGTCTCCGTAGGAGGAGGAAAACTCAAAACAGGACCGCTCCAGCCAAGGTCAACCTGAGGCTGAGACCGCGGAGGCTGCTGCGATGACGAGCCAACCTCGTACATCCCACCACCTCTAAAAGCCGAGGTAACCTCTCCTACCGGTGCAGCAGGAGCACCCTTAGGAGAAGACCCTGAGCCCTCAGCAACATCGGCTCGAGCAGCCTCGGAACGACCACCTCTACCTCCTGACGAAGTGCGACGACGTCTCGAGCTAGACCTCGCCGGCTCTCTTCGCCCCTCAGGCCTCGTACGGGTGTGAGAAGCAATCGGCTGACCCTGCAAAAAGAATTAAATCAGAAACAAGGTAAAAAACTGAAGCCATAATGCAGATATAATGAGTAAAGAAAAGTTACCTCTCGACGACAGGTAGCCGCGTTCCTCATCCGGACGAGTTGGCTCCGGAAGGCATCTATGCATCGTGCCATAGCCGAAACCACCTCGCGTGAGAACTGTCAAGGAAAGTTAAATCAGTAAAAGTGCATGATAACTGAATACAAGACTCTGAAGTAAAACTAGGCTTACCCTAGTCTGGTGACGAGGAATCGACCGCTCCACGAAGCGCTCGCCCTCAGGAGCCGGAGAAATCATCTCCTCGATCGGCCCGTACATCCCCTGGTAGTGGATGGACATACGGGGCGGCACAAACTCAGTGGGACCATCCTGCTAAGACAGAAAAAAATCAGCAAGGTATCACTTGGGGGCTACTCAGCGAAAAACAAAAGTTAAGGATCTTACCCTCACATCCTCGGCCGGTACAGGGGCCGGAGCTAACAAAGGAAGTAGCTCCTCAGCATAACTCCGCCCAAGGATCACATTGGACCGCCAGAGGGAACCAGACTCCTCAGCCATGCTCGACAACTCTCTCTCATCGAACATGTGACGTGGTGGAGGAGCAGGAACAACATAAATATCGGAAGAGTGCTGTCTAGAAACTCTCTCTCCTAAGTACGCAACCGCTCCATAGGTACCTATAAGAATACCAATCAGGTAAGAACATGTCTAAAACGTCGCAGAAGAGCAAGACAAACACTAAAAGTCGTACCGAGATGATCCGACTCCGGACACGTGCAGTAGACAGGTCCACATGGTGGCCGCCCCAAGAGGCGCTCACCGGATACCCCCTCGACGATGGTCTTGCCGGCGCAATGGAAGGAAAGTACTCATAGAACCAGATCTACAAAAAAGCTAAAGTATGAGTAAATGCTAACTAACATATAGGGCTAAACTTTTATAGGGAATAATGTTTACCTCTACGACTTTCCAGAAAGCAGACAGAGCAACATTCGTCCTAAAGGACCGGTGGCGACACGAGTCCCTCAGTGCGCGAACGAAGTCAGTATAGGCCAAGCTGGCCCAGTCATAAGTCCCGATCCGCCGGAGATCGCGAACAGCAGGGAGGTAATAATGCAACGCCCTACTACCCCTGTCAGGGGAGAATGTCCCTGACAACAACATCAGCACAAAGATGCGCACCCGCTGCTCTCGGGTGGTCGCATCGTCATCAAGAGCCGCTGCCAGCGTCGAGGGGCGAATCCCCCTAGCACTGAACTGAGTCGTCTCGACCTCAGCTCGGGCCCGAACAACAATCGGCCCCAACAGTTCCTCGACCTCTGGAGAAAAGACGTCGATACTGTCGTCGAATGGCAGTCGCACAAGTCCTGTGATGAGACTGAAGTCTGCAGGAGTGACCATCATCTCACCCCAAGAAAAATGAAAAGTGTTGGTGGTGTCCCAGAAGAACTCCACTAGAGCACGTACTACGTGGTGACCCCCGCTGGAGGCAACCATAGCCTCGGAGGTCTCGAATAGGGCAACCAATCCGCAAGACTCCCATAGGAGTCTCGTCTCTCGATCTCTGGCGATATGCATCCTATACAAATCGCCTAGACCATCACAGCCAGAGCAGTGATGTCGTGTCCTCCCAAGCTCGGTTCCTCGTCTCACCCTCTCGGAAATGTGGTGGACAGGGGCAAAGAACAAGGTCTGCTCATCCCACTCTGGGAATTGACCAAGCGAAGTGGACGGTGTAGTGTCGTCCTCCACGGGCTCATGCTCCCGTCTAGTGTTTCGGGACCGTGAACCTGAGCCTCGTTGTCTAGCCATGCTACATTGTACAGAATCATCATAAATTAAGGTTCTATAGTATCTAAAGGTTCGTCTAGCCGCATGATACTATGTTCGCAAAAAAAACAGAGTACGTAGTACTAAAACAGAGCACAAATTCAAATTGAGCATGACATCATTTTTTCAAGCAATCAAACAATTTCTTGCAACACTATAGTGATTATTGTGACAAATTGAACAAGAATTGCTAGCAAAAACAACAAGAACGGGCCGCATTGTTCTTCACGACCTTAAGAGGTTCAACAATGGTGGATTGCTCGTTTATTCACCAAATTGAGTCAAACAAGTCTCAAATTACTCCCAAGGCAATATAAAAACATAAACAAGCAATTTCATGGCATAAAATTTGATAAACAAAGCAAATTGAGCATCATAAGTTTCGAATTTTCATGAAATTCGTGAATGAACATGCCAAGAATTCATAAAAACCGGTGTGAGTTGGAGGAAAACTTACATAGATCGGGAATATGGATGAGAAGAGCTTTGATTTGCAACAAATTTGAGCAAATTCGGTTGAAAAACGAGCAAGAACCAAGCAATTGAAGTTTTCGGACTTCTCTCGGACTGTTTCGCGACGAACAGAGAAAGAAATGAACGGAAAATGGAATTTAAAGAAAATTCCCGTGTTGGCGCCAGTCTCTAGGCATTGGCGTCACGTTCTGTTCTTGGCGCCAGACGCCAATTTCAGCGCATGCCGCTAATGCCATAAAGCTGGCGCTGATTGATTTTCAGTGACGCCAAATCAGCCAGCCACCTGATGGGGTTGTGCTAGCCTTCTGCAATATATTTTGGGTTCCTTGGTGCGCCAGTTAGCCCCTCTAAGCAATTTGACATGATTAAGTCATCGGCTTGATTACGTAAAGTGATCGACCTGATGAAAAGATCGTCTCACTAAGCTTAAAGCGCCTAAGCATTGGCTCATTTGCAAAAAGCACCAACATACAGGTTCATTAGCAAAAAGCACCGACATATAGGTTCAAAAGCAAAAGAGCGCCGACGTACAGGCATAGCAAAAGCAAGGTTCAGGCGAACTTTTTAAGGATCGACGGGCGTGGATCTTCGGTATTTTCCTTTGGGAGATTATCGCATCAAATGAGGATGACTTCAAGAGAAGATGTCTTCGACATCATTCCCTAGCTTGCGGAAAGTTGTCACAAACAACTGAAGGTAATTTCAGGGCGAAATTGTCTTTGATCATAGTTCCTGAGGCATGGAAGATGATCATAATGCGGATGAGAATTATTTCAAGAGAAATAATTTTCGATGATATTCCCTTGGACGTGGAATATTATCACAGCGGAGAAGGTAGTTTCAGGCGAAGGAATCTTCTAATTGGAAGCAGTAACAAGGCGTAGCGGTTTTCAGGCGGGATGTCATTCTCTAGCTTGCAGGAGGTCATCGAAAAAAAAAACAGCAAAAACAGCAGCAAATCGGTTACTTTCAGAGACGTGTGCTCGACGGTGCAAGATACGCGTTTCTTAACTCTTTTATCTGTTTAACTAATGCTAGTTTTGCAGGTATCGGCGTTATAAGATTGATTTAGGATCGCAGAACGTTCTGAATCATTCTCCGTCCCTATCGCTACTTTGGCTTTCGTTTTCGAAACTTGCGTTTCTCCAAACTCAGTCAAAGTGGGGGCTTCTGTAGACACCCATTTGTGTCTCCCCAAAACCAAACCCAGTAATGAGTGCCTTTCACGTCGAATCATAATCGAATGAAACGAAAGTGTGGAAAGGTCTAGTGTTGCGGAAAGTTTTTATTTCTTTTTCTCTTCTCCCTGTTTTTGAAAACTTTATTTTTAAAGAAAACAGCCAATCCAGTTTGGTTGGTCCATGATATGGGTCAAATAGTGGTATAGTTGGATGGGGCTTGCAAAGAACTTTTCAACGATATATTATAAACCCAATTCCGATGAATATTGAGGAAATTATGGCCAATTTACTAAACTGGGCTCGGTTTGAGCTTTAAGTACGGCCCAATGATCTAGGGGAGGGCCTAATATGATTTATCATTCCTAATGCAATTAGGAATGGTTTTGGTCTTCTAGAACATTCTAGAAGGTTTTATCATTCTTAATTCAGTTAGGACTCTTCAGAGTTTTAATTAGACCAAATAGCATTTTCGACTGAAATTATATTATTTTATCTTCCAGTATGGGAAATTTATCAGATTTTCGAAAACGCGTTGAAAGCCGGTTTGGCGTCCAACCCCAGGCCTTGGCGCCTGGAATCAGGATTGGCGCCAGATGCCAGCATTGGCGCCAATGAGCCAGGGCTGGCGCCAAGGTGTTTCTTTGGTCTTCAGACTCTGTTTTGATAAATTATCTTTTTTTGGATGATTTTCTCTATAAATATCGTATCAAAAAACTCCGTTTTCATGCATCTACAATTATCATTCATCTACAATTATCATTCATCAACTCTCTTCATTCATCTACATCATTCATTCATCAATTTTCAATAACATTAATCTTTTATGCATCCTTTCGTCTTTGCTTTTTAACACAAAATTCCGCATTCACGAGATCTAGAAACACCTAGCCATATTCGAAGTTGCCTTCGCCCTAGACGTGAAAGGTTTTAATTTCTGAGGGTTTGGTCCCAAATCTCTCTTTCAATTATTTAATTTAATTGTTTGTTTATTATTTTCCTTGAAGTTACTAACGTGTGTATTTTGTAATTAGAAAGAGCTTTAATTGATTTATTGATATTATGATGTAGATATCATGCTTAGATTGTTATTTTGATTCCTAGTATCATGTCTAGGGTAACTTTAATATTAAGTATGATTAAAAGTACGATGCTTCCTATTTTCTTCCTAATATTTATTCATGTTAGTATCATGTTAGGGTTAAAGATTTGATTTTTATTGTTTAGTGACATGCTAGGGTTTGTTATTAATCTTGTTAGTATCATGCCTAGGATCTTGCTATGCTTTAACATGATTATAATTATAATTTATGATTATGATTATGATTGTTATAATTTATGATGATATTATCATTATTATAATTTTTATTCATGATATTGATTATTTATTATGTTGCTTGATATGTATTATATTTTATATTGTTATTGCTTGATCACCTTTATTGAATGTTAAAGGGAATTGGTATTTGCAATCACGCTTAATAAGATAATTAATAATCTTGTTAGGTTAATTGTGATTATAAATTCAAGTGATGGCCAATAATAGTTTATTTGTGCATTAAATTAAACCAACATAGATTAAACAGGTTTAGGGTTAATCTATTGATTGTATGTTAATCAGAAAGCGCACATGAATACGAGCAGAATAAAGTAGAGGCCTATTATTAGGGCAGGTTCAATCTCTTTTAGGTTGGATTTGTACCTTCATCCCCGAACCCTTATTTGGTTCATGACCTTATGGAGTTGACGATCTCTTGGATCGTTAAGGGGTGTAACCTTCACCTCGTGAATGGTTTACAAGTTCCTTAAAAACTTGTTGGCGACTCTTTTGCTCTATCTTCTTCCCTTTTGGACGCCACCGTACTTTAGTGTATGATCACAGTGGGGTTCAAGCTAGTGGGATTAAGGCTTGAAATTATTCCCTACAATGACCCTCTGGTGTTGACGATGAGAATAGCAAGTTGGGAAGTGGATCGCATACTGATAGATGGGGGAAGCTCAGCCAACATCATATACATCAGCGCGTTCAAAGAATTGAAGCTAGACAGGAAAGATCTAAAAAGGGTGAGTTATGAAGTCACCAGGTTCAATGGGTTCAATTGGTCCGGAGGGAATAATCGAGCTCTCAGTCCGAGTAGGAGAAAGGTCAAAAAGGCGCGATGTTCGAGTAGAGTTCCTGGTGATAGACTCTTCTTCACCTTATAACGTGATCATGGGAAAGCCGTTCATTCACAAGATCGGGCGGAGTGGTTTCCACCTATCACCTTGCCATGGCCTACACAACTAATGAAGGGCAGTCGGCAAAGCTCAGGGGAAGCCAAAAGACGGCTCAACAATGTTACATAACTTCCCTAAACCAGCCTGTCAGGACCAGGCAGCAGCCGGTCTTAGAGCAAAGGTCCATTGAGCAACCTGAGAAAAAGTCAAGAAAAAGGAAGCGCGAAGAATACCATAGGGAAAAGGAGAAGCAAAAGCTGGACATGGAAAATTTTGAGCCTATAAAGGAGGAAATGGCTAGGCCACTTCCCAGTGGGGAGCACGTTACAATTGAGCTCATAGAAGGTGATCCTTCGAGAACAGTGAAAATCGGAAAGGATATTGATCCAGGAGTGGGGGTACACCTCATAGAACTGTTGAGAAAGAACAAGGGCATCTTTTCATTTTCAGCAGATGAGATGCCTGGAATTGACCCTACAGTCATGGTCCACAAGTTGAACGTGAGGGAAGACATTAAGCTAGTAAGATAGAAGAAACGAAGCTTCCCCACGGAGAAAAATCAGGATATCCAGGAAGAAGTAGAAAAACTCCTGGAAGCTGGATTCATTGAGCCTTGTGATTAGTTAGAATGGTAAGCCAACGTGATCACGATGAAGAAGGAAAATGGCCAGTGGAGGATGTGTGTTGACTTCACCGACCTCAACAAAGCCTACCCGAAAGACTACTACCTACTGCCACGAATTGATTAGCTTGTAGATTCAACCAGTGGGCACGCCCTTCTGAGCTTCATGGATGCCTTCTCAGGGTACCATCATATCAACTTGCACAACCCAGACAGACAAAAAACTGCATTCATAACCAAAGGGGGAGTATACAATTACATAGCTATGCCCTTCGGGTAGAAGAATGCTGGAGCAACTTTCCAGAAGACAATGGACAGAGTGTTCATGCACCAAAAGGGTAGAAATGTTGAGTTATACGTGGACGACTCAATTGTCAAGAGCGTCACACAGGTAAGGCAAATCATGGATTTGGAAGAAACATTTGCCACCCTGAACAAATATAACATGAAACTCAATCCGAAGAAATGTGTGTTCGGGGTGATCTCATGAAAATTCTTAGGCTTCCTGATGAGTGAGAGGGGAATAGACACAAATCCGGAGAATGTTGAGGCATTCCTAATCCTACCTGAGCCTAAGTGCATCAAAGACATCATGCGGTTGACAGGCAGAATGGCCGCGCTGACCAGGTTCATCAGCAAGTCTGCCGACAAAGCTTTGTCGTTCTACCAGCTGTTGAAAGGGAACAGGGAATTTATGTGAGGAGCCACAGAAAAGGAAGCTTTTGAGGGTATTAAAGGCAAATCCATGTTTTATGAGCTTGTATTGATGCATACATATATGTATATATATTTGTACAAGTTATTAGTGTTATTGCGTGTTGTATCAAAATTTGTTTTTTTTTGGAATATATTCTAGCTTATGCCTAAACAATGCATGTATTATTGATGGATGTAGTGCGTGGGGGAAAGTGAATGGAGAAAAAAATATGGAGTCCGGTAAATTGCCAAATTGGCAAGAAGGAAGTAATTAGGAAGTAAATTGCCAAGTTCGCTATTCAGATTGCTTAGAGGTTTGGCTATAACAAGATCGAAGTGGAGAGTGACTCACTCAATGTCATCAACTCTGTGAAGAATGTGAGGCTTATCACCCATCTATCTTGTTTACAATGATATTAGAAATGGTAGCATGTTATTTGATGTCTGTAATTTTAAGCACATTAAGTGTTTGTGTAATACGGTTGCCCACTTGATTGCTAGGTGGCAAACTGGTGATAGTATTGAACTTGTACGTTTGGACTCGTTCCCCCAAAGCCTTATTATTTTGGCGAAACTTGATATTACTTAATAATATGACGTCGCTACCATTCTTAAAAAAAAAATAGTAATTAGAGGTACGAATTGCCAAATTGGCAAGAATGAACTTGTATTGTTTTAACATATTACTTTAATTTTATTTTACTTTTACCCTTTTTGGTTTAATTCCTGATAAAATCCTTTAATCTCTGATTAAAAAAAGGAGAGTGCAGTGATTTGGTGAATTGATGGTAGGTCATTAATTATCAGATAAAGGTTACAACAATATTGAGTATGTAGCACACAATTACTCTAATTTTTACTCCGCGCATGTGTAAGGAGGGTGATCCCATCGTAAGGGGTACTCTCCTTAAATGACCATGGCCCTTTAAAAGCCTAGGACTTTACACTTGTTAGGGTGTATTAGGATTTGAATTCCTGACTGTTTGGGGGACCTTAAATTAGAAATGATTCTATCATACACGCTTTTTTTGTAAGGAACAAGTAGGAGTCGCCAATGAGTTTTAGGAAAACCCAAAAACCTCGTTCATGCCTTTCTCCCAAGTAGAGTTCAAGGGATATTTAGCATGAATCATAAGTTTATCCATGCCAAAATTGGTCAACATAAACCAGAAATGAGTTCGGGAGCGATGGTACCAAGATAACGTTCCCTTTAGAGGGGAATCGCGATCCTAGCCCTAGTGCGGCCTCTACTAGCTCTTCCTTTGCACAATTTCATCACCAAACAATATATGCAACGTGATACCTAAAACTATGTTAAATAATTTTATTTACACACATCAATTCACGTTGGAATTACATCGTAAGGTCGTTATTCTTATTTAATCAAATTCGTGAAAAGAACAAGAAAATAAACAATATTCGCCTTGGCTTAAGTGATCAAGCAAAAATTATTTTATTCAATTCTAATCTTTATTTTACGAAAGATACTATGTGGAATTGATTAATTAATTATTTTAAAGGTGATCAAACAACACTAATTAATTAAGGTTCTTTTAAACAAGAAAATAAATGTGATTTAACTAAGTGCTCGGGAATTTACCTCTTCTCTTTGCTAGATCTTCGTTTAGAACACTTATGGATTCCTTCTTGTTGGGGAACCTCCACCGTAGTAACAAAGTATCAAAAAGGGTGAGTGTTTAGGACAAGAGGGTTAGGAAGCACAAGTTCACAAGTATTCTGCCAGCATTTTAGGTTATTTTCTGTGTGTTTACGCCTCGGGTTAGGGTCTTATTTATAGGGAATGATTAGGTTTAGGGTTAAAAGCATTCTGCCGCAGCAGGTGTCGCGCGCAACTAGATGAGTTGCACGCGGCCATCGAGCGCAAGTGAATAAGTCGCGCACCAGATTACGAGGGCAACCATTTATCTTGCGCGCAGCTTTATGGTAAGATTCGATTTTCCGATTTTTTGATATTCTGAATCTTTTGCAAGTGCATCTCCAGAAGTTGCGCGGAGTGTCGTGCGCAACTGAATAAGTTGCGTGCGACTTCCCAGCTCGACTTAAGAGATGCGCGCGACATTTTACGCTATAGCTTTAATTTTAACCTAGGCGCTCCTAAATCCGTCATTATTGGGTTTTAAGCCTAATTATGATCGGGTTTAGTAATTGGACCTTGTATTGGCCTAATTATGATCGGGTTTAGTAATTGGTCCGGTATTTGAACTGGATGTCCACAAGATAGAAATACATGTCTTAGAACTGGAGGCATATATCCAAATCCCGTGAGAGGGAAGAAAGTCAGCATGGGTGTGACATTGTCTCGTCGCTCTTTATACAGGGGGTGGACGGACACCCTAACTGTCCGGTTAGTTAGTAAGCTCACTAACTACCGTATTTGCTTCGATTCTAGAAGTGCATGTTCCTCAAGCTTCGGAGCGCCTGTCGACTCGTGAGATAACGGCTACAGTAATAGTCTACCTTTTAGTTCCGAGAGTTAGATCTCGCAAAGCTTAGGCTAAGGTGAAATTTTACACAACACCTACACCGTACAATTTTACGTTGTACGCTCGCCATTTGCATTTTTACGCTGCATGAAAACGCCTTCCTTTTGCTTCGAACGTGAAAAAGAAGAAAATTCGGACACTTATAACGTCAGTACAGTAAAATGACAAACCAGTCTATGGGTGCTTTTACGTAAAGCACCACCACGGAACGTCTTAAGGAACGCTTACGAAAAACGTTCAAAACGTATGCTTGGGGAAGGCACAAAGCGCGGTGTGCATGCAAAATGATGCAAAAAACTATCAAAGAAGAAAATAAACTACATATGCAAAGCAATTAAAAAAGGATTTTGATAATTTGCGCGCCATTACTTCTAATAACGAGCAAAAACCGTTGAAAAAATGACCAAGCCAAAAGAAAAGAAATCACGACGAGGAGAGAAGTCAAGCGGTATCTGCCGAAATAAAAAAGCTTTTAGACGCTGGGTTACAAATGTTGTGCTTCTGAAGAAGCCGAATGGCACCTGGCGCATGTGTGTTGATTACACTGACTTGAACAAAGCATGTCCAAAGGATAGTGATCCACTTCTAAAGTTCGATAGTCCGGTTGACTCTACAGCCGAACATGCCCTGATAAGCTTTATGGACGCCAACTCAGGCTTCATCTGATTCCCCTGTCGAAAAAGGATCAAGAAAAGACGACATTCGTCACTGATCAGGGGTTATTCTGTTACAATGTAATGTCGTTTGTCTTAAAGAATGCGCCGGCTACTTTCCTACGAATGATCAATATAATATTCATTAATTAGATTGGGAGGAATGTAGAGGCGTACATCGATGACATGATAGTCTAATCCAAGAAAAAGGAGAATCACCTAGCTGATCTCTGAGAAACATTCACCACACTCATGCTGCACCAGGTCATGCTCAATCCCAAGAAGTGTGTCTTTGGTGTTGAGTCTGGGAAATTTCACGGATTCTTGATTGTCCAAAAGGGGATAGAGGCCAACCCTGAAAAATACAAGCGGTCATTGACATGTGTAGACACCCATTTGTGTCTCCCCAATACCAAACCCAATGATGAGTACCTTTCACGTCGAATCATAATCGAATGAGGTGAAAGTGTGGAAGGTCTAGTGTTGCGGTTAGTTTTTATTTCTTTTCTTTCTCTCTATTTTTGAAAACCTATTTTTAGAAAACAGCCAATCCAGTTTGGTTCGGTCCATGGCAAGGGTCCAATAATAGTGTAGTTGGGTCGGGTTTGAAAAGCGCTTTCCAACGATATATTATAAGTCCAATTCCGATGAATAATGAGGAAGTTATGACCAAATTACTAAATGGGCCCGGTTTGATAATATGCGGCCCAATAATCTAGAGGAGGGCCTAATATTGATTTATCATTACTAATGCAATTAGAATTGATTATAGTCTTCTAGATTCTTCTAGAAGGTTCTTTTCATTCCTAATTTAATTAGCATTGATAATTAGACTTTAGTTGACTTTTTAGAGTATTAATCAGAATAAAATAAGTGTTTTTAAGGAAAATACAATTTTGCCTTCTGTACGGCTTAATTTTATCAAAATTAAGAAAACGAGTGAATTTGTTTTTTAGCGCCTGGCGCTAATGCTTGGCGTCTTGCGCTAATGTCCAGCGTTTGACGCCAAGTCATTTATTCTCGTCGAAACTCTGATTTCGTTTTTTTATCACATCCGGCTGATTTTCTCTATAAATAGCCTCCTAAAACCTCCTTTTTCAATCATCAATTTTAATCAACTCTAACCAACTCTCATCAAGAATTTCTTGATTCTCTCTCCCTCTTTCTAGCCTAACCTTTTACAAACACAATTCCTCATACATTAGCACTAGACACACCTAGCCAAGTTCGAAGTTGCCTTCGCCCTAGACGTGAAATGTTTTAATTTCTGAGCGTTTGGTCCCAAATCTCTATTTCAATTATTTAATTTAATTGTTTTGATTATTATTTTCCTTGAAGTTACTAACGTGTGTATTTTGTTTTTAGAAAGATGTACGAGGCATCCAAGTATGTACTTTAATTGATTTATTGATATTATGATGTAGAAATCATGTCTAGGTTGTTATTATGATTCCTAGTGTCATGTTAGGGTGTTTTGATCTTCTTAGTATCGTGTTTAGGGTAACAGCTATAATTTCTAATATCAAATATGACAATGATGCTTCCTATTTTCTTTCTTAATATTCATGTTAGTATCATGTTAGAGCTATATATTTGATTTTTATATGTTTAGTGACATGCTAGGGTTTGTTATTAACCTTGTTAGTATCATGCCTAGGATCCTTCTATTATTATGCTTTAACATGATTATGATTGTTATGATTATTATGATTATAATTATGATTGAGATTATGTTGCTTATCAAGTTGCTTGATTATATTTATTGTTATTGCTTGATCACACCTTTTAAAGGGAATTGGTACTTGTAATCACGCTTAATAAGATAATTAATAATCTTGTTTAGGGTTAATATGATTATAATTCAAGTGATCGCCAATAATATTTTTATTTGTGCATTAATATTCAACAAACATAGATAAACCAGTTTAGGGTTAATCCTATTGATTGCATGTTAGTTAGAAAGTGCACATGAATACGATCAGAATGAAGTAGAGGCCTATTATTAGGGCAGGTTGAATGTCTTTTTGGTTGGATTTGTACCTTTATCCCTGAACTTCCAGTCATGGTTCCAGACCTATTGGAGTGGACGATCTCCTTGACCGTTAAGGGGTGTAACCTTCACCTCGTGAACGATTTACAAGTTCCTAAAACTTGTTAGCGACCCTTTTGCTCTATCTTCCTTTCCTTTGGACGCCACCGTACTTTAGTGTATGATCACAATGGGGTTCAAGTTTGGGGTAATGCTTGAAATATTCCCTACAACATGCTATCACCCCGCATTGTAAAAGAGGTATAGAAAATAACAGGTTGTCTGGCGACCCTTGGGAGATTCCTCAGCCGTGACAAGTGCCTCTACTTCTTTAAGGAGATCAGGAAGAAGACTAGATTTTAAAGGGGGGATAATGCTGAGGCGGCCTTTCAAAAATAGAAATAACATTTGCACTCTTTGCCAAGGATTGTTAGCCCTCTGCTTAAAGACACATTCTACCTTTACATGGCTGTCTCAAATCATTCCCTCAGTGTCGTTCTCCTTGGTGAAAGAGACGATATCCAGCTCTCGGTCTATTTAATCAGCCACATTCTCAAGAACGTAGAGCTTCGCTACCCCATGGTTGAAAATTTTGCTCTTGCTCCTTTATATGGTTGTTAAGAAGTTGAAACCTTATTTTTTGGCACATTCAGTAAAGGGTTATACTGACCAACCGATCAAGCGGCCAATGACGACCCTGGAATCATCAGGACGAATGCAAAAATAGACTATTGAATTACAGAGTCCGAAAATCACTTACAAACCAATAAAGGCAATAAAGGGGTAGACATTCGCCGACTTTATTGTTGAAATGACAAGGCCGGCTACGCCGGATAACACTGATCAGGTTTGGAAAGTGTATGTGGATAGGAGCTCCACTATGAACAGTTGTGGTGCAAGAGTTATATATCATCCTGTGAGGGGGATAAGTACCATCATGCACTATGGTTCAAGTTCCAAGCCTCAAATATTGAGGCAGAATATGAAGCCCTGCTCGCCGGCATCCACATGTGCAAGACGGCTGGGGCAACAAAGATTGACGCCTGCTCTGACTCTCAGTTGGTCGTGAGCCAATACCATGGTGATTATGAAGCCACCCATCCGGCTATGATCAAATACTTGCAAGCAGTCAAAGTTGAGGCCGAGACACTTGAAGAATTCAATCCAAGTCAAGTGCCTCGGTCCGAAAACAACTAGGCGGATGCAATGTGTAAGCTGGCATCATCCGCCTCATGTGATAAACCTCGGTCGGTCTTCTGGGAAGTAATGGATTAACGAAGCATTGAAGAAGATCCCATTGGATTACTTGACCGAATTTCTACTTGGATGGATAACATCCGGGCGTATTTACAACACGGCACGTTGCCGGATTAAACTCCAGAAATAGTCGGATTGAAAAAGCGTGCGACCAATTTTGAAATTTGCAATGGAGAGATTTTTAATAAAGGGTTCCTACAACCTCTCTTGAAATGCATCACCGCCGAGAAGGACCAGGCGGCAGAAAGGACCAGGCGGCAGGGCTATTTCTTGCCCACCCTTGAGAAAGATGCTATGAAATTGGTGAAAAAGTCTGATAAATGCTAAAATGTCGGCAAGCTTATACACCGTCCGGCCACAGATCTTACGGCTATTCATAGCCCAATTCCATTCGCCAAGCGACGCATGGACATCCTAGGGCCATATACTTCTGCGTCAGGCGGACGACAATATATATTTTTTGTCGTGGATTATTTCACCAAATGGGTAGAGGTAGAGGCGGTAAAAAACATCAAGACTAAGGACGTCATCTCCTTCATCTAGAAGAACATCATCACCCGGTTCGGGGGGCCTATGTTTATGGTTTTTGAAAACGACCCACTATTTGAGACACCTCATCTCAAGAATTGTTTAGGATCGGAGATGAAGGGATCTCACGTTGTTTTGCATCAGTCTGTTGGGTTTCGGTGAGTCTAACCCACCCTGGAAAGAAACCCTACCCAAAACCAAACTTATAATAATTATAACCATAAAGAATAATTAACATAACCACAAGACTAAGTAAGAGATTATTACCTCTGTAGCGTGCTTTGCTCACTTAATAGAGTTTTTTACTACAAAGCCCCTTAACCTCGCTTAGACGGGGACCTCCTACAAAGTCTACCCGCAACGCGAGCACTGAACTCGATATATTTCCTTGGAGCTAGCAAGGCTCGACCTAAACCCGAGTAATTGTGTTCAAAGGTTTTCACACTATGATGCCTTTTTCAACATTTACTCAAGTGAAGAATCCTAACTCTCAAGGTTGGTATTTATAGGCAAAGGCTCACAAATATTCCCATCATCTTTCCATGTAGGAGATTTGATTTTTCCATTTTATTTTAAATCTAAAATAAAATAAATAATCAAGCTACAAATAAATCAACAAGTGTCAAGTTCACATGAGAGGTTAGGTGAGGACCATTTGGAGAAGGGGGGGCCAAACTTGCACCCCACTCCCTCTCTAAAAACCGACCAACACATCACCCCACTCCCCTCCTAGCCAGTGCCACATGGCATCCCAACTTGGGCACCAAGGCTCCCCAAGTGGGCTGCCACGATTGCTTCCACCCTCAGCCAATAGGCCAAGCACTTGCGTGCGGGCCGCTAGCCGTGGCTTGCTAGAAAGCCCCACACTTTGGTGCGCGCTGCTAGCTCGGCCATGCCCTAAGCACTCGACTTTTCGATGCTAGGGGGAATTTGGTCATTATGTTGATTTATCAGTCTTTCTAATATCGTCATTTTATCATTTTCGACTCAACTTCAAACTCTCAGCTTCGACGTTCCAAGCTCGAATTTCCGACATCCAAATATTAATTACTCGGGCGACTCATTAATTCGTCGCTTCGGTTTGTTAGTTGCTTGGGTGTGACTCAAAGGGTCCAGTCAAGATTAAGCTATAATATTAATTATACAGTAATATTACTGATCAGAAGCGGCCTCCACCCAGGCATTCTAATCACTTGACCTTACTGAATAATTAACTTTATAATAATTCCGAACCCTCTATAAAAATAACACACTTGTTCGAAGGACACCATTCCTTTCAATCTCCCACTTGTCTTTCCGGACAAGTGTGCATTTGTGTATAGCCTTTTTCTTATGTTACTTAATGTCTCTTCATGAACTATAAGGTAAGATTTATTCGTCATCCTTATTATGCCCAGAAGTGTTTCTCGATCCCGAGTCCAACTGTCAATAAACAAATGATTTTTAAAATCCATCCGAGCACATCCATGCATTTTATAGTCTCGCTTTTCGAGAGGCCTTGTAAACAACAAAGACATCTTTCCTATTTTAGTTCGGGGACATTCCCATTCTTGTAATGTAGCTCCTTTTACTGAGTGGACCTAGTCGCCCGAGTGTTGACATTATAATCCCCTTTTACAGGTGACGTTTGACAACATCAAAGTGTACTAGTACTCAAACAAGAGAACTTACAATACTCATGGTCGAGGAAATAGGTTCCGATAGCCATAATGAGAAGTATACTTATGACGATTTTTAATCTCTTAAAGTATTTTCATGGGTCGATCCAGTATGGTTTTAAACCAATACATGTGAAAATGATTTATGACGATCATGTCCTTGTAGTACAAGAAACAGTGCTATAAATAAAATACACACTAATCTCAAGTGGTCATTAATCGTCCATCGTTTAAATGACCTTGATTAGGGATAATTTTCGATTATAATATTCAACGTTCACTTAATAGGTTTTTCCTTAACAAGACTGGTCTTGATACCCTATTTTGAATATTCTCATAATCAAATAAACTCATTATTTAATCTCAAACCATAATTAAATAGCAAACAGAGTGATAAAATTGCATGAAATTTTAAATTACTCCAAAACCTGAATGGTTCATCTTATGATAAATGGTTTCTCCGAATGTTTTAAGAGTAACACTCTTTATAAAACATTTATAGAAATCACACCCATATCTAATATGCTTGATTTCTTTCTTGCAATTGTTAATGTTGTCGTTCACGTATTGCATAGGTTTAGTTATAATTACTTTGTTAATCTTAGCATCTTCATTACTGACCTCACTTTCATAATAAGATGATAAAATTTTAGAGTGCATGGATTATATGTGATTTAGGATGTATTTTCTAAGTGATGACTCCCACTCATTTTCATGATTTAGTTCTTCAACTTGACAACCTATAATCATTAACGTTCAACAATGAACTTTCCATTTAACATCTTCCTTATTATTGCCTTTAAGGCAACAATATTCTCAACATATATTTTAGTAGACTTCCTGATGATGCTTTGCTTGGGTTTCACTCCAAAAGATGGGTGTCATAAATGGCACCCATTTGATGAGCATTTAGGTTGTTTTCTTCCTCTTTTCATAGCTTTCATACTCAATAAATCCTTAGTTTTATGCATTTGGTCTTTGTTTTACCTTTCCTCTCTTATTTTGTAGCTTTTATGCATTTTGTTGGTTTTTCTACTCTTTTCTCCTTTATTTGCTCTATTTTCGTGGTTATAGGTATTGTACGAGGTTTGGGTCCTGATATTGGTGAATCGCTAAGGTGGGAGGTGCTTTTGGAACAAGCTCACGACAATTGGAAAGCTAAAGATGCAAGGAAGTAGATTCTCCGAGTTCTACCTCTTGTGCTCTCAAGCAGTGCTCTCATGAAGATGGGGTGTTGAATCCACAATCAAGTACTTTTGGGACTGCCTCTCTTAGTGTTCATCATCATCATAATCGTGCGACCTTAGCAAACGCACGAAGCCGCGAAAAGATTGAAGAAACCCAGAAAGACGCGGGCGCGCCACCCCTGTAGCGCGAGCGCACCTTCCTGGGTATTTGCTTGCTCGGTTTTTGTTTTCGCGCCCTCTATAAATATCATTGTAACCCGATTTTTGGGGTAAGTTTAGAAGAAGTATTATTCTAGATTAGATCATAATTTTAGCTTAGTTGAGAGCTTCTCTCTCTAGTTTTTTGGGTTAGTTTAGGAGTAGATTTTAGAGAGAGAAAGTGAGGAATTTCAATGGTGATTGAGAGATTGAAGATTCAATGGTGACAATTGTGTTTGAGATCTTCTCTATTATCAATGAGCATTCTTAACTCTATCTCATTTTATTGCTTTGTTTGATATTCAAATTTGTTTAATTTTATTTTGTTGTTTGATTGTTGATTAGTGTAATTGTTCTGCATAGATTGTTGATTCTTGATTTATTTAGTTGTTTGTTGATTAGATGATGATGTTAGTGTAGTTGTTTTCTAGGAATTGGGTGAAACTTGTATGATTGATTGATTGTGCTTAATTTGGGAATTATGTTGATTAATTGTTGAGATTAAATCGATTAATGGAAGTTTGCATGTGTAAGATTCGATTAGGCCTTGAGAATTATGCTAGATTGCATTGTAAGTCTACATTTATATGGACCATTGATTTGTAGCTTGCAATTGTCGATTGACTCTTTTGATTGAGCTTGCCATTAGTCTTCACAACCATTGACTTGCATGTATTTCTGAGTTGCTACAATTGTCATGATTGCTTGTTGATCCCATTCCTAGTGCTTTATTTGTTTGGTTTCTTTTTTTGTTAATTGGTTAGTGTCCTCTCTTTATCCTTAGACTTCGACCTAGCTTAGGTGCATAATTGCGGGCGCTTGAACATTACCGTTCCTTTGGGTTCGACCCTTGACTTGCCTCTATACTATTATATAGGTTTGTTAAGTGTTTACAAATTTAGTTTGACCGAGGGAGGATTAGTTTCAACGACCTAGTTCCACCCCTCGTCACCAAACGACTCACAATGATTTGGGATACCGTAATCACTTGTGATCATGGAAATTTACTTTAAATTCCCGCACATTTCACATGGATACACGTCCATGTTACCATTCTCAAGCCACGGCTCATTGTTAGCCCAAGCTTATAAACGGCTTCCTTATTAAGAATCTAATCCTTGTTAAGGTTTGTGCTTGCAACATCAATTCTCAAATTGTATTTGTTCCACAAGTCAAGAACTCATCATGTTACTTATCTAAGTATTTTGGATGTTCTTAGCCATAATCTAACGATCTATTACATAGATTAAGGTTGATTGGTACTATATAAATACTTCACATGCTCTATGTAAGTAAGTCGTGTGACGATTCCAAATCATAGAGTACATGATGGATTTAATTTTAGAATGATACTTGTAAGGAGGGTGATCCCATCGTAAGGGGTACTCTCCTTAAATGCCCTTGGCCACTTAAAAGCCTAGAACTTTACACTTTTTAGGGTGTAGTAGGATTTTAATTCCTGACTGTTTGGGGGACCTTGAATTAGAATTGATTCTATCATCACGCTTTTTTGCAAGAAACAAGTAGAAGTCGCCAATGAGTTTAAGGAAAAACTCTTAAACCTCATTCATGCCTTTCTTTCATGTGAAGTTCATGGAATAATTAGCATAAATCATAAGTTTACCCATGCCCAAATTGGTCTACAAACCAGAAATGAGTTCGGGAGCGAGGGTACTAAGATAGCGTTCCTTTTAGAGGGGAATCGTCATCTTAGCCCTAGTACGTCCTCTACTAGCTCTTCCTTTTTCACAATTTCATCACCAAACAATATATGCAACGCGATACCTAAAACTATGTTAGTTGATTTTATTTAAAAACATTAATTCACGTAGGAATTACATTGTAATGTCGTTATTCTTATTTAATTTTATTCGTGAAAAGGACAAGAAAATAAACAAGATTCGCCTTGGCTTTGGTGATCAACCAACAATTATTTTATTCAATTCTAATCTTTATTTAATGCAAGATACTATGTGGAATTGATTAATTAATTATTTTAAAGGTTATCAAACAACACTAATTAATTAATTAAAAACCTTTTAAACCAGAAAATAAAGGTGATTTAACTAAGTGCTCGGGAATTTACCACTTCACTTTGCTAGATCTCCGTTTAGAACACTTATGGACTCCTTCTTGTTGGTGAACCTCCACCGTAGCAACAAAGTATCAAAAGGGTTAGGACAAGAGGGCTAGGTTGCACAAGTTCACAAGTTATTTCGCCAGAGTTTTAGGTTAATTTTCTGTCTGTTGAAGCCTCGGTTTAAGCTCGTATTTATAGGGAATGATTAGGTGTAGCGTTTTGAGCATTCTGCCGCAGCAGGTGTCGCGCGCAACAAATGAAGTTGCGCGCGGCATCCCAGCGCAAGTTATAGAGTTGCGCTGCTATGTGCAGCGCAACTTATTGTCTTGAGCGCGACCTTATGGTAAGATTTGATTTTATATTTTCTGTATAATTTCGAATAATTCTGATCTTCCGCAGCGACTCTGAAAGTTGCGCCGAGTGTCGTGCGCAACTGAATTAGTTGCGCGCGGCAGCCCAGCGCGACTTTGTAAGATGCACGCGGCTCTTTCTGCGGCAGCACTAAGTTTTAACCTAGGTGCTCCTAAATACGTCATTATTAGGGTTTAAGCACGGGCTTAAGCCTAATTATGATCGGGTTTAGTTAATTGGACCTTTGTTTTGGATTTTCCTTTAATTTGGGCTAGTCTTTTGTGTTTTGTGGCTTAACCAGTTATCCATAAGTATTCTTTACTTCGATCCAACACGAAGATGGTTTTATTTATCGTCGTTGCACTTCCTGTCGGGATAGGAGGCCAAAATTAGATGTCTACACTTTACCCCCACTTTGATCACGTCTAGAATAGACGACGATCGAATTAGTCAAGGAAATAAATCCCAGACTCATTCCGCGAAGTTCTCTAAGGATAGAGAATCTTTCAGTAATGTTTAAGGATGTTGAAACAATCCTTGGTTCGCTAAGTGTTTGAAACAAGTAGCTATTAAGGCTAGAAAAAGTCCTTCCTAGTCTTAACGCGCTAAAGAATCTAGATTGATCATTTACAATTGTAGAACGCTCTTACAAGTAAAAGTATTCTGAGTGATGTAAGGTCATGAGAAGAGATCGGTTTTAAAAGGATAAAAGGGGAGGATTTCCTCTCAATCGTGTCATCATTGGTCTAAAGTCCCTCGATATGTCATTGAACCTTTAGCATGACTTTAACAAAGTAAAAGATGAAAAAAGGGATTTTTGATATTCGAGCCGAAATGGTCCGGTATTCGAGCTGGGTCCGGTATTCGAGCCGGAAGTCCACAAGATAGAAATACATGTCTCAGAACTTGAGGCATATGACTATATGGGCGCGACATCGTCTCGTCGCTTCTTTATACAGGGGGTGGATTCGACACCCTAATTGTCCGGTAAGTTAGTAAGCGCACTAACTACCGTATCCATTCAAGAAGTGCCTGTTCCTGAAGGTTCGGCGCGCCTGTTGACTCGTTGAGCTAACGCCTACAGTAATTCTCTACCTTTTAGCCCCGAGAGGTAGATCTCGTAAAGCTTGGGGTGAGTGAAATTTTACGCATCACCTACGCCGTATAATTTTACGTCGTACGATACGCCATTTGCATTTTTACGCTGCATGAAAACGCCTTCCTTTTTGCTTCGGACGTGAAAAAGAAGAAAACCCGGACATTTGTAACGTCTATACAGTAAAATGGCAAACCTGTCTATGGGTGCTTTTACATAAAGCACCACCACGGAACATCTTAAGGCACTCATACGAAAAATGTTCAAAACGTATGCTTGAGGAAGGCACAAAGCACGGTGTGCATGCAATATGATGCAAAAACTAACAAAAAAGAAAACAAACTACTATATGGAAAGCAATTAAAAAGATTTTGATAATTTGCAAAACCGTTCAAAAAATGATCAAACGGATCAAAATCAACATCCCGGTCTTTTAGTGACCAGTATCCGCATGCAACATCTTAAGTTGCGCGCATCATTTATGTCAGTAAAGTGAAAAATCGCAGACGTGATTTTCACTTCACCCTTTTCTCTTTCCTTCGCCATTTTCGACTCTTTCTCTCTCTAAAAAGCTCGGTTTTTTGCGATTTTTGAAGCTAAAGGAAGCTAATTTCGTCCTCAATTCATATTTGCCGTATTCCGATTTAAGTTTTTTGCTAAAATTTGCTCTTTTTCGGCTGAATTCGAACAATTTTCGAATTGTTAAACCCCAAATTTCGAATTTAGGGGTTTTCAATTCGGCTTATTTTTCTTGAAATTGTTTGCTCCATGTTATTATGATATGTTTAAGAAGTGTTTTACAAAAAATTTTATTAAAAATGGTTAAGTATTGAACCTTGTATGAGAATTTCTTTGTTCAAGTTTGTTCTTTGCAATTCTACTCGAATTTGGCTTGGCTTGATTTTCTGTTATTTTGTTTGCCCATTTTGGTTATACTTGTTAATTATGCAACAATTGTAGTATTGGGACTAGCTTTGCTTCCATAATTAGTATTTTGAAAATTTTGAATCTGAAAAAATGTTGCGAAGTGTATACTTAGCCTATTTTGCCATATTCGAACTCCAAAATTGTTTGGTAGACGATAATTATGTTTATATTACTGTTATTCGTCTAAAATTAGTTGATTCTTTGAGATTTTGGAATATTATCCCTTGAATGCTTAGTTGAAACTTGTATAGGATGGCTTTTGTGGGTGTTAAAAGCCCCCATTTACTAAGTTTAACTACAGGTATCGTAGCCCCCAAGTATGGGTGGCATTTGATTTTTGTGTTTTTCCCTATCGATAGTCGTTATGCTGCCGAAATGGGTCTAGAATACGTATATTAGATTAGTTTAGGAAATAAAATAAACTAATTAAAGAAATTTTATCCGTCATAGCATGGACTCGCCTCCGTTTGTCGATGCTGAAGAGGTTCTCGTTGGTCCGGACGAGGCGGTTTGCCCTCGGAAGAGGGTGACCCGTCCTCGAGAGGAGGTTTGAGAGCAACGCGTTGCGACCGATCGACGTCGCTAGGAGAAGGTGGTTTGTGAAGCTCCTCCCAACTAGGACCCTAGGGTCCTTTAGTTGGACCCAGACCACCACATTTCGATCAGAGGGTGGCGCGGCATCGTGAGTTTTCTGCGCTTTCATTTCTTTCTCTCTTGTTTCTTCTCCTTTTTAAACCATAACCGTTTTTTATTTTTATTCTTTTTTTTAGAGTGAGCCTGACATGCGTTTTTACGGCTCTGGTGACCTGCGAGCCCGTTTTGAGAGTTTGCCCGAGGTGGCAAAGGAGATTGTAGAACTTTCCGGGATTGACTCCCAGTTGGTGGCTCTTCGGGATTTATCGAGCCAGTCTGCATCGTCAGCTTTCCTCCGTAGATTGCTGGAGTTTTGGTGGGATTCCACCAACGCTTTCCACTTTTCATGGGGGGAGATGACGGTTACCCCTTTTGATTTCTCTATGATTACGGGTTTTCCATTCGGAGGCGAGCTTGTAGTTATAAAGCTCGTTAAGGGATCAGACGAGAGATTGTGCGATCTTGTGGGGGACGGTCTTGCGACGGCCCTTCACGTGTACGCGTAATCTTATCCGTACTCGGTTCTTGCCGAAAAGTTGTCGGCTGACGAGCTTGACTGGTAGTGTAAACCTGAGCAGCTGGCTCGGATATACATTGCCCACGTTTTTTCCGTCACCATCTTGAGTGATCGTGGAAAGCGTTTCGCCATTGAGTTACTTACTTGCCTCAGCGATTTGCGGCAAGATAGTGACCTGAGTTGGGCGGAGGTGTCGTATTCCCGTATGCTTACGGCTATGGGCAAGGCGACCCGGGTCATGGATTCCGCGGCAGCTACTGAGGTGCCTCAGATCTCACTTACATGGCATGGTCGTATCCTTGAGGTACGTGTTTTAAGCTTTTTTCGGTTATTACTTTCGTTTTTTTCTTTAGGCTTATCTTTACTTGATTTCAGGCTTGGGGATACTCGTACCTGCCTTTCTTAGCTCCCAGGGTGCTTGGGGCTACTCGTTTTCCTATCGGCCATCGATTGGTCGAAATTAAGAGGAGACGAGCTACTTCTGCCGGCGACTTTCGCCAGAGGATTCTTTCGGCGACTCGTGCGTCGATGAGTATTCCAACTACATGTTCTCTTTTCGTTTTTTTATTTTATTCATTTTCTAACGATTTTTCATGTGGTTGTGTTTTATAGATCGATCTCCGTCCTTGGAGTTTTATCGTCGGAGTCCCTAAGGCTATCTGGTCTGGCATGGTTTGTTGCCATTTCCGGGCCCTTTATACGGAACTCTCGGAGTTCCAGAGGACCGACGCTTGGTTATTAAGCGAGGGTGTTCTCCGGCAGCTTTCGTCCTAGGAGCCTTTGGTTCCTGCGGATTCCCCGATCCGGATGCTGCGTCCGGACCTGCTGTCTACCGAGGATCGAGCTCAGGCGATTCTTGGTTATCCGGCGGAGCAGCTGGTGATGTCGGATGCTTCTTATCCGGCTTTTATAACATCCAGGAAGACTCCTTTTTCCGGCCTTTGTTCTGGTTAGTACTCTAACTCTTATTTTTTATTTTTTCGTGTTTCTATTTATTTTTCGGAATTTTGACCCTTTTATCGTTTTTTGTCACATGTATTTTTAGCGGGTCGAGCTAGGTGGTTGGGTGCCTCCTACAACGGAGATCACGTATACCGATGCTGCCGGATCGATAATTCGTGAGACCCTTCCAACTGCCGAGGATGACGAGGGGATACCGTTTGAACCTGAGACGGTTGAGTCAGTATGTCTTTTATGTATATGTACTTAAATATTTCTATTTATTTTTTTGTTTCATATACATTTGTTTACTAACTGTCCTTGTATTCTTGGAACTGGTTGCGCGGGAGACTGTGATCGGCATGGTGAGGACTTTACGCGCTTTTCGAGCTGCTTATCGAAGAGCCCTCGTGACTTTGTCATGCCGTGATTATCGGATGATCGCGGTAAGTTTTATTTCTTTTTTCTTTGCAACGAAGTTATTACATTTCATGTATTAATCTTTGTTTTGGATTTTGCAGGATGTGCAGCAACCGTCTAGTAGTCGCCGAGCACCCTGATTCCTCTTGTACACATTTTACTATATTTTTTAAGAAACCGATGTATATTTATTTTTTGTATATATGACACATTTGTATATATATGTCATTATTATTTTTTTTTTGTTTCCATGTGTACATTAATGCGAAAAATTTTCGAGGGAGGGAAAGGGTTCCCGACTTACCCACCCTCGAAAAAATAAATAAACTCGAAAAAAGAAGGCGAAAAGAAGGAAAAAGAGAAAAGAAAATAAGAAAATAAAAAAGAAAATAAAGAAGTAGGAAAATAATAAAAAAAGAAAAAAGAAAATGAGAGTAGGAAAATACTAAGGAAAAAAGAAAATAAAAAGAAAATAAGAAAATAAAAGAAAATAAAAAGAAAATAAGAAAGTAGGCAAGAAAATGGGACACAAAGTGTTAGAAGGCAAATATATGATTCATCTTAAGATCTCGTGAAGATTCCGTCATTATATGAGCCAAAATACGGAAATTAACCCAACTTACATGCCGCGTCAGGGGAGACGCGCGCAACTGCATGAGTTGCGCGCGGCTGTCGCGCGCATGTATTTCTGTTACGCGCGGGTGTCGCGCGCAACTCAGGAGTTGCGCATTTCACCTATCAGTGAACTTTCCTTTAAGCCAAATTTGCCGAAAATTTACCCCTCTTGGGTCTATTTAAACGTGGTTTTGTGTAGGCTTTTGATCATCTCGCATTCATTCGCTTAGTAACATAAGAAATTAAAAAGAATTAATCTCTATAAACTCTTATTCTCTCCCTCTCTTTTTTTTTTAACAATGGTGAAAACCTTTGAACAACGCTTGAAGCAATAGGTCACTTCCCTTTCAACCGAGGACAAACTAGCTTTAAAGATTTAGCACTTAGACCCTTTATTAAATTATATGCAATTAGTAGTTAACCTTGATTTTCTTCATGCCGCAATCAACTATTGGGACTCTAACCACCATCTTTTCTTGTTTAGAGGGGATGAAATTGTCCCCCTTCCTGCTGATTTCGAGGCCTTGCTAGGTTTCCCTACCAACACTCTCCCTGTGACTTATTCGCCTACCTTGTCGGATCCCAAACCTGTATTCCAAAGATTTTTTGGCTTGTCTAATAATGATATAACCAACATAGGAACTGAAGAAGGTGTGAACTTAATTCAATTTATTGAACACTTCGTCGCCCCTCGTGACAACATGACTAAACAACGCTTTAAAATTCGTGCTTTATGTTATTGTCTTGTTGTTAATTGTTTACTTAGGACAGGAAAAGAATACGGAGTTATTCAATGGTGTCCATAGTAGAGCAAATAGAGGGATGTCATTCACCCGCTCATTTGGTTTTGGCGGAAACCGTTCTATGCTTGAATCCCCTTAGAGGAGATCCTGACGAAAACGGTTTCACGGGAAGTCCACTCCTATTACACGTAGGTTTTTTTTGTTTTTTTGGCGTTTATCAGCACAAGTCAAGAAGTTGTGCTGGCATGACCAGTGCAATCTTCTTCGTTGCGCGCGGATGGTGCGCGCAACTGGTTTTGTTGCGCGCGCCACCTGCTTGTGTAAAAAATCGCAAACTATTTTTTTTTTTCAGATTTGGCTCATGGAGCGTTTGCGAATTATTGATTAGCTTCAAAAACCTTAAGGCTAATGGAGTAAAGACATTCCCTAGACGTCGAATCCTTTATAAGCATAAGAACGAAGAGGAATGGACGTCGTTTTTCTGTCATGGGGTTCCTAACATACGGTTTGTGATTCCTTGGTGGAACATAATTAGCATGATTGGGAATAGTCTCAATTGCCCTTACATTAGGCTTTTAGGCCATCTAGTACTACTTATGTTTTTCCTTATAGGGTGATGAGACAATACGGGATGAGGCAATTTAATCCCCCACAAGATTGTGATGCCCCTAAAGATGTGATCTTTAAACCCGAAAGAATTCCTCGTTGGATGGAATATTGGTCAAGTCTTCCTAGATGGGTAGTACAAAATCCTGCTGCGAGTATTGCATTATCTTCCTTTTACAAAGCTTGGATGAATGCGGCGGATAAGGGCGAATTAAACAAGGCTCGATCTCATCTTCAAGCCGTCGCCACCGCTCGCAATCCACCTAATCCTTTGATGCATTCAAACACTACTACTCCTCCTACTGTGGACATTTTTTAACATATTGTATTGAATCATGTTCCATAGTGGACCAATAGTACCCTTGTCGTGAAATTATTTTTGAAAGCATTTTACCATTCATGTGAGGTCCACAATCACCTTTGTGAGTATTTTCCGCAAGGTGTGTGGCATCCGGTTGGCCTATAGATAATAAACTTTGACCATTAGGTCCTTTTTTGCATAATTGACCATTTATTAGACCATATTGGGCCGCAAGTGTTCGTAAGGCTCGTTGGTCTTTCGATGAAGTATTTTCGGGATATGTGCCATGAGTAATATATTGGAGGATATGATACTACCAAGGATTGTCTGCTTCAATGTCATTTATTTCCTCTATTACGTTGCAATACGCTAGTTCTTCTCTTCTATCAACGCATAATGGCATCATATTTAAGTGATCTGGAATGTTGATCATTGAGGCTAATTTTGCTAGCGCATCGGCAAATTCATTGTCATCCCTTGGGAGATATTTAAAATCAATATGTTTAAAATGCTCGATGAGTTGCTCTAACTGTGCTTGGTATAATATCATTGTGGAGTTCTTTATTTTCCAATTTTTTAATATATGATTTATAATCAAACTGGAGTCTCCATATACCTCTAATTTTTGCACAACTATGCTAGCCGCTGCTTCTAGTCCAATAATGCACGCTTCACATTCAGCGGCATTATTAGTAACCTCAAAGTCTAATTTAACAGAGATTGGAGTATGTGCTCCCTCTGGACTTATGGGTAACACTCCTACGCCACATCCATTTTAATTGGACGCACCGTCGAAGTACATTACCCATTTGTCATCTTTTGTCATGAGAATTTCTTCATCCGGAAGATGAGTAGTTTTTGCACGACTTGTTTGAATTGGATGTTGTGCCAGAAAGTCGGAAATTACTTTTCCTTTCATTGCCAAATTTGACTTCTCTCTTATTTTCGTTAGTTCCTATGTTAACTATTTCAGTTTCTTCAACGATAGGGTTCTTTTGTTCTCGTTCATTCATTAGTTCAACCAATTTATTAATGTTATCATCTTCATTAGATTGACTATTATAGGATTCGAAAGATTCAAGAGAAGGCATATACTCGGAAATAGAGCTCATATTATTAAAATCAAAAGAGAGTACATCAAGAGAAGAATCCTTTTTGGGATCTTTGTCCTTAGAACTAGAAAAAAAAGACTCAGTAATGGACACAAGGCCTAAATTTTCAGCTTCCCTAGAGTCTATAATAGATTCATCGTCCGATTCTTTAAACTTCTTCCCTAGTAATGGCCACAAGGCCTAAATTTTCAGCTTCCCTAGAGTCTATAATAGATTCATCGTCCGATTCTTCAAACTTCTTCCCTTCGCCTGTGACGATCTCTAGTTTATCGCCTTTATGATTGATAAATTTGAAAGATTTCCTCCATCCATGATCAAAAGTTTCGTTTGAAGGGGTGATCAACGAGGTTAGGTCAAAAGTTTCATCTTGAATGGCATTTTGATTGGTCATTGTTGCGACTTGATTTTGCTCTAGTCCAACTAGCAAGTTAAATGCTTGCCCATCATAGCACCCTAGAGTTGGGTGTTTTGATTTAATGATACTAAGATCGTCATCTAAGAAGTAGCAATCATGAAAGATTTCAAATCCAAGCTTCTTGATTCCTTCCAAAACTAAGGGTTCGGAAAGTCGTAGCATGGGTAATCTTCTCCCTCCCTAATGAATTGTCCATTAAGGGTTTGTTGATAGCATGGGAGTAAAGTGATTATCCCTTTCTTATTATTGTCTCTACGTGCTTTGTTTTTTGCATCGTGAGACTCCAATTCTTCTTTGGTTGGTTTATATCCTAATCCAAAGGAGAAGCTTTTCTTTGGGGATAGGAAGTAAGAGAGATTTCTTCATTCCTATTCCCAAAGGCATCCCAGGAAAGTAACTACTCTTGAGCAAGATATTGTTTACTATTCGAGTGGAATATGGATCAAGCTTGAATGATTCTTCCAATTCTTCTTCCATTTCAATTGTGAAGATTGGCTCCACGGCAAATCCCCACATATCCTCTTCATCATTATCATTGTTTATTTCTAAGAGTGATTGATCATTTATCGCTATTTTGAGTGGAGAAGCATGTATAGTCATAGGAAGCCCTTAATAGTTAAACATAATCATTTGATGAAGTGAGGATGGTATTGCACCAAGCTCATGTATCCAAGGACGTCCAAATTAAAGGTTGAATGTAGGTTTTATATCCATAACATGGAATTCAACCATCTTTTGAATTGGGCCCGTGGTAATTGGTAGCTTAACAGTTCCACACACCGATCTTCTCGAATTGTCATAGGCCCTAATGCTTTGTTTTGTTGAATGGAAAGTTTTTTCTAGATTTAGACCTAAGTATTTTTCCATTCGTAATGGGCACATGTTTTCAGCCGACCCATTTTCTACCAAAGTTAGAGGGATATTATATCCCTTGCATCCCACATTTAAGTATAACGCATCGTTGTGGGTAGTGTCTTTTAAAGGCAAATCAACATTAGTGAAAACGATTGACTTGTCGGATTTCTCGCTAGTAAGCAAGCTAACGAGGTCCTGAGGGGTTGTGTCTGTGCTTACAGACAAAGCCGTTAGAGCGTTCATGAGAGAATTCCTATGCTCTTTAGAAGTACTTAGGAGTTCCCAAATGCTAACATTCGCCTTGGATTGGCGAAGTTGTTTGACCAATGGATCTTCCACCTCAAATGGAGGTGGTACTGTATTTTGTGTTTGACTTTTAGTTTGATTTTGTGTGGTCGAAGATCCATTTGGTGGTGGTGCTTGATAGACTCGCCCAGTACAAGTTAAATGATCTATCTCATTTGGGTTAGTCGTAGGACTCATAAACCAACTTTCCTCTAGAGGCTTTGGATGTGCCTCTATTTCAAGATGTTCCATAAGTTGTGCTTGATGCCATTGTTCATCCAAGGAGAGATTCGATAAATCTTGCGATTTCCCCAAGAAATGATCTCAATTCAAGCGATCCATTTGTTTCATTTTGCAAACATTATGGAGGTGGGACGGCGGCATACTTAGAGACATATAAGTCTTAAAAGTTGTCATCCCATAGTCCACATACTTCATTAGTTTCCCCTATGAGTATTGTGGATAGAGGTTCTCCTATGGGTGTGATATAGTCCAAAGGATTGAACGTATCACTTCCCATATGGTCTTCATCGATGTGAAACACCCCTAAGGGGGATGCATTATTGTTAGGTTTAGGCGTGGGAATTCTCCCATCGTCTACTAAATCTTGTATCTTGTGCTTTAAAACATAGCAACGTTCAGTATCGTGTCCAACGCCTCTATGATAAGCACAATAAGCACTACCGTTTCATTGAGGAAACCTCCTTTTTGGTGGAGTGGGTGGTGTTGGCCTTGTTGGCGCAAGTAAGCCTTTTTCATTTAATTTTTCTAACAATTCTTTATAGCTTACATGAAATGGAGTAAATTTTCTCTCTTTTGTCCATATTTTTCTAGGATCATCATATCAGTTTGTGTTATTGTATTGCGTGGAAGTCGCAAATATGTCAATAAAGGATGATGCATTTTCATTCCCCTTCTTGTAGTTATTCTTAGGTTAATGATGATAATGAGGTTTGTTTGCTTTTTATTTAGCAAAATCATCTTCAATCCTAGTAGCCACAGAATAGAACTTTTGAAAAGTGTCTAGACTAAGGTAACATAGATGTTTATTGTACTTTTCATGACAGGTTTCAATGAATTTTTGTACTAACTCGAGTTCAGGAGGCCTTTGGGCAAGGTGGGCTGGCTTCTCTCGCCATCTACCATAGTAAGCAAGGAAACCTTCATCATCGCCTTGCTTAAGCATCTCGAGTTCACGTAAAGTTGACTTGAACTCTACGTTACTCTCATATTGGGTGATGAAAGCCGAAACTACATCTTCCCATGTCGCTTTAAATTTTGGATCTAGCCCATAGTACCACTCTCTCGCGGTTGGGTCTAGTGATAAAGGGAAAGTCAAAGCATAAAGCTTAGGATTAACTCCCTTTAGTGCCATAGTGCCAATAAAACACATTAAATGATTTTGTGGATTATTGGTCACCTTAAATATTGGCAAGTCCGTAGCTACGAACTTTTATGGTAAAGCAAATCCTAGGGGAGGAGCAAACTTTTCCGCGTTAAAGTACTTGTTCCCCATTGTAGAACGAAGAACTAGCTTCTCCAACGACTTTTATTTGATGGATAATTTCTCCATCCTTTCTTGTAAGGCTAAAGTTTCAGCTTTTTTCTTTTCAGCATTTTCCATCTTCTTAATTCTTCTCTCCTTGGCCTCTTAAGCCTTTTCCTCTCATATGAAGAATCTCTTGTTGAAGTTCTTCGACGGTTGGCATTGTTGTTGGACTAGGATTAGTGGTCGAAGGAAAGTGGTTTGAAAGGGGTTGATCTTTGGGTGGTAAACTTAGAATGCGAGTGCCCGGGGGTCCTCTTTCCCAAGCTCAAAAACCGGCCCTAAAGGAGTACAAAAGGGTAATTAAATCGATACCCTTGTTTTTAAAAAGGAAAAAAAAAAAGAAAAAGACGTAAAATATATTCAAACGGATAACATTGCCCTTAACAATTCTTCAATGAAGATATTGTTCGGACGAGTCAATTTGTTTTTTGAGAAATCAAAACTAACTTGTCCAGTGGGCGCGCGCAAGTGACTTAGTTGCGCGCGGCTGTCGCGCGCAACAAAATCACTTGCGCTGGGAGGGGTCGCGCAACTTCTTGAATAAATTTAATAAAAGGATTGACTTATGAAGAAACATAGAAATTCTTATGAATAAGAAGTTTAATGGGAGCAAGAGTCAATCTTGTAGGGTCCAACAAGAAGTTTACGAACTCTGTTTAACTATCAAATGCAAAATGCTTAGATTTGAAAGTATTTTCGACAATGGACAAAGAAAAAGACGATACTTAGTACGTATTGGTATTAAGATCTATTGTATAGACTTAATAAAATGTTAAAACGAGTAAAGGAATTTACCGTGTTAAACATGAATTGTAGGACTTTGAAAGACTTTCGACCCGCATGTATAAAACTAAGTAAAATTTTGAACTAAGTATGAGCTAGGCTAAATACTAAGTCAAACAAGAAAGACTCTAGTAGAGAATTTTAACCATATCACACAGCAAACAGTTTAGCAAGACTTAGTGAAACTGGATGAGCTAAAATGTAACGTGGGTGGAAGAAGATTGAGTATTGCCAACATCTACTTTTGGCCACCTGTCCCGACAGGAAGTGCAATGACGATAAATAAAACCATCTTCGTGTTGGATCGAAGTGAAGAATACTTATAGGTAATTGGTTAAGCCACAAAACACAAAAGACTAGCCCAAATTAAAAGAAAATCCAAAACAAAGGTCCAATTAACTAAACCCGATCATAATTAGGCTTAACCCCATGCTTAAACCTCAATAATGACGGATTTAGGAGCGCCTAGGTTAAAACTTAGTGCTGCCGCAGAAAGAGTCGAAGCATCTCACATAGTCGAGCTGGGCTTCCGCGTGCAACTAATTCAGTTGCGCGCGACACCCAGCGCAACTTTCAGAGTTGCGCTGCGGAAGATTCAGAATTATTCGGAATTATACGGAATATATAAAATCAAATCTTACAATAAGGTCGCGCGCAAGAGAATAAGTTGCGCTGCACATAGCAGCGCAACTCTATAACTTGCGCTGGGATGCCGCGCGCAACATCATCTATTGCGCGCGACACCTGCTGCGGCAGAATGCTTGAATCCCTAAACCTAATCATTCCCTATAAATACGAGCTTAAACCGAGGCTTCAACAGACAGAAATTAACTTAAAACTCTGGCGAAATAACTTGTGAACTTGTGCAACCTAGCCCTCTTGTCCTAAACACTCACCCTTTCGATACTTTGTTACTACAGTGGAGGTTCGCTAACAAGAAGGAGTCCATAAGTATTCTAAACGAAGATCTAGCAAAGAGAAGTGGAAAATTCCCGAACACTTAGTTAAATCACCTTTATTTTCATGTTTAAAAGGACTTTAATTAATTAATTAGTGTTATTTGATCACCTTTAAAATAATTCATTAATCAATTCCACATAGTATCTTGCGTTAAATAAATATTAGAATTGAATTAAATAATTGTTGGTTGATCACCTAAGCCATGGCGAATCTTGTTTATTTTCTTGTCCTTTTCACGAATTAAATTAAATAAGAATAATGACATTACGATGTAATTCCTACGTGAATCAATGTTTTTAAATAAAATCAACTAACATAGTTTTAGGTATCGCGTTGCATATATTGTTTGGTGATGAAATTGTCAAAAAGGAAGAGCTAGTAGAGGCCGTACTAGGGCTAGGATGACGATTCCCCTCTAAAAGGAACGTTATCTTAGTACCCTCGCTATCGAACTCATTTCTGGTTTATAGACCAATTTGGGCATGGGTAAACTTATGATTTGTGCTAATTATTCCATGAACTCCACATGGAAGAAAGGCATGAATGAGGTTTATGTGTTTTTCCTAACACTCATTGGCGACTCCTACTTATTTCTTACAAAAAAGCGTAATGATAGAATCAATTCTAATTCAAGGTCCCCTAAAAAGTCAGGAATTCAAATCCTACTACCCCCTAACAAGTGTAAAGTCCTAAGCTTTTAAGTGGCCAAGGGCATTTAAGGAGAGTACCCCTGAAGATGGGATCACCCTCCTTACAGTGGCGACTCCACTGGGGACTTAGAGGTTGCCTATGGGTTGTAACGAGAATTAACTTGGATAATCTCTAGTTAGAGAGTGAGACTTGAACGCATAATATCTTCCTTTTGCACAAAAGTAGAAACCAAACAAGAAACATTGCATCATGCATAAGCATAGCATACTTAAACCATTGGGGATTGGGTCATTGACTAGGGGTTGCCAACACTAGGCGTCTATCCCTAAATCAATAACAATCATCCCACCCATATAACCAACAAAATGTTGGAAGGGCGATGTCATGGGTCAACACGTTGAGTGATTGATTTATGTGTCGTTTCTTAAGGTATGGTACCTTTGGATACCCAAGCAATTTTTGACCTTAGAGTGGCATTGCGTGAATCTTGACTTATGACATGCTTGTGTGATTTTGTGACTATGTGCAACGTGTTAGGATAGTTGTAGGCGTCGCTCAAAGTGCGCCTACGTAAAAAGCATGTGGTGAATATTCTTGGCACTCATAGGAAGTGGGAATTGACATAATACGATTAGGGACAAATAAAGTAGGGAGCCGCCAACAAGTTTTTAAGGAACTTGTAAACCGTTCACGGATCATAAAAGGCAACCACGATAAGGGACAACGATAGGCAACAACGATTGACCCGTGAAGGTTACACCCCATTCATAATCCATGAGATTACTAACTCCATATGGTTCGGAACCACGAAAGGAGGATCGGGGATGATGGTACGAAGTGAGTCATGGAGTCACATTCGCCCGTATTGGCCTCTACTCGATTCTTATAGTGAAAAATGATTCCTGCGATCTCAAAGGCATACAAACAATAATTCAATTTGCTCCAAACTATTATTTAACTAAATTGGTTTAAGATTAATGCACACATAATTCTAAAATATTGGTGATCACTTCAATTAATAATAAGATTAAAAAGGATCCTAAAATGGTTGTCCAAATTATCTTATTAGTCGTGATTTTCAATTACATATTCCCTTTAAACACGCAATATGGGGATCATAAATATAATAAAACAACATTAATATTAAAACCAATTTAATCACAATTCCAACAACATAAAATCGTTAGAAAAATAATAAAAATAAAAGGAGCATGATCCTTACTTTGATTCTGTTTGTTTGCAACTACAAAATAATAAACGAGTTAGTAACTTCAAGGAAATAAATAAAACAATAACTAAATTAATTTGAATAAAATAAAGTTGATTTTGGGGCCAAGCCCTCAAAAACAGTTCTACCTTTCACGCCTTGGTTAAAGGACAGAACCTCGAGTAAAATATGGACTCCTTTGAGAGCTTGAAGAAGGAATTTTGAAGTGAAAAGGGTAGGCTAGTGTTTAGGCTAATAGCGTAGAAGAGAGAAAATAAAATAATAAAAGTACTCGGTGCCCCGTTCATTAAAAATGAGGGGGGTATTTATAGGGAAAATGTGTTGAGGGAGCACACGGAACCCTAAAATGATAAAAACCCTAAAAAAGTATCCCGTGACACGGTCAAACTGTACCGTGACACGGGAAGCTCCACCGTCAGACGGTACACTTTCCCGTGACACGGTACATTTTTGGTGTGACGCGGGAATTTTTCAGAAAACGGGATAAAAAAACGCGTTAAGGGTTTACGCGGAAAAGACACGGAATGTCCTGTGTCACGGCAGACCTCCCGTGTCACGGGATGTCCCACCGTCAGACGGGAAGGATTCCCGTGACACGGTGGCAGTCTGACGTGGCGCGGGAATTTCCAGTCCATTTTCCGTCTAAATTCATTTTTAACCCTAATTTCTTTAAGCTTTTTAAGTGCCGATTGATAATTTCGGGCCTTTTGTGGCTTTTATTATTCGGGCTAAAATAAGAAAACAATTAAATAAAAAATATATAAAAGGTTTGGGCCAAAAATAAATAATAAAACAATAAAATAAAAAAGGTTTGGGCTTAAAATTAATTAATAAGTTTGGGCTGAAATTAAAACTATGCTTTTACCAAACATCAAGACTAATCCATGGACTGTTCAAAAATATGAATTTAATAAAATATGATTTTTTAAGCACTCTCGGGATTAAATACTAAACCCGACCAATAGTGGCGGTGAAAGGTTGATAATCATCGGGTTTTGTTTTGGGGAGACATTTTTAGGTGTGTACAGAAGCCCCCACTTTGACTGAGTTTGTAGAAACGTCAGTTTCGAAAACGATAGTCAAAGTAGCCGATAAGGACGGAGAATGATTTAAGACGTTCTGCGATCCTAAATCACTCTGTATACGCCGATACCTGCAGAAAAATGTTAGTTCTACAGATAAAAGAATAAAGGGATAGAACACGTATCTGGCACCAGTGTATCGGTGACAAACGAATTTGGCAGCTTCCTAAGCTTGAAGGAATCCACCGGATGACGTATGTTGAAATGCTTTCCATGCTTGAGGAAAACCGACAGATGAGTTTGGTAGCTTTTTAATCCTGAAGAAACCTACCGGATGACACTTTCCATGCTTGAGGAAAGTCAACGTATGAATTTGGTGTCATTCTATGCTTGAAGAATTCTACCGATAATGCCTTCCATGCTTGAGGAAAGCCGACTACTTGGCGGTTTTCTATACTTGAAGAAAAATCCACCGATAACGCTTTCCATGCTTGAGGAAAGCCGACTTGGCGGTTTTCTATACTTGAAGAAAAATCCACTGATAACGCTTTCCAAGCCTGAGGAAAGCCGACTTGGCGGTTTTCTATACTTGAAGAAAAATCTACCGATAACGCTTTCCATGCTTGAGGAAAGCCGACTTGGCGGTTTCTTATACTTGAAGAAAAATCCACCGATAACGCTTTCCAAGCCTGAGGAAAGCCGACTTGGCGGTTTTCTATACTTGAAGAAAAATCCACCGATAACGCTTTCCAAGCCTGAGGAAAGCCGACGATTGCTGAAATTTGTAAGTGTATGATGGTTCGATTATCCCCGAACGTGGGCCGCAGATGATTCACAATTTTAAGTCGATTATCCGACCATATTAAGTGCTTAAAATGCCGAAAAATAGACTTTGATGCTTGCCAGGGGTAAAATGGTAATTTTAGTCCCCTTTAAGTATCAACTACAATTTTCCGCGTAATTCCAGCGAAAAATAACTGTTCGATTTATGCAAGAAATCGTGCAACTTCAGTCAAAATATCAGAATATTCGCAAATAACTTGAACAAAAATCGTCGTGTCACAAGAAAATATTCCCGTGACACAATCAGGGACCCCCGTCACGCGGAGCTACTTCCCGTGACACGGCAAGGGGGTCTCGTGTCACGGGAACCGAATGGCTGAAAAACGGACAAAAGAGCATCTTTGACCGGTCAAAGCTTGTGCACCACACAAAAATCTGACCGTTACGTGGGAACGGGGTCCGTTGCACGAGATTTCATGACTTTAAATATCAACATTTGTTCTCATTTCAGCCATCCTCTTCCTCGTCTGATTCTTACTCAAAAGCTCAAAAAAAATTTCTTGGTTTGCCGCGCCTCGTCGACAGCTCACCGGCGCTCGGCTTGTCTTCCCGTCGGCCGGTTACGACCACCGTGTCGCGGCGGTCCTGCATTCTCTCTCTTCTATTTTCTTTTTTTTTTTCTATTTTTGCTGCGAGTTTCTGCTGTTCATTTTTGCTGCTGCTGTTGGTGTCTTCTGCCTGAAGCGGCCGTCGGAGTCACCGGAGCTCCGTCACCTGTGAAGCTCACCGTGACACGGGACAACCTCGCCGTGTCACGGATTAAGTTGACCGTGTCGCGGCGGTCTTGCTGGTGGCCGAAGTTTTTTTTTTTATTTTTTTTAAGTCTTTTTGCTGCTTGATTTTCTACTGAATTTGCTCCAATTTTTCGCCATATTCCACATTTTCAAACTTCTACAAAGATCTATGTAAGTTCTTCTTAAGTTTTTATCCCAAATTTGCTTCAAGTAATTTCATGAAAAAAACCTTAAAAAAAATCAATTTGGGGATTTTTAATTTTGAGGTTTTATGGTGGAATACTTGCTATGATTTTACTTGTATATGTATGTATGTGTGTTTGTGAGAAATTTGAGACAAAAATTACATGATTTGATGGAGAATTGAGCAAATCACATTTTTGGGTACTACTTTGTGAAATGACGTTCATGGTGAAAAAATGGTGGTGAACCTTGTGAAATGATGTGTTGATTCATATTTTGCATATGTACTATATTGTCATGGAGAACATAGTATCATGCGGCTAGGAGAACTGTAGTATTAGTTTGTCATGGAGAAACTAAATACCATAATTTTGCCAATTTTTAGCCTGGAGGTAAAAATTTAGCATATAATTCAATAAATAACTAAATAACTTAGGAAATGATGCTAAGTATTTAGATTTTTATTTTTATAAATATGTAACTTGAATTAAATGTCTTAGAAAATGATGCTAAGCATTTAGATTTTTATAATAGCATGCCTAGGCGACGAGATTGCGATCTTTCTACCCACGACCGGCGTCGGGCTTTTCGGGAGGACACTCCCACCGTTCCTGAGGGCATGGACGACGAAGCCTTAGAGTCCGAGCCTCGGGCATCCGCGAGTAGAGGTAGGAGGGTTCCACTTCCGTGGACTCCAGACCAGTTGGTTTTCTGCCGTGAAAACCATGTCTCTCATCGCCCACTCTCCGGCATAGCCGATGGCACGCTTCGCCACCACAGTTCTGGAGCCGGCGATTTGATCCCTCGACTTCACAAGATCATTACGAGGGATCCTGCTACGAGCGCCCTATGGGAATCGGCTGGTTTAGTAGATTTCTACACGGCGGTTGTAAGGTTTCGCAGCCCCCGGGGTTGCGGTGTGACGGTCGTTCGCGCATTGTTGGAGTATTTCTGGGATACTACCAACACTTTTCATTTTGCGTGGGGGGAGATGACGGTGACCCCCCTAGACTTCAGTATGATCAGCGGGTTGCGCTTCACCGACCAGGCTGTAGCTTAGATGTCTTATCTGTCTTGGGGATCGGCTGAGACAACTGATTTGTTGGGTCCGATCGTTCAGCACATCAGGACCCGACCAGTGTCTCGAGGTGGTCCTAGGAGCGGACGATCGGAGCTGGGTTCAGTTTTAGCTCGTGGCTTCAACATGGAGGATACGACGGCTGAGCTGCGGGTGCGGATCTTCACCCTGATCCTGATCTCTATGACCCTCTCTCCTGATAGGAGTTCACGCGTACTCCTTTGCTACCTCCCCTCTTTGGCCAGGATCCAAGAGATAGGATCCTATAGCTGGGCCAGACTTGGGTACGCGGATCTCCTTTTGTCGCTACGCCACGGCTATCGGCAGCTGAATGACGAGTCTCCCATCACCGTCTATGGTCTGTGGAGAGTCGTAGAGGTGATGATCTTTTCCCTTTTTATTTCACTTTAACTTGTTCGACTCATGTGCTAAAGATTACTTTTCATCGCAGCTATGGTTCTACGAGTACTTCCCAGGCTTGGCTGCTCGCCGGCGTCGTGGAGCGGTCCATGATTTCCCTGTCGGGGCCAGCTGGCGTGATCGAGGAGAGTCGCGGGTGGAGTCTGTCCCTGCACTGCGTGGGCTGCTACGCCGAGGCACCTCTTCTGTCGGCGTAAGACTTAGTTTTGTTGCTGTTATTTTCCCTCTAACGTTGTTTCCGTTGTTTCATGCCGACTTTTTATGGTTTTCAGGTTGCCATTGATGTCCAGTATCATCCTTGGGTCGGGATGACTGATCTACCTGAGGCCTTGCGTCTTTCTGCGCACCGCACCATTTTGGTTGGTACCGGACGCTTTGTGTGGTATTTGGGGGAGCGAGTCGTTCGTCAGTATAACGGCGATCGTTTTGTGGTGCCCTCATCTCCACCAGAGTCGATGTTGGACTCACGCTTGATCAGAGAGTTAATCAACAGGGGAAAGCGCTATACTTTTCCATGGCAGGAGCTTGTACACATGGAGAGTGACTATGCGCAGGATTTGCTTCCCTCTCTGGCTCCTCCACCCCGTCTTCCTGAGGTATGATTTCTTTTGAGGATCTTCTTTATTAGTCTCTGTTTTAAATAGTCGAATAACTTGATTATTCGATCATATTTTCAGACGACTATTCTCCCTGTGGGGAGGATCGAGATTCCTCCTCAGTCTGTCCGCTATCCAGGGCCGATTGGTATCACCGAGGACCATATTGCTGACGCGCCAGAGGGTTACAGACAGGCGCATGAGTCTCTGCCCGAGGTCTTTGAGACGGTGAGTTTTCTTCGATGCATTATTCACCCTTTTAACACTGCTTGTTACTGACTTTTCTTTGTTTTATCCTCAGCCTAACCGCCCGGAGATGATGGGATTCATGAAGCTGGTGGACGCCCTGAAGTATTGCATCATCAAGCTTCGGCGTGGTGCGAGTTGTCGGAGCTCTAGCGACATTCTTGAGGTATCATTCATTTTTTCATTTCTACCATTTGTTTTATTTTGCATTGTTGAAACCTTTTGATTTTGTATCTTTTAGGAGCGACGGAGGTCCCGCTCACGCTCGAGGCCTAGAGGCTCGGACGAGGAGTAGTCTGAGGCTCACCGGCGTTCTCATTTTCAGCGAGAGCCTCAGACTACTAAGCCATTTCAGGAGGCTCAGTGGCAGCAGCCTCAGTCTTCCCAGCGCTTTCCGGGCCAAAGTCAGGGGGCGCGAAAGTCATTTTCGCAGCCTCCGCAGCCTGAGTTTGGGTCTGTTTTGACTCCCTTGGATCCTGGTTCGTTTTCAGCTCAATTGTCCGGGATTCCTCCACCGGTGTCGGGCTTGTTCTCAGTTCCGCTGTATGGGACGATGCCTTCACCGACGATTCCAGTGTCTTTGGGCCAGTCTACACCATTTTCCGGCTGGACGGGTCCTGCCTTGAGCTTGGCTACCGCTGGGGTTACAGGGACTAGTAGGGACACTACTCCCCGTACTCGGATGGTGGAGGGACTCTTCGGTTCGCCGTTCCCATATGCACAGGGTGGAGACGATACTGATTCTGGCTCTAGGGACTTTTGACCGAGGGTTTTTATTTGTACATACTAGATACTTGACATGTTTATTACGACTCTTTGTACATTATTCATGGTTTATGTATTTATTATTGTGTGTTAGTGTGTGTTTGAAACTCCTTGTGTGTGATTGTGTATTTATTAACGACGCGACGAAAAAACATAAGTGGAGTAATGGAGGGTACCGACCTTCCCCAAAAGAAAAAGAAATAAAAAGACAAGCAAAAATAAAATTACCCTCCCCTAAAGAAAAAGAAATAAAAAGATAAGCGAAAATAAAAAAAGAAATAAATAAATGAAATTACCTTCCTCAAAAGAAAAAGAAATAAAGTGATGAATAAGTAAATAAAATAAAGATAAGAATAATAATAAGAATATAAAAAAAAGTGAGAAGTTTATTAGAAATAAAACTCTAAAAAAAACTGAAAAATAAACGGTGAAGATAAAATACTATAAAAAATCCGGATAAATACGGGAGAAGATGAAAAAAGAAGACGCGTGAAGTGTCGTGACACGGCACTGTACACCGTGTCACGGCAGAACTTGCCGTGTCACGACAAAAGTTCCCGTGACACGGTGGAACTTCCGTGTCACGGGACGCGTATTAGTCAGCGGTGTGTTTTACGCGTATGAAAAGATAAATTCTGGGCAGTTTCGAGCGCTATTACTATAAAATAAGACCAGTTTATTCATGATATGCATAATTACGAAACACAAAATAATTTAGAATTTCATATTTCAATAATCATGTCTCGGAATTTTGATAATACATTGCGTGATTGGTCTTATTCTTTGACCAATGCTTAAAAAAGAGAGTTAGAATTATTTCATGTCAGGGGTTTGCTAGCCCTGCGACACGTAGCTATTGAACATGATTTTCTTAGGGCAGTATTAGATTATTGGAGTCCAGAAACACACTGTTTCAAATTTGATTATGATGAAATCTGTCCTTTGCCGGAGGAATTCGGCGCAATCTTTGGATTTCCTGCTAGAAATCTTATTGTCAGGCCTACCCTACGCGAATATTATTACCAAGATTTTGAACGCCATCTGAATCTAACAGATCCAGATTTAAATAGAATTGTTTGTGGTAATGAAGTAGACTTAGAAAAACTTGCTAATTTATATTTTAATCGCCCTATCTCTGAGTCTTATCATGTATATCGTAGAAGGGCATATATTTTTGCATGTTTAGCAAGCTCTTATTTGCAAACGGTAGGGTAGGACATGCTTGTCTAGCGTCTGTGCTTGAACATGTCGAATCTAAAAGATCTCCTATGCCGACGTGCCTTGGAGAGACATTTCGTGGCCTCGACGAGGCAAAAGCAGACCGGAAAGCCATCAGGAAGGGCTCTCTGGTACTACTGTTGGTAAAAACACGCTCCGAATAGCCCCTGTGACACAAAACAGGCACCGTGTCACGGTGGGTGTTTGCCGTGACACGGTTAAACCTGCCGTGTCACGGGAATCTGCAAATTTTTTTTTTTTTTTTGACTAATTTTTTTTTTCTTTTTTTGTAGATTTGGTTGATAGAGCGTTTGGAATTATTTGAAGCCCCCGACGATATTGAAAAATATGGCCCTAACGACCTAGTCCGCAGGAAAAAGAATTACTCTGCGAACATGTCGTATGAAGATTGGAAAAATTTCTTTGCAAAGAGGGAATTTTCCATTCGTTGGGTGGTGCCTTGGTGGAGGCTTACTAGGATGGTTGGCACGAATGAAACTCCATATTGTCGTGTTCCTAGTATCTCCAAACTGACCTTTTATTGTCTCTCTCGACTGATGCGGCAGTATGGACTTGAACAAGTAATTCCACGCTATAACGATAGTCCTCGTGAAGTATCGTTGCATGAAAGTAACGTTCACAAGTACGAGGCTTATTGGATTGGAAGACCTTTGTGGACCGTTTCTGCAAGTGACCAAGCTCCTCCTCCTTTATCTAGTGCATACAAGGCATGGTTGAACCCTAGAAGTAGGAGGGAACGATTCGGATCACGCAAGTCTGATGTGAAGAGTCGTCTTGGAAATAAGAAAGCTCCTCCTAAAGATCGTCTAGTTCCAAGAACACAAGGGATTGAGTTTAAGACTCCTATAATGCCAAGAAAGAAGAATTATGTGAAAGGGAAGGGTAAAGAAAAGATGGTCTATAGGGAGAAACAACCGAAAAAATTCAAGAAAGGTGAAAGGGGTGAAAGTTCGACTAGGGGTGTGACGGTTCGGGCTACGAAAGACACATTAATGGTGAAGGCCGACCTAATTGACCAAGAGAAGGATGTTCCTAAAGAGAAGAGAGATTAGATCAATAGTGCTTTGCTTTTTATGATTTAATTTTTATTTAAAATAAGGCATATGATGCCAATACTTGTAGTCGCATTTATTTTAATAATAATAGCACATTTATTTCAGCCTTAAAAATAAAAATTACAATGACTTTTATTTATTATTTATTTATCCGAGTCAAGGAGTCGGACGCAATGGAAGAACGAAAATAAAAACTCGAACAATGAATCCGCAACGAATGCGCCACTATTCTAAAAATAAAACGGAAAAACTGAAATTCCACCGTGTCACGGTGAAAGGGTCCCATGACACGGTACAAATTCCCGCGTCACGGCAATTTTCCCCCTTTTTTTTTTGGCTGACAAAAGGTGACGTGGCACGGGAAATTCTCCCGTCAGACGGGATAAAATCCTGTGTCACGGGAATTTCCCTTCCTTTTTTTTTCGTTCAGGCCCACCGTGTCACGGTGAACAGTACCGTGACACGGTGGGATGTCCTGTGTCGCGGCAATTTTCCTTCTTTTTTTTTTTTTTTTTTTTGGCCGTGACGCAATGCTGAACTGACGCGCATATTTGATCAACAGAGGGAGGATTTTTTTATTTTAAAGTGGTCGGGCCCCCTTGAGGGGTTGCCTACGTATCCTAAAAAGGAATCAGGCCAAACGTAGCTCTACTGGGTCATGAACCCATGCGACTAGGCATAGAATTTCTTGAGTTGATCCAAGTTGGTTAAATTATGGAAGCCGTTACCGTCCATGTCTACCAATTGTGCCGCTCCGCCAGACAGGATGGCTTTAACAATGTACGGGCCTGACCAGTTCGGTCTGAATTTTCCTCTTGGATCTAACACATTTTTACGAAGTGCCTTAAGCACTAGGTCACCCTCTTTGATATTTCTGGTCTTGACTTTTTTTATTAAAATGTCGTGCCATACGCTGTTGGTAGGTTTGGACATGATGCAAAGCTTCCAAGCGTCTTTCATCAAGCAAGACCAGTTCGTCGTATCTTGCTATAATCCAGTCGACTTCATCTAGTTGGCTTTCCAATGCGATTCGAAGAGAAGGGATTTCGAGCTCGATTGGTTGTACAGCTTCAACTCCATAGATCAAAGAGAAAGGGGTAGCCCCTGTTGATGTACGAACAGAGGTTCGATAACCCCAAAGGGTGAAATGTAGCTTACTTGGCCAATCCTTGTAATTTTCTGTCATCTTTTTGATGATAGTTTTCACATTTTTGTTGGCCGATTCGACTGCTCCGTTTGTTTGTGGTCTGTAAGGTGATGATTAGTGATGCTTGATATGATATTTCTGTAATAATTCCGCGCATTCGGCTTGGAAATGTGTTCCATTATCACTGATCATCTCATGTGGTACCCCATAGCGGCATATGATATTTTTATTTTTCTCAATGAATTGAGCTACGTGTTTTGCCGCCTGCTTGGCATATGAGGCAGCCTCGACCCATTTGGTGAAGTAGTCGATTGCTACGAGAATGAATTCATGCCCCCCTTGTCCTGGTGGTGTTATTTTTCCAATGATGTCAATGCCCCAAGTGGAGAAAGGCCATGGAGAAGTATACGTGTAGAGAAGCGAGGGTGGAACATGTTGTAAGTTTGCATAGACTTGACACTTCATACATTTCTTGACGTATTCGTGACAATCTCTCTCCATATTAGTCCAATAGTAACCTTGTCGTTGAATCTTTTGGACTAACATCTTTGCATTCATGTGTGTTCCACATATACCAGCATGAAGGTTTTCCATGGTTTTATGTGCTTCATTCTTGGCTATGCATAAGAGATTTCTTCCCATTGTAGTTCTCTTGTGGAGTTCTCCCCTGATGAGCACATACTGTGAGGCCAGGAGCCTCAAAGCACGGCGTGCCCTTTTATCAGTATTAGGAGGGTATTCTCCTCTTTTCACATAATTAAGGATGTCCGTATACCATGGCTCTTCATCTTCTTCTTGTGGTTCTTGTTCATCGTCAAGCGCATGAACATAAGCCGGCTCATATCTTCTTTCTATGGTCAGTGGCATTCTGATTGTATCAGTTGGAATTCGCACCATTGATGCTAATTTAGCTAGTGCGTCGGCGAATTGGTTTTCTTCTCTTGGCAAATACGTATACTCCACTTCATCTAGTTGCTCCGTGAGAGTTTCTAAATGAGCTTGATATGTAGCGAGACTTTCACTTCTCACTTTCCATCTCTTAGAGATTTGGTTAATGATTAGTGAAGAATCACCGTAGATTCTGAGTTTCTTAATTCCCAAGGCGACATCTGTTTCTAACCCCAAAATGCATGCTTCATATTCTGCGGCATTGTTGGTGACATCAAAGTCGAGCTTCATGGAAAGTGGGATGTGCTCTTCATTGGGTGATACAAGCAAGACTCCTACACCACATCCCTTTTGGTTTGAAGCTCCATCGAAATAGAGCGTCCAGCTATCATCTTCGGTCATGAGTAAATCTTCGTCAGGGAAATCGTACTCATCTTCTTCTTTTTCAGCTTCTTCTAGCGGAAAGTCTGGTAAGAAGTCAGAAACTGCAGAACCTTTGATGGCTTTTTGTGGAAAAAATCTCAAGTCAAATTGAGCCAGATTGACTATCCACCTTGATAATCTGCCGTTGAGTGTTGCTTTCTCGAACAAGTATTTGAGAGGATCCATCCTGGACACGACATGCACTGTATGAGTGAGCATGTAATGTCTTAGTTTCTGTGCGGCCCATACAAGTGCGAGACACAACTTCTCAAGTGGTGTGTATCGCGTCTCATATCCTTGAAGTTTCTTGCTCAAGTAATAGATTGCATTCTCCTTGCTTTCGATTTCTTGTGCTAGCATTGCCCCCATCGTTTCTCTTGTGACCGTAACGTAGAGTCGAAGAGGAAAGTCAGGTATTGCTGGCGCTAGCACGGGTGGGTTTGCTAAATACTCTTTGATCTTGTCGAAAGCCTTTTCGCAGTCATCATCCCATGTGACTGGGACATTCTTCTTAAGCTTCTTGAATATAGGTTCACATATCGCTGTGAGCTTTGATATGAACCTACTTATATACTGCAACCTTCCAATGAAGCCTCGAATCTCCTTCTCATTTTTAGGTGGTGGCATGGCCATAATCGCTTTTACTTTTGTAGGATCTATTTCAATCCCTCGAGAACTGATCACGTATCCAAGTAATTTGCCTGACGTGACTTCGAATGTACATTTTGCTGGATTTAATCTCATGTTGTACTTGCGGAGTCTTTCAAAAAACTTGCGAAGGGCAATAATATGGCCTGGGCGATCTTTAGACTTAACGATCATATCATCGACATAGACCTCCACCTCTTTATGCATCATGTCATGTAACAATGCTGTAGCTGCTCTTTGGTAGGTGGCACCCGCGTTTTTCAACCCGAATGGCATTACCGTATAGCAATATGTACCCCATTGCGTGATGAATGTGGTTTTCTCCATGTCTTCTTCGGCCATCAATACCTGATTATATCCGGCGTAACCATCCATGAATGACAAGAGTGCATGGTTTGATGTATTATCGACCAGAATGTCAATGTGAGGTAGAGGGAACCCATCTTTTGGGCTTCTTTATTGAGATCCCTGTAATCAACACACATTCTGACCCTTCCATCCTTCTTTGGAACTGGAACCACATTTGCTATCCATTCCGGATACTTGGATACTCTGATGAAACCTGCGGCCAATTGCTTCCTGATTTCTTCCTTGATTTTGAGAGCCACATCTGGTTTCATTCGGCGCAGCTTTTGTTTGACAGGCTTCATACCTGGAATGAGTGGTATCGTATGCTGAGCTATATCCCTGTCAATTCCTGGCATATCTTGGTATGACCAAGCAAATACATCAACAAATTCACTAAGCAAGTTAATTAGCTCTTTGCGTTCATCTTGACTTAGTGTTAATCCAATTTTTACTTCTTTAACAGTCGTATCATTGGAAATGTTAACTGTTTCTATATCTTCAATAACTGCTGTTTTATTTTCGTGTTCTTCCATTGCTTTTATTATTTCTTTGTCATTTTTATCATTAGCAAAGCAATGTTGATCAGGGCTAAGGGAATGGCACGCATCGTAAGCAAAGGTAATCATTTTATTGAATTCACTGGCTAATACATCAAGAGAGGCAAGGTCGGCTGCGACCTCACCAGAATTATTAGGACTAGAAAGAGAGGACTCAACAAGAGACTTAGGGTTGAAGTCTATAGCAGAAAGAGGGTCGACCTCAGACTCTAAGGACTCGTCTACAGACTTAGACTCAGACTCGGACTCGGACGCAGACGACTCAGACTCATCAAACATAGGACCCTCGCCAGCGGTTATTTTCAACTTCTCTCCACTCGGCGTAGTAATCCTCAATGTCTTGCGCCATCCTCTTGAAATGTTGTCAGCTTGGACGATTAACTCGGAGGGGTCAAAATCCTTGTTTGCTATGACAGCTTGAACGAGCTCGGAGTTATCATTGCGGACCGTCTTGGACTCATTTTTCTCCATTCCAAAAAGAAGGTTGATTCCTAGATCATCAGAGTTCAGGCTAGCTGGCTTCTCGGTTGTGAAGAGCTCTTCGTCTTCGTCAACAAAGTCACAATCGAGGAACACCTCGAATCCTGGTTCACGGATCCCATCATGGACAAATGGCTCAGGGAAGTCATAGCATGGGAAGTCTTCCCCTTCTTTGATGTACTGGCCATTGAGGGTGAACGGATACGGATCCATGGCCATTTCCATCTTCGTGATTCGAGCGTTATTGCGAGCCTTCATCTTCAATGCAGCTCGTTTCATATCTTCTTTTGTTGGCTTGAATACCAAGCCGAAAGTATCCTTCTTGAGCGCACCAGGATGGCCCCAAGATTCAGCCATTTTCTTCTTGAGTCCAAGGGTCATTCCAGGGAAATGACCTTGCTTCTTCAGAATGGCCTTGATACTGGTGTTTGAATAGGGATCGAAGTCGAGATGGCACTTTTCCTCCTCTTCGATCACGAGAACATCATCTAATGAAAACCCCCAAAGATCTTCATCTTCTTCGTCATTTTCAACATGGACGATAGGAGTATCAATAACTTAAATGCGCATAGGAGAAGCATCGATAGTAATCGGAACCCCTCCAACTATGGCTTTCATTTTCTGGTGAAGCGATGATGGAATCGCCTTTAGCTCATGAAGCCAAGGGCGTCCTAACAACAGATTGAAAGAGGCCTTAATGTCCACCACCTGAAATTTGGTGCGACGTTCAATGGCCCCAGTAGTTATATTCAGTATGATAGTACCCACGGCTTGACGGCGAGTATTATCATAAGCTCGAATCCCTTGAGTGGAGGGAGTTAATTCTTCATTCTTTATACCCAACTTCTTTGCAGTACGGAGTGGGCACACATTGATTGCAGAGCCATTATCAAACAGGCTCATGGGAACCTTCATCTGCCTACACACTACAATGAGGTGTAAGGCCTTATTATGTTGGTCCCCTTTCGGGGGTAGATCCTTATCAGAAAAGGAAATCAGATTGCTAGTACTTGGCAGCTCAGTAGTAAGAAAGTTGACCAATCCTTGAGGAGTCATGTCATCATCGACTCCTATTTTCACCAGAGCATTCATCACAGCCTTTCGATGCTCGTGGGAAGTGGCCAAAAGCTTCCATACATTCATCTCCACCTTGGTCTTTTGCAGTTGTTTGACCACATCGATGTTCACAGGGTCGATGGGATCAAATATCGGATGTCATTGTGGTGGAGGTGGAGGTGAAAGTGGGTTAGGTTGTTGCAACCGTCCACTTCTGGTGAGAACCTTGACCTCAAAGTCCCCCCAAACATCTTCACTGGTGCCAAGAGATGAACAGGCTATGTCTTTGAGATAGACGTCTTCATCATCACTATCCCAGATCCCATTCACTTCTTCAGAACTTGAGATAAATACAACTTCCGGCAGAGGTTCATTCACAGGTTGAATGAGTATTGATGGATCAAAGGAGACTTCATCTCCCATGATAGCCAAAGCATCAGAAAGAGGACCTGTTTGAATGTTTGGCTTCTTGCCCCCTAGAGGGACAGGAAGTTGGTTAGCATCAATCAGGTCTTGGATTGCATCTTTCAGCCTCCAACACTTCTCAGTGTTATAACCCTTGCCTTGATGAAACTTGCAATAAGCATTGGGGTCATAGCTAGCGGTCTTATTCTCAGGTCGAGGTTCTGGAAATGGTCCGGTTGGCATAATCAGTCCCTGACCATGCAAACGGTCATAAGCAGCATCATAAGTCATTCCCAAAGGCATATAAACCCTCCTTTGCCTTTGGAATCTTTGAGGAGGAGCATTAAGGGCCAACACATCATTGATGTCCATATTGTTGGTAGCATTATTGGGCTTAGAAGACGAAGAAGAAGGAGTGTCGTTCTTCTTGTTTTTCCAAGTTCTGTTGTTATTGTTGCTACCAACAGACTTCATCAGTTCATCTTTGATATTGATTCCAATATCGTATACAGCTTCAAAGGTACTTAGAGGCAGAAACTTCAAGTGTTGCTTGTACTTTTGAGTCAGATTGGCAATGAACAAGCGAACGATTTCCTTCTCCTTGGGAGGATCCACCAGGAGCGCAGCTGTTTCTCTCCACCTGCTTAAGTAAGTGGTGAAGCCTTCATTCTCTTTCTGTTTGAGAATGGAGAGTTCACGTTCAGAAGTCTTGGCCTGGATGTTACACTTGTACCGATTCATAAAGCTTTCAGCAACATCCTCCCAGGTCGCGACATGCTTGGATTCCAAAGAATAGAACCACTGCTGACAGGCATGCTCTAAGGAAAGAGGAAACACCGTAGGGAAGAGTGTCACATCTACTCCCTTAAGAGCCATAGTTGCAGAAAAAGCCTTCAAATGGAAAAGCGGATTATCAGTAGGCTTGAATTTGGGAATGTCAGCAGTGGAAAACTTCTCAGGAAGCTTCTCTCTTATGGACGAAGAGGTGACAGGCTGTTCCACATAAGTGAACTCTTCAGAAATCTTGCTCATCTGTTCCTTAATCTTGTCCATTGCAGCAGTAGTGACATTGTTTTGATTGTCTTGCTCTACAGTGCTGACTCTAGTGGTGAGTGTCTGCATCATGTCAAAAAATCTTTCGATTGTCCTGTTGAGGTTCTCAATGTCTTCCTTAGTGGCCATTGGTTGAAAGTAGACTGGAGATGGATCTTGTGGAGATGATTGAGTGGTTTCCTTGTACGCCTCTTTGGTATAAGAGGTTGTTGAGGTACGGACTCGAACCGTAACAATCTACCCCTGCTTCTTGTCCAAGTGTTGTGACACCGAAACAAACACACCTTTAATGACCAAACTTAACCTTAACCTATCCGGATTAAAAAGAAAATTTTTTTTATTAAAAATCTATAATTTTGAAACTCTACTTATTATTTTTTTAAAACAAACATGGGAGGATACAATCCGACTTACTCCGAAAAAAAAAACGACACAAAAACGAGACTTCCCTAAAATACGGTCAAAAAGTGGTGCACGACTAAAAAAAAAAAAAGTGTGTAAACACGATATGTGAGTGATTAGGTGAGGTTATAGACGCGCGTTTTGACCGTATAGCTAGACACGACACAAAACTGGACACAGCATTCGCACAAAAATCGAGAAAAAGACTGTCAGGACACTTTCCTGGGCACCGTGTCACGGTGCAGACTGTCGTGACACGGTGCAGTCTACCGTCTACTGTCAGACTGTAGACTTCCCCGTGTCACGGCACTGTTCACCGTGGCGCGGCAGAACATGCCGTGACACGGTGCGCAGTTCCAGGTCAGTTTTGTGATTTTTTCAGATTTTAATCGATTTTAGGTCCGTACTAATTACTATGTGAGAATAAAAACCCTCGGTCATGGGTTAAACAAAAGAGCAAACACATGAGGGTTAGCACCAAACAACCACATAGCATTTAGGCACGATGATGTAAAAAAAAGTTCGCAACCTAGAGTCGAGATCTATGTTCAGCTATTGGTCAAGCTTTGGGTGTCAAAAGGGTACCATGGTTAAGAGTTTGGACGCGTTAGCAAGCCAGCCTCCCTTGAGGGTGTATGCCAACGGGCGGCTCCGCGAGTTCGTGATGAAATCGAACTCGACTCCATGGTTTGGGTGGATTTAATAACTCGGATGAACCCTTATTGCCATGAGTGTTTTTGGGTCGATAGAGCTTAAATCCCCCGGGGCTAAGACGCATGTAGAACACATACGTTTTTCATAAAAATCGAAGGAAGTCGACTGTGAGGAAAGAAAATAAGCCACCGGACTGATTTTAGGACTTCCCTGACACGACAAGGATTCCCGTGCCACGGTACGGCACACCGTCAGACGGTTCATTGTACCGTGACACGGCAGATTTTGCTGTGGCACGGCAGTCAGAAAATCTGACTGGTTCCCTGTTTTCCTTCGTACGCAATCAAGTTATTCAATTTTTCCTACGGGACAGACCTAAATGCGACGTTAAAACGTCTATGAATATGCAAAAATGCCAAATTAATCACAGGAATATTTTTCAAGAATCTTTCAAGTCTCATCCACTCATCTTAATAAAATATCGATCACTCAAATCAATAAATAACCAAGAATCCTCCCCAGTGGAGTCGCCAAATTGTAGGCGTCGCTCGAAGTGCGCCTACGTAAAAAGCATGTTGTGAATATGCTTGGCACTCATAAGAAGTGGGAATTGACATAATACGATTAGGGACAAATAAAGTAGGGAGCCGCCAACAAGTTGTTAAGGAACTTGTAAACCGTTCACGGATCAGAAAAGGCAACCACGATAAGGGACAACGATAGGCAACAACGATTGACCCGTGAAGGTTACACCCCATTCATAATCCATGAGATTACTAAATCCATATGGTTTGGAACCACGAAAGGAGGATCGGGGATGATGGTACGAAGTGAGTCATGTAGTCACATTCGCCCGTATTGGCCTCTACTCGATTCTTATAGTGAAAAATGATTCCTGCGATCTCAAAGGCATACAAACAATAATTCAATTCGCTCCAAACTATTATATAACTAAATTGGTTTAAGATTAATGCACACATAATTCTAAAATATTGGTGATCACTTCAATTAATAATAAGATTAAAAAGGATCCTAAACCGGTTGTCCAAATTATCTTATTAGTCGTGATTTTCAATTACATATTCCCTTTAAAAATGCAATATGGTGATCATAAATATAATAAAACAACATTAATATTAAAACCAATTTAATCACAATTCCAACAACATAAAATCGTTAGAAAAATAATAAAAATAAAAGGAGCATGATCCTAACTTTGATTCTGTTTGTTTGCAACTACAAAATAATAAACGAGTTAGTAGCTTCAAGGAAATAAATAAAACAATAACTAAATTAATTTAAATAAAATAAAGTTGATTTTGGGGCCAAATCCTCAAACAGTTCTACCTTTCACGCCTTGGTTAAAGGACAGAACCTCGAGTAAAATAAGGACTCCTTTGAGAGTTTGAAGAAGGAATTTTGAAGTGAAAAGGGTAGGCTAGTGTTTAGGCTAATAGCATAGAAGAGAGAAAATAAAATAACAAAATTACTCGGTGCCCCGTTCATCAGAAATGAGGGGGGTATTTATAGGGAAAATGTGCTGGCAGCACACGGAACCCTAAAATGATAAAAACCCTAAAAAAGTATCCCGTGACACGGTCAAACTGTACCGTGACACGGGAAGCTCCACCGTCAGACGGTACACTTTCCCGTGACACGGTACATTTTTGGTGTGACGCGGGAATTTTTAAGAAAACGGGATAAAAAACGCGTTAAGGGTTTACGCGGAAAAGACACGGAATGTCCCGTGTCACGGCAGACCTCCCGTGTCACGGGAAGTCCCACCGTCAGACGGGAAGGATTCCCGTGACATGGTGGCAGTCTGCCGTGGCGCGGGAATTTCCAGTCCATTTTCCGTCTAAATTCATTTTTTACCCTAATTTCTTTCGGCTTTTTAAGTGCCGATTGATAATTTCGGGCCTTTTGTGGCTTTTATTATTTGGGCTAAAATAAGAAAACAATTAAATAAAAAATAAATAAAAGGTTTGGGCCAAAAATAAATAATAAAACAATAAAATAAAAAAGGTTTGGGCTTAAAACTAATTAATAAGTTTGGGCTGAAATTAAAACTATGCTTTTACCAAACATCAAGACTAATCCATGGACTGTTCAAAAATATGAATTTAATAAAATACGATTTTTTAAGCACTCTCGGGATTAAATACTAAACCCGACCAATAGTGGCGGTGAAAGGTTGTTTATCATCGGGTTTGGTTTTGGGGAGATATTTTTAGGTGTCTACAATAGTCTTCTTTTCTTTTTTTAAGTTTGGTCTAGATTCCCAATTACGAAGTTGTCTCTTCTTGATTTAGCGTCATATTCAAAGGATAACATAAAAAAAAAATTAAAAAAAAAAGAGTCAAGTAAAAAAAAATCGAATAAAAAAAAACGCTCGAATTAAAAAAAAAATTTACGAGCAGGTGGCGCGCGCTGAGAAAACACGTTCCAACTCCTTTATGCAATGCTTTCTTCAATCCCATAATGGATTTCTTGAGCTTGCTTTCATATCTAGCGTTATTTAGATTTTCAAAATCCTTAGACTATTTTCATAGTCACTTCTAAAATCCTATTTTAGGAAGGCGGTTTTGGTATCTATTTTGCCATATTTCATATGTGCAATAACCACGAAAAGACTTTAGCATTCCAATTGGTGAATAGGTTTTTATTAAAATTTACTACGTGAATTTAATTATATCCTTTTCAACCAATCTAGCTATGTATGCATATACATTTCCACATTTGTTAGTTTCTTCCTTGAAAACTTATTTGCGATCGATGGGTCTTTTACCCCTCATGCAAATTAATCAAGTTTTAAACATGATTTTCATACATGGAGTCTATCTCGAATCTTATGGCCTCCATCCGTTATTTGGAATTTTGATTTGTCGTAGCTATCTTACAAGGCACTATTCCAAACCTATCTAATGGTAAATAGTATGCTTGTAAGTTTTAGGTTAATTTCTAACTTAATAGAAAATTTATAGGATTGAATCCAAGCCTTTGGTGAATTTTATACCTATACGGGGTTATTGCATTAAACACTAAGTTTCAAGGCACTTCAAAATCCCTTTGATTATATTGATCTTAATCCAACTTTTCAAAACATTTGTGAGTAATAAATTCTCTTTTAAGGCAATTATAAAGTCCTTATGATTATTCTTGATCAAGTATTCTTATGAAACCCTTTTAAGGTTGTAGGCGTCGCTCGAAGTGTGCCTACGTTAAAGCATGTTGTGAATATGCTTGGCACTCATAAGAAATGGGAATTGACATAATACGATTTGGGACAAGGAAAGTAGGGAGCCGCCAACAAGTTTTTAAGGAACTTTTAAACCGTTCACGGATCTGAAAAGGCAACCACGAAAAGGGACAACGATAGGCAACAACGATTGACCCGTGAAGGTTACACCCCATTCATAATCCATGTGATTACTAACTCCATATGGTTAGGAACCACGAAAGGAGGATCGGGGATGATGGTACGAAGTGAGTCATGGAGTCACATTCACTCGTATTGGCCTCTACTCGATTTTTATAGTGAAAAGTGATTTCAGCGATCTCAAAGGCATACAAACAAAATATTCAATTTGCTCCAAACTATTATTAAGCTAAATTGGTTGAATATTAATGCAATACTTTATTCTTAAATATTAGTGATCACTTGATTTAATAACAAGATTAAAAAGGAACCTAAACCGATCATCCAAATTATCTTATTAGGCGTAATTTTCAATTACATATTCCCTTTAAACATGCAATATGGTGATCAAAATTAATAATGGAACAAACATTAATATTGGAAGCAATTCAACAATAATAGCATTAGTCAAATCAAATATAAATAAACCTAATCATGAAACTAGCAATATTAAAAAAAAATAAGAGTAAATAAATTAATTGATTACTCACATTCCTCGCGTTCCTTAAAATTGCTATATAATGAATAAATTGTTAGTAACTTCAATGAAAAAATATAAATCAAATGGAAATTAAATTAAATAAATATAGATTTGATTTGGTCCAAACCCACAGTCAATTATATCTTTCATGTCTTGGTTTAAGGACGGAACCTCGGGTGTCGTATGGACTCCTTGAAGTTCTTAAGGGAAGAATGGTGTAATTAAGAATATAGGTTTAAGGCTTAGAATATGAGAGAGAGAGAGAAGAGAATGATTTTTGGTGTAAAAGAGAGAAAGAGGGAATGATTTGGTGCCCCGAACTGCAGAAAAGAGGGTTCTATTTATAGGGAAAATGAGCAGGGAGAACACACGAAACCCTAAAAAGATAAAAACCCTAAAAAAGGTTGCCGCAACACGGCAAAATGCACTGTGACACGACAAAAGCATGACGTGACACGACAAGAATTCCCGTGACGCGGGGAAAATTAGTGTGACGCAGCTATAGAGGATAAAAGCGCGTGAAAAATTATGTGGAGAAAACATGGAAAAATCATGTGTCACAATATGGGCATCGTAACATGGGAAATTCATGACACGACATTAATTCCCGTGTCCCGGCAGAGTTTCTCGTGATGCGAGGAATTTTCACGTGGAAAGAACGCGGAATAAAAAAAGCATGAGAATTCTCGTGTCAATTCACCAGGAACCGTGACACGTTGAGAATTCCCGTGTCACGGTACCAAGCCCTGTTTTTTAAACTGCGACGCGACAATTTTAAACTGCGCGCGGTAATTCTAGTTTTTTCGCGTTTTTAAAATCACGATAACTTTTGATCCGTAACTCTGAATAAGGCATATAATATATCATAGGAAATCTTATAAAGTCTAATTTCCAACCCAATTTGAATCATTTATATATTTTAAGATATGACCGTTTTAATAGAAGGGTGTCGGTTTTGGGCCGAGTTTAGTGTTTGGCTCATATCTTCTTCGTTTTAAATCGGAATTGGACTTATGATATATGGTTTGAAAGCTTATTTCAAGGACTATATAACCAAATAATAATTGGATCAAAATTATAAGGCAACAAAATCAGTTTCTCTCAGTTTTGCGATGTGGACACAAAAAGTGGAAAACAAGTTATGGTTTAGGGAAATGAGCTAGGAAATGGATTGGTTTATAAAATTTATTGAATGGAAACATGGATTTAAGCACTCAAAGATTAAATAATCAACCCGGCCAATAATGGCGGTGAAAGGTTGTTCATAATCGGGTTTGGTTTTGGGGAGACAATTTTAGGTTTCTACAAAGGACTTCCGAGATTCTCAGTTCTAGTTTGTTGCTAATCTCGATGGTCATCAAGTTTATATTCCGCCCACTTGCCGTTTTTTAAATGTGTTACTTTCCAGAAAGACACCACTTAGAGCAATAAAAATTATGTTCTCATTTAGGTTTTGGAGGTAATGCCAGTAGTCTCACTTGAAAGCTTACAAAGAGACATGTATATTTTCTTTGGGTAAAAGTTCGTTGTCACTTGTGAAATAAACATTTAGCTCCCACTTGAGCTATCTTAGACTTTAATGAGCCATTAAGCTCCTACTGATTCACCTAGCTCTCATTGAGCCAGTGAACTCCCACTGTGGCTAAGAGTTAGACATAAACTTGAAAAGACGTTTAGAAGTTAATTCTATCCATTACTTAATATAGTGTCCTTTCTTAGCTCCGGCATTTTTTTTAATGTAACATTAGTCTTTTGTGAAAATCTTTAAGAACTTTATAAGAAGGGGTGTGATCCATCATTGTTCAAGTCATTTTTAAATGGCATCAAAGTCTCCGTGAAGTCACACTATGTTCTTTGTGGAGTTATTTACGAAAATTTCAATTTTACAACTTTGTGATGGTCACGCTTGGCTCAAGCAAACATCGTATAATCTAATATAGAAGTTTTCATATTTTGCTAAGTCGATTATGTACATCATTGAACTCTTGAACTATTCAAGGTCAAGTTTGTTCAAATTTGATGAATATAGCAATACTCTTTCAAATTCCTCATGAAACGTTGAAGTAATTGAATCCTCTTTAGCTTTCAGAGTCAATTGTCTATACTAAGAACAATAGCTCTTTACTCTGTCACTTTTCAACAAGTAAGACTTGCTTGTCTTAGAACGATTCCGAATCAATCAACTATCTAGAGCCTATATAGCCTTGAGTATGTTCTTGTTAATGTGACATTGCTAAATATGTTCGGAACAAAAATCATGCCTATGATTTAAACTTTTGTGAGTTTTCATGTTAGGGAAATGATTGTTTACAATCAAGAATTCTTGACTCATGGTTTAGACAACCATGTCATTCAAATAAATTTGCTACTATTGCTCTTTACTTTTATTGTGAGTCTTTGTTTGTTTTAACAAATTGTTTGCTAATTATGAAACATAATTATGATTTATTTGTTCCAGCCTTAGCTTAAAAGGTCTTTAAATAAAGCATACGACCATACAACTGATGTAGCAACACTTGCTTCATTCTAAGCTTGTAAGTCAATAACTTAGATTATCTTCAATAGTTTGAGGTCACTTTCAAAGTGGAACACTCAAGCAGTATCTGATACTTGTGAAGATAATAAATTGCTAAGTTAATTAGAATAACATGAACTCTTTAGCAAAAATGGAATCTTATTCCTTTTCTTTGTTCCTAGATTCCTATAATTCTTGTCATACTTTATCTCATAATCTTTCAGAATCATTTCTTTAAGAGTCTTTTACTTTTATACTTTGTTAGGCATAATTGAGCATCTAATGTGTCTTATAACAAAGTTCCATCTTTTTCTTTAATTCGTACTTGAATTAATACATCAATGAGTTGTACACCCCAGCGTATAAAGAAAAAAGATATTTTGGTTGTCAAGCATTGACAAAATTTGAGGTTACAACTCAATACTTCATGTTTATCAAAACTACCTAGTATTTTGAATACATGATGTCCAACCTTCCTTTCGGACTTATAAAAGTCATTTATGAGAATTGTCTTTTTAGAAATTCTTTTCTTTTCTTTGAGAACCACTCTCAAAGATTTCATTTACCAATCATGGAAAACAATATATTTTGATTTGGAATCTACAAATATAAGTGCAAAGTATAACCATTTATCAAAAAATAACATAATAAGTTTGAAAATTAAAAATCATTCATGCAAATTTTCAATCTTATTAAACGTCTTATCTATGCATTAAATTAAGCATGCTTTGGCTTGTCTTAACACTCAATCTCCTAAGGTAAGCAACGCTTTTCTAATGGCTCCAAGACACTCTTGGTTGGATAAATCGTCGCATCTAATGCTCTCTCAACTACTTATCCACTTTGCCAGGACATGTTAGGACTCCATCACTCATATCGTTGAGTACAACCAAAACCAACTTGCATACCTAGTATGCCTTATGAATCCTAGGGAGTAATACTGATGCCTCACTTTTGCGTAGCCCAACGATGAAAGGAATGGTGTACTTCGAACAAGTGTATTATTCCGATAGAGGGTTCAGAATTATTAGAAAGCTAATTATTCAGTGAGGCAAGTGATCGAAATGCCTGGGTGAAGGCCGCTTCCGATTAGTAATATTAATGAATAATTAATATTACAACTTAATCTTGACTAAACCCTTCGGGTCACACCCAAGCAGCTAGCGAACCAAAGCAACGAATTAATTCTAAAGAAATTAATGACTCACCCGAGTAATTAATATTTAGATGTCGGAAATTTGAGCTTAGAGCGTTGAAACATAACGTCGAAAGTCGAGTTTAAAATAATAAAAAGACGAGACGAGAAAATACTAATAATTTAACAAATTCCCAAAATACCTCTAGCATTGGAATGCCTTGAGCAAATCGAGTGCTAGGGGCATATAGCCTAGCATGGTGCCTCAGCATTGTGCCTAGCATGCGCACCAAGCTGAGCCTATGGCTTGCTAGTACGTGCTAGCGCACCTGTTCTAGCATGGCTGTCGCGGCCATGTGCGCATAGGGTCAACAGAAACCCTCGCTAGCACCCCACACATATGGTGCAAGGCTTGCTAGCCGAGGGAGCAAGCAGCAGCCCACGGCTACAACATCTCGCACACGCGTGTTGGGCCTGCTGGCACTGGGTAGCCTCAAGCAAGGAGCAAGCATGGAAGCCCACTTGGGGTGCCTTGGTACTCAAGTGGGGCTGTCATGTGGCGTATAGCAAGAGAGGGTGAGAGGAGTGAGGTGACCGGTTTTTACAAGGAGAGTGGGGAGCAAGTTTGGTCCCCCCACCTCCAAATGGCCCTCACCTAACCCCTCATGTGAGCTTGACACTTGTTGATTTATTAGTAGCTTGATTATTTATTTTATTTTAGATTTAAAATTAAATGAATAAAATCAAAATCTCCCACATGAAAAGATGATGGGAATTTTGAGAGCCTTTGCCTATAAATACCAACATAGGTAGTTGGGAATTCTTCACTTTAAGTAAATGTTGAAAACGGCATCACATTGTGAAAACCTTTGAACACTAATTACTCGAGTTTTTAGGTCGGGCCTTGCTAACTCCAAGGAGGTCGCCGTGTGAGCGGGACTTGAAGGCTTTCAAGTAAGAGCTCGTTTTTGGTGAGCGAAGCACGCTACAAAGGTAATAATTACTTACTTAGTCTTGTGTTTATGTTAATTATGTTTATGGTTATTATTATTGTGAGTTTGGTTTTGGGGTCGGGTTTCCTTCCGCGGCGGATCCACCGAAACCCAATAATCACTACTCTCAATAGGTCGATAAGTGTTGTTTTGGACTGGCAATTTCACTAAATATTTTAGGGACTTAGGGTTTCCGTTGGTTGATTTAAGTGAACTTAATTAATCATCATAACATTAGAAATCCAAAACATGCATCTAACATATAATTCATATATAAATACTCATAAATATATATCGAAAAGATAAATAAAGATGCATTTGGAAACTAGCATGACCCCTTGAATCTTTAAGTCTTTAAGGGACGTCTTTTGCAACTTCATGTTTTCGTCTTCCAAGAACTTCCGCTTAAGTTAATTATTTTTATGGTTATAATTATTGTGAGTTTAGTTTTGGAGTCGGGCTTCCTTCCGTGGTGGGTCAGACTCACCAAAACCCAACAGCGGTATAGGAGCCTTACTCATTTATTTTTATAATCATATTTTTTAAGGTGTTTTTATGGCTTAATTTTTATGGTTTTAAGTTTCTAATTAGATTAGTAGCTTAGTTTTATTAATTTTAATCCCGTATTAGAGCTAACTTCAGCCCCCGAACCCAGATTTTTTCCCAATAATAGTGAATTTTGGGTGGAAAAGGCGTTATGGAAATGATATTACCCTTTTAGGACTGCGTTTTTAGCCAAAACACAACTAGAAATGCACTTTTAAGTCCAACCTTGAAAATTCATTGCATATTTTTTGTGGTTATATATGTGGTTCATTTCTTAATTTATATGCAATATTAAACCACTTTAAGCATGATTACTTGGTAGTAATTTGTGCTTGAAAGTTTGGTTTTATTTTTCACATTATTGCAAATTCATTGCATTAAGTGTGAAAAGTTTGTTCTTTGCTGTTTCCAAGTACTAAAGATTCAATCTTTAATTGTTTTAAGTGATTGAATCTTTGAGTTGCTAAATTCCATGAATTTTTGGTTGAACCTTTTATTTAATCCCGTATTAAGTTTATTGGAATCATAAAGTTTGAAGCTTGTGATAGAAATTTCATTTATCTTCATATTGGAAAATATAATTTTTAAAGGATTCACAAGTATTAAAGTTGGATTTTTTTATTGAACTTATGTTCATGTTTCCAACTCCCTTCTAATTTGTTAAAATATCATAATTAATTTAAAGTAATTAAATTAATAGTGAGTAATTGCCCTTATTATTTTATTACACCAAGTTAAACCAATTTTATTAAATAATGGTTCTTGAAAATAATTTTTATTGTGTGCACTTTTGTGAAATTTTAATTAAAGTTGGACTTGTTTAATTTTTTCATTTTTTGCTCACTAAGTTAGTTCTAAAAATTAATTTAGAATTAATAAATTAGTCACCCAAAAACTCGGATTTCAATGCCAAGAGTGTGGCACACAAACTAAGCAAGACTCCTCGGCTAGCGAGCTGCTATGCAGCCCATATGTGGCTGCCGAGTTGGGGCTGCTTGGTGCGCGCCACACAAGGCAGCGTGGTTGTGTGTGCCTAGCCACAGCAGCCTCACAGCAGCATAGGCTGAGTAGCAGCACGATGTGGCCGTGCATGCATGCGGGCTGCTGTGATGCGCGGGTTGTGGTCAGTTAGTGTATGCTTGATGCTTGGTGCTTAGTGCGAAGGGGTAAGAAGCCATGGGGCATGTGCCTAGCACCAGGTAACCCGTAGCAAACGCTATTAGGGTCGACCTAGCTAGTGCTACGTGGGGTGGTGGAGGCACATTCACCAAGTCGCATTGCATATGGCACGCATGTAGTGCGTGAGCAACTTGGGTGCGGTTGGCTTCGTGTTTGCTTATTTTGCCAATTTACTTATATTTTATTAATTTAATTTGGTTTTAATTAATTTAATAAATGTTGGAGGCTAGGCCTCAGTTTTTTAGCGGCATTTCAAAAATTTAATTTTGGCAAATAATTGGGTTTTCCAGCTTAATTAATTGGATTAATTAAGATGGATGTGGAATTTAGTGGGAGCTTCAATTATTATTTATTACGTTAAATTACATAATTAATTAAACAACTTTGACTAGTTTTAATTAGGCATGTCTATTGGATTAACGACCTAAATTAGTTACTAGTTTACGCGCGTTTTATGCATTGTTACTTGTTTTATCGTTGTAAAATGCATGGGCCATTTACAAATAGTGAATGGATGAATGGAATGTGTATTCTCTCACAGGTTTTATAAAATGGCAACTAGTGGAGCCAGATTAGGATAGAAAATATGGATTGCGATCCATGATATATTTTTGTAAGTCTAAATACGGTCTGCGAACCGTTGAGTATTTTTGTACTTTGATATTTAGGTTAGTCCTAATAGTATATACTAGTGTTTTCATAATTATGGTAATGTCTTGAAGACGGAGGTTCTAGGAAGACAAACCCATGAAGTTGCAAAAGACGTCCCTTTAAGACTTGAGGATTCAAGGGGTCATGCTAGTTGCCAAATGCATCTTTATTTATATTTTCAATATATATTTATGAGTATTTATATATGAATTATATTTTAGATGCATGTTTAGGATTTTTAATGTTGTGATGATTAATAAAGTTCACTTAAATCAACCAACATAGAAACCCTAGGTCCCTAAAATATTGAGTGAAATTGTCATTCCAAAAACAACACTTATTGACCTATTAAGAGTAGTGATGGGCTACGCCAAAGCAAGGCATCATTATTACTCCCTAGACTCATAAGGCATACCGGGTATGCAAGTATGTTTTGGTTATACTCAACGATATGAGTGATGGAGTCCTAACATGTCGTGGAAAAGTGAATAAATTGTTGAGAGAGCATTAGATGCAATGATTTATTCAACCAAGAATGGCTTGGAGCCATTAGCAAAGCGTTTCTTACCTTAGGAGACCGAGTGGTAAGACAAGACAAAGCATGCTTAACCACTCTTTGTTTATTTGGATCTTGGAATCGACTTATTCTCACCAAAATGGGGACAATTTTAATGTGTGAATAAGACGTTTTAAATAAGTTTGATTAAAATTCATGGTTTCAATCTTATTTAAATATTATGAATGGTTTTTCATTTAAAATTCTTTTAAATTGTAGAATCATGTCTTCAACTATCAACAACAATCTAATGTTCCCAGAATTTCATGAGAAGTTACCATTTAGCTTGAATTTGGTAAACTTCAAAGAATGGGAGGAAGAAATACGTATGACCCTCCGTAATTGCTACCTATAGCATATCTTGGATACTCCCATCTCGAGTTTTTACTCAAAAGGGGTTATGAGCGATGAAGCTCATGATGAGTGGAGTTATAATTGCAAGATAATCTTGCGACTCATGGCAAACTCCATTCCAGAACTGTAGAAGAAGAAATTCTCCAACTACCTTCTTGATGTACTCCTCAAGGCTCTAGAATATTTGGTTGATCTAAGGGTCACAAAGAGGCGACAGGGGAAACTATGATGGCCTTATGGAGGAAGTGACTATGTCACTGTCTAACATGATGATCAAGCCACCGCAAGATGGGTGTCTTAGCAAAGAGAGGCAAGAAGTATGGGCTAGGGTCTATAGTGCAAGACTTAGGCCCAGGATGCCACTAATGAGTGTCATAAATGGCACCCATTTAATGAGCATTTAGGTTGTTTTCTTCCTCTTTTCATGGCTTTCATGCTGAATAAATGCCTAGTTTTATGCATTTGGTATTGGTTTTACCTTTCCTCTCTTATTTTGTAGCTTTTATGCATTTTGTTGGTTTTTCTACTATTTTCTCCTTTATTTGCTCTATTTTCGTGGCTGTAGGTATTTTACGAGGTTTGGGTCTTGATATTGGTGAATTACTAATGTGGGAGATGTTTTTTGAACAAGCTCATGGTAATTGGAAAGCTCAAGATGCAAGGAAGTGGATTCTCCAAGTTCTAGCTCTTACGCTCTCAAGTCGTGCACTCATAAAGATGGGGTGTTGAACCCACAATCAAGTTCTTTTGGGACTGCCTCTCTTAGTGTTCATCATCATCATAATCTTGCGACCTTAGCGAATGCACAAAGTCGCAAAAAGATTGAAGAAACCCAGAAAGACGCGGGCGCGCAAAGCACGGGCGCGGGAACGCCACCCCTGCAGCGCGAGCGCGCCTTCCTGGGTATTTGCTTGCTCGATTTTTATTTTTACGCCCTCTATAAATATCATTGTAACCCAATTTTTGGGGTAAGTTGAGAAGCAAATTTCATTATAGATTTAGATCATATTCATAGCTTAATTGAGAGCTTCTCTCTCTAGTTGTAAGGTTAGTTTAGGAGTAGATTTTAGAGAGAGAAAGTGAGGAATTTCAATGGTGACAATTGTGTTAAAGATCTTCCCTACTATCAATGAGCATTCTTAACTCTATCTCATTTCATTGCTTTGTTTAATTTTCTTGTTTGTTTGGATTGATTTTGATGTTTAATGCTTGATTAGTGTAGTTGTTCTTCATATATTGTTGACTCTTGATTTCTTTAGATGTTAGTTAATTAGATGATGATGTTAGATTAGTTGTTTTCTAGGAATAGGGTGAAACTTGTATGATTGATTGATTGTGCTTAATTTGAGGATTGTGTTGATTAATTGTTAAGATTAAAGTGATTAATGGAAGTTTGCATGTGTGTAATTCGATTAGGCCTTGAGAATTATGCTAGCTTGCATTGTAGTTTCTAATGATACGGACCATTGATTTAGGAATTGCAATTGTCAATTGAGCTTGATTAGTGATGCTCCTAGTTAGAGTCTCTCGCATTTGGCGCTACTTTGACCTCTAGGAGATAGCTTGTTGACTCTTTTAATTGAGCTTGTCATTAGTCTTCACAACCATTGATTTGCATATTGTTCCCGAGTTGCTACAATTGTAATGATTACTTGTTGATCCTCGTTCCTAATGTTTATTTGTTTGATTCTTCATTTTGTTAGTTGGTTATGGTGTTTCACTTTTATCCTTAGACTTTGACCTAGGTTAGGCGCATAATTGAGAGCGCTTGAACATTACCGTTCCTTTGGGTGCGACTCTTGACTTGCCTCTATATTTGTATATAGGTTTGTTAAGTGTTTATAAATTTAGTTTGATTGAGGGAGGATTAGTTTCAACGACCTAGTTCCACCCCTTGTCAAAATGGCACCGTTGACGGGCAGCGGTGTCTATGTTTGAGTGTTTTTTATTGCTTAAGTCTAGGTTGTTGTATATAATTTTCTTTGATTTGATTTTTGTTTTCTTTGTATAAAAATGGCATGTCTATATTTTCCTTAATATAACAATGAGCCTTTTTGTGAATATTTCCATAGACTTGAGGGATTTCTTGACTATCATTGTTGTAGTCTTTGGGAGGCTTGTGAGATTTTTTATTTTGGTTTGAATGAACAAACTAGGAATGAAGTTGAATGCATGCATAATGGTAGATTTAGAGCATTGTCAATGGATGATGCTTGGGATTTTTATGTTTGGTTAGCTAGGGATATATATAATAGGGGTTATCATGTATCTAATTTTGATGTGCAATATGTTAATTATTCTAATGTTAGCATGATTTCCCATGATTTGTCACATGATCCCATTAGTGAACCTAGAGCAAATGCTTTCAATTTTAGTCCCTCTTTTGTTCATGATAATGAGGTGCATGCTCAAGTTGACAAATCTCATATGTTTGATTGTGCCCCCACTCCCCAATATGATGTATATGCTCATGATTTCAATGTTGATTCTTCCAATCTTGGTTGTACTTCTTCTCTTATTGAGCCTTAATTTTCTACACCTTTTGAATCTCTTATTACTACTTTGGAAACTCAAATTAGGCATATTAAGCTTAGTGATGATCTTGGGCCTAAAAAGGAGTCGATTCTTAATTCTTTGAGAAGTCAATTGGAGGTGATGAAAAATAGTGTGGAGCATCTTGAGGAGGGAAGAAGGAGAGTTAAAGAGCTAGAAAGCCAATTGTCATCTTTGATGCTTGTGTGTGAAAATTACAAATCCAATGTGTGTGTTGAGGATGATGATGGTGATTTTGAGAAACCAATAGAGTGTGAGGATACCATCGATGAGCATTTGTGTGATGGTGAAGGAGTTGAGAATGAAGAGAGTATTGAATTTGAAAACTCCAACCCTCCCACCCATCTTAATGAGTCTCTTGTGCATGATTGTGATTCTTCTATCCATGAGTATCTAGACTCGTTTGAGGTTATGTCCATTGCATTCTTTGAGAGTAAAAAAAAAAACCATAGCCTTTTAAATGAGTTCATTGAGGATGCTTCATGGGAGAGAGATGAGTTTGAAATGAATTTGCATCCATTCATGCATGGTTTTGAGACCTTGGGCTTTAAAGTTTTTGAGGGAGTTGTTATACATAGTTGTGATGGAGAGGATTATGTTGTTCCTCTTGGAGGTTGAATGTTTGAGGGAGATGGGTATCATGAGTGTTCTTCTTTTGAAGACTCTATGATTGATTTCCATGCTCTTATTGGTGATTTGAGGAATGGTGGTGACAAAGAGTTCATTTGTGAGACCATAGCCCATTTTTCCTTTTCTCATACCCCTTTTTCAAGAAGATTCAACCATATCCCTTACACTCCTATTTCCCTCCCTTCTTTTGTTAATGAACCTATTGGGGACCCTCTTGTCTATGATGATTTGTATGTAGCTCATTTGTCCCCAATTGAGGAAAAGGGTGATGTTACCACCCAAAAATATTTTGAAGAGAGTTTGCCTTCTTTTTCTTCTTTTTGTTTTTCTTCATATTTTGTTGAATTTTCTTTTGATTCTTCCTCTTCCTTTTCTTGGCATCTCTCTCCTCATTTGTGTGCACTATCCTTGTTGCACGTACTCTTTCCGTCATTTGCCTACCTTCTCTCCTATGAAATGTGTAGTAGTGCATTTTACAAGCTCTTGCGTACGTTGAATTATTATTTTCTAGAGCGGTCATGCTTGGACCTTAAGCAAGCCTTTCTCGGGAAGTAACCCGTGTTTTATCGCTTTCATTTTCATTTCTTTTTAGAATAGATTTTCTCTCATGGAAATGTTTGTGTGCCTTTTGCTAGGTACATGACTTGATATACTTTGGTGCTTCGATTTGGATCAAGAATCAAGGAATTTTGACTCCTATTTTATCTATCATATGGAAGGCAATGTTCAATTCTTGAGGAAATTAGCTTTGAAAGGTTTAATTGGGTCATTTGCGGGTATTTACACCCGCCTAATATTCGGTAATATCCTTCCTTTCTATTTCTCAAGTGGATGATGACTTGTTGGACGTATGTTGGTTTGTTGGATTGCTCTCCTTGTTTTCCCCTCCCATGGTTTCTATGATTTATGTTTGAGTGTATTGTCTCATTCAAGCTTGGGGGAGGGTATTCTATCATGTTTGATGGGATGTTGATTCATATATGCTATGCACCTTTGTATATGCATTTCCATGTTCTATATTTTGAAAAACTCCAAAAAGATTTTTGTTTCTATCAAGGCAAATTTGCAATATATCTTTGTTTTGTTCTTGCTTTTGACATAATACTTTTGGACATGTATAGTTGAATGCTTTTCTTATTAAATGGTAACGGTGTGCACAGCTTGAGAGTATATTTTTGGTTGATTCTAGGATAGAGTATGCTAAGGTAGTCGCTTAGAACTTTAGGGACCTTGAAGCCGGATTCTATTTGTTTTTTAAAATTTGCAATTGCTCCCTTTTGGTGAATTTGAAGCTTTTAGTGAGTTTTTGCATCAACCTTGTGAGGTTTCATGATTTTCAAGCCTTCTACATATCTTGCATGAGCGGCTTGGATCCTTCACTATTGCGGATCTAATCTTGAATCTTGACTCATAATTCTCAAACACGAGACCGAACCATCTAGGGATGACAAAGGCATCTTTTCTGGGTGGTAATTTTTTCTTTTCTAGGTTAACTTTATTTCTTTTTAGTTCATTGGGTTTACATTTTCCTTCTTGCTAACCATTAGAGTCTTTTCCCTTCTTTTCAAGCCACATCTTTAGAATTTTGAGCCTTTTGTTTGTTTTTGTTCCATTTTTGGTTTTTGTGAAGAAAATGGTCATGTTTTTGGAGTTTGTGGTGTATATAAGGTTGGATATTGGTTCTATTTGTAAGCAAGCTTGTCTTTTGTATATTTTGTGAATAATGGCAAGTTAAAAGTTAAAAAAAGCCGTGAAAAGTTAAAAGAGGCAAGGACAATTGCTTTGAATATATGCTTTAACAGAAAAAAAAAAAAAGTGAAAATGAGAACATTCAAAAATATTTTGATGTGATTCTATTCCCCTTTTCAAGCATTGAGGATAATGCTTCCTTTAAGCTTGGGGAAGAAGCGTTTACGCTTTTTGTATACGTGTTTGTGAGTATAGCTTTGAATAAGCTTGGAGGTGTTAGTTTGTTTTTATTTGGTGACTACTTGACTGTGATTCTAAGAAAGGGCCCGTTCTTTGCTTCACTTTTAGGGATACCACCAAATTTTAAAATTTTAGCCTACCCTAACCTTTTTGCCCTTATGTTACAACCATTAGGAAAGACCTTTCGACCTAGAGGTTGAGTCACATTTCAAGGGAGGGCCTTATGAGTTAAAGCCTAAGGAAAGGAAATGCAAATTCAAGATGTCGAGAAACCTCAAATCTATTTGTTTTTCTGGTTCCTTATTTATTTTTCTGGTTCCTTCGAGGAACTATAACCAAAATGAGCAAGAAAAAGCAATAAAATCAAGCAAAATTCGAAGGAAAAGAGCAAGAACGAACTTGAACAAAGAAATGCTCATGCAAGGTTCAATACTTAACCATTTTTCATGAAATTTCTAGCAAAACACTCCTTAAACATAGCATGACAACATAGAACATACAATTTCAAGAATAATGGACTGAATTGAAAACCCCTAAATTCGAAATTTGGGGTTTAACGATTCGAAAATCGTTCAAATTCAGCCGGAAAAGAACTAATTCTAGCAAATAACTTACATTGGATTACGAAAAATATGAATTAAGAACGAAATTTGCTTCCTTTAGCTTCGAAAATTGCAAAATTCTGAGCTTCCTAGAGAGAGAAAGGGGCGAAAATGGCGAAGGAAGGAGAAAGAAAGAGTGAAGTGAAAATCGCGCTCAGCGATTTCACTTTACTGACATAAATGTCGCGCGCAACTGAATCTGTTGCGCGTGACATACCAGCGCAACTCAGAAAGATGCGCGCGCCTGGCCAGCACGACCCACTAAGTTGCGCGCAGATACTGGTCACTAAAATGACCGGAATCTTGATTTTGATCCGTTTGATCATTTTTTAACGGTTTTTGCTCGTTATTAGACGTAATGGCACACAAATTATCAAAATCTTTTTAAATTGCTTTGCATATTGTAGTTAGTTTTCTTCTTTGTTAGTTTTTTGCATCATTCTTGCATGCACACCGTGCTTTGTGCCTTCCCCAACCATACGTTTTGAACGTTTTTCGTAAGAGTTCCTTAAGACGTTCCGTGGTGGTGCTTTACGTAAAAGCACCCATAGACAGGTTTGTCATTTTACTGTACTGACGTTACAAATGTCCGGGTTTTCTTCTTTTTTCACGTTCGAAGCAAAAAGGAAGGCGGTTTCATGCAGCGTAAAAATGCAAATGGCGTATCGTACGGCGTAGGTGTTGCATAAAATTTCACTTCAGCCTAAGCTTTGCGAGATCTACCTCTCGGGACTGAAAGGTAGAGAATTACTGTAGGCGTTAGCTCACGAGTCGACAGGCGTGCCGAACCTTCAGGAACAAGCACTTCTTGAATGGGAGCAAATAAGATAGTTAGTGCGCTTACTACCTTACCGAACAGTTAGGGTGTCAAAATCAACCCCTGTATAAAGAAGCGACGAGACGATGTCGCACCTATGTAGTCACGTGCCCCAGTCCTGAGACACGTGTACTCATCTTGTGGACAAAACTGCTGAGAGAGTTGCTGACTTTCTTCCCTCTCATTGAATTTGGATATATGCCTCCAGTTTTGAGACATGTATTTCTATCTTGTGGACATCCGGCTCGAATACCAGACCATTTCGGCTCGAATACCAAAAACCCCTTTTCATCTTTTGCTTCGTTAAAGTCAGGCTAAAGTTTCAATGACATATCGAGGGATTTTAGACCAACGATGACACGATTGAGAGGAAATATTCCCCTTTTATCCTTTTAAAACCGATCACTTCTCATGACTTGAAATCACCCAGAGCACCTTTACTTGTAAAAGTGTTCTACAATTGCAAAGGATCAATCTAGATTCTTTAGCGCGTTAAGACTAGGAAAAACTTTTTCTAGCCTTAATAGCTACTTGTTTCAAACACTTAGCGAACCAAAGGTTGTTTCGACATCCTTAAACATTACTGAAAGATTCTCTATCCTTAGAGAACTTCACAGAATGAGTCTCGGATTTATTTTCTTGACTAATTTGATCATCGTCTACTCTAGACTCCATCAAAGTGGGGGCTAACTATAGACATCTACTTTTGGCCTCCTGTCCCGACAAGAAGTGCAATGACGATAAATAAAACCATCTTCGTGTTGGATCAAAGTGAAGAATACTTATGGATAACTGGTTAAGCCACAAAACACAAAAGACTAGCCCAAATTAAAGATAAAAGTCAAAACAAAGGTCCAATTAACTAAACCCGATCATAATTAGGTTTAATCCCGCACTTAAAACCTAATAATGACGGATTTAGGAGCGCCTAGGTTAAATCTTAGTGTTGCTGTAGAAAAAGCCGCGCGCATCTCAAACAGTCGCGCTGGGCTACCGCGCACAACTAAATCAGTTGCGCGCAACACCCAGCGCAACCTCCAGAGTTGCGCTGCGGAAGATTCAGAATTATACGAAAAATATAAAATCGAATCTTACCATAAATCCGTGCGCAAGACATTTAGTTGCGCTGCCCGTAGCGGCGCAACCCAATCACTTGGGCTGGGACTCCGCGCGCAACTCATCCTGTTGCGCGCGACACCTGCTGCGGCAAAATGCTCGAAACCCTAAACCTAATCATTCCCTATAAATACGAGATTAGACCGAGGCTTAAACAGACATAAATTAACCTAACACTCTGGCGAAATACTTTAAAACTTGTGCAACCTAGCCCCTCTTGTCCTAAACACTCACCTTTTTTATATTTTGTTACTACGATGGAGGTTTCCCAACAAGAAGGAGTCCATAAGTGTTCTAAACGGAGATCTAGCAAAGAGAAGTGGTAAATTCCCGAGCACTTAGCTAAATCACATTTATTTTCTTGTTTAAAAGAACCTTAATTAATTAATTAGTGTTGTTTGATCACCTTTAAAATAATTAATTAATCAACTCCAAATAGTATCTTGCGTTAAATAAAGATTAGAATTGAATTAAAATTTTTTGGTTGATCACTTAAGCCAAGGCGAATATTGTTTATTTTATTGTCCTTTTCACGAATTTAATAAAATAAGAATAACGACATTACGATGTAATTCCTACGTGAATTAATGCTTGTAAATAAAACCAACTAACATAGTTTTAGGTATCGCGTTGCATATATTGTTTGGTGATGAAATTGTAAAAAAGGAAGAGCTAGTAGAGGCCGCACTTGGGCCAGGATAATGATTCCCCTCTAAAAGGAACGTTATTTTAGTACTCTCGCTCCCAAACTCATTTCTGGTTTATAGACCAATTTGGGCATGGGTAAACTTATGATTCGTGCTAATTATTCCATGAACTCCACATGGAAGAAAGGCATGAACGAGATTTATGAGTTTTTCCTAAAACTCATTGGCGACTCCCTACTTGTTTCTTATAAAAAAGTGTAATGATAGAATCAATTCTAATTCAAGGCCCCCCAATCAGTCAAGAATTCAAATCCTACTACACCCTAACAAGTGTAAAGTCCTAGGCTTTTAAGCAGCCATGGGCATTTAAGGAGAGTACCCCTTACGATGGGATCACCCTCCTTACACTATTCTAGAAAATTAGAATTGTTCCCAATATTTTTTAAAATAATAATTAATGGGCCATCCACTAGATCATTAGTCCATAAAACCATTTCAGACCCAATTTAGTATTTGGACCATAACATCCTCATTATTTGTCAGAATTGGGCTTATAATATATCATTGGAAAGCTCTTTATTTGCTCGACCCAACTACACTATTATTGGACCCTTGACATGGACCAAGGTAAATTGGACTGGGTATTTTCATAAATAGAGAAGATTTTAAAAACAGAAAGAAAGATTTTATTAAAACAACCACATCACAAGACTTTTCACACTTTTACCTCATTCGATAATCAAGCGACGTGAAAAGTATTCATCACTGGGTTTGGTTTTTGGGGAGACACATTTGGGTGTCTACAGTTGTTTAGTTACTTGTTGCATAGATTTGGAAGGTCAAGAGTTCAATTCTCCTTGCTTGCACATTTTTTTTTGTGTGTGGCTTTATTATTTGAAATTCTTTATAGTTTCGGCCCGGTACATAAAAAAATTTAGGATCCGCCCTTATCACCTTCTCCAACACCTACAACCAACAATGTTGAAATAACATTACCTTGACAAAGATACACATGAACTAATTCCTTAACTTTAACACATAAAGTTACTACCTTATCCGTAATTCCTTCAACATCCACAACAGGTTCAGACCTTCAAACAAGCACTTCTGATACAACATTATCTAATACATCACTTTTTGAAACACTAGTTTTGGAAAAGTCACGAGGACCCAACGAATGCTCCTCTCCATAAGCGATATTCAACGACTAAAGAAGATACACATAATAATTAGAACAAGCAACCAGTAAACAAACATACATTTAACCCCCCTCAAAATGTCAAATAAACTTACCGGAGTACGCCCATAGTCACCCGTATCATATATGTCAATGGAAATAACTTTGTTAATTTCTTCATGGGACCATGCTGTAACACCCTAGAAATTCCTTTCTTTCAAATACCCACTTTACTTTTTAAAATACGTTTTAGGAATATCTAAGACATTACCGCTACCGTGAAAACGGCTAAGGCAACTATCAAAGATACACAACGGAAGACTTTAAATTAAAAAACCGTTTAAACAAGTCAACTCAAAAGTTAACCAAATGAAAGTAAAGTTTAAAACCAAACAAACAAAGTCAAATAAAATCAAAATACAACTTGGAACCATTAAAGACCCTTATTCAAAACCGTTTCAAAACCAAGCCTTTGCGTTAGTCCACATGAAAAGTATCATAAATAAACAAAGCATAAAACACATCGTAAACTATTGGAAACTAGCATGATTCAATCTTCACTCATTCCCCGTCATGAATATGCTTCAATACCTGAAAAGTTTATTTTTCCCACACATGATAACTGAAATGTAAACTATCAAGTTTAATAAAATTAACTTGAGCCAGCTTTTGATAAAGAAAACAGCCCTGCAACCGGCTTATTTGACGAGCAAAGCTGCCCAAATAATTGGTGAGCAGAGATGCCCCTGCTGCCACCATTGATAGTGATCACCGGCTGACACCATTAGAGCAAAGCTAACCTTATGCCGCCTGCATTACATGATGACTATGCATTATGGGGTTCGTGCGGCTGCTATATTAGTTGCAAGGCCGGTTGTATCAATCAGGCATCCACTTAAATGCCGCCTGAGTTAGTGCTAATCATGGAGCTCACAAATTACCTCAAATGGAGAAAAGTCGCCTATGTTAATAGGGAGAAGCTTATTAATGAAATAGCGGAGTAGCTTGGTATATAGTGTCGGTTGTCCTATTGCAAGAAAAACAAACTGTTACTTGCACAGTGTCGGCCACCATAGTAAAAAGCAAGCCGCTCAATTTTAAAAATGAAAAAATGATGAATCTCTCACTCCACTAATTAATGAGCTAGTGAACTTTAGTGAATAAAATTAATGACCAGGATAGCTGTCAAAAACTTGGAAGTATGGAAGTGAATGTCACTTGCCGCATGTACTTCCACTAATTACAAGAGTTTACTCTTAAAAATTTATTGTATTATATTATGTATAATACAATTAGTAACATTCATATACATATATATTTGTTAATATATATGATGTTGATAGTATCAAACTATCAATCATGAATAGCATGCGGCCATGATGTTGATAGTAGCAAACTATCAATCATAAATAGCATGCGGCCGACTCATTGAATGAGTTCGTTTAAAATAGTGGAGTTGGCCAATTTAGCCGTCTCTCCCCTAATAAAATTTAGATTAAACGGCATTGCCATTTTACCTTCAAATATGCATGACTTAGTATGACAGGCCTTTTTGGCTGCCTGACACTCAACATTCAACCTCACGACGCCTGATGTACTTGACATCCGGCCTCATGATGCCTGCTGCCTCCCAAAGGAGGCTCCCCTCTTGAGTCGGTGATCCACTACCGTTGTGCCATTACAGATGTGTCTGCCCACAGACGGCGCCAAATGTTTTGGGGTTTTTTGTACGTACCCGAGTGGAGGGCGTGTACGTCCCGCGGGAGACAGATCCGCAATGCAACACTTGAACGGCCCGTTCACCTGCAAAACAACGGACCCCGGAGGGCCGGAGGTCCACCTTCGACGATCAAGTCAGTGACCGAAATAATGTATTTTAAAGAGAGAAGGGAGAGTAAATGTGGGGGGCATTGCCCTTGGAGAGAGAATTGGATCCTCTAAAACTGATGTAATAATCAATATTTATAGAGCATTGGGATATGTGCCTCTTAGGTTATTTAACCTAAGCAGATTGGCTTTCCACCGTTTTACGATTTCTAGGGTTGTGGACTTAGAGCCCATTTTCACCCTTCTATCATTGAGTGACACGTGTCATGCTCTAATTGGCTCATTGATCGCTGAGCTAGCGGACACGTGTTGAGGTGGCATTGGTCCACATATATAGGGGGTATTTTTACCCCCAAACACAAGGTATATACGTTCCAAGAGTTTTAGTGTGTAATCTCTTTCACTTTACATTATTTACATATTATTGGACTTCGTGATGACTCTCAAAGCATAATAAATCAATCAAAAATATTTATTCAATCAACCAAACATACCAATTTAATTCTTGAATAATTAGTGACCATATATTATTTAATGTTGAACCTTTTAATTCTACCTCAGTGTCAAGGACACCTTAAACGCATAAAGCGCCAAAAATCCTATCCCTCGGTGTTAAAAACACCTTAAGTGCACAAAGGCACCAACATACAATTTATTCCTTGTGTACATAGACACTTATATAGCTCCTTCCTAATGCTTAAAGCATCAATAAGAATTGCTTGAACCATAATAAAATTCCTTTTTAATATTTCAAACATAACTAAGCATGTAATTTAATTAATCATGCATTCTAACATGCCATAAATAAAAGTGTGGTTCAAACACAACATTCCAAACATTAATTTTCCAACTATTCATCCATCTCAAATAAATCATGCTTTCTAATTTAATCACCAATATCAATAATCCACAATTTCCAATCATAAATCTTAGCATGATACTATTTAGGATTAATTAAATCAAGCCTAACATGATACTACATCACCAAAAATATGCTAAGTACGCGAACGTACCATGAGTACGATTTTAAAATTGCTACGACTAGTAGAAATTGCTTACTTCAAAGTCTCCTACTGTAGGGAATAATTTCAAGCCTTTAAAATCCCACTAGCTTGAACCCCACTGTGATCATACACTAAAGTACGGTGGCGTCCAAAAGGGAAGAAGATAGAGCAAAAGAGTCGCCAACAAGGTTTTAAGGAACTTGTAAACCGTTCGCGAGGTGAAGGTTACACCCCTTAACGATCCAAAAGATCGTCAACTCCATAAGGTCATGAACCAAATAAGGGTTCAGGGATGATGGTACAAATCCAACCTAAAAGAGATTGAACCTGCCCTAATAATAGGCCTCTACTTTATTCTGCTCGTATTCATGTGCGCTTTCTGACTAACATACAATCAATAGGATTAACCCTAAACCTGTTTAATCTATGTTGGTTGAATTTATTGCACAAATAAACTATTATTGGCGATCACTTGAATTTATAATCACAATTAACCTAACAGGATTATTAATATCTTATTAAGCGTGATTGCAAATACTAATTCCCTTTAAACATGCAATAAAGGTGTGATCAAGCAATAAATAAATAAATCATCAAGCAACATAATAAATAATAATTATGATGAATAATAATAATAATAATAATCATAAAATTATAATCATAATCAAAACAATAATAATCATAAATAAAATAATCATTATCAAAATAATAATAATAATAATAATAATAATATTCATAATCATCATAAATTATAACAATTATAATCATAATCATGTTCATGTTAATATTAAAGCATAATAATAATATCAAGATCCTAGGCATGATACTAACAAGATTAATAACAAACCCTAGCATGTCACTAGACAATAAAAATCAAAGCTTTAACCCTAACATGATACTAACGAATTAAATATTAGGAAGAACGTAGGAAGCATCGTACTTTTAATCATACTTAATATTAAAGTTACCCTAGACATGATACTAGGAATTAAAATAACAATCTAAGCATGATATCTACATCATAAATCAATTAATCAATTAAAGTACTTACTTGGATGCCTCGTACCTCTTTCTAATTACAAAATACACGCGTTAGTAACTTCAAGGAAAATAATAATCAAAACAATTAAATTAAATAATTGAAAGAAAGATTTGGGACCAAACCCTCAGAAATTAAAACCTTTCACGTCTAGGGCGAAGGCAACTTCGAATATGGCTAGGTGTTTCTAGATCTTGTGAATGCGGAATTTTGTGTTAAAAAGTAAAGTTTAGAAAAGAAAGAATGAATGTTGATGAAAGAAGAGAATTATTGAAAGAGATGAATGCTAATTGATGAATAATTTGTGAATGAAGAGAGTTGATGAATGATAATTGTAGATTTTTGAAAACGGAGTTTTTGATACGATATTTATAGAGAAAATCATCCAAAAAAGATAATTTATCAAAACAGAGTCTGAAGACCGCAAAACTAACTTGGCGCCAGCCCTGGCTCATTGGCGCCAGGACTAGTGGCTAGCGCCAGGCGCCAATGCTGGCGTCTGGCGCCAATCCTGATTCCAGGCGCCAAGGCCTGGGGTTGGACGCCAAATTGGCTTTTAACGCGTTTTCGAAATTCTGATAAAAATTCCGTACTGGAAGATAAAATAATATAATTTCAGTCGAAAATGCTATTTGATCTAATTAAAACTCTGAAGAGTCCTAACTGAATTAAGAATGATAAAACCTTCTAGAATGTTCTAGAAGACCAAAAACATTCCTAATTATATTAGGAATGATAAATCATATTAGGCCCTCCCCTAGATCATTGGGCCGTACTTAAAACTCAAACCGGGCCCAGTTTAGTAAATTGGCCATAATTTCCTCAATATTCATCGGAATTGGGCTTATAATATATCGTTGGAAAGGTCTTTGCAAGCCCCATCCAACTATACCTTTATTGGACCCATATAATGGACCAACCAAACTGGATTGGCTGTTTTCTTTAAAAATAAAGTTTTCAAAAACAGGGAGAAGAGAAAAGAAATAAAAACTTTCCGCAACACTAGACCTTTCCACACTTTCGTTTCATTCGATTATGATTCGACGTGAAAGGCACTCATCACTAGGTTTGGTTTTGGGGAGACACAAATGGGTGTCTACAGAAGCCCCCACTTTGACTGAGTTTGGAGAAACGCGAGTTTCGAAAACGAAAGCCAAAGTATCGATAGGGATGGAGAATGATTCAGAACGTTCTGCGATCCTAAATCAATCTTGTAACGCCGATACCTGCAAAACTAGCATTAGTTAAACAGATAGAAGAGTTAAGAAACGTGTATCTTGCACCGTCGAGCACACGTCTCTGAAAGTAACCTATTGTTTTGATGACCTCCTACAAGCTAGAGAATGCCATCCCGCTTGAAAACTGCTACGCCTGTAACTGCTTCCAAATTAGAAGATTGCTTCGCCTGAAACTACCTTCTCCGCAATGATAATATTCCACATCCTAGGGAATATCATCGAAAATTATTTCTCTTGAAATAATTCTCATTCGCATTATGATCATTTTCCATGCCTCAGGAATTATGATCGAAGACAATTTCGCCCTGAAATTACCTTCAGTTGTTTGTGAAAACTTCCCACAATCTATGGAACGCCATCTTGCTGTTTGTTTTGACGATCTTCCGCAATCTAGGGAACGCCGTCGATCAATGTTGCTACATCTTGAGCCTTTTCTTGAATCATAGTGACAACCTTCCCAATCATAGCAAAAGTCGTCGAAGACTGCCCATCTCGTGCTGTCTTCTCAAATCTTGGGTGACAACCTCCACAATCTTAGCGAATGCCGTCGAAGACCGCCCATCTCGTGCTATCTTCTCAAATCTTTGGTGACAACCTCCACAATCTTAGTGAATGCCGTCGAAGACCGCCCATCTCGTGCTATCTTCTCAAATCTTTGGTGACAACCTCTACAATCTTAGCGAACGCTGTCGAAAATAACTTTACTTGAAGTCATCCTCAGTTGTTGCGATAATATTCCAAAGAAAATTACCGAAGACCAACACTTGTCGATCTTTAAAGCTCGCTCGAACTTTGCTTCCGCTATGCCAGTACGTCGGCGCTCTTTTGCTTTTGAACCTATATGTCGGTACCTTTTCTGCTTTTGAGCCAATGCCTAGGCGCTTTAAGCTAAGTGGACGATCTTTCATCAGGTCGATCACTTATTGCAATTGTAATCAAACTGACTACTTAATCATGTCAAATTTCTTATAGGGACTAACTGGCGCACCAAGGAACCCAAAATTGCTGTATGAAGTCGAAATCACCTTTCTGAGAGGCTTCGAGCTCTGTCGTTGCTGAAATATTTCTGGAGCCAAGAATTGACTCTGTCGCCGAATGCTGTGATAGGGTCTTCCCTGTTCTGCTGCACCTGTGTTTATTTTTTACTATAGAACTTTGCCAATCTTTTTAATCATCTTAGGGTTGACCTAAGGCTTAACGTTGCTTGACTCATCGACTTGACACGACTCAAGGCATAAACTTGACTCGATATGTTGACTGACTCGAGGTTGACTCGACTCGAAGTGAAATGACATGTGTTAGACTCAAATCAAAGTTATATGACACGACATGACTCAATGTGTACATGACTCGTGTGTGCATTGTAATGTGATCGTGCGACTCGAAAATGCAAAAAAGCAAAAATTTTCCGTCAATTGTGGAGGGTACCAACTTTCTCCCGAAAAAGAAAAACGTGAAAAAGAAAATCAAAAGTTTGAATATGCATGTTGAATGAGCTACACCTACACATTACTCATCACTGGGTTTGGTTTTGGGGAGACACAAATGGGTGTCTACACCTACACATTAAAATCATAATAGAGTATTAAAATCCACTTTAAACAAATTTCCAGCAATATATACTATTTTAAAACCCCTCATAATTTAATTAAAGTAAGCTTAAATTATATTTAAAACACCATAATTAAGTCCCTATTAATGGTCAATTAAAATTTCTTCAAGAAACATAATATTAAGTGTTCTACATAAAATTCCAGCACTTTATTTTAATTAAAACTTGCTGTAATTAAGCCTTAAAACAAAGGTCTACCCCAATATACATCATAATCCTTCAATAACTCATATATCAAGAACCTAGGGTTTCAAAAATTGGGGTTTTTTAATTAAAAACCAAATCTGAAAATTAATTAACATAATTATAATAATCAAACATCAAAACTAAATCTCAAAACTCATAATTTACAATTAGATTAAAGCATAGATTAAATTTGAGCAAGAAAGATTTGATTTTTAGATTTTTTTTTTTTTCGAAACTCACGACTGCCGACAGCAGGCCGGCGCCACTGCCGGCTGCTGCCAGCACTGGTGGTCGCCGCTGCTGCCGGCTGGGTGGCTGGTGGTCGGCGGCCCACCGGTGGTGGTGGTGCAAAAACAAAAGGGGAAGGAGAAAGAAAGAAGAAAGAAGAAAAATAAGGAGAAAAGGGAGAGAAGTTTACCTTGGGTTTTCTCCACTCTGGGCAAAGTTGAATTGTCTCATAAGAGGGATATTTATACCCCTTCTCTATCACCCTTTTACCCTAAACTTTCCTTCTTTAGTTTTTCCTAATCCCTTCCCTACTAAAACTTGTTAAAATCATAATTTCCTAAAATAAAACCCCAACTTTTATAAAATAAATAATTAAACAAACTTTCCTTTAGTAAAAATATTTCCATACTTACATAGGATAAATAATTAAAACAACATAATTAAAATATTAAAATTATTTAAATACGCTTATAAAATACATATTTTAAATAAAATATGTATAAAAATACGGGGTATTACACATGCCTTCAGCCTTGGTGTCAACCCCCATGACATAGGCACACTATTAAGATGATCAAGATAAAAGATCTGCAAAAGTACAAGAATACGCATCATAAACACATTCAAACAAGCCTCCAAAAATTACAAGAAGACATACTTACGACAAGCACTTACCAAAGCAAACAGAATATAGCCGCCAGATGCTGCAACATAGCCCTTCTTCACAAATTTCTTTTGGAACCTCCTTGCTACAGTACACATCCACTTATGCACCAATCTGCACCAGTCATAGTTGGCAGCATCATTGTACACCAATAGAGCCGGAGTCAAAGCTACTACCAGATTAGTTGTGTTTGTTATTGCACACAATAAGTACCTCAAAGCAACAACCAAAAACCCTATCTTGAAGTCAATCTTCTCCCTCTCGGTAGACAAATTTGCCATTTGAATCAGAACGAACAAATGCAGCAGCTGCATTTGCCAAATTAATGTTATCACCTTTTGCAAACAATGACTTTATTTTTCTTGACTCAGCTTGCTTCTCCTCATCGTATTCTGGTATTGATGATGGCTAGACCTGGCAATCCTGCCCCAGACCCGATGACCCGACCCAAATGACCCAACCCATGACCGAAAATCGACCCGAAACCAGTGACCCGAAATTGACCCAAAATCCGAATTAACCCGACCCGACCCATACCCGACCCGAAGTGGAACTTACCCGACCTTGACCCGAAACCCAAAATGACCCAACCTGAAATAACCCGACCCGAGATGACCCGACCCAAAGTTAACCCGAGACCCGAAACGACCCGAAGTTGACCCGAGACCCGAAGTTGACCCGACCCGAAAATGACCCGACCTTTAACATCTTTTAGTAAATAATTATATAAGTTATAAAAAGTTTATATTAGGAAATTATACATTAAAATAGACCCAACAACATCTTACATGACTACATTAACTTTCATATAATAGCTAAAAAAGATGGTCAAAGTGAGTAGTGCAAAATGTCAAATCGTTAAGAGTAATTTGGGACGGAGGGGGTATAAGTATAATTCAAAGAAATTATTACAACAATGACAATGATAATAAGAGTACGTATTAAAACTAAGATCAATAAGAGAGTGAGGTATAACTCAATTAGTTAGAGCATCCCTCTTAGTTTCAGGAGATCCTGAAAATGTTTCTCAGTCTAAAATTCTAAACACACACACACAAAAAAAAAAAAAAAAAAAAAAAAAAAGGTTAATAAAAGTCAAACAATTACTATAATCCATGAAAAAAATAGCCTTAATAAATATAGTGAGTTTTTCGTCAAAAAATAAAATAAATATATATACAGAGTTGAATTTAACCCAATGAATCACCCGAATATGACTCGACTAGAAGTTGACCTGACCCGAAGTTGACCCAAAAATTGACCTGACCCAAACTGACCCGACCCGAAAATTGACCCGACCCAAACTTGACCCGACCCGAACTCGACCTGAAGTGTTGACCCGATACCCGACCCGATCCGATTATCGGCCGACCCGAAATCAACCCGAAACTCGAAATGACCCGACCCGACCCGAACTTGACACGATAATCTTTTGACCCGAACTTGACCCGATCCATACCCGAACCGAATGACCCATTTGCCAGGTGGCACTACCTTCAACCCCCTTGGTATACCAAGGACATACTCCACCTGGATAGCAGTCAACAGTAGCACATATCCATCACCAAAAACCATGAACCTATCTGCTTTAACCCTTGACAGAATCCAATAAGCAAATTTGCGGGGGAAGATAAGACAGTGGTGTACTCAGCAGCCCTCTAAACCCCATATCTTCAACCAACTTTTTCCTTCCATCATCAAACTTATTAACCAAATTACAAAATGCCTTTACACTATTCAAGTTTGGTTCCTGTTCCTGCTGAATTTTGCTTCCGTTAGTGTCTGAGGGCTGGTAATGGTTTACCGTCCAATTGCTCACCTACACAGCCAATACAGATTAGCTAGCCCGGGGGTTATCCGGGAATAACCACTCCGATGCTAAAGTCAGTATCTTTGTGAGAAGAAAGTGAAAGAAGAGAGAGAAAGTGTTTTAGAGAGAGAGAGAGATTCTACCTTTGAAATGAGGATTTGCTTGGGTATTTATAGGAACACAACCAAGCAGGTGCCACCTATACAGATAGGTGGCACACCGACCTTGTAAATAGCAGGTGCCTACGCGGCACCAAGCAACTCTCCACGTGTCAGAGGGACATGCCACGTTCCGAGAAGCAGCTCTCCACGTGGTAGAGACTGATGCCGGTAAGGACATGAATTATTCAATGATTAACGAGGGCTTTAAACTGCACGGCACTCTTTTACCGGCATATTATAGATGCTACCGGTATATCCCGTACAACTAGCACCCCAAGTGAGGACGTTAGTAAAACTGACGTGCTCACTTGCGATGGAACACGGTGGTGGTATGCACAATATGCCATACAAGAATGATTAGAAAACGAAAAAATCTACGATTTGCCCCCCAAGTGAGCAAATTGACGATAGTAATTTGCTCAATTACTGAACAAAATGCCGATAGGACTTGGCTTAATTAAATACGAAAAAATCTACGATTTGCCCCCCAAGCGAGCAAATTGACGATAGTAATTTACTCAATTACTGAGCAAAATGCCGATAGTACTTGGCTCAATTAAATATGAAAAAATCTACGATTTGCCCCCCAAGTGAGCAAATTGACGATAGTAATTTACTCAATTACTGAACAAAATGCCGATAGTATTTGGCTCAATTAAATACGAAAAAATCTACGATTTTCCCCTCAAGTGAGCCAATTGACGATAGTACTTTTCTCAATTAAATACTTAAAACCGAAAATAGGAGTTAAAACGATTTCACACTTAATTGAAAATTTATTCCCCGGGATTTGGCGGGAAAATGTAATAAAGTAATGGGGCACGTGTCAGTCATCGAAGTAGGGTGTTTTTGAAAAGGCGTTTTATTACAGCCGTTGGATTGCATGCAGTAAATGTCACATCAACCGCTTCATTTGGACAGTATAAATAGCTAATTTCGTACCTTTAACTCTTCATTTTCTTTGCGAAAGAATTTCGAAAAATTTCCACTTCACTGCGCTCGTATTTCGCACATATTCCTGGGATTCAAGAGTCGAATTGTCGAAGGTTTGCTCAGCTGTGTTGTGACGAGTGTTTGTAAACGGAGGACATTTAATTCCGGAGTTACGCTTTCAGGAGTTGAGTTCAAAAGAGGTAACAAACCCTAACTTTCTTTTCGATTTCTCGCTGGTTTGTGGTTAAGTAGATTTGCGTTTATTTCATTATTTGTAAATGTTTGGGTCTGGAATGCATGCGAATACGGGTAAAGCCAATGAGGCTGAACTGTGTACACCCTTAACTTCTATAGAAGAAAGAGAAGCTTATTACCGTCATAAGTTTCTGGCTGACGCCGAGAAGGCTTTGCGTCCTACCAACCCCGATATCCCAGAGGACACAGAGATTGCCGACGTTGAGCCTATTAGCGTTCAATATCATTTGAGATCAAACTTGGATTTGTTTAATCAATACGGCACTAATATTGACAGGATGCCGAGAACCAAACATACCAGTTTCCAACATGAGGTTGGTGAGAGCAGTAGACCCTCTGTTGATGAAGAAGTTGGTGACCCTGGGCATGAAGCTTCGGATATCCGAGAAGAAGATATCCGGTCAATTGAGGAAAGCCTAGAACAGCAAGAAAGTGGGGGTGAAAGCATCGGTAATGAAGACGATGCAGAGGGATCAGAACATCTTGGGGGGGAGATGACGAGGAAGAAGACGACGAGACCGACGAGGAAATTGCTGCGGACTTCAATCTTGCTGCTCAGATCGCAGAAGAAGAACGTCTCGACGAGGAATATGATTCAGATCAGGATGATCCAAAATATCTAGAACCCTAAGAAATCCCTAGCAGTTATGAGATAAATGAATGTGTTGTGGATCCGGTATGGTTGCAGACAGCGACCGAGAAAGACTACTGCCAGCATGGTAAACGCTTCTACCGTCTACCTGACGGATATGAACTCAGATTACCAGGCGAAGGTCAAACGGCCTTGGACTGTCCTCCCGGCCACATTGTCGTATATGCCAAACATTTTGAATTTGGTTTACGGTTTCCACTTCATCACTATATTGAAAAAATATTTCGGGCTTGGAATGTATCTATTGCACAGTTAACGCCTCCAACCATCCGCAATATAGTCTCTCTTGTCTGGGTCATGATATTTATGGACTTTCCCCTTACCTTGAACCTTTTTAGGAGGTTACACTGGATAAAGAGAGATAGCCAATCACCTGGGTGGTGGTCTCTGTTTACTGCTCCCGGGAAGTGCACTGTGTGGCCAAAGTTGACCAGTTGCAAGAACTGGAAGAAAGAATTCTATTTTATGAGTGTTCCCGAAGACTTTACCGTCCGTAGGAGATTTCACCACCCTCACAGTATGTTCGAGACCATACGGTCGAGAGCATTAGGAAAAATGGAGAAAAAAGGTTTTAAGTGGTTTAACTGTACATATGTTAATGCTGGTAAGAAGAATAAAGTTGTTCCGGGGGTGTGGCTGCCCCATTGTAATTATATACTGGGCAACGCCCCTCTATCTCATGTCGGTCTCTGCCATACCGATGCATTTGGTATGGAAATGTTATTAAATTATATACATTTATTTATATTTATCTTTACTGTACTTGCACTTTGCCTTTGGAAATAATTTCGATAAATACCTTGCCTGTTGATTCTGTTACCTGCATGCGGGTACTTTACTTAAACACATTTTTTTTATTTATTGTTTTTTTTTTTTTAGGTTTACCTTTATAATGTCTGTTTTTGATGTTTCTCATCGGGTGTGTCTACCGCCAGGTATTGACAAACTTGACTTCAGCCGGCTAGGGTTGCATCCTGACGGGCGAGTGAAACAACAGTGCCCAGATCGGCCAAGGAAGTCATACGACACTCTTCCCGCCTTCGCCACCAGAGCCTCGAAAAGAAAAAGAACGAGAGTACAAGATATGGCTCCTACCGATCGTGCTACCAAACCTCGCACCCTAGCTGTGAAAAGGGGTGGAGGAAATGCGTCTAAGAGGACGTCTGAGTCCTCCGACCGAGAGCAACAAAAAAAACAAAAAAAGCATGATAGTGAGGTGGCACCCCTCGAAAAGGATGCACAAGGGAACTGGCCGGAAGGGGTCGTTAACTTGGAGGACGAGACCGAACCCAATCCGCCGAAAAAGTTGACGGTCACCTTAAGGGACCCGATTGCTCCTGGCGCCGGTAGTAGCGAGGCCAGAACCGACCAGCTGGCCAACATCGATAAGCCTCCACACAAGGAGACTCCAGCGGTCCTCTCGACGCGCTCTGGCGGTCCCAGCAAGAGCGCTTTCGTCCCTGCTCTTGTCAGTGATTTCATCGAGATTCCGCATGTTAGAATCCCGGAAGAAGTCGCTGAGGAGTTGGCTGTACCTTTCGGTGCTGCCGGTGACCCATGGCATCCCCGAATCAACGTTAATCGTGGGGAGTCCGTTCTCAGTGACGACCCTAGCACTGGCGGGAGCATGGGGTGGAGGATGCTGAAGGACTTGGCAACTCCAACCGACAGGCCAGCCAATCGCGTTGCTGCTCCCTGCGGCCAACTGATGAACAATATGCTCCGGGTAAGACAACGCTCTTACCTGTAATATTAATAATAATCAATTTTTTTTTTTTTTTTTTTTACTAACGCCAATTTCTGTTTATCGTCAACTAGACCGTCAATTCTGCTGTTGAAGTGGTACATATGTACCAGTATTATCAGCGCGCCGCTGATAAAGCTGAGACCAAGCTGAAGAAGGCTAACGACGTTTGTAAGCTCGTCATCAAGGAGCGCGATAAAGTTAAATCTGATATGAAGACCTTGCAAAAGCAAATGTCTGAGCTAAACAAGAAGCTGACGGACCAGGAGCAGTTACAAAAGAAGGTAGCCAGCCTCGAGCAGAGTTTGAAGGCCGAGAGAGAGGCTAAGGAAAAGCTGGCCAGCAAAGTTGAGGAAATGGAGCGTGATAAGCCGGGAGTCAGGCGCCGGGCCGTTAATCGGTTCCTGCAGACCGACCTTTATGCCAACTTGCTGGTTGACCGGTACACTGCCGGTTGGGTCTCTGCGCATCACTGTGTGTGCAAAGCTGAGGGGTGGGATTCAACGAAATGGCAGGCCGTCGAGAAGGCTTTTAATGAAGAAATGAACCACTCTCCTACCAGCTATGAGAGTGAGTACTTTGACGAGCTCCCCCCGCATGCTGTGATAACAAACTTAGACCCACGCGAATTTCCAGAAGTAGAGTTCGATGACGGCCTTATCAGTAGCCCTGTTACCACTCATGCTCGTAAAGATGGGTCTGCCGGTCCCTCCAACAAAGAAATTGTGAAAGAGCCCGTTAACGCGGCTGAAGCAACAAAGGAGGCCGACAGGAATTAACAAGGAAGGCAATCATCATTGGGCTTTTATGTTTATGTTTGTCTGTATCTGTTTCTGTGTTCAAGCAATTATATTTGTCTGTGCTATGCAACATTTTTCTTTTGAGTACCTTATCTATGTACGTCTGTATTTAAAATAATTATTTCTGAGTAGTTAGTTTGTTTACTTCTTTACCATAATTCTTACTGTCGTGCGTGTTTTGTTTACGCTATGGCCGTTACTTACCTTTTAAATAAACTTAATGATCGCATTCCTTGAATCGTTTTTTAGTTATTCTCTCGGTTTTTAACCCGAATTTACGTTTTTCGGCATTTCAAGGTTACACTTTTCGATATTTTCAAATTACACCTTACCAATAATACTTTGTTATCGGTATTTTCGAGTTACCCCTTACCAATAATACTCCCCGAGATTTTCGGCAAAATTTATTCGTAAACAAATTTTGGGAAAACTCTGTAATGCCTGTATTGAATATCGGATGTGAAACATACCGAAATAAAGTATCCAACCTTTGTCAAGCTGAGCAAAGGCAGTGGATCAGACCGCACTTTCAACTCCCCTTGAGGTCCATTATTATTTTATTTCATTATTTTTCCCTCACTTGAACGACCGAGTCAGCTAGCTAGGCTGTGATCAGATCGTATCGAAAGTAGGCAGAGTGATTGTATTTCATAAGTATCGAAATAGGTTACAATGCTGGTAAATGCCATAAACATACGTATGACAACATGTCATCAAAATTTATACTACATAAAATAGAACACATTTAAACTTCACATGAAATATTTCTTTAACACACTTTAACACACTAGCGTTCCAAACATTCTTCAGGGGTACTCCTTCAAGGGTCATTAGCCGATAAGACCCTTGCCGAAGTGTTTCATATATTTGGTAAGGCCCCTCCCAGGTTGCAGTAAATTTGCCCTCTGCGTTTCCTTTGCCGGTTGCGGCCGTTCTACGCAGAACTAAATCACCATCTTCCATGGGCCGATAATTGACGCGCCGATTGTAAGCGTGGCTCATTCGGTTTTTGTATGCCGCAGATTTTATGGCAGCCGTCAGCCTTACTTCCGATAGAAAATCCAATTGTTGTCGAAGCAACAAATCATTTTGACTTTCGCAGAAGTGTTGTACCCGAAAAGTAGGTAGTCCCACTTCCGCCGGAACCACTGCCTCAGAGTCGAGAGCGAGGTTGAAAGGAGATTCCCCCGTAGTTTCTCTTGTTGTCGTACGGTTCGCCCACAAAATCTCAGGTATCAGATCCGCCCACAAGCCTTTGGCGTCTTCTACTTTTTTCTTAACTGCCCCTAGTATCTGCTTGTTAGCGGCCTCAGCCTGGCCGTTTGACTGCGGGTGACATACCGCCGCATACGCAAACTTCACTTTGTATATGCTTAGAAAGTTCTTTACCGGGCTACAGTCAAATTATGATCCGTGATCAAACACCATTGTTGTCGGTAATCCGAACCGCGTAAAGATGCTTTTCCAGATGAACTTTTTTACCTCATTCGATGTAATCTTTGCTATCGGTTCTGCTTCTATCCATTTGGTGAAGTAATCTATCTCCACAATAAAAAACTTACGGCCACCTGTTGCCGATGTAAACGGCCCGATAATGTCCATCCCCCACTGAGCAAATGGGATTGGGTTAAGAATAGGTGTTAAATCATTTGGAGGTTGATTAATCACCGGCCCGTACTTCTGGCATTTATCACATTTTTTAACGTATTCCATGGTATCTGCATTCATTGTCGGCCAATAGTAGCCCCGCTTCATTGCTTCCAAGGACATTGACCGACCCCCTACATGATTACCGCAATCACCCTCGTGTATTTCTTCTATCAGTCTTGCCGACTCATAAGCCGTTATACACCTTCGCAACGGTAACGAAAACCCCCATTTATACAACAAACTTCGGAACATGATAAACTAGACGCTATCTTTCTGGACCTTTCCTGCCTCCGTCTTATCGGCAGGAAGGACATTATGTACCTTGTAAGCCAAGATATCGTCATACCATTCCCGTCCCGCAGTTGTACAGTATACATCCTTAGGAGGTTGTTCATCAATACTTCTTTCTTTCAAAACCTCTACCATAACCGTCCTCTTTAAGTCATTGAAGCTTGAACTTGCGAGTTTAGCCAATGCGTCTGCCTGTGTGTTCATTGCTCGAGGAACCAACTTGATTTCGAAATATTCCAGACCAGACGTAACATTCTTGAGTTTTGCCAAATATGCCGTCATGCTCGGCTCTCGAGTTTCATAAGTGCCATTGAACTGATTTGCTACTAGTTGCGAGTCAGTTGTCATCTCAATACGCTTTGCTTCCGCAGATATGCATAGCTGTATCCCTGCCAACGCTGCTTCATATTCTGCCTCATTATTCGAGGCTTTGAACTTGAACTTAACAGCATACTCGAACACATCTCCCTGGGGAGAGATCATAATTACTCCAGCTCCTGAGCCGGTTGAAGCAGACGAGCCGTCAACTGATACCTTCCATGTGCCGGTACCATCCTCCTCTTCATAATAAGACGTTTCTAAAATGAAGTCAGACAAGGCCTGGGCTTTGATTGATACTCTTGGTTTATACGTAATAACATATTCAGACAGTTCAATAGCCCATTTAAGCAGGCGGCCAGACGTTTCCATCTTCTGCAAAGATTTCTCTAACGGCTGATTCGTTAAGATATCAATTGCATGTGCATCAAAGTAAGGGCGCAACTTTCGTGCGGCCACAACTACTGCGTACGCGATCTTCTCTACTAACGGGTACCGTCTCTCGACAGCATTTAAAACGTGGCTCACGAAGTAAATTGGCAGTAGTGTTTTTTGCCGCTCTACTAGGAGCACCGCTGCTACCGTCTTTGCTGACGCGGAGATATAAAGCTGTAATATTTCTCCTTGTTCCGGCCTTGCGACGGTGGGTAAGGACCTCAAGTGATTTTTCACAGCCTGAAATGCCTTGGATTGGTCCTTCCCCCATTCAAACAGCTTGTTCTGACGCAAGATCACGAAGAACGGTAAGGCCTTATCAGCTGACTTGCTGATGAATCTCGTTAACGCGGCCATTCGACCAGTGAGCTTTTGTACATCTTTTATGCACTTTGGTTCTGGTAAACTAAGAATCACCTCAATCTTATCGGGGTTAGCGTCTATCCCCCTTTCGCTCACCATGAACCCGAGAAACTTTCCTGACCGAACGCCGAACACACACTTCTCTGGGTTTAACTTCATCCGGTAACGTCGAAGAGTTTCGAAAGTTTCTCTCAAATCGGCGACGTGGTTTGTAGCCAAACGGCTTTTCACAATTGAATCATCCACATACACTTCTAAATTTCTTCCTTTCTGGTTCGCAAATACCTTGTCGACCAGCTTCTGATACGTAGCCCCTGCATTTCTCAATCCAAACGGCATAGCCCTGTAACAGAAAACTCTGGAGTCGGTAATGAATGCCGCCTTGGTTCGATCCGGCTCATATAAACTGATCTGATGATACCCGGAGAAAGCGTCCATGAAGCTCAATAGCGCGTGACCGGAATTTGAATCTACCAATCTATCTATCCTCGGCAAGGGATAGCAATCTTTTGGGCAGGCTCTGTTCAAGTCCGTAAAGTCCACGCACATTCTCCATTTCCCTGATGGCTTCTTTACCATAACCACATTTGCTAACCATTCGGGGTATGTGCAAGGTTCGATAAACCCTGCCGCTAGCAATTTATTCACCTCTGACTGAATAGCCTCCATTTTCTCTGTTGAGAAGTTCCTTTTCTTCTGTCGAACAGGTCTTGCTCTCCTGTCGACATTTAGCTTATGTACTATGACGTCGGGATGTATCCCGGGCATCTCGTCTACCGAGAAAGCGAATACATCAGCGCTGAAACATAACACTCTCTTGCCATAGTTTGACTACCCCGTACGCGCTCTGTCGTTCCCGCGTTGGATACATACACCATTGTTAAGTGGTACGTTGAGACCACAACTTGCATGTCATGAATTAGAAGCCTACCGACAATGGCGTTGTAAGCGGATGGCACATCAATCACCAAAAACTCCGCCATGACATCTCTTACTGCCGGACCCTCTCCCATTCGAACCTGAAGAACTATACTACCTTCAGGTCTTACCGTTGATCCGTTGAAACCTATCACGGGATAAGACACTGGCGTCAAGTATTTTCGGCCAATCCTCATGGCATCAAAAGCCCTAGAAAACAGGATATTTGCGGAACTTCCGCCGTCAACGAGTGCTCGCTTGATATCTGCTCCGTTTACCGTCAATATCAGCACCAACGGATCATCATGAGGGTAAATTATTCCCTTAGCATCCTCCTCCGAAAAAGATATCGAAAGCATGGAAGAAGGTCGAGGTCGTTCCTCTACGCTCAAAGCGTTCACTAGGTGCCGGTATTCCGACAAACTCTTCTTCGCCCCGCTTACGGAACCCCCATATACTGGTCCTCCCGTAATAACATCGATTGTTATTTTGCACCCTGTCGGATTACCTCCCTGTCTGGATGTTTCTGCATGATTCTGCCTGTAAGTATCATCTTGCATTGATGAATCTCCCTACTTTCGGTACTCGGTTTGCCTAGGCTGTGAATTTTGCTGCCGGCTGGGACCTGCTTGAGTACGATACTGGGATAATCGCCCCTTCCTTATGAGATCTTCAATGTTCTCTTTTAACTGAACACATTCTTCGGTGTAATGACCAACATCTCTATGAAACATGCAATATTTCTTCACGTCCTGGCCCTTCGTTATCATTGGTGTCGGCCGACTCCAATCTTCTCTATTCAGGTTTATTGAATATATTGCCGCTCTCGGGGTGTTTAACTGCGTATAACTACTATAACGGCCCAATCCCCTTGTCGGTCTTCCAGATCTCTGTTGGCCTTGCGGCAGTACCCTGCTTACCCCACCCATCTGGGAATTTGGGCTATTATCACTTTGCCTTCTGGAGGGCTCTGCTGACGATATCTAACGACTAGTTTTCAGCAGTTCCTCACTTTTTATGTATTCATGAGCCTTGGCAAATGCTACCCCTAAGTTTGGGAAAGACTTCCGCGACATATAGTTTTTGAAGTCGTTGTCACCCAGCCCATTCATCAATGCCATCACGGCAATTTCTTGCTGCAATTTTGGTATAGTGTTAGCCTCGTTATTGAAGCATCTAATAAAATCTCTGAGCGACTCCTCCTTTCGTTGCTGAATAGCCATGAGCTCGCCAGATGTCCTTTGTCTCGCACTGTTACTTATGTACTGACCTGTGAACAACTCCACTAGGGTCTCAAAGCAGTCAATTGATCCCGGCTCTAAATTGGAGAACCAATCCGAAGCTGCGCCGGTAAGAGTCGTAGGGAAAACTTTACACCACACAGCATCGGTGTCGGTATATAGCAACATGTGACTCTCAAAAGCAGCTACATACCGCTTTGGGTCCCCCTTACCGTCATACGTACAGGACGGCATCTTTATTTTCTCCATTTGTTGGTCAAGTACCTCTTGCGTGAACGGAGATATTCTGGGTCTGATGATCGCCTTGGCTGCCCGCCTTTCCAAGCCACTGGAAACCTCATGCCGATAAGAACCTGAATCCCCCACCTGGGCGCCTTGCGTGAGTTGGCGCTCGACCGGTATGGTCTCTTGGCCCCGGCTTCTTGACGGTTGTTGCTGTCCCGCCTGATTGAACTGACTCTCCAGGTTCACTATCAGCGGCTTTGTCGGTACATCACCCCGCATTTCCCCTGTCGTTAACTCGGCTTCCTTTCTTTTCTTAGACATAGCCCGCATGACCTTGGCCGTTATCTCTAGCTCCTCCGGGGTAAACCCTTCCAAGGGATCTGGGGTTAATGCTCTATTACGGTCAGGCGTTATGGGCATGTTCGTTGTGTTACCGTGAAGGAGATGAGTTTCATCCTCGACCACGATTTCTGGTAGTACGGTTTTATTCGTGTTAGCATTAAGGACATTGTTATCATATTGCAGGTTATCAACCTCTGGTACTGGTACTGTAGTTTCCTTACTTCCTTCCATGACTGTGAGAGGTCCTGTTGGACGATAGAAGTTATTACTATCCCCTCCTTCTAGCGCCAATTTTTCCTGCTGAATTTTGCTTCCGTTAATGTCTGAGGGCTGGTAATGGTTTACCGTCCAATTGCTCACCTACACAGCCAATACAGATTAGCTAGCCCGGGGGTTATCCGGGAATAACTACTCCGATGCTAAAGTCAGTATCTTTGTGAGAAGAAAGTTAAAGAAGAGAGAGAAAGTGTTTTAGAGAGAGAGAGAGATTCTACCTTTGAAATGAGGATTTGCTTGGGTATTTATAGGAACACAACCAAGCAGGTGCCACCTATACAGATAGGTGGCACACCGACCTTGTAAATAGCAGGTGCCTACGCGGCACCAAGCAACTCTCCACGTGTCAGAGGGACATGCCACGTTCCGAGAAGCAGCTCTCCACGTGGTAGAGACTGATGCCGGTAAGGACATGAATTATTCAATGATTAACGAGGGCTTTAAACTGCACGGCACTCTTTTACCGGCATATTATAGATGCTACCGGTATATCCCGTACAGTTCCTACACAAAAAAATACCAAAGAAAACAAAATTACACATCTTCTAAACACATGTCACCTACTAAATTACAATTCTAAAGTTTCACCCAATTATTCAGCATTCCATTCAATCATCATTCATCTTTCCACTACCAAAACATCGTATTTACAGCACATAAGTCTAGTTTAGTCCTACATATGTGGATTTGAAATTTCCCAAATCATAGCACACACATGCAACTCTGCATACCTAATTTAGGTGTATTTATTTTTTTATTATCAAACATTATAACCACGGGCAAGCTGTTAAATGAATTATAATAACTTATCATGAAATACATAAACAACAAAAATGATAAATTTACCTTCTGCGTTGTTCTAGACTGGGTCTTCACAACAACTCCTCTCTCCTTAACCTTTTCACCTTGGGTCTTCTTAACCTCAACCTAGGGAGTACAAACCATGTAAATCATTTAATCAATAATTAGTACAATAGTTAATCACTACTAAATACCATTCCAAACAATTACCTTAGCCTTTTTAGCTTTTGTTTTCCCTTTTTTACCCCCCTTCCTCTTTCTAGAATTAATCCGATCCTGCATCAACTTCAAACACAGTTCCTTCCACCCTTCTGATTCCTCAGCACCATTATCTTCTTCCTCACAATCTGACTCCTCCACTTCACCATCATCACTTGCCTCATACTTTGAAAAATCTTCAGTAGAACCATTAGAGGGATTACCACTCTCCTACGTAAAATCCTCCAACTCCTCTCACTCAAACACTAGATCAGGTTTGGATTTCTTCTTCCCTTTGCTTTGACCCACATCATTTAACACATCCTTCTTCACACCACCACTACCGGAACTACTCTTCTTCATTTCTCTAAGGTGCAATTGAAAATCAATGTAAACTAACACTTCACAAACCACACGACAATTAACAAATCATAAACCAAAAACCTATTATTTCACTGCTCAATCCTATAAATCAATAATCAACAACCAATTCATCACAAATTAATAAATCACACATCAACCACCAATTAATCATTTCACTACTCAATCCTATTACTACAAGTCTACTATCGTAGGGAATATTTCAAGTCATCCCACACTTGAGTAACACTGTGATCATACACTTAAGCATGGTTGCGTCCAAAGGGAAGGAAGCTAGAGTAAAAGAGTCGCCAACAAGTTTTAGGAACTTGTAAACGGTCCACAGGGTGAAGGTTACACCCCTTAACGATCCAGGAGATCGTTAACTCCAATAGGTCTGGAACCATGACTGGAAGTTCGAGGATGAAGGTACAAATCCAACCTAAAAGAGATTGAACTTGCCCTTACAATAGGCCTCTACTTTATTCTTCAAGAATTCATTTGCGCTTTCTGACTAACATGCAATCAATAGGATTACTCTAAACCTGTTTAATCTATGTTGGTTGATGATGAGTGACATTTATGTCACTCTTAGGGAGTAGTTTTAGAGTTAATTCCGTGTTTATTTTCCCTTATTTTCCCTTTTATTCTCTTGTTTTATTTTTAATAAAGTTTCTAGTTTATTTCTTAGTTTTAGTATGTTTTAATTTAATTTCTTTATTTAATTGGTTTCTAGTTTATTTTCGTATTTTATTTGCTTTAGATTTATTTTATTTCGTTCCTTTTCTTTGTTACTTTCATAGTTTTTATTAGTGTTAAGTTTATTTTGTTATTTATTTGATTTTATCTACTTGTATAGTTTTATTTAATTTTTATTGGTTTAGTGTTATTTCTTTTATTTTCTATTTTATTTTATTTATTTCCATTTTATTTTTTTTATTCTTTGTCCCAATCCTCTCCTCAATCTTGCTCGTGTTTGTAGGTGTGTTCAAGGTTCAAGGCATATGCTACAATATTCAAATGGAGTGAGTTTCGGGTTTGAGATAAGGGCATAAAAAGCTGCCCTGCTACTTGCTGCTACCTCCTATCCTTCACCCCACCTCTTTCTTAACCTCCACCACACCAACCTTTCCCCTGCCCGATCCCTCACTCAGCCAACCAACCACCAGCTCACAACTCCACCTCACAGCCGCTGCTGCCTCCCTCGCGCAATACAACAACTACCAAACGTCCACCAAAACCAAACTACAACAACCAGCAGCAATGCTGCCTGGCAAACACCACCACGCAGCCATCGTCAGCCACCAACACCGCCGGCAAACCCAACTCAAATTACTCCCATTTCCACCCACCTAACAACTCCCCTGCTCCACGCACATTGCAGCCCACACCGCAACAACAACCTCCACATATCGCAGCCCTCATTACCTCACGCACACCATAACACCAAAACCATCAATTGCAACCTCACGCAATGTAATCCCCCATATTTTTAACTTAATTATAATTTATTTATATATTATTCCTACAAATATTTTTATGTCAGTTTCATTAAATAAGTTATTTTTTATGAAAAGATTAAAGTAAACTAACATGTTTTTACTAATTTACAAACAATTTTAACATTATAGCCCAAAACCCAAATAATACTCCTAATCTAATTAGGAAACCCAAAGCCTAAATAAAACCCTCAAAAACCCTTACCCTTCTCCCCCTTCTCACGTAAAAAAAAAAAGAGCTTTCATTCTTCTCCTCCTTTCCCCTGCTCTCACGTACAACACCACAAGAAAAAAAAACCCGAAGCTGCCCTGCCGCTGCGCCCGCTTGACCGCCGCCCGCCTGACCGCCGTGCTGCCCAGCACAGCCGGCGACCACTGCAGTTCGCTCTCCTCTCTTCTCCTTCCTCTTATTTCTCTTTTCTTTATTTCTTGTTATTTTGATTAAAAATTCAATTTTTATTTGATTTCAATTATAAAATTATTGTTATTAGGCTTTAATAGTATGTATAAATTACAAAAGATTATAAATTTATGGGTTTTTTATGTCTAAAGTATTAAATGAAATTTCAGATTTGGTATATGTATGAATTTAGGGTTTAAAGTATTGATTTTTCATGTTTTAGGGCTTGATAACGTGTTAATCAAGTCATCTAATCATACTATGTTTAAATTACATTAAAATATAATTATCTTAATCATAAATAAATTTTCAGATTTATTAAAGTTTCAATTTTTATGAACAAGTAGTGTTAATTTCATGTTTTTATGCTTCTAAACCTATAAAATAATTATTGTGAGTATTTTGTGATTGAAAAAGCTTTGAACTTTATATTCTAACTTTAAAAATAATTTTCAGATTTCATACCTTTTATTTTGAAGCCTCTAATTGCATTGAATTGTTATATTCTGGGTTTTTAACACACTAACTTGCTATATAATGACTAATTCAAGTAATTATGCTTATGGGGTTATTTTATATATTTAAAACAAATTTCCAGATTTATTTACCCACTTTAAAGTTTCTGTAATTTGATATAAAACACTATATTTTCATAATTCTAACATATAAACTTAAAGTTGGGATGTTATATTACTAACTTTGATTTTTGGGGACAATTTAAAGGCTTTATTTTGATGATTTAAGAGGTTTTAATGTAGTTTAGTATTGCTGTAATTTTAATTGCTTTGGTATTGATTTATTTCTAATTGTTTGGTTTAGGAGAGGACTTTGTAGAAGGCGACTTCTAGTTTTAAAGTGGCCAACTGGATTGTTTACACAAGGTACGTACAAGATACGAAACCTTGCTTGTAGGTGCATGTTTAAGGACGGATCGAGAACTTAGTATCATGTATAGGATTGACTGGGTTAAATTGTCTGGTTATACATTGTGAATTTCAAATGATGTGCACTAGTTTATAATGCAAGTATTATTTGTGCTTTAATTATGCAAGGTGCGCTTAAAGGCAAAGGTATGTGATTGGTGTAAAGATCAAATTATTACTCGTTCATGATTATATAAACAGGATGAGTAAAGGAGAAATTCAAGTCTTGTAAGACGAGGTTAAGGTTTTGAGGTGCCTTATGCACTCAAGGTGTTTATACACCGAGGTAGTAATGGAATAATTAATAAATGTTTTTTGTCACTAATAAATCAAGAATCTAAATTGAGAATTTGCCATGTTTGATTGAATTGCTTTTGGGATGTTTGTATTGATATGTATATGAGTCATCACCAAGTCTAAACCTGTAAATCACGTAAAGTGCAAGATGGATGAGAGCAATAAAACTCTGGAATGGTGCACATCTGGAGTAATGACAATCAGGGGTTGGGGTACATGGGGTATTAGCCGTGTACTTTTATCGAGGTCGTCTGATCTACGAGTCTCCTATTTCAAATATTATTTTTCTAAAACTAGGAGTTAGGTGAGATCTCATACTAACTACGGTCACGGAGTCGCGCCCGTGGTCGTTGGATGTTTATTGATGTTTCCGAAAGGAGGCATGGGGTTTTTCTGTATTGATGTTCCAAATGGGACATGGGTTGGACAACCTTGTCTATTGCTAAATCAAATGAAATAAATAAATGAGTCAGTTAATATTAATTAGTGAGGTCTTAACAAATTTAATAATCGAGTAATGAATTGAGTCTATATTTAATGATGCTTCTGCTTGAATATTAGTAGCATGTTAGGTATTTTCTTAATTTGTTTTCGCAGCTTGTATGTACTCAGCTTTGCTGACTGCGTGCTTTTGTGTGTGTCTTTCTTTGGTCATGGCCTTCGCCTTTCAATGACCCTGTGACGATCCAATTTTTACACTTGTAATATTGGGGAGCAGAATAACCACAGGTTCTTACACATGCAGCATTCATCAGGGTTGTGGGATCTTGAGTAGAGAGTTGGTTGTTTGCATATTATTTCTTTTGCAAGTTTGAATTTATTTTAATTCGATTTTAGTTGACACTAATTCTTTTGGGTTTGAATTTATTTGAACACCGAATTTAATCACTTACTACTTTTATTGGGTTTTGAATAAGGGCCTTGATGGTTCCAACTTGTAATACTTATTTTGATTTAATTCCTTTGTTTTGAGGTTTATTTAAAACTGTTTTGGTTTTCCGCTGCAAATTTCTGAGATAGCCTTAACGTTTGAACACGTGGCGGTAGCACACCAGTAATTCTCTTGAAATTGTTCAGGTTATATACAGGTTTCTCACAGGTTTTTAAGAGAGAATTATTAGGGTGTTACACGCAACCACTAACTCCACCTACAACCTTCACCACACCACAAAACTAATCCATGCACCCCAACAACAACAATCACCAACACAACAACTACTATAGCAGCAGCCCGCAGCAGTTGATGCGCCTCCCACGCCTGCCACCATCTCCACCGCTGCAACTCTCACCACCAAAAGAGCAGCACCGCATCTCCACCATCCCAAACCTCAGCACACCCGCATCAATTGATCCTCTAATCGACCTTCGCATCGCTCTATTGCAGCAGCAATTCGCACAAGCATCAACCAAATTCAGAGCAATTCAAGTTCATTTGGGTTCGAGCAAACCGCATAGGAGTTCGGTCGAAGTGCGAGTCAGAAACTTTTGAAGTTTTGTAATTTTAAGAGGCGTAGTCGAACACACCCATGGTTCGACCGAACCAACCCCGTAGTTCGGCCACACCAACCCATGGTTCGATCGAACCATTTCACGAGCTCTGCGCGTGGTTATTAACGAAGATCAACGGCTTGAATTGATGCTCGATGAGTGTTGCTGAAGATGAACGGTGGAGATTTCATGATAAAGCTTGATGATGGATTTTGATAGGGTGTGAAGTAGGGGAATGAATCCCATTTTTAAGAGCAGCTAAGAAATCGAAGAAGAAGAAAAGGGTCTGATGTTTTGGGGATTTTGGGGCTTATTTTTCTTTTTCTTTTAATTTATTTCTTTTCTTTTCCCTTTTTCTTATTTCTTTCTTTTATTTTTTATAATTAGTTTCTTTATTTATTTTTCCTTTTTATTTTTATTTTCTTTTCTATTATTTGCTTAGTTTTATTAGCTTTGTATATATACCCATTTTTGGGGTAATTAGTAAAACATGAAATAAAATAATTACCAATTATCCTATTCTCTAATTAGTTTTAGGAGAGCCTCTCTCTCTAGGTTTAGGTTAGGATTAGAGTAGTTTAGAGAGAGAAAGTGAGGGTTTCACCATTGTTGAATTTGGTTTTTGAAGAAGAAGATTGATCATCTTGTTTGTAGACTTTCATCTTCAATCAATGAGAATCTCTAACTATCTCTCCTCTATTTTATTTACTTTCTTTTGATTATTATTTTTGTTGTTGGTGTTGCTTATTAATCATGTTTATTCTTGATTATTTGTTAATTAATCTTGTTATTAGCATGATTAGTGAGTAATTCTCCCATTAAGGGGATGGTTGTGGTGTAGTTGGATATTGAGCATGTTATAGGGTTTAGAATTGATTTATTTGTGATTAAAGTCTTTATATGCTTGATATTATTTAATCTTCTTGCAAGTGCACATTGTTAATTGATTAAAGGTGAATATTTGCTAACAAGGAATGGAAGTTGACTTAGTTAAGGTTCATTACTATCGATTGTTCTTTGATTGCACCTCCCATTATATGGTTCTACTGTGGAAACATAGAGGCTATGTTAGGAGAAGCCAATTGACCCCGGAAGGCGGCTAGATTGGATCTTTTACTTCGATATTCGAGCATGTTTAGTTCATAATTAATTCAATTTCTATGCCTTTGTTTATGTTCAAGTGAATGCTATACCTAAACCATTTCCCTTAATGTTTTATTTCTTGTTTTACATCTTTAGACTTTAGTTTATTTATCTCTTATTCCGGACTAGCTTAATTGTCAATAACATTTGGTGGTGGTTATTCGTTCCCTGTGGTTCGACCCCTATGCTTGCCTTATACTCGTATTAGGTTTGTTTAGGTTGTATAAATTGTATTTGATCTAGGGATAGACAATTGACGGCGCGTTTATTCCCTTGCCAGTTGAATATTAATGCACAAACAAAACTATTATTGGCGATCACTTGAATTATAATCATATTAACCTAAACAAGATTAATAATTATCTTATTAAGCGTGATTACAAGTAAAAATTCCCTTTAAACATGCATAAAATGCGTGATCAAGCAATAACAATAATAATCATCAAGCAACATAATATCAATAATCATTTATCATAATAATAATCATGTTAAAGCATAATATTAATAGAAAGATCCTAGGCATGACACTAATAACAAGATTAATAACAAACCCTAGCATGTCACTAAACATCAAAGATGAAAGCTTTAGCCCTAACATGATACTAACATGATATTAGGAAAGAAATAGGAAGCATCATAATAATCATACTTGATATTAGAAATATTAATTAACCCTAAACATGATACTAGGAAGCAATAAAACATCCTAACATGATAAAACAATCTAACTATGATTTCTATATCAAAAGATCAATAAAACAATTAAAGCACTTACTTCGATGTCTCGTACCTCTTTCTAATAACAAAATACACCACTAGTAGGAAATATCAAAAAGGCACCCCCTAATTGGCACCGGTTCACTTCAAACCGGTGCCAAAAACATAAAGGCCACCGGTTTGAACCGGTGCCTTTGTGAACCGGACCTTTTAATTGTTTTTTAAAAAAAAAACCGGCCCTTTACTTATAACCCTAAAAAACCCCAAGTCCTTCTCTCTCCTCTCACTCCGCCTCTTTACTCTCTCCTCTCCCTTCTCTCTCCTCTTCTCTCCCTTCTCTCTCCTATAGCTCTCCTTCTCGATCTCTCCTTCCCAATCTCTTCTATTTCTCTTCAATCATCTCCGCAACAACAACAACACCACCACAACAACAACAACACCACCACTGCAACAACAACAACAACAACAACGCAAAGCCGCCGCCACCACCGTAACATCAACACCACAAATTTCGATGTTGTAACTCGATTTCCTCATTGTTTTTCGATTTCTGGGTTAATCTTCGGTTACAATAATCGATTATTGGGTTAATGCATGCGTTTTTGGGTTTTTTTTATGGGTTTGTTTGAAGTTGAATATTTTGGGTTAATACAAGTTGATTTGGGTTTGTTCGAAGTTGATTTTGGGTTTAATTGATTTTATGAGTGTCTTCGAAATTTTTTATGGGTTTCTTCGAAATTTTTTTGGTTTAATCCACCACGAACACATGCATGAGCAAGGTTAGGGTATAATTTCTTGATTTTAATTCGATTTTTTTCTGGGTTTTTAACGGATTTTCGAATTTTGTTTTATTTTAATCAATTTATTTTTTATTTTAATCGATTTTAATTTGTTTTTTTTAAGTGATTTTCGATTTTCTGGTTTGGTTAATCAATTTTTAAACTTATTTTAATTCGAATTTTTTTAAATTTCTGGGATTTTTCTCTCGAAATTATTTTATTTTCTGGGTTTTTTTCTTCTGATTTTCGATTTTGGTTTTTATTTTAATCAATTTTTTTTTTCTGGGTTTTTTTATATTTTTATTTTTTGATTTTCTTTTTAACTGATTTTCTGGGTTCAATTCTTTTTAACTGATGTGGTTTTTTTCAGGGTTTTTGAACTGATTTTATTTTTTTTTCGATTTTCTGGGTTTTTTTTTTATTTTTTTCCCAGCTAAATCATGTTAATCGATTCATTTTTGTTTTTTTAATTGGTGCAGGTATATGGATTTAGATCTTAAATCGAAGAATCTAGATGCAAGTATATTGATTTTGATGTTGTATGGGTTTTTTTATTGTGAAAATGTAAATTTTTTTTTTTATTTATATTGTAATTTTTTTTATTTATATGTTGTAATTTTTTTATTTTGATTTATATGTTGTAATTTTTTTATTGATCTATACTGTAAATTTTTTTTGATTATATATATAATGAACAGATTTGATTATATTGATTGTGATGTTCAATTTATATTTTGTATTCTCATTTAATTTTAGTTTATTTAATTTTTAAGTAAAAAAAAATTAATTTTTTGGCACTTTTGGCACCAGTTAACCGGTGCCAAAAACAGTGAATTAAAATTTTTTGGGATAATTCCGAGTTTTGGCACCGGTTTGAACCGGTGCCTTTTTAACAACTTATTGGCACCCCCCCCCCCCACATTGGCACCAGTTCAAACCGGTGCCTTAGGTCGGGTTTGAACCGGTGCCAATTTCATTTTTTCACGTAGTGCACGCGTTAGTAACGTCAAGGAAAATATTAAATCAGACAATTAAATTAAATAATTGAAATAGCGATTTGGGACCAAACCCTTATAAAGTATCAATTTTTCACGTCTAGGGCGAATACAACTTCGAACTTGGCTAGTTGTGTCTAGAACTAATGAGTGAGGAATTTTGTAAAAAGGAAGGTTTAGAAAAAAAAATAGAGAGAGAGAAAGAATAAGCTTCTAGATTTTAGAGAGAGAGAGAGATGATTATTCTTGATGTAGATAATTTGAAAACAGGGAGATACGAATGAAAAATAGCACGGGATCGAAGAAAATCATATTCAGAATAAAAACACCTCTTGTCGCAAACGACAGGAGTCGGCGCCAGACGACAAGCTCGTCGCCAGGCGACGAAGGTCAGCGCCTAGCGACGACTCTGTCGTCTCGCGCTGGTACAAAAGTCAACGCGCTTTCCTACACGTAATTACCTTTAACACCGGTTGCAGGTAATTGTGCCTCCGAGCAGTTTTCGAAATCAGATTTAATATATTTTATTCTAAATAAAACATCCTTTAAATATAATTAATAGGTCCTCCTTAGATCATTGGGACACCTTAAAAAATCATTGGGCCTCATCTAATTAAATCCATAACTTCCTCATAATTCATCGAAATTGAGCTTATAATATATCATTGGAAAGGTCTTTTTGAGCGAATCCAACTACCCTATTATTGAACCCTTATTATGGACCAAACTAAATTCGATTGGCTATTTTTATAAATAGGAGTAAGAAAATAATACTTTTGGAAACAGAAAGAGAAATATTTTAATAAAAACATCCTCATCACTTGATTTTTCACACTTTCACTTTGTTCGATAATCAAATGAGGTGAAAGGCATTCATCACTGGGTTTGATTTTGGGGAGACACATTTGGGTGTCTACAACTATACAACTATTGCTGCTAAATTCTACAATTACTCCTAACCTACTATCCAAACATTATACAACAACTCAGCAAATTCAATTCTACCAAAGTACTTTACTACAAACCAGCAAATTGTTTTCCTTACCAAAGTACTTTTCTACAAACCAGCAATTTGCTACAACAACTCAGCAAATTCAAGTCTACCAAAGTATCACATTTAATTGTTTTCCTGTTTTTTATAATCTAACCCACAACATTAACCCCTAAAATCACGACCTTCAAACAACGAACTAAAATAACCAACATACCTAATTCAATTGCACACACAAACAAACCCTAATTTCCCAATTTTAAACCATTTAGCAAAATTGACCAAAAATTATGTAACACAACAAATCATAATCGCAAAAATAACCCATAATTCCATACGAGAGTACCCTCATTCAATTATTAGGTTATCTATTTGACGCAAACAAACCCTAACCTTTATTTAACAAATTACCAAAATTCAAAAAAAAAAAAAACAACACATCTACACCGCAACTTCAATCCATAATTCCATACAATCATCACAAAACACAATAAAAATAAAGAATTAAAACCTTACCTTCAAAGTCAGCGAATAACGAATCAAGAACGGCGAACGACCGACAATGACTAACCACGACTAGCGTCAGCCCACAAACCAGGCACAATTGGAAGGAGAGAAGCTTGAAAGGACGAGGAATGAAGACGAAAGGAGAGAAGCTTGGAAAGAGTCAAGTGGAGAGAGAGAAGCAGAGAAGGGAACCAAAAATTTTTACCTCAAAAACAATGAAATGTGTTTTCATTTCACTCCAAAAAACGACTCAGTTACATTTTAAATTGGAACGGGGTCAATGACATGTCATCAAGTAAAAAAAAAAAAAACTTTGATTTACCTGACTCATCCAACAGAATTTACCTCACTACCCTCCTATATACAAACTTAGCACATAGGAGCTATGCGCTGAGGAGGACTCATTGTAGCATAAGCCAAGAGGAGTATTAAGACCTTTTCAAAGGACACCACAACGACACAACCTCCCCTTAGCTTAAGTTATTCATGTCAATCACCTTCAACCAATAACCTAAAAATAGGTAGCAATCCTAACTCATGTAAATCCTCAATTGTGTACCCAAGTGTACCCATGGCCATATATTTCTTGTCTAATGGTCATAATTGCCATATATTTCTTAGTGCTCTTGAGTTCAAACCTTTTAATAAGCATTATCTTCATAATCCTAAGTCTTGATGAGTATAAGAGAATCCGTAATTGAGATGATAAGACATCTAAAATCATATCTTACTGCTTTCGAGTTCAAATCTTTTGATAAGCATTACCTTCATAGGAAATTTTTTCAACAGATTAGTAAAGATTTCAAGGGGAGGGCCGGAGGGGGAATTCCATCCTACATCTAGATATAATATTACATCCGAGCCCTTAAGGGTTCTTAATTACAGTAAATAATTCCGAGCCCTGAAGGGTTCTTAATTACATATAGATTTTAGGGATGAGTAAAGAGAAATATGAAGAAGCAGATATGGCAAATCACAGTAGATAATTATTTATGATAGAAATAACTCAAGTAGTAGTTAAGATCGATGCTACACCAAATAGATGCTTACAACAAATGTCACTCAAAAATTCAAAGAATGGGGTCAAATGAATCTGCAACATAAGAACAAGGTATGTTATAAAACTATAGTAACAAAAATACAATATGGACAAATTCTTATGACATCCAAATTGGGCTAAGTACACTTTTTACCCAGTCAAATCTTAAACAATGAGATCACTGCATTGCTCGGATCGCCAACTTGTTGATCATCGAATATATGGCAATTTATTGATGTGAAGAAGGCATACCATAGCAGCAGGGGTCACAACAGGTAGTCCACTGCATCGAATAAATAGAGCAGCATCTAATGGGGAATGTACAGTTGCAGTTTTCATGATAACTATCTGTACTTCTAATGTTGCAGTTGGCTTGAAATCCTGCAGTTAAATCAATTCCAAAAATCTGCATGTCCTCCAATTAGACATCAAAACTTAGCACATTTCCCATCATGATCAAAGTTTCTCTAGGCGTCACTTGTAGGCTTAGTCTTCATTGTTCAGACTCTTGCTGGGTGAACCTCTTTGTAACATGTGCTGAAGATCTTGCACGACTTCAGACATCAGCGGCCTAAACTCTGGTTGAGTCTGCAAAATTACCACCTCATACTTGTCAACTTGCAAGAAGTAGATACTGAGCCGAAAATATAATATCAAATCAAGAAGCACGCAGTACAGCTACACCAATATTAATTTGAGCTAAATTGGACCTTTGAAAAGGTCCAATGTTAGATATTCATAATAGTCTTATCTGACTTCAATCAACTGAAACTTTATTTTTTTACACTATATTAGTAGTAATTTCTCTTTAAATTCCTCTTAACAATTCTCAATCACATAGAAATACATTATCTTCCACAGCTTGATGCCCTGTCACTATTTCCCAATTTTCTAAATAGAAAAAACACTCATGCTCAGATATCCACAAATGTCTGCAGAGCTAGGACTCCTAGGCATACAATCAGTGTCTGGCTTTATTGAGAATGGCTGCATACCAACACCCTAGTAAGATCATACCACTAATGCTCATTTAATGGTGGACCAAGTGAGAATCTGAGGACAACCTCCAATTATTTTTCATACAGATTCATATATTACTACCATTGTTATATTATAAAGTTGTGTGCCTTATACCCCAAATTTATTGTTTAGAACGTAATTTTTAGTTATCATTAGGATTGATTAAAACTCTTTCCTGGGATCAAAAATAAAAATCTAGCAACCTGAAATTTTGTTATCCTCAAGATCCCGACAAAAGACAGAAGCACTTAACTAAGCCCAAGGGAAGTTTCAATTTAAAACAATTAATCAATTGGCAATGGGAGGAGTAGCCCCGCTTGGTCATAAATGGAAGTTATTTGCTTCATCCTTTCATTGTGGGACAGGTAATAATCTCACTTGCAGCTAACAATCTCCCCCTGATTGTACCTTAAACGGAAGTGGATAGACAAGGAACCCAAACCATACAGAGTTTAGCCCTCCAACTAAAGATGACATCAATCAAACGGTGCAAACAGCTCAACTGATCCTAGCTATTATACCAGTTTGTTGACAAGGGAAAGAAACCTAATAACAAATGTTCCATCCTAAAACTAAATTGTTGATAAGTAGCCTATAAACTGGAAGTTCATTGATCTATCTTTGAATGTGAAAAAACATTACTCAAACATGCACAACATTGAGATTTTTTTATCAATGCAAAGACCTTCAACATTACAATTGACTATTAATCATTAAATCGAATTGAATCTCAACTCTACATTTACCAACATATTCTTTCAATTGATATATTATGTACGAAGTAAAACAGAAAACGAGGCTATAATCTTACACTAAGATGTCTGTTAATTAAATTTTCTTCCTTTTGTGTGTTAGTGATACCGAGTATTGTGGGTTTTTTTTTTTTTTTTGGGGGGGGGGAGGGGGTGTGAGGTTTATATGGAACATGATATAGCTAAAACTGATCATGGTGTATGCCGTGTATTTATATGTGCAGTCAATATATAAATATTTGAACTGTAAATGCTCGCAAACACTTTTTTTCAAAATTCAACGGGCAGATTCTAACAATTTGCTTTACACATATCAGGATATGATACGTAGAAAGAATGCTTATCCTGACTCTTGCATAAAAATAAAATAAAATAAATAAATAAAAAGAGCTAACAACTTGAACTTATGAGCAAGGCCAAGGAATCTTAGTCACCTGAACACAACGTGAAATAATGTCAGCAAAGTGTGATAAGGATTTAGCTGGATACTGCCTATTCAGAGAAGGATCAACCATTCTCTGCAAAGCATCAATATCATGTAGCTGAGGAACTGCCCACCTCACCAAAAATTGTTCCCCACGAACCCGTGTCCTGGAGATGATTTTTTCATTAAACACTATATTTTTACAAAAAAACAGCTATGTGAATTAAACTATGTTTTGGAGCAATGGCTTCTCTTACCTGTCATAAGACATTCGACCTGTCAATAGTTCTAACATAACCACTCCAAAGCTATAAACATCACTTTGGGAAGTATAAATTCCTGACTCGAATTCTGGAGCACCATAACCATAAGCTGATAACAAGTGTCCTGACAACTGAAAGTAAACAAAAGCAGTTGAGTACAAGACCAAAGTAAATTCCATATTTTATACTCTAGAAGTTCTTTCTTAAAAGCCAATCAAAATAAACGATGTGTCTTCTTACAAAGACTTCTATATTTAAAAAACCAAAATTTTACCAGTGCTTATTCAATAAATAACAACCTAGTGCATCTTTATAAAGTTTAAGATAAAGAGGATACAAAATATACTCCCCTCTAAATATCATGTGGAGTAATAAAGAGAAGATTGGCTACTTGATGGGAAAATTTCCCCACAAAAGTCAAAGAGAGAAAACAAAATACAAATTAAACCTGAAAAAAAAAAAAAAAAAAAATTGGCAACTTGAAACTAGATTGTAAAATTTTTTTGTTGAAGACAGCCAAGACCACTAATTCACTCAATAAACCTCTAATTTCCCATTATTTCTTCTAATTACCCATAACTCACACTTAACTATTTATTAATTAATTTTTTTTATAAATTTTTAAAAAAAAAAAAACAAAACAAAAACCACCCCCCCACCCACCAGCCACCACTAGCCAGCCATCCCTTCTCGTGGCAGCAGCCCCTCTCCCCCATCCGAGCCGCCAACCTAGAACCCTTCCACCCTCGGTGGCCAACCTCCACCGCCTAACCGACCTCACTCCCTTTCCCCTTTACCCTCGCCGTGACCACCCACGCGTCTCAGAACCCTAACACCGACAGTCCTACTGAAAACCACTGGCAGTTTTCCAGAAAACAAAGTACCCAGGAACAAAAATAACACCCAAAAATGCCAAAAAATAGAAAAATTAAAGAGAGAGAAAGGCTGTAATAGTGATGATTGTCAACTCCTGTTCTTCCTCTTTAGATGCAACTACACATTATTACATTTCATAATTTCAATCCCAAGAACTTCCATTTTTATTCTAAACTTTCTGATTATAATTGGTTTTGGAGTTTCCTTTTTACCCTCACTGAAATTAAAAATACTCCTTGCATCGCTTTCTCTTTCCACCATTGTTGCCGCCTTTATTATTTGGAATGTGATCTCCTTCTGCCATAACACCTCGCTTCAGTTATTTTTAGGTTTGATTGTTTTAAATTTCTGGGTTTGTAATTTTGAATTGGGGGTGGGTGGTTACTGGTTAGAGCAGGAGTGAGGGGGAAAGGGAGAGGGGCCAGCCGGTGGAGGAGCAGCAGCTCGGAAGGGGAAGGGGGTCTGCTGCCACGGGAGAGGGAAAGGGAGGAGGTGGTAGGCTGGCTGGTGGTTTTTTATTGTTTTTTTTTTTTTATTTAATTATTAAATAGTTAAGTGAAAGTTATAGCCTATAGGGTAATTAGAAAAAATTAGAGAAATTAGAGATTACTTAAGTGAATTAGAGGTCCTTGCTTGTCTTCAACAAAAAAAATTTACAATAAGGTTTTCAATTGCCAAAAAATTTTTGTAAGGTTTTTCCTAACAAATAAGTTGCTTTAAAAGGTTTTTCTAACAAATTTCCAAAAAATAAATGGTTCAGCAGGAAAGAAAATGAACTAGATTTCCGCCATCCACTCACTTACACCCCCCCCCCCCCCCCCCGGTTGGCCAATTGTGATAACAATTTATAAAGCATGGTGTGGGCAGCTACAGAGGAGTGTCCATGGAAGTGAAAGCTTTCTATGTTGGAGAAAGGAGCAGAAACAAGGGCGTATGAGAATCCAGGTCCAGTAGACAATGTTGAAGAATTTTCATTATGGTCCTGGTCAAGTTCTTTGACTATGAATTGTGAACACAAAGGGATGCAAAGATGAAAAAAAGGGCATATATGTCCATGCACAATAGCATGGCTGAGCCTAGAGACCAACAGCTGCAGAGGGGAGAAACTGGAGAACCAGATACAAATGACCACCACTAGACAATGTTGAAGAATCAAGGTCCAGTAGACAATGTTGAAGAATATCCATTATGGTCCATGGTCAAGTTCTTTGACTATGAATTGTGAACACAAAGGGATGCAAAGATGAAAAAAAGGGCATATGTGTCGATGCACAATAGCATGGCTGAGCCTAGAGACCAACAACTGCAGAGGGGAGAAACTGGAGAACCAGATACAAATGACCACCACTACTTAACACCATCGCCTGTGCCGCCTCCCTATCCAAATAAACTCTCTTGTTTCTTCTTTATGACGGTTACATAGCAATGAATAGCTAACTTCTAGTGATAATTTATGATTTTTGAAGACTAACTAACATTTTAGAATCCACTTCAAGAGTAAATTCAATAGAAACATGGACATGAAAGACTTTTATTCTATGATCTGACAGTTCTTAAGGTTCCCTTCATAGATGGGTTTCTTTCCTAAATAGTATTCATTAGAGATTGTTTTGGTGGTTGGAAATCTTCAATTCTTAATATACTAGCTCCAGAATTTCAGTCTCTTTCCTTTTGTTTCATAGTGTGCACACAGGCAATAGAGATTAGCTCTTCCATACCCCAAAAACGGAACTAATATGTCCATTTGCACAAGAAATTAAATATAAACTGCAGCAACTGGCCAAATGCACCCCAAAGTTATGTTTTCCAAAGCCAACATCAAATCCCTCAATAATTTCCCAAGAAAAAAAAAATTCATAACGAGGTTCTTACAACACCAATTGCCATCGACCACAAGAATCCAACTTGTATAAATGATTAAGATATAAAGATAACATTATCAAATGGCACAATTAACAACTCAAACTATATTTAGCACTTTCTACATACAGTCTTATTCTCATGGACAATAGATAAGAGCCATTAAACATAACTTGGGAAATTAAAATTTGGTTACACCACATAGAAATTTCCCAAGAAAAAAATATTCATAACAAGGTTCTTACAAAACCAATTGCCATCGGCCACAAGAATCCTTCTTTTATAACATTATCAAATGGGACGATTAACAACTCATACTATACTCAGCACTTTCTACATAAAGTCATACAGTCTTATTCTCAATAGATAAGAGCCATGAAACTTAACTTGGATAAATTAAAATTTTGTTACACCACATAGATGACGGCTAGTTCAAATTTGATGTAAAAGAAGTTGGCTTCCTTTTACAAAAATTCAAGGTGGCAAAGGGAGTTTTTGAAAGGATTGTGCATACAAGATTGCAATTTCTTATGGAAGTTAACAAAAAACAAAGATTCTAACAATATTGCCCATCCATAAATTATACTTTCTCTGTTTCTTTTTAGTTGACAAGTTTCTTTAGCCACGTTTGCCAATGCACAACTTCAATCGTTGATATATTAAATTACCGAAAAGCAAAAATTATAAAAAGTTGATATTTTGAAAATATATCCCACGACAAATCTAATAAGACCCCACTTGATTATTTTTCATTTAAATCATAAAACACGGTCAAAGAGAGGTGTGAATAGTGCTAAAGCCAAAACGTGTCAACTAAAAAAAACGGAGGTAGTATAGACTAAGCTCTGCAAGAAGCAGAAAAATGTCCTCAAGCATCTTTGAAAGGTTTTTACAAGGATGTGAATATCATGGTCTAGTTTACAATCATCAATAGAGGAGGGATTCTTAATCACATAACCAAAAGCAAAATGCCCATATGAATAATGTAGATGACTTTCACTGTATTTTCTTACCTGGCTAACAGAACCAGATGCTATCAAAGTTGCCAAGCCACAATCAGAGACCCGCACTTGCAGTTCATCATCAAGAAGAAGGTTTCCAGATTTGAAGTTTCTGTGTACAACAGGTGGTTCACAGACCTCATGCAGATACCTAGATTAATAATAATAATAATAAGAAGAAGAAGAAGAAGAAGAAGAATCATCCATAACCAAACATGGAGAATGCTCCAAAGTGGATACTAAAAGAAGGGCTCAGATAAACCCTACAAAATAAAGCTTCAATTATCACACCAAAGCAAAGTGATGATTTTGTGTATAATACGTAAATCAAGAGCCGCAAATGATACATAATCAAAGATATTTTTCTTGTACCGGGGAAAATATTGTGGTAAATAATTATGGAAAAAGCTAACGAGCTCCCCGAGGGCGTTAGGTAAGAGAGCTAAATGCGGAAATATTAAAGTACAATTAACATTAATTACACCGATTGACTAGTGATTTTGTCATGCATTCCGAACTTAATACTATTTTAAGTAATATACTACCTCCATCCCAGTTTATAATTCTTATTTGTATTTTTTCACGTAATTTAAAAAATAGGAGGAGAAAGTGGATAAAGTACATTAAAAAGTGAAAAAGTACAATTATAGACAAAAGTTAGTGAGAGAAAGTGGAAAATTCAAGAGTATTTAGGATGTACAATGAATAAAGTAAAAAAAATGAAGGGTACAATGATATTTACATAATATCAAAAATTATAAACAGAAACAACATTTTGGGACTCCTAAATAGGAAAATAGGAACTATAATGTGGGACAGAGGGAGTATTAATTAGTTATCAAAAGCCACGGGATGCTTGTTAGCAAGATCCAATAATTATTGCATATTGGTTATAAAGTTATTATAAAGTGATCAAAGGTTACCTCAATTTCAATAAAAGTTGCCAATGTTTATTGATACGAAATATAATTTTTCTCTTTAAAGGAGAAAATCAAATCTTAGTGTGTGAAGGTAAGTATACTACATCAATAGATTTTATCCCATGGCCTGTATATTAAAATCATATCAGATTTGAGAATACCCCAAAGTAGGTTTAATGTTACCCCAAATTGGCTAAAAGTTACCCAATTTTGTTCAATGTACTCTAATATTGTTGTAAACCGGGTGTACACAAATTTTGAAGACATTATTAATGGTATGTTTTTGGTGACCGCAAAATTAGCAAATTCGGCAAAAAAATGTAAGGGAAGAAGGGAGTATTTGCCTAAATGCTGCATTATAATTATGACCAATAAATCCAAAAATTTGAGACCATATATAGCCAATTGCAGAGAAAAATCAACTTACTCCAGTGCTCTTGCAGCTCCGAGTGCCATCTGCATGCGAATGTTCCAAGAAAGCTTCTTCATGTATTCATCATCTGAGTGCAGTGCATCCTGTAGAGACCCATTACTACAATACTCGTAAATCAAGAGCCGCTGACTGTGCTCTGAACAGTAGCCCACCAGTTCCACAACATTTACATGTCGAATTTTATCAATGTTATTTACAAGCTCAAGAAATTCGTGGTCTTTCAGACGACTAGAGACACCCTTGTCAAGTTTCTTGACTGCCAATAGCTGCATATCAAACCACAGATACCACGTTAAAAATGTTTGTATGAGAAATTTAGACAAGCTGATTAACTGAGCACCACCGTCCCACCCATCTCACAGCCGTGGCAGGCCAGATATATTGATAAGTTGGTTCAAATATTATTAAGTAGGTTTGTTTGGTTGATTGTTTAAGTATTGACACATATGTTCACACAAAGAAAAATGATTTTACTCCAAGTCGGTTCAATTAAACCCACTTGCTTCAATGTGGCTCTGCCACTGTTCACAGCCATACATGGTAAACCCTCCCATAACCCTCCACAAGCTCCACAATACATACAAGCACATGCATGTACCTATAAAATAGCCAACTAGTTTTGCTGCATTTACTAGCTCAATCCATCCTCAAAGATTCTCTCAAGACTAAGCCATCATCATAGATGGACTGACATGATATAACAGATTTTCTACATTACAATGCAACATCAGGTATGAAAATTATTCCACCTACAGTCTATCATAATCTGTCACAAGACTCACAACTAGTATTCACACCAAGTCATGCACTCAATATATAACAAAGAGAGTTAAGACTCAAAACAAAAGCTAGACTAAGTAATATGACCATTGTTAACAGAAAATCAGAGCAAAGGCCCTTCTTCAGACTTCCAATTTCCAAGATAAAATCTAGAGCATAAAAAATATAAACGCTACTTAGCTCATAGTAGAAAATCATACCTTTCCATTAGGGAGCTCTGCCCGATATACAGTTCCTAGCATGCCATTTCCTAAGAGATTATCTTGCGAAAAGCTGTTAGTATACTGCTGAAGTGAAGCAATTGTGAAAGATTTCACTGATGTCATGGGAAGAGGCCTAGAGGAAATCTTTGCAGCAACAGATCCTGTTGGCGTGATGGGTTTCACAATAAGTCTCTCAGTGGAAAATGGAAGAGGTGGTGGTGGTGGTGGTGGAGGAGGAGGCGGAGGTGGTGGGGGATTGATCATAAAATCAATGTCACTAAAGCTCATATCACTGTCAAGCTTCCTTAACGGAACTGTAGATCTTTGAGAATAAAGTCCCTCTTCACTACGCTGTTTTGCAATTGCAGCAGTAGTCCTAACTTCTGCTCGCGGCTCATCTTTAATTTCCACAACAGCATCTTTTGGAGCTGACCACATAATTTCAGAATTCGCTGATAAGAGTAATGTAACATTGTAGCTAGCAACTCAATTAGAGCAGTATGTCATTCTCTAAGATAATAGATAGATAGAAACATTCAACAAATGTAGGCTTACCTTTCTCAGGCTGATTGTAAGGTAGACGTGATGGGGGATTGTTGTGAGGGTAATCTCTTGGACCCATATATGGTCGGATTTCATGTCTCTTTGTAGTTCGGAAATAGTCTTTACTTCTGCTAAAACACCATGGCAAGCATAGTAAAAGTGCCAAAACCATAATAATAAACCCAATCACCGAAGCAATTGATATCCCAACAATCCTTTTCGTTTTTGAGGCCTGTGTTTTCTTTTCAGTATTTGGATCCTCATGAGTAGACGATGGAGCTGTGCGAGTTCCAGGCCTCTGTCCAGAACCAGAAGTTGAGCTAGGGTTGGAAGAAATAATGCCAGAGCCGGGAGAAGTGCTAGAATTGGAGGAAGTTGTGCCAGAACTGGGAGATGTTGTGCCTGAACGAGGTGGGGCCTGAGTTGGTGCCCCTGGAAAAAAAGGTGAAGGCGTCACAGGGGAAGCTGTTGGTGATGACGCTGGAGAGACAGAGGTGTTAAAAAGATTTCCATCCCTCCTGCATAAATAGTATAACACTAGCATGATTAGGCGAGAAAGTCCTAGTATACATGAGTGGAAAATACTTGCTGTGTTATAGATTACCATAATATATCATTGCAAAAATAGTCACGGTCTGCTATAAATAGTGAACGAACAAGAGATGCTAATTATTGACTGAAAAATTAAATAAAAGAGGTTAACATGCTATTCACTATTTCACATAGAGTGGTCTTTTCAGTACTTCATCACAAAAGGGACGACAGTCCTATAAAGTAGTGAGGCATCACTAAGAAAGATTCACATTTTTCAAAACTTATCATCTATGACTTTCAAATTTTTGAGCAACAATCTTACTACAAAAAAAGATAGCAGAACTCAAACTCAATGGTGACTTTAGCTGTATACTACATAGCATGTTATGCTACCACAACATTTGCAAGATACACCAACATAGCCAACATAGATGAAAAAAAAAAATTGTAAATACAACAAAAAAAAATTGCTAAACAGAAAATACTAGCAATAGAGCTCTCACTTGAAGCTTGGAATACTCAACAACTTGTCAGGTATAGGTCCAGAGAATTGGTTGTTTGCTATATCCCTAATCAAAGAGGGAAAAAAATGATCGAGTCAACTATCAACAAAGCAAATTAGAAACTTGAAACGAAGAGGAAGTATTCATGTTAAATTTTGTTTCAAAGAGAGTAAATAGAAGAGTACAAATCTTGCAGGGGAAGATCCTGAAGAACATCAAGTGTCCCGGACAGCTGATTGTCTTGCAAGTGCCTGCATAAACAGAGCTGGTTTCACCACATAAAATTGCAGATGAATAATGAATTTAGAGCTTAAAGGAGAGGGAGAACTCACAGGCTGACCAGAGAAGATAAATTCTCCATCGAAGGAGGCAGCTCTCCACTCAAACTATTTTGACCCAAATCTCTGTAGAAAAAAAGCATTTCAATCCTCAATCATGATTGCAAGAGTGGAATTAAAAGCTAGTCGAATCAGATTATTTACATGCTGGTCAAAGCTGAAGGAGATTGAAAGCCATCTGGTAGTTCTCCAGTAAGATGGTTGGCATTAAGTTTCCTATAAAACATAATATTCTAAGCAAATCGATAAAGATACCTCCAGGAGAGTATAAAATTCCCAAAAAAAAAGGAGTAATAAAAAGAGCTTACAATGTAGCAAGAGCAGGAAGAGCGGATATAGTGCTCGGGATCCTTCCAGTTAGATTATTACTTGAAAGTAAACTGGCAAGGTAAAGACTATCAGTTATTTTGCATCACACGGTACGTATTTAAGATATTTTGATGTGCACTTACAATGTGACCAAGGAAGCTGGCAAACTGGAAGGAACACTTCCACCAATATGATTGTTGCTCAGATCACTGTAAAAGAAAAGTAGCTATCATGGCATGAGCAGCTCAAAAAAGAAAGATACAACTTAACACAACACAGCAAAATGGCAATATTTGGAACGTATGCAGTTCAAATTTGAGGAGACACCGATCATATTTTATCACGAAAGCATAAGAAACAAAAGACCAAGCTCACAAATATTTGGAAAATTCTACAAATAACTATTGGTATTTGGTAAACAGGATGATTATTTTATGCAACTTGTGGAAATGAAAGCTCGGCAAAAATTACTCCAAGACTTGGAATTTTTTTTTAAAATCACCTAGAAACGAACATGGAGTCTTTAACAGGATCAAGTTACATGTCCATACAACAAAGAGAGAGATCTTACATTGATTTAATAGATGTGAATAATCCTATGCTGTCACCCAATTCACCACCCAAATCGGCTCCAACAAGACTTCTGTAAAGAACATATTCGGAGTACAATTACCAAAACTGAGGAGGCGACATTCTTTATACAATGTATATTTGGAGCAAAGAAGAATTGTTTTTACATTGAATTTATGCTTGAAGCATCACACTGGACGCCTTGCCAAGCATCACCACATGGATCTCCCGCAGCAGCAACCCATCCAGGGAGATTTGGAGAACCCAAAGCAGCATATAAGCTGTTAATTGCAGCAACTATGTTGAAACAACATATTGTAACTTTAAATTAGACACGTGCACATTCATTCAGCATTCAAAATAAAGACTCAAATGCATAGACATTAGAATTCAAATATTACATCAAAAAAGAAAAAAAGCAGCAGACATCAGGACAATATAGACTTGCAGAAATTTATGATTGTTGATGAGCATAATACTGCAATGCATAGCACAATGTACACCTCAATAAACTATCTAGTAGAAAGCTTACAGGACAAAGAACAGATATCAAACTGAGCAATTTACTCAATTAGCCTAGGTAACCACCTCAACCCCAAGGTAGTAGCCACTAGCCAGTGCCATAGAGCTTTATTATCCACAAATGCCATTTTTCACGCCAATATTTATTAGTGCTGTTGTGGACCTCATACGTACATTCAGGAAATCTAGAAGAAAATCTTTCTGGTCTTTTTAAGCTATTCTGTGGACAATTTCGAACTATTTTATGAACAATTGTGGTATAAGAAAATTAATAAATTAAAAAAGAAAAAAAAAGTTGAGTGAATTCCTTAGGAAAGTTGATAAAATTCAATTACACATATACACCTTAGGGAATTAGTCCTGTGGCAACCAAATATAATGATTACCATGAATAATATGTTACTTTGTACAAGAGAAGCACCCTGGTTTAGTTCGAATTTTCGAAATTGAATACTACTTTAGTTCCCCTTTAATGCAAATTAAAATTGACCACCTACCTACTTATCCCATGCTATAAGCAGCATTAACAAACATACACTCCAAACAATTCAATGCACTTGGTTTCACAACATAGAAAAACGCCAAGAAAACCATCGAAATTGATAGATGAACTAAATTGCGAGGATAACACTTACCATCAGTGGGATTTGTTGACCCATTTGCAAAATGCAGCAAAAAAACGAACACGAAAACAAAACAAACTTCAACCCAGATCTTTACACCTGGGCAGTTCTTCATACGTATCTTCCAACCCATTCATCCAATGCTCAACCTCTTTGATAACCCACTTCAATCTCTCAAATCTACGAATCTAACTAAAACGCAGCACCAACTTTTAATCTGTAAATTCAAGGTAACACAATAAGCATAAAAACACTGCCTCAACTGTCATAATTCCAGCAAATTAAATTCTAACTTTATCTTGATAACGCATCAAACTAATACACCTAAATTTATCAATAGATTATCAAATTCAACAACCCCAGAAATTTATTTTAGTAATTCTCTTATATTTTAAAATTGACACACTCCAAAAATTGTTACAGAAAATACAGATCAAACCGTATAATATACAAACAATCAAAATAAACCAACCCCACCTTCAAAAATTCAAAAGGAAAAAAAAAAAACCCACCATTATAAAAATTCAACAAAATAATCAAAAAGACAAACAACAAGCAAGATAATCTAGAGAGAGAAAGTAAAAATAAAAAAATTTCTAGAGAGAGAAAACAAATCAAGTGGACATACCAAGTAAAAATCAGTGATAAAAATGCAGATTCTCAACTATCCAGAGAATGTTTTGGTATGTTGTTTTCCCTGTCTAACTGAAATAATAGCTGAAAGCTATGAAATGAGTGCATCAATGAAGAGAGAGAAAGTAAGAGAGAGAAAAAACGGCAGAATGAAAGAGAAAGCTTAGTTGATAGCTTGAAAAGAGCTGGAAAGAAAGTAAAAGGGTTAGAAAGTTAGAGAGAGAAAGAGTGAAAGGTGAGAATTTAGAGAGAGAAACAACAAATAAACAAACAAAGTGAAAGAGAAGCTGCTCTGAAACTCTCTGCTGCATCAAATTTGCCAAAGCAAAGCACCATTTTTTTCAACATCTTTTTTTTTTTTTTTTTTTTTTGGGATTGAGTATCTTTTTATTTTTTTAATGTAATTATTTCTAGGTTTTTTATTGGGTGTTGAACTGGATTATGTGTAAAAAATGACTAGTAGAGTAGACCAGAGTACCAATTGTAGTATCTTTATCTTACTTTATTTTGTTGAGTAAGCTGTGTACGCTAAGGAAATGGATAGACAGCTTTTAGAAACAAACAAATAAAATATAATTCTGTTTTCAAAGTTTGACGTATAAAAACTCTGATTTTTTTTTTTTTTTTTTTTTTTTGAAGTGACTACTCCCTCTTAAATTTCCCATGCAATTTCAAGGGGGTTTGTTGAACGATTATATTATGGGTAATAAGAGCTGCATATAAATATTTAATAACAGAGGAAGTCCTAATTAATTTCTGCGACATGATATTTTGGTAAATAAATCAACAATTTTATCCAGTCATCATTATTGTGGATCCGCTTTTATTGAAAAAGTTATTGTTTTATTTACAAAATTATCATGTGATAAACAAATTTTGTATATCTCACATATTTACTTGTATTTATCGTTAGTAATATACTTTTTTTAGTATTAAGTTGAGAATTGATCGGTGATTGACGAGTAAAACGGTGTAATAAATGTTTATTTACTATATTAGGCTCGTGTGATGCACAATTTAAATATTATTTACGATTTTAACAATATTATTTAGCTTATTTGTCTGTAATATGTACGAATAATTTAATCAGCATCTAATAAATTGTGAAATTAATAAAGAATGGAATCCCCAATTCATATAATATGCATAAAATATACGGAGTAGGAGAAAAAGATAATGTTTATAAGAAAATGAAATAGTATGACCTTCCTTTAATTTTTCCAATTGAAATTGAATAATTAGTCAATTTAAATATAAAATTTGTTAGGAAAATGTATAATTAATTTATCATTTTCAAATTTTTATTTATGTTAAAAAAAATAATGATGTCATTATTAGTTTTGGCGGGAAATTTTTTTATAAGAGGTTGACATGTGGAAAGTAATGACATCAGCGGTAATTACTTTAGTTATATTTATAGATTGTTAATTATTTCTATTTTTAGCTTCTTATATGCAGCCCTAAGGGTTGCATATATCTTTTTCCTTATATTAAAATGTGATCTTTAAAAAAATTGTAAGAAAAATTTATTATACAGAATGCAAGAGGGTATAAGGAAAGAGAAATATATATACGGAGTATACTCGTACACAAGACATTTTGAAGGGAGAAAAGTTATGCATTTATAAATGCATAACTAGGGGCAAGGAGTATTCGCGATGTTTAGTGGAATTCCAGCTGGGCATCCGTTTTGCTTTTGTCTAACACTGTTATGCTTTTTAACGTATTTCTTTTGTATTTCTTTTTGTATGTAAAATGTATCTTAAACGTTTTATGTATATGATGCTATGTTTTTATCTTCCTCCTCATTTTGAATTTCGTTCTTTCCTCTCTCTTTCTCTCTCCTTTGTGGTCGAATTTTCTTCTTCTTTTTGTGTTTGCTCATCGTCCTCGTTCTCCCCTCCCTTTGTTGTTCTTAAATTATACACCGTTGTCCACATTCCGTCGTGGTGGTGGTTGTGGAGGAGCTAAAGAACACTACCAGTAAGATAGCTCAACCCTCCAAACAAGTAAGTTTTATGATGAAAACGTACGTAATAAGTATAACCTAAATCGACATGTTGTTAGGATTTTGATAATGGTAGAAGTAAAATTTGTAGTTTCTGAAATCGATTTTGGGTTTGACGGTGATTGCATTTGATATTGGGCAATTTTAATTTTAGGGTTTTTCAATTGTTTGTAGTTTCTGTTGAAAGGAAGGGTTTTCTTCGAACAAGTGTATCGATCCAATAGAGGGTTCGGAGCTATAAGAAAGCTAATTATTCTGTTAGTTCAAGTGATCGGAATTCCTATGTGGAGGCCGCTTCCGGTTACTAATATTAATGCATAATTAATATTACGGCTTGATCTTGATTGAACCCTTCATGTCACACCCAAGCAACTAACAATCCGACACGACGAATTAATTCAGAAGGAATTAATGAGTCGCTCGAGTAATAAATATTTAAACGTCAGAATTCGAGCTAGGAGCATCGAAATCGAGCGTCGCAAGTCGAGTCGAATAAATAAAAGACGAGATGGTACAATCAATAATTAATCAACAAGTTACCAAAATACCCCTAGCACGGAGTGCCCCGAGAAAACCGATTTCTAGGGCATTTAGGATAAAATGGTGGCTAGCATGCGCACCGCACCAAGGCTAGGCTGGCTGGTGCATGGTGCGGCATGCTGGCGCACCTTCGCTAGCAATGTTGCTAGCACAAGGCTAGCAAGCATCACTAGCATGCGTAAGCAAGCAGCGGCGTCAAGCTAGCAGCGCCAGCTAGCAATGCTTGCTGGCTGGTGCTGGGAGGGCAGGCAACAGTGCATAGTAGCCCGCAGCAATGCGAGGCTTGCTTGTGCTCGTTGTTGGGTTGTGCGAGCAGCTGGCGTGCCCAGCCAAGGGGGCCTGAGCAGCCTAGGCGCCCAAGGTCGCCAGCTATCGCGTATTGGTTGGAGCGTGTGGCAATGTGAGAGTCAGTTTTGGGAGCCTTGGGGATCAAGTATTGGTCCGCCCCCTTCCCTTGTGGTCCTTACCTAACCCCTCCTCTTAGAATAATGCCACTTGTTGATTAATTAGTAGTTGGCTATTTTCTTTTGTTTTTTTATTTAAAAATACAAGGAGAAAATTAATTTTACCAACTCTCCCACATTGATGGGAGAGTGGATTTCTCACTTGCGTTTCCCTATAAATATCCCACTTGGGAATTGGGAAAACTCACTTGAGTAAGAGCTCAATTAGGCATCTCCACTTGAGATAAAACCTATAAGCTTATTAATTACTCGAGTAGTGTTTTGGTTCAGCTTGGCTAACCTCCAAGAAAGAGATCCATCACGATTGTGTTGTGGGTGGATATCGTCGGAGGCCGTTGCGTTTGCGAGGCTTTAGCTTTCTCAAGTAAGAGCTCCATTTGGTCGAGTGAAGCTTGTTTGCATGTTGATAAACATGAGTTGTGAGTAGTCTTCTTGCTAGGGGTTGGGTGAAGCTCAACCTTTTGGGTTAATTATGCAAATGTGGGAGAAGTATTGATGTTTGTATTGCAATTAAATTGATTATATGAGATTGCTTGTTAGTTCTTCATGATAGGATTAGCTACCCTTGACTTAGGAGCTTGATAGCATGATATGCTTAGTTTGACATGGGAATGTAAATTGAGTATGTCATTACTTATTGCAATTTGATTGTGTATCATCTATTGCTAGACTAATGAGGAATCTAATTTTAGTAGTGTGAGTTGTTCTCTAATTGCATGAGGTTGATTTTACATATTGTCCTTGTTATACCTTGTCTATTTTACTCCCCGTTTGCTAATTGCCTTGGTTGAGTGGATCCCATTCCCTAGTGTCTTTAATCCATCGAATTAGAATCATAGTTTGTTTGTCTGCTTGACGAACACCAATTGACCATAGACTTCGAATTAGCTTAAGTGTTAAGATCTTTAGCAACCATATCCCATTCCTTGTGGACCGAACTCTTACTTATCATTATGCTTGGTTTGTAAGGTGTTTGCTAATAAATGTGTTTGATTGAGTGTGGAATGTGCGACCGTTCTAACGCCCATCAAAATGGCGCCGTTTTAGGGGTGGCCCCTCTTATTACCACTGTATACACCTAAAAATGTCTCCCCAAAACCAAAACCAAACCCGTTGATGAACACCTTTCACCGCCATTATTGGTAGGGTTGAGTATTTAATCTTTGGAGTGCTTAAATCCATGTTCTATTCAATATATTTCATGAACCAATCCAATTTCTAGCTCATTTCCCTAAACCATAACCTATTTTCCACTTTTCGTGTCCACATTGCAAAACCGAGAGAAACTGATTTTATGGCTATACAATTTTGATCCATATATAATTTTTTTGTATAGTCCTTTTAATAAGCTTTCCAACCATATATCATAAGCCCAATTCCGAGCTATAACGAAAAAGATATGAGCAAAATACTAAACTCGGCCTAATACCGACACCCTTCCACTAAAACGGTGCAATTTCCCATGTCACGGTGCCCATTCCGTGACACGGGGATATTCCGTGTAATTTCCGCATACTTTCTACACCGTGACACGGCATACTGCATTGCGCCACGGTGGACAATGCCGTGTCACGACATGTCTTCCCGTGTCACGGTACACATCCCGTGACGTGTTTTCTCCGCGTAATCCCTAATCGCGTTTTCACTTCCCGTAACCTAATTATTTCCCGCGTCACTCAGTTTTCCCCCGTGTCACGAGATCTTCCCCCGTCTGACGGTGCCTAGCACCGTGTCACGGTGCTCTTTTCCGTGACACGGTGTTATTTTTTAGGGTTTTTATCTTTTTAGGGTTCCGCTTGTTCCCTCTGCTCATTTCCCCTATAAATAGGACCCCCCTTTCTGCAGTTCAGGGCACCAATAATCATTCTCTCTCACCTTACACCAAAAATCATTCTCTTCTCCCTCTTTAACCTAATTTCTAGCCTCCTTATTCTTCCATAATAATTCCCCTAAGCGCTCTAAGGAGTCCATACTTAACCCGAGGTTCCGTCCTTAAACCAAGGCGTGAAAGGTACATATAACTGAGGGTTTGGACCAAATCAAATCTATATTTATTTAATTTAATTTTCATTTGCTTTATATTTTTTTATTGAAGTTACTAACAGTTTATTCATGACGTAGCAATTTAAAGGAACGCGCAGAATGTGAGTAATTAATTAATTTAATTACTCTTATTTTATTTTAATATTGCTAGTATCATGATGAGGTTGATTTTATATATTTGATTTGACTAACGCTATTATTGTTAAATTGCTTCCAATATTAATGTTTGTTCTATTATATTATTATTGATCACCATATTGCAAGTTTAAAGGGAATATGTAATTGAAAATCACGCCTAATAAGATAATTTGGACAACAGGTTTGGGTTCCTTTTAATCTTTTTGTTTAATCAAGTGATCAAAATATTTTAGAATAATGTGTTGCATTAATATTAAACTGATAAGTGACTTTTATGCCACTTTTTAGGGTGTTTATTGAGTCGTTTTTCGGCTTATTTTTCCAATAATTTAACCCTTTTTGTCCTTTATTTCTTTATTTACTTATTCTTGTCTTTTATCTTGATTTCGAGTATTTAAGTGGTTTTTAATAGTTTTTAGCTTATTTTCTTAATTTATTTAATTTATCTTCTTTGTTTTTATTTTGATCTCCATGCTTTGGTTTTGTAGGAATTATGCGCCGAAAGAAAGAGGATATCAAGAAGCCAAGTTATCTGTTGTGCGCGGGGTGCTGTGCGGCTTATGCGCGGGCGCACATGTGAGGCTGTGCGGGCGCGCAGCCCTGTCAGAACCCGCACAGCCAGACTGAAGAAACAGAGCAAAACCAGAGAGTTTGCGCGACCCTATGCGCGACCGCTGTGCGGGCGCACACACCTTTGCGCGGGCGCGCATGACTCATGTGCGGGCGCGCTTATTTTCCCCGTACCCACAAAGTTGCGGCCGCACACTACGATGAGAGGGCGCACACACATTGTGTGCGGGCGCACAGGACTCATGTGCGGGCGCGCACGACTGGGTTTACGATTTATTTGCGCCTTGTTGTCCAAGTCTCTTTCTTTTGTGTGGAGCCACATATATATAGACGGGACTCTTTGTAAAAAAGAGGGGGATGGATTATGCTATTTTCTTAGTTAGTTTAGGAGAGCTTCTCTCTCTTAGGGTTAGATTAGGAGTTTCTCTCTCTAGTTTAGGAGTAGTTTAGAGAGAGAAAGCTTGGATTTTTCATGGAGTTTTTGGGATTTTGAAGAAGCAAATTTGTGGATTTTCCCTCTCATAAATTCAATGAGTCTTCCTAACTTTCTCTCACCTTTATTGCTTTCATTTATTATTGTTTTTGCTTATTTATTTGTTTATCTGAGTAGATTAATTAGTTTAGTGGTTGATTCTTGCTTTTATTATTATTTTACCTTGTTTTCCTTGTTTTTGTTCACCATGTTAGTTTAGGTTTTGTTCTAGGGAAATGGATGAAGGTCATGTTAATAAATTGAATGATTGATTGTGATTAGTGTGGAATTGTTTCTTGATTATTGTGTATGGATGATGCTTTTATGTATTAGAATCTTTCTAGCTAATTGATTCTATGCTTTTAATTGTGTTTTCAATCGATTGTGCGAGAGTGAGTTGGTTGAGAGCCCTAAATTCTTCCATACCTTTGCTAGGCTAGTTGCACGAGAGTGAATTAGTTTAGTAGGATAATTAACATGCTTAATTGTGCGAGAGTGAGTTAAATGTGTTAATTGTTCCTAATCAAGGTCATTTTCATCTAATTGTATGATGTTATTGAATGTATTGATGTAATTGGATTCCACTTTCCCTAGTTTTAGTTATTTGCTCTTAGTAGTGTTAATTGAACCTCTCTTTACCTCACAAGCTTTCCTAGTAGTCTAATTAGCATAGATTGATACACTTAGTCCTTTTGGGTTCGACCCTTTACTTACCCCTATACTCGTATTAGGGTAGTTTAGGTATTATAAATTGTTAATTTGATTAGGGTTAGTAGACTAACGACACTATCTAACCTCGATCATAAACCAATTTAGCTTAATAATAGTTTGGAGCAAATTGAATATTTTGTTTGTATGCCTTTTAGATCGCAGGAATCACTTTTCACTATAAGAATCGAGTAGAGGCCAATACGGGTGAATGTGACTCCATGACTCACTTCGTACCATCATCCCCGATCCTCTTTTTGTGGTTCCGAACCATATGGAGTTAGTAATCTCATGGATTATGAATGGGGTGTAACCTTCACGGGTCAATCGTTGTTGCCTATCGTTGTCCCTTTATTCGTGGTAGTCTTAAATGATCCGTGAACGGTTTACAAGTTCCTTAATAACTTGTTGGAGACTCCCTACTTCCCTTGTCCCTAATCGTATATGTCAATTCCCACTTCCTATGAGTGACAAGCATATTCACAACATGCTTTAACGTAGGCGCACATCGAACGACGCCTACAATTTGGCGACTCCACTGGGGAGGATTTTTGGTTATTTATCGATTTGAGTGATCGGTATTTAATTAAGATGAGTGGATGAGACTTGAAAGATTCTTGAAAAATATTCCTGTGATTAATTTGGCATTTTTGCATAAGCATAGACATTTTAACGTCGCGTTTAATTTAGGTCTGTCTTGTAGGAAAAATTGAATACCTTGATTGCGTACGAAGGAAAACAGGGCACCAGTCAGATTTTCTGACTGCCGTGCCACGGCAGAATCTGCTTTGTCACGATGCAATACACCGTTTGACGGTGTGCAGCACCGTGGCACGGTTCTCTCTGCCATGTCACGGCAGTCCTAAAATCAGTCCGGTGGCTTGTTTTCTCTTCTCACAGTCAACTTCCTTCGATTTTTCTAAAAAAACGTGTGTGTTCTACATGCGTCTTAGCCCCGGGGAATTTAAGCTCTATCAACCCAAAAACGCTCATGGAAATATGGGTTCATCCGAGTTATTAAATCCACCCAAACCATGAAGTTGAGTTCGATTTCATCACGAACTCGCGGAGCCACCCGTTGGCATACACCCTTAAGGAAGGCTGCCTTGCTAACGCGTCCAAACTCTTAACCATGGTACCCTATTGACACCAAATAAACCTGACCATAGTCGAACATAGAACTTGACCTTAGGTTGCGAACTATTCTTTGCATCATTGTGCCTACGTGTTTTATGTTTGGTCGTTTTGATCCTAACCCTAACGATCTTTCTTTGTCTATGGTAGATTATTTTATGACTAACGATTGCCAATGGACCGTACTCACTTAGTAATTAGGAAAAAAATTATCGTGCCACGGGAAAGTCCACCGTGCCACGTTAGTTTTCACCATGGCACGGTGACTTTCAAAAAAAAAAAATCATGTGCCACGTCAGCATCCACCGCGTCGCGGGGATGTTTACCGTGTCACGGCAATTTTTACCGTGGCATGGTGAATTTTAAAAAAAAAAACTGGAAATGATCACCGCGTCACGGCAGCTTGTTCCGTGACACGGTACAGTTTGCCGTGTCACGGTGATCAGGAAATAAGTCCAGCAGCTTTTTTTTAGTCTTCCGTGTTAATTTGGTCCTCGCGTTAGTCATTTTTGTTATTGTTCACATGTCTAGCCATTCGATTATACCACGAGTCTTATAACATCACTTAATCACTCACGAGTCAAGTATAGTCCACACACTTTCTATATTTTTTTTTACTCGAGTCATACACCATGTCGTTTATGATCGTATACTAGGTTCATGCACCCCCATTTCCGTCATAATAAAAGATGAGTGGATCGGAGTTATTCTCTGCTATTTTCAAATGACTTTTTTTTTTCCTATCTTGAGCAATGTGTCAAACAATTAAGTGCGGTTGTTTTATTTCACAGCACTTGGTCAAGGAGCAGGGGTAGATTGGTACGGTTCGAGTCATTACTACATCAACCTCTTAGACCTAAGAGGCGTTTAAAGAGAACTTTGCCATCTCCACGTCACTCATCACCTTCAAACTACTTTCAGCATGGCCACTAAGGAAGATATTGAGAACATTAACAAGTCCATTGAGACAATGTCGAACATGTTACAAGCACTCACTACCAGAGTCAACACAGTAGAGCAAAACAATGTTACTGCGGCCGCAATGGACAAGATCAAAGAACAAATGAGCAAGATTTCAGAGGATTTCACCTATGTGGAACGACCTCCCACTCCTTTGGATGTGAAGGACAGACTCCCTGAAAAGTTCTCCACTGCTGATATTCCAAAGTTCAAGCCTACTGACAATCCAATATTCCACTTGAAGGCATTCTCTGCAACCATGGCTACCAAGGGATTGGACGTAACACTCTTCCCTACGATGTTCCCTCTCTCCTTAGAGCATGCTTTCCAACAATGGTTTTATTCCCTAGATGCCAAGCGTACTGCGACTTGGCAAGATGTCACCGACAGTTTCATGAATCGTTACAAGTGTAACATTCAAACTAAAACTTCTAAACGTGAACTCTCCATTCTCAAACAGAAAGAGAATGAAGGCTTCACCGCTTATCTGAACAGGTGGAGGGAAACGACTTCACTCTTGGTAGATCCTCCCAAAGAAAGGGAGATGGTTCGCCTCTTTATTCAAAATCTGACTTACAAGTATAGGGAACATCTCAAATTTCTTCCACTCAACACTTTCCAGCTGTATATGACATCGACATTAATATCGAGGATGAGCTAATAAAGACTGCTGGTAGTAACAATAATAACACTTGGAAAAACAAGAAGAACAACCAGCCTTCTTCTTCGTATTCTAAGCACGAAAATATTACCAACAATATAGGCCAAGTTGATCTCAATGAAGTGTTAGCTCTTGATGCTCCATTTCCCAAGAAAAAAAGAAATTACACTCCTTTAGGAATGACTTATGATGCGGCCTTTGATCGCCTTTACGATCAAGGCTTGATCACACCTATTGGGCCATTTCCAGAGCCAAAACCCGAAGAAAGGAGCGCCAAATGGAATCCCAATGCCCATTGCAAGTACCATCAAGTAAGGGGCCACACTACGGAGCAATGTTGGAATTTGAAGGACGTCATTCAAGACTTAATGGATGCAAACAAACTTCCTGTCCCTCCAGGCGGCAAGAAGTAATGAACACAAGGCGCACAACAAATCCTTTGTGCAAGATTTCATGATTTTTTTTTATTCTTTATCATTCATCTCCATTTCCCCATTCATGTCTAGCATAGGTTTCCCATTTTGAATTTTTATATGTGTTTCGTTCACCTTTTCCATTAATAAAATAAGCAAATTTCCTTTAAATCTCGATTATAGCGTTCACTCATTCTAAAAAAAAAAAAAAAAAAAAAAAACAAAACAAAAAAAAAATCAATTACCGAACTAAACACAAGGTACACCAATGATTTCAGGCACCTTTGCAACCCTGTCATTCCTTGTTAACCATTCAATCACATATCCATTTCTTCATCAACCATTTTGAGCCTCGTCTAACGTTTGGCCTTCATTTTTTCAACCCACATTCACTCAACCCTAAGATTGGAAGATGTGTAATTTGTGTAACATTCAAAAAGCAATAAAGCAACAACAAAACAATGTCTAAGGGCAAGTGTTCCAATGTCTTTGATATGAACACGTCTCAAATTGCGTCTCTGTAGACACCCATTTGTGTCTCCCCAAAACCAAACCCAGTGATGAGTACCTTTCACGTCGAATCATAATCGAATGAAACGAAAGTGTGGAAAGTCTAGTGTTGCGGATAGTCTTTATTTCTTTTCTCTTCTCTCTGTTTTTGAAAACTTATTTTTAAGAAAACAGCTAATCCAGTTTGGTTGGTCCATAATATGGGTCAAATAGTAGTGTAGTTGGATGGGGCTTGCAAAGACCTTTCCAACGATATATTATAAGCCCAATTCCGATGAATATTGAGGAAATTATGGCCAATTTACTAAACTGGGCCCGGTTTGAGCTTTATGTACGGCCCAATGATCTAGGGGAGGGCCTAATATGATTTATCATTCCTAATGCAATTAGGAATGGTTTTGGTCTTCTAGATTCTTCTAAAGGTTCTTTTCATTCCTAATTCAATTAGCATTGATAAATTGACTTTTGTTGACTTTTCAGAGTTTTAATCAAAATCAAATAGCATTTTCGAGGAAATTATATTATTTTATCCTCCAGTACGGTAAACTTATCGGATTTTCGAAAACGCGTTGGTATCAGGCTTGGCGCCTAACCCCAGGCTTTGGTGCCTGAACCAGGCCTGGCGCCTGGCGCTAGTGTTAATGCCTGGCGCCAGCTAGCCAGGGTTGGCGCCAGCCCTGTTTTCTGAGCGTCAGACTCTGTTTCGTTTAATTTATCTTTTTGGCTGATTTTCTCTATAAATATCGTATTAAAAACTCCGTTTTCATTCACCAATTATCATCATCTACATTCATTCACCAATTGATTTCATTCATTCATCTCTCTTCATCATTCAATTCTTTCTTTCTTCTTACTTTGTTTTTTCATACAAAATTCCGCATTCGCAAGATCTAGAAACACCTAGCCATATTCGAAGTTGCCTTCGCCCTAGACGTGAAAGGTTTTAATTTCTGAGGGTTTGGACCCAAATCTCTATTTCAATTATTTAATTTAATTGTTTTGATTATTATCTTCCTTGAAGTTACTAACGTGTGTATTTTGTTATTAGAAAGAGGTACGAGGCATCAAAGTAAGTACTTTATTGATTTTAATTGATTTATTGATGTAGAAATCATGTTTACATTGTTCTTATGATTCCTAGTATCATGTCTAGGGTAATTTTAATATTAAATATGATTGTTATGATGCTTCCTATGTTCTTCCTAATATTTATGATTGTTAGTATCATGTTAGGGTTAAAGATTTGATTTTTATTGCTTAGTGACATGCTAGGGTTTGTTATTAATCTTGTTAGTATCATGCCTAGGATCTTTCTATTATTATCATGCTTTAATGTTAACATGAATATGATTATGATTATAATTGTTATAATTTATGATGATTATGAATATTATTATTATTATTTTGATGATGATTATTTTATTTATGATTACTATTGTTATGATTATAATTTTATTATTCATGATATTGATTATTATTTATTATGTTGCTTGATGCTTATTATTTATTGTTTGATCACACCTTTTATTGCATGTTTAAAGGGAATTTGGTACTTGTAATCACGATTAATAAGATATTTAATAATCTTGTTAGGTTTAATTTGATTATAATTCATGTGATCGCCAATAATAGTTTATTTGTGCATTAATATTCAACCAACATAGATAAACAGGTTTAGGGTTAATCTTATTGATTGTATGTTAGTCAAAAAGCGCACATGAATATGATCAGAATAAAGTAGAGGCCTATTATTAGGGCAGGTTCAATCTCTTTTAGGTTGGATTTGTACCTTCATCCCCGAACCCTTATTTGGTTCATGACCTTATGGAGTTGACGATCTCTTGGATCGTTAAGGGGTGTAACCTTCATCCTATGAACGGTTTACAAGTTCCTAAAAAACTTGTTGGCGACTCTTTTGCTCTATCTTCTTCCCTTTTGGATGCCACCGTACTTTAGTGTATGATCACAGTGGGGTTCAAGCTAGTGGGATTTTAAAGGCTTGAAATTATTCCCTACAGTTTTTGGCGACTCCACTGGGGAGGATTTCTATTTTAATTCCTGAATTTGTTTCGGCAATGATTTAGAATGAGTGGATGAGACTCGAAAAGTTCTAAGTATTTCATGTGCGTAATTTTGATTAACATTATTGTCATATGCATAAAAAATATCTCATTGGAAAGACCATCTGTAATGAGTTAAAAACATAGGATTTTACACGTAGGAAATTTGAGAAATATCTTTCACGACTAGGACTGAAATAACACCGCACGAAACTGGAAAATTTTATCGAGCACAGAAAGCTGCTGAGGCATGTGGGAAGTAGCGTCAGGGGCCAGAGCTTGGCGCCAGACTTTTAGCCGTAGCGCCAGACGCCAGTATTGGCGCCAGGCGCTACAGTTAAAAGCTGGCGCCAGTCTCTGTTTGCTGGCGCCAATATCCCCCAATACCGAGCCAGAAATATGCGTTCTAATTTCGACCAGTTTTTCGTATTGTTTGCTCGATCCTACTTCCTGATTGAATTTTTTCTCACTTTTCTGAAATCCATATGTGTTCTACATATGGACATAACCCTCTGGGAATTCATGCTCCATCTACCCGATTGAACGCTCCGTGCAACAAAGGGTACATCCGAGATGTTGAATTCACCAAACCATGGAAGCGAGTTTTTTCTAAAACTCGCGGTGTCCCATCCACTCGCGCCAACCCTTCACAATTAGGCTTCCGCGCGGTGCATCCGGACAATTAACCATGGACCCTCTATTGACTAAACCATATCCCGAACTTTAGAGAACTAGAGCCATGGTTAGGTTGCGAACTCATTGCATCATATTGTGCCTACTTGACTAATTGTGCATTATTTGTTGTGCATACTCTATGTGATTTTTCCTAACCGTTTGTTGACTTGTGTTGAGACTAAATAAATTAATGACTTAAAGAACTTTGCCTAATTAATTAATTAATTAATTAATTTGAGTCGATAAAGTCTAATATTTTAATCGAAATTGACCTAGTACGACTTTAGGCATACCCCAGTTGACTAATAACACCGAAAACAGTCCCAGACCGAAGCTCCAATATTGGCGCCAAGGTCTGAGCTGTAGCGCCACACTATGGAGTGTAGCGCCTGACGACAGCTATGTTGTCTGGCGCCAAGCTCCACAGTGTGACGCCAGTCCTGTCGCTTGGCCGACAGTTCGGATTATTTGTCGAGTCATCACCTAGAGTCTAATTAATCAGTCTTTTGTTTAATTCGGTTAATTTTGCTGTCAATAATATTTAATTGAATCGATGATCGAGTTTAGGCACTAAGTCCCATGGTCTTACACAAGAGTCCAAGCATGTCACTTACACTCAACGCACACACCAATACACATACTTTGACCATGATTAATAGAGTCTTGTGTGCGCGTTTTTCCGTCATTTTTTTTAGGGGGGTAAGTCGGATATTAATCCTCCAATAAAAATAATAATACTTAGTTCCCTAAAAATATGTACATTATTTTTGCCAAAAATATGCATCCCTTTCTTTTTCCCTTAAAATAAACCATAAAGTCAAAATGATTCGAGTCAAGTAATTAAAACGCAAAATGGTTTAATTTACAGCGCGTGGTCAAGAAAGGAAGGACGATTAATCAAAGATAATCTCTTCGTACAAGTCCAACTTTTCGACAAACCTATAGCTCGCAAGAGAAAAGCTAGGGTTATAATGGCAACACAATAAGAAGTCAATGATCTTAAGATCCAACTGGCTACTGTGACTGAGACACTGAAGCTTCTTGCACTAAGGATCGATGATCCCGTGAAGCAACAACAAATGGACCTCATGCAAGAGAATTTAAGCAAGTTGTCCAGCGACTACAAGTTTCAAGAGCTTACATCACAAGGGGTCTCGGTGGACAAAGATCTTCTTCCGCAGAAGTTCAACGCCAACGACATCCCAAAATTCAGAGCAATTGACAACCCTTACTTTCATTTAAGAGCATTTGAAACAATAATGAGTATCAAGGGTATCGATAAGAAGGTCTTCCCTTCTCTTTTCTCACTATCTCTCGAGACCGTTTGCCAACAATGGTTCTTTTCTCTCGAGAAAGAAAAGACCTCTACCTGGGAGTCTATAGCAAACGCTTTCGTAGATAGGTACAAGTGCAACATTCAAGTCGAGACTTACCATAGAGAACTTGAAATCCTCAAACAGAAAGAGAATGAAGGCTTCACCTCTTTCTTTAACAAATGGAGAGAAACCTCAGCTAAGATGATTGAGGTACCAAGTGAAAAAGAGTATGTGAGACTGTTTATCAAAAATCTCCAAGAAAAATATTCCAAGCATCTTAAATATCAAAATAATCTTCATACCTTCAAGGTCGTTTATGACATTGGGATCAATATTGAAGATGACTTGGCTAAGTCAAAAGCTGCCAACAATAACTCCAACAGTGGCTGGAAAGGAAAGAAGAACGACAATCCTTCTTCTTCCAAAACCGCCCACTCAAATAATGTTAGCACCTTTAATTTAGGAGAAGTTCTTGCCATGAACAACCAAGGACAGAAGAAACCATTTAGGAGGAACTTCACTCCTATTGGCATGAGTTATGACACCTCATTTGATCGATTAAATGCAAAAGGTCTTATAACTCCTATTGGACCATTTGGGGACCCACCAGTTGAGAAGAGATCGGTTAACTGGAACCCCAATGCACACTGCAAGTATCACCAAGGTAGGGGCCATTCCACTGAAAGCTGTTGGAAGCTTAAGGAAGCTATCCAAGACCTAATCGACAATAACAAACTGCCGTTGCCCCTTGCCGGTAAGAAGCCAAGCATCGACAATGCACCTCTAGCTCATACCCTAGCTATCTCCGATGAGGAAAATGAGGTTGACCCCTCCTCTCTCATTAAACCTGTCAAAGAAATCTGCACCATAGAAAAAGAAGAGGAGATCTTTTTCGATGTCAAGGATAGTCTTTCAGAACCGGCGAATAAGGAAGATATACAATTGCTCACACTGTCTATGAAGGAGGCATCGCAACTACTACGTGAAGCTCTCAAAGTTATGAACGAACTCCATAAGAAATATGATGAGCTTCCACTTCCAAAAGAAGAACCTAAAAGAGAATTCACACCAGTGAGAACGACTCATGAGGCAAAGTACTTTCCCTTACAAGTCACTGAAAAACCCAAGAAGAGCAATAGAATTTACACTCCAATTGGGATCCCATATGCGCAAATGTTCGAAATGCTCTCCGAGAGTGGCGAGGTCAAACCTCTCGAACCGAGACCATTCGAGTCATTAAAAAGGACAGATAGATATTACTGCCAGTATCATCAATTAGGGGGTCACACTATAGAAAACTGTTTTAAATTCAAGGATTTGGTACAGAAAATGATTGATGAAAAGAAACTAGTCCAAGTTCAACAAGAAGAGGATACAACCATTAATGGAGTTTGGGACAGTGATGAAGAAGATGTCTATCTAAAGGACATAGTAGGACCTTCACCTTCTGTGTAATACACCACAGATGACATTTGGGCTGAAGAAGATTCATCGATAGACGTCCTCACAAGATCTGGGAGAATGCAACCTCCTGTTTCAACACAACCTATGCCAACCGTACATCAAGTTCCCATACCTATCATCGAAGACAACGACATTGTTAAACAGTTTAAGAAGACAAAAGTTGAGATGAATGTGTGGAAACTTCTGGAAACATCTCGAGAGCATAGGTTGGCTGTAATGAATGCCTTGGATAAAATCGGGATAGATTCTGACACTACTCCTAAGGGACTAGCCAACTTCCTCACAAGTGACCTTCCTAGTCCGATTAATTCGATCACCTTTTCTGACAAAGATTTACCCCCAGAAGGTGACAAACATTACAAGGCATTAAACCTCACGGTAGTCTGCAAAAGGATGAATGTTCCTATGACTCTTGTAGACAATGGATCGGCTATCAATGTCTGTCCACTTAGAACTGCGAGGATGCTCGGCATAAGGGATGAAGACTTAACTCCATCCACACAAGGAATAAGAGCCTACGATAATACTCGTCGTCAAGCTCTTGGCAAGATTACCCTAAATATAACGGCAGGAGCAATAGAACATGCTACTACTGTCCAAGTAGTGGACATCAAAGCTTCATTCAACTTATTGTTGGGACGCCCTTGGCTTCATGATCTAAAATCTGTCCCTTCATCTCTCCACCAACAAGTGAAAGCTATAGTTGGAGGAATTCCAATCACCATCGATGCTTCGCCTATGAGAATCAAATCCATAGAGAATCCAATCATTAATGTGGAGCACGACGAAGATGATGAAGACCTATGGGGCTTTAACGAAGAAGTCTCCTTAATCCAGGAGGATGAAAGGACATCTCTTTTCCATGACCCCCATTCCAATATGACCGTCAGCGCCATGCTGAAGAAACAAGGACACTTTCCTGGGATGACTTTAGGAAAGAAGAAAGGAATAGCAAAACCGCTGGAGTCACCTGGCCTCCCTAAGTTAGATACTTTCGGACTTGGTTTTGAACCGACTCGGAAAGATCTCAAGCGAGCCCAGGACAAGTTTAAAGCACGTAGGGACGCTCGCATTCAAAAGAAAGCAATTCCAATGGATCAGTACCCTCTTACGCTTAATGGTCAGTTCATAAAAGAAGGAGAAGACTATCCATGCCATGAATTTCCCGAGCCATTTTTTGTAAACGGCATAAGACAACCGAGATTCGAGATTTTCTTGGATTGCTACTTCACTGATGAAATCCCAACTCCCGTCCATAAGGAGAAAGCACCCCCATGTTTTGACTTTAACGTCATGGGATTACTGTTTGGGCGAGAAAAGAATGAGCCAACTTATGAAGAAGATAACTCCTCGCTCATTCAAACAGTCCTATAAAGTGAAAGCTTCGACCCCTCGAAGCTAATTACTCCAGCCGAAGGATCACTACAAGGGTGGCGCAAGACTATCAAAGTGACTACTCCAAGCGGAAGGAAGATATCAATCACGACAGGGCAAGGACCGATGTTTGAAGAGTCGTCTGACTCAGAGTCTGAGTCTGAGTCTTTCCCTTTATAGTCTTCTAAGTCTTTAGTAGTAGCACCTCCCCCTCTTATTTCTTCTCCTAGGATAGTTAGTGATCCAGTCCCTGAGGACATATTACTCTTTGATGTAATGATCTCAGAGTATAATAATATTTCTCATTCTCCTTACTTCTCGTGTTCCTCCCTAACCCAAGATGATGAGCATTTCTTAGCTAACGATGAAAAAGACAAAGAAATTATTAAAGCAATGGAAACACTCGAAAAGAAAACACCAGTAATTGAAGAAACTGAAACAATTGATATCTCGAATGATTCAACTCATAAAAGAGAAGTTAAAATCGGATTAACATTGAATAAGCAAGAAAGAACCGATTTAATTAACTTAATGAATTTAACGATGTATTTGCTTGGTCATATGAAGATATGCCAGGCATTAATAGAGAAATAGCTCAACACACTATACCACTAATTCCAGGAATGAAACCTGTAAAACAAAAGTTGCGTCGAATGAAACCCGACGTAGCACTTAAAATAAAAGAAGAAGTTCAAAAACAAATAACTGCAGGTTTCATCAAGGTATCCAAATACCCCGAATGGGTCGCCAACGTCGTCCCAGTTCCAAAGAAAGACGGAAGGGTAATGATGTGTGTCGACTATCGAGATCTAAATAAGGCAAGTCCAAAGGACGAATTCCCTTTACCACACATCGATATTCTGGTAGATAACACGGCAAATCACGCGCTTCTCTCGTTCATGGATGGGTATGCGGGTTACAACCAGATTCTCATGGCAGAAGAAGACATGGAGAAAACAACCTTTATAACACCATGGGGCACTTACTGCTACACGGTAATGCCATTCGGGTTGAAAAACGCGGGAGCTACTTACCAACGTGCAGCGACTGCCTTACTCCATGACATGATGCACAAAGAAGTCGAGGTATATGTCGACGACATGATTGTAAAATCAAAAGACCGTCCAGGCCATCAAGTAGCCTTAAGGAAATTTTTCGAAAGGCTAAGAAAATATAACATGAGGTTGAATCCATCAAAATGTGCTTTTGGAGTCACCTCGGGCAAGCTCTTGGGATACATCATAAGCTCTAGAGGAATAGAGGTGGATCCAACCAAGATTAAAGCAATCATGTCAATGCCACCGCCCAAGACTGAGAAACGGATTCGAGGATTTATTGGCCGGTCGCAATACATAAGTAGGTTCATATCAAAACTGACGACGATATGTGAACCAATCTTCAAGAAGCTCTAGAAGAATGTACCAATAATATAGGATGATGAGTGTCAAAAAGCCTTTGAAAAGATCAAAGCCTATCTCGCGAATCCTCCCGTATTAGCGCCAGCACTTCCCGGAATACCTCTTAGGTTATATTTGACGGTTACCAAAGAGACAATGGGAGCCATGCTAGCACAAGAAGTAGAAGGCAAAGAGAACGCAATTTACTACCTAAGTAAAAAGATGCTCGAATACGAAACACGCTATACACCGCTCGAGAAATTGTGCCTCGCCTTTGTGTGGGCCACAACTAAATTAAGGCATTACATGTTGGTGCATACCGTTTTCGTAGTTTCCCGATTAGATCCACTCAAGTATCTGTTCGAGAAATCTACACTCAATGGACGCATATCAAGATGGATAGTCAATCTAGCCCAGTTCGATGTAAGGTTTATGCCACAAAAAGCTATTAAAGGATCCGTGGTGTCAGACAATCTAGCAGATTTTCCAATAGAAGACTCGACGCCAATACAAGACAATGAATTTCCAGATGAAGACCTAATGGTCACTGAAGATGATACTTGGACCTTGTATTTTGACGGAGCCTCAAACCAAAAGGGATGTGGCGTTGGAGTACTACTAGTATCACCTAAAGAAGAGCACGTTCCAATCTCCATAAAGCTTGATTTCGACGTTACCAACAACGCTGTTGAATATGAAGCATGCGTGGTAGGCCTTGAAACAGCTTTGGCATTGGGAGTAAAGAAGTTAAGGATATTCGGAGACTCTTCTTTGATCATCAATCAGATATCTAAGAGGTGGAAAGTAAGGAGCGAAAGCCTAGCCCTTTACCAAACCTATCTGGAAACTCTTACCGATCAATTAGAGAAGGTAGAATACACATATCTACCTAGAGAGGAAAACCAATTTGCTGATGCCTTGGCAAGATTAGCCTCAATGGTTAGGATTCCCACGGAAATCGAGCAAATGCCTCTAACTATCGAAAAAAGGCACAAACCAGCATATATCCAGGCTATAGAAGACGACGACTTAGTCCAAGGCGAAGAAGAAGAAGAAGAACCGTGGTACACGGACATACTCAACTATGTCACTAATGGAGAATACCCTCCTCATGCTGACAAAAGAGCAAAGCGAGCATTAAGACTTTTGGCTTCTCAATATGTACTCATAGACAACGAGCTACATGAAAGGGTACCTAAAGGTGGAGCTCGCTTATGTGTAGGAAAGATGGATGCACAAAGAGTAATGAGAATAGTTCACGAAGGAATCTGTGGCACTCATGTAAACGGCAAAATGTTAGTCCAGAAAATAATGCGAGAAGGATATTATTGGACTACAATGAATAGGGATTGCCATCAATACGTAAAAAGATGCCCTAAGTGCCAAATTTATGCCAATTTACATCATGTCCCTCCATCTTTGCTCTACACCTACACATCGCCATGGCCATTCTCTACATGGGGAATTGACATAATTGGCAAAATCACTCCCCCAGGAACAAGAGGCCACGAATTTATCCTAGTAGCAATCGATTACTTTACAAAGTGGATCGAAGCGCAATCATACGCTAAACTCACTACAAAACATGTAGCACTCTTTATCGAAAGAAATATTATCTGTCGATATGGAGTCCCACATGAAATGATAAGTGACAATGGAACTCGCTTTCAAGACGAATGTGAAGAATTGCTACAAAAATACGGCATTCAACATCATCATTCTTCCCCTTATAGACCTCAAGCAAACGGAGCAGTCGAGGCAGCTAATAAAAATCTAAAGACTATCATCGAGAAAATGACAGAAAATTATAAGGATTGGCCTGACAAGCTTCACTTCGCATTGTGGGGTTATCGCACGTCAATCCGTACATCAATAGGAAATACGCCATTTTTCTTGGTATATGGAATGGATGCCGTACAACCTGTCGAACTAGAAATACCATCTCTACGCATCGCGTTAGAGAGTAAACTCGATGAAGTTGAATGGACTAGGGCAAGATATGAAGAATTGATTCTACTCGACGAAAAACGACTAGAAGCTCTACATCACATGCAGTGTTACCAAACTCGTATGGCTAGGCATTTTAATAAGAAGGTCAAGACAAGAAATATCAAAGTAGGATATTTGGTATTAAAAGCACTAAGGAAAAATGTTTTAGACCCAAGGGGAAAATTTAGACCTAATTGGTCTGGACCCTACATTGTCAAAACAATCCTGTCAGGAGGTGCAGCAAAACTAACTGATATGGATGGCAATGAATTCTCAAACATGACCAATCTTGACCAACTTAAGAAATACTACCCATAATTAATTGAGTAGGATACTCAAGAGAGCTACGTTCGGCCTGATTCCTTAAGAAAGGATACGTAGGCAACCCTTTACGGGTGCGGCCACTTTATTTTTCGACATCTTCACGTTCCGAAATTAATTAAAATTTCAACAGAAAATCGGCGAATTATTGGCGTCGCAGAAAAGAGCCTGGCGCCAGCCAGAAGCCATCAGCGCCAGCCGATGGAATTGGCGCCTGGCGCCAGACTTCAATGGCAGGCGCCAAATGCCAATAACTGGCGCCAATCTGGAAATAAGCTCTGGGCGAATTTCGGTGTTTTTCGGAAAATTTTCGACTTCCGTACTCGAAGAATTTCTGGAAAATTAATTTTTTCGATTTTCATTGCTTTAATAAAATAAATTTGAAGTGAATAATTTAATTGAAAGCTGAAATTTCATTAATAAAATAAAATTACATTATTGATGGAATTTAAATAAAGCTGAAATAAATTAACTTTAAATAAAAATAACAATCTAAGTCTAATAAATCTAAAGCTAAGCAATGCTCTTAATCTTTCTTTTCCTTTCTAGCTCTTTTCCAAGTCTTGTCTGCTTCCTCCTCTTCATCCATAACTTTAGCTAGTAGGCATCCTTTAGAGGACCTACATTCAATTTTGGAGTAGATGGTCTCCCCTTCAGCTAACACTCCATGCTTCTTTTCCACCCAAGCTTTTTTATCTGTGGTGTTAGCTTTCCTTTTTCCTTTGTCTTTGGTAGTATTTTTCTTCCTAGGCATTGTAGGTGTTTTGAATTCAATTCTTGCACCTAAGCGTTCTTTGGCAGGAGTCACCCTGTCACCTAGAAGATTCTTCACATTGGTTCTACCCTGATCAATCGAAGATTTCTTCAGCAACCACTTCTTTACATCATTGGGCAAAGAAGGAGGAATCTTTTGGGTAATCACTTCCCATAAGGGTCTAGCGCTCCAGTAAGCACTTGAGATACAGGGTACTCATAGGGAGGACGAAGATCCCCGAAAGGAATATTCTGAAGCAAGCCGTATTGTCTTTTTACCCTGCAGGGGTAATAATAAGTTACACGAGACAAGCTTGGAAGACGGCAGAAAGGTTTCTTGTTAACACCAACCATCCTTTCTATTTTCCACCATGGGACAACCCACTTGATAGCAAAATCACATGATTCAAAGACTTTTCTCCACCCATGGCGCCCAATCTTAGGGATGCGCTTCTTCCTTCTCACGAAGCAATTGGGAGTATACTTTTCAATATCGTCCGGAGGGCTAATTAATCCTAGCCTCTCCATTAGCCACATCTGTGAAAAAATTGCAATGCAAATAAATTATTATTACAATAAAAAAATATATTTTTTTATTTCTGTAATTATAAATATTATTTTTCTACCTGTAATAAAATTGGAGAACCGCGAAGAGGCGCTTTTGGGTCCCTTTTCAATTCATCTAGACTAATCATAGTCTCTCCAACTATTAATGGCATTGATTTCTCCCTGATTCAATTTGTTCTAGTACAGTGGTTATAATTGATTGACCCTCGTTATTTTTACCACTACTAAGAAAAAATTGGTTAAGCATGCAAAATAAGAACACCCTTCTTCTATATATATCTAAAGATTCAGAAAGAGGTTTATCAAAATAATAGCGTGCAAATTCTTTCAAATTAATTATATTGCCATCCACTATTTTTGATAAATCCCTTTCCTTAAAATTAAAGAAGCGCTCAAAATCCTTATAATAGTAAGCATCTACTCTAGGGATTGCTATAAGGTCTACTGCAGGGAAGCCTAAGATAGCACCAAATTCCTCCGGCAAAGGGCTAATCTCATCATACCCTATTCTGAAACAATGAGTATCAACATTCCATAATTCTAAAGCGGTATGTATGAAGTCTAGGTCAAGATCTACCTCTTTGATGCCATAAATTCCCCCCAGGTGAAATAAATCTAATTCTTTTCTCTCCCTCGCATTCAGAGATCGACACCATTCATGATTGTATTGGGTGAAGGTTTTGGTAGCTAAAGACATAATTATTGTTTTTATATAGAAGAGAATTATTTATTCGCTGGAATTATGAGAAGAATCGGCTGGGCAGGGGGATTTTTATACAGAAACTGCGAGGAATTTTAATCAGATTAAAATACAGCATCAGCGTCAATTGGCGCCTGCCGCCAGCGCTTGGCGCCAAGTTGCCAGATTAGCCGCGCGTGCTCAACTTGTGTTTTTAATATTAGACTCGAGTCGGTTAATGACTTTATGGCTCCGTTTAATTTTCCTAAACATCTTTTTTATCCTTTTTCTTAATTAATTAAATATAGCTATTATTTTTAATTTATATTATTCCTTTTGGACTTTATTTTAAATTCCAAACACCCGACATTTTATTCAATTTTTTCCTTTCTTAATTTTTCTTTTTGGGGGAGAGAGTCGGATACCCTCCATTAATAATAAAAATGACGGAATTTTCGCGCAAAATTGTTTGTCACACTTTTTCTTGCACACACTAACATACACATAATAATAACAATAAATAAGCTCATAATAGCATAAATATATAAAATGTGTCTATAAATAATGAGTCTAAGGCAAAGTTCTATAAAAAAGTCAAAATATAATATACACAGGAACAAACTACGGCGCTGGAAGACGTAGGCCCATCATATCATAAAAATGCGCCGTACGAGGAGTCACCTCTCCACCAGCTCCAGCCCCAGCACCAGCTCCAGTCTCCGTAGGAGGAGGAAGACTCAATATAGGACCACTCCAGCCAGGATCAACCTGAGGCTGAGGCCGCGGAGGCTGCTGCGTTGACGAGCCAACCTCGTATATCCCACCACCTCTGAAAGCCGAGGTAGCCTCTCCTACCGGTGCAGCATGAGCACCCTCAGAAGAAGATCCCGAGCCCTCAGCAACGTCGGCTCGAGCAGCCGCCTCTACCCCCCTGACGAAGTGCGACGACGTCTCGAGCTAGACCTCGCTGGATCCCTCCGCCCCTCAGGTCTCATATGGGTGTGAGAAGCGATAGGCTGGCCCTGCAAAAAGAGTTAAATCGGAAACAAAGTAAAAGCAGCAATGCAAAAATAATGAGTAAAGAAACGCTACCTCTCGGATGACGTCATCCCGACGACAAGTGGCTGCATTCCTCATCCGGACGAGCTGGCTCCGGAAGGCATCTATGCATCGTGCCATCGCCGAAACCACCTCGCGTGAAAAATGTCAGAAAAATAAGTCAGTAAAAATGCATAATATATGAGCACAAAAATTCTGAAAAAACTAGGCTTACTCTAGTCTGGTGGCGAGGAATCGACCGCTCTACGAAGCGCTCACCCTCGGGAGCCGGAGAAATCATCTCCTCGATCGGCCCGTACATCCTCTGGTAGTGGATGGACATACGGGGTGGCACGAACTCAGCAGCACCGTCCTGATAAGACAAAAAGGTCAGTAAAACATTACTTGGGGGCTACTTAGTGAAGCTAAGGAAATCTTACCCTCACATCCTCAGCCGGTACGGGGGCTGGAGCTAACAAAGGTAGTAGCTCCTCAACATAACACCGCCCGAGGATAACATGAGACCGCCAAGGGGTACCAGCTCCCTCAGACATGCTCGACAACCGCGCCTCGTCGAACATATGACGTGGTGGAGCGGCAAGAACGACGAAGACATCAGAAGAGTGCTGTCTAGCGACCCTCTCTCCTAAGTACGCGATCGCTCCATAAGTCCCCAGAAAATAGCGACGCTCAGCAGAGTACTGTGCGGCTAATCCAGGGACTGTCCAACCGCCCCATGGGTGGTATACCACCTCAGGTCCCTATAAAGAGTGTCAATCAGACAAGAATATGTCTAAAGCACCGCGAAAGAGCAAGATAAACAATAAAAGTCGTACCGAGATGATCCGGTTCCTGACATGTGTAGTGGACATGTCCATGTGGTGGCCGCCCCAAGAGGCGCTCACTGGAAATCCCCGCGGCGATGGTCTCGCCGGCGCAGCAGAAGGAAAATACTCGTAGAACCAGATCTACAAGGAGTTAGAAGTGTGAGCAAATGCTAACTAATATGCAGAGCTAAACTTTATAGGGAATAAACGTTTACCTCTACGACCTTCTAAAAGGCAGACAAAGCAACGTTCATCCCAAAGGACCGGTGTCGACACGAGTCCCTCAGCGCACGAACGAAGTCAGCATAGGCCAAGCTAGCCCGGTCATAAGTCCCGATCCGATGGAGATCACGGACAGCAGGAAGGTAGTAAAGCAACGCTCTACTACCTTTGTCAGGGAAGAATGTCCCTGACAACAATATCAGCACAAAGATACGCACCCGCTGCTCTCGGGTGATCGCATCGTCATCAAGAGCCGCTGCCAGCGTCGAGCGGCGAATTCCTCTAGCACTAAACTGAGTCGTCTCGACCTCAGCTCGGGCCCGAACAGCGATCGGCCCCAACAACTCCTCGACCTCCGAAGAGAAGACGTCGATTCCACTGTCAAACGGCAGTGGAACAGAAATGAACTTTAGTCCTGTGATGAGACTGAAGTCTGTAGGGGTGACCATCATCTCGCCCCAGGGGAAATGGAAGGTGTTGGTGGTGTCCCAGAAGAACTCCACCAAAGCGCGCACTACGTGATGACCCCCGCTGGAGGCAACCATAGCCTTAGAGGTCTCGAACAGAGTAGCTAGCCCGCAAGACTCCCATAGGAGTCTCGTCTCAAAATCCCTGGCGATGTACATCCTGTACAAATCGCCTAAACCGTCACAGCCAGAGCCGTGATGTCGTGTCCTCCCGAGCTCGGTGCCCTGTCTCACCCTCTCAGAAATGTGGTGGACAGGGGCGAAGAACAGAGTCCGCTCATCCCACTATGGAAGCCGACCAATCGAAGTGGAAGGCGTGATGTCATCCTCTACGGGCTCATGCTCCCGTCTAGTGTTTCGGGATCGTGAACCCGAGCCTCGTTGTCTAGACATGCTACATTGTGCAAAATTGTCATAAATTAAGGTTCTATAGTATCTAAGGTTCGCCTAGCTGCATGATACTATGTTCGCAAAAACAGAGTACGTAGTACTAAAACAGAGCACAAATTCGAATTAAGCATGACAGCATTTTTCAAGTAATCAAACAATTTCTTGCAACACTATAGTGATTATTGTGACAAATTGAACAAGAATTTCTAGCAAAAACATCAAGAACGAGTCACATTGTTCTTCACGACCTTAAGAGGTCCAACAATGGCAAATTGCTCATTTCTTCACCAAATTGAGTTAAGCAAGTCTCAAATTACTCCCAAGGCAATACAAACATAATCAAGCAATTTCATGGCATAAAACTTGACAAACAAAGCAAATTGAGCATTATAAATTTCGAATTTTCATGAAATTCGTGAATAAACATGCCAAGAATTCATAAAAACTGATGTGAGTTTGAAGAAAACTTACATAGATCAGGAAAATAGATGAAAAGAGCTTTGATTTGCAACAAATTTGAGCGAATTCGGTTGAGAAACGAGCAAGCAATGAGCAATTGAAGCTTTCGGGTTTCTTCGAGCAGTTTCGCAATGAACAAAGCAGCGAAATGAAGAGGAAAGGGGTATTTAAGGAAATCCCCGTGCTGGCGCCAAGCCCTATGCATTGGCGTCACAAATTTGGCTTGGCGCTTGGCGCTAATGCTAATAAGGTGGCGCTGATGGTTTTTCAACGACGCCAAAGCATCCAGCCATCTGGTGAGGTTGTGCTAGCCTTCTACAGCAATTTTGGGTTCCTTGGTACGCCAGTTAGCCCCTCTAAGAAATTTGAAATGATTTAGTAATCGGCTTGATTACATAAAGTGATCGACCTGATAAGAGATCGTACAGGTTCATTAGCAAAAAGGCACCGACATATAGGTTCATTAGCAAAAAGGCACCGACATATAGGTTCGAGAGCAAAAGAGCACCGACGTACAGGTTCAAAGCAACGGAAGCGCCGACATACAGGCATAGCGGGAGCAAAGTTCAAGCGAACTTTTAAAGATCGACAGGCGTGGGTCTTCGGTAATTTCCTTTGGAAAATTATCGCATCAAATGAAGGTGACTTCAAGAGAAGATGTCTTCGACGGCATTCCCTAGCTTGCGGAAGGTTGTCACGAACAACTGGAGGTAATATCGGGCGAAGTTATCTTCGATGGTATTCCCTAGGATGTGGAGTATTATCAATGCGGATGGAGATTGTTTCAAGAGAAATAATCTTCGATGGTATTCCCTAGGATGTGGAATATTATCAATGTGGATGAGGATTGTTTCAAGAGAAATAATCTTCGATGGTATTCCCTAGGATATGGAATATTATCAATGCGGAGGAGGATCGTTTCAGGCGAAGCAATCTTCTAATTTGGAAGCAGTTACGGGCGTAGCGGTTTTCAAGCGGGATGGCATTCTCTAGCTTGCAGGAGGTCATCAAAACAGTAAAGCGGCAGCAAATCGGTTACTTTCAGAGACGTGTGCTCGACGGTGCAAGATACGCGTTTCTTAACTCTTTTATCTGTTTAACTAACGATAGTTTTGCAAGTATCGGCGTTGCAAGATTGATTTAGGATCGCAGAACGTTCTGAATCATTCTCCGTCCCTATCGATACTTTGACTTTTGTTTTCGAAACTCGTGTTTCTCCAAACTCAGTCAAAGTGGGGGCTTCTGTAGACACCCATTTGTGTCTCCCCAAAACCAAACCCAGTGATGAGTACCTTTCACGTCGAATCATAATCGAATGAAACGAAAGTGTGGAAAGTCTAGTGTTGCGGATAGTCTTTATTTCTTTTCTCTTCTCTCTGTTTTTGAAAACTTATTTTTAAGAAAACAGATAATCCAGTTTGGTTGGTCCATAATATGGGTCCAATAGTAGTGTAGTTGGATGGGGCTTGCAAAGACCTTTCCAACGATATATTATAAGCCCAATTCCGATGAATATTGAGGAAGTTATGGCCAATTTACTAAACTGGGCCCGGTTTGAGCTTTATGTACGGCCCAATGATCTAGGGGAGGGCCTAATATGATTTATCATTCCTAATGCAATTAGGAATGGTTTTGGTCTTCTAGATTCTTCTAAAGGTTCTTTTCATTCCTAATTCAATTAGCATTGATAAATTGACTTTTGTTGACTTTTCAGAGTTTTAATCAAAATCAAATAGCATTTTCGAGGAAATTATATTATTTTATCCTCCAGTACGGTAAACTTATCGGATTTTCGAAAACGCGTTGGTATCAGGCTTGGCGCCTAACCCCAGGCTTTGGTGCCTGAACCAGGCCTGGCGCCTGGCGCTAGTGTTAATGCCTGGCGCCAGCTAGCCAGGGTTGGCGCCAGCCCTGTTTTCTGAGCGTCAGACTCTGTTTCGTTTAATTTATCTTTTTGGCTGATTTTCTCTATAAATATCGTATTAAAAACTCCGTTTTCATTCACCAATTATCATCATCTACATTCATTCACCAATTGATTTCATTCATTCATCTCTCTTCATCATTCAATTCTTTCTTTCTTCTTACTTTGTTTTTTCATACAAAATTCCGCATTCGCAAGATCTAGAAACACCTAGCCATATTCGAAGTTGCCTTCGCCCTAGACGTGAAAGGTTTTAATTTCTGAGGGTTTGGACCCAAATCTCTATTTCAATTATTTAATTTAATTGTTTTGATTATTATCTTCCTTGAAGTTACTAACGTGTGTATTTTGTTATTAGAAAGAGGTACGAGGCATCAAAGTAAGTACTTTATTAATTTTAATTGATTTATTGATGTAGAAATCATGTTTACATTGTTCTTATGATTCCTAGTATCATGTCTAGGGTAATTTTAATATTAAATATGATTGTTATGATGCTTCCTATGTTCTTCCTAATATTTATGATTGTTAGTATCATGTTAGGGTTAAAGATTTGATTTTTATTGCTTAGTGACATGCTAGGGTTTGTTATTAATCTTGTTAGTATCATGCCTAGGATCTTTCTATTATTATCATGCTTTAATGTTAACATGAATATGATTATGATTATAATTGTTATAATTTATGATGATTATGAATATTATTATTATTATTTTGATGATGATTATTTTATTTATGATTACTATTGTTATGATTATAATTTTATTATTCATGATATTGATTATTATTTATTATGTTGCTTGATGCTTATTATTTATTGCTTGATCACACCTTTTATTGCATGTTTAAAGGGAATTTGGTACTTGTAATCACGATTAATAAGATATTTAATAATCTTGTTAGGTTTAATTTGATTATAATTCAAGTGATCGCCAATAAAAGTTTATTTGTGCATTAATATTCAACCAACATAGATAAACAGTTTTAGGGTTAATCTTATTGATTGTATGTTAGTCAAAAAGCGCACATGAATATGATCAGAATAAAGTAGAGGCCTATTATTAAGGCAGGTTCAATCTCTTTTAGGTTGGATTTGTACCTTCATCCCCGAACCCTTATTTGGTTCATGACCTTATGGAGTTGACGATCTCTTGGATCGTTAAGGGGTGTAACCTTCATCCTATGAACGGTTTACAAGTTCCTAAAAAACTTGTTGGCGACTCTTTTGCTCTATCTTCTTCCCTTTTGGCTGCACCGTACTTTAGTGTATGATCACAGTGGGGTTCAAGCTAGTGGGATTTTAAAGGCTTGAAATTATTCCCTACAGTCTCTCATCGAGTACTTGGTACCGTGCATTAGAAACATGAATGCTAAGTGAGTGATGGACCGCATGATCTGAGATTGTCCACTTTGATTCAAAAGACTGAAAATAACAATAACCAAAGCGAAAAAAAAAGTTGAAAATAAACTTGCAAAGTCCAAATTTTCAAATACTCAATTACACATCTTGGGGGCTTCTCTCGGGTCTTGAGCCTTTTACCCTTTTCTTCCTTAAACCATCAGCTTAACCACATTACAACCCTTGAAAGACCTCTTTGAGGTGTACATACACTTGTGCAAAGTTTGGTTAGAGCTACGTTCAGCTTGATTCCTAACGGATACGTAGGCAACCTCATATCGAGGTGTGGCCACATTCATATTCATATCCATGCATGATCGAGTCAAAGAATATCAAATGCTTATCCCTATCCATCTAGAGCTAGACTTGGGGGCTTGAACCCATATCATTTAGCCTACCCAGCCTAAAGAGTCATCATCTTTGACTCTTCTCACATATTTTTCCATCACCATAACCTTTTGCAGCCAGCCTTAGTAAAACATTCACACACTTCACTCACACATCCATATCCATATAATCCTCCCTTTAAGAACCCTTTATCATGGAATCTTATTTCAACACTGTGCATGTTTCATCATCTTTCAGGACAACATTTATTAGAAGAAACGTTGTATACTTGCTTAGCTTCCTGACCTGAGCAATATTCATTGTTTCACGCATCGTATAATGTGCTGAGCAACATTTTTTAATCATACAAAGCATATCGTGCTTAGCTCCTTGACCTAAGCAATGTTCATTATGCAATAATCACTTTATCTGTGTACGTGCTTAGTTTCCAGACCTAAGTGACGTTCAAGATCGTTTCTTTACATCATATATGATGCTTAGCCCATGACCTAAGTTCATTCATCGTTTCACATGATGTAATTATCCTTAGCCTCCTGGTTTAAGGACATGCATCATGCATACATTACTTTCAAGAAAAGCAATTCAATCCATGCGATTCATTTTGTCTTGCTCAACGAGGAAGTTCAAAACTTCTTTCCTTTTCTTTTAGAGAAGTTCGAAAACTTTTTCAAAATTTTCTCATCGAGGGAAGTTCAAAAAATAGAAGTTCAGTTTTCACGTCTTTCTTTTTCGGGAGAAAGTCAGTACCCTCCACTCGTCTCATGACAAAAATGACGGAAAATTTTTGCCTTTTCATTTTCGGTTGCTTATGTTTGCACATGCACACACCATATACACACACGACCACAAGTTATACACATGTCATGTCAAGTCAAACTTGGTCAAGTCAATCATAGTCTATACGAGTCCTTTGACAAATTTTATTTTGCAGGTCTCAATTACAGCCCACGTCCGGGGACAAGCGGACCATCTATAGCCCACGTCCGGGGACAAGCGAACCATCTATAGCCCACGTCCAGGGACAAACGGACCATTTACAGCCCACGTCCGGGGACAAGCGGACCATCTACAGCCCACGTCCGGGGACAAGCGGACCATCTACAGCCCACGTTCGGGGACAAGCGAACCATTTACAGCCCACGTTCGGGGACAAGCGAACCAACTACAGCCCACGTCCGGGGACAAGCGGACCATCTACAGCCCACGTCTGGGGACAGGCGGACCATCTATAGCCCACGTCCGGGGACAAGCGAACATCTACAACCCACGTTCGGGGACAAGCAAACCATTTACAGCCCACGTTCGGGGAAAAGCGAACCAACTACAGCCCACGTCCGGGGACAAGCGGACCATCTACAGCCCACGTTAGGGGACAATCGAACCACCATCATTTCATGACGCAAGGTTCTCGATACACAAAGACTTGCAATCTCATCATCTCTCGACTTTCCTCAAGCATGGAAAGTATTTCAACAGAACGTCATTAAGTGGATTCCTTCAAGCATAGGAAGCTACCAAGCTCATTTGCCACCGATACACTGGTGTTAGATAAGCATTCTATCCCTTTACTCTTTTATCTGTAGAACTAACATTTTTCTGCAGGTATCGGTGTATACAGAGTGATTTAGGATCGCAGAACGTCTTAAATCATTCTCCATCCCTATCGACTACTTTGACTATCGTTTTCGAAACTAACGTTTCTACAAACTTAGTCAAAATGGGGGCTTATGTAGACTCCTAAAAATGTCTCCCCAAAACCAAACCCGTTGATGAACACCTTTCACCGCCATTATTGGTCGGGTTGAATATTTAATATTTGGAGTGCTTAAATCCATGTTCTATCCAATATATTTCATGAACCAATCCAATTTCTAGCTCATTTCCCTAAACCATAACCTATTTTCCAGTTTTCGTGTCCACATCGCAAAACCGAGAGAAACTGATTTTATGGATATAAAATTTTGATCCAATTATTATTTTATTGGATAGTTATTTTAATAAGATTTCCAACCATATATCATAATACCAATTCCGAGCTATAACGAAAAAGATATGAGAAAAACACTAAACTCGGCCTAAAACCGACACCCTTCAACTAAAACGGCCATATCTTAAAATTTTCATATAATTTTGACCTGATTCTAATTGGATTGTAAATTAGACTTGATAAGCTTTCCAATGATATATTATATGCCTTATTCCAAGTTACGGTCAAAAGTTAGAATTATTTTAAAAACGGGTAAAAACCTGAAATTACTGCGCAGCAGCTAAAATGCCGCGACGCGGCAAATGCTGATGTGTCACGGGGCTTATTCCCGTGACACGGTACCCTTTTGTGTAATTCTGCACATTTAATCCACCATTTCACGGGATTTTGCACCGTGTCGCGGTGCAATTTCTCGTGTCACGATGCCCATTCCGTGACACGAGGATATTCCGTGTAATTTCCGCGTACTTTCTACACCGTGACACGGCATACGGCACTGTGCCACGGTGGACAATGCCATGTCACGACATGTCTTCCCGTGTCACGGTACACATCCCGTGACGTGTTTTCTCTGCGTAATCCCTAAACGCGTTTTCACTTCCCGTAACCTAATTATTTCCCGCGTCACTCAGTTTTCCCCCGTGTCACGGGATCTTCCCCCGTCTGACGGTGCCTGGCACCGTGTCACGGTGCTCTTTTCCGTGACACAGTGTTATTTTTTAGGGTTTCGCGTGTTCCCTCTGCTCATTTTCCCTATAAATAGGACCCCCCTTTCTGTAGTTCGGAGCACCAATAATCATTCTCTCTCACCTTACACCAAAAATCATTCACTTCTCCCTCTTTAACCTAATTTCTACCCTCCTTATTCTTCCATAATAATTCCCCTAAGCGCTCCAAGGAGTCCATACTTAACCCGAGGTTCTGTCCTTAAACCAAGGCGTGAAAGGTACATATAACCGAGGGTTTGGACCAAATCAAATCTATATTTATTTAATTTAATTTTCATTTGCTTTATATTTTTTATTGAAGTTACTAACAGTTTATTCATGATGTAGAAATTTAAAGGAACGCGCAGAATGTGAGTAATTAATTAATTTAATTACTCTTATTTTATTTTAATATTGCTAGTATCATGATTAGGTTGAATTTATATTTGATTTGACTAACGCTATTATTGTTAAATTGCTTCCAATATTAATGTTTGTTCTATTATATTATTATTGATCACCATATTGCATGTGTAAAGGGGATATGTAATTGAAAATCACGCCTATAAGATAATTTGGACAACCAGTTTAGGTTCCTTTTAATCTTGTTGTTTAATCAAGTGATCACAATATTTTAGAATAATGTGTTGCATTAATATTAAACCAATTTAGCTTAATAATAGTTTGGAGCAAATTTAATATTTTGTTTGTATGCCTTTTAGATTGTAGGAATTACTTTTCACTATAAGAATCGAGTAGAGGCCAATACAGGCAAATGTGACTCCATGACTCACTTCGTACCATCATCCCGATCCTCCTTTCGTGGTTCGGAACCATATGGAGTTAGTAATCTCATGGATTATGAATGGGGTGTAACCTTCACGGGTCAATCATTGTTGCCTATCGTTGTCCCTTTATTCGTGGTTGCCTTAAATGATCCGTGAACGGTTTACAAGTTCCTTAAAAACTTGTTGGCGACTCCCTACTTTCCTTGTCCCTAATCGTATATGTCAATTCCCACTTCCTATGAGTGACAAGCATATTCACAACATGCTTTAACGTAGGCGCACATCGAACGACGCCTACAACCACGTGCCCGAGACATGTGGTAAGATGTCTCCCGAGGAGATCGATAACCCCCCCTTAAGGAGATACTTCGGGTTTCCACACGGGTATGACGGTGTTTGGGGTACTAGTAGTGCACCGGACTACGTTCACTACCGTAGTAGCCCCAACTATGATCTTCCTCCATACATGGATCAACCTTCTTTTTCCGGCGATGTAGACATCAACTATAACTACATGCCATCACCGCCTAGGGAGGATGATCGGGAGTAGCTTTTAGACAGTTTTTTTTACCGTTCCCTTCTCTTCTTTCCCATCATGTAAAACACCGAGGACGATGTCGATTTCTAGATTGGGGGGGAGATGTTTCTCATTGTGTCCATCTATCGTGGGAACGGTAATCACATGTCTAGCTTGGGGGAAGTCTTGGGGTCTTTGTACATAGGGTAGTTTTGGTTTTGGTAGGACTTGTGCTTTCATGTGATGATCTTGTGCTATATAAAAAGAAGTTTGAGTTTGTATGTGGAATGTTTAGCATGAAAGGCTTAGATTAGCCTTTGGGACTTGTTGTAGGATTCATGTGTTATTATGTTCTAGATTGCATGCCTATTTTAGGTTGGTTGTGCTCTTTTCTCGATTTTATGGCATGCCTAGGCTAGAACAATTGTATGTTGATGTGTTTGTCTCACTTCTCCTTATATATGTGCTTTTGAGCATCTTATCCTTATCAATGGCTTTGATAAGTTCATGTTTTGGTTGGATTGTATGATGGTTGGTATCATGATATGGTTGGTATTGCTCTTGGTCTTTCTCGATGATGATCATTGATGATGATTTGTGTGGATTAATGATGATGGTTTTCCCTAATATCCAAATTTCTTTTTCTTATCCTCTAACCCCTCTAACATCCAAATTCCCTAATATCCAAAACCCTAATATCCAAAAAATAATAATAGTTTGTTTGCCTTTGATCGGTTTGCAATGATGATATTGGATTGTATGTGGTGGATGCTTGTTTTCTTTTTGTAATAAAATTTCGAGCATGGTTTAGATGCCCTTGGTTGAACATAGAATTGGCTAGTTTAGGCTAGTGTGAGAATAACTTTCCCGAATGTATGAGACTTAAAGTCTAGGTTTGTGGTAAGATGGTGTCGCCTATCTCAAAGGAATTTGAACCCCGAAAGGTAGTATTTGATCCCACATTGTTCCAAAAAGTGAGGTTTTAATATTTTTTAAAGCTTACTACATTTTGCATGAATGGCAAGGATCCTCTTTGATTTAGTACCTAGATCGAGAACTTGAGTCTCAACTCCCAAGACAGTGGCCTAAACTACTCTTAGTGTTGATAAAAGGTTTCATGTATTGTTTATTCACAAAAGGTTAAGGCATATTATTTTTCCTTATTTCTATTATTACCATCTCCATAGTTTAATTTTTAGTTCATTGTAATTAGTAGTTAGTGATGTAAATACCCAATTTTTGTAAAAAAAAAAAAAAAAAGAAAAGAAAAAAAAGAAGAAAAAAAAGAAAAGAAAGAAAGTGAAAGAAAGAAAAGAAGTGACGTAATGTCACCACCCTAGCAACTAAACAAGCTTGGGGGTGTATTTAAAAAAAAAAGTTCATTCATGGTTGTAACTTGGGTCAAGGTTAGGAACATCTTAAGGTTCGCTCTCAATGATATACATCTTAGTTTGGCTCGAATTGCAATGCACTTCTAGTTCTATTCATGCCTTAACTTTGTGTCGAAGTCCTTGAGTTTTGTAATGATAAGGAGAGTAGTGGAAGCCTTTGTCGGTGGAGGGAGTTGATTCACAAGCATATGGAGAGGGTACTTGTTCATTGAGATGTTGAGTGTTTCGAAACCCGCTTTATCTATATTTTTTCGGCTCCTTCAAGGAGTCATGAGACACTACCATTAGGGGGGATTTGAACTTTTTGATAGGGACGCGGTAAGATGTGTTGAATAGGCTTGAGTTGAGTATTTTCGGAAAGGTTAGCTAGGCCTTGGCTAGTCATGACCGTGGTTGATCTTAGGCATATACCTCATGCTCGAGTTTTATTGCTTAAGGATTCTTGTATCTATGCATGTGCTTTTCTTTGAGCAAATTGTTCTTTGGGTTTGTTTTTGGGCAATGTAAATTGCTTGAGGACAAGCATTTGGCTAGCTTGGGGGGATTTTATAAGTGGTTTATTTGACCACTTATTGTGTTAATTTAAACCCGATTTTGCATTCATTTCCCCTCTTTCTAACCTGTTTTGAATGAAAATGTTTTATCTCGGCCTTGCCCCTCCTTGGTTTGTGTTTGTCCATGTTTTGGAGGTTTATTGATTCAGTTTGGCAAGTATTCGATGCATGGATTTTGTCTAAGGCAAGAAAATTAGAGAAAGGAGAGCCGACTCTTGCTGGAGCGGGGGTGCACCTGTGAGGAGCGGGCGCTCCTCCCCAATTTTTCAAAACTACTTGTATTTTGAAGACAGTTGGAGAGGGCGTGCATCATTCTAGAGCGGGCGCTCCTGGCCGTGGAGCGGGCGCTCATTCGCTAGGAATCCGTTTTCTTTTGACGGATTTCCCTATGTGTTTCGCGGAGTATAAATACTTCCCCTTTAGTTCATTTGTAAGAGACACATAAATAGCCTAGTTTTTAGAAACCCGTCTTAGTTTGAAACATTAATTTAGCTTAGTTTTCATCAATTTAATCATTATAATAGTTGGTTTCAAGATTCATCCTCAAGAATTGGCACTTTGTGTTTAACATTTCCAAGCTTCAATTAGTAACTTCCTTCTACTTTTCTCCATTCAATTTCTGATTTTATTTGTTCTTGCATGATATTTAAATCTTCTTAGTTCTTGATAATTTGTTATTGGATGATAGTTATTTCAATTGTTAATCACTTTTCCCCAATTATTGAAGAAGTTAGAACCCTAATACTTGTTTGCATGTTGATAAACATGAGTTGTGAGTAGTCTTCTTGCTAGGGGTTGGGTGAAGCTCAACCTTTTGGGTTAATTATGCAAATGTGGGAGAAGTATTAATGTTTGTATTGCAATTAAATTGATTATATGAGATTTCTTGTTAGTTCTTCATGATAGGATTAGCTACCCTTGACTTAGGAGCTTGATAGCATGATATGCTTAGTTTGACATGGGAATGTAAATTGACTATGTCATTACTTATTGAAATTTGATTCTGTATCATCTATTGCTAGACTAATGAGGAATCTAATTTTAGTAGTGTGAGTTGTTCTCTAATTGCATGAGGTTGATTTTACATATTGTCCTTGTTATACCTTGTCTATTTTACTCCCCGTTTGCCTAATTGCCTTGGTTGAGTGGATCCCATTCTCTAGTGTCTTTAATCCATCGAATTAGAATCATAGTTTGTTTGTCTACTTGACGAACCCCAATTGACCATAGACTTCGAATTAGCTTAAGAGTTAAGATCTTTAGCAACCATATCCCGTTCCTTGTGGACCGAACTCTTACTTATCATTATGCTTGGTTTGTAAGGTGTTTGCTAATAAATGTGTTTGATTGAGTGTGGAATGTGCGACCGTTCTAACGCCCATCAGAAACGCTATAAGGGTAATTTAATATTTTCTCTAATCTTGTTATTTATGCATTTTGGTTATATTAATTGTGAGTGTTTCCTTAGGCTCGGGTTTTATTTTCCGCAGTGAGTCGGACTCATCGAAACCCAACATGTGTTGTTCCTCAATTTACTCCTTTTCAATTGATTGTAGTTTGTTCTGTTCCTTAATTTACTTCTTTACAACGATTATAGGGTTTTTTAATTGTTCAAAGTTATCTGTTTTTTTCAATTGTAAGAATGTAACATAAATTTAGGGTTTTACAGTTTTATCACTACTACAAAAAAGGGCTTATAGAACAGTTAAAATAGGCCTTATAGAACGCCTTAGAACTGTTTTTCTGCTAAGCGATGTGTAAAGTATATAGAACGGTTCAAATAGGCGTTTTATATAATGTAAGATAGAGAACGGTTCATAGTCACAACCGTTCTCTTTCCCCTTCTTAAATTTGAAAAATAATAAAGGAAAACAAAACGGGTAGGCTGCTTAACCGTATTATATTTCAATGCAAAAGAGAACGGTTATCTAACATAACCGTTCTCTAATGTGTATTTTCTAAAAAAAAAAAAATATCCGTCATTTTCTCCCTGTATTTCTGTACCGTTATACACCATGTTACAATGTTATACGTATGGAATTTATAAAAACATTCAAATTGAGAAATTTAAATTAATGAATTAAAACGAACTCAATCATCATATACTCACACAAAGTGTAATACAATTCACAGATTTGAAAATCATAAACCAAAAAATCGTCATACAAAAACTAATTCAAGTAGTAGTATAAATTAATAGATATCTTCATTCGCACTCCATAATTCCATTTTCCATAGCTCCAAAATGATACCAACTCAACTTTAATTGAAATTGATTGATCTCCTTCGTATTGAAGAGCTCTTTCCACTTCAAATCCTTATAAAATAAGGGTAGTACCTGCACCGTACCAATAATGGTATAATTAGATCTAAAAATTCAATTATACAAATAAATTCAATAATCTAGAACATGCAATATAAAAAGTTTAACCTCATAAACTTAGCCTTTATCTACTTAAAATAATTACCCAGTACTTAATAAATCCAATTCTAAAATGAACTAACAAGAGAGTTTAATCTTCAAATATTCAAACTACGATTAGATAAAATTTATGTGAATAAAAACAATACTTCAATTTCATATCTAAAAATTAATTAAAATTTTATTATTGCTCATATGTGTATCTTACCTCAACAATGGATTTATCACCACCTGTATTAATTACAGGAATTGCTTCATTGGACTTTTGTTTCAATTGCTCATATGCTTCAGTACATGCTTGAATGGTGACGAATTGGTCCTCCTTGAGACGGTGGTAAACTCAAAACACATATTATTGTCGCTGCTATTCTGAAAGATTTGCACCCTTATGCGCAGTTACATCGGGGTTCATCAACTTCTCCATCTTTGAATCTAAAATTAACTCTGAAAATATTAGATGTTTATTTTAATTGAATTTGATTTGAGAATTGGGTCTGCGGGTAGAACTTAGAGCCAACTGTAATTAGATCTGTGGCAGGAAGAGAGAGAGGAAATTTTTTAGCAAGATGAGAGAGAAAACATAGGCAGCGGCTGAATTAGAAGATCTCAAAAAAGAGGCCGGAGTGCTTTTAGGGTTGATACTTGCACTTTTTTTAATACGGGTAATGGTAAAAATATGGAGTAAAATAGAACGGTTGCCTGTGGAGCGTTCTATATTGAAAAACCATATTTTTTCCTTTTTAGAAATAGAGAACGGTTAGCTATTATGTATTAATATACAGAACGCCTCTAATATAAATACGTTCTATATTCTTATGGAGAACGCCTACCTTTGGTAACCGTTCTATATTTTGCGATCTCTAATCTAGTTTTTGGTGTAGTGTATGTATTGTCGTTCTTTCTCCAATTTTTTACTCCACGCATCGATTTTATGGTTTACAATGTAAGCGTGAAGTTATCATTCCCAAATCGATGGTAAGGGTATAGGATTTTCCCCCACTAGAGTTGGTTGTTAAAGCTGTTAAAAATTTGCCTATTTATGTATTGAATGCAACAAATGTAGTTCATAATCAAATTTTTAGGCTTTGTCAATTTGTGATGATTTGTTTGGAAATATGTGTTATGTGGTTTTGGATTTTGATGTTTGGTGGTTTTGATGGTTTCAAAATATTTATTGCCACTTTGTTAAAAATGCAGGTAGAAGATAATTATGAAGAAAAATTTTGTGGTTTGAAATTTAAGTTGGCAAAAGGGGTTAAGTTTTGTGTAACGATTTTTTTTTTTTTTTTTTTTGTGTTATTTTACCCTGCAAATGGTTGATATGAATATGAAATATTTGTTTTGGGTATTAAGCCACTTTGAATTCTTATAAAAGATCTGTAAAGGGGCAAGGGTCTTCTAAAAGACCTGTGAAGCGAGAAGGGTCTTCTAAAGTTGTCTATAATAGCAAATCAAATGGTAAGAACATGAATTTCAAGCAGTATATTGAATATGAGAAATATAATGAGGAGGAAGATGACCATGGTTCGAGTAATTCCCAATCTAAGGAGTATGTTGAGGAGGGGGAAGATGAACAATCAAGCTCTGAAGTATTTAAGGGACTGTTGATGCATTTCTTACAGAGAGACAGTAAGAAGAGGGAGTCAAAACATATTTATAAAGGTTCAATGAGAATGCCTAAGGTATTATTGTACTTGATTCCCTTGTTTTGTTTTATGTTGATTTATATAACAAGTAAATGATATGATGCATATGTTTGTCAAGTAATTAATATGAATGGAAGGTTTGGTTGATGTTTGCAGGCCGAAAAAAGTGAGGGACGACATAACGTGTGTGCTAGGGTGAGGTCTTTAAGACACACTTTGTGAATGTTGGCAAGGTATGAACTTATAATCTGTGCGTTTCCTTTATTGACAAATTCTCATGTGTTTGGTTGGTTTTGGATGTGTGTGGTTTGGTATGGATATGTGATTTGGTGTGTATATTTGTGATTATTTAATTTGATATGTAGTGCGTAATTGTGTTGTGTGTTAATTTTGCAGCAGCCGAAAATTGTCTGTAGAGTGGAATCATTTTGTCTAGAAGTTGAGGAGTTTGACGATGAACGACGACAATTAGTTAGAAGGATGGGTTTTGAAGGGTTATTGAGTTTGGATACGAAGAATATTCCACGTGTTGGGGTTTGGTGAGTCCGACTCACCGCTGAAACAAACCCAAAAACAAAACCGCACTCGCAATAATTAAAACCATAAACATAATTAACTTAATGACAAGATTAAGATAATAATTATACCTTTGAGGCGTGCTTCGCCTGACCACGAGGGGATCTTACTTCGAAAACTAGCCTTAAAATTACGACGACCTCCAACGGATGTCCACACACAACTCGAACACCGACTAGGGTCCAATGCCTTGGAGTTATCAAGGCCCGACCTAAACCCGAGTAATTGAGTTCAAAGGTTTTCACAATGGTGATGCCTTTTTCAACTCTTGAGTTCAAAGGTTTTCACAATAGTGATGCCTTTTCTAACTCTTAAGTTCAAAGGTTTTCACAATAGTGATGCTTTTTCCAACTCTTACTCAAGTGTTTTTCCCAATACCCCAATTTGGGTATTTATAGGGAAATGCAAGAGTGTGAAAAGCTCTCCCATCAATGTGGGAGAATTTTATTTTCCCATTTTATTTTAAAGCTAAAATAAAATTAATAATCAAACTAGTAATAAATCAACAAGTGGCAAGCTTACAAGGAGGAGTAGGTGAGGACCATTTGGACAAGGGGGGACCAAACTTTCCCCCACTAGTGGCATGTTGGTAGTTGCTTCCTATAGTCGAATTGACACCAGTAGTGAGTTTTTTCTACATCCATGTGAGGTTCATTATTTTTCAAGCCTTCAACATATATTTTCATGAGCGACATGGATCCTTGACTACTTTGGACCTAATCTAGAATCTTGACTCATAATTCTCAAACTCGAAACCGAGCCATCTAGGGAGGACAAAGACATCTTTTTGGGGTGGTAATTTTTCTTTTCTAGGTTAATTTTCTTTCTTTTGCCTTCTTGCTAAACATTTGAGCCTTTTCCCTTCTTTTCAAGCCACATCTTTAGAACTTTGAGCCTTTTGTTTCTTTTTGCTCCATTTTTGGTTTTTGTGAAGCAAATAGTCATGTTTTTGGAATTTGTGGTATATAAGGTTGGATATTGGTTCTGTTTGTAAGCAAGCTTGTGATTTGTGTATATTTTGTGAATAATGGCAAATGAATAAATGAAAAAGCCGTCCAAAGTTAATAATGGCAAGGACAAAGCAAGTGAAAAATTGTAAGAGCCGTCCTAAGTTAAAGAGGCTTGGACAATTGTTTTGAAAGAAATGAAAATAAGAAAAATCAAAAAATATTTCGATGTAATTTCTTTTCCCTTTTCAAGCATTGAGGACAATGCTTCCTTTAAGCTTGGGGGAGAAGCGTTTACGCTTTTTGTATATATGATTGTAGTTATAGCTTTGAATAAGCTTGGGGGAGTTAGTTTGTTTTTGTTTGGAGATTTCTTGATTATGAGGAGAAGGTTTGATCACCCTTTGCTTCACTAATAAGGAATACCGCCAAATTTTAAAATTTTAAGCCTACCCTCACCCTTTTTTCCCTTACGTTACAACCATTGGGAAAGACCTTTCGACCTAGAGGTTGAGTCATATATCGGGGGAGGGCATTATGAGTTAAAGCCAAAGGAAAGGGAATGCATTGTCAAGACGTCGAGTGGCCCAAAATTATTCTTTTTCCGGTTCCTTCGTGGAACTTTTGAGATGCTCACTAGGGGAAGATATTAGACTAGTAGGGAGAACGCGGTAAGACCGTTTGGGATGAAAGTGGATTGCGTTTCTCTAGTTCCTATGCTTAGCATATTTATGTTTCAATCAACCTCGAGTATCTTGAAACATGCACTCCCATACTTGTTTAGAAAGATTTGCATTCATTTGTGCTTGTACATTTAAAAAAGTCCTTTCATGAACATTTGTTTGCTTTTCTTGTATTTTAGTTTCTTTTTCATGCTTTGCCTTGTTTGTATTATTACGAGAGTTATAGGTTAATCTCTTAGGAAACCTTTACGAGAGCATCACTCGTCCTCTAGGGCGATCTAGGGGTTTAAATGACTTGTCTTTAGTTGCTAAAATTGACCGTGGTTCCTACGAAAGTGAGTTAGTGTATATTCTTGTTTCTTCTCTTCTTTTTGTTTGATTGGATAAGCTCATCATTTCTCCCTTGGTTTTGTTTTGCTCGAGGACGAGCAAAAGGTAAGCTTGGGGGTATTTGATGGGTGTCATAAATGGCACCCATTTGATGAGCATTTAGGTTGTTTTTACCTTCTTTTCATGGCTTTCATGCTTAATAAATTCTTTGTTTTATGCTTTTGGTCTTAGTCTTAACTTTCCTCTCTTATTTTGTAGCTTTTGTGCATTTCTATGGTTTTTCTTGTCTTTTGTCCTTTATTTACTCTATTTTCGTGGTTGTAGGAATTGTACGAGGTTCGGGTCTTGATATTGGTGATTTATTAAGGGGGAGGAAGCTTTTGGAGCAAGCTCATGGCAATTGGAAAGCTCAAGATGCAAGGAATTAGAAGTGGATTCTCCAATTTCTAGCTTTTGCGCTCTCAAGCCATGCTCTCATGAATATAGGGTGTTGAACCCACAATCATGTGCTTTTGGGACTGCCTCACTTAGTGTTCATCATCATCATGATTGTGCGTTCATTCGAAGACCTTAGCGAACGCACGAAGCCGCAAGAAGATCGAAGAAACCCAGAGATACGCGGGCGCGCCACCCCTGCAGCGCGGGCGCACCACCCATGCAGCGTGGGCGCGCCTTCCTAGGTATTTGTTTGCTCGGTTTTTGTTTTCGCACCTCTATAAATACCTTTTTAAACCCGAATTTTGGGGGAAGTTTAGAATAAGATTCATTTCACATTTTTTATCATTATTCTTAGCTTAGTTGAGAGCTTCTCTCTCTAGTTTTAGGGTTAGTTTAGGAGTAGATTTTAGAGAGAGAAAGTGAGGAATTTCAATGGTGATTGAGAGATTGAAGATACAATGGTGACAATTGTGTTGGAGATCTTCTCTATTATCAATGAGCATTCTTAACTCTATCTCATTTTATTGCTTTGTTTGATTTCATATTTGTTTGGTTTGATTTTGATGTTTGATTGTTGATTAGTGTAGTTTTTCTTCATATATTGTTGATTCTTGATTTCTTTAGTTGTTAGTTGATTTGATGATGGTGTTAGAGTAGTTGTTTGCTAGGAATTGGGTGAAACTTGTATGATTGATTGATTGTGCTTAATTTGGGGATTGTGTTGATTATTTGTTGAGATTAAAGTGATTAATGGAAGTTTGCATGTGTGTAATTTGATTAGGCCTTGAGAATTATGCTAGATTGCATTGTAGTTTCTAATGATACGGACTATTGATTTAGGAATTGCAATTGTCGATTGAGCTTGATTAGTGATGCTCCTAGTTAGAGTCTCTCGTAGTTGGCTCTAGTTTCACCTCCAGGAGATAGCTTGTTGACTTTTTTGATTGAGCTTGCCATTAGTCTTCACAACCATTGATTTTCATATTGTTCCCGAGTTGCTACAATTGTCATGATTACTTGTTGTTCCTCGTTCCTAGTGTTTATTTGTTTGGTTCTTCATTTTGTTAGTTGGTTATAGTGTTTACCTTTTATCCTTAGACTTTGACCTAGCTTAGGCGCATAATTGATAGCTCTTGAACATTATCGTTCCTTTGGGTTCGACCCTTGACTTGCCTCTATACTAGTATATAGGTTTGTTAAGTGTTTATAAATTTAGTTTGATCGAGGGAGGATTAGTTTCAACGACCTAGTTCCACCCCTCGTCAGGTACCCTAATTGTCAAGGCATACACTTGAATGGAAAAGGAAGGCTAACCAATTGTGCGGTTGCATTGATTATAAATTTATATGCCACATGCAAGACACATGTTACGTCACACAGTGCATAATTGGTTTATCAGTTGTACGTATGTAACAATAATTATAACACACAAGAACTATTCTGAATAAAACCTACACAAGTACACAGACTATATACATCACTCGTATAAACTTACTCAACAAAGTCACTTATGTATATATAAGAGATAATGTTGTGTATTATGACTACATTATTAATACCTACATTATAAAAGTCCAAATGGTTGTGAAAGGAATGGTGTCCTTCGAACAAGTGTACTATTCCGTTAGTGGGTTCAGAATTATTAGAAAGCTAATATATTCAGTAAGGTCAAGTGATCGGAATGCCTAGGTGGAGGCCGCTTTCGATCATTAATATTAGTGCATAATTAATATTACAGCTTAACCTTGACTGAACCCTTCGGGTCACACCCTTAGCAGTAAACGAACCGACTCGACGAATTAATTCGGAAGAAATTAATTCATCGCCCGAGTATTAAAAATTTAGACGTTGGAAATTCGTGGTTAGAGCGTCGAAACCGAGCGTCGGAAGTCGAGTAAAAAATAGTAAATGACGAGACGCGCAAATAATAAAAAATCGTTAATATTTCCCAAAATACCCCTAGCATCGGAGTGCCCCGAGCATCCGAGTGAAAGGAATGGTCTCCTTCGAACAAGTGTACTATTCCGTTAGCGGGTTCAGAATTATTAGAAAGCTAATATATTCAGTAAGGTCAAGTGATCGGAATGCTTGGGTGGAGGTCGCTTCCGACCAGTAATATTAATGTATAATTAATATTACAGATTAATCTTGACTGAACCCTTCGGGTCACACCCTAGCAAATATACGAACCGACTTGACGAATTAATTCGGAAGAAATTAATTCGTCGCCCTAGTGTTAAATATTTAGACGTCGGAAATTCGAGCTTGGAGCGTCGAAACCGAGCGTCGGAGAATCTCAAATGTCGAGCCAAAATTTAGGATTTGGCGAGACGGGAAAATGCTTCAAGTAACAAGTAAAATCCTAGCCACGCAAAAGGCTAGGAAAGTGCGCCCAATAGGTGTGTGCCACGTGGTAGCACACATGGAAAAACGCCATGTGGCAGAACACGTGGCAGCGCGCCATGGTGGCGGCACGTGTGGCAAGAGGCCGTGGACCCGGGGCGATGGGTCATGGACACGGGCCAAAATAAAATAGCCGAACCGAACCCAACTTGGGGATTAAGGTTGGGTGACACATGGTTAGTTCACATTGCATGTGAAATGCCTTGGGGAGTAAGTGGGAAAGTGGTCCTCACCTAACCATGTGACACTTGTTACTTGTTCCTTGGTTTATTTAACTAAGGATTGAATTCATCAATCTTTCCATGTGGAATCTTTTTGTGAAAAAGTCCCACATTTAAAGATGAGTGGAAATTACAAGCTATCCTTCCTTATAAATAGCCAAATCATGACTTGAGAATTCTTTTCTTGAGTGGGAGTTAGAAAGAGCATTGCATTTTGGCAAAAACTCTTAAACTCCATTAACACTTAAGTTTTGGTCGGACCTTGCTAAATCCAAGGTAGCGGACCTAAAAACTCGGTGTTCGTCCTTTGTGGGTGGATACCGTTGGAGGCTCGGTATTTTCGGAGCTAAAGCTTTCAAGTAAGAGCCCATTAGGTTGGGCGAAGCACGCGTCAAATGTAAATTCCGATTTTATCCTTTTATGTTTATTTGTTATGCTTTATGGTTTTATTAATTGCGAGTGGTTCTTTGGGTCGGGGTCGTTTCCGCGGTAAGTTAGACTTACCAAACCCTAACACCGAGTGCTAGGGGAAAATATGTCCTAGCATAGGTGGCTATCAAGCGCACCAAGCCGAGCCATGCATGGCCGGCTGGTGCGTGCTAGCGCACCATAGCTAGCAGCATGCGTGCTAGCGGCAGCTAGCTGCCGCAAGCCTTGCGTGCTAGCAGCAGCTAGTAGCACACGCAAGGGCTAGCAGCAGCCCACAACATCAAGTGCGGGGCTGGGCTCTCGGCCGGGTTGTGGCTGGGCCATAGGGCCGAGTACTAGGGAAAGGAAGCGGGAGCATATGGAAGCAAGTGGGGTGAGGGACATGTGGCACAAGGAGAGTATTGAGTGGGGAGAAAGTATGGTCCCCTACTCTCCATGTGGTCCTCACCACCCTTTACATATGATAGTGCCACTTGTAGATTTATTATTAGTTTGCTTATTTATTTTAATTTAGCTTTAAAATAAATTGTGGAATTTCATGACTCCTACATTGATGGGATAGAAATTCCCACCATCCCTCTTGCCTATAAATACCCATCTTGGGGTTTTGGGAAGAGTGCTTGAGTAGGAGTTCAATAGAGCATTGCATTAGCAAAAACTCTTAAACTCATATAATACTCGGGTTTTGGTCGGATCTCACTAACCTCGAGGTAACGGACCTAAAAGTCGCGAGTAGTTTTTGCGCGTGGATTTCCGTAGGAGGGTCGCGTATTTTCGGAGCTTAAAGCTTTTAAGTAAGAGCCCGACTTTGAGGGTGAAGCACGTTTCAAAGGTAAATTTCGATTTTATCCTTTTATGTTTATTTGTTATGCTTTATGGTTTTATTAATTGCGAGTGGTTCTTTGGGTCGAGGTTGTTTCCGCGGTAAGTTGGACTTACCAAACCCCAACAACGGTATTGGAGCCTTGCTCATTTATTTTTAAAATCATAATTTATTTTTCAAGGTGTTTTTATGGCTTAATTTTTCTGGTTATAAGTTGCTAATTAGATTAGTAGCTCGTTTTATATATTTTAACCTCGTATTTAAGCTATCATCAGCCACGAACCCAGATTTCGACCCAAAAATAGTGAATTTTGGGTGGAAAAAGCGTTCTGGAAATGGTTTTACCCTTTTAGGACTTGGTTTTTAACCAAAAAACGACCAGAAATGCACTTTTCGAGGGTTTTTTTTTTTCGTTTTGACGAAAAATTTTAAGTCTTTCTAACCTTGAAAATTAATTGCATATTTATGGTGGTTATGTAATTGGTTCAATACATATTTTATATGCAATTTTAAACCTCTTTAGGCATGATTACTTAGTGGTAATTTGTGCTTGAAAGCTTGGTTTTATTTTTCACATAATTGCAAACTAATTGCATTGTGTGTGAAATTGTTGTTCTTTGAGGCTTCCAAGTACTAAAGATTCAATCTTTAATTATGTTAAGTGATTGAAACTTTAAGTTACTAAATTCCATGAATTTTTGTTAAACTTTGTTGATTTAATCTTTTTTTAGTTGATTGGAATCATAAAGTTTGAAACTTTGTGATAGAAAATTGTTTATCTTCACATTGAAAGATATAATTTTTCAAGGAATCACAAGTATTAAAGTTGGAATCTTTATTCAACTTATGTTCATTTTTCCAACTCCCTCTTATTTTGTCAAAAAACTCAAGATTAATTTAAATTAATTAAATTAATAGTGAGTAATTGCCCTCTTATTTTTGTTGCACCAAGTTAAACTAATTTAATTAAAGAATGGTTCTTGGGAATTATTTTGGTTGGATGCACTTTGAAAATATTATTTTAAGTTAGACTTGTTTAAATTTTCATTTTTGCTCAATGAATTAATTCTAAAATTAATTTAGAATTGATTAGAGATGTAACACAAAATCGGGAATTAATCCCGAGGCACAAGCACGCAAACCAAGGAACAATAGCCACGTGTATCCCTTGGCCAGCTGGGCTGCTCGCACAACCCGCATGTGGCTGCCGAGGGACGAGGCTGCTGTGCTTGGTGCGTGTGGTGCTAGTTGTGTGCGAAGAGATGTGTGCTGACTTGGTGCATAGGGGCGTGCGAGTTCGATGCAAGGCGTAGTAGCAGTGCTAGGCATCTGTAGCTAGACGCGCATCGAGGGCGCGCTGCCAAGCAGTGCCCATCAGCATCACAGCACGCAAGGCCGAGGCTACTAGGCAAACGCTCAGCACTTGCGTGTGTGTGAGTGCTCAAGGGTGCTAGCCTTGGGTAGTCGATGCATTTTTTCTCTCGTTTTAATTTTGCTTTTTGGCCGTTTTGTTTATTTAAATTTATTTTAATTATTTCAATTAAAATTTTGGAGGCTAGGCCTCGGGATTTGAGCGGCATTGGCAAAATTTATTTTGACAAATTTTGGGTTTTACCGGCTTAATTAATTGGATTAATTGAGTTGGATGCGGAATTTAGTGGGAACTTCAAATATTAATTGCGCTTATTTACATAATCGGTTAAAACAACTTTGACTAGTTTTAATTAGGCGTGTTAATTGGATTAACCACCTAGATTAGTTACTAGTTCAAGCGTGCTTATGCGTTGTTACTTGTTTATAGTAGTAACATGCATGGGTCATTCACAGATAGTGAATGGATGAATGGAATGTATATTCTCTCACAGGTTTTATGAAATGGCAACTAGTGGGGCCCGGTTAGGATAGAAAATACGGACTGCGATTCGTGATGTATTTTTGTAAATCTAAATACGGTCAGCGAACCGTTGAGTATTTTTGTACCTTAATATTTTGATTAGTCCTAATCGTAGATACTAGTAATTGCATTTAATTTTGGTCAAGTCTTGGAAGACGAAGCCATGAAGTTGCAAATGAAGACCTTTTGAAGATTTGAAGATCTCAAGGGGTCATGCTAGTTGCCAAATGCATCTATATTTATGTTTTTCGATAAATATAAATGTTTATGTGTATGAATTATATATTAGATGCATGTTTAGGATTTTGAATGTTGTGATGATTAATTAAGTTCACTTAAATCAACCAATATAGAAACCCTAGATCCCTAAATATTGAGTAAAACTTGCCATTCCAAAACAACACTTACCAACCGAACGAGGGTAGTGGTGGGCTACGCCAAAGCGAGGCGTCACTACCTCTCCAAGGAGCGTAAGGCATACCGGGTATGCAAGTTGGTTTTGGTTCTACTCAACGATATGAGCGATGGAGTCCTAACATGTCGTGGCAAAGTGAATAAATTGTTGAGACAACATTAGATGCGACGATTTATTCAACCAAGAGTGGCTTGGAGCCATTAGCAAAGCGTTGCTTACCTTAGGAGATTGAGTGTTAAGACAAGCCAAAGCATGCTTAACCACTCTTTGTTTCTTTAGATCTTGGAATCGACTTATTCTCGCCAAATGGGGACAATTTTAAATGTGTGGATAAGACGGTTAATAAGATTGAAGATTTGCATGAATACCTTTTAATTTTCAAACTTATTATGTTATTTACTTGATAAATGGTTATACTTTGTACTTATATTTGTAGAATTCCAAATCAAACTGTATTGTTTTCCATGATTGGTAAAGGAAATCTTTGAGAGTGGTTCTCAAAGAAAAGTAAAGTATTTCTAAAATACAATTCTCATAAATGACTTTTATAAAGTTCGAAAGGACAGTTGGACATCATGTATTCAAAATACTAGGTAGTTTTGATAAAACATGAAGTATTAAGTTGCAAACTCAAATTGTCAATATTGACAACCAACATATCTTTTCGCTTAATACATAGATGAGTAGGACTCATTGATGTAGTAATTCAAGCGTGAATTAAAGGAAAAGATGGAACTTTGTTTTACGGCGTATTAGATGCTTAATTATGCCTAACAAAGTATAAAAGTAAAAGACTCTTAAAGAAATGGTTCTTAAAAGATTATGAGATAAAGGATGATAAGAAATATAGGAAACGAGGAACGAAGAAAAGGAATAAGATTCCATTTAAAACCATGAGTTCATATTATTGTAGTTAACTTAGCAATTCGTTATCTTCACAAGTATCGGATACTACTTGAGTGTTCCACTTTGAAAGTGACCTCAAACTATTGAAGATAAGCTAAGTTATCGACTTACAAGCTAAGAATGAAGCAAGTGGTGCTACATCAGTTTTAAGGACGTATGCTTTGTTTAAAGACCTTTAAGCTAAGGCTGGAACAAATAAATGGTTATTGTGTTCCATGATCAGCAATTGATCCGTTTACACACGGAAAGACTCACATTAAAAGCAATGAGCAATAGTTGCAAATTTATTTGAATGGCATGGTTGTCTAAACCATGAGTAAAGAATGCTTCATTATAAACAAACATTATCTTAATATGATAAACTAGCAAAAATTCAAATTCATGGGCATGATTTGCGTTTCGAACATCTTTAGCAATGTCACATCGACAAGAACGTACTCAAGGCTCTATTAGAGAGGCTCTTGATAGTTGATCGATTCAGAATAGTTCTAAGACAAGCAAGTCTCACTTGTTGAAACCAACAAAGTAAAGAGCTATTGTTCTTGGTATAGACAATTGACTCCGAAAGCTAAAGAGGATTCATTTACTTCAACGTTTCACAAAGAATTTGAAAGAATATGGCTATATTCATCAAATATGAACAAACTTGACCTTGAATAGTTCAAGAGTTCAGTGAATACTGAATCGACTTGGCAAGATATCAAAATGTCTAGATTAGATCGAGCGATGTTTGCTTGAGACAAGCGTGACCATCACAAAGTTATGAAATTGAAATTTTCATAAATAACTCAACAAAGAACATAGTGTGTCTTCACGGACACCTCGATGCCATTTAAAAATGACTCGAACAATTATGGATCACATCCCTTCCTATAAAGCTCTTAAGATTTGCACGAAGGACTAATGTTACACTAAACAAAATGTCGAAGCTAAGAAAGGACGCCATTTTCAGTTATGGATAGAATTATCTTCTAAATGTCTTTTCAAGTATATGTCTAAAACTCTTAGCCACAGTAGGAGTTCATTGGCTCAGTGGGAGCTAAGTGACTCAGTGGCAGCTCACCAGCTTAGCAAGAGCTAGGTGGTTGAGTGGGAGCTTAATGGCTCATTAAAGGCTAAGATAGCTCAAGTGGGAGCTAACTATTTGTTTTACAACGAACTTTTACCCAAAGACAATATACATGTCTCTTTGTAAGCATTCGAGTGAGACCATGGGCATTACCTCCACAACCTAATTGAGAACATAGTGTTTGTTGCTTTAAGTGGTGTCTTTCTGGAAAGTAACACGTTTCCAAAACGACAAGTAGGAGGAAAATGAACTCAATGACCATCGAGCTTAGCAACAAACTAGAATTGAGAATCTCGGAAGACCTTAAACGGGCTTCGTGAGAATACTTGATCAAGAATACTCAAAAGGACTTTACAAGTGCCTTAAAAGAGAATTCATTTCTCACAAAACTTTTGAAAAGTTGGAGTAAGATCAAGAATATCAAAGGGCTTTGGAAGCGCTTTGAAACTCAGTTTTTGATGCAATAACCCCGTATAGGTATAGAATACACCAAAGGCTTGGGTTGAATCCTATAAATTTTCTATTAAGTTAGAAATAAACCTAAGACTTACAAGCATACTATTTAATTAGATAGTAAAGGAATAATGTCTTGTAAGATAGCTACGACAAATCCAAATTCCGAATAATGGTTTGAGGCCATGAAAATCCAAAACAGACCCCATGTTTGAAAATCATGTATGTTTGAAACTAGATTAATTTGCATAAAGGGTGAAAGACCCATCGATTGCAAATAAGTTTTGAAGTAGAAAACTAACAAATGTGGAAATGTATATGCATACATAGCTAGATTGGTTGAAAAGGATACAATTAAATTCACATAGTTGATTTTAATAAAACCCTATTCACCAATCGGAATGTTAAAGTCTTTTCGTGATTGTTTTAGCAAAATTGCTCATATGAAATATGGCAAAATAGATACCAAAACCGCTTTCCTAAAATAGGATTTTAGAAGTGACTATGAAAATAGTCTAAGGGTTTTGAAAATCTAAATAAATGCTAGATTTAAAAGCAAGCTCAAGGAATCTGTCACGAGATTAAAGGAAGCATTGCATATAGGAATTGGAACGTGTTTTCTCATAAAGTTAATAAGAGCATTGACTTATGGAGAAACATAGAAATTCTCATGAATAAGAAGTTTAGTGGGAGCAAAAGTAAAGGTCCAACGAGAAGTTTGCGAACTCTATTGTGAAATAACTATCAAATGCTAAATGCTTAGATTTGAAAGTATTTTCGACAATGGACCAAGAAAAAGACGATACTTAAATTAGTACGTATTGGGTATTAAGTTCTATTATATAGACTTAATAAAATGTTTGAACGTGTAAGGATTTTACCGTGATAAACATGAATTGAAGGACTTTGAAAGACTTTTGACCCGTATGTATGAAACTAAGTAAATGTTTGAACTAAGTATCAACTAGGCTAAATACTAAGTCAAAAATTAAAGACTCTAATAGAGACTTTCAACCATATCACACAGCAAACTGTTTAGCAAAGACTTAGTGAAACTGAATGAGCTAAAATGACAAATTGATGGAATAAGATTGAGAATTACCCTGCAATTTAATCCATCATGTACGCTGTGATATGGAATGGTTGCACGACTTACTTTCTTAGAGCATGTGATGTATGTATGTAGTACCAATCAACCCGAATCTATGTAATAGATCGTTAGATTATGGCCAAGAACATCCAAAGTACTTGGATAAGTAACAAGATGAGTTCTTGACTTGTGGAAACAAATACAATTTGAGAATTGATGTTGCAAGCACAAACCTTAACAAGGATTAGACCCTTAACAAGGATTAGATCCTTAACAAGAAGCCGTTTACAAGCACGAGCTAACAATTAGTCGTGACGTGAGAATGGTAACATGGTAATTCGTGAGACTCTTCCAGCAGCCGTGGATGACGAGGGGATACCGTTCGTACCTAAGACGGTTGAGTCGGTATGTATTTTATGTATATGTACTTAAATATTTCTATTTATTTTTTGTTTCATATACATTTGTTTACTAACTGTCCTTGTATTCTTGGAAAAGGTTCCGCGGGAGACCGTAAACGGCATGGTGAAGACTTTACGTGCTTTTCGAGTTGCATATCGGAGAGCCCTCGTGACTTTATCATACCGTGATCATCGGATGATCGCGGTAAGTTTTATTTCTTCTTTTGTTTTGCAACAAAGTTATTACATTTAATGTATTAATCTTTGTTTTGGATTTTGCAGGATGTGCAACAACCGTTTAGTAGTCGCCGAGCACCCTAATTCCTCTTGTACACATTTATTATATATTTTTTTAGGAAAGCTATGTATATATATTTTTTGCATTTTCTGTATATATGACACATTTGTATATATGTCATTATTATTATTATTAATTTTTTTTCGTTTCCATGTGTACATTAATGTGAAAAAATTTTCGAGGGAGGGAAAGGGTTCCCGACTTACCCCCCTCGAAAAAATAAACAAAATCGTAAAAGAAGAAGGAAAAAGAGAAAAGAAAATAAGAAAATAAAAAAAGAAAATAAAGAAGTAGGAAAATAATAATAAAGATAAATAAAAAGAAAAAGAAAGTAGGAAAATACTAAGGAAAAAACAAAATAAAAAGAAAACAAGAAAATAAAAGAAAATAAAAAGAAAATAAGAAAGTAGGCAAGAAAAGGGACACAAAGTGTTAGAAGGCAAGCGTATGATTCATCTTAAGATCTCGTGATGATTCCGTTATTATATGAGCCAAAATACGGAAATAAACCCAACTTACAAGCTGCGTCAGGGGAGACGCGCGCAACTGCGTGAGTTGCGCGCGGATGTCGCGCGCATGTAAATCAGTTGCGCGTGGATGTCGCGTGCAACTCACGAGTTGTGCGCGCCACCTGTCAGTGAACTTTCCTTTAAGCCGAATTTGCCGAAAATTTGCCCTTCTTGGGTCTATTTAAACTTGGTTTCGTTTAGGCTTTTGATCATCTCCCATTCATTCGCTTAGTAACATAAGAAATTAAAAAGAATTAATCTCTTTAAACTCTTATTCCCTCTTTTTTTTTTTGAACAATGGTAAAGACCTTTGAACAACGTTTGAAGCATTGGGTCATTTCCCTTTCAACCGAGGACAAACTAGCTTTCAAATTTACCACTTCGACCCTTTATTGAATTATATGCAATTAGTGGGTAACTTTGATTTTCTTCATGCCGCAGTCAACCATTGGGACTCTAACCACCATCTTTTCTTGTTTAGAGGGGACGAAATTGTCGCCCTTCCTGGTGAGTTCGAGGCCTTGCTAGGTTTCCCTACAAATACTCTCCCTGTGACTTATTCGCCTACCTTGTCGGATCCTAAACCTATATTCCAAAGATTTTTTGGCTTGTCCGACAATGATATGACCAACATAGGAACTGAAGAAGGCGTGAACTTAATTCAATTTATTGAACATTTCGTCGTTCCTCGTGACAACATGACTAAACAACGCTTTAAAATTCGTGCTTTATGTTATTATCTTGTTGTTAATTGTTTACTTAGGACAGGCAAAGAATAAGGAGATTATTCTATGGTGTCCATAGTAGAGCAAATAGAGGGATGGCATTCACCCGCTCCTTTGGTTTTGGCGGAAACCGTTCTGTGCTTGAATCGCCTTAGAGGAGATCCTAACGAAAACAGTTTCATGGGAAGTCCACTTCTATTACACGTACATTTTTTTTTTCAGATTTGGCTCATGGAGCATTTGCGAATTATTGATCAACCTCAAAACCTTGAGGCTAGTGGAGTAAGGAAATTCCCTGGACATCGAATCCTTTATAAGCATAAGAACGAAGAGGAATGGACGTCGTTTTTTCTGTCATGGGGTTCCTAATATACGGTTTGTGATTCCTTGGTGGAACATAAATAGTATGATTGGGAATTGTCTCAATTGCCCTTACATTAGGCTTTTAGGCCTATCTAGTACTACTAATATTTTTCCTTGTAGGGTGATGAGACAATACGGGATGAGGCAATTTATTCCCCTACAAGATTGTGATGCCCCTAAAGATGTGACCTTTAAACCCGAAAGGATTTCTCGTTGGACGGAATATTTGTCAAGTCTTCCTAAGTGGGTAATACAAAATCCTCCTGTGAGTATCACATTATCTTCCTTTTACAAGGCTTGGATGAATGCGGCGGGTAAGGGTGAATTAAACAAGGCTTGATCTCAACTTCAAGCCGCCACCGCTCGCAATCCACCTAAGCCTTTGATGCATTCAACCACTACTACTCCTCCTAGGGGCCAAAACAAAGGAGTGAGAAGAAAATTAAACTTCTCATCCCCTAAGGCTCGTTCGAAGGAAACAAAAAGGAAAGCTCCCTCCAAACCTGCGCAACAAGGTGTGAAGATCAAAGAACCTTCACCAAATACTCGCAAGAAAGCTCCAATAGTCAAAGGGAAAGGAAAACAGGTTGCAAAGGCCCCAATCCCTAAATTGAAAAACAATGTTTGGGTGAATAAGAAGAGTGTAGGGGAAAGCTCCAAGGTTTCTGAAAATGCTGCGATGGAAACTACTCCTCCATCATCTGTGACAATCGAGGACATAGTAAAAACTTAGAGTGTTACACAATTTTATCTTTAGTTTTTTTTTTTTTTAATAAAGTGTAATCACTACTATGTTATTTTTTTCGTTTACTATCTAGTTCAATAATGTATCTCTTTTGAATTTTGAATGAAATAAAATGAGCTTTATATTTTTATATGACCGAATCATAGAGATTGCCTACGTATTCGCATTACGAAATCAGGTCTTTGCGTAGTTCTAATGTTTTTTTATTATGTATTTTTTTTTATTTTTTCTTAATCTCTTAGATAGAAATTAAATGAAAAAAATTAATCAAACCTTGTTTAAAAGAATTAAATCAAAGTTTAATTTTATTTTTCGAGTATATGTTATATTTAAGAAACACCCTCTTTTTACCGTAAGTAGAAATCGCAACTTCATTCAAACGCAAAAATTCGGGTTCGCAGTTCTTTATCAGGTGGCGCACGTAACGTCTGTAGTTGCACGAGCCTGTCGCGCGCAACAAAATCAGTTGCGCGTGACACCTGTGCTACGAATGTCTCGAAATCTTTTTTTTTTTTTTTTTTTTTTAAAAAAATCGTATTATTACCCCCCCCCCCAAGTGTGAAGATTTTTTCGTGATGTTCGAAAAAATTTGAACACTTAGAACGGTTTATTATTTCTAAATTACCCCCAAGTGTTATGTATTTTACCGTGTTATTCGGTAAAATGCATGACACTTTGAATCTTTAAATTAAATGCTAATTAAAAATGGTTCTATGAGTGAACGAGTTTTATCCGGATTTCATATGTAATATTTCTTAAGGCGATCAATGTTTATTAATTGACAAATTCCATCTCCTCCAATATCCATTAATCTGACGGCTCCTCCTGATAGGATTTCAATTACGCGGTAGGGACCTATCCAATTAGGTTTGAATTTCCCTCTTGGATCGGTTGGTGGTCCCCTAACCTCCTTTAGTATAAAGTCATCTTCTTTTATATTTCTAGGTTTTACTCTTTTATTGAAATGACGAGCAATGCGCCTTTGGTAGACTTGTACATGATGCAAAGCTCTTAATCGTCGTTCATCGAGGAATAAAAGCTCTTCATACCTTGCTCTTACCCATTCAGCTTCCGGTAGCTTACTTGCAAGTACAATGCGTAGGGATAGTATTTCCAGTTCGACTCGTTGAACTGTGTCTATTCTGAAAACTAAGGAGTATGGAGTTACTCCTATTGATATTCGTATAGATGTACTATAACCCCATTGTAATAACCCGTATTTTCATACGTATTTTCTAATTAATTAGTTAAGAATTATTTTATAAAAGGGTAAATTCATTATTTGGAGCCATAATAATATTTGAATTTTGGCACCAAATATAAGTATTTAATGATTTGAATAATTAATTATTTTCGGATTTCTAAATTAATAATATAGGTTTAATTATCTTTTATTAAGGTCGGTCCATATTTTATTATACTAACTATTTCAAGAGAAATATCTAATATACATTATGTATTTAACTAATTTTATATTATCTAAAATATTTATTTATTCAATTATTTTATTATTATTTTCGTTTTTATATTACAAAAAAATGTTGAAACGTGATTTGATCATGTTTTGAAGAGTGATTGTTATCACTTTAGTTTGGTAATTATTATATTTTAAATTAACCTCTAATTATCTTCTTCATTATCTCATTTTGTTCCTATCTTTCTTCTCCCAACCATATGTATATCTATTTAAATTTTCTTATCTTTTAACCTAACTATTAATCTAGACTTAATTTGATTCAAGTACCTTAACAACCCCAAAAACTTATTACATTTTCTAATAATCATATCACACCTTAATCTCTATCCTTTCTACACCCTCAACACTATATATATACCCTTAATTCTTCCCACTTATTCACACCAATTCTTTACTTTTCTTCTCCTCTTTTTACACAAATCATCCCGTTCATCTTTGAAGCCAATTTTCGGGCACTTCTGATTAGTTTTGGGGTATTGACGTTTCACATAAAATTGTTCCTGTCAAAAAATCCTTGAGGTTAGGCTCAAGAATTACCCAATTCAGAGTTATATTGAAGGATTTATGGCCTCTGCAAGTTATCCATCCCGAATTTCTATATGTTTCTTGTCTTTCGTTCATCCTTTCATCAATAAAATGAGTATATTTCCTTTATATCTCGATCATTGCATTTTTCATTCACTTATTCAAAATAATAAAATAAAATAAAATTGTTGAACTAAAAACAAGGTACACCAATGATTTTAGGTGTCTTTTCAACCCATTCATTCCCTATAAACCCATTCAAACATACATTCCATTTCTTCATACCATTTTGAGCCGCGTCTAGCGTTTGGCTTCGTTCTTCAACCCAAATTTACTTAACCCTTGGATTTGAAGGTGTGCAATTGTGTAACGTTCAAAAGAAAGTAAAAAAAAAAGAGCAGCAAAGCAATAATAAAACAATGTCTAAGGGCAAGTGTTCTAATATCTTTGATATGAACACATCTCGAATTGCATATTGATCGAGTGCTTGGTACCGTGCCTGAGAAACATGAATAATAAGTGAGTGATGCACCGCATGATCCAAGATTTCCTACATTGATTTAAATTTTAAAAAAAATTCAAATAAACTTGCAAAATTAAAAAAATTCAAATACACTATTACGCATATTGGGGTTTATCTCGGGTTTGAGACCTTTACCCATTTCTTTGTAAACCATCAGCTTAACCACATTACAACCCTCAAAAGACCTCTTTGAGGTGTACATACACTTGTCCAAAGTTCGGTTAGAGCTATGTTCGGCCTGATTCCTAACGGATATGTAGGCAACCTCACATCGAGGTGCAGCCACATTCATATGGATGATCGAGTAAAAGAATATCCAATGCTTATCCTTCTCCATAGAGAGATAGACTTGGGAGCTTGAACCCACATCACTTAGTGTTCCCAGCCTAAAGAGTCACCATCTCAACTCTTCTCATATTTCTTTCCATCACCATAACCTTTGCAGCCAGCCTTAGTATCACATTCATACACTTCTCTCACACATACAGTCATATTCTCCTTCCCTTAGGTATTAGGGTTTGGTGAGTCCCACTCACCGCGGAAAAAACCCGAGCCAAGGATCTTGCTCGCAATAAATAATATCACTAATGCATAAATAAACATAAAAAGGCAAAATAGGAAATTTACCTTTGGCGCGTGCTTCGCCCCACAAATTGGGCTCTTACTTGAGAAGCTTAGCCCCGAAAATACAAAAGCCTCCGACAGAGATCCACCCGCAAAAACAACTACCAACTTTTAGGTCTTTTACCTCGAGGTTAGCGAGGTCTGAACAAAACCTGAGTATTATGTGAGTTTAAGAGTTTTTGCTAATGCAATGCTCTATTGAACTCCTACTCAAGCACTCTTCCCGAAAACCCAAGATGGGTATTTATAGGCAAGAGGGAGAGTGGGAATTTCTATCCCATCAATGTGGGAGGATGAAATTCCACAATTTATTTTAAAGCTAAATTAAAATAAATAAGAAAACTAATAATAAATCTACAGGTGTCACTTTTACATGAAAAGGGAAGTGAGGACCACTTGGAGAGTAGGGGACCATACTTTTCTCCCCACTCCATACTCTCCTTGTGCCACATGTCCCTCACCCACTTGCTTCCATTTGTTTCCCATGATTTTCGGCCCTACTACCCGTGCCTTAGGCCCAGCCGTAGCCCAACCGAAGCTCAGCCCCGCACTTAGAGTTACGGGCTGCCGGTATGGCTAGCAAGCCATGCACTCTAAGTGCGAGCTGTTGCTAGCACGCCGCGCACTCCAAGTGCGAGCTGCTGCTAGCAGCTGCTGCCTTGGTGTGCTTGCGGCTGCTAGCTGTGCTAGCACGGTGCCCTAGCTCGCACCAGCCAGCCACCATTGGCTCGGCATGGTGCGCATGCTAGCCACCTGTGCTAGCATATTATGCCCCTAGCATTCGGATGCACGGGGCATTCTGATGCTAAGGGTATTTAGGGAATATTATCGATTTATTATTATTTTGCGCGTCTCGTCATTAACTATTTTTTACTCGACTTCCGACGCTCTAAGCTAAAATTTCCGACGTCTAAATATTTAATACTCAGGTGACTCATTAATTTCTTCCGAATTAATTGTCGAGTTGGTTTGTTAATTGCTTTGGTGTGACCCGAAGGTTTCAGTCAAGATTAAGTTGTAATATTAATTATACATTAATATTATTGATCGGAAGCGACCTCCACCTAGGCATTCCGATCACTTGACCTTATTGAATATATTATCTTTTTAATAATTTTGAACCCACTATCAGAATAATACACTTGTTCGAAGGACACCATTCCTTTCAATATCCCACTTGTCCTTCCGAACAACTGCGCTTTTACTGTATAGCCCCTTTCCTATGTCTCCCTATTACGTCCTACATTAATATTATTGATCGGAAGCGGCCTCCAACTACTAGGTAAGATTTTTCGTCATCCCTATTACGTCCAGAAGTTTTTCTCAAAATCCGAGTTTGACTGTCAATAAACAAATGATTTCTAAAACCCATCTCAGCCAGCCATGCATTTTCAAAGTCTCGCTCTTCGAGAGGCCTTGTAAACAACAAGACATGTTCCCTATTGTTAGTAGGGGGACATTCCCAGTCTTGTAATGTAGCTTCTCTTACTAAGAGGACCTAGCCGCCTGATAGCCGTTGTTATAATCCCCAATTACGACAGACGTTTGACCGACATCAAAAACGGATTAGTACTCAAACAAGAGACCTCACAATACTCATGGTCAAGGAAAAAAGTTCCGATAGCAATAATGAGAAATATACTTATGACGATTTTGAATCTCTTAAAGTATTCTCATAGGTCGATCCAGTATGGTTCTAAACCAATACCTGTGCAAATGATTTACTTCCTTATAGCTCAAGAAACGGTGTTGTAAATCATACTACACACTAATCTCTATTAGTCATTAATCGTCCACCATATAAATGACCTTGATTAGGGATAATTTTTTATTAAAATATTCAATGTTCATTTAATAGGTGTTTCTTTATCCAAGACATTGTCTTGATACCCTATTTTGAACATTCATTAAATCGAATGGACTTATTATTTAATTATAAACCACAATTAAATAGAAACAGAGTGATTTAAATCGCATGAAAATTCAATTACTCCAAAACTGAATGGTTCATCATAGTGTTTTACATCAACATTGTCCAAAATTTATTTAAAACACTAAAATAAGGAAATCAAAGCCAGTTTCCAATGTGCATGATTCCCATTGCCTCAACGTGTTTGTTGTGCTTCACTTGAGACAAAGGTTTAGTGAGTAGATCGGCTACATTATCATCCGTTCCAACCTTGCAAATTTTGATTTCACCTTTTGATTTCCTTTCTCTAATAATGTGAAATCGCCTCTTGACATGTTTGACCTTCTAATGTTCTCGTGGCTTTCTAGCCTGAGAAATAGCCCCATTGTTGTCACAATAGAGATCTATTTGACCCTTGATGGAGGGTACAATATCAAGTTCCCCAATGAACTTACGAATCCAAACTTCCTCCTTAGCTGCATCAGATGCTGCCAAGTATTCGGCTTCAGTTGTAGAATAAAAAATTGTGCTTTGATTAGAACTCTTCCAACTAAACGCTCCTCCATTAAGACAGAATATGTACCCAAACTGTGACTTGAAGTCGTCTCTATCTGTCAGAAAGCTTGCGTCAGTGTATCCCTCAACAACCAATTCATAACTACCGCCATAGACCAGGAATTTATCCTTGTTCCTTTTTTAGGTACTTTTCTTGGCCGCAGTCCAATGCGCCTCTCCTGGATTTGATTGGTATCGGCTCGTAGCGCTCAAGGCATACGATACATCTGGCCTAGTACATAACATGGCACACATGATCGATCCAATAAGCGAAACATATGGAATCTGATTCATCCTTTCTCGCTCATCAGGTGTCTTTGGACACTACTTCTTGCTAAGGGTTATGCAATGTGACATGGGTATGTGGCCTCTCTTGGCTACTTCCATGTTGAATCGTGTTAGTACCTTATCAATATAAGTACTTTGAATCAATCCTATCATCCTCTTTGATCTATCCCTATAGATCTTGATGCCTAATATGTACTGATCCTATCCCAAGTCTTTTATTGAAAAACATTTTCCGAGCCAAGCCTTTACAAACTCTAATAACGGAATGATGTTTCCAATGAGCAAGATGTCGTCGACATATAAGAATAGGAAGGCGATGTCACTCCCACTGACCTTCTTGTAAACACAAGACTCATTTGGATTTTTGATAAAACCAAATTTACTAATGGCTTCATCAAATCGCAGATTCAACTTCTGCTTGCTTGCTTTAATCCATAAATGGTCTTCTTAAGCTTGCATACCTTTCTAGCATTGTTTTGGTCCACAAAACCTTCAGGCTGTGTCATGTACATAGTTTCTTCCAAAATTCCATTGAGGAAGGCGGTTTTGACGTCCATCTGCCATATTTCATAATTTTAATATGCAACAATCGCTAGAAGAATCCGAACGAACTTAAGCATTGCAACTGGAGAAAAAGTTTTATCGTAATCAATACCATGAACTTGTCTGTAACCTTTTGCTACCAGTCTAACTTTGTAAATGAATACATTTCCATCTTTGTCGGTTTTCAACTTAAAAATCCATTTACATCCGATAGGTGTGTAACCTTCGGGTAAATCAACCAAGTCCCATAGTTGATTTTCAAACATGGAGTCCATTTCGGTTTTCACGGCCTCTTGCCATTTTGCAGGGTCGGGGCTCGTTATAGCTTGCTTGTAGGTGGCCGGCTCATCTCCATCCATGATTAGGATGTCCTGATTCTCAATTAAAAACAATCCAAGATATCTATCAGGTTGAGATCTCGGCCTTTGAGACCTACATAGGGTAATGGACTAAGCATTTGCGTTGTCGATTTGACTTTGCATAATTTGACTTTGATTAATGTCAAAAGATTCTTCGTGAGCACTTTGATTGTCAATTTATCCTTGTTGCTCTTCATCGAGTTCGATTTTCCTCCTACTTGTCATTTTGGAAAGACGCTCCTTCTCCGAAAAGACACCATCACGAGCAACAAACACTTTGTTCTCGGATTTGTTGTAGAAGTAATACCCTTTGGTTTCTTTTGGATAGCCCACAAAGAAACACTTGTCAGATTTAGAATGAAGTTTGTTAGACATTAGTCTCTTAACATATGCTTCACATCCCCAAATATTAAGAAAAGTTAACCTTGGAGGTCTCTTCGTCCATAATTCATATGGAGTCTTTTCTACAGCTTTTGACGGAGAACGATTCAGTGTTAGTGCCGCAGTTAAAAGTGCATGTCCCCAGAAAGTGATTGGAAGTTCACTAAGACTCATAGTCGATCGTACCATGTCTAACAAGGTTCGATTTCTCCTTTTGGATACTCCGTTCCATTGAGGAGTTCCCGGAGGTGTCAATTATGAAAGTATCCCATGTTCTTTCAGGTGGTCATCGAATTCTTGGCTCAAATATTCGTCACCTCAATCTGATCGAACCGCTTTGATTTTCTTGCCAAGATGATTTTCAACTTCACTCTGAAATTCTTTGAATTTATCAAACGATTCAAATTTGTGCCACATTAGGTAGACATATCCATATCTACCATAGTCGTCCGTGAAGGTTATAAAATATCGATAACCATTCCTTGCAGGTGTACTCATTGGCCCACATACATCGGTATGTATTAGGCCTAATAAGTCAGCGGCCCTTTCTCCTAACTTGGAGAATGGTTGCATTATCATCTTGCCTAGTAAACATCCTTCGCAATTCTCAAATGATTCTAAATCGAACGAGTCTAGAATGCCTTCTTTTAGAAGTTTCTTGATACGTTTGATGTTAATGTGGCCAAGACGACAATGCCATAAGTAGGTTTGACTAGACTGTGTAGTCTAAGCTTTCTTAGTGGGATTAGTGACGTTATAAATATCTTTGTCTAAACATAGCACATAAAGACCATTTTCAGAATGTGCCGTACCATATAAAACATTATTGAGATAAAATGAACATGATTGGTCTTTTACTCGAAATTCAAAACCTTTGGCGTCCAACGCCAAAATTTAAATAATGTTTTTGGTGATGTTGGGAACACAATAAACATTGCCAAGTTCCAAAACTAGCCCCGTGGGCAAAGACAAACTAAGAGATCCTACGGATATAGCACCAATCCTTGCTCCATTTCCTACCCGGAGCTTGATCTCTCCCTTCGCTAGCCTCCTAGTGTTCCTTAGAGCCCGAGAATCAGAACAAAGGTGTGAGCCACATCCGGTATCTAATACCCATGAAGGTATGCTAGTGAAGTTAAAGTCTATAACGTATATACTTAATACAAAAGCAACGGTTCCGTTCTTCTTATCTTCCTTGAGCTTGAGGCAGTCTCTATTCCAATGTCCCTTCTTCTTGCAATAGAAGCATTCGGAATCAGACTTAGAAGATGCTACCTTCTTCTCCTTGTTGTCTTTGGTAGCTTTCGGCTTTGGCGGAAAGTACTTCTTGCCTTTCCCCTTGAAGCCTTTCTTCTTTTTGCCTGCCCGTTTAAACGGCTTGCTCTTTTTTATCATAAGCATGTCATGCTTTCCCTCATCTTTGAGTGTCTGCTCAGCTTGCTTCAACATCCCATGAAGCTCAGTGAGGGTTTTCTCCATGCTATACATATTGTAGTTCATTTTGAACTGATCATAGCCTTTGTGAAGGGAATGGAGAATAATGTCAATATCCATCTCAGTTGAGTACCCCGCATCAATCCTTCCCATGTTCTCAAATAGTCCGATCATTTTGAGCACATGTGGGCTGACTGGCTCTCCTTCCTTGAGCTTAGTCTCAAGGATCTGCCTGTGGGTTTCAAACCTTTCAGTTTGAGCCTGCTCTTGAAACATATTCTGTAACTCATAAATGACCTCATAGGTCGATTCCTTCTCGAAGAAGGTTTTCTGAAGTTCAGGAGACATAGTGGCTAACATAACGCACTTGACATCCCGATCGTCCACTTGCCATCGGTTAAGGGCAGCCTGAGTCACCTCCTCATTAGGAGCCTCGGGCATTTCCTCATCAAGGACATACTCTTTCTATTGTTGCATAAGAACGATGCGTAAATTCCTTTGCCAATCAAGGAAATTGGTCCCACTCAACTTCTCCTTATCGAGAATTGAGCGTAATGAAAACTGGTTGTTTGAGTTGTTCGAAGACATGATTCTACAATTAAAAGAATTTTAAAAGAAAAACCATTAAAAAATACTTAAATAACTGGTTATCCCAAGGTAAGCATTACCTTGCTAATGGCTCCAACCCATTCTTGGTTAGATAATCGACGCATCCAATGCATCTTGACAATGTATCTCTTTGGCGTACCCACCATTACACCCATTCGGTTTGCAAGTGTTGTTTTGGAAAGGCAAGTTTTAACTCAATATTATTAGGGACCTAGGATTTCTATGTTGGTTGATTTAATTGAACTTAACTAATCATCACAACATTTTGAAAACCTACACATGCAACAAGCATACCATTTATATATAAGCAAAATCATAAATATATAAAGTATAAATATAAGATGCATATTGGCAACTAGCATGACCCCTTGAATTCTTCAAGTCTTCAAAAGGTCTTCTCTTGCAACTTCATGGCTTTGTCTTCTAAGAACCTCCGTCTTCAAGACTTAACCAAATTATGCAACTACTAGTATCTACGATTAGGTCTAATCTAAATATTAAGGTACAAAAATACTCAACGGTACGTAGACCATATCTAGATTTACAAAAATACATCACGGCACGCAGTTCGTATTTTCTATCCTAATCAGGTCCCACTAGTTGCCATTTCATAAAACCTGTGAGAGAATATATACTCCATTCATCCATTCACTATATGTGAATGGCCCATGCATTTTACAACAAACAAGTAATAATGCATTAAATACGATTAACACGCCTAATTAAAACTAGTCAAAGTTATTTAACAAATTATGTATTGACGAAATTAATAATTGAAGCTCCCACTAAATTCCGCATCCATCTTAATTAATATAATTAATTAAGCCGGTAGAACCAAAAATTTGTAAAAATAAATTTTGCCAATGCCGCTCAAAACAGAGGCCTAGCCTCATAAATTTTTAATTAAAATAAACAAGATTAATTAAAATAAATAAAACGGCAAAATGAATAAAATTGCATTGCCTTACAACCCGGGGTAAATGGCCAAATGTAGGGTTGTGCGCATCGTGCCACAAGCACGTAGCACACCCACACGTTGTCTTGCCGCAACACCAAGCACACACACACATTGCTCGAGCAACCTTGCCGCACCATAGCATGCACGCACACAGCCACAGCTGCTGCTGTAGACGCATACACGCACGCACGACCGTGTACTGCTGCTGCTGGGTGCTCTAGTCACGCACATGGCTGCACACACGAGCACTATTGGGGTTTGGTGAGTCCAACTCACTGCGGAAACAAACCCAAATACAAGACCGCACTCGCAATAAATAAAACCATAAACATAATTAAATTAATCACAAGATTAAGATAATACGATTACCTTTGGAGCGTGCATTGCCCAACCGGAAGGGGCTCTTACTTCGAAAGCAAGCCTCGAAATTATGACGGCCTCCAATGATAGTCCACCCACAACTCGACCACCGAAAACGGTCCAATGCCTTGGGGTTAGAAAAGCCAGACCAAAACCCGAGTAATTAATGAGTTCAAAGTTTTCACAATGGTAATGCCTTTTTCAACTCTTACTCAAGTGCTTTTCCCAATGCCCCCAACTTGGGTATTTATAGGGAAATGCATGAGTGTGAAAAGTTCTCCCATCAATGTGGGAGAATTTGATTTTCCCATTTTATTTTAAAGCTAAAATAAAACTAATAATCAAACTAATAATAAATCAGCAAGTGGCAAACTCATGTGAGAGGTTAGGTGAGGATCATTTGGAGGAGGGGGGGACTAAACTTGCTCCCCACTATCTCTCTCTCACCTTGCGCCACTTGGCAACTCCCACTTGGGCACCGAGGCACCTAAGTGGGCTTCCCATTTGCTGCTGCTTTTCTCTCGACCCAGCCATCCCCGCAACATAAAATGTGGGAAGTTGCTCGCACTTTCTCGACTGGTACCCCATGCACTTGCGTGCGGGCTGCTCCTGCTAGCTGCAACATGTTAGCACGCCACGCACTAGGTGCGGGCAGCTAGCTGCAGCTTCCTAGCAAGCCCTGCACTTGGTGCGGGCTGCTAGCTTGGCTATACCCCCTAGCACTCGGTATTCCGTTGCTAGGGGTATTTTGTTCTTTGTTAATTTATTATTATTTTCACGTCTCGTCTTTTACAATTTTTCGACTCGACTTCCGACGTTCGGTTTCGACGCTCTAAGCTCGAATTCTTGATGTCTAAATCTCGGTTGACTTATTAATTCCTTTCGGATTAATTCGTCGCTTCGGTTCTTTAGTTGCTTGGGTGTGACCCGAAGGGTTCAGTCAAGATTAAGCTGTAATATTAATTATGAATTAATATTACCGATCGGAAGCTGCCTCCACCCAGGCATTCCGATCACTTGACCTTACTGAATATATTAGCTTTGTAATAATTCTGAACCCACTAACGGAATAGTACACTTGTTCGAAGGACACCATTCCTTTCAATCTCCCACTTGTCCTTGTGGACAAGTGCGCATTTAGTGTACAACCCCTTTCCTATGTCTCTCCATGTCTCTTCATGAATTATAGTGTAAGATTATTCGTCATCCCTATTACGTCCAGAAGTGTTTCTCGAAATCCGATTTTGACTGTCAATAAGCAGATGATTTCTAAAATCCATCTGAGCACGGCCATGCATTTTCACAGTCTTGCTCTTCAAAAGTCCTTGTAAACAACAAGACATGTTCCCTATTGTTAGTAGGGGGACATTCCCAGTCTTGTAATGCAGCTTCTCTTTCTAAGAGGACCTAGCCGCCTGATAGCCGTCGTTATAATCCCAAAATACGGCAGACGTTTGATCGACATCAAAAACGTACTAGTAATCAAACAAGAGACCTCACAATACTCATGGTCAAGGAAAAGAGTTCCGATAGCAATAATGAGAAATATACTAATGACGATTTCAAATCTCTTAAAGTATTCTCATAGGTCGATCCAGTATGGTTCTAAACCAATACTTGTGCAAATGATTTATATCCTCATAGCACAAGAAACGGTGCTATAAATCATACTACACACTAATCTCCATTGGTCATTAATCGTCCACTATATAAATGACCTTGATTAGGGATAATTTTCGATTAAAATATTCAATGTTTACTTAATAGGTGTTTCTTTATCCAAGACATTGTCTTGATACCCTATTTTGAATATTCTTTAAAATCGAATGGACTCATTATTTAATTCTAAACCACAATTAAATAGTTTTGTGGAATATTTAGAAAAATTTTATTCCACTATGAAACTTCACAATGTTTCATCTTATGATAATTGGTTTTCCCAAATGTTTTAAGAGTAGTTCTCTTCATAAAACATTTATAAAAATCACACCCATATCTAATATGCTTGATTTCTTTTACGCAATTTGTGAATGTTGTCGTTCACTTATTGCATAGGTTTAGTTATAATTACTTTGCAAATCTTAGCATCTTAATTATCACCCATTTCCATAATAAGATGATAAAATTTTGAGAGTGTTAATAAATTACATGTGATTTAGGATTTATTGTCCAAGCAATGGCTCCCACTCATTTTCATGATTTGCGACCTTCAGCTTGACAATCTCCAATCATCAACGTTCAACAACGAACTTTCCATTTAACATCTTCTTTACTATTGCCTTTTAAGGCAACAATATTCTCAACATATATTTTAGTAGACTTTCTGATGATGCTTTGCTTGGGTTTCACTCCAAACGGCTCATAATGATTTGGGATACCCTAATCACTTGTGATCATGGAAATTTTCCTTAAATTCCTGCACATTACACACGGATGCACGTCTCAAGCCACGACTTATTGTTAGCTCGTGCTTATAAAGGCTTCCTTATTAAGGATCTAATCTTTGTTAAGGTTTGTGCTTGCAACATCAATTTTCAAATTGTATCTGTTTCCATAAGTCAAGAACTCATCCTGTTAGTTATCCAAGTACTTTGGATGTTCTTGGCCACAATCTTACAATCTATTACATATATTCAGGTTGATTGGTACTACATACATACTTCACATGCTCTAAGCAAGTAATTCGTGTGACGATACCATATCATAGCTTTACATGATGGATTTAATTGTAGAATGATTCTAAATCTTTATCCCATCAATTTGACATTTTAGCTCATTCAGTTTCACTGAGTCATTGCTAAATTATTCGCTATGTGATATGGTTGAAAGTCTCTTACTAGAGTCTTTCTTGTTTGACTTAGTATTTAGCCTAGCTTATACTTAGTTCAAACATTTACTTAGTTTTATACATATGGGTCGAAAGCCTTTCAAAGTCCTTCATGTTTAATATGGTAAATTCCTTTACTCGTTTAAACATTTAATTAAGTCTATACCTTTTAGAACTTAATTCCCAATATGTATACTAAGTATCGCCTTTAGCTTGGTCCAATGTCAAAATACTTTCAAATCTAAACATTTAGCATTTGATAGTGGTTTCACAATAGAGTTCGTAAACTTCTCGTTGGACCTTTACTTTTGCTCCGACTAAACTTCTTATTCATCATAATTTCTATGTTTATCCATAAGCCAATCCTCTTATTAACTTTATGAGAAAACACGCTCCAATTCCTATATGCAATGCTTCCTTTAATCCCATGACGGATTCCTTGAGCTTGCTTTCAAATCTAGCATTATTTAGATTTCCAAATCCCTTGGACTATTCCATAGTCACTTCCAAAATCCTATATTGGGAAGGCGATTTTGGTATCTATTTTGCCATATTTCATATGTGCAATTTTGCTAGATCAATCACGAAAATACTTAAGCATTCCGATTAAAATCAACTCCGTGAATTTAATTGTATCCTTTACATCCAATCTACCTATGTATGCATATACATTTCCACATTTGTTAGTTTTCTCTTTGAAAACTTATTTGCAATCGATGGGTCTTTCACCCTTCATGCAAATTAATCAAGTTTCAAACATGATTTTCAAACATGGATTTGTTTTGAATTTTCATGGCCTCTAACCATTATTCGGAATTTGGATTTTTCGTAGCTATCTTACAAGGCATTATTCCTTTACTATCTAATAGTAAGTAGTATGCTTGTAAGTCTTAGGTTTATTTCTAAATTAATAGAAAATTTATAGGATTCAACCCAAACCTTTGGTGAATTCTATACCTATACAGGGCAATTGCATCAACCACTGAGTTTCAAGGCGCTTCCAAAGCCCTTTTATTATGTTAATCTTACTCCAACATTTCTGATGTTTTGTGAGTAATGAATATTCTTTTAAGGCACTTGTAAAGTCCTTTTGAGTATTCTTGATCAAGCATTCTCACGAAGTCCTTTTAAGGTCTTCCGACATTCTCAGTTTTAGTTTGTTGCTAAGCTCTATTGTCATCGAGTTCATTTTCCTCCCACTTGTCGTTTTGGAAATGTGTTATTTTCCAGAAAGACACCACTTAGAGCAACAAACACTATGTTCTCAATTAGCTTGTGGAGGTAATTCCCGTGGTCTCACTTGAAGTCTTACAAAGAGACATGTATATTGTCTTTGGGTAAAAGTTCGTTGTAAAACAAACAGTTAGGTCCCACTTGAGTTATTTTAGCCTTTAATGAGCCATTAAGCTCCCACTCAACCACCTATCTCTTGCTAAACCGGTGAGCTCCCACTGATTCACTTAGCTCCCACTGAGCCAGTGAACTCCCACTGTGGCTAAGAGTTTTATACATATACTTGAAAAGACATTTAGAAGATAATTCTATCCATAACTGAATATGGCGTCTTTTCTTAGCTTTGACATTTTGTTTAGTGTAACATTAGTCCTTCATTCAAATCTTAAGAGCTTTATAGGAAGGGATATGATCCATCATTTTGCGAGACATTTTTAAATGGCATCGAGGTCTCACACTATGTTCTTTGTGGAGTTATTTATGAAAATTTCGATTTCATAACTTTGTGATGGTCACGCTTGGCTCAAGAAAACATCGCTTGATCTAATCTAGACGTTTTGATATCTTGCCAAGTCGATTTTGTACTTCACTGAACTCTTGAGATACTCATGTCAAGTTTGTTCAAATTTGATGAATATAGCCATATCCTTTCAAATTCTTTGTGAAACCTTGAAGTAAATGAATCCTCTTTAGCTTTCGGAGTCAATTGTCTATACCAAGAACAATAGCTCTTTACTTTGTAGGTTTCAACAAGTAAGACTTGCTTGTCTTAGAACGATTTTGAATCGAGCAACTATCAAGAGCCTATCTAATAGAGCCTTGAGTACGTTCTTGTCGATGTGACATTCCTAAAGATGTTCGGAACGCAAATCATTCCTATGATTTGAACTTAGTGAGTTTATCATGTTCAGGGAAATGTTTGTTTATAATCAAGCATTTCTTGACTCAACACTTGGATAACCATGCCATTCAAATAAATTCGCAACTATTGCTTTTACTTTGAATGTGAGTCTTTCCGTGTGTAAACGGATCAATTGCTGATTATGGAACATAATAATAACCATTACTTGTTCTAGCCTTTTGCTTAAAAGGTCATTAAACAAAACATACGACCTTACAACTGATGTAGCACCACTTGCTTCATTCTAAGCTTGTAAGTCGGTAACTTAGCTTATCTTCAATAGTTTGAGGTTAATTTTAAAGTGGAACACTCAAGAAGTATTTGATACTTTGTGAAGATAATGAGTTGCTAAGTTAACTACAATAACATGAACTCATGTGTTGAAATGGAATCTTATTCCTTTTCTTCGTTCCTTGTTTCCTATATTTCTTATCATACAACATCTCATGACCTTACTTTAAGAACAATTTCTTTAAGTACCTTGACTTTAATACTTTGTTAGGCATAATTAAGCATCTAATGCGCCGTAAAACAAAGTTCCATATTTTCCTTTAATTCACGCTTGAATTACTACATCGATGAGTCCTACTCATTTATGTATGAAGCGAAAAGATATGTTGGTTGTCAAATATTAACAATTTGAGTTTGGAACTCAATACTTCATGTTTTATCAAAACTAAGCTACCTAGTATTTTGAATACATGATGTCCAACCGTCCTTTCGGACTTTGTTATAAAATTCATTTATGAGAATTGTATTTTAGAAATGCTTTTCCTTTCTCTGAGAACTATCCTCAAAGATTTCCTTTACCAATCATGGAAACAATATTATTTGACTTATAATACTATAAATATAAGTGAAAAGTATAACCATTTATCAAGAATATAATAAGTTTGAAATTTAAGAGCATTCATGCAAACTTCAATCTTATTAAACATCTTATCCACGCATTAAATTTGTCCTCATTTGGCGAGAATAAGTCGATTCCAAGATCCAAAGAAACAAAGAGTGGTTAAGAATGCTTTGGCTTGTCTTAACACTCAATATTCTAAGGTAAGCAACTCTTTTCTAATGGCTCCAAGCCACTCTTGGTTAGATAATCATTGCATCTAATGCTCTCATGATGATATATCTCTTTTGCCTCGACATATATGGACTCCATCACTCATATCGTTGAGTACAACCAAAACCAACATGCACACCCGGTGTGCCTTACGATCCTTGGAGTAGTGATGGTACCTCGCTTTGGTGTAGCCCACCATCACACTCATTCGGTGTGCAAGTGTTGTTTTGGAAAGGAAAGTTTTACTCAATATTATTAGGGACCTAGGTTTTCTATTTTGGTTGATTTAAGTGAACTTAATTAATCATCGCAACATAAAGAAAGCCTAAACATGCATCTAATATATCATTCATATATAAGCACTAGCATAAATATAAAGCATAAGTATAAGATGCATATTGGCAACTAGCATGACCCCTTGAAATCTTCAAGTCTTCAAAAGGTCTTCACTTGCAATTTCAAGGCTTCGTCTTCCAAGAAACTCCGTCTTCAAGACTTAACCAAACTATTCAAATACTATTATCTACGATTAGGACTAATCTAAATATTAAGGCACAAAAATACTCAACGGTGCGTAGACCGTATTTAGGTTTACAAAAATACATCACAACACGTAGTCTGTAATTTCTATCCTAATCAGGTCCCACTAGTTGTCATTTCATAAAACCTGTGAGAGAATATATATTCCATTCATCCATTCACTATTTGTGAATGGCCCATGTATTAAACAAACAAGTAATAATGCATTAACACGCGAGAACTAGTAACTAATCTAGGTGGTTAATCCAATTACCACGCCTAATTAAAACTAGTCAAAGTTGTTTAACCGATTATGAAAATAATAAATGAAGCTCCCACAAAATTCCGCATCAAACTTAATTAATCCAATTAATTAAGTTGGTAAACCCAAATATTTGTCAAAATAAATTTTTCCAATGCCGCTCAAAAACCGAGGCCTAGCCTCCAACATTTATTAAAATAATTAAAACCAAATTAGATTAATAAAATAATTAAAACGGCAAAATAAGCAAACACGAAGCCAACCGTACTCAAGTGGTTCACGCACTAAATACATGCCAAATGAAATTCAAGGTTGTCTAACAACCCCGCACTATACGGCTTGGCACACGTGCCTTCACCACCCCACGTAGCACTCGCTAGGTACACCCTAGTAGCGTTTGCTGCTGGTTACAAGGTGCCAGACACAAGGCCACGACTGCTTGCCCCTTTACACCAAAACACCAAGCACATACACGCACTAAAAGCTCGCACACCCCACGCACATGGCCGCATGCTTCGAGCATGCCCTTGGCAGCCACATGCGGGCTGCTATGCAGCCCGACTAGCCAAGGGAGGCTTTGCCTCGATTTGCATGCCATAGCCTCAGGATTTTAATCCCAAATTTCGCGTGACAATTTATTAATTCTAAATTAATTTTAGAATTAATTTTCGTGAGAAAAATTGAAAATTTAAACAAGTCTAACTTAAATAAAAAATCACCCAAGTGCATGTAGCCAAAATTATTTCCAAGAACCATTCATTAATAAAATTGGTTTAACTTGGTGCAACAAAAATAAGAGGGCAATTACTCACTATTAATTTAATTAATTTAAATTAATTTTGAGTTTTTGACAAAATAAAAGGGAGTTGAAAAATGAACATAAGTTAAATAAAGATTCCAACTTTAATACTTGTGAATCCTTGAAAAAATTATATCTTCCAATATGAAGATAAACAAATTTCTATCATAAGTTTCAAACTTTATGATACCAATCAACTAAAAAATGATTAAATCAACAAAGTTCAACAAAAATTCATGGAATTTAGTAATTCAAAGTTTCAATCACTTAACATAATTAAAGATTGAATCTTTAGTACTTGGAAGCCTCAAAGAACAACAATTTCACACTTAATGCAGTTAGTTTGCAATTATGTGAAAAATAAAACCAAGCTTTCAAACACAAATTACCAAGTAATCATGCCTAAAGAGGTTTAAAATTGCATATAAAATATGTATTGAACCAATTACATAACCACCACAAATATGCAATTAATTTTCAAGGTTAGAAAGACTTAAAATTTTTTGTCAAAACGAAAAATCCTTCGAAAAGTGCATTTCTGGTCATTTTCTGGCTAACAACCGAGTCCTAAAAAGGTAAAACAATTCCCAGAACGCCTTTTCCACAAAAAAATCATTATTTTTGGGTCGAAATCTGGGTTCGGGGCTGAAGACAGCTCTAATACGAGGTTAAAATAAATAAAACGAGCTACTAATCTAACTAGCAACTTAATACCAGAAAAATTAAGCCATAAAAACACCTTGAAAAATATTATGATTTTAAAAATAAATGAGCGAGGCTCCGATACCGCTTTTGGGGTATGGTGAGTCCGACTCACCGCGGAAACAAACCCAAATACAAGACTGCACTCGCAATAAATAAAACCATAAACATAATTAAATTAATCACAAGATTAAGATAATATGATTACCTTTGGAGCGTGCATTGCCCAACCGGAAGGGGCTCTTACTTCGAAAAAAGCCTCGAAATTACGACGGCCTCCAACGATAGTCCACCCACTACTCAACCACCGAAAACGGTCCAATGCCTAAGGGTTAGCAATGCCCGACCAAAACCCGAGTAATTAATGAGTTCAAAGGTTTTCACAATGGGGATGCCTTTTTCAACTCTTACTCAAGTGCTTTTCCCTATACCCCAACTTGGGTATTTATAGGGAAATGCATGAGTGTGAAAAGCTCTCCCATCAATGTGGAAGAATTTTATTTTCCCATTTTATTTTAAAGCAAAAATAAAATTGATAATCAAACTAGTAAAAAATAACCAAGTGGCAAACTCATGTGAGAGGTTAGGTGAGGACCATTTGGAGGAGGGGGGGCCAAACTTGCTCCCCACTCTCTCCCTAACCTTGCGCCACTTGGAAACTCCCACTTGGGCACCAAGGCACCCAAGTGGGCTTCCCATTTCCTGCTGCCCTTCTCTCGACCCAGCCATCCCCGCAACACAAAATGCGGGCTGCTGCTCGCACTCTCTCGACCGGCACCCCATGAATTTGCGTGCGAGCTGCTGCCGACGAGAGCTGCTGCTAGCAAGCCGCGCACCTAGTGCGGGTTGCTAGCTGCATCATGCTAGCACGCCACACACTAGGTTCGGGCAGCTAGCCGCAGCTTCCTAGCAAGCCCTGCACTTGGTGCGGGCTGCTAGCTTGGCTATACCCCCTAGCACTTGGTGTTCCAATGCTAGGGTATTTTGGTCTTTGTTGATTTATTATTATTTTCACACCTCGTCTTTTACTATTTTTTGACGACTTCCGACCTTCGGTTTCGACGCTCTAAGCTCGAACTCCCGACGTCTAAATATTAATTACTCGGTTGACTTATTAATTCCTTCCGGATTAATTTGTCGCTTCGGTTCGTTAGTTGCTTGGGTGTGACCCGAAGGGTTCAGTCAAGATTAAGCTGAAATATTAATTATGCATTAATATTACTGATCGGAAGCGGCTTCCACCCAGGCATTCCAATCACTTGACTTTACTGAATATATTAGTTTTCTAATAATTATGAACCCACTAACGAAGTAGTACACTTGTTCGAAGGACACCATTCCTTTCAAGCACCCCTCTTGGCAGCCACATGTGGGCTGCTATGTAGCCTTGCTAGCCAAAGGGGGATTTTTCCTTGTATTGCATGCCATAGCCTCGAGATTTTAATCCCAATTTCACGTGACTTATTATTAATTCTAAATTAGTTTTAGAACTAATTCAATGAGCAAAAAATTGAAAATTTAAACAAGTCTAACTTAAATAAATTTAACAAGATGCATTCAACCAAAATAATTCCTAAGAACCATTCTTTAATTAAATTGGTTTAACTTGGTGCAACAAAATAAATAAGGTAATTTCTCATTATTAATTTAATAAATTTAAATTTATCTTGAGATTTTGACAAAGTAAGAGGGAGTTGGAAAAATATGAACTTTAATGTTCAAATGAAAAAATCCAACTACTAACATTTGTGAATCCTTGAAAAATTATATCTACCAATATGAAGATAAACAAATTTCTATCACAAAGTTTGAAACTTTATGTTTCCAATCAACCAAAATGATTAAAACAACAAAGTTCAACATAAAATTCATGGAATTTAGTAGCTTTTAAAGTTTCAATCACTTAACACAATTAAAGATTGAATCTTTAGCACTTTAGAAGCCTCAAAAAATAAAGATTTCACACTTAATGCAATTAATTTGCAATTATGTGAAAAATAAAACCAAGCTTTCAACACAAATTTCCACCAAGTAATCATGCCTAAAGAGGTTTAAAATTGCATATAAAATATGTATTGAACCAATTACATAACCACCATAAATATGCAATTAATTTTCAAGGTTAGAAAGACTTAAAATTTTTCGTAAAAACGAAAAACCCCTCGAAAAATGCATTTTTGGTCGTTTTTTGGCGAAAAACCGAGGCCTAGTAGGATAAAACCATTTCCAGAACACCTTTTCCACCCAAAATTCACTATTTTTGGGTTGCTGGCTTTTGGAGCTGAATTGAGGTTTAATACGAGGTTAAAATGGATAATACGAGCTACTAATCTAATTAGCAACTTAAACCAGAAAAATTAAGCAATAAAAAATACCTTGAAAAAATATGATAATTAAAAATAAACGAGTAGGACTCTGATACCGTTGTTAGGGTTTGGTGAGTCCCACTCACCGCGGAAAAAACCCGAGCCAAGGATCTTGCTCGCAATAAATAATATCACTAATGCATAAATAAACATGAAAGGGCAAAATAGGAAATTTATCTTTGGCGCGTGCTTCGCCCCACAAATTGGGCTCTTACTTAAGAAGCTTTGCCCCGAAAATACGAGAGCCTCCGACGGAGATCCACCCGCAAAAACAACTACCAACATTTAGGTCTGTTACCTCGAGGTTAGCGAGGTCCGACCAAAACCCGAGTATTATGTGAGTTTAAGAGTTTTTGCTAATGCAATGCTCTATTGAACTCCTACTCAAGCACTCTTCTAAAAAATTCAACATTGGTATTTATAGGCAAGAGGCAGAGTGGGCATTTCTATCCCATCAATGTGGGTGGATGAAATTCCACAATTTATTTTAAAGCTAAATTAAAATAAATAAGCAAACTAATAATAAATCTACAAGTGTCACTTTTACATGAAAAGGGAAGTGAGGACCACTTGGAGAGTAAGGGACCATACTTGCTCCCCACTCCATACTCTCCTTGTGCCACATGTCCCTCACCCACTTGCTTCCATTTGCTTCCCATGGTTTTCGGCCCTACTACCCATTCCTTAGGCCCAGCCGTAGCCCAACCGAAGCCTAGCCCCGCACTTGGAGTTGCGGGTTGCTGCTGTGGCTAGCAAGCCACGCACTCCAAGTGCGAGATGCTATTAGCATGTCGTGCACACCATGTGCGGGTTGTTAGCAGCTGCTGCCTTGGTGTGCTTGCGGCTGCTAGCACAGTGCGCTAGCTCGCACTAGCCAGCCACCCTTGGCTCGGCGTGGTGCGCATGCTAGCCATCTGTGCTAGCATATTATGCCCCTAGCATTCGGATGCTCGGAGCATTTCGATGCTAAGGGTATTTTGGGAATATTATCGATTTATTATTATTTTGCGCGTCTCGACATTTACTATTTTTTACTCGACTTCCGACGCTCGGTTTTGATGCTTTAAGCTCGAATTTCCGACGTCTTAATATTTAATACTCAGGCCACTCATTAATTTCTTCCGAATTAATTCGTCGAGTTGGTTTGTTAATTGCTTGGGTGTGGCCTCCACCCAGGCATTCCGATCACTTGACCATACTGAATATGTTAGCTTTCTAATAATTGTGAACCCACTATCAGAATAATACACTTGTTTGAAGGACACCATTCCTTGCATTAGGAACCCCGTATCATGAAAGCTTGTTTCAGAACAACATTCATTAAAAAGAAACATGGTATACTTGCTTAGCTTCTTGGCTTAAGAAATATTCATTGTTTCACGCCTCGCACAATGTTCTTAGCAACATTTTTATATCAAATATTTATGATTATACAAAGCATATCGTGCTTAGCTCCTTGACCTAAGCAATGTTCATTATGAAATATTCAGCAATCACCACTGTATACGTGCTTAGCTTCCAAACCTAAGCAACTTTCAAGATGGTTTATTTGTTTTTCATACACTACATATGATGCTTAACTTCCTTACCAAAGCAACATACATTGTCAACAAACTATCGTGCTTAGCTTCACGACCTCAGTGCATTCATTGATCGTGTCACATGATGTAATTTTCCTTAGTCTCATGGCCTACGAGTATTCATCATTGTAGACACCTAAATGTGTCTCCCCAAAACAAAACTCAGTGATGAATACCTTTCACGTCGAATCATAATCGAATGAAGTGAAAGTGTGGAAAGTCTAGCATTGCGGTTAGTTTTAATTCTCTTCTTTCTCTTTGTTTTTGAAAACCTATTTTATGAAAATAGCCAATCTAATTTAGTTTAGTCCATGGCAAGGGTCCAATAATCGCGTAGTTGGATTCGGCTCAAAAAGAGCTTTCCAACGATATATTATAAGCCCAATTCCGATGAATAATGAGGAAGTTATGGCCAAATTACTAAACTGGGCTCGGTTTGATCTTTATATGCGGCCTAATGATCTAGAGGAGGGCCTATTATGATTTATCATTCCTAATGCAATTAGGATTGATTATAGTCTTCTAGAATCTTCTAGAAGGTTCTTTTGAATCCTAATGTGATTAGCAATGACAATTGAGTTTTAAGAGTTTTATTTAGAATAAAAGAAGTGTTTTAAAGGAAATTACAGTTTTACCCCTCGTACGCTTAAATTTTATCAAAGTATGAAAAACATGTGAAAAAACTGGCTGCAGCGCCGCACCACAGGCTGTCGCCTGGCGACCGGCTCTATCGCGCAACGATAAAGGCTTCTGCGGCGACATCGTCGTGTTTTATTCTTCTCAAAACTCTAGTTCTTTTTTATCATATTCCGGCTGATTTTCATTATAAATAGCCTCCTTAAACCTCCGTTTTTAATCATCAACACTAATCAATTCTCCATCAACTCTCATCAAGAATTTCTTGATATTGCCTCTCTCTCTTTTCTAAACCAACGTTTTCACAAACAAAATTCCGCATTCTCAAAATCTAGACACACCTAGCCCAATTAAAAGTTGTCTTCGCCCTAGATGTGAAAGGTTTGGTATTTCTGAGGGTTTGGTCCCAAATCCCTCTTTCAATTATTTAATTTAATTCTTTGATTTTATTATTTTCCTTGAAGTTACTAACGTGTGTATTTTGTTATTAGAAAGAGGTACGAGGCATCCAAGTAAGTAATTTAATTACTTTATTGATATTTTTATAAAAAAATCATGCTTAGATTATTTTGCTTCTTAGTATCATGTTTAGGGTAGTAACTAAAAATTCCTAATATTAAGTATGATTGTTATGATGCTTCCTACTTTCTTTGCTAATAGCATGTTAGTATCATGTTAGGGCTAAGGCTTTGATCTTTATTGTTTAGTGACATGCTAGGGTTTGTTATTATTCTTGTTAGTATCATGCCTAGGATCTTGCTATTATTATGCTTTATGATAAACATGATTATTTTATTTATTATATTGCTTGATGCTTATTTATTGTTATTGCTTGATCACGCCTTTTATGCATGTTTAAATGGAATTTGTACTTGTAATCACACTTAATAAGATAATTAATAATCTTGTTTAGGGTTAATTTGATTATAATTCAAGTGATCACCAATAATAGTTTTATTTGTACATTAATATTCAACCAACATAGATAAACAGGTGTCGGATTAACCTATTGATTGCATGTTAGTCAGAAAGCGCACATGATTACGAGAAGAATAAAGTAGAGGCCTATTTTTTAGGGCAGGTTCTTTCTCTTTTAGATTGAATTTGTACCTTCATCCCCGAACTTCCAATCATGGTTCCATACCTATTGGAGTTAATGATTTCCTGGATCGTTTAGGGGTGTAACCTTCACCCTGTGAACGGTTTACAAGTTCCTAAAACTTGTTGGCGACTCTTTTGCTCTAGCTTCCTTCTCTTTGGACGTCACCGTACTATAGTGTATGATCATAGTGGGGTTCAAGTTTGGGGTAATTCTTGAAATATTCCATACAGTTTTTGGCGATTCGACAAGGGAGGATTTCTATTTTAATTCCTGAAATTTATTTCGGCAATGATTTAGAATGAGTGGATGAGACTCGAAAAGTTCTAAGTATTTCATGTGCGTAATTTTGATTAACATTATTGTCATATGCATAAAAAAAAGGATTTCATTGGAAAGATCATCCGTAATGAGTAAAAAACATAGGATTTTTACACGTAGGAAATTTGAGGATTATCTTTCACAACTAGGATTGAAATAATGCTGCGAAAAATTGGAAAATTTTATGAACACAAAAAGCTACTAAGGCATGTAAGAACTGGCGTCTAGCAAACAGAGCTAGTCACCGAAGATATGGCTCTGTCCCCGAGCGACAATTCTGTCGCCAGGCGACAGTCTATGTTGGCTTGCGCTCCATTCTTCGAATACCGAGCCAGAAATATGAGTTCTAATTTCGACTAGTTCTAGCATTGTTGGCTCAATTCTACTTCCTTATTGAGTTTTTCTCTTTTTTCTGAAACCCATATGTGTTCTACATATGGACATAACCCTTTAAGAATTCATGCTCCATCTACCTGATTGACACTCTGAGCAACAAAGGGTACATCCGAGAATGTTGAATTCACCAAACCATGGAAGCGAGTTTAACTCGTGGGGTCCCATCCACTCACGCCAACCCTTTTACAAATATGGCTTCTGCGCGGTGCATCCTGACTCATAACCATGGACCCTATTTGACTAATCCATATCCTGAACTTTAGAGAACTAGAGCCGTGGTTAGGTTGCAAACTCATTGCATTATATCGTGCCTACTTGACTATTTGTGCATATTCTATGTGTTTTTCCTAACCTTTTTTTTACTTGTGTTTAAGCTTTAAATAAACTAATTAATGACTAAAAAGACTTTTCCTAATTAATTAATTAATTAATTAATTTTAGTAATTAAAGTCTAATAAATTGACTTAGTATGACTTTAGGCCTGTCCCGTAGAGTAAAATACTGAAAGCAGTCCCAGATTAATGCTCCAGTAATGGCGCAAAAATTTGGACTGCAGCGCCACACACTACTGTGCAATGCTGAGCGACAATCCTATCGTCAGGCACTGCACTGTGCGGCGACAGTCCTGTTGCTCTAGCGACAGTCCTGTTGCCCCGGGGACAGTTTAGGATTTTGCTCTTGTCACCACAAAATGTCTAATTAAACAAGTTTTCTAATCAATTTGAATATTTTGTTAATGAAAGTACCCTTGTTTAGTCCTTAATTGAGTCTAGGCACTAAGTCCCATGGTCTTACACAAGAGTAAAAGATGTCACTTGCACTCACAAATAAAGCACACACTAATATTTTGACCATGTCTAGAGAGTCTTGTATGCGCGTGTTTTCCGTCATTTTTTAGGGGGGTAAGTCGGATATTAATCCTCTAACTAAACCACTTGTTTGACCCCATATACTTGATTCCCAAAAATATACACCCTATTTTTGCTTTTTTCCTTTTTCTTTATAAACCTGTAAAGTCAAAGTCAATTTGAGTCAAGTCATTAAAATAAAAAAATGGTTTAATTTTCACCGCGTGGTTAAGAAAGGAAGGGCGTTTTATCAGAGACAACCTTTTTGTTCAAGTACAGTTTTTTGACAAATCAATCGGTCAGAAAAGGAAAGCTAAGAAGATAATGGCGATTCAAGAAGAAGTTAACGAGCTCAAGAAGCAAATGGCTGGTGTTACTGAGTTACTAAAATTTTAACCCTCCAAATTAATGACCCTGTGAAACAACAACAAATGGTGCTAATGTAAGAGAGCTTGAGCATGATATCCAATGATTACAGGTTTAAGGGTATTAGCTCACAAGGGGTCTCGGTGAACAAGGAGCTTCTTCCGCAAAAGTTCAACGCCAACGACATCCCAAAATTCAAGGCAACTGATAACCCTTACTTTCATTTAAGAGATTTTGAAACAATAATGAATATTAAGGGTATTGATAGAAAAGTATTTCATTCTATATTTTCCTTATCTCTTGAAACCGTTTGCCAACAATGGTTCTTTTCCCTTGACAAAGAGAAAACCTCTACTTGGGAATCAATTGTAAACGCTTTCATTGATAGGTATAAATGCAATATTCAAGTTGAAACTGACCATAGGGAACTTGAAATACTTAAGCAAAAAGTGAATGAAGGTTTCACTTCTTTTTACAATAAATGGAGAGAAACCTCTGCTAGGATGATTGAAGTACCGAGTGAAAAGGAATATGTGAGGTTGTTTATCAAGAACCTCCAAGCAAAGTATTCCAAACATCTTAAATATCAAAACAATCTACACACTTTCAAGGCCGTCTATGATATTGGGATTAACATTGAAGATGACCTAGCTAAACAAAAAGCTGCTAACAATAACTCCAACAGTGGCTGGAAAAGCAAGAAGAACAACAATCCTTCTTCTTCCAAAACCACCCACTCAAACAATGTTAGCACCTTTAATTTGAGTGAAGTCCTTGCTATGAACAACCAAGGACAAAAGAAATCATTTAGGAGGAACATCACTCCTATTAGTATGAGTTATGACACCGCATTCGATCGACTTAATGCAAAAGGTCTTATTACTCGTATTGGACCGTTCGGGGATCCACCTGTTCAAAAGAGGACGGCCAATCGGAACCCTAACGCACATTGCAAATATCACCAAGGTAAGGGCCATCTCACTTAGAATTGTTGTAAGCTTAAGGAAGCTATCCAAGATTTGATTGACAACAATAAGCTACCATTGCCCCTGCAAGCAAGAAGCCAAGTATTAACAATGCACCCCTTTCTGATTCCTTGGCTATATCTGATGAGGAAAACCATGTTGATCCCTCATCTCTCATCAAACCTGTTAAAGAATTTCATGCTATCGAAGAAGAGGAGGAAACCTTTTTCGATGCCATGGATGATTTTCCTTCTGCACAAGAACTTGCAACCAAAGAAGAAGTATGGATTCTCATATGGTCAATGTGGGAGGGAATAGACTTGTTACGTGAAGATATTGAATTAGCGAAGAAACAAGGAAAGGAGCTTCAAAGCAAGCGTTCTAAAGCTCCACCTATAAGAAATCATTCCCTCTCCAAGTAATTGACGCACCCAAGAAGAGTAATAAAATCTACACTCCAATTGGGACTTCCTATGCTAAAATGTTCAAAATACTCTCCAAGAATGGTAAGGTCAAACCTCTCGTACCGAGACCATTTGAATCACTAAAGAGGACAGATTGGTTCTACTGTCAGTCCAATCAATCAGGGGGACATACCATTGAAAACTGTTTTAAATTCAAAGATTTAATTCAGAAGATGATTGATGGCAAGAAGCTAGTTCAAATCCCAGAAGAACAAGACATTAGCATCAACGGGGTTTGGGACAGCGATGATGAAGACTTCTATCTTAAGGACATGGAAGAACCTCCACTTTCAATGTCATATTCAATAAGTGATTTTTGGGATGAAGAAGATTCACCCATAGACGTCCTCACAAGATCTGGGAGAATGCAACCTCCCATCTCTACATAACCTATTCCTACCGTGCAACAAGTTCCCATACCTATTATAGAGGACAATGGTATTGTCAAAAAATTCAAGAAGACCAAGGTCGAAATGAATATATGGAAACTTCTAGCTACATCTCGAGAACATAGGTTGGTAATAATGAACGCCTTGGATAAGATAGGGATAGATTCCGACACCACTCCTGAGGGGTTGGCTAAATTTCTTACGAGTGATCTCCCTAGTCCTATCAACTTGATCACCTTTTCTGATAAATATTTACCCCCATAAGGTGACAAGCGTGTTTTTTGGACGCTTTTTAGGTTTTTTTTCGACGCTAAAAAGCGTCGAAAAAAAATTTCTCGGCGCTGCTAAAAAGCGTCGAGAATCCGTGAGTCAAGAATTTGTAGGGACTCAAAAAAGCGTCGGGAATTTCGACACTTTTTTGTGTCTTAACTAATATACAAAGTGTCGGAAAATACTAATTTCGCGCATTTTTTTCAACTTTGTTTAGTTTTTTTGTGACGCTTTTACATGTCCACATACTCAAATTTAGCGACGCTTTTTGTTGTCTTGCGTTTATTCGTGTCAACCTATGGTATGGCGGGAACTTTTGAAATGTGAAAATATGCAAAATATGTAGACATCAAAAAGCGTCTAGAATTTTTTTAAGCTTTTTTATTATTATTATTTTTTCCTTTTATTAAGTTATTACCATCATACAGACATTATAGTTATTTAAATTTATCATAAATTAATTAATAACATTTAAATTAAAGTAAACAAATATTCTTATAACTAGATCAGATTAAAAAAATCAATAATTTATCAACAATAATAAGAGTACGTAGTTGATTAAATTACCAAATTTATAAACGAAAATATCAACACAGTTAATTTTTTTTTAAAAAAAGTCGCATATTATCGTAGCTTGTCCCTAATAAATACATCACTAATATAATTAAGACTAATAAACAAAATAGATAGATGATGGCGTTATAGACGATGTAGTCGCTTGTTTTGATGCTCAAGTGTCCCGGTCTATTATGTTGTTGCACCTACATTGCCTTTTCCAATCTTCAAAAAAAAAAAACAAAGTATAAATTAGTACATTACACAATATAGGCTTATACACACACACACAAGCTTATAATTCCATCTTTCCATTATTAACAATCACCACATACGAAGATAACTCAGCAATCGAACTAGGAGCACAACAACCAAATACCAGGGTACCACCAACGGGCTGTCCATGATTATCCACTACAATGCCCGCATTATCAACTAGTAGAAGCACCTTCTTATCTTTTGACAACAATTTGAGACAAGGAATAGCAGCCGTGTCAGGCAGAACAACATGAATTAATACCAGAATGACTCATACTAACACATCATATATAATTTGTGTGCAATCAGATGCATTTGAAGCACAATAATCCTATCAGATTATTAACAACTTAAAATAGCCATTTCATTCACCAATTGTAAATAAGCTTTAAGCATACAAGAACTCAAGAGTGAACTTGATTGTATGAATACCAAACACATATTGAAATTAGATTAGTCTGCTAAGCAACAACTTAAGTATAAATGTATCAAATCTGATTTCCAGATCTGAAATTCAGTTCTGAACTTCAGATCTGAAATTCAGCTCTGAATTTAGCTCTGAAATTCAGCTCTAAAATTCAGCTTTGAATTCAGCTTTGAATTCAACTATGAAATTCTGCTCTGCATTCTGTAAAATCACTCCACGAGGGTATTGAAACACATGTATATCCTCTGACTATGCCTGTCTACTGTCTCACTGTTATTTCTACCTTAAGTCCAAAGCTTAGGCAGGGGAGCAGGACAACAAGCATGAAGGGGAGCAGGACAGCAAGCATGAAGGGAAGACAGCAGTATAAACGGGAGTATTCTAGAGTTGAAAACCTTAGGCAGATTATTATTATTACACACACACACACACACACAAGCTCTGACTTTCACACACACACACACACACACAAGCTCTGACTTTCACACACATACACACTCACACAAGCTTTGAATTTCACACACACACACACAACCATTTTGAATTTCAGTTCTGATTTCAAATCTGATTTTCAGTTTTGAACTTCAGATCTGAATTCAGTTCTGGATTTCAGTTCTAATTTCAAATCTGATTTTCAGTTCTGAAATTCAGATCTGAATTTAGTTTTGGATTTCAGTTCTGATTTCAGTTATAAAGAGAAATGTGACTTTGTTACCTGATGCTTAGCCTTCCCTAAGAACTCAGATGCTTTGTTTAAAAGATCCGGAGATGCATTCCCTTGACGAACTGCACCTACAATCTGAGAAAATTGTCCAACAAGTGCTTTAAGAAGAAGACTATTGTGGCCGACCCGGTCTTTCAGCTTTTCATTTTCTTGGGATAGTGTATCATTTTTTTTTGTGCATTCACTTCTTCTTTAACACTATCCATCACAATATTCCTCTTTTGAACTTTTCCATACCCTTCCTTCCTTAACACACCACATACTCCGAAAATGTCCCCCTTTTTAACCCCTAATCCGTAACCCACAGGACGATCTGGAATCTCATTGCCATACATAGTTTGCTGAAATGCTTCATCTTCGAGCTCTTTTTCAGACATCTTAGGGTGCATCATCCTCAGCTCTTCAACCTTAGCTTTAACATCATCCTATAACAAATTATACCACAAAATATGCACAAAATCATACCAGAAATCTGTCACAAAACCATACCACAAAATATTCGGTGACTGTGTTAGGAAGAAAGCTTCCGTCTTTACCCGTATGGGTTTTAATCCACAGCTCTAACAAGCTCATTTTCTTTCCATGTTCATCTTCTATAAATAATAAAGCAACAAGAGCTTTAATATGAAAAGTCAACAATATCAATCGCATATAAAAAGACATGCTCTAAATACAATCCTAGGTAATTATAAAATGACATATATATTCCATACATAATCAGCTTGTCGGTTTGCAAAACTTTTAGAGCAAGATGTATGAAACTGATTTTGGGAGGCTCGTACTTTTTTACCGCATTCTGACATATCCTGCACTCACATTCAAAGAGTATGTATTTATTATATAATTATGAATAAGATATTAAATATTGCTTCATGCACAGTAAGCTAAGTATTGAACATACTTTCCCTTTATCCGAATCCCAATATTTCACTAACTTTACCCAATTACTACTAGTAATTCCATGTGGCACATTATTGGAAATCTGATCTAATGTCTTCTGTTCTGGCTTATAATATTGCTGTTTCAGAGAGTATTTGTATTGCCTCCAACATTTATTGGCACGCTTGAGAGCCTGGTTGTCATATTCCGCACCAGGAGGAATCACAAAGTGTTCCTTCAGTAAATAAAACTAGTATCCATGTCTACAAAGAAATATATTGTTAATTACAAATTATATATATGTACATTATAAATTTTATTTTACAAGCATTCTTTCTTAATATCTTTCTTAAATTCTTAATATCTACCTCCTAGCTAGCATAGATGCCCTATGCTAAGATAGATAAAAATGCCCCTTAAAAAAAGAGAAAAAACAAAAAAGATAGATTTTAATGTGTCCTTCGATGTTAACCAAGGACACATAGCTTGCTACACATGAAGCTTGCCGACTAGTTAAAATTCTCAAGCAATAATAAATTAAACCAAATCCACCATCAACCTCTCATCCTAATACCCATAATGCGACTAATTTACCAACCAAAGTAAATGAGTATTGAGTAATTGCAGAAAGCAAACAAAACCCAAGAAACAGTCCAAGAAAACAAAATTGAACCAAACCAACTCAAAGATAATCCATGAAACAAAAACTAATCACATCGAGAATGTGTCACTTTCATACATATAATTCTATTATGATTCTAATAATGCTGAAAAGAAGGAATTATTCAAATAAAAGTTTCAACCCCGTATAGTACAATTGCACCACCAAGGCTATCAAGAGGTTTTATTAAATTAAACTCTCATATTTCAGATTCCGAAACATTTCATTTTAAAACAGAAACATCAGCGAGAGTGTATTAATGAATAAATTCACACATATATAAGCAGAGAATAATATTAATGAATTAAACACCCATTATATACACAGCAAAATACACTAAACATTGATTCATATATTAAATAAAGCCAAACAAATTCACTATTGATGAGAAATTGCTTTAAAAAATATAAAGTATATATTATCTCAAATATGCTGTAAACATACCTAATTGTCCTCTATCTCTTGGCCTCTTTCTTCTTGAAACGAAGTTCTTCAAAGTGCTGCTTATAGAGACAGCAAATAATAAAATTCAATTATAGATGAAATTGAGAGAAAAACAAGCTTATTATAGGGAGAGGAACTTTCCAGACAATGTTTTGACTTTAAAGACCTCCATGGAATGTTCATAGACCAAACTTCCAAATAAATCCAAACCTTCAAAGAGTTTCTAAATTCAAATTTTTACTACTAAAAAAGTTCTATTTATCCCTCTATATTAGGCTAGATCTATTGTGTTACTCTGAGTTTATTTTTCAGACAGACTTAAGAATTATTAATTTCAATTGCATGTGTAATACCAACGTTCAACCTTTACTTCAGAGAGTAGTGTTTGAAATCCATGGGTGCAAAAATAAATGCAAGTATTATATAATGGTAAAAATACAGTAGGACATAGGCAGTATAGATCAAATTGGTAAAACTACAGTAAGAATTAGGCAGTATAGGATTAGGCAGTATAGATTTAGCCACGAAATTTCAACAAAATTAAGCAGAACAAAATCGAAATTGGCAGAACAAGCATATAATAATGAGAAATTGACAAAACCCAAAATATTTTTATTAAATCGGTTCCCTGAGTTATAGCGAATCTATTAAAAATTAGGCAAAATTAAAAGGGGAAATTAAGCTAAACTAAACAAAAACTGATGAAAACTTTACCTTAGGCTGAAAAAATTCAGAAAATCCAAACAAAAAACCCATAAAAATCGCCATAAATTTCAGAACTACTCACGACCCATTTTTATTAATTAAAAAAAAGGAAAATTTGAGGAACAACAAATTTGGAAATTGAAAGCGCAAATTATGAACTGAAAAACGTTTAAGTAATTGTATCTAATTAAGTGCAGAAAATTACTTGATGCACCGTCAATGAATTCTTCGAAGTATCGCGCGATTCTTGTTCTCCTTCAATTCAAAACCGTATAAGGGCAAAGATGTTTCGATTTCAGCCAGAGATTAAAAAAAAACATGAGAAATCGAACATTATACTATACCCTAGATGAAACTCGAACCAGAGATTAAGGAAAAGCATGAAGTTTTACCTCTATAAATCGATGAATTTGACAGTTTGAAGAAGTTCCCACAATTTCCAAAATGAATTGGGTGAAGAATTTGAGTGGAGAACGATGGATGTAGCAATTCGCAATCGCAATTCACTTGACTGACCTAGCTTTTTTTTTTTTTCTGAAACTAATTATTAGGCGGTTTTGTATGTTTCTTCTAACCCCGCTTTTTTTTCCCTAAAAATTGAAATTGCGGGCAACCAAAAATAGTTACGTGCGGGTCATGTGACTTTTTCGACGCTTTTTAGTGTCCAAAGATGGCTTCGACTTGAAAAAGCGTCGACAATAAGCGGAATATAAATCCATATACATTGACACTAGTACCACAGCGTCGAGAGAAAAGCGTCCATAAATATGAAAATTGTAGTAATTAGCATTACAAGGCTCTAAACCTCACAGTAGTCTGCAAGAGGATGAACATCCCAATGACTCTTGTAGACAATGGATCGGCAATCAATGTTTGTCCACTCAGAACTGCGAGGATGTTAGGCATAAGGGATGAAGACTTAACCCCGTCAACACAAGGAATAAGAGCCTATGACAATACTTGTCGCCAAGCTCTTGGAAAAATCACTATGAATGTAACAGCGGGAGGAATAGAACATGCCACTACCTTCCAAGTGGTAGATATTAAGGCTTCCTTTAACCTATTGTTAGGACGCCCTTGGCTTCATGACCTCAAGACCGTCCCTTCATCTCTTCACCAGCAACTAAAGGCTATAGTTGGAGGGATCCCTATTACAAGCGATGCTTCACCTATGAGGATTAAAGCTGTTGAAAATCTGATCATTAATGTGGAGCACGATGAGGATGATGAAGACTTGTGGGTCTTTAATTAAGAGGTCTTTGACAAGGGAATAAACGCGTCGTCAATTGTCTATCCCTAGATCAAATACAATTTATACAACCTAAACAAACCTAATACGAGTATAAGGCAAGCATAGGGGTCGAACCACAGAGAACGGTAAACACCACCAAATGTTATCAACAATTAAGCTAGTCCAGAATAGGGGATAAATAAACTAAAGTCTAAAAATGCTAAAACAAGAAATAAAACATTAAGGGAAATGGTTTAGGTATAGCATTCACTTGAACATAAACAAAGGCATAGAAATTGAATTAATTATGAACTAAACATGCTCGAATATCGAAATTAAGAATCCAATCTAGCCGCCTTCCGGGGTCAATTGGCTTCTCCTAACATAGCCTCTATGTTTCCACATTAGAACCATATACTAGGAGGTACTATTAAATAACAATCGATAGTAATGAACCTTAACTAAGTCAACTTCCGTTTCTTGTTAGCAAAGATTCACCTTTAATCAACCAACAATGTGCACTTGCAAGAAGATTAAAGAATATCAAGCATATAAAGACTTTAATCACAAATAAATCAATTCTAAACCCTAGAACATGCTCAAGGTCCAACTACGCCACAACCATCCCCTTAATGGGGAAATTACTCACTAATCATGATAATAACAAGATTAATCAACAAATAATCAAGAATCAACATGATCAACAAGCAATACCAACAACTAAAATAATAATCAAAATAAACAAATAAAAATAGAGGAGAGAGAGTAAGAAATTGCTCATTAATTGAAGATGAAGATCTACAAAGGATTGAACAAGCTCCTTCTTCAAAATCCAAGTTCATTAATGAAGAAAACCTCACTTTCTCTCTCTACCAAAGAAGACTAATCCTAACCTAACCTAAAACTAATTAGAGAGTAGAATAATTGGTTATTCCATGTTTTTCTAATTACCCCAAAATTGGGTATTTATACTAAGCTAATAAAACTAGGAAAAATAGAAAAATAAAAGAAGGAAAATAAAATAATGAAAGAAAAGGAAAATAAAAAGGAAATAAAAATAGAAAAGAAAACAAAAGAGAAAAGAAATAAGAAAAGGAAAAGGAAAAGAAAATAAAAATAAAAGAAAAATAAAAATAAAACCAAAATCCCCCCAAAACATCAGCTACCCCGATTCCCCTTTTCTTCCAAATTCATGGCTGCTCTATCATCATCAACCATCAGCAAGCAATCATCTCAATCATCACCGCTTATCATCATCATCTTCATCAAGCATCCAAGATCGTGGCCGTCCAATTTTCATTAAAAATCACGCGAAAAGCTCGTGAAATGGTTCGATCGAACCGTGGGTTGGTGCGGCCGAACTACGGGGTTGGTTCGGTCGAACCATGGGTATGTTCGACCACTCCTCTTCGATTAACGAAACCCACAAAGTCTCTGTCTCGAAGTTCGATCGAACCACAAACGGTATGCTCGAACTTGATTGATTTTCAATTTGTTCTGAATTGCTTAATTGCGGGGCCGAAATGCTTGTGTGAATTGGTGGATTGATGTTGCCGGTTTAGGTGCGGCTGATTGCGTTGGTGGTTTGCGTGGTGCAGGTTGTGTTGCTGTTGGTGTTGGTGGCGTTGCTGTTGGTGTTGGTGGAGCAGGGGATGTGCGTGAATTGGTGGGTGATTGTGGTTGTTGTTGCTGGCAACTGGAAGTGAGGCAGGGGCAGCGAAATGCTTGTGTTCGTTGCTGTTTCTGTTGTTGGTGGTTGAGAACGGTGGTGCGGCTGGTGGTAATTGGTGGTTGATTGTGGGCGGTGCAGTGGGTTGTTGGTGCTTGCGGAGCTGCAGGCTGGTTTTGGGGTTGGGGCTGCACGTGAAGGTGGTGTGTGGTGGTTTGTGGGAGGTTGCAATTGGTGGCTGCTGTGTGCGGCGGCATTGATTGATGGCTGCGGTGCTGTGAGAGTGGGGAGCTAGGAGCAGGGGAGATAAGTATGTGCTTGGTGTGGTGGAGGATAGGTGTGGTGGGGTGAAGGATAGGTGTGGTGGCAGCAAGGGCAGCAGCTTGACTTGATTGACTCGGGTCTCGAACATCCAATGCAAACCACTTGACTTTGAAATCCGTGCTTGAACCCGAAAACATACCTACACAACCAAAAATACACATTGGAGAATCGGGACATAAAATAAGATAAATGAAATAGAAATAAATAAAATGAAAATAGATAAAGGACGAAATAAAATAAAACCAAGACAAATAAAATAAAATAAAATAAATAAAATAGGAATAAATAAAATAAAATAGAAAATAAGAGACATAAAACTAAACTAATAAAAATAAAACAAAAACTATACAAGCAAATAAAGTAAAATAAAATACGAAAATAAACTAAAGCTAATAAAATAAAGAAAATAAACTAAAATGCTCCAAAACTACCAAAAAAACAAGAAACTTTATTAAAGAGAAAACAAGAGAAAGAAAGGGAAAATAAGATAAAATAAACACGAAAATGACTCTAAAACTACTCCCTAAGAGTGACATTTATGTCACTCATCAGTCTTCTTAATCGAGGAGGATGAAAGGGCCCCTCTTTGTCACGACCCCCACTCCAATATGACGGTCAATACTATTCTCAGCAGACAGGGACACTTTCCCAGAATGACTTTAGGAAAGAAAAAGGAGATAACAAAACAAATGGAATTACCTGGCCTCCCTAAGTTAGATACTTTCGGACTTCGTTTTGAACCGACTCGGGAAGATCTTAAACGAGCCCAGGAAAGGTCTATGGCGCGTAGGAACGCTCGCACCCTAAAGAAAGCAATCCCAATGGATCAGTACCCTCTTACTCTCAACGGACACTTCATGAGAGAAGGAGAGGACTATCCATGCTATGAATTTCCCAAACCTTTTGTTGTAAATGACATAAGGCAACTTGCGTTCAAAATCTTTCTGTATTGTTACTTTCTAGATGAGATCTCAACTCCTATTCACAAGAGAAAGCACCCCCATGCTTTGACTTTAATGTCATGGGACTACTCTTTGGGCGTGAAAAGGATGAGCCGAAATATGTAGAGGATAATTCCTCGTTCATCCAAACGGTCCTACAAAGCGAGAACTTTGACCCTTCAAAGCTCATCACTCCAGCGGAGGGTTTAGTGCAAGGATGGCGCAAGACGGTCAAGGTGACTACTCCAAGTGGAAGAAAAATCTCAATAACAACAGGGCAAGGACCAATGTTTGAAGAGTCATCTGAGTTAGAGTCAGAGTCAAAGTCTATTCCTGTAGAGTCTTCCAAGTCTTTAGCTATAGCATCCCCTATTTCTAATTCTTCTATTTTTACTCCTAGGATAGTTAGCAATCAAGTGCCTGAGGACATTTCTCTTTTCGATGTAATGATCTCATAATTCAATAATATGTCTTCTTCCTCTTACTCATGTTTTTCATTAACCCAAGATGACGAGCATTGCTTAACTAAAAATGAAAAATGACAAAGAAATTATTAAAGCAATGGAAACAATTGAAAAGAAAACACCAATAATTGAGGATACTGAAATGGTTGATATCTCAAATGATTCAACCATTAAAAGAGAAGTTAAAATCGAATTAACGCTTAATAAACAAGAAAGAACCGATTTAATTAATCTACTCAAAGAATTTATCGATTTATTTGCTTGGTCATATGAAGATATGCCATGTATTAATAGAGAAATAGCTCAACACACTATACCACTAATTCCAGGAATGAAACATGTAAAACAAAAGCTGCGTCGAATGAAACCCGACGTAGCTCTTAAAATAAAAGAAGAAGTTCAAAAACAAATAATTGCAGGTTTTATCAGGGTATCTTAATACCCAGAATAGGTAGCAAAGGTGGTCCCAGTTCCGAAGAAGGACGGAAGGGTAAGAATGTGTGTCAACTATCGATACTTAAATAAGGCAAGTCCAAAGGATGAGTTCCCTTTACCACACATCGATATTTTAGTAGATAATACAACAAATCATGCACTTCTCTCATTTATGGATGGATACGTGGGATACAACCAGATTCTCATGGCAGAAGAAGACATGGAGAAAACAACGTTCATAACACCATGGGGTACTTACTGTTACACGGTAATGCCATTCAAGTTGAAAAACGCGGGTGCTACTTACCAATGAGCAGCAACTGCCCTACTCCATGACATGATGCACAAAGAGGTTGAATTATATGTCGACGATATGATTGTGAAATAAAAACATCGCCCAAGACATCAAGTAGCCTTAAGAAAACTTTTCGAAAGGCTAAGAAAATACAACATGAGGTTGAATCCATCTAAGTGTGCTTTCGGAGTCACCTCAGGCAAGCTCTTGGGGTATGTCATAAGCTCTAGAGGAATAGAGATAGACCCAACCAAGATCAAAGCGATCATGTCAATGCCACCGCCCAAAACCGAGAAACAAATTCAAGGGTTTATTGGCCGGTTGTAATATATAAGTAGGTTCATATCAAAGTTAACAACGATATGCGAACCAATATTCAAGAAGCTAAAAAAGAATGTGCCAGTAATATGGGATGACGAGTGTCAAAAAGCCTTTGAAAAGATCAAAGCCTATCTCGTAAATCCTCCCGTATTAGCACTAGTGCTTCTAGGGATCCCTTTTAGGTTGTACTTAACAGTCACCAAGGAGACAATGGGGGCTATGCTTGCACAAGAAGTAGAAGGTAAAGAAAATGCAATCTACTATCTAAGCAAGAAGATGCTCGAGTATGAATTATGTTACACACCGCTTGAAAAATTGTGCCTCGCATTGGTATGGGCCACAACCAAGCTAAGACATTACATGCTCGTGCATACAGTCTTTGTAGTTTCTCGAATGGATCCACTTAAGTATCTATTCGAAAAGTCTACACTCAATGGACGCATATCAAGGTGGATAGTCAATTTATCCTAGTTCGATGTAAGATTCATGCCTCAAAAGGCTATCAAAGGATCTATGGTCTCGGACTTCCTAGCGGATTTCCCAATAGAAGATTCGACGCCAATACATGACAACGAATTTCCAGACGAAGACTTGATGGTCACAAAAGATGATACTTGGACTTTATATTTCGATGGAGCCTCAAACAAAAAGGGATGTGGCGTTGGAGTACTATTAGTATCACCTAAAGAAGAACATTTCCAATCTCTATAAAGTTAGATTTTGATGTTACCAACAACGCTGCCGAATACGAAGCATGCGTGGTAGGCCTTGAAACAGCTTTGGCATTGGGAGTAAAGAAATTACGAATATTCAAAGACTCTTCGTTGATCATCAACCAAATTTCCAAAAGATTGAAAGTAAGGAGTGAAAGTCTAGCCCCTTACCAAACTTACCTGGAAACTCTCACCAACTAACTGTAAAAGGTAGAATAAACCTATCTACCTAGAGAGAAAAACCAATTTGCTGATGTCTTGGCAAGACTAGCCTCTATGGTTAGGATTCCTACAGAAATCAAGAAAATGCCTCTAACCATAGAGAAAAGGCATAAACCGGATTACATTCAAGCTATAGAAGATGATAAAGTGATCCAAGATGAAGAAGAAGAAAAAGAAGAACCGTGGTATACAGATATACATAATTACGTCACCAATGGATAATATTCTCCTCATGCTGACAAAAGAGCAAAACGAGCATTAAGACTCTTGGCTTCCCAATACGTACTCATAGACAATGAGTTACATAAAAGGGTACCTAAGGGTCGAGCTCTCTTATGTGTAGGAAAAAAGGATGCCCAAAAAGCTATGAGGATAATCCACGAAGGCATTTGTGGAACCCATGTAAATGGCAAAATGCTAGTCCAAAAGATAATGTGAGAAGGGTATTATTGGACTACCATGAATAGGGATTGTCATCAATATGTAAAACGATGCCCTAAGTGCCAAATTTACGCCAATTTACAACATGTTCCTCCATCTCTACTTTACACCTACACTTCAACATGGCCATTCTCTACATGAGGAATTGATATTATCGGTAAAATTAACCCTCCTAGGACAGGAGGTCATGAATACATATTAGTAGCAATTGATTACTTCACAAAGTGGGTTAAAGCACAATCATATGCTAAACTCACTGCGAAACATGTAGCGCTCTTTATCGAAAGGAATATTATTTGTCGATATGGAGTCCCACATATATGAGATGATAAGTGACAATGGAACTCACTTTCAAGCTGAATGTGAAGAATTGGCTACAAAAATATGGTATTCAAGACCATCATTCTTCCCCCTATAGACCTCAAGCAAATGGAGCAGTTGAGGCAGCTAATAAAAATTTAAAGACTACTATCGAGAAAATGACAGAAAATTACAAGGATTGGCCTGACAAACTCCATTTTGCACTTTGGGGTTATCGCACGTCAATTCGCACATCACCATGAAATACGTCATTCTCCTTAGTTTATGGAATGGATTTCGTACAACCTGTAGAGCTAGAGATACCGTCTTTACGCCTTGCATTGGAAAGTAAACTCGATGAAGTTTAATGGACTAGAGCAAGATATGAAGAGCTAATTCTACTTAATGAAAACTGACTAGAAGCTCTACGTCATACCCAATGCTATCAAACCCGTATGGCTAGGCACTTTAATAAGAAGGTCAAGAAAATAAACATCAAAGTAGGAGACTTGGTGTTAAAAGCATTACGGAAAAATGCGTTGGATCTAAGGGGAAAATTTAAGCCTAATTGGTCCGGACCAGATATCGTCAAAACCATCCTATCAGGAGGTGCAGCAAAACTAACTGACATGGATGGCAATGAGTTCTCAAACATGACGAACCTTGACCAACTTAAAAAGTACTACCCATAAATGCTTGAGTAGCACACTCAAGAGAGCTTCGTTTGGCCTGATTCCTTAGGAAAGGATACGTAGGCAAACCTTTACAGGGTGCGTCCACTTTAATTTTCGCAAACCTCACATCCCAGAAGCAATAGAAATTCGACGGAATAACAGCGCCACAAAAAGAGGTTTGTCGCCGGCCGACAGACTGCAGTGCAATGCGACAGAGCCTGTCGCTTGGCGGCAGACAGTAACGCCTGGCGACATACGCAAAATAACGACGTCGTTTTTCTGGGAATATCTGGGCAAATTTCGGTGTATTTCGAAAAATTTTCAACTTCCATACTCGAGAAAAAATTTAGAAACTAATAATTCGTTTTCATTGCTATAATAAATTAAATTTTAAAAAGTTGATTTAAGTAAAAGGCTTAAATTTCATTAATAAAATAAAGCAAAAATTACATTATTGATGGAATTCAAATAAAAGCTTAATAAAACAAATTAACTTTAAATTTAAACTAGTCTAATAAATTGGAAGTCAAGCAATGCTTCAATATTTCTTCTCTTTCTTTGCCCTTTTCCAATTTTTATTTGCATCTTCTTCATCGTCCATGACTTTAGTTAGTAGACATCCTTTAGAGGACCTAAATTCAATTTTAGAGTAAATGGTTTCTCCCTTAGTTAGGACGTCATGTTTCTTTTCTACCCAAACCTTCTTTTCTGAAGTGCCAACTTTTCTTTTCCTTTTATCCTTTGTACAATTTTTCTTCTTAGGCATCACATGTGTTTTAAATTCAAATTTTTCACCCAAACGTTCCTTAACAGGAATCACTTTGTCACCTAGACGATTCTTCACATTGGTTCTACCCTGATTTTTCTTCATGTCCTTTGTAGGCTTATTAGGAAGCCATCTCTTCACATCATTGGGAAAGGAAGGAGGAACCTTTTGGGTAATCACTTCCCATAAAGTCCTAGCACTCCAATAGGTATCAAATTTCTCTATTTCTTATGAAACAGGGAATTCATAGGGACGACGGAGATCCCCAGAAGGAATTGTTTGAAGTAGACCGTACTGCTTTTTACCCTGCAGGGATAATAAAAAGTCATCTTGGTTAAGCTTGGAAGACGGCAGAAGGGTTGCTTGTTGACACCAATCATCTTCTCTATTTTCCACCATGGGACGACCCACTTGATAGCAAAGACTAAATTCCACTCATGGCGCCCCATCTTAGAGAAGCATTTCTTTCGCCTTACAAAACAATTTGGAGTATATTTTGAAGGGAATTATAGGTACTACGCAGCAGAAATAAACATGAATCATATTCATACAGTACCTAATCCCAAGATCTAATGCATAACACATAAAGAACATATGATTGTACCTTTAAAGCGTGATTCCACTTGCGATCGAGCAAGAACATTGGGAGATAAAGAACCTCAAGTGTGATTCCTCTACTTGGTCCACGGGCACAGATTAAGACCTCCACTAATTCTAGTTAGTTGCAATTGAACCCTTCAATTGACCTTCTATGGAGAAGTGCGAGCAACGAACCACCACGAACCACCACACACGCCACCAAGGTGGTCGGCCGTACGAACGAGGGGAGGAGAGAGATAGCCATGAGATAGAGAGAGGAATTAGGGTCTTTGGGATTGGTTGCCTTGATGTCAAAATTCACTGTGTGTGAATTATGACTGCTAGCTTGCAACCCTAGGCATGGATCTTATTTATAGATCTCATCTCTAAATAAGAGCCCATGTCAAAAGCCCAAAACTTAATTCCAATCTAACTATGCTAGCCCAATCCATTTCATGGTTAGTTAAATGCTCATGAGGCCCATTAATGGGCCTCTAACTTGCTTAACCCAATACCCTTGTGTGTGACCTCATATGATCCATTCTAGCGGGCTTTGGACCATTTGACTAGCCCAAAGATCATCTCTCATAGTCTAGTAACAGATGATGACGCCCCAAGAGAACGAACTTATTATCTCCATAATAGTGATCCTTGATATATCTAGTAATTGCACTTATCGAAGACACAACTCCTTCAATCTCCCACTTGTCTGAGACAAGTGCGCAATATTCAAATTCCTTAAGTCAATGTGTGTCGATTTGATAATATGATTGCATCTCATGCCGTGATCATATTAGTCTACAAATCTTTTCTCGAAAATTGAGTGAGAATTACAAAACAAATGGTTACTATGTATTCCATTTGAGCACGGCCATGCATTTTCTGAATTCTCCCTCTTCAAGAGGCCAAAAATAAGACACATTCCTAATTAAATTGGTAGACTCTATCCAATCTTGTGGCAACCAAAGCTCCCACTCAACTTCTGAAATAACCGGGAAACACCCTTTATAATCTCCAGTTACGGGCAGACGTTTGAGTGTACCACAGCCATAACATCCATTGAATGAAATCAATGTTCCACTCATGTCAAAGGAATCCACTAATATATCTGGAAGCTCTATACTTGAACTTCAAAGTAGGTCAATAGTTCGATCATGCATCATTCATGCATATCCATGTGATTGACCGAGCTTCACTACGCTCCTATAGCCCATGAAACTGCGCTATCCAATCAATCTTACATGCTAGTCCATGAATTGAAATCATTTATGTCCAGTTTAATGATTCCAAACTAGGAACTTAAATAATATATGAATTAAGTTCACCTGTGGGGTTTCATTCACCAGGTCATCAACCTGATAAGCCCATCAATTCATAATTATTTTGGACATTTTATTTAATCTTGAAACCACGATTAAATAAGATTGAAACTCTGTTTCAATTGATAAACATAATTTTGCAAATGAATGTATTACACATGTAACTTGTTTTTCCCCAAAAACAAATACAACTTCTAATTACATCATTTGCCTCAATCCAATTTCATTAGCATGTTTCTCATGCTTTGGAAATGCAAGGGGTTTAGTAAGTAGAGTTCATGAGACATTCTCATAAACATGAATTTTGCAATTTCTAAATTTTAATAATATTCATCTCCATACACTAAGAATCTTCTTTAATCCCTTTACTAGGAATTTTGGAATTTCTAATTTGTATTCCAACATCACATTGGATTTCGATTGAAACCTATTATCACTTGTTCTAAAAACACGTGAATCAAATAGACGAGTATAGTTTATGGCATGCATGATGCATCCTTTGCGAATTTCATAAGGATCATCACTCAAAACCTTAATTTCATCAACCTTTCTCAAAGCATTGAATCATTGATCAATGTGTCATGTTACATGGGATTGAAACTCCTTTCAATATAACGTTGAACTTTATAAGAATCTTATCAATATAAGTTTCTTAACCAAGCTCAAACATCCATTAGAACCTATCTCTATAGATTTTGAATCCCAAATGTACTCATCATTCTTCTTCAAGATTTTCATACAAAATGCATTAGTCATCACTTGACCCTTCAAGAAATGAATAATTGCTCTCTGTACTAGACCAAGAAGACTTCATAGCTCCCACTAAACATCTTATACACACAAGACCTTTTCTTCATTTTATGAGAACATCAAACGATTTGATTTACTCACAAAATTAAGAACACTAACTCCATGATGCTATGCATCCCTAGGATTATTGGATCTTCAAACTTTTGATTGTATCATATACAAATCTTCTTTCATGAACAATTTCAAGAAAGTGTTTTGAAATCCATCTACAAAATCTTATAAGGTAGAAATCACTGAAACATCTTTAATATATCTTTGCAACGTGACTAATGTAAAGGTTTCATCGTAATCATAGTCATACTATGAATTAGTTGAATCCTTTAACAAGTCTTTGCTTACTTAGAAAACATTTTTCTTTCTTGTCTGTTTTGCTTATAATGGGTCTCACCCAATTAGGCAAATTATTCAAGTGTCATACACTTGCTTTCAGACTAGAATCTATTTCAGATTTCCTGGTTTTTAAACCACTTGGAGTCATAACTTGTCAAATCATATTTATTACTTGCATAATCATCATGTTCTAAAATGAATATTTTAGAAATCTTAATCAATATGAAATCATATTTCTTTGACTAAGTTTTACATATGCTAGTCATCCTTGTGGGTTTTTATGTAACAATTGAAACTCATACAACAACTTTGTTTAGTTTCAATGAGAAACGACAATTGAGGATGTGCCCTTGGAATGTACTACCTTCGACACATGGTTATTATTCCCATTACACTTAATGAGACCATGCGTTGTCACTTGTAACATGAGGTGAATCATGCTCATATTGTTGCTTTGATTCGATTACTTCTCAAATTTCTTCAAGATTTTCGAAATCACTTTTCTTGAACTTTTCAAGGCTCTCGAACTTTTCGAGATTCTTATACTCCCACTTGCCTTTTGAGGAGGCACTTTTTAGAATAGGGTGAACCAACCATGGTTTGAGCCATGTTTGTTTGTTTCTTTTCTCGATCTCTTTCGAGATTTATACTACTCCCACTTGACCTTTTGGAACAATTTCCATAAGGGCACCTACTTGAGCAACAAACATTTTGTGCTAAGTATGATTTGTGTAGTAGTACCCCGTGCTCTGTATAGGAATTGATCGTGCATTAAACGATTTAATACAACTATTATTCCTTGCTTTGTAGAAAGACTTTATAAGAACTCTTCTTATCCATATCACATATGAAGCCTTTGCTACAATTTGATTTGACCTATGTAGTTTGTTTAGTTTTATAGCTTATCTTAAAAGTATATCCCCTGAATAATGGTTGGAAGATAGGTAATTTTATCCAATATCAAAATATATCTCATATAGATTGATAGCTCCCTTCATAAACACTTCATAAGGTTTTCTTTCGGAGTTTGTCGTAAAACGATTTCACAACTCTTGGATGTTCATCAAGGTCTTGGCTTAAATTTTCATTATTACGATCATATCGCAATATTTTGAATGTGTTGCCAAGTAAATGTCTTGACTCAAATTTTCACAATTACAATCATATTGTAATGCAATTATTATCTTGTCAAGTTGATACTGAACTTCATACTGAACATTTTGAACTTTTCAAAAATTTTCACTGTTATGCTTCAACTAATTAAGCACATGTGATCATATCACAAATGAAGTTTTATTGTGCGTCTCTAGTCTTTGAACCTTTGGTTTTCTTACATCAATATGTATTCGACCTTGAGTTCACATCATCATTTCTCTAAATGGTGATTTTGTCAAAATTTCAAATTAGAATGATAATTACATATATCAATGGATTCATAATCTAATGATATTGAAAGTCCATCCCTTTGAATCTTTCGCATGCAATGTTCATTTTTGTTCGAATTATTTGACATTTTAGGGACAATTCATTTATAGAAATGGTTCAATTATTTCTATCATATAGAACTTTGAACCTATTTAGCAACTCAAAACACATTTTGACTCAATGAAGCATAGAATAACATTTATTCCACGTTTTTGAATCTTCGATGATTAGTCAGTACTAACATTGAATGTTGTTTTGATGATGGCAAGAATGAATAACATTTATTTAATTCTAGCCAATAACAAGGTAAGGTGAAATATAGGTTCTACTTGTAAAGTTGCAACTTTTGCTTCCAGACTCGTAGATTCTACTTGTGAAGTAGCAACATTTGCTTCTAAACTTGTAGATTTATTTCTCCTTTAGCCATACTTCTTCATTTAGTTCAACCACATTGTGCATTGAGTGATCTAAACAAGACATCATATGTCCAAGAAGTAGCAATATGCTAAATCAATTTCTATAATATACTTATTAAATTGGAACATTTCCATTCTTTTACCTTCCAACTATATGAGGTAGTTTCTAATCAATTGGAATTGGTCCATTTAATTTGAAACATTTGTTGTTCATAACAACTTTTAGCATATAAGTAGTTCTAGGTTTGAGAGGTAGCAACTTGTTTGCATTTCTTGGCCCAAAACTTCTTAATGCAATCCTCATATATTCCTAAACCTTTCCCATTTGAGCCACTTAGAATACTTCTCTTAGGTTCAAAATGATGCTTTGCTTAACTACTTTAAGCACTTTTCATGATTTTGCCAAGTCTATTCAATCCTTATTTATAATAGAGTTTAATCAACTATTTAACTCTTATATAAAGTGGATGAAGAATAGCGTCATTTGATCAACTTTTGATCATAGAGATTTCCAATCACTTTCTTATATTCAATCATATTGAAGATAAGAGATTTTATTGGACTTTTATACTTGTCTTTTAGAGGGTTTGTACCTCCCATCTCATTATATCCCTTGAAACACTTTTCAAAATGAAGATGTGTTGGCATTTTACTCAAACATTTTGAATAAAACCAACTCTAGACATGTGACATGGATTTCTAAAACTTGCCTTTTAGAACCATCTTAGCAAAGTTGGAATATAGGTTTATGGATTATCTTTTAACCTTTTGAGAACGTTTCTCAACTTTATTTTCAATCGAGGAGATTATATATAATAATAAAATTAGAACGACATGTTACTTGTAAGTAAACGCAAAATTCAATTATGTTTAATAAAATTTAAAGTGTCATAAGCGAATTAAATTGGCAACTTTAAAACATTTATTCAATTTTAATTTGATCCCTATTGAATAGAATGATTCCAAGATCCTTTATTTGTGCAATAATTGACCGGACTGAGGCCCTACCATCAAGTATTGCATTTTCAAGGTGAGTAAACTCTTTACTGATTACAACTCTTTGTCATTCTTGGTTGAATAATTACCATCACATGTTTAATTATTACCCTTAGCTTCAAGGTTCTAAACTCTTTAGGTAACCTTGTTGAGTATAACCAATTAAAAGTGTAAAACGTGATTTACCCCCACTCCCCTAAGATATAGTATGACACCCAGCTGAGGCATGACCTATCATATAATATCGAAGGTTTCATCGGGTTTTCAATTGGAAAAGCAACCTCAATATTACTGGGACCTAGATTTATTATGTTGTGATTAAATAGTGAACTCTAGCGTATCATCACAAAACATCAATAAAATCTAACATGCATAATAAACTGAATGCATAAACAAGACATAGCATGGCCCCTAATCCTAAGAAACTAATAAAGCAAAAAGCTCCCACTTGAACCTTCATGGATCTCATTGACCTTGCTCCTTTGGGCCTTCACTTCATGAGCTTCTTGGATTAACTGCAACCTGTAATTTTACTCTATTCTATCTACTACTTAAATAAAATAAAATAAATTACAAAAATACTTTATCGGTACGTAGACCGTATTAAGATTACAAAAATACATCACGATGCGCAGATCGTATTTAGTAATCTACTGGGCCATACTAGTCATTATATAGCAAAAAATAACATCATATATTATAAAATTGCCACATAATAAATCACTCATCATGCTTTCCTAAACTACAACATCGAATGTTCACAATTAAGGAAACATGGCACCAAAAATATCTCATATTTTTTAATTAATGTAATTAGATAATATCATATATTATTCATGACCATCAATAAAATATCGTATATTTTAAATTAGTCATGAGATAGAATCAAATCTTATTTTAATCTTAAAAGATAAATCATATTTATCCTCAAAGATTATCCTAACAAAGTTAGGAAATTCTATCCTAATTACTAGCCAATCACAAAATTTTAAATCAATTATATCCAAAATTAATTATGGGATAATCACATTATTTAAATCAATTATTATCCTTTTGGAATATGCTCAGAATATCCTAACAAATCTTATCTAAAATTAACCACTTTAATTATGGATAATTATCAATTTAACAACTTTAAATATGGATAATATCAAATATAACAACTTTTGAAAGATTTGATTTTATCCAAAATAAAACTGATTTTATCCCAAAATAATTCATAATTATCTTGAAATAATTTTTCAAAACAGTTTTTTTTTTTTTTGAAAAGCCGCGCCAGCCACCGTGGTGTGGCCAGCCGAAGCCGGCCACGGTGGTCGTACACCTTGCGGTGTACGCTGTCCCTGTAGCGACGCAAGGACAGCAGCAACAGCACACACAACGGGGTGGTGCACTGCTGCGCTGCCCCTTGACCGACCCGAGCCCAGCCCACCCTCCCTCCTGGACCACCACCGGTGCGGCAGTCGCCGTGGCTGCGCCACCCAGCCGCGGCTGCCGCACCTCAATCCCCCCTTTTTTTTATTGATTTTTAATTTAAAACAAAACATTTTTATTAAAATTAAAATTAATGTGGTCCATCTAATTTTAAAATTAAATCATATTCAATTTCAAAATTAGGGTTCTTCATGAATTTAATCCCAATTTAATTCTAACTTTTAAAATTAAATTGATCATCATACATAAAACATTTTTATGCATAAATCAATCCGATTAAAATTATAAATCATAAAATAAACCGAATTAAATCAAAATCAAGCACAAAAAACCATATTTTAGGACTAGGATTTTCGAAAAAATTCGAAATTTAGGGTTAGGGGGTTCGAAATTTTCGAACATATTAGGGCTAAAAACGGTCTCTTCATGGCTATTTTGAGCATAATTAAATCACATTTAATCGATTCCAAAAGTTTAATCACATTAAATATAATAATTGAACCATAATTAAATTAATCTCCCTCTTAATTGAATTAAAATTGTGGACTATCAAAGAATTATAGTCAATATGCGTAAATGCAATAGGCTAACTGATACCACTGAAGGGAATTATAGGTACTACGTAGCGGAAATAAACATGAATCATATTCATACAGTACCTAATCCCAAGATCTAATGCATAACACATAAAGAACATATAATTGTACCTTTGAAGCGTGATTCCACGTGCGATCGAGCAAGAACATTGGGAGATAAAGAACCTCAAGCGTGATTCCTCTACTTGGTCCACGGGCACAAATTAAGACCTCCACTAATGCTAGTTAGTTGCAATTGAACCCTTCAATTGACCTTCTATGGAGAAGTGCGAGCAACGAACCACCACGAACCACCACACACGCCACCAAGGTGGCCGGCCGTACGAACGAGGGGAGGAGAGAGATAGCCGTGAGATAGAGAGAGGAATTAGGGTCTTTGGGATTGGTTGCCTTGATGTCAAAATTCACTGTGTGTGAATTATGACTGCTAGCTTGCAACCCTAGGCATGGATCTTATTTATAGATCTCATCTCTAAATAAGAGCCCATGTCAAAAGCCCAAAACTTAATTCCAATCTAACTATGCTAGCCCAATCCATTTCATGGTTAGTTAAATGCTCATGAGGCCCATTAATGGGCCTCTAACTTGCTTAACCCAATACCCTTGTGTGTGACCTCATAGGATCCATTCTAGTGGGCTTTGGACCATTTGACTAGCCCAAAGATCATCTCTCATAGTCTAGCAACAGATGATTACGCCCCAAGAGAACGAACTTATTATCTCCATAATAGTGATCCTTGATATATCTAGTAATTGCACTTATCGAAGACACAACTCCTTCATATTTTTCAATATTGTCAGGAGGACTAATTAATTCTAGCCTCTCCATTAGCCATATCTGCTATAAAAAAAAATGCAAATAAATTAGTATTACTATACAAAAATATGTTTTTGATTTCTGTAATTAAAAATATTATTCTTCTACCTGTAATAAAATTGGAGATCCCCGAAAAGGTGCTTTTGGATTTTTCTTTAATTCATCAAGATTAAGCATAGTCTCTCCAACAATTAATGGCATTAGATTTCTTCTAGATTCAATTTGCTCCAAAACAGTTAATATAATTGCTTGACCCTCATTAGTTCTACCACTAGTAAGAAGATATTGGTTAAGCATGCAAAAGAGAAAAGCCCTTCTTCTATAAACATGAAAAGATTCATAATAAGGTCTATCAAAGTAGTGGCGTGCAAATTCTTTTAGATCAACTACGCTACCATCTACAATATTTGTTAGATCTCTGTCTCTTAAATTAATGAAGCGCTCAAAATCTTTATAGTAATATTCATTTACCCTAGGGGTTACCGCAAGATCTAATGAAGGGAAAACTAGGATAGCACCAAATTCTTCCGTTAAAGGGGTAATTTCTTCACACCCTAGTCTAAAGCAATGTGTATCTGTGTCCCAATATTCTAAGGCGGTATGAATAAAATATATGTCAAGATCTACCCCCTTAATACCATAAATACCTCACATATGGAAAAAGTCGAGTTCTTTTCTCTCTTTAGCAGTTAAAGACCGACACCATTCACGAGTGGAATTGCTAAAACTCTTAGTGACTAAAGACATGATTTTTTTTGGTTGAGAAACTAAGGTTATAATTAATCTGCTCGAATTATACAGAAAATCGACATATCTGGGGGCTATTTATTTACAAAATCAATGCAGTTGGACTCCGGAAAGAATTCGGAAGCAGCGCACTACAGCCCCGAATGACAAGCCTATCGCTTGACGACAGAGTCTGTCGCCCGGCGACAACGGCAGCGCTCAGTGACACGCGGCGCTGCAGCGCTTCCTCAACGTGATATAGAAACCGCGTTTTTCTGGCTATGATTTGAATTCGTACAATGACTCAACGTGCTATGCAAACCGCTCCCATATTTAATATATTTCTTTCCCTTTTCTTTTTGGATTTATTCAAACTTAATTAAATTATTAGGTTTGTTTAAGTCCGATTTATTTTGTCATTTTTTCTTCTTGGGGGAGAAAGTCGGATACCCTTCATTAGTAATAAAAAATGGATGGAAATTTTTACGCAAAATTAATCACAATTTTTTGCACACACACATATGCACATAAAAATGAAAAGATAATACAGTCATAATAGATAATAGTCTATATATACAAAATATGTCTAATAAATATAGCTAATAAACGAATTAGTTAGGAAAAGTCCTATAAAAGTCAAAATAAATAAACACAGGTACAACTACGGCGCTGGAGGACGCAGATGATGAGGAATGTTCATCATATCAAAGAACTGCGCAGATCGAAGAGTATGCTCCCCACTAGCTCCGGTCTCACAAGGAGGAGGGAAACTCAAAGGTCGCCCTGGATGAATCAACAAAGACAAAGGTTGCGGAGGCTGCTGCGACGACGAGCCGACCTCTTACATCCCACCACCTACCGGAGCCGATGTCGCCTCTCCCTGGCCCATCGGCCCAACCTGTGCACTCTCAGATGAATAGCCCAAGCCCTCCACCGCCTCGGTCCGAGCAGCATCCTATCGGCCACCCCGACCACCAGAAGTAGTGCGGTGACGCCTCGAGCTAGACCTAGCCGGCTTTCTCCGAACATCAGGTCTCGTCCGAGTACGGGAAGGAATAGGCTGTCCCTGCAACAAGAAATCAAATCAAATGCAAAGAAAATAGAAATATAAACAATGTAGAAATAAAGAGGAAAAGCTACCTCCCGAACGGTGTCGTCGCGACGACAAGAAGCCACGTTCCTCATCCGCACTAGCTGGCTCCGAAAGGTGTCTATGCACCTCGCCATCGCCATAACCACCTTGCGCGAGAACTGTCAAAGAAATAAAATCAGTAACAATATAAGACAGATATAAACAAATAGCAAATAAATAACTCAACCGAGTCTGGTGACGAGGAATAGATCGCTCTACGAAACACTGATCCTCAGGAGCCGAACGGATCATCTCCTCAATAGGCCCGTATGTCCCCTGATAGGGGATGGACACACGAGGGGGGACGAACTCAGTAGGCTGGGTCTGGAAAAAAGCAAACCAAAGTGAATAAAATACCACTTGGGGGCTACTTAGCAAAAAGATAAAAGACAAAAATCATACCGCTGCCTCCTCAGACAAAACAAAGGTAAGAGCTAACAACGGCAGTAAATCCTCCTCGTAGCATCGCCGCGAGCTAGCATGAGATCGCCAAGGAGTACCAGCAGGCGACCTCTCCGACAAGTTGAGCAGCATCGCGTCATGAAACATGTGGCGTGGCGGAGGAGCAGGGACGTCGAAAATCTCTTAGGAGTGCTGAATAGCAACTTTCTCTCCTAGGTACACCGCCGCCTCATACCTCCCCTAGAAGTAGCGACGCTCAACAGTGTACTACGCAGCCAGCACAAGAATAACCAGACCCCCCCATGGCCAGTATAACACACACGGTCAATAGTCGTCTGGTTACTGAAGCGACCTCCCCAACAGGCGCCAACAGGGAGCTCGCGTGGAGATTGTCTAGCTAGCGCAAGTGAAGGAAAGTACTCGTAGAACCAGATCTACAAAGATAAAAGGATATCAGAAGGTGCTAATAAGAGTTTAGAGCTAACTTTTAAGAGATAAAGTGTACCTCTACGACTCTCCAAAAGCTAGAGAGAGCGATGTTTCCTATGTAGGACCGATGTCGACAAGAGTCTCGTAATCCCCGCAAAAAGTCAGCGTAGGCCAAGCTGGCCCAATCGTAAGTCCTGATCAGCTGAAGATAGCGGAGAGCAGGAAGGTAGTAAAGCTGCACCTGACTACCCTTGTTAGGAGAAAAGGTCCTGACAGCAAAATAAGTGCAAAGTTGCGCACCCGCTGCTCTCGGGTGGTCACATCGTCTTCAAAAGCCATCGTTAGAGTCGACCGGCGAATGCACCTGGAGCTAAATTGTGATGGTTCTACCTCAGCACGGGCCTAAACAGCAATCAGATATCCAACAGCTTGTTGACGACAGGAGAGAAAACACTAATGGAGCTGTCGAACGGCAGCGCGGTCGAGCGAAACTCCAATCCCGAGATGAGACTAAAGTCGGCTGAGTTGACAATCATCTCACCCTAAGGAAAGTGAAAAGTGTTGGTGGTAACCTAGAAGAACTCCCCGAAAGTGCAAACCATGCGGTGGCCCGCGGCGAACGAGTACATGGCCTGCGTAGCCCGGAACAGGACAGTCAGCCCACAAGACTCCCAAAGAAGTCGCAGCCCGCCATCCTGGCTGAAGTAATTGTTGTACATCCTGCCTAGGGTCTCGTTTCCCGAGCCATGGTTGCGCGTCCTACCACTAGCAATCCCACGACGCACCCTCTCAGAAATGTGGTGCTCGGGGCAAAGAACAATGTCCGCTCGTCCCACTCAGGGAAGGGACCGAGGGAGGTGGACGGGTCGGCGTCCTCCTGAACGGGCTCGTGCTCCGTCGTGTGTCTCGGGATTGGGAACTGGAACCTCGCTGTCTAGCCATACTATATTATGCAAAATAGACAAAAATTAAGGCTATATAGTATCTAAGGTTTGCCTAGCCGCATGATACTATGTTCGCAAAAAACTGAGTACGTAGTACTAAAACAGAGCACAATTTCAATTCAAGCATGTATGGCATTTTTTCAAGAAATCAAAAAATTTCTTGCAATTTTATGATAATTATCATGACAAATTGGACAAGAATTTCTAGCAAAAACATCATGAACGAGCCACATTGTTCTCCCGACCATAAGAGGTTTAACAATGGTGAATCGCTCGTTTCTTCACTAAATTGAGTCAAACAAGTCTCAAAATACTCCCAAGGCAATATATAAACATAATCAAGCAATTTCATGTTATAAAATTTGACAAACAAAGCAAATTAAGTAATATAAGTTTCGAATTTTTAAGAAATTCGTGAATAAACATATGCAAAATTCAGCAAAATTCGAGTCAGTTTGCAAAAACCTTACATAGATCAGCAAAGTAGATGAACAAAGCTTTGATTTTCAACAAATTTGAACGAATTTGGTTGAGAAACGAGCAAGAACGGACGATTCGAAGTTTTCGTGGCGAAACTCGAATGAAAAATAAGCAGTAGCAGCGAAATGAGGAAGAAAGGGGATTTATTCAGAAATCCCGACAGCAGCGTCGCACGACAGCTCGGTCGCCGCGCGACAGGGACAAATCGCGCCAACAACAAAGTTGCAGCGGCGACAGAACGCTAGGTCTCTTAGAATGATTATTTCAACCTCGTGCAACAATTTTCAGGTTCCTTGGTACGCTAGTTAGCCCCTATAAGCAATTTGACATGATTTAGTAATCGGCTCGGTTAATATTGCATTAAGCGATCGACCTGATAAATGATCGTCTCACTTAGCTTAAAGCGCCTAAACATTTGCTCATGGCAAAGGCACCAACATAATAGTTCATAAACAGAAAAGGCACCAACGCAATGGTTCACAATTCATAGGCACCGACATACTGGTTCTCAAGAAGCAAAAGCGCCGACGCACTGGCATAACAAAAGTAAGTTCAAGCGAACTTTAAAGGATCGACAAGTGTTGGTCTTCGGTGATATTTTTTGGAATATTATCGCAACAAATGAGGACGGCTTCAGGCGAAGCTGTAGACACCTAAAAATGTCTCCTAAAAACAAAACCCGATGATGAACAACCTTTCACCGCCATTATTGGTCGAGTTAACTATTAAATCTTGGAGTGCTTAAATCCATATTTCCATTTCATAAAACAACCCAACATCTAGCCCATTTCCCCAAACCATAACTTATTTCGTGTCTTTAAACCCAAAATAATTCATTTCGAATCCTTTAAAATCATTCATTTCGTGTCCTTTTATTAAAGACGTTTAATGCAGTTTTTTTTGGTCCATAATCTTGGTCCAATGATTGAATATTTGGATGGGGCTTTAAAATAGCTTTTCAACGATATATTATAAACCCAAATCCGAGTTATAACGAATAAGTTATGGCCAAAATATTAACCTGAGCCCAAACTGAATCTAAGCCCACCTTACCTACGACCCAATGATCATGTAGAGGGTCCAAATGATTTAATCCAACTCCTAAACCAATCAGGATTAATTAGAAACTTCTATAATTTTCTAAAAAGATCGTAATTATCCTTTTTGAAAAGATAAGATTAAATAGTTTGAAATTGAATAAAACTCCTTTTTTGAAAGTCCTAATTGTATCCGAATTGAAAGACGTTCAAAGTAAGACAGATATTATTTTTGTGCCGGATAGTTTTATCCAAATCATAGATGGTTGGATAGCCACTGAAATTATCTTTCCAATGATATATTATAATATCAAATCCGAGCTATAATGGAGAAGATATGAATAAAATATCAAACTCTATCAAAAACTGACACCACCTCACTATTTCGGCCATATCTTTTATTCGACAAAATATTTTAATCTGATTCAAATTGGGTTAGATATTATACTTCAAGAGATTTCCAAAAATATCTTATTTATCTTATTCTTATTTTTGGATCAAAAGATATGATAAAAACAAAAACCGCAAAACTGCTGTCTATCGCAAGAGTATTATTCCGATTCGAATTCTTATCTTTTCTTGATTCTTTGATCCCTCGTTTTTCTCTATTAATAGAGGTCATATCTCCCCTTTTTCAATCATCAACAATCTTGATCATCAAATAATTCTCTTCTCCCTCTTTAGCTTAAACACTAGCCTCCCTATTCTTCCATAATACTTCCCCTAAGCACTCCAAGGAGTCCATACAATACACGAAGTTCTATACTTAAACCAAGGTGTGAAAGTTATAATTAACTGAGGGTTTGGACCAAATCAACTCTACTTTTAATTTAATTTAATTCCATTTGATTTATATTTTTATTGAAGTTACTAACAGTTTATTCATGATGTAGCAATTCAAGGAAACGCAGAAAGTGAGTAATTAATCACTTAATTACTCTGATTTTTATTCTTGTTGCTAGTATCATGATTAGGCTAATTTATTATTTTAACGTTATTATTGTTAAATTGCTTCCAATATTAATGTTTATTCTATTTTTTATTCATGATCACCATATTGCTTGTTTAAAGGGAATATGTAATTGAAAATCACGCCTAATAAGATAATTTGGACAACCGGTTTAGGTTCCTTTTAATCTTGTTATTAATTCAAGTGATCACAAATATTTTAGAATTATATGTTGCATTAATATTCAACCAATTTAGCTTAATAATAGTTTGGAGCAAATTGAATCTTTGTTTGCATGTCTTTGAGCTCGCAGGAATCACTTTTCACTATAAGAATCGAGTAGAGGCCAATACGAGCGAATGTGACTCAATGACTCACTTCGTACTATCATCCCCGATCTTCCTTTCGTGGTTCTAACCCATATGAAGTTAGTAATCTCATGGATTATGAATGGGGTGTAACCTTCACAGGTCAATCGTTGTTGCTTTGGTTGTCCCTTTATCGTGGTTGCCTTTTATGATCCGTGAACGGTTTACAAGTTCCTTAAAAAACTTGTTGGCGGCTCCCTACTTTATTTGTCCCTAATCATATTATGTCAATTCCCACTTCTTAAGAGTGCCAAGAATATTCACACATACTTTAACGTAGGCGCACTTCGAACGACGCCTACAATTTGGCGACTCCACTGGGGAGGATTCTTGGTTATTTATCGATTTGAGTGATCGGTATTTAATTGAGATGAGTGGATGAGACTTGAAAGATTCTTGGATGGTGCGATTTAATTGGCATTGTCACATATGCATATGCATTTTAGCTTACCTATTTTGCCACAATAGTACGTGTTCTACGTATGTGGCTAGCCCGGGGGATTTATATATGCTCTATCAACCTGAAAACGCTCATGGCAATAAGGGTTCATCCGAGTTTTTAAATCCACCCAAACCATGGAGTCGATTTCTATTTCATCACAAACTCATGGAGCCACTCGTTGGCATACACCCTCAAGGGAGGCTGCCTTGCTAACGCGTTCAAACTCTTAACCATGGTACCCTTTGACACCCAAAAGCTTGACCATAATCGAACATAGAACTTGACTTTAGATTGCGAACTTCATTGCATCATGTGTGACGATATGCTTATATGTGAATTTTTTTTTTACTTTTTTTTTAAAAAAAAATTTCTCTTATCAAACCCTTTTTATTTTTTTTAGAGTCGAGTCATAGATTTTTTTTTAAAAAAAAAAAAAATTGAGTCAACCCGGATTTTAATTCTCGTATCCTGCATAAGAGTCAACTTGTTTTGGTCATAGCCGGAGTTCTAGAAAGAGTTACGTGTCGTGCCACCTATGGATCTGTAGCCCCGAGTTTTATCTTTCATTTGAAGTTAGGTTCGTCTCAATCAAAGTCACAGATAAAAAGTTATAACCGATATACTACAGCCTGTCTAGTTTAGATGTCTTTTTAGCATCAACTTTCTTTTTTTTTTTTTTTTTTTTTTTTTTATATCTTTTCGTTCAAGCTTGTCTTAGCCAAGTCCTTTAATCCATGTCAACTCGAATAACATAGGATTATAGATTTTTATTTTATTTATTTTTTATATCCATGAGTCCTAACTCTTCTAGAATTCTAGTCCTCTTCCTAGTTTCTTGTTATTTTTTGTGCTAACCTTAACATGTTTTCTTTGTCTTTGATTGTGGTTGATCTTATTTATCACTAATGATTGCCAATGGACCGTTTTCACCTAGTAAATAGCATAAACATTAAAATTGCACAAAATTAATCAAGTTAGTTTGTCTTTTAGTGTTCCGTGGTATTTGGTCATTGTGTCCTTTGTTTTTCACAACGTCCTCATGTCTAGCCATGCGATCATACCACGAGTCTTAATAAACTCACCTAATCACACATGTTGAGTCATTGCACATACTTTGTCTTTGAGTAATGCACTACATTGTTTATGATCGTATACTAGGACTATGCATGCGTCATTTTCCGTCGTAATAGGAATGAGTGGAGTATTTTTCCCATAAGATTTCAAAATTGTTTCATACAATCTTCCTTTCTAATCCGAGTATTGAGTGAATGCATTAAGTGAGTTCTTCCTTACACAGTACTTGAGTCTAAAGTCACTAGGCAATATTTGGAAGAATAAGGGGAACGTCACTCCTTCCTTCTTTCCTTCCGATCAAAGCATCAACATCAAGAAACTTTTTTTCCTCACCAGGCGGCAAGAAATTACTCATAAACAGCCATGAAGACAAAGCACGATGCAAGCTTCTCACCAAGATTTCATGTTTTCTTCTTATTTTATTTCAAACCCTTCCCCCTAAAAAGTCTAGCATTAGTTCTCCTTATCCATATGTCTATATCTCACATTTCTTACCTTCTTCATAAATGAGCATCTCTTTCTTACATTCGATCACGTGATAAGAAAAAAATTTTAAAAAAAATCATCAATTGCCGAACTAAACACAAGGTACACCAATGACTTGAGTCACTTTGCAACCCTGTTATTCCCCATTAACCACTCAAATCACATATCCATTTCTTCATCAACCACTTTGAGCCTCGTCTAACGTTTGGCCTTCATTTCTTCAATCCACATTCACTTAACCTAGGGATTGGAAGATGCGTAATTGTATAACATTCAAAAAGAAAGTAAAAAAAAAAAAAGCAGCAAAGCAACAATAAAACAATGTCTAAAGGCAAGTGTTCCAATGTCTTTGATATGAACACGTCTGAAATTGCATCTCTCATCGAGTGCTTGGTACTGTGCCTGAGAAACATGAATGGTAAGTGAGTGATGGACCGCATGATCTGAGATTGCCTACATTGTAACAAAAGAATGAAAAAAATGTTGAAAATAAAACTTGCAAAGTCTAATACATAATTTCATATCTTGGGGGCTTCTCTTTGGTCTTGAGCCTTTTATGCCTTTCTTCCTTAAACCATCAGCTTAACTTCCTTACAACCCTTGAAAGACCTCTTTGAGGTGTACACACAATTGTGCAAAGTTTGGCTAGAGCTACGTTTGGCGTGATTCCTAACGGATACGTAGGCAACCTCACATCGAGGTGCGGCAACATTCATATTCATATCCATGCTTGATCAAGTCAAAGAATATCCAATGCTTATCCCTATGACCCTATCCATTTAGAGCTAGACTTGGGGGCTTGAACCTTCACAATATATCCTACCTAGCCTAAAGAGTTACCATCTCGACTCTTCTCACATCTATTTCCCTCACCATAGCCTTTGCAGCCCCACCTTAGTATCACTTTCACACACTTCTTTCACACATACATAGCCATATCATCTTTCCCTTAGGAACCCTTCATCATGGAATCTTTTTTCAACACTGTGCATGTTTCATTATCTTTCAGGACAACATTCATTAGAAGAAACATTGTATACTTGCTTAGCTTCCTGACCTGAGAAATATTCATTGTTTCACGCATCGCATAATGTGCTGAGCAACATTTTTTAATCATAAGAAGCATATCGTGCTTAGCTCCTTGACCTAAGCAACATTCATAATCACTTCATCTATATACGTGCTTAGCTTCCATACCTAAGTGACGTTCAAGATGGTTTTTTACACCATATATGATGCTTAGCTCCATGACCTAAGTTCATTCATCTATCGTGTCACATTATGTGATTGTCCTTAGCCTCCTGGCCTAAGGACATACATCATGCATACATTATTTTCAAGACAAGCAATTCAATCCGTACGATTCATTTCGTCTTGCTCAACAAGAAAGTTCAAAAATTCTTCCCTTTTTCATGTCTTTTCTTTCAAGGAAGTTGAAAAAACTTTTTCAAAATTTTCTCATCGAGGGAAGTTCGAAAATAAAACTTCATTTTTCACGTCTTTCTTTTTCAGGAGAAAGTCGGTACCCTCCACTAGTATCATGACAAAAATGATGGAAAATTTTTGCTTTTGCATTTTCGGTTGCTTGTGTCTGCACACACACACTCAAACTATACACACACAATCACAAGTCATAGTCATGTCATATCGTGTCAAGTCAAACTTGGTCAAGTCAGTTGGTCAAGTCAATCATAATGTATATGAGTCCCTTGGCAAATTTTATTTTGCAGGTCTCAATTACAGCCCACGTCGGGGGACAAGCGGACCATCTACAGCCCACGTCCGGGGAAAAGCGGACCATCTACAGCCCACGTCCGGGGACAAGCGGACTATCTACAGCCCACGTTCGGGGACAAGCGAACCATTTACAGCCCACGTTCGGGGACAAGAGAACCAACTACTGCCCACGTTTGGGGACAATCGAACCACCATCATTTCATGACGCGAGGTTCTCGATATACAGATACTTGCAATCTCATCATCTGTCGACTTTCCTCAAGCGTGGAAAGTATAATCCGGTGGATTTCTTCAAGCATAGAAAACAGCCAAATTCCTTTGTCAGCTTTCCTCAAGCATGGAAAGCATTATCAGGGGATTTCTTCAAGCATAGAAAAACGCCAAAATCATACGTCGACTTTCCTTAAGCATGGAAAGTGTCATCCGGTAGGTTTCTTCAGGCTTAGAAAGCTACCAAACTCAACTGTCGACTTTCCTCAAGCATGGAAAGCATTTCAAAAAACGTCATACGGTGGATTCCTTCAAGCATAGGAAAATACCAAACTCATTTGTCACTGATACACTGGTGTCAGATAAGCGTTCTATCCCTTTACTCTTTTATCTGTAAATTAACATTTTTTGCAGGTATCGGCGTATACAGAGTGATTTAGGATCGCAGAACGTCTTAAATCATTCTCCGTGCCTATCGACTACTTTGACTGTCGTTTTTGAAACTGACGTTTCTACAAACTCGGTCAAAGTGGGGGTTTCTGTAGACGCCTAAAAATGACTCCCCAAAACCAAACCCGATGATGAACAACCTTTCACCGCCATTATTGGTCGGGTTGAGTATTTAATCTTGGAGTGCTTAAATCCATATTTCCATTTCATAAACCAACCCAACTTCTAGCCCATTTCCCCAAACCATGAATTATTTCGTGCATTTATACCCAAAATAATTCTTTTCGTGTCATTTAAAATCATTCATTTCATGTCCTTTTTATAAAAAAGTTTAATCCAGTTTATTTTGGTCCATAATCTTGCTACAACGATTGAATAGATGGATGGGGCTTTAAAAGAGCTTTCCAACGATATATTTTAAGCCCAACTCCGAGTTATAACGAATAAGTTATGGCCAAAATATTAAACTAAGCCCAAACCAAACCTAAGCCCACCTTACCTACGACCCAATGATCATGTGGAGGGTCTAAATGATTTAATCCAATTCCTAAACCAATTAGGATTAATTAGAAACTTCTATAAGTTTCTAAAAGATCTTAATTATCCTTTTTGAAAAAATAAGATTAAATAGTTTGAAATTGAATAAAACTCCTTTTTTTGAAAGTCCTAATTCTATCCGAATTGAAAGACGTTCAAAGATAGATATATATTATTTTTTTGCCTCATATTTTTTATCCAAATATTAAATAGTTGGATATCCCTTGAAATTATCTTTCCAATGATATATTATAATATCAAATCCGAGCTATAATGGAGAAGATATGAATAAAATATCAAACTCTATCCAAAACTGACACCGCCTTTTTATTTCGGCCATATCTTTTATTCTACAAAATATTTTAATTTTATTTAAATTGGGTTAGAAAGTAGACTTCAAGAGATTTCCAACGATATCTTATTAATCTTATTCCAATTTCTGGATCAAAAGATATGATAAAAACAAAAACCGCAAAATTGATGTCTATCGCAAGAGTATTATTCCGATTCGAATTCTTATCTTTTCTTGATTCTTCGATCCCACTTTTTTCTCTATTAATACAGGTCATATCTCCCCTTTTTCAATCGTCAACAAGCTTGATCATCAAATAAATCTCTTATCCCTCTTTAGCTTAAACACTAGCCTCTCTATTCATCCACAATACTTCCCCTAAGCACTCCAACGAGTCCATACAATACTTTAAGTTCTATGCTTAAACCAAGGCGTGAAAGTTATAATTTATTAAGGGTTTAAACCAAATCAACTCTACTTTTAATTTAATTTAATTTCCATTTGATTTACATTTTTATTGAAGTTACTAACAGTTTATTCATGATGTAGCAATTCAAGGAAACGCGGAAAGTGAGTAATTAGTCACTTATCTACTCTAATTTTTATTCTTGTTGCTAGTATCATGATTAGGCTAATTTATTATTTTATTTTACTAACGTTACTATTGTTAAATTGCTTCCAGTATTAATGTTTATTCTATTATTTATTTATGATCACCATATTGCATGTTTAAAAGGAATATGTAATTGAAAATCACACCTAATAAGATAATTTGGACAACCGGTTTAGGTTCTTTTTTAATCTTGTTATTAATTCAAGTGATCACAAATATTTTAGAATTATATGTTGCATTAATATTCAACCAATTTAGCTTAATAATAGTTTGGAGCAAATTAAATCTTTGTTTGCATGTCTTTGAGATCGCAGGAATCACTTTTCACTATAAGAATCGAGTAGAGGCCAATACGGGCGAATAAGACTCCATGACTCACTTCGTACCATCATCCCCGATCCTCCTTTTGTGGTTCCAAACCATATGGAGTTAGTAATCTCATGGATTATGAATGGGGTGTAACCTTCACGGGTCAATCGTTGTTGCCTTCGTTGTCCCTTTATCGTGGTTGCCTTTTATGATCCGTGAATGGTTTACAAGTTCCTTACAAACTTGTTGGCCGCTCCCTACTTTATTTGTCCCTAATCGTATTATGTCAGTTCCCACTTCTTAAGAGTGCCAAGCATATTCACACATGCTTTAACGTAGGCGCACTTCAAGCGACGCCTACAGAAGCAATCTTCGATCATGTTCCCTGGCTTGTAGAAGATGGTCACAAAGCGGTAGAAGGTCGTTTCAGGTGAAGCAGTTTTCGATAGTTTTCTCTGGCTTGCAGAAGACTATCACAGCGGAAATTGTAGGCATTTATAGGCGTAGCAATCTTCATACGGTATCCCCTAACTTGAGGAAGATCGTCAAAGCTCTTTGTTCAGAGACACGTGGACATATCAACATCAAAACAGCAAGATAGCGTTCCCTAGCTTGTAGAAGGTTGTCACAACAACGATGCAGCAACAATCGATTACTCCTAGAGATGTGTGCTCGACGATGCAAGATACACGTTTCTTAACTCTCTTATCTGTTTTAACTAACGCTAGTTTGCAGGTATCGGCGTTACAAGAATGATTTAGGATCGCAGAATGTTCTGAATCATTCTTCGTCCCTATCGATACTTTGACTTTTGTTTTCAAAACTTGAGTTTCTCCAAACTCAATCAAAGTGGGGGCTTCTGTAGACACCAAAATGTGTCTCCCTAAAACCAAAACCAGTGATGAATACCTTTCACGTCGAATCATAATCGAATGAAATGAAAGTGTGGAAAGTCTAGCGTTGCGGTTAGTTTTAATTCTCTTCTTTCTCTCTATTTTTGAAAACCTATTTTATGAAAATAGCCAATCCAGTTTAGTTTGGTCCATAGCAAGGGTCCAATAATAGTTTAGTTTGATTGGGCTCGAAAAGATCTTTCCAACGATATATTATAAGCCCAATTCCGATGAATAATGAGGAAGTTATGGCCAAATTGGTAAATTGGGCTCGGTTTGATCTTTATATGCGGCCCAATGATCTAGAGGAGCGCCTATTATGATTTATCATTCCTAATGCAATTAGGATTGATTATAGTTTTCTAGATTATTCTAGAAGGTTCTTTTGAATCCTAATGTGATTAGCATTGACAATTGAGTTTTAAGAGTTTTATTTAAAATAAAAGAAATGTTTTAAAGGAAATTACAGTTTTACCCCTCGTACGCTTAAATTTTATCAAAATATGAAAACGTGTGAAAAAATTGCCTGCAGCGCCGCACCACAAGCTGTCGCCTCGCGACAGAGGCTTGTGCGGCGATATCGTCGTGTTTTATTCTTCTTGAAACTCTGATTCTTTTTTATCATATTCCGGCTGATTTTCGTTATAAATAGCCTCCTTAAACCTTCGTTTTTAATCATCAACTCTAATCAATTTTCCATCAACTCTCATCAAGAATTTCTTGATATTCTCTCTCTCTCTCTTTTCTAAACCAACCTTTTCACAAACAAAATTCCGCATTCACAAGATCTAGACACACCTAGCCTAATTCGAAGTTAACTTCGCCCTAGACGTGAAAGGTTTGGTATTTTTGAGGGTTTGGTCCCAAATCCCTCTTTCAATTATTTAATTTAATTCTTTGATTTTATTATTTTCCTTGAAGTTACTAACGTGTGTATTTTGTTATTAGAAAGAGGTACGAGGCATCCAAGTAAGTAATTTGATTACTTTATTGATATTTTTATATAAAAATCATGCTTAGATTATTTTGCTTCTTAGTATCATGTTTAGGGTTATAACTAAAAATTCCTAATATCAAGTATGATTGTTATGATGCTTCCTACTTTCTTTCCTAATAGCATGTTAGTATCATGTTAGGGCTAAGGCTTTGATCTTTATTGTTTAGTGACATGCTAGGGTTTGTTATTAATCTTGTTAGTATCATGCCTAGGATCTTGCTATTATTATGCTTTATGATAAACATGATTATTTTATTTATTATGTTTCTTGATGCTTATTTATTGTTATTGCTTGATCACACCTTTTATGCATGTTTAAAGGGAATTTGTACTTGTAATCACACTTAATAAGATAATTAATAATCTTGTTTAGGGTTAATTTGTTTATAATTCAAGTGATCTCCAATAATAGTTTTATTTGTGCATTAATATTCAACCAACATAGATAAACAGGTGTAATGTTAACATATTGATTGCATGTTAGTGAGAAAGTGCACATGAATACGAGAAGAATAAAGTAGAGGCCCATTTTTTAAGGCAGGTTTTTTCTCTTTTAAATTAAATTTGTACCTTCATCCCCGAACTTTCAGTCATGGTTCCAGACCTATTGGAGTTAACGATCTCCTAGATCGTTAAGGGGTGTAACCTTCACCCTATGAATGGTTTACAAGTTCCTAAAACTTGTTGGCGACTCTTTTGCTCTAGCTTCCTTCCCTTTGGACGCCATCGTACTTTAGTGTATGATCACAGTGGGGTTCAAGTTTGGGGTAATGCTTGAAATATTCCCTACAATCATGCATACATTTTTTAAAGACGAACGAGTCAATTTGACAAGAAGAAAATCTATGCAGTTCATCTCCCTTTGCTTAACAAAGAAGTTCAAAACTTCACCCTGTATTCATGTCTTTTCTCTTAGGGAAGTTCAAAAACCTCTTTAAAATTTTCTCAGTGAGGAAGTTCAAAACTCCTTTCCTTTTTTTCATCATCTTATTTTGCGAAAGTTCAAAAACTTTTTCAAAATCTTTTTCGAGGGAAGTTCGAAAACTCTTACTTTATTTTCACGTCTTTCTTTTTCGGGAGAAAGTCGGTACCCTCCACTCAAAACCATAAATGACGGAAATTTTTTCTTTTGCCTTTTCATTTGCATGTGTCTTTACACAAACTCAAATCACACACACACACACACAATCACAAGTCATACAAATGTCATGTCAAGTTAAGCTTGGCCAAGTCAGTTGGTCAGGTCAATAAGAGTTTATGCGAGTTCTTTTGTAAATTCCATTTTGTGGGTCTCAGGTACTACCAACGTTTAGGGATAAGTGAACCATCTACAGCCTACGTTTGGGGATAAGTGAACCATCTACAACCCACGTTTAGGGATAAGCGAACCATCTATAGCCCACGTTCTGGGATAAGCCAACCATCTATATCCCACGTTCGAAGAAAAGCAAACCATCTACGCCCCATGTTCGGGGAAAAGCAAAACATCATCACATACTCAATGATCATCATTCAATAGGCTGATCGAGGTGGAGTAGCTTACGATAGTATTTCCTAAGGCAAGGAAGCTATCTTCATCCAATAGGATGCTCGAGGCGGAGTAGCTGACGATAGCTTTTTCTGAGGCGAGGAAGCTATCTTCATTTAATAGGATGCTCAAGGCGGAGTAGCTCATGATAGCTTTTCCGGAGGCAAGGAATCTATCTTCATTCAATAGGCTGCTCGAGGCGGAGTAGCTCAAGATAATGTTTCCAGAGGCGAGGAAGCTAAGCTATCTTCATCCGATAGTCTGCTGGAGGCGGAGTAGCTCATGATAGCTTTTCTTTAGGCAAGGAAGCTATCTTCATTCAATGGGATGTTTGAGGCAGATTAGCTCACGATATCTTTTCCTGAGGCAAGGAAGTTATCTTCATTCAATAGGCTGCTTGAGGCGAGGTAACTCACGATATCTTTTCCTGAGGCGAGGAAGCTATCTTCAATCAGACAAGTTTTTCACCAAGCATAGAAAATTGTCGGTCTTTTCCACCTTTTAAGGCAAAGAAGTCAGCGACTATTACAGCGTTTCAAAGGCATGAAATCATCATCTAAAAGCGTTCTAGATGCGTGGAATTAACATTTAAGAGGGTTCTAGAGGCGTGGAAACATCATCTAACATCGTTCCTGAGTCGGGGAAAATAATCATCTAACAGGATTCTAGAAGTGTGGAATAATCATTTCCGAGGCGGGGAAAAATATCATGATAGTCTTCATCCGGTAGATTTCTTCAAGCTTAGAAAACTACTAAACATGTTTGTCACCGACACACTGGTGTTAAATACGCTACCTATCCCTTTACTCTTTTATCTGTGGAGCTAACACTAATCTACAAGTATCGACGTATACAAAGTGATTTAGGATTGCAGAACGTCTTAAACCATTCTCCATCCCAATCAACTACTTTGATTGTCGTTTTTGAAACTGACATTTCTACAAACTCAGTCAAATTAGGGGCTTCTATAGACACCTAAAAATGTCTCCCCAAAACTAAACTCGATTATGAACAACCTTTCACCACCATCATTGGTAGGGTTGAGTATATAATCTATGGAGTGCTTAAAACCATATTCAATTCAATACATTTCATAAACCAACCCAATTCCTAGCCCATTTTGCTAAAACCATAATTTATCTTCTTCTTTTCGTGTCCACATCACAAAATCGAGAGAAACTGATTTTGTAGCCCTATAATTTTGATCCAATCATTATTTGGTTGGATAGGCCTTTCAATAAAATTTTCAACGATATATCATAAGCCCAATTCCAATTTAAATGAAGAAAACATGAGCAAAACACTAAACTTAGCCCAAAACAGACACCCTTTCACTAAAACGGCCATATCTTCAAATCTACAAAATATTTTGACCTAGTTTTAATTGGTTTGGAATACAACTTGATAATCTTTCCAACGATATATTATATTCCTTATTCCGAGTTACGGACCAAAAGTTATCATAGTTTTAAAAACACATAAATAAAATTGGATTTGCCGCGTCACGACATATGCTGACGTGTCACGGTGCTTTATACCGTGTAATAGTATTTTAACCATTGTTGCGGCACAAATACCGTGACATGGTGTTTTCACTCGTTTTCTCCACGCTTAAAGCATCACTCGCTTAATGAATTTGGATGTTTTTAAGTGAAACAATACATCGTGTCATGGTATGCATTACCGTGCCACGGTGGACAGTATTGCGTTACGGTGCCCAATACCGTGTCGCGATGCACACATCGTGACGTGGTGATCAATTAGGGTTTTACCGCGGCGCTTATCCCTTCTAGGGTTTTGTGGAATCTCCTGTTAATTTCCTCTATAAATAGCTTCCTTATTTCTCCAGTTAGGGGCAACAAAAATAATTATGCTTCTCCCTACACCAACAATCATTCTCTTCTCCCTCTTTATCTTAAATATTGGCTTCCATATTCTCTCATTATACTTCCTCTAAGCACTCCAAGGAGTCATAAAAAACCTGAGGTTCCATCCTTAAACCAACGCGTGAAAGGAAGAATTAAGTGAGAGTTTGGACCAAATCAACTCTACATTTTATTTAATTTAATTATTTCAATTTGATTCATTTTTATTGAAGTTACTAACAATTTATTCATGATGTAGCAATTCAAGGAAATCAGGAAAGTGAGTAATTAATCACTTAATTACTCTTATTTTTATTCTTGTTGCTAGTATCATTATTAGGTTTATTTATATTTGATTTAACTAACAATTTAATGTTTAAATTGCTTCTAATATTAATGTCGATTTATTATATTTTTTAATATCACTATATTGAATTTTTAAAGGGAATGTATAATTGAATATCACACCTAATAAGATAATATGGAAAACCGGTTTAGGTTCCTTATTAATCTTGTTCTTTTATTGAAGTGATCACAATATTTTAGAATTATGTGTGCAATAATATTCAACCAATTTAGCCTAATGATAGTTTGGAAAAAAATTGAATCTTTGTTTGCGTGCCATTGATATCGTAGGAATACTTTTCACAATAAGAATCGAGTAGAGGCCAATACGGACGAATATGACTCCATGACTCACCTTCGTACGATCATCCCCGGTCCTTCTTTCGTGGTTCTGAACCATATGGAGTTAGTAATCTCATGGATTATGAATGGGGTGTAACCTTCACGGGTTAATTGTTGTTAGCTATCATTGTCTCTTAATCGTGGTTGCCTTTTATTATCCGTGAATGGTTTACAAGTTCCTTAAAAACTTGTTGGTGGCTCCTTATTACATTCCTTGTCCCTATCATATATGTCGACTCCCACTTCCTGTGAGTGCTAAGCTGTAAGGAGGGTGTGCCCATCGTAGGGGATCCTTCTCCTTATATGCCCATGGCCCATTAAAATCCTAGGACTTTACACTTGTCATGATGTACTAGGATTTGAATTCCTTATTGATTGGGGGACCTTGAATTAGAGTTGATCCTATCATTATGTTTTTCTGTACCTAACTAATAAGGAGTCCCAATGAGTTTTAGGAAAACTCATAAACCTCGTGCATGTCTTTCTCCCAAATAGAGTTCAGGGGATATTTAGCACGACTCCTAAGTTTACCCATGCCCACATTGGTCTACTTATACCAGAAATGAGTTCGGGAGCGAGGGTACTAAAATAATGTTCCCTTTAGTAGAGTCTTCTAAACCTTCTATGATTGTGTCTCCTTCAATCCCTTCTTTTTCAGAACCTATTCCTAGGATAATCAATAGCCAAGTCCCAATGGACGTTTTTTTATTTGATGTAATGATTTACAAATTCAATAATATGTCTTTATTCGCTTACTCCTCGTTTCATTTTCTTACCCAATATGATGAGAATTGCTTTGCTAACAATGAAAAGGATAAAGAAATAAATAAAGCAGAGGAAACACTTGAAAATAAAACACCGGTGATTGAAGACACCGAAACGGTTAATATTTTAAAAGATCCAACTGTTAAAAGAGAAATTAAATTGGTTTAACCATTAATCAAGAGGAAAGAATCAATTTAATAAATCTACTAAAAGAATTTATCGATGATTTTGCTTGGTAATATGAAGATATGCCAGGAATGAATAGAGAAATTTCTCAACACACTATAACACTTATCCCAGGAAAGAAACCTATAAAACAAAACTTACGTCGAATAAAACCCGACGTAGCTCTTAAAATAAAAGAAGAAGTACATAAGCAAATAACTGCTGGTTTTATCAAGGTATCCAAATATCCCGAATGGGTCTCAAATGTGGTACCAGTTCCTAAGAAGGATGGCAGGGTAAGGATGTGTGTCGACTATAGAGGTCTAAATAAGACAAGTCCAAAGGACGACTTCTCTTTATCACACATCGATATTTTAGGAGCCAATACAGCAAATCATGCGCTTCTCTCGTTTGTCGATGGATATGCAGAATATAACCTGATTCTCATGGCTAAAGAAAACATTGAAAATACTACTTTCATAACACCTTGGGGCACTTACTGTTACACGGTGATGTCATTCGGGTTGAAAAACGTGGGTGCCACTTACCAAAGAGCAGCAACTGCTTTCTCCATGACATGATATATAGAGAGGTCGAGGTATATGTAGACGATATGATTGTAAAGTGAAAGGACAGTCCAAGACACCAAATAGCCTTAAGAAAATTCTTTAAGAGATTATGAAAATATAACATGAGGATAAACCCAATGAAGTGTGCATTTGAAGTCGCCTTAGGGAAACTCTTAAGCTATGTAATTAGCTCTAGAGGAATAGAGATAGATCCAACTAAGATAAAAGCAATCATGTCATGCCTACGCCCAAAACCGAGAAACAAGTTCAAGGTTTTATTGGCTGATTGCAACATATAAGTTGGTTCATATCCAAACTCATTATGATATGTGAACACGTATTCAAGAAGCTTAAGAAGAATGTAACAGTAAACCTAAATTTGAAATGGGATGTAGAGTTGAAATGGGATGTAGAATTGTCGGAGTACGAGCTGTATTATAAACCTAGAGTATCAATTAAGGCACAGGCCTTATCGGTTTTCATTGTGGAAACTTCATACAATGAAGAAGAAGAAGAATTGGGAACATAGCAGGTATCATTGGACGGTTCAGCGACAACAACTGGATCTGGGGCGGGTGTTGTGATAACAGCCCCAGATGGGGAAACTTTTGAGTACGCTCTAAAGTTCAAGTTCAAAGCTACCAATAACGAAGCTGAGTATGAGGCGGCCATAGCCGGTATTCAGCTGTTGATGGCGGCAGAGGCAAATCAGTCTTTAGGACCAATTGTTTTGCCTCTGTCGCTATCGACAACATAATACCGGCTATAGCCGCCTCATACTCAGCTTTGTTATTGGTAGCTTTGAACTTGAACTTTATAGCGCACTCAAAAGTTTCCCCATCTGGGCTACTATCACAACACCCGCCCCAGATCCAGTTGTTATTGCTAAACCGTCCACTGATACCTGCCATGTTCCCAATTCTTCTTCTTCATCATTGTATGAAGTTTCCACAATGAAATCCGACAAGGCTTGTGCCTTAATTGATACTCTAGGTTTTCAATGCAGCTCGTACTCCGACAACTCTACATCCCATTTCAATAACTGGCCCAACGTATCCATCGTTTGCAGCGCCTTCTCTAATGGATGATTTGTTAGCACCTCTATCGGATGAGCATCAAAGTAAGGCCGCAGCTTCCTGGCCGCAATTACCACTGCCAGCGTCATCTTTTCTATTACAGGATATCTACGCTCTGCGGCATTGAGGACACCTCGTTCTAGTCTTCCAACCGTTGGAAGGGGTCTCTTATGATTTCTCACCACCTCCAATGCTTCAGCCTGATACTTTCCCTATTCAAAGGTTTTGTTTTGCCGTAACACCACAAAAAACGAAAGCGCCTTATCAACTGATTTACTGATGAAGCGAGTTAGCCCTGCCCCTGCCATCCTGTCCGTAAGCCTCTGTATATCTCAAAAAAAATTAGTCTGTTTCATTTCAAGGATTGCATTCACCTTATCAAGATTTGCATCGATACCTTGTTCACTCACCATAAAGCCCTAAAACTTCCCCGATTGGACCCTAAAAACACCCTTTTCTTGATTCAACTTCATCTAATATCTTCGGAAGGTATTAAACGTTTCTTTCAAGTAAGATATGTGATCTTCTTTTAACCTACTCTTCATAATTGTTTCATCTACATACACTTCTACATTTCGCCCCTTTTGTTTCTCAAATATCTTATCAACAAGCTTTTTATAAGTTTCCCCTGCATTTTTTAACCCAAACGGCATAGCTTTATATTAATACACTCCAGCATCCTTTATGAATGTCGGTTTTGCTCTATCCGACTTGTGAAGGCTGACCTGGTGATATCCAGAAAATGCATCTAAGAAATTGAGCATCGCATGGCCGGAAGTGGAGTCTACCAGCCTGTCTATCCGTGGCAACGGATAACAATCCTTGGGGTAAGCCTTATTTGGGTCCGTGAAATCCACACACATTCGCCATTTTTCCGTCAACTTTTTAACCATTACAACATTCTCTAACCATTCTGGATATGTGCATGGTTCTATAAACCCCGCCGTTAAGAGTTTGTTAACCTCAGCTTGTATTGCTTCAATCTTTTCTGTTGAGAAATTACACTTCTTTTGTCTTATCGGCCTGAATTTTCTATCAATATTCAGCTTGTGCTCCATAACCTCAGGATGTATCCCAGGCATCTCATCCGCCGAGAAGGAAAACACATCTGTATTCTCCCACAACAGACTAATTAGATGGCACCTCATGTCAACATCCATATCTACTTCAACTTTGACCTTCCGACTAGGATCTCCTGGTTGAAGTTCAACTTGCACCGTTTCTCCTCCTGGTGACGGCCTTAGTACATTTCTAGCCTTGTATCAAAATTTTCCATTGACATATCTCCTACCGTTGGCTCCCTTTCTCTTTTAGGGTTATTCGGTATCGGACCCTCCTGCACCGGATACTTTAGAGCTATCACATAGCATAACTTTGCCATCACCTGCCCCCTGTGCACCTTTTCTACGGCTCCCAAATTTGACACATAGGCTATTGTCAGGTGATACGTTGATACTACCGCTTGCACATCATGAATTATCGGCCTTCCAATAATAGCATGTAAGCTGATGGTACATTAACTACCAAGAACTCTGCCATCACGTCCCTTTCCACCGGCCCATCACCTAGCCGTACAGGTAAAACAATGCTTCCTTCCGGCCTCACCATTTACCTAGTAAATCCAATTACTAGATAGGTTACCTGCGTCAGATACTGCCTCCCAATCATCATTTCATTAAATTCTTGTATGAATAACACATTTTCTGAGCTGCCGCCATCCACCAAGACACTTTTTATATCAACCCCATTTATCTTCGTTATCAGCACTAGAGGGTCATCATGAGGAAAGACATTTCCCTTTGCATCTTCCTTTGTAAACACCACATCAGAAATACAGGTAGGTCGAGGACGACTATCAGCATCCAGAGCATTGATTATATGTTGGTGCTTCGATAGGTGCCTCCTTGCCCCACTTATTGTTCCTCCATGAACCGGTCTCCCAGTTATCACATCAACCCTTTTCCCCGTTGACAACGGTCGCAAGCCTCCATCCCCTTGCCTAATAATTCCGGCTTGTGGCCTTTCGGGCCTTGCTTCCTACCGCTGGCGCTCTATCGGTCGGTATTGCGAAGGTTGGTTTCCTCCCGCATTCAACCGGTATTGGGCCAGGTGCCCCTTCCTTATCAGCTCCTCAATGTTATCTTTCAACTGTGTACATTCCTCAGTGTAATGGCCCACATCCCGGTGAAACATACAGTATTTCTTAGCATCCCTTCCTTTTTCCCTCATAGGTATGGGTCTCACCCATCCTTCTCAGTTCTGATTGACAGAATGTAAAGCAGCCCTCGACGCATTCAGCGGTGTGTACGAACTATACCGTATTGGTGCCTTGGCACCCCTGACCTCCTGCCGACTTCCTCCTCCCCTTACTAGGGCCGAATTTCTTGGCCTTCTTACTCCTGAAGATCCTCCATCCGACATAGGCTAAGCTTTATCGGCAGAACCAACTCGACTGCTTATTTTCATTAGTTCTTCACTTTTTATGTAATCATGGGCTTTGTTAAAAGCCGCTGCTATTGTCGATAAATTCTTTCTGGTTAAGTACCTCTTAAACTCCGAGTCGTTAAGACCATCCATTAATCCCATAACCGCTATCTCTTGCTGCAATTTTGGGATTGTGTTTGCTTCATTGTTAAACCTCTTAATGCAGTCCCTTATAGACTCATCTTCCTTCTGCACGATTACCATTAATTCTCCTGAAGTTCTCTGCCGTACAATGTTGCTGATATACTGCCCACAAACATTTCAGTTAGCTTCTCAAAGCTTTCTACCGTTCCATTTCCCAAATTGTTAAACCAATCTGCTGCAGCCCCAGTCAGAGTGGTTGGAAAGACCTTGTACCATACGGCATCCGAGTAGATGTATAAGATCATATGTCCCTTGTATAAGGTTATATATCTACTTGGATCTTCCCTTCCATCGTACCTACATGTCGACATTTTGATCTTCTCCATAGGCTGATCCAAGATACTCTGCGCAAACGGTGATGCCGTTAACTAGACCACTGTCCGCACCATCTCTTGCCCTACAATATGCAAACCTCCTTGCCAATGAACTCTTGTACTAGCGACATGGCCTGAGGATTAATCTTGGACTCCCACCGAGTCGCCTGCACGCACTCTTACCGGCAATTCTTCGTACCGGCGTCTCTGTGAACTTGCTTATTGGTTGAACTGGTTGGCAAGGTTTGCAATTTGGCACCCCTCCTGCAGCCTGGGTTGCCTCAGCTTCTTTTCTTTTCTTACTTATAGCATTCATTACCAAATCCTTAGGTGTAAACTCAGTCATTGGTCTGGAACTGCTCCAGCTTGCCCTTCTGGGGTTAGCAGCATATTAAATTGATTTTCCTCTAGGGTATGAGTTTCATCATCCACTACTTTCTCTGGTTGTATTGTTTCATTTCCTGCCGCTATCCTTTGATTAGCCACCCTACTAATCACAAGAGTTTCCTGATTTCCAATCATGATCGGTTGATTGCTATATGTCTTTGTGAGGTTCTGAGGCGATAAAAGTGATCAATACCCCCTCCTTCTAGCTCCAAATTGTTTTGGTTAGGATCCGATAACCCGAAAGTCAGAGTCCGAGATCCATGAAGCTCCTAAGGTAGCAGAGGTTAGATTACCCTGGGGTGATTCGGGGAAAACCACTCCGATGATAAAGTTAGAAAGTGTTTAAGAAAGAGATAAGAATTTATGTAGAGAGAGCAAGTAGAGAGAGAGTCATAAATGCTACCTTGATTAGAGGATTAAGCTTGACTATTTATAACCCTTCCAAATGACAGGTGGCTGCATGGCATGCAAAGTACCTTGTGCCATGTGTCAAAGCGTTGTTGCCACGTGCCGATCACTGATAAGCCGACATATCTTCCTTATGCATGGATGCCGATATGTTTGGTAGTTGCTGAGGATCCGTACCCAGATAAGATATCGGCCTTTTATGCGCTGTCAGCCCGTTTTCTATATCTCCCCATACATGCTGAATGTTATTTTTCAAATTAATGGGATTTTTTTTTCGATGCAAAAGAGAGGAGAACCTCTAACAAAAGAAAACACACTAACCGAAATAAAAACAAAGAAAGGAAAAAAAAAACAAAACAGAAAACAAAAGCACACCCTATGAAAAACAAGCTAGCTACCCTCTCTCATTGGATATCTAAAACTATGGCATTAAAATTCCCTCCCCCCCCCCCCCCAAAAAAAAAAAAAAAAAAAAAAAAAAAATTAAAATTAAAAAAAACTAATTTATTTCTCTTTAATAAAAAATAAAAAAAAAAAACCAAACCATAAAGTGAACCAAACTAGCTCGATGGAAAATAAGAAATAAATAATTTCCTTCCAAGTTAATAAGTTAGCTACTTTTGTAATTAATATTGATAAGTAGCCGTTTTGGTAAATAGTTTTGTAAAAGTAGCCACTTTGGTAAAAGATCCCATTTTAAATTTAAAAATAAGAATGCATCTAAATTCAAAATCAAACAAAAAAATGAAAAAATAAAATGATAATCTCATAGCCATTCATTAAAACGCTTTCTCTAAATAAACAAACCCGAAAAATCTTGTAGATTTCTCGCATATCTTCACTTACATTGTTCAAATTTAATTTAATGCGATCCTTATAATTCCAACTCTGTTTTCATGGCGCATAATCGAAACCCATTTGACCAAGATATAAATTCTTTCGCGGTAAGATCTCTTTCTCTTTGAAAGCATGTTTGAAATTTCAATATTCTTTGATTCCCTTGAATATGTAGATAAATGTCATATAGTATCATAATTTATTATTGTCATTGTTATATTCTTTTTCCATTTTTCTTCAATATGTAAGATCTATTATGATTTGTATACAATGCATATTTAAACCCCCTTTTCCCCTTTTTTTTTTTTTTTGGCACGACAATGTATTTGTGCTTACATAGGCACTTAGAGTTTGATTCATGGACACCTTTGAGAAATATGTAGTCAAAATCATTATAATGCTTTAGTTGTTGTTTCATATGTTAGATGTGGATTTCTAGTTTAACTATTGTTTAGGAAGAAGGCTACTGAGTACAAATATAATTATAGAAGTTTAATTTACGGGGATTTTATTTTCTAACTAGTTATTGGCCCGGGCGATACCCCGATACATCGTAAATTTTAATTAAGTTTGATCAAAATTAATAAAAATTATTAATGTTTAACAATACAGATTATTAATAAATGAGTGAAATATATACGGAGTAATAATCTATACGATCTTTCATTAATATATATTTAAAATAAGCATGTCAAATTTAAATTTAGAGGTTATGCATATGAATAGTTTTTGATGAAAATTAAACATTATTATAGAGAATTTAAGTTATGGAATTAAATTTGGAGGTTATACATATGAAGAGTTTTTTTTTTAATTAAAGTTATAGAGTTTTAATTAATGTCGATGGAATCAATTTATATTGGGGAAAGACGTGAAACATAGGATGCCACCTCACACACATGTGTCGCCTAGTCATATTGTGGGAATGGTGACACATGGCGTGATCATGTTGTTCCCTTGGGTTTTAATAATATTATAGATGAAAATTTGTAATTTTTATTACTTCCTCCGTTCCAAATTAAAGGACACATTTGAACTTTTGGCATTATTCATTAGATTTACTTTGACTAAGCTAGCATTTGTGATTTACAGTTATACAGAAACATATTCATGATAGATTCATTTTTTTGTGCACTTAATTAAAATTCAATTTTAGTTTTTGTCAAATTAATATAATCAAAGATATTTTCAATTGAATTTTTGCATTGACAAATTGATAAAAGAATTGTATCATCCAACTTGGAACAAATGAAGTATATGTTAGTTTGATTTGCATTAGGAATAGATAATACTGAACATTTGTTAACATATATGTGACTTTATATAGATTTGTCTTGGTAGTATCAGTCATAATTGTTTTTGTAAATTAGGGTATAGACAAATCGGGCATTAGTAACATTTACATTTTCAATAAAATGTTAGTTTTTGAGATTTGGCCCTACATAAATCTATTAGATAATGTAAAGAAAAACAGGAGAATATGCATAAAGCGGAAACTATTTTATATTCAAAGTTGTATCTTTAATGGTTGTTAATAAAAATTCCAGGATCAATCTAAAGAAAAAGGTACTAATCAATCCAACTTTAGTGGCGGTCCTTTTTACATGCCTGTAAGTGCATTCTTTTGACATCAATTGATAATTTATTGGGCATTCACATGTTTTTGTTTGGGGTTTAAACATCATCCTTATGTGTGAGCAAGTGTATACACATATATGATTATTATATGAATGCATACCTATGTGTGAAATATGTTTGTTGTTCAAAAGGTGATCTAGACTTGGTCAACAACTTAGATGATTAATTGTTGAAGTCATAACATAAGTGTTCTCTCATTCATACAAATTCTTTTTTGGAAAAATTGAAATCAGTAATCCCAATTTCTCAAAACAACCCCACCTTTAATACCATCTTCCCAAAAGCAGTCTCGTTTAACTAAAATAAGTTTGATAGGTTATATTTAAAAAAAAATCAAAAATAACACAACCACGGCACACACCTTAAGCACCAGTCCACCACCTTATATGGCCACCCTACCATCACACCACCATAACCACCACAACCTAAAAAAAAAAACCATCTTTTCCTTTTCCACACCACCAACAACCCTACCCTTCCTAGGCACCCTAGCCCTAGCCCACCAGGCCAACCCCTTCTTAAATCAAAACTCTCACATATCCCCAACTCCTGTAAACACTAGCTCCTCTTACTTGACCCCAACCCAATGGACCGGCGAAATTCCTCCACCTCCCCTCAAAATCCTACCCTGAAACCCATAGCACCACCTCTAAATCAAGCCTCATCCCACTTGATAGTGGCGAATCTAGGATTTGGGGAATGCATGTACGGAATTAAAAATACAAAGTAATATGTGAAGCATATGCATAAGTTTTTTTGCTATGGTATTAGTATTTACGTACACTATACAACATGAATTATAATTGAGTAACTAAATAAGTTTGGGAGTAAAAAAAAGAGAGTATCTATGATTTTGTTATTTGTAACTATAGGTCTCTTTGATCAAAAGTACTATTCTAAGGTGGAAAAAATTAACAAATATCACCAAAGAGACCTGTTATTTGTAACAATAGGTCTCTTTTATCAAAAGTAGTATTATGGCATTAAAAAAAGTTAAACATTCTAAGAAAACGCTTTTTAAAATAGGTAGTCTCTTAAAATTTTACACAAAAAGGCGGGGCATTAGTGGTTGTGAATAGGCGGTCTCTTTTGTAATCAATTTTTTTTAATTAAATTTTTTTCGCGGAATGGGGGTATAGCTGTACCTCTATGTACCCCCTGGATCCGCCACTGCCACTCGAAACCCCCACCTTAACACCACCCCTACCACAGATTTTGTAGAGGCCAATTTTGTTAATAAAAAAACCTTAACATTGGTTTCAAAGAGGGTAAGGAGATTTCAGGACAAAGGGGCATGGTTGGCTCCGGCGAACGGGAATAGGTAGCTAGTTCACGTGGGGAGGAGCCAACGAGGGAAAAAGATTATGAGGGGGCTAGTTTAATTTTATTATTTTTTGGAAATTTTGCAAAATGACACTACAATTCGCCACAAATTGGATTATTACATCGCAAAAAAATATATATATATATATAAAATAAAAAAAAATTAATAATAATAAAACTTAAAATATAACACCACAAAAATAAACCCCAAAAATTGATTTCACCACCATTAACAAATTTTTGGATGAAAATTCATTAGTGGGACCCATTACGACACATATAGTAATGCATTAGTTAAAAAAATAAAAATTATCTTAAGCCCAACCTACCCCCAACTTTACCGCCGGTAACACTCCTACACCCACTGTTGGTAACCCAACCCTGCCACCGGCACCTCCCCCTGCCCTACCTTGACCATAAAAATCACCCTTTCCCCTTCAACTCGCCGCGAAAATCACCCTTTCTCCTTCCCCCCCTCTTCAAAACCACACTAACACATTCAGCCCGCTGCAGAAACCACTCCCATTTCCTTAACCCTATTGGTGGCTAAAATCGGCCAATCGAGGGTTGCCATGATCAATTTCGGTCGTTTTAAGGGTGGAAGGTAAGAAAGGGTGGTGGGGTGGGTCAAACTGGTTTCGTTTACCAGATTTTCGGTACTGGCTAGGGTTGCGGTGTCTCATGTTGGGCTAGGGTGCTGCGTCATGCTACTAGTCAACTTGGGTGGGTTTCACAAGTGCCGGTGGTTGGGGAAGGGGGCTCCCAATGGTGGGGGTTTAGGGTTGCCGGTGATGGCGCTAGGGCTGGGTTAGGGTTTAGGATATTTTACTTTTTTTTAAAAAAATCAATGCAATATTGACACATGTACGTGGTGGGTCCCACTAATGAATTTCATTCAAGAATTCATTAGATGGTGGTGAAATCAATTTTTGGATTTTTTTTTTTTTTTAATCCAATTTTTGACAATTTTGTGGTGTGATTTTAATTTTTTTTTGTTTTTAAATTTAATTAATAAAAAACCAAAAAATTGACATGTGGCGTAACATTCTTATAATCGGTTACCAACTTAAAATACAGGTTAAAGGATTATTTTGGGGAGATAGTGGTTAAAGGTGGGATGTATCCTGATTTCGGAAAGGCGGAATCTATATTATAATTTAAGAGTCAGTTAATGAGGTTTCTCCAAAACCTCAATCCTCAACTCTCCTGAGTTTAGGTTTTTTTTTTTTTTTTTTATTATTATTATTATTTTTTTTTTAATAATCCCATTAAGTAACTTCCATAATTTTTTTTTAGAAAAACTTTCATCTTTCCTACAGAATATTATTTTTCTTTCTAAATATACATGTTACATATATACGATGCGCTAGCACGAATACACTATAGTAAGAATAAAAACAACAAAAACCTTTTTATACATCCGGTTTACACTAGTATTAGTGTACATCGAGCAGTATAAGGGTAACTTTTAGCTAATTTTAGGGTAATTTTTTGTCTTTCTTTGGGTAACTTTAAACATAATACAATTTTTATATAAAAATAGATAACAAGAAAAATTTTATAGAGGTAATTTAATTACATTCAATCACTAATAATTGATTTTTAGTCAATTAAAATGTGATTCTTTACTAATAAAGTATAGATAATTTTTATTTGAATTGAGTTACTCTTACACATATTGGGGTAACTTTTATTCATTTCAGGGGTAACTTATAATCATTTTATGCTATCTTTATAATGCATGTACAATAATTATTGTACAACCGATTTTTTTAAAATTTTGTGTAAACCCAATCGAATTCAGTGGGCTCAATTTTGGCTTCTCTAAATTGGGAAATATTCCCCTGTTTCGCAATTCACCAACATTAGTGCACATCACCATCATCATCATCATCATCAAGCTCCATCAAACAATCACCACTGCTCATCATCATCGTCTTCATCAAGCTTCATAGCAAGACCGTTCGCTCTTCATTAATTATCACATGAGAAACTCATGATACGGTTTTTACGCAACCAGAAATGCGCGGTCGCGATGTATGAGTGCGCGCCCCCGAACAATTAGAATCAAATTGACCTTTATTGAGGTTCGAATGGTGGTAGCTCAAGGTAGGCTTCGATTGCGGTGGTGGTTAAATGAGTTGGAGCTGCTTTGATTCGGTTGTTGCGGTGGAGAAGGGTGGCTGGAGCAGGGAGGTAATCGCAGTGGCTGAGCTGGTTATGGTATGCTATTGCGGGATGTTGGAGGAAGTTGGTGGTGAAGTCGGTGGGCTGCCGGAGTTTGTTGTTGTGGGAATGTTGCAAGCTGGTGGCTGCGGTGCGCGAGATTAATGGCAGCAAGGCTGTTGGGCTGAAATTGGTGGTTGCGGTTTGTAAATATTGGTGTTTCGTGGCTGGTGCTGTAGTGGCGCGCTTAGGGGCAAGGTGGCTGATTTGTGGCTGTTTCGTTGTTGTGAGTAGGGATGGCAATGGGTCGGATTTGGGTCGGGTCCACTGAGACCTAGACCCAGACCCAGACCCAGACCTGAAATTTCAGAGGTGGACCCAGATCCGACCCAGACCCATTGGGTCTAAAAAAATCAGACCCGGACTCGGGTCTAAAACGGGTCTAATTATGATTTTTATTAATTTTTTATAATTTTGTATATATATTAAAATTTATAATTATATTACTACTTTAAAATTATAAAAGATGCATTAAAAAAAAATGTGTTCATATTTTTGACACACTAATAATTTGTTCATTAAAAAGTAAAGACAATGCAAGAAAAAAATCGTACTATGAAAAAACTTAATTTCTTGGTTGCTTGCTATTTTATTTGTTCACTTTCACTAAAGTATATCTTCTCAACCTCTAATTACGTAGTATATTAAGTGATTTTTTTAATAATATTATAACTAATATATATTCATTATTTATATAAAAAAAAATAATTAAAATTAGGTCCATGGGTCGGATCTGGGCCGGGTCCGACCAATTAAGCTTAGACTCATATTCGACCCAGACCCATCGGGTCAAAAAATTAAGGACCCAGACCCTAAAATATGAGTCGGGTCCAGGACCCATTGCCATCCCTAGGTGTTTTGAAAAGATGAGATAAAAGTGGGAGTATTTGTTTCAATTTTTCCTCCTTTTTATGATTATTATTTATCTTACTCTCACCTTTTATAAATGAAATCATTCTATACTGAACATTTTTATTTTTTTTGGACAAGAAGAAGAATATTATCATTAATAAATAGCAATACGATATCTACAACAATAATAAAGATTTGTAAACCACAGATCTAGAGAAAATAACATAACTTTTACAATCAAAATCATAACTAATTTGCATATCGGGCATAGCTCACACTCCACCGCTTCAAACTTGACGCGAGTAGTGATTTTCGATGTCTTTGCATCTTTCCAAATAGAGACCTTCGCAATCTGCGCTGATGTTTTGATCGTAAAGTTGATGACGAACCCTAAATCCATATGAATCCAAATCACCTTCTCAATAATTATTAAGACCCTAAGGGCCTGTTCATATTTACTTATTTTCAGTTCAGTTTAGTTCAGTTCAGCTCCAATCAGTTCAGTTCAGTTCAGTTCAGTTCAGTTCAGTTCAGCTCCAATCAGTTCAGTTCAGTTCAGCTCTTAATTTCCCTCTCTCATAAAATATTCATTTCAGTTCAGTTCAGCTCAGTTCAGTTCAGCTCCAATCAGTTCAGTTCAGCTCCAATCAGTTCAATTCAGTTCAGTTCAGCTCAGTTCAGTAAATATGAACAGGCCCTAAAAATAAAATTCTCATCCATAGATGAGAATCAAAATCCCAAAAAATTGGGACAGACTCTCACAAACGGAGAGAACAAAACAAATCAAATAACAAAAAAGCAAATTAAATTGAAGAAAAGGGTCGAAAATAGTCTAATTTCCGAAGAAATTAGACTATTTCCGGCCTAAACGGCCAAGAAAATTAAAACCCTAAAGAGAGGAGAGAGGAGAGAGGAGAGAGAAGAGAGAAAAGAGAGCAGAGGGAGGCGGAAGTAGATCAATATTAATGACATTCTATACTGAACATAAATTACATTGTACAATAAGAAATGCTAATATCTAATTTATGTACTATGTAATAGCAGAATCCCGGTAGTATTCCTCCTACCCCATATACAATATTGTCACCACTTCCGTCAGAACGTGCTGATTACAACCGTGGTGCAACAATTGATATTCCTTCAATAATGAAAAGGTACAATTAAGTTTACCTAACTTTAGAAAGCAATTTTATCTATTTATTTATCATTTTTCGTGGTATAGAAATTATAACTGTGGATTGTGTATTTATATATTATTTACAGGATATAAAGAGTAGAGAGAGGGAACTGCAAGCTAAGGAAGCTGAATTGAAGAGAAAGGAACATGAAATGCACTTTTCATAACTCACAAGCTTAGGACCATTATTATCTTATGAGCAATAAAGACTTTCTAAGCTAAGCAAATATGATTTTATGATCACACATATCCTTTAGAAAAATTTCATCTTTATGCTTATATCTCTTTATACTATTGTTCCAACCCTGTTTCATTTTCAGAATTGACAATTTACAATTCTTATACTAATTTCTTTTTCTTAAGGTGATGATTTATAGATTATTGTAAATAAAATTCCTAATAACAATTAACAACAATCTTGAACAATATTAATTGTATTTCTCTATATTTTAAGTTATAACTGTGTACTTAATATTATTTAGCGTAACTTATCTTGGTCTCTGTCATGGATGCAGGAATTAAAAAGGAGGGAAGAAGCCATCTCTCGAGGTAATAATGCTCTTCATTTTTGTGGATGTCAAAAGTAAGGTGTCTTGGGATATGATTTATAATCTAATGTCTAATAATACTTTACTTTTGTAGCTGGAATTATAATAGAAGAGAAGAACTGGCCTCCGTTTCTCCCTCTAATTCACCACGATATTGCAAATGAAATACCTGTTCATTTGCAGACGTTACAGTATGTTGCATTCTCAACATATCTTGGTATGTTATAACTTTATAACTTATATTAAACGTATTTATATGGATGATGTCGTATACTTGACTTGCAACTCTTGATACTCCCTCCGTTTTTAAATATTTGCTCTATTTCTCTATGCGCGGAGTTTAGGAGAAATTGTATAAAGTAATAAAATATGAACGGAGTGGGGTTGGTGGAAGAATAAAAAATTGTAAAAAACCAAAAGTAGAAGAGAGATTTGAAATAGAGAGAATATGAAATTAATATTGTTGGGTTCAGTTGGTGAGAGAAATTAATTAAATATTGTAAAAACTTTCTAAATAAGGAAATAGAGTAAGTATTTAAAAACGGTCGTAAAAGAAAAGTGGAACAAGAATTTAAAAACGGAGGGAGTCATTTTAAAGGATGTATCTCATGAAAGGAAATTTTGTGTAGAACTACCCTCAAAATAGGGTCATTTGTGAACAATTACCTTTTTTTTTTTTTTTTTTTTTTTTTGGTTTAGAACTACCCACAAGTTTTGAAAACATTTGGATAGCAATACCCATTATCATTTTCTGTCCAATTAAGATGTTATCGGAGCCCACTTTTTTCACTTTTGCCACCCAAATGAAATCTCCCGATTTGTATAAAGGTTTTAATTTAACTTAATTAACCTAATTATAGTTTTAATTAGAATACATTTTCGGGTTCATGAGTATAGTATAATTTGGGGATTTTAATTTCTAAGGATTTAGGGTTTAATTAACTTGGGGGTTTTGCTTATTTTAGCATTAATTGACCATTATAATTGATAAAAGTGAAAAATTGGGCCAAAATAATATTTTAATTGAACGAAAAAAGTTAGTGGGTAGTGCTACCCAAACGTTTCCAAACATACAGGTAGTTCAAAACAAATAATAAAAATAGGTAGTTTGTAGGGAATATTTCAAGCATCTCACACTTGAGCCCCACTGTAAATCATACACTTAAGCATGGTGGCGTCCAAAGCGAAGGAAGCTAGAGTAAAAGAATCGCCAACAAGTTTTAGGAACTTGTAAACCATTGACAGGGTGAAGGTTACACCCCTTAAATATCTAGGAGATCGTTAACTCCAATAGGTCTGGAACCATGACTAAAAGTTCGGGGATGAATGTACAAATCCAACCTTAAAGAGATTGAACTTGCCTTAAAAAATAGGCCTCTACTTTATTCTTCTCGTATTCATGTGCGCTTTCTAACTAACATACAATCAATAGATTAACCCTAAACATGTTTATCTATGTTAATTGAATATTAATGCAAAAACAAACCTATTATTGGCAATCACTTGAATTATAATCATAATAGCCTAAACAAGATTATTAGTTATGCATAAAAGGCGTGATTACAAGTACAAATTCCCTTTAAACATGCATAAAAGGTGTGATCAAGCAATAACAATAGTAAACATCAAGCAACATAATAACAATCATCATCATACTAATAATATTCTCAATCTCAAAGCATAATAATATTAACAAGATTCTAGGCATGATACTAACAATATTAATAACAAACCCTAGCATGTCACTAAGCAATAAAGATTAATTAGCCCTAACATGACACTAACATGATATTAGGAAAGAAATAGGAAGCATCATAATAATATACATGATATTAGAAATTTTAGTTATTACTCTAAACATGATACTAGGAAGCAACAAAACATCCTAACATGATACTAGGAATCAACAAAATACTCTAAGCATTATTTCTATATCAAAAAATCAATAAAACAATTAAATTACTTACTCCGATGCCTCGTACCTCTTTCTAATAACAAAATACACGCGTTAGTAACTTCAAGGAAAAATATTAAAACAGAACAATTAAATTAAATAATTGAAATAGAGATTTGGGACCAAACCCTCAGAAATATTCAACCTTTCACGTCTAGGGAGAAGGCAACTTCGAACTTGGCTAGGTGTGTCTAGAGCTAATATATGAGAAATTTTGTAAATGGGAAGGTTTAGAAAAATAATAGAGAGAGAGAGAGAGAAAAAGCTTCTAGCTTTTTGAGGGAGAATAGAGAGAGATGATTGTTGTGAATGATTAAAAACAGGGAGATATGACCCTTATTTATAGAAAAAATAGCTCAGGATACGATAGAAAAGAGTTTGAGTCCCATTCGGAATAAAAGATCTCATGTCTTCAACAACAGGAGTTAGCGCCAGATGACGGGAGTAGCACTAGGCGACAGGTAGTAGCGCTAGGCGACAAACATGTTATTTGGCGCTGGGACAGCTTTTTGCGGATTTTGTTTTTATAATATCTTTTGATCCAGAATTCCAGATAAGTCATATAATATGTTGTTGGAAATATCTTGAAGTCTACTTTCCAACCCAATTAGAATCAGAATAAAATTTTTTGCAGATAAAAAGATATGGTCGAAATAGTGGAAGGGTGTCAGTTTTGGATAGAGTTTCGCATTTCTTTCATATCTTTTTTGTTATAGCTCAGAACTAATATTATAATATATCATTGGAAAGATAATTTCAATATCTATCCAACCATATAAGATTTGGATAAATATTATGAGGCACAAACATAATATCTGACTGTCTTTGAACATCTTTAAATTCGAATAGAATTAGGACTTTAAAAAGGAAAGTTTTTATTCAATTTCAAAATCTTTGATTTTATCTTTTCAAAAAGGATAATTAAGATCTTTTAGAAACTCATAGAAGCTTCTTATAAATTCTAATTAGTTTAGGAATAGGATTAAACCTTCGGACCCTCCACATGATCATTGGGCCGTAGGTAAAATCCGATTTGAGCTCAGTTTAGTATTTTGGCCATAACGTTTTCATTATTCATCGAAATTGGGCTTATAATATATCGTTGGAAAGTTCTTTTCGAGCCCGATCCAACTACACCATTATTGGACCCTTATCATTGACCAAACCAAACTGGATTGGACATTTTCATAAATAGAGTGAAAGAAGAAACATTTTTGAAAACAAAAGGAGAGTTTTTTTAGTAAAAACATCCACATCACTAGACCTTTCACACTTTTACTTCATTCAATAATAAAATTACATGAAAGGTATTCATCACTGGGTTTGATTTTGGGGAGACACATTTGGTGTCTACAGAAGCCCCCACTTTGACTGAGTTTGGAGAAACGCAAGTTTCGAAAACAAAAGTCAAAGTAGCGATAGAGTCGGAGAATGATTCAGAACGTTCTGCAATCCTAAATCATTCTTGTAACGCCGATACCTGCAAACTAGCGTTAGTTAAACATATAAAAGAGTTAAGAAACGCGTATCTTGCATCGTCGAGCACACGTCTATGTATTAACCGATTTTTATTGTTGCATTGTTGTTGTGACAACCTTCCACAAGCTAGGGAACGCCATCTTTCTGTTGTTGATGTTGTGGTCGTGCTTCGTCGTCCTGTATGTTCACTCGTCTCTAAACAAAAGAGCTTCTTTATGAGGAATGTTCACTCGTTTCTGAACAATGAAATTGAGCTTTTAGAGGGATGTTCACTCGGCTCTGAACAATGGAGCTTTTAGAGGGATGTTCAATTGTCTCTTAACAATGGAGCTTTTAGAAGGATGTTCACTCGTCTCTGAACAATGGAGATTTTGGAAGAAATGTCCACGTGTCTCTGAACAAAAGAGCTTAAATAGGATGTCTACGCGTCTCTGAGCAAAAGAGCTTGAAAAGAAATGTCCACGCGTCTCTGAACAAAGAGCTTTGAATGATATGCCCACGCGTCTCTAAGCAAAAGAGCTTTTTGATATGTCCACGCGTCTCTGAACAAAAATAGCTTAAATAGGATGCCCACGCGTCTTTGAAGAAAAGAGCTTTGATACTTGAATGTTTGTTGAGATCGTTCGGTTGGCTGCGAACAAGAGCTTTGCTGAATGGATGTATTCTGTAAAAATCAAAAGATTGCAAAAGACTTTGCTGGTGTTTTTCTTAGGGTTGACCTAAGGTGATTGACTAACTTGAGGTTGACTCAATATGTTTTGACACGTGTGTGACTTAATGTGTTTTGACACATGTGTTAGACTTAATTCGAGGTGACATGACTCAACGTACATGACTCGTGTGTGCATTATAATGTGATTGTGCAACTAAAAAATGCAAAAAGGCAAGCAAAAAATTTCTGGCATTTTTTGTGGAGGGTACCGACTTTCTCCCGAAAAAGAAAGACACAAAAAGGAAGAAGTGAAGTGTGGGATGGTATGTTAAATGATCTTAGTCAAATGTATGCGTCCACGTTGTATCTCACAGTGATAGGATTAATTCATCCTAGGCTATTTGAATTGTTGACTTGATGATGAAAGTATTTGGGTAACTTAAGCACGGTGGCTAAGCACTTCATACTTTGTGATGCAATGATGATAACGCCGATGAATGATTTCGATATGACAAGGCATGCATGCTTCAATGTTGTGTTATGATTTCATGACAAAGGGTTCCTAAAGGTAGGATTATTTGGTCATGTATTTGTGATGTGTGTGAAAGTGTTACTAAAGTTATGCCGCAAAGGCTAAATGTATGGAAAGATATTATTTCAAGAAGAGTCAAATGATGATGACTCTTAGGCTAGGTAAGCTAACGATGTAAGGATCAAGCCCCCAAGTCTAGCTCTAAATGGATAGGGATGAGCATATGAGATCCCTTGATATGATCAATTATGAACTTAAATATGAATGCATTGTTATTACGGCCGCACCCCAATGTGAGGTTGCCTACGTATCCGTTAGGAATCAGGCCGAACGTAGTTCTAGCTGAACCTCGCACAAGTATGTGTAAACCTCAAAGAGGTATTTTAATGGTTGTAAAGTGGTTATGCTAAAGGTGGAAGAAGAAAAGGATAAAGGCTCAAGACCCTAGATAAGCCCCTAAGGTGTGCAACCTTGCTTTTGAATATTTGTATTTGTATGCTTGAGGTTTCCTCACTTTTAAACTCTTTTCTTTTATATTTTTTGCTCTCTCTTTTTTTCGCTTTATTATTTTTTATTTGGATAGGTGTGGGCAATCCCGATCATGCGGTCTATCACTCACTTGGCATTCATTTTTCTCAGACACGGTATCTAACACTCGATAAGAAACGCAATCTAAGACGTGTTCTTATCAAAGATATATTCACATCAAAGATATTAGAACACTTTCCCTTTTGTACACTTTTATCACTTTTGCTTATTTTAATTTTTTGAAATTACTCAAGCTTTTATCTTTGAAAATTGCATAAAATGCACACCATCCCATCCCAAGGTTAGGTAGATGTGAGTCAAAGAAAGAAAGGTCTATTGTTAAATTAGACGAGGCTCAAAGTGGTTTATCAAGAAAGGATTGCATATTTGAAGGGTTAAAGGTGATATGATGTGGCTACAAGGGGTGCCTCAAATCATTGGTATACCTTGTGCTTAGTTCGACATGGAATTTTTTTTTTAATGCAATGTAATGAAATGATCATATGCAAGAAAAGAAATGCTCATTTTATTAAAAGATAAAAGGTAAACCCCTACGAAATAAGATCTAAGGAAAATAAAAGGTGCTTATGCTAGACTTATTGGGAAAAGGAATAAAAAAAGATAGAAAAAGAGGTCACGGAATCTTGTCGTTAAAGCTCGCCTTGTGTCTTGCGCTCTTATTATCACTTGGTCTTCTTGCCGGCTAGAGGTATGGGAAGCTAGTTATTATCAATCAAATATTGGGTGGCCTCCCTTAGCTTTTAACAGCTCTCTGTAGTATGACCCCTACCTTGATGGTATTTGCAGTGTGCATTGAGGTTCCAGCTAGCCGTCCTCCTTTCAACTGGTGGATCTTCAAATGGTCTAATAGGAGTTATGAGACCTTTATTATGAAGGCGATCAAATATTGTGTCATAACCTATACCAATAGGTGTGAAGTTTCTCTTTTGTCCTCGTTTATTCATGGCAAGGACCTCATCCAAGTTAAACGTACTAACGTTGTTTGAGTGGGTAGTTTTGGAAAAAGAAGGATTGTCGTTCATCTTTTCTTTCCAGCCACTGTTATTATTGTTACTATTCTTGGCCTTCCTATTGCTCAGAGGAACATGAAGGTGATTAGAATCAATGAGATCCTTGTGGGTAAAACACTTTTCGGTGGTGTGACCATGGCCTCTATGATATTTGCAATAAGAGTTTAGATTCCAATTGTGAGATCGTTTATCAGGTGGTGATCTTGACTAGGGCCAACGGGATGAATGAGACCTTTATCATGAAGATAGTCAAAAGCTTCATCATAAGTCAATTATATTGGTATGTAGTCTTCAATGGTCTGTTTTGCCCGTGGCTTAGGAGCATTGAGTTCTTCATTAAATCCTTGGTGAGAATTTTGTTTGATAACCATCATCCGATTTGTTGGTCCTTCTACCACATTCAAGAGCCTGGCAATGACATCTTGCAGTTTTTGAACGTCTTCTTTTAGACTTGACAAATTTTCCCCAGTATTATCTAAGAAGAATATATCATCCTGCTCAATCATGGCCACTTCATCAATAGAGGTTATATAAGCTATCTCGATCATGGGCTCACCTATTGGTGTAATAAGGAGTGAAGGATCGAAAGATGTTTGATCTTCTGCAATGGCTAGAATCTCGGAAGTTTTATTGTCATCGATCAGTTCATGAATAGCTTCTTTGAGTTTCCAAAACTCCTCAGTGTCATGATCCTTTCCTTGGTGATACTTGCAGTGTTTATTAGGATCCCACTTAGGTGGCCTAGCTTTTGGAACCGGGTCTTTGATGGGTCCTATGGGCATGACTAGTCCTTTGTGATGTAGCTTTTCAAAAGCTGCCTCATAACTCATACCAAGTGGAGTGAACACTCTTTTCGACCTTTGGATTCGTTGTTTAGAGGTGTTCGTAGCATGTACTTCATTAATGGGGGAGGAAGAAAAAGGATGGTCGTTCTTCTTTCCTTTCGCATTATTATCTTTCAAAAGATTGTCTTCAATGTTAATGCCTATATTATGGACAGCCTTGAAAGTATTCAAGTTGTGTTGGTATTTTAAGTGCTTTGCATATTTTTCTTGAAGATTCTTGATGAACATCCTTACAGACTCATTTTCAGTAGGAACCTTAACCATATTAGCAGAAGTTTCCTCCATTTGTTGAAGAAAGAAGTGAACCCTTTGTTTTCTTTTTTCTTTAGCATCTCAAGTTGTCTATGGTCTGTTACATCTTGAATGTTGCACTTATATCTATCTATGAAAGCGCTTATTATGGAATCCCAAGAAGAGGTTTTCTCTCTTTCAAAAGAAAAGAACCATTGTTGACAAACGGTTTCTAAACCTCAGAGGTGTTCTTCTGAGGGGGTGCCTTATAAAGTCTACAGAACGCCTCTTTGAGGCGATCTATATCTAACACAATACAGATCGCCTATCTAAGATAGGAGCTTCATATTCAAGGTACAAAGTGAATAAAAAATAAGGAAAAGAGAGCTGTCATCTTAGGAAAGGCGCTCTATAAGTATGTAAAAAGAGAACGCCTATCATAGATAGGCGCTCTCTTTTCCTTACTTTTTTTTAAAAAAATTATTATTATTATTATTATTATTATTATTATTATTATTATTATTATTATTATTAAATACATTTAATAATAATAATTATAAAAATAATAATATTTGTAATTGTACGTAATAAACTAATACTTACAAGGAAAAATTGCTCCCATTAATCTGAACTTTGGCTCGTCCGCCGAAAATAATCCCAACTTTTGTTTATTATCTATTGCACCGAACTTTGGGGGGTATTAATTTTCGTTGCACCCAACAGGTCATCTAACCTGATGTAGCAGGTTACCTAGCCACGTGTCAGCGTATGATTGGCTTAATTTTTTTAAAAAAAACAAAAAACAAAAAACAAAAAACAAAAAACAAAAACCCCACAAACCACCCCATGCCCAGCTTCTGCCACCACATCCCCACCCCCAACCCGCCGGAAAACCAGCCCCATTCCCGAAAACCCCTCCCCTGTTGTCGGAATCCGCCGCTAAGCCTTCCCCTTCCCTCGAAACCCACCCCTTCCCTTTCCCCACCCCCGAAAACCCCTTCCCTTCCCCAAATCTCGAAACTAGCCACCGCTAATGAAATTAGCCACGATCGGCCGAATCGGCCGATTTTGGGTTAAACCTAACCATCCAGCCTGAAACTCGGCCGATTTCGACCATTTCGGTGGTCGTATTCACGGAGAAATAGGGGTTGCGGCGTTTTTCTGGTGGTCGTTTCAGCGGCCAATTTTAAAGGGAAAGGGGAGGGTGGTCGGGCGTTGCCGACACTAGGAGAGGGGAAGCATGACTGGGCGACGACCGACGCTCTAGGGGAAGGGGGTCTGGGCGGTGGTCGGTGCTCCGGGGAAGGTGTTGGCTGGCTGTGGGTGGGTGGGTGCGGGGTGTTGGTTTGTTTTTTTTTTTTTTTTTTTTTTTTTTTTTTTTTTTTAAATCTTTAAATTTATTTATTTTTAATCTTTAATTTTTTTTTTACCAATTAGGTTGCGACACATGTGCAACTAATCACAAGTCAGCAAAATTGACCTCTTCAACCGGTTGCAAATCATTTGGGTGCAACGAAAATTAATACCCCCAAAGTTCGGTGCAATAGATAATAAACAAAGTTGAGATTATTTTCGGCGGACGAGCCAAAGTTCAGATTAATGGGAGCAATTTTTCCTACTTACAAATATTAGTTTATTAAAAATACGATTTATTATACTTGTAATTTACGTAAATAAACTGAGAAAGAAAATTTACAAATACAACTTATTATACTTGTAATTATCAATGTACAAAGTAGAAACCCACCCACATCCCCCCCACCCACCCACGACCCAAACACACAGGCCACAACTACTGCCCCCACTACCACCCATCAGCCCCACTGCGACCCACACCACCAAAAACACCAATGAAAAACTGCCACCCACAGCACCCACACTGTGGAAAAACACCCACAAAAACCACCACACCACCCTAAAATTAACATAAACAACTATCTCAAAAGTAACAAAAATAAAATGAGATCTAAGTAACAAAAAAAACAACAAAATTATAAATTGAAAAATGTCCGAATTCATATCTAAATATAATACTAAAAACATCCAAAAATTCTCAATCATACAATAATCTAAAAAAATAACCTAAAATTACAGTTATACCAACAAATTAGTTATAATTAGAAATTTGAATTAAAAGCAAAAACAAAAATGCGTTTTGGCTTGCGACGGCGGTGGGTTTCCATGGTGGCTTGTTGTTGGACGGTCGAAATTTCATGGCTCGATGGTGGCTGGTTTATGAATGGTTGACGTGAGAAGGTTGATGTCGTGGTGCCTGATGCCCGGTGCGTGAGAAGGTAGATCGGTTGTGGCGTGGGACGCTTGCAAGGTGGTGACTGATTGTCGTGAGTAGCTTGCGAGGTGGTGGACTGATGGCATGAGAAGCCGTTTTGACGGTGGTTTTGAGCAGTTGAAGAGAGGAAGAGGAGATTAGAAAGAAAACTAGAAGAAGATCTACACTTCTAAATAGAAACAAAAGGAAAGAGAAATTGGGAACTAGGAGAGTAGGAGGCGGTACTCCGTATTTTAAATCTTAGGGTTAGGTGGGTATCAAACATATATGATATGGGCTTCAATTTGTTTGGCTGTTCGAATTTATTTATTTTGTTAAAAAAATAATACTTATAGATCGCTTAACTAAGAAAGGCGATCTATAAATAGGGAGTAAAATTTAGACACATCAAATAGAGCGGTTAACCTTGACAGGCGCTCTATAGGTTTCATTATATAAAACGCTTATCTTACCTAGGCGCTCTGTATAATTATAGAGATCTCCTATGTAACTTGACAGTTGCGTATCGTATGTTGCTTATTCCACATTTTGTGGTAGTGATATAGTGAGAACAAAGAATGAAAAATCTTCCTATCAATCCCCTTAATATTCATTATAGTCTCGAAAGCTCTTAAGTGAAAGTAAGGATTGTCAGTTGGCTTGAATTTAAGGCTGTCATTGGCACTAAACTTCTGCGGAAGAAGTTCCTTATCCACTAAGACCCCTTGTGAGCTAATTCCCTGGAATCTATAATCATTGGATAGTTTGCTTAAGCTTTCTTGCATGAGCTCCATTTGTTGTTGCTTCACAGGGTCATTGATTTGAAGAGCCATATTCTTCATCAATTCAGTTAAGTTGGCCACGTCCTTCCTAAGTTTGTTGACTTCTTCCTGAGACGCCATTATCTTCTTAGCTTTTCTTTTCCAACTAATTGGTTTGTCAAAAAGTAGTACTTGAAAAAATGTGTTATCCTTGATTAATCTCCCTTCTCTCTTGACCAAGTGCTGTAGAAAGGAAAATCGGGGATACTTATTGAAATTTTTTTTACTCAAGCTCTATTCAACATACAATAAATGGGAAATGATCATGGAAGAAAGAGAAGAATGACAGTTATGGATAAATCATGTAGAGAGTGAAAAGAAGATGTAGATGGAGAGATAGGAAAAAATTAGGAATAGAATGTACTCCTAACTTAAATGATGGAAAAATCGACTCATGCATGAACCTAAGACATGGTCATGATGACATATACACAAAGTGTGTGCTAAGGCTAGTGAGTGTAGGTGACATGTTTGACTCGTTTCATGACCATGGGACTAGACTATGTGACTAGACTTAATTAAGGATTAAGCTAAGACTTCACGTATGTGCACTAAACTGGACAAGCTGTAGTATTTTAGTCATAACTTTTTATCTGTGACTCGAAATTGAACGAAACCAACACCAAATGAAATATACAACTCGGGGCTACAGACCCATAGGTTGTACGACTCGTAACTCTTCCTAGAACTCTGGCTATGACCAAAACAAGTTGACGTTTGTGCAGTATACGGGAATAAAAAATCGGGTTGACTCAAATGAACTATGAATCGATTTTAGACATATTTATTAGCTCAAGTTAATTAATCAATTAATTAAGCAAAAGTCCTTTAGTCCTTGTTTAGTTTATTTAAGCATATTCATAATTACAAGTCAAACCAAACGGTTAGTTTAATCACATGTAGGTTATGCACAAGCAAATAATGCACAAGTAGTCACAACATGATGCAATGAGTTTGCAACCTAACCATGGCTCTAGTTCTCTAAATTTTAGGATATATATGGGGTAGTAAAAAAGGGTCCATGGTTATGAGTTCGGATGCACCGCGTGGAAGCCTTACCTTTGGAAGGGTTGGCGCGAGTGGATGGGACCCCGCAAGTTTGGTGAATTCACAAACTCGAATGTACCCATTGTTGCCAGGAGCGTTCGATTAGGTAGATGGAAAGTGAATTACTAGAGGGTTATGGCCATATGTAGAACACATATGTGTTTCAGAAGGAAGTAAAACCGAGCAAACAGTGCTAGAAAACTAGTCGAAACAAGAAGGTAGTTTTTTTGCTCGATATTGGAAGAATTCGGCGCGAGAAAATAGCGTCTGTCGCTAGACGATGCCTCTGTCGCCAGACGACAAGTACTGTCGCCAAACGACAGCGCCATCGTTCGACGCTGACGTTTTTTCAGCGCTAATTCCTACATGCCTTGGCAGTTTTTCAGTTCTTGAATTTTCCAGTTTTTTTCGTAGCGTTGTTTCGACTTTAGTTGTAAAAGATATTTCCCTAATTTCCTACGTGTAAAAATCCTATGTTTTTTAAGCATTACGGATGGTATTTCCAATGCGAACCTTTTTATGCTTATGCCAATAATGTTAATCAAAATTACGCACATGAAATACTTAGTACTTTTCGAGTCTCATCCACTCATTTTAAATCATTGCCAAAATAACTTTTAGGAATTAAAATAGAAATCCTCCCCAGTTGAGTCGCCAAAAAACTGTAGGGAATATATTTCAAGCATCCCACACTTGAGCCCCATTGTGATCATACACTTAAACATGGTGGTGTCCAAAGGGCAGGAAGCTAGAGTAAAAGAGTTGCCAACATATTTTAGAAACTTGTAAACCGTTCACATGGTGAAGGTTACACCCCTTAACAATACAGGAGATCGTTAACTCCAATAGGTCTGGAACCATGATTGGAAGTTCGGGAATGAAGGTACAAATCCAACCTAAAAGAGATTAAACTTGCCCTAAAAAATAGGCCTCTACTTTATTCTTTTCGTATTCATGTGCGCTTTCTTACTAACATACAATCAATAGATTAACCTTAAACCTGTTTATCTATGTTGGTTGAATATTAATGCACTAACATACCTATTGTTGGCGATCACCTAAATTATAATCATATTAGTTTAAACAAGATTATTAAGTATCTTAGTAAGCGTGATTACAAGGACAAATTCCCTTTAAACATGCATAAAAGGCGTGATAAAGCAATAACAATAATAAACATCAATCAACATAATAACAATCATCATCAGAATAATAATATTCTTAATCTCAAAGCATAATAATATTAGCAAGATCCTAGGCATGATACTAACAAGATTAATAACAAAGCCTTTTCATCCAACATCATTTATCTTCTCATATCAAATTCTGAAATAAAACTATGAAGCTTTCTTGGTCACTCGAACACTTCTAGTGCACCTTCAAGCTCCACTTCCATGCTAGCCTCACTTCTTTGCAGCTTCTGCACAACATTAATAATGTTAAGCACTGCAACTTGGTATCACATACCTAAGTGAAAATTGAAATGTTTATAACAAGGATATTTGTTAACTCTTACCTGTCACTTCATCTCAGTGAGGACATCCTTGGCTTATTCTCCTTTCAGGTACTTTTCTGCATGATTCTTAAGTAAATCAACTAGCTTGACCGCAGAATCCTCATCATCTTGCGAAAGTTTCTCGTGGTCAAAACCATCATGTAGAGAATGCATATTTATGTCATGAACCTCATTATTCTCGAATGGTCTCCCTAACATACTCATGTGGTTGAATAGTTGAATCATCATGTCCACATGAATTTGTACTGACTGTCTTGGCATGAGTTTTCTATTGATTATATCACCAATAAACTTATAGGTTTCAAACCAAATATTTCCAGTCCAGGAGTTGTCATTCTTGGAAACCATATTAATGGTTTCCTTAATGTTTCCATCCAATTCCCCATCAATATGGAAATTCAGTAATTCATTGCATACATCACGTAAGCATTTTAATAAAAGATAAGGTTCATAGTCCATGAATCTTCTAGCCCAATCCTCTAGAATAGAAGACAACATGACATACGTGACTCTTAGATTCTGAAACATTTCTCAAATGCTTCTCAGGATTCATGCCTGGACTAAATCTGGCCTCGATTGGTATGTCTCAACGAAATTCGAGCTTCTTGTTCCTTAGAACACTTCTAAGTTAGCTTTCCCCAATCGTTGAAGTTGAGAAAATTAAGCCTTGTTTTCATTATTGGTGGTAAAGAATTACTGTCATCATTGCTACGGTTACCCATCTATGTCAAAATAAGGCAAAGTTTAATAATTATGTTTAATTAAAATTAAAGTACTCTTAACGAATTAAATTGGTAACTTTAAAAGCACTTTATTCAATATTAAATGATCCCAATTGAATTTTAAGTGAATTTTTCTCCACTATTATTATTTCTCCAAATATATCAACATTGTCCTCTTATTCCACCTAGAAGATGTCAATCCCTATATACCTATAGAAGATAGAAAGCATGTCAACATTTTAAAAATTTAATTTAACCTTAAGAAAAAGAAAATAAATTTTTTCAAATAAATTTAAAAACATTGCTTATTTACTTTTAATTATTTATCTTTCATCCTTTTAGATTTATTCCGCTACTTTTTCTAAATATACTTTCCCTATCTATATCTATTGGATTTAGTTTTGGGTATGAATTTTATATCTAAGATGTTATAATATTAAGTTTGATGGATTATTGGATTGAGTTTTAATAGTGTTGACTTTCTTCAATGTAAGAGGAATTAAGACATACTCGACCGAGGTAATGTTGCTTGTTTAAGTTAAAAAAAACATATTAATTTTAATATGTTTGTTTGGGAGGATTGAAAGGGTTGGGTTAGTTACCTATTAGGGTAAGTGATAAAGGAATTTCATATGAGGTGGAAGGTTATGGACATTGTTAAACTCAAGGAAATATTGGAAAAAACAACTTAAACTTTGTTTTCATAATAAACACACATATATACACAATACATTAGGAAACCTAATAAGCCTAAAACTCCTAATAAGATAAACTTAACATAAATACAATATTAACATAAATAAACCAAACCGACTCTAATACTCCCCCTCAAGTTGGAGCATGCAAATCGCGAATGCCCAACTTGCGTAAAAGAAAACCATATTATTGTCGTTCAAGAGCCTTGGTTAAAATATCTGTCAACTGATGACCTGTCGGAACATAGGAGGTAGAAATATTACCGTTTATCAACTAATCATGAACAAAATGACAGTCTACCTCAATATGTTTCGTACGTTCATGAAATACCGGATTCTTGACTATATGCAAAGCCGACTGATTATCACAAAATAACTTCATAGGCTTAGAATGCTTAACACCAAGAACAAACAACAACATTTTCAACAATTTCAACTCACGAGAAGTAAGAGCCATATACCTGTATTCGGCTTCAGACGAGGATGTGGCTACAGTAGGTTGTTTCTTAGTCTTCCAAGAAGCAGGTGAACGACCTAAGAAAACAAAATAACCTGACAAGGAACGCCGACTTAACGGGCACGCCGCCCAATCACTATCACAAAATGCCGTCAAGCGTAAATCCGTCGTAGGTCGCAACAAAATACCTTGTCACGGACTACCCTTAAGGTAGCGCAAGACATAAATGGTCGTATCCCAATGAGAAACCTATAGAACACTCAAAAACTGTGACAAAACATGCACTGAATAGCTCAACTCCGGTCGAGTGACTGGCAAATAAACCAGATGGCTAACCAAACGACGATATTGTTCTGGTTGAGCGAACGGCTCACCGAAAGTAAGTGCAAGACGATGATTCTGCTCCATCGGAGTGTTGATGGGTTTACAACCCAACATTCCTGCCTCAGTCAAAATATCAAGGGCATACTTTCGCCGAGAAAGAAAGATGCCCTCCGGACTCTGAGCAACCTTACTGCCTAAGAAATAATTAAGCAAACGCAAATCCTTTATATAGAAGCATTTGCACAGCTAAGCTTTAAACCGAACAATCGCATTATGAGAGGAGCCTGCAATAATCAAATCATCGACATAAACCAACACATGAAAAGAAACATTGCCTTGTACATAGCTAAACAAAGAGTAATTATCATATGAATTTTTAAAATCAAAACCTCGCAGAGCACTAGACAACTTTGAAAACCACTATCTCGGGGGCTGTTTCAAGCCATATACAGACTTCCATAATCGGCAAACTTTGCCCGATTTCGGAGTATCGTACCTTAGTGGAAACTGCATATATACTTCTTCATCCAAATCACCATGAAGAAATACATTATGAACATCCATCTGATGTAACTCCCAATTCAATGACACAACAACATCAAGTAAAATACGTATTGTTGTTGGGGTTTGGTAAGTCCAACTTACCGCGGAAACGACCCCAACCCAAAGAACCACTCACAATTAATAAAACCATAAAGCATAACAAATAAACATAAAAGGATAGAATCGGAATTTACCTTTGACGCGTGCTTCGCCCGACCTAATGGGCTCTTACTTGAAATCTTTAGCTTCGAAAATACCAAGCCTCCAACGGTATCCACCCACAAAGGACGAACACCGACTTTTTAGGTCCGCTACCTTGGAATTAGCAAGGTCCGACCAAAACCCGAGTGATTAAATGAGTTCAAAGGTTTTCACAATGGTGATGCCTTTTTCAACTCTCACTTAAGTGATTTTCCCAATACCCCAACTTGGGTATTTATAGGGAAAACAAGAGAGTGAAAAAGCTCTCCCATCAATGTGGGAGAATTTGATTTTTCCATTTTATTTTAAAGCTAAAATAAAATAAATAATCAAACTAGTAATAAATCAACAAGTGGTAAGCTCATGAGAGAGGTTAGGTGAGGACCATTTGGAGGAGGGGGGACCAAACTTGCTCCCCACTCCCTCTCCAAAAACCGGCCAACTCATCCCTCTAGCCTCCTCTTACAATGCGCCACATGGCACCACACTTGGGCACCAAGGCACCCAAGGTGTGCTGCCAGCAGGCCCAGCACAAGCGTGCGGCTTGCTAAGCGCTGCTGGCCAGCAAGCCCAGCACGGCTTGTGCGGGCTGCTCGTGCACTCAGCCAGCAAGTCGCGCATCAAGGATGCGGGCTGCTGGTGAGTGCTGATGCTCCTTGCGCGCGTTGGCCAGCGCTGCTAGCATACGATGCTAGCATTGGTGCGCTAGCACGCACCAGCCAACCTAGAAGTGGCTTGGTGCGCATGCTAGCCACCACGCTATACCAAATGCCCCTAGCACTCGGTTTGCTCGGGGATGCTAGGGGTATTTTGGTCTTGTTGATTTATTAATTTCATGTCTTGTCTTTTATTATTTCTACTGACTTCCTACGCTCGGTTTCGACGCTCTAAGCTCGAATTTCCGACATCTAAATATTTAATACTCGGGCGACGAATTAATTTCTTCCGAATTAATTCGTCGAGTCGGTTCGTATATTTGCTAGGGTGTGACCCGAAGGGTTCAGTCAAGATTAAGCTGTAATATTAATTATACACTAATATTACTGATCGGAAGCGGCCTCCACCCAGGTATTCCGATCACTTGACCTTACTGAATATATTTGCTTTCTAATAATTCTGAACCCGCTATTAGAATAATGCACTTGTTCGAAGGACACCATTCCTTTCAATCTCCCACTTGTCCTGAGATAAGTGAGCATTTAGTGTATAGCCTTTTTCCTATGTCTTTTCATGTCTCTTCATGAACTATAAGGTAAGATTATTTCATCATCCTTATTACGTCAAGAAGTGTTTCTCGATTCCAAGTCCGACTGTCAGTAAACAGATCTAAAATCCATCCGAGCACGACCATGCATTTTTACAGTCTCGCTCTACGAGATGCCTTGTATACAACAAAGACATCTTCCCTATTTTAGTAGGGGGACATTCCCAGTCTTGTAATGTAGCTCCTCTTACTGAGAGGATTAGCCGCCCGAGTGTTGTCGTTATAATCCCCTATTATGGCAGACGTTTGACAATATCAAAACAGACTAGTATTCAAACAAGAGAACTCACAATACTCATGGTCAAGGAAATAGGTTCCGATAGCCATAATGAGAAGTATACTTTATGACGATTTTTAATCTCTTAATGTATTCTCATAGGTCGATCCAGTATGGTTCTAAACCAATACCTGTGCAAATGATTTATTACCATCATGTCCTCGTAGCACAAGAAACAGTGCTATAAATCAAACTACACACTAATCTCAATTGGTCATTAATCGTCCATCGTTTAAATGACCTTGATTAGGGACAATTTTCGATTATAATATTCAATGTTCACTTAATAGGTGTTTCCTCATTAAGACTGGTCTTGATACCCTATTTTGAATATTCCAAGAATCGAATGGACTCATTATTTAATCCTAAACCACAATTAAATAGCAAACGGAGTAATAAAATATTGCATGAAATTTATATTACTCCAAAACTTGAATGATTTTTCTTAGTGTCTTACTTTTAATGTTCAAAATTTAACTAAACACTAAACAGGGAAATCAAAGCCAGTCTCCTACATGCCTGATTCCCATTGCCTCAACGTGCTTGTTGTGCTTCACTTGAGGCAAAGATTTAGTAAGTGGATCGGCTACATTGTCATCCGTTCTAACTTTGCAAATTCTGATTTCACCTTCTGATTTCCATTCTCGAATCATGTGAAACCGCCATTTGTCATGTTTGACTTTCTGATGTTCCCTCGGCTCTTTGGCCTGAGAAATAGCTCCATTGTTGTCACAATAGAGGGCTATTAGACCCTTTATGGAGGGTACAACATCAAGTTCACCAATGAACTTACGAATCCAAATAGCCTCCTTAGCCGCTTCAGCAGCTGCTAAGTACTCGACTTTAGTTGTAGAATCTGTAGTTGTACTCTGCTTGGCACTCTTCCAACTGAACGCTCCTCCATTTAGACAGAACACATATCCAGATCGCGATTTGAAATCGTCTCTGTCTGTCTGGAAGCTTGTGTCAATATCACCTTCAACAACTAATTCTTCTGAACCACCATATACCAGGAATTTATCCTTGTTCCTTTTCAGGTACTTTAGGATATTCTTTGTCGCAGTCCAATGGGCCTCTCCTGGATCTGATTGGTAACGGCTTGTATCACTCAAGGCATACGATACATCTGGCCTAGTACATATCATGGCATACATGATCGATCCAATAAGCGAAGCATATGGAATCAGATTCATTCTTTCCCGCTCATCAGGAGTATGTGGACACTGCTTCTTGCTCAGGGTTATGCCATGTGACATCGGCATGTGACCTCTCTTGGCCCCTTCCATGCTAAATCGAGCAAGTACCTTATCAATATAAGTACTTTGACTCAATCCAATCATCCTTTTTGATCTATCCCTATAGATCTTGATGCCTAGTATGTACTGAGCCTCTCCTAAGTCTTTCATTGAGAAACATTTTCCAAGCCAGGCCTTTACAGACTCTAACAACAAAATGCTGTTTCCAAGGAGCAATATGTCATCGACATATAAGACTAAGAAGGTAATGTCACTCCCACTGACCTTCTTGTAAACACAAGATTCATCTGGATTCTTGATAAAACCAAACTTACATATGGCTTTATCGAATCGCAGATTCCAACTTCTGCTAGCTTGCTTTAGTCCATAAATGGACTTCTTAAGCTTACAAACCTTCCCATCATTGTTTTGGTCGACAAAACCTTCTGGTTGTGTCATGTACACAGTTTCTTCCAAAATACCATTTAAGAAGGCGGTTTTGACGTCCATCTGCCATATTTCATAGTTATAATATGTAGCAATCGCTAGGAGGATCCGAACTGATTTAAGCATTGCGACTGGTGAAAAGGTTTCATCGTAATCAATACCATGAACTTGTCGATAACCTTTTACCACCAATCTAGCTTTGTAAATGAATACATTTCCATCTTTGTCGGTTTTCATCTTGAAAATCCACTTACATCCGATAGGTGTATAACCTTCGGGTAAGTCAACCAAGTGCCAGACTTGATTTTCAAACATGGAATCCATATCAGATCTCATGACCTCATGCCATTTAGCAGATTCGGTGCTTGCCATCACTTGCTTGTAGGTTGTCGGTTCATCTCCATCCATAATCAGGATGTCCTCTGATATCTCGGTTAAAACTAAACCAAGATATCTATCAGGTTGAGATCTCGGCCTCTAAGACCTACATAGGGTAATGGATTGAGCATTTGCATTGTCGGTTTGACTTTGCACATTTTGATCATTTTGACCTGCGTCAACAGATGCTGTTTGAGCACTTTGACTGTCATTCTGATTTTGTTGCTCATCCTCACGAACTTCATCGAGTTTTATTTTCCTCCCACTTGTCATTTTGGAAAGGTGTTCCTTCTCCAAAAAGACACCGTCGCGAGCAACAAATACTTTGTTCTCCGATTTGTTGTAGAAGTAATACCCTTTGGTTTCTTTTGCATAGCCCACAAAGTAAACCTTGTCAGATTTGGATTGAAGTTTGTCAGAAATTAATTTCTTGACATATGCTTCGCATCTCCATATCTTTAGAAAAGACAACCTAGGAGGTTTCTTTGTCCATAATGCATATGGAGTCTTTTCTACAACTTTTGATGGTGCACGGTTCAGTGTTAGTGCCGCAGTTAGAAGTGCGTGTCCCCAGAAAGAGATAGGAAGATCACTAAGACCCATTGTTGATCGTACCATGTCCAACAAGGTTCGATTTCTCCTTTTGGATACTCCGTTCCATTGAGGAGTTCTTGAAGGTGTCAATTCTGAAAGTATACCTTTTTCTTTTAGATGGTCATCGAATTCTTGGCTCAAGTATTCACCACCTCGATCCGATCGAAGGGCATTGATTTTCTTGCCAAGCTGATTTTCAACTTCACTCTGAAATTCTTTGAACTTTTCAAACGATTCAGATTTATGTGACATTAGGTAGACATAACCATATCTACTAGAAAATTTTGCCTACGACAATGCCACGAGTAATTTTAGTTTGACTCCATGGTCTTAGCTCTTTTGGTATTATCATAAACAATTTTGTCTAAACACACAAAAGGTGTAATTTCCAAAAATATAAACAAGACATTTAAACAAAAGGTCTTGTGATCAAGGGTTAAAATGACGTCCAACGTCGCAAGATCAAAGTATGGTAGATAAAACTTAACAAGTTTTAGACAAAATACATTAGATTACAAGCTTTCTTTGGATAGACTTTCTTCATCTTCCACTTGTGTACTCATGACCAATTGAAAAAACATCGCTCATTTCGTTCCTGAAATAAGAGCATAATATGAGTCAATTTTCCGGTATCTAATACCTTATAAATTGCTTATTTTCAAGTGTGTTGATGATACCTGAGATTGAGGCTATCTTTCCTCTTGCCTCATCTTCCAGATACTCGCTACATTCTCTTTTGTAGTGGCCTTGCTTACTACAATAGAAGCAGCGCATCTTTGCCTTGTTTTTGAACTCCTTTTTCTTGAGCCTCAGAGCAAATGTAGCCGCCTTGCAAAAATAGGTTTTCTGGAGCTCTTGGACAACTTCCTTGTAGGACAGTTTGTTCCGATTGTTGGTAAGTCGCATCTTAATTACAACATACCCCGAGTGGAATGAGCTTAGAAGCATATGAGCTGCTTGCTCATCCTCCACCGGTTTACCAATTAGTTCCAGATGGTTAAATAACTTTGTCATCTTTTGCACATGGGCTTGAAGTTGCATCTCGGGTCTAAGTCTTGCACTATAGACCCTAACCCATATTTCTTGCCTTTCTTTGCTAAGACATCCATCTTGCGGTGGCTTGATCCTCATGTTAGACAATGACCTAGTCACTTCTTCCACGAGTCCATCGTAGTTGTCCTTGTCGCTTTTTGTTACCCTCAAATTGACCACATCTTCTAGAGCCTTGAGAAGTATATCCGGAAGGTAGTTGGAGAATTTCTTCTTCCACTGTTCCGGAATGGAGTTTTCCATGAGTCGAGAGACTCTCTTGCAATCATAACTCCACTCCTCATGATCCATATCGCTCATAATCCCTTTTGAGTAGAAACTCGGGATGGGAGTATCCAAGATATGCTCTAGGTAGCAATTGCGGAGGGTCAGACGGAGTTCCTCTTCCCATTCCTTGAAGTTTACCAAATTCAAGCTAAATGATAACTTCTCGGGAAGTTCTGGGAACATAAGATTGTTGTCGATAGTTGAAGACATGATTCTACATTTGAAAGAATTTTGTAATGAAAAACCATTTATGAAATTTAAATAAGATTGAATTCATGCATTTTAATCAAACTTATTTAAAAACGTCTTATTCACACATTTAAAGTTGTCCCTAATTTGGTGAGAATAAGTCGATTCCAAGATCCAAAGAAACAAAGAGTGGTTAAGCATGCTTTGGCTTGTCTTAACACTCAATCTCCTAAGGTAAGAAACGCTTTGCTAATGGCTCCAAGCCACTCTTGGTTGAATAAATCGTCGCATCTAATGCTCTCTCAACAATTTATTCACTTTGCCACGACATGTTATGACTCCATTACTCATATCGTTGAGTACAACCAAAACCAACTTGCATACCCGGTATGCCTTACTTCCTAAGAGAGGTAGTGATGCCTCGCTTTGGCGTAGCCCACCACTACCCTCGTTCGGCCGGTAAGTGTTGTTTTGGAATGGCAAGTTTTTACTCAATATTTAGGGACCTAGGGTTTCTATGTTGGTTTATTTAAGTGAACTTAATTAATCATCACAACATTCAAAATCCTAAACATGCATCTAACATATAATTCATATACATAAACATATATATATATATATATATATATATATATATATATATCGAAAAACATAAATATAGATGCATTTGGCAACTAGCATGACCCCTTGAGATCTTCAAATCTTCAAAAGGTCTTCATTTGCAACTTCATGGCTAACTCTTCCAAGAAACTCCATCTTCAAGACTTGACCATAATTAAATGCAACTACTAGTATCTACGATTAGGACTAATCTAAAAATTAAGGTACAAAAATACTCAACGGTACGCAGACCGTATTTAGATTTACAAAAATACATCACGGATCGCAGTCCGTATTTTCTATCCTAATCGGACCCCACTAGTTGCCATTTCATAAAACCTGTGAGAGAATATACATTCCATTCATCCATTCACTATTTGTGAATGGCCCATGCATTTTACAACGATAAACAAGTAACAATGCAAAAACACGCGTGAACTAGTAACTAATCTAGGTGGTTAATCCAATTAACACGCCTAATTAAAACTAGTCAAAGTTGTTTTAAACGGTTATGTAAATAAGCGCAATTTAACATTTGAAGCTCCCACTAAATTCCGCATCCAACTTAATTAATCCAATTAATTAAGCCGGTAATTCCCAATATTTGTCAAAATAAATTTTTCCAATGCCGCTCAAAACCGAGGCCTATCCTCCAAAATTTATTAAAATAATTAAAATAAATTAGATCAATAAAATAATTTAAACGACAATTATTAAGCAAAAATACGTAGTCCAAAATGTCTAAGTGCCTAGCACTAAGACACGGAGTGCTCACATTTCGTACAACCCCACATACCCGCGCCACAGCAGCCCCAAGTACACGCAACACAGCACACACGCACGCACGCACATGGCAGCGTGCTGCTGCTGTGCTGTGTCGCTTGTGCTGCTGCTGCTTGCGGCCGTGCGCACCTACCACGCAATGGCTGCACGCACAGGGCATGGCAGCCACATGCGGGCTGCTATGCAGCCCGACTAGCCAAGGGCGCTCATGCCTTGTTTTGCATGCCATTAGCCTCGGGATTTGATCTAAAATTTTGCATGACTTTTACAATTAATTCTAAATTAATTTTAGAACTAATTTAATGAGCAAAATTGAAAAAATTTAAACAAGTCTAACTTAAATAAAATTTTTAAAAGTGCATGTAACCAAAATAATTCCCACGAACCATTCTTTAATTAAATTGGTTTAACTTGGTGCAACAAAATTAATAGGGCAAATACTCACTATTAATTTAATTAATTTAAATTAACTTTGAGTTTTTGACAAAATAAGAGAAAGTTGAAAAAATGAACATAAATTCAATAAAGATTCCAACTTTAATACTTGTGAATCCTTGAAAAATTATATCTTCCAATATGAAGATAAACAATTTTTCTATCACAAAGTTTCAAACTTTATGATTCCAACTAACTAAAAATGATTAAATCAATAAAGTTTAAGAAAAATTCATGGAATTTAGTAATATAAAGTTTCAATCACTTAACATAATTAAAGATTGAATCTTTAATACTTGAAAGCCTCAAAGAACAACAATTTCACACTTAATGCAATTAGTTTGCAATTATGTGGAAAAATAAAACCAAGTAATCAAGCACAAATTACTACAAAGTAACCATGCCTAAAGAGGTTTAAAATTGCATATAAAATATGTATTGAACCAATTACATAACCACCATAAATATGCAATTAATTTTCAAGGTTAGAAAGACTTAAACTTTTTCGTAAAAACGAAAAAACCCTCGAAAATAGCATTTCTGGTCGTTTTTGGCTAAAAACCGTTCTCTAGAAGGATAAAACCATTTCTTGAACACATTTTCCACCCAAAATTCACTATTTTTGGGTCGAAATCTGGGTTCGGGGCTGAAGGTAGCTTAAATACGAGGTTAAAATAGATAATACGAGCTACTAATCTAATTAGCAACTTAAACCAGAAAAATTAAACCATAAAAATCACCTTGAAAAATATTATGATTTTAAAAACAAACGAGCGTGGCTTTGATACCACTTTTGGGGTTTGGTAAGTCCAACTTACCGCGGAAACGACCCCGACCCAAAGAACCATTCACAATTAATAAAACCATAAAGCATAACAAATAAACATAAAAGGATAGAATCGGAATTTACCTTTGACGCGTGCTTCGCCCGACCTAATGGGCTCTTACTTGAAAGCTTTAGCTCCGAAAATACCGAGCCTCAAACAGTATCCACCCACAAAGGACGAACACCGACTTTTTAGGTCCGCTACCTTGGATTTAGCAAGGTCCGATCAAAACCCGAGTGATTAAATGAGTTCAAAGGTTTTCACAATGGTGATGCCTTTTTCAACTCTCACTCAAGTGATTTTCCCAATACCCCAACTTGGGTATTTATAGGGAAACAAGAGAGTGAAAAAGCTCTCCCATCAATGTGGGAGAATTTGATTTTTCCATTTTATTTTAAAACTAAAATAAAATAAATAATCAAACTAGTAATAAATCAACAAGTGGCAAGCTCATGAGAAAGGTTATGTGAGGACCATTTGGAGGAGGGGGGACCAAACTTGCTCCCCACTCCCTCTCCAAAAACCGGCCAACTCATCCCTCTAGCCTCCTCTTACAATGCACCACATGGCACCACACTTGGGCACCAAGGCATACAAGGTGGGCTGCCATTTGCGGCTGCCAGCAGGCCCAGCACAAACGTGTGGTCTGCTAGGCGCTGCTGGCCAGCAAGCCCAGCACGACTTGTGCGGGCTACTCGTGCACTCAGCCAGCAAGCCGCGCATCAAGGATGCGGGCTGCTGCTGAGTGCTGATGCTCCTTGCGCGCGTTGGCCAGCGCTGCTAGCATGCGATGCTAGCATTGGTGCGCTAGCACGCACCAGCCAGCCTAGGCTCGGCTTGGTGTGCATGCTAGCCACCATGCTATACCAAATTCCCCTAGCACTCGGTTTGCTCGGGGCATTCCGATGCTAGGGGTATTTTGGTCTTGTTGATTTATTAATTTCATGTCTCGTCTTTTATTATTTTGACTCGACTTTCGACGCTCTAAGCTCGAATTTCCGACGTCTAAATATATAATACTCGAGCGACGAATTAATTTCTTCCGAATTAAGTCGTCGAGTCGGTTCGTATATTTGCTAGGGTGTGACCCGAAGGGTTCAGTCAAGATTAAGCTGTAATATTAATTATACATTAATATTACTGATCGGAAGCGGCCTCCACCCAGGCATTCTGATCACTTGACCTTACTGAATATATTAGCTTTCTAATAATTCTGAACCCACTATCAGAATAATGCACTTGTTCGAAGGACACCATTCCTTTCAATTTTACCCATCTTTGCAATCGGAGCGAACGTCTCATTATAATCAACACCTTCAACTTTACGATTGACATGAACGACCAACCGAGCCTTGAGACGTTTCACCTTTGACTTGTCGGTGTATTTGATTTTATACACCAAACCGCTACCAATTGCTCTTTTACCTGGAGGAAGATCCTCAACGGTTCATGTGCCATTGTGTTCAAGAGAATCAATCTCATCTTGCATAGCCTTACACCAACCGACATCTTTAACTGCCTCTTTGAATGAAGACGGTTCCTTAGTGATCGTCGCCAAAAAAACACCAGTGTCTCATAGAAAAACAATTATATTCAACAAGACAAGCTATAGGGAAAGGTTTACCTGAGGAATGTGATTGAGGAGGGACGATAGTTGATGTAGATGGGTCTATATTTTCAGTGATGATGGTGTGAGTAACTTAATTCCGATGCCACGAAGAAGGACATCTCTCATTATGACCACGACCCAAATTTTCCGAAAACTCCCCCTCAAATAATCTGGGTTAATAAACAAATTTTCATCAACAATTTCTTGCTCAACAATATTAGCTCGTCGCTCTTCACTATTAAAACCACCACGAATCGGCGAGCAACCAACATCGGCCACCACCGGGTGACTATCAACCACCGTGGGAGGGGTGAGCTGACCAGCGCCGATAGCCTGTACGGCCTGCCCAGCAGCAAAGGACTGCACAGCTGGTTGCACAGGGGCGCCATGCTGCTGTACAATGTGGTCCGTGGCCAGGCTGCGGTTTGGTGCAGTCTGTCGCGACCTAGCCGCGGACTGCCCTGTTTGCTGCGGCAGAAGGGAGGGCTGGGCAGAGGGAATCGCAGCCTGGCTGCGGCAGGGCACTTTTCCTCGTGGCCGGGCTGCGGTGGGGGCTGTGTGCGGGGTTTCTTCCCCATTTTCGACCTCATGTACTTGTACTTCGCCAACAACGCCCTCAAAAATTACATCCTTCTCCCACACCGGTGGGTTCGAGAAATACATTTCCCACAATAACCGTCGGTCATCCGAAAGAGACTCTAGATAGGGGAATTTATCTTCGAAAAATTGCACATCCCGACTCACAAAAAATTCATTCGTCTCCAAATCATAGAGATGCCAACCCATTTTCCCGTGAGGATAACCAAAAAAAATACACTACGACTCCGAGAATCAAACTTGTCCATAACCCGAGGACGATTCGCAGCAGAAGCAAGGCAACCAAAAACTCACAAACCATCATAAGAAGGTAATTAACCAAATAAAAGCTCATGAGGGGTTTTACCTTTCAAAACCGGAGTAGGAGTGCGATTATTAAGATGCACCGTAGCCATAACATAATCACCCCAAAAATACTTGGGCAACTTTGCCTGAAACCGAAGAGCATGGGCCACATTTAAAATGTGACGATATTTGCGCTCAACTCTACCATTCTGCTGAGCTGTGTCAACACACGACGTTTGATTTAAAATGCCCTCTTTAGCAAAGAACGACCCCAAACTCAGAAATTATTGGCCATTGTCACTACGAACCACCTTCACTTTCTTACCAAACTGAGTTTTAGCCATAGCATAGAACTCGCGAACCAACTGAGAAGCCTGATATTTATCAACCATCAAAAACACCCAAGTAGCATGAGAAAAATCATCAACAATGGTTAGGAAATAACGAGCATCACAACTAGAAACAATCTTATTCGGACCCCAAATATCACAATGAACTAAATCAAAAATTCCAGATGCTTTATTCATACTTAATGGAAAAGAGTTTCGGGGTTGCTTCCCCATAAAACAAATGTCACAATCAAAAGAACAAACAGAGTTATTACTATGAGTCCTATGACTACTAGAAACTCCCGGAAGAGAGCTCACAACTTGCATTGACGGATGCCCGAGACGCCTATGCCATAACAAACTTGCATCTGAAATAACCACTTATTCTCCTGCAGATTCCGAACACGAACCGGACAAAAAATATAGACCCATCACATTGGACCCCTACTCCAATAAGGTTCCTCAAATTGTGGTCTTGAATAATGCATAGCTTGTCAGTGAACATAATAAAATAGCATTGTTTTTCTAACAATTGAGACACAGATAACAAGTTGCATTTAAGAGCAGGAACATATAAAACATTATCAAGAGTTAAATTATCAGACAAAATAACTCTTCCTTCCTTTGTAGCCTTCGTGCTCTTCCCATTAGGCGAACCAACAGGCGAGGAAATATCATGTAAATCGGTAAAAAGATCAATATTACCAGACATATGATTGGAAGCTCCAGTGTCAATGAGCATATCAGTGGAATTATACGTACCAAGTTTATAACCATCAGACGAAAAACCAAACTTGGCACCCTTTACAGCAAACATGAGTTCCTTCCACTGAGCATTAGAAATCGTTGGAACACTCCCACGATCAGAATAAGAATTCGAGTCATTATTACCACGAGAGTTACCAGCAGCACCAGCAAAATCACCCTTGCCCTTACCAGACAAGCAACCGACACGACCGCCACGTCCACCACGACCTCCACGCCCCCACCTGGGAAGCCATGAATCTCATAACAATGGTCCTTATCATGACCAAACTTCTTACAATAAGTACACTCAATCCGTTCAGAAGTTTGACCGGAAGTTGTACCTGTTGCATTAAAACCAACGATCGCAGAAGAAGAAGAGGTCTCATGTGCTTCAGACACATTTTGCTTACGCTCTTCAACAACAACTTTAGCATAAGCAGCATTCATAGAAGGCAAAGGATCACTCATCAACAATGTAGAAACAACAGAACCAAATTTCTTAGGCTCCAAACCAAGACAAAACTGATGCAACAACTCATTCTCATGCAACTTAGCATATTCTTTCGCAGCGGAACAAGTACAAGCAGGCAATTTGACATAACTAGACAACAAATTCTGCAATTTATTCAATTCACCATAATAAACTGCAACTGAACGAGTCCTTTGCTTACAATCAGCAATATCTTGTTTCAATGCAAAAATACGAGGACCATTACCAAGAGAATAACGATCACGTAAATCATCCCACAAGGTTTTAGCATCATCAGGAATAATAACAGTAGAACGAATACTAACATCAAGAGTATTATAAATCCAAGCAACATCAGTAGAATTAACAATACCCCACTGACGATAATCTGGATGCTTGGGATCAGGTTAAACAATAGAACCATCAACAAACCCGAGATTGCTCTTGGACCGAAGATTGTTGCGAATATACCTCAACCACTCTTTATAGTTGTCGACGGTAAGCAAAATAGGGCAAATCACCAATTGAGATCCTTCACTAGGATGAAGGTAGTAATCGGTGAACGGTTCGTATTTTGGAGGAGGAGGAGGAGGGGTGTTATCATCGCTAGCCATCGCACCAAACCACGAGCAAACAACACAAAGAAGCTACTACACACGGACTACACTCACCACACAACAGACGGATAGCACTTGCAAGCAATACACACGCAAGCACACACCACACAGCAGCAACCCGCACCACAAACAGCACACCACACACACCCCAAGCACCACACAACACAGCACCCCACAACACAAAACACAAAGCAGCACCACACAAAATTTCACAGCACGCACTACACAAAACCGCACTACGCACCACACAAAAACTGCACCAAAGCGCAAAACAGAACCGAAACAGGAGCAAAAACAGAACCAAACCACAACAGCTTACACAGATGCGCGCCATATCAAAATCAAACCAAAATAAATTAAGGTTTGTGAGCCCTAATTCGTGCAAATTAAACAGAATTTGCAATAAAAAAAATCTGGAAAAATAAAATCAAAGCCTTAATTTCTCAAATAAACAAGTAATTTGTGGAATTAAACAAGAACTAACCAAGATCGATTGAAAAATCTCTAGAAATTAGAGAGGCTCGATACCATGTTAAACTCAAGAAAATAGTAGAGAAAACGGCTTAAACTTTGTATTGATAATAAACACATATATATACACAATACATTAGGAAACCTAATAAGCCTACAACTCCTAATAAGATAAACTTAACATAAATATAATATTAACATAAATAAACCAAACCTACTCTAATAGATATGGACTGTAGGACTAGTTATGACTTGGGTCATTTTGTTTATACAGGGTAGACAAGTAATGGAGGGTTGGGGTGTTCGGCGATGGAGATATATGATCCTAATAAAAGTGCCAAAGCGCTTGCTCTTAGTTGTGATTGTTAGTTTTTAGGTAAGAGCCGCGATTTTAAGCATGTAATGGAATTTTGATAATTCATTTTTAAAAGAGATTACTATTTACTTTATTTAAAATTTCTACAAATTGAACCTAAAAGATCAATGTCCTCATTAACTACGACCAGTAGAAGTCTGGTAAGCATAATTTAAGGATAAGAGCGGTTAGAATTTCAGAGTAAAATTACAAAAAGATCATGAAATCAATTTACTTTCTTGCATTAAACTATGTTTTAGGTATTTTTGTTCATTAAAAAATAAAATTTTATAAGGCTTGAGCTTCACATATTTTAGATGATTAGATAGGGTTTGATACATTTATTAAGGTTTCAAACTAAAATAAGGAATGAATCCAAATTAAGATTACCCAACTTTTTTAAGTAGCACACACTTAATATAAATATGCATGTTGAATGTATTCATCACTTCTTTTTTAAACTCTAAATACTAATACTTTTAATATAAATATGCATGATGAATGTATTCATCACTTCTTTGTTAACTTTATAAACTAAAACAAAAGTAGAAAACTTTGCTTTACATCATGAAGTGTCCCCTATCATTTATTCAAAGCTAAAAATAATATACATACTCCTATAAACCATATTTAGTTCTTGTGGAAAAAACCGAAATAAATGATGTTCTTGGTCCATTATTATTGATGTTCATAATAAGTTAAAAGAAGCAAACATATACTCCCTCCGTCTCCAAAAGAACGACCCATTTGGGTTGATTACGCGGGTATTAAGAAATTTAAATAAAAAGAAGTAAAAGTGCATTGAAAAGATAAATTTACATGGGATTCGTAAAAAAATAGAGAGAAAAAGTAGTAAAATTACATACTAAATCAAATTTTTATATGGGGAGCCTTATTTTGCACAAATATTATTGTAAATTGGTGGGTGTTTTAATACAAATGGATCATTCTTTTGGGATTAAAATTATATCAAATGGATCGTTCTTTCGGGACGGAGGGAGTAGGATTTATATATTTTCCATCCATCCATCCATCCCTCCCTCCCTAAATTTAAATTGGTGTTTGAATACAAGTCTTACTCATTTGATGACTCCAATAACCAAAAAATGGACTTCGAATATTTAATCAAGTTGCATCTTTATAAGTCTTTTGACCTCAAGTCACCTTCCCCTACGGGTGATTACGGGATCAGATATTCGAATCCCAAAATTCATGTATACTCTCCATCTAATAATTTTGTGTCTGTATTCCTTTTTTGGCGTCCTAAAATGTTGTACATGTTTCTTAAAATAGTACATATTCATTACTTATTTTTTGTTTTTCCCATACAAAATACATATATATGCAAAAAAATCATTACTTATTTTTTTTTCTTTTCAATACAATATTCTCTATTTTATTATCTTTCCCATATAATATTCTCTACTTTATCTTTCTACTAGAATATTCTCTAACTTCCACCATTCTCCTTAAAAACTGTGTTTTTAGAGAAATAGGCACGGAATAATAGAATGGAGCCGAGGGAGTATTTGATATCCGTATCCAACCCGAAAACTTTCGGATCGGATAGTTCGGATAGCCAATCTCCAAATATTTTAATAATATGATTTAAATACAATTTTAATAGAAAATATTATTATTTTTTTAGGCAAAATATGCATTAACCTTTTGTTTTATGGAGTGTAACCTGATCAATAGTTCAAAAACAAGAAAAAAAACCTTACAGAACAATTTGATAGTTAAAATCATACTCCCTCCGTCCCTTAATACAATGCCTATTTAATTTCTCTTTATTACGTGAGGAATAAATGCTCAAAACAGACATTGTATTAAGGGACGGAAGGAGTATAATACATTAAAGTGCAACTAATTTTTACAAATTACCCACCAATGTGGTACAATCAATATTAATTGCTACTTCCTCCGTCCCATAATACAAAGCCTCTTTTGGTTTTAGCGCAGGAATTAAGAAAGTTGTAAATTTTGTAAAACTAAAGATTAAAAGTACATATGTGTAGACCTGGCAATCCTGACCCAGACCCGATGACCCGACCCATGACCCGAAATCGACCCGAAACCAGTGACCCGAAATTGACCCAAAACCCGAATTAACCCGACCCGACCCATACCCGACCCGAAGTGGAACTGACCCGACCTTGACCCGAAACCCGAAATGACCCAACCCAAAACGACCCGACCCGAGATGACCCGACCCAAAGTTGACCCGAGACCCGAAACGACCCGACCCGAAGTTGACCCGAGACCCGAAAATGACCCGACCTTTAACTTTTTTTAGTAAATAATTATATAAGTTATAAAAAGTTTATATTAAGAAATTATACATTAAAATAGACCCAACAACATCTTACATGACTATATTGACTTTCATATAATAGCTAAAAAAGATGGTCATAGTGAGATGTGTGAATAGTGCAAAATGTCAAATCGTTAAGAGTAATTTGGGACGGAGGGGGTATAAGAATAATTCAAAGAAATTATTACAATAATGACAATTATAATAAGAGTACGTATTAAAACTAAGATCAATAAGAGAGTGAGGTATAACTCAATTAGTTAGAGCATCCCTCTTAGTTTCAGGAGATCCTGAAAGTGATTCTCAGTCTAAAATTCTAAACACACACAAAAAAAAAAGGTTAATAAAAGTCAAACAATTACTATAATCCATGAAAAAAATAGCCTTCATAAATATACTGAGTTTTTCGTCAAATAAATAAATAAATATATATACAGAGTTGAATTTAACCCAATGAATCACCCGAATACAACTTGACTAGAAGTTGACCCGACCCGAAAATTGGACCTGAAAATTGACCAGACCCGAACTGACCCGACCCGAAAATTGACCCGACCCAAACTTGACCCGACCCGAACTCGACCCGACCCGAACTCGACCCAAAGTGTTTACCCGATACCCGACCCGACCCGATTATCGGCCGACCCGAAATCAACCCGAAACCCGAAATGACCCGACCCGACCCGAACTTGACCCGATAATCTTTTGACCTGAACTTGACCCGACCCATACCCAACCCGAATGACCCATTTTCCAGTTCTACATATGTGCATGTGGGGTTAGAGAGAGATAGGGGGAAAGAATTAGTAGTTTGAGAATAATTAAAGAGATAGAGAGAGAAAGTGTTGGGAATTAATGTTAAAAGTAAAAAAAAGTAAAGGAAAAAAGATGACAACTCTTAAAAAGAGGGAAGTATTGTCAAAAAATACAACCTTTAAATAGAAAGAGACATTTTTTTTTATTTATCCAAATAGGAAATGAGGCTTTATATTAAGGGACGGAGGGAGTACTAATTTAATTATAAAATCAAGTCTTATTGCAACAAGGATATTACCCACAAAGTCAAGAATCTCAAGAAGAATGAACAAGGAGTGGATGGTGATGGAGGGCACCTAGCCACCCAAGATATATTTGTACCGGTTTTATAATTAGCTTGAGGACTGAGGGAAGTCTTAGGCTCACCGTTGGTTGAGCAAGAGTAGGAGCAGCTGTGAAAATGAGAGAGATTAGGGAAGTGATGAGTGACATTTATGTCACTCTTAGGTAGTAATTTTAGAGCTATTTTCGTGTTTATTTTCCTTATTTTTCCTTTTATTCTCTTGTTTTTTTTTTTTAATAAAGTTTCTAGTTTATTTCTTAGTTTTAGTATGTTTTAATTTAATTTCTTTATTTAATTGGTTTCTAGTTTATTTTCGTATTTTATTTGCTTTCGATCTATTTTATTCCGTTCCTTTTCTTTGTTACTTTCATAGTTTTTATTAGTTTTAAGTTTATTTTGTTATTTATTTGATTTTATTTACTTGTATAGTTTTATTTAATTTTTATTAGTTTAGTGTTATTTCTCTTTTTCTATTTTACTTTTATTTATTTTAATTAGTTTGGGGTGTTTTTCATATTTTATTTGTTTGTGTTTTATTTAATTTTGTTATTTTAGTTTTAATTCTATCATTTTCTATTTTAGTTTATTTAGTTTTATTTTATTACTTAGTTCTATTTTATTTTTCATAATCCCTTTCCTCGGTTTTGTGCGTAGGTGTTCGGGTTTTAAGTCAAGTGAGTTCGGTTTCCGAATTCATGTCAAAAGTCAATTGCCGACTGCACAAGCCACCAACACCACCGCAACCACCTCCTTTTATCCTCCACCACACCAATCCCCCTGCTCCCTCACGCACCCAATCCACGCACCTGACCACCAACGACCACCGCAGCCATCCAATTTACAGCCATCCCGCAAACACCACTCACCTTCAATACACCAAGCAGCAACAGTCGCTGCTGCCCCTCTCACGACCACAACCAGACCCCCACATTTACAGCCACCACCACCTCCAATCAACCCAATTACCAACCATAGCAGTCGCACCGCAACCACCAGCACCACCTACAACCAGAGCAGCACCGCGCAACCCACAACAACAACCCATGTACCACCGTCCACCCAATCTACACCGACCTTAGCAGCTTCCCCTGTTTCAATTCGAACATCACCACCGCGCACAGTAGCCCTTCACCGTACCTCACACCAGCCATCACAAACCACCTGCAACAATCAGTCATTAAACCACCAATTCGCATAAGCAACGGCAAAAATCAAAGCAAAGGGCAAATCAATCGAGTTCGGGCAAACCAATAAGAGTTCGGTCGAAGTATGAGTCAGAAACTTTTGAGGTTTTTTAATTTGAAGAGGTGTGGTCGCACACACCCATGGTTCGACCGAACCAACCCCGTAGTTCGGCCACACCAACCCATGGTTCGACCGAACCATTTCACGAGACTCGCACATGATATTTAATGAGATCAAACGGTTGAGATTGCAGATGAAAGATGAATTTTGATGATTGTTGTTGATGGTTGATAAACGGTGGTGATGTGGTGATGCGCTTCAATGGAGTTCAGAGCAACCAAAAAATCAAAGAAGAAGAGCTGGGGTCTGATTGGTTTTGTTCGGGATTTGATTTTTGGGGTTTATTTTTCTTTTTCTTTTAATTTATTTCTTTTCTTTTCCCTTTTTCTCATTTCTTTCTTTTATTGTTTTTATAATTAGTTTCTTTCTTTATTTTTCCTTTTTATTTTTATTTTCTTTTCTTTTATTTACTTAGTATTCTTAGCTTAGTATAAATACCCAATTTTGGGGGTAATTAAGGGGGAGAACAATTACCAACTATTCTATTCTCTAATTAGTTTTTAGGAGAGCTTCTCTCTTTAGGTTTAGGTTAGGATTAGAGTAGTTTAGAGAGAGAAAGTAAGGGTTTCACCATTGTTGAGCTTGGATATTGAAGAGGAAGATTGATCATCTTGCTTGTAGATTTTCACATTCAATCAATGAGGATCTCTAACTCTCTCTCCTATATTTTTATTTGCTTTATTTTGATTATTATTTTAGTTGTTGGTATTTCTTGTTAATCATGTTCATTCTTGATTATTTGTTAATTAATCTTGTTATTAGCATGATTAGTGAGTAATTCCCCCATTAAGGGGATGGTTGTGGTGTAGTTGGACCTTGAGCATGTTCTAGGGTTTAGGATTGATTTATTTGTGATTAAAGTCTTTATATGCTTGATATTCTTTAATCTTCTTGCAAGTGCACATTGTTGGTTGATTAAAGGTGAATCTTTGCTAACAAGGAACGGAAGTTGACTTAGTTAAGGTTCATTATTATCGATTGTTATTTAATAGTACCTCCTAGTATATGGTTCTAATGTGGAAACATAGAGGCTATGTTAGGAGAAGCCAATTGACCCCAGGTGGCGGCTAGATTGGATCTTTTACTTCGATATTCGAGTATTTTTAGTTCATAATTAATTCAATTTCTATGTCTTTGTTTATGATCAAGTGAATGCTATACCTAAACCATTTCCCTTAGTGTTTTATTTCTTGTTTTAGCATCTTTAGAATTTAGTTTATTTATCTCTTATTCCGTACTAGCTTAATTGTCGATAACATTTGGTGGTGTTTATTCGTTCTCTGTGGTTCGACCCCTATGCTTGCCTTATACTCGTATTAGGTTTGTTTAGGTTGTATAAATTGTATTTGATTTAGGGATAGTCGTTTAACGACGCGATTATTCCCTTGTCAACTATTCTATTCTCTAATTAGTTTTTAGGAGAGCTTCTCTCTCTAGGTTTAGGTTAGGATTAGAGTAGTTTAGAGATAGAAAGTAAGGGTTTCACAAATGTTGAGCTTGGATATTGAAGAGGAAGATTGATCATCTTGCTTGTAGATTTTCACATTCAATCAATGAGGATCTCTAACTCTCTCTCCTATATTTTTATTTGCTTTATTTTGATTATTATTTTAGTTGTTGGTATTGCTTGTTAATCATGTTCATTCTTGATTATTTGTTAATAAATCTTGTTATTAGCATGATTAGTGAGTAATTTTCCCATTAAGGGGATGGTTGTGGTGTAGTTGGACCTTGAGCATGTTCTAGGGTTTATAATTGATTTATTTGTGATTAAAGTCTTTATATGCTTGATATTCTTTAATCTTCTTGCAAGTGCACATTGTTGGTTGATCAAAGGTGAATCTTTGCTAACAAGGAACGGAAGTTGACTTAGTTAAGGTTCATTATTATCGATTGTTATTTAATAGTAACTCATAGTATATGGTTCTAATGTGGAAACATAGAGGCTATGTTAGGAGAAGCCAATTGACCCCGGATGGAGGCTAGATTGGATCTTTTACTTCGATATTCGAGTTTTTTTAGTTCATAATTAATTCAATTTCTATGTCTTTGTTTATGATCAAGTGAATGATATACCTAAACCATTTCCCTTAGTGTTTTATTTCTTGTTTTAGCATCTTTAGAATTTAGTTTATTTATCTCTTATTCCGTACTAGCTTAATTTTCGATAACATTTGGTGGTGTTTATCCGTTCTCTGTGGTTCGACCCCTATGCTTGCCTTATACTCGTGTTAGGTTTGTTTAGGTTGTATAAATTGTATTTGATTTAGGGATAGTCGTTTAACGACGAGATTATTCCCTTGTCAACTATTCTATTCTCTAATTAATTTTTAGGAGAGCTTCTCTCTCTAGGTTTAGGTTAAGATTAGAGTAGTTTAGAGAGAGAAAGTAAGGGTTTCACCATTGTTGAGCTTGGATATTGAAGAGGGAGATTGATCATCTTGCTTGTAGATTTTCACATTCAATCAATGAGGATCTCTAACTCTCTCTCCTATATTTTTATTTGCTTTATTTTGATTATTATTTTAGTTGTTGGTATTGCTTGTTAATCATGTTCATTCTTGATTATTTGTTAATTAATCTTGTTATTAGCATGATTAGTGAGTAATTTCCCCATTAAGGGGATGGTTGTGGTGTAGTTGGACCTTGAGCATGTTCTAGGGTTTAGAATTGATTTATTTGTGATTAAAGTCTTTATATGCTTGATATTCTTTAATCTTCTTGCAAGTGCACATTTTTGGTTGATTAAAGGTGAATCTTTGCTAACAAGGAACGAAAGTTGACTTAGTTAAGGTTCATTATTATCGATTGTTATTTAATAGTACCTCCTAGTATATGGTTCTAATGTGGAAACATAGAGGCTATGTTAGGAGAAGCCAATTGACCCCAAATGGCGGCTAGATTGGATCTTTTACTTCGATATTCGAGTATTTTTAGTTCATAATTAATTCAATTTCTATGTCTTTGTTTATGATCAAGTGAATGCTATACCTAAACCATTTCCCTTAGTGTTTTATTTCTTGTTTTAGCATCTTTAGAATTTAGTTTATTTATCTCTTATTCCGTACTAGCTTAATTGTCGATAACATTTGGTGGTGTTTATTCGTTCTCTGTGGTTCGACCCCTATGCTTGCCTTATACTCGTATTAGGTTTGTTTAGGTTGTATAAATTGTATTTGATTTAGGGATAGTCGTTTAACGACGCGATTATTCCCTTGTCAACTATTCTATTCTCTAATTAGTTTTTAGGAGAGCTTCTCTCTCTAGGTTTAGGTTAGGATTAGAGTAGTTTAGAGAGAGAAAGTAAGGGTTTCACCATTGTTGAGCTTGGCTATTGAAGAGGAAGATTGATCATCTTGCTTGTAGATTTTCACATTTCAATCAATGAGGATCTCTAACTCTCTCTCCTATATTTTTATTTGCTTTATTTTGATTATTATTTTAGTCGTTGGTATTGCTTGTTAATCATGTTCATTTTTTATTATTTGTTAATTTATCTTGTTATTAGCATGATTAGTGAGTAAGTTTCCCATTAAGGGGATGGTTGTGGTGTAGTTGGACCTTGAGCATGTTCTAGGGTTTAGAATTGATTTATTTGTGATTAAAGTCTTTATATGCTTGATATTCTTTAATCTTCTTTCAAGTGCACATTGTTGGTTGATTAAAGGTGAATCTTTGCTAACAAGGAACAGAAGTTGACTTAGTTAAGGTTCATTATTATCGATTGTTATTTAATAGTACCTCCTACTATATGGTTCTAATGTGGAAACATAGAGCCTATGTTAGGAGAAGCCAATTGACCCCGGATGGCGGCTAGATTGGATCTTTTACTTCGATATTCGAGTATTTTTAGTTCATAATTAATTCAATTTCTATGTCTTTGTTTATGATCAAGTGAATGCTATACCTAAACCCTTTCCCTTAGTGTTTTATTTCTTGTTTTAGCATCTTTAGAATTTAGTTTATTTATCTCTTATTCCGTACTAGCTTAATTGTCGATAACATTTAGTGGTGTTTATCCGTTCTCTGTGGTTCGACCCCTATGCTTGCCTTATACTCGTGTTAGGTTTGTTTAGGTTGTATAAATTGTATTTGATTTAGGGATAGTCGTTTAACGACGCGATTATTCTCTTGTCAACTATTCTATTCTCTAATTAATTTTTAGGAGATCTTCTCTCTCTAGGTTTAGGTTAGGATTAGAGTAGTTTAGATAGAGAAAGTAAGGGTTTCACCATTGTTGAGCTTGGATATTGAAGAGGAAGATTGATCATCTTGCTTGTAGATTTTCACATTCAATCAATGAGGATCTCTAACTCTCTCTCCTATATTTTTATTTGCTTTATTTTGATTATTATTTTAGTTGTTGGTATTGCTTGTTAATCATTTTCATTTTTGATTATTTGTTAATAAATCTTGTTATTAGCATGATTAGTGAGTAATTTCCCCATTAAGGGGATGGTTGTGGTGTAACACCCCGTCTAAAACATAAGGGATGACGTTCGCGGAAATAACGTCAAGACGGAAATGTCACTCTAAAGGTTACCAAAAAAAAAATAAACTAAAATAAATAAAGACAAAGATTAAAATATCTGAGACAAATAAAATAAAGTTAAAGAAATCCCAAATGAACAATAAACACTTCCAATGAGGGAAAACAACCTCAAATCTGATAATCCCAAAAGAGAAGGTCCAAAGAAACTAAAGCAAGTCTATAAAACTGCTAAGAAAATAAAGTAAACACTCTGCTCTCAGCCCTGACTCAACAGGAACTACTCTTCACCTGCAAATATCATTAAGGTTCCACAATCAGTGGGGAGTAACTAGCAGTTCTCCCAGTACTTGTAGAATTACAAAGCTAAGTACAGAAGAGCTTAGACACTAACACAAAACTTAACAACATGTAGGAACATCAACTCAGATAATATTTACCAGTTAAACTCGAGGAAAAAAATAAATAAATAAATAAAACATGGAATCATGATTATAATACAGATCAAGCATGTAAATATAACAACGTAAGAAAAATATTACCACAAAAATTCAGACTTTGAATATAGTAACTCAAAACAAATAGTAACTCATATAGACGATAATTAACAGTTGTAAAGGTCCCTTCACAAAACAATAGTATCTTTAAAATAAATAAATTTTAACCCTTTTGAAAATAAGATTTATAGTGAGGCAAGCATATAAAATATGAACGCCGGTGAAATCCGTAGCCCACCATCAAAGGTTTGTCAGGGCGAACCTACAGACGATTCCGCAGCCGTCTGCGTCTGAGAATGGCCAAACTCCCAGTTTTCCTACTCGAATTCCGCAGCCCGAGTAGTTCCGGACGACAACAATTAACCTAGAAAATTACACCTCGAATTCCGCAGCCCAAGATGTTGGCATGTTCCAACCATTGAATTCCGCAGCCCAATGGTTGCCTTACACTCACCAAAATATATAAAAAATTATAAACATACTTCTTAAAAATCATTTAAACATATTTAGGGATCATCAATCCCAATTTAAAGTAACTGCAGGTCTTTACTTCTAAGACCAAAATTCAATATAAATTCTTCAAAAGAGTTTAACTTCAAAATTCTTCAAAATATAAAATAACCCATATATCATACTAAGGTGTCACTCTTATTGTCTGGATTTGGGTACGAAGCTAATTATAACAAAATATCACAATACACTCCGTACACAACCCTTGGCGAAGCGGTGCTAAAAACAGTGTGATTTTACTTTAAAGCACAACGACGTCGACAACTTATTTGACACTTTAAAACCATTTTTTTAAAAACTCCCTAGACACTCACAATATAAATTAACATTTGCTACTTGTTCATAGTATCACTATACCAATTCATGAAAATAGATAAAGATTACCCCAACTTATCAATAATAGATAAAACTAATTTAAATTAAATTACTCAAGGTACTATACAGTTTAAACACCTCACTCAACTAACTAAGCATGAACATTTCTTTAAACAACTTAGAATAGTACCAATAATATACGCCTAACACCAAACATGAACCATCATTATTTATGCTCAATCAAAATTCACCCATGATTATACTATTGGCTAATGACGAAACCAACATTCTTAACATAAGTACTACACATAAAAAAAAATCATGATAATACACTTAGACTTGCAGTAGCAACAATAATATGACATGAGCAATAAATCTTGGACTAAATTAATGTAAGTATACAACAAACTAATTTACTTGCTTTTGGAGTATTAATAAGTCAACAAGGCCATGAAATTTATCTTATAAAAGTAAGTGTCTAGTAACCACGCATAAACAAAAATGGAAGCACACATTAACATCAAAGTTCATCCATTATTCATGCTCACCGAAACAAAACGAGAACAAGTCACAAGTTTTCAACCGAAATTTCATTTGTAATTGAATATGATCAAACAACAATATATACATATAATCATGATAATAAAGAAGAAAATACGTGATCTACAACTGCTATAACTCACGCGAATCACTTCATCAAAACAGACTACAAGTTTAATCAAAACCGCAACCGAAAATTCAAACAAACTAATCCTAATTGCATCTAATCTTATCTTAACCCAACCATGATTTCTAGAGTACAGGAATAATGCCAGTTACCTCGATAAACTTCCGATAAAACCCAAGAAACCAGAAAAACTCAATACGAACTAGTCCTCTTGATGATCTTGAAAACCTATACAAAACAAGGTTGAAATAAACTAGATGTATGTATAACAAACCATACACGAGGGAACGAAAAAGGAAAGGGTTTAACCCATTAAACTTACTTATTTTTCACAGCCAAATTCAAGAGGGAAAGTATGACGATCCTTGCAACAATAAAACCCAGCAACAGTTTCACAAGAATTGAGGAAGAAGGAGATGTATCATGGAGGTGAATGAAGGAAGAGTGCAAATATTTTTTGAGGATTGATTCTCACGGTCAATGAGAAAGGAAACTGATGATTATTTTCTTAATGAGGGCAGCAACTATAATGGGTTTGGGTGTTATAAGAAGCAAGAGAATATAAATTGAAGGCAAGAATTAAGGGGAGCATTAACTTGGCAACTAAAGAGTCAAATGAAAGAATCCAATATCTAACTTTCAAAACCAACTCAAATACTAGCACACTACTCAAATCCCACGCCCAATTAAGCCCAAACACCTCGTAGGTTATAGCCCAAACACCTAGATTTGATTCGGTCCATAAGAGTAACCTCGGTATAATTTGCCTCAACCGGCTCAACTAAAGACCGTAAATAATTAATTAACAAGTAATATTTCAAATTAGTTTTACACTCTTATCAATCATAAATTAAAAGTATTATAATTTGAATAGAAAATAACATTATACACATAATAATTCAAAATTTCTTAGTTCAAAAATATGGGGTGTTACAACCACCCCTCCTTATAAAAGTTTCGTCCTCGAAACTTTAAGACACAACACATCAATTACAAATACAAACAAGTAATAATAGAGAGGTGTGTTTTAAGCTAAAGATCTTTACCTTGGTTAAATAATTTTGGATACTTGAGCTTCATCGAATCCTCGGTCTCCCAAGTAGCCTCTTCATACTTTTGGCTTCTCCAAAGTACTTTTACTAAAGGGACCACTTTCCTTCGAAGAGTGCGGTCTTGACGATCGAGAATTTTAACTGGCCGCTCCTCAAAAGTCAAATTCGGCTCAATAGTAACCGACTCAACTGGAATCACATGAGAAGGATCACTACGATACCTTCGTAATTGCGACACATGAAAAACATCGTGAACCTTTGAGAGATTCGGTGGCTTTGCCAATCGATAAGCCACTTCCCCAATTCTTTCCAAAACCTCGTAAGGACCAACATATTTCGGACTCAGCTTGCCCTTTTGCCCAAAACGCATCACCCCCTTCATCGGAGATACCTTCAACAGAACCTTGTCCCCAACCTCATAAGAAATTGGCTTGCGACGCAGATCCGCATAAGATTTTTTCCTATCTTGGGCAGCCTTCATTTTGGAACGGATCACTCTTACCTGCTCCACGGTTTCCTGAATCAGATCTAGGCCCAAAACTAGAGAATCACTTATGTCGCTCCAACAAGTAGGACTACGACACTTCCTACCATACAAAGCCTCATATGGAGCCATCTGAATACTCGCATGATAACTATTATTGTAGGAAAATTCTACCAGACTTAACGATTTGACCCAAGATTGCTGAAACTCAAGAGCACAAGCGCGGAGCATATCTTCCAACGTCTGAATAGTTCTCTCTGTCTGACCATCAGTAGCAGCATGGAAAGCCGTGCTCAAATTCAGCTTTGTACCAAAGGCCTCTTGCAAAGCACCCCAAAAGTGCGACAAGAATTGTGGATCACGATCCGACACAATGTCTTTCGGGACACCATGAAGACGAATGATCTCATTAACATAGGCTTCTGCTAACTTCTCCATTGACCAAGTGTGTCTCATAGGAATGAAATGAGCCACCTTAGTCAACCTATCCACAATAACCCACACGACATTTTTCCCACCAGCAGCTTCGGGAAGACCCATTACAAAGTCTATAGATATAGAGTCGAACTTCCAAGCGGGAATCGGCAAAGGTTGCAACAAACCCCCGGGCCTTTGATGTTCAATCTTTAACTTTTGGCAAACCAAACAACGAGCCACAAACTCAGCTATTTCCTTCTTCATACCAGGCCACCAAAAGTTCACCTTGAGATCCCTGTATAACTTTCCACCTCCCGGGTGAACAGAATACGGAGTGTTATGAGCCTCTTCAAGGATCTTCTTCTTAAGACTAACATCATTCGGGACACACCATCGACCCATGAATTTCAAACTACCATTGGCACCAATCTCAAAATTCTCAGCTCGGCCCTGTGCTTTAGCCTCACGAATCTTAGCTAACACCGGATCATCTACCTGCTTAGCCCTTAATTCTTGGAACAATTCTGGCTCAGCGCTTATAGAACCCAAGAATGAAGAGACGAACCCTTGCGGTACAACTTCGATATTTAGTTTTCGAAATTCTTCACACAACTCCTTAGACACGACCATAGCGGCGTTTAAAGAATGTTTATTCTTGCGACTCAAAGCATCCGCTACTTTATTGGCCTTTCCTTCACAATAGTCTAGAGTCACCCTGTAGTCTACAATCGTCTCTAACCACCTTCTTTGCCTCATATTAAGATCCCGTTGAGTAAAGATATACTTCAAACTCTTATGATCAGTATACACCTTACATGGAACCCCATACAAGTAGTGTCGCCACATCTTTAGCGCGAACACAACAGCCGCAAGCTCGAGATCATGAGTTGGATAGTTCTTCTCATGAACCTTCAATTGTCTTGACGCATAAGCGACAACCTTACCCACTTGCATCATAACACAACCTAACCCATTCTTCGAAGCATCACTATATACCTCAAACTCAATCCCTTCGGTAGGCAATGTTAGTACAGGTGCAGATGTCAACCACTTTTTCAACTCTTGGAATGCATTCTCGCAAACTTCGGACCACAAGAACTTGGAGTCCTTTCTCATTAGCTTTGTCAATGGCTGAGCAATTCTAGAGAAATCCTGTACGAACCTCCGATAGTAGCCAGCAAGGCCTAGAAAACTTCGAACCTCCGACACATTCTTTGGACTTTCCCACTCAACAACCGCTTTGATCTTATAAGGATCCACCTTAACCCCATCCTTACTAATGACGTGGCCAAGGAAAGCAACCTCTTTTAACCAGAACTCACACTTAGAGAGCTTGGCGAACCACTTTTGTTTCCGAAGAACATCTAGAATCAGCCTCAAATGCCCTTCATGATCTTTCTCATTCTTAGAGTAGACAAGTATATCATCTATGAAGACCACGACACACTTGTCAAGGTACTCATGAAATGATCTATTCATTTGATCTATGAAGATTGCAGGAGCATTTGTGAGACCAAAAGGCATCACTTCAAACTCATAGTGACCATACCTTGTACGAAAAGCAGTCTTTGGGATGTCCTCCTTTTTCACGGGAATCTGATGATATCCAGACCTCAAATCGATCTTTGAGAAAACCCCTGCGCCTTTCAACTGATCGAACAAGTCTTCAATTCTGGGTAGAGGATACTTGTTCTTGATTGTCACCTTGTTCAATTCACGGTAGTCTATACATAGCCTCATACTACCATCTTTCTTCTTGACAAACAAGACAGGAGCACCCCAAGGAGAGACACTCGGCCTAATAAAGCCCTTATCAATCAACTCTTGCAACTGAGTTTTCAATTCTTGCAATTCAGGAGGCGCCATTCTATATGGAGCCTTTGATATTGGGGCAGTACCAGGAACTAAATCGATACTGAACTCGACATCTCGTTCTGGAGGAATACCAGGCAATTCCTCAGGAAACACATCCGGATACTCCCGAACAATTGGTATACTCTCAAGCTTTTCTTCCAAAGATAGGTCCTTCACTACACAAAGGAAGACCTCATCACCCTTCTGTCGCATCTTTCTCATTTTTAGAGCAGAAACAACCTTCACGCCTTTCTTCACCATGACACCTAAATAGGAGATTCGGTTTCCTTTAGGGCCACGAAGCGTCACCTTCTGATCGCGACAATGGATGGTTGCATGATATTTCGATAACCAATCCACCCCGAGAATCACATCAAACTCGATCATTGGAAACTCTTTCAGATCAGCAAAAAGCTTAGTCCCCAAGATATCGATAGGCACGTCTTTAAACTCATCATGGCACAAAAAATTCTCTCCAGAAGGGAGAGATATCAATGACTTTACAGGTGATCTACTAGTTAAATTAGCCTTAACAACAAAGTCACTAGCAATGAAAGACACAGTAGCTCTAGTATCAAACAACACATAAGCAGGTACAGAATTAATAAAGAATGTACCAGAGATCACATCCGATTGCACGTCTGCTTCAGCCCGTGTCATCACATAGATGCGGTTTTTGACAGGAGCGGTAGGATCAACGGATTTAACAGCAGGAGGATAAGCAGCATTCGGGTTCTTAAGACACTTGAAGGACTTATGACCCACCTCCTTACAATAGTAACATACAATTGTAGATCCGTCACAATTCTTTCCTGGGTGATAGTCTTTTCCACATGTACGACACTTAGAGTGAGAACCCGACCTGAAACTCGAACTAGAACCAGATCCCTGCTGATAGTTGCCTCGGTTACCAGAGTCAATCTTTGGCTTCTTAGCCGAGGATTGAGAGAAAGTAACAACCGGTTTCTTCACACTCACGCTCCTTGCAGCTTCCTCTTCCTGGATAGAGGCATGGATGCTAAGTGCAATCTCGTAGGCACCTTGAAAAGAACTTGCACCCGAAATAAGGACATGGGTCCTAACCTTAGGATCCATCTTCTTAATGTATCGCTTTACCCTCTCAGATTCTGAAGGCACAATAGAGGTGGCAAAACAGGACAACTCAGTGAATTTGTTTGTGTACTCCTGGATCGACATAGACCCCTGAGACAAAGACAAAAATTCTTCTTGTTTTTGCCAACGAAGCTCATCAGGATAAAATCTTTCCTTTAGCTTGGTAGCAAATTGTTCCCATCCAAAACTAGGCACAGCCATACACTCTTCACGAACTGTACTCCACCAGTTGTCGGCTTCCATTTTCAGATAATAGGAACCGATTGGCACCCTCTCTTATGGAGGACAGTTAGTCGCAGTGAACAACTTCTCCATATCTCTAAGCCAACTTTCTAGAACCATTGGGTCAGCAGTTCCTTCATAGGTAGGTGGTCTATGACGGTCAAAACGATCAAAGACCGATTGCCCTTGATTAGGAGGAGGTGCAACAGTTCGATTTGCCAATGCTAAAATGGCATCCTCAATCGCCTTTTGCCTGCGTCGTGCAGCAATCTTCTTAGGACTCATTCGTGGAGGCATTCTACAAAAAGAGCAGGCAGGTTAGCCCATAAAGCACATCAAGACTCAACACACAAGAAGAAGAAAAAAAATATACCCTTGGTTTCTTCCTACCCAAATAACTCACTCATAAACTTCTTGATAAGCCTAATATGTTAAACTTTGAGATAACAAGAACTACAGATTTCGTAGAAAACTGTAGCAACTCAATGAGAGTTTTAAGAACGTTTTGCTCTGATACCAACTGTAACACCCCATCTAAAACATAAGGCATGACGTTCGCGGAAATAACGTCAAGACGGAAATGTCACTCTAAAGGTTACCAAAAAAAAAAACTAAAATAAATAAAGACAAAGATTAAAATATCTGAGACAAATAAAATAAAGTGAAAGAAATCCCAAATGAACAATAAACACTTCCAATGAGGGAAAACAACCTCAAATATGATAATCCCAAAAGAGAAGGTCCAAAGAAACTAAAGCAAGTCTATAAAACTGCTAAGAAAATAAAGTAAACACTCTGCTCTCAACCCTGACTCAACAGGAACTACTCTTCACCTGCAAATATCATTAAGGTTCCACAATCAGTGGGGAGTAACTAGCAGTTCTCCTAGTACTTGTAGAATTACAAAGCTAAGTACAGAAGAGCTTAGACACTAACACAAAACTTAACAACATGTAGGAACATCAACTCAGATAATATTTACCAGTTAAACTCGAGGAAATAAATAAATAAATAAATAAAACATGGAATCATGATTATAATACAGATCAAGCATGTAAATATAACAACGTAAGAAAAATATTACCACAAGAATTCAGACTTTGAATATAGTAACTCAAAACAAATAGTAACTCATATAGACGATAATTAACACTTGTAAAGGTCCCTTCACAAAACAATAGTATCTTTAAAATAAATAAATTTTAACCCTTTTGAAAATAAGATTTATAGTGAGGCAAGCATATAAAATATGAACGCCGGTGAAATCCGCAGCCCACCATCAAAGGTTTGTCAGGGCGAACCTACAGACGATTCCGCAGCCGTCTGCGTTTGAGAATGGCCAAACTCCCAGTTTTCCTACTCGAATTCCGCAGCCCGAGTAGTTCCGGACGACAACAATTAACCTAGAAAATTACACCTCAAATTCCGCAGCCCAAGATGTTGGCATGTTCCAACCATTGAATTCCGCAGCCCAATGGTTGTCTTACACTCACAAAAATATATAAAAAATTATAAACATACTTCTTAAAAATCATTTAAACATATTTAGGGATCATCAATCCCAATTTAAAGTAACTGCAGGTCTTTACTTCTAAGACCAAAATTCAATATAAATTCTTCAAAAGAGTTTAACTTCAAAATTCTTCAAAATATAAAATAACCCATATATCATACTAAGGTGTCACTCTTATTGTCTGGATTTGGGTACGAAGCTAATTATAACAAAATATCACAATACACTCCGTACACAACCCTTGGCGAAGCGGTGCTAAAAACAGTGTGATTTTACTTTAAAGCACAACGACGTCGAAAACTTATTTGACACTTTAAAACCATTTTTTTAAAAACTCCCTAGACACTCACAATATAAATTAACATTTGCTACTTGTTCATAGTATCACTATACCAATTCATGAAAATAGATAAAGATTACCCCAACTTATCAATAATAGATAAAACTAATTTAAATTAAATTACTCAAGGTACTATACAGTTTAAACACCTCACTCAACTAACTAAGCATGAACATTTATTTAAACAACTTAGAATAGTACCAATAATATACGCCTAACACCAAACATGAACCATCATTATTTATGCTCAATCAAAATTCACCCATGATTATACTATTGGCTAATGACGAAACCAACATTCTTAACATAAGTACTACGCATAAAAATAATCATGATAATACACTTAGACTTGCAGTAGCAACAATAATATGACATGAGCAATAAATCTTGGACTAAATTAATGTAAGTATACAACAAACTAATTTACTTGCTTTTGGAGTATTAATAAGTCAACAAGGCCATGAAATTTATCTTACAAAAGTAAGTGTCTAGTAACCACGCATAAACAAAAATGGCAGCACACATTAACATCAAAGTTCATCCATTATCCATGCTCACCGAAACAAAACGAGAACAAGTCACAAGTTTTCAACCGAAATTTCATTTGTAATTGAATATGATCAAACAACAATATATACATATAATCATGATAATAAAGAAGAAAATACGTGATCTACAACTACTATAACTCACGCGAATCACTTCATCAAAACAGACTACAAGTTTAATCAAAACCGCAACCGAAAATTCAAACAAACTAATCCTAATTGCATCTAATCTTATCTTAACCCAACCATGATTTCTAGAGTACAGGAATAATGCTAGTTACCTCGATAAACTTCCGATAAAACCCAAGAAACCAGAAAAACTCAATACGAACTAGTCCTCTTGATGATCTTGAAAACCTATACAAAACAAGGTTGAAATAAACTAGATGTATGTATAACAAACCATACACGAGGGAACGAAAAAGGAAAGGGTTTAACCCATTAAACTTACTTATTTTTCACAGCCAAATTCAAGAGGGAAAGTATGACGATCCTTGCAACAATAAAACCCAGCAACAGTTTCACAAGAATTGAGGAAGAAGGAGATGTATCATGGAGGTGAATGAAGGAAGAGTGCAAATATTTTTTGAGGATTGATTCTCACGGTCAATGAGAAACGAAACTGATGATTATTTTCTTAATGAGGGCAGCAACTATAATGGGTTTGGGTGTTATAAGAAGCAAGAGAATATAAATTGAAGGCAAGAATTAAGGGGAGCATTAACTTGGCAACTAAAGAGTCAAATGAAAGAATCCAATATCTAACTTTCAAAACCAACTCAAATACTAGCACACTACTCAAATCCCACGCCCAAATAATCCCAAACACCTCGTAGGTTATAGCCCAAACACCTAGATTTGATTCGGTCCATAAGAGTAACCTCGGTATAATTTGCCTCAACCGGCTCAACTAAAGACCGTAAATAATTAATTAACAAGTAATATTTCAAATTAGTTTTACACTCTTATCAATCATAAATTAAAAGTATTATAATTTGAATAGAAAATAACATTATACACATAATAATTCAAAATTTATTAGTTCAAAAATATGGGGTGTTACATGTGGTGTAGTTGGACCTTGAGCATGTTCTAGGGTTTACAATTAATTTATTTGTGATTAAAGTCTTTATATGCTTGATATTCTTTAATCTTCTTGCAAGTGCACATTGTTGGTTGATTAAAGGTGAATCTTTGCTAACAAGGAACGGAAGTTGACTTTGTTAAGGTTCATTATTATCGATTGTTATTTAATAGTACCTCCTACTATATGGTTCTAATGTGGAAACATAGAGCCTATGTTAGGAGAAGCCAATTGAGCCCGGATGGCGGCTAGATTGGATCTTTTACTCCGATATTCGAATATGTTTAGTTCATAATTAATTCAATTTCTATGTCTTTGTTTATGATCAAGTGAATGTTATACCTAAACCATTTCCCTTAGTGTTTTATTTCTTGTTTTAGCATATTTAGAATTTAGTTTATTTATCCCTTATTCCGTACTAGCTTAATTGTCGATAACATTTGGTGGTGTTTATTTGTTCTCTGTGGTTCGACCCCTATGCTTGCCTTATACTCGTATTAGGTTTGTTTAGGTTGTATAAATTGTATTTGATTTAGGGATAGTCGTTTAACGACGCAATTAGTCCCTTGTCAACTATTCTATTCTCTAATTAGTTTTTAGGAGAGCTTCTCTCTCTAGGTTTAGGGTAGGATTAGAGTAGTTTAGAGAGAGAAAGTAAGGGTTTCACCATTGTTGAGCTTGGATATTGAAGAGAAAGATTGATCATCTTGCTTGTAGATTTTCACATTCAATCAATGAGGATCTCTAACTCTCTCTCCTATATTTTTATTTGCTTTATTTTGATTATTATTTTAGTTGTTGGTATTGCTTGTTAATCATGTTCATTCTTGATTATTTGTTTATTAATAATTTTATTAGCATCATTAGTGAGTAATTTCCCCATTAAGGGGATGGTTGTGGTGTAGTTGGACCTTGAGCATGTTCTAGGGTTTAGAATTGATTTATTTGTGATTAAAGTCTTTATATGCTTGATATTCCTTAATCTTCTTGCAAGTGCACATTGTTGGTTGATTAAAGGTGAATCTTTGCTAACAAGGAACGGAAGTTGAATTAGTTAAGGTTCGTTATTATCGATTGTTATTTAATAGTACCTCCTAGTATATGGTTCTAATGTGGAAACATAGAGGTTATGTTAGGAGAAGCCAATTGACCCCGGATGGCGGCTAGATTGGATCTTTTACTTCGATATTCGAGTATGTTTAGTTCATAATTAATTCAATTTCTATGCCTTTGTTTATGATCAAGTGAATGCTATACCTAAACCATTTCCCTTAGTGTTTTATTTCTTGTTTTAGCATCTTTAGAATTTAGTTTATTTATCTCTTATCCCGGACTAGCTTAGTTTTCGATAACATTTGGTGGTGTTTATTCGTTCTCTGTGGTTCGACCCCTATGCTTGCCTTATACTCGTATTAGGTTTGTTTAGGTTGTATAAATTGTATTTGATTTAGGAATAGTCGTTTAACGACGCGATTATTCCCTTGTCAGGAAGCCACTGTGAGGAACAAGGGGAAGCCACCACGAGATCTGAGGGACAGTGAGGAGGAGATCTGAGAGGAGATAATGGAAAGAGGAGAGAGAGAGAGAGAGAGGGGCGGTGACTGTGAAGGGGTGATCTGAGAGGAGAGAGAGAGAGGCAGTGAGGGTACTGGTTAGGAAATGGATTTAGCCCATTTAGGGCTTATAGGAGAATAGGGTAAATACGAAAGAGTACGTGAAAGCTTGAAAACCTAAAATAAAATACTTCCTCCGTTTTTAAATACTTGCTCCACATTCCTTTTCTAGCCGTTTTTAAATACTTGCTCTATTTCCTTTTTGGAAAGCTTTTACAATATTTAATTCGTTTCTCACACTTAGTGGACCCAACATAATACTCTCTCTCCTCCTATTCTTCCACTACTTTTGCTTTTTACCATTTTTTATTCTCTCAACTACCCCACTAACTTCATATTTTATTACTTTCTCCAATTTCTCCTAAAACTCCGCGCATGGAAAAATGGAGCAAGTATTTAAAAACGGAGGGAGTAATAACACAAGAATTTATTCGAATATTGGATCGGATATCCTAAATCCGATATCTGATATTGGGATATCAGATATCCGATTTGATATATGATATTTTCATATCGGATATCCGATCTAAAATCAATTTTGGATGGTTATCCATAATTTTCGGATCGGATGCAGATCGGATTATCGCATTTTCAGATAGTTTATCTCAGCCCTACCTTCCTTAACTAAGTTTTAGAATAGTGAGAAGCATTAGAGCAAGTTTAGCCCCAAGTCTTAAGACTTGGATATGACATCATTTTATGTGGTCCCCATTGAAAATGATTTCATCAAATTCTTGTTAAGACTCACTAGGACTTACACAAATTTATCATTTTAGCCCTAATACTTAAATATTTGACATACTACCTCTGTTAACAGTTATTTGCAACATTTACCAAAAAAGGGTGCTAACTATTATTTGCAACAAAATTATTTCTTTCCTAATATAGTAACTTTTTTATGATAAAATGTCCAAAATACCCTCATTTAAAAATTATTAACACATACTACTATACATAATTACAACTTATTATAATCCTAATCTAACTTAATTATCTTAGCTTTCCCTCCCACAAAAAATTTGATTCATCTTCATCCCCCCACCAATCCACCATCTCTCTCCTCCATCTTCATCCCTCACTTCATCATCATCTTCTTCTTCATCTCTCATCTCCTTCTTCATTTCTCATCTCTCATTTCACATCTTCTTCTTCATTTCTCATCTCTCATCTCCTTTTCATTTCTCATTTGGTTCGTGGGTGGTTATTTGTGGTTTGTGGGTGGCTTCAATAAATCTAGTGGTTTTGTAGTTTGTGGGTGGTTTTTCTGGTTCGTGGGTGGCTGTTGGTGGTTCATGGGTGGTTGTTGGTGGTTCGTGGGTGAGTGGTGGTGGTCTGGGCGGTTCTTGGGTGTTGGTGTTCTAGGCAGTTCGTTAGTGTTGGTGTTATAAGCGGTGGTTTAATTGGTATATTAATTCAATTTGTGGTGGTGGTGATTTGATTGGGGCTTTCGTGGTTTTGGTGATTGTTTTCGGTAGGTTTTGGTGATGGTTTTCAGTGGGTTTTGGTGATGGTTTTCGATCATTTCGTGGGTTTTGGTGGGTTTGGTGGTGGTGGTTTCGTTGGGCTCGGTGGTGGTGGTTTTCGGTGGTAATGGTGATTCTGGGTTCTGGTTTGGTGGTTTAGTGGATTTTTTTTTTGTTAATTGGATTAATACTTAAGTACTACCCTTATATTTCAATAATCATGTTTAAAAACTTTTGCCTTAGAGTTCGTGCTACCGCTTTTGTTGTAAATAACTGTTAACAGAGGTACTAATATATGTAGAAAGTGTAAATAAAAAAAATAAAAAAAGGGAATAATAAAAATAAAAGTGAGGTGGGTGAAGTGGGTCTCAATCTCAAGTCTTAAGTTGAATCTTGAAATTTCAAGACTCAATTTTGCTTGAGATTTTTGAAGAAAAATGGGATAAGTCTTAAGCATAAATTTTAAGACTCAAAATGATGATGTCACCCCAAGGCTTAAGATTTGGGGCTAAACTTGCTCAGTATTTCGTCTTTTAAAAAGAGAGAAGGAAGGAAAATCGGAGCAAATTAAACTACAAAGTATTACTTTTTTGGGGGGTTAGATAAATTACGAAGAATATAAAAATTTGGATTTTTTTTTTTTAATTCTCAATAATTTAAGCTTAGTTCATGTTCATTGAGTTGAAATAGTTCTTGATATTTACTAGCCCATAATTTTGCTCCAAAGTAAGTAATTGGGTGGAATATGTATGTCATGGAAATCTTTAAAATTCGAGGTAGGTTAAAAGTTTGAACGTTAAAGATGACCTTTTTGTTCTGTTTTGTTTCTTTTGATCAATCCCTTCTAAGGTCTACTATATAATCTGGCACAAATAATATATAGTAGTAGGTTCCACAATTATATATATGCTTTTTCCTGAAATCTCTTCTTATATTCTCTTGATCTCTTCTTCCATTGATAGTGTATTTTGGTAATTTATTGGAGTCGTGTTTAACCAACCTTATATGCTAAGAAATATCTTAAATTTGTACACACATCAATATTAAACGAATGTCGTGAATTAATTATACTAGTAAATTGATGGGGTTAGTGTCTTCTTAGTAAAGACGTGAAGTTGCTGAAGTTGTTAAAGGATGAAATTGTACAGAAAAAAGGGAGTTAAGCACAAATTTGGGTACTCAATTCTACAATTTTTCACCGTTTGGGTACTGAATTTATTTTCTTACTGTTTGGGTACTGAGTACCAATTTCCGGCAAAAAAAATTAATTATCCCCAACAATTGAGTACCTAAGGTTAACAATTGAGTACCTTGAGTTAACTCAACGTGGGGCCCACCCGAATAAAAAAAGAGCGGGTCGGATTCTTTTTTCCCCCTTTTCTTATTCTTTCTGGCAAATTCTTCACTCTATTATAGCGGACTATCAAAATCTCCAAATTCGCAAGGTTCCCAATCGCCTCAGGAAGAGAATTCAACCGATTGAAATTTACTTGCAACACCACCAGAGATATACACGAGCCAATTGCACTAGGGAGCTCTTCGAGTTCATTTTTGTCAAGATTCAACTTCTCCAATGAGCTTAGGTTGCCAATTGAATCAGGCGATTGGGTAAAGAAATTAGAGCTCAAATCAAGATTGACTAAGGTCTTGTTTGGTTGCCTTTAGTTTTCATGGACACTCAAAATTCCCATGAATTTCCTTTTGGGTATGTTGTTTGGTTGATATTAAAAAGCAAAAATGGGGAAAGTCATAATTCATGGGAATTTTCATTTCCCACAAAACATAGGAAGTTACTTACCCACCCCTCCCTTGGTCATTCACAATTCCCATGATTTATAAATTCCCACATGACAAATAAACATATTTATGTAATTCTTAAGAATTTTAATAAAGAAAGTAATTTCCCATGAATTAGAATTTCCCATGGGAATTTACTTCCTAAATCAACCAAACTAGCCCTAAACCTACTAACTTCTCAAAGGAAGCTGACAAAGATTTCCGCCTATTCCCACGAAGATCAAGGTCAGTCAGACTTGTAAGCTCTCCAATTGATCTCGAAAGGTTTATTAGTTGATTCGAGTGGATTTCAAACTTCTTCAATGCCTTGAGCTCACCAACATCTGATGGAAGAGCCATAATTTCGTTCTTTGATAAGTCAATTTCAGTTAAATTTGACAATTTCACAAGTGACAAAGGAAGCCACTCAACTTCAGCCATTAGCCTTCCTTGAAGATCAAGGACTGATGCACTAGTTTTATCATAATTTTCGAAAAGAGTAGCTACCTCCATCAAACTCATCTTCTTTGTGGATCCTCTCCCTACTTTGTAAAAATTCAAATCAAACCTTAACATTAATTTAACATTCTCAAACAACCAAATCAAACTATATAATAAAATATCCATTGTAGCATTTGTAATTCTCACATTGGAATTCAAGATTAGACATCATCATTTTAATTAAATTAATTTTTTAATTAGGTATGGTTAGTGGTGAGTTAGTGGTGAGTTAATTAGCCTGAAAATAAGTTAGAGTACCTAAAAGGTGAACAAAAAAAATTGAGTACCTAAAAGGTGAAAAATTGAAGAATTGAGTACCTAATTGTTTTCTTAGCTCGAAAAAAGGAGTTGTGGGCAATTACTGTAACAAAGTTTGTTTATTTTTATTTTTTTAAAAAAAATTGTTTATTTTGAAAAAGTAAATTTGTTGGTAAATGGATGAAGACTCTGACGAGGAGTAACCTGCTGCTGGTGTATGGATTCTCTAGTTTAGTTGCTGTCTTTAACTTTGTTTTTATTGCTTTTCGAAGGGGCACAGTGTTTTTAGTAGTAAGACCATTAATTTTTCATCTTGTATATGGTCTTATGGCTTCAGCTATTTACCAACCTCACATTTTGATGTGCGGAATGAGGTTGGGTCTTTTAATTGTAAAGCTCTAATTACGTACTACCTCCGGTCCACATTTGTTACAACTTTTGCCATTTTGGGGTGGTCCATATTAGTTGCAACTTTCCCAAATGTTGCCTTATTTAGTAAAATTTTATAGGTAAAATTACAATTTTACCCTTACTTTATATTTTAACCACATATATTAAACAACTAACCTAATCTATTTACACTTCCTAACTGATTAATTAGGTTAATCTTTCCCACAAAAAAAATCCCCAACTGTTTAAATTCTTCATCATCCCAACCAACACAATTGAATGCTCCTACATTCAATTGATCTGATGAATATGGTTGAGTACATTTATTCTGGAGAATTCTCTAGAATAAAAACCCCCCCAAACCCTAGTTCTTCTTTTTCTCACTCCTCACGATTCGCCGAATTTGATCTCCTCTCTCTCTAGATCGTACTCTGTGTCTCTCTCATCTCCATCTCTACTTTCTCCCTTCTTCAATCTTTGTTGTTTTTGTTGAGTCCCAGTATGTCTTCTTCGAATGACAAAGATCTGGATCTTCTTTGCCATGAGACCCTTGAAACGAGTGGAAGTAAGCGGCGATCTGGCCGTGTGACCTACAAGCCCCAACGAGGAACGGGTAACATGAAACCCGTTCGTCGTGCTGCTGTTATTGCTAGGAGGAAGATCCATGGTGCTAAATTGGCTGAATATTTGAGCGATGAGGAGGAGAAGGTTGTCCCTGTGTCTACGGCTAAACAGGAACCACTAGTTGAGGTGGTTCCTCTGGATGTGGTGGTGCCTAAGGTGGCGGCTGAAGTTGTTGAGGCCGAGCTTTCCGCCACTGGATTTGGTACTGGGGAGTCTAACCCAGTAGAGGTGGAGGTGGTTGAGGTGGCTAAGCCACCTGAGTCCCAGGAAGAAGGTGAAGGGCCTTCCACCGGTGCTAAGCGGATCAGATCTGGTCCACCTGGAGGGATGACAAGGGAGGAGGTGATCGAGGCATACCTGCAGATCTACTACCCTCAATTCAACCCTCCTCCTAACTGATTCAGCAGCATAAACTCTATAAACCCTAATTTTTTTCTTTAATATGTTGTTTGTTTGTTCTGTAATCTTGTTGATTGAGTTGTTGGTATATTGTTTCATCTGTTGTTTGGTATATACCCTAATTTTGTTGTTTGTTGTGGTATAAAGCCTAAATTTTTTAGTCCTCTGTTTTGTTGGTTTAAAACCTACTTTGTATGCGATTGGATATGGTTGTTGATGTGAATGTAATGTTGGATGTTGTTGGGATAAGATGACTGTTTGTTAGTGAGAATTTATGCGGGGTTGTATGCTGTGTGTTTTCGGTTCTGTGTTTAGTGGAATGTATCTATGTTAGTTGTTGTTGGTAATTGGTGGAACTAAGTTGTGGTAGTATCCCTGATGCATAGTACTCATGCCATCAGTTGCAAGTCCCCTGTTTGTTAATGTTGAAGTTGGTGTTCCTATGCATTTGAGTCCCTTACTTGCAATGAGTCCCCCCTATGTTGGTGTGAAGTGCATGTTTTATTTCCATATGATGATGGGACTCACCTGATAGCTACTTGGGTGGTCTGGATGCTCCTGATACCTCTGTTAGAGGTTTGATGTTGAGGTACCAACACTCACTAAAGCTTTGACTGAATAAACACCCATTCTGATGGAAATACTAGTTAATGATATAAATGTAATTGTTGTGATATTACATGTGTGGTTAGACAAAAGGTGTACCCTAGACTAATTACATGACTGCCTACAACATATGTCAATTAATATTTACCAAAATGACACATAACCTAGACATAAACTCACTCAAAAAGTTGTTTGAATATTAAAAGGTTATGTGTGGCAGTCATATCTTGAGTCCTTCTTCCATTTGCATTCTTGTGTTTGTGTGCTTCAGTCTGCATCCACTTCCATGTGTCCATGATCATCTACTATATCTGTGACTGAGTCTAAAAATTGAACAACTTCACCAATCAGATTCCTATCAACTTGTAATAATTGTGGTAGTAGACCTTGACTGTCCAAACTTCTCTTCTTCATGTGAGGGGGAGAGAAGTTGTTCCCACCTTGCTTCTCTAGTATCTTTATCAAGCATGATTGTAGTGTAATTCATGTGTACTTGTTCAAAACTGGGTCAAACTCTTCAAAAGCTCTTGCAACTTCTTTTATGAGCTCATCTAGATTCCTTGGGAATGATTGGTATTGTAGTGATTGAATGACACTAAACAAACCCAAATCAAGAACATTTGTTTCTGGTGATTGAGCTGGTTGAAAAATGAATTGAATTTTGAATCCATGTGCATTACATGCTGCCTGAAATTCTTCATCTCTTGGAACTTGGTGAGGTCTTGCATTATCCCATTGGATGATGATGTCCTTTGGTAGCTGTTCTGGCCACTTCTCATAGATTGTTGGAATGACATGTGTGAGTAGCATATCCCTGATGCATTCTTTAGTGACACTTTGAAGTGCCTTAGTCTCTAGAGTCCCTGCATCTCTGTTTTTGCTTTTTTTTTGCCATATCATACTTTACAAAAGGAAAAAGCCCATATTTTCCATCATATACCATGCTGTTGTGCTCTTCAAATAAGGGCTTCCCAATCATTCCCATGAACATTGCTTTGATCTTGAATCTCCTTGATTGTTGTGCCCTGTATGGATCATCCTCTGTGGGCAGCAAATAAAATGTCCTTGTCTCTAGATTAATGTAGAACCATTTTTCATCCAAATGTATCCATTGCTGCATGTCTCTGAATTTTGGGTCCCCTTGTGCTGGAATTGGATCAATGTGACTTAGTACCCATTTAAGTCTTGATATTTTATGCTTCTCTGTTGCCTTAGTCTCCCTTGTGCTGGAATTGGATGATTTGTGCTGGTGTGTGTCCCGAGTCTCCCTTGTTGCCTTAGTCTGTGCAGTGCTGTTTTGGGAATTTTAAGGGCTGCAGCATATCCTCTTTCAGTCCCTCTCTTGTAGAGTGGAACTGAAGTTAGAAATTCATCTGTGTACACTTTTGGTTTGGGTCCTGTCCTACCCAATTTTTTGTTTTCAACAACAACTGGAATACCTTGAGCTAGAGATTGCTTGATAAATTTGAAATATCTTGTTGTTGTGGATTTGTGCACTGAATGTTTTCTAGCCAAATTGGCTAAGAAACCTCTTGGCAGTGAGTCCCCCTCCATGTGCAACATTATCTCATCAACAAGATTTCTTTTTTGTTCCACAGTCAATTCCTTGTTTACTCTGTTTTGTGGTTGTGCCTCATCAATGTTTGCATCATCATCTCCTTCATACCCATCACCATTGCCAAGGTGTTCTTGCTGTTCTTCACCATCTGAATCGTACCACCATGGATATTCTTCTGGGAAGAATTCACCTTCTATGAACTCATCATCCAATGCATGCTGAGATTGAATGTACTCATCCATAACTTCATCTATGAACTCTGCCATGAGTCCCTTTCTGTTTTTTTATTTCAGGGATGGCTTTTTGGTGATGAAGTGGTGACTGGTTTTTTTTTGGACGGTCTTCAACGGAGCCTATTCCTGTAATTACAAAAGCTGCAACTACTAATCCAGCTGTAGGAATTAGGTTAATGCTAATTTTGGATTAGAATGATGTAATTTGGTAGGGCTGCCTGTTATTTTGAACTAACAATACTTAATTTGTGGTGATGTAACCTAACTACTCTACTAACCCCCCCCCCCCAAAATCCCTCCCCAATTCCCCTAATACTGTGCTTTTGATAAGGGGTTTTGGAAAGGATGCCTTCCTTTTATAAGGGGCATTTTGATTGAATGTCTATGAAAAATTTGAATTTTGGGGGAAGTTGGAAAATGTTTGAATTTGGGGTGAAATTTTGGGAGGGAAACAAAGTGGGAAACATTTTTCCCACTTTTGTTTAAGCTGGGAGACTATCTTGGTGGGAAATTCCCACTAAAAATCAAAATGTTTAAGTGGTCCAAAAAAGTCAAATAAAGGGACCACTTTTATTCCCTCCATATTACTACCTTAATTACTTTACCTTACTTTTTCTAATCAACCCCTTAAAAGTTTTGCCTCGGCCTCCGCAACTACCCCCAAAGTTGCAACAAATGTGGACCGGAGGTAGTAATATATTTCGTTTTTATGTGTTAAAAAAAAAAAAAAAAAAAAAAAAGTATAAAGTATAAAAGATACAAAGTTTGTTTCAGGAGTTAAAGTATCAGTCTTGTATTCTTGCCTCTGCCCGTTAGCAATAATGCCCATTCTTCATTTTAATTTAGGTTGCGGTAAGAAACTGCTATTATTTCACTAATTCCACGCTAGTAGTGGTGATTTGAATTCTTGAGCTAAAATCTACATGATGTGCCTGTAACTACTAATAAAAATATTATTTTAATTAAGTTTATTAATAGGCTTAAAAGATCATATCACATATTTTTCTTTTTACAATTTTATTTTTTTTTTATTTTTTTATTTTTGCGAATATAATATTACAGTCATACCTACCAGAATTAGGTTGCCGGGCTGGCAAACGGATCAGGTCGGGTCGGGTTCCTGTTCGGGTCAGTTAAAATTCGGGTCAAGAACCCCTAACCTGAACCTGATCCATTTAACTTTTCGGGTCAAAAATTTCAACCCTAACCTGATTTTTTCGGGTTCGGGTCAACCCGAATCTGACCTGATTTTTTTGGTCATTGATTTTTCGATTTTGAATTACCTCAAAATTCCAGATCTAAAGTTTCCCATTTCAGTTTTTAATATTAGCATCTTAATTTATATAGAAAATCATTGATAAAATAATAAAAATTGATACCATCAACAAATTAAAAGTGTAGATATATAAGCTACAATAAATTAGTAACCGAATTAAATTACAAATTTACAATGCATAAGATCTAAAATAAAATGGGTCTCCAAGATCAATTATTTTTAGGTATATCCTTTAGTTATTGTTCACTTGATGACCTCCTGCTAACCTGCTTGCTGATGCGAGATCGGTCAAGCGATAGTGAAGCAACGAAGAAGTGAGGCTGATGAAGCAAATTAAAGAGAGATGAGCGATGATGCGACGGTGGTGGAGAAATGCCGAACAAGAATTAATGAGTAGGGTGAAACACCGCCATGAATGAGAGTAATGAGAGAGAAAGTGAAAGTAAGAGTGAAAGAGGCAGAGACTAGCAATCTAGAATAAGCAATAATTTATACTTAGGGTTAGGAAAATTTGGGCTGGCCTGGTGTATGGACGGCTGAGAGACTAATTTAGGATTTTAGGGTGTTACTGATCTATTAGGTGGGTTTGGTCGGTTATTTACTTTCATTAGTTTTTTTTTTTTTTTTTTTTTCTTTTTTTTTTTTTTTTTTTTTTTTTTTTTTTTTTTGGGATTATTAGATTTTTTTCGGGTTATGTGGGGTTAATTTCGGGTTGGATTTTCAACCTTAACCTAACTCTTTTTAATTTCAGGTCGGGTTCGTGTCAACCCATTTAAGTTTTCGGGTCGAAAACCTCAATCCTAACCCGTTATTTTCAGGTTGGGTTCGGGTCGGGTCAGCTTTTGCCAGCCCTACTTTTTCGTTCTTTGCAATTATCATGAAGTGGTATTGTGGTAATTCAACAAATTTTGGATTGCTGTTTTATAAGCTACTATTATTGGTAAAATGTGGTTTTTTTTTTTTTTGTACATTAACTTTCTTAGCTTAGTTATTTTACTCGGCTTGTACAGGACTTGTAATTTGTCTTTTTTGGAATTTCGTGGCTGTCACAATGGTTTGGATCAAAGGGAATGGTGTGTGAATGATATGAACTTACACATTGGTTACTTAATTTGCTAAAAACCCTTAATTTTTATTTACTATAGTTGATATATTTGTTTCAGGAGTTAAAATTTGGCTGCTCGCAATCATTTATTTTATAGCAGGAGTTCCAGGGGCCTATGGCTTTTGGTACCGTCCTTTATATCGGGCTATGAGGTAAAAAAAAATACCTATATTCTCTATAGTTGTTACTTCCTCAGTCGTCAATGGTTTGCTCCACTTGTTTTTTTTGTTTCTAAAAGATTGTCTCATACTATTTTTGACATCTTTTTCAATTTGCTCTCTCTCTATCTCTCTCCTCATTGATATTTGTGTCAACCCAAGTGCACTATGTTTTGCCCAAAGCCTTAATAAAGTAATTTTTATGGTTGGGGCAAATAATTAGGGACTGAGGGAGTATTCTACAGAGTATTATTTACCAGGGCTCATGAAAGAATATCGCACATGCATTCTACATTGTCTTGTCAAGATCACTATTAATAGATATAATTTCAAACATGATCTCTTAAGCCTCCGGGGTGCCTAACTCCTTAAAGGCCGCATGCCCTCGATTGTCTCCCATGTTTCCTTGTTGTTGGTCTTTCAAAGATACCTCTCTAGATTGACTTGAATTAAAAGACCTTTATGTTGCTCTTCTCCTTCTAAGGGTTCTCTTAATCTCGTAATCAAAAGGTACTAAGGACCTATTAAGAACTCTATGGATAAAAACATACAGAAATGATTAGTAGCAAAATTCAAGTTTATCCTAAAGTAGGATATTTTTTTTTCTTGTATTTTCAATTAATGGAATAAGCTTAATCAATCAATACCAATCAAACAAAAATGCCTCTCCTGAACAATAGTGCCTTTTGAGATGCTAGAAATTAGGTCGTAAACTTACTCTTAGTAATCAAGTAAAATTTATACTTCGTAATAACTCAAGCTAAAACTAGTGATATTGATGTGATAAACAAGAGGTCGGTCCATAAGGTAATAAAATGAAAATTGAAACTGACTTATGATCAAGCTAAAACCGGAATCAAGTGTTGAAGGTTAATCTATGCTAAGTCAAAAATTCAATTAATCTAATTAGGGTGAATATGGAATCTAAAAGTGATAGGGAATTGAGATCCATATGCAATCCTGTTCATCAACAAATGGGGAATCAATCAATCGAAACTAGTGAAGACTAAGCAATTAAAATTTATTTGATAACTATCTTCAAGCTATCTCACCCAAGATCTCTCCATTGGGGAAAAAACTAGAATATCACAATCAAATTAATCTAATTAAGGTGATCGCAACATAGGTTCCCACTTCAATCAATATCAGCAATGCAATATAATTATACTTACAATTAAGGGTAGCTAAGCTAGACCAATCCATGCAAGTAACATGCAAACCTTATCTAATCTATTTAATCTAATGGTAATTATTGATCAATTTCCAAATATCAAACTCAATTACCAATCAAGCATGCTTCATTCTATCCATATCTTAAAATCTACTTACTACTCATGATTAATTAAGCCAAAGGAATTAAGCAACCAACCAAATCACTAATCAAAGTATGAAAATTAACCATCAAAATTATCAAACAACAAAATTAAACCAAGGATTGAAAATAATAGAAAGAAATATAAATAAGCTTTTATTGCAAATTGAAATCAAACTTGAATCGATTGAAATTTGAAGAAAATAGTGTTTAATTCTACACTTTCTCTCTCTAAAATAGCTTAAAGTCAAAGTCCTAAAATGAGCTTAGTTAGTAATTACAAGAGGTAGAGCCTTTTTTACAGAAAAAGAGAAAAAGAAGATTAAAGATGGTTGTCGCACAAGAAAACGCGCACGTGGCCAAGCTACTACGCATTGGAAGTGGGTCATATCTTGCTCATGCGCGCATAACACGCACAAGCCTAGGGTATGTGGCTGCTTCGGGTATGAGCTCAGAGCAGGATAGCGTTCATGCGATTGTAGTGCGCGCGCGCCATGGCTCAGTGATGCCAGTTAGAAATATTTTACTCCAAATTGTCACTCTTGGTGAGTGCATGACAAGGCTCATGAGATATCTTTTGTATGTTGACTTCTTTAAAGACCTTTAGCTATACTCAAAGATTTCCAAAATCTATAGGAAGGACCTGTTGGGGAATTCGTGTATGATCAAGGGTCACAAAAATAGCAAACAAATTAGAACGGAAAACTTCGAGGCGTGAACAAAATCACTTTTCCAAAAGTATAATTCCGACCCTATACTACAACCGGGTTTCACGGAAAATTACTTAGGAGATACAACGAAGAAACAATTACAATCGCAAGTAGGATGATTACAATTCAATGTATATAAGCCTTTGGATTTATGATGATGATAATAAGTTGCAAAGAGGTTTTTAAGAAAAAATAAACTTCTGATTTTTTCTTAAGTCTCTTCAACATATGTTCTTAGAACATATATATATTAAAGCATAATCCTTGCCAACAGCCACGACATCCTTCAAGCAAAACTGACGAAACCGTCAGTTTCAACTTACTCTCTGACACGCGCCCGATCGGGCCCGCTGCCGCCCGATCGGGCAGTGGTGGCCCGATCGGGCGGCTGCCCCAAACTCCAGAAATCCATTCTCGCGCCCGATAGGGCGGCGAAGATTACAATTTCCAGACTACCCTCGCGCCCGATCGGGCGAGCACCACCACGATCGGGCGTCTGACCGGGCGATGTACAGGGGCAGGAAACCAGAGTTTTGAGTTGTTCTTTATCAACCTTTAATCAAGGTTAATTGCTTTAATATTCTTTATTAATTATACACAACACCTTTGCCTAAGTAATATAATTAATTAACATGAATTATGTCTCCATTTCTCAAAATTATTTAACAGGACTTTAAATAAGGGTTCCAGCCTTGATCTAGTGCCTAAACACAAGGAAGGAAACACAAGTGAAAGCACAAAGGAAGAAACAAATAAATGAAGCACAAAAAATGCATTTCAAACACCACCTTTTCTTAAATAAGGACTCAAAGAAGTGAATTCAAGAGTTTATTGATTGTAAGAGCTATAAATTGAGTGAAAACAAAGCTAAAATCCTATTCTAAAAGTGCCATATATGGCACTCATCACCTACACCTAGGCGATATTTCTCATCCATGTTAATTCAATCCAGACTAAGAGGTACCGCGCGTATTACCAATGTACTTACTAATCAAACTATCTCACACCAAAATCACAAGGCTTTTAGAGGAGGGTAATAGTTACAAGTCTCCATAATAATCCCATAGTTTACATATGGATATGGAAGTGTTATCTAATTACATTATCACTATAAAATTTGGACATTGAAAAGTACACCATATCACTCGAGGAGATCAAACCCTCAATTAGTGGGCTACTAGATCAAAGTGATCATACTAAATGGGACTAATAGTATTAATACCCTATGCCAGTCTTATACACAATTTAATCATACAAAAACCTACAGAACTATCCTTGGGATTAAAACATTAAGCCATTTGAGTATCATAAACTATTTGAAATATAAAACAAAGGTAACTAAATTTGTGGCTTTATCATGAAAGGCATCCCAACTATAACATAACTTTGTTACGATATAATGTGGTTTAATTAAGTTATCAAACTTGCAATTATATATATATATATATAATTGCAAGTTTGATAACTTAATTAAACACGTTATATCATATATATATATATATATATATATATTTTCCCCGAGTTTTTAGGGAGTCACGTAGGATCTAATTTTCTTAGTGCCACATGTAGGATTTTAAATTTTAATAGTAGCCAATTAAATAATCTTTTATAATTAAATAATTCAAATGCCACGTAAGCAAAATTGGCGAATGAGATTTTGACATTAGGAATTTTATCTAAATATATAACCAATTTTAGTGCATTGCACGGGCTTCAATTTTCTTAGGACGCCATGTAGTATTATAAATTTAAGTTGTAGCCAATTAAATAAGAGATTATTAATTTCTTTAACAATCAAATAATTCAAACGCCACGTAAGCAAATTTGACGAATGAAATTTTATAATTTAAATTAATTAAATACAAAATATTAATTTTGAGATTAGGAATTAAATCTAATATTTTAATACTAATATAATAACAATTTTAATCACATAAATATGTAAAATATTTTTTAAAAAAATACTAACAAACCGTGCATCGCACGGGGTTCATCTAGTATAATAAAAAAAAGTAGAATTAACATAGTGACCCAATTTTGTAGGGTAATTAAGATTTTTTATTTTTTTTTATTTTTTTTGGTAATGAAACTCTTTTGAAAATATACATGGAATTCCCTTCTCATATAACTAGATTTATGCATCTCTGTTACAAAAAAAAAAAAAAAAAATGAATTTACGTCTACGTATATTTTCATTAACTTATATAGCTATTTGAAAACATGGATGCAAGCAATTATGGTAGGTATAAAAGATAAAACATTTGCATGTTATTCCATGAATGTATAATACTTTATTCATAACAATATATTTTATTCAAATATATTGGACTTGTAAAAGTTTTGTGTAGAACGGACTCATGTGAGTCCGGTCATACAAACAAAAAAAAAAAAAAAAATTGAGGAAAAAAAAAATCTTAATGGTTAGAAATTAGGTAATAATAGTCAGAAATTAGCTAATAACAGTCAGATATTAGATTATAATGGTCAAAAATTAGATTATAATGCTCAGATATTTGATTATAAATATCAGATACTATAGTATAATTGTCAGAAAATAGGTTAAATATATCAGAAAATAGGTTATATATATATATATCAAAAAATAGATTATAAAGGTCAGGTATTAAAACCCCTCCTTCCTTCCTCTCTTTCTCTCTCCTCAACAACCCACCATCTTTCTCCTCTTTTTCTGCAACTCACATTAGTTGCAGAAATCATGTACTTTTAGAGCCGTAATTTGAATCGAGTATCATATTTGACATAATTGCAATCTATCAATTACTCTCAATTTGACATAATGGCGGTGTATCGAATTTGACATAATTGCAATATATCAATTAATTTCAGAGCTTTTGTTTGCCGCTGTTAATGGCGGAGTTCGAGAATCATTTCTCCATCAAAAGCAAATCGAGCTCGAAATTCGAGCTTTTACTACTACGGTTAATCGTTTTCAGAAGCAGACTTATCAATAGATTGCTGCTTCTCAATCTCTTTATACTGCAATTAAGGTCTGGGTTTGGGCTCTTTTGGATCGGTGGTGGTGGAGTTGTGGTGGTGATGGACTCACGTGAAACGGACTCACACAAAACCTTTTGATTTGACTTATTTGAACTTGCCTCAACTAATTTTGTTAAAACATAATTCAAACTTATATAGTAACTTATTGTTTTTATGAAGTGAATTAAGCAGAAATTTATTATTGCTCGTCTTTTTTTAATCTATTAAACATAAATTAAAAAAAAGATCAATAGTACATACCTTGAGTATCACATGTATAAAAAAAATATTTGATTGCCAATTCATGAAAACTTCTTAACTTATATCATATGGGTTGGCAAATGAAGAATACAATGTGTAGACACCTAAAAATGTCTCCCCAAAACCAAACTCGATGATGAACAACCTTTCACCGTCACTATTGGTCGGGTTCAGTATTTATTCCCGAGAGTGCTTAAAGAATCGTATTTAATTAAATTCAATTTCTGAATAGTCCATGGATAAGTCTTAATATGTGGTCAAAGCATAGTTTTAATTTCAGCTCAAACTTATTATTATTTAATTTTAGCCCAAACTTTTTTTTTATTTTATGGTTTTATTATTTATTTTTGGCCCAAACCTTTTATTTATTTTATTTACTTATTTTCTTATTTTAGCCCAAATAACAATAAATCAGAAAAGGCCCGAAATTATCAATCGACACTTAAAATGCTGAACGAAATTAGGGTTAAAAATAAATTTAGACGGAAAAGCGGGCTGAAAATTCCCGCGCCACGACAGCAGTCCACCGTGTCACGGGAAACTATCCCGTCTGACGGTGGGATTTCCCGTGACACGAAAAACCTGCTGTGACACGGGAGTTTCCGTGTCCTTTCCGCGTAAACCCTTAACGCGTTTTCTCCCCCGTTTACTAAAAATTTCCCGCGTCACACAAAATTTTGCACCGTGTCACGGGAATGTTTCCCGTCTGACGGTGGGATTTCCCGTGTCACGGTACAGTTTGCCGTGTCACGGGATACTTTTTTAGGATTTTTATCATTTTAGGGTTCCGTGTGTTCCCTCAGCACATTTTTTCTATAAATACCCCCTCATTTATGATGTACGGGGCATCAATGAATTCTCTAGTTTTTTCTCTCTTCTATGCTCTAGCCTAAACACTAGCCTACCCTTCTTCTTTCAAAATTCCTTCTTCAAGCACTCCAAGGAGTCCATACTTTACTCGTGGTTCTGTCCTTAAGCCAAGGCGTGAAAGGTAGAACTGTTTAATTTAATTTAATTATTGTTCTATTATTATTTCCTTGAAGTTACTAACTCGTTTATTATTTTGTAGTTGCAAGCAAACAGAATCAAAGTAAGAATTATGTTCCTTTTATTTCTATTATTTTTCTAACGATTTTATATTGTTAGAATTATGGTTAAATTGCTTCCAATATTAATGTTAATTCTATTATTATTTATTGATCACCATATTGCATGTTAAAGGGAATATGTAATTGAAAATCATGCCTAATAAGATAATTTGGACAACCAGTTTAGGTTCTTTTTTAATCTTGTTATTTAATAAAGTGATCACGGTATTTTAGAATTATGTGTTGCATTAATATTAAACCAATTTAGCTTAATAATAGTTTGGAGCAAATTGAATATTTTGTTTGTATGCCTTTGAGATCGCAAGAATCACTTTTCACTATAAGAATCGAGTAGAGGCCAATACGGGCGAATGTGACTCCATGACTCACTTCGTACCATCATCCCCGATCCTCCTTTCGTGGTTCCGAACCACATGGAGTTAGTAATCTCATGAATTATGAAGGGGGTGTAACCTTCATGGGTCAATCGTTGTTGTCTATCGTTGTCCCTTATTCGTGGTTGCCTTTTATGATCCGTGAACGGTTTACAAGTTCCTTAAAAACTTGTTGGCTGCTCCCTACTTTCCTTGTCCCTAATCGTATACGTCAATTCCCACTTCCCAAGAGTGCCAAGCATATTCATAACATGCTTTAACGTAGGCACACATCGAGCGACGCCTACAATTTGGCGACTCCACTAGGGAGGATTCTTGGTTATTTATCGATTTGAGTGATCGGTATTTAATTAAGATGAGTGGATGAGACGTGAAAGATTCTTGAAAAATATTCCTGTGATTAATTTGGCATTTTTGCATAAGCATAGACGTTTTAACGTCGCGTAGGAAAAATTGAATAACTTGATTGCGTACGAAGGAAAACAAGGCACTAGTCAGATTTTCTGACTGCCGTGCCACGGCAGAACCTACCGTGTCATGGTGAAGTACACCGTCTGACGGTGTGCAGTACCGTGGCACGGGAATATCTGCCGTGTCACGGCAGTCCTAAAATCAGTCCGGTGGCTTGTTTTCTCTTCTCACAGTCAACTTCCTTTGATTTTTCTGAAAAAACGTGTGTGTTCTACATGCGTCTTAGCCCCGGGGGATTTAAGCTCTATCAACCCAAAAACGCTCATGGTAATAAGGGTTCATCCGAGTTATCAAATCCACCCAAACCATGGAGTCGAGTTCGATTTCATCACGAACTCGCGGAGCCGCCCGTTCGCATACACCCTTAAGGAAGGCTGCCTTGCTAACGCGTCCAAACTCTTAAACATGGTACCCTATTGACACCAAATAAACCTGACCATAGTCGAACATAGAACTTGACCTTAGGTTACGAACTATTCTTTGCATCATTGTGCCTACGTGTTTTATATTTGGTCGTTTTGATCCTAACCTTAACGATCTTTCTTTGTCTATGGTGGATTAACGATTGCCAATGGACTGTACTCACGTAGTAATTAGCAAAAAAAAAAAATATTCCCGTGCCACGTCAGCATCCACCATGACACGGGAAAGTTCACCGTGTCCCGTGTCACGACAATTTACACCGTGACACGGTGGATTTCCAAAAAAAAAATAAAATAAAATAAAAAAATATTCCCGTGCCACGTTAGCATCCACCGTGCCATGGGAAAGTTCACTGTGTCACGGCAATTTTCACCGTGACACGGTGGATTTCCAAAAAAAAAAAAAGTCTGCTGAGCCACGGGAAACTCTACCGTGTCACGACAATTTCCACTGTGGCACGGTGGATTTCCAAAAATAAAAAGAAAAAAAAAACCACCGCGTCACGGCAGCTTGTACCGTGACACGGTACAGTTTCCCGTGTCACGGTGCCCTTGAAATAAGTCTAGTCAGCGTTTTTTAAGTCTTCCGTGTTAATTTGGTCCTCGTGTCAGTCATTTTTGTTATTGTCTAGCTATACGATCATACCACGAGTCTTATAACATCACTTAGTCACTCACGAGTCAAGTATAGTCCACACACTTTCTTTATGTTATGACTCGAGTCGTGCCCCAGGTCGTTTATGATCGTATATTAGGTTCATGCACCCTTTTTTCGTCATAATAAAAAACGAGTGGAGTTTTCTCACCTGTTTTCAAATGTCTATTTTTTCCTTCCTTTCATATCTTGAGCAATGAGTTAAACAATTAAGTGAATTATTTTATTTCACAGTACTTGGTCAAGGAACATGGATAGATTAATATGGTTCGAATCATTACCGCAACATTCTCTCAGATCTAATAGGCGTTCAAAGAGAACTTTGCCATCTCCATTACTCATCACCTTTCAATGGCCACTAAAGAAGATATTGAGAACATCAACAAATCCATCGAGGCACTGTCTTCAATGATGCAAACCCTTACCACTAGGGTCACTACCCTGGAACAAAACAAGGTCACTGTTTCCACCCTTGACAAACTGAAGGAACAAATGAGTAAGATTTCTGAGGATTTCACTTATGTGGAATGACCTCCCACTCCTTTGGATGTTAAGGACAAACTCCCTGAAAAGTTCTCCACTGCTGATATTCCAAAGTTCAAGCCTACTGACAATCCAATATTCCATTTGAAGGCGTTCTCTGCAACCATGGCTCTTAAGGGATTGGACGTAACACTCTTCCCTACGGTGTTCCCTCTCTCCTTAGAACATGCTTGCCAACAATGGTTTTATTCCTTAGATGCCAAGCATACTGTGACTTGGAAAAATGTCACCGACAGTTTCATGAATCATTATAAGTGTAACATTCAAACCAAAACTTCTGAACGTGAACACTCCATTCTCAAACAGAAAGAGAATGAAGGCTTCATCGCTTATCTGAACAGGTGGAGGGAAACGGCTTCACTCTTGGTAGATCCTCCCAAAGAAAGAGAGATGGTTCGCCTCTTTATTCAAAATCTGACTCACAAGTATAGGGAACATCTCAAATTTCTTCCACTGAACACTTTCGAAGTTGTATACGACATCGGCATCAATATCGAGGATGAGCTTATAAAGACTGCTGGTAGTAACAATAATAACACTTGGAAAAACAAGAAGAACGACCATCCTTCTTCTTCGTCTTCTAAGCACGAAAATACTACCAACAATATAAGCCAAGTTGATCTCAATGAAGTGTTAGCTCTTGATGCTCCATTGCCCAAGAAGAAAAAAACTTACACTCCTTTAGGAATGACTTATGATGCGGCCTTTGATCGCCTGTACGGTCAAGGCTTGATCACACCTATTGGGCCATTTTCAGAGCCAAAACCTGAAGAAAGGAGCGCCAAATGGAATTCCAATGCCCATTGCAAGTACCATCAAGGCAGGGGCCACACTACCGAGCAATGTTGGAATTTGAAGGACGTCATTTAAGACTTGGTGGATGCAAACAAACTTCCTGCCCCTCCAGGCGGCAAGAAGTAATGAACACAAGGCGCACAACAGATCCTTTGTGCAAGATTTCATGATTTCTTTTTTTGTCATTCATCTCCATTCCCCCATTCATGTCTAGCATAGGTTTTCCATTTTGAATTTTTATATGTTTCATGTGTTTCGTTCACCTTTTCCATTAATAAAATGAGAAAATTTCCTTTACATCTCGATCATAGATTTTTTTCATTCATTCATTCATTCTCAAATAAATAAATAAATAAATAAATAAAAAATCAATTACCGAACTACACCCAAGTTACACCAATGACTTGAGGCACCTTTGCAACCCTGTCATTCCCTGTTAACCGTTCAATCACATTCCATTTCTTCATCAACCATTTTGAGTCTCGTCTAACGTTTGGTCCTCATTTCTTCAACCCACATTTACTTAACCCTGGGATTGGAAGATATGTAATTGTATAACATTTAAAAAGCAAGTAAAAAAAAAAAAAGCAGCAAAGCAACAAAAAAACAATGTCTAAAGGCAAGTGTTCCAATGTCTTTGATATGAACACGTCTCAAATTGCGTCTCTCATCGAGTGCTCGGCACCGTGCCTGAGAAACATGAATGCTAAGTGAGTGATGGACCGCATGATCTGAGATTGCCTACATTGATTCAAAAGAATGAAAAAAAAAAAAAAAATAAAAAAATCAAAGCAAAAAATTAAATGTGTTGAAAATAAACTTGCAAAATTCAAAATTTTCAAATTCACAATTACACATCTTGGGGGCTTCTCTCGGGTCTTGAGCCTTTTACCTCTTTCTTCCTTAAACCATCAACTTAACAACATTACAACCCTTGAAAGACCTCTTTGAGGTGTACATACACTTGTGCAAAGTTCGGTTAGAGCTACGTTCGGCCTGATTCCTAACGGATACGTAGGCAACCTCACATCGAGGTGCGGCCACATTCATATCTATGCATGATCGAGTCAAAGAATATCCAATGCTTATCTCTATATCCCTACCCATTTAGAGCTAGACTTGGGGGCTTGAACCCACATCATGTTAGCTTACCCAACCTAAAGAGTCATCATCTTTGACTCTTCACACATATATTTCCATCCCCATAACCTTTGCAGCCTCACCTTAGTATCACTTTCACACACTTCTTTCACACATACATATCCGTATCATCTTTCTCTTAGGAACCCTTTATCATGAAATCTTGTTTCCCTACCGCGCATGCTTCATCATCTTTCAAGACAACATTCATCATAAGAAACATTGTATACTTGCTTAGCTTCTTGACCTGAGCAATGTTCATTGTTTCATGCATCGCATAATGTGCTGAGTAACATTTCCATATCAATGATTTGTAATAATACAAAGCATATCGTTCTTAGCTCCTTGACCTAAGCAACGTTCATAATCACTTCATCTATATACGTGCTTAGCTTCAAGACCTAAGTGACGTTCAAGATCGTTTCTTTACACCATATATGATGCTTAGCTCCATGACCTAAGTTCATTCATCTATCGTGTCACATGATGTAATTGTCCTTAGCCTCCTAGCCTAAGAATATGCATCATGCATACATTATACTCAAGACGAGCAATTCAATATTACAAGAAAAAAATCCATGTGATTCATTTCGTCTTGCTCAACAAGGAAGTTCAAAACTTCTTCCCTTTTTTATCATGACATTTATTTTAGGGAAGTTTTAAAAAAACAAAACCTCATTTTTCATGTCTTTCTTTTTCGGGAGAAAGTCGGTCCCCTCCACTCATGACAAAAATGACGGAAAATTTTTGCTTTTGCATTTTTAATTGCTTGTGTCAGTGCACACACTCACTCAAGACACACACAATCACAAGTCATACACATGTCATGCCATGTCATGTCAAGTCAGTTGGTCAAGTCAATCATAGTCTATACGAGTCCCCTGGCAAATTTTATTTTGCGGGTCTCAACCAGCCCACGTCCAGGGACAAGCAGACCATCTACAGCCTATGTTCGGGGACAAGCGAACCATTTACAGCCCACGTTTGGGGACAAGCGAACCAACTACAGCCCACGTCCGGGGACAAGCGGACCATCTACAGCCCACGTTCGGGGACAATCGAACCACCATCATTTCATGACGCAAGGTTCTCGATACATAGAGACTTGCAATATAATCATCTGTCGACTTTCCTTAAGCATGGAAAGTATTATCCGGTAGATTTCTTCAAGCATAGAAAACCGCCAAATTCCTTTGTCGGCTTTCCTCAAGCATGGAAAGCATTATCGGTGGATTTCTTCAAGCATAGAAAAACGCCAAAATCATTTGACAACTTTCGTCAAGCATGGAAAGTGTCATCCGGTAGGTTTCTTCAGGCTTAGAAAACTACCAAATTCATCTATCGGCTTTCCTCAGGCATGGAAAGCGTTTCAACGAACGTTATCCGGTGGATTCCTTCAAGTATAAGAAGCTACCAAACTTATTTGTCACCGATACACTGGTGTTAGATAAGCATTCTATCCCTTTACTCTTTTATCTGTGGAACTAACATTTTTCTGCAGGTATCGGCGTATTAGAGTGATTTAGGATTGTAGAACGTCTTAAATCATTCTCCGTCCCTATCGGCTACTTTGACTATCGTTTTCGAAACCGACGTTTCTACAAACTCAGTCAAAGTGGGGCCTTCTGTAGACACCTAAAAATGTCTCCCCAAAACCAAACTCGATGATGAACAACCTTTCACCGTCACTATTGGTCGGGTTCAGTATTTAATCCCGAGAGTGCTTAAAGAATCGTATTTAATTAAATTCAATTTCTGAATAGTCCATGGATCAGTCTTAATATTTGGTCAAAGCATAGTTTTAATTTCAGCCCAAACTTATTATTTAATTTTAGCCCAAACTTTTTTTTTTTAATTTTATTGTTTTATTATTTATTTTTGGCCCAAACCTTTTATTTATTTTATTTACTTATTTTCTTATTTTAGCCCAAATAACAATAAATCAGAAAAAGGCCCGAAATTATCAATCGACACTTAAAATGCTGAACGAAATTAGGGTTAAAAATGAATTTAGACAGAAAAGCGGGCTGAAAATTCCCGCGCCACGGCAGCTATCCACCGTGTCACGGGAAACTATCCCGTCTGACAGTGGGATTTCCCGTGACACGGGAAACCTGCTATGACACGGGAATTTTCGTGTCCTTTCCGCGTAAACCCTTAACGCGTTTTCTCACCCATTTACTAACACTTTCCCGCGTCACACAAAATTTGCACCGTGTCACGGGAATGTTTCCCGTGTCACGGGATACTTTTTTAGAGTTTTTATCATTTTAGGGTTCCGTGTGTTCCCTCAGCACATTTTTTCTATAAATACCCCCTCATTTCTGATGTACGGGGCATCAATGAATTCTCTAGTTTTTTCTCTCTTCTATGCTCTAGCCTAGACACTAGCCTACCCTTCTTCTTTTAAAATTCCTTCTTCAAGCACTCCAAGGAGTCCATACTTTACTCGTGGTTCTGTCCTTAAGCCAAGGCGTGAAAGGTAGAACTGTTTGAGGGTTTGGCCCCAAATCAACTCTACTCTATTTAATTTAATTTAATTATTGTTCCATTATTATTTCCTTGAAGTTACTAACTCGTTTATTATTTTGTAGTTGCAAGCAAACAGAATCAAAGTAAGAATTATGTTCCTTTTATTTCTATTATTTTTCTAACGATTTTATATTGTTAGGATTATGGTTAAATTGCTTCCAATATTAATGTTAATTATATTATTATTTATTGATCACCATATTGCATGTTAAAGGGAATATGTAATTGAAAATCACGCCTAATAAGATAATTTGGACAACCGGTTTAGGTTCTTTTTTAAGCTTATTATTTAATAAAGTGATCACGATATTTTAGAATTATGTGTTGATTAATATTAAACCAATTTAGCTTAATAATAGTTTGGAGCAAATTGAATATTTTGTTTGTATGCCTTTGAGATCGCAGGAATCACTTTTCACTATAAGAATCGAGTAGAGGCCAATACGGGCGAATGTGACTCCATGACTCACTTCGTACCATCATCCCCGATCCTCCTTTATTGGTTCCGAACCATATGGAGTTAGTAATCTCATGGATTATGAATGGAGTGTAACCTTCACGGGTCAATCGTTGTTGCCTATCGTTGTCCCTTATTCGTGGTTGTCTTTTATGATCCGTGAACGGTTTACAAGTTCCTTAAAAACTTGTTGACGGCTCCCTACTTTCCTTGTCCCTAATCGTATACGTCAATTCCCACTTCCCAAGAGTGCCAAGCATATTCATAACATGCTTTAACGTAGGCGCACATCGAGCGACGCCTACACAATGTGATGAACCTTATTTTGCAGTTCAAAGCCACAACTAATACCCCTACAAAAAACTTTAGCAAAAGACATTTTCTCACTAGTGTCATTATGCCCTTTAGATGGAAAACACACATAACGACTTGATCATTGAGATATTATGTACAAGTATAACCTAAATTGGACACATGTGATTGTATAATTTCTTTTATTATAACAGGACGGATAGCGCTTTGAAGTTTGGATGGTTTTTCATTGCCTATTCAGTAAGAAGTTGTTTTTCATGTGAAAAGATGATTTCTTATTAATATTCGTGCTAGTGATGCTTGTTTTCTCTTTACAGGTTCACATCGGCTTTTGCATTTTGGCTTCAATTGCTCCACCTATTGTTTTTGAGGGAAAATGTCTAACGTAAGGTCCTATGTGTTTATGATTGAGTTATTAGTATTATTTTTATGTTAATTTGCAAAAGAAGGGGAAATCATTTCCAAATTACGTGTTATAACTTAGTCTAGATATATTAGGTGGTTACTATTGCGTTTTGATGAGTCCGACTCATCGTGGAAAATAAAACCCGAACCAAGATCAAACTCACAATTAATATAATCAAAAGACATAATTAATAAGAATTAAGGAAAGACGAAATTACCTTTGAACCATGCTTCGCTCGTTTCCTGAGCTCTTACTTGTATACGCTTATGTCTCACAACGGGCGATAACCTCCTACAGTATCTACCCGCAACACGACCCCGAATAGGTCTATTACTTAGAGGTTAGCCATGTCCAACCAAACTACTCGAGTAATTATGAGTTTAAAGGTTTTCTCAATGAAGATGCATTTTCTAACTCTTATTCAAGTGAGTTTTCCCATACCCCAAGTTGGGTATTTATAGGAAAACTAATGAGTGAAATCCTCTCTCCCATCAATGTAGGAGAGTTGGTAAAATCAATATTCTCCTTTTATTTTTAAATCAAAAATAAAAATTAAATAGCCAACAACTAATTAATCAACAAGTGTCACACTTAGAGGAGGGGTTAGGTAAAGACTACAAGGGAAGGGGGGGGGGCAAACTTGATCCCCAAGCTCTCCCCATAACCGGCCACCTACACCAATCACCCCCCAATTGGCTGCTACCATGTGGTACCCAGCCTTGGCCACCAAGGCGCGCTCAGCTGGCGGCCTTGTGCCTTAGCTGGGCCTTGCCGTGGCTTTATGGGGTGTGTGCTGCTGCTGCCTTGGCCCAGCAAGCCACACACACAAGTGCGAGCTGCTGGCCGAGGCTTGCTGCTGTGCCAGTGCTAGCACACACATCCTAGCACGCCACGATGCTAGCTGGCTACTGTTGGTTGTGTTGTGCTTGGCGCGCCAGCAGCAACGACCTAGCACACCTGCCCCGCACACAAGCGCAGCATGTGCATGCAAGTTATGTGCTCTAAAGCACATTTTGCCCCTGGCACTCGATTTGCTCGTGGCACTACGATGCTAAGGGTATTTTAGTAAATTGTTGATTAATTAGTGATTTTATCATCTCGTCTTTAATTAATTCGACTCGACTTACGACGCTTGATTTCGATGCTCTAAGCTCGAATTCCGACGTCTAAATATTAATTACTCGAGCGACTCATTAATTATTCCTTCCGAATTAACTCGCCGTGTCGGATTGTTAGATGCTAGGGTGTGACACGATGGGTTTAGTCAAGATTAAGCTGTAATATTAATTATACATTAATATTACTGATCAGAAGCAGCCTCCACCTAGGCATTCCGATCACTTGACCTCACTGAATAATTACCTTTCTAATAATTCTGAACCCTCCACCAGAATAATACACTTGTTCGAAGGACACCATTCCTATCAATCTCCAACTTGTCCTTCCGGACAAGTGCGCTTTTGTGTATAGACTTTTTCTTATGTCGCTTAAAGTCTCTTCATGAACTATAAGGCAAGATTTATTCGTCATCCTTATTACGTCCAGAAGTGTTTCTCGATATTCGACTCCGACCGTCGACAAACAGATAATTTCTAAAATCCATCCGAGCACGACCATGCAATTTCACAGTCTCGCTCTTCGAGAGGCCTTGTAAACAACAAAGGCATCTTCTTTATTATTAGTAGAGAGACATTCCCAGTCTTGTAATGTATCTTCTCTTACTAAAAGGATCTAGCCACTTGAGTATTACTGTTATAGTCTCCATGTACGGTAGACGTTTGACTAACATAAAAACGGACTAGTACTCAAACAAGAGAACTCACAATACTCATGGTCGAGGAAAGAGGTTTTGATAGCCACAATGAGAGGTATACTTATGAAGATTTTTTAGTCTCTCTTAAAGTATTTTCATAGGTTGATTCAGTATGGTTCTAAACTAATACCTGTGCAAATGATTCATAGTAATCATGCCCTTGTAGCACAAAAAGCGGTGCTATAAATAAAACTACACACTAATCTCAAGCAGTCATTAATCTCCATGATTTAAATAACCTCGATTAGGGATAATTTTCGATTATAATATTCAATGTTCACTTAATAGGTGTTTCTTTATCCAAGACTGGTCTTGATACCCTTTTTGAATATTCTCAGAATCGAATGGACTCATTATTTAATCCTAAACCAAAATTAAATAGAAAATGGAGGAATAAAATTGCATGAAATTTAAATTACTCTAAAGCCTGAATGGTTCATCTTAGTGTCTTACATCAAAATATTAAAAATTAATTAAAACACTAAACAGGGAAGTCAAAGCCAAAATCCAACATGCCTGATTCTCATTGCCTCAACGTGCTTGTTGTTCTTTACTTGAGGCAAAGTTTTAGAAAGGGGATCAGCTACATTTTCATCTGTTCCAACTTTGCAAATTCTGATTTCACCCTTTGATTCCTATTCTCTTCTTATGTGAAATCGCCGCTTGACATGTTTGACCTTCTGATGTTCCCTTGACTCACTAATAGCTCCATTGTTGTCACAATAGAGGGCTATTGGACCCTAGATAGAGGGTACAACATCAAGTTCTCCAACGAAGTTACGAATCCAAACAACCTCCTTAGCTGCTTCAGCAGCTGCCTAGTATTTGGCTTCTGTTGTAGAATCCGCAATTGTGTTCTGCTTGGCCCTCTTCCAACTAAACGCTCCTCCATTTAGACAAAACACATATCCAGATTGTGATTTGAAATCGTCTCTGTCATTCTGGAAGCTTGCGTCTGTATAACCTTCAACAATTAATTCTTCTAAGCCACAATATACCAGGCATTTGTCCTTGTTCCTTTTTTTGGTACTTTAGGATATTCTTGACCTCGATCCAATGCACCTGTCCTAGGTCTAAATGTTATCGGCTCGTAACACTCAAGGCATACGATACATATGGTCTAGTACATATTATTGCATACATGATTAATCTAATTAGCGAAGCATATGGAATCTGATTCATCCTTTCTCGCCCACTAGGTGTCTTTTGACACTGCTTCTTGCTTAGGGTCATGCCATGTGACATGGGTAGGTGTCCTCTCTTGGCCTCTTGCATCTTGAATCGTGCTAGTACCTTATCAATTTAAGTACTTTGGCTTAATCCAATCATCCTTTTCGATCTATCCCTATAGATCTTAATATCCAATATGTACCGAGCTTCTCCCAAGTCTTTCATTGAAAAACATTTTCCAAGCTTGGCCTTACAGACTCTAACATTAGAATGTTGTTTCCAATGAGAAATATGTCATCGACATATAAGACTAGGAAGACGATGTCACTCCCACTGACCTTTTTGTAAACACAAGATTCCTCTAGATTCTTGATAAAACCAAACATACTGATGGCTTCATCGAATCGTAGATTCCAACTTCTTCTTGCTTGTTTTAGTTAATAAATGAACTTCTTAAGCTTGCATACCTTTCCAGCGTTGTTTAGGTCCACAAAACCTTCAGGTTGTGTCATGTACATAGTTTCTTCCAAAATCCCATAGAGGAAGGCGGTTTTGACATCCATCTGCCATATTTCATAGTTGTCATATGCAGCAAACGCTAAGAGGATCCAAACAAATTTAAGCATTGCGACCGAAGAAAAGGTTTCATCGTAATCAATGCCATGAATTTTCCTGTAACCCTTTTCTACCAATCTAGCTTTGTAAATGAATACATTTCAATCTTTGTTGGGTTTCAATTTAAAAATCCACTTACATCTGATAGGTGTGTAACCCTCGAGTAAGTAAACCAAGTCCTATACTTGATTTTCAAACATGGAATCTATTTTAGATCTCAAGGCCTCTTGCCATTTATCAGAGTCGGTGCTCGCCATCGCTTGCTTGTAGGTTTCCGGTTCGTTTCCATCCATCACCAGGATGTCCTGATTCTCGGTTAATACAATACCAAGATTCCTATCAGGTTGAGACCTCGGCCTTTGCGACCTACGCAGGGTAACAGACTAAGCATTTGCATTGTCGGTTTGACTTTGCACATTTTCACCAATGTCAACAGATGTTGTTTGAGTACTATGACTGTTAATCTAATTTTGTTGCTCGTCCTCTCAAACTTCATCAAGTTCGATTTTTCTCCCACTTGTCATTTTGGAAAGGTGCTCCTTCTCCAAAAAGATACCATCGCGAGCAACAAACACTTTGTTCTCGAATTTATCATAGAAGTAATACCCTTTGGTTTCTTTAGGGTAGCTTACAAAGTAAACCTTGTTAGATTTGGGATGAAGTTTATCATAAATCTATTTCTTAACATATGCTTTGCATCCCCATATCTTTAGAAAAGACAACATAGGAGGTTTCTTCGTCCATATCTCGTATAGTGTCTTTTCTACAGCTTTTGATCGAGTACTGTTCAGTGTGTAGTGTCGCAGTTAGAAGTGCGTGTCCCCAAAAAGAGATAGGAAGATCACTAAGACCCATTGTTGATCGTACCATGTCCAACAAGGTCCGATTTCTCCTTTCGGATACTTTGTTCCATTGAGGAGTTCCTGGAGGTGTCAATTCTGAAAGTATAACTTTTTCTTTCAGATGGTCATTGAATTCTTGGCCAAGTATTCACCACCTCGATCTGATTGAAGGGCTTTGATTTTCTTGCCAAGTTGATTTTCAACTTCACTTTGAAATTCTTTAAACTTTTCAAATGATTCAGATTTATCCGATATAAGGTAGACATGGCCATATCAATTAGAGTTGTCTATGAAGGTGATAAAAATACCGATGTTCGTTTCTTGCGGTGGAGCTCATTGGTCCACATACATCGGTGTGTATTAGGCTCAACAAGTCTCTTGCCCTTTCTCTGAACTTGGAGAATGGCTTCTTAATCATCTTTCCTAATAAACATCCTTCGCAATTCTCAAATGATTGCAAATTGAATGAGTCAAGAACACCATCCTATACAAGTTTCTTGATGCGTTTGATGTTAATGTGGCTAAGACCCAATACCACAAGTACGTTTGGTTTGACTCCATGGTCTTAGCTTTCTTGGCGGTATTATTTACATTATAAACTTCTTTGTCTAAAGAAAGCCCATATTTTAGATAAACATGTCATATCATAAACTTCAAGACTTTAAAACAATAGTCTCGTGATCAAAAGAAAACTATTACGTCCAACGTCAAAAGATCAATGTATGGTCATTAAAAAAAACTTAAACAAGTTCTATGTCTAGACAAACTATGTGATTACAAGCCTTCTAGAAAGATTAACTTCTTCTTCTCCTTGTACATCCACATCCACTTGGTAAGCCCTTCTCACTTTGTTCCTAAAATAGGAGCATATAGTGAGTCATTAATGGTATCTAATACTTCATGAATTGCTTGTATTCAAGTGTAGTTTACAAAGAAGATACTTGAGCTTTGCCTCATCTTCCAGGTACATGCTGCATTCTCTCTTGTAGTGGCCTTACCTACTACAGTAGAAGCATCACATCCTTGACTTGTTCTTGAACTCCTTCTTCTTTGCCTTTAGAGAAAGCTTGAGTCTATCACTTCCGCAAGGGTCGGCCATTTGAAGCTCATTGACAACCTCCATCAAAGTGAAATTGTCACGATTGGCAGTTAGCCGCATCTTCAATGCAATATAACCCTGGTAGAGAGAGCTCACTAGCATGAGAGCAGCTTGCTCATCCTCCACTGGCCTTGTCATTCGAAGCAAGCCTTGTCATTCGAAGCACGTGGGCTCGAAGTGATATTTCTGGTCTTAGTCTAGCATTGTAGACTTGTGCCAATACCTCTTTCCTCTCCTTGGCTAGGCACCTTTTTTGCGATGGCTTGATCTTCATGTTGGAGAGTGAACAAATCACTTCCTCCGCGAGACCATCATAATTGTCATAGATGCTCTTGGTGACTCTCAAATTGACTATATCCGCTAGAGCTTTGAGGATCATGTCCAAAAAATAGTTGGAGAAAATCCCTAGGGGTATTAAAAAAAACCCAACCCGTTTAACCCGACCCGTTGACCCGCAAAGTACCCAACGGGTTTTTTTGATTTATTTTCGATTTTCACGGGTTGGGTACCCGACCCGCTAAAATATCAAATTTGCGGGTCGGGTAATGGGCCGCCCTGTGACTGTAGCGGGTACTCGTTAAATACTCGAATTATTTTATTTATTTTTTTCTTGGCTGCACTTTACTCTCTTCCCTTTACTCCTTTAGGGTTACTTAACTCACTTATGGGCTTTAGCCGCACCTCACCCCACTTCTCTCTTCTATCTCCTCTCTCCTCTCAAATACTCATTTGATTTTTAATTAAATTCCATTTCTCCTCAATTCATTCCTCCAATTCATTATTCTACTAATTTAATTTTGTCGATTTTTATAAGAATGATGGATTAATATTGTGTTACAAGACGAGGTTGATTTGACAGTAGAAGCGGTGGTTTCGGTGGATGAGGCGATGGCGGCGATGGGTAAGGATTGGGTGCGTGTGGTGGATTAATGAAGCCGAGAGGAGGTGGTCGTGGAAGAGGCGGAGGTGGTCGTGGAAGAGGCGGGGGTGGCTTGGAGACATTGTTGAACTTTGTAAACTTTTGCAAGCTTAAATGTCTTCCTAATGCTTCTTGAGTTTCGTCCTCTTAATGTTTCAAATCTCCACAATTAGAAAATCTTTAATCTTCCTAATTTAGGGTTGTGGACTTGTGGATCCCAAATTTGAAGCCAAGGTTGAGTTTTATGATGCCAAACTGATGCAATACAAGTCTTTGTACTACCCAATTTAATCCAAAATTTCTAGCTTGCTCTTTTTTTTTTTTTATATGTATATATATTTTTGTAGAAATTACGTGATTTTAATTAATTATCAATATTATTGATATTTTTGTGAGATAATTAATTGAATAGTTGAATTGTAAGTTTCAAATGTTATGATTAGTGTTCAAATACTCATTTTCATTGTGAATGTGACTATAATTTTAATTAAGGTTTTATTTAATTAAATTGAAAAGCTATATGTTCGGGTACCCGTGACCCGACCCGGGATAAACGGGTACCCGGCTTTTGCGGGTCAGGTCATGAGCCGCTGTTTCAACTACTCGCAAAGCCGGGTACCCGCATCTTCGGGTACCCGAAAAGCCGGGTACCCGGTTATGAACAACCCTAAACATCCCCTTCCATTGTTCCAGGTTGGAGTTTGCTATATGTCTTGAGACTCCTTAGCAATCACAACTCCACTCCTCATGAGTTTCATTGCTCATAACTTCTTTTGAGTAGAAACTCGGGATGGGTATGTAAAGAATGTGCTCTTGGTAGCAATTTCGGAGGGTCTTTCAGAGTTCTTCTTCCCACTCCTTAAAGTTCACCAAGTTCAGGCAAAATGGTAAATTTTTGGGAGGTTCTGGGCACATTAGGTTGTTGTCGTTAGTTGAAGACATGATTCTATAATTAAAAGAATTTTAAATGAAAAACCATTCATAATACTTAAATAAGATTGAAATCATGCATTTTTAATAAAACTTATTTTAACGTCTTATTCACACATTGAATTGTCCCCATTTGGTGAGAATAAGTCGATTCCAAGATCCAAAAAAACAATGAGTTAATAATTCTTTGGCTTGTCTTAACACTCAATCTTCTAAGGTAAGAAACTCTTTGGTAATGCTCCAAGCCACTTTTGGTTGGATAAATCGTCGCATCTAATGCTCTCCCAACAACTTATCCACTTTGCCACGATATGTTAGGGCTCCATCACTTATATCGTTGAGCATAACCAAAACCAACTTGCATACCCGGTATGCCTTACGTATCCTAGGGAGTAATAGTGATGCCTCGCTTTGGCTTAGCCCATCACTGCTCTCAATATGTCGATAAATGTTGTTTTAGAATGGCAATTTTACTTAATATTTTAGAGACCTAGGGTTTCTATGTTAGTTGATTTAAGTGAACTTAATTAATCATCACAACATTCAAAATCCTAAACATGCATCTAACATATAATTCACATATATGTAATCATAAATATATATCGAAAACATAAACAATGATGCATTTGGCAACTAGCATTAGTTCTTGAGTCTTCAAGTCTTCAAGGGTCGCCTTTTGCAACTTCATGGCTTCGTCTTCCAAGAACCACCGTCTTCAAGACATAACAAAAATCATGCAAATACTAGTATCTACGATAGGGACTAATCTAAATATTAAGGTACAAAAATACTTAACGGTTAGCAGACCGTATATATTTAGATTTACAAAAATACATCACGGAACACGGTCTATATTTTCTATCCTAATCCGGCCCCACTAGCTAGTTGCCATTTTTATAAAATCTGCGGGAGAATATACATTCCATTCATCCATTCACTATTTGTGAATGACCCATGCATTTTAAGTAATAATGCACAAACACGCGTAAACTAGTGCACACAACCAAATTAATTTTGCGTGACTTCATTATTAATTTAAAATTAATTTTAACCCAAAATTTGCGTAACTTCATTATTAATTCCAAATTAATTTTAGAATTAATTAAATGAGCAAAAATGAAAAAATTAATACAAGTCCGACTTAAATAAAAAAATTCATCAAAGTACACACAACCAAAAATTTTCCCAAGAACCATTCTTTAATAAAATTTGTTCAACTTGGTGCAATAAAATAAACAAGAGCAATTACTCACTATTAATTTAATTAATTTAAATTAATCATTAGATATTGACAAAATAAAGGGGAGTTGGAATTATGAACACAAATATTCAAATAAAGATTCCAAACTTAAATTGTGAATCCTTGAAAAATTATATCTTCCAATGTGAAGATTAATGAAATTTCTATACAAGATTCAAACTTTATGATTCCAATCAAATTAATACATGATTAAATCAAAAGTTCAACCAAAAATTCATGGAATTTAGTAACTCAAAGTTTCACTCACTTAAAATAATTAAAGATTGAATCTTTAGTACTTAAAAGACTCAAAAAAAAAAAAAAAAGAGGGTTTTTCTAAGCTATACCCCTAAGATAGTTGAGTTTCTAAGGTGTACCCATGCTTTTTAAAGTTTCTAAGCCGTGCCCTTAAACTTCTTATCAATACTAAAATGTATCCTTATTAGTTATTTAAAAGTTAATTGAGAGTGTGATTTCGTGGCTTTAGTTTTCGTTATTAGGGTTGTTGTGGTTAAGATTTCTTTCCCATATTATTTCCTTACCTTTTATCATCTTTTTATTAAATTTATTGTTAACTTTAGGTGATGTGAATTTCCCAAGGAGGGTACCATTCATTAATGGTAGTGAGTTGAGGGGCACAACTTAGAAATTTGAAAAATCATGGGTACACCTTAGAAACTCGACTACCTTAGGGGCATAGCTTAGAAAAACCCAAAAAAAATTTCACACTTAATGCAATGGATTTGCAATTATGTGAAAATCTTAACCAATATTTCAAGCACTAATTACTACCAAGTAACCATGCTTAAAGAGGTTAAAAAAAGCAGAAACATTAATGAAATAGCCAAATACATAATCACCATAAATATGCCATTAACATTCAAGGTTAGAAAAACTTAAAATTTTTCGTTAAAACGAAAAATCCCTCAAAAAAGGCATTTCTGGTCAGATTTCAGCCTAAAACACAGTCCAGGACGCCTTTTCCACCCAAAATTCACTATTTTTGTGCGAAAATCTGGGTTAGGAGCCATAATCAGTTTTAAAACGGGATTAAAATTAATAAAACTGAGCTACTAATCTAATTAGCAACATAAAACCAGAAAAATAAAGCCATAAAAACACCTTGAAATTTATGATTATAAAAATAATTGAGCAAGGCTCCGATACCACTGTTAGGTTTTGATGAGTCCAACTCATCATGAAAAATAAACCCGAGCCAAGATCAAACTCAAAATTAATATAATCAAAAGACATAATTAACAAGGATTAAGGAAACAAGAAATTACTTTTGAAGCGTGCTTCGCTCGTACCCCGAGCTCTTACTTGAGAAAGCTTAAGTCTAGCAACGGGCGATAACCTGCTACGGCATCCACCCACAATACGACCCTGACTAGGTCCATTACTTGGAGGTTAGCTAAGTCCGACCAAACTACTCGAGTAATTATGATTTTATAGGTTTTCTCAATGGAGATGTCTTTTCTAAATCTTACTCAAGTAAGTTTTCCCATACCTCAAGTTGGGTATTTATAGGAAAACTCAGGAGTGAAATCCTTTCTCCCATCAATGTGGGAGAGTTGGTAAAATCTATATTCTCCTTTTATTTTTAAATCAAAAATAAAATTAAACAGCCAACAACTAATTAATCAATAAGTGCCACACTTAGAAGAGGGTTAGGTAAGGACAACTAGGGAAGGGGGGAAAAAACTTGATCCCCAAGCTCTCCCATAACCGGCCACCTACACCAATTACGCCCCAATTGGCTGCTGTGATGTGGCACCCAGTCTTGGCCACCAAGGCGCGCCCAGCAAGCCACGCACACAAGTGCGGGCTATTGGCCGAGGCCTGCTACTGTGCCAGTGCTAGCACACGTAGCCCAGCATGCCACGCTGCTAGCTTGCTGCTGCTGAGTGCGTTGTGCTTAGCGCACCTACAACAATGGCCTAGCACACCTACCCCGCACACAAGTGCAGCAAGCCACGTAGACATGTGTGGGCTGCTGCTGCTATGTGCGTGGCTTGGTGCATGCAAGTTATATGCTCTAAGCACATTTTTCCCCAAGCACTCGGTTCGCTCGGGGCATTCTGATGCTAGGGGTATTAGTAAATTGTTGATTAATTAGTGATTTTACCGTCTCGTCTTTAATTAATTTGACTCGACTTATGACACTCCAAGATCAAATTCCGACGTATGAATATTAATTTCTTGAGCGACTCATTAATTCCTTCTGAATTAATTTGTCGTGTTGGATCGTTAGTTGCTTGGGTGTGACCCGAAGGGTTCAGTCAAGATTAAGCTGTACTATTAATTATACATTAATATTACTGATCGGAAGCGGCCTCCACCTAGGCATTTCGATCACTTGACCTCACTGAATAATTCTGAACCATCTACCGAAATAATACACTTGTTCGAAGGACACCATTTCTATCAGTTACAAGGGATATTTTGGACGTTTTTTGTCATGTGGGTGCATACATCTTCATGCATTGACATTTGATGCATTATCATGCACCATATTTAGCTACATCGCTAGTTTTTTCGTATAACCGGGTATTTATAAGATTATTATTATTAATGCATATCGCTTTTTATCACAACTCTGTTACTTAAATAGTTAACCCCTCTGTATTATATTACTTGTTCCACTTTATTTTTGTGACCATATTTAATTACTTGTTTTATTTCATATTTTTGTGTAAACTTTAACAATATTTTACTATTTTCTCTCCACTAGTGGTCCCCTTATATCATATTCTAATATTTATATTCTTTCCACTTATACTCACTTTAGCTTTTTAGATTCTTTTATTATTCAACGAACCCCACTTCCATCATATATTAATACTTTCTACTATTCCTCCTAAAATTCCGTTTTTAGAGAAATGGAGCAAGTAATAAAATACGGAGAGTTTAGTGTCTAACTTGAATAGTTTAGTCTAAGAGCCTTTTGTAGGGATTTAGGTACTCTAAGTGGAATTTCATGAAACATATTCATAAGCACCTAAAACAAGATCGCGTGCATAACACACAAGAATAATATAATTATACCTTTGAAGCGTGATCTCCACGTAGCAAATTGATTGACAATTAGGGAGAGAATAGAGCCACAAGCGTTGCTCCTCTACTTAGTCTACGGGATTTGAACAAGCTGTCCACCAATACTAGATTGGTGGAGTGAAGGGGGAAAACCACAAACACCACCACCACCGCACGCACACACCGGCCGCGCATGGAGGGGAGAGAGCCGTGGTTGAGAGAGGAAGTTTGAGGGGTTAGGTCTCGGGTTTGCTAACTCGGGTTTTATTAACAGTAAAAATATTCTACACAAAATCCTAGACACCTAGCCTATTTATTATCTTATTATAACTAAACTAGGCTAGGAATCCCAAAGCCCTCCAAACCATACCTTATGGCCGACCAGCTAGAGTGATGAGGTCCATCATGGGCCTATTTCTCTTATGCTCAATTTAGCCCCTCTGTTTTACCTTATAGGATTTGTTCAATTAGGCTATGGCCTATTTTACCAGCCTAAAGATTGTTCATACCTCTAGTTATGATATAACGACGACCCAAAAGAACGAACTTTATTATCTCCATAATTTGATACATTGTATAATTAGTAATTGCACTTGACAAAGACATACATGATTAGTTGTGTCATAGCAATAAATTTTTTATTTATATATTTTATAGCTTCATCTTTTACCCTCTAAGAAACTTTAACTTGAATTTATAATTTTTAGCGTACATATCAAACCATTCGGCATGCTTTTATTATCCATTTTGTTTGTAATTTGGAAGAGAAGCTAATATATAATAGAATATTACTTTTTTAATAATTTTTTCATCAAATGTCCTTAAGTTATCACTTAATTTACAAAATACTCAACATTTTCAAATTCACCATATAACCCTGAGTTTCGTAAAGACCCACCAAAAGCCCTTAATGACTAATAATCGTTAGCTCAATTAGTCGCTTTGTTAGTCATTAGGGTTAACCATGACACGTGTCTTGATATATTTTTTTTTTAAAAAAATTATTAATTATTAAAAATAACATTTTTCTCTATATGAGTGTCGAAACGTGTACCTTTAAGATTTTGAAGGCCTAAATTAAGTTTGAAATTGACAAAAAAAAATAAAAAATAATGCCAATGCATTACTTTTCTTGTCAAGAAATATCTCAATTTGCGTGATTTTTTATAGTTCAGAAATTGCTCTAGTAAGGTTTTTGGGGTCATTTTTTTAACTTTTTGGTTCCAAATTCAGCTGAAAATTAGCCAAAAAAAGTATATGTCATGTTTTGCGTGCTAGGATATCTCTTACAATATACATGTCTTTATTTTTTAATTGCAAAATGGGGGTCATTTTGGTCTTTTATGGATCAAAATTAAGCTTATATATTAGCAAAAAAATTAAATAAATGCATAGAGTTAAGAGTACAATTAGGTACTCAATTCTTCCTTTTTCACCTTTTAGGTACTCATTTTTTTTTGCTTTGCTTTTGGGTACTCAAGTGATTTTCAGGTGAACTAACTCACCACTAACTCATCACTAACCATACCTAATTAAAAAAATTAATATTTTAAAAAAAAATTCTTAACTTTGACTTATAAAATAGCCGTTATTACTCTATTTAAAGGGGCATGAACTTGGCCAAAAAATGCCATGAAAACACCTTGCAAAACACTAGCAACACACCATGTTTTCTTAACAAAATTCATCCAAAACGATTTTCCCTGATTCAATTTCAATAAAAAAAAAAACAAAAACAAAAACAGCAACGCAGAAGCTGTAGCAATACACCAGCAACAAATATCATCAAAAAATGTTCATTCACCATGTCTATTTAGGCACAAATTTTTCAACAAGGTTTTCCCAGATTTTTCAGAAATTAAAAAAAAAAAAAAAAACAGAAACATAAGCTGCTGCTAGGTTCTTCCCCTGCTGCTGCTTCTTCAATTCATCCCCTGCTGCTACTTCTTCAGTATACTAGCCACAAAATCAGCCTCTTGCAAATTGGAAAAAACAGAAATAGTAAGCTTCAAAATCATGGACTGCTTTAGTGCGAAAAACATATCAACTAATCACACATACACACACACACAATTTCACCAAAACCTCCCCTGTTTTAGTGCTAACAACATATCAACTAATCAAACCCTTGCGCAATTTAAACAATATGCAATCAACATTCAACAACAACACTAGCTTAATCCAACAACAAGGCAACAAATTTAACACAAAAAACACAAGAAATCGACATCATCAATTTGTTAAAAAAAAACCCAAAAAATCGAAAACCCTAGGTCGCAAATAACATCAAGAAATGGGCAAAAAATTCAAAATTTATATCAAAATATCAACATAATCCATGAGTAATTGAGCTTACCTCAAAAAAATCGGATTTTGGTGTCATTTTCCCCAGAATCGAGCCCAAGCTTGCTCGTGTTCTTCGACAATGATGCAGAAGAATTTCCAGAAAAGGAAAGAATAAAGGGAGCAAAAAGGGGGAATAAAGAATAAGAAAGGGAAAAAAATTAAGGGTGACCCGCAAATTTTTTTAATCGGGTGGGGCCCACTTTCTCTTAACCAAGGTATTGAATTCTTTAACCAAAGGTACTGAATTCTTAGGCTGATTTATTTTTTTTGGCTGGAATTCTTTACTCAGTACCCAAAAGCAAAGTAAAAAAAATTAAGTACCTAAACGGTGAAAAAAAGGAAGAATTGAGTACCTGAATTTGTGCTTAACTCTCATTTTGCATTTGAAGAAATATCAATGTTTGTGTCGTTATTTTAGCTTTGAAATTTGTTTGGATAAGATTTTGAAGGTCATTTTTGTCCTTTATGGGTCTAAATTAAACTTGGTATTTGGAAATAAAATAACATTTCATTTTGCATGTCAAAAAGTTATACTATTGACACATAAAATAAGGAATTTATCTTTTTCTTAGCCAATTTTGGGCTTAATTTGGATATATGAATGTTCAAAAAGATTTCCAACAACTTAGCTGAGCAATTTTCAAGGCTAAAAAAATAAAAATACACAAATTGAAATATTTTCTACATGCAAAACAAGGCTTTTAATTATTTTTTTTCCATTTCGGAGCTTAATCTAATTTGTGTCCTTAAGGACCAAAGTGACCCCCCAAAATCTTAACTGAAAATTTTTTGGTATGTAAATTGAGAAATAAATGTTATATTTAATAATTAATAAAATTATGAAAAAACCAAATATATCATGACACATGTCATAATTAACCCTACTATCTCCGAAAGAAACGCTCCAAAGTCAGGCCTGCTCCTTCCTTCATAATAAAATCAATAGATTGGTAATTCATGTATAACTCATACTTAATAAATAATTACATGGCTCATACTCGATAAATCTTGCACCAAGCTCATGTATAATATTTAACCTACTTCCTTGTGCTTACATTTAATGAAAAAGCTAAAAAGACCATTGAACATTATCAATCTTGTCCACACAAATCATCACTAACCATCATAGTTTTGATACTAGCATGCTTGATATAGTCCAAATAATTTCTAACATTATACTACATGGGAAATAAGTACTTTGTATTTACTCATGTACATACCTCAAATACAACCTCAAGTCAGACCCAACCATTAGAAAACCCTAATTCATTATCCTACAATTACGGACACTAATATACACAGTTTCTAGCAAATATATAGAAGCATTAAAGCTTTCAAAATTCCTATTAAAAAAAGCTTTCTAAATTATATGAATTATTGTTAAACCTCCAATTAACCTCTTTTTCATGGGTATTTCTCTTTATAAAAACATTAAAACCAGTATTTAGGAAAATTTTCATAAATATGATATTCCTTTAAAATTTAATTCATCATATAGTAAACTTAATTTACACTTTGAAAACATACTATCCAACCCTAATCATAAATCGTTAAAATTAGATACCTAGGATTTTTAAATTGGGGCTTTTAATCACTTAATATGATTTGGAATTATGATATAATTAATAATATATAATTATCATTAATTACAATTAGAGTTTGATTTTAAACATTATTAATAGTATGAAATTTAATAATTAAAATAAGAAGAGAGGTATTTTTTTTTTTTTTTTCATTTTAAAGGGCTAAAATGAACTAAAGAAAACATAAGGAGGGGTGTAAGTCACTGTTGGGTGTTGCTGCTTGTTTCTGGTCACCGGCACTAGTGCCATTGGTGGGTGGTGATGTTCTTGTGGTGGTTGGCACATGAAATTAAGAGGGAGAAGAGATAGAATCATGAGAATGGAGTAGAAAAGAAGAGAAAATTTTAGGATTTTGTAAATTTAATTTATGGAAAAATAAAGGTATGATCCTCATCATTAGGTATATATAGGCTTCCATAAATTTTCAAAGTCTTTTTTTTTTTCTCTACTAAGTTGAGAGCTTCTCTCACTAGAAAGTGAGTTTTCTTCCTTCTCTAAACCCTAACCCTAGCTTTCTTTACTTTGATAGCTGCTGCTACCCAAGATTTCCTTTTTATTGTTTAGTGGATTGTTTGTTCTTGGAGCTCGCTATTTGCAATCTTCTTCTTTTAACCTTTAATCATAACTTTATCAAAAAATCTTTCCAAAAACCTTTCCATATCCTTACCTTTTTCAGCCCCCCCAATCGGTTTATTGCAGCTTTATTGCCTCCTAGATCCCAACAAAGAGGATAATAAGTTCACTTGGGGAAGTAATCTTCAGTGCAATGAATGCTATGCCACTTGTTCCCCTTGCATTTGTTTTCTTGTTTTAAACTTCCAGTTTTATTAGTATAAGAAGGGAATTTGCTTGATACCAATCTCATCATCTCAATCTCCTTCTCTGTCCTTCTTTCAGTTGTCTATTCAACTTCCCCTTCTTCTGTTTTTCCCTCCTGTCATGGAGAATAATCAAAACCCTAACCCTAATGAAAACCAAAACAGGCCTCACCGAATGGGAGTCCTTATCACCCCTCATCCCAACTTTAATGCACTAGGAGTTATTAACTTCAACCGTTGTGCAATTGGTATTTTTATTGGCCCAAACCCCCCTATTGCTACCTATGTTCAACATATCATTAACCAACGACGGATCTCTAGGGGCCATGTGAGGGTCCATCGTATGGGGGATTACTTCCTCTTCGAATGTCTTGATGAAAGTGACTTGGAGGGATTAGTGCGGCAGTATACGACAACTTTTGATGACCGTCTTATTAATTTAAGCCGGTATGATGTCACTCTTATCCCTCAACAAATCAGCTTCTCAACCTCGAGAATTTGGGTGAGAGTGTATGGGTTACCCCTACAATTTCCCACAGAAGCTTGGGTAAGGCGTATCTTCTGTCATTTGGGCTACCTGGACGAACTGGAGCCTATAGTGAATGGGCGGCTTCCGATCAGGGCTAATCTACGTGCGAGAATGGTGGTGGATATGACTCAACCGCTAATCCCTGGCTGCTATTTTCCTATTCAAGGAGGCCTTGTTATATGGGTCTACTTCAGGTAAGAATGTATTTTCCGTTTTTGTAAAAGATGTGGCCGTGTTGGGCACAATTCTAGCAATTGTAATTTGCGTATTGATGTAGCGTCTAGGCGGCTTTCTAGACGCTTGGAAGCTGTGGAAAGGGATGGCCTAAGGGTGTTGCATGGGCCCTTAGACTATCCCTACTATACTAACTTTATTCAAGGGTTGCCGAACACTTTTAGGTTTCAAAACACAACAGTGAATTTAACAAGGCTCGAGGAACTAGAAGACTTGCCGCTGCCGGATCGAAACCAATTTGATGATAACTCTGATTCGGACTTCAACTCGAATGAGAGTAATGATATAGTTTATTTTACTGGATCTAGAAGTTCGAGTAGCTCGGGTATGGAAGATAGTAATTCAAGAGAAGCCAGAATAGGCCAATAAGCTGTGCATAGGTCTCCTGGTCAAAGGATTAGGCTCAATCATGACCCTTATGCTGAGTTCACCATGCCCAACCTAAATAATCCATCTTCGAATTTGCACCTGGGCTTACCTTCCCTCTCAAACAATTACACTACCTAATTTACTCCGTCTCCCTCCTTTTCACCTATAAGGTCAAATAATCAATCTTATAGGACCCACAGAATTAATCCTTCTTTTCAAAGCCCACCTATTCAATCAGACATATATACCCCCTCAGCCTTCGATCCCGTTTTTTGGTGGCTCAACTTTTGAAGTTGGTGAGTCTTCTTCAGCTGCCGCCACCAGGGAGGAAGGTGAAATTCCTCAAAGGACTTTGTTTCAGGTCTAGGGGATTGAAAATTAGGATAATCCAATGGACAGGGAGGGGAATCAGCCAACTGGGCTACTGCAAGACATACCGCACCGGGATTCTTTGGCCGTGGTTGATGCACCATTAGAGCAGCCAGTTATGGGTGCGGCTAATGGGGACCATGATGCCTCGTATGATAACTTTATTGAAACTGATCACTTAAATTTCGTTGAAGTAGGGCGTAGATTGGTTTAGTCCCTCTCGATCTCACGAGCACGCAGGGTGTTTCCTGATCGAGCGAGAGCGCTTTGCCTGCCGGATTCCCCTAACTCATTTGGGGGAGAGTTCCAAAATTTGCCAATGACGGAGTTTGATTTGCCGAATTCTCTTGTGTTCTAACCGTCCTCCTTTTATGTAAGTGAATTTTGCAGGAACAAGCTATTAAGGAGAAAGGGAAGAGGCCCCGCAGTGTTGAACACACTCCGATTAACTCATGTGATGATGAAAATATTCGAGCTAGCTCTTATGATATGGGCTGGGTCGAAAAAAAGAGGCTTAAAACTCTTCATCGTTGGGTGAACAAGGATGGATTCAATGTTTGGATGCGTGACAAATCAGGTGGTTTTGAGTTTAAATCCAAAGCCATCAGAGATGTCGTTAGCGCGCGTCTCAGGGGTGTAAAACCCAACTCCGATCTGCTAAGGAAAGGTGGCAAAAAGCGGGCTGCTGCTTCCTCCTCCTCTGACTCAGAACCGCCAAAAAAGCAAAGGAGTGAGGAGGTCTTTTCGAAGTTTTTTGATGACTTGGATGATTTTGATATGGAAGTTCAACAGGTTCTTGCTGACTCGTTAGTGATTCACAATGGTGAGGTGGCTGCACCGGAACAACACCCGATGGACATATGAAGTTAATCACTTGGGATTGTAGGGGACTAAATGACCCACTCTCCCCTACTCATCCTTATCTCGTGTGGTTAATTTCTACTAAGTTGCCTTCGCTTTTATTTTTATTGGAAACTAAGATGTCTTTAAATAGTGTTAATGATCTTGTTGTAAAATTCACTTCAAATTTTTGTTATGGAGTGGATTCGGTAGGCTCTAAGGGCGGTTTAGCTTTGTTTGGTTGGGTCCTAGGTGATGCTTCTTGTATTAGTACTTCTCCTAATTACATATTTTGTAAGATGGAAGAAGCTAATGGTAATATTAGACATATTTTGTTTTTGTACGGGGCTCCTAAAGTCGAAGATCGGCAACAAGTCTGGGAGGAAATCCTGCTCCTCACCAATGGCTATTTGTAGGCGTCGTTCGAAGTGCGCCTACGTAAAGCATGTTGTGAATATGCTTGACACTCATAGGAAGTGGGAATTGACATATACGATTAAGGACAAGGAAAGTAGGGAGCCGCCAACAAGTTTTTTAGGAACTTGTAAACCGTTCACGGATCATAAAAGGCAACCACGATTAAGGGACAACGAAAGGCAACAACGATTGACCCGTGAAGGTTACTGTAGACACCTAAAAATGTGTCCCCAAAACCAAACCCGATGATGAATAGCCTTTCACCGCCATTATTGGTCGGGTTGAGTATTTAATCTTTCGAGTGCTTATATCCATATTTCCATTTCATAAACCAATACAATTCCTAGCCCATTTCCAAAAAATAACTTATTTTCCTCTTTTCGTGCCTTTAAACCCAAAATAATTCATTTCGTGTCCTTTAAAATCATTCATTTCGTGTCCTTTTTATAAAAACGTTTAATCCAGTTTATTTTGGTCCATAATCTGGGTCCAATGATTAAATAGTTGGATGGGGCTTTAAAATAGCTTTCCAACGATATATTATAAGCCCAAATTCGAGTTATAACGAATAATTTATGGCCAAAATATTAAACTGAGCCCAAACCGAACCTAAGCCCACCTTACCTACGACCCAATGATCATGTGGAGGGTCCAAATTATTTAATCCCATTCCTACACCAATTAGGATTAATTGGAAGCTTCTATAAGTTTCTAAAATATCTTAATTATCCTTTTTGAAAAGATAAGATTAAAGAGTTTGAAATTGAATAAAACTTTTCATTTTGAAAGTCCTATTTCTATCCGAATTGAAAGACGTTCAAAGATAGACAGATATTATTTTCATGCCTCATATTTTTATCCAAATTTTATATGGTTGGATAGCCCTTGAAATTATCTTTCCAATGATATATTATAATATCAATTCCGAGCTATAACAGAAAAGATATGAATATAATGTCAAACTTTATCCAAATTTGACACCGTCTCACTATTTCGGCCATATCTTTTATTCTATAAAATATTTTAATCTGATTCCAATTGGGTTAGAAAGTATACTTCAAGATATTTTCAACAATATCTTATTCATCTTATTCCAGTGTCTGGATCAAAAGATATGATAAAAACAAAAACCGAAAAAACTGTTGTCTATCGAGTTTTATTCCGATTTAATTCGGATCTTATCTTGTTTTTTCGACATCTCTTTTTTCTCTATAAATAGAGGTCATATCACCTCTTTTCCAATCATCAACAAGATTGATCATCAAATAATTCTGTTCTCCCTCTTTAGCCAAAATACTAGTTACCCTATTCTCTCAAAATACTTCCCCTAAGCACTCCAAGGAGTCCATACTTTACCTGAAGTTCTATACTTAAAACCAAGGCGTGAAAAGGTAGAATTAACTGAGGGTTTGGACCAAATCAACTCTACTTCTTAATTTAATTTTCATTTACTTTATTTTTTTTTTATTGAAGTTACTAACAGTTTATTCATGATGTAGCAATTTAAAGGAACGCGCGGAATGTGAGTAATTAATTTAATTACTCTTATTTTATTTTTATATTGCTAGCATCATGATTAGGTTATTATTATTATTTGATTTGACTATCAATTTATTGTTAAATTGCTTCCAATATTAATGGTAATTCTATTGTTATTATGATCACCATATTGCATGTTTAAAGGGAATATGTAATTGAAAATCATGCCTAATAAGATAATTTGGACAACCGGTTTAGGTTCCTTTTTAATCTTGTTGTTTAATCAAGTGATCACGATATTTTAAAATTATGTGTTGCATTAATATTCAACCAATTTAGCATAACAATAGTTTGGAACAAATTGAATTTTTGTTTGTATGCCTTTGAGATCGCAGGAATCACTTTTCACTATAAGAATCGAGTAGAGGCCAATACGGGCGAATGTGACTTCATGAATCACTTCGTACCATCATCCCCGATCCTCCTTTCGTGGTTCCAAACCATATGGAGTTAGTAATCTCATGGATAATATTTTTCTAAGCCATGAACTTTTACATATGATCGACACCAACAAAGGAAGGGCTGACAAGGCAGCAATTAAAATTGATATGTCAAAAGCTTATGATAGAGTGAATTGGACCTTTCTCCTAAAGGTCTTACAGGCGTATGATTTTCCTGCTTGGTGGATTCATAGAATCTCACAATGCATTTCGACGGTGTCTTACAGAACTCTGGTAAATGGACAGGTGTCAGAGGTGCTCCACCCAGAGTGTGGTTTGAGACAAGGAGACCCTCTCTCTCCCTATCTGTTCCTTTTTTTGTATGGATATCCTCTCAAGGATGTTGTTGATGGCTGAAAATATTAATCTCATCAAAGGGTTAAAGGTTATGCGGAGATCGCCCTCGATCTCACATTTATTTTTTGTTGATGATGCCATGGTGTTTTTTCAGGTTACAGATGACTCTTGGGCTTCGCTGGTAGAGGTTTTTCACAGATTTGGAGATATTTATGGACAACAGTTGAACCTGAGTAAACCTTGCGTCAAATTTAGTAGTTTGGTGTCCTAGGAGAATGTGAACCGATATAAAAGCATTCTTAAAGTTCAACATGTTTCGATTATGGATCGTCACCTTGGCGCACCGGTGGATCTAATGGCTAAAAAGAGCTTGAGTTTCCACTTTCTAGTGGATAATGTTTCTAAGCGGGTAGCTAGTTGGGGGTCTTTGAGGATTTTCCAAGCGGCAAAATTGATAATCATCAATTCAATTCTAATTAGCATTTCTTCTCATGTAATGAAGTGCTTTAAGCTTCCAGCTTCTATTTGCAACAAGATTGATGGTATTATATATTTCTGGTTTTTGGTGGGCCAATAACGGTGTGAAGAGTATGCACTGGGTGCGAAAAGAAATCCTGCATCTACCAAAAGGAATGGGAGGCCTAGGGATAAGGTCGACGGCTCTTCTAAATGATGCTTTGCTATTCAAACAAGTTCATCGTATGCACTGCAATTCACAACTGTTAGTCTCAAGGGCGTACGACCCTTCTCATCCCTGCACTTTATGTGTAGGACATCCTATCACCGGCGTTCGGGGAAATGCTTATTGGAGTCGACGGGGCTTTCACAAGATTGATAACAAATTCATTGCAGAGTTTTCTTAGAAAATAGGCAACAGAGAGAGAGTGAAATATGCCAATATCCAGTGGGTGAATGGCAATGTTCCAGTCTTACATTCAAACCAACTCTTGAGGGGAGTAGGTCAAGGTCGGGTAGCGGACTTGCTTCATCAAGGGCCTGGAAAGCAGTGGAATGCGACAATTGTTCGTCAGCGATTTGAATGGGAGTCGGCACAACATATTTTAGCCATGGAACTACCGACAAGAGAGGAATCAGACTTCCTCTATTGGTTCCATCATCGTTCTGGCTCTTACACAGTTAAGACTGGCTATGCTTTTCTACTTCTTCTCAGGAAAGGGATGCTTTACAGGATTCCGAGAGAGACTTTTTTAGGGTGCTGTGGAAGCTTAATATTCCACCTAAATGGAGTCTTTTTATGTGGATACTGGTTTTAAATGGCTTGGCTGTAAAGGCAAACCTACAACATAGAGGAGTCCCAATTCAAGAAAATTGTGACTACTATGGTGACGACAAGGAAAGTACTCAACATCTTTTCAGAATGTGTACTATAGCTCAGTATGCTTGGAAGAATTGTTCTTTGGGTATTAACCCAGAAATTGATGAATCTACTCCGTTGGGACCCTGGATCCAGAATTATACCTTCAATGACACGGAGGTGGAGAGATCTAGCCCTAACCAACTGCAGTTAGGACCTCCCCTAGTCTTTCTTAATGTAAACATAGGGACTCATGCGTTCCCCCACAGCCACCCCTTAGGGGAAGGTCAAGAAATTATTATTTTGACGGATGGCTCATGGCAGAAACATTCGGGGAATGCAGGTATGGCTTTGGTTGCCACTACTTATGAGATAACGTATGCTGATGGTGGAGGGAACTTTATCAGAACAAGCTCTGCTTTGCATGCAGAACTTTTGGCGTGTTTGGGTGGCATCCGATGGCGAAGGAGTTAGGGTATGAAAGGGTAACAGTCTACATGGATTCTGCTATTATTATTCATCTCTTGAACAAAACGGAGAAGACTGAGGTTTCAACTTTCTGGCTAATACAGGAAATTAGAAGGGTGGGAGCCTTATTCCAAACTTGTGTTATTTGGAAAGTAGGACGGGAACAGGTGAACCAAGCTCATACTCTGGCTAATCGGTGTAGGGTTTCTCTATCTAGTTTTACTAGTTTGTAGTTCTCTTTTAGTTTCTGGTTGAAAAAAAAAAAAAAAAAAAAAAAACAAACAAACAGGATTTGGCTATTTACATAAATTACATTTAAGAATTAAAGACATCCTTGCCCCTCTTATATTTTAATTAGGAAACATTATTGTTTCCCATATTTAAATTTCTTTCACAAAATAAAAATTACTTTATTAAAACCCTTTAATTACAGTATTTGTGCCTCTTAATCAAATATTTAGAAAATTTTAAAGTACATATTATTTGAGGTAATATAATATAAGAAGATACTTTATACATAAGTGTGCCTATCTTAGAGTAGCTTTAGGACGGGTGACCTCATGAGATGTTTTGTAGGTGAGCAAGAATGAGGAAAAAATGCAGCTAAAGAACTTGTGCTGATCTACGGGACCAATAGTCCTTCTCTTTTGCTGATTTTGAAACTACCCTTAGTGGTCAAAGTGTTACAAATGATATCGAAACAACCTTGTGATCGGGTCCTCACCTTTTAGTTATTGAGGTCAGGCGATTAGTAAGAGAGGATCTCCTTGTGTTCAGGTGTAATGGGAACAATACGATCTTTAGTGGGAGTATGTTCAATGCATACGCTTTGCTTTAAAAATGATTTTATATACAAATACCTACAAAACACAATTTTTTATTGGAAACTCATATAGTAAGGAACTCCATAACTAAGCCGGCTTTATTTGGAGTATTTTGGGATGGATGACATATTACGAAGTTTCTTAGTGTGCGCATGAGTGAATATATACAAAATAGCTCGAAATAATTTGTGTTAGTTTGGGGGGAGTTGTCATTTTGCTGCATTCTATTTATGGTTGGGATATTTTTGTTATGACTAAAAATATTAAAATTATTATGGAACTAATTATTTCCTCATTTCTTACTACACAATATTTGCATATAGAAATAAAAATTTTGCTAGTTGGACATGTGTGATGTAATCTTTGACACATTCTAATAAATGTAAGAAAATTTAATTTTGGGAAAGAGAATGTTGATATGCTTTGGTGTACCTACATTTGTTAGAGTTTATCAAATATTTTAATTTCGTGCTAAGTGAAAAATTTCTACTATATTTTGATGCTTTTTTCTTCTGTTATATAATAGGGGTATATTGCCTGCTATAGAGGTGTTGTCTGATAATGCTACTATTGGGGTAAGTTCTATATTGTCAATACCTTTATTTTTTTGTTAGTAACAAAAGTTATCATTTGTTTATCGTTAAGATAAAATAGTCACGTAAACTATTAATCTGATTCTTGTTTTAAGCTATCATCCTCTATACGTACGTGACACTCTTTTGGTGGCAAAAAGACTAGAAACCATGTCCATAAATTTATGTCTTCATATTGTATTGTTTATTTATTAAATTAAAAAAAAAATATGAGGTTTGCATGCATGAACAAAAATCAGCTTTAAGTCGTGTAAAGTAGTACATATGTTTATTACAAGCATTAAAAAAATCCTAAATTTTCGAGCTGAATGGGGTAAATGTGCATGAGCAATATCTTCCCGACCTTTCGAGACTCACTGTTGGACAAGTCTCGAAACTCTTTTTAAGTTAAGTTGATTCTTCAATAGGAGTCCGACTTCCTCCTGATGAAGTTAGACGTAGTAAATTCAAGAATTAAACTGAATTTTTTTTACAACAACGTAGATAAAAAAATGTGATAACTTTTAATGCTTGTATAAAAGGAAAAATTGACAAAAATAATCCCAACTTTCGCTAATTCGCTCAGAACAATCCCAACTTTGGATTATTTTTAAATAATCCCAACTTTAGGGGTTATTCGCTTTAAACGGTCCCAACCGATCACCTAAACTGTTATATCAGGTTACGAGGACACGTATCACCACATGATAGGTTGAAATTTTAAAATAAAAAAACTATTTTTTTTAAAAAATAAACATCCCACCCACGACCGCCTCCCTTTCACCACCGCCGGCTGCTTCCGAAGCCCCAAACCACCGCCACCAACCTCTGTCACGCTGGTGCGGTTCCCAGAACCTTCCTCCAACATGCCGGCATCGGCGCTTCCGTCCTCCTCCCATAAATCACCAAGCCTCCACCGAAATTAAACCCTGAAACCCTTAAAATAACCCAGCCCCACCGCAAAAACACCCCAATCGACCCTCCCCCACCCTCAAAACCCTCGGCGCTAGGGTTCCGAGGTTGGGGGAGGGCCGATTTGGGGTTTTTATCGGTGGGGATGGGTTATTTAAAGTGTTTTTGGGGTTTGGTAAGGTGGGTTTACGGTGGTGGTTTAAGTGGTTCAGGGGTAAGGGAAGGGGGAAACGCCGGAGCCGACGCCAGCACGGGGTTGAGGCAGTTTGGCGCGACGGTTAGGGCGGGGGTATGGCTGGGCAGTGGGAGAAGGTTGCCGCCTACCGGAATCCGGAGGTTGATGGTGGTGGTTTTCAAGTTATTTTTTTTTTTTGAAAAATGAATAAAAAAATATCAACCAACCATGTGGTGAAACATGTCACTGAAACAAAAAATAAAATAAAATTCCCTCTTTAGCAAGTTACCGGTCACTTGGGATCGTTTAAAGCGAATAACCCCTAAAGTTGGGATTATTTAAAAATAATCCAAAATTGGGATTATTTTGAGCGAATCAGCGAAAGTTGGGATTATTTTTGTCAATTATTCCTACATAAAATTAGTAGAATGAATATTATTTCATATAATGAAACTAGTTAATAATATGTTTATAGCGCAAGTTTTTGGTGAATGTCTCATTGAATACGTAAAACACTTTCATAGTACATGAAACACTATATTTGCAGATGTAGGGTTGTAGGCGTCAATTAAAACACGCTTACTTAAGCATGTTGTGAATATGCTTGGAAATCCTAGAAAGTGGGATTTGACATTATGCGATTAGGGACAAAAAACTAGGGAGCCGCCAACAAGTTTTTAAGGAACTTTTAAACCATTCATGGATCAATAAAGCTAACCATGAAAAGGGACAAACCGAAAGTCAACAATGATGAAATCAATGAAGGTTACACGCCATTCATATTCATGATATTACTAACTCCATATGGTTATGAACTACTATGAAGGATCGTGAATGATTGTATGAAGTGGAGTCATAGAAGTCAACTTTGCTCGTATTGGCCTTATTATTGTGAAAAGTACTCTTTGCAATTTAAAAGGTATACAAACAATATAAAATTTGCTCCAAATTAATATCACTAAGTTGGTTGAATATTAATGCACATAAAACTCTAAGTATTATGATCACTTATTAATGTCGACAAGATTAATATAATAGGGAATCTAATCCGGGTTTCCAAATTATCTTATTAATCATAATTTTCGATAATATATTCTTGACTAAACATGCAAGAGAATTATCAAAATAAATAAAATAGTACGACATAAATACTGGACGTGTAGACACCCATTTGTGTCTCCCCAAAACCAAACCCAGTGATAAGTACCTTTCGCGTTGAATCATAATCGAATGAAGTGAAAGTGTGGAAAGTCTAGTGTTGCGGAAAGTTTTATTTTCTTTTCTCTTCTCTTTGTTTTTGAAAACTTATTTTAAGAAAACAGCCAATCCAGTTTGGTTGGTCCATGATATGGGTCCAATAGTAGTGTAGTTGGATGGGGCTTGACAAGAGCTTTCCAACGATATATTATAAGCCCAATTCCGATGAATATTGAGGAAGTTATGACCAATTTACTAAACTGGGCCCGGTTTGAGCCTTATATGCGGCCCAATGATGTAGGGGAGAGCCTAATATGATTTATCATTCCTAATGCAATTAGGAATGGTTTTAGTCTTCTAGAATCTTCTAGAAGGTTCTTCTCATTCCTAATTCAATTAGTATTGATAAATTGACTTTTGTTGACTTTTCAGAGTTTTAATTAAAATCAAATAGCATTTTTGAGGAAAATATATGATTTTATCCTCCAGTACGGCAAACTTATCTGATTTTCGAAAACGCGTTAAAAACAGGCTTGGCGCCTGACTCCAGGCATTGATGCCTGGAACCAGACCTGGCACTTGGCGCCTGGCGCTAGTGTTGGTGCCTGGCGCTAGTTAGCCAGGGTGGGCGCCAGCTCAGTTTTTCGTGCGCCAGACTCTGTTTTGTTAATTTTATCTTTTTGGCTGATTTTCTCTATAAATAACGTATTAAAAACTCCGTTTTCATTCACCAATTCTCATCAACAGTCAGTTTTAATTAACATTCACCTACAATCAGTTTCCATTCAATTAATTCACTCATTCTCTTCTTTAATCATTCACCATCTCTCTCTTTTCTAAAATTGCTTTTTTACATACAAAATTCCGCATTCGCAAGATCTAGAAACACCTAGCCATATTCGAAGTTGCCTTCGCCCTAGACGTGAAAGGTTTAATTTCCGAGGGTTTGGTCCCAAATCTCTATTTCAATTATTTAGTTTAATTGTTTGATTATTATTTTCCTTGAAGTTACTAACGTGTGTATTTTGTTATTAGAAAGAGGTACGAGGCATCAAAGTAAGTGCTTTAATGGTTTTAATTGATATTATGATGTAGAAATCATGTTTATATTGTTATTATGATATTCCTAGTATCATGTTTAGGGAAAAGGTTATAATATGAAATGTGCTTATTATGATTCCTGCGATGCTTCCTATGTTCTTCCTAATATTTATGATTGCTAGTATCATGTTAGGGTTAAAGATTTGATTTTTATTGCTTAGTGACATGCTAGGGTTTGTTATTAATCTTGTTAGTATCATGCCTAGGATCTTGCTATTATTATGCTTTAAACATGATTTATGATTATTTTTATAATTGTTTTGATTATGATTATAATTTTATTATTATTATGATCATGATTATTAATATGATTATTTTTTATGATGATATTATTATTATTATGATTATTATAATGATTGTTATTATAATTACTATTCATGATTATTATTGTGATATTTATTATTATGTTGCTTGATAGTTTATTTTTATTGCTTGATCACACCTTTTATGCATGTTTAAAGGGAATTTGGTACTTGTAATCACGCTTAATAAGATAATTAATAATCTTGTTTAGGGTTAATGTGATTATAAATTCAAGTGATCTCCAATAATAGATTTGTTTGTGCATTAATATTCAACCAACATAGATAAACAGGTTTAGGGTTAATCCTATTTGCATGTTAATTAAAAAGCGCACATGAATACGATCAGAATAAAGTAGAGGCCTATTATTAGGGCAGGTTCAATCTCTTTTAGGTTGGATTTGTACCTTCATCCCTGAACCCTTATTTGGTTCTAGACCTTATGGAGTTGACGATCTCTTGGATCGTTAAGGGGTGTAACCTTCACCTCGTGAACGGTTTACAAGTTCCTAAAACTTGTTGGCGACTCTTTTGCTCTATCTTCTTCCCTTTTGGACGCCACCGTACTTTAGTGTATGACCACAGTGGGGTTCAAGCTAGGGGTTAACGCTTGAAATTTATTCCCTACAGGACGCAACATCATAAAATTATTAGTTAAAGCATAATAATGACCCTAAACATGATAGTAGCAAAATAAATAATATAAGTAATTAGATAAATTAATTACTCACATTACGTAATCTCCTTTAAATTGCTACATCATGAATAAATTGCTAGTAACTTCAATAAAAAATATAAAAGAACTAAGTTATAATATAATAAAGTTTTGATTTTTCAAAACTCTAAAAAATTTACTTTTTACACCTGTTAATGAGTAATACTCCTAGTATTGCAAAGGGACTTTGTATTGTTTGAAAACGATGATTAGAATAGGCATAAGGATGATTGAAGGCTTGAATTGTTGTGTGTATGCTTGTATTTTGCTTTTTCTTTTTGTTCTCTATCTATTCTATTCGAAATCCTAGAATTAGGGTCGTATTTATATGCAAGAAGGCGGATAAAGAGGGGCCGAGCATAAATTTTTGTGCCGTCACACGGTGATTTGTATGTACCATGCAACGGTTCTTTGTGTCGTGCCACAATTCTTAGTATTGTGTATGCCAAAGTGCTTTGTAACATGAGACGTTACAGTGTTTTGCTTTAAAAACCTCCATAACTTTTGATCCGTAACTTCGAATAAGGCAAATAATATAGCTTTGGAATGGTATTTAAGTCTACTTTCCAGCACATCTTTTTTTGAAAGAAGTCTTAAAGGACTATATATCATTAATTAAATTCATACGTCATCTACAATTGACAATCAGTGAAAACAGATCTAACAAAATCAAACAAGAATTGATTGGGGAAGGATTATGAATCCAAGTACATAAATATAACAATTCGACACATTCTCGATTCGTTGTTTCATACAACTTTTAGAGTATATCCATCGCTGCTTCATAATTTTGTGAAAAAGAAATTTCTTTTGCTAATTTTGTAACCCGAATCAGATCAATAATCAATCATAGCCTCGCACAACTGGAGACCAAATTAAACGTAGATAACACCTTGTCTTTCGAAGGAGTTTGAAAAACCTTGTCTTTCGAAAGAGATAAAAAAAACCTTGCCTTTCAAAGAGATAAACCTTTTCTTTCAAGTAAGACATTATTATAATATAAAAAACTAGAAAAAAACGTAAACAAAGATTGGGGCTTTCCACAGGTGAATCCGATGGAAGCCCCTTCGAAATTAACAATGGAGGCTAGGTTTTTTTTTTTTTTTTAATCTTATCTTACTTTCCAACATAAATAAACGTAGTTTGAAATACTTTTGTAGATTTTTTGATGTAGGGGTTTTAGTGCAAGGGTGTCAGATTTGGGTCGAGTTTTAGTCTTTTGCTCATATATTTTTATTTAAAATCGGAATTGGGCTTATGATATATCATTTGAAAGTTTATATCAAAGACTATTCAACCAATAAACATTTGAATCAGAGTTATGGGGCCATGAAATCAGTTTTTCTCGATTTTTGGCAAGGGTCATGAAAAGAGAAAATTAGGTTATGATTTGGGCTAGGAAAAGGGTATGAATGGATATTTCGGCTAGGATATGGATTGGATTAGGTGTATTGATATAAATATATGCTAGTACTTGTAGGGAATATTTCAAGCATTACCCTTGTAGACACCCAAATGTGTCTCCCCAAAACCAAACCCAGTGATGAATACCTTTCATGTCATTTGATTATCGAACAAAGCGAAAGTGTGAAAAGTCTAGTGATGAGGATGTTTTAATTAAAATATATATTCTTTCTGTTTTTGAAAATACTTCTTTTCTTACCTTATTTATGGAAAACATGCATTCCAGTTTAGTTTGGTCCATAATAAGAATCCAATAATAGTGTATTTGGATGGGGTTTGAAAAGACCTTTCCAACGATATATTATAAGCCCAGTTCCGATGAATAATGAGGAAGTTATGGCCAAAATACTAAACTGGGCCCGATTTAGTTTTTATATGCGGCCTAATGATCTAGTGGAGGGCCTATTATTAATTATCATTCCTAAAGCTATAAGGATTGATTATAGTCTTTAAGAATATTCTAGAAGGTTCTTTTAAATCCTAATGGAGTTAGGATTGATAATTATGTTTCAAAGAGTTTGAAATTGAATAAAACTACTCCTTTTTAGAATCCTTGTTTTGTACAAAGTGGATTATATTCAGATTTTATTTTTGTGACTTATAATATTTATCCAAATTTTATATGGTTGGATAGATCTTGAAATTATATTTCCAATGATATATTATAATATTAAATCCAAGCTCTAACGAAAAAGATATGAATAAGATATGAAACTCTATCCAAAACTGACACCCTTCCACTAATTCGGCCATATCTTTTTATCTACAAAAGATTGTAATCAGATTCTAATTTTGTTGGAAAGTAAACTTCAAGGGCTTTCCAACGACATATTATATTCCTTATTTGGACTTCCGGATCAAAAGATATGATAAAAACAATACGCGTGAAACTGATTATTACACTACAAGAAAAAGTCAATTTAGCGACTAATATTTGCAACTACTCTTATATTCAGTTGCAAAAAATATTTTTGCGACTTAAAAAGACGGGTAGTTGCAAATTTTGCGACTGATTTTGCAGTAGTTGCTATGCGGTCGCTAATTTGCGACTGATATTTGAAACTACCATTATATTCAGTCACAAAAAATATTTTTGCGACTGAAAAAGACCGGTAGTCGCATATATTGCGACTAATTTTGAAGCAGATGCTAAGTAGTTGCTAATTTGCGCCTGATATTTGCGACCACCTTAATAACCAGTCACAAAAATGAGACTGAACTATTCTGTCAGAAATCTTGTTACCAGTTTGATATTCATCCTTTTAAAAAATTAGTTGTTATCTGAGCTTTTTCTACATTCCATTTAGCATTGATGATAAACGCTTGTAGCCTTGTAAGGCAAAGGTAAATCGATTATTTACTACTTGAATATTGTACATGAGTATCTGTTATTATCAATAAACATAGGTAATAAAATGTTGATAATAAGAAGGCAAAAGCTAACAAAAATCCCGGGAGCGTTGGATTAGCTAGCTAAAAGTAGAAAGATTAACTTAAAATGAACATTAATAACACCGATCAACCCGTGATTTTGTCATGCAATCCCAAGTTAATACCACTTGTCCACTTTAAGTAATATTTTAAATGCTTATTCAATGCTCATGGAGCGTTCGTTAGCAAGATCCTAATAAAAAGAAGTGAAGAACCTATACATGAGATGTCTTAAACTAATACGAAGTATATGATTAAATTTGACCAAATAAACTAACCCCTTAAGCAATTTTTAGTGGGTGCTAACTTACTATTAGTGAATGACAGGATAATACAGCTTATTAGCGCACCTCATCAACGCTTCTTCATTTTTCAGGCACCGAGTTCTTGAGTCTAACCCTAGAGTCACTGCTCACAACTGAAAAAACCCCCAATTCTCTATCTTCCTCTCTCATCTACTCACCTTCTCCATCAATCTGCCTCTGTAACTGTCACCATCGCTCATATCGCCGGATTCCTTGTACACCGACGCCGGCGCAAATTCCTCTATATGTAAGTTCGTTTATTTATTTATGTTCATCTATTCCAGTTCTAATCTCTAGTGTGTTTTTTTCTATTTTTTTATATTGAGATCAATTTGTTGATTAATTTTGTTCATTTATTGAATTGCTTTGGAGTTTCAATGTCAAAACTTGCGTTTTTAATTAATCGTATATTTCTACATGGTTTTGCTTGATTTTTGTTATTGACAAGGCAATAATCGTGTCGTTGAGCGAGTAAACCTAAATCAAATGAATTTATAACGCTCTACTGACCTAATACGAGTATAGGGTAAATAGAGGGGTCGAACCACAGGGAGAAATGCTTAAGCACTGCATTCATTACCTAGGGTCTAAGCTATCTCGGAACAAGAAGTGTGAATAACTAAGAGGTTAAACTAAGAACGAAATGGATTAAAATTAATATAGCTAGGCACCAAGGGAAATGGGTAGGTGAAGTTGACGCTTGATCATGCAATAACAAAGTAGCAAATCAATGGCAAACTAAACATGCATGAATACCGAAGTAAAGGGGTCCAATCTAACCGCCTTCCGGGGTTAATTGGCTTCTCCTAACATAGCCTCTATGTTTCTACATTAGAACCATATATTAGAAGGTGCAAACAAAGAATTATCGATAGTAATGAATCTCAACTAAGTCAACTTCCGTTACTTGTTAGCAAAGACTCATCTTTGATCAACTAACAATGTGCACTTGCAAGAAGACCAAAGAATATCAAGCATGCAAAGACTTTAATCACCATTAACATAACCCCAACATTATAAGCATGAACAGTTAGCAACTACACCATCCCAACACCCTTGGCTAGGTGACTACTCACAAATCATATTGAAAACACTATCAATCATCAAATCAATAACCATCAACATGATTAATAAGCAAAGAAGAAAAATCAAAGCAAATAAGCAAAATAAAAAACAAAGGTAAAGAGAAAGAGTAAGAGATTGCTCATTAATTGAAGATGAAGGTCTACAAAGAATTGAACAAACTCCTTCTTCAAAATCCAAGTTCATCAATGAAGAAAACCACACTTTCTCTCTCTACCAATGAAGACTAATAGTGTTTCTCTCTCTAGATTAAGCTAAAATGTAGAAAAATTAAAACTAAGTTAATCTAATCTCTCCAAACGTTCTAAGATGGGACTTATATAGTCCGTATAGAGCCAGCTGATAAAAGGAGAGGTCCGACCGATCAATGGGAAGGTTCGGCCGGACTACAAGGTAGGTTCGGCCGGACTACAGGGTAGGTTCGGCCGGACTACAGGGTAGGTTCGGCCGAACCATGGGTAGGTTCGGTCGAACCTCCCTGATCCTGGTCTGGTCGAACTCCTGTGGTTCGGCCACTCCTGCAAAACTGCCAAATTGCATCTTGTCCCTACCTCGACGTTCGGCCAAACCACTGAGCAGGTTTGGCCACACCTTCAGGAGGTTCGGCCGAACCTCTTCTGAATCATACTTCCTCCAGCTTCCCTTGAGCTTAGCTTCCTCCTCTTGAAAATCCCAATGGTTCCTACAAAGAATAAGCATGAAAATCACAATAAAAACAAAGCGAGAAGACTAAGAAAAGGGAAGATAAAGGAGAAAGAAAAGAGGAAGCAAAACTAAGTAAAAATGCTTAGAAAAAGGGCCAAACAAGTGCAAATGAGGGGAGAATCCTTAGAGAAAAAGGATAAAAGAGTGGCATAAATGCCACTCATCAAAATCCCCCACACTTGCCTTTTGCTTGTCCTCAAGCAAGGAATAATAAAACAAAAAGACAAACACACACAACAAGCATAATATGACAAGGGTTAAGAAAATCAATTAAGCTTCACGATGGGAAATGCTCCAAATGGACTCTAACATAGGGACATGAATCAAAGAATGCTTACTTTTCTCAACTCAAAGAGGGGGAACACGTTCTAAGATGCTCATGGTTGAAGGAGACAAACCTAAGCTAAGCGTAGAGAACTAATGATTTCATCCTCTGCCCTAGCCCCAACCAAGACGGTCCGTGTTCTCTCCACTAGCTTCAAATCATCCCCAAGTTAGCTCCTCATGATTCCTCGAGGGAACCGGAAAAAGAAATTTTATGTGGAATCATAAGGTTATCCCGACATCTCAACTATGCACACTCTCTCCATAGGGTTGAAATCTATCTCCCTCCACCGTTCTTTGACCGCACTCCTCCAAGTCCAAGGGTCTTAACTCGGGTTGTAATGTCATGGCTAGGGGTTAAGGTTGGGAATTAATTTGAAAATTTTGGTGGCAAATCCTAAGCGAAGCAAAAGAGTGGCCATCTCTCAAGAACAACCTAAGAATTGAACCTAAATTCAAATTGCAACCTTCAATACAAAATTTCACAACATTACTTCATTTCTCTCATCATTTTCTCTTTCTTTTCCTTTTTTCAACTTTTTTTTTTTATATTCTTTTTCTTTTTTTTTCTTCTTTTTTTTTTCGCTTTTTTTTTTCTTTTTGGTCTTCATACGTTGCATCCTTCCTCACAAACTTTTTGCAAATATTTTCTTTCATGAACAACTTTCAAAATCTCACTTGAACCAATATTCACAACTTTCTTGCCCAAAAACCAACACTCTCAAATTCGAACCTCAAAAGCCAATGCTTCACTAACTACAAGGGTTGGTAGAACATAGGCCGATAGGTTTGTAATATGGCTAGATCAAGAAAGGGGAATGAGGCCCAAATTGGTTAGCAAGTGGGTGGATGTAAAAACGAAAACCAAATTTGTAACAAAACACAAAGAAAACAAAGAAAAATGAGAAGAAATGCCCTCTTCCTCTTTTAAAGTTGTTTGGTCACGATCTCGGGAGCTAAATACCAACACAAAGATTAAGAGATGCATAGTTAAGGATCCGAAACGCCGCTCACAAGAATGATGAAGGCTAGAACAAATGACACTCACACGGGATAAAAATAAGCAAATACCAACCAAGGGAATCCTATTCACTACGGAGAGCAACACCATCTTACCACTTTCCTGTGAACTAGGGGGTTCAAACGTCCTCAAAAGTTCTAAACCGGGCTACCTTAGCTTATAATGTGTCTAATTCAACCTTAAGCATTTTTAAACCGTGTAAACCCTCATCAACTAGGAAGGTAAGAATTCAAAGTCATGTCATCAAAAAGGCACACAAATTCTCGAATCCAAAAGAATGAGAAAATCCACATCAAAAATATTTCAACTTGCCATAGCCATGCTTGTTACACAAAAGAGAACAAGAAAAACACACAAAAAGGAGGAAGAAATTAAAAAGGTTCATAATCGAGGCATGTAAATCAAATAAATCCCAATCGACATACAAGTGATCGTTGATATCAACATCAACGATCCCAGGTTCCTTGGAACCAAAATCAATCAACCTCGAACCATTCAACTCTTCCTAAACTAGACCTAAACTAAGCACTCAAAGAAAAATAAAAAGAAAAGAAAGGAAAGGTCTCACCGAATGCCGCTTGAAATATAAGACAAGGTAATATATCCAATCTCACCAAGGGAGCTAGTGTTGCTCCTTAACGTCCTACATCTCCGCTTCAAGCTTCAATAAAGATGAGCCAAACAAAAGAAACTACAACAAAACAAGAAAAGGTTAGAAAACAAAGAAAAGACTAAAGAAATAAACAAAAAGAAGACAAAATAAATAAAAAGCTATCTACAAAGTTTGGATTAAGGGGATTTGGATTTTCGAGAAATTTGGATTTTTCTCTCGGGAGCATCTCCACCTACAAAAACTCAGGAATCATCAAAGAAAATCATCATAAATCAGCAAAAATAATCATAAAACATCATCATCATCACCATCACATCACCACATCAATATCATCACAACATCACCATCTCATCACATCACCATCATAACATCACCAACATCATCACCACCATCACAACGCCACATCAATACCACAAGGCCACTATCCTCACTATCCTCCTTATGTGCAAGCAACTACCCTACCACTCTACCTTCCTATGTACACTTCAACCAACCAAAAGGACATCCTCCCCCACACTATTCTTTTGCTCGTCCCGAGCAAAAGTTACAAACGAGAAGATCGGGGGGGAGGGAAAAGAACCCTCATCACTGGTTATCATCTCATCGCCCCCTAGGTTGAGGGGGGTTATCAGGATCAAACCCGGGAGTGTCCATGAAAGGGTGGAAGGGTTGGTTAAAGTGCTCATAGGGCCACCCTTGGACACCCCAACCACCATCAAAAGGAGCGGGGGTGGATGTGGATGTCGGGTCATAAGCCGGATCACACCCACCCGGACGATAGGGGTCGTATGGGGGGGTGCCAACGCGTTGGGTAGGGTCGATGGGACCTTCCCAATAGGCGTAGCAAGGGGGGGGGTGGGGTTTTGAGGGTCATAGGGTCCCCAATGATTGACCGGACCCTCTTGAGGAGGGTGGTAAGGGTAGTTCACATAGGGCGCTTAAATGCCCGCTTGCACAAGATTGTCATAATTTGCCCTCGCGTAGTACCACCATTGTTCAATGGAAGCTTGATTGTCTCGACGGATATCATCGAGGGTACTACGAAGGGCATTGAAATCATAAGGAGGAATGGAAGAAGAAGAAGATGCCTCACCTCCCCCGCTAAGGGGGGGAATGATTTGCTCCTGATGGAGGACCGACGGAGGTTGAGGAACTCCACCCTGGGCTCTAGTTCGTCTCAGCTCATTGGGGATGTTTTGCTGAGGGATCTTCCATTTGAGAGGAGCGCAGTGGTCCACCGTAGTGAGGTCGGGGTCCGGAAGGACACACCATTCTATCTCCCTATCGACCAAGAGGATGAATCGGCGCTTGCTAGTGGTGTAGTTGAGGAAGCGGCTGTGACGGAGGGCGCTTATGGAAAGAGCATAGGGAGGGAAATCGTCGGTGATCTCTTCTCGGGTTTGGTGCACGGGCGGGAGAAATTCAATTTGATCTTTGTATGCTCCATTCTTCAAAGAAAGAGCGATGATAGTAATCATGCCACCCATAAAGATCTCATCACCGAGACGGTTATCCCTAGTATCCAAGAGCCGTTGGATGAAGGTGGAAGAGCATTGAAATTTGAGCCGTTGAGGGTTATCGGCCAAGAATAGGCAAGCAACCTCGTCTTTTACCATGGAGCCGAGGTTTGCTTTGAAGAACACGACATATTGGAGAAGCCGTACAAAATACCTCAAGGCTATATGAATGATATTGTTGACCTTTGAGGTATTAGTTTGAAACCTTTCCTTGTTGGTGATACTCCTCCACCACTCTTGCTCGTTGTAAGGAATGCGATGAGAGGAGGTCATTTCGGATGGGTGATCAAGTCCTGTGGCATGCCAAAAGAAGATCTCATTTAGATCACTTTCCGTTAAAGAGTGATCCTCGTTGAACATTCTAAAGTGAATCATAAGTTGAGGATCCTCATCAACATCTACCGGCTCAAAGACTTCCTTGCGAAGAGAGGCAAGGAATTCCAAAGTCACACGCTCGTAAGTGTAAGCGTGGAGGTGAATGAAGTCACCCCATCCAAAGTTTTGAGCCAACCTGACCACCTCATCCAATATTCCCAGCTTCCTCAAAGTTTGGGGGCAAAAGAATCTTGTAGACCGGATTGGACGCTTGATGAGTGACTCATATATGGGCCAAAATTGCTTGTCCGAAGCAATAATGCTATGATCATTGATGCCGGGAGGAGGTGGGAATTGTGGTCCTGAAGATTCTCCCACTCTCTTCCTCTTTGACTTTCCTTTTCCCTTTCCGAACATTTTGATTCTACAAATTCACCAAGAGCATATCATTAGAACAAATTGATAAGAAATGACATAAGAAGCCAAGTAGCTAGCTAAGGTAAAAGTGTATGCATGAGAGTATACAATTCAAGGCATGCATGAATACATTTGAACCAAGGCTTGAATAAGAATTCCTATGTCATTCCTATATGAGTCCTAACAAAGTCTAGGTGAAATTTGGCATGATGTCCCCTAATTTTCATGATATCCATTCATCAAACCATAAAAAACAAACCAAAACAATGAATAACAATCTCCAACAACATCCAACTCATGAATTTCTCAAGCATAAAATGGTAACATGAACACCCTAGTATGAAATCAACATTCTTAAGCAAAGACATTGAGATCAAAATAAAACCAAGGCAAACATGCATAATCATCATAACAACATGTTCTACTATCAATAACCAATCAATTGCAACAAGTAAATCCAAAGAACCACATGAATCAAACAAGTTATTACTAACAATTTCAAGAATACCACAATTCATACTTAAATATGTAAAACATGGTAAAACTATGAGAAATTGAGGAAATAAACTTGCAAAAGCTAGGAAATCATACCACAATTGATTGGAAGCAAGTAAAAACCCAAAAACACCAAAGCACTTAAACCCTTGAAATTGGAGAAAATGAAAAGATGGGTTTTTTTTTGTGAGGAATTTTTAGTGGAGATTGTAGAAATTGAGTAGAGGATGGAAAATAAGTGAGAAAGGGTGAAGATTGGAGTGATTTTGATGGAGATTTGAGGTTGTAAGGGGAGGTGTAATGGAGGTTTAGAGTGAGAAGGAGGAGAAAGGGGTAGGTGACGAAAATGGGAATGAAGGGTCACGAATTTCAGCAACATAAAACTTATGGCAGCTGCATTTTTTTTCAAATCTGAATAATGGTTCGGCCGAACCAAGGGTATGTTCGGTCGAACCACAGTGAAAGTTCGGTCGAACTAACCTTTGGTTCGGTCGAACCATGGCAAAAATTCATTTTTCTAAAATCCAGGCAGGAAGTTCCAGCAAATTCACAAAAATAGAGGAGTGACCGAACCTGGAGAGAGTTCGGTCGAACTACAGAGCATGTTCGGTCGAACCTCCCAAGGGTTCGGTCGAACCTTTGCTGAAACTTCATTTTTGCAAATTTTGGCAGAATGTTGCTGAAATTTTTCAAAAATTGAGGAGTGACCGAACCCAGGATAGTTCGGCCGAACTACAATACAAGTTCGGTCGAACCATCATTAGGTTCGGTCGAACCTTCTGCCAGAATGCAAAATTTTTGTTCTTGGCAGAATGTTGCCATAAATCCTTGAAAATGCTGCAGTGGCCGAACATAAAGTGGTTCGGCCAAACTCCCATAAAGAATCGCACAAGTAAAAATAGTCCTTAACACACATCTAAACACCATACAATCATGCTAGATGCAAAGCATATCAAAAACCCAAACACAATCAAAACTCATAAATCCCAACAATCCAAAATTGTAGATAGAAGGATAAAAGAAACATGAAAGGAAGAAAGTAGAAAAGGGTTAGAAACTCGAGTTGCCTCCCGGAAGCGCTTTTGGTTAACGTCGTTAGCTCGAAGTTCCTTGAGTTGATTAAGGAGGGTCAAATTGACGATGCACATCAATAAGTGTCACAGAAATCGGTTCATCACTTGGGAATCCTTCATAATAGGGCTTGAGATGGTGGTCGTTGACTTTGAAAGGAGAGTAGCCGTCTTGGGAGATTTCGTAGGCTCCATATGGAAACACTTCCGTGACAATGTATAGCCCACTCCACCTTGACCTTAGTTTGCCCGGGAAAAGCTTCAAGCGGGAGTTGAATAGGAGGACTTTTTGGCCTTTGACGAATTCCTTCTTGACAATTTGAGCATCGTGCCAAGCCTTAGTCCGCGCCTTATACATACTTGCGCTATCGTAGGCATTCATCCTCAACTCCTCTAACTCATGTAGCTCTAGAAGCCTTTGCTCACCCGCACTATGGAGATCAAAGTTGATTTGCTTGATGGCCCAATGTGTTCGATGCTCCATCTCTACGGGCAAATGACAATTTTTCCCATAGACAAGCTTGTAGGGGGTGGTCCCTATTGGAGTTTTGAAGGCGGTCCTATACGCCCATAGAGAATCAATGAGTTTGGTGGACCAATCCTTCCTCGTCCTAGCAACCGTCTTCTCCAAAATCACCTTAAGCTCTTGACGAGGGGAAAACTAGGTCATTATCTAATCTTCCCTCGATCAAAATAAATTTATAAACACTTAACAAACCTAAATACGAGTATAGAGGCAAGTCAAGGGTCGAACCCAAAGGAACGGTAATGTTCAAGCACTTTCAATTATGCGCCTAAGCTAGGCCAAAGACGAAGGTAAGAGAGAATACTAACAACTAACAAAACAAGTAACCAAGGAAATAAAACACTAGGAATGGGGATCAACAAGTAATCATGTCAATTGCAACAACTTGGGAAGAGCATGCCAATCAAAGGTTGTGAGGACTAAATGGTAAGAGCAATCAATAGGAATCAAAGAGCTATCTCCTAATTGTTAAGCTAGGGTTCACTATGAATAACAAACTAAGAGAATCACAATCAAAACCAATTGATAATTGCAATTCCTAAATCAATTTTTCATGTCATTAGCAATTACAATGCAATCTAGCATAATTCTCAAGGCCAAATTGAATTACACACATGCAAACCTTCACTAATCACTTTAATCTCAACAATTAATCAACACAATTCCAAAATTAATCACAATTAATCAATCATACAAGTTTCACCCAATTCCTAGCCAACAACTACTCAAACAACATCAAATCAACTATCAACTATAGAGAACAAGAATCAACAAAATATCAAGAACAATTACTCTAATCAAACATCAAATATCAAAATCAAACCAAACAAACATCAAATTAAATAAAGCAATTGAATGAGATAGAGTTTAGAAATGCTCATTGATAATTAAGAAGATCTCTAACACAATTGTCACACTTGCATCTTCAATCTCTCAATCACCATTGAAATTCCTCACTTTCTCTCTCTAAAACTACTCCTAATCTAGCCTAATCTAGAGAGAGAAGCTCTCAACCTAAGAGAGAGAAAACTAAAACTAAAACTAAAGAATTACATGAATAAATAATAAAGGAAACCAAAAACTATATAAACAAAAGGAGAAAAGAAGCTTAAAATCGTAAAAGACCCAGAAACCCGCGCCCACGGAGGGGAGCGGACACCCCGATAGCCGCGCCCGCGCCCTCGGGGAGCCCTCGAGACAACCGCGGGTGCTTACAGCCCAAATACGGCAGTTTTGGAGCTGCAGCAACCCCGCGCCCGCGGGTACTGTAGCCCGCGCCCGCGGCAGTTTCCAGGGCCAACTTCAGAAGGCTGTAACATCCGATCTAAGAATCGTATGAAGGCGTGCGACCTATCATTGGAAAGCTCTTCAAGTCTAGTTTCCAACCCAACTTGAATCACCCTAATCCGATCTGTATAACTTGAGATATGACTAAAACAATGCACAAAGGTCCTATTTGATACTTTGCAATCCTTCGTTTTCCTTTGTTTCAAACTCAAATTCAATTCCGAAAAGTGCATATTGATCCTAGTGGGTGCTATTTTCGATTCCCATGCATATAGCCCGCGACGTACCTAAAAAACAAGACAAAGAAACGGAGAAGCAAGAGAAATAGCCGAGAAATGAATAAAATGATAAGAAAGCCATTAAAAGCATGCATTTCTCTAAACTAACACAAAAACACGCGAATCGAGCATTATTCTCTAAAAACACGACATAAACGACTACAAAGGAGCATAGAAATATAAAGAAAACATAGCCTAAAGGTTCCATAAATGGCACGGATCAGCTCTCTATTGGTGACCTCCGCTTGACCACTCGTTTGAGGGTGGTAAGCAAGCCCTCGCTTGTGAGACACCCCATACTTATCAAGTAGTCGAACGAAGGTGTGGTTCTTGAAGTGCGATCCCCCGTCACTAATTATTGCTCTTGGAACACCAAATCTCGAAAAGATCACTTTCTTGAAAAGATTGACCACCACCTTAGAGTCATTCGTTGGAGAAGCTACAGCCTCCGCCAACTTGGATAAGTAGTCAACGACAACCAAAATATACTTGTTCCCATGTGAAGAAATGAAAGGGCCCATGAAGTCTATAGCCCACACATAAAAAACTTCAAGCTCAAGGACGGGGTTTTGCGGCATTTCATCCCTTCTAGAAATATTCCCTATCCGTTGACATCTATCACAAGTCTTGACAAATATCCAAGCATCCTTGAATAGAGAAGGCCAAAAGAGCATAGATTGAAGGACCTTTGAGGCGGTCTTTTGAGCACTCATATGCCCACCACAAGGAGAAGAGTTGCACATATGGAGAACACTTTGAACCTCGTCGTTGGGGACGCATCTCCTCAACAAACCATCGTCCCCTTTCTTCAATAAAATGGGATCATCCCAAATGTATCTCTTGGCCTCGTGCTTGAGTTTTCGACGTTGTTGCGAAGTGAAATCCGGCGGTATGGAACTACAAGCTAAGTAATTCACAATATCCGCATACCACGGCTCCGATTTCACTTCAAGGACATATAGCACATCATCTCTTAGAGCGTCCTCTATTGGTAAGCCATCATCTTCAAACATTGCACCGCCCAACCTTGAGAGGTGATCCGCCACCACATTCTCGGCTCCCTTCTTGTCTCTCATCTCATAATCGAAGTCTTGGATGACTAAAACCCATCTCAAAAACCTTGGTTTAGCTTCCTTCTTCCCTATCAAATATTTGAGAGCCGAGTTGTCGGTATACACAATTGTCTTAGAACCAATGAGGTAGGTTCTAAACTTCTCGAATGAATGGATAACCGCTAGGAACTCCTTCTCGGTAGTTGTAGACACCCATTTGTGTCTCCCCAAAACCAAACCCAGTGATGAGTGCCTTTCACGTCGAATCATAATCGAATGAAACAAAAGTGTGGAAAGGTCTAGTGTTGCGGAAAGTTTTATTTCTTTTCTCTTCTCCCTGTTTTTGAAAACTTTATTTTAAGAAAATAGCCAATCCAGTTTGGTTGGTCCATTATATGGGTCAAATAGTGGTGTAGTTGGATGGGGCTTGCAAAGACCTTTCCAACGATATATTATAAGCCCAATTCCGATGAATATTGAGGAAATTATGGCCAATTTACTAAACTAGGTCCGGTTTGAGCTTTATGTACGGCCCAATGATCTAGGGGAGGGCCTAATATAATTTATCATTCCTAATGCAATTAGGAATGGTTTTAGTCTTCTAGAAAATTCTAGAAGGTTCTCATCATTTCTAATTCAATTAGGACTCTTCAGAGTTTTAATCAAGATCAAATAGCATTTTCGATGGAATTATATTATTTTATCTTCCAGTACAGGAAATTTATCAGATTTTCGAAAACGCGTTGAAAAACAGTTTGGCGTCCAACCCCAGGCCTTGGCGCCTGGAACCAGGATTGGCGCCAGGCGCTAGCCATTGGCGCCTGACGCTAGCCACTAGTGCTGGCGCCAACTAGCCAGGGCTGGCGCCAATGTGGTTTTTCGATCTTCAGACTCTGTTTTGTTAAATTAACTTTTTTGGATGATTTTCTCTATAAATATCGTATCAAAAACTCCGTTTTCATTCATCTTCTTCATCTACAATCATCAACTCTCTTTATTCACCAACGATCTTCATCATTCATTCATCAATTCTCAATAATATTAATTCTTTAGTATTCTTTTCTAAACTTTGCTTTTCTCAAATACAAAATTCCGCATTCATTAGATCTAGATACACCTAGCCATATTCGAAGTTGCCTTCGCCCTAAACGTGAAAGGTTTAATTTCTGAGGGTTTGGTCCCAAATCTCTCTTTCAATTATTTAATTTAATTGTTTTGATTATTATTTTTCCTTCAAGTTACTAACGCGTGTATTTCGTTATTAGAAAGAGGTACGAGGCATCCAAGTGTAGGCGTCGTTCGAAGTGCGCCTACGTTAAAAGCATGTTGTGAATATGCTTGGCACTCATAGGAAGTGGGAATTGACATTACGATTAGGGACACCGATTGGGGACAAATAAAGTAGGGAGCCGCCAACAAGTTTTTAAGAAACTTGTAAACCGTCCACGGATCATAAAAAGGCAACCACGATAAGGGACAACGATAGGCAACAACGATTGACCCGTGAAGGTTACACCCCATTCATAATCCATGAGATTACTAACTCCATATGGTTCGGAACCACGAAAGGAGGATCGGGGATGATGGTACGAAGTGAGTCATGGAGTCACATTCGCCCGTATTGGCCTCTACTCGATTCTTATAGTGAAAAGTGATTCCTGCGATCTCAAAGGCATACAAACAAAATATTCAATTTGCTCCAAACTATTATTAAGCTAAATTGGTTGAATATTAATGCAACATATAATTCTAAAATATTGTGATCACTTGATTAAACAACAAGATTAAAAGGAACCTAAACCGGTTGTCCAAATTATCTTATTAGGCGTGATTTTCAATTACATATTCCCTTTAACATGCAATATGGTGATAAAAAAAAATACAATAGAATCAATATCAACATAAAAACCAATTTAATCATAATTCCAACAACATAAAAATCGTTAGAAAAACAATAATAATAAAAAGAGCATGATCCTTACTTTGAATCTGTTTGTTTGCAACTACAAAATAATAAACGAGTTAGTAACTTCAAGGAAATAACAAAACAATAACTAAATTACATTAAATAAAATAAGGTTGATTTTGGGGCCAAACCCTCAAACGATTCTACCTTTCACGCCTTGGCTTAAGGACAGAACCTCGAGTAAAATATGGACTCCTTTGAGTGCTTGAAGAAGGAATTTTTGAAGTGAAAAGGGTAGGCTAGTGTTTACGTTAAGAGCATAGAAGAGAGAAAAATAAGAATAATCGAATTCTCGTCGCCCCGTACATCAGAAATGAGGGGGTATTTATAGGGAAATGTGCTGAGTGAGCACACGGAACCCTAAAATGATAAAAACCCTAAAAATGCATCCCGTGACACGGTCAGACTGTACCGTCATACGGTTAGACTGTTCCGTCAGACGGTACAAGTTCCCTTGACACGGTCAGTTTTGGAGTGACGCGGGAAATTTTCAGAAAACGAAACGGAAAACGCGTTAAGGGTTTACGCGGAAAGGACACGAAGCTCTCCGTGTCACGGCAGACCTCCCGTGTCACGGAAAGTCCCACCGTCAGACGGGAAAAGTTCCCGTGACACGGTTAAGCTTGACCATGACACGGTCAGTTCCAGTCCATTTTTCCGTCTAAATTCATTTTTAACCCTAATTTCTTTCGGTTTTTTAAGTGCCGATTGATAATTTCGGGCCTTTTTTTATTTTTTGGACTAATAAAATAAAATAAAACGTTTGGGCCAAAAATAATAAAATAAAAAGGTTTGGGCTTAAAATCAATTAACAAGTTTGGGCTAAAATTAAAACTATGCTTTTACCAAACACCAAGACTAATCCATGGACCTTTCAAAAATAAGAATTTAATAAAATACGATTTTTTAAGCACTCTCGGGATTAAATACTAAACCCGACCAACAGTGGCGGTGAAAGATTATTTATCATCGGGTTTGGTTTTGGGGAGACATTTTTAGGTGTCTACAGAAGCCCCCACTTTGACTGAGTTTGTAGAAACGTCAGTTTCGAAAACGATAGTCAAAGTAGTCGATAGGGACGGAGAATGATTTAAGACGTTCTGCGATCCTAAATCATTCTGTATACGCCGATACCTGCAAAAAATGTTAATTCCACAGATAAAAGAGTATAGGGATAGAACGCTTATCTGACACTGATAAGTGACTTTTATGTCACTTTTAGGGTGTTTATTGAGTCGTATTCCGGCTTATTTTCCAATAATTTCACCCTTTTTATCCTTTATTTCTATTATTTTATTATTCTTGTCTTTTATTCTTTATTTTGAGTATTTTTGTAATTTTCTATAGTTTTTAGTTTATTTTCGTGTTTTATTTTATTTTTCTTTCTTTTAATGTTTGTAGTTTAAGTCGTTAGTTTATATTTTTAATAATTTCTCTTTTTTATCTCGTTTTCTTATTTATTTTAGTTTCGTATTTTATTTTATTTTATTTTATTTCATTTAATTTTATTATTTCTTTAGCTTTAGCATCTTATTTTATTTTATTTTATTTTACTTTATTTATCTTATTTTATTTTACTTTATTTTACTTTATTTTATTTATTTTATTTTATTTTCCAATTCACCCTCGTGTTGTTTTTGGTTGTAGGCGTTCCGGGTTTCAAAGTCAAATTTGTGTTCGGAGGTCAAGGTTCGAGGCAAATGCTCTAGCTGCTGCCCTCTTGCTAGCAGCTTAACATACACCACACCCTTTCTAAACCTACACCACACAATCCCCTGCTCCCTGCCTTCTCAACACCACCACAGCACTACACCAGCCACCTCCCTCAACCTCCATCTCACACCCACCAGCCTTCGCAACCCACTCAATTTCAGCCACCTCCAATCAACCTCCGCCAAAACCGCCAATCGCCTATCAATCAAACCACCAAATTAAACCACTCACCAATTAAACCAAACTCCCACGCATCTCCACCCCTCTCGCCAGCAATTACCACCTCAATTCAACCCCACAACAACACCAATTGCAACCACCACAATCACCTTCCCCCGCATCCACCGCAACCAACAACAACTGCAGCAACAACACGCATCTCACCCCAATTACCACCAACCCATTTACCACCATCAACAACCACTACGAGCAGCGATTTCGAACAGAGCAGCCACCAAATTACTCAACCCAGACCTCGCGGCCGCGCAGCCCTGTCAGAAAGCGCACGAGATTGAGTCCAAAATCAGAGTCGAGGCAGAAGCTATGCGCGACCTCTGTGCGACCTCTGTGCGGGCGCGCATTCGTGGGTCAATCACGAGCTTTTCACGTGATTTTTAATGAGAATTGAACGGCTTCGATTGATGCTTGATTGATGACGATGAGGATTGACGGTGGTGATTGAGTGATAATTGATGATGCGTGATGGTGATGCAGGTGATGCAAATCAGAGCAGCCAAGATCGAAAGAGAAAGAAATGGAAGCTGATTTGTTTTACTGTTTTGGGGATTTGTTGGGTTTTGTTTTTGTTTTCCTTTTTTCTTTTCATTTTCTTTTATTTTATTTTATTTTTAGTTTAGTTTTATTTTTGGTTTTTAAGTTTAGTTATTTTAATTATTTTAGTTTAGTTTTTATTTCTTTTTAGTTTTCTCTTTTACTTTATTTTATTTAGCCTTGTATTATAAATACTCCTTTGGGGGGTAATTAGAGGGGAGGCCATTATGCTATTTTCTTAGTTAGTTTAGGAGAGCTTCTCTCTCTTAGGGTTAGATTAGATAGTTTTTAGAGAGATAAAGTAGATTATTGCTCAATTTTCTTCCAAGTAATCAATTTTGGTCAAGTTTAATTTCCAATCAAGCAATTCCTTCAAGTTTTCATCTTTCATTAATCCTCTCTCTAGTAATCTCTAATCCTTTCCTTTAGCTTTATTTATTTGCTTTATTGTTGCTTATTTTTGTTAGTCTTTTTAGTTCATCTAGTTATTATTGTTTTCATTGTTTTTAATCATGTTTTGTTTTGTGTTTCTTGAATATATTTTTGGTTTTGCTATTATGTTTAACCTCCTTTCTCTAGGCTAATCTTTTAGCTAGGGGAAGGGGGTGGAAAATATGTGTTGAATGTTGGATGAATGATGATAGTGGATTGATTACATGCCTTAAATTGATAAAAGATATGATTTTTATTGACTTGAGACTATTGTAGCACTTTATTTGATTGCCTTCTAGTTTAAATGCATGAAAATGATTTGAACTAGATTTAGATCACCTCTATTTTAATGATTGCATGAGAATGAGTTGTTAAAAATGGAGTTCCATGTATTGTGCCCCTTTATTCCTTGGTTAGCTTGTGCCTAATGGGATGCATGAGAATGATCCTAATTAGCATAGACCTCTTTCATTGATTTGCCTAGACTATTGCATGAGAATGAATTGTTTAGGTAGGATCTTGTGTTCTTTGGCATGTTCTTCATGATAACTATGATTATTCCCCTTTTTTCTAATCATGTTTGACACCCCCGTATCCCTAGCGTTGTTCTTTCTTGATTTTATTCGTCTTTATCTTTGCTTATTCGTAGTTTTAGTGCTTTTTATCCAATATATCAACAAAAACATTTCCCCTCTTGACTCTTGCATTAGTGATATTGATGTTGGACGAGTGAGCTTCCTTAGTGGTTCGACCCTTTACTTGCCACTAACTAGTTTAGTGTAAGTTTAGGCATTATAAATTGTTAATTTGATTAGGGTTTGTAGAACCAACGACCTATCTAACCTCGATCAAATTTTGGCGCCGTTGCCGGGGAAGCGGCTTGTTTAGCATTTATTTTTGCTATTGTTATAGTCATTTTATTTGCTTTCTTTTTATTATTTTGCCTGTTTTTTTAATCCTACTTGTCATTGCTAATCGTGTGCTTAGCTTTGTTGTATTCAAAGAGAGATATGGCAAGACAAGAGGATGACCTTCTTTTTAGGGAGTTTGGAAATCCGGAAGTCTATGAGCTCACGAGTGGTATACTTCTCCCAACCACAGAGTCTAATTTCACAATCCATCCACAATATGCTAGGATGGTACAAGTTGAGCAATTTTCCGGAAGTGCAAGTGAAGACCCCATTGAGCATTTGGACCGATTCCTTGAGTTGTGTGCAATGATGCAAACAAATGAAGTGAGCCAAGATTACATTCGTATGCATCTCTTTCGGCAATCTCTCACCGGAAGAGCAAAGAAATGGCTCAAGCTTTTGAAGCCCAACTCTCTCACCACATGGAAAGATGTTGCGAAGGCCTTTCTCAAGAGGTTCATTTCCGATGAGCAAACCGCAAAAATGAGGAGGAAGATAGTTTCTTTTGAGCAAGAACCGGATGAAACTCTTGGGGAAGCATGGGAAAGGTTTAAGGATATGATTAGAGCATGTCCTAACCATGGATTCAACCATAATTTGCTCATGAGATTCTTTTATGATGGCTTAGAGCCAATTTCAAGAACCAATCTAGATGCGGGTGCCGGTGGCCAATTGATTAAGATCCCTCAAAGCCAAGTTGAAGCTATAATTGAAGAGGTGGCTACTAGCTATTCTTGGGGAGGTCAAAGAAGGTCCCAAGGAAAGCAAGGTGATCTTTATGAGTTGGAGAAAGTCGGTCAACTTAAGCACATAGTTGAACTCTTGAATGAAGGTCTTTCCAAGTTGAACTCAAGTGTTGGTTTGGGTTCAAAACTGTCACAAATCATTGATTTCTCATGTGCTTGTTGTGGTGGGACGGATCATGATGCATCGTATTGTAGAGAGTTCAATCCCAAGCAAGGTGAGGCTTTGACTTTGAGGGAAGGAGAGTTTGTAACCCAAGCTCATTCTCAACAACTTCAACAACCTCCAAAACAAGAAAACTCCTACCTCCAAGATGAACCTCTTTTCAATCCTCTAACCGAAAATTTTTCTTACCCTTCCATCCAAATGGGGAACTTTCAAGGTCAACATCATGACCAAAATCCTCAAGCGTATGAAGAACAATCCCCACTCGACCACACACAAACCCAAATTCTTCAACAACGTCAAATTCTTACTCAACAATTCCAAGAGATCAAATCTCACAATGAAGTTGTTGACTCCCAACTAGCCAACATTTCTTCTCTCCATTTAACCGCAAAACTCCCCTTACAATCATCTACTAACCCTTCATATGCTTATCATCTCGAAACTTGCAAGGAGGATGAAAGTAAGGAAGACAAGGTTGTGGAGGATGTGGTTGAGAAGAAGGTTCAAGAACAAAATGAGGAGCCATTAGATTTTAGTGAACCAAACAAGTTTGAAGGCCCAGTTCCCTTCCCTTGTAGGCTAGTTGAGAATGTTGTTTTGAAGAGCCCTATGGCGGTGAGCATATGTAGAGTTGATGTGGTCGATGGTGTGATGGATAATGAGAGCTTACCTCCATGTGATGGTAAGGTGACAATGAGGTATGATAACTTTCTTGAAGTTCCTACTTGGTTTGAAGGCTCTCTTGAGGAAGGTGAGGTTTCCCTTCCTAATATCGAGGATTCCAAGCTTCATCGCCCTTTTAGAAGAAACGACAAGAAGAAGAGAAAAAGAAAAGATGAGTCACCATTGGCTCTTGATTTATTCCCTCCTTTCCCTTGTGGTGATTTGAGACCTCAAGGAATGCTAGTTCTCAATCTTGGGGGCATCTATGATTCAATCCTCAAGTTGATGAGGGTGATGTTTTTTATTCCACCTTGAAGGAGGTGAAGGGTCAAGCTAGAGACCATAAACAAGCGCTTCCCGGGAGGCAACCCGGAGGATTTCTACCCCTTTTTCTCCCCCTCCTTTCTTTTTCTTTTTGTTTTCTTTCTTTGTTTTCTTTTAATGTTTTCTTTTATGTCTTGTCTTGCCTTGTAGGTTGCATTTTGGAAGATTGGAGCGGAGTGACATTTGATGAACTAGATTTTATGCTCTATTATTCTTTTAAGCCAACCTCTCGGTGAGACCTTTCTTGTTTTCACTCTTTTAATTTTTCTTTGAGTGCTTAGTTTAAGGTTAGTTTAGGAAGAAGTTGAATGGTTCGAGGTTGTTTGCATTGGTTCTAAGGAACCTGGGATCGTTGATGTTGTTATCAACGGTCATTTGTATGACGATTGGGATTTACTTGAATTACATGCCTCATTTGTGAACCTTTTTATTTCTTCCTCTTGTTTTTGTGTTGTTTTTCCCTTTTATGTGACAAACATGGCTATGACGAGTTGAAATTATTTTGATTTGGAATTGCTCATTCATTTGGATTTGTGTGCCTTTCATGATGATGTGTCTTTGAATGCTTATCTTCCTAGTTGATGAGGGTTTGCACGGTTTGAGAATGCTTTGGGTTGAGTTAGACACATTGTAAGCTAAGGTAGCCCGGTTTAGAACTTTTGAGGACGTTTGAACCCCTAGTTCACGGGAAAGTGGTAAGATGGTGTTGCTCTCTATGGTGAATAGGATTCCCTTGGTTGGTATTTGCTTATTTCTTATCCCGTGTGAGTGTCATTTGTTCTAGCCTTCATCATTCTTGTGAGTGGCATTTAGGATCCTTAACTATGCATAACTAAATCCTTGTGTTGTTCTCTAGCTCCCAAGATCGTGACCAAGCAACTCTAGGGGAGGAAAAGGGCACCATTTTTCTCTTTTTTCTTTATCTTCTTTTTGTTTTGTTACTTATTTTGTTCTTATTTTGCATTTGCTCCTCTTGCCAACCCTTTGAGCCTATTCCCTTTCTTGATTACGAGCCACATTACAAACCTTATGACCTTTCGTTTCCCTAACCCTTAGTTTGTGAAGCATTTCGGTTTAAGAGTTTGTTTTGTGTTGTAATAAATTGAGAAAGTATTATGCTTTTTGTACCAAGCAAGAAAAGTAAATTGTATATATTGTGTGAAATAAAGCAAATGTTAAGAAAAAGCCGTCTAAAGTTAAAAAAGGCAAGGACAACAAATAAAATAAAAAAAAAATTTAAAATTAGTTTGGTTTCGTTTTATTCCCTAGTTTAAGCATTGAGGACAATGCTTTGTTCAAGCTTGGGGGGGAGCGTTAATTCGTTTTTGTTTTTATTGAGTGTCGGTGTCGAATAAGCTTGGGGGAGATGGCATTATTGGTATTTTTGTTTGATGTTTGGTGATTTCTTGAGTTTGTTTTTGAGGTTTGATCACCCTTTTGCTTCACTTAGGAAATATCACCAAAATTTTCAAATTTTTGCCCCGCCTTGACCCTTAGCCTTACGTTACAACCCTAGTAAAGACCCTTTGACTTTAGAGGGGTGAGGTCAATGACCGGTGGAGGGAGATAGATTTCAACCCTATGGAGAGAGTATGCATAGTTGAGATGTCGGGATGACCTTATGATTCCACATAAAAATTTCTTTTTCCGGTTCCCTCGAGGAATCATGAGGAGCTAACTAAGGGATGATTTGAAGCTAGTGGAGAGAACGTGGACCGTCTTGGATGGGGCTAGGGCGGAGAGTGAAATCATTAGTTCTCTATGCTTAGCTTAGGTTTGTCTCTTTCAACCATGAGCATCTCGGAACGTGTATTCCCTCATTTAATTAAGAAAGGTGAGCATTCTTTGGTGCATGTCTCTATGTTTTGAGTCCGAATGGAGCATTTTCTATCTAAAAGCTTGTTTGGTTTTCTTAAGCCTTGTCATGTCATGTTGGTCGTGGTTGTGCTTGCTTTTTGTTTTTGCTTTTCTTTTTCTTTTTGTTTTGCCTTGGTTTTGTTTAGAGTTGTGGGTTAAACTCTTAGGACACCCTCACGAGAGCACACTCGTCCTCTAGGGCGATCTAGGGGTTTAAAGGGCTTGTCATTAGTTGCTAAAAGTGACCGTGATTCCTACGAAAGTGAGTTAGTGTACATTCTTGTCTCCTTTAGTGTCTTAGTTTTGCTTGAATAAATCATTCTCCTTCTCCCGTGTTTCATGTTAATTTGCTCGAGGACGAGCAAAAGGTAAGCTTGGGGGAGTTTGATAAGTGACTTTTATGTCACTTTTAGGGTGTTTATTGAGTCGTATTCCGGCTTATTTTCCAATAATTTCACCCTTTTTATCCTTTATTTCTATTATTTTATTATTCTTGTCTTTTATTCTTTATTTTGAGTATTTTTGTAATTTTCTATAGTTTTTAGTTTATTTTCGTGTTTTATTTTATTTTTCTTTCTTTTAATGTTTGTAGTTTAAGTCGTTAGTTTATATTTTTAATAATTTCTCTTTTTTATCTCGTTTTCTTATTTATTTTAGTTTCGTATTTTATTTTATTTTATTTTATTTCATTTAATTTTATTATTTCTTTAGCTTTAGCATCTTATTTTATTTTATTTTATTTTACTTTATTTATCTTATTTTATTTTACTTTATTTTACTTTATTTTATTTATTTTATTTTATTTTCCAATTCACCCTCGTGTTGTTTTTGGTTGTAGGCGTTCCGGGTTTCAAAGTCAAATTTGTGTTCGGAGGTCAAGGTTCGAGGCAAATGCTCTAGCTGCTGCCCTCTTGCTAGCAGCTTAACATACACCACACCCTTTCTAAACCTACACCACACAATCCCCTGCTCCCTGCCTTCTCAACACCACCACAGCACTACACCAGCCACCTCCCTCAACCTCCATCTCACACCCACCAGCCTTCGCAACCCACTCAATTTCAGCCACCTCCAATCAACCTCCGCCAAAACCGCCAATCGCCTATCAATCAAACCACCAAATTAAACCACTCACCAATTAAACCAAACTCCCACGCATCTCCACCCCTCTCGCCAGCAATTACCACCTCAATTCAACCCCACAACAACACCAATTGCAACCACCACAATCACCTTCCCCCGCATCCACCGCAACCAACAACAACTGCAGCAACAACACGCATCTCACCCCAATTACCACCAACCCATTTACCACCATCAACAACCACTACGAGCAGCGATTTCGAACAGAGCAGCCACCAAATTACTCAACCCAGACCTCGCGGCCGCGCAGCCCTGTCAGAAAGCGCACGAGATTGAGTCCAAAATCAGAGTCGAGGCAGAAGCTATGCGCGACCTCTGTGCGACCTCTGTGCGGGCGCGCATTCGTGGGTCAATCACGAGCTTTTCACGTGATTTTTAATGAGAATTGAACGGCTTCGATTGATGCTTGATTGATGACGATGAGGATTGACGGTGGTGATTGAGTGATAATTGATGATGCGTGATGGTGATGCAGGTGATGCAAATCAGAGCAGCCATGTATTGTGCCCCTTTATTCCTTGGTTAGCTTGTGCCTAATGGGATGCATGAGAATGATCCTAATTAGCATAGACCTCTTTCATTGATTTGCCTAGACTATTGCATGAGAATGAATTGTTTAGGTAGGATCTTGTGTTCTTTGGCATGTTCTTCATGATAACTATGATTATTCCCCTTTTTTCTAATCATGTTTGACACCCCCGTATCCCTAGCGTTGTTCTTTCTTGATTTTATTCGTCTTTATCTTTGCTTATTCGTAGTTTTAGTGCTTTTTATCCAATATATCAACAAAAACATTTCCCCTCTTGACTCTTGCATTAGTGATATTGATGTTGGACGAGTGAGCTTCCTTAGTGGTTCGACCCTTTACTTGCCACTAACTAGTTTAGTGTAAGTTTAGGCATTATAAATTGTTAATTTGATTAGGGTTTGTAGAACCAACGACCTATCTAACCTCGATCAGACACCAGTGTATCGGTGACAAATGAGTTTGGTATTTTCCTATGCTTGAAGGAATCCACCGGATGACGTTTGTTGAAATGCTTTCCATGCTTGAGGAAAGCCGACTGAAGAATTTGGTACCTTTCTAAGCCTGAAGAAAGCTACCGGATAATACTTTCCATGCCTGAGGAAAGTCGACGAACGAATTTGGTGTCATTCTATGCTTGAAGAATTCCACCGATAATGCCTTCCATACTTGAGGAAAGCCGACAAAGGGATTTTGTGGTTTTCTATACTTGAAGAAAAATCCACGGATGATGCTTTCCATACTTAAGGAAAGTCGACTTGGCGGTTTTCTATATTTGAAGAAAAATCCACCGATAACGCTTTCCAAGCCTGAGGAAAGCCGACTTGGCGGTTTTCTATACTTGAAGAAAAAATCCACCGATAACGCTTTCCAAGCCTGAGGAAAGCCGACTTGGCGGTTTTCTATACTTGAAGAAAAATCCACCGATAACGCTTTCCAAGCCTGAGGAAAGCCGACGATTGCCGAAAATTAATAAGTGTATGGTGGTTCGATTATCCCCGAACGTGGGCCGCAGATATTTCACAATTTTAAGCCGATTATCCGACCATATTAAATGCTTAAAATGCCGAAAAATAGGCTTTGACGCTTGCCAGGGGTAAAATAGTAATTTTAGCCCCCCTTAAATATCAGTTGAGATTTTCTGCGTAACTGTAGCGAAAAATAATCGCCCAAAAAACTCGGAAAGTCAGTCAAACTGGTCAAAAAGCTAAGAATATTCCCTGAACAGGCTCAGATTTGCCGCGCCACGTAAGCAGGTCGCCGTGACACGGTCAAGGCTTCCCGTCAGACGGGACAAGGATCCCGTGTCACGGGACACCTATTTTTTCTTTTTTTTCTTTTTTTCCTTTTTTGTTGTTTGAATCAGTCAACAACTCTTTTTTTTTTATCCTTTTTCTGCCTTTAAATCCGCGTGCACCATTCCACTATTTCACATTTTTCTTGCTTTCACCATTTTAGCTTCTCTCTTCCCAAAAGCTGCCGCGCCACGCCTGGGGTTAACTGCCGGCCGTTCAAAACTCGCCGTGACACGGTAACAGAGACCGTGACATGGTTAGTCTCTTTTTTTATTTCTTCTCCTTTTCTTTTTGCTTTGCTGCGGTTGTTTGGCTACTGCGCTGCTGCTGTTTCGTTGCTGCTTCTGTTTCTGTTCCTGTACTGCCGCCCAGTTCACCGGAGCTCCGTCAGCCTTGAAGGTTTGCCGTGACACGGTTGCTCTTGACCGTGACACGGTTAGTCTTGTCCGTGTCGCGGCAGCTGCGCTGGTGGCCGGAACACATTTTCGAGTTTTGGAGTTCGAATTCCATCAATTTCGTTGTAATTTCTCGATCTTCTCCTCATTTTTGACCTTTTACAAACATTCATGTAAGTCCCTTTTAATTTTGCTTTGAATTTACTTCACATTAACAAATTTCATGACAAACCCTAAAAAATCAATTTGGGGGTTTTTGATTTTGAAGCTTTATGTTGAAATTCTTGCCATGATTTTATTTGTATATGTGTACATGTGTGTTTGTGAGAAATTTGAGACAAAAATTGCATGATTTGATGGAGAATTGAACAAATCACCATTTTTGGGTGCTACTTTGTGAAATAATGTTCATGCTTTGAAATGGTGAATTTGTGTGAAATGATGTGTTGATTCATATTTTGCATATGTACTATATTGTCATGGAGAACATAGTATCATGCGGCTAGGAGAACTGTAGTATTAGTTTGTCGTGGAGAAACTAAATACCATAATTTTGCCAATTTTTAGCCTTGAGGTAAAAATTTAGCATATAATTCAATAACCAACTAAATAACTCAGGAAATGACGCTAAGTTTTTAGATTATTATTTTGCAATTTTAAAATATTTAGGAAATGATGCTAAACATTTATAATTCAATAAACAACTAAATAACTTAGGAAATGATGCTAAGTATTTAGATTTTTATTATAAATATGCAACTTGAATTGTATGTTTAGGAAATGATGCTAAACATTTAGATTTTGACAATAGCATGCCTAGACGACGAGACTGCAACATTTCCACCCGCGGTCGGCGTCGGGCTTTTCGGGAGGACACTCCCACGGTCCCTGAGGACATGGACGACGACGTCTTGGAGTCCGAGCCTCGGACATCTACGAGTAGGAATAGGTGGGTTCCACCTTCATGGACCCCGGACCAGCTGGTTTTCTATCGTGAAAACCACGTCTCTCACCGCGCACTCTCTGGCATAGTCGATGGCACACTTCGCCAGCACGGTTCCGGAGCCGGTGATTTGATCCCTTGGCTTCACCAGGTTATTACGAGGGATCCTGCTACGCGCGCTTTATGGGAGTCGTCCGGCTTGGTCGATTTTTACTCGGCAGTTGTAGGGTTTTGCAGCCCCCAGGGTTGCGGTGCGACGGTCGTTCGCGCATTGTTGGAGTATTTCTGGGATACTACCAACACGTTTCACCTTGCTTGGGGGGAGATGACGGTGACCCCCTTAGACTTCAGCATGATCAGCGGGCTGCGCTTTACTGACCGGGCAGTAGGCTAGATGTCCGATCTATCTTAGGCATCGGCTGAGGTAGCTGATTTGTTGGGTTCGATTGTTCAGCACATCAGGACTCGACCAGTATCTCGAGGTGGTCCTAGGAGTGGACGATCGGAGTTAGCTTCAGTTCTTGCCCGTGGCTTTGATATGGAGGATACGACGGCCGAGCAGCGGGTGCGGATCTTCATCTTGATCCTGATCTCTATGACTCTTTCTCCTGATAGGAGTTCACGCGTGCTCCTCTGCTACCTCCCCTCTTTGGCCAGGATTCCCGAGATAGGATCCTACAGCTGGGCCAGTCTTGGGTACGCGAATCTTCTTCTATCTCTACGTCATGGCTGCCGTCAGCTGAATGATGAGTCCCCTATCACCGTTTACGGCCTGTGGAGAGTCGTAGAGGTGATGATCTTTTCCCTTCTTGTTTCATTTCGGCTTGTTCGGTTCGCGTACTAAGTATCACTTTGTTGCAGATATGGTTCTACGAGTACTTCCCAGGCTTGGCTCCTCGCCGGCGTCGAGGAGCGGTCCATGACTTTCCTGTCGGGGCCAGCTGGCGCGACCGAGGAGAGTCGCGGGTGGAGTCTGTTCCGGCACTTCACGGGCTATTACGCCGTGGCACCTCTTCTGTTGGCGTAAGGATTAGTTTTGTCACATTCTTTCCTTCTGATATTATTTCCGCTGTTCACGTCTAACTTTTTATGATTTCCAGGTCCCCATCGATGTCCAGTACCGTCCTTGGGCCGGGATGACTGACCTGCCCGAGGCCCTACGTCTTTCAGCGTACCGTACCATCTTGGTTGGTACTGGGCGCTTCGTCTGGTATTTGGGGGAGCGAGTCGTCCGTCAGCATAGCGGCGATCGCTTTGTGGTGCCTTCTTCTCCGCCAGAGTCGATGTTGGACTCCCGCTTGATCAGAGGGTTGATCAACAGGGGAGAGCGCTACACTATTCCGTGGCAGGAGCTCGTTCGCATGGAGAGCGACTACGCGCGGGATTTGCTTCCCTCTCTGGCTCCTCCACCCCGTCTTCCGGAGGTATGATTTCTTTCGAGAATCTTCTTTGCTAGTCTCTGTTTCAAATAGTCGAATAACTTGATTATTTGATCATATTTTCAGACGACCATTCACCCTGTGGGGAGGATTCAGATTCCTCCTCAGTCTGTCCGCTACCCCGGGCCGATCGGTATCACGGAGGATCATATTGCCGACGCGCCGGAGGGTTATAGACAGGCGCAGGAGTCAGTGCCCGAGGTTTTTGAGCCGGTGAGTTTTCTTTGACGCATTATCCGCTCCTTTAATGCTGCTTATTACTGATTTTTCTTTGTTTTTATCCTCAGCCTAACCGCCTAGAGGTGATGGGAGTCATGAAGCTGGTGGACGCGCTGAAGTATTGCATCATCAAGCTTCGGCGTGGTGCGAGTTGTCGGAGCTCTAGCGACGTCCTTGAGGTATCACTTATTATTTTTTCATTTCTACCGTTTGTTTTATTTTGCATCATTGACACCTTTTGATTTTGTGTTTTTCAGGAGCGACGGAGGTCCCGCTCGCGCTCGAGGCCCAGAGGCTCGGACGAGGAGGAGCTTGGTCGTGGTAGACGATCTCCCGAGGCTCGCCGGCGTTCTCAGCGAGAGCCACAGACTACTCAGCCGTTCCAGGAGGCTCAGTGGCAGCAGGGTCAGTCTTCTCAGCGTCCGTCATTTTCACAGCCTCCAGTTCCTGAGTTTGGGTCTCCTTTGGATCCTGGTTCATTCTCGGCCCCATTATCCGGGATTCCTCCACCAGTGTCGGGTTTGTTCTCGGTTCCGCTGTATGGGACGATGCCTTTGCCGACGATTCCAGTATCTTTGGGCCAGTCTACTCCGTTCTCCGGCTGGACAGGTCCTGCTTTGATCTTGACTACTACTGGGCCTACGGGGACTAGTAGGGATGCTACTCCCCGTACTCGGATGGTCGAGGGACTCTTTGGTGCGCCGTTCCCATATACCCAGGGCGAACCACCTACCCAGGGTGGAGACGCGACTGATTCTGATTCTAGAGATTTTTGACCGAGGGTTTTTGTATTATGACTCTTTGTACATGCTATGATGACACTTGACATTTTGTATTATTTACAGTTTATACATCTATTATTACGTGTGTTAGTGTGTGTTTGGGACTCTTTGTGTGTGATTGTGTACTTATTAATGACGCGACGAAGAATATAAGTTGAGTAATGGAGGGTACCGACCTTCCCCAAAAGAAAAGAAATAAATAAAGAAAATACTTAAAATAAAATTTCCCCAAAAGAAAAGAAATAAAATAAAATGATGAGTAAAAAAATATATATTAAAAAAAATCTTCGTGAAAACAAAACAAAAATAAAAAGGTGAGAATATTATTAGAAATAAAACTCTCAGAGAAGACTATAAGATAAAAATAAAAAGGTGAGAATTTTATTAGAAATAAAACTCTCAGAAAAGACTAAAAAAATAAATGTTAAAGATAAGAAAATATATAAAAAAAAAAATCCGGATAGATACGGAAAAGATGAAAAAATCAGGCGCGTAAAGTGCCGTGACACGGCACTGTTCACCGTGTCACGACAAAGGTTCCCTCCCGTGTCACGGGAAGCGTATCATTCAGCGGTTTGTTTCACGCGTGCGAAAAGATAAATTCTGGGCAGTTCCGAGCGCTTTTGCTATAAAATAAGACCAGATTATTCATGATGTGCATAATTACGAAACACAAGATAATTTAGAATTTCATATTTCAATAATCATGTCTCAGAATTTTGATAATACATTGCGCGACTGGTCTTATTCTTTGACCAATGCTGAAAAAAGAGAGTTAGAATTATTTCATGTCAGGGGTTTGCTAGCCCTGCGACATGTAGCTATTGAACATGATTTTCTTAGAGCAGCATTAGACTATTGGAGTCTAGAAACGCATTGTTTCAAATTTGATTATGATGAAATATGTCCTCTGCCGGAGGAATTTGGTGCAATCTTTGGATTTCCTACTAGGAATCTTATAGCCATGCCTACCTTACGTGAATATTATTACCAAGACTTTGAACGTCATCTGAATCTAACAGATCCAGATTTAAATAGAATTGTTTGTGGTAATGAAGTAGACTTAGAAAAACTTGCTAACTTATATTTTAATCGCCCTATCTCTGAATCTTATCATGTATATCGTAGAAGGGCATATAATTTTTGCATGTTTAGCAAGCTACTATTTGCAAATGGTAGGGTAGGACATGCTTGTCTAGCGTCTGTACTTGAGCATGTAGAATCCGGAAGATCTCCTATGCCAACGTGCCTTGGAGAAACATTTCGTGGCCTTGACGAGGCAAAATCTGACCGGAAAGCCATCAGGAAGGGTTCTCTGGTACTATTACAGGTAAAAATACGCTCTGAATAGCTCCCGTGACACAAAACGGTCACCGTGTCACGGTTAGGTTCTGCCGTGACACGGTCAAAACTGCCGTGTCACGGGAATTTTTTTTTTTTTTTTTTTTTTTTTTTTTTTTTTTTAATATTCTTGTTGTTTTCTTGTTTTGCAGATTTGGTTGATGGATCGTTTGGAATTATTTGAAGCCCCCGACGACATTGAAAAATATGGCCCTAACGACTTAGTCCGTAGGAAGAAGAATTATTCTGCGAACATGTCGTATGAAGATTAGAAAAATTTCTTTGCAAAGAGAGAATTTTCCATTCGTTGGGTGGTGCCTTGGTAGAGGCTTACTAGGATGGTTGGCACGAATGAAACTCCGTATTGCCGTGTTCCTAGTATCTCCAAACTGACTTTTTACTGTCCCTCTCGACTAATGCGGCAGTATGGACTGGAACAAGTAATTCCACGCTATAACGATAGTCCTCGTGAAGTATCGTTGCATGAAAGTAACGTTCACAAGTAAGAGGCTTATTGGATTGGAAGGCCTTTGTGGACCGTTTCTGCAAGTGACCAAGCTCCTCCTCCATTATCTAGTGCATACAAGGCGTGGTTGAATCCTAGAAGTAGGAGGGAACGATTCGGATCGCGCAAGTCTGATGTAAAGAGTCGTCTTGGAGAGAAGAAAGCTCCTCTTAAAGATCGCCTAGGTCCGAGAACACAAGGAATTGAGTTTAAGACTCCTAAGATGCCAAGAAAGAAGACCTATGTGAAAGGAAAGGGTAAAGAAAAGATGGTGTATAGGGAGAAGCAACCGAAAAAGTTCAAGAAAGGTGAAAGGGGTGAAAGTTCGACTAGGGGTGTGACGGTTCGGGCTACAAAAGACATACTAATGGTGAAGGCCGACCTAATTGAACAAGAGAAGGATGTTCCTAAAGAGAAGAGAGATTAGATCAATGGTGCTTTGCATTTTATTATTTATAATTTTTATTTAAAATAAGGCGTATGATGCCAATATTGTAGTCGCATTTATTTTAATAATAATAGCGCATTTATTTCTTAAATAAAAAAATACAATGACTTTTATTTATTATCCGAGTCAAGGAGTCGGACGCAATGGAAGAACGAAAACAAAACTCGAACAGGAAATTCACAACGAATGCGCCAATAAATAAAACGGGAAACTGAAAATCTGCCGTGTCACGGTCAAAGAGTCCCGTGACACGGTTAAAGTTCCCGCGTCACGGCAAAACCTTTTTTTTTTTTTTTTTTTTTTTTTTGGCAGGGTGACGTGGCACGGAACAGTTCTCCCGTCAGACGGGAACAAATCCCGTGTCACGGGAGACACTCTGTCCTTTTTTGCCGTTCAAAGTTTGCCGTGACACGGGATGTTCTCCCGTCAGACGGGAATATGTCCCGTGTCGCGGCATTTTTTATTTATTTATTTTTTTTTTCGTGACGCAATGTTGGACCGGGCACATATTAAATCAATAGAGGGAGGATTTTTTTATTTTAAAGTGGCCGGGCCCCCTTGAGGTGTTGCCTACGTATCCTAAAAAGGAATCAGGCCAGACGTAGCTCTATTGGGTCATGAACCCATGCGACTAGGTGTAGAATTTTTTGAGTTGATCCAAGTTGGTTAAATTATGGAAACCGTTGCCGTCCATGTCTACCAATTGTGCCGCTCCGCCAGACAGGATGGCTTTAACAATGTACGGGCCTGACCAGTTCGGTCTGAATTTTCCTCTTGGATCTAACACATTTTTGCGAAGTGCTTTAAGCACTAGGTCACCCTCTTTGATATTCCTGGTCTTGACTTTTTTATTAAAATGTCGTGCCATACGCTGTTGGTAGGTTTGGACATGATGCAAAGCTGCCAAGCGTTTTTCATCAAGCAAGACCAGTTCGTCGTATCTTGCTCTAATCCAGTTGACTTCATCTAGTTGGCTTTCCAATGCGATTCGGAGAGAAGGTATCTCGAGCTCGATTGGTTGTACAGCTTTAACGCCATAGACCAAGGAGAAGGGGGTAGCCCCTGTCGATGTACGAACAGAGGTTCGATAACCCCAAAGGGCAAAATGTAGCTTACTTGGCCAATCTTTATAATTTTCCGTCATCTTTTCGATGATGGTCTTCACGTTTTTGTTGGCCGATTCGACTGCTCCGTTTGTTTGTGGTCTGTAAGGTGATGATCGATGATGTTTTATATGATATTTATGTAACAATTCCGCACATTCGGCTTGGAAATGTGTTCCATTGTCACTGATCATCTCATGTGGTACCCCATAGCGGCATATAATATTTTTCTTAATGAATTGAGCTACGTGTTTTGCCGTCAGCTTGGCATATGAGGCTGCCTCGACCCATTTGGTGAAGTAGTTGATTGCTACGAGAATGAATTCATGCCCTCCTTGTCCTGGTGGTGTGATTTTGCCAATGATGTCAATGCCCCAAGTGGAGAAAGGCCATGGAGAAGTATATGTGTAGAGAAGTGAAGGTGGAACATGCTGTAAGTTTGCATAGATTTGACACTTCATACATTTTTTGACGTACTCGTGACAATCTCGCTCCATAGTAGTCCAATAGTAACCTTGTCGTTGAATTTTTTGGACTAACATCTTTGCATTCATGTGAGTTCCACATATACCAGCATGAAGGTTTTCCATGGTTTTATGTGCTTCTTTCTTGGTTATACATAAGAGATTCCTTCCTGTTGCAGTTCTCTTGTGGAGTTCTCCCCTGATGAGCACATACTGTGAGGCCAGGAGCCTCAAAGCACGGCGTGCCCTTTTATCAGTATTAGGAGGATACTCTGCTCTTGTCACATAATTAAGGATGTCTGTATACCATGGTTCTTCGTCTTCCTCCTGTGATTCTTGTTCATCATCAAGTGCATGAACATAAGCTGGTTCATACCTTCTCTCTATGGTCAATGGCATTCTGATCGTGTCAGCTGGAATTTGCACCATTGATGCTAACTTAGCTAGTGCGTCAGCGAACTGGTTTTCTTCTCTTGGCAGATACGTATATTCCACTTCATCTAGTTGCTCCGTGAGAGTTTCCAGATGAGCTTGATATGTAGCGAGACTTTCACTTCTCACTTTCCATCTCTTAGAGATTTGGTTAATGATTAGTGAAGAATCACCGTAGATTCTGAGTTTCTTGATTCCCAAGGTGACAGCTGTTTCTAATCCCAAAATCCATGCTTCATATTCTGCGGCATTGTTGGTGACATCAAAGTCGAGCTTCACGGAAATTTGGATGTGTTCTTCATTGGGTGATACGAGCAAGACTCCCACACCACATCCCTTTTGGTTTGAAGCTCCATCGAAATAGAGCGTCCAACTATCGTCTTTGGTCATGAGTAAATCTTCGTCAAGGAAATCATACTCATCTTCTTCTTTCTCAGCTTCTTCTAGTGGAAAGTCTGCTAAGAAGTCAGAAACTGCAGAACCTTTGATGGCCTTTTGTGGCACAAATATCAAATCAAATTGAGCTAGATTGACTATCCATCAGATATTTGAGAGGATCCATCTTAGACACGACATGCACTGTATGAGTGAGCATGTAATGTCTCAGTTTTTGTGCGGCCCATACAAGTGCGAGACACAACTTCTCGAGTGGCGTGTATCGCGTCTCATATCCTTGGAGTTTCTTGCTCAAGTAATAGATTGCATTCTCCTTGCTTTCGATCTCTTGTGCTAGCATTGCCCCCATCGTTTCTCTAGTGACTGTAAGGTAGAGTCGAAGAGGAAAGTCAGGTATTGCTGGCGCTAGCACGGGTGGGTTTGCCAAATACTCTTTGATTTTGTCGAAAGCCTTTTGGCAGTCATCATCCCATGTGATTGGGACATTCTTCTTAAGCTTCTTGAATATAGGTTCGCATATTGCTGTGAGCTTTGATATGAACCTACTTATGTACTTCAACCTTCCAATGAAGCCTCGAATCTCCTTCTCATTTTTGGGTGGTGGCATGGCCATGATCGCTTTTACTTTTGAAGGATCTATTTCAATCCCTCGAGAACTGATCACATATCCAAGTAATTTGCCTGACGTGACTCCGAATGCACATTTTGCTGGATTTAATCTCATGTTATACTTACGGAGTCTTGCAAAAAATTTGCGAAGTGCGACAATATGGCCTGGGCGATCTTTAGACTTGACAATCATATCATCAACATAGACCTCCACCTCTTTGTGCATCATGTCATGTAAAAGTGCTGTAGCTGCTCTTTGGTAGGTGGCACCTGCGTTTTTCAACCCGAATGGCATTACCGTATAGCAATATGTACCCCACTGTGTGATGAATGTGGTTTTCTCCATGTCTTCTTCGGCCATCAATACTTGATTATATCCGGCGTAACCATCCATGAATGACAGGAGTGCATGGTTTGCTGTATTATCGACCAGAATGTCAATGTGAGGTAGAGGGAACCCATCTTTTGGGCTTGCTTTATTAAGATCCCTGTAATCAACACACATTCTGACCCTTCCATCCTTCTTTGGAACTGGGACCACATTTGCTATCCATTCCGGATACTTGGATACTCTGATGAAACCTGCGGCCAATTGTTTCCTGATTTCTTCTTTGATTTTGAGAGCCACATCTGGTTTCATTCGGCGCAGCTTTTGTTTGACAGGCTTCATACCTGGAATGAGTGGTATCGTATGCTGAGCTATATCCCTGTCAATTCCTGGCATATCTTGGTATGACCAAGCAAATACATCAACAAATTCACTAAGCAAGTTAATTAGCTCTTTGCGTTCATCTTGACTTAGTGTTAATACAATTTTTACTTCTTTAACATTCGTATCATTGGAAATATTAATTGTTTCTGTATCTTCAATAACTGCTGTTTTATTTTCGTGTTCTTCCATTGCTTTTATTATTTCTTTGTCATTTTTATCATTAGCAAAGCAATATTGATCAGGGCTAGGGGAATGGCACACATCGTAAGCAAAGGTATTCATTTCATTGAATTCACTGGCTAATACATCAAGAGAGGCAAGGTCAGCTGCGACCTCACCTGAATTATTAGGACTAGAAGGATAAGGCTCAACAAGAGACTCAGGGCTGAACTCTATAGCAGAAAGAGGGTCGGCCTCAAACTCTAAGGACTCATCTACAGACTTAGACTCAGACTCGGACTCGGACCTAGACGATTCAGGCTCATCAAACATAGGACCCTCGCCAGCGGTGATTTCCAACTTCTCTCCACTTGGCGTAGTGATCCTCAATGTCTTGCGCCATCCCCTTGAAATGTTGTCAGTTTGGACGATTAACTCGGAGGGATCAAACTCCTTGTTTGCTATGACCGCTTGAACGAGCTCAGAGTTATCATTGCAGACCGGCTTGGATTCATTTTTCTCCATTCCAAAAAGAAGGTTAATTCCCAGATCATCAGAGTTCAGGCTGGCTGGCTTCTCGACTGTGGAGAGTTCTTCATCGATGAAGTCACAATCGAGGAATACCTCGAATCCTGGTTCACGGATCCCATCATGGACAAATGGTTCGGGGAATTCATAGCATGGGAAGTCTTCCCCTTCTTTGATGTACTGGCCATTGAGAGTGAATTGATATGGATCCATGGCCATTTCTGTCTTCGTGATTCGAGCATTGTTGCGAGCCTTCAATTTCAACGCAGCCCGTTTCAGGTCTTCCTTTGTCGGCTCGAATCCTAAGCCGAAAGTGTCCTTCTTGACTGCACCAGGATGGCCCCAAGATTTAGCCATTTTCTTCTTGAGCCCAAGGGTCATTCCAAGAAAGTGACCTTGCTTCTTCAGAATGGCGTTGATACTAGTGTTTGAATAAGGATCGAAGTCGAGATGACACTTTTCCTCTTCTTCGATCGCAAGAACATCATCTAAAGAAAACCCCCATAAATCTTCATCTTCCTCGTCGTGTTCAACATGGACGATAGGGGTATCAATAACTTGAATGCGCATAGGAGAAGCATCGATAGTAATCGGAATCCCTCCCACTATGGCTTTCACTTTTTGGTGAAGCGACGACGGAATCGCCTTTAGCTCATGAAGCCAAGGGCGTCCTAATAACAGATTGAAAGAGGCCTTAATGTCCACCACCTGAAACTTGGTGCGACGTTCAATAGCCCCAGTAGTTATATTCAGTACGATAGTACCCACGGCTTGACGGCGAGTATTATCGTAAGCTCGAATCCCTTGAGTGGAGGGAGTCAATTCTTCGTTCTTTATACCCAAATTCCTTGCAGTACGGAGTGGGCACACATTGATTGCAGAGCCATTATCAACCAGGCTCATAGGAACATTCATCTGCCTACACACTACAGTGAGGTGTAAGGCCTTATTTTGTTGGTCCCCTTCCGGGGGTAGATCCTTATCAGAAAAGGAGATTAGATTGCTGGTACTCGGCAGCTCAGTAGTGAGAAAGTTGACCAATCCTTGAGGAGTCATGTCGTCATCAACTCCTATCTTCACCAGAGCATTCATTACAGCCTTTCGATGCTCGTGGGAAGTGGCCAAAAGCTTCCATACATTCATCTCCACCTTGGTCTTTTGCAGCTGTTTGACCACATCGCTATTCACAGGGTCGATGGGATCAACTATCGGATTTGATTGTGGTGGAGGTGGAGGTGGGTTAGGTTGTTGCAACCGTCCACTTCTGGTGAGAACCTTGACCTCAAGGTCCCCCCAAACATCTTCACTGGTGCCGAGAGATGAACAGGCTATATCTTTGAGATAGACGTCTTCATCATCACTATCCCAAATCCCATTCACTTCTTCAGTGTTTGAGATAAATACAACTTCCGGCAGAGGTTTATTCACAGGTTGAATGAGTATTGAAGGATCAAAGGAGACTTCATCTCCCATGATAGCCAAAGCATCAGAAAGAGGACCTGTTTGAATGTTAGGCTTCTTGCCCCCTGGAGGGACAGGAAGTTGGTTAGCATCTATCAGGTCTTGGATTGCGTCTTTCAGCCTCCAACACTTCTCAGTGTTATGACCCTTGCCTTGATGATATTTGCAATAAGCATTGGGGTCATAGTTGGCGGTCCTATTCTCAGGTCGAGGTTCTGGAAATGGTCCAATTGGCATAATCAGTCCCTGACCATGTAGGCGGTCATAAGCCGCATCATAAGTCATTCCCAAAGGCGTATAAATCCTCCTTTGACTTTGGAATCTTTGAGTAGAGGCATTAAGGGCCAGCACATCATTGATGTTGATATTGTTGGTAGCATTATTGGGCTTAGAAGACGAAGAAGAAGGAGTGTCGTTCTTCTTGTTTTTCCAAGTGCTGTTGTTATTGTTGCTACCAACAGACTTCATCAGTTCGTCTTCGATATTGATTCCAATATCGTATACAGCATCAAAGGTACTTAGAGGCAGAAACTTCAGGTGTTGCTTGTATTTATGCGTCAGATTGGCAATGAACAAGCGAACCATCTCCTTCTCCTTGGGAGGGTCCACCAAGAGCGCAGCTGTTTCTCTCCACCTGCTTAGGTAAGTGGTGAAGCCTTCATTCTCTTTCTGTTTGAGAATGGAGAGTTCACGTTCAGAAGTCTTGGCCTGGATGTTACACTTGTACCGATTCATAAAGCTTTCAGTAACATCCTCCCAGGTCGCGACATGCTTGGATTCCAGAGAATAGAACCACTGTTGATAGGCATGTTCTAAGGAAAGAGGAAACACCGTAGGGAAGAGTGTCACATCTACTCCCTTAAGAGCCATAGTTGCAGAAAAAGCCTTCAAATGGAAAAGTGGATTATCAGTAGGCTTGAACTTGGGAATATCAGCAGTGGAAAACTTCTCAGGGAGCTTCTCTCTTATAGACGAGGAGGTGATAGGCTGTTCCACATAAGCGAACTCTTCGGAAATCTTGCTCATTTGTTCCTTGATCTTGTCCATCGTAGCAGTAGTGACACTGTTTTGCTTGTCTTGCTCTACAGTGCTGACTCTAGTAGTGAGTATCTGCATCATGTCAGACAATCTTTCGATTGTCCTGTTGAGGTTCTCGATGTCTTCCTTAGTGGCCATTGGTTGAAAGTAGACTGGAGACGGATCTTGTGGAGATGACTGAGGTGGTTTCCTTGTACGCCTCTTTGGTACAAGAGGTTGTTGAGGTATGGACTCGAACCGTAACAATCTACCCTTGCTTCTTGCCCAAGTGATGTGACACCGAAACAAACACACCTTTAATGACCAAACTTGACCTTAACCTATCCGGATTAAAGAAATATTTTTTTTTTTTTTTTTTTTTTTTTTTTTTTTTTTTTTTTTTTATCGAAGCTCTATTTATTAAAAAAAAGAAAACATGGGAGGATACCATCCGACTTACTCCAAAAAAAAAAACGACACAAACGAAACTTCCCTAAAATACGGTCAAAAGTGGTGCATGACTAAAAAAAAGCGGACATAATATGTGAGTGATTAGGTGAGGTTATAGACACGTGTTTTGACCGTATAACTAGACACGACTCAATACTGGACACAAAAATCGAGAAAAAAGACTGAAGGGACACTTTCCTGGGCACCGTGTCACGGTACAGACTGGCGTGACACGGTTAAGGCTTACCGTCAGACGGTAGCCTTTACCGTGTCACGACACTGTTCACCGTGACACGGCAGAAAATGCTGTGACACGGTGCGCAGATCCAGGTCAGTTTTGTGATTTTTTTTTTCTTCAGATTTTAATCGATTTTAAGTCCGTACTAATTACTATGTGAGAAAAAAAACCCTCGGTCATGGGTCAAACAAAAAGAGCAAACACATTAGGGTTAGCACCGAACAAACACATAGCATTTAGGCACGATGATGCAAAAAAAAGTTCGCAACCTAAAGTCAAGATCTATGTTCAACTATTGGTCAAGCTTTGGGTGTCAAAAGGGTACCATGGTTAAGAGTTTGGACGCGTTAGCAAGGCAGCCTCCCTTGAGGGTGTATGCCAACGGGCGGCTCCGCGAGTTCGTGATGAAATCGAACTCGACTCCATGGTTTGGGTGAATTTAATGACTCGGATGAACCCTTATTGCCATGAGCGTTTTTGGGTTGATAGAGCTTAAATTCCCCGGGGCTAAGACGCATGTAGAACACATACATTTTTTCAGAAAAATCGAAGGAAGTTGACTGTGAGAAGAGAAAATAAGCCACCGGACTGATTTTAGGACTGCCGTGACACGGCAGAAATTCCCGTGTCACGGTACAGTGTACCGTCAGACGGTACACTGTACCGTGACACGGCAGACTCTGCCGTGACACGGCAGTCAGAAAATCTGACCGGTGCCCTGTTTGCTTTTGCGCGCAACCAAGTTATCCAATTTTTCCTACGGGACAGACCTGAATGCGACGTTAAAACGTCTATGTAGATGCAAAAATGCCAAATTAATCACAGGAATATTTTTTTCAAGAATCTTTCAAATCTCATCCACTCATCTTAATTAAATACCGATCACTCAAATCGATAAATAATTAAGAATCCTCCCCATTGGAGTCGCCAAATTGTAGGCGTCGTTCGAAGTGCGCCTACGTTAAAAGCATGTTGTGAATATGCTTGGCACTCATAGGAAGTGGGAATTGACATTACGATTAGGGACAACGATTAGGGACAAATAGAGTAGGGAGCCGCCAACAAGTTTTTAAGGAACTTGTAAACCGTCCACGGATCATAAAAAGGCAACCACGATAAGGGACAACGATAGGCAACAACGATTGACCCGTGAAGGTTACACCCCATTCATAATCCATGAGATTACTAACTCCATATGGTTCGGAACCACGAAAGGAGGATCGGGGATGATGGTACGAAGTGAGTCATGGAGTCACATTCGCCCGTATTGGCCTCTACTCGATTCTTATAGTGAAAAGTGATTCCTGCGATCTCAAAGGCATACAAACAAAATATTCAATTTGCTCCAAACTATTATTAAGCTAAATTGGTTGAATATTAATGCAACATATAATTCAAAAATATTGTGATCACTTGATTAAACAACAAGATTAAAAGGAACCTAAACCGGTTGTCCAAATTATCTTATTAGGCGTGATTTTCAATTACATATTCCCTTTAACATGCAATATGGTGATAAAAAAAAAATACAATAGAATCAATATCAACATAAAAACCAATTTAATCATAATTCCAACAACATAAAAATCGTTAGAAAAACAATAATAATAAAAAGAGCATGATCCTTACTTTGAATCTGTTTGTTTGCAACTACAAAATAATAAACGAGTTAGTAACTTCAAGGAAATAACAAAACAATAACTAAATTACATTAAATAAAATAAGGTTGATTTTGGGGCCAAACCCTCAACCGATTCTACCTTTCACTCCTTGGCTTAAGGACAGAACCTCGAGTAAAATATGGACTCCTTTGAGTGCTTGAAGAAGGAATTTTTAAAGTGAAAAGGGTAGGCTAGTGTTTACGTTAAGAGCATAGAAGAGAGAAAAATAAGAATAATCGAATTCTCGTCGCCCCGTACATCAGAAATGAGGGGGTATTTATAGGGAAATGTGCTGAGGGAGCACACGGAACCCTAAAATGATAAAAACCCTAAAAATGCATCCCGTGACACGGTCAGACTGTACCGTCAGACGGTTAGACTGTTCCGTCAGACGGTACAAGTTCCCGTGACACGGTCAGTTTTGGAGTGACGCGGGAAATTTTCAGAAAACGGAACGGAAAACGCGTTAAGGGTTTACGCGGAAAGGACACGGAACTCTCCGTGTCACGGAAGACCTCCCGTGTCACGGAAAGTCCCACCGTCAGACGGGAAGAGTTCCCGTGACACGGTTAAGCTTGACCGTGACACGGTCAGTTCCAGTCTATTTTTCCGTCTAAATTCATTTTTAACCCTAATTTCTTTTGGCTTTTTAAGTGCCGATTGATAATTTCGGGCCTTTTTTTATTTTTTGGACTAATAAAATAAAATAAAACGTTTGGGCCAAAAATAATAAAATAAAAAGGTTTGGGCTTAAAATCAATTAACAAATTTGGGCTAAAATTAAAACTATGCTTTTACCAAACACCAAGACTAATCCATGGACCTTTCAAAAATAAGAATTTAATAAAATACGATTTTTTAAGCACTCTCGGGATTAAATACTAAACCTGACCAACAGTGGCGGTGAAAGATTATTTATCATCGGGTTTGGTTTTGGGGAGAAATTTTTAGGTGTCTACACCAAGTAAGTACTTTAATTGATTTATTGATATTATGATGTAGATATCATGTTTATATTGTTGTTATGATGTTTCTAGTATCATGTCTAGGGTATTTTTAATATTAAATATGATTACTATGATGCCTTTTATTCTCTTCCTAATATTTATTCACGTTAGTATCATGTTAGGGTTAAAGATTTGATTTTTATTGCTTGGTGACATGCTAGGGTTTGTTATTAATCTTGTTAGTATCATGCCTAGGATCTTGCTATTTTTATTATGCTTTAACATGATTATAAATGTTATTATTGTTATTATGATTATTATTTTAATTATGATTTATGATTGTCATGATTATTTTATTCATGATTATTAATATTATTATTAATGATTATTATTATTATTTATTATGTTGCTTGATATGCATTATATTTTATATTGTTATTGCTTGATCACCTTTTATTGCATGTTAAAGGGAATTGGTATTTGCAATCACGCTTAATAAGATAATTAATAATCTTGTTAGGGTTAATTCAATTATAATTCAAGTGATCGCCAATAATATTTTGTTTGTGCATTAATATTCAACCAACATAGATTAAACAGGTTTAGGGTTAATCCTATTGATTGCATGTTAATCAGAAAGCGCACATGAATACGATCAGAATAAAGTAGAGGCCTATTATTAGGGCAGATTCAATCTCTTTTAGGTTGGATTTGTACCATCATCCCCGAACCCTTATTTGGTTCAAGACCTTATGGAGTTGACGATCTCTTGGATCGTTAAGGGGTGTAACCTTCATCCTATGAACGGTTTACAAGTTCTTTAAAAACTTGTTGGCGACTCTTTTGCTCTATCTTCTTCCCTTTTGGACGCCACCGTACTTTAGTGTATGATCACAGTGGGGTTCAAGCTAATGGGATTTTAAGGCTTGAAATTATTCCCTACAGTTTTTGGCGACTCCGCTGGGGAGGATTTCTATTTTAATTCCTGAATTTGTTTCGGCAATGATTTAGAATGAGTGGATGAGACTCGAAAAGTTCTAAGTATTTCATGTGCGTAATTTTGATTAACATTATTGTCATATGCATAAAAGGTTCTCATTGGAAAGACCATCCGTAATGAGTCAAAAACATAGGATTTTACACGTAGGAAATTTGAGAAATGTCTTTCACAACTAGGAAGTAGCGTCAGGGGCCAGAGCTTGGCGCCAAACTTTTAGCCGTAGCGCTAGAGGCCAGTATTGGCGCCAGGCGCTGCAGTTAAAAATTGGCGCCAGTCTCTGTTTGCTGGCGCCAATTTCCCCCAATACCGAGCCAGAAATATGCGTTCTAATTTCGACCGGTTTTTCGTATTGTTTGCTCAATCCTACTTCCTGATTGAATTTTTTCTCACTATTCTGAAACCCATATGTGTTCTACATATGGACATAACCCTCTGGGAAATCATGCTCTATCTACCCGATTGAACGCTCCTGGCAACAAAGGGTACATCTGAGATGTTGAATTCACCAAACCATGGAAGTGAGTTTTTTCTAAAAACTCGCGGTGTCCCATCCACACGCGTTAACCCTTCACGGTTAGGCTTCTACGCGGTGCATCCGGACAATTAACCATGGACCCTATTGACTAAACCATATCCCGAACTTTAGAGAACTAGAGCCATGGTTAGGTTGCGAACTCATTGCATCATATCGTGCCTACTTGACTAATTGTGCATTATTTTTTGTGTATATATATTCTATGTTTCTCTTAACCGTTTGTTGATTTGTGTTGAGACTAAAATTAATGACTTAAAGAACTTTTGCCTATTTAATTAATTAATTAATTAATTTGAGTCAATAAAGTCTTTTTTTAATCGAAATTGACCTAGTACGACTTTAGGCATACCCCAGTTGACTAATAATACCGAAAACAGTCCCAGACCGAAGCTCCAATATGACTTAAAGAACCACTATATTGTGACGCCCGTTCTGTCGCTTGGCCGACAGTTCGGAATATTTGTCGAGTCATCACCTAATGTCTAATTAATCAGTTTCCTGTTTAATTCGGTTAATTTTGCCGACAATGATGCTTAATTGAATTAATACTCGAGTTTAGGCACTAAGTCCCATGGTCTTACACAAGAGTCCAAACATGTCACTTACACTCAATACACACACCAATACACATGTTTTGACCATGATTAAGAGAGTCTTGTGTGCGCGCCCTTTTTTCCGTCATTTTTTTTAGGGGGGTAAGTCGGATATTAATCCTCCAATAAATAATAATAATTAGTTCCCTAAAAATATGTACATTATTGTTGCCAAAAATATACATATACTTTTTTTTTTAAAATAAAAACCATAAAGTCAAATTGATTCGAGTCAAGTAATTAAAACGCAAATTGGCTTAATTTACAGCGCGTGGTCAAGAAAGGAAGGACGATTAATCAAAGATAACCTCTTCGTACAAGTCCAACTTTTCGACAAACCTATAGCCCGCAAGAGGAAAGCAAGAGTCATAATGGCAACTCAAGAAGAAGTCAACGATCTCAAGAATCAACTGGCTACTGTAACTGAGACACTGAAGCTTCTCGCACTTAAGATCGAGGATCCCGTGAAACAACAACAAATGGACCTCATGCAAGAGAGCCTAAGCAAGTTGTCCAGCGACTACAAGTTTCAAGAACTCACATCCCAAGGGGTCTCGGTGGATAAAGATCTTCTTCCGCAGAAGTTCAGTGCCAACGACATCCCAAAATTTAGGGCAATCGACAACCCCTACTTCCATTTAAGAGCATTCGAAAGAATAATGAGTATCAAGGGTATCGATAAGAAAGTCTTCCCTTCTCTGTTTTCACTATCTCTCGAGACCGTTTGCCAACAATGGTTCTTTTCTCTTGAAAAAGAAAAGACCTCTACCTGGGAATCCATAGCAAACGCTTTCGTTGATAGATACAAATGAAACATTCAATTCGAAACTGACCATAGAGAACTTGAAATCCTCAAACAGAAGGAGAATGAAGGCTTCACTGCTTTCTTTAACAAGTGGAGAGAAACCTCAGCCAAAATGATCGAGGTACCAAGTGAAAAAGAGTCTGTGAGACTGTTCATTAAAAACCTCCAAGAAAAATATTCAAAACATCTTAAATATCAAAATAACCTTCATACCTTTAAGGTTGTTTATGATATTGGGATTAATATTGAAGATGACATGGCTAAATCTAAAGCTGCCAACAATAGCTCCAACAGTGGCTGGAAAGGAAAGAAGAACGACAATCCTTCTTCTTCCAAAACCGCCCACTCAAATAATGTTAGCACCTTTAATCTAGGAGAAGTCCTCGCCATGAACAACCAAGGACAAAAGAAACCATTTAGGAGAAACTTCACTCCTATTGGCATGAGTTATGACACCGCATTTGATCGATTGAATGCAAAAGGTCTTATAACTCCCATTGAACCATTTGGAGATCCACCAGTTGAGAAGAGGTCGCCTAACTGGAACCCCAACGCACATTGCAAATATCACCAAGGTAGGGGCCATTCTACTGAAAGCTGTTGGAAGCTTAAGGAAGCTATCCAAGACCTAATTGACAGTAACAAGCTGCCGTTGCCCCCTGCCAGTAAGAATCCAAGTATTGACAATGCACCTCTAGCTCATACTTTGGCTATCTCTGATGAAGAAAGCGAAGTTGACCCCTCATCTCTCATTAAGCCCGTCAAAGCAACCAATGTCGAAGAAGGAGAAGAAGAGATCTTTTTCAATGTCAAAGATAACCTTCCAGAATCAGCAAACGAGGAAGACATACGAATGCTCACACTGTTTATGAGGGAGACATCGCAACTGTTACGTGAAACTCTTAAAATCATGAACGAACTCAACAAGAAATATGATGAACTTCCATGTCCAAAGGAAGAACCTAAAAGAGAATTCACACCAGTGAAAACGACTTATGAGGCAAAGTATTTTCCCTTACAAGTCACTGAAAAACCTAAGAAGAGCAATAGAGTTTACACTCCAATTGGGATCCCGTATGCACAAATGTTCGAAATGCTCTCCGAGAGTGGCAAGGTCAAACCTCTCGAACCAAGACTATTTGAATCATTAAAAAGGACAGATAGATATTACTGTCAGTACCATCAGTCAGGGGGGCACACCCTAGAAAACTGCTTCAAATTCAAGGATTTGGTGCAGAAAATGATTGATAAAAAGGAATTAATCCAAGTTCAACAAGAAGAGGACATAACTGTTAATGGAGTATGGGACAGTGATGAAGAAGATGTCTACCTAAAGGACATAGTAGGACCTTCGCCTTCTGTATCATACACCACAGACGACATTTGGGCTGAGGAAGATTCATCGATAGACACCCTCACAAGATCCGGGGGAATGTAACCTCCCGTTTCGACACAACCTATGCCTACTGTACAACAAGTTCCCATACCTATCATCGAAGACAACGACATCGTTAAACATTTTAAGAAGACAAAAGTTGAGATGAATGTATGGAAGCTCCTGGCAACATCTCGAGAACATAGGTTGGCTGTGATGAATGCCTTAGATAAAATCGGGATAGATTCTGACACCACTCCTGAGGGACTAGCTAACTTCCTCACGAGTGACCTCCCTAGTCCGATTAATCTAATCACCTTCTCTGATAAAGATTTACCCCCAGAAGGTGACAAACACTACAAGGCGTTAAACCTCACGGTAGTCTGCAAAAGGATGAATGTTCCCATGACTCTTGTAGACAATGGATCGGCTATCAATGTCTGTCCACTTAGGACTGCGAGGATGCTCGGCATAAGGGATGAGGATTTAACTCCGTCCACACAAGGAATAAGAGCTTACGATAATACTCGACGTCAAGCTCTTGGCAAAATAACCCTAAATGTGACGGCAGGAGCAATAGAACATGCTACTACCTTTCAAGTGGTAGACATCATAGCCTCATTCAATCTGTTGTTAGGACGCCCTTGGCTCCATGATCTAAAGGCCGTCCCTTCATCTCTCCACCAACAAATGAAAGCCATAGTTGGAGGAATTCCAATCACTATTGACGCTTCGCCGATGAGGATCAAATCGATAGAAAATCCAATCATCAATGTGGAACACGACGAAGATGATGAAGACCTATGGGGCTTTAACGAAGAAGTCTCCTTAATCCAAGAGGATGAAAGGACATCTCTTTGCCACGACCCCCATTCTAACATGATTATCAATACCATGCTGAAGAAACAAGGACACTTCCCTGGGATGACCTTAGGAAAGAAGAAGGGGATAGCAAAATCAATGGAGTTACCTGGCCTCCCTAAACTAGATACTTTCGGACTTGGTTTCGAACCGACTCCGAAAGATCTCAAGCGAGCCCAGGACAAGCTGAAAGCACGTAGGGACGCTCGCATTCAAAAGAAAGCAATTCCAATGGATCAGTACCCTCTTACGCTTAATGGTCAGTTTATAAAAGAAGGAGAGGACTATCCATGCCATGAATTTCCCGAGCCATTTGTTGTAAATGGCATACGACAACCAGGATTCGAGATTTTCTTGGATTACTACTTCACTGACGAAATCCCAACTCCCGTCCATAAGGAGAAAGCACCCCCATGTTTTGACTTTAACGTCATGGGATTACTGTTTGGGCGAGAAAAGAATGAGCCAGCTTATGAGGAAGATAACTCCTCACTCATTCAAACGGTCCTACAAAGCGAAAACTTCGACCCCTCGAAGCTAATTACTCCAGCTGAAGGATCACTGCAAGGGTGGCGCAAGACTATCAAGGTGACTACTCCGAGTGGAAGGAAGATATCAATCACGACAGGGCAAGGGCCGATGTTTGAAGAATCGTCAGAGTCAGAGTCAGAGTCAGAGTCTTTCCCTTTAGAATCTTCTAAGTCTTTAGCTATAATGCCTCCCCTTCCTATTTCTTCTCCTAGGATAGTTAGTGATCCAGTCCCTGAGGACATATCACTCTTTGATGTAATGGTCTCAGAGTATAATAATATCTTTCATTCTCCTTACTTGTCGTGTTCTTCCCTAACCCAAGATGACGAACATTGCTTAGATAACGATGAAAAAGATAAAGAAATTATTAAAGCAATGGAAAAACTTGAAAAGAAAACACCGGTAATTGAAGAGACTAAAACAGTTGACATCTCGAATGATTCAACTCATAAAAGAGAAGTTAAAATCGGACTAACATTGAATAAACAAGAAAGAACCGATTTAATTAACTTGCTTAAAGAATTTATCGATGTATTTGCTTGGTCATATGAAGATATGCCAGGCATTAACAGAGAAATAGCTCAACACACTATACCATTAATCCCAGGAATGAAACCTGTAAAACAAAAGTTGCGTCGAATGAAACCCGACGTAGCACTTAAAATAAAAGAAGAAGTTCAAAAACAAATAACTGCAGGTTTCATCAAGGTATCCAAATACCCCGAATGGGTCGCCAACGTCGTCCCAGTTCCAAAGAAAGACGGAAGGGTAAGGATGTGTGTCGACTATAGAGATCTAAATAAGGCAAGTCCAAAGGACGACTTCCCTTTACCATACATCGATATTCTGGTAGACAACACGACAAATCACGCGCTTCTCTCATTCATGGACGGATATGCAGGGTACAATCAGATTCTCATGGCAGAAGAAGACATGGAGAAAACGACCTTTATCACACCGTGGGGCACTTACTGTTACACGGTAATGCCATTTGGGTTGAAAAACGCAGGTGCTACTTACCAACGTGCGGCAACTGCCTTACTCCATGACATGATGCACAAAGAAGTTGAAGTATATGTCGACGACATGATTGTGAAATCAAAGGACCGTCCAGGCCATCAAGTAGCCTTAAGGAAATTTTTCGAAAGGCTAAGAAAGTACAATATGAGGTTGAATCCATCAAAGTGTGCTTTTGGAGTCACCTCAGGCAAGCTCTTGGGATATGTCATAAGCTCTAGAGGAATAGAGATAGACCCAACCAAGATTAAAGCAATCATGTCAATGCCACCGCCCAAGACCGAGAAACAGATTTGAGGATTCATTGGCCGGTTGCAATACATAAGCAGGTTCATATCAAAACTGACAACGATATGTGAACCAATCTTCAAGAAGCTCAAGAAGAATGTACCAGTAATATGGGATGATGAGTGTCAAAAAGCCTTTGACAGGATCAAAGCCTATCTCGTAAATCCTCCCGTATTAGCGCCAGCACTTCCCGGAATACCTCTAAGGTTATATTTGACGGTTACTAAAGAGACAATGGGAGCCATGCTAGCACAAGAGGTAGAAAACAAAGAGAATGCAATCTATTACTTAAGTAAGAAGATGATCGAATACGAAACACGCTATACACCACTCGAGAAATTGTGCCTCGCTTTGGTATGGGCCACAACTAAGTTGAGACATTACATGTTGGTGCATACCGTTTTCGTAGTATCCCGATTGGATCCACTCAAATATCTGTTCGAGAAATCAACACTCAATGGACGTATTTCAAGATGGATAGTCAACTTAGCTCAGTTCGATGTGCGATTTATGCCACAAAAAGCTATTAAAGGATCTGTGGTGTCAGACTTTCTGGCAGACTTTCCAATAGAAGACTCGACACCGATACAGGACAATGAATTTCCAGATGAAGATTTGATGGTCACCGAAGATGATACTTGGACCTTGTATTTCGACGGAGCCTCAAACCAAAAGGGATGTGGTTTTGGAGTGCTACTAGTATCAACTAAAGAAGAACACGTCCCAATCTCAATAAAGCATGACTTCGATGTTACCAACAACACTGCTGAATATGAAGCATGTGTGGTAGGCCTTGAAACAGCCCTAGCATTGGGAGTAAAAAAGTTAAGGATATTCGGAGATTCCTCTTTGATTATCAATCAAATATCTAAAAGGTGGAAAGTAAGGAGCGAAAGCCTAGCCCCTTACCAAACTTATCTGGAAACTCTTACTAATCAGTTAGAGAAGGTAGAATACACATATCTACCTAGAGAAGAAAACCAATTTGCTGATGCCTTGGCAAGATTAGCCTCAATGGTTAGGATTCCCACGGATATCGAGCAAATGCCTCTAACTATCGAAAAAAGGAACAAACCAGCGTATATACAGGCTATAGAAGACGACGACCCAGTCCAAGACGAAGAAGAAGAACAAGAAGAAAAACCATGGTACACAGACATTCTCAACTATGTCACCAATGGAGAATACCCTCCTCATGCTGACAAAAGAGCAAAACGAGCATTGAGACTTTTGGCTTCTCAATATGTACTCATAGACAACGAGCTACATAAAAGGGTACCTAAAGGTCGAGTTCTCCTATGTGTAGTAAAAGGTGGATGCACAAAGAATAATGAGAATGGTCCACGAGGGAATCTGTGGAACTCATGTAAATGGCAAAATGATAGTTCAGAAAATAATGCGAGAAGGGCATTATTGGACTACCATGAATAGGGACTGCCATCAATATGTGAAAAGATGCCCTAAGTGTCAAATTTACGCCAATTTACAACATGTTCCTCCATCTTTGCTCTACACCTACACATCACCATGGCTGTTTTGGGGTTTTTTGTACGTACCCGAATGGAGGGTATGTACGTCCCTCGGGAAACAGATCCGCAATGCAACACTCGAACGGCCCGATCACCTGCAAAACAACGGACCCCGGGGGACCGGAGGTCCGCCTCCGACGATCAAGTTAGTGATCAATATAATGTATTTTTAGAGAGAGAAAATAGAGAGAAGGGAGAGTGATTGTGGGGGGCATGGCCCTTGGAGAATGAATTAACTCCCTTTGAACTGATGTGAAGATCAGTATTTATAGAGCATTGGGATATGTGCCTTTTAGGTCATTTAACCTAAAAGGCTCTAGGTTTATGGGCTTAGAGCCCATTATCACTCTTCTATCATTGAGTGACACGTGTCATGCTCTAATTGGCTCATAGAGAGCTGAGCTTGCAGACACGTGTCGCGGTGGCATTGGTCCACATATAGAGGGTAATTTTACCCCAAACATTAGCCCCTCGGAAGGGGTAATTTCTCTTTAAAGAGGAATTGCTCCTTTCGAAATCAAGGCTTTGCCGCTTGTTCAAAAGCTCTTTGGTCGGCATGTGTCTAGGTCAATAAAAGAGAGATTTGATTAACTTGGAAAATTTGATACCTTATATGGTATGACATTTTCTAAGTTAATCAATCATAATAATGATTGCCGCTTGAACTAGACAGATGACGACTTTCATTTCTTTATGCCCCACTATGGTAGGGTATTTTCGAGACGTTTGATATCTCATAAGGCAGGAGGCGAATGGCCGCCAGACAAGACAGGAGGCAATTGGCCGCCTGGAAAGTTTTGTAATTATACTTTCAATGTCCTTTTACCCCATTGGGAGGACTTGTATAATTTCTGAAGGTAATCTAGGTAAGAACTTCGGCCGGTCACCTACTGATGTCTTTTAGACATTCGGTTCCCGAAAACTTAGTCGTTCTTTAGATTACCCAGGTCAGGCGACTATGAGTTGACCAATTAGGTCGTTCAATCTTTACCGTCTGCATGTGTTCGTAGAGCAATGTGCCACCCAAATGGGAGATGCTTCTCCTCGACGAATTCGCCCGAATGGACGTCGCCGGTTATCTGACTCATGTTGGAGCAGACGACCTTACTCATGTTGGAGCAGACAAATTTATAGAAAACAGATAACCATCCGGCCATTAGCCTCATGTCTTTTTAAGACGGTTTGTATAGCCACTAAGTTTTTAGCTTAGTTTATTATCCGGCCATTGGCCTCGATAGCCTCTAATCATGAAACAGTAGCCGTTTTCCATTTGTACTAGAACAGTTGGAAAACTCTATGCTTTTTAGATTTCCCTTTAGATTAAATCAAACAACTACGAGTGCTGCCTTAGCATTCGGTAGGGCCGCTTGATGTTTTAGTAGAGCAATGTGCCACCCAAATGGGAGATGCTTCTCCTCGACGAATTCGCCCAAATGGACGTCGCCAGTTATCTGACTCATGTTGGAGCAGACGGTTATACTCATGTTGGAGCAGACTGTGGCCGTCGGCCTCTAATAATAATAATATCCGGCCATTGGCCTCACGTCACTTGGACGTTAGTTTAGCTACTAAGTTTTAAACTTAGTTTATCATTCAGCCATTGGCCTCACGTCACTTGGACGTTAGTTTAGCTACTAAGTTTTTAACTTAGTTTATCATCCGGACATTGGCCTCACGTCACTTGGACGTTAGTTTAGCTACTAAGTTTTTAACTTAGTTTATTTAATTAATGAATCAATATTCAATAATAATAATAATAATATTCAAATAAGCTTTAACCGTCTTACTTGAAGGACCATGAAAGGCCAGTTGTCGAGCTTAACCGAATACGAAGGTTGCTTGACATTTATGCCGCTTGACCATAATACTCCCAAAGAGTCGATCTCACAAATATACATGCGGCTTCTCATGCTCACATTGGTGAGAGTAAGATACATACTCTTGAGGTGATGTTGCTCCACTTATATGAGAGAGCAGCTTCACATATAAACATGCGGCTCCACGCCACTTAAGTGAACTTGCAGCTCATAATAATGCTGCTAGCCGATTGAACTCCTTAAGGTGAGTCGGCGTATTTTCTGCCTGGAGCATATGCAATGACAGCCGGATTTGGAGTTGCTTTAAATGCTTAAAAATTGGAGTCGGAGATATTTCAGCTCCTTGCTAGAGTGCCATGCGGCATCTGCCGCTTGCTTTCAATTTAGTTTGCCTCCTATGCTAACTCATACAAGATAGGACGCAAGTTCTCGGAATCCGACTGCTCTTTTCCCATTTGCGGCTGCTTGGGTAAGCTTGCAAAGGGGTGAGCATTCTTGCTACTTTACTTATTCAACCTTGAAGTGTCGAGTGTAACAAAATACCACAATGGCTTCATGGCTTCATGTTTTAGTGTTACAAACGGGCTAGAGCTGCTGCCAGACGGTAGTAGCCAGATGCTCTGCTTCTTTGACATATATTCCTTGATAGCACTAATTTATATAAAAGAAAGCCCCTGCTATCGGTAATGGGAGCTAAGCAGCCCCTGCTCACACAGACGAACACATCCAACTTGGCATTAAAGCCGCTTGACAATCATGTCACTGAGTTTGCAACTTATTTGGCTTAGTAGCCGTTGGACTAAGCTCATAATGATGATAATGATGATCAGAGCATCCAGATGTGTAGGGGAACAAAGCAGCCCCAGTCATCGAGCTCAATGAGCCAATGAAACATCCGGTCTTAATGAAGAACAAAGCAGCCCCTATGGCTGTGCTTATTTGATGAGCGAAGCATCCATGCAGCCGGGTTGATCATGCACGAAGCAGCCCTTGCAGCCGGCTTTTAGGGTGATTAAAGCAACCACTTACATGAAGAACATAGCAGCCACGCGGCCGGCTTTGAAAAAAGAACAAAGCAGCCCTTACGGCTGGGCTTGGTTGGGCGCAAAGTAACCCTGCAGCCGGACTTGGTTGAAGCAGGATGCAGCCCCACATTCGGCGTGATCGGGAACAAAGCAGCCCTGCAGCCGCCTTGATTGTGATCACTAGCCGTCACGTTTTATAGTGGTAACCGGCTGCTTTAATACGAGTCGGCATTTTTGCCACTTGGATTGGAGCAACTTGGGCTGGCTGTGGGCTTCAATTGAGAATAAAACAAGGGGTAGCAATATATACATACGACATTTTTGCCACACACCCCTTGCCGCTTGTACCGTTCTTCTTACATGAGTACATGTTTGGAAGTTAATTGTATTAGTAATGTTTATGATAGTATCAATCATAATGCCGCCTAACTTGATGCCGCTTGCTAAGAACTTGCAACCAGTTTTTTTTTTAGCCAACCCGGTGGGGTTTTAGCTTATTCTTATCATCAAAATAAAAGAAAAGACTTTTATAATGATAATGTAAGTAGTAGTGCTTGAGTGGGCTTAAACTCATGCGGCACCTTTTTGTTTCCATGCAAAATTATAGTGTCAGCTAGCTCATACCAAACCACTTGGCAGTTGTGTGTTTGTATGCAAGATGGCTTGATGTCAGTAATAACACATACAAGTCAACATGCGGCTCTTGTAAATTATTTGGAAATATACTTGCCTTTTTTCCACCAAAGTTGTATATTTATAGAAAAAGGTAGATTAGTTAGGTAGGCGACTTTCCCACTTTCTTCTTCCTTTAACAAAGATTGACTAATGATAATGATGAGCAAAATAGCCGCATGTGTTGATGAACAAAGCCCCATGCGTCCCTCCAATTAAAGAAATATTGGAGTAGCTTGATATGATAATATTTATCATAACAATTATTTCCTTCTACAATCATAATAATGATATGATAAAAAGTATCAAGCTTACAAGCTTTGCTACATGCGGCCACTTTGACTTAGTGGTGAATGTAGAAGCTACGCAGCCGGCTTTGAGGTTGATTAAGGCAACAATGGCAGCCGGCGTCGAGGTAGGACAGGAGGCAAAGCTGCCGCACTTAATTGTGGCAGATAGCAGCCCTACAACCGGCCTTAATTTTTAGAGCAAAGCTGCCCCATTCCGCCTGTATTACGGTTGTTGGACTAACTATGGTTGCCTCTTGAACTAGCTTACAATCGAGCAATTACTAGCTCTCCGTGCAACCGTTTCTCTAAGATTATAATCATGCGCAACCCGGCTAACACCATGGATAATGGTAACCAGCTGCTATAATGAGTCGGCATATTCGCCGCTTGTATTGGAGTTAACTTAGGCTCCTGACTGATTGAGAAGCTACTTGGCTGTATAATGCCGCCTGTCTCTTATAGTCACAAGAGGCTTTGCTTGATAGTTTGAGTCGGCATTTTTGCCGCTTGGATTTGCAAAGTCGCTTCCTCACATTGACCCGGCGAATAATAGCCGCTTGCATATGTGAAGTTGAAAGTTTGTTGGTTGTGTAGCATACATGGCCGGTTGTATATACTTGTGTACAATACCAGCTTGTTGTTAACTAAGGCCGGCTGTAGCATGAACTCATGCTATTACGTGCGGCTTTACATATATCTAGATATATGCATATTTATTTTATAATGATTTGACATCACACTAATGCCGCATGTATATCCTTGTAAATAGGATATTACTCTTCAAAAGCTTTGACATATATAAATATGAAAAATAACACATGGGAAGTGTAAGCTAGCTAGCTGCTTGAGAATGAATAACCAGATGCTTGGATTATTTCATACGGCTGCCGCCTCTTATTATTTTCATGCTTGAGAACTCAAGCTAGCAAACTCTCTGCTTATTCCTTTATTATGCATGAGAATAATAAAGAGGAACCTTATTAAAACAAATGGAGTACGTAGGTAATCACCTTTTTATTAAAATAAATGGAGTACGTAGGTAATCACCATTTGATATTGCCGCCTGGCAACTTTTTCCACCAAGCTCATGTAAATTATAAGGTGGGTTAACTCATCATAATAATTATGATAGAATATCGCTTGCTGCAAGAAGTAGCAGACGCCAAGAAGCTTGCCGACGCCTATGTAATACATACAAACTAAGCTAGTAGTATTGTCTTTGCGGCAAGAAATTTAGTAATGCCGCTTGTGTCTTTGTAAGAGAGCTCTTGTACTACAATTGGTATCTAGCAGTCTCTACTCACGCACATAATCCCAGTCGACTCGACGTTAGAGCCGCTTGTATATTAATGGTGGAGCAGCTCAATGGTGCCGCTTGTATTAGCGGTGTTTGAAAGCTTGGTGGTTTTGTGGCATACATGGCCGGTTTATATGCACTCATGTAGTTGAGCATCCGGCTGAGCATACGGCTGAGCTTATTAGTGGGCCGTTTGTAGCATAGATGGCAGCCACTTTGAGTTTAAATAATTACCACTTGTATTAATTATACAAGTTGAGGCTTCCTCATGAAGGACGGATGCTCAAGCTTAGCCGCATGTCCCCCACTTTGTTTGTTTAATTAAAAACCATTAAATTGTTATCTCTTTTTTACAAAAGTTCCATTAGTTGTCATAACTAGTGGAGTAGAATGCTTTGGCCGTATGCCGCCCATTAATTTCAAGAGTTTATTCTTGAAAAAACATTTTGCATAATACAACTATTAACATATATATATATATATATATATATATATATATATATATATATATATATGTTAATATATGTGATATTGATAGTATCAAATTATCAATCACAATGATTGGCCGCATGCCGCCTGCTTTATTGCATACGGATGCTGCCTTTCCTATCTTCAAGCAAATAGCTTGGATAGGCTTGAATTAATTTTGCTAGATGTCTTGGTCTCATGGTGGAGTACGAATGTTGCATCTAGCTGGCTCAGTAAATGAGCAATGATTAAAATAGCATGCGGCTACCGCTTGTGTGCATCCGGCTGGTTGAGGTGGCCTGAGCATGCGGCCGACTCATAAAGTGAGTCAGATTAAAATAGTGGAGTTGGCCAATTTAGCCGCCTCACCCCTAATGTACCATCCTCCAACTTAGATCAAATGGCATTGCCTTTTAATCATCCATTAAGAGAATAAAAGATGCATGATTTAGTCTGACAAGCCTTCTTGACCGTCTGACTCTTGGCATTCGGCCTCATGACACTAGATGTACTCAGCATCCGGCCTTAGGACGCCTGCCGCCTCCTAAAGGAGGCTCCCCCTATTGAGTCGGTGATCCACCGTTGTGCCATTACAGATGTGCCTCCCCACAGACGGCGCCAAATGTTTTGGGGTTTTTTGTACGTACCCGAATGGAGGGTATGTACGTCCCTCGGGAGACAGATCCGCAATGCAACACTCGAACGGCCCGATCACCTGCAAAACAACGGACCCCGGGGGGCCGGAGGTCCGCCTCCGACGATCAAGTTAGTGATCAATATAATGTATTTTTAGAGAGAGAAAATAGAGAGAAGGGAGAGTGATTGTGGGGGGCATGGCCCTTGGAGAATGAATTAACTCCCTTTGAACTGATGTGAAGATCAGTATTTATAGAGCATTGGGATATGTACCTTTTAGGTCATTTAACCTAAAAGGCTCTAGGTTTATGGGCTTAGAGCCCATTATCACTCTTCTATCATTGAGTGACACGTGTCATGCTCTAATTGGCTCATAGAGAGCTGAGCTTGCAGACACGTGTCGCGGTGGCATTGGTCCACATATAGAGGGTAATTTTACCCCAAACAATGGCCATTCTCTACATGGGGAATTGACATAATTGGCAAGATCACTCCCCCAGGAACAGGAGGCCACGAATTCATTCTAGTAGCAATTGATTACTTTACAAAGTGGGTTGAAGCGCAATCATACGCTAAGCTCACTGCAAAACATGTAGCACTCTTTGTCGAGAGAAACATCATTTGTCGATATGGAGTCCCACATGAAATGATAAGTGACAATGGAACTCACTTTCAAGCCGAATGTGAAGAGTTGCTACATAAATATGGTATCCAACATCATCATTCGTCCCCTTATAGACCTCAAGCAAACGGAGCAGTCGAGGCAGCTAATAAGAATTTGAAGACTATCATCGAGAAAATGACATAAAATTATAAGGATTGGCCTGACAAGCTCCACTTTGCACTATTGGGTTATTGCACGTCAATCCGTACGTCAACAGGAAATACACCATTTTCTTTGGTATATGGAATGGATGCCGTACAACCTGTCGAACTAGAAATACCATCTCTACGCATTGCGCTAGAGAGTAAGCTTGATGAAGTCGAATGGACTAGGGCACGATATGAAGAATTGATCTTACTCGACGAAAAACGACTAGAAGCTCTACATCACACTCAGTTCTATCAAACTCGTATGGCTAGACATTTTAATAAGAAGGTCAAGACAAGAAATATCAAAGTAGGAGATTTGGTATTAAAAGCACTAAGGAGAAATGTTTTAGATCCAAGGGGAAAGTTTAGACCCAATTGGTCTGGCCCCTACATTGTCAAAACAATCCTGTCAGGTGGTGCAGCAAAATTAACTAATATGGATGGCAATGAATTCTCAAACATGACCAATCTTGACCAACTTAAAAAATACTACCCATAATTACTTGAGTAGGACACTCAAGAGAGCTACGTTCGGCCTGATTCCTTAGGAAAGGATATGTAGGCAACCCTTTACGGGCGCGGCCACTTTATTTTTCGACATCTCCGCGTTCCAGAATCAACTAGAAGTCAACAAAAGCCAGAAAACTATTGGCGTCGCAGAACAGAGTCTGGCGCCAGCAATAGGTCATTAGCGCCAGCCGATGGCATTGGCGCCTGGCGCCAAACCTCAATAGTTGGCGCCAAACTGCAGTCACTGGCGCCACTTCAGTAATACAATTTGGGCGAATTTCGGTGTTTTTCAAAAAAATTTCGACTTCCGTACTCGAAGGATTTCTGGAAAATTAATTTTTTTTCGATTTTCATTGCTTTAATAAAATATATTTAAAGTAACAATTTAATTGAAAGCTGAAATTTCATTAATAAAATAAAATTACATTGTTAATGGAATTTAAATAAGGCTGAAATAAATTAACTTTAAATAAAAATTAACAATCTAATAAATCTAAAGCTAAGCAATGTTCTAATCTTTCTTCTCCTTTTTAGCTCTTTTCCAATTCTTTTCTGTTTCCTCCTCTTCATCCATTACTTTAGCTAGTAGGCATCCTTTAGAGGACCTACATTCAATTTTAGAATAGATTGTTTCCCCTTCAGCTAGCACCCCATGCTTCTTTTCCACCCAAACCTTTTTGTCTGTGGTGGTAGCTTTCCTTTTCCCCTTGTCTTTAGTAGAATTCTTCTTCTTAGGCATTGAAGGTGTTTTGAATTCAATTCTTGCACCTAAGCGTTCTTTGGTCGGTGTCACTCTATCACCTAGACGATTCTTCACATCGGTTCTACCCTGATCAATTGAACTTTTTTACGTCATTAGGTAAAGAAGGGGGAACCTTTTGGGTAATCACTTCCCATAAAGGTCTAGAGCTCCAGTACGTGTCAAATCTATCTACTTCTTGAGAAACGGGGTACTCATAGGGAGGACGAAGATCCCCGGAAGGAATATTTTGAAGCAAGCCATACTGTCTCTTTACTCTGCAGGGATAATAATATGTTACACGAGACAAGCTTGGGAGACGGCAGAAAGGTTGCTTGTTAACACCAACCATCCTCTTTATTTTCCACCATGGGATGACCCACTTGATAGTAAAATCACGTGATTCAAAGACTTTTCTCCACCCATGGCGCCCAATTTTAGGGATACGCTTCTTCCTCCTCACGAAGCAAGTGGGAGTATAATTTTCAATGTCGTCCGGAGGGCTAATTAATCCTAGCCTCTCCATTAGCCACATCTGTAAAAAATTGCAATGCAAATAAATTATTATTACAATACAAAAATATATTTTTTGATTTCTCTAATTAAAAATATTATTTTTCTACCTGTAATAAAATTGGAGAGCCGCGAAGAGGTGCTTTTGGGTCACTTTTCAATTCATCTAGACTAATCATAGTCTCTCCAACTATCAATGGCATTGGATTTCTCCCTAATTCAATTTATTCTAGCACAGTGGTTATAATTGATTGACCCTCGTTACTTTTACCACTACTAAGAAAATATTGATTAAGCATGCAGAATAAGAACGCCCTTCTTCTATATATGTGAAAAGATCCAGAAATCAGTTTATCAAAATAATAGCGTGCGAATTCTTTCAAGTTAACTACATTGCCATCTACTATTTTTGATAAATCCCTTTCCTTCAAATTAAAGAAGCGCTCAAAATCCTTATAGTAATATGCATCTACTCTAGGGATTACTACCAGGTCTATTGCAGGGAAGCCTAAAATAGCACCAAATTCCTCTGGCAAAGGGCTAATTTCATCATACCCTATTCTGAAACAATGCGTATCGGTGTTGCAAAATTCTAAAGCGGTATGTATGAAGTCTATGTCTAAATCTACCCCTTTGATGCCATAAATTCCCCCCAAGTGAAATAAATCCAATTCTTTTCTTTCTCTAGCATTAAGAGATCGACACCATTCATGAGAGTATTGGGTGAAGGTTTTAATGGCTAAAGACATGATTATTATTTTTTCTAAAGAGGAAAATAATTTTTTCGCTGGAATTATGAGAAGAATTGGCTGAGCAGGGGGCTATTTATGTACAAATTGCGAGGAATTTCAATCTGACTGAAATACGGAGTCGGCGTCAATTGGCGTCACAACCCCGACATTGGCGCCACCCATCAGTGCTTGGCGCCACACGCTAAGTGTAGCGCCTGGCGCCACGCGCCACAGGCTGGCGTCAGCTGGCGCCAAGTCAGCAGAGAAGCCGCGCGTGCTCAGTCTGCGTTTTGATATTACACTTGAGTCGGTTAATGACTTTATGGCCCCGTTTTTTTTTAATTTAATTAATTACATATAGCAATTACTTTTAATCACTTTTATTTCTTTTTTGGATTTTATATTAACTTTCAAAAAACCAGCATTTTTTTCCGTTTTATTTTTCCTTTTTATTTTTCTTTTTGGGGGAGAGAGTCCGATAATACCCTCCATCAATAATAAAATGACGGAATTTTTGCGCAAATTTGTTATCACACTTCTTTTGCACACACTAACATGCACTAACATAATCATAAGCAATAACATAAAAATACAAAAGTGTCTAAATAATGAGTCAAAGGCAAAAGTTCTATAAAAAATCAAAATAAAATACATATACAGGAACAGACTACGGCGCCGGAGGATGTAGGCCCATCATGCCATAAAACTGCGCCGTACGAGGAGTCACCTCTCCACCAGCTCCGGCCTCAGCGCCAGCTCCAGTCTCCGTAGGAGGAGGAAAACTCAAGACAGGACCGCTCCAGCCAAGGTCAACCTGAGGCTGAGACCGCGGAGGCTGCTGCGATGACGAGCCAACCTCGTACATCCCACCACCTCTGAAAGCCGAGGTAGCCTCTCCTACCGGTGCAGCAGGAGCACCCTCAGAAGAAGATCCTGAACCCTCAGCAACGTCGGCTCGAGCATCCTCGGAACGACCACCTCTACCTCCTGACGAAGTGCGGCGACGTCTCGAGCTAGACCTCGCCGGATCTCTCCGCCCCTCAGGCCTCGTACGGGTGTGAGAAGCGATCGGCTAATCCTGCAAAAAGAATTAAATAAAAAACAAGGTAAAACTGAAGCCATAATGCAGAAATAATAAGTGAAGAAAAGTTCCCTCTCGGACAACGTCGCCCCGATGACAGGTAGCCGCGTTCCTCATCCGGACGAGCTGGCCCCGAAAGGCATCTATACATCGTGCCATAGCCAAAACCACCTCGCGTGAGAACTGTCAGAAAAATAAGTCTGTGAAAATATATGATAACTGAATATAAAATTCTGAATTAAAACTAGGCCTACCCTGGTCTGGTGGCGAGGAATCGACTGCTCCACGAAGCGCTCGCCCTTGGGAGCCGGAGAAATCATCTCCTCGATCGGCCCATAGATCCCCTGGTAGTGAATGGACATATGGGGCGGCACAAACTCAGTGGGACCATCCTGATAAAAAAACAGAAAGAAATCAGTAAGGTATTACTTGGGGGCTACTTAGCGAAAAATAAAAGCTAAGGATCTTACCCTCACATCCTCAGCCAGTACAGGGGCTGGAGCTAACAAAGGAAGTAGCTCCTCAACGTAACACCGCCCAAGGATCACATGGGACCGCCAGAGGGAGCCAGATCCCTCAGCCATGCTCGACAACTGTCTCTCGTCGAACATATGACGCGGCGGAGGGGCAGGAACGACGAAAACATCAGAAGAGTGCTGTCTAGCAACTCTCTCCCCTAAGTATACAACCGCTCCGTAGGTCCCCAGAAAATAGCGACGCTCAGCAGAGTACTGTGCGGCTAATCCAGGGACTGTCCAACCGCCCCACGGTCGATATACTACCTCTGGTCCCTATAAAAAGCACCAATCAGGCAAGAATATGTCTAAAACACCACAGAAGAGCAAGATAAGCACTAAAATCATACCGAGATGATCCGACTCCGGACACGTGCAATAGACATGTCCACATGGTGGCCGCCCCAAGAGGCGCTCACCGGATATCCCCTCGGCGATGGTCTCGCCGGCGCAACGGAAGGAAAGTACTCGTAGAACCAAATCTACAAAAAGTTAAAGCGTGAGTAAAATGCTAACTAACATGTAGGGCTAAACTTTATAGGGAATAATGTTTACCTCTACGACCTTCCAGAAAGCAGACAAAGCGACGTTCGTCCTAAAGGACCGGTGGCGACACGAGTCCCTCAGCGCGCGAACGAAATCAGTATAGGCCAAGCTGGCCCAGTCATAATTCCCGATCCGCTGAAGATCACGGACAGCAGGGAGGTAGTAAAGCAATGCCCTACTACCCCTGTCAGGGGAGAATGTCCCTGACAACAACATCAGCACAAAGATGCGCACCCGCTGCTCTCGGGTGGTCGCATCATCATCAAGAGCCGCTGCCAGCGTCGAGCGGCGAATCCCTCTAGCACTGAACTAAGATGTCTCGACCTCAGCTTGGGCCCGAACAGCAATCGGCCCCAACAGCTCCTCGACCTCTGGCGAAAAGACGTCGATCCCGCCGTCGAATGGCAGCGGCACAGAAGTAAACTCCAGTCCTGTGATGAGACTGAAGTCTGTAGGGGTGACCATCATCTCGCCCCAGGGAAAATGAAAGGTGTTGGTGGTGTCCCAGAAGAACTCCACCAAGGCGCGTACTACGTGGTGACCCCCGCTGGAGGCGACCATAGCCTCAGAGGTCTCTAACAGAGCAACTAGTCCGCAGGACTCCCATAGGAGCCTCGTCTCGCGGTCTCTAGCGATGTGCATCCTGTACAAATCACCTAGACCATCATAGCTGGAGCCGTGATGCTGTGTCCTCTCAGGCTTGGTTCCCCGTCTCACCCTCTCAGAGATGTGGTGGACAGGGGCAAAGAACAAGGTCTTCTCATCCCACTCTGGGAGCCGACCAAGCGAAGTGGACGGTGTGGCGTCGTCCTCTACGAGCTCATGCTCCCGTCTAGTGTTTCGGGACCGTGAACCTGAGCCTCGTTGTCTAGCCATGCTACATTGTGCAGAATCATCATAAATTAAGGTTCTATAGTATCTAAGGTTCGCCTAGCCGCATGATACTATGTTCGCAAATACAGAGTACGTAGTACTAAAACAGAGCACAAATTCAAATTGAGCATGATGACGTTTTTCAAGCGATCAAACAATTTCTTGCAACACTATAAGTGATTATTGTGACAAATTGAACAAGAATTGCTAGCAAAAATATCAAGAACAAGCCACATTGTTCTTCACGACCTTAAGAGGTCCAACAATGGCAGATTGCTCATTTCTTCACCAAATTGAGTTAAACAAGTCTCAAATTACTCCCAAGGAAATATACAAACATAAACAAGCAATTTCATGGCATAAAACTTGATAAACAAAGCAAATTGAGCATCATAAGTTTCGAATTTTCATGAAATTCGTGAACGTAACATGCTAAGAATTCATAAAAACCGGTGTGAGTTTGAGGAAAACTTACATAGATTGGGAATATAGATGAAAAGATCTTTAATTTGCAACAAATTTGAGCGAATTCGGTTGAGAAACGAGTGAGCAACGATCAATTGAAGTTTTCGGACTTCTCTCGAGCAGTTTCGCGACGAACAGAGCAAGAAATGAACGAAAACGGGAATTTAAAGAGATTCCCATGCTGACGCCAGTCCCTAGGCATTGGCGTCACTTTCTGGGCTTGGCGCCAGACGCCAACGCCAGCGCCTGGCGCTAATGCCATTAGGCTGGCGCTGATGGATTTTCAGCGACGCCAAAGCAGCCAGCCACCTGTTGGGGTTGTGCTAGCCTTCTGCAATATATTTTGGGTTCCTTGGTACGCCAGTTAGCCCCTCTAAGCAATTTGACATGATTAAGTAATCGGCTTGATTACGTAAAGTGATCGACCTGATGAAAAGATCGTCTCACTTGGCTTAAAGCGCCTAAGCATTGGCTCATTAACAAAAGGCACCGACATATAGGTTCAAGAGCAAAGGGCACCGACATACATGTTCAAAGCAAAAGAGCGCCGACGTACAGGCATAGCAAAGGCAAGTTCAGGCGAACTTTTAAAGATCGACAGGCGTGGATCTTCGGTAATTTCCTTTGGAAGATTATCGCATCAAATGAGGATGACTTCAAGAGAAGATGTCTTCGACATCATTCCCTGGCTTGCGGAAAGTTGTCATGAACAACTGAAGGTAATTTCGGGCGAAGTTGTCTTCGATCATAATCCCTGAGGCATGGAAGATGATCATAATGCGGATGAGAATTATTTCGAGAGAAATAATTTTCGATAGTATTCCCTTGGACTTGGAATATTATCAATGCGGATGGAGATTGTTTCGAGAGAAATAATCTTCGATAGTATTCCCTTGGACGTGGAATATTGTCATTGCGGGGAGGATAGTTTCGGGCGAAGCGATCTTCTAATTTGGAAGCAGTTACGGGCGTAGCGGTTTTCAAGCGGGATGACATTCTCTAGCTTGCAGGAGGTCATCAAAACAACAGTGCAGTAGCAAATCGGTTACTTTCAGAGACGTGTGCTCGACGGTGCAAGATACGCGTTTCTTAACTCTTTTATCTGTTTAACTAATTCTAGTTTTGCAGGTATCGGCGTTACAAGATTGGTTTAGGATCGCAGAACGTTCTGAATCATTCTCCGTCCCTATCGATACTTTGACTTTTGTTTTCGAAACTTGCGTTTCTCCAAACTCAGTCAAAGTGGGGGCTTCTGTAGACACCCATTTGTGTCTCCCCAAAACCAAACCCAGTGATGAGTGCCTTTCACGTCGAATCATTATCGAATGAAACGAAAGTGTGGAAAGGTCTAGTGTTGCGGAAAGTTTTATTTCTTTTCTCTTCTCCCTGTTTTTGAAAACTTTATTTTAAGAAAATAGCCAATCCAGTTTGGTTGGTCCATTATATGGGTCCAATAAAGGTGTAGTTGGATGGGGCTTGCAAAGACCTTTCCAACGATATATTATAAGCCCAATTCCGATGAATATTGAGGAAATTATGGTCAATTTACTAAACTAGGTCCGATTTGAGCTTTATGTACGGCCCAATGATCTAGGGGAGGGCCTAATATAATTTATCATTCCTAATGCAATTAGGAATGGTTTTAGTCTTCTAGAACATTCTAGAAGGTTCTCATCATTTCTAATTCAATTAGGACTCTTCAGAGTTTTAATCAAGATCAAATAGCATTTTCGATGGAATTATATTATTTTATCTTCCAGTACAGGAAATTTATCAGATTTTCGAAAACGCGTTGAAAAACAGTTTGGCGTCCAACCCCAGCCCTTGGCGCCTGGAACCAGGATTGGCGCCAGGCGCTAGCCATTGGCGCCTGGCGCTAGCCACTAGTGCTGGCGCCAACTAGCCAGGGCTGGCGCCAATGTGGTTTTTCGATCTTCAGACTCTGTTTTGTTAAATTATCTTTTTTGGATGATTTTCTCTATAAATATCGTATCAAAAACTCCGTTTTCATTCATCTTCTTCATCTACAATCATCAACTCTCTTTATTCACCAACGATCTTCATCATTCATTCATCAATTCTCAATAATATTAATTCTTTAGTATTCTTTTCTAAACTTTGCTTTTCTCAAATACAAAATTCCGCATTCATTAGATCTAGATACACCTAGACATATTCGAAGTTGCCTTCGCCCTAGACGTGAAAGGTTTAATTTCTGAGGGTTTGGTCCCAAATCTCTCTTTCAATTATTTAATTTAATTGTTTTGATTATTATTTTTCCTTGAAGTTACTAACGCGTGTATTTTATTATTAGAAAGAGGTACGAGGCATCCAAGTAAGTACTTTAATTGATTTATTGATATTATGATGTAGATATCATGTTTATATTGTTGTTATGATGTTCCTAGTATCGTGTCTAGGGTATTTTTAATATTAAATATGATTGCTATGATGCCTTTTATTCTCTTCCTAATATTTATTCACGTTAGTATCATGTTAGGGTTAAAGATTTGATTTTTATTGCTTGGTGACATGCTAGGGTTTGTTATTAATCTTTTTAGTATCATGCCTAAGATCTTGCTATTTTTATTATGCTTTAACATGATTATAAATGTTATTATTGTTATTATGGTTATTATTTTAATTATGATTTATGATTGTCATGATTATTTTATTCATATTATTAATATTATTATTAATGATTATTATTATTATTTATTATGTTGCTTGATATGCATTATATTTTATATTGTTATTGCTTGATCACCTTTTATTGCATGTTAAAGGGAATTGGTATTTGCAATCACGCTTAATAAGATAATTAATAATCTTGTTAGGGTTAATTCGATTATAATTCAAGTGATCGCCAATAATAGTTTGTTTGTGCATTAATATTCAACCAACATAGATTAAACAGGTTTAGGGTTAATCCTATTGATTGCATGTTAATCAGAAAGCGCACATGAATAGGATCAGAATAAAGTAGAGGCCTATTATTAGGGCAGGTTCAATCTCTTTTAGGTTGGATTTGTACCATCATCCCCGAACCCTTATTTGGTTCAAGACCTTATGGAGTTGACGATCTCTTGGATCGTTAAGGGGTGTAACCTTCATCCTATGAACGGTTTACAAGTTCCTTAAAAACTTGTTGGCGACTCTTTTGCTCTATCTTCTTCCCTTTTGGACGCCACCGTACTTTAGTGTATGATCACAGTGGGGTTCAAGCTTGTGGGATTTTAAGGCTTGAAATTATTCCCTACAGTAGTTGTGTAGTTTCGTTGGGCATCATTGAGAGTTTTAGACAAATAATGTATGACATGAAGTTTCCCATCCTTTCGTTGCTCAAGAACCGATCCAATGGCCTCGTCGCTTGCATCGCACATGAGCTCAAATGGAAGAGACCAATCCGGACCTTGGACAATAGGAGCGGTGCAAAGGGCTTCTTTCAACCTACAAAAGGACTTATGACAAGCATCATCAAACACAAACTCCTTATATTGTTGCAATAGGGATGTGAGAGGCTTAGCGATCATTGAAAAATCTTTTATAAAGCGCCGATAGAACCCGGCATGGCCAAGAAAATACCTCACTTCCCTCACGTTGGTGGGGGGAGGAAGTTTTTCGATGACCTCAACCTTGGCTCTATCAACCTCAATGCTGGCATGGGAAATTTTGTGCCCAAGAACAATCCCACTTTCCACCATAAAGTGGCACTTTTCCCAATTCAACACGAGGTTAGCCCTCTCACACCTTTCTAAGCAACGAGATAAATTAGATAGACAATCTTCATAGGTGGCTCCTCCAACGGAGAAGTCATCCATGAAGACTTCTATCTCATCCTCAATCATATCACTAAAAATGGACACCATGCAACGTTGGAATGTTGGGGGGGCATTACAAAGCCCGAAAGGCATCCTACAATACGCATAAGTACCGTAGGGGCATGTGAAAGTCGTCTTCTCTTTATCCTTGGGGTCAATCGGGATTTGAAAAAATCCCGAGTAACCATCAAGGAAACAATAGAAGGAATGCTTTGTAAGCCTTTCCAACATTTGATCAATGAACGGTAGTGGAAAATGATCTTTGCATGTACTTGTGTTAAGTTGGCGATAGTCAATACACATGCGCCAACCGGTAACAAGTCTAGTGGGTACTAGTTGATCATGATCATTTTTCACTACCGTCATGCCCCCTTTCTTAGGCACAACTTGCACGGGAGATACCCAATCACTATGAGCAATTGGGTAAATAATTCCCGCATCAAGAAGCTTAGCCACTTCCTTCCGCACAACCTCTTGCATGGAAGGGTTAAGCTTTCTTTGCCTTTGCCTAACGGGTTTGGCATCTCCCTCTAGATCAATTTTGTGCATACATAAAGATGGACTAATACCTTTGATATCATCAATGGTATAAGCCAAAGCTTTCTTGTGTTTTCTCAAAACATTGATCAAGAGGGAGGTTTGCTCCTCCGTTAGGTTAGAATTTACAATCACGGGGAAAGACTCATCGGGACCAAGAAATGCATACCTCAAGCCCAAAGGTAGAGGTTTCAAGTCTACCTTTGGTTCTCCCTTACCATTGGGGCTCTCTTCTCTTTCTTCAACTTGAAAGAGGTCATGAATGTAAGGAGCCTCTTCTTGTTTGCTCGCGCCCTTGCACTCCTTCTTGCTTTCCTCAAGCAAATCCTCATAGAATTGTATTTCTTCTTTGTGAGTACCTATCTTTGATTCATTCAACAACACACTTTCAAGAGGATCATTAGTAGCATGCAAGTGGGAGCGAGAAAATTCATTAAAAACGGTATCAAGAACATCTACCCTAAAGCATTCACCACTTGAGGAGGGTTGTTGCATGACATTATTCAAATCAAACTCAATAGAATCATTGTCAATCTTCAAGGATATCTTCCCCTCCTTCACATCGATGATAGCTCTAGAAGTAGCTAGAAATGGCCTACCCAAAATTATAGGAATCCTCTCATCCTCATCCATCTCTAGCACATAGAAATCCACGGGGAATGTGAACTTTCCTACCCTAAGGGGAATGTCCTCAACTTTTCCCATGGGAAACTTAACTGAACGGTCCGCTAGTTGGAGAGTAATGTTAGTGGGGGAGAGGGTTCCTACACTAAGCTTTTGGTAGACGGAATAGGGCATGAGACTCACACTTGCTCCTAAATCACACAAGGCTTTATCAAATTCAATGCCATTGATAGAACAAGGGATGGAAAAGTTACCCGGATCTTTCAATTTGGTAGGAAGTTTGTTGGAAAGAATTGCACTACAATTGGCGGTCAAACTCACCGTCTCACACTCCCTTCTCCCACTCAAAAGGTCTTTCAAAAATTTGGAATAGTGGGGCATTTTCTTCATAGCATCAACAAAAGGGACGAAAATATGCAAATTCTTAATGACTTTCAAAAACTTCCCAAATTGGGCATCAAGTTTAGCTCTCTGACAGGGTAAGTCGTATCCCCTAATCAAAAATAATTCCTAAGTCCTCTAACTAAAGTCGATAGGGAAGTAGGGTCGATCTCCACAGGGAAACAAGTCTTTTTACTCCTAATTAATTATTATAATCTAAATTATCTAAATAACCAATATTTATGTTTGAGTATGAAACTAAACTACAAAGAATAGGAATAGGGAGAAAACAGTATATAAAATGATCTAGGGCATAGGTTCACCAATAAATAATACTCCAGGGTAAAACATAGTAATCATTCATTGACATTGCATAAATAACATGATTAACAGGCTCTCGCAATTTATTAATCAACATAGATCTAACAGGCTCTCGCAATTTACTAGATCTAAGTTCTTATTGAAAATAGCCTTTAATATCAAATTAACATCTGCTCGATTCATCAATTTAATATTGCTATACTTTTACAAGCCGCAATTGTAAAACATTAAAACAATTCAACAAGAAATTATCATGCAATACCAATAATCAATAATAGTCAATCATCAATGCATCAATTAACCAGATTGTAAAGGGCTTTCGCTACGTATTACAATCACACAATTAATTTACCGGTATTAAATCTCATCTCTCGAATCTCGACTTAACCATTTATAAATTAACCTGCCTATTGAAATTAGACCTAAACATCAATTCTCATCTCTCGAATCTTGAAACAATATTGTCAAACTCATGCATAAAAGATAGGCCTAATCTAGTCACAGAGCATTAAATCAATCAATAGGAAATTAATCTAGCATTGATAATCAACAACAATAATTTACCCCTTCATATTATTTATTAGATCCCCATAAACCCTAGAAATTAAACTACTCACAAATCATCATGACTAAACTAATCAAATAAATAAATAAAAGCATAATCAAGGGAGTAAATAAAATAACTGAAATTAAAGGGGAAGAAATTGTTACCAAAAAGTAATCTGGAATTAATGGAAGAATTAAGGACAAAAGTTTAGAGAAAGAATTCTAAGAGAATAATTAAGAGAATAAAGAAAGAGTAAAGAGTAGAAGAAGAGATGATAAAAACGTATTACGGAGGAGTATTTATACTCCGTACAAAAATCCTAAACTAAAACAAATTAAAACTACGTTAATCGTCTACTAAGAAAACACGCGCCCGATCGGGCGAGGCACCGCCCGATCGGGCGCGACTTTTTTGTCTCTAATACTAATTTCGCGCCCGGCCGGGCGCGTCACCGGGCGCCAGACTAAGCTTCTCCCGCCCGGCCAGGCGCGCCTCCGGGCGCCAACCTTTTTGGCCGGGCGGCTCATTTGGGCCACTATTTGGACTTCGATTGGGCTCCAATTCTTCGGGCCAATCTGGGTTTCCTCTTTGGGTCTTGAATACTCGGTCCAAATGCCCCGGTATCACCTATACCGAGCCCTTAATCACCGGTTCGATGGCTCTAACCGGCCCTGGGCTATAAACTCTGGTCGTGCTTCTCCAATGTTCGTGATTGCTTCAAAATATCTCGGGAAAATACTCCAAAAGCATAAATCCCTGCAAAAGTCAACCAAATCTACGAAAACACTAGAAAACACCAATTAGTAATAAAAGTGGCTTTAAAGAGCCAAAAACACTACTAATTACGACCAAGGGACGGGGGTAAAATACAATATAAAATAGACACATCACTCTCACAAATCGTTGTGGAAAGGGTAGCTTCTCCTCTCTAGGTTGGCGATTTAGGGGCAAGGGGGTGGCTTCTTTTTCCTTGGGCACCTCAACATTTTTTTCCTTTTCAACACTCAATGGCTCATTGGGTTTTTCACCCTCATTCTCTAACTCCACCTCTTCTTTGAGTTCTTCCTCAATTAAAGGGTCACTCCCTACTACCTTCCCACTCCTAGTTGTCACGGCATACAAAGGTTTTGGGTTGACTCCTTGACTTGGGATGTGAGAAGAGGAAGAAGAAGAAGAAGAAGAAGAAGAAGAAGAAGAAGAAGAAGAAGAAGAAGAAGAAGGGGATGAATTAGATGCAAGTTGAGCAATTTGGGTCTCAAGAATTTTCATATGAGCATTGGTTCGTTTTTGGGCCTCTTCATGTTTCTTTTGATCCTCCTCACGCATTGTCAAAAGAGCATCTAATTTAGCCATTACGGGATCAATTGGAGGGGTTTCAAGTTGAAGAGGTTGTTGAGGTGGAGGAAGTTGGGGTTGATGGAAACCCGGAGGCCTATTAGTTTGGGCATAGTTAGAAACAAATTGGCCCCTATTGCCTCCGGTGCCTTGTTTAGGAACATTGCTTTGTTGATTATTTCCCATGTTACCTTGGTCAGCAAAATTTTGATTTTGATGGTCATGGTATCGGGAATTAGGTTGTTGGTTTTGATTACCATACCCCCTATGGTTAGGGTAGCCTCTTCCATTGAAATTGGAAGGGCCTCCCCCACCATGGTATTGGTTATCATAACCACCACCACTTTGGTTCCAACCACGGTTTCCACCTTGATTCCAATTCCCCATTTGATTGGAGTTTGGCCTCAAGTTTCCTACATTTCTCATTCTACGAGCAAAATTCATAGCATTGACATTTTCCATATTACCATCATGTTCATGGGAAGGGGGTTGAGCTTCACAAGCATATACACAATGAGAGGTATCATGATCATAGGTTTCACAATTAGAGCAAAATATGCATCCTTGGGGCATTGTATTGTAAGAAGAGGAGGAGGAAGTATCCATACCATTGCCTCCCTTGGTTGAAGGGGAGGTATTACCATGAGGGTTGGACCTTTCTTTCATCAATTCATCCATTTGCTTGGTCATTTTGGAGATTTGGGTAGAAAGGTTGTTGATTGCGTTGGCTTGCTCCAATGCATAAACACCCTTACTAGAAGTAGCATCCCTTTCTCCTTCGTACCAATCATCATAGTGCTTTGCGGCCTCCTCTATAATACACTCCACTTCATGCTCTCCTTTGTTCATGATTGGACCACCGGCCGCGGCGTCTAGGCTTGTTCTTCCTTGGGGTGTGAGACCTCCATAAAAAGTGTGAATGAGTTGGTACTTGGGTATCCCATGGTGTGGGCATTGACGTTGAAGCTCTTTGTATCGTTCCCATGCCGCACTTAGGCGAAAACCTTGAATCAAAGACCGAGCCTTGGCGGTCTTCCTATGGTTATAAAACCTCCTCAAGAAAGCCGTAGTCACTTGGTCCCATGTTGTGAGAGAATTAGGGGGCACCTCCTTCTCTATCCATTCTAGACCTCTCCCAATTAGCGAAAATGGAAACATTTTGAGGCGAATATATTCTTGAGTCACTCCATTGGCCTTTATTGTGTCACAATATTTCTCAAACTCTTTTAGGTGCTAATGAGGACTCTCAAACTTTCCACCCGAGAATTGTTTCCTCTCAATTAAAGCAATCAAATTAGGCTTGGTCTCGAAATTGTTGGCTTGAGTAGTAGGAGTTAGGATCCCACTTTGCGCTCTAAAAGCTTCGGGGGCCTAAGACGACTCAAAGGCGTATTCTCTCCCATTTTAGAACCTTCTTCACTCTCGAACTTATAGGTTGAGAAAGGGTTGATTTCCGAACTCGAAGATGAGTTAGGGCTATCTAATTCTTCACTTGAGGGTGAAGAGGGTGGAGTATCTTCTAAGTCTCTTACTCCTCTCGTTGGAGTGTGGGAATTTCTACTCCTTGCTCTTGCTTCTCTTCGAAGTAGGGACAAAGACCTCTCTAGCTCTGGATCGATGGGAATCAAAGATCTTGAGCGGGTTCATCCTCTGTTCATACAACAAAGCTAAGAAGAATGTAAGCACTGACAAGTAACAAAAGTAGCAAACACTAACAAATAAAAGATGAGATAGTCTCAAACATGCAATGAAATAGCAATGGAAGCCGTCTCCCCGGCAACGGCGCCAATTTGACAAGGCAATAATCGTGTCGTTGAGCGACTAAACCTAAATCAAATGAATTTATAACGCTCTACTGACCTAATACGAGTATAGGGTAAATAGAGGGGTCAAACCACAGGGAGAAATGCTTAAGCACTGCATTCATTACCAAGGGTCTAAGCTATCTCGGAACAAGAAGTGTGAATAACTAAGAGGTTAAAATAAGAACGAAATGGATTAAAATTAATATAGCTAGGCACCAAGGGAAATGGGTAGGTGAAGTTGACGCTTGATTATGCAATAACAAAGTAGCAAATCAATGGCAAACTAAACATGCATGAATACCGAAGTAAAGGGGTCCAATTTAACCGCCTTCCGGGGTTAATTGGCTTCTCCTAACATAGCCTATATGTTTCCACATTAGAACCATATATTAGAAGGTGCAAACAAAGAATTATCGATAGTAATGAATCTCAACTAAGTCAACTTCCGTTACTTGTTAGCAAAGACTCATCTTTGATCAACTAACAATGTGCACTTGCAAGAAGACCAAAGAATATCAAGCATGCAAAGACTTTAATCACCATTAACATAACCCCAACATTATAAGCATGAACAGTTAGCAACTACACCATCCCCACACCCTTGGCTAGGTGACTACTCACAAATCATATTGAAAACAATATCAATCATCAAATCAATAAGCATCAACATGATTAATAAGCAAAGAAGAAAAATCAAAGCAAATAAGCAAAATCAAAAACAAAGGTAAAGAGAAAGAGTAAGAGATTGCTCATTAATTGAAGATGAAGGTCTACAAAGGATTGAACAAACTCCTTCAAAATCCAAGTTCATCAATGAAGAAAACCACACTTTCTCTCTCTACCAATGAATACTAATAGTGTTTCTCTCTCTAGATTAAGCTAAAATGTAGAAAAATTAAAACTAAGTTAATCTAATCTCTCCAAACATTCTAAGATGGGACTTGTATAGTCCGTACAGAGCCATCTGATAAAAGGAGAGGTCCGACCGAACAATGGGAAGGTTCGGACGGACTACAGGGTAGGTTCGGCCGGACTACAGGGTAGGTTCGACCGAACCATGGGTAGGTTCGGTCGAACCTCCCTGATCCTGGTCTGGTCGAACTCCTGTGGTTCGGCCACTCCTGCAAAACTGCCAAATTGCATCTTGTCCCTGCCTCGACGTTCGGCCGAACCACTAAGCAGGTTCAGCCACACCTTGGTTCGGCCACACCTTCAGGAGGTTCGGCCGAACCTCTTCTGAATCATACTTCCTCCAGCTTCCCTTGAGCTTAGCTTCCTCCTCTTGAAAATCCCGATGGTTCCTACAAAGCATAAGCATGAAAATCACAATAAAAACAAAGCGAGAAGACTAAGAAAAGGGAAGATAAAGGAGAAAGAAAAGAGGAAGCAAAACTAAGTAAAAATGCTTAGAAAAAGGGCCAAACAAGTGCAAATGAGGGGAGAATCCTTAGAGAAAAAGGATAAAAGAGTGGCATAAATGCCACTCATCAGTTATATATCTTGTTGGGTTTGATAATTGATAGGAATTTTATTGAAATTCAATTGAAGTGATGGAAGATTGAAATTATTGGTGAAATTTTGGGGCTTTTTGCGTATTTGAAATTAACATTCCATTATTAGTGTTGCTGAAAAATGTGTATTTGTAATTACCATTTCATTATTACCATTCGCATGTTCCTCATAAACAACTAAAGGAAGATGTAATTTGCATTATACTTGGGCTGGGAAACAACGAAGATGTAATTTGTAAAAACTATTTTATTATGCTCTTTGGTTCTTTATTATGGTGTTATCACCTCCAAATGAGTATAGCTTCATAATTCTAGTTTATCATTGAAGTGGACAAGTGGTGCCATATTTTCAGTTTTGATAATTTCATCTTAATTTGTTTAGCTGACACTTTTTACATTTACGCACCATTTCTAATTTGGATTATATACTTGGTTATAAAAAAAATCTTTTCTTTAGGATTCAATTACACTCTTTATATTCGTACACTACTTTCCAAATCTTTGATCCCTGGTTAAGCTTGATGCCATTTACTTTCCCAATTCTTGCATTTTCAAAGAATAAAAGTATGCAATGAAATAAGTTTATTAAATAAATCCAGGTATAATAAAAATTGTTGATTCCCTTGTTTTTTTTTTTTTGGGGGGGGGGGGGGGTTCTTGTAGTGTCCTTCCAGCAAAATGATGTTGATTGTGGACAAGATGTGATGCAATTCTGGAAAAAAATCAATTCACATAAGCCCCTTAAACTTCTTAAACTTGTAACTTTGTAAGTCTTCACTCTCTAGGTTTATGTGATTATTTGTTTCAACTTCTTGGATTAGGTGAAGTTATGGGTTTGCGCGGGTGATGGTGCGTGTTGGCAGGCGGTGGTGCGTGTGGGTGTTGGCAGCAGCGCCAGTTTGGTGGTGAACAGACTATTGTAAGTGAATTGGACTCCTAGTGATAGTGAATGTGAATAATTAGACTGGGAAGAAGAGGTTAGTTTTGAACATAAGATGCTTTTCTCATCAGAAAATTATTTAATTTACTCGTATGTTTTATTGTTGTTCCTTTTCTATTTTGCCACTTTTTTTTTTGGATTTAATCTTTATAATTCTTTTGGCTACAGCATATTAGGTGACATCCAATGACACTGGTGTTTGTATTCAACCACGGCTACAACCATTGTGCGATCAAATTAAACACTCTCTGTATTTATTGTTTTAACTCTATGATTTTCATTTCCATATTTTTTTTGTCTTTATATTAATATTATGAGGCTGATCTACTGAAAAATGGAATCTAACAGAGGGAACGAGAGTTTGAAGGAATGAGGAATCAAATCGAGGAATACACATCATAGAGGCAGAGGAGCATAACCTTGCAATCAGGGAATAAGAAGCAAATGCCACCTTGAAGGTATGAATTCTTAGATATAATTTGAAATAGTTGCTTGATATTGGTGATAGGAAGTCTTTATGGTATTCCCCTGTAGTTGTGGGGTTTAAATGTTGAAGTCTTATTCGTATTTCATTAGAACATCAGTTGGATGAGGATTTTTCGGTTTGTTTGACTTATTCGATGTCTTATGTTGCTTTATCCAGGATGCTTTTTTCCTACTAGTGGTAATACTAATAGTTCATGTGTTAGAAATTATTTTAACATATGATGATAGTGTTGAATATATTACAGTGGTTTTTGAGTGAGTTTCCTAGGAAGCTAAGGTTAGTTGATTGTTGTTTGTAGGACTCAGCTAAAGTGTGATTTTTGTGACCGACTAATCATGTAATGTGTGGAGATAACCTAAAATATGGTGATTTTTCCTACTAGTGAAAATTTGAGACATTTTCTTGTATTCATTTCTCTTAAACTAGGGAAGCTATATGTTTGAATACTAGTTTTGAGTCTCTAATTCTCTATGGAAAGCATGGCCTGGTTGAGTCTTTAATTCTCTGTGAAAAGCATTTCATATTAGAGTAGAGTTCAATTTCCTATGTCCTGAGACAATTAGATCACTGACCATTTACAAGTGCATCCATTAACTGTTATTTTTTTTTTTTCTAAACTTTAAGCCAAAACCTATAATGAAACCAACCTGTGCTCGATTGATGCACCTCATTTGATCTGTTGTTAGTCTGTTGTTATGTTAATCTCTTGGTTGTATAATCTGTATGTTAATATTTTATGTTTTTCTAGCAAGTTTTATCTCGATGACAGAATCCTATCACCGGAATCAGATTTTCAAGCATGAGTAATCAAATATTCTTGATGCAACAGAGGCACTCTTTAGTGTCAAATTCTATGTCAATCTTGTTGAAAATTTGTTCATTTTTTTGACACTTATCTTTACACCTGTTTCGGATGAGTTGAGTTTAACCTTGTTTTTTCAAAGCTATTCTTGTGGTGTGGTGCTTTTTAGAGCTAAATCAAAGTTATTTTTGTGATTTTTTGAATTCTTGATATAGTTGTAGCCCCTGTAGGCTTGTGTTTTGTTTTCTTAGATTATATATATATATAGTCTCTGAACTATATTTGTGCAATCTGGTTGTATCTGCTGGTATAGACATCATTTACCTGTTCATGTAATGAACTAGACTATTACTCACCAGAAAATAAGACAACACGCAGTGAAGATGTAACTTTAAAGAAATAAGAAACTGAGGAAAAGGGATGGGTTTCATTCTAGCAAAAACGACTATTACAAGGGTGACTTTTAAGTCACAAATATCATGGGTTACTGAATTACACAAGAAATTCACCACTAATCCCATTGCTCCTCCTCCCCTTTTTATATGTACAATGTTGACAAATGATCCCAACTACTCCCCTGTCAGCAACGTTTTTGGATTAAAATTTTGGAATAAATCAGGTGTTTGGCATATTACTTATAGGGTCTATGAATTATTCTTTATTTTGTAATGAACTGCTACTACTTTCACTCGATTTCTCACAACTTAAGCAAGAGAAAAATAAATCAGAAAGAACAGTAAAGAAAATGAGGGAATTTGGGCTGCTTTTTGTAAAATAAATCAGCTAGAACATTAAAAAATACAGTTAGTTAATTACCACATAATACCTAACAAAGCCTATCCCTCCTCTTTTTTATATGTCCCCTTTTTTTATGTTTGTTTTTTTGTAGTGCTAACAACTTCTTCAGATATGAGAGCACTCATTCTGTTGATGTGGGCAATAATGAAATTGAATTGATGGGTGAAAAGACTCATCAAGTCATGGTATGAGTATACTTATATATTTTGCTAAGATTACAAAATATATATATATATGGTAGTTAATATTTTTAGATTATTTATTTATTTGTGTGATTGAGTTGGAGGATAAGGGCATTAATCAAATGATTAACGTGGTATGGCATAATGTGAATTGAAATAGGTTTTGAAGCGATACCCTATTGGAGGGAATTGTTTGATTTACAAAGGAGAATATGCCAAAAAAATTATAATATTTGTTTACAATAATTATTTTATTATAAGTGTTGTTATTTGTTTTAGTTTTTTAAGTTTTAACAATTCAGACCATAATTACTAATACATATCTTAATGCAGGGACAATATATGGATAAACTTGAAGAATATAAAAAGGAGTTGAGATAAACCCCGACAAAGTCTACTTGAAATTTGTAGGTGGGCAAAAGAATAGAAAAGTTTATGGTTTAGGGAGTTCTTCACAAATTTACTACAAGAACGATCCTACTTCTCACCTTACTGCATAATGTATATCATCATTAGTTCTTCTTTGTCATGTTAGAGTTGATTTTTGAAACAATTAGTGTTATGGTTACTAATATTGTTTTTTAATACATTGATACAAAATTGATGATGATATTTTGGATATTTGAATAAAATTAACATTTTGGTTATTTGAATATATGTGTAGCCACTTTTTTTTTTTAATTGAAATTTGGCCGTCACTAAATTAAGGTCTCCAAATATTAATAGTCAGTCGCAAAAATTTAGCGACGGTAGATTTCTTATGGAGACTAATTGGTATGTTGCAATAATTAGACTCAGTAGTCGCTAGTTTGTTGCAAAAAACTAGTTTTGGAAGTCACAAAAATTAGTCGCTAATTCGTCCCAAAACAATTTAGTCTTTATAGTCGCAAAAGTTTAGCCTCTAGTTGCAAATCCATCGCAAAGAAATTAGTCTCTGTAGTCGCAAAAGTTGTCTCTTAGTCGCAAAATTTGGTCTTGTAGTTGCTAATCCGTCGCAAAAAGATTTTAAAACATTAGTTTCCGTAGTCGCTAATCCGTCGCTAATATTTTACGACGGACAATAATTTAGTTGCTAAAATTTAAGAGTTAGTCACTAAATGACAGTTGCAAAGTCGTTGCAAAATTTGTGACTATTGAAAAATTAGTCGCAAAAATGGATTTGCGACGAGGTCTTTGCCAACTAACCAAAGTAGTTGCTAATCCGTCGCAATTCCATTTTTGCGACGGATTTGCGACTACTTTAGCCGTCGCTAATACCCCTTTTTCTTGTAGTGTTAGCGCCTAACGCTAAGCATTAGCGCCTGGCGCTAATCAAGTTTTATTCTCGTTGAAACTCTGATTCGTTTTTTTATCCATTCGACTGATTTTCTTTATAAATAGCCTCTTAAAATTCTGTTTTCAATTCTCAACAATCATCAATTCTCATCAATTCTTATTCTTTCTAATTCTTTCTTCTCATGAATTCTCATCAAGAATTTCTTGATTCTCTCTTTTTCTAATCTAGCTTTTTACAAACACAATTCCTCATACATTAGCACTAGACACACCTAGCCAAGTTCGAGGTTGCCTTCACCGTAGACGTGAAAGGTTTTAATTTCTGTGGGTTTGGTCCCAAATCTTTCTTTCAATTATTTAATTTAATTGTTTTGTTTATTATTTTCCTTGAAGTTACTAACGTATGTATTTTGTTATTAGAAAGAGATACGAGACATCCAATTAAGTGCTTAATTTATTTATTGATATTATGATATAGAAATCATGTCTAGGTTGTTATTATGATTCCTAGTGTCATGTTAGGGCGTTTTGATCTTCCTAGTATCATGTTTAGGGTAAAGGTTATAATATCAAATATGCTTATTATGATTTTTATGATGCTTCCTATTTTTTTTCTTAATATTCATGTTAGGGCTAAAGCTTTGATTTTTATTGTTTAGTGATATGCTAGAGTTTGTTATTAATTTTGTTAGTATCATGCCTAGGATCTTGCTATTATTATGCTTTAGCGTTGATATGATTATGATTATTTTTATATTTATTATGATGATTATAATTTTGATTAATATTTATGATTATGATTATAATTGTTATAATTTATTATTATTGTTGCTTGATATTGTTATTGCTTGATCACGCCTTTTATTGCATGTTTAAAGGGAATTTGTACTTGTAATCACGATTAATAAGATAATAAACTATCTTGTTTAGGGTTAATTTGATTATAATTCAAGTGATCGACAATAATAGTTTATTTGTGCATTAATATTCAACCAACATAGATAAACAGGTTTAGGGTTAATCCTATTGATTGCATGTTAGTCAAAAAGCGCACATGAATACGATCAGAATAAAGTAGGGGCCTATTATAAGGTCGAGTTTAATCTCTTTTAGGTTGGATTTGTACCTTCATCCCCGAACTACCAGTCATGGTTCCAGACCTATTGGAGTTGACGATCTTCTAGATCGTTAAGGGGTGTAACCTTCACCCTGTGAACGGTTTACAAGTTCCTAAAACTTGTTGACGACTCTTTTGCTCTATCTTCTTTCCCTTTGGACGCCATCGTACTTTAATTAGTGTATGTTTACAATGGGGTTCAAGTTAGGGGTAATGCTTGAAATATTCCCTACAACCCCAAACATGAACCCCACTGTGATCATACACTAAAGTACGGTGACGTCCAAAGGGAAAAAAGATAGAGCATAAGAGTCGCCAACAAGTTTTAGGAACTCGTAAACCGTTTACAGGGTGAAGGTTACACCCCTTAACGATCCAGGAAATCGTCAACTCCAATAGGTCTGGAACCATGACTGGTAGTTCGGGAATGAAGGTACAAATCCAACCTAAAAGAGATTGAACCTAGCCTAATAATAGGCCTCTACTTTATTCTGATCGTATTCATGTGCGCTTTCTGACTAACATGCAATCAATTGGATTACCCTAAACCTGTTTAATCTATGTTGGCTGAATATTAATGCACAAATAAACTATTATTGGAGATCACTTGAATCTTAATCAAATTAACCTTAAATAAGATTATTAATTATCTTATTAAGCGTGATTACAAGTACAAATTCCCTTTAAACATGCATAAAAGGTGTGATCAAGCAATAAATAACAAATATAATCAAGCAACTAACATAATAATAATAATAATAAATAATAAATAATAAATAATAAATAATAAATAATAAATAATAAATAATAATAATAATAATAATAATAATAATAATAATAATAATAATAATAATAATAATAATAATAATAATCATAAATTATTATAACAATTATAATAATCATAATAATCATGTTGAAGCATAATATTAGCAAGATCCTAGGCATGATACTAACAAGATTAATAACAAACCCTAGCATGTCACTAAACAATAAAAATCAAAGCTTTAACCCTAACATGATACTAACATGAATATTAGGAAGAAAATAGGAAGCATCGCAGGAATCATAATAAGCATATTTGATATTATAACCTTTTCCCTAAACATAATACTAGGAATCATTGTTGTCATTCAAAACATCAAGCATCCTAACATGATACTAGGAATTATAATAACAACCTAGACATGATTTATATATCATAATATCAATAAAATTAATTAAAGCACTTACATGGATGCCTCGTATCTCTTTCTAATAACAAAATACACATGTTAGTAACTTCAAGGAAAATAATAAAAACAAACAATTAAATTAAATAATTGAAAGAGAGATTTGGGACCAAACCCTCAGAAATATCAAACCTTTCACGTCTAGGGCGAAGGCAACTTCGAACTTGGCTAGGTGTGTCTAGTGCTAATGTATGAGGAATTGTGTTTGTAAAAAGCTAGGCTTAGAAAGATAGAGAGAATCAAGAAATTCTTGATGAGATTTGGTGATTGAAAAAGGGGAGATATGACCTACCTCTATTTATACAGAAAAAAGAGGGTCGAAGAATAAGAAAAGAATCCGAATTCGAATCGAAATAAAACTCGATGGACAGCAGTTTTTGCGGATTTTGTTTTTATCATATCTTTTGATCCAGAAGTTCAAATAAGGCATATAATATGTCGTTGGAAAGCTATTGAGGTATAATTTCCAATCCAATTAGAATCAAATTAAAATATTTTGTAGATAAAAAGATATGGCCGAAATAGTTAAATGGTGTCAGTTTTGGATAGAGTTTAATATCTCATTCATATATTTTTCGTTATAGCTCGGATTTAATATTATAATATATCATTGGAAAGATGATTTCAAGATCTATCCAACCATATAAGATTTGGATAAAGATTATGAGGCACTAAAATAATATCTAACTGTCTTTGAACATCTTTAAATTCGAATAGAATAAGGATTTAAGAAAACAAAAGTTTTTGTAAAAGGAAAGTTTTTATTTAACTCAAATTCTTTAATCTTATCTTTTCAAAAAGGATAATTAAGATCTTTTAGAAACTTATATAGAAGCTTCTAATTAATCCTAATTAGTTTAGGAATAGGATTAGACCTTTGGACCCTCCACATGATCATTGGGTTGTAGGTAAAATCCGGTTCGAGCCCAGTTTAGCATTTTGGTCATAACTTCCTCATTATTCATCGGAATTGGGCTTATAATTTATCGTTGGAAAGGTCTTTTCAAACCCCATCCAACTACACCATTATTGGACCCATATCATGGACCAAACTAAAATAGAATGCACGTTTTTCAAAAATAGGGTAAGAAAAGAAATATTTTCAAAAACTAAAAGAAGAGATATTTTAATAAAAACATCCACATCACTAGACTTTTCACACTTTCACCTCATTCGATTATGATTCGACGCGAAAGGTACTCATCACCGGGCTTGGTTTTGGAGAGACACAAATGGGTGTCTACAGTACTTTAAGAAATTCATAATTTTGATGCGCAACCTAACCAATTAACGGTAAAAGGTCATTCATCACCAAGTTTGGGTTAGGATAGACATTTTTAGATGTCCACAAGGGTATCTATTTAAGTTTGAAAAATATTGAAATAACTTTAATTAAAAACAAATTGATGTCGGATTTCTAGAAACAAGATAAGTATATTTTCCATAAACTAATAACGTCAACTGAGAGGCTAAATTGTGTCAAGAAAGGGAGAGAAAGTATAAAGAGGGATAAGAAATAGAAGTGAGGGAAAGGAAAGAGAGACCTTTCATTTTTTTCCCATATAAATCTCTTCAACAAGAAAGATTTATTTTATTTAAAAAGAGGAAAGAGAATTTATCCAAACAAGGGAAAGTTTGTTACTTAGTTTTCTTTCCTTTTAAATCTTCTCAAGTAGTGTAAAGACTAATTTTATGTCACTTCTTTTTTTTTTTTTTTTTTTTTTTTCTTATACCTTACTGGGTTTGGATTTTTCTTCCTCGAAGTGATGCTTAGCATTTGGGTTATTCAGGTATGTTAATGCTTCATTTAATGCTATTTTATTTTCTTTCTCATGATTGTTCTTTTCAATTCATAAACATCATATCAAATTTTTATGCAGCAAGTTTATATGTATTTTCGTGGAAGTGGAAAAGCAGCTGAGATGAAGAAGCAAGCCGCGCAACAGACAATGATGTCAGCATTATAATCTTGAGTATTAAGAGAGTACACTGTACATATAGATAATTTACATTATTGCTTTTTGAAAACCTACACCCTCAATTCATGCTTTGCTTTTGTTCTTTTACACCACTTACATAGTATATTAGTTTTTAAAAACACTCTTCTTAAAACTTTGTTTACTTATTTACCCCGTCTTAACAATTGAAGGTGTGGTTGGAATTGGCCTTGTCTCACTTGATTCAACATTTTGTAACTTTATTGGTTATTATTCGTATGCTTCTCTCCTTACCGCTATGTATTTTTCTTTTATCTTTGTGGTTGCATTGTTTGGTGATTTTTAAATCACTATTTTTAGTTGTAAAACCAATAATTTGTCTTTATATGTAGCACCTGGTGTTGAGAACTTATCGTTAGTTGACTCAGTTAATTACTCAATTGTGAATACAAGTGTAATTGATGCATCCGTGTAGTACTAAAACTTCGACCCTAAGGTTGGTGTATGCCCCTATAGCTTGCATGCATCTCGTAAATGGCTTATTTATCTACAACGACGTGCTTGGTGCGCATAGGGCCCTTAAGAATCATATATCATATAAGCTTTGCAATTAAATGATTCTTTTGAGGTGTAACTCAGTTGCATGGTTGATAAAAAAATCTATCAAGACTACTAAATTGCATATATAGTTAACAAACTAAATAAATATGTTCGAGAATAATTTACCAATCTCCCAAATATGACATGATTTGAAACTTCTTTGATGTCGTAAAGCATTTAGACCCTAGAAAATTCTTTGAATATGTTGTCTTGTGTTTATTAATCAAATAATCTAAGAGTTATTAATCACTTTAATAACCTTCAGCTATAAAGCGTTCGGAGCATGATTAACAATTACTCATGTTCAATAGTCTCTCCCAACCCTACTTAAGGTTGTGCACGACATTTGAGTATTATATTATCAAGTCCTATACGCTAAAAGATCACAAATCATTATATAAATTATAAAGTGCAAGAGATCGTATATAAATTATAGAGAATAATACACGCGCAACGTCCAAAGTTGTACGTAACATTCCAATTAGCCATTAGACTTACGCACATAAGATGCGTACAAGCTTGACTTTTTGCATTTTTTTTAGTCAAATAATGCCCATGTGCCCTAACTCTAAACTCTATATCTATAATTACGAGTGGCAATTTATTTGTAAAGGTAATAAGAAATCTCATAGGACCTACACTTAGTTGCTTAAAGTATTGACACGATATATCATTCCTCTCCTTTCTCCCAAATCATTAGCCTAATTAATCATATCATTATCGCTCGTGGTTCCTAAGGTAGGAGTTTGTAGGCGTGTGAAGTAGAGGTTGACAAATCATATTTATACAGGATTTAAAGGAACGCTTATGATACTCTTAGTTGCTTTATAGTCATTATTGTTGTTTAATTTATAGGGTAACTTTTATATAAATTGTCACATTGTGCAATATTACCCTCCATTTGAAATTTTCTCTTTTTTCAGGTGATTTCACAGTTATTTAGATGCTTTTAGTGTACTTATAGTCGTATAAGTTGTTAATCAAATGGTTTGTATTGAACACAAGATGTTTTTTCTTGAAAAAATTTAATGTTCGCTAATGGAGTAATGGTCAACGTTGATTCTTGAAGCATTTAATTTAATTTATAAATTGCCTAGGTTATTGATTTGATAATATCATGGCTTGTTGCAAGCGATTTGGGTTAGTCGGTATTACAAAGCTCTAGTGTAACAAGATTTTGGGCCTTGGCGTTCTTAGCTTAGGAAGCAAGGCATCGCGACCAACACTACTACAAAACATGCCTTAGAGACCTGTTACATTAAGCATAAGAAACCTCTTCTTAGGTCTTTAGCTCATAGGCCACTTTGATTATGAAACCTCGTGAATGAAACATGTCTCTATGGAATCTATAAGATACCTAAGAAGTGAGACAACAAGTTTCTTGTGCGTGATTCCCTACCTTATATATAAGTAGAAAATAACTCTTAGGAATAGTGTGCTACCAACTATACCCTCAAAAATATGTAAAAAATTGTGTACAAAAATGTATATTTACTTTTTTACCCTCATTAATATGTTTACTCTCATTAATATATTTAATTGTTTTTTTTTTCATTAAACATACCATCAATTAATACAAAGTTTTTTTTAACAAAAACTTGTAATGCCTTTTTTTTAAATAAAATAATTATAATGTTTTGTAATTCATATGTTATTAATATTATTTAAAAAGGAAAAAAAATTGTATGTACGAAGACTTTGTTTATTACCAAGAGATGATTTATTTTTACTCCTTCGTGGTTGCTCTTCTTATTTACAATTTTGTTGTCCTTTAATTACAAATATTGTTAAGGTTTATTAGCTTTTCAATTGTACATTATTTGATGGCACGTTCATAAACAACGTGGAATTTAAATGACATTCATATTAAATAATGATATTTGAGCAAATGTTATCAAGAGGTATAAATAACTTTAAAATCCTAAAATCGAGGGACATCGATGATAGAAAAAAATGTATTAAATATGGAGAGAATGTAAGAGGAAAAATATAACTAAGTGGTTATTGCTTTAGTATTAGATATAGATATAGATATAGATATAGATATTAGATGCTCGTAGAACATGGAACTTACATTATTAAGTTTATAGCTACAACGAACATTTCACATACAAGTATTATTACTCCGTATGACCAAGCTCAAAAAAAATTCGTTTGAAGAAAAATACGTTAAGTATTATTGATGCAAATCAATTAAGAATTCTAAACTAGCTTAAGATATGAAGGGATACAAATCAATTAAATATTATTTAATAATAATTTTGAAATAACACTGTCAAATGGTTGGGATTGATTCAAACTAGGGGTAGTTATGTCTTTTAGCAGTCAAATAGCTTAATCATGGTTAAGTAATTAACAAATTGTTTAACTTAAGTTACCATTGGCTTATTATTATTATATCGTGATTACCATTGATAAACAAAAGTTTCAAAGTTTATCAATGAGAAAAAATAAAAGTTCATGATTACCGGGGAGAATTTCCCAAAATAATATTTGCATAAAGTATTCTTTTCAATCTATCTATATATGTAATAAAACAGAGGATGCTCAACCTACAACTTGAAACATACAGATCACTATGTGGTTAAAATATTTCCCGGTTATTTTTCTTACCTTAAAAATATCAACTAAATCTTATTATGATATTGTAATTCACTATAAATATGTATAATTAAAAAATAAATATTTTTATACTAATAAGATCAATTAGTATAACAAAATATATTAATACAATATACATATATTACACTAATAATATTATAATTTCTTTCATTGATTGCACAATATCTTTATAAATTAAGTTATGTAATAATAATCCTATAATAGTGATGCAATATTAGTGATTTGGCCAGTTAAAAAAATTGATATTATTACCAATTTACATACACATAATACTATCACCCTAAGATACAATAATTAAAATTTGCAGTTTTGTCATTTATTTTTAAATGGCTTATGACATGATTAATGATTTCATCCCTCTCAATGAAAATTGGAAATCAAAGTTAGAATTGTTAGAATTTGGTACGATCCAATCTCGCCCATTTCCGCTATTCTAAATAAAGTAAAGAGTTTAATTTTCAATACCAAAATAGTTTTTAAACCTTATGTGTGTGTATATATATATATATGTTACATATGGATAATTTTTTGTTAATATCTTTGACATTCTATAATTTTAGTAAGTTACAATAATATGTTGACGAAAATATTTTATCAAACAGTATTAATTTGCACATACTTAATAAAATATAAATTAAATTAGTTTAAAACGTACTATTATTAAAAACTCATACATATTGAAAACATTCTAAAACGTTTATAATGTTTTACAAAATTGCAGCATTATCATGTCAATATACATTGTAAATATACTTTGTAATATATTCTATACACTGTCAAAATATTATTGTTTTACCATTGTCAAATTTCACACAAAATTACAAATAAGAATCTACACATATTTACTCAAAATAAAATCCTTAATAAGTTTAATTAAATGATGGACATAGACCCATCAATCTGGTCGGGTTATTTCGGATTACGGGTCATTACAGGTTGGGTCACTTTATTTAACGGGCCAAGAAATGATCAACTCTAACCCAAAGTTTTGGGTCAACCTAACGGTTTAAAAGGACTTTGTTATTTTTTTTGTGTGTTTAGAAATTTAGATTTTCAAGCCTACTTAGCTATTTTCTTTTTCAATTTTAATCGTATATTCTTACTAATATTATTTTTAGCCATTACATACCTATTACAGAATTAAAATTGTCGCAAAAGAACATTAATCCTAACTAATAAAAAATGATAATAAAAAACATTTAAACGTTACAAAATTAAAGGAAGAGGTTAGGCTGGCCAAGCTTACGTGGCATGACGATAATGTGGGTTTTGAATGCAATTGGTGTGGATACATAGATGATGTAGGAATTGTTATTATGAATCTGTGTAAGAGTTATATGAGATGGATAAATGAGATAAAGAAATGAATGTTAGATGGTAGACAAATGATCAAACTCAATCTATAAACTAGATATTAATTTTAAAATAAGTGTACTTTTTTTAATATAAAAAAGAAGAACCATTAAATGGGTCGTCGGGTTAGACCCGCATGGTTAAGGCAAAAAGAAACATGAATATAAATGGGTACACATTATTGTGATAGTGATTGTTACGAAATAATGAATAACACAAGGGTTCACAATTGTGTATTAAATTAACTACTATAGTTTTAATCTATAAGATTTACTCGTAATATTTCACTTTTAAAAACCGTGCAATTGCACGGGTTCTATACTAGTACCTGTAGACACCTAAAAATGTCTCCCCAAAACCAAACCCGATGATGAACAACCTTTCACCGCCATTATTGGTTGGGTTGAGTATTTAATCTTAGGAGTGCTTAAATCCATATTTTCATTTCATAAACCAGCCCAATTTCTAGTCCATTTCCCCAAACCATAACTTATTTTCCTCTTTTCGTGCCTTTAAACCCAAAATAATTCATTTCGTGTCCTTTAAAATCATTCATTTCGTGTCCTTTTTATAAAAACGTTTGTTCCAGTTTATTTTGGTCCATAATTTTGGTCGAATGATTGAATAGTTGGATGGGGATTTAAAAGAGCTTTCCAACGATAAATTATAAGCCCAAATCCGAGTTATAACGAATAAGTTATGACCAAAATATTAAACTAAGCCCAAATCGAACCTAAGCCCACCTTACCTACGACCCAATGATCATGTGGAGAGTCCAAATTATTTAATCCTATTCCTAAACCAATTAGGATTAATTAGAAGCTTCTATAAGTTTCTAAAAGATCTTAATTATCATTTTTGAAAAGATAAGATTAAAGAGTTTGAAATTGAAAAAAACTTTTTTTTTGAAAGTCCTAATTCTATTCGAATTGAAAGACGTTCAAAGATAGACAGATATTATTTTCGTGCGTCATAGTTTTTATCCAAATTTTATATGGTTGAATAGCCCTTGAAATTATCTTTCCAATGATATATTATAATATTAATTCCGAGCTATTACATAAAAGATATGAAAAAATGTCAAACTCTATCCAAAACTTACACCGTCTCACTATTTCGGCCATATATTTTATTATACAAAATATTTTAATCTGATTCTAATTGATAGAGAAAGTAGACTTCAAGATATTTCCAAAGATATGTTATTTATATTATTTTTATTTCTGGATCAAAAGATATGATAAAAACAAAAACCGCAAAAACTGCTGTCTATCGCAAGAGTTTTATCCGATTCGAATTCTTATCTTTTCTTAATTCTTCGACCCTTCTTTTTTCATTATAAACAGAGGTCATATCACCCTTTTTTCAATCATCAACAAGCTTGATCATCAAATAATTCTCTTCTCCCTCTTTAGCCTAAACACTAGCCTCCCTATTATTCCATAATTCCTTCCTTAAGCAGTCCAAGGAGTTCATACAATACCCAAAGTTCTATACTTAAACCAAGGCGTGAAAGGTATAATTGACTGAGGGTTTGGACTAAATCAACTCTACTTTTTATTTAATTTAATTGTTTCAATTTGATTTATATTTTTTTTTATTGAAGTTACTAACAATTTATTCATGATGTAACAATTTTAAGGAATGCGCGGAATGTGAGTAATTGATTCACTTAATTACTCTTATTTTTATATTGCTAGTATCATGATTAGGTTTATTTATTATTTGATTTGACTAACAATTTATTGTTAAATTGCTTCCAATATTAATGTTTATTCTATTGTTATTTATTGATCACAATATTACATGTTTAAAGGGAATATGTATTTGAAAATCATGCCTAATAAGATAATTTGGACGACCGGTTTATGTTCCTTTTAATCTTTTTGTTAATCAAGTGATCACAAATTTTAGAATTATATGTTGCATTAATATTCAACCAATTTAGCTTAATAATAGTTTGGAGTAAATTGAATCTTTCTTTGTTTGCCTTTGAGATCGCATGAATCACTTTTCACTATAAGAATCGAGTAGAGGCCAATACGGGCGAATGTGACTCCATGACTAACTTCATACCATCATCCCCGATCCTCCTTTCGTGGTTCCGAACCATATGGAGTTAGTAATCTCATGGATTATGAATGGGGTGTAACCTTCACGGGTTAATTGTTGTTGCCTATCGTTGTCCCTTTAATCGTGGTTGCCTTTTATGATCCGTGAACGGTTTACAAGTTCCTTAAATACTTGTTGGCGGCTCCCTACTTTCCTTGTCCCTAATCGTATTATGTCAATTCCCCACTTCCTATGAGTGCCAAGCATATTCACAACATGCTTTAACGTAGGCGTACTTCGAGCGACGCCTACAATACCAAACTAAAAAGATTTTTTTTATATATATTATTATTTAATTATCATATTATTACGTCAAAATGTTCTCACTAGACAAAAAACTTTAGGTAATTTTGCGAAGAACTACCATTTAAATGACGGGTTTTGTAAACAACAACCATTTAAAAAAGAAATTAAAACAACTACCATAAAAATAAAAAAAGTTTGAGTAGCACTACCTTGACAATTATTCCGGCGAGAATCTCTGACAATGGGCCCCACGAATCACACTTTTCCTCCAAAATTCTTCCTCTCTCCTCTATATTTATTTGATAAACTTCGTTTGCCCCTTTTTGCCTTAGTTTAAAAAATTTAAAACCCTACTTAATTGCATTTGATTCTAAGCAAGAGATGAAGGTAAATTGTTAGGCGAACTCAAGTCAAGATAATGCATGTCTCATTACCAATTTTAATTGACTTAATTTCTTAATTGAATCTTCAAATTAGGGTTCTTGGGGAAAAACTTAAAATTGGGGATTTTTAAAATTGAGGGTTATGGGGGCAATTAATCTTTATTATCTAATCTAGAGTACATGCGTCATTTCAGGTGGGATTTTAGGAGGGAAAGTGTAATTCGTGGGGCCCAGTAACGGAGATTCTCGCCGGAATAGTTGTCAAGGTAGTGCTACTCAAAATTTTTTATTTTTGTGGTAGTTGTTTTAAAAAATAATAATTGAATGGTAGTTACTTTCAAAACTCATCATTTAAATGGTAGTTCTTTGCAAAATTTCCAAAAATTTATTAAAAATAATAATTCGATGCATCGTCCAAGACATTCACTTGTTTAGAAATGAAATAAGCACATATATTAGTAGTAACAAGTCCAAACTATTCAGTACTTGTATCTATTGTTTGTTACTCCGTCCGGCCCATAATACTTGGGATGTTGGGGTTGACACGCAGTTTAAGAAAACTACAAGTGGGTCCATTTTTTTTTGAAGCAACAAGTGGGTCCATTTAAAACATTTCTTTATTGTGTAAAATATTCTTTTTTGTATTTTTATATTGTAACTAAACAACAAGTGAAGTAGTGAGGAGAGAGAAAATGTGGGATTTCATTGGGTTTGGTCTTTTAAGGTTATTGGTCCCAAAGAGAGTATAGGAAAATATATTTTTATCAATGGTCCCATTCTATATTTTGTAACATGTCTGGCATTTTGAGACAGACAAAATTGAGAACTATGTCAGGTATTATTGAGACGGATGGAGTATAAAATAATAAACCTACATTAATTATATACATTTGGTGTGGTCAAGCTCTACGTTACCTAACCAAAGTATAAGCGTCCAAAAAGATTCGTTTAAATGAAACACACATGAATAAGACAAGTATAGCAAATTTACAATAAATCAAAATACTATACATAATTATACCGAGTACATGCTACTTTAATGAACATTGTTAATTAAAATGTTCAGTGGGTCGAGATAGAGGCAGGGTGGATCACTTCTAAAGGATTGAGGGATGGGCAGGTTAAATTAAAATTTAAGTGGGGTAAGTCAAGTCGAGACTAGGGTTTTAAACATTAGGTTAACCGTGCCGTAAAGTCTTAATTAACGGCATGGGTAATAGTTAGACCTATTACTCATCAAAAACACGATCTGTAACTGTACCGTTAAGGAATAGTTAACTGCAATGATTATTCACTTCTTAATAGTATGGTTACCGGTTAATCACAAATCATTAAATAAATTTGAATCAAACTTTGTTGCTCTTCCAAGAGTTTAAAATGTAATCTATTAACCTATACAAAAAAAAGCAAATCCTTCCATGACACTTGTCATTATCTAGTAAAAACTTTTCCCGCCCATTTCGCTTTTTTTTTTTTTTTATTTGCAAAATCTTTAAGTAAACTACTTATACCGTGTGATATTTTCTTTCTAGTTTGACAAACATATTCAATATATACCCAAATGAAATATTTTTCTGAATATCTTTGATATACTTTATATTTTGTAATATTATTATAAAAATATTTAGCAACCGTGCATTGCACGGGATTTTAACTTAGTAACCGAATTAAATACAAACAATATTAAACTCCAATTTCCTTAAAAAAAACTCCAATTAGTTGATTACAAACCAACAAAGATTCTTTTAGGGTTAACTTAGTAACCGAATTAAATACAAACAATATTAAACTCCAATTTCCTTAAAAAAAAACTCCAATTAGTTGATTACAAACCAACAAAGATTCTTTTAGGGTTAACTTACTCAATTATATATATTTTCCTCAAAATATATATTTTTCCTTAAAAATAAATATTGAAAATACATTTTTTTCCTCAAATTAAATAAATAAAAATATATTTTTTTATTAAACAATTAACCATCGGTTAACCTTTACTTAAAAGTGTAACCATAATTATAACCATTAACAGCTATATTTAATGATTTAGTAAATTGTAACCGATTATTTTTTTTTTGTTCGGTTAATTGTAATCGTTTATTTCTTATGGTTCGTGTTTCGGGGGTTTTTGTCCCTTGGGAGAGTTACAACCCTGAAACTGGATTCAACTGAGGATGCCTGTACCTGCAAAGCAAACGGACCGCCGGATGGTCGGTGGTCCGCCTCCGAAAATTAAGTTAGTAAACGTTCGGTAATAAAACGTGCGGAAGTAAAGTTTATCTGCTCGGATTCCGAGCTCAGGTAAAGTGCTGTGTGTTCCTTGAAAACGACAGCTCTATGGTAAGTGACGTATTGTCTCGTATTGCGTGTCAAAATTCTCTTTTTTGTCATAAATGACATAATGTCCCTATTTATAGGGTCCTTTTGAAGAGTGTGACTTCCTAGGATCTGGTGACCTAGGAATTAGGTCACGCCGTTTTGCGGCGCCTCGGGATTTGGGCCTTAGAAGGCCGCCATTCCAGGGCCAATGCCTGAGTGACACGTGTCACTGTGCCCAAAAGGATTCTGAAGCACTTTTTGAGTGACACGTGTCGCCACCTGAATGGTCCCTGCTGGACCTTCAGTCCACGTAGGACGGAGAAGAGTCCACCCTCCACGTGTCATCATTCCATAGGTCCAAATGGCACCTATACGGAGGACACGTGGCGCTTTCTGATTGGGCCACCTGGCCGGGTATAAAATACCCAAATCATTTGCCCCTCACAGGGGTCACGTGCATTGCACATGACTCCTGTGACAGGTGTCAGTATCTGAGTGGTCAGATTCAAAAATTACTGGAGGGAAAAAATTAGGGTTTTACCCCCCTATAAATAGTGAGGTTTGACCCCCCCTTGGATTCACACCTTGGCGAATCTCTGGAGAATCTTGGACTTTTTGACTTAAAGAATCTCAAAATTCCCTAAGCGTTTTTCAAGCATCCGACACTCGGCCAACAGTCCGACCGTTCTTAAATCAACCAGGCGTCTTTCTCCCTTCTTCTAAGGTAACGCCTGTTTTTTTTTTTACTCTTCATTTTTTCTTTGTTTTTAAAAAAATGGCTCCCCAATTGCATGCGGCACGGCGTAGGATAGTGATCAGCCGGTCACCGGGGACGCCTGAATCTAGAACTAGCAGTGCCGAATGCTTGGCCAAAGACCCTGCTTTGCAAACTTCTCCGAATCCGACCGTTTCCGTGTCTGTGCAGGACACTATGGCCAGAATCAAAAGAACAGCAAGGCAGTGTAGCTCCGATGGAGTTTTCTACCATTCGGATCTTTTGCAGGCCATGCTGCGCGTCCAAGGGCTCAGGCAACCCCTCAAGGAGAAATCCAAAGAGGTAACAGCCGCTAAAGCTCGGGCCGAGTCTGCCTTGGATCGAGCTCAATTTGATATTGCTCAGAATGAGTATCTGACGCTTGATATGATGTATTCGCAGGCGGAAGCCAATATGCAGGTGAAGAAGGACCTGGACTCGGCTCGCCTGCGCATCACTTCCCTTAAGAAAGAGATTACAACTCTTAAGGAGAAGCTCGAGCCTCTTCAAGATGCCAAAGAAGAGGCCGAGAGAGCCAAGCAGAAGGTGGGCCGCCTGGAGCAGCGCCTCAGCAACCAGGAGCATCAGCTGAAGTCCAAGTTTGAGTCCGTGGCTGATCAAGAGAAAGAGGCTCTTGTTAAGCAAATGATGAGCGATTATGAAGCCATCATGCGGGACACTTGGGCGACTGTATAGCCGGACTCGGACTATCAGATTTGGAAATCCAAATTTGACGAAGCCAGCAAAGCATTCGACGCTCGCCTTATTGAAGAGGCTGAGAATGCTGAGGCCGAGGAAAGTTTCTGGGTCCGACTCTTCTGGGGAGTCGTCCTCTGGTGGCGAGGAGGAGGATCAGGCGGAGGAGCAAGAGAAAAAGGATGAAGAGCAGCCGAAGGACGACAGGCCGGCTGCCACTGAAGAGGCTCTCCCCTGATCATTTAAGCTTTTATGCTTTTCTGCGGCCGAATGGCCATGTACTTTTCTTTTCCGGACTGCGTGCCGAGTATTTGTATCTTTACCGACCAAGGGGTCGGGTAATTTGACAATCTTTCTGGCTTTGCCAGATAACAATCTTAACCAATCGTCTGGTGACGATTGGTCTTTTTAATTTGAATCATTCGGCCATTTGGCTGAAGTTATCCATATTGTTGTCCTTTACATTTTGAATTTTTCATTGCATGTTTTTTGCGAAGTATTATAACCTGTATACCATGCGAATGTTCTTGCCCCTGGACGGATGTCGAGTGGTTTCGGTTTATTGGATTGATTGACTTAGAAATTTTTGATACTTAGAAGAGTATGCATGGTTTCTAAGTCAATCAATCACTATGGTGATTGCCCCAAACCACGCGGCAGACGTCCATCCAGAATTGGCAAACATAAGTGTTCATTCGGCCATTGGCTCGAACTAACTCAAATTTCCAACTTAGCTAATTTGCTAAGGGTAAACCTCCGCTTGTTCTGCCCCATAAGCAAAAACAAGCGCCTCCGGCCATATGCCTCTTTGAGATAAAATGCTAAGTTTGTAACTTAACCAATTTTCTTTTAAAAATAATTGTCCGCCTGTCGTGCCCCATAGGCAAGGATCAGGCGTCATCCGACCAATAGCCTCAATAAGTGCTAAGTTCTAAGTCAATCAATCAAATATTCCGCCTGTTTTGCCCCTGAGCAATAACAGGCGCATCCGTCTTTATGCCTCGCTTAGCCTCTACTTATGAAACAGTGACCATTTCTGAACTGCGCTAGATAGAAAATTCAGGTCTTTTAGATTTCACTTTCGATTAAAACAAACGACTGCGAATGCTGCCTTAGCATTTGGTAGGGCCGCTTGATATATTCGTAAAGCAATGTGCCACCCAAATGGGAGATGCTTCTCCTCGACGAATTCGCCCGAATCGACGTCGCCGGTTATCTGACTCATGTTGGAGCAGACGGTCATACTCACGTTGGAGCATACTGTGACCATTCGGTCTCTTTTTGTTTATTAACATCCTGCCATGGGCCTCATCATGATTTTATTTGGCCTTAGGCCTCTTAAATGATTAAGTAAATATTCGTCAAGTGTTGGTGTAAACTTGATGAATTTCGTAGGAACGACTGTTCTAATATTCGTCAAGTATTGGCCGTCTGTATTTGGTACAGGCGACACTTAAAAAACTTAAATAAAAAGATAAGTTGGGAAATGAAGGAATATTCTCATTAACAAAACTTGAGATTACTAAATTGAGGTCTTTACATTCGTACTTAGAAGTAGTACTTTTTCAAGTTGTCTACATTCCATGTTCTGGGCAGCTGCCTGTCGTCTGGTTCTTCCAGGCGATAGGTGCCGTCTCTTACCTCCTCATAGATTCGGTAGGGGCCTTCCCAATTTGGGGTTAGCTTTCCCTGTTCATTCGCCCTACCGACTGCCTCTATTTTCCGTAGCACAAAGTCCCCCACTTTGAGAGGACGCTTGTGTACTCTTTTGTTGTAAGCCCGAGTCATTCTCAGACGGTATATCTCATGACGCAAGGCAGCATTGCCCCTGCGCTCTGGAAGTGAGTCCAATGCTAGGCGCATGGCCTCCCAATTCGCCTCTTCATCATACAACATGATTTGAAGGGTCGGCTCATAGTGCTCAATGGGCAGAACAACTTCTGCACCATACACCATTAGGAATGGGGTTTCTCCCGTTGCCCCTTTAGCAGTTGTTCTGATGGACCAAAGGACGTGTGGTAATTCATCCGCCCAAAGGCCACCAGCCCGCTCAATTTTCTTTTTAATCCCGTTTCAGATTAACTTGTTGAAGGCTTCGACCTGGCCATTTGCTTGCGGCCGGCCGACTGATGCGAAGAAGCTTGAGACCCCCTGGTCTCCCAGCCAAGTCTTGAGTTGAGGCGTCTCAAATTGAGGACCATTGTCAAAAACCATAGACATGGGCACCCCGAAACGAGTGATTATGTTCCTCCAGATAAAGGAAATGACGTCTTTAGTCTTGATGTTTTTTACTGCCTCAACCTCTACCCACTTGGTAAAGTAATCCACAACCACCAATATATAGCGCTTGCCGCCTGGTGCAGTTGTATATGGCCCCAGAATGTCCATGCCAAATGGCAAAGGGTATTGGGCTGTGGATGGCCGTCAGGTCTGTAGCCGGACGATGGATGAGCTTGCCAAACTTTTGGCACTTGTCACATTTTTGTACCATTTCCATGGCATCCGACTCCAGAGTTGGCCAAAAGTAAAGCCGCCTGGCCTTGGCCGCGAGGGATCTGCCGCCTATATGGGAGGCGCAAAATCCCGAATGCAACTCTTTGAGGACTTCCTTCCCCTTTTCAGGGGTAACACACTTCAACAGGGGTTTCAAAAAGCCAGCCCTGAAGAGTTCTCCTTGTCGCAACTCGAAGTTAGCTGCTTGTTTTTTTAGAACAGCCGCCTCCCGTGGTGAGTCAGGGAGCGTGCCGTCTGCAAGATAGGCCCGGATGCTGTCTGACAAGGGAATAAACGCATCGTCAATTGTCTATCCCTAGATCAAATACAATTTATACAACCTAAACAAACCTAATACTAGTATAAGGCAAGCATAGGGGTCGAACCACAGAGAACGGTAAACACCACCAAATGCTATCGACAATTAAGCTAGTCCGGAATAGGGGATAAACAAACTAAAGTCTAAAAATGCTAAAACAAGAAATAAAACATTAAGGGAAATGGTTTAGGTATAGCATTCACTTAAACATAAACAAAGGCATAGAAATTGAATTAATTATGAACTAAACATGCTTGAATATCGAAATTAAGAATCCAATCTAGCCGCCTTCCGGGGTCAATTGGCTTCTCCTAACATAGCCTCTATGTTTCCACATTAGAACCATATACTAGGAGGTACTATTAAATAACAATCGATAGTAATGAACCTTAACTAAGTCAACTTCCGTTTCTTGTTAGCAAAGATTCACCTTTAATCAACCAACAATGTGCACTTGCAAGAAGATTAAAGAATATCAAGCATATAAAGACTTTAATCACAAATAAATCAATTCTAAACCCTAGAACATGCTCAAGGTCCAACTACACCACAACCATCCCCTTAATGGGGAAATTACTCACTAATCATGATAATAACAAGATTAATCAACAAAGAATCAAGAATCAACATGATCAACAAGCAATACCAACAACTAAAATAATAATCAAAATAAACAAATAAAAATAGAGGAGAGAGAGTAAGAAATTGCTCATTAATTGAAGATGAAGATCTACAAAGGATTGAACAAGCTCCTTCTTCAAAATCCAAGTTCATTAATGAAGAAAACCTCACTTTCTCTCTCTACCAAAGAAGACTAATCCTAACCTAACCTAAAACTAATTAGAGAGTAGAATAATTGGTAATTGTTTTTCCCCCCAAATTACCCCAAAAAAAGGGTATATATACCAAGCTAATAAAATACTAAGTAAATAATACAAAAGAAAATAAATTAAAAAGGAAAAGTAAAATAAGAAACTAATTATAAAAATAAAAGAAAGAAATAAGAAATAGGAAAAGAAAAGAAAGAAATAAAAAATAAAAGAAAAAGAAAATAAAACCAAAAACCAATTTCCACAAAACCAACAGACTCCCACTGTTCTTCTTCGAAATTTGGATGTTCTAAAAATGGGGTTCAATCCCCTACTTCACACCCATCAAAATCCATCATCAAGCTTCATCAAAGAATCATCACCGTTCATTCTCAACAGCCATAATCGATCATCAAATCAAGGCCATTCTATCTTCATTAAAACCCATGTGTGAAGCTCGTGGAGCGGTTCGGTCGAACCATGGGTTGGTGCGGCCGAACTACGGGGTTGGTTCGGTCGAACCATAGGTATGTTCGACCACTCCTCTTCGATTAACGAAACCCACAAAGTCTCTGACTCGAACTTTGACCGAACCACCAACGGTTTGCCCGAACCCGATTGAAATCGAATTTGCTCTGATTTGGGGCTGTTGCTGTGCGAATTGGTGATGAAATGGCGCAATTGCTGCTGTAATTGATGCTGATGGTGGCTGCTCTATTGCGCGGTGGTGGTAAGGTGGGATGCGGAGAGGGAGTACTTTCGCTGGTGGCTTTGATTTGCTGCTGTTTTGTGCTGATTTTGGTGATGTTGGCTGTGATGCGAGGGACGATAGCAGGTCGCAGGCTGCTGCTATATGTGGAGGAGATGGTAGCTGGCGATTTTGGCGGCTGACGGTGGCTGGTTTTGAGGTAATGGCTGTTGTGGGTTGCGTGAGGTGGAGCAGGGGTTGTGCTGCTGCCGTTGCTATTATTGTTGTTGTTGTTGTTGTGGCTGGTGGTGGTTGTGAGTTGCGAGGTGAGGGCGGTGCGTAGGCAAATTGGAGAATTGGGCGTGGCTGATTGGTGTGGTGAAGGGTAAAGTGAAATGTGGGGTGTAGGATACGGGGCAGCAGCAAGGCAAGAAGCAAAGGAGTTAAGGAAAGATGTGTTGGATTTTACTTGTTAGATTGAACCTTAACTTTGGACCTTCAAATATAACTTTGACTTGAGACACATTCCTCGTCTCGGACACAAACCTACACAAACAAAACCGAAGGAAGGAATTGGGAAAAAGAATAAAATAAAATAAAATAGAAAATAAGAGACATAAAACTAAACTAATAAAAATAAAACAAAAACTATACAGGCAAATAAAGTAAAATAAAATACGAAAATAGACTAAAACTAATAAAATAAAGAAAATGAACTAAAACGCACCAAAATTACCAAAATAAACTAGAAATATTATTAAGAGAAAACAAGAGAAAGAAAGGGGAAAGTAAGATAAAATAAACACGAAAATGACTTTAGAACTACTCCCTAAGAGTGACATAAATGTCACTCATCAAATTCCCCCAAGCTAAACCTTTGCTCGTCCTCGAGCAAAGCTAAGGCAAAAGAGAACAAGATGGAATTATTAAAGGCAAAAGAAACAAAATAGAAACAAAGAAAAAGAATGTACACTAACTCACTGTCGTAGGAATCACGGATGCATTTAGCGTATGCATCAAGCCCTTTAAACCCCTATGTCGCCAAAGAGGACGAGTAAGCTCTCGTGAGGGTTTCCTAAGAGGTTTAACCCACAACTCTCGACAACACATAACATTCAAGGCAAAGGTGAAATCAAGAAAACTCGAGTTTTGATATTTCAAACCAAACACAAACAATGGGCTAAATGCACAAGAATACAAACCTTTCTAGACATTAAAGGTAGCCAAGCAAAAGAATAGTTAAGGTTGGTACACACATAAAGCATGCAAAGGGTAGAGAACTTAGAGGGACTTACACTCCTCCTTATCTCCAACCAAACTCCCGCATCCTCACTAGTTTTGCATCCACTTTTAAGGTGATATCTCGAGATTCCTCGAAGGAATCGGAAGAAATAATTAATGAAAAACATTTAGGCTACCCGACATCTTGGCATTGATAGCTCGCTCAATAGGCTTGGCTTGATTACCCTCCATCGGTAGTAACTAAACCTCACTAAGGTCAAAAGGTCTTAAAAGGGTTGAAACGTTTAGGCTAGGGTAAAGGGTGTGGAAATAAATTTGGAAATTGGTGGTAAACTTAGAAGTGAAGCAAGGTTGATCATTCCTCAATTCTAACTCAATAAACTACCAACTTTCAAATCAAAAATTCTAGCAACTCTTCCTCCAAGCTTAATCTTTTTCAACCAAACAAAAAATATTTTTGTATTTTCTCAATATTCTCTTCTTTTTTTTTTTTTCATTTCTTTTTATTCTTTGCTCTCGCCTCTTTTAACTTTGAGCGGCTTTTTCTTTCATTTCCTTTATTTTCTTCTCATTTACTCAACCCATTCAACATAACAAATATAAACACAAGTACCAAAATTTGAGTTTTTTCACTTCTTTTTCATTCTTTTTCTCACTTTCATTAACCAAAAATACAAATCAAGTCCCAAGAATGCTTCACAAAAACTAATAAAGGTGAAAATAAAGCAAAGGTCCATTGGTTTGTAATGTGGTTATTCCAAAGAAGGGAAAATGGCTCAAATTGGGTTACTAAATGAGCAAATGCAAAAGAAAAATAAAAGAAAAGAAAATAATAAAACAAAACAAAAATCCTAATTGCCTTTGTCTTCCCCTAGGTTGGTTCGGTCTCGATCTTGGGTAGATTAAGCCAAATTCTCGATATAAGCTAGCAATGCCAAGGATCCAAACGCCACACATGCAAGAAATGTAGAAGGCTAGAACAAAATAGACACATCCTCACAAAAATGACGGTAGTGGAGTAGCAAAAATCACCTTTAAAGCTTCAACTAGCTAGAGAGCGACAACCGTCTTACCACAAACCAAGTGAGCTAAGGTCTCATAGCCCTTAAGTTCTACTACCTTGGCAATGTTATATGTGTGAACCAACCTCGACATTCAAGTGCACAAAAACCTCTAACAACTAGCAAAGAGGGTATTCTAGGTGCTAAAGCCCAATTATGTCCAATTTTAAAACAAAACATTTTGAAACTTGCCTTGAATGCCATGGAAAGACACTATACACACAAATATTCACAAAACCAACAATACTCAAGAATGCATATACAATAGTGGAATATGAAAGCATGATCAATCAAAACTACATATACCAAAAGTCAACTCAATAAGGCGCTCATGGCCATCCAAACATAGAAAACCAATCTCAATAATAGGCTTTGGCAAGTATGAGAGAAATAAATCAAGCAATCATGAGACTATGGATTAAGAAACCACCAAGAGATATAGATAACCCCCCCAAGCTAGCGAATAGCTACTCCCCCAAGCTAGAATGGAGCATTGTCCTCAATGCTCAAAATAAAGGCACAAAGGGTGGGTGGGAGGGGAAGGAAGAAAACTAATTCACACAACAATTCATAATCATACAATCCAAATGCAATTAAGAAAGCAAATCTAAGATGATGGAAGAAGGAAAGAGTAAACCAAATGTGAGGTGGGTGTTGAAACCCGCAATTGAGCACATTGTCCACAATTTCATCTAATTCCTCGTCTTTGTTGCTTTTCCAAATGCAAGCAATCAATGGTGTGCTTCTTCTTAAGGAGCTCAATCCAAAATCCTTGCACATGAGTATATGCATCGAGTACCTATACACATAGACAAGAGAGTAAACAAAAATGAAAAACACAAAAGAAAGAAAAAGAAAGCAATAAAACACGGGTTACTTCCCGCAAAGGCTTGCTTAACGTCCAAGCATGACCAATCTAGTAAATAACCCGACAAAGAACGCAATAGCTTGTCATATGCACCGGCAAACATATCAAAAAATAGAGCATACGCGATGCTCATATGACAAGCAAACATAAAGTACAAGGAGACTTTATGCTTGAGAGAAGGGAGAAAAGAAAAAGTAAAAGAATCAAAAGAAAAATCAAGAAAATAAGAAGAAAAAGTAGAAGAAGAAAAAGAAAAATCCTCACAAAAATCTTTTTGGTTGGCATTATAACTCTTTTCCTCATCAACAATGAAAGAGTTTGGGGCTTCGGAAGCATGAAAAGGAAGAGGATCCCTAAGAGGTTCTTTGAGAAAAGAAGGGAGGAACATAGGATAGTAGGAGATATGGTTAAACCTTTGGGAAAAAGGTGTATGAGAAAGGCAAAAAGGGGTAGCTAATCCCTCATCACAAGATTTCACATCACTAATGAGGGAATGAAAATCAATCATGGAATCCTCAAATGAAGAACCCTCATGTTCTACATCTCCCTCAAGCTCAAAAACTCCAAGGTAATCAACCTTATCCTCCTTTTCACCACGATAAACAACCTTTCCTTCTACTATCTCAACATCAAGAGTGAATGGGGGCAAATTTCTCTCAAACTCATCTCTTTCTAATGAAGCCTTATCAATGAACTCACTCATAAGGTTATGGGCTACCGTTTGAAACTCAAGAAATATTTGGGCCATAATCTCAAATGAGTCCAAATCATCATGGATAGACGAGTCAAAAGCTTGCTCATTGGAATCATCTAGGGGACTATGGGGCACACCTTTAGAATTCATGCAAAAATCGGATGCAAAATGAGAAAGAACATGCACTTCATCATCATTAGAATGTACCTCATTACATTGAGCTATAGAGGGAGGGGAGTTGAAATCATGCATTACATGGTCACTATGGGGAGCATCAAGCACATCATGGGAATTCATATTAGACAAATCATGACAATTAGCATCAACATTAAAAGCATGAGAATCCCGAACATAAGTCTCATGATTGGCCCTCTCCCAATCATAATTATCCCTAGCTAACCATGAATAGAAATCCCAAGCTTCATCCGAAGACATGTCTTGAAATTTACCATTTAACATATTATCAACTACTCCTCTAAAATTCTCATTTAATCCCAAATTGATGATTTCACAATAATCACCCTTGGTTAAACCTTTAACACCATCTAGGAAAACCTCAAGTCTATTGAAATACACCCAAAACGGTTCATTATCAAATTGAGGAATAGAAATATAAGCCATTTTTTCTCAAACAAAACAAAGAGAACAAAAACAAATCAAAAGAAAATATAAACAATGGACTAGTCTCAATAAGATAACATGACGGTAATGGAAGCCGTTCCCCGGCAACGGCGCCAATTTGACAAGGGAATAAACGCGTCGTCAATTGTCTATCCCTAGATCAAATACAATTTATACAACCTAAACAAACCTAATACTAGTATAAGGCAAGCATAGGGGTCGAACCACAGAGAACGGTAAACACCACCAAATGCTATCGACAATTAAGCTAGTCCGGAATAGGGGATAAATAAACTAAAGTCTAAAAATGCTAAAACAAGAAATAAAACATTAAGGGAAATGGTTTAGGTATAGAATTCACTTGAACATAAACAAAGGCATAGAAATTGAATTAATTATAAACTAAACATGCTCGAATATCGAAATTAAGAATCCAATCTAGCCGCCTTCCGGGGTCAATTGGCTTCTCCTAACATAGCCTCTATGTTTCCACATTAGAACCATATACTAGGAGGTACTATTAAATAACAATCGATAGTAATGAACCTTAACTAAGTCAACTTCCGTTTCTTGTTAGCAAAGATTCACCTTTAATCAACCAACAATGTGCACTTGCAAGAAGATTAAAGAATATCAAGCATATAAAGACTTTAATCACAAATAAATCAATTCTAAACCCTAGAACATGCTCAAGGTCCAACTACACCTTAACCATCCCCTTAATGGGGAAATTACTCACTAATCATGATAATAACAAGATTAATCAACAAATAATCAAGAATCAACATGATCAACAAGCAATACCAACAACTAAAATAATAATCAAAATAAACAAATAAAAATAGAGGAGAGAGAGTAAGAAATTGCTCATTAATTGAAGATGAAGATCTACAAAGGATTGAACAAGCTCCTTCTTCAAAATCCAAGTTCATTAATGAAGAAAACCTCACTTTCTCTCTCTACCAAAGAAGACTAATCCTAACCTAACCTAAAACTAATTAGAGAGTAGAATAATTGGTAATTGTTTTTTCCCCCCAAATTACCCCAAAAAAAGGGTATATATACCAAGCTAATAAAATACTAAGTAAATAATACAAAAGAAAATAAATTAAAAAGGAAAAGTAAAATAAGAAACTAATTATAAAAATAAAAGAAAGAAATAAGAAATGGGAAAAGAAAAGAAAGAAAATAAAAATAAAAGAAAAAGAAAATAAAACCAAAAACCAATTTCCACAAAACCAACAGACTCCCACTGTTCTTCTTCGAAATTTGGATGTTCTAAAAATGGGGTTCAATCCCCTACTTCACACCCATCAAAATCCATCATCAAGCTTCATCAAAGAATCATCACCGTTCATTCTCAACAGCCATAATCGATCATCAAATCAAGGCCATTCTATCTTCATTAAAACCCATGTGTGAAGCTCGTGGAGCGGTTCGGTCGAACCATGGGTTGGTGCGGCCGAACTACAGGGTTGGTTCGGTCGAACCATAGGTATGTTCGACCACTCCTCTTCGATTAACGAAACCCACAAAGTCTCTGACTCGAACTTCGACCGAACCACCAACGGTTTGCCCGAACCCGATTGAAATCGAATTTGCTTTGATTTGGGGCTGTTGCTGTGCGAATTGGTGATGAAATGGCGCAATTGCTGCTGTAATTGATGCTGATGGTGGCTGCTCTATTGCGCGGTGGTGGTAAGGTGGGATGCGGAGAGGGAGTACTTTCGCTGGTGGCTTTGATTTGCTGCTGTTTTGTGCTGATTTTGGTGATGTTGGCTGTGATGCGAGGGACGATAGCAGGTCGCAGGCTGCTGCTATATGTGGAGGAGATGGTAGCTGGCGATTTTGGCGGCTGACGGTGGCTGGTTTGGAGGTAATGGCTGCTGTGGGTTGCGTGAGGTGGAGCAGGGGTTGTGCTGCTGCCGTTGCTATTATTGTTGTTGTTGTTGTTGTGGCTGGTGGTGGTTGTGAGTTGCGAGGTGAGGGCAGTGCGTAGGCAAATTGGAGAATTGGGCGTGGCTGATTGGTGTGGTGAAGGGTAAAGTGAAATGTGGGGTGTAGGATACGGGGCAGCAGCAAGGCAAGAAGCAAAGGAGTTAAGGAAAGATGTGTTGGATTTTACTTGTTAGATTGAACCTTAACTTTGGACCTTCAAATATAATTTTGACTTGAGACACATTCCTCGTCTCGGACACAAACCTACACAAACAAAACCGAAGGAAGGAATTGGGAAAAAGAATAAAATAAAATAAAATAGAAAATAAGAGACATAAAACTAAACTAATAAAAATAAAACAAAAACTATACAGGCAAATAAAGTAAAATAAAATACGAAAATAGACTAAAACTAATAAAATAAAGAAAATGAACTAAAACGCACCAAAATTACCAAAATAAACTAGAAATATTATTAAGAGAAAACAAGAGAAAGAAAGGGGAAAGTAAGATAAAATAAACACGAAAATGACTTTAGAACTACTCCCTAAGAGTGACATAAATGTCACTCATCACTGTCCATCCAGGGGATCGCAAACCTTCTCTATCTCCTTGCTGTACATTGCCCAAGTCAAGACTTGTCTTTTTGGCAGGGATGTTCATAGAGAAGTTTGATGCAAACAAGAACGCAAGCGTCTTGAAGCTATTTATGCAGCCAGCCGGCAGGTTGCCAAACCACTGCTGGGCTATGCCCTTCAGGGTGGCTGGAAAGCAACGACACCATGCGGCATCATCCAACCCCTGTAAATACATGAGGTGGGTGTATGCCAACAGGTGGTCCTCTAGGTTGGAGGTCCCGTCATAAGCTCCAACCAGAACGTTTTTAACTTTAGCCGGCTGCACGGCTTCAGTTATTTCTCTGGAGAAAGCAGAGGGTTGGTCTCCAAGGTGCTGCAGCCTAAGCTGCCAGTCCATCGGCATATAGCCGTATGCCGCCTGTCCCCCGTAGAGGGTAGGCTGCATGTAAGGTACTACTGGCGCCTGGTACAGTGGCGGTGCCATGTACTGGGCGGATTGAATCACATGAGGCCCAGACTGAACCCTTTGGCTGTTTGCTGGGGTCTCATGTACAGACTGGGAACACCTCACAGAGGTATTCCGAAAGCTATCATGATAAGTCGACGTTGAAGCCGACTCTGATAGCTGAGTTCTCTTCTCCTCGATGTATTGCCGAGCGTTAGAGAACGTCTTCTTGCTGCCATCCGGCTGTACATGCCGGATGGGCTTTCTTGTGCTCGTTTCTGGGAAACGGAGCCGAGTGAGATCAAATTGGGGCCGGGCCTTCTCCTTAGGGGCAGGATGAGGAGTTGGCTGACGGTCCCTGACCGACTTCTGTTTGCCAGCTTGGGCTGGCTTCTTGGCCGACTGCTCCTTTCTAGGGGCAGGCGACTTCTTAGAGGCGAGTTGTTTGATTTCTCCCCTGAGACTGCTCAGGAGAGTCATTAGTTCATCCCGAGTGACGGGAGCTGATCCTGCCGCCTGGGAAGGATCAACCGGCCGCCCTGAGGGCTTCTTTGGCTGACCAACAGTTTTGCTTGGTCCTGCCTGAACATGGGGACGCTCCCGCCGTTCCTTACTGCGGATGCGTTTAGAGATGAGGGATCCATTTGGATCCACATAGGTTTCGACATCAGCGTCGTCACCTGAGTCATGGTCCGTTTGGACCAGTACATCATTTGGAGGCCGAATGGCCTCCGGATTTGGTACAGGTTCTTGTGAAGCCATTTCAGAGGTACTCTCCCCACAGACAGCGCCAAATGTTTCGGGGGTTTTTGTCCCTTGGGAGAGTTACAACACTGAAACTGGATTCAACTAAGGATGCCTGTACCTGCAAAGCAAATGGACCGCCGGATGGTCGGTGGTCCGCCTCCGAAGATTAAGTTAGTAAACGTTCGGTAATAAAACGTGCGGAAGTAAAGTTTATCTGCTCGGATTCCGAGCTCAGGTAAAGTGCTGTGTGTTCCTTGAAAACGACAGCTCTATGGTAAGTGACGTATTGTCTCGTATTGCGTGTCAAAATTCTCTTTTTTGTCATAAATGACATAATGTCCCTATTTATAGGGTCCTTTTGAAGAGTGTGCCTTCCTAGGATCTGGTGACCTAGGAATTAGGTCACGCCGTTTTGCGGCGCCTCGGGATTTGGGCCTTAGAAGGCCGCCATCCCAGGGCCAATGCCTGAGTGACACGTGTCACTGTGCCCAAAAGGATTCTGAAGCACTTTTTGAGTGACACGTGTCGCCACCTGAATGGTCCCTGCTGGACCTTTAGTCCACGTAGGACGGAGAAGAGTCCACCCTCCACGTGTCATCATTCCATAGGTCCAAATGGCACCTATACGGAGGACACGTGGCGCTTTCTGATTGGGCCACCTGGCCGGGTATAAAATACCCAAATCAGTTCGGTTAACTAACCTATAAAATGAGTCGGTTACACTAGTTAATGGTTACGATAACCGGTTATAGTTTTTTTTACATACCTCTAGCCGAGACCTATCATTTTTACCCTGACCGTTGTACTTAAAAAAAAAAAAATAACATCCATTTTCTTTCTTCTCGGTAAATAAACTGATATGTATGTGACTCTTTGACTTCCTATTTTCGTAACATTCTTCATCAATGAAGAAAAACAAAAATTTTAGAGTAGAATCATAGAGATATACTTCAAAACCCCCTATATCAAGCGTTGTCAATTTTCCTATTTCATCATTAAGAAAATTCTTAAATGTTGATAGTATCCGATATTGTTTAGGTCTAGTCCATGTCATAAGCACGATATTAGCTCAAATAATGAAAAAAACCCCTCCATATTCCAACTTATTATCCTTAATCATCCATTAAATATTCTAAAGTACGGATTTACCCTATAATTTGCCAAGATTGTACAATTTTTCCACATGAAAGTACATCTATATATAACAAGCCAATGGTTTATCATGGGTAACTTTTTTCCATCTCTCGCTCTATCTACTTTCTCTCACTAGAAAGTACCTTACTAACTTGAGCGTAGGAAGGGCATTCCTCGGTAAACCCCCCGGGGAAGCTTACCTTCTTTTTCTTGTAGGCATACCTTTGGAAGGTGGACATCAAGTACTTTGGATATTAGACAACTTGCTTACCCAAAATGCCCTTACACAGCGAGTATAACTTATGTTTCCAAAAATAGGTGGCAGCGTCGCACTTTAGATTCTTGTTTATCAAATACATTCACATTCTTCCGCTTGACACTGCTATTTGATAGCTTATTGTTTAATTTACTCCTTAATGATGTTGTGATGCTAGTCTGATATGCTCGTATGCTAAATGAGCTCATTGTTAAGTGAAATAAGGGCTAAACAAGCCCCATGCATGTGAATAATGGATGACTGAAATGCTATCCCCAGTCCCCAGATTTGGGATAGGTTGAGGTCTTGAGAGCTAATTGAATCCCTTGTTAATGATGGATGAAAGGTCAGCTATTTCTAATTTTAGAGTAGACCGAGAGCTAAAAGAGCCCTATGTTAATAATGCATGACATGTATACTAACCCTAATATTGAGATAGGCTGAGCTAGAGGTGATCATTTACGAGATTGTGAAGGAAACATGTATGGCTTATAGTTATTACTTTGCCCAATAGGTTAAATCTAGCAAAGACAAGTCCTTTCATGCGGGCTTGAAAATTTATACATACTCGAGTTACTAAACGAGCCGAGCTTGTCTACGGGTTAATGGGTTTCAAATCTTGGTTCTCTTTTTATTGTCTCTAGGACTGTGATCTTTTTTTTTTTTTTTAACACTTGTTGTTCTAATTATTATAAACACTAAGGGCCTGTTCTAATTTACTCAAAACAACTGAACTGAACTGATTAGGGTTGAACTTAACTCAACTTATTGGGATTGAACTGAACTGAACTAAACCGAACTGAATACAGTTGAAATAAATTGTTTATGAGAGAAGGAAATTAGGAACTGAACTGACTAGAGCTGAACTGAACTGAAATTAAGCTAAATAGAACAGGCCTTAAGTAATCTTTTTTATTATTTATGTTAGGATTGTTTTGATTAAGTTATCTTAAAATTTCTTGATAAAAAATGATAAAGAAATAAAAAAAAAAGTTGAAATCATAACATATGTTAGTAAAAACTATAAAGAACTTATATTTAATAAGTCTCCGATGATAAAATGTATTTTAAAAAAAGAAAAAAATAGTTATGGTAGCTAATAAAAACTTAAAGTGGAATGTACTTTCTTTGTATCTTTTTTTCTATAAATATGTAGATAATATAACTTAATAAAATAAATTATTTTATTATTTTTTGTTTGACACGGGTGAAACCTTGGTCGTTAATTACTAAGTGTAGGCGTCGTTTGAAGTGTGCCTACGTCAAAGCATGTTGTGAATATGCTTGGCACTCATAGGAAGTGGGAATTGACTTTACGATTAGGGACAAAGCAAAGTAGGGAGCTTCCAACAAGTATTTAAGGAACTTGTAAATCGTTCACGGATCATTTAAGGCAACCACGAATAAGGGACAACAAAGGCAACAACGATTGACCCGTGAAGGTTACACCCCATTCATAATGCATGAGATTACTAACTTCATATGGTTCAGAACCACGAAAGGAGGATTGAGGATGATGGTACGAAGTAAGTCATGGAGTCACATTCGCCCGTATTGGCCTCTACCGATTCTTATGATGAAAAGTGATTCCTGCGATCTCAAAGGCATAAAAACAAAATATTCAATTTGCTCCAAACTATTATTAAGCTAAATTGGTTGAATATTAATGCAACATATAATTCTAAAATATCTTGATCACTTGATTTGATAACAAGATTAAAAAGGAACCTAAACCGGTTGTCCAAATTATCTTATTAAGCGTGATTTTCAATTACATATTTCCTTTAAACATGTAATATGGTGATAAAAAATAATATAATAGAATAAAAAATAATATTGGAAGTAATTTAACAATAGATCCAATAATATAAAAATCGTTAGAAAAATAACAGATTAAAAGGAACATAATTCTTACTTTGATTTTGTTTTCTTGCAACTATAAGACAATAAACGAGTTTGTAACTTCAAGGAAAATTAATAAAACAACAATTAAATTAAATTAAATAGAGTTAATTTGGAGCCAAACCCTCAAACAGTTCTACCTTTCACACCAGGGTTTAAGGACAGAACCTCGAGTAAAGTACGGACTCCTTTGAGTGCTTAAGGAAAGAATTTTGAAAGAATAAGGTAGGTTAGTGTTTATGCTAGAGCATAGAAGAAGGAATCAATTAATGCCCCGTACATTAGAAATGAGGGGGTATTTATAGGAAAAAAATGAGTAGAGGGAACACACGGAACCCTAAAAAGGATAAAAACCATAAAAACACTGCCGCGACAAAGCAAAAATTGCCGTGACACGGAAAAATGTTGTGTGACGCGGCATGTACTGGAGTGACGCGGGAAATATTTGACCTACGGGAAGTAAAACGTGTGAAGGGTTTACGCGGAAAAGACACGAGACTGTCCCGTGTCACGGCAACGGCATCGTGTCACGGGGAACTATGCCGTGGCGCGGCAAAATGTACCGTGACACGGCACAGTTTCCCGTGACACAACAGATCTTGTGTCCGTTTTTCCGTCCAAATACATTTTGGCCCTAATTATGTTAAGCCTTTTTAAGTGCCGATTCATATTTTCGGGCTAATTCTGATTTATTATTTATTAATCGGGCTAAAATAATAAAATATGAAAAATAAATAAAAGGTTTGGGCTAAAAATAAAAGTCGACTGATGAGTTTGGTAGCTTTCTAAGCCTGAAGAAACCTACCGGATGATACTTTCCATGTTTGAGGAAAGTCGACATATGAATTTGACGTTTTTCTATGCATGAAGAAATCCATCGAACAATACTTTCCATATTTGAGGAAAGCCGACAGAATAATTTGGCGGTTTTCCTATACTGGAAGAAATCCACCGATATAACTTTCCATGCTTGAGGAAAGCCGACTTGGCGGTTTTCAATACTTGAAGAAATCCACCGATAATACTTTCCATGCTAGAGGAAGCCGACTTGGCGGTTTTCTATACTTGAAGAAATCCACTGATAATACTTTCCATGCTTGAGAATAGCCGACAACTGATATAATCGCTGACTTCTTTGCTTTGAGAGGTGACAACGACCGACAATTTTCCATGCTTGAGGAAAAAACTTTAAATTTGCAAGTGTATGATGGTTCGATTATCCCCGAACGTGGGCCACAAATGATTTACCTTCAATTCGATTATTCGACTATATTAGGTGTTTAGCATGTCAATAATATGATTCTAATGGTTGTTAGGGGTAGATTGGTAATTTTGGTACCCTTTAAATACCAATTAGAATTTTCCGCGTAATTCTGGTGAGAAAATAACTATCCAAAAGCTGCGGAAAATAGTTCAAACTTAGTCAAAGATGCCCAAAATATTCGCCAGGAATTTCAAGAGCATGCAGGACATGCAGCTGTGCACTGCGTCACGTGGCATTATGCCGTGACACGGTGTCATGTCCCGTCAGACGGTGAAGAATCCCGTGATGTGGGATTTAATCTTTGTTGAATTGGTCAACGCGCTTTGATAAAAGCACCGCGCCACGTCATGCACACCATTACGCGGTAATGGCCATCACGACATGGGGAACGGAGCCGCGTAACGGGCTTCTCTTTGCTTTAAATTCAAGTTGCTTTTCGCCATTTTCATTTCACTTTGGTTGCTGCTTTCGCCATTTTCACCTTCTCACATTTTTTCTTCTCGCTTTCCCTTTTTTTTTATTAACAAGTACCGCGTCACAGTGGAACTAAATCGGCGCACGTACATCCGCACCGTGTCGCGACATCAAAAATCGTGACATGGCGGTTTTGTTTTGCCCTTTTATGTTTTGATTTCGCTGGCTGCTGCTGCTGTTTAAGTGCCCCGCAACTGCTACCGCCATTTTGCTTTGCCGCTTTGGTTGGAACAGCACCGTGACACGGCGGGATTTGCTGTGCCGCGGCGTTGGAGCTGTTGTTGTTGCGGTTTTTCGAGCTTAATTCTTCACCAAATTCACTCCAATTTCTTGCTATCTTCCTCATTTTCGAATTCTTACAAGGATCCATGTAAGTTTTCTTTGCTTTTTGCTGTGATTGCCATCTTTGCTTGAAACCATAGAAAAATCGAATTGGGGTTTTATTTTATTTTATTTTGAGCTTCTATGTCAAATTTCTTGCCATGAATTAGTTTCTATGTGAATGTATGTTTGTTTGTGAGCAATTTGAGACCAAGTTTGTGTGATTTGGTGAAGAAACGAGCAAATCACCATTTTTTGGTACTACTTGTGTGAAATGGTGTTCTTGTTGTTCATGTTATTTCCTTGCACTTGAAATGGTGATATATTGGTTGTAGATCTCGTAAAATATGCAATGATGTGGCGATCTATTGTTTTTGTGCAATTTCGAAACATGCTCCAGTTTATGTATGTAATATATTGTCATGAAGAATATAGTATCATGCAATTAGGGGAAGTGTAGTATTAGTTCGTCATGGAGGAACTAAGCACTAGGAATGATTCTATTATTTTGCTAATTTTTAGCCTTGAGGTAAAAATTTTGTGTATAATAAAAAAATTTTTGTATAATAAAAAATAACTTAGGAAATGATGCTGAGTATTTAGATTTTTATTTTTGTTTGAATGTAATAGCATGCCTAGACAACGGGATCGCGACATTTCTACTCGTGGCCGGCGTCAGGATTTTTGAGAGGACACTCCCACGGTTCTCAAGGGCATAAACGACAATGCGTTGGAGAATAAGCCTCGCCCTTCTACGGGTAGGGGTAGGTGGACACCGTCTCTGTGGACACTAGACGAGTTGGTTTTCTGTCGTGAGAACCATATTTATCACCGTCCACTTACCGGTGTAGGCGATGGCATGCTTCGCCATCATGGATAAGGAGCTGGAGATTTGATTCCCTGGCTATCCAGAATTTTCACTGGGGATCCTGTCACTAACGCCTTATGGGAGTATGCCGGTTTAGGAGATTTCTAGTTAGCAGTCGTAGGATTTCGTAGGCCCCGAGGTTGTGGTTCGACAGTTGTTCAAGAGTTGTTAGAGTATTTTTGTGATACTACCAACACTTTCCACTTTGCTTGGGGGGAGATGACAGTGACCCATTTGGATTTCAGCATGATCAGCGGCTTACGCTTCACCGATCGAGATGTACGACAGATTCTGGACCTCAATTGGGGGGCGGCTGAGGTAGCGGATTTGTTAGGTCCTGTCGTTCAACATATAAGGACTCGGCCGGTGCCTCGCGGTGGTCCTTAGATTGGGCAATCAAAGTTGGCTTCTGTTCTTGCCCATGGCTTTAACATAGCTGAGACAACACCTGAGCAGCGAGTGCGGGTCTTTATCTTGATTCTCATTTCTGAGACTCTTTCTTATGATAGGAGTTCACGTGCGCTCGTTTGCTACCTACTTTATCTGGTCAGGATCGGTGAGATAGGATCCTTTAGTTGGGCTAGTATTGGATATGCTGATCTATTCTCGTCGCTGCGTCATGGCTGCAGGCAGCTGCATGACCAGACCCCTGTTGCTGTCTACGGTAGTCGTAGAGGTGACGATCTTTCTTCTTCTTGTCTTGTTTTAACCAGTTTAGCTCATGTGCTTAGAGATGAATTTCGTTACAGCTGTGGTTCTATGAGTACTTTCCAGGATTGGCCCCTCGACGGTGTTGCGGAGCGGTCCATGATTTCTCTATTAGAGCCAGCTGGCGTGACCGAGGCGAGTCACGAGTGGAGTCCTTATCTACGCTGCGCGGGCTGTTGCGTCGAGGCACCTCTTCTTTTGGTGTAAGAATTGATTTCACAATATGTTATTCTGTACTTTGATTTTATTTTTCGGCATTCATTGCAACTTTTTATGATTTTCAGGTTGCTGTTGAGATCACGTATCGGCCTTGGGATGGGATGATCGATCTTCTCAAGTCCTTGGAGATTTTAGCATGTCGTAGTGTTTTCTTTGGTACAACACGCTTTGTTTGGTATCTTGGAGAACGCGTTGTTTTTCAGCACAGTGCTGACCGCTTTGTGGTGCCTTTACCTCCACCGGAGTCGATGCTGGACTCACGTTTGCTTGGGGAGTTGCTGAACATGGGGGAGTGCTACACATTCCCTCAGCGGGAGCTTATGCGCATGGAGGGCGATTATTCACAGGGTTTGCTTCCTTCCTTGGCTCCTCCACCCCGTCTTCCCGAGGTATATTTTCTTTAAGAATTTTATTTTGCTAGTCTCTTTTTAAACTGTCGAATAACATGATTATTCGATCATGTTTAAGACTACTGCTCGTCGTAGGTGGAAGGTTGAGGTCATGCCTCAGTCTGTTTGTTACCTAGGGCCGATCGGTATTGTTAAGGATCATATTGCTGACGCACCGGAGGGTTTTAGACAGGCACATGAGTCTCTTCCTGATGAGTTTGAGTCGGTAAGCTTTTGACACATTATTCATCCTTTTTAATACTACTTGTGTAGACACCTAAAAATGTCTCCCCAAAACCAAACCCGATGATGAACAAATTTTCACCGCCATTACTGGTCGGGTTGAGTATTTAATCTTTAGAGTGCATAAATCCATGTTCTATTCAATACATTTCATAAACCAATCCATTTCCTAGATCATTTCTCTAAATCATAACTTGTTTTCCTCTTTTCGTGCCCACATTGCAAAACCGAGAGAAAATGAATTTTTGGCCTCATAATTTTGATCCAATTATTATTTGGTTGGATAGCCTTGAAATAATATTTCCAACCATATAATATAAGCCCAATTCCAATTTAAAACGAAGAAGATATGAGCCAAACACTAAACTCGGCCCAAAACCGACACCCTTTTACTAAAACAGCCATATCTTAACATCTAAAAATTTTTTTAACCTGATTCTAATTGGGTTCAAAACTAGACTTGATAATATTTCTAATGGTATATTATATGCTTTTTTATGAGTTACAGATCAAAAGTTATGATGATTTTAAAAACGTGTAAAAAAACTTGAATTACCACGCACAGTGTAAAAGCATCGTGTCACGGCGCCTGATGACGTGGCACGGTGCCTGGTGCCGTGACATGATAAATTACAACGAGTCACAGTGTTTTTTTCATGTTTTTAATCCATCGTTTCATGGGAATATTGCCGCGCCACGGGATTTCGCATCGCGTCACGGTATAATTTCTCGTGTCACGCTTGCCATTATGTGACACGGGGCTGTTCCGTGTAATTTTTGCGTACTTTTTTTTTACCGTGAAACGGTGTATTGTACCGTCCCACGATGGACACTGTCGTGTCACTGTACGTATGCGTGTCATGGAATCTTCTAGTGTCTTTTCCACGTAAACCCTTCACGCGTTTTTACTCCCGTAGGTCAAATATTTCCCGCGTCACTCCAGATTCCCCGTGTATCGGTATTGTTTGCCGTATCGCGACAACATTTTTTAGGGTTTTTATCTTTTTAGGGTTCTGTGCATTCCCTCTACTCATTTTCCCTATAAGTACCCCCTCCTTTCTACAGTTCGGAGCATCAAATCCTTCTCTCTTTCTCTCTTTTACACCAAAAATCATTCTCTTCTCTCTCTCTCTCTCTCATACTCTAAGCCTTAAACCTATATTCCTAATTACATCATTCTTCCCTTAAGAACTCCAAGGATTCCATACTTAACCCGAGGCTTTGTCCTTAAACAAATCCGTGAAAGGTACAAATAACTAAGGGTTTGAACCAAATCAAATTTACATTTATTTATTTTAATTTTCATTTGATTTATAATTTTTATTGAAGTTACTAACAATTTATTCATGATGTAGCAATTTAAAGGAACGTGCAGAATGTGAGTAATTAATAAACTTAATTACTCTTATTTTATTCTTGTTGCTAGTATCATGATTAGATTTATTTATTATTTGATTTGACTAACGCTATTATTGTTGAATTGCTTTCAATATTAATGTATATTCTATTATATTTATTGATCACAATATTTCATGTTTAAAGGGAATATGTAATTGAAAATCACACCTAATAAGATAATTTGAAGAATCAGTTTAGGTCCCTTTTTAATCTTGTTATCAATCAAGTAATCACTAATATTTTAGAATTATGTGTTGCATCAATATTCAACCAATTTAGCTTAATAATAGTTTGGAGCAAATTGAATTTTTTTTTTAGTATGTCTTTGAGATCGCAAGAATCACTTTTCACAATAAGAATCGAGTAGAGGCCAATACGGGCAAATGTGACTCCATGACTCACTTTGAACCATCATCCCCAATACTCCTTTCGTGGTTCTAAACCATATGGAGTTAGTAATCTCAAAGATTATGAATGGGGTGTAATCTTCACAAGTCATTCGTTGTTGCCTATCGTTGTCCTTTTATCGTGGTTGCCTTAAATGATCCGTGAACGGTTTACAAGTTCCTTAAAAACTTGTTGGTGGCTCCCTACTTTCCTTGTCCCTAATCGTATATGTGAATTACCACTTCCTTTGAGTGCCAACCATATTCACAACATGCTTTAACGTAGGCGCACTTCGAGCGACGCCTACAGCTTTTTACTGATGTTTTGTTTTCAGCCTACGCACTCGGACATGATGGGATTTATGAAGTTGGTAGACGCTTTGAAGTACTGTGTCATCTAGCTACGACGTGGTGCGAGTTGTCTGAGTGGTTTTGGCGATGTTCTCGAGGTATATTCACCTATTTTCTCAGATTTACCAGTTGTTCTATCTAGCACTATTGACATCTTTTCATTTTTTGTCTTTCCGGAGCGACTAAGGCGATGGAGGTCTCGCTCGCACTCGAGGCATAAAGACTCGGACGAGGGGGAGCCTAGTCATCGCAGACAATCTCTTGAGGTTTGTCGGCATTCTCAGTCTCAGTGGCAGCAGCCCCCGACTTCTCAGCCATTTCAGGGGTTTAAGACTCAGTGGCAGCCTCAGCCTTCTCATCTGTTTCAGGAGGCTTAGTGGCAGCAGCCTCAGTCTTCTCAGCCATTCCAGCACTTTCAGGCTCGGTGGCAGCGCCCTTCAATTCATCTTCTCAGCCATTCTAATCTTTACAACCTGAGTTTAGGCCGGTCATTAGTCCCGTGAACCTGGTTTTATACTCAGTTCCATTGTCTGGGACACTGCCTCCACTGGTGTAGGGCTTATTTTCAGTTTCATTCTCTGGGATGATGTGTCCTCCGATGCTTCCTACATCTTGGAGTCAGCCTACGTCGTTTACCAGCTGGACAGTTCCTGCTTTGAGTTTGTCTTCTACTGGAGCTATGGGGACTAGTAGGGATACTACTCTCGTAGCTGGATGATGGAGGGACTCTTTGGTCCGCCATTCCCGTATTCGCAAGCTCAAGATGACATTGATCCTCGCTCTTCTTGTTCTAAAGAGTTTTAACCGAGCGTTTTTATTATGTACTTTGATTGATGACACATGACACTATTTATGTATCATGACTCACTTTGTATTAATTATTCACACTTAATGCATTTGACATTATTAGTGTGCGTATTAGTGTCTACTTGAGACTCATTGTGTGTGATTGTGTATTTATTAATGACGCTAAAAAAATCATTATTTTTCGTAAGTGGAGGGTACCGACCTTTCCCAAAAGAAAAAGAAAATAAAAAAATGGGACTAGTTTTACAACTTCCCCAAAAAAAAATAATGATAAAAATGGGATAAATTTTGCGATTTCCCCAAAAGAAATAAAAATAAAAATGAGACAAGTTTTACAACTTCCCCAAAAGAGAAATAAAAATAAAAACAAAAATAAAAATAAGATAAAAATAAAATTAAAAATAGGGAGAATTTTATTAGGTATAAAACTCTCAAAAAACGAGATTGGAAGATAGACAGTGAAGGAAAAACAATAAAAATCTGGATAAACATAGGTTAAGGATAAAAATATGAAAATTCGTAAGCGCCGTGACATGGCAAGATATACCGTGTCATGGCAAAAGTTACCGTGTCACGACACTTTTTGCCGTGACACGGTGGGATTTCCCGTGTCACGGTGCGCTTCTGCTGCAATAGTGTATTTTGCTCATATAGAAGGATATATTTGAGTGTTTCTGAGCGTTTTGGCTATTAAATACCACCAGTTTATTCGTGATATGCATAATTATGAAACATAAAATAATTAGAATTTCATATTTCAATAATAATGTCTCAGAATTTGGATAATACATTACGTGTCTGGTCCTATTCTTTGACTAATGCAGACAAAAGATAGCTGAAATTGTTTCATGTCAGATGCTTATTAGCATTAAGGCATGTAGCAATTGAACATGATTTTTTGAGGGCAGCCTTAGATTATTGGAGTCCTGAAACTCATTGTTTCAAGTTTGATTATGATGAAATATGTCCTCTGCCGGAGGAATTTGGGGCTATCTTTTGCTTTCCCGTTAGGAATCTCATTGCAATGCCCACTCTACGTTAATATTATTACCAAGATTTTGAACGTCATCTGAATCTAACAGATTTAGATTTAAATAAAATTGTGTGCGGTAATGAAGTAGATCTAGAAAAGCTTGCAAACTTGTATTTCAATTGCCCTGTCTCTGAGTCTTATCATGTATACCGTAGAAGGGCTTATATTTTTTCATGTTTAGCAAGCTTTTATTTGCAAACGGTAGAGTAGGACATACTTGTTTAGGGTCTGTGCTTGAACATGTTGAATCTGGAAGATCTCATATGCCAACTTGCCTTGGAGAAACTTTACGTGGCCTTGACGAAGCAAAATCTGACCGGAAAGCCATCAGGAAGGGCTTTCAAGTACCATTGTAGGTAAAAACGCGCTCTGGTTAGCCCCCATGACACGTAGCAGGCACCGTGTAACGATATATGGTTGTCGCGACACGGTGCATTCTGTCGTGTCACGGTGCTTTTTTGCATTTTTTTACTGATCTTTTTTATGCAGATTTGGTTGATTGGGCGTTTAGAAATTTTTGAAGCCCCCGATGATATAAAAAAAATGGTCCCAATGATCTAGTCTGTAGGAAGAAGAATTACTCTGCAAACATGTCATATGATGATTGGAAGGTGTTCTTTGCAAAGAGAGAATTTTCCATTCGGTGGGTGGTGCCTTGGTGGAGGCTTACTAGGATGGTTGGCACGAATGATACTCCGTATTGTCGCGTTCCTAGTATCTAAAGTTGACTTTTTATTGTCCTTCCCGATTGATGTGACAATATGGACTTGAACAAGTAGTTCCACGTTATAACGATAGTCCTCGTGAAATATCATTGCGTGAAAGTAATGTTCACAAGTACATGACTTATTTGATTGGAAGGCCTTTGTGGACCGTTTATGTGAGTAACCAAGCTCCTCCTCCCTTGTCTAGTGCATACAAGGCATGGTTGAATCCTCGAAGTAGAAGGTATCGAGTCAAATCACGCAAATTTGATGTGAAGGGATGCTATAGAAGTAAGAAGGCGCCTTCTAAAGATCGTCTAGGGCCGACATAAGGAATTGAATTTAAGACTCCTATAATTCCTAAGAAGAAAAGTTATGTGAAAGGAAAGGGTACGGTAAAGAAAATATGGTTTATAGAGAGAAGCAACCTAAGAATTATAAGAAAGGTGAAAGGGGTGAAAGTGTAATTAGAGGTGTGACGGTTCGGGCTACAAAAGACACATTAATGGTGAAGGCTGACCTAGTTGAAAAAGAGAAGGAGGTTCCTAAAGTTAAGAAGGATTAGACCAATATTGCTTTGCTTATATGATATAATTTTAATTTAAAATATGGCGCATGATGCCAATAATTGTAGTCACAATTACTTCAACAATAATAGCATATTTCTTTTTGCCTTAAATAAAAATTACAATGACATTTTTTTTTTAATTATCTGAGTCAAGACGTCGAACACAATGGAAGAATAATAATGATCGTCGAATAAAATATTCGTAATACAATAAAAATAACAGAATTTGCAAAATCTCGTCATGCCGCGCCACGGAGAATTCCGCCGCGTTACGCTGGTAAATACCGTGATGCGGGGATTGTCTACTGTATTTTGTAGTTGGAAATTCCATCGTGTCACGGCGGGTATTGGCGTGACACGGTGACAGATGCCGTGGCACGGTAGACCCTGGCATGGCGCGGCCTTTTTTTTTTTTAATAATTTGTCGTGCCACGGTGTAACTTGCCATGTCGTGGTGGAAGCTGACGTGGCACGGTGGCTGATGACGTGGCATGGTGGCTGATACTGTGAGATTTCCTTGGTTTTAGCTCCATGCTTGGTCGAAGAAGGAAGGGTTTTATTTTTTAAAGTGACCGGGTCCCCTTGAGGGGTTGCCTACCTATCCTTAAAAAGGAATAAGGCCAAAAATGCAGCTTTATCAGGTCATGAACCCAGGAAAACTAGGCATAAAATTTCTTGAGTTGATCCAAATTGGTTAAATTGTGGAAACCGTTGCCATCCATGTCTACCAATTTTTCCGCTCCGCCAGACAAAATGGATTTGACAATGTATGGACCTGACCAGTTTGGTCTAAATTTTCCCCTTGGATCCAACACATCTTTACTAGTGCCTTAAGCACCAAGTCGCCTTCCTTGATATTCCTAGTCTTGACTTTTTTTATTGAAATGTCGTGCCATACGCTGTTGGTAGGTTTTGACATGATGCAAAGATGCCAAACGTTTTTCGTCAAGTAAGACTAGTTCATCATATCTTGCTCTAATCCAGTCTACTTCATCTAGCTGGCTTTCCAACGCGATTTGGAGAAAAGGGATTTCGAGCTCTATTGGTTGTACAGCTTAAACTCCGTACAACAAAGAAAAATGGGTAGCCCCCGTTGATGTACGAACGGAAGTTTGATAACCCCAAAGGGCAAAATGTAGCTTACTTGGCCAATCCTTGTAATTTTTCGTCAACTTTTCGATGTAGTTTTCACATTCATGTTGGCCAATTGTACCGCACCATTTATTTGTGGTATGTAGGGTGATGATCTGTGATTTTTGATTTGGTATTTTTGTAGTAATTCTGCGCACTCGGCTTGGAAATGCGTTCCATTATCACTGATCATCTCATGAGCTACCCCACAGCAGCATTTGATATTTTTCTCAATTAATTGAGCTACATATTTTGCCGTGAGCTTAGCATATGAGGCAGCTTCGACCCATTTGGTGAAGTAGTTGATTACTACAAGGATGAACTCATGTCCCCCCTTGCCCTAGTGGCGTTATCTTTCTAATGATGTTAATACCCCAAGTAGAGAAAGGCCACGGAGAAGTATATGTGTAGGGAAGTGAAGGTGGAACATGCTGCAAATTTGCGTAGACTTGACACTTCATACACTTCTTAACGTATTCATGACAGTCTGTCTCCATGGTACTCCAATAATAACCTTGTCGTTGAATCTTTTGGACTAACATTTTAGCATTCATATGTGTTCCACATATCCCAGCATGAAGGTTTTCCATGGTTCTGTATGCTTCTTTCTTGGCTATGCATAAGAGATTTCTCCCTTGAGCGGTCCTTTTGTGGAGTTCTCCCTTGATGAGCACATACTGTGAGGCCAGGAGCCTCAAAGCACGGCGTGCCCTTTTATCAATGTAAGGAGGGTATTCTCCCTTCGTTACATAATTAAGGATATCTGTATACCATGACTCTTCATCTTCTTCTTGTGATTTTTGTTCATCATCAAGCATGAACATAAGCCGGCTCATATCTTCTTTCTATGGTCAATGGCATTTTGATTGTATCCGTTGGAATTTGCACCATTGATGCTAATTTAGCCAGCGCGTCGGCAAACTGGTTTTCTTCTCTAGGCAAGTACGTATTTCCACTTCATCTAGTTGCTCCGTGAGAGTTTCCAAATGAGCTGGATACGTAGAGAGACTTTCACTTCTCACCTTCCATATTTTGGAGATCTGGTTGATGATTAGTGACGAGGCGTCGTAGATTTTGAGCTTCTTAATTCCAAGGGCCACAACTGTTTCATATCCCAAGATACACGCTTTATATTCTGCAGCATTGTTGGTAACAAAAAAGTCGAGCTTCATGGACATCGGGATGTGTTCTTCGTTGAGTGATACGAGCAAGACTCCTACATCACAACCCTTTTGGTTCGAAGCTCCATCGAAATAGAGCGTCCAGTTGTCATCTTCGGTCATGATTAGATCTTCATCAGTGAAATCATACTCTTCTTCTTCTTCTTTCTTAACTTCTTCTAGTGGGAAATCTGCTAGGAAGTCAGAAACCGCAGAACCTTTGATAGCCTTTTGTGGTACGAATTTTAAGTCAAACTGAGCAATGCTGACTATCCACCTCGATAATTTTCCATTGAGTGTTGTTTTTGCGAATAAATACTTGTGAGGATCCATCTTGGTTACAACATGCACTGTATGAGGGAGCATGTAATGTCTTAATTTCTGCGCGGCCCACACGAGTGCAAGACAGAACTTTTCCAGTGGTGTGTACCTGGTCTTATAACCTTAAAGCTTTTTACTCAAGTAGTATATTGCGTTCTCCTTACTTTTGATCTCCTGTGCTAGCATTGCCCCCATCGTTTCTCTTGTGACCGTAAGGTAGAGTCGGAGAAGAAAGTCAGGCATTGCTGGCGTTAGCACGGGTGAGTTTGCCAAGTATTCCTTGATCTTGTCGAAAGCTTTTTGGCAGTCATCATCCCATGTAACTGGAACGTTCTTCTTGAGATTCTTGAATATAGGTTCACATATCGTAGTGAGTTTGGATATAAACCTATTTATATATTGCAATCTTCCAATAAAACCCCGAATCTCCTTCACAATCTTGGGTGGTGGCATGGCCATGATTGCTTTGACTTTTGTAGGATCAATTTCATTTCCTCGAGAACTGATTACATAGCCAAGTAGCTTTCCTGATGTAACTCCGAATGCACATGTTGCTAGATTCAACCTCATATTATACTTTCAGAGTCTTTCAAAGAATATTCAAAGTGCAATGATGTGGCCTGGCCGATCTTTTGACTTGATGATCATATCATCACCATATACCTCCACCTCTTTATGCATCATATCATGTAACAATGTTGTGGCTGCTCTTTGGTAGGTGGCACCCGCGTCGTTCAACCCAAATGGCATTACCGTATAGCAACATGTTCCCCATTGTGTGATGAATGTGGTTTTCTCCATGTCTTTCTCGGCCATAATACTTGATTATATCTAGCGTAGCTGTCCATGAATGATAGAGTGTATGGTTTGCTGTGTTGTCGACCAGAATGTCAATGTGAGGTAGAGGGAACCCATTTTTAGGCTTACTTTGTTGATATCCCTGTAATCAACACACATTCTGACCCTTCCATCTTTCTTCGGAACTAGAATCACATTAGCTATCCATTTCGGATACGGGATACTTTGATGAAACCTGCAGCCAATTGTTTTCTGATTTCTTCCTTTATTTAAAGAGCCACATCTGGTTTCATACGGCGCAACTTTTGTTTGACAAGCTTCATACCTGGAATGAGTGGTATCGTATGCTGAGCTATATCCTTGTCAATCCCTGGCATAACTTGGTATGATCAAGAAAATACATCAACAAATTCACTAAGCAAGTTAATTAGCTCTTTGCGTTAGTCTTGACTTAGTGTTAATCCAATTTTAACTTCTTTGATAGTCGTATCATTGGAAATATTAACTGTTTCTGCATCTTTGATGATTTCTATTTTATTTTCATGTTCTTCCATTGATTTTATTATTTATTTGTCACTTTTATAATTACCAAAGCAATATTGATCAGAGTTAGGGGAATGACATGCATTGTAAGCAAAGGTACTCATTTAATTGAATTCATTAGTGATTACATCAAGGAGGGCAAGGTCAGCTGCGACCTTGCCGGAATTATTTGGGATAGAGGGAGGAGACTCGAGAAAAGACTCAACATTAGGAGGAACTACATTAGACTCAATAACAGAAAAGGGGTCGGCCTCAGATCCTAAAGACTCGTCTATTGACTCAGATTCGAATTCGGACCCGGACGATTCATATTCATCAAAACATAGGGCCTTCACTAGTGATCACTTCCAACTTCTCTCCACTTGGCATATTGATCTTCAGCGTCTTGCGCCATCCTTTCAAAACACCATCAACTTGGACAATTAACTCAGAGGGGTTAAAATCTTTTCTTGATATGACAGCTTGAATGACCTCAGAATCGTCATTGCGGACAGGCTTGGATTCATTCTTTTCTAGTCCAAAAAGAAGATTAATGTTCACATCATCAGAGTTTGGAATAGCTGGTTTCTCAGCTGTGAAGAACTCATCGCTTTCGTCGACAAAATCACAATCAAGGAACATCGCAAAACCTGGCTCACACGTCCCATCGTGAACAAATGGCTCAAGGAATTCATAGCATGGGAAGTTTTCCCCTTATTTGATGTACTGACCGTTGAGAGTGAAGGGATATGGATCCATGGCCAATTCTGTCTTCATGGTTCGAGAATTATTGCGAGCCTTCATCTTTAGGAGTCCCTGTTTCATATCTTCTTTTGTTTGCTTGAATCCCAAGCCAAAAGTATCCTTCTTGGGTGCACTAGGATGGCCCCAAAGTTAAGCCATTTTATTTTTGAGTCCAAGGGTTATTCCAGGGAAATGCCCTTTCTTCTTCATAATGGAATTAACATTGGTGTTCGAATAAGGATTAAAGTCGAGGTGACACTTCTCCTCTTCTTCGATCATGAGAACATCATCTAGCAAAAACCCCCAGAGATCCTCATCTTCCTCATCATGTTCGACATGGACAATGGGAGTTTCAATAACTTAAATGCATATGGGGGAGGCATCAAAGGTAATTGGAATCCCTCCAACTATAGCTTTCACCTTTTAGTACAACGACGACGGAATCGCCTTTAGCTCATGAAGCCAAGGACGACCTAACAACAGATTGAAAGAAGCCTTAATGTCCACCACCTGAAACTTGGTGTGACGTTCAATGGCTCCAGTAGTTATATTTAGCATGATAGTACCCACGGCTTGACGACAAGTATTATGGTAAGCATGAATCCCTTGAGTAGAGGGGATCAATTCTTCATTTTTATGCCTAACTTCTTTGCAGTGCGCAGTGGGCATACATTGATGGCTGAGCCATTATCAACTAGGCTCATGGGAACATTCATCTGCCTACACCACAGTGAGGTGTAAGGCCTTGTTATTTTGGTCCCCTTCTAGGGCAGATCCTTATCAGAGAAGGAAATCAGATACTGGTACTTGGCAATTCAGTACTAAGAAAGCTAACCAATCCTTGAGGAGTCATATCACTATCAACTCCTATTTTCACCAGAGCAATCATCATAGCCTTTTGATGCTCGTGGAAGGTGGCCAAAAGCTTCCATACATTCATTTCCACCTTAGTCTTTTGTAATTGTTTGATCACACCGTTGTTCGTAGGGTCGATGGGATCAACTATTGGTTCTGATTGTGGTGGTGGTGGAGATGGACTAGGCTGTTGCAACCGTCCATTTCTGGTGAGAACCTTGACCTCAAGGTCTCCCTCAACATCTTCACTAGTGCCAAGATATGAACAGGCTATATCATTGAGATAGACGTCTTCATCGTCACTATCCCAAATTCCATTCACTTTTTCACAGCTTGAAACAAAGACAACTTCAGGTAGAGGTTCATTCACATGTTGAATGAGTAGTAACGGATCAAAGGAGACTTCATCTCCCATGATGTCCAAAGCATCATAAAGTGGACCTGTTCGAATATTGGGCTTCTTGCCCCTAGAGGGACAAGAAGTTGATCAGCATCAATCAAGTCTTGGATCGTATCCTTCAACCTCCAACATTTCTCACTAGTATGACCTTTTCCTTGATGAAACTTGCAATGAGCATTGGGGTCATAGCTAGCAGTTCTATTCTATGGTCGAGATTCTGGAAAGGGTCCAATTGGCATAATCAATCCTTAACTATGCAAGCGATCAAAAGCAACATTATAGATCATTTCCTTAGGCGTGTAAACCCTCCTTTGCCTTTGGAATCTCTAAGTGGAAGCATTAAGAGCTAGTACATTGTTGACGTTGATGTTATTAGTAGCATTATTGGGCTTAGAAGACGAAGAAGAAGGAGTATTGTTCTTCTTGTTTTTCCAAGTGTTGTTGTTGTTGTTGCTACCAACAGTCTTCATCAATTCATGCTCGATATTGATCCCAATATTGTACACATCTTCGAAGGTGTTCAAACGCAGAAACTTCAAGTGCTGCTTGTACTTATTAATCAGATTTGCAATAAAGAGGCGAACCATCTCCTTCTCCTTAGGAGGATCCACCAAGAGTGCAGCGGTTTCTCTCCACCTACTTAGATAAGTAGTGAAGCCTTCATTCTCCTTCTATTTGAGAATGGAGAGTTCACGTTCAGAAGTCTTGGCTTGGATGTTACATTTGTAACGGTACCGTTCATGAAGCTTTTAGTAACATCCTCCCAAGTTGCGACATGCTTGGATTATAGAGAGTAGAACCATTGTTCACAGGCATGCTCCAAGGAAAGAGGGAACACAATGGGGATGAGCATCACATCTAATCCCTTGAGAGCTTTGGTCGCAGAAAAAGCCTTCAAGTGGAACATCAGATTATCAGTAGGCTTGAACTTGGGAATGTCAACAGTGGAAAACTTCTAAGGAATCTTGTCCTTGATGGACGAAGAGGTGACAGGTTGCTCCACATAGGTGAACTCTTCAGAGATCTTACTCATTTTCTCTTTGATCTTGTCCATTGCAGCCACAGTAACATTGTTTTGATTGTCTTATTCTACCGTGTTGACTCTGGTAGTGAGCACTTGCATCATGGTAGACAACCTCTCGATGAACCTGTTAATGTTCTCAATATCCTCCTTAGAAGCCATTAGTTGAAAGTAAACTGGAGATGGACTTTTTGGAGATGATTGTAGTGGTTTCCTTGAACGCCTCTTTGGTATAGGAGGTTGTTGAGGTAGTGACTCGAACCGTAACAATTTACCCCTGCTTCATGACCAAGTGCTATGACATCGAAACAAACACACGTTTAATGATTAGACTTAACCTTGACCCATCCGGAAAAGAAAAGGCAAATTTTTTTTATTTTTTATCGAAATTTTTTAGAAAAAAGTATGTATGGGAGGTTACCATCCGATTTACTCCGAAACAAAAGAAACAAAAAACAACACAAGACCATCCTAAAGTACGTTTATAAAATGGTGCACGACTCAAGGAAAAGTGTGTGAACTTGACACGACGCGTGTTACGACCGTACAACTAAACATGACATCAAACTGAACATATGAACTACATAAACACGCACAAAGACCAAAAAAAGACTGACTGGACCAAACTCTTTGGCACCGTGTCACGGTGTTGACTATCGTGACACAGTACAGTGCACTGTCAGATGGCTCAAAGCACCGTGTCACGGCACAGCATACCGTGGCGCGGTAGAGCTGCCGTGACACGATGCACAATTCCAGGCTAATTTTTGTTTAATTTCCAGGTTTTAATCAATTTTAAGTCCGTACTAATTACTATGTGGAAATAAAAACCCTCGGTCATAGGTTAAACAAAATGAGCAAACACATGTGGGTTAGCACCAAATAAAACATGTAGCATTTAGTCACGATGATGTAAAAAGTTCGCAACCTAAGGTCAAGATCTACGTTCAACTATTGGTCAAGCTTAAGGTGTCAAAAGGGTACCATGGTTAAGAGTTTGGACGCGTTAGCATGGCAGCCTCCCTTGAGGGTGTATGCCAACGGGTGGCTCCACGAGTTTGTGATGAAATCGAACGCGACTCCATGGTTTGGGTGAATTTAATAACTCGAATAAACCCTTATTGCCATGAGCGTTTTTGGGTTGATAGAGATTAAATTCCCCGGGTCTAAGACGTATGTAGAATACACACGTTTTTCAGAAAAACAGAAGGAAGTTGAATGTAAGAAGAGAAAATAGGCCACTTGACAGATTTTAGGACTGTCGTGACACGGCAAAATGTAGCGTGTCACGATGCTGCACACTGTGTGATGGTGCCCAGCTCCGTAACATGGAAGCGTCAGTAAGAAGATCTGATTGGTGCCCTTTTTTCCTTTGTTCGCAATCAAGTTATTCAATTTTTCTTACAGGACAGACCTGAATGCGACGTTAAGACGTCTATGCATATGCAAAAAATGCTAAATTAATCACAGGAATATTTTTCAAGAATCTTTCATGTCTCATCCACTCATCTTAATTAAATATCGATCACTCAAATTGATAAATAACTAAGAATTCTCCCAGTGAAGTCGCCAAATTGTAGGCGTCGTTTGAAGTGCGTCTACATCAAAGCATGTTGTGAATATGCTTGGCACTCATAGGAAGTGGGAATTGACATTACAATTAGGGACAAAGAAAATAAGGGAGCCGACAACAAGTTTTTAAGGAACTTGTAAACCGTTCACGGATCATTTATTTAAGGCAACCATGAATAAGGGACAATGAAGGCAACAACGATTGACCCGTGAAGGTTACACCCCATTCATAATTCATGAGATTACTAACTCTATATGGTTCGGAACCATGAAAGGAGGATCGGGGATGATGGTATGAACTGAGTCATGGAGTCACAATCGCCCGTATTGGCCTTTACTCGATTCTTATGCTGAAAAGTGATTCCTGTGATATCAAAGGCATATAAACAAAATATTCAATTTTCTCCATACTATTATTAAGTTAAATTTGTTAAATATTAATGCAACATATAATTCTAAAATATCGTGATCACTTGATTTGATAACAAGATTAAAAAGGAACCTAAACCGGTCGTCCAAATTATCTTATTAGGCGTGATTTTCAATTACATATTACCTTTAAACATGCAATATGGTGATAAAAAATAATATAATAGAATAAACATTAATATTAGAAAAAATTTAACAATAGATCCAACAATATAAAAATCGTTAGAAAAATAATAGAAATAAAAGGAACATAATTCTTACTTTGATTTTGTTTACTTGCAACTATAAAACAATAAACGAGTTAGTAAATTCAAGGAAAATTAATAAAGCAACAATTAATTTAAATTAAATTAAATTAAATTAATTTAAACAGAGTTAATGTGGGGCCAAACCCTCAAACAAATCTACCTTTCACGCCTTCGTTTAAGGACAGAACCTCTAGTAAAGTACGGACTCCTTACAGTGCTTAAGGAAGGAATTTTGAAAGAATAAGGTAGGCTAGTGTTTAGGCTAGAGCATAGAAGAGACAAAAGAGAGGATCAATTAATGCTCCGTACATCAGCAAAAAGGGATATTTATAGGGATAATGAGTAAAGGAAACACACAGAACCCTAAAAAGGATAAAAACCATTAAAACACTCCGCGACATGGCAAAAAATGGCTTGACACGGGAAAATGTTGTGTGACGCGGCATGTACTGGAGTGACGCGGGAAATATCTGACCTACGGGAGTAAAACGCGTGAAGGGTTTACGCGGAAAAGACACGGGACTGTCCCGTGTCACGGCAACAGCACCGTGTCACGGGGAACTATGCCGTGGCGCGGCAGAATGTCCCGTGACACGACACAGTTTGCAGTGAGACGGCAAATCCTATGTCCGTTTTTCTGTCGAAATACATTTTGGCCCTAATTATGTTAAGCCTTTTTAAGTGTCGATTCATATTTTTGAGCTATTTCTGATTTATTATTTATTAACTGCGCTAAAATAATAAAACATGAAAAATAAATAAAAGGTTTGGGTCAAAAATTAAAAATTAAACTATGCTAAACATCAAGACTGATTTATGGACTATTTTATAAACTTAATTTAATTAAATATGATTTTTTAAGTACTCTCGGGAATAAATACTTAACCCGACCAATAATGGTGGTGAAAGATTATTCATCATCGGGTTTGGTTTCGGGGAGACATTTTTAGGTGTCTACACTAAGTAACCCTGATCAAAAACAAATTTATAAAACTAAACCCAACCCTAAGTATAGGGGTATGTCCTGGTCGAACCGAAGAGAATGAGGCATTTGCTAAGGTCTTAAGCTAAGCTATTCCAATGTCTTAAACGATAGGGTTGGTATAAGCTATGCTTTCGAATCAACTCAATCAAACCTAACAATCACTCAAAAAATCTATTTCCTACGGTCAAGCTAGATGTCTCTTCAAATGACTTCAAAGAAAAATCGCAAAATAAGATCAATCGATAATTTCCAAATTAGTTATTCATGTTATTGAAAACTACTATGAAATCTAGCTTGATAATCAAGGTTAGCTACTCCTTTTCAATCCAAACATAGAGGAGAGGAGGGAAAGGGAGAGGAGGGAAAAATGTTGAATTTTCCTTTCAATTCTTTCCATTGTTGGAGGGATTAATTTCCTACAATTTAATCCCTTCATTTCTCTCCCCTCCAATTCCTTTCTTTCCTCATTTGTTATCCAAATGAAAGATATTTCATCTCTCCATTTTCCTTCCCTTCCTTTCCCTCCATTTCCTTCAATCCAAACACACTCGTAGAAAGATAATTGTGTTATGTCTATATTCATCCATTTCATGAGTCACCTATATATATACATGATAGAACATTATAACCTATATGGACAATTAAGAGTCCATTTATGAGGGGGTTAATGAGACCTATTGACATATGGAGGGTTACAAGGATGTTACTACTACCATACTTAAGGTAGTCATAAAAGAGATATTTACAAGCTATAATGGCCATCCATAATTAACATATTTTATAACACTCCCCCTTGAATGGACATTATCTAAAATAGATATAATGCGCATATATGCTGCCTCATTAAAAACCTTTCCAGGAAAAACCCTGTGGGAAAAAAACCATGGATAAGGGAAAAAGAGTGCAGCGCGCAATTACTCCCCCTCATTATTGTATCACTGAAGATCTTTGAGATGACGCAATCCAATACGATAAACTAACTTTTAAATGTTGCTGTCGGAAGAGCCTTTTGAATAAGTCTGCTAAATTCTCACATGAAATCTGCAATACATTTATATCTCCATTCTTCTGAAGATCATGAGTGAAGAAAAATTTGGATAAGATGTGCTTTGTTCTGTCGCCTTTGATGTATCCTTCCTTAATTTAAGCAATACAAGCTGCATTATCCTCATATAATGTTGTCGGTGCCTCTTTCCCAGATGATAAACCACAAACTTCTTTCATATGTTGAACAACCGACCTTAACCATACACATTCACGACTAGCCTCGTGAATAGCTAAAATCTCAGAATGATTGGAAGACGTAGCTGCAATGGTTTGTTTCATAGAACGCCAAGAAATGGTAATACCACCAATGTGAATACATATCCAGTTTGTGATCGACCATTATGAGGATTAGATAAATAACCTGCATCTGCAAAATCAATCAAATTTTCTTTGGACAACTTTGGGAAAAATAAACCTATATCCTTTGCACCTTGAAGATAACGAAGTAAATGTTTAATCTCATTCCAATGCCTCGCTCCGAGTTGGACATGAACTAAACCTTGCTAATAAATTAACTGAAAATGATATGTCGGGTCGTGTATGACTTGCAAGGTACTTTAGTGCTCCAATTGCACTAAGATATGGTACTTCAGGACTAAGAATTTCTTCATCATTTTTCCGAGGTCGGAATAGATCTTTCTCTACTTCAAGTGATCTTACAACCATAGGGCTGCTCAATGGATGTGATGTATCCATAGATAATATTTTAAGAACCTTTTCTATGTATGTTGATTGATGCACAAGGATTCCATTCTCTAGGTGCTCTATTTGTAACCCCAAGCAAAATTTTGTCTTTCCTAGATCTTTCATTTCAAACTCTTTCTTTAAATAATTGACAGTCATTGAAATCTCTTCAGGAGTTCCAATGATGTTCAAATCATCAACATACACTGCAATTATAACATATCCTGATCCAAATTTCTTTATAAAAATACATAGGCTGATAGGATCATTCTTATAACCTTCTTTCAACAAATACTCACTTAGATGGTTATACCACATACGCCCAGATTGTTTTAATCCATAAAGATATTTGTTCAGTTTAATAAAGAAATGTTCTCGAGAACTAGATTTTGTTGCTTCTGGAAGCTTGAATCCTTTTGGGAGCTTCATGTAAATGTGATTATCTAGTTGGCCATATAAATAAGCTGTGACTACATCCATCAAACGTAAGTCAAGTCCTTCTCTTATTGCCGGACTTATCAGAAATCTAAAAGTAGTTGCATCCACCACAGGAGAATATGTCTCCTCATAATCAATACAAGGTCTTTGTGAGAATCCTTGTGCAACTAAGCGTGCCTTATGTCTTACAACTTTGCCCTTTTCATTTCTCTTTCACACAAAGACCCATTTATATCCCACTGGCTTTACACCTTCAGGTGTACGGACTAAAGGTCCGAATACTTCTCTTTTTCCAAGAAAGATTTTAATTCTGCTTCAATTGCTTCTTTCCATTTGGCCAATCATTTCTTTGCCTAAATTATTCAATGGATTTTTGTTCATGATCCTCATTATTTTCCATAACATCTAATGCTACATTGCATGCAAAAACATCATCAACGTCGATTTGATTTCGGTTCCATGTAATTCCAGACAAGATATAATTTGTTGAAATTTCTTCATTATGAGGTACCTGAATTTCTTTTTGTATCATGTCTAAAGTCTCTTCTAGAGATCCTTCGGAAATTGTTTCTTAAATTTAACCATCATCAATCAATGCTCCTTTTCTTTTTCGAGGATTGGTCTTCCATGTTTCTGACGTGGTTTAGACTCATTAGCAAAAAAAAATTGTCCTTTCGGGACATCTATTTTAAATGGAGCATTTACAACTGGAATATGTGACTTTGTCACTCTTTTTGGGTCAGAAAACGAGTCTGGCAATTGATTCACTAAACTTTGTAAATGAATTATCTTTTGAACTTCCAATTCACATTGTTTAGCTCGAGGATCAAGATAAGATAATGATAATTCATTCCATTTAATTTCTTTTTCCAGTTCTCTCTTTTCTCCTCCTAATGTTGGGAAAAGTGACTCGTTAAAATGACAATCTGCAAAACGAGCCGTAAATAAATCCTCTGTTGTAGGCTCAAGATATTTAATTATTGACGGGGATTCAAACCCAACATGTATTCCAAACCTCCTTTGAGAACCCATCTTAGAGCGTTGTGGTGGAGCTATTGGAACATAAATCGCAAATCCAACAATTCTTAGATGGAAAATATTTGGTTCCTGACCATAAACCAATTGTAATGGGGAGAACTTCTGATAACTTGTTGGCCTAATGTGAATTAGTGCTGCTGCATGTAATATAGCATGCCCCCAAGCAGAAATTGGGAGATTGGATTTCATAAGCAATGGTCTAGCAATTAACTGAATACGTTTTATTAATGACTCTGTCAGACCGTTTTGTGTATAAACATGTGCTACTGGATGTTCAACATTTATCCCAATGGACATGCAATGATCATTAAAAGCTTGAGATGTAAATTCACCAGCATTGTTAAGCCGAATAGTCTTATTGGGAGTATCTGGAAAATGTGCCTGTAACTTAATTAATTGGGCAAGTAATCTCGCAAATGCTAGGTTACGAGTTGATAAACATGTGACCATCTAGTTGATGCATCAATTAAAACCATAAAATATCTAAATGGTCCACATGGGGGATGTATGAGCCCACAAATATCTCCTTGTATACGTTCTAGAAAACTAATTGATTCAAAATTAATTTTAGCTGGTGATGGGAGAATAATCAACTTGCCTTCCGAGCAAGCAAAACATGAAAAATTATTATAAAGAATCTGCTGGCTCTTCAAAGAATGTTGACAAGGGTCGAACTAGGTCGTTGAAACTAACCCTACCCTAAGACAAACAAAATATATAAACACTTAACTAATCTAAATACAAGTATAGAGGTAAGTCAAGGGTCGAAACCAAAGGAACGGTAATGTCTAGTGCTTTTGATTTGGGTGCCTAAGTTAGGTCGAAGACGAAAGAAAGGAGGTGACACTAACAATTACTTAAACGAAGAAACCAAACAAATAAAGTGCTAGGAATTAGGATTCACATATAATAGCAATGAACATAGCAAATTGGAATAGGAAGTTGACTAAGTCGAGTGATGCGAAAGAAAACCAATTATGCAACCAAAAGAGCATATCAAGCTATTCTCCTAGAGGTCTAACAAGCGTCAACTACGATAAACTCTAGCTAAGGAACATCACAAGACACCTCAATCGAGTAAATGCAAGCCACAAATCAATGGTCCATATCATTGTGAACCTACAATGCAATCTAGTGTGAATAACTAGGGTGATCAAGCCTAAATCAAACACACACATGCACATAATCAATTAACCAATTTAATCTCATCATCAACTCCATCAATTATCCCCAATTTACATCAATTCATCAGATCATATAAGCTTCACCCTATCCCTAGCCAAACAACTACTTTAACAACATCATCAAATCAACAACAACTAAAGAAATCAAGAATCAACAATCTAAGAAGAACAATTACACTAATCAAAGATCAATCATCAAAATCCAATCAAAATCAAACAAACCAAACATGAATATTAACCAAAACAATAAATGAAATAGAGTTTAGAAATGCTCATTGATAATAGAGAAGATCTCCAATACAATTGTCACCATTGAATCTTCAATCTTTCAATCACCATTGAAATTCCTCACTTTCTCTCTCCAAAATCTACTCCTAAAACTAACCCTAAAACTAATGAGAGAAGATCTCATTTAAGCTAAGAATATGATCAAAATCTTCTTCTAAAACTTCCTACAAAAATCGGGTTTAAAAAATATATATAGAGGCGCGAAATCACCAAAAACCGAGCATAAAATACCCACGAGGGTGCGCCTGGGCAGCGGGGAGGTGCGCCCGCGCACGCAAGGGGTGCGCCCGCGCCACCCTAAGTTGCGGCCACGCCACCATAAGGTGCGCCCGCGCCACCCCTAGGTGCGCCCGCGCCTCCCTGTTGTGCACCCGCGCCTAGCTGGGCTCCTTCGAGATTCTCGCGGCTTCGTGCGTTCGCTAAGGTCGCATGACTTATGATGGTGATGAACACTAGGAGTGGCAGTAGCTAAAGCTCTAGATTAGTGGGTACACCACTTCTTAATGGTAGCACGACATGCGAGCGCAAGAGCCAAGACTTGACATTTCCACTTCCTTGCATCTTGAGCTTTCCAAATGCCGTGAGCTTGCTCCAAAGGATTTCTCCACCTTAGTAGATCACCAATATCAAGACCCGAACCTCGTACAATACCTACAACCACAGAAATAGAGCAAATAAAGGAGAAAAGGCTAGAAAACCAACGAAATACACAAAAGCTACAAAATAAGAGTGGAAAGGTAAAACTAAGCAACAAAGCATTAAACTAAGCATTTATTAAGCAAGAAAGCTATGAAAAGAGGATGAAAACAACCTAAATACTCGTCAAATGGGTGCCATTTATGACACCCATCAAATTCCCCCAAGCTTATCTTTTGCTCGTCCTCGAGCAAAACATAACCAAGGGATGGAAAGTGATGAGCTTATTCAAACAAACTAAAGAAGAGAGGATACGAGAATATACACTAACTCACTTTCGTAGGAATCACGGTCAATTTTAGCAACTAAAGACAAGCCATTTAAACCCCTAGATCGCCCTAGAGGACGAGTGATTCTCTCGTAAAGGTTTCCTAAGAGTTTAACCCATAACTCTCATAATAATACAAACAAGGCAAAGCATGAAAAACAAGTCAAAAGGAAAGCAAAACAAACAAATGTTCATTAAAGGACTTTTCCAAATGTACAAGCACAAATGAATGCAAATCTTTCTAAACTAGTAAGGGAGTGCACGTTCCAAGATACCCAAGGTTGATTGAAACATAAATATGCTAAGCATAGGAACTAGCTTTCACAATCCACTTTCATCCCAAACGATCTTACCACGTTCTTTCTACTAGTCTCATATCAACCCCTAGTGAGCATCCCAATGATTCCTCAAAGGAACCGGAAAAAGAGAATTTTTAGGCTACTTGACATCTTGACTATGCATCCCTTCTCCTTAGGCTAAAACTCACATTTCTCTCCCCCGATGAATGACTCAACCACTTAGGTCAAAAGGTCTTCCCCAAGGTTGTAACGTTGAGGCAAAAGGGTGAGGGTAGGCTAAAATTTAAAATTTGGTGGTTTTCCTAATAATGAAGCAAAGAATGGGCCCTTTCTTAGAATCACGATCAAGTAGTCACCAAACAAAAACAAACTAACACCCCCAAGCTTATTCAAAGCTATACTCACAAACATATACACAAAAAGATATACTCACAAACATATACACAAAAATCGTGAGAACGCTTCCCCCAAGCTTAAATGGAGCATTGTCCTCAATGCTCAAAAAGGGAGAATACTCACATCAAAAATTTTTAAATTTTTTGAATTTTCACTTTTTTTTTCTTTTATAGTGCTTTGTCCTCGCCTCTTTTAACTTTGGACGGATTTTCAACTTTGCACTTATTATCTCCTTGCCTTTTTTAACTTTGGACGACTTTTTCATTTATTCATTTGCCATTATTCACACAATATACACAAAACACAAGCTTGCCTTCATTGTGAACCAATATCCACACTAACATATCACAAATTCCAAAATATTACCATTTGCTTCACAAAAACCAAAAATGGAACAAAAAGAAACAAAAGGCTCAAGAATCTAAAGATGTGGCTTGAAAAGAAGGGAATAAGGCTCAAATGGTTAGCAAGTAGGCAAATGTAAACCCAAAAACCAAAAATGAAGAATACTATCCTAAAAAAGAAAAATTACCACCCCGAAAATATGCCTTTGTCCTCCCTAAATGGTTCGGTCTCGATCTTAAGAAATATGAGTCAAGATTCTAGATTAGGTCCGCAATAGTCAAGGATCCATGCCGCTCATGCAAATAAGTGTAGAAAGCTTGAAAAACAACGAACCTCACACGGATGTAGCAAAAACTCACTATTGGTGTCAAATCGACTATAGGAAGCAACTACCAAACATGCCACAAACAAGTAGAATCCGGCTTCATGATCCCACTAGTTCTAACCAACTACCATAGCATGCTTTATCCTGGAATCAACCAAGCATACTCTCAAACCGTGCACTCCGTTACCATTTAAGAAGAATAGCATTCAATTATACAAGTCCAAATGTTATTATGTCCAAAGCAAGAACAAAACAAAACACATTGCAAATTTGCCTTGATAGAAACAAAAATCTTTTTGGAATTTTTCAAAATATAAGAAACATGGAAAAGCATATACAAGGGTGCATAGCATATATGAATCAACATCCCACCAAACATGATAGAATACCCTCCCCCAAGCTTGAATGAGACAATACACTTAAATCATAAAGCATGGAAACCATGGGAGGGGAAAACAAGGAGATCAATCCAACAAACCAACATATGTCCAACAAGTCATCATCCACTAGAGAAAGAGCAAGGAAGGATATTACCGAATATTAGGTGGGTGTAAATACCCACAAATGACCCAATTAAACCTTTCAAAGCTAATTTCCCAAGAATTGAACCTTATTTCCATATGCTAGAAAAAATAGGAGTCAACCTTCCTTGATTCTTGATCCAAATCGAAGCACCGAAATATATCAAGTCATGTACCTAGAAAAAGGCACACAAACATTTCCATGAGAGAAAATCTATTCTAAAAACAAAGGAAAATCTAATCTAAAACACGGGTTACTTCCCGAGAAAGGCTTGCTTAAGGTCCAAGCTTGACCGCTCTAGTAAAATAATATTGCAACGAACGCAAGAGCTTGTCAAATACACTACTACAAATTTCATATGAAAGTAAGTGTGCACATGATAAAAATAAGGCATGCAACAAGCATAGTGCACACCTATGAGGAGAGAGATGCCAAGAGAAGGAAGAAGAATCAAAAGAAAACTCAACAAAATAAGAAGAAAAAGAAAAAGAAGAAGAAAAAGAAGGCAAACTCTCCTCAAAATATTTTTGGGTGGCAACATCACCCTTTTCCTCAATCGAGGACAAATGAGCCACATGCAAATCCTCATAGACAAAAGGGTCCCCAATAGGCTTTCCAACAAATAAAGGGATAAAAATATGGCAATAGGGGATGTGGTCAAACTTTTGAGAGAAAGGGGTATGAGAAATAGGCAAAGGGGGAGCTATTCCCTCAACATATGGTCCCATATCGCCAATGAAGGCATGAAAATCAATCATAGAGTCCTCAAAAGAGGAACACTCATGATCACCATCTTCCTCAAACATCCAACTCCCAAGAGGAACCACATAATCTCCTCCACTACCTTCATGAACAATAACTCCCTCAACTTCCTTAAAGCCTGGAGTCTCAAAACCATGCATGAATGGATGCAAGTATAACTCAAAATCATCTCTCTCCCATGAAGCATCCTCAATAAACTTGCTTAAAAGGCTATGGCTATTCCTTATACACTCAATAAACACATTTGACATAACCTCAAACGAGTCCAAATACTCATGGATAGAAGAGTCACATTCATACACTTGAGACTTATCACAATCAACAAAGGAAGAGATGTCTAGACTTAAAATATCATTAAAATCATCATCACTCTTGACTCTCTCTCCTTCACTCCTATGATCAACAATAGGATCCTCACACACTCTTGGTTGCTCGAAATTACCATCATCACCCTCAACACACACATTAGACTTGAAATTTTCCCACACAAGTGTCAAAGATGACAATTGGCTTTCTAGCTCTTCATTTCTCCTCCTTCCCTCCTCAAGACGCTCCTCACTCTTTTTCATCATCTCTAATTGACTTTTCATAGAATTAAGAATCGAATCCTTTTTAGGCCCAAGATCGTCACTAAGCTCAACATGCCTAATTTGAGTTTCCAAAGTAGCAATAAGAGATTCAAAAGGTGTAGGAGATTGAGGCTCAACAAGAGAAGAAGAAGAAGTACAACCAAAGGTAGGATCATCATCATTACAAACATGAGCATTTTCATTAAATAAGGGATTGGGAGCATTTTCAAATGTATGAGATTTGTTAGCTTGAACATGCAACACATTATCATGAACAAAAGAGGAAATAGAATTGGAAGCATTTGTTCTTGGTTCAACTATGGGATCATGTGACACATCATGGTAAATCATGCTAACATTGGAAGAATCAACACATTGCACATCAAAAATAGAAGCACGCTTACCCTTATTATAGACTTCCCAAGCAAACCAAACATAAAATTTCCAAGCATCTTCAATAGAAAATGCTCTAAATTTTCTATTATGCATTCCTTCAACTATATCCCTAGTTTGCTTATTCAAACCAATATAACAAATATCACAAGCCTCCCAAAGACTACACCGATTATAGTCAAGAAATCCCTTAAGTCTATTGAAATATTCACAAAAAGGTTCATCATCATATTGAGGAAATGAGAGACATGCCATTTTTACAAAGCAAACAAAAATCAAATAAAAGAAAAGTATAAACAAAGACCTAGACTCAAGCGATCAAAAACACTCAAACATAGACACCGTTCCCCGGCAACGGAACCATTTTGACAAGGGTCGGACTAGGTCGTTGAAACTAACCCTACCCTAGGCCAAACAAAATTTATAAACACTTAACTAACCTAAATACAAGTATAGAGGTAAGTCAAGGGTCGAACCCAAAGGAACGGTAATATCTAGTGCTTTCGATTTGGGTGCCTAAGCTAGGTCGAAGACGAAGGAAAGGAGGTGACACTAACAATTACTTAAACGAAGAAACCAAACAAATAAAGTGCTAGGGATTAGGATTCACATATAATAGCAATGAACATAGCAAATTGGGATAGGAAGTTGACTAAGTCGAGTGATGCGAAGGAAAACCAATTATGCAACCAAAAGAGCATATCAAGCTATTCTCCTAGAGGTCTATTTAGCGTCAACTACGATAAACTCTAGCTAAGAAACATCACAGACACCTCAATCATGTAAATGCAAGCCACAAATCAATGGTCCGTATCAATGTGAACCTACAATGCAATCTAGTGTGAATAACTAGAGTGATCAAGCCTAAATCAAACACACACATGCACATAATTTATTAACCAATTTAATCTCATCATCAACTCCATCAATTATCCCCAATTTACATCAATTCATCACATCATATAAGCTTCACCCTATCCCTAGCAAAACAACTACTCTAACAACATCATCAAATCAACAACAACTAAAGAAATCAAGAATCAACAATCTAAGAAGAACAATTACACTAATCAAAGATCAATCATCAAAATCCAATCAAAATCAAATAAACCAAACATGAATATTAACCAAAACAATAAATGAGATAGAGTTTAGGAATGCTCATTGATAATGGAGAAGATCTCCAATACAATTGTCACCATTGAATCTTCAATCTTTCAATCACCATTGAAATTCCTCACTTTCTCTCTCTAAAATCTACTCCTAAAACTAACCCTAAAACTAGAGAGAGAAGCTCTCCACTAAGCTAAGAATATGATCAAAATCTTCTTTTAAAACTTCCTACAAAAAGCGAGTTTAAAAAGATATATATATATATATATATAGGCGCGAAATCATAAAAAACCAAGCATAAAATACCCACGAAGGTGCGCCCGCGCCTCCCTGTTGTGCGCCCGCGCCTAGCTGGGCTCCTTCAAGATTTTCGCGGCTTCGTGCGTTCGCTAAGGTCGCATGACTTATGATGGTGTTGAACACTAGGAGTGGCAGTAGCTAAAGCTCTAGATTAGTGGGTACACCACTTCTTAATGGTAGCACGATATGCGAGCGCAAGAGCCAGACTTGGAATTTCCACTTCCTTGCATCTTGAGCTTTCAAATGACGTGAGTTTGCTCCAAAGGATTTCTCCACCTTAGTAGATCACCAATATCAAGACCCGAACCTCGTATAATACCTACAACCACGGAAATAGAGCAAATAAAGGAGAAAAGGCTAGAAAACCAACGAAATACACAAAAGCTACAAAATAAGAGTGGAAAGGTAAAACTAAGCAACAAAGCATAAAACTAAGCATTTATTAAGCAAGAAAGCTATGAAAAGAGGATGAAAACAACCTAAATACTCGTCAAATGGGTGCCATTTATGACACCCATCAAATGTCCACATGAATTCGTAATTATTTTTTGCATCATTATTGAACCGGGATGGCCTAACTGGTCATGCCAAACAACAAAATTATCAGTAAACTTCTTGTTTACTATAGCATGAGCTTCAATACCATTGATTTTTGTGTAGCACAAACCACTGGAGAATGTAGGTAGTTTCTCCAAAACATGTTTTGAGCCTTGAGTTATATTTGTGATTTGAATGAATTCGTTATTTTCTTCATTGATTGTCTCAATATGATAACCATTGTTGCGAATATCCTTAAAACTTAATAAATTTCTTTGTGAAATGGGGAGAATAAAGCATCAATTATTTTAATTTCAGTTCCCCAAGGCAATTTTATAATGGCTATTCTGGAGCCCTCAATGATATTTGTACTATCCGATATGGTTCTCACATTAATCTTTTTCATCATCAAATGAGAGAAATATTTTTTATTTTTAAGTATTGTATGAGTAGTTGCACTGTCAGCAAGACATAATTCTTCACCATTCATAGCAAATTAAACTTGAGTAATATCCATGTTCTTCATGAAATAAAATACATGTCAAAATATTAAGCATAAAAATAAAGATCATAAAATAAATAAATCAATAAAAACACCCAAATAATTCATAAATTCATAAAGCATATAAAGTCTTTATTGCAACCATAGAAATTAACATGAGTAAATAACTAGATAAAGTCTAATAATTAAAGTTGACACAAAATATATAAATTTAATTATTCCCTTCCGAGGCATTGAAGAAATCACCTACTTCTAAATGAGTTGTATTGCCAAAATCAAAATTATTCCCTTCCGGGGAAGTAAGGAAATTAGCAACATCGAAATGATTTGCATTGCCAAAATCAAAATCACCTTCACCATCTTCAAGAACAATGTTTGCTTCAACTTTCTTTCCTTTTTTCAATGATTCTTGGTAAAGTTCAACAAGATGCTTTGGTGTTCTACAAACCCGAGACCAATGGCCTTTTCCTACACAACGATAACATATATTGGTCTCACTTTTATCTTTATCATCCCTACGTTCCCACTTCTAGTGGGAATATGAATTTGTGTAATGACATCCACGACCTCTACCATATCCATTAAAACCATACCCATGACCGCGACCACGCCATTGGCCACGACTGCGACCACAACCTCTACCTCGACCACTACTGCTGGAATGGTCTCTGTTTTCTTTCCCGTTATAGGATGTCACATTCGCTTCAGGGAATGGAGTAAAGCCAGTAGGATGTGATTCATGATTTTTCATTAACAGCTCGTTATTTTGCTCAGCCACAAGAAGACAAGATATTAATTCAGAATATTTTTTTAAACCTTTTTCTCTATATTGTGTCTGTAGGACAATATTATTAGCATGGAAAGTGGAGTATGTCTTTTCAAGCATTTATGCATCAGTAATATTTTCTCCACATAATTTCAATTGAGAAGTTATTTTAAACATAGCTGAGTTATATTCACTAACAGATTTAAAATCTTGCAATCTCAAATTCAACCATTCATAACAAGCTCTAGGGAGTATCACTGTTTTTTGGTGGTCATATCTTTCCTTTAGATTATTCCAAAGGATTTGTGGGTCTTTCACAGTTAAATATTCATTTTTGAGCATTTCATGGAGGTGATGGCGAAGGAAAATCATGGCTTTAGCCTTATCTTGAGGTGTTACCTTATTAGCCTCTTTGATTGTTTCACCAAGCCCTTTAGCATCTAGGTGTATTTCAGCATCTAACACCCATGATAAATAATTCTTTCCGGTAATATCAAGGGCCACAAATTCGATCTTGGCAAGGTTCGACATTTTTCACTATACAAAATAATATTAAAAATTAGAGATAATAAAATGCATCAAAGTCAATGTATCTAATCAATATAAAATCATAATTATAATTGGTGCCAAAATAATCAATATGCATTGTCTTAAAAAACAAAGAAAATATTATACTATCAATCAAATAGATTAGTGTTAGCATCAAATTAATGTTTCAAATAAACGTACTGATAAATTACTACTAAACAAGATAGATAAGGAATATACTTAGACCACATTCTGACAATTCCTAGCATCATAATCATAAACTAATACGAGAATGAGAGTTAAACTTTATAAAAAATAATGACATCATGATATAAAACAATTCCTAGCATCGTATGATACATGTCAGAAAACAATTCCTATGCGTGTTAATATAAAGCATTTTCTAGCATACTTACGAACAGTATAATTCCTAGCATCAATATTTGATAAGTGTTAACTAATGTTATAAAATGAATACCTTTGGACTTTTTACTTGGCTAGTATGTAGGAATTATGACTAATAGCAATTAATAATAGAACAAACTTATCTGATATAATGTCGTGGCGTGACATAGCATCACTGCCCTAAAGTCGAATTTGCCCCATATTTATACACACGGACTCATAGCAATCGACCTCCAAGGTTACACGACTCTAACTCTCCGGTGTACTACGAAAAGCTAGATTGAGAACACAATGATCAATGCCCAAAACAAGAAATTATTTTGTGTAACATTTTGGAGTAAAAAAGAGAAGTATGTCTTTTAATTGTACTGTGTATCTCCCTTGTGAAGTGGAGGATGCTTCAATTTATTGTGGAGTAGTATGTAATCTTTTCCGTGTATCCAAAAAGAAGTCGAGGAGCTTCATTTATATAGAAGTTTCACCAAGCTCAAGTCAAAAGAAGGGAAATAATATTTCACGGCAACCATGCATAAGAAATCAATCAAAACCCTTTAATTATGCATGTTTACTAATTAGTCTTCCATCTATGTATTAAACGGCTAGAGAGGAGGAAATATATGATGATCAAAGTTAACTAATTTCCATAATCATGGTATCAATCAAGCAAATTTGAATTTTGATCTTTTGAAGCAACATCAATGAACCAAGACTTGGAGTTGTACTATGGGAACAAGTGAATAACTCCAACATTCCCCCACATGATTCAAAAGAGAAAAGTAAAGAGATATGAATTTGGGCAAAGGATACTCGGTTTTGCAATTATCAATGTCTTGTGGACTTGAATTGATACCCAGTACTTACAATTGTGTTATACAGTCATGTTGGGAGGACTTGGCCTTGAACCTTTCATGAGGTTAGTATAAACACAGTTGCGTACTAAACCTTTCTCAAATCAAAGATGTTCTCGCGAAATTAAAAAATGCCCCACATATGCCTAGATTTTTCATGAATGCTCTAGAGGTCCTAGCCTTTGGAACCTCATAGGGGATTGGTCATAACCCCAACATTCACATTGGTAAGTTCATCAAGTTTGTACTGCCATAAACTACCTTTATATATTAAGGCTAAGCTATGAACTTATTAAGAGTTCTTTAACTCAACCTCATACACATAGCAGTAAGAAGTACCACATCTCTTTATTAATATGGAATGGTCGTGGTACTATAATTGAGCTCTTTTGTGACTTCGTTTGACCCATTGAACTTAGAAATTTCTAAGATGGGTATCAATCACAAATCACTCCTCATAGGCTTAGACCCATTCCCTTGTGCTGACTCCAGCACCAATTTTTCTTTAAAGGCCTTTATTTAGGAAATCTCTAATATTCCTCTCACATCACGTGATCACACAAATTTATGATTAATATTCATGCCACTAGCATGTATATATTCTTTACCATTATAAGCTACCTCAATTGTAACTTATAATTCACAACACATGTATTTAATGGAGTTGGCTCCCCCCACAATTGATAACTACTAATAGATTTTGCAATAAGATTGCATAAAGTTTTGAGCCAAACCTTCATAAAACTCATCATTGTTGGTTACTTCGTAAGCATCTTAAACCTACAAATTTAATTCTTATTTCATTCACGATACCATACAATGATACTTAGAAAGCACTTTCATAGTCTCCTCCTGTACTATGGTTAATATCATGACAATATTCTCATCACATAAACATTATGTTAGAAGCGTATGATTCACAATCATGATCAAACTAACATATCATGAAAATAATAATCATGTGATGACTTCTCACACCATAGCTTTGGTCCCCAATTTAATAAACTTATTTACCTTGTATTATTTCTTACAAGGACACACACATAGGAAAGTTTCTCCACTCTCACTTTTATAACTAAGTTGTCATATTAGTTTGCAATTTAAGCCTTCATTTGAACCAATATCAAACCACTAAAGGATAATAGCACAAACAAGACAATATACAAACTTAGTTAATGATGAGAAACAATCAAGATGGTCAATCACCAACCTTCAATGAATCTATCATACCAACTTCTTTACTTTCAATTGTCTCTTGTAAGTCAATATTACAGCTAATGAATTTATTATTGTTAGACAAACCTAACTTCCACAAATATGATAAGCCACAAATAATTATAATAAATTTAACTTGATTTTCTCCAAACTAGTACAAACACAAGGGCATGGCCTGGTTTCTCCATATGGTTATGGATACTTATCCATCACTTCTTGAAGACACCCCATGAGTTCTTCTAATTCTCCAACCTTTCTAATCAAAATGATTAGACTTAACTAGTTTGGACTCCGAATTTACTCCTTCCTAGTTGATATATTCATCAACTTCACAAAAGAAAGGTCAAAGAGAAACATAAAACAAATTAAATTGCATGAATCAGATTGCAAATTATCATACGATTGCAATGATTTAATACTATCTCAATGTGACACATATCATTTATAAATTCGAAAAATAACACAACTCAAGTCATTCTCAAATTAATATTATGTCAAACAAAACGCTTTAAAAACGCTCTGACATAATTCTAAAACCAATCAAGTTAGCACACTCAACCTTGATCACATATTAGGTCATTTAAATAGTATATTCAACAAATTCAACAATAATCATAACATCGCAAAGTCTTAAAACATAACGGCGAAGCACACCAAGGAACATCTCATCATAAATAGGTACCCCCCACACAACAATCATTTCAGGTTATCACATTAACATTTTGTTAATTAGAGGATACTAAGACAAATTCTCATGAGATGGACCTTTAGGCAACATAGTGAGATGAAAAAATATTAATAACCCCATGTAGGTTATATTAACCAAAGTTAAAACACAGGCTATTTAAAAGACCCTTAAAAATTAGGGTTATTCCCTCTTATGTTTCTAATGTACAGTGTTCTCATAATTCTACCATTTACCATCTTAAGTCTTTTAGACATGGTCAAAACAAAAATCTTACTTCTCCTGGATAAACAAGTAGAATAAAAACACAATTATAATTCTACTCTCCAAGTTTAATGAATAATCATGGATTAACTCAATATAATTTAAATACCAACTTTTAAAGTCTCATACCATACTCATGATTTGCAATAATCATCATATCCATTGCACACTATATAAGGAATAAATTTTAATTCTTTAAAGCTCTTTAAGAGTCATATAAAAAAATCCAAATCAACCATGTCACTGAACAATATAATGAATAATGTAACAGAAGTAATTAACTTACAGCTTGACAAATCAACTAACAAAATAGTCACAAATAAAGATATTCTCAAGAGATTCACCCTACCTCAACATACTCACTTTACTAATTAACATACTCGTTAGTCTTAAAATCAAACCCAACTCACCCCCCACATTGCAAAGCAATATATCATAATAATTATGCATAAATAAACCATGTTATGTAAACTTTAATAAAGATAAAATTTGAGAGGACTTTCCTGGCATTGAGCACATTGGAGATGCAAATTTACTCCAAAAATAACATAGCTTGCACTGCCACATAGTTTGTTATATATGAGCATTCATATGAGTCATGCGTCCAACTCAACTTTAATATTTGAAGCTATCTCACAACATATGTTTAATCCACTCTTGCTATTTTCATCTGTTATCTCCTCAGGTTAAACAAGAATTTTGATAATAAGGCATCATCCAAGAAGTATTAATAGCTCACAGTTAGAATATAGACATGAAAATTCCCAACTAAACCCTCAAATTATTGAGGGCGCAACATTTCGGTCGCTAAGCTAGTTCCAATATTATAATTAGAGTATTGATCTTATCAAAGGTTTTTGATGATAAAAACATAGGAAGATACGGCAAATAATGATCTCAATTTCATCTTGAAGATGATTATGTATTTTGCGTTTCATCAAATCAATCGAATAATCCAAGACAATTACATAATTACACTTCTAAATAACAGGAAATTAAAATATACTAACTCGTATAACAAACAAATTATAACAAACCAATCAATACTGGAATTGCACAATTGATTAAAATTGTCAATGGCACCACGAAGTTATTATAGTAAAATAGAGTATGCACATACTTCATCTATGTCATGACTCATAAATTAATTCAAGTGCTATTTAATATACGCACTGTATAGAAGCACAATATATACTTTACCCAAATGTTAATATAAAATCCATAACTACAACATGATTTCCGAAATCCACCCTTAAACAAATCGAGCAGCAAATAATAAAATCAATGTGTACTAAACTAGTCTCCCTATTAGCCATAATCTATAAAACTTAAGAAATTCGATTTGATGAATATAGCCATATCCTTTCAAATTCTTTGTGAAACGTTGAAGTAATTGAATCCTCTTTAGCCTTCGGAGTCAACTGTCTATACCAAGAACAATAGCTCTCTGTTTTGTCGGTTTCAACAAGTAAGACTTGCTTGTCTTAGAACGATTCCAAATCGAGCAACTATCAAGATTCTATCTAATAGAGCCTTTGAGTACGTTCTTGTCGATGTGACATTGCTAAAGATGTTCGGAATGCAAATCAAGCCCATGACTTGAACTTGGTGAGTTTATCATGTTTAGGGAAATGTTTGTTTATAATCAGGCATTCTTGATTCAATGCTTGGATAACCATGCCATTCAAATAAATCTCGCAACTATTGCTCATTACTTTGAATGTGAGTCTTTCCGTGTGTAAACGGATCAATTGCTGATTATGGGACATAATAACCATTACTTGTTCCAGCCTTTGGCGTAAAAGGTCTTTAAACAAAACATACGACCTTACAACTGATGTAGCTCTTCTTGCTTCATTCTAAGCTTGTAAGTCGATAACTTAGCTTAACTTCAATAGTTTGAGGTCACTATCATAGTGGAACACTCAAGCAGTATCCGATACTTGTGAAGATAACGAATTGCTAAGTTAACTACAATAACATGAACTCATGAGTTGAAATGAAATCTAATTCCTTTTCTTCGTTCCTTCTTTCCTATATTTCTTATCATACAATATCTCATAATCTTACTTTAAGAATCATTTCTTTAAGTACCTTGACTCTTATAATTTGTTAGGCATAATCAAGCACCTAGTGCGCCGTAAAACAAAGTTCCATCTTTTCCATTAATTCTTACTCGAATTACTACATCAATGAGTCCTACTCAATTATGTATGATGCGAAAGGATACGTTGGTTGTCAATATTGAGATTGCAACTCAATTCCTCATGTTTTATCAAAACTACCTAGTATTTTGAATACATGATGTCCAACCGTCCTTTCGGACTTAGTTATAAAAGTCATTTATGATAATTGTATTTTAGAAATGCTTTTCCTGTCTTTGAGATCTATTCTCAAGGATTTTCCTTTACCAATCATGGAAACAATATTATTTGATTTAGAATACTATAAATATAAGTGCTAAGTATAACCATTTATCAAGAACATAATAAGTTTGAAATTTAATAGCATTCATGCAAACTTCAATCTTATTAAACGTCTTATTTACGCATAATAATTGTCCCTATTTGGCGAAAATAAGGCGATTCCAAGATCCGAAGAAACAAAGAGTGGTTAAGCATGCTTTGGCTTGTCTTAAACACTCAATCTTCTAGGGTAAGCATTGCCTTGCTAATGGCTCTAAGCCACTCTTGGTTAGACAATCGTCGCATCTAATGCATCTTTGACGATGTATCTCTTTTGCCACGGTATGTGAGGACTCCTCACTCATACCGATGAGTTAAACCAAAACCAACGTGCACACCCGGTGTGCCTTATGCCCCTTGGAGAAGTGATGGCACTTCGCTTTGGCGTAGCCTACCATCACCATCGTCCGGTTAGTAAGTGTTGTTTTGGAAAGGCAAGTTTGACTCAATATTATTAGGGACCTAGGATTTCTATGTTGGTTGATTTAAGTGAACTTAACTAATCATCGCAACATCAAGAAAACCTAAACATGCATCTAACGAATAATTCACACACATATATATATATATAAGCATAAAATATAGAGAAAAATTATAGATGCATATTGGCAACTAGCATGACCCCTTGAAATCTTCATATCTTCAAAAGGTCTTCATTTGCAATTCAAGGCTTTGTCTTCCAAGATACGCCGTCTTCAAGACTTAACCAAACTATGCAAAAACTAGTGTCTACAACTAGGAATAATCTAAATATTAAAGTACAAAAATACTTAACAGTGCGTAGACCGTATTTAGATTTACAAAAATACATAACGGCACGTAGTCCGTATTTTCTATCCTAGTCGGGTCCCACTAGTTGCCATTTCATAAAACCTGTGAGAGAGAATATATATATTCCATTCATCCATTCACTATTTGTGAATGGCCCATGCAATTTACAAAATCAAACAAGTAAAATGCATTTAAACAACGCGCGCACTAGTAACTAATCTAGGTGGTTAATCCGATTAACACGCCTAATTAAAACTAGTCAAAGTTGTTTAACCGATTATGTAATTGACGTCATTAATAATTGAAGCTCCCACTAAATTCCGCATTTCCCTTAATTAATCTAATTAATTAAGTCGGTAGCACCCAAACTTGTCAAAATAAAATTTTGCCAATGCCGCTCAAAACCGAGGCCTAGCCTCCCAAAATTTTAATTAAAATAAAAAAATTAATTAAAATAAATAAAACGGAAAAATAAGCAATATTACGGCTAGTCACCTCACCGCACCAAGCATACGCACACGCCAAAAAACGAACACACGACCCACGGCACACGGCCGCGAGCTGCTGCCACGGCACAGCCGCGCGTGTGCTGCTGCCGTGCGTGGCTGCTGCCGCGCGTGTGGCCGCAAGCAAGGCGGCGCTGCCACCTTGGCAGCCACATATGGGCTGCTGTGCAGCCCGGCTCGCCAAGGTGGTGCATTGCCTCGTTTTGCGTGTCACGGCCTCGGGATTTGATCCCTTTTTCGCGAGACAAAAATAATTAATTCTAAATTAATTTTAGAACTAATTTAGAGAGCAAAATAAAATTTTAAACAAGTCTAACTTAATAAAATTTTCAAAGTGCAAATAACCAAAATAATTCCAAGAACCATTCTTAATTAAATTGGTTTAGCTTGGTGCAACATAAAATTGAGGCAATTTCTCACTTTCAATTTAATCAATTTAAATTAAACTTGAGAATTTGACAAAGTAAAGGGAAGTTGGAAAAATATGAACTTTAATGTTCAAATGAAAATTCCAACATCTAAATTTTGTGAATCCTTGAAAATTATATCTTCCAACATGAAGATAACCAAATTTCTATCACAAAAATCGAAACTTTATGTTTCCAATCAACTCAAAATGATTAAAACAACAAAGTTTAACACAAAATAACATGGAATTTAGTGGTTTTTAAATTTTCAATCACTTATCACAAATAAAGATTGAATCTTTAACACTTAGGAAGCCTCAAAAATAAAACTTTCACACTAAAAAGCAATTAGTTTGCAATTATGTGAAAATAAATCAACCTTTAAGCATCAAATACTACCAAGTAAGTGTGCTTTAAGGGGACATAAAAATGCAGAAAATAATGCAAATAATCAACCATATGATCAACAATTTATGCCATTAATTTCAAGGTTAGAAAAGACTTAAAATTTTTCGTCAAAAACGAAAAACCCCTCGAAAAGGCATTTCTGGTCAGAATTTGGCTAAAATCACAGGCCTCATGGGGGTAAAAACCTTTCCAGAACACGTTTTCCACCCAAAATTCACTAGTCTTGGGCGAAAATCTGGGTTCTGGGTCAAACTCGACATTAAAAACGGGATTAAAAAAATAAAACCGAGCTACTAATCTAATTAGCAAATTAAACCTGAAAATTAAGCCAAAATAAACCTTGAAAAACATGATTATAAAAATAAACGAGCGGGGCTCCGATACCGCTGTTGGGGTTTGGTGAGTCCGACTCACCGCGGAAACAACCCTGACCCGAGGAACCACTCGCAATAATTAAAATCATAAAGCATAAATAAATAATCACAAAGAAAATATAACGAATCTTACCCTCGAAGCGAGCTTCGCCCATAAACCGGGGCTCTTACTTGAAAGCTACGAGCGCGTCAAGCGCCGAGCCTCCGACGGTATCCACCCACAAAAAGGCGAACACAACTTTAAGGTCCGCTACCTTGGGGTTAGCAAGGTCCGACCAAAACCCGAGTGTTATATGAGTTTAAGAGTTTTCCCAAAAATTATGGAATGCTCTTTTTAACTCCCACTCAAGCAAAGAATTCTCAAGCCATGCCATGACTATTTATAAGGAAGTATGCCTTGTGAATTTCACTCATCTTTCAATGTGGGACTTTTCACAAAAAGATCCCACATGGAAAGATTGGTGAATTAAACCCTTAGTTAAATAAACAAAGGAACAAGTAACAAGTGTCACATGGTTAGGTGTGGACCACTTTCTCACTTGGTCCCCAAGGCATTTCACATGCAATGTGAACTAACCATGTGTCACCCAACCTTGAGCCCCAAGTTGGGTTCGGTTGGCCCATTTTATTTTGGCCCGTGTCCATGACCCATCAACCCGGGTCCACGGCCATTGCCACATGTGTCGCCACCGTGGCGCGCCGCCACCATGGCGCTGCCACGTGGCACGCTGCCACTTGGTGGCTGCCACTAGGTGGCTGCCAACGTGGCGGCCACGTGTGCTGCCACATGGCGTTTTGCCATGTGTGCTGCCACGTGGCATGCTCCTATTGGGCATGCATTCCTAGCCTTTTGCGTGGCTAGGATTTTACTTGTTACTTGATGCATTTTCCCGTCTCGCCAAATCCTAAATTTTGGCTCGACATTTGAGATTCTCCGACGCTCGGTTTCGACGCTCCAAGCTCGAATTTCCGACGTCTAAATGTTTAACACTCGGGCGATGAATTAATTTCTTCCGAATTAATTCGTCGAGTTGGTTCGTATATTTTGCTTGGGTGTGACCCGAAGGGTTCAGTCAAGATTAAGCTGTAATATTAATTATATTAATATTACTGATCGGAAGCGGCCTCCACCTAGGCATTCCGATCACTTGACCTTGCTGAATATATTAGCTTTCTAATAATTCTGAACCCGCTATCAGAATAATACACTTGTTCGAAGGACACCATTCCTTTCAATAATATAATATTTAATTTATGTTTTACAAAAATAGAGAATTAGTAATAATAAGTTTCAATCCATAAAAATAATTTTGTTTTAGTAAAATACTTTCAGTTATAAATTCAAGTCAATAATAACGTAGATATCTATTTGCAAACAAAATTACAAAAGGTATATATAAAAAAGCGATATAATATCGTATGTCTAAATATCATGCATTATCAAAAGGGATAATATGACTATGTTTAACATTCAAGCCAAAAAATTTATTTAACATTAAAGCCAAAAGGTTTAACCTAAAATTTAATAAAAAAAATTTAGGCCTCGCTCATGGCACAAAACTAGTATATATATAAAGCGGAGCTTTTTTTCGAGTTTTTAAAGAGTCACGTAGGATTTAATTTTCTTAGCGCGCAATGTAGGATTATAAATTTTAGTTGTAGCCAATAAAATAAGAGATTATTAATTTCTTTTAAAATTAAATAATTCAAATGTCACGTAAGCAAAATCGGCGGATGAGATTTTTAAGTTAAAATTATTAAATATAGAATATTATCTTTTGGTTGTTAAATATCGCCCTCGAATATCTAACTAACGCCCGCAAAATAAAATAAAATTACGTATTTATCCTTATAATAACGATTATAAAAATAATTAATTTTATCTCAATTTCACACTTTTACTGTACACAAAACTTTTTACCGTTCTCTCTAGTGGTCAACGGCCACTAACACTCATCAAACAACCACCCCAACCACCGTGAGTTTCAAAATCAAACAAAATTTTTAAATTTTGCAAAATCAAATTCGTTAGACGTTATGGACAATGACGAAATACCAGAAACACAACCTTAGACGCTCGTCAAAGGCTCGTCGAACCGTACGGAATCGGTACATCGCGATAATTTTTTTTAAAAAAAACAATTCGAAACCCAAAAAACGCCTAGAATTTTTTAATACCGTAGGCTAAAACGCCTAGTTTTTTTTTAAAACATCCTTGGCTATTCGAAAAAACTAGGCGTTTCAGCCTAGGTTATTCTAAAAAACAAGGTATTTCACCTCAAATGCCCAGATTTTTCATACAACCACACTGTTGTTCGCACAAACTAGGCGTTTAAGCCTAGGACGTGAGAAAAATCTAGGCGTTTGCCGCAAATTTAAAAAAAAAAAAAAAAAAACATTTTCTCCGCCGGCGACAAGACTTCACTTTGTCCTTAATTGTCATTACCACAACAATGTAGATCGTGAAACCGGAGATAAGGAGTATAAAAGGGTAAATTTGTAATTTTAGTTTATTTTGCGGGCGTTAGTTAGATATTTGAGGGCAATATTTAGCTTTTCACATCAAGAATTATATGTAAATCAACCCGTGTTGTGTATGGCCAGTCACACCGTGTGACCACTTATAAAATAACAAGGTAACCCGTATAAAACTTATCAAGTTACCCCTATAATACTAACTGAGTAACCCTTGTAACACTAATCAAGTAAACCTATATCACTGACAAAGTAACCTTATTACACTAATAAAGTAACCCATGCCACACCGTGTGACCAGCCACATATAAGACTTTGTGTATCTAAATATATAACAAATTTTAGCACATAAATACGAAAACAAATTTGTTTTAAAAATATTCAAACAAATTGTACATCGCACGAGTTTCATCTAGTACGTGTCAATAATAATTTGTTATCTTGGTTCTTTTTATATAATTTATTTCAATAACTATTTGGAAGATTTTATAATAGTTACAACTAAAATGTAATCAGTGAATTATTTAATAAAAAATTTGTTGTAAAATAAGGAGAAATATAAAGATTCAGAGGAAATTGAAATATGTATTCTACTTATCTTTTATATGATGGAGGTATATATATATATATATATAGAGAGAGAGAGAGAGTACAATTGATAAAGTTTCTTGGAGAATAATAAACCCTAAACTCTAGAAAGTTCTAGAGTGATACAAGATGGACATCCACAAATATGTTTAGATAATAATAAACCCTATATCTAGAATATTCCGGAATGATATAAGGAGCATAATGGTCATCCACATGATATTTCATAACACTCCCCCTTGGATATCCATTATCGAAGATAGTGCCTCGTTAAAACCTTATTAGGAAAAACCCTGTGGGATAAAAACCTAATGAAGGAAAAAGAGTACAACATTCTTCGTAATTGTAGGGAATATTTCAAGCATTATCCCTAGCTTGAATCCCACTGTGATCATACACTAAAGTACGGTGGCGTCCAAAGGGAAAGAAGATAGAGCAAAAGAGTCGCCACCAAGTTTTAGGAACATGTAAACTGTTCACAGGGTGAAGGTTACACCCTGGCCTTAACGATCCAGGAGATCGTTAACTCCAATAGGTCTGGAACCATGACTGGTAGTTCAGGGATGAAGGTACAAATCCAACCTAAAAGAGATTCAACCTGCCCTAATAATAGGTCTCTACTTTATTCAGATCGTATTCATGTGCGCTTTCTGACTAACATGCAATCAATAGGATTAACCCTAAACCTGTTTATCTATGTTGGTTGAATATTAATGCACAAATAAACTATTATTGGCGATCACTTGAATTATAATCAAATTAGCCCTAAACAAGATTATTAATTATCTTATTAAGCGTGATTACAAGTACAAATTCCCTTTAAACAAGCATAAAAGGCGTGATCAAGCAATAACAATAAATATCAAGCAACATAATAATAATCATAACAATTATAGAAATAATCATAATAATAATTATAATCAATAATCATATTAAAGCATAATAGCAAGACCCTAGGCATGATACTAACAATATTACTAACAAACCCTAGTATGTCACTAAACATCAAAGATCAAATAAATAGCCCTAACATGATAATAACATAAATATTAAGAAAGAATATAGGAAGCATCGCAGGAATCATAATAAGCATATTTGATATTAGAAATTATAGTTATTACCCTAAACATGATACTAGGAAGATCAAAACACTCTAACATGACACTAGGAATCATAATAACAACCTAGCATGATTTCTATATCAAAATATCAAAAAATTATTCAAAGCACTTACTTGGATGCCTCGTATCTCTTTCTAATAACAAAATACACGCGTTAGTAACTTCAAGGAAAATATAAAATCAACAATTAATTTAAATAATTGAAAGAGAGATTTGGGACCAAACCCTTAGAAATTAAAACCTTTCACGTTTAGGGCGAAGGAAACTTCGAACTTGGCTCGGTGTTTCTAGATCTTGTGAATGCGGAATTTTGTATGCAAAAGCTAGAGAGAGAGAGAAATCAAGAGAATCTTGAAGAGAGAGAGAATAAGAAATAATTGATAGTTTTTTAGAAGAATTGTTGATTAAAAACAGAATTTTAGGAGGCTATTTATAGAGAAAATCAGCCGGATGTGATAAAAAAAATGAATCAGAGTTTTGAAGAGAATAAAACGAATTAGCGCCAAACGCCAGACATTAGCGCCAGACGCCAAGCATTAGCGCCAGGCGCTAATCCTGTCGTCAGGCGCTAGAAAACTGTTCCATGCGTTTTCTTAATTTGATAAAATGTAGCCGTACAGGAGGGAAAAATCGTATTTTCCTTAAAAACACTTCTTTTATTCTGATTAAAACTCTAAAAAGTCAACTAAAGTCAATTTATCAATGCTAATTAAATTAGGAATGAAAAAATCCTTCTAGAAGAATCTAGAAGACTATAATCAATTCTAATTGCATTAGGAATGATAAATCAATATTAGGCCCTCCTCTGGATCATTGAGCCGCATATAAAACAGGGCCTAGTTTAGTAATTTGGCCATAACTTCCTCATTATTCATCGAAATTGGGCTTATAATATATCGTTGGAAATTTCTTTTCGAACCCGACCCAACTACACTATTATTGGACCCTTTCCATGGACCAAACCAAACTAGATTGGCTGTTTTCTTAAAAATAGGTTTTCAAAAACAGAAAGAAGAGAAATAAAAACTAACCACAACACTAGACTTTCCACACTTTCACTTCATTCGATTATGATTCGACGTGAAAGGTACTCATCACTGGGTTTGGTTTTGGGGAGACACAAATGGGTGTCTACAGTAATACGCTCGAGATGCTGCTTCATTATAAACCTTACCAGGAAAACCAAATGTGGGACAAAACTATAGTCAAGGGAAAAAGAGTGCAACGCGTATTTTCTCCCCCTGATGAATATATAACTTGATATCTTCTAGTGCCGCAACAATGAATCCAATATGTTTGGATATCTTCTCATATGTAGTAAGTAAAATAACATACGTTGATCTTCGAATCTCCTAAGCTGAAGTTACATCTTCAATTCTTAAAGTCTTCACGTGAACATGTGAAGTGTCTTCATTTCACCATACATGTGTTTATCTCTAATATCATTATTTCAAATCTCTGTTTAATAGTTGATTTAAAAATTAAACTTATGCGATTATGAATTCTTCTGGAAGTTGTTAATAATAGAAATTGATGATCATTATTTGATCAAACATTCATTAATAATCATTTGTTGACAAAACTTGACATAATTAATGTCATTCTTCAATCTAATATGAATTATAATATAACATATGTCATTATATACATTGATCATGGTTCTTCTGGACCATAAGAAAACAGTCTCACGCATAAGTATCCCGTTTCTTTAGAAGTTTCGTAATTAACTACACAATAATTTTTCTGCGAATACAAATAGTAAATCTCACTAACTCTTATATACTCAAACTTCAGGTTGAGATGTCAATGATATAGTCACATAAAAGTTTCAAGAGTTTGATAATTGTAATATTCAAAATTTGTAGGGCTGTCTATTTAAATACGTCATATATAAGTTCTTCAAGAACTCTTCTTACATGATTCATAACATGTTATTAAATCGACGTTTCCAACAATTTCATCACAACTATAAGCTCATTGGAATATAAATATTTCTTTGTAATTTCCTTCAAAGTTACAAATACACGATACTATATATGTTTTAAACAAACATTCACATATACCCCAATTATTGCATAGGTCCAATGCATCAATATGAGATATAGAAAACAAATTATACAATGAGTAATGCATCTAATAACTTTCAATATACGCAATGAATAATCCATTAACCTATGACTCACACATGTATATGAACATACATAAGACTCTAGATAATGCAAGACACTGTACAGTGTGGATTTAAAAATTCATATTTCATTAGACTTCTGATCCATGATAAACTTATTATTATTATCATTATGTCGACATTAAAATGGACATATATTTCAAATCCCTTATTCACTAGTCCACTCTATTATGCATATGCATATTATTCATCGATTCCATTGTGTACCAGTATTTTAAAATTCCTTTAACGTACATTTCGCATGCTATTTTACTATGATATCTGAATACATTTCTTATTGGTACCTTCATAACTTTCTTACATCATAGGCCATCTATTATAATAATTCAGAAATCTATACCACTTTTAGGGTATTTCATTCACTATGGTATGTATATATTATTATACTATTAGTGTTAACTGCACTATCTTGCCAAATATCATATCTATTAAACATATCTTTATTTTGGAACCGATCATATACAACCTACACTTCAGGTGTAGTGATTCAAGTACAATTGGCAAGATTTTATCTCAATGTATACACATAATTAATATGACCAAAATGTATGTTCAACGCTTTGCAACATGAGTCATAATTGAATACAAATCAAATCATAAATGTGCAACATATCTTGATAATGTATATACAAAAGTTGTCATATACATAACTTTTCAAACTACCATTATAGGGATCATAAACATTCTTTATTTATTTAATTCTTTTTTTCGATTTTCCTAACTTTTGATATTTCTTCTCCCCCTAAGTTGGTATAATATCTCTTTTATAGGGACGTCTAATTCTATACTAACTTAGTATGTAAATTTGCATTAAAATTCATTTCATTGGGAGGATCTCAATCAAAATTTATCCCTTCTGGAAAATAATTTCAATGAAGAATTATTTATTCATTAACTTTATATTTCATGTGTATTTATTATTAAATTGTCAATAATATTTTCTCTTCTGGAGATCAATGTCAATGGGGAGACAATGTTGTGCAGTTGTACGTTTTTATTACTTCTCCTATTTCATATGTGCTGACATATAATAGCCCCAATCAAAAGAATTGTTATACAACCATAAATCACTTGCTTGTAATTTTAGTAGGTGATGATCTTCTTGATCTTTAAAGACTTAAATACTTTATTTGGTTAGCTTCTGATCACTTGATAGTTGACAATAATATAAAAGTTATTTTGGTGAACTTCTGGTCATCAGCCAGTACTCCTTTATATAAAAAAATCAAAACATATTAAATCTTCAAATTTTCATCAATACAAATTATTATAATCACAATCCAAATATAACTCAATCTCAATGTTACGTCTTGCCATTCAATTCATTTTATATATTTAATATTGAGAAAGCGTCAGCACATAATCCAATGAAACTTCAGGTTTCCATTACGGGTAATTATTATTAAACCCGGATGGCCTAATTTAATTATCACATCCAATCACATCTCTAAATTTGAACTTTGGTCAGTTTTCAACACTAATGATCACTTTATTAAACTTACTATATGCATGGCCATGAATGTGATGTGATATTAGAACACCAACATGTGTTTCTTTATACAATTGGCAAGAAAATCAACTAATTAATATTTCATCTAATAATTACTGATATATACTCTGCTGGAGTTTTTACTATAATTTTGATACATGTTAATATTGTTGGACATTTCATACTCTTCTGGAGTCTTTTACATAATCATGGAACATATGAATCTTACTAAAAGTGATTTTATTCTAGAAATGTAATGAGATTTATCATTTCCTTAAATTTGTCATCATTGTCAATAGATGCTCCATTCCTTTTCCAAAAGTTCTTATATTTTAACTCTATTGGACTGCAATGCTTCAAACGTGCTTTAGGTTCATTAGTAACCGATATTGTCCTTCAGGGACAATAATTTAATTGGAGCATTCATAATTAGTATATGATCAATCATTTATATCCATCTTCAAAATGGTATCATTTAAAAATATTTAAATAATATGCATGTGGCCACTTCTATTAAGTAAATAGTTAATATTTGAGTTAATGTATGTTCCAAACTGACCATCAATATATTTTATTATTTATGTGCAAGGATAAAATAATGGACTAATTAATAAAGTTTCCCCCTAATTCTTGCACGTGGGACATGAAATGAATCAAACAACATTTAAAACTCATCCACAAAGCATAAATTCTTTTAGCAATACATGTATCAAACATAATAAAGTTATTCTTACAAAATTGTTTTTTACTCGTAACTCTTGTCCAATTATATTAATTTCTTATAAGTATGGGCATGATAAATATATTTTCCAAGCAATGCAAGTTGCTCACAATGTCATGTTTAATTACTTGAACTCATAACATTATTTCTAGGTCAAAATAGATGATATATATATATAATCATGTTTGCAATTTTTATGAACTTTATAATCAAGAATAATTTCATGCAAACATGCTTGTTACCTTTTTAATCATTCAAATTCTCACCCAAAGTTCAATAACTTGAATTCTATTCAATATCTTTTGTATAATATTATTTCATGACATTGTGTTTATAGAATCACGTAAGTATGTAGTGGATATCTAAACAACATGCTTTAGCTTTGTAGATCATGCACATTTCTTTGTATTATCCTTAAGGGTTTTGAACCCTTTATATGTTCAAGCTAGGAACTTTAAATCTATGTGTGTGAATACTCTTTATAAATATAATGAAATTCAGGTCCGCACATCATATTCAATTTACATTCATTCCAATAATCTAACTTCAAGTAGGTACATAATACTAAAATTGAATTTAATCACACATTAATCAATATAATGTATATAGTATGCTTCATAATTTTAGCAACTTATAAGGATAATAATAATTTAGTTAACATACTTTCAAAACAATTAGATATTTTAAGGGTATAAATATATTGTCGTAATGGAACTCCAGGTCCATATGTACAAGTATTACTCCAGGTTTAATGTAATACCCCGTATTTTTATACGTATTTTATTTAAAGTATGTATTTTATAAAGTACTTAAATAGTTGTAATTATTTTAATTAAAGTATTTTAATTAATATTATTATTAAAGGAAAGTTTATTTAATTATTTTATTTAAAAGTTGGGGTTTTATTTTAGTAAAGTTTAATTTTTCAACAAGTTTATTAGGGAAGAAATTAGGAAAACCTGGAAGAGGGTTAGTAGAGAAGGGGTATAAATATCCCACTTATGAGGCAAATCAAACTTTACCCAGAGTGGAGAAAACCCAAGGTAAACTTCTCTCTCTCTCCTCCTTATTTTTCTTTCTTTTTCTTTTTCCCCTTCCCCTTATTTTTTTTCGGCTGCCCTCCTCCCTCACCACCGCTGCCAGCCACCGGCAGCTGGTGGTCGCCGCTGCCAGCAGCAGGCAGCCGCCGCCGCCAGCCGCCGCCGCCAGCAGCCGGTGGTGGCTGCCGTTTTTCCTCCCCCTTTTCCCCCTTTTTCGAACTATATAAAAAAATTAAAAAAAAAAAAACAAAAACAAAAAAACTAAGCTTTCTTGTTTTAATTTAATCTATTCTTGGATCTAAATATAAATTATGAGTTTGGGGGTATAATTTTGATGTTTGATAATTGTAATTGTATGAATTAATTTTCAGATTTGGTTTTTAATTAAAAAGCCCCAATTTTTGAAACCCTAGGTCCTTGATTTATGAAAATTATGAAAGTATATGAGGTATTAATGTTTAGATCTTCAATTTAAGTGTTTTAAGGCTAAATTACAGCAAGTTTTAATTAGAAATAAAGTGCTGGAATTTTATGTAGAGCACTTAATATTATGTTTTTGAAGGAAATTTAAACTACCCATTAAGTGGGACTTAATTAGGGTGTTTTAAATATAATTTCAACTTATTCTAATTATTTTAAGAGGGGTTTTAGAATAGTATATATTGCTGGAAATTTGTTTAGAGTGGGTTTTAATGCTCTACTATAATTTTAATGTGTAGGAGACTTCGAAGTGAGCAATTTTTACTAGTCGTGACGATTTTAAGATCGTATTCAAGGTACGTTCGCGTACTTAGCATATTTTGATTATGTAAAATCATGCTAGGCTTGATTACAATCAATTACAAGTAGTATCATGCTAAGGTTTATGTATGGAATTGTGAATTAATGGTGTTGATGATTGAATGGTGAAGCATGAATTATTTGTGATGGTTTATGGATTGGAAAATTATATTTTTGGCATGTTGTGTTTGAACCACATTTTTATTTATGGCATGTTAGAAGACATGATTAATTAAACTACATGTTTAATTATGTTTGGAATATTGAAAAGGAATTTTATTATGGTTCAAATAATTTTTATTGATGCTTTAAGCATGAGGAAGGAGCTATATAAGTGTCTATGTACACAAGGAATAAATTGTATGTTGGTGCCTTTGTGCACTTAAGGTGTTTTTAACACCGAGGGATAGGATTTTTGGCGCATTATGCGTTTAAAGTGTCTTTGACACTGAGGTAGAATTAAAAAGGGTTCAACAATAAATAACATGTGGTCATTAATTATTCAAGAACTAAATTGGTATGTTTGTTTGATTGTATAATTATTGTTGATTGACTTATTATGCTTTGAGAGTCATCACCAAGTCTAATAATATGTAAATAACGTAAAGTGAAAGAGATTACGCACAAAAACTCTTGGAACGTATATACCTTGAGTATGAACAATGGGGGGAGTTATGGGGTTTTATATTTAACCATAACTTCCAACGGAGTACAGGACGATGTATATTCCTTTTTATTTTTATGCGCTGGAATTCCACCACCTATGTGTGGCACAGGTTTGTTGCTGGCACGGTTAGCTCCCGTGTCAGTTAACCCTAATTTATTGGGATAGGTATAGTTGGAAACCCGTTCGATGCGTAATCAACGCTAAATGAATTATTTAGTGTCTAGTTAGAGTGTCTTGTTGATTGTTGTGTGTGCTTGTAAAAAGGTGCAATGAGGTAAGTGTGTGTGATGATAGGAGAATGCATGTTAGTGTGTTTAATTACGCTTATGTACTCAACTTTGCTGATTGTGTGTGTTGTTTGTGTCTGGCCATGTCTTTATCTTGGCCCTACGATGATCGATTTTAATGGAGAGTAGTGGGGGCAAGTAGAGATACACTTTTCAGGTATTGAAGCATGTTCATGACGGGGCATGAGTGAAGAGAGAATCATGCTAGCTTCCATTAGAATATGATGTGTTTTATGCATTGAATATTTTATTATATTACTTTATGGACTAACACAAAAGTTTGGTTGTTTCGGTTTTGAATAAGGGCCTTAAATGGTTCCAAGTTGTAGTGGATTTTATTTTACTTTGGTTTTGTTGATTTTCAACTTTACCTTCGTTGGTTTGGTTTTTAAATGGTGTTATTTAAATAGTTTTGGTTTTCAATTCTTCCGCTGTGTATCTTTGATAGTTGCCTTAGCCGTTTTCACGGTGGCGGTAATGTCTTAGATATTCCTAAAACGTATTTTAAAAAGAGTAAAGTGTGTATTTAAAGGAAAGGAATTTCTAGGGTGTTACAAAGTGGTATCAGAGCCAGTTTGAGATTTTAAATTACCACTAACACGAAAAAGTTTTTACTATGATTTAAACTTGGCCAAGTGCTAATTTAATTTTACAATGTAAATTTCATTCCGATTTTATTTTATTTTAATTTATTTTATTAAGAGGGCCGAAATTTTTTTTTTTTTTTTTTTTATTTATTTTGGTCCGAAATTTTTTTTTAAGGACACTCGAAATTTTTTTTTTTAGTGTCCGAAATTTATATTCTTTTTTTTTATTTTTTTTGTGAAGGCCGAAAATTTGGCCCCTTCCCTATAATTTCGAAAAAAATTTTAGCAGGGTAAAATATTTTTAGTTTGTTAATTTTGCAGGGAGCAAGGATTGAGGTAAGAATTATGTGTTAAAAGCTTTTATTAATATGTTGGTGAGCTTGGGTAGGAAAGAAAGGGGCATATAGGCTAGAATTTAATTTCTTCCCTGTGTGCATAAATTTTATTTTAGGGTGTTCAAGCATGTTGTATGACTAAATGTTTGTGATGAAAGCATGTAATATATGTATTATTTTATGTGATTCTTCAGATTGTATGATTGAACACTGAACTTTGTATTATTTATTTAATTTTATTTTATTTCTTTAGGGAAGGGAAATCTTTTCTAAACCTTTTCTCTACAGGATGCCAATTTTTCCTAGCAAGTTTACCCAAATGGGATCTCTCGTAAAGAAAAATAATGAACACCCATATGACTTTGTAGAAAAGATCAGATACTTTTGTTCCTACATGAGCAATGTCCTACGGGAGAAAGTTTATGACACCCCTGATCGTATTTCGGCAATGATTGTCCATTGTCTTCCAGAGGAGCCCCCTTACTTTGCTGTCAAACAAAGATTTTCTGATTTTTATCTTCCAGGAGACATCCCAAAATTACCATAAATACAGATACTATTATGGCCAGTGGTATCCAGACTATATTTTCTTAACCAAATATCTCGTAAGGGTGGAGAAAGTTTATTGTCAGTGCTTAAACCTTCCCTACCCTGACTACTACTTTGATAACCCAGCAGAGAACAATCCTCCTCCAAATCAACAACCAGAAAATTCCGCTTCTTTTTCTTCTTCGTCGGGGGGTAATCCAGCAGAGAATGGAGAACAACAAGAGGGTAATAGTTCACTTATGGACATTTCTGATCCAAACCCACCTCCAACTCCAATAATTATAGATATTTCATCGGATGAGGAAGAAGAAGGGGAGTTTGTTCCAGTAGAACCTGAACCTGAATCACCTGAACCAATGGAGGAGTCAAATGATTCTAACTTCGATCCTTCAAGCTACAAGCAATCCACCGACAAAAGGGACAACGTTCGAAAGGATTAAATCTTATGACTTTCCTCGCAACGAGTTCATATTCTTTATTTTAAAAATTTATTTGTTATTTCAGTTTTAGCAAATAAGTGGCATGACCACATCAGTTTTTTGGAACACACTTTTTATTTTAATATCTTCAGTCTATTTTAATTAATAAACCTTATTTATTTCTTTGATAGACTTTTATTTATAAATTCTTTTGTTTTACAAATATTCCATTTCCCACCATTATTCCAGTAATCACCATTCCAAGCAACTTATCTCCAACAAACATTTATAAGCCGCAAACGTCCATGGGAATTATTTTTATATTTATTGTGATGCTTTATTAAATGCATGGTTGGTTAGAAATCAATATTAATTGATAAATCTACATTAAGGGAATTTTTAGCAATTGCTATCCTAAATTGTTAGCTTCAAATTTTACTGTAAATGTTTAAAAATCGTTAAATATATACGGGTGTTCGTCTTGAGAGCTAAACCTAGCCATTTCTAATAGTTATCCTTGTCCTATATTCAGGAGAAACCAAATGGCAGGGGGACGAAGTTCAGGTAGTGGTGGAAATGATTTGAATGATGTAGTGAGGCAATTGGCAGCGGTTGCCCAACAATTGTCAAGGAACTCAACTGGTAACGGGGATGCTCAAGGGGAGCTCTTTAAAAAGGTGGCGCAAAGCAAGCCACCAACCTATCAGGGCGAGCCTGATCACGTGGTGTTGGAAAATTGGTTAAGGGAATTTGAGAAACTGTTTGGAGCTGTGGGATGCCCTAAAAACTCCAAAGTAGGTTGTGCTACCTACTATCTGAGGGGTGAAGCTGACCTTTGGTGGCAACAAAACGAGGCTACCATTAGAGCATTACCTGGGTTCAACTGGACCAAATTCCAAGAAAAAGTGAGAGACAAGTTTTATCCTAGCTTTTTGCAGAAGCAGAAGGCTGAGGAATTTTCAAACCTTAGGATGGATAAGATGACAGTTACGGAATATTACACCAAGTTTATTGAGTTGTCCCGTTTTGCTGAAGGATCCGTCTCTACGGAGAAAGCAAAAGCTAGGAAGTTTGAGAGTGGGTTAACTACTGACCTGCAGTTGAAGCTGTGCGGGAAGTTATTTGAGATCCTGGATGAAGTATATGGAAGGGCCGCACACCTTTATGCTCTGGAGGAAAAGAAGAAGAAAGAGTTAGCTGAAATAGAAGGAAGAGAGAAGAGGAAGGAAGTGGGACAAGTTTCTGGAAACCAACAGGGAAACCAGAATGGTTTTAAAAAGCAGAAGTACCACCATAACAATAATTTCCCCAATAATAATAATTTCCAGAATAATAACCTCCAAAGGGGACGTAGCAACAATGGAGGGGCTAGAAACAATAACCAGGGGAATAATAAGAATGGAAGGACTTACTTCTGCAAGAGGTGTAGGAACAATCACCTTGGGAAGGATTGTGAAGGCAATTTGGTTGCTTGTCGCGCTTGCAACAAACTGGGGCATAGGGAGTATGAGTGTTACTCTAAGAATGCTAATGGGAATAAACAGAACAACTAAAACTCAGGAGGAAACCAGAAGAATTTCCAAGGGAACAACAACAATTTTTCTGGGAATAAGGGAGTGCAGCAGAATGGGGTGAGAAACAGTAACACCAACAATGGTAACAACCAACAAAAGGGAAGAACTGCAGGGAAACTGAATGTTTTGAGTAGGCACGAGGCAGAGGCCACGAAAGATGTTATCACTGGTACTTTTTCTATTAACTCTATTCCTGTTAAAGTATTGTTTGATTCTGGTGTAACTTTTTCTTTTGTTTCTAAAGGTATTGTTTCAAAACTTAAGGACTGCTTAAAAACAGTAGAGGCAGTAGATTTACCTATAACCATCCCGACAGGTGGGGTAGGGAATTGTACCAAAACTTTTAGAAACGTGCCTTTAGAAATAGAGGGAAAGATATTTCCGTCTGATCTTATTGAGTTTGGGCTGAGCGACTTTGACCTTATCTTGGGGATGGACTGGCTGAGTAAGTATAATGCTGAGATTATTTGTAGATCACAGAAAGTGAAGATAGTCACAAGTGGAAATGAATCAGTGACTTACTGGATGAATGGTAAAACAAAGTGCCCAAGGGTAATATCAGTGTTAAAATTAGCAAAGTACATGAAGAAGGGACATCCAGTATATTTCTGCAGCGTTAGGGATATGAACCATGAACAAGTGGCAAATCCAGAAAATATAGAAGTGGTCAACGAATTTCTGGATGTGTTTCCGGAAGAGATCCCTGGGATGCCACCTAAAAGGGCAATCGACTTTACCATAGATTTAGATTCCGGAACAGCCCCAATATCCAAGGCACCATATAGAATGGCACCTGCAGAAATGAGTGAATTAAAGGATCAGTTACAAGATTTGTTGGACAAAGGGTACATTAGACCAAGTAATCCTCCTTGGGGAGCACCAGTTCTATTTGTGAAGAAAAAGGATGGAAGCATGAGACTGTGCATTGATTACAGGGAATTAAATAAGGTGACCATAAAGAATAAGTATCCCTTACCAAGAATATATGATTTGTTTGACCAACTAAAGGGTGCCACAGTGTTTTCGAAAATTGACTTGAGGTTTGGATATCACCAATTGAGAATTGCCGATGAGGACATCCCTAAAACGGCATTTAGGACAAGATATGGACACTACGAATTTACAGTTATGCCTTTTGGATTGACGAATGCTCCAGCAATCTTTATGGATTTGATGAATAGGGTGTTTCATCAATTTATGGATAAGTTTGTAGTGGTGTTCATAGATGACATTTTGGTATACTCAAATAACAAAGAAGAGCATGCAGAACACCTAAGGACAATTCTGCAAACATTGAGAGAAAACCATCTTTATGCAAAGTTCTCTAAGTGTGAGTTTTGGTTGGAAAAGGTAGCCTTCTTAGGACACTTTGTGTCCAAGGACGGGGTAGAGGTAGACCCAGCCAAAATAGAAGCTGTTAAGAGTTGGCCGACACCCAAAACAGTATCTGATGTGAGAAGTTTCTTAGGTTTAGCAGGGTATTATAGGCGTTTTGTTAAGGATTTTTCCAAGATTGCTAAACCTATGACTACTCTAATGAAGAAGGACAAGAAGTTTGAATGGGATGAGAAGTGTGAAAAGGCGTTCCAACTCTTAAAACACAAATTAGTTACAGCACCAGTGCTTACACTTCCAAATGATAGTGGACTGTATGATGTATATAGTGATGCATCAAAGAATGGTTTGGGGTGTGTGCTTATGCAAAATGGAAAGGTGATTGCATACGCATCAAGGCAGCTAAAAACACACGAGGTAAACTATCCAACCCATGATTTGGAATTAGCCGCCATCATTTTTGCACTGAAAATTTGGCGCCATTATTTGTATGGAGTGAAATGTAGAATTTACACAGATCACAAGAGCTTAAAGTACATTTTCACCCAAAAGGATTTGAACTCTCGTCAAAGGAGATGGCTTGAGTATACGACGGATTACGATCTAGACATACAATACCACGAAGGGAAGGCAAATGTGGTTGCGGATGCTCTAAGTCATAAAACTAGTCATGGATTAAACTCGTTAGTAGTAGCTAATGAGTTATGTAGAGAAATGGCGAAATTGAATTTAGAAGTTGTGGAATGGGGAGTACCAGCAGGTATTTTTTGCGAATCTGAGTATCCAACCAACAATATTCGACGAGATTCGAGAGAACCAAGAGGGAGATGTAAAGTTGGATAGGATTCGTGAGAAAATTAAGCAAGGAAAAGTTATAGACTTCAAAATTCACGAAGATGGGAGCTTGAGGTATAAAGGTCGATGGTGTGTACCACAGAAATGTGAGGAAGTGAAGAAAAAGTTGATGGATGAAGGCCACAACACACCTTACTCAGTACACCCGGGAGGAGACAAGTTATATAAAGATTTGAAAAAGATGTTTTGGTGGCCTAGAATGAAGAAGGAGGTTGCTGAATTTGTGGCAAAGTGTTTAACATGTCAGAAGGTGAAAATAGAGCATAAGAGGCCTCAAGGGACTGTACAGTCATTAGAAATCCCAGGATGGAAGTGGGATTGCATTTCAATGGATTTCGTGACTAGCTTACCTAAGTCAAGGAGTGGAAATGATACCATTTGGGTAGTGGTGGACAGACTTACGAAATCAGCAGTGTTTATACCAATGAAAGAAACTTGGAAGATGGAGCAACTTGCGAAGGCTTACATCAAGCATGTAGTAAGGTTACATGGAGTTCCAAAAGATATTGTTTCTGACAGGGATTCCAGATTTCTCTCAAAATTCTGGAAAAGTGTTCAAGAAAATTTTGGTACCATACTTAAGATGAGTACAGCATTTCACCCTTCCACAGATGGGCAAACTGAAAGAACTATTCAAACCTTGGAGGACATGTTGAGAGCTTGTGTAATAGACTTCCAGGGAGGTTGGGAAGACAGTTTGGATTTAATTGAATTTTCCTATAATAATAGTTACCACGCAAGCATAGGAATGGCACCATTCGAGGCTTTATATGGGAGAAAATGTAGAAGTCCAATTTGTTGGAACGACATTAGTGAAACTATGATTCTTGGGCCTCAAATGATTGAGGACACAGTCAAGCAAGTAAGGGAAATTCAATCTAAAATCCAAGCAGCTCAAGATCGCCAAAAGAGTTATGCAGACTTAAAGCGAAGAGAAGAAGAATTTGAAATTGGCGATAAGGTGTTACTAAAAGTGTCACCAATGAAAGGAGTGATGAGATTTGGGAAGAAAGGAAAGCTCAGTCCAAAATACATCGGTCCATATGAAATACTACAAAGAATAGGCAAAGTAGCTTATAGGTTAGCCTTACCTATGGAGCTTAGTAAAGTACATGACGTATTTCATGTGTCCCAATTAAGAAGGTACATCCCCGATAAATCCCATGTGCTACAACCAGAAACCATCGAGTTAGATCAAAGTTTAACCTATGAAGAGAGACCTGTCAAGATTCTTGACAGTAAAGTGCGTAGTTGACAAGGGAATAAACGCGTCGTCAATTGTCTATCCCTAGATCAAATACAATTTATACAACCTAAAGAAACCTAATACGAGTATAAGGCAAGCATAGGGGTCGAACCACAGAGAACGGTAAACACCGCCAAATGTTATCAACAATTAAGCTAGTCCGGAATAGGGGATAAATAAACTAAAGTCTAAAAATGCTAAAACAAGAAATAAAACATTAAGGGAAATGGTTTAGGTATAGCATTCACTTGAACATAAACAAAGGCATAGAAATTGAATTAATTATGAACTAAACATGCTCGAATATCGAAATTAAGAATCCAATCTAGCCGCCTTCCGGGGTCAATTGGCTTCTCCTAACATAGCCTCTATGTTTCCACATTAGAACCATATACTAGGAGGTACTATTAAATAACAATCGATAGTAATGAACCTTAACTAAGTCAACTTCCGTTTCTTGTTAGCAAAGATTCACCTTTAATCAACCAACAATGTGCACTTGCAAGAAGATTAAAGAATATCAAGCATATAAAGACTTTAATCACAAATAAATCAATTCTAAACCCTAGAACATGCTCAAGGTCCAACTACACCACAACCATCCCCTTAATGGGGAAATTACTCACTAATCATGATAATAACAAGATTAATCAACAAATAATCAAGAATCAACATGATCAACAAGCAATACCAACAACTAAAATAATAATCAAAATAAACAAATAAAAATAGAGGAGAGAGAGTAAGAAATTGCTCATTAATTGAAGATGAAGGTCTACAAAGGATTGAACAAGCTCCTTCTTCAAAATCCAAGTTCATTAATGAAGAAAACCTCACTTTCTCTCTCTACCAAAGAAGACTAATCCTAACCTAACCTAAAACTAATTAGAGAGTTGAATAGATAGTTATTTAATTCTCAAAACGTTCTAAAAAAAGGGACTTATATAGTCCGTATAGAGTCAGCTGAGAAAAGGAGAGGTCCGGCCGAACAAATGGGAAGGTTCGGCCGGACTACATGGTAGGTTCGGCCGGACTACAGGGTAGGTTCGGCCGAACCATGGGTAGGTTCGGTCGAACCTCCCTGATCCTGGTCTGGTCGAACTTCTGTGGTTCGGCCACTCCTGCAAAACTGCCAATTTTCATCTTGCCCCTGCCTCGAAGTTCGGCCGAACCACTGAGCAGGTTCGGCCACACCTTGGTTCGGCCACACCATCAGGAGGTTCGGCCGAACCTCTTCTGAATCATGCTTCCTCTAGCTTCCTTTGAGCTTAGCTTCCTCCTCTTGAAAATCTCGATGGTTCCTACAAAGCATAAGCATGAAAAGCACAATAAGAACAAAGCGGGAAGACTAAGAAAAGAGAGGATAAAGGAGAAAGAAAAGAGAAAGCAAAGCTAAGTAAAAATGCTTAGAAAGAGGGCCAAACAAGTGCAAACGAGGGGAGAATCCTTAGAGAAAAAGGATAAAAGAGTGGCATAAATGCCACTCATCAAAATAAAGAACGAAATATAACAAATCAAAATCAAATAAAATACGAAAATAAACTAAAAACTACGAAAAGAATTAAAACACGACAAAATTACCAAAATAAACTAGAAACTTTATTAAAGAGAAAGAAAGGAAAAATAAGATAAAATAAACACGAAAATGACTCTAAAACTACTCCCTAAGAGTGACATAAATGTTACTCATCAAATTCCCCCAAGCTAAACCTTTGCTCGTCCTCGAGCAAAGCTAAGGCAAAAGAGAACAAGATGGAATTATTAAAGGCAAAAGAAACAAAATAGAAACAAAGAGAAAGAATGTACACTAACTCACTGTCGTAGGAATCACGGATGCATTTAGCGTATGCATCAAGCCCTTTAAACCTCTATGTCGCCAAAGAGGACGAGTAAGCTCTCGTGAGGGTTTCCTAAGAGGTTTAACCCACAACTCTCGACAAAAACCAAGGCAAGGCAACAAAAGGAAAAAGGAAAAGGAACACTAATAGAAAAAGCGAAACACAAGCTCATGTATGGATAAGAAATAAGGACGAGTACTAATGAATGCAAACCTTTCTAAATGGACAAATGTATGCAAGTTCCAAGATGTCAATGGTTTATTGAAGCATAACACATGCTAAGCATAGAGAACTACTTAGGACTCAATCCACCCTAGCCCCAACCAATCAGGCCACGTTCTCTCCACTAGCTTCAAATCAACCCTTAAGCTGGCTTCTCAAGATTCCACAAAGGAACCGGAAAAAGATAAAGAAATGAAAAACTTTGAGAAGGTAATCCCGACGTCTCAACTATGCATACTCTTTCCATAGATTTGAAGTCTATCTCCCTCCACCGTTCTTTTGACCTAAACCACTAGAGTCTAAGGGTCTTTTTATTGGTTGTAACGTAAGGCTAAGGGTTAAGGCGGGGTAAAAATTTAAAATTTGGTGATAATTCCTAAATGAAGCAAAAAGTGCGGCCGACACTCAAAAATAACTCAAGAATTCACTAAATATCAAGCAAAAATACCACTAATGCCATTCCCCCAAGCTTATTCAACACAAACACACAACATTCCCCCCAAGCTTGAACAAAGCATTGTCCTCAATGCTTAACTAAGGAAGAAAATGAAACCATCTAAAATATTATTGTTGTTTTTGTTTCTTTTCCAATTTTTTTTCTTTTTTTTTTTTAACTTTATTCATTGTCCTTGCCTTTTTTTTATATTTTGGACGGCTTTTTCTTGAAACTTCACTTGATTTTTAAAAAATTTGCATATTTCTTTACAAGCTTAACTCTAACCAAATCTCAAAATGCATCTTGTTTATGATCAACAACTCAAAACTCAAACCTCACATGCCAATGCTTCACTAACTAAAAGGGTTGGTAAACATAGGCCATTAGGTTTGTAATGTGGTTTAAACAAGAGCGGGAAACATAAGGCTCAAATTGGTTAGCAAGTAGGTTTATGCAAAATAGAAAATCAAATTTGTAACAAAACAAAAAGAAGATAAAGAAAAAAAAAATGAGAAATAAGTGCCCTTTTCCTCCCCTAGAGTGCTTCGGTCACGATCTTGGGAGCTATAAGTCAAAACAAGGATCAAGACATGCATAGCTAAGGATCCAAATGCGCCACACAACAAAGTGATGAAGGCTAGAACAATGTTACCTCACACGGGATTATAACTAAGCAAATACCAACTAAGGGTGCCAAATCCACTATAGAGAGCAACACCATCTTACCACATACCCGTGAACTAGGGCTTCATGGATTCCTAAAAGTTCTCAACCCGGCTACCTTAGCATGTAATATCCTAGAGTCAACCAATGACACTCTCAAATCGTGCACACATTAACCACTTAGGAAGAAAGGCATTCAAGAGTAAACAAATCCAAAAGATATAATGTCCAATTAAGAACAAACAAAACACAATTTTGCTAAACTTGCCTTGAAGTAAACAAAAATTTTTTTGGATTTTCCAAAAGCATGAAAAACATGGAAATGCATATACTCACGTGCATGGCATATATGAATCAACATCCCACCAAACATGATAGAATACCCTCCCCCAAGCTTGAATGAAACCAAGCTCTCAAATCATAAACAATGAAACCAAGGAGGGGAAAACAAGGAAAAATTAATCCAACATTACCAACACATGATCTTCAAGTCACAATAAGTAAGAGAGAGAGGGAAAAGAAGGATATTACCGGATATGGGATAAATGCAAAATCACACAAAAAACCCGAAATAACCTCATATGAGCCATAATCTCTACAAATAAGGCTTGAATTCCACATGATAGGTAAGTTGAGGCACATTTCCTTGATTCTTGATCATCACCAATGCGCAAGAGTATATCAAGTTGTGTACCTAGCAAGGAACACAAACACGTCCATGTGAGAAAATCTAATCTAAAAACAAAAGAAAATGAAAGCAATAAAACACGGGTTACTTCCCGCAAAGGCTTGTTTAACGTCCAAGCGAGACCGCTCTAGGAAATAAAAATTCAACGCACGCAAGAGCTTGTCAAATGCACTACTACACATTTCATGGGGGTGTAAATAGGCAAATGACGGAATAAGAACGTGCAACAAAATCATTGCACGCAAGTGAAGAGGGAGATGCCAAAAGAAATAAGAAGAAGGAACGAAAGGAAACTCAAGAAAGTAAGAAGTAGAAGAAGGAAAAGAATAGTGGAAAGAAAAGGAAAAAGGCAAATCCTCATCACATATTTTTTTGTTGACAAAATTCCTCTCTTCCTCAATGATGATGGAATGAGAGACATGAAAATCATCCATAGAGGGCGGCTTCCCAATAGGTTGTTTGAGATATGAAGGGAGAGAAGTAGGGTAAGGAAGGATGTGGTCGAACCTTAGAGAAAAAGGGGTATGAGAAACGGGAAAAGGGGTAGCTACTCCCTCACCACAAGGTCTCACATCGCCAATGAGAGCATGAAAATCAATCATAGCATCCTCAAATGAAGGGCACTCACGATCTACACCTCCCTCAAGCTCAAAAACTCCCAGGGAGTCAACCTTATCCTCCTTTTCACCACAATAGACAACCTTTCCTTCAACTATCTCAAAACCCAAGGTCCCAGAATCGTGCATGAAGGGAGGTAGATTCATCTCAAACTCATCTAAGTCCCAAGAAGCATTCTCGATGAAATCATCCAATAATCTATAAGTCCTCATATGACTCTCGAAAAATATGTGGGACATTACCTCAAAAGAGTCTATATACTCATAGATTGAAGGGTCACAAACATACACTTGAGACTCATCAAGATGGGAAGAAGGATTAGGATTTTCAAAATCAACACTCTTTTCATTTTCAACTCCTTCACCATCACTCGAATGCTCTCTAATGGGATCCTCACTCATATGGGGAAGAGAAGAAGAAGGAAGGGCATTTTCTTGAGAGTTGGCTAGTTGGAGAATTTGGCTCTCAAGCATCTTCATTCTAGCTTCCGTCTCCCTATTCTCAACTTCCCTCATCTCGTTATACTTCTCCATCATCTCCATTATCCTCATTATCTTCTCTTCCTTCAAACTTTCCATAGAATTACCCTCATAAAAGGACTCATTAGAAGCATAAGGGAAATCATTTGAAGCCATGTAAGAACAAGAAGATGAGGAGGGAGGATCATTCACATTATAAACATGAGCATCATCATATTGGGGAGAGGGGGCATAATCAAGCAAATGAGATTCATTATCAACAATACGAGAAAAAGAGTTGAAATCACTTGTACTAGGTTCACAAATAGGATCACAAGACAAATCATGGGGATGCATGCCACTAATAAAACTATTATCACATTGAGAATCAAAATTAGCAACATTACATGCCCTATTGCGTACTTCCTTAGCAAACCGTACAAAAAAGCTCCAAGCACTATGAACCGATAATGCTTGAAATTCGCCATTAAACCTACTTTCAACTTCATATCTCGTTTGTTCATTCATGCCATAGTAACAAATCTCACAAGCTTCACAAGGATTACAACCATTATAGTTCAAAAACCCCACAAGTCTATGGAAGTAGACACAAAAAGGCTCATCATCATATTGAGGAAAAGAAAAATGTGCCATTTTAAAAAAACAAAACAAAGAGAACAAAAACAAATCAAAAGAAAATATATACAATGGACTAGTCTCAATAAGATAACATAACGGTAATGGAAGCCGTCCCCGGCAACGGCGCCAATTTGACAAGGGAATAAACGTGTCGTCAATTGTCTATCCCTAGATCAAATACAATTTATACAACCTAAACAAACCTAATACGAGTATAAGGCAAGCATAGGGGTCGAACCACAGAGAACGGTAAACACCACCAAATGTTATCAACAATTAAGCTAGTCCGGAATAGGGGATAAATAAACTAAAGTCTAAAAATGCTAAAACAAGAAATAAAACATTAAGGGAAATGGTTTAGGTATAGCATTCACTTGAACATAAACAAAGGCATAGAAATTGAATTAATTATGAACTAAACATGCTCGAATATCGAAATTAAGAATCCAATCTAGCCGCCTTCCGGGGTCAATTGGCTTCTCCTAACATAGCCTCTATGTTTCCACATTAGAACCATATACTAGGAGGTACTATTAAATAACAATCGATAGTAATGAACCTTAACTAAGTCAACTTCCGTTTCTTGTTAGCAAAGATTCACCTTTAATCAACCAACAATGTGCACTTGCAAGAAGATTAAAGAATATCAAGCATATAAAGACTTTAATCACAAATAAATCAATTCTAAACCCTAGAACATGCTCAAGGTCCAACTACACCACAACCATCCCCTTAATGGGGAAATTACTCACTAATCATGATAATAACAAGATTAATCAACAAATAATCAAGAATCAACATGATCAACAAGCAATACCAACAACTAAAATAATAATCAAAATAAACAAATAAAAATAGAGGAGAGAGAGTAAGAAATTGCTCATTAATTGAAGATGAAGGTCTACAAAGGATTGAACAAGCTCCTTCTTCAAAATCCAAGTTCATTAATGAAGAAAACCTCACTTTCTCTCTCTACCAAAGAAGACTAATCCTAACCTAACCTAAAACTAATTAGAGAGTTGAATAGATAGTTATTTAATTCTCAAAACGTTCTAAAAAAAGGGACTTATATAGTCCGTATAGAGTCAGCTGAGAAAAGGAGAGGTCCGGCCGAACAAATGGGAAGGTTCGGCCGGACTACATGGTAGGTTCGGCCGGACTACAGGGTAGGTTCGGCCGAACCATGGGTAGGTTCGGTCGAACCTCCCTGATCCTGGTCTGGTCGAACTTCTGTGGTTCGGCCACTCCTGCAAAACTGCCAATTTTCATCTTGCCCCTGCCTCGAAGTTCGGCCGAACCACTGAGCAGGTTCGGCCACACCTTGGTTCGGCCACACCATCAGGAGGTTCAGCCGAACCTCTTCTGAATCATGCTTCCTCTAGCTTCCTTTGAGCTTAGCTTCCTCCTCTTGAAAATCTCGATGGTTCCTACAAAGCATAAGCATGAAAAGCACAATAAGAACAAAGCGGGAAGACTAAGAAAAGAGAGGATAAAGGAGAAAGAAAAGAGAAAGCAAAGCTAAGTAAAAATGCTTAGAAAGAGGGCCAAACAAGTGCAAACGAGGGGAGAATCCTTAGAGAAAAAGGATAAAAGAGTGGCATAAATGCCACTCATCAAAATAAAGAACGAAATATAACAAATCAAAATCAAATAAAATAAAATAAACTAAAAACTACGAAAAGAATTAAAACACGACAAAATTACCAAAATAAACTAGAAACTTTATTAAAGAGAAAGAAAGGAAAAATAAGATAAAATAAACACGAAGATGACTCTAAAACTACTCCCTAAGAGTGACATAAATGTCACTCATCAGTAGTACACGCAACAAGAACGTTAAGATTGTAAAAGTACTTTGGTCTAACCAAGAATATGAGGAAGCCACTTGGGAAGCAGAGGATGAAATGAAAAAGAAATACCCAGAGTTGTTTCAGGTATGTAGAGTTACGGGGGCGTAACTCGTTTTCTTTAAGGGGGGTAGAATGCGGTAGAATTTCGCGCTTTTTCCCTATATTTCAGTTATTTTTTGTGCTCTTTGCACGAATTTAAACAAGTATTTCGAGTATTTATGCTCTCAAAGAGACATAAAACAGTAAAGAAGTGACAAAAAGTACAGCAATACTATACATATTAAGGAAAAAGGTTTGAATTTCGTTCCCCAAGTTTCAGGACGAAATTTTTTTAAGGGGGGTAGACTGTAATACCCCGTATTTTTATACGTATTTTATTTAAAAAATGTATTTTATAAAGTATTTAAATAGTTGTAATTATTTTAATTAAAGTATTTTAATTAATATTATTATTAAAGGAAAGTTTATTTAATTATTTTATTTAAAAGTTGGGGTTTTATTTTAGGAAAGTTTAATTTTTCAACAAGTTTATTAGGGAAGGAATTAGGAAAACCTGGAAGAGGGTTAGTAGAGAAGGGTATAAATATCCCACTTATGAGGCAAATCAAACTTTGCCCAGAGTGGAGAAAGCCCAAGGTAAACTTCTCTCTCTCTCCTCCTTATTTTTCTTTCTTTTTCTTTTTCCCCTTCCCCTTATTTTTTTTCGGCTGCCCTCCTCCCTCACCACCGCTGCCAGCCACCGGCAGCTGGTGGCCGCCGCTGCCAGCAGCGCAAGCCGCCAGCAGCAGGCAGCCGGTGGTGGCTGCCGTTCTTCCTCCCCTTTTTCCCCCTTTTTCGAACTATATAAAAAAAATAAAAAAAAAACAAAAAAAAACTAAGCTTTCTTGTTTTAATTTAATCTATTCTTGGATCTAAATATAAATTATGAGTTTGGGGGTTTAATTTTGATGTTTGATAATTGTAATTGTATGAATTAATTTTCAGATTTGGTTTTTAATTAAAAAGCCCCAATTTTTGAAACCCTAGGTCCTTGATTTATGAAAATTATGAAAGTATATGAGGTATTAATGTTTAGATCTTCAATTTAAGTGTTTTAAGGCTAAATTACAGCAAGTTTTAATTAGAAATAAAGTGCTGGAATTTTATGTAGAGCACTTAATATTATGTTTTTGAAGGAAATTTAAACTACCCATTAAGTGGGACTTAATTAGGGTGTTTTAAATATAATTTTAACTTATTCTAATTATTTTAAGAGGGGTTTTAGAATAGTATATATTGCTGGAAATTTGTTTAGAGTGGGTTTTAATGCTCTACTATAATTTTAATGTGTAGGAGACTTCGAAGTGAGCAATTTTTACTAGTCGTGACGATTTTAAGATCGTATTCAAGGTACGTTCGCGTACTTAGCATATTTTGATGATGTAGAATCAGGCTAGGCTTGATTTCAATCAATTACAAGTAGTATCATGCTAAGGTTTATGTATGGAATTGTGAATTAATGGTGTTGATGATTATATGGTGAAGCTTGAATTATTTGTGATGGTTTATGGATTGGAAAATTATATTTTTGGCATGTTGTGTTTGAACCACATTTTTATTTATGGCATGTTAGAAGGCATGATTAATTAAACTACATGTTTAATTATGTTTGGAATATTGAAAAGGAATTTTATTATGGTTCAAATAATTTTTATTGATACTTTAAGCATGAGGAAGGAGCTATATAAGTGTCTATGTACACAAGGAATAAATTGTATGTTGGTGCCTTTGTGCACTTAAGGTGTTTTTAACACCGAGGGATAGGATTTTTGGCGCATTATGCGTTTAAGGTGTCTTTGACACTGAGGTAAAATTAAAAAGGGTTCAACAATAAATAACATGTGGTCATTAATTATTCAAGAACTAAATTGGTATGTTTGTTTGATTGTATAATTATTGTTGATTGACTTATTATGCTTTGAGAGTCATCACCAAGTCTAATAATATGTAAATAACGTAAAGTGAAAGAGATTACGCACCAAAACTCTTGGAACGTATATACCTTGAGTATGAACAATGGGGGGAGTTATGGGGTTTTATATTTAACCATAACTTCCAACGGAGTACAGGACGATGTATATTCCTTTTTATTTTTATGCGCTGGAATTCCACCACCTATGTGTGGCACAGGTTTGTTGCTGGCACGGTTAGCTCCCGTGTCAGTTAACCCCAATTTATTGAGGTAGGTATAGTTTGAAACCTGTTCGATGCGTAATCAACGCTAAATGAATTATTTAGTGTCCAGTTAGAGTGTCTTGTTGATTGTTGTGTGTGCTTGTAAACAGGTGCAATGAGGTAAGTGTGTGTGATGATAGAAGAATGCATGTTAGTGTGTTTAATTACGCTTATGTACTCAGCTTTGCTGATTGTGTGTGTTGTTTGTGTCTGGCCATGTCTTTATCTTGGCCCTACGATGATCCATTTTAATGGAGAGTAGTGGGGGCAAGTAGAGATACACTTTTCAGGTATTGAAGCATGTTCATGACGGGGCATGAGTGAAGAGAGAATCATGCTAGCTTCCATTAGAATATGATGTGTTTTATGCATTGAATATTTTATTATATTACTTTATGGACTAACACAAAATTTTGGTTGTTTCGGTTTTGAATAAGGGCCTTAAATGGTTCCAAGTTGTAGTGGATTTTATTTGACTTTGGTTTTGTTGATTTTCAACTTTACCTTCGTTGGTTTGGTTTTTAAATGGTGTTATTTAAATAGTTTTGGTTTTCAAGTCTTCCGCTGTGTATCTTTGATAGTTGCCTTAGCCGTTTTCACGGTGGCGGTAATGTCTTAGATATTCCTAAAACGTATTTTAAAAAGAGTAAAGTGTGTATTTAAAGGAAAGGAATTTCTAGGGTGTTACATTTAATATATGCCTCTTTTCAATAATTCAGAATAATATAAATTTAATTAGTAACATGACCATAGTACATACCAAGTTTAGATTAATTACGTAGTATAAGTTAATAGTAATAAGTGTAAATAACATAAAATTATGAGGCTTTCATAGGTAACAAATACTTTAAAGTATGCCCTAAATTTATAATGATTGTTGCCTTATTTAGTAGTCATGTAGTTTATTTGGTCATGTAAATTACAACTAGTTACATATGAGTATGTCACAAATTTAGGACTTCATATTTCATACGTAGTACATTATTATACAACAAGACAGAATTGATCATAATATTAATAAACATATATATTTACAAATATGAAAACTTCACCTCTTCAAATAAATAAACTTAATCTTTTGACTTAACTTAATTCAAATCAATTTGTCAATTTATCTACACCTTTTAGAATGAGAAGGTAAAAACAATATTAGAACCTACTACTTCACGCTTTAATAAAAACATACCTGAATCGATTGAATCAACTATACTGTCGGATCAATTATATCAATATATTGCCTGATAAAGCTTAATTAGAAAATAGAAACAAGCACATAAGCAATCAACATTAACACGTTCACGTTAGTGGAAAACCACATGATCCATATCATACTTGAAATATAAAAACATAATTCAATACAGAAATTATAAATAATTTCACATGTGTCTTAGGCTTACTTCGTACAATTTACAAACATTCAAGGCATTAAACATAGGAATTCACAAACAAATTATATGGGTAAATAATTGCTAAATCAAATCATTCATATTTGCTATCAAGCATAGAGAAATAACCAAACTCATTTACGGATAGGAAAAGTAAAACCAAAATCTAGCAAATATATGTACTACAAGTTCATGAAAACCATACGTTCATAAAATTAACACCGATAATAATTCTAAATACCCTTTTAGATTCAAAATAAACCAAACTCATAGTCAAAACAAAACTACTAATTAGTTAATTTCTACATCAAATCCAACTATTCCCAAATTGCTCATTGAACTCCAAGAATAAAAATACGAAAAATTGGGAAACAATATAAACATATTATGTAAAGGTTTATAATTAACAATAACAGGATAGTTGAGAATGAACTTTCCTGATATCAAAACCTTTCCCACTATAAAAACCAGCCTTATCATCAACTTCATGTTGTCGACATCATCTGCTAGCCTGTAACTCATGAAAACGTCAATGAAAAGAAAATAAAGTATAAGCCCTTGATTAAGGCTAATCTATTATATTATGGATAGATGAGAAAGATGATTCAAGATAAACAAACCAATGCAACCGAAAAATAATACGAGTAGTTCTTTGTAATTAAATAAAGCGACACTACCATTAACATTCCAAATTATTAATACCGTGAGACTCCTTGTACTATTTCCAAATTAATTAATAAAAATTGGGAATGATATGACATTATTGAAACGTGTGATTTCATTATTAAAAGATCAAAACCCATGATCAAGATTAATCTCCTTCTAATTTCTTCCGAAGATGCGACACAACAAGATAATAATGAGTATAATTTAGCACATTCAGTATACAACAATTTAATCATTAACCTAAGAAATCAACAATAAAATTTACATATTGATTAGAGCTTTGGTGCTGATAACGTGTTGTAAAATAAGGAGAAATATAAAGATTGAGAGGGAATTGAAATGTGTATTCTACTTATCTTTTATATGATGGAGGTATACGTATATATATGTATATGTATACGTATATATATATGTGTGTGTGTGTGTGTGTGTATATATGTGTGTGTGTATATGTGTGTATATATATATATACATACATATATATATATATATATATATATATATATATATATATATATATATATGTGTGTGTGTGTGTGTGTGTGTGTGTGTGTGTGTGTGTGTGTGTGTGTATATATATATATATATATATATATATATATATATATATATATATATATATATATAGTACATTGATAGAGTTTGCTTGGAGAATAATAAACCCTAAACTCTAGAATGTTCTAGAGTGATACAAGATGGACATCCACAAATATGTTTAGATAAGAATAAACCCTATATCTAGAATATTCCGGAATGATATAAGGAGCATAATGGTCATCCACATGATATTTCATAACAAAATTTACGTATTGCACTTGAGATTATTTTTCGTATTTATAAACATTAATCATGTTTTTTTCACTCCATATAACATAAGTTTTTAATGAGAGTTAACAAAAGTACTTAATAAATGTTAACAACATTTTTAAAGCACGCAAACTACACAACTTTAGTGTGATGATTTTTATATAGGTGATGGTGAAATAACCGCTACAACTTCACAAGTATAGTTGAAGAAAAAATAACGTTATACACATAGGGTTGAGATTTAAGAGAAGTTTCTGGAAACGTGATGAATGAAAAGGATAAAATGTGCATTTTTTTTCTACCACCCAGGGAAAGTATGATTTTCATCCATATCCTCTCTTCACCACCTGCAAAAATTTAGGCTTGGTCGCTTGGGCGAAGATGGAGACAGATCTCGTATTTGACCCCTTTCACTAACATCCCTAACAACCTTAGATCAAGACAATCTAAATTATACTTTGGGTAATTTTTAAATAACCACTAATGTAACCATTTTCGAACTAACCACCCGTTTAATTTTTTATTTTAAATTACCACCCCTTAAATTAAAAAAATACTCAGATTACCACCCATTTCAAAAATCCGGTGCATTTTCCGTCTGTAGGCCCCACCTAACACTTATTTTGATCTTTTTACTGATTTTTCTCCCAATTTTCCTCTTTAAAAACGCTCTCTATACTTTAATTCACATTCCCTTCACCAAATTCTACCAAATTTCAAAGAGAAAAATGTGAATTGAAGTTAGGAGAGCGTTTTTAAAGAGAAAAATCGGGGAAAAAACTAGTCAAGAGGGTCAAAATAAGCGTTAGGTGGGGCCCATAGACGGAAAATCCACCAGTTTTTTAAATTGGGTGGTAATCCAAGCATTTATTTAATTTAAGGGGTGGTAATTTAAAATAAAAAATTAAACGGGTGGTTATTTTGAAAATGGTTACATTTTTGGGTGGTAATTTAAAAAATTTCCTTATACTTTCTATGTTCTTTTTTACTTGACCTTTTTCTTTTATCACGCTTGTCAATGCAAAATTTTAATGATCAATAACTTAAATTCTCCATAAGTAAAAATTATAAAAGTTATATATTATGATAGTACTTATTGAGACGAATCCAAAAAGATCATACATGAATATATTTTTCCTTACATATTATTCACAAAAGACATTCAAAGGAGGGGTGGTGAATAGTGTAAAAGTCAAAGCAGGTCAAGTAATAAAGAACGGAGGAAGTATATATAAAGGGGAGTTTTTTCCCGAGTTTTCAGAGAGCCACGTATGATCTAATTTTCTTAGCACGTCATGTAGGATAATAAATTTTAGTGGTAGCCAATAAAAGAAGAGATTATTAATTTCTTTTACAATTAAATAATTCAAATGCCACATAAGCAAAATTGGCGAATGAGATTTTAAAGTTTAAATTAATTAAATACAAATATTATCTTTTGACATTAGGAATTTTATCTAATATTCTAAAACTAATATAATAACAATTTTAATCACATAAATATGAAAAATATTTTTTTTAAAAAAATACTAACAAACTGTGCATCGCACGGGCTTCAACTAGTATATATATTCCAGAATTTTAAACGAAACTCTTGTATCCAAATAGAGCATTATTTGATTTGTGTCATTTGGGGATTAGAAGAGAGAAAAGGAGGAATTGGAGGGAAATTGTAGAAAAAAACAAAAGGTGGTCAATTTTTAAGGTCATGTGGAGGTCAATGTCGGAGAAAAAAGTCAATTATTGTCGTGTTCCGACCTCAAGGTTCCCCCAAACAACAAAATAAACTTATACATGGTCCTTTTAAACCACTTTAAACATATAAGGTCCTTCCAAACAAAATATTGAACATATATATCTCTTCTAGACAAATTTTCCATTTTTAAAAGAAAACAATAATATACCATCCCATATTTAATAATTTTTAAGGATCAAATAATAAATTTCCTTAGCCCTAGTATACAATAGTTCTGTAGTGTTAAAGTATCGTCAATGGGAGTACTCTATTTCCCTACTTTTTTACTCTCTCCTATTCTCCTTCAGGCCCGGCTAAGAGCCTGTGCAAATAGGCCCTTAGCATAGGGCCCCGCAACATGAAGGGCCCAAAATACTTGGAGCCCATTACAATAAAAAAAAAAAAGATCATTTCTCCAACGCTCTCCTTCAATCCTACAACTCACATTTCACGCATCAGAAACAAAATTCAACCTTTCTTAATTCAAGCTCCAAATCCCAAGATTTCTATTATTACTAGGGGTGTTCAAATCCGGGTACCCAGGTTTTCGGATACCCGAAAACACGGTGTAGACACCCAAATGTGTCTACCCAAAACCAAACCCAGTGATGAATACCTTTCATGTCATTTGATTATCAAACAAAGCGAAATTGTGAAAAGTCTAGTGATGAGGATGTTTTTATTAAAGTATCTCTTCTTTTTGTTTTTGAAAATGTTTCTTTTCTTACCTTATTTATGAAAAACATGCATTCTAGTTTAGTTTGGTCCATGATATGGATCCAATAATAGTGTAGTTGGATGGGGCTTGAAAAGACCTTTCCTACGATATATTATAAGCCCAATTCCGATTAATAATGAGAAAGTTATGGGCAAGATACTAAACTTGGCCCAGTTTGATTCTTATATGCGGCCTAATGATTTAGAGGAGGGCCTATTACGATTTATCATTCCTAATGCAATTAGGATTGATTATAGTCTTCTAGAATCTTCTAGAAGGTTCTTTTGAATCCTAATATCATTAGCATTGATAATTGAGTTTTATGAGTTTTATTTAGAATAAAAGAAGTGTTTTAAGTGAAATTACAATTTTACCCCTCGTACGCTTGATTTTATCCAAAATATGAAAACGTATGAAAAAACTTTTTGCAGCGCCGCACCACAGGCTGTCGCCTGGCGACAGGCCTGTCGTTGCGGCGACAGAGGCTTGCGCGGCGACAACGTCGTGTTTTATTCTTCTCAAAACTCTGATTCTTTTTTATTATATTCCGCCTGATTTTTGTTATAAATAGCCTCCTTAAACCTACGTTTTTAATCACCAACTCTCATCAAGAATTTCTTTATACTCTCTCTCTCTTTCTAAACCAACCTTTTTACAAACACAAAATTCCGCATTCACAAGATCTAGATACACCTAGCCAAGTTCGAAGTTGCCTTCGCCCTAAACGTGAAAGGTTTGATATTTTTGAGGGTTTGGTCCCAAAATCTCTATTTCAATTATTTAATTTAATTGTCTTGATTATTGTTTTCCTTGAAATTACTAACGTGTGTATTTGTTATTAGAAAGAGGTACGAGGCATCCAAGTAAGTGCTTTCATTGTTTAATTGATATTATGATATAAAAATCATGTTTAGGTTATTAGTTTGCTTCCTAGCATCATATTAGGATGCTTTTTCCCAATATCATGTTTAGGGTGATTTCCTTATATCAATTATGATTATTATGGTTGTAACACCCTAGAAATTCCTTTCTTTTAAAATACCTGTTTTGCCCTGTTTAAAAATTTAAATAGGAATATCTAAGATACTACCGCCACCGTGAAAATGGTTAAGGCAACCATCAAAGACACACAGCGGAAGACTAATTTCAAAACCATTCAAAACAAGTCAACTTGAAAGGTCAACCAACGAAAGTAAAGTCAAAACCAAAGTCAAACGAAGTAAAATAAAATCATCCTACAACTTGGAACCATTGTAGGCCCTTATTAAAACCAAACCGACTTTAAAATTTTTGCGTTAGTCATGCATGATAATAATATCATAAATAATTAAAGCGTTAAACACATCATATACTTAATTATAGAAACTAGCATGATTCGCTCTTCACCCATGCCCATTCATGAATATGCTTCATCACCTGAAAACCTCCTCTCTACTTGTCCCCACTACTCGCCATTTGAAAATGGGTCGTCGTAGGGCCAAAGTAAAGACATGGCCAAACACACAAACACACACAATCAGCAAAGCTGAGTACATAAGCGTAATTAAACACACTAACATGTTTCACCTATCAACACACACTTACCTCATTGCTCCTGTTCACAAGCACACACACCAATCAACAAGACACAATGACTAGACACTAATTAATTCATTTTGCATTGATTACGCATCGAACGGGTTTCCACCTATTAACCTCCCCCAAATAAATTTGAGGTTAACTGGCACGAGAGCTAACTGTGCCAGCGACAAAACCACACAAAGGTGGCGGAATTCCTGCGCATAATGATAAATAATAAAAAAGGAATATACAGCGTCCTGTACTCCATTGGAAGTTATGGTTAAATATAAAACCCCATAACTCCCCCCATTGTTCATACTCAAGGTATATACGTTCCAAGAGTTTTGGTGCGTAATCTCTTTCACTTTACGTTATTTACATATTATTAGACTTGGTGATGACTCTCAAAGCATAATAAGTCAATCAACAATAATTATTCAATCAAACAAATATACCAATTTAATTCTTAAATAATTAGTAACCACATATTATTTATTGTTGAACCCTTTTTAATTCTACCTCAGTGTCAAAGACACCTTAAACGCATAATGCGCCAAAAATCCTATCCCTCGGTGTTAAAAACACCTTAAGTGCACAAAGGCACCAACATACAATTTATTCCTTGTGTACATAGACACTTATATAGCTCCTTCCTCATGCTTAAAGCATCAATAAAAATTATTTGAACCATAATAAAATTCATTTTCAATATTCCAAACATAATTAAACATGTAGTTTAATTAATCATGTCTTCTAACATGCCATAAATAAAAATGTGGTTCAAACACAACATGCCCAAAATATAATCTTCCAATCTATAACCATCACAAATAATTCATGCTTCCCAATTCAACCACAAACATCATAAATTCACAATTCCATACATAAACCTTAACATGATACTACTTGTAATTAATTGAAATCAAACCTAACATGATTCTACATCACCAAAATATGCTAAGTACGCGTACGTACCTCAAATAAGCCCTTAAAGTAGCCGATTACACTACAACAATTCCCGAACCAAGTCTCCTACATAAAGGGACAATAATACTATATTAATTACCCTTGTATACACAATTTCCAGCAACTTAAACTCACTTTAAATAACTTATAATAATCTGAAAATTATTTAAAAACCCCTAATTAAACTCCTTTTTAATGGATAATCACACCCTTTTATTAAAAATCACAATTATACTACGTTAAATAAAATTCCAACATTTTAAACTAATCAAAAATCCTTTAAAACTTCATCAAAATACATCTTTATACTTAAATTATCCATAGAAACATTAAATTATCTCTTACCCCTTTTAAACTCAAAGATAAAATTTAAAGCATAAAAAAAAACTTCGTTAAAAATCAAAAACTGCTCGAAAATCGTATTTAGAGGCTGAATTTGGACACGAAAGGGTAGTTCTCACTACCAACGGTAGTGAATCTTTCTTATAACGTTGTTTTCACTCGAAAAACACTACTTTTTATCAAAATCGGAGTAGTTTAGAACCTAATCGGGATTAAAACGAGATTAATATTAACGAACGGAAATCTAATTATTAAAACATGAATTTGCGTGTTCAAAATAAATCTGGAATTAAGTTAAACTAATAAGTAGTTATAATCACCAAAATTTCAAAACATCATTACTATAAAAGCCCTAAATCAATTATTCATAAAAACCCTAAAATCATGATTTTCAATAATTAAAAACCCTAGGTTATAAAATTTACAAAATCTGAAAATTATAAAGTTCAATCATCAAAATACAATTTGATACTAATTAAATTAATTTCAAACAATAAAATCAAAACCCATAAATCAATAATTATAATTACACAAATTAATAAAACAAAGGAGAGAGAAAATAAGACTAACCTTTTTGTGTGGAAAATTTTTGGGGATTCATGGGGTATTTATAGAGTAGAGAGTGTAGGGTTAAATTTGGGCTTATAAAAATGTGGGCTTGAGTTATGGGATAGGGCTTAAGTTATAGGTTTTGGAATGGGTTATTCCAATAAGAGTATGTAGGAATAATTTACATTGCCCAATAATTAATAAATGTTTGGCCCAAAACATATTTTACTTTTATAAAACTTTATCTTTAAAATACTTTAACCCTTTAGAATATTTAATTAAAATACTTGAGCCCTTGACAATACATTTTATTAATACTTAAATACTTTATAAAAAATACATAAAAATACGGGGTATTACAATGGTGCTTCCTATTTTCTTTCCTAATATCATGTTAGGATCATGTTAAGGCTAAAGCTTTGATTTTCATTGTTTAGTGACAGGCTAGGATTTGTTATTAATCTTGTTAGTATCATGCCTAGGATCTTGCTATTATTATGCTTTATTTTTAACATGATTATGATGATTATAATTATTATTTATGATTATTATCATTATTATTATTATGTTGCTTGATATTTATTGTTATTGTTTGATCACGCCTTTTATGCATGTTTAAAGGGAATTTGTACTTGTAATCACGCTTAATAAGATAATTAATAATTTTGTTTAAGGTTAATATCATTACAATTCAAGTGATCGCCAATAATAGATTTATTTGTGCATTAATATTCAACCTACATAGATAAACAGGTTTAGGCTAAACCTAATGATTGCATGTTAGTCAGAAAGCGCACATGAATACGAGAAGAATAAAGTAGAGGCCTATTATTAGGGCAAGTTCTTTCTCTTTTATATTTGATTTGTACCTTCAATTCATCCCCGAATTTCCAGTCTTGGTTCCAGACCTATTGGAGTTGACGATATCCTGGATCGTTAAGGGGTGTAACCTTCACCCCGTGAATGGTTTACAAGTTCCTAAAACTTGTTGGCGACTCTTTTGCTCTAGCTTCCTTCCCTTTGGACGCCACCATGCTTAAGTGTATGATAACAGTGGGGTTCAAGTTTGGAGTAATGCTTGAAATATTCCCTACACACGGGTACCCGGATTTTCGGGTAGTTCAAAACTCGACCCATGTCCCGACCCAAGAATCCCGGGTACCCGCGTTTCAGGTACCCGATTTTCTTGGGTCGGGTCAAGGGTACCCGAATTTATTCACTCAACATTTTTGTCAAAAAGAAAAAAAATATGTATTCAATCAAAACAAAATAATTTACAACAGAATAACAAGATTAATTAACAATTTACATACTTTTACTTTTAAGTTTTAACCCACAATTATCAAGTATACCAAACTATGCTAAAATCCAAAATTTACAATCAAGCACCATCAATTATCATAAGATAGATCTATGAGCAAAGTTCTTTCTGGTGGCTTAACCATCTATCATATCCTTACATACAATGCATAAATTTCCATATCCTAATTCTAAATTTTGTCTATTCAAGTTCTAAACTTTAATAGCCAAAATCAAGAATTATAATTCCAAATTATGGGTAAATTATATGAAAGCTCTCAAACCCATCTTCAAGAACCTGAATTGTCGATCACCCTTAAGCTTTCTTCTCCACCATAGCACCACAATCGCAGGCCACCATCTTCCACTCTGCTGTAAGGTATATAAATTTTGATTTGATTATGTTGTTGATTTAGAATTTTTTTGATAGATTATGAGGGGAAAAGAAGTTTGCTCATATGGAGATTGGAAATTAGATATTCAGAGGAAGAAATAAGGCAGATCCATGAACTCGTGAAGGAAGAGAGAGAGAGAAAGAGAGAGAGAGAGGAAGAGCGAATTTTGGAGAACCCTAATCACCAAACTGGTATAGTGGTATGGGCTGGGTCTTTGAGGAGTTTGAGGGTTTTTTTAAAAAAAAAATATTAATTTATTTTCGGGAAATCGGGTACCCGGGTATTAAAAATGTGGTCCATGCCCCGACCCGGATAACATGCAATTTTCCCGGGTCGGGTACCCGTCCCGAAAAAATATCTTTTTTCTCCAAATTTCTCATTGGGTATTTACCGGATCATCGGGAAATCGGGTCGGGATCATCGGGTCGAGTTTTTTCGACTCAATTAATGTTGTAATTTCCATAAAAATTTCAGCCAAGAGAGAGCCCATGGCAACCATGCCCAGATCGAGCCCGGGATCCTCTTGGAAATGGGAAGATCTAGGATAGGCGGCCGGCAAAGCAGGCAATAGCAGTCTGTTCTCGCAAGCGATTCTAGCTAGCCTCTCCTTCATCGTTACCAGTTTCCAAGGCTGATGTCACCGTTTTCTTTTTTTTTTAAGAGCTTAACGAGTACTTCAATCGATAAACTCCTCGCCCCCCCGGGGCCCAGATAAAGAATAGCGAGCTCGTACATTCAAAGTTTAAAAAGCTTTAAAGGGACCCCCCAGACCCCACTCAAGCGCCAAATTTTAATCATAGTTTCCGCCCTCAATCCGCCGTCAGCTGTCGTGGGTTAGCCTTGGTGTTTTGAGCTAGGTTTTACGGCTTCAGTCCGGTAACCGAGAGCGAATTTTTAAATTCCCATCACTTCAATTCAAGCGCAAACCTATTTCTTAGTCATCGGGCGGAGCGCATGGATTTTCAGTTTATGGGAGGCAGTATGGGATCCGTAGTAAGGGAAAAGATCACCCGATTGATTGAGTATGCTGCCAATAAATTAATCCCCCTTATAAACGATCCTTATTCCATTCATCTCTAATTCTTTATAATTTTCTTGATTTACCAAGTTTCCATAAAACCTCCTACCCTCTGTCTCAATCAGTCAATTACATTAGATCAAATTATGAATTACTCTTATAACTTTTCAATTTTTTTTATTTTTTTTCAATGGAATAATTAATATCGTATTCTTGTTAATCAAATCATAAAATTTATGTATACCAGCGGCTATTATAACTTTTATGTATACCAGTGGCTATTATAACCTTTTAACAAACAATATCAGTTTTCAAAGTACGATTTTGGGAGGAAAAAAAATTAGATTCAATAAACATTGCTTTCTCATGACCGGGTAATCTAGATAAGTGTATATGAGGTACCTTTTTTTTTACAATACGGAGTAGAATTTTATTTTAATATTTTGTATCAGTATTAATTGCTAATTTGCTACTCTGGGCTTATTATTGGGTTTTAACCAAAAATAATACGAATATTATAAAATAAGCAGAAATATAAGAGATTGAAATGGAATTGATGTGTATATTCTACTTGTATTTTATATGATGAAGGTATACATATATATATATATATATATATATATATATATATATATATATCCAGTACAATCGATAACACTCCCCCTTATATAATAAACCCTAAAATCTAGAAAGTTCTAGAACGATACAAGATGGACATCCACAAATACGTTTAGATAAGAATAAACCCTACATCCATAATATTCTGGAATGATAAAGGAGTATAATGGTCATCTACACAATATTTCATAACACTCCCCCTTGGATGTCCATTATCGAAGATTGTGCCTCATTAAAAACTTATTAGGAAAAATCCTATGGGATAAAAACCTAATGAAGGAAAAAGAGTACAACATTCTTTGTAATACGATCGAGATGCCGCCTCATTAAAAACCTTACCAGGAAAACCCAATGTGGGACAAAACCATGGTCAAGGGAAAAAGAATGCAGCTCGTATTTTCTCCCCCTGATGAATACATAACTTCAGATCTTCTAGTGTCATATCAATGAATCCAATATGTTGGATATCTTCTCATATGTAGTAAAATATCACTCGTTGATCTTCGATCCTCCTAAATTGAAATTGATCTTCAAGTCTTCATGTGAACATGTGAAGTGTATTCATTTCACCGTACATGGGTTTATCTCTAATATCATTATTTCAAATCCCTGTTTAATAGTTGATTTAAAGGTTAAACTTATGCGGTTATTACTTCTGCAGAAGTCTTTAGTGATGATCATTATTTGATCAAACATTCATTAATAATAATTTGATGACAAAACTTGATATTGTCGTTCTTCAATTTTATATGAATTATAATATAACACATGTAGTTATATACGCTAATCATGGTTCTTCAAGACCATAAGAAAACATTCTCATGCATAAGTATTCCATTGATACTTTTTAGACGTTTCATAATTGACGAGATAGCTCTCTTGCAAATACAAACAGTAAATCTCATTAACTCTCATATGCTCAAACTTCAGGTTGAGATGTCAATGATGCAGTTACATAGACTCTTCAAGAGTTTGATAGTAATTGCAATATTCAAGATATAAACTTTGTAGGGCTGGATATTTAAATACATCGTATATAAGTTTTTCAGGAACTCATGATTCATAACATGCAATTAAATCAATGTCATCAATAATTTCATTATAATTATAAGCCCACTGAAATATAAATATCTCTTTCTAATTTTTCATCAAAGTTGTAAATATGTCTTACTATATTTTGAATGAACATTCACATACACCATAGTTATTGTAAGAAACTAATGCATGCAATATGAGATATAGAAAACATGATAACATACTAAACAAATTATACAATGAATAATGACCTATGACTCACACATGTATATTAACATACATACTACTCTAAATAATGCAAAACACTGTACAGTGTGGATTTAAAAATCCATATTTCACTGGACTTCTGGTCCATGATAAACTTTAATTATTATCATTATGTCGACATCAAAATAGACATATATTTCAGATCCCTTATTCACTAGTCCATTAAATCATGCATATGCATTATTTATCGGTTCCATCATATACCAGTATCATCATATAATTCCTCAAGGTACAATTTTAATTTGTTTTCTATTTTGACAATGATATCTGAATACATTTTTCATTGGTACCATCATAATTTTTCTTACATCATAAGCCATCTATTGTAATAGTTCAGACATCTACACAACTTCAAAGATATTTAATACACTTGGTATTAATATATTATTACACTATTAAAAGTGTCAACTGCACTATCTTGCCATATATCACATCTTTATTTTTGAACCGATTATACAATCTACACTTCAGGTGTAGTGATTCAAGTATATACAATTGGCAAGCTTTATCTCAATATGCAGTATATCTTGATAGCATATGGACGAAAGTTGGCTAGAAAACATTTTAAATTACCATTATATTTATAGGGATCATCAGTTTAATTAATTTTTGCCAACTTACTCCAATTCTCCCCCTAAGTTGGTAAAATATCTCACATATAGGGGCATCACAATTCTTCACCAACTTAGTATACAAATTTGCAATAAAATTCATTTCATGGGAGGATCATAATCAACAAAATTTATCTCTCAGAAGAGTTATATTAAACAAGCTTTTATCTCTTCTAGAGAGCAATTTTAAATCATTTCTTCATTAACTATACATTGCATAACGCATATGTATTTTTATTAATCTTTAATAATTTGTTCTCTTCAGGAAATCTAAAATTCAACATCAATGGAGACACATATGTTGTGCAGCTGAATTTCATTTTTTTTTTTTCTATTTCTTATGTGCTGACATATTATAAACCCAATCAAAAGAATTGTTATACAAGCATAAATCACTTGCATGTAATTTTACTAGTTGGTAATCTTCTAGATCTTTAAAGACTTAAATAGTATATTTGGTGAGCTTCTGGTCACCTGATAGTTGATAATAATATATAAGTTATTTTGGTGAACTTTTGGTCACCCATTACTCTTTCATATAAGAAATCAAACTTATTAACTCTTGAAATTATCATCAATACAAATTATTATGAATCACTATCCAAGTATAGCTCAATCTCAATGTTATGTCTTGCAATTCAATTCATTTCATATGTTTAACAATGAGAGAGCGTCAGCACATTGTCACATGAAACTTTAGGTATTCATAGCCTTATTTAATTATCACATCCAATCACTTCTCTAAATTTGAATTTTGGTCAATTTTCCAATACTAGTTATCACTTTAAAAAAAAAAAAAAAAAAAAAAAAAAAAAAACTTATTTTATGCATGGCCATGAATATGATGTGATATTAAAACACCAACATGTGTTTCTTTTTACAATAGGCAAGACAATCACTATTTTTTTTTAATTTTATTTTATCATTATTTCAATAATTACTCATACTCTGCTAGAGTTTTGATTATAATCTTGATACATGTTAATCTTGTTGGACGTTTCATACTCTTCAAGAATCTTTTATATAATCATGGAACATATGAACTTTACTAAAGTGATTTCTTCTAGAAATATATTGGGATTTATCACTTCCTCAAGTTTGTCATTGTCAATAGTGACTCCTTTCCTTTTCAAAGATACTTAATCTTCTTTAGAACTAATTGATCTATCACGCTTCAAATGTGCTATAGGTTCATCAGCAATTGATGTCATCATTCAGGGACATCAATTTTAATTGGAGCATTTACAGTACAATTAGTATATGATTAATATGACAATGAAATTTATTTATATCCATCTTCAGGATGGTATCATTTCAAAATATTTAATTAACATGTGGCCACTACTATTAAATAAATCATTATTATTTAGGCTACTGTATGTACCAAACTGACCATCAATATATTTAATTATTCATGTGCAAAAATTACATAAAAACAATGGAATAAACACTATCTCCCCCTAATCCTTGCATATGGGGGTATAAAAACAGTCCAACAATCTTTAAATCCCTTGCTCTTTTAAGTTAGCAATATCATGTATCAATCCAAGTTAAACTTCTCTTGTAAAAGTCATGTAATTATTTTATTGATTCGTTGCTCACAATTTCATGTCATGCTGTATTTCATAAACTTATAAAAATTATTTCTCGATTAAATAGTTGAATACAATAATGTTTGTAATTCTTATTGAACTTTTCAATGATTTGATGATGAAAACATCATGCAGGCATGCTTCTTTCGAATCATACAAATTCTCATTCACTTCTGGGAGTGAGTAAATCTAGTAATTTATAAATAATCAATTTTGACCTTGAGTTTGATATACTCTTCAAAACTTCTAATTTGTATATTCTTTCTCATGACACTATATTTATAAAATCACATTAGTATTGTGAAAATAATAGAAATTTCTAAGTCACATATATATAGCTTCATATTATTATTTGTTGCGGGTTTGTAAACCTTCATAAATTAAAGGAACTTCAGGTTCATAGGTATGAGTATTTCATGTCCAACTTATTCAACATTCCTATATAATCCAACTTCATTAAGGCGTATAATAGTATATATGTAATCATATTCAAATAACACATCAATAATTATTTCAACATTGAAAGTAGAAAAACAAGATAGACTGTGATTAACATAATTCAAGGCCAACTAGAAAAATAAAGAGTGTTGACATCTAGTCAAACATCATAGGCTTTTGAAAGGAATTCGGAATCATGTATATTTAGCTGTAATGCATATGCATTACTAAAATTAGCCATGCATAATATAAACATGTAATTGTTAAACTCTTAAATCACGATTTAAGCATGTGTGGGGTGTCTAATATATATATATATAGTATTATTTTAGTGACCATGCATAAACTTAGTTGATATTCATACAACATGTATATATAATTCACAAAAGTATGTTAGTATTTGATGCATATTAATTAGAGATAATTCTCTATAGTCTGTTATTGTTTCTTTGCCTTCGATGCAGTACACAATATTATCAAGTAAAACATTGGGCCGTAAGACAAGTAAGGACAACTAGGAAAATCAAGCTAGAATATATCTTTTACTCTTCAAAGTTATCACCAAAAAAAATACTACTTATCTTTTACAAGTAAGATCTTAGGCCATAAGACAAGTAAATACATATTTATCACAACTAGTCCGCGTGCCCCCCTCCCCCCGACGGCAAGATAAGTACGATTCGTGGTTGTATTTTGTTTTTGTGATATTCGTGGTTGTGTTCGCCTGTTCGGGTATTGTAATAGCAATGATACATGAATTTTTAAGTAGTAATAAGTTATTTTATTTGGCTTTACACTTCTTATATTTGGCTGATCCAACTTATTTTTTTTAGGCTCCGACTTAAATTACTTACACTGTCTTAAATGCGGTGGTCTAGTATGCTTAGTGTATATAGATTTAAAGTTAAATGAATCAAAATGTTAATAGTTAGGATCCCCTTTATTAATATTAGTTGTAGTCTATGTTGGTTGAACATGGATTGTGTTTATTGTATTGTTGGTCATTTCCTTATAAAAAAAAGAACCTAAATAAAGATTATGAATATGTTAGGTCAATGGACTATTGGCTATTGGGTTATGAGTACAAGTGGCCAAATAATTAAATTTAGTTCAAAAAAGAGAATATACATTTTTGAAAAGTGTACTAAGGGCACGTTCTCATTGACTGAACTGAGCTGAACTGAATTAAAATGAAATGAACTTATTAGAGCTGAACTGAACTGAACTGAATTGAGCTAAAATGAATATTTTATATTTTATGAGAGAAGAAAATTAGGAGCTGAACTGAACTAAACTAAAAATAATCCGATGAGAACAGAGCCTTAATAGGAGATATAATATAGCCTATTTTGTTATTACATGCAATGTATTAAATCATGTTAACATGCATATTTTTTATGTATAAAAATTGCTTTTTTATCCCTAAAAAGAAATGTGGACCTTATTAACTATAGAAGGAATACTGTTATTTTAACCCAAAAAACATAAAATATATAATCTTAAAATATATTTAGAAAGTCTAGTTGATTTTGACTTAAACAAAGCTGCTTGGTTAGACATATGGACATATAATAGTAATTAATTATAGGTTGCTCTTGCTCCCCCCCCCCCCCCCTCTCTCACTCTCACCCCGACCCTTTTATCTTTCCTGACTTCTCTCTCTCTCTCTATTCCGACCCTTGTTTCTCTTTTGACTCTTGTCTTTCTCTCTTTCTATTCTTCTCCCAACCCTTTTTCCTCTTCTTTTATTCTCTTTCCCGAACCCTTCCTCTCCTAGCATGCTCTCTCTATATTCCTTCCTTCCTTCATTCCCTATCTCTTTCCTCTCCTAGCATGTTTTCTTCTCTCTTAGCATGCCCTTTTTTTTTCTTTCTCTTTCTTCCTCTCTCTTTCTCTCTCTCCCTCTCTTTAAGTCGTTTTATAAGCCGTTTGCACTTATTGAGTGACCATCTCTCTTCCTCTCTCCTTCTCTCTCCCTTTCTCTCTTGTGCCCCCCCCCCCCCCCCGACGGCAAGATAAATAAAATTCGTGGTTAAGTTGTGTTCGGTTTTTGTGATATTCGTGGTTATGTTCAGGTTTTGTAATAGCAAGGATACAAGTAGTAACAAGGAGTAGTGATAAAGTTTGTATGGAGAAATATCTATGGAAAAACAATTTTAATAAGTGAAGTTATCTAGAATTTGGTAGTTAATTAAACATGTATCTCTAAAGTATTAAGTAGAGTACAACTACTCACTTGTTTTTTACAAAGTGTCTTATTAGTTTCGAACAATAGAGTAAAATGGAAATGAGTGGAAAAAAAGGATAATTTGAAAAGGGTGGTAAGAAGCAAGTGATAGGGGAACAAGTATAACCTTTTCATTACTTTGTTGCCCTATATTGTCATTCTTTCTTTTTCCTTTTCTTTTCCCATTGTCTTGTCTTAATTGTTCTTTTTCTATGGATTTGAAAGTTATTGGTCGATTTGATCCTCTCTCACTCATTCCTTCTTTTATTGAACTAAACTCTTTCTTTCACTCTCCTCTTCCCTAATCTTTCTTATCCTTGTTCCATCCTCTAAAAGGTTGTGAAAATTAATAGGTTGCCTTTGCTCCCTCTCCCCTAGCCTTACTCTCCCCCTGACCCTTCTATCTCATTCGACTTCTCTTTATCCCGCTCATTCTTTCAGCCCCCTCTCTGTATATCAGTTTCACTTTATCTCTTTCTCTCTTTATCGATATATTTACCTCTCTTCTAACCCCCGTCTTTTTCTCTTTCCTGACCCTCCTTCTCTCACTCTCCTTCTCTCTCTCTCTCTCTTAATTTCTCTTCCAGCTCTTCGTTCTCTCTCTCTCTCTCTCTTCTCTCGGCTCCTCTCTCTGTGACCTTTTTTCTTTCATGCTCTCTCTTTCCTCTCTCTTGACCTTCCAACTCTCAACGCATCTTCCTTTCACACATTCCCCCTCTTTCTCTCTGTACTTCTCTCTCCCTCCTCCCTCTCTTACACCCATCCCCCTTTGCTCTCTCTCTCTCTCTCTCCCTCTCTCATCCAGCTCCTCTCCCATGCTTCAATTCCACCATCTCTTTTGCTAAAGTTATCTATTACTATGGTTGTATATTAATCTAGCACGATTCTACCATAATGTCGAAATTTTCATTCTAGAAGGTGCTATTAATTATTTGTCTTCCTCATAATTGTCACAAATCCATGTAGGTTTAATCACAACATTTTTTTTTATTAACGGAGGTTGTTGAGAGTTAATTGTTGAAATCTTCTCCCCACTTCTTGCTTACTCTGTTCTACTTCCTTTAAGCTTTATGATTTCTCAAATTAGGATTTCTACTTCTATTCAGCTTTATGATGTCTCTAATTACAATTTCTTTCATTTTTTTAAAAAATTCCTACTTTTATAAAGCCAATTTTGAACTTATATTTATGAATTTATCACCCTTACCTTCCCTCTAAATCTTAATGTGTAGAACAATTCAAGGTATGAGCGAGGCAAGTGTTTTACACGCAATTTAGGTTTTTTATTTTTGTTAATTTTATGTTAATTGTGACTAAAAAGTAAACTCTTGATGGCAAGTATGATTTCCAAAATCTTTACCGAATAACTTATTCAACATGTAATCAAAATGATTTTCAAACACATAAATTGAGGGAAAATTAATAACCAAAGAATACATAGAACACACCATCACATTAGATCATCCAAAGCTTAAAAAATCCCTAATTATTTCTCATAATTTTTTTTTTTTTTAAATCATCCATTTTTGTTAAAGAAAAAAGCAATAATTTAAAAAACCATCCTACTTATTATTTATTTAAAATAGAGATGTATTATATGGTTAGATTAGTCTAACATTTAACACCAAATAATTTTAAAAACCATCCTAGTTATTATTTATTTAAAATAGATATGTATTGTATGGTTAGATTAGTCTAACATTTAACAGCCCCAAGTTGTTAGCAAAACATTTAAATTTAAAAACTGTGACACTAATGTAAGATCAATAATATTTTTGAGGTACAATTATGAGTTCTTTAATGACTCATTATGATATTCTTGATAATCTAGCAAGGGAGCTTAAATAGAAAACATTTTACAAATCTGATCTAGATTAGCACTATCTATTGCTTGTATCATGGATGTTTTCCAGCTCTCGACATCTCTGCAACAATGTTTCCTGACCTGTAAAAATGTAGCATACCATACACTTCATCAAAAATTGCATTCCGGTAGTAAAATAAAAAATAAAAAAAAAAACCATACCATACATTTCAGTCATTACTTAATAATCGGCTAATCAGGACACCATCTACCAATAATATATATTTTAGTATTACCTCTTCAAGATACAAACCACTCTGCAATTCTGCTGCCCGATAATCAATAAAAGAACAAGTTGTACTAATTATCACTAAGGCAACCATATCTACCCTTATTAGTTACCTAATTGGTTTGGTAAATGGACAATTTCTAGAAGAAATGGCAACGTATGTAATAACAAAGCTTAAGCATATATAAAACCTAACAATCTATCTATATACTATACTAAAAGACAAGCGCCTCAATGTGAGACTGACAAATGTCTTATTATGATTCGCTGTCTTTTATTAATTTTTTTTTTATTTTATTATTATACATTTATGTTTCCATATGTATAAAAAAAATCTATACATTTTATTCTAAATAAATACATAAACTACCATAGTAAAGTCTATTATAGTAAAGTAATAGACATATACACATGCACGGTATATTAAGAAAAGTATCATAAAATATGTTAGTATATATAAATAATAATAGCTACATAAGAATAAAAAATCTTAGTATAAAAAATATCAAAGTAACATATGTATGTATGGTAATTCATATTCTCTCTAGAATATTATGTTTATAAGAGATAATTCGGTAAATATTAACAAGCCTATCAAAGGCATTATATATATTGTAAGCTACATATGGTAAGCTATAAAGTAGGCCTAATTTCCTACAATTAAGGGAAAACAAGTATACGTTAAGCAAAACTATGCCAAAAAATGATGCATACATAAAATAGTTTATAGTTTTAACATAAATAATATCTAATGAAATTTGTATGAAAAAATATTCTCATTCTATAACAATTAAATTTTCATATTTTCTTACTCTTGTAATGCTCATATTCAAAATTTAAATAATTTAATATGTAATTTTATGAGTTTTATAAAATTCATAGTTACTATATAAGAATACATGTTCGTAAAAAAATGCATTATATACATGATTGGTTAGTTGATAAAATATGTCTTTAATTCTTATTGTTTTAATAAATATTTTTTTAATCATATAAAATTTATCTTTAACCATTTCTATATATTTGTGTTGTATATTCAATCATCAGTTGTTGATTAGTCATATGGATATTATGTAAAAGTTTTTGACACAATGCTTAGCTTTGATAACTGTAAAATATGGCGGTGAATAAGATATAAGGTTAATATTGTGTTTGTAGATAGTGAATGCGACGGGTAAAATAGGTTTAGATTATATAGATACCGAACAGATAGTATGACAAGTAAATTTTAGTTTTTCTTCCATTGTTCTTCTATAGTAATATGCGGAATGTATGACGAGTAAATTTAGTTTTCCTCTACTTCTCTTACGTAGTTATGTGGGGCAAAATGATTAGAAAAGAATTGCAAATGACATAAAATATTATTCAAATCACATCTTTCTTTAATTTATTTACGTATCAACCATTATTGCAACTGGACAAAAATTTAATAATTAATTAATTGTTAGAGAAAATTTGCCCTTTATTACTAATTGAATTATCTTAGGATTTAATATTTCATGCTTTTGTCAAAAAAATAATGATTTGATTTATAAACCGTGCAATGCACAGGCACTATGCTAGTTGTTAGATTAAATTTTAACATTCTAATGAAGCTGCTGAGTACAAACATAGTTTTTTCCAAACCAGCACAAGTGAGCAAACTATGTAGTATTTGATAGCCTAATACTGTTTTTCCAAATCAGGTGCACAATTACCCTCTCAAGGTGGCCTGTAGAAGGTGACTACTACTAAAAAAAGGTGGCTACTAAGAAATAATGTCAAGGGAGAAAGGGAGAGGAGCCTTGAACCCAGGACAACCTAGGTAGTGAGCTGATGAAAACTAGAGCGTTCAATCACTGGACTCTACATACTCAATTCTTGATTAATAGATTAACACTACGATCCAGGAAATTGCTAGCACTAATAAACCAGACATTCAAAAATCATTCCAAGTTCAAGCTCCAAAGTTCATCTATATACATATAATAGCAGCAACTCATATATTTTTTACTGACTAAGTATGAAACAGAATCAGCATCACCAGGGGCAAAAATCATAGTATCATCATAATTTAATTTGACTAGTAATAAGTCAATATATATTTCATATATTTGATTAAAAGATGCACATTCAATAATTGAATAATTGAAGAAAATATGCAACCGAAATAAAGAAATCAAGCAAAGAGTTAACTATGCAAAGAAGAAAATCTTGCTATTTTGGCAATTTTAGATATCACAAAATCATAACCAAAGACCCCATAGCAACAGTCATTTCCTGGTAAGGCAGCCAAAAATTCATCAGCTTTTTGCTGGATTGCCATCCTTCTCAACTACAACTCCTCTTCTTCTTATCAATGTCGTCTCCATCGCTACATTCATTGCACTTTAATTCATTATTCTTGTGAACATTAAAACAAAACCAGCAAAAAATAGGTCAACAAATCAATTTAAAAATAGCATCAAAGCAAATTAAGAAATGATAAATGAAAAGAACTGTGTAAAGATTTCTTCAAGTCTGCTTGAAACCTTTCCTCTTCATCTTATTTAGCTTGTAATTGTCGAAGCGTTTTTTACCCATCGTCCCCAACTGATTAACAAAGCAAGCACATTATCATTATCTTCATTCTCCAAGAAAACAGATTATAAATTAATTTAATAAAGCTTCAGAAAGTAATGACCAATGGCAACAAAAGGTAATCTTGGAAAATGATAAAGGTGGTTAGTGGTTTTCCAGTAAGATCATCATATTCATCAAATGACATAAAAATTGACAAAATTACTAAGAATGTGAAATAATTAGTAAAGAAAAAACGAAAACAATTAAATGAAAGAACCTATGCATAAATTTGCACGAAAACAAACACCCACTAAAAAAAGAAGCAATTATTCAAACTCTAAGATATCAAAGTAAAATAGAGCAAAATTATACCTTTCTAGCGAGAAATTCTCCAGACAAAGCTAAAACCCAGAAGAATATGATGAAGAACAAGTTTGTTCTGCAAGAAAATTGAGAATTTTCGAAGAAATTGTAGTAAAAGAAGTAAGGATAAGAGGGAAATGAAGATATAAAGTGTAGAATATAAATGAGAAATTACAGTTTGTTAATTGCTATTATTAAATGGTAAAGAAGCTTTAGCTAAATTTGTTTCTCTTTGTTAAGCTTGACTTGAAATGGTTAGATTTTGGAACGAACAAATTTAGATTTAGAATTTTCTATCCAAAAGTCAAAAATACAAATGTCATATATATCTAACGTTCCAGTTTATTATACTCCATAGATTTAAAATCACTAACAAATACAAGGTATTCTCTACAAAATGGTACCCTTTCTGAACATTCTCAGTTTCTCACCCATAACTAAATTAAATGATTACTGAGGTAAGATATAAAATAAGTTCCTGTACATATGATTGCAGAAAATCCCAAAAACTGCATTTGATACACCATCACAAATTCATAATAATGAATAATGAAGTAGTACTTTCTCTATAAAGTATATAGTTCCATAAATTTTGGTCCTATAGTACTTTCTATGAAGTATATTTTAATTTCAAAACTAACAGTAAAAATATGAGTTGAATAATCATAGGTTGAGTTGAGTCAACTATTTTAGTATTTCAAAACATATGTACAGGTTTGGGAGTTCAACATATTCATTTTCTACCCAACCAAACACAACCAGTTTACCAGCATAAAATTAATGTAAAGCAAAGAAAAAGGATATTGCAATAACCAAATAGGAGTCTATTAAAGGATGTGTTTCAAACTGATAATACAAAAATAAATGCATAACAAAAGACATACCATCATTGCGAACACAAATTTCAAGCATTCTCACAACTTCGCCAGTGATGCCTTTATTGTAAACTCGAATTTCAATGTCACCCTCAACATAAACCAAAGAGCTGCAACAATCCCCAACAAATTAGTAACATCACAGACATATACAATGGACTAAATTATACACCTAAAGTTATACAAACATACTTTTCCATAAGTTGCTGAACGCATAGGCAACAAGCATTTCATTATGGACAACGACACGATGCCATTGGGCTGGCATCGTGTGAGACTATGATCAATGTATGACCGTCACTATGTGAATTTACGTACAATAAATCCAAATATTCCTATTAAAACTGCAGAAATTTACTCAAATATCCAAAATACATCCAAACCCCTATTAAATGCCGGAATCTTAGTATACATAAAAATACTCCTATAAAACTGTAGGAATTTTCTTAATTATACTAAATCCATCAAATTTATGCATATTCAAGTATCAAATCTCAGTCATTCAACCAATATACTATGTTAAGTAACTTAACAAACAACATTAAGCACTTGTTAGCGATTGTTAGCTTGAATTTAATTATTCTTCAATATCTCATATAGAGCAGCAAAATAAGAGAATAAATTCAAAATAACAGATACAAATCGAATTAAATCTTTTATTTAGACAGATCTCCGCAAAATTGAACATCTAAACCCTAAAAACCAGAAAAAAAAAAAAAAAAAAAAAAAAAATTTAAAGAAAACACACAAACCTGAGCAGCTTTGTAAGCATTGAAAGTATCTTCAGCAGCAGTTTTCCTTGCATCGGCAGATTAAAACTAAGCCAGTTCTCTCCTTTTTTTCCTTTCTCAAGCCAAAATCAAAAGGGCGAAATCAGTACTTCTTCATCAAGAAATAGTTTGATTTTTTAATCGTCATTTAGAAAATCAATTCAGTTGAATTACCTGCGATTTTTCAATAGGAATTCAGATTATTAATTAAGAAGAATTACCAAAAAAAAAAAAAACATAGCACAAAAAAGGATTAGTGGACTTCCATAAAATTATAGCTAAACCCTAGATTGTCAAATTGATATTAGATGCTTATAAAAAGGATAAAGATCTTACCCCAAAGAAGAACCGAACCCCCATAATCATCATCAAATGGATGATCGGTGATTGCTAAAGGTGTCAAAGGTTTCTCTCTCTAGGTTTTCTGAGAGAGAGTGAATGAAGTCGGTGAAAGGAGAGTTGAGCAAATGAGAAAGAGCAGCCAAGCATCAACCTACCTTAGCTGGCAGTCAAAGGAAGGCTTGAAGAACAGCTGTATTCTCCATTACAGATGGCAAGCAAATGCATAAAGTTAAGTAAGGGCGATTCCGGCAATTCATTAAATGTAGGGGTGTCTTTGTAATAGCACCACAGTGCACTGTTCATAAGAACAATATTTTCTTTTGCATGTTTTGTAAGGTCTATAGATACGGTGCTCTGTGTAAATTAAAGTATATCTTCAGTCCTATTTTGCAATTTATATATACCAAACCGTAATAAAATTCTTAAAATTTATACTAACTAGAACAAACAAACAAGGTATTACAATAGCATAATACTTCAATTAATTAATTTAATTTATTAGTAAAAGACAGATGGTTAATATTTAAAAAGTATATACTAGATCAGATTATCAAAATAATACTATCTATAAATCTATGGTAGATAGTAATTCAAAGATTACATATCAATCAAGTTATAACAAACTATTGATCAAAATGGTAAAACTACATATATGCTACTTAAGAGTACAATTTCTAGCAAAATTAATTTTAAAATCTGAGTATTAATTCATGAAGGATCTAATTAATTTATTGTTCTTATCAAATCTTAATCTTATATATTCATAATTGGCTACCTAGTAAAGAAAGATAAAGTAGGCCAATGTTATAAGGCATATTCAACCATATATAAGTATTATACGGTGAGCTAGAGTGCCGAACATCGTAGATAACTAATAACTCAGTATCATAGCATCTCCATTAAAGTATTTCGCATGTGCTCACATTTCTACTAAAAAAAATTAGATAGTGGGCTAAATTAACATAATCTAATTATGTAAACTTAGCAAGCAAAACTCAATTATATATCATCGGAAAAAGTACACAATGATAACGGATAACCTGATCGAATTCAACGATAATTTGGGGCAATCATATGTAAAATATATTAAAGCTTTAATATCATATCATAATTCAAGAAAAGAAAAAGGAATATAGAAGTAACCTTTTTCACCAAAGAAAAGCAACGTTGAAGCAGAGTTCATATGAATTAATTTGTTTTCCAACTGCTAATATCCCTCATTTACTCAATTGGTTAGGAATGGTGTTGATAACTTGTTATAAAATAAGCAGAAATATAAGAGATTGAAATGAAATTGATCTGTATATTCTACTTGTATTTTATATGATGAAGATATACATATATATATACTGTACAATCGATAGGGTTTGCTTGGAGAATAATAAATCCTAAAATCTAGAAAGTTCTTGAACGATACAAGATGGACATCCACAAATATGTTTAGATAAGAATAAACCCTACATCATGAATATTCCGGAATGATAAAGGAGTATAATGGTCATCCACACAATATTTCACAACAACGAAGTAATTAAAAAAAAGGGAAAATGCTATACATAGCCCTTAGAGCTACATTTAAGCATTAAATTTATCCTTGAAAATCGTAAAAAGTTAAAAAAATCATGAAAATATAAACACTAATTACACTGATTTATGCGTGTTTTTTTTATGCATTCCTAATTTTATACAATTAGGAATTCATAAAAAAAAAAAAAAAAAAGCTCATAATCAATCCAATTATTTTTATTTTTTTTAACTTCATTAATATTACTAATTCTTAAATGGATCTGGTTCACATTAATTTATTGTGGACCACTAACATTAGTAAAAATATGATTGTTTTATTAGTAAAAAAAAAAAGGGTCACTATAATAGAAAAAAAAAGGTCTCTATGTTGAAATAAAAGTCATTTTGGTAATATATAGGCTATAAGAGATTAATTTTTTTAATGAAATATTTTATATACTGGTTAATATGAATAATAAAGGTCACTATATTAAAATTAGGGTCATAACGTTGTACTTTAAGTTCACAATAATATTAAACATTATACTAGTTTTAATACTCCCTATGTCCCTTAATTAGATGCCTACTTCTCTTTATTATGTGAGTAATAAATGTTAGAAATAGACATCTAATAAAGGGATGGAGGGAGTAAAGGTTGTTAAAAATAAGGTTACTATGTCAAAATTAAGGGTCACTATGCTCAATTATTGTCAGTTGCGTGTGTATAAACCTCGGGTTCACAATAACATTATTGTGGATCAGGTCCACGTAAGTCTTTCTGCATTAATATGATAATGTTTGCATATACTTTCTACTAGTAAATATCTAAATTGTTTTTTTTTTTATTTTTATTTTTTATTTTTAACAAGGGCCCAATATGTAAGATTAGAACAAGGCCCCCAAAATGATTAAGACGACCATGTTCTCCTTTTTAACACATTATCTACTTTTTCCTATACCCACTTTCTACTATATATATACTCTTTCTTTTCCTCATCCTCATCCTCTATAATTTCCCACAATAAGAGGTGTTTAGGGTATTTTTACCCTGCCACGTGGCCCAATCAGAGGGTGACACGTGTCAGCCTCAGGTTGGTCCAAAATGGACCAATCCCTGCTTAACACGTGTCATTCCAGAAATAAAGGGGAAAAGGTGGCCTTCAGGCCCAAATCCCGAGAACGCCGGAAAACGGCGCAGCCCACCAAATGATTAGGGTTTAGTGACCTAATCAGGGGCAATTCCCAAGGACCCTATAAATAGGGAGATGTCCCTCATTTCGGGGGCACGTTTTTGATCATTTAATACACCTGCCTTCTCTTACATCAGAGAAACACCTGAGCTTGGAATCCGAGCAGATACCCACCTAAATTTTCGTACTCTTTATTCCTTTTCAAGTTACTAACTTGATCGTTGGAGGCGGAGCACCACCCAACAGGTGTCTCCGTTTGTTTTGCAGGTACAGCTCATCCCGGATCAGTCTTCGTGTTGTAACTCTCCCGAGGGACAAAAACACCCAAAACAAGAGGATCCTCTTGTAAATACTTTTATGTAAGTAATGAAAGAAGAAAATGAGAGGGAAGGGCAACTAAAAGAGATGACAAGTGTCAAATTTTAGAAAGAAGGTGAGGGGTCCACATTAGAGGAGTATGATAGGATTACTACTACATTTCAGGAGTAATTTGGGCATATTACCCAAAATAGGAGTATCCTCCCAATTTGAAGAAAAATAGGGCTGAGGAGTACTGAGTACTCCCACTGCAAATGGTTTTAGTCAAATGACCTCATTTTATATGGTGGTATTTTTCAAATTTTCTCATTTTATTTTTCTAATTTTCGAATACAAGTATTTATTCTAGTTAGCATGCCCATGCTGAAAACATTGCTCATGGTAGTTGGCATGTCTGAATTTGCAACTCCCACACACCATTTGGCACAAGACCACTGTATTGACTTTTGCCAATAATAAAAGTCAAATACATTTAGCTTTCCTTTTTCATTCAATGCTCAATCTAGATGGCCTCTCTTATTGGTTTATTTTCTTTTTTTTTTTTTTTTTTTTTTTTTGACAACGGACAACTCAAAACTAAAGACAACCTAGAATAAAAAACTAATTAACTAACGACGCCTAGCCGAAATAGCCAGATCATGAGCTGAACGAACACCATCTCTGGGAACCTTCTGAATAATACAAACCTGGAATGAAGAGGAGATGTGTCGAAGTTGTTGCTGAATCCAAATAGTAGAAATATCCGAAGAGGAGTTTCGTAGAGTAGAAATCGATAGTTGGGAATATGTACGAATGAGAATCCGAGAAAAACCACGCTGAATAGCCATTCGTAACCCAAAGAGACAGGCCAATAACTCTGCCTAAAGAGCTGAGAGAGCGAAGCAGGCTCGTGCTGCACCACCCAGACTAATATCAGTATCCATCGAGAAAAAACACCAACCTATACCTGCTCGGCAATCGTGAGAACTCCAAGCACCATCAACAACAAGAGCAACTGTAGGAAGGGTACAACTATTCCCTACAAGTTGGAGAGAATCCAACCGAGAGCCAAAGCCCGGAGGAGGAGAGGAATCTAAAGACAACAAATCCCTGGCTGCTAAACTACGCTGAGTCCAGTCTTGAGCTATTTGAAAAACGAAATATGGTGAGCAGATTGCTTGTCTGAATCGGATGTTGTTTCGAAGGATCCAAATAGCCCAAGTGAAGGACAAAATCGAATCTAAGCCATCCCAGTTCTTAAGAGAGATAATAGAAAGCAACAGAGAAATAAACCAGTGATGAAAAGTGCTATCGTGAATTGGAGGACGAACACCCAAAGGACCACAAACCCAGAGCCTTCGGGTAAAGGGACACTTGAGAAACATATGATCTATGGACTCCGACTCCAAGTGACAAAAGGAACAAGAAGTATCCACTAGGAGACCCTTAGCTCTTAAGTTAACAGCTACAGGAAGGGCATTGTGAAAAAGTTTCCACAGAAAGATCTTCCACTTAGGAAGAATAGGTAAAGCCCAGATCTTACTCCAACACAGAGGGCTGATCGACAGTAAAGTTTGTGGGAGCCAATCTGAGGAAAGAACTAACTGAGCATAAACGGATTTTGTAGAAATATTCCCATCCTTAGTGAATTTCCAGTAAACATAATCATCCATAAACTGCGGAGGTCGTTCAAGACTGAGAATCTTAGCTGCGATGGAAGGAGGGAATAATGTATGAACCAAAGTAGAATCCCAAGTATTAGAATTGGGATCTAAAAGAGAAGACACCAGAGTCGGAGAAACCGATCCAGCAATGGACTCCTTGAAGTGCACAATTGAATTAGGCACCCAAGAATCCTGAATAATACGAACCTGCGAACCATTCCCAATCTTCCAGATCATACCTATTTTTAAGGTCTGAACACCATGCAAAATGCTGCGACATCCCCAAGATGGAGTAGGAATACGACCCGCAGAGTTATGAATTAAAAGTGAAGGATACTTAGCCCTGAGAACTTGTGAAAGCAGAAATTGCGGATTGTGCATAATACGCCAAGCCTGCTTAGCCAAAAGAGCCGAGTTGAAACAACCCAGATGTCGAATACCTAATCCCCCCATTCCCTTAGGAGAGAATAATGTCGAGGAAGGGGTAAGAGCAAGACCCCTGGACTGATTGCCTGACTTCCACCAAAATCTGACCAGAAGATTATTAATTTTGTCGATGATAGAGGAAGGAAGCCGAAATACTGATAACACGTGATTAATAGAAGCAACTAGAACAGAGTTAATCACTACCAATTTAGCTGCTGCCGAAAGGTGTAACGGGGCAAAATTAGTCAGGTGGGATGCAATTTTGTCTACCAGAGGTTGAAAAGCTTTGCACTTACTTCTTCCGATATCAACAGGAAGGGCCAAATAAGAACCAAGAGAAGGTAGAGCCTTAAGTTGAAGGGAGGAAGCTAAAAAATCCCTATAATCATCTGGTACATTGGCACTAAAACGAACAAATGATTTCTGTAAATTTATCATCTGACCTGACAAGCTGCAGAACTGTTGAATCACATGTTGAACATTGGCACAAGCCGAGGGAGACGGCTGAAAGAAAAGAAGGGAGTCATCTGCAAAAAAGAGATGGGAAATAGAGGGAGCATAACGAGAAACTCTAATCCCTCTGAAAAGACTATCTCTTTCTGCTCGTCGAATCATAGCCGAAAAGATTTCCATACAAAGAACGAACAGATACGACGAAAGAGGATCCCCTTGACGAAGACCACAGCTGGGTCTAAAAACTTTTGTTGGATTACCATTAACTAGAATTTGATATGAGACTGAAGAAACGCATTGTTGAATGATATGAATCCAGTAGGGAGGAAACCCGAAACACTGAAGGACTTGCCACAAGAAATTCCAATTAACCCTATCATAAGCCTTATTCATGTCCAATTTAAGAGCTGCAGACATTTTCCGACCCCGTAATCGGTTCATGTAAGATAAAACTTCATGAGCCAGTAGACTATTGTCTGACATAAGTCTACCCGGGACAAAGGCATTCTGGCAATCTGAAATAAGAGAGGGCAAGACTTGTCGGAGTCGAAGCGAAACGCATTTGGCTATGCATTTGTAGAGAACATTGCATAATCCAATGGGCCGAAACTGCGAAGGATGCTGAGGATGATCAATCTTTGGAATGAGAACTATAAAAGTACGGTTCCATTCCTTAAGCATATGACCATGCAAAAAGCTTTTTGAATCGAGCCGGAATCATTAAGGGTTTTGTTCAAGAGAGAGAAACTCTAGCTTCTCTCTAGCCCTTTGAAGAAGGGTCTCGGTGGTTGCCTTCATCGGATTCTTCTTCAAAGGGTTAGATTGAGAAGCTTGTTTCTTGTTCTTCAATGTCAAAATACAAACCCTAAGGGCTTTTGGATCTTAGGTCTGTTATTCGACCTTCATTCAAGGTTGAAGAAGCGGCGGCTGTTTTGGTCGGGATGTGCTTAAAGGTTTAATTTTTCTTGCTGGGTTGTTTCTGGGTTTTTTGGGTTTGATTTCTAAATCAATCAAAGCTGCTGGACGGTACTGCGAAGAGTTTTGGTTCCTTCTTCGATTTTCTGGGTTCTTTGCTCGAGATTGAAGAAGGGTCTAAGTTCGGTGTTCCGGTGGTTGTTCTGGTTGGCGCGGCGGCTGGACGGTGTTTCATGCTATTCTTTCCCAGCAGCCGGATTGTGTTTGAAAGTGTCAATTTTTCGTTTGCTAGGCTGATTCTGGTTGGTTGCTGGGCGGTGGTTTGAGTCGTATCCTTTTCCCAGTAGCTGGAATTCGCTGGAAGCTCATTCGTGAGGCTGATTCTGGGTGTTTGGGGCTAAATCAAACCCTCGATTTTCTGGGTTCTTGCTCAAAGAATGTTTTTGTTTTTCGGGCTAGTTTACTAGTGGCTGGGTTTTGTTTTCTCTGGTCTTTGTTGCTGGTGACGGGTCCAGTTCAGTGGTTGTCTTCAACCCTTGACTGGTGTTTGCCGACGGGGCTATGCTCTGTTATTTTCGGTTGCTGGGCATCGCTGAAATGGGTGTTTATTAGGCTGATTCAAGGCTGTTGGGGCTGCGTTTCAGCCCTTGTTTTTCTGTGTTCTGGTTTGTTTGCGGGTGGCTGGGTTTCCTACCTGGCTGCCGTGATATTGCTAGGGGCTGCTATGTTTCATGGGTTCGCTTTTTCGGGTTGGAGGGTGAACTCGAGGGTTGGTGGCAGCCTTCTTGAATTGCATATTTGTAGAGGTTGAGGTATTCCCTGTTGTTCTCCATCTGTAAAAGGAAGGTTGATTTTGTTTTCTACCTCCTTTTTGTTATCTTTGTGTATTTTGGGAATGCTTCTTTGGTTGTACCTACTATCTAGGCATATTGTATTGCCTTTTCAGCTTAAGCTTCCTAGTGATTAGTATTGTTGGTTGATGGTCCATGGTAGCGATTCTTTGTCCTGGTTTGTATTGTATGCTTGCCATGTCGTTGTCCTAGAAAACTAGTTTCCGGGTTGTTATTTAGCTGTGATTTTATGTTTATGCCTATTGATGGTGGATAGTTGTTGGAGGTTGGTTGTCATAGTTGAGTTTTGGTATTAGCTTGCTTGGTGTGTAGTGGGATGAGACCCTATCTTTATTGCTGTCCTAGCATGAGGTGCTAGCTGATGGCCTGTGTTGTATGTTGGGTGGTTTTCCTATTGCTTCCATGTTTCTTGCTTCTGCCTGGACTCCTTTTCATGCCTCTTTCATTGTGGTAGTTATTGCTCTTTTTTCTGTCTCGACATCCTATGCTTCATGCTTTGCTTGAGCCTCCTTGTGATTGTATTGCTGGCTGATGGTTCATGGCTGCGATCCTTTGTCCTGGGCTTTACTTCATGTATGCTATTGTTCTGTCCTAGCAGACTGTTTCTGGGGTTGTTATCAAGCGGATTTTTTGGTGATGCAGGTGGAAATTGTTCCTTTGTTTTATTTGGTGGAGGTTGGTTGTATGGTTGAGTCTTGGTCATTTTAGCTTGCCTGGTGTTTGGTGGGTGAGGCCCATTTTTAGTGTTATCTCCTAGCATGAGGTGCTAGTTGATGGCTTGGATTGTATGGTGGGTAGTATCCCTCTCTCTACCTTGGTCTTGCTTTGTCCGGGCTTCTTCTCTGCCTCTCCTGCTGTGGTGGATGTTGTTCTATTTCTATCTATGCATCTTTTGCCTATTTTGTTGTACTTGAGCCTCCTTGTGTCTGTGTTGCTGGCTGATAGTTCATGGCTACTATCCTTTGTTCTGGTTTGTACTGCAGTATGCTATAGTTCTGTCCTGGCAGGGTGTCTACAGGGTTGGTATCAAGTTATGTTGATGCTATTGGATAGTATTTGTTTTGTTATTACTTTGGTGTGGTGGAGGTTGGTTATCATGGGTTAATCTTGGTACTCTAGCTTGCTGGGTGTGTAGTGGGTTGAGGCCCTATTTTTAGTGTTGTTCTCTAGCATGAGGTGCTAGTTGATAACCGGGATTGTATGGTGGGTGGTGTTCCTATTACTTCCTTGCTTGCTGCTTCTACCAGGTCTCCTTCTTTTGCCTCCTCTGTTATGGTAATGTTGCTTTACCATTGCCGTGGCATCTTATGTTTCTTTATTCTACTTGAGCCTCCTTATGGTTGTGCTGCTGGATGATGGTTCATGGCTGCGATCTTTTGCTCTGGTTTGTACTGCATGTATGCTATTGATCTATCCTGGCAGGCTAATTATGGGGTTGTTATCAAGCTGTTCTTTATGGTGATGCTGGTGGTGGTATGTTTCTCTGTTGTTGTCTTGGCATGGTGGAAGTTGGTTGTTATGGGTGAGTCTTGGATTTTTAGCTTGCTTGGTGGGTAGTAGGTTGAGGCCTTATTTTTAGTGCTGTCTTCTGGCATGAGGTGCTAGTTGAGGGCTTGGATTGTATGGTGGGTGGTATTCCTATTGCTACCTTGTTTGCTGTTTCTCCCAGGACTCCTTCTCTTCCCTCTTCCATTGTGATAGCTGTTGATCTACCCGTGTTGTAGCATCGTATTCTCTGTCTTGCTTGAGCCTCCTTATGTTTGTACTGCTGGATGATGGTTCATGGCTGCGATCTTTTATCCTGGTTTGTACTGCATGCATGCTGTTGTTTTGTCCTGGCAGGCTGACTGTGGTGTTGTTATCAAGCTGTTTTTATGATGATGCTGGCGGATGGTGTATGCTTTCAAGCTAAGCTGATGCTTTTTTATATTCACCTTATTTGATATCTTTGGATGTATGGGTTTTTACCCACTTTTGGATGTAGCTTTGGTTTTCTCTCCCTTTGGGAGTTAGAGATTCCGTAGTTGTTATCTTTGTTTTGCCTTCGGGCTTTGGTTTTGTTGCTTCTTTGGCCCAGAGGGCATGTACTGCACTTTCATTTCTTGTAGTTGCTACTTTTATGGGTAGTAACTCTTTACTTTTGGTAATAAAATTCTTTACTTACCAAAAAAAAAAAAAAAAAGAAAGCCAAAGAGAAACCATCCGGTCTTGGAGATTTCGAGTCATCAATACTGAACATAGCTCTCTTTATTTCCGCAGTAGAAAAAGGTTTCATTAGATTCAATTTATCTTCCTCCGATAGATGGGGAAGAACTAGGGAAGACCAATCAAATTCAGGAATTTGACTTTGATGCTGCTGACTTCTATAAAGAGTTGAAAAGTAATCGAGAATGATCATACGAATTTCACTTTGATCGTGGATCCATTCTCCAGAGGAATCCTGTAAACCCCTAATTTCATTTTTCCTACGACGAGCTTGAACGTGAGAGAAGAGAAGATGTGAATGAGAATCCCCTAAAACATCCCATTTGACTTTAGCTCGTTGTTTCCAATAGAGATAGGCTGTCTGAGAATGCCTTATTTTCTCTTCTCTTAAAGAAAGAAAGAGATGTCGATGAAGCTTGGATTCAAGATTTTGGGCTAATGGGGATAGTGATTCATGTAATTCTTTTCAATTAATACCCCATAACCGCTTATGGGTAACACACCATGTAAGCAGCTTCGATCGCAAAGTTTCCAATTTTCGAGAAATGGTGTACATGGGGGAACCCGAGATATCCAAGGCCCAAGATAGAGTAATGATAGAAGCTACCTCTTTTGAAAGAAGACACCAATTGTCAACTCTATAGGGTTTGCGACCTTCCAAATCCTTTTTTTCCCGGAGAAGTATAGCAACATGATCTGAAAATAGTATCGGCTGATGTAGAAGAAAAGCTTGTGGATGATTTAGTAACCAAGTTTGAGAAGCATAAGCTTTATCTAGACGTTCAAAAGTTGGGTGTCCATTATTCTAACCATTAGTCCAAGTAAAAGTGGGACCCGAAAAAGGAATATCTATAAGCCCAGAATATAATTTTCATTCCTGAAATTCCGTTTGACCAACAATTGTAGCCGAACCACCCACTTTATCTGTACTATATTCGACCTGATTAAAATCCCCTATCAAAACCACATTTTGATATCTTTGTAAAATAGATGAAATTTCAGCCCAAACAGAAGAACGTCCCGAAGGATGAGGCGAACCGTACACAAACAAAATATATTTTATTTCATCATTCGGAGTAACTATTTCACACAAAATTACATTAGGAGATACTACAATAGGTACTACACTAAGAGGGGCAAACCAAAAAACAACCATCCCGCCACTAAGACCCTGAGAGTCTACACCACAAAAGCCTTCAAACCTAAGGGAAGCTAATTTTTTTACAGCAACATTGACATCTACTAGAGTTTCCATTATAAACATGATATCTACAGAAAAGGAGCGGACTAGTGAGCTTAAATACGGAACTTTAGGGGAGTCCACTGTACCAAGACCCCTACAGTTCCAAGCCCCAACATTCATGGAGATGTTGGTGACTCTTGATGGTGAGCCACCGAACCTTTGTCAGAAGGAGAAGACGCAGACGAGCCTGAAAGTGATTGACCCTTAGAGCCCTTGCGCTTTTTCAGTTGCTTGAAGCAAGCAAAACAGCCAAGAGAAGGGATCGAAGGAGGCGTATTTGATTCGAACAGAGATGCTGGGCGTTTCGACGGACATGAACTCTTGACCCATTTCCAAATCTTCTCTTTTCCACGAGTCATACGAAGTGGAAGTGGAATTTCACACCTACTCATATCAATAGCAGAGGGAGGAGACGAGTGTCCTGAGGCTGCTGGGGTTGAACCATCAGAAGCCGCAAGGTTCAGATCATGAGAACCTGCGGGACTCGAGGCAGCGAATTGAGGAGACCAGTCCATTGGCGTTGCTTCATTAGAAATTGCAAGTGAATCATCCGAAATTACAATCGGTTCATCTGAAATTTCAATTGAATCATCCGAAATTTCAATCGGTTCATCTGAAATTGCAATTGAATCATCCGAAATTTCAATTGGGGAGTTACCAATAGATGGTGGCGAATGAGAAAATTCGAAATCCCCTGAGGACGAATCTGGTAAATAGCCTGAACTGTCAGCCACGTTCGTCGGAAAACAAGAAGCAAGAGAAGGAGACGGGGACTCGATCTGTTGCTGCTGCGAGTCAGTAGAATTGTGAGGGTTGGCTGGTATCCAATTACTTGGGCCCGGCCCAAATGGATCAGGATATATCGGTCCTGTTGGACCTAAAGGAGGGGGAGAGAAAATTGGAATAGGATCCAAATTGGTGTTGCCCAAGTCTTGAAATAGGATTCCCCTGTAATTTGGTTCAAACTAAGGCCCAAAAGAGGACGGCCCACGAACAGATGAAGCTGCCACATACGGGTCTGGATCATTTTGACTAGAATGAAGGGGCCCAGTCGGTGTAGCATTAAATCGCTGACCCGTGTCTGATATTGGATGAGAGTGAATGCCATGATATATTTGATGAGGTAACATGAAAGGGGCACGTGGAGTTGGAGCTTGAATATTAACATCTTGATGATTATCTGCTTACACACGTGTTGGATTCTCCCAGTTAGCAACAAACCTCCAGCCTTGACGAGGATCAGTTGTATGAGTGCCACGGGTGAAGCCAGGCGGTGATGGTGGCGGCACCTCGTCGACCTCCCAATCTTCCCGGATACACTGATTGACACCCAAATCCCTACGCCATACTTCATCCCTGCTATTACGGAACCCAGTATATGGTGGTCCGGGAAATAAACCCGGAATAGACGCCGAAGGAGGTGGTGGTGGAGGTGAGTTGACAACCCCTGTTGAAAAATTATCAATAATATCACTTAGAGAATCCCAATCCGAGGGGTGAGAATCCGCCGGATATTCAAACGGATCATCTTGATCATTATCGCCAAACCATAGCTCGGTTGTCCAATTATCCGGATTTGGAGCAATTCCACGAATTGCATTAGTATATAAAGAAACATCCGTTGGGCCAAATAAAACACGTGCGCCGCCTTCGTGTAGCTTACGAAAGCGGCTTTCCAAGAGAAACTTACTTAATTCGTATGATTTGGGACAAGTCTCACGACCATGTCCGACAAATCTGCACTTTTTGCAAAAGCGGAATATACCCTCGTATTTAAATTTGACCTAAGTAACATGATTGCCATAAGTAGGAAAGAAACAACCCGCAATTAAGGGTAACGACAAATCAACTAAAATTTTAACTTTTGGTCGCGGGATAGGAAACTGACCGTTATGATCTTCTTCCATAAGCAAGTCACCTACATGATGAAGGACTGACGATGCCACTTGCGGGACTGAATATCGGATTGGAAGCCCTTGAACTTGTACCCACATCGGAGCTAAATTCAGATTCATATTTTCCGGCACTTCGTGTCCACGTAACCGTTGTAACACCATGAGACTTCCTTTGAAATGAACCCAACCAAGTTGGTCAAGATCATCCGCATCATATTCATTGGTGCAGCAAAATACAAATTCCGATCCATAAGGATAAACCTTAACAGGACCTCGGAGATGCCAGAATCTGGAGACTAATCTTTGGACCAGAGCAACTGAAAATTTACGAACGTCCCAAAATTTCCCAATGACAGTACACTGCCAATCAAAATTATCTTGAAAAGACTGGGGAGGGAATTGATAGGTACCTATAATATGCGGGTAAACAAACGTCCTAGGAGAAATTCTATCTGACATGGTAATTGCTTGGGAAATTTTACTAGAAATTTTACTAAAAGCTGAGAACAGGGGATTGGAAATTAAGTTTGGAGTTTGGAGGTGGAAAAGAGAGTGTTTCTCTCACTTAGTTTTTCTCTCTCTAGAGCTAGAGGGAATTTGTTTTATTTTCTTTAATGTTAATGAAATTCTACATTCTATATTCATATGAATGTAGAACATTTAATGTGCAAAGAATGGGAAGGAGATAATAGATACGAGATGAGTAAGAAATCCAATATAATTCATCAATTTCGTGTATAAAGTCAAAGGGAGGGCGGCTATGTTATTGGTGACTTGGTGAGTATGTATGTAATTAGTGTTACAAATCATAAAATATAAAATATATTATCTAAAAATTGATAAATAGGATTGTTGAATTCAATTGTGTTGCGACGTGGCGAAGGCGTAGTGAACCTATTGTACAAATATAATTTCACTCGTATCTTTGTACAGGTTGAATAATTGTAGTGTAGAGATTTCATTCCCTCCATGATTTTGACTTGGACAATCTTGTGTGATCTTACTTGATTTTGGCTACTTGCATCCTAGCTATTTGTATTTGGATTCTCGAGATTGTTTGATACGTAGTCGTGGTCGCTTCATTATCATCTAGAGTACTTGCTGCTTAACCTATTTCTCAACACTACTACAAATTGGAAATGTAACTACAATAGATCCAAACAGCGTATATTTGTGTAACACATAAAAATCTCTTGTTTTATACATTTTAAAAATATTTCTGAACCCCTATAAACATACGCTACACCATCTTTACCTTCGTACTTAAGCTCCTTATTTATATAGTACTCTTTGGAACAATAACAAAATTGCACTAAATAGAAAACTACGGCCCAAACCAATATAGTCGTGCGCCCAACTACAGGGTCATGTACTATGCATCGCGGAATAGCAGTATGGTACACGATCAAGTACAATGAAGTATTTGGTCGTGTACCTAATTGGTCACCGATTCAAAGCATTTTCTAAAACGTGATAATGAGACCATAAAGGTTTAGTATAAAACTACATTGCATTTAATTTTGTAAATTTGGGAAATGATATATATTAGACGAAGGCATTTTCAAGGACTGCTTTGAAGAAGATGATCGAGGAGCTCATCATCAACAAAGAACATTTTTAAATCTTTGGACTTCTTCTAGTTAGACTAACACATGCCTTGTAACAGGTGATGATACGTCCAAGATCCGAATATAACAGGATAGGAAGTTCGTATAATTTGAGTATAACATCAGTGTTTGAGCATTCCACTTTATGGGATTTTAGCACTCAAGTGTGCATGTTCATTGTGCAAATTAACTTTCAATTTCAATTTTTTTTTTAATTTAATATCAAACTTTAGAGAGTATTAGCAATAATCATAACCAAAATGTAGGGAGAAAGGAGTCACCATGTTGGAGACCCCTCAAAGGGATACTTCACCACAAACATAACCATTAGTGAAATTCTAGTAGAAAAATATTCAAATGTTAGAAAGTCATATAATTCAAATGTTTCTAAATTTAATTTGAACATAGCCAAATATTTGAACACAAATAAACAGTATAGGAAGAAAGAGGACCCCTTTGTCAAATATAGCCAAATAAACAGTACGGAGTATAACATTTCTAACACAAATGTCCCTACATTTGAACACAAATAAATAATATAGGAAGAAAGAGAATCCCCTTGTCAAAGATCATATATTTGAGCTTATATTGATCGAGATTTATCTCTTAAGAAAATTTTAAAAGACGTTGTTTAAATACACTATACGATTCACTATACACACTAAGGGCCTAAAGTAGGAAATTCCACTAAACTTTGTCCACTAAACTTTGTCATATGTCATAAGCCTTGCTCAACATATACATAGGTTTGAATCAATTACCTCTTTGGCTATTAGATTTTTATTTTGATTTTTTGGTTAGTGATAGCTGACACATTTTGAATTTTTTTCTTTTATTTTGTAAAATTCACGAAGTATTTAATACTCCCTCTGTCCGTAAATTACATTCCTGGTTTCTATTTTGGGTATTCCAAAATTACATTCCTCCTTTCCATTTTTAGAAAGTTTTTTTTTTCCAAATAACCCAAATCAACTCTCTTTTTCTGTTGTATATTTAATGTTTTCTCACTCTTACTATCCTGATCTCACTCTTATTTTCTCTCTCCATCGTTTTTTTCAATTAGAAGCATGTTAAGTTGTAAAAATATGTGTTTCAAAGGCTACGAATAATAGAATGAATAATGCAATAGTTTGATCAAAAGGAAGATGGTGTGGCGTGACTTCGTCACTGCCTTTGAAAACGAATTCCGGCGGAACCGGGGTGCACATTGTATCGTCGGTACATTCCCTAAGGTTACACACCACTCTCACACAAAAAAACTTTTGGATGAGAGGTGGAGTCATATAAACTTATGCCTTAAGAACAAATGTGTTTAGCTAGTTTTTTGTGTATGATGTATATCAACAATGAAGAATAACCAAGCTAATTTTATAGCCAAGGATGAAGTTTCAAGAGGATGAATCTAGACATCAAAAGGGGTGATTGAATCATATATAAGTTGATTAAATCACCATAAACAACCACTTTAATGGGAGGTTACAAGAGTATCCAAGAGATGAAGGAGAAGGCCAAAAGATGAATGAATACATCAAAAAGTCCACTCCACAACCCACTTGTGGTCAATCGTTGTTGGCCACAACATGCTTGTGGAGTAGGCTGATATTCTTATAAAGAAGGCATAAAAAGCCTACTCCACAACCCACTTGTGGGCAAACGTTGTAAGCCACAACCTCCTTGTTGAGTGACTGATCAACAATCAAAAAGCGTGGTTTTTCTCTCTTTAATCCAACATGTTATTGGTCCTTTTTTTTTCAAAGAATCGATGACATGGCATCATTAATCATTAATATATATTTGTTTTAGTCAAAGACATCATTTAATGTTTTGTATTTCCCACTGAAATATTTTAGTATTGTTATTTGTCTTATTCTTAATTTCCTTCTTAATTCCCGTGTAATTTTACAAACAGGAATATAATTTAGGGACGGATGGAGTATATGTGTTCGGGGTATCTTCCCTGTATTTTGTTAGCATCTTTAAGTGCTGACCGTACATACATATGTGGCTGCACTAATGTTATTTCCTTGTGGAATCGGTAACATTGACCGAACCACATCAAATTCTCGTGTTAATCATCTTAATTGCTTTTCAATTGTTATCTATAATAAATTGTTGCCTATGTTTTGCATCACTTCTTAGCCAACTCTTAAATAATTCAAAATTATATCATAGTTAAAAATTTTGTAAGCTGCAGCTAACAGCAAAGGATTTGAATATTATATTGTCTTTCACAACCATATCCAATCAAGCATAAACATATATAGACCTGTTAAAACTGTTTCGTTCAAAATTAACACTAAGGCGTCAAAGATATCTACTACCTCCGATTTTTTTTAATTGAATTTTGGGATATTATTTATTTGTGAGATATTAAATATTTCAAAGATGCAACTAAAAAAATCGAAGGTAGTAATTAGGTCATTAACTCTGTAATGCCATGAAAATAGCCTGTTCCCTATTTAACTTCTGTGGCACAATCACCTTTCTCTATTATATTTGTGAAAAATAAGTAATTTTTTTAAAAGGAATTTGATACAATACTTGTGTAATAAAATTGACTGACCAAGTAACCCCGATCAAGTAAGTCCCTGACTGAGTAACCCTTGATTGATCGACTAACTCCTGACCAAGTAACCCCGGTCATATATGAAACTTTGTAAAAATAACAATCATATAATAAAGGGTAATGCTATATACCCTTAGGGCTATATATAAGCATTAAATATACTATTGAAAAATGTATAAAATTAGAAATTCATAACAAAAACACGGGTAAATCAGCGTAAATAGTGTATTTTTGTCATGATTTCTGAAATTTAAACAATTTTTTAGAGTATTTTTAATGTTTATATATATCCCTTAGGGTTATGTATAGCATTTTTCTATAATAAAACATACTCTCTCCGTCTCCAAAACTTTGCGCAACCCTTTTGACCTAATTTTAGTCCCAAAATGATCGGCCCATTGCATTAATATACCCACCAATTTACAATAATTTTTGTGAAAATTTGCTTCCCCATATAAAATTTTGTTTTTTCATGTATTTTTAATACTTTATCTCTGTACTTTTTTACAAATCCCTATGTAAATTTATTTTTTCAATATGTTTTTATTTCTCTTTATTAACCGCAAAATCAACTAGGGTCGAAGTTTTGGGGACGAAAGGAGTACTATTTATTTTCTACAACATAAAGTGAAAAATTAGAAAGAGAGAAATTTTCTTACAAAAAACAGAGACATAGAGAAAGAATACAATTCTCACTCGTTTGAGTCGTTTCCACCTCTAATTTCTACATTTTCATCATCATCCAGATCAAAGCCGTTGTATTGACTCTAGATTAGCAAGAAAACGTGCAACAAAAAACTACACAATCCCATAACTACTCAAGATTTTACCAAAAATGCCAAAAACAAATTATAAAATTCTAAAATGTAACACAAAAATAAAAACACTAATTTATCAACACCACAACACTGGTCATAAAATAAATTCATTACCAACGAAAAGCAAATCCTAATTATTGAAATTTGCTATGACTTTTCTCCCTTATTTTTGTTTTTATAGTTTATTAAATTAAAAAAAAAAGGTAGAACATATATATGCCATCAAAAGAATGTACTCCGTATTATCATGTATACTTGTATATAATATTTAGTATCCTTCTTACACAAAAGAGAAAAAGAACCCCATAAAAAATTGTATATAAAAAACTAATTTAATTTCAATGGTACGACTTGAGAATTGATCCACAAAAGGTACACATAATAGCTTGCCAAGACATCCAATAAAATGGTATATGACAAAACCTAGTAGCAGTCGTCATATCAGCAACACTAGCACCACCACCACACCGCGAACACGTACCGGCAGCCGGTTTGCTCTTCCTAACTTGACGTTGTTGATCAACTAGGAAGCAAAAACACACCATTTTATTTATATCGGATAACTTTTGATTGATTATCGCTCGTATTCACAATCAGTGTTTATAAGTACTACAAGTAATGTATTTATAGGCGTGTTTTGTGCTTTTCAACTTCACTTAAATTTGTTTTTGGGTTAGTTGGAAGAAGAGGAGAGTTTGTTGGAAAGGATATTAATTGATATGGTTCGAAACAAAGAATAGAGAGGAAAGGGTATTTATAGAAACACAAGAATTTTGTTGGAGTAAAGAAGTTGGCAGTTGTTTTACTCAAAAATAAATGTATGAATAATAATAATAAAATAAAGTCGGCAGTTGCTACTTGATATATAGCATTTGGCAAGTGGGTATGGGAACATTTTAGATTGATTGAGGTCAGCAATCAGCTGGGTGTAATTAATAAGCCCTTTCTACGTGAGTAGGATGATTACTTTTGGTGGTTTTTAGCTAAGCTAACTATGTTAATGTCTCAGTCTTCAACTTAGCTTCCCTTCTTATTATTGAGGCATGTTTGAATCCGAATTCAGAATAGATTATGGACTTATTCTCTTCACTTGAATTAATATGATATGATCCCGTCTCATCAGAATTTTTCTGATTTTGAGTGTGTATTAAACTTTAATTGCAATAATTTATAAGGAAAGAATTATGAAATTGGATTTTATTAAAACTATATCCCTTTATTCATGAATACTTGCTATGATTATTTATATACTCCACTTGTTTTATTAAAACAAATTGGAGTATTACCTTTACTACATTTATTTTATTAATTTATAGGATGTTTTAGAAAATAACACCACAAAATAGCCAAAATTTTGATAAGAACACTACAAAATTCTTTTGTCAAAAAAGAAACAAAAAAACAAAAAAAAAAAAAAACACCACAAAATTTAAAATTTTATCAAAACACCACAAAAAAAGCAAACAAAATTTGATTTCACCACCACGTAACGGATTTTTGGATGGAATCCGTTAAGTGGGATCCACATTACCACATGTCACCATATTACTGATTAAAAAACAAAATTAAACCCCAAAATTAAGAGGAAGTACTAAAGGAGGTTAGTTATGTATATAGAATTACATAACATGACATTGTTGTAAATAAAATGGTAACGAGTATGTAATTTGGAGGGAAAATATAATTGTATAGTAAAATTTGTAACGGTGGGGACACTAGCTTGATTACAAAAATATTGATAGTAATCCCCACCATCTTTTGGTATGACACTATCTAAGAATATTCCCCACCAAAAACTTCCATTAATCCCCACCATACTCGTCTTTCTCTTCATCCTAAAATTCTCGACAAGGCACGGTTCCTCAATTTTGGGGAACCTGCCAAAATTTCAGGTGAAGTATTTCGTCAATGTGTAAGAATTGGAAGAGGTAGCACTTGTGTGATGGAGTATCTGGAAACAACCGAGGACCTTGAAAAGTACCATGGTGGTGAGTATGGACTTAGCGTAGTTGATGAAGCTGTCGATCGTGTCGCAGTAGTTGAAGATGAACTCGGTGATTCTTGCGCTGCAGCTTTGGAGGCCTTGTTAAATCAGGTAAGGTATTCGAGAAAAATTGTTTTAATTTAGCATTTTTTTTTTAATTCGTACGATTAATTGCTTAAATTTTAATTTTTTCTTGTAGTTGATTGTAATTGTGTTTGATATTAATTTAAGCTGGGCTGTAATTTATTATGGTTGAATTAGTTTTTGATTTATTTCTCTTTTTCAGTTTGTCATAGTTTGATTGTCATTGAACTTTGTTGTTAAAGAGTGTTTTTTTAATTTTTTCCTTTAAGATGATTCATAGTCTGATAGTTATGTAATTCTAGTGTTGGTGTTGTTATTGTACTTTCTTATTGGATTTTGTAGTATATATCAAGGTTATTGAATTGTGTGTAAATTTTTGTTAATTATGTTCGAATAGAATATTGGTAAATAGAGGTTTAGAGTTGGTAAATTGGGCTAAGATTGCTGATTGTAGTGTCAATTTTGTGCTCTAAGTTGTTGTTGGGGAGGAGTCATTTAGGACTCTAAAGAAAAATAAGAGCAATGTCTTACTTAGTGTTTAGATTGAAGAGCCTATGGAATTGGAGTTGGATGTACCTCTCCTGCCTCCTGCTTCCTGCTGTAGGGATGGTGTTTGGTTCAATGCTCGAGGTCGATGAGTACTTTTGTAATTATGGCCAGCAGCAGGGTTTTGGAGTTGTTAGGGCTAGTGGGGCTAAGTCTGGAAAAGGTGATAAGCGTAATTGTAGGTGGACTTGTGAATGCTTTGGTAGGCCTGTAAGAAAGAGAAAAAATCCTGAACCAAGCTTGGTTTCTGATGCTCATATTAGTGATGATGAAGACATGTGTCCTAAACGCAAATCGAATAAATGTGATTGCACTATTTTCTTATATGCTAAGGTGAATAAGTCAGGCAAATGGGTTATTGATAAGGCCCATGTGACACATGTTGGGCATAATCCCACTCCTGGGAAATAAAAAACATAAGTAATTTTCGGAAGAAATTTTTAACCCTCATCTTGTGCGGCGGCTGTTTGTTGAACGCAAGGCTGGGGTTCTTGTGGAAAATAAATACAGGAGTATGGCAAGGCAGAGGAATGGGTTAGAGGATATGTCGTTTGAGCAGAAGGATTTGAAGTTGCAAAGCAGAAGAAACTTGTGTTTGAGCAGGGAGATGCTAAAGTTATGTTTGACTACTTTAAGAGGATGGTGGATGACAATGAAAAATTCTTTCATACTTATCAAGATGATGAAGAAGGTCAGTTGAAAGATGTGCTATAGGTTGATGCTAGAAGCAGGGCGGCGTACGAGGAGTTTGGTGACCTTGTTGTGTTTGACTCTACCTACTTCACTAACGAATATAAGCTTCCTTTTTGTAACTTTGTCGGTGTTAACCACCATGGGCAGACCATTCTGCTTGGTTGTGCTCTGGTTAGTTATGAAGGGTACGACGCATAGATGGTGTATTTGGCACATTCTCAACAAGTTCTCTGTGAATTAGGCAAGCGTGTGTTCTACCCTGAGTTGAAGGTGGCACTGCACCAAGCGTTCTATGATAGCCTTGACTGTGAGGAATTCGAACAACGATGGCAAGAGGTTGTTAAGAAGTATGAAGTTGATGATGATGAGTGGTTGGCAGGTATGGTTATTTAGAAGTTAAGTAGATCTTGTTTCCTTTTTTGTTGCAGCTTTTGTATCTTGTTCTTTGTTCTGCTTCCTATTATTCTTGATTTGGTTACTGAATTTTGCTGCTTTGTTGTACTGATTGTGGCCGCTCAAACCTGTTTTGGTGTTTACTTTTGATTTAGTTGTGGTGATGATATATGTAGTAGTGTGTGTTATTGTGTAATTGATTTTGTTTGGTCTTTCCCGTTGTATATTTCTGAGTGGTTGCCTCGCTACCATGTTAGGCTTGTTTGAAGAAAGGGCTATGTGGGTTCCAGCCTTTGTGAAACATTTGTTTTGGGTAGGGATGAAAACTACTCAGAGGGTCGAAAGTATTCATAGCTTTTTTGATGGGTATTTGAGCAAACACACGTTGTTACATGAATTTGTGGAGAGGTATGAAGAATCGCTCTCAGTTAGAGCTAAAATAGAGAAGAAGACTGATGACAACAATGCTAGATATGTGAGGAAGACCTGCACTAATTTCCCTGCTGAGCTCATCTTCCAGAAGATTTACACGGATGCCAAATTCAATGAAATTCAACGTGAATGTACTCGTATGGTGTATGTGAGTTCAATTGAGAGAAGACAGGTTTCTGATCATTTTATTTACCACGTTATTGAGGATAGAGTTTGTTTCAATCCCCAAGACTCTAGGAAAGAGATACCGTCCAAGCGTAAGCGGAGGTACGTGGTAACTTTTGACATTGGTAGTAAGGATGCCTGGTGTGAATGTAAGTTCTTTGAATGTCATGGAATTATATGTCGTCACATTATTTTTGTGTACGAGTTGCATGATCACATGGATATTCCAGACAAGTTCATCTTGAAGCGTTGGAGGAAAGATGTGATAAGGCCGTATACCCGTGTGAAGGTTGCTTATCTCGATCCAAGTAAGATAGAGGAGGTTTGTAGGTTTGACATGATGATGGTGAAGTTTGGTTCTGTTTGCTCTAAGTCGTCCAGCACTAAAGAAACAACAAAACTTGTTCTTGATACGCTGCAATTACTTGAGGTTCAAGTGGGTGAGATGGTTGACATGATTAATAAAAAGGGTCAGAAGAATGGTTCCTTGGAAAAAGGAACACCTGTTACTCAATCCACACAGAGACAAGGGAGTTGTTCTGAGGTACCCAAAGATCCTCCTATTCCCAAAAAGCCTCCTCACCGCACAATAGATGTGAGATTCCCGTCTTGTATTGAGAAAACGAAGAAGGCTAAAACCACTCGAAAGACTTCCCAAAAAAGAGTTTAACAGCAGCAATGTAGCACTCCCTCTAACAACCGGGTAATCATTATGGTGTTTTCAGTTGTTAATTATTATTTTTTTTTTCAATTTTATATTACTTTACGTATTTCATATGTATATGTTCTTTGCCTGGCAGGGTTTTGTCTTCCCATACAGCCCCCAATCTGTCGGCGGGATACAGACGGTTGATGGTGATGGTTATTGGTTACTTCACGGGTGTATCTGGAAAGCACAGTGGTCCCGCATATTATCCAAGCTCTGAGAGTGATCTTAAGTCAATGTATGAAGCTAGTATTATTCCTTATCAGTACACACAGTACAAACCAATGTATCCCTATGGTTTTGTTGCAGGTTCTCCACATTCTCCTCACACTCCTCGTTCCACAGCATGTTCCCTAGCTGGAGGTCGGCCTATGTTCAGACCTATTGCTCAAAAACCACCAATGTCCACCCATGGTTGTAACCAACAAGGTGCTAGTGAAATCAGAATTTCCTACATGGTAACCAACAGTCCATTACTCAATCTCCCTCTTTGGTACAGCCTATATCTGACCAGCAGTAGTAGTCCAACAGAGGACCTTTTGTGTATCAGGAATCCTTGGTGGAGTAAATGGTGAACAAAATATTAGTTGTTCACACTTTTTGGAAGCCCTCCGTAAATGATGATCTAACAATATAATTGTTGACTATTAACTATTAGAACAGGTTTACTAATTGAGTATCATGGGAGTTTTTTTGTAAAGAATACATTCTCTGTAGAGGGTAGATGTCCTATTACTTTGCAAGAGGTTACATGTCCTCTTTGTGGGGTTATTTTTTGTAAAGATCAATACACTTATCGTAAATATAGGCATTATGGGAACTTCCCTAACATATTGCTACTTGTTTTGATTTCACAATTCCATTTTTACGTTAAGTATTTTTTGCGGTACAATATTTTCCTTTAACAATTTTATTTAAACTTTATAAATTACCACTGTACTGGAAATACAAATGATATAGGTGACATATATTTTCATATTTAATCTTCCTTTTACATTAGATCAAGTAACATATACATTTACTTATACACTCCCATCCATTTAGACTAATCTAGATGTGATGGAAAATGAATTACTGAGACTTACAAAAGTAACATTGCAGTTTATAAGAGTTTCACTGAGCAAGTTTTCATTATTTAACCAGGGTTATTAGGAGGTCACTATTTGTGTTCTATTCCCAACTACCACAACCGATGTGATGTTCTCATTAGGATTTTACAAAGGTACTAATGGATTTCCTAGTGTTATCATTTTTGGTATCAGTTAAGCATTATTTAGTTACCATATATAACACTGACATGTATTTAAACTTCAGTGGATATTACTTGTTAAAACTAACAATAAGGATTATATAAGTACCATTAGAGAATTGAATGGTTTAGTCAATTTATTGCACTGAGTTTCTTGCACAAAGGGCTGGATGTCATTCCAGTCATGGACTGTGTGATCCTCATTGTGTGTCTTAGAAGTGAAGTTGGACTATCCAAGGGTTTAACTGAGAGAGTTAAACAAGGATGAAGGGGGGTTAGGGTGTATGTTAATGTTTGTGTCAAATCGCATTTTAAGTAACTGAAAATTACAACAATATGATTTGTATTTTAATTTTAAAAGAGCAGTGATGGTAGTTCTTTCGATGGATTATTTGGGAGAACTCATTTGTACTCCCTCTTTCAACATTTGGTGTTTGCATTTGGAACTGGTATTGAAGAAATTGTGTGACTTTGAGGTTGATCCAGGGTAATTGATGATTCGTAATTATTAATACAGATTACTTTTATTTTAAAAATGATAGTTAACTTAATGACTTAATGCCAATAACCAAGGCCTTGCAAAGCTCGTCAAAGTAAATACTAAAAGGGAACACTTTAAATATCGACATTCCTTGTTACAAAGTAAATATAGATTACTTTTTATTTTCAGTAGAACCGTTAGAAACAAAGGGGAGCGGAGGGAGTAGTAGCCTTTATTTTAAAAATCGACATTCCTTGTTATAAATTTGGAGACAAATCCCATAAAGAATCTCAAACCTGGTCAATGATCCTGATTATAAATTATTCCTTACTTCAGCTGAGTATGTGTAGGGTTCGTTTAGGAGGTCTTAGGGTTCGATTACACTAATGGTGGAAATGTTGTTGTTGTAGGTTAACAAACATTATATAACTCCACTAGAACACATAACATTATACTGGATGCAATCTCCATTGCACTAACTATAACTATTAATGGTGTAACTACAATAAAGTAGGGTTCGATTCCACATTACTAGGGTTTAATTAACATGTAAAGGGTTTGCAACCTCACATATTTCTTACATATTTGTTGTTCTAATATGGTTGCAAGCTTTGCAGGGTTTTACTTCAGAACTTAATTGCCTACAAACCTACTTATGGTAAAGTAATGGCTATACACTAGACCATGTTACAAAAACAGATAACGTCCTTTAATTGTTCTGGTGTTAAACAAGGTATTGAATGTAACTCTCATCTGTATCGTAAAAAGTACTTGTATAATAAAGAGTACTACACACCATGACATTAGCTAAGTGGTTTGAGCACAACTACTCACTTTGAAACTTAATTTCAAATGTTTGCAACATCTAACAATGATTATTTCTTAAGCTTATTAATACACTTGATTTTCCCTTTTCTAATTTCTAGTGTTGCTTATTTGGTGTTATGTCTCACTGCGATATACAAGAGTAATGCTGATGATTATATTATTTAACTAAGAAATTGAAGGGTTTCACTGTGCTAGATTTGTAATCTAAAAGGTTGATATTAGTGTTGACCATAACTGGCGTTTAGTTTAGTAGTATTGAATAATTATTTATGTAACTGAGATATTGAAGGGTTTAACCGTGATATTTTTGTTAGGCTTACTGTACACACCTAAAAATGTCTCCCCAAAACCAAACCCGATGATGAACAACCTTTTACCGCCACTATTGGTCGGGTTCAGTATTTAATCCCGAGAGTGCTTAAAAAATCGTGTTTAATTAAATTCAATTTTTGAATAGTCCATGGATCAGTCTTGATGTTTGGTCAAAGCATAGATTTTTCAGCCCAAAACCTTTTTTATTTTATTATCTTATTATTTATTTTGGCCCAAACCTTTTATTTATTTTATTTACTTATTTTCTTATTTTAGCCCAAATAATAATAAATCAGAAATAGCCCGAAATTATCAATCGACACTTAAAATGCTGAACAAAATTAGGGTTAAAAATGAATTTAGACGGAAAAATGGAATGAAAACTCCCGCGTCACGACAACAGTCCACCGTGTCACGGGAAATTGTCCCATCTGGCGGTGGGGTTCCCCGTGACACGGGACACCTGCTTTGACACGGGGGGTTTTCGTGTCTTTTCCGCGTAAACCCTTAACGCGTTTTCTTCCCCGTTCAGCATATATTTCCCGCGTCACACAAAAGTACACCGTGACACGGGAATGTTTCCCGTCTGACGCTGGAATTTCCTGTGTCACGGTACACTTTGCCGTGTCGCGGTATACTTTTTTAGGGTTTTTATCATTTTAGGGTTCCGAGTGTTCCCTTAGCACATTGTTTCTATAAATACCCCCTCATTTCTGATGTACGGGGCATCAATTAATTCTTCGTTTTTCTCTCTTCTATGCTCTAGCCTAAACACTAGTCTACCCTTTTTCTTTCAAAATTCCTTCTTCAAGCACTCCAAGGAGTCCGTGCTTTACTCGTGGTTCTGTCCTTAAGCCAAGACGTGAAAGGTAGAACTGTTTGAGGGTTTGGCCCCAAATCAACTCTACTTTATTTAATTTAATTTAATTATTGTTCTATTATTATTTCCTTGAAGTTACTAACTCGTTTATTATTTTGTAGTTGCAAGCAAACAGAATCAAAGTAAGAATTATGTTCCTTTTATTTCTATTATTTTTCTAACGATTTTATATTGTTAGAATTATTGTTAAATTGCTTCCAATCACTAGTAGAAAAATACAAAAAGGCAACCCCCAAATGGCACCGGTTCAGACCAAACCGGTGCCAAAAACCGCCCTAAAAATGGGCAGGATTTTAGACCCAGAGTAATGGCACCGGTTCAGATCAAACCGGTGCCAAAAATACAAAGGGCACCGGTTTGAACCGGTGCCACTGAACCGGTCCAAGCTTTTTAGGAAAAACGGGAAATTAAAACCCTAAACGATCTCCTTATCTCTCCTCCTTCTCTCCGCCTCCATTCCCCCATTTCATCTCCTTTCCTTCTCTCTCCTCCTCCTTCTCTCTCCTCTCTCTCTCTTCGTTCTTCTTTCTTCTTTAATTTCATCTCCTTCGATCTCCTCTCTCTCTCTCTCTCTCTATTCGTTCTTCTTTAATCTTTCAACTCCCTTCGATCTCCTCTCATATGCAACAACCTAAGCTTGAGCACCACCACAAAGCAACAACAGCCGCCGCCACCACCACAAAGCAACAACAGCCGCCGCCACCGGCATCAACATCAACAACAATTTATGGGATTTTTTTTCAAGTTCTAGTTTTTTTTTTTTCGATTTTAATTGTTTTTGTTTTCGATTCACCAATTTTGGTTTTGTTTTCGATTCTCCAATTTTGGTTTTTGATTTTGATTTTGGTTTTTGATTTTGGTTTTCGATTTTGGTTTTTATTTTGGATTTCGTTTTTAGGGTTTCGATTTTAATTTGCCTTTTATTTTGGATTTTGGTTTTTTTTCCTATTTGTTTTTTTTTTCCGATTTTGATTTTGTTTTTTTTCGAATTTTTGGTTTCTTTTTTACAATTTCAATTTTGTTTTTTTTTTGTTTTTGATTTTGATTTTTGTTTTTGATTTTGGTTTTTATTTTGGATTTCGTTTTTAGGGTTTCGATTTTAATTTGCCTTTTACTTTGGATTTTGGTTTTTTTTCCTTTTTTTTTTCGTATTTGTTTTTTTTTTCCTGATTTTGATTTTGTTTTTTTTCGAATTTTTGGTTTCTTTTTTTCGATTTCAATTTTGGTTTTTTTTTTTTATATTTCGATTTCAATTTTTGTTTTTTTTTATATTTCGATTTCAATTTTTTATATTTCGATTTCAATTTCTGTTTTATATTTTGATAATTTTGGTTTCTTTTTTTTTGTTTTTGATAATTTTTTATATTTCGATTTCAATTTCTATTTTGTATTTTATATTTTGATAATTTTGGTTTTTTTTTTTCGTTTTTGACAATTTTTCTATTTTTTGATATTTTTTTTTGAAACGAATTTTTTGATAATTTTTATATATTCTTAAGCTTATTTTTACCAATTTGTTTTTTTTTTCTGTTTTAATTAGTGTGTACAGATTATGCAAGAATATTGATATGTTCATGTTGTAATTTTTTTTATGATTTATAATGTAATTTTTTTTATTTATTTATAATGTTAGTTGTAATTGATCTATATTGTAATTTTGGATTTCATTATATATTGTAAATTTTGGATTTCATTATGTATTGTAAATTTTGGATTATATATATTGAAACCAATTCGATTTTTGTTGTGAATTGTTATTTTTTTTTTTCAGTTGATTTTATTGGTAAGTGAAAAAAAACCAAAAAAAAAAAAAAATAAAATAAAATTTTGGACATTTTTGGCACCGGTTAACCGGTGCCAAAAGGAGGATAAATTTTTTTTTATAGTATTTTTGGCACCGGTTAACCGGTGCCAAATAGGGGGTATTTGGCACCCCCCACATAGGCACGGGTTCAAACCGGTGCCTTAGGCCGGGTTTGAACCGGTGCCAAATGTGTTTTTTTCACGTAGTGAATATTGATGTTGTTCTATTATTATTTTTGATCACCATATTGTATGTTAAAGGGAATATGTAATTGAAAATCATGCTTAATAAGATAATTTGGACAACCGGCTTAGGATCCTTTTTAATCTTGTTGTTTAATCAAGTGATCACTAATATTTTAGAATTATGTGTGCATTAATATTAAACATATGTAGCTTAATATTAGTTGGAGCAAATTGAATATTTTGTTTGTATGCCTTTGAGATCGCAGGAATCATTTTTCACTATAAGAATCGAGTAGAGGCCAATACGGGCGAATGTGACTCCATGACTCACTTCGTACCATCATCCTCGATCCTCCTTTCGTGGTTCCGAACTATATGGAGTTAGTAATCTCATGGATTATGAATGGGGTGTAACCTTCACGAGTCAATCGTTGTTGCCTATCGTTGTCCCTTAATCCTGGTTGCCTTTTATGTTCCGTGAACGGTTTACAAGTGCCTTAAAAACTTGTTGGCGGCTCCCTACTTTCCTTGTCCCTAATCGTATATGTCAATTCCCACTTCCTAAGAGTACCAAGCATATTCATAACATGCTTTAACATAGGCGCACTTCAAACGATGCCTACACCTACGGAGAATATTTGTACTAACCAGAAGTGGGATTTAGTTTAGTAGTGGTGGTTAAATGGAATTTTAACTGAGAAATTAAAGGGTTTAACCGTGGTAAATTTTATCTAAAAGTACAATATCCTTGTCGACCATAATTGGTGTTTACTTATGTACGATTTGTGAATTTTTTGTTTCACTGACACTATTATTAATTTAACTGTGATATTTTTCTTATTCCTACGATGGATTAATAACTGCAACTTAATGTAGTACTACTGATGGGTTGTTGCTGTAATTGGGAGATTGAAGGGTGTAACTGTGGTACTTTACTTAATTGTTGTCATTGAGATCATTATATTCTAACTGAATTAGATCATTTCATTAGTGACTTTTATCAAACAGGTTTACGTATTGGCAGGAATTTGTCCTTTACATTCTCGCCACATTTGGTCTATAAAAGGCCACAAGAGTCACTCTCAACATCTACTACAAAGTAAAAAAATATTTCAAAAGGAAACATTTGAAAATGTCTTCAAACTCAACAAGTTCAACGATGCCTCGTCGATTTTTTGCACAATCAAATGCAAATTTCATTTGGGTTGCTACCAAAAATTGCAATTGTGGAGGACAGTCACTAGAGGAGTTCCGAATTTCTATGTCCGAAGCCAACTCTAATCATCCGTATTACAAGTGTCGAGCGTGCAACTTCTGGCAGTGGGCAACTGAGGTAGATTTTATCTGCAATCATAACGACAATGCCATTAGTTTACTATGTCACAGAATTGATAATATGGAACGTTTGGCATTTAAAGTCATCAAGCTTGTGGTTGTTGTACTCATTATTTCAATGTTGCTAACATTGAATTGATGAAGATCATTTGGTGTTTAATATCTATGTCTTTTTTTAATTTATTTTCTTGTATTTTTTTTTTCAGAATTGTGAAACTCACACATAGAAACAAATTTAATAGACAATTAACAATACAAAGGAACATAAACCAACAGTCTTAAGAGGTAAATAAACCAAAAGCATGAGACTATGATTAATTTAGTACATAATTGCCGAATAGATAACACTTGACCCCTAACATACATATCACCCCCGCTGCTGCAAGGTGTCAGGTGGTCGTTCCAGTCATGGACTGTGGGATCATCACTTGGATCACCTCCGGAATAAGGCGAATACGGCGATGGTGGGGTCGGGGTGCTTCCTCCCTTTGCCATTGACTACATTACATCTCCAATTAGTTAGTTAACACATTTACATAAAAAAGGTTAATGATCCCACAAAAGTTCCACCAACACATACTAATAATAATAATGTTAAACACCAAATTTAAATTGAGTACTTACTAAATAGCTGTTAAAACTGAAGATAAGTTTAGGAAGTGATTAATCAAATTTTTCATGCATCACATTTGTTTGATTAAAAGGAATTTTAAGTAATGTTCTAGTTACGTTTGGAACGCTTTGTCCAACAGGGACTAATTACCTCCATCTCGACACCAAGCTGATGCCCAAAGTATGAATTCCTTCTCTTAGTCACCCATGGGAGCATTTCCATCAGATCCCAAATGAGCAGCACATCACTATACCCATTCTGACATCCAAACCCTTCAACGTTGTACACACCCCAAAGCTGGAACTTCAGGTATTCCAGTGTGGATTGGTCATACCGAGCTTCAGTCACCACCACAAGAACAGGAGCATAAATAGAGAATAGCTCATAGAATGTCTCAACAAACGACGGCCTGTGAACATTCCTAGCATTGTAGTTGATGACATAGGAACCAGAAGATAAGTAACGTGGGGTTGATTCAACATCTGCCTCAGAGCCATGAATAGAAACACGAGAATACTTCACCTTCCTCTTTTCTGTAATACAGTAGTGCACATCCACATGAATTAATTTCAGGATGTTGTGTGTTTCCATAACATGAATAGCTGCGGTAGATGCACCTATGAAGACATGCCTTTGTATTAAAGGGAACTTGTAGATGGGGAGTTGCTTGGGCTCAACTAAAGGCTTCAAATCAAATATTGGAACAATATCCTTAGGGATGAACTCAGTATCAGAAGTGAATGAATTTTCACACTACCACTTTGCGAAAGGGCCAACCCCCTTGTGGAGATAACCTTGCAAATCTGACAGATCTGGGTAATATGCAGGTCCGAATTTTCGATCAGCCACTTCCATCAAGCTCTTTGGAATGTAGGTGGTGGTGAAAAGGTCAAGAGAGTTCAACAGCTGATCTCGGAGGAAGATAGGGTCAATGTAGACACCATCCGCTATTGTTGGTGATTTTCAAAATATGGTGTGGAGTTGAAGTCAATTTCGGGGGTATTTGTGGTGATGAAGGGCTTGAAGTAGATCACTGGATCGGTAGGGTGGTCGAGCAAGTACCTAACCCAAGCACCCAGTACATAATTCGCCTCATGTGTTGCAGAATTCATGGTTTATAAAATTTTATTTTCTCTTTTAATTTGAAATTTTAGGAAGCTATGAACGTTTAAGAAAGGGATTTTAAAAGGGGAAAGGAAGAGATGTAGTATTGAGATTTTGATGCATACTGATGAAGGAATGTAAAAAGTAAGAATTCAAGATCAAATGGAAAGTAAATGAAAGTATAAGGAATTAGGATTAAATGAGATGGAGGGAATAATAAAGGGCACCCATGTGACAAAATCTCAGAATATCCGAAGAGCAAAGTAGTACTTCAGAGTGCAAGTTTTATTTTGTTTTACGAGGACTACTGACAACTATTTAGTTCAACTGAGCACGTATATAATGGTGATAAGACAACACATCTGCAATAGTAAAATTTATTTTGAGGCTCAATGCATTTCCTTACATTAGATGGGAGAAGATGATTTATCAATGACAAAAGCACATTTACATTGTGTAAGTGATTTTTTTTTTTAAAAGAATCATACCCAAAGAAATTAGAACAAGGTGTCACTCCAATTTCCTTAATATTTTTCAAAAACCATAAAATTATCATGGCGAACATTGGTAAGTAAGTGTTAAGAGTTTATTTGCCTATTAAATTTTTTATTGTGTACTTTGTTCCATACAATTTTGATACGCATTTAATCCATAATGTATCGTCCATGGCTTCCGTTTACCTCAAATTTTCCAGTCATTGGGAATATAACTAACAACCTAATGCATTTAATCGTGTTATAAAAATGTTTAACTCAGTACATTAATAATTATGCTAAATTATTTTCCATGTACAAGGGTTATTTTTTTCCAATTTAGCCTTGAGCAATATTGCGCTAATAAACATGAAGGTGGCACCGTCCATATGAAGCATCAAAATTAAGAACAAATTTGTTAGCCATCCAATTGCCATTTGCAAGACCCATTTACGTTGTTAATTAATAAACTACAATTGAATTGAGTTATATGTTCGGAACGTTGAAATTCCACATTTGACACATATTGACCAAAATAAATATGATCAGTTGAATACCTAAGGTCATACATGCGATCAATAAAATAGAAGTCATTCCTATTCAGCTACTACAATCCACCTAAAAGCAATACTGTCACATAAATAAGTGCAGATGCTCAAAATATACTACAATACGTGCATTGTAAGACTATGCTGCTGCAAAACAAGTTAATATCCACCAAAATATGTGGGGTTTAAGACAAAATAATAACATCACCCCAATAGTTAGCAATCATTAGCACCAAAAGTGCCCTTAATTTAACAAATTAACATGTAGTACGAGACCCGGTCCTTCTGGGGCCACGACGTCCCTTTGGCAGGATATCAGTCTCCAAGTTTGCCCTGAGTTCATTGAAATCACTGTTAACATCTTCAAGAAACAAATTCTTCCGCACCTTTGCAATCGTTTCCTGCATATGAAACAAAGTTCAAATATTAACTCATTTTTCTCTTAAAACACCAAACAAGGGTAGAAAAAGCTCCATACAATCAAAGTCCAGAACAGACTCGAACCAATACAAGACTCACCAGGTGCAACTTCGCCTCAAAGCCTTTGGCACAATGTTTAAGAGTTTCTAGCATAAGGGCACCACAAGAACACCTAATGAACAATACAAATAAGGAAAATCAAGGTAAGGAAAGTCGGAGAGGCCCTCCTTTTCATCGTCCAATAGACTAAAAAACAATGGCATTTTAAAAAAGGAATAACACGAACGTGTCAGTCTATTGCACCGGATACACCCTCCTTAACCAATTATCTATAGTTCCGGCCGTCCACAATGGGTTATTTATCTGGAGCATCTCCTCCAAAGCCTTCAACTACAAGAAAAAGCACATTGAATACACAATCAAGACACAAATTTTTACATTTTTTAAATACTTAGTTTTGGTGGACATGGTCAACTGGAAGCTTACCAACAACTCTACGATTGCCTCATGTGTCGAGAACGGATCCTCGTACATAGAGTCAATCATCCAAATCCTTTGGGATTTTAATTCCAAAGCAAGACAAAACCAGTGTTCTACATTCTTTTCCGGCACCAACACCGGGACAAATACCTTATATTAAAAAAAAACAAAAGATACTTTATATTACCAGGTTTGCATTCCACAAAGAAAACATTAAGCGATAAAACACAAAGCAAAGTTCAGGATATACGGTATGAATTTGATCAAGAGGATGACTAAGGACTTTCTTGTAGTATTTTTTCCCAAGACATTTGTACTCGTCTTTCCCAAGCATTACAAAATGCTACACAACATAATAAAAAAATTACAAAAATGTTCACGGACATTAAATGATCTATTTGGATGTCAAAGAAGACTCACAGCATACGAAGGATCTAACGGAATCCTTTTCATAGAATGTTGGGCTGACCAAGTTTTGGTGTAGAGTACAGATGCCATCCTCACATATTGATCGCCAACCCTTGCCCTTGGCAAAACCACACGATAACAATCCCGTTGAGTAGCATCAATCCCATCACATTCAATAAGGGATGGGCCGGGCCTGCACATTAACAGAGAGCCAATATAATTCACATGGAACACCAAAATGGAATAACAAACCAAACAACAGTAAATCATGAGAAAAAGGATCAATCAATTGCACGTACGCATTTTCATTCTTCAAGTCTTTCCTTGACAAACGCAACAAGCCTCTTCTCGAACAAACCATCGAGGTTTCGGACAGCACTCGTGGACTTGTCCCCCACTAAAGAATTAGCATAATCTTCTTGATCAGTTCCTCTTGAGGGTTTGGATTCCCCATTCCTAGTATGTGCATTCTCATTTTGTTCCCTCTGGAAAGGATTCACTGTGTTTCTAGTTGTGAACATGTGCTCCATACATGGGCCGTTACCGTTATCCTTCGGATCGGTACTCCCAGTAGTCATGTTTCCACCAAAGTCATCAAAATTTTTGCCCATAATCATTCCAGTCATCTTGGACACAAAACAACTAAAAGTTTTTTCAATAACTTTTTCAACAAGGGTCTCAAGCTTCGGGTTGAACTTTGTAATAATCTGCAAAGACAATGGTTTAACATCAACAGGAAGTAACTCTTACATTCTGCATAAAAAAATACTTAAATTTACCTTCTCAACCACATCAGTCATCATAGCATTCATCTGTTGCGTGTCAACCACTATAGAACCATCCCTTCCTAGACAATCAGCATCCCTTGTTACAAGCGGATGCTCCTCACCATAGGCTGTATCATATGCCTTCAAACACATACAACCAAATACTAAAATCAGAATACATAGCACAAACAACAATACCACATATACATGACTGCTACACTTACCAATAACTTCCCGTACTCGTCACGAGTAATCTTGTCTTCCATAAGAGCTGCCCTTATCTCGAAAGAATTCCATACTGTCACCCTTGGGAACACTCCCCATTTCACAGGTTTACGGTGCAAGTGATCAAGATAAAAAATTTGTGGGGACACCAAGTTAGAAAACAATTAATACAAATCCATAAGTTAAACACAACAAATGACAATATTAAACAAAAAAAGGGTGGGACTCTCACCATGACAAACAAAAAGCTACCTCCACAACCAGATCTGAACCCATCCCTCATAAACTTTGACTGGAAACGGCGGGCAGTGTCACAAAGCCAATCCATGGTGAAACTACACCAATCATACTTAGAAGCATGGCTGGCCACAGTTACACAAGGAATTAGGGAGGAAGCCAAATTTTAATGAATTGGTTGTGGTGCATAGTAATTTGCCGAGAACCACAATAAAAAAAGCCACCATGAACTCCTCCTCATCATTCTCTGTAAGCAACGGCACAGGCTTGTGATCAGTCCCCAATGGACACAACACACTGGAAGCAGCTTTCAAAGATATCATCTCCTTCTTCGGTCCGGTCCCATATGCATCATACATAGACTTCACCAACATAATATTTTCTTCATCTTCACCAATATCCATTGGCATGAGTTTCGAACCCACATGAATCCCTAGAACACACCTCACCTGCTTTGGACCCATCGGCAGAATTTCACCTTCTCCAAATACCATGGTCGCATCTTCGCAAACCCTAGCTATAAGCCAATAGCAGAACTGCCTTGGTATATTCTTCATATCCAACTTCAACAAAGCACCAAACCCCATACTCCTACTAACTCTTTCCGCTTCGAATCAAACGCGGAAACTGAAACACAAAACGACTCAACACGGCACACAATATTCGGATACTGCCACAATGTGCACAAGATCATTTCATTTCTATAGGAAAAACAAAAGAAAGCATTCGAATAAAAATACTCATATGCTCATGAATTACCTGCCCGACATTCTCATGATGGGTCTTCAAAACCTCTCCTTTACTAAGCACCTTGTTCCCTTCAAGTGTAGGAGCCTAAATCAACATTCAAGTATAGCAAATCAAAGGTTATATCCCACAAAATTTTTTGATGATTCATGGTATCAACTGAAGAGAACTAATTTTAAAAAGTTACCTTACTACACCGGTGATGACTTCCCTCCCCATTATGTTTCCTCTTCCGAGACTTCTTTTTCATGTACTCCTTGATCAAGTTCTCCATAAAAGAAGAGCTTCTATCTGACTCCCCTTCACCATCGGTATCATTACTCTTCATATACTTGCCATCATCGTCATACTCATCAGAATCCTGATAATCCTTATCAATCTTTTTCTTATTTTCCAGGCCTTGGCTTTTTCGAAGAGCATGAGCCTTCAAAGGAACACCATCCTTCTTTCCCTTCCCCTTCACACCTTTACACTTAGAAGGACCAGACTTGTACAAAGAGGCAAAATCAATTCAGTAACCTTGCCTATCTACATGACAAAATAAAATTAAAACAAAATTTAAAGATAAGACTCAACAAACCCTTCTTCCAGTTCATGGAACGCACCATTTTCTTCCCCATCAGCCCTATCCAATACCCTTAACCTAATCAAACAAACACCAAACCCTTAACTCACCATTAAAAAAGCCTCTTTTTTTTTAAAGGAAGAAGGGACATTCATTAATTAATTATAATAAAAAGTACTTAATTAAATATTCCAAGCCAGGTAGAGGCCTGTATCAAACCCCATAGTACTACTACTGCTTGTAAGCATTACAATAAAAAAAACTAACATTAATCAATACAACAAGTTCTAATAAAAAAAAAGTCCAAAGGAAATACCAGGAACACTGTAACACCCTAGATATTCCTTTCTTTTAAAATACCTGTTTTGCCCTGTTTAAAATTTAAATAGGAATATCTAAGATATTACCGCCACCGTGAAAACGGCTAAGGCAACCATCAAAGACACACAGCGGAAGACTAATTTCAGAACCATTTAAAACAAGTCAACTTGAAAAGTCAACCAACGAAAGTAAAGTCAAAACCAAAGTCAAAGGAAGTAAAATAAAACCATCCTACAACTTGGAACCATTGTATGACCCATATTAAAACCAAACCAACTTTAAAACTTTTGCATTAGTCATGCATGATAATAATATCATAAATAATTAAAGCATTAAACACATCATAAACTAATGGAAACTAGCATGATTCACTCTTCACTCATGCCCCGTCATGAATATACTTCAATACCTGAAAAGTTTATCTCTACTTGTCCCCACTACTCTCCATTAAAAATGGGTCATCATAGGGCCAAGATAAAGACATGGCCAAACACACAAACACACACAATCAGCAAAGCTAGGTACATAAGCGTAAATAAACACACTAACATGCTTTTACCTGTCAACACACACTTGCCTCAATGCACCTGTTTACAAGCACACACAAAAATCAACAAGACACTTTAACTAGACACTAGATAATTCATTTAGCGTTGATTACGCATCGAACGGGTTTCCAACTATACCTCCCCCAAATAAATTGAGGTTAACTGACACGGGAGCTAACCGTGCCAGCGACAAAACCACTCAAAGGTGGCGGAATTCCTGCGCATAATAATAAATAAAAAGGAATGAACAGCGTCCAGTACTCCATTAGAAGATATGGTTAAATATAAAACCCCATAACTCCCCTCATTGTTCATACTCAAGGTATATACATTCCAAAAGTTTTGGTGCATAATCTCTTTCACTTTACGTTATTTACATGTTATCGGACTTGGTGATGACTCTCAAAGCATAATAAATCAATCAACAATAATTATTCAATCAACCAAACATACCAATTTAATTCTTGAATAATTAGTGACCACATATTATTTAATGTTGAACCCTTTTTAATTCTACCTCAGTGTCAAAGACACCTTAAACGCATAAGCGCCAAAAATCCTATCCGTCGGTGTTAAAAAAACCTTAAGTGCACAAAGGCACAACCATACAATTTATCCTTCGTGTACATAGACACTTATATAGCTCCTTCCTCATGCTTAAAGCATCAATAAAAATTATTTGAACCATAATAAAATTCCTTTTCAATATTCCAAACATAATTAAACATGTAGTTTAATTTATGATGCATTCTAACATGCCATAAATAAAAGTGTGGTTCAAACACAACATGCCCAAAATATAATTTTTCCAATCCATAAACCATCACAAATAATTCATGCTTCACCATTCAATCACCAACACCATTAATTCACAATTCCATACATAAACCTTAGCATGACACTACTTGTAATTGATTGAAATGAAGCCTTGCATGATTCTACATCATCAAAATATGCTAAGTACGCGAACGTACCTCAAATAAGAACTTAAAATAACCGAGTACTCTACAACAATTCTCGAACCAAGTCTCCTACATAAAGGGACAATAATACTATATTAATTACCCTTGTATACACAATTTCCAGCTACTTAAACTCACTTTAAATAACTTATAATAATCTGAAAATTATTTAAAAACCCCTAATTAAACTCCTTTTTAATGGATAATCACACCCTTTTATTAAAAATCACAATTATACTACTTTAAATAAAATTCCAACATTTTAAACTAATCAAAAACCCTTTAAAACTTCATCAAAATACATCTTTATACTTAAATTATCCATAGAAACATTAAATTATCTCTTACCCCTTTTAAACTCAAGGATAAAATTTAATGCATAAAAAAAACTTCGTTAAAAATCAAAAACTGCTCGAAAACCATATTTAGAGGCTGAATTTGGCCACGAGAGGGTGGTACACACTACCAAAGGTAGTGATTCTTTCTTAAAACGTTGTTTCCACACGAAAAACACTACTTTTTTTTTATCAAAATCGGAGGAGTTCAGAACCTGATCGGGATTAAAACGGGATTAATATTAACGAACGGAAATCTAATAATTAAAACATGAATTTACGTGTTCAAAATAATCTGGAATTAAGTTAAACTAATAAGTAGTTATAATCACCAAAATTTCAAAACATCATTACTATAAAAGCCCTAAATCAATTATTCATAAAAACTCTAAAATCATGATTTTCAATAATTAAAAACCCTAGGTTATAAAATTTACAAAATCTGAAAATTATAAAGTTTAATCATCAAAATACAATTTGATACTAATTAAATTAATTTCAAACAATAAAATCAAAACCCATAAATCAATAATTATAATTACACAAATTAATAAAACAAAGGAGAGAGAAAATAAGACTAACCTTTTTGTGTGGGAAATTTTTGGGGATTCATGGTGTATTTATAGAGTAGAGAGTGTAGGGTTAAATTTGGGCTTATAAAAATGTGGGCTTGAGTTATGGGATAGGGCTTTAGTTATGGGTTTTGGAATGGGTTATTCCAATAAGAGTATGTAGGAACCATTTACATTGCCCAATAATTAATAAACGTTTGGCCCAAAACATATTTTACTTTCATAAAACTTTATATTTAAAATACTTTAACCCTTTAAAATATTTAATTAAAATACTTGAGCCCTTGACAATACATTTTATTAATACTTAAATACTTTATAAAAATACATAAAAATACGGGGTATTACAGTCTACCCCCCTTAAAAGAAGTTTCGTCCTCGAAACTTAGGTACGAAAACTTTAAAAACTCGTTTAAAGGCAAATAAATACTTAAAATCTCAAAAAAATTTCTTAATACTTTTAGTTGCTGTACTTTTGTGATACTTCCTTTCTACCTCATCTATTCATTCACACACAAACTAGTGTGTAAAGTAACCAACTTGCTGACCTACTTACACAAAATAATGTGTAAGATAACAACTTTACTAACAAACTTACACAAAATAATGTGTAAACTATTAGACTATCTAACAAACTCACACTAGCATTAGTGTAAGAATCAACTTTGGTAATAAACTTACACATCTTAGTGTGTAAAATAATCAAACTTATCAACTAAATCAGTGTAAAACTGAAAAAAAAAGCACTTTAAAATGCCAAAATTAAGGAAAAAGCGTGTAATTCTATCGTACTCTACCCCCCTTAAAGAAAACGAGTTACGCCCCCGTAACTCCACTTAACTTAACTTTAGAATCATGTTGATCTTTTCTCATTCCATCCTTGGTAAGGTCTTAACACTTCTCTGTATGCATTCTTTGTTGCGAACCAAAATTCTTATTAATTCCTTACTCATTATACCAAAAATAATCAATTTCCATCGATACTATCTTTCACCCATCCTCTAGTAAAAGTATGAAGCACTTTGATATTCGAAACTTTGATTTGTCTAGCTTTTTCATGATCAAATTGGCTGAACTCAATAGATCTCTTTGCAACTCATACCTTTAGTTAATGTTCTTTCACAATGACTTATGAGAATTGTATTATACTTTACCAAGGTCCGATAATATGCCAAGTTATTTGCCACTTTACGAATTCTATGCAAATTCATATATATTTCTATATACTTTGGCTCAAATTTTCTTTCTTACAAATTCATCTTTTGTCTTATGGGTTACACTTTCAATAACACTTGTGCCTTGTCCGTTGTTAAACTTGCACTACTCAAATCAAATCCATTCATGTATACTTTTCTTGCTTCGGTCACTAATGTTCCCCAACATAGTGAACTTTCATGGTTCTTTTATTCGAACCTCAAAATGTTGCCATATCAATGTTGGCTTGTATGGTGACTTTGTTACATCATTTTCTGAAATTGAATACGCTTGTTTTCTGCATAAATTCCCCTGTCAAATATTATTTCGCTATTATACCAATGGGTGGAGGTTGTAATCGTCTCCAATGTATTACCAAAGTTCTCCTGTATACCTCCTTCTAGGATTTTGAAAGAAACTAGGAATTTTTATCTGACATGATATTTTCAGGAACTCCATGTAATCTCACAACGAATTTGATGTAAGCCTTCGCAAGTTGCTCCATCTTCGAAGTCTCCTTCATCGGGTTTTGAACATTGCGGACTTAGACAATCTATCCACCACAATCCGAATAAATTAATCACTCTAAACCCTCAATACACCTTTACCAAATCATTTTTGCAGCTTCTCCTTTCCTGGTTGTATTTCACTTTCCTTCCGTTATATTTCCTTTAAACTTCTTACTCTTACAAAGTATACTCAACCTTTTATCTCCATGAATATTAAAATGACATATCCTCTTACAAATTCGATCAAATTCACACTCTCTACTTGATTTTTTTTTCTTCATTTTCTCGAATATTGTTGGTCCCATGCTGTAGTTACCCCAACATTTTTTTAACTTTCCTTTTCCAACACTCTTGAGGAGATTAATTTCCTTATCCCCCCTTAAATTTAACATTATTAGCAACGTATTTGCCAAACACTTTGCTTCTTTTTCAATGACATTGAATGTCTCTTCCACGGTCCTTTATCAACTCCAATAATTTCTTGTTACATATTTAAATCCTTATGTGTGAGAGTTTATCTCAAACTTTAAACTTTAAAATTCATTCACAAATAATCATTAATTTATACAAAATTATTTCACACTTATTACTTTCCATGAAGTTCCAATTATTCTTCGCCAGGGCATTCACTTGTTAATAATCCTTTCGAATCTATCAAAATCTTCCACACCGTTGTCCAACTTAAACCTCAACAACAATTGTTTTATCACGGAGTCTGTTTAGGGTAATTTTACCCCGCCACGTGGTCCAATCAGAGGATGACACGTGTCAGCCCCAGGATGGCCCAAAGTGGACCAATCCCTGCTTGACACGTGTCACTCTAGAAATTAAGGGAAAAAGGCGGTCTTCAGGCCCAAATCCCGAGAAAGCCGTAAAGCGGCGCAGCCCACCACTGATTAGGGTACAGTGACCTAATCAGGGGCACAATTCCCAAGGACCCTATAAATAGGGAGATGTTCCTCTTTTTGAGGGGACGATTTTTACCATTTATTACACTTGCATTCTCTCACATCAGAGAAACACCTGAGCTTGGAATCCGAGCAGATACCCACCTAGATTTCCGTTCTCTTTATTCCGTTTTAAGTTACTAACTTGACCGTCGGAGGCGGAGCTCCACCCACCCGGAGTCTCCGTTATTTTGCAGGTACAGCTCAGCCGGATCAGACTTCGTGACGTAACTCTCCCGAGGGACAAAAACACCCAAAACATTTGGCGCCGTCTGTGGGGAGAGTACCTCGAAGATGGTTCAAGAGTCTGTACCACCCCCAACCGTCTGGGCGATGACCCAGAAGTTTTTACAGACCAGGAGGATGAGGATCCTCAGCTCGAAACCTTTACAGCCGAGGATGGCTCGCTCAGAATCAAGAGCATCCGGCCCAGAGATATTCTGGAGCGGGGTGCCTCCCAGGTGGGTCCGAGCCGACCCACTTGGCAGCCGGAAGGGGAAACCCAAACGGCCGCTGGATCAGCCCCTGTCACCCGAGACGAACTTATGAGATTCATGACAAGTTTCAAGGGTGAAATTAAAGAGCTGATCACCAAAAGCCGGGCTGGCCCAAGTAAAGGTCAGTCGGCGAAGAAGACTCCTTCAGAGAAGGGGAAGTCAGTCAGAGACCGGCAGCCCACTCCTCATCCAAAGGAGAAGGCAGCCGAGACCATTGATTTGTCAAAAATTCTCCTTCCTCGGAAGAACACCAATAACACTCGCCGGACTCAGCAGGCGGTGAGAAGTAAAAAATCAACTCTTGATGCCCGGGAGATCATAAACCGGAAGAGAAACCAATCGCTGTCCGAGTCGGCTTCAACGTCGAACTTTCCAAACAGCTTCAACAATATTTCTGCAGGGAGTGCACCCTCCTTGCATGAGAGCCAGACAGGCGGTAATACCGTCCATTCTGGCCCTCACATGATTGGAGCTGTACCGTATGTGCCTACTAAGGCTTACGGACAGTATCCTCCTCACTTCATGCAGCCGACCTTCTTTGGAGGTCAGGTGGCATATGCAAATGTCCAGCCCTTGGACTGGCAGCTTCGTCTGCTGCGCCTGGGTGAACAGCCTTCTGCGTTCACCCGGGAGATAACCGAGGCGGCCCAGCCAGCCAAGGTTAAGAATGTATTGGTTGGTACCTATGATGGTACCACCAATCCGGAAGACCACCTCATGGCATACACCAACCTCATGTATCTACAGGGGTTGGATGATGCCACTTGGTGTCGGTGCTTCCCGGTTACATTGAAGGGCATTGCCCAACAATGGTTTGGTAATTTGCCGGCCGGATCCATCGATAGCTTCAGGAAGCTCGCCTTCCTGTTTGCTTCCAACTTCTCAATGAACATCCCTGCTAAGAAAACAAGCCTTGATTTGAGCACTGTTAAGCAGGGAGAGAGAGAAGGGCTGCGCTCCTATGTCAGGCGGTTCAATCTGATAAGAATTCAGATTCAAGGACTGTCTGACGAGGTAGCTTTTACAGACTTCTTCAATGAGAGACGGGTCGACTTTTAAGTTCGACCTAGTCAGAAAATGGGCTTTCACTTTACAGGCGGCCCTGAGGGAGGCGGAAAGCTACATTCAAGCTACCGACCTCTGCTCGCCTGGTAACCAGTCGGACTCTAAGAAGTCCGACAAACAGAAAGACAGCCGGTCTGCTCAGCCGGCCAAAAACAAAGAAGAGAGCAAGAAAAGAAAAGAAGTCTGGGCGGTTACTGACTCTGACCAGCCGTCCCAGAAGAAAAAGAAAGAGTTTAAACCGTACGTCCCCAAGTACAAGTTTAATAAAGACTGCAACTCCATCCTCATGGAGGTAAAGGATCGGCTGTCCATTGAGAAGCCGAATCCTATGAAGAGTTCTGTCCAGACGCGGAACAAAAATAAATTCTGTCAGTTCCATGAGGAGGTCGGCCATGACACCAACGACTGCTTCAGTCTTCAGCGGGCGTTGGACCGTCTGGCTGACAAAGGGCTGTTGAAGTCCTACATTTCTAAGTCCCCAGCCGGGGCAAAAAAGAAAAACAAGGGTCAGTCCTCCAAGACTACCCCCCAGCCTGCTAGTAGCTCGGATACCGATAAGGAGCCGGTCTACACAATAGCAGGCGGGTTCTCTTGTGGTGGCCTACCATCCGGGGCACCAAGAGCCATCTTCGAAAGATGGACAAGGATGATGACGAGCAGGCGTCTGCAAGCACCTCCTTCCCAGACGTCTTGATTACTGAGAAGGATAGGGGCAGCGTCCGCCGTCCGCATGATGACCCGGTTGTCATTGAATGTAAGGTTGCCAAACAACTGGTTGGAAGAATCCTTATTGACACCGGCAACTCATCAGACATCATCAGCCTCCGGTGCTTGTAAAAGCTGAAATATAACGTCAGCAGCATGCATCCGGTCACCCACCCCTTGGTTTGTTTCGGGGGTGGGATGGTCTACCCAGCCGGAAGAATTGACTTACCCATTCGGCTGGGAGAGAAGGGCCAAGGACGACATATTATCGTCAGATTCTTGGTCGTTGAGAAGTTGACCGCCTACAACATTATCCTTGGCCGGCCGACCCTCAACGTAGCCAAGGCAGTAATCATCCCATCTCTCATGCTCATCAAGTATGAGAGGGATGACGGCACTGTGGGTTCCCTGAATGGGGATCAGAAGACGGCCCGAGAGTGTTATCTCTCAGCCGTCAGAGACACTGTGGCCTCAGACGGCCAGGAACCAATAGACCTTGACAATGTCAAGGATGCCGACCCTGCGCCTGTCCCACCAGCAGCCGGGAAGAAAAGAAAGGCACCTCTGCTGGTGGAAGTGAAGAAAGAGAAAAAATAGCAATCACTGACCGGAGAACGGTCAGATGAGCTCCGCCCTCAACCGGATGGTGAAAGTATTGATCTCGTTCTGGATGAAAGCCGTCCAGAACGTACTGTGAAGGTTGGGATGGTTGCTCATGCTACTTTGGGTGCAAGCTTGCACCTTCTGCTGAAGGAATTCAAAGACATTTTTGCCTTTGAAGTGGAAGAGATGCCAGGCGTCAGCCCAGATCTCGCTGTCCACAAACTCGCCGTGGACCCCAAAAAGAAGCCCATCCGGCAAAAGAAAAGAAACCACGGCGAGGAAAGAAGTCACGCGGCAGCTGCCGAAGTCAAAAAGCTGCTAGACGCCAGGTTCATCCGGCCCTGTAATTTTCCCGACTGGGTGGCTAATGTGGTCCTTGTTAAGAAACCAAATGGGACCTAGCGCATGTGTGTTGATTACACAGACCTCAACAAGGCGTGTCCAAAGGACAGTTACCCGCTTTCAAAGATCGACAGTCTGGTCGACTCTACAGCCGGTCACGCCTTGATGAGCTTTATGGATGCTTACTCCGGCTTCCATCAGATACCCCTGTAAAAGAAAGATCAAGAGAAGACGGCCTTCGTCACTGATTAGGGGCTATTTTGTTATACTGTGATGTCGTTTGGCTTGAAAAATGCGCTTGCCACTTTCCAACAGATGATTAATACGGTCTTCATTAATCAGATTGGGAGGAATGTGGAGGCGTACATTGATGACATGATAGTCAAATCCAAGCTACAGACGGATCACCTTGCTGATCTCCGAGAAACATTCACCACCCTCAGGCGGCATAGGGTTATGTTAAATCCTAAGAAATGCGTCTTTGGTGTTGAGTCTGGGAAGTTTCTCGGATTCCTGATTGATCAAAGGGGGATAGAGGCTAACCCTGAAAAGATACAGGCGGTGATAGACATGAAGTCACCCCGTTCTGTCAAGGAAGTGCAGAGGCTCACCGGCTGTCTGGCTGCCTTGGGGAGATTCCTCAGTCGGTCAGGCGACAAGTGCCTCTACTTCTTCCAAGCAATCAGGAAGAAGACTAGATTTGAATAGGGGGAGGATGCTGAGGCGGCATTCCAGAGGTTGAAAGAGCATTTACATTCTCTACCTAGGTTGGTCAGTCCTTTACCTAGGGAGACGTTGTACATGTACTTAGCCATCTCAGATCATGCCCTCAGTGCCGTTCTCCTTGCTGAGCGAGACGACGTGCAGCTCCCGGTTTACTTCATTAGCCATGTTCTTAAAAATGCTGAACTCCGGTATTCCATGGTAGAAAAATTTGGCCTTGCTCTGTATATGACTTTCAAAAAATTGAAGCCCTAGTTTCTGGCACACCCGGTGGTGATTTACACCGACCAGCCACTCAAGCGGCCAATGTCTACCTTGGACTCATCCGGGAGAATGTTGAAATGGGCTATTGAAATGCAAAGTCTTGAAATCACTTACGAACCAAGAAAGGCAGTGAAAGGTCAGGCGTTTGCCGACTTCATTGTTGAAATGACCCGTCCGGTGGCTCCGGATAATCTTGATCAGGTTTGGAAAGTGTATGTAGACGGGAGCTCTACTAAGAACGGCTGTGGTGCAGGCGTAATTTACGAGTCTCCTGAAGAGGACAAATTTGAGTATGCACTACGCTTCAAATTTCAAGCCTCTAATAATGAGGCGGAATATGAAGCCCTGCTAGCCGGCATTCGCATGTGTAAGGCGGCAGGGGCCATGAAAATTGACGCCTACTCTGATTCTCAATTGGTCGTTAGCCAGTATGAGGGAAGCTATGAGGCTACTCATCCGGCTATGATTAAATATCTTCATATAGTCAAAGAAGAGGTCGGGGCACTTGAGGAATTCCGTCTGAGTCAAGTGCCTAGGTCGGAAAACAACCAGGCAGATGCATTGTCAAAGCTGGCGTCTTCCGCCTGCCACGATACGCCACGGTCAGTCTTTTGGGAAGTTCTTGAAAAGAGAAGTATCTATGAGGATCCCATTGGAATTCTGGACCGAAGCTCTACCTGGATGGATGGCATCCGAACCTACCTTTCAGACGGTACACTTCCTGATTCGCCACAAGAGGCAGTCGTCCTGAAAAAGCGAGCTGCAAGCTTCGAGTTGAAAAATGGAGAACTCTTCAAGGCGGGGTTTCTGAAGCCTTTGTTGAAGTTTGTCACCCCAGAAAAGGGGAAAGAAGTTCTCGAAGACTTGCACTCGGGATTCTGCGCCTCTCATATAGGCGGCAGGTCCCTAGCCGTCAGAGCCAGACGACATTATTTTTGGCCCACTCTTGAGGCAGACGCCAAGGAATTGGTGAAGAAATGTGACAAGTGCCAAAAATTTGGCAAACTCATTCACCGTCTGGCTACTGATCTGAAGGCCATCCACAGCCCAATCCCGTTTGCAAAATGGGGCATGGACATTCTAGGTCCTTACACGTCTGCTCCAGGCGGAAAGCGTTACATCTTGGTGGCTGTGGATTATTTCACCAAGTGGGTGGAGGCTGAGGCGGTTAAAAACATCAAGACCTCGGACGTAATTTCCTTCATTTGGAAGAACATTATCACCCGGTATGGGGTACCTATGTCTATGGTGTTTGAGACGCCTCAGCTAAAAACTTGGTTGGGAGATCAGGGAATCTCAAGCTATTTTGCATCTGTTGGCCGGCCCCAAGCAAACGGCCAAGTTGAAGCCTTCAATAAACTCATCTCGGACGGCATTAAGAAGAAAATAGAAAGAGCCGGTGGCTTATGGGCAGAAGAACTAATCCATGTCCTATGGGCCATCCGAACAACAGCTAAAGGGGCAACCGGTGAAACCCCATTTCTCATGGTTTACAGTGCTGAAGCCGTCTTGCCCATCGAACATTACGAGCCGACTCTCAGAGTCATGCTATATGATGAAGAGGCAAACTGGGAAGCAATGCGCCTGGCATTGGATTCACTCCCAGAACGCAGGGGCAATGCCGCCTTACGTCATGAGATTTACCGTCTGAGAATGACTAGAGCCTACAACAAAAAAGTACACAAGCGTCCCTTGAAAGTTGACGACTTAGTGTTACGAAAAATGAAGGCAACCGGTAGGGCAAATGAGCTGGGAAATCTAACCCCAAATTGGGAAGGCCCCTACCGGATCTATGAGGAAGTGAGAGATGGCACCTACCGTCTGGAAACTCCAGACGGCAGGCGCCTACCTAGAACTTGGAATGTAGACAATCTAAAAAAGTACTACTTCTGAGAATGTAAACTTTTTGTAAACAATGAGTCAATTAATGAAGATTCAGACTTTGTTTGCAAAATTGGGTTATTGTTTGATTACCCATCCGGGTAATACCCAGACGGATTTTTCATTTACCTAACTAAGTTCGATACTTAGTAAAGGTTACATTTGTTTGACCGCCTGGGTAATACTCGGATATTCGGATTTCTTGTCTATTTAAGTTTGATACTTTGTTCATTTAACTAAGTTTGATTATCCGCCTGGGTAATACTCAGACGGATTTTTCTTTTACCTAACCAAGTTTGATACCTGGTAAGATTAAATAATTGCCTGTGCGTCTGGGTAATACCCAGACGGACTCGTTTGTTTTAACAACTAAGTTCGATACTTAGTGTAAATTCAATACTTCGACTAAAAACTAAGCACAAAAACGTTTAGTGGCTATACAACCGGTCTCAAACAAGACCAGAGGCTAAAATGGCCGGATGGTTGCTCATTTTATAAAATCGCCTGTCCCAACATGGACAAAGGCGTCCGGCGACACCCCTCCGGGTGCAATCGTCGCAGAGAACAGACTATTTGTCGGTTCTACGTACCCATGCAGACGGCAAAAATTGAACGACCAAATTGGTCAACTCATAGCCGTCTGACAGAAATGACCTGTAAAGAATGATCAAGTTGCCAAATACCGGATGCCCTGGGGCATCAGTCGGTCACCGGCTGAAGAACTCACTTAGGTTATTTATTCCAAAATTGCAATTCCTACCTCAATTGGGGCAAAGGAGTCGTGCAATGGCTATGAAATCTCTACCAAGACGGATAAGCACCGTCTGGGTAGTAACTGGAACGCCTGTCGGTGTACGGCTGTGCACTTGGTTTGGGGCAATCACTACTGTGATTGATTGACTTACAAACATATCATGCTCTTTGCAGCATCAGACGTTTTCAAGTCAATCAACCAACTCCACTTGAAACCAATCACACAGCCGTCCAGGGGCAAGGACAGCCAGACTATTGGTTAGTTAGGCAAAAAATCGCCGCATGCTTTTGATAAGTTAGGCAAAAATGAAAAATTAAAATTTGCACAAAATAAAAATTCAGAATGATCAAAATCGACTCAGTCGGTGCATTTCATAAAAGTCCACCCAACCAAACGGTTGTAGTGGATTAAAATGTTAACCGGACCCCGTCCGGGAGAAAGAAATTGTTAATTAACACGGCTCCACAGCCGGTAAATACAAGAACACTCGGCACGCAGGCCGAAAAAAAAAAGTTTTGGCACACTGCCGCTGAATAAAAGAAAGAATAAAAAGCAGAGATTGGCATACTGCCGCTGAATGGTCACTTCTGGCTTGCAGACGGTGCCTCCTGGTCCTCCTCCTTTTCCTCATCATCTGAGGGTATCTCCTGTGCTTCACCAGGACCAGGTAGCTCAGGCGCGGACGGCTCGTTGTTGGAGTTGACCCAGGCTTCGAAAGAGGCAGGCTCCGGCTCACCTTGTTCTCTCAAGTACACCACGTACTCGGCATAGCTGTGCGCCAGTGCCCAGACGCTGTAATCCGCGTCTAGGTATAAGGCAGCCCAGGCAATCTTCATACGGGCGTCATTGTCAGCGTCACTCTCAGCCTCCAGGGTTGCTGCAAAGTTTGTCTGAGCCTGAGCAGCCTCCTTCTCCAGCTTTTGAACCTTGGTCTTCAGTTTGGTGTTCTCTTCGGAAACACCTTTAAGTTTGCCAAGGTCCGTCTGGGCCTTCTTGAGCGCCTCATCAGCCTTTTTGGCGCTCTCATCCACCTTCTTCTGGGCCTCCTTCGCCTCCTTCTTAGCCGTCTCAGCATCCGTCGCCCGCTGCTTGGCCGCCTCCAGATCTGACTCCAGCTGCTGGATTCTAGACGCCTGTGTCATAATGATTGCTTTAGTTTCAAGTTCATTTACGATAGTCGAGTGCAAAGCAATATTATCAGCGTCTATGGCGGACTTTTTGGCCCTTTTTACCTCTTCCCGTTTGCGGGAATAAGGACGTTTGAGCTCGTCCACCCGCAGCATGGCCTGCAAAAAGTCAGGCGGTATAAGTATTGCAGGCGGGGTAAAACACTTGAAAAAAAAAATAAAATTGAATTGACAAGTTTCTTACCTCAGCCAGAAGGGATAGAATGCGTTCAAGATTGAACGTCTCTATCCCAGGGATACTGTCTTTATCCCTCTTCCGGACGGCTTCTAGCATGGCCTTGGCGTGCTTCTGGACGTCTGGCCAGTGGGGAGATTGATCTGCACCACAATCAATACGTGATGAGTGCGAAACTAAGGCAGCACCTATTTGTTGCCGGCCGTCTGAAGATGACGTCTGTTGAGAGTGGGATTTCACCCGTAAAGGCCACCCCAGCTCAAGCGGGGATTCAAAAGGGTTCTTACCTTCAGAGCCGGCCAAGCGAGAACCGCTTGCAGGTGTGGTGAACCCCGCGGCTGCTGATAAGGGGTTGACGAGATCAAGGCACAAGCTGCCGCCTATCTTCTCGTTTCGCCCCGCTATCCGCATCTGTTGATGCCCGGCTGAGGCGCCAGGAGTTGACGCAGAGGTGGATTTTTTGATTTTGTTGAGAACGGCAGGGTTCTCCTCCCTAGCCCGTTTGAGTTGTTTCTCAAACGACTTTCCAACCTCTCCTCCCTGCAAAAATAACCAAAGTTACGGTTAGCATCCGGGAAAAATGATTTTAAAAGATCAACTTATGAAAGGGTTAGGCGTTAGTTACCTTGGCTTTGACCTCAGCCGCAGCCTTTTCCGCAAGCGCCTTGCGGATGACAGCAGAGGATCGCTTAGGAGTCTTCTCCGACTGCAACATTTTTAATGCTTTTTCTTCAAAAAGAGAAGTTGGTCAATATCATAAATCAATTCTAATAAAAAGCTACTACATACGGATATAAACTCAGACGCATACGTTTGGTAAACATGTGTCCTAGCCTGCAGGCGACTAGGAAACACTCGTCCCTGAACCAGACGCTCTTGGGGATCCAGTTCTTGGGAACTTTTATTGTTTCCCCGGTTGACAAAGTTGCGTCTGTGAGGCCGAAAAAGTCTGCCTCAATGATCTTGTCAAAATCTTCCTCTGGGATCCGGGGAAGAGCGCACTTTTGGCCCAACAAGTCGGGCTTCTTATTGTACAGACGGAATTCGTAATTCTCCCGTCTGGTTAGAGCTGACATCAGGTAGAACCTGTGCTTCCAGCCGTCGAATTTCGAGACCTTGTCCAAGGTCATCATATATTGGGGCTGTGTGGTTAGAGTGTACCACGCCCTCCAGCCGCCTGGGCTTCTGCTAAGATAATTCATACTAACAAAAGCCTCCCAGCCGGGGTTAAGCCCCTGGAACTCACAGGCGGCAACATACCCCAGAATGTTTGTCCAAGAGTTGGGGGTAAGTTGCCAGATTCCGAGGCCGTAGCCTCTCAAAATTGCCTTCACCGCGAGGGTGAAAGGGAAAGCGGAGACCAGCCTTGAACGCCGCCTCATAACAGCCAAAATAGCTGGTGCCATTCTCAGGCGGCACCCGGATCCTATACCCGTCTCTTAGCGGGTGCATTTTAGTAAAATTCTTCAAGTTTTCCTCCATTTGGATCCGGTCCTTGGAGGAGACGTGGATTTTGAAGGGATCATCCTTCTCGTTCCACTTTTTCTTTTCTTCCTCCTCGCTATCCGGAAGCGGGGGTAAGTCGTCACTGCTCTCAGAGGTAGAGGCGGAGTTGTCGCTCTCCGTCTCCTCCTCACTTTGATTCAAGGGGGCAGAGGCGGCCTCGTCGCCACCTTGGTCGCATTCCTCCAAGAAAGAATCAGCAGGAGTTGAAGGGGCGCGCGGAGGGGATCTCTCCAGAGCCGTCTGGCCTCCCTGACAAGACGTTTCTCCCTCAGGCGTTTGGCCGCCTGAGCCTTCGCTTTTGTAATTTGGATCAGTTGTCGTCTGCATTGTCCGAGCCATGGTGTCCTGCACAGACACATAACTGGTCGGAATCCAAGGCAAAGGGTGGTCCCAACACCCTGAGACGGCACTCCCAGTCCTAGACTCAGCCGTCCCTGGTGACCGGCTGGACTCTAACCTAGGCTGTGCCGTGTGTGTTGGTGATGCATCCATTTATTGCAAGAATTATGTACAAGCGGTGAAAAAAGAAAAAGAGCTGAGAGAGACAGAGACGGTACCTTTGGATGTGATATCTGAAGGAAGGCGGATTCGGCTGGGTTGATGGAGAACAAACTTTCTTGCTTGCGCCTGACTCAAACGGATGACTTCTGCTCTCTCAAAGTTTTTTCTCTAGAAAGTTTTTGTAAACGTACAAAATTATGAGGGTAAAACGGCTATATATAGAGGGTAAATACGGGGGCATTTCCGTAATTTACTCGGAAGGTGAACGGTTACTCTTTAATGGTAAAATTACCACCAACCGGAGCGTGACATGTGTCACAGATGCCACGTGGCGTGCCACGTCACATCTGTGAGGGGCAAATGTTTAGGGTAATTTTACCCCGCCACGTGGTCCAATCAGAGGATGACACGTGTCAGCCCCAGGATGGCCCAAAGTGGACCAATCCTTGCTTGACACGTGTCACTCCAGAAATTAAGGGAAAAAGGCGGCCTTCAGGCCCAAATCCTGAGAAAGCCGCAAAGCGGCGCAGCCCACCACTGATTAGGGTACATTGACCTAATCAGGGGCACAATTCCCAAGGACCCTATAAATAGGGAGATGTTCCTCTTTTTGAGGGGACGTTTTTTACCATTTATTACACTTGCATTCTCTCACATCAGAGAAACACCTGAGCTTGGAATCCGAGCAGATAACCACCTAGATTTCCGTTCTCTTTATTCTGTTTCAAGTTACTAACTTGACCGTCGGAGGCGGAGCTCCACCCACCCGGAGTCTCCGTTATTTTGCAGGTACAGCTCAGCCGGATCAGACTTCGTGACATAACTCTCCCGAGGGACAAAAACACCCAAAATAGAGTCCATAATTCACCGCTTCTATCCCTGTTACATCAACATTTCCTCTTATCGCAAGGTTTCCCAAAATGGTCATTTCTCAATCACAACTCACACTCGAGAAAAACTTGCGTGCATTTGCTTCTCTCTAAGCATCAACACGTTTTATTACAGATGTTCACATTGTCCTTTCCTTCCCATTCTTAGAATTCACCAAAATACCTTCAATGAAAATACTGAATTCCAAAAGTCCATGGAAATTATAGGTGATTCATTATCCCAAAAGGCAAAATGAAAACTCGAATCGTCCAAACCTTGTCATAAGCGCCAAATTCTAAATATCCTCTTTCGAATATTTTTACTTAGTAGTTCTATCCTCAAGTCTAATCTCGAAATTATATTTGCTCCTTTCATTTGATCAAACAAATCGTCGCTTTAAAGCAAAGGATAATTATACTTCTTTGTCACATTGATCAATCCCCCATAGGCACTTTACAGACACTTCCATCCCTTTCTTTAACAATTACATGCGCTCTCCAGGGCGATGTAACCTTCTTTCAATGACTTCAATAGTATCTTTCAATCCCCTTTAAGCAATGCAACATTAACCCTTTCTCCACACGCAAATATGTCCATATAATACCTCCAACTTCACTTAACCTTTATATCCTTGCTTATATTTCCCATGCTTACATCTTTCCTCCAATTAAATCCATAATCTTTCTTCTAGCATCCCTTGAATAAATCTCGTGACCCCTAAATAATCTCAACTTCAATCACCTCATATACAATCCTTACTCAAGTTATTTCAACACATCTCAATCAAATTCATAAATCTTGTCATAAACTCTTTCTCCTTTATGACATTTTTACATCCATAGTTCAATATTCTCGACACTTTCAAGTATACAGCGTCTTCATAATTCAAATTTCCTTAAGTTTCAAGAGTTACTCAAGCCGCCTTCAAGCTTTTTATCATTTCCAAAATATTCCTTTAAAGCTCTTTAGCCATTTTGTTGAACTTTCGCCTACCTTCTTTCTTGATTTGATTCCTTATCTTTATTTTTGATCTCACCTTTCTTTTAGCTAATATATGAATTGATTATTTATAATTCAATTCAATCAAACTCCCAAAGACTTTATGTCTTTTAAACTCATAGTTCGCCATCCTTCAACTCATTCCCTTAAGTTTAAAGCAATATCATTTCCTTGAATACCGAGAGATCTTAACAACTTGGAGTACTTCTCGAAACCAAGTAATCTTTTCATTTCCACTTAATTAAACCTCACTATCTTTTCTTTCTATCTGCATGAAAAACTGGTAAAACTTATTTCGGGTTTGTTATCTCAAACATCTCCAAATAGGATCGGATGTATTCATAACTTGTTCGATCTCACTGACATGTTAAAAATCAACTCTCTCCAATACTTACCATACAAACTTTTATTCACTCTCAAATTCTCAATACACAAATTGTTTTTAAACAACTTGTATAACTCTTTAACTCAACCGTCAAAACTTCAGGAATTGATCTCCCTTTGGTATATATATAGTTTTCACTTCTTAACACAATCTTGTTTCACCTTTTTCCAACTATGGGATTGTTGGTGGTTATATCATCCTTGCCTCCTTGGCAATTTGTCAAGCTTGCCTTACTACCTTGTTCAAATAATTCCATTACTAAAATTGCTTCTTGTTACCATACTTTCTTGATGATAAAACTTGTTGCTATATAGGTTGGGTTGAAACACTTAGCTTCCTCTTATTCTAATCAACTAACATCAACCACTAAACTCAATCAAGAAACAATTATCATTTAATACGAATTAAGGTTTGAGGTAAATTTTTTTATATGTCCTCATTCCCAATAATTCAAATACATAAAATCTTGATTGATAAACAACCAAAATTCATATACTTAAACAAACAATCAAAAAAAAAAATCCCCATTAATTGCTACTCACAAAGGGAAGAAAGAAATTAGTAGCTTTTGGAAAACAATAGAAATCATAAGGTTGTTGAACAACTCTAAAAGATTAGGTGAATAATTTAAGAATTTTCTCCAAAATGATAGCATTGCTACCCATAATGATTCCTTGAAGTAAAATAATTATCCTCATATCCCAAGTGAAAGAATAAATACTCATAACTCCTAAATAACATATGTCAATATTCTCAAGGTTGAACATGTGACAATGTATTTAAGGTCCAACATAACAAGAGTCCTCAATATTCCAACAAGAACTAACTTCTCAAAACTCCAATCATATATTAAAATATATATGCTCAATTCTCCATCCCAAATTAAACAACTTTAATCATAAGAAATGATAAGCCACTAAGCTTAAAATGTCAAACTTCAATTGATCCGCATTGAGTATCCCTCAACTCATATAATAACTTTCATCATTACTCATCTCTAATCAATTCCTATGCTCACCTCTCTTGGGCTCTTGTTCAATTTCGATTCCAATTCAAACTCATACTCAAAGACAAAACATATTCCTCAGAATAGATAATATCCCAAATGATTTCATCCTTAAGCTCCTCAACCATATGCATTAAAATCAACTTGGTGTCTCCATACACAAGTGTACAAAACTCAAATTACTCATTTTTAATATCTAGACAACGTATCTTAACAACAAATTATCCCAAAAACAATACTCACATTCATGTGATGATGTGCATCCAATATTTCTTCGAAAATACATCTCAAATAAGACCATTGAAGCGAACCATCCTAACATAAGCAATTGAACTCTCAAAATCCTTAACATTCCTCAAAATTATCATCATAGAAACTCACAGGGTATAGGTTTAGGTATCCTACAAGAAAACGGGATTAACTACCAATAGCAAACCCTTCCAATAACCATGTAATACAGTTCTTGCAGAAAATTAAGTTCGATGTTCAATCAAACAATCTTGATAGCTCACATATAATGATTCACATATTACATGTTGTCATCAATAAACATTTAGTCATACAACATGCTTGAACACCTCTTAAAAAAATATATATGCACATAGGAAAGAAATTAAATTCTAGCCTATATGCCCTTTCTTCTCCTACCCAAGCTCACCAACATGCTTATAAAAGCTTTTAACACATATTTCTTACCTCAATCCTTGTTTTCCTGCAACATGAACAAACTAAAAAATATTTTTGACTCCTTTTTTTTTTTTTAAAGAAATTCAAAAATAAGCTTTGAAAAAGACAGAAAAATTTTCGGCTTTCTTAAAAAAAATTCGGAAATCCTTAATAAAAAAAATTCGGATGTTCTTCATAAAAAAAAAATTGGTCATTCCTAAAATAAAAACAAAAATAAAATTCAAAACAATTTAGTTTAACACCGTTTAATTTAATAAGCACTTGGCCAAGTTTTAAAACAAAACACTTTAAAATACATTTTTATTTGCTTTAGTGGTAATAAAATCTCAACCTGGCTTTGATACCACTTTGTAACACCCTAGAAATTCCTTTCTTTTAAAATACCTGTTTTGCCCTTTTTAAAAATTTAAATAGGAATATCTAAGATATTATCGCCACCGTGAAAACGGCTAAGGCAACCATCAAAGACACACAGCGGATTTCAAAACCATTCAAAACAGGTTAACTTTAAAAGTCAACCAACGAAAGTAAAGTCAAAACCAAAGTCAAAGGATGTAAAATAAAACCATCCTACAACTTGGAACCATTGTAGGTCCTTATTAAAACCAAAACAACTTTAAAACTTTTGCATTAGTCATGCATGATAATAATATCATAAAAAATTAAAGCATTAAACACATCATAAACTAATGGAAACTAACATGATTCACTCTTCACTCATGCCCCGTCATGAATATACTTCAATACCTGAAAAGTTTATCTCTACTTGTCCCCACTACTCTCCATTAAAAATGGGTCATCATAGGGCCAAGATAAAGACATGGCCAAACACACAAACACACACAATCAGCAAAGCTGAGTACATAAGCGTAAATAAACACACTAACATGCTTTCACCTATCAACACACACTTACCTCAATGCACCTGTTTACAAGAACACACAAAAATCAACAAGACACTTTAACTAGACACTGGATAATTCATTTAGCGTTGATTACGCATCGAACGGGTTTCCAACTATACCTCCCCCCAAATAAATTGAGGTTAACTGACACGACAGCTAACCGTGCCAGTGACAAAACCACTCAAAGGTGGCGGAATTCCTACGCATAATAATAAATAAAAAGGAATGCACAGCGTCCTGTATTCCATTAAAAGTTATGGTTAAATATAAAACCCCATAACTCCCCCATTGTTCATACTCAAGGTATATATGTTCCAAGAGATTTGGTGCGTAATCTCTTTCACTTTACGTTATTTACATGTTATTGGACTTGGTGATGACTCTCAAAACATAATAAATCAATCAACAATAATTATTCAATCAACCAAACATACCAATTTAATTCTTGAATAATTAGTGACCACATATTATTTAATGTTGAACCCTTTCTAATTCTATCTCAGTGTCAAAGACACCTTAAACGCATAAAGCGCCAAAAATTCTATCCCTCGGTGTTAAAAACACCTTAAGTGCACAAAGGCACCAACATATAATTTATCCTCGTGTACATAGACACTTATATAGCTCCTTCCTCATGCTTAAAGCATCAATAAAAATTATTTGAACCATAATAAAATTCCTTTTCAATATTCCAAACATAATTAAACATGTAGTTTAATTAATCATGCATTCTAACATGCCATAAATAAAAGTGTGGTTCAAACACAACATGCCCAAAATATAATTTTCCAATCCATAAACCATCACAATAATTCATGCTTCACCATTCAATCACCAACACCATTAATTCACAATTCCATACATAAATCTTAGCATGATACTACTTGTAATTGATTGAAATGAAGCCTTGCATGATTCTACATCAACAAAATATGCTAAGTACGCAAACGTACCTTAATAAAGAACTTAAAATAACCGAGTACTCTACAACAATTCTCGAACCAAGTCTCCTACATAAAGGGACAATAATACTATATTAATTACCCTTGTATACACAATTTCCAGCTACTTAAACTCACTTTAAATAACTTATAATAATCTGAAAATTATTTAAAAACCCCTAATTAAACTCCTTTTTAATGGATAATCACACCCTTTTATTAAAAATCACAATTATACTACTTTAAATAAAATTCCAACATTTTAAACTAATCAAAAACCCTTTAAAACTTCATCAAAATACATCTTTATACTTAAATTATCCATAGAAACATTAAATTATCTCTTACCCCTTTTAAACTCAAGGATAAAATTTAAAGCATAAATAAAAACTTCGTTAAAAATCAAAAACTGCTCGAAAACCATATTTAGAGGCTGAATTTGGCCACGAGAGGGTGGTACGCACTACCAAAGGTAATGATTCTTTCTTAAAACGTTTCCACACGAAAAACACTACTTTTTTTTTATCAAAATCGGAGGATTTCAGAACCTGATCGGGATTAAAACGGGATTAATATTAACGAACGGAAATCTAATAATTAAAACATGAATTTACGTGTTCAAAATAATCTGGAATTAAGTTAAACTAATAAGTAGTTATAATCACCAAAATTTCAAAACAGCATTAATATAAAAGCCCTAAATCAATTATTCATAAAAACCCTAAAATCATGATTTTCAATAATTAAAAACCCTAGGTTATAAAATTTACAAAATCTGAAAATTATAAAGTTTAATCATCAAAATACAATTTGATACTAATTAAATTAATTTCAAACAATAAAATCAAAACCCATAAATCAATAATAATAATTACACAAATTAATAAAACAAAGGAGAGAGAAAATAAGACTAACCTTTTTGTGTGGGAAATTTTTGGGGATTCGTGGGGTATTTATAGAGTAGATAGTGTAGGGTTAAATTTGGGCTTATAAAAATGTGGGCTTGAGTTATGGGATAGGGCTTAAGTTATGGGTTTTGGAATGGGTTATTCCAATAAGAGTATGTAGGAATAATTTACATTGCCCAATAATTAATAAACGTTTGGCCCAAAACATATTTTACTTTTATAAAACTTTATATTTAAAATACTTTAACCCTTTAAAATATTTAATTAAAATACTTGAGCCCTTGACAATAAATTTATTAATACTTAAATATTTTATAAAAATACATAAAAATACAGGGTATTATAAACACATCTAACAAAAATAGATCAGAAGAAAAATAAATCAAAATAGATACCAGGACGAACTACATACTCCCAGTACAAAAATAGATCGATTCAATTATCCCACAAACACCACAAATAGAACAGGAATCCCTAATTCAACATTATAAAATGCACAATTAAATAAACACACAAACAGCAATCCCTAATTTTACATTGTCAAATGCGCAATTAAATAATCAAAAATACAGCAATCCCTAATTCAAGATTATAAAATGTTCCATTACTAACTACCGATACCACCAATCCCTATTTTCACCATTACAAAATCAGACAAACACCAATCCCTAATATCACATGGGGGACAACCACTCAATCTCTCAAAAAAAAAATTGCCAACAAACTATAAATTGAAAAAACAAACACGACAACCGAACTAAATCAGAGACAATATCAGTTCAAATTTCAACAACAACTGAATTATTGAGGCGATGTCAAACATAAACAAAATTCTTAATAATCCACACTCATTCATATTTCAATCACTTGTCCTCATTCAACTCAACGAAACATCAAGCCACATGCAATTACCCATAACCCTAATTCGTAAAATAAGGTAAATAAATATTTTCAAAACACCCATTTCATGGAAAAATACATATGCAATTACTAGTTACTACTATTAACAACAATTTAAACCAAAAAATTTACTTAACCACTAACAAATACCAGAACTTTAAACAAAAATAGCAATTTGTAAAACATTTTCGGCAAAGTATACAATTAATTCGAAAATTCATACAAATTCAGATATAAAATATAAATTACCAACCTTAAAACCCAACATATTAGGGCTCCAACTCCAGAATTCCGCTACCCACCTCTCCAACTAACCGAACAAGCCGCGCATACGCCACGCCCACCAAAGATCGAGGATTTAACTTACCGAAGATCAACGATTTAACTTAAGAAGTAATCAATCCAAATTAGGGGAATCGAAAAATCGAGAACTTAGAAGCAGAAAGAAGAAGAGAGAGACGGAGAATGAAAACAAAGAAGAACACTAAATGAAGGAGAGAGACAGACTGCCTAACAGAGACAAATTAAATTAGGGCTCATTTACTAAGAACAATATAATACTATTTTTTTTGCAAGTACAGAAACAGGATGCCACATAGCAGAACGGAGGTGCTACTTAGGAATTTTCAAAAATCATGTGAAAAGACCAGCGTGCTCCTCGTTATGTATTTCCTCATACATAACTAACCTCCCTTTGAAAGCCCTCATTTTAATACTCTTTAACTCGTACTTGCTAAATTGTTGTTGGCAAGTGGGTAACTGCTTATGATCCGTAAGAAGCTAAGAACAAAGAAGCCATTCGCTTTTTCCAAAAAAAAAAAAAAAAAAAAAAAAAAAAAAAAAAAAAAAAAATAGCTTGACTAAAGTAAATATTTGGGAATTTATTTTGGCACACCCTTAATTGATTTTGACACACCCCTATGTTTTGGGTGTGCCAAAATCAATTTCCTAAATATTTTTTTCGGCATTGACTACTAATAGTTATATAAATCGACGTGATTTGGCCAGGTATTGTTTTAATGTCTTGTTCACTTCATCACATTAAAAAAATATATTCAGTAAATATAATTTCAATTCAATAAAAATAAATTCAGTTCAATAAATATAAGTTCAATTGAGCAAAAATAATTTTATATGAAATTAATAACTTCAAAGAAAAATATAATAACAAAGCAGTAAAAATAAAATTATTTTAGTAAAATTAATTTAGTAAAATTAATTTCAATTCAGTAAAAATAATTTAAGTTAAGTAATAATAATTTACTTTGGTAAAAATTATTTTGGTTCAGTAAAAATAATTTTAGTTTAACAAAAATCAGGTGGATTGTTAAATATCGCCCTCAAATATCTAACTAACGCCCGCAAAATAAAATAAAATTACGTATTTATCCATATAATAACGATTATATAAATAATTAATTTTATCTCAATTTCACATTTTTACTGTACACAAAACTTTTTACCGTTCTCTCTCTAGTGGTCAACGGCCACTAACACTCATCGAATAACCACCCCAGCCACCGTGAGTTTCAAAATCAAACAAATTTTAAATTTTGCAAAATCTAATTCGTTAGATCTTATGGACAACGACAAAATACCAGAAACACAACCTTAGAAGCTCGCCAAAGGCTCGTCGAACCGTACGGAATCGGTACGTCGCAATAATTGTTTTAAAAAATTCGAAACCCAAGAAACGCCTAGAATTTTCGAATACCCTAGGCTAAACGCCTAGTTTTTTCGAAACATCCACTAGTAGAAAAACGTTCATTTGCGTCGCTCATTTATAGAGTATTTGTGTCGCTTCTATGAGCGACGTAAATGCTCCGACACAAATGACTTTTAAACCATTTGCGTCGTTCCTAGGCGCGACGCAAATAAGAGTTATTTGCGTCACTCCTATTTACACAAGTGACGCAAATGACAGTTATTTGCGTCACTCCTATTTAAATAAGTGACGCAAATGACAGTTATTTGCGTCACTCCTATTTAAATAAGTGACGCAAATGACAGTTATTTGCGTCACTCCTATTTAAATAAATGACGCAAATGACAGTTATTTGCGTCTCTATTTTATAATGGAGTGACGCAAATAACTCATTTTAGCAACTTCTTATTTTTAATTTGCGTCACTTGCTGAACTACTGAGTGACGCAAATGGCTTGGTAAACAATTTAAAATCAAGGTATTTGCTTCACTTGTTTGTTAAATGAGTGATGGAAATGATGTAAATTTTTTTTAAAAAAAAAATTATATTAATTGCTTGTATATGTTTGTAGTACCTGTTTCCCTTGGTAGTGGTATAACGTAATATGCAATATTATATTAATGAATTCAAAAAACTAAAATTAAAATGCAATATTATATTAATGAATTCAAATGTAAATTTAGACAGAGTTTACTTTGTATTTTGGCCTACCCATAAAATTGGGAATGACGACATTATGTCAACAACCTGTACAATAAGTTTACATCTTAATATCATTGATATTATACTCATTACCCAACACAATCACCAATTTACCAAATTCATTCATGTCAAGACTAAGATATACCACAAGAGTCCAACATTTTCTAAGTTTAAATCTAAAGTTAAACATTACATATAAAATACTCTGCCAAAATATCTCGAACCTCATTTATCTCCACCTCGGTATACGGTGTACTTCTTGAAAAATCCTATCAACACAACAAAAATACAAGAGGAAAGTTTGTAAGAGGAATTGGACTAGCGTTGCACAAATCAAAATTTTTAAACCACGAGCTTAAGAAAGCCTACGGGTCAAACTCACCTGATACCTCCTACTTTTAGAAGGTTTAAGAGGCACCTCAACCAATCCGCCAAAAACTGCACCACCTCGATCACCAACCACCTGTCCAAAATTCCACCAGATCATGATGAAAACTAAGTTTTCCAAGAGCAAGATGATAAGAAACATTCCTAAAGTTACGTAAGATGCAACTGGCTAGTGAAAAAGTGTTTGTGAAGATGAGTTTATGTCATATAATGTTCAATTGTTCACCAGAATCATCACTCAAATATAGTGAATGCAAATTAAGGAGCTAAAAGGCTGAAAACCACAATCAGAAACACATTAAATTTCAATTGTCCAATCAATCTTTCACATAGATGAATCTTTCTTCCGATTTAAGGACTGTTCAAAAGCAAAACTACTTCAATTAAAAGGGTACGACACGGATGTGAAACAAAGCCAGACCTTTTACACCAACACACACAATGCAAATTGTAAGATGAATATCTTTGGTGAACAATCAACTTTCTGAGGTATTGGAATGAGTGGAAGAGTTTTAGGCTTGTATTATAAAAAAAGGGGTATAAAGGTCCTTCAGTTATTGTTCACTAATAGTATTTCTTAAAATAGAGATAGGTAAATAATAAGTGGAAAAGAAGATACCAGCAGACTCAAGCCAGTGTAGAACATGCTTTTTCGGTACAGGGTTGAGAGTGATATGCCATGCTTCCATGTGCTGCAGGACTCAATAGAACAGTCAAAAAACTATCATCAAACACTAGATAGTGAACCAAACAAAAATTTCAGAAACCAAAAACTAAATGCATTAGGACAATGATCCCACACCTGTAGAGCAACACCCACTTCCTCCCTTTGACAAGTGATGGAAGGGAAGCATATAGTATGATCTGGTTTTTCTGCAAAAGAAGCAATGACTTATCAGAGATGTCTAGGAGTTCAGCTACATTCTTTATCGGCCTTATATTTCCTCCATCCGGACTTCCATCATTACCATCAGTTTTAGCTTCAGACTTAGGCATTCTCTCCGATGCTTGATTTCGAAACCATGCTAGTCTGGCAGCATAATTCATAGCTTTACCAATAGATTGTCTCCCCTTATAAATCAACCCTCTCATCCCACCACTCTCTCTCACAAAACCCGCATTTTCGGGTTTTGCCTTTAAAGGTTCAGGTTTAATTTCAGCTCTAATTTCACTTTCAGGTTCAGATTCATCTTTTATAGGTTAGTTAATATTATTCTACTGCCTGTCATCCCTTTTGGCACTAAAGTAATCATCTTTTAAAAGAGAATAAAGGAATGGAGTGAAAGATGAGGTATCAGGTCCATCAACTGAAGTTATAGAACCCTCTTCACAAATTTATTCAAGCTGACTTTCCTCTAAGTCAATATAATTATTCTCCTAAAAGTATAAACAAAATGGATTAATTAATGCACATTTAAACAAAAACCCACAATCCTAATTTCCATTAAGATAAACCCTAAAGCATAAAAAAATTACAAAAATACAAGAACTTATGAAATGGGGAAATAGAAAAATATATTATACCAACCACAAAAAATAAGTTAATATTACAAAGAATGGAGAAAATATATATACCACATGTAAAGACAATGTCGTATGTGCACTACCGCCTCTATCGTTTGTCCACAATAAAAAAACTCGTGCAACTTGAGGAATTCACTGCCGTATAATTGAGAAATCTGCCATATAAAATTACATATATTATTAAACCAACAAAATTCAATCACATTAAAATTATTTTCTAATGAACTAACACTAAACCTGAAATTAAACTAAATCCTTGTTCAAGTCAGGGACATTCTATCTACCATGAAAAATTTGAACATTAAGCCAAGACGCAATCTTTCCTTGGGTAAAATCGACTTCACAAATTCACCAATGTTGCTTTAAAAATTACTGTTTATTTAATTTGCTCGAATTTCCTAGGGTTTTTGGGGGAAAAATTAATAAAGTATTCAGACAATAATTCTCTGCACTACTCGAATAATCTGCCAGGAATTTTGATTGATTTTTTTTGGGGTTTCTAGGTGTAGACACCTAAAAATGTCTCCCCAAAACCAAACCCGATGATGAACAACTTTTTACCGACATTATTGGTCGGGTTGAGTATTTAATCTTTGGAGTGCTTAAATCCATGTTCTATCCAATACATTTCATAAACCAATCCACTTCCTAGCTCATTTTCCCTATAACTACCCCCCTCCTTTCCGCAGTTTGGGGCATCAAATCATTCTCTCATTCTCTTTTTTACACCAAAAATCATTCCATTCTCTCTCTCCCATATTATAAGCCTTAAACCTATATTCCTAATTGCACCATTCTTCCCTTAAGCACTCCAAGGAGTCCATACTTAACCCGAGGTTCCATCCTTAAACCAAGGCGTGAAAGGTACACATAACTGAGGGTTTGGACCAAATCAAATATACATTTATTTAATTTAATTTTCATTTGATTTTTATTATTGAAGTTACTAACAATTTATTCATGATGTAGCAATTTAAAGGAACGCGCAGAATGTGAGTAATTAATTAATTACTCTTATTTTATTTTAATATTGCAAGTACCATGATTAGGTTATTTTATATTTGATTTGACTAACGCTATTATTGTTAAATTGCCTCCAATATTAATGTTAATTCTATTATATTTTTTATGATCACCATTTTGCATGTTTAAAGGGAATATGTAATTGAAAATCATACCTAATAAGATAATTTGGACAACCAGTTTAGGTTCCTTTTTAATTTTGTTATTAAATCAAGTGATCACTAATATTATAGAATTATATGTTGCATTGATATTCAACCAATTTAGTCTAATAATAGTTTAGATCAAATTGAATCTTTGTTTGCATGCCTTTGAGATCGCAGGAATCACTTTTCACAATAAGAATCCAGTAGAGGCCAATACAGGCGAATGTAACTCCATGACTCACTTCGTACCATCATCCCTGATCCTCCTTTCACGGTTCCGAACCATATGGTGTTAGTAATCTCATGGATTATGAAATGGGGTGTAACTTTAACGGGTCACTCGTTGTTGCCTATCGTTGTCCCTTTATCATGGTTGCCTTTTTATGATCCGTGAACGGTTTACAAGTTCATGAAAAACTTGTTGGCGGCTCCCTACTTTCCTTGTCCCTAATCGTATATGTCAATTCCCACTTCCTATGAGTGCTAAGTATATTCACAACATACTTTAATGTAGGCGCACTTCAAACGACGCCTACAATTTGGCGACTCCATTGGGAAGGATTCTTGGTTATTTACGATTTGAGTGATCGGTATTTAATTGAGATGAGTGGATGAGACTTGAAAGATTATTGAAAAGTATTCATGTGATTAATTTGGAATTTTTGCATATGCATAGACGTTTTAACGTCGTATCTCAGGTCTGTCCCGTAGGAAAAATTGAATAACCTGGTCGTGAACGAAGAAAACAGAGGCACCGGTCATATTTCCTGACTGTCGCACCACGGCAGAGCTTACCGTGTCACGGCGCTGGGCACCGTCACGCGGTGTTTGGCACCGTGACACGGTAGATTTTGCCGTGTCTCGGCAGTCTCGAAATTTGTCCAGTGGCTTATTTCTCTTCTCACAGTCTGCTTCCTTCGATTTTTCTAAAAAAAGTGTTTGTTCTACATACGTCTTAGCCCCGGAGGATTTAAGCTCTATCAACCCAAAAACGTTCATGGTAATAAGGGTTCATCCGAGTTTTTAAATCCACCCAAACCATGGACTCGAGTTCGATTTCATTACAAACTCGCGAAGCCGCCCGTTAGCATACACCCTCAAGGGAGGCTGCCTTGCTAACGCGTCCAAACTCTTAACGATGGTACCCTATTGACACCAAATAAACCTGACTATAGTCGAACACAGAACTTGACCTTAGGTTGCGAACTCTTCTTTGCATCATTGTGCCTACGTGTTCTATGTGTGCATATTTGATCGTTTTGATCTTAACCTTAACGATCTTTCTTTGTCTATGGTGGATTATTTTATGACTAACGATTGCCAATGGAACGTACTCACTTAGTAATTAGCACAAACTCTAAAATTAACGGGAAAAAAAAAAACTGGAACTGATTACCGTGGCACGGCAAAAAATGTCGCGTCACGGCAATCACTACCGTGTCACGGCAGCCTGTACCGCGCCACGGTGCAGGTTTGCTATGACACGACAGTTGCGCCGTGACACGGTGCCAAAGTATAAGTCCAGTCAGCCCCTATTTTGGTCTTCCGTGCTAATTTGGTCCACGTGTCAGTCACTGTTCACATGTTCTAGCCATACGATCATACCACGAGTCTTATATATAACATCACTTAATCACTCACAAATCAAGTATAGTCCACACACTTTCTTTATGTTCCGACTTGAGTCGTGCACCATCTCGTTTATGATCGTATACTAGGTTCATGCACCTTTTTTTTCGTCATAATAAAAAATGAGTGGAGTTTATTCTCACCTGTTTTCTAATGTCTATTTTTTTCCTTCCTTTCCTATCTTGAGCATTGAGTCCAACAATTAAGTGAATTGTTTTATTTCACAGTACTTGGTCAAGAGCAGGGGTAGATTAATACGGTTTGCGTCATTATCGCAATAATCTCTTAAATCCAAGAGGCGTTCAAAGAGAACTTTGCCATCTCCACATTACTTTTCACCTTTCAATGGCCACTAAGGAATATGTTGAGAATGTCAACAAATCCATCGAGGCACTGTCTGCCATGATGGAAACCCTTACCACTAGGGTCACTACCATGGAACAAAACAAGGTCACTGTTTCCACCCTGGACAAATTAAAGGAACAAATAAGTAAGATTTATGAGGATTTCACTTATGTGGAACAGCCTCCTACTCCTTTGGATGTGAAGGACGGGCTCCCTAAAAAGTTCTCCACTACTAATATTCCAAAGTTCAAGCCTACTGACAATCCAATATTCCATTTGAAAGCGTTCTCTGCAACCATGGCTCTTAAGGGATTGGACGTAACACTCTCCCCTACGGTGTTCCCTCTCTCCTTAGAACATGCTTTCCAACAATGGTTTTATTCCCTAGATGCCAAGTGTACTGCGACTTGGCAAGATGTCACCGGCAGTTTCATGAATTGTTACAAGTGTAACATTCAAACTAAAACCTCTGAACGTGAACTCTCCATTCTCAAACAGAAAGAGAATGAAGGCTTCACGTCTTATCCGAACAGGTGGAGGGAAACGACTTCACTCTTGGTAGATCCTCCCAAAGAAAGAGAGATGGTTCGTCTCTTTATTCAAAATATGACTCACAAATATAGGGAACATCTAAAATTTCTTCCACTGAACACTTTCGAATCTATATACGACATTGGCATCAATATTGTGGATGAGCTAATAAAGACTGTTGGTAGTAACAATAATAACACTTGGAAAAACAAGAAGAACGACCATCCTTCTTTTTCATCTTCTAAGCACAAAAACACTACCAACAATATAAGCCAAGTTGATCTCAATGAAGTATTATCTCTTGATGCTCCATTGCCCAAGAAAAAAAGAACTTACACTCCTTTAGGAATGACTTATGATGCGGCCTTTGATCGCCTTTACGGTCAAGGCTTGATCACACCTATTGGGCCATTTCCAGAGCCAAAAACTGAAGAAAGGAGCGCCAAATGGAATCCCAATGCCCATTGCAAGTACCATCAAGGAAGGGGCCACACTACGGAGCAATGTCGGAATTTGAAGGACGTCATTCAAGACTTGGTGGATGCAAACAAACTTCCCGTCCCTCCAGGCGGTAAGAAGTAATGAACACAAGGCGCACAGCAGATCCTTTGTGCAAGATTTCATTATTTCTTTTTTTTCTTTATCATTCATCTCCATTCCCCCATTCATCTCTAGCATAGGTTTTCTATTTCGAATTTTTATATGTTTCATGTGTTTCGTTCACCTTTTCCATTAATAAAATGAGCAAATTTCCTTTACATCTCGATCATAGAATTTTTCATTCACTCATCCTAAAAAAATAAAAATAATAAAAAAATAAATCAATTACCGAACTAAACATAAGGTACACCAATGACTTGAGGCACCTTTGCAACCCTGTCATTCCCTGTTAACCGTTCAATTACATTCCATTTCTTTATCAACCATTTTGAGCCTCGTCTAACGTTTGGCCTTCATTTTTTCAACCCACATTCACTTAACCCTGGGATTGGAAGATGTGTAATTGAATAACATTCAAAAAGCAAGTAAAAAAAAAAAGCAGCAAAGCAACGATAAAACATTGTCTAAAGGCAAGTGTTCCAATGTCTTTGATACGAACACGTCTCGAATTGCGTCTCTTATCGAGTGCTTGGTACCGTGTCTGAGAAACATGAATGCTAAGTGAGTGATGGACCGCATGATCTGAGATTGCCTACATTGATTCAAAAGGATGAAAAAAAAAAAAAAAAAGAAATTCCAAAAAAAAATGTTGAAAATAAAACTTTCAAAGTCTAATACATAATTGCATATCTTGGGGGCTTCTCATGGGTCTTGAGCCTTTTACCTCTTTCTTCCTTAAACCATCAGCTCAAACACATTACAACCCTTGGAAGACCTCTTTGAGGTGTACATAAACTTGTGCAAAGTTCGGTTAGAGCTACGTTCGACCTGATTCCTAACGGATACGTAGGCAACCTCACATTGAGGTGCGGCCACATTCATATGCATCATCGAGTCAAAGAATTTCCAATGCTTATCTCTATGACCCTATCCATCTAGATGTAGACTTGGGGGCTTGAACCCACACCATTTAGCCTACCTAGCCTAAAGAGTCACCATCTCGACTCTTCTCACAAATATTTCCCTCACCATAGCCTTTGCAGCCTCACCTTAGTATCACTTTCACACACTTTTTGCACACATACATAGCCATATCATCTTTGCCTCAGGAACCCTTTATCATGAAATCTTATTTCCCTACCGCACATGCTTCATCATTTTCAAGAAAACATTCATTAGAAGAAACGTTGTATACTTGCTTAGCTTCCTGACCTGAGCAATATTCATTGTTTCATGCATCAATGATTTGTAATCATACAAAGCATATCAAGCTTAGCTCCTTGACCTAAGCAACGTTCATTATGCAATAATTACTTCATTTATATACGTGCTTAGCTTCTAGACCTAAGTGACGTTCAAGATCGCTTCTTTACACCATATTTGATGCTTAACTCCATGACCTAAGTTCATTCATCAATCGTGTCACATGATGTAATCGTCCTTAGCCTCCTGGCCTAAGAACATGCATCATGCATACATTATTTTCAAGATAAGAAATTTAATCCATGCGATTCATTTTGTCTTGCTCAACGAGGAAGTTCAAAACTTCTTTCCTTTTCTTTTAGAGAAGTTCAAAAACTTTTTCAAATTTTTCTCATCGAGGGAAGTTCGAAAATAAAAGTTCAGTTTTCACGTTGTTCTTTTTTGGGAGAAAGTCGTTACCCTCCACTTATCTCATGAAAAAATTGACAGAAAATTTTCGCTTTTGCATTTTCGGTTGCTGATGTCTGCACACACACACACCACATACGCACATAACCACAAGATATAAACATGTCATGTCATGTCAAGTCAAGCTTGGTCAAGTCAGTTGGTCAAGTCAATCATAGTCTATACGAGTCCCTTGGCAAATTTTATTATGCAGGTCTCAATTACTGCCCACGTCCGGGGACAAGCAGACCATCTACAGCCCACGTCCGGGGACAAACGGACCATTTACAGCCCACGTTCAGGGACAAGCGAACCATCTAAAGCCCACGTTTGGGGACAAGCGAACCATTTACAACCCACGTTCGGGGACAAGCTAACCAACTACAGCCCACGATCGGGGACAATCGAACCTGCCAAAATCAGATAAGTCTTTCCTCAAGCATGGAAAGTGTCATCTGGTGGATTTCTTCAAGCATAGAAAGCCGCCAAATTCATATTTCGACTTTTCTCAAGCATGGAAAGTATTATCCGGTGGATTTCTTCAAGCATAGAAAGCCGCTAAATTCATATGTCGACTTTCCTCAAGCATGAAAAGTATCATCCGGTAGATTTCTTCATGCTTAGAAAGCTTCAAAACTCATCAGTCGACTTCCCTCAGGCATAGAAAGTACTTCAACGGAACGTCATTCAGTGGATTCCTTCAAGCATAGGAAGCTACCAAACTCATTTGTCACCGATACACTGGTGTCAGATAAGCATTCTATTCCTTTACTCTTTTATTTGTTTAAATAACATTTTTCTGCAGGTATCGGCGTATATAGAGTGATTTAGGATTGCAGAACATCTTAAATCATTCTCCGTCCCTATCGACTACTTTGACTATCGTTTTCAAAACTGGAGTTTCTACAAACTCAGTCAAAGAGGGCTTCTGTAGACACCTAAAAATGTCTCCTCAAAACCAAACCCGATGATGAACAACCTTTCACCGCCATTATTGGTCGGGTTGAGTATTTAATCTTTGGAGTGCTTAAATCCATGTTCTATCCAACACATTTCATAAATCAATTCGTTTCCTAGCTCATTTTCCCTATAAATACCCCCCTCCTTACTGCAGTTCGGGGCATCAAATCATTCTCTCTTTCTCTCTTTTACACCAAAAATCATTCTATTCTCTCTCTCCCATATTCTAAGCCTTAAACCTATATTCCTAATTACACCATTTTTTCCTTAAGCACTCCAAGGAGTCCATACTTAACCCGAGGTTCCGTCCTTAAACCAAGGCGTGAAAGGTACACATAACTGAGGGTTTGGACAAAATCAAATCTACATTTATTTAATTTATTTTTTATTTGATATTTATTATTAAAGTTACTAAAAATTTATTTATGATGTAGCCATTTAAAGGAACGCGCGCAATGTGAGTTATTAATTAATTACTCTTATTTTATTTTAATATTACTAGTATCATGATTAGGTTATTTTATATTTGATTTGACTAACGCTATTATTGTTAAATTTCTTCCAATATTAATGTTAATTCTATTATATTTTTTATGATCACCATTTTGCATGTTTAAAGGGAATATGTAATTGAAAATCACACCTAATAAGATAATTTGGACAACCGGTTTAGGTTCCTTTTTAATCTTGTTATTAAATCAAGTGATCACTAATATTATAGAATTATATGTTGCATTAATATTCAATCAATTTAGTCTAATAATAGTTTAGATCAAATTGAATCTTTGTTTGCATGCTTTTAAGATCGTAGGAATCATTTTTCACAATAAGAATCCAGTAGAGGCCAATACGGGCGAATGTGACTCCATGACTCACTTCGTACCATCATCCCCAATCCTCCCTTCATGGTTTCGAACCATATGGAGTTATTAATATCATGGATTATGAATGGGGTGTAACCTTCACGGGTCAATTGATGTTGCCTATCGTTGTCCCTTTATCGTGGTTGCCTTTTTATGATCCTTGAACGGTTTAGAAGTTCCTTAAAAAATTGTTGGCGGCTCCCTACTTTCCTTGTCCCTAATCGTATATGTCAATTCCCACTTCCTATGACTGCCAAGCATATTCACAACATGCTTTAACGTAGGCGCACTTCAAATGCCGCCTACACCAGGGTTCGAACTTAGGGTTTTGATTCGAATTATTTGCAGAAAATGGAGGATTTATGCTCGAATTTGTTCAATTTTTCTGGGGTTTATATGGGTTCGAATATGTTAGGTTTTTTTTGGTGTTTTGCTCGAAATTAGGGGAATGTAGCTCTGAACTTTTCGTGATTTGATTGCAATTTTGTTGTTGAATTTATGGGGGGTTTTTTGGTCCAAAATCTGAGAGTTTTTGGGTTGAATATCGCTGAAAATCTGGGTGAATTTGTGGTCAAATTTTGCTGGGTTTTGTGGTCGAATTTCAGGTCGAATTGCTCTGGGTTTTTGGACGAATTTCTGGGTGACTTTTGCTGGGTTTTAGGTCAACTTTATGGTCGATTTACGCTGGGTTATTGACAATTTTCTGTTTGAATATCGCTGGGTTTTGGGTCGAATTTCTACTCGAATGTTGCTGGATTTTTGGTCGAATTTCTGGTCAAAAATCTGAGGGTGTTTTTAGTCATATATCTGGGGTTTTTTTGTCGAATTTCTGGGTGTTTTGATAAGGAAATCACTGTCATGGAGGGATAGAGTAGCAAGTGTTTTTCATTGTTTAGTGAAGGGAGGCAGCAAGCTAAACTGTAAGGGAAACCAAAATAACCTAAGCAAAATAATTATTTGCGTCACTTTACTAATAATATGTGACACAAATAATGAACACTATTATGCTACACATTATTCATTTGCGTCGCTTATTAATTTAAGGAGTGACGCAAATTAATTCACTCACTCATTTGCGTCACTTGTCACTAAATGAGTGACACAAATAACATTATCATATGCGTCGTTTCAATAATTAAGAGCGACGCAAATGACTGAAAGCCGAAATATACTTGACTATTGCATCGCTTCCTTGATAATGTGCGACGCAGATGACTTTTAAAGATGCTAAAAAAACAATATTTGCTTCGTTCTTTTGTATGAGTGACGCAAATAGGGCGACGCAAATGAACGTTTTCTACTAGTGATCCTAGGCTATTCGAAAATGCTAGGCGTTTAAGCCTAGGGTATTCTAAAAAACTAGGCATTTCACCTCAAACGCCCAGATTTTTCATACAACCACACGGTTGTTTGCACGAACTAGGCGTTTGAGCCTAGGACGTGCGAAAAATCTAGGCGTTTGCCGCGAATTTGAAAAAAAAAAAAAACAAACAAACATTTTCTCCGCCAGCGACCGACTTCCCTTTGTCCTTACTCGTCATTACCGCGGTTGTGTAGATCGTGATATCGGAGGTAAGGAGTTGGTGGTTAAAAGAGGAGGAGGAGGAGGTGGTGGTGGTGGTGCTTAGTATGAAGAGGCGGTAGCGGTGGGTAGTATGAAGAGGGGATAAATTGAGGTGGTAATTTTTTTATTAAAAAAGGGTAAATTTATAATTTTAGTTTATTTTGTGGGCGTTAATTAGATATTTGAGGGCGACGTTTAGTTTTCCACAAGTGGAAAGAGGCCTAAGATTGATGCATGATTTTGAATGAAATACATTAATGTACAAATATTAACAAGTCTAAATAATCTTGCATCAGTAAAATTTATAAAAAAGATTAATATTATAAAAATATGCATTACGTGCCTTAATAATTTAAGGTTTTTGTTATTACAAAAATAAAGCAAATAAACTTAAATTGATGTACTTAGGTCATGTCATATATCCACATTATTTTGCTCTACAAAGTCTTATATGTGGCTGGCTACACAGTGTGACAAGGGTTATTTTGTTAGTGTAATGGCTTTTAATATTACATGAGTTACTTGGTCAGTTTTATATGGATTACTTTGTTCATTTATAAGTGGCCACACAGTGTGGCTGATTACACACATGACGGGCTAATTTTGATCTTATGGACAAATGGGTCTAAAAGCGTAAGTTTTGTATGTGACTATCCACATGGTGTAACCACATTAGTTTATAAGAGTAATCTTCATTTATATGTATAAGTAACCTTAATTTTTCATAAGAGTAACCTCATGTTGTCTATAAAAGTAATCCAAATTCATTATACGAGTGAGTTCAAGTAATTTCAAAATAAGTAACTCCATTTATTCATTCGAGTAACCCTTATTCTTTTGTTTTAAAAAATGAAAGAATCCACTTATTTAAGAGAATAACCCCTATTTCTCATTTAAGTAACCTACATACGCGTTAAGGTAATCTCATTTGCTCATCATTGTAACCCCCTATTACTTAAGTAATTGTCTTGTATGTGATTATGTGAAGTGGCCACACCATTTGGCTAGCCACATAAGACTTTGTGAACTTTTATTCAATAACATGCGGAGTAGATCAATATGGATCAAGTCCTATGCACTTGTATTGTCAAGATACTTATCTTCATAAAACATTCATTATGCACCAATATTAAATACTAGATGAAGCTTAAGCGATGCACGGTTTGTTAGTATTTTTGTACAAATTTTTTTCATATTTAAGTGATTAAAATTGTTATTATATTAGTTTTAAAATATTAGTTTTAAAATATTAAATAAACTCCTAATCTCAAAAGATAATATTTGAATTTAATTAATTTAAACTTTAAGTGATCAAGTCCTATGCAATTTTGCTTACGTGGCATTTCAATAATTTAATTGTAAAAGAAATTAATAATGTCTTATTTAATTGGTTACAACTTAAATTTATAATCTTACGTGGCGCGCTAAGAAAATTAAATCATACGTGGCTCTCTAAAAACTCGGGAGAAAAACTCCCTTATATATCAATCAATCAATCAATAACTATATACTAAAAGACACACCAGCAATGACACATGTCATTTTCTGGTGTGTCCCTTAGTTTTTTTTTTTTTTATTATTTATTTTTTTATTTTATTTTTTTTACTTTTTAAAAAACCTATTTAAAAATCAAATCTTAAATAAAAATAAATTATTATAAACTTATACATAATAAAAGATTTCATGTATTCTTGACAACTATATAAACTTATGTAAAAGGGAAAAAAAAAATCAAACTTAGCTTCAACATAATTTTGACAATCATAGTGTCATGTACTTCAATAATTGCATTTATTTTTTATTTAATATCTTTATAAAATAATGCAGTATATTTAGAAGCTTCAAGAAAGTGACTAGAATATTAAAAATTACTTAAAATAAAATATTTGATAAATCCTTCCACAAAAATATTAACAACTACAGAGTATAAGTTTTAGGAAAAAAAAAACGGATTCTTAACATGTGACATATTGAGTGTAATGTATTAATTTTTTACAACACCAATTTACTTTCTAAAAAAATTAAAATAGAAATATATTTACGGGTTAAATACATAGTACATAGCTTTAAGAAATTCATTTGGTTAATAAGAAAAAAAAAATGATACTAATATGTTGGTTGAATATACAAATATTATAGACCGGGTATTGTCAAATGTGTATATTAAAATACGTATTTGGCTAATGGGATATTTCTTAATAAATTCGTCATACTATTTTAGACAAATTCATTATATTTATGTGCTAAAATTTGTTATATAATTAGATAAAGTTCTTAATATCAAAAGATAATATTTTATATTTAATTAATTTAAACTGAAAAATCGCATTCATCAATTTTGCTTACGTGTCATTTAAATTATTTTATTCTAAAATAAATTAATAATCTCGTATGTAATTGGCTACAACTTAAATTTATTATCCTACCTGGCGCGCTGAAAAAATTAAATCCTGCGTGGCTATCTAAAAACTAGGGAAAAAACTCCCCTTTATAAGGGTTGATTTTTCCTTGAAATATTCAAGCTCAGCTGCCCTAGAATTTGGACGTTATTTCAACCACAAATATAGTGTGCCTCTAAAATATACTAGCGTCCACATTACAAAATTGATAATATCTAAAAGGAAAAATGTAAGCTATTAAATCCCACCTTTAGTCGGTCTTCCACCAACAATCCCACCTTTTAAAATTCTAGAAACAATCTCACCTTTTGAAATTCTAGAAACAATCCCACCTTGAGAGGGATCTTCCACTAACGGTCCCTAGCCGGTTAGACTGTTTTGGTAATCGGTTTTCTTAGGTTATATGACACGTGTCGGGATTTAATAAGTTTATTCTAATTTTTATTAATTAAAAAAATAAAAATAAAACAAAGATCTCCCAACCCATCCCTGCAACTGCAACCCAACCTCTCCAACCTCTAGAAGACCACTGTCATCGCCACCCTAATTTTGTCATCAAGCTCTCTCCGGCCTCATCTTGGTGACACCTTTCATTATAAAAATTCCGGTCTTAATTGGTGAGATTCAGCAAATTCCGACCGCCCGACGTCCTTCACGAGTGGAAACGGTCAATGGCGAGCATAATTTGACCCCAATTTTGATTTGAAACGTCGTCGTTCCGTCTGATGTTGACGAGGTTCACGATTGGTTGAACCGCTAATTTTGGCAAAGCTTCGAGGTTTGGATTCTGGTAAAGTGGTGAAAAAGTGGTCGAGGGTGGAAGTTTTCAGAGTTGAGTTTTTCGGGCCGGGAGGAGTTTTCGGGGCTATGGGTGGTGTTTTCGGGGCTGTGATGGATTATTTCGAGCTGAAGCAAGGGGTTAAGTTTTCATGGCTGGTTGGGGATTTTCGAGGCTGTGGGTGGAGTTTTTGGGGCGGGGTTTGGGTTTTGGGGGTGGTGATGGTTTTCTGGCGTGGTTGGAGTTTCGTGGTGGCATGATGGGTGGATGTGAAGGTAAAGGGTGAGGATTGGGGTGGCCATGGTGGTGACTGCCTGACTGGTGGCCGGAGAAGAGTTTAAGTTTTTAAAAAAAGGGAAATTTTTTTAACTTGTTTAACAAGTTGTAGGTTTAAAGGTTCTTTAGTGGAAGATTCCTATTAAAGGTGGGATTGTTTCTGGAATTTCAAAAAATGGAATTATTTATGGAAGACCGACTAAATGTGAGATTATTAGTTTACATTTTTCCTATTTAAAATGATTCAAAGGTTTAATAGTTAATATGTTGCAAACTAAGTTCTTTTCTAGTTTTCTGTCAAATAATAATAATAATAAAATAATTTTTTTTTAAAAAAAAAAAGGTTATTTTCTAGTTGAAGACGATATAAAAGAGTAAAGAGGGCATGATGAAGACATATACTTGCTCGCAATTAATTAGGAGGGACAGATAGAGGGACAACCTCACAACCATATCATGTACTTATACACCTTCTTTGTTAAGAATGAATCATAAGATTCATGGGGTTTGAGTGTTTTTTGGATGGCTTTGGTCTTCTTTATGTAAATTAATGAGTAGTTCCGGGATTACATCGTCGTTTAAAATGGGTCCCATAATTAAGAAAATTCCTGCCATTAAACGTGACTTCGTCATATCTTACACACTAAGATATCGAAAATAGAGATTGTAATTTACAAAAATAATAATGACAAAAAATAGAGTTTAAAGATGACACTTAAGAATTCATTTAATAACACACTAGATTAGTGCCTTGCAACGCACGGTTTTATAAAAAAAAAACAAAAAAAACAAAAAAAAAAAAAAATGCAGTATAAAACTACAAATACGAATAATCTTTCCAAAGTTGTCATAAATTCATTGTTAGAAGGTAAAAATCCTAACACGTATTTTTATACTCGTAAGTTATAAGTATGTATAAATAAAGGTTAACGTTATATGTAGCTCTAATGACTATATATAAGAATTAAATACACTCTTGGAAATTATATAAAATTAGAAAATTATGACAAAAACACGCATAAATCAGTGTAATTAGTGTTTATATTTTTTTTTTATTTCTTAACTTTTTACGATTTCAAGTGAAAATTTAATGCTTATATATAGCCCTAAGGGCTGAATGATTTGCCCAATTGGTGTTAATAAATAAATAAATTACTAAAATAGTGTTCACTTAAAAATATTTCTCAAAGTAGTGTTCATGTAGGTTTGGAAATTACGAAGCTAGGAGTTAATATTGATTCGTTTAAAAGTCTAAATTAAAAATTAGAGTCTCAAAACTAGTTCTCTTAGGTTTTATTATTTCACTATTGTTATACACTGCACGTTGATGGTAGATGCGATCGGGAAGGAAGCATAGTCAATCTCTGAAATCACTATAATCAGGTATGCTTTTCTTCTTTTCTAATTAAAATTCAACTGAAATTTCTTGGGGGTTACATAACAATTAGATTAAACTTTAACGGAACAATGTAAATTGGTAAAATTTAACCTAATTATGAAAAATTATTTGTGAGTATCGTCCGATTATACTCATATAAGCTTGGTGAATTAGACTTTGCAATTGTATATGTCAGACATGTACCACTTACAAGTGCTCAGAGTTCTAGGAGATTATTGGGTTAATCAGTATTCAATAGTAATTAGTTTTAAATTAATTGTTTCAATTTTTTTTGGATGAAAATCTTGATGGGTTTTAGAGTTATACTCATTTTAAGATTATTATGATGATGATGATGCTATTTCCAAATTGATATTGCATTGTAGAACTAGCAGTTGGTTTCAAGAATGGTGATTAAGTGCCCTTTAATAATTTAAATCCGTCTAAATAATGCATTATGTATTATGTTACATATACGTTTTTTTGACAGGTTGTATCCAAATCAAAAATGCTAAAATTTTTAAACATTTATATTACATCGTATTCATAATCCATACTTTGGTCAAGATACCGTAAGCATTAAAAATAAAGAATTTGATGGTTTAAATATATGTATTTTTGGATTGTATTAGCCATTAATTTTTAATTCCTAGCTTTGTAATTTCCGAACCTACATGAACACTACTTTGAGAAATATTTTTAAGTGAACACTATTTTAGTAATTTATTTATTTATTAACACTAATTGGGCAAATCATTCCCTAAGGGCTATTTATAACATTTTCCATAAATAAATAACTTTAATTTCTTGTTAAATGATCAAATATGCATATAAAATAAATTGATAGATAAAATCATACGCCTATGTAGTTAATGATATACTTATAATACATTCAATAATGCTTTTTATATAATTGACCTCTAGTAGCCAACTTTAAATTAATTAACACCACATCCAAATTGATGAATAACCAAAACCCTATAATGTAGAAGCTGTAAGACTCTGCAAAATCAAAATACTAAGTCAAACTTTCATAACTTTCAATCATCCTACTGTTGAAATAAGAAGTAAAAGAGAACATAACTAAACGTTAAAAATAATACTGATATTTTATTGTTGAATAGAAAATAATACTGTTACTTGCATACTTCATTCAATTATGAAATACATAGATGCCTCTTACCCTACAATAACAAACTTAGACTAAAAAATAGATAATGCTAGTACTTAGTGGATAAACATGAGCCATGATTTACTCTGCCTAATAAACTGATTTCTAATACTCCTAAAAATATACGTACTTTATTTGAGAAGATTAATATGGCACTAAAGCACTAACAACCTAATATCCATTAATTCCTAACTTTTAAGCACATAAAGTAACTTGATTACAAATTATTTTGAAGGAATAATATCAACACCTACTGGAAATTTTGCACTTCATATTTAACAACACATAATATATAATATTGAAGATAAAATTGGGTTGTACTAAGAAGCTAAAGTAAGGTTGATTGTACTCCATAATTTAGAAGAAAATACGTATCACTAAAAGATAAATTATATTTAAATATTATCATTCAACATTATAAATTATAATTTAACATATAGTCTAGTACTCTAGTATTATAATAAAGGTGCAATGCTATAATAAAGTTAAATTATAATTCTATACTGCAATTTTTTTTTTGTAAAAACCGTACGTTGCACGGGATTAATTTAGTGTGTTATTAAATGAATACTTAAGTGTCATCTTCAAACTCTAATTTTCTAGTATTATAATAAAGTTGTATTCCAATTTTCTTGAATAAATTAGCTTCTTATGAAATATCACAAAAAAAAAAAAAAACATCATCAAGGCTATTAGGCGGGAAAAAAATTTGATAGAAAAGCAACACGTGTACAATTGTGATGTCAGCGGTTGCTACTTTAGTATTAGTTATACATTATGGATGGAAGGCGAAGTGGGACCAAATGGAAATAATTTGTGGCTACAAAATAAATAAACAAATTAATAAAAAATTATACCCTAAAAAATAAGCCCTAGCTTTCGATTCAACAGCGTGTTCAATCTACATTATTGGATCTAAACTAATCTGAATTGAAATTGTCCAAATTTATTGGAATTTAGTTGAATTTATTGAACCTCATTGAAACTTACTAGTTTAGATCCCGTGAATTCGCGGATATTACTAAGATTTAATTTTACAACTAATTAAAAATATATTACATTAAAATTTAGTAAAATAAAAGACTTATGTTTATATCTCACATTTTGTGCATGAAAAAAAATAAGATTAATAGAATAAGAAGTTTTATTTACATAAGAATTTAGTTTTCAAAATGATATATAAGTTCATACATTTTTTGGGTTTGATGATTAGATCTTTTATAAATGTTTATACGTTTGAAAAATTTTCCCATAACTCTAGATCTGTTTTAATAAAAACATTAAAAATTTTCCTTACTGTTAATTTATAAATTAGTATATATGTATAGTTAAATTCAACCACAATCCTAGTAGTTTAAGATATGTTTAAATTTAGTATTATAGGGAATATTTTAAGCATCCCACACTTGAGCCCCACTGTGATCATACACTTAAGCTTGGTGGCGTCCAAAGGGAAGGAAACTAGAGTAAAAGAGCCGCCAACAAGTTTTAGGAAATTGTAAACCGTTCACAAGGTGAAGGTTACACCCCTTCACGATCCATGAGATCGCTAACTCCATAGTGGTCCGGAACCATGATTGGATATTCGGGGATGAAGGTACAAATCCAACCGAAAAGAGATTGAACCTGCCCTAAAAATAGGCCTCTACTTTATTCTTCTCATATTCAAGTGCACTTTCTGACTAACATACAATAAATAGGTTAACCCTAAACCTGTTTTTTTTTTTTTTTTTTTTTTTTTTTTTTTTTTTTTTTTTTTTTTTTTTGGAAAAATAAGATTTTATTACCAAAGAGAGAAAGTTACAACTTACAAAAGCTAAGTTATAACTACCACCAGAACACCAAAAGAACTGAAAACAACAGGCCAACCCCGCAACCAGTTCTAGATCCAAGCCTAGCCACCTTCTAGGAAGGGTTCTAGGAAGGACCTAGAACAACTGGACTCAGATTTCCGGCCACCTTCTAGGAAGGGTTCCGGAAACCAGGACCAGACAACAAACAACCAGAAAAACAACAAAACCAAACACCCAAGAAACTAAAACAACAAAAAGACAGCAAAAAAAAGAACCAAAGCTAGCCTCAACTGCAGAAAATAAAGCACAAAACAGCAGCAAAAAAAACAGCAAGGCAGACAGCAGAGCAGCAGAGACACAGAACAGCAACAAGCACTGCAGATCAGCAACAACAGCAAGCAGCAAGCACAACAACCAGCAGCAGATTGCAGCAGCCAGCAAACAGCACAGCAGGACAGCACAGCAGGCAGCAGCAGAAGCAGACCAGCAACAACAGATCAGCAGCACCTGCAGTAGACTATAGCAGACAGACAGCACAGCAGGCAGCAGACTGCAGCAGACAGCAAACAACAGCAGGCAGCAGAACATAGTAGGCAGCAGCAGATCAGCAACAGCAGCAACCAAACAACAGCAAAGAAACAGCAGCAGCAGACTGCATCAACACCAGCAGCAACACACCAACAACACAGCAACACAAACCGCAGGCAGCAGCAACACAGAAGCACAGCAAAGCACAGAAATAGCCTGCAGAAAAGGAAACCAATACAAAAAGAAACAACGGGAAACCCAGTATTAGAACCCAAACCAAGGAAACCAGAACAAAAACACAAAGAGCCCGAGACAAGCCCTAAACGATCAAATATTTGCTTCCCGCCGGGATTCTACAAACTGAGTGAAAGACAATATCCCGAACAAGAGCATCAACTGATTTGCAACAACCAGTAAAGAGAACTGCATTCCTTTGAATCCAAATACCATAAACCGTTTCAGTGAAGGCCACCTGGATCACTTTATTCTTCAATCTGGAACTTCTGCAGATTTTCTTCATCCAATCAATCTCATCACTAAACTGCTGAACAGGCTTGGAAACACGTAAGATCCCCAAAACCTTACTCCAAACCTTCCTAGAGAAATCACAATCAAAGAAAAGATGCTGAACACTTTCATTGCCTTTCAGACAAAGGAAACACTTTGGATCACAAGAGATTTGCCATTGAAGCAACCTATCCTTAGTGACAAGCCTATTCCATAAAGCTAGCCACAATATGAAAACACTCTTGGGAGTTGCTAAGTTATGGCAAGTAACTCTCTTCCAAGGAACTTTAGGCACTTGAGGCCTAATAGCAGCATAAAGCTTCTTGATTTTCAACTTGTTGCCCTGAACGAAACCATCCCATCCCCCTTGATCATTCACAATATCTCTACAACTCAAAATCTTCTTCAAGAACCAGGAGCATCTAGCAGGGGTAAGAGTGGTCCAACAATCTTTGTGCTTGAAATAGTAGATATGAACCCACTTAACCCAAAGATTATCAGCCTTGTGAGCAATATCCCAAAGTAACTTAGTGACAGCTGCTTTATTCCACTCAGGAAGAGAAAGCAGATTCCAGCCACCACAAACTTTAGGAAGACAAACATTATTCCAAGCAACCAAAGACTTCTTAGCAGGAGCAGAGGATCCAGTCCAAAGAAAGCATCTGAACCTAGCCTCAATCTCTTTCAGAATTTTCTTCGGAAGAATAAAAATTTGAGCCCAATAAGTCTGTATACCAAACAACACACTCTTCACCAATTGAAGCCTCCCAGCATAGGACAGGTGTTTAGCCATCCACCCTTGAATCCTAGCAGTGACTCTCTCCACCAAAGGCCTACATTGAGCAATAGTAAGCTTCTTTGAAGAGAGAGGGACCCCAAGATACCTAAAAGGAATGGAGCCTTGAGAAACACCAAGAAGCTCCCTCAACTCATTCTTAACCTCAAAAGAGACACCTCCAAAGTAGACTTCACTTTTATCAAGATTAGCAGAAAGCCCAGAGGCACCCGAGAATTTCGAGAAGGCTTGGAAGAGAAGCTTAACAGAAACACTATCAGCTCGAGAAAACATCAATAAATCATCAGCAAACATCATGTGAGTTAGGTTTAACTTTTCACATCTAGGGTGAAAGTTAAAGTCAGGAGACAACCTAAGCTCATCAAGGCATCTGGAGAGGTATTCCATACCAATAGCAAAGAGAAAGGGAGACATAGGATCACCTTGCCTTAGCCCTTTCTTAGCTTCAAAGGGGGGGGGGGGCAGGAAAACCATTAATAAGAATAGAATAAGAGACAGAAGTAAGACAAGTCCAGATCCAATCAACAAATCTCTGAGGGAAACCAAGCTCTTGCATGACAGTGATCAAGAAACCCCACTCAACCGAATCATAGGCTTTCTTCAAATCCACCTTAACCATACACCTAGGAGAGATAAATTTGTGATCATAGCCTTTGATCAATTCAGTTGCAAGAAGAATATTGTCACCAATGTGCTTGCCAGGAATGAACCCTGCCTGAGCATCATCAATCACCTCACCAATGACAGCAGCAAGCCTAGCAGTTATGACTTTAGAAATGAGCTTATAGACCACAGTACAACAGGCTATAGGTCTAAAATCCTTAACATGAGAAGCAGAAAGGACTTTAGGGACCAAAGTAATAGTTGTACAATTCCATTGCCTAGGCAAAATCCCATTATTAAAGAAATCAATAACACTAGCATAAATATCATCTTTCACAATATGCCAAGCTCTCTTAAAGAAATAGGAGTTAAAGCCATCAATACCAGGAGCTTTAGTGTTATCAATTCCCTTAAGGCCAACATCAATTTCAGCATGAGAGATAGGCCTAATGAGGTAGCTCTGAGCAGCAGAGCTAAGCTGCTTACCCCTCCGCATAGTAATAAGGTCAACAGCAGGGAGCCAAGGAGCCTGAGTCCCTAAAAGAGACTTATAGAAAGAGATAATTTCATGAGAGATAGCATCTGGATCCTTAAGCAACACCTGATTAGAATAAAAAATAGAATCAATTCTATTCCTTGCTTGCCTAGTCTTCATCACAGAAAAGAAGTAGTGGGAATTGCCATCTCCAAGCTTAACCCAATTAATCCTAGATTTTTGCTTGAAGATGCTTTCCTGAATATCATTCCAATGCTTAACAACCTTAATAGCATCAAATTCTTTAGCATATAAATCCAAATCATCAGGGTTTTGAGCCATTAAGGTTTGAATTCTAGAAAGCTCATCATTATCCTGGTCAATCTTTTCCTCAATGTTGCCAAACTGCCTGCTAGTAAGAGACTTGATACTAGACTTTACAGAATTGAGCTTCTGCCAAACAGAATTACCAGAGCCCCAAGCCTGAGAAACAGTATCAAGAAAATCAGGGTGATCCGCAATACAGTTTAGAAACCGAAAAGGTCTACCTTTCCCCACAGGGCCAGAGCAAATATCCAGCAAAACAGGACTATGATCAGATAAAGAAGGAGGGAGATAAACAGTCTCCACATGCCCATGAGAAGCTAACCAAGCTTGATTACCAAAGGCTCTATCAAGTCTAGAGAGCGTTCTAGGGCCAGTATGAGCCTTATTAGACCAAGAGTAGAAGGACCCTTTGCTTTTGAGCTCAGTGAGGTCCAAATCATCAACCAAATTCTGAAAGTCTCTAGTCTCATAATCAGTAACATCAGCACCATGAAGCCTATCAGAAGCATGAAGAATAGAGTTATAATCACCAACACAAAGCCAAGGAGAATGCTGGATAGAGATGCTTCTGAGCCCCTCCCACAAAGAAAGCCTGTCATGAATGGAGTGAAGACCATAGACAACAGTGAGAAAAATCTGAGTAGAGAGATCCTTAGAAGAAACAGTACAATGAATGAACTGTTCATGAATCTTCAAAACATTAACAGTTACTCTATCCACATTCCAACCAAGCCAAATCCTCCCTTTGGGAGAATGATCATAATTACACAACCAGAGCCAAGAAGAGCCAAACTTCTTCTGATAAGTGAGAACATTTTTCAACTTGATTTTTGTTTCAAGCAAACCAACAACATCAACTGAATTAGAGTGAAGCAACCTCCTTACAGAGGCAACTTTGCCAGGGTCATTCAGGCCCCTGACATTCCAAACAGAGTAAATCATGACACCAAAGGGGGATTAACCTCACCCCCGCTTGGATTAATAGTGAACCCACCTGCACCATCCATTTCATTTGCAAACAAAGCAACAAAAGCATTAGAGGTAGAAGCAGGCTGATGAACTCTAGTTTGTTGGCTTTTTGTTTTCCTCCCTACTATTCTCCAACCCTCATCTGAATTCTTAGATGTATGAACCTGTGGAGTAATAATAGATTGACCATGAACAGAAACCCCAACATCAACAGCAGCAAAAGGAGCAGGATCATGGGTAGGCTTAGGAGCCCAAACTTGCTTTTGCTTAGGAGGAATAGGAGCCGGTTGCTTAGAAGCCTTCTTAGGCAAAGGAGGCTTAACAGAGCAATCATGACCAATCTTGTTACACTTAGAGCAAAAAGAAGGAGCCCACTCATACACCACCCTGATCTCCAATAATTCCTTCAAAGGACTCTCAACCCACACAGAGGATGGCAAAGGCTTTGTAACATCAATCTCAATCAGAACCCTAGCAAAAGACACTCTAAGCTGTCTAGTAGTACACTCATCAGCACAAATTGGCACTCCAAGCAAACTACCAAGGCGGCTAAGAGTGTGAGATCCCTAACAATTAAGTGGAAGATTAGGGAATTTAACCTAAAGAGGAATAGTTCTAAGTATTTCAGCATGAAAATCAAAATCAGGGCACCAAGGCTTCACTATTGCAGGCTTTCCAAAGAACATATGAGGACCAGAACAAAGAATAGTATCTCTATCATCACTAGAACACATATTGATAATAAAGTACCCATCATCATGCCAATACACATCTGGTTTTTGCATATCATTCCATTGTTGAGCAAAGAAACGAAGAACAGCAGCAATAGTAGGATAAAAGCCAACCACATAAAAAACAAGAGCATTAGCCCATTTTCGATTACCTTCCTCAAGCTCGGCTGCTTGTAGCTCAGCAATTAGCTTCCCATCTTGCACTTTCGGAGCAACAAAGGATAGTGTAGCTCCTTTAGCAGCCAATTTCCCAGCAAAAGATGAAGCACGAGTCCCCTTCTGCTCCAGAACAGGGGAAGCAGCACAGTTTTCAGAAGAATCGCGCGAGCTCAGCTCCAAGGCAGAAAGAGGAGCATCTCGATCTTCATTAATGTCATGCGCAATATGCTCCAGAGAGGTTGAGGAAGGAAATACATCATGTCCTGTTGCATCGCCAAGCCCAGATCTACCAGCATCCAATGGAACAGTAACCCCCGAAACCCTAGGTACTGTTCCATTGGATTGCTTCGATTTGGCAGAAGCTTTAGCAACTGAAGTAGCTTCAACATCCACAGGAACGCCGGAAATAGCACCACCAGCTGACTGAACTACCGCCGGCGCCGGAGTAAGCAGTTCATCCCCCTCTTGAATCGGGCTAGGAACAAAAGGGGTATTTGAAATCCCCAAATTCTTCAAAATCGAGCCAACAACTTCATGAGTAGCCTTTTGTTGCGCAATTTGAGGTGTAGAAATAGCTTGCTTCTTCTTCTTCGCCATTGAAATCCAGATTTGATGAAGAAAACCAATCAAAAATGAAGAACCATGAAGAAGAGAGAGAAGAGAGAAAGTCAACGAAAGTCAAACCTCTGATTGATTCAAAAAGCTTTGTTTACCCTAAACCTGTTTAATCTATATTGGTTGAATATTAATGCACAAACAAATCTATTATTGGCGATCCCTTGAATTATAATCATATTAGCCTAAACAAGATTATTAATTATCTTATTAAGCATGATTACAAGTACGAATTTCGTATAAACATGTATAAAAGGCGTGACCAAGCAATAACAATAATATATATCAAGCAACATAACAACAATCATCCTCATAATAATCTCATCAAAGCATAATAATATTAGCAAGATCCTAGGCATGATACTAACAAGATTAATAATAAACCCTAGCATGTCACTAAACATTAAAGATCAAAGCTTTATCCCAAACATGATACTAACAAGATAGAAGAAAGAAATAGGAAGCAACCTAAACATGATACTAGAAACATACATGATATTAGAAATATGTATTAATACCCTTAACATGATACTAGGAAGCTATAAAAGCACTTTATCATGATACTAGGAATTAAAATAATCCAAGCATGATTTCTATATCAAAATAATAACTAAAGCAATTAAATTACTTACTTGGATGCCTCGTATCTCTTTCTAATAACAAAAAACGCACGTTAGTAACTTCAAGGAAAATATAAATAAAACAATCAAATCAAATAATTGAAATAGAGATTTGGGACCGAACCCTCAGAAATTATCGACCTTTCACGTCTAGGGCGAAGGCAACTTCGAACTTGGCTATGTGTGTCTAGAACTAATGTATGCGGAATTTTGTTTGAGGGACGGTTTAGAAAAAGAATAGAGAGAAAGCTTCTAGATTTAGAGAGAGAAAGAATAGAGATTGTTGATGATTGTGAATGCATAAAAACGAGGGTCAAGGACCCTATTTATAGAAAAATAGTCCGGAAACCGATCGAAAAGAAATCAAGTTCCATTCGGAATAAAAAAACCTTTTGTCGTGAACGACAGGAACCAGCACCAGGTATAAGCACTAGTCGACAGGCTTGTCGTCTTGTGTTGAGTCAGAAACAAAACGCGCTTTGCACGCAGAATCCTCTTCTTAACATGATTAAGCAGCAAATTCCGCATTTATCAAATTAAAATCAGATTTATCATAAAACACTTATTTTATTCCAAATAATACTCTTTAAAATATAATTATCAATCTTAATTCTATTAGAATTTAAAATAACCTTCTAGATTATTCTAGAAGATTAAAATCAATACTAATAACTTTAAGAATAATAATTAATAGGCCCTCCTTTAGATCATTGGGCCGCATATAAAATTCATTTCGGGCCCAATTTAGTATTTTGGCCATAACTTCCTCAATTAATGAAATTTGGGCTTATAATATTTCGTTGGAAAGCTCTTTTCGTGCCCGATCCAACTACACTATTATTTGACCCTTATCATGGACCAAACTAAATTGAAATTGCTATTTTCACAAATAGAGCACATTTTCATAAACGGAAGGAGAGATATTTTAATAAAAATAACCGCATCACTAGACTTTTCACACCTTCACTTTGTTCGATAATTAAATAATGTGAAAGTTATTCATCACTGGGTTTGGTTTTGAGGAGACACATTTGAGTGTCTATAAATACAATAATAACAACAATTAAAATAAAAGAACTAAAATGGAAAAAATAATTTTGGAGGGAAAACCTTTTACTAAAGAATGACATGCGTCACTTAAAATTTCACCTTTAGTATTGGTTTATAGATTAAACCTATTTGAAATGATTGGAACTTATTGAACTTATTAAACTTGATTAAAACTTATTATTATTATGCTTATAATTATTACCCAGACAAATAATTTAGCTTGCTCGTCTTTTTTCGTTTTTATTTTTTTTTAAAAAAAAAATTATGATGATTCTAGTAAATTAAAGGGAGGGGTATTTTTTGACCGTACAAATTCTGGTTGTTGGGATTTACGATGGTCCATTTTTGGTGGCTAGGTGTTTCAAGGTTCGGTTAGGTGGCTTTTTTAGTGGCTGGGGTCGGCTCAGGTGGGTTATTCGGTGATTGGGGGTGCTGGCAATGGGGATGGGAGGGGTTATCGACGACATTGGCAGGTTGTGTGAGATGGTTACATTGGTTGGGGTCATTTTTGGGGAGAAGGAAGGGGGGATTAGGTGGAATCAACAGTTCCGATAGGAGGTTAGGGGGTTCCGGCGGGTTTTGACAGGATGTCAGAGGCTGTCGGCATTTTGGTTGGTGGTTCCGGTTGTGGGGCCAATTTCGGTTGGGATTTAGGGGGTTTTTTTTGTGGTGTTATAATAAAAGTTTGAGATTAATGGTGTTATAATCCATGTGAAATTTGTTGTGTTATCTTCTAATTTTTCCTAATATTAACAATTTTTTATTTTTATTTTTTATTTTTTGTAATCTGTATTTATTATGTAGGATTTTATATTGGGAGGTGAGGATAAGGCGGGTCTTAGATGGGCGGATTAAGTGGGATGGGTATCCAAGTGGGGGCTGGGGCGAGAATTGTACACGCAGTGTGGGAATAAGGATAAATTTTAGACTCGCCACGGGGATAGGGATGAAAATTTTAGGTGGGGATGGGGAAGAGAATGCAAACATCCGCCCCGCTAAGCCCCATTGACACTTTCCTTTACGGTCGTTTTTTTATATTATGTGTTACACTTCTGTATTTTTTGGCAATCCACTTCATTTAAATATTAATTCTCTCATTTTGTGGTCTCCATTCAAACCCAATACTGTTTATTTTTAATAGTTTTTTCCCTCTCACATCCCATACAATAGTTTAATATTTTATTATTAAAAAATCATTTAATATACTAATAAGATTGAACTTATTAGAATTTATTAAATCTCATTGAACTTGTTGGGCCTTATTTGACCTTGTTGAACTTATTGGAACTTATTAGACCCAATTAAACTCATTAGAATATATTAAAAATTATCTGAACTTAATTGATCTTATTTGAACTTAAACATACTTTTTTTTTAAGGTGAAGAGGTCATAAGGGTGCTCGGCTTATATTAAATTTTATTTATTTAATTTACCTACAGTCTATACCCTATAATTTAAAATATCTACTATCTCCACATTTTAATATAGTTTACGCTTCTATTTATCACAAAAATGTAATATTCTTGAAAGTTAATTAGGGTATTTATAAGGGAAATTAAAGGTTAAAAAAAAGTAAATAATGACATTTAATGAACATTTGGATACATGAATATTTTACTCCCTCCAAATTTTATTACCAGCTCCCTTTTTTTTTTTTTTTTTTTTTTTTTTTTTTTTTGGAAATATTTCATAATAATTTACTAATATCTTCTCTTCTACTGGGCCCCCTAATTATCTTACTTTAATATTTCCATATTCTCTCTCATCTATCCTCTCAACTTTCATTCTTTATTTTTCCACCAACCTACTTCCTTCACATTTTATTACTTTTTACTATTTCTCCTAAATCTCTATCTATAAAGAAATTGAGCAAATAATAAAATATGGAGGGAGTATATAGATAATTTGTTAGGGGAAATTTTGATTTTTAACACCACAAAGGCACAAAAATATTTTGTAACGCTCCAAAAACAAAATTTACACACACACACGCACAATATATATATTAAAAAATCAAAATCCTAAAACCAACTAAGGCACCCCAAAAAACTACCACTAACACCCCATTTCCCCACCCACCCACACAGCCAAGTTAACCAAAATCCGTCGACCTTTCTTTCCCCCACCCCCTTCCGTTTGCCCTTACCTCGATCCACTTCTTTTAATTTCCCCTATCCTCTGCATTGGTCGACCCCCAACCCTAGGAGTCAAAGTTCGGTTTATGTCTTTGTAGTATGGTTTATAGCCCAAATCGAAACCAAACCATATTAATTCAGTTTGGGATTTTCAAACCGCACCTCACTATATTTTTACTCGGTCCAAACACAACATTTTTAATTCAGATTTAAAAAAAAATAAAAATAAACCCAAAACACACCATTATTTTTAGGCATAACATTTTTAGGCTTTGATTTGTACCTCTTTTGGGCCTAACTCAACATAATCTATTTTTAGGCTTTATTAATTTAATATTCCAAAAGTAAAGCAAACAAATGTAATATATTAGGCTCTTAGCAAATGCCAGATAACAAGTCCTAATGATAGTAAATAATTCTTACATCCTATAATTTAGATATATGCCTAAATTTTGGTTTGTTTTTAGTTTTTCAAATCCTAAAACCAAAACCAAATCGCATACCGGAATTTTTTATTTCTTAACCGAACCGAACCATATAAAAAAAAGTCCAACCACATCACTAATTTTGTTTAGTTTACGGTTTAGTTCGATTTGGTTTTAAACCGTATTATTATCACTTCTACCCAGCCCCTCCTTACCCTAACCCACTGCACGCTCCTCCCTTTTCCCACTAAAAACATCCACTAGCATCGAAATCAATCATTTAGGGCCCGAGTGGTCGAATTCAACTTTAAATTGATTAATTCGACCGCTAGTGGTTGTTTCATTTTTGGGGAGTTAGAAAAACCGCCGGCTATTTTTGGGTGGAGGAAAGGCTTCGCCGCTGGTGTTAGGGTGGGGGCAAGAAAGGGGGCGGTCTTTCGGTGGCTGGCTTGTGAACGGGGTGTGTCGGAGGTGGCCAGAGGGTGGCGATTAGCAGGCAGAGTGGGGAAGGGAGTGCCGGTGATAGGTTTGGGATGACTGGGTTAAATTACTAACAAATAAGTTTATAAATTTAACAAAAGGGTTTTCATTTAATCTGATTCGAATTGCCTTTAATTTAATGGGAGGGACTAGAACCGATGTTTTATGATGCTTCTTGAGTATTAGGGTTCGCTAAAAAGAATGATCAAGAATAAATTTTAAAAAAAGGGGGGAAAAAGTGCACGTGATTTTTTTTTTGCCAGAAAACAAAGTCAAGAATCGGAATTCGATTAAAAAACCTCTTCACAACTCAAATGTTTTTTTAAAGAACTTTTACTACAAAATGGATCACTTTAAGGATTTTTCTGACGAATTTTCGGAAAATTTGCCAATTACTACCGCGTATTAAAGCGACTTTAATTTGAAAATTACTACTGCGAAATAAAAAACATGAGACTTATTACCATAAAAACTTTAAAAAATTTTAAATTACTACCAACCTCCACTTTAAGTCCTTTATGACATCATAACCCACGTTAAACCCATGGTTAAGAAATTTAACCACCTAAAAATAAAAGAAAAATAAAAAAGAACTAACCCATGGCTACCCCCCAACTACCCAACCCAATTGCACTCCTCTTTCTATCTCATACTCTCTATCTCTTCTTAACTTTGTCTGCAAACTCCATTGACGAAGACTATGAGAGTGACGGTGGGTCAGGTAAAAAAAATTTTGGCCTTGCTAAATTCAGCATACAATGACGCGAGCAATGAAAGAGGAAAAGGGGACCAACGAAGGAGAAGGACCCAAAAAGCAAGATCTTACAGTACCACGTATTATTGGATCGAGGTAGGTGAGCCTAATTTATTTATTAATTAATTGCATTACTGAATTTTTATGTACTGCGCTGCTTAGTTGGTAGTCTTGATGTTGTTGAAATTGGTGAGCTAAGCATGTATTTTGACCTAAAATTTTAAATTGATTGTTGGAGTATACAAAGCCTGAATTTTTTTAATTGAAATGATTTGTTTATTTGAGTAATTTTTAATTGATTATTTGAGTACATCAATACATGCATTAAACACAGGGTTATAGAAGTTAACGTTGCTTCCTTTTTTAGTATGGGTGGAAGTTTTAAACTAGGCATTACATTGTTTATTGGACTGGAGGGGCTATGCTTTTAGAGGGTCAAGAAATTTCAACACGAGTTTCTTAAATAAGTTTGTTATAAGAAACTTTAAAGTGAAGTTTGGGAGTATAAGTTATGGTGCAGGAGGTTTGGGAAGAATCTTACTACAGGGAGGAAGGTGAGGACAAAAGATAGTGATGTGGAAGAGCTTTTAAGAAGCATGACAAGGAACACACAGTAACTTTGTATGTGGTGTTTGAAGTGGAAACTTGGGAAAAGTTAAATGTGGGGCCTATGGAATCTAATTCAATATTTGGTAGGTGGTGGAGAAACAACCAATGTTAATGAAAAAGCCTTGTCATCCCCAGCCAAACTGTCTCCCTGAATACACTCCACTAAAAACAAATCACCTCACCATGCTATCAAAACAGAAAAGCATCCAGCCTCAGTATACCCTAAATTCAAGCTTCCCAAACATGATTTTAAGGCAAAACTGCCAATTAGAAGAAAACTTATACCTGATTCCTCTAACTCTTCACTAAGTGTTTCCGGTAAACTAGAAGAAGCAGTTGTGATTACTAAGAGGAATTACTTGAAAGGGCTAGATACAGTGAGAAGGTATCAACAACAAGTGGCACATTCAGCTTCTGTAGAGACAGTAGCAGTTACTCAGGAGCTAGAGTTGGGTTCAGGTTCTGGGAAAATAGTTACCACTCCTAGATTTGCTTCAAAGAATAAGAGGCATATATGTTAAAGTATGTAAGATGGAAAAGTGTATGTAGAAAAGAAAGTAGGAATATTGCTTATGTTATTTTGATATGTATAAGAGTACTTTATATAGGGTTGTGGGATGCCTTCTTGTACGCGTCGTTCGAAGTGCGCCTACGTTAAAGAATGTGTGAATATGCTTGGCACTCATAGGAAGTGGGAATTTCCATATTAAGATTAGGGACAAGGAAAGTAGGGAGCCGCCAACAAGTTTTTAAGGAACTTGTAAACCGTTCACGGATCATAAAAGGCAACCACGATAAAGGGACAACGATAGGCAACAACGATTGACCCGTAAAGGTTACACCCCATTCATAATCCATGAGATTACTAAATCCATATGGTTCGGAACCACGAAAGAAGGATCGGGGATGATGGTACGAAGTGAGTCATGGAGTCACATTCGCCCGTATTGACCTCTACTCGATTCTTATAGTTGAAAGTGATTCCTGCGATCTCAAAGGCATACAAACAAAATATTCAATTTGCTCCAATCTAATATTAGACTAAATTGGTTAATTTTTAAATGGAAAATTTGTCAGAAAAAACCTTTTAAAAGGCTCATTTTGCAAGAAAAAACATTTTAAATCATTCTTTGTTAAAAAAAACCACCATAATCATTTTTTTTGTTGAATGAAACCTGAGCCCTCTTTTCCGTCATTGACCAAGTATTTCAGGCATTGACTCCTTTAATTTCCTACTTGCAGCCTACAGTAACTACCTTTTCCCTCCTTTTTTTTTGTCTTCCTTATTTCTCTCCTATATATAGTCTAGGTTAGCCCTCCCAAATTCAATTAATTCCAATTTAGGGCAACTTTTCCCCCAAAATCAAATCAATTAATTGGTAAAATAGGGTTCTTCCTCAATTTCTTTCTCAGTTTTTGTATTCAAATCTCCAATTGCATTCTTCTCTTATATTTAAGACCTCTGTTTTTTGTTTAACTTTGTAGGTAAAATGGTGAATTGCAGCTGTGGCTTTCCCTGTGCAAAGAGGACCTCCTGGACTCATGATAATCCGGGAAGAAGGTTTGAGTCTTGCAAAAAGTACAACCACGACACCGGAGAAAGAGGTTGCAACACTTTCAAATGGCTGGATGAGGAGCAAACAGAGTGGCAGCGTGAGGTGATTAATGTGTTACTTGCTGAGAGGCATAGGAGGGCAACCGAGTTGACTATTGTGAAGGCTAGATTTTCTTGCCTTGAAGATCACAATATTCTTCACATGGGAATGCAAAGAAGCTTTGTTCCAGAAATGCTGGGGGGGTATAAGCTAGCAGTCTTTTGTGTTGTTGTATCTATGTTAGTTAGTGTGGCGTTGATGAAAATGTTTGGGTAGTTAGAATGCTAGGTCTGTTGGTTTGGTAAGTATGTAGGGGCTAAAGGTTGGTAAGTTGTTGATTTTAGCTAAGTAGACTTTGTTATTTTGGTGGGGGAGGGGGTTTAAGTTAAGTGAAATGCTAAGAATGTGGTGTATTTTTTACCCCTTTTATGAAATCAAAAAACAAGCTTTTGGTATCAATCATATTTTGGTTCATGTTCATTACTTACTCCTTTATCCTATGATGAATATTGGTATAACTATCCCAAAAAAAAAAAGGTAGCAAAAACTGTATATTTAAAGCTACAAGAATCTTCAAATCATACATAACATATCACAAGTTGATGTGATTATAAACATATCTCCACATCATGAGTTTGTTCACAAAAAATTAGTTTCAAGTAGCAATATTGTTGAGCTAGTTAAAAAAAAAAAAAAAAAGACTAGCAACATTGATCAAATAAATACTTTCATGTCCAAGTACACAATTCAAATTGTTTTACAAAAAAATTGAAAGTTAAGCTTCATGGCAATATGGAAATAGCATTCTGGGTCCCATGTGGTAAAGAGAGTGAGATGGACTGTTGTGAAGCTTGAGATGAGTTAGCTTCTGCTGCTTGCCCTGCTGCTGCAACTTTCTTTGGTCTTCCTGGAGGCCTCTTTGGCTTTTCAATAGGTTGAGTAGGGCACTTATTCTTGTAATACCCCAACCCACCACAGTTAGAGCATTTGTTTTGCACCTTTTCCCTCTTCACATTCTTCATTTTCTTCTCTTCTCCGGCTTCTTTCTTTCTCTTTTTACTTGAAGGCCTTCCAGGTAAGTTTTTGTGAGCAGGAGGTAATGGTCTTGGATAAAGGGTGACTTCCCATTGTTGATGACCTGGAATTGCTTTAAAGGTTGGAGCATATGTCTTGGTGTATGTCTCCACATGATAAGCTGGGTGAATGAATTTCTCTATGTCAAGACTTCTCAATTGAATACATGCTAGAGCATGCCAGAAAGGAATACCCATAAGTGTCCATCTGTTGCAGCTGCAGGCTTTGGTTTGTAGGTTGACAAAATAAGTGTCTTCTGAGTCATCAACTTCAAATTCCATCAAGTCAGCTTGAGTAACCCTCATGTTTGGCACTTGTTGCAAACCTCTATGCACAAACTTCAAAACTGTTGGCATTATCAAACCAGTGAAATGCTTGAGCCCTTCTTTTTTTTTGCAAAAAATCTTCCCATAACATATCTTCTTACCCACTCCATCAGCTGTAGAATAGGCTTTGTTCTAGCTTCCCTAAGAACACTCTTGAAGCTCTCACAACAATTGTTCAATAGCATCCCTGACTTGGAGTGAGAGCTAAACTTGTGTCTTGGCCAATGAGCAGGTGGAATGGCATTTAAGTAGTTGTATGCATCTGCACTCAGCTTCTTGATCTGTTCCATATGCTGCTTGAAATGATGTTGTGGACCACATAACCAACAATGCATAAGTACAATCTTTGAATAATGATGCATATGTAACCAAACAATAATACACTCTGCCATTTACCTCTGTGGTTGACCTTGCAGCTTTCCAAAAATGTTCCTTGTAGACAGTCCCAGGAAATTTTTTTTGAAGTTGCTCCAAATATGCCTACAACAGTACCTAGTATCTGCAGCAGGCATCATTGTAACAAATGCATCCAATAGACCCTGTTTCAAATGTCCCAGCAAGCAATAAGCATACTTAATTAGCTTTTAATATCAAAAATAGACTAACTTGTAAGCAAAATAACTACCTTTTGCCTGTCACTCATGTAAGTGAGTTCATCAGCTTCATGAACCCAAGTGACACTGTCTGCAACTGATGCTATGCCCTTCCTCAGTAGGTCCAAAAACCATGTCCAAGTCTCTCCATTTTCTACCTCTACAACTGCCCAGGCTACAGGGAAGATGTTGTTGTTACCATCTTTCCCTACTGCTGTCAGAAGGATGCCTGGATATGCCCCCTTCAAGTGAGCACCATCCACTCCCAATATAGGTCTGCATCCTGCCATGAATCCCTGCTTGCAGGCTTGCAAGCACACATACAACCTTTGGAAAACAGGTTGGGGGTTCTGCACTCCATCTACCTTCAGCACTGCTATACTGCACCTTCTCATATTCTAAGTCTGCATCCCCAAAAATCATCTTGAAAGCCCTCTGCCTAGCATACCATGCTAAATAGTACCCTATTTCCACTCTACACTCTCTCCTTGCCCTTTTAATGAATGCACCTAACTTCCATGTGGGGTCAACCCTCCAGTCTTCAAGGTACCTCTCAGCTAGGTATTGTGAAGTTATCTTTGAATTCTTATGTTGGTGCCCACATATATGCTTAAGCCTTCGACTCTTAATTTGCCAAGTTGCCTCACCTTTTAACTTTCTGCAATGTATCTTAAACCTACACTTTCTGTTTGCCTTACATCTACATTCCAAAATCCTAGCCCTCTTCCAAGGACACCCACATCTATGAGCAAAATATGCACTCACCCTTTAGTTGTTGTTATGTAGAAAATAATAATCATAACCATGGTCAATAGCATGATACTGTAAAGCCCTCCTAAAGCACTTGTTACTTGGGAACTTCAAGCCCTTAGTCAACACCACTTTGCCCTTAAAATCAACATCTGGGTTGAACTCAGGATACACTGGCCCCTCATCATCTGAACCTACCTCACTGACAACTTCACCATCTGAATCCACAATGTCCTCATCATTCCCAATCTGCAAACCATCCTCAATATCATATCCACCATCATCATCTAAAGCTTCCTTTGACAGACCCCCTAAACTCTTAGTCACCCTCTCTTGTATGTCATGATCTACAAACTCATCAAACAAATCATCATCATCTTTGTCCTCATAATCATTTTCACTTAAGTCTGCATCATCTTCCTCAAGATCCTCACCCCTGCTAGCTGCTCACCTACTTGTAACTCCTCACCCCCTGCTAATTGCTCACCTACTGGTAACTCCTCACCCCCTTCAAAATCATCACCCCTTGCTAACTCCTTACCCCCTGCTAATTGCTCACCCAGTGATAACTGTTGGTTGCCTATTTCTGGGTTGGTTTCTGGCAAAGTAGACAGTGTAGGAAGAACCCCTAAATCTGGAAGAACAGGGAAGCTATTGGCAGAATTGGAAGGGGTACTTATGTCAATGATTTGGGTGGGTGGTTTTTTGGATGCAGAAATAATTGGAAGCTTTGTTATTTTGGAGGGGAGAACATTTTCAGAAATAGTTTGGTCAAAACCACTTTGAGTACCAGGCAACTCAGATCTAGGATTTTTAGTTTGGGAGTCATGCTTTTTTTGTGTTTGTGGTCCCCCCTCTACAATATTTAATGACTCACTAACCCCATTGCTTACCATCTCACTGCCTTTTCCACTTGTGCTCTCACTATCTGTGTAAAAACCTACACCTGGCCCATAAATTAACCTCCTATTCCTATTAACATCCTCCACCTTCTCTGCATGCACAACATATAGGTGAAAAAATCCATCCTTCTCAAGTGTTTCTAGAAACTCTTCTATGTCCTTATCTCCCTCTATTCTAGCCCTACCAGTGTGTAAAGAACATCCCTTTTTCCTATACCAAATTTCCGCAATCTCATCAAAGCCTAAATCAGACTTAATCCAGTATGAAAACTCAAAAAACAAACCTCCTCCACATTCACACGCAATGCTATCCCCCCTTAGTTGGGTCTACATCTAGTTTTCTCTCATAAGTTGTAGTATTTTTCTTAGTCACAAAATGACCACCATAATACATCCTAATGTTAATGAGTTCCATGAATTTAAATCGAGGTTCAAACACATTCACTCTACCATTAAACCTGACAAACACATCAACAACAACAAAATTCCAGAAATTCAATAATCTAGGGCAACAATTTCACAATTCCAATCAAATTTTAAGCAATCAACACAAGTTCGCATGTATCATTTACGCCATCACAAGTCAAAATCAATAATCAACCAACAATAATTAGGTTAATTATGTTCAATTTACGCTAATTTTTGGTGATATACTCTATCAATTGACACCCAAATTGCGCAAATGAAGACATACTTGGGTTTGTACTTCACTACGTAATTGGGAAACTTTGAATTGCGTCCAAGCATCGTCTTCCTTCGTCCTTTACCCATTGAAAACAGTAAAAAAAAAAAAAAAAAGGTGAGCAACTTTGTTGGTCTTCAACGAAGTAAAACCCCAAAATTTTTGGGCGAATTTCGACTTTAAAAGAGATTACTTTACACTTACCTTATTTAATTGTTCTTGTATTAATGGCGAGCAGAGTGAGAGAGAGAAAAACCTATTTTGATTTGATAGTTTAGCAGAGCATTCATGAAGGAGAGGAGAGAGAGAGAGAAAGAAAGAGAGAGAGAGAGAGGAGAGAGAGAGAAACAGAGCAAATAAGTTGGAGGGAAAATTAGGGGAATAAAATAAAAAGGAGAGTGCAAATAACAAAACAAATGGCAACAAGTAGGAAAATAAGGGAGTCAACGCGTGAAAGTTTTGGTCAATGCCGGAAAAGAGAGCTCAAGTTTCATTCAACAAAAAAAATGATCGTGGTGGTTTTTTTTTAACAAAGAATGCTTGAATAGGTTATTTCTTGCAAAATGAGCCTTTTAAAAGGTTTTTTCTGACAAATTTTCCTTTTTAAATCAACACATAATTCTAAAATATCGTGATCACTTGATTTAACAACAAGATTAAAAAGGAACCTAAACCGGTCGTCCAAATTATCTTATTAGGCGTGATTTTCGATTACATATTCCCTTTAACATGAAATATGGTGATCAATAAATATAAATAGAATAAGAATTAATATTGGAAGCAATTCAACAATAATAGCGTCAGTCAAATCAAATAATAATAATAACCCTAACATGATACTAGCAACAAGAATAAAAATAAGAGTAATCAAGTGATTAATTACTCACTTTCCACGTTTCCTTGAATTGCTACATCATGAATAAACTGTTAGTAACTTCAATTAAAAAATAAATCGAATTAAAATAAAATTAAATAAAAATTAGAGTTGATTTAGTCCAAACCCTGAGTTAATTCTACCTTTAACGCCTTGGTTTAAGGACGGAACCTCGGGTATTGTATGGACTCCTTGGAGTGCTTAAAGGAAGAAATAGTGAAAGAATGGGGAGGCTAGTGTTTAGGCTAAAGAGGGAGAAGAGAATTATTTTGAGATCAAGATTTTGTTGATGATTGAAAAAGGGGAGATATGACCTCTATTTATAAGGAAAAATAAGGGTTGAAGAAGCAAGAAAAGATAAGAATTCGAATCGGTTAAAACTCTTTCGATAGACAACAATTTTTACGGTTTTTGTTTTTATTTTTATCATATCTTTTGATCCAGAAATTGGAATAAGATAAATAAGATATCGTTGGAAAGATACTGAAGTATACTTTTTAACCCAATTTGAATAAGATTAAAATATTTTGTAGAATAAAAGATATGGTCGAAATAGTGAGACGGTGTCAGTTTTGGATAGAGTTTGATATTTTATTCATATTTTTTCCGTTATATCTTGGATTTGATATTATAATATATCATTGGAAATATAATTTCAAGGGATATCCAACCATCTAAGATTTTGATAAAAAAATATGAGTCACAAAAATAATATATGTCTATCTTTGAACGTCTTTCAATTCGAATAGAATTAGGACTTTCAAAAATTAAAGTTTTATTCAATTCCAAACTCTTTAATCTTATCTTTTCAAAAAAGGATAATTAAGATCTTTTAGAAAATTATAGAAGCTTCCAATTAATCCTAATTGGTTTAGGAATGGGATTAAATCATTTGGACCCTCCACATGATCATTGGGTCGTAGGTAAGGTGGGCTTAAGTTCAGTTTGGGCTCAGTTTAATATTTTGACCATAATTTATTCGTTATACTTAGGATTTGGGCTTATAATATATCGTTGGAAAGCTCTTTTCAAACCCCATACAAATATTTAATCATTGGACCCATATTATGGACCAAAATAAATTGGAATAAACATTTTTATAAAAAAGGACACGAAATGATTGATTTTAAAGGACACGAAATGAATTATTTTGGGTTTAAAGGCACGAAAAGAGGAAAATAAGTTATGGTTTAGGGAACTGGGCTAAGAATTGGGTTGGTTTATGAAATGGAAATATGGATTTAAGCACTCCAAGATTAAATACTCAACCCGACCAATAATGGCGGTGAAAGGTTGTTCATCATCGGGTTTGGTTTTGGGGAGACATTTTTAGGTGTCTACAGAAGCCCCCACTTTGACTGAGTTTGTAGAAACGTCAGTTTTGAAAACGATAGTCAAAGTAGCCGATAGGGACGGAGAATGATTTAAGACGTTCTGCGATCCTAAATCATGCTGTATACGCCGATACCTGCAGAAAACCATGCTTGAGGAAAGTCAACATATGAATTTGGTGGTTTTCTATGCTTGAAGAAATCCACTGAATAATACTTTCCATGCTTGAGGAAAGTCGACAGATGGTTTTGGCAGCTTTCTATGCTAGAAGAAATCCACCGGATGACACTTTCCATGCTTGAGGAAAGTCGAAAGATGATTTTAGCAGGTTTCTATGCTTGAAGAAATCCACCACATAACATTTCGTTGAGATACTTTCCATGCCTAAGGAAATCCACTGACGAGTTTGGTAGTTTTCTAAGCCTAAAGAAATCTACCGGATGATACTTTCTATGCCTGAGGAAAGTCGACATATGAATTTGGCGCTTTCTATGCTAGAAGAAATTCAACGAATAACACTTTCCATGCATGAGGAAAGCCGACAGAATAATTTGGCGGTTGTTCTATACTTGAAGAAATCCACCGATAATACTTTCCATGCTTGAGGAAAGCCGACTTGGCGGTTTTCTATACTTGAAGAAAAAATCCACCGATAATGCTTTCCATGCTTGAGGAAAGACTTGTCTGATGATGAGATTGCAAGTCTCTTTGTATCGAGAACCTTGCCTCGTGAAATGATGGTGATTCGATTGTCCCCGAACGTGGGCTGTAAATGGTTCGTTTGTCCCCGAACGTGGGCTGTAGATGGTTCGCTTGTCCCCGAACGTGGGTTGTAAATGGTTCGCTTGTCCCCGAACGTGGGCTGTAGATGGTTCGCTTGTCCCCCGACGTGGGTTGTAAATGGTCCGCATGTCCCCGGACGTGGGCTATAGATGGTCCGCATGTCTCAGGACGTAGGCTGTAATTGAGACCTGTAAAATAAAATTTGCCAAGGGACTCGTATAGACTGTTATTGACTTGACCAACTGACTTGACCAAGTTTGACTTGTCAAGATATGACATATGTATAACTTATGGTTGTGTGTGTGTGTAGACACAAGAAACCAAAAATGCAAAAGCAAAAATTTTCCGTCATTTTTGTCATGAGACAAGTGAAGGATACCGACTTTCTCCCAAAAAAGAAAGACGTGAAAACTGAACTTTTATTTTTGAACTTCCCTCGACGAGAAAAATTTGAAAAGTTTTTGAACTTCCCCAAAAGAAAAGACAAGAAAAAAGGAAGAAATTTTGAACTTCCTTGTTGAGCAAGACGAAATGAATCGCATGGATTGAATTGATTTTCTTGAAGATAATGTATGCATGATGCATGTTTTTAGGCTAGGAGGCTAAGGACAATTACATCATGTGACACGATAGATGAATGAATTGAACTTAGGTCATGAAGCTAAGCATCATATATGGTGTAAAGAAACGATCTTGAACGTCACTTATGTCTGGAAGCTAAGCACGTATATAGATGAAGTGATTATTGCATAATGAACGTATCTTAGGCCAAGGAGCTAAGCACGATATGCTTTGTATGATTAAAAATCATTGATATATAAATGTTGCACAGCACATTACGCAATTCGTGAAACAATGAATATTGTCTAGGTCAGGAAGCTAAGCAAGTATACAATGTTTCTTCTAATGAATGTTGTCTTAAAAGATGATGAAACATGCACAGTGTTGAAACAAGATTTCATAATAAAGGGTAATTAAAGGGAAGGATGATCGATATGGATATGGATGTGTGAGTGAAGTGTGTGAATGTGATACTAAGGCTGGCTGCAAGGGTTATGGTGATGGAAATATATGTGAGAAGAGTCAAAGATGATGACTCTTTTGGTTGGGTAGGCTAAATGATGTGAGTTCAAGTCCCCAAGTGTAGCTCTAGATGGATAGGGGTAAGAATGGGATATTCTTTAACTCGATCAAGCATGCATATGAATATAAATGTGATTATGAATGTGGTCGCACCTCGATGTGAGGTTGCTTACGTATTCGTTGGGAATTAGGCCGAACATAGCTCTAGCCGAACTTTGCACAAGTGTATGTACACCTCAAAGAGGTCTTTCAAGGGTTGTGATATGGTTAATTTTATGGTTTAAAGAAGAAAAGAGTACAAGGCTCAAGACCTGAGCGAAGCCCCCAAGATGTGCAATTATGTATTGGACTTTGCAAGTTTTATTTTTCATATTTTTTTTTTATTTTTTTTTTTATCAATGTAGGCAATCTTAGATCATGCGGTCCATTACTCACATAGCATTCATGTTTCTTAGGCACGGTACCAAGCACTCGATGAGAGACACAATTTGAGACGTATTCATATCCAAGACATTGGAACACTTGCCCTTAGACTTTGTTTTATTGTTGTTTTTCTGCTTTTTTTTTTGTACTTGCTTTTTGAATGTTACACAAATTTCACAATTTCCAATCCCAGGGCTAGGTGAATGTGGGTTGAAAATAAGGCCAATCGTTAGACGAGGCTCAAAGTGGTTAATGAAGAAATGGATATGTGATTGAGTGGTTGATGGGGAATGAATGGGTTGCAAAGGTACCTCAAATCATTGGTATACCTTATGTTCAGTTTGGTAATTGATTTTTTTTTTTCTGAATGAGTGAATGACATGATCGAATGCAAAGGAAAGAAATGCTTATTGATGGAGCATGGCATATAAACATAAGGATAAGGAGAACCTATTTTAGATTTATTAGGGGGAAAAGGGTTAAAACGAAAGAAAAAAAAAAGCATGAAATCTTATATGGAAACTTGTCTTGTGCTTCGTCTTCATATTTGCCTATGAATTACTTGTTACCGCCAAGAGGGACAAGAAGTTTGTTATTGCTGATGCTTTGAATGGGAGAAAAGAAGGAAGAAATGGCGTTCCCCTTATTCTTCCAACTATTGCCCAGTGATTTTAGACTTAAGCACTGTGTAAGGATGAACTCACTTAATGCATTCACTTAATACTCGAATTAGAAAGGAAGATTGTGTGAAACAATTTTGAAATCTGATGGGAAATACTCAACTCATTCCTATTACGACAGAAAACGACGCATGCATGGTCTCAGTATACAATCATAAACAATATAGTGCATTACTCGAAGACAAAGTGTCTGCAATGACTCAACATGTGTGATTAGGTGAGTTTATTAAGACTCGTGGTATGATCGCATGGCTAAACATGAGGACGTTGTGAAAAACAAAGGACCCAATGACCAAATAGCACGGAAGACTAAAAGACAAACCAACTTGATTAATTTTGTCTAATTTTAATGTTTATGCTATTTACTAGGTGAAAATGGTCCATTGGCAATCATTATCATAAATAAGATCAACCACAATCAAAGACAAAGAACACATGTTAAGGTTAGCACAAAAATCGATCACAAGAAACTAGGAAGAGGATTAGAATTCTAGAAGAGTTAGGACTCATGGGTATAAAAAAAATAAATAAATAAAATAAAAAATCTATAATCCTATGTTATACGAGTTGACATGGATTAAAGGAATTGGCTAAGACTAGCTTGACACGAAAAGATATTTAAAAAAAAAATTGACACTAAAAAGACACCTAAAATGGATAGGCTGTAGTATATAGGTTATAACATTTGATCTGTGACTTTGATTGGGACAAAACAAACTCCACATAAAAGATAAAACCCGGGGCTACAGATCCATAGGTGGTACAACACGTAACTCTTTCTATAACTCTAGATATGACAAAAACAATTTGACTCTTGTGCAGTATACGGGAATAAAAAATCCGGGTTGACTTAAAAAAAAAATCTATGACTCGACTCCAAAAAAAATAAAAAGGGGTTGATAAGAGAAAATTTTTTTTTTAAAAAGTCAATAAAAAAAATACACTTATAAGCACATCGTCAAGAATGATGTAATGAAGTTTGCAACCTAAAGTTAAGATCTGTGTTCCACTATGGTCAAGCTTTTGGGTGTCAAAGGGTACCATGGTTAAGAGTTTGGACGCATTAGCAAGGCAGCCTCCCTTGAGGGTGTATGCCAACGGGCGGCTCTGCGAGTTTGTAATGAAATTGAACTTGACTCCATGGTTTGGGTAGATTTAAGAACTCGGATGAACCTTTATTGCCATGAGCGTTTTTGGGTTGATAGAGCATAAATCCTCGGGCCAGCCACATACGTAGAACACGTAGCAAAATAGGTAAGTTAAAATGCATATGCGTATGTGACAATGCCTATTAAATCGCAGAAATACAATTCAAGAACCTTTCAAGTCTCATCCACTCATCTCAATTAAATACCGATTCTACTTAAATCAATAAATAACCAAGAATCTTCCCCAGTGGAGTCGCAAAATTGTAGGCGTCATTCGAAGTGCGCCTACGTTAAAGCATGTGTGAATATGCTTGGCACTCATAGGAAGTGAGAATTGACATATTAAGATTAGGGAAAAGGAAAGTAGGGAGCCGCCAACAAGTTTTTAAGAAACTTGTAAACCGTTAACGGATCATAAAAGACAACCACGATAAAGGGACAACGATAGGCAACAACGATTGACCTGTTGTAGGAGTCATTCGAAGTGCGCCTATGTTAAAGCATGTGCGAATATGCTTGGCACTCATAGAAAGTGGGAATTGACAAAATACGATTAGGGACAAGGAAAGTAGGGAGCCGCCAACAAGTTTTTAAGGAACTTGTAAACCGTTGACGAATCATTTAAGGCAACCAAGATTAAGGGACAACGATAGGCAACTACGATTGACCCGTGAAGGTTACACCCCATTCATAATCCATGAGATTACTAACTCCATATGGCTCGGAACCACAAAAGGAGGATCGGGGATGATGGTACGAAGTGAGTCATGGAGTCAAATTCGCCCGTATTAGCCTCTACTCGATTCTTATAGTGAAAAGTGATTCCTGCGATCTCAAAGGCATGCAAACAAAATATTCAATTCGTTCCAAACTATTATTAAGCTAAATTGTTTGAATATTAATGCAACATATAATTCTAAAATATTAGTGATCACTTGATTTAATAACAAGATTAAAAAGGAACCTAAATCGGTTGTCCAAATTATCTTATTAGGCGTGATTTTCAATTACATATTCCCTTTAAACATGCAATATGGCGATCATAAAAATTATAGAATAAACATTAATATTGGAAGCAATTTAACAATAATAGCGTTAGTCAAATCAAATATAAAATAACCTAATCATGATACTAGCAATATAAAAATAAAATAAGAGTATTAAATTAATTAATTACTCACATTCCGCACGTTCCTTTAAATTGCTACATCATGAATAAACTGTTAGAACTTCAAGTAAAATATAAATCAAATTGAAAAAATTAAATTAAATAAAAATTAGATTTGATTTAGTCCAAACCCTCAGTCAATTATACCTTTCACGCCTTGGTTTAAGTATAGAACTTTGGGTATTATATGGACTCCTTGGAGTGCTTAAAGGAAGGAATAGTTAGATTGGGGTGGCTAGTGTTTAGGCTAAAGAGGGAGAAGAGAATAAATTTGTGATCAAGCTTGTTGATGATTGAAAAAGGGGAGATATGACCTCTATTTATAAGGAAAAAAGAGGGTCGAAGAATCAAGAAAAGATAAGAATTCGAATCGGATAAAACTCTTGCGATAGAAAGCAGTTTTTGCGGTTTTTGTTTTTATCATATCTTTTAATCCAAAAATCGGAATAAGATGAATAAGATATCGTTGGAAAGATCTTGAAGTCTAATTTCAAACCCAATTAGAATCACATTAAAATATTTGATAGAATAAAAGATATGGCCGATATAGTGAGACGGTGTCAGTTTTGGTTAGAGTTTCACATTTTATTCATATCTTTTCCGTTATAGCTCAGAATTGATATTATAATATATCATTGGAAATATAATTTCAAGTTATATCCAACCATATAAAATTTTTATAAAAAATATGAGGCACAAAAATAATATCTGTCTATCTTTGAACGTCTTTGAATTCGAATAAAATTAGGAGTTTTAAAAAAGGGAGTTTTATTCAATTTCAAACTCTTTAATCTTATCTTTTCAAAAAGGGTAATTAGGATCTTTTAGAAACTTATAGAAGCTTCTAATTAATCCTAATTGGTCTAGGTATGGGAATAAATCATTTGGACCCTCCACATGATCATTGGGTCGTAGGTAAGGTGGGCTTAGGTTCGGTTTGGGCTTAGTTTAATATTTTGGCCATAACTTATTCGTTATAACTCGGATTTGGGCTTATAATATATCGTTGGAAATTTATTTTAAAGTCCCATCCAACTATTCAACCATTGGACCCAGATTATGGACCAAAATAATTGGATTAAACGTTTTTATAAAAAGGACACGAAATGAATGATTTTAAAGGACACGAAATGAATTATTTTGTGTTTAAAGGCACGAAAAGAGGAAAATAAGTTATGGTTTTGGGAAATGGGCTAGGAATTGGGTTGGTTTATGAAATGGAAATATGGATTTAAGCACTCCAAGATTAAATACTCAACCCGACCAATAATGGCGGTGAAAGGTTGTTCATCATCGGGTTTGGTTTTGGGGAGACATTTTTGGGTGTCTACAGAAGCCCCCCACTTTGACTGAGTTTGTAGAAACGTCATTTTAAAAAACGATAGTCTAAGTAGTCGATAGGGATGGAGAATGATTTAAGACGTTCTGCGATCCTAAATCACACTGTATACGCCGATACCTGCAGAAAAATGTTAGTTCCAAAGATAAAAGAGTAAAGGAATAGAATGCTTATCTGACACCAGTGTATCGGTGACAAATGAGTTTGGTAGCTTCCTATGCTTAAAGGAATCCACCGAATGAAGTTTTGTTGAAATACTTTCCATACCTGAGGAAAGTCGACTGACGAGTTTGGTAGCTTTCTATGCTTGAAGAAATCTACCAGATGATACTTTCCATGCCTGAGGAAAGTCGACTTATGATTTGGCGTTTTTCTATGCTTGAAGAAATCCATCGAATAATACTTTCCATGCTTGAGGAAAGTCAACAGATGATAAGATTGCAAGTCTCTGTGTATCGAGAACCTTGCGCCGTGAAATGATGGTGGTTCGATTGTCCCCGAACGTGGGTTGTAGTTGGTTCGCTTGTCCCTGAACGTGGGCTGTAAATGGTCCGCTTGTCCCCGGACGTGGGCTGTAGATGGTCTGCTTGTCCCCGGACGGGGGCTATAGATGGTCCGCTTGTCCCCGAACGTGGGTTGTAGTTGGTTCGCTGTAGATGGTCCGCTTGTCCCCGAACGTGGGTTGTAGTTGGTTTTCTTGTCCCCGAATGTGGGTTGTTAAAGGTTCGCTTGTCCCCGAACGTGGGCTGTAGATGGTCCGTTTGTCCCCGGACATGGGTTGTAGTTGGTCCGCTTATCCCTGGACGTGGGCTTTAGATGGTCTGCTTGTCCCCGGACGTGGGCTGTAGATGGTCCGCTTGTCCCCGGACGTGGGCTGTAGATGGTCCGCTTGTCCCCGGACGTGGGTTGTAGATGAGACCTGAAAAAATAAATTTGCTAATGGACTCGTATATATTGTGATTGACTTGACCACTGACTTGACCAAGTTTGACTTGATGTGACATGACATGTGTATGACTTGTGAGTGTGTGTGTGTGCAGACACGAGCAAACGAAGATGCAAAAGCAAAAAAATTTCGTCAATTTTTGTCATGAGTGGAGGGTACTGACTTTCTCCCGAAAAAGAAAGACGTGAAAAATGAACTTTTATTTTCGAACTTCCCTCGATGAGAAAATTTTGAAAAAGTTTTTTTAAACTTCCCCAAAAGAAAAGACGCGAAAAAAAGAAAGAAGTTTTGAACTTCCTCGTTGAGCAAGACAAAATGAATCGCATGGATTGAAATGCTGTTCTTGAAAGTAATGTATGCATGATGCATGTCCTTAGGCCAGGAGGCTAAGGACAATTACATCATGTGACACGATGAATGAACTTAGGTCATGGAGCTAACCATCATATATGGTGTAAAGAAACGATCTTGAACGTCACTTAGGTCTTGAAGCTAAGCTCGTATATAGATGAAGTGATTATTGCATAATGAACATTGCTTAGGTCAAGGAGCTAAGAACGATATGCTTTGTATGATTAAAAATCATTGATATATAAATGTTGTTCAACACATTATGCGATGAATGAAACAATGAACATTGCTCAGGTCAGGAAGCTAAGCAAGTATACAACGTTTCTTCTAATGAATGATGTCTTGAAAGTGATGAAGCATGCGCGATAGGGAAACAAGATTTCATGATAAAAGGTTCCTAAGGGAAAGCTGATATGGCTATGTATGTGTGAGTAAAGTGTGTGAATGTGATACTAAGGTTGGCTGCAAAGGTTATGGTGATGGAAATATATGTGTGAAGAGTCAAAGATGATGACTCTTTAGGCTGGGTAGGCTAAACGATGTGGGTTCAAGCCCCCATCTCTAGCTCTAGATGGATAGGGTCATAGGATTAAGCGTTGGATAGTCTTTGACTCGATCATGCATATGAATGTGGCCGCACCTCAATGTGAGGTTGCCTACGTATCCGTTGGGAATCAGGCTGAACGTAGCTCTAACTAAACTTTGCACAAGTGTATGTACACCTCAAAGAGGTCTTTCAAGGGTTGTAATGTGGTTAAGCTGATGGTTTAAGGAATAAAAGGGTAAAAGGCTCAAGACCCGAGCAAAGCCCCCAAGATGTGTAATTGTGTATTTGAAAATTTGGACTTCGCAAGTTTATTTTCAACTTCTTTTTTTTCGCTTTGGTTGTTGTTATTTTCATTCTTTTGAATCAATGTGGACAATCTCAGATCATGGGGTCCATCACTCTCTTAGCATTCATGTTTCTCAGGCACGGTACCAAGCACTCGATGAGAGACGCAATTTTAGACGTGTTCATATCAAAGACATTGGAACACTTGCCCTTAGACATTGTTTTATTGTTGCTTTTTTTTTTTTTTTTTTTTTTTTTTTTTTTTTTTGCGCATGACTTGATCGAATGCAAAGGAAAGAAATGCTCATTGATGGAACATGGCATATAGACATAAGGATAAGGAGAACCTATGCTAGACTTATTAGAGGAAAAGGGATGAAACGAAAGAAGAAAAAAAATGAAATCTTGTATATAGATTTGTCTTGTGCTTCGTCTTCATGGTTGCTTATGAATTATTTGTTACCGCCAGAGGAACAAGAATTTTGTTATTGTTGATGCTTTTATTGGAAGAAAATAAGGAAGGAATGACGTTCCCCTTATTCTTCCAACTCTTAACTAGTGATTCTTGAACTCGAGTACTGTGTAAGGATGAACTCACTTAGGTTGTGTTTGGGAAGATAGATTTCATTTCAAATGCATCATTTGAATTATTGAATTTGAGTATTTCAAATGACATAGTTTACCTTGTCATTTGAAATCCTTACCTTCATGGGTTATTACTTGGTAGTTGTATAATTTGGACAAATTCCTCATTTGAAATTCTTGGACATCCAAACACTATAATTGTCCCAATTCCAGAATTTCAAATGAAATTATAGAATCCAAACACACCATTAATTCATTCACTCAATACTCGAATTGGAAAGGAAGAGTGTATGAAACAATTTTGAAATCTGATGGAAAATACTCCACTCATTCCTATTACGACGGAAAGCGACGCATGCATGATCCTAATATACGATCATAAACAATATAGTGTATTACTCGAAGACAAAGTGTGTGCAACGACTCAACACGTGTGATTAGGTGAGTTTATTAAGACTCGTAGTATGATCGCATGGCTAGACATGAGGACGTTGTGAAAAACAAAAGTCCCAATGACCAAATAGCACGGAAGACTAAAAGACAAACTAACTTGATTAATTTTTTCCAATTTTAATGTTTATGCTATTTACTAGATGAAAACGGTCCATTGGAAATCATTAGTTATAAATAAGATCAACCACAATCAAAGACGAAGAACACATGTTAAGGTTAATTAGCACAAAAATTGATCACAAGAAACTAGGAAGAGGACTAGAATTCTAGAAGAGTTAGGACTCATGGGTATAAAAAAATAAATAAATAAAAATAAAAATCTATATTCCTATGTTATACGAGTTGACACGGATTAAAGGACTTGGCTAAGACTAGCTTGACACGAAAAGATATAAAAAAAATTAAGAAAATGACGCTAAAAAGACACCTAAACTGGACAGGCTGTAGTATATCGGTTATAACTTTTGATATGTGTCTCTGATTGGGACGAAACCAACTCTAAATGAAAGATAAAACTCGGGGCTACAGATCCATAGGTGGAACAACACAACTCTTTCTAGAACTCCGGCTATGACCAAAACAAGTTGACTCTTTTTCAGTATACGAGAATAAAAATCCGGGTTGACTCAAAGAAAAAAAAATCTATGACTCGACTCTAAAAAAAAAAAGGGTTTGATAAGAGAAAAAGTCAATAAAAAATTCACATATAAGCATATTGTCACGCATGATGCAATGAAGTTCGCAACCTAAAGTAAAGTTCTATGTTCGACTATGGTCAAGCTTTTGGGTGTCAATGGGTACCATGGTTAAGAGTTTGGACGCGTTAGTAAGGCAGCCTCCCTTGAGGGTGTATGCCAACGGACGGCTCCGCGAGTTTGTGATGAAATCGAACTCGACTCCATGGTTAGCTTCTCAAAGTGCATAACACTACTAAAATTCGGCTAAATTGCGACCGTTTTTCTATGACCGTCTTAAAAACGGTCGCAAAATATGAAATTTGCGACCGTTTTTTTTGCGGTCACAATATTACGACTGCTTTGACAACGGTCGCAAATTTGCGACCATTTTGCGGCCGTTTTTAGCCTTGTAGACGGTCGCTAGGATGTTTGAACAATTAAAATAAATCGTTTTCGACCGTCAAAGACGGTCGTAAATGTCATAATCTGCGACCGTCAGAGACGGTCGTAAATGTCATAATCTGCGACCGTCAAAGAGACGGTCATAAATGTCATAATCTGCGACCATCAAAGATGGTCGTAAATGTCATAATCTGGGACCGACTCTTAGACGGTCGTAAATGTCTCTTAGACGGTCGCAAAAGGCTTTTTTTTTATAAAAAAAATCTTGTATAAAAAGAACCTAATTCACTCTAACCCTAATCCTCACGCCGCTCACTCCTCTTTCTCTTTCCTTCTCTCCTCCCTTCTCCTTTCTTTTTCTTTCTTCTCTCTCCTCCCTTCTGCTTCCTCTTTCCTCATCCTCCATCTATACCGGCGTCTATAAGTCTTTCCTCCGATCCGCCACCATATTCACTGCCCCTCCTTCTTCCTCTTTCTTTTTTTTTCCTCGGATTATGGCGTTCAAATTCGACATTAAACGTCTCCCTCAAGATGCTTTGATGGTGTTTTTAAGTCCGAAAACATTTCCCTCAAGATGCTTTGGTGGTGGTGTTAACTAGCTCATGGTTTTTAAGGTCAAATTCGACCGTAAAAACTATAGATCTAGACTTTTCATGGTCGAATTTGACCTTATTAAACCAAATTTGAGGTCAAGTTCAAAGTCAAAGCAGGTTTGAGTTATGTTTTCTCATTTTTGTTGATTTTTGGTCTCATTTTAGGTTGATTTTCGTTTTGTTTTTGTTGATTTTGGGTAATTTGGTTGGTTTGTTTTTGGTCGGTTTATTTGGGTTTGATTTTGGGTAATTTGGTTGATTTTTTTTTATTCGAATTTCATGTTTGATTATTGATTTTTGTTTTTGTTTTTGTTGTTTTTGGGTTTCATTTTCGTTTTGATTTTTTTTTTTTTTTTTTTTTTTGGGTTTAATATTCGTTTTGATATATGTTAATTTTTGGTGTGATTTCGATTTGAATTTGTGTTTCATTTTTGTTAATTTCAATTTTTGGTTTGATTTCAGTTTGATTTTAGTGGGTGTTTTGTGGTTTGTTTGTTTTTTTTTTGATAAATTTATATGGTTGGTTGATTTATTTTTTGTGGGTTTTTTTTTTGGGTTAAAGATAGCGGTGATGGTGGGTGTTGGTTGTTTAGAAAGGACGGTGGTGGTAGGTGTGATGGTGGGTAGTGGTTGTTTAGGGAGGACGGTGGTGGTGGGTTAGGGGGTTTAGGCTATGAAAGAATGTAGCAGGTTGGTGGGGGGGGGGTCAGTGGGAATTGGTTGTTGCGTTTGATACTTTTAAAAAAAAATAAAAAAATTTGCGACCGATTTGATAACGGCCGCAATTCATAATATTTGCGACCGTTTTATTGCCGATCATTGAAAATAAAGAAAGCGGTCGCAAATTAATTGCGACCGTCAAGCGGTCTTAATTTTTTTTTTTTTTGCGACCAAGTTAATAACGACACCCATGTTATAACCGTTGACGGTCGCAATCATTTTCAGCGACCATTTTTGCTATTTTCAACGACCATTCGAGACGGTCGCAAAAACCTTCTTTTTTAGAAGTGTAATACTAATGAGCGTCATTTATGGCGCTCAAAATAATAAGATTTAGGTTCATTTTTTATATTTTCTTTCATTATTTTCATATAATTTTCTTAGTTTTCTTTTATTTTCCGTTTTAATAACTCTTTTCGGTTTTCGATTAGTGTTTAAGAGTTTTTCTTATTTTTAGTTCTTAATTCGTAGTTTTAGTTAGTTTTATTTTATTTTGTTTTCTTCTCTTAATTGGTATTTTATGTAAGTGTTTGTTTGCGGTCAAGATGTGTATTTCAAGTCCATTTGCAAGTTCAAGTTGACGCGCTCTCGTGATAGCGCTCTCATTAACTTTGGTGATGAACATGCAAAACTTGAGCATTTGGGGCTGCCTTGCTCGTGGGCATCACATGAGCCCGACAGTCGAGAGCGCAAACAAGCCACACCAATTCCTACTCCCGTACAACCTCACAATTCAACAAGCAACTTCCCCCAATTCATGAGCAACTACAACAACAACCCCTTAGCACCAAAATGCCCAAACTAGCCACAAATTGCACCACCCTCTAGCTGCAACAACTGTTGGAGTATTTGCAATTCTAGTAATGCAAATCGGAGAGTTACCAAGTGAGTGTGCAAGGAGTAAATGAGGGAATGGTGGAGCAAGAAATTTAGTATCGCCAACCAGCTGAGTGTTGGGCCTTACGAGTCGCTTGCGTGAGGTTTGTGATTAATTCCTTTTCCTTATTACTCCTATAAATACAAATCCTTGGTCATTATTCAATGTGATGTTAATTTCATTATTGAAATACCCTAAACATATAAACACAAACCTACCATTTGAGATCTGAACAGTTCTTAAGCAATTCCACTATTTGGGTTCGGGTGCACGGATTACAAAGAGAGTTGCGTTAAACTTGGGGGGCGTGCGTCATCAGGAAGCATGTACCGGTGTTGGCATATTTTGCTTCTAAGGTAGTGGATTATGTTCCACGACGCGACTGTGAGTTTGAGATCTTCAATCAAGTATTTTCCCTTTCATCTTCTCTATTTTGTCATTGGAATGGACAAGTATTTTACCAACAATTTAGAAGCAAAATAGTATTTTATTTATACTGTTGATTCCTTGTGTGTACCATTTTGTTCGATCATAGGACAAGGGAAATTGATGTTTATTTTATTTGCCGATTATTGTTTAGGGGTGATTTAATTTGGGTAATTAAATCAAGAATTCAAAGGAGTCAGAAGCTAGTTGTTTCCTTAATTAAAAATTCTAGCGTAGTTGTCGATTACGGACGACTATGTTCGACTACGATAAGAAATTAAATCTAATGCATTGATATTTATTCATCTAATCCTAGCCATCCAATCTAAGACCTATGCTACACAATCATCAAGATCTTGTTTGGTTACTAAATAATTTTTTTAACCACAGGAAATTTATTTGAACTAAAATCGAAAAAATAGCAAATTTTAAACGTATCATTTCCAACTTAAATAATCTTTTACATTAATTGAACTTAATCATCAACCTATGTCATCTTCTTCCTTACGATAAATTTGTTCAAATGTTATGTAGATCAAAATAAACTTTAAAATTGTAGTATTAATCGAGTTGCGGTAATTTATTTTGAGATTCGAATAACATTTATTTTAGTATTAATTAAAACGATTTTGTGCTTAATTTTGATATTTTAATCCGCCATTGTTAAATGTTGAAGATACATATAGTATCATTGTTGAATGTAGAAGATACATAAGGTTGAAGATGACTAATATTATTGTAAAATATTTTTTACAAAAATCTGTTGATTAAGTGCGTTTTTTGGGAAACAAGTTATTATAATCTTGATTAAGAGGCGTTTTTTGGGGAAATATATTATAAGATATTTTCCTAAAAATTTAATTATAGGTTTTATGTCTAATCTAGTAATCTGCCATTGATGAATATTTTTTTTTAGGGGTGCCATTGATGAATATAAGTAAATGATTATCCTGTCAAAATGCTTAGCAGTTATTTTCATTATAAAAAACAATTGAAAATTCATCCAATTGATTTTCTTAAAAAAAAAAATAAATAAATAAATAAAAAGAGAGAGAGAGAGATTATACGTGATAAGTGTGGTAATTGATATGCGTGATCATAGGAAATCTTTTGATCTCCAATACTCCACTAGCTTTGCATAAGATAAGATTATAAGATTTTTGTTATTAGATTATTTTACTTACTTTCTAAATCAAATGATGGTGTAATTTAATTTATACATGATGGTGTAATTTAATTTATACATGATGGTGTAATTTTATTTATACATTAAAGTAACGTATATTTTTAATATATGGAATAATATTGGTTTCATATAATAAATATATGGAATAATATTTTTACTTTTTTTTTTTTAACTATACATACATTAAACAATGTGTTTCTGGTGCGGCAGGGTGCCCTATTAGTAACCCCTAAAGTAACCGCATATAAAACTTTGCGTACATTAAAATACTTAATGAAATATATTGGAAATTTCAAATAATTCGACATATAAACTTTTTTTGGATGATTTACGAAAGTATGGTTATTTTAAAACTTATTTACACTTTTGCGTCGAAATGAAACTTAATTACGGAGTTACTGTCCACGTAGGCTCGGATAAGGTTTTTTTTTTATTTTTTTTTTCAGAGTAAAACCGCTACCTCAAGTAGCGGTTTTGCACTGAGGTAGCGGTTTTACCCTTTATAAATTGATTAACTGTATCTTTACTTAGAGTACTAAAGACAAACCGCTAGTTCAAGTAGCGGTTTTAGACTATAACCGCTACTTAAGGTAGCGGTTTGTCTCTAAAGAAAAAATTACCCCAAATGTATCTCCAAGTCTACGTGGACTATATTTTCGTAAATAAGTTTTATTCCAATGCAAAATCGTAAATAAGTTTCTTAAAAGCTATATTTTTGTAAATCATCCATTTTTAAAATAGATTTTTTTTTAAAAGCAAATAAATTTAATTTTTAGTTATTTTTAATTTTAAAAATACAAAGGTCCAATTTTATTTATTTTTTTTTATTATTTTTTTTGCATTAAAGTTAAACTGTAATATAAGGTTATTGTTCTTGGAAAAAAAGAGGGGGTTGGGTTCCCTTCACCGTAAATTAATAATATCTATACTTATACACTAAAGTATTCCTCGTAGTTATCCCCTAAGTACACGTGGCATCACCTCATAATAAATTTTCCCGTCCAAAAAAAGTGTTACTTTTATTTTTTGTTATTGAAATAAGTTTGTTATATTGCATGGAGAAGTTTTGTTTTTATATTTAGGAATGATATGCCAAACGATAATAATTTAAATAAAATTAAAAAAAAAAAAAGTGCTACAAAATAAGAAATGTTATGTAATAATATAAAATACTACTTAGGATATTATCAAAAAGTATTATTAAACTTATGATATATCATAGTGTTTATTGTACTTTTATTTTTATTTTATATTTTTTTTTACTTTTAATGATTTCGTTTTGTACCGTTTCTATTAAATGAATACTGAACTAATTTGGTTTCTTAGATGGAAAATTTGCCAATTATTACCGCGTATTAATGTCATTTTGAAAATTACTACCGCAAACTAAAAATCTTGTAAATTACTACCCTAATTTTTTTTTTTTAAAGAAAACTTGATTTTACTACCAGCCTCCCCTTTAGACCATATATGATGTCATCATTTCCCTTAACCCACGTTTAACTCTTGATTAACCAATTAAACGACCTAAAAAAAATCCCCCCAACTCATGTTTCCCAAATATAATTTAGGTATACCCAAATTGGGAAACATTATATACACCGTGATCTATGTTTAGACAAGGATTGTTATGTAATAGGTAATGTTTTGGCCTAGGATGCATGAACACTTCATCTAACTGTCGTGTCTGTATCAAACACCGTGTCGGACACCGACACTCGTGGGATACACGACGATGCGTCTCAAAACGTATCCTACCATGATATGGGTTGTTCAACTTTTTTTTAGTGAAAAATTTTAAATAAACTAAAATAAATAAGGTAATTATTAAATAATATGAGTGCCTTCATATAAATATCTCATTGTTAATATGATACAATATGATCTAATGAGTGCATGGAATGACAAAAATATGGTCAAATTCTTTTTTGTAAAATATATTATATGAATTTTATCATTCCGTACTTGTGTCCCTTTTTGAGATAAACGTTTTTATGTATCCGTGTTAGAACTCGTTCTTGTGCAGACTAGGTTTTGGCTAAACGCCTATTTCAACATCTAAAATTGGTCTTTCAATTTTAATAAGAGCCGTGATAAGTTAATAAGACCTTGGTTAGATAGAGTGCCATTAAACCTACTCTAGAGTACTAAAAAAGAATGTATATATTTATCTGAAATAACCTTAAACTTCTGTATTTTAAATAATAAAAAATAAAAAATTAAACCACTTCGTTTTAGGTACGCCCAAATATAACTTAGGTATACCTAAAGTGGAAACATTTTATACACCGGGATTTATGTCTAGGTCAAGTCTTATATTTGTCAATCGTTCAATTCTAATTAACTACAAAAAAAATACTTGGATATGCCCAAAATTAAATTTTGGGTTTGCCTAAAATTAGATTGGGGATGTCAAAAAGTGAAATTTATATATGGAATTATGTATGCACTATTGGGGTTGAGAGTATTTTTCTACGCAAGAGAATCCTTCGTTGTGAATAATAACACTAACAATATAATCAAAATTGCCAAAATTTTTGCATGTATGAATTTCGATAGTTATCCTTCGATTTAAAACAAACTAATCTTTAGCGTTCTATTTTGCGACTCTACTATATATCTAATCAATGACTCTATTGCTCCCGACAAAGGATTATTCTTGCGTAGAAAACAACTCTCAACCCCTATAGTAGAGCATACATACATAAATTTCGCTTTTAGATTTCCCTACTTTAATTTTGAGCATACCCAAAAGTTGATTTTATATGTTGATCATAAGGATTGACTAAGATAAGACTTGATTAATACATGATTCACTGGGCATTTCTAATTTGGGTATACCTAAATTATATTTTTAGGCATACCTAAAACAAAGGAATTCAGTTCTTCTTTTTACAAAATACAAGATATTTCTGATAATTACGTTCGTCCGTTTTTAGCACTCTCGGGGTTCAAGTCTTGTTATAAGCATTTATAGTTATCGAATCTTATACATATTGTGGAGGTAACATGACATCTTAATGTTTAAAGGTGTGACACATGTCACATATTGCTGACATGGCATATTATAGTGCTGAAAAAAGTGACATGTTACACATATTCTGTTTTAAGAACGGTTTTTAATATAAACTAAAGGATAGATTAAAATAAATATATTATTTAATATTAAAGTCTTTTTCCAAGTCTTATGCATTCCATAACTTATAAATTTAAGTTAAAAAATGCACGAGGTATAATCTATTATTATTATTTTTTTAAAAGAAATATTATTATTATTATTATTATTATTATTATTATTATTATTATTATTATTATTATTATTATTTTTATTCTCATTCTCATTGTTATTCTCATTCTCATTCTCATTGTTATTGTTTTTTTTTTGTGGCTCATTGTTATTGTTATTATTATTGTTATTATTATTATTATTATTATTATTATTATTATTATTATCGTCATCGTCATCGTCATCGTCATCGTTATTATTATTATTATTATTATTATTATTATTATTATTATTTTATTATTAAATATAGAGTTTTGTGTGAGCTATGTGGTGACGTAAGAAGTGATAAAAGTGAAAGTTTTGTATTGTAAAAGGAATACAGGGTAAGAGGGAAGATAAACAAAATGAACATTGCAAAATAGAATATAAGAAGGTGAATTAGAATGGAGGGAGTTATATGTAGTCCCGATTAAGAATACTTGATGGTTATTACAATCAAATAAGGCAGTCTCAATCAAGTATTATAGAGTCTCAATAAAAAATAATTGAAGATTATTTCAATCAATTAGGTAGTCCTAATTAAGCATTATAGAGTCCCAATAAAAAAAATAGGAAGGTTATTACAATCAAATTACGCAATCCTAATTAAGTATTATAGAGTCCAATAAAAATTTAGTTAAAGATTATTACTATCAAATTAGGCAGTCTCAAATAAATATTGTAGAGTTATAATAAAATATTTGAAGGTCATTAAAACCAAATCATTATGCAGTCCTAATAATTAAGTATTATAGAGTCCAATAAAAAAAATAGTTGAAGATTATTACAATCAAATTCAACGGACCCAACTAAGGGCCGGTTCATATTTACTGAACTGAGCTGAGCTGAACTAAACTGAACTGAATGGAGCTGAACTGAATTGATTGGAGCTGAACTAAACTGAACTGAATTGAGATGAAATGAATATTTTATGAGAGGGGAAAATTAAGAGTTGAACTGATTGGAGCTGAACTAAATTGAACTGAACTGACCTGAACTGATTAGAGCTAAACTGAACTGAACTGAAATTAAGTAAATGTGAACAGGCCTAAGTATGGTAGAGTCCCAATAAATTTAAAAGTTATTACAATCAAATTAGACAGTTCCATTTAAGTACTCCCTCCGTTCCTTTATATATAGAGTTTTGTGTAGGCTATGTGGTGACGTAAGAAGTGATAGAAATGATTTTTTTTTACCATTAAAGAAATAAATGGTAAGTGAAGGGAAGATAAAAAAAATTCATATAGCAAGCCAAACGGAATATAGGAAGATGAAAAAGAACAGAGGGAGAATATATCGTGTAATCATATCCTTATGAAAAATATTTGAAGGTTATTACAATCAAATATGGCAGTCCATTATCAATGGTTATTTGTTTTGATTAAAGGCAATTTAATCTTAGCCTTTTATTTTGGGACTACCTATAATTGTTTGGGACGGTCTAATTATAAATTTTTATTATATAATATAATACACATATTTTGACTAAGAACATTGTTATTGGTAATAAACTGATAAGAACATTTGATCATTAAATCATATACTAGAAAAAGGTCGTATTTTAGGTAAAATATTATAATATATTTATTTATTTAATTCAAAGTTTTAATATAAAACTATTTTTGTAAAGACAAAAACACTTAAATTAAAATAAAGGGTTATGTTTTTTGAAGAATAAAAAAGAAGCATTATTTAAGGGAGGAAATATAATTAAATAATTTATCTTTTCCTCCATTAAAGTGATAATAACTCCTTGGGTCCAAGTAGTAGCTAGAGTTTGGCAGAATGATTTTCCTTCAAATGTTTGTAAGATTGCTTTGGATGATTTAATGTTGATCAATGAGTAGTATGTTTCCGTTGGGAATTTGATTCCAAAAAAAGTGATATGGAGTAATTATAAATAAAATGATAAGAATACTCTTAACATAAAAATTTATTACTTTATCACAAAGTGCTAAGAGAAGATAAAATGTTATTGCATAAAATTTTAACTTTTGAAATATAAACAGAACAACAAACAAACAAAAAAAACTGAACAGAATAAGAAAAAAAAAAAACACACACACACACATCTACCTCTACACTTTTTATAAAATAAAATACAACCAAATTTTTTTTACAGGTTTATAGGATGTATTTGTATATCTTAATATATGTGAAATTGGTTTTAAAAAAAAAAAAAAAAAAAAACCAAATATTTCTATTAACTATTACTAAAACAAAACCTTGATGATGTCATCAATTTCTTAAAGTCCTTATGTGTCAAACTCTCATAAAAAATTTTCCCTCCAAATGTTACATATGATGTCATCATTTATTTATTTTATTTATTTATTTATTTATTTATTTATTTTTTTTTTTTTTTTCTGCCTTTTCTAGCTAGAAACTAGGTACAATTAGGTGTGAAACTTGAATTTGACATCAATATTGTTGTATATACTCCACACTACTTTTGGATATTCATATTACAATAATATTAATTAAATAGACAGATATATTCTTAAATAGACCTGGTTCACAATAATTTATCGTGGACCACTAACATTAGAGAAACTATGATTCTTTATTAATAAAAAAAGTCACTATAATTATATAAAGGTCACTATGTTTAAAATAAAAGTCATTTTGGTAATATATAGACTATAAAAGGTTCATTTTTTTAATGAAAAATTTTATAAGGTCAATATAAATAATAAAAGTCGTTATGTTAAAACTAGGGTCATAACGCTGTACTTTAAGTTCACAATAATATTAAACGTTATACAAGTTTTAATAAAGGTTACTACGTTAAAAAAAAGGTTATTATGTTAAAAATAAGGGTCACTATGTTCAATATAATGTCAGTTGCGTGTGTATAAATTTCTGGTCCACAATAATATTATTGTGGACCAGATCCACGCAAGTGTTTTTGGGTAGCTAATTAGTGAACAAATTAATACATCTTTAAAAAAAAAAAAATTAATAGTAAATACACATGTATTTAGCTTCCGCTCTAAACGTATAAGATTAATGATTATACATTTATACAACATTAATATATTTAACCTAACCATCATTTTAGTATATTTTTTTAATAACATAGTAAATATTACATTATGATGCAGTATTAAATAATAACCATTTTTTAAAAAAAAATTATGTACATTTTTTTAATATTTATATAACAAATTATTTTTTAAAAAAATAATGAGTCAAATCATATTAGAAAGTTATAACAACAAAAGATATAAAAAAAAAATTACTAATCATATATCACAAAGTTTTGTATACGGCTGGCCGTACCGTGCGGCCAGCCCATAATTTTTTAATTATTTTTTTCATTTTCTCTCTCCTCTATCTCTCCTCTTCTCCATTTTCTCTTCTAACTTTCTCTCTCTAACCATCAATGGCGAGCTAGGTCTTCCGCCATCGTCATGTTCATCATCTTCGTCCCGATCTCCTCGAAGATCCAACCTAGATCACCGTCGCCGTCTTCGTTCGTCGTTGTCGAAGCTCCAAACCAACCCATACCTCCGTCGTCTTCGTTTGATCTTCGTCTTCATCCTTGCCGGCAAAATCAGTCAAATCAACCTCCACCTCAGTCGTCGTCTTCATCTACTTTAGGAATTGCAACCAGAAACGCGCTGAATTTTGAAGCTCCAAACCCTAACATTTTCCCCAAATTTCAAGAGATTCAGGTACAAATTCATCAATTCATTCCAATTAAACAAGTTTTCGCGGCTGAAGAACTGGACTCCATCGTTGCCGTCGTCTTCATTCGTCTATGTTTTCGCGACTTTGTTTGTTTATGTATAAGCAGTGTAGTTATTTGACATGATTTAACCATTATTTAAAGAATATCAATTATATAGAAATAGCACAATATTGTGTTTTAAATTTTAATTAATTGATATAATAGTACGATCGAGTTCCTTAATTTTTCAACATTTACAGATGATGAGCTTCTTTCATTTGACTTTTGCTATTGAAAATTAAGAGGTGGTGGCTGCTACAACTTGGCTTAGTTGGTCAGGTTACTAGGTCTGGCAGGGGTTACTAGGTCGGAGGGGTTACTAAGTAGGAGGGGTTACTTGAGGGGTTACTTTGTTCGGTCAGGGGTTACTAAGTCGGAGGGGTTACTTGGTTCGGTCAGGGGTTACTAAGTCGGAGGGGTTACTTGGTCCGGTTAGGGATTACTAGAGGGGTTACTTGGTCCTGTCAGGGGTTACTTAAGGGGTTATTAGAGGGTTACTTAAGTGAGGTTACTTGGGGGTTACTTGACGGGTTACTTTGGGGGTTACTTAGGGAGTTACTAGAGGGGTTACTAAAGTGGGGTTACTTGATGGGTTAATTTAGGGGTTACTTGATGGGTTACTTTAAAGGTTACTAATAGGGAAGCTAGCCGCACCGTGCGGCCAGCCGCATCAGAAACGCACTTATCATATATATACTATAACTAAATATTTTTTAAATTAAAATTTTAAAAATACAAATTTATTGGAAAAAAAAAATATTCTTAATTTGTCTTAATATGTTATAATATTTTTAGTAAAAAATAATTAGAATATTGTTAATCAAATATATCACCATGTTCATATGTTAAGATATTTTAACAAATCATTTTTGGCAACGATAATTAAAGATTTATTTGCTATTAAAAAAAAGAATTAAAGATATATTTAGTCAAATATATCATTGTTATTCAAGGAAAATAACTTCTACGTCTGTTTTGTAAAGAGCATAAAAAAAATTTGTATGTACGAGTTGAGTATTTCATTGTTGATAATACACAATTTTTTTTTTTTTTTTTTTTGACAAGAATAATACACGAGTTTATAATAATACAATTGTACTGATCAAGAGCTACAAATTAGGAGAATAAAGTCAAAGATATAATTTACAGCTAATAGAAATCAATTACTAAAGTTAAAGGAAAGTGTTTGATACTTATTAAAATAAATCACTGAAGTTAAAAAAAATGATTGATACGCAGGAAGGAGAAGATTGACTTTTATCATGTTTCATTTCTTTCCGTTTTTTTCAAACAAAAATAAAAAAAATAAAAATAAAAATAAAAAAAATAAAAAAATAAAAATAAAAAAATAAAAAAAAATCCATTGCATTGTCGTTTATTTTTTACCACCAATTTACTTGAGATATTCAAAGCTCATCTATGGTGATACAAAATAAAAAATGGAAAACATCCCTTTAGATCACAAAAACAATATACATATGAATTAATACCAAATAATTAATTTGATATAATATCATTTTAAATGGATGTATAATTGCTAAATAATCGGCTTAAAATGCTCTTTAAGAATATCAAAGCTTATCAATGGTGATACAATATGTCAATACATATAGTTTGGTAATTTTTGAACCATAATGGTGATTAAATATTAATCTTATTGATATGATATATAATTTAGTAATTTTTTTGATGTATTTTGGATTAATAATGAAGATTGGAGGTTGAAGATGAAGTGTCTCATTAAAAAATCTAAGATGTGGTGCGCCATTGAAGATGGATGAAGTTATCAAAATAGAGATGAAGCTTTTAAAATGGGATGAAAATATACATATATTTTTTTAAATTTATTTTGGACGACTTACTTCAATTTTATAATGTTGAAATGTTGTTTATAAAATTATAATAGTATAATTTGGAAAAAAAAATTACCCTCTAAAAGTAATAAACCAAACAACACTTAGATGACTCATCGCTGACTAGACGCTGACTTGTCATGACTTAAATGATGTGTAACATAGATTTTTCTATTTTTTTTAAATGTAATATTCGAAGGCTAAGATTAAGTAATAAACAATATCAACGGTTCAAATTCAATTTCTTATTATAGTCGACCATAGTCGTTCATAGTCGTCCGTAGTCGACGACTACGGTAGAACCATCCTTCATTAATATGATACGGTGAATCGATAGTAGCTAATTGCTCTTGCCTTGTGATTGATTGCATATCTCTAAACTCATGACAAGTGTCGACAATTATCCCTTTGGTTGTCGGCTGAACTTTGATTAAAGAAGCCCAATTGATGTCATTGTGATTTGGTGGACCTTTAGTATTGGTTTTCATATTCCAAGTTACAGATAGTATTCTCATAAGTTCCATTGGATCTTGATTATGTGATTAATCATTATCAAACATAGAATAGCCAGCATAGTGGAGTGCCGATTGAATCTTGATTGTATTTCCACTGAATACAAAGAATCTTGAACTGGAGATATCAATGTATACTGAATAAAAAATAATAATAATAAAAAAAAAAAAAAAAAAAAAAAAAAAAAGGATTTTGGTGATTTGATGCGGGTTGTCTTCGCAAGCATCTATGGTGGCGCGTGTTGATGATGACGAATGGGGCTAGCTCAGTTCCTAATTAATTGCTTGTCTCGCCATTATTTACAAGCTATGCAACCTGCATGTCTGATCGTGGAAATAAAATTGATTCATTCTCTGGAAAAGCTATTTATTTGTTTTGACGATTGGAATGCAAACAATGAAACAAATATACGGAGTGAGGTGCGGATGTGTTGTCAAGACGGAGAGAACTTGATTTCCTCATACTGACTACGAAGGTGAACAATGGTTCTGCTTGACAGCAAAGGCGATCCCGTCTCGCGGTCCCGGTACGAAATCAGAAATGTTTTTCTTCTAATTCTGTTATTTTTTAACTTTGCATAATATTGTTTATTATGTGCCCCAAATGTGCATAATTTTATTATTATGAAGGGTGCAATGTGGGGTGAGTTAAGTTAATGATTAATTCTAACTAATAAGTTAGAATGACTCACCTTGGTGAGTGGTTTGAGGAGAAAGACTTTCATGCTAGTTGTTTATCTGTGGCTTTATTGCTAGTTGGCTCGTTGTTTGAAAGTAATTTATCTATGCTAATATATGTTTTGTCCAATGATCATTTATGTATGGTCATGAACCTCAATGTGATTTGTCCTAGTAGATTAGGGATGATATGTGTTTTGGGTGTTTTTGTCCCTCGGGAGAGTTACGTCACGAAGTCTGATCCGGCTGAGCTGTACCTGCAAAATAACGGAGACTCCGGGTGGATGGAGCTCCGCCTCCGACGGTCAAGTTAGTAACTTGAAACGGAATAAAGAGAACGGAAATCTAGGTGGGTATCTGCTCGGATTCCAAGCTCAGGTGTTTCTCTGATGTGAGAGAATGCAAGTGTAATAAAAGGTAAAACGTGCCCTCAAAAAGAGGGACATCTCCCTATTTATAGGGTCCTTGGGAATTGTGCCCCTGATTAGGTCACTGAACCCTAATCATTGGTGGGTCGCGCCGCTTTGCGGCTTTCTCGGGATTTGGGCCTGAAGATCGCCTTTTTTCCTTAATTTCTAGAGTGACACGTGTCAAGCGGGGATTGGTCCACTTTGGGCCATCCTGAGGCTGACACGTGTCATCCTCTGATTGGACCACGTGGCGGGGTAAAATTACCCTAAACATTTGCCCCTCACAGATGTGACGTGGCACGCCACGTGGCATCTGTGACACATGTCACGCTCCGGTTGGTGGTAATTTTACCATTAAAGAGTAACCGTTCACCTTCCGAGTAAATTACAGAAATTCCCCCGTATTTACCCTCTATATATAGCCGTTTTACCCTCATGATTTTGTACGTTTACAAAAATTTTCTAGAGAGAAAACTTTGAGAGAGCAGAAGTCATCCGTTTGAGTCAGGCGCGAGTAAGAAAGTTTGTTCTCCAACGACCCAGCCGGACCCGCCTACCTTCAGATATCAAATCCCAAGGTACCGTCTCTGTCTCTCTCAGCTCTTTTTCTTTTTTCACCGCTTGTACATATTTCTTGCAATAAATGGATGCATCACCAACACACACGGCACAGCCTAGGTTAGAGTCCAGCCGGTCACCAGGGACGGCTGAGTCTAGGACTGGGAGTGCCGTCTCGGGGTGTTGGGACCACCCTTTGCCTTGGATTCCGACCAGTTATGTGTCTGTGCAGGACACCATGGCTCGGACAATGCAGACGGCAACTGATCCAAATTACAAGAGCGAAGGCTCAGGCGGCCAAACGCCTGAGGGAGAAACGTCTGGTCAGGGAGACCAGACGGCTCTGGAGAGATCCCCTCCACGCGCCCCTTCAACCCCTGCTGACTCTTTTTTGGAAGAGTGCGACCAAGGCGGCGACGAGGCCGCCTCTGCCCCCTTGACCCAAAATGAGGAAGAGACGGAGAGCGACGGCTCCGCCTCTACCTCTGAGAGCAGCGACGATTTACCCCCGCTTGAGGATAGCGAGGAGGAAGAAAGGAAAAAATGGAACGAGAAGGACAATCCCTTCAACATCCACGTCTCCTCCAAGGACCGGATCCAAATGGAGGAGAACTTAAAGAATTTACCCAAATACACCCGCTAGGAGACGGGTATAGAATCCGGGTGCCGCCTGAGAATGGCACCATCGCCTGGGCGGACGATCAACAGAACGCCAACATTTATTTCGGCTGTTATGAGGCGGCGTTCAAAGCTGGCCTTCGCTTCCCCCTTCACCAGGCGGTTAAGGCAATTTTAAGAGGCTACGGCCTTGGAGTCTGGCAACTTACCCCCAACTCTTGGACAAACATTCGGGGGTATGTTGCCGCCTGCGAGTTCCAGGGGCTTAACCCCGGCTGGGAGGCTTTTGCTAGTATGCATTATCTTAGCAGAAGCCCAGGCGGCTGGAGGGCGTGGTACACTCTAATCACGTAGCCTCAGTATATGATGACCTTGGACAAGGTTTCAAAATTCGACGGCTGGAAGCACAGGTTCTACCTGATGTCAGCCCCAACCAGACGGGAGAATTATGAATTCCGTCTGTACAATAAGAAGCCCGACTTGTTGGGCCGGAAGTGCGCTCTTCCCCGGATCCCAGAGGAAGATTTTGACAAGATCATTGAGGCAGACTTTTTCGGCCTCACAGACGCAACTCTGTCGACCGGGGAAACAATAAAAGTCCCCAAAAACTGGATCCCCAAGAGCGCCTGGTTCAGGGACGAGTGTTTCCTAGCCGCCTGCGGGCTAGGGCACATGTTTACAAAACATATGCGCCTGAGTTTATATCCGTCTGTAGTATTTTTCTATCGAAATTGATTTATGATTTTGACCAATTTCTTTTTCTTTGCAGAAGAAGCATTAAACATGTTGCAGTCGGAGAAAACTCCCAAACGGTCCTCTGCAGTCATCCGCAAAGAGCTTGCGGAGAAAGCTGCGGCTGAGGTCAAAGCCAAGGTAATAAGCGCCTGACCCTTTCTTAAATTGATCTTAAAAACTATTTTGCCCGGATGCTAACTTTGACTTTGGTTATTTTTCGCAGGGGGGAGAGGTTGGAAAGACGTTTGAGAAACAACTCAAACGGGCTAGGAAGGAGACCCCAGCCGTTCTCAACAAGATCAAAAAGTCCACCTCTGCGTCAACTGCTGGCGCCTTAGCCGGGCATCAGAAGATGCGGATAGCGGGGCGTAACGAGAAGGTAGGCGGCAGCCTGGGCCTCAGCCTCGTTAACCCCGTTACTGCGACCGGGGGGTTCTCCACGCCTGCAAGTTGTTCCCGCTTTGCTGGCTCTGAAGGTAAGAACCCTTTTGAATCCCCGCTTGAGCTGGGGTGGCCTTTGCGGGTGAAATCCCACTCCCAACAGACGTCATCCTCAGACGGTCGGCAACAAATAGGTGCTGCCTTAGTTTCGCACTCATCACGTATTGATTGTGGTGCAGATCAATCTCCCCGCTGGCCAGACGTCCAGAAGCATGCCAAGGTCATGCTGGAAGCCGTCCGAAAGAAGGAAAAGGACAATATCCCTGGGATAGAGACGTTCAATCTTGAACGCATTCTATCCCTTCTGGCTGAGGTAAGAAACTTGTCAATTCAATTTTATTTTTTCCAAGTGTTTTATCCCGCCTGCGACACTTTTACCGTCTGCTTTTTTGTAGGCCATGCTGCGGGTGGACGGGCTCAAACGTCCTTATTCCCGCAAACGGGAAGAGGTAAAAAGGGCCAAGAAGTCCGCCATAGACGCTGATAATATTGCTTTACACTCGACGATCGTAAATGAACTTGAAACTAAAGCAATAATTATGACACAGGCGTCTAGAATCTAGCAGCTGGAGTCAGATCTAGAGACGGCCAAACAGCGGGCAACGGATGCTGAGACGGCTAAGAATGCGGCGGAGGAAGCCCAGAAGAAGGCAGACGAGAGCGCCAAAAAGGCTGATGAGGCGCTCAAGAAGGCCTAGGCGGACCTTGGCAGACTTCAAGGTGTTTCCGAAGAGAACACCAAACTGAAGACCAAGGTACAAAGGCCGGAGAAGGAGGCTGCTCAGGCTCAGACAAACTTTGCAGCAACCCTGGAGGCGGAGCAAAACCGCCTTGTTGCTGAGAGTGACGCTGACAATGACGCCCGTATGAAGATTGCCTGGGCTGCCTTGTACCTAGACGCGGATTACAGCGTCTGGGCGCTGGCGCACAGCTATGCCGAGTACGTGGTGTACTTGAGAGAGCAGGGTGAGCCAGAGCCTGCCTCTTTCGAAGCCTGGGTCAACTCTAACAACGAGCCGTCCGCGCCTAAGCTACCTGGTCCTGGTGAAGCACAGGAGATACCCTCAGATGATGAGGAAAAGGAGGACCAGGAGGCACTGTCTGCAGGCCAGAAGTGACCATTCAGCGGCAGTATGCCACTCTCTGCTTTTTATCTTTCTTTTATTCAGCGGCAGTATGCCAAAACTTGTTTTTTCCGGCCTGCGTGCCGAGTATATTTGTATTTACCGGCTAAGCAGCCGGGTTAATTAACAATTTCTCTTTCTCCCGGACGAGGTCCGGTTAACATTTGATCCATCACAACCATTTGGTTGGGTGGTCTTTATGAAATGCACCGACTGAGTCGGTTTTGATCATTTTGCATTTGAATTTTTACTTTTTCATTTTTCATTTTTGCCCAACTTATCAAAAGCATGCGGCGATTTTTCATTTTTGCCTAACTAATCAATAGTCCGGCTATCCTTGCCCCTGGACGGCTGTGTGGTTGGTTTCAAGTGGAGTTGGTTGATTGACTTGAAAACGTCTGATGCTGTAAAGAGCATGATATGTTCGCAAGTCAATCAATCACAATAGTGATTGCCCCAAACCAAGTGCACAGCCGTACACCAACAGGCGTTCCAGTCACTACCCAGACGGTGCTTATCCGTCTTGGTAGAGATTTCATAGCCATTGCACGACTTCTTTGCCCCAATTGAGGTAGGAATTGCAATTTTGGAATAAATAACCAAGTGAGATCTTCAGCCGGTGACTGACTGATGCCCCAGGGCATTCGGTATTCGGCAACTTGATCATTCTTCACCGGTCATTTTGGTCAGACGGCTATGAGTTGACCAATTTGGTCGTTCAATTTTTTCCGTCTGCATGGGTACGTAGAACCGACAAAGTCTGTTCTCTGCGACGATTGCACCCGGAGGGGTATCGCCGGACGCCTTTGTCCATGTTGGGACAGGCGATTTTATAAAATGAGCAACCATCCGGCCATTTTAGCCTCTGGTCTTGTTTGAGACCGGTTGTATAGCCACTAAACGTTTTTGTGCTTAGTTTTTAGTCGAAGTATTGAATTTACACTAAGTATCGAACTTAGTCGTTTAAACAAACGAGTCTGTCTGGGTATTACCCAGACGGACAGGCAATTATTTAATCTTACCAGGTATCAAACTTGGTTAGGTAAATGAAAAATCCGTCTGAGTATTACCCAGGCGGATAATCAAACTTAGTATCAAATTTAAATAAACAAGAGATCCGAATATCCGAGTATTACCCAGGCGGTCAAACAAATGTAACCTTTACTAAGTATCGAACTTAGTTAGGTAAATGAAAAATCCGTCTAGGTATTACCCGGATGGGTAATCAAACAATAACTCAATTTTGCAAACAAAGTCTAAATCTTCATTAATTGACTCACTGTTTACAAAAAGTTTACATTCTCAGAAGTAGTACTTTTTCAGATTGTCTACATTCCAAGTTCTAGGCAGGCGCCTGCCGTCTGGAGTTTCCAGACGGTATGTGCCGTCTCTCACTTCCTCATAGATCCGGTAGGGGCCTTCCCAATTTGGGGTTAGCTTTCCCAGCTCATTTTCCCTACCGGTTGCCTCCATTTTTTGTAACACTAAGTCGTCAACTTTCAAGGGACGGTTGTGTACTTTTTTGTTGTAGGCTCTAGTCATTCTCAGACGGTAAATCTCATGACGCAAGGCGGCATTGCCCCTGCGTTCTGGGAGTGAATCCAATGCCAGGCGCATTGCTTCCCAGTTTGCCTCTTCATCATATAGCATGACTCTGAGAGTCGGCTCGTAATGTTCGATGGGCAAGACGGCTTCAGCACCGTAAACCATGAGAAATAGGGTTTCACCGGTTGCCCCTTTTGCTGTTGTCCGGATGGCCCATAGGACATGGATTAGTTCTTCTGCCCATAAGACACCGGCTCTTTCTATTTTCTTCTTAATGCCGTACGAGATGAGTTTATTGAAGGCTTCAACTTGGCCGTTTGCTTGGGGCCGGCCAACAGATGCAAAATAGCTTGAGATCCCCTGATCTCCCAACCAAGTTTTTAGCTGAGGCGTCTCAAACTGAGGACCATTATCAAACACCATAGACATAGGTACCCCATACCGGGTGATAATGTTCTTCCAAATGAAGGAAATTACGTATGAGGTCTTGATGTTTTTAACCGCCTCAGCCTCCACCCACTTGGTGAAATAATCCACAGCCACCAAGATGTAGCGCTTTCCGCCTGGAGCAGGCGTGTAAGGACCTAGAATGTCCATGCCCCATTTTGCAAACGGGATTGGGCTGTGGATGGCCGTCAGATAAGTAGCCGGACAGTGAATGAGTTTGCCAAATTTTTGGCACTTGTCACATTTCTTCACCAACTCCTTGGCGTCTGTCTCAAGAGTGGGCCAAAAATAATGTCGTCTGGCTCTGACGGCTAGGGACTTGCCGCCTATGTGGGAGGCGCAGAATCCCGCATGCAGGTATTCGAGGACTTCTTTCCCCTTTTCAGGGGTGACACACTTCAACAGAGGTTTAAGAAAACCCGCCTTGAAGAGTTCTCCATTTTTCAACTAGAATCTTGCAGCTCGCTTTTTCTGGACGGCTGCTTCCTGTGGCGAATCAGGAAGTGTACCGTCTGAGAGGTAGGCCCAGATTCCATCCATCCAGGTAGAGCTTCGGTCCAGAATTCCAATGGGATCCTCATAAATGCTTCTCTTTTCAAGAACTTCCCAAAAGACTGACCGAGGCGTATCATGGCAGGCGGAAGATGCCAGCTTTGACAATGCATCCGCCTGGTTGTTTTCTGACCTAGGCACTTGACTCAGCCGGAATTCCTCAAGTGCCTTGGTCTCTTCTTTGACTGCCTGAAGATATTTAATCATAGCCGGATGAGTAGCCTCGTAGCTTCCCTCATACTGGCTAACAACCAATTGAGAATCAGAGTAGGCGTCAATTTTCATGGCCCCTGCCGCCTTACACATGCGAATGCCGGCTAGCAGGGCTTCATATTCCGCCTCATTGTTAGAGGCTTGAAATTTGAAGCGTAGTGCATACTCAAATCTGTCCCCTTTAGGAGACTCGTAAATTACGCCTGCACCACAGCCGTTCTTAGTAGAGCTCCCGTCTACATACACTTTCCAAACCTGATCAAGATTATCTGGAGCCACCGGACGGGTCATTTCAACAATGAAGTCGGAAAACGCCTGACCTTTCACTGCCTTTCTTGGTTCGTAAGTGATTTCAAGACTTTGCATTTCAATAGCCCATTTCAACATTCTCCCGGATGAGTCCAAGGTAGACATTGGCCGCTTGAGTGGCTGGTCGGTGTAAATCACCACCGGGTATGCCAGAAAGTAGGGCTTCAATTTTTTGAAAGCCATATACAGAGCAAGGCCAAATTTTTCAACCATGGGATACCGGAGTTCAACATTTTTAAGAACATGGCTAATGAAGTAAACCGGGAGCTGCACGCCGTCTCGCTCAGCAAGGAGAACGAGACTGAGGGCATGATCTGAGACGGCTAAGTACATGTACAACGTCTCCCTAGGTAAAGGACTGACCAACCTAGGTAGAGAATGTAAATGCTCTTTCAACCTCTGGAATGTCGTCTCAGCATCCTCCCCCCATTCAAATCTGGTCTTCTTCCTGATTGCTTGGAAGAAGTAGAGGCACTTGTCGCCTGACCGGTTGAGGAACCTCCCCAAGGCAGCCAGACAGCCGGTGAGTCTCTACACTTCCTTGACAGAACGGGGTGACCTCATGTCTATCACCGCTTGTATCTTTTCAGGGTTAGCCTCTATCCCCCTTTGATCAATCAGGAATCCAAGAAACTTCCCAGACTCAACACCAAAGACGCATTTCTTAGGATTTAACATAACCCTATGCCGCCTGAGGGTGGTGAATGTTTCTCGGAGATCAGCAAGGTGATCCGTCTGTAGCTTGGATTTGACTATCATGTCATCAATGTACGCCTCCACATTCCTCCCAATCTGATTAATGAAGATTATATTAATCATCCGTTGGAAAGTGGCAGACGCATTTTTCAAGCCAAACGACATCACAGTATAAAAGAATAACCCCTGATCAGTGACGAAGGTCGTCTTCTCTTGATCTTTCTTCCACAGGGGTATCTGATGGAAGCCGGAGTAGGCATCCATAAAGCTCATCAAGGCGTGACCGGCTGTAGAGTCGACCAGACTGTCGATCTTTGGAAGCGGATAACTGTCCTTTGGACACGCCTTGTTGAGGTCTGTGTAATCAACACACATGCACCAGGTCCCATTCGGGTTCTTAACAAGGACCACATTGGCCACCTAGTCGAGAAAATTACAGGGCCGGATGAACCTGGCGTCTAGCAGCTTTTTGACTTCGGCAGCTGCCGCCTGACTTCTTTCCTCGCCGTGGTTTCTTTTCTTTTGCCGGATGGGCTTCTTTTTGGGGTCCACGGCGAGTTTGTGGACAGCGAGATCCGGGCTGACGCCTGGCATCTCTTCCACTTCAAAGGCAAAAATGTCTTTGAATTCCTTCAGCAGAAGGTGCAAGTCTGCACCCAAAGTAGCATGAGCAACCGTCCCAACCTTTACAGTACGTTCTGGACGACTTTCATCCAGAACGAGATCAATACTTTCACCAGCCGGTTGAGGGCGGAGCTCATCTGACCGTTCACCGATCAGTGATTGCTATTTTTTCTCTTTCTTCACCTCCACCAGCAGAGGTGCCTTTCTTTTCTTCCCGGCTGCTGGTGGGACAGGCGCTGGGTCGGCATCCTTGACATTGTCAAGGTCTATTGGTTCCTGGCCGTCTTCTGATCCCCATTCAGGGAACCCACAGTGCCGTCATCCCTCTCATACTTGATGAGCATGAGAGATGGGATGATTACTACCTTGGCTACGTTGAGGGTCGGCCGGCCAAGGATAATGTTGTAAGCGGTCAACTCCTCAACGACCAAGAATCTGACGACAATATGTCGTCCTTGGCCCTTCTCTCCCAGCCGGATAGGTAAGTCAATTCTTCCGGCTGGGTAGACCATCCCACCCCCGAAACCAACCAAGGGGTGGGTGACCGGATGCATGCTGCTGACGTTATATTTCAGCTTTTACAAGCACCGGAGGCTGATGATGTCTGATGAGCTGCCGGTGTCAATAAGGATTCTTCCAACCAGTTGGTTGACAACCTTACATTCAATGACAACCGGGTCATCATGCGGACGGCGGACGCTGCCCCTATCCTTCTCAGTAATCAAGACGTCTGCGAAGGAGGTGCTTGCAGACGCCTTCTCGTCATCATCCTTGTCCATCTTTCGAAGATGGCTCTTGGTGCCCCGGATGGTAGGGCCACCACAGGAGAACCCGCCTGCTATTGTGTAGACCGGTTCCTTATCGGTATCCAAGCTACTAGCAGGCTGGGGGTAGTCTTGGAGGACTGACCCTTGTTTTTCTTTTTTCCCCGGCTGGGGACTTAGAAATGTAGGACTTCAACAGCCCTTTGTCAGCCAGACGGTCCAACGCCCGCTGAAGACTGAAGCAGTCGTTGGTGTCATGGCCGACATCCTCATGGAACTGACAGAATTTATTTTTGTTCCGTGATTGGACATAACTCTTCTTAGGATTCGGCTTCTCAATGGACAGCCAGTCCTTTACCTCCATGAGGATGGAGTTGCAGTCTTTATTAAACTCGTACTTGGGGACGTACGGTTTAAACTCTTTCTTTTTCTTCTGGGATGGCTGGTCAGAAACAGTAACTGCCAGACTTCTTTTCTTTTCTTGCTCTCTTCTTTGTTTTTGGCCGGCTGAGCAGACCGGTTGTCTTTCTGTTTGTCGGACTTCTTGGAGTCCGACTGGTTACCAGGCGAGCAGAGGTCGGTAGCTTGGATGTAGCTTTCCGCCTCCCTCAGGGCCGCCTGTAAGGTGAAAGCCCCTTTTCTGACTAGGTCGAACTTAAAGGTCGACCCGTCTCTTAGACCTTTGAAAAAGTCTGTAAAAGCTACCTCGTCAGACAGTCCTTGAATCTGAATTCTTATCAGATTGAACCGCCTGACATATGAGCGCAGCCCTTCTCTCTCCCCCTGCCGAACAGTGCTCAAATCAAGGCTTGTTTTCTTAGCAGGGATGTTCATTGAGAAGTTGGAAGCAAACAGGAAGGCGAGCTTCCCGAAGCTATCGATGGACCCGGCTGGCAAATTGCCAAACCATTGCTGGTCAATGCTCTTCAATGTAGCCGGGAAGCACCGACACCAAGTGGCATCATCCAACCCCTGCAGATACATGAGGTTGGTGTATGCCATGAGGTGTTCTTCCGGATTGGTGGTACCATCATAGGTACCAACCAATACATTCTTAACCTTGGCCGGCTGGGCCGCCTCGGTTATCTCCCGGGTGAACGCAGAAGGCTGTTCACCCAGGCGCAGCAGACGAAGCTGCCAGTCCAATGGCTGGACATTTGGATATGCCGCCTGACCTCCAAAGAAGGCCGGCTGCATGAAGTGAGGGGGATACTGTCCGTAAGCCTGAGTAGGCACATACGGTACAGCTCCAATCATGTGAGGGCCAGAATGGACGGTATTACCACCTGTCTGGCTCTCATGCAAGGAGGGTGCACTCCCTGCAGAAATGTTGTTGAAGCTGTCTGGAAAGTTCGACGTTGAAGCCGACTCGGACAGCGATTGGTTTCTCTTCCGGTTTATGATCTCCCGGGCATCAAGAGTTGATTTTTTACTTCTCACCGGCTGCTGAGTCCGGCGAGTGTTATTGGTGTTCTTCCCAGGAAGGAGAATTTTTTACCAATCAATGGTCCCGGCTGCCTTCTCCTTTGGATGAGGAGTGGGCTGCCGGTCTCTGACTGACTTCCCCTTCTCTGAAGGAGTCTTCTTCGCCGACTGACCTTTACTTGGGCCAGCCCGACTTTTGGTGATCAGCTCTTTAATTTCACCCTTGAAACTTGTCATGAATCTCATGAGTTCGTCTCGGGTGACAGGGGCTGATCCAGCGACCGTTTGGGTTTCCCCTTCTGGCTGCCAAGTGGGTCGGCTTGGACCCGCCTGGGTGGCACCCCGCTCCAGAATATCTCTGGGCCGGATGCTCTTTATTCTGAGCGAGCCATCCTCGGCTGTAAAGGTTTTGAGCTGAGGATCCTCATCCTCCTGGTCTGTAAAGACTTCTGGGTCTTCGCTCAGACGGTTAGGAGGTGGTACAAACTCTTGAACCATCTTCGAGGTACTCTCCCCACAGACGGCGCCAAATGTTTTTGGTGTTTTTGTCCCTCGGGAGAGTTACGTCACGAAGTCTGATCCGGCTGAGCTGTACCTGCAAAATAACGGAGACTCCGGGTGGTTGGAGCTCCGCCTCCGACGGCCAAGTTAGTAACTTGAAACGGAATAAAGAGAACGGAAATCTAGGTGGGTATCTGCTCGGATTCCAAGCTCAGGTGTTTCTCTGATGTGAGAGAATGCAAGTGTAATAAAAGGTAAAACGTGCCCTCAAAAAGAGGGACATCTCCCTATTTACAGGGTCCTTAGGAATTGTGCCTCTGATTAGGTCACTGAACCCTAATCATTGGTGGGCCGCGCCGCTTTGCGGCTTTCTCGGGATTTGGGCCTGAAGGCCGCCTTTTTTCCTTAATTTCTGGAGTGACACGTGTCAAGCGAGGATTGGTCCACTTTGGGCCATCCTGAGGCTGACACGTGTCATCCTCTGATTGGACCACTAAACAATATGCGTTCTATCTTATGATAGTATTATTATTGTTATTTTTCCTAATCATGGGCAGTGTTTTGTTAAGTACGGAGTATGTGATAAGCTTGTAAGTGTCCCTTTTTTAAATTAAAAAGGGATTTAGAATTATTGTTTCTTTTAATTCTTGTGATCTTAATTAGCTTTGTTCACAAACTTGAAATGTATTTAATTTGCTAGAAGTGTAGCAATTATTTTTCTTGTTGATGGTCTAGATGAAACTGGGTTGATTTCCGTGCTTATTAGCAGAATAAAAAGGCATGAATTAGCAAAGCTAGAATGACCGTGCAAGTTTGAAGTGTAAGTGCCCCACATGAGGTAAGGATGAGAATTAACATTCCATATGTCTTTAAAATCTATTAATATTCTGTGAATTTTAGTACTATGGGGGTTGCAGATATGTTTCAGTTATTTAATTGTTTAAATAAGTAATTCACCCAAGTTTTTGGATGTTACTCCCTACTTTTGTTACCTAGGTCATGATTATTCTCATGTGGTATGTGTAATGTGGGTGTTCCAAATGATAAAGAATTTATTTTATATGGTGTTTCACGTAAAGCATGGAGGCTTGTGGGACTGTGGGTGATGTGTATGCTGAATATCTGCTACGTTTATCATGTATGACCTTGATATGTTAAATCCTGTGAAATATCTCAAGTATATGTTTTCCAACGACATGGCATGTTGGTTTTGCTCGTTCATAGAATTTGTTCTTTCCTTCTAAGCTTTCTTCTAGCCAGTAAAGTTGATGAGTTCATCATCTAAGGTGTTTTTTATTAAAGCTTGAACTAGTTGTGTATCATCTTGGTTTTACTTTCTTGATTGAAAGTTGTATGTAGATGGTTTGCTGTGTGGTATATATTCATGTAGTGGTGGATGAAAAATCCTAAACCATATGAATAGACTTTGGTTAACTAGCTGTGGAAAGAAGCATGTTAATGCGAATGTGCGCTATCTTTGAGTTTGATATGTTTGAGAAGAGTATATCTTGCCTTGCCATTAGAAATCCATCTATTATAAGTATATTTCAAAGTGAGTTGAAAGGTGGTTGATAGGAAATGAGCTGAAGGTAAGATACTGTGATATCAAGATTTATTCTGTAAGTTTGGTGCTGACCCACTTTTATAACTCACCTGGTTTGTTCTAAGTTTGTCTGTTTTGCAGTAAGGTTGCTTAAGCTTCCTAGCATGATTGATTATAAATCAAGGGTGTGTATTTAAAACGCATGCACATATGACAACTTAGAAGATGAGTATTTTTTTTTTTTTTTTTTTGTTATATCCTTTGTGATATGAATGGTGAGTGGGGGTTAGATTTGAGTACTCTAACTTGTTATGTTAAGTTTTTCTTGGCATGTGTGTTGAACTTCTTGATGCATGTGTGATGTTATTATGGTTCGCATTGATAAAGTTCATATGCTAGAGTGATCATAAGTTGTTAACTTCACATGCATGTTGTTTATTGAGATAAAGATGTAAATGTGTCTCAAAGCCAAGAATCAAGTACAAGATAATGAGATAAGCAGAATGGTTCTAGGCAGTATGCCAATGAACTAATAAAGGTACGCATCAATCTCATTATTGTGATGTAGAGAAAGTGTTTGGTAAATTACTTTTATCATGCCTAAGCCAGAGTTATTTTTATGATTTGGCCTTGATGTTTGATTCAAATGTGCTAATGTTTTGCAATCTAAATGATGAACAAATTATTCTTGACGTGTAGTGGTTTTGTTGTGAACTATGTTTTTCATCATGTTTGTCAAGAAAGAATTACTCAATTATTGTTTGAGTTTCAGTTAATACAGGGATGAAGGTTAAAGTGAGAAAGTTTCTCAAGTACCTATCCAGTAAATTCTAAGAGACAATGATTGAATGAATAACGATGATTAGTTAAACCTCTGATCTTCAGTGTATGATTTTTACATGATGAAAGGTGGTGCTCTGTTTCGAGTGAGCTGCAAAACAAATTGTTGTACACTATCCATTATGAAGCAAAGGTTCGTTAGATTGGATGACGTGTGTCAAGAAGATGATTGTTGCAAAAGTTAATCTCTGGAAGTTTGTCCATTGTGGTGGTAAGTTGATCCTCATGTTCTCTACATTATTTTTCACAAGTGTCTATGTATGTTGTCAGGAACTACAAATGTAGTGACAAGGTTAGACAGATTTTGTGGAGGTGATACTCATGTCAGAGTACATGAAAGCAAAGAAGAATCAAGCAGGTCCTTACACAAGGATGAAGCTCAAGTAAGTGCTTGATTGTCTAAGAGAATATATTTAAGATCATGTGGGGGTATTTTTAAATTATTCTAGTGATGAAGTTTAAAAATTGAGTATACGTCCTAAAGTGATCTGGCTTGATAACCCTCTAATTTATATGGTTATGAGATGCTTTAGTAGACTTGTTGCTTGATGCTTACAGGTTGAGCTTTAAGTGCTCTTAATATGTCCATAATCTAAGTTGGGTAGTCAATTGAGACAGCTTACATGGACACACCGATGTGTTTTAATTTGTTGAACTTTTGTTTAGAATGGGTCTAGAGCCTTGTTTTGGTTGACTCATTGCTGGATTTACACCATTTATGTTTATTGAATCTATAACTCTTTTTTGTGGTTTGTTGACCAGGTAGATAGATTCAGTAAGGTTGAGCATGACTCTTAATGTCATTTGTCCAGTTATTCTTTGAGCAGGGATTAATAATGGTTCTTAAGTGTATTTAAGACTATTAGCCCAGTGGCTCTTAGAGTAGGATTGATAATGACACCAAAGGTGAATGGTTGAGCATTGCTTGCTCTTAATACTACTAGCCCAATTGCTTGAGAGTTGGGAACGATAGTGATCCTTAAATAAATTAGAATCATTAACCCTGATACTACTCGAGTAGGGAATGATAGTGGTACCGAATGACTGAGGTTGGGAATATCCCTTAATGCATCTATCCTATGAGCTCCTTGAGCAATGGATTGATAGATGCACCGTCGAGTTGATAGGGTTGAACTTTACGTTCTTAATGTTCTTATTCCATTGCATAAAGAATCTTGGGTTTGCAAGGTGCTTGAATGTGTTTTAAGCCTGCATGGAAAGACCCTAGATATGCTGGGAATGTGTAAGTAATGTACAGAAGGAACACCTACGTGAGTACGAGGGGTGGCCTCTTTCAAGGGAAAATTGTGGTGTAGTTTTCCTGAAGTACTCATGAGAGCCCAAGGTGTTGGCCAAGATTGGCGGAATTGCTCAAGTTCAGAAGGTGAAGTATGTGGTACATGTTCCTTCTTCGCTCCTGGGAGTTCAAACCTTTGGATACTCACCAGAAATGTGTAGAATACCTATGTCACTAAGGCATTAGTTCAAACCTTATGGATACTAGTGCTTAAGTACCTAACCTTTCATTTTACTGTTCAGATTTCATGATCTCATGTCCGTTTTGCATTATTGGGGGATTTTTGGAGTATTTGCAATTCTAATAATGCAAATTGGAGAGTTACCAAGTAAGTGTGCAAGGAGTTAATGAGGGAACGGTGGAGCAAGATATTTAGTATCGCCAGCCCAGCCGAGTATTGGACCTTGCGAGTAGCTTGCGTGAGGTTTGTGATTAATTCCTTTTCCTTATTACTCCTATTAATACAATTCCTTGGTCATTATTCAATGTGATGTTAATTTCATTATTGAAATACCCTAAACACATAAACACAAACCTACCCTTTGAGATATGAACAGTTCTTGAGCAATTCCGCTCTTCGGTTCGGGTGCACGGATTACAAAGAGAGTTACGTTAAACTTGGGGGCGTGCGTCATCAGGAAACCTATACAGGTGGTGGCGTATTTTGCTTATAAGGCAGTAGATTATGTTCCACGGCGCGACTGTGAGTTTGAGATCTTTAATCAAGTATTTTCGCTTTCATCTTCTCTATTTTGTCATTGAAATCAACATGTATTTTACCAACAACAACCACCAACTCCCACATCACGCACCTCTGGCAGCCAACACATCTCCAATCACCAAACCTCACAAGGCAGCAGCCACGCCTCAAACCATCAGCTCCGACCATCCACCAACGCCACCTTCTACCGCCGCGACCAACACTTGCAACGCCGCCACCTCCACAAGCCTGCAACCCCGCAAACATCGTCAACCTCCAACTCGGTGCGCGCTTGAAGACCCACTGGTGCGTGCGCACAGCTGGGTATAATTTGGAGCCTCTGATTTTGATGAATTGCGGTGATCGAACGATGATAATGTTTATTTGATTTGCAATGATGATGTGCGAAGCATGGGATTAATTCCCATATATTGGCAGCGAAAAATCAAAGGCTGAAGCTGACTTTCCTTTATTTTTGTTTTCTTATTCTTTTATTATTTTATTTTACTTTCATTTCTTTTCTTTTGGATTTTCTTTTTATATCTGACAAGGGAATAAACGGTCGTCAATTGTCTATCCCTAGATCAAATACAATTTATACAACCTAAACAAACCTAATACGAGTATAAGGCAAACATAGGGGTCGAACCACAGAGAACGGATAAACACCGCCAAATGTTATCGACAATTAAGCTAGTCCGGAATAAGAGAAAAATAAACTAAAGTCTAAAGATGCTAAAACAAGAAATAAAACATTAAGGGAAATGGTTTAGGTATAGCATTCACTTGAACATAAACAAAGGCATAGAAATTGAATTAACTATGAACTAAACATACTCGAATATCGAAGTAAAGGGTCCAATCTAGCCGCCTTCCGGGGTCAATTGGCTTCTCCTAACATAGCCTCTATGTTTCCACATTAGAACCATATACTAGGAGGTACTATTAAATAACAATCGATAGTAATGAACCTTAACTAAGTCAACTTCCGTTTCTTGTTAGCAAAGATTCACCTTTAATCAACCAACAATGTGCACTTGCAAGAAGATCAAAGAATATCAAGCATATAAAGAATTTAATCACAAATAAATCAATTCTAAACCCTAGAACATGCTCAAGATCCAACTACACCGCCACAACCATCCCCTTAATGGGGAAATTACTCACTAATCATGCTAATAACAAGATTAATTAACAAATAATCAAGAATAAACATGATTAATAAGCAATACCAACAACTAAAATAATAATCAAAATAAAGCAAATAAAAAATAGAGGAGAGATAGAGTTAGAGATTCTCATTGATTGAATGTGAAAATCTACAAGCAAGATGATCAATCTTCCTCTTCAATATCCAAGCTCAACAATGGTGAAACCCTTACTTTCTCTCTCTAAACTACTCTAATCCTACCCTAAACCTAGAGAGAGAAGCTCTCCTAAAACTAATTAGAGAATTGAATAGATGGTAATTGTTTTTTTTCCCTTCTAATTACCCCAAAAATGGGTATATATACAAAGCTAATAAAAAAAATACTTTGTAAGTAAAAGAAAAGAAAAGAAAGTAAAAAGGAAAAATAAAATAAGAAAACTAATTATAAAAATAAAAGAAATAAATAAGAAAAGGGAAAAGAAAAAGAAAGAAATAAAAATAAAAGAAAAAGAAAAAGAAAAAGGAAATAAAATAAACCCACAAATCCCCAACAAAAACATCAGACCCCTCCTTCCTCTTCTTCTTTCGAATTAAGCTGCTCTAAAATGGGGTTTTAATCCCATGCTTTGCATCTCACCAAAGAAACCTAACAACCATCATCATCAAATCACCACCGCTCATCATCATTGAAAATCGGCATCAAGCAAACACCACCGTTCAATACTCATTAAAAGCCATGTGTGAAGCTCGTGGAATGGTTCGGTCGAACCATGGGTTTGTGTGGCCGAACTACGGGGTTGGTTCAGTCAAACCATGGGTGTGTTCGACCACAACTCTTCAAATTACAAAACCTTAAAAGTTCCTGACTCGTACTTCGACCGAACTCCTAACCGGTTTGCCCGAACCATGATAATTCGTAATTTACTCTAATTTTTCTCTATTTCTTGCGCGAGTTGGTAGGGTGATGGCCGGAATTCAGTGGTTGGAGTCGTGGTTTGGTGAGGTTGCTGCTGTTCGAATGGAACAGGGGAGGCATGGCTGGTTGTTTTTGTTGTTGTTGCGGTGGTGGAAATGAGGGAGCAGGGAGCTGCGCTGGTGCGGGATGCGGTTAATTCGGGTTGGTTGGTGTCGTGAGGGTGAGTGGAATTGGTGGGTGATGGTGGAGGTTGGTGCGGTTAATTGGTGGGCTGATTTGGTTCGTGGTTGCAGCAGGGGAGTTGGTGACTGGGTTGATTGGAGGTGGTTGCGTGGCTGGTGAGTGGTGTTTGCGGGATGGCTGTAAATTGGGTTGCAGGTGGTGTTGTTGCAGTTGTGTTGCGTGAGGGAGGCAGCAACTATGAGGTGGAGGATAATAGGAGGTGAGGGTGGAAATGGGAGTAATTTGAGCTGGGTTTGCCGGCAGTGTTGGTGGCTGACGATGGCTGCGTGGTGGTGTTTGCCAGGAAGCATTGTTGCTGGTTGTTGTTGTGGAGTGAGTGAGAAGCTGTGAGTAGGTGAAATAGGTTGTGAATTTGGTGTGGTGAAGGATAGGTGATTGTCGGGTGAAGGTTAAGGGGCAACAATAGATTGGTGTAAGCATGTCTTAGGAATTCGCCTTGGATCTTGAACCCGAACACCTACACACAAAACCGAGAATAGAATTGGGACAAAGAATAAAATAAAATAAATAAAATAGATAAAATAGAAAATAAAAGAAATAACACTAAACTAATAAAAATATAAAACTATACAAGTAAATAAAATAAAATAAAATAACAAAAAAAAACTTAAAACTAATAAAAACTATGAAAGTAACAAAGAAAAGGAACGAAATAAAATAAATGGAAAGCAAATAAAATATGAAAATAAACTAGAAACTAATTAAATAAAGAAATTAAATTAAAACATACTAAAACTAAGAAATAAACTAGAAACTTTATTAAAAATAAAATAAGAGAATAAAAGGGAAAATAAGATAAAATAAACACGAAAATGACTCTAAAAATACTTCCTAAGAGTGACATAAATGTCACTCATCAATTTCTCATTTCTTAATTTCTTTCTTTTAAACTTCTTTTCTTTTATTTTTCTTTTCTATTTTATTTTCTTTTATCCTTGTAATTATAAATACCCATTTTTGGGTAAAATAGAAATTTTTTTAAGACAATTAAAATTCAATTTTAGATCTCATATTTTAGCTTAGGTTGAGAGCTTCTCTCTCTAGATCTAGGGTTAGTTTAGGAGTAGTTTTAGAGAGAGAAAGTGAGGGATTTCATTGGTTATTTAAGAGATTGTACACTAACTCATTGTCGTAGGAATCACGGATGCATTTAGCGTATGCAACAAGCCCTTTAAACCCCTATGTCGCCAAAGAGGACGAGTATGCTCTCGTGAGGGTTTCCTAAGATATTTAACCCACAACTCTGGCAACACATAACTGTAGACACCCATTTGTGTCTCCCCAAAACCCAACAAGGTGATGAGTACCTTTCACCTCGAATCATAATCGAATGAAGTGAAAGTGTGGAAAGTCTAGTGATGCGGTTAGTTTTTAATTTCTTTTCTCTCTCTGTTTTTGAAAACCTATTTTATGAAGATAGTCAATCCAGTTTATTTTGGTCCATGGCAAGGGTCCAATAATGGTGTAGTTAGGTCAGGTTCACAAAGAGCTTTCCAACGATATATTATAAGCCCAATTCCGATGAATAATGAGGAAGTTATGGCCAAGTTACTAAACTGGGCCCGATTTGATTTTTATATGCGGCCAAATGATCTAGAGGAGGGCTTATTATGATTTATCATTCCTAATGCAATTAGGATTGATTATGGTCTTCTAGAATCTTCTAGAAGGTTCTTTTATATCCTATTGTGATTAGCATTGATAATTGAGTTTTAAGAGTTTTATTTAGAATGAAAGAAGTGTTTTTAAGGAAATTACAGTTTTACCCTTCGTACGCTTAAATTTTATCAAAATATGAAAACGCGTGGTAAAACTAATTGCAGCGCCTGGCGACAGGGGCGTGTTTGGCGACATCGTCGTGTTTTATTCTTTTCGAAACTCTGATTCCTTTTTATCATAATCCGGCTTATTTTCTTTATAAATAGCCTCCTAAAACCTCCGTTTTCAGTCACCAACTCTCATCATGAAATTCTTGATACTCTTTCTCTCTTTTGTAAACTAGCCTTTTCACAATACAAAATTCCGCATTCACAAGATTTAGACACACCTAGTCAAGTTCGAATTTGCCTTTGCCCTAGACGTAAAAGGTTTGATATTTCTGAGGGTTTGGTCCTAAATCTAGTCTAAACTTTTTTAATACTTTCTTTCAATTATTTAATTTAATTGATTTTATATATTTTCCTTGAAGTTAATAACGTGTGTATTTTGTTATTAGAAAGAGGTACGAGGCATCCAAGTAAGTACTTTAATTGCTTTATTGATATTATGATATATAAATCATGTTTATGTTGCTATTTTGATTCCTAGTATCATGTTAGGATGTTTTTCTTAATTTGATGTTTAGGGTGGCAAAAATAAGTTCCTAGTATCATGTTTAGGGTAAAGAATATAATGTCAATTATGATTTCTATGATGCCTTTGATTGTCTTTCCTAATATTCATGTTAGTATCATGTTAGGGTTAAAGCTTTGATCTTTATCGCTTAGTAACACGCTAGGGTTTGTTATTAATCTTGTTAGTATCATGCCTAGGATCTTGCTATTAATATTATGCTTTAACATGATTCTGATTATGATTTTGATTATGATTATTATTATCATGATTATTTTTATGATTATTATTATATTGCTTGATTATATTTATTGTTATTGCTTGATCACGCCTTTTATGCATATTTAAAGGGAATTGGTACTTGTAATCACGCTTAATAAGATAATTAATAATCTTGTTTAGGGTTAATTTGATTATAATTTAAGTGATTGCCAATAATAGATTTATTTGTGCATTAATGTTCAACCAACATAGATTAAAGTAGAGGCCTATTATTAGGGCAGGTTCTTTCTCTTTTAGATTGGATTTGTACCTTCATCCCCGAATTCCTGTCTTGGTTCCAGACCTATTGGAGTTAACAATCTCTTGGATCGTTAAGGGGTGTAACCTTCACCCTGTGAACGGTTTACAAGTTCCTAAAACTTGTTGGCGACTCTTTTGCTCTAGCTTCCTTCCCTTTGGACGCCACCATGCTTAAGTGTATGATTACAGTGGGGTTCAAGTTTGGGGTAATGCTTGAAATATTGCCTACAGTTTTTGGCGACTCCACTGAGGAGGATTTCTATTTTAATTCTTAAAATTTATTTCGGCAATGATTTAGAATGAGTGAATGAGACTCGAAAAGTTCTAAGTTTTTCATGTGCGTAATTTTGATTAACATTATTGTCATATGCATAAAAAAGATCTCATTGGAAAGACCATCCGTAGTGAGTTAAAAACATAGGATTTTTACACATAGGAAATTTGAGGAATATCTTTCACAACTAGGATCGAAATAATGAAGCGAAAAATTGGAAAATTTTATCCAACACAGAAAGCTGCTGAGACATGTAGGAACTGGCGTCTAGCAAACAGAGCTTGTCGCCGATGATATGGCTCTGTCGCCGAGCGACACTTCTGTCGCCAGGTGACAGGGCTATATTGTGGCGATGGTCTCTGTTAGCTGGCGATGCGTTCTTCCAATACCAAGCCAGAAATATGAGTTCTAATTTTGACCAGTTCTAGCACTCTTGGCTCGATTCTACTTCCTGATTGAGTTTTTCTCACTTTTCTAAAACACATATATGTTCTACATATGGAAATAACCCTCTGGGAATTCATGCTCCATCTACCTGATTGAACGCTCTGTGCAACAAAGGGTACATCCGAGAATGTTGAATTCACCAAACCATGGAAGCGAGTTTTTAACTCGTGGGGTCCCATCTCGCGCCAACCCTTCCAAAGGTAAGGCTTCCACGCGATGCATCCGGACTCATAACCATGGACCCTCTTTGACTAACCCATATCTCGAACTTTATAGAACTAGAGCCATGGTTAGGTAGCAAACTCATTGCATCATATTGTGCCTACTTGACTAATTGTGCATTATTTGTTGTGCATACTCTATGTGTTTTTCCTAACTGTTTGTTTGACTTGTGTTTAAGCCTTAAATAAACTAATTAATGACTAAAAGGAGTTTTCCTAATTAATTAATTAGAGTAATTAAAGTCTAATAATTTAATCACAATTGACTTAGTACGACTTTAGGCATGTCCCGTAAAGTAAAAATACTGAAAGCAGTCCCAGATTAATGCTCCAGTAATGGCGCAAAAATTTGGACTGTAGCACCACACGCTGTTGTGCAACGCCGAGCGACAACCCTGTCGTCTGGCACTGCACTGCAGTGTGCGACGACAATCCTGTTGCTTTGGCGACAGTTCAGGATTTTTCTCCAGTCATCACGACGAGTCTAATTCAACGGTTTGCTAATCAGTTCGATTATTTTGTTGATAACAATACCCTTGTTTAGTCTTTACTTGAGTCTAGTCACATAGTCTAGCCACATGGTCGTGACACAAGTCTTAACAGGTCACCTACACTCACTAGTCTTAGCACACACTTTGTGTATATGTCACCATGACCATGTCTTAGGTTCATGCATGAGTAGGTTTTTTCCGTCAATTGAGTTGGGAGGTACATTCTATTCCTAATTTTTTTTCATATTTCTCCATCTACATCATTTTTTCCATCCTCCATAACACAATATTCATTCTTCCAACCTCCTTCCATCTATTACATGTTGAATAGAGTTTGAGTCAAATAATTAACAGTGAATATCCCTAATTTCTCTTTCCGCAGTATTTGGTTAAGGAGAGAAGGGCGATTAATCAAGGATAACACCTTTATTCAAATTCAACTTTTTGATAAATCAGTGAGTCGGAAAAGGAAAGCTAAGAAGATAATGGCAAGTCAAGAGGAAGTCAATGAGCTTAAGAAGCAAATGGCTGATGTGACGGAGGTATTGAAGGCTTTAACCCTTCAAATCAATGACCCAGTGAAGCAACAACAAATGGAGCTCATGCAAGAAAGCTTGAGAAAAGTATCTAATGACTATAGATTCCAGGGCATTAGCTCACAAGGGGTCTCGGTGGACAAGGAGCTTCTTCTGCAGAAGTTCAATGCCACTGACATCCCTAATGTTAAGCCAACTGACAATCCTTACTTTCATTTAAGGTCTTTTGAAACTGTAATGAATATTAAAGGGATTTATAATAATATTTTTCACTCTTTATTCTCACTATCTCTTGAAACAATTTGTCAACATTGGTTTTTCTCCCTTGATAAAGAGAAGACCTCTACCTGGGATGGAATAAAAAATGCTTTCATTGATAGATACAAGTGTAATATTCAAATTGAAACCGATCATAGACAACTTGAGATGCTAAAACAAAAAGGAAATGAAGGGTTCACCTCCTTCTTCAACAAGTGGAGGGAAACTTCCGTTAACATGATCAATGTCCCTACAGAAAAAAGAATCCGTGAGGATGTTCATAAAAAAATTTACAAGAAAAATATTCAAAGCACTTTAAGTATCAACACAACTTGAATACTTTCAAGGCCGTCTATGACTTAGGCATCGAGATCGAAGATGGCCTCGCAAAGAAAAAAGCTACTAACAATAGCAACCACAGTGGCTGGAAAGGAAAGAAGAACGACAATCCTTCTTCTTCCAAAAATGCCCACTCTAGTAAAAATGTTAGTACCTTTGATCTCAGTGAAGTCTTGGCCATGGATAACCAAGGATCTAAGAAGCAACTAAGGAAAGACTTCACCCCCATTGGGATGAGCTACGATACTGCCGTCGATCGACTCCATACTAAGGGACTCATTACTCCCATCAGACCTATTCAAGATCCCGCACCTGAAAAGAGATTGCCTAGTTGGAATCCAGATGCACATTGCAAGTACCATCAAGGTAGGGCTCATACTACTGAGAGCTGTTGGAAACTAAAAGAGGCTATCCAACATTTGATCGATAGTAACAAGCTTCCCATGCCTCTAGCTAGCAAGAAGAGCGAGTGATGATAAAGCAAACAACACAAGACAAGAAGCGAGCTTCAACGACAAGATTTCGTGACCTCTTTTTCTATTTCTTTCCCCAATAAGTCTAGCATAGTCACCTTTCATTTTCATTTAGATTTGTCTTATAGGACTTTCATTTACTTTTTCCTTTTAATAAAATGAGCATTTTATCCCTTGCGACCATTGCATTGCACAAAAAAAAAAAAAAAAAAAAAAAAAAAAAAAAAAAAAAAAAAATCCATGTCGAATTAAGCACAAGGTATACCAATGATTTGAGGCACCCCTTGTAACCACATTATTACCTTTCACCCTTCAAATATACAATCCTTTTTTTGATAAACCGCTTTGAGCCTCGTCTAACGATAGACCTTTCTTTCTTCAACCCACATCTACATAACCTTGGGATGACAGTGTGCAACTTATGCAATTTTTAAAAGATTGAGTGATTTCAAAAGATCAAAATAAATAAATAAAAAGTGTACAAAAGGGAAAGTGTTCCAATGTCTTTGACATGAACATGTCTTTGATATGAACACGTCTTAAATTGCGTCTTTTATCGAGTCCTCGGTACCGTGTCACAGAAACATGAATGCCAAGTGAGGCCACATGATCGGGATTGCCCACACTTATAAAAATAAAATAAATGCAAAAGCAAAAAAAAAAATAGCAAAAAAAAAAAAGAGCTCAAAAGTGAGAAACCTCAAGCATAATTATACAAAGATTCAAAAGTCAGGTTGCACACCTTGGGGGCTTATCGAGGGTCTTGAGCCTTTGTCCCCTTCTTCTTAAACCTTTAGCCTAACCACTTTACAACCCTTCAAAAGACCTTTTTGAGGTATACACACAATTGTGCGAGGTGTGGTCGTAATAAAAATGCATTCATATTCACATTCACACACTTACACCATGATCGTATCAAAGGATCTCCAATGCTCATCCCTATTCATTTAGAGCTAGACTTAGAGGCTTGATCCTTACATCATTAGCTTACCTAGTGTAGACACCCATTTGTGTCTCCCCAAAACCAAACCCGGTGATGAGTACCTTTCACGTCGAATCATAATCGAATGAAGTGAAAGTGTGGAAAGTCTAGTGTTGCGGATAGTTTTAAATTTCTTTTCTCTTCTCTCTATTTTGAAAACTTATTTTAAGAAAACAGCCAATCCAGTTTGGTTGGTCCATGGTATGGTTCCAATAGTAGTGTAGTTGGATGGGGCTTGCAAAGAGCTTTCCAACGATATATTGTAAGCCCAATTCCGATGAATATTGAGGAAGTTATGGCCAATTTACTAAACTGGGCCCGGTTTGAGCCTTATATACGGCCCAATGATCTTGGGGAGGGCCTAATACGGATTTATCATTCCTAATGCAATTAGGAATGGTTTTAGTCTTCTAGAATCTTCTAGAAGGTTCTTTTCATTTCTAATTCAATTAGCATTGATAAATTGACTTTTGACTTTTCAGAGTTTTAATTAAAATCAAATAGCATTTTTGAGGAAATTATATGATTTTATCCTCCAGTACGGTAAACTTATCTGATTTTCGAAAACGCGGCCGGGTTAACAACATTGATGATTTTACTCGCTTGACCCTATTGATACTCACAGCCGTTTGCCGTTTACCCACCTAAAATCGAATGCAAGCGGGCTGACACAATTGATAATGTTGATCGGCTGCCCGATTGATACAGTTGATGATAGTAATAACAGAGTAGCTCTTCCTTTTTTCCACCGAAGTTGTATAAACATACAAACTGGTAGAATTGTCTCATGAAAGCTCAAGCAAGCTTCCAAAATGCATGCGGTATTATTTTCATGCATGAATATGTAAAGCTTGTTATAATAGAAGATTGCCACCTAATGCTCTCAAAAGGAGCTTTGTCATATGACAAGTCTTTTGCTTTAGTGTCAGACGGTGATAAGGTCGGCTGGCTAATACTTTGCCTTTATGTCGTTTGGGTATAACAATCAAGCTTGATCATATGGCCCGCCTGACTAATCAAACGATCAAAATTTTCTTTTTTTTTTTATATCATAATAATGATGAATATAGTAGCATTGCAGCCGGACTTAATTGATGAGCAAGGATGCCCCTACAGCCGGGATTAATTGGCGAGCAAAGCTGGCCCTACACCCGGCTTATTTGACGAGCAAAGTTGCCCAAATAATTGGTGAGCAAAGATGCCCCTGCTGCCACCATGGATAGTGATCACCGGCTAACAACATTGGGGCAAAGCTGCCCCATGCCGCCTGCATAACAGTTGAGTTGGACTGACTACGGTTGCGTGCCGCTTGTGTATGCTAACACAAGAAAAAGTCTTGGCCGCTTGTGTATGTTAACACAAGAAAATAGTTCGGCCGCTTGTAGATGCGGGGTTGCAAGCTTGCATGACCGGCCGTACGCACTTGTAGCTCAATGCCAGCTTGTTGATTACATAGGCCGCCAGGCCGGTTGTAGTACTTTTGTAAAATACCAGCCGTATGTATATTATTGTTACTCATGAGAATAACTAAAGACAAACTCATTTTAATAACAGCGGAGTAGCTCAATGGTGTCGCTTGATCGGTCGGTCTAGGTGCCGGTAGTTATTACCGCTTGAGTCGGCTATAGAGCCGCTTGCGTTTGCTGCACTTACCCATACATGCGACACTCACCAACTTCATGATCATCCGACCATCAAGTGCCGTCTGACCCTATTGATAGCAGTAACACACATAGCAGATTCCACACATGAACCCATTCGGCTCGGCATTAGAGCCGCTTGTGTACTGCTGGGCATGGATACCGTCTGATCATTGTACGATTGTACCCCCAAGAATTCTCTTGAATTATTGCCGGTTGGGATAGTGATGCTCCACTTTGATGAAAGAGCGGCTTTTGATCTCACATAAATGCTCATATACTACATACGGCTTTCCGTATATCTATATATATGAGTATTTCCATGTGAGCTTCAATGTGATATAGTATTAAATACCGTCTGAGCCGACTATAGAACCGCTTGTGTATGCTAACACAAGAAATAAGCTAGGCCGTCTAGGTAGCTCAACAGCTGGTCCTAGAGGCCTAATGTCTCCCAGTTGTCGACTTGCCGTATGTATTAATAGCATGTAGCACTGGGTGTATTGAGCAATGTTGAATGAATGTGCCGCATGACACTCATAGGCGGCTTTGAATGATGTATGACCATGGAGCTTACTTTCAACATGATGAATATACAAGCTGCTCATGAAAGTGTATAATAGAACGTTGCCGCCTATGCTATTTTAATGCATAATGACTCAAGAGTAGCTTATGAAATCTAATAAATCAAACTTGCTAGCTGTTAAAAACTTGGGAGTGTGGAAATGCATGAATATACTTGTCGCATGCATGTATCCCACTAATTACAATAGTTTACTATTGAAATCAATTGTGTAATATTATGTATATAATAAAACGATTGTTAATATTCATGTACATATATATATTTGTTAATATATATGATGCTGATAGTATCAAACTATCAACCATGAATAGCATGCGGCCATGATGTTGATAGTATCAAACTATCAATCATAAATAGCATGAGGGTCGGTTGTATGATCCGGCTGGGTGGCCTGAGCATGCGGCCGGCTCATTAAATGAGTCGGATTAAAATATTGGAGTTGGCCAATTTAGCCGTCTCTCTCCTAATAAAATTTAGATTAAACGGCATTGCCATTTAACCTTCAAAAATACAAGACTTAGTCTGACAGGCCTTTTTGGCCGCCTGACCCTCGATATTCAGCCTCATGACGCCTGCTGTACTTGACATCCGGCCTCATGACGCCTGCTGCCTCCTAAAGGAGGCTCTCTCTCTTGAGTCGGTGATCCACCGTTGTGCCATTACAGATGTGTCTCCCCACAGACGGCGCCAAATGTTTTGGGGTTTTTTGTACGTACCCGAATGGAGGGTGTGTACGTCCCTCGGGAGACAGATCCGCGATGCAACACTCGAACGGCCCGATCACCTGCAAAACAACGGACCCCGGGGGGGCCGGAGGTCCGCCTCCAACGATCAAGTCAGTGACCGAAATAATGTATTTTAGAGAGAGAAAGTAGAGAGAAGGGAGAGTAAATGTGGGGGGCATTGCCCTTGGAGAGAGAATTGGATCCCTTGAAACTGATGTAATGATCAGTATTTATAGAGTATTGGGATATGTGCCTCTTAGGTTATTTAACCTAAGTAGATTGGCTTCCCACCATTTTACGGTTTCTAGGGTTGTGGGCTTAGAGTCCATTTTCACCCTTCTACCATTGAGTGACACGTGTCATGCTCTAATTGGCTCATTGAGTACTGAGCTTGCGGACACGTGTCGAGGTGGCATTTATCCACATATATAGGGGGTATTTTTACCCCCAAACAACAAGAAGCGAGCTTCAACGACAAGATTTCGAGACCTCTTTTTCTATTTCTTTCCCCCAATAAGTCTAGCATAGTCACCTTTCATTATCATTTAGATTTGTCTTATAGGACTTTCATTTACTTTTTCCTTTTAATAAAATGAGCATTTTATCCCTTGCATATGACCATTGCATTGCAAAAAAAAAAAAAAAAAAAAAAAAAAAAAAAAAAAAAAAAACCATGTCGAATTAAGCACAAGGTATACCAATGATTTGAGGCACCCCTTGTAGCCACATTATCACCTTTCACCCTTCAAATATACAATCCTTTTTTTGATAAACCACTTTGAGCCTCGTCTAACGATAGACCTTTCTTTCTTCAACCCACATCTACATAACCTTGGGATGGGACAGTGTGCAACTTATGCAATTTTTAAAAGATTGAGTGATTTCAAAAGATCAAAATAAATAAATTAAAAGTGTACAAAAGGGAAAGTGTTCCAATGTCTTTGACATGAACATGTCTTTGATATGAACACGTCTTAAATTGCGTCTTTTATCGAGTCCTCGGTACCGTGTCTGAGAAACATGAATGCCAAGTGAGGCCGCATGATCGGGATTGCCCACACTTATAAAAATAAAATAAATGCAAAAGCAAAAAAAAAAAAAAAAAAAAAAAAAAAGAGCTCAAAAGTGAGAAACCTCAAGCATAATTATACAAAGATTCAAAAGCCAGGTTGCACACCTTGGGGGCTTATCGAGGGTCTTGAGCCTTTATCTCCTTCTTCTTAAACCTTTAGCCTAACCACTTTACAACCCTTCAAAAGACCTTTTTGAGGTATACACACACTTGTGCGAGGTGCGGCTGTAATAAAAATGCATTCATATTCACATTCACACACTCACACCATGATAGTATCAAAGGATCTCCAATGCTCATCCCTATTCATTTAGAGCTAGACTTAGGGGCTTGATCCTTACATCATTAGCTTACCTAGTGTAGACACCCATTTGTGTCTCCCCAAAACCAAACCCGGTGATGAGTACCTTTCACGTCGAATCATAATCGAATGAAGTGAAAGTGTGGAAAGTCTAGTGTTGCGGATAGTTTTAAATTTCTTTTCTCTTCTCTCTATTTTGAAAACTTATTTTAAGAAAACAGCCAATCCAGTTTGGTTGGTCCATGGTATGGTTCCAATAGTAGTGTAGTTGGATGGGGCTTGCAAAGAGCTTTCCAACGATATATTATAAGCCCAATTCCGATGAATATTGAGGAAGTTATGGCCAATTTACTAAACTGGGCCCGGTTTGAGCCTTATATACGGCCCAATGATCTTGGGGAGGGCCTAATACGGATTTATCATTCCTAATGCAATTAGGAATGGTTTTAGTCTTCTAGAATCTTCTAGAAGGTTCTTTTCATTTCTAATTCAATTAGCATTGATAAATTGACTTTTGACTTTTAAGAGTTTTAATTAAAATCAAATAGCATTTTTGAGGAAATTATATGATTTTATCCTCCAGTACGGTAAACTTATCTGATTTTCGAAAACGCGGCCGGGTATTTTAATATGATTTTATATGATTTTATTCCTAGTATCATGTCTAGGGTATTTTTGAGGAAATCAAATAGCATTTTTGAGGAAATTATATGATTTTATTCCTAGTATCATGTCTAGGGTATTTTAATATTAAATATGATTCCTGTGATGTTTCCTATGTTCTTCCTAATATTTATGATTGTTAGTATCATGTTAGGGCTAAAGACTTGATTTTTATTGCTTAGTGACATGCTAGAGTTTGTTATTAATCTTGTTAGTATCATGCCTAGGATCTTGCTATTTTTATTATGCTTTAATATTAACATGAACATGATTATGATTATAATTGTTATAATTTATGATTATTATTATTTTGATGATTATTATTTTATTATGATGATTATAATTATTTTCATGATATTGATTATTATTATGTTGCTTGATTTATTGTTATTGCTTGATCACCTTTATGCATGTTAAAGGGAATTTGTACTTGTAATCACGCTTAATAAGATATTTAATAATCTTGTTTAGGGTTAATTATGATTATAAATTCAAATGATCGCCAATAATAGTTTATTTGTGCATTAAATTCAACCAACATAGATAAACAGGTTTAGGGTAATTCTATTGATTGTATGTTAGTCAGAAAGCGCACATGAATACGATCAGAATAAAGTAGAGGCCTATTATTAGGGCAAGTTCAATCTCTTTTAGTTTGGATTTGTACCATAATCCCCGAACCCTTATTTGGTTCTAGACCTTATGGAGTTGACGATCTCTTGGATCGTTAAGGGGTGTAACCTTCACCTTGTGAACGGTTTACAAGTTCCTAAACAAACTTGTTGGCGACTCTTTTGCTCTATCTTCTTCCCTTTTGGACGCCACTGTACTTTAGTGTATGATCACAGTGGGGTTCAAGCTAGTGGGATTAAAGCTTGAAATTATTCCGTACAGTTTTTGGCGACTCCACTGGGGAGGATTTCTATTTTAATTCCTCAATTTGTTTCGGCAATGATTTAGAATGAGTGGATGAGACTCGAAAAGTTCTAAGTATTTCATGTGCGTAATTTTGATTAACATTATTGTCATATTCATAAAAAATATCTCATTGGAAAGACCATCCGTAATGAGTTAAAAACATAGGATTTTACACGTAGGAAATTTGAGGAATATCTTTCACCACTAGGACTGAAATAACACCGCGCGAAACTGGAAAATTTTATCGAGCACAGAAAGCTGTTGAGGCATGTGGGAAGTAGCGTCAGGGGCCAGAGCTTGGCGCCAGCACTTTAATCGTAGCGCCAGACGCCAGTATTGGCGCCAGGCGCTACAGTTAAAAGCTGGCGCCAGTCTTCGTTTGCTGGCGCCAATTTCCCCCAATACCGAGCCAGAAATATGCGTTCTAATTTCGACCGGTTTTTCGTATTGTTTGCTCGATCCTACTTCCTGATTGAATTTTTTCTCACTTTTCTGAAACCCATATGTGTTCTACATATGGACATAACCCTCTGGGAATTCATGCTCTATCTACCCGATTGAACGCTCCGTGCAACAAAGGGTACATCCGAGATGTTGAATTCACCAAACCATGGAAGCGAGTTTTTTTTTTTCTAAACTCGCGGTGTCCCATCCACTCGCGCCAACCCTTCACGGTTAGGCTTCCGCGCGGTGCGTCCTGAAAATTAACCATGGACCCTCTATTGACTAAACCATATCCCGAACTTTAGAGAACTAGAGCCATGGTTAGGTTGCAAACTCATCGCATCATATTGTGCCTACTTGACTAATTGTGCATTATTTGTTGTGCATACTCTATGTGATTTTTCCTAACCGTTTGTTTGACTTGTGTTAAGACTAAATAAACTGATTAATGACTAAAGGACTTTGTTTAATTAATTAATTAATTAATTAATTTAAACTAATAAATCGAGTCATAGTTCCTTTAAGTCAACCCGGATTTTTATTCCCGTATACTGCACAAACGTCAACTTGTTTTGGTCATAGCTGGAGTTCTAGAAAGAACTACGAGTCGTACGACGTATGGATCTGTAGCCCCGAGTTTTATCTTTAATTTGGAGTTGGTTTCATCCCAATCAGAGTCGCAGATAAAAAGTAATGACTAAAATACCATAGTCTGTCAAGTTTAATGCATATACGTGAAGTCTTAACTTAGTCTTTGTTTGAGTCTAGTCACATAGTCTAGCCACATGGTCATGAAACGAGTCTTAACGTACCATCTACACTCACTAGTCTTAGCACACACTTTGAGTATATGTCACCAGGACCATGTCTTAGGTCCATGCATGGGTCGGTCTTTTCCGTCATTTAAGTTGGGGGTATATTCTATTTCTAATTCTTCATATCCCTCCACCTCCATCATCTTCTTTCACATCCTATTCCAATCTTTCTTCACTTTCTCCATCCATTGCATGTCGAATAAAGCTTGAATCAAATAATTAACAATAAATATCCCCAATTTCCTTTTCCACAGTACTTGGTCGAGGAGAGAAGGGAGATTAATCAAGGACAACCTCTTTGTTCAAGTCTCACTTTTTGATAAACCGATTCGTCAAAAGAGGAAGGCTAAGAAGATAATGGCAAGTCAAGAAGAAGTCAATGAACTTAGGAGTCAATTGACTAACGTGACTGAGACACTAAAGCTACTCACACTCAAGATCGATGATCCCGTGAAGCAACAACAAATGAACCTCATGCAAGAAAGCTTGAGCAAGCTATCTAGTGACTACAAATTTCAGGGCATGAGTTCACAAGGGGTCTCGCTGGACAAGGAACTTCTTCCGCATAAGTTCAACACCACTGACATCCCAAAATTCAAGGCAACAGATAATTCTTACTTTCATCTAAGAGCTTTTGAAACCACAATGAGTATTAAGAGTATCGAAAAGAAGGTTTTCCCCTCTCTGTTCTCTCTATCTCTTGAAACCGTTTGCCAACAATGGTACTTCTCCCTTGACAAAGAGAAAACCTCTACCTAGGAATCGACAGTAAATGCTTTCGTTGATAGGTACAAGTGCAATATTCAAGTTGAAACCGACCATAGACAACTTGAGATGCTAAGACAAAAAGAGAATGAAGGTTTTACTTCTTTCTTCTTTTTTTTTTTTTTTTTTTTTTTTTTGGTAAGTAAAGAATTTTATTACCAAAAGTAAAGAGTTACTACCCATAAAAGTAGCAACTACAAGAAATGAAAGTGCAGTACATGCCCTCTGGGCCAAAGAAGCAACAAAACCAAAGCCCGAAGGCAAAACAAAAATAACTACTACGGAATCTCTAACTCCTAAAGGGAGAGGATACCATAGCTACATCCAAAAGTGGGTAAAAACCCATACATCCAAAGATATCAAATAAGGTGAGTACAATAAAGCATCAGCTTAACTTGAAAGCATACACCATCCGCCAACATCATCATAAAAACAGCTTGATAACAACACCACAGTCAGCCTGCCAGGACAGAACAGCAGCATGCATGCAGTACAAACCAGGACAAAAGATCGCAGCCATGAACCATCATCCAGCAGCACAAACATAAGGAGGCTCAAGCAAGACAAAGAATAAGATGCCACGACACAGGTAGATCAACAGCTATCACAATGGAAGAGGGAAGAGAAGGAGTCCTGGGAGAAACAGCAAACAAAGTAGCAATAGGAATACCACCCACCATACAATCCGGGCCATCAACTAGCACCTCATGCTAGAAGACAGCACTAAAAAATAAGGCATCAACCTACTACCCACCAAGCAAGCTAAATATCCAAGACTCACCCATGACAACCAACTTCCACCATGCCAAGACAACAACAGATAATACACCACCACTAGCATCACCATAAAAAAAAGCTTGATAACAACCCCATAGTCAGCCCGCCAGGACAGAACAATAGCATACATGCAGTACAAACCAGAACAAAAGATCGTAGCCATGAGCCATCAGCCAGCAGCACAAACACAAGGGAGCTCAAGAACATATAAAAGCATAAGATGCCTGAGTAAAGACAGATCATTAACCACCACAACAGAAGAGGCAAAAGAAGGAGTCCTGGAAGAAACAGCAAACAAGGAAGCAATAGGAATATCACCCACCATACAATCCAGGCCATCAACTAGCACCTCATACTAGGAGACAACACTAAAAATAGGGCCTCAACCTACTACACACCAAGCAAGCTAGAATAACTAAGACTCACCCATAACAACCCACTTCCTCCACGCCAAAACACCACCACCAGCATCGCCAACCACTACAACAAAAGAGGTAAAAGAAGGAGCCTGGACAAAATCTAGAACCAAGGTAGAAAGAGGGATACCACCCACCATACAATACAAGCCATCAACTATCACCTCAGAAGACAGCACTAAAAATGGGCTTCATCCCACTACATACCAGGCAAGCTAAAATGGCCAAGACTCAACCATGACAGCCAACCTCCACCAAATAAAACAAAGAACACCTTCCACCAGCATCACCATAAAATTAGCTTGGTAATAACCATGTAATCAGCATGCCAAGATAGAACAAAAGCATACATGCAAAACAAACCAGGACAAAGGATCGTAGCTATGATCCATCATCCAGCATCACAAGCACAGGGGCCTCAAGCAAAGCAGAAAAACATAAGATGCCGAGGAAAAGATAGGCCAACAACTACCACAAAAGAAGAGGCATAAAAAGAAGTCCAGACAGAAGCAAGAAACAAGGTAGCAATAGGAGAAACACCCACCATACAACCCAGGCCATCAACTAGCACCTCATGCTAGGAGACAGTACTAAAAAAACGGGCCTCAACCCACTACACACCAAGCAAGCTAACAAAACCCAGACTTAACAATGACAACCAACCTCCAAACCACCATCAATAGACATAATCATAATATCACAGCTAACTAACAACCCAGAAATCAGCCTGCTAGGACGACAACACGACAAGCATACAATACAAAACAGGAAAAAGGATCGCTACCATAACCATCATCCAGCAACACTAATCACTAGGAAGCCTAAGCTGACAAAATAACACAATACATCTAGACAGTAGTTACAACCAAAGAAAACGATTCCCATTTTAACATGATAATAAAAGGGAGGCAAACAAGAGAAATTCAACCTTCCTTTAATAAATGAAGAACATCAGGGAATATTCAACATCTACAAATCTATAATTTAGGGGAGCTGCCACGATCAACCCCCAAATATAGAGCAACATCAACCAAGCTGCCACCAGCAACTAGAGCAAACAAACCACAACAATCGCTGAACAAACCAGCCAAAGAACACAAACCCAGAAAACCGAGAGTTTGAGAAATAAAAAAAACCGACACTTTGAAATTTCGGCTGCTGGGAAAAGAAAACGAAAACCCAAAACACCGCCCAGCAGCCACTTCAAACGACTACACACCAGCCAGGGAGAAGCAACCAGATGGCAGCGAACTACCTCAATAGAGCCCCGACAACAGAACACCAGCAAGGGGGAAAAACGATAGTCGAAACTCGCCGACCACCTTGAAACGCGCCCCACAACCAAAGAACCCACTGAGCTAGACCCGTCACCAGCGAAATAGGCCAGAAAACCCAGTCACCAGCAAGCTAGATCATAACACAGCATCAACCTTAAGCAAATAAACCCAGAACGCGAGGGATTGATTCAAAAATAGAAGCCCAAAAAACCCGGAATCAGCCCAGCAAAACAAAAAACAACACTTTAAGCACTATCCGATTGCTGGGAAAAGGAATAGACTTGAACCACCGCCCAGCAACCAACCGGAATCAGCCAAGCAAATGAAAAATCGACACTTTCAACCACAATCCGGCTGCTGGGAAAGAATAGCATGAAACACCGCCCAGCCGCCGCGCCAAACAGGACAACCACCGGAACACCAAACTTAGACCCTTCTTCAATCTCGAGCAAAGAACCCAGAAAATCGAAGAAGGAACCAATAACTTCGCAGCACCGTCCAGCAGCTTTGTTTGATTTAGAAATCAAACCCAGAAAACCTAGAAATAACCCAGCAAGAGAAAAATTAAAACTTTAAGCACAACCCGACCAAAACAGCCGCCGCTTCTTCGACCTTGAATGAAGGTCAAATAACAGACCAAAGTTCCAAAAACCCTTAGGGTTTGTATTTTGACATTGAAGAACAAGAAACAAGCTTCTCAATCTAACCCTTTGAAGAAAGAATCCGATGAAGGCAACCACCGGGACTCTTCTTCAAAGGGCTATAGAGAAGCTAGAGTTTCTCTCTCTTAATAAGTGGAGGGAAACTTCCGCTAAGAAGATTGAGGTCCCCACCGAAAAGGAGTCTGTGAGGATGTTTATCAAGAATCTCCAAGAGAATTATTCGAAACATTTAAAATATCAACACAACTTGAATACTTTCAAGGCCGTTTATGACATCGGAATTGAAATCGAAGATGACCTCGCAAAGCAAAAAGCTACTAACAATAGTAACCACGGTGGATGGAAAGGAAAGAAGAACGACAATCCTTCTTCTTCCGAAAACGCCACTCTAGTAACAATGTTAGTACCTTTTATCTCAGTGAAGTTTTAGCCATAGATAACCAAGGATCTAAGAAGCAACTAAGGAAAGACTTCACCCCCATTGGGATGAGCTACGATACTGCCTTCGATCGACTCCATGCCAAAGGACTCATTACTCCCATTGGACCTATTCAAGATCCCGCACCTGAAAAGAGATTGCCTAGTTGGAATCCAGACGAGCACTGCAAGTACCATCAAGGTAGGGGTCATACTACTGAGAGCTGTTGGAAGCTAAAGGAAGCTATCCAACATTTGATTGATAATAACAAGCTTCCCATGCCTCCAGTTAACAAGAAGAGCGAGTGATGATAAAGGAAACAACACAAGACAAGAGGCGAGCTTCAACGATAAGATTTCGTGACCTCTTTTTCTATTTCTTTTTCATTTTTTTTCCTTTCCCCAATAAGTCTAGCATTGGCACCTTTTCCTTTCCTTAGATTTATTTTGTAGGATCATTATATATTTTCCTTTAATAAAATGAGCACTTATTTCCTTGCATATGATCATTTCATTACATTGCAAAAAAAAAGAAAAAAAGAAAAAAAAAATCCATGTCGAATTAAGCTCAAGGTATACCAATGATTTGAGGCACCCCTTGTAGCCACATCATATCTCCTCTCACCTTTCAAATTTACAATCTTTTCTTCATAAATTACTTTGAGCTTTGTCTAACGATAGACCTTTCTTTTTTCAACCTACATCTACCTAACCTTGGGATGGGATGGTGTGTAAATTATGCAATTCTAAAAAGGCTTGAGTAATTAAAAAAATAGCAAAAATAAGCAAAAGCAAAAAAATAAATAAAAGTGTACAAAAGGGCAAGTGTTCCAATGTCTTTAATATGAAAATATCTTCGATAAGAACACGTCTCAGATTGCGTCTCTTATCGAGTGCTCGGTACCGTGCCTGAGAAACATGAATGCCAAGTGAGTGGTAGACCGCATGATCGGGATTGCCCACACTTATAAAAATAAAATAAATGCTAAAGCAAAAAGAGCTAAAAAAGAGTAGAAACTGAAGCATAAAAATATAAAGATTCATAAGCGAAGTTGCACACCTTGGGGGCTTATCTAGGGTCTTGAGCCTTTATCCCCTTTCTTCTATAATCTTTAGCCTAACCACGTTACAACCCTTAAAAGACCTTTTTGAGGTATACACACACTTGTGCGAGGTTTGGCTAGAGCTACGTTCGGCCTGATTCCTAACGGATACGTAGGCAACCTCACATCGAGGTGCGGCCGTAATAAACATGCATTCATATTCACATTCACACACTTGCACCATGATCATATCAAGGGATCTCCAATGCTCATCCCTATTCACTTAGAGCTAGACTTAGGGGCTTGATCCTTATATCATTAGCTTACCTAGCCTAAGAGTCACCACCATTTGACTCTTTTCAATATATTTTCCCACACACTTAGCTCTTGCGGCCTAGCTTTAGTGTCACTATCACACACATCACAGATACATGACCAAATATACTTCCCTTAGGAACCCTTTGTCATGAAATCTTAACATAACGTTGAAGCATGCCTTATCATATCAAAATCGCTCATCAATCATAATTGTCATTGCATCACAAAGTATGAAGTGCTTAGCCTCCGTGCCTAAGTTACCCAAATACTTTCATCATGGAGTCAACCATTGAGATAGCCTAGGATGGATTAATCCTTGCACCTTGAGATATAATATCAAACAACATTTGACTAAGCTCATTCAACATGCGCCTTCAAAACTTCGATTCTTTTTCGCGTCTTTCTTTTTCGGGAGAAAGTCGGTACCCTCCACAAAAATGACGGAAATTTTTTTCTTTTTTGCATTTTTGAGTCACATTGAATCAACACTATGCACACACGGGTCACGAGTCACACGTGTCATTTTACTTTGAGTTGAGTCAACCTCGAGTCAGTCAGTCACAGAGAGTCAAGTTTATACCTTGAGTCGTGTCAAGTCGATAAGTCAAGCAACATTAAGCCTTAGGTCAACCCTAAGATAATTAAAAAGATTGGCAAAGTTCTATAGTCAAAATAAATACAGGTGCAGCAAAATAGGGAAGACCCTATCACAGCGTTCGGCGACAGAGTCAATTCTTGGCGCCAGAGATATTCCAGCAGCGACAGAGCTCGAAGCCTCTCAGAAAGGTGATTTCGACCTCATACAACAATTTCGGGTTCCTTGGTACGCCAGTTAGCCCCTATAAGCAATTTTGACATGATTAAGTAGTCAGTTTGATTACAATCACAATAAGTGGTCGACCTGATGAAAGATCGTCTCACTTAGCTTAAAGCGCCTAAGAATTGGCTCATCACGACACCGACATACTGGTTTTAGCAGAAGCAAAGCGAGCTTTAAAGATCGACAAGTGTTGGTCTTCGGTAATTTTCTTCGGAATATTATCGCAACAACTGAGGATGACTTCAAGTAAAGTTATTTTCGACGGCATTCGCTAAGATTGTGGAAGTTGTCACTAAAGATTTGAGAAGATAGCACGAGATGGGCGGTCTTCGACAGCGTTCGCTAAGATTGTGGAAGTTGTCACCCAAGATTTAAGGAGATAGCACGAGATGGGCGGTCTTCGACGGCATTCGCTAAGATTGTGGAGGTTGTCACCCAAGATTTGAGAAGATAGCACGAGATGGGCAGTCTTCGACGGCGTTCGCTAAGATTGTGGAGGTTGTCACCAAGATATGAGAAGAGCGGTTCATGATGAGGCGGTCTTCGACGACTTTTGCTATGATTGGAAAGGTTGTCACTATGACTCAAGAAAAGGCTCAAGATGTAGCAACATTGATCGACGGCGTTCCCTAGATTGCGGAAGATCGTCAAAACAAGCAGCAAGATGGCGTTCCATATATTGTGGAAAGTTGTCAAAAAGCAACTGAAGGTGATTTCAAGAGAAATAATCTTCGATAGTATTCCCTTGGACGTGGAATATTATCAATGCGGATGAGGATTGTTTCAAGAGAAGCAATCTTCGATGGTATTCCCTTGGACGTGGAATATTATCAATGTGGAGGAGGATCGTTTCAGGCGAAGCAACCTTCCAAATAAGAAGTTGTTACGGGCGTAGCGGTTTTCAAGCGGGATGACATTCTCTAGCTTGTAGGAGGTCATCAAAACAACAGTAAAGCGGCAGCAAATCGGTTACTTTCAGGGACGTGTGTGCTCGACGGTGCAAGATACGCGTTTCTTAACTCTTTTATCTGTTTAACTAACGCTAGTTTTGCAGGTATCGGCGTTACAAGAGTGGTTTAGGATCGCAGAACGTTCTGAATTATTCTCCGTCCCTATCGATACTTTGACTTTTCTTTTCGGAACTTGCGTTTCTCCAAACTCAATCAAAGTGGGGGCTTCTGTAGACACCCATTTGTGTCTCCCCAAAACCAAACCCGGTGATGAATACCTTTCACGTCAAATCATAATCGAATGAAGTGAAAATGTGGAAAGTTTAGTGTTGCGGATAGTTTTAAATTTCTTTTCTCTTCTCTCTATTTTGAAAACTTATTTTAAGAAAACAGTCAATCCAATTTGGTTGGTCCATGATATGGGTCCAATAGTAGTGTAGTTGGATGGGGCTTGCAAAGAGCTTTCCAACGATATATTATAAGCCCAATTCCGATGAATATTGAGGAAGTTATGACCAATTTACTAAACTGGACCCGGTTTGAGCCTTATATACGGCCCAATGATCTTGGGGAGGGCCTAATACGGATTTATCATTCCTAATGCAATTATGAATGGTTTTAGTCTTCTAGAATCTTCTAGAAGGTTCTTTTCATTCCTAATTCAATTAGCATTGATAAATTAACTTTTGACTTTTCAGAGTTTTAATTAAAATCAAATAGCATTTTCGAGGAAATTATATGATTTTATCCTCCAGTACGGTAAACTTATCTGATTTTCGAAAACGCGTTGGAAATAAGCTTGGCGCCTGACCCCAGGCCTTGGCGCTTGGAACCAGGCCTGGCGCCTGGCGCTAGCCATTGGCGCCTGGCGCTAGTGTTGGTGCCGGGCGCCAGTTAGCCAAGGGTGGCGCCAACTCTGTTTTTTGTGCGTCAGACTCTGTTTTGTTTATTTTATCTTTTAGGCTGATTTTCTCTATAAATAACGTATTAAAAACTCCGTTTTCATTCACCAATTCTCATCAAGTTTTCTTGATTATTCTCTCTCTCTCTCTCTCTCTTTCTAAACTTGTTTTTACATACAAAATTCCGCATTTGCAAGATCTAGAAACACCTAGCCATATTCGAAGTTACCTTCGCCCTAGACGTGAAAGGTTTTAATTTCTGAGGGTTTGGTCCCAAATCTCTATTTCAATTATTTAATTTAATTGTTTTGATTATTATTTTCCTTGAAGTTACTAACGTGTGTATTTTGTTATTAGAAAGAGGTACGAGGCATCCAAGTAAGTAATTTAATTGATTTATTGATATTATGATGTAGAAATCATGTTTATATTGTTATTATGATATTCCTAGTATCATGTCTAGGGTATTTTAATATTAAATATGATTCCTATGATGTTTCCTATGTTCTTCCTAATATTTATGATTGTTAGTATCATGTTAGGGCTAAAGACTTTATTTTTATTGCTTAGTGACATGCTAGGGTTTATTATTAATCTTGTTAGTATCATGCCTAGGATCTTGCTATTTTTATTATGCTTTAATATTAACATGAACATGATTATGATTATAATTGTTATAATTTATGATTATTATTATTTTGATGATTATTATTTTATTATGATGATTATAATTATTGTCATGATATTGATTATTATTATGTTGCTTGATTTATTGTTATTGCTTGATCACCTTTATGCATGTTAAAGGGAATTGGTACTTGTAATCACGCTTAATAAGATATTTAATAATCTTGTTTAGGGTTAATTATGATTATAAATTCAAGTGATCGCCAATAATAGTTTATTTGTGCATCAAATTCAACCAACATAGATAAACAGGTTTAGGGTAATTCTATTGATTGTATGTTAGTCAGAAAGCGCACATGAATACGATCAGAATAAAGTAGAGGCCTATTATTAGGGCAGGTTCAATCTCTTTTAGGTTGGATTTGTACCATCATCCCCGAACCCTTATTTGGTTCTAGACCTTATGGATTTGACGATCTCTTGGATCTTTAAGGGGTGTAACCTTCACCTTGTGAACGGTTTACAAGTTCCTAAAAAAACTTGTTGGCGACTCTTTTGCTCTATCTTCTTCCCTTTTGGACGCCACCGTACTTTAGTGTATGATCACAGTGGGGTTCAAGCTAGTGGGATTAAAGCTTGAAATTATTCCCTACACCTAGCTTAAGAGTCACCATTATTTGACTCTTATTAATATATTTTTCTTACACACTTAGCCCTTGCTGCCTAACTTTAGTATCACTTTCACAAACATCACAGATACATGACCAAATATCCCTTCCCTTAAGAATCCTTTGTCATGAAATCTTAACATAACGCTGAAGCATGCCTTGTCATATCATCAATCATCATTTCATAACGAAGTATGAAGTACTTAGCCTCCGTGCCTAAGTTACCTAAATATTTTCATCAAAGATAGCCTAGGATGAATTAATCCTTGCACCCTAAGAGATAGTATCAAATGACATTTGACTAAGCTCATTCAACATGCACCCTCAAACACTTTGATTCTTTTTCGCATCCTTCTTTTTGGTAGAAAATCGGTACCCTCCACATAAATGACGAAAAGTTTTTTGCTTTTTTGCATTTCCGAGTCGCACGATCACATTACAATGTACACATTGAGTCATGTCATGTTATCGCATCGAGTTAAATCTACGCACAGATGAATCACATGAAGCGAGTCGTCATACCTTGAGCTATGTTAAGTCAATGAGTCAAGAAACACTAAGTCTTAGGTCAACCCTAAAGAAAGATGAGCAAAGTCCTATAGTAAAAAATATAAATGCAGGTGCATCCCAGCAAGCAAGGACATTCCCGGATTTTTTGGCGAAACCACTAATATGACCTCATGAGATTCTTCCAAGATAGGAGGAGCTATATAGATCAGTAAATTAGAGATGAAGAGCTTTAATTTACAAAAGGTTTGAGCAGATTTGGATGAAAGGAAACGAACAAGTTCAAAGTTTGGAACAAAACCGAGCAAGGAACAGCAGCAGCAAGGGAAAAATAGGGATGACCCGATTCCAGCGCCAGATGACGAGGCTGTCGCCTGGCGACAGAAGAAAAGCGCGACGCTAGATAGTTCCAGCGAGCGCTGGTGCGGCCACACTGATGCGTTTATACCCAAACGCTGAGGGTTTTCTTTTGGTCAACGTTAAACTCAAATGGAGCTAACACAAACCTATGCTAGATTTTGATCAATCGGATCAAAACCAAGCTTGCTCAATCAAACGGATCGAACAAACAAACTTAATTCGTAAGTCTGCAATAATAAACTCAAGAAAACTATTATTTCAACTATGAATAAAAATTACAAACTAATGACCTTTTATAGACTAGAGTAACCGACATAAGATTCCTACTCCTAATAGGACAACTAGACTAAACACTAATTATAAACCCAATATAACTAGGACTCTATAGCTAGTAGGCAACAAGCTGCCAATGTATTACTAAGAAACCAAATAGGAATTAACTTTCTATATTTCTTAAATAATTAATTAAAAGTAAGCTAAAACTACTACTCTAATTTAGTCTACCTTCTCTCCAATGTCGTCCCATTGGAGTACAACCAAATTAAGATCCGTTCCTGCTCTAGCCCCAAAACGACCCTCTGAGTAGGCCACGATCCAATCCAACGATAATAGAAGCCTACTTGGATGACATGTAAGAGATATAGCCTTATCGACCGCTTGACTAACTTGACCCTCTAAAACTCCCGCATCATTCTCCCCTTCTTCGAAAGGAATTGTCCTCAATTCCGAGAATACATCATCACTAAGATATGGAGATAGGTCACCAACATTAAAAGTGGCACTAACACTACCATAGTCACCTGGTAAGTCTAACTTGTAAGCACTACTTCCAATTTTCTCAATAACTTGAAAAGGACCTTCAGCTCTTGGCATTAACTTATTCTTACACTTGTCAGGGAAACGCTCCTTCCTCAAATGCAACCAAACAAGATCACCAACTTGAAAAGTGGGTTGTCTTCTATGCTTGTTTACTCTTTTTTTATAAGTTTCATTAACTTGCTCAATCCTTTCTTTGACTTGTTGATGTAACTTAATCATTGCCTCCAATTTCTTTTGTGCGTCAATATTAGTAATCTCCTCTTTTGGAAAAGGAATCAGATCAATTGGAAGCATTGGATTTGTACCATAAACCACCTCAAATGGAGAATGCTTTGTAGCAAAAGACGGTGACCTATTATAAGCAAACTCTGCATGTGCTAGCTTCAAATCCCAATCCTTTTGAGACTTACTCACCAACCCTCTCAATAGTGTACCAAGTATTCTATTTGTCACCTCGGTTTGTCCATCGGTTTGTGGATGATGAGAAGTACTAAAAAGCAATTTAGTTCCTATCAATTTCCACAAAGTCCTCCAAAAATGACTAAGAAACTTACTATCTCTATCGGAAACAATAGTTTTAGGAACTCCATGTAGACGAAATATCTCCCTAAAATACAAATCGGCCACGTGAGTCGCATCATCCGTTTTGTGACAGGAAATAAAGTGTGCCATCTTTGAGAAACGATCCACCACAACCATGATTGCATCCTTTCCCCTTTGAGTTCTCGGCAATGCCACAATAAAATCCATGGATATATCTTCCCAAGGTCTTTCTGGAACAGGTAAAGGAGTATACAAACCCTTTTGAAAAGAACTCTTTGCCTTTTGGCAAGACTCACAACGAACAACAATATTTTGAACATCTCCAAACATCTTTGGCCAATAAAAATGTTCTTGTAATACCTCAAGGGTTTTATTAATACTAAAATGTCCTGCTATTCCTCCTCCATGTGCCTCTCTGATTAACAACTCCCGCATATTACATTTAGGAATACATAAGCGATTTCCCCGAAAAAGGAAACCATCTTGTATGACATAGCCACCATGTGCACCCCTTTTACAAGAGTCAAAGACATGAGAAAAAACACGATCAGTGGCATAATATTCCTTAATCATATCAAATCCAAGTAGTCGAGAATCCATAATAGATATCAAAGAATGCCTCCTAGAAAGAGCATCTGCATCAATGTTACTTTTCCCATCTTTGTACTTGCAAGAAAAGTGAAACGATTGTAGGAACTCAACCCATTTAGCATGTCTAGGATTAAGCTTGTGTTTCCCATGAATGTATTTAAGAGCCTCATGATCTGAGTGAAGAACAAAATGACTAGGCCTCAAATAATGGCTCCAATAATCTAAAGCACGAATTATTGCATAAAACTCCTTGTCATAAGTAGAATAGTTGAGTTTAGCACCACCCAACTTTTCACTAAAATAAGTAATTGGTCGTTTATTCTGTAATAATACGGCACCGATACCAACCCCACTAGCATCACACTCTACCTCAAAAGGTTGACTAAAATCAGGTAATGCAAGAACCGGGGTCTCACAAAGCTTTTGTTTTATCAATTCAAACGCTCGTTGTGTTGTACCAGACCACTCAAATTTTCCCTTCTTCAAGCATTCAGTTATAGGAGCAGTAACAGTACTAAAATTTTTTATAAACCTTCTATAAAAGGACGCTAAACCATGAAAAGATCGTACCTCAGTAACGGTAGTAGGGGTAGGCCACGACTTGACGGCTTCAATCTTTGCAGGATCCACACTAATACCTTCACCAGATATAATGTAACCAAGAAATGTAACTGAAGGAACCATAAAAGAGCATTTTTCCATCTTTCCGAACAACTTTTGTTCCCTCAATTTATCAAATAATTGCCTTAAATGTCCCACATGCTCCTCTTCACTCTTACTATAAACAAGAATATCGTCGAGATACACCACCACGAACTTCCCGAGAAAGGACTTAAGCACCTCATTCATCAATCTCATGAAAGTGCTTGGGGCATTTGTAAGCCCAAAAGGCATCACCACCCACTCATATAGCCCGTGCTTAGTCTTAAAAGCTGTTTTCCATTCATCTCCTTCACGCATGCGAATTTGATGATATCCACTTCTCAAATCAATTTTTGAAAATACAGTAGCACCATGCAACTCATCAATCATATCATCCAATCGAGGAATAGGAAAACGATACTTAATAGTTATATTATTTACCGCCCTACTATCAATGCACATACGCCATGTACCATCTTTTTTTGGCACTAATAATGTAGGAACTGCACATGGACTTATACTCTCTCTCACATAACCTCTCCCCATCAACTCTTCAATTTGTCTTTGTAATTCTTTAGTCTCCTCGGGATTGCACCTATAGGCTGGTTTGTTAGGAAGTTGAGAACCAGGAATAAGGTCAATTTGATGTTCAATCCCACGTAATGGAGGTAAGCCAGGAGGTAAATCAATAGGAAACACATCCTTATACTCTTCTAATAAAGGTTTTAAGAAGGGATTTGAGGTGTTATCCCCTTCTTTTGACTCCACCTCTTTCATTAAGATAATATACAACTTACTGCCATCTCCAATTTCCCTCAAAACTTCACCTTCAGTGGCAAACATATTCTCTTTTTTGGGCTTTTTATGGAGTTTGTGTATTTGTTCTCTGGTCAAAGGTTCTAAAATTATTTTTTTCTTGTTAAACAAAAGAGAATAAACATTTTGTTTCCCAAGGTACGACACCTCCCTGTCAAACATCCAAGGTCTACCCAACGATAATTGACATGCATCCATAGGAACAACATCACAAAGCACATTATCAACATATGACCCCATGCTAAAAGAAATCAATGCTTGCTTATTTACTTTTACCTCATTACCATTGTTGAGCCACTGCAACTTGTAGGGTCGAGGGTGTGGTTTAGTAGGAAGCTTCAATTTGTCCACCAAAGAGAGTGCTACAACATTCGTACAACTCCCATTGTCAATAATCAAACTCCTCTTTTTGCCACCAATCAAACATTTTGAATGAAATATGAGTTCACGTTGCTCGTTTTCCTCCGTCACCGATTGAGAATGTAGAGTCCTTCGGAGCACCATACTAACATCACTATCACCCCCATATATATGCTCTCCAATATCCTCTTCCTCGTCTTCGGTTTCCACTATCACCTCATCATTTACCTGTTGTACTTTATCCCTCTGTGAAGCTATGGTCAATGCATAATTTGTAGCCTCATGCCAATCCTCCATTGTCATTACACGTTTATTGGGACACTCACGTGCATAATTTCCGACCCCTTGGCACTTAAAGCATTTAACAGTTGACTTCTTACCTTCATTCTTGGAGTTTCTTGAATTTTCTCCTTTATTTTCTTGATTATTTTTGTCCCAAAATTCAGATTTTGTTGTTGTACTAATGCCTTTGCTTGAGGACCCAACACCTTTCACTTTGTTAGGAGTTAGTGCCTTTGTATAACTCCTCACTTTAGTGCCACGTAGTTGCTTCTCAATTTTTAAAGCCAAAGAACTAAGCTCATCATATGTCCAAAATTGTTACAATTCCACTACATTGGCTATATCAATATTAAGACCACGCAAGAACCTGCTCATGCGTTGCTCTTCACCTTCTTCAATATCACAAGCTAAGCTAAGATTATCAAACTTCTTAGTGTATTGCTCGATGGACAACCCACCTTGTTGTAATGTATCAAGCTGTCTAAAAAGGTCTTGTTTATAAGTTTTTGGTACGAACCGCATTCTCAACTTTTTCTTTAATTTTGCCCAAGATTGAAGCTTCTCCTTCCCTTCTTTATCCCGAGCCCGTTTCATGCTCTCATACCATAAGGATGCATATCGAGACAACTTTAAGGTAGCATACTTAAACCTTCTTTGATCATCAAGGTCCTTAAAATCAAATATTCTCTCAATACGACGTTCCCACTCATAATATACTTCAGGGTCTGCACTACCATCAAATTCGGGTAAATCTGTGAGTTTAATCTCATCCTCTCGTCGCCTATTATTTTCTTGCTCCCCATGAATATGATTAAAGTTTTGACGCACCCGACCACCATTATCGTCGCTGCCGCTACGCCTCAATTCTCCCACACTAATATTAACTTGTTCCATACGTGTGTCCAACCCATCAAAACGCTCTAAAATCTTACCCACTGATGCAGTAAGTTTGTTTACATTGTCTGAGAGATAATCAATTTCGTTTCCGAAATTACGAGGTTGTTCTTCATCTCCAGGCATGTCTCTCGTTGGTTTCCCTCTTGCTCAATCAAGAGAGTCGATTACGTTAGACTACGCCGCAAGAATTCTCACCGAAAACCTTTGAACCTGGCTCTTGATACCACTTGATGCGTTTATACCCAAACGCTGAGGGTTTTCTTTTGGTCAACGTTAAACTCAAATGGAGCTAACACAAACCTATGCTAGATTTTGATCAATCGGATCAAAACCAAGCTTGCTCAATCAAACGGATTGAACAAACAAACTTAATTCGTAAGTCTGCAATAATAAACTCAAGAAAACTATTATTTCAACTATGAATAAAAATTACAAACTAATGACCTTTTATAGACTAGAGTAACCGACATAAGATTCCTACTCCTAATAGGACAACTAGACTAAACACTAATTATAAACCCAATATAACTAGGACTCTATAGCTAGTAGGCAACAAGCTGCCAATGTATTACTAAGAAACCAAATAGGAATTAACTTTCTATATTTCTTAAATAATTAATTAAAAGTAAGCTAAAACTACTACTCTAATTTAGTCTACCTTCTCTCCAATGTCGTCCCATTGGAGTACAACCAAATTAAGATCTGTTCCTGCTCTAGCCCCAAAATGACCCTCTGAGTAGGCCACGATCCAATCCAACGATAATAGAAGCCTACTTGGATGACATGTAAGAGATATAGCCTTATCGACCGCTTGACTAACTTGACCCTCTAAAACTCCCGCATCACACACAATGCGTGGCCCCCATATTAGATTATGCGGACCTAGTGCAGCAATTTCCGGGTTCCTTGGTACGCCAGACGCCAGTTAGCCCCTATAAGCAATTTGACATGATTGAGTAGTCGGTTTGATTACAACCGCAAATAAGTGATCGTCTTGACAAAAGATCATCTTACTTAGCTTAAAGCGCCTAAACATTGGCTAACTGCAAAGGCACCGACATAATGGTTCATAAACAAAAAAAAAAGGCACCGACATAATGGTTCATAAGCAAAGTTCAAGCGAGCTTTAAAGGTCGATAAGCGTTGGTCTTCGATGATTTTCTTCGAAATATTATCGCAACAACTAAGGATGACTTAAAGAGAAGTTATCTTCGACATCACTTCGCTAAGATTGTGGAGATTGTTACCAAAGATTTGAGAAGATAGCACGAGATGGGCGGTCTTCGACAGCATTCGCTAAGATTATGGAGGTTGTCACCAAGATTTGAGAAGATAGCACGAGATGAGCGGTCTTCGACAACATTCTCTAAGATTGTGGAGGTTGTAACCAAGATTTGAGAAGATAGCACGAGATGGGCGGTCTTCGACGGCATTCGCTGAGATTGTGGAGGTTGTCACCAAGATTTGAGAAGATAGCACGAGATGGGCGGTTTTCTACGGCATTCGCTAAGATTGTGGAGGTTGTCACCGAGATTTGAGAAGAGCGGTTCGTGATGAGGCGATCTTCGATGACTTTTCCGTGATTGGGAAGGTTTTCACGATGATTCAAAAAGAAGCTCTATTGTTCAGAGACACGTGAACATATCAATAAAGCTCCATTGTTTAGAGACGAGTGAACATCAAAACAGCAAGATGGCGTTCCCTAGCTTGTGGAAGGTTGTCACAACGACAAATGCAGCAACAAATCGGTTACCTCTAGAGACGTGTGCTCGACGGTGCAAGATACGTGTTTCTTACCTTTTTTATCTGTTTAAACTAACGCTAGTTTGTAGGTATCGGCGTTACAAAAATGATTTAGGATCGCAGAACGTTCTGAATCATTCTCTGTCCCTATCGATACTTTGACTTTTGTTTTCGAAACTTAAGTTTCTCCAAACTCAGTTAAAGTGGGGGCTTCTATAGAAAACCATTTGTGTCTCCTCAAAACCCAACAAGGTGATGAGTACCTTTCACCTCGAATCATAATCGAATGAAGTGAAAGTGTGGAAAGTCTAGTGATGCGGTTAGTTTTTAATTTCTTTTCTCTCTCTGTTTTTGAAAACCTATTTTATGAAGATAGTCAATCTAGTTTATTTTGGTCCATGGCAAGGGTCCAATAATGGTGTAGTTAGGTCAGGTTCGCAAAAAGCTTTCTAACGATATATTATAATCCCAATTCCGATGAATACTGAGGAAGTTATGGCCAAGTTACTAAACTGGGTCCGATTTGATTTTTATATGCGGCCAAATGATCTAGAGGAGGGCTTATTATGATTTATCATTCCTAATGCAATTAGGATTGATTATGGTCTTCTAGAATCTTCTAGAATCTTCTATTGAATCCTAATGTGATTAGCATTGATAATTGAGTTTTAAGAGTTTTATTTAGAATGAAAGAAGTATATTTAAGGAAATTACAGTTTTACCCTTCGTACGCTTAAATTTTATCAAAATATGAAAACGCGTGGAAAAACTAATTGCAGCGCCGCACTACAGTCTATGGCGTCGCGGCGACACGTCTGTCGCCTGGCGACAAGGGCGTGTTTGGCGACAGCATCGTGTTTTATTCTTTTCGAAACTCTAATTCTTTTTTATCATAATTCGGCTGATTTTCTTTATAAATAGCCCCCTTAAACCTCCGTTTTCAATCACCAACTCTCATCAAGAAATTCATGATACTCTCTCTCTCTTTTTTAAACTAGCCTTTTCACAATACAAAATTCCGCATTCACAAGATCTACACACACCTAGCCAAGTTCGAAGTTGCCTTCGCCCTATACGTGAAAGGTTTGATATTTATGAGGGTTTTGTCCCAAATCTAATCTAAACTTTCTTAATACTTTCTTTCAATTATTTAATTTAATTGATTTTATTTATTTTCCTTGAAGTTACTAACGTGTGTATTTTGTTATCAGAAAGAGGTACGAGGCATCCAAGTATGGGCTTTAATTGCTTTATTGATATTATGATATAGAAATCATGTTTATGTTGCTATTTTGATTCCTAGTATCATGTTAGGATGTTTTTCTTAATTTGATGTTTAGGGTGACAACGATAAGTTCCTAGTATCATATTTAGGGTAAAGAATATGATGTCAATTATGATTTCTATGCTGCCTTTGATTGTCTTTCCTAATATTCATGTTAGTATCATGTTAGGGTTAAAGCTTTGATCTTTATTGCTTAGTGACATGCTAGGGTTTGTTATTAATCTTGTTAGTATCATGCCTAGGATCTTGCTATTAATATTTTGCTTTAACATCATTATGATTATGATTTTGTTTATGATTACATTATCATGATCATTGTTATGATTATTATTATGTTGCTTGATTATAGTTATTGTTATTGCTTGATTATGCATGTTCAAAGGGAATTGGTACTTGTAATCACGCTTAATAAGATAATTAATAATCTTGTTTAGGGTTAATTTGATTATAATTCAAGTGATCGCCAATAATAGATTTACTTGTGCATTAATGTTCAGCCAACATAGATAAACAGGTTTAGGGTTAATCCTAATGATTGCATGTTAGTCAGAAAGCGCACATGAATACGAGAAGAATAAAGTAGAGGCCTATTATTAGGGCAGCTTCTTTCTCTTTGAGATTGTATTTTTACCTTCATCCCTGAACTTCCAGTCTTGGTTCCAGACCTATTGGAGTTAACGATCTCTTGGATCGTTAAGGGGTGTAACCTTCACCCTGTGAACGGTTTACAAGTTCCTAAAACTTGTTGGCGACTCTTTTGCTATAGCTTCCTTCCCTTTGGACGCCACCATGCTTAAGTGTATGATCATAGTAGGGTTCAAGTTTGGGGTAATGCTTGAAATATTCCCTACAATAACATTCAAGGCAAAGGCAAAATCAAGAAAACTCAAGTTTTGATATTTCAAACTAAACACAAACATCGGGCTTAGTGCAAAAGAATACAATCTTTTCTAGACATTAAAGGTAGACAAGAAAAAGAATAGCTAAGGTTGGTACACACATAAAGCATGCAAAGGGTAGAGAACTTAGTGGGACTTACATTCCTCCTTAACTCCAAACAAACTTCCGCGCCCTCACTAGTTTTGCATCCACTTTTAAGATGATATCTCGAGATTTGTCGAAGGAACCAGAAGAAATAAACAATGAAAAACATTTAGGCTACCCGACATCTTGGCATCGATAGCTCGCTCAATAGGCTTGGCTTGATTACCCTCCACCGGTAGTAACTAAACCTCACTAAGGTCAAAAGGTCTTAAAAAGGGTTAAACGTTTAGGCTAAGGTAAAGGGTATGGAAATAAATTTGGAAATTGGTGGTGAACTTAGAAGTGAAGCAAGGTTGATCATTCCTCAATTCAAACTCCATAAACTACCAACTTTCAAATAAAAAATTCTAGCAATATATCACAAATCAATTCCTCCCCTAAGCTTATTCTTTTTTAACCAAACAATAAATATTTTTGTATTTTCTCAACATTTTTCACTTTTTTCGTTCATTTCTTTTTATTCTTTGCTCTCGCCTCTTATAACTTTGAGCGGCTTTTCCTTTCTCTACTTCTCATTTTCTCTAACTATTCAATATGCCAAAGATAATCACAACTACCAAAATTTGAGCATTTCACTCGTTTTTCATTCTTTTTCTCGCTTTCATTAACCAAATATACATATCAACACTAGTAGAAAAAGTGCTATTTATAACTGGCGAAATTGACTTTTTGTAACTGGCATTGTTGGTTGCGAATGCCACCGTTACAACTAGTGAAAATTATTCGTAACCGACTCATGTTAGTTACAAATAATGTATTATTCGTAACTGGCATAACCCAACGCCAGTTACAAAAAGTCTATTTTCCAACTAAAACAGTACACTATTTGTAACTGGCATTAAGTTACGTCGGTTACAATAAGGGTATTATTAATAACTGGCCAATCATAACGCCGGTTACGAATATATTTTTTATTTTTAAAAAAAAAATACTATTAGTAACTAGCATTAGATTACGCCAGTTACTAATAAATATTTTTTTTTTTAATATTTGATTCGAATACAAAAATGGTAGTATATCCTACCAAATGACCCATCGTCAAATGGGTTATAACCTGTTACAATTCAACCCAAAAAACACGTACTGCGAATACTTCCATACTTCTATACAATACAAACACTCTAAATAGTTCCACATAACTCGAATTATTCATCCATAACCATACAATACAAAAATAATAATTATACTTTAATTTCCAAAAAAACAATTAAACTTGAATTAAAAAAACATTGATTTATAATTTAGAAATGTAATAACAATAACCAATAGGCTAAATAAAATTAAAATAGATATATAAAAATGTGTTATATCATTTTATTAAGCTAAATGCGATAAATCATAACATCGATTAATAAGATAACTAGTCTTTCAACAAAAAATTAAGCCTAAAAAACTTAGCCCATTGTTCTCGAATCTCATCCAATTCTACATCGTTGTAGGCTGCAAGTCTTGCCAAATACTCCTGAAAAAAAAACGTGTATATATATTATACTTTATAAAAATAAAACATCAACCAAAACTCGTAATACATCTCATCACTAACCTCTTTCAAATTACCCTTGCAATCGCTATGGAAAGATACTATCTCATACATATATCTCATCACATAATAAGCACATTCGGTACCACCACATTTTTGAGCACACTAATTCAAATTAACATAGTACAATTAGTTAATATATTAAATAATACTTTCATTACTAATAGAACGAAAAAGCAAAAATTATACGCTTACCTCCATTCATATGTGTAGTAATTGTGGCTTACTCGTTTTGAAAGCACTTCCTTTAAGGTGTGACCTGTATACATTGTAAGGTCTAAAAAAAATCATAAAAATCATTAGATTAAACCAAAGAAAAATAAATTTTAATCACAGCATATGAATACGTAGTACTAGGAATGTTGTGTACTAACATCTTCATTACTTTGGACAACTCTGAGTTTCGAGCGTTCGGAGGTGATTGAATAACAGAATCAAACTCATACACAAGACTCATATGCAAATCAATCACATAGAGTACCCAATGATTCCTACATTTTAATAAACTTGTTTGTATTATTCACATAATTAATATAATAAAATTATGAAAAAGTAAAGATTTCAAGGATCAGTAGTACATACGCTTCCATATATGGAGCCAGAATGAATTTGCATTGTGCATCCTTTTTCCTTAATTCAGTAAGAAAAGCATTTTTCAAATACATTTGGACTTCAAGGAAATCTTTCTTGATTTCAGCTGCAGAAATTTTTTGGGGGCACAAAAACTTGATTTTAGTCTTCTGAAATAATGAGATATGCTCTTCAATTAAGTACCTGCATTTTACAAAAAAAAATAAATAATTAGTATAATAAATGGATCTAATAAAATATATTTCATAGTAAAACAAATTCAAATAACTTAAATGAATGTTAGTATTTACAATATGTAGACGTGGATTAATGAAATATTAGCCCATGCTCCTCGTAGTAATTCAGAGACGTCATCACTAGTGTAGGGAATAATTTCAAGCTTTAATCCCACTAGCTTGAACCCCACTGTGATCATACACTAAAGTACAGTGGCGTCCAAAAGGGAAGAAGATAGAGCAAAAGAGTCGCCAACAAATTTTAGGAACTTGTAAACCGTTCACGAGGTGAAGGTTACACCCCTTAACGATCCAAGAGATCGTCAACTCCATAAGGTCTTGAACCAAATAAGGGTTCGGGGATGAAGGTACAAATCCAACCTAAAAGAGATTGAACTTGCCCTAATAATAGGCCTCTACTTTATTCTGATCGTATTCATGTGCGCTTTCTAATTAACATGCAATCAATAGGATTAACCCTAAACCCGTTTAATCTATGTTGGTTGAATTTAATGCACAAATAAACTATTATTGGCGATCATTTGAATTATAATCACAATTAACCCTAAACAAGATTATTAAATATCTTATTAAGCGTGATTACAAGTACAAATTCCCTTCAAACATGCAATAAAGGTGATCAAGCAATAAAGAATAAATAATGTATCAAGCAACATAATAAATAATCAATAATAAATAAAATAATCATCATCAAAATAATAATAATAATCATAAATTATAACAATTATAATCATAATCATGTTCATGTTAATATTAAAGCATAATAATAGCAAGATCCTAAGCATGATACTAACAAGATTAATAACAAACCCTAGCATATCACTAAGCAATAAAAATCAAATCTTTAACCCTAACATGATACTAACATGAATAAATATTAGAAAGAACATAGGAAGCATCACATGAATCATATTTAATATTAAAGTTACCCTAGACATGATACTAGGAATATCATAACAACAATATAAACATGATTTCTACATCATAAATCAATTAAAACCATTAAAGCACTTACTTTGATGCCTCGTACCTCTTTCTAATAACAAAATACACACGTTAGTAACTTCAAGGAAAATAATAAACAAAACAATTAAATTAAATAATTGAAATAGAGATTTGGGACCAAACCCTCAGAAATTAAACCTTTCACGTCTAAGGCGAAGACAACTTCGAATATGGCTAGGTGTTTCTAGATCTTGTGAATGCGGAATTTTGTATTTAAGAAAAGGCTAGTTTAGAAAAGAGAGAGAGAGAATAATCAAGAAAATCTTGATGAGAGTTGGTGAATGATTAAGAGAGAATTAGAGAATTAATGATTGCGAATGAAAATTGATTGTAGGTGCATGAAAACAGAGTTTTTAATACGATATTTATAGAGAAAATCAGTCAAAAAGATAAAATATCAAAACAGAGCACTTGACGCACGCAAAACGAGATTGGCGCACATAAAACAGAGCTGGCGCCAGCACCGGGCTATTGGCGCCAAGCGCCAATGGCTAGCACCTGGCGCCAGGCCTGGTTCCAGGCGCTGATTTAAGAAATTCACGCGTTTTGTTTTTATCATATATTTTGATCCGGAAGTCCAAATAAGGCATATAATATGTCGTTGGAAAGCTCTTAAAGTCTACTTTCCAACCCAATTAGAATCAGATTAAAATATTTTGTAGATAAAAAGATATGACCAAAATAGTGGAAGGGTGTCAGTTTTGGATAAAGTTTCATGTCTCATTCATATCTTTTTCGTTATAACTCGGATTTAATATTATAATATATCATTGGAAAGATAATTTCAAGATCTATCCAACCATATAAAATTTGGATAAATATTATGAGGCACGAAAATAAAATCTGAATATATTCCACTTCGTACAAAACAAGGATTCTTAAAAGGAGTAGTTTTATTCAATTTCAAACTCTTTAAAACATAATTATCAATCCTAACTCCATTAGGATTTAAAATAACCTTCTAGAGTATTCTAAAAGAATATAATCAATCCTAATAGCTTTAGAAATGATAATTAATAATAGGCCCTCCTCTAAATCATTGGGCCGCATAAAAAAACCAAATCGGGCCCAATTTAGTATTTTGGCCATAACTTCCTCGATATTCATCGGAATTGGGCTTATAATATATCGTTGGAAAGGTCTTTTCAAACCTCATCCAACTACACAACTATTGGACCCATATCATGGACCAACCAAACTGGATTGGCTGTTTTCTTAAAATAAGTTTTCAAAAACAGAGAGAAAAGAAATTAAAACTTATCCGCAACACTAGACTTTCCACACTTTCGCTTCATTCGATTATGATTCGACGTGAAAGGCACTCATCACTGGGTTTGGTTTTGGGGAGACACAAATGGGTGTCTACAACTAGTAACATAAATTTGTGTGTCTTCCTTTTGATAAAACAATGGAGCCTTCAATAGAATTGTCGTAGTATCATAATCTCCACTTCCTGAAATCATGTAATAATACAACATAGAACACTGTTCACCAAGACTCTCAACAATATTTTCCGGAATAGTTATGCCTTTGCCTTTAATAGTTGAATGGTCTGAGTTGATAGGTCCGCAACTATCAACTTTCTCTTTGGTTTGCACCAATTCATTATCCGTCTTTTTTGCCAAAGTCATAACCTTCAAGAAAAGATAAATATTAATATAATTTAGTTACAAATATCTTAGATCATTACATAGCATATCAATGAATTACCTCATCAGTAAAGAAGACTAAATCTGCCGGCCACCCCAAAAAATAACCTTTCGCCTCACCCAACTTGGTGATACCGTCATCAGTCTCTTCTGGGAGATTTAGGTGAGAATAATCACTGTAAACATGGTCAACACTAACTCTATAGATGTCACGGTTCATTTTCTTGTTATGAATCACTCCACTAGGACAAGGTTCTGTCGTTCCATCGGCCACAATCACTGAGTTTCCACTGAACTCATCAACTAAAGCAAGACGACATTTAGTTGGGACCTACATAATTGATCATGTCGTAAGAAACATGAAAGCATAATCTACAGTTAACAACTAATATTCAAGTACTATATGTCTACATGTTTGATAAATATGTGTGTCAAGGGACATAATCAAGCCTCAATGAATCCTAATAAATGCATAAAGCTTAGTGCACAATGCTATTTTGTTCCCACTTCAAGACACTTGAAACAAAATTGGACTTGCCATTAGGCATTCCAAACATGATATCCACATGCTCACAGGATGGTACTAATATCAACCACCTTACCACCATACTTAATTACTTAAATATATACTCCCCAGCCTTGTATTCTGTTTACTTAATTGAATATGGTATTTGCCAGGTGCTTAGGAAAGGAAAACCATATAATTGGAAGCTTGTTACTTTTTTACATGGTATTTTTTGTGTAATAAATCACAAAATTCAAGTATCTGACTATTTTTAGTCTTGAATTTCAGTTTTGATTCAGTTCTGATTTTCAGTTCTAAATAAATATAACAACTACCATCCAAAATACAATTACAGTAGAATTTCAGCTCTGAATTATCAGCTCTGATTTCAGTTCTGATTTTCAGTTCTGAATTTCAGCTCTGATTTAAGTTCTGAACTTCGGAACTGAAATTCAGCTCTGATTTCAGAAATGAAATTCAGCTTCATTCTGATTTCAGAACTGAAATTCAGCTTCTGATTTTGGAACTGAAATTCAGCTCCTGATTTCAGAACTGAAATTCAGCTTCTGATTTTCAGTTTTGCATTTCATTTCTGATTTCAATTCTGAATTTTAGCTCTCATTCCTTCCCCCTTTATTAACCTATTTGAGCTTTACTTAATCAAATATGATAGTATATAATATAGTCTCTGCCTATTTGATAATGATTCAGAATATCGACTCAAGCTTCTTGGGCCTAACTAAAACTAATCTAAATTAATTTTTCAAGAAAAACTAATGTATTAGATAGAACAAACAATGCTGAAATTATTGCCCAAGTATAAATCATATAATTGAATATGGTATTTGCCAGGTGCTTAGGAAAGGAAAACCATATAATTGGAAGCTTGTTACTTTTTTTACATGGTATTTTTTGTGTAATAAATCACAAAATTCAAGTATCTGACTATTTTCCTTTCATGCTAGGTAAGTTTGGGAGGTTGATACTGAGAATGGAGAGAATTTGTGATGGATCAGCATTTGGGTCAGCCCATTAAGGTTTACCAAAGAAGGGCTAAGATGGGTCAAGTCTCGGATCAAGCTAACAAAGTGGGGCAGGGGCATGAAGTCAAAAGCAACGGTCACCTAGAGGAAGCAGAAACAGAATTGGAAGATCAAGAAAGGTAGTAGCTTTTGGCATAGGAGCCATTTTGGGAAAGAGACAAGCTTGAAAAGGAAGAGACACCACTTTAGTAACCATGGCAAAAGGTGTGAGATTCCCTAAGCTTTGGAGGTCAACCATTATTAGTTTTACGTTATGTTGATGCTTGAGTATAAATTGTAATGTAGGTTGCATGAGCCGTTTTATCCAAAAATTTGCATAAGAAACCTTTTGAGAGCTGTAGCCTAAAGCTGCTTAGAGATTAATAGCCTCAAGCTATTGTTTGAAAGGATTTAAGGGCTCAAACTAATTGCAATCAACCCACAACAATGAAGAACATGCAAGCACAACAACTAAGAACAACCATGAAGAAATTAAAGCAAATAAAAGGGAGACAAAGTTACCGTGGGAAAACCCGAGAACCGGGAGAAAAAACCCACCTTGCACTATGGAGTAGTATTGATGATGAATGAATCAAGATTACAAGCATGAATTGTATGGAATTCCAATGCTCCTCACAAAACCTCTCCTAAACCCTCTCTTAGTGTTTAAAGTTTGTGAATGCTTAGGGAAGAAGCAAAACAAAGAATATATATAGTCTAGGCAAAACACGGCAATCCAAGGGCTAGCAATTAATCAAGTAATACGGACTGAAATCGCACCGCAAAACAGGGTCGCAAAGAGGTTCGGCCGAACCAACCCAGAGTTCGGTCGAACTCAAGGTGGTTCGGCTGAACAGGAAGTGGTTCGACCACTCCTCCACTTTTGCTAAAAACGCAAAAGTTTCTGTCTCAAGGTTCGACCGAACCTCATAGTATGTTCGGTCGAACTTCCTTCAACGAGCTTCCTCTTTGATTCTTCCTTATGCCTCCATATATTGATGCATCTCCACACTAATCCTAACAATCTCCCACTTGGAGATAGGATCAATAATGCATACACCATAGACATCCATATATACACTCCTTCCTCAAGAGCACTCAACACATTCATCAAAACAATTTTTCACCATAGCGCAACACTCCATCAAGTTAATGATGGAGTCCAATTGAGGTCCTACACAACCTCAATTTGTCACTAGAAACCACCTTAGTGAGCATATCCGCCGGATTCTTTGAACCGGCAATCTTCCTCAAACACATCGTGCCATCCTTCACCAAACTCCTAGTGTAGTGATAGCGTCTCTTGATGTGTTTAGTGCGATAATGAAACATAGGATTCTTAGCCAATTGAACCGCACTTTGGCTATCACTATACAACGCACAAACATCTTGTTTCATGCCCATTTCTTCAAGAAAACCCTTCAACCATTCCATCTCTTTTCCCGCTTCCGACATAGCCACATACTCGGCTTCCGTCGTAGACATAGAGACACACTTTTGGAGCTTGCTCATCCAACTAATGGCCGTACCACCAATAGTGTACACATACCCCGAAGTGCTTTTGCTTGAATCATAACATCCACCAAAATCGGCATCAACAAAACCTTCCAAAACAACTCCATTTCTTCCAAAGCAAAGAGCCATACTTGAAGTACCCAACAAATACCTCAATAGCCACTTCACGGCTTCCCAATGTCTCTCACCCGGATTTGACATGAACCTACTCACAACTCCCACTGCGTGAGCAATATCGGGCCTCGTGCAAATCATAGCATACATCATGCTACCAACGGCCGAAGCATAAGGAACAATGGCCATTTTGTCCTTCTCTTCCCTTGTCTTTGGGCAATCCTCCTTTGTCAACTTGAGCTCACTTAAAAGAGGTGAGCTTCGAGGCTTAGCATCCATCATATTAAATCTTTTTAGCACCTTCTTGACATACTCCTCTTGAGATAACTTCAACACACCCGTTGAGCTATCTCTAGAAATTCTCATGCCAAGTATTTGCTTGGCCTCACCCAAGTCTTTCATCTCAAATCTTCTAGACAACTTCTTTTTCAAGCCATTGACAATTTGCATACTAGTTCCCGCAATCAACATATCATCAACATACAAAAGTAAATAGATATAGCCATTGTCATACCTTTGAAAGTAGCAACAATGATCACCTTCCGCTCTCATGAAACCATTGCCTAGCATGAAATTGTCAAACTTCTTGTACCATTGTCTCGGAGCTTGTTTCAACCCATATAGACTCCGTTTGAGTTTGCACACCAAGTTCTCTTGACCCGGAAATTGAAACCCTTCCGGTTGCTTCATGTAGATTTCTTCCTCCAAATCACCATGTAAAAACGCGGTTTTTACATCCATTTGCTCAAGAAATAAGTTTTCCGAAACCACTATAGCCAACAAGATTTTTATAGTGGTCAACTTCACAACCGGAGCAAATATTTCATGATAATCAATGCCCTCCTTTTGTGAAAAACCTTTCACCACAAGTCTTGCCTTGTACCGAATTGTACCATCCGGTTCTTCTTTCTTTCGAAATATCCACTTGCACAAAAGTGCCCTCTTGCCCTTAGGCAATTCAACCAACACCCAAGTGTTGTTTTTCTCCAATGAAGACATCTCATCTTCCATTGCTTGCTCCCACTTCAACGAGTCACCCATGCCCATTGCCTCTTGATAACATTCCGGTTCACCGGAATCCGTCAACAACAAATAATGCAAGGATGAAGAATATCGGTTTGGTGGCTTGATTGGTCTTGATGATCTTCTTACCGTAGGTGGTGTAGAAATCTCTCCTTGAACCACAACGGGCTCACCCATAACTACTCGTTCATCCGTCTCGAAATGATCATCATCATCCGAATCACTAGAATCCGAATCCACCGGGACATGAGCACCATGTTGAGGAGATGCTTGTTGAATTGGCACCTCAACTTCTACTTGTTCAACCTCCTTGCCACTTTTAACTTCACCATCTAGCTCAACATATTTCCACTCATCTCCTATTGATTCTCTTTCCACGGATTTTCCACCAAAGTTGTCCTTATACAAGGAACTCTCATCAAAAGTGATGTCACAATGCCTAACAATCTTTCGATTCTTAGGATCCCACAATCTATAACCGTATTTCTCACATCCATACCCGATGAAGTAACATTTGATGGCCTTTGGGTCTAGTTTATCTCTTTTCTCGGATTGCAAATAGGCCACACAACCAAAGGTCTTCAAGTGAGTGTAGGACACCTCCTTACCACTCCACTTCTCCTCCGGTATCTTGAAATCCAAGGGCACCGAAGGTCCACGGTTTATCAAGTAAGTCGCGGTACTAACGGCATCCGCCCAAAAACACTTTGGGAGGCCCGCAAACAACCTCATACACCTTGCCCTCTCAAGTAAAGTCCTATTCATCCGCTCCGCTACCCCGTTTTGGCGAGGTTTACCGGGAATGGTCCTCTCCAAAACAATGTCATGCTCCTTACAAATGTTTTTGTAAGCTTCTAACTCATACTCTCCTCCATTGTCGGACTTGATTGCTTTAATCTTCTTGCCCGAAACATTTTCAACCTCCGCCTTCCAAGTCTTGAACTTCTCATTCACTTCCGACTTGTGCTTCATGAAATATACCCATACTTTCCGGGTTGAATCATCAATGAAAGTGACAAAATAGTGAGAACCACCAAGGGACTTGATGGGGTATGGGCCCCAAACATCCGTGTGCACAAGTTCTAGCTTCTCCTTCTTCAAGGACCATTTGGTTTTTGTGAAAGACACCTTCTTTTGCTTCCCAAAAACACATGTCTCACAAAATTGCATGTCGATTGATTTCAACCCCGACAACTTACCCTTTGAAGCTAGCAATTTCATCCCTTTCTCACTCATGTGACCAAGCCGAGTATGCCAAAGCTTAGTCTCATCATTTGCGGTTGTAGCAATCATGCTTTTACACCCTAAGGTCGTGTACAAAGTGCCGGTCTTCGTGCCCCGAGCCACCACCATAGCTCCCTTTGACACCTTCCAAGTACCTTCACCAAACATGGTTCTAAAACCGCTTGAGTCTAGTTGACCCACCGAAATCAAATTTTTCCTTAGCTTAGGTATGTACCTAACATCTTCAAGCTTCCATGAGCTCCCACTTGAAGTCTTGATCATAACATCTCCCTTCCCCACAATATCCAACGGTTCATCATCCGCAAGGTACACCTTTCCAAACTTACCACTCTTGAAGTTTTGGAAAATCTCCTTACATGGAGAAGAATGAAATGAAGCTCCCGAATCAAGGATCCAAGACTCAATGGGACTATCAACACTCAAGATCAATGCATCACCAAGTTCATCACTTGATGCCAAGCTAACCGATGAACTAGCATCATCGTGGTTCTTGTGGTTTGAACCACCCTTCTTCTTGGGATTAGGACAATCCCTCTTAGTATGTCCCTTCACACCACAACCCCAACACACAATGTTCACCTTCCCTTTCGACTTACTCCTCCCTCTAGACTTTGATCTTCCCTTTTGAGCACCTCTTTGTTGTCTTCCACGTCCCCTACCTTCACTAGAATATGCACCACCCGATGACTCACCCGAGTTCTTCCTTCTCAAGCTCTCACTCAAGATTAAGTCCCTCACATCATCACATTTCAACTTCGTATTCCCGGAGGAGTTGCTAATGGCGGCTACAACGGTATCCCAACTTCTAGGCAACGATGACAACAAAATCAAGGCCTTCACTTCATCATCAAATTTGATCTCAACCGAAGCTAGTTGAGAGATTATCGAATTGAATTCATTTATGTGTTCCGGGGCGGAACCACTATCATTCATCTCAATCTCAAACAAACAACGCATCAAGAACACCTTGTTCATAGCCGATGGTTTCTCATACATATTTGTCAATGCTTTGATTACACCGACCGTCGTTGTCACATCTTTGACATTGTAAGCAACACTCTTTGCCAATGTCAACCTAATCACTCCAAGAGCTTGTCTATCCAATATTTTCCACTCTTCTTCCTTCATCCCCGATGGTTTACTAGAAAGAGGCAAAAATAAGTTCTTTTGATACAAATAGTCCTCCATTTGCATCTTCCAAAACCCAAAGTCTTTCCCATCAAACTTCTCAATTTTTAACTTGCCTTCCTCCATTGCAAATCAAACACACAAAGTTCACAATAGGTTTTCAACAACAAAGAATGCAACTTGACACCCAAGATTCAATCTTTGAATACCTAAAGACTCAAACTTTGTAACTCAATCACAAATTCAAGTTCAACACAACCCAAAATCACTAAAACACCAAAGATTCAACCTTGGCTCTGATACCAATTGAAAGGATTAAGGGCTCAAACTAATTGCAATCAACCCACAACAATGAAGAACATGCAAGCACAACAACTAAGAACAACCATGAAGAAATTAAAGCAAATAAAAGGGAGACAAAGTTACCGTGGGAAAACCCGAGAACCGGGAGAAAAAACCCACCTTGCACTATGGAGTAGTATTGATGATGAATGAATCAAGATTACAAGCATGAATTGTATGGAATTCCAATGCTCCTCACAAAACCTCTCCTAAACCCTCTCTTAGTGTTTAAAGTTTGTGAATGCTTAGGGAAGAAGCAAAACAAAGAATATATATAGTCTAGGCAAAACACGGCAATCCAAGGGCTAGCAATTAATCAAGTAATACGGACTGAAATCGCACCGCAAAACAGGGTCGCAAAGAGGTTCGGCCGAACCAACCCAGAGTTCGGTCGAACTCAAGGTGGTTCGGCCGAACAGGAAGTGGTTCGACCACTCCTCCACTTTTGCTAAAAACGCAAAAGTTTCTGTCTCAAGGTTCGACCGAACCTCATAGTATGTTCGGTCGAACTTCCTTCAACGAGCTTCCTCTTTGATTCTTCCTTATGCCTCCATATATTGATGCATCTCCACACTAATCCTAACATTGTTACCTTGTAATTCTTCTCTTTTGATTAATTAATTAAAGTACTCAAGCTTACCTCTAAATTACGGTTAAATTAATTACAATTAGAGTGCTAGAAAACGAGTCCTTGACAAAATTATTGCCTAAGTATAAATCTCTTAACCTACACAGGGTTCACTGATCATGGTATATTTTGAAGTAGCTTATCACAGTTATTCTGGCTCAAGTACTGTTGTTAGATAAAGGTACAAGTCCAAGTGTCAAACACTAAAACTAATATTTTAGTCAAACATCTATGTGTCAGGTACGCGAAGGCACAAATCAGCGATACAGGACAGAGCAGCTATATGACAGCAACAACAAGACAAATCAGCTCTGAATTACGTTCTGATTTTCAGTATTGAATTCAATTCTGAATTCAGGTCTGATTTTTAGCTCTGAATTCAGTTCTGATTTTCAGTTCTGAATTCAGGTCTGATTTTCAGTTCTGAATTCAGTTCTGATTTTCAGTTCTAAATTCAGGTCTGATTTTCAGCTCTGAATTCAGATCTGATTTTCAGTTCTGAATTCAGTTCTGAAAGTTGGCTCTGAATTCAACCCTCATCATGCTCTATCTCAATTCACAATCCTATGTTCAGACTTGACTGCAATATACTCAGGAACAACTCTTAAACCTGGAGGTGATGACATGTACATTACGAACCAGATCGAACACAGATAAATGTTTGCAGACCTTTAGCAATGTATCGCACTAACTACACCCTAGTAGAAAAGAGGCAGAAGACAATGGAGCCCAACTTCCCAAATGCCTTATGTTTCACCAGAATACAAATTTCATACCATTTCACTATCCCAAGTGATTGATTCAATACAAGATTTACACACACACACAGTCACACACACAGAATCACACACACACACACAGAGAGCAGTCACACAAACTATAATAGATTCTTAATTTATTTTTTTTCAAGTATTAAGGTTTGTCAAGGTCCTTATGATCCCATTCTGCTGAAAGCTTGGGAAAATTGGGATACAAAGCATGGATAAGAGAATACAGCAACACCAGCTCCAAAAAATCACCCAAAGAACACTTTTAGCTCTGAATTTCAGCACTGAAATCAGTTCTGAGTTTCAGCACTGAAATCAGTTCTGAGTTTCAGCACTGAAATCAGTTCTGAGTTTCAGCTCTGAAATCAGTTCTGAGTTTCAGCTCTGAAATCAGTTCTGAGTTTCAGCTCTGAAATCAGTTCTGAGTTTCAGCACTGAAATCAGTTCTGAGTTTCAGCACTGAAATCAGTTCTGAGTTTCAGCACTGAAATCAGTTCTGAATTTCATCTCTGAAATCAGTTCTGAATTTCAGCTCTGAAATCAGTTCTGATATTAAAGTGTGATAGCCTGAACAGTGGCGGCGAAAGCAATATATCCTACTTTGCTGATAAATGTCAACACTTCTACCTCTCAAAATCAGTTCTGATAAATGTCTGAGTTATGTCTCACTAAACTCTACCATATGCCATTATCTTATTGGATATTTTATGTCTCACTATACTATACAAAGTAGTGTTTCAGATTTTGATTGCAATCTTGGCCTTTATATTCTGTCAAGAAGGAACAACAAAGCAAAAGGATGAAATTCAGCCACTTGATACACACATTAGCATGACTATTAGACCAAGATAAGTAACAAGAAACTACAATTACAACACACCAACAACCACAACAGCATATGCATCTTAAACTGGTCTATGCATCTTGAACTGATCGGCTTAAAGGGACTTTAAATCTAATTCATATTAGGCTGGCCTCTTTCTCTATCACTTATAACCGACATAGACAAGGGGTGAAGTTGCTGTTACTTGTTGTAGTAGAATAGTTGATACTAGGCTACTGGCAGCAGCCAATTTTAAAGCTTGGCAGCAACTAAATACCATGCTAGTATAAAAATGTGCTTTCAAAAGACAATTTTTAATAGACCATTATTAAACGATTTAGACTATGATACTAGGCTTTTTGTTTGATATGAATGAACTAAAACTCAACCCCTCTAGAACTTCTACATGTAAACTTGATACCTCAATTTTGTTATACCATTGTGATTTTAACCATTGTAAAATCATACTTACCCCTACTACTCTTCAGCTCATTGATAAAACTGAGGATTCTCACATAACTCAACGGCTCAACCATTGTAGGATTCATACAAACAATTAAATCAAACAAACCAACCAAAAAGCCTAAGATCATAATCTAAACGAAGCATAATGCATAATTTTCATGGAATCCATATAAACTTCTTAAGAGTTCTATAACTAAAATCGCTTATAACTTATTTAAGTGTACTACCACATGCATATATGACTTCAAATAAGAATCAAATTTCCCATCCTAATCCTTTCTTTCTTGCCAATAATAGCGTTCAACACAACAACAACCACAGCAGCGTTCAACATAGATGCAATAACAATAATAAAAACAGCAGCATTCTCAATGTAACGGTAATCTCAATTAACTTGCACACACTGAGAAAAACAGAAGCCTGACATACACGGCTAGTGTACACCAATTAGAACCTTTATCTATTAAACAGCAGCCTCACATAATCGGCTAGTGTACCCCAATTAGACATGCATGTACCCCAATTACACAAAGCAGTTCACAAACAATAAGCGTTTCTTAATTTTTTTGTTCGAAATTATTCATCAAAACCTAATTTCCTTGGTTTTTTTATAATCTAATTTCATTAAAAATTAATCAAGTAATTAAAAACAACAATAATCAATTCGAATTTACATGTAAAAACACTAATTCGAAAGTAAAATAACCCTAATTCAAAAGGAACACATACCTCAAAACTTTGATAAAAATCCCCTAAAAATGATCCCAAATTCGAACAAACCAAAGCACCAATTAATGGAGTGCGATGCAGCGCAAGAGAAGGAAGAGAGGTGAAGGAGAAGGAGGAGCAGTGAAGGAGGAAGGAGGAGCAGCGCAGTACCGTGAAGGGGGAGCGAAAGAAGTTAGTTTTTTTATTTTTGCGAATTTGTTCAGTAATAGCTACCTTAATTTTATTTTATTTTTTCTTTAATCAAAATTTAAATGAAAATTACTTTTCAAAAAAAAAAAGTTAATGAAAAATAAATAAAATTAAGAGAAAGTATAAAACTAGAAAACTAGAAACTTTCCTTCAAAAATAATAAATAAATAAATAAATAAAAATAAAAAATAAAAAATAGAAACTTAATATTTGTTGGTTTAAAAAAAAAACAAAAAGTCTTGTTAGACTTATTATTTATAACCAGCGTTTGTAAGCTAGTTACAAAATTTTTACTTTGAGTTATTATTTGTAACTGGCGTTTGTAAGCTAGTTACAAATGTTTTGGTCAACTTTTCTTTGACTTGTTATTTATAACTGGCGTTTCTAAGCTAGTTACAAATATTTTTGGTCAACTTTTTTTGACTTAATATTTGTAACTGACGTTTATAAGCTAGTTACAAACACTTTGGTCAAACTTTCTATGACTAAGTATTTGTAACTGGCGTTTATAAGCTAGTTACAAGTTTTTTAGTCAAATTTTTTTGTGACTGAACATTTGTAACTAACATTTATTTAGTCAGTTACTAATAATACTTCAAATAAAGATACACCACATATTAGTAACTGACATTTACTACGTTGGTTACTAATGTCATGGAATTTGTAACTGGCATTATCTTAGTCAGTTACTACTGATGCTTCTGTAACTAGCATAATATACGCCAGTTACTAATAGGGCGTTACAAATAGCACTTTTTCTACTAGTGCAAGTCCCAAGAATGCTTCACAAAATCTAATAAAGGTGAAAAATAAAGGTTCATTGGTTTGTAATGTGGTTATGCCAAAGAAGGGAAAAGGGCTCAAATTGGGGTACTAATTGAGCAAGTGCAAAAGGAAAAAAAAATAAAAAATAATAAAACAAAACCAAAAATCCTAATTGCCCTCGTCATCCCCTAAGTTGGTCGGTCTCAATCTCGGGTAGAATCAAGCCAAATTCTCGATATGAGCTAGCAATGCCAAGGATCCAAACGCCACACATGCAAGAAATGTAGAAGGCTAGAACATTATAGATACATCCTTAGAAGAATGACGGTAGTGGAAAAGAAAAAAATCAGATTACCTTTAAAGCTTCAACTAGCTAGAGAGCGACAACCATCTTCCCACAAACCAAGTGAGCTAAGGTCTCATAGCCCTTAATTTCTACTACCTTGGCAACGCTATATGTGTGAACCAACCCCGACATCCAAGTGCATGAAAACCTCTAACAACTAGGAAAGAGAGTATTCTAGGTGTTAAAGCCCAAATCATGGCCACTTCATCAATAGGGGTTATATAAGCTATCTCGATCATGGGCTCACCTATAGGTGTGATAAGGAGTGAAGGATCGAAGGATGTTTGATCTTCTGCGATGGCTAGAATCTCGGAAGTTTTATTGTTATCGATCAGGTCTTGAATAGCTTCTTTGAGTTTCCAACACTCCTCAGTGTCTTGACCCTTTCCTTGGTGATATTTGCAGTGTTTATTAGGATCCCACTTAGGTGGCCTGGCTTCTGGAACTGGATCTTTGATAGGTCCTATGGGCATGACTAGTCCCTTGTGGTGTAGCTTTTCGAAAGTTGTTTCATAACTCATACCAAGTGGAGTGAACACTCTTTTCAACCTTTGGATTCGTGGTTTAGAGGTTTTTGTAGCATGTACTTCGTTAATGGGAGAGGAAGAAGAAGGATGGTCGTTCTTCTTTCCTCTCGCACTATTATCTTTCAGAATATCATCTTCAATGTCAATGCCTATATTATACACAGCCTTGAAAGTATTCAAGTTGTGTTGGTATTTTAAGTGCCTTGCATATTTTTCTTGAAGGTTCTTGATGAACCTCCTTACAGACTCTTTTTCCGTAGGAACCTTAACCATATTAAAAGAAGTTTCCTTCCATTTGTTGAAGTAAGAAGTGAACCCTTCGTTTTCTTTTTTGTTTTAACATCTCAAGTTGTCTGTGGTCTGTTTCGTCTTGGATGTTGCACTTATATCTATCTACAAAAGCGTTTGTTATGGAATCCCAAGAAGGGTTTTCTCTTTCTCAAGGGAAAAGAACCATTGTTGACAAACGGTTTCAAGAGATAAAGGAAACAAGGAATGAAAGACTTTCCTATCAATCCCCTTAATGTTCATTATGGTCTCAAAGGCCCTTAAGTGGAAGTAAGGATTATCTGTTGCTTTGAACTTAGGGATGTCATTGGCATTGAACTTCTTCGGAAGAAGCTCCTTGTCCACTGAGACCCTTTGTGATCTAATGCCCTGGAATCTATAGTCATTGGATATTTTGCTCAAACTTTCTTGCATGAGCTCCGTTTGTTGTTGTTTTATAGGGCCATTGATTTGGAGGGCTAAAGCCTTCAACACCTCAGTCACGTCTGCCATTTGCTTCTTAAGCTCATTGTCTTCTTCTTGACTTGCCATTGTCTTCTTAGCTTTTCTTTTTCGACCGACTGGTTTATCAAAAAGTTGAACTTGATTAAAGGTGTTGTCCTTGATTAAACGCCCTTCTCTCCTTGACCAAGACCCCGTTCTTTAGAGCTGCTTTGCTCTGCTCTCCTTTGCTCTACTCTGCTCTGCTCTGCTCTACTGTGCTCTGCTCAAATTAAATCTGCTCTGCTCTACTCTGCTCAAAAGAAATATGCTCTGCTCTATTTTCAAATAATAATTAATAATAACAATATTAATAATTTATATTAAATAATAATAATTAATATTGTATTGATGATAATAATTTATTATTCTGAATAATTATAATAATTATTAATATTAAAAATAATTTTAATAATTATTAATATTAATAATAATTAATATTTATTAATCATAATAATAATTAATGATAATAATTATAAATAATAATATTTAATAATTCAAACTATTAAGAATTAATATTTAATAATATTATTAATTAATAATTTCTAATAATTTTAACAATTCTTTCAGAATAAATAAATAATAATAATAACAATTAATAACAATTTCTTTTATAAATATTTGATATTAGAATCATAATGTGTAGAAACATTTTATGTGGGTATTGATGGTTAGTTCATTGAGTTGAATTATTTTTCACATCTTTCCATACAATTTAGGAATTAAAAAAAAAAAAGAGGTTGTTTTCAAGTAGTACTTTGTATATCATTATTATTTTTAGTGTTAAAAATATATGATTAAGACAAATTTATAAGTAAAATCATTTTTACTCATTAAATCATTTTATTTTAAAATTTTTGTGACATAAATATAAGTAAACCATTGTCTTTTTCTTTCTACTATTAACTTATGTTAAATATGGTACACATATATTTATGTTTGCACTCACCTAAATCAATGGTATATGCACTTAATAATAATAATAATAATAATAATAATAATAATAATAATAATAATAATAATAATACTAATAATAATAATAATAATAATAATAATAATAATAATAATAATAATAATAATAATAATAATAATAATAATAATAATAAAAATAATAATAATAATAATAATAATAATAATAATAATAATAATAATAATAATAATAATAATAATAATAATATGTCTTTTTCTTTCTTGGGATCGTGGTCGCGATGTCTGTGTTGATTGGACAGGATCTTCTCCTTTGACACAGTCAAGGCTATCTGACTTTATTCCTGGACGGGTTGTGGCTGATGCAACTCAGCGGAAGCGGGATAAGTATGAGGCTCGTTGTCAGGCGATTGGATATGGGTTCATTCCCTTCTCCTTTTCTTCGTTTGGTGAATTAGAGAAGGAGGCTGTTGCGTTGCTTAAGCGAATTCAGAGGTTCTCGACGACGCAAGACATTGGAGCACGTGCTGCAGCTCATATTTTTACTAGGGTAGGCTTTACTATAGCTAGAGGAGTGGGGGCCCAGATTGTATCTCGGCTTCCCACTAATTTATTGTAGGTTGTATGACTTTTTGTTTTTGAGATATAATAATAATAATAATAATAATAATAATAATAATAATAATAATAATAATAATAATAATAATAATAATAATAATAATAATAATAATAATAATAATAATGATAAATAATGATAATTATAATAATGATAATAATAATAATAATAATAATGATGATGATGATGATGATGATGATGATGATGATGATGATGATAAAGATAATGATAATAATAATAATAATAATAATAATAATAATAATAATAATAATAATAATAATAATAATAATAATAATAATAATAATAATAATAATAATAATAATAATAATAATAATAATAATAATAATATTAATAATATTGTTGAAATCTGCTCTACTCTGCTGACCCTGCTCTGCTCTGCCTAGAAGCTCAAAAGAACAGGGCCCAAGTACTGTTGAAAGGGAAATTAGGGATATTTACTGTTAATTACTTGACTCAAACTCTATTCAACATGTAGTAGATGGAAGGAGGTTGGAAGAATGAATATTGTGATATGGAGAAGGCATGTAGAAAATGGAAAGATGATGTAGATGGGGATATATAGAAGAGTTTAGGAATAAAGTGGACCCCAACTCAAATGACGGAAAGAGCGACTCATGCATGAACCTAAGACATGGTCATGGTGACATATACAAAGTGTGCGCTAAACTAGTGAGTGTAGGTGACATGTTAAGACTCTTGTGTAAGACCATGGGACTAAGTGCTTATACTCAATTAAGGTCTAAATAAGGTTACTGCTATTAAAAAAATAACCAAACAAATTAATAAACTGCTTAATTAGACTCGTCGTGATGACTCGAGCAAGAATCTGAACTGTCGCCAAAGCAACAAGACTGTCGCCGCACACTGCAGTGCAGCGCCAAACGACAGGGTTGTTGTACGGCATTGCACAGCAGCATTTGGCGCTGTAGCCTAAATTTTTGCGCCATTACTGGAGCATTAATCAGGGACTGCTTTCAGTATTTTTACTCTACGGAACAGACCTAAAGTCGTACTAAGTCAATTCATATTTATTTATTAAACTTTAATTATTCAAATTAATTAATTAGGAAAAGTCCTTTTAGTCATTAATTAGTTTATTTAGGCTTAAACACAAGTCAAACATACGGTTAAGAAAAACACATAGAGTATGCACAACAAATAATGCACAAACAGTCAAGTGGACACAGTATGATGTAATGAGTTTGCAACCTAACCATGGCTCTAGTTCTCTAAAGTTCAGGATATGGGTTAGTCAAAGAGGGTCCATGGTTATGAGTTCGGATGCACCGCACGGAAGTCTTACATTTGGAAGGGTTGGCCCGAGTGGATGGGACCCCACAAGTTAAACTCGCTTCCATGGTTTGGTGAATTCAACATTCTCGCATGTACCCTTTGTTGCTTAGAGCGTTCAATCACGTAGATGGAGCATGAATTCCCAGAGGGTTATGTCCAAATGTAGAACACATATGGGTTTCAGAAAAGTAATAAAAACTCAATCAGGAAGTAGAATCGAGCAAACAGTGCTAGAACTGGTCGAAATAAGAACTCATATTTCTGGCTCGGTATTGGAAGAACGCAGCGCCAGCTAACAGGGACTGTCGCCGCCGCGATATGAGACCTGTCGCCTAGAGACAGAATTGTCGCTCGGCGACAGAGCCATATCTTCGGCGACATGATTTGTTTTCTAGACGCCAGTTCCTACATGCCTCAGCAGCTTTCTGTGTTCTGTGCGTAATTTTGATTAACATTATTGTCATAGTTGTGAAAGATATTCCTCAAATTTCCTACGTGTAAAAATCCTATGTTTTTTACTCATTACGGATGGTCTTTCCAATGAGAACCTTTTTTATGCATATGACAATAATGTTAATCAAAATTACGCACATGAAATACTTAGAACTTTTCGAGTCTTATCCACTCATTCTAAATCATTGCCGAAATAAATTTCAGGAATTAAAATAGAAATCTTCCCCAATGGAGTCGCCAAAAACTGTAGGGAATATTTCAAGCATTACCTCCAAACTTGAACCCCACTATTATCATACACTTAAGTACGGTGGCGTCCAAAGGGAAGGAAGCTAGAGCAAAAGAGTCGCCAACAAGTTTTAGGAACTTGTAAACCGTTCACAAGGTGAAGGTTACACCCCTTAATGATCCAAGAGATCATTAACTCCAATAGGTCAGGAACCAAGACTGGAAGTTCGGGGATGAAGGTACAAATTCAACCTAAAAGAGACTGAACCTGCCCTAATAATAGGCCTCTACTTTATTCTTCTCATATTCATGTGCGCTTTCTGACTAACATGCAATCATTAGGTTAACCCTAAATCTGTTTATCTATGTTGGTTGAATATTAATGCACAAATAAAACTATTATTGGCGATCACTTGAATTATAATCATATTAACCTAAACAAGATTTTTAATTATCTTATTAAGCGTGAATACAAGTACAAATTCCCATTAAACATGCATAAGCATAAAAGGTTTGATCAAGCAATAACAATAAATAAATCAAGCAACATAATAATAATAAATAACAATAACAATAACAATAACAATAACAATAACAATAATAATAATAACATTAATCATAATCATGTTTAAAATAAAGCATAATATTAATAGCAAGCTCCTAGGCATGATACTAACAAGATTAATAACAAACCCTACCATGTCACTAAACATTAAAAATCAAAGCTTTAGCCCTAACATGATACTAACATGCTATTAAGAAAAAAAAATAGGAAGCATCATAGAAATCATAATTAATATAATTAAGAGACTTATCCTTTACCCTAAACATCATACTAAGAAAAGCATCCTAACATGATACTAGGAATCAAAATAACAACCTAAACATGATTTTTATATCATAAGATCAATGAAACAATTAAAGCACCTACTTGGATGTCTCGTATCTCTTTCTAATAACAAAATACACACGTTAGTAACTTCAAGGAAAATAATAAAATCAAAGAATTAAATTAAATAATGGAAATAGAGATTTTGGACCAAACCCTCAGAAATATCAAACCTTTGACGTCTAGGGCGAAGTCAACTTCGAATTATGCTAGGTGTGTCTAGTGCTAATGTATGAGGATTATGTTTGTAAAAGGGTTGGTTTAGAAAGAGAGAGAGAGAGAGAGAGAGAATAAAAAATTTCTTGATGAGAGTTGATAATTAGAAAAATGGGAGATATTACCTCTATTTACAGAGAAAAAATAGGGTCGAAGAATAAGAAAAGAATCCGAATTCGAATCGAAATAAAACTCGATGGACAACAGTTTTTGCAAATTTTGTTTTTATCATATCTTTTGATTCAGAAGTCTAAATAAGTCATATAATATGTCGTTAGAAATATCTTGAAGTCTAATTTACAACCTAATTAGAATCAGATTACAATATTTTGTTTATAAAAAGATATGGACGAAATAGTGGAAGGGTGTCAGTTTTGGATAGAGTTTTGTATTTCATTCATATCTTTTTCGTTATAGCTCGAAATTAATATTATAAAATATCATTGGAAAGATAATTTCAAGATCTATCCAACTATATAAAATTTGGATAAAGATTATGAGGCACAAAAATAATAACTGAACATATTCCATCTCGTACAAAACAAGGATTCTTAAAAAGAGTAGTTTTATTCAATTTCAAACTCTTCGAAACTTAATTATCAAGCCTAACTCCATTAAGATTTAAGAGAACCTTCTAGAGTATTCTAGAAGACTATAATTAATCCTTATAGCTTTAGGAATGATAATAAGTAATAGGCCCTCCTTTAGATCATTGGGCCGCATATAAGAACCAAACCGGACCCATTTTAGTATTTTGGTCATAACTTCCTCATTATTCATCGGAATTGGGCTTATAATATATCGTTGGAAAGGTCTTTTCAAGACCCATACAACAACACCATTATTGGACCCATATCATGGACCAAACTAAACTGGAATGCACGTTTTTCATAAATAGGGTAAGAAAAGAAATATTTTCAAAACCAGAAAGAAGAGATATTTTAATAAAAACATCCTCATCACTAGACTTTCCACACTTTTGCTTTATTCTATTATGATTTGACACGAAAGGTATTCATCACCAGGTTTGGTTTTGGGGAGACACAAATGGGTGTGTACAATGATACTAGGAACCAAAATAACAACCTAAACATAATTTCTATATTATAATATCAATTTATCAAATAAAGCACTTACTTGGATGCCTCGTACCTCTTTCTAATAACAAAATACACACGTTAGTAACTTCAAGGAAGATAATAAAATCAAAGAATTAAATTAAATAATTGAAATAGAGATTTGGGACCAAACCCTTAGAAATATCAAACCTTTCAGGTCTAGGGCGAAGCCAAACTTCGAATTGGGCTAGGTGTGTCTAGTGCTAATGTATGATGAATTGTGTTTGTAAAAGTCTAGGCTAGAAAGAGGGAGAGGGAATAAGCTTTGACTTAGAGAAAGAGAAGAGAATTAGAGAATTCTAGTTGAGAGTTGATGAGAGTTAGTGAGAATTAAATGGGAAATTGATGAGAATTGATGATTAAAAACGGAGGTCTAAGGACGTTATTTATAACGAAAACAGTCAGGATTTGATAAAAAGAATCGGAGTTTGCAAAGGAATAAAAACACGACGTTGTTGCCACAATTGCCCCTGTCACCGCGCGACAGGGCTTCTGTCGTTCGGCGCTGCAAGACAGTTTTTGCGATTTTTTTATCATATCTTTTGATCCAGGTGTCCAAATAAGACATATAATATGTCGTTGGAAAGCTCTTGAAGTCTAATTTCCAACCCAATAAGAATCAGATAAAAATATTTTGTAGATAAAAAGATATGGCCGAAATAGTGGAAGGATGTCAATTTTGGATAGAGTTTCATATCTCATTCATATCTTTTTCGTTATAGCTCGGATTTAATTATAATATATCATTGGAAAGATAATTTCAAGATCTATCCAACCATATAAGATTTGGATAAATATTATGACGCAAGAAAATAATATCAGAACATATTCCATCTCGTACAAAACAAGGATTCTTAAAATGAGTAGTTTTATTCAATTTCAAACTCTTTAAAAAATAATTATCAATCCTAACTCCATTAGGATTTAAGATAACCTTCTAGAGTATTCTAGAAGACTATAATCAATCCTAATAGCTTTAAGAATGATAATTAATAATATGCCCTCCTCTAGATCATTGGGCCGCATGTGAGAACCAAACCGGGCCCAGTTTAGTATTTTGGCCATAAATTCCTCATTATTCATCGGAATTGGGCTTATAATATATCGTTGGAAAGGTATTTTCAAACCCCATCCAAATACACCATTATTGGACCCTTTTCATGGACCAAACTAAACTGGAATGCATGTTTTTCATAAATAGGGTAAGAAAAGAAATATTTTCAAAAACAGAGAGAAGAAATATTTTAATAAAAAACATCCTCATCACTAGACTTTTCACACTTTCACCTTGTTCGATAATCAAATGACATGAAAGGTATTCATCACTGGGTTTGGTTTTGGGGAGACAAATTTGGGTGTCGACAAGGATTATTCACATAATAAACATGGGCATCATCACATTGGGGAGAGGGGGCATAATCAAGCAAATGAGATTCGTCATAACCAATAGGAGATAAAGAGTTGAAATCACTAGTACTAGGTTCACATATAGGATCACAAGACAAATCATGGGGATTCATGCCACTAATAAAAACTATTATCACATTGAGAATCAAAACTAGCAACATTATATGCCCTATTGCGTACATCCTTAGCAAACCATACAAAAAAGTTCCAATAACTATATATATGAACCATTAATGCTCGAAATTTGCCATCAAACCTACTTTAAATTTCATATTTCGTTTGTTCATTCATGCCATAATAACAAATCTCACAAGCTTCACAAGGATTACAACCATTATAGTTCAAGAACCCAATAAGTCTATGGAAGTAAACATAAAAAGACTCACCATCAAATTGAGGAAAAGAAAAACGTGCCATTTTTTTAACAAAAACAACACAAATAAAAACCAATAAATAAAATGAAGATTATATACAATGGACTAGTCTCAATAAGATAACACGACGGTAATTGAAGCCGTTTCCCGGGAACGGCGCCAATTTGACAAGGGAAACAAACACGTCGTTAAGTGTCTATCCCTAGATCAAATACAACTTATACAACCTAAACAAACCTAATACGAGTATAAGACAAGCATAGGGGTCGAACCACAGGGAATGAGTAAACACCACCAAATGTTATCAATAATTAATCTAGTCCGGAATAGGAGATAAGCAAACTAAAGTCTAAAAAAATGCTAAAACAAGAAATAAAACATTAAGGGAAATGATTTAGGAATAACATCCACTCAAGCATAGCAAAGGCATAGAGATTGAATTAATCATGAACTAAACATGCTTGAATATCGAAGTAAGGTCCAATCTAGCCACCCGTTGGGGTCAATTGGCTTCTCCTAACATAGCCTCTATGTTGTCACATTAGAATCATATACTAAGAGGTGTTATCAAATAACAATCGATACAAATGAATCTTGCTAGGTTCGCTATCGCATCTTCTAACAATAATTCACTCCCAATCAAATAACAACATGCAATTTGCAAGTAAATTGAAGAATATCAAGCATATAAAGACTTTTATCACAAACAAATCAACTCTAATCCCTAGAACATTCTCAAGATTTAACTAAACCACAACCATCCCCTTAATGGGGAAATTACCTACTAATCATGCCAACAACAAAATTAATTAATAAATTACCTACTAATCATGTCATTAACAAGATTAACCTACTAACAACTAGAACAAGAATAAGAGAGTGAAAGATAGCTCAAGTGGTTAGAGCTTCCCTCCCGATTTCAGGAGATCCTGGGATCGATTCTCACCCCCGCCCTTGTGGCTCTCTAAACACCAAAAAAAAAACTAGAACAAGAATAAAATAGCAAGATAAAAAGAAAAGAGTAAAGAGATGCTCATTGATTGAAGTTGAAGGTCCACAAAGAGCTTAATTAAGCTTCTTCTTCAAAATCCAAGATCAACAATGGAGAAACCCTAACTTTCTCCCTCTAAATTACTCTAACCTAATCTAAACCTAGAGAGAGAAGCTCTCCTAAGACTAATTAAAATAATATAAAATAATAGTGATTGTTACTAATTACCCCAAAAGAAAGGGAAAAAGAAATAAGAAAGAAGGAAAAAAGAGTAAAATATAAGTAAAAGAAAAATAAAATTAGAAAAATCCACAAATCCCCCACTAAACTAATCAGACCCCTTTCCATCTTCTAATTCGATGTTGGCTGCTCTTAAATGGGGGAATGATCCCCTGCTTCACATTCCATAAAACGAAATCAGCAATCATCACTCTTCAATCAACTCCGCTCATTATCATCAAGAATCGGCATCAAGCAAACACCACCGTTCGATCTTCATTAACAACCATGTGAGAAGCTCGTTATTCGATTCAAATTAACCCCGATTTGCGCACCCGCGAGGACATCGCGCAAAGGTCGCGCAATTGCTACTGTCTCGAATCTGTTTTTGGACTCCAATTGCATGCGCCTTCTGAAAGGGTTGTGCGCCCGCGTAAATCTCCAATTGCATTGGGTATATAATTGCGAATTGCGAAGCTGGAGATGGGAGGTTGCTGCAGGTACGGCGCGGTGAAGGACTGTTGCAATTAAGGGTGATTGGTGGTGATTGGAGATAGCAGCAGTGGATGGAGAAGTGGAGATGTGGGGTACTCTGGTTTTGGTGGTGTTGCGAGTGCGGCAGCAGTGTGGCTGATTGTTGATTGTGAATGGAGAAAGTGAACTGGTGTGGTAAATTAGTTGTTTGTGTGAGCAGGGTTGTGATTCAATTGGTGAGAGGTAGAGTGCGCGGGTGACTGCAGCTCGTGGTGGGGATTTTGGAGGTTGATGGTGGGTTGCAGTTGTAGCTGGTGGTGTTTAAGTGAGCAGGGGAGGAGCGGGGGAGTGCGGTGTTGTTGTGTGGTGAAGGATAAGGTGGCAGGTGGGGATAAGGTGGCAGGTGGGGATAAGCTGACAGCATGCTTGTGAAATGGGCATTTGGCGTTTGACTCAAATTGGAACCGAACTCACTTGACATGAAACCTGAACCCCTACACACAAAACCGATGAAAGGAATTGGGATAAATAAAATAAAACTAAAGCAAATAAAATACAAAAATAAACTAATTCTAATCAAAACTACAAAAAGGACTAAAACACGACAAAATTACCAAATAAACTAGATATTTTATTAAATAGAAAATAAGAAAATAAAAGGGAAAATAAGAGAAAATAAACAAGAAAAAGAAACTAAACACTATCACTAAGAGTGACATAAATAATGTCACTCATCAAATATTCAAGATGACAATTATATTGAATATCTCCATTATCAATCAATGAGGATTTCTTACTCTCTCTCTCCTCTTTATTGCTTTGTTTAATTTCATGTTTGTTTGGTTTAATTTTGATGTTTGATTCTTGATTAGTGTAATTGTTCTTGATATTTTGTTGATTCTTTATTTCTTTAGTTGATTGTTGATAGATGATTATTCTTGAGTAGTAGTTGTTTGGCTAGGAATCTGGTGAAACTTGTATGATTGATTGATTGATTGTGATTAATTTGGGAATTGTGTTGATTGATTGTTGAGATTAAAGTGATTAATGAAGGTTTGCATATATGTAACGTAATTCGATTAGGCCTTGAGAATTATGCTAATTGCATTGTAATTGCTAATGACACAACCAATTAATTTAGGAATTGCAATTATCGATTGGTTTGGATTGGGATTCTCTTAGTTTGTTATTCATAGTGAATCCTAGCTTAATGATTAATTAGGAGATAGCTCTTTGATTCCAATTGATAGCTCTTATCGTTAGTCTTCTCAACCTTTGATTGACATGATCTTCCCAAGTTGTTGCAATTGTCATGATTACTTGTTGATCCCCATTCCTAGTGTTTTATTTGTTTGGTTGTTTGTTTTGTTAGTTGTTAGTGTTACCTCTTACCTTTGACTTCAACCTAGCTTAGGCGCATAATTGAGAGTGCTTGAACATTACCGTTCCCTTAGGTTTGACACTTGACTTACCTCTATACTCGTATTTAGGTTTGTTAAGTGTTTATAAATTTGTTTGGCTCTAGGGAAGATTAGATAACGACCTACATTTTCCCTACGTCAAATACTTAATCTTCATGTGCTTTGTCTTGCTGAAACAAACTGGATTATTTGAAATAGCAATTGCTGATTTATTGTCTACTAGAACTTCAGTAGCTTCTTCCTGTTTGTGTCTCAAGTCAGAAAGTATTTTCCTAAGCCATACAAATTTATTAACAGTTGCCAATGCTGCAATGTACTCGGCTTCTGCTGTGGATTGAGCTACTACTTCTTGCTTTTTCAAAATTCATGAAAACACTCCAGATACGAGTGAAAAATCATATCCTAGAGTACTTTTCATGTCATCTTTTGAACCTCCCCATTCACTTTCTGAAAATGCAAACAATTTAAAGTTTGCATTTATGTTAAACATAACACCAAAATATGAGGTTCCTCTTATATACCTGAGTACTCTTCTGGAAACACCCATATGAACATCACTTGGCTCACTCATGAACCTTGATAGCAAACTTGCTGCAAATATCAAATCTAGCCTTGTTACTGTAAGGCAAAGTAGTCATCCAACTAAGCTCCTGTACTGCTAGTGTCAGCTTTCCTTTGACCATTATCTCTGGACAGCTTCTCATTCACAACAAGAGGTGTACTAACAGGATTGCAGTTTTGCATATGAAACTTTTTAAGAACATCATTTGCATATTTCCTTTGAGGGATGAAGATTCCATCTTCAGCTTGTTAAACTTCTATCCCTAGGAAGTAATTCATTAAGCCCAAGTCTGTCATTTCGAACTTCCTTTTCATCTCTTCCTTAAACGACATGATCATCTTTGAATTGTTTCCCGTAACAAGAAGTTCATCAACACACAGTGAAATAAAGAGCAAATCATTTTCTCCTTGATTCTTCACATAGAGAGTGCTCATTTTTACTTTTGATGAATCCTTGTGCAAGTACATAGATATGAGTCAATCTTGTTGTACCATGCTCGTGGAGCTTGTTTTAGCCCATAAAGAGCCTTTTTCAGCTTGCACACTTTTTCTTCTTGCCCTTTAAGAGAAAATCCGGGAGGTTTCTCAATGTAAATTTCCTCCTCAAGTTCACCATTGAGAAAGGCAGACTTAACATCAAATTAATAAATCTTCTGAAAGTGCAGCTGGTACTCAAGAAGGGGGGGGGGGTTGAATTGAGTACAGGGCAGTGTTAAGAATTATTGGATTTTCTTCTCTATTTATGTAAGGGGACCAGGTGATGAACTGGTCCTGCAGCGGAAACAGAAAATTCAATAAATAATCAACACAAAGATTTAACGAGGTTCAGCTCAACTCTGAGCCTACGTCCTCCACTACCCTAATTACTTTTATTAATCAACTCTGAAAAACAAAAGCAATTACAAATGATCACACTCGTGATCCCCACACCTAACTCTAGGTGTCACTTCGCACTTGAACTCACAAGCACTTGCACTCACACTCGTAAATGCTACCCAATCACTAACCTCTTAGTGATTCAATACAAACCCTTTGTTTCCCTCTAAATGCTTCCACTCAAAGCTTACAAGAGATAATTACAAAACAATTCTTACTGTGTGCATAAATAGTTTGTAAGAGATGAACTAACTATTTCCCTTAGAGTGTATTTCGAGCTTTCAAAGATAGAGAAGTTTTTCAGAAAAGCTCACTCAAAATTCTGATCGAGTTTATGCTTTTATAAGGTTGGGAGATGAATTCTTTCGTGATCTTTTCAGATCATAACTTAGGAAAATAGAATATCTTTTATTTTGTAAATAAGAGATATTCTAAGATATTATTCTACTTTCCATAAATGGGTAGAATAATATATTCTAAGTTATATGCGAAATAATTCATCTCCAACTCTGCATAAACTGAATCAATTAGTTTAGTAAATATTCTCTAAGGATAGGAAATATATATTCCAGAAAATATTTACTGAACTAATGTCCAGGTTCACGAAACAAGCTACGAAGCAGCTGTTTCCTAACATGTTAGTGTCCTAGAGATCAGGTCAACTTTTCCTGATCTCTACAACACTAAATATTCTAAGTAAGGGATACAGATAGCTTACGTACAAACATCCATGCACACTTAACATTATAAAGACTACAAAGATCAACTATCCTAATCTGAGAGACTTCATAATCTTCAAGTCTTGACGGCCTTCCTTGATAGAACATTCTGATACATATTTCTTGAATGCTTTGATTCAAAAGGACTTCATATTGCCTCAAGTACTTGGGATAGCTGTTCCTGTTCAAAATGTCAGTTGATATGATATAAAACCAACAAGAACCAGCTAGTCAGCTGTTTGTCATCACTCAAAACCTTAAGTGACTCAACAAATTCCCCCTTTTTGATGATGACAAACACTTTGAAGTTTCCTGCACCTGCACGTTAGTGAGAAACAGCAAAGTAAAGAAAGTTCTAATCTACACTTAAGAAGACAAGACTTTCTACTAGACTTTCTACACAAGGGATATCTTGTGTAAAAGACTTATGACACTGATGACTGACCAGGATAGCCATCTTTATTTAAAAGAAACAACTTGTTTTTGGATTTTTGGAAAAAGACACTGAAACAGTTAGTTAATCTAACTGTTCTCTCTATTTTAACTTGTTTTTGTGATTATCTGACTCAAGGAAATAAAAGACTCAATCTAATTGTCTAACAAGGCCTTTTCAGAAACTTCAACCTGCTTTTCCCCCTTTTGGCATCATTAAAAAGCATTCAAAAAATAGAATTGCACACCAAAATATCGCAAGTAAGCCAAAAATCAGTAGTTTCAACCACTGATCAATCTCAATGCTGCAGGTTAGCACAAACAGGTTATTCAATCACATGAAACAGAAAAAACTTAAAACTGTTCAGGATTACACACCAGAAGGTTAGAAACATAATAGAAACCACACTGCATGAAAAACAGTCTAGCAGTGTGGGGGAACAGCAAATATTATGGCAGTTAATGGAAGGGGAGGGGGAGACTGAAATGATCATTCATCATCATCTTCATCCTCTTCTTCATCCTCTGGGTTGATCTCCTCCTCGAAGTCAGAACCTTCCTCAGCTGTCTTTTCTTCTTCCTTCTTCTCCTTTTCCTCTGTCTCTTCTTCTTCTTCCTCATCAGATTCATTTTCCTCTTCTTCAGAACCCTCTCCTTTTTCAGCATCAGGACCCTTCTCACTGGAGGATTCCTCATCATCCGTCTCAATGATCCTACAGTGTGTAGAGTCAAACTGCATCCCAGACTCTGGGGGCAACAGGTGATCAATCACCCTGCAAATAGTGAGGAATTTCCTGTTGTTCATAAGCTTGTCAAGCTTCCTTTCTTCTTCAGCCAGCACTAGACTGGCAGCCAACTTTATGATCCTCTCATCCTGCCTTTCCAACTTGGCAAGAAGCATTGCCACATCCTCAGGAGTGATTTCCTCCTGGTTCCCTGCATCCCTTGGGCTACTTTCTTGACCTACAAAAGTCAGCCTCTTTCCAGAGTAGTCAATCTTCTTTTGAGTGAGTATTTTCTTGGAGAACAACTGAAGACTCACCACTTCACCAGAAAAAGAAAACTTGGGATTCTGCTCCTTGATGATTTTGCAGATAAAGGAACCATAAGGCAGGGAGTTGTGGGATGAAGCATGGCAGTACAACATGTGCTCCATCATTAGAGCAGGCAGATTAACCTTAACCTTTTTCAGGATCAGATAGATCAGAACCATGTCCATGATCCTAACAGTACCTCTGCCTTGACCTTTGGGCAGAAAGACCTTCAAACACATGGAGTGAAGAACTAACATAATTGCCTCCCTAAAGTCACTAGGGGAACCAGCTTCTTCCTTCTTTCCAAACAAAAACTGAGTAACCTCCTCAGGTGTTACTCCTCCCATTAGGGGCCACCCATCACTGCTATATCTACCAAAACCATCTCTAGGTATACCCAGCAACTCAGATAAAACAGACTCAGAAACATGGACAATACTACCAGAAACAGTTGATGCCACAGACATATCAATGTTTTGCTTCAGATTAACAAAAAACTGACGAACAGGACCAACAAAAGCATCATTTAAATCATTAAACAGAGACATCCATCCTTGGAACGCAAGAAGTTCCTTAACTTGACTCAAAGCAGGAATATCAAAATATTCATTCTCAACACCACAACCAGATAACACAGTCCTAGAACTTAAAGAGGTTGCACCAGTACTGGGGTTAACAGGTTGTTTACCTTTAGCAGCCTTGGAGATACGGGAAACAGATGATGTTGCTTTCCTTTTCTCTCCTCTCTTAGACTCAGATGGTGTAGTCTCCTTCTCTTCTGAGCCCTTAATGACCTTTGAAGCAGCCCTAGTCTGCCTTTTCCTTACAGAACCAGTAGTGGTACCAGCAACCACCTTGGTCACCACTACATCTAGATCCTCCTCCATTTTCTTGTCCTCCTTCTCCTCATTCAATCCTTCATCAGCCAGTTCCTCTAACTGTTTTTCAAGTTTCTTGGCTATCTTTTTAACAGGTTCCCCCTCAGAAGGTGATTTGGGGTTTGAAGAAACGGTTTCAGTTATTTGAGTGAGGGTTTCGATGGATTTCTCTTTTGGGGCCTTTTTGGATTTGGATTTTTGTGGAGAAGGGGTTAAAGTTTTAGTCTTTGATGATGAGGCAGGTTTTTCCTTCAAGACATTCTCTTTTGAAGGAGTTTGTCTCAAGGGAACGGCCTTGATGGGTTCAGTTTCAGAGGGGATGATTTCTGGTGTTGCTTGTGAAGGAGTCTGCTCAGAGACGTTCATAAGAACATCCTTGATTGTTTCTTGAGATTTTGACGAGGGGGAACTAGCCAAACTTGCTTTGGAACCTCCTTTCCTTCCTCCTTTCCTTCCAGTTCCAGCCTTTCTCACCATTGTTGCTTGTCTAAGCTTCGAAGAATTGATCTTGTGTAGAGAGAGAAGTTGAGAATTTTTGATGAATGATGAATAATCACGGAGCAAGGAAAGGGAAGCAAATATATAGCAAGAGGAATTATAGAGACAATCAGAAATAAAATCAGAGAATCAGAAGATATTTGGAAGTTATTTTAATTTGGAAATAACTTCCATAAATGAACAACTGCCCATAATTGCAACTGTCAGAACAAATTGCCGTTGGAGGAAAATAACTGCCATATTTAAAAGATTTTAAAATCAAATAAGAATAAAAAATATTTTCTCACGGTTTAATTTGAAATTAATTTCAAAATTAATCCGTTTGTATTTGCTGCTGTTTCCTCTGCTGGTAGGGTTACTGAAACAGTTGCTCATCTGTTCAATATGGCCTTCAATCCTGAAAGTGATTAGCTGCAATATTGCTCACATAGAGATAAGCAATTAACATTGAGATAATAGACAGATTGCAAAGGTATGATGCACGCACACATTTAAAGAATACTTAATTAGCCAATCATTGGGGAAAACAGCTGAGAGAGGTCTCTTAGTTTGACCTAGTCAGACCTAACATGACTCTAAACTTGCAGAAAGACTCTCTACCCAATGGCTTAGTGAAGATATCTGCAATTTGTTCTTCACTGTTGCAAAAACTCAGCTCTACAAGACCTTTCTCAACATTATCTCTTAGGAAATGATGTCTTATCTCAATATGCTTTGTCCTGGAATGCTGCACAAGATTCTTAGAAATGTTAATAGCACTTGTATTATCACATAAAATAGGTACATTTTCATAGAAAATACCAAAATCTTTCAACTGGTTCCTTATCCACAACAGCTGGGAGCAGCAAGCTGCAGCAGCTATGTATTCAGATTCTGCTGTGGATAAAGCAACAGAATTTTGTTTCTTTGATCCCCATGAAATCAAGCAGGGACCTAAGAAATGTGCCATACCAGATGTGCTCTTTCTGTCTACTAGGAATCCAGCATAATCTGCATCTGTGTATCCTAATAGTTCAATTGAACCACCTTTGGGGTACCACAAGTACAGGTCATCTGTTCCTACTAAGTATCTAAATATTCTCTTGACAGCCTTTAGGTGAGATTCTTTGGGATTGCTTTGAAAACGTGCACACAATCCCACAGAAAACACTATATCTGGCCTACTAGCTGTCAAGTAGAGAAGAGAACCAATCATACCTCTAAACAGTGTAGCTTCCACACTCTCTCCTTTATCATCACTGTCTAGCTTTGCATTTGTAGGAATTGGAGTTGCATATGATTTACTGTCTTGCAATCCATACTTCTTGATTAGTTCCTTTAGATACTTCTGTTGATGTATCATGATCCCATCAACTGTTTGCTTGATCTGCAATCCTAGGAAGAATCCTAGTTCTCCCATCATGCTCATCTCAAATTCACTTTGCATCAGATCTGCAAACTCACTACACAAAATTTGATTAGTAGCACCAAATATTATATCATCTACATATATCTGTACTACGATCAAATCAAAATTTCTGGTTTTGATAAAGAGGGTCTTATCAACCGTTCCTCTTCTATAGTCATGTTCCATCAGAAAGTTGGACAGCCTTTCATACCAAGCTCTAGGAGCTTGTTTAAGACCATAGAGCGCCTTGTCCAGCTTATATACATGATTTGGGAATTGACTATCAGCAAAGCCAGGGGGCTGCTCAACATATACTTCTTCTTTCAAATAACCATTAAGAAATGCTGTCTTAACATCCATTTGAAAGAGCTTAATGTTCTTATGAGCAGCAAAGGCAATCAAGATCCTTATTGCCTCAAGTCTAGCTACTGGGGCAAAGGTTTCATCATAATCAATGCCTTCTTGCTGATTATAACCTTGCACGACCAGTCTAGCTTTGTTTCTGACTATAGTACCCAGATCATCCAATTTGTTTCTGAAGACCCACCTGGTACCTATGACTGACCTGTTCTCAGGTCTTGGCTCAAGATGCCACACTTTATTTCTTTCAAATTGATTTAATTCATCTTGCATAGCCAAAACCCAATCAGGATCTTTTAAAGCCATCTTGTAGTCAGTTGGTTCTATATTAGATAAAAATGAGAAAAATGCACAAAAGTTTTCATAAACTGCTCTCCTAGTCTGAATGCCTTTACTGATATCACTCAGAATTTGTTCAGAAGGATGAGAAGATTTATATTTAAAAATGCTAGATCTAGGTGCATTCTCATTTAATCCATCAGAACCATCATGCATCCCTGGTTCATTTGTGCCATCGAATTGGTTTTGCGCAGATGGACCAGTATGCTGAGATGTTCCCCCTACCTCCCTTACCTGGGTGGAAAACTTGTCCTGAAAGTTTTCTGTCCCCCCTGAGGTGTTGCTTTCTCCATTTACTTGGGGGCCTTCATCTCCATCCTCATGAGTATCCACTTGTTGAGGATCTCCTTCATTGTGACTAAGTCCTTCACCAGCAGCATCTGGTGAACCAGTATGTGAACCTGGTTTTTCTAAGGAGACATCAGTTGATTCTCCTGTAAAATACAAAAGTCCTATCTCATCTAAGTCATCAACCTGCACATTCTCACAACACATATTAAATTCATCAAAGACTACATGAACACTTTCTTCAACACATAAAGTTTTCTTATTGAATACTTTATATGCCTTACTGTGAGAAGAATAACCAAGGAAAACAGCTTCATCACTTCTTGGATCAAATTTATCCAAGTTGTTCTTACCATTATTATGCACATAACACTTACAACCAAAGGTTCTGAAGTATGCTATGTTTGGTTTCCTTCCTCTAAGAAGTTCGTATGGAGTCTTCTTCATTTGAGGCCTTAACATCAACCTATTTAACATGTGACAAGCTGTATTTACAGCTTCTGCCCAAAAAGACTTGGGGAGACAACTCTCAATGAGCATTGTTCTTGCCATTTCTTCCAAAGTCCTGTTCTTCCTCTCAACTACTCCATTTTGTTGAGGAGTTCTTGGGGCAGAGAAATTGTGAGAAACTCCATGTTCCCTGCAGAACTCTATGAAGCTAGAGTTATCAAACTCTGATCCATGATCAGATCTTATGGCAGCCAGTTGATGATTGATCTTGTTCTGAACCTGCTTTACTAATACAATAAACTCATCAAAAGTTTCATCTTTAGAAGACAGAAATAGAATCCATGTGTATCTGGAATAATCATCAACAATGACACACACATATCTAGAACCATTTCTACTTTGGACTCTCATGGGTCCACATAAATCAATATGAATAAGTTCTAGAGGTCTGCTGGTACTGATAGTTTTCTTTGGCTTAAAAAAGGATTTGACTTGTTTCCCTTTAGCACATTCTTCACAAACTCTATCTGCTTCAAACTTGATGTTAGGCAGGCCTATCACCAATTCTTGTGACCTAAGTTTGTTAAGAAGTCTAAAGCTGACATGTCCCATCCTTTTATGCCAAAGCCACTGGTCCCTATCAGAAACAGCACTCAAACAGATGGACTTGTTCTCAGGGATTTGGTTTAAATAAGTAATGTAAACGTTTTCATGTCTGAATCCCTGGCAGACAAGTTCATTTGTTTGCAAATTCACTATGTGACAAAGGTTGTCTTTGAACTCAACTTTATTACCTTTATCACATAATTGTGAAATACTCAAGAGATTATGTTGTAAACCATCAACATAATATACATCACTAATAGCATGGGAAAGTGACTTACCAACCTTACCAATTCCAAGAATGGTACCTTTGCTGTTATCACCAAAAGTCACCTTTCCCCCTTCATGAGCTGTAAGTGAGAGAAACTGTTTCCTATCCCCTGACATGTGTCTTGAGCAGCCACTGTCCAAATACCAGTAGGTATTGTCTCTCACTTCAGCCTGCACAGGAAAAATTCAAACGTTAGCTTTAGGAACCCAAATCTTTTTGGGTCCCTTTCCAACAACAGATTCAAGCAAGTCTTTTCTAACCCAAATCTGTTTAACATTTTTCTCATTTTTATCCAATCTACTTTTCCTGTCTTTACACTCATATTTCTTATGGCCATTCTTGCCACAATGATAGCACACATGCATGTCTTTCGCTAAGACATACTTACCTTTCTTATACTCCTGTAACCATGTAGTATCTCTGGGAGACCAGTTCCTCCTGTTCCCCTTCCCAGTATAACCAAGTCCCCTTCTACCACTGTTTCCAGCAGTTAAGGTTAACTGGTTCAATGAGTTCTGGGATTGGAGGACTTTATCCATTCTCTTCTTAAATTCTATGAACTCTCTGTCCTTTAAGTTCATTTTCTCATGCAGGGATAAATTCTGGTCAACAACTATCTCAAAGTCAAGCTTAGCTCTTTCAAGCTCAGCTTGCAATTTTGAAATACTTGAATCATGCAAAACTACAGAATCACATGAATTAGTCTTTCTAAGCTGGGCTAACTCAACCTGCAAGCTACAAATTTTAGCTTCACATTCATCATGCATATTACTAGAAACAGTTTCAGAACCAGTACTTTTGCTGTCCTTAACTAGGACATATGCTTTATATAGTTTCTCTACATCATCAACTAACAAGTTGAATCCTTCTAACAGTTTAGACCTATTTAGAACACTTGCCCTAGATTTTATACTATCAAAGTCGTACAAGTCATCATCACTATAATCAAGCACGTTAATGACACAACTTGTAAACTGTTTCTCACATTCATCATCACTGTCATCACACAAACCCATATCAGATTTTATTCTCTGAATTTCAAGTTTGCTTTGATCTAAAGCAATCTCTAGTTCAACCACTTCCTGTTTCAAGTTAGCACAGACACTTTCCAACAAATCACAACTTGAATTAGCAATATCATATTCTTTAGACTTTTCTTTAAACTTTCTCTTAAAATTATGATAAGCAATTCCAAGTTCTAAACATTGATCTAAAGCACTACTAGCACATTCCATCAAGTTTTCTCTATCATAAAAGAGCATATCCTTTTTGATCTGATCAATGTTTACCTGATGTTGATCCAAGGGGTGCTTTTTTGCCATGAGGCAGTGGACATCTGAGCTAGTTCCTCTGCTGTTCCTGGTACCTTCTTCTGAACTTTGATTCAGTATTGCTGTCATACATACATCTGACTGACTTGAATCATCTCCCTCTTCATCACTGTCTGTATCTCCCCAGACAGCAGCAACCATGGCCTTTTTGTAGGCCATCTTGTCTGCTTCCTTGGACTGGTTGTCCTTCCATTGAGGACAATTCTTCACAAGGTGTCCCTTCTCACCACACTTAAAGCATCCTGTTGTAGAGAAGTTGTTAGATTTTTTATTTGATGCATTATTAAACTTACCCTTGATGAATTTTCCCTTCTGGTTTCTGAAACTTCTTTCAAACCTTCTAGCCATCATTCCTATCTCATCATCCTCATCTTCGACTGTTCCCTTTAGAGCAATTCCTTTTGCTGGTACCTTCTCTGACTTAGATCCAACCAGCATTTCATGGGTCATGAGGGAGCCTATCAACTGTTCAACTGAAAGAATTGAAAGATCCTTTGCTTCATAAATGGCTGTAACCTTGGGAGTCCATTCACCTGTCAAACTTCTCAAAATCTTTCTAACAAGATCTTCATCAGTAAAGCTTTTACCAAGAGATTTTAAATCATTTACAATAGTCATGAATCTACCAAAACAAGTATTAATATCTTCATCCTTAAACATATTAAAAGATTCATATTTTGACATAAGTAAATCAATTTTAGACCTCTTTACCTCACTGGTACCCTCAAAGGCAAGTTCAAGGGTATCCCAGATCTCCTTGGCAGTGGTGCATGCTGAGATCCTGTTTGTCTCATTCTCAGCAATGGCCTGTTGCAGTATCGACATAGCCTTAGCATTTTTCTCCAGCTTTTTGTAATCAGTGGAGATGTATTCATCTTCAGCCTTTGGGACTAGCTTCCCTTCTGGATCAGACTTCTCAATGGTCAAGGGACCATTCTTAACAACCAACCAGCATTCATAATCAATGCCAATGATGATGTTCTTGATTCTGTTCTTCCACCATGCATAGTTCTTCCCATTGAACTTTGGTGTCTTGTTGTCATATCCCATAGCATTCATTTCCTGAGTACTCATGATCTACTTCTCTAGGTGTTACCCTTACAAGAAGCCGAGGCTCTGATACCAATTGAAAGTGCAGCTGGTACTCAAGAAGGGGGGGGGGGGGGTTGAATTGAGTACAGGGCAGTGTTAAGAATTATTGGATTTTCTTCTCTATTTATGTAAGGGGACCAGGTGATGAACTGGTCCTGCAGCGGAAACAGAAAATTCAATAAATAATCAACACAAAGATTTAACGAGGTTCAGCTCAACTCTGAGCCTACGTCCTCCACTACCCTAATTACTTTTATTAATCAACTCTGAAAAACAAAAGCAATTACAAATGATCACACTCGTGATCCCCACACCTAACTCTAGGTGTCACTTCGCACTTGAACTCACAAGCACTTGCACTCACACTCGTAAATGCTAACCAATCACTAACCTCTTAGTGATTCAATACAAACCCTTTGTTTCCCTCTAAATGCTTCCACTCAAAGCTTACAAGAGATAATTACAAAACAATTCTTACTGTGTGCATAAATAGTTTGTAAGAGATGAACTAACTATTTCCCTTAGAGTGTATTTCGAGCTTTCAAAGATAGAGAAGTTTTTCAGAAAAGCTCACTCAAAATTCTGATCGAGTTTATGCTTTTATAAGGTTGGGAGATGAATTCTTTCGTGATCTTTTCAGATCATAACTTAGGAAAATAGAATATCTTTTATTTTGTAAATAAGAGATATTCTAAGATATTATTCTACTTTCCATAAATGGGTAGAATAATATATTCTAAGTTATATGCGAAATAATTCATCTCCAACTCTGCATAAACTGAATCAATTAGTTTAGTAAATATTCTCTAAGGATAGGAAATATATATTCCAGAAAATATTTACTGAACTAATGTCCAGGTTCACGAAACAAGCTACGAAGCAGCTGTTTCCTAACATGTTAGTGTCCTAGAGATCAGGTCAACTTTTCCTGATCTCTACAACACTAAATATTCTAAGTAAGGGATACAGATAGCTTACGTACAAACATCCATGCACACTTAACATTATAAAGACTACAAAGATCAACTATCCTAATCTGAGAGACTTCATAATCTTCAAGTCTTGACGGCCTTCCTTGATAGAACATTCTGATACATATTTCTTGAATGCTTTGATTCAAAAGGACTTCATATTGCCTCAAGTACTTGGGATAGCTGTTCCTGTTCAAAATGTCAGTTGATATGATATAAAACCAACAAGAACCAGCTAGTCAGCTGTTTGTCATCACTCAAAACCTTAAGTGACTCAACATCTTCCACTTCTCTTGAGCTGCTAAAGCAATCAGACTTTTCACCTTGTCAAGCCTAACCACTAGAGCAAATGTATATCCATATCACTACAAGAAAATAACCTTTTTGTAGCGATTATTTTAACCTTTAGTATCGATTGTAATTGCAACAAAATGCTTTAACGAATGGTCATTCGATACAATATCCCCCGTTACCTTAGCCTTTAGTAGTGGTTTTCAATATCGTTGGGGTTGGCCTCAATAATCGATATGAATAACTACAGCCAATCGTGGTGATTACTGTAGCGATTATAATCACTATAAAAGTTGAACTCATTTTCTTCAAAAAAAAAAACATACATATGATCTTTACAAGATTCGAACATGCAACCTCAAACTCTTATATTAAATGTTTCACCAATAAGGTATGACATATTTTATGAACTATTTGTCACACAATATTTATATATCTAGTATAGAAAAGGCTTTTCGTATCGATTTTTGGGATTTAGTGGCGATTGTATATGATACGATTTCTCATAATTTTATAAATGTGCAAAAAAAGTGTGCATATGTAGTATTATGTTTTCCGTATCGATTTTATATGGGAAAACCATGGCGATTGTAAAATGATACGATTTCCTTAATTATTTCACAAACATACTTGCATATTGTAGTGAATGTACAATCCTTACAAAATAATCGCTACGAAAAGACAATTTTCTTGTAATAATCAATTCCTGCTTGTTGGGAGTATCTTTTGACGACTAATCCAACCTTGAACTTGCTTATGGTCCCATTAGGATTCAATTTGATTTTGTAGACCCACTTGACCAAAATCACTTTGCGATCACTTGGTCTACCAACTAACTCCCAAGTCTGATTTTTCTTGATCATATTGGTTTCATTTTCCATTGCTTGCTTCCACCTTTTGTCTTCAAAATCCTGCTCATATGTTTGGGTCTCTTCAAGACCAAGGTAACATCTTTCACATTCCTCTGGATCTTGGTGAAAGACTGTACATTCCTCGTACAAATCTGAGAGAGACTTTTTACCTCTAGGACCCGTGGCATTATCATCATCACTAGTTTCACCAGTGCCATTTCCAGCTTGTATAGGTATGGAAGGAGCTTCTTCGGTATTCTCATCTCTAGGTTCATCATGTACTTCACTGCCAACCAGAAAAAATTTCTTCTCAACCTTCTCTTCTTCCCAATTCCAACTTGCATCTTCATCGAATTCAACATCTCGACTGATCATGATCTTTTCATCACTAATATTGAAAAGTCGATATCCTTTGGCTTGTGAATCATAGCCAAGGAAGATTCCTCTTTCGGCTTTTGCATCTAGTTTGCTTCTCTTTTGAGATGGAATATGAGCATAGAAAACTGATCCAAATACTCTCAAGTGTTTTGCTATTGTCTTTCTACCACTCCATGCTTCAATTGGAGTTTTGCCTTGAACCGCTTTTGTGAGCAGCCTCTTCATCAAATAAGCAAATATGTGAACAACTTCTGCCTAGAATTTTTTTGGCAGATTTTTCTCACTTAACATACAGAGAGCCATCTCCATCACCGTTCTATTCTTTTGTTTAGAAACCTCATTTTGCTGAGGTGTATAACCCACTGTAAGCTGATGTTCAATTCCCTCATCTTCACTGAAAATATTAAATTTAGAGGAAGTATATTCCTTGCCTCGATCTGATCTGATTTTTTTGTAATTTACAGCCACTTTGAGCTTCTTCCAGTGCTTTGAATTTTTTGAAAAAACTGAAAATGTCAAACTTTTCTCTCATGAAATACACCCACGTCATGCGGGTGAAAAAATCGATAAAAAGGATGAAATACTTATTTTCACCAAGAGATAATGTTCGATGAGGTCCGCAAACATAAGTGTGAACAAGGTGCAATTTTTCTGATGCTCTCCACACATTATCCTTAGGGAAAGGCAACCTATGTTGCTTGCCAAATTGACAAGACTCACAAAGATCATTAGATACACAAATTGCAGGAAAATCTCTCACTAGATTTTTCTTGTGAAGTTCATTAAGAGCATGGATATTAAAGTGTTCATACCTCATATGCCATAGCCATGTGTCGCTTGAGTTTGCAACATTCACATTCTCACTTGGATAATCCCACTTTAAGAGAAAGCTTTTATTTTCCATCAGAACTTTTACAATCTCTTTCTTATTGGAGTCAGTGATAGTGCAATGGTTATTCTCAAAGACAAGTGAATAACCATTGTTGACCATCTGAGAAACACTAAGCAAACTCTCATTCAAATCTAGAACAAGGAGGACATCATTGATGTACTTAGTACCTTTCTTGGTTTGAACACCAATTGTGCCTTTTCCGGTGGACTGTATAACAGCACCATTCCCTATATGAACATGAACTTTTATGAAAGAGTCAAGCTTGCAAAATAAGCTTTAATTGTTTGTCATGTGGGATGTGCACCCATTGTCAATAAACCATCTTTCCTTACTACTACAGGCACTCATCGGTTGACGTGCATGAAACAAATAGTATTCTGATTCATTGGAAGCACGAGCATTTGTGTTTGACAATTGTTGCTTCTGTTTGTGCGAACAATCCTTCTCGAAAAGGCCTAGTTTTTTGCAATGGCTGCACTTTGGTTTCCCCTTGTGATAGCAATCTTTTTCAAGATGATTTGTATTATTTTATATACCACATAAAGGGAATTTCCCTTTTGATTATGGCTGCTCCTTATCTTTTCTGTCAGATCGTGGGTCTCCCTGATTCTTCCGGTTATTGCCTTTGTTGAATAGAAATTTTTGATGAGATTTTGACTGAAAAGCAATCTCCGAGGGTGGGGATTTCCCTAAATCATCCTTTGTAAATTTATGCTCATGGGCAAGCAACAAACCCATCAACTCCGTCACGTTGAGTTTTGTGATGTCCTTAGATTTAACAATTATTGTGGACATTGAAAGTGCAGCTGGTACTCAAGAAGGGGGGGGTTGAATTGAGTACAGGGCAGTGTTAGAAATTATTGGATTTTCTTCTATTTATGTAGGGGGACCAGATGATGAACTGGTCCTGCAGCGGAAACAGAAAATACAATAAATAATCAACACAAAGATTTAACGAGGTTCAGCTCAACTCTGAGCCTACGTCCTCCACTACCCTAATTACTTTTATTAATCAACTCTGAAAAACAAAAGCAATTACAAATGATCACACTCGTGATCCCCACACCTAACTCTAGGTGTCACTTCGCACTTGAACTCACAAGCACTTGCACTCACACTCGTAAATGCTACCCAATCACTAACCTCTTAGTGATTCAATACAAACCCTTTGTTTCCCTCTAAATGCTTCCACTCAAAGCTTACAAGAGATAATTACAAAACAATTCTTACTGTGTGCATAAATAGTTTGTAAGAGATGAACTAACTATTTCCCTTAGAGTGTATTTCGAGCTTTCAAAGATAGAGAATTTTTTTTCAGAAAAGCTCACTCGAAATTCTGATCGAGTTTATGCTTTTATAAGGTTGGGAGATGAATTCTTTCGTGATCTTTTCAGATCATAACTTAGGAAAATAGAATATCTTTTATTTTGTAAATAAGAGATATTCTAAGATATTATTCTACTTTCCATAAATGGGTAGAATAATATATTCTAAGTTATATGCGAAATAATTCATCTCCAACTCTGCATAAACTGAATCAATTAGTTTAGTAAATATTCTCTAAGGATAGGAAATATATATTCCAGAAAATATTTACTGAACTAATGTCCAGGTTCACGAAACAAGCTACGAAGCAGCTGTTTTCTAACCTGTTAGTGTCCTAGAGATCAGGTCAACTTTTCCTGATCTCTACAACACTAAATATTCTAAGTAAGGGATACAGATAGCTTACGTACAAACATCCATGCACACTTAACATTATAAAGACTACAAAGATCAACTATCCTAATCTGAGAGACTTCATAATCTTCAAGTCTTGACGGCCTTCCTTGATAGAACATTCTGATACATATTTCTTGAATGCTTTGATTCAAAAGGACTTCATATTGCCTCAAGTACTTGGGATAGCTGTTCCTGTTCAAAATGTCAGTTGATATGATATAAAACCAACAAGAACCAGCTAGTCAGCTGTTTGTCATCACTCAAAACCTTAAGTGACTCAACAAATTCCCCCTTTTTGATGATGACAAACACTTTGAAGTTTCCTGCACCTGCACGTTAGTGAGAAACAGCAAAGTAAAGAAAGTTCTAATCTACACTTAAGAAGACAAGACTTTCTACTAGACTTTCTACACAAGGGATATCTTGTGTAAAAGACTTATGACACTGATGACTGACCAGGATAGCCATCTTTATTTAAAAGAAACAACTTGTTTTTGGATTTTTGGAAAAAGACACTGAAACAGTTAGTTAATCTAACTGTTCTCTCTATTTTAACTTGTTTTTGTGATTATCTGACTCAAGGAAATAAAAGACGCAATCTAATTGTCTAACAAGGCCTTTTCAGAAACTTCAACCTGCTTTTCCCCCTTTTGGCATCATTAAAAAGCATTCAAAAAATAGAATTGCACACCAAAATATCGCAAGTAAGCCAAAAATCAGTAGTTTCAACCACTGATCAATCTCAATGCTGCAGGTTAGCACAAACAGGTTATTCAATCACATGAAACAGAAAAAGCTTAAAACTGTTCAGGATTACACACCAGAAAGTTAGAAACATAATAGAAACCACACTGCATGAAAAACAGTCTAGCAGTGTGGGGGAACAACAAATATTATGGCAGTTAATGGAAGGGGAGGGGGAGACTGAAGTGATCATTCATCATCATCTTCATCCTCTTCTTCATCCTCTGGGTTGATCTCCTCCTCGAAGTCAGAACCTTCCTCAGCTGTCTTTTCTTCTTCCTTCTTCTCCTTTTCCTCTGTCTCTTCTTCTTCTTCCTCATCAGATTCATTTTCCTCTTCTTCAGAACCCTCTCCTTTTTCAGCATCAGGACCCTTCTCACTGGAGGATTCCTCATCATCCGTCTCAATGATCCTACAGTGTGTAGAGTCAAACTGCATCCCAGACTCTGGGGGCAACAGGTGATCAATCACCCTGCAAATAGTGAGGAATTTCCTGTTGTTCATAAGCTTGTCAAGCTTCCTTTCTTCTTCAGCCAGCACTAGACTGGCAGCCAACTTTATGATCCTCTCATCCTGCCTTTCCAACTTGGCAAGAAGCATTGCCACATCCTCAGGAGTGATTTCCTCCTGGTTCCCTGCATCCCTTGGGCTACTTTCTTGACCTACAAAAGTCAGCCTCTTTCTAGAGTAGTCAATCTTCTTCTGAGTGAGTATTTTCTTGGAGAACAACTGAAGACTCACCACCTCACCAGAAAAAGAAAACTTGGGATTCTGCTCCTTGATGATTTTGCAGATAAAAGAACCATAAGGCAGGGAGTTGTGGGATGAAGCATGGCAGTACAACATGTGCTCCATCATTAGAGCAGGCAGATTAACCTTAACCTTTATCAGGATCAGATAGATCAGGACCATGTCCATGATCCTAACAGTACCTCTGCCTTGACCCTTGGGCAGAAAGACCTTCAAACACATGGAGTGCAGAACCAACATAATTGCCTCCCTAAAGTCACTAGGGGAACCAGCTTCTTCCTTCTTTCCAAACAAAAACTGAGTAACCTCCTCAGGTGTTACTCCTCCCATTAGGGGCCACCCATCACTGCTATATCTACCAAAACCATCTCTAGGTATACCCAGCAACTCAGATAAAACAGACTCAGAAACATGTACAATACTACCAGAAACAGTTGATGCCACAGACATATCAATGTTTTGCTTTAGATTAACAAAGAACTGACGAACAGGACCAACAAAAGCATCATTTAAATCATTAAACAGAGACATCCATCCTTGGAACGCAAGAAGTTCCTTAACTTGACTCAAAGCAGGAATATCAAAATATTCATTCTCAACACCACAACCAGATAACACAGTCCTAGAACTTAAAGAGGTTGCACCAGTACTGGGGTTAACAGGTTGTTTACCTTTAGCAGCCTTGGAGATACGGGAAACAGATGATGTTGCTTTCCTTTTCTCTCCTCTCTTAGACTCAGATGGTGTAGTCTCCTTCTCTTCTGAGCCCTTAATGACCTTTGAAGCAGCCCTAGTCTGCCTTTTCCTTACAGAACCAGTAGTGGTACCAGCAACCACCTTGGTCACCACTACATCTAGATCCTCCTCCATTTTCTTGTCCTCCTTCTCCTCATTCAATCCTTCATCAGCCAGTTCCTCTAACTGTTTTTCAAGTTTCTTGGCTATCTTTTTAACAGGTTCCCCCTCAGAAGGTGATTTGGGGTTTGAAGAAACGGTTTCAGTTATTTGAGTGAGGGTTTCGATGGATTTCTCTTTTGGGGCCTTTTTGGATTTGGATTTTTGTGGAGAAGGGGTTAAAGTTTTAGTCTTTGATGATGAGGCAGGTTTTTCCTTCAAGACATTCTCTTTTGAAGGAGTTTGTCTCAAGGGAACGGCCTTGATGGGTTCAGTTTCAGAGGGGATGATTTCTGGTGTTGCTTGTGAAGGAGTCTGCTCAGAGACGTTCATAAGAACATCCTTGATTGTTTCTTGAGATTTTGACGAGGGGGAACTAGCCAAACTTGCTTTGGAACCTCCTTTCCTTCCTCCTTTCCTTCCAGTTCCAGCCTTTCTCACCATTGTTGCTTGTCTAAGCTTCGAAGAATTGATCTTGTGTAGAGAGAGAAGTTGAGAATTTTTGATGAATGATGAATAATCACGGAGCAAGGAAAGGGAAGCAAATATATAGCAAGAGGAATTATAGAGACAATCAGAAATAAAATCAGAGAATCAGAAGATATTTGGAAGTTATTTTAATTTGGAAATAACTTCCATAAATGAACAACTGCCCATAATTGCAACTGTCAGAACAAATTGCCGTTGGAGGAAAATAACTGCCATATTTAAAAGATTTTAAAATCAAATAAGAATAAAAAATATTTTCTCACGGTTTAATTTGAAATTAATTTCAAAATTAATCCGTTTGTATTTGCTGCTGTTTCCTCTGCTGGTAGGGTTACTGAAACAGTTGCTCATCTGTTCAATATGGCCTTCAATCCTGAAAGTGATTAGCTGCAATATTGCTCACATAGAGATAAGCAATTAACATTGAGATAATAGACAGATTGCAAAGGTATGATGCACGCACACATTTAAAGAATACTTAATTAGCCAATCATTGGGGAAAACAGCTGAGAGAGGTCTCTTAGTTTGACCTAGTCAGACCTAACATGACTCTAAACTTGCAGAAAGACTCTCTACCCAATGGCTTAGTGAAGATATCTGCAATTTGTTCTTCACTGTTGCAAAAACTCAGCTCTACAAGACCTTTCTCAACATTATCTCTTAGGAAATGATGTCTTATCTCAATATGCTTTGTCCTGGAATGCTGCACAGGATTCTTAGAAATGTTAATAGCACTTGTATTATCACATAAAATAGGTACATTTTCATAGAAAATACCAAAATCTTTCAACTGGTTCCTTATCCACAACAGCTGGGAGCAGCAAGCTGCAGCAGCTATGTATTCAGATTCTGCTGTGGATAAAGCAACAGAATTTTGTTTCTTTGATCCCCATGAAATCAAGCAGGGACCTAAGAAATGTGCCATACCAGATGTGCTCTTTCTGTCTACTAGGAATCCAGCATAATCTGCATCTGTGTATCCTAATAGTTCAATTGAACCACCTTTGGGGTACCACAAGTACAGGTCATCTGTTCCTACTAAGTATCTAAATATTCTCTTGACAGCCTTTAGGTGAGATTCTTTGGGATTGCTTTGAAAACGTGCACACAATCCCACAGAAAACACTATATCTGGCCTACTAGCTGTCAAGTAGAGAAGAGAACCAATCATACCTCTAAACAGTGTAGCTTCCACACTCTCTCCTTTATCATCACTGTCTAGCTTTGCATTTGTAGGAATTGGAGTTGCATATGATTTACTGTCTTGCAATCCATACTTCTTGATTAGTTCCTTTAGATACTTCTGTTGATGTATCATGATCCCATCAACTGTTTGCTTGATCTGCAATCCTAGGAAGAATCCTAGTTCTCCCATCATGCTCATCTCAAATTCACTTTGCATCAGATCTGCAAACTCACTACACAAAATTTGATTAGTAGCACCAAATATTATATCATCTACATATATCTGTACTACAATCAAATCAAAATTCCTGGTTTTGATAAAGAGGGTCTTATCAACCGTTCCCCTTCTATAGTCATGTTCCATCAGAAAGTTGGACAGCCTTTCATACCAAGCTCTAGGAGCTTGTTTAAGACCATAAAGTGCCTTGTCCAGCTTATATACATGATTTGGGAATTGACTATCAGCAAAGCCAGGGGGCTGCTCAACATATACTTCTTCTTTCAAATAACCATTAAGAAATGCTGTCTTAACATCCATTTGAAAGAGCTTAATGTTCTTATGAGCAGCAAAGGCAATCAAGATCCTTATTGCCTCAAGTCTAGCTACTGGGGCAAAGGTTTCATCATAATCAATGCCTTCTTTCTGATTATAACCTTGCACGACCAGTCTAGCTTTGTTTCTGACTATAGTACCCAGATCATCCAATTTGTTTCTGAAGACCCACCTGGTACCTATGACTGACCTGTTCTCAGGTCTTGGCTCAAGATGCCATACTTTATTTCTTTCAAATTGATTTAATTCATCTTGCATAGCCAAAACCCAATCAGGATCTTTTAAAGCCATCTTGTAGTCAGTTGGTTCTATATTAGATAAAAATGAGAAAAATGCACAAAAGTTTTCATAAACAGCTCTCCTAGTCTGAATACCTCTACTGATATCACTCAGAATTTGTTCAGTAGGATGAGAAGATTTATATTTAAAAATGCTAGGCCTAGGTGCATTCTCATTTAATCCATCAGAACCATCATGCATCCCTGGTTCATTTGTGCCATCGAATTGGTTTTGCACAGATGGACCAGTATGCTGAGATGTTCCCCCTACCTCCCTTACCTGGGTGGAAAACTTGTCCTGAAAGTTTTCTGTTCCCCCTGAGGTGTTGCTTTCTCCATTTACTTGGGGGCCTTCATCTCCATCCTCATAAGTATCTACTTGTTGAGGATCTCCTTCATTGTGACCAAGTCCTTCACCAGCAGCATCTGGTGAACCAGTAGGTGAACCTGGCTCTTCTAAGGAAACAACAGTTGATTCTCCTGTAAAATACAAAAGTCCTATCTCATCTAAGTCATCAACCTGCACATTCTCACAACACATATTAACTTCATCAAAGACTACATGAACACTTTCTTCAACACACAAAGTTTTCTTATTGAATACTTTATATGCCTTACTGTGAGAAGAATAACCAAGGAAAACAGCTTCATCACTTCTTGGATCAAATTTATCCAAGCTGTTCTTACCATTATTATGCACATAACACTTACAACCAAAGGTTCTGAAGTATGCTATGTTTGGTTTCCTTCCTCTAAGTAGTTCATATGGAGTCTTCTTCATTTGAGGCCTTAACATCAACCTATTTAACATGTGACAAGCTGTATTTACAGCTTCTGCCCAAAAAGACTTGGGGAGACAACTCTCAATGAGCATTGTTCTTGCCATTTCTTCCAAAGTCCTGTTCTTCCTCTCAACTACTCCATTTTGTTGAGGAGTTCTTGGGGCAGAGAAATTGTGAGAAACTCCATGTTCCCTGCAGAACTCTATGAAGCTAGAGTTATCAAACTCTGATCCATGATCAGATCTTATGGCAGCCAGTTGATGATTGATCTTGTTCTGAACCTGCTTTACTAACACAATGAACTCATCAAAAGTTTCATCTTTAGAAGACAGAAATAGAGCCCATGTGTATCTGGAATAATCATCAACAATGACACACACATATCTAGAACTATTTCTACTTTGGACTCTCATGGGTCCACATAAATCAATATGAATAAGTTCTAGAGGTCTGCTGGTACTGATAGTTTTCTTTGGCTTAAAAAAGGATTTGACCTGTTTCCCTTTAGCACATTCTTCACAAACTCTATCTGCTTCAAACTTGATGTTAGGCAGGCCTATCACCAATTCTTGAGACCTGAGTTTGTTAAGAAGTCTAAAGCTGACATGTCCCATCCTTTTATGCCAAAGCCACTGGTCCCTATCAGAAACAGCACTCAAACAGATGGACTTGTTCTCAGGGATTTGGTTTAAATAAGTAATGTAAACGTTTTCATGTCTGAATCCCTGGCAGACAAGTTCATTTGTTTGCAAATTCACTATGTGACAAAGGTTGTCTTTGAACTCAACTTTATTACCTTTATCACATAATTGTGAAATACTCAAGAGATTATGTTGTAAACCATCAACATAATATACATCACTAATAGCATGGGAAAGTGACTTACCAACCTTACCAATTCCAAGAATGGTACCTTTGCTGTTATCACCAAAAGTCACCTTTCCCCCTTCATGAGCTGTAAGTGAGAGAAACTGTTTCCTATCCCCTGACATGTGTCTTGAGCAGCCACTGTCCAAATACCAGTAGGTATTGTCTCTCACTTCAGCCTGCACAGGAAATTCAAACATTAGCTTTAGGAACCCAAATCTTTTTGGGTCCCTTTCCAACAACAGATTCAAGCAAGTCTTTTCTAACCCAAATCTGCTTAACATTTTTCTTATTTTTATCCAATCTACTTTTCCTGTCTTTACACTCATATTTCTTATGGCCATTCTTGCCACAATGATAGCATACATGCATGTCTTTTGCTAAGACATACTTACCTTTCTTATAGTCCTGTAACCATGTAGTATCTCTGGGAGACCAGTTCCTCCTGTTCCCCTTCCCAGTATAACCAAGTCCCCTTCTACCACTGTTTCTAGCAGTTAAAGTTAACTGGTTCAATGAGTTCTGGGATTGGAGGACTTTATCCATTCTCTTCTTAAATTCTATGAACTCTCTGTCCTTTAAGTTCATTTTCTCATGCAGGGATAAATTCTGGTCAACAACTATCTCAAAGTCAAGCTTAGCTCTTTCAAGCTCAGCTTGCAATTTTGAAATATTTGAATCATGCAAAACTACAGAATCACATGAATTAGTCTTTCTAAGCTGGGCTAACTCAACCTGCAAGCTACAAATTTTAGCTTCACATTCATCATGCATATTACTAGAAACAGTTTCAGAACCAGTACTTTTGCTGTTCTTAACTAGGACATATGCTTTATATAGTTCCTCTACATCATCAACTAACAAGTTGAATCCTTCTAACAGTTTAGACCTATTTAGAGCACTTGCCCTAGATTTTATACTATCAAAGTCATACAAGTCATCACCACTATAATCAAGCACATTAATGACACAACTTGTGAACTGTTTCTCACATTCATCATCACTGTCATCACGCAAACCCATATCAGATTTTATTCTCTGAATTTCAAGTTTGCTTTGATCTAAAGCAATCTCTAGTTCAGCTACTTCCTGCTTCAAGTTAGCACAGACACTTTCCAACAGATCACAACTTGAATTAGCAATATCATATTCTTTAGACTTTTCTTTAAACTTTCTCTTAAAATCATGATAAGCAATTCCAAGTTCTAAACATTGATCTAAAGCACTACTAGCACATTCCATCAAGTTTTCTCTATCATAAAAGAGCATATCCTTTTTGATCTGATCAATGTTTACCTGATGTTGATCCAAGGGGTGCTTCTTTGCCATGAGGCAGTGGACATCTGAGCTGGTTCCTTTGCTGTTCCTGGTACCTTCTTCTGAACTTTGATTCAGTATTGCTGTCATACATACATCTGACTGACTTGAATCATCTCCCTCTTCATCACTGTCTGTATCTCCCCAGACAGCAGCAACCATGGCCTTTTTGTAGGCCATCTTGTCTGCTTCCTTGGACTGGTTGTCCTTCCATTGAGGACAATTCTTCACAAGGTGTCCCTTCTCACCACACTTAAAGCATCCTGTTGCAGAGAAGTTGTTAGATTTTTTATTTGATGCATTATTAAACTTACCCTTGATGAATTTTCCCTTCTGGTTTCTGAAACTTCTTTCAAACCTTCTAGCCATCATTCCTATCTCATCATCCTCATCTTCGACTGTTCCCTTTAGTGCAATTCCTTTTGCTGGTACCTTCTCTGACTTAGATCCAACCAGCATTTCATGGGTCATGAGGGAACCTATCAACTGTTCAACTGATAGAATTGAAAGATCCTTTGCTTCATAAATGGCTGTAACCTTGGGAGTCCATTCACCTGTCAAACTTCTCAAAATCTTTCTAACAAGATCTTCATCAGTAAAGCTTTTACCAAGAGATTTTAAATCATTTACAATAGTCATGAATCTACCAAAACAAGTATTAATATCTTCATCCTTAAACATATTAAAAGATTCATATTTTGACATAAGTAAATCAATTTTAGACCTCTTTACCTCACTGGTACCCTCAAAGGCAAGTTCAAGGGTATCCCAGATCTCCTTGGCAGTGGTGCATGCTGAGATCCTGTTTGTCTCATTCTCAGCAATAGCCTGTTGCAGTATTGACATAGCCTTAGCATTTTTCTCCAGCTTTTTGTAATCAGTGGAGATGTATTCATCTTCAGTCTTTGGGACTAGCTTCCCTTCTGGATCAGACTTCTCAATGGTCAAGGGACCATTCTTAACAACCAACCAGCATTCATAATCAATGCCAATGATGATGTTCTTGATTCTGTTCTTCCACCATGCATAGTTCTTCCCATTGAACTTTGGTGTCTTTTTGTCATATCCCATAGCATTCATTTCCTGAGTACTCATGATCTACTTCTCTAGGTGTTACCCTTACAAGAAGCCGAGGCTCTGATACCAATTGAAAGTGCAGCTGGTACTCAAGAAGGGGGGGGTTGAATTGAGTACAGGGCAGTGTTAGAAATTATTGGATTTTCTTCTATTTATGTAGGGGGACCAGATGATGAACTGGTCCTGCAGCGGAAACAGAAAATACAATAAATAATCAACACAAAGATTTAACGAGGTTCAGCTCAACTCTGAGCCTACGTCCTCCACTACCCTAATTACTTTTATTAATCAACTCTGAAAAACAAAAGCAATTACAAATGATCACACTCGTGATCCCCACGCCTAACTCTAGGTGTCACTTCGCACTTGAACTCACAAGCACTTGCACTCACACTCGTAAATGCTACCCAATCACTAACCTCTTAGTGATTCAATACAAACCCTTTGTTTCCCTCTAAATGCTTCCACTCAAAGCTTACAAGAGATAATTACAAAACAATTCTTACTGTGTGCATAAATAGTTTGTAAGAGATGAACTAACTATTTCCCTTAGAGTGTATTTCGAGCTTTCAAAGATAGAGAATTTTTTTTCAGAAAAGCTCACTCGAAATTCTGATCGAGTTTATGCTTTTATAAGGTTGGGAGATGAATTCTTTCGTGATCTTTTCAGATCATAACTTAGGAAAATAGAATATCTTTTATTTTGTAAATAAGAGATATTCTAAGATATTATTCTACTTTCCATAAATGGGTAGAATAATATATTCTAAGTTATATGCGAAATAATTCATCTCCAACTCTGCATAAACTGAATCAATTAGTTTAGTAAATATTCTCTAAGGATAGGAAATATATATTCCAGAAAATATTTACTGAACTAATGTCCAGGTTCACGAAACAAGCTACGAAGCAGCTGTTTTCTAACCTGTTAGTGTCCTAGAGATCAGGTCAACTTTTCCTGATCTCTACAACACTAAATATTCTAAGTAAGGGATACAGATAGCTTACGTACAAACATCCATGCACACTTAACATTATAAAGACTACAAAGATCAACTATCCTAATCTGAGAGACTTCATAATCTTCAAGTCTTGACGGCCTTCCTTGATAGAACATTCTGATACATATTTCTTGAATGCTTTGATTCAAAAGGACTTCATATTGCCTCAAGTACTTGGGATAGCTGTTCCTGTTCAAAATGTCAGTTGATATGATATAAAACCAACAAGAACCAGCTAGTCAGCTGTTTGTCATCACTCAAAACCTTAAGTGACTCAACAGACATTGTGTTGAACCTTTTGACCAAAGATCCTAAGATCTTTTACCCTATTTTTGCATCTGAAATCTCTTCTCCATAGATCTTCATTTGGTTTATAACCTCCATGAATCTAGAAGTGTAACCTTTTATATCCTCATTCTCCTTCATCTTCATATTATCATATTGATAAATGACTTTTATGTCACTTTTAGGGTGTTTATTGAGTCGTTTTCCGGCTTATTTTCCAATAATTTAGCCCATTATGTCCGTTATTTCTATTATTTGCTTATTCTCGTCTTTTATCTTTATTTTGAGTATTTTAGTAGTTTTTAATAGTTTTTAGTTTATTTTCGTATTTTTAGTTAATAATTCCTAGTTTCTCTCATTTTATTTATTTTCTTTTAGTTTTTAGTTTATTTTATTTTATTTTATGTTATTTCATTTTATTTTATTATTTATTTAGTTTTAGCTTTTTATTTTACTTTATTTGTCTTATCTTATTTTATTTTATTTATCTTATTTTATTTTTATTTATTTTATTTTATCTTTATTTTATTTTATTTCGTGGTAATACCCTCGTGTTTGTGGTTGTAGGTGTTCCGGGTTTCAAGGTCATATTCGTGTTCGGAGGTCCAAGGTTCAAGGCGCAAAACTTGAGCCAACCCCTGCTGCCAGCCTAACCTACACCACCCCATTTCCCTATCCTACACCACACTGCCCTGCTCCCTGCTTCCCACTCACCAATAACAACTCCAACTTCACGCACTCCACAACAACAAACCAACCTCACTTACTTCCCCTGCTCCCAACTCAGCAACAAACACCACACCACCTCACGCAACAACAACACCAACAGCCTCCACAGTCACCAAACCACCACCAATCTCACCTTCTCTCACCACCTATCACAGCCACACCAACACCCTGCAACCCCTGCTCCCTCAAGCAACAGCCGCAGCCACCACAATCAATCACCAATCCGACAGCATCACCACCAATTTTCCCCTGTTTCCACTCGCAACAACAACAACCAGCAGCGCCACCCAAAACCCGCACCAGCCATGCCTCCTTTAGCACCCCAAATTAGCAGCCGCGCAAACCGACCTCCTCCACACACCAAACAAACACCAATTAAATCACCAACACCACCGTCACCTCCCATTTCGCCACCAAACCGCCAGCAATACCACCTCAATTCGACCCCCGCAACACCAATTAAACCACCAGCCCTTCACCCACAATCAACCATCCAAATCACCACCAAATTACTTACCTCATAGCCGCGCAACTCATACCATCTCAAGCCTCAAATGCGGGCGCACAACCCTGTCAGAAAGCGCACGAAATTGAGTCCAAAATCAGATTCGAGGTAGAAGCTTTGCGCGACCTGTGTGCGTCTTCTGTGCGGGCGCGCAATTGTGGGTCAATCACGAGCTTTTCACGTGATTTTTAATGAAAATTGGATGGCCACGATAGATGATGATGATGTTGATTTACAGTGGTGATTATGATTGCTGGTGATGAAAGAGTAGAAGCAGCCAAATTCGAAAGAGAAGATGAAGGGGGGAGTCTGATTTGATTTTCGTGGGTTTGGACGGTTTAGTGGGGGTTTTGGGGGTTTTTCATTTTCCTTTCCTTTTATTTTATTTTTTTTTAGTTTAGTTTTTTTTGGTTTTTAGTTTAGTATTTTAATTGTTTTAGTTTAGTTTTTATTTCTTTTTAATTTCTTTTATATTATTTTAGCTTGTATTATAAATACCCTCTTTGGGTTATTTTCTAAGGGGGGAATCAAACAACATTTTATTTTAGATAGATTAGATTAGTTTAGCTTTTATTTTCTCTCTCTTAGGGTTAGGAGTAGTGTAGAGAGAGAAAGCTTGGATTTCCATGGAGTTTTTGAGAGGTTAAAGAAGCAACTTTGTGGAACTTCTTCTCATCTATTCAATGAGCATTTTCTAACTTTCTCTCATCTTTATTTCTTGCTTAATTCTTAGTTTTTGCTTTTTGTTAATTTGAGTAGATTAATTAGTTTATTTGTTTAATCTTGTTTTTATTCTTATTTTACCTTGTTTTCCATGTCCTTCTTCATTATGTTAGCTTAGATTTTGTTCTAGGGAAATGGATGAAGGTTATGTTAATAAATTGAATGATTGATTGTGATTAGTATGGAATTGTTTCTTGATTATTGTGTATGGATGATGCTTTTATGTATTAGAATCTTTCTAGCTAATTGATTCTATGTTCTTAATTGTGCTTTCAATCGATTGTGCGAGAGTGAGTTGGTTGAGAGCCCTAATTTCTTCCATACCTTTGCTAGGCTAGTTGCACGAGAGTGAATTAATTTAGTAGGATAATTAACATGCTTAATTGCGCGAGAGTGAGTTAAATGTGTTGATTGTTCCTAATCAAGGTCATTATCATCTAATTGTATAATGTTATTGAATGTATTGATGTAATTTGATTCCACTTTCCCTAGTTTTAGTTATTTGTTCTTAGTTGTGTTTAGTTGAACCTCTATCTTTCTCACAAGCTTTCCTACTAGTCTAGTTAGCACAAATTGATACACTTAGTCCTTTTGGGTTCGACCCTTTACTTGCTACTAACTAGTTTAGTGTAGGTTTAGGTATTATAAATTTCTAATTTGATTAGGGTGGTAGTTTAACGACCTATCCTATCCCGATCAAATTTTGGCCCCGTTGCCGGGGACTAAGGCGTTCATTAGTTTGTGTTGATTAGATTAGCTAGGTTCTTGTATATAATTTGATTTTTGTTTGCTTTTCTTTGTTCTTTGTATAAAAATGGCATGCTTATCTTTTCCTCAATTTGATGGTGAACCCTTCTATGCTTACTTTGAAAGACTAGATGGTTTTCTTAGTTACCATGGGTGTTCTCTTAGTAATGCTTGTGGTATAGCTTATTGGGGCATGAATGAGTATACTAGGGGAATGGTTGAGGACATGAATAATGGTAGATTTTGTCATTTGTCTATGCATGATGCTTGGGAGTTCTTCACATGGTTTGCTAGGGATTCTTTTGATAGAGAACCTCATGTTTCTTGCTTTGATTCTCAATGCCAAGATTCTTTTAATTTTTGCATGAATTCTCTTGATACTTCTTATGTGCCTTGTGACAATCCAAGTATGAAAATTGACACCTTTCCCCCTTATGCTCATTTTGATGAGGTTTGTGCTAATTTTGATGATGTGCAATTTGACTTTGATCATGAACCTCAACCCAATAACATTGATGCCCAAATTCTTTCTCAAATGCAATATCTCACCCAAAAACTCCAAGAGCTTCAAGAGGAACAAAAATTGAGAGAAGTGAGGCTTGCCCAAGTGATGATTGCTTTGGTTGATGTAAATGGATGTGAGGCACCTCATTTGGAGTGTGAGAGTGTTTTTGAGAATGATGTGGGCCAAGGGTGTGAAGGTGAGGGGAGATTTTCTTGTGATGAGAGGATTTTTGAGGATTTTGATCCTTTTCATTCCCCATTTGAGCTTGAATGCCATCCTTCCCCTTTTTCACCCCCTTTGAGAGCTTCCCTTTGTGAGGATGTGAGTGAGTCATCTTCATGTTTGAATGAGGGAGTTCATGAGGATGATGATGATGAGTTTGAGCAATCAAGAGAGATTGAGAGTCCCTTGAGTGATGGTGGAAGAGTTGTGAATGAAGAAAATGTTGATTTTGAGGTTTCCAACCCCCTTCCCCATCTTGATGAGTCTACCTTGCATGTTGGTGACCCTTCTATCCATGAGTCTTTGGACTCATTTGAGGTTATGGCTAGTATGTTCATTGAAGGTGTAACAAATCATTATAGCCTCTTGAGAGAGTTCATTGGCAATGCTTAATGGGAAAGGGATGAGTTTGAGAGAAACCTTTATCCTTTCATGCATGGCTTAGAGACTCTAGGCTTTGAGGATCTTGAGGGAGTTGTTGTTCATCGTTGTGATAGAGAGGAGGATGAGGTTGTTTCTATTGGAGAGTTTTTGTTTGAGGGAGATGTGAGTCATGAGTGTTCTTTTGAGGATTCTATGATTGATTTTCATGCCCTCATTGGTGATGTGAGGCTTTGTGAGACCATTGTTTCTCCTCCCCTTCCTCATGTCCCTTTCTCAAGGAAATTTGACCACATCTCCTACTATCACATGTTCCTCCCTTCTTTTGTCAAAGAGCCTATTGAGGACCCTCTCTTGTTTGATGAGACTCTTCCTTCACATCCTCCCATTATTGAGGAAATGGGTGATTGTGCCACCCAAAAAGATTTTGAGGAGGCTTTGCCTTTTTATTCTTTTTCTTATTCTTCTTCTTCTTTTTCTTCTTATTTTCTTGATTTTTCTTTTGATTTTTCTTCTTTCTTATGGCATCTTCCTCCTCATTTACGTGCAATAATCTTGTTGCACGTCCTCCTCCCGTCATTTGCCTACTTGTTATCATATGAAATGTGTAGTAGTGCATTTGATAAGCTCTTGCGTTCGTTGCAATATTATTTACTAGAGCGGTCTCGCTTGGACGTTAAACAAGCCTTTCTCGGGAAGTAACCCGAGGTTTTTATTGCTTTCATTTTCCTTTCTTTTTAGATTATATTTTCTCTCATGGAAATGTTTGTGTTCCTTTTGCTAAGTACATGAATTGATATACACTTATGCATTGGTTTGGATCAAGAATCAAGGAAGTTTGATGCCTATTTTTGCTAGCATATGGAAATCGAGATTCAATTCAAAAGGAAATCGGCTTTGAAAGGAGATCATATTGACTCATCAAAGTATTGAGTCAAATATTTCTGATTTTTTCATTGCCATGGAACTCCTCCTCAAGAAGACTCCAAGCTTATTTTGCTAATGAGGCTCTCTGATCTTAGGGAAGATTGTGTCAGAACATAATTGATGATGTGAGATAAGGCTATAGCATCCTTCATTTCATCATCACTTATCTTCTTTAATTGTGCTTCTGTGTACCGCACTCCTTGTTTTCATACAAAACCAATTTCCACAATCTCCCATAAAGCACTTGCTTTTAGAAAAAGCTTCATTTTTATGCAATAATAATCATAATTCTCTCCTGTGAAAATAGGAGGTGCTGGCATAGAAGTTGTGGAAGAGGTTGACGTTGAAGCCATACTTCAACTGCTCAGTTTCTTCTTCTTACCTTCTGGGTTTTTTTTTTCCAGGCCCTTAAGATTATAAGGCTCCTAATACCGATTGTTAGAGTAAGCTGGAAAAGTGTATGTAGAAAAAAAAGTAGAAAGATTGCTTATGTTATGTTGATATGTACGAGAGTACATTATACAGGGGAGAGGGATGCCTTATACATTATTGTGATGCAATGAAGAGTCACAACTTTTGGCATTTCAACTAATCTTAATAACTCTAGTACATTCAAGTTTATTCACTAATTGTTGAACACTAAAAGTCTCATTTACTAACAATATAGCTACTAAGGGCAAGGGAAAGTGCAGCAGTAAGGATAAGGGGAAGGGCAAGAGTAAGGGTAAGGATAAGGGAAATATTAAGGGTAAGGGGGAAGGGAGGTGTTCTGATCTTGATTATGAAATCAGGACAGAAAAAGATAAAGGGAGTGAGTCTGATAATCCTTTGCAAGAAGAAGATCTAGTGGAACATGTTGATGAAGATTTGTTTATTGCGGGTTTAAGGGAGGAAATTCTAGAAGGAGTTAACACTTCACTAGGGAAAGCAACTAAAATTTTAACAAGATTCACTAAGGGTTCAGCAAAAGCTTAATAAAGACCTTGAGGGTGGGTTAAATTTGGATGATGAGCTTGAATAAGATTCAGAAGAACTTGGCAGCCTAGATGGGTCAGATGACGAGGTGAACATCTGTCCTGTATTTAATGCAGAAACTGATTTCTACTATCCAATTAGGTTGAGATTGGGTTTAAGGTTTGCATTTGTTGAGATCTTCAGAAAAGCACTCAGGCATCATGTAGATGAGAACAAGTATGATTACTACTATCTTCATAATGGCAAGAAAGTAGTCACCACTTACTATAAGCAAAGGTGCAAGTACCCTTGGGATCCTAAAATATTAAAGAAGCAAGCTTGTACTTTTGGATAAGTACTTTGTGACTTCAAAGTTTTAGGGAAAAATAAAAGGTTAGAAGACACATTTATGATCACAAGAATGAGGCTCAAGCACACCTGTAGAACTGATGAAAGGAATAGGAAGGTTTCTGCACAATTTTTGGTTGAAAAATACTTTGAAGATTGGAGAAGTGACCTAGATTGGCATCTCACAAAGGGTTTTGGTGAGAGAGTGTTGAGGGAGACATGATTGTTCCGTGGTTAGTACAGATTACGTATGCTAGGGCAAGAGCAAAGCTAATGTTGTATGGTGATGGGGTGGACCAGTGTAAGGCTGTTTGGGACTATGTTGGTGCCATTAAGAAGAAAAATTAGGGGAGTATGGCCATATGTATGTGTTACAACATAGAGAGGCCACCACTAATTTTTCAAAGGATGTTCATTTGCTTGAAACATGTCATGGAAGGGTTTCAAATGGGTTATAGGCCATTGATAGGATTAGATGGGTGTCATCTAACTGGAGCATATCCAGGAATTTGTTTGGTTGTTGTAGCATCTGATGGGAACAACAACATTTATCCCCTTGCTTGGGGTGTTGTTGAGGTAGAGAAGACATATTCATGGATATGGTTTCTAGACTTATTGGCTTCTGCCCTTGGCACAATTGATGGGCATGGTTATACTTTCATGTCAGGTAGGCAGAAAGTAAGCATGTCATTGCTCTCTCACCCTTTTATTTCTACACTTTTTTTCCAGTTCGCTTAGTTAACCCTAATCTATTGTTGAATTCTACACGGAGTACTACTTGAAGCATTTAGAGCAGTTGTGCCAAAAGCTAAAGTTAGATTCTTTTGGAGACATATCTGGAACAACTTTAAGAAAAAATGGAATGGACTTGCATACAAGGAGTTGTTATGGCAAGCTGCTAAAGCAACAACCAAGGTATGACATCTAACTGTGACAAGTTTGATGGTTCATTTTTGACTCATTGTATAACAATCATTTAGATTAAATTTGGAAACTTATTTGTATTAGTTGATATGTGATTGTCTTGGATCAAATTCTAATGCTTAATATATATATATATATATATATATATATATATATATATATATATATATACTTATTGCATCTTGCTTACATGGTTGCTATTCCACCTCAATGTTGGAGTAGACATGCTTTCTCTACCAATCCTAAGTATAAAATGTTACTGAACAATATGTGTGAGAGTTTCAACAATGTATTGAGACAAGCTAGGAACAAGCCTATTTTAACACATATGGAGTGGATGAGAAGGTATGTGATGCAAAGAAACTGTCAAAAGAGGGAAGGAGTGCAAGCAATGACTGGTAGGTTTATGCCATATGCGAAAAACAGTTTGATTGGGCTAAGAGAATAAGAAAGTACAACATTGTGACTAGAAGCACTGAGGAGCTATTTGAGGTTGAGAACAACACTAATAGGTTTCTAGTTGATCTTGGGGCACACATATGTGCAACTGGCAATTAACTAGAAATCCTTGCCATCATGGTTATACTTGCATCTTGTACATGAGAAGTGTCTAAAAGTGTTATGTTGATGATGTGTACTCCAAGAACAGATATAGAGCTACATATGATCTAGTGATACCTCCCATGCTCCTTACCCAGAACCTATTCGTCCACTATTCAGGATGATGCCAGGAAGGCCTTCAAAGAATAAGAGAAAAAAAAAAAACAGGCAGAGGAAGATGCTGAGAAGGCTGTTGAAGAAGCTCATCAACAGTTGAGGTTGGGTGGGAACCCTAGGAAATGTTCCAATTGCCAAGCAATTTGGTCACAACAGCAAAACTTGCAAGAATAAGTATGTTGACCCACCATCTCCAGAACCAAATAACAAGGGAGGTAAGCTATTCTCAACTGGCCCTTGGGTTATTTAAGACAGGTAGGATAGAGCACAAGGGAAAGTGAAGGGAAAGGCAACTAATAAACAGGTATAACCTTTACCTTTTACTTATAAATGTGTTGTTGTCAAATTCAATTCTTGATTTTGTTTCTTTGATGTTATAGCAGCAACAATCAACAACAAAACAAGCAACTCAGGATGATGTGGTGGATATCTCTTCTCAAGCTTTAAACAGTACCTTTATAGGCCCCTCACAACACCCAAGTAGCTTAAGCCGTTATGTAGGAAATTAGGTCATTTTATACAATTGTAGTCTTTGGAATTTCAGTGAACTTATGACTTTTGTCATTTACAAATTTGTTGTCCCTAATTTATAATGCAAGTTATTGACAATACATTCATCAGATTTGTTAGAATTTGCAACTTTTGAAATTAGTAATTCACTTTTGTAACAACAATTAACTACTTTTATGTATGGTTTTAAGGATGTGATTATTGATGCAATATGTCTATATCCATCTATGCTACAGTTTTAAGCATCAAGACACACAAAATAAGCATAAATATGTCAATCATCTTTCTTTTCTTTCAAACCAAAACTGTTACAACTATTTTTGGTCTTAGCATACCCTACATAACTAACTTCACCAACATCACTAACAACAGCACAAACTACGTCCTAATAACAACATAAACCAGCTCCCAACAACAACACAACCTACTTAACAAAACATCATACAAACCCAATGACAATAACAAGTAAGCTAATGCATAAAACAACCCCTAAATCTGCAGCAGTGTGCCTCATTTTCAGCATCACATATTGAGTGTTCATCTTCCTTGCATTACGATTCACATCAGCAATTTGTTTCTTCAAAATATCATTCTAGCTGCCCCAAAATTAAGTCCCTTTGCCAAATTGTCATTTCTTCATTATACCACACAAAATGAGTGCATCCTCTTGTATTGTTCTACGCATCACAGTTTGGACAAGCTATCAACCTCCTACCAGGGTTTTCTTTGGTCTAGGAATTCATAATTGAAGCGTTCAACCCACACTTGCATTTCCAACCCACTGACCTTGTTCCCTTAAACATCTCCTTGTCACCATTACAAAGTCAACAACAAAAACAGAAACTTCAATCACTTATTATGTTTAAATCATAGTTTAATTCAAAGAAGTATACAATAGCCCTAAATTTGTTAATCAAAATTGCAATAAAAAAACCCTATATTGCGAATTCCATAAAATTCGTTAAACCCTGGAATTCAAAAACAGTTAGACAATATGTTTGATAGCGAAATTAAACAAATTGATAATTTACCTGAATCGATTTGAGTATAGATGGGAAGTATCAGTCGTCAATTTGGAGAAATACCTTTAATTTGGAGAGATTTGGAGAGATTTCACAAATGCTCAATTTTCTGAACAAGGGGAAGTGAGTGAAAGAGGGAGGTTTAGTTATGTTAGTTTAGGGGGGGTAACCATGGGTTAGTTCTTTTTTATTTTTCTTCTATTTTTAGGTGATTAAATTGCTTAACCATGGGTTTAACGTGGGTTTGTGACGTCATCAAGGACTTAAAGTGGAGGTTTGTAGTAATTTAAATTTGTCATAAGTTTTTTTTATTTCGCGGTAGTAATTTTTAAAATCGCTTTAATATGCGGTAGTAATTGACAAATTTTCCCAAATTTTCCAAATGAATTACGGCAACTTTGATCGATCCAATTAGGCACTTACCTTTACGGCTTCACTCTTCGTAGTTCGTACCTCTGGCCCTCTGTGTTTAACCAAAAAAATAAAAATAAAAGAATAAAATAAATTGTTGAAATACAAAACTCCCTCCATCTTCGCATAGTGAAATTGGTGATAATTCCATGAAATTGTTGATCAACTGCAATCACACCTCTCTCCGATCATCCCACGTATCTCAAATCCTATCATTCTGCAAATCAGGCGCATTGTTCGAATCTCTCAATCTCCTAAACACCATTAATTCAGCAGAAATCAGCTCAGATGTAAGACCCTTAATTTATGCTTCTCTTCTACAAACAGCAACCAAAATCAAGTGTTTCAATCATGGCTTACAACTCCATTGTTACGTCACAAAATCTGGTCTTATTGCAAACAGTCTTGTGGGTAATAGCTTATTATCTTTGTATTTCAAATTGGGCGGGAATTTGAATTTGGCAACAAAATTGTTTAATGAATTGGGTACAAAAGATGTGATTTCTTGGACTTCAATGATTTCTGGATATGTAAGGGTGAAACCCCAGAAATCGATTGGATATTTTTGGGCTATGTTAGATGATGGTATTGAGGCTAATGCTTTTACTTTGTCGGCTGGAATTAAGGCGTGTTCTGAAATTAGGGATGTTAGGCTTGGTAGATGCTTTCATGGGGTTGTTTTCCGAGGCGGGTTTGAGTTAAATGATGTAATTGCTAGTGCGTTGATGGATATGTATGGGAAGAATGGGTGTTTGATGTATGCGCGCAATGTGTTTGATAAATTGTCTGTACCAGATCCTGTTTGTTGGTCTTCGATAATTTCGGCTTTGATAAAGAGTGATTTGTATGAGGAGGGTTTGGCATACTTTTATGTTATGCAAACGGAGTATAAGGTGGTGCCAGATGAGTTTACGTATGGGTCAATTTTGTCAGCTTGTGGGAACTTAGAGAGATTGAAGCAAGGGAAAGAGGTTCATGCCAGGGTCATCACAGCTGGGCTTTGTGGAAATGTAGTGGCAGAGAGTAGCCTGGTAGATATGTATGGGAAATGTGGGCAAATGGGACATTCTCAACGCGTTTTTGATAGAATGAGGAAAAGGAATGCGGTGTCTTGGTGTGCCTTGTTAAATGGCTACTGTCAAAATGGGTTATTTGAGTCTGTTGTTAAGATTTTCAGGATGATGGAGGATCCTGATCTTTACAGTTTCGGAACCCTTATCCGGGCCTGCGCAGGTTTGGCTGCTGTAAAACAGGGAAGAGAGGTTCATTGTCAGTATATAAGGAAGGGCATGAGAGGACATGTTATTATTGAATCTGCTTTAGTTGATCTCTATGCAAAATGTGGGTGCGTTGATTATGCGCAGAGATTGTTTATGCAGATGCCTAACAGAAATTTGATCTCTTGGAACTCAATGATAAGTGGTTTTGCACAGAATGGTAGAGGTCTTGAAGCAATCGAGTTATTTAATAAAATGGTTCAAGAGGGTGTTCAGCCTGATTACATAAGCTTTCTTAGTGTCATCTTTGCTTGTAGTCACGCTGGCTTGGTTGAGCAGGGGCAGGAGTATTTTTTCTCTATGACTGAAGTATATGGAATCAAACCTGGAACCGAGCATTGCAATTGCATGGTGGACCTTTTAGGTCGAGCTGGGTTGATAAACGAAGCTGAAAATTTGATTGAGAAAGCTGAGTGCAAAGACTCTTTTTCTCTGTGGCCAGCTCTTCTAGGTGCTTGTACAACCAACAAAAATTCAGCTGCTGTGGAGCAAATTGCGCTGAAAATGATGGAACTGGAACCTAAAAACCATCTAAGTTATGTGCACCTTATCAACGTTTACAGATGTAATGGTCGTTGGAATGATGCATTAAAGATAAGGAAGTTGATGGACGATAGAGGAGCAGAAAAGTTGCCTGGCAAGAGTTGGGTTGATAATGCATTTGGGTTAGTTTAGATTGCTGAATGGAGAGTTTACGAAGGTGACACAAAAGAGAAGCTCTAAAGTTTCTTGGAAAGTGTTGGGCTGACAACAGATCTGAATTTTTTCAGATCGGTGATAATTATATGAAATCTACCATCATTGGAGGGTGTATAAACTACTCATATAACAAAGAAACTGGAAGTGATAAAGTGATTAACACATTTGATGGAAACTGAATTTGCTCTGAGTCCACTGTTATTATGCAGATTGACTTCTGTAACATTTGTTGTTTCCGATTTCCATGTATTTTGTTGATTGGATTTAGGATATAATGTACTTCCTATGAGCATGCAATCCTGGGCTGTTTATTCGTACCTGTCCGTCTTAATCTTTTACTTCAAGTAAAAAGACGAGCAAGCTATATTACTGCAACTTAGATACTTGTGTCAGGCACATAAACTCGAAGAAAAGAATCCATGTATTCAGTCCAATTGAAGTATCAAGTTTTTATACCCATGTCAAGTGTTGAGGATCCTGCACCGATACCTGAGATAAAGAATAGCCCGATCGAGTAACATAGCAAGCAAGTAGGTCAATAGTTCTGGCAGAATTGTAGAACCACTCAGCAGAAAATTGTAGTAACACCGTACATAGGATCATATTTTTGTAATAGTACCTTGTCGCCCTTCTGGTAAATTGAGCCTGGAACTCCAAACCTGTGTGCTGTGTCCAAGCTTCTTATCTTTTGTATGGCGAACACTGCAATTTCACAGAAGCTATTCCTCTGCAATCTTGCAATGATGCAATTAGCCAATTACCAATCAATTTGCTTTCTGTCTATGTTACCTTGCAGATTACTCTGTTGTATTCTGTTACAATAATAAATACTCCCTCTGTTTTTAAATATTTGCTCCACTTTCCTTTTTCGGCCGTTTTTAAATACTTGCCTCATTTCCTTATTTGGAAAGCTTTTACAATATTTAACTAATTTCTCTCACCTAGTAGACCCACCCCATATTTTCTCTCTTCCCATCCTCTCCACTACTTTTGCTTTTTACAATAATTTCTCACCTAGTGGATCCATCACATTTTTTTACTCCTCCAATCCTCTCAACTACTTTTGTTTTTTAAAATTTTTTATTCTTCCACTTACCCACTACCTCCATATATTATTATTTTCTCCCATTAAACTCCGCGCTTGGAGAAATGAAGCAAGTATTTAAAAAACGGAGGGAGTAGCTTTAAAATATTAATCAATGAGCAACGATGAAAATAGCTCTAGTTGTAAAACGTATGTCGTGCAACAAGGTAAAGGGGGATTTCAGTGGACTTCAAAGAAAGTTGCAAAGAAATATAGTTGTGGCTGTTTACACAAATTTCGAGTCTAAATAAATAAAGACGGGAAATAAAGTAACAAATGAATTTATATTAATATTTGATTTTTTTGGTTACAATCTCTGTATAAAAAGTTTATAATAAACTAAATTCTCTGATTCTGTTCCGCAGCTTGACGATGACACGTGTGTGACACCTGTAGGTTGACGTTTGATGACGTCGACTTGAGTTTGAATGCCGGGTGACGTTTGATAATGTCAACCTGTATTCAAGGGTTTTGTTTGAAGACACCTAAACGAGGGCTTTGAAGCTTAGTCCTGTTCAAATGTGTTTGAGTGTATCTGAACAAGTCGGCACGAGTTTAATATGCTTGTTGACTTACTTCAGAGAGAATTCCGTTTGAGTTTTATGAGCTCTTGGAATAATGATTTCTGGATCCCTTCAACTGATTTTGGAATGGTGTATTTATAGGAGACGAGAATTCCTTGAGTGGACTTAGTAGGTTTGGGCCTAACCCATTTTATAGGAGATGAGAAGTCTTTTAACCTGGTCCATTTAATTTATTTTTTTTACCCGAATCGTATTTAATTAATTCAGATTATTTATTTGGGTGGGCCAAAATTATTTAAAATTTCCGTGTCTACAGTGGCTATACAAGAACAATACTCCAAAATAACTTGTTTTGATATTGTATCACTCCTAATGGTAGATTGCTTTATTCAAAACTGTATTACTCTTGATGATATGTTTAGATTGCTCTGAGCAAAGTCATGACGTCATTCTGTAGTCAGAAAAACTGAAACAGGAAACCTATTCAATGGGAAGGGAGCAAGATTAGTTGAAACAAGGAATGTTAATGAAATTAGATTCCCAGATTATATATTATGACCAAAATAAAGAAAGAAGAGACATGGTAATTCAAGCCAATCATGCTGCCTGATCATAAGAATGATTTGAAATTTAAAGCAGTCAATATGATAGTCTATCTTGCATTACAAACCTATATTATAATTACAGAGTTAGTTAATGAGCTTTTTTCAAAACCTCAATCCTCAACTCTCCTGAGTTAAACGTTTTTTTTTTTTTTTTTTTTTTTTTTTTTTTTTTTTTTTTTTGTTTGTTTTTTTTTTTTTTTTAATAACCTACCATTAAGTAACTTCCATCATTTTTTTTCCATCTTTCCTAAGGAGTACTCCCTCCGTTTTTAAATACTGATTTCATTTCTCTTGGACATGCATGCCGATGTTAAACTCTGATCGCTAATATCTTTAATTATCAATAAGTATAAATTCTAACAATTAAAAATTAATAATCTATTCATTGAGATGATTCCAACACGTACCCACAAGACTATATTTTTTCTTATGTATAAATCATAAACATTAGTCAAAGTAGGACAAATGAATAGTGCAAAAAATAGAAATGGAGCAAGTATTTAAAACGGAGGGAGTATTATTTTTTTTATTTTTCTAAATATACATGTTACATGTATACCCTGCGCTAGAAGCTTAGAACGGATACACTCTAGTAAAAGTAAAACACAAGTACTAATTTATATTAATTGCGCCTTATCTATATTATAATTACATAGTCAGAGGTTTCTCCAAAACCTCAATCCTCAACTCTCCTGAGTTTTTTTTTTACGGATACACTCTAGTAAAAGTAAAACACAAGTACTAATTTATATTAATTGGGCCTTAATCACAATAAACCATACTTATCCACAATGCCATGACTTGCACGCTACAGCATCGATATTACGGAGGACTACATTTACAGAATCACTACAAACCTACAAAGTCTACTACTACTTTTACAAGCAGAGTTCACCATTACTAAATTTACTACAAAAAATGTTATACAAAAGATCTGACAGTTGGAGCGGAAAAAGGGGGGAGGAGGAACTGATCATACTGCACATGTTTAACCAACTCTCAAGTATTCTGCTAGGCAATACATCTACACAGTAAAAATCCAAGGGGAGCTATCAATCCATACAAAATGTTTTAAGCTGTCAATATTCAGGCTTCTTCCTCAGAATCCAGTTCAATTTCCGACTCAGAATTCAAGTCAAAACCAAATTTCATCTCTTGGCTTACCAGTTCAGCAAGATCAGGTCTGTTAGCATTTTTATAAGCGTTTACAATGGCATTGACTAAGGATTCATTAACCTCAATCTCTTGATATTTCAGCTGACCATAAATCCGTTTGACTCCCTCAACCATATTGGATTTCCCATAACAATTCACAAGATTGATATAAGTAACAACATCAGGTCTAAACCCCTCATCTTGCATCCTCATAAAAAGATTCAAAGCCTTATCAGTATTTCCGCATGCTGCATAAGCATATATAGCTGCATTGTATGCAAAAGAATCAAGGTTTATGGCTTCATTAAATGCTTCACAAAATTCAATTGCAAAAGAATGCAACCCCACGACTGAGAAAACACATGCGATGACAGCTTCACTTGCCCAAGGTTTACCTTCTTGGTAAGATGCTTCTAACTGATGGATTGCTTCACTGGGCATCCCACCCTTTTTCAGTATTGTGAATAATACTTTAAAGGTACTAGCTTCAGGCAAGAATTTTCGAGCAACCATTTCATATAGCAGTTCACCGCAGTCAGCTAGCTGGCCATTTGTTGCATAGCATGCCATTACCTTGGTAATTGAAGCACAATCAGTGACTAAACCAGCTCGTTTCATTTCTTCAGCAACTTCAGAAGCTTCATCAAGCATCCCCATGTTCTTGTATAAGTTCATTATAAGAGCAAATGTTATACCATCTGCCTGGCTTTTTAGTCGCACATTATCAAATATAGCTTTAGCTTCAGAAACGATACCAAGATTAGCATACAGACTGATCATACTATTTGAAGCAACTATATCAGGACCACCCTCTAATCGTTTCAATGACTCGTACATCTCTTTGGCCCCCTTTAGGTAACCTACCTTGCTATATGCCTTAATAAGGGACGTCAAGATGATTTGGTTTTCAGGAATCCCATCACCTCTCATCATTCTGTAGTAGTATAAAGCTTCTTTAGTTCTACCAGCTTCGGCAAATCCATTGATTAAAACCCCATAAACAACTTCATTCGGTTTTAAACCATCGTTAATCATTTCTTGGAAGGTACTGATGGCATCAGATAACAGTCCTAGGCGTGCATAGCAAGCAATCACAGCAGAAAAAGTCTGCACATGTGGCTTCAATCCAGCATCCTGCATTTGGATCAAAACTTCCTTAGCTTGATCCAACAGATCACCTCCTGCAAACATTTGTATAATAGAATTATAAGTGCATTCATCTGGCCATGTTCCATAATTCCTCATGCTCTTGAAAACTGAAAAGGCCTTCTCATAAAGCTTTGCCTTGCCAAATGCTTTGATGAGCACATTGTATTCGGAAACATCTTTCTTTGCTCCTTTAACATCTCTTTTTGCATAGAAAATGTCCTCAGCTTCAGCACACATTCCTATCTCAGCATACACATCCATAATTGCTGCATATGTCTTTGATGACAATCCTCCATCTACCAGACACTTCTCAAAAAAAGTTCTTGCCTGCTCAAGCAGGCCTTGATTCACATACATCTTTACGATACCTGGTATGGAATGCTCATCAATATGTTTTTTACATCTCTCAATCTCACTAATCACAACTTCTGCTTCTTTAATCATCTGTCTCTCACACAAAATATGGAGCACAGCTCTTTGCGTCACCGCATCAGGGAAAAGATCAACCTTTCTGATCTTATGGTACCATTGCAGGGCAGCAACAACATTTCCAGCTTGAGCATGAAGAGAAAGTAATGTATTATATGTTTTTGTATCTGGTTTAGTTCCCCTTTCTTCCATCTTCTCAAACAACGCCTCAGCCTCGGATAGATGTCCATGACTTCCACAAGTGTGAATAAGAGTATTGAATGTGATTGTATCAGGTGCCACCCCTGATTTTAACATTTCAGAGAACACACCAGCTGCATCATCCAAACGTCCAGCCTTGCTGTATAAATCAATCATGGTATTATAAGTAGCCGTAAGTTGAGGCTTTCTAACAGTATTTTCCATCTCAAAATTCTCCTCCTTTGAAGGCGAATACCTTCCTCCAATCTTAAACAGTTCTGTTGACAAGAAATGCTTCAAACTTAGAGATTTCAGCTTAGATTGCGACTGAATATCATTCAAATCATCAAAATCGAGACCTTGAAACTCAATCTTTCCATCACACCAGTCCTTATAAAACCTATCTGCCCTATCAAATTCACCAGCGTCTTTCAACACCTTAACAATCGTACTCATTGTCACTTCATCCGGATAAACACCTCGAACCCTCATATGCTTAATCCACAAAAGAGACTCCTCCACAAGACCAGCTTTCCCATACACATCAACAAGCATACTATAAGTATTATTTGTTGGCATAACGCCGTCTCTAGCCATTTCAATCCAACAATGCCTCAACTCATCCCATCTCTGAGCTCTACCGAGCATTCGCAACACAACATTGTAATGAATAACATTAGGCACATAGTCCTTTTGTGACCTAATCCAATCAAAAATCATCACAACTCTCTCCCAACTACTTTGCTCTTTCAAAATCACAGTCAATTCCTTGGGACTCAACTTACCCACATACAAATTAAGGGTTTTCTCAATATCTTCTTCAGAATTTAAAGACCTTAAAATAGAAGGTAAAGTACCCCCATATTTCTTCTTTTTACCATTAACAAATTTTGAGGTTTCCAAGTGTGACACCAATGTATTTGAAACACAATTAAGCTTAAACCTAAACCCCAAATGAAACCAGGCCCTTCCCTGAGATAGGGCAGGTGGGGCGGCCACTCTAGGCCAAAGGACTTGAGGCCTAATATCATAGTTAAATCCTAACATTAAAGGGTTCTGTAATACATTAGCAACCAAATTTGATTGTGAAATTGATATGATGACTACAAAATGAAACAACAGCTTACCTCTGAAGCTGCTTCAATGGAGAATACAAGTACTTCAATGGAGAAATGAGAGAGAGGAGGACGAGGGCAGTGCTATGTTCATCCGTTTTTTTTTTTTCGACCGAGCAAATTCAATGGGTTGGTGCCTTATATATTAAAAAAAAAGCCATAACCCAACCCAGTTATACTCCCTCCGTCCCCGATAGATAGTCACTTGTGCTAAAAAGTCACCGGATTTAAGGAGAAATAAAGAAAGTATATTGAAAAAGTAAATTTAAATTGAGTATGCAAAAAAATAGAGAGTGAAAGTAATTAAAATATATGGGAAAGTAACATTTACATGGGAAAGTTAGATTTGCACAAATATTTTTGCAAATGTTAGAGAATTTTGGTAAAAAAATAATATTAATGGTACTTGAAAAAAGCAAATGTGACTAACATTTTAAGTCACCAAAAATGACAAAAGTGACTATCAATCGAGGACGGAGGGAGTATAATGGGTCAAATCAGTCTAATAAGTAAATGAGAAAAATTGTCAAAAATAATACAAACTTTGAGCGGTCCGCTAAAAACAAGTCAACCTTTTAATTATTTCTAAATAATATAAACTTTGAGAGATATCCGCTTTAAACAAGTTATTTTACCTAAGACTTATTTAGCCGGTTAATTTTTTTTATTTAACTTATAAACTTATTTAATAGTTTTAAAAAAATAATACAATGTCACGTGTTTCATATAACTTGTTCATGAGGTAACTAATCGATTTTAACTTGTTTAAAGCGGATACCCCTCAAAATTTGTATTATTAAAAAAGGAAAAATGGAAAATAAAAATCCAACCTTTGCACTTTTTCCTCCTATAAATCCAACCTTTATTTTATTCCTTGAAAATCCAACCTTTATACCCCATCTTCTCCAATAAATCCATTTGACCTTTAACCTGTTAAACAGGTTTTTTTTTTTTTTTTTTTTTAATTATCTCACTTTTCCTTCTCACTCCTCCTTCTTTCTCCTATCTCCTCAAGAACTGAAACAACATAACCAACACGCACCTCCGCCACCTCCGCCACCACCTCTGCCACCACTTACCCCACCCTACCCAAACCCAGAACCGAAACCCTTCTCCCACTCCTATCTAGGCTCGAAACCACAACCCAGACTCGATTAAACCTGCGATTGGCTCTGATTTCGGATTGGGATAGGTGCGTATATTTGGGGATTTGTTGGGCTGTGATTGGCGGCTGTAGTTTGGGGCAGCAGTTTGGTGGTCGATTGTTGGCTAATATCGGGCTGAAATTGGTCGTTAGTTGCTGCAATTGTGCCGATTATATTGTTGTTGGCGAGTTGATGTTGTTGTTAGCGAGTTGATGTTGTTGGTGAAGGTAAATTGGTGGTTAGTGTGTGGCATTGTGGTTGTGTTGTTGGTGTCGTGTGGTGGCGAGCAAGGTGGATGTGGATTGGTGATTAATGGGAACGCTGCAGCGTGAGGTTGGAGTTGGAGGGTGGTGCAGTTGTGATTGTTTCGGGGCAGCTGAACGGAGATTGGAAATGGGGTTGTTAGGTGTTCCGGTGACAGGTGGCTGGTGGGCGGTGGGGATGGGGTGGTCAGGGAAGGTGGTCTGGGTTTCTAATTTTTTTTGCTTTTTTTTAAAAAAATTTTTTCTTTTAATTATTTTTATTTTTTAATAATTAAAAAAATAATCGACCTATAATGGCTGACACGTGGCATATAACTTACAAAAATCGGTCATCAACAGGTAATGGATTTGTTGGAGAAGGTGGGGTATAAAGGTTGGATTTTTAAGGAATAAAATGAAGGTTGGATTTGTAGAAGGAAAAAGTGCAAAGATTGGATTTTTCTTTTTCATTTTTTCAATAAAAAAAATTAAAATTTTGACTTGTTTTTGGCGGATTGCTCAAAATTTGTATAATTTTTGATAATTTTTCCTAAGTAAATGGGGTGATTATATATCCCTACACTCTATAACATCCAATCATGCATTATTGCCTACACCCCCATTATACGGCGCCGTATAACCCCCACTACCCCCTACACATTTATCCACGCTGCCATCCCACTTTCTCTAAATATCAAGAATTCAAAGTCACCACCATCTAGGGATGACAATTTAATCCGAGTTCGATTTGAATCCGATCCGATCCGAAGGAAAAAATCCGATTTGAATCTGTTTAAAATTAGTCCGAATCCGAATCCGATAAAATAGATCTGAATCCGAATAGGAGGTGGATCGGACTTGGACCCTACGCAAAGCCCGACGGAGTCCGATCCGAGTCCGAATCCGAAAGTATAAGCATATGCTCTATAACTTGGGACAATTATTTGCTGTTTTGTAACAAAATTTTGTTATGTAACTTAGTTTATAATTTAAATATGTTATGTTTATCCTTTAATTGGTATGACAATACAAGCAATTATAGGTATATGACATTACAAAAAAATATATATATAAAAAAATATTCGGATCATGTCGGAGGTCCGTATAAACGTACCGAATTTGGATCCGAAAATTACGAGTCGGATCAGATCCGGACTCGAATTTTTCGGATTCGGACTCGGATTCGTATCCAAGTCCAGGGTCCGTTTATTAAACGGATCGGATTCGGATTTAGCCACATCCGACCCGAATTTGATCCGTTGCCATTCCTACCACCATCATAATCATCAAGGCTCATCAACTCATCTCCTATCCTCCTTTTTTTTTTTTTCTTTGTGGCTACCATTGTATCAGTGGCGTGGTGATGATGCCCAAATTGTTCTATGGTTTGTAGAATGATTTTTTTTTTAAAAAAAAAAAAATAACTTACATTATACTCCCTCTGTGTTTTTTTAAGTGTTACACTTTTTATTTCCGGCCGTGTTTTTTTAAGTGTTACACTTCCTTTTTTGGCAAAAAGCTACATTTTTATTCTCTCATGGTTCCCACCCAAACCCATTACTACTTTTTTATATCTTTCCTCTCACATTCATTACTTTTCAAAAAACTATTAACCCCACTATCTTTCTTTTACAATTTTTTTAATACTCCAACTATCTCACTTATCTCTTATTATATTTAAGTCAATTAAATTGCCTAAACTATGTGCTGATCAAAGTGTAACACTTTAAAAAACACGGAGGGAGTAATATAAGATTTTTATGTATATTGCTAGGGTGTGTCTGAATATAGATATTTCTAAACCTGTCCCTTGTACTCTCTCTATGCATATTGGTGAGCAAAACAAAAAAAAAATTTATCTTTCTTATGAGGGAGTTCATAAAGACTGCCCCTTGTGTGGAAATAAAGACCACACCTTGAAGGCTTATCTAAAAAAGCCTACTTCTTCTCTTGAGCTCATAGTGGCTCAGCTTCAGGCTAGCAATCTGGACCACTGGGGTGAACAAGCTCCTCTACCTCACTCTAACTGGATACATGTCAAGCCACAACGTGCTAGACCTACATTCTTCAACAGGGGTGAAAAAGTAGGAGAGGTGCTTTTACAAGCCATTTTTCTAGGTTCAACAACACTGCCTACTCTCCTAATCCTAACCCTACCAACTAATATCAGTCCCCTTCTTCTTCTAATCATGGGCATGTAGCTACTGTCCCAATCAGCAATGCTTTTGCTTCTTTGGGTGAGTTTCATGTTTCCACAGGGAAAAAAATTACTCTTAATCCTCCTGTTCCAGAAAAAGAAACTTTTGTTGATGATTAGGATGATCTAGATGAGGCTTTCTTCAATGCTTTAGGGGTTATCCACCATAGCCCTAAGATAAATTTCAATGCTGATATGACTGCTTCTCCTTCATGTGACACGAAAATTCTAAAAGAAGGAAACGTGATGATGGGGATGTGGGTTCCCCTACTTCTGTTATGAATTATGATTAAGTCTCTATGCTATGTGTGTTGCCTTTTGGGTATGAGATTTCAGCTACTAGCTCTTTATTTTACTCTTTTCGTATGTAATTTATATTTTCTTTTCATTATCTATTTCATATTAAGGATCAGCCTATGTTTTCTTGCTAACTATCATGCTCATCCTTCCTTTTGTAATTGCTATATCTTTAAGTTAATGCAACTTCTCTATTTAGTTTACCCTCTCTTGCATTACCGGATTATGTTCTCTGTCATTTTGCAATTTACTTTTACTGCTACTATGGTACTACTAAGTGCATTCCATTGGAATATTATTTATTTAACATTATCTTTGCTCTTATTTCTTTTGCACAATAATGGGTTATCCCCTTGGTATTTGAGGTTTTATGAATCTCAAGCTTTGCGCCCTCTTTTAATACGTTCAGCTAGTCGTCCTATGTTGGGTTTGGTTACAGGTTGTATTGAGTTTTACTGTTGCTATTCTATGCTTCCTTGCTGGCAGTGGCAAAGGACCCTTCTTCTCTTTACTCCCCTTTATTGCCACACCAGGTTCTCTTGGTCTAGGAGGCTAATTGCAAGAGTTTTGAGGGGAGCTTCCCTTTGTTGTTGCCCTTGGATGCCTTGTCCCAAGGATGTGACCTGGGCTATATTTTCCCATGGGACTGAGGGCCTTTCTATATGTTGTGTCTCTTGTACTAATGCCTGATTATTCTAGTGATTTTTTTATATGATTTATGTATAGAGTGGTGCACTTATGTATTTTGCTCTTTTTGGCACTGGTCATGCCAAATATAGAGGTGGATTGTTGCAAAATTCTGCTGGGAAGAAGCTTTCGACTTAATGTTCTTCTTTCTTCGCACTTCTTGAAATTTTTATTGTGTCTTATTTTATTTTTCTCACGAAAATGTATATTTGTAATAGTTTATATTATAGAATTGGGGCTTCAAACCCCCAATGGAATCGAGTGCTTGACACTCGCGATGAATCTAATTTGGCAAAGGCCCTCTTACATGATCACACATCATCATTATGAAAATTCTATGCTAGAATATACGAGGTGGGAAAAGACCCGAGTGTAGGGAATTATTTCAAGCATCCAACACTTGAGCCCCACTGTGATCATACACTTAAGTATGGTGGCATCCAAAGGGAAGGAAGCTAGAGTAAAAGAGTCGCCAACAAGTTTTAGGAACTTGTAAACCGTTCACAGGGTGAAGGTTACACCCCCTTCACGATCTATGAGATTGCTAACTTCATAGTGGTCTGGAACCATGACTGGATATTCGGGGATGAAGGTACAAATTCAACCTAAAAGAGATTGAACCTGCCCTAAAAATAGGCCTCTACTTTATTCTTCCCATATTCATGTGCGCTTTCTAACTAACATACAATTATTAATCCTAAACCTGTTTAATCTATGTTGGTTGAATGTTAATGCACAAATAGATCTATTATTGGCGATCACTTGAATTAAAATCATATTAGCCTAAGTAAAATTATTAATTATTTTATTAAGTGTGATTACAAGTAAAAATTCCCTTTAAACCTGCAAGAGAGGGCGTGATCAAGCAATAACAATAATATGCAACGAACCATCATCATAATTGTTGATCTTAAGTTTTGATGATGACTCAAGGAACCTAAGCAAACCCATAAGGGCTTTAACTTTTGTCTATTAGCTTTGATGTACTTGACAGGTTCTTATATGCAACGAAGTTCTAGAGTCATAATGGAGCATGGAACAAGGTCTAAGGATGAGCTATGGATGAGCATAGAAGACAATCAGAAGCCAAGTTCCTTGAGTGAGGAACTGAAGCTCCAGAGTCGAAGCTTCACTGTGTTCCAAGGAGTCTATTGTATCTTTATTATTTATTTTAGGCTTCTTGTATATATGTTAAGTACATTGTTAATTGATAGGATTTAAGTGGATTTAATTTCAGTTTATAAAGATTTTATTTTCCTTATTTTAACAAGATTTAATTTTATTTCGGAAAATTATCTTTTAAATAAAAATATCTTATTTATTAAAAGATTTTCTGTTCTGATTTTATCCTAACATTTTGGAAAATCTGACTTGGTAAAACTATTTTTAAAACGGCTTTTTACTTGGTCAAGGAGGTTGAGAAAATAAAGGAACCACTTCCTTATTGTGTGCTTCAGCTTGCTGCCTAAGCATCCACGAACTGCACTTCCTTATTTCATGGAAGTTGTGGTGTAGTGGGAGTTAAGGCAAACGTAAGGTTTTCAACTTCTTTCCTCCTGTATAAATAGGATTAGTTTTCTGTTTTGAAAAATACACTTGAGCATTACAATTCTTAGATTTCTAAAAGAGTCAAAAATCCACTTAAGTCCTTGAGTGTCGTTGTACTTAGCATCTTAGAAGTTTTATCTTGAGTTGTATTGGGGTAGAGTTTGGGTAAACTCTAGAGTGTGTAATTGCTTTGAGTGAAGCAAGGAGAAAGAGAGAGATTCGAGAGCTTAACTGATTGAGGGATCAGTTGAGGGGGAACTTAAGTTCGTTGAGGAACTTGAGTTTAGAGTCTTAATTTGTAATAGGTTGTTTGCCCTATTATTATTAAGAGTTGAGTTTAAAATCCCTTGTGGTCGTGGTTTTTCTTCTTGATTAGGGCCAAGAAGTTTTCCACGTAAAATCTTTCTTGCACTTTAAAGTTTTTGTTTAAGTTTCTTTAAGAATTCCGCAAAAATTACCATAGTTCCTCCACAATACAATTCACCCCCCCTCTTGTATTGTTCATTCGAGTCAAAAATTGGTATCAGAGCTAGTTCCTCGAAGAAATCAGGAAACCCTGACGAGTTAAGTTCCTGGAATCAAGATGAACAATCATGAGAAACTGGAAGAAGGTTACTCTACGCAGCGTCCTCCTATGTTCAATGGGAAATTCTACACCTATTGGAAGAACAGGATGGAGATTTTTATCAAAGCCGACAACTACCAGGTTTGGAGAGTGATCGAAGTTGGTGATTTCGAAATTACCAAAACTACTGGTGAAAATGAGGTAGTACCTAAACCCATGTCTGAATTTGATAAGGAAGATTTTGAGAAAATGGAAATTAATGCACTTGCCGTTAAATTACTTCATTGTGGTCTTGGACCCCATGAACACAACCGTGTTATGGGTTGTAAAAATGCTAAAGAAATTTGGGATTTACTTCAAGTTACTCATGAAGGAACTAACGAAGTGAAACGCTCTAAAATTGACTTGCTTATGTCAAAGTATGAACGGTTTGAAATGCAACCAAAAGAATCAATTCAGGAAATGTTAACTAGATTTACTAACATTATTAATGAGCTTGTTTCTCTTGGAAAGAAAATCCCTATTGATGAGCAGGTCAGAAAAGTTCTAAGAAGCCTCCCTCAATATGAGAGATGGAGAGCCAAGGTAACAGCCTTACAAGAAACAAAGGACTTCACAAAGTTCAATATTGAGCAACTTGTTGGTTCCCTCATGACTCATGAGTTGCACCTAGGAACAAGCAACAGTGAAGGAAACCGAGGAAAAGGCTTGGCTCTCAAAGCTGGAGATCAAGAAGACTCTGAAGTCGATGAAGAAGAGGCTGATATGCTGGTGAGAAGGTTCAAAAGAATGTTCAACCGAAACAACAAGTCAAGGAACTTCACCAAGAAACCCTCTACTTCAAAAGCTGACTCTGGTTGTCACAAATGTGGATCTCTAGAACACTTTATTCGTGAGTGTCCACTTTGGGATAAAGAGAAAGGTAAAGGGAAGGCAAAGGAACAAGTTAAGAGCAACTATAACAAAACTCCTTTCAACAAAACAGACATTAGGAAGGCTATGATTGCTGCATGGGGAGATTCTGAAAGTGAGGATGAAGAGGAACAACCTGAAGAAGAAACAGCTCATCTGTGTCTGATGGCCAAACGTGATGAAAAGGCTTACAATGATGAGCTTGCTAAAGAGGTATTCCTTGATCCAAATATGCTTAAGACTTATACTAAAGATGCTCTCATTGATTTAGTGTTTGAATTGGAAGATGACTGGACTCACACTAGTATTCGTCTAGGTGAATGTCAAAGAGCTCTCAAAGTCTGCAAGGAACACAGTACGTGGATTGAGAATCAACGAACTGATGTTCAGAGTAGATTTTTTGAACTTTTTGACAAGAATCTTCTCTTAAAAGAAATGAATGAAAAACTCAAGTTTGAAAATATCATGGTTAATGTAGAATTGACTCAATATAAACTTGCTAGTGCTGAAGTGTCTCCAAGTTCCTCCTCTGAATCTTTGCCTAAATATAATGAGGATTTTGAAAAATTAAAATATAATCTTGACGAGTTAAGTGGATTGAGAATGCTCAAACCAAAAGAACTGAAGGTCTAGGATTCATACGTTCTAAACATAAGGGTAAGAAAAAATATGTAGACCTGCCTAGTTATAAAGTATGTACCTTCTGTGGTAAAAATGGTCATCTTGTTGCTACTTGCAACAAGAAGGAACAGTCTGTTAGCAAAAATGTTAGGCAAGTTTGGGTAAAGAAATCTGATATTGCTTCAACGTCCAAGGAACCCAAGGAAACCTGGGTTCCTGAATCTAACCAATAAGTTCTTTTGCAGGTCCTAGTGAAGGGGAACAACACGTGGTACCTCGATAGTGGTTGTTCAAAGCATATGACAGGAGATAAATCAAAGTTTCTCTCACTAGAGGCCTATCCAGGAGGAACTGTGACCTTTGGAGATAACAAAAAGGGTGAAGTAATTGCTAAAGGAAAAGTAGGAAGGTCCAGTTCTCATTCAATAGAAAATGTACTTTTGGTCGAGGGTTTGATGCACAATTTGCTGAGCATATCACAATTTTGTGATAAAGGAAACTCTGTAAGTTTTACCTCTGATTCATGCAACATCATTAATGATAAAACAGGAAGGGTTGTTCTTGAAGGAACTAGAAAAGGGAACACATACATTGTGGATCTAAATTCTGTTCCAAGGAACAACCTTACCTGCTTGAGTGCCATTAATGATGATCCTTTATTATGACATAAACGTTTTGGACATGCTAGCTTCTCACTTATGGATAAACTTAGAGCAAGGAACTTGGTTATAGGGCTTCCCTCAGTCAAGTTCCTCATACAACATATCTGTGATGCATGTGTGAGAGGCAAGCAAGTCAGGTCTTCTTTCAAAAGCAAAAACATGGTCAGCACCACAGCCATTGGAGCTAATTCATATGGATTTGTGTGGTCCCATGCGTGTTCAAAGTAGAAGTGGAAAGAAATATGTTTTAGTTATTATTGATGATTTTTCTAGATTTACTTGGGTGATTTTTCCGTCTAGCAAAGATGAAACTTTTGATGAATTTGTGTCCTTTGCCAAAAGAGTACAAAAGTCAAGTGGAAATCAAATTATCCACATTCGATCAGATCATGGAACTGAGTTTGAGAATTCAAGATTCGATGACTTTTGCAAAGAAAATGGCATGGACCATAACTTTTCAGCCCCAAGGACTCCTCAACAGAATGGAGTTGTTGAAAGGAAGAACATGACTCTAGAAGACATGGCAAGAACTATGCTCATTGCAAGTGGTCTTCCAAGGAACTTCTGGGCTGAAGCTATTAATACTGCATGTTATATTATTAACAGAGTTATGATGAGACCAATCATCAATAAGACTCCTTATGAACTGTTTAAGGGCAGGAAACCCAATATTTCTCACTTTCGAGCTTTTGGATGCAGGTGCTTTGTTCATAATAATGGAAAAAGGAACATAGGAAAATTTGATGAAAGAAGTGATGAAGCTGTGTTCCTTGGCTATGCATCAAATAGCAAAGCTTACAGAGTTTACAATAAAAATACATTTTGTGTAGAAGAAAGCATTCATGTGATATTTGATGAATCTAATATGTTTATGAATGTGCAGGAACAAGACAATAATGATTACAAAATTGGTATGATTAGAGACAGGGAAGAAGAAGAAGAATCCTCCAAGCAAACCAAGGAAGTAAGAGAGGAACCTGAGCAAGAACATCAAGAAAATGCTGAAGTTCCTAATCAAGAAACCCCGGAGGAACAAGATCATGGAGAATCTTGCAACGAGGAAAATGCAGAAGAAACTGAAGAAGAAGTGCCTCAAATAGGAGTTCCTGCCAGAGAATTTCAACCAAAGCCATTCAAATATTAAGGCTCTCATCCAACAGACCTTATTATAAGTGATATTGGTAGAGGAACTCAGACCAGATCACAGATGAGGAACTTCTGTGCCTTTCAAGCCTTCCTATCCATTATTGAGCCTAGAAATCATGATGAAGCACTAAAGGATGCTGACTGGATAATTGCCATGCAAGATGAACTCAATGAGTTCGAGAGGAACAAGGTCTGGCATCTTGAAGAGAAACCTAAACACAAAAAGGTTATAGGGCTCAAGTGGGTATTCAGGAACAAGCTGGATGAATATGGAACAATTGTAAGAAACAAGGCAAGACTTGTTGTGAAGGGCTATAATCAGCAAGAAGGTATTGACTTTGAAGAAACTTTTGCTCCTGTTGCTAGATTAGAAGTTATTAGAATGTTAATTGCTTTTGCCTCTTTTATGGGTTTCAAACTATATCAAATGGATGTTAAGTGTGCTTTCTTAAATGGTTTTCTTGAAGAAGAGGTGTTCGTGGAACAACCTCCAGGTTTTGAAAATCCCCAATTTCCTAATCATGTCTTTAAGCTTGATAAAACTCTTTATGGGCTGAAACAAGCACCTAGAGCTAGGTATGAGAGGCTCTCTAAGTTCCTTCTTCAAAATGATTTTAAAAGAGGTAAAGTAGATAAAACTTTGTTTTTAAAATCTGAAGGAACTGACTTACTAGTTGTTCAAATATATGTTAATGATATTATTTTTGGAGCAACTAATGAAAACTTGTGCAAGTACTTTGCTGAGCTAATGAGTGGTGAATTTGAGATGAGCATGATGGGGGAACTCAACTTCTTTCTTGGACTACAAATCAAACAAACGGAAAGAGGTATTGCAATTCACCAACAAAAATATGTCAAGGAACTACTGAAGAAGTATAATCTTGACCAAGCAAAGACCAACCATACACCAATGGGAACAGGCACAAGGTTAGGTGAAGATCTACAAGGAACTAGTGTAGATCAAACCAAATACAGAGGTATGATTGGATCCCTTTTATACTTAACTGCTAGCAGACCTGATATTGCATTTAGTGTTGGCTTATGTGCAAGGTTTCAATCTAATCCTAAGGAGTCACATCTTACAGCAGTAAAGAGGATCCTACGATATCTCAAAGGAACTGACCATCTTTGTCTCTTCTATCCTAGAAGTGATACTTTTGATTTAAAAGGTTTTGCAGATGCTGACTATGCAGGAGATCTGGTGAATAGGAAGAGTACTTCAGGAATGGTTCAGTTTCTCGGGCCATGCCTAGTTTCTTGGGGATCCAAGAAACAGAACACAGTGGCCTTGTCAACTGATGAAGCTGAATATGTGGCAGCTGCAGCCTGTTGTTCTCAAGTACTTTGGATAAAACAACAACTAAGAGATTATGGTATGAAATATAATTGCATTCCTATCTATTGTGATAATACTAGTGCCATATGCATTTCAAAAGATCCAGTTCATCATTCTCGTGTGAAACATATTCACATAAGGCATCATTTCCTTAAGGATAATGTGGAAAAAGGCTTAATTAAGTTAGATTTTTGTGAAACTGAAAATCAAATTGATGACATTCTTACTAAGCCTTTGAGCAGGGACAAATTTGAAAAGATGCGCATGGAACTTGGTATGATACAATTGAGTTAAGAAGACCTCAAGTTCCCCCCAAGGTATAAGTCAATCATGCATGCATTATATGTATCTTACACAATATGTATATGTGAAAACATAGTCCTACGCATTAGAATGTATGGCAATGCATATGGGATTGTGGCTGTATGTGAAGAAATAAAATTGCATTAGGCATGTCTGTGTTATAACAAACTATGTTGATTTGTTCCTAGTTCCTCCGAAATAATCTATAAGATTTTATTTTATCTTTTTGTGAATTAATTAACTAGTCAGTTGATTAATTTTATCTACTTAAAATCTTATCTTTTGAATTATTCTTCATTGCTTATCTTTTAAATTTCAAATTCGTTCCTCGAAATTGTTGATTAAATACCCGTGACCTTTAGCATTCAATTTAAAGTTCCTGATCAAAAATTGTCTTTAATTAACCTAAACCCTTCATGTCAAATCACATTAAAATCTGACCAAGTGAAAAGTTTTGTGCCATCCTTCATCAATCGACACCTACCCCATTCAATTAACCTTCTACACCATTCCACCGACCAAATTCACCCCTCTAAATTCCACCACTATATAATGAATCCAAACCCTAACTATTGTTCCTCACCACCTCACTCCATAAAATACACACTCATATTTAGTGACACCTCTCCAATTCCAATGGAAATCTCACCCAAAATTCAAAACTCTCCTCAAAAGGAATCACCCATGGAAATAGAGACTGAAACCTCAGTCAAAACCGTTGCTGAAAAACCCCAAAACAAACCCATGGCTCGCAGTGATTCGAAAAAGAGAAAAATCGAGGTTGAAGAAGAATTGGACTATGAGGAACTGGGTGAACCAATTCAGGGGGAAAAGTCGAAGTCCGCTGCTGTCAAAAGGCTTGAAGCCAGCTCTGAGCGTTTCATTCCTGGGTTGTGTATAAATCTAAAGTGGTGCGAATCGAGTAAGTACTCTGAACTTCTTGATATTCTTGAAGCACAAAATTGGATTAAGTTGTTTAGTGAATGTTATGACAATGTGATTGCGCATGCACCTTTAAAGGATTTTTGTGCGAATTTTAAGAATGTGAATGGTGTTTGTGTTAGCAAAGTTAAAAAGAAGAAAATTAGTTTTGATGCTGATGATTTAGCTGCTGTGTTTGGAACCCCTAATGAGGGGTTTGATGAGTATTTTAAGGGAGAAACTGAATTAAGTGTTGAGGGTGTTCCTATTGAAAAAATTGTTGAATCACTTGGGGGTAAAGCATCCAAAGTTCGAACCAACCATAATCTGTTTTCACCAATTCAAAAGCTGCTGTTTATTTTTGTTCAATTAGCTATCATTCCGAGAACCCAGCATAGGCACGAGGCAAATCACCTTGATGTCGTGCTTATGTATTGCCTTGAAAACAAAATACTAATAAATTTTCCATCTTTGATGATCCAGCACCTCACTCATTGTCTTGCCAATCATTTAAAGGTTGGGTATGCAAATTTGATAATCACTCTTCTTGAAAGTTGTGGAATTTCCATGACTAACTATGAATCCCTTAAGCTTAAAACCAACCATTATGTCCAACCCAAAATGCTTGAAGCCCGAAACCTAACTGTTGTTGAGGGAACTACCCAATTTCTCTCAAAATCCCTTCCTAAGCCTAAACAGGATGAGAGTAGTTTGAAGAAAAAGGAAGATGAAGAGTTGGATAAATGGTTGGAGGAAGAGGACAGTGAGAAAGAAGGTGAACAGAAAAAGAAAGAGGTGATTGTGATGTCAAACCAGAAGGATACTCAAAGCTCTGGGAAGAGAAAGAGTACTAGGTTGGCTATAAGGCCAAGAGGGAAGGACAAGGCTGAGTCTGCTGCAGTGGTTGATCTGAGTGAAGAGAGAAACAGTGCATCAGGGGATCAAGGGATCCTTGAAGAGAAAACTGGTTCTCAGGGGGAACAGGGCATCCTTCAAGCTTCTGTTGAAAAAACCTTTCCTACAGGTTCAGGTTTTGCTGGATTCAGCAGTGTGAGTTCCACCTTGGAACTTAAGGCTCTCAAGGAGACAGTGCACAAGCTAGTTGATGCTCAACCAAGGTTGATTCAAAGGATTGAAGCTCTTGAGAAAGTAGTGTCAGACTTGGTGAAAGCTTCCACAGAGCTCACCTCAGCAATGCACCAGAACACATCAACTCTCTCCAAAGGGCAGGCTGACTTGCTGAAGAAATTGGAGGACTTGGTCATTGAAGAGGTGCCAGAGAATGATGCTGAAGAAGAGACCCAGTCCTCTGTCCCTAAAGCTTGATGTTTTCTTTCTGTCTTAGCTCTAAAACTTTATTTTCTTGACCTTCATCCGATTTGAACTTGTTTCTTTTTGCTTCTTTTGGTCTGTAAACACTTAAACAGGGTATTTTCTTTTGTTTTTGATGTTCTGGAGGAACATCAGTTTGTTTATATGGATGTTGCTTGCTTGCGTTATGACTATTTGCATACTATTTCTGCCTATATGTGCTTTGTTCTATGCTTTGGACACAAACCATTAAAATGGTGTTGTGTTTAGATATGTGTATTTGTGTGCATTAATTTTGATGAACGGCAAAAGGGGGAAAAGAAGGCGAACTCAATTGTTGACAAGCTCTCCATCCGTTTAAACTAGAAGGTATAACTTTCAGTCAGTTCCTTGTTTAATTTTAGCTAGTTCATTTTTTTAACTTTTTTCTTTTTCTGATTGTCTTTTAATTTTTATTTTGTGAGTTTGCTTAGGTTTTTCATTCATCAAAAAGGGGGAATATTGTTGATCTTAAGTTTTGATGATGACTCAAGGGACCTAAGCAAACCCATAAGGGCTTTAACTTTTGTCTATTAGCTTTGATGTACTTGACAGGTTCTTATATGCAACGAAGTTCTAGAGTCATAATGGAGCATGGAACAAGGTCTAAGGATGAGCTATGGATGAGCATAGAAGACAATCAGAAGCCAAGTTCCTTGAGTGAGGAACTGAAGCTCCAGAGTCGAAGCTTCACTGTGTTCCAAGGAGTCTATTGTATCTTTATTATTTATTTTAGGCTTCTTGTATATATGTTAAGTACATTGTTAATTGATAGGATTTAAGTGGATTTAATTTCAGTTTATAAAGATTTTATTTTCCTTATTTTAACAAGATTTAATTTTATTTCGGAAAATTATCTTTTAAATAAAAATATCTTATTTATTAAAAGATTTTCTGTTCTGATTTTATCCTAACATTTTGGAAAATCTGACTTGGTAAAACTATTTTTAAAACGGCTTTTTACTTGGTCAAGGAGGTTGAGAAAATAAAGGAACCACTTCCTTATTGTGTGCTTCAGCTTGCTGCCTAAGCATCCACGAACTGCACTTCCTTATTTCATGGAAGTTGTGGTGTAGTGGGAGTTAAGGCAAACGTAAGGTTTTCAACTTCTTTCCTCCTGTATAAATAAGATTAGTTTTCTGTTTTGAAAAATACACTTGAGCATTACAATTCTTAGATTTCTAAAAGAGTCAAAAATCCACTTAAGTCCTTGAGTGTCGTTGTACTTAGCATCTTAGAAGTTTTATCTTGAGTTGTATTGGGGTAGAGTTTGGGTAAACTCTAGAGTGTGTAATTGCTTTGAGTGAAGCAAGGAGAAAGAGAGAGATTCGAGAGCTTAACTGATTGAGGGATCAGTTGAGGGGGAACTTAAGTTCGTTGAGGAACTTGAGTTTAGAGTCTTAATTTGTAATAGGTTGTTTGCCCTATTATTATTAAGAGTTGAGTTTAAAATCCCTTGTGGTCGTGGTTTTTCTTCTTGATTAGGGCCAAGAAGTTTTCCACGTAAAATCTCTCTTGCACTTTAAAGTTTTTGTTTAAGTTTCTTTAAGAATTCCGCAAAAATTACCCTAGTTCCTCCACAATACAATTCACCCCCCCTCTTGTATTGTTCATTCGAGTCAACAATAATCATAATAATAATAATAATAATAATAATAATCAATCTCATCAAAGCATATAACATTAGCAAGATCCTAGACATGATACTAACAAGATTAATAACAAATCTTAGCATGTCACTAAACAATAAAGATCAAAGCTTTAACCCTAACATGATACTAACATGATAGAAGAAAATATGAAGCAACCTAAACATGATACTAGATGCAATAAAAGTATCCTAACATGATAGAAGAAAATAGGAAGCAACCTAAACATGATACTAGAAAGCAATAAAAGCATCCTAACATGATACTAGGAATTAAAATAATATAAACATGTTTTCTAATAATAAGGAGAAATTAAAACAACTTACTTTTTTTCCTCGTACCTCTTTCTAATAACAAAAGACACACGTTAGTAACTTCAAGGAAAATATTAAATCAAACAATTAAATCAAATAATTGAAATAGGGATTTGGGACAAAACCCTCATAAATTATCAACCTTTCACGTATAGGGCGAAGGCAACTTCAAACTTGTCTAGGTGTGTCTAGAACTCGTGAATGCGGTATGGTGTTTGTAAAAAGGCTAGGGTAGAAAGAGGGAGAAAGAACAAGCTATTGCTTAAGAAAGAAGAGAAAGATGATTGTTGATGATTGTGAGTGCCTAAAAGGGGGGAAATATGACCCTGTTTATAATGAAAAAGGTCCCAAAACGATCAGAAAAAGATCAAATTCGATTCGGAGTAAAACTACTCCCAACACGGCAGGGCTCATCGATTGTGACGCGACAGCTCCATCGCGACGCGATGGCTCTATCGTTTCACGATGGTTCACGCACTAACTCAAAGTCGTACAACTTCCTTAATCTAATTAAATTAAACTAATTAACGTTCATGCTTATCTTTTAAAATCAAATTTAATTCTTTTAAAAACACTTGTTTTATTCCAAATAAAATTCTTTATTTTTTAAAAAATATAATTACTAATCCTAATCGAACTAGAATTCAAAATAACATTCTAGATTATTCTTGAAGATTAAAATAAATCCTAATGACTTTAGAAATGTTAATTAGTGGGCCCTCCACTTGATCATTGGGCCATATAAAACCATTTCATGCCCAATTTAGTATTTTGGCCATAACTTCCTCATTATTCATCGAAATTGGGCTTATAATATATCGTTGGAAATCTCTTTTCGAGCCTAATCCAACTAAAATATTATTGGACCCTCATCATTGACCAAACTAAACTAGAATGGAAATTTTTTAAAAAATAAAGATATCTTTGAAAACAGAAAGAAGTATTTATTAAAACGACCGCATCACAAGACTTTTCACATTTCACCTCGCTAGATAATAAAATGACGTGAAAAATATTCATCACTGGGTTTGGTTTTTGGGGAGACACAGTCAAGTGTCTACACCGAGGCTTTGGTCGAACTAATATTTAAAAAAAAATAATCATAAGCCAGACATAATATTTGTTTTGGAAACAATGACGAATACTGCTAATAGTAAGAGAATATTAAAATCCCTACTTTTTGATCATACGTTTGTTATTGAACCAAATGGTCATTCGGGTGACATTTGGGTGTGCTGGAATGTTGATAAAATCAATATTAATCAAACTACTTTGACAAGAAGGTGTGCCCACTTAAATATTATTTTTAAACCTCTAAACTGCGAATTGTTAAACCTTAATTCATTTAGCTCAAATATTACTATGTCTTGGATTATTCTAGGAGACTTTAATGAAATGTTGTGTGTAAATGATAAAATTAGTGGGAGACCATTTCTTCCTCACCAATTACAATGCCTACCTAATTTTATAGTAAATACCCATGCAATAGACATTCCTGTACCCAAAATTCATTTTCATGGAAGCAATGTGTCAATAACAGAGTTATGTATGAAAAAACTAGATAGAGCAATCTGTAGTAATGATTTCCTTTCGAATTTTCTCGCGGAGTCAAATAAAATTTGATGTCTTTACAATATCAGATCATGCTCCTCTAATTTATGATTCTCATTATAATGATCAAGTTGTGCCCCATCGACTCTTTCGATTCCATAACCATTGGACTCTTGAGGCTAATGCTCTTGCAATTGTGAAAAAGACGTGGCCATCATCAATTCGGGGATCAAGATTCTACATAATTCAACAAAAATTGTCCCGTACAAAGGTCGAATTAAAACAATGGGCGCAAAAAAGATATGGGAATAATAACAATAAGCTCATACTTAATTCAGAAAAAATAAAGGTCCTTGAAAAAGCATATACAACCTTTTAACCCGATCTTAGTCAGTCATATGAATAGAATGTTACGCCAAATGACGAGTGGAAAACTAGGTCGTTATCTAATCCTCCCTCGGTCAAACAAAATTTATAAACACTTAACAAACCTAAATACGAGTATAGAGGCAAGTCAAGGGTTGAACCCAAAGGAACGATAATGTTCAAATGCTTTCGATTCGGGTGCCTAAGCTAGGTTGAAGACGAAGGTAAGAGAGAATACTAACAACTAACAAAACAAGTAACCAAAGGAATAAAACACTAGGAACGGGGATCAACAAGTAATCATGTCAATTGCAACAACTTGGAAAGATCATGCCAATCAAAGGTTGTGAAGACTAATGATAAGAGCAATCAATTGGAATCAAAGAGCTATCTCCTAATTGTTAAGCTAGGGTTTACTATGAATAACAAACTAAGTGAATCACAATCAAAACCAATCGATAATTGCAATTCCTAAATCAATTGTTCGTGTCATTAGCAATTACAATGCAATCTAGCATAATTCTCAAGGCCTAATCGAATTACACACATGCAAACCTTCATTAATCACTTTAATCTCAACAATCAATCAACACAATTCCCAAATTAATAACAATTAATCAATCATACAAGTTTCACCCAATTCCTAGACAACAACTACTCAAATATCATCATCTATCAACTAACAACTAAAGAAATCAAGAATCAACAATATATGAAGAACAACTACACTAATCAACAATCAAACATCAAAATTAAACCAAACAAACATGAAATTAAACAAAGCAATAAGGTGAGATAGAGTTAAGAATGCTCATTGATAATAGAGAACATCTTCAACACAATTGTCACCCTCGTATCTTCAATCTCTCAATCACCATTGAAATCCCTCACTTTCTCTCTCTAAAACTACTCCTAATCTAGAGAGAGAGACTCCTAAACTAACCTAATCCTCCTTATAGGAGAGAGAAACTATTCTAAAACTAAAGAATTTCATGTATGAAGAATAAAGAAGGTCGTACAATATATATACAAACGAAGCAAAGAAAAGAAATCGCAAAGAAAACCAAGAAAGTCGCGCCCGCAAAAAACTCGGTTGCGCCCGCGGAGGAGAACAGAGCACGAGGAAAGCCACGCCCGTGGGGCTAGGGCCCGCGCCCGTGGGGTTCCCTCGGCAAGTTCCTGGTCGGATTTGGCTGCTTTTAATGCACAACCCCTCGCGCCCACGGCCAGCCCGCGGCTGCTGGGTGGTGCGGCCTTGGTGCGTGGCTGCTGCTGCTGCTGCTTCGCTGCTTTAGTGCGGTTGCTCGGGGCGGCTTCAAGGCACTAATGCTTGCGAAGCTTCCTTGGTTGGCTTGACTTGCATGCTTGGCTTCCCTAACTTGGCTCCGTTAAATTCCTTGAATGCACTTGAGCTCCCTCCTTGATTATTAAATCCCGGGGAACTCGACATACCTACAAAAAAAGTCGAAGAAACGGAGAAGCGAGAAATAGCCGAGAAATGAATAAAATAATAAGAAAACCATTAAAAGCACGCATTTCTCTAAACTAACACACAATCACGCAAATCAAGCATTATTACCTAAAAACACAACATAAAAGACTAAACACGAGCATAAAAATATGAAGAAAACCTAGCCTAAGAGTGCCATAAATGGCACGCATCACCAAAGAGAGAAACTTCTACTTTTTGGCCAACGACATTGGGGTGCCCTTTCTATGAAAACTTGGCTTACGCAAGGTGATAGAAATACAAGATTCTTTCAAAATAAAATGCGTAAAAGAATAGCCCTTAATATAATTTACAGATTAAAAAATACAGATGACATTTGGCTAGAATCTAGGGAGAAAATCCACAATCTTCTCCTAAAATCCTTCTACTATAGATTTAGTTCAAACTCACCGACTAGTCGACTAATTGATCTTTCGTTTATCGAACCAATTGTTTAACCTGATGATTGCAACACCCTCCTAAGCCCAATATCTAAAGAAGAAATAAAAAGAGCTTTTTTGGATATGAATCCAATTAAATCCCCTGGGTCATATGGCTTTGGGGCTAAATTTTTTCAAGCATATTGGCCAATAGTTGAGAATGACATAAATATAGAGATTTAGAGTTTTTTTTTTTCGCATGGGCAGCTTCCTCCCTTTGTGAACAACACTATTATTACCTTAATACCAAAGCTAGATATCCCACAAACCCCAAATCATTTCCGGGCAATTAGCCTGGTAAACACAATCTACAAAGCCATATAAAAAATCATGGTTAATCGTCTATGTCCGATCCTAAAGAAGTCGGTTAGCCCCTTACAAAATGCTTTTACCCCTGATCGCTCAATACATGACAACATCCTTATAGTGCAAGAAATACTTAACACCTTCCATAAATAAATAAAAAAAATAAGACGGGTTGGTGTGCACTAAAATTGGACATGGAAAAAGTATATGATAGAATTGAATGGGATTTTGTGGGAAACCCTTAAATGTTTTGGATTTCCCTTGAAATGGATTCATTGGATCCAGGAATGTGTCACAAAAGTATCATATTCTCTCAAAATCAATGGAGAAACTACAGAATGGTTCAAGCCTTCAAGGGAGTTAAGACAAGGGGATCCCCTCTCTCCATATCTGTTTATCTTATGTCTGGAAGTTCCAATTAGAAAATTATCCCTAGAAAGCCAAAAAAATAAATCAGGGATCAGGTTGAAAAGCTACAACGTCGGCTTGTAATAATTTAAAGAGAATACTAGATGAATTATGCTCCTCCTTTGGTCAACTAATTAATTTCCATAAATCGTTAATCATTTTTTCACAACAAATTACAAATAGTCGTCGCATTGCCCTTGCAACCCATTTCAACATAACTCCCAAGTCCTCTCTTGGAAGATATTTAGGGGTCTTTTTTAGCTCTTATTACCCTATGAAAAAAGATTTTAAGAGAGTGCTTGATAGCACCAAACAACGAATAAGCTTTTGTGAAGCAAATTACCTCTCTAAAACAGGTCGCCATACTTTAATCCAAAGTAATCTAAAAGCCCTTCCGTCCTATATTTGCTTTTCATCTCTTCTTCCCACTGATATTGCGAAAAATCTAGACTCCCTCCATAGAAATTTCTTTTGGACGCAGCAAAAAGAAAAAAAAAATGACCCCTCTAATAGCATGGAATAAAGTTTGCAAACCCAAGAACCATGACGACCTAGGTTTAAGGCGAATCCTTCCCTTGAATCAAGCATTTCTTGCTAAGTTAGGTTGGAGGATTCTTTCAGATCCTACTAATCTTTGGGTTAAACTTATAAAAGAAAAATTATCTCCATAGCTTCTTCTTTTTTTACTATCAACTTTAGCCTAAAGACTCACATATATGGAAAACCATTCTTGCGTAGAGGGAAATTCTGCGCAAAGCATTTGTTGGAAAATTGGCAATGTCAGTGACATTTATTTTTGGCCAGACATCTGGGTGACGAACAAAAGTCTTCTAGAAACCTTAGAGTTACAAGGCCACCAAGTCAACATGAACTTAAAGGTTGCATACTTTATTCTCCCCGATCGAAATTGGAATAAACACAAGCTTTGTTCTTTATTACCAAATTAAATTGTACAACTAATCTTTGGCATCCCCTTACCTAACTCTCAAATGTGTGACACACCTGTATAAGGGGCAACGCCTTCGGGAAATTTTTCAGTGAAGTCGGCAACATTGTTATCACATGATTAAGAGCTAAATGCTATAAAATGGCCGCATCGTTGGATATGAAAATTGGACATCCCGCCTAAACTCCAAATCCTCTTATGGCAAATAATGCATAATAGTCTTGGAGTTAGAGACACCCTCTATAAGTGAAAGATTATTCCTTTCAATCATTGCACCTTTTGTTCCGTCTATCCAGAAACTCACGACCACTTATTTCTTGTGATAAAGCCAAAGAAATTTGGAACAACACTTTAACCCAAAACTGGTTTCCTGGTACACTTCCACCCACAAACTTGATAGCGACATTATCTACGATTTGGAAAAACAACTCCTCCCTCCGAAAATTTATCTTCTTTTTATGGTGTATTTGGAAAGAACGAAACTCTATTGTTTTCAAGAATGATATTTTTAGCATATCTAAAACCTTCCACCAAGCGCAATTTGCGTTCACAGAGTGGAATTACTACATTCTCATCGATACCTCTTTAAGCTCGGGATCTCCAATGCAGAGATCCCAAACCCATCACCTCGCCCAAACACTAGTGGAAAAAAGGCCATTCGTTACTGGCAAAAATTGCCCATCCGTAACGGGCAGCGGCCATTACGTATACGGCCGTTACGGATGGCCTTTCTTATTTGTAACGGGCATCGTCCGTTATGAATAACAGGTTATTCGTAACGGGCATCTGAAAAACCCGTCACGATTATTCGTAACGGATGTTTCCTTTACGAATAATGGGTTATGTAATGGGCTTTTTAGGTGCCCGTTACGAATACTATGAGATTCAATTAAAAAAAAATACAGCACATGCTAGACAACTAGCTTGCACAATTATTTTATCAATTAATATATACTCTGTATATATATTTTATACAAGTATAGTATACACTTAATAATTACAGAGTAATATACAATTATTTCCTAACAACTAAAACTAATACAAAGCAAAAGCAAATCTCAATTGTAATAATAATTAAACAAGTTTACTTAAGACTACCATCAGATTTAAATTATTTTCCTCTAAAATAGTGTGTTGAATAATTTACATCTTCCACCATTTTTCCGAGTAGCTACAACTTTGATCTAAATTCTGAGGCTGCCTCCAAACACCATCTTCAAGTTACCTCCAATAAATCTTCAAGACAACCTAGAAAATAATCACATTCATCGTTTAGTAGAATCATCAAAATAAACAAATTTCCAACTTAGAAACATAAGAAATTATGCCAATTCCATTTAATTCCTTTAATAATTCAACCAAAAGCATATGAATTAACAGCAATTAACCCAATTCAACCCCCAACAAAAAAATCTAACAAACCCCAGAAAAATTAAACAAATACCCAGTTCAATTCCCCAACAATACAATCAAACTCCAACAAAAAGAATCACAAACAGCTCAGAAAACCAATAAAAGGGGTAAGAACAAAAGTAATCGATTGAGCTTTAACCAAGCAGTCAAAAGGTTTGTATCAGAAAGACCCACAAAGTTAAAAGAAAATCCATTTCAGAAGCTTCCTAAGGTACAAGCAATTATTGTTATTAAATCCCAAATAAGATAAGAAAAAGAGACATACATCAACAAAAATCAGGAAGAGGAGGAAAGGAGGGGGGGGGGGGGGGGGTAAGAGAGTAAAGGAATATGCAAGAAACAAAATATAATGACTTGGGGCCAATGTCTCATGAAAATCCTATAGGTACTAGGCTACAAGCAGATATTTCATTCTGAAGTTTTCTTTTTTTGATAGAGAATCACTTTAGCATCACATAACTTCCCTTAAATACTGAGCCCTTGAACTGGAGCTTCTTGAGCATTATATTTTAAACTTAGAAGAATTTAAGACCACCAATACCCAAATCATTAGTACACTAAGTTCAAACAAAGCAAGAAAAAAAGAAGAGCATAGAGACACAGCAAAAAGATGAGTTATAATTAGAAACTAAATTAGTCATCAACCATATTTATCTAAATCATCGGGTAAAATAATTTTCTAGCAATTAATAAATAACACACAATGAAGATATAGATACACCTTGAAAAAACACTGAGAATCCACTCTTCATAAAATAAAAGAATCTAATCTAACAATATTCATGCAATCAACCATTTAGTGCTATAGCTTGTGTTGTTAAGTCTTGTTACTGAAAATCACAGATAGTCCGAGTCTCCTTACCTCACCAGTGAACTGCACGGTAGTATATTTGTTGTCAAATCCAGATGTTCCTTCAAACACCTACCAGAAATATAAATCAGATTGCCTGAGTAAATTTCCATCATAAGACAAAAACTGCTTAAAATTCTCCCATTTGTAGAAGCATTGACTAATAGTACTAGGATTAGTGATAGCAGATCAGAAAAAACTAGTGTCACAAAATGTAAAAGATAAACAAACAGTTCAAAATCCAAACTTCAAGTACCTGAACTACAGCCTTCTCACCATCAACTTCCAAAACTTGACACATGCGAGTTGATCCGTCTCCCAAATGAATATTCACGATTTCTTGAAATATAGGTCCCTGTTGCAAATAGGCACACAATTCATTAAAATTGTAAATTTAACAGTAAACTAAGTAAAATTGATCCAGATAGATATTAATTGGGACAAAGGAAAAAAAACAACACCAGACTTACCTTAACCTTCTCCAGAATAACTAGTGGCCCTGCCACTCTTGAGACTGTTCTGTACTCTGCAGAAATTATAAACGTAACTTAGTAATTCGATAACAGAATTGGCTATCAACATCACACAATCCATTCTCTCTCTTTTCCACAAATCACACAACATAATACTAAGTAATAAATAGATCATGCCATGATCATACAACCACCCATATAGGTCATAACCAACATGATCAACTACTCCTTATACTCTCCAAAGCCTCATAATCATGGATATGACACTGCCCCAAGACATTCAATATTCAATAACATCAAAATAAACTACTGATACTAGCCTCATCAGATCATCAGGCCCCTCAATGTGCAAGTTTGAATGAGGGTCATCCAAGTACCACAAATTGATTGATTCACAGAGAGCAAGTCAAACATTGACCGACAATTGAGATTTCAATCATATACGTCACTACTCAAAGACAATCTATCTAAATGAATTCTTACACATTGTAGTTGGAAGGATCTTCAATAACATTTTTCAATAAATCTAGTTGGCCAAGAGCCACAACAGCTCTCTTTGGGCATCCATACAAACTTAGTAGTGATCATTATATAAACAAGTAGGGAAATAAAATATGAACTAGACATAAACAAATAGTTTGAATATCACTAAAACTTGGTCAAGTACTCATGACTACAGAGAATCAGAATACTTTATGTGTGATATGATTTACAAAAAAGACTCAAATATTAAATCAATTTACTTCATATATTATAATATCAGAACATCTAGCTTCCATCAATCCTAGATAACAACACTATATGAAACTAGTTTGAAAGTGCTCAACAAGCAAGCTCACTACATGATTATTAATTAACCCCTTGGCAACGGAAAAATAAGCATACCTCCCCAGGATGTATGATGGTTTTGAACTTCTTTACAAACGGAGAGCGAGCCTCTTCATTAAACTGAGATAACAAGATCAAAAAAGAAAACAAAGTTTAGAGGCTAAGCATTCTAAACTACAAGTACTAGTAGAAGAAAATTTCTGACAAAGAAGTTAGCATGTAAAGATGATATTACCTGAGATATATGCTCTGCAGCAGCAACTCTAGGCTTAACAACTTCAACATTTGCAATAACAAGTGTATTAGGAACACTCCCATCAGTCTGAAAATAAAGATAAGGAGGATCATCATTTAGTAAAAAGATGATAGAACTTCACAACAAAATTAAATGAAAAGATAAATCATGAGGATGATATTGACTGTTCAGAGAGATAAAGACGCTGCCGATTCTTGTAGGTGGCTTGCTCAAGAAGTGGACCCCATCTACAAAATACAACCATCACATTAACGGTCTAAATTAAAGCTTAAAATTTTTAAACTCCACAATCATCACATTCGTGAATTGCAAATTTCTTACATCCACCTTAAAAGACAAATGATAAAAGATAGCAATTTACTTGCATAGTTATATCATACCCAATGTGACACACAATCATGTCAGAATTGGCTACTATATGATTCACGAAACAGAGTTATTTAATATTTCTCTCATATTTATTCATTCACAAAACATATCGCATTGCACTTTGGCTTAAAAACAAAAGGTGGGACAAAGACTTAAAAAGTAGAAACAAAAAAATTATCTAAAATAAAAATAGATTTGCTGCATTACAAGTAATCTTATTACCTTCTAATGTACAGTATAGTAGACTACTCACAAGGTGAAATCTAAAGATTCAGCACCAATTCAATCCTCAATATAGACACCCTTTTAATATTAGAAAAATCAAAACGATGCAGAGGCCAAAGTGACATACTACGATCATAAATCAAAATAAACTGGGCACACAAGATATAAGTATATAGGCTTTAACATCCACATGCATTCGAAACATCTAAATCGAACCAGATATAGGCAACCTTATCACCAACTAATCAAGTCCTCACTAAACAAACATATAACGGAAATAAGAACATCAAACATAAACCATAAACACAAAATTCTAGCAAAAAATAATACTGAACCAACCAAAAACCTAGTTACAGTCGCCGCCGCCAAGGAAAGGCACAAATTCAAAGTATTTTTCAAATATTCAAGTACAAACAATCAAATTAAGAAATAATAATAGCCCTAAAAAAACCAAATAATACGTTTCTTTCTATTTCACCCATTTAATTCAAAATTAGAAAGGATTAACGATAACCTATCCTGAAATAGCAACATTCAGCTATCAATTTCTCATAATTTCATCCGTTTCTCTTCCAAATTACACCATAAACCAATTCAGCTTTGCAAATTTTAATTCTCTCAATTGAAAAATTTACCAAATAAAAAAAAAAAATCAAAAGAATTAAGCAATTAAAGTCAATGAATCAAGGATTAATCACCTAGCGAGTGAGAAATTGAGTTGAATTTCTGGAAAAATGTGAAAATACCCCAAAATCCACCGCTTTGCAGAGATCCGACGGATGATCGACGAATTTTGATGTTCGGAATCCTGAGCTTGTTCCGCTGTTCGTAAAAATATAAAAATGGAGGAGATTGAGTTAGGACTTGAGGAGAAGAGAGAGATTGAGTGAATGTGTGAAATGAGATAGCAGAGAGGAAAGAGGGTAGGATGACGGCTAAGGACTAGAGGAGAGATGAAACCCTAATTTTAAAAATGGGCTTTTCTCATAACTGGACGGTCTAGACCAAATTTGAACAGTTGTAACGTGCACTATCTTGTCCGTTACAAATAAATAGTATTCGTAACGGGCAGTATGTTTCCCGTTACAAATAACATAGTTTCCGTGTAACGAGCAATATAGTGTCCGTTAGGAATAATATACATTTGTAACGGATTGTTATTTTGACCGTTACAAATATGTTTATTGTAATGGGCATAGCTTTGTCCGTTACAAATAGCCCATTACGAATGACAATTTTTCCACTAGTGAAACCACCCCAACCCATAGTAGGTTGCATGGGAGGTTCCTCCTCTCAATTCTTTTAAACTCAACTTCGACGGTTCAGTAAAAAACAACTCAGTAGCAGCAGGAGTCATCATTAGAGACGGTGAAGGTACACCCATTGCAGCACAAGCTTTCAACCTGGGAACCACCAACGTCTTCGTAGTTGAAGCTTTTGGCCTCCACAAGGGAATCATCCTTGCCCTCCAACAAGGAATACAAAGTTTTCACATTGAATGGGACAACCTGCTAGTTGTCAACGCAGTAAACGGTATTTGGTCGACCCCATGGAAAATTGATCACATTATAGAAGAAATCAAGATCCTACTTCGCAAATTTCCCCATTGGGAACTCCGGCATGTCTACAGAAAAGCAAATAGAGCAGCAGCTTGGATAGCAAATGTTGGGCATCTTGTCACCGACAAATTGGGTATTTCATTTTGTACCTCTTCGGCTTTATTCCCTATTCTCGCCTCAGATGCTTTAGGATCGCCCCTCGTGAGGCCGAGGTCTTAATTATTTCCTTTTTTCTTACCTTATAAAAAAAAAGTATGGTGTAGTAAATAACTTATATGTAGCACTTTGCTTGTGGCCATGTTTGGTAATTGGCTTTTCAATGGCTTTTTTGTTAACTTTTGGCTTTTGGCTTTTTTAGGTGGTCAAATAGCCAAAAAATGTGTTTGGTAATTGGCTTTTTAGTCAGCGAAAAAGCTAGCTTTTAAGCCAAAATGAAAAAGCTGCTTTGAGTAGCTTTTTTGTTGGCTTTTGGCTAGTTGGCCCACAAATCTATCTATATATTATACTAAAAGACAAGCGCCTCAATGTGAGGATGACAAATGTCACTCTCTCATTGGCTTATCTTATGTATAAAATAAATCTATATAATTACTGTTTACATATTTAAGCATAGTTATTTTTGTTAAACTTCAAACAATAAAAGCAAGTTTCTATACATGCATAAGATTTTTATGATTTCCTAACATAAATATTGATTTAATTTTTTATAATAAATATATACTTTCCAATATTACAAATAATCCATAAAATCTTTCCAATCTTTATTTATAGCTAAGTTAAAGAATAATAACTAATTTGAAGCAATATGATTAAAGTGGCATAATTAAGGAAATATTTAAAAAAAAAATCAGATGTACAATAAAATATTGTGCACCTATTATAAAAGCTACCCTGTAATGAATGAAAGTTATTTATGCTTTATTGATAAAAGTTACCCAAAATATCAGATGTATAATAAAATATTGTGCACCTATTATAAAAGCTACCCTGTAATGAATGAAAGTTATTTATGCTTTATTGATAAAAGTTATTTCTATACATGCATAAGATTTTCATGATTTCCTAACATAAATATTGATTTAATTTTTTATAATAAATATATACTTTCCAATACTACAAATAATCCATAAAATCTTTCCAATCTTTATTTATAGTTAAGTTAAAGAATAATAACTAATTTGAAGCAATATGATTAAAGTGGCATAATTAAGTAAACATTTAAAAAAAAAAAAAATCAGATTTACAATAAAATATTGTGCACCTATTATAAAAGCTACCCTGTAATGAATGAAAGTTATTTATGCTTTATTGATAAAAGTTACCCAAAATATCAGATGTACAATAAAATATTGTGCACCTATTATAAAAGCTACTCTGTAATGAATGAAAGTTATTTATGCTTTATTGATAAAAGTTACCCAAAATAAAGTAAAAGTTTTTTATACAAAAGTTTTTGATAAAGATACAAAACAATGTAAAAATTACTTTTATCGTTTGTTGTACTCCTTGACAAATACTGAATGCTGAGCCAAAATGTTGTCTTGGAAAAAAAATACATAATCTTGAACATAAATTTAATTTTAATCGGCCTTTCATTTTCTATACAATGTCTTTTACAATGACCTTTTGTTTTTCTTGCATAAAAAAAATAAAAAATAAATAAAAAAAACAATAATCAATCCAAACAAGAGGAATAAAAGTTAAATTGAATTAGACATTTGATGGAAAATGGATAGATATAACATGTATTATAACTATTACTCATGTTTTAAATTGTAATATTCGTATTAACAATGCAATTACTTATGAATTTTTTTTAGAAAAACTAACATTTTGATTTAAAAATCGTGCATTGCTCATGTACTATACTAGATATACAACAATCATGTGCAATAATTTATGTTGTTTTATACATAATAATACTTTTAACTATAATAGTATGTGTATATAATATTATATTTTTTATAATATAAAAAAGTATACGTATATAATATAATATTTTATAACACGTGTCCTCCATACCAAGTGTAGTCCCAATCACCACTACACCAATTGGTTGTTGGTGTAGTGGTGATTGAGACTACACTTGGTAGGGAGGGCCAGTGTGCTCCCCTGCAACAACAATCGGAAGGGGAGTGGAATCTAATAACCTAGAACTGATCCTCAAATCTAGATTATCCCAAAGGGTGAACCGGATAGAACACCCAAAACTCAATGCATATATGACGGGAATTAACTTATCCTTTATCTATCTTATACAAAACTCCAAAGTCTATTTTTTTTTTCCAAAATATGATAATAACATTTGTAAATTTTTGTTAATATGAAAGATATAAACCTATCAAAATGTATATATAGTTAAATTGTTTAATAACTTATATCGAATGCGTAGTTTTATTAAAATTATTTGCATGTAATCATTAAATGTGTTGGATGTTGTGTAGCTATGCAATGTCCAAAACTTTAGTTGAGCGACTTTGATTTAGTGATTGTACAGTAAAAAGATATTGACTTTGATCTTGAAACCTAATAGTCTAATAAATTCTAAATAGAAAAATTAAAACAAAAGGAAATGAAAATAGTAAATGACTTTAAATATTGAAATAAACATAACCTTTTAAATCAATTTAGCGAATTCAAGAGACAATTTTAAGGCATTTAAAATTAAATGGGGGAAAATATATGTAAAAAGAACATTTTTAGATATATAAATGTTCATGCACTATTATAAGAGTTTTGTTAACCTTTTTATAATTAAGGTAGGGATAAATCTTAGTAATATATACTCCATATATTTTATTTATATAAAATTATCAGTATCCATACCTATATATGAAGTATTTGTGTCGTATACTATATTTAATCAGTTGTTAATTATATATATGACTATTATATAATATATAGTTTTTGGCACAATGCTTAACTTAGGAAAATATATGTTCTGGTAGGTCAAATATAAGGTTATTATTGTGTCTGTAGATTTAATGAGTGCGACGGGTAAATAAAACATGTATATATTAGATTGATTGTAGCTACTGATGCGGATGGTATGATAAGAAAATTTTAGTTTTTTCTCAACGGGAGATATAAATAAATTAGTCCACTTCTTATATAGCTATGTGGAGTATTATTCAATTATTTTTCAATTAATAAAATAACATTATAAAAAATTAAAAGAAATTCAAATAACATAAAATACTATTTAAATAACGTTCCTTTAATTTTTTTTTTATTGACCATTAGTACAAGTCCTTTAATAGTAAATGAATTACATTTGTTTTTATTTTTATTTTTCCTACGGGTTTAATAATTTGATTAAATTTATAATCCGTGCATCGCACGGGCACTATGCTAGTTATCTAATAAACAACCAACAACCAACAATTAATTTACCAAACACTTTTATAAACAGTCAGCTTAAACATCCAATTTCAAAAGCCATTATAAACAGCCAAACATTCCAGCTGGTCAAACAAGCCAAGTGAACCAGCCAACCGCCAACAGCCATTTGCCAAACAAGGCCTATATGTCACAACTAATACTAAAACATATTTTTATATGCAAGCAACAACATATAAACTATAAATGAGTAAGGAGCTTTAAATTTTGGGAAATTCTCATTGATAACACAATACTTTTTAATTTTCTCAGTAATAAATTGAGAAAAATCTTATTATCTTAGGTAAGCCTAAAGTTTTATATTAAGTTAATTATAACATAATGATAAAATTTAACTAGATATTTGACTATAGTTTTTTTTTTTAACATTTATTTTAGAAATATTTTTATTACAAAAAAATAACCCAATAACCATCCACCTCTCCGCCACCGCCATCCATGCCTATACCCAGCTCACTGTCGCCGGTAATCCGTGCTTCCCCACCCCTGGCAACGCCTAACCTCCCCCAGCCCCAATCGAACCACCGCCGACCGCACTAACCACCCCAAAAACCGGCCCCCTTCCCCGACGACCCCTCTCCCCCTGTTTGTCCGCCTAGAAATCCTAAACCCCACCCAAAAACACCAAAAAACCTAAACCCGTTTGAACAAAATACCAAACCTAGAAATTGGGTTCTCATCCCAATTGCAAAGCCGCCTCAACAATCAACAACAACTCGCAAGAACAATGCAAATCGCAATCGCCGACAATGAGAGGGAAGATTGAGGGGAACGTGACTTGTGGCCAGAGTTTGACGCGCGGATGGAAACATTTGATTGGGTTCGACGTGCGACTGTAAAGATAGAGATTGAGAAGGTCGGACGCCAGAGTTTAGGGGTTTGGGGGAGGTTAGGCGTCGCCGGCCGAGGATAGGGGAGATTGGGCGTCTCCGGCTGAGGTCTGGCCGCCAGCAGGGGGAAGGGCCGCTGGCGTCTAGGTTGGGTGGGGGAGAAGTTTGATTTTATTTTTTAAAAAACAATATTTTTTATTATAATTTAATTATTTAAAAAAAAAAACAATGGTTAAGGATTTGTATTAAAATAACACTTATCAATGGTAATGAAAAGTTTAGGTTTACTTGAGATAATAAGATTTTTCTCAATTTACCACTGAGAAAATTAAAGATAATAGTGTTACCAATAAAAATTTCCCTTAATTTTTTTACCCCATATATTTTTAATAATAATGCTCATTAATTTTCATGTTATGTTCATTTTCATTCTAATATTATGTTCATTTATATATGGGTAGATGCTCATTTTACGCATTATGTTGATCATGTCAGTTTTTATACTTTTTCATCATGTTCATTTTTATGTGTATATTGTTTCATTTTTTTGTACTTTTTCATGTACTACCTCCGTTTCAGAAAGTTTGACTCAGTTACTATTCACGTGGTCAAAATAACATAACTTTGACTACATTTTATGATTTATACAATCAAAATAAATTAACAAGTTTGATCTTATTAATTAGATTCCCCATGATAAATTTTTCAAATATCAAATTTTTATAATTTTTAATTATACATAACCAAAGTTGTTAATGGTCAAAGATGTTCATTGGAGACCGTGCAAATGCAATATGAGTCGAACTTTCAAGAACGAAGGGAGTATTATTTTTCATATCTTATAAAAGTATATGTGTAAAATGTTCAAATTTAGTATAAGTAAACCGCTTATTTAAATACAATACAACTTATAATAAATTTGATTTTCTTATCAAAGTCTTGTGCTCATGTAGCTAGGTACATAGTCAAGATATCGATAAATGTTTATATGAATTAAATTTTTAGTTCACTTTGATATAAAATATGTTCATTTTTTTTTAAGTACATGGTCAAGATATTGATAGATGTTTATGTTGAATTTTTAGTAGATATTTATTCGGATATGACAATAGTTACATTCAATCCCATTATTTAGATGCACACTCAAGATATTTATCAACTTTCTTTTGAATTTCATAAACTTTTGAAATTTCTAATTCAAGAATGTTCATTTTTATTTTGATAAATGTTCATCTATATATCTATCTATTAACCTATACTAAAAGCAAATCCTCAATGACACTTGTCTTACCTTGTGAAAATTTTTTCCATTTTTTTCCCTTTTTTTTCCATTTTTTTTTTTTTTGGCAAAATCTTTAAGTAACTATTTATATCTTATGATATTTTCTTTTCATATCGACAATCATATTCCACATACATTCAAATGAATTATTTCTAAATATATTTGTCAAAAATATTTAACAACCATGCATTGCACGGGATTTTGACCTAGTTAGTATATATGGTCATTCACATATTAGTAGACGCTCATTAGAATTCTGATCTGATAAATGTCCATATTTTTCCATATATATATATGTGTGTGTGTGTATTTACTACAGATTTAATAAGTAGTTTCAATAACAAATTGTAATATTCTATAGTTTTACATGGAAGTAAGTGTGTGATTCTTATAATAATTATAATTGAATTATATTTTAAGAAAGTAAGAATAATGTTCCAAAATTATGTTATAATTCAATTAAAATTGTTAATCTATAGTAAATGTTCATTAAAATTTAAACTTGTTATTAGGTGATTTTGGGCTAGTAAATATAATCTATCATGCAATATTGTGCATTTTTGATTAAATTCATGTTCATTTATATATGATCATTTTCACATTAATATATGTCCAATTAAATTTGATACATGTTCATTATTCTCCTTAATCCTTACATTACTTGTTCAATCTCATATTGAATATTCATGATTTGAACCTTAATACTTGTTCATTCTCTTAATAAAAAATGAAGAACTTTGTTCATTTTTTAAGAATGTGTTCATATTTGTATACAAAAATGAACAATTATGTGTACAAAAATGAACAATTAAAAAATACGTAATAATACTTCTATGGTCATTTGCATGATATTGAATTTACCATGAGTATTTATCACGTACTACACACAATTTTTTTCAATAAAATCTTAATAAGTGCAAAACAATATAAATTTAGTAATTTTTTTCATGTATAATTGTAGACATCATTCGATGTGCACCAACGTTAAAGCATGTGTGAATATGCTTGGCACTCTTAGGAAGTGGAAATTGACGTATACGATTAGGGACAAGGAAAGTAGGGAGCTGCCAACAAGTTTTTAAGAAACTTGTAAACTGTTCACGGATCATAAAAGGCAACCACGATAAAGGGACAACGATAGACAACAACGATTGACCCGTGAAGGTTACACCCCATTCATAATCCATGAGATTACTAACTCCATATGGTTCGGAACCACGAAAGGAGGATTGGGGATGATGGTACGAAGTGAGTCATGGAGTCACATTCTCCCGTATTGGCCTCTACTCGATTCTTATAGTGAAAAGTGATTCCTGCGATCTCAAAGGCATACAAACAAAATATTCAATTTGCTCCAAACTATTATTAGGCTAAATTGGTTAAATATTAATGCAACACATAATTCTAAAATATTTGTGATCACTTGAATTAAATAACAAGATTAAAAAGGAACCTAAACCGGTTTTCCAAATTATCTTATTAGGCGTGATTTTTAATTACATATTCCCTTTAACAATAGAATAAACATTAATATTGGAACCTAAACATGCAATATAGTGATCATAATAACAATAGAATAAACATTAATATTGGAAGCAATTTAACAATAATAGCGTTAGTCAAATCAAATATAAAATAACCCTAATCATGATACTAGCAATATTAAAATAAAATAAGAGTAATTAAATTAATTAATTACTCACATTCCGCACGTTCCTTTAAATTGCTACATCATGAATAAACTGTTAATAACTTCAATTAAAATATAAATTAAATTGAAAAAATTAAATTAAATAAAAAGTAGAGTTGTCCAAACCCTTAGTCAATTATACCTTTCATGCCTTGGTTTAAGTATAGAACTTTGGGTATTATATGGATTCCTTGGAGTGCTTAAGGAAGGAATAGTGAAAGAATGGGGAGGCTAGTGTTTAGGCTAAAGAGGGAGAAGTGAATTATTTGATGATCACGCTTGTTGATGATTGAAAAAAGGGAGATATGACCTCTATTTATAGAGAAAAAAAAGGGTCGAAAAAACAAGATAAGATCCGAATTAAATCGGAATAAAACTCGATAGACTGCAGTTTTTGCGGTTTTTGTTTTTATCATATATTTTGATCCAAATATCGGAATAAGATAAATAAGATGTCGTTGGAAAGCTATTGAAGTCTACTTTCTAACTCAATTAGAATCAGATTATAATATTTTTTAGAATAAAAGATATGGCCAAAATAGTGAGACGGTGTCAGTTTTGGATAGAGTTTGACATTTTATTCATATCTTTTCCGTTATAGCTCGGAATTGATATTATAATATATCATTGGAAAGATAATTTCAAGGGATATCCAACCATATAAAATTTGGATAAAAAAATATGAGGCACAAAAATAATATATGACTATCTTTGAACGTCTTTCAATTTGGATAGAAATAGGATTTTCAAAAAGAAAAGTTTTATTCAATTTCAAACTCTTTAATCTTATCTTTTCAAAAAGGATAATGTAAGGAGAGTGATCCCATCGTAAGGGATACTCTCCTTAAATACCCTTGGACACTTAAAAGCCTAGGACTTTACACTTGTTAGGGTGTAGTAGGATTTGAATTCCTGACTGTTTGGGGGACCTTGAATTAGAATTGATTCTATCATCACGCTTTTTTGTAAGAAACAAGTAGGAGTCGCCAATGAGTTTTAGGAAAAACTCATAAACCTCGTTCATGCCTTTCTTCCATGTGGAGTTCATGGAATAATTAGCACAAATCATAAGTTTACCCATGCCCAAATTGGTCTATAAACCAGAAATGAGTTCGGGAGCGAGGATACTAAGATAACGTTCCTTTTAGAGGGGAATCGTCATCCTAGCCCTAGTACGACCTCTACTAGCTCTTCCTTTTTTACAATTTCATCACCAAACAATATATGCAACGTGATACCTAAAACTATGTTAGCTGATTTTATTTACAAGAATTAATCACGTAGGAATTACATTGCAAAAGTCGATATTCTTATTTAATAATATCCGTGAAAGAACAATAAAATAAACACGATTCGCCTTGGCTTAAGTGATCAACAAACAATTATTTAATTCAATTCTAATCTTTATTTAACGCAAGATACTATGTGGAATTGATTAATTAATTATTTTAAAGGTGATCAAACAACACTAATTAATTAATTAAAGTCCTTTTAAACAAGAAAAAAGAAGGTGATTTAACTAAGTGCTCGGGAATTTACCACTTCTCTTTGCTAGATCTCCGTTTAGAACACTTATGGACTCCTTCTTGTTGGGAAACCTCCACCGTAGTAACAAAGTATCGAAAGGGTGAGTGTTTAGGACAAGAGGCTAGGTTGCACAAGTTCACAAGTTATTTCGCCAGAGTTTTAGGTTAATTTTCTGTCTGTTTAAGCCTCGATTTAAGCTCGTATTTATAGGGAATGATTAGGTTTAGGGTTTTGAGCATTCTGCCGCAGCAGGTGTCACGCGCAACAGATGAAATTGCGCGCGGCATCCCAGCGCAAGTTATAGAGTTGCGCTGCTATGTGCAGCGCAACTATTTGTCTTGCGCGCGGCTTTATAGTAAGATTCAATTTTATATTTTTCGTATAATTCCGAATAATTCTGAATCTTCCGCAGCGCAACTCTGCGCTGGGTGTCGTGCGCAACCGAATTAGTTGTGCGCGGCAGCCTAGCGCGACTTTGTAAGATGCGCGCGACTTTTTTTGCGGATCACTAAGTTTTAACCTAGGCGCTCCTAAATCCGTCATCATTAGGGTTTAAGCACGGGCTTAAGCCTAATTATGATCGGGTTTAGTTAATTAGACCTTTGTTTTGGCTTTTTCTTTAATTTGGGCAAGTCTTTTGTGTTTTGTGGCTGAACCAGTTATCCATAAGCATTCTTCACTTCAATCCAACACGAAGATGGTTTCATTGATCGTCATTGCACTTCCTGTCGGGACAAGAGGCCAAAAGTAGATGTCTACAGTTACCTGTCTATGGGTGCTTTTACGTAAAGCACCACCACGGAACGTCTTAAGGCACTCTTACGAAAAATGTTCAAAACGTATGCTTGGGGAAGGCACGCACAAAGCACGGTGTGCATGCAATATGATGCAAAAAACTAACAAAAAAGAAAATAAACTACAATATGCAAAGCAATTAAAAAGATTTTGATAATTTGCGTGCCATTACATCTAATAACGAGCAAAACCGTTCAAAAAATGATAAAACAGATCAAAATTAAAATCCCGGTCTTTTAGTTACCAGTATCCTCGCGCAACTCAGAAGGTTGCGCTGGCCAGGCGCGCACATCTTTCTGAGTTGCGGTGGTATGTCACGCGCAACATCTTAAGTTGCGCGCGACATTTATGTCAGTAAAGTGAAAAATCGCATACTCGATTTTCACTTCACCCTTTTCTCCTTCCTTTGCCATTTTCGACTCTTTCTCTATCTAGAAAGCTCGGTTTTTTTTTGCGATTTTTGAAGCTAAAGGAAGCTAATTTCGTCCTCAATTCATATTTGCCGTAATCCAAAGTAAGTTTTTTTGCTAAAATTTGCTCTTTTTTGCTGAATTCGAACGATTTTCGAATCGTTAAACCCCAAATTTCGAATTTGGGGGTTTTCGATTCGGATTATTTTTCTTGAAATTGTTTGCTCTATGTTGTTATGCTATGTTTAAGGAGTGTTTTGCAACAAATTTCATGAGAAATGGTTAAGTATTGAACCTTGTATGAGCATTTCTTTGTTCAAGTTTGTTCTTTGCAATTCTACTCGAATTAGGCTTGATTTTCTGCTATTTTGTTTGCCCATTTTGGTTATACTTGTTAATTATGCAACAATTGTAGTATTGGAACTAGCTTTGCTTCCATAATTAATATTTTGAAAATTTTGAATCTGAAAAAATGGCGCGAAGTGTATACTTAGCTTATTTTTTCCATATTCAAACTCCAAAATTGTTTGGTAGACGATAATTATGTTTATATTACTATTATTCGTCTAGAATTAGTTGATTCTTTGAGATTTTGGAATATAATCCCTTGAATGCTTAGTTGAAACTGGTATAGGATGGTTTTTGTAGGTGTTAAAAGCCCCCATCTACTGAGTTTAATTGCAGGTATCGTAGCCCCCAAGTATGGGTGGCGTTCGATTTTCGTGTTTTGCCCTACCGGTAGCCGTTATGCTGCCGAAATGGGTCTAGAATACGTATATTAGCTTAGTTTAGGAAATAAAATAAACTAATTAAAGAAATTTTATCTGTCATAGCATGGACTCGCCTCTGTTTGTCGATGCTGAGGAGGTTCTTGTTGGTCCGGACGAGGAAGTTTGCCCTCGGAAGAGGGTTACCCGTCCTCGAGAGGAGGTTCGAGAGCGATGCGTCGCGGCCAATCGACGTTGCCTGGAGGAGGTGGTTTGGGAGGCTCCTCCCAACTGGGACCCTAGGGTCCTTAAGTGGGACCCAGACCACCACGTTTCGATCAGAGGATGGCGCGACATCATGAGTTTTCCGCGCTTTCGTTTTTTTTCTCTTTTCTTTTGTATAACCGTTTTTTATTTTTATTCTTTTATTTAGAGTATGCCTAGCATGCGTTTGTACGACTCTGGTGACCTGCGAGCCCGTTTTGAGAGTTTGCCTGAGGTGGCAAAGGAGATTGTAGCACTTTCTGGGATTGACTCCCAGCTGGCGGCTCTTTGGAATTTATTGAGCCAGTCTGCATCGTCAGCTTTCCTCCGTGGATTATTGGAGTTTTGGTGGGATTCCACCAACACTTTCCACTTTCCATGGGGAGAGATGACGGTTACCCCTTTCGATTTCTCTATGATTACGGGTTTTCCTTTTGGAGGCGAGCCTGTAGTTATAGAGCTCGTTAAGGGGTCAGACGAGAGATTGCGCGACCTTGTGGGGGACCGTCTTGCGTCGGCCCTTCACGTGTACGCGCAATCTTGCCCGTACTCGGTTCTTGCCGACGAGTTGTCGGCTGAGGAGCTTGATCGGCAGTGTACACCTGAGCAGCTGTCTCGGATATACATTGCCCACATTCTTTCCGTCACCATCTTGAGTGATCGAGGAGAGCGTTTTGCCATTGGGTTACTTATTTGCCTCAGCGATTTGGGGTAAGTAGGTGACCTGAGTTGGGCGGAGGTGTCGTATGCCCGTATGCTTATGGCTATGGGCAAGGCGACCCGGGTCATGGATTCCGCTGCAGCTACCGAGGTGCCTCAGATCTCGCTTACATGGCATGGTCGTATCCTTGAGGTACGTGTTTTAAGCTTTTTCGGTTATTACTTTTGTTTTTTCCTTTAGGCTTTTCTTTTCTCGATTTCAGGCTTGGGGATACTCGTACCTGCCTTTCTTAGCCCCCAGGGTGCTTGGGGCTACTCGTTTTCCTATCGGCCATCGATTGGTCGAGATTAAAAGGAGACGAGCTACTTTTGCCAGAGGATTCTTTCGGCGACTCGTGCGTCGGTGAATATTCCAACTACATGTTCTCGTTTTGTTTTTGATTTTATTCATTTTCTAACAATTTTTCACGTGGTTGTGTTTTATAGATCGATCTCCGTCCTTGGAGTTTGATCGTTGGAGTCCCTGAGGTTATCCGGTCCGGCATGGTTCGTTGTCGTTTCCGGGCCCTCTATACGGGACTCTCGGTGTTCTAGAGGACCGATGCTTGGTTTTTAGGCGAGCGTGTTCTCTGGCAGCTTTTGTCCGAGGAGCCTTTGGTTCCTGCGGATCCCCTGATCCGAATGCTACGTCCGGACTTTCTGTCTACCGAGGATCGAGCTCAAGCGATCCTTGGTTATCCAGCGGAGCAGCTGGTGCTGCCGGATGCTTCTTATCCGGCTTTTATAGCATCCAGGCTGACTCCTTTTCCGGTCTTTGTTCCGGTTAGTACTCTAACTTTTTTTTTTTCGTGTTTCTATTTATTTTTCGGAATTTTGACCCTTTTATCGTTTTTTGTCACATGTATTTTTAGCGGGTCGAGTTAGGTGGTTGGGTGCCTCCTACAGCGGAGATCACGTATACCAATGCTGTCGGATCGGTAATTCGTGAGACCCTTCCAGCAGCCGAGGATGACGAGGGGATACCGTTCGTACCTGAGATGGTTGAGTAGGTATGCCTTTGATGTATATGTACTTAAATATTTCTATTTATTTTTTGTTTCATATACATTTGTTTACTAACTGTCCTTGTATTCTTGGAACAGGTTCCGCGGGAGACCGTGAACGGCATGGTGAGGACTTTACGCGCTTTCCGAGCTGCTTATCGGAGAGCCCTCGTGACTTTATCATGCCGTGATCATCGGATGGTCGCGGTAAGTTTTATTATATATTATTATTATTATTATTATTATTATTATTATTTTATTTTTTTTTATTATTATTTTTTTCTTTGGAACGAAGTATTACATTTTATGTATTAATCTTCGTTTTGGATTTTGCAAGATGTGCAGCAACCGTCTTGTAGTCGCCGAGCACCCTGATTCCTCTTGTACACATTTATATATATTTTTTTTAGGAAACTTATATATATATATATATATATATATATATATATATATATATATATATATATATATATATATATATATATATATATATATATATATATATATTTTTGTATTTTTTTTGTATGTATGACACATTTGTATATATGTCATTATTATTATTTATTATTTTTTTTTGTTTCCATGTGTACATTAATGCGAAAAATTTTCGAGGGAGGGAAAGGGTTCCCAACTTACCCCCCTCAAAAAAATAAACAAACTCAAAAAAGAAGGAAAAAGAAAATAAGAAAATAAAAAAGAAAATAAAGAAGTAGGAAAATAATAATAAAGAAAATAAAAATAAAAATAAAGTAGGAAAATAATGAGGAAAAAAGAAAATAAAAAGAAAATAATAAAATAATAAAAGAAAATAAAAGGAAAATAAGAAAGTAGGCAAGAAAAGGGACACAAAGTGTTAAAAGGCAAGCGTATGATTCGTCTTAAGATCTCGTGAAGATTCCGTCATTATATGAGCTAAAATACGGAAATTAACCCAACTTACATGCCGCGTCAGGGGAGACGCGCACAACTGCGTGAGTTGCGCGCGGCTGTCGTGCGCATGTAATTCTATTGCGCGCGCCACTTGTTAGTGAACTTTCCTTTAAGCCAAAATGCCAAAAATTTGCCCCTCTTGGATCTATTTAGATGTGGTTTTGTGTAGGCTTTTGATCATCTCGCATTCATTCGCTTAGTAACATAAGAAATTAAAAAGAATTAATCTCTCTAAACTCTTATTCTCTCTCTTTTTTTTTTGAACAATGGTGAAGACCTTTGAACAACGTTTGAAGCAATGGGTCACTTCCCTTTCAACCGAGGACAAACTAGCTTTCAAAATTTACCACTTAGACCCTTTATTGAATTATATGCAATTAGTGGTTAACTTTGATTATCTTCACGCCGCAGTCAACCATTGAGACTCTAACCACCATCTTTTCTTGATTAGAGGGGACGAAATTGTCCCCCTTCCTTGTGAGTTCGAGGCCTTGCTAGGTTTCCCTACAAAAACTCTCCCTATGACTTATTCGCCTACCTTGTCGGATCCCAAACCTATATTCCAAAGATTTTTTGGCTTGTCCAACAATGATATGACTAACATAGGAACTGAAGAAGGCGTGAACTTAATTCAATTTATTGAACACTTCGTCGCCCCTCGTGACAACATGACTAAACAACGCTTTAAAATTCGTGCTTTATGTTATTGTCTTGTTGTTAATTGTTTACTTAGGACAGGCAAAGAATACGGAGATTATTCAATGGTGTCCATAGTAGAGCAAATAGAGGGATGTCATGGACCCGCTCCTTTGGTTTTGGCGGATACCGTTCTGTGCTTGAATCGCCTTAGAGGAGATCCTAACGAAAACAGTTTCACGGGAAGTCAACTCCTATTACACGTATGTTTTTTTTTCGGCGTTTTTCAGCGCAAGTCAAGAAGTTGCGCTGGCATGACCAGCGCAATCTTCTTCGTTGCGCGCGGAGGGTGCGCGCAACTGGTTTAGTTGCGCGCGCCACCTGCTTGTGTAAAAAATTCGCAAACTATTTTTTTTTCTTTTCAAATTTGGCTCATAGAGCGTTTAAAATTTGTTGATCAGCCACAAAACCTTGAGGCTAATGGAGTAAAGACATTCCCTAGACGTCAAATCCTTTATAAGCATAAGAATGAATAGGAATGGATGTCGTTTTTCTGTCATGGGGTTCCTAACATACGTTTTGTGATTCCTTGGTGGAACATAAATAGTATGATTGGAAATAGTCTCAATTTCCCTTACATTAGGCTTTTAGGCCTATCTAGTACTACTTATAATTTTCCTTGTAGGGTGATGAGACAATATGGGATGAGACAATTTATTCCTCCGCAAGATTGTGATGCCCCTAAAGATGTGACTTTTAAACTCGAAAGGATTGCTCGTTAGATGGAATCTTGGTCAAGTCTTCCTAGGTGGGTAATACAAAATTCTCCCGCGAGTATTACATTATCTTCCTTTTACAAGGCTTGGATGAATGCGGCGGATAAGGGTGAATTAAACAAGGCTAGATCAGATCTCAACTTCAAGCCGCCACCGCTCGCAATCCACCTAAGCCTTTGATGCATTCAACCATTAGTACTCCTCCTAGTGGCCAAAACAAAGGAGTGAGAAGAAAATTAGACTTCTCATCTCCTAAGGCTCGTTCGAAGGAAACAAAAAGGAAAACTCCCTCCAAACCTGCGCAACAAGGTGTGAAGATCAAAGAACCTTCACCAAATACTCGCAAGAAAGCTCCAACAGTCAAAGGGAAAGGAAAACAGGTTGCAAAGGCCCCAATCCCTAAATTGAAAAATAATGTTTGGGTGAAGAAGAAAAGTGTAGGGGAAACCTCCAAGGTTTCTGAAAATGCTGCGATGGAAACTACTCCTCCATCATCTGTGATAATTGAGGACATAGTAAAACCTTAGAGTGTTACACAATTTTATTATTGTTTTTTTTTCAAATAAAGTGTAATCACTACTATGTTTTTTTTTTGTTTACTATCTAGTTCAATAATGTCTCTCCTTTGAATTTTGAATGAAATAAAAAGAGCTTTATATTTTTATATTTTGATATGACCGAATCATAAAGATTGCCTACATATTCGCATTACGAAATAAGGTCTTTGCGTAGTTCTATTTTTTTTAAAATATTATTATGCATTTTTTTTATTTTTTCTTTAATCTCTTAGATAGAAATTAAATGAAAAAATTAATCAAACCTTGTTTAAAAGAATTAAATCAAAGTTTAATTTTATTTTCCGAGTATATGTTATATTTAAGAAACACCCTTATTTTGCCGTAAGTAGAAATCATGACTTCATTCAAACGCAAAAATTCGGGTTTGCAGTTTGTCATCAGGTGGCGCGCGCAACAAAATCATTTGCTCGTGACACCCGCACGCAACAAAATCAGTTGCGCGTGACACCCGCACGCAACTATTCCAGTTGCGCGTGACACCTGTGCTACGAATGTCTCGAAAAAAAAATTTATTTTAAAAATTCGTATTGTTACCCCCCCAAGTGTGAAGATTTTTTCGTAATGTTCGAAAAAATTTGAACATTTAGAACGGTTTATTATTTCTAAATTACCCCCCAAGTGTTATGTATTTGAGCGTGTTATTCGGTAAAATGCGTAACACTTAGAATCTTTCAATTGAATGCTAATTAAAATTGGTTGTATGAGTGAACGAGTTTTATCCGGATTTCATATGTAATATTTCTTAAGGCGATCAATGTTTATTAATTGGCGAATTTTATCTCCTCCAATATCCATTAATTTGACGGCTCCTCCTAATAGGATTTCAATTACGTGGTAGGGACCTATCCAATTAGGTTTGAATTTCCCTCTTGGATCGGTTGGTGGACACCTAACCTCCTTTAGTACAAAGTCACCTTGTTTTATATTTCTAGGTTTTACTCTTTTATTAAAATGACGCGCAATGCGCCTTTGGTAGACTTGTACATGATGCAAAGCTCTTGAAGTCTACATTAAAAGGTATACTTGTACAATTAATGATGCATGGAGGGGTTCCATATTCGTGGTTGCCTTTTATGATGCGCATGGGGTTCCATATTCGTGTAACCTTTGGTAGACTTTTATGATCCGTGGAGGGGTTCCAATTACCATTGATGCCTCACCCATGCGCATTCAAGTTATTGATACTCCCATCGTCCATGTCGAACATGACCAGGAAGATGAAGATCTCTGGGGGTTTTCGTTGGATGATGTTTTCAAGATCGAAGAAGAGGAGAAGTGTCACCTCGACTTTGATCCTTATTCAAACACCAATGTCAATGCCATTATGAAGAAGCAAGAGCGTTTCCCTAGTATGACCGTCGGACTCAAAAGAAAATGGCTGAACTTTGGGGCCATCCAAGTGCACTTAAGAAGGATACCTTTGGCTTGGGATTCAAGCCAAAAAAAGAAGATGTGAAACAAGATCTCCTGAAAATGAAGGCTCGCAATAATGCTCGAACCATGAAGACGGAAATGGCCATGGACCCATATCCCTTCACCCTCAATGGCCAGTACATCAAAGAAGGGGAAAACTTCCCATGCTATGAATTCCATTAGCCTTTCGTCCACGATGGGAAGCGTGAGCTAAGTTTCGTGATGTTCCTTGATTGTGACTTCGTCGATGAAGGCAATAAGTTCTTCACAACTGAGAAACCAGCTAGTCCAAGCACTGATGATATGAACAATAATCTTCTTTTGGAACTAGAAAAGAATGAACCCAAGCATGTCTGCAATGACAATTCTGAGCTCATTCAAGCTGTCATATCAAGCAAGGATTTTGACCCCACTAAGTTAATCATCCCGGCTGATAATGTTTCAAAGGGATGGCGCAAGACGGTGAAGATCACTAAGCCAAGTGGAGAGAAGTTGGAAGTGACCACTGGCGAAGGTCCTATGTTTGATGAATCTGAGTCGTCTGGGTCCGAGTCCGAGTCTGAGTCTAAGTCTGTAGACGAGTCTTTAGGATCTGAGGCCGACCCCCTTTATACTATAGAGTCTAATGTAGTTCCCCTTAATGTTGAGTCTCTTGTTGAGTCTCCTCTTTCTATCCCAAATAATTTCGGCAAGGTCGCAGCTGACCTTGCCCTCCTTGATGTAATGACCAATGAATTCAATGAAATGAGTACCTTTGCTTACGATGCGTGTCATTCCCCTAATCCAGATCAATATTGCTTTGCTAATGATAAAAATGACAAAGAAATAATAAAAGCAATGAAAGAACACGAAAATAAAACGATAATCATTGAAGATACAGAAACAGTTAATATTTCCAATGATACGACTACCAAAGAAGTAAAAATTGGATTAACACTAAATCAAGACGAACGCAAAGAGCTAATTAACTTGCTTAGTGAATTTGTTGATGTATTTGCTTGGTCATACCAAGATATCCTAGGAATTGACAGGGATATAGCTCAGCATACAATACCACTCATTCCAGGTATGAAGCTTGTCAAACAAAAGCTGCGCCGTATGAAACCAGATGTGGCTCTCAAAATCAAGGAAGAAATCAGAAAGCAATTGGCTGCAGGTTTCATCAAATCCAGTTCCAAAGAAGGATGGAAGGGTCAGAATGTGTATTGATTATAGGGACCTTAACAAGGCAAGCCCGAAAGATGGGTTCCCTCTACCTCACATTGACCTTCTGGTCGATAACACAACAAATCATGCACTCCTAGAAGAAGTTCTCGAGGGATTGTGATTCGGCAAACTACTTGGATATGTGATTAGTTCTCGAGGGATTGAAACAGATCCCACAAAAGTTAAAGCAATCATGACCATGCCACCACCCAAGACTGAGAAAGAAATACGAGGTTTCATTGGAAGGCAGCAATATATAAGTAGGTTCATATCAAAGCTCACGGCGATATGTGAACCTATATTTAAGAAGCTTAAGAAAAATGTTCCAGTCACATAGGATGATGATTGCCAAAAATCTTTCGACAAAATCAAAGAGTACCTAGCAAACCCACCCGTGCTAGCGCCAGCAATGCTTGACTTTCCTCTTCGACTCTACCTTACGGTCACAAGAGAAACGATGGGGGCAATGCTAGCACAAGAGATCGAAAGCAAGGAGAATGCAATTTACTATTTGAGCAAGAAGCTTCAAGGATATGAGACGCGGTATACACCACTTGAAAAGTTGTGTCTCGCGCTTGTGTGGGCCGCGCAGAAATTAAGACATTACATGCTCACTCATACAGTTCATGTCGTGTCCAAGATGGATCCTCTCAAGTACTTGTTCGAAAAAGCAACACTCAATGGCAGATTATCAAGGTGGATAGTCAACCTTGCTTAGTTTGACTTGAAATTTGTACCACAAAAAGCTATCAAAGGTTCTACGGTTTCTGACTTCTTAGCAGATTTTCCACTAGAAGAAGTTGAGAAAGAAGAAGATGAGTATGATTTCCCTGACGAAGATTTACTCATGACCGAAGATGATAGCTGGACGCTCTATTTCGACGAAGCCTCAAACCAAAAGGGTTGTGGTGTAGGAGTCTTGCTTGTATCACCCAATGAAGAGCATATCCCAATTTCCATGAAGCTCGACTTTGATGTCACCAACAATGCCGCAGAGTACAAGGCATGAATTTTGGGATTAGAAATAACTGTGGCCTTGGGAACTAAGAAGCTCAGAATCTACGGTGATTCATCACTAATCTTTAACCAGATCTCCAAGAGATGGAAGATGAGAAGTGAAAGTCTCGCTACGTATCAAGCTCATCTAGAAACTCTCACGGAGCAACTAGATGAAGTGGAATATACGTACTTGCCTAGATAAGAAAATCAGTTTGCCGATGCGCTGGCTAAGTTAGCATCAATTGTGCGAATTCCAACAGACACAATCAGAATTCCATTGACCATAGAAAGAAGATATGAGCAGGATTACGTTCATGCACTTGATGACGAACAAGAATCACAAGAAGAAGATGAAGATCCATGGTATACGGATATCCTTAATTACATGACCAAGGGAAAATACCCTCCTAACACTGATAAAAGGGAACGTCGTGCTTTGAGGCTCCTGGCCTCACAATATGTGCTCATCAGGGGAGAAGTCCACAAAAGGTCAGCACTAGGGACAAATCTCTTATGCATAGCTAAGAAAGAAGCACACAAAAACCATGGAATACCTTCATGCCGGTATATGTGGAACGCATATGAATGCTAAGATGTTAGTCCAAAAGATTCAACGACAAGGTTATTATTAGACTACTATGGAGAGAGATTGTCACGAATACGTCAAGAAATGTATGAAGTGTCAAGTCTACACAAATTTGCAGCACGTTCCACCTTCGCTTCTCTACACATATACTTCTCCATGGCCTTTCTTTACTTGGGGTTGTCAACATCATTGTAAAGATAACGCCACCAGGACAAGGTGGACATGAGTTCATCCTTGTAGCAATCGACTACTTCACCAAATGGGTCAAAGCTGCCTCATATGCTAAGCTCACAGCAAAACATGTAGCTCAATTCATTGAGAAAATATCATATGCTGTTATGGGGTGCCTCATGAGATGATCAGTTATAATGGGACGCATTTCCAAGCCGAGTGCGCAGACCTATGAAAGAAATATCTTATTAAGCATCACAGATCATCACCCTACAGGCCACAAACAAATGGTGCGGTTGAATCAGCAACCAAAAATGTGAAACTATCATCGAAAAAATGACGGAAAATTACAAAGATTGGCCAAGTAAGATACATTTCGCCCTTTGGGGTTATCGAACCTCTGTTCGTACATCAACGGGGGCTACCCCTTTCTCTTTGGTCTATGGAGTTTAAGATGTACAACCAATAGAGCTCGAAATCCCTTCTCTCCGAATCGCGTTGGAAAGCCAACTAGATGAAGTCGACTGGATTAGAGCAAGAGATGATGAACTAGTCTTACTTGATGAAAAACGCTTGGCAGCTTTGCATCATGTCCAAACCTAATTACAGCGTATGGCATGACATTTCAATAAAAAAGTCAAGATTAGGAACATCAAGGAAGGTGACTTGGTGCTTAAGGCATTCGCAAAAATTGTGTTGGATCCAAGAGGAAAGTTTAGACCAAACTGGTCAGGTCCATAAATTTTTAAATCCATTTTGTCTGGTGGAGCGGCACAATGGGTAGACATGGACGGTAACGGTTTCCACAATTTAACCAACTTGGATCAACTCAAGAAATTTTATGCCTAGTTGCATGGGTTCATTACCCGATAGAGCTACGTTTGGCATGATTCCTTTTTAAGGATACGTAGGTAACCCCTCAAGGGGGCCCGACCACTTTTAAAAATAAAATCCTTCCTCCGTCGACGAAGTACAACACACAAGACTGCAAGAAACTCATACATCAGCATACGCCGCGCCACGTCAGCATCCACCGTAAGACGACAAAATACCCTATGGCACGGCAACAAAAAAAATAAAAAAAATTCCGTGCCACGTCAGCATCCAACGCGCCGCGGGAATGGTTACCGTGTCACGGCAATTTTCACCGTGGCACGGTGGATTTCTAGAAAAAAAAACCAGCCTCACGGTATTTTACAGTGTGACGCGGTGGATTTTTCCGTGGCGCAGCAAAACTGGACTTTGCGAATTCTGTTATTTTATTCGACGATTGTTATTATTCTTCCATTGCGTCCGACTTCTTGCCTCGGATAAAAAAAAAAGAGTCATTGTAATTTTTATTTAAGGCGAAAATAAATATGCTATTATCATTGAAATAAATGTAACTACAATTATTGGCATCATGCACCTTATTTAAAAGTTAAAAATTTAAATCATATAAGCAAAGCAATATTGTTCTAATCCTTCTTCTCTTTAGGAACCTCTTTCTCTTTTTCAACTAGGTCAGCCTTCACCATTAATGTGTCTTTTGTAGCCCGAACCGTCACACCCCTAGTTGAACTTTCACCCCTTTCACCTTTCTTAGAATACTTCGATTGCTTCTCTCTATAAACCATCTTTTCCTTAGCCTTTCCTTTCACATAATTTTTCTTTTTAGGCATTATAGGAGTCTTAAACTCAATTCCTTGTGTTCTCGGACCTAGACAATCTTTAGGAGGCGCCTTCTTACTTCCAAGACGTCCCTTCACATCAAAGTTGCGTGATCCAACTCAATCCCTTCTACTTCTAGGATTCAACCATGCCTTGTATGCACTAGATAAGGGAGGAGGAGCTTGTTACTCGCAAAACGGTCCACAAAGTTCTTCCAATACAAAAATTCTCGTACTTGTGAACGTTACTTTCATGCAACGATACTTCACGAGGACTATCGTTATAGCGTGGAACTACTTGTTCAAGTCCATATTGTCGCATCAATCGAGACGGACAATAAAAAGTCAACTTTGAAATACTAGGAACGCGACAATACGGAGTTTCATTCGTGCCAACCATCCTAGTAAGCCTCCACTAAGGCACCACCCATCGAACGGAAAATTCTCTCTTTGCAAAGAAGACCTTCCAATCATCATATGACATGTTTGCTGAGTAATTCTTCTTCTTACGGACCAGATCATTGGGACCATACTTTTCAATATCGTCGGGGGCTTCAAAAAGTTCTTAACGCTCCATCAACCAAATCTGCAAAATAAAAAAAATTAGTCGGAAAAAAACAATCAGAAAACCACCGTGACACGGCAGAATGCACCGTCTCACGGCAGGCAAGCACCGTGACACGGTGCCTGCTATGTGTCACGGGGGCTAATTGGAGTGCGTTTTTACCTTCAACAGTACTAGGGAGCCCTTCCTGATGGCTTTCCGGTCAACTTTTGCTTCGTCAAGACCGCGCAGAGTTTCTATAAGGCAAGTAGGCATAGGAGATCTCCCAGATTCAAGATGTTCAAGCACAGACGCTAAACAAGTATGTCCTACCCTACCGTTTGCAAATAAAAGCTTGCTAAACATGCAAAAAATATAATCCCTTCTACAGTATACATGATAAGACTCAGAGACGGGACGATTGAAATACAAGTTTGCAAGATTTTCTAAATCTACTTTATTACCACACGCAATTTTATTTAATTCTGGATATGTGAGATTCAGATGGCGTTCAATGTCTTGGTAATAATACTTCCGTAGGGTAGGCATTGCAATGAGATTTCTGGCAAGAAAACCAAAGATGGCACCGAATTCCTCTGGCAGGGGACAGATTTCATCATAATCAAATTTGAAACAATGTGTTTCTAGACTCCAATAATCTAAAGGTGCCCTAAGAAAATCATGTTGAATTGCTACATGCGTCAAGGCTAATAAGCCTCTGACATGAAACAATTCCAGCTCTCTTTTGTCAGCATTGGTCAAAGAGTAAGACCAGTCGCGCAATGCATTATCAAATTCTTAGACATTATTATTGAAATATGAAATTCTAATTATTTTATGTTTTGTAATTATGCATATCACGGATAAACTGGTCCTCTTTTATAGCCAAAACGCTTGGAAATACTCAAAATCTATCTTTCTATGCGCGCAAACTACACCGCTGCAGAATACGCGCACCGTGACACGGGAAATTCCACCGTGTCATGGGAAATTTTGCCGCGACACGGCATGCTTTGCCGTGACACGGTGTACACTGCCGTGTCGCGGTGCCCACGCGTCTTCATATTTTTATCCTTTACCTATTTTTTATCCGGATTTTTATTGTTTTGTCTTCACCGTTTATCTTCTGATTCTGTTTTTCGAGAATTTCGTTCCTAATAAAACTCTCCATTTTTAATTTTTTTTTAATTTTGTTTATTTATTATTATCTTTATTTTTATTTTGGGGAACTTGTAAAACTTGTCCCATTTTCATTTTTATTTTTATTTTTATTTTGGGGGAGTTGTAAAACTTGTACCATTTTCTATTTTATTTCTCGGGGAAATTGTAAAAATTTGTCCCATTTTTCATTTTCTTTTTTCTTTTGGGGAAGGTCGGTGCCCTCCACTTACGATTTTTTTTACATCAGTTCATCGGGTTTGGACCAAAAACGCTCATGGCAATAAGGGTTTATCCGAGTTATTAAATCCACCCAAACCATGGAGTCAAGTTCGATTTCATCACGAACTCGCAGAGCCGCCCGTTGGCATACACCCTCAAGGGAGGCTGCCTTGCTAACGCGTCCAAACTCTTAACCATGGTACCCTTTTTGACACCCAAAGCTTGACCAATAGTTGAACATAGTTCTTGACCTTAAGTTGCGAACTCTTTTTACATCATCGTGACTAAATGCTACGTGGTAGGGGTGAGAAAACCGGGTACCCGGTCAAAATTTTAGGACCCGGACCCGGTATTGGTTGAAACCGGGTCCTAAAATCCGGAATCGGAATTGGAATTGGAATTGGTTTAACCGGGTCCTAAACTTTACGGTCACAAGAGAAACGATGGGGGAAATGATAACATAAGAGATCGAAAGCAAGGAGAATGCAATTTACTATTTGAGCAAGAACCTTCAAGGATATAAGATGCGGTACACACCACTTGAAAAGTTGTGTCTCGCGCTTGTGTGGGCCGCACAGAAATGAAGACATTACATGTTAACTCATATAGTTCATGTCGTGTCCAAGATGGATCCTCTTAAGTACTTGTTCGAAAAAGCAACACTCAATGGCAGATTATCAAGGTGGATAGTCATCCTTGCTTAGTTTGACTTGAAATTTGTACCACAAAAAGCTATCAAAGGTTCAGCGGTTTCTGACTTCTTAGCAGATTTTTCACTAGAAGAAGTTGAGAAAGAAGAAGATGAGTATGATTTCCCTGACGAAGATTTACTCATGATCGAAGATGATAGCTGGACGCTCTATTTCGACGGAGCCTCAAACCAAAAGGGTTGTGGTGTAGGAGTCTTGCTCGTATCACCCAATGAAAAGCATATCCCAATTTCCATGAAGCTCGACTTTGATGTCACCAACAATGCCGCAGAGTACGAGGCATGAATTTTGGGATTAGAAACAATTGTGGCCTTGGGAACTAAGAAGCTCAGAATCTACGGTGATTCATCACTAATCTTTAACCAGATCTCCAAGAGATGGAAGATGAGAAGTGAAAGTCTCGCTACGTATCAAGCTCATCTAGAAACTCTCACGGAGCAACTAGATGAAGTGGAATATACGTACTTGCCTAGATAAGAAAATCAGTTTGCCGATGCGCTGGCTAAGTTAGCATCAATTGTGCGAATTCCAACAGACACAATCAGAATTCCATTGACCATAGAAAGAAGATATGAGCAGGATTACGTTCATGCACTTGATGACGAACAAGAATCACAAGAAGAAGATGAAGATCCATGGTATACGGATATCCTTAATTACATGACCAAGGGAAAATACCCTCCTAACACTGATAAAAGGGAACGTCGTGCTTTGAGGCTCCTGGCCTCACAATATGTGCTCATCAGGGGAGAAGTCCACAAAAGGTCAGCACTAGGGACAAATCTCTTATGCATAGCTAAGAAAGAAGCACACAAAAACCATGGAATACCTTCATGCCGGTATATGTGGAACGCATATGAATGCTAAGATGTTAGTCCAAAAGATTCAACGACAAGGTTATTATTAGACTACTATGGAGAGAGATTGTCACGAATACGTCAAGAAATGTATGAAGTGTCAAGTCTACACAAATTTGCAGCACGTTCCACCTTCGCTTCTCTACACATATACTTCTCCATGGCCTTTCTTTACTTGGGGTTGTCAACATCATTGTAAAGATAACGCCACCAGGACAAGGTGGACATGAGTTCATCCTTGTAGCAATCGACTACTTCACCAAATGGGTCAAAGCTGCCTCATATGCTAAGCTCACAGCAAAACATGTAGCTCAATTCATTGAGAAAATATCATATGCTGTTATGGGGTGCCTCATGAGATGATCAGTTATAATGGGACGCATTTCCAAGCCGAGTGCGCAGACCTATGAAAGAAATATCTTATTAAGCATCACAGATCATCACCCTACAGGCCTCAAACAAATGGTGCGGTTGAATCAACAACCAAAAATGTGAAACTATCATCGAAAAAATGACGGAAAATTACCAAGATTGGCCAAGTAAGATACATTTCGCCCTTTGGGGTTATCGAACCTCTGTTTGTACATCAACGGGGGGCTACCCCTTTCTCTTTGGTCTATGGAGTTGAAGCTGTACAACTAATAGAGCTCGAAATCCCTTCTCTCCGAATCGCGTTGGAAAGCCAACTAGATGAAGTCGACTGGATTAGAGCAAGAGATGATGAACTAGTCTTACTTGATGAAAAACGCTTGGCAGCTTTGCATCATGTCCAAACCTACCAACAGCGTATGGCGCGACATATCAATAAAAAAGTCAAGACTAGAAACATCAAGGAAGGTGACTTGGTACTCAAGGCACTACGCAAAAATGTGTTAGATCCAAGGGGAAAATTTAGACCAAATTTGTCAGGTCCATACATTGTTAGATCATTTTTTTTCCTGACAGAGCGGCACAATTGGTAGACATGGATGGCAACGGTTTCCACAATTTAGCCAACTTGGATCAACTCAAGAAATTTTATGCCTAATTTCATGGGTTCATGACCCAATAGAGCTACGTTTGGCTTGATTCCTTTTTTAAGGATACGTAGGCAACCCCTCAAGGGGGCTCGACCACTTTAAAAAAAATAAAATCCTTCTTCTGTCGAGCTAAAATCAAGACAACAAAATGGAGCTAAAATAACACACAAGACAACAAAACGGAGCTAAAATCAAGAAAATCATACATTACGCCAGTTCAGCATCCACCGCAGGATGGCAGAATACCCCGTGGCATGGCAATAAAAAAAAAGAAAAAAAAATGCTGTGCAATTTTCACCGTGGCACGATGGATTTCCAAAAAAAGAAAGCAGACAATCCCGCGTCACAGTATTTTATAGTGTGACGCGGTGGATTTTCCCGTGGCGCGGCAAAACTGGACTTTAAAGTCGGCAAAACAAGTAACAATTTAACCAACTTGTTCAATAATTTTTATTATTCTTCCATTGAGTCCGACTTCTTGACTCGGATAAAAAAAAAGTCGTTGTAATTTTTATTTAAGGCGAAAATAAATATTCTATTATTATTAAAATAAATGTGACTACAATTATTGGCATCATGCGCCTTATTTAAAAATTAAAAATTATAAGCAAAGCAATATTGATCTAATCCTTCTTAACTTTAGGAACCTCCTTCTCTTTTTCAACTAGGTCGGCCTTCACCATTAATGTGTCTTTTGTAGCCCGAACCGTCACACCCCTAGTTGAACTTTCACCCCTTTCACCTTTCTTAGAATACTTCGATTGCTTCTCTCTATAAACCATCTTTTCCTTACCCTTTCCTTTCACATAATTTTTCTTTTTAGGCATTATAGGAGTCTCAAACTCAATTCCTTGTGTTCTCGGACCTAGACGATCTTAAGGAGGCGCCTTCTTACTTCCAAGACGTCCCTTCACATCAAAGTTGTGTGATCCTACTCAATCCCTTCTACTTTTAGGATTCAACCATGCCTTGTATGCACTAGATAAGGGAGGAGGAGCTTGGTTACTCGCAGAAACAGTCCACAAAGGTCTTCTAATCCAATAAGTCTCGTACTTGTGAACGTTACTTTCATGCAACGATACTTCACAAGTACTATCGTTATAGCGTGGAACTACTTGTTCAAGTCCATATTGTCGCATCAATCGAGAAGGACAATAAAAAGTCAACTTTGAAATACTAGGAACGTGACAATATAGAGTTTCATTCGTGCCAACCATCCTAGTAATCCTCCACCAAGGCACCACACACCGAATGGAAAATTCTCTCTTTGCAAAGAAGACCTTCCAATCATCATATGACATGTTTGCAGAGTAATTCTTCTTCCTACGGACCAGATCATTAGGACCATATTTTTCAATATCGTCGAGGGCTTCAAAAAGTTCTAAACGCTCCATCAACCAAATCTGCAAAAAAAAAAAATCAGTTGAAAAAAAAAGCAGAGAGCCACCGTGACACGGTAGAATGCACCGTGTCACGGCAGGCAAGCACCGTGACACGGTACCTGCTATGCGTCACGGGGGCTAATTGGAGCGCGTTTTTACCTGCAACAGTACTAGGGAGCCGTTCCTGATGGCTTTTCGGTCAACTTTTGCTTCGTTAAGGCCACGCAAAGTTTCTTCTAGGCAAGTAGGCATAGGAGATCTCCCAGATTCAACATGTTCTGGCACACAGACGCTAAACAAGCATGTCCTACCCTACTGTTTGCAAATAAAATCTTGCTAAACATGCAAAAAAATATAAGCCTTTCTACGGTATACATGATAAGACTTAGAGACGGGACAATTGAAATACAAGTTTGCAAGCTTTTCTAAATCTACTTCATTACCACACACAATTTTATGTAAATCTGGATCTGTCAGATTCAGATGTCGTTTAAAGTCTTGGTAATAATACTCACGTAGGGTAGGCATTACAATGAGATTTCTGGCAGGAAAACCAAAGATGGCACCAAATTCCTCCGGCAAGGGACAGATTTCATCATAATCAAATTTGAAACAATGTGTTTCTGGACTGCAATAATCTAAAGCAACCCTAAGAAAATCTTGTTCAATTGCTACATGCCTCAAGGCTAATAAGCCTCTGACATGAAACAATTCCAGCTCTCTTTTGTCAGCATTGGTCAAAGAATAAGACCAGTCGCGCAATGTATTATCAAAATTCTAAGACATTATTATTGAAATATGAAATTCTAATTATTTTATGTTTCGTAATTATGCATATCACGAATAAACTGGTTCTCTTTTATAGCCAAAACGCTTGGAAATACTCAAAATCTATCTTTCTATGCGCGCAAACTACATCGCTGCAGAATACGCCATCGTGACACGGGAAATTTTGCCGCAAAACAGCGTGCTTTGCCGTGACACGGTGTACACTGCCGTTTTGCGGTGCCCACGCGTCTTCATATTTTTATCCTTTACCTATTTTTTATTCGGATTTTTATTGTTTTGTCTTCACCGTTTATCTTCTAATTCTGTTTTTCGAGAATTTTGTTCCTAATAAAACTCTCCATTTTTTTATTTTTTATTATTTTTATTTTTATTTTTATTTTTATTTTGGGGAACTTGTAAAACTTGCCCCATTTTCATTTTTGTTTTTCTTTTTATTTTGGGGGAGTTGTAAAACTTGTCCCATTTTCTATTTTATTTCTTTTGGGGAAATTGTAAAATTTGTCCCATTTTTCATTTTCTTTTTTCTTTTGGGGAAGGTCGGTACCCTCCACTTACGATTTTTTTTTTTGCGTCATACAGAATCACACACAATGAGTCTCAAGCACACACTAATACACACTAATAAATGCATAAAATGTGAATAAATTATACAAAATCATGATGCATAAACAGTGTCAAGTGTCATCAACCAAAGTACATAATAAAAACCCTCGGTCAAAAATCTGTAGAACTAGAAGAGTGAGGATTAGTATCATCTCCAGCCTACGAATACGGGAACGACGAACCAAAGAGTCCCTCCATCATCCGGGTACGAGGAGTAGCATCCCTACTAGTTCCTATAGCTCAAGTAGCAAACAAACTCAAAGCAAGACCTGTCCAACTAGCAAACGACGTAGACTGACTCCAGGAGGTAGGAAGCGTAGGTGGAGGCATCGTCCCAGTCAATGGAACTGAAAATAAGCCCTACACCGGTGGAGGAAGCGGCCTAGACAATGGAACTGAGTATAAACCCTGGTCCACAGGGGTAATGACTGGCTTGAACTCTGGCTGTGAAGGCTGGGAAGATGAAGGCCGCTACCACTGACCCTGAAAATGCTGGAATGGCTGAGAAGGCTGAGCTGCTGCCACTGAGCCTCCTGAAACGACTGAGAAGGCCGAGGCTTCCGCTGAGACTGAGAATGCCGACGAACCTCAAGAGATCGTCTACCGCGACTAGGCTCCCCCTCGTTCGAGCCTCCGTGCCTCGAGCGCGAGCGAGACCTCCGTCGCTCCTAAAAGACACAAAATGAAAAGATGTCAACAGTGAAAGATAAAACAAATGGTAAATATGGGAAAAAGGTGAATATACCTCAAGAACATCGCCAGAACCGCCCCGACAACTCGCACCACGTCAAAGCTTGATGATGGAGTATTTCAAAGCGTTAACCAGCTTCTTGAATCCCATCATGTCCGAGTGCGTAGGCTGAGAACAAAGCAAAGAAAAATTAGTAACAAGTGGTATTAAAAAAGGATGAATAACGTGTCAAAAAGCATACCGGCTTAAACACAATATGCAGATACTCTTGTGCCTGTTTGAAACCCTCTAGCACGTCAGCAATATGATCCTCAGTAATATCGATCGGCCTCGGGTAACGGACAGATTGAGGCGGGACCTCAATCTCTCCCATACGGTGAGCAATCGTTTGAAAATACGATCGAATAATCAGGTTATTCGACGGTTAAACAGAGACTAGCGACAAAATTCTCAAAAGAAATCATACCTCGGGAAGACGGGGAGGAGGAGCCAAAGAAGGAATCAAGTCCCGCAAATAATCGCCCTCCATACGCACAAGCTCCTGCCAAGGAAAAGTGTAGCGCTCTCCCTTATTTATCAACTCCCTAAGAAAACGTGAGTCCAGCATCGACTCCGGCGGAGGCAAAGGCACCATAAAGCGATCAACGCTGTGCTGACAAACAACGCGCTCCCCAAGATACCAAGCAAAGCGTCCAATACCAACAAAAATAGTACGGTACGCCGAATGCTGCAAGGCCTTGGGAAGATCAGACCTCCCAGCCCAAGGCCGATACTAGATCTCAATAGCAACCTGAAAACCATAAAAAGTTGCAATGAGTGCTGAAAAATAATATCAAGGTAGAGAATAAACTGCTGCAAGATCAATTCTTACACCAACAGAAGAGGTGCCTCAGCGCAGCAGCCCGTGCAGCGTAGAGACGGACTCCACTCCTGACTCGCCTCAGTCACGCCTGCTAGCTCCGACAGAGAAATCATGGACCGCTCCGCGACGCCGTCGAGGGGCCAATCCCGGAAAGTACTCATAGAACCACAGCTGCAATGAAAAGTAATCTCTAAACACATGAGTTAAACAGGTTAAAACAAAATAAGAAGAAGAAAGATCGTCACCTCTACGATTCTCCATAAACCGTAGACAGTGACAGGGGTCTGGTCATTCAGCTGCCTACAACCATGACGTAGCGACAAGAGTAGATCGGCATATCCAAGGCTGGCCCAACTATAGGATCCTATCTCGCCAATCCCGACCAAAGAAGGAAGGTAGCAAACAAGCGCACGTGAACACCTATCAGGAGAAAGAGTCACAAAAATGAGAATCAAAATAAAGATCCGCACTCGCTGCTCAGGTGACGTCTCATCCATGTCAAAGCCACGGGCCAGAACAGAAGCTAACTCTAATCGCCCGCTCTTAGGACCACCTCGAGGTATCTGCTAAGTCCTGATATGCTGAACGACGGTACCTAACAAATCTGCTACCTCAGCTGCCCCCCAAGTGAGGTCAGGAATCTGCCGTACGACCCGCTCGATGAAGCGTAAGCTGCTGATCATGCTAAAATCCAGGGGGGTCAATGTCATTTCCCACAGCAAAGTGAAAAATGTTGGTAGTATCCCAAAAATACTCCAACAACGCATGAACAACTGTCAGGCCACAACCCCGGGGGCTGCGAAATCCTACGACCGCCAAATAAAAATCTCCTAAACCAGCAGACTCCCACAAGGCGTTCGTAACATGATCCCTCGTGATAATCCCATATAGCCGGGGAATCAAATCTCTAGCTCCGGATACATGATGGCAAAGCGTGCCATCGACAATGCCGGCAAGTGGACCGTGAGAAACGTGGTTCTCACAGCAGAAAACCAACTCGTCTGGTGTCCACAGAGGTGGAATCTACCTACCTCTACTCAAAGAAGGGCGAGGCTCGGTCTCTAGGGCATCGTCGACCATGCCCTCAGGAACTGTAGGAGTGTCCTCACGAAAATCCTGACGCCAGCCACGAGTAGAAAGATCGCGATCCCGTTGTCTAGGCATGCTATTATAAAAATTAAAATTTAAATGCTTAGCATCATTTCCTAAGTTATTTATTCAAAAGCAGTTTAACAGTTACCTCAAGTTGCATTTTTTATTATACGCAAAATTTTTACCTCAAGGCTAAAAATTAGCAAAATAATAGAAATTATTTCTAGTATTTAGTTTCTCCATGACTAACTAATACTATAGTTCTCCTAATTGCATGATACTATGTTCTCCATGACAATATAGTACATACACAAAACATAGCATATTTCAAAATTGCATAAGAACAATAGATCAGCACATCATGGCATATTTTACAAGATCTACAACCAATATATCACCATTTCAAGTGCAAAAAAATAACATGAACAACAAGAACACCATTTCACACAAGTAGTACCAAAAAATGGTGATTTGCTCAATTCCTCACCAAAACACATAAACTTGGTCTCAAATTGTTCACAAACACATATACAAGTTAATTCATAGCAAGAATTTTGACATGGAAGCTCAAAATAAAAAAACCCCCAATTTGATTTTTTTTTTTAGGGTTTCAAGAAAATATGGAATTTAAAACATTATTTAAGACAAAAGCAAAGGAAACTTACATATTTCCTTGTGAGAAATTGAAAATGAGGAAAATAGCAAAAAATTGGAGCGAATTTGGTGGAGATTTGAGCTCCAAAAGCCCGGAAAAACCGCGGAAATGCTGCAGAAACCACCGTGACACGGTGGTCTAAAGTCGCGCCATGGTAGAGCTTCGTGTTACGGTGACACTCCGACAGCAGCAGAAGACACCCTGACAGCAGCGGCGAGAAACAGCGGCTAAATCGAAGCAAAAACGGCGAATAAAAATGGTCGTTCAGCGGGACTAGATGCTGTGACACGAATCGTTGTCCCTTAATTTAAATTGTAGGCATCGTTCGAAGCGCGCTTACGTTAAAGCATTTGTGAATATGCTTGACACTCATAAGAAGTGGAAATTGACATATACGATTAGGTACAAGGAAAGTAGGGAGCCGCCAACAAGTTTTTAAGGAACTTGTAAACCGTTCACTAATCATAAAAGGCAACCACGAATAAGTGACAACGATAGGCAACAACGATTGACCCGTGAAGGTTACACCCCATTCATAATCCATGAGATTACTAACTCCATATGGTTTGGAACAACAAAAGGAGGATTGGGGATGATGGTACGAAGTGAGTCATGGAGTCATATTCGCCCGTATTGGCCTCTACTCGATTCTTATAGTGAAAAGTGATTCCTGCGATCTCAAAGGCATGCACACAAAATATTTAGTTCGCTCCGAACTATTATTAGGCTAAATTAGTTTAATATTAATGCAACACACAATTCTAAAATATTGTGACCACTTGATTAAATAACAAGATTAAAAAGAAACCTAAACCGGTTGTCCAAATTATCTTATTAGGCGTGATTTTCAAATATATATTCCCTTTAACATGCATTATAGTGATCATAAATATATAATAGAATTATTTAACATTAATATTGGAAGCAATTTAACAATAAATCCAACAATATAAAATCGTTAGAAAAATAATAGAAACAAAAGGAACATAATTCTTACTTTGATTCTGTTTGCTTGCAACTATAAAATAATAAACGAGTTAGTAACTTCAAGGAAAAATAATAAAACAATAATTAAATTAAATCAAATTAAATTAACTAGAGTTGATTTGGGGCCAAACCCTCAAACAATTCTACCTTTCACGCCTTGGCTTAAGGACATAACCACGAGTAAAGTATGGACTCCTTAGAGTTCTTGAAGAGGGAATTTTGAAAGAAAAAGGGTAGGCTAGTGTTTAGGCTAGAGCATAGAAGAGAGAAAAAGAGAGTTAATTGATGCCCCGTACAACAGAAATGAGGGGGTATTTATAGAAAAAATGAGTTGAGGGAATACACGGAACCCTAAAAAGATAAAAACCCTAAAAAATAACACCGCGACACGGTAGAGGACACCGTGACACGGTGCTAGGCACCGCCAGACGGGGAAAACTCGCATGACACAGTGGACAACAGTGTGACGCGGTAAATAATTAGGGTACGGGAGATAAAACGCGTGAAGGGTTTACGCGGAAAGAACACGGAGTTGCCCCGTGCCATAGCATAGGCACCGTGTCACGGGGAATCCCTCCATGGTGCGGTACTGATCCCCGTGATGCGGTGCTTATTGCCGTGACGCGGGAAACTGGGAAACTGTGCGTCCATTTTTCCGTCTAAATTCATTTTTTGCCCTAATTTCGTTCAGCCTTTTTAAGTGCCGATTGATAACTTCGGGCCATTTCTGATTTATTATTTATTAATTGGGCCAAAATAATAAATTAAATAAAATAAAAAGGTTTGGGCCAAAATAATAAAATAAAGGAAAATAAATAAAATAAAAAGGTTTGGGCCAAAATTAAAAATGAACTATGCTTTGACTAAACATCAAGACTGATCCATGGACTATTCAAAAACTGAATTTAATTAAATATGATTTTTTAAGCACTCTCGGGATTAAATACTAAACCCGACCAATAATGGCAGTGAAAGATTGTTCATCATCGGGTTTGGTTTCTGGGAGACATTTTTAGGTGTCTACAGAAGCCCCCACTTTGACTGAGTTTGTAGAAACGTCAGTTTTGAAAACGATAGTAAAAGTAGTCGTTAGGGACGGAGAATGATTTAAGACGTTCTGCGATCCTAAATAACTCTGTATACTTCGATACTTGCAGAAAAATATTAGTTCTACAGATAAAAGAGTAAAGGGATGGAATGCGTATCTGACACCAGTGTATCAGTGACAAATGAGTGTGGTAGTTTCCTATGCTTGAAGGAATCCACCGGATGACGTTTCGCTGAAATACTTTCCATGCCTGAGGAAAGTTGATTGATGAACTTTGTAGCTTTCTAAGCCTGAAGAAACCTACCGGATGATACCTTCCATGCATGAGGAATGTTGACATATGATTTTGGCGTTTTTCTATGCTTGAAGAAATCCACCAAATAATACTTTCCATGCTTGAGGAAAGCCGACTTGGCGGTTTTCTATACTTGAAGAAAAATCCACCAATAACACTCTCCATGCTTGAGGAAAGCCGACTTGGCGGTTTCCTATACTTGAAGAAAAATCCACCGATAATGTTTTCCATGCTTGAGGAAAACCGACTTGGTGGTTTTCTATACTTGAAGAAAAATCCACCGATAATGTTTTCCATGCATAAGGAAAACCGACAACTGATATAATCGCTGAAATATGCAAGTGTATGATGGTTCGATTATCCCCGAACGTGGGCCGCAGATGATTTACCTTCAAGTCGACTATCCGACTATATTAGGTGTTTAAAGTGTCGAAAATGCAACTCTAATGCTTGTTAGGGGTACATCGATAATTTTGGAACCATTTAAATACCAATTATAATTTTTCGCATAATTCAGGTGAGAAAATAACTGTCCAAAAGTTGCGGGAAAATCATTCCACCTTAGTAAAAAATACCAAAATATTCGCCAGGAGGTTTAAAAAAACGTGCAGGACACACAGGAAGTCACCGCGCCACGGGGAGTAATCCCACGACACGGTGGAAAATCCCGTTCGACGATGGATATCCCCATGACGCGGGATACTTTTTTTGTTGAAAAAATCAACGCGCCACATGTCACGCGCAGAATTACCGTTACATGGTAATGGGATTTGTGGCACGGGAACGGAGCTGCGTAACGGTCACTTTTTTGGCTTTAATTTCAAGCTGCTGCTTTCCCATTTTCTTAGTTTTTCTTCGCCATTTTCATTCTCTTGTTCTTCTTCTATTCTCTCTCCTCCGGTTTTTTTTTTTTTTTTTTTTTTTTTTTTTTTTTTTTGTTTCTCAAGTCACCGTGCCACGGATTTCTGCACCGGCGCGCGGAGGTGACCACCGTGTCACGGCGTCTCGTTCCGCTGAACGACCATTTGTATTTGCCGTTTTGCTTTGATTTAGCCGCTGTTTGTCGCCGCTGCTGTCTGGGTGTCTTCTGCTGCTGTTGGAGTGTCACCGTGACACGGGGAAGCTCTACCGTGGCGCAGCTTTAGACCACCGTGTCACGGTGGTTTCTGCAGCATTTCTGCGGTTATTTAGAGCTTTTGGAGCTCAAATCTCCACCAAATTCGCTCCAATTTTTTTTTGTTGTTTTCATCATTTTTGATTTCTCACAAGGAAATATGTAAGTTTCCTTTGCTTTTGTCTCAAATTATGTTGTAAATTCCATATTTGCTTGAAACCCTAAAAAAATCAAATTGGGGGTTTTTGATTTTGAGCTTCCATGTCAAAATTCTTGCTATGAATTGACTTGTATATGAATGTATATGTGTTTGTGAACAATTTGAGACCAAGTTTGTGTGTTTTAGTGAGGAATTGAGCAAATCACCATATTTTGGTACTACGTGTGTGAAATGGTGTTCTTGTTGTTCATGTTATTTTTTTGCACTTGAAATGGTGATATATTGGTTGTAGATCTTGTAAAATATACCATGATGTGTTGATCTATTGTTCTTGTGCAATGCTATGTTTTGTGTATGTACTATATTGTCATGGAGAACATAGTATCATGCAATTAGGAGAACTGTCGTATTAGTTCGTCATGGAGAAACTAAATACTAGAAATAATTCCATTAATTTGCTAATTTTTAGCCTTGAGGTAAAAATTTTGCGTATAATAGAAAATGCAACTTGAGGTAGCTGTTAAGCCACTTTTGAATAAATAACTAAATAACTTAGGAAATGATGCTAAGCATTTATATTTTTATTTTTATAATAGCATGCCTAGACAACGGGATCGCGATCTTTCTACTCGTGGCCGGCGTCAGGCTTCTCAGGAGGACACTCCCACATTTCCTGAGGGCATGGACGACGATGCCTTAGAGACCGAGCCTTGCCCTTCTTCGAGTAGGGGTAGGTGGATTCTACCTCTGTGGACACTAGACGAGTTGGTTTTCTTCCGTGAGAACCACATTTCTCACTGTAGGGAATATTTCAAGCATTATCCCTAACTTGAACCCCTATGTTATCATACACTAAAGTACGGTGGCGTCCAAAGGGAAAGAAGATAGAGCAAAAGAGTCGCCAACAAGTTTTAGGAACTTGTAAACCGTTCACAGGGTGAAGGTTACACCCCTTAACGATCCAGGAGATCGCCAACTCCAATAGGTCTGAAACCATGACTGGTAGTTTAGGGATGAAGGTACAAATCCAACCTAAAAAAGATTGAACCTGCCCTAATAATAGGCCTCTACTTTATTCTGATCGTATTCATGTGCGTTTTCTGACTAACATGTAATAATTAGGTTTACCCTAAACCTGTTTAATTTATGTTGGTTGAATATTTATACATAAACAAAACTATTATTGGTGATCACTTGAATTATAATCATATTAACCTTAAACAAGATTATTAATTATCTTATTAAGCGTGATTACAAGTACAAATTCTCTTTAAACATGCATAAAAAGTGTGATCAAGCAATAACAATAAATAAATCAAGCAACATAATAATCATAACAATTATTATAACAATTATAAAAATAATCTTGTTAAAGCAAATAATAGCAAGATCCTAGGCATGATACTAATAAGATTAATAACAAACCCTAGTATGCCACTAAACATCAAAGATCAAATATTTAGCCCTAACATGATATTTAACATGATATTAGGAAGAAAGTAGGAAGCATCACAATTGTCATATTTGATATTAGAAATTATAATTGTTACCCTAAACATAATACTAGGAATCATTGTTGTCATTAAAAACATCAAGCATCCTAACATGAATCTAGGAATCAGAATAACAACCTAGACATGATTTCTATATCATAATATCAATAAATCAATTAAAGCACTTATTTGGATGCCTCGTACCTCTTTCTAATAACAAAATACACGCGTTAGTAACTTCTAGGAAAACAATAAACCAACACTTAAATTAAATAATTGAAATAAATATTTGGGACCAAACCCTCAGAAATTAAAACCTTTCACGTCTAGGGCGAAAACAACTTCGAACATGGCTAGGTGTCTCTAGTGCTAATGTATAAGGAATTGTGTTTTTAAAAAGCTAGGCTTAGAAAGAGAGAGAGAATCAAGAAATTCTTGATGAGAGTTGATGAGAATTGATGATAATTGATGAAAATTGATGAAAATAGAGGTTTGAGGAGTTTATTTATAGTGAAAATTAGCCGGACGGATAGAAAAACAAATCAGAGTTTCGAAAAGAATAAAACAGGATCGCAGCGTCAAACACACGCGTGGCGCCAAATGCCAGACATTAGCTCTAGGCGCTAAGCATTAGCACCAAACGCTAAGGCTAGCGCCAGACGCCAAGCCTTAGCGCCAGGCGCTAATCCTGTCGTCAGGCGCTAGAAACAGTTTTTGCGGATTTTGTTTTTATCATATCTTTTGATCCAGAAGTCTAAATAAGTCATATAATATGTCGTTGGAAAGCTCTTGAAGTCTAATTTCCAAGATAATTAGAATCAGATTAAAATCTTATGTAGATAAAAAGATATGGCTGAAATAGTGGAAGGGTGTCAGTTTTGGATAGAGTTTCTTATTTCATTCATATCTTTTTCGTTATAACTCGAATTTAATATTATAATATATCATTGGAAGATAATTTCAAGATATATCCAACCATATAAAATTTGGATAAAGATTATGAGGCACGAAAATAAAATCTGAATATATTCCACTTCGTACAAAACAAGGATTCTAATAAGAAGTAGTTTTATTCAATTTCAAACTCTTTGATACATAATTATCAATCCTAACACTATTAGGATTTAAAAGAAACTTCTAGAGTATTCTAGAAGACTATAATCAATCCTAATATCTTTATGAATGATAATTAATAAAAGACCCTTCTCTAGATCATTGGGCCGCATATAAAAACCAAATCGGGCCCAGTTTAGTAATTTGGCCATAACTTCCTCATTATTCATCGAAATTGGGCTTATAATATATCGTTGGAAAGGTCTTTTCAAGCCCTATCCAACTACACTATTATTGGACCCTTATCATGGACCAAACTAAATTGGAATGCACGTTTTTCATAAATAAGGTAAGAAAAGAAATATTTTCAAAAACAGAAAGAAGAGATATTTTAATAAAAACATCCTCATCACTAGACTTTTCACACATTTTTGATTTGTTCGATAATCAAATAACGTGAAAGGTATTTATCACTGGGTTTGGTTTTGGGGAGACACATTTGGGTGTCTACAGAAGCCCCCACTTTGACTGAGTTTGGGGAAACGCAAGTTTTGAAAACAAAAGTCAAAGTAGCGATAGGGACGGAGAATGATTCAGAACGTTCTACGATCCTTATCATTCTTGTAACACCGATACCTGCAAACTAGCATTAGTTAAACAGATAAAAGAGTTAAGAAACTCGTATCTTGCACCGTCGAGCACATGTCTCTAGAGGTAACCGATTTGTTGTGACGATCTTCCTCAAGCTAGAGAATACTGCCTGAAGACTGCTATGCCTGTAACTGCCTCCAATTTCCGGTGTGATAGTCTTTGAAAAGATCACTGCTTATTGATCCTTAATGCTGCTATGCCAGTACGTCGGCGCTTTACTGCTTGTGAACCAGTATGTTGGTGCTTTTGATGTGATGACAATCCTCTTTTCTTTGGGAATAGTTGCCAACACAACACTTGTATGATGTATGACAATCTAATTTAGGGAAAGTTGTCAATGCTTCGTAATAATCCATCATCGGAAAATTTGTCAACACTTGCCACGATGAAGCGACAATCCGTATCTTGGAAAATTTGTCAAAATCCAATTTTTGGGAAAAGTTGCCAATGCTTCGTAATAATATGTCATAAGAATTTTGCTACGATCGACAATCCACATCTTGGAATATAACTCTTGAAAGCAATCCACCTTGGAAATTTGCCAACGCTATGCGACAATCCTTTTAGGAAAATATTGCCACAATTGACAATCGGCGTCTTAGAACATTTGCAAAAAAGAGTCGACCGGCAATCCACTTTGGGAAAATTTGCCACTTAGTGAAATGAATGACAATCCACGTTGAGGAACCTTTGCCAAAATTTATGATGAATAGAGTCCTACAACAATCCTTTGGGAAATTTTTCCATAGGGAACTGGGTGTATGACAATCCAATCTCGGAAAAATTGCCAGCGATGACAATCCGAACTTGGAAAAAATTGCCAAACAAAGAAGAAGCACAACAATCCACGCTTGGAAACTTTGCCAGAGATGATAATCCAATCTAGGAAAAATTATCGTTGAAGAAGATGCACAACAATCCATTTTTGGAAATATTGTCAGTTGGGGATGACAATCCAATTTTTGGAAAAAATGTCGTTTCAGAAGAATGCGCGACAATCCATATTTGGAAATATTATCGTTTAAGAAGAATGCGCGACAATCCGTATTTGGAAATATTGTCGTTTAAGAAGAATGCGCGACAATCCATATTTGGAAATATTTTCGTTTAAGTGCTTGCTTTTAAACCGATACGTTGGTGCTTGTAATGAGCCAGTGTTTTAGGCGCTTAAGCTAAGTGAGACGATTTTTTGTCAGTTCAATCACTTACTACGATTGTAATCGAGCCGACTACTAATCATGTCAATTTGCTTATAGGGGCTAACTGGCGTACCAAGGAACCCAAAATTGCTGTATGAGGTCAAAATAACCATTTTGTGAGGCTTTGAGCTCTGTCGCTGCTGAAATATCTCTGGCGTCAAGAATTGGCTCTGTCGCCAGACTCTAGATCCCAGACGCTGGGATCTAGAGTCTGGCGCTGAACTCTGTTTCCAGACGCCAGATGTTGTTGCCAGACGACAGGCTTGTCGTCTGGTGCTGGAGCTGGGTCTTCCCTTTCTGCTCTTGCTGCTGCTGTTGCTTGGTTTTGCTGCGAACTTTGAGCTTGGTCATTTCCTTTCAACCAAATCCGCTCAAATCTTATGTAAATTAAAGCTCTTCATCTCTAATTTATTGATCCATGTAACTCCTCTTATGTTGGAGGAATCTCCTGTATCATATTAGCGGTTTTTTCGAAAAAAATCCGGGAATGTCCTCGCTTACTGGGATGCACCTGCATTTATATTTTTTATTGTAGGACTTTGCCCTTCTTTCTTTAGGGTTAACCTAATATTTAGTGTTGACTCAATGTGATAACACGACATGACTCAATGTGTACATGACTCGTGTGTGCATTGTAATGTGATCGTGCGACTCGAAAAATGCAAAAAGGCAAAAATTTTCCGTCATTTTTGTGGAGGATACCGAATTTCTCCCGAAAAAGAAAGACACAAAAAAGAATCGAAGTGAAGTTTTTGAAGGTGCATGTTGAATGAGCTTAATCAAATGTTGTCTCTCACAGTACAAGGATTGTAACATCTTAGACTATCCTAGTTGACTCGATAATGAAAGTATTTAGGTAACTTAGGCGCAGAGGCTAAGTACTTCATACTTTGTGATGTAATGATGATTGATTGACGAGTGATGTTGAATGACAAGGCATGCTTCAACGTTGTGTTAAGATTTCATGAAAAAGGGTTCCTAAGGGAAGTATATTTGGTCATGTATCCGTGATGTGTGTGATAGTGACACTAAAGTTAGGCCGCAAGGGCTAAGTGTGAGGAAAATATATTAAAAAGAGTCAAATAATGGTGACTCTTAGGCTGGGTAAGCTAATGATATAAGGATCAAGCCCCCAAGTCTAGCTCTAAGTAAATAGGAATGAGCATAGGGGATCCCTTGATATGATCATGATTTGTGAATGTGAATGTGAATATGAATGCATGTTTATTACGGCCGCACCTCGATGTGAGGTTGCCTACGTATCCGTTAGGAATCAGGCCGAACGTAGCTCTAGCTGAACCTCGCACAAGTGTGTGTATACCTCAAAAAGGTCTTTTAAAGGGTTGTAACGTGGTTAGGCTAAATGTTATAGAAGAAGGGGATAAAGGCTTAAGACCCTCGATAAGCCCCCAAGGTGTGCAACCTTACTTTTGAATCTTTATATTTTTATGCTTGAGGTTTTTAACTCTTTTTTAGCTCTCTTTTCTCTTTTGCTTTAGCATCTATTTTATTTTTATAAGTGTGGGTAATCCCGATCATGTGGTCTATCACTCACTTGGCATTCATGTTTCTCAGGCACAGTACCGAGCACTCGATAAGAGACGCAATCCGAGACGTGTTCTTATCAAAGATATGTTCATGTCAAAGACATTGGAACACTTTCCCTTTTGTACACTTTTTATTTATTATTTTGCTTATCTTAATTATTTTTTGAAATCACTCAAAGTTTTATGAAATTGAAAATTGCATAAGTTGCGCACCATCCCATCCCAAAGTTAGGTAGATGTAGTTTGATAAATGAAAGGTGTATAGTTAGACGAGGCTCAAAGTGGTTTATGAAGAAAAGATTGCATATTTGAAGGGTGAAAGGTAATATGATGTGGCTACAAGGGGTGCCGCAAATCATTGGTATACCTCGTGCTTAGCTTGACAATGTTTTTTTTTTATTTATTTATTTTTTAATGCAATGTAATGAAATGATTATATGCAAGGAAATAAATACTCATTTTATTAAAAGGGAAAAAGAAAGATTCTACAAAATTATTACTAAGGGAAAAGAAAGGTGCCTATGCTTGATTTATTGGGGGAAAGGGTAAATAAAAAAGAAATAGAAAAAAGAGGTCATGAAATCTCGTCGTTGCAGCTCGCCTCTTGTCTTGTGTGTTTGCTTCATCATCACCCAGTCTTCTTGCTAGCTAGAGGCAATGGGATCTTGTTTGCTTCTATGAGATCTTGAATGAGATTTTGAAACCTGTAGCATTCATCAGTGGTATGACCGTTTCCTTTATGGTACTTTCAATAAGAGTTGGGATTCCATCTCGAAGATCGAATTTTTGGCGTTGGATCCTCGGTAGGGCCAATAGGTTTGATTAATCCTCAATCGTAGAGACGGTCGAAAGCAGCATCGTAGGTCATTCTAATGGGTGTGAGTTCTCTCCTGGGTTTCTTTTTATATCCTTGATTGTCCATGGCTAAGACACCGTTATGGTCAAAGGTACTAACATTATTACTAGAGTGAGCGTTTTCGGAAGAAGAAGGATTGTCGTTCTTCTTTCCTTTCCAGCCACTGTGGTTACTATTGTTAGTAACTTTTTGCTTTGCGAGGTCATCTTCGATTTCAATACCGATATCATAGACGGCCTTGAAAGTATTCAAATTATGTTGATACTTTAAATGCTTCGAATACTTCTCTTGGAGATTCTTGATAAACATCATCACAGATTCTTTTTCAGTGGGCACCTCAATCATCTTAGCGGAAGTTTCCCTCCACTTATTGAAGAAAGAAGTAAAGCCTTCATTCTCTTTTTGTCTTAGCATCTCGATTTGTCTATAATCGGTTTCGACTTGAATATCACACTTATATCTATTAATGAAAGCGTTTACAATAGCATCTCAAGTAGAGGTTTTCTCTTTATCAAGATAAAAGAACCATTGTTGACAAACAGTTTCAAGAGATAAAGAAAACAAGGAATGAAAGATTTTCCAATCAATCCCCTTGATATTCATTATAGCTTCAAAGGCTCTTAAGTGAAGATAAGGATTATCTGTTGCCTTGACTTTTGGGATGTCGTTGGCATTGAACTTCTGCGGGAGAAGCTCCTTGTCCACCAAGACCCCTTGCGAACTGATGCCCTGAAATTTGTAGTCACTTGATAGTTTGCTCAAGCTTTCTTGCATGAACTCCATTTGTTGTTGCTTCACTGGGTCATTGATTTTGAGGGTTAAAGCCTTTAACGCCTAAGTCACGCCAGTCAATTGATTCCTAAGCTCGTTGACTTCTTCTTGAGTTGCCATTATCTTTTTAGCTTTCCTCTTTTGATGAATCGGTTTATCAAAAAGTAAGACTTGAATAAAGAGGTTGTCCTTGATTAATCGCCCTTCTCTCCTTGACCAAGTACTGTGGAAAGGGAAATTAAGGATATTCATTGTTAATTATTTGACTCAAATCTATTCAACATGCATAGATGGAAGAAGGTTGGAAGAATGAAGGTTGTGATGTGAAGAAAGATGATGTAGAGGGAGGAATATGAAAAGATTAGGAATAGAATGTACCCCCAACTCAAATGACGGAAAAAACCGACTCATGCATGAACCTAAGACATGGTCATGGTGGCATATACAAAGTGTGTGCTAAACTAGTGAGTGTAGGTGACATGTTAAGACTCGTGTCATGACCATGTGGCTAGACTATGTGACTAGACTCAAGCAAAGACTAAGTTAAGACTTCATGTATATGCATTAAATTGGACAGGTTGTAATATTTTAGTCATAACTTTAGATCTGTGATTCTGATTGGGATGAAATCAGCGCCAAATTAAAGATAAAACTTGGGGCTACAAATCCATAGGTTGTACGACTCGTAATTCTTCCTAGAACTCCGGATATGACCAAAACAAGTTGACGTTTGTGCAGTATACGGGAATAAAAATCCGGGTTGACTTGAAGGAACTATGACTCGATTTTAGGTATACTTTTTAGGTCAAATTAATTAACTAATTAATTAAACAAATTCCTTTAGTCATTAATTAGTTTATTTAGGCTTAATCACAAGTCAGACAAAAGGTTAGGAAAAACACAGAGTATGCACAAGCAAAGAATGCACAAGTAGTCAAGTAGTCACAATATGATGCAATGAGTTTGCAACATAACCATGGCTTTATTTCTCTAAAGTTCGGGATTTGGGTTAGTCAAAGAGGGTCCATGGTTAATTGTCTGGATGCACCGCGCGGAAGCCTAATCGTGAAGGGTTGGCGCGAGTGGAAGGGACACCGCGAGTTTAGAAAAACTCGCTTCCATGGTTTGGTGAATTCAACATTCTCGGATGTACCCTTTGTTGCACAGAGCGTTCAATCAGGTAGATGGAGCATGAATTCCCAGAGGGTTATGTCCATATGTAGAACACATATGGGTTTTAGAAAAGTGAGAAAAACTCAATCAGGAAGTAGGATCGAGCAAACAATGCTAAAAATTTGTCAAAATTAGAACGCATATTTCTGGCTCGGTATTGGAAGAACTTGGCGCCAGCGAACAGAGGCCGGCGCCAACGATTTGGCTTTGGCGCCTGGCGACAGAAACAGTCGCATGGCGCCAGAGTCAAATAAGTGGCGCTAGACTCTGTTTGTTGACGCTAGTTCATACATGCCTCAGCAACTTTCTTTGCTCGATAAAATTTTCCAGTTTCCCGCAGCATTATTTCGATCCTAGTTGTGAAAGATATTCCTCAAATTTCCTACGTGTAAAAATCCTATGTTTTAACTCATTACGGATGGTCTTTCCAATGAGATCTTTTTTATTCATATGACAATGATGTTAATCAAAATTACGCACATAAATTACTTAGAACTTTTCGAGTCTCATCCACTCATTCTAAATCATTGCCGAAATAAATTTCAGGAATTAAAATAGAAATCTTCCCAGTGGAGTTGCCAAAAACTGTAGGGAATATTTCAAGCGTTATCCCTAGCTTGAACCCCACTATGATCATACACTAAAGTACGGTGGCGTCCAAAGGGAAAGAAGATAGAGAAAAAGAGTCGACAACAAGTTTTAGGAACTTGTAAACCATTCACAGGGTGAAGGTTACACCCCTTAACGATCCAGGAGATCGTCAACTCCAATAGGTCTGAAACCATGACTGGTAGTTCGGGGATGAAGGTACAAATCCAACCTAAAAGAGATTGAACATGTCATAATAATAGGCCTCTAGTTTATTCTGATCGTATTCATGTGCGCTTTCTGACTAACATGCAATCATTAGGTTTACCCTAAACCTGTTTAATCTATGTTGGTTGAATATTAATGCACAAACAAAACTATTATTGGCGATCACTTGAATTATAATCATAATAAACAAGATTATTAATCATGTTATTAAGCGTGATTACAAGTACAAATTCCCTTTAAACATGCATAAAAAGTGTGATCAAGCAATAACAATAAATAAATCAAGCAACATAATAATCATAACAATTATTATAACAATTATAAAAATAATCATGTTAAAGCAAATAATAGCAAGATCCTAGGCATGATACTAACAAGAGTAATAACAAACTGTAGCATGTCACTAAACATCAATGATAGAATATTTAGCCCTAACATGATATTTAACATGATATTAGGAAGAAAGTAGGAAGCATCACACTTGTCATATTTGATATTAGAAATTATAATTGTTACCCTGAACATAATACTAGGAATCATTGTTGTCATTCAAAACATCAAGCATCCTAACATGATACTAGGAATCATAATAACAACCTAGACATGATTTCTATATCATAATATCAATAAATCAATTAAAGCACTTACTTGGATGTCTCGTACCTCTTTCTAATAACAAAATACACGCGTTAGTAACTTCAAGGAAAATAATAAACAAACAATTAAATTAAATAATTGAAATAAAGATTGACCAAACCCTCAGAAATTAAAACCTTTCACGTCTAGGGCGAAGGCAACTTCGAACTTGACTAGGTGTGTCTAGTGCTAATGTATGAGGAATTGTGTTTGTAAAAATCTAGGCTTAAAAAGAGAGAGAATCAAGAAATTCTTGATGAGAGTTGATGAGAATTGATGATAATTGATGAAAATTGATGATTGAAAACAGAGGTTTTAGGAGGCTACTTATAGAGAAAATCAGCCGGACGGATAAAAAAACAAATCAGAGTTTCGAAAAGAATAAAACACGATCGCAGCATTAAACACGCGCATTGCGCCAAACGCCAGACATTGGCGCTAGGCGCTAAGCATTAGCGCTAGACGCTAAGGCTAGCGCCCAACGCTAAGCCTTAGCGCCAGGCGCTAATCCTGTCGTCAGGCGCTAGAAACAGTTTTTGCGGATTTTGTTTTTATCATATCTTTTGATCCAAAAGTCTAAATAAGTCATATAATATGTCGTTAGAAATCTCTTGAAGTCTACTTTCCAACTCAATTAAAATCAGATTAAAATATTATGTAGCTAAAAAGATAAGGCCGAAATAGTGGAAGGGTGTCAGTTTTGGATAGAGTTTCTTATTCCATTCATATCTTTTTCGTTATAATTTGAATTTAATATTATAATATATAATTGGAAAGATAATTTCAAGATCTATCCAACCATATAAAATTTGGATAAAGATTATTAGGCACGAAAATAAAATCTGAATATATTCCACTTCGTACAAAACAAGGATTCTAAAAAGAAGTAGTTTTATTCAATTTCAAACTCTTTGAAACATATTTATCAATCCTAACTCCATTAGGATTTAAAAGAACCTTCTAGAGTATTCTAGAAGACTATAATCAATCCTAATAGCTTTAGGAATGATAATTAATAATAGACCCTCCTCTAGATCATTGAGCCGCATATAAAAACCAAATCGGGCCAAGTTAAGTATTTTTACCATAACTTCCTCATTGTTCATCGGAATTGGGCTTATAATATTTCGTTGGAAAGGTATTTTCATTCCCTATCCAACTACACTATTATTGGACCCTTATCATGGACCAAACTAAACTGGAATGCACGTTTTTCATAAATAAGGTAAGAAAAGAAATATTTTCAAAAACAGAATGAAGATATTTTAATAAAAACATCCTAATCACTAGACTTTTCACACTTTCACTTTGTTCGATAATCAAATGACGTGAAAGGTATTCATCACTGGGTTTAGTTTTGGGGAGACACATTTGGGTGTCTACACTCACCGTCCACTTGCCGGCATAGTCGATGGCACGCTTCGCCATCATGAATCCGGAGCTGGAGATTTGATTCCCTAACTATATGGGATTATCACTAGGGATCCTGTTACGAACGCCTTGTGGGAGTCTACTGGTTTAGGAGATTTCTAATCGGCGGTCGTAGGATTTTGCAGCCCCCGGGGTTATGGCGCGATAGTTGTTCGTGTGTTGTTGGAGTATTTTTGGGTTACTACCGACACTTTTCACTTTGCTTAGGGGGAGATGACAATGACCTCTCTTGATTTTAGCATGATCAGCGGCTTACGCTTCACCAAGCAAGTCGTACGGTAGATTCCTGAGCTCATTTGGGGGGCGGTTGAGGTAGCAGATTTGTTAAGTCCGGTCGTTCAGCCTATCAGAACTCAGCCGGTGCCTCGAGGTGATCCTAAGAGCGGGCGATCAGAGTTGGCTTCTATTCTGGCCCGTGGCTTTGACATGGATGAGACATCACCTGAGTAGCGAGTGCGGATCTTTATTTTGATTCTCATTTCCGTGACTCTTTCTCCTAATAGAAGTTCACGTGCGCTTGTTTGCAACCTTCCTTCTTTGGTCAGGATCAGCGAGATAGGATCCTATAGTTAGGCTAGCCTTGGATATGCCGATCTACTCTCGTCGCTACGTCATGGCTGTAGGCAGCTGAATGACCAGACCCCTGTCACTATCTACGGTCTATGGAGAGTCGTATAGGTGAAAATCTTTCTTCTTCTTGTTTTGTTTTAACCTGTTTATCTCATGTGCTTAGAGACTACTTTTCATTGTAGTTGTGGTTCTATGAGTGTAGAGAATATTTCAAGCATTACCCCAAACTTGAACCCCACTGTGATCATACACTAAAGTATGGTGGCGTCCAAAGGGAAAGAAGATACAGCTAAAGAGTCGCCAACAAGTTTTAGGAACTTGTAAACCGTTCACAGGGGGAAGGTTACACCCCTTAACGATCCAAGAGATCGTCAACTCCAATAGGTCTGGAACCATGACTGGTAGTTCAGGGATGAAGGTACAAATCCAACCTAAAAGAGATTGAACCTGCCCTAATAATAGGCCTCTACTTTATTCTGATCGTATTCATGTGCGCTTTCTGACTAACATGCAATCAATAAGTTTACCCTAAACCTGTTTATCTATGTTGGTTGAATAATAATGCACAAATAAATCTATTATTGACGATCACTTGAATTAAAATCAAATTAACCCTAAACAAGATTATCAATTATCTTATTAAGTGTGATTACAAGTACTAATTCCCTTTAAACATACATAAAAGGCGTGATCAAGCAATAACAATAAATAAGCATCAAGCAACATAATAAATCATAACAATAATAATCAATATTAATAATCATGTTAAAGCATAATAATAGTAAGATCCTAGGCATAATACTAACAAGATTAATAACAAACCCTAGCATGTCAATAAATACCAAAGATCAAATATTTAGCCCTAACATGATACTAACATGATATTAGGAAGAAAATAGGAAGCATCGCAGGAAACACAATTGTCATATTTGATATTAGAAATTATAGTTGTTACCCTAAACATGATACTAGGAAAATAAAAACACCCTAACATGACGCTAGGAATCAAAATAACAACCTAGACATGATTTCTATATCATACTATCAACAAAATCAATTAAAGCACTTACTTGGATGTCTCGTATCTCTTTCTAATAACAAAATACACGCGTTAGTAACTTCAAGGAAAATATAAAATCAAAGAATTAAATTAAATAATTGAAATAGAGATTTGGGACCAAACCCTCAGAAATTAAAACCTTTCACGTCTAGGGCGAAGGCAACTTCGAATTATGCTAGGTGTGTCTAGGTCTTGTGAATGCGGAATTTTGTATGAAGGATGGTTTAGAAAAGAGTGAGAAAGAAAGCTTTAGTTTAGAGAGAGAAGAGAATTAGAAAACTAGAGAATTGATGATTGTAGATTATAGATCGTAGATGGTAGATAACAGAGTTTTTAGAAGGCTATTTATAGAGAAAATCAGCCAAAAAGATAGAAAAATAAACCAGAATTCTGACGTGAAAAAACGAAGTTAGAGCCAGACGCTGACATTAGCGCCAGACGCTGACATTAGCGCCAGACGCTAATGCTAGCGCCATGCGCTAATGCTGGCATTAGGCGCTAATCAGTTTTTTTCACGCGTTTTCTAAATTCAGATAAAATTTAACCGTACAGGAGGATAAAATCGTATTTTCCTTGAAAACACTCTTTTATTCTGATTAAAATTTCAAAAAGTCAACAAAAGTCAATTTATCAATGCTAATTGAATTAGGAATGAAAAGAACCTTCTAGAAGAATCTAGAAGACTAAAATCATTCCTAATTGCATTAGGAATGATAAATCTATATTAGGCCCTCCTCTAGATCATTGGGCCGCACATAAGGTTCAAACCGGCCCCATTTTTGTAATTTGGCCATAACTTCCTCATTATTCAACGGAATTGGGCTTATAATATATCGTTGGAAAGCTCTTTTCAAGCCCCATCCAACTACACTATTATTGGACCCTTGATATGAACCAACCAAAATGGATTGGTTGTTTTCTTAAAATAGGTTTTCAAAAACAGAGAGAAAAGAAAAGAAATTAAAAATTATCCGCAACACTAAACTTTCCACACTTTCACTTCATTCGATTATGATTCGACGTGAAAGGTACTCATCACCGGGTTTGGTTTTGGGGAGACACAAATGGGTGTCTACAGAAGCCCCCACTTTGACTGAGTTTGGAGAAACGCAAGTTTCGAAAACAAAAGTCAAAGTATCGATAGGGACGGAGAATGATCCAGAACGTTCTGCGATCCTAAACCACTCTTGCAACACCGATACCTGCAAAACTAGCGTTAGTTAAAACAGATAAAAGAGTTAAGAAACACGTATCTTGCACCGTCGAGTACACGTCACTGAAGGTAACCGATTTGCTGCTGCATTTGTCGTCGTGAAAACCTTCCACAATCTACGGAACGCCATCTTGCTTTTTCAATGTTCATTCGTCTCTGAACAATGGAGCTTTTTGGATATGTTCACGCGTCTCTGAACAAAGAGCTTCTTTTTAATATGAACTTCTTAATGATGTGTCCACACGTCTCTGAACAAAGAGCTTGATAATAGGATGTCCACGCGTCTCTGTGCAAAAGAGCTTGACAATAGGATGCCCACGCGTCTCTGCGCAAAAGAGCTTTTTTAATATGTCCACGCGTCTTTGAACAAAAGAGCTTGAAATAAATGTTCACGCGTCTTTGAACAAAAGAGCTTGAATGAAATGTTCACGCGTCTCTGAACAAAAGAGCTTGAATGTTTGTTGCAAAAATATTCCGAAGAAAAACTTCCGAAGACCAACTCTTGTCGATCTTTATAGCTCGCTTGAACTTTGCTTCCGCTACGCTAGTACGTCGGCGCTTTTGCTGCTTGTGAACCATTATGTCGGTGCCTCTGCTGTTTATGAACCAATATGTTGGTGTCTTGCAATGAGCCAATGTTTAGGCGCTTTAAGCTAAGTGAGACGATCTTTCGTCAGGTCGATCACTTATTACGATAGTAATCAAGCCGACTACTTAATCATGTCAAATTGCTTATAGGGACTAACTGGCATACCAAGGAACCCGAAATTGCTGAAAGAGGTTGAAATAACTGCTTTGTGTGGTTGAGCGTTCTGTCGCCGCTGCAATTGCCTCTGGTGCTGCGATTTGGCTCTGTCGCCAGACGCTGGGATCTAGCGCCAGGCGCTGAAATCTGTTGCTAGACACTAGATGTTGTCGTCTGGAGCTGGAGCAGGGTCTTCCTTATTCTGTTCTTGTTGCCGCTGGGATGCACCTGCATTTATCTTTGACTATAGGACTTTGCTAATCTATTTAATTATTTTAGGGTTGACCTAAGGTTTAATGTCGCTTGACTCATTGACTTGACACGACTCAAGGTATAAACTCGACTCGCTGTGATTGACTCGAGGTTGACTCGACTCGAAGTGAAATGACATGTGTGACTCATGACCCGTGTGTGCATTGTATTGTGATCATGAGACTCGAAAATGCAAAAAAGAAAAAATTTCCGTCATTTTTGTGGAGGGTACCGACATTTTCCCGAAACAGAAAGACGCGAAAAAAGAAAGAAGCGAAGTTTTTGAAGATGCATGTTGAATGAGCTTAATCCGTTAACGTTGTTTCTCATAGTACACGGATTGTAACGTCTTAGACTATCCTAGTTGACTCGATGAAAGTATTTGGGTAACTTAGGCACAAAGGCTAAGCACTTCATACTTTGTGATGCAATGATGGTTGATTGATGAGTGATTTTGTTATGACGAAGTATGCTTCATTATTGTGTTAAGATTTCATGACAAAGGGTTCCTAAGGGAAGGACTATTTGGTCATGTATTTGTGCTGTGTGAATAGTGACACTAAGGTTAGGCCGTAAGGGCTAAGTGTGTGGAAAGATATTATTTCAAGAAGAGTCAAATGATGGTGACTCTTAGGCTGGGTAAGCTAATGATGTAAGGATCAAGCCCCCAAGTCTAGCTCTAAGTAGATAGGGATGAGCATTGGAGTTCCCTTGATATGATCATGGTGTGTGAATGTGAATGTGAATACGAATGCATATTTATTACGGCCGCACCTCGATGTGAGGTTGCCTACGTATCCGTTAGGAATTAGGCCGAACGTAGCTCTAGCCGAACCTCGCACAAGTGTGTGTATACCTCAAAAAGGTCTTTTTAAGGGTTGTAACGTGGTTAGGCTAAAGGTTTGAAGAAAAAAGGGATAAAAGATCAAGACCCTCGATAAGCCCCCAAGGTGTGCAACTTTGCTATTGAATATTTGTATTTTTATGCTTGAGGTTTTCTACTCTTTTTTAGCTCTTTCTTTTGCTTTAGCGTTTATTTTGTTTATTTAAGTGTGGGCAATCCCGATCATGCGGTCTATCACTCACTTGGCATTCATGTTTCTCAGGCACGGTACCGAGCACTCGATAAGAGACGCAATCTGAGACGTGTTCTTATCAAAGACATTTTCATATCAAAGACATTAGAACACTTACCCTTTTGTACACTTTTAATTATTTATTTTTCTATTTTTGCTATTTTAATCTTTTGAAGTCACTCAAACTTTTTATGATATTGAAAACTGCATAAGTTACACACCATCCCATCCCAAGGTTAGGTAGATGTAGGTTGAAAAATGGAAGGTCTATCGTTAGACGAGGCTCAAAGTGGTTTATCAAAAAAGGATTGCACAATTGAAGGGTTAAAGGTAATATGATGTGGCTACAAGGGGTGCCTCTAATCATTGGTATACCTTGTGCTTAGTTTGACATGGATTTTTTTTTTTTTTTTTTTTTTGCAATGCAATGATCATATGTAAGGAAATAAAATGCTCATTTTATTAAAGGAAAAGAAATAATGATCCTACAAAATAAAGGTGCATATGCTAGACTTATTAGGGAAAGGGTAAATAAAAAAAAAAGAAAAAATATCATGAAATCTTGTCGTTGAATCTTGCCTCTTGTACCTTGTCTTATCATCACTTGGTGTTCTTGCCTACTGGAGGTATTGGAAGCCCGTTATTGTCGATTAAATATTGGATTGCTTCCTTTAGCTTCCAACAGCTCTCAGTAGTATGACCCCTACCTTGATGGTACTTGCAACGTACATTTGGGTTCCAACTAGGCAATCTCTTCTCAAGTGGGGGATCTTGAATGGGTCCAATAGGAGTAATGAGTCCCTTTGCATGGAGTCGATCGAAAGCATCATCGTAGCTAATTCCAATAGGGCTGAAATCCTTTCTTAGTTGCTTTCTAAATCCTCGATTATCCATGGCTAAGATTTCATTAAGGTCAAAAGTACCAATACTGTTACTAGAGTAGGTGTTTTCGGAAGAAGAAGGATAGTCGTTCTTCTTTCCTTTACAGCCACTGTTGTTATTGTTACTAATCTTGGCCTTCTTATCGCTCGGAGGAACATGAAGGAGATTTGAGTCAATGAGGTCTTAAACACGATCTTTGAGGGCAAGACATACTTCGGTGGTGTGACCACGACCTCTATGGTATCGGCAATAAGATTTTAGGTCCCAATTGGGATACCGTTTTTCAGGCGGAGGGTCTTGAGTGGGACCAATGGGGTGAATGAGACCTTGATCATGAAGACAGTCAAAAACTTCATTGTAAGTCATTCCTATTGGTGTGTATTCTTCAATGGTAAGTTTCGCCCGTGGATTAGGAGCATTGAGTTCTTCATTAAATCCTTGGTGAGAATTTTGTTCAATAACCATCACCCGATTTGCTAATCCTTCTACCACATTCAAGAGCATGACAACGACATCTTGCAGTTTTCGAACGTCCTCTTTTAGACTTGACAAGTCTTCCCTAATATTATCTAAGAAAATACTTTCATCCTCCTCAATCATGACCACTTCATCAAGAGAGGTTATATAAGCTGTCTCGGTCATGGGATCACCTACAGGTGTGATAAGGAGTGAAGGATCGAAGGATGTTTGATCTTCTACGATGGTTAGAATCTCGGAAGTTTTATTGTCATCAATCAGATCTTGAATAGCTTCTTTGAGTTTCCAGCACTCCTCAGTGTCGTGACCCTTTCCTTGGTGATATTTGAAGTGCTTATTAGGATCCCACTTTGGTGGCCTGGCTTCTGGAACTGGATCTTTGATAGGCCCTAAGGGCATGACTAGTCCTTTACGGTGTAGCTTTTCAAAAGCTGATTCATAACTTATGCCAAGTGGAGTGAACACTCTTTTTAAACTTTGGATTCGTGGTTTAGAGGCATTCGTAGCATGTACTTCATTAATGGAAGAGGAAGAAGAAGGATGGTTGTTCTTCTTTCCTCTCGCACTATTATCTTTCAGAAGCTCATCTTCAATGTCAATGCCTATATTATACACAGCCTTGAAAGTATTCAAGTTGTGTTGATATTTTTAGTGCTGTGCATATTTTTCTTGAAGGTTTTTGATGAACATCCTCACAGAATCTTTTTCGGTAGGAACCTTAACCATATTAGCAGAAGTTTCCTTCAATTTGTTGAAGAAAGAAGTGAACCCTTCGTTTTCTTTTTGTTTTAACATCTCAAGTTGTCTAGGGTCTGTTTCGTCTTGAATGTTGCACTTGTATCTATCTATGAAAGCGTTTATTATGGAATCCCAAGAAGAGGTTTTCTCTTTGTCAAGGGAAAAGAACCATTGTTGACAAACGGTCTTAAGAGATAAAGAAAACAAGGAATGAAAGACTTTCTTATCAATCCCTTTAATGTTCATTATAGTTTCAAAAGATCTTAGATGAAAGTAAGGGTTATCTATTGCCTTGAATTTTGGGATGTCGTTGGCATTGAACTTATGCGGAAGAAGTTCCTTGTCCAGCGAGACCCCTTGTGAACTAATGCCCTGAAATTTATAGTCACTGGATAGCTTGCTCAAGCTTTCTTGCATAAGGTTCATTTGTTATCGATTCACAGGGTCATCAATTTTGAGGGTTAAAGCCTTCAATGCTTCATTAACGGTAATCAATTGATTCCTAAGTTCGTTGACTTATTCTTGAGTTGCCATTATCTTCTTAGCTTTCCTCTTTTGATGAATCGGTTTATCAAAAAGTAAGACTTGAACAAAGGTGTTTTCCTTTATTAATCGCCTTCTCTCCTTGACTAAGTACTGTGGAAAGGGAAATTAGGGATATTCATTGTTAATTATTTGAGTCAACTCTATTCAACACACATAGATGAAAGAAGGTAGGAAGAATGAAGGTTGTGATGTGAAGAAAAATGATGTAGATGGAGAGATTTGAAGAAATTAGGAATAGAATGTACCCCCAACTCAAATGACGGAAAAAACCCGACTCATACATGAACCTAAGACATGGTCATGGTGACATATACTCAAAGTGTGTGCTAAGACTAGTGAGTGTAGGTTACATGTTAAGACTCGTGTCATGACCATGTGGCTGGACTATGTGACTAGACTCGAACAAAGACTAAGTTAAGACCTCGCGTATATGCATTAAACTGGACAGGCTATGGTAATTTAGTCATAACTATTGATCTGTGACTCTGATTGGGATAAAACTAACTCCAAATTAAATATAAAACTCGGGGCTACAGATCCATAGGTTATACGACTCGTAGTTCTTCCTAGAACTCCGGCTATGACCAAAACAAGTTGACTTTTGTGCAGTATACGGGAATAAAAATCCGGGTTGACTTAAAGGGACTATGACTCGATTTTAGACATATTTATTAGCTCAAATCAATTAATTAATTAATTAAACAAAGTCCTTTAGTCATTAATCAGTTTATTTAGTCTTAACACAAGTCAAACAAACGGTTAGGAAAAACACATAGAGTATGCACAACCAATAATGCACAATTCGTCAAGTAGGCACGATATGATGCAATGAGTTTGGAACCTAACCATGGCTCTAGTTCTCTAAAGTTTAGGATATGGGTTAGTCAATAGAGGGTCCATGGTTAATTGTCCGGATGCACCGCGCGATAGCCGAACCGTGAAGGGTTGGTGCGAGTGGATGGGACAACGCGAGTTAAGAAAAACTCGCTTCCATGGTTTGGTGAATTCAACATTCTCGGATGTACCCTTTGTTGCTCAGGGCGTTCAATCAGGTAGATGGAGCATTAATTCCCAGAGGGTTATGTCCATATGTAGAACACATATGGGTTTCAGAAAAGTGAGAAAAACTCAATCAGGAAGTAGGATCGAGCAAACAGTGCTAAAAACTGGTCAAAATTAGAACGCATATTTCTGGCTCGGTATTGGAAGAACTTGGCGCCAACAAACAGAGGCCATCGCTACAATTTGGCTTTAGCGCCTTGCGACAGAAGCTGTCGCCTGGCGCTAACGTCAAATTGTTGGCGCTAAACTTTGTTCCCTGACGCTAGTTCCTAAATGCCTCAACAGCTTTCTGTGCTCGACAAAATTTTCCAGTTTCGCGCAGTATTATTTCGGTCCTAGTCGTGAAAGATATTCCTCAAATTTGCTACGTGTAAAAATCCTATGTTTTAACTCATTACGGATGATCTTTCCAATGAGATCTTTTTTATGCATATGACAATAATGTTAATCAAAATTACGCACATGAAATACTTAGAACTTTTCGAGTCTCATCCACTCATTCTAAATCATTGCCAAAATAAATTTTAGGAATTAAAATAGAAATCCTCCCCAGTGGAGTCGCCAAAAACTGTAGGGAATATTTCAAGCATTACCCCAAACTTGAACCCCACTGTGATCATACACTAAAGTACGGTGGCGTCCAATGGGAAAGAAGATAGAGCAAAAGAGTCGCCAACAAGTTTTAGGAACTTGTAAACCGTTCACAGGGTGAAGGTTACACCCCTTAACGATCTAAGAGATCGTCAACTCTAATAGGTCTGGAACCATGACTGGTAGTTCGGGGATGAAGGTACAAATCCAACCTAAAAGAGATTGAACCTGCCCTAATAATAGGCCTCTACTTTATTCTTTTGTAATTGTTTAATCACTAATGAATGTAATCAAAATCAGAACATCACAATAAAAACATACATTACATTATTACAGTACAGCTCAATCATGAATCATTCAATCTAAATTGAAACTTGTAGTTTAACTGCTTACAACACAGAGCATAATTTGTGTTAAGTTCTAGAGAAGTATTTGGCAGTAGATTGCAGAACAAGTGTACAGTCAGCAAGGCAAGGGGGCAACAACTCATGACAATAAAGCAGTAGAATTAAAGTTTCAACAGCCGCAAAGCAATAGGCAACAACAACATTATAAAGCAACAGTAGCACACCAAGACATTTTTCTTACTACTTTCTAAATCTGTAGAGAACTGGACAAATTTTCAATCAATACGTGTTCATAGTTGATGGCAAATCAGAACATTCAAACATCTATTCCTAGTTGCATATATACTTGCATGAGATAATAGAGTTCCATTCTCAATTTAAAACCTATATTTTAAATTTTAAACCCACATATGACATATATATAGCAGCACAACACATCATCTTGATGCATACAGAATTACATGTGTAAAGAATAGAGACATGCTTAATTATAAATGTACAGCTTAGAAAAAACTACCTTCCATTGAATAGCATTGGACTTGTCTTTACTTTTAGACTGTGGAATGGGTAACTCTTCATCGGTGGAATCAAGCTCATGCTCCATATCTTGGTTAGGCCTATAGAGCTCATTGTCTCCCGAAACCTTTTTCTTTTTATTCTTACTTTGATTGCCTCTATTATTTTTAACTTGCGCCATCAGTGACTTAGCCTGTTCCTTCAAACCTAATTCTTCCATTCTTGTCATATTTTTTCTAATTGTTTCCATTCTCAGCCTCTCATATTCTGACATTCTTGGTTCATGAGTTTGATGCTCATCACCAGAACCTCTGTGGATTTTTTCTTTGTCATACTTGTAGCTAATTAATTTTGAAAATGAATCCAATTATACAGAAGAAAAAAAAGAATTATATATATATATATATATATATATATATATATATATATATACACACACACACACACACATTCATAAAGCAATCTTGTACAAATAAAGAGTAAGAATTATACAACCAAACAATAGCTATATATAAGCACTCATAAAGCAAACTCTCCATTAAATTTTCATTCTAAATTCAATTATATATCTAGGTTTTTTAATATCAAATTTGATATACTGGTATCCCTTTTTATCATAAACTAAGCATATGTGACATGCCGACATCGTTTACTAATAAAAATGTTGGACAGAAACATAGGAGAGGTGGGAACATTAGTGCAGATGCATATAACCCACACATAGTGTAAGCAACCCCACTAGCTAACATTAGTGAATTCGTTTGTAAGTTAATTCGACCTAGGACAAATATCTTAGCATCTGTCAGCAATTACTCAGTTCAGTATCAACTAGACATCAAGGAATAAATTAATTCCTCAATATGCTTTAATTTTTAAATCTTTTCTAGTTAAAATTCTTCTGCTCAAGTTACAAAACAAGTAAGGATAACCATCTGTTTAATAATCTAGCTGATTTCACAAAAGGGTTAGCATGATTGAAAGCTTAACAACTAACCTCTATTAACTTAAATTTTAGTGGAAAATTCTGTTCGGTACGTTGTTTAGACTAAAGTAGAACAAACAAAATATAATTGATTTCTATAGTGAACAAATCAGCATATATCTCAGAACCCAAGACTCCAGGACCTTATATGTACTAATTATTGATGTATGAATTGAACTTAAGATCACATTGGAGCTTGGTCAGATTGGCAACTGTAAGATTTCTGGACCGCCTAATAAACAACCTGGACTGTGCATTAGATTGAGAAAGGTGAGGTTTTGCAATGTTCAGAGAGCAGGTTCAGGTACTATAAGTCTCTAGATAGTAAAATTCACAAAAATTGATCACATTATTCTCTATTGAGAAATAGAAAATTTTGATAATGGTTAAGCGGTTTCTAATTTTATTGGTATATCCTTCTATCACAATTATAAACACCACCAGATTATTTTTACATGCAGCCAAGAGGGGTCCAGAGTTAGACATTGCTGTGGTTTTGAGGATAATGGTGTTGTAAGCCTTGGAAACTTAATTTGATGTGTATGAGCAAATGAGACTATCAAGATGATCCATTTTTGTAAGTTTGAAGGATATGAGGTCCTCTCGTGGGCCTCATGGCCTATGAATTCTATGTGCTCATTGTGGACAAATGGGATCAATGAAACATGCTGATATTTATGATTTTGCATCATGAAAGAAATCGAAAAGTTTGGCAGTCCATGAAATTTGTGGTGTTGGAATCCACGTGGTTGTATTTTTTCTTTGGGCAAGGTTTAAAGGAATATGGCATTTACGGTTTAATTGTGAAAAGTGTCATCAAGTGCCTATTTGGAGGGTGCTTCTTTGGAAGCTAAGCATTGTTGAAGCTCTTGTGCAACTGCTTTTGGTTTGAATAAAAGGATTTGTGGCTGTACTCTTTAAGAAGAAGTTTTTGGAGCAGTGCTTTTGTTGGGTGTGGTCGTGTGATAGGCAGTGATTTCAGAACTAAGTTGGATGAAATATTACAGAACTTATACTGCCAGACACTGGCAGAATCCTCTACTAAACTGTCATATACATGGAATTTCATTGCTGAAGTTGCCTGTAATATCATTTCAACCAAGTTCACTTTTGTTGGCATTATTTGGGTGGCCAAGGACTGTTTTAGGAAGTGTGTCAGGTTGGGTTTGCAGGAACTAGAAACAACCCATGAAGCAATGGAGCTAGGAGGCAGTCCACTTTATTAAGAAAAAGAAGCTAATATTCGCTGGGCTTACCTTGCTGGTGATTTGGATTGGGTCAGAACCAGAGCTTGACTGAGTTGGACCCGTCCTACTTGCCTTTATGATCTGGGCACTAACAAGCATACTTATTTCATTTAGAGTTCCTTTACCTTAAAGTTAACAGGTACACATCATGCAAATTAATTTTATTCAAACATGACATATACCTGTCTCTAAGCACACTATTATGTGAATTAATGAGGTTTATGCCAGCAAAAACTTGAACAATAAACAAGCAATATACTCAACAATCAGATGTTTAATTCCCTATCTTTAATAAAAAATTTCAGGAAAAATATAAACCAAGAACCTTGACTTAGAGGTTCTTTTCAATAGTTAGTGCACTCATAATTCCTCAGACTAAATCATACTAACATAAACATCATTTGAAAAGAGTGAATCTATTGATGCATCTATTTTAAGTGTTATAGATATAAGCTCAGGAACTTGCAAAAAAATAATACTTGCCTAATATATTTTAGTAGACTAGCAGACCCCTCGGATAACAATTCCTATAACCCCAATTCTATCTAAGTTGTAAAACCTTAACTAAATAACTCAGATCATTATCATACTAATTTCCAATAAGCTAAACTAATTTTAATAATAAACTAGTGGCATGCATGTGATCTGTAGGATATGAATTGATAATCCAAATTAAAACTTCAACCTTGAATGATAACATGTAAATCATAACCATTAAAATCATCTTAACCTATAATCATATTAAATTACAAAAATAAGACAACCCAGAATATATTACATCTAAAAATCAAATCCAACATCAAATTAACCAGTTATAAATGCCAAATTCACTTCAGAGATTAAAAGGGCAACGATGACTTACATGAAATTCAAAATACAACAACGATTTCGCCGGCATCAAACCCAACTAGCCAACCATAAATCCAAAGAAAGCAGTGTGAGTAGAGAGAAAAGAAACTAGTTAATTACGAATTGAAATAGATACTCTATACTCTTAATTAACTCTCACCTAAGTAGAAAGAAAGGAGGTGAGTAAGTAGAGTAACCGATTAGGGGATATGATGATTTTAAGATGATGAGTGTGTTGTATAATGAGATCAACAACTGAAAAGTGGAGTAACTGCTTATTCATGATCAAAAAAATTTGGAGCCAAAAATAATTTACAATTTCGCGGGTTTGGAGAAGAATATGGAGTTGAGGCGTTGAGGAAGAGTTGAGGCGTTGAGGAAATGAGGATGGATTGACCTGTTGAGGATGATGGGGTTTGTTTTTATTTATTTATTTATTTATTTTTTAACTTATTTTCTATTTTGAGAACTAAATGTGGACTACTAGCTAATGGTTCTTCTTTTTGGAATAAATTAGGGGATCTTATTTTCTGGATGCTAATATAATAATAATAATAATAATAATAATAATAATAATAATAATAATAATAATAATAATAATAATAATAATAATAATAATAATAATAATAATAATAATAATAATAATAATAATAATAATAATAATAATAATAATAATAATAATAATAATAATAATAATAATAATAATAATAATAATAATAAAAATATTAAATCAAACTATTTATTTTAATTGTTTTAAAAAAAAAAACTATTTATTTTAACGAATAAAAAATAGGTGTACAATAAATATTGTATATCCGTATTAATATTGTCCTAAATGATTACTAGTTAGGGTTTGTTCTCATACGATTATTTCCAGTTCAGTTCAGCTCCTAATTTCATTCTCTTATAAAATATTTATTTCAGTTTAGTTCAGTTCAGCTCTAATAAGTTCAGTTCAGTTCAGTCAATGAGAACAAACCCTAACTTAAAAAAAAAAAAAACCGGGTGTACAAGTAGAGCAAGATGAGTTTTAAAGTGGTATTGTTTCGCTGTAAATGGTTTCAAGTGGAGCAAGATGAGTTTGGGCTAACATGTGTAAATTTTAAAAGGTTATGCTATACTAATGACCCTTTTGTGATGGCTAATCAAGTAAACCAAGTTTTTTATGTGCAAGATTCCAAAGAAAAGCATTTGCATTACGTTATGGAAACTATCCCCGGAGACTTCTTTGATATGAGTGAAGAATCAAATGGTGATGTTGGAGTTTCTTATTGGAATGAATTTGCTAGCGATGGTGTTCTCCCAAGGGCAACCGTTGATGATGATTATAATGTTAGTTGGCTGAGAGAGGACTTGCCTGCCACTACTGTTGACGTTCCAGAATACATGTTGGATATGCGAGCAGAGCCTGAAATTGATGATTCTGATGATGAAATCGAGGATGATACTCTATGGGATTTCATGCAAGCAAGTGAAGATGAAGCTTAGGAAATATGATTGGTCCTTTCTAGTATTCTTCTTTTAGTTACTTTGGAGTAATAAAAGAACAGGGATTTTAGCTTAAACATTTTTTGTTTTGTTTGACTGCAAAATTATCTGTTTTAATGACCAAAAGTTTGGTTTTTGTTTGGTTTTGCGATTATTTGATAATCTCTTGAAGCTTAATTTGTTTGTTTTGGATTAGAATCAGCCAACTGCCCAAATATTAGACCAGCTTATGAATGTCGTGAATCATATTAGTCAGCTTGGGCTGCCAGAGAAGCGCTGAGTATGAAAAACCATAAGAAACTAGTCTTATTTTAATAATCTATTATTTAGTTTTATTTTGCATTATTGTTATTTTGGTAATATATTTGTGGTTGTGATATGTATGAGTTTTGTAGAATACATCAATGTGATTTGATAAGCTTACGAATGTTGGAGGAGATATTAAGAATTTCCTAGCTATCAGACAGCCGCAGCAGCCGGCAGCTGCTAGCCCTACCAGCAGGCAGTCAGAGTCGTTAGCAGCTGGCAACCTGCATCTAGAAGCCTGCAGCTATCAGCCACTAGTAGGAAGCAACAAGCCGCCAGCCACTAGATGCAGCTAGCCGCCACAAGCAGGAAGTCACCAGCGGGCGTGCAGTCGCAGACTATAGTCAGGAACAACAACTTAGGTAAAAATATACTGAATTCTTGGTTTTTTTTTTCTTTTTAAAACAATTCTTGGGTTTTTATTATTGCAAAGTATTTGTTAAATTGGAATTTAGAATAAGAATTAGTTTGACAAAATTTACTTTGAGTGAAATCATGTTGGTAACTAAAATTAGATAATTGCAACTTTGTAAGTATTATTATTCTCACTAGATATATGGTATATATCTCAAGTAGACACAAATATTAAAAGATCTTGGGGATTTTGTGAGTTAATTGATATTTTTACAACATCCATGTCTAATTTTGGAATTTTTGGGTATATATCCCTTATGCTAGATAGCAGTGAGTTTTTATAACTGCTGTCCTATGACATGCGCTTGAAACAGGTGATGAAATTCTTCTGGACAGCTTACAAACTCGCTGAAATTCTTTTTTCTTTGTTGGAAATGCTGATTTTCTCTGCTGAATCTTTGCAAGGATATTGTTTTTTGTTCTTGAAAATCTTGCTATTTTGCAGAAATGTTGAATTTTCTACTGAAAACCTTGAATTTTTCCGCTGACAGTTTCTGACTTTTTTGCTGAAGAGTTTGATTTCTCAGGCAAAAATTTCGAATTTTTCAACTGAAAATTCTGTCTCTTTCCCACTTTGTTTTACTCTGAGTATTTCTCCTTTGATGACCGAAGGCTTTAAGTGTTGCTAATTCTTCAGGCAACCTTGAGGAGCTTTAAGATTCTTGTTCTGATTTCTTCCACTTGAAGTCTTACTTGCTTCGTTGTGGACTTGTTGATAAATTGAATTGTTGCTCTTTCTCGAGATATCTTATTATCCTTTTTCAAATGACCTTTTGCTCTTTTAAATTCAATTTCTTGACTTAAAATGGCTCTTGATTCAAGATAATTCCTTGACGTGATTGCAATCTTGCCTCTACTAGGCTGCTACAGCAACTGTTGTTAGATGTTCTGTACTGAGCTCAATGCCTCCTCAATTGACGGTTTGTTGCATGGAGGAGCTTGACTTTGAACTTTTTTCACAGAATATTGTCAGACAGCTCTTTGCACTTTCATCTATCCTCTCCATGCTCAGCATTGTATGTAATTTAGGCATAAGAGCCGCTATGAGCATCCTGCAAATTTTAGCAAACTTTGAGTAGCTGAGCTATATCTTGCCTAATGGGCTCATAAAATTATGCAATTTACAGTTCTAAGGCAGTCTGATGCTTTGGATCTGTAGAGATGATACACCTCAAGTAGGAAATATTGCTTGAGTAACTACCTTGAACCTATCTACCCCCGAGCTGCAATGTGCTTGTTGTGTGCTTGCTGATACACGCTATAAAGAAGCTCCATAAGGCACTTTTTGAAGGTCTAGCAACATTTTTCAAACCTTATGGTCTGAAATTGATCTTGCTTTCCTATCCTCACAATGCTGACTAGACGATTGAGTAGCTTGAATTACTAGACCGCTTGAAAGTTTTCTGGCAGATTCTCTGCGATCTCATTGTATTCATAATGACTCGTCATAGAACTTGTATCATCTAAACTTATGCTTAGGAGGATTCTCAAGAAACTCATGAGTAGTTGAAGGTAAGAAGTGCCTACTTATGCCCTGCTGCTACCTATTTAGATGAATTCAAATTACAATAATTCAGAGTTCAGAATCTTACAGGTTTAAAATCATACTGTTTTCTTTATTTTGTATTTTTTTAACTCGAAAGTTGGGATTTGCTTACAGTTTAGATGAATTTAAGTTACAGTAATTCTTCATTACTTAACCTTTAAACTAGATATGCATGCTCTTCACTCCCTTTTTAGACATATAACTCACTATGTTGCTTCAGGTCTCAACTAAAGACACCGATATGGCAAACATGCTGTTGAACTGTGTGCCTGTCTATGAAATGATACCGGTAAGCCTGCATTAATCAGCATTCAGCACAAGTATTTCCTTAATTAAGTCACATAACAAATTCAAGCAGCAATTCAATGACTAATTTATTTACTTGTTTTGTGGCCTGCATATATTAATCAGCAATTCAGTAAGCCTGCATTAAACAACAATTCAGTAAGCTTGCATTAATCAGCATTCAGCACAAGCATTTCCTTAATTAAGTCACATAAAAAATTATTGTAAGGGCCCATTTTCTGTAGTTATGCTTCTTGTATCTTGCTACTTGACCATATATTTATAGTGGATGTTTTACATTGAGGCTTTCTTCATTTGTTGTAGGCATATGAGAAATTTGAAGTCTAGGAAATACGGCTCCTTAATCAAGGCCATTTACAGATTCACTACGGCCAAAATTATGGCAAGTCTTTTATATGTAAATTGTTTGTTCTATTATCTTTTTACTTCTTAAAACATTCAGAAACTGAAAAGGGCTACCCTGTTCTGTGTAATGATTAGTAGATAAGCAAAAATAATTTTTTCTATCCCGTCAAAGCGTTCTGCTATTCATAACTTGAAAAATTATTGATGGTTGTTATAATGTGTGAAGGCTTGAGATTAAACATTTTCTCTATCAGCTAGACTTTCAATATTCAACCATTTGGCTGATTGAATGTTCAGATTTTGAGAATGGACTAGTTGTGCTTTACTTCACATGCTATAAGGAATTGTTTCCGATTTTCTTGGCATTTGTCTTTTACTCTTTTCTCAGGTACATAGCATATAATGAATTACACCAGAATGTCCCAATGTCCTACACTTAGCACTGTCAGCATGTCTCAAATCTGTAGCAGTTAGCCGTTAGCAACATGCAGCACTTAGCATTGTCCCACACTTAGCACTGTCAGCTATTAGCAATCGTTAGCCGTTAGCAACAGCTGGCAGCTAGCTAGCAGCCAGCGGCCAGCAGCCAGCAGCCAGTGGCCAGCAACCAGCAGCCAGCGGCCAGCAGCCAGCAGCCACTAGCAGGCAGCAGCTAGCCGCCAGCCACATGATGCAGCTAGCTGCAACCAGCAGGCAGTAGGTAGTCGCCAACTGCAGGCAGTAGGTAGTCGCCAGCCGCAGGTAATCGCAGGCTGCAGCAGCAACTCTGTTAAAATATGCTGAATTCTTTCAGCTACTTGTTAAAACTTGTGTCATGCTTAATCAAGCATTCTAGCTTGAGCAATTTTGTTTTTTGTTTGATTGCAAAGTATTTGTTAAATTGGACTTTAGAATAAAAATTAGTTTGAGAAAATTTTACTTCCGAGTGAAATCATGTCGGTAACTAAATTAGATACTTGTAATTTTGTAATTATTTTTATTCTCACTAGATATATGGTATATATCCCAATTAGACACAAATATTATAAGATCTAGGGGATTTTGTGAGTTAGTTGATATTCTTAGAACATCCATGTCAGATTTTTGAATTATAACATTTGAGAATTAGATTTTGGGCTGAATATTGTTAAGTTCCAATTGTTATAATAAGGATGCAACCTCTGTATTTGAGGTAAAATAAGGAACATAACATATGCTTTGTTAGGTGATTGCAAGTGATTTAGCTTTCTCCTAGTTTTCTGATTAAGCAACTTTAGGTTCTGTGAATAATGTGCGGTATATTATAATTTCCAGCAGGATCTGGAGCTTCTTTAGGTTGATGTGGAGAGGATACAAAGGCAGAGGCAGTGCACCTGTTTTAACTAGCTCACCCATTCAATTTGAAGCACTAGCTGTTTTATACACCCTCGACAACAACATTTGGGACAGCAAAGCAATTGAAGTTTGGATTGATTCATCGGAGGTTGTTAAGTACTTCTGCAACGAACATTGTTGCTTGTGAGGTCAACGCAATTAACAGGGACATCAAACTTAATATTTCCACCTGTTTCTCTTTCCACATCAAAAAAGTTACTCGAAGTTATGTTATAGAGGCTCATAATCTGACTACCACAGTTAGAAAAAAAAAAGCCTTATTGGGCAATATTTTAATACTTTTGATGATTCGAAAATTTGAGTGTATTCTTAGGTTAGCTAGGCACTTTTGGTATTGAAAAATAATATATCTCAACCCATATGATTTTTTTCTAAGTGTTATTGAGTATACTATAGTAATTACATTGTACCTTGAATACTCTTTCTAAATAAAATGTCTTGATTGTTTTTTTTCTTTTTTTTTACACTTTATTAATAGAAACTATTTTTTTTTTCAAAACGACAGAGAATATTAATATAATGCTAAAAAAATAATAAATAATTATATAAGAGATTATACCCAATTTAGTATTAATAGTAGTTATGATTACATCTAACAAATTAATATATGGCAATGTTACAACTGTTGGCAATAATTAATTTAGTAATCAATATGTTTTTTTAACAACATGTAAATTGATAAGTTGTATTAAATAAGACAATGGATACACATGAAATAATCAATATGTTTTTTAGTAAAATTGTTGCATAGGAAACAATTTTATTATTGTTATATTTTTGGACAACATTTGAAATAAAATGTTGCCTTATGTAAAAAAAAAAAAAAAAAAAAAAAAGGCTACATTTTACTAATTGTTGTCTTACATATTCTAAAGCAACACTTTTTAAACTGTTGCATTGTAGTGTAGTATACATTGTTTAAGATCAAGGTAACAAATATATTTTGTTGCCTTTTACTACAAAAGGCAACATTTGTCAAATTGTTGCAATTCTGTGTGTTGCCTATTCTCATTTTTTTTTGTAGTGCTTCCTAATGGCTTTTCGGTCACCTTTTGCTTCGTCAAGGCCGCGAAAAGTTTTCCAAGGCACGTAGGCATAGGAGACCTCCCTGATTCAACATGTTCAAGCACAGATGCTAGACAAGCATGTCCTACCCTACCGTTTGCAAATAAAAGCTTGCTAAACATGCAAAAATTATAAGCCCTTCTACGGTATGCATGATAAGACTCATAGACAAGGCGATTGAAATATAAATTTGCAAGTTTTTCTAAGTCTACCTCATTACCACACACAATTCTATTTAAATCTGGATCTGTTAGATTCAGATGGCGTTCAATGTCTTGGTAATAATACTCACGTAGGGTAGGCGTGTCAATAAGATTTATGACAGGAAATCCAAAGATGGCACCGAATTCCTTCGGCGGGGAACAGATTTCATCGTAATCAAATTTAAAACAATGTGTTTATGGACTCCAATAGTCTAAAGCTGCCCTAAGAAATTCATGTTCAATCGCTACATGTCTCAGGGCTAGTAAACCCCTGACATGAAACAATTCCTACTCTCTTTTGTCAGCATTGGTCAAAGAATAAGACCAGTCGCGTAATGTATTATCAAAATTCTGAGACATTATTATTGAAATATGAAATTTTAATTATTTTGTGTTTCGTAATTATGCATATCACGAATATATTGGTCCTATTTTATAGCAAAAACGCTCGGAACTACTCAGAATCTATCTTTCTATACGCGTAAACCACACCGTTGTAGAATACGTGCACCGTGACACTGTATACAGTGTCGTGTCGCGGTGCCCACACGTTTTTTTTATCCTTTTCCTATATCTATCCAGATATTTATTGTTTTATCTTCACCATTTATTTTTTTTTAAATTCTATTTTCCGAGAGTTTCATTCCAAATAAAATTCTCAACCTTTTTTTTTTATTAATATTTTTTTTTTATTATTTTACTTTATTATTATTTCTATTCATCTTTTTTATTTATTATTTTATTTTATTATTTACTCTTATTTCTATTATTATTATTATTTTCTTTTAATTTTTTTTTTTAATTTTTTTTCTTTCATTGGGGAAGTTATGAACCTTGTCCCATTTCCATACATATTTATTTTGGAGGAGTTGTAAAACTTATTCATTTTTTCTTTTCTTTTTATTTCTTTTTTCTTGTGGGGAAGGTCGGTACCCTCCACTTGCTCTACTTATGTTTTCTTCACGTCATACACAATCACACACAATGAGTCTCAAGCACACACTAACACACAATAATAAATACAAAAAACTGTGAATAATGTACAAAATGAGTCATAATAAATAAGCAGCGTCAAGTGTCATCACAGTATGTACAAATAAAGACCCTCGGTTAAAAATCTGTAGGACTAGAAGAGTGAGGATCAGTGTCATCTCCAGCCTGTGAATATTGGTGCGGTGAGCCAAAGAGTCCAGCCATCATCCGAGTACGAGGAGTAGTGTCCCTACTAGTCCCTGTAACTCCAGTAGCAGTCAAACTCAAACCAAGACCCGTTAAACTGGCAAACGGTGCAGACAGACTTAAAGAAATAGGGAGCGTCGGTGGAGGCATCGTCCCATACACTGGAACTGAAAACAGGCCTGACATCGGGGGAGGAAGCGCCCCAGGCAATGGAGTTGAGTATAGGCCCTGATCCACGGGAGTGATAATTGGCCTAAACTCAGGCTGTGAAGACTGTGAAAACGACTGTCGCTGCCACTGACCCTGACCCTGAAAGCACTGGAACGGCTTGGAAGACTGCGGCTGCTACCAATGAGCCTCCTGAAACGGCTGAGAAATCTGAGGCTTTCGGTGAGACTGATAATGCCGATGAACCTCTGGAGATCGTCTGCCACGACTAGGCTCCCCCTCGTCCGAGCCTCCATGCCTCAAACGCGAGCGGGACCTCCGTCGCTCTTGAAAGACACAAAATTAAAAGATGTCAATGGCGAAAGACAGAACAAATGGTAAAAAAAAAGTGCACATACCTCAAGAACATCGCCAGAACCGCCTCGACAGCTCGCGCCACGCCGAAGCTTGATGATGCAGTACTTCAAAGCATCAACCAGCTTCATGATGCCCATCATCTCCGGGTGAGTAGGCTTAGAACAAAGCAAAGAGAAAAATCAGTAACAAGCGGTAAAAAAGGATGAATAATGTATCAAATGCTTACTGGCTCAAAAACATCAGGCAGAGACTCATGCGCCTGTTTGAAACCCTCTGGCGCGTCAGCAATATGGTCCTCAGTAATACCAATCCCCTGGGTAGCAGATAGATTAAGGTGGAATCTCAATCCTCCCCACACGGTGAATAGTCGTCTGAAAATACGATCGAATAATCAAGTTATTCGACGGTTTAAACAGAGACTAGCAACGAACTCCTCAAAAGAAATCATACCCCAGGAAGACGGGGTGGAGCAGCCAAAGAGGGAAGAAAGTCTTGTGCATAATCGCCCTCCATACGCACAAGCTCCTGCCAAGGAAAAGTGTAGCGCTCTCCCCTGTTTATCAACCCCTTAAGCAAGCGTGAGTCCAGCATCGACTCCGGTGGAGACAAGGGCACCACAAAGCGATCACCACTGCGCTGACAAACGACACGCTCCCCCAGATACCAGAAAAAGCGTCCAGTACCAACAAAAATAGTGCGGTACGCTAAAAGCTGCAAGGCTTTGGGAAGACTAGTCATCCCAGCCTAAGGCCGATACTGGACAGCAATAGCAACATGAAAACCATAAAAAGTAACAATGAAGCGCCGGAAATAACGTCAAGATAGAAAATAACAGGCTACAAAATTAATTCTTACACCAACAAAAGAGGTGCCTTGGCGTAGCAGCGCGCGTAGCGCAGAGACAGACTCCACTTGTGACTCGCCGCGGTCATGCCAGCTGGCTCCAACAGGGAAGTCATGAACCGCTCCACGACGCCGTCGAGGGGCCAATCCGGGAAAGTACTCATAGAACCATAGCTGCAATGAAACGTAATCTTTGAGCACGTGAGTCGAACAAATTAAAACAAAACAAGAAGAGGAAAGGATCGTCACCTCTACGACTTTCCATAAACCGTAGACAGTGACAGGGGACTCGTCGTTCAGCTGCTTACAACCATGACGTAATGACAAGAGAAGATCGGCATATCCAAGGCTGGCCCAGCTATAGGATCCTATCTCACTGATCCTAAGCAAAGAAGGTAGGTAGCAAACGAGCGTCGCGAACTCTTATCAGAAGAAAGAGTCATGGAAATGAGAATCAAAATGAAGATCCGCACTCGCTGCTCAGGTGACGTCTCCTCCATGTCAAAACCACGGGCCAGAACAGAAGCCAACTCTGATCGCCCGCTCTTAGGACCACCTCGAGACACCGGCTGAGTCCTAATATGCTGAACGATTGGACCTAACAAATCGGCTGCCTCAGCCGCCCCTTAATAAAGATCAGACATCTACGCTACGACCCGGTTAGTGAAGCATAGACCACTAATCATGCTAAAATCCAGAGGGGTCACTATCATTTCCCCCCAAGCAAAGTGAAAACTGTTGGTAGTATCCTAAAAATACTCCAACAACGCGCGAACGACTGTCGCGCCACAACCCCGGGGGCTGCGAAACCCTACGATTGCCGAACAAAATTCTACTAGACCAACTGATTCCCATAAGGCGTTTGTAGCAGGATCCCTCGTGATAATCCCATGAAGTCAAGGAATCAAATCTCCGGCTCCAGAACCGTGATGGCGAAGCGTGCCGTCGAATATGCCGGCAAGTGGACGATGAGAAACGTGGTTCTCACGACAGAAAACAAACTGGTCTGGTGTCCACGGAGGTGGAGCCCACCTACCCCTACCCGTAGAGGGTCGAGGCTCAGACTCTAAGACGTCATCATCCATACCCTCGGGAATCGTGGGAGTGTCCTCCCGAAAAGCCTGACGCCGACCATGAGTGGAAAGATCGCGATCTCGTCGTCTAGGCATGCTATTATAAATATAAAAATCTAAATGCTTAGCATCATTTCCTAAGTTATTTAGTTATTTATTTCAAGTTGCATTTTAATAAAAATCTAAATGCTTAGCATTATTTCCTAAGTTATTTAGTTACTTATTTCAAGTTGCATTTTCTATTATACGCTAAATTTTTACCTCAAGGATAAAAATTAGCAAAATAATGGAATTATTTCTAGTATTTAGTTTCTCCATGACAAACTAATACTATGTTCTCCTAATTGCATGATACTATGTTCTCCATGACAATGTAGTACATATACAGCACAAAACATGTTTCAAAATTGCACGAAAACAATAGATCGACGCATGACAATGTAGTACATATACAACACAAAACATGTTTCAAAATTGCACGAAAACAATAGATCGACGCATCATGGCATATTTTACAAGATCTGCAACCAATATATCATCATTTTAAGTGCAAAAGAACAACAAGAACACCATTTCACACAAGTAGTACCAAAAAATGGTGATTTGCTCCATTCTTCACCAAATCATGCAATTTTTATCTCAAATCGCTCACAAATACACATACATACATATACAAGTAAATTCAAGGCAAGAATTTTAACTTAAACCTCAAAATCAAAAAATCCCCAAATTGATTTTTAAGGGTTTTTACATGAAATTACTCATTTGAAGAAAATTCGAGACAAAAATCAAAGGAAACTTACATGGATCCTTGTGGAGATTCGAAAATGAAGAAAGTAACAAAAATTTAGAGCAAAATTGATGAGAATTTGAGCTCCAAAGCTCGAAAAACCGTTAAGACAACAGTGCACGCCGCCGCGACACGGTCAGCCTAAGCCGTGACACGGTGTTCAGGTCCCGTGTCACGGTGATTATAGGAGACGACGGAGCTTCGGCCAATAGTGACGAGCTTTGAATAGCAGCAGCGACGATCAGTAGCGAAGTAAAATGAAAAAAAGGGAGGAACACAGCAGCAAAACCGCCGTGTCACGGTGGCCGGAATCGAGACACGGTGAAATCAGCCATCCACCGGTGTAGCAAAACCATGGCACGGCAAAGTGAGAAATTTAAAATAAAAAAAATGGAGAGGAGAAGCGAGATTAGAAGAAGAATAAGAGAATGAAAATGGCGAATGAGAGGCAGTGTCTAATATTTAAAGACAAAAAGTGACCGTTATGCGCGTGGATTGGCGTTTTGCACGTGGCGCGTGGGAAATTTAAACAGGAACAAATTCCCGCGACATGGGAAACTTACCGTCTGACGGGATTAGTTCCCCGTGTCACGGAACAATTCCACGTGGGGCACGCAAATTCTGCTGGTAAAAAATGCCAATTGACTAATTCGCAGCCACAAAATTTCCCGTGTCACGGGAAGTTATTCTGCGTGACGGGGCCCTCTGCCGTGTCACGGGAACTTTGCTTCGTGACACGGTTGTCTCGCTCGTGTACTGCACATTCCTTGAAGTTGTCAGCGAATATTCCTGGCTTTTTGACTAAAATTGCATGATTTTCTGCGCAAATTGGATAGTTAGTTTTTTAGTAAAATTACGCGGAAAATTCTAACTGACGTTTAAAGGGTATCAAAATTACTATTTTGCCCCTAGGAAGCGTCAAAGTCAATTTTGTCGATATTTTAAACACCTAATATGGTCGGATAGTCGACTTGAAGGTGTGAATCATCTGCGGCTCACGTTCGGGGATAATCGAACCTTCATACAAATTTCAGCGATTATATCAGTTGTCGGTTTTCCTCAAGCATGGAAAGCGTTATCGGTGGATGTTTCTTCAAGTATAGAAAACCGCCAAGTCGGCTTTCCTCAAGCATGGAAAGCGTTATCGTTGGATTTTTCTTCAAGTATAGAAAACCGCCAAGTCGGCTTTCCTCAAGCATGGAAAGCATTATCGGTGGATTTCTTCAAGCTTAGAATGACACCAAATTCATACGTCGACTTTCCTCAGGCATGGAAAATATCATCCGGTAGGTTTCTTCAGGCTTAGAAAGCTACCAAATTCCTCGGTCGGCTTTCCTCAGGCATGGAAAGCGTTTCAACGAACGTCATCCGGTGGATTCCTTCAAGCAAAGGAAGCTGCTGAACTCATTTGTCACCGATATACTTGTGCCAGATACGTATTATATCCTTTTACTCTTTTATCTGTGGAATTAAAATTTTTTTTGCAGGTATCGGCGTATACAGAGTGATTTAGGATCGCGCAACGTCTTAAATCATTCTCCGTCCCTATCGACTACTTTGACTATCGTTTTCGAAACTAACGTTTCTACGAACTCAGTCAAAGTGGGGGCTTCTGTAGACACCTAAAAATGTCTCCCCAAAACCAAACCCGATGATGAACAACCTTTCACCGCCACTATTGGTCGGGTTCAGTATTTAATCCCGAGAGTGCTTAAAAAATTGTATTTAATTAAATTCAATTTTTGAATAGTTCATGGATCAGTCTTGATGTTTAGTTAAAGAATAGTTTTTAATTTTAGCCCAAACCTTTATTGTTTTATTATTTATTTTGGCCCAAACTTTTTATTTATTTTTATTTTACTTATTTTCTTATTTTAGCCCAAATAATAATAAATCAAAAATGGCCCAAAATTATCAATTGACACTTAAAATGCTGAACGAAATTAGGGTTAAAAATGAATTTAGATGGAAAAGCGGACTGAAAACTCTCGCGTCACGGCAATATTCCACCGTGTCACGGAAAATTGTCCCATCTGACGGTGGGGTTCCCCGTGACACGGGGGCACCTGCTGTGTCACGGGGGTTTCCGTGTCCTTTCCGCGTAAACCCTTAACGCATTTTCTCCTCCGTTCAATGAATATTTCCCGCGTCACACAATAGTACACCGTGTCACGGGAATGTTTCCCGTCCGACGGTGGGAATTCCCGTGTCACGGTACACTTTTCCGTGTCGCGGTATATTGTTTAGGGTTTTTTTTTATCATTTTAGGGTTCCGTGTGTTCCCTTAGCACATTTTTCTTTTAAATACCCCCTCATTTCTAATGTACGGGGCATCAATTAATTCTCTATTTTTCTCTCTTCTATGCTCTAGCCTAAACACTACCCTACCCTTCTTCTTTCAAAATTCCTTCTTCAAGCACTCCTAGGAGTCCATACTTTACTTGTGGTTCTGTCCTTAAGCCAAGGCGTGAAAGTTAGATCTGTTTGAGGGTTTGGCCCCAAATTAATTCTATTTAATTTAATTTAATTATTGTTTTATTATTATTTCCTTGAAGTTACTAACTCGTTTATTATTTTGTAGTCGCAAGCAAACAAAATCAAAGCAAGAATTATGTTCCTTTTATTTCTATTATTTTTCTAACGATTTTATATTGTTGGAATTATTGTTAACTTGCTTCCATTTATGTTTATTCTATTTATCATTATGATCACCATATTGCATGTCTAAAGGGAATATGTAATTGAAAATCACGCCTGATAAGATAATTTGGACGACCGGTTTAGGTTCCTTTTTAATCTTGTTGTTAAATTAAGTGATCACAATTTTATAGAACTATATGATGCATTAATATTGAACCAATTTAGCTTAATAATAGTTTGAAGCCAATTGAACCTCTGTTTGTATGCCTTTGATATCGCAAGAATCATTTTTCCATATAAGAATCGAGTAGAGGCCAATACAGGCGAATGTGACTCCATGACTCACTTCGTACCATCATCCCCGATCCTCCTTTTACGGTTCCGAACCATATGGAGTTAGTAATATCATGGATTATGAATGGGGTATAACCTTCACGGGTCAATCGTTGTTGCCTATCGTTGTCCCTTATCGCGGTTTCCTTTTTATGATCGTTGAACGGTTTACAAGTTCCTTAAAACTTGTTGGCGGCTCCCTACTTTCCTTGTCCCTAATCGTATTATGTCAATTTCCACTTCCTATGAGTGCCAAGAATATTCACACATGCTTTAACGTAGGCGCACTTTGAGCGACGCCTACACTGCCACTCTAGGTGATTTAAGTTTAACTTACAAGCATATAAACTATAACATAAAACATACTTAGGATAAGTATATATGATAGACTTTAGTATGTAGTTGGCAGGGAGAGAAGATATAGTTGAAAAGCCTGGTGTTAGCAAAATGAGCTACTTGAAAGAAGCTGAACGGCAGAGGGCTAAGGTGCAATGTCTGGAATTTCAGCAGCATGTATGTCGAAGCAATAAGCAGGAGGGTAAGTAAAGGGAACAAACATAACTCCCACAAAATAACTAATACATATACAATAACAGTGCAAATATTTTAGAAAAAAAAAATAAAAAAAATGAAAGGATCTAATGGCCAAAGTTATGTTGCTTCACGCTTTGAATCTCATGATCATGGATCGGAGACGATCAATCTGCTACAGCTTGAATCCCATTAGATAATTTTCTATACTACATTGTCTATGTAAGTGATTTACAAACATTGTATAGTTATGAATCAGATTTTACTTGAAATAAATTCTTGGAACCAGCTAGTAGGACATATGGTTTTGGTTTTGCAAAAATAATTAACACATTACCTCAGGTCTGCAGCAAAACAATCATTCTCAAAATAACCGCTCTTAAATTGTTTACAAAACAATAGCTCTCAATGATTACCTCTCGCACCCCCAGGTCTGCAGCAAGCCGAAGCCCACACATCACAACTTTTGCTTCTGCCACCCTTACCTCCCAATTAGCACAACTCTGCTACACCTGTACTGCCTTGATAACCCCTTCCTTTTTCCTCACAAAAGCACCCAAACCACAACCCAACTCCCCAACAAAGCCCGCATATACATTCACTTACACAGCTCCTACAAGCGGTGGCAGCCATCTAGAAACAGAACCCAACCCTACTAAAGCATACAAATTCTAGACACAAACTGGGATAATAATAAGAGTCTTGTGACCAACTGTTCTTTTTTTTTTTTTTTTTTTTTTTTTTTTTTTTTTTTTTGTTCAATGCATTTATATATACCAAACTATTTTCAGATTTCAATGTTTAGAATTAACCAACTATAAATTAATATGATTATCATATTTATCTTCTAATTAGGAAGCCCCAAATCACATTAATGAGCTCAACTGCCTCGTTTACTCTACCCCATGCTCCCTAATGATCTTCATTACAGAACAGTGTTGATTGCCTCACCTACTCCACCTCCTACTCACTGTCCCAAGCGTATACTACTACTCCCTGCTTTATTTTTATTAAGTTCGTTCTTAACACATTGAAATAGGTAGAGCACCAACAAGAAAATGACAGTGATTTTGTGGCGAGGAATTCACTACACCAAAGTAAAAACAATAAGCTTTGATTGCTAAAGTCGTATGAACAAGGAAGGGAGGAATGAATTCAGTATATTACCTGAGGCTTAGCCATACGTAAGGCTAGTTGTGCAGCATTTAAAAGTTGTGACGAACTTTCTCCACTACAAAACGATTCTAAAACTTGTGAAAATAGTGTTGTCATTGTTTTTAGTAGCTTTGTATTCTCATCACACTTTTCTTTTATCTCTTCATTTTGCTTATGAAGTTCCTTATTTTATTCCTTCAAATTTGACACCTCTACTGTCATGTTGTCCAATTCTACCACTCTTATTCCTTTCCCAATCCCTTCTTTTCTAAGTACACCACACACACCATGAATGTCTTCTTTTCGAACTCCAAATCCATAGCCTAGTGTTTTTTTTCTGAAATTTGTCCAGCATATAGTGTAGCCTCAAAATCTTCATTCTCTATGTCTATACGTGACTTAAAACCAGAAGGATCTGCTAGCTTTAAGCTTTCAGCCTTAGCCTTAACATCTTCCTACAAAAAAAAAAAATTCAAAAAATATATGATGCTAGTAAAATTAACTAAAACTAGAGGCTAAATAAACAAGAAGAACTAATACCAGAAACTCTTCTGTATTTGTTTCTTAAAATAAAGTCCCATCCTTCCTTCTATAACATTGTTTCCAAAGTTCATATAGGCTCATTTCTTCTCCGTGCTCATCTTCCTATTAGTTATAATGCATAGAGAAATATATTTACATATGGTACATATTTTTTGCTGAAAACTCCAACAACAATTTATGCATCAATATACATTATCTTGTCAATCAAAGGGTCAAATAAATCATACATAATCACGTCTATTTGCAAAACTTGTACCACCAGAACTATGAATTTGGTTCAGAGATGCTCGTGCTTCTTTTCCAATCTGAGACAATTCCTACAACGATTCATGAAACCTTTAATATATAAGATAGAAAATATATGAACCAAAAAATATGATTTATTTACGATTGCTCTATTGTTTGAAACTTATTTTCCCTTTCTCGGAATTCCAATACTTGACCAAATTAACCCAATTACTTTTGCTAACTCCATTTGGGGGACTATCACAAATTTCTCTAATTGATTTTTCAGCTGGTTTGAAGTATCGTTTCTTAAGATCATGTTTATAACCCCTCCAAACTTTATCAACATGCTGTAGAGCTTGGGTGTAATACTTCTCCTCATTGGGGATCACAAAGCGATCCTTTACAAAAATGTATAATTCCATAAATAACTATCAATATGAACACAAATTTTAGTAAAGATTAACGGTATACATACCCTTATTAATTTATTAATGTCCCCCGTAAAAGACGCCTCTAACTCATGCCAAGTCTTCTCTGAAAGCGGGCAATATAAAAATGTCTCCCCAAAACCAAACCCGTTGATGAACACCTTTCACCGCCATTATTGGTCGAGTTGAGTATTTAATCTTTGGAGTGCTTAAATCCATGTTATATCCAATATATTTCATGAACCAATCCAATTTCTAGCTCATTTCCCTAAACCACAATCTATTTTCCACTTTTCGTGTCCACTGAGAGAAACTGATTTTATGGATATACAATTTTGATCCAATTATTATTTTTTTGTATAGGCCTTTAAATAAGATTTCTAACCATATATCATAAGCCCAATTTCGAGCTATAACGAAAAAGATATGAGCAAAACACCAAACTCGGCCTAAAACCGACACCCTTCCACTAAAACGACCATATCTTAAAATCTACATATTATTTTGACTTGATTCTAATTGGGTTGGAAAGTAAACTTGATAAGATTTCCAATGATATATTATATGCCTCATTCCAAGTTACGGATCAAAAGTTATGATGGTTTCAAAAACGGGTAAAAACCTGGAATCACCGCGCATAGTGCAATTCCACCGTGTCACGGGAAATTGCACCGTATGACGGTGGGAATCCACGTGAAACGGTGCCCTTGCTGTGACGCGGGGCAATTCCATGTCCTATTTGCGTTCTTCGTACCTAAACAACTCCCGCGTCACGGCATTTTCCACTGTGTCACGGGAATTTACATTGTCTGACGGTGGGATTCCCCGTGACACGGAGCTGTTTTCGTGTAATTTCCGCGTCTCCCATACCATGACATGGTGTACTGTACCGTGTCATGGGACATTCCGTTTCTTTTCCGCGTAAACCCTTAACGCGTTTTCGTTCCCGTAACCTAAATATTTCCCGTGTCATGCAAATTTGTACCGTGTCACGGGAAAGTTTCCCGTCTGACGGTGGGATTTCCCGTGTCACGGTACCCTTTGCCGTGTCGCGGGATACTTTTTTAGGGTTTTTATCATTTTAGGGTTCCGTGTGCTCCCTCAGCACATTTTCTCAATAAATACCCCTCATTTCTGATGTACGGGGCACCAATAATCATTCTATCTCACCTTACACCAAAAAATCATTCTCTTCTCCCTCTTTAACCTAATTTCTAGCCTCCTTATTCTTCCATAACAATTCCCCTAAGCACTCCAAGGAGTCTATACTTAACCCGAGGTTCCGTCCTTAAACCAAGGCGTGAAAGGTACAAATAACTGAGGGTTTGGACCAAATCAACTCTACTTTTTATTTAATTTAATTTAATTTAATTTCTATTCAATTTATATTTTTTTTATTGAAGTTACTAAAATTTTATTCATGATGTAAGAATTCAAGGAACGCGCGGAAAGTGAGTAGTTAATCATTTAATTACTCTTATTTAATTTTATTCTTGTTGCTAGTATCATGATTAGGTTTTATATTTGATTTGACTAACGCTATTATGGTTAAATTGCTTCCAATATTAATGTTTATTCTATTTTTATTATGATCACCATATTGCATGTATAAAGGGAATATGTAATTGAAAATCACGCCTAATAAGATAATTTGGACAACCAGTTTAGGCTCCTTTTTAATCTTGTTGTTTAATTCAAGTGATCACAATATTTTAGAATAATATGTTGCATTAATATTAAACCAATTTAGCATAATAATAGTTTGGAGAAAATTGAATATCATTGTTTGTATGCCTTTGAGATCGCAGGAATCACTTTTCAATATAAGAATCGAGTAGAGGCCAATACGGGCGAATGTGACTCCATGACTCACTTCGTACCATCATCCCCGAGCCTCCTTTCGTGGTTCCGAACCATATGGAGTTAGTAATCTCATGGATTATGAATGGGGTGTAACCTTCACGGGTCAATAGTTGTTGCCTATCGTTGTCCCTTATCGTGGTTGCCTTAAATGATCCGTGAACGGTTTACAAGTTCCTTAAAAACTTGTTGGCGGCTCCCTACTTTGCTTTGTCCCTAATCGTAATGTCAATTCCCACATCCTATGAGTGCCAAGCATATTCACCACATGCTTTTTAACGTAGGCGCACTTCGAGCGACGCCTACAATTTGGCGACTCCAGTGGGGAGGATTCTTGATTATTTATCGATTTGAGTGATCGGTATTTAATTAAGATGAGCGGATGACACTTGAAAGATTATTGAAAAAATATTTCTTTGATTAATTTGGCATTTTTGCATCTGCATAGACGTTTTAACGTCGCATTCAGGTCTGTCCTGTTGGAAAAATTGGATAACTTGGTTTCGCGCGAAGGAAAACAGGGCACCAGTCAGATTTTCTGACTGCCGTGCCACGGCAAAATCTGGCGTGTCACGGTACAGTGCACCATCTGACGGTGCACAGTACCGTGGCACGGGAATTTTTGTCGTGTCACGGCAGTCCTAAAATCAGTCTGGTGGCTTATTTTCTCTTCGCACAGTCAACTTCCTTCGATTTTTCTGAAAAAACGTATGTGTTCTACATGCGTCTTAGCCCCGGGGAATTTAAGCTCTATCGACCCAAAAACGCTCATGGCAATAAGGGTTTATCCGAGTTATTAAATTCACCCAAACCACGGAGTCGAGTTCGATTTCATCACGAACTCGCGGAGCCGCCCGTTGGCATACACCCTCATGGGAGGCTGCCTTGCTAACGCGTCCAAACTCTTAACCATGGTACCCTTTTGACACCCAAAGCTTGACCAATAGTTGAACATAGATCTTGACTCTAGGTTGCGAACTTTTTTTACATCATCGTGCCTAAATGCTATGTGGTTGTTTGGTGCTAACCTTCATGTGTTTATTCTTTTGTTTAACCCATGACCGAGGGTTTTTATTCTCACATAGTAATTAGTACGGACCTAAAATCGGTTAAAATCTGGAAAAACCACAAAACTGACCTGGAACTGCGCACCGTGTCACGGCATGTTCTGCCGCGCCACGGTGAACAGTGCCGTGACACGGGGCTCACTACCGTCTGACGGTAGACTGCACCGTGTCACGACAGTCTGCACCTTGACACGGTGCCCAGGAAAAGTGTCCTGTCAGTCTTTTTTTGATTCTTGTGCGTACGTATGTGGATGCTGTGTCCGGTTTGGTGTCATGTCTAGCTGTACGGTCAAAACACGCGTCCATAACCTCACCTAATCACTCACATATCGTGTTCACACACTTTTTTCTTTAGTCGTGCACTACTTTTTGACCGTATTTTAGGGTAGTCTTGTTTTTTGTGTCGTTTTTTTTTCGGAGTAAGTCGGATTGTATCCTCCCTTTAAAAATAAACAAGTAGAATTTCAAAATTATAGATTTTTTTTTAAAAAAAATAATAAATAAAAAATAAAAAATTCCCCGTGCCACGTCAGCATCCACCGTGGCACGGTGGAGTTTCCCGTGTGGCGCGGTAAACAGTCCCGTGCCACGACACAGTCCACTGTGGCGCGGTGGACCTGCAGCAAAAAAAAAAAAAAAAAAAAAGTCTGCCGCGCCACGGGAAACTCTACCGTGTCACGGCAAATTTTCACCGTGACACGGTGGATTTTCAAAAAAAAAAAAAAAAAAAATCCCCGTGCCACGTCAGCATCCACCGTGGCACGGTGGAGTTTCCCGTGGCGCGGTAAACATTCCCGTGCCACGGCATAGTCCACCAAGGCGCGGTGGACCTGCAGCAAAAAAAAAAAAAAAAAAAAAACCACCGCGTCACGGCAGCTCGTCACGTGACACGGTACAGTCTTCCGTGTCACGGTGCCCTTGAAATAAGTCCAGTCAGCTTTTTTTTAAGTCTTCCGTGTTAATTTGGTCCTCGCGTCAGTCATTTTGGTTATTGTTCACATGTCTAGCCATACGATCATACCACAAGTCTTATGACATCACTTAGTCACTCACGAGTCAAGTATAGTCCACACACTTTCTTTATGTTCCGACTCGAGTCGTACACAAGGTCGTTTATGATTGTATATTAGGTTCATGCACCCTTTTTTTCGTCATAATAAAAAAATGAGTGGAGTTTTCTCACTTATTTTCAAATGTCTATTTTTTTCCTTCCTTTCCTATCTTGAGCAATGAGTCAAACAATTAAGTGAATTATTTTATTTCACAGTACTTGGTCAAGGAACAGGGATAGATTAATACTGTTCGAGTCATCACCGCAACAATCTCTCAGATCTAATAGGCGTTCAAAGAGAACTTTGCCATCTCCATTACTAATCACCTTTAAATGGCCACTAAAGAAGATATTGAGAACATCAACAAATCCATCGAGGCACTGTCTGCCATGATGCAAACCCTTACCACTAGGGTCACTACCATGGAACAAAACAAGGTCACTGTTTCCACCCTTGACAAACTGAAGGAACAAATGAGTAAGATTTCTGAGGATTTCACTTATGTGGAACGACCTCCCACTCCTTTGGATGTGAAGGACAGACTCCCTGAAAATTTTTCCACTGCTGATATTCCAAAGTTCAAGCCCACTGACAATCCAATATTCCATTTGAAGGCGTTCTCTGCAACCATGGCTCTTAAGGGATTGGACGTAACACTCTTCCCTACGGTGTTCCCTCTCTCCTTAGAACATGCTTGCCAACAATGGTTTTATTCCTTAGATGCCAAGCATACTGCGACTTGGCAAGATGTCACCGACAGTTTCATGAATCGTTACAAGTGTAACATTCAAACTAAAACTTCTGAACGTGAACTCTTCATTCTCAAACAGAAAGAGAATGAAGGCTTCACCGCTTACCTGAACAGGTGGAGGGAAACAGCTTCACTCTTGGTAGATCCTCCCTAAGAAAGAGAGATAGTTCGCCTCTTTATTCAAAATCTGACTCATAAATATAGGGAACATCTCAAATTTCTTCCACTGAACACTTTTGAAGTTGTATACGACATCGGCATCAATATCGAGGATGAGCTAATAAAGACTGCTGGTAGTAACAATAATAACACATGGAAAAACAAGAAGAACGACCATCCTTCTTGTTCGTCTTCTAAGCACGAAAATACTACCAACAATATAAGCCGAGTTGATATCAATGAAGTGTTAGCTCTTGATGCTCCATTGCCCAAGAAGAAAAGAACTTACACTCATTTAGGAATGACTTATGATGCGGCCTTTGATCGCCTTTACAGTCAAGGCTTGATCACACCTATTGGACCATTTCCAGAGCCAAAACCTGAAGAAAGGAGCGCCAAATGAAATCCCAATGCCTATTGCAAGTACCATCAAGGAAGGGGCCACACTACAGAGCAATGTTGGAATTTGAAGGACGTCACTCAAGACTTGATGGATGCAAACAAACTTCCTGTCCCTCCAGGCGGCAAGAAGTAATGAATACAAGGCACACAGATCCTTCGTGCAAGATTTCATGATTTCTTTCTTTATCATTCTTTTCCATTCCCCCATTCATGTCTAGCATAGGTTTTCCACTTTGAATTTTTTATATGTTTCATGTGTTTCGTTCACCTTTTCCATTAATAAAATGAGCAATTTTCCTTTACATCTCGATCATAGAATTTTTCATTCATTCATTCATTCTCAATAAAAAAAATAAAAAAAAAATCAATTTCCGAACTAAACCCAAGGTACACAAATGACTTGAGGCACCTTTGCAACCATGTCATTCCCTGTTAACCGTTCAATCACATTCCATTTCTTCATCAACCATTTTGAGCCTCGTCTAACGTTTGGCCTTCATTTCTTCAACCCACATTCACTTAACCCTGGGATTGGAAGATGTGTAATTGTATAACATTCAAAAAGCAAGTAAAAAAAAAAAGAAAGGAGCAAAGCAACAATAAAACAATGTCTAAAGGCAAGTGTTCCAATGTCTTTGATATGAACACGTTTCAAATTGCGTCTCTCATCGAGTGCTTGGTACCGTGCCTGAGAAACATGAATGCTAAGTGAGTGATGGACCGCATGATCTGAGATTGTCTACATTGATTCAAAAAAAAAAGAGAAAAAAAGAAATTCAAAACAAAAAAAAAAAAAAAAAAAAAAAAAAAAAAAAAAGAAAAAAAGAAAAAAAGTTGAAAATAAACTTGCAAAATTCAAAATTTTCAAAATCAAAATTACACATCTTGGGGATTCTCTCGGGTCTTGAGCCTTTTATCCCTTTCTTCCTTAAACCATCAACTTAACCACATTACAACCCTTGAAAGACCTCTTTGAGGTGTACATACACTTGTGCAAAGTTCGGTTAGAGCTACGTTCGACCTGATTCCTAACGGATACGTAGGCAACCTCACATTGAGGTGCGACCACATTCACATTCATATCTATACATGATCGAGTCAAAGAATATCCAATGCTTATCCCTACCCATTTAGAGCTAGACTTGGGGGCTTGAACCCAAATCACATTAGCTTACCCAGCCTGAAGAGTCATCATCTTTAACTCTTCTCACATCTCTTTCCATCGCCATAACCCTTGCAGCCAGCCTTAGTATCACATTCACACACTTCACTCACACATCCATATCCATATCAATCATCCTTCCCTTTAAGAGCCCTTTATCATGAAATCTTGTTTCAACACTGTGCATGTTTCATCATATTTAAAGACAACATTCAGTAGAAGAAACATTGTATACTTGCTTAGCTTCCTGCCCTGAGCAATGTTCATTGTTTCGCATAATGTGCTAAGAAACATTTATATATCAATGATTTTTAATCATACAAAGCATATCGTGCTTAGCTCCTTGACCTAAGCAACGTTCATTATGCAATAATCACTATATGTGCTTAGCTTCCAGACCTAAGTGACGTTCAAAATCGCTTCTTTACACCATATATGATGCTTAGCTCCATGACTTAAGTTCATTCATCTATCGTGTCACATGATGTAATTGTCCTTAGCCTCCTGTCCTAAGAGCATGCATCATGCATACATTATTTTCAGGACAAGCAATTCAATCCATACGATTCATTTCGTCTTGCTCAAGGAGGAAATTCAAAACTTCTTTCCTTTTTCATTATTTTATTTTGGGGAAGTTCAAAAACTTTTTCCAAGTTTTCATCGAAGGAAGTTCGAAAATAAAAGTTCAGTTTTCACATCTTTCTTTTTTGGGAGAATGTCGGTACCCTCCACTCATGACAAAAATTGACGGAAATTTTTTGCTTTTGCATCTTCGTTTGCTTGTGTCTGCAAACACACATACACATACACACACACACACACACACACACACACTCACAAGTCATACACATGTCATGTCATGTCAAGTCAAACTTGGTCAAGTCTTTTGCTTTTGCATTTTTAATTGCTTGTGTCAGTGCACACACTCACTCAAGACACACACAATCACAAGTCATACACATGTCATGTCATGTCAAGTCAAACTTGGTCAAGTCAGTTGGTCAAGTCAATCATAGTCTATACGAGTCCCCTGGCAAATTTTATTTTGCAGGTCTTATCTACAGCCCACGTCCGGGGACAAGCGGACCATTTACAACCCACGTTCGGGGAAAAGCGAACCAACTACAACCCACGTCCGGGGACAAGCGGACCATCTACAGCCCACGTCTCAGGACAAGCGGACCACCATCATTTCATGACGCAAGGTTCTCGATACACAGAGACTTGCAATCTCATCATCATTCGACTTTCCTCAAGCATGGAAAGTATTATCCGGTGGATTTTTCTTCAAGTATAGAAAACCGCCAAATCGGCTTTCCTCAAGCATGGAAGGCAATATCGGTGGAATTATTCAAGCATAGAATGACACCATATTCATCAGTCGGCTTTCCTCAGGCTTGGAAAGCGTTATCGGTGGATTTTTCTTCAAGTATAGAAAACCACCAAGTCGGCTTTCCTCAAGCTTGGAAAGCATTATCGGTGGATTTTTCTTCAAGTATAGAAAACCGCCAAGTCGGCTTTCCTCAAGCATGGAAAGCATCATCGGTGGATTTCTTCAAGCATAGAATGACACCAAATTCAAACGTCGACTTTCCTCAAGCAAGGAAAGTATTATCCGGTAGGTTTCTTTAGGCTTAGAAAACTACCAAACTCCTCAGTCGGCTTTCCTCAGGCATGGAAAGCGTTTCAACATACGTCATCCGGCGGATTCCTTCAAGCATAGGAAGCTACCAAGCTCATTTGCCACCAATACACTTGTGTTAGATAAGAATTCTATCCCTTTACTCTTTTATCTGTAGAACTAACATTTTTCTGCAGGTATCGGCGTATACAGAATGATTTAGGATCGCAGAACATCTTTAATCATTCTACGTCCCTATCGGCAACTTTGACTATCGTTTTCGAAACTGACGTTTCTACAAACTCAGTCAAAGTGGGGGCTTCTGTAGACACCTAAAAATGTCTCCCCAAAACCAAACCCGTTAATGAACACCTTTCACCGCCATTATTCGTCAAGTTGAGTATTTAATCTTTGGAGTGCTTAACTCCATGTTCTATCCAATATATTTCATGAACCAATCCAATTTCTAGCTCATTTCCCTAAACCACAACCTATTTTTCACTTTTCGTGTCCACTGAGAGAAACTGATTTTATGGCTATACAATTTTGATCCAATTATTATTTTTTTGGATAGGCCTTTAAATAAGCTTTCCAACCATATATCATAAGCCCAATTCCGAGCTATAACGAAAAAGATATGAGCAAAACACCAAACTCGGCCTAAAACCGACACCCTTCCACTAAAACGACCATATCTTAAAATATACATATTATTTGTACTTGATTCTAATTGGTTTGGAAATTATACTTGATAAGATTTCCAATGATATATTATATGCCTCATTCCGAATTACGGATCAAAAGTTATGATGGTTTTAAAAACGGGTAAAAACCTAGAATCACCCTTGCTGTGACGCGGGGCTATTACGTGTCCTATTTGCGTTCTTCGTACCTAAACAACTCCCGCGTCACGACATTTTCCACCGTGTCACGGGAATTTACACTTTCTGACGGTGGGATTCCCCGTGACACGGAGTTGTTTCCGTGTAATTTCCGCGTCTCCCATACCATGACACGGTGTACTGTACCGTGTCACGGTGGATACTGCCGTGTCACGGTACCTGTGCCGTGTCACGGGACATTCCGTGTCTTTTCCGCGTAAACCCTTAACGCGTTTTCCTTCCCGTAACCTAAATATTTCCCGTGTCACGCAAATTTGTACCGTGTCACGGGAAAGTTTCCCGTCTGACGGTGGAATTTCCCGTGTCACGGTACCCTTTGCCGTGTCGCGGGATACTTGTTTAGGGTTTTTATCATTCTAGGGTTCCGTGTGCTCCCTCAGCACATTTTCTCTATAAATACCCCTCATTTCTGATGTACGGGGCACCAATAATCATTCTATCTCACCTTACACCAAAAAATCATTCTATTCTCCCTCTTTAACCTAATTTCTAGCCTCCTTATTCTTCCATAACAATTCCCCTAAGCACTCCAAGGAGTCTATACTTAACCCGAGGTTCCGTCCTTAAACCAAGGCGTGAAAGGTACAAATAATTGAGGGTTTGGACCAAATCAACTCTAATTTTTATTTAATTTAATTTAATTTAATTTATATTCAATTTATATTTTTTTTATTGAAGTTACTAACAGTTTATTCATGATGTAGCAATTCAAGGAACGCGCGGAAAGTGAGTAGTTAATCATTTAATTACTCTTATTTTTATTCTTGTTGCTAGTATCATGATTAGGTTTTATATTTGATTTAACTAACGCTATTATGGTTAAATTGCTTCCAATATTAATGTTTATTCTATTGTTATTATGATCACCATATTGCATGTGTAAAGGGAATATGTAATTGAAAATCACGCCTAATAAGATAATTTGGACAACCAGTTTAGGTTCCTTTTTAATCTTGTTGTTTAATTCAAGTGATCACAATATTTTAGAATAATATGTTGCATTAATATTAAACCAATTTAGCATAATAATAGTTTAGAGAAAATTGAATATCATTGTTTGTATGCCTTTGAGATCACAGGAATCACTTTTCAATATAAGAATCGAGTAGAGGCCAATACGGGCGAATGTGACTCCATGACTCACTTCGTACCATCATCCCCGAGCCTCCTTTCGTGGTTCCGAACCATATGGAGTTAGTAATCTCATGGATTATGAATGGGGTGTAACCTTCACGGGTCAATCGTTGTTGCCTATCGTTGTCCCTTATCGTGGTTGCCTTAAATGATCCGTGGACGGTTTACAAGTTCCTTAAAAACTTGTTGGCGGCTCCCTACTTTGCTTTGTCCCTAATCGTTGTCCCTAATCGTAATGTCAATTCCCACTTCCTATGAGTGCCAAGCATATTCACCACATGCTTTTAACGTAGGCACTTCGAGCGACGCCTACACGCTCCTCCTTTACAATGTTACCAAGGAATTGGACCTATATATGCCAACCTTTCCAAATCGGTTGACATAACTCATTAAAGTTCACAACATATTTTACTCCATTGTTATTCCAGACCTCAATTAGCGGAATGTGACCACTAACTAACTGCTTCTTACCATCAACATCTATGGAAAAAGAAGATCAAATACTTAAACATATTATAAACAACAAAAGAACATTAATTATCTTATTTAAAAATCTGAATACACTATAGTTTAACTTAAATTTCACACAAGGTTTAAACTTAATAAATTTCAGACTAGCTTTAACTTCATAGATTCATTAACCTCAATGCTTTCAATTCTTTCTCAAAGCCCCTAAGTATATATCCCGTGAAGAAGATCTGTTGGTCAATATCATGGTATATAAACTCATAGATTTTAGTAGTGTTTTGTGTCTGCCTAAGTAAAAAAAATCTCATTACTTTCTATAGTTTAGATTAACAGGTTCATTGGTGAATGAATTATTTCCTGTTTCTGTATAAAAATGAAGTGCCATTGCTAAGTTTGGATCTTTTGTTTTCTTAGATTTTAGCCTCTGTTTAAAAATAATGAAAAGAATCCAACTTTGGCCAACTGTTTATATTGACAACTTTAAGTAGTAGTTAATTAGACAGCAAGCGCTAGGAATATAGTTTGAATGTGAAGTAATAATTAAGTGGACAACAAGCACTAGAAAAATGGCTTGAATGATATATTAAGTGGACAAAAAGCACTAGGAAAGCAGCTAGTAGATATATCAGACCTGATGATTTTGGTTTTGCAAAAATAATTAAGATAGTACCTCAGGTCTGCAACAAAACAATCACTCTCAAGCCAGAAGCATTGTGTTGTTAAATAATAATTAAGGCTATTATCATTTTGCTGTCCTTATCTCATTTTAAATTTACTAATTTATTTTGTGATCAACACACAAACATATCAACATAGATAAAGAAATATAACAATGGTTAGAACCTCCTCCGTGTCATCATAATCGAGTTTACTAAGCCATTCGGGAAGTAATAAGCGACGTCAAAGCTTGAATATTTTGGATTTCTCCTTTGTTGTTTCATCATATCCATGCTTTTCTTTATCCTTATTTGCTGTGGGTGAATTTTCTGTAGGAGCAACTTGAATTTCTTCTTCCCATGGTTGGTGAGAAGTATGGGAGGTGGAAGGGAATATAGGTGGTTTTGATAGCTTCGAAGGTGGAAATTTTGGGGGAATATTTGAGGTGTTTTGTGTAAAAGATGAAGGGAATCCATGAGTGCTAGTTATGCTTGGATGGAAAGTTGCATTAAGTGGCTTATCCAACATAGGATTGCTTTTTTGATGTGGAGGTTATGCACTTGTGTTGGTAGTTGAAGATGAAAGGAGGTCTTGTGTGTTAGTCATGCTAGGAGAATTTGGTACATTATGTTGCTTCTTTTGAATAGGATTGCTTTTTTGGGGCAAAGGTTGTGTAGTAGTATAAGATGAAGGGAGGTCTTGAGTGTTAGTGTTGCTTGGAGGAGTTGGTACATTGAGTGGTTTCTTCCATATAGGATTGCTTTTTTGGGGGGGAGGTTGTGCACTGGTGTTAGTAGTAGAAGATGGAGGGAGGTCTTGGGTGTCGATGATGTTTGGAGGGTTAAATGGTCCTCATCTACCATTAGCTCCCCGTGAATTTTGGACCGAGGCAGAAGGCATTGTAGGTTTAGGCTGATTTTTTAGTGGTTGTGATGAATGTGATGATACCAATTTTGGAGCCTTATTTAGTACAGCAACAAATGCAGTTGCTGCCCTTGTTCATTTGCTACGATAACTCATGTTGATGAACCTGAAAGGGAAAAAAAAGGATCCAAAGCAATTGTAAGAGTCTTTATTTTAAAAGATAAACACTTCAGTTCTCATAAGATACATAAAATTGTAACTAGTCTACCCTAAACTACCATGTCATTAGTGTGGGTGATAAAATGAATTCAACAAGGCTGAGGCATTTCTAACTATTCAGAGGATAAATCAGAAGGAACATTTAGATGTCGATGCATTGTAAATAAATCAGCAAACACATACATTTTATAGACATCACAATGAACTTCTAGAATATTATGTCCAATTTGGACACAAAAATCAACATGATTAAAATATATGCTTCTCAAATAGTGGAAGTAGAAGTATAAGATAATTCACATTTGAGAGGTCCAACTTCAAATCAGAAAATTAGATTAAACATGTACTTACTTTAACAGGGTTGTGCTTGTAAAATATCGGCGATGCAGGACATGCAAAATGGATACCTATGACCACAAAATCAACAAAATCCAGTTTTGATCTCCTTGTAGCACGCCTTGTACCTGCCAATCATTGAAATAAAATATTTTTTTAAAGAGAAGGTACATGTCTGGTGGAGAAGTATGTTCATATAATAAAAACAAATAATCATGAGTCAAGTAGAAAAATAATCAAAACTAATATAGATTAAAGAAGAAATATATATTATTCATACTTTCAATAGTAACACAATGTTTTCAAACAAAAAAAATAAACAAAAATAATGCATTAAACAGTAAAAGGAAAAAAATAAAACTAAGTCTCATCATCGCAGATATCAAACAAGTCCCTTGGCTTAGTCTTAACAACATGTAAGTAAGGAATAAAATCCTTCGAACAAGTGTATTATTCTGATAGTGGGTTCAGAATTATCGGAAAGCTGATATTAAGTAAGGTCAAGTGATCAGAATGCCTGGGTGGAGGCCGCTTTCGATCAGTAATATTAATGCATAATTAATATTACAGCTTAATCTTGACTGAACCCTTTGGGTCACACCCAAGCAGTCAACGAACCGAAGAGATGAATTAATTTGGAAGGAATTAATGAGTCGATCGAGTAATATTTATTTAGATGTCGGAAATTCGAGCTTAGAGCGTCAAAACCGAGCGTCGAAAGTCGAGTCGGAAATAATAAAAGACGAGACGTGCAAATAGTAATAAATCAACATAATTCCCAAAATACCCCTAGCATGGGAGTGCCCCGAGAAATCCGAGTGCTAGGGCATAATGCACAAGCATGGTGGCTAGCATGCGCACCAAGCCGAGCCTAGTCTGGCTGGTGCGTGCTAGCGCACCATTGCTAGCAGTCACGACATCCAAGGGCAGCAAACTGCAGCAGCCCGCACTCGGAGTGCGCGGCATGCTAGCAGCGTGCAGCAGCAGCCCGCACTCGGAGTGCGCGGCATGCTAGCAGCGTGCAGCAGCAGCCCGCACTCGGAGTGCGCGGCATGCTAGCAGCGTGCAGCAGCAGCCCGCACTCGGAGTGCGCGGCATGCTAGCAGCGTGCAGCAGCAGCCCGCACTCGGAGTGCGCGGCATGCTAGCAGCGTGCAGCAGCAGCCCGCACTCGGAGTGCGCGGCATGCTAGCAGCGTGCAGCAACAGCCCGCACTCGAGTGCGTGGCTTGCTAGCCTCAAGCAACAGCCCGCATCTCCAACTGCGAGTAGTTGAGCTACGGCGCGGGTAGATGGGCCGTGAGCAAGGAGGAGAAAGTGGGAGCTTAGGGAGGACATGTGGCACATGGAGAGGAAGAGAGTAGGGAGCAAGTTTGGTCCACCCCCCTCTCCAAGTGGTCCTCACTTGCTCTCTCATGAATAGTTGACACTTGTTGATTTATTACTAGCTTGCTTAAATAATTTTATTTTGCTTTTAAAATAAAATGTTAAAATCCCACTATCCCATGTTGGTGGGAGAGACAATCATACTCTCATCAGTTCCTATAAAAACCCAAGTAAGGGCATTGAAAATGATGCTTGAGTAAGAGTTGTAAAGGGCATCACAAGTAAGTAAAAATCGTTGAACTTAAGAGTTGGAAAAGGTATCACTTTTAGTGAAAGCCTTTGAACTCAATTGCTTGGGTTTTATAGGTCGGGTCTTGCTAACCCAAAGACATTGGACCTTGTCGGTATTCATTGGTGCGGGTGGATCAACGTTGGAGGCTTCGTGTTTTCGTTGGTAGCTTTCAAGTAAGAGCCCATTCGGTCGGGCGAAGCTCGCTCCAAAAGGTAATCGTTTTATCTAAATCGTGTGATTAATTTAATTATGTTTATGGTTTTTTTTTTATTGCGAGTGCGGTCTTGTTTTTGGGTTTGTTTCCGCGGTGAGTCGGACTCACTAAACCCAACAGCGGTATCGGAGCCTCGCTCGTTTATTTTTAAAATCATAATATTTTTTAAGGTATATTTATGGATTAATTTTTCTAGTTTTAAGTTGCTAATTAGATTAGTAGCTTGTTTTATCCATTTTAACCTCGTATTAGAGCTGACTTTAGCTCCTGAACCAAGATTTTGACCCAAAAATTGTTAATTTTGGGTGAAAAAGGCATTCTGGAAATGGTTTTACTCTTTTAGGACTCGGTTTTTAGCCAAAAAACAATAGAAATGCACTTTTTGTAGGATTTTTCGTTTTTACGAAAAATTTTAAGTCTTTCTAGCCTTGAAAATTAATTGCATATTTATGGTGGTTATGTAATTGGTTCAATACATATTTTATATGCAATTTTAAACCTCTTTAGGCATGATTACTTGGTGGAAATTTGTGTTTGAAAGCTTTGTTTTATTTTTCACATAATTGCAAATTAATTGTATTAAGTGTGAAATTGTTGTTCTTTGAGGCTTCTATGTACTAAAGATTCAATCTTTAATTATGTTAAGTGATTAAAACTTTGATTTACTAAATTCTATGAATTTTTGTTAAGCTTTGTTAATTTATTCATTTTTTAGTTGATTGGAATCATAAAGTTTGAAACTTGTGATAGAAATTTGTTTATCTTCATATTGGAAGTTTTAATTTTTCAAGGATTCACAAGTATTAAAGTTGGAATCTTTGTTTAACTTATGTTCATTTTTCCGACTCCCTTTTATTTTGTCAAAAGGTGAAGATTAATTTAAATTAATTAAATTAATAGTGAGTAATTTCCCTCTTATTTTTGTTGCACCAAGTTAAACCAATTTTATTAAAGAATGGTTCTTGGAATAACTTTGGTTTTATGCACTTGGATGAATTTATTTAAGTTGGACTTTGTTATAATTTTTTTTTTCCACAAAATTAATTGATTCTAAAATTAATTTAGTAATTGATTAAATATGTCACACAAAGTCGGAATTTTCCAGAAGCATGAGCACCCAATTGAGGCCTAAGAGCCCCAAGCATGCTCTCGGTCCGCCGGGTTGCTCACGCAACCCACATGGGGGCTGCTGAGGCTGCTAGGCGCCTTGAAGTGGTGCACATGCGGGTGGTGGCTGCTGCTCGTGCAGCCCTTAGTGCACCATGGCAGCTTTGTGGCTTGCCGTGGGTAAGCCGCCTAGGGTGCTTGCATTTGAGCTTATTTGAGGTTTGTTTTTGTGCATAGCTTGGTACATCGTTAAAGGGAATATGCGTAGACATTGCTTGCGAAGCAATTCAATGTGGTGAAATGAGCTCATGCAACATGGACATAATAGGCCACGAATTGGTGTGTGAAAGTTCGCTGATATGGGCGGTGTAATGCCTAACGACATCGTCACCCACTCCCATGTTCCTTGAGCATCATTCGGTTGTGCGAGTTGTGTGCACTCCAAGTCTTAGTGCTAGGCACTTGGATATTTTGAACTACGTAAAATTTTGCTTATTTTGCCGTTTTAATTATTTTATTAATCTAATTTGGTTTTAATTATTTTAATAAATTTTAGAGGCTAGGCCTCGGTTTTAATGAGCGGCATTTGCAAATTTTATTTTTGCAAATAATTGAGTTTTACCGGCTTAATTAAGATGGATGCGAAATTTAGTTGGAGCTTCAAATATTAATTGCGCTTATTTACATATCGGTTAAAACAACTTTGACTAGTTTCAATTAGGCTTGTTAATTGGATTAACCACCTAGATTAGTTACTAGTTATTGTGTGTTTATGCATTGTTACTTGTTTATTGTTGTAAAATACATGGGCCATTCACAAATAGTGAATGGATGAATGGAATGTATATTCTCTCATAGGCTTTATAAAATGGCAACTAGTGGGGCCCGATTAGGATAGAAAATACGGACTGCGATCCGTGATGTATTTTTGTAAATCTAAATACGGTCTGCGTATCGTTGAGTATTTTTGTACCTTAATATTTAGATTAGTCCTAATCGTAGATACTAGCATTGCATAATTACGGTCAAGTCTTGAAGATGGAGGTTCTTGGAAGACAAAGCCATGAAGTTGCAAAAGAAGACATTTTGATGACTTGAAGAATTCAAGGGGTCATGCTAGTTGCCAATATACATCAAAATGCTTATGCTTTTTATATTCATGATTATTTATGTATGAATTATATGTTAAATACATGTTTAGGATTTTGAATGTTGTGATGATTAATTAAGTTCACTTAAATAAACCAACATAGAAACCCTAGGTCCCTAAATATTGAGTAAAATTGCAATTCCAAAACAACACTTATCGACCTATTGAGAGTAGTGATGGGCTACGCCAAAGAGAGGCATCACTACTACTTCCTAGACTCATAAGGCATACCGGGTATGCAAGTTGGTTTTGGTTATACTCAACGATATGAGTGATAAAGTCCTAACATGTCGTGGCAAAGTGGATAAATTCTGAGAGAGCATTAGATGCGACAATTTATTCAACCAAGAGTTGCTTGGAGCCATTAGCAAAGCGTTGCTTACCTTGGGAGATTGAGTGCTAAGACAAGCCAAAGCATGCTTAGCCACTCTTTGTTTCTTTGGATCTTGGAATCGACTTATTCTTGCCAAATGGGGACAAATTTAATGCGTGGATAAGACGTTTAATAAGATTGAAAATTTTCATGAATACCTTTTAATTTTCAAACTTAGTATGTTATTTACTTGATAAATGGTTATACTTTGCTCTTATATTTGTAGAATTTCAAATCAAACTATATTGTTTTCCATGATTGGTAAAGGAAATCTTTGAGAATGGTTCTCAAAGAAAAGTAAAGCATTTCTAAAATACAATTCTCATAAATGAATTTTATAACAAAGTCCGAAAGGACGGTTGGACATCATGTATTCAAAATACTAGGTAGTTTTGATAAATCATTAAGTATTGAGTTGCAAACTCAAATTGTCAATATTGACAACCAAAATATCTTTTCGCTTAATACATAGATGAGTAGGCCTCATTGATGTACTAATTCAAGCGTGAATTAAAGGAAAAGATGGAACTTTATTTTACGGCGCATTGGATGCTTAATTATGCCTAACAAAGTATAAAAGTCAAAGACTCTTAAAGAAATGGTTCTTAAATATTATGAGATAAAGTAAGATAAGAAATTTAGGAAACGAGGAAAAAAGAAAAGGAATGAGATTCCATTTTACTAAAGACTTCATGTTATTGAAGTTAACTTAGCAACTCATTATCTTCACAAAGTATCGGATACTGCTTGAGTGTTCCACTTTGAAAGTGACCTCAAACTATTGAAGATAAGCTAAGTTATTGACTTACAAGCATAGAATGAAGCAAGTGGTGCTACATCAGTTGTAAGGTGGTATGCTTTGTTTAAAGACCTTGAAGCTAAGGCTGGAACAAATAAATGGCTATTGTGTTCCATAATCAGCAATTGATCCGTTTACACACGGAAAGACTCACATTCAAAGCAATGAGCAATAGTTGCAAATTTATTTGAATGGCATGGTTTTCTAAACAATGAGTCAAGAATTCTTGATTATAAAGAAACATTTTCTTAACATGATAAACTGGCAAAAGATCAAATTCATGGGCATGATTTGCGTTATGAACATCTTTAGCAATGTCACATTGACAAGAGCGTACTCAAGGCTCTATTAGATAGGCTCTTAATAGTTGATTGATTTGGAATTGTTATAAGATAAGCAAGTCTTACTTATTGAAACCGACAAAGTAAAGAGATATTGTTCTTGTTATAGACAATTGACTCCGAAATATAAAGAGGATTCATTTACTTCAAAGTTTCACAAAGACTTTGAAAGGATATGGCTACATTCATCAAATGTGAACAAACTTGAACTTGAATAGTTCAAGAGTTCAGTGAAGTACATAATCGAATTGGCAAGATATCAAAACGTCTAGATTAGATCTAGATATGTTTGCTTGAGCCAAGTGTGACCATCACAAAGTTATGAAATTAAAATTTTCATAAATAACTCAACAAATAACATAGTGTGTCTGCACGGAGACCTCGATGCCATTTAAAAATGACCTAAACAATGATGGATCACATCCCTTCCTATAAAGTTTTTAAGATTTGCACAAAGGACTAATGTTACACTAAAAAAAATGTTGAAGCTAAGAAAGGACGTCATATTCAATTATGGAGAGAATTAACTTCTAAATGTCTTTTCAAGTATATGTCTAAAACTCTTAGCCACAGTGGGAGTTCACTGGCTCAGTGGGAGCTAAGTGACTCAGTGGGAGCTCATCGGCTTAGCAAGATCTAGGTGGTTGAGTGGGAGCTTAATGTCTCATTAAAGACTAAGATAGCTCAAGTGGGAGCTAACTGTTTGTTTTACAACAAACTTTTACCCAAAGACAATATACATGTCTCTTTGTAAGCATTGAAGTGAGACCACGGGCATTACCTCCCAAACCTAATTGAGAACATAGTGTTTGTTGCTCTAAGTGGTGTCTTTCTAGAAAGTAACACATTTCCAAAACGACAAGTGGGAGGAAAATGAACTCGATGACAATCGAGCTAAGAAACAAACTAGAACTGAGAATCTCGGAAGACCTCAAAAGGGCTTCGTGAGAATACTTGATTAAGAATACTCAAAAGGACTTTACAAGTGCCTTAAAAGAGAATTCATTTCTCACAAAACTTTTAAAAAGTTGGAGTACGATCAAGAAAATCAAAGGGCTTTAAAAGTGCCTTAAAACTCAGTGTTTGATGCAATAACTTTGTATAGGTATAGAATTCACCAAAGGCTTGGGTTGAATCCTATAAATTTTTTTTTTAAGTTAGAAATGAACCTAAGACTTACAAGCATACTATTTAATATTAGATAGTAAGGGAATAATGCCTTGTAATATAGCTAAGAAAAATCCAAATTCTGAATAATGGTTAGAGGCCATATAAATCTGAAATAGACTTCATTATTGAAAATCATGTTTTAAAACTTGATTAATTTGCATAAAGGGTGAAAGACCCATCGATTGCAAATAAGTTTTCAAGGAGAAAACTAACAAATGTGGAAATTTATATGTATACATAGCTAGATTTGTTGAAAAGGATACAATTAAATTCACGGAGTTGATTTTAATAAAAAACTATTTACCAATCGGAATGCTGAAGTCTTTTGGTGATTGATCTAGCAAAATTGCACATATGAAATATGAATAAATAGATACCAGAACCGCTTTCCTAAAATAGGATTTTGGAATTGAATATGAAAATAGTCTAAGGGTTTTGAAAATCTAAATAAATGCTAGATTTGAAAGCAAGCTCGAGGAATCCATTATGGGATTAAAGGAAGCATTGCATATAGGAATTGGAATGTGTTTTCTCATAAAGTTAATAAGAGGATTGGCTTATGGAGAAATATAGAAACTCTTATGAATAAGAAGTTTAGTGGGGGTAAAAGTAAATTGTGAAAACACTAAATGCATAGATTTGAAAGTATTTTTGACAATGGACCAAGCAAAAGACGATACTTAGTATTAAGATCTATGGTATAGACTTTATAAAATGTTTGAACGTGTATAGGATTTTACCTTGTTAAACATGAATTGAAACTTTTAAAGACTTTCAACACTTATGTATAAAACTAAGTAAATGTTTGAACTAAGTATAAGCAAGTGTAAATACTAAGTCAAACAAGAAAGACTCTAGTAAGATACTTTCAACCATATTAGATAGCGAACAGTTTAAGCAAGACTCAGTGAAACTGAATAAGCTAAAGTGTCACATGGATGGAATAAGATTGAGAATTACTCTGCAACTTAATCCATCATGTACGCTATGATATAGTATCATCGCAGGACTTACTTGCTTAGAGCATGTGAAGTATGTATGTAGTACTAATCAACCTGAATCTATGTAATAGATCGTTAGATTATGGCCAAGAACATCAAAAGTACTTGGATAAGTAACAGGATAAGTTCTTGACTTGTGGAAACAAATACAATTTTAGAATTGATGTTGCAAGCACAAACCTTAACAAGGATTAGATCCTCAACAAAGAAGCCATTTATAAGCACGAGCTAAAAATGAGTCGTGGCTTGAGAATGGTAACATGGATGTGCATCCATGTGTAATGTACGAGAATTTAAAGTAAATTTCCATGATCATAAGTGATTATGGTATGCCAAATCATTGTAAGAACCAAGCAAAGCCGCATTAGGAAGAACCTAAAATATATGTTGAGAATATTGTTGCCTCAATGGCGATAATAAAGAAGACGTTCTATGGAAAGTTTGTTGTTGAACGTTAATGATTGTAGGTTATCAAGTTGAAGATCTCAATCATGAAAATGAGTGGGAGCCATCACTGGGACAATAAATCCTAAATCACATATAATCCATGACAGTCTCAAATTAATCATCTTATTATGAAAGTGAACAGTAATAAAGATGCTATAATTAGCAAAGTAATTATAACTAAACCTATGCAATAAGTGAACGAAAACATTCACAATTGCATGAAAGAAATCAAGCATATTAGATATGGGTGTGATTTTGATAAATGTTTTACAAAGAGTGTTACTCTTAAAACATTCAGGAAAACCATTTATCATAAGATGAACCATTCAGGTTTTGGAGTAATTTAAAATTTCATGCAATTTAAATCACTCCGTTGACTATTTAATGGTAGTTTAGAATTAAATAATGAGTCCATTCTATTCTTGGAATATTCAAAATAGGATATCAAGACCAGTCTTGGTAAGGAAACACCTATTAAGTGAACATTGAATATTATAATTGAAAATTATCCCTAATAGAGGTCATTTAAACGATGGATGATTAATGACCATTTGAGATTAGTGTGTAGTTTGATTTATAGCACCGTTTCTTGTGCTACAAGGATATGCTCGTCATGAATCATTTGCACAGGTATTGGTTTAGAACCATACCGGATCGACTTATGAGAATAATTTAAGAGATTAAAAATCATCATCAGTATACTTCTCATTATTGCTATCGGAACCTTTTTCTTGGACCATGAGTATTGTGAGCTTTCTTGTTTGAGTACTACTCCGCTTTGATGATTGTCAAATGTCTGCCGTAATAGGGGATTATAACGGCATCACTTAGGAGGCTAGGTCCTCTTAGTAAGAAAAGCTACATTACAAGACTAGAAATGTCCCCCTATTAAAAATAGGGAAGATGTCTTTGTTGTTTACAAGGCCTCTCGTAGAGCGAGACTATAAAAATGCATGGTCGTGATCGGATAGATTTTAGAAAGCATCTGTTTATTGACTGTCAAACTCGAAATTGAGAAACACTTCTGCACGTAATAAGGATGACAAAATAATCTTACCTTATAGTTCATGAAGAGGCATTAAGCGTCATAGGAAAAGGGCTATACACTAAAAGCACACTTGTTTGAAAGGACAAGTGGGAGATTGAAAGGAATAATGTCCTTCGAACAAGTGTATTATTCTGATAGTGGGTTCAGAATTATTAGAAAGCTAATACATTCAATAAGGTCAAGTGATCGGAATTCCTGGGTGGAGGCCGCTTCCGATCAGTAATATTAATGCATAATTAATATAACAACTTAATCTTGACTGAACCCTTTGGGTCGCACCCAAGCAGTCAACGAACCGAAGAGTTGAATTAATTCCGAAGGAATTAATGAGTCGACCGAGTAATATTTATTTAGATGTCGGAAATTCGAGCGTAGAACGTCGAAACCGAGCGTCGGAAGTCGAGTCGGAAATAATAAAAGACGAGACGTGAAAATAGTTAAATCAACATAATTCCCAAAATACCCCTAGCATGGGAGTGCCCCGAGAAATCCGAGTGCTAGGGCATAATGCACAAGCATGGTGGCTAGCATACGCACCAAGCCGAGCCTAGGCTGGCTGGTGCGTGCTAGCGCATCATTGCTAGCAGCCAGGACATCCAAGGGCAGCAAGCTGCAGCAGCCCGCACTCAGAGTGCGCGACATGCTAGCAGTGTGCAGCAGCAGCCCGAACTCGAGTCATATAACTCATTGGTATCAATAGCAGTTAAACATATCTTCTTAAAAAAGCAAGACAACTTCTCAATCAAGTCAATAACTTTTGTGGTATTTGATGCTCTTAAAGCAACCGGAAGGATGTCATGGATTTTCATATTGATAAGTTTACGCTGCTTCAAGTTCACACATCTTTGCAAGTTAGATCCATATCCATCTGGAACTCTAAGCTTTTGTAAGACTTTTAAAAACCGTTCTATTTCTTCTGTAGACATGGTATATGACGCGGGAGGCATATAATTTCCTCGACTTGAATTAATCAAAAGATGAGAATTTATATTCAACTTTTTAAGGGCCTCTCTTGCACTCTCATCAACTCTAGTCTTGTCCATATCTAAAAGAGTTCCTAGCAAATTGTCACAAACGTTCTTTAAAATGTGCATAACATCTAAATTATATCTCAGAAGATTGTGTTCCCAATATTTCAAAGAAAAAAACTTACTTTTCTTTCTCCAAAGAAGATTATTAGAATCTTTCTCATCATGGGCATCATCAAATACTGATAAGTGTCATTTATGTCGCTATTTTTAGGAGTTTTCTAGTTTTTCATAGTTTTTCTATCTTTTTACTTGGTTTTAATAATGTTTTACTACATTTGTCATGTTTTTTTGTGCAACGTTGTTATTGCTCAATTTTGGCTTTTCTTGCATATTTTGGTGATTATAACATTAGATTAAACTTTATTGGTTTACTCTTATGTTTAGGAACACTTGGATAAGTTCATTGCTCATGATTGAAGAAATATAAAACATAAAAGAACAAGTAATGAAGAAATGTGCACTTAATTTGCAAAGATCATACTTCAAATACCTATATCTTTTGATCTAAAAAACATTTTGGGGCGATTCTAATTGGAGATGTAAGCTTATCTCGAGAGCTTTCCAACGACAGGTCATATGCCCAATTCCAATGTAAAACGTGGGAGATATACTCATTTGAAGCTGAGCAGTTTGCCCAGTCCGAGAGAAGTGGGCGCGCACCTGTGAGGAGCGCCCGCTCCAAACTTTCTGGAACGATTCTGCCATATTTTGCTGTAGCTAGGAGCACCCATTGACGAAATTAGAGCGCCCGCTGATCTACGCGCAGCTCGACTTTTTGCGGAGCTTCCTAGGAAATTTAGTAAGGGCCATAAATAGATTTTTTTGCTCATTTTGGAGGGGGGATTTCATACTTTAGTAGTTTTTAGGTTTTTAGAGAGAGAAACTCTCAAATTTTGGAGAGAGAAAGTGAGAAACACAATGGTTTTCATGAATTTTGGATAATCAAAGGAGGAATTTGATGATTTGAAGATCTCCATCTTATATGAATGAGCATTCTTACTCTCTTTTCTCTTTATGCTTTCTTTAATTGCTTTGTTAATCATGTTTTAGTAGATTTCCTTCTACTAGGTGTTGAGTGAAACTTTGTAACGGTTAATTGAGTTATTTGAGATAAATTTGATTATAATTGTGTAATTAACTTGATTGAATTGAAGATGGCATGTTGTTTGTTTTAGATTGGTTTGATCTTCCATGATAGCAAACTTGATTGCATATTATTTCTAGTGTATCAAGGGATTGTGAATTAGAATTTATATATTTTATTACATTTTGGGTAAATTTCTTCTATGCACCTAGTCAATGAGAGATCTAGGCTAGGAATTTGAGAGATTGCTCTTGAGTGTAATTAATTCCCATTTTAATTCATTCTTTGCATGATTTATTATCAATTGGATTCTCATTAACTTGTTAATTGTTCAAAGTGTATCTTTTCCCCTAGTAGACTTTATAATATCTTGGTCTTTATATATGTGTTAGTGTAGTTGTAGTGTCCAATATCCATAAACCGAATTCGGCATATCTTAAGCATTAGATCGAGAACAATCTAACATTACCGTTCCTTGTGTTTCGACTCCGAACTTACCACTAGACTTGTTTAGGGTTAGTTTAGGATTATAATAAATTTGTTTGGTCGTGAGGAGGTTAGTCAACTACCTAATTTCCCTGCGCTCAAAATGGTGTCGTTGCCGGGGAACGGTGTCTATGTTTGAGTGTCTTTCATTGCTTGAGTCTAGGTCTTTGTGTATACTTTTTATTTTTCTTTTTTTTTTTAAATTTTTGTTTGCGTTGCAAAAAAAAAAAAAAAATGGCAAGTAACTCGTTTCCTCAATATGACAATGAGCCTTTTTGTGAATATTCAATTGACTTGAGGGATTTTTGGACTTTAATTGTTGTAGTCTTTGGGAGGCTTCTGAGATTTGTTATTTTGGTTTGAATGAGCAAACTAGAGATGAAGTTGAATGAATGCATAATGGTGAATTTAAAGCATTATCAATTGATGATGCTTGGGATTTTTATGTTTGGTTTGCTTGGGATGTCTATAATAAGGGTAATCATGTTTGGTGTAATCTTGTATCTTTACCAACCATGGGGTTGGGTTAACAATTTATTTTTGGTTTCTTCACCGGATGTAATTCCGGCTAACACTTATTCTGGCCTTTGTGCCATTAATCAATATTAATGAAGTATTCCGACTCAATCGGTGTTTATATATGTTTGTGTTTGAATTTTTCAATTTGAATTTTATATATGTTTGTGTTTGAATTTTGCATCTGTTTGCAATTATTTAATATTTTGCCTAACTTAAAAAAGCATGCGGCAATTTGCAATCCGGGTGCTCTTGCCCCTGGGCGGCTGTGTGGTTGGTTTTATTTCAAATTGATTGATTGGCTTGAAAACACTTGATACTAGGAGAAGTATGAAGTGTTTTTAGGCCAATCAATCACAATGGTGATTGCCCCAAACCAAATGCATAGCCGGCCATTAGAGCGGGTGCCTTGAGCTTCTTACCCAGGCGATTATATTCCGTCTGGGGTTAACACATAGCTATTACACAAAATCTTTTGCCCCAATAGGGGGAGTGAGTGAAACTTTGGAATAAATAACCTAAGTGAAAACTTCAGCCGATGATCAACTGATGTCTCACGGCATCCGGTATTCGGTAACTTAATCGTTCTTCATAGATTATTGTGGTCAGACGGCTATGAGTTGACAAATTTGGTCGTTCAATTTTCGCCATCTGCATTGATACACAGAACCGACGAATAGTCCATTCTCTGCGACGATTGCACACGGAGGGGTGTCGCCGGACGCCTTTGTCCATGTTGGGACAGGCGGTTTTATAAAATAAGCAACCATCCGGCCATATTAGCGTTTGGTCTTGTTTGAGACCGGTTGTATAGCCACTAAGCGTTTTTGTGCTTAGTTTTTAATCGGACCATTGGCCGAGCGTTATTACAACATTGAATTTACACTAAATATCGAACTTAGTTGGTTGAACGAATAGTCCGTCTGAGTATTACCCAGGCGGACAAGAAATTATTAAATTACACTAAGTATCAAACGTAATTAATTAAACAAACAGTCCGTCTGAGTATTACCCAGGCGGACAAGCAATTATTAAATTACACTAAGTATCAAACTTAGTTTTCTAAACAAAGAATCCGTCCGAGTTTTTCCCAGGCGGACTAGCAATTATTAAATTACACTAAGTATCAAACTTAGTTAATTAAACAAAGAGTCCGTCTGATTTTATCCAGGCGGACAAGCAATTATAACATTCAATTAAACTAAGTATTAAACTTAGTTAGTTAAACACAGGGTCCGTCTGGGTATTTCCCAGGCGGACAAACAATAAAAATGGCAAAATAAATCTGTAAACAAAGTCTGAATTTTCATTAAATGACTTACTGTTTACAAAAAAATTACATTCTTAGAAATAGTACTTCTTTAGGTTATCTACATTCCAAGTTCTAGGCAGACGGCGGCCGCCTGGGGTTTTCAGACGGTAGGTGCCGTCCCTGACTTCTTCGTAGATCCGGTAGGGACCCTCCCAATTAGGGGTTAGCTTCCCAGCCTCATTGGCCCTACTGGTTGCCTCCATTTTTCGTAACACAAAGTCATCCACTTTTAAAGGGCGCTTGTGCACTTTCTTGTTGTAGGCTCTGGTCATTCTCAGACGGTATATCTCATGGCGCAGGGCAGCGTTGCCCCTGCGTTCCGGGAGGGAGTCCAATGCCAGCCGCATGGCCTACCAATTTGCCTCTTCATCATAGAGCATGACTCTGAGAGTCGGCTCGTAGTGCTCAATGGGCAAGACGGCTTCAGCACTGTATACCATAAGAAATGGGGTTTCTCCGGTTGCCCCTTTAGTAGTAGTCCGGATGGCCCATAGGACATGAATTAACTCTTCTGCCCATAAACCACCGGCTCTTTCAATTTTCTTTTTTATGCCGTCTGAGATGAGTTTGTTGAAGGCTTCAACCTGGCCGTTTGCTTGGATCGGCCGACTGATGCAAAACAATGTGAGATACCTTGATCTCCCAACCAAGTCTTGAGCTGGGGGGTCTCAAACTGAGGGCCATTATCAAACACCATAGACATAGGTACCCCAAACCGGGTGATGATGTTCTTCCAGATGAAAGAGATGACATCCTTTGTCTTGATGTTCTTAACCGGCTCAGCTTCTACCCACTTGGTGAAATAATCCACAGCCACCAAAATGTAGCGCTTTCCGCCCGGAGCAGGCGTATAAGGATCCAAGATATCCATGCCCCATTTAGCGAATGGGACTGGGCTGTGGATCGCCGTCAAATCAGTAGTCGGGCGGTGAATAAGTTGGCCAAACCTCTAGCATTTGTCACATCTCTTCACCAACTCTTTAGCATCTGCTTCAAGAGTAGGCCAAAAGTAATGTCGCCTAGCTCTGACGGGTAGGGACCTGCCGCCTATATGACAGGCACAGTACCCCGCATACAATTCTTCGAGAACTTCTTTCTCTTTTCTGGGGTAACACACTTCAATAGAGGTTTAAGGAAACCCGCCTTGAAGAGCTCTCCGTTTCTTAACTCGAAGTTTGCTGCTCGTTTTTTCATGACGGCTGCCTCCTGTGGTGAATCAGGAAGTTTTCCGTCTGCTAAGTATGCCCGGATGCCATCCATTTAGGTAGAGCTTTGGTCTAAGATTCCAATGGGCTCTTCATGTATGCTTCTCTTTTCAAGAACTTCCCAAAAGACCGATCGAGGCGTATCACAGCAGGCGGATGAAGCCAATTTGGACAACGCATCCGCCTGGTTGTTATCTGACCTAGGCAATTGATTCAGACGGAATTCCTCAAGTGCCCCAGCCTCTTCTTTGACTGCCTGAAGATATTTGATCATAGCCGGATGAGTTGCCTCATATTTTCCCTCATACTGGCTGACAACCAACTGTGAATCAAAATAGGCGTCAATTTTAGTTGCCCCTGATGCCTTACACATGCGGATTCCGGCTAGCAGAGCTTCATACTCCGCCTCGTTATTTGAGGCCTGAAACTTAAACCGCAGTGCATATTCAAATCTGTCCCCCTCAGGGAATTCATATATAATTCCTGCACCGCAGCCGTTCTTCGTTGAGCTTCCGTCTACATACACTTTCCAAACCTGGTCAATGTTATCCGGTTGCACCGGTCGTGTCATTTCAACAATGAAGTCGAAAACGCCTGACCTTTCACTGCCTTTCTAGGTTCAAAAGTGATTTCAAGACTTTGCATTTCAATAGCCCATTTTAACATTCTGCCGGATGACTCTAAAGTAGACATTGGTCGCTTGAGGGGCTGATCGGTGTAAATTACCACCGGATGAGCCAAAAAATATTGTTTCAATTTCTTGAAAGCCATATACAGGGCAAGGCCAAATTTTTCTACCATGGGGTACCGGAGCTCAGCATTTTTTAGAACATGGCTAATGAAATAGACCGGAAGCTGAACGCCGTCTCTCTAAGCAAGGAGAACGGCACTGAGGGCATGTTCTGTGACGGTTAGGTACATGTATAACACCTCTCTAGGCAGTGGACTAACAAGCCTTGGAAAAGAGTGCAAGTGTTCTTTCAGCCGTTGAAAGGCCGCCTCAGCATCATCCCCCCATTCAAATCTGGTCTTCTTCGTGATTGCTTGAAAGAAGTAAAGGCATTTGTCACCTGACCGGCTGAGGAATCTCCCCAAGGCCGCCAGGCAACCGGTTAGTCTCTGTGCTTCCTTGACAGTGCGGGGTGACTTCATGTCAATTACCACATGTATCTTCTCAAGGTTAGCCTCTATCCCCCTTTAATCAATCAGGAATCCGAGAAACTTCCCAGACTCAACACCAAAGACGCATTTCTTAGGATTTAACATAACCTTATGCCGCCTGAGTGTGGTGAAGGTTTCTCAGAGATCAGCAAGGTGATCCGCCTGCTGCTTGGATTTGACTATCATGTCATCAATGTACGCCTCTACATTCCTCCCAATTTGATTAATAAAGACCGTATTAATCATTCGTTGGAACGTAGCCGGCGCATTTTTCACGCCAAACGACATCACAATGTAACATAATAACCCCTGATCAGTGACGAAGGCCGTCTTTTCTTGATATATCTTACACAGGGGTATCTGATGGAAGCCGGAGTAGGCATCCATAAAACTGATCAAGGCATGCCCGGCTGTCGAATCGACCAGACTGTCGATCTTAGCAAGCGGGTAACTATCCTTGGGACATGCCTTGTTGAGATTTGTGTAGTCAACACACATACGCCAGGTACCATTCGGCTTCTTTGCAAGCACAACATTCGCCACCCAGTCGGGGAAATTACATGGCCGAATGAACCCAACATCCAACAGCTTTTTAACTTCGGCAGCTGCCGCCTGACTTCTTTCCTTGCCGTGATTTCTTTTCTTTTGCCGGATAGGCTTCCTTTTAGGGTCCACGGCGAGTTTGTGGACAGCAAGATCCGGGCTGACGCCTGGCATCTCTTCCACTTCAAAGGCAAAAATGTCTTTGAATTCTTTCAGCAGAAAGTGCAAGTCTGCACCCAACTTAGCAAAAGCAACCTTCCCAACCTTCACAGTACGCTCCGGACGGCTGTCGTCCAGAGGTATATCAATATGTTAACCAGCCGGTTGGAGACGGAGCTCCTCTGACCGTTCACCGGTCAGTGATTGCTATTTTTTCTCTTTCTTCACCTCCACCAGCATAGGTGCCTTTCTTTTCTTCCCGGCTGCTGGTGGGGCTGGTACTGGGTCGGCATCCTTGACATTGTCAAGGTCTATTGGTTCCTGGCCGTCTGGGGCCACAATATCTTTGACGGTTGAGAGATAGCACTCCCGGGCCGTCTTCTGATCCCTATTCCAGGAACCAACAGAGCCGTCATCCCTCTCATACTTGATAAGCATGAGGGAGGGGATGATTACAGCCTTGGCTTCGTTGAGGGTTGGCCGACCCAAAATAATGTTGTAGGAGGTCAGCTCCTCAATAACCAAGAACTTGACGACCAGGTGTCGCCCTTTTCCTTTCTCACCCAGCCGGATTGGTAGATCAACCCTACTGACTGGGTAAACCATTCCACCCCCAAAACTAACCAAGGGGTGGGTAACCGGATGCATGCTGCTGTCATTGTATTTCAGCTTTTGCAGGCACCGGAGGCTGATGATGTCTGATGAGCTGCCGGTGTCAATAAGGATCCGTCCAACCAGCTGGTTGGCAACCTTACATTAAATGACGACCGGGTCATCATGAGGGCGGCGAACGCTGCCCCTGTCCTTCTCAGTGATCAGGTTGTCTGGGTGACAGGGTAAAGTCGTATCCCCTAATCAAAAATAATTCCTAAGTCCTCTAGCTAAAGTAGATAGGGAAGTGGGGTCGATCTCCACAGGGAAACAAGTCTTTCTATTCCTAATTACCTAAAATAATCTAGATTATGAAGTAACCAATATTTATATTTAAATATGAAACTAATCTACTAAGATTAAGAATAGAGAGAAAACAATATATGAAAGGATCTAGGGCATAGGTTCACCAATAAATAATATTCCAGGGTAGAATATATTAATCATTCATCAATGCATATATTAATCAGATTATAAAGGGCTTTCGCTACGTGTTATAATCACACAATTAATTTACCGGTATTAAATCTCATCTTTCGAATCTCGACCTAACCATTTATAAATTAACCTGCCTATTGAAACTAGACCTAAACATCAATTCTCATCTGTCGAATCTCGAATCAATATTGTTAAACTCATGCATAAAAGATCTGCGCAAATCTAGTCAAAGAGCATTAAACCAATCAATAGGAAATTAATCTAGCATTGATAATTAACAACAATAAATTACCCCTTCATATTATTTATGGATCCCCATAAACCCTAGAAATAAAACATTTCACACATGGTAAAAACTAAACTAATCAAAGCAATAAAATAAGACATGATTAAAGGAATAAAATAAATAACTGAGATTAAGAGAAGAGGAATCGTTACCAAAATAAATCTAGAATTAATGGAAATAATCAAGAACAAGAGTTGAGAGAGAGAATTCTAAGATGATAATTAAGAGAGTAAAGAAAGAGTAAAAAGGAGAAGAAGAGATACTAAAATCGTATTACGGATGAGTATTTATATTCCGTACAAAAATCCTAAACTAAAACAAGATAAAACGACGTTAAGCGTCAACTAATAAATACACGCGCCCGATCGGGCGCGCCTTTTTTTGCTCCTAATACTAATCTCGCGACCGGCCGGGCGCGTCACCGGGCGCTAGCCTAAGCTTCTCCCGCCCGGCCGGGCGCGCCTCCGGGCGCCAGCCTCTTTGGCCGGGCGGCTCATTTGGGCCACTATTTGGACTTCGATTGGGCTCCAATTCTTCGGGCCAATCTGGGTTTCCTCTTCCGGTCTTGAATATTTGGTCCAAATTCCCCGGTATCACCTATACCGAGCCCTTAATCACCGGTTCGATGGCTTTAACCGGCCCTGGGCTATTGAATCTGGTCGTGCTTCTCCAATGCTCGTGATTGCTCCAAAATATCTCGGGAAAATACTCCAAAAGTGTAAATCCCTGCAAAAGTCAACCAAATCTACGAAAACACTAGAAAACACCAATTAGTAATAAAAGTGGCTCTAAAGAGCCAAAAACACTACTAATTATGACCAAGGGATGGGGGTAAAATACTATATAAAATAGACACATCAAACTCCCCCAAGCCAAAATTTTGCTTGTCCCTAAGCAAAGATCTCATCAATGAATCAATAAATATGCTTCACCCCAAAAAGTAAAAATCAAGCACGAACGATCCAGGGTAAATCAAATAAACATGCTTCAGAGTCAACCAATCAAATCCATCCAATTACCTTTCTTCCCTAACAATTGTCAAACAGAGCAAACCACAAGAGCATATAGAATTCAAGGCTAGTGCTCACACACTCAACTCTCATTTATGTGGCGAGTAAAGTATGTACTCGATCGCTCTCCATCCAACCCCTTTATGTGAACAATGCCCTCCCAACTCACACTCTCGTGTGTATAAAACAATGAACGCTCAATCCTACTAGTCGACTCGAAATATGCCAAATCATAACTTGCATTGATAAACTACACTTTCACATTCATACAATTCTATGCACAAAGGTCAAAAGGTCTTTAAAGCTTGTAATATAAGGCTAGGGTAAAGGGTAGGATAAATTTGGGAATAAGTGAGAGAAAAGCTATGCTTAAAGGGGCCATATCCTAATAAAACCCATGATCAAAATAAATAGTGATCATACATCTCCAACAACATAACCAACTCAGACACAACCAAATATACTCCAATCATAATAAATAAACCCAACTCTTACAATTTCACTCAGAAGATATAATAATGAAGAAGTAGAGTGAATAAACAAACTTTATTTTCCAAACTTGAATTTTTTCCAATGAGGCTCTTATTTTTTTCTTTTGATCAACCTCCAACTAGAACATTTGAACATTTTTTTTTCTATTGAAGTTCACTTATTTTTTCACATTTGTTTTTTTTCTTCAACTTCTCTTTTTTTTTCTTCATAATATCATGCTTTATTTTTTCAAGAAAATATAACTCTCAAACTCATCAAAAATAAACATGAATAACAAAAAAAACAACTCCTCAAACCCCACCCAAATTGTGCAAATAATAAGCACACTACAAACTCCCTCACCTCACTCACTAATAGCTCCCCCAAGCCAAGCTTGGGACTAGTAACCAATGGGGCAAAATAGGCTTGTAATGCGGCTAATAAACAACAAAAGGTCAAGGCAACAACATGGGTAGCAAGAAGGGAACAAATGTATCTACAATATCTGGAGGCTACCTAAAAGAACAAATGCCTTCGTCCTCCACAATGTGCATAATAATGAATCATATAAACATTACTTATAGTTGCAAACCAATACTCAAATTCATTGACATACCAGAAACTATGGAACTATCACACATTCCTTACCAAATCAACTAGTCAAGCACTATATTCACAAGTAGTTGGACAAAATTGACGCATGTTAAAGTTTCAGGGCAATCAAACATCAAATCATGATCAACTAATCCACAATGCCTATCATCAAATACCAAGAATCAAAACAATTTTCTCTAGTAAGGGGCACAGGGAAGCATAATTTATAATTCATTAGAACGTATTTTTGGATTTTTTTATTTTTCAATTTTTTTGTATTTTTATGTATAAAGAAAGCAGTAAAACTAACCTAGAAAGCAAGAAATCTAACCTAAGAAAACACACCAAAAATAAAAGAAAAGAGAAAAAGAAATATACCAAACCAAAACCACCCCCAAGCCAGAATCAGACAATGTCCTTATTGGCTCGGAAACTAGCCCAGCATAGCTAGTCCTCAACATCCTCATCCATCGAGCCGAAACCCACACCTCCACTGCCACCTGCACCACCTGCACCAGAAGAGCTACCACCAAAATAATAAGCGTGAAAACTGCCCCCCGCCGGTCCTCCGAAAGGAATGTCCTGCCCGTGCCCGAAGAAAGAAGAATAGTCAGTGTAAATACCACGGGCAGTGGGATCCTTCTCGTATCCCTGGGGTGGAGGCTGAAACCAGTCAGGGTGAATAGCATCGTCGGGAATGTTGCCCCAACGAGCATAATCATCGTACATAGGGTAGAGAGCTCTACCCTGGTTCCTCTCTAGGTACCCTAACCTCTGGTCTATGGAGCCTACCATCCTCCTAAGGTCAGTATGTGAATGCTCGATACGTCCTAAGGCCTGACCTATACTCTGAAGATCCCAAACTGGGTCAGAGTCAACATGAGGGACGGAGTGGGACATACGAGGTGGAGAGAAAACCACCTCGGGCTGAGGCTGGGGTGGTGGAACTGGTGGTGGTGGTGCCTGCCCCCTAGAGTTGGCAACTAAAACATCATAAGTTTAAGAAGGTTGCCCTGGGGGAAAGGCGGTCAAGTCTGGACTGGGTAGGGGAAAAATGGGCAAAGGTTGCTCGTTCCCAGTCCGAATACACCAAAATGGTGTCTGCTCGCTATCCGGTCTAACCCACCCCACATCCTCAAAATACCTATCAGTCATGTAGGTATCTGCTCCACAGTTGGTCAGCTGGTGGGGTCCGTCTACTACAAAACCGGCCTTTTTCACCGCTATTCAAGTGATAAGGCCACCTAAACGGATAGGGGACTTAGAAGTGGTGCTGGCTGTGGCATGCCTACTCAAATGGTGAACTATAAACCTACCTATGTTCAATTTCCCGTACCCGTACACATAGTGTCCTATGACCGCTAGTTCGTTAGATTGAGCGTTATGAGGCTCGGCCCTACCTAAAAAACACAAACCCGCAAATCTTTGCCAGATTTTTGGGACAGGGTGGTGAATAGGTTTGGTACTAGCATGTTGGGGGTCAGGGGTAGGTAAACCAGTCAAAGCATAATATAAGTCACCCATTTTATAGTCCGCATGCCACTGGTGAGATAATTCAGAATTTAATTCAAAAATTTTACAAAATTCTACAAAAGTTAAACTAATATTTCTATTGTTTAACCTAAAAAATAAATTTGGCCCATTTCTACTACTAACAACATGAAAAGTGGACAGGAATTAACAAGTAAGTTCTTGGAATGTAGGATAGTGCATGTCAACAATTTTTCTCATGCCAATGTCATTCAAAAATCGTTTAACAAAATCATACAAACCAAATGATTCTAGGGTAGGGCGGTGTAACCACCGAGAAGGAATTACCTCACGACCGACCAAATGCTCTAGCTGTTCCTTTTGTTCTCGGCTCACAATCCGGATCGCCGGATAGTATGGGAGTTGCAAGTCCAGGTTGTATTCCTCCCTCGAACTGGAGCTCCTACCAAAAATGGACCTAGCCCTCTTTGAAGCCATGTTCAAGAAATGGATTTGAAAATTTATTGAATTAAAACTGAAAAATTTTTATATGAAAGTGAAGAGGATGAAGAGAGGATCACAAATATGTAAAGAGTTTTGAATTTGGGTAAGAAATGGAGGAGAAATCTTAGAGAGAAGGTAGAGAGAATTTGAGTTTTAGAGAGAGAAAGTAATGGAGAAAGAAGAAAAGGAGGAAGACAGAAGAAGAGAAAGAAGAAAAAGAATGCCGGATCCGCTCGCGCCCGGTCGGGCGGTGGGTCGCCCGGTCGGGCGATCTGGGTTATTTCGCATGCTGGTTTCCGCGCCCGGTCTGGCGGACTTCGCCCGATCGGGCGATCTAATTCACTCAAATTTCGTACCCTTTTGCGCCCGGTCGGGCGCCTTTCGCCCGACCGGGCGAAATCGGGCGCCTTTCGCCCGGTCGGGCGATCTAAAGATCTGATTTCTTCCAACTCTCGCCCCCGGTTGGGCGATCTATCGATCGTATTTTTGGCGCTTCTCGCGCCCGGTCGGGCGAGGCTTGCCCGATCGCGCGGATAAATTAGTCCGTATACGACGAATTTCGCGCCCGGTCGGGCGAAATTACTTATTTTCAGATCCTTGCTCTCGCGCCCGATCGGGCGAGCTTCGCCCGGTCGGGCCTGAGATTAAATCGGCGAAGTATTAATTTTCTTCTTTTTTCTGAAATTTGGCTAACTTTTTTCCTTCAAACCTGTACAAACACTCAAAGAACTCATTAAATTCCCTCATCTCTCCTATCATAAGAAAAAGAAAAGAAAACTAGACTAAAAAGCATTAAAAATACTGGTTGCCACCCGCAAAGCGCTAGTTTATCTAGGTCCCGCACGACCTTCTTACCAAGTACAATTTCTAGGAACCTTTGCCTAACGCTTGATCGGGTGGTTTCTTACCCGGTCTAGTGGTGTTTAGGCTGCGATACGGCTTCCTGACATACCCTGTGGGACGCCAAATCTCCTTATCTGGCGGATCCTCCTTGACTTGGTTTGGGGGATCTTCAATGCTACGCACTAAAAATCCTCCTTCGATCGAATGTTGCTTCAAATTGTCATTGCGTTCAACACTTGCAACTCGATTTGGCGGAACACTTACCGTAGGCTCGATTCGCACAACTTGCTCGATCGGTTTCACTTGTTCATCCTCGAAACCAAGACCAACATTGTAGAGTGCTCTTTCTATTGCATCGACTTCCTTCTGCCATTTGTCTATCTCATCTGAAAAGGATGCAACACAAGATACCGCCTCCAAGGGATCTTTTTCAAGAGCTTGGGGCTTGTTAGAATAATTTACAACCACATTAACACTGAAACATTTCTCCTCAGTCATGGAGCTTTTAGGGGCATTATTCAGATTAAAAATAACTTTATCATTCCCTACTGATAGTGTTAACTTACCACTTCGTACATCTATGAATGCTCCTGCATTGTTAAGGAATGGTCTACCCAAAATGATTGGGGTTTGCATATCCTCAGCCATGTCAAGAACAACAAAATCTACAGGTATATAAAATTTACCTACTCTAACGGGGACATCCTCTAAAACACCTAAGGGGTATTTGAAAGAACGGTCGGCCATTTGTAGAGTTATATTGGTGGCTTTTAATTTACCCATATTCAACTTAGAACACACAGATAATGGCATGACACTAACACTTGCACCCAAATCACATAATGCATTATCAATCAAGAGATTGCCAATATGACAAGGGATAGAAAAACTACCCGGATCTTTTAATTTAGGTGGAGACTTATTTTGAAGTACGACACTACACTCTGCAGTGAAAGTTACTGTCTCTACCTCACTAATAGACCTTTTTCTCGTCAATATTTCTTTCATAAATTTTGCATACGAGGGGATTTGTGTGATTAATTCAGTAAAGGGCACTGTTACCTTCAAATCTTTTACCACCTCCAGGAACTTACCAAACTGCTTATCCAAGTTTGTCTTCAATTGACGATTGGGGAAAGGAAGTTTGATAATTGGCTTTGGAGCATTATTATTCTTGTCTGGAGTAGCCACCTTCTCTGGAGTTGTACCCTGCAATGTAGAATTAGATATGTTAGTATTATCCTTTAGCCCTGTAGGACTATCAACTACATTGTTTGGTTTAATGGAATCAAGATTAGCATTATTTGATAAAACAGGTTCATCAACTTTGGGCATAGAGAGCCCTTCATAGTTTGAACCACTCCGTAGAGTAATTGCAAATGCTTGATCCGTAGGCCTAGTAGGCTGTGCCGGAAAGGCTCCCTGTTGGCGGGCTTGTAGAGTAGCGGAGAGTTGCGCAATTTGATTATCTACAATTTTATTATGCGCTAGAATTTGATCAATTGTCGCATCTCTGCTCTCCATGTGCTTTTGCATATTAGCCAACATTGCTCTAATTTCCACCAGAGAAGGGTTAGAAGATGAGGAGGGTTGTTGTGGTTGGTTCTTCTGGCTAGCATTGGGATGATAATATTTCTGCTGCTGTTGCTGTGGCGCCTGTGGTTCTTGTGGTGGCGGATTTTAAACATTAGTGCTCCGGTAGGAAAGGTATGGATGATTCCGATACCCAGGATTGTAAGTGTTGGAGTATGGGTTATTCAGCCTATAAGCTTGGAAGGCATTAACTTGCTCCACAGAACTCCTGCAATCCTGCTCCCAATGACCTACAATACCACAATTTTCACATAAAGCCTCATTAGAATTATTATTAATCGCAGAAACATTGGCTACATTAGCAGTGCTCAGATTATCTAATTTTTGGCAAATAGAGGTTAGTTGAGCTTGCAAAAAGGATACAGAGTCGACACTATGCTTCCCCTTGTTAGAAAATCCTCTAGGATTCCCATATTGGGAATTGTGTATCGCCATGTCTTCAATAACCTGACCTGCATCATCAACATCCAGATTCATAAATCTCCCACTAGCTGCAGAGTCTAGAATTATTCGAGAAGAATTTCCAAGGCCATTATAAAAGGCTTGGATTAACTGCCATTGCGCTAAATTATGGTGGGGGCAATCTCTTTGTAAATCCTTGAACCTCTCCCAAGCCTCATATAAAGATTCATCGGCTTCTTGGGCAAAGTTCTGGATTGCACTCCGTAGTACGGCTGTTCTCTCTGCAGGGTAATACTTGTAATAGAAATTCAAAACAAGAGTTTCCCAGTCAGTTATACCAAGTGTAGTTCTATTTAAGCCATTAAACCACAATTTAGCTTTTCCAGTTAAAGAGAAGGGAAAGAGAATCTCCCTGATTTGGTCTTGAGTGACCCCGGCTTGCTTGATGGTGTTGCAATATTGACAATAGTCGGCAATGTGAAGATTCGGGTCTTTACCCTTGGCTCCACTGAATTGCTTCCTCTCTATCATCGTTATAAATTGAGGTTTAATTTCAAATTGAACCCCATCAAGAGCCGGAGTAGGGGTGAGATGTGGAAAATCCGTAAGCTTTGGTTGTGAATAATCACTAAGCTTCTTTGGAGCCGTCATATCTGATTCTGTGTCTGATGATGCCTCTAAATCGCTAGAACCAGTTGGAGGATCGCGATGATTATTATTATTATCACCAGAATCCGCCAGGATTTGCTTGTAGAAATTTTTCTGTCTATGGAAGGAGCGTTCGATCTCAGGATCGAATGGGATGTAACCTGATCTGGAACACCTGGGCATAAACAAAAACTAGAAGCAAATATGAGATTTGTCTCAGAGAACTAACGCTCTCTGAGACAAAAGAGAAATAATCTAGACTACAAAAACAATCATAAATAAAAATAAAATCGTTTCCCCGGCAACGGCGCCAAATTTTGACAGGGTAAAGTCGTATCCCCTAATAAAAAATAATTCCTAAGTCCTCTAGCTAAAGCAGATAGGGAAGTGGGGTCGATCTCCACAGGGAAACAAGTCTTTCTATTCCTAATTACCTAAAATAATCTAGATTATGAAGTAACCAATATTTATATTTAAATATGAAACTAAACTACTAAGATTAAGAATAGAGAGAAAACAATATATGAAAGGATCTAGGGCATAGGTTCACCAATAAATAATATTCCAGGGTAGAATATAATAATCATTCATCAATGCATATATTAATCAGATTATAAAGGGCTTTTGCTACGTATTATAATCACACAATTAATTTACCGGTATTAAATCTCATCTTTCAAATCTCGACCTAACCATTTATAAATTAACCTGCCTATTGAAACTAGACCTAAACATCAATTCTCATCTGTCGAATCTCGAATCAATATTGTTAAACTCATGCATAAAAGATATGCGCAAATCTAGTCAAAGAGCATTAAACCAATCAATAGGAAATTAATCTAGCATTGATAATTAACAACAATAAATTACCCCTTCATATTATTTATGGATCCCCATAAACCCTAGAAATAAAACTACTCACACATGGTAAAATCTAAACTAATCAAAGCAATAAATTAAGACATGATTAAAGGAATAAAATAAATAACTAAGATTAAGAGAAGAGGAATCGTTACTAAAATAAATCTGGAATTAATGGAAATAATCAAGAACAAGAGTTGAGAGAGAGAATTCTAAGAGGATAATTAAGAGAGTAAAGAAAGAGTAAAAAGGAGAAGAAGAGATACTAAAATCGTATTACGGATGAGTATTTATACTCCGTACAAAAATCCTAAACTAAAACAAATTAAAACGACGTTAAGCGTCAACTAATAAATACACGCGCCCGATCGGGCGCGCCTTTTTTTTGCTCCTAATACTAATCTCGGGCGCTAGCCTAAGCTTCTCCCGCCCGGCCAAAGAGGCTGGCGGCCTAAGCTCATTTGGGCCACTTTTTTTACTTCGATTGGGCTCCAATTCTTCGAGCCAATCTGGGTTTCCTCTTCCGGTCTTGAATATTCGGTCCAAATGCCCCGGTATCACCTATACCGAGCCCTTAATCACCGGTTCGATGGCTTTAACCGGCCCTGGGCTATTGAATCCGGTCGTGCTTCTCCAATGCTCGTGATTGCTCCAAAATATCTCGGGAAAATACTCCAAAAGTGTAAATTCCTGCAAAAGTCAACCAAATCTACGAAAACACTAGAAAACACCAATTAGTAATAAAAGTGGCTCTAAAGATCCAAAAACACTACTAATTATGACCACGGGACGGGGGTAAAATACTATATAAAATAGACACATCACTGGGAAGGAGGAGCTTGCAGATGCCTGCTCATCATCATCTTTGTCCATCTTTCGAAGATGGCTCTTGGTGCCCCGGATGGTAGGGCCACCGCATGAGAACCCGCCTGCTATTGTGTAGACTGACTCTTTGTTAGTGTCCGAACTACTAGCAGGCTGCGGAGTCTTAGACGACTGCCCCGGATTCTTCTTATTAGTCCCTTTGGACTTAGAAATGTAGGACTTCAACATCCCCTTGTCAGCCAGACGGTCCAACGCCCGTTGAAGGCTGAAGCAGTCGTTGGTGTCATGGCCAACTTCCTCATGGTATTGGCAGAATTAGTTTTTGTTCCTTGATTGAATGGAACTTTTCATTGGATTCGCCTTCTCTAGGGACAGCCGATCCTTAATTTCCATGAGGATGGAGTTGCAGTCCTTGTTAAACTCGTACTTAGGGACGTACGGTTTAAATTCTTTCTTCTTCTTCTGGGACGGCTGGTCAGAGTCACTAACCGCCTAGACTTATTTTCTCTTCTTGCTCTCTTCTTTGTTTTTGACCGGCTGAGCAGGCCGGCTGTGTTTCTGTTTGTCAGACTTTTTGGAGTCCGACTGATTACCAGGCGTGCAGAGGTCGGTTGCTTGAATATAGATTTCCGCCTCCCTTAGGGCCGCCTGTAAAGTGAAATCCCCTTTTCTAACTAGGTCGAACTTAAAAGTCGACCCGTCTCTCAGACCTTTGAAAACGTCTGTAAAATCTACCTCATCAGACAGTCCTTGAATCTGAATTCTAATCAGATTGAACCGCCTGACATAGGAGCGCAGCCCTTCTCTCTCCCCCTGCTTGATGGTGCTCAAGTCCAAGCTTGTTTTCTTAGCAGGGATGTTCATTAAGAAGTTGGAAGCAACCTGAAACTATCAATGGACCTGGCTGGCAAATTGCCAAACCATTGTTAGGCAATGCCCTTCAATGTAGCCGGGAAGCAACGACACCAAGTGGCATCATCCAACCCTTGTAAGTACATGAGGTTGGTGTAAGCCATAAGGTGATCTTCCGGATTGGTGGTACCATCATAGGTACCAACCAATACATTCTTAACCTTGGCCGGCTGTGCCGCCTCGGTTATCTCCCAGGTGAACGTAGAAGGTTGTTCACCCAGGCAAAGCAGACGGAGCTGCCAGTCCAGTGGCTGAACATTGTGGTATGTCGCCTGACCTCCGAAGAGAGTCGGCTGCATATAGTAAGGTGGGTACTGACCGTAGACCTGAGAAGGTACATATGGTGCAGTCCCGATCATCTGAGGGCCAGAGTGGACGGTATTACCGCCTTTCTGACTCTCATGCAAGGAAAGTGCATTCCCTGAAGAAGTATTGTTGAAGCTGTCTGGAAAATTCGACGTAGAAGCCGACTCAGACAACTGTTGATTTCTCTTCCGGTTGATGATCTCCCGGGCATATAGAGTTGATTTTTTACTTCCCACCGGCTGCTTAGTCCGGCGGGTATTGTTGGTATTCCTCTTAAGAAGAAGAATTTTGGACCAATCAATGGTCCCGGTCGCCTTCTCCTTTGGATGAGGAGTGGGCTGCCGATCTCTGACTGACTTCCCCTTTTCCAAAGGAGTCTTCTTAGCCGGCTGACCCTTACTTTGGTCAGCTCGGCTCTTAGTGATCAGCTCTTTAATTTCACCCTTGAAACTTGTCATGAATCTCATGAGTTCGTCTCGGGTGACAGGTGTTGATCCAGCTGCCGTGTGGGTTTCCCCTTCCGGCTGCCCAGGGGGTCGGTTTGTACCCGCCTGGGAGGCACCCAGCTCCAGATTGTCTCTGAGCCGAATGCGCTTGGTTATGAAAGAGCCATCATCGGCTGTATAGGTTTCGACCTGAGGATCTTCATCCTCCTGGTCTGTAAAGACTTCTGGGTCATCGCCCAGACGGTTAGGGGGTGGTACAGACTCTTGAACCATCTTCGAGGTACTCTCCCCACAGACGGAGCCAAATGTTTTGGGTGTTTTTTTCCCTCGGGAGAGTTACGTCACGAAGTCTGATCCGACTGAGTTGTACCTGCAAAACAACGGAGACTCCGGGTGGTAGGAGCTCCGCCTCCGAAGATCAAGTTAGAAACTCGAAAGGGAATAAAGAGTACGGAAATTTAGGTGGGGATCTGCTTGGATTCCAAGCTCAGGTCTTTCTCTGATGTGAGAGAATGTAGGTGTACTAAATTATTGAATGTGTCCCCAAAATGGGGAAATATCTCCCTATTTATAGGGTCATTGGAGAATGTGCCCCCATCTAGGTCACTTGACCTAGATTTTAGTGGGTTGCGCCATTTTACAGCGCTTCTTGGGATTTGGGCCCTTGAAGGCCGCCATTTCAGAGATGTATCTAAGGGCGCCACGTGTCAAGAGGATATTAAGCCACATGGGCCATCCTGAACTCGACACGTGGCCTCCTCTCATTGGTCCACGTGTCTAGGGTATTTTTACCCTAAACAGTAAGAACCCTACAAGTTTGATGATTTCGAAAATTTGGGGGAAATTAAACTTTTCCTTGCTTTGTCAAAAACACTCACATCACAGCTGAGTGAGGTTTATTTCTTGGTTGATAAAGCTGTGGAGAAAAGAAATAATATAGATGAGAAAGATAAGGGGCGGATTGGAGAGGAGAGAGGGGCTGAATAATACGAGTTGAAGTATATGTTTATGTATATTAGGGTTTTAGCCTTTGAGGGAGGGAGGAGAGAAAAGGAATTCATGTAATCAAATTTTTTTAAAAGAAAAAAAAGACCATATATACAAGGAAAGTTGTCTCTCCTCTTTTTAAATTAAATAAAAATAAAAAGAGAGACCGTTTATATAAGAGAAATGGTCTCTTGTTTTTAATTAAATAAAAAAATTAAAAAAGAGACGATTTATATAGGAGAAGTGGTCTCTCGTTTTTTTAATTAAATAAACAAATAAAAAAAAGAGACCATTTATTCAAGAGAAGTGGTCTCTCATTTTTTTTAAATTTCAAACCAATAAAAAAAGAGACCATTTATTTAAGAGAAGTGGTCTCTGCTTTTTTTAAGAGACCATTTACTTAAAATACTTGGTCTCTTGAAACAAAGAGATCACATATTAAATTAATGGGTCTCTTACTTAAGGTCTCTTTGGCCAATTTTGTAGTAGTGTCTTCAATCATTTTCCTACTCCTTGTGGTGATAGAATACACGGGTTTTTTAGGTTCCACTCTTTGTGAGGGTAAAGAAGCAGAGCTATGACAAGGGGTTAATACTAGGTCATAAAATAATCCTACCTCGGTCAAACTAAATTTAAAAACACTTAAAAACCTAAATACAAGTATAGATGCAAGTCAAGGGTCGAACCCAAAGGAAGGGTAATGTTCAAGCGCTCTCAATTTGGGCGTCTAAGCTAGGTTGAAGGCAAAGGTAAGAGTTAACACTAACAACTAACAAAACAAACAACCAGGGAAATAAAACAATAGGAATGGGGATCAACAAGTAATCATGACAATTACAACAACTTAGTACAAACATGCCAATCAAAGGTTGTGAAGACTAATGATAATAGCAATCAATTGGAATCAAAGAACTATCTCCTAATTGTTAAGCTAGATGTCTCTACGAAAAACAAACTTAGAGAATCACAATCTAAACCAATCGATAATTGCATTTCCTAAATAAATATTTCGTGTCATTAGCAATTACAATGCAATCTAGCATAATTCTTAAGGCCTAATCGAATTACACACATGCACAATTTCCATTATCACTTTAATCTCAACAATCAAGCAACACAATTCCCAAATTAATCACAATTAATCAATCATACAACTTTCACCCAATTCCTAGCTAAACAACTACTCAAATATCATCATTACACTAATCAAGAATAAAACATCAAAATTAAGACAAACAAATATGAAATCAAACAAACAATAAAGATGAGATAGAGTTAGAAATGCTCATTGGTAATGGAGAAGATATTCAACACAATTGTCACCGTTGTATCATCAATTTCTCAATCACCATTGAAATTCCTCACTTTCTCTCTCTAAATTCTACTCCTAGACTAACCCTAAATCTAGAGAGAGAAACTCTCAACTAAGCTAAGAATATGATCAAAATTTTGTCTCCAAAACTTCTTCCAAATATCAGTTAAAGAAAGGTATTTATAGAGGCGAGGAAAAGAGATCGATTGAAGTCGAAAAGCAAAGGAGGAGCGCTCGCGTTGGAAGATGCGTGCGCCCGCGCTTATGGGTGGGGCGCCCGCACGGCTAGCTTGTGCCCTCTCCGATCAGGGTTTCTTTTGATCTTCAGATGATGCATGATGGTAAGGGAAGTAGCTAGGAGCTCTTTTGGTGGGTTCGACACCACTTCTTCATGGGAGCACGACTCGAGAGCGCAAGAGCTAGAAACTTGGAGCATCCACTTCCTTGCATCTTGAGCTTTCTCAATGCTATGAGCTTACTCCACAAGCATCTTCCAACTTGGAAAATCATCAATATTAAGACCCGAACCTCATACAATACCTAAAACCACAATAAGAAGAGAATTAAAGGAGAAAACACAAGAAAAACCGTAAAAACATTAAACAAGAGAGAAAAGGGAAATGAAGGGAAAAAGCATAAAACTAAGCATTTATTAAGAAAGAAAGCTATGAAAAGAAGGTAAAAACAACCAAAATGCTCATCAAATGAGTGCAATAAATGACACTCATAAAGCTATCATTCACACTCTCTTTCAAGGTATTCGCTAATTAAGTGATTTGTGTTTCAAGCATCTTGTTGTGTGTTATCATCTAATTGAACTTTGTATCACTTACCGACATGTAAATGTTTAAAATTTTAGTTCGGCTCTTGATGATTTCTTCCATGGTAATTCTAGAAGGTGAAGGTTGAGAATATGAATTCTCACCATTACCATAAGTTCTTAGAGCAAATCCATGTGGGGATCTCCTTTGATTGTAAAGTTACTACAAGAAAATAACCTTTTTGTAGCGATTATTTTAACCTTTAGTATCGATTGTAATTGCAACAAAAAGCTTTCCCAACGAATGGTCATTCGATACAATATCCCCCGTTGCCTTAGCCTTTAGTAGTGGTTTTCAATATCGCTGGGGTTGGCCTCAATAACCGATACGAAAAACTACATCCAATCGTGGTGATTATTGTAGCGATTATAATCGCTATAAATGTTTAACTCATTTTCTTCAAAAAAAAAAAAAAACATGCGTATGATCTTTACAAGATTCGAACATGCAACCTCAAACTCTTATATTAAATGTTTCACCAAAAAGCTATGACATATTTTATGTATTCTTTGTCAAACAATATTTATATCTCTAGTGTTGAAAAGGCTTTTCGTATCAATTTTTAGGATTTAGTGGCGATTGTAAATGATACGATTTCTCAAAATTATATAAATGTGTAAAAATAGTGTGGATATGTATTATTATGTTTTCGGTATCGATTTTATATAGGAAAACCATAGCGATTGTAAAAATGATACAACATCCTTAATTATTTCACAAACATACTTGCATATTGTAGCGAATGTACAATCGTTACGAAATAATCACTACGAAAAGAGATTTTTCTTGTAGCGTTGTTTTGAAAATTTCCCCGGTTTTTGTTGCTCCAATTACCCTGGTCTTGATTTTGGCCATTGTTTTGGTAGTAATTACCTTAGCCTTGGTTTTGGCTTTTGTTTCTATACCCTTGACCTTGGCTTTGATTATTATAGCCTTGATTATAATAGTTTTCTAAAAAATTTGATTTCCTTGGTTTCTATAATCACCATTGTTATAATTATCAAAGTTCCCTTGTTGGTGAGCATTTCTATTCCCAAAGTTCCTTGGTCCATAGAATCTTTGCCCATTGTTGTTATTTTTAACAAAATTAACTTGCTCACAATCAATATAATCAGCATCATCACAATTTTCAAATGCATGTGGATGATTAGAAGCATCATGGTCATATGATCCATATACATCACAAAACACACATCCATTTGGCATATTATTCGAAGTAGAAAGAGGAGTAGAGTTAGAAGATGTACTTCTCCCCTTATTAAGGGATTGAAGAATTAGTGCTTGTGAAGAAGCACTCTCAAGCTTTGCCTTAATTGAGGTCATCTCCTTTCCCAAGTTTGTGATTTGTGAGGACAAATTGTTGATTGCATTGAGATGGTCGAATGAATACACCTAGAACCGCTTTTGCTTGTCGACTTTCTCTTACCTTCTTGCCAATCCGTGTGATACCTTACCACATCTTCAATTAAGTCCACCACTTCATCCTTTGTTTTGTTCATGATAGAGCCTCCGGCACCAACATCCAAGCAAGTCTTTCCTAGGGGGCTTAGACCTCCATAGAAGATTTGGATGATTTGATAGGTGGGAATCTCATGGTGTGAGCACTCTCTTTGGTACTCCTTATATGTTTCCCATGCCTCATAAAGACTTTCATTTGGATTTTACTTGAAGCTTCGAATGAGAGCTCTTGCTTCGATCGTCTTCTTTTATGGATAGAACCGAGATAGAAACTCCTTATTTACTGCATCCTAAGTTCTCCAAGTGTTTGGCTTCACCTCTTTGTCCAACCACTCTAAAGCACGTCCAATAAGAGAGAAAGGGAAAAGTTTAAGTCGAATAAACTCTTGAGAAACCCCTTTCACCTTGATGGTATTGCAATACTTCTCAATCTCCTTTAGCTGGTTGAAGGAACTCTCGTGCTTTGCACCACTAAATTGACGCCTCTATATCAAAGTAATCATCGCTGGTCTTATCTCAAAGTCATTTGTCGGTATTGTAGGAGGAGCAATTCCACTTTAAAACCTATAAGTTCCCGGAGTTCCCAACGCCTTCAATGCTACTCTCGGATTAACACCATTCTTCCTCGTTCTTCTTCTTCTTCTTGATGGATTTCCTCTCTTGGGGGACTTAAGCATGAGGAAAGATTAACAACCCTTTTCCTTGTTATGGTCCTCTCAATGTCTTGATAAAATGACACTAAATTTTGATCTCTTGCCCTACACATACAAATATCAAAGACAAATATCAATAGCACGGCTAGGAATGTATCCTAAAAGAAAGAAAATGTTTTTGTATTTTTCTAAGAAATGGAATAGACACAATAAACAATAGCAAATGAATGCCACTCCCTCGCAACGGCGCCATTTTTTACGCGGGTAAAACCTAGGTCTTTGATTACAAAGTAACCCCGATAAAAACCAAATTTATAAAACCAAACCCAACCCTAAGTATAAGGGAAAGTTGGGTCGAACCCAAGAGAATGCGGTATTTGCTAAGGTTTCAAGCTAAGCTATTCCAAAGTCTTAAATGATATGGTTGGTCTCAGTTAGCTATTGAATGAACTCAATCAAAGCTAACAAATAGAATTCAAATATCAAAGCACTAGGGAATTTAGGATCTACATGCACTCATGATAAACTTTCTAATTTATTGAGAGTATTATCAATCAAGCAATGCGAGGGAAAACAATATTTGCAATCAAAATCAGTTAAGAAATCTATTTCCTTGGGTTAAGCTAGATGTCTCTATAAATGACTTCAAAGGAAAATCACAAAACAAGATTAATCGATAATAATAGCTTCAAAATCAATTTTTTGTGTCATTCAGAACTACTATGCAATCTAGCTTGATAAGCAAGGTTAGCTACTCCTCTTCAAACCAAACACATGCACAAATTTCATCAACCAATTTAATCATATCATCAAATCAATCAAACCAAAATTAGCTTTAGCTCATCATTCATACATGCTTCACCACATCCTTATAAAAGGTACTACTCACAACACGTTGTAAATTTGAAAAGCATAACAAAAGTAATCATCAATTTCATCATCAACATTGTAATTCAAATATCAACAATCAAATCAAACAAACAATAGAAATTCAACAATATATCGAATCAATCAACAAATTGCATTGAAAAGGAAAGAATTTTGACAAAAATTTGATTAATATCAAAGATGGATGAAGTTCAAAATGTAGCAATCATCAAATACCAAGTTTCTCTCTCTAAAATCTAAGAACAAAGTCTCCAGAACCTTGAGCTTCCCCTCTCTAAAATTCTAATCAAAATCTAATTCTTAAGTAATTCTCTAATTATTCTTTCATGAGTCTCTCTCTAGAATTGAAGGAATTCTATATATAGTAAAACTAACTAAGGAGAAGTTAGTTAAGCCTCTCATCCCATTGTGCGGTCGCAACAAAATAGGTACAGAACAGGGGAAAGCAAACTGCGCGGCTGCTCCTCTGCCTTGCGTGGCCACGCCACAGCCTTGAGCGGCCACTCCTCCCTCTTGCACGACCTCACTTGGGAGTAGGGGAGTTCTTCATGTGCGGTCGTTGATGCTCCCGTGCGCTCCACTTGAAACATGTTGGGGGAAACAGTCACTTGAGGCATTCACGGTGGGTTCAACACTGATTCTGATGTCCATGCAGCATGAAAGCGCGACGTTGAAGACTTGGCTTATGCACTCCTTCACTTTTGAGCTTCAAGAGGAAGAACCGGGTTACATCTTAAGCTTTTTACACCCCGAGAAAGTGCCAATGAGCTTCTCGAACATCACCATTCTCCTAAAATCAAAGAGAAGCAAACAAGTAACGGAGAAAAGGCAAAATAAACTAAGAACTGCAATAAAATGAGAAAAAAAACTAAGGAAATTACAAAAAGCAGAAGTTACAAGTAAAACTAAAGAAAAAGAGACAAAAGAGATACAAAAGCAATAAAAAATCATCCTAAAAGAGGCTTAATAAGGTCATAAATGACACTCATCATCATTAAAAGGGTCGGACGGGCTAGTCCACAGTACAAATTGTTTTGTCCATGTTTACACATTTATATTAGGAGGCTAGGCCTAGCCTACCTAAATTATCACTTTTTGTCAAAATTATTGTCCAAGGACATCCATTTTGCAAGCTGGGCAGAGCGGGCTTAGCGGGTCGTCCGGTCCATGAAAATCTCTATATGAGGGCTAAACGAGCCCCTTATTAATGATGGATGAAATATATGCTATTCTAATTTGATGGGATAGGTTGAGGGCTAAATGAGTTCCTTAAAGTAGAAATGAGCGATACCGTTTCAAATTTTAAGATGAAAAGAGGGATAAACGAGCCCTTAGTGAATTTGATAGTTGGCTAGGACATGATATCTAATGTTGAGTATAGGTTAGCATCTGGCCTTAAATATTGGGACAGACGTGTTATGATAACGTGTTAGTTTTAGCAAACTCGGATGTCCTATGTAGAGATGTCAATGGGGCGGGGTGGGGCGGATGTTAGCCTTCCCATCCCCATGCCCACTTAAAATTTTCATCCCAGTCTCCATAACGAGTCCAAAATTCATCCCCATCCCCGCCTTGGCTGGTACAATTCAAAAACCATCCCCGCCCACCCCCACTTGGATATCCATCTCATCTTAATCCCTACCTAAGGCCCACCACTTTTTTTTAGTTATAATACTAGTGTACTTAACAGGGGGAAAACTAGGTTTTTGACTAATCCTCCCTGAGCCAAACAAAATTTATAATCACTTAACAAATCTAAATACAAGTATTGAGGTAAGTCAAGGGTCGCACCACTAAGAACGGTTATGTACAAATGCTTTCAAATGTGTGCCTAAGCTAGGTCGAAGTCAAGGGTGAAGAGGTAACACTAGACAACTACTAAAACAAAGTACCAAACAAATGAAACACTAGGGAATGGGGATCAACAAGTAATCATAACAATTGCAACAACTTAAGAAGAACGTGCCAATCAAAGGTTGTAAAGACTATTGATAAGAGCTATCAATTGGAATAAGAGGGCTATCTCCTAATCGTTAAACTAGCAGTCTGTACGAATAACAAACTTGGAGAATCACAATCCAAACAAATCGATGAATAAAATTTCTAAATCCATGGGTCGTGTCATTAGAAATCATAATGCAATGTAGCATACATCTCAAGGCCTAATCAAACTACATACATGCAAACTTACATTAATCACTTTAATCTCAACAATCAATCAACATAATTTCCAAATTAATCACAATCAATCAATCATACAAGTTTCACCCAATCCCTAGCAATCAACTACTGAAGAATCATCATAAAATGAACAAGCAAGAAAATGAAATCAAGAATCAACAAAATATAAAGAACAACTACACTTATCAGATCAATCATCAAAACCAAAATAAAATAAACATGAAATTAAACCATTCAATAAAATGGGATAGATTTAGAAATGATCATTGATAACAGAGAAGATCTTCAATACAATTGTCATCCTTGTATCATCAATCTCTCAAATTATTATTGAAATCTCTTACTTTCTCTCTCTAAATCTACTCCTAAACTAACCCTAAAACTAGAGAGAGAAATTCTTAACTAAGCTAAAATTATGATGAATATAATGTCTAAAAACTTCTTAAAAAATCAGTTATCAAAAAGGTATTTATAGGTTGTTGAAAATAGAAGACGAGAGAAATTGGAAACTAGAGAGGAGCGCCCGTGCAAGGGGTTGTGCGCCCGCGCATGTGGGCTGCGCACTCGTGCTCTTTGGGTTCCTTCGACGCTTTGTAGCTTCGTGCGCTCGTAAATGATTCTTTGAGTACGCTCGCAAATTATTCTTCGAGTACGCTCTCAAGGTCTTCATGATAGTCACTAAGCACGGAAGATTCAAATGGGCTTAATAGTGGGTTCAACACCGTGGTTTGAGAGAGCAAGAGCTAGAACTTAGAGCATGCCACTTTCTTACATCTTGAGTGTTCCCAATACTATAAGGTTGCTCCAAAGGCATCTTCAAACTTAGTGAACCACCAATATCAAGACCCAAACCTCGTACAATACCTACAACCATAAAAAGAAGAAAAATAAAGTAGAAAACACTAGAAGAGCCATGAAATACAAAATAAGAGGGAAAAGGGAAACTAAGGAGAAAATAATGATGGAGGGGATAAAGATTTGTTGGTGGGGTATAAGAAGGTGGAGGTGGGGTCGATTCAAGAAGGAATAGGAAAAGCTACTGGGCAATTTTCATATATACTAGGGAAAGAGGGTGGGAATGTTTTAGTGGATTAGTTGGGCAGTAAACCATATACTATCTTTATTATTGGGGTGGGACAGTCTATAGCTCACCGATTGAAAAATGTCAAGAAAAAATTAAAGCTCCCTAACTCAAATTCTTTTGGGGAGAATGCTATGTTAATTGATGAGATTGGGGGTCAGAAGTGTAAGGGGAGAGGGAATGATATGGAGAGCATGCTAGAGGGTGGGGAAGGCGAACCTATGAAGCTGAAGGGTGAACTGAGCTCAATGACACTTGGTCTAATTGAGAAAGTAGCGGAGGTTGGTATTGACCAACCCCGCGAACAACAATAAAAATCTTAGCATGGAACTGAAATAGACTTGGCAACCCATTGACAGTCAAGGCTCTCCAAGATTGGTGTTGGAGAGATAGGCTAAGTGTGGTTTTTGTTACGGAAACTAAAATTGACTCTCAAAGGCTAGAATTAATTAGAAATAGATGTGGGTTTGCAAATGGCTTGTGTGTTACTAGTGTTGGAAAATCGGGTGGTTTGGGGCTATGGTGGAATAATCTGAAAGTGAATATTTATAGCTTCTCCTCTCATCATATTTATGGGGAGGTGTGTAATAATTAAAATGTGTCAATTTTGAGATTGGTAGGATTTTATGGGTGGCCGGAAGTTGCAAATAAACACCTTACTTCGGACCTAATGAGGTCTATATATGCATCTGCTTCTTTGCCTATTTTAATGTTCAGGGATTTCAATGAGAGGGATGCAATTCGGGGAGAAAGACAGATTGATGCTTTTATGGAAGCTATAGATTACTGCGAATGTAGAGACTTGGGGTTTAGAGGCAATGTTTATACTTGGCAAAGAGGCACGTCGATTAAAACGTCAGTTTGTGAATGATTAGATCGATTCATTACGAGTAATGGGTGGTGTTCTCTCTTCCCGGATTTTGAGGTGGTACATCTACCATCACGTCATTCTGATCATGTCCCGATTTTGCTAAAATGTGGAGAGAGTGAAGTAAGAAGAGCAAATGAAAAGAATTTTAGATTTGAAGCTTTGTGGTTGTCGAAAGAGGAATGTGGCCAGGTTGTATCGAAGGCTTGGAGGGATGATGAATATGCTCAAATCCATGAGCGGATCACTAGGGTGGCACAGGGGTAATCTACTTGGGCATCTAGCACTTTTGGTGTGTTAAAAAAGAAAATTAGAAAGGCAGAGGGACGACTAAAGGAAATTCAGGGGCAGCAACTTGATGCTTCCAGGCTAAAGTTGTGTACTGAAATTGGACGGGAACTTGATGAGGTCCGGAGACTTGAAGAATCATATTGGCACGCAAGGTCGAGAGCTAATGAGCTTCGGGATGGAGATAAAAATACCACTTACTTCCGTCATAAAGCAAGCCAGAGAAAAAAGAAAAATACAATTGCAAGTTTGTATGATGAGCAAGGTGAGTGGAAGTCGACAAAGGAAGAGATGGGCAGTGTGATATCAAATTATTTTGGTAGCCTTTTTTACTAGTTTTCCAAATAATTTTGAAGAAGCATTGTCTAGTATTGAGAGTAAGGTGATGGATGAGATGTGTGATATCCTCGACATAAAGGCAACTGCGGAAGAATTAAAAGATGCCCTTTTTCATATGCACCCAAATAAAGCACATGGATCGGATGGATTGCACGCCCTATTTTTTCAAAAATTCTTGGGGACAATTGGTGGTGACGTTGTCAGATTTATTAAAAATTGGTGGAGGGGTGAAGCAGATTTGACTGAGGTAAATCGTACTTGCATTGTTTTAATTACCAAATGTGAAGAGCCAAAGCAAATGTCGGAATTTAGGCCTATTGGTTTATGCAATGTTCTCTATAAGTTCATTTCTAAGACACTCGCTAATAAACTAAAGCCGATGCTTGGTTCCATTATTTTGGAACATCAGAGTGCTTTTGTCCCGGGGCGGCTTATCACTGATAATGCTCTCATTGCTTTTGAAATTTTCCACTATATGAAAAGAAAAGGAGAAGGTAGAGATGGTAATGTGGCCCTCAAGCGTTATATGAGTAAGGCGTATGACAAGGTGGAGTGGGTTTCATTGAAAAAGTGATGTTGCAGATGGGGTTCCGGATAGCTTAGATCAATAGGATAATGCAATGCTTATTGAGAGTCACTTTCTTGTTTAAGTACAATGGTACTATTTTGAAATCATTAATCCCATCACGCGACCTTCGACAAGGTGATCCAATTTCTCCGTACTTGTTTTTGATATGTGCTGAGGCTTTTTCTACTTTAATTTCGAAAGCAGCTACGGAAAATTTGATCCATGGTGTTAGAGTGTGTGGGGCGGCGCCAAAGGTTTCACACCTTTTCTTTGCGGATGATACCATTTTATTTGTAAGAGCTAATTTGCAAGAATGCTCTAAAACTGCTAATATAATCAGTACCTACAAAAGAGCTTCCGGCCGGAAAGTCAATCTCAGCAAAACTGAAGTAGCTTTTAGCAAATGTGTGGATTCTGAAAGAAGACGGTTAATTATTGAAACTCTTAGTGTACAGGAGGTGGATAGACATGAGAAGTATCTGGGTTGCCGACTCTTATTGGGAGATCGATAAAAGCTGTGTTTGCGTGTCTTAAGGAGCGTATATGGAAGAAAATGCAGGGATGGAAGAAAAAATTATTATCTCGCCCGGGGAAGGAAGTGTTGATTAAGGCGGTGTCTCAGGCAATTCCAACTTACGTGATGAGCATTTTTCAGAAATCCCGATAGTATTATTAGTTAAATTCATTCGATTTTAGCTCGATTTTGGTGGGGGTCTGATAGCTCATTTAGAAAGACTCATTGGCATCGATGGGAGGATTTTTGTCTTCCAAAATCAATGGGGGGAATGGGCTTTAGAGACTTAAAATGTTTCAACCTTGCTGTTCTCACAAAACAAGGGTGGCGTTTGTGTGATGAGAACAACACTTTGCTATAAAAAATTTTGAAGGCAAAATATTTCAAATACTCTTATTTTTGTGGTGCAGCGAGAGGGTTCGATCCAAGTTACACTTGGAGAAGCATTTGGGGGGCGAAATCCTTGCTCTTGGAGGGTTTCAGGTGGAGGGTGGGTAATGGCTCATCAATTAAAGTGTGGGAGGATGTCAGGTAGTGATAATAAAGCTACTCCTACGATTAAATTGGACTGTGATATTGATATGAGGGTCTGTGAGCTAATTGATTTTGATAACATGTACTGGAATTATGAAATTGCGGAAGCAACATTTGAAGTGGAGGATTGTAGGACGATTCTTGACATCCCATTGCCGAACAAGTGGACGAGAGATAGAAGGTATTGGTGGCCAACAAATGATGGTTTTTTCTCTGTAAAATAAGCATACTTGTTTTGAAGGCTAGGTAATATGCAATCTTGGGAATTATTTTATGGTAACCGTGAGCGTGAGCTTCGGAGGAATGTATGGAATGTAAATGGACCTCCAAAATTATGTCATTTTGTTTGGAGGGCGTGCAAAGGTTCTCTTGGTGTTATAGCTATTTTATTTGCTCGTAATATTCGGCCTTCAAGCTTGTGTTCCATTTGTGGTGCTGCTAGCGAGACAATCATTCACACCTTGTTTCACTACACTCACGCTGAAAACATTTGGCAGCAAAGCGAGTTTCAGAACTTGATTTTGTAAGATCCGTCCTCTTCTTTTCAGGAATTTTTTTGTTGGATCGTGAGTAGACTAGAGGTGAATGGAGTTCCTTTGCCTAGCATGGGCGACGTGGCATTGCAGAAATATGGCTATATTTGATAACATTGCTGAGGTGAATGGAGTTATGGTGGCAGCAGGGTATGTAAATTTTTGTGAGGACTATGCAATTTACAATGCTAAAGTGGGGGGGGGGGGGAGTATATCTGCACCTCTGAACTTTTCTAGAGCTAACTAGGTCCTTCCTCAGCACCAGTGGGTTAAGGTGAACGTTGATGCATTTGTTCGTAGGAGTGTGGCTGTTGGCTTGGGCGTGGTCATCAGGGACGAAAGGGGGAAGTTGCTGGTTATGGCAGCAAAGAAATTGAAGTGTAAATGGGCTTCTGAAGTCGCCGAGGCAGCAGCTGCAAGGTATGGTATTGAGATGGCAGTATAGCTTGGCTGTGATAGAGTTATTCTTGAATGTGACTCATTGAATGTGGTAAGAGCAATAAGGCAGAAACAAGATGGTGCGGTACCTATTTTTCACTTCTTCGAGGATGTTTTCTGTATGAGTAGTTCTTTTGTTAATTTTGAATGTGTTCATGTACGACGTGCGGGAAATACTGTTGCTCATCTAGCGGCTAGGTGGGATACGGGTCTTAGCAATGAATTTATTTGTACAAACTCTTTCCCACAAAGTATACAAGCTTTGGCGGACCTTGATTTAATAAACTAATTTTCCCGCGGTGGTCTTCAAAAAAAGGAGAAAATACATTAAACTAAGCATTTATTAAGAAGGAAAGGTGTGAAAAGAAAGTAAAAACAATCTTAATGCTCATCAAATGAGTGTCATAAATGGCACTCATCAATACTACAAATTATTATATCTACTATTTTATTTTACATTATTTCTTTTTTATAAAATGTATAAAGTATATAATTTTGTTACTAAAAACTATTTTGGTGTGAGGTGAGGATGAGGCGGGTACGAAGTAGGGCGGGTAGAGCAATGCGAGGATGGGGTGGGTATAATGTTAAATCCACCCTCGCTCGAACACCCATGGTGGGTATAATTCTTATCCCATCCCTGCCCCACCACTCACCAAACTAAGACCTATCCCCGCCCCACTAAGGTGGTCGGGTGTCACGGTCCGGGGGTTTGGACCCCAAAACATGCGGCGCGCTCTAGCCTTTTTGTAGCAAGAACACTAGCCTTAAGCAAAAGAGGGATTTCTGAGCACAAATCAACACAAGATGGAAATTAAATCAAAGGAGCACTCACGTTTATTTGGGCGACAGAGTGCAGGTGGTCGGGGCTTGTGAGGGTCGATACTTTAAGGAAGCCACAAGCGGGTCCGAACCACGAGTTCTTAGTCCATTAAGTTGGTTTGGAGGGGAGCTATTATGCAAGTAAGACACAATATCAATAAAGTTTTACCAACAAACAAGCATTAAAGCAAGGCAACACTTGGTAGAAGGCTTAAGATTTTATTAATCATTCACCCTCTAAATAGCTTTAATTTTATTACAAGGAGAATCCCTAGTGAACACTAAACTGACAGTAACACAATAATGGGACCTCAGTCCTAGACAACATAAAATAAACTCTAAGAAAGCATCTAAAGGGAATCTAATACATTAAAAGGAGTTAGATTCTAACATCCTCCCCCACTTAAGTTATCGACGACCTTGTCGACTTACAAGAGTTACAATCGAAATATAGAATATCCTAACTATCTTGAGTCTATGATGCGCCGGTGATGCAACTGACTTTTGGAATCTTTGCTGACTCTAGTACTGGATCTTTTTTTTTTTACGAGGAGCTAGTCTCTTGGGTAACTCGGCTCGAACAATTTATTTGGAGCTTCATTGTCTGAATTTCCTCCTAGGAGTTGAATCTTGTAGTTACATAAAGCAAATAGCTTCCTCGGTCATCTGTTGAAGAGCTGCTACCTAAAGACTGTGGTGGTAAGCTTCAAGTTTTTGTTGGTGTCTCTTGGGTGACCATTGTTTCTGTAATCCTTTACACGTGACCTTCTTTGTTTGCTCAACCACTATTTTTCCTCTCTCTTGGGAGTTTCTCCTTTGGTGTCTCTTTGGTATCGTTGGGCTCGGCGCTCTTTGCTTTGAACCGTGTGTCCGATTTTGGCAGGGGTGTATTTTGGATGTTGCTGACTCACTAGGCTTCATCTCCCGCTTCTGGTTGTCTCCGGCGCGAGCTTGTTTCTTCAATGTTGCCTTTTTCTCTAGCTCCATCACTTGCATTGCCGATATGTATCGGACTTCTAGTTCTTCCTCAGGTGCTACCATTCTCATGGAGCCCATCCTGTAGATTGTACTCATTCTTTGAGTTGGACTATTGTCTCTATTGGTTTCTTCCTTCTCTTGGGACTCTTGCACCAAAATGGCTGAAAATCTCCTTTGGATCTTGTCAAGCTCTTCTGTATGCTCGCACTCCCACCATTTGTGTGGGCCTCAACAAAGAATGCTGTTCAACGGCGTTGTATTTGCCGAGGATGCGCCGACCTTAGATTTTTCAGAGTTGTGGGAGGAGGTCGATGTTAATCACTACGCATCACCTCCTCCACATCTTCTCTGATATGTATTGATAGTGTTGGACGATACCCGAGTGCTGTTCTCTGTACCCTTTGGAGAGCTTGCAGTCGGGCTATTGGAGCGTGTTGACATCCCACTTGAGTCATTCTCGGATTGACGACCCTTCCCAACTGAGTAGTCCATCAATCTCTTAGCAGCGTACATAGAAGCAGCGAGGGTATCAATCTGTTCCCTTAAATTCTCTCGATGTGCCCATTCCTTTAACCCATTGACAAAGTTGAACATACAATCTTTCTCGTTCATGTCAGTGATATCTAACATTATCGCCGAGTATTCCTTCACATAGTCGCGAAGAGAACCTTTCTGGCGGCACTCTAGCAACTTCATCTAAGCAATAAAGTCTGTGTTGTCCGGTTAGAATTGTTCTTAAAGTTCCTCTTTGAACTCCTTCCATGTATTGATCTTTATCCTTAGCTTCCTGCTTTGATGTCTGCGTGCTTGATGCGCCACCAAAGCTTAGCATCCTCGGAAAAGTACATGATGTCAGTATCCACCTTCTGATCGTCACTCAATTCACATACTCGAAAGTACTGCTCTATGTCGAAGAGGAAGTTGTCGACTTCTTTGGCATCTCTAGCACCACTGTAGTCGCGAGGTTTGGGCGGCTTGATCCTCGCCACAATAACACCAAGTTCGTCTCTGCCCACAGTGCGCATCAAGGTAGCACATTTCTCATGTGCTTCATCGGCTTGTCCTTGAACAAATTTTAATTGTTCGCGGAGAGCATCTATATCTTCCATCAATTTCACAGTTTGCTCGGCTTGCTCGCGTATAATGACTTGCAACTGGTTACATTCATCCGCTTTTGTCTCAAGCCAAATGTGTCTCTCTTCTACAAATTCCATCTTCGTGTAGCCCTCCTTGGAACATACATGGGTTACTTGCGACGAGGTTTGGACCTCGGCTCTGATACCAACCGTCACAATCCGGGAGTTTGGACCACAAAACGTGCGACGCGCTCTAGCCTTTTGGCGGCAAGAACGCTAGCCTTGAGCGGAATAGGGGCTTGTGAGCACAAAGCAACACAAGCGGGCAATTAAATCAAAGGATCACTCACGTCTATTTGGGCGACAGAGTGCGGGTGGTCGGGGCTTGTGACGGCAGATAATTCAAGACGGGCACAAGCGGGTCTGAACCATGAGTTTTTAGTGCATTAAGTTGGTTTGGAGAGGAGCTGTTATGCAAGTAAGATACAATATCTATAAAGGTCTAACAACAAACAAGCATAAAAGCAAGGCAACTCTTGGTAGAAGGCTTAAGATTTCATTAATCATTCACCCTCTAAAGAGCTTTAATTTTATTACAAGGAGAATCCCTAGTTAACACTAAACTGACAGTAACACAATAATGGGACCTCAGGCATAGAAAACATAAAGTAAATTCTAAGAAAGCATCTAAAGGGAATCTAATACATTAAAAGGAGTTAGATTTTAACACCGGAGATGGGGCAATTCTCGTACTTTTCCTGCCCCACTGACATCCCTAATACTACGTGGGGAACCCTGCGCTCAGGGGAAGGTTGATTCTCAAGTGCATCGTTTAGAGATGTTGGCAGCTATGTTAGTAAACAACTAGAATATATATTACAAGTAATAAAACATATAAAACAACAAAAAGAAAGTAAGATTGGGGGGCAAACATCCTACTGAGGAACTTTTTAATTACATAAACTTAATTTTTACAAAGATGCACTATTACAATAAATAAATAAATAAATTTACTAGTGTCAGCTCTTACTGTCTTTAGGGCATCATTGTAAGAAGAGACTTGTTCAAACGTAGAACGTTCTCAAGTTGTCAGTATTCCATGGGCGGGAATGGTCATTGTCGTTTAGAGTTTGTAAGCAAAAGGTTATTTCGGCCCCATATGATGACCACTCAGCATCAATTATGTTTATTCCACTAAGAGTGAGGCCAATGGATGACCAAGTCTTTGGTCATGAGGAGAGAGAGTAGAGTTTTTATATTAAAAAAATAAAACAAAGAAAAAATTGATGGAAAAAAGTGATGACCGGGTCTTAAAGATGACCAAACTAGAAATGTGGTCATGAAAATGTAAATGACAAGTGGCAGGTTATAATTGGAGGAAGAAAAAGGAAAAGTTGCATGTACTTGCAACATATGACACCAACGGCAATATTGTTGGATGACACCACGCATGCATACAACGGCTAGATTATTATCATTGCAAATTTTTGCAACAGTAATAAATTAAAAAATACAAATAAAAAAAAATTTACCAACGTCTTTTTTTTTTCTCTATAAAAAGAGACCAATATTGAGGTATTTTTGAACAACTTCTCATTAAGCTCAATTCCTTCATTTAGCTCATTTTCTTCATTTAGCTCAATTAATTCCTTTTAAAGTAATTTTTTTTTATCTACAAAATCCAAAAAACTATTGAATATGGATAAATCAAATCGGAAAAAATATCCTTCAAAATCGAAAAAAAATTCAAATACTCAACCTTCATTTTCTGATTATCAAATAGATCTCAACTCTCAAGTGGAACCAAACTCACAAATTTTTCCACAGTTTCCAAATTATGGAATGAATAACATCAATTTCACAAATCCAAGTTCAAGTTCTTAACTTCTCATATTCTCAAAATGTTCTTCCATCTGAAGGACACTCACCTTTTCAAAATCGTCAATTTGTTTAAAATGAAACATCCTTCCCTATGTCGCAACATTTTAACATGTCAGAAGGTGAAGGTGCAAATTCAAATTTTAATTGGTCATATAGATTAACTGCTGACTCTGATGACGATAATAATGACGAAGCTGAAGAAAATGAAGGTGGGGATGTAGGAGGCGGAGGTAAAGGCAATACGGATCGAAGGAATTTTTGGTCGCACGCTGAAGATGAGGTCCTTGTGAGAGCTTGGCTTGAGGTAAGTAAAGATAAAAAAACAAATACCAACCAAAAGGGGAATGAATTCTAGGCAAAAGTTGAGGCAATGTTTAATAATGTTAGATTATTTAGAGAGATGCAATTTGAACAAGGTACTGAAGAGATTAAGAAGGATGATTTGCTAAGAGTAAGGGCTTTGGAGCCACTTAGATGTCGGTGGAAAAGGCTAAGTGCTAATTGTTCAAAATTTTCTGGTGCGTATGCACATGCTGCATCAAGGAGAGGAAGTGGTCACTCTGACGACGATGTGATTAAGATTGTGCGTAGAATTTATAGAGATGACAAAACTAGGAAAAATACCAGTAGAGTTTTCCAAGATATGCATGCTTGGGATATTCTGAAAAATGAACAAATATGGGCGAAAAATGAAGATTCAGTCGAGACATGTAAGTAGAAGACAGCAACCCAGTCCAGTGTTTCAAAGAGATCTCAAATTAATGAAGCTGGTAGTTACTCATCTTCAACAAACCCAGATACACCGACCAGTGGTGATGCTGGGTGTTTAGGGTTCCCCTATATTGATGATTGTACCAAAAATAAAGGTAAGAACAAAGTTATGAACATGGTGACGGAAAATTCTCAACAATGGTTGCTTACTATTCAAAACATGAACATAACAAGGCAATCTGAAACTGAGATGGAGATGATGAAGTTGAGGTTCGAGAGAGAGAAAGAAGCTGAAAATGCTCAGCTAGAAAGGGAGAGAGAAGCACGAAAGCAAAGGAAAATCAACTTGGAATTGTTCAAGATACTTGAAGCAAAGCCATACTTATCAGAAGAGGATCAAGAACGAAGGAACAGTTTAGTGAAGATATTATTCCCATCCAATTAATTTATTTCTTCAAAATGTAGTAGTGTTATATTCTAGAATGATTAGTTTGTTGTTTAGTAACCGCTTTTGTACTTGAAATTGTAATCATGTTATTTAAGTTGTTATTTATTATCAATTAATGTGTAGTCATTATTTTGTTTTTAAATAGCTCTAATATAGTTGTACTATTATGTGATGTATGACTGTCATATTTAAATAGTTTACTATTCTTAAAAAGTTGTGCATTAATGGCATTACTGACATTGATGAGATGTAACAATAACAAAAATTGTGCATTGCTCACATGAACTTACGTATTTGTATTTTTCTGATAAATGATGGTGTATAATTTGATGTGATTGTTCACTGGCAAAACCAAAGACTTACTCTTCTGAAAAAGTGAAGCAATTATTGATTTTGATAAGTCATAAAAATGACCACACAACCTATTGATATGAAATCACATTGAAGCTTCTTTTCAGTACATTATTTTTGATGGTGAATGATAGCATTACAACAACACACTATTATTAAATTTCGTACATTGTTCTATATATTGCTATACGTTTTAATTTGGTTTCACTCAACCAATAATCTATTAGCTCTCTCATCAAAGTAGCTTCCTTAGCTTTGAAAATGTCTGAGAGTTCTAATTCGTCCAACTCATCTTCTAACTCTTCCAATTCATCTGCCAACACAAATCAAAATTCCGATGATGACTACAACCGACGTTATGAGAGACGGAGGCAAGGAAATCGTCTTGTTGATCGAATGATGGATGAATTCATAATGACCAATCCAGTTGAATTCTTTCAAATGGTTAATCAAGTTCCAAGGGCACCAAGCACGCTGGTCGAAAGGGATCGTGAAGACGGACACAACCCTTTATGGAATGACTATTTTGCTGATCCTCCAGTGTTCCCTCCAACCTTGTTCCGTCGGAGATTTCGCATGAGAAAGCACGTCTTTCTCCGTATTATGCATACTTTAGAAGAACGTCATCAGTTCTTTCAACAACGGCAAGATGCTACTGGTAGATTTGGAGCATCAGCATTGCAGAAATGCACCGCGGCTTTAAGATTACTTGCATATGGAACTGCTGCTGATTCCGTTGACGACTACTTACGGATTAGTGCATCTCTTGCGCGCGACTCCTTACAACATTTTGTTGAAGGAGTTGTCTCTTATTTTAGTGACGACTATCTGAGAAGACCTAATGAAGAGGATATAGCCAGACTCCTACGAGATGGAGAACGTCGAGGCTTTCCAGGGCTGATGGGATCCATTGATTGTATGCATTGGCGATGGAAGAATTGTCCTTTAAGATTGAAGGGCATGTTTTCCGGGAGAGCTAATAAGCCCACATTGATTTTAGAATCTGTGGCATCACAAGACCTTTGGATCTGGCATGCTTTTTTCGGGACGCCAGGTAAGTGTAATGATATAAATGTTCTTGACAGGTCTCCATTATTTAATGATATATTCGAAGGTCGTGCACCTTCGGTTAACTATATCGTTAATGGCCACCAATACAATATGGGATATTATCTCACTGATGGTATATATCCTACATGGGCGGCATTCATTCCCACAATATCCCTCCCCCAAAATGAAAAAGAGGGTCTTTTCGCCAAAAAGCAAGAAGGTCAGCGAAAGGATGTCGAACGTGCATTTGGAGTACTACAAGCTCGTTTTGCCATTGTGCGGCATCTTGCTCTGGTTCGTGATGTATCAATGCTTGGAAAAATTATGATAGCTTGCATCATCTTACACAACATGATCATCGAGGATGAGCAAGATACATACGCAAGATATTATGATCCAAGGTATGATGATCCAAATGAATATGAGCAAGCTGAACCCCCGTCTTCAAGTAGAAGAAACTCTCAAGGACCATTTCAATTGAGCAACAGTAGTAACGGACTAGCTAATTTGGAGACTTACATGGCTAATAGAGCTCGAGTTCTTGTTGAAGTTACCCATAGAGCCTTGAAGTCAGATTTAGTGGAACATTTATGGCTTAAATATGGGGAGTCTTATAATAGGCAGTAATGATGTATTATTAGGCCTTTAAGAGTAATTTATTTAAGTAATTATGCTTAGTGTATGTTTTAGCTAATGCTAAATAATGTGTTCTAATCATGCATGTGTTATCGTACTATCGTGTATTATTATTACTTAACGAGCTTTTAAATTAAGTGTCCATGTATTTTACATTTGCGCTTCAATAATACATCATTGATTACAATTATTGTATAATTATATTTATCATTAAGCATTTTAAATTTTAATTATGTGCAACAATTATAAGAATTATTATGTTTTTAACAACAATTTTAATTATATGGTTGGATAGAAGAGAGAGAATATATGGTGGGGTATAGTAAAAGTAGGAGAGAGAAAATCATGACCAAAGTAATTTTGGGCAACCATTGGGAGTCTTTGGTCATGGTTGGTCATAGATGAGTGGAAAGAGAAAGAAATTATATAATAATCCATGACCAAATATTTTGGGTCATCCATTGGGTATGCTCTAATACTTGAAATCCATATGATCTTGTTCGCTCATTGTGCGTGGGGATAAATGTTTGGGTATATATAGTCCATGTACTAAGCCCAATATAGCTCAAATGACAAAAATACCCCTCCATAATTAATCTCATTATCCTTAATCATCCATTAATCTCTCTAATGTATAATATTCCCAATAAAGTACAACTTTGCCATATGAAAGTACATCTATAAATAGCAAGTTAATGATTTATTATGGACAACTATTTTAATCTCTCACTCTCTCTCTACTTACTCGATCTCTCTAGAAAATACTTTACTAACTTGAGCGTTAGAAGGGTGTTCTCGGGTCAACACCTCGGGTCAGCTTACCTTCTTTCTCTTTTAGGCGTACCTCTCCAAAACCATTCCAAGGTGGACTTAAAGTACGTTTGGACATTGAATATCATGCGCGCTTACCCAAAATATCCATAAAGTGAAAGAATTGAAATTGAATAGGGAAAGTGGGAAAGTGGGAGTAATGAATATATTGAGAGAAATCGTGTTTACAACATTCAGTTGGAGGGAAATAGAAAAATTGAGCCCCACGTCTTTTTTCCGTCACCTTAGTTGGGTTTTGGTGGGATAAACCAACTGTAATTTTTTTTAGGTTTTTCTAAACTATGCCCCCAAAGACCTTCAGTTTCTTAGTTGTACCCATACTTTTTAAAAGTTATAAGTTGTGCCCTCCATCTCACGATATTTTATCAATAATACTCTTTGACAGCCATATCCATTAACAAAAGTTAAGTTATTTTATCAACAATGGTGTCGTGGCGTTATTAATTTGACACGTGTCCAGTTCTAGTTAGTTTAACACTTTAAAAAAAAAATCAGAAAATAAAATAATAAAAAAAAGGTTATTGTTAACGTCAAAGGTTATTTGGTAATAAAAATTAGTAAGGTTGAGGGCACAATTTTGACGTTTGAAAAATATGGACACAACTACCAAAAAAGTTTGGGGGCATAACTTAGAAAAACCTTTTTTTTTATGTGGTGGTAAAATAAAACTTTTAAATGTGGAGGAGGTAAAAGCCAATAAGTGGGTTTTTTGTGGTAAAAGTCAAAGTTTCCTCATTCTTTTGCTTTCACTTATATTTAATAAGACCGTCATACAAAATTTAAACATAAATAATAAGCTAAAAATCAAGTTTTTTTTTCCGTATGAAAGAAGAAGCTTTATAAAATTGAATTATAGATGTAAAAGTAAGGAATCTAAAGTAAATGTAATGGAAAAGTAAGTAATGACCTTCGGTTTGGTCCCAATTCTACAAAATGTATAGGGTATTTTGAGTCATTTTCTCTTTAGAGACATGGCTTACTAAATTCTTATTTATTTGTCTACAAAAGTAAAATAACAAATTATATATTGTATATCAAGAAATTAATGAACAAGCAACACAAAATTGTCGGTCATCTCATGGGTTCGTCAAAGTATAAAGAGAAGCTCAATCAAACTATAACATTTCTTGTGATTACGACAAGAAAATCTTGAGCAAAATGATCTCAAATTATCAAATAAGGATAAGATATGCTTCATATCGATATCATAAAATTGTGTTTGATTCTAGAGACATGGGGTGGTTTCAGATTTTGGGGAAAGGAGCGGTGGTTTTATGGTTCACCTTGCCAAACTCCACTAATCTTGTAGTTATTAAGGTTATATGGTGCACTTTTGTAAAACTCATGGGTATATGATGTATTTAAAAAGTATTGGGGTATATGGTGTATTTAAATAGTATAGGGGTATATGGTGAATAAGAAGACAAGTCAGAGGTTTATGGTGAAAAACTGTAAAAATAATATATTTGCATAAACTATTCTTTTCATGACCAAACTAAAGATGTTTTTCTGTTTCAAATATTAATATTTAATTATCATATCATTACGTCAAAATTTCCTCACTACACAAAAAAAAATTATTAAAAATAATAATTCGAGAAACTATTCAGTACTTGATTATATTTTTTGTTAAAAAACTAACAAAATCTACATCAAATGTATAAATTTAGTGTGGTAAAGATCTACATTACCCAATTAAAATATATGTCCAAAATGATTTGATAAAATGAAACACGAATGAATAAGCAAGTTTTGCGAATTTACTATAAATCAAAATATTATACATTATTATATTAAGTACATGCTACTTCAATGAATATTGTTACTAATAAAGTTTTTCAAGGGGTCGAGTTAGCGGCGAGGTAGATCTTTTCTAGAGGATCAATGGATGGGCAGATCAAATTAAAATTTAGTTGGGGCGAGTAAATTTGAGACTATGGTTATTCACATTAAGTTAATCGTATCGTAAAGCCTTAATTAATAGTACAGTTAACCGTTACACCAATTACTCATAAAAACACGATCTATTACCGTGTTGTTAAGGAACGGTTAACCGTAACGATTAACCATTTCTCAATAGTAAGGTTACCGGTTAACCGCTAATCATTAAATAAATTTTAAATCAAACTTTGTTGCTCTTCTAAGAGTTTCAACTCTAATACAAAATTAAATAAAAACAATAATAAATTCCATTATTTGGTTACAAACCAATAAAGATTCTTTTAGGGTTAACTTAATAATATATATTTTTCTTCAAAATAAATAAATAAATAATTTTTTTTTATCAAACAGTTAACCATTACTTAAAAGTATAACTGTAAAAATTACTATTAACCGCTATATTTAATGGTTCGGTAAACCGTAACCGTTTATTTCTAATGGTTCAGTGGATGGAAAACTAACCCCAAACAGGGAAGGGTCGCACTGAATTAGAGAGGAAGTCTGAGACAACACTTACCGACTTGAAGCCTTAGATGGTCGTCCGATTCCACGAACCTGGAACACAGACAATCTGAAGAAATACTATGTTTAAGTTTTCTTTTACTTAGCCAAAAGCTGTATATAAAGCTAGGTCTTTATGACCGAGCAATGTAATTAAGGTCGTATGACCACAACAATATAATTTTGACAAATTAATGAGAAAAGTCAAACATTGTTACCTTATTTTGTTCGATTAATGTCTTTCCATTGTTTAGCAGAAATGCCGAGTGAAAATGATTACGATGCTGCTTGCAACATAGCAGCTCGTACTCTAAAAGACTAAACAAAAATGCTGAATAAAAACAGTCACAAGGGTGCTAGCAACATAATTGCTCGGTTGGGAACCTCTCTAAGGAATTTTATGCCAAAAAAGGGAGCAAAGGCATACAAAGGCGTACTAGCTCAGCCAACTTAGAAAATTCCAGGTTTAGATATTACTTGAACTTTTCTGGGCATGTCCGAGTGATAGTTTCAATGGAAAACTCCTACAAATCCAATTAAACGGTCGTATAATTAATATTGATTTGACGCTAACCTAGCCCGAGGGAAATCACGATTTATGATTTGTTTAACTTGTTAAGTATTCATACCCTTTAAGGCACAAATCTACCAAGTTAATCAAACCATTTAAAATTTGGACTAGGAGATCGCCGAATAAAGGGGCATACCCCCCATGCTCGTACGAAAGAAATTAAAAGCATAATAAAGCGCGTAAACATTGCTAAATATTGAAAAAGCATAGAAAACCACTCAGCAGATAGTAAAAATTAAATAAAACCATTCAAAAGGCGGCAAAATATCTTATACAAACCACTCAAAACAGGCGGCATTAAAATCTTAAACTTGTTCAGAAACCAGAAAAATAAACTAAGAATTGAAGAGCTAAAGTTTGGTAGCGGGTGCATCTAATCAAAAAGGATGTGGCGTTGGAGTGTTACTCATAAGACCATAGGGAGCACATACTCCAATTTATGTCAAAATAGACTTTGAGGTTATTAATAATCCCGCGGAATGTGAAGCGTGCATTATTGTATTAGAAGCAGCGACTAGCATAGGTGTGACAAAAATTAGAGGTATATGGAGATTCTTGTTTGATTATAAATCATATACTAAAAAAATGGAAAATAAAGAACTCCATAATGATAATATACCAAGCACACCTAGAGCAACTCATCGAGCATTTTGAATATATTGATTTGAAATACCTCTCAAGGCCGGGATGATAACCAATTTTCCGATGCGCTAGCAAAATTAGCCTCAATGATCAACATTCCAGATCACTTAAATATGATGCCATTATCCGTCGATCGAAGAGAAGAACCAGCATATTGAAACGTAATAGAGGAAATAAATGACATCAAAAGAGATAATCCTGGGTATGATTATATCCTCCAATATATTACCCATGGCCCATATCTTGAAAATATTTCATCAAAAGACCAACGAGCCTTGAAAACACTCGCGGCCCAATATGGTCTATTAAATAGTCAATTATGCAAAAAAGGACCTAATGGTCAAATCTTATTGTGTATAGACCAACCCGAATCCACACGTCTTATGAAAAATACTCACAAAGGTGTTTGTGGAACTCACGTGAATGGTAAAATGCTTGATAATAAAATAATTTCACGACAAGGGTACTATTGGTCCACTATGGAACGTGATTGCATACAATATGTTAAAAAATGTCTAGAGTGTCAAATGTTTGATAATTTACAACACCTTCCACAATCCGAACTATATAATCTCACTTCCCCTTGGACTTTTTCGACTTGGGGAATTGACATAATTGGTAAAATTTCTCCAACGGGAGTAGGAGTGCACGAGTATGTATTAGTAGCCATCGATTACTTTACTAAGTGGATTGAGGCCGCTTCTTACGTTAATATCACTTCTAAACATGTCGCAAAGTTTCTTGAAAAAAACATATTTTGTACTTCTGGAGTTCCACAAGAACTAATTAGTGATTAGGGATTTCAATTCAAAGATGAAGTGGAGACCATCTTAATTCATTACAAAGTAGAACATCATCACTCATCTCCATATAGACCTCAAATGAATGGAGCTGTAGAATCGGCAAATAAAAACATTACAGTCAATGGTAGAAAATTATAAAGACTGGCCGAATAAACTACACTTCGCTATATGGGGTTATAGAACGTGCATATAAACATCAATAAGAGTAATTCCATACTCCTTAGTTTTTGGAATGGACGTTGTTCAACCAGTCGAACTGGAAATACCATCCCTACGCATCGTACTCGAAAGTAAGCTACCGGAAGCTGAATGGGTTAGAGCGAGGTATGAAGAGATTTTATTCCTCGATGAACGACAATTAAGAGCGTTGGATCATGTACAAGACTACCAAAGACGCATTGCGCGACATTTTAACTAGAGGGTACGACCCAGAAATATCAATGAAGGTGACTTTGTACTAAATGAGGTTAGGGTTCCACCAACCGATCCAAGAGGGAAATTCAAACCTAATTGGGTAGGGCCCTACCGTGTAATTGAAATTCTATCAGGAGGAGCTGTCAGATTAATGGATATTGGAGGTTATGAAATTCACCAACTAATAAACATCGATTGACTTAAAAAATATTACATATGAAATCCGGATAAACTCGTTCATTAATTAAATAAATCATTTTTTTTAGCATTCAATTAAAAGATTCTATATGTTATGAACTTTACTGAATAACACGGTAAAACTCTTAACACTTGGGGGGGGGGGTAATTTAAAAATTAAACATAGGCCAATCAAGTGTTCAAATTTTTTGAACATCATGAAAAACTCTTCATACTTGGGGTGGTAATAAGGCGAAATTTTTTTTAACGCTCGTAGCACAGGTGCCGCGCGCAACTAATACAGGTGCCGCGCGCAACTAATACAATTGCGCGTGGATGTCACGCGCAACTAATACAGTTGCGCGTGGATGTCACACGCAACGGAATCCGTTGCGCACGACTGGCTCGCGCAACCTTAGACGTTTCGCGCGCCACCTGATGATGAACTGCAAACCCAGAATTTTTGCGCGAGAACAAAATTGCGATTTTTACTTGCGATAAAAAGAGGGGCGTTTCTCAAAAATAACATATACTCGAAAAATAAAAATTAAGCTTTGATTTAAATTATTAAACAAAATTTGATTAATTTTTCATTCAATTTCTACACAAGAAGTTGAAGAAAAATATATATAAAAAAATATAATACATTGCAAAGAACTACGCAAAGACTTTATTTCATAATACGAATACGTAGGCAATCTTTATTATTTGGTCATATAAAAAATATATAATAAAGCTCATTTTATTCCATTCGAAATTAAAAAAAAAAAAAAAAAAACAAGAGCCATTGTTGAATAAGATAATAAATAAATTAAAAAACTAGTAGTGATTACACTTTATTCGAATTAAACTAATGACAAATTGTGTAACACTCTAAGGTTTTACTATATCCTTGATTGTCACAGTGGACGGAGGAGTAGTTTCCATTGCACTAGTTTCAACAACCTTAGAGCTCTCCCTTTCACTCTTCTTTTTAACCCAAACATTGTTCTTCAATTTAGGAATTGGGGTCTTTGCAACTTGTTTTCCTTTTCCTTTACCAATTGTTGGGGTCTTCTTGTGAGTATTTGGTGAAGGTTCTTTAATCTTAACCCCTTTCTGCGCAGGTTTAGGACGAGCCTTTCTCTTTGGTTCCTTTGAACGAGCCTTAGGAGATGAGAAGTCTAATTTTCTTCTCACTCCTTTGTTTTGGCCACTAGGAGAAGTAGTGGTGGCCGAATGCATCAAAGGTTTGGGTGGATAGCGAGCCAAGGCGACTTGATTTTGTGACCGAGCCCTGTTTAGTTCACCTTTGTCCGCCGCATTCATCCAAGCCTTTTAGAAGGAGGATAACATAATAATCGTAGTAGGACTTTGTACTACCCATCTAGGGAGACTTGACTAATATTCCATCCAACGAGGGATCCTTCAGGTTTAAAGATCACATCTTTAGGGGCATCACAATTTTGAGGGGGAATAATTTGTTTCATTCTGTATTGTCTCAACATCTTTCAAGGAAAGATTTAAGTAGTACTAGATAGGCTTAAAAGCCTAATATAGTGACTTTTAAAACTATTCCCAACCATACTACTTATGTTCCACCAAGGAATCACAAAGCGTATGTTGGGAACCCCGTGATAGAAAAACGACGTCCATTCTTCTTCATTCTTGTGTTTGTAAAGAATTTGACGTCCAGGGAATGTTCTCAATCCATGAGCCTCAAAATTTTGTAGTTTTTCAACATTTCGCAATCTCTCCATGAACCAAATCTGAAAAAAAAAAACGAAGAAAATTAATTTGCAACGTTACACGAGCAGGTGGCGCGCGCATCAAAATCAGTTGTGCGCGCCATCCGCGCGCATCGGAGAAGATTGTGCTAGTCAGGCCAGCGCAACTTCCTAACTTGCGCTACTTTACGACGATAAAAAAAAAGTACGTGCAAAAGGAGTGGACTTCCCGTGAAACAATTCTGGTTGGGGTCTCCTCTAAGGCGATTCAAGCATAGAACGGTTTCCGCCAAAGCTAAAGGAGCGGGTGAATGACATAACTCTCTTTGCTCTACTATGGACACCATGGAATAATCTCAGTATTCTTTTTCTGTCCTAAGTAAACAATTGACAACAAGACAATAACATAAAGTACGAATTTTAAAACGTTGATTAGTCAAGTTGTCACGAGGGGCGACGAAATGTTCAATAAATTGAATTAAATCCACGGCTTCTTCTTTTCCAATGTTAACCATATCACTGTCACTCAAACAAAAAAATCTTTGAAAAATAGGTTTGGGATATGACAAGCTAGGGGCATATGTTGCAGGGAGAGTATTTGTAGGGAAGCCTAGTAGAGCCTCAAACTCGCCACGTAATGGGACAATTTCACCCCCTTTAAAAGAAAGAGATGGTGGTTTGAGTCCCAATGATTGACAACCGCATGGAGAAAATCAAAGTTTATAACTAGTTACATATAACTCAATAGAGGATCAAGGTGGTATATTTTGAAGGCTAGTTTATCCTAAGTTAAAAGGGAAGTGACCCATTGCTTCAACCTTAGTTCAAAGAATTTTTCCATTGTTTCATATGTAAAAAAAAGGGAGAGGGAAAGAATTTACAGAGTTTAATTCTTTTTTTATTCTTTATAGCACTACTAAGCGAATGAATGCGAGATGATAAAAAGCTTACGCAAAATCACGCTTAAATAGACCCAAGAGGGGAAAATTTTCTGCAATTTTCGCTCTAAGGAAAGTTCACCCACAGGTGGTGCACATAACTCACGAGTTGCGTGCGCCTGCCGCGCGCAACTAATTTAAATGCGCACGACAGCCGCGCGCAAGACATCCTGCTGCGCGCGTCTGGTTTATCGTGACATGTTGTTTTGATTTATTTCTGTATTTTGAACTACATAATAACGGAATGTTAACGAAATCTATACGCTTAAATTTGTTAACTCTCGTGTCCCTTTTTTTATGATTTATTTTATTTTTTTTTATATTCATTTTCTTTTATCTTCTTATTTTAATTTTATCTTTCTTTCTTTTTCTTTTCCCCTTCTTTTTCACTTTCCTTTTGTAGGCGTCGTTCGAAGTGCACCTACATTAAATCATGTGGTGAATATGCTTGGCACTCATAGGAAGTGGGAATTGATATAATACGATTAGGGACAAGGAAAGTAGGGAGCCGCCAACAAGTTTTTAAGGAACTTGTAAACAGTTCACGGATCATAAAAGGCAAACACGATTAGGGGACAAACGAAAGGCAACAACGATTGACCCGTGAAGGTTACACCCCATTCATAATCCATGAGATTACTAACTCCATATGGTTCGAAACCACGAAAGGAGGATCGGGGATGATGGTACAAAGTGAGTCATTGAGTCACATTCGCCCGTATTGGCCTCTACTCGATTCTTATAGTGAAAAGCATTCCTGCGATTTTAAAGGCATACAAACAGAGATTCAATTCGCCCCAAACTATTATTAAGAAAAATTGGTTTAATATTAATGCAACATATAATTCTACAAAATTTGTGATCACTTGATTAAACAACAAGATTAAAAAGGAACCTAAACCGGTCGTCCAAATTATCTTATTAGCCGTGATTTTCAATTACATATTCCCTTGCATCATGCAATATGGTGATCATAATAAATAAGCATTAATATTGGAAGCAATTAACAATAAATCCAACAGTATAAAATCGTTAGAAAAATAATAGAAAGAAAATGAACATAATTCTTACTTTGATTCTGTTTGTTTATAACTATACAATGATAAACGAGTTAGTAACTTCAAAGAAAAATAATAAAAACAATAATTAAATTAAATTAAATAAAGTAGAGTTGATTCGGGGCCAAACCCTCAAACAGTTCTAACTTTCACACCTTGGCTTAAGGACAGAACCACGACTAAAGTATGGACTCCTAGGATTGCTTGAAGGGGGAATTTTAAAAGAGGAAGGGTAGGCTAGTGTTTAAGATAGAGCATAGAAGAGAGAAAAAGAGAAAATTAATTCCTCCCCCGTACATAAGAAATGAGGAGGTATTTATAGAAAAAATGTGTAGAGGGAACACACGGAACCCTAAAAAGGTAAAAAAAAAAAAAAAAAAAAAAACCCATAAAAAATAGCACCGCGACACGGCATAGGGCACCGTGACATGGTGCCTAGCACTGTGATACAATGCCTTGCACCATCAGACGAGGCAAATTCCCGCGACACAGTGGACAGTTTTGCGACACGTGAAATTTTTCAGGTACGGGGAATAAAACGCGTGAAGGTTTTACGCGGAAAGGACACGGAATTGCCCCGTGTCATAGCACAGACACCGTGTCACAGGGGAATCCCACCGTGGCGCGGCACCGGATCTTGTGACACGGTGGACAACTTCCGTGACGTGAGAGCATGTAGTCTGTTTTTTCGTTTAAATTCATTTTTAACCCTAATTGCATTCAACATTTTTAAGTGCTGATTGATAATTTTGGGCCATTTCTGATTTATTTTTTATTTGGGCTAAAATAATAAATAAATAAAATAAATAAAAGGTTTGGTCCAAATTAATGAAATAAAATAAAAAGGTTTGGGCTGAAATTAAAAATGAACTATGCTTTGACTAAACATCAAGACTAATCCGTGGACTATTCAAAAATTGATTTTAATTAGATACGATTTTTTAAGCACTCTCGGGATTAAATACTGAACCGAACCAATAATGGCGGTGAAAGATTGTTCATCATCGACTTTGGTTGTGGGGAGATATTTTTAGGTGTCTACAGAAGCCCCCACTTTGACTGAGTTTGTAGAAACGTCAGTTTGGAAAACGATAGTCAAAGTAGTCGATAGGGACGGAGAATGATTTAATACGTTCTGCGATCCTAAATAAATCTGTATACGCCGATACCTGTAGAAAAATGTTAGTTCCACAGATAAAAGAGTAAAGGGATGGTGAGAAATGAGTTTGGCAGCTTCCTATGCTTAAAGGAATCCACCGGATGAGGTTTCGTCGAAAAGCTTTCCATGCCTGAGGAATGCTAACTAATGAATTTGGTAGCTTTCTAAGCCTGAAAAACCTACCTAATAATACTTTCTATGCCTGAGGAAAGTCGACATATGATTTTGGTGTCTTTCTATATTGGAAGAAATCCACCGATAATGCTTTCCATGCTTGAGGAAAGTCGACTTGGCGGTTTTCTATACTTGAAGAAAAAATCCACCGATAACGCTTTTCATGTTTGAGGAAAGCTGACTTGGCTATTTTCTATACATGAAGAAAAATCCACCAATAACGCTTTCCCGAACGTGGACCGCGGATGATTTACCTCCAAGTCGACTATCCGACCATATTAGGCTTTTAAAATATCGAAAATGCAACCCTAATGCTTGTTAAGGGTAAACCAGTAATTTTAGTACCCTTTAAATACCAATTAAAAATTTCCGCGCAATTCCAGTGAGAAAATAACAGACCAAAGGTTGCAGAAAATCATTCCAACTTGGTCAAAGATGCTAAAATAACTTCCATAAGATTAAAGGAGCGTGCAGGACAAGCAACAGGGCACCGCGTCACATGGAGCTATCCCGCGATACGGTGGACAGCCCCGTCTGACGGTGGAAATCCCCGTGACGCGGGAATTTTATTCTCCCTTTTTTTTATTTCGAAATTTTAAACGTGTCACGTGCAGATTTACCATTACCTGGTAACGGGGTTCGTGGCACGGGAACGGAAGAGCGTAACGGCTATATTTTTTTTGCTTTAAATTCGCTGCTTCTTTCTTTTTTTCTCACTTCTTCTTCACCATTATCATTCTCAAAATTTCTTGCTCTCTCTCTCTCTCTTCTCCATTTTTTTTAATCGCACAGACCACCGTGCCACGGCCTTGAGTACCGGCACATGTTTCCCTTTACCGTGACACAGTGTCCTAAACCGTGACACGGCGGTTTTTTCTTTTTTTTTTTTCTTTTTTGTTGTTCATCGTCGCTGCTGCTGCCTGAGCTCCGCGCTTCCCGCTGCTGCTGCCTGAGCTCCCTTGTTGTCCAGGTTCACCGTGACACGGACCCTAGTCACCGTGTCACGGCGTCCGTTTCCCGTGCCGCGGTGGTTGCGGTTGGGGGTGCTGAATAGTTTTAGTGATTTTTCGGGCATTTAGAACTCAATTCTTCACCAAATTTGCTCCGATTTTTTGCTAGTTTCCTCATTTTTGATTTCTCACAAGGATCCATGTAAGTTTCCCTTGCTTATGTCTTGAATCATGTTGTAAATTCCATACTTGTTTGAAACCCTAAAAAAAATCAAATTGGGATTTTTTATTTTGAGATTCCATGTAAAAATTCTTTCTTTGAATTGACTTGTTTGTGAATTTATATGTGTTTGTGAGCAATGTAAGACCAAGTTTGTGTGTTTTGGTGAGAAATTGAGTAAATCACCATTTTTTGGTACTACTTGTATGAAATGGTGTTCTTGTTGTTCACGTTATTCTTTTGCACTTGAAATGGTGATATATTAGTTGTAAATCTTGTAAAATATGCCATGATGTGCCGATTCATTGTTCTCGTGCAATTTTGAAACATGTTATGTTTTGTGTATGTATTATATTGTCATGGAGAACATAGTATCATGCAATTAGAAGAACATAGTATTAATTTGTCATGGAGAAACTAAATACTAGAAATAATTCCATTAATTTGCTAATTATTAGCCTTGAGGTAAAAATTTTGCGTATAATAGAAAATGCAACTTGAGGTAACTATTAAGCCGCTTTTGAATAAATAACTAAATAACATAGGAAATGATTCTAAGTATTTAGATTTTTATTTTTGTAATAGCTTGCCTAGACAACGGGATCGCGATCATTCTACTCGTGGCCGGCGTCAGGCTTTTCGGGAGGACACTCCCACCGTTCCTGAGGGCATGGACGACGATGCCCTAGAGACCAAGCCTCGTCCTTCTTCGAGTAGGGGTAGGTGGATTCCACCTCCGTGGACACCAGACGAGTTGGTTTTATGTCGTGTGAACCATGTTTCTCACCGTCCACTTGCCGGCATAGTCGATGGCACGCTTCGCCATCATGGATCCGGAGCTGGAGATTTGGTTCCCCGGCTACATGGGATTATCACGAAGGATCCTGTTACGAACGCCTTGTGGGAATATGCTGGTTTAGTAGATTTTTATTCGGCGGTCGTAAGGTTTCGCAGCCCCCCGGGGTTGTGGCCCGACAGTCGTTCCCGCGTTGCTGGAGTATTTTTGGGATATTACCAACACTTTTCACTTTTCTTGGAGGGATATGACAGTGACCCCCCTAGATTTTATCATGATCAGCGGTTTACGCTTCACCGATCGGGTTGTACAGCAAATTCCTGACATTACTTGGGGGGCGGCTGAGGTAGCAGATTTGTTAGGTCCGGTCGTTCAGCATATCAGGACTCGGCCGGTTTCTTGAGGTGGTCCTAAGAGCGGGCGATCAGAGTTGGCTTCTGTTCTGGCCCGTGGATTTGACATGGATGAGAAATCACCTGAGCAGCGAGTGTGGATCTTTATTTTGATTCTCATTTCCGTGACTCTTTTTCTTGATAGGAGTTCGCGTGCGCTCGTTTTCTACCTTCCTTCTTTGGTCAGGATCGGCAAGATTGGATCTTGTAGTTGGGCCAGCCTTGGATATGCCTATCTTCTCTTGTTGCTACGTCATGGCTGTAGGCAGCTGAATGACTAGGCCCCTGTCACTGTCTACGGTTTATAGAGAGTTGTAGAGGTGACGATCCTTCTTCTTCTTGTTTTGTTTTAGTCTGTTTGACTTATGTGCTTAGAGACTAATTTTCATTGCAGCTATGGTTCTATGAGTACTTTCCGGGATTGGCCCCTCGACGGGGTTGTGGAGCGGTCCATGACTTCCCTGTCGGAGCTAGCTGGAGTGACCGAAGCGAGTCACGAGTGGAGTCCGTTCCTACGCTGCGCGGGCTGCTGCGCCGAGGCACCTCTTCCGTTGGTGTAAGAATTGATTACGCAGCATGTTATTCTCTACCTTGACGTTATTTTTGGCGTTTATTGCAACTTTTTATGGTTTTCAGGTTGCTATTGAGATCCTGTATTGGCCTTGGGCTGGGATGACTGATCTTCCCGAGGCCTTGTGGCTTTCGGCGTACCATACTGTATTTGTTGGTACTATACGCTTTGTTTGGTATCTTGGGGAGCGTGTTGTTCGTCAGTACAGTGATGATCGCTTTGAAAGGAATGGCGTCCTTCGAACAAGTGTACTATTCTGTTAGTGGGTTCATAATTATTAGATAGCTAATATATTTAGTAAGGTCAAGTGATCAGAATGCCTGGGTGGAGGCCGCTTCCGATCAATAATATTAATGAATAATTAATATTGAAGCTTAATCTTGACTGAACCCTTCGGGTCACACCCAAGCAACTAACGAACCAAAGCGACCAATTGATTAGGAATTAATTAATAATTCGACCGAGTAATTAATATTTAGAAGTCGGAAATTCTAGCATGAAGCGTCGAAAGTCGAGTCAAAAATAGTAAAAGACGGACGTGAAAAACAATAATAAATCAATAATGACCGAAATACCCCTAGCATCGGTAAAACCTAGTGCTAGTAGGGGCGCAGCAAAAAGCTAGCAACCCGCACCAAGTGTGCGTGGCAATGCTAGCATGTGGCAACTAGCAGCCTGCACACTTGGTGCGTGGCTTGCTAGGCCATGGCAGCTAGCAGCCTACGCTTTTGGGCGCAAGTGAGGTGGGCCGAAGCCTCACAACCACCCCATGGCAGCCCACAAGGCAACCATGGGTGCCCAAGTTAGCTGCCAAGTGGCGCAACTCAAATGGAGGAGAAGAAAGGGAGGTGGCCGTTTATGGCATGAGTGGGGGGCAAGTTTGGTCACCCCCTCCTCCAAGTGGTCCTCACCTACTCCTCCTTGTATGCTTGCCACTTGTTGATTTATTACTAGTTTGATTATTAATTTTATTTTAGATTTAAAATAAATGTGAAAATCAAATTCTTCCACATTGATAGGAGAGCTTTTCACACTCATGCATTTCCCAATAAATACCCAAGTTGGGGTATTGGGAAAAGCACTTGACTAAGAGTTGAAAAAGGCATCACCATTGTGAAAACCATTGAACTCAATAATTACTCGGGTTTTGTTCGGGCCTTGCTAACCCAAAGGCATTGGACCATTTTTGGTGGTCGAGTTGTGGGTGGACTATCGTTGGAGGCCGTCGTAATTTCAAGGCTTGCTTTCGAAGTAAGAGCCCCTTCCGGTCGGGCGAAGCACGCTCCAAAGGTAATCGTTTTATCCTAATCTTGTGATTAATTTAATTATGTTTATGATTTTATTTATTGCGAGTGCGGTCTTGTTTTTGGGTTTGTTTCCGTGGTGAGTCGGATTCACCAAACCCCAATAGCGGTATCGGAGCTTCGCTCGTTTATTTTTAAAATCATAATATTTTCAAGGTGTTTTTATGGCTTAATTTTTCTGGTATTAAGTTGCAAATTAGATTAGTAGCTCGTTTTATCTATTTTAACCTCGTATTAGAGCTGTCTTCAGCTCCCGAACCCAGATTTCGACCCAAAGTAGTGAATTTTGGTTGGAAAAGGCGTGCTGGAAATGGTTTTACCCTTATAGAACTCGGTTTTTAGCCAAAAAACGACTAGAAATGCACCTTTCGAGGGATTTTTCGTTTTGACGAAAAATTTTAAGTCTTTCTAACCTTGAAAATTCATTGCATATTTATGGTGGTTATGTATTTTGTTCTTTCCTTAATTTCTATGCAGTTTTAAACCTCTTTAGGCATAATTACTTGGTGGTAATTTATGTTTGAAAGCTTGGTTTTATTTTTAACATAATTGCATATTAATTGCATGAAGTGTGAAATTATTGTTCTTTGAGGTTTCTAAGTACTAAAGATTCAATTTTTAATTATGTTAAGTGATTGAAACTTTTAGTTACAAAATTCCATGTTTTTTGGTTAAACTTTGTTGATTTAATCATTTTAGTTGATTGGAATCATAAAGTTTAAAACTTGTGATAGAAATTTGTTTATCTTCATATTGGAAGATGTAATTTTTCTAGGATTCACAAGTATTAAAGTTGGTGTTTTTATTGAACTTATGTTCATTTTTCCAACTCCCTTTTATTTTGTCAAAATCTCTAGATTAATTTAAATTGATTAAATTAATGAAGAGAATTGCCCTAATTTAATTTGTTACACCAAGTTTAAACCAATTTTATTAAAGAATGGTTCTTGGAAATAATTTTGGTTTATTGCACTAGGATAAATTTATTTAAGTTGGACTTGTTATTAATTTCATTTTTCCTCAAAATTAATTCTAAAATTAATTTAGAATTGATTAATATTGTCACACACAAAATCTTAAATTTTTCCGAGGCATAAGCACACAAGTTGAGGCTTAAGAGCCCCAAGCTAGCTTTTGGCCAGCAGGGCTGCTTACGCAGCCCACGTGAGGCTGTCGAGGCTGTTGGGAACCTCGTGCGTGTGTGCGCATAGGCAGCTAGCCTATGCGTGCGTGCGTGTGTGCGAGGGAAGGCTGGTGCTGCTACGATGGGCTGGCTATGGCTGGTGCGAGCACAAACAACCCGTGTGCATGCTTGGTGTTGCGGGGAGTGCGATTGGATGTGATACGTGCTTGTGGCACGATGCGCTCAAACCCATAATTAGCACTTTAACCCCAGGTTTTAAGGCAATGCTATTTTAAAGCTAATTTTGTGTGTTGCATAATAATGGTAATATGCGTAGACGTTGCTTTTGTAGCAATGTAGTGTAATGAGTTCGTACAACGTGGCCATCAAGGGCCACGTTATTGATGCGTGAAAATTCGCTGATATGGGCGGTGTAACGCTTAGCGACATCAGGCCCACTCCCACGTTCATTGAGCATCAAACGGTTGTACGGGGTGTGAGCACTCCAAGTCTTAGTGCTTGGCACTTAGACATTTTGGACTACGGAATTTTTAGCTTAAATTGTCGTTTTAATTATTTTAATTATTTTGTTTATTTAATTAAAATTTGGAGGCTAGCCCTCGGTTTTTGAGCGACATTTGCAAAATTTAATTTTAGCAAATATTTGGGTTTACCGACTTAATTAATTGGATTAATTAAGTTTGATGCGGAATTTAATGGGAGCTTCATTTATTATTTTCATAACCGGTTAAAACAACTTTGACTAGTTTTAATTAGGCGTGTTAATTGGATTAACCACCTAGATTAGTTACTAGTTCTCGTGTGTTTATGCATTGTTACTTGTTTATCGTTGTAAAATGCATGGGTCATTCACAGATAGTGAATGGATGAATGGAATGTATATTCTCTCACTGGTTTTATGAAATGGCAACTAGTGGGGCCCAATTAGGATAGAAAATACGGACTGTGATCCGTGATGTATTTTTGTAAATCTAAATACGGTATGTGAACTGTTAAATATTTTTTACCTTAATATTTACATTAATCCTAATCGTAGATACTAGTAGTTGCATTTATTTTGGTCAAGTCTTGGAAGACGAAGCCATGAAGTTGCAAATGAAGACCTTTTGAAGATTTGAAGATCTCAAGGGGTCATGCTAGTTGCCAAATGCATATCCATTTATGCTTTTTGATGTATATATGTTTATGTATATGAATTATATGTTAGATGCATGTTCAGGATTTCGAATGTTGTGATGATTTTTTAAGTTCATTTAAATCAACCAACATACAAACCCTAGGTCCCTAAATATTGAGTATAACTTGCCATTCCAAAACAACACTTACCAACCGAACGAGGGTAGTGGTGGGCTACGCCAAAGCGAGGCATTACTACTTCTCCAAGGAACGTAAGACATACCGGGTATGCAAGTCCTAACATGTCGTGGCAAACGATATGAGTGATGGAGTCCTAACATGTCGTGGCAAAGTGGATAAACTGTTGAGCGTGCATTAGATGCGACGAATTATTCAACCAAGAGTGGCTTAGAGCCATTAGCAAAGTGTTGCTTACCTTGGGATATTGAGTGCTAAGACAAGCCAAAGCATGCTTAACCACTCTTTGTTTCCTTGGATCTTGGAATCGACTTATTCTCGCCAAATGGGGACAAATTTAATGCGTGGATAAGACGCTTAATAAGATTAATAATTTGCATGAATACCTTTTAATTTTCAAACTTATTATGTTATTTACTTGATAAATGGTTATACTTTGCACTTATATTTGTAGAATTCCAAATCAAACTGTATTGTTTTCCATGATTGGTAAAGGAAATCTTTGAGAATGGTTCTCAAAGAAAAGTAAAGCATTTCTAAAATACAATTCTCATAAATTACTTTTATAACAAAGTCCTAAAGGACGGTTGGACATCATAAATTCAAAATACTAGGTAGTTTTTATAAAACATGAAGTATTGAGTTGCTAACTCAAATTGTCAATATTGACAACCAACATATCTTTTTGCTTAATACATAGATGAGTAGGACTCATTGATGTAGTAATTCAAGCGTGAATTAAAGGAAAAGATGGAACTTTGTTTTACGGCGCATTAGATGCTTAATTATTCCTAACAAAGTATAAAAATCAAAGACTCTTACAAAAATGGTTCTTAAAGATTATGAGATAAAGTATGATAAGAAATATAGGAAACGAGGAACGAAGAATAGGAATAAGATTCCATTTCAACCCATGAGTTCATGTTATTGTAGTTAACTTAGCAATTTGTTATCTTCACAAGTATCGGATACTGCTTGAGTGTTCACTATTGAAGATAAGCTAAGTTATCGACTTACAAGATTAGAATGAAGCAAGTGGTGCTACATCAGTTGTAAGGTCGTATGCTTTGTTTAAAGACCTTTAAGCTAAGGCTGGAACAAATAAATGGTTATTGTTTTCCATAATCAGCAATTGATCCGTTTACACATGGACAGACTCACATTCAGAGAAATGAGCAATAGTTGCAAATTTATTTGAATGGCATGGTTTTCTAAACCATGTGTCAAGAAAGCTTGATTATAAACAAACATTTTCTTAACATGATAAACTGGCAAAATCTCAAAGTCATGGGCATGATTTGTGTTCCAAAAATCTTTAGCAATGTCACATTGACAAGAACATACTCAAGGCTCTATTAGATAGGCTCTTGATAGTTGATCGATTCGGAATCGTTCTAAGACAAGCAAGTCTTACTTGTTGAAATCGACAAAGTAAAGATCTATTGTTCTTGGTATAGACAATTGACTCCGAAAGCTAAAGATGATTCATTTACTTAAACGTTTCACAAAGAATTTGAAAGAATACGGCTATATTCATCAAATGTGAACAAACATGACCTTGAAAAGTTCAAAAGTTCAGTGAAGTATAGAATCGACTTGGCAAGATATCAAAATGTCTAGATTAGGTCGAGCAATGTTTTCTTGAGCCAAGCGTGACCATCACACAGTTGTGAATTTCAAAATTTCATAAATAACTCCACAAAGAACATAGTGTATCTTCATGGAGACCTCGATGCCATTTAAAAATGACTCGAACAATGTTGGATCACATCCCTTCCTATAAAGTTCTTAAGATTTGCACGAAGGACTAATGTTACACTAAACAAAATGTCGAAGCTAAGAAAGGACGCCATATTCAATTTTGGATAGAATTATCTTCTAAATGTCTGTTTAAGTATATGTCTAAAAATCTTAGCCATAGTGGGAGTTCACTGGCTCAGTGGAGCTAAGTGACTCAGTGGGAGCTAACCGGCTTAGCAAGAGCTAGGTTGTTGAGTGGGAGCTTAATGGCTCATTAAAGGCTAAGATATCTCAAGTGGGAGCCAAGTGTTTGTTTTACAACGAACTTTTACCCAAAGACAATATACATGTCTCTTTGTAAGCATTCAAGTGAGACCATGGGCATTACCTCCACAACCTAATTGAGAACATAGTGTTTGTTGCTCTAATTGGTGTCTGTCTGGAAAGTAACACATTTCCAAAACGACAAGTGGGAGGAAAATGAACTCGAAGACCATTGAGCTTAGCAACAAATTAGAACTGAGAATCTCGAAAGACCTTAAAAGGGCTTCGTGAGAATACTTGATTAAGAATACTCAAAAGGACTTTACAAGTGCCTTGAAGTGAATTCATTTCTCACAAAACTTTTGAAAAGTTGGAGTAAGATCTGAAAAGACCTTTAAAGGACTTCGTGAGAATGCTTGATCAAGAATACTGAAAAGGACTTTACAAGTGCCGTAAAAGAGAATTCATTTCTCACAAAACATCAGAAATGTTGGAGTAAGATCAACATAATAAAAGGGCTTTGAAAGCGCCTTGAAACTCAGTGGTCGATGCAATTGCCCTGTATAGGTATAAAATTCACCAAAGGCTTGGAATGAATCCTATAAATTTCTATTAAGTTAGAAATAAACCTAAGACTTACAAGCATACTATTTACTGTTGGATAGTAAAGGAATGATTTCTTGTAAGATAGATACGACAAATCCAAATTTCGAATAATGGTTAAAGGCCATAAAAATCCGAGATAGACTCCATGTTTGATTTTCATTTTTGAAACTTGATTAATTTGCATAAAGGGTGAAAGACCCATCGATTGCAAATAAGTTTTCAAGGAGAAAACTAACAAATGTGGAAATGTATATGCATAGATAGCTAGATTGGATGAAAAGGATACAATTAAATTCATGGATTTGATTTTAATAAAAACCTATTCACCAATCGGAATGCTAAAGTCTTTTTGTGATTGTTTTAGCAAAATTGCTCATATGAAATATGGCAAAATAGATACCAAAACCGCCTTCCTAAAATAGGATTTTGGAAGTGACTATTAAAATAGTCTAAGGGTTTTGAAAATCTAAATAAATGGTAGATTTAAAAGCAAGCTCAAGGAATTCGTCATGGGATAAATGGAAGCATTGCTTATAAGAATCGGAACATGTTTTCTCATGAAGTTTAAGAGGATTTACTTATGGAGAAACATAAAAGTTCTTATGAATAAGAAGTTTAGTGGGAGTAAAAGTAAATTATATAAAGGTCCAATGAAAAGTTTATAAACTCTATTGTTAAATAACTATCAAATGCTAAATGCTTGGATTTGAAAGTATTTTTGACAATGGACCAAGCAAAAGACGATACTTAGTACATATTGGTATTTAAATCTATTGTAAAGACTTAATAAAATGTTTGAACGTGTAAAGGATTTTACCGTGTAAAACATCAATTTAACAGCTTTGAAAGAGTTTCAACCCGTATGTATAAAACTAAGTAAATGTTTGAACTAAGTATAAGCTAGGCTAAATACCAAGTCAAATATGAAAGACTCTAGTAGAGACTTTCAACCATATCACACAGCAAACTGTTTAGCAAAGACTCAGTGAAACTGAATGAGCTAAAATGACAAATTTATGGAATAAGATTGAGAATTACTCTGCAATTTAGTCCATCATGTACACTGTGATATGGAATCATCGCACGACTTACTTGCTTAGAGCATATGAAGTATGTATGTAGTACCAATCAACCTGAGTCTATGTAATAGATTGTTAGATAATGGCCAAGAACATCCAAAGTACTTGGATAAGTAACAGGATAAGTTCTTGACTTGTGGAAACAAATACAATTTGAGAATTAATGTTGTAAGCACAAACCTTAACAAGGATTAGATCCTTTACAAGGAAGCAATTTATAAGCACGAGCTAATAATAAGTCGTGGCTTTAAAATGGTAACATGGGCGTGCATCCATGTGTCATGTGTAGGAATTTAAGGAAAATTTCCATGTTCACAAGTGATTAGGGTATCCCAAATCATTGTGAGCCGTTTGGAGTGAAACCCAAGCAAAGCATCATCAGGAAGTCTACTAAAATATATGTTTAGAACAATTGCCTTAATGGCGGTGATAAAGAAGATGTTCTATGGAAAGTTCGTTGCTGAACGTTAATGATTGTAGGTTATCAAGTAGAAAGTCTCAATCATGAAAATGAGTGGGAGCCATCACTTGGACAATAAATCCTAAATCACATATCATCCATGACACTCTCAAATTTTATCATCTTTTTATGAAAGTGATCAGTAATGAAGATGCTAAGATTAGCAAAGTAGTTGTAATTAAACCTATGCAATACGTGAACGACAACATTCACAATTGCATGAAAGAAATTAAGCATATTAGATATGGGTGTGATTTCTATAGATTTTTTATAAAGGGTGATACTCTTAAAACATTCGGAAAAACAATTTATCATAAGATGAACCATTCAGGTTTTGGAGTGATTTAAAATTTCATGCAATTTTTATCACCCCGTTTGCTATTTAATTGTGATTTAGAATTAAATAATGAGTCCATTCGATTCTTGGAATATTCAAAATAGGGTATCAAGACTAGTCATGGTAAGGAAACACCTATTAAGTGAACATTGAATATTATAATAAAAAATTATCCCTAATCTAGGTCATTTAAATGGTGGACGATTAATGACCAATTGAGATTAGTGTGTAGTCTGATTTATAGCACCATTTCTTGTGCTACGAGGACATGATTGTCATAAATCATTTGCACAGGTATTGGTTTAGAACCATACTGGATTAACCTATGAGAATACTTTAAAAGATTAAAAATCATCATAAGTATACTTCTCATTATTGCTATCGGAACCTATTTCCTCGACCATGACTATTGTGAGTTATCTTGTTTGAGTACTAGTCCGCTTTGATGTTGTCAAACGTCTGCCGTAATAGGGGATTATAACGGCAACACTCGGGCGGCTAGGTCCTCTCAGTAAGAGGTACTACATTACAAAACTAGGAATGTCCCCCTACTAAAATAGGGAAGATGTCTTTGTTGTATACAAGGCCTCTCGTAGAGCGACACTGTGAAAATGCATGGCCGTGCTTGGATGGATTTAAGAAATCATCTGTTTATTGACAGTCGGACTCGAAATCAAGAAACACGTCTGGACGTAATAAGGATGACAAAATAATCTTACCTTTTAAATCATGAAGAGACATAAAGCGACATAGGAAAAAGGCTATACACTAAATGCGCACTTGTCCGGAAGGACAAGTGGGAGATTGAAAGGAATGATGTCCTTCGAACAAGTGCACTATTCCGTTAGTGAATTCAGAATTATTAAAAAGCTAATATATTCAGTAAGGTCAAGTGATCGGAATGCCTGAGTGGAGGCCGCTTCCGATCTGTAATATAAATGCATAATTAATATTACAGCTTAATCTTGAATGAACCCTTCGGGTCACACCGAAGAAACTAACGAACCAAAGTGACGAATTAATTAGGAATTAATTAATAAGTTGACCGACTAATTAATATTTAGACGTCGGAAATTCGAGCTTGGAGCGTAAAAACCGAGCATCGAAAGTCGAGTCAAAAATAGTAAAAGACGAGACGTGAAAAATAATAATAAATCAACAATGACCGAAACACCCATAGCATCGGTAAAACCGAGTGCTAGTAGGGGCGCGGCAAAAAGCTAGCAACCTACACCAAGTGTGCGTGGCAATGCTAGCATGTGGTAGCTAGCAGCCCGCACACTTGGTGCGTGGCTTGCTAGGCCGTTGCAACTAGCAGCCCACGCTTTTGGGCGCAAGTGAGGTGGGCCGAAGCCTCACAACCCCCCCCCCCCCCATGGCAACCCCTAAGGCAACCATGGGTGCCCAAGTGAGCTGCCATGTGGCGCAACTCAAATGGAAGAGAAGAAAGGGAGGTGGTCGGTTATGGGGGCATGAGTGGGGGGCAAGTTTGGTCCCCCCCTCCTCCAAGTGTTCCTCACCTACTCCTCCTTGTATGCTTGCCACTTGTTGATTTATTACTAGTTTGATTATTAATTTTATTTTAGATTTAAAATAAATGGGAAAATCAAATCCTCCCACATTGATGGGAGAGCTTTTCACACTCATGCATTTCCTTATTGATGAGTGACATTTATGTCACTCTTAGGGAGTAGTTTTAGAGTCATTTTCGTGTTTATTTTATCTTATTTTTCCTTTCTTTCTCTTGTTTTCTTTTTAATAAAGTTTCTTGTTTATTCGGTAATTTTGGAGCGTTTTAGTTTATTTTCTTTATTTTATTAGCTTTAGTTTATTTTCGTATTTTATTTTACTTTATTCGCTTGTATAATTTTTGTTTATTTTTATTAGTTTAGTTTTATGTCTCTTATTTTCTATTTTATTTTATTTATTTCTATTTTATTTATTTTATTTTATTTGTCGTGGTTTTGTTTTATTTCGTCCTTTGTTTATTTTCCTTTTATTTTATTTTATTCTTTGTCCCAATTTTCTCCTCAATCTTGCTCGTGTTTGTAGGTGTGTTCGGGTTGACGCTCGATTTCCATGTTCAAATCAAGTTCGAAGTCCGAGGTTCGAGGCACAAATTTTGAGCCAAGCTAACTGTGTTGTGCTACCTTGTTGCTGCCCCTTAACCTTCACCCCACCTCCCTTATCCTCCACCACATCAACCACAGCAGCCCCTCAGCCAACCTCCTCTGCTTCTCCCCTACTGCCACCAATCAAACACCACAGCCCACACAACAATTCCAGCCAACCTTACCACTACCCCCTGTTCTCACGCACACAGCAGCCTGGCAAACCCCAACATCGCAAACCACCAGCACACCTGCTCAACCAACACCAACAGCAACACGACCTGACCACCGTAACCCAGCCTGCTTCACCCCGCATCACCACCAGCACCCACAAACCGCACCTTGCTGCCACCAATCACCCACCAATTCACGCACCCCACAACCCAAACCAAACCCGACTCAACCAACTGCACAGCCACATCAACCAAACCCACACCAATACACCACCAATTTCACACCTGACCCGCAACTACTCAAACCACCAATCGACCCAAAAATCAGAAAAATTAGCAATTTAATCGGGTTCGGGCAAACCGTTGGTGGTTCGGTCGAAGTTCGAGACAGAGACTTTGTGGGTTTCGTTAATCGAAGAGGAGTGGTCGAACATACCCATGGTTCGACCGAACCAACCCCGTAGTTCGGCCGCACCAACCCACGGTTTGATCGAACCATTTCACGAGCTATACACATGGCTTTTAATGAAGATGAACGGCCTCGATTTGATGATGATAGTCGATGAGCGGTGGTGATGGTGGTGCGTTTCAAAGGAGTATAGAGCAGCCATTAATTTGGATGAATGAAAAATCGGGGGGGAAGCTGAGGAATTGAGGGGTTTTGGTTTCCTTTTTCTTTTTCTTTTATTTTTACTTTCTTTTTCTTTTCCTTTTCTTATTTCTTTTCTCTTTTGTTTTCTTTTCTATTTTATTTTTCTATTTCTTTTCCTTTTCTTTCTTTATTTTATTTCCTTCTTTTATTTTTCTATTTTTCCTAGTTTTATTAGCTTAGTATAAATACCCAATTTTGGGGGTAATTAGAAGGGGATGGAATAACTATCTATTCCTCTCTCTAGTTAGTTTTAGTTTTAGGTTAGATTAGGATTAGTCTTCTTTGGTAGAGAGAGAAAGTGAGGTTTTCTTCATTAATGAACTTGGATTTTGAAGAAGGAGCTTGTTCAATCCTTTGTAGACCTTCATCTTCAATTAATGAGCAATTTCTTACTCTCTCTCCTCTATTTTTATTTGTTTATTTTGATTATTATTTTAGTTGTTGGTATTGCTTGTTGATCATGTTGATTCTTGATTATTTGTTGATCAATCTTGTTATTATCATGATTAGTGAGTAATTTCCCCATTAAGGGGATGGTTGTGGTGTAGTTGGACCTTGAGCATGTTCTAGGGCTTAGAATTGATTTATTTGTGATTAAAGTCTTTATATGCTTGATATTCTTTAATCTTCTTGCAAGTGCACATTGTTGGTTGATTAAAGGTGAATCTTTGCTAACAAGAAACGGAAGTTGACTTAGTTAAGGTTCATTACTATCGATTGTTATTTAATAGTACCTCCTAGTATATGGTTCTAATGTGGAAACATAGAGGCTATGTTAGGAGAAGCCAATTGACCCCGGAAGGCGGCTAGATTGGATTCTTAATTTCGATATTCGAGCATGTTTAGTTCATAATTAATTCAATTTCTATGCCTTTGTTTATGTTCAAGTGAATGCTATACCTAAACCATTTCCCTTAATGTTTTATTTCTTGTTTTAGCATCTTTAGACTTTAGTTTATTTATCTCCCATTCCGGACTAGCTTAATTGTCGATAACATTTGGTGGTGTTTACCGTTCTCTGTGGTTCGACCCCTATGCTTGCCTTATACTCGTATTAGGTTTGTTTAGGTTGTATAAATTGTATTTGATCTAGGGATAGACAATTAACGACGCGTTTATTCCCCTGTCACTTATAAATACCCAAGTTGGGGTATTGGGAAAAGCACTTGACTAAGAGTTGAAAAAGGCATCACCATTGTGAAAACCTTTGAACTCAATAATTACTTTGATTTTGGTCGGGCCTTGCTAACCCAAAGGCATTGGAACATTTTCGGTGGTCAAGTTGTGGGTGGACTATCGTTGGAGGCCGTCGTAATTTCGAGGCTTGCTTTCGAAGTAAGAGCCCCTTCCGGTCGGGCGAAGCACGCTCCAAAGGTAATCGTTTTATCTTAATCTTGTGATTAATTTATTATGTTTATGGTTTTATTTATTGCGAGTGCAGTCTTGTTTTTAGGTTTGTTTCCGCGGTGAGTCAGACTCACCAAACCCCAACACGCTTTGTGGTGCCCTTGCCTCCGCCGGAGTCGATGCTGGACTCACGTTTGCTTAGGGAGTTGATAAATAGGGGAGAGCGCTACACTTTTCCTTGTCATGAGCTTGTGCGTATGGAGGGCAATTATTCGCAGGACTTGCTTTCCTCTTTGGCTCCTCCACCCCGTCTTCTCGAAGTATGATATCTTTAGACTGTCGCTAGTCTCTATTTAAACTGTCGAATATTCTATCATATTTTTAGACGACTATTTGCTGTGTGGGGAAGATTGAGGTCCCGCCTCAATCCGTCCGTTACCCGGGGCCTATCGATATCACTAAGGATCATATTGCTGACGCGCCAGAGGGTTTCATACAGGCACAAGAGTATTTGCCTGATGTGTTTGAGCCGGTAAGCTTTTTAACACACTATTCATCCTTTTTAATACAACTTGTTATTGATTTTCGTTGCTTTGTTCTCAGCCTACGCACCCGGAGATAATGGGATTCATGAAGCTGGTTGAAGCTTTAAAGTACTGCATCATCAAGCTTCGGCGTGGTGTGAGTTGTCAGGGCGGTTCTAGCGATATTCTTGAGGTATGTTCTCTTTTTTTCCATTTTTACCATTTGTTCTACCTTGAACTAATGACATCTTTTTAATTTGTGTCTTTCAGGAGCGACGGAGGTCCCGCTCACGCTCGAGGCATATAGGCTCGGACGAGGGGGAGCCTAGTCGCTGCAGACGATCTCTAGAGGTTCGTCGGCATTCTCAGTCTCAGCGGCAGCCTCGGTCTTCTCAGTCGTTTCAGGAGACTCAATGGCAGCAGCTTCAGCCTTCCCAACCATTCCAGCACTTTCAGGGTCAGTGGCAGCGGCCTTCATCTTCTCAGCCTTCATAGCCTGAGTTCAGACCAATCATTACTCATGTGGATCAGGGTTTATACTCAGCTCCATTGTCAGGGGCGCTTCCTCCACCAGTGCCTGACTTGGTTTTAGTTCCATTGTCTTGGACGATGCCTCCACCGATGCTTCTTACCTCTTGGAGTCAGTCTACGCCGTTGGCTAGTTGGATGGGTACTACTTTGAGTTTGTCTGCTACTGGAGCTACAGGGACTAGTAGGGATACTACTCCTCGTACCCAGATGATGGAGGGACCCTTTGGTTCGCCGTTCCCGCATTCACAGGCTGGAGTTGACACCGATCCTCACTCTTCCAGTTCTACAGATTTTTGACCGAGGGTTTTTATTTTGTACTTTTGTTGATGACACTTGACACTATTTTATGTATCATGATTCACTTTGTACATTATTCACAGTTTATGCATTTATTAGTGTGTATTAGTGTGTGCTTGAGACTCATTGTGTGTGGTTGTGTATTTATTAATGACGCAAAAAAAAATCGTAAGTAGAGGGTATCGACCTCCCCCAAAAGAAAAAAGAAATAAAAAATAAAATGGGACAAGTTTTACAATTTCCCCAAAATAAAAAAGAAAATTAAAAATAAACATGAAAATGGGACAAGTTTTACAACTTCCTCAAAAGGAAAAGGAAAATAAAAATTAAAATTAAAAATTAAAAGTTAAAAATAAAAATAGAAATAAGAATAAAGTAATAATAAATTATAAAATAAAATAATAATAAATATAAAGATAAAAAAATAAATAGAAAAAAAAAATAAAAATTCAAATAAATGGAGAATTTTATTAGGAATGAAACTCTCGAAGAACATAATTAGAAGATAAACGATAAAGACAAAACAATAAAAATCCGGATAAAATAGGTAAAGGAAAAAAATAATGAAAACGCATGGGCACCGCAACACGGCACTATTTCCAGTGACACTGTGTTTCGAAGGTATTCAAAGGCAGAAACTTCAAGTGTTGCTTATACTTATGAGTCAGATTTACAATAAACAGGCGAACCATCTCTTTCTTTTTGGAAGGATCCACCAAGAGCACAACTGTTTCTCTCCAGCTGCTTAGGTAAGTAGTGAAGCCTTAATTCTCCTTCTGTTTGAGAATGGAGAGTTCACATTTAGAAGTCTTGGCTTGGATGTTACACTTGTAACAGTTCATAAAGCTTTCAGTAACATCCTCCCAGGTCGCAACATATTTGGATTCTAGAGAGTAGAACCACTGTTGACAGGCATTCTCCAAGGAAAGAGGGAACACAGTAGGGAAGAGTGTCAAATCTAATCCCTTAAGAGCCATGGTCGCAGAAAAGGCCTTCAAGTGAAACAATGGATTATCAGTAGGCTTGAACTTGGGAATGTCAGCAGTGGAAAACTTCTCAGGAAGTTTGTCCCTTATGGATGAAGAGGTAAAAGGTTGTTCCACATAAGTGAATTCTTCAGAGATCTTACTCATCTGTTCTTTGACCTTATCCATTGCAGCGGCAGTGACATTGTTTTGATTGTCTTGCTCTATTGTGTTGACTCTAGTGGTGAGTGTCTACATCATGTTAGACAACATCTCAATGCTCATGTTGATGTTCTCAATATCCTCCTTAGTAGCCATTGGTTGAAAGTAAACTGGAGACGGACTTTGTGGAGCTGATTGTGGTGGTTTCCTTGTACGCCTCTTTGGAATAAGAGGTTGTTGAGGTATTGACTCGAACCGTAACAATCTACCCTGCTTCTTGACGAAGTGCTGTGACACCGAAACAAACACACCTTTAATGACCAACTTAACATTAACCTTTCCGGAAAAGAAAAAAAAATAAAAAATAAAAAATAAATTTTAAAAAAATAAAATAAAATAAACTATGGGAGGATATCATCCGACTTACTTCGGAAAAAAAAAGACGACACAAGACAACCCTAAAGTACGGTCATGAAATGGTGCACGACTAACGGAAAAGTGTGTGAACACGACATGTGAGAGATAAAGTGAAGGTTATAGACACGTGTTATGACCGTACAGCTAGACAGGACACCAAACCAGACATACGAACCACATAAGCATACACATAGACCAAAATAAACTGATTGGACAATCCTCCTGTGCACCGTGTCACGGTGCTTACTATCGTGACACGGTACAGTGCACCATCAGACGGGGCAAAGCACCGTGCCACGGAATTGTACACTGTGGCGCGGCAGACCTGCCGTGACACAGTGCGCAATTCCAGGCCTTAATTTGCGTCATTTCCAAGTTTTAAACAATTTTTAGTCCGTACTAATTACTATGTGGAAATAAAAACCCTCGGTCATATATAGGTTAAACAAAAAGAGCAAACACATGAGGGTTAGCGCAAAATAAACCATGTAGCATTTAGTCACGATGATGTAAAAACAGTTTGCAACCTAAAGTCAAGATCTATGTTCAACTATTGGTCAAGCTTTGGGTGTCAAAAGGGTACCATGGTTAAGAGTTTGGACGTGTTAGCAAGGCAGCCTCCCTTGAGGGTGTATGCCAACGGGCGACTCCGTGATTTCATGATGAAATCGAACTCGACTCCATGGTTTGGGTGGATTTAATAACTCGGATGAACCCTTATTGCCATGAGCGTTTTTGGGTTGATAGAGCTTAAATCCCCCGCGGCTAAGACGCATGTAGAACACACACGTTTTTTCAGATAATCGAAGGAAGTTGACTGTGAGAAGAGAAAACACGCCACCGGACTGATTTTAGGACTAACGTGACACAGCAGAGAGCACCGTGTCACGGTGTTGCACACCGTCAGACGGTATACTGCACCGTGACTTGGAAAAATATGCCGTGGCGCGGCAGTCAGAAAATCTGCTGGTGCCCTGTTTTCCTTCGTACGCAATCAAGTTATTCAATTTTTCCTACGGGACAGACCTAAATGCGTTGTTAAAACGTCTATGCTTATGCAAAAATGCCAAATTAATAACAGGAATATTTTTCAAGAATCTTTCAAGTCTCATCCACTCATCTTAATTAAATACAGATAACTCAAATCGATAAATAATCAAGAATCCTCCCTAGTGGAGTCGTCATATTGTAGGCGTCTTTCGAAGTGCGCCTACGTTAAAGCATGTGGTGAATATGCTTGGCACTGATAGGAAGTGGGAACTAACATAATACGATTAGGGACAAGGAAAGTAGGGAGCCGCCAACAAGTTTTTAATGAAATTGTAAACCGTTCACGAATCATAAAAGGCAACCAAGATTAGGGGACAACGAAAGGCAACAACAATTAACCTATGAAGGTTACACCCCATTTATAATCCATGAGATTACTAACTCCATATGGTTTGGAACCACGAAAGGAGGATCGGGGATGATGGTACGAAGTGAGTCATGGAGTCACATTCGCCCGTATGGGCCTCTACTCGATTCTTATAGTGAAAAGCATTCCTGTGATCTCAAAGGCATACAAACAGAGATTCAATTCGCTCCGAACTATTATAAAGCTAAATTGGTTTAATATTATTGTAACATAAAATTCTATAAAATTTGTGATCACTTGATTAAACAACAAGATTAAAAAGGAACCTAAACCGGTCGTCCAAATTATCTTATTAGGCGTGATTTTCAATTACTTATTCTCTTTAAACATAACAAATAAGCATTAATATTGGAAGCAATTTAACAATAAATCCAACAATATAAAATCATTAGAAAAATAATAAAAATAAAAGGAGCATAATTCTTACTTTGATTCTGTTTGCTTACAATATAAAATAATAAACGAGTTAGTAACTTCAAGGAAAAATAATAAAAACAATAATTAAATTAAATTAAATAAAGTAGAGTTGATTTGGGGTAAAACCCTCAAACAGTTCTACCTTTCACGCCTCGGCTTAAGGACAGAACCACGAGTAAAGTATGGACTTCTTGGAGTGTGAAGGGGTAATTTTGAAAGAAGAAGGGTAGGCTAGTATTTAGGCTAGAGCATAGAAGAGAGAAAAGGAGAGAATTAATTCCTGTCTCGTACATTAGAAATGAGGAGGTATTTAAAAAAAATGTGTAGAGGGAACACACGGAACCCTAAAAAGATAAAAACCCTAAAAAATAGCACCGCGACACGACAGAGGGCGCCGTGACACTGTGACTGGCATTGTTAGATGGGGCAAATTCGCGTGACACAATGGACAACTGTGTGAAGCGGGAAATTTTTAAGGTACGGGGAATAAAACGCGTGAATGGTTTACGCGGAAAGGACACGGAATTGCCCCATGTCACATCACAGGCACCGTGTCACGGGGAATCCCACCGTGGCGCGGCACAGGATCCCGTGACACGGTGGACAGCTGCCGTGACGCGAGAGCCTGTAGTCAGTTTTTCTATCTAAATTCATTTTTAACCCTAATTTTGTTCAGCATTTTTAATTGTCGATTGATAATTTCGGGCCATTTCTAATTTATTATTATTAATTGGGCTAAAATAATAAATAAAATAAATAAAAGGTTTGGCCCAAAATAATGAAATAAATTAAAAAGGTTTGGGCTTAAATTAAAAATGAATTATGCTTTGACTAAACATCAAGACTGATCCAAGGACTATTCAAAAATTGATTTTAAATACGATTTTTAAAGCGCTTTCGGGATTAATACTGAACCCGAATAATAATGGCGGTGAAAGATTGTTCATCATCGGGTTTGGTTTTGGGGAGACTTTTTTAGGTGTCTATACCTTTTCATGTCCTCTTTTTTTGTTCCTATTTTTTGTTATTTTTTCGAGGGGGGTAAGTCGGGAACCCTTTCCCTCCCTCGGGAAAATTTTTTGCAATATTTTTTTTTTCTTTATTAAAAATAAAAAAACATGGAAGCAAAAGAAAAATATAATGACATATATATAAAATGTGTGTTATATGTACTAAATAAATAATATAATAATAATAAAAAAATATGTACATATGTTTCCAAAAAATAATAAATTCAAAGGAAATCAAGATGCTCGGCGACTCCCGGACGACTGCTATACATCCTACAAAATCCAAACAAAGATTAATACAAAAAATGTATAATAACTTTGATAAAAGAAAAAGAAATAAACATACCGCGACCATGTGATGATCACGACATGATAAAGCCACGAGGACTCTTTGATAAGCAACTCAGAAAGCACGTATAGTCCTCACCATGCCGTTCACGGTCTCCCGCGGTACCTGTTCCAAATACAAGGACAATTAATGAACAAACGTATATGAAAAAAAAAATATAAATACAAATACATATACGAAATAAACATACCGACTTAACCGTCTCAGGAATAAACGGTATGTCATCCTCCTCCTCCTCCTCTATTGGGAGAATCTCGTGAATTATCGATCCAAAAGCATCGGTATACATGACCTCCTCCGTAGGAGGCACCCAACCACCTAGCTCGACTCATTGAAAACGCAATAAAAGAGTCAAGGCTCCGAAAATAAAAGAAAAATAAAAAAAAACACATATGGTAAAATACTAACCGGAACAAAAGATGGGAAAGGAGTCAGCCTGGATGCGATAAAAGCCTGGTAAGATGCATGCGACAACACCAGCTGCTCCGCTGGATAACCGAGGATTGCCTGAGCTAGATCCTCAATAGACAGCGATTTCGGACGCAATATCCGGATCAGAGGATCCGCTGGAACCGCAGGCTCCTCGGATGAAGAATGCTAGAGAACATGCTCGCCTAAAAACCAAGCGTCTGTCCTGTGGAGAACTGGAAGCCCCTGATAAAGGGCCTATAAACGGCAACAAATCACGCTAGACCGGACAACCGCAGGGAATCTGATGATCAAATCCAAGGACGGAGATCGATCTATAAACACAACCACATGAAAAATCATCAAAAAATAAACAAAAATCGAATAAAAAAAACAGAAGATTCACATGTGGTTGAAGTACTCACCGACGCACGAGTCGCCGAAAGAATCCTCTGGTGAAAGTCGCCGGCTGAAGTGGCTCACCTCTTTTTAATCGTGACCAGTAGATGGCCGATAGGAAAGCGAGCAGTCCCGAGCATCTTTGGGGCAAAAAAAGGTAGGTACAAATATCCCCAAGCTTGTAAGAAACGAAAAATAATAAGGAAAAAAAATGGCTATTAAAAGAAAAAATAAAGGATAAGTACATACCTCAAGGTTACAACCATGCCACGTGAGGGAGATCCGAGGCACCTTAGTAACTACCGCGGATCAGTCACCCAGGTTGCCTTGCCCATAGCTTTAAGCATACGGGCATACGACCACTCCGCATAACTCAAGTTTGCCTCAAATCACTGGGGGAAATAAGTAACCCAATAGCAAAATGCTCTTCCCGATCACTCAAGAAAGTGACGGAAAGAACGTGAATAATGTATATCCGAGCCAACTACTCAGGTGTACACTGCCGATCAACCTCGTCAACCGACAACCTATCGGCAAGAACCGAATATAGACAAGACTGCGCATACATGTGAAGAGTTGCCGCAAGACGGTCCCCCACTAGGTCACGCAATCTCTCGTCTGAACCCTTGACGACCTCCATAGCTACGGGCTCACCTCCAAAAGGAAAACCCGTAATCATAGTGAAATCATTACGGGTAACCGTCTTCTCTCCCCATGGAAAGTGAAAAGTGTTGGTGGAATCCCACCGAAACTCCAGCATTCCACGAAGGAAAGCAGATGACGCAGGCTGACTCGATAAATCCCGAAGAGCCGCTAGCTGGGAGCTGATCCCCAAAAGCTCCACAATCTCCTTTACCACCTCGGGTAAACTCTCAAAACGGCCTCGTAGGTCACTAGTGACGTATAGACGCATGCTAGGCTCACTCTAAAAAAAAGGAGAAGAAGAAGGGCAATAAAGAGAGTAAAAATGTGGTTATAACTTGTTTCGAAGAAACGAAGGCGCAAAGGACTCACAATGCCGCGCCAACCCCTCATCAAGACGTGATGGTTTGGGTCCCACTTAAGGACCCTAGGGTCCCAGTTAGGAGGAGCCTCCCAAACCACATCCTCCTGGCGACGACGATCAGCTCCGACTCGTTGCTCCCGATCCTCCTAACGAGGATGGGTCACTCTCTTTTGAGGGCAAACAGCCTCGTCAGGCACGGGATCTCCTAGAACCTCCTCAACATCGACAAATGGAGGAGAATCCATACTATGATTGGATAAAGTTTCTTTGTTAGTTTTTTTTTCTAAACTAAGCTAATATACATGTTTTGAACCCATTTCAACAACATAACGGCTACCGAAAAGGAAAAACACAAAAATCGAATGCCACCCTTGCTAGGGGGCTACGATACCTGCAGTTAAACTTAGTAAATAGGGGCTTCTAACACCCAAAAAAAGTTATCCTATACCAGTTTCAACTAAGCATCCAAGGGATTATGTTCCAAAATCTCAAGGAACCACTTATGTCTAGGCGAATAATAGTAACAATAATGCAATTATCGTCTACTAAACAACTTGATGTTCAAACATGGAAAAAATAAGCTAAGTATACACTACACGCCAATTATCGGATTAAAATTTTTTAAAACATTACTTATGAAGACATAATTAGTTCCAATACTATAACTACTTCATAATCAAAAAGTATAGCCAAAATGAGCAAGCAAAATAACAAGAAACAAACCAAATTCGAAGAAAAGTGCAAAACACGTACTCAAACGAAGAAATGCTCATACAAGGTTCAATACTTAACCATTTTCATCAAATTTGTTGCAAAACACTCCTTAAACATTGCATAATAACATGGAACAAACAATTTCAAGTATAATGGTCTGAATAAAAAACCCCCCAAATTCGAAAATTAAGGTTTAATGGTTCGAAAAACACCCAAATTTCCACCAAGAACAAACGAATTTAAACAAAAAACTTACATTATTAGATTTTTGCAAGTGTGAATTATGGGTTAGATCTACTTCCTTTGGTTTCAAAAATCGCAAAAAACCGAGCTTTTTAGAGAGAGAGAAAGGAACGAAATTGGCAAAGGAAGAAGAAGAAGAGTGCGAAATAAAAATCGCGCTCAGCGATTTCTTTTTGCTGACTTAAATGTCACGCGCAACTAGAACAATTGCGCGTGAAAGACCAGCGCAAATAAGAACAATGAGCATGCCTGACCAGCGTGACCCACTGAGTTGCGTGCGGATACTGGTCACTTATATGACCGGTATCCAGATTTTAATTCGTTTGATTATTTTTCAACGGTTTTTGCTCGTTATTAGACCTAATGGCGCGGCAAATTATCATAATCTTTTAAATTTGCTTTTCATTTTATAGTTTTATTTCCTCTTTGATAGTTTTTTGCATCATTCTGCATGCACATCGTGCTTTGTGCCTTCCCTAAGCATACGTTTTGAACGTTTTTCATACAAGTGTCTTAAGCCGTTCTATAGTGGTGCTTTACGTAAAAGCATCCATAGACAGGTTTGTCATTTTACTATACTAACGTTATAAATGTTCGGATTTTCTTCTTTTTTCAAGTCCACAGCAAAAAGGATGGCGTCATCATGCAGCGTAACAATGCAAGGCGTTATCATACAGCGTAAAATAGTATGGCATAGGTGTTGCATAAAATTTCACTTCTTCCCCAGCTTTGCGAGATCTACCTCTCGGAACTAAAAGGTAGATAATTACTTTTCATTAAGCGTTAGCTCACGAGTCGACAGGCACGCCGAACCATTCAGGAACATACACTTCTTGATTAGAAGAAAATACGGTAGTTAGTGCGCTTACTAGCTTACCGGACAGTTACGGTGTCGTCCACCCCTTGTATAAAGAGCGACGAGACAATGTCGCACCTATGTAGTCATGTGCCCCCAGTCCTGGGACACGTGTACTCATCTTGTGGACAAAACTGCTGAGAGAGTTGCCGATTTTCCTCTTTCTCACTATATTTAGATATATGCCTCCAGTCTTGAGACACGTATTTCTATCTTGTGGACATAGATCATTGTGTTTTGACAAGCGAATTATCAAGAACTCCATTCCGGCTGCGAAAGCCGAAATATTCTTTTTATCATCTTTTTTCAAATTGTTAAAACCAGGCAAAAGTTTCAATGACGTATCGAGGGACTTTAGACCAACGATGATATGATTGGGAGGACATCATCCCCTTTTAATCCTTTTTAAACCGATCTCTTCTCATGACATGACATCACCCAGAACACCTTTACTTGTAAAAGCGTTCTACAATTGCAAAGGATCAATCTAGATTCTTTAGCACGTTAAGACTAGAAAATACTTTTTCTAGCCTTAATAAATACTTATTTTAAACACTTAGCGAATCAAGGATCGTTTCGACATCCTTTACATTTCTGAAAGATTCTCTACTCTTTGAGAACTTTGTAGAATAAGTCTCGTATTTATTTCCTTAACTACTTTGATCCTGGTTTATTCTAGACTCGATCAAAGTGGGGGTTAACTATAGACATCTACTTTTGGCCTCCTGTTCCGACAGGAAGTGCAATGACGAAAAATAAAACCATCTTCGTGTTGGATCAAATTGAAGAATGCTTATGGATGACTAGCTAAACCGGAAATACACAAAAAGACTAGCCTAACCCAAAACAAATACAAAAAAATGTCCAATTAACTAAACCCGATCATAATTAGGCTTAAGCGCGTGCTTAAGACCCAATAATGACGGATTTAGAGGTGCCTAGGTTAAATTTAATGTTGCCGCAGAAAAATCCGCGCGCATCTTAATGAGTCGCGCTGGTCTAGCGCGTGCAACTAATTTAGTTGCGTGCAACACCCAGCGCAACTTCTAGAGATGCGCTTGCGGAAGATTCAGAATTTTGTAAAAATATAAAATCGAATCTTACCATAAAACCACACGCAAGACCTTCAGTTGCGCTGGGATGCCACATGTAACTCATCCAAATGCGCGCGATACTTGCTGCGACAGATTGTTTAAAACCCTAATTGCATCCATTCCCTATAAATTGAGGCTTAATACGAGGCTTAAAAACATAGAAATTAACCTAAAATCCAGGCAGAAACTCTAGTGAACTTGTGCTACTAAACCCTATTGTCCTAAACACTCACCCCTCTTAATCATTTTTACTACGGTGGAGGTTCCCGAACAAGAAGGAGTCCATAAGTGTTATAAACGGAGATCTAGCAAAGAGAAGTGGTAAATTCCCGAGCACTTAGATATATCACATTTACTTTTCTTGTTTAAAAGGACTTTAATCAATAAAATAGGGTTGTTTGACCACTTTACAAGGATATTTAACTAATTAATTCCACAAAGTATCTTGAGTTAAAAAAGATTTGGATTGAATAATTAATTGATTGATTGACCACTTAAGCCAAGGAAAATCTTGTTTGCTTTTGCTTTTTTCACGAATTTCAATTAAATAAAAAATAACGACTTTGCAATGTAATTCCTACGTGATTAATGCTTGTAAATAAAATCCACTAACTTAGTTTTAGGTATCGCGTTGCATATATTGTTTGGTAATGAAATTGTAAAAAGGAAGAGCTAATAGAGGCCGCATTAGGGCTAGAATAGCGATTCTCCTTTAAAGGGAACATCATTTTAGTATCCTCGCTCCCGAACTCATTTCTGGTTTATGTAAACCAATTGGGGAATGGGTAAACTTACGATTTGTGCTAATTATCCCATGAACTCCACATGGGAGAAAGGCATAAACAAGTTTTATGAGTTTTCCCAAAACTCATTCACGACTCCTACCTGTTTCTTATAAAAAAGCGTAATTATAGAATCAATTCTAATTAAAGGTCCCCCAAATAGCCAGGAATTCAAATCCTAATACACCCTAACAAGTGTAAAGTCCTAGGCTTTTAAATAGCCATGGTAATCTAAGGAAGGATCCCTTATGATGGGAGCACCCTCCTGACACCATTCCAACGATATATTATTAACCCAATTCCGATGAATAATGAGGAAGTTATGGCAAAAATACTAAACTAGGCCCAAATCGAATTTTACCTATGACCCAAAGTTACTGATGTGTGTATTTTGTTATTAGAAAGAGGTACGAGGCATCAAAGTAAGTATTTTGGTGATTTTTATTGATGTTATGATGTAGAAATCATGTTTAGGTTGTTATTATGATATTCCTAGTATCATGTCTAGGGTAACTTTAATACTAAGTATGATTGTTACGATGCCTTTTATGTTCTTCCTAATATTCATGTTAGTATCATGTTAGGGTTAAAGATTTGATTTTTATTGCTTAGTGACATGCTAGAGTTTTTTATTAATCTTGTTAGTATCATGCCTAGGATCTTGCTATTATTATTATGCTTTAACATTATTATTATTATGATTATCATGATTGTTTTTATGATTATAATTATTATTTTGATGATTGTTATTATGTTACTTGATATTTGTTGTTATTGCTTGATCACACCTTTTATGCATGTTTAAAGGGAATTCGTACTTGTAATCACGCTTAATAAGATAATTAATAATTTTGTTTAAGGTTAATTTGATTATAATTCAAGTGATCGCCAATAATAGATTTATTTGTGCATTAATATTCAACCAACATAGATAAACAAGGTTTAGGGTTAATCCTATTGATTGTATGTTAGTCAGAAAGCGCACATGAATACGATCTGAATAAAGTAGAGGCCTATTATTAGGGCAGGTTCAATCTCTTTTAGGTTGGATTTGTACCTTCATCCCCGAACCCGATTTGGTTCAAGAACTTATGGAGTTAACGATCTCTTTGATCGTTAAGGGGTGTAACCTTCACCTCGTGAACGGTTTACAAGTTCCTAAAAAACTTGTTGGCAACTCTTTTGCTCTATCTTCTTCCCTTTTGGATGCCACCAGGCCTAAGTGTATGATCACAGTGGGGTTCAAGCTAGGGGATTAACGCTTGAAATATTCCCTACAGTTTTTTGGGGACTCCACTGGGGACGATTTCTATTTTAATTCCTGAATTTGTTTCGGCAATGATTTAGAATGAGTGGATGAGACTCGAAACGTTCTAAGTATTTCATGTGCGTAATTTTGATTAACATTATTGTCATATGCATAAAAAAAACTCATTGGAAAGACCATCCGTAATGATTTTAAAACATAGGATTTTACACGTAGGAAATTTGAGAAATATCTTTCACAACGAGGACCGAAATAACACTGCGCGAAACTGGAAAATTTTATCGAGCATAGAAAGCTGCTGAGGCATGTGGGAATTAGCATCAGCGAACAGAAGCTGGCGCCAGACATTTAACTGTAGCGCTAGACGACATCCATGTCGCCAGGTGCTACGGCTAAATCCTGGCGCCAACCTCTGTTTGCTGGCGCCAAATTCTTCCAATACCGAGCCAGAAATATGCGTTCTAATTTCGACCAGTTTTTTGCATTGTTTGCTCGATCCTACTTCCTGATTGAGTTTTTTCTCACTTCTCTGAAACCCATATGTGCTCTACATATGGACATAACCCTCTGGGAATTCATGCTCCATCTACCTGATTGAACGCTCTGAGCAACAAAGGGTACATCTGAGAATGTTGAATTCACCAAACCTTGGAAGCGAGTTTTTCTAAAACTTGGGGTGTCCCATCCACTCACGCCAACCCTTCACGGTTAGGCTTCCGCGCGGTGCATCCGAACAATTAACTATGGACCCTCTATTGACTAAACCATATCCCGAACTTTAGATAACTAGAGCCATGGTTAGGTTGCAAACTCATTGCATCATATTGTGCCTACTTGACTAATTGTGCATTATTTGTTGTGCATATATTTTATGTTTCTCTTAACCGTTTGTTTGACTTGTGTTGATATTTAATAAATTAATGACTAAAGAACTTTGCCTAATTAATTAATTGATTAATTAATTTGAATAAATAAAGTTTATTTTTTTAATCAGAATGGACCTAGTACGACTTTAGGCATAACCCTGTTGATTAATAACACCGAAAACAGTCTCGGATTAAAGCTCCAGCATTGGCGCCAAAATCTGAACTGTAGCGCCACTCTGTGGAGTGTGGTTCATGGCGACAACTCTGTCGTCTGGCGCTACACTACACAGTACGACGCCAGTCCTGTCGTTTTGACGACAGTTCAGATTATTGATTGAGTCATCACCTAGTGTCTAATTAACAAGTTTACTAATTAATTCGGTTAAATTTCGCTGTCAATAACACTTTGTTAAGTCATTAATTGAGTCTGGTCACATAGTCTAGCCACATGGTCATGACACGAGTCTCAACATATCACCTGCACTCACTAGTCTTAGCACACACTTTGAGTACATGTATCACCATGACCATGTCTTAGGTTCATGCATGAGTCGGTTTTTTCTGTCATTTGAGTTGGGGGGTACATTCTATTCCTTGTTCTTCATATCCCTCCATCTACATCATTTTTCTTCACATTCTATTTCAATCTTTCTTCACTTCCTCCATCCATTGCATGTTGAATAAAGTTTTAGTCAAATAATTACAAATAAATATCCCCAAATTCCTTTTCCAAAGTACTTAGTCGAGGAGAGAAGGGCGATTAATCAAGGACAACCTCTTTATTCAAGTCTCACTTTTTGATAAACCAAATCGTCAAAAGAGGAAGGCTAAAAAGATAATGACAAGTCAAGAAGAGGTCAATGAACTTAGGAATCAATTGAATGACGTGACTGAGGTGTTAAAGGCTTTAACCCTCAAAATTGATGACCCTGTGAAGCAACAACAAATGAATCTTATGCAAGAAAGCTTGAGCAAGCTATCTAGTGACTATAAATTTCAGGGCATTAGTTCAGAAGGGGTCACGCTAGACAAGGAACTTCTTCCGCATAAGTTCAATGCCACTGACAGCCCTAAATTCAAGGCAACAGATAACCCTTACTTTCATTTAAGAGCTTTTGAAACCATAATGAGTATTAAGGGTATTGATAAGAAAGTGTTCCCCTCTATATTTTCTCTATCTCTTGAGACCGTTTGTCAACAATGGTTCTTTTCCCTTGACAAGGAGAAAACCTCTTATTGGGAGTCGATAACAAACACTTTCATAGATAGATATAAGTGCAACATCCAAGACGAAACAGACCATAGACAACTTGAGATGTTAAAACAAAAGAAAACGAAGGGTTCACTTCTTTCTTCAATAAATGGAGGGAAACTTCTGCTAATATGGTCAAGGCTCCTATAGAAAAAGAATTTGTGAGGATGTTTATCAAGAACCTCCAAGGGAAGTATTCAAGTCACTTAAAGTACCAACACAACTTGAATACTTTCAAGGTTGTGTATAATATAGGCATTGACATTGAAGATGACCTTCTGAAAGATAATAGTGCGAGAGCAAAGAAGAACGACCATCCTTCTTCTTCCTCTCCCATTAATGAGGTACATAACACGAACGCCTCTAAATAACGAATCCAAAGATCAAAAAGGGTGTTCACCCCACTTGGCATGAGTTATGAAACAGCTTTCGAGAAGTTACATCACAAAGGACTAGTCATGCCCATCGGGCCTATTAAAGATCAAGTTCCAGAAGTCAGGCCACCCAAGTGGGACTCTAATAAGCACTGCAAATATCACCAAGGAAAGGGTCACGACACTGAAGAGTGTTGGAAACTCAAAGAAGTTATTCAAGATCTGATCGATAACAATGAAACTTCCGAGATTCTAGCCATCGAAGATGACCAAACATCCTTCGATCCATCACTTCTTATCACACCTGTAGGAGAGCCCATGATCGAGACAGCTTATATAACCTCTCTCGATGAAGTGGCCATGATTGGGGAGGATGAAAGTCTTTTCTTAGATAATACCAGGGAAGACTCGTCAAGTCTAAAAGAGGACGTTCGAAAATTGCAATATGTCGTTGCCATGCTCTTGAATATGGTAGAAGGATTATCAAATCGGGTAATGGCTATCAAACAAAATTCTCGCCAAGAGTTTAATGAAGAACTCAATGCTCCTAAGCCACGGGCAAAACGGACCATTGAAGAATACACACCAATAGGAATGACTTACAATGAAGCTTTTGAATGTCTTCATGATCAAGGTCATATTCACTCCATTGGTCCCAGTCAAGACCCTCGATCTGAAAAACGTTTTCTCAATTGGGATCCAAATTCCTATTGTCGATACCATAAAGGTCACGGTCACACTACTGAAAAGTGTCTCGCCCCCAAGGATCGTATTCATGACTTCATTAATTCAAATCTCCTTCATGTTCCTCCGCGCGACAAGAAGGCCAAGATCAGTAACAATAACAACAGTGGCTATAAAGGGAAGAAGAACGACTATCCTTCTCCTTCCGAAAACACCTACTCTAGCAACAGTATTGGTACTTTCGACCTTAATGAGATCTTAGGATTTAGAAAGCAACAAAAAAGGGATTTTACCCCTATTAGAATTAGCTACGATGATGCTTTCGATCGACTCCATGCCAAGGGACTCGTTACTCCTATTGGACCTCTTCAAGATCCCCCGCTTGAGAAGAGGTTGCCTAGTTGGAATCCAAATGTGCGCTGCAAGTACCATCAAGGTAGGGGTCATGCTACTGAGAGCTGTTAGAAGCTAAAGGAGGTTATCCAACATTTGATTGATAATAACAAGCTTCCCATACCTCCAGTTAACAAGAAGAGCGAGTGATGATAAAGCAAACAACACAAGACAAGAGGCGAGCTTCAACGACGAGATTTCATGACATTTTTTTTTCTTTTTCTTCATTTACCCTTTCCCTAATAAGTCTAGCATAGGCACATTTCTTTTCCATTAGGTTAATTTTGTAGTTTTATCCTTTTCCCCTTTTTTAATAAAATGAGCGTTTATTCTCTTACATATGATCATTTCATTATATTGCATTAAAAAAAAATCCATGTCGAACTAAGCACAAGGTATACCAATGATTTGAGGCACCTCTTGTAGCCACATCATATCTCCTTTCACCTTTCAAATATGCAATCTTTTTTTGATAAACCACTTTGAGCCTCGTCTAACGATAGACCTTTCATTCTTCAACCCATATCTACCTAACCTTGGGATGGGATGAAGTGTAACTTATGCAATTTCAAAAGCTTGAGTGATTTCAAAAGATCAAAATAAATAAGCAAAAGCAAAAAAATAAATAAAAGTGTACAAAAGGGAAATTGTTCCAATGTCATTGACATAAACATGTCTTTGATATGAACACGCCTCAGATTGCGTCGCTGTCGAGTGCTCGGTACCGTGCCTGAGAAACATGAATGCCAAGTGAGTGATAGACCGCATGATCGGGATTGCCCACACTTATTAAAATAAAATAAATAAAGCAAAAAAAAAAGAGCTAAAAAAGAGTAGAAACTCAAGCATGAAAATACAAATATTCAAAAGCGAGGTTGCACATCTTGGGGGCTTATCTAGGGTCTTGAGCCTTTATCCCCTTCTTCTTCAAACCTTTAGCCTAACCACGTTACAACCCTTAAAAAGACCTTTTTGAGGTATACATACTTGTGCGAGGTTCGGCTAGAGCTTCGTTCGGCCTGATTCGTAATGGATACGTAGGCAACCTCACATCGAGGTGCGGCCGTAATAAAAATGCATTCATATTCACATTCACACCCTTACACCATTATCATATCAAGGGATCTCCTATGCTCATCCCTATTCATGTAGAGCTAGACTTGGGGGCTTGATCCCTACATCATTAGCCTACCTAGCCTAAGAGTCACCACCATTTGACTCTTCTAAAAATAATATTTTCTCTACACACTTAGCCCTTGCGACCTAACTTTAGTGTCACTATCACACACATCACACATACATGACCAAATATACTTCCCTTAGGAACCCTTTGTCATGAAATCTTAACATAACACTGAAGCATGCCTTGTCATATCAAAATGCCCAACATCAATCATCATTGCATCACAAAGTATGAAGTGCTTAGCCTTCGCGCCTAGGTTACCCAAATACTTTCATCATTGAGTCAACCATTGAGATAGCCTTGGATGGATTAATCCTTGCACCTTGAGAGATAGTATCAAACAAAATTTGACTAAGCTCATTCAACATGCACCTTCAAAAACTTCGCTTCTTTCTTTTTCATATCTTTCTTTTTTGGGAGAAAGTCGGTACCTTCCACAAAAATGACGGAAATTTTTTGCTTTTTTGCATTTTCGAGACGCACAATCAACACTATGCACATACGGGTCATGAGTCACATGTGTCAAACACTTCGAGTCGAGTCAACCTCAAGTCAATCACAGCGAGTCAAGTTTATACCTTGAGTCGTGTCAAGTCAATGAGTCAAGCGACATTAAACCTTAGGTTAACCCTAAGATAATTGAAGAGACTGACAAAGTTCTAAAATAAATACAGGTGCAACAGAATAGGGAAGACCCTACTCCAGCGCCAGATGACAACATCTAGCGTCTGGAAATAGATTTCAGCGCCTGGCGCTAGATCTCAGCGTCTGGCGGCAGAGTCAATTCTTGGCGCCAGAGATATTTCAGCAGCGACAGAGCTCGAAGCTTCTTAGAAAAGTGATTTCGACCTCATATAGCAATTTCGGGTTCCTTGGTACGCCAGTTAGCCCCGATGAGCAATTTGACATGATTAAGTAGTCTGTTTGATTAAAATCACAGTAAGTGATCGACCTGATGAAAGATCGTCTGACTTAGCTTAAAGCGCCTAAGAATTAGCTCATCACGGAAACACCGACATACTGGTTTTAGTGGAAGCAAAGTTCAAGCGAGCTTTAGAGATCGACAAGCGTTGGTCTTCGGAAATTTTTCTTCGGAATATTATCATTAGAGCTCTTTTGTTCAGAGACGCGTGGACATTTCTTTCAAAGCTCTTTTGTTAGAAGACGCGTGGACAATCCTTTCAAGCTCTTTTGCTCTAGAGATGCGTGGGCATCCAATTATCAAGCTCTTTTGTTCAAAGACGCGTGGACATTTCTTTCAAAGCTCTTTTGTTTAGAGACGCGTGAACAATCCTTTCAAGCTCTTTTGCTCTAGAGACGCATGGGCATCCAACTATCAAGCTCTTTTGTTCAGAGACGCGTGGACATTTCTTTCAAGCTCTTTTATTCAGAGACGCGTGGACATATCAGCGAAGCTCTTTGCTCCAGAGATGCGCGGAAATATTAATCCAAGCTCTTTTGCTCAGAGACACGTGGGCATCCTATTTTCAAGCTCTATTGTTTAGCGACGCGTGAACATTTCCATCAAGCTCTTTGTTTAAAGACGCGTGGACACATCATTCAGAAGTTCATATCCAAAAAATAAAGAAGCTCTATTGTTCAGAGACGCGTGGACATATCCATAAAAAAAAAAGAGAAGCTCTTTTGTTCAGAGGTGCGTGAACATATCCAAAAAAGGGAAGCTCTTTGTTCAGAGACGAGTGAACATCGAAACAGTAGGACGACATTCCCTAGATTGTGGAAAGTTGTCAAAAAGCAATTGAAGGTGATTTCAAGCGAAGTTGTCTTCGATCATGTTCCCTTAGACGTGGAGGATGGTCATAAAGCGGGAGAGGATTGTTTCAAGCGAAGCAATCTTCGATAGTATTCCCTTAGACATGGAATGTTATCAAAGCGGAAGAGGATAGTTTCAAGCGATGCAATCTTCTATATTGGAGGCAGTTACAAGCGTAGCGGTTTTCAAGCGGGATGGCATTCTCTTGGCAGGAGGTCATTAAAACAACGGCAATGCGGTAGCAAATCGGTTACCTTAAGAGACGTGTGCTCGACGGTGCAAGATACGCGTTTCTTAACTCTTTTATCTGTTTAACAAACGCTAGTTTGCAGGTATCGGCGTTACAAGATTGATTTAGGATCGCAGAACGTTCTGAATCATTCTCCGTCCCTATCGATACTTTGACTTTTGTTTTTGAAACTCGCGTTTCTCTAAACTCAGTCAAAGTGAGGGCTTCTGTAGACACCCATTTGTGTCTCCCCAAAACCAAACCCAGTGATGAGTACCTTTCACGTCGAATCATAATCGAATGAAGTGAAAGTGTGGAAAGTTTAGTGTTGCGGATAGTTTTAATTTCTTTTCTCTTTACTCTGTTTTTGAAAACTTATTTTAAGAAAACACCCAATCCAGTTTGGTTGGTCCATGATATGGGTCCAATAATAGTGTAGTTGGATGGGCTTGACAAGAGCTTTCCAACGATATATTATAAGCCCAATTCCGATGAATATTGAGGAAGTTATGGCTAATTTACTGAACTGGGCCCGGTTTAAGCCTTATATGCGACCCAATGATCTAGAGCAGGGCCTCATATGGATTTATCATTCCTAATGCAATTAGGAATGGTTTTAGTCTTCTAGATTCTTCTAGAAGGTTCTTTTCATTCTTAATTCAATTAGCATTGATAAATTGACTTTTGTTCACTTTTCAGAGTTTTAATTAAAATCAAAGAACATTTTTTTAGGGAAATACGATTTTATCCTCCAGTACGGCAATTTTAATCTGATTTTAAGAAAACGCGTGAATTTCTGAATCAGCGCCAAACGCCTGCTGTAGCGCCTAGCGCTATGCTTGGCGTTTGGCGCTAGCATTGGCGCCTGGCGCTAATGTTGGCTCTGGCGCCAATAGCCAGCGTAGGCGCCAACATCGTTTTTTGCGTCAGAACTCTATTTTTGATATTTTATCTTTTTGGCTGATTTTCTCTATAAATAACGTCGTAAAAACTCCGTTTTGCTCATCAATTCTTATTCTCATCTACAATCATCAATTTTCATCTACCATCTACCAACTCTCATCAAGAAATTCTTGATTACTCTCTCTCTCTTATTCTCTCTCTTACTCTCTCTCTCTCTTTTCTAAACTAGCCTTTTAAATATAAAAATTCCGCATTCATTAGATCTAGAAACACCTAGCCATATTCGAAGTTGCCTTCGCTCTAGACGTGAAAGGTTTAATTTCTGAGGGTTTGGTCCCAAATCTCTCTTTCCATTATTTGATTTAATTGTTTTGTTTATTATTTTCCTTGAAGTTACTAACGTGTGTATTTGTCATTAGAAAGAGGTACGAGGCATCAAAGTAAGTATTTTGGTGATTTTTATTGATGTTATGATGTAGAAATCATATTTAGGTTCTATTATTATGATATTTCTAGTATCATGTCTAGGGTAACTTTAATACTAAGTATGATTGTTACGATGACTTTTATGTTCTTCCTAATATTCATGTTAGTATCATGTTAGGGTTAAAGATTTGATTTTTATTGCTTAGTGACATGCTAGGGTTTGTTATTAATCTTGTTAGTATCATGCCTAGGATCTTGCTATTATTATTATGATTATGCTTTAACATTATTATGATTATGATTATCATGATTGTTTTTATGATTATAATTATTATTTTGATGATTGTTATTATGTTGCTTGATATTTGTTGTTATTGCTTGATATTCGTACTTGTAATCACGCTTAATACGATAATTAATAATCTTGTTTAGGGGTTAATTTGATTATAATTCAAGTGATCGCCAATAATAGATTTATTTGTGCATTAATATTCAACCAACATAGATAAACAAGTTTAGGGTTAATCCTATTGATTGTATGTTAGTAAGAAAGCGCACATGAATACTATCTGAATAAAGTAGAGGCATATTATTAGGGCAGGTTCAATCTCTTTTAGGTTGGATTTGTACCTTCATCCCCGAACCCTATTTGGTTCAAGACCTTATGGAGTTTACGATCTCTTGGATCGTGAAGGCGTGTAGCCTTCACCTCGTGAACGGTTTACAAGTTCCTAAAAAACTTGTTGGCGACTCTTTTGCTCTATCTTCTTCCCTTTTAAATGCCACCATGCTTAAGTGTATGATCATAGTGGGGTTCAAGCTAGGGGATTAACGCTTGAAATATTCCCTATACTCCCAGACCACATCCTCCTAGCAACGTCGATCAGCTGCGACGCGTCGCTTCCGAACCTCCTCACGAGGATGTGTCACCCTCTTTCGAGGGCGAACAGCCTCATCAAGAACAAAAACTCCCAAATCCTCCTTGGCATCGACAAATGGAGGGGTATACATGCTATAAACGAACAAAGTTTTCTATTAGTTTATTTCCTAAAAATTCGAACTAAGCTAAATGTACATGTTCTAAACCCATTTCAACAGCGTAACGGCTGCCAAAAGGACAGAACACAAAATCAAATGCCACACATGCTAGGGGGCTACGATACCTGTCGTTAAACTCAGTTAACGGGGGCTTTTTACACCCACAAAAGTCATCCTATACCAGTTTCGGCTAAAGCATTTAAGAGATTGAATTCCTAAATCTCAAAGAATCAACTATTTTTAGACGCATAATAGTAACACAAACATAATTATCGTCTACCAAACAATTTTGATGTTCGCACATGGCAAGAACAAGCTAAGAGTATACTTCGCGCCATTTTTCGGATTCAAAATTTTCAAAACATGATTCATGAAAGTAATATTAGTTCTAATGATGTAATTTACTTCATAATCAACAACTATAACCAAAATGAGCTAGCAAAATAACAAATTCAAGCTAAATTTCAAAAGAAAATGCAAAAATGCACTTAAACAAGGAAATGCTCATACAAGGTTCAATACTTAACCATTTTTCATGAAATTTATTGCAAAATACTCCTTAAACATAGCATAATAACATGGAACAAACAATTTCAAGAAAAATAAACCAAATAAAAAATCCCCAAAATTGAAATTTGGAATTTTCCGTTCGAAAATCGTCCAAATTAAGCCAATAACAAACAATTTATAGCAAAAAACTTACATTGGATTATGGAAAATGTGAATAGAGGACGAGATCTACTTACTTAAGCTTTGAAAAACAAAAAAAATCCAAGTCTTTTAGAGAGAGAAAGGTTTGAAAATGGCGAAGGAAGGAAAGAGAAGACGTGAAATGAAAATCGCGCTCCGCGATTTATTTTTACTAAATTAAATGTCGCATGTAACTGATTTAGTTGCGCGTGAAAGACCAGCGCAACTAAGAACGATGCGCGCGGATACTGGTCATTTAAAAGACCGATGTTTGAATCTTGATTCATTTTTAACGATTTTTAATTGCTCGTTGTTAGACGTAATGTCGCGCAAATTGTCGAGATTTCTAATAATTGCTTTGCATTTTGTAGTTTTTTTCTTCTTTGATAGTTTTTTGCATCATCCTGCATGCACACCGTGCTTTGTGCCTTTCCTATGCATACGTTTTAAACATTTTTTGTAAGAGTGTCTTAAGACGTTCCGTAGTGGTTCTTTACGTAAATGCTCCCATAGAAAGGTTTGTCATTTTACTGTATTGACTTTATAAATGTCCGGTTTTTTCTTCCCTTTTCATGTCCAAAGCAAAAAGGATGGCATTTCATACAGCGTGAAATTGTAAGGCATTATCATATAGCGTAAATATGTATGGCGTAGGTTTTGCAAAAAATTTCACCTCTTCCCAGCTTACACGGGATCTACCTCACGTAGTTAAAAGGTAGAATTACTTTACTTTACTTTAGGCGTTAGCTGATGAGTCGACAGGCACGCCAAACCATTCGAGAACAGACACTTCTTGATTGGAAGCAAATAATGTAGTTAGTGAGCTTACTGGCTTACCGGAAAGTTAGGGTGTCGTCCACCCCTGTATAAAGAGCGACGTGCGCTGTCGCATCTATGTAGGCACGTCCTCCCAGTCCTTAGACACGTGTACTCATCTTGTGGACATAACTGCTGAGAGAGTTGTCAATTTTCTTCTCCCTCACTTGATTTGGATCTATACCTCCAGTCCTGAGACATGTATTTCTATCTTGTGGACACCGAGCATTGTGTTTTGACAAGCGAATTGTCGAGAACCTTATTCGGGCTACGAAAGCCAAAACACACTTTTATCATCTTTACAAACTTGTTAAAATCAGGCTAAACTTTCAATGAAATATTGAGGGACTTTAGACCAACAAAGACATGATCGAGAGGACATTATCCCCTTTTAATCCTTTTTAAACCATTTTCTTCTCATGACGTGACATCACCTAGAATACCGTTACTTGTAAAAGCATACTACAATTGCAAAGGATCAATCTGGATTCTTTAGCGCGTTAAGACTAGAAAATACACTTTTATGGCCTTAATAGCTATTTGTCTCAAGCATTTAGCGAATCAAGGACCGTTTCGACATCCTTAAACATTTCTGAAAGATTCTCTATTCTTTGAGAACTTTGCAGAAAAGTCTCGGAGCTATTTCCTCGACTACTTAGATCCTCATCTATTCTACACTCGATCAAAGTGGAGGCTAACTATAAACATCTACTTTTGGCCTCCTGTCTCAAGAGGAAGTGCAACGACAATTAATAAAACCATCTTCATGTTAAATTAACGTGAAGAACACTTATGGATAACTAATTAAATTGCAAGAAAATAAAAATAAGATAGCCTAACCAAAAAACAAAGGCATTAAGGTCCAATCACCTAAGCCCAATCATAATTAGGCTTAAGCTTGAGCTTAAACCCTAAAAATGACGGATTTAGAGGCGCCTAGGTTAAAATTAATGTTGCCTCAGATAAATCCGCTCGCATCTCAATGAGTCACACTGGTCTGGTGCGCCCAATTAAAAAGGTTGCGCGCATCACCAAGTGCAACTTCTAGTGATGCGCTTGCAGAAGATTCAGAATTTTATAAAAAATATGAAATAGAATCTTACCATAATACCGCGCGCAAGATAATCTGTTGTGCTTCCTATAGCAGCACAACCAAATCACTTGCGTTGCTATGTTGTGCGCAACCTATTTAGATGCGTGCGACACCTGCAGCGGCAAAATGCTTAAAACCCTAATTGTATCCATTCCCTTTAAATAGGGGCTTAATACGAGGCTGAAACATACATAAATTAACCTAAAACACTTGCCGAAATCTTGTGAGCTTGTGTGCAACCAAACCCTCTTATCCTAAACACTCATTCCTCTTAATATTTGTTACTACACTGGAGGTTCCCGAACAAGAAGGAGTTCATAAGTGTTCTTAACGAAGATCTAGCAAAGTGAAGTGGTAAATTCCCGAGCACTTAGATAAATTAACTTTATTTTCATTGTTTAAAATAACTTTAATTAATTAGTGTTGTTTGATCACTTTAAATGGAATTCTAATTAATCAATTCCACATAGCATCATGCATTAAATAAGAATAGAATTGAATAATTAATTGTTGAGTGATCACTTAAGACAAGGCGAATCTTTTTTATTTTGTTCTTCTCACGAACTTGAATTAAATAAAGAATAACAACTTTGCAATGTAATTCCTAGGTGATCAATGCGTGTAAATAAAATCAACTAACTTAGTTTTAGGTATCACGTTGCATATATTGTTTGGTAATGAAATTGTGAAAAAGGAAGAGATAGTAGAGGTCGTAACTAAGGCTAGAATACCAATTCCTCCCTAAAAGAAACGTTATTTTAGTACCCTTGCTCCCGAACTCATTTCTGGTACATGTAGACCAATTTAGGCATGTGTAAACTTACAATTCGTGCTAAATATCCCTTGAACTCTACTTGGGATAAAGGCATGAACGAGGTTTATGAATTTTCCTAAATCTCATTGGCGACTCCTACTTGTTTCTTACAAAAAAGCATAATGAGTGTATCATTTCTAATTCAAGGGCTCCTAAATAGTCAGCAATTTAAATCCTAATACACCCTAATAAGTGTAAAGTCCTAGGTTTGTTAAAGGCCATGGGCATATAAGGAGGAAGATCCCCTACGATGGGAACACCCTCCTTATAGTTGGCATACTGTTGTAGAAAACCTAAGGCTGCTTAGTTTGCTCCGACTGGTCTTGTCTCGTTGAGAGGATTGCTTCAGTTTGCTAAATTAGGGCTTGATCAGTCTGATCCCCCGCCTTCTCTTCTTCTTCATCAGAATTATTCTCAATGTTATGTTCTAAGGCCCATTCCTTGAACGAAGTCAGTGCCTGCTCCTTCTAGACCTCAGCATCATACACCGTTGTGGCATACTCATATCCCAGCCGAAGATACTCGAAGTCAGTCCCTTGTTGAACAAGATCCCAAGCTAGTGTCGGGCGGGCCTCAGCGTCTTTCCCATTCTCAGTGACCAGCCAGTATTACTCTTTGGATAGCTCCTCTAGATGCCGGTTCCTCATTTCAACCATCTCAACTTTGAGCCGGTTGTTCTCATCCTTTAGCTAGAGGTTCTCCTTGTCCCCCGCCTCTAAAGCCTTCAGTTCAGACTTAGAATTTTTTAACTCCAACTCTAAGTTGGTGGCTTTAGTGTTGGCTTCCTCAACAGCAGTCGTTAGGGTCTTGATCAGCTCCACCTTTTTCAACTCATGAGCTTTAATTTCTATTTCACTCATTGTGTTTTAATATTGAGCAGATTTGAGAGCATCTTCGGCCCTTTGTTTATCATCATTTACCTCTTCTTGCTTCCGCCTGAATGGGACCTTAAGCCCGTCCACCCTTAGCTTTTTCTATAGAATACAGACGGTAAGTTAGAATTCGGACAAGAAGAGTAAATTACTTAAAATAAATTCTAAGTTACCTCAGTTAGCAGGGCCAGGATCTGGTCGAAGTTGACTACTTGCAGCCAAGGCACTTTGTCCTTCTCCGACCTTGTGAGGGTCCTAAGCATCCGCTTGACATACTGATGGACATTAGACCGGCTGCTAGAGACATCTGCACCACAAGAAGTACTTGGTGAGAGGGCAGCATAGACGACACCTAAGTTGTGTCGGCTGCTAAGTGAATCTTCAGACGGGCTTACTTGAGTCTTGACTCTCATGAATTCAAGCGGCCATGGGGGTTCAAAGCATTTACTTTTACCTTGGTCCTTAGGTTGGGAAGTTCCCCCTTCCCCAACCGCTGCCTTACCAGTTGCAGCTTCGAGTGGCTCGCCATTCTTCCACGTCGTAGAGGCGTCCAACAATTTTGTAGACAGCCCTGAACTTTTTCTCAACTCCTTAAGTACAGTCGGGCCCTTTATACTGATTGTGGGTTGTGTAAGGTTCGGCCGAGCTGAAGAATTTTTTTGGTGTGGGTGTTCTGTCCCCACCTTAGCCGGGGTATTCTAAAACTCATCCCTAGGCAGCTTGAACATCTTGCCGATGGAGCAGGGGATGGGTTTGCTGCAACTCAATAAAACAAGGCAAAGGTGTAACATACGACATATGAGAATAATATATGATAATTAGAAGAAAGCATGGCAGGCGGGCCTTACCCCGTCTTGCTTGGCGTCCAAAGCCACATTTCTCCTTTCTAGCTGCTCCTTCCTCAATTGAGTAGTTGTCTTGGCACGTGTTGAAGGAATTGTGTCTTCGATAAGTTCAATTACTAGAATGGAGATAATAAGTTCGTTCTTTTGGGTCGTCATTATCTGTTGCTAGACTATAATTAATGATCTTTTGGCTAGTCAAATAGTAAAAAGCCCACTATAATGGTTCCTATGAGGTCACAAAAGGGTATTGGGTTAATCAAGTTAGAGGCCCTTTAATGGGCCTTATGAGCAAGTAACTAATCATGAATTGGATTGGGCTAGCATAGTTAGATTAGAGTTAGGATTTTAGGCTTGACATGGACTCTTATTTAGAGATGTGATCTATAAACAAGATCCATTCCTATGGTTGAATAATTAAGTCATAATCAACATACATTAGATTGTAAAATAAGGAAACCAATATCAAAAACCCTAATCCTCTCTCTAACTCACGACTCTCCCCCCCCCCCCCCTTAGAACGTACGGCTGGCTACCCCTAGGTGGCGCGTGTGGTGGTTTGTGGTTGTTTCGTTGCTCGCTCTTCTCCATAGAATGTCAATTGAAGGATTCAATTGCATCTAACTAGCATTAGTGGAGGTCTTAATTTGTGCCCGTGGACTTAGTAGAGGAAACACATATGAGGTTCTTTGTCTCCCTTTGTTCTTGCTCGATCATACGTGGAATCACGCTTCAAAGGTATAAATTCTTATTCTTTATGTGTTATGCATGAGATCTTGGGTTTAGTGCTATATGAATATGATTCATATTTTTTCCGCAATTAATGCCTATAAACTTTTATAGTGGTATCGGTTAGCCTTTTACATGTACATATATTGAATAGTTATTCTTTGATAATCCACAATTTTAATTCAATTATGAGGGAGAATAATTTAATTATGCGACAATTATTATTTTAAATGTGATTTAACATACTGAATCATTAAAAGTTGTTTATTAATTTGCTCCGAATTAGCCAACAATAGACCCGAATTATGCCTAGTATGTTCGAATTTTCGACCCCCCCCCCCAAACCCTAATTTTCGAAAATTTCGAAACCCTAAACCTTAAATTATTAATTTTTTGTTTTTCTTTTGATTTAATTCGTTTACCATGTAATTAATTATTTTAATCTATTTGATTTCATGTTAAATTACAAATTTTTCATGATCAAATTATTTAATTTAAGAGTTAAATAGAATTGGGGATTAAATTTATGAAGAACCTTATTTTGAGATTAAATTATATTTAATTTTGGAATTTAAAGGACTGCATTAAGTTAATTTAATTTTAACAAAAATGTTTTGTTTTAATTAAAATTTTAAAAAAAAGGAAAAATAGGGATCTTGCATGCGCCAACCGTGGCTGGGTGGTGGAGCCACGGCGGCTGCTGCTGCAGGTGGTCCAGAGGGAGGGGCGGGGCAGGGAAGTAGCTTAGGTCAGGGGTGCAGCAAAAGCAGCACCGTGCAACAGTTGCACAGTACTACTGCTGCTGTGATACGTCGTTGTTGTGCAGCGTACACCATATGGTGTACGGCCACCATGGCAGGCTTCGCCTGGCCACACCACGGTGGCTGGCGAATATTTTAAAAAACCATTTTGTTACTATTTTATTTTATTTTATTTTGATAAAATAAGTTTTCAAAATTTAAAAAGGATAAGTTTTGGCAAAATTAAAGGTGTTAATTTTGTTCAGTTTGGATAATTATGGAGCAAAAGATTATATTTGGATAATAATTGATTAAAATAATATGATTATCCCATAATTATTTTAGGATAATAATTGATTTAAAATATTTTGATTGGCTAGGAAATTAGGATAGAATCTCCTAAATTAGTTTGGATAATCATGGGAAATAAATATGATTTATCTTCCATAATTAAAATATGATTTGATTCTATCTCATACCTAAAATAGAATATATGATATTTTATGATTGGTCATGAATAATATGATATATTATCTAATTGTAGTAATTAATTAAAATATGAGATATTTAGGACTCATGTTTCCTTAATTGTGAACATTTGATGTTGCAGTTTAGGAAAGCATGATGAGTGATTTATTATATGGCACTTTATGACATCTGATACTGTTTATTGCTATATATATATAGACTAGTATGTCATATAGATTCTAAATACGATCTGCGCATCGTGACGTATTTTTGTAATCTAAATACGGTCTACGTGCCGTTAAGAATTTTTGTAATTTATTTTATCTTATTTAAGTAGTAGATAGGATAGAATATTTATACAAGTTTCAGTTGGTCCAAGAAGCCAATGGAGTGGAGGCCCAAAGGAACAAAATGGATGAGATCCATGAAGATTCAAGTGGGAGCCTTTTTGCTTTATTAGTTTTCTTAGGACTAAGGGGCCATACTGTGTCATTTTTTTATTTATGCATTAGTATATTATGCATGTTAGATTTTATTGATGCTTGTGATGATGCGCTAGAGTTCACTAAATTGATCATTAACATAACAAATCTAGGTCCCGGTAATATTGAGGTTGATTTTCCGATTAAAAAACCCGATAAACCTTTGATATTTATGATAGATCATACCAAAGCTGGGTGTCATTTGATATCTCGGGAGAGTTAGGGTAAATAAAGTTTTACAATTTTAATTGGTTGTACTCAACAAGGTTACCTGAAGAGTTTAGAACCTTGAAGCAAAGGGTACTAATTAAACATGTGATGATTAATTATTCAAACAAGAATTACAAAAGTTTTAATCGGTAAAGAGTTTACTCACCTTGAAAATGTAATGGTTAATGGTAGGGCCAAAGTCCGGTCAATTATTGCATATATAAAGGGTCTGGGAACACTTAATTCTAATTGGGGTCATTTAATTGAATAAAGTGTTTTAAAGTTACCAAATTTAAATCTCTTATTTTTCTTTAAATTTATTAAACATAATTATTGAACTTTGCCTCGTTTTTTTTTTTGTTTGTAGATGAATAACCTTAACGACAACACTATTTTTCCAACCAAACTTAGTTTAAGGCTGAATCTCAGAAACTTCAAGGAATGGGAAAAGGAATTGAGAAATATTTTCAAGAGCCAAAGCTCGAAGCTCGTTTACATATGCCCAATAAGAGCAGGTATATAGTTGGTTTTACTCCTGAAAGAGTGAAAAGCATGCGAAAGATGTTTCGGATGCAGCGAAAATAAGGAATCTCATATTGGAATCTAATTCAACTTGTTGGAAAAGAAGGTTCAAGAACTATGAGTTGACCAATCTACATGAATGTCTTCGTGCCATCTGTCGAGGTGGCATTGGGGCATTAGGAAGTGGAGGCTTCAACGACTATAATATAAGAGATATCGTTAATTTGATCCCTCAAATTTACTACTCCTGGACTTATAGTGTAAGGTTTGAGACTTACAATATCCATTGTAAGATTATGGCTGAGAAACTCATCCCTGGTCAGTTAGTAAGGACCCATGTCAATGAGCTGATTGGATTACTCAATCAGATGGTTATCCTAGGGAGGTTGTTCGATGATGACTCTGCACATGATACTATCTTATTCTCACTCCACGATGGATTTGATATAGGCAAGCTCATTCATAATGATGAGGGATCGACAGTGACATTATTCAACCTATTAATCAACCATACTGAGGAGTACCTGAAGAAGGGAGGAAGTGAATGCTTCTATTGCAGTAAGTGGTCTTGCCACGCACCAGGGTGTCCCCATGATAAACCAATGAAAACAGAAGGTAAGGAGTTGCCTAATGTTTTAGTTGTTGAAATCAATCTTACCTCCTCTTGAAATTAGGTATTTGATACCGGTTGTGGTGCTCAAATTGTTAATAACATGCAGGGCCTAAAAGAGATTAGAAGGTTAGCGAAAGGGGAAGTCACACTTCGAGTAGGTAATGGAGCAAAAGCTGCTGCACTTGCTATTGGAAACTATCACTTAAGACTTCCGTCTGGTATTATTTTGGTGCTTAATAATTGTTATTATATTCCAATAATTACCAAAAACATTATTTCAGCTCCTGTTTTAGATACTGAAAGTTTTCTTTTGAAATAAGAGACAAATGTTGTTTTACTTCCAAAGGAAATATGTTATATGCTAATGCAAAATTGGTTAATGGTTTGTATGTCTTAGATTATACAACTCATGTTTACAGTATTAATCATAAAAAAGTGAAAAACAAATGAATCAAACCAAACCTGTCTATGGAAGTGTAGGTTAGGTCATATAAACCAATCGTGCATCCAGAAATTACAAAAGGATAGACTCCTAACCTCATTTGATTATGAATCATTTGGGAATTGTGAGTCATGCTTGTTTGGTAAGATGACCAAATCACCTTTTACTTGAAAGGGTGAAAGAGCTAGTGATCTTTTAGGCCTGATACATATAGATGTATGTGGACCAATGAGTTCAAAAGCTAGAGGTCGCTTTAACTACTTCATTACTTTTACTGATGATTTATGTAGGTATGGCTATATCTATTTAATGAAGCATGAGTCGGAATCCTTTGAAAAGTTCAAGAAATTCCATAATGAAGTAAAAAAACCAACTTGGGAGGACATTTAAAGCACTACGATTTGATTATGGTGGTGAATATTTGAGTCAAGAATTTGATGAACATCGGATTAATTGTGGAATACTTTCACAATTAACCCCTCCAGGGACACCATAGTTAAATGGTGTGTCAGAAAGGAGGAATAGGACCGTACTAGATATAGTTTGGTCTATGATGAGCTTTACTGATCTTCACATATCATTTTGGGGATATGCAATAGAAGCAGCTGTGAACATACTAAACAGAAGCCCGTCCAAAGCTGTTGAGAAGACACCATATGAGTTATGGATTGGAAAAGTTCTAAAGTTGTCTTATCTCAAGATTTGGGGTTGTGAAGTCTATGTAAAACGTTTACAAAGCGACAAACTTGGCCCTAAATCAGACAAATGTTTCTTTGTGGGTTATCCCAAAGAAACAAAAGCGTATTACTTCTACAATCACGAAGATAACAAAATTTTGTTGCTCGCAATGATTTCTTTCTATAAAGAGAATTTCGTTCTACAAAGTCAAGTGGGAGTAAAGTAGTTCTCGAATAAATTCGAGACGAGCAACAAATGGATGTGGATAACACCACATCAGAGGCGAGGGCGCATGAGTCGACTAATCATGCGTCAGAGCAAGCTAATTCGACTAGCGAGATTCCTATCGTCCCACTTGAATCTAATTCTTGCGAAAATCTTTAAAGAGTTAAAGAGAACATTTCTATTGTTGCTCGTAGCAACCGTAGGTCTTCCAAAATAAAATAATTTTTTGCGGTTCTGTTCAATGAAGATTCTGAAATCTTCCTATTGGAGAATGAAGAACCCGTAATATACAAGCAAGATTTGGCGAGCCCCGACTCAGATAAATGGCTTGAGGCCATGTGATGAGTGACATTTATGTCACTCTTAGGGAGTAGTTTTAGAGTCATTTTCGTGTTTATTTTATCTTATTTTCCCTTTCTTTCTCTTGTTTTATTTTTAATAAAGTTTCTTGTTTATTTGGTAGTGTTGGAGCGTTTTAGTTTATTTTCTTTATTTTATTAGCTTTAGTTTATTTTCGTATTTTATTTTACATTATTTGCTTGTATAGTTTTTGTTTTATTATTTTTAGTTTAGTTCTATGTCTCTTATTTTCTATTTCATTTTATTTTATTTTATTTTATTTATTCCTATTTTATTTACTTTATTTTATTTGTCTTGGTTTTATTTTATTTCGTCCTTTATTTATTTTCATTTTATTTTATTCTTATTCTTTTTCCCAATTCCTTTCTCGGTTTTGTGTGTAGGGTCCCGGGTTTCATGTCAAGTGAGTTCGGAGTTCGGGGATGAGACAAGTGTGTGCACATTTCCCTGCTTCTAGCTGCCACCTTATCCTTCACCACACTCCTCCTCTCTTTTCCACTTATCCTCCACCACACCAAAACACCAAACTCCCTTGCTTCACGCACCTACCAGCCCACACAGCAATTCCAGCCAACCTTACCACTACCCCCTGTTCTCACGCACACCAGAAATCAAAACCCCCTGCTCCAATTCACACACATTGCGCAACCAACCTCCGCCACCTCTGTTTCCACTCGCAACAACGACAACAATCAGCAGCAACAACAACTAACACAACCCACATCGTCAAAACCCTCTGCTCCAGCATTCCAGCCTTACCACTAACAACACCACTCACCACCAGTCTAACCTTCAACCACCAATTTCCATCCCGCAACATCCCTCACACCAACCGCAAACCAGCAACAGCAGCCACCAATTAACTCCACCTCACCACCGAATCTATAGAGCAGCCCCTGTACCTCCCTCACGCAACAAAGCAGGCATCACCAACCTCCAATTAATTGCAGCAGCTGCACTACTCAACCCACCTTCATCCACCTCGCGCAACCCCGCAACAACCACCAGCCATCACAAACCACCAACCGCAAGCCACCAGCATCAATTACAGCAAAAATCAGAACAAATTGAAAATCAATCAAGTTCGAGCAAACCCATTGAGATGTTCGGCCAAACTTCGAGTCAGAGACTTTGTGGGTTTTGTTATTCGAAGAGGAGTGGTCGAACTACGGGGTTGGTTCGGTCGAACCATGGGTATGTTCGACCACTCCTCTTCGAATAACAAAACCCACAAAGTCTCTGACTCGAATTTCGGCCGAACATCTCAATGGGTTTGCTCGAACTTGATTGATTTTCAATTTGTTCTGATTTTTGCTGTAATTGATGCTGGTGGCTTGCGGTTGGTGGTTTGTGATGGCTGGTGGTTGTTGCGGGGTTGCGCGAGGTGGATGAAGGTGGGTTGAGTAGTGCGGCTGCTGCAATTGGTTGGAGGTTGGTGATGCCTGCTTTGTTGCGTGAGGGAGGTACAGGGGCTGCTCTATGGATTCGGTGGTGAGGTGGAGTTAATTGGTGGCTGCTGTTGCTGGTTTGCGGTTGGTGTGAGGGATGTTGCGGGATGGCAATTGGTGGTTGAAGGTTGGACTGGTGGTGAGTGGTGTTGTTAGTGGTAAGGCTGGAATGCTGGAGCAGGGGGTTTTGACGCTGTGGGTTGTGTTAGTTGTTGTTGCTGCTGATTGTTGTTGTTGTTGCGAGTGGAAATAGAGGTGGCGGAGGTTGGTTGCGCAATGTGTGTGAATTGGAGCAGGGGGTTTTGATTTCTGGTGTGCGTGAGAACAGGGGGTAGTGGTAAGGTTGGCTGGAATTGTTGTGTGGGCTGGTAGGTGCGTGAAGCAAGGGAGTTTGGTGTTTTGGTGTGGTGGAGGATAAGGGGAAAAGAGAGGAGGAGTCTGGTGAAGGATAAGGTGGCAGCTAGAAGCAGGGAAATGTGCACACACTTGTCTCATCCCCGAACTCCGAACTCACTTGACATGAAACTCGGGACCCTACACACAAAACCGAGAAAGGAATTGGGAAAAAGAATAAGAATAAAATAAAATGAAAATAAATAAAGGACGAAATAAAATAAAACCAAGACAAATAAAATAAAGTAAATAAAATAGGAATAAATAAAATAAAATAAAATGAAATGAAATAGAAAATAAGAGACATAGAACTAAACTAAAAATAATAAAACAAAAACTATACAAGCAAATAAAGTAAAATAAAATACGAAAATAAACTAAAGCTAATAAAATAAAGAAAATAAACTAAAACGCTCCAACACTACCAAATAAACAAGAAACTTTATTAAAAAGAAAACAAGAGAAAGAAAGGGAAAATAAGATAAAATAAACACGAAAATGACTCTAAAACTACTCCCTAAGAGTGACATAAATGTCACTCATCAAATTCCCCCAAGCTAAACCTTTGCTCGTCCTCGAGCAAAGCTAAGGCAAAAGAGAACAAGATGGAATTATTAAAGGCAAAAGAAACAAAATAGAAACAAAGAGAAAGAATGTACACTAACTCACTGTCGTAGGAATCACGGATGCATTTAGCGTATGCATCAAGCCCTTTAAACCCCTATGTCGCCAAAGAGGACGAGTAAGCTCTCGTGAGGGTTTCCTAAGAGGTTTAACCCACAACTCTCGACAAAAACCAAGGCAAGGCAACAAAAGGAAAAAGGAAAAGGAACACTAAGAGAAAAAGCGAAACACAAGCTCATGTATGGACAAGAAATAAGGACGAGTACTAATGAATGCAAACCTTTCTAAATGGACAAATGTATGCAAGTTCCAAGATGTCAATGGTTGATTGAAACATAACACATGCTAAGCATAGAGAACTACTTAGGACTCAATCCACCCTAGCCCCAACCAATCGGGCCACGTTCTCTCCACTAGCTTCAAATCAACCCTTAAGCTAGCTTCTCAAGATTCCACAAAGGAACCGGAAAAAGATAAAGAAATGAAAAACTTTGAGAAGGTAATCCCGACGTCTCAACTATGCATACTCTTTCCATAGATTTGAAGTCTATCTCCCTCCACCGTTCTTTTGACCTAAACCACTAGAGTCTAAGGGTCTTTTTATTGGTTGTAACGTAAGGCTAAGGGTTAAGGCGGGGTAAAAATTTAAAATTTGGTTATAATTCCTAAGTGAAGCAAAAAGTGCGGCCGACACTCAAAAATAACTCAAGAATTCACTAAATATCAAGCAAAAGTACCACTAATGCCATTCCCCCAAGCTTATTCAACACAAACACACAAAATATACAAAATGAAGGAACGATCCCCCAAGCTTGAACAAAGCATTGTCCTCAATGCTTAAACTAGGGAAGAAAACGAAACCATCGAAAATATTTTTGTTGTTTTTGTTTCTTTTCCAATTTTTTTCTCTTTTTTTTTTTTTAACTTTATTCACTGTCCTTGCCTTTTTTAATTTTGGACGGCTTTTTCTTGAAACTTCACTTGATTTTCATAAATTTGCATATTTCCTTACAAGCTCAACTCTAACCAAATCTCAAAGTGCTTCTTGTTTATAATCAACAAATCAAAACTTAAACCTCACATGCCAATGCTTCACTAACTAAGAGGTTGGTAAACATAGGCCATTAGGTTTGTAATGTGGTTTAAACAAGAGCGGGAAACATAAGGCTCAAATTGGTTAGCAAGTAGGTTTATGCAAAATAGAAAATCAAATTTGTAACAAAACAAAAAGAAGATAAAGAAAAAAAATGAGAAAGAAGTGCCCTTTTCCTCCCCTAGAGTGCTTCGGTCACGATCTTGGGAGCTATAAGTCAAAACAAGGATCAAGACATGCATAGCTAAGGATCCAAATGCGCCACACAACAAAGTGATGAAGGCTAGAACAATGATACCTCACACGGGATTATAACGAAGCAAATACCAACTAGGGGTGCCAAATCCACTATAGAGAGCAACACCATCTTACCACATACCCGTGAACTAGGGCTTCATGGATTCCTAAAAGTTCTTAACCCGGCTACCTTAGCATGTAATATCCTAGAGTCAACCAATGACACTCTCAAATCGTGCACACATTAACCACTTATGAAGAAAGGCATTCAAGAGTAAACAAATCCAAAAGATATAATGTCCAATTAAGAAAAAACAAAACACAATTTTGCTAAACTTGCCTTGAAGTAAACAAAAATCTTTTTGGATTTTCCAAAAGCATGAAAAACATGGAAATGCATATACTCACGGGCATGGCATTTATGAATCAACATCCCACCAAACATGATAGAATACCCTCCCCCAAGCTTGAATGAAACCAAGCTTTCAAATCATAAACAATGAAACCAAGGAGGGGAATTCAAGGAAAAATTAATCCAACATTACCAACACATGATCTTCAAGTCACAATAAGTAAGAGAGAGAAGGAAAAGAAGGATATTACCGGATATGGGATAAATGCAAAATCACACAAAAAAAACCCGAAATAACCTAATATGAGCCATAATCTCTACAAATAAGGCTTGAATTCCACATGATAGGTAAGTTGAGGCACATTTCCTTGATTCTTGATCATCACCAATGCGCAAGAGTATATCAAGTTGTGTACCTAGCAAGGAACACAAACACGTCCATGTGAGAAAATCTAATCTAAAAACAAAAGAAAATGAAAGCAATAAAACACGGGTTACTTCCCGCAAAGGCTTGTTTAACGTCCAAGCGAGACCGCTCTAGGAAATAATAATTCAACGCACGCAAGAGCTTGTCAAATGCACTACTACACATTTCATGGGGGTGTAAATAGGCAAATGACGGAATAAGAACGTGCAACAAAATCATTGTACGCAAGTGAAGAGGGAGATGCCAAAAGAAAGAAGAAGAAGGATCGAAAGGAAACTCAAGAAAGTAAGAAGTAGAAGAAGGAAAAGAATAGTGGAAAGAAAAGGAAAAAGGCAAATCCTCATCACATAATTTTTGGTTGACAAAATTCCTCTCTTCCTCAATGATGATGGAATGAGGGACATGAAAATCATCCATAGAGGGCGGCTTCCCAATAGGTTGTTTGAGATAGGAAGGGAGAGAAGTAGGGTAAGGAAGGATGTGGTCGAACCTTAGAGAAAAAGGGGTATGAGAAACGGGAAAAGGGGTAGCTACTCCCTCACCACAAGGTCTCACATCACCAATGAGGTCATGAAAATCAATCATAGCATCCTCAAATGAAGGGCACTCACGATCTACACCTCCCTCAAGCTCAAAAACTCCAAGGGAGTCAACCTTATCCTCCTTTTCACCACAATAGACAACCTTTCCTTCAACTATCTCAAAACCCAAGGTCCCAAAATCGTGCATGAATGGAGGTAGATTCATCTCAAACTCATCTAAGTCCCAAGAAGTGTTCTCGATGAAATCATCCAATAATATATAAGTCCTCATATGACTCTCGAAAAATATGTGGGACATTACCTCAAAAGAGTCTATATACTCATAGATTGAAGGGTCACAAACATACACTTGAGACTCATCAAGATGGGAAGAAGGATTAGGATTTTCAAAATCAACACTCTTTTCATTTTCAACTCCTTCACCATCACTCGAATGCTCTCTAATGGGATCCTCACTCATATGGGGAAGAGAAGAAGAAGGAAGGGCATTTTCTTGAGAGTTGGCTAGTTGGAGAATTTGGCTCTCAAGCATCTTCATTCTAGCTTCCGTCTCCCTATTCTCAACTTCCCTCATCTCGTTATACTTCTCCATCATCTCCATTATCTTCATTATCTTCTCTTCCTTCAAACTTTCCATAGAATTACCCTCATAAAAGGACTCAGTAGAAGCATAAGGGAAATCATTTGAAGACATGTAAGAACAAGAAGATGAGGAGGAAGGATCATTCACATTATAAACATGAGCATCATCATATTGGGGAGAGGGGGCATAATCAAGCAAATGAGATTCATCATCAACAATAGGAGATAGAGATTTGAAATCACTTGTACTAGGTTCACAAATAGGATCACAAGACAAATCATGGGGATGCATGCCACTAATAAAACTATTATCACATTGAGAATAAAAATTAGCAACATTACATGCCCTATTGCGTACTTCCTTAGCAAACCGTACAAAAAAGCTCCAAGCACTATGAACCGATAATGCTTGAAATTCGCCATTAAACCTACTTTCAACTTCATATCTCGTTTGTTCATTCATGCCATAGTAACAAATCTCACAAGCTTCACAAGGATTACAACCATTATAGTTCAAAAACCCCACAAGTCTATGGAAGTAGACATAAAAAGGCTCATCATCATATTGAGGAAAAGAAAAATGTGCCATTTTTCAAAAACAAAACAAAGAGAAAAAAAACAAATCAAAAGAAATATATACAATGGACTAGTCTCAATAAGATAACATAACGGTAATGGAAGCCGTTCCCCGGCAACGGCGCCAATTTGACAAGGGAATAAACGCGTCGTCAATTGTCTATCCCTAGATCAAATACAATTTATACAACCTAAACAAACCTAATACGAGTACAAGGCAAGCATAGGGGTCGAACCACAGAGAACAGTAAACACCACCAAATGTCATCGACAATTAAGCTAGTCCGGAATAGGGGATAAATAAACTAAAGTCTAAAAATGCTAAAACAAGAAATAAAACATTAAGGCACCAAGGGAAATGGGTAGGCGAAGTTGACGCTTGACCATACAATAACAAAGTAGCATATCAATGGTAAACTAAACATGCATGAATACCGAAGTAAAGGGTCCAATCTAGCCGCCTTCCGGGGTCAATTGGCTTCTCCTAACATAGCCTCTATGTTTCCACATTAGAACCATATACTAGGAGGTACTATTAAATAACAATCGATAGTAATGAATCTCAACTAAGTCAACTTCCGTTACTTGTTAGTAAAGACTCACCTTTGATCAACTAACAATGTGCACTTGCAAGAAAGACCAAAGAATATCAAGCATGCAAAGACTTTAATCACCATTAACATAACCCCAACATTAAAAGCATGAACAATTAGCAACTACACCATCCCCACCCTTGGCTAGGTGACTACTCACAAATCATGTTGAAAACAATATCAATCATCAAATCAATAAGCATCAACATGATTAATAAGCAAAGAAGAAAAATAAAAGCAAATAAACAAAATCAAGAACAAAGGTAAAGAGAAAGAGTAAGAAATTTCTCATTAATTGAAGATGAAGGTCTACAAAGGATTGAACAAGCTCCTTCTTCAAAATCCAAGTTCATTAATGAAGAAAACCTCACTTTCTCTCTCTACCAATGAAGACTAACCCTAACCTAACCTAAAACTAAAAACTAATTAGAGAGAGGAATAAATAGTTATTCAATGTTTGTTCTAATTACCCCAAAATTGGGTATTTATACTAAGCTAATAAAACTAGGAAAAAAAGAGAAAAATAAAAGAAGGAAATAAAATAAAGAAAGAAAAGGAAATAAAAAGAAAAGAAAATAAATGAAAAGAAAAACAAAAGAGAAAAGAAATAAATAAATAAAGAAAAGGAAATAAAAATAAAAGAAAAAGAAAAAAAAAACAAAACAAAACCAACCAAAATCCCCAAAAGAAAAAAAACATCAGACCCCCCGATTTCCCTCTTCTTCCTCGAAATTGGCTGCTTCAAGAACTCCATTGAAACGCACCACCATCACCACCGTTCATCAACTATCATCATCAAATCGAGGCCGTTCATCTTCATTAAAAGCCATGTGCATAGCTCGTGAAGCGGTTCGGTCGAACCATGGGTTGGTGCGGCCGAACTACGGGGTTGGTTCGTTCGAACCATGGGTATGTTCGACCACTCCTCTTCGAATAACAAAACCCACAAAGTCTCTGACTCGAAGTTCGGCCGAACATCTCAATGGGTTTGCTCGAACTTGATTGATTTTCAATTTGTTCTGATTTTTGCTGTAATTGATGTTGGTGGCTTGCGGTTGGTGGTTTGTGATGGCTGGTGGTTGTTGCGGGGTTGCGCGAGGTGGATGAAGGTGGGTTGAGTAGTGCGGCTGCTGCAATAGGTTGGAGGTTGGTGATGCCTGCTTTGTTGCGTGAGGGAGGTACAGGGGCTGCTCTATGGATTCGGTGGTGAGGTGGAGTTAATTGGTGGCTGCTGTTGCTGGTTTGCGGTTGGTGTGAGGGATGTTGCGGGATGGCAATTGGTGGTTGAAGGTTGGACTGGTGGTGAGTGGTGTTGTTAGTGGTAAGGCTGGAATGCTGGAGCAGGGGGTTTTGACGCTGTGGGTTGTGTTAGTTGTTGTTGCTGCTGATTGTTGTTGTTGTTGCGAGTGGAAACAGAGGTGGCGGAGGTTGGTTGCGCAATGTGTGTGAATTGGAGCAGGGGGTTTTGATTTCTGGTGTGCGTGAGAACAGGGGGTAGTGGTAAGGTTGGTTGGAATTGCTGTGTGGGCTGGTAGGTGCGTGAAGCAAGGGAGTTTGGTGTTTTGGTGTGGTGGAGGATAAGGGGAAAAGAGAGGAGGAATGTGGTGAAGGATAAGGTGGCAGCTAGAAGCAGGGAAATGTGCACACACTTGTCTCATCCTCGAACTCCAAACTCACTTGACATGAAACCTGGGACCCTACACACAAAACCGAGAAAGGAATTGGGAAAAAGAATAAGAATAAGAATAAAATAAAATGAAAATAAATAAAGGACGAAATAAAATAAAACCAAGACAAATAAAATAAAGTAAATAAAATAGGAATAAATAAAATAAAATAAAATAAAATGAAATAGAAAATAAGAGACATAGAACTAAACTAAAAATAATAAAACAAAAGAACGGTGGAGGGAGATAGACTTCAAACCTATGGAAAGAGTATGCATAGTTGAGACGTCGGGATTACCTTCTCAAAGTTTTTCATTTCTTTATCTTTTTCCGGTTCCTTCGTGGAATCTTGAGAAGCTAGTTTAAGGGTTGATTTGAAGTTAGTGGAGAGAACGTGGCCCGATTGGTTGGGGCTAGGGTGGATTGAGTCCTCATTAGTTCTCTATGCTTAGCATATGTTATGTTTCAATCAACCATTGACATCTTAGAACGTGCATACATTTGTCTATTTAGAAAGGTTTGCATTCATTGGTGTTTGTTCCTATCTCTTGTCCAAATATGAAATTGTGTTTTTTTTTTTTTTTTTTATGTTTCTTTTTCTTTTCTTTTTTATTGCCGTGCCTTGGTTTTTATTTAGAGTTGTGGGTTAAATTCTTAGGACACCCTCACGAGAGCACACTCGTCCTCTAGGGCGATCTAGGGGTTTAAAGGGCTTGTCATTAGTTGCTAAAAGTGACCGTGATTCCTACGAAAGTGAGTTAGTGTACATTCTTGTCTCCTTTAGTGTTCTAGCTTTGCTTGAATAAATCATTCTCCTTCTCCCGTGTTCATGTTAATTTGCTCGAGGACGAGCAAAAGGTAAGCTTGGGGGAGTTTGATAAGTGACTTTTATGTCACTTTTAGGGTATTTATCGAGTCGTTTCTCGGCTTATTTTCCCAATAATTTAACCTTATTTGTCCTTTATTTCTTTTAGTTACTTATTCTCGTCTTTTATCTTTATTTCGAGTATTTTAGTAGTTTTTAATAGTTTTTAGTTTATTTTCTTAATTTATTTAATTTATTTTATTTTCTTTGTTCTTATTTTAAGTTTTTAGTTCTTGTTATTTAATATGTTCCTAGTTTCTTTTATCTTCTTATTTTATTTTATTTTCATATTTGTTTTACTTTATTTTATTTAATTTCTTTTGATTTTATTTTTAAGTTTATTTTATTTTATTTTGTCTTTTGATAATGCCCTCGTGTTTTTGTTGTAGGTCGAGTTTGGTGTTTCGGGTTTTAAAGTCGTGTTCGAGTTCAAAGTCCGGGATTCGAGGCACAAATTTGTTCTAAAGCTGCTGCCCTGTTGCTGCCAGCTTAAACTACACCACCCTCCCTCATTACCCTTCACCACACAACACCACCTCACCTCCCCTGCTGCTCCCTGCTTTCCACTCACAAATCACACACAACCGCAACACACACCAACAGCAACTGCAACATCAACAACAGCCACACACACCAATACCCAACCACCGCACTTCACCCAACAAAACCATCACGTAACTCCACCACTCACAGCCACCAATTCACCAATAACAACAACACCATCACGCACTCCCCTGCTCCCACCAGCCACAACGCCAACAACCACAAAAACCACCTCCAATTCTTCTCAATCAACCTCCCTCAACCAATTACAGCAGCCCGCAATTCACCTCACAACAGCCTGCTTTACACCCGCAATCAGCCGCACCTAAACCAGCAACAATTAAGCAACCATTTCGCACAAGCAATTCGGCCCCTCAATTAAGCAAATCAGAACAAATTGAAAATCAATCAAGTTCGAGCATACCGTTTGTGGTTCGATCGAACTTCGAGTCAGAGACTTTGTGGGTTTTGTTATTCGAAGAGGAGTGGTCGAACATACCTATGGTTCGACCGAACCAACCCCGTAGTTCGGCCGCACCAACCCACGGTTCGACCGAACCGCTTCACGAGACTCGCACATGGTTTTTAAAGAGGGTCGATTGGCCTCGATTTGATGATGATAGTTGATGAACGGTGGTGATGGTGGTGCGTTTCAATGGAGATAGAGCAGCCATGAATTGGGAAGAGGGGAAAATCGGGTAGCTGATGTTTTAGGGGGATTTTGGTTTTTATTTTTCTTTTTCTTTTTCTTTTATTTTTATTTCTTTTCCTTTTCCTTTTCTTATTTTTTTTCTCTTTTATTTCTTTTCTATTTTATTTTCTTTTTATTTCGTTTCTTTCTTTATTTTATTTCCTTCTTTTATTTCTCTTTTTCTCCTAGTTTTATTAGCTTAGTATAAATACGCAATTTTGGGGTAATTAGAAAGAACATTGAATAACTATCTATTCCTCTCTCTAATTAGTTTTTAGTTTTAGGTTAGGTTAGGGTTAGTCTTCATTGGTAGAGAGAGAAAGTGAGGTTTTCTTCATTAATGAACTTGGATTTTGAAGAAGGAGCTTGTTCAATCCTTTGTAGACCTTCATCTTCAATTAATGAGCAATTTCTTACTCTTTCTCTTTACCTTTGTTCTTGATTTTGTTTATTTGCTTTTATTTTTCTTCTTTGCTTATTAATCATGTTGATGCTTATTGATTTGATGATTGATATTGTTTTCAACATGATTTGTGAGTAGTCACCTAGCCAAGGGTGGGGATGGTGTAGTTGCTAATTGTTCATGCTTTTAATGTTGGGGTTATGTTAATGGTGATCAAAGTCTTTGCATGCTTGATATTCTTTGGTCTTTCTTGCAAGTGCACATTGTTAGTTGATCAAAGGTGAGTCTTTACTAACAAGTAACAGAAGTTGACTTAGTTGAGATTCATTACTATCGATTGTTATTTAATAGTACCTCCTAGTATATGGTTCTAATGTGGAAACATAGAGGCTATGTTAGGAGAAGCAAATTGACCCCGGAAGGCGGCTAGATTGGACCCTTTACTTCGGTATTCATGCATGTTTAGTTTACCATTGATATGCTACTTTGTTATTGTATGGTCAAGCGTCAACTTCGCCAACCCATTTCCCTTGGTGCCTTAATGTTTTATTTCTTGTTTTAGCATTTTTAGACTTTAGTTTATTTATCCCCTATTCCGGACTAGCTTAATTGTCGATGACATTTGGTGGTGTTTACCATTCTCTGTGGTTCGACCCCTATGTTTGCCCTTGTACTCGTATTAGGTTTGTTTAGGTTGTATAAATTGTATTTGATCTAGGGATAGACAATTGACGACGCGTCTATTCCCTTGTCACCATGAAGTCCGAAATGGAATCAATGTCTAAAAATGTTGTGTGGACCCTAGTAGACTTACTTGATAGGGTAAAACCCATTGGTTACAAATGGGTCTAGAAGATTAAAATAGACAAGGATGGAAATTCCTACATCTATAAAGCAAGACTAGTTGCAAAAGGGTTTAAACAGATTCATGGTATTGACTAGTTTCACAACTAGTAATTCTTAAGTCCATTTGGATTCTTCTAGCGATTGCTGCATTTTTCGAATACGAAATTTGGTAGATGGATGTCAAAACCGCCTTCTTGAATGGGTTCTTGACGAAGGAAGTGTATATGACACAACCTGAGGGTTTGAAGATAAAAAAAATTCCTAGAAGGGTATGCAAACTTCAGAAATCCATTTATGGATTGAAGCAAACATCCAGGAGTTGGAATCTTCGTTTTGATGAGGCGACCAAACAGTCTAATTTTCTCAAAAGCGAAGAGTAACCTTGTGTATACAAGAATTCTAGTGGGAGCATCGTGGTTTTCTTAGTCTTGTATATAGATGACACATACTACTCATGGGAAATGACATACCAATGCTTGAATCAGTCAAGGAATGGTTGAAGAGTTGTTTTTCCGTGAAAGACTTGGGTGACGCTGAGTATATTTTGGGAATCAAGATCCATCAAGACAAGTCTCAAAGGATGATTGGACTAAGTCAAGAGACTTATATTGACAAGGTTCTCAACAGGTTTGAGATGACAGGATTTCTCCCCATGTCCCATGGCATTACGCTCAGTAAATCTCAATGTCCGATTATGCCAGACGAGATGAGATGTATGGCTATCATACCTTATGCTTCGGTAGTAGGATCAATTATGTAAGCCATGATTTGTACAAGGCCATATGTTGCATATGCTCTAAGCATGTGTAGCAAGTTTCAGGAAAATCCAGGTGAAGCACATTGGACAGCTGCCAAAAACATCCTTAAATACTTGAGAAGGACAAAAGGAATGTTTCTAGTATACGGCGGCGAAGATGAGTTGGTTTTCAAATGCTATACGGATGCAAGTTTCCAAACGGACAGAGATGATTTTATATCACAATTTGGGTACATTTTCTGTCTGAATGGAGGAGCAGTGAACTGGAAGAGTTCGAAGCAAAGCACTGTCGAGGACTCTATGACAGAATCAGAGTATTTGTCTATTGTTGAATCAGATAAGGAAGTTATTTAGATAAAGAAATTTCTGACTGAGTTGGACATTGTACCAAGTGCTCAGAAAGGAATTGAGTTGCATTGCGACAACAATGGCACCATTGCTCAACCAAAGGAGCCAAGGTCTCACTTTAAATCCAAATACGTTGAGAGGAACTATCACCTCATTCGAGAGATTGTTGGCAGAGGAAATATCAAGATGTGCAAAGTTCATACGGATGAGAATATCGATGATCCTCTTACTAAACCCCTTCCATTGCCTAAGCATGAGAAACATGCTAGTGCAACTGGATTGAGGCACATGATGTAATTTAAGTTGTATTTGTTTTTGGAGAGAAACTTATTACATATGTAATACATTAATTTGCAGAATAATGTTTAATAAGAAATTTATTATTTTTCTTATTTAAGGAAAATTTTTAAATTACCACCCAAAAATGTAACCATTTTGGAATTAACCACCCGTTTAATTTTTTATTTTAAATTACCACCCCTTAAATTAAATAAATGCTCAGATTACCACCCATTTCAAAAATCCGGTGAATTTTCTATGAATGGGCCCCACCTAACGCTTATATTGACCATTTTGATTGATTTTTTCCCCGATTTTTCTCTTTAAAAAGTTGTCCTAACTTCAATTCACATTTCCTTCACCAAATTCTACCCTAATTATAGTGAAATTTGGTAGAATTTGGTGAAGGAAATGTGAATTGAAGTTAGGAGAGCGTTTTAAAGAGAATAAGCAGGGAAAAAACCAGTCAAAAGGGTTAAAATAAGCATTAAGTGGGACCCGCGGACAGAAAATCCACCAGATTTTTAAATAGGGTGATAATCTGAGCATTTATTTAATTAAAGGGGCGGTAATTTAAAATAAAACATTAAACGGGTGGTTATTTAAAAAATGGTTACATTTTTGAGTGGTAATTTAAAAATTAACCCTTATTTAATTATGGTTTTTAATATTAAATTAAATGTCCAAAATAATTATGGATTGATGGGCTTATCAAGTTGATGACCTGGTGAACGGAACCCCACATGTGAACTAAATTCAAATATTATTTAATTTCCTAGTTCAAAATCATTAAAGTGGACATAAATGATTTCAATTAATGAACTGGAATTTAAGATTGATTGGATACCACAGTTTCATGGACTATAGGAGCGTAGTGATGCTCGGTCAATCACATGGATATGCAAGAATGATGCATGATCGAACTATAGACCTACTTTGAAGTTCAAGCATAGAGATTCCGGATATATTAGTGGATTCCTTTGACATGAGTGGTACATTGATATCATTCAATGATTGATATAATTGTTTACACTCAGACGTCTACAAGTAATTAATGATTATAAATGGTGTTTCCTGGTTAGTTCATGAGTTGAGTGGGAGCTTTGGTTGCTACAAGATTGGATTGAGTTGACCTATTTAATTAGGAATATATCTTGGCCCCTTTAAGAGGGAGAATTCAGAAAATGCATGGCCGTGCTCAAATTGATTAAATAGTAATCATTTATTTTGTAATTCTAACTTAGATTTCAAGAAAAGATTTGTATATTAATATGATCTCAACATGAGATTCAATCATATTACCAAATCAAAACACATTGACTTTAGGAATTTAATTTGAATATTGCGCACTTGTGTCAGACAAGTGGGAGATAGTTAGAATTGTGTTTTCGATAAATGCAACTACTAGATATATCAAGGATCACTATTATGGAGATAATAAGTTCGTTCTTTTGGGTCATAATTATCTGTTGCTAGACTATGATTAATGATCTTTGGGCTAGTCAAATATTCCAAAGCCCACTAGAATGGATACTATGAGGTCACACAACAAGGGTATTGGGTTAAGCAAGTTGGAGGCCCATAATGGGCCTTATGAGCAAGCAACTAATCATGAATTGGATTGGGCTGGCGTAGTTAGATTAGTGTTAGGATTTTGGGCTTGACATGGACTCTTATTTAGAGATGTGATCTATAAATAAGATACATGCCTAGGGTTAAATAATTAAGTCATAATCAACATACAGTAGATTGTGAAACAAGGCAACCAATCCCAAAAACCATAATCCCCTCTCTAACTCACGGCTCTCTCTCTCTCCCCCCCCTTAAACCGTACGTCCGGCTACCCCTAGGTGGCGTGTGTGGTGGTTCGTGGTGATTTGTGGTTTGTTCGTTGCTCGCTCTTCTCCGTAGAAGGTCAATTGAAGAGTTCAATTGCAACTAACTAGCATTAGTGGAGGTCTTAATCCGTGCCCGTGGACAAGGTAGAGGAATCACATTTGAGGTTTTTTGTCTCCCTTTGTTCTTGCTCGATCATACGTGGAATCGCGCTTCAAAGGTATAAATTCTTATTCTTTATGTGTTATGTATGAGATCTTGGGTTTGTTGCTTTATGAATATGATTCATGGTTTTTCTACAATTAGTGCCTATAAATTCCTACAAGTGTGTTGTTAGCATCCACAATTTCCAAAGCTTCTTTTGCAGACGAAAACGGATTGGTGAAGGGTGTCATAAATGACACCCATTTGATGAGCATTTAGGTTGTTTTCTTCCTCTTTTCATAGCATTCATGCTTAATAAATGCCTAGTTTGATTCATTTCGTACTAGTTTTACCTTTCCTCTGTTAATTTATAGCTTTTATTCATTTTGTTGGTTTTTCTACTCTTTTCTCCTTTATTTGTTCTATTTTCGTGGTTTTAGGTATTGTACGAGGTTCGGGTCTTGATATTGGTGAATTACTAAGGTGGGAGATGCTTTTGGAGCAAGCTCATGGCAATTGGAAAGCTCAAGATTCAAAGAAGTGGATTCTCCAAGTTATAGCTCTTGCGCTCTTAAGTCGTGCTCTCATGAAGATGGGGTGTTGAACCCATAATCAAGTGCTTATGGGACTGCCTCTCTTAGTGTTCATCATCATCATAATCGTGCGACCTTAGAGAATGCACTGATAGGCCGTCGTCAAGCCTACCAAAGATAAAGTCCTATCTTAGTCTCACTAGCTAATAGCAAGGGTAAAAAAGGGTCGAACCCAAGAGAGGCGTTGAATCAACCACCGAGATACTACCGTTTAAACAAGCTAAATGAAGTCGAAATTAGTTTGGCTTTATGTAGCATGTACTAATTCAAATCAACTAATACTAAGGGATGATTAACAATATTTAGAGAATTCTAAGGCTTGGGATATACCACTCAATTTCGTCACAAATCACAATTAGCAGGTAGCAAACAATGGTAATTTGAGGGGATAATATAGGGGAAGTCATCTAAAGCACCCAACTACTCTCTCAAGCTAGAGGGATTACTCGAATCATGAATACAACCTACTCTCGTGGTTACAAAGCATAAAACAAGTATTAAAGCATAATCACGATGACAAAAACATTCTCTTGACTGGAAATTCCTATTCTCATGGCATTTCAAGTCAATTAAGCATAAGGGAGCTAACTCAAGTTCATCTCTCGATCCTTCGTTGAGAAAGCTTAGATAATAGTTCTAGCAATGGCCATATACAAGAACTAAGCAATTAAACCACTTAAGCTCAACTAATTAACACCCAACAATTACCAAATTAACACATGCAACAAGTACAAGTGACTACATTGAGGGTTTTACCCAAACCCTAGAAAATTAGACTACTCACAATCATTGGAGATTAAAGCAATTAAGGATTTCAAGTAACTCATGAACAAGAATCAACTAAAGATTAAGCTAAATAACAATCTAAGCATACAAGAATTAATCAAGATAATTAACAATCAAAGCAATTAAAATGGAAGAGAGGAGTGAGAAAATGTTACTAGAAGCTTCAACTTGAATATCAATGGTGGAACTTATCTTCTACAATGATTGAGAATGAAACTTCCAAGCTAATAATTATAATCTAACTAATGATTTGGGAATATTTGTGTTTCTACAATTGCAAACTAAGAGGAAGCACTAAAAACTTGGATGCCGTACAAATGAGCTCAAGGGGTTATTTATAAAGACCCCCAAATAAAAAGGACGGAGAAAACAAGAGTCGGGCATGGCTACAAGTCAGCACGGACGTGCTGAGGTTGGCACGGACGTGCAGCTATAACTGCACGGACGTGCTGAGGTTGGCACGGACGTGCACCTGGGAGGTAGAAGGTACTGTTTTGGCCAGGGCTTCCTGCACGGACGTGCCAAATATGGCACGGACGTGCAGGCCTTGTTCAGTAGAATCAGTTTTGAAACTGATTTGGGCTGAGCAAACTGCACGAACGTGCAGGATCAGGCACGGACGTGCTGAATATCCTGCACGGACGTGCTGAGCTCTGCACGGACGTGCAGGCCTTGAAAGCTGTAGGCAGTAGCTTCTGGTCATGCTGAAACACTTCTGCACGGACGTGCCATACTTTGCACATCCGTGCAGACTCTCTAAGGCCTTTATCTTCACTTTTCTTTGATTTTGCTCCATTGTTTTGGCTTCTAACCTCGGTTTATCATCCAAATGCCTCAAATGGTCGTCTTTGAACCTAAAAACCCAACAAAAACACTAACAACCCGTGAAGCAAGGGATACACAAAAGTTGAACAAAAATAGAGTAAAAGTGAACCAAAATGCCAATATACCAAGTAAACAAGGTTCGAAATCACTCTAAAATCGTATCAAATAACAAGTTATCAAATCCCCCCAAGCTAAGCTTTTGCTAGTCCTCGAGCAAAACAAACATGTCAAATCAAGAAGGAAGATTACTTGCTAATGATCAAACCAAGGAAAGATACTTAAAGAGAAAACACAAACATAAATCTGCATGGAAAGAACCATAAACACTTTTAGCACAAGTGAAAAGCAATTTAAACCCCTTAGTCGCCTAAGAGGACGAGTTTTTATCTCGTGAGGGTTTCCCTTGAGCTTAACCCACAACTCACAAAAACCATGCCAAAATTGTCAAAAACACATCATCATCAACAAGGTGATCAATACACACCAAAACCAGTTTTTTTATTGCCCAAGTCAACTCATCGGGATATAAATCACAAGCAAGACAAGTGAGCGACTTCCAAGAATTACCGATCATACAAATGTGCACATGAGTTGGGGGTAGAGAGGAGAATTAAGCAAGGTTGCACTAAGATACTTCCTTATACCTTTTACTAGTTCATTAGAGCACGTCTAGATATTCCAAAGTTGCAAAAAGCCCTCTTTCGGTTATAAAATCTCAAAATGCAAGTCCACCTCCAAAAATGCACTCCCAAGCCCTTTCAACTACGCTCTAATTCGGAAATTTACACAAGAAACATCAAAATAGAAAGCGTGTGGGAGGCATCCACAAATTGACCTCTAGAGAAGAAAAAGTGAAAACTTTGAGAAATTTGGAGGAGTTTTTGATCTCCTTTTCTTTTTCTATTTTTTTTTCTTTTCTTTTCTTTTTTTCTTTTTTTTAACATTCATTGACCTCGCCTCTTTTAACCGTGAGCGGCTCTTTCTTTTATTCGATACATGTGGCTTATTATGCCACTTATTACACAAGATACAAATAGAACCAATTCCCTAATAGAGTTTCATTTTGGGGGAGGAGGGGAGGAACATCAAGGGCACAAGGGACCGCAATTCGATTCAAACATATCCTTCTTTGGGAAAATTTAACAATATCCTATACTAGACGTGCAATTGAGCATTCATCGGTTTTCATTTCATATACTCTAATGCAATCAAGATTAATAAGCCTCTAAATGACCCCAACTCTTGCACACACCCTTCTAAAAGAAATTTTACTCATCACTCAAGAGTCAAGCAAGCAAATCATATAAGCATCGTCATTTGAGTCTCATCCAAGGGCCATTTTTCCATTTTTTTTTTAAGGTTACTAGAAAGCAAGAATAGATAAAAAGTTAAGAAAACTAAGCTAATCATAAAAAAAAAATTGAAGCACAACTATACATCTAAATAAATAAAGAGAGAATTGAAGAGAAGTATTCACATATTAAGAGATTTGGATTTAGGGTGTTGGATTTCTAAGGGAGCAAATTTGGATGTTTAGGGGTTTGGATGTTAGGGGAAGGAACAAACAACATGCAAAGTTAATACCAACAACAACATACAAGAACCAACATATGAACCAAAGAGAAAGACTCCCCCCCAAGCTATCATAAACATTTTCCCCAATGTTAAAACAATTAAAGCACAAGAAGGGGGAGAAAGAGAACTAACTCATTGGCTCGGGCCTCCTTGGGAGCTTGAGCCCCCGGGGTACCAATGTCAGCAGACGTTCCGGAATTCACCCAATTCCGATCGAAGATCCTCAAAGTTTGTCCTCATATTGTCGTAGGAGGACCTCTTGTCTTCGTGAGACTTTCTCATAGTCTCGAACTCGGTGGACATGCGGTTGAACCCAACATTCATCATTTGCATTTGTTGCTCGAAGGAAAGGGGTGGGTTGCCCTTACCCATTCCTTGACCTTGGTACCCTTCTTGGTACCCTTGTTGGTGCTCATATTGTTGTTGTTGTTGGAATTGTTGTTGGAAATGTTGTTGTTGCGGTTGTTGTTGTTGCGGTTGTTCTTGCTCTTGCTCATGCTCTTCTTCATCATCACCGGGAATCCAAGGGTGGTCCCTCTCGAAGACCCAGTTGCTCTCGTCGTAGATGAAGGTCCGCTCCGGATCGGGGAGGTAGGCATAGGGGCGGCCACTCACGTGCTACAAGTAAGGATGCGGCCCTTCCGCGTCCGCAACCCATCTCATGGTCCTAAGCGACTGCATGTCTAGCTGCGTCGGCCCTGGAAAAACCTGGTCATCTACAAAATCAAGGTTAAGAGCAGAAGCAATAATAGTGATCATGCCACCTATGGTGATGTTGCCGGACCCAGTGGCAACATCCTCTAGGTGGTCGACTAACCAGGCCCCTACATCTAGGGCCGTACTACCCTCGCTCAAGTGTCATAGGAAGTGAAGCTCCCTAGTGGACACTACACCCGAACTATCACCTCTAGCGAACGTCGTGTTCGCTATGGTGCGCTGTGACATCCTAAAGGCGGGGTGTATTATGGTCGTAGCTTTATCAGTCCTAGGGTTGTAGTCGAAAAGGCCGGTGATCTTCCTCCAAAACTCACTCGCACAATATTTACGGGGGGGGGGGGGGGGGGGGCTGTCCTTTGGTCCTATGGTGCCGTTAATTGGCCACCCAAAAGCTTGGTTCACCCTCTTTATGTTCAAGTTGTGTTAGGTGTTCATGAGTTGGAAGGTAAGGCGGCGGGGGGATCTATTGTTGTCTCATTGCAATTTAAGGGTGGAGAGGAATTCAAGTGTCAACCTTTTGTAGGTCGGGGCGTTTAAATCTAGCCAATTTCCTAAGCCACAACCCTCGAAAAGCATCCTAACATCGTCCCCTACCCCTAAAGCCTCGGCAACACTCTCGTCATAGAAATTTTTAGGTCGAACTCTCCTCCTACTTATTCTTATATAGTTGTTCAAAAATGTTGGGTCATTGAACACGATTCCCATAGTGTCCACTTGTGGTGGATCAACGGGAGGAGGAGGAGGAGAGGGGTTGAGGTACCTAGCATCCGTGTTTCTAGGTCGATTTCTTTTAGACATGGTCGGTCTTAATGCAATGCAATCAAACAAACCAAGACAAAATAATCACCTCGAAACCACACAAAGAGACTAAGTCCACAAGTCGACCAACCAAAGCTCAAACAAGGCCAATGAACACAACACAATCAAGTCTAGTTCTAAGTCTCCCACCTAAAACAAGCAAATCACCAAGCAACAAAGACCACTTCAATAATGCATCTACAACAATTCTACATCAATTTCATGCAATATTATCAAACAAACCAACACAACAATTCACCTAAACAAGCATGTTCTTCCTTCATGAAAATCAATTTCTCAAACTCATTTACAAAAAATCCAATTCTCAAAACACACCAAAATTCATTCAAACTAAATAATGTTTTTCAATTATCAACTATCAATCACTCACAATCAATTCAAACAAACTTTCTCACGCAATTTCATGCAAAAATTCAAGGAATTAAACATGAAATTAGTAAAAGGAAGGAACGATGATACCGAGCTTATCGTGGGTGTAAAACCCACAAATGAACCTTTCCAACCTTCCTTTTGCTTGATTTAACTTACTCCTTCAACCAATTGTCTTGAATTTAAAATCCAAAGAAAAACCCCCAAATTGATTTTTCAAGGTTAGGGTTTGAGTATTTTGGGTGATTTTTGGGTTTGAATGTTAGAAAAGGAGTGGTAGATTGTGAAAATGTTGAAATGGAGTGAAGATTTTGGAGAAAATTGTTGAATTTGGGTGAGGATTTGGGTGAGAATGGAGAATTGAGTGGGTTTTGAAGGAGGAAGTAAGAGTGTTAGAGAGAGGAGGAGTGAGAATCGTGAGTTGAGAAATAAGAATGAGTGAATTTTTTTTTTTTCGTTATAACCGTGCTGCTGCCAGCCATTTTCAGGGCGGCACGGACGTGCAGCCTCAGACAGAAACGTGGGTAGGGTACTGACTTATTTGGCACGGACGTGCAACATGTGGCACGGACGTGCTGAGTTGCACGGACGTGCTTAATTTAGCACGAACGTGCAGCCTCAGACGGAAACTTAGGTAACATACTGACTTGTTTAGCACGGACGTGCAGGACTTAGCACGGATGTGCTTAGCCACCTTGCACGGACGTGCTTAATTTGGCACGTCCGTGCCAATCTGGAGAAATTTATTTCAAAATTTCTGATTGATTCTAACTGCCTCTACACGGACGTGCTATTCTCTGCACGTCCGTGCAGACCTGCTGTTGCACGTTCCTTTCCTTTTTTTTTTTTTTTTTTTTTTGAGAATAATAGTAATAGTAAGGCATAATAATAATAAATTATTATCATTACCATTATTATTATTATTATTATTATCTACTACTTCACTTCCACAAAAACCTTTTCTTAATTTTCTTTTCATCAACACCTACAAAAGACATTGAGAGAAAAGTTAGTAATAGTAAGAGTGATGGAAATTAAATAATAGTTTATGAGAGAGAGAGAGAGTTGAGAAACTCGGGTTGCCTCCCGGAAGCGCTCTTTTAACGTCACTAGCTTGACGACATTGCGAGATCAATGAGAGTAGAGAACATCAAACTCATCAAGGTGAACAACCTTGGCTTCCTCATGCACAAAACCGTCAAAGTATGCCTTAAGCCTTTGGCCATTCACTTTGAACGGTTCACCATTGTCATTTGAGATTTCTATCGCTCCATATGGAAACACCTTCTTAACGGTGAAAGGTCCACTCCATCTTGACTTAAGCTTACCCGGAAACAACTTCAACCGGGAATTGAATAGTAGGACCTTATCACCTTCCTTAAACTCCCTTTTGCTAATATGCTTGTCATGCCAAGCCTTGGTCTTTTCTTTGTAAATCCTTGCACTCTCATATGCATCCATTCTTAATTCTTCCAAGGCATGGAGGTCAAGCAACCTCTTCTCACTGGCGCTTTGAAGGTCGAAATTCAATGTTTTGATAGCCCAATGAGCCTGATGCTCAAGCTCTACCAGCAAGTGGCATGACTTCCCATAAACAAGCTTGTATGGTGTGGTGCCAATATGAGTTTTGAACGCGGTGCGATAGGCCCATAGAGTATCATCAAGATTTGTAGACAAATATTTTCTAGACCTATCCACCGTTTTCTCAAGAATTATTTTTACCTCCCGGTTTGAAATTTCAGCTTGACCACTTGTTTGGGGGTGGTAAGCTAATGACACCTTTTGCCTCACACCTTATTTCTCAAGGAGAGCTTGAAAGGATCGCTTTGCAAAGTGTGAACCTCCATCACTAATCACAACCCGGGGCACTCCAAACCTTGGGAAAATTACTCTTTTGAAGAGCTTGACCACAACTTTAGCATCATTAGTAGGAGATGCAACCGCTTCCACCCACTTTGATACGTAATCGACGGCCACTAGAATGAACTTGTTCCCAAAAGAGCTCGGGAAAGGCCCCATAAAATCGATGCCCCATACATCAAAAATTTCAAGTTCAAGGATGTTGTTCAAAGGTATTTCATTTCTTTTTGAAATATTACCGGTTCTTTGACACCAGTCACAAGCTTTCACCATACCCCACACATCTTTCAAAATTGTTGGCCAAAAGAAACCGCATTGCAATATTTTTGCCAAGGTCTTGTTGGCACTCATATGTCCTCCACAAGGTGAGGAGTGACACATTGTGATAACATCTTCAATTTCATTATCCGGGACACACCTTCTAAAAAGGCCATCAACACCTTGTTTGAAGAGAAAGGGGTCGTCCCAAAAGTATTGGCGAACATCATGAAGAAACTTCCTTTTTTTGTTGATAGGAGAGGTCGGGAGGAAGAATAGAGCAAGACAAGTAGTTTGCAATGTCCGCAAAACATGGTGCCGGTGCTTGGAGAATAGCAAATAGTTGATCATCCGGGAATGAATCGTCGATTGGCAAGTTATAAAGATCACCTACAAGGATAGGCAACCGTGAAAGATGATCGGCCACCACATTTTTGGCACCCTTCTTGTCCCTAATCTCAGTGTCATAGTCTTGTAAGAGCAAGACCCACTGTATCAATCTTGGCTTTGGTTCCTTCTTGGACAAGAGGTACTTCAAGGCCGCATGGTCGGTGAAGACTATGACTTTAGATCCTAACAAGTATGACCTAAACTTCTCAATTGCATGAACAATGGCTAGAAACTCCTTTTCCGTGGTTGTGTAATTCCTTTGCGCATCATCCAAAGTTTTGCTAGTGTAGTAGATAGCATGGAGCTTCTTATCCTTCCTTTGTCCAAGAACGGACCCAATGGCAAAATCCGAAGCATCACACATAATCTCAAAAGGAAGCTCCCAATTAGGGGTTGAATGATAGGAGCCGAAATCAATGCCTCCTTCAACCTATCAAATGCTAGCAAACAATCATTAGTAAACACAAAAGGAGCATCCTTTACCAACAATTGAGTGAGCGGCTTTGCGATTTTTGAAAAATCGTTTATGAACCGGCGGTAAAAACCCGCGTGTCCAAGAAACCTCCTTATCCCCTTCACATTTGTAGGGGGTGGGAGGCGCTCAATGACCTCAATTTTGGCACGATCTACTTCAATGCCCCTACTAGAAATTACATGACCAAGAACAATTCCTTCTTCTACCATGAAATGACATTTTTCCCAATTCAACACCAAGTTCACCTCTTGACATGTTTTCAATACTTTAATCAAATTCGAAAGGCAAATGTCAAAAGATGAACCAAAAACAGAAAAGTCATCCATGAATACTTCAATTGATGATTCAAGCATGTAGGAAAAAATAGACATCATACACCTTTGAAATGTGGAAGGTGCATTACTGTAGACACCCATTTGTGTCTCCCCAAAACCAAACCCGGTGATGAGTACCTTTCGCGTCGAACCATAATCGAATGGAGTGAAAGTGTGGAAAGTCTAGTGTTGCGGATAGTTTTTTATTTCTTTTCTCTTCTCTCTGTTTTTTAAAATTTATTTTAAGAAAAAAGCCAATACAGTTTGGTTGGTCCATGATGTGGATCCAATAATGGTGTAGTTGGATGGGGTTTGAAAAGACCTTTCCAACGATATATTATAAGCCCAATTCCGATGAATATCGAGGAAGTTATGGCCAAAATACTAAACAAGGCCCGATTTGGTTTTTATATGCGGCCCAATGATCTAGAGGAGGGACTATTATTAATTATCATTCCTAAAGCTATTAGGATTGATTATAGTCTTTTAGAATACTCTAGAAGGTTATTTTAAATCCTAATGGAGTTAGGATTGATAATTATGTTTTAAAGAGTTTGAAATTAAATAAAACTACTCCTTTTAAGAATCCTTGTTTTGTACGAAGTGGAATATATTCAGATTTTATTTTCGTGCCTCTTAATATTTATACAAATTTTATATGGTTGGATAGATCTTGAAATTATCTTTCCACTGATATATTGTAATATTAAATCCGAGTTATAAGGAAAAAGATATGAATGAGACATGAAACTTTATCCAAAACTGACACCCTTCCACTATTTTGGCCATATCTTTTTATCTACAAAATATTTTAATCTGATTTTAATTGGGTTGGAAAGTAGAATTTAAGAATTTTCCAACGACATATTATATTCCTTATTTGGACTTCCGGATCAAAAGATATGATAAAAACAAAAACGCGTGAATTTCTGAAATCAGCACCTGGCGCCAGCCATTGGCGCCTGGTGCTAGCCATTGGCGCCTGGCGCCAATAAGCTGGTGCTGGCACCAGCTCTGTTTTAGGTGCGCCAATCTTGTTTTGCGTGCGCCAAGTGCTCTGTTTTGATATTTTATCGTTTTGGTTGATTTCTCTATAAATATCGTATTAAAAACTCCGTTTTCATTCACCAATTATTCACTATTCATCACCAATTCTCACGATTATTCACCGACAATTAGTTTTCTAATTCTCTCATTCATCATCAATTTTCTCTCTTTCTTTCTAAACTTTGATTTTACATACAAAATTCCGCATTCGCAAGATCTAGAAACACCTAGTCATATTCGAAGTTGCCTTCGCCCTAGACGTGAAAGGTTTAATTTCTGAGGGTTTGGTCCCAAATTTCTATTTCAATTATTTAATTTAATTGTTTTGTTTATTATTTTCCTTGAAGTTACTAACGTGTGTATTTTGTTATTAGAAAGAGGTACGAGGCATCAAAGTAAGTACTTTAATTGATTAATTGATATGATGATGTAGAAATCATGTTTATATTGTTATTTTGATATTCCTAGTATCATGTTTAGGGAAAAGGTTATAATATCAAATATGCTTATTATGATTCCTGTTATGCTTCCTATGTTCTTCCTAATATTCATGATTGTTAGTATCATGTTAGGGCTAAAGATTTGATTTTAATTGCTTAGTGACATGCTAAGGTTTGTTATTAATCTTGTTAGTATCATGCCTAGGATCTTGCTATTATTATGCTTTAATATTGACATGAACATGATTATGATTATAATTTTTATAATTTATGATGATTATGAATATTATTATTATTATTTTAATGATGATTATTATTGTTCATGATTATTATTGTGATATTTATTTATTATGATGCTTATTTATTATTATTATTTTGATGATTATAATTGTATTTGTCATGATTATGATTATTATTATTTATTTATTATGTTGCTTGATAAAATATTTACATTTATTGCTTGATCACACTTTTATTGCATGTTTAAAGGAAATTGGTACTTGTAATCACGCTTAATAAGATAATTAATAATCTTGTTTAGTGTTAATTTGATTATAATTCAAGTGATCGCCAATAATAGATTTATTTGTGCATTAATATTCAACCAACATAGATTAAACAGGTTTAGGGTTAATCTATTGATTGCATGTTAGTCAGAAAGCGCACATGAATACGATCTGAATAAAGTAGAGGCCTATTATTGGTTCAATATCTTTTAGGTTGGATTTGTACCTTCATCCCCGAACCCTTATTTGGTTCTAGACCTTATGGAGTTGACGATCTCTTGGATCGTTAAGGGGTGTAACCCTCACCATGTGAACGGTTTACAAGTTCCTAAAACTTGTTGACGACTCTTTTGCTCTATCTTCTTCCCTTTTGGACGCCACCGTACTTTAGTGTATGATCACAGTGGGGTTCAAGCATGGGGTTAACGCTTGAAATTTATTCCCTACAATTTTTGGCGACTCCACTGGGGAGGATTTCTATTCTAATTTTTTTTTTTTTTTTTTTTTTTGGTAAGTAAAGAATTTTATTACCAAAAGTAAAGAGTTACTACCCATAAAAGTAGCAACTACAAGAAATGAAAGTGCAGTACAAGCCCTCTGGGCCAAAGAAGCAACAAAACCAAAGCCCGAAGGCAAAACAAAGAAAACTACTACGGAATCTCTAACTCCTAAAGGGAGAGGATACCATAGCTACATCCTAAAGTGGGTAAAAACCCATACATCCGAAGATATCAAATAAGGTGAGTATAATAAAGCATCAGCTTAACTTGAAAGCATACACCATCCGCCAGCATCATCATAAAAACAGCTTGATATAAACACCACAGTCAGCCTGCCAGGACAGAACAACAGCATGCATGCAGTACAAACCAGGACAAAAGATCGCAGCCATGAACCATCATCCAGCAGCACAAACATAAGGAGGCTCAAGCAAGACAAAGAATAAGATGCCACGACAAAGGTAGATCAACAACTATCACAATGGAAGAGGGAAGAGAAGGGGGCCTGGGAGAAACAGCAAACAAAGTAGCAATAGGAATACCACCCACCATACAATCCGGGCCATCAACTAGCACCTCATGCTAGAAGCCAGCACTAAAAATAAGGCATCAACCTACTGCCCACCAAGCAAGCTAAATATCCAAGACTCACCCATAACAACCAACTTCCACCATGCCAAGACAACAACAGATAATACACCACCACTAGCATCACCATAAAAAACAGCTTGATAACAGCCCCACAGTCAGCCTGCCAGGACAGAACAATAGCATACATGCAGTACAAACCAGAACAAAAGATCGTAGCCATGAGCCATCAGCCAGCAGCACAAACACAGGGGAGCTCAAGAACATATAATAGCATAAGATGCCTGAGTAAAGACAGTTCACCAACCACCACAACAGAAGAGGCAAAAGAAGGAGTCCTGGAAGAAACAGCAAACAAGGAAGCAATAGGAATATCACCCACCATACAATCCAGGTCATCAACTAGCACCTCATACTAGGAGACAACACTAAAAATAGGGCCTCAACCTACTACATACCAAGTAAGCTAGAATAACCAAGACTCACCCATAACAACCCACTTCCTCCACGCCAAAACAACGACAGAGAAAACACCACCACCAGCATCGCCATAAAATAGCTTGATAACACCCCATAGTCAGCCTGCCAGGACAGAACAATAGCATACATGCAGTACAAACCAGAACAAAGGATCGTAGCCATGAACCATCAACCAGCAGCAGAAACACAAGGAGGCTCAAGTAAACATAATAGCATAAGATGCCCGGACAGAGGTAGATCGACAACCACTACAACAAAAGAGGTAAAAGAAGGAGCCTGGACAAAAGCTAGAACCAAGGTAGAAAGAGGGATACTACCCACCATACAATACGAGCCATCAACTATCACCTCAGAAGACAGCACTAAAAACGGGCTTCATCCCACTACATACTAGGCAAGCTAAAATGGCCAAGACTCAACCATGACAGCCAACCTCCACCAAATAAAACCAAGAACACCTTCCACCAGCATCACCATAAAATTAGCTTGGTAATAACCCTGTAACCAGCATGCCAAGGTAGAACAAAAGCATACATGCAAAACAAACCAGGACAAAGGATCGTAGCCATGATCCATCAGCCAGCATCACAAGCATAGGGCCCCAAGCAAAACAGAAAATCATAAGATGCCGAGGAAAAGATAGGTCAACAACTACCACAAAAGAAGAGGCATAAAAAGAAGTCCAGACAGAAGCAAGAAACAAGGTAGCAATAGGAGACACACCCACCATACAACAACGGGCCTCAACCCACTACACACCAAGCAAGCTAACAAAACCCAGACTTAACAATGACAACCAACCTCCAAACCACCATCAATAGACATAATCATAATATCACAGCTAACTAACAACCCAGAAATCAGCTTGCTAGGACGGCAAGCATACAATACAAACCAGGAAAAAGGATCGCTACCATAACCATCATCCGGCAACACTAATCACTAGGAAGCCTAAGCTGAAAAAATAACACAATACATCTAGACAGTAGTTACAACCAAAGAAAACAATTCCCATTTTAACATGATAATAAAAGGGAGGCAAACAAGAGATTCAACCTTCCTTTAATAAATGAAGAACAACAGGGAATATTTAACATCTACAAATCTATAGTTCAGGGGAGCTGCCACTTTCAACCCCCAAATATAGAGCAACACCAACCAACCAGCTGAACAACCGCTGCTAGAGCAAACTAGAGCAAGCAAAACCAGCAAACTAGAGCAAGCAAAACCACAGCAACCGTTGAACAAACCAGCTGCTAGGAAAAAGAATAGGCAGGAAACACCACCCAACAGCCTCAACCAAAACAGCCGCCGGAACTTAATCAACACCAGCGAACTAGACCAACCGACACCAGCCAAAGAACACAAACCCAGAAAACCAAGGGTTTGAGAAATAAAAATCGACACTTTGAAATTCCGGCTGCTGGGAAAAGAAAACGAAAACCCAAAACGCCGCCCAGCAGCCACTTCAAACGCCTACACACCAGTCAGGGAGGAGCAACCAGATGGCAGCGAACTACCTCAATAGAGCCCCGACAACAGAACACCAGCAAGGGGGAAAACAATAGTCGAAACTCGCCGACCACCTTGAAACACGCCCCGCAACCAAAGAACCCACTGAGCTAGACCCGTCACCAGCGAAATAGGTCAAAAAACCCAGTCACTAGCGAGCTAGATCCTAACATAGCATCAACCTTGAGCAAATAAACCCAGAACGCGAGGGATTGATTCAAAAATCAAAGCCTAAAAACCCGGAATCAGCCCCGCAAAAGAAAAATCAACACTTTCAGCACAATCCGATTGCTGGGAAATAGAATAGGCTTGAACCACCGCCCAGCAGTCGATTAAACCAAACCAGCCGCCGGAACAACCTTCCAGCAGCCACCTCGCCCAACACACCCCCCAGAACAACGAGCTCTTCTTCAACCTTGAGCGAAGGGTGAAGAACATATCCGAGTTCCAAAGGCCCTTAGGGTTTGTATTTTGACATTGAAGACCAAGAAACAAGCTTCTCAATCTAACCCTTTGAAGAACGAATCCGGTGAAGGCAACCACCAGGACCCTTCTTCAAAGGGCTAGAGAGAAGCTAGAGTTTCTCTCTAGCCCTTTGTATTTTAATTCCTGAATTTGTTTCGGCAATGATTTAGAATGAGTGGATGAGACTCGAAACGTTCTAAGTATTTCATGTGCGTAATTTTGGTTAACATTATTGTCATATGCATAAAAAAGATCTCATTGGAAAGACCATCCGTAACGTGTTAAAAACATAGGATTTTACACGTAGGAAATTTGAGAAATATCTTTCACAACTAGGACTAAAATAACGCCGCGCGAAACTGGAAAATTTTATCGAGCACAGAAAGCTGCTGAGGCATGTGGGAAGTAGCGTCAGGGGCCAGAGCTTGGCGCCAGTATTTTAGTTGTAGCGCCAGACGCCAGTATTGGCGCCAGGCGCTACAGTTAAAAGCTGGCGCCAGTCTCTGATTGCTGGCGCCAACTTCTCCCAATACCGAGCCAGAAATATGCGTTCTAATTTCGACCAGTTTTTCGTATTGTTTGCTCGATCCTACTTCCTGATTGAATTTTTTCTCACTTTTCTGAAACCCATATGTGTTCTACATATGGACATAACCCTCTGGGAATTCATGCTCCATCTACCCGATTGAACGCTCTGTGCAACAAACGGTACATCCGAGATGTTGAATTCACCAAACCATGGAAGCGAGTTTTTTCTAAAACTCGCGGTGTCCCATCCACTCGCGCCAACCCTTCACGGTTAGGATTCCGCGCGGTGCATCCGGACAATTAACCATGGACCCTCTATTGAATAAACCATATCCTGAACTTTAGAGAACTAGAGCCATGGTTAGGTTGCAAACTCATTGCATCATATTGTGCCTACTTGACTAATTGTGCATTATTTGTTGTGCATACTCTATGTGATTTTTCCTAACCGTTTGTTTGACTTGTGTTAAGACTAAATAAACTGATTAATGACTAAAGGACTTTGTTTAAGTAATTAATTAATTAATTTGAGCTAATAAATAAACATAAAATCGAGTCATTGTTCCTTTAAGTCAACCCGGATTTTTATTCCCGTATACTGCACAAACGTCAACTTGTTTTGGTCATAGATGGAGTTCTAGAAATAACTACGAGTCGTACAACCTATGGATCTGTAGCCCCGAGTTTTATATTTAATTTGGAGTTGGTTTCATCCCAATCAGAGTCGCAGATAAAAAGTTATGACTAAAATACCACAGTCTGTCAAGTTTAATGTATATACGTGAAGTCTTAAATTAGTCTTTGTTTGAGTCTAGTCACATAGTCTAGCCACATGGTCATGACACGAGTCTTAACGTACCATCTACACTCACTAGTCTTAGCACACACTTTGAGTATATGTCACCATGACCATGTCTTAGGTCCATGCATGGGTCGGTCTTTTCCGTCATTTAAGTTGGGGGTATATTCTATTTCTAATTCTTCATATCCCTCCACCTCCATCATCTTCTTTCACATCCTATTCCAATCTTTCTTCACTTCCTCCATCCATTGCATGTCAAATAAAGCTTGAATCAAATAATTAACAATAAATATCCCCAATTTCCTTTTCCACAGTACTTGGTCGAGGAGAGAAGGGCGATTAATCAAGGACAACCTCTTTGTTCAAGTCTCACTTTTTGATAAACCGATTCGTCAAAAGAGGAAGGCTAAGAAGATAATGGCAAGTCAAGAAGAAGTCAATGAACTTAGGAGTCAATTGAATAACGTGACTGAGACACTGAAGCTACTCACACTCAAGATCGATGATCCCGTGAAGCAACAACAAATGAACCTCATGCAAGAAAGCTTGAGCAAGCTATCTAGTGACTACAAATTTCAGGGCATGAGTTCACAAGGGGTCTCGCTGGACAAGGAACTTCTTCCACATAAGTTGAACGCCACTGACATTCCTAAATTCAAGGCAACAGATAACCCTTACTTCCATTTAAGAGCTTTCGAAACTATAATGAACATTAAGGGTATCGATAAGAAGGTTTTCCCCTCTCTGTTCCCACTATCTCTTGAAACCGTTTGCCAACAATGGTACTTCTCCCTTGACAAGGAGAAAATCTCTACCTGGGAATCGATAGTGAACGCTTTCATTGATAGATACAAGTGCAATATCCAAGTTGAAACCGATCATAGACAACTTGAGATGCTAAGACAAAAAGAGAATGAAGGTTTTACTTCTTTCTTTAATAAATGGAGGGAAACTTCCGCTAAGATGATTGAAGTCCCCACCGAAAAGGAATCTGTGAGGATGTTTATCAAGAATCTCCAAGAAAAGTATTCAAAGAACCTAAAATATTAACACAATTTGAATACTTTCAAGGCTGTTTATGACATCGGAATTGAAATCGAAGATGACCTCGCAAAGCAAAAAGCTACTAACAATAGTAACCACGGTGGCTGGAAAGGAAAGAAGAACGACAATCCTTCTTCTTCCGAAAACGCCCACTCTAGTAACAATGTTATTACCTTTGATCTCAGTGAAGTTTTAGCCATAGATAACCAAGGATCTAAGAAGCAACTAAGGAAAGACTTCACCCCCATTGGGATGAGCTACGATACTGCCTTCGATCGAATCCATGCCAAAGGACTCATTACTCCCATTGGACCTATTCAAGATGCCGCACCTGAAAAGAGATTGCCTAGTTGGAATCCAGACGAACACTGCAAGTACCATCAAGGTAGGGGTCATGTTACTGAGAGCTGTTGGAAGCTAAAGGAGGTTATCCAACATTTGATTGATGATAACAAGCTTCCCATGCCTCCAGTTAACAAGAAGAGCGAGTGATGATAAAGGAATCAACACAAGACAAGAGGCGAGCTTCAACGACAAGATTTCGTGACCTCTTTTTCTATTTCTTTTTCATTTTTTTCCTTTCCCCAATAAGTCTAGCATAGGCACCTTTTCCTTTCCTTAGATTTATTTTGTAGGATCATTATATATTTTCCTTTAATAACATGAGCACTTATTTCCTTGCATATGATCATTTCATCACATTGCAAAACAAAAAAACAAAAAAAAAAAAAAAAAAAAAAAAAAAAAAAAAAAAATCCATGTCGAGTTAAGCTCAAGGTATATCAATGATTTGAGGCACCCCTTGTAGCCACATCATATCTCCTTTCACCTTTCAAATTTACAATCTTTTCTTCATAAACCACTTTAAGCTTCGTCTAACGATAGACCTTTCTTTTTTCAACTTACATCTACCTAACCTTGGGATGGGATGGTGTGTAACTTATGCAATTCTAAAAAGGCTTGAGTAATTCAAAAGATAGCAAAAATAGCAAAAAATAAATAAATAAAAGTGTACAAAAGGGTAAGTGTTCCAATGTCTTTGATGTGAAAATATCTTTGATAAGAACACGTCTCAGATTGCATCTCTTATCGAGTGCTCGGTACCGTGCCTAAAAAACATGAATGCCAAGTGAGTGATAGACCGCATGATCGAGATTGCTCACACTTATAAAAATGAAATAAATGCTAAAGCAAAAGAAAGAGCTAAAAAAAAGAGTAGAAAACCTCAAGCATGAAAATACAAATATTCAAAAGCAAGGTTGCACACCTTAGGGGCTTATCTAGGGTCTTGAGCCTTTATCCCCTTCTTCTATAACCTTTAGCCTAACCGCGTTACAACCCTTAAAAGACCTTTTTGAGGTATACACACACTTGTGCGAGGTTCGGCTAGAGCTACGTTCGGCCTGATTCCTAACGGATACGTAGGCAACCTCACATCGAGGTGCGGCCGTAATAAAAATGCATTCATATTCACATTCACACACTTACACCATGATCATATCAAGGGATTTCCTATGCTCATCCCTATTCATTTAGAGCTAGACTTGGGGGCTTGATCCCTACATTATTAGCTTACCTAGCCTAAGAGTCACCACCATTTGACTATTTTTATTTTTTCCACACACTTAGCCCTTGCGGCCTAACTTTAGTGTCACTATCACACACATCACAGATACATGACCAAATATATTTCCCTTAGGAACCCTTTGTCATGAAAACTTAACATAACGTTGAAGCATGCCTTATCACATCACTCATACTTATAATTGTCATTACATATAAGTATGAAGTGCTTAGCCTCCGTGCCTAAGTTACCTAAATGCTTTCATCATTGAGTCAACAGTTGAGATAGCCTAGGATGGATTAATCCTTGCACCTTGAGAGATAGTATCAAACAACATTTGACTAAGCTCATTCAACATGCACCTTCAAAACTTTGATTCTTTTTTCGCGTCTTTCTTTTTCGGGAGAAAGTCGATACCCTCCACAAAAATGACGGAAATTTTTTGCTTTTTTGCATTTTCGAGTCGCACGATCACATTACAATGCACACACGAGTCAGGTACACATTGAGTCATGTCGTGTCATATCACCTTGATTTGAGTCTAACACATGTGTCAAACACTTTGAGTCGAGTCAACCTCGAGTCAATCACATCGAGTCGAGTTTATGCCTTGAGTCGTATCAAGTTGATGAGTCAAGCAACATTAAGCCTTAGGTCAACCCTAAGATAATTAAGATAATTAAAAAGATTGGAAAAGTTCTATAGTCAAAATAAATACAGGTGCAGCAGAATAGGGAGGACCCTACTCCAATTCTTGGCGCCAGAAACATCTCAGCAGCGACAGAGCTCAAAGCATCTCAGAGCAGTTATTTCGACCTCGTACAACAATTTCAGGTTCCTTGGTACGCCAGTTAGCCCCTATAAGCAATTTGACATGATTGAGTAGTCAATTTGATTACAACAGCAAATAAGTGATCGACCTGATGAAAGATCGTCTCACTTAGCTTAAAGCGCCTAAGCATTAGCTCAAAAGCAGAAAAGGCACCGACGTAAAGGTTCAAAGCAATGAAAGCGCCGACGTACAGGCATAGCGGAAGCAAAGTTCGAGCGAGCTTTAAAGATCGACAAGTGTTAGTCTTCGGTAATTTTCTTCGGAATATTATCGCAACAACTGAGGATGACTTCAAGTAAAGTTATTTTCGACAGCGTTCGCTAAGATTGTGGAAGTTGTCACCCAAGATTTGAGGAGATAGAACGAGATGGGCGGTCTTCGACGGCATTCGCTAAGATTGTGGAGGTTGTCACCCAAGATTTGAGAAGATAGCACAAGATGGGCGGTCTTCGACGGCGTTCACTAAGATTGTGGAGGTTGTCACCAAGATATGAGAAGAGCGGTTCATGATGAGGCGGTCTTCGACGACTTTTGCTATGATTGGAAAGGTTGTCACTATGACTCAAGAAAAGGCTCAAGATGTAGCAACATTGATCGACGGCGTTCCCTAGATTGCGGAAGATCGTCAAAACAAGCAGCGAGATGGTGTTCCATAGATTGTGGAAAGTTGTCAAAAAGCAACTGAGGATTGTTTCAAGAGAAGCAATCTTCGATAGTATTCCCTTGGATGTGGAGTATTATCAATGCGGATAGGGATTGTTTCAAGAGAAGCAATCTTCGATAGTATTCCCTTGGACGTGGAATATTATAAATGCAGAGGAGGATCGTTTCAGGCGAAGCAATCTTCTATATTGGAAGCAGTTACGGGCGTAGCGGTTTTCAAGCGGGATGGCATTCTCTAGCTTGTAGGAGGTCATCAAAACAATAGTAAAGCGGCAGCAAATCGGTTACTTTCAGGGACGTGTGCTCTACGGTGCAAGATACGCGTTTCTTAACTCTTTTATCTGTTTAACTAACGCTAGTTTGCAGGTATCGGTGTTGCAAGAATGATTTAGGATCACAGAACGTTCTGAATCATTCTCCGTCCCTATCGATACTTTGACTTTTGTTTTCGAAACTTGCGTTTCTCCAAACTTAGTCAAAGTGGGGGCTTCTGTAGACACCCATTTGTGTCTCCCCAAAACCAAACCCGGTGATGAGTACCTTTCGCGTCGAACCATAATCGAATGAAGTGAAAGTGTGGAAAGTCTAGTGTTGCGGATAGTTTTTTATTTCTTTTCTCTTCTCTCTGTTTTTGAAAATTTATTTTAAGAAAAAAGTCAATCCAGTTTGGTTGGTCCATGATATGGATCCAATAATGGTGTAGTTGGATGGGGTTTGAAAAGACCTTTCCAACGATATATTATAAGCCCAATTACGATGAATATCGAGGAAGTTATGGCCAAAATACTAAACTGGGCCCGATTTGGTTTTTATATGCGGCCTAATGATCTAGAGGAGGACCTATTATTAATTATCATTCCTAAAACTATTAGGATTGATTATAGTCTTTTAAAATACTCTAGAAGGTTCTTTTAAATCCTAATGGAGTTAGGATTGATAATTATGTTTTAAAGAGTTTGAAATTGAATAAAACTACTCCTTTTAAGAATCCTTGTTTTGTACGAAGTGGAATATATTCAGATTTTATTCTTGTGCCTCATAATATTTATCCAAATTTTATATGGTTGGATAGATATTGAAATTATCTTTCCAATGAAATATTATAATATTAAATCCGAGTTATAACGAAAAAGATATGAATGAGACATGAAACTTTATCCAAAACTGACACCCTTCCACTATTTTTGCCATATCTTTTTATTTACAAAATATTTTAATCTGATTCTAATTGGTTTGGAAATTAGACTTTAAGAGCTTTCCAACGACATATTATATGCCTTATTTGGACTTTCGGATCAAAAGATATGATAAAAACAAAAACGCGTGAATTTCTGAAATCAGCGCCTGGCGCCAGCCATTGGCGCCTGGTGCTAGCTATTGGCGCCTAGCGCCAATAAGCTGGTGCTGGCGCCAGCTCTATTTTAGGTGCGCCAATCTTGTTTTGCGTGCGCCAAGTACTCTGTTTTGATATTTTATCTTTTTGGCTGATTTCTCTATAAATATCGTATTAAAAACTCTGTTTTCATTCACCAATTATTCACCATTCATCACCAATTCTCACGATTATTCACCGACAATCAGTTTTCTAATTCTTTCATTCATCATCAATTTTCTCTCTTTCTTTCTAAACTTTGCTTTTACATACAAAATTCCGCATTCGCAAGATCTAGAAATACCTAGCCATATTCGAAGTTGCCTTCGCCCTAGACGTGAAAGGTTTAATTTCTGAGGGTTTGGTCCCAAATCTCTATTTCAATTATTTAATTTAATTGTTTTGTTTATTATTTTCCTTGAAGTTACTAACGTTTGTATTTTGTTATTAGAAAGAGGTACGAGGCATCAAAGTAAGTACTTTAAATGATTAATTGATATTATGATGTAGAAATCAAGTTTATATTGTTATTATGATATTCCTATTATCATGTTTAGGGAAAAGGTTATAATATCAAATATGCTTATAATGATTCCTGCGATGCTTCCTATGTTCTTCTTAATATTCATGATTGTTAGTATCATGTTAGGGCTAAAGATTTGATTTTTATTGCTTAGTGACATGCTAGGGTTTGTTATTAATCTTGTTAGTATCATGCCTAGGATCTTGCTATTATTATGCTTTAATATTGACATGAACATGATTATGATTATAATTTTTATAATTTATGATGATTATGAATATTATTATTATTATTATTATTTTAATGATTTTTAATATTGTTCATGATTATTATTGTGATATTTATTTATTATGATGCTTATTTATTATTATTATTTTGATGATTATAATTATATTTGTCATGATTATGATTATTATTATTTATTTATTATGTTGCTTGATACAATATTTACATTTATTGCATGATCACACTTTTATTGCATGTTTAAAGGGAATTAGTACTTGTAATCACACTTAATAAGATAATTAATAATCTTATTTAGTGTTAATTTGATTATAATTCAAGTGATCGCCAATAATAGATTTATTTGTGCATTAATATTCAACCAACATAGATTAAACAGGTTTAGGGTTAATCTATTGATTGCATGTTAGTCAGAAAGCGCACATGAATACGATCTGAATAAAGTAGAGGCCTATTATTGGTTCAATCTCTTTTAGGTTGGATTTGTACCTTCATCCCCGAACCCTTATTTGGTTCTAGACCTTATGGAGTTGACGATCTCTTGGATCGTTAAGGGGTGTAACCTTCACCATGTGAACGGTTTACAAGTTCCTAAAACTTGTTGGCGACTCTTTTGCTCTATCTTCTTCCCTTTTGGACGCCACCGTACTTTAGTGTATGATCACAGTGGGGTTCAAGCATGGGGTTAACGCTTGAAATTTATTCCCTACAATTACAAAGTCCAAATGGCATCCTTCGATAAGCAAAGGTGCCAAAAGGGCATGTGAATGTAGTCTTCTCTTGATCCTCGGGTTGGATTGGGATTTGGAAGAATCCCGAGTATCCATCCATGAAACAATAGTGACTATGTGATGCTAGTCTTTCCAATATTTGATCGATGAAGGGGAGTGGGAAGTGGTCTTTCCGGGTGGACTTATTCAATTTTCGATAATCAATACACATCCTCCACCCGGTGACCGACCTCGTAGAAATGGTCTCACCCTTATCATTCTTGATGATGGTCATGCCTCCTTTTTTAGGCACAACTTGAACCGGGCTAACCCACTTACTATCGGAGATAGAGTAGATTATGCCCGCTTCAAGAAGTTTTAAAACTTCTTTTTTCACAACTTCCTTCATGTTTGGATTGAGCCTTCTTTGGTGCTCAATCGCGGAAGCATGATCATAATCAAGTAAAATCTTATGCATGCATATGGTAGGACTTATCCCCTTAATGTCATCAATTTTGTACCCAATGACACCTCTATATTACCTTAAAACAACTAGGAGTTTCCCAAGAGAGGTATCATTAAGTTTAGCATTGACAATAACGGGATAACTCTTACTATCATCAAGAAAAGCATATTTAATTAAAGGAGGAAGGGGTTTAAGTTCAACCTTGTTAGGAGGCGTAGTCCTCTCCTCTTTTACCTCCACATTAAGCACTTCCACTTTCTTTTCATTGTGGACTAAAGGTTGGTTGAGCAAAAGATCATACCCCCTTGTTTCTTCACCTTCCTCAACTAAGCCTCCCATTAGGATAGCTTGTAAAGGATCTCCTTCAAACAAATTCTCTTGGAACTTCTCTAAGTCCCTTTCCAATGTATCAACTCTATGAACTTCATCATACAATGGATTTTTCAATGTTTGTGGGAACGAAAATGATATTTTCTCATCTCCCACATTCAACGTCAATCTTCCTTGCTTCATATCAATCACAACACCCGCGGTGTTCAAAAACTGTCTTCCCAAGATTAGGGGCACCGTAGTATCTTCTTCCATTTCCATTACCACAAAATCACATGGCACAAATACTCTTCCAACTTGAACTGGCACATCTTCAAGAATTCCCAAAGGTAGCCTAACCGTGCGGTCGGCCAATTGTAAGGACATTCTTGTTGGCTTCAAGTCTCCCACTTTAAAACTCTTAGCAATAGAATAGGGCATCAAACTCACACTTGCCCCAAGATCACATAAAGCATCCATAGCCTCCAAGTCTCCAATCTTCACCGGTATTGCATAGCTACCGGGGTCACCAAGCTTTTGAGGATGCTTATTTTGAATGATTGCACTCACCTCCTTAGGAAGGGAGATGGTTGCACTCTCTTCAAGCCTACTCTTTTTGGATAAAAGATCCTTCAAAAAATTTTCGTATGTAGGCATTTGTGACATAGCATGAAGAACGGGGATATTCACTTGAAGTCCTCTCATGACTTCAAGAAAGTTTGAAAACTTTTCATTCAATTTCTTTTCAACAATCCTATGAGGGAATGGAATGGGAGGCTTTTATACTTTCATGGGGGGTTTTTCTACCTTTTCCTTATCTCCCTCATTCTTACTTTGTGGCTCCTTTCTCTCAACATCAACTATCTCATTTTCAAACTCACCCTCATTTCTCACCATAACTCCCTCATCTATCTTTTTTGGCTCCTTTTCACTCATAATCGGCCCTTCATAACCTCTCCCCAATCTCAAAGTAATGGCCTTAACTTGCTCCTTTGGGTTCACAACCATTGAGCTTGGGAAGTGACCACTAGGATTGGAGGATGAACTTCCAACTTGTTGCGCAATTTGAGCCAATTGATTCTCAATTATCTTGTTGTGTGCTTGAAGTTGTTGGATGTTCGCTTGCATATCTGCATTGCTTCTTCCTTGTTGTGTAATGAAGGTCTCAAGTGCGGCTTCAAGGCTAGATTTTTGAGGAGGTGGAGGAGCGGGTTGGTTATATTGTTGCCTTTGTTGGTTTTGGTCCCTTTGGTTAGGGTGACGGTAAGGAGCTTGTTGGTTTTGTGGATGAGATTGGTTGTATTGGTTTTGAGGGGGGCCTTGATTTTGTTGTTTCCAACCCGTGATTTGTTGGGGTTTCCAAACTTGATTGTAGGGTTGAGAGTATTGATCGTTTCTTTGCCCAATAGCCGCAGCTTGCTCTTGGTTAGTTGAGTTGCAATAGGAGGACAAGTGATCATTTCCTCCACAAGTTTCACAAGACATGACTTGTTGTGAAGAAGAGCTTGGAGATGTAAGCGTGGCTTGATCTAGCTTGTGAGCTAGCATGTCAAACTTTGATGCAATACGGTCTATTGCACTAAGGTCGTGGATTCTGCCCTTCTTTGCTTGAGGTTGTCGTCTATCACCTCCATATGCATAGTGCTTTGCCACTTCTTCAATCATCTTGTATGCATCATCCACCGATAGCTTTTTAAGGCTACCACCGGCCCCGTTATCAAGGTTTTCCCTTGAAGTAGGAGTAAGACCATCATAAAAGCTTTGAACAATGATCCATGATGTGAAACCATGGTGTGGGAATTTTCTAGTGTAGTCCTTGAAACGATCCCAAGCTTCACTTAAGGTTTCATCAATCTCTTGGTTGAAATTGGTGATTTTCCTTCTTAGTTCGGCGGTCTTTTCGGGTGGACAATACTTTCCAAGAAAAACTCTAGTGACTTCATCCCATGTGGTCAATGATCCCTCTTCTACCGTTCTCAACCAATGCTTTGCTTTGTCACGGAGGGAGAATTGAAACATGTGCATACGGATGAACTCTTTCGTAATGTTGTTTTGCTTGATGGTTGTGAACAATTCGAGGAAAATGTCCAAATAAGAAAAAGGACACTCATGAGAACTCCCACCAAATTGATCACTTTGTATCATACGGATGAGTTAAGGTGAAAGCTCAAAATTATTTGCATTCGTAGTAGGGAGACATATGTCACTCCGAAGTGTGAATGCATTGGGGTGGTCATAATCTCGTAACAATGGTGGAGGAGGATTGTTATCACCCATGTTTTCTTCTTTGTTGGTTGCAAAGATTTCCTCCGGATCGGAACCCGAATATACAATAGAAAACTCGGGTGTGCCTTGCAAAAGCCTCCTCACGTTTCTCAAAGTCCTATTTAACTCTGGATCAACGGGAATAAGCGGTGATTGCTTACTCTTCCGTGTCATGTAAGGTCAAACAAAGCTAAGAAAAACGTTAGAAATGACTATCACAAGTTGAAAACACAAATATACAAAAACAAATAAGAAAAATTATGATACACATATACACACTTAGACTCATTCAACAATAATACATTCAATGTGACTTTGCCTCCCCGGCAACGGCGCCAAAATTTGATAGGCCTTCATCAAGCCTACCAAAGATAAAGTCCTATCTTGATCTCATTAGCTAATAGCAAGGGTAAGAAAGGGTCGAACCCAAGAGAGGCGTTGAATCAACCACCGACATACTACCGTTTAAACAAGCTAAATGAAGTCGAAATTGGTTTGGCTTTATGTAGCATGTACTAATTCAAATCAACTAATACTAAGGGATGATTAACAATATTTAGATAATTCTAGGGCTTGGGATATACCACTCAATTTCGTCACAAATCACAATTAGCAGGTAGAAAACAATGGTAATTTGAGGGGATAATATAGGGGAAGTCATCTAAAGCACCCACCTACTCTCTCAAGCTAGAGGGATTACTCGAATCATGAATACAACCTACTCTCGTGGTTACAAAGCATAAAACAAGTATTAAAGCATAATCACGATGACAAAACATTCCCTTAACTGGAAATTCCTATTCTCATGGCATTTCAAGTCCATTAAGCATAAAGGAGATAACTCAAGTTCATCTCTCGATCCTTCGTTGAGAAAGCTTAGATAATAGTTCTAGCAATGGCCATATACAAGAACTAAGCAATTAAACCACTTAAGCTTAACTAATTAACATCCAACAATTACCAAATTAACACATGCAACAAGTAATTAGTGACTACATTGAGGGTTTTACCCAAACCCTAGAAAATTAGGCTACTCATAATCCATGGAGATTAAAGCAATTAAGGATTTCAAGTAACTCATGAACAAGAATCAACTAAAGATTAAGCTGAATAACAATCTAAGCATACAAGAACTAAGCAAGATAATTAACAATCAAAACAATTAAAATGGAAGAGAGGAGTGAGAAAATGTTACTAGAAGCTTCAACTTGAATATCAATGGTGGAACTTGTCTTCTACAATGATTGAGAATGAAATTTCCAAGCTAATAATTATAATCTAACTAATGATTTGGGAATATTTGTGTTTCTACAATTGCAAACTAAGAGGAAGCACTAAAAACTTGGATGCCGTACAAATGAGCTCAAGGGGTTATTTATAAAGACCCCCAAATAAAAAGGACAGAGAAAACAAGAGTCGGGCACGGCTACAGGTCAGCACGAACGTGCTGAGGTTGGCACGGACGTGCAGCTATACCTGCACGGACGTGTTGAGGTTGGAACGGACGTGCACCTAGGAGGCAGAAGGTGCTGTTTTGGCCAGGGCATCCTGCACGGACGTGCAGGCCTTGTTCAGTAGAATCAGTTTTGAAACTGATTTAGGCTGAGCAAACTGCACGGACGTGCAGGATCAGACACGGACGTGCTGAGCTTTGCACCGACGTCAGGCCTTGAAAGCAGTAGGCAGTAGCTTCTGGTCGTGCTGGAACACTTCTGCAAGGACGTGCCATACTTTGCACGTCCGTGCAGACTCTCTAAGGCCTTTATCTTCACTTTTCTTTGGTTTTGCTCCATTGTTTCGGCTTCTAACCTCAGTTTATCATCCAAATGCCTCAAATGGTCGTCTTTGAACCTAAAACCCAACAAAAACACTAACAACCCGTGAAACAAGGGATACACAAAAGTTGAACAAAAATAGAGTAAAAGTGAACCAAAATGCCAATATACTTAAGTAAACAAGGTTCAAAATCACTCTAAATTCGTATCAAATAACAAGTTATCACGCACGAAGCCGCAAAAAGATCAAAGAAACCCATAAAGACGCGGGCGTGCAAAGTACGGGCACGAGCGCACCACCTGCTGGCGCGCGTGCGCCATACCTGCAGCGCGGGCGCGCCTTCCGGGGTATTTGCTTGCTCAGTTTGGTTTTTGCGCCCTCTAAAATTATCATTGTAACCCGATTTATGGAAAAAAATTGAGAAGAAGTATTATTCTTGTTTTTTATCATATTCTTAGCTTAGTTGAGAGCTTCTCTCTCTAGTTTTAGGGTTAGTTTAGGAGCAGATTTTAGAGAGAGAAAGTTAGGAATTTCAATGGTGATTGAGAGATTAAAGATTCAATGGTGACAATTGTGTTGGAGATCTTCTCTATTATCAATGAGCATTCTAAACTTTATCTCATTTTATTGCTTTGTTTGATTTCATATTTGTTTGGTTTGATTTTGATGTTTGATTGTTGATTAGTGTAATTGTTCTTCATAGATTGTTGATTCTTGATTTCCTTAGTTGTGTGTTGATTAGATGATGATGTTAGTGTAGTTGTTTGCTAGGAATTGGGTAAACCTTCTATGATAGATTGATTATGCTTAATTTGGGAATTATGTTGATTAATTGTTGAGATTAAATCGATTAATGGAAGTTTGCATGTGTGTAATTCGATTAGGCCTTTAGAATTATGCTAGATTGCATTGTGAATCTACATTAATACGGACCATTGATTTGTAGCTTGCAATTGTCGATTGAGCTTGATTAGTGATGCTCCTAGTTAGAGTCTCTCGTAGTTGGCGCTAGTTTGACCTCTAGGAGATAGCTTGTTGACTCTTTTGATTGAGCTTGCCATTAGTCTTCGCAACCATTGATTTGCATATTGTTTCCTAGTTGTTACAATTGTCATGATTACTTGTTGATCCCGTTCCTAGTTCTTTATTTGTTTGGTTCCTTTGTTTGTTAGTTGTTAGTGTTCTCTCTTTATCTTTGTCTTCGACCCAGCTTAGGCGCATAATTGAGAGAGCTTGAACATTAACGTTCCTTTGGGTTCGACCCTTAACTTGCCTCTATACTAGTATTTAGGTTGGTTAAGTTTTTATTAATTTAGTTTAACCGAGGTAGGATTAGTTTCAATGACCTAGTTCCACCCCTCGTTGAAATGGCGCCGTTGCCGGGGAACGGTGTCTATGTTTGAGTGTTTTTTATTGCTTGAGTTTAGGTCTTTGTATATACTTTTCTGTTTGATTTTTGTTTGTTTTGTATAAAAAATGAGAAATACCTCGTTTCCTCAATTTGAGAATGATCCATTTTTGGTGTACTTTAATAGACTAGAGAACTTCATTAGTTACCATGGTTATGATTGTTGGGAGGCTTGTGAGATTTGTTATCATAATTTGACTAAGCAAACTAGAGACATTGTTGAAAGCATGTTTAATGGTCGATTTCGGGCATTGTCAATCGATGATGCTTTGGACTTTTATGTATGGTTTTCTAGAGATAGTTATGAACGTGGTCATAGTTATTCAAATGCTTCTATTGATGATTGTTATGTTCCATATTCCATGAATTATGAATCTTGCATGCCTTCTTGTGCCCCCATTCCCCATTTTGATGATGCCACTCATATCTCTAAGGTTGATCCTCCCATGCTTGCACATAATTCTTTCCCCCATGATACTCCTCAATGCTCTTCATCTTTCCAATCTTTAGGGTCTAGCTTTGAGTCTCCTCATAATCAAATTCGTGGTTCATTGAGAGAATTAGAGATGAATTCTAATTTGGAACCAATTGAGATGAGACTTTCGAAGATTATGAGAAGCCAAATGGAAATGGTGAAAATGTTGGAAGAGAGTAATGTGGGTGTTCTTAGGAAGGATGAGGAGATGGAGAATCAATTGTCATCGATGATGAATGTAAATGAAGTTTCTATCACTCTGGTAGATATGGAAGATGATGATAATGATTGTTTTGAGAGCTCCAAGGTGTGCAAGGAGGATGTTAGAGATCCTATGAGAGAGGAAAAGGGTGTGGAGATGGATGTTCCAAAACAGAGTTTGCACTTTGAACCTCCTTCTAAATTTGAATTTCGTTCCATTGAGCTTTTAGATGGACTTGAAGAGAAACTAAAAATGTTGGTTTCTCTTAATTTTGAGGAAACATTAATTCAAGTTAAGGAGGATGGGACATTGTAATTTTTGAACCGTGGAGAAGTTGTGAGGAAAGAGAGTGAGGATGAGAAGGATGAAGTAGTTTCCATAAGAGATTGGATGTTTGAAGGTGATGAGGACCAAGAGGTTTTGAGTGTTAAAAAACCAATTGATAAGTCAATTCCCCCACCCACCTCCCTCGATTGTAATTTCATTCCTCCATTCTTTAATTTTGAAAATCAATCTTCTTCCACCCCATCTCCTTTGAATAATGACCATGGTTGCTTTGAGGGTGAGGCCTTGAGCTTAGATGATTTTGATAGAGAAGGGGTTCCATATGATAAGGTTGAGGAGGTAGAGCTTACTTTTGATAATTTTGAAGATGAGAGTGAAGTGTTTTGGGTAGGTTGAGTCTCCAACTCCTATCTCAAATCTTAAACCATTGCCTTCCTCTTTCACCTTTGATGATCCGTTCTCTTGTACATTTTTCATCATTGAGAATGGTGAGGCCTCTTTAGAGGGAGATTGTACTTCTCATGTTTATTTTGAGCTACCTCCCAAGTTTGACCCTCAACCCTTGGATGAGCTTCCTTTAAACCATAATGATGATATAAAGCTTTTGAGAGCTCATTTAGGGTGTGAAGTTTATGAGGAGGATGTGATTGAGAAAAAGCTAAATTTGAATAATGACGAGTTGGAGGAGAGCCCTTTAGATGTGAGTTCATTGGATGAGAGAGATTGTGTTTCAATGCATAGTGGTGTAAGTGAGCAACCAATTCCCATTTCTTCACCTTACACCTCATTTTCAAGAAAGCTTGATCTTGTTCCCTCCTATCCCATGTCATTACCTTCTTTTCTCATATCCTCTCTTCTTGAAGAACCTTTAGTCCCCCAAGTGCCTCCTTTGATGACTTTTGAGGACAATGGTGGGATTTCCAACAAAAAATATTTTGTTGAGAAGAGTATGCCTTCTTCTTTTTCTTTTATTTCTCTTCCTTTTTCTTATATTCTTATTTTTCCCTTCTCTCCTTCTTCTTCTTGGAATTCTTCTTCTCAACCTCATAGGTGTTCACTAAGCTTATTGCATGCCTTATTTTTTTCATGTGCATACTTGCTTTCATGTGAAATATGTAGTAGTGCATTTGACAAGCTCTTGCGATCGTTGCAATACTATTTTACTAGAGCGGTCAAGCTTGGACCTTAAGCAAGCCTTTCTCGAGAAGTAACCCGTGTTTTATTGCTTTAATTTTCTTTTCTTTTTAGAATAGATTTTCTCTCATGGAAATGTTTGTATTCCTTTTTCTAGGTAAATGACTTGATATACTTTGGTGCTTCAATTTGGATCAAGAATCAAAGAAGTTTGACTCCTTCTTTGCTAGCATATAGAAGACAAGGTTCAATTCTTGAGGAAATTAGCTTTGAAAGGTTTAATTGGGTCATTTGCGGGCATTTACACCCACCTAATATCCGGTAATATCCTTCCTTGCTCTTTCTCAAGTGGATGATGACTTGTTGGACGTATGTTGGTTTGTTGGATTGCTCTCCTTGTTTTCCCCTCCAATGGTTTCTATGATTTATGTTTGAGTGTATTGTCTCATTCAAGATTGAGGGAGGGTATTCTATCATGTTTGATGGGATGTTGATTCATATATTCTATGCACCTTTGTATATGCTTTTCCATGTTTCTTTATTTTTAAAAACTCCAAAAAAAAATTTGTTTCTATCAAGGCAAATTTGCAATGTGTCTTTGTTTTGTTTTTTCTTTGGACATAATACTTTTGGACTTGTATAATTGAATGCTTTTCTTCTTAAATGGTAACGGTGTGCACCGTTTGAGCGTACTCTTGGTTGATTTTAGAATAAAGCATGCTAAGGTTGTTGGTTAGAACTAGTGGGACCATGAAACCGGATTCTACTTTTTATGTCATGTTGGTAGTTGCTTCCTATAGTCGAATTGACACTAATAGTGAGTCTTTCCTACATCCATGTGAGTTTCATTATTTTTCAAGTCTTCTACATATAATTGCATGAGCTGCATGGATCCTTGACTATTGCGGACCTAATCTTGAATCTTGACTCATAATTCTCAAACACGAGACCGAACCAACTAGGAAGGACAAAGGCAACTTTTTGGGGTGGTAATTTTTCATTTCTAGGATTTTCTTCTTTCTTTTTAATTCATTGGGTTTACATTTGCCTTCTTGCTAACTATTTGAGCCTTTCCCTTCTTTTCAATCCACATCTTTAGAACTTTGAGCCTTTTGTTTCTTTTTGTTCCTTTTTTTGTTTTTGTGAAGCAAATGGTCATGTTTTTGGTATATAAGGTTAGATATTGGTTCTATTTGTAAGCAAGCTTGTGTTTTGTGTATTTTATTTGTGAACAATGGAAAATGTATAATAGAAAAAGTCGTCCAAAGTTAAAAAAGGTAAGAACATAATAAATGCAAAGTTGTAAAAGCCGTCCAAAGTTAAAAGAGGCGAGGACAATTTCTTTGAATATATGCATAAAAAGAAAAAAAAAAGTGGGTGAAAATGAGAAAATTCAAAAATATTTTTATGTGATTCTTTTCTCCCTTTCTACGCATTGAGGACAATGCTTCATTTCAGCTTGGGGGAGAAGCGTTTACGCTTTTTGCATATATGTTTGTGAGTATAGCTTTGAATAAGCTTGGGGGAGTTAATTTGTTTTTGTTTGGCGATTTCTTGGTTATGAGGAGAAGGTTTGATCACCATTTGCTTCACTGATTAGGAATACCGCCAAATTTTAAAATTTTAGCCTACCCCTAACCCTTTTTGCATTCCCTTATGTTACAACCGTTGGGAAAGACCTTTTGACCTAGAGGTTGAGTCATATACTGAGGGAGGGCATTATGTGTTAAAGCCAAAGGAGAGGGGATGCAATGTCAAGATGTCGAGTAGCCTAAAAATTATTTCTTTTTCTGGTTCCTTCGTGGAACTTTTGAGATGCTCGCTAGGGGAAGATATGAAACTAGTAGGGAGAACGCAATAAGACCGTTTGGGATGAAAGTGGATTGCGTTTCTCTAGTTCCTATGCTTAGCATATTTATGTTTCAATCAACCTCGGGTATCTTGAAACGTGCACTCCCTTACTCGTTTAGAAAGATTTGCATTCATTTGTGCTTGTACATTTGGAAAATTCCTTTCATAAACATGAGTGTGCTTTTCTTTTCTTTTGGTTTCCTTCTCATGCTTTGCCTTGTTTGTATTATTATGAGAGTTATAGGTTAATCACTTAGGAAACCTTTACGAGAGCATCACTAGTCCTCTAAGGCGATCTAGGGGTTCAAATGGCTTGTCTTTAGTTGCTAAAATTGACTGTGATTCCTACGAAATTGAGTTAGTGTATATTCTTGTCTCTTCTCTTCTTTTTGTTTGTTTGAATAAGCTCTTCATTTCTCCCTTGGTTTTGTTTTGCTCGAGGACGAGCAAAAGGTATGCTTGGGGGTATTTGATGGGTGTCATAAATAACACCCATTTGATGAGCATTTAGCTTGTTTTCTTCCTATTTTCATAGCTTTCATGCTCAATAAATGCCTAGTTTTATGCATTTGGTATTGTTTTTACCTTTCCTCTCTAATTTTGTAGCTTTTATGCATTTTGTTGGTTTTTCTACTCTTTTCTCCTTTATTTGCTCTATTTTCGTGGCTGTAGGTATTTTACGAGGTTTGGGTCTTGATATTGGTGAATTACTAATGTGGGAGATGTTTTTTGAACAAGCTCATGGTAATTGGAAAGCTCAAGATGCAAGGAAGTGGATTCTCCAAGTTCTAGTTCTTACGCTCTCAAGTCGTGCACTCATAAAGATGGGGTGTTGAACCCACAATCAAGTTCTTTTGGGACTGCCTCTCTTAGTGTTCATCATCATCATAATCTTGCGACCTTAGCGAATGCACAAAGTCGCAAAAAGATTGAAGAAACCCAGAAAGACGGGGGCGCGCAAAGCACGGGCGCGGGAACGCCACCCCTGCAGCGCGAGCGCCCCTTCCTGGGTATTTGCTTGCTCGGTTTTTATTTTTGCGCCCTCTATAAATATCATTGTAACCCAATTTTTGGGGTAAGTTGAGAAGCAAATTTCATTATAGATTTAGATCATATTCATAGCTTAATTGAGAGCTTCTCTCTGTAGTTGTAAGGTTAGTTTAGGAGTAGATTTTAGAGAGAGAAAGTGAGGAATTTCAATGGTGATTGAGAGGTTGAAGATTCAATGGTGACAATTGTGTTAAAGATCTTCCCTACTATCAATGAGCATTCTTAACTTTATCTCATTTCATTGCTTTGTTTAATTTTCTTGTTTGTTTGGATTGATTTTGATGTTTAATGTTTGATTAGTGTAGTTGTTCTTCATATATTGTTGACTCTTGATTTCTTTAGATGTTAGTTAATTAGATGATGATGTTAGATTAGTTGTTTTCTAGGAATAGGGTGAAACTTGTATGATTGATTGATTGTGCTTAATTTGAGGATTGTGTTGATTAATTGTTAAGATTAAAGTGATTAATGGAAGTTTGCATGTGTGTAATTCGATTAGGCCTTGAGAATTATGCTAGCTTGCATTGTAGTTTCTAATGATACGGACCATTGATTTAGGAATTGCAATTGTCAATTGAGCTTGATTAGTGATGCTCCTAGTTAGAGTCTCTCGCATTTGGCGCTACTTTGACCTCTAGGAGATAGCTTGTTGACTCTTTTAATTGAGCTTGCCATTAGTCTTCACAACCATTGATTTGCATATTGTTCCCGAGTTGCTACAATTGTAATGATTACTTGTTGATCCTCGTTCCTAATGTTTATTTGTTTGATTCTTCATTTTGTTAGTTGGTTATGGTGTTTCACTTTTATCCTTAGACTTCGACCTAGGTTAGGCGCATAATTGAGAGCGCTTGATCATTACCGTTCCTTTGGGTGCGACTCTTGACTTGCCTCTATATTTGTATATAGGTTTGTTAAGTGTTTATAAATTTAGTTTGATTGAGGGAGGATTAGTTTCAACGACCTAGTTCCACCCCTCGTCAAAATGGCACCGTTGACGGGCAGCGGTGTCTATGTTTGAGTGTTTTTTATTGCTTAAGTCTAGGTCGTTGTATATAATTTTCTTTGATTTGATTTTTGTTTTCTTTGTATAAAAATGGCATGTCTATCTTTTCCTTAATATAACAATGAGCCTTTTTGTGAATATTTCCATAGACTTGAGGGATTTCTTGACTATCATTGTTGTAGTCTTTGGGAGGCTTGTGAGATTTTTTATTTTGGTTTGAATGAACAAACTAGGAATGAAGTTGAATGCATGCATAATGGTAGATTTAGAGCATTGTCAATGGATGATGCTTGGGATTTTTATGTTTGGTTAGCTAGGGATATATATAATAGGGGTTATCATGTATCTAATTTTGATGTGCAATATGTTAATTATTCTAATGTTAGCATGATTTCCCATGATTTGTCACATGATCCCATTAGTGAACCTAGAGCAAATGCTTTCAATTTTAGTCCCTCTTTTGTTCATGATAATGAGGTGCATGCTCAAGTTGACAAATCTCATATGTTTGATTGTGCCCCCACTCCCCAATATGATGTATATGCTCATGATTTCAATGTTGATTCTTCCAATCTTGGTTGTACTTCTTCTCTTATTGAGCCTTAATTTTCTACACCTTTTGAATCTCTTATTACTACTTTGGAAACTCAAATTAGGCATATTAAGCTTAGTGATGATCTTGGGCCTAAAAAGGAGTCGATTCTTAATTCTTTAAGAAGTCAATTGGAGGTGATGAAAAATAGTGTGGAGCATCTTGAGGAGGGAAGAAGGAGAGTTAAAGAGCTAGAAAGCCAATTGTCATCTTTGATGCTTGTGTGTGAAAATTACAAATCCAATGTGTGTGTTGAGGATGATGATGGTGATTTTGAGAAACCAATAGAGTGTGAGGATACCATCGATGAGCATTTGTGTGATGGTGAAGGAGTTGAGAATGAAGAGAGTATTGAATTTGAAAACTCCAACCCTCCCACCCATCTTAATGAGTCTCTTGTGCATGATTGTGATTCTTCTATCCATGAGTATCTAGACTCGTTTGAGGTTATGTCCATTGCATTCTTTGAGAGTAAAAAAAAAACCATAGCCTTTTAAATGAGTTCATTGAGGATGCTTCATGGGAGAGAGATGAGTTTGAAATGAATTTGCATCCATTCATGCATGGTTTTGAGACCTTGGGCTTTAAAGTTTTTGAGGGAGTTGTTATACATAGTTGTGATGGAGAGGATTATGTTGTTCCTCTTGGAGGTTGGATGTTTGAGGGAGATGGGTATCATGAGTGTTCTTCTTTTGAAGACTCTATGATTGATTTCCATGCTCTTATTGGTGATTTGAGGAATGGTGGTGACAAAGAGTTCATTTGTGAGACCATAGCCCATTTTTCCTTTTCTCATACCCCTTTTTCAAGAAGATTCAACCATATCCCTTACACTCCTACTTCCCTCCCTTGTTTTGTTAATGAACCTATTGGGGACCCTCTTGTCTATGATGATTTGTATGTAGCTCATTTGTCCCCAATTGAGGAAAAGGGTGATGTTGCCACCCAAAAATATTTTGAAGAGAGTTTGCCTTCTTTTTCTTCTTTTTGTTTTTCTTCATATTTTGTTGAATTTTCTTTTGATTCTTCCTCTTCCTTTTCTTGGCATCTCTCTCCTCATTTGCGTGCACTATCCTTGTTGCACGTACTCTTCCCGTCATTTGCCTACCTTCTCTCCTATGAAATGTGTAGTAGTGCATTTGACAAGCTCTTGCGTACGTTGAATTATTATTTTCTAGAGCGGTCATGCTTGGACCTTAAGCAAGCCTTTCTCGGGAAGTAACCCGTGTTTTATCGCTTTAATTTTCATTTCTTTTTAGAATAGATTTTCTCTCATGGAAATGTTTGTGTGCCTTTTGCTAGGTACATGACTTGATATACTTTGGTGCTTCGATTTGGATCAAGAATCAAGGAATTTTGACTCCTATTTTATCTATCATATGGAAGGCAATGTTCAATTCTTGAGGAAATTAGCTTTGAAAGGTTTAATTGGGTCATTTGCGGGTATTTACACCCGCCTAATATTCGGTAATATCCTTCCTTTCTATTTCTCAAGTGGATGATGACTTGTTGGACGTATGTTGGTTTGTTGGATTGCTCTCCTTGTTTTCCCCTCCCATGGTTTCTATGATTTATGTTTGAGTGTATTGTCTCATTCAAGCTTGGGGGAGGGTATTCTATCATGTTTGATGGGATGTTGATTCATATATGCTATGCACCTTTGTATATGCATTTCCATGTTCTATATTTTGAAAAACTCCAAAAAGATTTTTGTTTCTATCAAGGCAAATTTGCAATATATCTTTGTTTTGTTCTTGCTTTTGACATAATACTTTTGGACATGTATAGTTGAATGCTTTTCTTATTAAATGGTAACGGTGTGCACAGCTTGAGAGTATATTTTTGGTTGATTCTAGGATAGAGTATGCTAAGGTAGTCGCTTAGAACTTTAGGGACCTTGAAGCCGGATTCTATTTGTTTTTTAAAATTTGCAATTGCTCCCTTTTGGTGAATTTGAAGCTTTTAGTGAGTTTTTGCATCAACCTTGTGAGGTTTCATGATTTTCAAGCCTTCTACATATCTTGCATGAGCGGCTTGGATCCTTCACTATTGCGGATCTAATCTTGAATCTTGACTCATAATTCTCAAACACGAGACCGAACCATCTAGGGATGACAAAGGCATCTTTTCTGGGTGGTAATTTTTTCTTTTCTAGGTTAACTTTATTTCTTTTTAGTTCATTGGGTTTACATTTTCCTTCTTGCTAACCATTAGAGCCTTTTCCCTTCTTTTCAAGCCACATCTTTAGAATTTTGAGCCTTTTGTTTGTTTTTGTTCCATTTTTGGTTTTTGTGAAGAAAATGGTCATGTTTTTGGAGTTTGTGGTGTATATAAGGTTGGATATTTGTTCTATTTGTAAGCAAGCTTGTCTTTTGTATATTTTGTGAATAATGACAAGTTAAAAGTTAAAAAAAGCCGTGAAAAGTTAAAAGAGGCAAGGACAATTGCTTTGAATATATGCTTTAACAGAAAAAAAAAAAAAGTGAAAATGAGAACATTCAAAAATATTTTGATGTGATTCTATTCCCCTTTTCAAGCATTGAGGATAATGCTTCCTTTAAGCTTGGGGAAGAAGCGCTTACGCTTTTTGTATACGTGTTTGTGAGTATAGCTTTGAACAAGCTTGGAGGTGTTAGTTTGTTTTTATTTGGTGACTACTTGACTGTGATTCTAAGAAAGGGCCCGTTCTTTGCTTCACTTTTAGGGATACCACCAAATTTTAAAATTTTAGCCTACCCTAACCTTTTTGCCCTTATGTTACAACCATTAGGAAAGACCTTTCGACCTAGAGGTTGAGTCACATTTCAAGGGAGGGCCTTATGAGTTAAAGCCTAAGGAAAGGAAATGCAAATTCAAGATGTCGAGAAACCTCAAATCTATTTGTTTTTCTGGTTCCTTATTTATTTTTCTGGTTCCTTCGAGGAACTATAACCAAAATGAGCAAGAAAAAGCAATAAAATCAAGCAAAATTCGAAGGAAAAGAGCAAGAACGAACTTGAACAAAGAAATGCTCATGCAAGGTTCAATACTTAACCATTTTTCATGAAATTTCTAGCAAAACACTCCTTAAACATAGCATGACAACATAGAACATACAATTTCAAGAATAATGGACTGAATCGAAAACCCCTAAATTCGAAATTTGGGGTTTAACGATTCGAAAATCGTTCAAATTCAGCCGGAAAAGAACTAATTCTAGCAAATAACTTACATTGGATTACGAAAAATATGAATTAAGAACGAATTTTGCTTCCTTTAGCTTCGAAAATTGCAAAATTCTGAGCTTCCTAGAGAGAGAAAGGGGCGAAAATGGCGAAGGAAGGAGAAAGAAAGAATGAAGTGAAAATCGCGCTCAGCGATTTCACTTTACTGACATAAATGTCGCGCGCAACTGAATCTGTTGCGCGTGACATACCAGCGCAACTCAGAAAGATGCGCGCGCCTGACCAGCACGACCCACTAAGTTGCGCGCGGATACTGGTCACTAAAATGACCGGAATCTTGATTTTGATCCGTTTGATCATTTTTTAACGGTTTTTGCTCGTTATTAGACGTAATGGCACACAAATTATCAAAATCTTTTTAAATTTCTTTGCATATTGTAGTTAGTTTTCTTCTTTGTTAGTTTTTTGCATCATTCTTGCATGCACACCGTGCTTTGTGCCTTCCCTAACCATACGTTTTGAACGTTTTTCGTAAGAGTTCCTTAAGACGTTCCGTGGTGGTGCTTTACGTAAAAGCACCCATAGACAGGTTTGTAATTTTACTGTACTGACGTTACAAATGTCCGGGTTTTCTTCTTTTTTCACGTTCGAAGCAAAAAGGAAGGCGTTTTCATGCAGCGTAAAAATGCAAATGGCGTGGTTGTAGGTATTGTACGAGGTTTGGGTCTTGATATTGATGAATCACTAAGGTTGGAGATGCTTTTGGAGCAAGCTCATGGCAATTGGAAAGCTTAAGATGCAAGGAAGTGGATTCTCAAAGTTCTTGCTCTTGCGCTCTTAAGTCGTGCTCTCATGAAGATGGGGTGTTGAACCCATAATCAAGTGCTTTTGGGACTTCCTATCTTAGTGTTCATCATCATCATAATCGTGCGACCTTAGCGAACGCACGAAGCCGCAAAAAGATCGAAGAAACTAAGAAAGACACGGGCGCGTAAAACACAGGCGCGGGCGCCCCACCTGCTGGCGCGGTCGCACCATCCCTGCAGCGCGGGCGCGCCACCCTTGCAGTGTGGGCGCGCCTTCCTTGGTATTTGCTTGCTCGGTTTTTGTTTTCGCGCCCTCTACAAATATCATTGTAACCCGATTTTTGGAAAACGTTGAGAAGAAGTATTATTCTAGTTTTTTATCATATTCTTTGCTTAGTTGAGAGCTTCTCTCTCTAGTTTTAGGGTTAGTTTAGGAGTAGATTTTAGAGAGAGAAAGTGAGGAATTTTAATGGTGATTGAGAGATTGAAGATTCAATGGTGACAATTGTGTTGGAGATCTTCTCTATTATCAATGAGCATTCTAAACTCTATCTCATTTTATTGCTTTGTTTGATTTCATATTTGTTTGGTTTGATTTTGATGTTTGATAGTTATTAGTGTAATTGTTCTTCATAGATTGTTGATTCTTGATTTCTTTAGTTGTTTGTTGATTAGATGTAGACCTGGTTATTGGGCGGGTCGGGTCAGGGTCGGTGCGGGTCGGTTGCGGGTCAGGGTCAAAGAGGGTCACATTTTATAGGGTCAATATAGGGTCGGGCCAATGCGGGTCGTGGGTCGATAATGGGCGGGCATACAAAATATCAATTAAAATAAATATTGGACAAAGCCATTATTAAATACATATGAATACAAATTAGTCTATATAATTATTTTTACATTATGTATTTTCTTTATCAACTAAATTGGAAAAACATGTTGGCCCTATATTGACCCTACCCAATAAGGGCCCTGTCCATTAATAGCCCTGTCAATTAAAAGCCCTATAAGCTTGGCCCTAACCCTATTATCATTGGGCTACCCTGTCCAATAACCACCTCTAATTAGATGATGATGTTAGTGTAGTTGTTTGCTAGGAATTGGGTAAAACTTCTATGATTGATTGATTGTGCTTAATTTGGGAATTATGTTGATTAATTGTTGAGATTAAATCGATTAATGGAACCTTTCATGTGTGTAATTCGATTAGGCCTTGAGAATCATGCTAGATTGCATTGTGAGTCTACATTGATACGGACCATTGATTTGTAGCTTGCAATTGTCGATTGAGCTTGATTAGTGATGCTCCTAGTTAGAGTCTCTCGTAGTTAGCGCTAGTTTGACCTCAAGGAGATAGCTTGTTGACTCTTTTGATTGATCTTGCCATTAGTCTTCACAACCATTGATTTTCATATTGTTTCCGAGTTGTTACAATTATCATGATTACTTGTTGATCCCGTTCCTAGTGCTTTATTTGTTTAGTTTCTTTGTTTGTTAGTTGTTAGTGTTCTCTCTTTATCTTTGTCTTCGACCTATCTTAGGCGCATAATTGAGAGCGCTTTAACATTACCGTTCCTTTGGGTTCGACCCTTGACTTGCCTCTATACTAGTATTTAGGTTAGTTAAGTGTTTATAAATTTAGTTTGACCGGGAGAGGATTAGTTTCAACGACCTAGTTCCACCCCTCGTCACCTAGTTAGTTACTTTACAACAAGTTAGCTAAAATCAAACATTAGTAAGAATATCAGACAGAATAAATTACATACATCTCTCAAACATGGTGCTAAGACCACAGGCAGAGTGAAACGCCTCATCTTTAAAAAAATCCGGGTGAGGGTACCCAATTTTTGGGAACAATTATGTGAGTCCCATTATCCAAAGGTTCGATGGTGGTCTCAAAAAACTCCAGTTCTATTATTTTCTCCCAAGCCCTAGAAGGAATACGAGGAAGGGCGCACTTTATACCTAGCAAAGCCGGGTCCTTATTGTACCGGCAAAGGAACCGATTGTGGCCTAAGGAGAGCTAGGAGATCAAGTAGAATTTCTCCTTCCAGTCGGTCCACTTTGAAGGCTTGTCCAACGTCATCATATACTGCGGATGCGTCATCAAAGTGTACCATGCCCCAAGTCTGCCTAGAGCCCAGCTAAAGTAATGCAATATGAGCAAAGGCCTCAAAGCTAGGCTCAAGGTTTTGGAACTCACAGGCGGCAATATAATTTAGGATATTAATCCATGAATTTGGGGTGAGTTTCCAGACGCCTAACTCGTACCCCTATGAAGAAGAAAGAGGAGGTCGGCTTTAATAACAACCTCATAGCAGCCAAAATAATTATCGTCATTCTCAATCTCGTCCTCTCAGGCAACCGTCGCCTCAACAGGCGGCACCTCTATGTGTCAGTCGTCTTTATATGCCTATTTTATATAGTATTTTACCCCCGTCCCTTGGTCATAATTAGTAGTGTCTTTGGCTCTTTAGAGCCACTTTTATTACTAAATGGTGTTTTATAGTGTTTTCGTAGATTTAATTGACTTTTGCAAGGATTTGCACTTTTGGAGCATTTTTCCGAGATATTATGGAGCAACTACGGAAATTAGAGGAGCACGACCATCTTTGAAGCCTAAGGCCGGTTAGAGTCATCAAGCCGATGATTAAGGGCTCGGTAATCGGGATACCGAGGTATTTGGACCGAATAATCAAGACCCTAAGTGGATATCCGGATTGGGCCGAAGAAATAAGCCCAATCGAAGTTCCAAGCCTCGAGGTGAATCAAGAGCCCGATCGGGCAAGCTTAGCTCGATCAGGCGTGGCGCGAGAGTGTGCTGGTGCGTGGCCAAAGGCGCGCGTGATCGGGTGAGCTGCTAGCTCGATCAGGCGCGGCTGTTTAGAAGAGTACACGGAGAAAAAGGCGCGCCCGATCGGGCAGCCTTTAGCCCGATCGGGCGCGTGTTATTTTAAGGAATTAATTTTCGGCGATTAAGTTTGTTTTAGTTTAGGATTCTTGCTTAGTATAAATACTTTTCTGTAAAGCGACTTTAGGACCTTCTTTTACTCTTTCTTAATTATTTCTTAGATTTTCTCTCTCTACTTAGCTTTTAGATTAGTTTCTCTCTCATATACTTTGTTCTTAACTTTATTCTTAATTCAGATTTCTTTGGTAACAATTTCTATTCTCTTAATCTTAGTTATTTATTTTATTCCTTTGATCATGTCTTGTTTTATTGCTTTAATTAGTTTACTTTTAATTATGTGTGAGTAGTTCTATTTCTAGGGTTTATAGTATCCGTAATTAATATGAAGGGGTAATTTATTGTTGTTAATTGTCAATGCTAAGATTAATTTCCTATTAATTGATTTAATGCTCTGTGACTAGATTTGCGCAGATCTTTTATGCATGAGTTTAACAATATTGATTCGAGATTCGACAGATGAGAATTGATGTTTAGGTCTAGTTTCAATAAACAGGTTAATTTATAAATGGTTAAGTCGAGATTCGAGAGATGAGATTTAATACCGGTAAATTAATTGTGTGATTGTAATACGTAGCGAAAGCCCTTTATGATATGATTAATGTATGCATTGATGATTGATTATTTAGTTTTACCCTAGAATATTATTTATTGGTGAACCTATGCCCTAGACCTTTTATTCATTTTTTTCTCCTTATTCTTAATCTTCATAGTTTAGTTTTATATCCAAATTTACATATTGGTTACTTTATAATTTAGATTACTTTAATTAATTAGGAATAGAAAGACTCGTTTCTCTGTGGATTCGACCCTACTTCCCTATCTACATTAGTTAGAGTTTAGGAATTACTTTTGATTAAGGGGATACGACTTTACCCTGTAAAATTTGGCGTCGTTGCCGGGGAAACGGTATTATTTTTATTTCTGATTATTTCTGTAGTCCAGGTTATTTCTCTTTGTCTCAGAGAACGTTAGTTCTTTGAGGCAAGTCTCATATTTGCTTTTAGTTTTCTTTGTTTATGCCCAGGTGTTCCAGATTAGGTTACATCCCATTCAATCCCGAGATCGAACAATCCTTCCATAGACAGAAGAACCTTTACAAGCAAATTCTGGCGGATTCTGGTGATAATAATAATCACCGAGATCCTCCAACTGGTTCTAGCAATTTAGAGGTATAATCAGATCCAGAATCAGAGATGACGACTCCAAAGAAGCTTAGTGATTACTCACAACCGAAGCTTACCGACTTTCCACACCTTACTCCCACTCCGGCTTTCAATGGGGTACAGTTTGAGATTAAACCCCAATTTATAACGATGATAGAAAGGAAGCAATTTAGTGGAGCTAAGGGTGAAAACCCAAATCTCCATATTGTAGACTATTGTCAGTACTGTAATACCATTAGGCAAGTTGGGGTCACACAAGACCAAATCAGGGAGATTCTCTTTCCTTTTTCTTTAACTGGAAAAGCCAAATTATGGTTTAATGGTTTAAATAGAACTGCACTTAGTATAACTAACTGGGAAACTCTTGTTTTGAATTTTTATAACAAATATTATCCTGCAAAGAGGTTAGCCGTACTACAAAGTACAATTCAGAACTTTGCCCAAGAAGCCGATGAAACTTTATATGAGGCTTGGGAGAAGTTCAAGGACCTACAAAGAGAATGCCCCCACCATAATTTGGCACAATGGCAGTTAATCCAAGCCTTTTACAATGACATTGGAAATTCATCTAGAATAATCTTAGATTCTGCAGCTAGTGGGAGGTTTATGAATCTTAATGTTAATGATGCAAGTCAGGTAATTGAAGATATGGTGATACATAATTCCCAATATGGGAATCCCAGGGGCTTTCCTAACAAAGGGAAGCATAGTGTCGACTCTGTATCCTTTTTGCAAGCTCAATTAACCTCTATCTGCCAAAAATTAGATTACCTTAGCACTGCTAATGTAGCTAATGTTTCTGCAATTAATAATAATGCTAATGAGGCTTTCTATGAAAATTGTGGAATTTTAGGTCATTGGGAACAAGATTGCAGGAGTTCCGTAGAGCAAGTTAATGCCTTTCAAGCTTATAGGCAGAATAACCCATACTCCAACACCTACAATCCTGAGCACCGAAACCATCCGTACCTTTCCTACCGGAGTACCAATGTTCAAAATCCACCACCACAAGAACCACAGGCGCCACAACAACAACAACAGAAATATTGCCACCCCAATGCTGGCCAGAAGAACCAACCACAACAACCCTCCTCATCTTCCGACCCTGCTTTGGTAAAAATTAGAGCGATGCTGGTTAATATGCAAAAGCACATGGAGAGTAGAGATTCCCAAATTGATTCAATTCTAGCACACAATAAAATTGTAGATAATCAAATTGCGCAACTTTCCGCTACTCTACAAGCCCGCCAACAGGGAGCTTTGCCAGCACATCCGACCAGGCCTACGAATCAAGCCTATGCAATTACTCTAAGGAGTGGTTCAAACCATGAAGGGCCCCCTATGCCCAGAGATGATGAACCTGTTTTAATAAATAATGCTAATCTTGATTCCGTTAACCCATACAATGTAGCTAATAGCCCCGCAGGGCTAAAGAGTAGTACTAATATATCTAATTCTACATTGCAGGGTACGACTCCAGGGAAGGTGGCCACTCCAGATAAGAGCAATAATGCTCCAAAGCCAGTTATCAAACTTCCATTCCCCAATCGTCACTTGAAAACAAATTTGGATAAGCAGTTTGGTAAGTTTTTGGAGATGGTAAAAGATTTGAAGGTAACAGTTCCCTTCACTGAATTAATCACACAAATTCCTACATATGCAAAATTTATGAAGGAAATATTGACAAGAAAAAGGTCTATTAGTGCGGTAGAGACAGTAGCTTTCACTGTAGAGTGTAGTGTCGTACTTCAAAATAAATCTCCACCTAAATTAAAAGATCCGGGTAGTTTTTCTATCCCTTGTCATATTGCCAATCTAATGATTGATGATGCATTGTGTGATTTGGGTGCTAGCGTTAGTTTTATGCCATTATCCGTGTGTTCCAAGTTAAATATGGGTAAATTAACAGCTACTAATATTACTCTACAAATGGCTGACCGTTCTTTCAAATACCCCCTACGTATTTTAGAAGACGTTCCTGTTAGAGTAGGTAAATTTTATATACCTGTTGATTTTGTTGTTCTTGATATGGCTGAGAATACACAAACCCCAATTATCTTGGGTAGACCATTCCTTAACACTGCAGGAGCATTTATAGATGTGAGAAGTGGCAAATTAACACTATCAGTAGGGGACAAAAAAATTATTTTTAATCTTAATAATACCCCTAAAATCTCCATGATAGAGGAGAAGTGCTTTAGTGTTAATGTGGTTCAAACTTATTCTAACAAGCCCCAAGCTCTTGTAAAAGATCCCTTGGAGGCTGGAACCTGCTTTCTCTTCCTGAGTGGAATAAAGCAGCTGTCACTAAGTTGCTTTGGGATATTGCTCACAAGGCTGATAATCTTTGGGTTAAGTGGGTTCATATCTACTATTTCAAGCATAAAGATTGTTGGACCACCCCTACCCCTGCTAGATGCTCTTGGTTTTTGAAGAAGATTTTGAGTTGTAAAGATATTGTGAATGATCAAGGGGGATGGGATGGATTCGTTCAGGGCAAAAAGTTGAAAATCAAGAAGCTTTATGTTGCTATTAGGCCTCAAGTGCCTAAATTTCCTTGGAAGAGAGTTAATTTCCATAACTTAGCAACTCCCAAAAGTGTTTTTATCTTGTGGCTAGCTTTGTGGAATAGGCTTGTCACTAAGGATAGGTTGATTCAATGGCACATCTCTTGTGATCCAAAGTGTTTCCTATGTCTGAATGGCAATGAAAGTGTTCAGCATCTTTTTTTTTATTGTGATTTCTCTAGGAAGGTTTGGAGTAAGGTTTTGGGGATCTTACATGTTTCCAAGCCTATTCAACAGTTTAGTGGTGAGATTGATTGGATGAAGAAAATATGCAGAAGTTCCAGATTGAAGAATAAAGTGATCCAGGTGGCCTTCACTGAAACAGTTTATGGTATTTGGATTCAAAGGAATGCAGTTCTCTTTACTGGTTGTTGCAAATCAGTTGATGCCCTTGTTCGGGATATTGTCTTTCACTCAGTTTGTAGAATCCCGGCGGGAAGCAAATATTTGATTGTGTAGGGCTTGTCTCGGGCTCCTAGTGTTTGTGTTCTGGTTTCCTTGTGTTGGGTTTTGATGCTGGGATTCCCGTTGCTTGTTTTTGTATTGGTTTCCTTTTCTGCAGGCTGTTTCTACTGCTGGTAGCTCTGCTGGTGTTGTGTTGCTTTGCTCTGCTGTGCTGCTGTGTTGCTGCTGCCTGCTGTTTGTGCTGCTGCACTGCTGGTGTGTTGCTGCTGTTGTTGCTGCAGTCTGTTGTTGCTGGTTTTGTTGTTGTTTGGTTGCTTCTGCACTGCTGTATGCTGTTGCTGATCTGCTGCCTGCCTGTCTGGTGCTGTGCCTGCTGTCTGCTGCAGTCTGCTGCTGGTGTTGCTGTGTTGCTGTTGCTGTGCCTGCTACTTGTTGTTACTGCTGGTCTGCTGTCTGTGCTGCTGGTCTGCTGTCTTGCTGCTGCTGCTCTGTTCTCTACCTTGCTGTGCTTGTGCTGGTGCTGCTTTGCACTGTTGTACTTGCTGTTTGCTGAGCTGCTGCTTGCTCCCTGCTATCTGTTGTTTGGTGCAAGCTTTGGTGCTCTTTTTGTTGCCTATTTTTGTTTTTTTGGTGTTTTGGTCAGTTTGCAGGCATGTCTGCTTCTGATTGTTGTTTTGTTGGTTTTTAGGTGTGTGGTTTTGTTGTTTTCTGGTTTTCTTGTTGTCTGGTCCTGGTTTCCGGAACCCTTCCTAGAAGGTGGCCGGAAATCTGAGTCTAGTTGTTCTAGGCCCTTCCTAGAACCCTTCCTAGAAGGTGGCTAGGTTTGGATCTAGAACTGGTTGTGGGGTTGGCCTGTTGTTTTCAGGTCTTTTGGTGTTCTGGTGGTAGTTATAACTTAGCTTTTGTAAGTTGTAACTTTCTTTCTTTCGTAATAAAATCTTATTTTCCAAAAAAAAAAAGATCCCTTGGAGGCGGTATCTTGTGTTGCATCCTTTTCAGATGAGATAGATAAATGGCAGAAGGAACTGGATGCAATAGAAAGAGCCCTCTACACTGTCGATCTTGGTTTTGAGGACGAAAAAGTGGAATTAATCAAGCAAGTTGTAGAAATTGAGCCTACGGTGAGTGTTCCGCCAGATCGAGTTGCAAGTGCTAAATGCAATGACAATTTGAAGCAACCCTCGATCGAAGAAGGATCTTTAGTGCATAGCATTAAAGAACCCTCAGTCCAAGTCAAGGAGGATCCACTAGATAAAGTGAATTGGCGTCCCACAGGGTATGTCAGGAAGCCGCGTCGTAGCCTAAACAACGTTCAACCAGGTGAGAAACCACTCGACCAAGCGTTAGGTCAAGGGTCCTAGTTCTTATACTTGGTAAGAAGGTCGTGCGGGACCAAGATAAACCAGCGCTTTGCGGGAGGCAACCCATATTTCTTACTTCCTAGACTAGTTTCTCTTTTATTTTACTTTATTTTTATTTTAGTTTTTTTAGAGAGGAGAGGAGAGTGCAATTTTACCTTTTGCAAGGGTTTTTGTACAGGTATAAATTTGACAGGTACAGAGACTTAGGAAAATAAGTTGAAAATAAAGAAGAGATCCGATTTGAGCACGGACCCGATCGGGCGAGGCTCACCAGATCGGTCGCGCAAGTAAAGAAAATTCCAGCTTTATTTTTGCCCGATCGGGCGCGCAAGTGAGGTTGGAAATCGAGCTATTTTGCCCGATCGGGCGAAGCTTGCCCGATCGGGTGAAATTTTTGAGAAATCGAGTAAGAGAAAAGATATGTCGGGCGAGCAAAGGGCGAAAATTCCCTTCGCATTCGCGCCCGATCGGGCGCGACACTTTTTGGCCGACCTATTACTTTCTTTTCTTCCTATTCTTTTCTCACTTTCTCCTTATTTCATCTTCTTCTTCATCACTTTCTCTCTCTAAAACCCCCATTTTCATACCTTCAAACTCTATTTCTTTTCAAGATCTTCTCTAATTCTTCCATCCAAACTCAAAAATTTTTACATATTCTTAATCCCTTCATCTTCCCTTTCGATCTACACTAATTTTCTACCACTTTCTCTCAAATTTTTCCAAAACCCTAGGAGAGATAAAGCTTCAAATTCCACCATTTCTCACAAAAATGGCATCCAAAATATCTAGAACCGTAAGGGGTGAAAGCTCAAGGCAACAACAACCACCATTGGTTGACCCGGAGCTGCAAATTCCGGGATGGAGCGAGGTGGTGATAACCTCACAAGAACAACGGCAAAGGATGCTCAACCTCATCTCGAGGTAGGTAATTCCTACACGCTTTGGTCATCATTCTACGCTTTCTAGATTAGGAATCGATAAACCGGTAGAAAAATTGTTTAAGGGTATTGGAATGAGTGGTTTATTTCAATTGCATTACGATACTTATGACTATTTAACTTTGGAATTTATTTCTAGTTTTAATGTGATAAAATCTAATGCTTTAATTACTCATGTTCAAGTCTGTTTGCTTAATAATGATGTGAGATTGACTTTGAAAGAATTTGGTAAATTATTTGAGTTAAAATCAGATAGGCCTATTGAACCATCCCAAGACAACATTGTCGTTGTTTATCAATCCCTCACGGGGGATGCTAATCTAAACCTCTAACATGCCAAGGGCACTTGGATACAACATCCCGTGCCAAAATTTTGGCAACGGTTTGTTGGCCTCACTATCTTTGGGAGGCATGAACCCGCCAATGTAAGGAGGGACGAACTAGAGTTGTTAGGGTCTTACATGATCCCTAGGAGTGACAAGCTAAACATACCTCATAGGATAGCCCAACACTTTCAACGGGCGGCCAACGCGATTGAGAGTGGTAGGTCTAGGGCCCCTATATATTTTGGCGGTTTAGTCACCCACATAGCGGTCAAGCATCTTAACTTTGTTCCTAACGACTTTAGAAAGGTAGTAGGCTCGACTCTTATGGACTTACCCTACTTAGGTAGCCTCAACTGGATCAATGTCATAGGGGGTGAAACTTGGTGGGTAATCCAAAGGGAGTCGTGTAGAAGGGACAATGCCTTTATGTTGCCTAACCCCGTTTTGACTAAGTTTGAGAAGGGTCAACCTTCTTACACCTTTTTTTTAGGTAACCAAGGTGAGGCTCAAGTGGCTCACCAAGCACCACCTTCACCACAACCTCAATTTCACCCTTAACCACCACCCCATCCCTACACTTATGACATCCCCACTTCTTCCACGAACTATAACATCGACCCAAACGCCCCTTATGACTTCTCGGCTTTTAGAAGCCAACTATATAGGATTGAGATGGGGCAAGGGAGAGTGGAGAGTATGGTGCAAAACTTTGATACGAGAGTAGGGTCTCTAGATAGGGAGGGTGGGGCATGTGGAGAGAAACCTTGGGAGGGGTTTATACCCCATGTATGATGACTACGCACGTCGGGGGGCTATTCCCCCCGACTCACTTGTTCCTGATTGGTTTCAATATCCTCAAGGAGGATATTCGGACCCAAGTGCCTTTGGTACCTATGTGGACTACTCTTCGGTCCACGGTTATGGGACCAATGCTCCTTTTGGTGGGCTTGGGGGGAATGTAGACCCTAACTATTTTGCAGGTGGTTCGGGTTACGGAGGTGGTGGTTCGAGCCATGGAGGAGCTGGTTCTAGCCATGGAGGAGGCTATTCGAGGATGGATGAGGATGATCAGGATTAGCTATGCTGGGCTAGTTCGTGAGCCAATGAGGACATTCTCTGATTCTGGCTTGGGGTAGATTTTGGATTTGGTATCTTTCTTTCTCTCTTTTCTTTTATTTTTGGTGTGTTTTCCTAGTTTAGATTTATTGCTTTCTAGGTTAGTTTAATTGCTTTCTTATATATTAAAAAATACAAAAAAAGTTGAAAAATAAAAAAATCCAAAAATACGTTCCAATGAATTATAAATCATGCTTCCCTATGCCCCTTACTTGAGAAAATTTGTTTTGATTCTTGGTATATGATGATAAATAATATTGTGGATTAGTTAATCATGATTTGAAGTTTGATTACTTAGATGCATTAACATGAGTCAATTTTGTCCAACTATTTGTGAATATAGTGCTTGACTTGTTGATTTGGTTAGGAATGTGTGTTAGTTCCTGGTATGTCAATGAATTTGAGTATTGATTTGCAACTATAAGTAGTGTTTGTATGACTCATTACTATGCACATTGAGGAGGACGAAGGCATTTGTTATTTTAGGTAGCCTTCAGATGATTGTAGATACATTTGATCCCTTCTTGCTACCCATGTTGTTGCCTTGACTTTTTGTTGTTTATTAGCCATATTACAAGTCTATTTTTCCCCATTGGTTACTAGTCCCAAGCTTGGCTTGGGGGAGCTATTAGTGAGTGAGGCGAGGGAGTTTGTAGTGTGCTTATTATTTGCACAATTTGGGTGAGTTTTGAGAAGTTATTTTGTTTTTTATCATGTTTATTTTTGATGAGTTTGAAAGCTATATCTTCTTGAAAAAATAAAGTATGATGTTATGAAAAAAAAAAAGAAAAGTTCAAGAAAAAAAAAAGTGAAAAATAAGTGAACTTCAAAAGGTAAAAAAAAAAAACAAAAAGAAAGAAAAAGCGTTCAATGTTCAAATGTTATAGTTGGAGGTTGATCAAAAGGAAGAAAAATTTTGAGCGTCTATGAAAAATTCAAGTTGGAAAATAAAGTTTGTTTATTCACTCCAGTTCTTTATTATTATATTTTTATGAGTGAAATTGTAAGAGTTGGGATTGTTTTTATTGTTTGGAGTTGTATTTGGTGGATTTTTGTTAGAGTTGGTTATGTAGGAGATGTTAATCATTATTTATTTTGATCATGGGTTTTACTAGGATTTGCTCCCTTAAGCATAGCTTTTCTCTCCCTTGTTCCCAAATGATTCCTACCCTTTACCCTAGCCTTACATTACAAGCTTTAAAGACCTTCCGACCTTTGTGCATAGAGTTGTATGAATGTGAAAGTGTTGTTTATCAATGCAAGTTATGATTTGACATATTTCGAGTCGACTAGTAGGTTGAGCGTACATCTTTTTATACACACGAGAGTGTGAGTTGGGAGGGCATTGTTCACATAAAGGGGTTGGTTGGAGAGCGATCGAATACATCTTTTACTCGCCACATAAATGAGAGTTGAGTGTGTGAGCACTAGTCTTGAATTCTATATGCTCTTGTGGTTTGCTCTATTTGACAATTGTTAGGGAAGAAAGGTAATTGGATGGATTTGATTGGTTGATTTTGAAGCATGTTTATTTGATTTACCCTGAATTGTTTGTGCTTGATTTTTACTTTTTAGGGTGAAGCTTATTTATTTATTCATTGATGAGATCTTTGCTTAGGGACAAGCAAAGGTTTGGCTTGGGGGAGTTTGATATGTCTATTTTATATAGTATTTTACCCCCGTCCCTTGGTCATAATTAGTAGTGTCTTTGGCTCTTTAGAGTCACTTTTATTACAAATTGGTGTTTTCTAGTGTTTTCGTAGATTTGGTTGACTTTTGCAGGGATTTGCACTTTTGGAGCATTTTCCTGAGATATTATGGAGCAACTACGGAAATTAGAGGAGCACGACCATCTTTGAAGCCCAAGGCCGGTTAGAGTCATTAAGCTGGTTATTAAGGGCTCGGTAATCGGGATACCAAGGTATTTGGACCGAATGATCAAGACCCTAAGTAGATATCCGGATTGGGCCGAAGAAATAAGCCCAATCGAAGTTCCAAGCCTCGAGGTGAAGCAAGGGCCCGATCGGGCAAGCTTAGCTCGATCGGGCGTGGTGCGAGAGTGTGCTGGTGCGTTGCCAAAGGCGCGCGTGATCGGGTGAGCTGCTAGCTCGATCGGGCGTGGCTGTTTAGAAAAGTACGCGGAGAAAAAGGCGCGCCCGATCGGGCGGACTTTAGCCCGATCGGGCGTGTGTTATTTTAAGGAGTTAATTTTCGGCGATTAAGTTTGCTTTAGTTTAGGATTCTTGCTTAGTATAAATACTTTTCCGTAAAGCGAGTTTAGGTTCTTCTTTTACTCTTTCTTAATTATTTCTTCGATTTTCTCTCTCTACTTAGCTTTTAGATTAGTTTCTCTCTCATATACTTTGTTCTTAACTTTATTCTTAATTTCATATTTCTTTGGTAACAATTACTCTTCTCTTAATCTTAGTTATTTATTTTATTCCTTTGATCATGTCTTGTTTTATTGCTATGATTAGTTTAGTTTTTATTATGTGTGAGTAGTTCTATTTCTAGGGTTTATGGGATCCATAAATAATATGAAGGGGTAATTTATTGTTGTTAATTGTCAATGCTAAGATTAATTTCCTATTGATTTATTTAATGCTCTGTGACTAGATTTGCGCAGATCTTTTATGCATGAGTTTGACAATATTGATTCGAGATTCGACATATGAGAATTGATGTTTAGGTCTAGTTTCAATAGGCGGGTTAATTTATAAATGGTTAAGTCGAGATTCGAGAGATGAGATTTAATACTTGTAAATTAATTGTGTGATTGTAATACGTAGCGAAAGCCCTTTATGATCTGATTAATGTATGCATTGATGATTGATTATTATGTTGTACCCTGGAATATTATTTATTGGTGAACCTATGCCCTAAACCTTTTATTCATTGTTTTCTCCTTATTCTTAAGCTTCGTAGTTTAGTTTTATATCCCAATTTACATATTGGTTACTTTATAATTTAGATTACTTTAATTAATTAGGAATAGAAAGACTCGTTTCTCTGTGGATTCGACCCTACTTCCCTATCTACATTAGTTAGAGGATTTAGGAATTACTTTTGATTAAGGGGATATGACTTTACCCTGTCACGTCTCCTATGGGAGTTTTTCCTTGAAAGCTTTAAAGCTACCCTCCAAGGTAGCAATATCCTTAAGAAACATACCCGCCTGCGTGGGGTTTGTCCCATGGTCGGCTGCTGATAACCAGCAGTAACATCTTTTTGGTCAATGCAGGAAGTGTAGACACCCATTTATGTCTCCCCAAAACCAAACCCAGTGATGAGTACCTTTCACGTCGAATCATAATAGAATGAAGTGAAAGTGTGGAAAGTTTAGTGTTGCGGATAGTTTTAATTCTTTTCTCTTCTCTCTGTTTTTGAAAACTTATTTTAAGAAAATAGTCAATCCAGTCTGTTTGGTCCATGATAAGAATCCAATAATGGTGTATGTTGATGGGGTTTGAAAAAACCTTTCCAACGATTATTATAAGCCCAATTCCGATGAATAATGAGGAAGTTATGGCCAAAATACTAAACTGGGCCCGGTTTGGTTCTTATATGCGGCTCAATGATCTAGAGGAGGGCCTATTATTAATTATCATTCCTAAAGCTGTTAGGATTGATTATAGTCTTCTAGAATACTCTAGAAGGTTCTCTTAAATCCTAATGGAGTTAGGATTGATAATTATGTTTTAAAGAGTTTAAAATTGAATAAAACAACTCCTTTTAAGAATCCTTGTTTTGTACGAAGTGGAATATATTCAGATTTTATTTTCGTGCCTCATAATATTTATCCAAATTTTATATGGTTGGATAGATCTTGAAATTATATTTCCAATGATATATTATAATATTAAATCCGAGTTATAACGAAAAAGATATGAATGAGACATGAAACTTTATCCAAAACTGAAACCCTTCCACTATTTTGGCCATATCTTTTTATCTACAAAATATTTTAATTTGATTCTAATTGGGTTGGAAAGTAGACTTTAAGATCATTCCAACGACATATTATATGCCTTATTTGGACTTACGGATCAAAAGATATGATAAAAACAAAAACGCATGAATTTCTGAAATCAGCGTCTGAAACCAGGTCTGGCGCTAGCCATTGGCGCCTGGTGCTAGCCATTGGCGTTTGGCGCCAATTCGCTGGTTCTGGCGCCAGCTCTTTTTTGCGTGCGCCAATCTCGATTTGTGTGCGCCAAGTGCTCTGTTTTGATATTTTATCTTTTTGGCTGATTTCTATATAAATAACGTAGTAAAAAATCCGTTTTGATTCACCTACAATTAGTTTTCTTTCGCAATCATTAATTCTCTAATTCTCTCTTAATCATTCACCAATTCTCATCAAGTTTTCTTGATTATTTCATCTCTTTCTTTTAATTCTTTCTTTTTCTAAACTTTGTTTTTTACATACAAAATTCCGCATTCGCAAGATCTAGAAACACCTAGCCATATTCGAAGTTGCCTTCGCCCTAGACGTGAAAGGTTTAATTTATGAGGGTTTGGTCCCAAATCTCTCTTTCGATTATTTAATTTAATTTAATTGTTTATTATTTTCCTTGAAGTTACTAACGTGTGTATTTTGTTATTAGAAAGAGGTACGAGGCATCAAAGTAAGTACTTTAATGGTTTTTATTGATGTTATGATGTAGAAATCATGTTTACATTGTTATTATGATATTCCTAGTATCATGTCTAGGGTAATTTTAATATCAAATATGCTTATTATAATTGTTACGATGCTTCCTATGTTCTTCCTAATGCTTATGATTGTTAGTATCATGTTAGGATTAAATATTTGATTTTTATTGCTTAGTGACATGCTAGGGTTTGTTATTAATCTTGTTAGTATCATGTCTAGGATCTTGCTATTTTTATTATGCTTTAACTTGAACATGATTATGATTATAATTATTATGATTTATGATGATTATAAATATTATTATTTTATGATGATTATTTTATTTATGATGATATTATTATTATTGTGATTACTATAATTATTATTCATGTTTATTCTAATGATTGATTATTTATTATTATTTATTATGTTGCTTAATATTTATTCTTTAGTGCTTGATCACGCCTTTATGCATGTTTAAAGGGAATTGGTACTTGTAATCACGCTTAATAAGATATTTAATAATCTTGTTTATGGTTAATGTGATTATAATTTCAAGTGATCGCCAATAATAGTTTATTTGTGCATTAATATTCAACCAACATAGATTAAACAGGTTTAGGGTTAAACCTAATAATTGCATGTTAATTAGAAAGCGCACATGAATACGATCAGAATAAAGTAGAGGCCTATTATTAGGGCAGGTTCAATCTCTTTTAGGATGGATTTGTACCTTCATCCCCGAACCCTTATTTGGTTCTAGACCATATGGAGTTGACGATCTCTTGGATCGTTAAGGGGTGTAACCTTCACCTCGTGAACGGTTTACAAGTTCCTAAAACTTGATGGCGACTCTTTTGCTCTATCTTCTTCCCTTTTGGACGCCACCGTACTTTAGTGTATGATCACAGTGGGGTTCAAGCTAGTGGGATTAAAGCTTGAAATTATTCCCTATAGTTTTTTGGCGACTCCACTGGGGAGGATTTCTATTTTAATTCCTGAATTTGTTTCGGCAATGATTTAGAATGAGTGGATGAGACTCGAAACGTTCTAAGTATTTCATGTGCGTAATTTTGATTAACATTATTGTCATATGCATAAAAAAGATCTCATTGGAAAGACCATCCGTAATGAGTTAAAAACACAGTATTTTACACGTAGGAAATTTGAGAAATATCTTTCACAACTAGGACCGAAATAACACCGCGCGAAACTGGAAAATTTTATCGAGCACAGAAAGCTGCTGAGGCATGTGGGAAGTAGCGTCAGGGGCCAGAGCTTGGCGCCAGCATTTTAGTCGTAGCGCCAGACGCCAGTATTGGGGCCAGGCGCTACAGCTAAAAGCTGGCGCCAGTCTCTGTTTGCTGGCGCCAACCTCCCCCGATACCGAGCCAGAAATATGCGTTCTAATTTCGACGAGTTTTTCGTATTGTTTGCTCGATCCTACTTCCTGATTGAATTTTTTCTCACTTTTTCTGAAACCCATATGTGTTCTACATATGGACATAACCCTCTGGGAATTCATGCTCCATCTACCCAATTGAACGCTCCGTGCAACAAAGTGTACATCCGAGATTGTTGAATTCACCAAACCATGGAAGCGAGTTTTTTCTAAAACTCGCGGTGTCCCATCCACTCGCGCCAACCCTTCACGGTTAGGTTTATGCGCGGTGCATCCGGACAATTAACCATGGACCCTCTATTGACTAAACCATATCCCGAACTTTAGAGAACTAGATCCATGGTTAGGTTGCAAACTCATTGCATCATGTTGTGACTACTTGACTACTTGTGCATCTCCTACATGTGCATACTTATTATGTGACTAACTTAATCGTTTGGTTTGACTTGTGTTTGTAAGTAAATCTTAATAAACTAATTAATTACTAAAGGACTTTGTTTAATTAATTAATTAATTAATTAATTTGAGCTAAAAAAAATTAACTTAAAATCGAGTCATAGTCCCTTTAAGTCAACCCGGATTTTTATTCCCGTATACTGCACAAACGTCAACTTGTTTTGGTCATAGCCAGAGTTCTAGGAAGAACTACGAGTCGTACAACCAATGGATCTGTAGCCCCGAGTGTTATCTTTGATTTGGCGTTGGTCTCATCCCAATCAGAGTCGCAGATCAAAAGTAATGACTAAAATACCACAGTATGTCCAGTTTAATGCATATACGCGAGGTCTTAATTTAGTCTTTGCTTGAGTCTAGTCACGTAGTCTAGCCACATGGTCATGACGCAAGTCTTAACATGTCACATACACTCACTAGTCATAGCACACACTTTTTATATGTCACCGTGACTATGTCCTAGGTTCATGCATGAGTCGGTCTTTTCCGTCATTTGAGTTGGGGGGTACATTCTATTCCTAATTCTTCATATCCCTCCATCTAAATCTTCTTTCACATTCTATTCCAATCTTTCTTCACATCCTCCTTCCATTGCATGTTGAATAAAGTTTAAGCCAAATAATTAACAATGAATATCCCCAAATTCCTTTTCCACAGTACTTGGTCGAGGAGAGAAAGGCGATTAATCAAGGACAACCTCTTTATTCAAGCTCGTTTTTTGATAAACCGATTCGTCAAAAGAGGAAGGCTAAGAAGATAATGGAAACTCAAGAAGAAGTCTATGAGCTTAGGAACCAATTGGTTACCATGACTGAAACACTGAAGCTCCTCACACTTAAGGTCGATGATCCTGTGAAGCAACAACAAATGAACCTCATGCAAGAAAGTTTGAGCAAGTTATCTAGTGACTATAAATTTCAGGGCATGAGTTCACAAGGGGTCTCGCTGGACAAGGAACTTCTTCCGCATAAGTTCAACGCCACTGAAATCCCTAAATTCAAGGCAACAGATAACCCTTATTTCCATCTAAGAGCTTTTGAAACCATAATGAACATTAAGGGTATCGATAAGAAGGTTTTCCCCTCTCTGTTCTCACTATCTCTTGAAACCGTTTGCCAACAATGGTTCTTCTCCCTTGACAAGGAGAAAACTTCTACCTGGGAATCGATAGTAAACGCTTTTGTTGATAGGTACAAGTGCAATATCCAAGAGGAAACAGACCACAGACAACTTGAGATGTTAAAACAAAAGGAAAACGAAGGGTTCACTTCCTTCTTCAATAAATGGAGGGAAACTTCCGCTAATATGGTCAAGGCTCCTACCGAAAAAGAATCTGTGAGGATTTTTATCAAGAATCTCCAAGGGAAGTATTCAAAGCACTTAAAGTACCAACACAATTTAGATACTTTCAAAGCTGTCTATAATATAGGCATTGACATTGAAGATGACCTTCTGAAAGATAATGGTGCGAGAGGAAAGAAGAACGGCCATCCTTCTTCTTCCTCTCTCATTAATGAAGTACATGCCACGAACGCCTCTAAACCACGAATCCAAATATCAAAAAGAGTGTTCACTCCACTTGGTATGAGTTATGAAACGGCTTTCGAGAAGCTACATCACAAAGGACTAGTCATGCCTTAGGGCCCATCAAAGATCCAGTTCCAGAAGCCAGGCCACCTAAGTGGGACCCTAATAAGCACTGCAAATATCATCAAGGAAAGGGTCACGACACTGAAGAGTGTTGGAAACTCAAAGAAGCTATTCAAGATATGATCGATAACAATGAAACTTCCGAGATTCTAGCCATCGAAGATGACCAAGCATCCTTTGATCCATCACTTCTTATCACACTTGTAGGAGAGCCCATGATCGAGACAGTTTATATGACCACTCTCGATGAAGTGGTCATAATTGAGGAGGATGAAAGTCTTTTCTTAGATAATACCAAGGAAGACTCGCCAAGTCTAAAAGAGGACATTCGAAAACTGCAAGATGTCATTGCCATGCTCTTGAATGTGGTGGAAGGATTAGCAAATCGGGTGATGGCCATTGAACAAAATTCTCACCAAGGGTTTAATGAAGAACTCAATGCTCCTAAGCCACAGGAAAAACGGACCATTGAAGAATACACACCAATAAGAATGACTTGCAATGAAGCTTTCGACTGTCTTCACGATCAAGGTCTTATCCACCCCATTGGTCCCAGTCAAGACCCTCCGCCTGAAAAACGGTTTCCCAATTGGGATCCAAATTTTTATTGTCGATACCATAGAGGTCGTGGTCACACCACCGAAAAGTGTCTCGCCCTCAAGGATCATGTTCAAGACTTCATTGATTCAAATCTCCTTCATGTTCCTCCACGCGACAAGAAGGCCAAGATTAGTAACAATGGTAACAGTGGCTGTAAAGGGAAGAAGAACGACTATACTTCTTCTTCCGAAAACACCTACTCTAGTAATAGTGTTGGTACTTTCGACCTTAGTGAGATCCTAGCCATGGGTAATCGAAAGCAACCGAAAAGGGAATTTACCCCTATTGGAATTAGCTAAGATGATGCTTTCGATCAACTCCATGCAAAGGGAATCATTACTCCCATTGGACCTATTCAAGATCCCCCACTTAAGAAAAGATTGCCTGGTTGGAATCCAAACGAACACTGCAAGTACCACCAAGGTAGGGGTCATGCTATTGAGAGCTGTTGGAAGCTAAAGGAGGATATCCAACATTTGATTGATAATAACAAGCTTCCCATACCTCCAGTTTACAAGAAGAGCGAGTGATGATAAAGGAAACAACACAAGACAAGAGGCGAGCTTCAATGACAAGATTTCGTGACCTCTTTTTTTTTCTATTTCTTTTTTTATTTACCCCTTCCCCAATAAGTCTAGCATAGGCACCTTTTTTATTCTCTTTAGATTTATTTTGTAGGATCATTATATATTTTCTTTTAATAAAAGTTAGCATTTATTTCCTTACATATGATCATTTCATTATATTGCATTAAAAAAAATGTCGAATTAAACACAAGGTATACCAATGATTTAAGGCAACCCTTGTAGCCACATCATATCTCCTTTCACCTTTCAAATATGCAATCCTTTCTTCATAAACCACTTTGAGCCTCGTCTAACGATAGACCTTTCTTTTTTCAACCTACATCTATCTATCCTTGGGATGGGATAGTGTGCAACTTTTGCAATTCTAAAGAAAGCTTGAGCAAATTCAAAAGATTAAAATAGCAAAAATAGCAAAAAATAAATAAAAGTGTACAAAAGGGAAAGTGTTCCAATGTCTTTGATATGAAAATGTCTTCGATATGAACACGTCTCAGATTGCGTCTCTTATCGAGTGCTCGGTACCGTGCCTGAGAAACATGAATGCCAAGTGAGTGATAGACCGCATGATCGAGATTGCTCACACTTATAAAAATGAAATAAATTCTAAAGCAAAAGAAAGAGCTAAAAAAAGAGTAGAAAACCTCAAGCATGAAAATACAAATATTCAAAAGCAAGGTTGCACACCTTGGAGGCTTATCTAGGGTCTTGAGCCTTTATCCCCTTCTTCTATAACCTTTAGCCTAACCGCGTTACAACCCTTAAAAGACCTTTTTGAGGTATACACACACTTGTGCGAGGTTCGGCTAGAGCTACGTTCGGCCTGATTCCTAACGGATCCGTAGGCAACCTCACATCGAGGTGCGGCCGTAATAAACATGCATTCATATTCACATTCACACACTTACACCATGATCATATCAAGGGATCTCCAATTCTCATCCCTATTCACTTAGAGCTAGACTTGGGGGCTTGATCCCTACATCATTAGCTTACCTAGCCTAAGAGTCATCACCATTTGACTCTTTTCATAATATCTTTCCACACACTTAGCTCTTGCGGCCTAACTTTAGTATCACTTTCACACACTGCACAGATTCATGACCAAATATACTTCCCCTTAGGAACCCTTTGTCATGAAATCTTAACGTTGAAGCATTCCTTATCATATCAAAATCGCTAATCAATCATAATTGTCATTGCATCGAAGTATGAAGTGCTTAGCCTCCGTGCCTAAGTTACCCAAATGCTTTCATCATTGAGTCAACCATTGAGATAGCCTAGGATGGGTTAATCCTTGAACCTTGAGAGATAGTATCAAATAACATTTTATTAAGCTCATTCAACATGCACCTTCAAAACTTCGATTCTTTTTTCGCGTCTTTCTTTTTCGGGAGAAAGTCGGTACCCTCCACAGAAATGACGGAAAATTTTTGCTTTTTTTTGCATTTTCGAGTCACACGATCACATTACAATGCACACACAAGTCATGTACACATTGAGTCATGTCGTGTCATATCACTTTGATTTGAGTCTAACACACCTGTCATTTTACATTGAGTCGAGTCAACCTCGAGTCAGTCAATCATATCGAGTCAAGTTTATACCTTGAGTCGTGTCGAGTCAATGAGTCAAGCAATGCTAAACCTTAGGTCAACCCTAAGATAATTAAAAAGATTGGCAAAGTTCTATAGTCAAAATAAATACAGGTGCAGCAGTACAGGGAAGACCCTACTCCAGGGCCTGGCGCCAGAAATATCTCAGCAACGACAGAGCTCGAAGCCTCTCAGAAAGGTGATTTCGACCTCATACAGCAATTTTGGGTTCCTTGGTACGCCAGTTAACCCCTATAAGAAATTTGACATAATTAAGTAGTCAGTTTAATTACAATTGCAATAAGTGATCGACCTGATGAAAGATCGTCTCACTTAGCTTAAAGCGCCTAATCACGGAGACACCGACATACTGGTTTTAGCGAAAATAAAGTTCAGGCGAGCTTTAGAGATCGACAAACGTTGGTCTTCGGAAATTTTTTCTTCAAGACATTATCGCAACAAACGTTCAAGTACCGAAGCTCTATTGTTCAAAGACGCGTGAACATTTCCATCAAGCTCTTTTGCTCTAGAGACGCGTGGGCATATCATTCAAAAGCTCTTTTGCTCCAGAGACGTGTGGGCATATCATCAAAGCTCTTTTGTTCAGAGAAGCGTGGACATTTCATTCAAGCTCTATTGTCCAGAGACGCGTGGGCATATCAATCAAGCTCTTTTTTTCAGAGACGCGTGGACAATCCTTTTCAAGCTCTTTGTTCAGAGACGCGTGGACATTTCCTACAAGCTCTTTTGCTCAGAGACGTGTGGGCATCCTATTATCAAGCTCTTTGTTCAGAGACACGTGGAAACATCATATCAAAAAGAAGCTCTTTCGTTTAGAGACGCGTGAACATATCAAAAAGAAGCTCTTTGTTCAGAGACGAGTGAACATCGAAACAGCAAGGTGGTGTTCCCTGGATTATGGAGAGTTGTCACAAACAACTGAGGATTGTTTCAAGAGAAGCAATCTTCGATAGTGTTCCCTTGGACGTGGAATATTATCAATGAGGATTGTTTCAAGAGAAGCAATCATCGATAGTATTCCCTTGGATGTGGAATATTATCAAAGCGGAAGAGGATCATTTCAAGCGAAGCAGTCTTCTATATTGGAAGCAGTTACAGGCGTAGCAGTTTTCAAGAGGGATGGCATTCTCTAGCTTGCAGGAGGTCATCAAAATAACAGTAAAGCGGCAACAATCGGTTACTTTCAGAGACGTGTGCTCGACGGTGCAAGATACGCGTTTCTTAACTCTTTTATCTGTTTAACTAACGTTAGTTTGCAGGTATTGGCGTTACAAGAGTGATTTAGGATCGCAGAACGTTCTGAATCATTCTCCGCCCCTATCGCTACTTTTGCTTTCATTTTTTGAAAATTGCGTTTCTCCAAACTCAGTCAAAGTGGGGGCTTCTGTAGACGCCCTTTGTGTCTCCCCAAAACCAAACCCAGTGATGAGTACCTTTCACGTCAAATCATAATCGAATGAAGTGAAAGTGTGGAAAGTTTAGTGTTGCGGATAGTTTTAATTCTTTTCTCTAGTCTCTGTTTTTGAAAACTTATTTTAAGAAAATAGTCAATCCAATTTGGTTGGTCCATGATAAGGATCCAATAATGGTGTAGTTGGATGGGGTTTGAAAAGACCTTTCCAACGATATATTATAAGCCCAATTCCGATGAATATCGAGGAAGTTATGGCCAAAATACTAAACTGGGCCCGATTTGGTTTTTATATGCGGCCCAATGATCTAGAGGAGGGCCTATTATTAATTATCATTCCTAAATCTATTAGGATTGATTATAGTCTTTTAGAATACTCTAGAAGGTTCTTTTAAATCCTAATGGAGTTAGGATTGATAATTATGTTTTAAAGAGTTTGAAATTGAATAAAACTACTCCTTTTAAGAATCCTTGTTTTATACGAAGTGGAATATATTCAGATTTTATTTTCATGCCTCATAATATTTATCCAAATTTTATATGGTTGGATAGATCTTGAAATTATCTTTCCAATGATATATTATAATATTAAATTCGAGTTACAACGAAAAAGATATGAATGAGACATGAAACTTTATCCAAAACTGACACCCTTCCACTATTTTGGCCATATCTTTTTATCTACAAAATATTTTAATCTGATTCTAATTGGGTTGGAAAGTAGACTTTAATATCTTTCCAACGACATATTATATGCCTTTTTGGACTTCCAGATCAAAAGATATGATAAAAACAAAAACGCGTGAATTTCTGAAATCAGCGTCTGAAACCAGGCCTGGGGCCTGGCGCTAGCCATTGGCGCCTGGTGCTAGCCATTGGCGCCTGGCGCCAATTCGCTGGTGCTGGCGCTAGCTCTTTTTTGCGTGCGCCAATCTCGTTTTGTGTGCGCCAAGTGCTCTGTTTTGATATTTTATCTTTTTGGCTGATTTCTATATAAATAACGTATTAAAAATCCGTTTTGATTCACCTACAATCAGTTTTCTTTCGCAATCATTAATTCTCTAATTCTCTCTTAATCATTCACCAATTCTCATCAAGTTTTCTTGATTATTTCATCTCTTTCTTTTAATTCTTTCTTTTTCTATACTTTGTTTTTTACATACAAAATTCCGCATTCGCAAGATCTAGAAACACCTAGCCATATTCGAAGTTGCCTTCGCCCTAGACGTGAAAGGTTTAATTTCTGAGGGTTTGGTCCCAAATCTCTCTTTCAATTATTTAATTTAATTTAATTGTTTATTATTTTCCTTGAAGTTACTAACGTGTGTATTTTGTTATTAGAAAGAGGTACGAGGCATCAAAGTAAGTACTTTAATGGTTTTTATTAATGTTATGATGTAGAAATCATGTTTACATTGTTATTATGATATTCCTAGTATCATGTCTAGGGTAATTTTAATATCAAATATGCTTATTATGATTGTTACGATGCTTCCTATGTTCTTCCTAATGCTTATGATTGTTAGTATCATGTTAGGATTAAATATTTGATTTTTATTGCTTAGTGACATGCTAGGGTTTGTTATTAATCTTGTTAGTATCATGTCTAGGATCTTGCTATTTTTATTATGCTTTAACATGAACATGATTATGATTATAATTATTATGATTTATGATGATTATGAATATTATTATTTTATGACGATTATTTTATTTATGATGATATTATTATTATTGTGATTACTATAATTATTATTCATGTTTATTCTAATGATTGATTATTTATTATTATTTATTATGTTGCTTGATATTTATTCTTTATTGCTTGATCACGCCTTTATGCATGTTTAAAGGGAATTGGTACTTGTAATCACGCTTAATAAGATATTTAATAATCTTGTTTAGGGTTAATGTGATTATAATTTCAAGTGATCGCCAATAATAGTTTATTTGTGCATTAATATTCAACCAACATAGATTAAACAGGTTTAGGGTTAAACCTAATAATTGCATGTTAATTAGAAAGCGCACATGAATACGATCAGAATAAAGTAGAGGCCTATTATTAGGGCAGGTTCAATCTCTTTTAGGATGGATTTGTACTTTCATCCCCGAACCCTTATTTGGTTCTAGACCTTATGGAGTTGACGATCTCTTGGATCGTTAAGGGGTGTAACCTTCACCTCGTGAACGGTTTACAAGTTCCTAAAACTTGTTGGCGACTCTTTTGCTCTATCTTCTTCCCTTTTGGACGCCACCGTACTTTAGTGTATGATCACAGTGGGGTTCAAGCTAGTGGGATTAAAGCTTGAAATTATTCCCTACAGGAAGCCTCTAAGCTGGATCTTTCAGCAACCTCTTCGTCGCATGACTCCTTGTTCGAATTGTGGACAGAGCCAAACTCTTCACCGCCTGACTCCCTCAAGATCCCATCACTAGGAGTGGACGTGGTGCCACCTGGAGAAGATCCTTCTTGCTCATCAGAACCCTTATGCTCCCCATCCGGAGTAACTTTGTCGGCGGGCACTTCCAGAACACGCTGACTCCTTGGCTAGGTAGCTGCTTGTTTTACTCTAGCAATCGTGTTCAGCATAGACACAAAGACGGAGGGATTCGGGTATGAGCAAGGCAGGTCCAAATGTCAAAAAAGGCAACCCGGGCTTTGGACTTAGTCGTACTAGGAGATCGACACTCAACAAACCTAAATACGAGTATAGAGGCAAGTCAATGGTCGAACCCAAAGGAACGGTAATGTTCAAGCACTTTCAATTATGCACCTAAGCTAGGTCGAAATCGAAGGTAAGATGTAACACTAACAACTAACAACCAAACAAATAAAACACTAGGAATAGCGATCAACAAGTAATCATGTCAATAGCAACAACTTGGGAAGACCGTGTCAGTCAAAGGTTGTGAAAACTAATGATAAGAGCAATCAATTGACATCAAAAAGCTATCTCCTAATTATTAAGCTAGGGTTCACTATGAATAACAAACTAAGAGAATCACAATCCAAACCAATCAATAATTGCAATTCCTAAATCAATTGATCATGTCATTAGCAATTACAATGCAATCTAGCATAATTCTCAAGGCCTAATCGAATTACACACATGCAAACCTTCACTGATCACTTTAATCTCAACAATCAATCAACACAATTTCCAAATTAATCACAATCAATCAATCATACAAGTTTCACCAAATTCCTAGCCAAACAACTACTCAAATATCATCATTTATCAACAAACAACTACAGAAATCCCGAATTCACAATATATCAAGAACGACTACACTAATCAAGCATCAAACATCAAAATCAATTCAAATAAACATGAAATTGAATAAAGCAATAACGAGGAGAGAGAATGAGAAATCCTCATTGGTTGATAATGGAGATCTTCAATACAATTGTCATCTTGAATCTTCAACCTCTCAAATAACCATTGAAATTCCTCACTTTCTCTCTCTAAAATCTACTCCTAAAACTAACCCTAGATCTAGAGAGAGAAGCTCTCAACTAAGCTAAGAAATATGTGGTCTAATTTTGGATCTCTAATTATTCTCCTAATTTTACCCCAAAAATGGGTATTTATATTTTCAAGGTTAAAAGGAAATAAAAGAGAGAGAAAAAAATAAAAGAAAAGAATAAGAAATAAAAATAAATAAGAAAACAAAAGTAAAAGAAATAAAATGGGAAAAGAAAGAAAATTAAAAGAAAAAAAAAAAAAAAAACTCCAATCAACCTAGTTAGTGGACTCAGTGGCTTCATTTAAATGGGAAATATTCCCCTGCTATGCACATCAACACCCACCATCACAAATGTTCGAACATCAAGCTTCATATTTCGCTGCTCTTAAATGGGAAGTTATCTCATGCTTCTCACGCACCATCACAGCCATTTGATCATCGAATTAATCAGGATAACCGACCCAAATTATACCCAGCTGTGCGTATGCATCAATATGTATTCAAGCGCGCACCGATTGTGAAATAGGCTGCTAGTTGCGGTAGAATGGTGGCTGATTGGTGCGGCTGGAACAGGGAGGTTATGTTGCGGTTGTGGATGTATGTGCTGCCGGAGTAAATTGCTGTTGCGAGACGTTTGGTGGTGCGGTAACTGGGTTAGAGTGCAGGGGCTGGTTTGGTGTTAATTGCGGGAGTAGGGGAGGTGCGAGGAGCTACGTTGGCGGAATTGTTGCGTGATAAGGTGCGGTAGGCTGGCTGGAACAAGGCACTACGGTCGCGCCCGCGGGGATTGGGCCGCGCCTGCGGTGAGCCCGCGACCAGACCGCGGCTGCTTACTTGAAATTGGCTGTTTTGGTGCAGCGAGCCCCGTGCCCGCGGCTGCTGGCTAAAATGGCTGCTGCGGGCTGCTTGATGTTGGAGAGGCGCAGCAGGCCGTGGCTGGTGGTGATGCAGTGCTGGTGGGTGATGGTGGCTGGAGCAATTAAGGGAGTGTTTCGGTGTAGGGTGAGCAGGGGAGAAGTGCGGTGTAGGATAGCATATAGTGGGGTGTAGGATAAGCTGGCAGTAAAACGGTAGTGAGATGGGGTGAGACTTGTTGGCTTGTTATCGTTGCAACACTGAATTGATTTTAAACCTAAGACCCGAAATGAGTTATTAAAATGGAAAAACAAGAGAAAAAAAAAGAAAATTATATGAAAATAATGAAAGAAAATATAGAAAAAGAACTCAAATCTTATTCTTTTTAACGTCATAAATGACGCTCATCAGGTACCCCCAATACGGCAACACGGTCATGGACCCAGTCGAGTTGCTATCTTGGGAGAGACCTTCTTCCTCTTCTGGGGCGAATAGAGCTGAATCGTCCGTCCCGATTCCTGAACCACCCTATCTCCAACATAGCAGGTTGGACATGCCTTGGACAAGCATTATTATCAATGAACCGTCCGATCTTCCACCTCGCAGTGCCCCTTCTTCGGGAAATCGGGCGGCCACTAAAAAAGACAAGGGCAAGGGTCCCTTAGTCCTTGAAGATGCGGCCATCTCTGGGGGCGGTCATGGCTCCAGAAGCAGGAGCTCGGCTAAGGCTGCCGATTTGGACAGAGTTTTGGTCTCTGAGTTTGGAGATGCTCCTAACCCTGGAGAAGAGGAGGCAGAGAATGTGGCCAAAAGTGAGAATGCGACCAGAGGTGAGGCAACGACTGATGAGGCCGTTGCCAACATTGACACATTCAAAGACTCATACGACTATACGGTGGAAAAGGGTTTGAGATTGTTGCCCCAAAAAGGTCTCTTTCAGTGGCCGCTTGGGAAGATGAGCGGCCGCGCCGTAGATCAGTTAGCGTCTATCGAGCCGCCCTGGACGTTGGACTTTGCTTTCCCCTTCATCCCTTCATTCGTATTGTCCTGGACGAGTACGATATTTCTCTTTTCTAGCTGATGACGAACAGCTGGGTAAATATTTTTGGGTACTTGGTGACTTGCATCCGGATAGGCTTCAAGCCGGACTTTCTGGTTTTCTGCGAGATGCACGCTATGACTGACCTGGAGAAGTGCACGGACGGCTGGTTCAACCTTCACTAGTACAAAACTAACCTCAAGTAACACTCAAAAGTGTTATATAATGTGGTAAAAGTGTTATTATAGACAATAGGTAACACTTTATTGGGTGATACTTCCGCCCATGTTTCCTAAGGTCTTCTGTAACACTTTAAGTAACATATGGTAACACTTTCAATAGTTATACTATAAACCCTCTTCCGTAACACTTTTTATATTAGTATCATTTACTTTTCATTTCTTATGTAAAACTTATTTGTCTTTGGTAATATTTTTCAATCATATAGCATCACTTTGTTAATTATTAGGTGTTGCAAACTAATGTAACACCGTCGTCGTTGTTGTTGTTGTTAATTATTATTATAATTATTATTATAATTATAATTATTATTATTATTATTATTACTATTATTATTATTATTTAAAATATAAAAATAATATTAACAACTATGAATGAGAAATTAACATATATGATAGATAAAATTTGGATTGAAATAATTTCATAATTCTTTCAAAAAAAAAAAAATCATAAACACAAATTTTAATGTTTGGCTAAACATGATAATAAACCAAACAAAAATAAAATCAAATTCGATCTCTACCTAAAAAAAAAACTGAGAAAATAAGAAAAACTTCCAATTTCAAAAAATATTCAGCGCGCTTGCAGTAAAAACAGCAGAAAGCTAGCATAACGGCAGCAGCAGCAACAGAAGCTACCACCAGATAGCAATATGTAGCAGCAAACAGCAATAGCAGGCAGTAGTGGTAGCAAAAAGGCAGTAACAGCAGCAAAAAACAGCAGTTGCAGCAGCAAAATAGCAGCAGCAGCAGCAGAACAATAGTAGCAACAGTAAAAAAAGCAGTAATAGTAAGTGACAGTAGTAGCAAAACGACAGTAACAGTAAGTGAGATTTGCTACGTTATCATTTCACCGCTTCACCCTCAATCTTCATCAAGCTAAGTGTATACTCTTTAGTCACTTTCTTACATTTTTTTCGTTTGTTTAGATCCCTTCATTGACTGTTTCATTTCATAAACCATGGATGTAATCCCCCTAATTCTTCATTCTTATTCTGTTTTCTTCTATCCTTGCTTGTCTTTGTTTCTCAAAATCTGCCATCTCAACCTTGCTTCCTACAAAGAACGCACAAGATAGAATTGATGAACATTGGTGACAAACATATTTGGAATATAATTAGAGTATCAGACCCCTAGCAGCAAAGAGATTAACTATCTTTCATGTATGAAAAAACAGGCTTTGAATCAGAGCAGTATTAGGCTATATCATGTTCACAATCTATAGCAGAACCAGTTTTTTAGCTACTGTCTGCCATTTTTTAAGTGATAGGTTAACGACGGAAGAAACCATGAGGTTAGAGAACTGTTGAAAAATGATGGACTTGAGGTTATTTTACTCTTTTTGGCTTGATAATAAACATTTGTTTTTTGTAATTTTGTATTTCCTTATTCAAATCACTAATGTTGCACCTTACAGATTATACTTTGTTATGAGACATATATTATATGGGTCAATCTCAATATACATGGGTCTATTATTTTAAATGAAAACAGGCTGATATACATGTGTCAATCTGAATACACATTGTAGCAAGACCAAAATCACAATAAAAATAGAGGAAGGCAACTAATGTTAACAAGACCTGAGCACCTCTCTGTCTGATCAGCTAATACCTGAGCAGAAAAGGACTGACTGAAAATTCAAATACCCAGGCACCTCTCTTAATTGCAAATTCAAATACCTAAGCACAGAAAGAGCAAAAGAGAAATGCAATAATGCAAATCCTCATATACATAATAGTCTGATCAGCTTATACTCAAGTCTGATCAGCTAATAGTCTAATCAGATTATACTCAAATCTATCAGTTAATAGCATAAAATACAAGCTTTGGATCATATACGTGCACTGCTTCAAATACTAGGGTGGATCATGTAAGTAGAGGGGAATCAAAGTGTGTCCTAACAGAATGCTTCAAATACTACGGTGGAAACACAAGAAAGTAAATGTTTTTAATAATAGATTAAATTAGGAAGCAATGAAGGAGTGAGAAGAGAAGCAAACTCACAAGCACAATAACCAATTTTGCACCTGGACTCCACACAGCCTGTATAATTCTCACCTTCACTCTCGATTTAGTTCGAATATCTATTACATAGATAAATGACATAAATGAACTGCTCAAGCTCTACCAGCAAGGCAGCAAGTACAATCCACACTTGAATTACTCACAGATGACTAATAGTTTTAAGTTATTAACTACATGATTGTTGAATATCACATAATAGGAAGCAAGGTCCATAATGGGAAGCAACATGTAGTAGCAAAATTTGATGGTATCTCATTCAATTAATTTTACCACATAATAGGAAGCAACATCCATTAAAAGAACATTTGCACTTTTGACTAATAATCTAAGCCAACCCTCTGGCCTGATACTTATATAACTCAAGCATAGGAATGTTACAACTACAATGCAAAAAAAAAAATTAAAAATATAAAGTAAATAATTAGATTGCAAATTATTTGAAAATCACTAAACACATGCATACACATTAGTCAAACCAATAATTTAGTGGAATCAATTTCCCCTGCCTCTTTTTCTTTATCTAGTTAAGGTTCTAAATTTGACCTAAGATTAATTTGACTACAATTATTTTGCTTAATACTGAAATAAATGTAATTTGATTAAATTAAATGTAATTTGATTGAGATTACTGCAATTCAATTGAATAATTGAGTAATAAAATCAAATGAATTTTTTAATTTCTCTAAAACTAGAACTTTGCATTTTTTTTTTAATCACCCTAAAATTCAAATCAAATTACTGTAATTGATGAATGCTATTATTTAATCAATGAATTTGAATGAATTGAATATCGAAATCAAACTACTATAGGAGAAGAAAAATTCGAAAGCCAGCCTGTACATTACTGTGATGGCGCAGCTGTGCAACGGAGCGGTGCGACGGTAAACTGGTGATTACGACAATGGAGCGGTGGTGCGATAATCAGTTCAGACTTTTGAGACATGACGGATTTACTAATGCAATTGCGCGAGACGACGAATTGGCTTAAACCTAAGGGATTATCGTTGCTAGCTAACTAGCTAAGAATCTAAGAGGAGGAAACTTTTGAGAGATTGAACTTTTTTTTTTCTTAGTCTGGCCTCTGGCGGTTTCATAATTCATTTTGGCCCAAGTTCTACTTAGGGGTAGGGCTGTTCATCGGTCCAAGACCGGACCGGACCGGACCAACCCTAATAAGACCGAAGACCGAAAATTAGAATTTTAAGAACCGAAGACCGGACCGATTAAGTTAGGACCGAACTCGGACCGGACCGAAAGAATCGGTCCAAAACCCGAACCGGACCATTTTGGACCGATTTAAGAATTTTTTTAAAAAGAATATTAATTTTTAATAAAGTCAAGCAAAACACAAAAAAAATATTGGAAAAACGATATTGTAACGTCATTTTTGCATCTTTTTTTGTATGTTTAGTGCAAAAAAACTTATAAAATTAAAGTATTCTAAGCTTATTAAGGATAATTTTAAACGTTATTTAAGGTTTCACACATATTTTTTATAAAAAAATTGGTCCGGTCCAAAACCGGTTTTTATAGGGTTTTGGACCGGACCGAAGACCGGACCGATTAATTCGGTTTGGTTCGGTCCGGGGTGGTCCGGTCCATTTTTTCGGTCCGGACCGATTTATGAACACCCCTACTTAGGGGTGTTCAAAAATACCCGACCCGGTTGACCTGACCCGCCGTCCCGATAAATTTCTGCCGGGTATTTTTTTTTTTTTTTTTACAAAATTTTCAGGTCGAGTACCCGACCCGATAAAAGTAGAGTATAGTGGGTCGGGTCATGGGGAAACCTTACAGTTAGTCGGGTACCCGCTAACCCGCTATTTTTTTTTACTGATATATAAAAGAACAATTAGGGTTTCTCTAAACACTTTGCAGCCAGCCATCCACCAAGTTCTCCTTCTTCCCTCTCTCTCTGTCTCTCCTTCGTTCTCCTCTACCTCTCTCTGTGTGAAGGAAGGCCCCTTAGCAGCAAACACCGCAGGTACCGCTACACCTCTATTCTCTCTCCTCCAATTACATACAACCGCATCTAGTCATCTACTCTTTTTCTCTCCGTTTTCAATTCTCAATTTCTCACAACATTATAATCTCTCCTCCATCTTATTCCTAGATTGAAGAATTATTATCTCACAACTCGTCAATCTCTTCTCCATCTCACAAATCAATTGCATTCCATTGCTAGCAAGATGTCATATGAATTTATCACGTTGTAAATTTGTAATGAGTTTGTGCGGTGGCAGCACAGGTGCGGTACGGTGCTTCTGCATGTGGTGTGCAGTGGCGGTGCTTTCGAGTGTGGCTGATTTCAAATCTCATTCTTTTGTTTTATCGGGGTTTTTTTTTATATAATTGTAATTGTGGGTTAAGTTTGCATTAAAACTAATGTGTAAATTAAGTTTGGAATTTTGGTTTTTAAATTTATGAATGTTATGGAGTATGAATTTTGAAATTTTGAATTTACAATCAATTTGTGTTTGATTGAGTAATAGATCTAATAGTTTGAGCTATTTTCTTTCCAATTTTACTTAATCAAGATTCTTAAAATCTGGGTACCCTATGTCCCGACCCGAGAAATTCGGGTACCCGAGACCCGGGTACCCGAGTTTCTCAGGTCGGGACATGGGCCGGTTGTCCAACTACCCGATAATCCGGGTACCCGCAATTTCGGGTACCCGAAAACCCGGGTACCCGGATTTGAACACCCCTAGTTCTACTTGTATTGCTTTTCCTTTGGCGGCAATAATTTGGCTTCTTTTCAATGAATTGGTAAATTTTGGGATTAGTACTTACTTTTTTAATTGTAAATGTTTAATTTATTTTATTTCCAAAAAAAAAAAAGTAACACTTCTTAGTATTACCATAAAATGTTACTTATTTTAAATGTTGTTTTGGGTGTTTTTGTCCCTCGGGAGAGTTACGTCACAAAGATTGGTCCGTCTCGAGCTGCACCTGCAAAACAACGAAGACTCCGGTTGTAGGAGCTCTGCCTCCGACGATCAAGTTAGTAACTTGAAAGAGAATAAAGAGTGCGGAAATTTGGGTGGGTATCTGCTTGGATTCCAAGCTCAAGTTTTTCTCTGGTGTGAGAGAAAGTAGGTGTAATAAATGATTGATTGTGTCCCCAAAATGGGGAAATATCTCTCTATTTATAGAGTCGTTGGAAGGTGTGCCCCTATCTAGGTCACTTGACCTAGATTTTAGTGGGCTGTGCCGTTTTACGACGCTTCTTGGGAATTGGGCCCTTGAATACCGCAATTTCAGAAGATATCTGAAGGGGGCACGTGTCAGATGGCTATTGGCCACTTAGACCAGCCTGGGTTTGACACGTGGCCTTCTCTTATTGGTCCACATGTCTAGGGTATTTTTACCCTAAACATTTGCCCCTCACAAGGGTCACGTGGCTGCCACGTGACGCCTGTGACACGTGTCCACCTATGAGAGGTGAACAGTTAAAACGGCTAGTAAAATCTGGGGTATGACGGGGATGCCCCCATTTCACCCCTCTATAAATAGGAGTTTACCCCCCTCCCTTTTCTCACTATTTACTTTTCTTTGACTTTCTAGAGAGAGAAAGAGAGATTCTTAGAGAGAGATACTCTGATCCCGTCTGCGTCAGGTTCTCAAGATTTTCGTGTGCTCACTTTTACAACACCCGGTCACCCGTCTGTAGCAGTTTTTAGAGTTTTCAGAGAAAGTAAGGTAACCGCCTATACCATTTTGTTTTTAGCTTTTCCTTCAATTCCAGTTGTATACATTCTTTTTTTTTTTTTGTATACATAGTCTTTAAAAATAAAATGAGCTCTCAATCCACACACTCGGCACTGCCTAGGACATTCAGCTGGTCTCCCGGAACGGCTGAGAACAGGGGGTGCCTTTTCTGGATTGTCAGAACTGCTGTGCTCATCCCCGAATTCCTCCTTCTCCGTGTCTGTGCAGGACACAATGGCTAAAGTTAAACAGACGGGCACTAAGCCTAAAAGCCGGCGCACTATGGAAGTGCCTGCCGACGAGGTTGTTCCGGATAGGGAACAAGAGGATTCCGAGAAGAGAAGTAGTTCTGACAATGAGGCTCCCTCATCCTCCGGGAGCTCAAGCGTGAGAGAGGTAGACGGTGAAGAGGCCGCCTCCTCTAATGGATCCGAGTAAGAGACAGGCGGTAATGATGCCGCCGGAAGATCAGGAGCCGAGGCATCTTGCTCCGATCAAGATAATTTTGCGGCTGACTATCAGCAGCCAACTAATGCTTCAGCCAACCCTGACCCAAAGAAGATAAGATAGCTTCCGGGTGATATAGCCCTGCTTAAGAGCGACTTCAGGGCTTTAAAAGAGAAACACCCCTTTGGAAAGGGGTGGGATATTATAGTTCTACCTGGGGACACGGTTATGGCCTGGGAGGACAACATTGAAAATGCAGACAACTACTATGGCTACTATGAGGCAGTAATAGAAGCCGGCCTCCAGTTCCCCCTCCATACTAGGATTAGGAAAACCATGAAGGGGTATGATATGGGTGTCTGGCAGCTCACCCCAAACTCGTGGGTGAATATTCCGAGTTACATTGCCGCCTGCGAGCTCCAGAATATTGCCCCCAGCTTTTCCGCCTTCTCTCATATGCACTATCTGAGCAAGGCCCCAGGCGGTCATGGGGCGTGGTATACTCTTACCACTTTGCCCCAATATCTAATGACCTTGGACAAGGTGTCCAAATGGTTCGGGTGGAAGGTGAAGGTTTATTTGGTCTCCTCCCCCACTCTGAGACACAACCGGACGCTGCGCCGGTATAATAAGGAACCGGCTCTCCTGGGCAGGAAATGTCCTCTCCCGGCACTCACTTCTAGAGCCCGGGAGCAAATAATGGAACCGAGTTTCTTCGAAACCACAACTGAACCCTTGGGGGATGGGACTCATATTATTGTGCCTAAGAACTGGATCCCCCATCCGGACTCCTTCAAGGATGAAAGATTCCTGTCCGCCTGCGGGTTAAGACCCATGTTTTCCTAGGGTAGATCCACTTTACATCCGGCAATTGTGTTGTTTTTTGTTTTTGTACTTCAACTTTTTATTATTTTTCACTTACTCCTTATTTGCTCCTTGCAGCTGACACCCTGATATATGGTGGATCCGGAGAAGACCCCGACTAAGTTTGCTGCGCAGCTGCGCAAATAGAGCGCACTCTCCAAGAGAGCAGCCGTCGAGGCCAAAGAAGCCAAGAAAGGTGGGGTAAGACCACCTGACCTGCCTTATTTCCTTTAAATTTCTTCCAAGTGTTTAGCTGGCTTGTAACTTTTAGTTCTTTATTTGCAGGATGCTAGCAAACGCGTTCCATGGCTAGGGGATCAACGAGGGCTTCCTCGGCCCCATGCTGAATTGTAGCGCCGAGGTATCCGTTCGTGACTATTTGCCACATTAACTTTTATACTTAGTAATTATTTCTTAATTTGCTTTTACTAACAACCCCCTGTCCGGGTGCAGCTCTTTCTCATGCTCTCTGCCATCTTGGAGGGGAAGGAGAAAGAAAATGAGCGGCTAAGGAAGGCCTGGGACGAGGTCAGAAAGGCAGAGGACGCGGTCACCGGTACAGCCGCCATTCAGAGGATTCATTTGGAGACCTAGATCACCGCGCTGTCCGACAAGGCAGCGCGGCAACCTGAGGACCTAGTAAAGTTGTGCAAGGCTTTTGAAAAAGAGACCTTGGCAAGGAAGACTTTCCAGCAAGAAAGGAACGCAGCAATTTCGGGCGCCCAACAATGGAAAGAGGGCTTTGAAGCCTCTTAAAAGGTGAAGGGCAACTTGACCGTGGCTTAGCGGAACTTGGAGATGGTCCTCAATGAGGCGGATTTCCTCAGGGCCGAGGTGGAAACTTTAAAGAAGTATGTCTTAGAATTATATGAGCAGCTGAAGGCACCTCGGCCGCCCAGCCCTACCGAGATCGTCCGAATAGAGCACAATGCCGAGGAGTGGCTGAAAAGCCATTTTTTTAGGCTTTTGAGCTGATGGTAGAGGAAGGGGAGGCCGCCTTAACTTCGGCTGCCTTAGGGATAAGGCCAAGAAGGCCGGCCAGCCCTCTCCCAAACTGGTCGTGACTCCTGTTGGATCCGACGAGGATGAGGGCGATGAAGAGGATGAGGCAGACAAGGGTGAGGGCGAGGAAGAGAAGGAGAAAGAGAAGAAGCCAGTTGAAAATGCTTCCACCCTTGTCTCGGAGGAGCCTGCCAAAGATGACAACTTGGCTAAGTAAAGCTTAGGTCCTCCATTGGCCGCTACCGAGTTTCAGCTTTCTAGCACTTAGTTTATTTTTCTAATTTTTGAACAATTTTTTTTTTGTTTCAGTGCCGCCTGTTTTGAGCGGTTTGTATAAATATTTCGCCACCTTTCGAGCAATTTTATTTTAATTCAGATTTTGCCGCCTTTTGAGCGGTTTTTTTATGCTTTTTCAATACTTAGCAATTTTTATGCTTTTCATCGCTTTCGTACGAGCACTGGGGGGTTATACCCTGTTATGGGTCATTTTGTACAACCAATGACCAACGTTGACAGTCAAGACAAAGATATACAAGACCAAAACAAGATAGTTAGTAGTGGTCCCTAAAATCATGGAGAGAATATTTGTCAGTAAGAATAAGTCATGAAAGTTGTTAGATGTATCTACACTCTAAGCAAGTCCAAGTTCATTGGAGACCAAGTGTAAGGAGGGTGATCCCATCGTAAGGGATACTCTCCTTAAATGTCTTTGGCCACTTAAAAGCCTAGGAATTTACACTTGTTAGGGTGTAGTAGAATTTCAATTCCTGACTGTTTGGGGGACCTTGAATTAGAATTGATTCTACCATTACGCTTTTTTGTAAGAAACAAGTAGGAGTAGCCAATGAGTTTTAGGAAAAACTCATAAACCTCGTTCATGCCTTTCTTCCATGTGGATTTCATGGAATAATTAGCACAAATCATAAGTTTACCCATGCCCAAATTGGTCTATAAACCAGAAATGAGTTCGGGAGCGAGGGTACTAAAATAACGTTCCTTTTATAGGGGAATCGTTATCCTAGCCCTAGTGCGGCCTCTACTAGCTCTTCCTTTTTTACAATTTCATCACCAAACAATATATGCAACGCGATACCTAAAACTATGTTAGTTGATTTTATTTACAAGCATTAATTCACGTAGGAATTACATCGTAATGTCGTTATTCTTATTTAATCAAATTCGTGCAAAGGACAAGAAAATAAACAATATTCTCCTTGGCTTAAGTGATCAACCATAAATTATTTAATTCAATTCTAATCTTTATTTAACGCAAGATACTATGTGGAATTGAATAATTAATTATTTTAAAGGTGATCAAGCAACACTAATTAATTAATTAAAGTCCTTTTAAACAAGAAAATAAATATGTTTTAACTAAGTGCTCGAGAATTTACCACTTCTCTTTGCTAGATCTCCGTTTAGAACACTTATGGACTCCTTCTTGTTGGGGAACCTCCACAGTTGTAACAAAATATCAAAAGGGTGAGTGTTTACGACAAGAGGGGCTAGGTTGCACAAGTTAACAAGTATTTCGCTAGAGTTTTAGGTTTATTTATGTCTATTTAAGCCTCGGTCTAAGCTCGTATTTATAGGGAATGATTAGGTTTAGGGTTTCAAGCATTCTGCCGCAGCAGGTGTCGCGCGCAACAAGATGTGTTGCGCACGGCATCCCAGCGCAAGTGATTGAGTTGCGCTGCTATGGGCAGCGCAACTAATTGTCTTTCGCGCAACTTTATGGTAAAATTCGATTTTATATTTTCCGTATAATTCTTAATCTTCCATAGCGCAACTCTGGAGGTTGCGCGCAACTGATTTAGTTAATTGGACCTTTGTTTTGGCTTTTTCTGCGGTAGCACTAAGATTTAACATAGGCGCCCCTAAATCCGTCATTATTAGGTTTTAAGCACGGGATTAAGCCTAATTATGATCGGGTTTAGTTAATTGGACCTTTGTTTTGGCTTTTAATTTTAATTTGGGCTAGTCTTTTGTATTTTGTGGCTTAACCAGTTATCCATAAGCATTCTTCACTTTAATCTAACATGAAGATGGTTTTATTTATCGTCATTGCACTTCCTGTCGGGACGGTAGGGCAAAAGTAGATGTCTATGTTGGAGTTTGGTAAGTCCAACTTACCGCGGAAACGACCCCGACCCAAAGAACTACTTGCAATTAATAAAACCATAAAGCATAACAAATAAACATAAAAGGATAAAATCGGAATTTATCTATGATGCGTGCTTCGCCCGACCTAATGGGCTCTTACTTGAAAGCTTTAGCTCCGAAAATATCGAGCCTCCAATGGTATCCACCCACAAAGGACAAACACCGACTTTTTAGGTCCGCTACCTTGGAGTTAGCAAGGTCCGACCAAAACCCGAGTGTTAAGGGAGTTTAAGAGTTTTTTCCAAAATGCAATGCTCTTTCTAACTCCCACTCAAGCAAAGCATTCTCAAGTCATGGTTTGGCTATTTATAAGGAAGGATAGCTTGTGAGTTCCACTCATCTTTAAATGTGGGACTTTTTCACAAAAAGATCCCATATGGAAAGATTGATGAATTCAATCCTTAGTTAAATAAACCAAGGAACAAGTAACAAGTGTCACATGGTTAGGTGAGGACCACTTTCCCAGTTGGTCCCCAAGGCATTTCACATGGAATGTGAACTAACCATGTGTCACCCAACCTTGAGCCCCAAGTTAGATTCGGTTGGGCCATTTTATTTTGGCCCGTGTCCATGACCCGTCACCCGGGTCCACGGCCTCTTGCTACACGTGCCGCAACCATGGCGCGTTGCCATGTGGAACGCTACCAACGTGGCACGCTGCCACTTGGTGGCTGCCAACGTGGCGGCTGTTACTTGGCGGCTGCCATTAGGTGGCTGCCAACGTGTGCTGCCACATGACGCTTTGCCATGTGTGCTGCCACGTGGCACGCACCTATTGGGCGCGCTTTCCTAGCCTTTTGCGTGGCTAGGATTTTAATTGTTACTTGAAGCATTTCCCCGTCTCGCCAAATCCTAAATTTTGGCTCGACATTTGAGATTCTTCGACGCTCGGTTTCGACGCTCCAAGCTCGAATTTCTGACGTCTAAATATTTAACACTCGGGCGACGAATTAATTTCTTCCGATTTAATTTGTCGAATCGGTTCGTATATTTGCTAGGGTGTGACCCGAAGGGCTCAGTCAAGATTAAGCTGTAATATTAATTATACATTAATATTACTGATCGGAAGAGGCCTCCACCCAGGCATTCCGATCACTTGACCTTACTGAATATATTAGCTTTCTAATAATTCTGAACCCGCTATCAGAATAATACATTTAGTGTATAGCCCCTTTCCTATGTCTCTTTATGTCTCTTCATGAACTATAAGGTACGATTATTTTGTCATCCTTATTAGGTCCAGAAGTGTTTCTCGATTCCAAGTCCGACTGTCAATAAATGGATGATTTCTAAAATCCATCCGAGCACGGCCATGCATTTTTACAGTCTCGCTCTACGAGAGGCCTTGTATACAACAAAGACATCTTCCTTATTTTAGTAGGGGGACATTCCCAGTCTTGTAATGTAGCTCCTCTTACTGAGAGGACCTAGCCGCTCGAGTGTTGCCGTTATAATCCCCTATTACGGCAGACGTTTGACAACATCAAAGTGGACTAGTACTCAAACAAGAGAACTCGTAATACTCATGGTCAAGGAAATAGGTTCCGATAGCCATAATGAGAATTATACTTATGACGATTTTTAATCTCTTAAAGTATTCTCATAGGTCGATCCTGTATGGTTCTAAACCAATACTTGTGCAAATGATTTATGACAATCATGTCCTCGTAGCACAAGAAACAATGCTATAAATCAGACTACACACTAATCTCAATTGGTCATTAATCGTCCATCGTTTAAATGACCTCGATTAGGGATAATTTTCGATTATTATATTTAACATTCACTTAATAGGTGTTTCCTTACCAAGACTGGTCTTGATACCCTATTTTGAATATTCCAAGAATCGAATGGACTCATTATTTAATTCTAAACCACAATTAAATAGCAAACGGAGTGATAAAAATTGCATGAATTTTAAATTACTCCAAAACCTAAATGGTTCATCTTATGATAAATGGTTTTTCAGAATGTTTTAAGAGTATCACTCTTTATAAAACATTATAGAAATCACACCCATATCTAATATGCTTGATTTCTTTCATGCAATTGTGAATGTTGTCGTTCACTCATTGCATAGGTTTAGTTATAATTACTTTGCTAATCTTAGCATCTTCATTACTGATCACTTTCATAATAAGATGATAAAATTTGAGAGTTTCATGGATTATATGTGATTTAGGATTTATTGTCCAAGAGATGGCTCCCACTGATTTTCATGATTGAAACCTTCAACTTGACAACCTACAATCATTAACATTCATCAACGAACTTTCCATAGAACATCTTCTTTATTATCGCCATTAAGGCAACAATATTCTCAACATATATTTTAGTAGACTTCCTGATGATGCTTGCTTGGGTTTCATTCCAAATGGCTCACAATGATTTGGGATACCCTAATCACTTGTGATCATGGAAATTTTCCTTAAATTCCTACATATTACACATGGATCCACGTCCATGTTACCATTCTCAAGCCACAACTTATTGTTAGCTCGTGCTTATAAACGGCTTCCTTGTTAAGGCTTGTGCTTGCAACATTAATTCTCAAATTGTATTTGTTTCCACAAGTCAAGAACTCATCCTGTTACTTATCCAAGTACTTTAGATGTTCTTGGCCATAATCTAACGATCTAATACATAGATTTAAGTTGATTGGTGCTTCATACATACTTCCCATGCTCTAAGCAAGTAAGTCTTGCGACAATTCCATATCACAACGTACATGATGGATTAAATTGCAGAGTAATTCTCAATCTTATTCCATTAGTTGTCCTTTTAGTTCATTCAGTTTCACTGAATCTTTGCAAAACAGTTTCCTGTGTGATATGGTTGAAAGTCTCTATTAGAGTCTTTAATGTTTGACTTAGTATTTACCCTAGCTTATACTTAGTTCAAACATTTACTTAGTTTTATACATACGGGTCGAAAGTCTTTCAAAGTCCTTCAATTCATGTTTAACACGGTAAACTCCTTTACACGTTCAAACATTTTATTAAGTCTATACAATAGAACTTAATACCCAATACGTACTAAGTATCGTCTTTTTCTTGGTCCATTGTCGAAAATACTATCAAATCTAAGCATTTAGCATTTGATAGTTATTTCACAATAGAGTTCGTAAACTTCTTATTGGACCTTTACTTTTGCTCCCACTAAACTTCGTATTCATCAGAATTTCTATGTTTCTCCCTAAGCCAATCCTCTTATTAACTTTATGAGAAAACGCATTCCAATTCCTGTATGCAATGCTTCCTTAAATCCCATAACGAATTCCTTGAGCTTGCTTTCAATTCTAGCATTATTTAGATTTTCAAATCCCTTAGACTATTCCATAGTCACTTCCAAAATCCTATTTTGGGAAGGCGGTTTTGGTATCTATTTTGCCATATTTCATATGAGCAATTTTTCTAAAACAATCACGAAAAGACTTTAGCATTCCGATTGGTGAATAGGTTTTTATTAAAATCAACTCCGTGAATTTACTTGTATCCTTTTCATCCAATCTAGCTATGTATGCATATAAATTTCCACATTTGTTAGTTTTCTCCTTGAAAACTTATTTGCAATCGATGGGTCTTTCACCCTTTATGCAAATTAATCAAGTTTCAAACATGATTATCAAACATGGGGTCTGTTTCGGATTTTCATGGCCTCTAACCATTATTCGGAATTTGGATTTGTCGTAGCTATCTTACAAAACATTATTCTTTTACTATCTAATAGTAAATATTATGCTTGTAAGTCTTAGGTTTATTTCTAACTTAATAGAAAATTTATAGGATTCAATCCAAGCCTTTGGTGAATTCTTTACCTATACGGGGCAATTGCATCAACCACCGAGTTTCAAAGCGCTTCCAAAGCCCTTTGATATTCTTGATCTTACTCCAACTTTTCAAAAGTTTTGTGAGATATGAATTCTCTTTTAAGGCACTTGTAAAGTCCTTTTGAGTATTCTTGATCAAGTATTCTCACGAAGCCCTTTTAAGGTCTTCCGAGATTCTCAGTTGTAGTTTGTTGCTAAGCTCGATGGTCATCTAGTTAATTTGGGCTAGTCTTTTGTGTTTTGTGGCTTAACCAGTTATCCATAAGCATTCTTCACTTTAATCTAACTTGAAGATGGTTTTATTTATCGTCATTGCACTTCCTGTCGGGACAGTAGGCCAAAAGTAGATGTCTATGTTGGGGTTTGGTAAGTCCAACTTACCGCGAAAACGACCCCGACCCAAAGAACCACTCGCAATTAATAAAACCATAAACCATAACAAATAAATATAAAAGGATAAAATCGGAATTTACCTATGACGCGTGCTTCGCCCGACCTAATAAGCTCTTACTTGAAAGCTTTAGATCCGAAAATACCGAGCCTCCAACGGTATCCACCCACAAAGGACGAACACCAACTTTTTAGGTCTGCTACCTTGGAGTTAGCAAGGTTCGACCAAAACCCGAGTGTTAATAGAGTTTAAGAGATTTTGCCAAATGCAATGCTCTTTCTAACTCCCACTCAAGCAAAGCATTCTCAAATCATGCTTTGGCTATTTATAAGGAAGGATAGCTTGTGAATTCCACTCATCTTTCAATGTGGGACCTTTTTACAAAAAGATCCCACATGGAAAGATTGATGAATTCAATCCTTAGTCAAATAAACCAAGGAACAAGTAACAAGTGTCACATGGTAAGGTGAGGACCACTTTCCCACTTGGTCCCCAAGGCATTTCACATGCAATGTGAACAAACCATGTGTCACCCAACCTTGAGCCCCAAGTTGGGTTCGGTAGGGCCATTTTATTTTTGCCCGTGTCCATGACCCGTCACCTGGGTCCACGGCCTCTTGCCACACGTGCCGCCACCATGGCGCGTTGCCACGTGGAACGCTGCCAGCGTGGCACACTGCCAACGTGGCGGCTGCCACTAGGTGGCTGCCATTTTGCGGCTGCCAACGTGTGCTACCACATGGCGCTTTGCCATGTGTGCTTCCACGTGGCACGCACCTATTGGGCGCGCATTCATAACCTTTCGCGTGGCTAAGATTTTACTTGTTACTTGAAGCATTTTCCTGTCTCGCCAAATCCTAAATTTTTGCTCGACATTTGAGATACTCCGACGCTCCAAGCTCGAATTTCCGACGTCTAAATATTTAATACTCGGGCGACGAATTAATTTCTTCCGAATTAATTCGCCGAGTCGGTTCGTATATTTGCTAGGGTGTGACCCGAAGGGTTCAGCCAAGATTAAGCTGTAATATTAATTATACATTAATATTAATGATCGGAAGCGGCCACCACCCAGGCATTCCGATCACTTGACCTTACTGAATATATTAGCTTTCTAATAATTCTGAACCCGCTACAGAATAATACACTTGTTCGAAGGACACCCTTCCTTTCAGTCTACAGTTAGCCCCCACTTTGATCCAGTCTAGAATAAACGATAATCAAAGAAGTCAAGGAAATAAATCCGAGACTCATTCTGCAAAGTTCTTTAAGGATAGAGAATCTTTCAGTAATGTTTCATGATGTCGAAACAATCCTTGGTTCGCTAAGTGTTTGAAACAAGTAGCTATTAAGGCTAGAAAAAGTTTTTCCTAGTCTTAACGCGCTAAAAAATCTAGATTGATCCTTTGCAATTGTAGAACGCTTTTACAAGTAAAGGTGTTCTGGGTGATGTCAAGTCATGAGAAGAGATCGGTTTTAAAAGGATAAAAGGGGAAGATTTCCTCTCAATCGTGTCATCGTTGGTCTAAAGTCCCTCGATATGTTGTTAAAACTATAGCCTGACTTTAACAAAGTAAAAGGTAAAAAAAGGGTTTTCGGTATTAGAGCCGAAATGGTCCGGTATTCGAGCCGGTTCCGGTATTCGATCCGGATGTCCACAAGATAGAAATACATGTGTCAGGACTGGAGGCATATATCCAAATTTATTGAGAGGGAAGAAATTCAGCAACTCTCTCAGCAGTTTTGTCCACAAGATGAGTACACGTGTCTCAGGACTGGGGCCACGTGACTACATAGACGCGACATCGTCTCATCGCTTCTTTATACAGGAGATGATTTCGACACCCTAACTTTCCGGTAAGTTAGTAAGCGCACTAACTATCGGTTTTGCTCCCATTCAGAAAGTGCCTATTCTTGAAGGTTCGGCGCACCTGTCGACTCGTGAGCTAACGCCTACAGTAATTCTCTACCTTTTAGTCCCGAGAGGTAGATCTCGCAAAGCTTGGGCTGAAGTGAAATTTTACGCAACACCTACGCCGTACAATTTTGCGCCGTACGATACACCATTTGCATTTTTTACGCTGCATGGAAATGCCTTTCTTTTTGCTTCGGACGTGAAAAAAGAAGACAACCCTGACATTTGTAACGTCAGTACAGTAAAATGACAAACCTGTCTATGGGTGCTTTTACGTAAAGCACCACCACTGAACGTCTTAAGGCACTCTTATGAAAAACGTTCAAAACGTATGCTTGGGGAAGGCAGAAAGCACGGTGTGCATGCAAGATTGATGCAAAAAACTAACAAAGAAGAAAACAAACTACAATATGCAAAGAAATTTAAAAAGATTTTGATAATTTATGCGCCATTACGTCTAATAACGAGCAAAAACCGTTGAAAAATGATCAAACGGATTAAAATACAAAATTTCGGTCATTTTAGTGACCAGTATCCGCGCGCAACTCAGAGGGTCGCGCTGGCCAGGCGCGCGCATCGTTCTGAGTTGCGCTGGTATGACACACGTAACAGATTCAGTTGCGCGCGACATTTATGTCAGTAAAGTGAAAATCGCAAACGCGATTTTTCACTTCACTCTTTCTTTCTCCTTCCTTCGCCATTTTTGACCCTTTCTCTCTCTAGGAAGCTCGGTTTTTGCAATTTTTGAAGCTAAAGGAAGAAAATTTGTCCTTAATTCATATTTTCCCTAATGCAATGTAAGTTTTTTGCTAGAATTTGTTCTTTTCCGGCTGAATTCGAACGTTTTTTGAATCGTTAAACCCCAAATTTTGAATTTGGGGGTTTTCGATTCAGTCCGTTATTCATGAAATTGTTTGTTCTATGTTTTCATGCTATGTTTAAGGGGTGTTTTGTAACAAATTTCATGAAAAATGGTTAAGTATTGAACTTTGTATGAGCATTTCTTTGTTCAAGTTCGTTCTTGCTCTTTTTCTTCGAATTTTGCTTGATTTTATTTCTTTTTCTTGCTCATTTTTGTTATAATTGCTGATTATGAAGAAGATTATAGTGATGGAACCAATATTACTTTCATAATTCATTTTTGTGAATTTTGAATTGTTGAAAAATGGCGCGAAACATACTTTTAGCTTACTCTTGCCATGTTCAAACTTCAAAATTGTTCGGTAGACGTTAACCATGTTTATGTTATTGTTATTCATCTAGAATTAGTTGATTCTTTGAGATTTTTTAAAAAACAATCCCTTGAATACTTAGTTGAAACTGGTATAGGATGGCTTTTGTGGGTGTTAGAATCCCCCATTTACTGAGTTTAATTGCAGGTATCGTAGCCCCCAAGTATGGGTGGCATTCGATTTTTGTGTTTTGCCCTATCAGCAGCCGTTATGCTGCCAAAATGGGTCTAAAATACGTATATTAGTTTAGTTTAGAAAATAAAGTAAACTAATTAAAGAAAATTTATCCATCACAACATGGACTTGCCTCCATTTGTCGACGCTGAGGAGGTTCTAGGTGGTCCTGACGAGGTGTTTGCCCTCGGAAGAGGGTGACCCTTCCTCGAGAAAAGGTTCGAGAGCGACGCGTCGCGGCCGATCGAAGTCGCCAGGAGGATGTGGTTTGGGAGGATCCTCCCAACTTGGACCCTAGGGTCCTTAAGTGGGACCCAGACCATCATGTTTCGATCAGAGGGTGGCGCAACATCGTGAGTTTTTTTTTTCGCGCCTTTGTTTCGTTCTCTTTTCCTTTATTTCTCCTTTTTAAATCCATAACCGTTTTTTTATATTTTTATTCTTTTATTTAGAGCGAGCCTAGAATGCGTTTATACGGCTCTGGTGGCCCTGCGAGCCCGTTTTGAGAGTTTGCTCGAGGTGGAAAAGGAGATTGTAGCACTTTCTGGGATTGAATCCCAGCTGGAGGCTCTTCGGGATTTATCGAGTCAGCCTGCTTCGTCAGCTTTCCTCCGTGGATTGCTGGAGTTTTGGTGGGATTCCACCAAAACTTTCCACTTTCCATGGGGAGAGATGACGGTTACCCCTTTCGATTTCTCTATGATTACGGGTTTTCCTTTTGGAGGCGAGCCTGTAGTCATAGAGTTTGTTAAGGGGTCAGACGAGAGATTGCGCGACCTTGTGGGGGACTGTCTTGCGTCGGCCCTTCACGTATACGCGCAGTCTTGTCCGTACTCGGTTCTTGCCGACGAGTTGTCGGCTGATGAGCTTGATCGGCAGTGTACCCCTAAGTAGCTGGCTTAGATATACATTGCCCACGTCCTTTCCTTCACCATTTTGAGTGATCGAGGAGAGCGTTTCGCCATTGGGTTACTTATTTGCATCAGTGATTTGGGGCAAGTGGTGTCGTATGCCCGTATGCTTACAGCTATGGGCAAGGCGACCCGGGTGATTGATTTCGCGGCAGCTACTAAGTTGCCTCGGATCTCGCTTACGTGGCATGGTCATATCCTTGAGGTACGTGTTTTAAGCTTTTTTCGGTTATTACTTTTGCTTTTTCCTTTAGGCTTATCTTTCTCGGTTTAAGGCTAGGGGATACTCGTACTTGCCTTTCTTAGCCCCCAGGGTACTTGGGGCTGCTCGTTTTCCTATCGACCATCGATTGGTCGCGATTAAGAAGACACAAGCCACTTCTGCCGGCGACTTTCGTCAGAGGATCCTTTCGGCGACTCGTGCGTCGGTGAGTATTCCAACTACATGTGCATTATTTGATTTTATTTTTTTCTAGACGATTTTTCATGTGGTTGTGTTTTATAGATCGATCTCCGTCCTTGGAGTTTGATCGTCGGAGTCCCTGAGGCTATCTGGTCTGGCATGGTTTTTTTCCGTTTCTGGGCCCTCTACCCGGGACTCTCGGTGTTCCAGAGGACAGACGCTTGGTTTTTGGGCGAGCGTGTTCTTCGGCAGCTTTCGTTCGAGGATCCTTTGGTTCCTGCGGATCCTCCGATTCGGATACTACGTCCGGACTTGCTGTCTACCGAGGATCGAGCTCAGGCGATCCTTGGTTATCCAGCAGAGTAGCTGGTGCTACCGGAGGTTTCTTATTCGGCTTTTATAGCATCCAGGCTTACTATTTTTTTCCTTGTTTTTATTTAGTTTTCGGAACTTTGACCCTTTTATCGTTTTTTTTTTGTCACATGTATTTTAGCGGGTCGAGCTAGGTGGTTGGGTGCCTCCTCCGACGATCACAATGCAAAAAAATCTCTCTAAATTCTCATTCTCTCCTCTTTTTTTTTGAACAATGGTGAAGACCTTTGAACAACGTTTGAAGCAATGGGTCACTTCCCTTTCAACCGAGGACAAACTAGCTTTCAAAATTTACCACTTAGACCCTCTATTGAATTATATGCAACTAGTGGTTAACTTTGATTTTCTTCATGCCGCAACCAACCATTGGGATTCTAATCACCATCTTTTTTTGTTTAAAGGGGACGAAATTGTCCCCCTTCCCGGTGAGTTTGAGGCATTTCTAGGTTTCCTTACAAACACTCTCCCTGTGACTTATTCGCCTACCTTGTCGGATCCCAAACCTATATTCCAAAGATTTTTTTGGCTATTCCGACAATGATATGACCAACATTAGAACTGAAGAAGGCATGAACTTGGTTCAATTGATTGAACATTTCGTTGCCCTCGTGACAACATGACTAAACAACGCTTTAAAATTAGTGCTTTATGTTATTGTCGTGTTGTTAATTGTTTACTTAGGACAGGCAAAGAATACAGAGACTATTCCATCATGTCCATAGTAGAGCAAATAGAGGGATGTCATTCACCCGCTCCTTTGGCTTTGGCGGAAACCGTTCTATGTTTGAATTGCCTTAGTGGAGACCCTAACGAAAACGGTTTCACGGGAAGTCCATTACACGTACGTTTTTTTTCGACGTTTATCACCGCAAGTTACAAAGTTGCGTTGGCATGACCAGCACAATCTTCTTCGCTGCGCGCGGAGGGCACGCGCAACTGGTTTTGTTGCGCGCGCCACCTGCTTGTGTTAAAAAAAATCGCAAACTGATTTTTTTTCTTTTTTTTTTTTAGATTTGGCTCATGGAGCGCTTGCGAATTGTTGATCAGCCACAAAACCTTGAGGCTAATGGAGTAAGGACATTCCCTGCACGTCGAATCCTTTATAAGCATAAGAACAAAGAGGAATGGACGTCATTTTTTCTGTCATGGGGTTCCTAACATACGTTTTATAATTCCTTGGTGGAACATAAGTAGTATGATTGGGAATAGTCTCAATTGCCCTTACATTAGGCTTTTAGGCCTATCTAGTACTACTTATATTTTCCTTGTAGGGTAATGAGACAATACAAAATGAGATAATTTATTCCCCCGCAAGATTGTGATGTCCCTAAAGATGTGATTTTTAAACCTGAAAGAATTCCTCGTTGGATGGAATATTGGTCAAGTCTTCCCAGGTGGGTAGTACAGAATCCTACCGCGAGTATTACATTATCTTCCTTTTACAAGGCTTAGATGAATGCGGCGGATAAGGGTGAATTAAACAAGGCTCGATCTCAACTTCAAGTTGTCACAACTCACAATCCACCTAAGCCTTTGATGCATTCGACCACTACTACTCCTCCTAGTGGCCAAAACAAAGGAGTGAGAAGAAAATTAGACTTCTCATCCCCTGAGGCTTGTTCAAAGGAAATAAAAAAGAAAGCTCCCTCCAAACCCGCGCAACAAGGTGTGAAAATCAAAGAACCTTCACCAAATACTCGTAAGAAATATCCAATAGTCAAAGGGAAAGGAAAACAGGTTGCAAAGGCTCCAATCCCTAAATTGAAAAACAATGTTTGGGTGAAAAAGAAGAGTGTAGGGGAGAGCTCCAAGGCTTCCGAAAATACTGCGATGGAAACTACTCCTCCATCATCTGTGACAATCGAGGACATAGTAAAACCATAGAGTGTTACACAATTTTATCATTAGTTTTTTTTTTCGAATAAAGTGTAATCACTACTTTATTTTTTTTTTCGTTTACAATCTAGTTCAACAATGTCTCTCTTTTGAAATTGAATGAAATAAAAATGAGCTTTATATTTTTATATTTTGATATGACCGAATCATAAAGATTGCCTACGTATTCGCATTACGAAATCAGGTCTTTACGTAGTTCTAACGTGTTTTTTTTTATTATTATGTATTTTTTATTTTTCTTTAATGTCTTAGATAGAAATAAAATGAAAAATTAATCAAATCTCGTTTAAAAGAATTAAATCAAAGTTTAATTTTATTTTCCGAGTATATGTTATATTTAAGAAACACCCTCTTTTTGCCGCAAGTAGAAATCGCAACTTCATTCAAACGTAAAAATTCGGGTTCGCCGTTTGTCATTTGGTGGCGCGCGCAACGTCTGTAGTTGCGCGAGCCTGTCGCGCGCAACGAAATCTGTTGCGCGTGACATCCGCGCGCAACTCTTCTCGTTGCGCGCGACACCTGTGCTACGAATGTCTCGAAAAAATTATTTTTAAAATTCTGTATTATTACCCCCAAGTGTGAAGATTTTTTCGTGATGTTCGAAAAAATTTGAACACTTAGAACGGTTTATTATTTCTAAATTACCCCTCAAGTGTTATGTATTTTACCGTGTTATTTGGTAAAATGCATAACACTTGGAATCTTTCAATTGAATGCTAATTAAAATTGGTTGTATGAGTGAACGAGTTTATCCGGATTTCATATGTTATATTTCTTAAGGCGATCAATGTTTATTAATTGGCGAATTTCATCTCCTCCAATATTCATTAATCTGACGACTCCTCCTGATAGGATTTCAATTACGCGGTAGGGACCTATCCAATTAGGTTTGAATTTCCCTCTTGGATCGGTTGGTGGACCCCTAACCTCCTTTAGTACAAAGTCACCTTCTTTTATATTTCTAGGTTTGACTCTTTTATTGAAATGATGCGCAATGCACCTTTGGTAGACTTGTACATGATGCAAAGATCTTAATCGTCATTCATCGAGGAATAAAAGCTCTTCATACCTCGCTCTTACCCATTCAGCTTTCGGTAGCTTACTTTCGAGTACGATGCGTAGGGATGGTATTTCCAGTTCGACTGGTTAAACTGCGTCCATTTCGAAAACTAAGGAGTATAGAGTTACTCCTATTGATGTTCGTATAGACGTTTTCTATAACCCCATAATGCGAAGTGTAGTTTATTCGGCCAGTCTTTATAATTTTCTGCCATTTTCTTAATGATGACTATTACTTTTTTATTTGCCGACTCTGCAGCTCCATTCATTTGAGGTCTGTATGGGGATGAATGATAATGTTTTACTTTATAACGAGTTAAGAGGGTCTCGACTTAAGCTTTAAATTCAGATCCCTGATCACTAATTAGTTCATGTGGAACTCCATATCTACAAAATATGTTTCGTTCGAGAAACTTTGCGACATGTTTAGAAGTGATATTCACGTAAGAAGTAGCCTCAATCCACTTGGTGAAGTAATCGATGGCTACTAATACGTACTCGTTCCATTTTGTTCCTCTTAGAGAGACTTTTCCAATTATGCCAATTCCCCAAGTCGAAAAAGGCCAAGGGGCAGTCAGATTGTATAGTTCGGATGGTGGAAGGTGTTGTAAATTAGCGAACATTTGGAACTCTGGACATTTTTTAACTTATTGTATGCAATCATATTCCATAGTGGACCAATAGTACCCTTGTCGTGAAATTATTTTTGAAAGCATTTTACCATTCATGTGAAGTCCACAAACACCTTTGTGAGTACTTTCCATAAGGCGTGTGGCTTTCGGTTGGCCTATACATAATAAACTTTGACCATTAGGTCCATTTTTGCATAATTGACCATTTACTAGACCATATTGGGCCGCAAGTGTTCGTAAGGCTCGTTGGTCTTTCGATGAAGTATTTTCGGGATATGTGCCATGAGTAATATACTGGAGGATATGATCATACCAAGGATTGTCTCCTTCGATGTCATTTATTTCCTCTATTGCGTAGCAATACGCTGTTCTTCTCTTCTATCAACGCATAATGGCATCATATTTAAGTTATCTGGAATGTTGATCATTGAGGCTAATTTTTCTAGCGTATCGGCAAATTGGTTGTCATCCCTTGGGAGATATTTAAAATCAATATGTTCAAAATGCTCGATGAGTTGCTCTAGGTGTGCTTGGTATAATATCACCGTGGAGTTCTTTATTTTCCATTTTTTTAGTATATGATTTATAATCAAACTGGAGTCTCCATATACCTCTAATTTTTACACACCTATGCTAGATGCTGCTTCTAATCCAATAATGCACGCTTCACATTATGCGGCATTATTAGTAACCTCAAAGTCTAGTTTAACAGAGATTGGAGTATGTGCTCCCTCTGGACTTATGAGTAACACTCCTACGCCACATCCTTTTTTATTGGACGCACCGTCGAAGTACATTACCCATTTGTCATCTTGTGTCATGAGAATCTCTTCATCCGAAAGATGAGTAGATTCTACACGACTTGTTTGAATCGGATGTTGTGCCAGAAAGTCGGAAATTACTTTCCCTTTCATTGATTTTTATGGAATATATTTTAACTCGAATTCGGCCATCATCACCAACCACCTAGATATCCTTCCTTGTAGAGGTGGTTGTTCAAACAAATACTTTATCGGATTTTGTTGAGAAATCACATGAGTAGTGTGTGGTAACATATAATGTTGTAATTTTTTGGTTGCCCACACTAATGCTAGGCTTGTCTTTTCCAAGGTGCTATATTTTGTTTCATATTGGATGAATTTTTTACTTATGTAATATATTGCACGCTCGACTTTTTCTACCTCTTGTAATAACATGGCACCTGTGGCTGTTTCTGTAACTGTAACGTATAGCCTAAGAGGTAGTTTGGGTACTGGTGGTGCTAAAATTGGTGGACTTTTGAGATAATCTTTGATTTTCTCAAAGGCCTTTTGGCATTAATCGTCCCATTCATATTTCCCCTCTTTTTTCAATTTTTAAAATATTGGCTCACAAGTCATAGTCAATTTGTTGATAAATCGACTAATGTATTGTAGTTTGCTAAGGAATCCCCTAATTTCTTTTTTCTGTATGAGGGGGAGGCATGTCAACAATTGCCTTTATTTTAGAGAGATCGATCTCAATGCCACGTGTGCTTACTACATATCCGAGTAACTTACCAGAAGTTACTCCGAAGGCGCATTTTTGTGGATTCAATCGCATTTTGTATTCTTTTATGCGAGTGAAAAATTTGCGTAAAGCTTTCATATCTCCTATTCTATCTTTGGACTTCACGATCATATCATCCACATTGACTTCTATTTCTTTATGCATCATATCATGAAAGAGAGTCGTAGCCGTTCTTTGGTACGTAGTTCCAGTATTTTTTAAACCGAATGGCATGACTGTGTAGCAATACTTACCCCAAGGGGTAATAAAGCATGTCTTTTCCTCGTCTTCTTTTGCCATTAAAATTTGGTTGTAACCTGGGTATCCATCCATAAAGGATAACATCGCATGTTCAGCCGTGTTATCTACCAATATATCTATATGTGGCAGAGGAAAATTGTCTTTAAGGCTAGCTTTATTAAGATCTCTAAAGTCGACACACATGCAAACTTGTCCATCCTTTTTAGGGACTGGGACGATGTTTGCTACCCATTCTGGGTAATTACATACGCGAATAAAACCGGCATCCAACTATTTTTGTACTTCTTCTTTTATTTTTAATGTAACATCAGGTTTCATTCATCGAAGTTTTTGTTTTACTGGTTTAGAGGTAGGGTTCAAGGGAATGGTATGTTCCGCAATTTCCCTATCTATTCCAGGCATGTACTTGTATGACCAAGCAAACACGTCTTCGAATTCTTTGAGCGTCAATATGAGGGTCGATCGCTCTTCCGGATTTAGAGTTACGCCATTTTTTACTTCTCTTTTATTTTCGTTAGTTCCTATATTAACTTTTTCAGTTTCTTCCACGATAGGGTTCTTTTGTTCTCGTTCACTCATTAGTTCAACCAATTTATTAATGTTATCATCTTCATTAGATTGATTTTTATAGGATTCGAAAGATTCAAGAGAAGGCACATACTCGGAAATAGAGCTCATATTATTAAAATCAAAAGAGAGTACATCAAGAGAAGGATCCTTTTTGGGATATTCGTCCTTAGAACTAGAAAATAAAGACTCAGTAATGGCCACAAGGCCTAAATTTTCAGCTTCCCTAGAGTCTATAATAGATTCATCGTCTGATTCTGCAAACATCTTCCCTTCGCCTGTGACGACTTTCAGCTTATCGCCTTTGTGATTGGTCCATTTGAAAGATTTCCTCCATCCATGTTCGAAAGTTTCATTTGAAGGGGTGATCAACAAGGTTGGGTCAAAAGCTTCATCTTGAATGGCGTTTTGATTGGTGATTGTAGCGACATGATTTTGCTCTAGTCCAAATAGCAAGTTAAATGCTTGCCCATCATATCACCCTAGAGTTGGGTGTTTTGATTTATTGATACTAAGATCGTCATCCAAGAAGTAGCAATCATGAAATATTTCAAATCCAGGCTTCTTGATTCCTTCCAGAACTAAGGGTTCTGGAAAGTCGTAGCATGGGTAATCTTCTCCCTCCCTAATGAATTGTCAATTAAGGGTTTGTTGATAGGATGGGAGTAAAGTGATTATCCCTTTCTTATTATTATCTCTACGTGCTTTTTTTTTTTTTGCATCGTGAGACTCCAATTCTTCTTTGGTTGGCTTATATCCCAATCCAAAGGAGAAGCTTTTCTTAAAGATAGGAAGTAATAGAGATTTCTTCATTCCTATTCCCAAAGGCATCCCAGGAAAGTAACTACTCTTGAGTAAGATGTTTACTATCCGAGTGGAATATGGATCAAGCTTGAATGGTTCTTCAAAGTCTTCTTCCATTTTAATTGTGAAGATTGGCTCCGCGGCGAATCCCCACATGTCCTCTTCATCATTATCATGGTTTATTTCTAAGAGTGATTGATCACTTATTGCTATTTTGAGTGGAGAAGCATGTATAGTCATAGGAAGCCCTTAATAGTTCAACCTAATCATTTGATAAAGTGATGATGGTATTGCACCAAGCTCATGTATCCAAGGACGTCCAAGTAAAAGGTTGAATGTAGGTTTTATGTCCATAACATGGAATTCAACCATCTTTTGAATTGAGCCTATGGTAATTGGTAGCTTAACAGTTCTACACACCGATCTTCTCGAATTGTCATCGGCCCTAATGCTTTGTGTTGTTGATTGAAAATCTTTTTTCGGATTAAGGCCTAAGTATTTTGCCGTTTGTAATGGGCATACGTTTACAGCTGACCCATTGTCTACCAAATTTAGAGGGATATTGTACCCCTTGCACCCCACAATTAAGTATAATGCATTGTTGTGGGTAGTGTATTTTGAAGGCAAATCATCATCAGTGAAAATGATTGATTTGTCGGATTTCTCGCTAAGCAAGCTAACGAGATCCTGAGGGGTTGTTTCTGTGCTTACAGACAAAGCCGTTAGAGCGTTCATGAGAGAATTCCTATGTTCTTTAGAAGTACTTAGGAGTTCCCAAATGCTAACATTCGCCTTGGATTGGCGAAGTTGTTTGACCAATGGATCTTCCACCTCAAGTGGAGGTGGTATTGGATTTTGTACTTGACCTTGAGTTTGATTTTGTGTGGTCGAAGATCCATTTGGTGGTGGTGCTTGGTAGACTTCCCCAGAACGAGTTAAATGATCTATCTTTTTTGGGTTAGTTGTAGGACTCATAAACCAACTTTCTTCTAGAGGCTTTGGATATGCCTCTATTTCAAGATGTTCCATGAGTTGTGCTTGATGTCATTGTTCATCCAAGGAAAGATTTGATAAATCTTGCGACTTCCCCAAGAAATGATCCCAATCAAGCGCTCCATTTGTTTCATTTTGTAAACAAGATGGAGGTGGGACGGCGGCATAATTAGAGACATATAAGTCTTGAAAGTCGTCGTCCCATAGTCCACGTACTTCATTAGTTGCCCCTATGAGTATTATGGATAGAGGTTCTCCTATAGGTGTGATATAGTTCAAAGGATTGATTTTATCACTTCCCATATGGTCCTCATCGATGTGAAACACCCCTAAGGGGGATGCATTATTGTTAGGTTTAGGCGTGGGAATTCTCCCATCGTCTACTAAATCTTGTATTTTTTTTTTGCTTTAAAACATAGCAACGTTCAGTATCATGTCCAACACCTCTATGATAAGCACAATAAGCACTACCATTCCATTGAGGAAATCTTCTTTCTAGTGGAGTGTGTGGTGTTGGCCCTGTTGGCGCAAGTAAGCCTTTTTCATTTAATTTTTCTAACAATTCTTTATAGCTTACTGACAAGGGAATAAACACGTCGTCAATTGTCTATCCCTAGATCAAATACAATTTATACAACCTAAACAAACCTAATACGAGTATAAGGCAAGCATAGGGGTCGAACCTCAGAGAACGGTAAACACCACCAAATGTTATCGACAATTAATCTAGTCCGGAATAGGGGATAAATAAACTAAAGTCTAAAAATGCTAAAACAAGAAATAAAACATTAAGGCACCAAGGGAAATGGGTAGGTGAAGTTGACGCTTGACCATACAATAACAAAGTAGCATATCAATGGTAAACTAAACATGCATGAATACCGAAGTAAAGGGTCCAATCTAGCCGCCTTCCGGGGTCAATTGGCTTCTCCTAACATAGCCTCTATGTTTCCACATTAGAACCATATACTAGGAGGTACTATTAAATAACAATCGATAGTAATGAATCTCAACTAAGTCAACTTCCGTTACTTGTTAGTAAAGACTCACCTTTGATCAACTAACAATGTGCACTTGCAAGAAAGACCAAAGAATATCAAGCATGCAAAGACTTTAATCACCATTAACATAACCCCAACATTAAAAGCATGAACAATTAGCAACTACACCATCCCCACACCCTTGGCTAGATGACTACTCACAAATCATGTTGAAAACAATATCAATCATCAAATCAATAAGCATCAACATGATTAATAAGCAAAGAAGAAAAATAAAAGCAAATAATCAATATCAAGAACAAAGGTAAAGAAAGAGAGTAAGAAATTGCTCATTAATTGAAGATGAAGGTCTACAAAGGATTGAACAAGCTCCTTCTTCAAAATCCAAGTTCATTAATGAAGAAAACCTCACTTTCTCTCTCTACCAATGAAGACTAACCCTAACCTAACCTAAAACTAAAACTAATTAGAGAGAGGAATAGATAGTTATTCCCTCCCCTTCTAATTACCCCAAAATTGGGTATTTATACTAAGCTAATAAAACTAGGAAAAAAAAAGAAAATAAAAGAAGGAAATAAAATAAAGAAAGAAAAGGAAATAAAAAGAAAATAAAAATGAAAAGAAAACAAAAGAGAAAAGAAATAAGAAAAGGAAAAGGAAAAGAAAATAAAAATAAAATAAAAAGAAAAATAAATAAAAAAACCAAAATCCCAAAAAAAAAACATCAGACCCGAGACCCGATTTCCCTCTTCTTCTCCTTCACATTGGCTGCTCTATCTCCATTGAAACGCACCACCATCACCACCGTTCATCAACTATCATCATCAAATCGAGGCCGTCCATCTTCATTAAAACCTATGTGTGAAGCTCGTGGAGCGGTTCGGTCGAACCATGGGTTGGTGCGGCCGAACTACGGGGTTGGTTCGGTCGAACCATGGGTATGTTCGACCACTCCTCTTCGATTAACGAAACCCACAAAGTCTCTGACTCGAACTTCGACCGAACCACCAACGGTTTGCCCGAACCCGATTGAAATCGAATTTGCTCTGATTTGGGGTTGTTGTGTGCGAATTGGTGATGAAATGGCGCAATTGTTGCTGTAATTGATGCTGGTGGTGGCTGCTCTGTTGCGCGGTGGTGTTGCGGGGTGATTGGTGAATTCGGGGTGAAGCAGGGGCAGCGTGGTTATTGTTGATGTTGTGTTCGTTGTTGTTGCTGTTGTTGGTGGTTGAGAACGGTGGTGAGGTGGAGTTAATTGGTGGCTGTTGTTGCTGGTTTGTGGCTGGTGGTTGATTGGTGGCAGCAGGGGAGTGGTGTTGCGGGGTGCGCGAAGGTGGTGTGTGGTTTGTGGCTGGTGTTGCTGTGCGCGAAGGTGGATGAAGCAGGGGCTGTAGCTTGGGGTGGTGAATTGGTGGCTGTGAGTGGTTGTTGTTGATGTTGCAGTTGCTGTTGGTGTGTGTTGCGGTTGTGCGTGATTTGTGAGTGGAAAGCAGGGGGCAGCAGGGGAGGTGAGTATGTGCTTGGTGTGGTGGAGGATAGGTGTGGTGGGGTGAAGGATAGGTGTGGTGGCAGCAAGGGCAGCAGCTTGACTTGATTGACTCGGGTCTCGAACATCCAATGCAAACCACTTGACTTTGAAATCCGTGCTTGAACCCGAAAACATACCTACACAACCAAAAATACACATTGGAGAATCGGGACATAAAATAAGATAAATGAAATAGAAATAAATAAAATGAAAATAGATAAAGGACGAAAAAAAATAAAACCAAGACAAATAAAATAAAATAAAATAAATAAAATAGGAATAAATAAAATAAAATAAAATGAAATAGAAAATAAGAGACATAAAACTAAACTAAAAAAAATAAATAAAAGCTATACAAGCAAATAAAGTAAAATAAAATACGAAAATAAACTAAAATTAATAAAATAAAGAAAATAAACTAAAACGCTCCAAAACTACCAAATAAACAAGAAACTTTATTAAAGAGAAAACAAGAGAAAGAAAGGGAAAATAAGATAAAATAAACACGAAAATGACTCTAAAACTACTCCCTAAGAGTGACATAAATGTCACTCATCAAATTCCCCCAAGCTAAACCTTTGCTCTTTCTCGAGCAAAGGTAAGGCAAAAGAGAACAAGATGGAATTATTAAAGGCAAAAGAAACAAAATAGAAACAAAGAGAAAGAATGTACACTAACTCACTGTCGTAGGAATCACGGATGCATTTAGCGTATGCATCAAGCCCTTTAAACCCCTATGTCGCCAAAGAGGACGAGTAAGCTCTCGTGAGGGTTTCCTAAGAGGTTTAACCCACAACTCTTGGCAACACATAACATTCAAGGCAAAGGTGAAATCAAGAAAACTCGAGTTTTGGAATTTCAAACCAAACACAAACAATGGGCTAAATGCACAAGAATACAGTCCTTTCTAGACATTAAAGGTAGCCAAGCAAAAGAATAGCTAAGGTTGATGCACACATAAAGCATGCAAAGAGGTAGAGAACTTAGAGGGACTTACACTCCTCCTTATTTCCAACCAAACTTCCGCATCCTCACTAGTTTGCATCCACTTTTAAGGTGATATCTCGAGATTCCTCGAAGGAATCGGGAGAAATAATCAATGAAAAACATTTAGGCTACCCGACATCTTGGCATTGATAGCTCGCTCAATAGGCTTGGCTTGATTACCCTCCATCGGTAGTAACTAAACCTCACTAAGGTCAAAAGGTCTTAAAAGGGTTGAAACGTTTAGGCTAGGTTAAAGGGTATGGAAATAAATTTTGAAATTGGTGGTAAACTTAGAAGTGAAGCAAGGTTGATCATTCCTCAATTCAATTTCAATAAACTACCAACTTTCAAATCAAAAATTCTAGCAACTCCTCCCTCAAGCTTATTCTTTTTCAACCAAACAACAAATATTTTTGTATTTTCTCAATATTTTCTTCTTTTTTTTTCATTTCTTTTTATTCTTTGCTCTCGCCTCTTTTAACTTTGAGCGGCTTTTTCTTTCATTTCCTTTATTTTCTTCTCATTTACTCAAACCATTCAACATAACAAAAATAGTCTCAAGTACCAAAACTTGAGTTTTTCACTTCTTTTTCATTCTTTTTCTCACTTTCATTAACCAAAAATACAAATCAAGTCCCAAGAATGCTTCACAAAAACTAAAAAAAAAGGTGAAAATAAAGCAAAGGTCCATTGGTTTGTAATGTGGTTATGCCAAAGAAGGGAAAATGGCTCAATTTGGGTTACTAAATGAGCAAATGCAAAAGAAAAAAAAAGAATAGAGAATAATAACACAAAACAAAAATCCTAATTGCCTTTGTCTTCCCCTAGGTTGGTTCGGTCTCGATCTTGGGTAGATTAAGCCAAATTCTCGATATAAGCTAGCAATGCCAAGGATCCAAACGCCACACATGCAAGAAATGTAGAAGGCTAGAACAAAATAGACACATCCTCACAAAAATGACGGTAGTGGAGTAGCAAAAATCACCTTTAAAGCTTCAACTAGCTAGAGAGCGACAACCATCTTACCACAAACCAAGTGAGCTAAGGTCTCATAGCCCTTAAGTTCTACTACCTTGGCAATGTTATATGTGTGAACCAACCTCGACATTCAAGTGCACGAAAACCTCTAACAACTAGCAAAGAGGGTATTCTAGGTGCTAAAGCCCAATTATGTCCAAGTTTAAAACAAAACATTTTGAAACTTGCCTTGAATGCCATGGAAAGACACTATACACACAAATATTCACAAAACCAACAATACTCAAGAATGCATATACAATTGTGCAAGATGAAATCATGATCGATCAAAACTATATATACCAAAAGTCAACTCAATAAGGCGCTCATGGCCATCCAAACATAGAAAACCAATCTCAACAATAGACTTTGGCAAGTATGAGAGAAATAAATCAAGCAATCATGAGACTATGGATTAAGAAACCACCAAGAGATATAGATAACCCCCCAAAGCTAGCGAATAGCTACTTCCCCAAGCTAGAATGGCGCATTGTCCTCAATGCTCAAAATAAAGGCACAAAGGGTGGGTGGGAGGGGAAGAAAGAAAACACATTCACACAACAAATCATATTCATTCGATCCAAATGCAATTAAGAAAGCAAATCCAAGATGAGGGAAGAAGGAAAGAGTAAACCAAATGTGAGGTGGGTGTTGAAACCCGCAATTGAGCACATTGTCCACAATTTCATCTAATTCCTCGTCTTTGTTGCTTTTCCAAATGCAAGCAATCATTGGTGTGCTTCTTCTCAAGGAGCTCAATCCAAAATCCTTGCACATGAGTATATGCATCGAGTACCTATACACATAGACAAGAGAGTAAACAAAAATGAGAAATACAAAAGAAAGAAAAAGAAAGCAATAAAACACGGGTTACTTCCCGCAAAGGCTTGCTTAACGTCCAAGCATGACCAATCTAGTAAATAACCCAACAAAGAACGCAATAGCTTGTCATATGCACCGGCAAACATATCAAGAATTAGAGCATACGCGATGCTCATATGACAAGCAAACATAAAGTATAAGGAGACTTTATGCTTGAGAGAAGGGAGAAAAGAAAAAGTAAAATAATCAAAAGAAAAATCAAGAAAATAAGAAGAAAAAGTAGAAGAAGAAAAAGAAAAATCCTCACAAAAATCTTTTTGGTTGGCGTTATAACTCTTTTCCTCATCAACAATGAAAGAGTTTGGGGCTTCGGAAGCATGAAAAGGAAGAGGATCCCTAAGAGGTTCTTTGAGAAAAGAAGGGAGGAACATAGGATAGTAGGAGATATGGTTAAACCTTTGGGAAAAAGGTGTATGAGAAAGGGAAAAAGGGGTAGCTAATCCCTCATCACAAGATCTCACATCACTAATGAGGGAATGAAAATCAATCATGGAATCCTCAAATGAAGAACCCTCATGTTCTACATCTCCCTCAAGCTCAAAAACTCCAAATGATTCAATCTCAACCTCCTCTTCACAACCTTGAACAACATCTCCCTTAAATTTCTCAAAATCAAGAGTGAATGGGGGCAAATTCCTCTCAAACTCATCTCTTTCTAATGAAGCCTTATCAATGAACTCACTCATAAGGTTATGGGCTACCGTTTGAAACTCAAGAAATATTTGGGCCATAATCTCAAATGAGTCCAAATCATCATGGATAGACGAGTCAAAAGCTTGCTCATTGGAATCATCTAGGGGACTATGGGGCACACCTTTAGAATTCATGCAAAAATCGGATGCAAAATGAGAAAGAACATGCACTTCATCATCATTAGAATGTACCTCATTACATTGAGCTATAGAGGGAGGGGAGTTGAAATCATGCATTACATGGTCACTATGGGGAGCATCAAGCACATCATGGGAATTCATATTAGACAAATCATGACAATTAGCATCAACATTAAAAGCATGAGAATCCCGAACATAAGTCTCATGATTGGCCCTCTCCCAATCATAATTATCCCTAGCTAACCATGAATAGAAATCCCAAGCTTCATCCGAAGACATGTCTTGAAATTTACCATTTAACATATTATCAACTACTCCTCTAAAATTCTCATTTAATCCCAAATTGATGATTTCACAATAATCACCCTTGGTTAAACCTTGAACACCATCTAGGAAATCCTCAAGTCTATTGAAATACACCCAAAACGGTTCATTATCAAATTGAGGAATAGAAATATAAGCCATTTTTTTCTCAAACAAAACAAAGAGAACAAAAACAAATCAAAAGAAAAATATACAATGGACTAGTCTCAATAAGATAACATAACGGTAATGGAAGCCGTTCCCCGGCAACGGCGCCAATTTGACAAGGGAATAAACGCGTCGTCAATTGTCTATCCCTAGATCAAATACAATTTATACAACCTAAACAAACCTAATACGAGTATAAGGCAAGCATAGGGGTCGAACCTCAGAGAACGGTAAACACCACCAAATGTTATCGACAATTAAGCTAGTCCGGAATAGGGGATAAATAAACTAAAGTCTAAAAATGCTAAAACAAGAAATAAAACATTAAGGCACCAAGGGAAATGGGTAGGTGAAGTTGACGCTTGACCATATAATAACAAAGTAGCATATCAATGGTAAACTAAACATGCATGAATACCGAAGTAAAGGGTCCAATCTAGCCGCCTTCCGGGGTCAATTGGCTTCTCCTAACATAGCCTCTATGTTTCCACATTAGAACCATATACTAGGAGGTACTATTAAATAACAATCGATAGTAATGAATCTCAACTAAGTCAACTTCCGTTACTTGTTAGTAAAGACTCACCTTTGATCAACTAACAATGTGCACTTGCAAGAAAGACCAAAGAATATCAAGCATGCAAAGACTTTAATCACCATTAACATAACCCCAACGTTAAAAGCATGAACAATTAGCAACTACACCATCCCCACACCCTTGGCTAGATGACTACTCACAAATCATGTTGAAAACAATATCAATCATCAAATCAATAAGCATCAACATGATTAATAAGCAAAGAAGAAAAATAAAAGCAAATAAACAAAATCAAGAACAAAGGTAAAGAAAGAGAGTAAGAAATTGCTCATTAATTGAAGATGAAGGTCTACAAAGGATTGAACAAGCTCCTTCTTCAAAATCCAAGTTCATTAATGAAGAAAACCTCACTTTCTCTCTCTACCAATGAAGACTAACCCTAACCTAACCTAAAACTAAAACTAATTAGAGAGAGGAATAGATAGTTATTCCCTCCCCTTCTAATTACCCCAAAATTGGGTATTTATACTAAGCTAATAAAACTAGGAAAATAAAAGAAGGAAATAAAATAAAGAAAGAAAAGGAAATAAAAAGAAAATAAAAATGAAAAGAAAACAAAAGAGAAAAGAAATAAGAAAAGGAAAAGGAAAAGAAAATAAAAATAAAATAAAAAGAAAAATAAATAAAAAAACCAAAATCCCAAAAAAAAAAACATCAGACCCGAGACCCGATTTCCCTCTTCTTCTCCTTCACATTGGCTGCTCTATCTCCATTGAAACGCTCCACCATCACCACCGTTCATCAACTATCATCATCAAATCGAGGCCGTCCATCTTCATTAAAACCTATGTGTGAAGCTCGTGGAGCGGTTCGGTCGAACCATGGGTTGGTGCGGCCGAACTACGGGGTTGGTTCGGTCGAACCATGGGTATGTTCGACCACTCCTCTTCGATTAACGAAACCCACAAAGTCTCTGACTCGAACTTCGACCGAACCACCAACGGTTTGCCCGAACCCGATTGAAATCGAATTTGCTCTGATTTGGGGTTGTTGTGTGCGAATTGGTGATGAAATGGCGCAATTGTTGCTGTAATTGATGCTGGTGGTGGCTGCTCTGTTGCGCGGTGGTGTTGCGGGGTGATTGGTGAATTCGGGGTGAAGCAGGGGCAGCGTGGTTATTGTTGATGTTGTGTTCGTTGCTGTTGCTGTTGTTGGTGGTTGAGAACGGTGGTGAGGTGGAGTTAATTGGTGGCTGCTGTTGCTGGTTTGTGGCTGGTGGTTGATTGGTGGCAGCAGGGGAGTGGTGTTGCGGGGTGCGCGAAGGTGGTGTGTGGTTTGTGGCTGGTGTTGCTGTGCGCGAAGGTGGATGAAGCAGGGGCTGTAGCTTAGGGTGGTGAATTGGTGGCTGTGAGTGGTTGTTGTTGATGTTGCAGTTGCTGTTGGTGTGTGTTGCGGTTGTGCGTGATTTGTGAGTGGAAAGCAGGGAGCAGCAGGGGAGGTGAGTATGTGCTTGGTGTGGTGGAGGATAGGTGTGGTGGGGTGAAGGATAGGTGTGGTGGCAGCAAGGGCAGCAGCTTGACTTGATTGACTCGGGTCTCGAACATCCAATGCAAACCACTTGACTTTGAAATCCGTGCTTGAACCCGAAAACATACCTACACAACCAAAAATACACATTGGAGAATCGGGACATAAAATAAGATAAATGAAATAGAAATAAATAAAATGAAAATAGATAAAGGACGAAAAAAAATAAAACCAAGACAAATAAAATAAAATAAAATAAATAAAATAGGAATAAATAAAATAAAATAAAATGAAATAGAAAATAAGAGACATAAAACTAAACTAAAAAAAATAAATAAAAGCTATACAAGCAAATAAAGTAAAATAAAATACGAAAATAAACTAAAATTAATAAAATAAAGAAAATAAACTAAAACGCTCCAAAACTACCAAATAAACAAGAAACTTTATTAAAGAGAAAACAAGAGAAAGAAAGGGAAAATAAGATAAAATAAACACGAAAATGACTCTAAAACTACTCCCTAAGAGTGACATAAATGTCACTCATCACTTACAGGAAATGGAGTAAATTTTCTTTCTTTTGTCCATCTTTTTCTAGGATCATCATATCGATTTGTGTTATTGTATTGCGTTATTGTGTTGCGTGGAAGTCGCAAATACGTCAATAAAGGATGATACATTATCATTCCCCTTCTTGTAGTTATTCTTAGGTTGATGATGATGATGAGGTTTGTTTGCTTTTTCTTTAGCAAGATCATCTTCAATCCTAGTAGCCACAGAATAGACCTTTTGAAAAGTGTCTAGACCAAGGTAACGTAGATGTTTGTTGTACTTTTCATGACAGTTGTCAATGAATTTTTGTACTAACTCGAGTTCAAGAGGCCTTTGGGCAAGGTGGGCCGCCTTTTCTCACCATATACCATAAAAAGCAAGGAAACCTTCTTCGTCGCCTTGCTTAAGCATCTCGAGTTCACGTAAAGTTGACTTGAACTCTACGTTACTCTCGTATTGGGTAATGAAAGCCAAAACTACATCTTCCCATGTTGCCTTGAATTTTGGATCTAGCCCATAGTACCACTCTCTCGCGGTTAGGTCTAGGGATAAAGGGAAAGTCAAAGTATAATGCTTAGGATCAACTCCCTTTAGTGCCATAGCCAGTAAAACACATTAAATGATTTTGTGGTTTATTGGTCACCTTAAATATTGGAAAGTCCGTAGCTACGAACTTTTCCAGTAAAGCAAGTCTTGGGGGAGGAGCAAACTTTTCTGCGTCAAAGTACTTGTTCCCCATTATAGAACGAAGAACTAGCTTCTCCAACGACTTTTCTTTGATGGATAATTGTTCCATCTTTTCTTGCAAGGCTAAGGTTTCAACATTTTTCCTTTCAGCCTTTTATATTTTCTTAATTCTTCTCTCCCCGGCCTCTTGAGCTTTTTCCTCCCTCAAACGAAGAATCTCTTGTTGAAGTTCTTCGATGGTTGGCATTGTTGCTGGACTAGGATTAGTTTTCGAAGAAAAGTTGTTTGAAAGGGGTTGATCTTTGGGTGGTAAACGTAGAATGCGAGTGCCCGTGGGTCCTCTTTCCCAAGCTTGGAAACCGGCCCTAAAGGAGTACGAAAGGATAAGTAAATGGATGCGCTTGATTAAAAAAGGAGAAAAAGAAAGAAAAGACGCAAAATATATTCAAACGGATAACATCACCCTTAACAATTCTTCAATGAAGATATTGTTCGGACGAGTCAATTTGTTTTTTAAGAAATCAAAATTGGCTCATCCAGTGGGTTGTCGTGTGCAACGAAATCACTTGCGCTGGGCGCCACCTGCTCATAGAATTTTTTTTTTTTAATGTGAGCGTTTATTTTGCCATCGTTTTTTTATTCGATTTTTTTTATTTTTTTTTGTTATGCTATCCTTTGAATATGACGCTAAATCACGAAGAGACAACTTCGTAATTGGGAACCTAGACCAAACTAAAAAGAGAAAAAGAAGACTATCCTAACACGTTGCATGTAGTCACGTAATCACATAAGCATGCCATAAAGTCAAGATTCACGCAATGCCGTTCTAAGGTCAAAAAAGGCTTGGGTGTCCAAAGGTACCATATCTTAAGAAACGACGCACAAATCAATCACTCAACGTGTTGACTCATGAAATCGCCCTCCCAACATTTTGTTGGCGATATGGGTGGGATGATTGTTATTGATTTAGGGAGAGAAGCCTAGTGTTGGCGACCCCTAGTCAATGAGCCAATACCCAATGGTTTAAGTGTGCTATGCTTATGCATGATGCAATGTTGCTTGTTTGGTTTTTACTCTTGTGCAAAAGGAAGATATTATGCGTTCAAGTCTCGCTCTCTAACTAGAGATTATCCAAGTTAATTCTCGTTACAACCCACAGGAAACCTAGTGTTGGAAACCTTGGACCATAACTACGAATTAATCATGTAACCTCTGAGTCCCTAGCAGAGTCACCACTGTAAGGAGGGTGATCCCATCGTAAGGGGTACTCTCCTTAAATGCCCTTGGCCACTTAAAAGCCTAGGAATTTACACTTGTTAGGGTGTAGTAGGATTTGAATTCCTGACTATTTGGAGGACCTTAAATTAGAATTGATTCTATCATTACGCTTTTTTGTAAGAAACAACTAGGAGTCGCCAATGAATTTTAGGAAAAACTCATAAACCTCGTTCATGCCTTTCTTCCATGTGGAGTTCATGGAATAATTAGCACAAATCATAAGTTTACTCATTCCCAAATTGTTCTATAAACCATAAATGAGTTCGGGAGCGAGGGTACTAAAATAACGTTCCTTTTAGAGGGGAATCGTTATCCTAGCCCTAGTGCGGCCTCTACAAGCTCTTCCTTTTTTACAATTTCATCACCAAACAATATATGCAACGCGATACCTAAAACTATGTTAGTTGATTTTATTTACAAGCATTAATTCACGTAGGAATTACATCGTAATGTCGTTATTCTTATTTAATCGAATTCGTGCAAAGGACAAGAAAATAAACAATATTCGCCTTGGCTTAAGTGATCAATCAACAATTATTAATTCAATTCTAATCTTTATTTAACGCAAGATACTATGTGGAATTGAATAATTAATTATTTTAAAGGTGATCAAGCAACACTAATTAATTAATTAATTAAAGTCCTTTTAAACAAGAAAATAAATGTGTTTTAACTAAGTGCTCGGGAATTTACCACTTCTCTTTGCTAGATCTCCGTTTAGAACACTTATGGACTCCTTATTGTTGGGAACCTCCACCGTAGTAACAAAATATCAAAAGGGTGAGTGTTTAGGATAAGAGGGGCTAGGTTGCACTAGTTCACAAGTATTTTGCCATAGTTTTAGGTTTATTTCTGTCTATTTAAGCCTCGGTCTAAGCTCGTATTTATAGGGAATGATTAGGTATAGGGTTTTGAGCATTCTGCCGCAGCAGGTGTCGCGCGCAACAAGATGAGTTGCGCGCGGCATCCCAGCGCAAGTGTTTGAGTTGCGCTGCTAAGGGCAGCGCAACTAATTTTCTTGCGCGCGGCTTTATGGTGAGATTCGATTTTATATTTTCTGTATAATTCTTAATATTCCGCAGCGCAACTCTGGAGGTTGCTCTGGGTGTCGCGCGCAATTGATTTAGTTGCGCGCTGCAGCCCAGCGCGACTGTTTGAGATGCGCGCGGATTTTTCTGCGGCAGCACTAAGATTTAACCTAAGCGCCCCTAAATCCGTCATTATTAGGTTTTAAGCACGGGTTTAAGCCTAATTATGATCGGGTTTAGTTAATTAGACCTTTGTTTTGGCTTTTACTTTTAATTTGGGCTAGTCTTTTGTGTTTTGTGGCTTAACCAGTTATCCACAAGCATTCTTCACTTTAATCTGAAATGAAGATGGTTTTATTTATCGTCATTGCACTTCCTGTCGGGATAGATGGCCAAAAGTAGATGTCTACACCGAGTAAAAGGGATAACCACTACTCCCACTATTTGAGGATGTGGTTGAGGAAACCATGCAACAACTACCTAAAGTATCTCACAACCACGATGCTGCTACTTTAAAGCTCTATATATAGGAAATCCCTCTTCCCATGAAGAATTCAATCTTACGTATGCAATCTCTCTCTAGCTATTTCATATACTGCTCCTTCACAACCGTATTTCCATCCATCTAGATCTTCCATGACCAAAATGCATAACCAAGCTACTATATTTAATCCTTAAAGCCATTACCCATGTATAACATTTGCTTATATAATCCTCTATATAGATTCCACTCTACTCACCCATGATTTATCCCATTACATAATATACTCAATTCATCTCAAACCTTCCTGATAATCCCAAGAACAACCGTAGCACTATAATATGTAGAGTAAACCCTTTGACCTTCCGCTACATAGACATTCCACTACAAATACTCCCACCTTGCTACTATATTTTAATCTCTTATGTAATCTTGCAAAGATATAACTCTACACACAAGACTACACCCAATCAATCCCCCTAATCATACTACAAAGACCACGTACTAGCTGATTACCTTTACTTCTATATATGATTTATTGTTATCAATTAATATACACATATTGTACTTCTAATTATTGGCTTTATGCCCGTATTATAGTGGATTGGTGGCCTCATTGCCACCCGCGGGTTTTTACCCACCTTCATTGGGGTTTTTCGCGTCACCATATCATGTCTCCTCCCTCTCCCTTTATTTCTACGTCATTTACATTCCGCATTCCATGCTCCTTATTTTAATTTAGTTGATCTGCATCCTGTATCCCACATCAAATCCTACTTGACGAAATTTAGCATAAACATGCCCCTTTATTCGGCGATCTCCTAGTCCAAATTTTAATGGTTTGATTAACTTGGTAGATTCATGCCTTAAAGGGTATGAATACTTAACAAGTTAATCAAATCATATACCATGATTGCCATTGGACTAGGTGAGCGTCGAATCAATATCAAGTATTCAGCCGTTCTATTAGCTTTGTAGGATACGTCCGTTGAATCTATCGCTCGGACGTGCCCAGAAAAGTTCAAGCAATGGCTTAACCTGAAAATTTCTAAGTTTTGGCTGGGCTAGGACGCCTTGGTATGCCTTTAATCTCTTTTTAGGCATAAAATGCCTTAGGGAAATTTAGGCAACCTTTGTGCTTGATCGTCCGTCTTGGTTGAAGTCGGACAGTTATTTTTCATTAGGATGCCTTTGCTTAGACAATTATGTGGCCGCTAGGTTATACCTCTTGCGGCCGAATTTTAATATTGCCAGCACCCTAAAGATTATTTTTATTCGACATTTTTGTTTAGCCTTTTAAGGTCGAGCTGCTATGTGGTAAGTAGCATCGATTTCTTTTTCACTCGACATTTCTGCTAAAAAGTGGCAAATATAAACAAACAGAATAAGGTAACAATGTTTGACATTTTCATTAATTTTGTCAAAAATTACATTGTTGGGGCCATACGGCCTTAATTACATTGCTCATTCATCAAGATCTAGCTATATATACAGCTTTTGGCCAAGTAAAAGGAAACTTAAACATAAAATTTCTTTAGATTGTCCGCGTTCCAGGTTCGGGGAATGGGACTAGGCGGTAAGTGCCGTCTTGAATTTCCTCTCTAATTCAGTACCGCCCTTCCCAGTTTGAGGTTAACTTTCCATCCTCATTTGCTCGGCCGACCGCTTCTGTAACACCCTAGAAATTCCTTTCTTTTAAAATACCTGTTTTGCCCTGTTTAAAAATTTAAATAGGAATATCTAAGATATTATCGCCACCGTGAAAATGGCTAAGGCAACCATCAAAGACACACAGTGGAAGACTAATTTCAAAACCATTCAAAACAAGTCAACTTGAAAAGTCAACCAACGAAAGTAAAGTCAAAACCAAAGTCAAACGAAGTAAAATAAAACCATCCTACAACTTGGAACCATTATAGGCCCTTATTAAAACCAAACCGACTTTAAAACTTTTGCGTTAGTCATGCATGATAATAATATCATAAATAATTAAAGCGTTAAACACATCATATACTTACAGAAACTAGCATGATTCGCTCTTCACCCATGCCCATTCATGAATATGCTTCATCACCTGAAAACCTCCTCTCTACTTGTCCCCACTACTCGCCATTAGAAAATGGGTCGTCGTAGGGCCAAAGTAAAGGCATGGCCAAACACACAAACACACACAATCAGCAAAGCTGAGTACATAAGCGTAATTAAACACACTGACATGCTTTCACCTATCAACACACACTTACCTCATTGCACCTGTTTACAAGCACACACAACAATCAACAAGACACACTAACTAGACACTAAATAATTCATTTAGCGTTGATTACGCATCGAACGGGTTTCCTCCTACTAACCTCCCTCAAATAAATTGAGGTTAACTGACACGGGAGCTAACCGTGCCAACGACAAAACCACTCAAAGGTGGCGGAATTATCTTAGATATTCCTATTTAAATTTTTAAACAGGGAAAAACAGGTATTTTAAAAGAAATGAATTTCTAGGGTGTTACAGCTTCCATTTTCCTTAGAACCAAATCACCCAACTTCAGCGGCCGCATAGACACTCGGCGATTGTAAGATGACGAGGGGTGGAACTAGGTCATTGAAACTAATCCTCCCTTGGTCAAATAAAATTTATAAACACTTAACCAACCTAAATACTAGTATAGAGGTAAGTCAAGGGTCGAACCTAAAGGAACGGTAATGTTCAAGCGCTCTCAATTATGCGCCTAAGCTAGGTCGAAGACAAAGATAAAGAGAGAACACTAACAAACCACCAAATAAAGAAACCAAACAAATATAGCACTAGGAACGGGGATCAACAAGTAATCATAAAAATTGTAGCAACCTGGAAATACATGCAAGTCAATGGTTGTGAAGATTAATGGCAAGCTCAATCAAAAGAGTCAACAAGATATCTCCTAGAGGTCAAACTAACGCCAACTACGAGATACTCTAACTAGGAGCATCACTAATCAAGCTCAATTGACAATTGCGATTCCTAAATCAATGGTCCGTATCATTAGAAACTACAATGCAATCTAGCATAATTCTCAAGGCCTAATCGAATTACACACTTGTAAACTTTCATTAATCACTTTAATCTCAACAATTAATCAACACAATCCCCAAATTAAGCACAATCAATCAATCATACAAATTTCACCCTATCCCTAGCCAAATAACTACTCAAACATCATTATCTAGTCACAAATAACTAAAGAAATTAAGAAACATCAAAATATGAAGAATAATTGCACTAATAAAAGATCAAATCATCAAAATCAAACCAAACAAATAAGAAATCAAACAAAGTAATAAAATGAGATAGAGTTAGAAATCCTCATTGATTGATTTAATGATCTTTAATACAATTGTCACCTTGAATCTTCAATCAATCAAATCACCATTGAAATTCCTCACTTTCTCTCTCTAAAATCTTTTCCTAAATCTAACCCTAAAATTAGAGAGAGAAGATCTCAATTAAAGCTAAAATTATGATCAAAATCTAAAATCACTAGTAGAAAAACCCAAAAGGCCACCGGTTCAAAACCCCCCTATGCCACCGGTTTTGAACCGTTGGGCATTTGGGGGGTGGCAATACTCCTCTAAAAAGCCACCGGTTCTAAACCGGTGGCAAAAACAAGGATTGCCACCGGTTAACCGGTGGCAATAACCATTCCGCGGGTTTTTTAAAGGGGTTATTGGCACCGGTTCCTGTTCAAAACCGGTGCCAATAATGGCTAAAAAAATTAAAAAAAAAAATTTTTTTTTTTTTGCATTTTTTTCACTTAAATTGATAAATAAACACTAACATATATATAAACTTACATTTTTTCATTAAAAAAATGTTGTAATATTACAATTTTTGTCTAAAAAAATTAAAATAAATTACAAGCTTACAAACATATGCAGCTACACAGTAGCAGAAGTGCAGAACAACAACACATAAGGAGCAGCACAGAAGCAGAACACCAGCACAGAAGCAGCCCCATATCTTAGTAAAACAAATTGAACTTCTTAAATGAAATTTTGGAACCTGCAAATCAAGAAAGCAATAGAAATTGAGATTAGTTAATGAAGCTTATATAATTTAAAAACGCGAATCTTAACAAATAGAATAAGACAATTTTTTAATACAAGAGGATCAAAGTTCCTTGCTAGGCCACCTGCAGCAGTAGCCTCGGCAGGGCAGTAGCAGCTGCAGCCTTGCTAGGCCACCTGCAGCAGCAGCCTCGGCAGGGCAGCAGCAGCTGCAGCCTTGCCATGGCACCCTGCAGCAGCCTCTGCAAGGCAGCAGGGAAGCAGTAGCTGCAGCCTTGCCAGGCCACCTACATCTAATGCCACTTATAGTTCTAATATTTAATGCATCATTCACAAGAAAACAACCATAGAAAATGAAAAAATATAAGGAAAAACATACATGCATTCCATATAGAACCTTGTGAGAAAATGGCAGAGCATATTCTACAGCCCTTGGTACCATGTCGAGCTTTGGTTTAGCCCCCAAAGCAAGAACCAACCTGGCTGTCCAAGCAAACAAACAAGTAATTAGCCTGAGCAATAGCAACCAAGAGCATGAAATATTTCTCTCTACAACTCTCTTAAATTCCAGAAGCAAACGGTAAAAAGGTTCTAACAAAGTGCTGATATAGTCACAACTCACATGTACTTAAATGCCAAATAATTCATCTTAATCAAAATTAAGGTAATAACACAGTTATTTGAAAGCCAAAATCAACTAGGATATAACAAAGTATCCCCCAATACTTGCATATGAATTTCCATACGTTTTTTTAAGTCAATGAAAGAGTACTCAGCAGCTTATCAAGAACTAAAAATGTCAATTTTGGGGTAATAATGCAAAAGAGATGGCATAGTCCCTCAAAAAATATTAGCAAACTAGCTCCAATTATAATCGTATAAAATTGCTCAACCTAATATGAGTTGGTGGTCACCTATCTTTGGGGTGAGCAACATTGATAACAGCCACAATGTTAGATAGAAAATTTCATTAATAAAGCTACAAAAAATTTTCCAGTAAATTAACACCATGTTCAATAAGTAAAGCTCAAATGATCATCCAATTATCAATTCTCTCCAAAGAGAAGGGCCAACTTCATGTCCAAGAACTCAACTGCGAATAAGATGCAATGACAATGAAAAGGCTCAAGGAAAGTAGGAAAATTTACTTTTAGGCTTAAAAAAAAACTGATATTCAAGCTCAAATTGGATCCTCATTCTACAATACTTTCATCGTGCATCTTGAACACTTGCAATTAAAAATTGAATGATTATACTTCAAAAATAAAACCAAATTATGGGTTGTGAACACCTAGTGATTAGAATTATGGCTTAAATACATGTCTTTAACATGCTAAAAACTAGCAGCCCCTAGTAAGATTACAGCAGCATATTGCATAACAAAATTGCTTACAACCAACCTTAAATCCATAATCAACCTTAACCCATTAACATACATACTCTAAAAACATAATAGGTCATGATAGGCACAAGATTAGGCATGAAAACTATGAAATAAATCAATTAAAACCATTCAATTCACACACTTCACTAATTAACCTGACAGCAGCACTTTTGCTTAGGTTTAGGCTCATAATCATATCAAAACTTACCCAAAACATGATATTTTAACTTAGAGATATATCTAACATGATGCTATACCATATTAGGCACAAAAACAAACTAAATCAAGACAAAATGAGGCTGTAAACCCACTGAACAACTACAACAATAAGAGCAGCAAATTCGTGAACATCAGAGTACAATTAATACTTGAAAACCACCACAAAACGCAACAATAATTAATGGTACCAAAGCTATATATATATATATATACTACTTCTAGGCATGATTATACAACATAACAACCAGAAAAAAAAAGTAAATAATTAAATAAAATCAGTGTAATTTGTAGAAAAAGGAGCTTACAGTGTTAATTAGATCAATGATAACAGAGAGCTCTTGATGAGCCAATCTCAAATTCTCAATCACCCCTTGCAATGTGGAGGGCGCTGATGATTCCTTCGCCTTCTTCTGCTTCTTCGCATCTCTTTCCAACGCCCAAGCGAAGTCCGAATCAAGTTCACCGTTTACTCTTCATATTCGATGTCGCTGAAAATATTCCACAATTTCAAATAAAAATCAACAAAAATTACAGAAAAATTAGGTCAAATTAAGCTATTGTAAAGATGGAGGAGAGATAATGTACGATGAGAAGCGTTTGGCGCCGGATTCTTCGATGATTTCGAGGCGTTTGATAGGGAGTTTGTCAAGAGAGATTTCCATGTCGCCATTGTTGAGCTTTCGCCGGAGTTTTATGTTTTTAGGGGAGATTTTCGATTTTGCAACCGAGCTTTAATGAGAGAACGAGAGAGAAGCAGATGAGATATAGATGAGAGAAGGGCGGCGGCGATGATGGTTGTTGATAATGAGAGAGAAGCAGAGAGATCTAGCTAGTTGAGGAGAGAGAAGCAAAGGAGAAAGAAGAGAGGAGGAGGGAGGCGATGCATAAGAGGCTAGGGTTTTGGCCTATTCATATGAGCGCGGTTTTTTTTTTTTTTTGTAACAAAGCCACCGGTTCAAAACCGGTGGGATTATTATTTTCCCACCGGTTTGAACCGAACCGGTGGCAATACTCTGCCCTCAAAATCGCGCCCATTTTTCCCCTTTTCTTCCCCACCGGTTTTCTAAAACCGGTGGCCATGGCTCGGTGCCAATTATCATTTTTCTACTAGTGAATGAAACGTATTCTCAAACTTGCCCCAAAAATCGGGTTATAAAGATATATATAGGAGGCGCGAACAAAAATCAAGCAAGACGAATACCCAGGGAGGCGCGGCCGCATAGGCAAGGAGGCGCGCCCGCACAGCAGGGTTGCGCGACCGCGCGGAGGGGCAGCGTGCCCCTGGGTTTCTTCGATCTTCTCACAGCTTCGTGCGTTCGCTAAGGTGTTCGAGTGAACGCTCAATATGATGATGATGAACACTAAGAGTGGCAGTCCCAAAAAGCACTTGATAGTGGGTTTAACACCCCATCATCATGAGAGCACGACTTGAGAGCGCAAGAGCTAGAACTTGGAGAACACACTTACATGCATCTTGAGCTTTCCTGTTGCCATGAGCTTGCTCCAAAAGCATCTTCCACCTTAGTAAATCACCAATATCAAGACCCAGACCTCATACAATACCTATAACCACGAAAAGAAAGCAAATAAAGGAGAAAAGACTAGAAAAATCATCAAAATGCACAAAACCACAAAATAAAAGAGTAAAAGGTAAAACAAAGAGCAAAAGCATAAAACTAAACATTTATTAAGAAAGAAAGCTATGTGTAGGCGTCGCTCGAAGTGCGCCTACGTTAAAGCATGTGTGAATATGCTTGGCACTCATAAGAAGTGGGAATTGACATAATACGATTAGGGACAAATAAAGTAGGGAGCCGGCAACAAGTTTTTAAGGAACTTGTAAACTGTTCACGGATCATAAAAGGCAACAACGAATAAAGGGACAACGAAGGCAACAACGATTGACCCGTGAAGATTACACCTCATTCATAATCCATGAGATTACTAACTCCATATGGTTCGGAACCACGAAAGGAGGATCGGGGATGATGGTACGAAGTGAGTCATGGAGTCACATTCGCCCGTATTGGCCTCTACTAGATTCTTATAGTGAAAAGTGATTCCTGCGATCTCAAAGGCATACAAACAAAATATTCGATTTGCTCCAAACTATTATTAAGCTAAATTGGTTGAATGTTAATGCAACATATAATTCTAAAATATTTGTGATCACTTGAATTAAGCAACAAGATTAAAAAGGATCCTAAACCGGTTGTCCAAATTATCTTATTAGGCGTGATTTTCAATTACATATTCCCTTTAAACATGCAATATAGTGATCAATAAATATAATAGAATAACATCAATATTGGAAGCAATTTAGCAGTAATTCCAACAATATAAAATCGTTAGAAAAATAATAGAAATAAAAGGAACATAATTCTTACTTTGATTATGTTTGTTTGCAACTACAAAATAATAAACGAGTTAGTAACTTAAAGGAAATAATAATAGAACAATAATTAAATTAAATTAAATAGAATTGATTTGGGGCCAAACCCTCAAACAGTTCTACCTTTCACGCCTTGGCTTAAGGACAGAACCACGAGTAAAGTATGGACTCCTTGGAGTACTTGAAGAAGGAATTTTGAAATAAGAAAGGTAGGCTAGTGTTTAGGCTAGAGCATAGAAGAGAGAAAAAAAAAACTAGAGAATTAATTGATGCCCCGTACATCAGAAATGAGGGGGTATTTATAGAGAAAATGTGTTGAGGGAGCACACGGAACCCTAAAATGATAAAAACCCTAAAAAAGTATCCCGCGAAATGAAAAACTGTACCGTGACACGAGAAGTCCCACCGTCAGACGGGAAACATTCCCGTGACACGGTGCAATTTTTGAGTGACACGGGAAATTTTTAGTAAACGGGGAAGAAAATGCGTTAAGGGTTTACGCGGAAAGGACACGGAAATTCCCGTGTCATAGCAAGTTTCCAGTGTCATGGGAAACCCCACCGTCAGAAGGGAATGATTCCCGTGACACGGTGGATTCCTGCCGTGGCGCGGGAATTTTCAGCCCGCTTTTCCGTCTAAATACATTTTTAACCCTAATTTCGTTCAGCATTTTAAGTGCCGATTGATAATTTCGGGCCTTTTTCTGATTTATTATTATTTGGGCTAAAATAAGAAAATAAGCAAATAAAATAAATAAAAGGTTTGGGCCAAAAATAAATAATAAAACAATAAAATAAAAAAGGTTTGGGCTAAAATTAAATAATAAGTTTGGGCTGAAATTAAAACTATGCTTTTACCAAACATCAAGACTAATCCATGAACTGTTCAAAAATACAAATTTAATTAAATACGATTTTTTAAGCACTCTCGGGATTAAATACTGAACCCGACCAATAGTAGCGGTGAAAGGTTGTTCATCATCGGGTTTGGTTTTGGGGAGACATTTTTAGGTGTCTACAGAAGCCCCCACTTTGACTGAGTTTGTAAAAACGTCGGTTTCGAAAACGATAGTCAAAGTAGTCTATAGGGATGGAGAATGATTTAAGACGTTCTGCGATCCTAAATCACTCTGTATACGCCGATACCTGCAGAAAAATGTTAATTCCACAGATAAAAGAGTAAAAGGATAGAATACGTATCTGGTACCATGTATCGGTGACAAAAGTTTGGCAGCTTCCTGCTTGAAGGAATCCACCGTATGACGTTTGTTGAAACGCTTTCCATGCCTGAGGAAAGCCGACTGAGGAGTTTGGTAGTTTTCTAAGCCTGAAGAAACCTACCGGATGATACTTTCCATGCCTGAGAAAAGTCGACGTATGAATTTGGTGTCATTTTATGCTTGAAGAAATCCACCGATGATGCTTTCCATGCTTGAGGAAAGCGACAAAGGAATTTGTTGGTTTTCTATGCTTGAAGAAAAAATCCACCGATAACGCTTTCCAAGCTTGAGGAAAGCCGACTTGGCGGTTTTCTGTACTTGAAGAAAAATCCACCGATAACGCTTTCCATACTTGAGGAAAGCCGACTTGGCGGTTTTCTATACTTGAAGAAAAAACCACCGATAACGCTTTCCATACTTGAGGAAAGCCGACCTGGCGGTTTTCTATGCTTGAAGAAAAAATCAACCGATAACGCTTTCCATACTTGAGGAAAGCCGACGAATACTGTAATCGCTGAAATTTGCAAGTGTATGATGGTTCGATTATCCCTGAACGTGGGCCGCAGATGATTCACACCTTCAAGTCGTTTATCCGACCATATTAGGTGTTTGAAATATCGACAAAATTGATTTTGACGCTTCTTAGGGGCAAAAAGGTAATTTTGATACCCTTCAACCGTCAGTTAGAATTTTCCGCGTAATTTTACTGAAAAATTAATTGTCCAATTTGCGCGGAAAATCGTGCTGTTTTGGTCAAAATGCCAGGAATATTCGCTGCCAGCTTCGAAAAATGTGCAAGACAACAGCCTGAACCCCGTGCCACGTGGACCCATCCCGCGACGCGGTGGTGATTTGCCGTCAGACGAGAGTAATTCCCGTGTCGCGGGAATTTTTTTTGGCACAAAAAATTCGGGAATTTTTTTTGGCAAAAAAAATTCCACGCGCTTTGTTCCACGCGCCTGAACACCGTTTCTTAATAACGGAAAATGTGGAACGGTAACGGGGTCGTGCAACGGTTATTTTTGGCTTTAAATATCAGCCATTTCTCCCATTTTGCTCACTCACCATTTCTCTTTCTTGTCTTGTTTTCACTCCATTTTTTTAACTGCTCGGATTCCCGTGTCTCGGCGGCGGCTCACCAGCGCTCGGTTTTTCCTTCCGTCAGCCGGATTTACTTCCCGTGTCACGGCTGTTCTGCGGTTTTTTCCTCTTTTTTTTTTATTTTTGCTACTGCTTGCTGCTATTCTTTGCTGCTCACTACTGTGCTGCTGTTGCTGTTTATCTGAGCTCCGACAACTCCTGAAATTACCGTGACACGGTATTTAAGATCCGTGACACGGTACTAGCTCACCGTGTCGTGGTGGAAGCTGACCGTGTCGCGGCGGCTGCTCTGGTGTTTTCGGGTTTTTGCGAATTTTGGAGCTCGAACTTTCATCAATTTGGCTCTAGATTTTTGCTACTTTCTTCATTTTTGGTTCTCCACAAGGATCTATGTAAGTTTCCTTTGATTTTTGTCTCAAATTTGCTTCAAATAATTTCATGTAAAAACCCTTAAAAATCAATTTGGGGAGTTTTTTGATTTTGAGGTTTATGTTGAAATTCTTGCCATGAATTTACTTGCATATGTGTGTATGCGTGTTTGTGGGCAATTTGAGACAAAAATTGCATAATTTGGTGAAGAATTGAGTGAATCACCATTTTTGGTACTACTTGTGGTAAATGGTGTTCTTTGTTGTTCATGTTGTTCTTTTGCACTTGGAATGATGACATGTTGGTTGTAGATCTTGTAAAATATGCTATGATGCGTCGATCTATTGTTTTTGTGCAATTTTGAGACATGTTTTGTATTGTGTATGTACTACATTGTCATGGAGAACATAGTATCATGCAATTAGGAGAACATAGTATTAGTTCGTCATGGAGAAACTAAATATTATAAATAATTCCATTATTTTGCCAATTTAGCGTATAATGCAATAAATAACTAAATAACTTAGGAAGTGATGCTAAGCATTTAGATTTTTTATTAAAATGCAACTCGATATAAATAACTAAATGTCTTAGGAAATGATGCTAAGCATTTAGATTTTTATTTTTATAATAGCATGCCTAGACGACGGGATCGCGATCTTTCTACCCATGGCCGGCGTCAGGCTTTTCGGGAGGACACTCCCACGATTCCCGAGGGTATGGATGACGACGCCTTAGAGTCTGAGCCTCGGGCCTCTACGGGAGAGGTAGGTGGGTTCCACCTCCGTGGACTTCAGACCAGTTGGTTTTCTGTCGTGAGAACCACGTTTCTCATCGCCCACTTGCCGGTATAGTTGACGACACACTTCACCACCACGGTTCTGGGGCTGGAGATTTGATTCCTCGACTTCACCAGATTATCACGAGGGATCCTGCTACGAACGCCTTATGGGAATCAGCTGGTTTAGTGGACTTTTATTCGGCGGTCGTAGGGTTTCGCAGCCCCCGGGGTTGTGGTGCGACAGTCGTTCGCGCATTGTTGGAGTATTTTTGGGATACTACCAACACCTTTCACTTTGCTTGGGGGGAGATGATAGTGACCCCTCTGGACTTTAGCATGATTAGCGGTCTACGCTTCACTGACCGGGCCGTAGCACAGATGTCTGATCTTTCTTGGGGAGCGGTTGAGGCAGCCGATTTGTTAGGTCCGATCGTTCAGCATATCAGGACCCAGCCAGTGTCTCGAGGTGGTCCTAGGAGCGGGCGATCGGAGCTGGCTTTGGTTCTAGCCCGTGGTTTTGACATGCAGGAGACATCAGCTGAGCAGTGAGTGCGGATCTTCATTCTGATTCTCATTTCCATGACTCTTTCTCCTGACAAGAGTTCACGTGCACTCCTTTGCTACCTCCCTTCTTTAGTCAGGATCAGTGAGATATGATCCTTTAGCTGGGCCAGCCTCGGATACGCCGACCTTCTCTTGTCGTTACGTCATGGCTGTAGGCAGCTGAACGACGAGTCTCCTGTCACTGTCTACGGTCTATGGAGAGTCGTAGAGGTGACGATCCTTTCCCCTTCTTTTTTTATTTTAATTTGTTCGACTCATGTGCTCAAAGATTACTTTTCATTGCAGCTATGGTTCTACGAGTACTTCCCGGGATTGGCTCCTCGACGGCGTCGTGGAGCGGTTCATGACTTCCCTGTCGAGGCCAGCTGGCGTGACCGAGGAGAGGCACGGGTGGAGTCTGTCTCTACGCTGCGCGGGCTGCTATGCCGAGGCACCTCTTCTTCTGGCGTAAGAATTAGTTTTGTAGCCTATTATTTTTTTCTTTGACGTTATTTCCGGTGTTTCATGCCAACATTTTATGGTTTTCAGGTTGCCATTAATGTCCAGTATCGTCCTTGGGCTGGGATGACTAATTTTCCCGAGGCCTTGCAGCTTTCAGCGCACCGCACCGTTTTGGTTGGTACTTGACGCTTTGTCTGGTATCTGGGGGAGCGTGTCGTTCGTCAGCACAGTGGTGATCGCTTTGTGGTGCCGTTATCTCCACTGGAGTCGATGCTGGACTCGCGCTTTCTTAGGGAGTAGATAAACAGGGGAGAGGGCTACACTCTTCCTTGGCAGGAGCTTGTGCGCATGGAGGGTGATTATGCGCAGGACTTGCTCCCCTTTCTGGCTCCTCCACCCCGCCTTGCTGAGGTATGATTTCTTTTGAGGAGTTTTGTCGCTGAGTTTTGTCGCTAGTCTCTATTTAAATAGTCGAATAACTTGATTATTCGATCGTATTTTCAGACGACTGTTCGTCCCGTGGGGAGTATTGAGATTCCGCCTCAATCTGTCCGCTACCCAGGGTCGATTGGTATTACTGAGGACCATATTGTTGACGCGCCAAAGGGTTTCAGACAGGCGCAAGAGTCTCTGCCTGAGGTTTTTGAGCCGGTAAGTTTTTGATGCATTATTCATCCCTTTTAACACCGCTTGTTACTGATTTTTATCTGTTTGGTTCTCATCCTACCCGCCCGGAGATGTATGTTCATTTTTTCCCACTTCTACCATTTGTTTTATTTTGAATTTTTGACGCCTTTTGATTTTGTATCTTTTAGGAGCAACGGAGGTCCCGCTCGCGCTCGAGGCATAGAGGCTCGGACGAGGGGGAGCCTAGTCGTGGTAGACGATCTCCTAAGGTTCATCGACATTCTCAGTCTCAGCGGGAGCCTCAGCCATTTCAGGAGGCTCAGTGGCAGCAGCCTCAGTCTTCCCAGCACTTTCAGGGTCAGGGTCAGAGGCAGCGACAATCGTTTTCACAGCCTGAGTTTAGGCCAGTTTTGACTCCCGTGGATCCTGGCTTATTTTCAGCTCCATCGTCTGGGATTCCTCCACTGGTGTCGGGCTTGTTTTAAGTTCCAGTGTATGGGACGATGCCTCCACCGACGATTCCCATGTCTTTGATTCAGTCGACACCGTTTTCTAGTTGGACAAGTCCTGCTTTGAGTTTGACTACTGCTGGAGTCACAGGGACTAGTAGGGACACTACTCCCCGTACTCGGATGATTGCGGGACTCTTTGGCTCACCGTTCCCGTATTCACAGGCTGGAGATGATACTGATCCTAACTCTTCTAGTTCTACAGATTTTTGATGACCGAGGGTCTTTATTTGTACATACTGTGATGACACTTGACGCTGCTTATTTATTATGACTCATTTTGTACATTATTCACAGTTTATGTATTTATTAGTGTGTTTGTGTTTGAGACTCATTGTGTGTGGTTGTGTAATTATTAATGACGCGACAAAAAACGTAAGTGGAGTAAGTGGAGGGTATCGACCTTCCCCAAAAGAAAAAGAAATAAAAAGACAAGAAAATAATAAATAGAATAAATAAATAAATATATAAATAATAAAGAAAAAAAAGAAATAAAATGAATAAAATACTAAAAAATAATAAATAAAGAGATAAAAAGAAAAAAAGTAAAAGAAATAAAAAAAAAAGTTGAGAATTTTATTAGGAATGAAACTCTCTGAAAACTGAAAAATAAACGGTGAAGATAAAATACTAAAAAAAATCCGGATAGATACATGAAAAGATAAAAAAGAAAACGCGTGGGCGCCGCGACACAACACTGTACACCGTGTCACGGCAAAAATTGCTCCAGATCCCATAAGAACTCCGCAGTTAAGCGTGCTTGGGCGAGAGTAGTACTAGGATGGGTGACCTCCTATGTCTACGTGCCTTGGAGAAACATTTCGTGGCCTTGACGAAGCAAAAGCTGACCGGAAAGCCATCAGGAAGGGCTCTCTAGTACTGCTGCAGGTAAAAATACGCTCCGAGTAGCCCCCGTGACACAAAACAGGCACCGTGTCACGGTGGCTCTCTGCCGTGACACGGTGAACTCTGCCGTGTCACGGTGGAATCTGCATTTTTTTTTTCGCAGATTTGGTAGATGGAGCGTTTAGAACTATTTGAAGCCCCCGACGATATTTAAAAATATGGCCCTAACGATCTAGTCCGCAGGAAGAAGAATTACTCTGTGAACATGTCGTATGAAGACTGGAAAAATTTCTTTGCAAAGAGAGAATTTTCCATTCGTTGGGTGGTGCCTTGGTGGAGGCTTACTAGGATGGTTGGTACGAATGATACTCCATATTGCCGTGTTCCTAGTATCTCAAGACTGGATTTTTATCGTCCTTCTCGACTGATGCGGCAGTATGGACTTGAACAAGTAGTTCCACACTATAACGATAGTCCTCGTGAAGTATCGTTGCATGAAAGTAACGTTCACAAGTACGAGACTTATTGGATTGGAAGACCTTTGTGGACCGTTTCTGCAAGTAACCAAGCTCCTCCTCCCTTATCTGGTGCATACAAGGCATGGTTGAATCCTAGAAGTAGGAGGGAACGAGTTGGATCACGCAAATCTGATGTGAAGAGCCGTCTTGGCAATAAGAAAGCACCTCCTAAAGATCGTCTAGGTCCAAGAACACAAGGGATTGAGTTTAAGACTCCTATAATGCCGAAAAGGAAGAATTATGTGAAAGGGAAGGGTAAAGAGATGATGGTCTATAGAGAGAAACAACCGAAGAAATTTAAGTAAGGTGAAAGGGGTGAAAGTTCGACTAGGGGTGTGACGGTTCGGGCGACAAAAGACACATTAATGGTGAAGGCCAACCTAGTTGAAAAAGATAATGAGGTTCCTAAAGTGAAGAGGGATTAGATCAGTATTGCTTACAAAAAAAAAATTGGAAATTCCCGTGTCACGGCAAAATTTTTATTTTTTTTTGCTCAAGTCCACCGTGCCACGGTGAAAAGTCCCGTGTCGCGGCAAAAACTCCTTTTTTTTTTGCTTAGGTCCACCGTGCCACGGTGGACTGTGCCGTGACACGGTGGAAAGTCCCGTGTCGCGGCAAAAACTTCCTTTTTTTTTTTTGTCGTGACGCAATGTTGAACTGACGCGTATACTTGATCGACGAAGGGAGGATTTTATTTTTTAAAGTGGTCGGGCCCCCTTGAGGGGTTGCCTACGTATCCTTAAAAAGGAATCAGGCCAGACGTAGCTCTATTGGGTCATGAACCCATGCGACTAGGCATAGAATTTCTTGTGTTGATCCAAGTTGGTTAAATTATGGAAACCGTTACCGTCCATGTCAACCAATTGTGCCGCTCCGCCAGACAAGATGGCTTTAACAATGTACGGGCCTGACCAATTTGGTCTGAATTTTCCTCTTGGATCCAACACATTTTTACGAAGTGCCTTAAGCACCAGGTCACCCTCTTTGATGTTCCTAGTCTTAACTTTTTTATTAAAATGTCGCGCCATACGCTGTTGGTAGGTTTGGACATGATGCAAAGCTGCCAAGCGTTTTTCATCGAGTAAGACTAGTTCATCATATCTTGCTCTAATCCAGTCGACTTCATCTAGTTGACTTTCCAACGCGATTCGGAGAGAAGGGATTTCGAGCTCTATTGGTTGTACAGCTTCAACTCCATAGACCAAAGAGAAAGGGGTAGCTCCCGTTGATGTACGAACAGAGGTTCGATAACCCCAAAGGGCGAAATGTAGCTTACTTGGCCAATCTTTGTAATTTTCGATCATCTTTTCGATGATAGTTTTCACATTTTTATTGGCCGATTCGACCGCACCATTTGTTTGTGGTCTGTAAGGTGATGATCTGTGATGTTTGATATGATATTTCTGTTATAATTCCGCGCATTCGGCTTGGAAATGTGTTCCATTATCACTGATCATCTCATGAGGTACCCCATAGCGGCATATGATATTTTTCTCAATGAATTGAGCTACGTGTTTCGCCGTTAGCTTAGCATATGAGGCAGCTTCGACCCATTTGGTGAAATAGTGGATCGCTACGAGGATGAATTCATGCCCCCCTTGTCCTGGTGGCGTTATTTTTCCAATGATGTCGATGCCCCAAGTGGAGAAAGGCCATGGAGAAGTATATGTGTAGAGAAGCGAAGGTGGAACATGCTGTAAATTTGCATGTTTACATTTCTTGACACTTCATACATTTCTTGACGTATTTGTGGAAATCTCTCTCCATAGTAGTCCAATAATAACCTTGTCGTTGAATCTTTTGGACTAACATCTTTGCATTCATGTGCGTTCCACATATACCGGCATGAAGGTTTTCCGTGGTTCTGTGTGCTTCTTTCTTGGCTATGCATAAAAGATTTCTCCCCATTGCAGTTCTCTTGTGGAGTTCTCCCCTGATGAGCACATACTGTGAGGCTAGGAGCCTCAAAGCATGGCGTGCCCTTTTATCAGTATTAGGAGGGTATTCTCCTCTTGTCACATAATTAAGGATATCTCTATACCATGGCTCTTCATCTTTTTTTTGTGATTCTTGTTCATCGTCAAGTGCGTGAACATAAGCCGGTTCATATCTTCTTTCTATGGTCAACGGCATTCTAATTGTATCTATTAGAATTCGCACCATTGATGCTAATTTAGCTAGTGCGTTGGCGAATTGGTTTTCTTCTCTCGGCAAATACGTATATTCCACTTCATCTAGTTGCTCCGTGAGAGTTTCTAAATGAGCTTGATACGTAGCGAGACTTTCACTTCTCACCTTCCATCTCTTGGAGATTTGGTTAATGATTAGTGAAGAATCACCGTAGATTCTTAGCTTCTTAATTCCCAAGGCGACAGCTGTTTCTAACCCCAAAATACATGCTTCATATTCTGCTGCATTATTGGTGACATCAAAATCGTGTTTCATGGAAATTGGGATATGTTCTTCATTGGGTGATACGAGCAAGACTCCTACACCACAACCTTTTTGGTTTGAAGCTCCATCGAAATAGAGCGTCCAACTGTCATATTCGGTCATGAGTAAATCTTCGTTAGGGAAATCGTACTCATCTTCTTCTTTCTCAACTTCTTCTAGCGGAAAGTCTGCTAAGAAATCAGAAACCGCAGAACCTTTGATGGCTTTTTGTGGTACAAATTTCAAGTCAAACTGAGCAAGATTGACTATCCACCTTGATAATCTACCATTGAGTGTTGCTTTTTCGAACAAGTATTTGAGAGGATCCATCTTGGACACGACATGCACTGTATGAGTGAGCATGTAATGTCTTAGTTTCTGTGCGGCCTACACAAGTGCGAGACATAACTTTCCAAGTGGTGTGTATCGTGTCTCGTATCCTTGAAGCTTCTTACTCAAGTAGTAGATTGCATTCTCCTTGCTTTCAACCTCTTGTGCTAGCATTGCCCCCATCGTTTCTCTTGTGACCGTAAGGTAGAGTCGAAGAGGAAAGTCAAGTATTGCTGGCGCTAGCACGGGTGGGTTTGCCAGGTATTCTTTGATTTTGTCGAAAGCTTTTTGGCAATCGTCATCCCATGTGACAAGGACATTTTTCTTCAGCTTCTTGAATATAGGTTCACATATCGCTGTGAGTTTTGATATGAACCTACTTATATACTGCAGCCTTCCAATGAAACCTCGAATCTCCTTCTCATTCTTGGGCGGTGGCATGGCCCTGATCGCTTTTACTTTTGTGGGATCTATTTCAATCCCTCGAGAACTGATCACATATCCAAGTAATTTGCCTGACGTGACTCTGAATGCACACTTTGCTAGATTTAATCTCATGTTGTACTTGCGGAGTCTTTCAAAGAACTTGCGAAGTGCAATGATATGGCCTGGGCGATCTTTAGACTTAACGATCATATCATCGACATAGACCTCCACCTCTTTGTGCATCATATCATGTAACAATGCTGTAGCTGCTCTTTGGTAGGTGGCACTTGTTTCGGGGGTTTTTGTCCCTTGGGAGAGTTACAACACTAAGACTGGATTCAGCAAAGGACGCCTGTACCTACAAAGCAAATGGACCGCCAGATGGTCGGTGGTCCGCCTCCAAAGATTAAGTTAGTAAGCGTTCGGTAATAAAACGTGCGGAAGTTAAGTTATCTGCTCGGATTCCAAGCTCAGGTAAAGTGCTGTCTGTTCTTGAAAATGACAACTCTGTAGTAAGTGACGTATTGTCTCGTATTGTGTGTATTCTGTCTTGTCATAAATGTAAGAATGTCCCTATTTATAGGGTCCTTTTGGAAAGTGTGCCCTCCCTAGGATCTGGTGACCTAGGAATTAGGTCACGCCGCAAAACGGCGCCTCGGGATTTGGGCCCTTGAAGGTCGCCATTCCAGAGGCAATGCCAGAGTGACACACTGAGCCCAAAAGGCCTTTGGGCATCTTTTTGGGTGACACGCATCGCCGTCAGAATGGTCCATGCTGGATCATCAGTCTGCTTAGGACAGGAGAATGTCCGCCCTCCACGTGTCATCATCTCATAGGTCCAAATGGCACCTTTACTGAGGACACATGGCGCTTTATGATTGGGCCACCTGGCCGGGTAAGATACCCAAATCATTTGCCCCTCACAGGGGTCACGTGCATTGCACGTGACGCCTGTGACAGATGTCATCACATGACTGGGGGGGAATTTCAAATTACATTTTGGGGGGAAAAATTAGGGTTTCCCCTTTCTATAAATAGGAAGGTTTGACTTCATATTTGTTTTCACACCTTTGCGAATCTTGGAGAATCTCTGGACTTTTGACTCTCAAAGACTCTTAAAGACCCTGACTTTTGTTAAGCATCCGACACTCGGCCTTTCCTACCGACTGCTTCAGCCAACCAGGCGTCTCAAATACCTTCTTCTAAGGTAACCGCATGCTCTTTTCTTTTATTTTTTCTTGTGTTTTTCGTTTATTCAAATGGTTTCCCAAATGTACACGGCACGGCCTAGGTTAGCGATCAGCCGGTCACCGGGGACGGCTGAATCTAGAACTAGGAGTGCCGAATGCTCGTTCGAGAACTTTCCTTTAAGTACATCTCCAAATCCGACAGTGTATGTGCATCTGCAGGACACGACGGCTCGAACAAAGCAAACAACAAGGAGATATAGACCGGATGGTTCCTTTTACCATTCGAACCGTGAGACTCCAAATTCAGACGGCTCCATTAGGGTGCCAGCTAGTGAGATTTCTGAGCACCCCCCAAACCCCTCTTCTGACCTTCCCCCAACTCCAACTTATTACTCTCCTTCTTCTTCAAGCGGCACCCCCAGTGATACTATACTGCGGGAAGCCGACAGTCAGTACCAGGCCGAGCCTTCAGAACAGGCGCCTGAGGAGAGTCTAGGGGAGGACCCTGCTGGCCCTAGCCGGCAGTCCCTTAGCTCTGGGGAAAGTTATGATGACGATTCGGCCTCGTCATCTTCTGATAGCGCCTCTGTTAAGTCAGAGGAGGTCCGAGCAAAAATAGATACTGCAAGTGAGTCCTTGTCAGTAGAAAAGGGGGAAGGCTGGGCGGAGCCGAGTGCTTCCAGGCGCTTGGAGCGCGCCCCCTATTTTCACCATGTCGCGCAGAGCAAGCGGGCCTCCATGAAATCCGGTCTTGCCAATTACATGCGCAAGGTCGTAATGGGGCATGGCTTCTCCTTGTCCGTCCCCAACAAGGAGGATACTATAACCCGGCCCTCCCTGGCCAGTTATAAGGACAAAGCCTTCGGCTGCTACGAGGCGGTCCTTCAGGCTGGCTTACGCTTCCCTCTCCATCTGGCCGTGGAGCGGATACTGGATGGATACCAACTGGGTATCTGGCAACTTGTCCTGAATTCATGGATAAATATCATCGGGTACGTTGCCGCATGTGAAATGCTGGAGGTGGATCCTAGCTTTGAAGCATTCGCCCACATGCACTATCTCAGCCGAGCGCCTGCCAAGGGCGGCGAAGGCTGGTACACCTTGACCACCTGCAAGGGGTACATGATGGCAGTCGGCAAAGAGAACAAATGGAAGGACTGGAGAACTAAGTTCTACATTGTCCATTCCCCTGAAAGCCGACTGAACAAAAAATACAATCGGTGGAACAAGGATCCGCCCCTTCTGGCTGGCAAGAGTTCCTTGCCCCCTCTCCCTAGGCGGGCCCAGGAGGAAATTTTTTACCGGGGTCTGTTTACAGTGTCCATTCGGACAAACGAGCATGGGGAGAAAATAGTCGTCCCCCAGAGCTACATTCCCCTTTACAAGTGGCTAGAAGATGGGGTGTTCTTGGCCGCTTGTGGTCTAAGTTCTGAGATGCCGAGAGGTAGTCGGCCGTCTGTCTTTAAGTAAACTTAAAATTGTTTTCATTGTATGCTTATAAAGCCTAACTCCCTCTTTTTGGTGCAGACAAAGCAATGGAAAAGCTCTCGGCAACGAAGAAGCCACCTGATGTCTCTGCAGCTAAGTACCGCACCAACGTCCTCAACAGGGCGAGTGATGAGCAAAAGGCAACCGGTACCCCCAAGGTAGTAGTTTTATGATACTTGGTATATTTTTTCAATAGAGGTTACATTTTGCCCGCCTGCTTTTCTAACGCCTTTCCTTTTACTCATGCAGAGTGTTTCTACCAGGCCTTCTCCCTCCAAGCAACCCCAACCCAAAATTCAAAAAACAGGGGCGGGTGATGTGAGTGCATCCGGCAAGAACCGGAAACACATCGCTCACAAGCCCAAAAGAAGGGACGGCTCTACTCTCGAAGCTGACAGGGAGGTCAGCAAACCGGATGCCACTCAGGCATCAAAGGGTGGCTTTAAGCAACCCAGCACTGTTGTCGGCTCAGCAGGAGAAAAGAGACGTCAGGGGAAGGAGAAGGAGGAGGAGGCCCGGCCGGACGGTATGGGCCGCATCTTTATTAAACTTCAATGCTTAATGTTGCTTCTTGGAACTTGACTAACTTATAATTTTGCAGCCCCCCCACAAAGGCCGGCCGTCGTCCAGATGGCCAAGGAGATGCTACGGTCGCTTGATACTGAGGACAAGGCGTCCGTAAGAGGAGTCGGCACCCTTAACTTGGATGCCATCTTGGGGAACCTCTGCGAGGTAAAAGAGTTAGCTAAATTTTCCTTAACATTTAACACATATCCGACTGGTTTTGACCATTCGGTCTTATCTTATTTCCAGGCCATGCTGCGCGTCCAAGAGCTCATACGGCCAATCCAGGAAAAATCAAAAGAGGTAACAGCCGCTAAAGCTCGAGCCGAGTCCGCCTTAGACCGAGCTCAATTTGAAATTGCTCAGAATGAGCTTTTGACCCTTGATATGATGTATTCCAAGGCGGACGCCAACCTGCAGGTGAAGAAGGACCTAGATTCGGCCCACTCCAAAGTCAATGATCTTAAGGCCGAAGTTAAAGGCCTTAAGGAAAAACTTGAGCCTCTTCAAGAGGCCAAGAAAGAGGCCGAGAGGGCCAAGGAGCGGGTTAGCCGCCTGGAGGGGCGCCTGGCGAACCAGGAGCAACAACTGAAGGCCAACTTCCAGTCCCGGGCCGAGGAGGAGAAACAGGCCCTTGTCAAACAAATGATGGAAGACTACGAATCCATCATGCGGGCGACATGGGAGGCGGTACAGCCGGGTGCTGATTTTGGCATCTGGAAATCCAAGTTTGATCAGGCAAACGAGGATTACAATGCTGAACTCCTTCGCCGGGCTGAAGAGGAGGATGCGGATGGTGAAGAGGCCGACTCCTCTTCAGGCTCCTCCGGGGATGAAGACGGGGAAGAGGATGGTGATGACAATGAAGAGCAGCCGACAACTGATGATGCGGCTGCCAATGCTGACAATCCCTCTGCCCCTTAAAGCTTTTTAGTAGTTATTTCTACGGCCGAATGGCCATTCATTTCATCTTCCGGCCTGCGTGCCGAGTATCCATGTATCTTTACCGACCGAGGGGTCGGGTGATTTGACAATTCCTCTGGCTTTGCCAGCTAACAATCTTACCCAATCGTCTGATGGCGATTGGGCCTTTAAAATCATTCGGCCATTTGGATGAAGTTATTCATATTGTTCTTTAAATTCTTTCATTGCATGTTTTTTTTTTGGCTAAGTATTATAACCTGTATAGCATGCGAATGTTCTTGCCCCTGGACGGATGTCGAGTGGTTTCGGTTGAGTGGATTGATTGACTTAGAAATTATTGATACTTAGAAGAGTATACATGGTTTCTAAGTCAATCAATCACTATGGTGATTGCCCCAAACCACGCGATAGACGGCCACCAGGAGCGAATGAATAATTATTTTCATTCAGCCATTGGCTCAAGCGAAATACAATATTTTTGACTTAGCAAATTTTGCTAAAAAGAAATCCCTCGCCTGTTTTGTTCCAAGAACTAAAAGCAGGCGCATTCGGCCTTAGGCCTCGACGAGATAAGGTGCTAAGTTTTAACCTAGTCTTAATTTTACTTTAGAATAATCCGCCTGTCTTGCCCCAAGAGCAAAGAACAGGCGCATTCGACCCACAAGTCTCTTTTTAATCTGCTAAGTATTTTAGCTTGTTTTCTTGATAAGTAATAGTCCGCCTGTCCTGCGTTTGGGCAAAAGCAGGCGTATCTGGCCAAGGGCCTCATTAGTTGTCTTGTAAATCAGTAAAAAAATTTCCGCCTGTCTTGCATTAGAGCAAAAACAGGCGCATCCGGCCTAATGCCTCAATAGCCTCTACTTATGAAACAGTGACCCTTTTCCGACTGTGCTAGAACAATTAGAAAATTTCTGGCCTTTTAGATTTCACTTTCGATTAAATCAAACGACTGTGAATGCTGCCTTAGCATTCGCTAGGGACGCTTAGTGTATTTGTAGAGCAATGTGCCACCCAAATGGGAGATGCTTCTCCTCGACGAATTCGCCCGAATGGACGTCGTCGGTTATCTGACTCATGTTGGAGCAGACGGTCATACTCATGTTGGATCAGACTGTGACCATTCGGCCTCTATGTGACTATGTATTTTTCCTAATATCCGGTCATTGTCCTCAAAATGATCTTATCTGGCCTTAGGCCTTCTAAAGAGTTAAGCAAATATTAGTTAAGTGTTGGCGTAAATTTAAAGAATTTCGTAGAAACGACTGCTTTAAAGCAGTCGGCTTCTTCAGAGGGATTGGGACGTCTGTTGTTGGGACAAACGCCATCTAAATGCATTGGCCGTCTGTATTTTGTACAGGCGCTACTAATAATAAGAAAAGACAAGCTGGAAATGAAGGCATATTCTCATTAAACAAATTTTTAAATGACAAAATTTGAGGTATTTACATTCGTACTTAGAAGTAGTACTTTTTCAAGTTATCTACATTCCAAGTCCTAGGCAGCTTCCTGCCGTCTGGTTCTTCCAGGCGGTAGGTGCCGTCTCTTACTTCCTCATATATTCGGTAAGGGCCTTCCTAATTTGGGGTTAACTTTCCCTGCTCATTCGCCCTACCGACTGCCTCCATTTTCCGTAGCACAAAGTCCCCCACTTTGAGAGGACGCTTGTGTACTCTCTTGTTTTAAGCTCGTGTCATTCTCAGACGGTAAATCTCATGGCGCAAGGCAGCATTGCCCCTGCGCCCTGGAAGCGAGTCCAATGCCAGCCGCATGGCCTCCCAGTTAGCTTCCTCGTCATATAACATGACTCGAAGAGTCGGCTCATAGTGTTCAATGGGCAGGACAGCTTCTGCACCATACACCATGAGGAACGGGGTTTATCCAGTTGCCCCTTTAGCAGTCGTTCTAATGGACCAGAGGACGTGTGGTAATTCATCCGCCCAAAGACCACCAGCCCGTTCAATTTTCTTTTTAATCCCGTCTGAGATTAACTTGTTGAAGGCTTCAACCTGGCCGTTTGCTTGGGGCCGGCCGATTGATGCAAAGAGGCTTGAGACCCCTTGCTCTCCTAGCCAAGTCTTGAGTTGAGGCGTCTCAAATTGAGGACCATTGTCAAAAACCATAGACATGGGCACCCCAAAGCGAGTGATAATGTTCCTCCAGATGAAAGAAATAACGTCTTTTGTCTTGATGTTTTTGACCGCCTCCGCCTCTACCCACTTGGTAAAGTAATCCACAGCTACCAATATGTAGCGCTTGCCACTTGGGGCCGTGGTGTAAGGCCCAAGTATGTCCATGCCCCATTTGGCAAAGGGAATTGGGTTGTGGATGGCCGTCAGGTCTGTGGCCGGACGATGGATGAGCTTGCCAAACTTTTGACACTTGTCACATTTTTTGACCATTTCCATAGCGTCTAACTCCAGAGTTGTCCAGAAATAGAGCCGCCTGGCCTTGGCAGCTAAAGACCTGCCGCCTATATGGGAGGCGCAGAAACCCGCATGCAAATCTTCGAGGACATCTCTACCCTTTTCCGGGGTAACACACTTCAATAGGGGTTTCAAGAAACCAGCTTTGAAGAGGTCTCCTTGTCTCAGCTCGAAGTTTGCCGCTTTCTTTTTTAGAGCAGCCGCCTCCTGGGGTGAATCAGGTAGCGTGCCGTCTGCAAGATAAGCCCGGATAATGTCCATCAAGGTAGAGCTTCGGTCGAGAATTCCAATGGGGTCTTGATTAGATATACTTCTCTTTTCCATGACCTCCCAGAAGACCGACCGAGGCGTTTCACAAGAGGCGGATGATGCTAATTTTGACAGAGCATCCGCCTGATTATTTGAAGACCTGGGCACTTGAGTTAGATGGAATTCTTCAAGTGTCCCAAACTCACTCTTGACCGCCTGCAAATATTTTATCATGGCCGGATGAGTGGCCTCGTACGTTCCATTAACCTGGAGTACGACCAGTTGAGAATCAGAGCAGGCGGCTATCTTCTTTGCCCCTGTCGCCTTGCAGTACCGAATGCCGGCCAGCAGGGCCTCATACTCGGCCTCATTGTTAGAGACCTGGAACTTGAACCGTAGTGCATATTCGTACTTATCTCCCTCAGGAGATTGACAGATAATCCCTGCACCACAGCAGTTCACAGTTGAGGTCCCATCCACATACACTTTCCAAACCTGGTCAGTATTGTCCGGTGCGACCGGCCTTGTCATTTTGACAATAAAGTCGGCGAATGCTTGCCCCTTTATTGCCTTCCTTGGTTCGTAAGTGATTTCTAATCCTTGCATTTCAATCGCCCATTTAAGCATTCGTCCAGAAGACTCCAAGGTTGTGAGTGGCCGCTTGATCGGTTGGTCAGTATAGACCTCTACCGCATGCGCCAAGAAGTAGGGTTTTAGCTTCTTGATTGCCATGTAAAGGGCAAGGCCAAATTTCTCAACCATGGGGTACCGAAGCTCTGCGTTCCTTAGAACATGGCTAATGAAATACACCGGGAGCTGGATGCCGTCTCTTTCAGCTAAGAGAACGACACCGAGGGCATGATCAGAGACGGCTAAGTATATGAAGAGCTTCTCTTTGGGCAAAGGGCTGACAAGCCTTGGCAAAGAGTGCAGATGAGTTTTCAGCTTTTGAAAGGCCGCCTCTGCATCATCCCCCCATTCAAAGTTGGTCTTCTTTTTGATTGCCTAGAAGAAGTAGAGACACTTGTCGCCTGACCGACTGAGGAATCTCCCCAAGGCCGCCAAGCAACCTGTTAACTTTTGCACTTCCTTCACAGTACGGGGCGACTGCATGTCGATTACCGCCTGTATTTTCTCAGGGTTGGCCTCTATTCCCCTTTGGTGAATCAAAAATCCGAGAAACTTCCCAGACTCAACGTCAAAGACACACTTTTTTGGGTTTAGCATGACCTTGTGCCGCCTGAGTGTGGCGAATGTTTCTCGGAGATCAGCAAGATGATCCGCCTGTTGTTTGGATTTGACTATCATGTCATCAATGTACGGCTGTACATTCCTTCCGATTTGATTAATGAAGACCGTATTAATCATTCGTTGGAAAGTAGCAGGCGCATTCTTCAAACCAAACGGCATCACCGTATAACAGAACAACCCCTGATCAGTGACGAATGCCGTCTTTTCTTCATCTTTTTTCCACAGGGGGATCTGATGGAAACCTGAATAGGCGTCCATAAAACTCATCAGGGCATGTCCGGCTGTTGAATCGACTAGACTGTCGATCATAGGCAATGGATAACTATCCTTTGGACATGCCTTGTTGAGGTCTATGTAGTCAACACACATCCGCCAAGTTCTATTCGGCTTTTTTACTAACACAACGTTAGCCACCCACTCAGGGAAATTGCACGGCCGAATGAACTTGGCGTCCAGGAGCTTTTTAACTTCGGCGGCTGCCGACTGACTTCTTTCCTCGCTAGGGTTTCTTTTCTTTTGCCAGATGGGCTTCTTTTTGGGATCCACGGCGAGTTTGTGGACAGCGAGATCCGGGCTGATGCCTGGCATCTCCTCCACTTCAAAGGCAAAGATGTCTTTGAATTCTCTCAGCAGCTGGTGAAGGCTTTCACCCAGCTTTGCAAATGCAACCGTCCCCACCTTAACCGTCCGCTCTGGACGGCTATCGTCCAGAGGGATATCAATGTGTTCACCAGCAGGCTGGGGACGGAGATCATCCGACCGTTCCCCGGTCAGTGATTGCTATTGCTTTTCTTTTTTGAACACCACCAGCTGATCAGTCTTTCTTTTCTTTCCGGCTGGTGGGGCCGACTGTTCTTCCTCGACATCGTCGAGGTCGATCGTTTGCTTGCCCCAGCCGGATGCTACGGCCGCGGGCTTGACGTCCGAGAGGTAGCACTCTCGAGCCGTCTTTTGGTCCCCATTGAGGGAACCGACTGTTCCATCATCCTTCTCATACTTGAGTAGCATGAGAGCAGGGATGATGACGGCCTTACACTCATTAAGAGTGGGACGGCCACAGATGAGGTTGTAAGCTGTGAGCTCTTCAACCACTAGGAAACGGATGGTCATGTGCCGACCGTCTCCCCAGCTTCCTAGAGGTAAGTCAATGCGTCCGACTGGGTGCACAAGTCCTCCTCCAAACCCAACAAGGGTGTGGGAGACCTCCATCATGCTATCCGGTTTGTACTTGAGATTGGATAAGCATTTTAGGCTGATGAAGTCAGAGGAGCTTCCTGTGTCAATTAGAATTCGACCAACTAGCTGGTTGGCGACCTTGCATTCAATGACAACAGGGTCATCATGCGGCCGACGGACTTTGCCTCTGTCCTGCTCGATGATGACAACTTTAGGGAAGGTGGATGTGCCTGCCTCATCCCCTTCCTCAACAGAGTTGACCATCTTCCTCAGATGGTCCTTGGTGCCCCGAATGGTCGGGCCACCACCGGCAAAGCCGCCTGCTATGGTGTATACTGGTTCTTCATCAGTTTCGGCACTCACAGCAGGCTGGGGAGTCTTTTTCTTGGACTTCCCTGGATTTGCCTTTGAAGTCACTTTGGACTTCACATAGGACTTCAGCCGTCCTTTGTCGGCCAGACGGTCGAGCTCCCGCTTGATACTGAAGCAGTCGTTCGTGTCATGGCCAACATCCTCATGGAAATGGCAATGCTTGTTCTTGTTCCGATTTTCCGCGGAACCTTTCATAGGAGTCAGCTTCTCAAGAGTCAGTCGATCCTTAATTTCCAAGAGGATGGAGCAGCAGTCCTTGTGGAATTCGTACCTTGGGACGTACGGTTTCCACTCTTTTTTCTTCTTCTGGGCCGGTTGATCAGAGTTATCAATGGCCCAGACATGTTTTTTCTTTTTGCTCTCTTCTGGCTTAGGAGCCGGCTGAGCAGGCCGACTCTCTTTCTGTCGGTCATACTTCTTATGGTCCGACTGCTTATTGGAGGAGCAGAGTTCGGTCGCCTGTATATAGGCTTCCGCCTCTCGCAAGGCTCCTTGCAGAGTAAAGATTTGTTTGCGGACGAGTTCGTACTTAAAAGTAGACCCGTCCTTCAGACCCTTAAAGAAGTCTGTGAAAGCGACTTCATTATACAGCCCATGAATCTAGATTCGGACCAGATTGAACCGCCTGAAATAGGAACGCAAGCCTTCTCTATCTCCCTGCTGTACATTGCCCAAGTCAAGACTTGTCTTTTTGGCAGGGATGTTCATAGAGAAGTTTGAAGCAAACAAGAACGCAAGCGTCTTGAAGCTATTTATGCAACCAGCCGGCAGATTGCCAAACCACTGCTGGGCTATGCCCTTCAGGGTGGCTGGAAAGCAACGACACCATGCGACATCATCCAACCCCTGTAAATACATGAGGTGGGTGTATGCTAGCAGGTGGTCTTCTGGGTTGGAGGTCCCGTCATAGGCTCCAACCAAAACATTTTTAACTTTAGCCGGATGTACGGCTTCAGTTATTTCCCTGGAGAAAGCAGAGGGTTGATCTCCAAGGTGTTGCAGCCTAAGCTGCCAGTCCATCGGCTGATAGCCGTATGCCGCCTATCCTCCAAAGAGGGCAGGCTGCATGTAAGGTAAAACCGGCGCCTGGTACAATGGTTGAGTCATGTACTGGGCCGACTGAATCATATGAGGGCTAGACTGAACTCGTGGGCAGCTTGCTGGGGTCTCATGTACAGACTAGGAACACCTTACAAAGGTATTTCGAAAGCTATCATGATAAGTCAACGTTGAAGCCGACTCTGATAGCTGGGTCCTCTTCCGCTCAATGTATTGCCGAGCATCAAAGAATGTTTTCTTGCTACCATCCGGTTGTATGTACCGGATGGCTTTTCTTGTGCCCGTTTCTTGGAAACGAAGCCTGGTAAGGTCAAATTGGGGCCGAGCCTTATCCGTAGGGGCAGGATGAGGAGTCGGCTGACGGTCCCTGACCGACTTCTATTTGCCAGCTTGGGCTGGCTTCTTAGCCGACGGCTCCTTTCTAGGAGTGTAGGCGTCGTTTGAAGTGCGCCTACGTTAAAAGCATGTGGTGAATATGCTTGGAACTCTTAGGAAGTGGGAATTGACATATACGATTAGGGACAAGGAAAGTAGGGAGCCGCCAACAAGTTTTTAAGGAACTTGTAAACCGTTCACAGATCATTTAAGGCAACCACGATAAGGGACAACGATAGGCAACAACGATTGACCCGTGAAGGTTACACCCCATTCATAATCCATGAGATTACTAACTCCATATGGTTCGGAACCACGAAAGGAGGATCGGGGATGATGGTACGAAGTGAGTCATGCAGTCACATTCGCCTGTATTGGCCTCTACTCGATTCTTATAGTGAAAAGTGATTCCTGCGATCTCAAAGGCATACAAACATAGATATTCAATTTGCTCCAAACTATTATTTAACTAAATTAGTTTAATATTAATGCAACACATAATTCTAAAATATTGTGATCACTTGAATTAACAACAAGATTAAAAAGGAACCTAAACCGGTTGTCCAAATTATCTTATTAGGCATGATTTTCAATTACATATTCCCTTTAACATGTAATATGGTGATCAATAAAAATATAATAAAACAACATTAATATTAGAACCAATTTAATCACAATTCCAACAACATAAAATCGTTAGAAAAATAATAAAAATAAAAGGAGCATGACTCTTACTTTGACTCTGTTTGTTTGCAACTACAAAATAATAAACGAGTTAGTAACTTCAAGAAAAAAATAAAGCAATGATCAAATTAAATTAAATAAAGTAAAGTTGATTTTGGGGCCAAACCCTCAAACAATTCTACCTTTCACGCCTTGGCTTTAGGATGGACCCACGAGTGAAGTATGGACTCCTTTGAGTACTTGAAGAAGGAATTTTGAAGTAAGAAGGGTAGGCTAGTGTTTAGGCTAAAGCATAGAAGAGAGAAAATAAAATAATCGAATTACTCGGTGCCCCGTTCATCAGAAATGAGGGGGTATTTATAGGGAAAATGTGCTGAGGGAGCACACGGAACCCTAAAATGATAAAAACCCTAAAAAAGTATCCCGTGACACGGTCAAAATGTACCGTGACACGGGAAATCCCACCGTCAGACGGGAAACTTTCTCGTGACACGGTACAAATTTGCGTGACACGGGAAATATTTAGAAAACGGGATAAAAAAAACTAGTTAAGGGTTTACGCGGAAAAGACACGGAATGTCCCGTGTCACGGCAGACCTCCCGTGTCACGGGAAATCCCACCGTCAGACGGGAAGGATTCCCATGACATGGTAGGTACCTGCCGTGGCGCGGGAAATTCCAGCCTGTTTTTCCGTCTAAATACATTTTTAACCCTAATTTCCTTCGGCATTTTAAGTGCCGATTGATAATTTCGGGCCTTTTCTGACTTTTTATTATTCGGGCTAAAATAAGAAAATAATTAAATAAAAATAAATAAAGGGTTTGGGCCAAAAATAAATAATAAAACAATAAAATAAAAAAGGCTTGGGCTAAAAATTAATTAATAAGTTTGGGCTGAAATTAAAACTATGCTTTTACCAAACATCAAGACTAATCCATGGACTGTTCAAAAATATGAATTTAATAAAATACGATTTTTTAAGCACTCTCGGGATTAAATACTAAACCCGACCAATAGTGGCGGTGAAAGGTTGTTCATCATCGGGTTTGGTAATGGGGAGACATTTTTAGGTGTCTACAGAAGCCCCCACTTTGACTGAGTTTGTAGAAACGTCAGTTTCGAAAATGATAGTCAAAGTAGCCGGTAGGGACGGAGAATGATTTAAGACGTTCTGCGATCCAAATCATTCTGTATACGCCGATACCTGCAGAAAAATGTTAGTTCTACAGATAAAAGAGTAAAGGGATAGAATGCTTATCTAACACCAGTGTATTGGTGGCAAATGAGCTTGGTAGCTTCCTATGCTTGAAGGAATCCACCGGATGACGTCTGTTAAAACGCTTTCCATGCCTGAGGAAAGCCGACTGAGGAGTTTGGTAGTTTTCTAAGCCTGAAGAAACCTACCGGGTAATACTTTCCATGCTTGAGGAAAGTCGACGTATGAATTTGGTGTCATTCTATGCTTGAAGAAATCCACCGATGATGCTTTCCATGCTTGAGGAAAGCTGACTTGGCGGTTTTCTATACTTGAAGAAAAATCCACCGATAACGCTTTCCAAGCTTGAGGAAAGCCGACTTGGCAGTTTTCTATACTTGAAGAAAAATCCACCGATAACGCTTTCCAAGCCTGAGGAAAGCCGACTGATAAATATGGTGTCATTCTATGCTTGAAGAAATCCACCGATGATGCTTTCCATGCTTGAGGAAAGCCGACTTGGCGGTTTTCTATACTTGAAGAAAAATCCACCGATAACGCTTTCCAAGCTTGAGGAAGCCGACTTGGCGGTTTTCTATACTTGAAGAAAAATCCACCAGATAATACTTTCCATGCTTGAGGAAAGTCGAAAGATGATGAGATTGCAAGTCTCTGTGTATCGAGAACCTTGCGCCATGAAATGATGGTGGTCCGCTTGTCCCCGGACGTGGGCTGTAGATGGTCCGCTTGTCCCCGGACGTGGGTTGTAGATGGTCCGTTTGTCCCCGGAAGTGGGCTGTAGATAAGACCTGCAAAAATAAATTTGCCAATGGACTCGTATATACTGTGATTGACTTGACCACTGACTTGACCAAGTTTGACTTGATGTGACATGACATGTGTATGACTTGTGAGTGTGTGTGTGTGTGTGTGTATATGTGTGTGTGCAGACACAAGCAAACGAAGATGCAAAAGCAAAAATTTTCCGTCAATTTTTGTCATGAGTGGAGGGTACCGACTTTCTCCCGAAAAAGAAAGATGTGAAAACTGAACTTTTATTTTCAAACTTCCTTCGATGAAAACTTGGAAAAAGTTTTTAAACTTCCCCAAAATAAAATAATGAAAAAGGAAAGAAGTTTTGAACTTCCTCCTTGAGCAAGACGAAATGAATCGTATGGATTGAATTGCTTGTCCTGAAAATAATGTATGCATGATGCATGTTCTTAGGCCAGGAGGCTAAGGACAATTACATCATGTGACACGATAGATAAATGAACTTAATTAATGGAGCTAAGCATCATATACGGTGTAAAGAAGCGATTTTGAACGTCACTTAGGTCTGGAAGCTAAGCACGTATAGTGATTATTGCATAATGAACGTTGCTTAGGTCAAGGAGCTAAGCACGATATGCTTTGTATGATTAAAAATCATTTATATATAAATGTTTCTTAGCACATTATGCGAAACAATGAACATTGCTCAGGTCAGGAAGCTAAGCAAGTATACAATGTTTCTTCTACTGAATGTTGTCTTTAAATATGATGAAACATGCACAGTGTTGAAACAAGATTTCATGATAAAGGGCTCTTAAAGGGAAGGATGATTGATATGGATATGGATGTGTGAGTGAAGTGTGTGAATGTGATACTAAGGCTAGCTGCAAGGGTTATAGCGATGGAAAGAGATGTGAGAAGAGTTAAAGATGATGACTCTTCAGGCTGGGTAAGCTAATGTGATTTGGGTTCAAGCCCCCAAGTCTAGCTCTAAATGGGTAGGGATAAGCATTGGATATTCTTTGACTCGATCATGCATGGATATGAATATGAATGTGGCCGCACCTCGATGTGAGGTTGCCTACGTATCCGTTAAGAATCAGGCCGAACGTAGCTCTAACCGAACTTTGCACAAGTGTATGTACACCTCAAAGAGGTCTTTCAAGGGTTGTAATGTGGTTAAGTTGATGGTTTAAGGAAGAAAGGGATAAAAGGCTCAAGACCCGAGAGAATCCCCAAGATGTGTAATTTTGAATTTGAAAATTTTGAATTTTGCAAGTTTATTTTCAACTTTTTTTTTTTTTTTGTTGTTTTGAATTTCTTTTTTTCTCTTTTTTTTTTTTTTATTCTTTTGAATCAATGTAGACAATCTCAGATCATGCGGTCCATCACTCACTTAGCATTCATGTTTCTCAGGCACGGTACCAAGCACTCGATGAGAGACGCAATTTGAGACGTGTTCATATCAAAGACATTGGAACACTTGCCTTTAGACATTGTTTTATTGTTGCTTTGCTGCTTTCTTTTTTTTTTACTTGCTTTTTGAATGTTATACAATTACACATCTTCCAATCCCAGGGTTAAGTGAATGTGGGTTGAAGAAATGAAGGCCAAACGTTAGACGAGGCTCAAAATGGTTGATGAAGAAATGGAATGTGATTGAACGGTTAACAGGGAATGACATGGTTGCAAAGGTGCCTCAAGTCATTGGTGTACCTTGGGTTTAGTTCGGTAATTGTTTTTTTTTTTTATTGAGAATGAATGAATGAATGGAAAATTATATGATCGAGATGTAAAGGAAAATTGCTCATTTTATTAATGGAAAAGGTGAACGAAACATATAAAAAAATTCAAAGTGGAAAACCTATGCTAGACATGAATGGGGGAATGGAGAAGAATGATAAAGAAAGAAATCATGAAATCTTGCACGAAGGATCTGTGTGCCTTGTATTCATTACTTCTTGCCGCCTGGAGGGACAGGAAGTTTGTTTGCATCCATCAAGTCTTGAATGACGTCCTTCAAATTCCAACATTGCTCCGTAGTGTGGCCCCTTCCTTGATGGTACTTGCAATGGGCATTGGGATTCCATTTGGCGCTCCTTTCTTCAGGTTTTGGCTCTAGAAATGGCCCAATAGGTGTGATCAAGCCTTGACTGTAAAGGCGATCAAAGGCTGCATCATAAGTCATTCCTAAAGGAGTGTAAGTTCTTTTCTTCTTGGGCAATGGAGTATCAAGAGCTAACACTTCATTGATATCAACTTGGCTTATATTGTTGGTAGTATTTTCGTGCTTAGAAGACGAAGAAGAAGGATGGTCGTTCTTCTTGTTTTTCCAAGTGTTATTATTGTTACTACCAGCAGTCTTTATTAGCTCATCCTCGATATTGATGCCGATGTCGTATACAGCTTCGAAAGTGTTCAGTGGAAGAAATTTGAGATGTTCCCTATATTTATGAGTCAGATTTTGAATAAAGAGGCGAACCATCTCTCTTTCTTTGGGAGGATCTACCAAGAGTGAAGCTGTTTCCCTCCACCTGTTCAGGTAAGCGGTGAAGCCTTCATTCTCTTTCTGTTTGAGAATGGAGAGTTCACGTTCAGAAGTTTTAGTTTGAATGTTACACTTGTAACGATTCATGAAACTGTCGGTGACATCTTGCCAAGTCGCAGTATGCTTGGCATCTAAGGAATAAAACCATTGTTGGCAAGCATGTTCTAAGGAGAGAGGGAACACCGTAGGGAAGAGTGTTACGTCCAATCCCTTAAGAGCCATGGTTGCAGAGAACGCCTTCAAATGGAATATTGGATTGTCAGTAGGCTTGAACTTTGGAATATCAGCAGTGGAGAACTTTTCAGGGAGTCTGTCCTTCACATCCAAAGGAGTGGGAGGCCGTTCCACATAAGTGAAATCCTCAGAAATCTTACTCATTTGTTCCTTCAGTTTGTCAAGGGTGGAAACAGTGACCTTGTTTTGTTCCATGGTAGTGACCCTAGTGGTAAGGGTTTGCATCATGGCAGACAGTGCCTCGATTGATTTGTTGATGTTCTCAATATCTTCTTTAGTGGCCATTGAAAGGCGATGAGTAATGGAGATGGCAAAGTTCTCTTTGAACGCCTATTAGATCTGAGAGATTGTTGCGGTAATGACTCGAACCGTATTAATCTATCCCTGTTCCTTGACCAAATACTGTGAAATAAAATAATTCACTTAATTGTTTGACTCATTGCTCAAGATAGGAAAGGAAGGAAAAAATAGACATTTGAAAACAGGTGAGAAAACTCCACTCATTTTTTTATTATGACGAAAAAAAAGGTGCATGAACCTAATATACGATCATAAACGACCTGGTGCACGACTCGAGTCGGAACATAAAGAAAGTGTGTGGACTATACTTGACTCGTGAGTGACGAAGTGACGTCATAAGACTCGTGGTATGATCGTATGGCTAGACATGTGAACAATAACCAAAATGACTGACGCGAGGACCAAATTAACACGGAAGACTTGACTGACGCGGTTTTTTTTTTTTTTTTTTTTTTTTGGAAAATCCACCGTGTCGCGGTAGAAATTTGCCGTGACACGGTAGAGTTTCCCGTGGCGCGGCAGACTTTTTTTTTTTTTTTTTTTTTTGCAGGTCCACCGTGCCACGGTGGACTGTGCCGTGACACGGTGGACAGTCCCGTGTCGCGGCACCCATTCCCGTGCCACGGTGGATGCTGACGTGGCACGGGAATTTTTTTTTTGCAGGTCCACCGTGCCACGATGGACTCCGTGAAACGGTGGACAGTCCCATGTCGCGGCAACCATTCCCGTGCCACGGTGGATGCTAACGTGGCACGGGGATTTTTTTTTTTTTTTTTTTTTTAAAAAAAATCTATAATTTTGAAATTCTACTTGTTTATTTTTTAAAGGGAGGATACCATCCAACTTACTCCGAAAAAAAAAACGACACAAAAGACAAGACTACCCTAAAATACGGTCAAAAAGTAGTGCACGACTAAAGAAAAAAGTGTGTGAACACGATATGTGAGTGATTAGGTGAGGTTATGGACGCGTGTTTTGACCGTACAACTAGACATGACATCAAACCTGACACAGCATCCACATACGTACGCACAAGAATCAAAAAAAGACTGACAGGACACTTTTCCTGGGCACCGTGTCACGGTGCAGACTGTCGTGACACGGTGCAGTCTACCGTCAGACGGTAGTGAGCCCCGTGTCACGACACTGTTCACCGTGGCGCGGCAGAACATGCCGTGACACGGTGCGCAGTTCCAGGTCAGTTTTGTGGTTTTTCCAGATTTTAACCGATTTTAGGTCCGTACTAATTACTATGTGAGAATTAAAAACCCTCGGTCATGGGTTAAACAAAAGAGTAAACACATGAAGGTTAGCACCAAACAACCACATATCATTTAGGCACGATGATGTAAAAAAAGTTCGCAACCTAGAGTCAAGATCTATGTTCAACTATTGGTCAAGCTTTGGGTGTCAAAAGAGTACCATGGTTAAGAGTTTGGATGCGTTAGCAAGGCAGCCTCCCTTGAGGGTGTATGCCAACGGGCGGCTCCGCGAGTTCGTGATGAAATCGAACTCGACTCCATGGTTTGGGTGAATTTAATAACTCGAATGAACCCTTATTGCCATGAGCGTTTTTGGGTCGATAGAGCTTAAATTCCCCGGGGCTAAGACGCATGTAGAACACATACGTTTTTTCAGAAAAAAATCGAAGGAAGTTGACTGTGCGAAGAGAAAATAAGCCACCAGACTGATTTTAGGACTGCCGTGGCACGGCAGTCAGAAGATCTGACTGGTGCCCTGTTTTCCTTCTCGCGCAATCAAGTTATCCAATTTTTCCTACGGGACAGACATGAATGCGACGTTAAAACGTCTATGCATATGCAAAAATGCCAAATTAATCACAGAAATATTTTTTCAAGAATCTTTCAAGTCTCATCCACTCATCTTAATTAAATACCGATCACTCAAATCGATAAATAACCAAGAATCCTCCCCAGTGGAGTCGCTAAATTGTAGGCGTCGTTTGAAGTGCGCCTACGTTAAAAGCATGTGGTGAATATGCTTGGCACTCTTAGGAAGTGGGAATTGACATATACGATTAGGGACAAGGAAAGTAGGGAGCCTCCAACAAGTGTTTAAGGAACTTGTAAACCGTTCACGGATCATTTAAGGCAACCACGATAAGGGACAACGATAGGCAACAACGATTGACCCGTGAAGGTTACACCCCATTCATAATCCATGAGATTACTAACTCCATATGGTTCGGAACCACGAAAGGAGGATCGGGGATGATGGTACGAAGTGAGTCATGGAGTCACATTCGCCTGTATTGGCCTCTACTCGATTCTTATAGTGAAAAGTGATTCCTGCGATCTCAAACGCATACAAACAAAGATATTCAATTTGCTCCAAACTATTATTTAACTAAATTGGTTTAATATTAATGCAACACATAATTCTAAAATATTGTGATCACTTGAATTAACAACAAGATTAAAAAGTAACCTAAACCGGTTGTCCAAATTATCTTATTAGGCGTGATTTTCAATTACATATTCCCTTTAACATGCAATATGGTGATCAATAAAAATATAATAAAACAACATTAATATTAGAACCAATTTAATCACAATTCCAACAAAATAAAATCGTTAGAAAAATAATAAAAATAAAAGGAGCATGACTCTTACTTTGACTCTGTTTGTTTGCAACTACAAAATAATAAACGAGTTAGTAACTTCAAGAAAATAATAAAGCAATGATTAAATTAAATTAAATAAAGTAAAGTTGATTTTGGGGCCAAACCCTCAAACAATTCTACCTTTCACGCCTTGGCTTAAGGATGGAACCACGAGTGAAGTATGGACTCCTTTGAGTACTTGAAGAAGGAATTTTGAAGTAAGAAGGGTAGACTAGTGTTTAGGCTAAAGCATAGAAGAGAGAAAATAAAATAATCGAATTACTCGGTGCCCCGTTCATCAGAAATGAGGGGGTATTTATAGGGAAAATGTGCTGAGGGAGCACACGGAACCCTAAAATGATAAAAACCCTAAAAAAGTATCCCGTGACACGGTCAAACTGTACCGTGACACGGGAAATCCCACCGTCAGACGGGAAACTTTCCCGTGACACGGTACAAATTTGCGTGACACGGGAAATATTTAGAAAACGGGATAAAAAACGCGTTAAGGGTTTACGCAGAAAAGACACGGAATGTCCCGTGTCACGGCAGACCTCCCGTGTCACGGGAAATCCCACCGTCAGACGGGAAGGATTCCCGTGACATGGTAGGTACCTGCCGTGGCGCGGGAAATTCCAGCCTGTTTTTCCGTCTAAATACATTTTTAACCCTAATTTCCTTCGGCATTTTAAGTGCCGATTGATAATTTCGGGCCTTTTCTGACTTTTTATTATTCGGGCTAAAATAAGAAAATAATTAAATAAAAATAAATAAAGGGTTTGGGCCAAAAATAAATAATAAAACAATAAAATAAAAAAGGCTTGGGCTAAAAATTAATTAATATGTTTGGGCTGAAATTAAAACTATGCTTTTACCAAACATCAAGACTAATCCATGGACTGTTCAAAAATATGAATTTAATAAAATACGATTTTTTAAGCACTCTCGGGATTAAATACTAAACCCGACCAATAGTGGCGGTGAAAGGTTGTTCATCATCGGGTTTGGTTTTGGGGAGACATTTTTAGGTGTCTACAAGGAGTAGGCGACTTCTTGGAGGCGAGTTCTTTGGTTTCACCCCTGAGACTCCTCAGGAGTCTCATTATTTAATCTCGAGTGACGGGAGTCGATCCTGCCACCTGGGAAGGATCACCCGGTTGCCCCAAGGGCTTCTTTGGCTGACCAACAGTTTTGCTTGGCCCTGCCTGGTCAGGGTGACGCTCCCGCTTTTCCTTACTGCGGATGCGTCTAGAGATGAGGGATCCGTTAGGATCCACAAAGGTTTCGACGTCAGCGTCGTCCCCTGAGTCATGGTCCGTCTAGACCACTATGTCTTCTGGAGGCCGATTGGCCTCTGGATTCGGTACAGGAACTTGTGAAGCCATTTCAGAGGTACTCTCCCCACAGACGGCGCCAAATGTTTCGGGGGTTTTTGTCCCTTGGGAGAGTTACAACACTGAGACTGGGTTCAGCAAAGGACGCATGTACCTGCAAAGCAAATGGACCGCCGGATGGTCGGTGGTCCGCCTCCGAAGATTAAGTTAGTAAGCGTTTAGTAATAAAACGTGCGGAAATAAAGTTATCTGCTCGAATTCCAAGCTCAGGGTAAGTGTTGTCTGTTCTGTGAAAATGACAGCTCTGAAGTAAGTGACGTATTGTCTCGTATTGCATGTATATTCTGTCTTGTCATAAATGTAAGAATGTCCCTATTTATAGGGTCCTTTTGGAAGGTGTGCCCTCCCTAGGTTCTGGTGACCTAGGGATTAGGTCACGCCGCAAAACGTGTCACTGAGGCAATGCCTGAGTGACACGTGTCACTGAGCCCAAAAGGCCTTTGGGCATCTTTTTGGGTGACACGCGTCGCCCTCTGATTGGTCCATGCTGGATCATCAGTCTGTTTAGGGCAGAGGAATGTCTGCCCTCCACGTGTCATCATCTCATAGGTCCAAATGGCACCTTTACTGAGGACACGTGGCATTTTCTGATTGGGCCACCTGGCCGGGTAAAAATACCCAAATCAATAATCATAATCATGTTAAAGCATAATAATAGCAAGATCCTAAGCATGATACTAACAAGATAAATAACAAACCCTAGCATGTCACTAAACATTAAAGATCAAAACTTTAGCCCTAACATGATACTAACATGAATATTTAGGAAGAGAATAGGAAGCATCGCAGGAATCACAATTGTCATATTTGATATTAGAAATTTTAGTTGTTACCCTAAACATGATGCTAGGAAGATCAAAACACCCTAACATGACACTAGGAATCATAATAACAACCTAGACATGATTTCTATATCATAATAACAATGCAAACAATTAAAGCACTTACTTGGATGCCTCGTACCTCTTTCTAATAACAAAATACACGCGTTAGTAACTTCAAGTAAAATAAAACAAACAATTAAATTAAATAATTGAAATAGAGATTTGTGACCAAACCCTCATAAATTAAAACCTTTCACGTCTAGGGCGAAGGCAACTTCGAACTTGGCTAGGTGTGTCTTGATCTTGTGAATGCGGAATTTTGTGTGTAAAAGGCTAGTTTAGAAGAAAGAGAGAGAATAACAAGATATTCTTGATGAGAGTTGGTGAGAAGAGAATTAGAGAGTTGTTGATGATTGAAAACGGAGGTTTCAGGAGGCTATTTATAGAGAAAATCAGCCGGATACGATAGAAAACGAATAAGAGTTTTGAAAAGAATAAAACACGACTACAGTGCCAAACACGCGCCAGACGCCAGGTCTGTTGCCATGCGACAGAGCTGTTGTATGGCGTTAGAAATAATTTTCCACGCGTTTTCTTATTTTGCTAAAATTTAAGCGTACGAGAGGGTAAAATCGTATTTTCCTCAAAAACACTTCTTTTATTCTGATTAAAACTCTTAAAAGATAGCTAATTAAATTAGGATTCAAAAGAACCTTCTAAAAGATTCCAAAAGACTATAATCAATCCTAATTGCATTAGGAATGATAAATCATAATAGGCCCTCCTCTAGATCATTGGGCCGCATACAAATATCAAACCGGGCCTAGTTCAGCAATTTGGCCATAACTTCCTCATTATTCATCAGAACTGGGCTTATAATATATCGTTGGAAAGCTCTTTTCAAACCCGACCCAACTACACTATTATTGTACCCTTAACATGGACCAAACCAAACTGGATTGGTTGTTTTCTTAAAATAGGTTTTCAAAAACAGAGAGAAAAAAAAGAAATAAAACTGACAGCAACACTAGACTTTCTACACTTTCACTTCATTTGATTATGATTCGACGTGAAAGGTACTCATCACTGGGTTTGGTTTTGGGGAGACACAAATGGGTGTCTACAACTGACGAGCCATGGCAATGTATGCAAATGGCTTTTCAGCTGAACGAAGGCTTCTTCATCCTCCTCTGTGAACTCGAACATTGCTTTCTTCTTGATCGTCTGAAAAAAGTATTGGCACTTATCCCTGGATCTTGACAAGAATTAGCCGAGGGCGGCTAAACAGCCCGTCAACCTTCACACTTCCTTAATTTTCCTCAGCAACTTCATGTCCAAGACGACTTAACTTTTCTAAGGGTTGGCCTCAATTCCTCGCTGGTCAATAAAAAATCCGAGAAATTTGCCGGACTAAACACCAAAGACAATTTCTTTGGATTTAGCATCATCTTATGACGCGTGAGTTCAATAAACGTTTCTCGAAGATCCTTTAAATGGTCGGCCAACTCCTTTGACTTAGCAATCATGTCATTAATGTATGCCTCCATATTCAGGCTGACCTGATCTCTGAAAACAGTATTTACAAGTCTCTGAAAGGAAGCAAGGGCGTTTTTGAGGCCGAATGGCATAACTTTATTACTGTAAGCCCCTGCTCGGTCACAAATGCGGTTTTCTCTTGGTCTTCTTTCCATAATGGGATCTGGTGGAATCTGGAGTATGCTTCCATAAAACTTATGAGAGAAATATTAGGCAAGGGAAATCTATCCTTCGGACATCCCTTGTTGAGATCAGTATAGTCCACGCACATCCTCCAAGTTCCATTCGGCTTTTTCACCAACACAACATTGGCTACCCAGTCTGGATAGTAGCACTGCCGAATGAAACCAGTGTCCAGTAGCTTTTTTTACTTCGGCTGCGGCCGCCTAATTCCTTTCCTCCACATGATTCCTCTTTTTCTATCGGACGGGCTTAACAAGTGGATTTACAGCAAGCTTGTGCATGGCCAAGTCTAGGCTGATACCCGGCATTTCACTTACTTCAAATGCAAATACATCCTTGAATTCTCTTTATAAGATGATTAAGTCATCTCTAAGCAAACCCGCAGCTATAGTGTCGACCTTGACTGTCCGATCTGGTTTATCGGGGTCCAACACTACATCCTAATGATCGCCGGCCGGCTAGGGTCTCAATTCTTCTGGCCAACCGACGGTCATTAACTGCTATGCCTAGTCGACCATGGCCTGCTTACGCTTTTGGCCGACATGGTATGCTTGGAGTGGGGGTTGTTCCCCTTTTGGCTCGAACGACTTTCCCTATCCGTGGGTTGTTGGCTTCACAATCAGCTAATTATAATATTTTTCCACTTTCTGACTTCGTAATTGAACCAATCTTCCCGTCCGACCTCTCGAACTTTAATAAAATCATATGAGGGACGATCACAGCTTTTGCAACATTCAGGGTGGGACGGCCGAGTATGACATTGTAGCCAGTTAACTCTTTTACCACCAAGAAACAAGTGACCATATCTTTTCCTTCCCCTTTCTGCCCAAATCGGACGGGAAAGTCTATCTGTCCGACTAGGTGAATGATGTTTCCCCTAAATCCCAATAAGGGGTGAGTGATGTCTTTGAGAGCGTTTTCTGGGAACTTCAGATTTTTTTAGTGCGGCTAAACTGATAATATCGGACGAGCTGCCCGTATCTATTAGAATCCGGCCGACCTTCAGATTGTCTATCTTCATGATGAACACCATGGGATCGTTATGCAAGACCTTGACCTCCCCTCAGCCAGCCTCACTGACCATAACCTCTGGGAAGGGTTCAACTTTGACCCCTTCGACATGCATCACTTTGCTGAACTTCTAAGCATCCTGCTTGATACCCTTCATGGTAGGGCTGCCTGCGGCAAAGCCGACTAATATCACGGTGACCAAACCAGAACCAGTATTGTTTCAATCATCTTCCTTTTCAGTTTGCTTTTGCTTTTTCTTCTCAGAGTTATTGTCTATCTAAGTGTAGGTAAACTTTGAGTTCAAAACATATGAGTTCAGCATGCCCCTCTCGGTCAGCTTATCCAACAATCGCTTCAAATTGATGATATCGTTCGTGTCATGTCCCACGTCCTTGTGGTAATGACAATTCTTGTTCTTGTTGCGATACTAAGCCGAGCCTCTCATCGGCTAGGGCTTTTCGAACTCAAACTTATCCTTAATATCCATCAAGATTTAGTAACAGTTTTTGGTGAACTCGTACCGTGGCTCGTATGCCTTAACCTTCTTTGATTTTGGTTGTTGATCATCCGCCACCCAGACTTCTTTTTGCTTGTTTCCTTCCTTTTTCTTCCCGGCCGAGTCTTGCTGAGAAGATGGCTTCTTCTCAGCTCCCTTGGCCGGCTGTTCTACCTTGGTGAGCGAACAAAATCAGCTGCTTCTATATAGGCCTCGGTTTCCCGCACAACGCCTATGTATGTCCAAACCTTTTTTTTACCAGATCAAACTTAAAACCATTATGCCTTAATCCCCGGAGAGATTCTGAGTATGCCATTTCATCCGGAAGATTCTTAATCTAAGCTTTTTCTTGGTTAAATCTCTGGACGTACGAACGCAACCCCTCATTCTTTCCTTGGACAATTGTAGCCAAGTTAAGACTGGTCTTTCTTGGGGGAATGTTGTATGAAAATTTTCCAAAAAACAGCATACTTAGAGTAGTGAAGCAATTGATGCACACAGCTGGCAGGCTGTTGAATCAGTCCTCCGCCACGCCCTTGAGGGTGGACGGGAAGCACCTACACCAAGTGGTATCATCAACACATTGCACGTACATCAGGTTTATATATGAAATGATGTGCTCCTCTGGGTTACTTGAGCCATCATAGACACCCACGAGTACACTCTTTACCTTTACAAGCTGAGGAGAGCTAAGAATCTCTTGAGAGAACGGAGGCGGCTTGTCTCCAAGATTAAGCAGACGCATTTTCCAATTAATGGTTTAAGGTTGTCCGGCCGGTCCGCCCAGGTATGGTACTTGGTCGAACGGCTAGCCGAACTGTCCATACTTTTGGAGGACATTAGGATTTTGCGGCAGAAAAGTATTAAAATTCCAAGGAATCTGATATTATACTGGTTGAATTGGTTGAACTGGAATGGGAGTTAGAGTACGAGCAGGTTTGGCTCCTGCTGATCTTGGCCGTGTTGGTATGTTGGGAAAGAGAGTGATTGAAGAGTTCATCCGGCATTGTGGGAATAGAGGCCGTGTCCGACTGAGCGGCCCGTTCCTGCCACTTGTGCCAGATGTACTCCCTGGCATCCCTCCAGCGTCGAGATGGCTCAGGATCCTCCCTTTGAGGTTGTCTTGTTTGTCACCTAGCCGACCGCGTTCTCTCAAGGAGCCTTGAAAGATTCGTTCGTGGCACCCTGAAAGACCTTCCATACAGCCGGCGAAAAGGGGTATTCCTAGCATCTTTAGCGTTTGTTGCCTTACTCTAATTTCTTCTTTGAGTACCATCCTCCACCCTTCTGGACGGCTGTCTGGAGGTGGACGTCCTCTTTTCTTCCAACTCCTTTCGAAGCTTATTCAGAGCGACCTTTAGGGAGGCAATAGTAACTGGTAGATCCTCGACCTCATGGAATGTGGCGATCAGAAGATCATTACAATTGATTGTTGTGGCTATATTCTCTACATGGTTGTCCTGACCAGGGAAAGGGCCAGGGCTGGCATTAGGTGTCTGACCGTCTATTGCCATTACAGACAAGTATCCCCACAGACGGTGCCAAATGTTTCGGTGTTTTTTTTGGAAACCCTCGGGACACTGGTCGTGTACTGCTAGCAACGAGACTTGGACACCTTCAAAACAACGAATATTCCAGTAACGGAATATTCGCCTTCGACGATCAAGTTAGTAACCGGAAATCGGAAAGGATAGAGAGAGAAAGTAGAGAGAAGCTGCAGCTTTTAGTGCTCTATTAAATGTTATGTCACAATCTACCCCTCCCATCATAAATGATTGGGGTATTTATAGGGGTGGAAAACTGTGCCCTTTAGGGTTTATACCCTAGAATGACGCGATTTGATTGGCGGCGCAATTAAGTAGCGACACGTGTCTAGGGGGTCAGTGCTGTTTTGCGGCTTTCTTGGGATTTGGGTCTTTTGAAGTAAGAAGGCCCTTTTCTCTCATTTCAGGTGCTCTTCTTGAGCTTGACACGCGTCATCTTCCCATAGGGACACGTGTCACCTTTTGATTGGGCCACTTGTCACTACGGGATTGGACCATGTGTAAGGGGTATTGTTACCCTAAACACCATCCACCTTCCCGTTTTTGTTGCCACCCTTGCTAAAAGGCCATCCCCTGGTCACTGGTGCTAGGCCTTCCTGACACCGACTAGCCCCCTACTCCCTCCCCCACCGATGCCGATCACTTGCAGCAGTGCCCGCTAAAATGCCATAAAAAACTCCATACCATCTTTCCACCTTATAGTTGAACATTACTGAACCACTCCGGCCGAAAACCTTCACCAGATGCCTATGTACCCTCCTCCACGTAGCCGCCACCCACCTTATCCGAAACCACCACCTCGAAACCCTTAAATCCCAAATTGAAAACCTAAAAATCAAAATCTAGGATTTCAATTTTGGGGGGTTTTTAATTTTAGGGTTTTGGCATTGTGGTTCATGGGGTGGAGATAGTAGGGGGAGGGGCGGTTTGGGTTCCTGTGCGGGGATGAGAGTTTGGACGTCGGCGGTGGGGAAAGGAGGGGTTTCCGACGGAGATGGCATGGGGAGGCGCCGACTAGGAGTGGCAGGGAAAGGGTGGTCGCAGGGGCTGACTGTGGTGGGTGGATTTATTTTTATTTTATTATTTTTTGATAGTTAAATGTATAGTTATTATTTAGAAATTAAAGAACCAAAATAGCCAATAAAATCCTGCCACGTGGCAATTTTTAGCCCTAATGACTAACGGAGTTCCCCGTTAGTCATTTGGGCATTTAGTGACATTTTTGATAAACTTCGGGGTATATGGTAAATTTTAAAAATTACACGGGTGTTTGGTGAATAAAATAATAACTCAGGGGTATTTGGTGAAATATCCGTAAAATATATATATGATACACAAAGTATAGAATAACTTACATCAATGATGGTATTATACGTAATGTTGTTTTCCAATACTTGATAGATCATTTCTAATGTTTGATAGAGCGCTGGTGCTGATAACGTGTTACTCCGTATAAAATAAAGAAAATTACTCCCTCCGTTACATATTACTCGCAACAAAGGGGTATTATTTGTAAGACATAAAATATTCCTTGTTGCGAATAATACATAACGGAGTAAGTATTAAACATAGAACAAAAGAGGAAGTTGTAGAGAGTATAATTGTTGGATCACTATCTTCATCAGGCAATGCCTACTATTTATACATATAAGTAAAATAACTCCCTAAAACAATGAAGAGTTGCATTTATGCAAAAGTTACAAAGTAGATGATAAAGCTAAGGGTGGTTACAAAGGGGTTACAAGGGAAGTAATTATTTTACGGGGCTACAGAAGTATAGTGGACATATATAAATAGATACTTTACAACAAATAATACTTTAATGGTGAGATTATTAACAATAAATTGATTAAAGGTGAAATAATTAAAATTAACTAGCTTAGGTCCCGTGCGTTAACAAATTTATTAAGAATACAAATTTTAATTAGTTTCATATGAATTATACAATTATTTACAAAAAGGAGATAGATTTAATTTTTTTTTTTTTAATATAAACAAAATAACTTTATTTTTTTAGGGCAATAACTTGAATTTTATACTTGTACTTAATTTTAATATAATATACATAAAATAACTTAAAATTTTATAACTAAACTATACATTAAAATATATTGAGGATACATATTAACTAAATATGGAAATAATATCTTAGTAGATACTTCGTATAATATTGTTAGAGAAGATTTGACAATAAAAAATTATTTAAAAAAAAAACCTTTTTGAAGGGAAAATTTTTAAGTAGAAATTTTTTAGGATAATTTGCCAATTACTACTGCAAGTTAATACCACTTTGTAAATTACTACCGTAAATTAAAAAATTTGTGAATTACTACCGCAAAAAATTTTAAGATGTTGCGATTACTACCAAACCCCATTAAACCCAACTATGACGTCATTATATCCCTTTAACCCGTGTTTGACCATGGTTAAGGGCTTTAACCATGGTTAAAGTAATATAATGACGTCATAGTTGGATTTAATGGGAGTTTGGTAGTAATCGCAACATCTTAAAAAATTTTGCGGTAGTAATTCACAACTTTTTTAATTTGCGGTAGTAATTTACAAAATACTATTAACTTGCGGTAGTAATTGGCAAATTTTCCAATTTTTTAATTAGAAAATGACATGTGTCACTTTTGATCTCCTTTTTAGTACCTGTATATAGTTTATTAATTGATAAATTATTGATTGATGATTTTTCCAGTAATAATTTCGAATTGAAGTGAATCATTATTTTACTGATTTTCCAGCTTAGAGAAACTTTTCCAGAAAAAGAAGCAAAGGACATCCTTCTTCCTTCCCTACTATTTGACCCTAAAAATGAAGATCAAAGTCAGAGAAAAGGATTTGGGCCATATTCAAACTTTCCTACAAATTCAATTCAATCACTAACTAGGTAAATAATCGTTGTCTTCAATTCTTTCATTGTTGTAACTTTTTCAAGTTTTCTTTTGATTTTTATTTATTTATTTTTAGATTGGAAAACTCAAATTAATTTTTTAGATTTGGGGATTTTAGTTGAATCCACTGAAATCCCATTTGATACGCTACTGTAAATTTGAAGAAATTTTTTCAATATTTTGTGTTTGTTGAATTTGTGGTTATGAGGAAGAATGTGAATCCTCATTCAAGCAGGTTTTTTAGTGATAAGAAATGGATTATACCATTTTTCGCGAGTTTACTCGTATCGATTACTCTATTATTAGCTAGTATATTTGGAATGTATTCGCCGAATATTGATGAGGATGTATCACAATTTGATGGTATGGAAGTTGGTAAGAAGTCTGAGGAGTGGACTGATTATTTTGTTGAAGACAATATAAGGAGATCATTAGCATTGAGTGGGAATTCAAAAAATGAACCACCTCGATTCGCTTATCTTATATCGGGTACTAAAGGTGATAGTCAGAGAATCATGAGAGTATTGCAAGCTGTTTACCATCCGCGAAATCAGTATATTTTGCATATGGATTTTGAAGCTCCACCTAGGGAAAGATTAGATTTGACAATGTCTGTTAAAAGTGATCCTACATTCCATCAAGTGGAGAATGTTCGAGTGATGGATAAATCAAATTTGGTGACGTATAAAGGACCAACAATGATTGCTTGCACTCTGCAAGCTATAGCCATTTTGCTAAGGGAAAGTTTGTACTGGGATTGGTTTATTAACCTCAGCGCCTCAGATTATCCTCTAATGACGCAAGATGGTTAGTTCCACAAACTTTGCCGTTACAGTTTTCTTATGGTCTTTACTCTGTAATGTCGTTTAAGAAGGCTTTATGCTCTTTTCTCATTTCTTGTTTTGTGACCCATGTGTTATTTCTCATCTCAACGTGTGACATGTTTTATACGGTTTGAATTTTAGCTTTGTTAGATGTAAAAGCTCATTGATGCGATTAATCTGAAGGAAGAAGGTGAATTGGCTTACTGTAGAGCCTCATAGTGGTTGATCTGATGTTATTTTAATTATTATTATTTTTTTTTCACGTGAATTGGGAGAAGAAAACCATAAGAAAAGTTGATGGATCTATACCTTGTTGATCTTTCATGTTTCTGGCTTTGTGAATGGGCTGTATATAAGTTGTTTATCGATACCAAATTGTGGCAATGAGTCAGTTTCGTTAACACAACCATCTTTCAAGAATTGTGCCTACCCAAAAGTATACTTGCACCTTCATGGCCTCAATTAGTATAACTTAGCTCCTCTAGCATGTTGAGTTTGAATACTGACAAGTGTATAGGATTAAAACCTATTATATATTGGAAAATCATTATAGATATATGTAATTTGTTAAATAAATTAGGCTTTAGGCTAGTTTATGACTATTTTGAATAATCACTTTTGGTTCATGTAGCCGACCCCACTATGGGATTAAGGCTTTGATTAATTAATTGAATATAAAACAAATAACAATAGAAAGTAGAACTTTTGTTATGGGATGGAGGGTACATATTGATAGGTATCTCAAGGAGTCAAGGATGTCTAGTATAAATGAGCAGGCATTTCCTTTAAATCGTCCTGTGTAGAAATAGCAATGATCTGTAAGGTCTATGATGCCATCACCTTTATTCTATTATTGTCAGATCTTAGAGCTTACTGCATAAAAGTCCTAAAAAAAATGCTTGGTGTTGTATAAATCTCATGGTAGTCTTGTGAGAAACTGAGGAATGGAAAACCCAAAAATACCATCACTGCTACCTTACAGGCCTTTTGGTTCCTAAAAAAGCCTTTACTTTATCCTATTCTATTGTTTTGTAGCCATTGGTAGGATTTATAATTTTATGCATTCTCTTTACATGGATTATTGATCTCAATCTAGATGTTAGAATATAAGTTAGCTATTTCGAATGTTATCTACTATCAATCCCAGCTTGATTATTTATATAAAAATATATGTAAAATTTAACTAATGCACAATTTTATATGGGATTACAGTGTAGTAGTTGATCTTCGGTTCAGGGATAGGCTGTGTGTTAGGGGACCTTCCAGTGTTGCCAACAATAGAGTTTTGACTGGTTATTATTAGTAGTTAGAAGTGGGGAAAATTTATACAATATGCTTGTATAATTTGATCACATCTTACTTAATGCTTCATAAAAGTGACGTCTGTCATTGTGTATTTGTTTAGGATCTTGCTTACAGCTTACCAGGCTCTATTCAAACTGTTGCTTTTATCCTGCAAGATTATTAGTAAAAGTAAACTTTGAAGAAAGAACATAGCATGGATGTAAATCTGCCTTCCATACCACAAATCCTGATCGTTTTTACAAATGTCTAGTATAGTACTTTTTCTTTCAGTTATGCTCTAGCTCATGTGTTGTCTGGCTTAATGAATATTCCTAATATATGCCTACAAGTTTCAGGAAGTAATGTGTTGCGAGGTTTAGGATATTTATTTCAGCTTTGGTACTTGTCAGTTAGTATCGGGTCTTTACTCTAAATTTTATCTTGTCTGGAACGTCAATCATTCGATTAATTCCTTCATCTATTTTCCTCTTTGTTTCGAGAGTTAATGATATGGTGGTGACCCTGGCTCTACTATTCTTGCATTTATTAGCAGCTGTATGCTTGATAATATAGACACCTAATATGCTTGATAATTTGGATTATTTGTTTTTCATATTAACCTTATCTGCTAAATTTACAGTTTTCAACACAAAGCGTATAATGTCATCTTATTTTTCGTCACACAGATATGCTTCATGTTTTCTCCAACTTGTCACGGAATCTGAACTTTATTGAGCATATGCAGATGGTAAATGGGTGGAAACTGTGAGTATGCTTCTACTGCAGACCTAAATTAGAAACTACTCTTTACTTGTATGCTAATTCATTTTGCTTCTACAGGAGCCAGAGGGCGAGGCCTATTGTTGTAGATCCTGGCCTCTACTTGTCCAAAAAATCTGATCTTCTTATGACTACCCAACGCCGATCACTTCCTACTGCTTTTAAGTTATTTACTGGTATGTCTAATCAGATTTCTGCATTTTCTTTATACTTTTACTTCATGTGTACACTTTGTAAACTGTTTTTCAGCTTTTTAACTTAGAAGGACCTTTTGAGATCAGAATCATGGATAATGACTGTTCTGAAACTGCATCTAGATTGCTAGATAATGTTGTGACTATATGCACATATCTCAAAGGATGATATGTATTAAAATACTTATAGTTAGAACTTAGTTATAGTAAAGCTGATCTGGACTGGATCACCCATACGAAATAGCTTGAAACCACGCTTGTTTACCAGTCTATCATGTGAAGCAAATTATTACCAGAAACCCGTAGCAAAACAGATGGAACTGGAATTGATCAAGACATAGCTAGATGTGATTCCTACCCATGTTTTAAATTATTATATATTGCTTTGAACATATTTTGATGCAAATAAAAAACAATATGTGAACCAAATCCAATAACGCCCCAAGCATAGGAGGCTTAAAAATCTTTGACTGAATTAAGCCCGCACACTAATCTGACTATATATATTACTCCCTCCGTTTTTTTATCGGCTAGAGATGAGATTGCGCGGAGTCTTAGATGGTTTAATAAAATTAGCTTATGGTCCCATGCAATGCACGATTAAAAAAAATGTATTTCAACAATTTTTTATAAATTGTTTGCTCTTTATAAATGATATGACAAAGGTATTAAAAAAATGCATCGTACTACATAGTAAACTTTAGGTTGTACATACCCATATGATATATAGAGTATAAAAAATTAATGCATTTCTTTTTTAATAATAATATTTTGCTTAAATTTTCTATATATATATATATATATATATATATATAGGTAAAGTTGGAAAATATTATACAAGTAGTGAATTAAAAATTTTCTAAGATAGTTTGAAAAAAAAAAAAGTAAATAAAAAATTGGCAGGAAATTATTTAATCAAATGTTGCCACGTGTCATTCTTTATTTGCCTTTAGTATATAGTTATTGATAAGATGTTAGTAGGGTAGATAAGGTTATTATTTTATTGAAAAGTAAAGTAGTGTGAGAGGGAGTAGGGACCTTTGAAAGAGTGATAAATGATAAAGTAAAAAAGAGTGGGGACATTAGTGGGTAAAGATATTAAATTGTAAGAGATTTCCAAAAATAGAACTCTAGTTTATAAAAAAAAACGGACGAAATAGTAACTCTAGCTTATAAAAAAAAAAAAAAAAAAAAAACCGAGGGAGTATGTATTAAATTTGCAGCTTTTTCCGCTAACAACGCACTTAGTAATTTCCAATCAAGCCGGTACAAATTTTGCATCGGTAAAAATTCATAATTTTTGCCCAAAGAGTGTAATAAAATATAATCACAAAATGCAAAACAAATCCTAAATCCACTAGTAAAGTGAAAAACAAATTGTAACTCGATTAGGATCCATATTATTAATTAATAAAGTAAACTTACTAAACATAGGGAAAAGCATGAAAATCGAAACAAGCACATGTAAAAACATGATAGCCAAAAGCTAAGCTAAATTCAAATTAAGTAGAGGAGAGTGTTTAAAACTATATGACAGAGGGCTTATTTATATAAATGGAGATTCCTAAGCGTAGTCAAGATCATGGGTGACATTTCATAGTATCACTCGACCCCAAATAGTCATTCAAATTTTACCATGGATTTGCATTGAAAGGATGCCCTCACTTCCACTCTTTTTGGAGTGTTGTTTCCTTGGTGAATAGGAGTGATATTAATTACTGAACGCAATATGGCACTACAACCACTTAGATCAAAGCCAAAGAAGCTATAAAAACTACCACAAGAAAACTGCCAACAAAAATGATACACGAAAAGTCCTCCAAGCATCCTAAACCTAGGCATCATAGTGTACAACCATCTTTGAACCCATTCTTTTGACCACCATCATTAAACTTATGATTGGAAGGGACATAACCATTGTGTTTGATGAAAAATCAATGGAAAAAGAAGGCTGTCATTTGACACTCCAATCTTTACTAAGCTGTGGAATAGCGTCATGGATATTCCTAATGTGAACCTAGAAAAAGAGTAGACGATTCAAGCTTAATAATCTGACTACATTGCTTGGTCAACTTTAGAAGCTTCATATATCTGGGAGGAATTAGCAATATAGCTCAAAATTTTTATATAGAAAAAGTGGTTCCTCATCACATATTGGAGGTGAAAAGGAATAGTTCATCATCAATAACTGACTTCTGCCTATATCAATATCTCTTCCTTTTCATCCCAAGAGATCTTTCCATCTAGCTTTGATCTCTCAAATATCTTTTAGGGTCATCACATGATACATTCAAATTTTTTAGGACATTCAGTCATCAGGTGACTGTACCCCTTGACTGTATATCCTATCTGCTCTTATATCTTATTTGGCCTGCCCTTCCTTGAAAAACTCCAAATTTTCAGTGTGCTCTTACCTTGTATGTGACTTATACAGCTAGTCAAGGCTCAAGAATTTTCCCAATGTACTCTTTTGTATCTTGTTACCTCTCCTTGGCTCCGTTAGGTTTTATTTTGGAGGTTAGAGAGTTAAGGGGTAATGTATAGGTGTGGAAACATGTTTATGAAAGAAAGCTTTATCTGAAATAACTGGACAGTGAAAAGCTGAAGAATTATGAATTGTTTGGAAGTCTGAATCAATTTTCATGACTGAGAATTCAATCAAAAACCTGTGTTTAAATCTGATGTGATTGAGTTATTTCAATGACTCAAATGCTTCATGTTCTATTATGAGAGTATGGGAGACTTGTGAGCCCCTTTGGAGAAAATTTGGAAAAGTGGATTGGGTTGTCATATCTCATATATGTTTGGTTTATCATATATATCGGTAAAAGTCAGAAATTGAAAATACCTGAACCAAACTTAAATAAATCAATGCTCCTTAATGGTTTATTGAATCAATTGCTATTGTTTAGGGTCAAAATAAGTGAAAAATGAAGTTAGTGTTTAACTGAAATAAACTGCAATCTGATTTTGCCCAACCTGTATGCTTCATCATTTTATACACATAATCAGAGACATGTCTTTGGTTTCCCTTCAACCCTTTCGCATCTCATTGTATATCATTTTATTTATCTATCTACTGATATGAGCTGTGGTGGTAGTTGGCTCAATGGAATTGCCTGTTTGACTGTTTGATCTTTTGAGCAAAGTTTCTTAGGTAGCTGTTTCATGGGAACAAAGTAGGGGGGGGGGGGGGGGGGGAAAAAAGCAATTGACTGTTTTCACTTTCTTACCCGTTGCAGGTTCAGCCTGGGTAGTTGTGACTCGATCTTTTGTGGAATATTGTATATGGGGATGGGACAATTTCCCTAGAACAGTTTTAATGTATTTCACTAATTTTATGTCTTCTCCTGAAAGTTATTTTCATACTGTAATTTGTAACAATGAGGATTTCCGTAGTACGGCAATAGGTCATGATCTTCATTATATTGCATGGGACAATCCACCAAAACAACACCCTCGCATTTTGTCCATGAAGGACTTTGATAAGATGGTAAAAAGCGGTGCACTATTTGCCCGCAAATTTGCTAGAAATGACCCTGTTTTGGACAAGATTGATAAAGAGCTTTTAGGTCGCGCAAACAGATTTCCCCCTGGTGCATGGTGTGTTGGAAACTCTTCTGGCGGGGCTGACCCCTGCTCATTGCGGGGTAACTATTCTGATTTTAAGCCAGGCCCTGGTGCTGCAAGGCTTCAGGAGCTTATGAACACATTAACGTCTGATGAATTTCAGAGTAAGCAATGTTCTTCAAAGTAATGAAGGCATTTCTCTGTAAAGTTTTTGTAATTTGTATCATATACATTCCAGAAGAATTCTGGTTGAGTGAGCAACAAAGGTATACAGGATCATCTTTTTTCTTGGAATAGCTTTGTCAGTTTTTTACTTTACTTTTTAGCAGTTTTTTGTCATCAACGGTTTTCTCAAAGAGAAATCCCTTTTAAGTTTTTTGTTTTATAATAAACTAATGATCTTTATTGCTTGTTTTTTAAGTAAGACTAAGTTAGGTTCCGTGCCATGCACGGTAATTTAAAATAATTGCTTTCCAAATTATCACTATATCAAATATGACTTTCGTAGGTTACGCGCGCGATGCGCGCGGTATGATTAGCCATTATAGGAAAGTTATGTAATCGAACCTCAGAGTTTACAAACTTGTAATGGGTATTTAACAATGGTGTAAAATTAATATTCGTCGATTAAATTATACATCAATAAGTCCTTCCTATATATATTACAATTATTTTTCTTACTTCATTGTTCTTGATATTAAATTTGCTCCGATAAAAGTGAGAGAGAGCTAAGCTAGTTGTTAAGTACATTAAGTAATTCAAAAATCCTTTATTAATCAAAAAATGATTTAAATATATAAATCAACAATTTTTTGTATAGTTACAATGGAACGATATTGAAACTTCTTCTTAAGAATCTGCTGAAATGATCTACCTTTAGCCATTATTGATTACAATAATCTCTCTGCAACCAAAATCAATTATCAATTAATAATAATTTAAAAACTCAAAGCTGATTAAAAATAAACAATTAATTAGAAAATAATAATCATTAAATTCCAAAAAAAATCATTTCGGATCGAAAATACAATATGAGGTACCCAGAGTTTTAGATTGGAAGTGGAAGATTACCTTGTACGTAAGAGACTCATCCTTAAACAAATGAATACACTTGTCTTTATCATTCATTCATCTCCATCTTAGGTGCTCTATAATGAGATTGAAAATTAGTATTACATAAGTAAATGATAAAATCTAAATATCATTTTGTGATAAGATCTTCATTGTTCACTGCTGTGGGCGTTCGTATTAGCTATTTAGTTATTAGTAATTGACTTATTCCTTTTACTGTTACTGCGTAGTGATGGTTAATTTTTGTTATACATAATTTCAATGGAGGGAAAAATTATGAAAATCCAATGGATGAACTTCGACAATAAAAGTGGTTGTACAATCAAAACACTCTCAACCATCAAATTATTCACCTCAATAATCAATTAACAACTAACAAAACTTAATTTCAAATTTCTCCTCTAATTCACGAAGAAGATGTCTTCTAACAAATGTAGTCTTTCCTAGCTAGCATATCCAAATTTGCTTACAACTCACTCAAAATAGTCAAAACACATACAATTATCGGCGATTCGGCACATCCGCTACTAAATTGCTATGTAAATCACAACCATTATTAGCTAAAATTAATCCTTAATAACATAAATTCCAACACATTGCACAATATGTCATTATATCATTAGATACCAATTACCAAATAACACAAAGCAACAAAATTTATCTACCTTCTCAACGACGTGAATGGCAACACCAACGACAATAATAACAAGATCATAATCGAAACACTTATCTACCATTGGTATTTGGTAGATAAAGCAGCAGAGTTTGAATTCGAAAATCGGTGACTCGGAAGCTCAACTCCGCGAGATTTGACGGAGTAACTCAGAGCTTTCTAGAAGGAACTGTATATTGTATGATAAGAATTTCTTGCAAAATTTGTTAATAAGCATACCTCCGTAATGAACAAGCTCAGCCTAAAACGATTGTAATTTCATAAATTACTAAATTTGCAAGAAAAGTTATTAGGTTCTGAATTATGAAGTGACGACAACAAATCAATCCTTCCTCCAAATTGTTTATTTATAATAAAAAAAAAAAACAATTAAAGCAATCAACCCAAAAATAATTACAATTTACAATTGTAAAATCAAGCCTAGATAAAATACCCAAAAAATTCAGAAACAAATTTACCAGATCATGTGTTTCTCTATAAATAAATCATAACTCCCAGAAATTTATAAAATTATAAACAAAAACGGAATAGAATAATTACCAATTCCACCATCACCAACATGAACAAGCTTGAAGCTTAGGTAATCAACAACAAGAATACAAATCGACTATAATCTTGATTTGGACAATCTATACCTAATGATTAATTACACCTAACAATCATCTACTGAAATAGAACGAAGGAGATCAAATATATATAAGATAAGATGATGAAAAATGAGATTGCTATTGAGAAGTCGGGTATTAAAGGAGGAAAGTGAATGAAATAAAAAAACGTTATTGAGGCTTGAGAGGAGAAGATGAATAATTAGGCAGAAATACACCGAGGAAAGAAAGGAAAGGTCAAAAATTCAAGTCAAAAGTATCAAAATATGAAATGGGGGTAAAAATGTAAATTAACATTTTCAGGGTTAAAGTGGTCTTCACACTATTCATAAGAGTTTTTTTCCACTTTTTATAAGGTAGAGATATATATATATATATATATATATAAGAGGGATCCGATGAGAATATGTCTATATGTGAGAATTCATACTTATATGAGAACTGATCTAAAGTTTAGAACATGTGAGTATAAATTTAGAACATGCGAGTTAAAATTTAGAACATGTGACTCAAATTATAATTTTGAACATATAAGTATAATTTGGAACATTTGTGTGACTACTATGTTTAGAACATCTGATTTAAGAATTAGAACAAGTGATTAAAAATTTATAAAATTTGCTTTATGAATTTTAAACATATGAGTAAAATTTAGAACATCTAATGTAAGATTATGAACACGTGAATAAAAATTTAGAATAAACTGATATAGAATATAGAAAGTGTGAGTAAAGAATTTAAAACATACGAATAAAAAAAAAAAAAAAAAGAACATGTGCCTTAAAATCTGGAACATATAATTAAAAATCTTAGAACACACGTTTTAAAATTCAGAACATATAAGTTAAAATCTTGGAACAAGTTATTTAAAATTTATGACATCAAACTTAACTAATTTATGTTTTAGAACATTTGAGTACTACATTAGAACATTTGATTTGATTTAGAATACCTAAGGAAAAGTTTAGAATATCAGATTTATAATTTAGAACACACGAGTAAAAATTTAGAACATAAAAAGTGTTCTTACATAAGAAAAATTCTCACGAGAGCATATATATATTCGAAGCGTGTCCTTGTTAAACTCGGCTTTATTGGCAAAACAATGTTGGCGTATCCATCAGCACCCCCAGCTTTTAGTTTCGAGAGATCTACGGTCCAAGTATCCTTTCCTTGGTTCGCTTCGCCCTGGGGGCGTTTCCAGGTCATCGTGGGGATGTCGGGGTCTCTTGGAGGGTATGTCTACTTTATCTACTGGGTTAGCTTGGAAAGTAGGTTCTGGGTCTAAGGTTCGTATTTTGGAGGATAATTGGGTTCCAGGTGGCCTAATTACCTTCAAGGCTTCGCCTGTTGAGTCGTCCTTGCCGACTCATGTTTCTTCTATTATTAATCCACGTTCTAACGCGTGGGATACTTCCTCGGTTCACTTGCTGTTTGATTCCTGTTCCGCGCAGAGGATCTTTTCCTTGGAACGGCCTTCCAGTGTTATGGATGATTTTGTCTACTGGAAATTTACAAAGGATGGGAATTTTTCTACTAAGACTGCGTACGCCTCGCTGGTCCGTCAGTCAATAGTTTCTGTGGCTAGTGCTCCAGCTCCTGATATTTGGTGGAAGCAGTTTTGGGGAATCCACTTGCTCCCCAAGTTTAAAACTTTTGTCTGGAATTTGTTGCATGATGCTTTGCCTCTCACAAACCATCTTTATCAGAGGGGGATACCTGTTTCTCCTGTCTGTGTTTTTTGTCATTACAATTGCGAGTCTACTTCCCACTTGTTTAGGGATTGCGAGTTTGTCTCCGATCTTTTGGTGAATGGTCCTCTGCTCCTTTCTCGGGCTTTGATGCAAGACAAACCTTTTAAACCTTGGTTCATTGATATGGTTGCAAACTTCAGAAAAGTCAAGAATTGGCCTAGTTTATCCTATTTTATTTCCTTCATGTGGGCTGTTTGGATCTCGCGTAATCATAAGGTCTTTCGTCATGCTGTGACTTCCCCTTCTATGATTTTGCACCTTGCCGCAGAATGGGTCTCTCGGGGGGAGGAGGCATTGGCCCTCTCCGAGTTTGCAGCCTCGCCTGTCGCTCTCGTTTGGTTTCTTCTTTGTCTCTTATGACAGGATGGATTCAGGGGCATGATTCTCAGGTTCTGGATTGTTGCCTTTTACTTGATGGTGCCGAGAACTGTAATGATTATACTGCGGGGGCAGGTTGGGTCTTTCGGGATCTTCAGTCGGAACATGTGTTGGGGGGTGGCTTAAGGGCCACTAGAGCGGCCTCAGCCTTGCAGGCCAAACTTCAAGCTTGCTTGTGGGCGTTTAGGGCGGCCAGACGTAAAAGTTTTGTTCGTTTGCACGTCTACACGGATTGCACTCAGGTGGTTTCCCTCCTAACGAGGAAATCTGTGGATGATATCTCTTGTGTTTGGCTTCTTGGTGCTATCAGGAATGAGATAAGTCATCTTTCAGCTTGTAGGATTCAGAGAGTTCCGCGGTGCTGGGTTTTACCGGCTCATTGGCTTGCGGGTCAAGCCCGTCATCGTGCTTCTTTTTCTCGGTCTTTTTTATTAGTTTTTTTTTATTAGTTCTCTTTGTCAAAAAAAAAAAAAAAAAAAAAACTTTTTTCTTGATCCTTCTAGCTTTCGATTTCTTTCAGCTCCAACCTTATTATTGCCCTACCTTCCATTAAACTAGCGTTATGTGCATGCAATATGTTTTAAAGCAAGTAAGATAACATTGTATTAAGAAATTCATATTTATATCATAAAATATAGTATAGTATTTTTTAAACAAATAGGATGATAATTTTAGTCCTAGAAAAATGCTAAGGAGTGGCAGTTAGACTTAGACACGTCGAAAATGAAAAATAATACAAGTAAAATAAAGGGCATCTATAACGAACACTCGTAGACTAGTGGTGTTTTGGGGTTTTTTGTGTCTCTCGGGAGAGTTATAGCTCAAGACTGGATTCCGCAAGGTCGCCTGTACCTGCAAAGCAAACGGAGCACCGAATGGTCGGTGGTCCGCCTCCAAAGATTAAGTTAGTACGGTATTCGGAGTAAAACCTGCGGAAATAAAGTTATCTGCTTGGATTCCAAGCTCAGGTGCTGTCTGTTTCTTGAGAACGATAGCTCTGTAATTAATGTCGATGTGACGTTCCTTCATAAATGAGGGAAATATCCCTATTTATAGGGTCTTTTGGGGAAGTGTGCCTTCCCTAGGGTTTGATGACCTAGGGATTAGGGCACGCCGTTTTGCGCCTCCTCAAAGTCTGGGCCTTTGAAGGCCGCCATTTCAGAAATGATATCTGAGTGTTGACTTCTGAACTGTTGACTCGTTCCTTTCAAGCATCCGACAGCCGTCCGCTAGTCTGTCTGTAAACAAAGGTTCAAGCTTCTTTAACCGTCTCCCATTACTTTAGAAAGGTAACCGCTTGTTTCCTTCTCTCTTTTTTATTTTCTTCTCTTTTTTTTGTTTTTCGAAAATGGTTTCCCAAATGCACACGGCATGACATAGGATAGTGACCAGCCAGTCACCGGGGACGGCTGAGTCTAGAACTAGCGGTGCCGCATGCTTGCTCGTGGACCCTTCTTAACGAACTTCCCCGAATCCGACCGTTTCTGTGTCTGTGCAGGACACCATGGCCAGAACCAAAAGAAGGGCCAGACAGTATAACTCGGATGGTTCTTTCTACCATTCGAACGGGTCCACAGTATATTCAGACGGCTCCATTAAGGCGCCTGTCAATCAGCTTCGAGATCATCCTCCAAGCCCTTCTTCTGACCCCCCCTCCAACTCCTACTTATTACCACTCCCAAACCTTAAGTAGTACCCCCAACGATTCTATTTTATGGGCGGCTGAAATCCGTCGGCACCCGGGCCTTCTGGACAGGCGCCGGAGGAGGGGCTGAGGGAGGACCCTGCTGGCACCAGCCGACAGTCCCTCAGCTCTGGCGAAAGCTCTGATGACGACTCAGCCTCGTCATCTTCTGTTAGTGACTCCGATAACTCGGAGGAGGCACGAGCTAAAATAAGCACGACAAGGGAGTCCTTGTCTGTGGAAAGGGGTGAGGGCTGGGCCGAGCCGCATGCTACTCACCGTCGGGAGCGTGCTCCCTATTATCATCACATTCCCGAGGGCAGGCGGGACGCAATGAAAGCTGACCTGCCCAAGTTCAGATTTAAGCATGTCATGGGGCATAGCTTTCTTCTCTCTGTGCGGGATGCCGTATATACGGTCACCTGGCCAAAATTGGCCAGCTACCATGATAAATGTTTTGGTTGCTATGAGGCAACTATTCAGGCGGGTCTATGCTTCCCTCTCCATCCGGTAGTGGAGAGAATTCTTGATGGATACCAACTAGGTATCTGGCAACTGGTCCCGAACTCCTGGATTAACATAATCGGGTATGTTGCCACAGGTGAAATTCTGGAGGTGGATCCCAACTTTGAGGCGTTCGCCCACATGCACTACTTAAGCTGAGTGCCGAAAGTAGGTGGCGAAGGCTGGTACACCTTGACCACCTACTTGGGGTACATGATGGCAATTGGGAAGGAGTCCAAGTGGAAGGATTGGAGGACTAAGTTTTACATTGTCCATTCCCCCGACCGCCGCCTGAACGATAAATATAACAGGTGGAATAATGATCCGCCCCTCCTGGCTGGAAAGAAAGCCCTGCCGCCTCTCCCTAGGCGAGCCCAGGAGGAGATCTTTGACAAAGGTCTGTTCCAGTTGTTCGTCCGGACAAACGAATAGACGGGGAGAAAGAAGTTACCCCCCAAAGTTACATTCCCCGTTATGAATGGCTTTCGGACGGGGTGTACTTGGCCGCCTGCGGGCTGAGTATAGAGATGCCGAGAGGTAGTCGGCCGTTTGAAATTTTGTAATGCCTTAGCTATTTTCAAAGTTTGCTTGCAGATTTCTCACTCATGTTTCTTTGTGCAGACAAAGCTATGGAGAAGCTCTCGGCCTCCAAGAAGCCGGCTGCAGCCTCTGTAGCAATGTACCATTCGAACGTTCTCAAATGGACGAAAAAAGAACAAAAAGCAGGCGGAATTCCCAAGGTAAAAGTCCACCTTACTTGACTTTGTCAAGATTTCTTATCTGTCCGCAAGGTTTCTGACTATTCTATATTGATGTAGGGTGGTTCCACCAAGCCTTCCCCCTCCGAACCATCCGACTCTAAAGTGCAGAAACTTGGGGTTGGAGATGTGGGCGCCTTTAGCAAGAAGAGGAAACATATCGCCCACAAGCCAAAGAAAGGAGCTGACGGCTCCCGTCTCGAAGCTGATAGGGGGATCAGCAAGTCGGATGCCCAACGGGTATCAAAGAGTGGCAAGCCACTCAACTCTGTTGCCGGTTCAGCAAGAGACGGGAAGAAGCCCGTCACGGAGGATGAGGAGCAGCTGGATGGTGAGGCTACTTCCCCTTGATATTTTTGCAAAGATGTAGACCATTTAGCCTTTCATTAACTTGTATTTTTGACCTCTGCAGCTCCTGCTCAGAGGCCGACTGTCGTTTAGATGGCTAAGGAAATGCTACGGGCACTCGACCTAGAGGACAAGGCGTCTGTCTAAGGAGTCGACACCCTGAACTTGGATGACATCTTAGGGATCCTCTGCGAGGTAGCGACTTGGTAAATTTTTTTTACAAGTTATAGTTATATCCACCATTTGCCCCTTTAACCGGATGCAGGCCATGCTGCACGTTCAAGGGCTTAAGAAGCCAATCCTGGATAAGTCCAAAGAGGTAACGGCTGCTAATGCCCGGGCCGCCTCCGCTTTAGACAGAGCTCTATTTGAAATTGCTCAAAATGAGTTATTGACACTTGATATGATGTATTCCCAAGCTGATGCAAACCTGCAGGTGAAAAACACTTAGAGGCAGCTCGGATGAGGATCAACGAGCTTAAGGCCGAAATCAAGGGCCTTAAGGAAAAAATTGAGCCCTTGGACGGGGCCAAGCATGAGGCCGAGAGGGCCAAGCAGAGGGTGGGCCGCCTGGAGCAGCGTCTAGATAACCAGGAGAAGCAGCTCCGTGCCAAGTACAAGGCTTGAAACGAGGAGGAGAAGGAGGCCCTTGTCAAGAAGATGATGGATGACAACGAGGCCATCATGCGGATGACATGGCAAGCGGCTCAGCCGGGTGCCGACTATGATACTTGGAAATCCAAGTTTGATCAAGCCAATAGTGATTTTTATGCCCAACTCCTTCAGCAGGCGGAGGATGAGGCAGCCAAGGCCGCTGATGAGGCATTGGCTGTCCAGAGATTCCTCTAGGGATGAGCAGGAGGATGAGGAGGAGGAAAAAGACGATGAGCAGCCGACTGGTCGGAACAAAGAGGCGGCTGCCAACAATGAGAACCTCTCCCCTGCTACTTAAGCTTTTATATTTCTTTTTCTGCGGCCGAATGGCCAAGTATTCTGCTTTTCTGGCCTGCGTGCCGAGTAATCATGTGTCTTTACCGACCAAGGGGTCGGGTAATTTAACAATTTATGGCTCTGCCATCTAACAATCACAGTTGTCTATTTTGACGGCTGTTTTATTTAATTAAGCAACATCCGGTCGTTTGACCGGCTTTATTCATGTTGGTGTTTATGCTTTAAAAATTTTCAAAGCTTTCAATTTTTATGCATAGAATTTTTGGCTAAGTATTTTAACCTGTATAGTATGCGAATGTTCTTGCCCCTGGCCGGATGTCGTTTGGTTTCAGTTGCATGGATTGATTGACTTAGAAATTTTTATACTTTAAAAAGTATGTATGGTTTCTGAGTCAATCAATCACTATGGTGATTGCCCCGAACCAAGCGACAGACGGCCATATAGAGCAGATAGTTTCTTAAATGCATCCAGCCAAAGGCCTCGAGTAGTATGGAAAAATTGCTAAGTTTTTTAACTTAACATTTTAATTAAAAACGAATTGGTCCGCCTGCCTTGCCCCATAACAAGGACAGGCAGTAAGGTAGCCACTAATTCTGAAATAGTAGCTGTCATCCGTCTGTACTAGAACAGCCAAAAAACTCGGTGCTTTTTAGATTTCAATTTAGATTAAATCAAATGACTGCGAGCGCTGCCTTAGCGCATTCGATAGGGCCGCTTGTTGTATTCGTAGAGAAATGTGCCGCCCAAAATGGGAGATGCTTCTCCTCGATGAATTCTCCCGAAAGGACGTCGCCGGTTGTCTGACTCATGTTGGAACAGACAGTCGTACTCATGTTGGAGCAGATGGTGTTTTAAATAATGTTCATCCGGCCATTGGCCTCGTTTAAAGAATTAAATAGCCACTAAGTCATTGACTTAGCTTTAAATAAAGAATGGTTAGCTGCTAAGGTATTATCTTAGCTTAAGGATAGATTTTAGGACTAATGTTTCGGTGCAGTCGGGTCCTTTCTTGGGTGTCTTCTGTTGGGGCAGACAGTCCCTAAATTATATTAAGTTTAAGAGTGTGCTTAGCCGTCTCCACATTGTGCAGGCGGTAGCTCGTAGAATCTCGACGTTGGCCGTCTGCATATTGTGCAGGCGATACTCTAACGTCGTCATTAGTAAAAGAAATTTAGTCCGCCTTTACGTTGTACAGGCGGTACCATAGAGGGTAAGTAGGACCTGCCAGCACATAGTGCAGGAAACGTCCTTCATTTTTGTGAGCATGGTCCTTCTGCACTTTGTGCAGTTGGTGCTTAAAATAAAGAAAATAAAGACAAGTATGAAATGAAGGCAAATTTTCATTAACAAGTCAAAAACTTTACAAAATTTCAGAAGTAATACTTCTTCAGGTTATCTACATTCCAAATTCTGGGTAGCCTCCTGCCGTCTGGTGTTTCCAGGTGGTAGGTGCCTCTTACTTCTTCATAAATTCGGTAGGGGCCTTCCCAATTTGGGGTTAACTTCCCTTGTTTATTCGCCCTACCGACTGCCTCCCTTTTCCGTAACACAAAGTCCCCTACTTTTAGAGGGCGCTTGTGTACTCTTTTGTTGTAAGCTCGAGTCATTCTCAGACGGTCGATCTCATGGCGCAAGATAACATTTCCCTTGCGCTTTGGGAGTGATTCCAATGCCAGGCGCATGGCCTCCCAATTTGCCTCTTCATCATATAGCATAATACGAAGAGTTGGCTCATAGTGTTCAATAGGCAAGACAACTTCTGCCCCATACACCATGAGTAATGGTGTTTCTCCAGTCGCCCCTTTTGATGTTGTTCTAATGGCCCATAGGACGTGTGGTAATTCATCCGCCCATAGGCCGCTAGCTCTCTCAATTTTCTTTTTTATGCCATCTGAGATTAACTTGTTGAAGGCTTCAACTTGGCCGTTTGCTTGGGGTCGGCCGACTGATGCAAAATAATTGGAGATCCCTTGATCTCCCAACCAAGTCTTCAGGTGAAGGGTCTCAAACTGAGGACCATTGTCAAAAACCATAGACATAGGCACCCCGAAACGGGTGGTGATATTCTTCTAGATGAAGGAAATGACGTCCTTTGTCTTGATGTTTTTGACCGCCTTTGCCTCTACCCATTTGGTAAAGTAATCCACAACCACTAAGATGTAATGTTCGTCACCTAGAGCAGTCGTATATGGGCCCAGAATGTCCATGCCCCATTTAGCAAACGGCAGAGGACTATGGATGGCCATCTGGTCAGTGGCCGGACGATGGATCAGCTTGCCAAATTTTTGACACTTGTCACATTTTTTAACCATCTCCATAGCATCCGACTCCAGGGTAGGCCAAAAGTAATGCCCCCTGGCCCTGACAGCTAAGGATCTGTCGCCTACATGAGAGGCACATTATCCGGCATGCAATTCTTCGAGGATTTCTTGCCCCTTTTCTGGGGTCACACACTTCAAAAGAGGCTTCAGGAAACCTACTTTGAAGAGCTCTCCTTGCCTTATCTCAAAGCTTGCAGCCCGTTTCTTCAGCACGGCCGCCTCTTGAGGTGATTCTCGGAGGGTGCCGTTTGTTAGGTATGTCTGGATGCCGTCCATCCAGGTAGAGCTTCGTTCAAGCACTCCAATGGGGTCTTCATAAGATATACTTCTTTTTTCCATGACCTCCCAGACTGACTGAGGCGTTTCACAGGAGGCGGATGAGGCCAACTTGGACATAGCATCCGCCTGATTGTTTTTTTGTTTTATCTGGGCACTTTGCTTAAATTGAAGTCTTCAAGTGTCCCAGCTTCAGCCTTTACCACCTGCAAGTATTTGATCATAACCGGATGGGTGGCCTCACAGACACCATTGTACTGGCTTATGACCAATTGTGAGTTAGAGCACGCGTCAATTCTTGTTGCCCCTGCCGCCTTGCACATCCGGATGCCGGCTAGCAGGGCTTCATACTCGGCCTCATTGTTTGAGGCCTGGAACTTAAATTTTAGTGCATATTCATATTTGTCCCCCTCAGGAGATTGACAAATTACGCCTGCACCACAGCCGTTCATCGTGGAGCTTCCGTCCACATACACTTTCCAAACCTGATTGATATGGTCCGGCTCAGCCGGCCTTGTCATTTCAATAATAAAGTTAGTGTATGCTTGCCCCTTTATTACCTTCCTTAATTCGAAAGTGATTTTCAGTCTCTGTAACTCAATGGCCCATTTGAGCATTCGACCAGAAGACTCCAGAGTTGTCATTGGCTGCTTGATCGGTTGGTCAGTGTAGACCGTGACCGGATGTGCCAAGAAGTAAGGTTTCAACTTCTTGACAGCCATGTAAAGGGCGAGACCAAACTTTTCAACCATGGGGTACCGAAGCTCTGCGTTTCTAAGAACGTGGCTAATGAAGTAGACTGAGAGCTGGATGCCGTCTCTTTCAGCTATTAGGACAGCACTGAGGGCATGATCTGAAACGACCAGATACATATAGAGCACCTCTTTTGGAAAGCAACTAACCAACCTTGGCAAAGAGTGCAGATGCGTTTTCAGCTTTTGGAAGGCGGCTTCAGCATCATCCCCCCATTCAAATCTAGTCTTCTTCCTGATCGCCTGGAAGAAGTAGAGGCACTTGTCGCCTGACCGACTGAGAAATCTTCCCAAAGCTGTCAGACAACTTGTTAATTTTTGGACTTCCTTCATAGAACGAGGCGACAACATGTTGATTACCGCCTGTATTTTTCCAAGGTTGGTCTCTATCCCCCTTTGGTCAATTAAGAATCCGAGAAAATTCCCAGATTCAACACCAAAGACACACTTTTTTGGATTAAGCATGACCTTGTGCCGCTTGAGTGTGGCGAATGTTTCCCGGAGGTCAGACAGGTGATCTGCCTGCTGTTTGGATTTGACTATCATATCGTCAATGTACGCTTCTACATTCCTCCCAATTTGATTAATGAAGACTGTATTAATCATGCGTTGAAAAGTAGCAGGCGTATTCTTCAAACCAAACGACATCACATTATAACAGAATAACCCCTGATCAGTGACGAACGCCGTCTTTTCTTGATCCTTTTTCCACAGGGGAATCTGATGAAAGCCTGAATAGGCGTCCATAAAGCTCATCAAGGCATGTCCGGATGTAGAGTCGACCAGACTGTTGATCTTTGGAAGTAGATAACTATACTTCGAACATGCTCTGTTTAAGTCAGTGTAATCTACACATATGCTCCAGGTACCATTCGGCTTCTTTACAAGCACAACATTTGCAACCCATTCAAGGAAGTTACATGGTCGAATGAACCCAGCGTCTAACAGCTTTTTAACTCCGGCGGCTACTGCCTGGCTTCTTTCCTTGCCATGGTTTCTTTTCTTTTGCCGAATCGGCTTCTTTTTTGGAACCACAGCGAGTTTGTGGACAACAAGATCCGGGCTGATGCCTGGCATCTCTTCCACTTCAAAGACAAAAATGTCTTTGAGTTCTTTCAGCAGTTGGTGCAAGCTTGCGCCCAACTTAGCAAAAGCAGCCGTCCCCACCTTAACAGTTCGCTCGAGGCGACTATCGTCTAGAGGAATATCAATGTGCTCAGTAGCCGGCTAGGGACGGAGGTCGTCTGACCGTTCCCAGGTCAGTGATTGCTATTGCTTTTCTTTTTTGACCACCACCAGCGGATTAGGCTTTTGTTTCTTAACGGCTGGAGGGACCGGATGGTCATCCTTGATTTCATCAAGGTCTATTGGCTCTTTGCCCTGACCGGCTGCAGCAGCCGCGGCCTTGACATCCGAGAGATAACATTCTCGAGCCGTCTTCTGATCCTCGTTTAGGGAGCCAACAGTCCCATCATCCTTCTCATACTTGACAAGCATGAGAGCAGGAATGATGATTGCCTTGCACTCATTAAGAGTGGGTCGGCCAAGGATGAGATTGTAGGCAGTCAGCTCCTCGACCACCAGGTACCGGATGGTCATGTGCCGACCGCTACCTTTTTCCCCCAATCGGATGGGCGAATCAAAGCGTCCGACTGGATGCATAACTCCTCCCCCAAAACCCACAAGGGGGTGGGAGACATCCATCATACTATCCGGCCTGTATTTTAGGTTGGATAGACATTTGTAGCTAATGATGTCGGAGGAGCTTCCCGTGTCAATTAAGATGCGACCAACCAATTGGTTGGCCACTTTGCATTCTATGACCACAAGGTCATCATGCGGCCGACGGACTTTGCCTCTGTTCTTTTCCTTTTCGGTGATGATGACTTCAGGGAAGGCAGATGTGCTGGCCGCCTTTCCCTCATCAACAGAGTGGACCATCTTTCTCAGATGGTCCTTGTTGCCCCGGATGGTTGGACCACCACCGGCTAATCCGCCTGCTATCATATAAACCGGTTCCTCATCCGTTTTAGAGCTGATAGCAGGCTGGGGTGTCTTTTTTCTCGACTTCCAAATAGTCGATTTTGAAGCCACTTTGGACTTCACATAGGATTTCAGCGCTCCTTTGTCGGCCAGACGGTCAAGCACCCGCTTGAGGCTGAAGCAGTCGTTGGTGTCATGGCCGACATCCTCATGGTAGTGAGAGTGTTTATTTTTGTTTCGATTTTCTACGGAACCTTTCATAGGAGTCGGCTTCTCAAGAGTTAGCCGATCCCTAATCTCCATGAGGATGGAGTAGTTGTCCTTGTGGAACTCGTACCTTGGAACGTACAGCTTCCACTCTTTCCTTATCTTCTAAGCCGGCTGATCAGAGTTATCAACTGCCCAGATCTGAGTTTTCTTTTTGCTCTCTTCTGGTTTTAGAGACGGCTGAGCAGGCCGACTCTCTTTTTGTCGGTCAGACTTCTTAGAGTTCGACTGCTTATTTGAGGAGCAGAGCTTGGTCACCTATATATAAGTGTCCGCCTCCATAAGGGCTCCTTGGAGGGTGAAGATTTTCTTGCGGCCGAGTTCGAACTTGAAAGTCTACACGCCCTTCAGACCTTTGAAAAATTCTGTAAAAGCCACTTCGTCAGACAATCCTTGGATCTGGATTCTAACCAGATTGAACCGCCTGACGTATGATCGCATCCCTTCTCTATCTCCCTGCTGCACATGGCCTAGATCAAGGCTCGTTTTCTTTGCAGGGATGTTCATAGAGAAGTTAGAAGCAAACAAGAACACAAGCGTCTTGAAGCTGTTTATGCATCCAGCAGGCAAATTGCCAAACCACTGCTAGGCTATGCCCTTCAGGGTGGCTGGGAAGCATCGACACCAGGCGGCATCATCCAACCCTTGTAAGTACATAAGGTGAGTGTATGCCAAGAGGTGGTCTTCAGGGTTGGAGGTACCATCGTAGGTTCCAATAATGACATTTTTAACCTTGGCCGGCTGTTCGGCCTCGGCTATTTCCGTGGAGAATGCAGAGGGCTGCTCCCCAAGGTTTTGTAGCCGAAGCTGCCAGTCCAAAGGCTGATAGTTATATGCCGCCTGTCCTCCAAAGAAAGCAAGCTGGATGTAAGGCAAAGCGGGCGGTCTATATGGTGGCTGTGCCACATACTACGCCGAATTAATCAGGTGAGGCCCCGATTGTATGAGGGGGCCGCTTGAGGGAGTCCCCGGTACTGAAGGGGAATTCCTTACCGAGGTGTTTTGAAAACTGTCGTGATAAGTCGACGTTGAAGCTGACTCCGACAGCTACTGATTCCTTAGCTGGTCGATGTACTCACGAGCATCAGGAAATGATTTTTCGCTACCATCCGGCTGTACATGCCGGATGGCCTTTCTTGTCACCGTTTCAGGGAAACGGTGTCTCGACAGATCAAACTGAGGCCGAGCCTTCTTCTTTGGAGAAGGGTGAGGAGTCGGTTGTCGATCCCGGACCGACTTCTGTTGTCCAGATTTGGCAGGCCTTGTGGCCGACTGCTCCTTTCTAGGGGCAGTCGTCCGCTTGTTGATTAGTCCCTTAATTTCACCCTTAAGGCTACTCATGAACTGCATGAGCTCGTCACGGGTGACTGAGGCTTATCCTGCCGCATGGGAGGCATTAGTCGGATGCCCTATGGACTTACTTGAGGGTCCAGGGGGCCTACTAGTACCCGCTTGGTTAGCATTGCGCTCCCGCCTGTCTTTCTGACGGAGGCGTTTAGAGATGAGTGACCCGTTTGGGGCCACATAGGTTTCGACATCTGCGTCATCACCCGAGTCATGGTCCGTCTGAACCTGTATTTCTTCCAGAGGCCGACTGGTCTCTAGAGGCAGCATAAAATTTTCTTGGGAAGCCTTCTTAGAGGTAGTCTCCCCACAGACGGCGCCAAATGTTTTGGGGTTTTTTGTGTCTCTTGGGAGAGTTATAGCTCAAGACTGAATTTCGCAAGGTCGCGTGTACCTGCAAAGCAAATGGAGCATTGAATGGTCGGTGGTCCGCCTCTGAAGAGTAAGTTAGTACGGTATTCGAAGTAAAACGTGTGAAAATAAAGTTATCTACTTGGATTCCAAGCTCAGGTGCTATCTGTTTCTTGAGAACGACAGCTTTGTAATTAATGTCGATGTGACGTCCCGTCATAAATGAGGGAAATATCCTTATTTACAGGGTCTTTTTGGGAAGTGTGCCCTCCTTAGGGTTTAATGAACTAGGGATTAGGGCACGCCATTTTGCGGCGCCTCAAATTTTTGGACTTTGAAGGCTGCCATTTCAGAATTAATATCTGAGTGACACGTGTCGCACATCCTGAGAGGCCATTTGGGCATCTCCCAGGGCAACACGTGTCGCTCTCTTATTAGTCTACTTGGGATCATTAAATACCCTAAATCAGGGTTTGTATTTGCCTGACACGTGTCACCATCTAGAAGGTCCAAGCTGGCACCCCTTCTAGTGACACATGTCAGACTCTAGTTGGGCCACTTAACCGGGTATAAAATACCCAAAACAGGTGGTAAGAAAGAGGCAAGGTTTCAACATCTAGCAACTAGAGACATAAATGGCTCTAGCTGGAGGTATCCTTGTAATTTCACCAATTATTTAAAAATAAAGGCAAATGAGAGAGGGTCACGTGGGTGTAACGGTAAACGGAGTAAGAGGAATGAGGTGAAAAAGAGAGGAAGAGAAGGTTTTCCGTAGAAAAGGAGCTGAACGAGGCCAATGGAGGAGTAGAATAGAGGAGTAAGGAATATGATTGATGGAGATTGGCCGGCAATGGAGGAGGAGAATGTTCGCGTCAAGCGTCAACTAGATCTTGTAAGTCGTTGGCATTTCCTTCAATTAGAATTTATACTTTGGAATTTTTAGTTGCTCCCAAATCTGCAAAATTGTAAGTGAATGTGAATGTGCCTCGATTAGATGACCAGTACTAGGTGATATGAGTATTGGGTAGTTAGTAAATGCTATTTATTTCAGTGAATCTGTGTTGCATTGTTTTGTTGGTAATTTCTTTCTCTTTACAATGAGTGTGCTGAATTTTGTCTTAATAAATTGACTATGTTGCTTCTTTTGATAAATGCTGGTTTAAAATTGAAAGTCTGGATTATCTCCTTTGGAGAGAGATGGAAAATTGATAACCGATTGACATTGTAAGTGAATGTAGTTGTTGTTGGTAAAGTTTGGTAGTTTGTTTGTAATTTTTTTTCTTTTACAAATGATATAGTATACTAATATGTTATTTTGGTATTTTTTTTTTCAAGATAATTGTTCGTTAGGAAAGGATTGAATTAGTTACCTGTAAATGTAATGTATGTAGAACATTGATTTGGTTGAAAAATTACATTTGGAAAATGATGTTGGTTGTTGTTTTGATGATGACGAGTTGCGTGACAATGATGTTGAGGTTGACGAGGTGTTGGTTGAAGATGGTGATGATGAGGATGAATGTATGATCACTGGTTTTATTGAAGGTGGTGAAGAGGATGACTGTATGATTACTGGTGGTACTCATTTAGGGGAAAATGTTCTGGATGGGGATGATGGTGGTTGTCCTGCCATGAAAGTGGATGCACCTGCAGTTGGAATGGTGTTTTCCACTTGGGATGAACTGTATATTTACTATAGGAGTACGGGAAAAAAGAAGTATTTGGTGTGGTGTGCTGGTGGCAGGATGCCTAAAAAGGATGGGTCATCATAAAAAAAAATGTCTGCAACTATGTGTTTAAGTGTGAGGCCTATGGCACAACAAAGTATAAGAGTGTAGTAAATGGCAAGAGGGTGGCTGTGAGTCACGACCCTTTGGTCAAAAGAAAGTCTAAGAAGTGTGAGTGTCCTGTTGTTTTGTATGCGTCAATGAATGAGTTTGGTGAAAGGAAGGTGGTTAATGTAAATAACAGTCATAACCAAAAAGTGGAACCCCAGGACTCAAATCTCATTACAATGTACAAAAAAGACAAAATAAACAAGGAAGTGGATAAGAGACTTGAAAATGATTATGGGGCCGGATCCTCTATTCCTATTATTTAATATAATCTCGCACACCAGAGGAATGGATATGAAAATGTGGGGTTTTAAAAAAAAGACATGTATAATATTGTGAATAGGAAGATACGGCTGAAGTTGAAAGACGGAGATGCGATGGCTATGCTTGATTGTTTCCATAAAATTACTTCACCAAAATTTTTACCATATGCATCGGGTGGACGAGATAGGGAGTTTGAAGGATGTTATGTGGGTTGATGCGCGTAGTAGAGTTGTGTATCAAGATTTTGGTGATGTGGTTTGTTTTGATTCAACCTACATGGCCGATAAATATCACATGCCCTTTTCTAATTTTGTAGGCGTTAACTATCACGGTCAAAGTGTGCTATAAGGTTGTGCACTGGTGTCTCATGAGGCTGCGGAGACATTTGTGTGGTTATTCAAGACTTGGCTTTCTTGTATGGGGGGATGGGAACCCCCGAAAGCCATAATGACTGACCAAGATGCGGCGATGAGAAAGCCAATCGCTGAGGTATTTCCGATGCCCTCCACGTATCACCAGTGGTACATGTAGCATATATGTAAAAATTTTCAGGCAAGCTTGGTAATTTGTCCAAATATGAAGAACTAAAGGAGGACCTTAAGAATGTTATATACAACAGTTTGACTGCAGAGGAGTTTGAGGCATCTTGGATGGGTGTCATGGAGAAGTACAATCTGGCCGAGAAAGACTGTTATCCATGGATGGAAGGTTAGTTCTGTATGTAATTTTGATGTGTTCACTTTCATCTCTGATGATGATTACTTACAATGGAACTATTTACCTTTTGGGAAAACTTGTTAACCGGTTTGTTTAACGAGCAGGAGATGTGGATCCCGGTTTATCTATGTAGACACCCAAATGTGTCTCCCCAAAACAAAACCCATTGGTGAATACCTTTCATGTCATTTGATTATCGAACAAAGCGAAAGTGTGAATAGGCTAGTGATGAGAATGTTTTTATTAAAATATCTCTTCTTTCTGTTTTTGAAAATATTTCTTTTCTTACCCTATTTATGAAAAACGTGCATTTCAGTTTATTTTGATCCATTGTATGGGTCCAATAATAAAGTCGTTGGATGGGGCTTGAAAAAACCTTTCCAACGATATATTATAAGCAAAATTCCGATTAATAATGAGAAAGTTATGGCCAAAATACTAAACTGGGCTCAAACCGGATTTTACCTACGACCCAATGATCATGTGGAGGGTCCAAAGGTTTAATCCTATTCTTAAAATAATTAAGATTTATAAGAAGCTTCTATGAGTTTCAAAAAAATCTTAATTATCCTTTTTGAAAAGATAAAATCAAAGAGTTTGAAATTGAATAAAACTTTCTTTTTTTTAAAAAAAATCCTAATTCTATTCGAATTTAAAGATGTTCAAAGACAGTCATATATTAATTTTGTGCCTCATAATCTTTATCCAAATCTTATATGGTTGGATAAATCTTGAAATTATCTTTCCAATGATATATTATAATATTAATTCCGAACTATAACGAAAAAGATATGAAAGAAATACGAAACTCTATCCAAAACTGACACCCTTCCTCTATTTTGGCCATATATTTTTATTTAAAATAGATTTTAATCTGATTCTTATTGGGTTGGAAAGTATACTTCAAGAGCTTTCCAAGGACTTATTATATGACTTATTTGGACTTCTGGATCAAAAGATATGATAAAATGAAATCCGCAAAAAAAAATGTCCCAGCGCCAAACGACAAGTCTGTCGCTTGGCGTTGCTACCTGTCGTCTGGCAACGAGCTTGTCGTCTGGCGCTGACTCCTGTCGTTGACGACATGAGGTATTTTATTCCGAATAGTACTTGATTTGATTCCGTGCTATTTTTTCTATAAATAGGGGTCCTATCTCCCCGTCTTTAATTATTCACAACAATCATCTCTCTCTTTCTCTCTCTAAAAGCTAGAAGCTTTCCTTCTTTCTCTATTATTTTTTAAAACCTTCCCATTTTAAAAAATTCCACATACATTAGCTCTAGACACCTTTATCCAAGTTCGAAGTTGCCTTCGCCCTTGATGTGAAAGGTTTGATATTTATGAGGGTTTGGTCCCAAATTCCTATTTCAATTATTTAATTTAATTGTTTATTTTGATTTATTATTTTCCTTAAAGATACTAACGCGTGTATTTTGTTATTAGAAAGAGGTACGAGACATCGAAGTAAGTAATTTAATTGTTTCATTGATCTTTTGATATAGAAATCATGCTTAGATTATTTTGTTGATTCCTAGTATCATGTTAGGATGTTTTATTGCTTCCCAGTATCATGTTTAGGGTAATAACTAAGATTTTTAATATCATGTATGTTTCTATAATGTTTTTTTTTTATTTCTTTCTTAATATCATGTTAGTATCATGTTAAGTCTAAAACTTTGATCTTTAATGTTTAGTGACATGCTAAGATTTGTTATTAATCATGTTAATATCATGCCTATATCTTGTAATTAATATTATGTTCTATTGAAATTATGTTTATGCATATGATGATGGTAATTGTTGTGTCGAATTATATGTTTCACGTAATTTGTTAATTTACGAATTGTTTATGTAATTTGTTAATTTACGAATTATTTAACGTAATTTATTAATTTACGAAATGTTTTCGTAATTTGTTAATTTTCGAATTATTGAATGTAATTTATTAATTAACAAATAATTTACATATAATTTATGATTATTATTTTTATGATTTATGTTGCTTGATATATATTTATTATTATTCCTTGATGACGACTTTTATGCATGTTTAAAAGGAATTTGCACTTGTAATCACGCTTAATAAGATAATTAATAATATTGTTTTGGCTAATATGATTATAATTCAAGTGATCGCCAATAATAGATTTGTTTGTGCATTAATATTCAACCAACATAGATTAAACAGGTTTAGGGTAAATCTATTGATTGTATGTTAGTCAAAAAGCGCACATGGATGTGAGAAGAATAAAGTGAAGGTCTATTATTAGGACAAGTTCAATATCTTTTAAAGTTGGATTTGTACCTTCATTTTCGAACTTACAGTTATGGTTCCTAACCTATTAGAGTTAACGATCTCCTAGCTCGTTAAGGGGTGTAACCTTAACCATGTTAACGGTTTACAAGTTCCTAAAACTTGTTGGCGACTCTTTTACTCTAGCTTCCTTCCCTTTAGACGCCACCATGCTTAAGTGTATGATCATAGTGAGCCTCAAGTGTGGAAAGATTTGAAATATTCACTACAATCTAAAACATGATTTTTGGGCTGGATTGCAAACAACCCAGAGAGTGGAAAGCATGAACAACTTTTTTTATGGATATGTGAAGAGGAGCACGCGACTGTTCTAATTTGCTCCCAGATATTGCAAGGCTATGGAGAGCATGGCGAAAGATGAGCAGGCGACTGATGCAAACAACAGACGGTTTGTTCGCCCTTTAATGACTGAATAAGGTGTGGAGCGTTCGTTCTAGAAAGTGTACACGGACGCAAAGTTTATGGAAGTGCAGCTTTAATGTCAGCGTCTGATTTATTTGACTACTCTGTCCAGAAGGAACATATCAGAGAGTTTTGTTGAACATGTGATTTAGGACCGAGTATGGATTTGGTCTAACTTCAAAAAGAAAGAGGTTCCTGTTCGAGATAAAAAAAAAAAACAAAACACTGTGGTGGTTAAATTCTGCTTGGAAACGTCGTTTGCAGTGTGTAATTGCAAGCACTTCGAATGCCATGGGATACCTTGTAGCCACATTGTGAAGGTGTTGGATCTGGATTCTGTGAAAGAGGTGTTATACACACCCAAATGTGTCTCCCCAAAACCAAACTCAGTGATGAATACCTTTCATGTCATTGATTGTTAAACAAAGAGAAAGTGTGAAAAGTCTAGTGATGAGAATGTTTTTATTAAAATATCTCTTCTTTCTGTTTTTGAAAATATTTCTTTTCTTACCCTATTTATGAAAAACCTGCTCTATTTTATGAAAATAGCCAGTCCAGTTCAGTTTGGTCCATGAAAAGGTTCCAATAATGGTGTAGTTGGATTGGGCTCAAAAAGAGCTTTCCATTGATATATTATAGGCCTGATTCCGATGAATAATGAGGAAGTTATGACCAAAATACTAAACTGGGCCCGGTTTGGTTCTTATATGCGGCTCAATGATCTAGAGGAGGACCTATTATTAATTTTCATTCCCAAAGCTATTAGGATTGATTATAGTCTTCTAGAATCTTTTAGAAGGTTCTCTTAAATCCTAATAGCATTAGGATTGATAATTATGTTTTATGAGTTTAACTTGGAATAAAAGAAGTGTTTTATGTGAAAATACGATTTTACCCTTTAAACACGGATTTTACGACTTAATTTTATCGAGAAGTGGATTTCACGTACATAACGTGTATTTTCCCACGCACCGCCTGGCGACAAGCTCTGTCGTTGTCGACCAATGGCAGTTTTATTCCGTGTTGAACTCGAAGTATTTTTTATCTTTTTCAGACTATTTTCTTATAAATAGGGTCTCTGGACTCCGTTTTCAATCATCAATTATCAACCAGAATTCTTCTCTCTCTCTAAGCTATAGCTTATTCTCTCTCTCCCTCTTTCTAGCCTAGCCTTTTACAAACACAATTCCTCATACATTAGCAGTAGACACACCTAGCCAAGTTCGAAGTTGCCTTCGCCCTAGACGTGAAAGGTTTGATATTTCCGAGGGTTTGGTCCCAAATCTCTATTTCAATTATTTAATAAAATTCTTTATTTTATATTTTCCTTGAAGTTACTAACGTGTGTATTTTGTTATTAGAAAGAGGTACGAGGCATCCAAGTAAGTAATTTAATTACTTTATTGATCTTTTGATATAGAAATCGTGTTTTTATCGTTATTTTGATTCCTAGTATCATGTTAGGGTGTGTTGATCTTCCTAGTATCATGTTTAGGGTAATAACTAAAATTTATAATATCAAGTATGATTGTTATGATGCTTCCTATTTCTTTTCTAATAGCATGTTAGTATCATGTTAGGGTTAAGGCTTTGATTTTTATTGCTTTGTGACATGCTAGGTTTTGTTATTAATCTTGTTAGTATCATGCCTAGGATCTTGCTATTAATATTATGCTTTATTATGATTGTGTTAATTATGTTTATTATGATTGTTATTATTATGATTATTATTATGTTGCTTGATTATATTTATTGTTATTTCTTGATCACCTTTTATGCATGTTTAAAGGGAATTTTTACTTGTAATCACGCTTAGTAAGATAATTAATAATCTTGTTTAGGGTTAATATGATTATAATTCAAGTGATCGCCAATATTAGTTTTATTTGTGCATTAATATTCAACCAACATAGATTAAACAGGTTTAGGGTAAACCTAATGATTGTATGTTATTCAGAAAGCGCACATGAATACAAGAAGAATAAAGTAGAGGCCTATTTATTAGGGCAGGTTCTTTCTCTTTTAGATTGAATTTGTACCTTCATCCCCGAACACCAGTCATGGTTCCAAACCTATTGGAGTTAATAATCTGCTGGATCGTTAAGGGGTGTAACCTTCACCCTGTGAACGGTTTGCAAGTTCCTAAAACTTGTTGGCGACTATTTTTCTCTAGCTTCTTTCCCTTTGGGCGCCACCATGCTTAAGTGTATGATCATAGTGGGGCTCAAGTTTTGGGTAATGCTTGAAATATTCCCTACAGGTGCCTAAAGAACTTGTTCTTGACAGGTGGTAGAAAGATATTATTCGGAAGCATACAATTGTAAAGGTTGCTTACCATGATTCCTCTAAAACAGAAGAGGTGCAGCGGTATGATAAGGCAATGGTTGCTTTGGAACTTGTTGTACTTAGAGCCACTATGTCCGAAGAGTTGATTGAGGTCCTGATGGAACAAATTCGGTTAATGGCAATGCGGCTTGATGAGAAGGAAGGCCAAGTAGGAGTGGAGTCTATGGTGGGGGGGGGGCAATATCATTAAGCAAACGGAACACCAGAATGAACTGCCACACACCCCTTGCTCTGTTAATAAGGAAGGGGTGTAGCAATTGACACACGCACCCCTGTGACCCCATCAACCCCATTTCACACCCTAACATCAACTCCTGTTCAAACCCCAACCCCAACCCGAACAGGAATTTCCACTATCGTCACTCCCTTAGTTAAAGACCCGGTCAGTCGAGCAAGGAAGACGGTGCCCAGTAAAAACCAAGAGGTAAAGAAGAAGTCAGCCAAGAAGAAGAAGAACCCAAGTAAAGGAAAGGGGGAGGGGAAAAGGAGGGAAATTTCAATATCAAGCAGTGATGAATCCAACGGCAGTAGCAATAAGAAGAAGTTAGCCAAGAAAAAGAAGAGGAAGAACCCCATCAAGAAGAAGGGAAAAAGGAAAGATAGTTCAAGCTCATCTAGCAGTGATGAATCTGACTGTAGCGCAAACATTCAAAGAAAAGGAATCCCACATTATAATTTGTTCCATATGGTAATATTTATTATATTGTTGGCATTTTATGTTTGGGGTTTGGTGTTAATTTAGGCCTCAATAATTTATTCTGTATTGTTGGTATTTTTTGTTGTTGTTTGGTCCTCATTAATTTATGTTGTATTGGTTGGCATTATTTTCTTGTTGTTTGGTCCTCATTAATTTATAGTGGTATTAATTTGTTATTTGAAACAGAATAATCCTAATGTAGCAACAACAGCACAGGCATTGCAGTGGGGTGGATTAACAAGCTCATTACAGGGTAATTGACTCAGAATTCGATGAACTATGCTCAACAACAACTCTTTGTTTAGCAGTAGAATCAACAACAATTTTTTGGGCAACAAAACCAGCATAACATCTTTAGTCAACAACATAGCCAACAACAGCTATTTGGCCATCAACAAGACAACTTCGAGCAGGTGGTAGGCAATCAACAACGGGTCTGTGTTGGAGTAACTGGGGGCCCAGGAGATATGTTTATGGGTCCCAACCAACTCATTCCTAGGGCTCGTGGTAATTGTAACCAAAGTATTTTTGCACCCCCGACGTTGAACATGGTATATTTCCACAATTGAGTTTTTGATTTTAAACAAACTGCGGTTCTTTCGTGTTTGTTGTGTTCATGTTCATGGTGTGTGTTGTTTTTTTTACAGGGAAGTGTAAGTGATGTTCAAGGACCCTATAACAATGGTCAAGCCCCCCCCCCCCCAATAAATTATTCATATATGGGAGGAATTCAAATGTCGAACACAGCCACACTCCAATATTTTACGAATAACTTTAGTAGATGAACAAAAAAGTGTGTTAATTAATTGCAGTTTTATAATGTAAAATGTATGTTAGTTAATGAGTAAATAAAAAGTTATACGAATGTTCCATGATAATAGGATAATGATCATATACAAATAACCATTAAATAAATTAGTAGTTTTCCTCGTCAAAGTTCAAAATACATCAAAACAGCAAAGATCATGTTCAAACGGATCAGTTTCCTCTTCAAACAATCTGGTGTTCTCAGACAATTATTCCAATGGGTCGTACCGACTATCTTCTTCTTCTTCCAATTCTTGCATAATCTCCCTTGCATCATCTTGCTCTTGCTCATAGTCCTCAGTGCCATCAGTTTTGTACGTCTGTAATTAAGGAAGAGAGCAGAAAAAATTATGAGAAATCAAACTAGTTAAATGAACTGTGAAAAGAAAAAAACAAAAAATGATCATAAAGAAGCTAATCAAACAAGACATTGTAATTTGATACCAACTTAGCAGTTTCATAAACCAGAATAAACGCTCATAAATAAGCTAATCATATCACATTACTTCATGTTGATGTTTAATTTCCATACCAACTATTTAATGCAATAGACCAACAGTTAACATATAATGAATTTCTACGATTAACAAGCTGAATCTGATTTCACTAAGTGATTAAAAATGTAGAACATTAGATACTGCTATATGTAAGTGATTAAAAATGATGTTAATTAACAAAACAAAATATTACCTTAAACTCTACTTCCAGCAGTAGACCAAATCTCACTCCAATACCTTGGTGCATGTATCGTGGCTTAAAACCGATTGCATTCCATACCATAACAACACCTCCTGATCCATCATCTCCGTATGCTTTTACTTCTAAGATGGAGGTAATTGTTGCCACAACCAATTAATTAGTGACTCTGGAAAGCGCCTCTCTATGATTAAAATGACTACTGGGTTGAAGTAGTCATCGACTTTCCGAAAATTATCAATGAAAGACCACCTAGTTAAGCCTCTTGCATTCCAGATCACAATGTGGCCTTCAATTTCAAAAGGGTCTCTGTTCTCTGGTACCACTGAACTAGAACTAACCTCCAAGGCAAAATACCTTCTCTTTGTCTTGCTCAGTTCAAGTGATTCCACTTTGATGTACAGATCATAAACCTTATTGTCCATAACCATTACGTGCAGCGTATCTGTAAATAATCCTATGAATAGGTAGGTGGGCGCTTGAGGTAACCCGTAGCAAGGAGTTAATTTTGGTCAAAGTATGGGCTCTGGATCAATCCAGAGAAGTAAGAATCTAGGAACCAGAGTGTCCTCTACACTATGAGCAAAGCACCATATAAAAAATTCGACAAGTTTTCCAGTATAGTCACCAAGGTCCTCCATGTGTGGTACGTGGGAAAGAGTGACCTTATCATCACTTGTCTTCATGAACTTGGCCGCTGTACTAAACCACCTTAACAAATCCTTGACCTCCCTAAATGCTAATATTTCATCACGAACAATTTTTTCTGGAATGGCATCATCCAACGACGCAACTGCTTCGTTGACATAGTACTTACACTTTTTGTAGTCGAATTCCGGTTTATTTGGCTTGATCGTTTGGAAGTAGCAGCTATTTTTTGGGGGTAATTTGAGCGACACAAATTTTTCGCTATTAATTTATCGGACGAAAAGACGGTGAGTACGGACATGGGCTTCCTAGCCATTTTTACTTTTCACAGTTGGTGAGATAATTTTACAGTGTGGTGGGGGAAGGGGAAGGTTAGAGTGTATTTGATCTACCTGACTATATAATTACCCTATGTGTTTGAAGACATGGGCTTCCTAGCCATAAGTGGGTGTGTAAAATACCAACAAATTGGTAATATATACTATATTTGATGTAAAAACATTAGTTGGTATTCTAAACAACTACGTTGGGTTATAATTTTCTAAAATTACGGCTAGGTAATAGAAACGAGAAATTCGTACTAGTGATTTGACCGTGACAATGACAAGGGGTAAAACTAGGTCGTCATCTAATTCTCCCTTGGTCAACTAAATTTATAAACACTTAACAAACCTTATACAAGTATGTAGTAAGTCAAGGGTCGAACCCACATGAATGAATAGGAACTATGCTATAGTCTAATGTTAAGCTAAATCGAAGAATATCAATGGTTGAGTTTGGTAACTAGAATAACAAGAATAAAGACAAATCAAAGAATTCAATCAATATGATAAACACTAGGGGTGTAGGTTCCACATGAAAGCTCTACAATTATGCTAATTGATAGATCACTCAATTGATTCAAACATTGCAAGGGACAAATAATAGTTGCAATCAAAGGAATTCAAAGGTTATCTCCTATAAACCAAGCTAGAGCTCACTATGAATGGCTAACAAGGAGAATCACAATAAAATTCAATCAATTAAAGCAATTCTCAAATCAAGGGTTCATGTCATTGAAATTTGCAATGCAATCTAGATTAATCTTATAGGTTGATCACTCCTAGTCTCACATGCACAACTATGTCAACCAATTTAATTACAACAATTCAATCAATCAATGATCATCAATCAAGCATGCTTCCCCTTCTCCCTAGAAACTAATCTACTCACTAATCATGGTGAAATTGAAAGCCAAAACAAATTCAATCACAAACATATTCATTTCTAGCTAAATCAAAAGGAAAAACAATCAATCAACAAATTCTCAAAACTAAATCAAAATCCAAACCAAACATTAAAGCATTAAAGAAAATTGCAATTGATGTAAATTCAAAGGAAAGAAATATCACAAACTTTCATTGATATGAAGAACAAAACCAAACTTGATTGAAGAAGCAATGTTGAATTACAAATCAAATCCAAGAATTACAATCTCTACTTTATCTCTAACTTCTCATTAGTTTCTCCCTCTAAAAACTAAACAAATGAAAAATTATCTAAAATTTAGCCTACAAAAGGATTTACAAGAGTATTTACAGAAAAAGAAGAAAAATTGATCGGCTGCGCCCTCTCTAAGAAGATCATGCGGGCGCGGAGAAATGGGTACGGAACCCATAACTAACTCCGAGGGCAATCTAGGCAAGACCCGCGCCCGTGGCGAAGACACCCGTGCCCACGGCTAAGGGCGCGGCAGATGCCCTGTTCCAGGTGAAGACAGGGGGGCCGCGGTCTCTCTAACTGGAGCGGTCTCTCTAGATTCTCCGTGCCTGCGGCTAGACCGCTGCTAGGGCGCGGAGAGTTCCTGCCCAAAATCACCAAGTTGATGCGCTTTACCCGCGCCCGCAGCCCTCAGGACCCGCGCTCGTGGCAAAGAGTAAATGCAGAGCTCCCTTTCGAGCCCTCTCCAAGAGGCTTGAATCTCCTTTGCTTAGATCTTTTTGCTCCTCTTGATTCCTTTGCAAAGCTAACTCCTTAAGCACCTACAAAAGTAACAAAAAGAGAAAATAGAAGAGAAAGAGATCCATATAAAAGAGAAACACGAAGAAAACCACACAAAGGAAAGCAAAACACGAAGAAAGAAGAAATAGAGAAACTAAAGGAGAAATGACCAAAATGATAAAAGAAAATCATGAAAAATAAGGTGAAAACATCCTACAACACTACCCTATGAGTGCCATAAATGACACATCAAATTCCCCCAAGCTAGACTTTTGCTCGTCCCGAGAAAAACAAAAGCCAAAAAGGAATTAGGAGGGCTTATTTAGAAAAGAAAAAGAGGGAAAAAGGACATACACTAAGACTCACTAACGTAGGAATCACGGTTGTTTTTAGCTACAACAAGCCCTTTAAACCCCAAAGTCGCCTATGAGGACGAGTGAGGTCTCATAAGGGTTTCCTAAGAGCTTATCCCACAACTCTTTGAAATAAAATGAGGCAAAATCATTTAAAAAGAAAAAGAAGGTAAAACAAAAATTCAAACAAATAGCTCTTGATAAGGACCTTCACAAACGGTCAAATGCAAATGAATGAACACTTTTCTATATGAAATGGGTATGCATGCTTCAAGATATTCACGGTTGATTGAAACATAAGGTATGCTAAGCGTAGAGAACTAATGAGGCGCAATCCACTTTCATCCCAACCAATCTAGTCGCGTTCTCCCTATGGTTTCAAATCTTCCCTTAGTAAGCGTCTCTATGGTTTCCACGAAGGAACCGAAAAAAGAGTAGAATTTGAGGGTTTCTCGACATCTTGACCTTTCATCCCTTTTCCTTTTGCTTTAACTCATAATTCCCTCCCTCGGTATATGACTCAACCACTAGGTGACAAGTGGAAAACTAGGTCGTTATCTAATCTTCCCTCGGTCAAACTAAATTTATAAACACTTAACAAACCTAAATACGAGTATAGAGGCAAGTCAAGGGTCGAACCCAAAGGAACGGTAATGTTCAAGCACTTTCAATTATGCGCCTAAGCTAGGTCGAAGACGAAGGTAAGAGAGAATACTAACAACTAACAAAACAAGTAACCAAGGAAATAAAACACTAGGAACGGGGATCAACAAGTAATCATGTCAATTGCAACAACTTGGGAAGAGCATGCTAATCAAAGGTTGTGAGGACTAAATGATAAGAGCAATCAATAGGAATCAAAGAGCTATCTCCTAATTGTTAAGCTAGGGTTCACTATGAATAACAAACTAAGAGAATCACAATCAAAACCAATTGATAATTGCAATTCCTAAATCAATTGTTCATGTCATTAGCAATTACAATGCAATCTAGCATAATTCTCAAGGCCAAATTGAATTACACACATGCAAACCTTCACTAATCACTTTAATCTCAACAATTAATCAACACAATTCCAAAATTAATCACAATTAATCAATCATACAAGTTTCACCCAATTCCTAGCCAACAACTACTCAAACAACATCATCAAATCAACTATCAACTATAGAGAACAAGAATCAACAAAATATCAAGAACAAATACTCTAATCAAACATCAAATATCAAAATCAAACCAAACAAACATCAAATTAAACAAATCAATTGAATGAGATAGAGTTTAGAAATGCTCGTTGATAATTAAGAAGATCTCCAACACAATTGTAACACTTGCATCTTCAATCTCTCAATCACCATTGAAATTCCTCACTTTCTCTCTCTAAAACTACTCCTAATCTAGCCTAATCTAGAGAGAGAATCTCTCAACCTAAGAGAGAGAAAACTATTCTAAAACTAAAGAATTACATGCATGAAGAATAAAGGAAACCAAAAACTATATAAACAAAAGGAGAAAAGAAGCTTAAAATCGTAAAAGACCCAGAAACCCGCGCCCGCGGAGGGGAACGGACACCCCGATAGTCGCGCCCGCAGGGCCAAGGCCCGCACCCTCGGGGAGCCCTCGGGACAACCGCGGGTGCTTACTGCCCAAATACGGCAGTTTTGGAGCTGCAGCAACCCCGCGCCCGCGGGTACTGTAGCCCGCGCCCGCGGCAGTTTTCCAGGGCCAACTTCAGAAGGCTGTAATTACTGATCTAAGAATTTTATTAAGGCGTGCGACCTATCATTAGAAATATCTTCAAGTCTAGTTTCTAACCCAACTTGAATCATCCTAATCCGATCTGTAGAACTTGAGATATGACTAAAACAATGCACAAAGGTCCTATTTGATACTTTGCAATCCTTCGTTTTCCTTTGTTTCAAGCTCAAATTCAATTCCGAAAAGTGCATATTGATCCTAGTGGGTGCTATTTTCAATTCCCATGCATATAGCCCGCGACGTACCTACAAAACAAGACAAAGAAACGGAGAAGCAAGAGAAATAGCCGAGAAATGAATAAAATGATAAGAAAGCCATTAAAAGCATGCATTTCTCTAAACTAACACAAAAACACGCGAATCGAGCATTATTCTCTAAAAACACGACATAAACGACTATATAGGAGCATAGAATTATAAAGAAAACATAGCCTAAAGGTGCCATAAATGGCACGGATCAAATTCCCCCAAGCTAAACTTTTGCTCGTCCTTGAGCAAAACAAAATCCAACCCAAGGGAAAAAATGATGACATTATTCAAGCAAAGAAAGAAACGAGAAAACTAGAGAAGATGGGAATATACAATAACTCACTTTCGTAGGAATCACGATCAATTTTTGCAACTAAAGACAACCCATTTAAACCCCTAGATCGCCCTAGAGGACGAGTGATGCTCTCGTAAGGGTATCCTAAGAGTTTACCCATAACTCTCATAATAATACAAACAAGGCAAAGCATGAAAAAGAAAACAAAATACAAGAAAAGCAAACAAATGTTCATGAAAGGACTTTTGCAAATGTACAAGCACAATGAATGCAAATCTTTCTAAACAAGTAAGGGAGTGCACGCTATAAGATACCTAAGGTTGATTGAAACATAAAAATGCTAAGCATAGGAACTAGTTATCACACTCCACTTTCATCCCAAACGGTCTTACCGCGTTCCCCCTACTAATCTCTTATCTCCCCTTAGTGAGCGTCTCATAGATTCCACGAAGGAACCGGAAAAAGATCAAATTTTTAGCTTACTCGACATCTTGAATTCGCATCCCCTTTCCTTAGGCTATAACCCATGATTCCCTCCACCGATGAATGACTCAACCCCTAGGTCAAAAGGTCTTCCCAAAGTTGTAACGTAAGGCAAAAAGGGTTAAGGTAGGCTAAATTTAAAATTTGGTGGTTAACCTAAATTGTGAAGCAAAGATTGCACATTTCTTTACACCATAACCAAGTAATCACCAAACAAAAATACCAACACCCCCAAGCTTATTCAAAGCTAAGATCACAAACATATACACAAAAAGCGTGAGAACGCTTCCCCCCAAGCTTAAATGGAGCATTGTCCTCAATGCTCAAAAAGCAAGAATACTCACATAAAAATATTTTGGAAAATTTGCCAAAAATAAAACCACCTTTCACTCATCTTCCAATAATGGAACAACCTTTGATTTATTTCAAAATAAAACCACCTTTGACACCACCTTAATTTTATAATTAATCCCCCTTCTAATCGATTTCACCATTCCCTTTCAATTTTCTTTTTCCCCTGTATCACTCTTGGCTTCCTCTGCCTGAATTTCTCCTCTAAGGTCATATACTTCACTCCAATGGCATCAAGAAAGGGAAATTCGTACACATCAGGGTGTTCTTCCACCAGCAAAAGGGGTGGAAGTTCAAAAATTCGATGTATTGTGGAAGGGAAGCCCTTATCAAGACTGTCAGAAATGGGCCAAATTTGGGGATGAAATTCTATGGTTGCCCTTTATGGCCAGTAAGTTTCCTAATTTAACTAGTTTAGTTACATACTTTAACTAATGATAAGTTAATTACTTGTATGTTGAGCAAATTGAGTACGATTGCTGTACTGTGTAGGATACACAATGTGAGTTCTTTAAATGGGTGAATGAGCAAATTGATATGGAGGAGCAACAGATGAAATTGTTAGAGAAAGATACTTTGTTGTTAGAGATGGAGGTTGAACAAAAAATCAGAGATGAGAAAATTAAGAAGTTGCAGTTGAAGAAACAAAATTTGGAGGAGGAACTTAAAGACATGAAGAACGAGGTGTTTCAAATGAAGTCTGAGATAATGAATTGTTCAAGGAATGAGAGAAATCTGTACATGGCTTTGTTTGTTTCATGGATTGTGTTTGTTGTTGTTTATGTATCTTAGTTATGCAGTATAGGTTTGACATGCATGAGTTTGTAATGGGATGGTTTTCATGGAATGAGAATGAGAAAGTTTTATTTTGCCCAAAAGGTTTCACAAGTTTTGTATAAGGTTGCAATTGGAATTGGAAAAAATAAAATTAAAAAAACCTCAACACTTGGCAGCATAACTTCACAAAAGATTGACATTACTTAATTATCATCCAAATCCAAATGGTGCCCTTATTTAAACACCACACTTAAAAAGTTAAAGTTAAAGTTCTTAAGTTCCAAAAAAACTTCTAAAAACAGTCAGAAATATTACAGACAAAGTCTAGTAAACAGTAGTTAGCTAATAGTGGGGCTAATTGAGATGCTTCATTGTGTTTGGTGGTCAATGGTGGATCTTTGGCTTGACTGTGTTCTTCCTCTTGTCCTCCCTCTGGTATATGGACCCTATCACCAATACAAGCAATATGTATCAGAATTGAAATTAGGAAAAAAAAAATAAATTAAAACTGAGCAAATGAGCACAACAAAGTAACAAGACATACCAATGGAGTACCATCTGCACGAAACAGGACACCAACTCCTACAGGTGTTTGATTTTTGCCTCTTCCCCTTACCCTTCCTATACCCCTTCCCTTGGAAGCACCTGAAGTAGTAGCAACACTAGATTCACTCCCAGCAGCACCCTTTCCCCTTCCTCTACCTCTTCCCCTGCCAAGGCTTGAAGTGGTAGCAGCACCAGACTCACTCCCAGTATCACCCCTTCCCCTTCCTCTACCTGTGCCTGTAGATTTAGCACCCTGACCTCCAAGAATCATTCTCCCCCCTCTGCCTAGTGCAGTTGGTAGTACAGGTGTATTGTGATGGGCAGAGGATGGTGTTGCAGTAGCAGCTGTTGCAGGAGTTGATGAAGAAGCCATCTGAGAGGGTTGTTCTTCTGGCATAGAAGCTTCAATTCTTGGCCTCCCCCTGGCTTTCTTAGGTGCTGGTTCAGTTGCTGCAGCTGATCCTTTATCAGGGCAACCCCTTTTATTATGACCCTTTGATTTACATAGGGTGCATGTCATCTCAATGCCTGATCTACTTAGTGATCCTGGATTCTTAGGATTTTCTTAGGGGTGTTTGATTCTGTTCTTCCTAGGTCTGCCAGGACCAATCTTTATGGGGGGAGGGTCCAAGTTGCAAGGTACCCTTGGCCAATACCTTTCTCCTTCACAAGGAGGAATTATACCTCTATATGCTTTGACATAAGTCTCAACCCTATAGCATTCATCAACATAATCCTCAGCTTCTTTATTCTGGAAGTAAATGCAAGCTATGGCATGTTTTCAAGGTATGCCTACCATATTCCATTTTCTACAACTACAAGTCCTAGATACTAAATCAACATTAACCTGATCTGTATAATATATGACATTGAACATGCTGTCAGAAGAAGGCATCACTTCACAGTTTGCAGCCTTCTCCTTTTCTTTGTCTAGTCTAGCTTGTATTCTAGGGCATAGGACAGACCTCCATTTCTCCATTTCTTTTCTCTTCTTCACTAACCTCTGCATCATTGCTACCCTAATATCCTCTAGCATGTGAATTAAGTGTTTAGTCCTAGCATTGATTATATAGGCATTGAATGTTTCAGCCATGTTGTTAGTTATTGCATCTATTTTGATAGATGCATCTAAGTAAGCTCTACAGAAAAAACTAGGGTTGTACCTCCTAAATGCTAGGGCTGCTTCTTCATTTATCTCAGTTAATTCATCAATGTACTCATTGAAATCAGCCAAGTTATATGCTTTGGCAATCTTCCAGAATTGTAGCTTCATTTCTTCCCCTTTGTAAGTCCTATGCCAATGTGCAAAAATATGGTGTGCACAGTGCCTGTGCTCTGCTTTGGGAAGTACAGAAGCAGCAGCACTTAAGATAGCCTACACACAAACAGCAAACAACAAAGCAATGGAATTCAAAAGCAGCATTCACATATATAATGACAGAATGAACTTGTAACTGACATAAACCAAATTATATAACATGAGTTTTGTACCTGGTGCTCATCTGAGATTATTGCAATGCATGTTCCATCTCCTAAGTCAAGGCATGTCTTCAGATGGGTGAAGAACCATTCCCATGACAGAGTATTCTCCCCTTCCACAGCTGCCCAACAAATTGGGAACATTTGTTCATTAGGGTCCCTTGAAACTGCAGTCATAATCTGCCCACCTAAGAAGGTCTTCAGAAATGCAGCATCCACACAGATGACTTTCCTACATCCAACTTTCCAACTTTCCAACCTTCCTTCACACCATCAAAACAGGTAAACAATCTCTTAAATACTGGGGTAGATGTGTTTTTTTGAGGAGCAACAACCAACTCCACTACACTTTCAGGGCTAGCCAGTTGCACTGCCTTAATGTACCATTCAACCTTCATGTAATGCTCCTTCATGGAGCCATGAAGCATCCTATGTGCATGGTACTTGACCTTGTAAGCAAAGTTTGGGGTAACAATTACTCTGTAAGCTCTTCTTACAGTTTCTACTATCTCCTTTGCAGGCCAATGTGGCCTTGCTTTGAACACATCAAGAAGCTTCCTTGCAACCCAAGTGGATTTCAGTTGCCTTTTTTTGTTCATATTTCTATGGCAGGTATGGGAATCTACTACTCTCTTCACTATCCAAGTTTCTTCCCTAGTATGCAGAGAGCAGTACAGGTAGAAAGGACAATTTGCAACACATTTGACTCCTAACCTCTGTTGCCTTTGTTGCTTATGACATATCTGACATCTCTCCCTTGCAGCACAGCATACTTACTAACAGCATCCTTAAAATCTGTCCTGTTAGCAAACCTCTGCCCCACTCTCCATGTAAACTTACTGAAATCTGTGTCCCCCTTTATTAACTCCCCCTTTACAACCTTGTTGGGTTCAGCATACTCATCATCACTTCCAGTTGGTGTGTGAATGTCATCATCCTCTAAATCAGAATTACCACCAGGTTCAGATGTTGTGGGTACATAACTAGGTTTCTCTCCAAGCTTTCCCTCACTTGCTTCCTTTTGCAGCTGTACTGCTACTTCAAATAACTTAGAGTTACAAGATTTAACTCTTTCCCTTGCTTCTCTCAGCTCATCATCACTCTCATCAGATTCAGGAGCAATGAATTCAGTCCCCTTAAGTTCCTCAGTTGGCTCTACTTCAAGATCTAAGCTACCAAAATCAAATTCACCCTCCTTTTCTTTGTCTCTTCCAATATCTTCCCCTAAATCAATATCATCTTCCCCTAAATCATTATCATCTTCCCCTAAATTAATCTCTGGTACATAAGTTGGATCTTCCCCATCACTTGACTCAAAACCACTCAACAACTCATTCCACCTCAAAGGGCTATCTCCTCTATTGTCCTCCCAATCATAATCATCAACAAAGTTTGAGTCAGCATTTGGCAAATCAGCAGTGGAGACAAACTCTATGCTAGGAAACTGAGAGAGGTTAAGAGAAAGGTTCTGAGAGAGATTCTGTGTAATTGGAACTTCAGAAGGGGGTTTTAAGGGGGGTGCAGCTTGTTTGTCATTGAGATTTGGTTCTAAGGGTTTTAATGTGGTAGTTGGGTCAGTCAACTGTTGATAAGAAAGAGAGTATGGTGCTTTTTTGCATGTGGTTGAATCTGTTTTTGATGATGTGGCAGCATCTTTATCTTTATGTCTCCTAGGGCTTATCCTAAGGGGTGTGAGAAGCTTTGTTTGTGGTCCCTTCTGTGGGGTCATTTTTTTCCTCTTGTTGACTTTGGCTGGGGGGGGTTTCATGTACTTTATCTGTAATTTGGGATGGGGTAGATTTTGGTAAAGATTCTCCCTCTTTCCCAACTCCCTCCTCCCTTTGAATAGGATTGCACACTACATTCTCAATAGGTGGCTGACAAGTTCTTAGCACAGGTGGCTCCTCATTGTGCAAGAAATACACATCAACATGCCTATATTCATTTGCAATTTTAATCAACTCCACCACTTCTTCATCCCCCTCTATTTTCCTTAAACCATTCTCCAAACTTAAACCAGGAACTAGGTAATAAAACCCAGCCACAGTAATGTACCCACACTGATTAGCAAATTCGAATAACTCCCAGTAACACAACAAATCTGTATCTACCTTGATATTCCTACCCTTACCACCCACATACACCAATTCACCATTATCTTGATGCTTAAAACTACCACCATGCCAAAACCTTATTGTAACATTGTCAAAGAACGTGCTCATTACAACCTAGAATTATACAACATATTTAGGAATAAATAAATAGGAAATTCAACCAAAATTACTAAAAAATGCAACAACATCAACAACAACTCAGCAATTAACCCCATCATGAACCCTAACCCAGAAATCAATCACAATTCAATGTTCATGCTATTCATATGAAATTCCCTAAATTCAAACACGAAAATACCACATACACTAAAATTGGATCACAGTACAGTCAAAATCAAACGCGTCTAACTCACAGTTCAACAATCAATGCACCACATTGCAATTCGGCATTGTTTCAATACATAAAGGGGAAAAAATTGTACCTTTTTTGCGCAAATAAAGAAGCCAAGCTTGTCACTTTCGTACTGCAATCAACTATACCTTCCTTATCAAGCAAAAATGGGCGATTTATGGCAGTCAATTATGATGATAAAATGTGGTTGAATGTCTACTTCAATGGAGTAACAGAGAAGTGAAATGAAAGAGGACAGAGACTGTGAGAGGGAGGGAAATTAAATTAAAGAGGGAAAGAGGAGGTATTTAGGATTAATTAATGCCACGTAGGCTTCTTTAGGGGGGAATACAAGTCAAGCATTGACTTCCACCTACACCAAATTAATTAGCCGGTTACCAGTAAACCGTTCCATTATTGGAAGAGTGGTGTCAAAGGTGATTTTATTTTGAAATAAATCAAAGGTGGTTCCATTATTGGAAGATGAGTGAAAGGTGGTTTTATTTTTGGCAAATTTTCCAAATATTTTTGCATTTTTCCCAAAATTTTTTTTTCATATTTCTTTATTAGTGCTTTGTCCTCGCCTATTTTAACTTTGGACGGCTTTTTCAAATTTGCACTTGCTTTGTCCTTGCCTTTTTTTTACTTTGGACGGCTTTTTCATTTATTCACTTGCCATTATTCACAAAATATACACAACACAAACTTGCTTTCAAGAGAACCAAATATCCAAACTCCTCCACCACAAACTCCAACAATAATGAACAATTGCTTCACAAAAACCAAGAATGGAAACGAAAATGAAACAAAAGGCTCAAGATCTAGAGATGTGGCTTGAAAAGAAGGGAAAAAGGCTCAAAGGGTTAGCAAGTAGGCAAATGTAAACCCAAAAACTGAAGAAAATGAAAACTATCCTAGAAAAGAAAAAGTACCACCCCGAAAAGATGTCTTTGTCCTCCCTAGATGGTTCAATCTCGGTCTTAGGAATCATACGTTAAAATTCAAGATTAGGTTTGCAAAAGTCAAGGATCCACGCCACTCATGCAAGAAAATGTTGAAAGCTTGAAAAAGTATGAATCTCACATGGTTGTAGCAAAAACTCACTAAGGCTGTCAAATCAAAGATAGGGAGCAACTACCAACATGCCACAAACAAGTAGAATCCAGCTTCATGATCCCCCTAGTTCTAGACAACTACCTTAGCATGCTTTATCCTAGAATCAACCAAACGTATCTCAAACCGTGCACACCACTACCATTTAGGAAGAAAAGCATTCAAGTATATAAGTCCAAATGTTATTATGTCCAAAGCAAGAACAAAACAAAACACATTGCAAATTTGCCTTGATAGAAACAAAAATCTTTTTGGAGTTTTTCAAAATATAAGAACATGGAAAAGCATATACAAAGGTGCATAGCATATACGAATCAACATCCCATCAAACATGATAGAATACCCTCCCCCAAGCTTGAATGAGACAACATGCTCAATCATAAGGCATAGAAACCATGAGAGGGGGAAACAAGGAGATCAATCCAACAAACCAACATATGTCCAACAAGTCATCATCCACTAGAGAAAGAGCAAGGAAGGATATTACCGGATATTAGGTGGGTGTAAATACCCGCAAATGACCCAATTTTAACCTTTCAAAGCTAACAACCTCTATTATTGAATCTTGCCTTCTATATGCTAGCAAATGTGGTGCTAATCTTCCTTGATTCTTGATCCAAATAGAAGCACCAAAGTATATCAAGTCATGTACCTAGAAAAAGGAACACAAACATTTCCATGAGAGAAAATCTATTATAAAAAGAAAAGAAAATGAAAGCAATAAAATACGGGTTACTTCCCGAGAAAGGCTTGCTTAAGGTCCAAGCTTGACCGCTCTAGAAAATAATAATTCAACGCGCGCAAGAGCTTGTCAAATGCACTACTACACAATTCATAGGAGAGAAGGTAGGCAAATGACGCGAAGAGTACGTGCAACAAGGATAGTGCACACAAATGAGGAGAGAGATGCCAAGAAAAGGAAGAGGAAGAATCAAAATAAAATTCAACAAAATATGAAGAAAAAGAAAAAGAAGAACAAGAAGAAAAAGAAGGCAAACTCTCCTCAAAATATTTTTGGATGGCAACATCACCCTTTTCCTCAATTGGGGATAAATGAGCTACATACAAATCATCATAAACAAGAGGGTCCCCAATAGGCTTATTAACAAAAGAAGGGAGGGAAATAGGAGTGTAAGGGATATGGTTGAATCTTCTTGAAAAAGGGGTATGAGAAAAGAGAAAAGGGGATATGGTCTCACAAATGAACTTTTTCTCACCACCATGCCTCAAATCACCAATAAGAGCATGGAAATAAATCATAGAGTCCTCAAAAGAAGAACACTCATGATATCCATCTCCCTCAAACATCCTACCTCCAAGAGGAACAACATAATCCCCTCCATAACAACTATGAACAACAACTCCCTCAACAACTTTAAAGCCCAAGGTCTCAAAACCATGCATGAATGGATGCAAATTCATTTCAAACTCATCTCTCTCCCATGAAGCATCCTTAATGAACTCATTTAAAAGGCTATGGGTTTTCTTTTGACTCTCAAAGAATGCATTGGACATAACCTCAAACGAGTCTAGATACTCATGGATAGAAGAATCACAATCATACACAAGAGACTCATCAAGATGGGAAGGAGGGTTAGGATAATCAAATTCAACACTCTCTTGGTTTTCAACTCCTTCGTCATCACTAACATGCTCACCAAAAGGATCCTCACCCTCTCTTGGTTGTTCAAAATCATCATCATCATCCTCAACACACACATTGAATTGGGATTTATCACAAACAAGCATCAAGGATGACAATTGGCTTTCTAACTCTTCTCCTCTTCTCTTTTCCTCCTCAATACGCTCCTCATTCTTTTTCATTATCTCTAATTGACCTCTCATAGAATTAAGAATCATCTCCTTACTAGGCCCAAACTCATTATCAAGCTCAATGCGCCTAATTTGAGACCCAAATGTATCAACAAGAGATTCAAAAGATGTAGAAGGTTGAGGCTCAACAAGAGAAGAAGAAGTACAACCAATATTGGAAGAATCAACATTAAGATCATGAGCATATACATCACATTGGGGAGTGGGGGCACAATTTATAACATGAGATTCATCATTAAGGGAATAAAGCACATCACAAGAAGGCATGGTAAATAATGAAGAATATTGAAACACACCATTAGCATCAACTTGAGCTTGCACTTCATTATCATGAACAAAAGGAGAAATAAAGTTGAAATCATGTGTTCTAGGTTCACTTAAGGGATCATGTGACAAATCATGGGAATTCATGCTAATATTAGAAGAATCAAGACATTGCATATCAATATTAGACTCATGATTACCCCTATCATAAACATCCCTAGCAAACCAAACATAAAAATCCCAAGCATCATCAATTGACAATGCTCTAAATTCACCATTATGCATACATTCAACTTCATCCCTAGTTTGCTCATTCAAACCAAAATAACAAATCTCACAAGCCTCCCAAATATTACAACAATTATAGTCCAAAAATCCCTCAAGTCTAATGAAATATTCACAAAAAGGCTCATTGCTATATTGAGGAAATGATAGACATGCCATTTTTTTTTTCACAAAACAAACAAAAATCAAATAAAAGTAAAAATATACACAAAGACCTAGACTCAAGCAATCAAAAACACTAAAACAAAGACACCGTTCCCCGACAACGGCGCCATTTTGACAAGTGGAAAACTAGGTCGTTATCTAATCTTCCCTCGGTCAAACTAAATTTATAAACACTTAACAAACCTAAATACGAGTATAGAGGCAAGTCAAGGTTCGAACCCAAAGGAACGGTAATGTTCAAGCACTTTCAATTATGCGCCTAAGCTAGGTCGAAGACGAAGGTAAGAGAGAATACTAACAACTAACAAAACAAGTAACCAAGGAAATAAAACACTAGGAACGGGGATCAACAAGTAATCATGTCAATTGCAACAACTTGGGAAGAGCATGCCAATCAAAGGTTGTGAGGACTAAATGATAAGAGCAATCAATAGGAATCAAAGAGCTATCTCCTAATTGTTAAGCTAGGGTTCACTATGAATAAAAAACTAAGAGAATCACAATCAAAACCAATTGATAATTGCAATTCCTAAATCAATTGTTCATGTCATTAGCAATTACAATGCAATCTAGCATAATTCTCAAGGCCAAATTGAATTACACACATGCAAACCTTCACTAATCACTTTAATCTCAACAATTAATCAACCCAATTCCAAAATTAATCACAATTAATCAATCATACAAGTTTCACCCAATTCCTAGCCAACAACTACTCAAACAACATCATCAAATCAACTATCAACTATAGAGAACAAGAATCAACAAAATATCAAGAACAAATACTCTAATCAAACATCAAATATCAAAATCAAACCAAACAAACATCAAATTAAACAAATCAATTGAATGAGATAGAGTTTAGAAATGCTCATTGATAATTAAGAAGATCTCCAACACAATTGTAACACTTGCATCTTCAATCTCTCAATCACCATTGAAATTCCTCACTTTCTCTCTCTAAAACTACTCCTAATCTAGCCTAATCTAGAGAGAGAATCTCTCAACCTAAGAGAGAGAAAACTATTCTAAAACTAAAGAATTACATGCATGAAGAATAAAGGAAACCAAAAACTATATAAACAAAAGGAGAAAAGAAGCTTAAAATCGTAAAAGACCCAGAAAACCCGCGCCCGCAGAGAAATCGGCCGCGCCCGCGGAGGGGAACGGACACCCCGATAGCCGCGCCCGCGGCCCAAGCCCGCGCCCGCGGGGCCAAGGCCCGCACCCTCGGGGAGCCCTCGGGACAACCGCGGGTACTGTAGCCCGCGCCCGCGGCAGTTTTCCAGGGCCAACTTCAGAAGGCTGTAACTTCCGATCTAAGAATCGTATGAAGGCGTGCAACCTATCATTGGAAATCCCTTCAAGTCTAGTTTCCAACCCAACTTGAATCACCCTAATCCGATCTGTAGAACTTGAGATATGACTAAAACAATGCACAAAGGTCCTATTTGATACTTTGCATTCCTTCGTTTTCCTTTGTTTCAAACTCAAATTCAATTCCGAAAAGTGCATATTGATCCTAGTGGGTGCTATTTTCAATTCCCATGCATATAGCCTGCGACGTACCTACAAAACAAGACAAAGAAACGGAGAAGCAAGAGAAATAGCCGAGAAATGAATAAAATGATAAGAAAGCCATTAAAAGCATGCATTTCTCTAAACTAACACAAAAACACGCAAATCGAGCATTATTCTCTAAAAACACGACATAAACGACTACAAAGGAGCATAGAAATATAAAGAAAACATAGCCTAAAGGTGCCATAAATGGCACGGATCACTAGGTCGAAAAGACTTTCCCAAAGGTTGTAACGTAAGGGCAAAAGGTTAGGGGATGGCTAAAATTTTAAAATTTGGTGGTATCCTTAAAAGTGAAGCAAAGAACGGGCCCTTTCTTAGAATCACAATCAAGTAGTCACCAAACAAAAACAAACTAACACCCCCAAGCTTACTCAAAGCTATATCCACAAGTATATATACAAAAAGCGTAAACGCTTTTCCCCCAAGCTTAAAGGAAGCATTGTCCTTAATGCTTGAAAAGGGAAAAGAAATTAAATCAAAATATTTACGAAATTTTCTCATTCTCGCTTCTTTTTCTTTCTTTCTTTTTTTTTTGTTTGTATTTTTGTATTTTCAATTCTTTCAAAGCAATTGTCCATGCCTATTTAACTTGGGACGGCTTTTACAAACTTGCAATTGCATTGTCCTTGCCTTTTGTTTTGCTTTGGACAACTTTTAGTTTATTCACTTGCCATTATTCACACAAATATCAAAACATAAACTTCCTTTTCAAGAGAACCAAATACCCAAACTCCTTCACCATAAACTCCAAAAATAATGATCAATTGCCTCACAAAAACCAAGAATGGAAACGAAAATGAAACAAAAGGGTCAAGAACTAAAGATGTGGCTTGAAAGGAAGGGAATAGGCTCAAATGGTTAGCAAGAAGGAAAATGTAAACCCAATGAACTAAAAAGAAAGAAAAATCCTAGAAATAAAAAATTACCCCCCCCCCCCCGAAAAGTTGCCTTTGTCCTTCCTAATTAGTTCGGTCTCGTGTTTGAGAATTATGAGTCAAGATTCAAGATTAGGTATGCAAAGGTCAAAGATCCATGCCGCACAATCAAAACATGATGAAGGCTTGAAAAAGAAAAATCCTCACAAGGTTGTAGCAATTACTTACTAAAGGTGTCAAATTCACCAGAGGAAGTAACTCCGTCTTACCTTAAACCAAAAGAATCCGGCTTCAAGGCCCCAAAAGGTCTAAACCGCTACCTTAGCATACCCTATCATAGAGTCAACCGCAAATACTCTCAAATCATGCACATCAATAAAACATAGGAAAGCATACATGCAAAGGCAAAATTCTGAATTGTAGAATGTCCAAAGATAAGAGCTAAACAAGCAAAAAGGAAATAATAGCCTAAAAAATGTTTTATTTCTTATTTGAAAGAAAGAAAAGAACTAAAAAACAAAATAAAGAGAGAAAAGCATAAGAATGCAAGAAATCACAAGTAATACCCAATCGTCAAACAAGTGGTCGTTCGGCAACAACGCTAATGACCCCAAACACGCTAGGTGTTACAAAGTAAACATCCTCGAACCATTCAACTCATCCTAAAGCTAATCCTAATCTAAGCAACCAAGAAATGAACGAGAAGAGAAATAGAAAGATCTCACTGGGCGCCAAAGCTATGCTACATAAATCAAGGTGAAAGAGCACCTTACAAATCGTTGGAATCCAAAGCATAAGCAATAGAGCAAGGTGAGAAATAAAGAACTATATACAAATAAAATTGTTAGTAACTTCCAAACAAATAAAAGAAGAAAAGAAAGAAGATAAAATAATGAAAATAAAGGAGAAGCAAGTAGTAAAAGCAATAGGAATAGTATCCAATGAGTCATCAGACCGAAACAGTAACAGGACACAAGATATCAGATAACCATCATCAGGAATCATCATAACAGAGATACAGAGAAACTCATCAGACAACAATCAGCGAATCAAACAACAAGGCCAATAGCCGGGCAGAGAAATCAACAGAAGAACATCATCATCATCATAAAACCAAAAGACTCAGAGATCGATACCAGAACCAGACGAGACTAGGAATGAACTATAAAAGCAAGGGGGAAAACAACAAAGCACAACAACAAACGACATAGAACACCCCCAAGCATAAAACGGGCCACCCCCTAACTCTAAACCTAAAGACATATAAGAAAAAGAGAAACATCATATAAAGCACATAAGAAGGGGGGGAGGGGTAGCCATGGTATTATCATTACACACTATGGTAAGGGGTAGAATGAGAGCTCTCCTCACCGGTTTCCAACAAATGGCTAGCGCTTGCCATCTCGCTCACCTCCATGGGAGCCTTACCCCTTAACCTACTTTCCTTCCTAATTCTATCAACCTTAAAATAATGAGACCAATCATCTACGACCGGCTCACCCGACCTACCCAACCTACCAAGAGTCTCGGGGTCCGGAAAAGGCTAAGGATTAGCCGGATCATATGCGTAATCACAACCACCGGGCCGCTTATAGTCGTAAGTGCCCGGGGTAGTACCTATGATAGAACAAGGGTGAACATGGGGGCCCTCCCAATAAGGGTAACAAGGTTTAGGACCCACAGTAGGATCAAAAGGCTCCCACTGAGGGATAGGTCCTTGTTGGACCGGGAGATACGGGTAGTTGACATAAGGTTCGATCTCCCCCCTCCGAACATGCAAATCATATAATTGATACATATGGTAGTCATAACTGAGAGAAGGGGGTTGCATAGAAGGCATGGAGTACAACACGTTAGTAATAGAATCAAGCTTGGCATGAAGGGTTGATATATCAAAAGTAGAAGGAGTGGAGAGGGGGAAAGAATAGGTGTACCTCCCGTATCAACTGGGGGAAGAGAATGAGCATTCGATGAGCAGGCATTGGTTGAGCGACATCTCGTACAATTTTTCCTTCGTTGGATAGAAGGATTAATCACCGGGGGCCTCTAAGACAAGGAATCTCTCTCCTCGTGCCGGGTAGTTGCCTCCTTGCATGGGATGAGGAACTATTCCTTAAACCGAGAAACTTTCCAAATGAAAACATCATCCTTCCCAGTTCGACCGAAAAACTTTTGATTCACAAGGGCGGAGATGTTGAGGAAAAGAGAGGGAGACGTTTCTCGAGGATCGATAATCGGGGGAAGCTCATCTAACAAAGTCTTGTAGTCGTCATTAATGCAAATAGCTAGGATAGAAATCATCCCACCCAATTAGATGCACCCCGATAGACAAACTCCATCACATATATCCAAGAATCGAGTGATCAAATGCTCCATGAAATCCACCGACTCAATCTCAAAGTCGTTTTGGTCGGCTATCCACAACCAACAAAGCTCCTCACGAGAGATAGCTCCCAAAGAGTCCTTGGAACAAAGAGCGACGTGAGGATTCGGTTGAAATACCGCATAGCCGGATGAATCATGGAAGCGGACTTGGAAGTTTGAGGGTCATACTTTCATTCCTCTGAGATACTCCTCTACCAGCGTTGCTCATCATATCCATGATCACTTGCCATTCTACTATGTGCCGGATAGATACAATTATCTGCATCTTCGGCCCAAGGAAACTTGAAATATGAACATAGTTGAGCATCCGTCAATGAGTGATCATTGTTGAAGAGTTGGAAAGTCAAAATCTTTGAGTAATTTGCACCCGATTCTTGGACAACTTTAAGAGAAGAAAGGAATTCATAAGTCACCGTAGCATAAGTAGGGGCACTCAAATCCAAAAACTCTAAAAGATCAAGGCCCTCCGCAAGTAGGCAAACATCCTCATCTATCCCAAGAAACTTGGTTGTTGCTTGATCGTAGAATCTCGTTGGTCTAAGTTTCCTCTTGGATAGACGCTTGAAACAATCCCAATGTGATTCTTTTGAAAATTCAATGCCATAAGTTTCTTCAACCTCGGGTGGAGGTGGAACAACATGCCTAGGCTTGCTTGAACTTGATCTAGCTCGCTTCTTATGACGGAGTGTGGCCATCTACAAAGTTTCAAGACTTAGAATAAGTAATTGCTCAAGAATGAAGCACAAAATGAAATTATCTCACAATAGAATCAAGAGATGGTAACAAATGAATAATGTCATTAATATAAAATCATGAATTTAAAGCAAATAAGCATGGATTAAAGGAAAAATTGAACATAAGAGAGCAAATCATGAGTCAAATTGAGCAAAATAATCTCAAGCATTGAATTATCAAAGATATAAAACCATCATAAAGAATACCCATGAGAGAGAAAATAGCCAACAATGGTTATTAAAGAATTCAATCAAAGTTTACACATTTATCATGAAGAAGCTTCAATTCAACACTCAGTGACATCATTTAACACAAATTTCAAGTGAAAAGAACTAACCATAAAGATCCACCATGGAAGCAAAACAAGGGTTTCAAGCTTGAACAAAGAGGAAGACGACTAGAAAATAAGAAAACATACCTCAATGAAGCCTTGAAATGCTTGTAAAATTCCCAAAAAGAAGATGTAAGAACAAATAGAACTCCCAAAAACAAGCTCCAAACCTCAACACAAAACTTCAAAAATTAGAAAAAGTCCCAATTTTTTATTGAATTGGGGTAGAAAATCTAAAATTTTTAGGATTGAAATTTGAAAACTTGATGTGGAAATTATAATTAATGTTGAAATGATAGCAAAAGAGGTGAAATAGGTTTGATTTAGCAAGAGAGGGTATAGGGTTTTACGAGGGAAAAATGAGACAAATGAAAGAATAGGGTGCGTTTTGGGGTCATATGGGCTGCCCGCTGGTGCGTGCGCGGAACAGAAGGTCGCGCCCACTCCCGAAATCTCCGCACCCTCGGCATCTAACCCGCACCCGCGGGTATGCCGCGGCTAGCCCGTGGGGAGTTCCTGGTCGGATTTAGAGATTTTTGATTGGCAGACACCCGCGCCCGTGGGTAGTCTTTGTGGTGCATGCACGCAACCTGGTGCGTGCGCAACACATGCAACTCGGGAGGGCTCTAAAAAGAGAAACACCCTTAATAATGCTTTTGTATTTGCATTCTCACCGTCCCTATCAAATGTCATGATCAAGGACTCAAAAATTTCATAAGAAACAATCCAAAATATGTTTGAACATGAATAAAAATCGATGGGAATGCAAACACAAGAACATATAACCTCAACGAACCCTTTCCTCTAAGCTTAACCAAACCTCATGAAATCTTGAAGTAGCACCAAAATTGTTGGAAATTTTCTCCGATCCAACTCATGGTACCTAGGATCAAGAGAACAAACAAAAATAAAGAGAAATAAGAACAGTTCTCAAAGGAGGAGTATAGAAAATTGCAAAACCAAAGAAAAAGGTTAGAAAACCGGGTTGCCTCCCGGGTAGCGCTTTTGGTTAACGTCGTTAGCTCGACGATTACCACCCACTCAAGGTGGTTGTCGGAGAAACAACGAGTGAACGAAACCAACAAAAGCATCGTCGAAAAACTTCTAGACGATTGCCATTGGCCTTGAACGGAGAAGGAGAATCTTTCATTGAGACTTCTACAATACCATTTGGAAAAACACTCTTGGCCGAATTAGGAACACTCCATCATGATCCTTTGATGCTAAGGTGTGATGGAAGAGGTTTGAGCTCAACCATTGGTACACCGTTACCTTCCTTTGAATTTGCGGCTTGCAAAACTTCTTGGCTTGAGATATTCATGCACATATGCTCATCCACTTCTTCAATGCTTCCATTTATCAAATCCTCATACATTGCCACTTCCTTGATAGGAGCACCTATATTATCCTTGTTCAACAAGACATTCTCAAAAGGATCATTAGAAGTGAGCAAGTGCTCATGCATGGAAGATACAACAAGATCAAGAGAATCAATCAACATGCAATTTACTAAAGAAGAACATGGATACTTCATGCTTTCATTCAAGTCAAATTCAATGACCTCATCTCCTAACTTGAGTGAAATTTTTGCACTCTTAACATCAATCATAGAACCCGAGGTAGCAAGAAAAGTTCTACCAAGAATAATGGGAATGGTAGCATCTTCATCCATTTCAAGAACCACAAAATCTACCAAAATCACAAACTTCCCTACTCTCAAAGGAACGTCCTCAACCTTTCCCATAGGAATCTTAATTGACCTATCGGCCAATTGCAAGGTAATTTTGGAAGGCATATGTTCCCCTAACTCAAGTTTTTGATAAACCGAATATGGCATTAAGCTAACACAGGCTCCTAAGTCACATAAGACATTATCAACTTGCATCTTGTTAATGGCACAAGGGATAGAGAATTTTTCGGGATCTTTTAACTTGGGTGGCATATTGTTCAGTATGATTGCACTACAATTCTCGGTCAAGTTGACTGTCTCCACCACATCACAAGTCCTCCTACCACTCAAAATGTCTTTGAGGAATTTTACATAGTTGGTCATTTGGGTAACAACTTCGGTAAAAGGTAGAGAAAGATGAAGTTGCTTAAGCATGTCAATAAATCTTCCAAATTGTTCATCCATCTTATGTCTCATGAATTTTTGTGGATATGGAAGCATGGGTTTCACAATTTCTTTCTCCACTCTAACCTCTCTAGGTGTCTCAATCACAACCTCACTCAAAGATGCATCATTTCTCTCATTCTCTAACAAGACCTCCTTTGGGACCTCCTTAGTTCCATTCTTCCTAGGAAAACTCTCCTCAAGAACCTTACCACTTCTTGTAACAATAGCATTTACGGGTCTCTTGGGATCTAAGCCTTGGGAAGGTAAAGAAGAGGGACTAGAATGGTCTTTCAAAGCATTGGCAAGTTGAGAAATTTGGTTTTCTAGCATCTTATTATGAGTCATCACCTCATTAAATTTCTTGTCACTTATGGCCATGTAAGTGCTCAACAACATTGTTTGATTTTTAATGATTTCCTCCAAATTAGTCCTAGAAGAAGAGAATTGTGAATATGAATTATCAACTTGAGTCTTTGGAGCAAATCCGGGTAGAGGGTCTCTTTGAGCATTATTTTGAAAATTGTCTCTCCCTTGATTGTTCCATTTACCCCTATTTTGATTTTGACCATAACCTTGATTATGGTTACCACCACCTTGATTATGATGTTCATAACCTTGGTTTTGATTACCATAATTTTGGTTTTGATTTTGGCAACTATAACCTTGATTGTTATAATTACCTCGAGAACCTTGGTTCCCTTGGTTCCTATAACCACCACCTTGGGTATAGTTATCAAAATTACCATGGTTTTGGTAATTCCTATTCCATTGACCACTTTGGTAATCAAACCTTTGCACATTATTATTGTTTGACACTTGGTTCACATGTTCACTCTCATTATTATAAAAATCATCATTACCATCCGGAAAAGCATGAGGGCAAGTACTAGAATCATGATCATATGAACCACACACATCCCAAAACAAACAACCACTTGGCATGTTACTAGAATAAGGAGGGGGATGAGAGTTAGAAGGAGTACCTCTCCCCTTAAACTGGGATGGAAGACTTGGAGCTTGGTAAGAAGAACTCTCCAATTTTTCCTTGATTGCATTCACTTCCTTCCCCAAGTTTATCATTTGTGAGGAGAGATTGTTGATTGCATTTAAATGATCAACCGAGTACACCGAAGAGCTACTCTTGCTAGTTGATTCTCGCTCACCATCTTGCCAATCTCTATAGTACCTCACAACATCCTCAATGATGTCCACCACTTCTTTTTCCGTCCTATTCATGATGGGACCTCCAGCTCCTCCATCAAGGCATGACTTGCCTTCGGGACTTAGGCCTCCATAGAAAATTTGAATAATTTGATAGGTTGGAATTCCGTGGTGAGGACACTCCCTTTGATACTCCTTATATCTCTCCCACGCTTCATAGAGGCTCTCACTTGGCTTTTGTTTGAAGCCTTAAATCAAAGCTCTTGCCTCCACCGTTTTTTTTTTTGGATAGAAACGGGTTAGAAATTATTTTGTCCTCGTCACATGTCGTTAGAGAATTCGACTTAACCTCCTTGTCTAGCCATTCCAAAGCACGCCCAATGAGAGAAAAGGGAAAGAGCTTGAGGCGGATAATTCTTGGGAAACTCCGTTCACCTTGATAGTACTGCAATATTTTTAAAATTCCTTGAGATGATTTAGCGGGCTCTCATGCTTGGCTCCACTAAATTGTCGCCTCTCTATCAATGTGATCATAGCCGGCCTAATTTCAAAATCATTTGCCAGTGTTGTAGGTGGAGCAATTCCACTCTCAAATTTATATACACCGGGAATCCCCAATTCTTTCAATGCCACTCTCGGATTCTCTCCCATTCTTGCTTGTTCTTCTTATTGCGGTTTTTCCTCACTTGAAATGTTAGAGCTCAATGATCGCCTAGCAACCCTTAATCTTGTAATAGTCCTCTCAATCTCTGAATCAAATGGCACTAGTGAATGACCACGTGCTCTATGCATACAACTTAAAGGAAATGATTAGTAGCACGGCTACAAGTGTAGCCTTAAAGAGGAAAATCTTTTTGTTTTTTTTAGAATGAAATAGACTCAACAACTATAACAAAGCACCAATGTCATTCCCCATCAACGACACCATTTTGACAAGGGTTAAAACTAGGTCGTCATCTAATTCTCCCTTGGTCAAACTAAATTTATAAACACTTAACAAACCTTATACAAGTATGCGGTAAGTCAAGGGTCGAACCCAAAGGAATGAATAGCAACTATGCTACAGTCTAATGTTAAGCTAAATCAAAGATTATCAATGGCTGAGTTTGGTAACTAGAATAACAAGAATCAAGACAAATCAAAGAATTCAATCAATATGCTAAACACTAGGGGTATAGGTTCCACATGCAAGCTTAACAATTATGCTAATTAATAGATCACTCAATTGATTCAAACAATGAAAGGGACAAACAATAGTTGCAATCAAAGGAATTCAAAGGTTATCTCCTATAAACCAAGCTAGGGTTCACTAAGAATGGCTTACAAGGAAAATCACAATTAAATTCAATCAATTAAAGCAATTCTCAAATCAAGGGTTCATGTCATTGAAATTGCAATGCAATTTAGATTAATCTTATAGGTTGATCACTCCTAGTCTAATTAATAACATGCACAACTATGTCAACCAATTTAATTGTAACGATTCAATCAATCAATGATCATCCACTAGCAAAAATCATCAATCAAGCATGCTTCCCCTTCTCCCTAGAAACTAATCTACTCACTAATCATGGTGAAATTGAAAGCCAAAATAAATTCAATCACAAACATATTCATTTCTAGCTAAATCAAAAGGAAAAACAATCAATCAACAAATTCTCAAAACTAAATCAAAATCCAAACCAAACATTCAAGCATCAAAGAAAATTGCAATTGAAGTAAATTCAAAGGAAAAAAATCTCACAAACTTTCATTGATATGAAGAAGAAATCTAATCTTGATTGATGAAGCAATATTGAATTACAAATCAAATTCAAGAATTACAATCTCTACTTTCTCTCTGGTTTCTCTGTCTAAAAACTAAACAAAGGAAAAATTATCTAAAAGTTAGCCTTCAAAAGCATTTACAAGAGTATTTATAGACAAAGAAGAAAAATTGATCGGCCGCGCCCTCTCCAAGAAGATCCCGCGGGCGCAGAGAAATGGGTACGGAACCTATAACTAACTCTGAGGGCAATCTGGGCAAGACCCACGCCCGCGGCGAAGACACCCGCGCCTGCGGTTAAGGGCGCGGTAGATGCCCTGTTCTAGGTAAAGACAGAGGGGCCGCGGTTTCTCTAACTGGAGCGGTCTCTCCAGATTCTCCTTGCCCGCGGCTAGGGCGCAGATAGTTTCTGCCCAAAATAACCAAGTTGATGCACTAAACCCGCGCCCGCGGCAGTCAGGACTCGCGCTCGCGACAAAGAGTAAATGCAGAGCGCCCTCTCCAAGCCCTCTCCAAGAGGCTTAAATCTCCTTTGCTTAGCTCTTTTTGCTCCTCTTGATTCCTTTGCAAAGCTAACTCCTTAAGCACTTACAAAAGTAACCAAAGAGAGAAAATAGAAGAGAAAAGAGCAATATAAAAGAGAAACATGAAGAAAACCATATAAAGGAAAGTAAAACACGAAGAAAGAAGAAATAGAGAAACTAAAGGAGAAATGTCCAAAATGATAAAAGAAAAGCATGAAAATTAAGGTGAAAACATCTTAAAACACTACCCTATGAGTGCCATAAATGACACTCATCAGACAATGATGTTTACTAGCGAACTTATGGGCGGGAATTTTCCCTCCTAAATGAAACCACCGATTACTTTTTAAATTTTAAAGAAGTAAACAAATTTTAAGGAATTTTCCCACTTAATCGAATTTTGATTAGCTTTGTCCAAAAAACAAAAAACAAGGGTTTTAAGGCAATGTTATGCTTGCTTGCTTGTTCTTTGATTAGGGCAATTATATGCGTTTTAGTGTTCTTAATGTATTGACTAAATTAATGACACTTATTGAACACGTAACTATGACTGCTAATGTCAATTAATAAACTTGTCTGTCTCCACGAATGGCATTACAATATAAAAAATATAAATACGATAATTAAACAAATAAGGTTATCATGGTAATCATGTTTAAAAAAGAAGACAAAATTTCAAAATACAGCTATTTTAAAAATATATTGTACACATAGTAAATCTATTCTAAAAAGAAGACACATACCAAGGCTATTTTAAAAATAAATTGGACACACATAATGCGTGATTCCAGATTTGTAATGTTTTTCTTTGTCATTTGGTTAATACACTACCGAATTCGTTTGTTGGTGTAAAATGTTATAAACTTGGTACAGAGTCATCAATCGTACTATTTTTTTTTTTTTTTGGAAAGCGTCAATCGTACTTAATAGTTCGATTATATGACCCAAGAAAGTGACAGGTATTTGGGCGGGATTTTTCCCTCCTAAGTGAAAGTGATATTCCAAATTAAAATTTTAGTTGAGACTCTTTTTAAAATTTCAAATTAAAATTTCAAATTAAAATTTCAATTGTCTCAATTTAAAATCTAAATTGACTCAATAATTAATTTCAATTTAGTGAATTTAAAATTTCAATTTAGTCAATTTAAAATTTCAATTAACTCAATCAAAATTCCAAATTAAATTTTATGACTTAATGAAATCATGTTAGAGTTTACTAAATGGAGCGAATAACAAGCATAATTGGTCGTTTATAGTCTTAATTGGGTCATAGTTATGGTTATACTCTCATAAACACTGTTGTACATAAGATTTAGTAGTTAATGGGTTTAGCTCTTCTTATAGTTTTAAAGTTCTTAAATTATTTGTTAGTTCATTATTAAATTTTTTATTATTATGAAACGTAATTTTGTAATAAAACTTTTTATTATCCTAAAAGTCAATGCTACATATTTTGGCACGCGTAATTTCTTTCAAAATTAAACGAACTTTTCACTGACATACATATGTAATTCGATTACTTGAATTTGATACCAAAAAAAACAAAAAATCAAATTCACTCTTGTATACAAGTAATTCGATGTTTCAAATAAGATGGAAAAGTCTAATTCACTCTCGTATATTGTTAATTTCATTATTTGGATTTCATGGAAAAGATAACTTCACTCACACATACCGGTGAAAGTCAAATCCATTCATTTACAAAGAGTTAATTGAATTAATTGAAAATGGAATTAATTGAATGAGATGAATATGATCAAGTCGATTTCATTCACACATAACCTATTAAATTAATCAGTTGAGTCAAATGCATTCATTCACAAAAGAGATTATACTCTGTTAATCAATACATATTGAATCAACTGACATATGTGATTGGGTTAATTGAGGAAGATGAAAGTCAAATGCATTCATTCACAAAAGAGCTTATACCTATTGAATCAAGTGAAATATGTGATTGGGTTAATTGAGGAAGATGAAAGTCAAATGCATTCATTCACAAAAGAGCTTATACCTATTGAATCAAGTGAGATATGTGATTGAGTCCATTGAGAAAGATGAAAGTCAAATTCATTCACTCACAAAAGAACTTATACCTATTGAATAAAGTGAGATATATATGTGATTGAGTCGATTGAGAAAGTTGAAAGTCAAATGCATTCATTCACAAAAGAGCTTATACTCTGTTAATCAATTGAGATATGTGATTGAGTCGAATGAGAAAGATGAAAGGTCAAATGCATTCATTCACAAAAGAGCTTAAACCTATTGAATCAAGTTAGATATGTGATTGAGTCGATTGAGAAAGATGAAAGTCAAATGCATTCATTCACAACAGAACTTATACTCTGTTAATCAATTGAGATATGTGATTGAGTCGATTGAGAAAGACGAAAGTCAAATGCATACATTCATAAAAGAGCTTATACCTATTGAATAAACTAAGATATGTGATTGGGTCGATTGAGGAAGATGAAAGTCAAATGCATTTATTCACAAAAGAGCTTATACCTATTGAATCAAGTGAGATATGTGATTAAGTCAATTAAGAAAGATGAAAGTCAAATGCATTCATTCACAAAAGAGCTTATACTTTTTAAATAAAGTGATTGAGTCGATTGAGAAAGATGAAAGTCAAATGCATTCATTCACAAAAGAGATTATACCTATTAAATCAAGTGAGATATGTGATTGAGTCGATTGAGGAAGATGAAAGTCAAATGCATTCATTCACAAAAGAGCTTATACCTATTGAATCAATTGATATATGTGATTGCGTCGATTGAGGAAGATGAAAGTCAGATGCATTCATTCACAAAAGAGCTTATACTCTGTTAATCAATTGAGATATGTGATTGAGTCGATTGAGAAAGATGAAAGTCAAATGCATTCATTCATAAAAGAGCTTAAACCTATTTAATTAATTGAGATATGTGATTGGGTCAATTAAGGAAGATGATAGTCAAATGCATTCATTCACAAAAGAGCTTATACCCTATTAATCAATTGAGATATGTGATTTAGTCGATTGAGAAAGATGAAAGTCAAATGCATTCATTCACAAAAGAGCTTATACCTATTGAATCAACTGAGATACGTGATTGAGTCGATTGAGGAAGATGAAAGTTTTATGCATTCATTTACAAAAGAGCTTTTACCTATTTAATCAATTGAGATATGTGATTGGGTCGATTGAGGAAGATAAAATTCAAATGCATTCATTCACAAAAGAGCTTATACCTATTGAATCAATTAAGATATGTGATTGGGTCGATTGAGGAAGATGAAAGTCAAATGCATTCATTCACAAAAGAGCTTCTACTCTATTAATTCCTTACGGTTGGTATAGTAATGCATTTTTTTGGTTTATAATTCAAACCAATAGTAAGTATGATATTACCAGTTGTTATGTAAAAGTCGTTGTTGGTTTTAAAACATATTTAGTTTGTTTACTGTTATAAATAACTATTGACCGTGGGCATGAAACATTTATATTTCGGACGACGCGGGAAAGCCTAAGATTGACTCACTTGTCTATTCTACAGCCGGGCATGCACTCATGAGTTCTACGACCGGGCATGCATACTCTGGATTCCATCAGATCCCATTGTGGGAAGAGGACCAAGAGAACTTGTGTTTGTGACCAAGCAGGGGTTGTACTGCTATTAAGTTATGCCATTCGGCCTCAAGAACGCCCCTGCTACCTTTCAAAGACTTGTGAATACTGTTTTCAGAGACCAGATCGACTGGAATATGGAAGCATACATTGACGACATGATTGTAAATCAAAGGAGCCGGCAGACCATTTGAAAGATCTACGAGAGACATTTACCTAACTCAGGCGGCATAAGATGATGCTAAATCCGAAGAAATGTGTCTTTGGTGTTGAGTCCGATAAATTTCTCGGGTTTATGATCGATCAACGAGGAATTGAGGCCAGCCTGGAAACAATTCAAGCTGTCTTGGACATGAAGTCGCCGAGCACAGTCAGGGATGTACAAAGATTGACGGGCTGTTTAGCCGTACTCGGAGAACTCTTGTAAAAATCAGGGGATAAGTGCCGATACTTTTCCAGAATATCAAGAAAAAACCAATTTTTGAGTGGACATAGGAAGCCGAGGAGGCCTTCGTCCGGCTAAAAAGCATACTCTACCTTGGCTCGTCAGTCCACTCACTGATGAAAAGTTATATATGTATCTTGGAATATCAAACTATTCCGTAAGTTTTGTCCTCCTTGTGGAAAGGGACGACCATCAGAACTAGTCTATTTCATCAGTTACGTAACACGAAATTCAAAGATTAGGTATCCACCCATAGAGAAGTTTGGCCTTGCCCTATTTATGGCATCAAAGAAGCTTCGGCCGTATTTTCTAGCCTATTCTATTGTGGTTTACAAATATCAGCCACTGAAGACGTCATTTGCAACTTTGGAAGCCAGTGGCCGCATGCTAAAGTGGGCTCTAGATCTCAGGGGTTTCGATATAACATTCAAGCCTAGAAAAGCGATCAAGGGGAAATCTTTTGCGGATTTTTTGGCTGAAATGACTAGGCCGGAATTGCAGTCAGTACGAGATCAAATATGGAAGGTTTATGTGGATGGAAGCGCAACAGCGTCCGGATGTGGTGCTGGAATCATATGTCAGTCTCTTGAAGGGGACAAATTTGAGTATTCAATGAGATTTCAATTCCAAGCCTCCAACAGCGAGGCCGAGTACGAAGCCTTACTGGCCGGCCTTAGAATGTGTAAGGCGGCAAGGGCAGTTAAGATTGATGTTAGTTCGGATTCTCCGCAGATAGTCAGCCAAGTGAATGGTGACTTTGATGCCAGGGAGCCGAGCATGCTAAAATATCTGTAGATGGTTAAAAAAAAGAGGCCGAGGGCCTAGAGCATTTCGCTGTGCAGCATGTCCCCCGTTCGAAAAATCATTAAGCAGATGCCCTCCCTAAGTTAGCATCCTCGGCATCGTGTGATACTCCCAATTTAGTATTTTGGGAAGTAAAAGAACAGAGGAGTATTGATGCCGAGCCAGTATAAATTATTGACAGAAGCTCTACTTGGATGGACGGAATCATTTCCTATCTAAAGGATGGATTGCTCCTGGCCGATCCGAAAGAGATCTCATTGATAAAGAAGAGAGCGGTCTGGTTCGAGAGGAAGAACGAGGAGCTATTCAAAAAAGCTTTTGTGAAGCCGTATCAGAAGTGTATAACCTCGGAAAGAAGGTATAATCGATCGGCACTTTGTTAGGTCTCTATGGAAGAGGGGTGTCCACACATCTAACCATAGCCTCGGGGTGAGGGACGGGCCACCAATCCGTTGTCTTTGTAGCTTTCCTAATGTACAAGTTTGCTTTAGTAGTGCGCTCCAGAAATCATTGATTTATCATGGCATAAATGCTTAAGAAGTGGTAAGGGGCTTTCTCCCTTTAATCATGGACCGGGACAAGTGACTCGAGCATTGCTTCATACCTCTTGTTGAGGGATAGAATCAAGATGGTAATAATACCCCCTAGTTGGATACTTCCAGAGAGGAAAATACCGTCTTTGGTATCGATCAAACAATCAAGCAAATGCGAAGCAAAGTTGATGAGTGTCATTTATGGCACTCATAGGGTAGTCTTTTAAGGTTATTTCTTTCCCTTTTTCATGCTTTCTTCTCTTATTTTTGGTCCTTTTTCCTTTAGTTTCTCTTTCTCCTCTTTTCTTTATGGTTCTCGTGTTTTTCTCGTGTTTTCCTTTTATTTGGCTCTTTTTCCCTTTTATTTCCTTTCTTTGTTTGATTGTGTAGGTATTTGGAGAATCACCTTTGCAAAGGAATTAAGTTGGAACCTTAATGACCAAGTAAGGAAGAAGCATTTGGCTAGAGAGGGCTTAGAGAGGCCTTGGAGAGGCCTCGGAGAGGTCTCCAAGGTATTTCCAGCAGGCCACGGGCACGGGTCAGTGGAGCCGCGGGCGCGGGCTTAAGAAGCACAAATTGCCAGATTTTGGCAGGAGCTTCCCGCGGTTGCCCCGCGGGCTCTCCGCGGGCGCGGGAAATCTGGAGAGGGCGCTCCATCTCAGAGAGACCGCGGCCCCCTGATTAAGTTTTGGGAGCAGGGGATTAGCCGCGGGCGCGACATCTTGGGCCGCGGGCGCGGGGCTTGCCCGGAAAGCCCGCGGAGGGTTCCGTACCCATTTCTCCGCGGCCGCAGGTTCATCAGGAGAGGGCGTGGGATATGCCGGTTTCTTTTTTACTTATAAATAGAATTGTAATTCCTTTTTAAAACCAACTTTTTGATAATATTTCATTAGCTTAGTTTTAGAGAGAGAATTTAGAGAGAAGTTAGAGAGAAGTTCTTGGTTTTGGATTTGTAACTCAACATTTGTTCAATCAAGTTTGGATCTCTTCATTTTCAATCATCAATATTAGTGAGAATCTCTTCCTTCTTTCATCTCTTACTTACTTGCTATTTGATTTATGCTTGTTGCTTGTTTTTCTTTGGATTTGAGTTTGATATTGTAGAATATTTTGATTTCTCTTAGATTTTGATATAGAATGATGATCAATGCAATTTCTAGTTATTTGTTTTTGAATTTCACCATGATTAGTGAGTAGATTAGTTTCTAGGGAAAGGGGGAAGCATGTTTGATTAATGAAATTTCTAGTTGATGCTCTTTGATTGATTGATTTGTTGCAATTAAATTGGTTGACATAGTTTTGCATGTGATTGATTAGACTAGGAGTGATCAACCTATAAGATTAATCTAGATTGCATTGCAACTCTTAATGACATGAACAATTGATTTTAAAGTTGCTCTAATTGATTGGGTTTGCTAGTGATTCTTCTTGATTTGCCTTTCATAGTGACACCTAGATTGGCCTATAGGAGATAGCATTTGAACTCTCTTGATTGCTACTATTGTTTGTCCATTGCAATACTTGAATTAATTGTTTGAGCTCTAAACTAGCATTATCATTGAACTTGCATGTGGAACCCATATCCCTAGTGTTTAGACCTTTGATTTACTTGATTAGACTTGTTTTAGTTTTCCATAGTGCCAACCATAATCTCAACTCCATCTTCGAGGTAGCTTGACCTAGACTCTAGTTTTCATCATTGCATTCCCTAGGGATCGACCCTTAACTTACCCTATATTCATATAAGGTTGGTTAGGTGTTTACAAATTTAGTTTGACTTGGGGGAAGGGTAGATAACGACATACATTTTCCTCTTGTCAAAATGGCGCCGTTGCCGGAGAGTGCTATTGGTGCTTAGCTTTTGTTGTTGAGTCTACTTCATTTTAATTGAAAAATACAAAAAGATTTTGTTTCTTTAGGCTACACTTGTAGCCGTGCTACTAATATTTTCTTTGAGTTTTACATGCATAGAGCTCGTGATCGATCCATTGTGCCTTTTGACCCGGAGATCGAAAGGACTCTCTCAAGGAGAAGAATAGCTAATCGATCCTTGGGGTATAGTTATTCAAGTGAAGAAGAGATTGAAGAAGAGCAAGGCATGGGAGAAAATCCGAGAGTGGCCTTAAAGGAGCTAGGAATACCCGGTGCTTATAGGTTTGAGAGCGGCATAGCTCCGCCTACAACACTGGCAAATGATTTCGAGATTCGGCTGGCCATGATCACCTTAATTGAGAGGAGGCAATATAGTGGGGCTAAGAATGAGAGCCCGTTGAACCATCTTAAAGAATTTGAAAAATATTGCAACACCATCAAAGTCAACGGAGTTTCTCAAGAGTTCATACGCCTCAAGTTGTTCCCCTTCTCTCTCATAGGAAGATCCTTAGAGTGGCTAGATAAAGAAGTGAAGCCCAACTCCTTGAGAACATGGGATGATGTTACAAAGGCCTTCTTGTCCCGCTTCTACCCTCAAAAGAAGACGGCGGAGGCAAGAGCCTTGATTCAAGGGTTCAAGCAAAGGCCAAATGAAAGCCTTTACGAAGCATGGGAGAGATACAAAGAGTATCAAAGGGAGTGCCCTCACCACGGAATCCCAACATACCAAGTGGTCCAAATCTTCTATGGCGGTTTAAGTCCCCAAGGCAAGTCATGCCTTGATGGGGGGGTCGGGGGTCCTATCATGAACAAGACCGAAGAAGAAGTGGTGGACATTATTGAGGACGTGGTGACGTACTATAGAGATTGGCAAGATGGGGAGAGAGACTCTTCAAGCAAGCAATCTTCATTGTACTCGGTGGACCATCTAAATGCGATCAACAACCTTTCCTCCCAAATGACAAACTTGGGAAAGGAGATGACCGCAATCAAAGCCAAGTTGGAGAGCGCTTCTTCTTCTTCCCAAGCTTCGAATTTTCCCTCCCAATTTAAGGGGAGAGGTACTCTTTCTAACTCTCAACCCCCTCCCTCTTCACATAATATGCCTATGGGTTGTTTGTTTTGTGATGCATGTGGATCGTATGATCATGACTCTAGTAATTGTCCTAATGAATGTGTTGATGAGTTTGATAACAATGAGAGTGAGCATGTGAATTATGTGTCAAATAATAATGCTCAAAGGTTTGATAATCAAAGAGGTCAATGGAATAGGAATTACCAAAATCAAGGCAATTTTGACAACTATAACCAAAGTGGTGGTTATAGAAACCAAGGGAACCAAGGTTCTCGTGTTAGCTATAATAACCAAGGTTATAATGGCCAAAATCAAAGCCAAAATTATGGTAATCAAAACCAAGGTTATGGAAATCACAACCAAGGTAGTGGTAACCATAATCAAGGTGGTGGTAACCATAATCAAGGTTATGGTCAAAATCAAAATAGGGGTACTTGGAACAATCAAGGGAGGGGCAATTTTCAAAATAATGCTCAAAGAGGTCCCCCACCCGGATTTGTTCCAAGGACTCAAGGAGAAAATTCCTATTCACAACCTTCTTCACCTAGTACCAATTTGGAAGAAATAATTGAGAATCAAACCAAGTTGTTGAACACATACATGGCCGTTAGTGATAAAAAGTTCAATGAAATGATGACCCACAATAAAATGCTTGAAAACCAAATTTCTCAACTTGCTAATGCTTTGAAAGATCATGCAAGCCCTTCTTCTTTACCTTCAAAAGGTCTTGATCCCAAGAAACACGTGAATACTATTGTTACAAGGAGTGGTAAGGTTCTTAAGGAGAGATTTCTTAGGAAGGGTAAAGATAAGGAGATTCCTAAGGAAGCCTTGGTTGAGAATGAGGGGGATAGGGCATCATTGGATGAGGTTGTGGTTTGAGACACCTAGAGAGGTGAGAGTAGAGAAAGAAATTGTGAAACCCAAGCTCCCTTACCCACAAAAATTCATGAGACACAAATTGGATGAACAATTTGGGAGATTCATTGATATGCTAAAACAACTTCATCTTTCTCTACCTTTTACCGATGTGATCAACAAAATGCCAAATTCCTCAAGGACATTTTTAGTGGGAAAAGGACTTGTGAGGTTTTGGAGACTATCAACTTGACCGAAAATTGTAGTGCTATCATCATGAACAAAATGCCACCCAAATTTAAAGACCCCGGAAACTTCTCCATTCCTTGTGCCATTAACAAGATGCAAATTGATAATGCCTTATGTGACTTGGGAGCTAGTGTGAGCATAAAGGCATATTCGGTTTATCAAAGGCTTGAACTAGGGGAACTCTTACCTTCTAACATTACCTTGCAATTAGCCGATAGGTCAATCAAGTTTCCAGAAGGTAAGGTAGAAGATGTTCCATTGAGGGTTGGGAAGTTTGTGTTCCCAGTGGATTTTATTGTGCTTGAAATGGATGAAGATTCTACCATTCCAATCATTTTAGGTAGACCCTTTCTTGCTACCTCGGGTGCTATGATTGATGTGAGGAGTGCAAAGATTTCCCTTAAGGTAGGAGATGAGGTCATTGAATTTGATTTGAATGAAAGCATGAAGTATCCATCTTCTTCTCTAGAAAATTGCATGATGATTGATTCACTTGATCATGTTGTGTCTTCCATGCATGAGCACTTGCTCACCTCTAACGATGCTCTTGAGAATGTTTTGTTGAACAAGGACAAAGTAGGTACACCATGCAAGGAAGTGGCATTCTATGAAGAATTTCTTAATGGAAGCATGGAGGAAGTGGATGAGCAAATGTGCTTAAAAATCTCAAGCCAAGAAGCTTTGCAAGCGGCCACATCAAAGGAAGGTAATGGTGTGCCTATGGTAGAGCTCAAACCTCTACCATCACACCTTAGGTATGAGTTATTGGGCCCTCATTCCACTTACCCCGTGATAGTTAGTGCATCCTTGAGCGTGAGCCAAGCTCAAGCGTTATGTGGTGTTTTGAGAAAGCACCAAAGTGCTTTGGGATACACAATTGATGATCTTAAAGGTATAAGCCCCGCCTTGTGCCAACACCACATAACACTTGAGGAAGGCGCCCTTCCTTCTATCGAACGACAAAGAAAACTACATCCCCAAATGGGAGAGGTAGTAAAGAAGGAGATCACCAAGCTATTGGATGCGGGAATCATATTCCCCATCTCTAGCTCAAGGTGGGTTTCCCCCGTGCATGTCGTTCCAAAGAAGAGGGGCATGACCGTGGTTGAGAATGAGAAGGGTGAGCTCATTCCAACTAGGACGGTCACGGGTTGGCGGATGTGTATAGACTATAGACGTCTAAACACATCCACCAAGAAGGATCACTTCCCTCTTCCATTTATTGATCAAATGCTTGAAAGACTAACAAGGCACAAGTTTTATTGTTTCCTCGATGGATATTCGGGATTCTTCCAAATCCCCATCCACCCCGATGATCAAGAGAAAACTACCTTCACATGTCCTTAAGGGACCTTTGCCTATCAAAGAATTCCCTTTGGGTTATGCAATGCACCCACTACATTCCAAAGGTGCATGATGAGTATTTTTGGGGATATGTTGGAGGAGGAAATGGAGGTCTTCATGGATGACTTTTCGGTGGGGGGTGTTTCATTTGAGGAGTGCCTTGTGAACCTTGAGAAGTGTTTGGAAAGATGTGTTAAGGTCAATCTTGTTTTGAATTGGGAGAATTGTCACTTCATGGTGGAGGAAGGTATAGTGCTTGGGCACAAGATTTCAAATAGAGGCATTGAGGTGGATAAGGCAAAAATAGAAGTGATTGAGAAACTTCCACCTCCGGTGAATGTCAAGGGTGTGAGATCGTTCCTTGGTCATGCGGGTTTCTATAGGAGATTCATCAAGGATTTTTCACTTATTGCTAAGCCCCTAAATGACCTTCTTCAAAAGGATGTTGAGTTCATTTTTGATGACAAATGCTTGAAGGCATTTGATAGATTGAAGAAGGCCCTAATCTCCACTCCTATTGTTCAAGCCCCAAGGTGGGATCTTCCTTTTGAATTGATGTGTGATGCTAGTGATTGGGCGATTGGAGGTGTTTTGGGACAATGTGTAGACAAGAAGCTTCATGTGATTTACTATATGTCTAAGACACTCAATGGGGCTCAAAAGAACTACACAACAACGGAAAAGGAATTTTTAGCAGTTGCGCACTCTTTTGAGAAATTCCGTTGTTACTTGTTGGGTTCCAAGACCATAGTTCTCACGGATCATGCGGCCCTCAAGTATCTCTTTGCCAAGAAAGAGTCCAAGCCTAGGTTGATTCGATGGGTGCTTGAATTGCAAACTTTTGAGATTGAGATTAGGGACAAGAAGGGTGCGGAGAATGTTGTGGCGGACCATCTTTCTCGCCTTGAGGGTGATCAAATTCATGATGATGGTTCACCAATTGAGGATAAAATGCTTGATGACTTCTTATATGCCATAGAGGTGAAGGAACTCCCATGGTATGCCGACTTGGTGAATTTTCTAGCATGTGGGGAGTTTCCACCCTCCTTCTCAAAGAACCAAAGGAAGAAAATCAAAAGGGAGGCAAGACATTACTTGTGGGATGATCCGATCTTATACAAACGAGGGGTTGATGGCTTACTTAGGCGTTGTGTTCCAAATGAAGAGGTGCCTAGTGTTTTAAGGATGTGCCACTCGGACCCTAGTGGTGGGCATATGGGTGTTTCCAAGACCGCTACCAAGGTTCTTCAATGTGGTTTGTGGTGGCCGCATCTCTTCAAGGACTCATGGGGCTTTGTGAAGTCATGCGACCGATGTCAAAGGGTTGGGAATATCTCCAAGAGGAATGAGATGCCTCAACAGCCCATTCTTGAGTAAGAGGTGTTCGATGTTTGGGGGATTACTTGTGGCTGTGGACTATGTTTCTAAATGGGTTGAGGCCATTGCCTCCCCTACTAATGACCACAAAGTAGTGTTGAAGTTGTTCAACAAAATCATCTTCCCAAGGTTTGGCGTGCCTAAGACTGTGATAAGCGATAACGGATCTCATTTTGTTCACAACGCCTTCCAAAAGATGTTGACAAAACATGGAGTGCATCAACGGTTCGGCCTTCCATATCATCCTCAATCGAGTGGCCAAGTCGAGGTCTCCAATCGTCAAATAAAGCTCATTCTTGAGGAGACGGTTGCAAGGAATAGAAAGGATTGGTCGAACAAGTTAGATGATTCTCTTTGGGATTATAGGACGGATTTTAAGACACCTATTGGTACCACTCCATATCGCCTTGTCTATGGCAAATCATGCCATCTCCCGGTATAGCTTGAACATCGTGCCTTGTGGGCCATCAAGAAGATAAATTTTGACTTAGCTAGTGCGGGGGAGAAGAGGTGGTTGGATCTTCATGAGCTAGAGGAACTTCGACTTGATGCTTACGATTGTGCTAGCACCTACAAAGCTCGCTCCAAAGAGGTTCATGACAAGTTAATTGAGAAAAAGGAGTTTTGTGTAGGTGACAAAGTCCTCCTCTACAATTCAAGGATAAAGTTGTTCCCCGGAAAGCTCATGTCAAGATGGAGTGGACCATTCTTGGTGAAAGATGTTTTTGATAATGGTGCCGTGGAGATTTCTCCTTTGAACTCCTCATCTTCATTTAAGGTTAATGGTCATCGGCTCAAGAAGTACTATGATGGAGTGTTTGTTGGACTTGTTCACAAAATGATTCTTTTTAAGCCACCTTGAGATGGTGGTGCACGTCGAGCTAACGACGTTAACCAAAAGCGCTTACGGGAGGCAACCCGGATTCTCTTTCCTTTCTTTTCTTTTATTTTTCCTTGATTGGTTTTTGATTTTATTTTGAGTTGGTTTTGTGTTTGTTTTGTAGGTCGCCTATTATCATCACTTGTTGGAAAGACGGGGTTTGATGAAGAGTTTAGAGCGCAGGGGAGATGGCTCCCCGAGGGCTTGGAGAGACCTCGGGGGCCTCTTCACCTTTTTGAAGCATATCATTCCAGGGACTTCCCGCGGTTGCCTTTTGGAGAGACCTCGGAAGATTTGGAGAGGGCGCGGCCCTCATATCAAGCAAAATTGAATTTCATTCCAGGGACTTCCTGCGGTTGCCCCGCGGTCTCTCCGCGGGTGCGGGAGGTTTTGGAGAGGGCGCGTCATGATTGGAGAGGGCGCGGGCCTCAATTCGAGCAAATTTGGAAATCCATTCCAGGGACTTCCCGCGGTTGCCCCGCGGTCTCTCCGCGGGCGCGGGAGGTTTTGGAGAGGGCGCGGAATTTTTGGAGAGGGCGGGGCCCCCCGTCAGGTATAAAAATCCCAAAATTTCCAGGAACTCCCCGCGGTTGCCCCGCGGTCTCTCCGCGAGCGCGGGAGATTTGCCGCGGGCGCGGGAGTATCGGGAGAGGGCGCGGCAATCTGGGTTTATTACCCGGGCGCGCCCCTCTTCTCTCTCTCTCTCTTCTCTTATTTTCTCTTCTTCTCCTTATTTTTTTCCCCTTTGTCTCTCTACCTCCTCTCAAACCCTAACCCCAAAACATCAATTTCTCACCTATTTCTTCAACTTTTGCCTACAATTTTCACAAATTCTTCCATATTCCTCCATTTTCAACACTCCTACTCTTCTTTCTCGTGGTTTTTCGGGAAATTTCGGGTCTTTGAAGTGCTTTGAGTTTAATTTGAGTCTCCAATCTTGGTATACTTCTAACCTTTGTAATATTTTTGTCAATTTCAATTGATTTCTTTACATTGGTTTGTTTACCTAGATTTTGAGCATGATTTTTGTGTTTTATGGTTAATTTATGGGAAATTTGGTATATTTGGGTGATTTTTACTTTTTCTTGTTGATTCATGATTATATTGATGAATGATTGTTGATATTGTTGTTTGTTGTTGGATTTTGGTTGTTGTGTTGATTGGAACAGGTACCTTGTAGTTTGTGGTGGTTTGGTTGGATTTGTAAGGAGGTTTGTGAGTAATTTTGGTGGAAGTTGTTTTGTTTGAGGGAGTTTGTGTTGTTCTTGTGAATTGTGTGAATCTTGTCAAAAGTTTGTCAAAATGGATTTGATAAGAATAGTCAAAAGTAGCAATAAGAGCTCAAACCAATCCCCCGACCAATCTTCTCAAGGCCAACCCTCAAACCCTCAACCCCAATCGCAATCCACAACACAAGATGATGCTCCTCCTCCTCCTCTACCCCCTCTCAAATTTTGGAACCGGTCTAAACAAACCCCCATCTATAACAAAATGAAAGACCGGAAGTTTAGACCCTCCCGCCATTACTTTCGTGAGGATATGGCCAAGCTAGGAATTGAAAATGACCTTGACATCCTTCTAAATGACCTAAGCTTGGGTGAGTTTCTAAAGTTTTCCCCTAGAACCTATTTGGAGCCTTCCATTGAGTTTTTCTCCACATTTGAGTTCAATAAAGTAGGGGAAACCGACTTTATTATTTCCTTCCAACTCTTCAATGTCAAACACACCATGAACCTAGCCGAGTTCAATGTAGCCCTTGGTTTCAACCCCAATGGTGATATCTTCGAGCCCCTTATCTCCCTAGTCCAATTTGAGTATAATGAGGTTTCTTGGTGGATAACCATAGCCAAAAAGAGGGAGTTTGATTCGAAGAAGTCCCTTGCTAGTGAGATTATCCATCCGGCCCTTAGGATCCTTCATAGAATTCTTGGGTATTCGGTCTTTAATAAGCAAGATTTGGGGAAGTTATCTCGGGAGGAGATTATGGTGTTATGGATGGCTACCAAGCCGGAGTTAGGGTCAAGGATTAATTTTGGCTATATCTTCATGAATTGTTGTAAGGAGATAATGCATGGGGTCAAAACGGGGGAAATTCATTGTGGGGGCATGGTGACACGTCTTGTGTCGTATTTTAAGCAAGAGGGGTTCTTGAAGTCTTGCACTCCGGTTGGAAGGAGTGAAGATGTGTGGATTAGTTTGAAACAAGTTAACACTTTGCATTTCATAACTAGCACTAGGAGAGCTGGTACTTACTCTTGGCTAGTGAGAAATACCCACCATTGCCTACTCCCTAACCCGGCCGCCACCTCCATCCTTCGTGAGGCTAGAAACATTTGGATGGTCCCTAGGGACAATGGGAGGATTGATGATGAGATGGAGGAGGATGATGAGATTGATGGGGGTGATGAGAATGATGAGGAAGAGGAGGAAGGAGGAGGAGAAGAATATGATGAAGAGCGATAACAACCGCCACAATAACAACAACATGAGCATTTTCATGATGATGCTCAAAGAAGAAGAAGAGAAAGAAGACAACAACGACAACAACAACAACAAGATTTCCAAGGAGATGCTTATCTCCGAGAGATGGAGGCCATGAGAGCTAACATGGAGCGCATGCAATTGAGCATGCAAGGTATGTACTCAGACCACCAAACTTTGTCTTATCAAACTAGCGCCTTGTATGACGCTAGTGTGCGTAGGGGGGAGGTCACACCTCCAGTCAACTACCCTTATGTGCCGCCCCAACAAGGGTCGGTACCTTTATGGGGTGGTGACAACCTCCCTACGTACCCATATTGGCCCGGGGTTGAGGATCCCGATGTGCCAAGGCGCGACTTCCCACCTTATGATTATAGGGTCTCGGGGGGGAGTGATTATCGGGGTGATCCCGCATACTACTATGTTCACCCCCATCACCCCGAGCCCCTTGTTCAGCGTGAGCCCTATGACCAATTGACCCAATCCCAACTTGACCTATTCAAGGGTCACTATGGATTTCCTCCCGGTTACACCGGAGGTTGGGATACGGGTGATGATGGTGCCGGCCCTAGTGGCCAATAGTCCCCTTATGCATGTTTGTTCCCCTTTTTGTTCTCCCCCTTCCCTATTTTGAATGTTTGTAGGCATCGCGGTCGATGCCTTCATTTTGTGAGGGGGGAGGGTCATAAAGGATGTTTTATGGTTGGTTTGAGGGAGGCACCTAGGGCTCGGTGGGAAGTCTTTGATAGGGTTTTTGGTGGAATTTTGCTAATGGTCTCGTTGGTTTGTTGCTTGTTGTTGTTTTGTTTCACTTCATGATGTTTTTGGGAGTTTCTTGAGAAAAATAAAAATTTTGATGATGATGGTTTCTCTAGGTTTTTGTATATAGCTTGTGTCTAAGTGTTTTATCGTTTGCTTTTGTTTGGAAGTTACTAACAATTTCATTTTGTATATATAGCCTTTTTCTTTAACTCACCTTGCTCGTAGCCTATGCTTTGGATTGCGGAGCCTTTTGGAGAAGCACGTTCCTACTCCTTGGGTACTTTAGTTTAGCACGGAAGCTTGGTGAGGCCTTTCTTATTTTACCTCTTTATTTTCACTTCTATATTTTCTTGGTTGCTTAGATTAGGATTAGATTTAGGGGAAGTTGAACGGTTCGAGGATGTATGAATTTAACACCTAGTGTGTTTGGGGTCTTTGGCGATGTGGCCATTAGACCGCTTGTATGTCGATTGGGATAAACGTGTTATGATTGCATCTTTGCCCTTCTCCTCTTTCCCTTTCTTGTCCTTGTCTAAGTTTTCCATCTTCTCTTTTCTTTTCTTTCCCTTTCTTTTATTCTTGTTTGTGTGCATAACTTTTTGAGGCTTTATTTTCACTCTTTCTCTTTTTGAAAATTGGACTTGTATGCAATGGACTTTTGCTTTTGAATAATAGTCTTCCTAGGTAATAATGGTATGCACGGTTTAAGATTACGTTTGGTTGATTCTAGGACAAAGCATGCTAAGATAGTTGTCTAAAACTAGGGGGATCATGAAACCGGATTTTACTCGTTTGTGGCATGTTGGTAGTTGCTCCCTATCTTTGATTTGACAACCTTAGTGAGTTTTTGCTACAACCATGTGAGATGTATATTTGTTCAAGCTTTCATCAAATTCTTGCATGAGCGGCATGGATCCTTGATTTTCGCAAACCTAATCTAGAATCTTAGCGTATGATTCCTAAGACCGTGACCGGACTACCTAGGGAGGACAAAGGCAACTTTTCGGGGAGGTATTTTATTTTTCTAGGATAGTCCCTTTATGTTTACTTTTTTTTGGTTTGGGATACATTTGCCTACTTGTTACCCCTTTGAACCTTTTTCCCTCTTTTCAAGCCGCATAATTAGATATCTTGAGCCTTTTGTTTCGTTCTCCTTCTTTTTGGTTTTTGTGAAGCAAGGGTCAATGTTTAGTGATTGTGGTCTATGAAGTTGGAATTTGGTTCGAATTGGTACACATAATTGAGTTGTTTATATTTGGTAAATAATGGCAAATGCTTATGTAAAAGTCGTCCTTAGTAAAAGAGGCAAGGATGTTAATAAATGCATATTTGAAAAAGCCGTCCGAATTGAAAAAAGGCAAGGACTAATGCTTTTAAGGAGTTCAAGAAAATACAAACAAATTTATAAATGACAAAATGCAAAAAAAAAAAAAAAAAAAAAAAAAAAAAAAAAAAAAAAGAAGAAAAACCATAAAAATTCAAGTGTCTTTCTCCTCTCTATGCATTGAGGTTAATGTTTCTTTTAGCTTGGGGGGGAAAGCGCTTGCGCTTTTCTAATGATTGTAGATTGTTGCTTTGAATAATAAGCTTGGGGGTGTTAATACGTTTTTGTTTGGTGATTACTTAAGTTTGGTGTTGAGATTTGGCCGGTCTTTGCTTCACAATTTAGGATAACCACCAAATTTTAAATTTTAGCCTACCTTAACCCTTCTTGCCTTACGTTACAACCTTTGGGAAGACCTTTGGACCTAGGAGTTGAGTATTTCATCGGTGGAGGGAATCATAGGTTGTAGACTACGGAAAGGGGATGCGAAATCAAGATGTCGAGTAGCCCAAAATGTTGATCTTTTTCCGGTTCCTTCGCGGAATCTATGAGATGCTCACTAAGGGGAGACATGAGATTAGTAGGGGGAACGCGGTAAGATCGTTTGGGATGAAAGTGGAATGTGATAACTAGTTCCTATGCTTAGCATATTTATGTTTCAATCAACCTTAGATATCTTATAACGTGCATACCATAATTCACTTTAGAAAGGTTGTTATTCATTTGAATTATAGTCTCTTTGTAAAGTCCATTTCGTAAAGATTTTGTTTCTTTTTTCCTCTTTCTTTTCCTTGTCTGGTTTGCCTCTTGGGGGTTTGGTGGAGAGTTATGGGTAAACTCTTAGGATACCCTTACGAGAGCATCACTCGTCCTCTAGGGCGATCTAGGGGTTTAAATGGCTTGTTGTAGCTAAAAACAACCGTGATTCCTACGACAGTGAGTCTTAGTGTAAATTCTCGCCCCTCTTTTTCTTTTTTCTTCGAATACGCCCTTCTTATTCCTTTTTAGCATTTGTTTTGCTCGGGACGAGCAAAAGTCTAGCTTGGGGGAATTTGATGAGTGTCATTTATGGCACTCATAGGGTAGTCTTTTAGGGTTATTTCTTTCCCTTTTTCATGCTTTCTTCTCTTATTTTTGGTCCTTTTTCCTTTAGTTTCTCTTTCTCCTCTTTTCTTTATGGTTCTCGTGTTTTTCTTGTGTTTTCCTTTTATTTGGCTCTTTTTCCCTTTTATTTCCTTTCTTTGTTTGCTTGTGTAGGTATTTGGAGAATCACCTTTGCAAAGGAATCAAGTTGGGACCTTAATGACCAAGTAAGGAAGAAGCATTTGGCTAGAGAGGGCTTAGAGAGGCCTTGGAGAGGCCTCGGAGAGGTCTCCAAGGTATTTCCAGGAGGCCGCGGGCGCGGGTCAGTGGAGCCGCGGGCGCGGGCTCAAGAAGCACAAATTGCCAGATTTTGGCAGGAGCTTCCTGCGGTTGCCCCGCGGGCTCTCCGCGGGCGCGGGAAATCTGGAGAGGGCGCTCCATCTCAGAGAGACCGCGGCCCCCTGATTGAGTTTTGGGAGCAAGGGATTAGCCGCGGGCGCGGCATCCTAGGCCGCGGGCGCGGCATCCTGGGCCGCGGGCGCGGGGCTTGCCCGGAAAGCCCGCGGAGGGTTCCGTACCCATTTCTCCGCGGCCGCGGGTTCATCGGGAAAGGGCGCGGGATTTTCCCGGTTTCTTTTTTACTTATAAATAGAATTGTAATTCCTTTTTAAAACCAACTTTTTGATAATATTTCATTAGCTTAGTTTTAGAGAGAGAATTTAGAGAGAAGTTAGAGAGAAGTTCTTTGTTTTTGATTTGTAACTCAACATTTGTTCAATCAAGTTTGGATCTCTTCATTTTCAATCATCAATATTAGTGAGAATCTCTTCCTTCTTTCATCTCTTACTTACTTGCTATTTGATTTATGCTTGTTGCTTGTTTTTCTTTGGATTTGAGTTTGATATTGTTGAATATTTTGATTTCTCTTTGATTTTGATATAGAATGATGATCAATGCAATTTCTAGTTATTTGTTTTTGAATTTCACCATGATAGTGAGTAGATTAGTTGCTAGGGAAAGGGGGAAGCATGTTTGATTAATGAAATTGCTAGTTGATGCTCTTTGATTGATTGATTTGTTGCAATTAAATTGGTTGACATAGTTTTGCATGTGATTGATTAGACTAGGAGTGATCAACCTATAAGATTAATCTAGATTGCATTGCAACTCTTAATGACATGAACAATTGATTTCAAAGTTGCTCTAATTGATTGGGTTTGCTTGTGATTCTTCTTGATTTGCCTTTCATAGTGACACCTAGATTGGCCTATAGGAGATAGCATTTGAACTCTCTTGATTGCTACTATTGTTTGTCCATTGCAATACTTGAGTTAATTGTTTGAACTCTAAACTAGCATTATCATTGAACTTGCATGTGGAACCCATATCCCTAGTGTTTAGACCTTTGATTTACTTGATAAGACTTGTTTTAGTTTTCCATAGTGCCAACCATAATCTCAACTCCATCTTCGAGGTAGCTTGACCTAGACTCTAGTTTTCATCATTGCATTCCCTAGGGATCGACCCTTAACTTTCCCTATATTCATATAAGGTTGGTTAGGTGTTTACAAATTTAGTTTGACTTGGGGGAAGGGTAGATAACGACATACATTTTCCTCTTGTCAAAAGTCAATGACCGCCACCCCTTCCTCAAATGGCTTATCCGCTAGCCACAACCAACTCAACTCCTCTCGACAAATAGCACCGAGGGACTCCTTGGAGAAAAAGGCATAAGTAAGAAGTCGGCTAAAATATATCAAAGCCGCATGAATGATTGATGCCGATTTTGAATATTGAGGGAGATATGAATCATCAATAGAGATATGCTTCACCACTTGAACTAACTATATTTTTTATCACGTTGCAAAGCTTCAAATGCCGGATAAATAAGTGGAACATCCTCACTTGGAGTTGGAAATTTGAAGACCTCATTAAGATAGGAAAGAGGCACCGAATGATGTATGTTAAGCGTTTACAAATTTAGTTTGACCAAGGGAGAATTAGATGATGACCTAGTTTCAACCCCTGTCAAAATGGCGCCATTTCCGGGGAATGACATTGGTGCTTTGTTATAGTTGTTGATTCTATTTCATTAAAAAGAAAAAAACAAAAAGATTTTCCTCTTTAAGGCTACACTTGTAGTCGTGCTACTTATCATTTCCTTTGAGTTGTATGCATAGAGCACGTGGTCATTCACTAGTGCCATTTGATCTGGAGATTGAGAGGACTATTACAAGACTAAGGGTTGCTAGGAAATATTTGAGCTCTAGCAATTCAAGTGAGGAAGAACCGCAACAAGAGGAACAAGCAAGAATGGGAGAGAATCCGAGAGTGGTTTGTGGCATTGAAAGAATTGGGGAATCCCGGTGCATATAGATTTGAGAGTGGAATTGCTCCACCTACAACACCGGCAAATGATTTTGAAATTTGTCCGGCTATGATCACTTTGATAGAGAGGCGACAATTTAGAGGAGCCAAGCATGAGAGCCCGCTAAATCATCTCAAGGAATTTGAAAAATATTGCAATACTATCAAGGTGAACGGAGTTTCCCAAGAATTCATCCGCCTCGATCAAGCTCTTTCCCTTTTCTCTCATTAGGCGTGCTTTGAAATAGCTAGACAAGGAGGTTAAGCCAAATTCTCTAACTACATGGGATAAGGTTACAAAGGAATTTATAACTCGTTTCTATCCACAAAAGAAAACGGCGGAGGAAAGAGCTTTGATTCAAGGCTTCAAACAAAAGCCAAGTGAGAGCCTTTATGAAGCATGGGAGAGATATAAGGAGTATCAAAGGGAGTGTCCTCACCACGGGATTCGAACCTATCAAATTATTCAGATTTTCTATGGAGGCCTATGTCCCCAAGGCAAGTCATGCCTAGATGGAGGAGCCGGAGGTCCCATCATTAATAGGACGGAAGAAGTGGTGGACATCATTGAGGATGTTGTGAGGTACTATAGAGATTGGCAAGATGGTGAGAGAGAATCAACTACCAAGAGTAGCTCTTCGGTGTACTCGGTTGATCATTTAAATGCAATGAACAATCTCTCCTCACAAGTGGCAAACTTGGGGAAGGAAGTGAGTGCAATCAAGGAAAAATTGGAGAGTTCTTCTTCCCAAGCTCCAAATCTTCCCTCCCAATTTAAGGGGAGAGGTACTCTTTCTAACTCTCATCCCCCTCCTTCTTCTAGTAACATGCCTAGTGGTTGTTTTTTTTGTGATGTGTGTGGTTCATATGATCATGATTCTAGTAATTGCCCTCATGCTTTTCCGGAGAGTAATGATAATTTTGATAATAATGAGAGTGAACATGTGAACTATGTGTCAAACAATAGTAATGTGCAAAGATTTTATAACCAAAGGGGTCAATGGAATAGGAATTACCTAAACCATGGTAATTTTGATAATTATAACCAAAGTGGTGGTTATAGGAACCAAGGTTCTCGAGGTAACTATAACAATCGAGGTTATAGTGGCCAAAATCAAAACTAAAATTATGGTAATCAAAACTAGGGCTATACACAGTTTGGTCTGGACCGTAACCAAACTTGACCAAACCGCATTTTAGCGGTTTAGTTTGGTTTACGGTTTGGAAAAATACGGTTTGGTTTCGATTTTTTGGGAAATACGGTTTGCGGTTTGGTTTGGTTTTTCAAAAATTATAAACCAAACCAAACCGTAAACCAGTAAACCGCATTTTAATACCCGGCTCGCGAGGCGCCCCTCTCGCAGTAGGTGCTTCTTGCTCGCCTCGCCGGGCGGCTCGCCTGAATGCCGAGTCTTTTCCGCCGCCAACTCGACGTCGTCGCCACCTGCAGCTGACCCTGGCCGGGGCTGGCTTTTTGGGAAGCCCGTTCCCACCGCGCTCACGGCCCGGCTGGCCTTATATAATTTTTTAATAAATTATAATAGTTATTACATATTATAAAAAAATTTAAAAAATAAAAAAAAAACATAAAAAATCATTAGAAGACTATACGGTCAATATACTACTATACTCTATACTCAATCTCAAATATCAATACTTAAAATTCAATAGGTCATAACTATAATGTAGTATGAATTATTTTTTTGGACAAATGTATTATGTTTTTTTCCACTGTTAATTTGTTATGTATTATTTTTATTATGTGTTATTGTGTTAGCACTTAGCACTTGATTAGTTGGTTGTTATTTTTATTAAAAATTTGTAGTAGAATTTAATCCCTTTGGACTAATTATTTGAACTTTATTATAAATTTATTAATATTTGACAACTTTTAGGAAAAAATGGCGTCTCATCATAAACCGCAAACCAAACCGCACCAAACCGCATTATTATGGTTTGGTTTGGTTTGGTTTCAATACTAATATGGTTTGGTTTGGTTTGGGAAATTGACCAAATCGTATTTTGCGGTTTGGTTTGGTTTAGACTCAAACCACACCAAACCAGACCATGTTCACCCCTAATCAAAACCAAGGTTATGGAAATCATAATCAAGGTGGTGGTAACCACAATCAAGGTTATGGTCAAAATCAAAATAGGGGTAATTGGAACAATCAAGGGAGTGGCAATTTAAAAATAATGCTCAAAGAGGCCCTCCACCCGGATTTGCTCCAAAGACTCAAGTTGATAATTCCTATTCACAATACTCTTCTTCTACAACTAATTTGGAGGAAATCATTGAAAATCAAACAACGTTGTTGAGCACTTACATGGCCGTAAGTGACAAGAAATTCAATGAGGTAATGACTCATAATAATATGCTAGAAAACCAAATTTCTCAACTTGTCAATGCTTTGAAAGACCATACTAGTCCTTCTTCTTTACCTTCCCAAGGCTTAGATCCCAAGAGACCCGTGAGTGCTATTGTTACAAGAAGTGGTAAGGTTCTTGAGGAGAGTTTGCCTAGGAAGAGTGGAACTAAGGAGGTCCCTAAGGAGGTCTTGGTAGAGGATGAGAGAAATGGTGCATCTTTGAGTGAGGTTGTGATTGAGACACCTAGAGTGGTGAGAGTGGAGAAACAAATTGTGAAACCCAAGCTTCCATATCCACAAAAATTCATGAGACATAAGTTGGATGAACAATTTGGAAGATTCATTAATATTCTTAAGAAACTTCATCTTCTCTACCTTTTACCGAATTTATTACCCAAATGCCCAACTATGCAAAATTCCTCAAAGACATTTTGAGTGGTAGGATGTCTTGTGATGTGGTGGAGACGGTCAACTTGACCGAGAATTGTAGTGCAATTATAATGAACAAGATGCCACCCAAGTTGAAAGATCCCGAAAACTTCTCTATCCCTTGTGCCATTAACAAGATGCAAATTGATAATGCTTTATGCGACTTAGGAGCTAGTGTTAGCTTAATGCCATATTCGGTTTATCAAAGACTTGAGTTAGGGGAACTTATACCTTCCAAAATTATCTTACAATTGGCCGATAGGTCAATTAAGATTCCTAAAGGGAAGGTTGAGGATGTTCCTTTGAGAGTAGGAAAGTTTGTGATTCCGATAGATTTTGTAGTTCTTGAAATGTATGAAGATGCTACCGTTCCCATTATTCTTGGTAGACCTTTTCTTGCTACCTCGAGTGAATGGTTGAGCTCAAACCTCTTCCATCACACGTTAGGTATGAATTTTTAGGACCCAACTCTACTTTCTCCGTGATTGTTAACTCTTCTTTGAGTGAGCACCAAGATCAAAAGTTATGTGATGTTTTGAGGAAGCATCAAGGTGCTTTGGGATATACCATTGATAACCTCAAAGGTATAAGCCCCGCTTTGTGTACACATCACATAACTCTTGAGGAGGGTACTCTACCATCTATTGAGAGGCAACGAAAGCTACATCCCCAAATGGGAGAGGTAGTGAATAAGGAGATCACCAAACTTTTAGATGCGAGAAATATATTTCCCATTTCTAATTCTAGCTGGGTTTCTCCCGTTCACGGTGTCCCAAAGAAGGGAGGTATAACCGTCGTTGAGAATGAGAAAGGTGAGCTCATTCTAACGAGGACGGTCACGGTATGGAGGATGTGTATAGACTATAGACGTCTAAACACATCCACAAAGAAAGATCATTTCCCCCTTCCTTTCATTGATCAAATTCTTGAAAGACTAACAAGGCACAAGTACTATTGTTTTCTTGATGGTTATTCGGGATTTTTCCAAATTCCTATTCATCCCAATGACCAAGATAAAACTACTTTTACTTGTCCCTATGGTACCTTTGCCTATAGGAGAATGCCATTCGGGCTTTGCAATGCTCCCGCCACTTTCCAACGGTGTATGATGAGTATCTTTGGAGACATGTTGGAAGAGGAGATGGAGGTGTTTATGGATGACTTTTCCGTAGGTGGGGTTTCCTTTGAGGCTTGCCTTGAAAATCTTGAAAAGTGTTTGGAAAGGTGTGAAAAAGTGAACTTGGTGTTGAATTGGGAAAAATGTCATTTCATGGTTGAAGAAGGAATAGTTCTCAGGCAAAAAATTTCTCCAAAGGCATAGAGGTGGACAAGACAAAGATTGAGGTTATTGAAAAGTTGCCACCTCCGGTCAATGTGAAGAGTGTGAGGTCATTTTTGGGCCATGCCGGGTTCTATAGAAGATTTGTTAAAGACATTTCCCTCATTGTAAAGCCCCTCAATGATCTTCTTCAAAAAGATGCCGAGTTTGTATTTGATGATAAGTGTTTGAAGGCATTCAATAAGTTTAAGAAAGCTCTAATCTCTACTCCTATTGTTCAAGCTCCAAGATGGGATTTACCATTTGAGTTGATGTGTGATATAAGTGATTCGGCAATAAGAGGTGTCTTGGGTCAAAGAGTGGACAGGAAGCTTCATGTGATTTATTATATATCCAAGACACTTAATGGAGCTCAACGGAATTACACTACAACGGAGAAGGAATTCTTGGCTATAGTTCATGCTTTTGAGAATTTCCGTTGTTATATATTGGGTTCTAAAACCATAGTCTTCACGGATCATGCGGCTCTCAGATATCTTTCTGCCAAGAAAGAATCCAAGCCAAGGTTGATCCGGTGGGTTCTTGAGCTCCAAACCTTCGACATTGAGATAAGGGATAAAAGAGGAGCGGAGAATGTTGTGGCAGACCATCTTTCTCGTCTAGATGATTCTCAAATTCATGATGATGGTTCTCCAATTGAGGATAAGATGCTTGATGATTTCCTATATGCTATTTAAGCGAAGGAGCTCCCATGATTTGCCGATTTGGTGAATTTCCTTGCATGCGGGGAGTTTCCTCCTTCATTTTCTAAGAATCAAAGAAAGAAGCTCAAGAGATAGGCAAGGCATTATGTTTGGGATGATCCCATCTTATTCAAGTGAGGGGTCGATGACTTACTTAGACGATGTGTTCCAAATGAAGAGGTGCCTAATGTTTTGAAAATGTGCCACTCGGATCCAAGCGGGGGCCACATGTGTGTTTCTAAGATCGCCACTAAGGTCCTTCAATGCGGTTTGTGGTGGCCACATCTCTTTAGGGAGTCATGGGGCTTTGTAAAGACATGTGATCAATGTCAAAGAGTTGGGAACATCTCCAAGAGAAACGAAATGCCTCAACAACCCATACTCGAGTTAGAGGTATTTAATGTATGGGGTATTGACTTTATGGGGCCATTTTCTTCATCTTTAGGAAATCAATTTATCCTTGTGGCGGTCGACTACGTGTCTAAGTGGGTCGAGGCCATTGCCTCCCCAACTAATGACCACAAGGTTGTTACGAAGTTGTTTAAGAAAATAAATTTTCCAAGATTTGGGGTGCCGAAGGCGGTGATAAGCGACAATGGTTCTCATTTTATTCACCATGCCTTTCAAAATATGTTGAGGAAGCATGGAGTCCATCAAAGATTTGGCCTCCCATATCATCCCCAATCGAGCGGTCAAGTGGAAGTCTCTAATCGTCAAATCAAGCTCATCCTTGAAAAGACGGTTGCGAGAAATCAAAAAGATTGGTCGGAAAAATTGGATGATGGTCTTTGCGCCTATCGAACGACTTTCAATGAACATGGGGACGCTTACTAAGGGAAGATTTGAAACAATTAGGAGAACGCGGCTTGATTGGTTGGGATGAAAGTGGATTGTGCCTCTTTAGTTCTCTACGCTTAGCATACCTTATGTTTCAATCAACCATGAATATATTGAAGCATGCATACCCATTCCATATAGAAAAGTGTTCATGCATTCGCATTTGAGCATTTGTGAAAGTCCTTCTCAAGAGCTATTTGTTTGAATATTTGTTTTACTTTCTTTTCTTTTTAAATGATTTTACCTCATTTTGTTTCAAAAGAGTTGTGGGTTAAACTCTTCGGAAACCCTTACAAGACCTCACTCGTCCTCATAGGCGACTTTGGGGTTTAAAGGGCTTGTTGTAGCTAAAAACAGCCATGATTCCTACATTAGTTAGTCTTAGTGTATATTCTTCTTCTCTCTTTTTCTTTTCTAAATAAACCCTCCTTATTCCTTTCTAGCCTTTATTTTTCTCGGGACACGAGTTATATGCATCATTTTGGTGATTTTGGGCAGAAACTCTCCGCGCCCTAGCCGCGGTCTAGCCGCGGGCGCGCATGATCTGGAGAGACCGCTCAAGAATAGAGAGACCGCAGCCCCCCGCTTCACCTAAAACAAGGCCTCTGCCGCGCCCTGAGCGGCGGGCGCGGGCTACAGTACCCGCGGGCGCGGGTTTTGCCCTGATTGCCCGCGGAGTTAGTTATGGGTTTTGTACCCATTTCTGTGCGCCCGCGGGGTCTTCTTGGAGAGGGCGCGGCCGATCAGTTTTTTTCTTTGTCTATAAATACTCTTGTAGATCCTTTAGGAGGATAATTTTAGATAATATTTCATTTGCTTAGTTTTTAGAGAGAGAAACTAGAGAGAAGTTAGAGAGAAAGTAGAGATTGTAATCCTTGGATCTGATTTGTAACTAACATTGCTTCTTCAATCAAGTTTGGAATTCTTCTTCATATCAATCAAAGTTTGTGAGATTTCTTTCCTTTGAATTTACTTCAATTGCAATTTTCTTTTTTGCTTGAATGTTTGGTTTGGATTTTGATATAGTTTGAGAATTTGTTGATTGATTGTATTTCCTTTTGATTTAGCTTGAGATGAATATGTTTGTATTTGAATTTGTTTTGGCTTTAATTTTCACCATGATTAGTGAGTAGATTAGTTGCTAGGGAGAAGGGGAAGCATGCTTGATTGATGATTTTTGCTAGTTGATGATCCTTGTTTGATTGAATTGTTGCAATTAAATTGGTTGACATAGTTGTGCATGTGATTAATTAGACTAGGAGTGATTAACCTATAATATTAATCTAGATTGCATTGCAAATTTCAATGACACAAACAATTGATTTGAGAATTGCTTTAATTGATTGAATTTGATTGTGATTCTCCTTGTTAGCCATTCATAGTGAACCCTAGCTTGGTTTATAGGAGATAACCTTTGAATTCCTTTGATTGTAACTATTGTTTGTCCCTTGCATTGTTTGAATCAATTGGGTGATCTATCAATTAGCATGATTGTTGAGCTTGCATGTAGAACCTATATCCCTAGTGTTTAGTATATTGATTGATTTCTTTGAATTGTCTTGATTCTTGTTATCTTAGTTACAAAACTCAACCATTCATAATTCTTCAATTTAGCTAAACATTAGACTATAGCATAGCCTCGATTCATTCCTTTGGGTTCGACCCTTAACTTGCCTCTATACTCGTATAAGGTTTGTTAAGCGTTTACAAATTTAGTTTGACCAAGGGAGAATTAGATGACGACCTAGTTTCAACCCTTGTCACGTTCACGCACATTCTGAACACCATGGCAATCCCCAATTGTTGCATCTACCCCTTCGCACAATATCAAAAAAACTCCACTGCAATACAATGATGAAAACATTACATTAATACACAAACCAGATGTAATTTATCCTCTTTAATAATTTTTTATAAACTAACCTAAAACTTACCCGCTTACACCATCAGCCCTAGCTTTCCAATTCTTTATCAACGTGTATACATTCCGCTCCACAATGTTGTAATTCCTAGGCTTCTAGGATAGGATGACCTCATTGCACGGTCATATACTCGCACTATGAGTCCTACCCCTCTCCACCTTCATTCCTTGGATTCCCTTTCCCCTAGAAGGACTGCTTTCCTCTTTTTTTATGTTGCCTTGGTTGCCCTGCTGCACCTTTGTCTCCCCATCCCCCCTCCCCACCCCGCACACCATTGTCTCCAACACTCTAAGGAGCATCAGCACTCCTTTCTTTATCCCCATCCCTGTAGGGAATATTTCAAGCATTACTCCAAACTTGAACCCCACTGTGATCATACACTTAAGCATGGTGGCGTCCAAAGGGAAGAAAGCTAAAGCAAAAGAGTCGCCAACAAGTTTTAGGAACTTGTAAACTATTCACACGGTGAAGGTTACACCCTTTAACGATCCAGGAGATCGTGAACTCCAATAGATCTAGAACCAAGACTGGAAGTTTGGGGATGAAGGTACAAATCCAATCTAAAAGATAAAGAACCTGCCCGAATAATAGGTCTTTACTTTATTCTACTCGTATTCATGTGCGCTTTCTGACTAACATGCAATCAATAGTTTTACACTAAACCTGTTTAATCTATGTTGGTTGAATATTAATGCACAAACAAAACTATTATTGGTGATCACTTGAATTATAATCATACTAACCCTAAACAAGATTATTAATTATCTTATTAAGCGTAATTACAAGTACCAAATTCCCTTTAAACATGCATAAAAGGTGTGATCAAGCAATAACAATAAATATATATCAAGCAACATAATAATCATAGTAATAATAATAATCATAACTAAAATAATCATGTTAAAGCATAATAATAGCAAGATCCTAGGCATGATACCAATAAGATTAATAACAAACCATAGCATGTCACTAAACAATATAAAAATCAAACTTTAGCCCTAACATCATACTAACATGCTATTAAGAAATAAATAGGAAGCATTCTTTTAATCATACTTGATATTAGAAATTACCCTAAACATGGTACTAAGAAAAGCATCCTAACATGATACTAGGAAAACCATCCTAACATGATACTAGGAAGCAAAATAACAACTTAAACATGATTTCTATATCACAATATCAATTAAAAAGTTAAGGCACTTACTTGGATGCCTCGTACCTCTTTCTAATAACAAAATAGACACGTTAGTAACTTCAAGGAAAATATTAAAATCAAACAGTTAAATTAAATAATTGAAAGAAAGATTTAGGACCAAACCCTAAAAAATATCAAACCTTTCACGTCTAGGGCGAAGGCAACTTCAAACTTGGCTAGGTGTGTCTAGTTCTAATGTATGAGGAATTGTGTTTATAAAAGACTAGGCTAGAAAGAGAAAGAGATAGAGAGAGAGAGAATAAGCTTTAACTTACATAGAGAGAAGAATTAGAGAGTTCTGGTTATTGAAAAACGGAGGTCCGGGGACCCTATTTATAATAAAATAGTTCGGAATCGATAGAAAGAATCAAAGTTCAAAAAGGAATAAAACACGCCTCTGTCGCCAACGATAGGACCTGTTGCCAGGCGATAGGGTCTGTCGCCAGGCGACAAGATTTGTCGTTAGGCGACAAAACCTGTCATTTGGCGATGCAGAAGGTTTTCCACGCGTTTTCAACACGGAATTCACTTTTGATAAAATCAAGTCGTAAAGTCCGTACGAAGGGTTAAATTGTAATTTCATTTAAAACACTTCTTTTATTCCAAATAAAACTCATAAAACATAATTATCAACCCTAATCCCATTAGGATTCAAAAGAACTTTGTAGAACTTTCTAGAAGACTGTAATCAATCCTAATTGCATTAGGAATGATAATTCATAAAAGGCCCTCCCGTAGATCATTGGGCCGCATATAAGAACCAAACCGGGCCCAGTTTAGTATTTTGGCCATAAATTCCTCATTATTCATCGGAATTGGGCTTATAATATATCATTGGAAAGCTCTTTTTGAGCCCTATCTAACTACCCTTTTATTGGACCCTTATCATGGGCCAAACTAAATTGTAATGCACGTTTTTCATAAATAGGGTAAGAAAGGAAATATTTTCAAAAACAGAAAGAAGAGATATTTTAATAAAAACATCCTCATCACTAGACTTTTCACTCTTTCACCTCGTTTGATAATCAAATGACACACTTTGACTGAGTTTTGAGAAACTTATGTTTCGAAAACTAATGTCAAAGTAGCGATAGGGACGGAGAATGATTTAGAACGTTCTGCGATCCTAAATCATCCTTGTAACGCCGATACCTGCAATCTAGCGTTAGTTAAACAGATAAAAGAGTTAAGAAATGTGTATCTTGCACTTTCGAGCACACGTCTTTATAGGTAACCGATTTGTTGTTGCATTTGTCGTTGTGACAACCTTCCACAAGCTAGGGAACGCCATCTTGCTGTTTTGAATGTTCACTCGTCTCTGAACAACGGAGCTTTTTTTATATGTCCACGCATCTCTAAATAAAGAGCTTCTTTTTTGTTAGACGATCTTCCTTAAGCTAAGGGATACCGCCTGAGGAATGCTACGCCTGTAACTGCCTCTAATTTTTGCTGCGATAGTCTTCTGCAAGCCAGAGAATACTATCAAAGATTGCTCCGCCTGAAGCCATCCTCAGTTGTTGCGATAATATTCCAAAGAAAATTGCCGAAGATCAACGCATGTCGATCCTTTAAAGCTGCTTGAATTTTTTTGTTGATTCTTTGGGTGATGACAATCCTCTTTTCTTTGGGAATAGTTGCCAACACAACTCTTGTATGATGTATGACAATCCGATTTAGGGAAAGTTGTCAATGCCACGTAACAATCCATCTTTGGAAATGTTGCTACGATGTAGCGACAATCTGTATCTAGAAAAATTTGCCAAAATCCAATTTTGGGAAAAGTTGCCAATGCTTCGTAACTATCTGTCATAAGAACTTTGCTACGATCGATAATCCACATCTTGGAATATAACTCTTGAAAGCCATCCACCTTGGAAATTTGCCAACGTTATGCGACAATCCTTTTAGGAAAATATTGCCACTATTGACAATCCACGTCTTGGAACATTTGCAAAAAAGAGTTGACCGACAATCCACTTCGGGAAAATTTGCCACTTACTAAAATGAATGACAATCCACGTTGAGGAACCTTTGCCAAAATTTATGATGAGTAGAGACCTACGACAATCCTTTGGTAAATTTTGCCATAGGGAATTAGGTATATGACAATCCAAACTTGCCAGAGATGACAATCCGAACTTGAAAAAAATTGCCAAACAGAGAAGGAGTATAACAATCAACGCTTGGAAACTTTGCCAGAGATGACAATCCAATCTTGGAAAAATTATCATTAAAGAAGATGCGCGACAATCCACATTTGGAAATATTGTCAGTTGGGGATGACAATCCAATCTTGGAAAAATTGTCGTATAAAAGCTTGCTTTTGAATCGATGCGTTGGTGCTTGTAATGGGCCAATGCTTAGGCGCTTAAGCTAAGTGAGACGATCATCGTCAGGTCAATCACTTACTGCGATTGTAATCGAGCCGACTACTAATTGTGTCAATTTGCTTATAGGGGCTAACTGGCGTACCAAGGAACCCAATCAATTAATATGATCGTCGTCAGGCCGTTCGACAATCAAATATGATTGCAATCAAGCTGACTCTAGTTGATTTGCTAAGTTGTTTGCATCCTTTTGCTTCAAACCTTTTATAAAGCTTACCCGTCCGTCTGGGACTTAGTGTACCTGCTTTTACATTTTGGACTATAGGACTTTGCTCATGTAATTAGGGTTGACCTAAGACTTAGTGTTGCTTGACTCATTAACTTGACATGACTCATGGTATAAATTTGACATACATGGTGACTCACTTCGTGTGACTCGTGTGTGCATAGTGTTGACTCATGAAGCTTGATATGTACATGACTCAAAGTGCAGCATAACAAAAATTTCTGTCATTTTTGTGGAGGGTGTCGACTTTCCCGTCAGGGACTTAGTGTACCTACTTTTACATTTTTGGACTATAGGACTTTGCTCATGTAATTAGGGTTGACCTAAGACTTAGTGTTGCTTGACTCATTGACTTGACATGACTCAAGGTATAAATTTGACATACATGGTGACTCACTTCGTGTGACTCGTGTGTGCATAGTGTTGACTCATGAAGCTTTATATGTACATGACTCAAAATGCAGCTTAACAAAAATTTCTGTCATTTTTGTGGAGGGTGCCGACTTTCTCCCGAAAATGAAAGACGCAAAAAAAGAAAGAAGCGAAGTTTTTGAAAGTGCATATTGAATGAGCTTAATTTGTTAATGTTGTCTCTCTTAGTACAAGGATTTTAACATCTTAGACTATCTTAGTTGACTTGATAATGAAATTATTTTGGTAACTTACGCGCGGAGGCTAAGTACTTCATACTTTGTGATGCAATGATGATTGATGTTGATATGACAAGGCATGCTTCAATGTTGTGTTAAGATTTCATGACAAAGGGTTCCTAAAGGAAGTATATTTGGTCATGTATCTGTGATGTGTGTGATAGTGACACTAAAGTTAGGCTGCAAGGGCTACGTGTGTGGAAAAATATATTGAAAAGAGTCAAATAGTGGTGACTCTTAGGCTGGGTAGGCTAATAATGTAAGGATCAAGCCCCCAAGTCTAACTCTAAATGAAAAGGGACGAGAATTGGAAATTCCTAAATATGATCAATTATGAAAGTAAATATGAATGCATTTTTATTACGGTCGCACCTCGATGTGAGGTTGCCTACGTATCCGTTAGGAATCAGGCCGAACGTAGCTCTAACCGAACCTCGCACAAGTGTGTATACCTCAAAAAGGTCATTTGAAGGGTTGTAACGTGGTTAGGATAAAGGTTTGAAGAAGAAGGGGACAAAGGCTCAAGACCCTTGATATGCCCCCAAGGTGTGCAACCTTGCTTTCGAATCTTTATATTTTTTATGCTTGAGGCTTCTCACTTTTGAGCTCTTTCTTCTCTTTTTTTTTTTTTTTTTTTTTTGCTCTTTTTATTTTGTTTTTGCATTCATTTTTATTTTTATAAGTGTGGGCAATCCCGATCATGCGGTCTATCACTCACTTGACATTCATATTTCTCAGGCACGGTACCGAGCACTCGATAAGAGACGTAATCTGTGACGTGTTCATATCACAGACATGGTCATGTCAAAGACATTGGAACACTTGCCCTTTTGTACACTTTTATTGTTTTTTCTATTTTAGTTTTTTATACACTCAAGCTTTTGAAAATTGCATAAGTTACACACCATCCCATCCCAAGGTTAGGTAGATGTAAGTCGAAGAAAGAAAGGTTTATCGTTAGACGAGGCTCAAAGTGGTTTATTAAGAAAGTATTGTATATTTAAAGGGTGAAAGGTAATATGATGTGGCTACAAGGGGTGCCTCAAATCATTGGTATACCTTGTGCTTAGTTTGATAATGATTTTTTTTTAAGCGATGTAATGAAATGATCATATGCAAGAAAATAAATGCTCATTTTATTAAAAGGGGAAAAGAAAAAAACTACAAAGTATTTCTAAGGAAAGAAAAAAGGTGCTTATGCTAGACTTATTGGGGAAAGGAAGAATGAAAAATAAATAGAAAAATAGGTCATGAAATCTTGTTGTCGAAGCTCGCCTTGTGTCTTGTGCTCATCATCACCCGGTCTTTTTCCTAGCTAGAGGCAATGGGATCTTGTTTGCTTCTATGAGATTTTAAAATCTATAGCATTCATCAGTGGTATGACCATTTCCTTGATGGTACTTGCAATAAGAATTGGGGTCCCATCTTGAAGATCGCTTTTCTGGTGTTGGATCCTCGGTAGGGCCAATAGGTTTGATTAATCCTCGATCATAGAGACGATCAAAAGCAACATCATAGGTCATTCCAATGGGTGTGAACTCTCTTTTGGGTTTCTTTTTATATCCTTGATTATCCATGGCTAAGACTTCATTGTGGTCAAAGGTACTAACATTGTTACTAGGGTGGGCGTTTTCAGAAGAAGGATTGTCGTTCTTCTTGGCTTTCCAGCCATTGTGGTTACTATTATTAGTAGCTTTTTGCTTTGCGAGGTCATCTTTGTTTCAATACCGATGTCATAGACGGCCTTGAAAGTATTCAAATTATGTTGATACTTTAAATTCTTTGAATACTTCTCTTGGAGATTCTTAATAAACATCCTTACAGATTCTTTTTCGGTGGGCACCTCAATCATCATAGCGGAAGTTTCCCTCCACTTATTAAAGAAAGAAGTAAAGCCTTCATTCTCTTTTTGTCTTAGCATCTCAAGTTGTCTACAGTCGGTTTCGACTTGAATATTACACTTATCTTTGTCAATGAAAGCGTTATTTATTCCATCCCAAGTATAGGTTTTCTCTTTATCAAGAGAAAAGAACCAATGTTGAGAAACGGTTTCTAGAGATAAAGAGAACAAGGAATGAAAGACTTTCCTATCAATCCCCTTAATGTTCATTATGGTCTCGAATGTCCTTAAGTGGAAGTAAGGAGTATCTGTTGGCTGGAACTTAGGGATGTCATTGACATTGAACTTCTGCGGAAGAAGCTCCTTGTCCACTGAGACCCCTTGTGAGCTAATGCCCTGGAATCTATAGTCATTGGATATTTTGCTCAAGCTTTCTTGCATGAGCTCCATTTGTTGTTGTTTAACAGGGTCATTGATTTGGAAGGTTAAATCCTTCAACACCTCGGTCACGTCAGCCATTTGCTTCTTAAGCTCATTGACTTCTTCTTGACTTGCCATTATCTTCTTAGCTTTTATTTTTCGACCGACTGGTTTATCTAAAAGTTGAACTTGAACAAAGGTGTTGCCCTTGATTAATCGCCCTTCTCTCCTTGACCAAGTACTGTGGAAAGGGAAATTAGGGGTAAGTTTTTTATTATTTATTTTGACTCAAGCTCTATTCAACATGGAAGAGAATGTGGAAGAGAATGGGAATAGATTGGACCCCCCACTTGAATGACGGAAAACGACTCATGCATGAACCTAATACATGGTCATGGTGACATATTCAAAGTGTGTGCGAATACTAGTGAGTGTAGGTGACATGTTAAGACTCGTTTCATGACCATGTGGCTAGACTATGTGACTAGACTCAAGCAAAGGTTAAGTTAAGACTTCATATATGCAATAAACTAGACAGGTTGTGGTATTTTAGTCATAACTTTTTTTTTTGTGACTCTTATTGGGATGAAACCAACGCCACATTAAAGATAAAACCCATGGCTACAGATCCATAGGTTTTACAACTCTTAGTTCTTCCTAGAACTCCGACTATGACCAAAACAAGTTGACGCTTCTAGTGTATACGGGAATAAAAATACGGGTAGACTTAAAGGAACTATGACTCGATTTAAGGTATATATTTTTAGCTCAAATTAATTAATCAATTAATTAAGCAAAGCTCTTTATTCATTGGTTAGTTTATTAAGACTTATTTATAAACACAAGTCAAACCAAATGGTTAGTTTAGACACATAATAAGTATGCACAAGTAAGAGATGCACAAGTAGTCAAGTAGTCACGATATGATGCAATGAGTTTGCAACCTAACCATGGCTCTAGTTCTCTAAAGTTCAGGATATGGGTTAGTCAAAGAGGGTCCATGGTTATGAGTCCGGATGCACCGCGCGGAAGCCTTACCTTTGGAAGGGTTGGCGCGTGTGGATGGGACCCCGCGAGTTAAACTCGCTTCCATGGTTTGGTGAATTCAACATTCTCGGATGTACCCTTTGTTGCTCAGAGCGTTCAATCGGGTAGATGGAGCATGAACTCCCATAGGGTTATGTCCATACGTAGAACACATATGGGTTTCAAAAAAGAGAGAAAAACTCAATCAGGAAGTAGAATCGAGCCAACAGTGCTAGAACTAGTCAAAACAAGAAGGCGAAGTTCTGGCTCGGTATTGGAAGAACTTGGCGCCAGACAATAAAGTACGTCGCCAGAAAATGGCTCTGTCGCCAGACGATAAAATTTTCGCCAGGCGACAAGGCCATTTTTCAGGCTACTATAGCTTTTTTCTAGACAGTAGTTCCTACATGCCTCAACAGCTTTCTGTGTTCTTAGAATTTTCCAGTTTTCGCAGTATTATTTCGATTCTAGTTGTGAAAGATATTTCTCAAATTTCCTACGTGTAAAAATCCTATGTTATTAACTCATTACGGGTGGTCTTTCCAATGAGAACCTTTTTTATGCTTATGCCAATAATGTTAATCAAAATTACGCACATGAATTATTTAGAACTTTCGAGTCTCATCCACTCATTCTAAATCATTGCCGAAATAAATTTCAGGAATTAAAATAGAAATCCTCCCCAGTGGAGTCGCCAAAAACTGTTGGGAATATTTCAAGCATTACCCCAAACTTGAACCCCACTGTGATCATACACTTAAGAATGGTGGCGTCTAAAGGGAAGAAAGCTAGAGCAAAAGAGTCGCCAACAAGTTTTAGGAACTTGTAAACCGTTCACAGGGTGAAGGTTACACCCCTTAACGATCCAGGAGATCGTCTACTCCAATAGGTCTGAAAGAGAAAGAACCTGCCCTAATGATAGGCGTTTACTTTATTCTACTCGTATTCATGTGCGCTTTCTGACTAACATGCAATCAATAGGTTTACCCTAAACCTGTCTAATCTATGTTTGTTGAATATTAATGCACAAACAAAACTATTATGGGTGATCACTTGAATTATAATCATACTAACCCTAAACAAGATTACTAATTATCTTATTAAGCATGATTACAAGTACCAAATTCCCTTTAAACATGCATAAATGGTGTGATCAAGCAATAACAATAAATATATATCAAGCAACATAATAATCATAGTAGTAATAATAATAATAACTAAAATAATCATGTTAAAGCATAATAATAGCAAGATCTTAGGCATGATACTAACAAGATTAATAACAAACCCTAGCATGTCACTAAACAATATAAAAATCAAATCTTTATCCCTACCATGATACTAACATGCTATTAGTTAAGAAATAAGAAGCATTCTTCTAATCATACATGATATTAGAAAAGCATCCTAACATGATACTAGGAAAAGCATCCTAACATGATACTAGGAAGCAAAATAACAACTTAAACATGATTTCTATATCACAATATCAATTAAACAATTAAAGCACTTACTTGGATGTCTCGTACCTTTTTCTAATAACAAAATACACATGTTATTAACTTCAACGAAAATATTAAAATCAAACATTAAATTAAATAATTGAAAGAAAGATTTGGGACCAAACCCTCGGAAATACTGAACCTTTCACGTCTAGGGCGAAGGCAACTTCAAACTTGGATAGGTGTGTCTAGTGCAAATGTATGAGGAATTGTGTTTGTAAAAGGCTAGACTAGAAAAAAAGAAAAACAGAGAGAGAATAAGCTTTAGCTTAGAGACAGAGAAGAATTAGAGAATTCTGGTTATTGAAAAACGGAGGTCCAGGGACCCTATTTATAATAAAATAGTCCGGAATCGATAGAAAGAATCAGAGTTCGAAAAGGAATAAAACACGCCTCCGTCGCCAACGACAGGACCTGTCGCCAGGCGACAGGATTTGTCGCTAGGCGACAAAACCTGTCGTTTGGCGATGCATAAGGTTTTCCATGCGTTTTCAACGCGGAATTCACTTTTGATAAAATCAATTCGTAAAGTCCGTATGAAGGGTAAAATCGTAATTTCATTTAAAACACTTCTTTTATTCCAAATAAAACTCATAAAACATAATTATCAATCCTAATCCCATTAGGATTCAAAAGAACCTTCTAGAAATTTCTAGAAGACTATAATCAATCCTAATTGCATTTGGAATGATAATTCATAATAGGCCCTCCTCTAGATCATTGGGCCGCATATAAGAACCAAATCGGGCCCAGTTTAGTATTTTGGCCATAACTTCCTCATTATTCATTGGAATTGGGCTTATAATATATTGTTGGAAAGCTCTTTTCGAGCCCTATCCAACTACACTATTATTGGACCCTTATCATGTACCAAACTAAACAAGAATGCACGTTTTTCATTAATAGGGTAAGAAAACAAATATTTTAAAAAATAAACAGATTGAAGAGATATTTTAATAAAAACATCCTCATCACTAGACTTTTCACACTTTCACCTCGTTCGATAATCCAATGACATGAAAGGTATTCATCACCGGGTTTGGTTTTGGGGAGACACATTTGGGTGTCTACAATCCCCCACCACACCTTTCTCTCCCAGACTCTCAGCAGCAGCAGCACTCCTTTCTCTCCTAGCGTCCCTATCAATCACATGATTATTCCCATTGCCCTCTTCTGCATTCTTTTGCCTACCAACTTCAGCTTCCTCCTCCAGATTTCTTCTCTCTTGCATTATTATTTTATGCATCATCTCCAGGTTTCTTCCCCCCCCCCCCTAACAAACCTGCATTCTCTCCTCCACCTGCATTCTCTCCTCCTGCATTCTCTCCCCCTCCTGCATTCTCTCCAGCATTCTCCTTACGCAGGTCAGCTTTAGCATTTATGCTCAGAAGCACCTCATTTATGGAGGATAAATTGTCATAATCCGTCATCATAGGATTACCTTCCACAATCTTATTACCCCCTAGGTCATCCCATTGAACACTTTTCTTTCGAGCTGCTGCATCTGCATCAACCTCCTTCAATGCAGCCTTTGCAACTGCTCGCAGTCCCTTCAAAGGCTGATTTCCCCTACTACTGCCACTTTTCACCCTTTTCCTGGACAATGTCTCCATGCAGCACTCGATTGATTCCAAATGAGGAGATAAGTCTTTCACTACCTACACAAGCTCAACCAGGATCAAAAGACATGCAAAATTGAAATATATCTATCGACATCAACTACAACCAACATCGCATACCTTTCTAACAATCAGATCCTCCATTGAGCATCTAACCAACTCCTGCAACAATCTCCTATCCTTCGCAAGGCGAGGATGCCGCTCACCGTATGTAACATCAATGCACTGTATGTACACATGAATATCAATACACAACCAACAACAAAACACATAAATAAATACAGAAATACAGACTAAATGACAAGCTTAAGCTTACCTTCAACTTCCTATAGTCACCAGAATTCCTCTTGTCTTTTTCAATAACACCGATCACTCTCTCCTGCGTCCATACATCAATCCTCGGCCTCTCACCCCATAAATTGGGAGTCAAAATCAAATGGCCAACGTAAAATAGTTGTACAAACAGCGTACACCCACCACAACCAGCAACAAAGCCATACCTCCCAAACTTTTGCTAACATTTTGTCTAATATGCCATCAGCCAATCATGGCTAAACTCTGCCCAATTGTACAGCTCCGCCTCATGAGCTATCGTAACGCCCAGCACCAAAGAGGTCGACAAACTACCGCCGTCGGTTGAAGGACATAATACCTGACCCAACAAAACAACAAGAAATGCAGTCCTTAAATACAACACATCATCATCATCAACTAAGGGCCCGCCTAATAACCCCTTTTCTTCCAAACCTAACTGTATCGCATCTACGGCCCGCCCAACTAAGATGTGCGTCCTTCCCTGTGCATCCAAAACTCCAAAGCACTTCCCAATCAGCTTAACTATTTTGTTCATGTTTAATTCCAGCTTTTCACAAGTCAGCGGCACAGGCTCGCGTATGTACGGTATTCCTAGCACACAATTCCACTGCATGGGACTTAAAGGCAACTCCATACCATCCCCAAATCACATCACACTGCTGACAGGATCCACCCCAGGATGTAACCAGTAGCAGAACTTCCTGTCTAATCGATTCACCTTCAGGTTCAGAAGTGAACCAAACCCCATTTCTTCAACTGTCGTCTTCCTTGTAGGATCTAGTCCATCAACAACCTTGATAAATGCATCCACGCGGATTATGAAATTTGCAGGTTGTTCATCACAATAGTAAACACAAACTTTGATACTAGCGCATTGGAACAAAAATTTCCCACTATCATAAAACAAATCAATGTCTTCAAAACACACCTTGGAACAAAAATGTGATTGGGTATCTACTACCCTCTTCTTCTCTGTCACAACAACTCCAAGTGGACGATTATCAACCGCCTAAATATACACATAAAAACCAACAACCTATTAAAACAACAAAATAAATGAATGAAATGCAAAAAATCATAACTTCATACTCTCAGTCAAAATATTACCGCCTGCTGCGGATCCAACACCCTAGCCCTGACATCATTTATCAATTTAGCTTCCCTTGATTTTGCTTTTTGCTTCTTCAACTTGCTTGCTTCAGCCTTGCCCTTGTTAATTTTCCTGTCCAAATGCTGCAACTCTTCATCCTCATCCTGCTCATCACCACCTCCATTGTCACTTTCCTGCTCTGATTCATCTTCAGTACTACCCTCATCTGAATCTTCTAATAATTCTGTCCCCCCCCCCCCAATGCCATGTGCAAGCAACTCGTTAATGTAGGTCACTTGATAGGAAGGTTCAACCCCTTGTCCTTTGCTCTTTTTACTGCTTTTCTCAGGTATGTTCTTCTCTGCAGGCATTTTTCTTATACCAGCAACAACCAATTTCTGGCTTTTATCAGCAGCAACCGCTTTTCTGGCTTTTATCCACTCCTTTTTCCTGAAGATCCTGTGTAATTTCCTTCATCGTGAGCTACAACAAAAAAAAAATAGTAAGTAGGTATACATGTTAATCTCCCCAAATGTAAACACAAAAACACAAAATACACAGTTACTCACCCCCAACTTCGCCCTACTACCAACCGCTGGACGATAAGAAGAAGCACCACCCCTTTTTCGTCCCATACTTGTCCCTCTACATATAAACATTTTTTATATTAAAACCAATAATAACAATAGGTTTATTTCCACTCAATTTCTTAGTTTGATTCTTAGTTTTGTAATTCTAATCTCAAATGCCAACATAAGTCCACTTTGAACCAACAATCTGAATTTCAAATAAGTCCACTTTAAACCAACAATCTTTCACATCATTTGAATTTCAACTATCCATCCAAGATGGACTAACTTGCACATAATCTTACCAGTATTTTACCAGTATTTTACAAAATAACAAGTGCACAACTACTTAAAGATTTCAAATACCAACATAATTCGACTTTGAAACAACAATTTGCTATTCACATCAACTGAACTACTTTCAACACAATTGAACTTTGAGAAGCACAAAAAACCTAGTCTAAATAAATTTTATGGTTTTCCACACATCAATTGAACTTGGTTTCACTCATTTACTTTAACAACAAACCTGAATTACGATATTTAGGACACCACACATCCAATATTAGTGAAACAAATTTCATGGTGTTCCACACATCATAAACGCAGCTTTATTTCTCAATTGTACAACATAAATTCCATTAATGGGAAAATTGGACATAATTACTCTTAATTCTCCTTGTATTCGCAAAAATAACTCTAAACTAAGACATTATTTACAACAGAATAACCCAAATTAGCAATAAATTTAGTACAATGCATTCAAATATTAAAATTTCGCCACCCAAAATAAACAAACAATCCACATTTTCAAAATTCTAGGGTTCCCCAAATTTCTTACCTGTATTAGTAGGAGAACGATGTCGATGCCAGAACAAGAACCACCAAACAACGAACAATCATAAACGACCGGAGACTAGAAGCGAAGCAAGAAGAAAGCAAAATTGAGTGACAAAGAGAGAGGGAGTATAGCGAGAGAGAAGTTATGTATTTTAAATTCTTTATGGGGAAGATGAAGAGGGAAGTTAATGAGAGCGGGAAGTTAATGAGCGAGAAATTAATGAGAGCGGGAAGTTAATGAGCGAGACTGACATGCATTGGATTCACAACTCACGCTTCCAGCAATACAGAAAGAATGTAAAATTGTAATCTTCATAACTCAAAAGGGAATTTTTTTTTTTTTTTTTTTTTTTGTTTCTTTCTTTCTTTCTTTTTGAGCGTTGCAACTCCGTGGTCTCCATCTGAGAAAATTATATGCTGACTAAAGTATAATACTTATGACGCTTGGAAATGGTTAAATTAAAAAGTGTTGTAAATATGTGAAAGGAAATGGTTAAGAAACACCAATTAAAGCGCGTGTTTTGAAAACAATTACCTATTTATTTATTTTTTTTTAAAAAGAACTACAACAAAGTTGTAAAAAGTATAAGTAGCACTACCACTCTAATAATGTCAACTAGAATATTTGGCATATAATTAAGTTCTATTTTTTACCTTGATTGCATAAAATAATCATCTAAATTGACTAATTTACCCTTCATTAAGGTTAAAAGTGGTAGTGTTGCTTAAACTTTTTACAAATTTGTGGTAGTTCTTTTAAACATTTTTTTTAATAGGTAATTGTTTTCAAAACACGTGTTTTAATTGGTAGTTATTGACAAAATTTCCTATTTGAAAACGGTGCAAGAAAATAAGTGTTGCAAATAGAATAGTCGGAAGCGCCAAAAAAAGGAAAAAAAAAAAACCTCAGGCATAATTAATGAAAGTATGTTAAGTATCACATTTTCGAGGTGAAGGCACAAATTCCATGCTCAATTCCATTTGACAAAAAAACAGATTCCTTTTCTACCTAAGCTCTTCAGGCATGCCAAACATTACTGATCATCACTAAGAGAGAAAAAGAGAAAGAGAAGTGAACAGTTTAAGGGGCATTTTTGAATGAAACGCCAACAACCAAACCATGACATAACATAATAACTAAGCTGCTTATTCTATACATAGAAATAGTAAGAAGTTAGAGAGACTACAAAAATGGGGAGTTCATTTAAGAATAGCAACAATCAAAGAGGGAGCAGTAGTTGTAGTAATAGTAAGCCGTACGCGTTGATGCTATTGTTAGCGTTCGGGGCAGCTATTCTTGGAGTTATGGTGCTTCACAAGATCAGAGAGAAACGAATTTTTTCTCTTCTTGTTAAGGAGAAAGACCATGAGCTTCTTACCCTTCACCTTCTCTTCCAGGTTCGTTTTATTTCTTTCTTTATCCGTCGTCTCACTAGCTAGTTGTCACATTACTCGTTTACGCTGTTGTGTGACTATCTAATTCATTTTGGAGAATCAATTAATCTTCAAGAAAGTGACATGCAATGTACTTTTATGTTGTTTGAAAGATTTCTACAACAAAATTAATTAAAGGAAATTTATGCATAAAAATTTAAGTAATACTTATGTAATATGTCGCTAAATCAAATATTTGAATACATTTTTTTATTGATAATTGTGTAAGGTTTTTTTAATTGATGCATAGTATTAACTTAAATCAAACGTCCATTAATTAATCCATTATACTATCTCCGTTAAATATTATTAGATACGATTTGATATATAAAGTATAAGTAGAAAATGTGTGTTTAAAAAAAAAATATGAGTAGAAAATGCCTAATTGCTGTAATTAATCTAAAACAGAGGTAGTAATGCTCCAACCCACTTTTTATAAAGCTTGAACATGATGTTAATTCATTATTAAATAAATACACTTTTTTAGACATCAAAACTCCCTTACATTTCAGCACAATTCATGTCACTGTATAATTGACTATTGTAATGCTGAGAGTAAATGGAAATCCTTTAAATGGATTTCTAATTATACATCTACATTCTGGGGAGCTTGCAGAGAGAGAAAGAGTTCAACCAAGAAGCTCGGAAGAAAATCGAAGAGATGAACAGCAAAGTTTACTCCCTGAGAGCACAGAAGTTGGAGCTCGAAAGGAGGCTGTCAGATAAGGAATCTACAATTTCATCTCTCATGGATGAAAGGAAGGTGATAGAGTTGACGCTTGAGGAGAAAAGGAACAAGATTCAAATTCTGAGAGAAGAAAAGGAATCGAGTAGCAAAGATCCCCCTCAAGTTACTGTTTTAAAGGACATGTTAAAGATGAAAGATGCAGAAATTGAAGATCTGAAGTTCCAGCTTGAAAAACGAGAAGATTTGCATTCAGAAACAACTAGACTTGTAACAAATTCCATCGGTGTTGGGACAAGAGATGAGGGTGAGAATGAGGGGGATTTACAATTAAGTAACGATTCATTGACAGATTCAACAATGGGAAAAAGTAGAAGCCACAATGACAACGTTATTCAGACAGTGAATGATCACAGTACAAACATTGAACACAAGAAGTTGAATGATGTGAAAGATGGAGTTGAATTGAAGAGCGAGAATACTAAAACTGATGGTAGCGAAACAGCAGATTATCATGCTGACCACAGCACCAAGGTCACGGAAGATAAAGCAAGAGGAACCAACACTAGCCATGAAGAGGAGAAGCAGAAATTGCAAGAGCATCAAGCAACGGGTGACTTGAAAGATTCAAGCCTTCTCAGAGGCGGCCTGATGTTGGAAAAGCCAGATGGATCTGTAAATGGCTATGGCTCTAGAGCAAGAAGGAGACATTCCAAGGGCAAGAGGAGAGAGATTCTAAGAAACAGGAGATTGGGTGATGACTTGTACTCTGCGAGCAAGACTGGAAGCACTCCAGTTCTTAACAGAAATGAAGAATTGCAGAAATCTAACCAACCCGGAAATAATGAGTCAGAGGTTAAAAAATTTCTTGTTGAAAAACATCAGCTGCCACAATCAGACAAACTGAATCATATACCAGACACCAGAAATAATGGTGAATCCAGAGACGAAGTAGCCAAGAAGAGTGACAAACGAGGAATAAAATTGAAAAAGACACAATCTAATACAACAGAGGAAACTGAACAAGTATATGAACATGGGATATTAATGAGCACGGAGCAAAATATCAATGTCAAAACCAAATTGCTAATTGATGATGAGGGTAGCAAAGTAGATGATGTCCAAATTACTGCCAGTAAGCAAAATTCTGACGAGATCACAAAGCAATTAAATGACCAAGAAGAATACCGGGAACAGGAAAAGATTAGTAGCATCAAAGTGAAGAAGCAAGAGATTGATAATGAACAAGGAAATGAAATTGTAATCGAAGAAAGTGATGCTGAAGATTCAAACGACGCTGAAACTAATGAACCAGAAATTGATAGAGATGACATCAGAAGATTTTCAGAATCAGAACCTGATGAGGAAGCAGAAGAGACAGAATTTTAGGGTGCCAACTCAAAATGATCACCAAGATGTGAAAAAACTTAGGAACTTCCCTAAAAGCAGCAAAGTAATGCCAAAGTCTATTACAGATATCCCAAGTGCAAAACTAATTGTGATCCTGTGATCAAAGTCTATTAATCAAATGTCCGTACACGAAAAAAAAAAAATGCCTTTATCCTAATCGTTCTCCAAGACTACAAATATAGAGACTTCCTAACAGGGATTACCAAGTAGATGACTGAAGAAACGAAATGCCAACTTGAACATATTTCGGTCAGTTTTTACTAAAAATCTCTATTATCCAATCCCTATGTCTAAAGCCTCTATTTAATCATTTATAAGTAATCTAAGTCATAAGGAGAAGAGATAATTGAAAACAGAAAAACAAAATGCCCAACTTGATCTACATTTTCCTGATACTTTTTACTAAAATCTCTAATATCTGATCCCTAAGTCTGAAGCCTATATTCAAACATCGAAGTCCTAGGGAAAAAGTATGATTCAGAACCCATGTAATTACAAGGGTTGCTTTTCACACAATTTGAATTGCACCGAGTAGCTTAAATTCCTAAACACCAACCACAAGTTGTACAATGAACATGTCCAAAGTGCAGCATTAGAGCTTTAGAAGGCTACTTCAGCCTCATACATCATTCCAGGAAAAATTGGCATTTGCAAACAAATTAAGTTGGTGACATCATCCGCTCAATTTCTTGAACTATAAGATACAACAAACTGGTCGCATGCTGTCCTATATCCATGAACAGAAGCAGCAGACCAAAATAAAGAAAATGAGAAAGTAAATTGGTATTTATAGTAAATTCAAAGGGGAACACTACTTTAGACAATTATATGTTTATCATCAACCTTTCAAATTGTCAAAAATCCATTTATCACATTTGTTTGCTCCAAAGCTATCTAACCGGCAACAATTGGAATATCAGAAAATATCCACCTGGCTGAACAGTTATGAGCACCGTCTTTATTGCTAAAGCATCTTTAGGTTCATGATTGTTCTACTGTGAAGCCGCCGCCGCCACCTTCAATAAGAGATAGTGAAACAGAATAAGAAGAAACAATCAGTAAATCATAAGGCAATCTTACCGATAAAGAGGTATATACATCAGGACCAGACTTGCACAAAGAACAAAAATATTCACTCCATCTTTGAACAAAAAGCCACACTTAATAAGGGATCATTTGTACAGAATTGATTATTTGATTTTACAAGAAAATGGCATCATTAACACTATGTTTGGATCGAAGGAAATGGAGGGAAAGGAAGGGAAGGGAAGGGAAATGGAGGGATGAATTATCTTTCATTTGGATAGCAAATGCGGGAAGAAGAGAATTGGAGGGGGAGAGAAATGGAGAGATTATCATACAATTGAAGATATTGATCTCTCCAACAATGGAGAGATTTGGAAGGAAAACTCATCATATTTCCCTCACCCCACCCCCCCCCCCCCACCCCCCCTCCTCCCTTTAGCTTCCCACCCCTTCCCCTCCCTCCCCTTGTTTTTCCTTCCCTTAATCTATCCAAACACACCATGAGAGTGTGTTTGGATAAGGTAATTTAGAGGCAAAGGAATGAAAGAGAAAGGGAGGATTCTGTTTGGATATGTTTTGGAGAGAGGGAAACCCAGAATGGAAGGGAAGATCTATTATCCTTCCCTATAAATAAACAAAAACCTTCTAATTTTGACATGAGGATTACTACATAATAAACTGATAAACCACTGCTTCAAAAGCTAAACATTGTTTCACATATAAGTTTATCCTGTCTCAACATAACTCTTTGGTCAGATACTATCAAATGAACAAATTAAGATGACTCCCATTCAGATCTGGAAATATTTAGATCACAAAGGTAAAGAAATATACCTCCTCTGTCTTGCCTTTGCCCTTAGTAAAGAACTTGTAGCTTCCAAAGATAAGCAAACCCCATCCAGTGAGAGATACAATGACAAACTGCACAATACAACATAAACTCAAGTTAGTAGTTCCTCTAGACACAACAATTGAAGCTCCATGAGTGAGAGAAAGAGTGTGTGTGAAGAAAACCTAACAAACAACAGATACAGTCAAAAGCAATAAAACAGAAGACAAACAAAAATTATATTCTGACCCATACAAAATCAAAGAAAAAAAACAAAGCATGATCCTTTTGTCACTCTTCCTCTCTGGCAAGTGTCAAAAAATAATTGCCACAACTAAAAGGATCTAGCATAAAACAGGTCTTTACTATATATCCTTCCATGTAAACCATAGAAAGGGTTCCCCAGCCAAATCCTTGAAGTTAAATTAATTGACCAAATACAGATGGTAAGACTTCTCCATGATGAGAAGAGAAAAAAAAAAAAAAAGTAGGCCCAGCCCAGTTGAGCTGAGCTACTTTGAAAACTTCTTACAGAAAAACCAGTTGTTATATTGTTCACTATTCTGAATGTGATCAGCTGGCAAGGCATAAGTGGTATTCCCACAGAAGCATGCAACTACTTTTCAACAACTGTTAGTGAATATGGACGTGAAACCAATAGTGTATACAACCTGCACCTGTCTCCAATACTGCTCAACCAGCCTTAATTAAAACTTTCTACAGCATATGAATCCGTAAATACATCTTAGTTATAACATATTAATATTCTTCGTAAAAACATATGCCAAACATTATACTTCGTTCCCTAAAAACTACACCATTTGCACTTTAACACTATTCACACACTCCAACCAACGTAGTGATTTAGACAACATAAAAAGATAGCTATGTGGGGTCTTGTTACCTCTGTCTTGAACTCTTGATATAAACTTTCATAAGATCAATTTCTTATAACTTTCAAGCTTGTATAATTAATAATAAAATTGAAAATGTACATTGGGATGCATTAAATTCCCATGGTGCAATATTTGGGAAACGAAGGAAGTATAATAAATTTTTTGTAAGACGAATATATAATAAAAAACTAGCAGAGTAAGAACCAACTATGTAAGTCATACAACTTTCCTTGATTGGGGTTGATCATCCTAATAAAAGTGATACACATATGACATTTGACATACTTCTGGGAAACAACATAAAAGTTGATGACTGATGAGCAGACATTTGTGTTAAATACTTGCTCCAAGGGAAAGGGGATACTAATATGTTGCAGACAGGCTCTATAAAGTATCTCAAGCATAAACATGCTACTCAACTGATTGTCCTATACACACCTCTCCATTTCAAACACCCCTTCTGCACCCTACCCACCCATCTATTCTGGAAACTACCTAGTTCTGCCATGAAAACTTCATCAAAAAAGAACAAAGTATTGATGCCACTTAGGACCCTTTGAGTGTCCAAACGGATGATATTTTCATGCAAGACAAAATTGAGAAAACCTTAGTCAACAAGCCTGGAATAAGTCTCATAAACCCAAGGGCCACATTTATCCTAAGTGAGAATAAACTCAAGAAAATGTTTAGAGATATCAAGCTCACAATATAGAAGCAGACTAGAGGGTTATCAAAGGATAGGTGTGGCAATACAAAGAAAAATTTATTATCATAGGATTTCTTGTTAAGCTTCACTGATACCTTCTATGTTACTCCAAGTCATTTTTAAAAATTAGCTATCAACCTATCATCAACTAAATAACATGTAAACTGAAGAATCAGACCAGAACCGACAGCATAGTAAAATATAATAATGTTTATATTTCATCAACACTCAAATATCACAGTAGGCTTGGAAATAAACAAACACGATAAAGGTATATAATACACCACATTAGATACTCACATGCTCTTCCTTCCAGTTAGCAGGATTCCTTGGTTCTTGCCAGCAGTTTACTTTTGCTGGCCCATGGTGATCTGCAATGAATAATACAACACATCATGAAACATATAGCTAAACATTTAGAAGCTGAAAACATTTTAGTAGTGGCACTTGATATTTGGGTCTAACTCAGCGGAGTTCTTACTTATCTAGAACTACAAAGCCAAAGACAAATCCACATTGATATTTGGCAAGGAAATCAGATTCTCATTGCATCTCAACCACAACAGATGCAATATAAATATATGCCAAGAAGTTTGCAGTTCAAAATGGAAATAAAACATTTCAAGAAAATGTACAGCGCTAAGCACACATTGTAGCAAAAGTCAACATTCCACACCACAATGAATTTTCTAATTTCCTTGACATGGAACATATGAAGATAGGCAATCATTTGTGGCAATAACCGTTCTACAACTTAAAATATGACACTTACATGACCGGAATATCAGCTAATAAACTAAAGGGTCGTTTAAATCGAAGTGTCATGATTGTAATGAATTTTACTTTGACCCTAGATCTTTTAAATTGTTAACAATGAGTCTGCTATTTCTGAAGTTGAAAAATCAAAATACTGGCCCATAAAAAGGCAACTGCTAATAATACAAAAACCCTATTAAATGAGTTAATTTCATCAACAAGCTTGATATTACATTTTTACATGCAATGTGGAATCCAATTAAGTTCTTGAACACCGAGCTCGTACCCAAACATTGGGATTGATTCTTTGAGTAAATCTCCCCTTTGCTAGGACTCCCTCTAAACCCTAAAAATACCTAACGCAATTGAAAATCATACAAAATATAAACCACATTAAATATTCAATTAATCAGCTGACATTTTTATTCCAATTATCACTTTGATTTCAAATTCTCTAATCAAAATCCCATTCAACAATAAAAAAATAAAATAAATAAATAAATAAAAATTAAATCACGATCAACATTCATAATGAACTCAGGATTCTCAACAATTTCACAATATATAAAAAGGGATTGACTTTTTTATTCCAAAAATTACAGAATTCAAAATACAAATTCCGAACCAAATGATGAGTAGTTTAAAGAAAGATCGAATACAAAGAAATTGAAAGGAAAATCACGATTCATAAATCGCAAAATTACCGGCGGCACCAGCGAGGCCACGGCGTTGAACAAGACGAGGAAGGGGTTGTTGGGACGAGGAGATCCGGGTGATGGATGCAGCTTGACGAGCAGCCGCCACAATACGAGATGCCATTGTTGTTGAAGAGAGAGAGAGAGAGAGAGAGAGAGAGAGAGAGAGAGATGAGACGAGTGGGAGAAGGGAAGTGAGATTTACGGTGGTTCTGGTTCTAAGTTCTAACCTCAAAGTGGGAAATGGGAACTAGCACGAGTTCGGGTAACAAATGGCTTGGATATGGATGCAAAACGGATACGGTAGAATACCCGTGACTCCGTGAGGCTGTGAGCCTGTGATAGCCTACTACCGAGATGGACCATATCTGAGAGCACAATGGACTTTTTCTCTTTTCCAAATGTTATTAACACAGTGATATCTATATATATACAATATGTTTAGGGTAAAAATATCCTAGACACGTGGACAAATCAGAGAGGAATACGTGTCAAGCCTGGACACATGTTTAGGACAAATCTTAGAAAAGGTTTTCTAGGAATATGTTAAAGGTTTTATGGGGTTTTAGTAATCAAATCTGCCAAAAAAAAATAAACACAACCTTCAAATGAATTAAGTAAGAGCAATAAAACAATAGAACCATAATAATAATTATAAATCAAAGAACAAAGACCAAGATAAGAGAGGCATTTCTGAGTAAGGACGAACTGGTGTTAGCAAGGACGACATAAATCAGATAATTTAGTATAAAAGTGTAGTAAATTGTATTAGAAAATGTATGAATGTGTGTATGAATTTCATTACAGTGAGCATCCTATTTATAATGATTTATAAGTCTAATAAAGGTAAATATTAAAGGATCCTCGCTATTATGGTAATGTTGACAATATTGATTGACATATTCATATCTTAGGAAATGTTGACTTGGTGATTGGTATTTCCTTGATTCGCTCCTTCAATCATGGGACTTGATTGTGCTTGTTGCCCAAGCATTCATTACGTGTCTTCAAATGGTCCGAGCTTTGAAGGGAAGTTGCCTTTCTCAGAATGGCTCAGTAAGGCGAACGACTTACTCAAAAACGTGCACTTGAGTCCGTACTGTCCGTACTCAGTAGGGACCGCCGCGAGAATAATATTTCGTCAAACAAGTGATCCATTTCCTGATTTAGCTTTATTTGATTGATTTCATAGTCTTCATAAGATCTTTAATTGATTGTTGACTCCTTGATTGACCCAATCAAGTCCTTGATTAATGAGCTATAATTTATTGAATATTCTTTGATATCTTTGACCATACATCTTTCCATTTTCAGCTTGTTTCCTTATTATGTGTGATTGAAGTCAATTATTGTATTTTTTTTATTGATCTTTTCCTATTTTGTAGTTTGCTAAGAATCCTCTCCCAACAACAGGTCCACATGGGCCACTCACCAACTGACACGTGTGAGCCTCAGATATCAGCTGGAATTGCGGCCTTCAAGGCCCAATTTTCGAGAAAGCTGCAAAACGGCGCAGCCCACCAAATCTAGGTCAAAGTGACCTAAAAGAGGGCACATTTTCCAATAAATCTATAAATAGGATGATATCTCCCATTTTGGGAGGGACATTCAATCATTTTTTTGCATTACCCTATATTCTCTCACATTAGATAAAACTCCTTATCTCGGAATCCGAGAAGATATCACTTTACTTTCCGCACCTGTTCACATTCTCCAACACGTTATAACATGATCGTTGGAGGTGGAGCTCCAACCACCCGGAGTCTCCGTTGTTTTGCAGATACAGACGTTGTCGGACCAGTCTTCGAGCTGCAACTCTCCTGATGGACAAAAACACCCAAAACATTTGGCGCCGTCTGTGGGGAGAGTACCTCAAAGGTGGTTTAAGAGTCTGTACCGGTGCTAAACCCCAACCATCTAACGGTTGATGGGGAGCTCTTTACAGACCATGAAGACGACCACGATGTGGATGTCGAAACGTATGTGGCCACTGATGGGTCACTCATTTCTAATCACATCCGTTCCAGAGACAAGCTAGAACGAATAAACAATTAAGCTGGTACCAGCAAGTCTGTTGGACCACCGCCTGGAAATACCCAAGCAGCAGGAGGTTAGGCTCCAGTAACCCGAGACGAACTCATGAAATTCATGACAAGTTTCAAGGGTGAGATCAAGGATCTGATCGAAAAGAGGACAACTGGCTCTAGTTGTAGGAGTTTATAGGTACTATAAAGTAGAAAATCATAATCATATTCAATCAAGCACCTAATCCCAAGATCGCATGCATAACACACAAGACACATAATCATACCTTTGAAGCGTGAATTCTACATAGCAATTCGACAGGAAAATCAAGGAGAGAATAGAGCCCCAAACTTTGCTCCTCTACTTAGTCCACGAGCTTCGAACGAGCCGTCCACCAATACTAGATTGGTCGAGTGATTGAGGAAAACCGTGATCACCACCTTTCTTGGACTAAGCCAACCACCACGAACCACCACACTGGCGTGGAGGGACGAGAGAGTGTCGTGAGAGAAAGGAGAGTTTGAGAGGGTCAGGTCTCATGTTTGCTAATTAGGGTTTGATCAAACTGATCAGTTGAATTGCTTACTTCATGCAAACCCTAGGCACCAAGTCTATTTATAGTCATATTATAATTAGACAAGGTTAGGAAGCCCAAAACCCTCAACCTTACTCCATATGGTCGGCCACTATAGGGGATGAGGCCTATCATGGGCCTCGTCCTCTCGTGCTCGATCTAGGTCCTTTGTGTGACCTTATAGGATTCGTCCAATTGGGCTTTGGGCTATTTTACTAGCCCAAAGATCGTTACACTAGTAGAAAAATTGCAATAGGCAGCCCCCATATGGCACCGGTTCAGGCCAAACCGGTGGCCAAAACCGATCTAGAAATGGGCGGGATTTTATAATAAGAGAAAAGGCACCGGTTTGGCCTGAACCGGTGCCAAAATTGTAAAAGGCACCGGTTTGAACCGGTGCCAAATGAACTGGTGCCTAATTAAAAAAAAAAACCCCGCCTCTTTCCTTCTTCCTTCTCTTTCTCTTTCATTCATTTTCGCTGCTTCAATTCACTGCTCTATTCGTTCTCTTCACTGTTCCATTCTCGAAACCCCTCACCTCACCTACGAAACCCCTCACCTCACCTGCACTCTTGCCGCAACAGTCGCCGGCCACCATCACCGCCGCCACCCCTGACCTTCTCTTTCTCCCCTGGCATTCTCTTTCTCCCCTGCCGTGGTGTTTCTCCCCTCAGCTCAACCCCCTCCACGCCGACCTCATCTCTTCGTTTCCTGCGCCACTACCCTGAAGGTCGACGTCGCACCACCGCCCTGCTGAAGGTTGCCGCCGCACCACCGCCCTGCTGAAGGTTGTCGCCGCACCACCGCACCACTGACCACTAAAATCTCAATTTGAGTGTTTTAGGTATAATTTTTTTTATTTATTCTCAATAATTTCCCATTTATGAACTTATATTAATTTGTTTTGCATGTTGAAGAATTGTTAGGCAAATTAAAATTTAGGTTAGAATATAATTTTACTTCAATTTGTTTCAATAATTGGTTTTTTTTATTAGGAAATTGTGAAAATATTAGAAATTAGTAACCTTGTTACTCATTTAGTTGGATATTAGTATGTTTTAATGGTTAATTTAATTTGTTTTGATGTGTAATTTTGAATAAAGTAGAGAATATTAGCCTTGTTACTTAATTAGTTGAATTTTGGTTTGGTATAATGGTTAGAGATTAGTAACCTTTTTAGTTTAGCAATTTTGAATAAATAAAATGAATTTTGAACAAATTAAAGTAGTGAATACATAGTTTAGCAATTGTTAGTTCGATGAATGATGTGTTTTAGTTTAGAAATAAATTAGTGAATTGACATGTTATGAGAAGTACATACATAATATTTAACCTAATTTTTGTTTTTTGTTTTTTTAATATATAGATTCATATGTGAATTGAAGCACGAATTTAATTAGCTTGAGGACTACATATTGAGCTCAAGTGGGTAAATGCTATATTGGTATGACTTATAAACTTTACTTAGCTATATTTCTTTCTATTTATCCATTTAATAAAAGTTTATTCATGAAATTGCAACTTGTGTATTGTTTAATTGCAAATAAATACAACAATATATAGAATACTTGCATCATCATATGCCTAGATACCCGTTCAAGGCTTTCTCATTAGGAGAAAGTCTTGAATAGTCCCCGGTTGGGACTGTTCTTGAATGTGTACTCTCACTTAGGTGGTGAATGTATGTTTTCTTTTCGATTTTAAGGAACATCTTGGCTTACCATTTCCTCACTATGTTCTTTGGGTACATATGTGGGTAATTAATTATCTACATCATGTACTTGAAGAACTAGGGGGAAATGCTGCCGGATTTTCCTTAAAATTGGAAAGTTGACATACATTCACTAGTGAGAGTAGAAATTCAAGGATGGGTTAGGTTGGAGTGATAAGGACCCTTTGGAGACATGCATTTTTTCACTATATGAATGGTATATACACGTTTTGTACTTGAATTTGATTTACATAAAATATGTAGCACTTACACATTATAAATTATATGTTGCTATATATGTTTAGAGACAATTTACTAAATGGAGAAGGATCGTGGTTGGATGTATGGTAGACGTGATACATTGGAATTTTGGAATGGGGTTCAAGAGTTTTGCGAGAGGGCTTTAGCTTATCAACGCAAACTGGGAGGCAAAGGCCTTTATTGTCCTTGTGTTGATTGTAATAATGTGAATGTGGTCGATAGTGTTGAAATCATTAGAGATCATGTATTATGTCGTGGGTTTAGGCAATTATACCATGTGTGGATTTGGCACGGAGAAAGTGGAGAGTACAGTAGGGATCTTGATCGGAATGATGTGCGTGGTAGAAGCAATGAGATTCATGTGGACGAGGAATACGAGAATGATGAGTATATTGTTGATAATGGTGAGGATGGAGCCGATGATGATCAGGCGGATGAGGTCGAGGATGAACAAGTGGATGAGATGTTGCATGGTGTTGAAGGTGGAGTGTTTGAGTTATTATCGGAGGCTTCCAAAAAGCCTTTGTATCCCGGGTGCAAAAAATACTCCAAACTATCGGCCGTGCTAACACTTTTCAACATTAAGTCGAAGCATGGGTGGACGGACATCAGTTTTACTTCTTTGTTGACCGTATTAAGTGATATGTTTCCTGATGGGAATGAAATTCCTAAGTCTTACTATTACGCAAAGAAGCTCATGTGTCCCTTTGGTTTGGAGTATAAGAAGATACATGCATGTCCTAATGACTGTATTTTGTATCGAAATGAGTATGAACAACTGCAGGAGTGTCCATGATGCAAGCGGTCGCGGTACAAGTGCATGAGTTGCAATCCTGGCACGGAGGGACCTCCTGCTAAGGTGTTGTGGTATCTTCCCATTATTCCAAGGTTTAAGCGTCTGTTCTCAATACCAAAAGACGCTAAAAACTTGAGGTGGCATGCAGAGGGAAGAAAGAAAAACAGAATGCTGAAGCATCCAGCTGACTCTCCACAGTGGAAGAACATTGATTTGAAGTTTGAGGAATTTGGTAATGAAGTCAGAAATTTAAGGCTTGGGTTGTGCACGGACGGGATGAATCCATTTGGCACTCTTAGTACCCAACACAGCACATGGCCGGTACTTTTAGTGATTTATAATTTGCCTCCTTGGCTGTGCATGAAACGTAAGTATGTAATGCTTTCATTGCTAATAACTGGTCCTAAGCAACCTGGAAACGAAATAGATGTTTACCTTGCGCCGCTTATTGACGGCTTGAGAAAGATGTGGGACGAAGGGGTTTCCGTTTCCGATGCTCATCAGAACGAGATGTTGACATTGCGTGCAGCCCCTATGTGGACCATGAATGACTTCCCTGCATATGGCAACTTGTGTGGGTACAAGGTCAAAGGGAAAAAAGCATTCCCCATATGTATTGATGACACATCAAGCGTATACCTGACTCATTCTCATAAAGATGTCTACCTACGGACTCGAAGGTTCCTTAGGCGTGATCACCCGTACCGTAGGCAGAAAAAGGCTTTCGATGGAACCGTGGAAGAGGATACTACGCCTAGACCATTGACTGGTGCTGAGATTAGTGCTCGGGTGAAAGGGATACGAACGGTGTTTGGAAAATCAGAAAAAACTGTGGTCTCAGCTGCTCTGTTTAAGAAAGAATCAATCTTTTGGAAGCTTCCGTACTGGAGAGAACATGACGTTAGGCATTGTCTTGATGTGATGCATATAGAGAAGAATGTGTGTGATGCTCTTTTGGGGACGCTTACGAATATCCCAGGCAAAACAAAGGACGGAAAGGGTGCACGGTTAGATTTGAAAGAGATGGGGATTCGTCCAGAATTGTGGCCTCAAGAAAAGGTTAGAAAGGGGAAGGAGCCGAGAATAGAAGATGAAAATGTTTCAAAAAAAGGGAAGGAGAAGAGCAAGGGAAAGAAAAATGCCAAAGATGCGTCAAAGAAGAAAGTTAAGGGTAAAGGGAAGGATGAAAAGAATTATTTACCCCCGGCTTGCTATACATTGTCAAGGGTAGAGAAACGTATGTTTTGTGCATGTCTGTACGACATTAAGGTTCCATCAGGGTACTCATCTAACATGAAAAGATTTGTAACCTTAAATGGAGAATTGAAGCTGACAAGTATGAAATCCCATGATTGTCACATTATGATGCAAGTATTCCTACCAATTGCAATCCGTGGTATTCTACCAAAACACGTGAGGGAAGCAATTACAAGCCTTTGTTCGTTTTTCAATACAATTTGTAGCAAAGTTCTTGATCCTTGTACACTAGATGCTTTGCAAGCAGATGTGGTTGTGACTTTGTGCAAATTTGAGATGTATTTCCCACCCTCATTTTTTGACATAATGGTTCATCTGGTTCTTCATTTGGTGCGTGAGATTAAGTTGTGTGGTCCAGTGTTCATGAGGTGGTGCTAACCTTTTGAAAGACACATGGGTACATTACAAGATCAAGTACGGAACCGGGCTCACGCACCCTGAAGGAAGTATGATGCAAGGGACCGTGGGTGAGGAGATAGGTAACTTTGTGGAGGACTACATAGCCCTTGCTTAACCTATTGGTCTTCCTACTTCTCGACATGAAGGTAGACTTGATGGTCATGGCACAATTGGGTCGAAACGAATGTCACCAGACCGAGATCAGTTCTTACAAGCACACCTTTATGTGTTGCACCATGTTTCAGATGTGCACCCATATTTAGACGAGCACATGGCTAGTTTGCGTGACGAATTTCCATCCAAAGGTGAAAGGGCACTTATGCAGTTGCATAATAAGAGGTTTGTTGATTGGTTTCGTGATTGAGTAATGAGTGGATTGAATGATACTAATGTGACCTATACAGTACGGTGGCTTGCGTACGTAACTAGGGATGATGTCCGTTCATTTGAGGGATATGACATCAATGGGTACACTTTTTGGACCGAGGGTCGTGATTTGAAATCTTCCTCCACCCAAAACAGTGGTGTAACTCTTGTGGCATCGTCAAGGGAGTTTGCAAGTTCTAAGGATAAATCACCTGTCGATGCAGAGTTGTCATACTATGGTCGAATTTAAGGGGGAGCTTGATTATTGTGACTTCACGGTTGCTCTTTTCAAGTGTAAGTGGGTTGATAATATCAGGCGTAACGTCAAATATGAGGAATTTACTCTTGTAGATCTTGGCCACTTGAATGATAGTGCGGAACCATTTATCCTTGAATCTCAAGCTAAGCAAGTGTTCTACGTAACTGACCCAATGGATTCAAAATGGTCTATAGTGCTAGCTGGCAAAAGAAGAATCCTAGGCATTGGAGATGTTGAGGATGAGGAAGAATATGATGCGTTTGATGATTCAGCACCTTTCACTGTTCCTAGACCTTTTGGACTAAATGACATAGACAACGAAGCAGGTTATATGCGATCAGACCACAACGAAGGAATTTCAGAATGAGGTAGTTTGATTAAAAGTTAGTAATGGTTTCATTGCAAATATAGTTTAGTTATCATGTATATAGGAGCATAAGTAGGAAAAAATGACATATTTGTAGTTTGAAATTGCCTAAGTGTACTCATTATCATGCATATGCAAGGTTATAGGACCATAAGTAGGTGAAAATGGCTTAAATAGCTTCTACTTAACCCAATTCTTTTGTTTTGTGTATGAACTAACATTTATTCATTCTAACAACCTATATTCAATATATTTAATATGTTTGTAGTTTGAAATTGCCTAAATGTACTCATTATCATGCATATACAAGGTTATAGGACCATATGTAGGTGAAAATGGCTTAAATAGCTTCTACTTAACCCAATTCTTTTGTTTTGTGTATGAACTAACATTTATTCATTCTAACAACCTATTTTCATTATATTTAACATGTTTGTAGATTGAAATTGCCATTTTGTACTCATTATCATGCATATACAAGGTTATAGGACCATAATAAGTAGGTGAAAATGGCTTAAATAGCTTCTACTTAACCATAATAACTATCATGCATATACTTTACTATACACTAATATTGTTTTATGATTGCTTTGACAGGTGCTTATATCTCATGGCGGACGATCATGATCCTTATTTGGGAGAGGACATTGACGATGATGAGTATGAGGACGAGTACGAGGATGAGGACGAGGACGATGATGATGTGCCTTATGATGTGAATAAGGAGGATGACTTGGGTGAGCCAGAGGATCAGGCTCAAGATGAGTTCGAGCGTAGGCTTGACGATTTTGAAATTTCAGCTGAACGTGCACCGCCTATTGTAAATACAACACGTGAGATTGTTGGTGAGAACCCGACTCTTGAAATTCAAGGCCAAGGACAAGATGAAAACAACACAGGTGGTGGAGGGGGGGAAAAGGCACCGACTCAAAGAAAAAGAAGGGGTCCGACGAGAAGCTTTAAGAAACCGGACGGTCCCATAGTCTTGGAGTATGACAACAAAGGCCAACCCGGGCCCAAATGGAGTCGACAATATTCTAATCAAGTTGGCATATGTTCGCGGAAAATCCCCATTACACTTGTAATGCGGCAAGTACCTCCGGGTTTGATTCAAACATTTTTGGATGATACAAGGGTAAGTGTGTTTTTGGCACATTTAGACAATTTAAGATACCTTAAACTTATGGTTGTTACTAAATAGAAACTAATAATCGGTTTTAATTTGTGCTTGCAGAGGCTGTTTTCTATTCCTAATGATCCCGAGAAGAGAAGGGTGTTTGAATCTTTATTAGCGGAAAGATTCAGAGGCTTTAAGACCAAGTTGACTAATCGGTGGATCTTCAAGAAGAAGAAGAAAACAAAGAAGAAGAATGCTGATGAGGATAACCGTCTCCCATGGCAAATATGGCCGACCGTGTCAAAAGATGATTGGGAAGAGTTCGTTATAATGAAGACTCAAAAGAAAGCCATTGTAAGTTTGTGTAAATCTGATCTCAATTGAATAATAGCTTGACACTTTTTGTAGCAATGAGACTAACATTTTTTGTTTTGTAGGAACTTCAAGAGCAAAATAAAGCGAATGCAGAAAAGAAGGAATACGTCCATCGTATGGGTCCTAAGACTTTTGGTGAAAAGAGACCTGAGTGGGTCGTTTCGGGTTTATACCCTAAAGCGCTTCTAGTGGCATCGAAGGAACCCTCTAGTTCCACGATCACTACATTGGTGAGTCGTGCCGGTGATTTCTTTTGTTCTCTCCATATGTTTGATAAGGAAACCGGAAAATGGGTCATCAAGGGTCCGGAAGCCAAAAAACTGGCGGATAAGCTTGTAAGTTACCTATGAATTGTTGAAATTAAGTCACTTTTGCATCTAAATCACTGTACAAACCATTAACTGTTTTACTGACCTCATTTTTCCTTATGCTATAGCTTGAGCACACTCAAGAGATGGTGGAGGGCAAATTTGAACCAAGTGTAGAGAATGACCCTTTCACCATGGCTTTGGAATGGCCATACCAACCAGGACGAGTAGTAGGTTCGGGAGGGTCATTGCTTGGATGGAATAAGGTGATGGGTCCTGAATACACAAAATCGGGTAGATCTCGAGCCAGTGTTAACTCACCGGGGGAGTTGGATGCCAAGGTGGCATCAATTAAGGAACAAGTACGCAACGAGTTAGTTGGTGAATTGAATGCTTGGGCGAAGCTGATGAACTTACCGACTTTGCCGTTCCTAACGAGTACCCCGGTCGACTCATGTTCTGAACCAAAAGGACAAGGAGAAGGTGATAGACATGGAGGAGATGAGATACGTGGTGAAGATGTGCCACCTGAGGTAAAATCAATTGGGTTATTAAAAGTTTTAAAATACTGAGTTAATTGAGATTTGAGGTGCAATGATTGACGTACTGTTGCAGGTTCCTACTCCTACACATGCGGACTCGAGAGAGCTTGAAAATCCAACACCGCATGAATTTCCAGAGTTACAGGTGATTTGTAACCCTCTACCTTAATGAATTTTGTTATATTATCTATGTTGTTGTAAAAGTCCTATTTAACTATCTTCTTTTTATATATATACTTGTGTAGGAAGACACCCGGTGTGCACTTCTAGCCCTGGGGCATACAAATAGTACGGCGTTGAGTTGGGTGGCGTATGGTAGTGCCTAACCGACGACAGGTGCTACGGCGGGGCCACATCATTACTCGGTTGGGATCGATTCAGTGGTTGCGGGGTTCGAAGACATCCCACTACCCGTACCGATAGAGGAGGTTGAGATAACAACGCTTTGGCAAGCTGTAGGTAGCTTCGTTGATAGGCCACGTGCATGGGTGATGAGTGACATTTATGTCACTCCTAAGGAGTAGTTTTAGAGTCCTTTCCGTGTTTATTTTCCCTTATTTTCCTTTTATTCTCTTGTTTTCTCTTTAATAAAGTTTCTAGTTTATTTTGGTAATTTTGGAGTGTTTTGGTTTAGTGTCTTTATTTTATTAGTTTTAGTCTATTTTCGTATTTTATTTTACTTTATTTGCTTGTACAGTTTTTGTTTTATTTTTATTAGTTTAGTTTTATGTCTTTTATTTTCTATTTTATTTTATTTTATTCTTTGTTATTTATTTTATTTTATTTGTCGTGGTTTTGTTTTATTTCGTCCTTTGTTTATTTTCATTTTATTTTATTTTATTCTTTGTCCCAATTCTCTCCTCAATCTTGCTCGTGTTTGTAGGTGTGTTCGGGTTGACGCTCGATTTCCATGTTCAAATCAAGTTCGAAGTTCAAGGTTCGAGGCGCAAACTTGAGCCAACCCCTGCTGCTGCCCCTTAACCTTCACCCCATCTCTCTTAACCTCCACCACACCAACACCACAACAACAATTCCCCTGCTCCTCTTTCCCATCCAATCAACCAAAAACAATTACCACCAACCCATTTACCATCACCAACAGCCACCACGTACTTCACCCCGCAGCACCAGCCACCACCAAACCACCTTCACCCCGCAACAACACCAACAGCAACACAACCAACCATCTGACCACCAACTGCAACCCCGCAAACACCACACACACCAGCACCACCAGCCGCAACAGCGCACACCACACACCACCACTCACCTCCCTTTCCCCCTACTCCAATTCGCACCATTGCCCCGCAACAGCAGCCACGCAATCACCAACACCACCAACACCAACGCAACCCAGCCACCGCAATTCACCTCACAACAGCCTGCTTTACACCCGCACCTAAACCAGCAACAATTAAGCAACCATTTCGCACAAGCAATTCGGCCCCTCAATTAAGCAAATCAGAACAAATTGAAACTCAATCAAGTTCGAGCAAACCCATTAAGATGTTCGGCCGAACTTCGAGTCAGAGACTTTGGGGGTTTTGTTATTCGAAGAGGAGTGGTCGAACATACCCATGGTTCGACCGAACCAACCCCGTAGTTCGGCCGCACCAACCCATGGTTCGACCGAACCGCTTCACGAGACTCGCACATGATGTTTAATGAGGAACGAACGATTGAAGCTTGGTGATGGCCGTTGATCTTTGATTTGTGATGATGATGTGCGGTGATGATGGATTTTGATGAATGGTGATGATGATAATTGAAGCAACCATGAAGGTGGAAGAAAGGGGAAATCGGGTTGTTGATTGTTTTGGGGGAATGTATGGGTTTTTGTTTTCTTTTTCTTTTTCTTTTTCTTTTTCTTTTTCTTTTATTTTTATTTCCTTTCCTTTTCCATTTCTTATTTCTTTTCTCTTTTGTTTTCTTTTCTTTTTATTTGATTTTCTTTTTATTTCCTTTTCTTTCTTTATTTTATTTCCTTCTTTTATTTCTCCTTTATTTTTCCTAGTTTTATTAGCTTAGTATAAATACCCAATTTTGGGGTAATTAGAAAAAAAAAGCAATAACTATCTATTCTTCTCTCTAATTAGTTTTAGGTTAGGTTAGGATTAGTCTTCTTTGGTAGAGAGAGAAAGTGAGGTTTTCTTCATTAATGAACTTGGATTTTGAAGAAGGAGCTTGTTCAATCCTTTGTAGACCTTCATCTTCAATTAATGAGCAATTCCTTACTCTCTCTCCTCTATTTTTATTTGTTTATTTTGATTGTTATTTTAGTTGTTGGTATTGCTTGTTGATCATGTTGATTATTGATTATTTGTTGATTAATCTTGTTATTATCATGATTAGTGAGTAATTTCCCCATTAAGGGGATGGTTGTGGTGTAGTTGGACCTTGAGCATGTTCTAGGGTTTAGAATTGATTTATTTGTGATTAAAGTCTTTATATGCTTGATATTCTTTGGTCTTTCTTGCAAGTGCACATTGTTGGTTGATCAAAGGTGAAACTTTTCTAACAAGTAACGGAAGTTGACTTAGTTAAGGTTCATTAGTATCGATTGTTATTTAATAGTACCTCCTAGTATATGGTTCTAATGTGGAAGCATAGAGGCTATGTTAGGAGAAGCCAATTGACCCCGGAAGGCGGCTAGATTGGATTCTTAATTTCGATATTCGAGCATGTTTAGTTCATAATTAATTCAATTTCTATGCCTTTGTTTATGTTCAAGTGAATGCTATACCTAAACCATTTCCCTTAATGTTTTATTTCCTGTTTTAGTATTTTTAGACTTTAGTTTATTTATCCCCTATTCCGGACTAGCTTAATTGTCGATAACATTTGATGGTGTTTACCGTTCTCTGTGGTTCGACCCCTATGCTTGCCTTATACTCGTATTAGGTTTGTTTAGGTTGTATAAATTGTATTTGATCTAGGGATAGACAATTGATGACGCGTTTATTCCCTTGTCAATGGGTGAAGTTGATTAATAAGGAGGTAAATTATTTAGTTCTCAATTTTTGTAAGTGTTAAACCGTTAGGCACTCTTAAAATAAAACCGCCAAATATTTTTTTTTTACAATATGCAAGGTCCGCCAAGTTGATTTAAAATTGCTAAATTTTTTTTTAAAAAAAATATGCAAGTTCCGCCGCCCCGGGACACCCGAGGGAGCGGCCCCTGCTGCCAGAACAGCAAAGGCAGCCCGCGCCGAGGCCACAACAGCCCCGACAGGTGGCTGCCAAGGCTGTAGCAGCCACGGCAGGTGGCTGCCAAGGCTGTAGCAGCCACGGCAGGTGGCTGCCAGCCTGCTGCAGCCTCGACAGGCGGCTGCCATGGCTGCTGCAGCCTCGGCAGCACCTGCCTGTGCTGCTCCAGCCATGGCAGCCACCTGTCGAGGCAACAGCAGCCCAGGCAGGTGATGAGTGACATTTATGTCACTCTTAGGGAGTAGTTTTAGAGTCATTTTCGTGTTTATTTTATCTTATTTTCCCTTTCTTTCTCTTGTTTTCTCTTAATAACATTTCTAGCTTATTTTGGTAATTTTGGTGTGTTTTAGTTTATTTTCTTTATTTTATTAGTTTTAGTCTATTTTCCTTTTTTATTTTTATCTTATTTGCTTGCGTAGTTTTAATTATTTTTAGTTTTAGTTTTGTGTCTCTTATTTTCTATTTCATTTTATTTATTTCCATTTTATTTATTTTTATTTTTATTTTATTTATCCCAATTTCTCCTCGGTTTTGTGTGTAGGGGTTCGGGTTTTATGTCAAATGAGTTCGGGTTCCAAGTTGAGTCAAACACAAACCGCTACCTGCTGCCCCTTATCCTTCACCACACTCCTCCTCTCTTTTCCCCTTATCCTCCACCACACCAAAACACCATTTCCACCCTCACCTCACAGCATCTCCCTCGACCAGCCATGTACTTCACCCCGCAGCACCAGCCACCACCTGACCACACCACAACCAACACACACAAGCCGTAGCAGCACCAACACACACAAGCCGTAGCAGCACCAACACAAACAAACCGCAACCCAGCCTGCAACTCCGCAAACACCAACAACCCACTGCAACAGCCACCGGTTGCCAATCCCCAACCAATCCAACTTCCAACCACCAGCCTTCATCCACCTTCGCGCAACCCCTGCTCACCCTCACCTTCAACCACCAATTTACAGCCTGCAAAACCAACCCAATTACCACCAGCCACGCCACCGTTCTCAACCACCAACAACACCAACAGCAACACAATCACCCCGCATCACCAATTCGCACAGCAACAGCCCCAAATCAGAGCAGCCCGCAACCCATAGCTCCAATTCATCTCCATTCTCGATACCCTTCGCAGCGGGCACTCACTCCACCCAAACGGCAGCCCTTCACCACACCTGACCCGCAACTACTCAAACCACCAATTAAGCAACCATTCGACCCAAAAATCAGAACAATTAGCAAATTAATCAAGTTCGAGCAAATCAATGAGTGTTCGGCCGAACTTCGAGTCAGAGACTTTGGGGGTTTTGTTATTCGAAGAGGAGTGGTCGAACATACCCTTGGTTCGACCGAACCAACCCCGTAGTTCGGTCGAACCAGCCACCGGTTCGATCGAACCATTTCACGAGCTTCTCACGCGAGTTTTAATGAAAATTGAACGGCCTTGATTGATTGCTGGTTGATGAAGATGTCGGTGATGATTTTGAGCCATTGATGATGGTTGTTTGGTGTTGATATTGAAGCAGCCAAATTCGAAGAAGGGGAAAGGGGGTAGCTGATTGTTTTGGTGGGAATTGATTTGTTTTATTTTTATTTTCTTTTTCTTTTCCCTTTTCTTATTTTCTTTCTTTTCTTTTATTTTTATTTTTTTAGTTTCTGATTTTATTTTTTACTTTTCCTTTTAATTTATTTTATTTTATTTTCTTTTTCTATTTTTCCTAGTTTTATTAAGTTAGTATAAATACCCATTTTTTTGGGGTAATTAGAAACATTCAATAACTATCTATTCCTCTCTCTAGTTAGTTTTAGTTTTTAGGTTATATTAGGATTAGTCTTCTTTGGTAGAGAGAGAAAGTGAGGTTTTCTTCATTAATGAACTTGGATTTTGAAGAAGGAGCTTGTTCAATCCTTTGTAGACCTTCATCTTCAATTAATGAGCAATTCCTTACCCTCTCTCCTCTATTTTTATTTGTTTATTTTGATTGTTATTTTAGTTGTTGGTATTGCTTGTTGATCATGTTGATTATTGATTATTTGTTGATTAATCTTGTTATTATCATGATTAGTGAGTAATTTCCCCATTAAGGGGATGGTTGTGGTGTAGTTGGACCTTGAGCATGTTCTAGGGTTTAGAATTGATTTATTTGTGATTAAAGTCTTTATATGCTTGATATTCTTTGGTCTTTCTTGCAAGTGCACATTGTTGGTTGATCAAAGGTGAAACTTTGCTAACAAGTAACGGAAGTTGACTTAGTTAAGGTTCATTAGTATCGATTGTTATTTAATAGTACCTCCTAGTATATGGTTCTAATGTGGAAGCATAGAGGCTATGTTAGGAGAAGCCAATTGACCCCGGAAGGCGGCTAGAATGGATTCTTAATTTCGATATTCGAGCATGTTTAGTTCATAATTAATTCAATTTCTATGCCTTTGTTTATGTTCAAGTGAATGCTATACCTAAACCATTTCCCTTAATGTTTTATTTCCTGTTTTAGTATTTTTAGACTTTAGTTTATTTATCTCCTATTCCGGACTAGCTTAATTGTCGATAACATTTGGTGGTGTTTACCGTTCTCTGTGGTTCGACCCCTATGCTTGCCTTATACTCGTATTAGGTTTGTTTAGGTTGTATAAATTGTATTTGATCTAGGGATAGACAATTGACGACGCGTTTATTCCCCTGTCAAATTGGCGCCGTTGCCGGGGAACGGTTTCCATTACCGTCATGTTATCTTATTGAGACTAGTCCATTGTTTATATTTTCTTTTGATTTGTTTTTGTTCTCTTTGTTTTGTTTGAGAAAAAATGGCTTATATTTCTATTCCTCAATTTGATAATGAACCGTTTTGGGTGTATTTCAATAGACTTGAGGATTTCCTAGATGGTGTTAAAGGTTTAACCAAGGGTGATTATTGTGAAATCATCAATTTGGGATTAAATGAGAATTTTAGAGGAGTAGTTGATAATATGTTAAATGGTAAATTTCAAGACATGTCTTCGGATGAAGCTTGGGATTTCTATTCATGGTTAGCTAGGGATAATTATGATTGGGAGAGGGCCAATCATGAGACTTGTGTTCGGGATTCTCATGCTTTTAATGTTGATGCTAATTGTCATGATTTGTCTAATATGAATTCCCATGATGTGCTTGATGCTCCCCATAGTGACCATGTAATGCATGTGCATGAGGTACATTCTAATGATGATGAAGTGCATGCTCTTTCTCATTTTGCATCCGATTTTTGCATGAATTCTAAAGGTGTGCCCCATAGTCCCCTAGATGATTCCAATGAGCAAGCTTTTGACTCGTCTATCCATGATGATTTGGACTCATTTGAGATTATGGCCCAAATATTTCTTGAGTTTCAAACGGTAGCCCATAACCTTATGAGTGAGTTCATTGATAAGGCTTCATTAGAAAGAGATGAGTTTGAGAGAAATTTGCCCCCATTCACTCTTGATTTTGAGATAGTAGAAGGAAAGGATGTTTATTGTGTTGAAAAGGAGGATAAGGTTGATTACCTTGGAGTTTTTGAGCTTGAGGGAGATGTAGAACATGAGGGTTCTTCATTTGAGGATTCCATGATTGATTTTCATTCCCTCATTAGTGATGTGAGATCTTGTGATGAGGGATTAGCTACCCCTTTTTGCCTTTCTCATACACCTTTTTCCCAAAGGTTTAACCATATCTCCTACTATCCTATGTTCCTCCCTTCTTTTCTCAAAGAACCTCTTAGGGATCCTCTTCCTTTTCAAGCTTCCAAAGCCCCTAACCCTTTCATTGTTGATGAGGAAAAGAGTTATAATGCCAACCAAAAAGATTTTTGTGAGGATTTTTCTTTTTCTTCTTCTACTTTTTCTTCTTATTTTCTTGATTTTTCTTTTGATTCTTTTACTTTTTCTTTTCTCCCTTCTCTCAAGCATAAAGTCTCCTTGTACTTTATGCTTGCTTGTCATATGAGCATCGCGTATGCTCTATTTCTTGATATGTTTGCCGGTGCATATGACAAGCTATTGCGTTCTTTGTCGGGTTATTTACTAGATTGGTCATGCTTGGACGTTAAGCAAGCCTTTGCGGGAAGTAACCCGTGTTTTATTGCTTTCTTTTTCTTTCTTTTGTATTTCTCATTTTTGTTTACTCTCTTGTCTATGTGTATAGGTACTCGATGCATATACTCATGTGCAAAGATTTTGGATTGAGCTCCTTGAGACGAAGCACACCAATGATTGCTTGCATTTGGAAAAGCAACAAAGACGAGGAATTAGATGAAATTGTGGACAATGTGCTCAATTGCGGGTTTCAACACCCACCTCACATTTGGTTTACTCTTTCCTTCTTCCCTCATCTTGGATTTGCTTTCTTAATTGCATTTGGATTGTATGATTATGAATTGTTGTGTGAATGAGTTTTCTTCCTTCCCCTCCCACCCACCCTTTATGCCTTTATTTTGAGCATTGAGGACAATGCTCCATTCTAGCTTGGGGGAGTAGCTATTCGCTAGCTTGGGGGGGTTATCTATATCTCTTGGTGGTTTCTTAATCCATAGTCTCATGATTGCTTGATTTATTTCTCTCATACTTGCCAAAGTCTATTATTGAGATTGGTTTTCTATGTTTGGATGGCCATGAGCGCCTTATTGAGTTGACTTTTGGTATATGTAGTTTTGATTGATCATGCTTTCATATTGCACTATTGTATATGCATTCTTGAGTATTGTTGGTTTTGTGAATATTTGTGTGTATAGTGTCTTTCCATGGCATTCAAGGCAAGTTTCAAAATGTTTTGTTTTAAACTTGGACATAATTGGGCTTTAAAACCTAGAATACCCTCTTTGCTAGTTGTTAGAGGTTTCCGTGCACTTGAATGTCGAGGTTGGTTCACACATATAACATTGCCAAGGTAGTAGAACTTAAGGGCTATGAGACCTTAGCTCACTTGGTTTGTGGTAAGATGGTTGTCGCTCTCTAGCTAGTTGAAGCTTTAAAGGTGATTTTTGCTACTCCACTACCGTCATTTTTGTGAGAATGTGTCTATTTTGTTCTAGCCTTCTACATTTCTTGCATGTGTGGCGTTTGGATCCTTGGCATTGCTAGCTTATATCGAGAATTTGGCTTAACCTACCCAAGATCGAGACCGAACCAACCTAGGGGAAGACGAAGGCAATTAGGATTTTTGTTTTGTTTTATTATTTTTCTTTTCTTTTATTTTTCTTTTGCATTTGCTCATTTAGTAACCCAATTTGAGCCATTTTCCCTTCTTTGGCATAACCACATTACAAACCAATGGACCTTTGCTTTATTTTCACCTTTATTAGTTTTTGTGAAGCATTCTTGGGACTTGATTTGTATTCTTGGTTAATGAAAGTGAGAAAAAGAATGAAAAAGAAGTGAAAAAAACTCAAATTTTGGTACTTGTGTTTATATTTGTTATGTTGAATGGGTTGAGTAAATGAGAAGAAAATAAAGGAAATGAAAGAAAAAGCCGATCAAAGTTAAAAGAGGCGAGAGCAAAGAATAAAAAGAAGAAAATATTGAGAAAATACAAAAATATTTGTTGTTTGGTTGAAAAAGAATAAGCTTGGGGGAGGTGTTGCTAGAATTTTTGATTTGAAAGTTGGTAGTTTATTGAATTTGAATTGAGGAATGATCAACCTTGCTTCACTTCTAAGTTTACCACCAATTTCCAAATTTATTTCCACACCCTTTACCCTAGCCTAAACGTTTCAACCCTTTTAAGACCTTTTGACCTTAGTGAGGTTTAGTTACTACCGATGGAGGGTAATCAAGCCAAGCCTATTGAGCGAGCTATCAATGCGAAGATGTCGGGTAGCCTAAATGTTTTTCATTGATTATTTCTTCCGATTCCTTCGAGGAATCTCGAGATATCACCTTAAAAGTGGATGCAAAACTAGTGAGGATGCGGGAGTTTGGTTGGAGATAAGGAGGAGTGTAAGTCCCTCTAAGTTCTCTACCCTTTGCATGCTTTATGTGTGCATCAACCTTAGCTATTCTTTTGCTTGGCTACCTTTAATGTCTAGAAAGGTTTGTATTCTTGTGCATTTAGCCCATTGTTTGTGTTTGGTTTGAAAGATCAAAACTCGAGTTTTCTTGATTTCACCTTTGCCTTGAATGTTATGTGTTGCCAAGACTTGTGGGTTAAACCTCTTAGGAAACCCTCACGAGAGCTTGCTCGTCCTCTTTGGCGACATAGGGGTTAAAAGGGCTTGATGCATACGCTAAATGCATCCGTGATTCCTACGACAGTGAGTTAGTGTACATTCTTTCTCTTTGTTTCTATTTTGTTTCCTTTGCTTTCAATAATTCCATCTTGTTCTCTTTTGCCTTAGTTTTGCTCGAGGACGAGCAAAGGTTTAGCTTGGGGGAATTTGATGAGTGACAGGAGTAGTTTTAGAGTCATTTTCGTGTTTATTTTATCTTATTTTCCCTTTCTTTCTCTTGTTTTCTCTTAATAACATTTCTAGCTTATTTTGATAATTTTGGTGTGTTTTAGTTTATTTTCTTTATTTTATTAGTTTTAGTCTATTTTCCTTTTTTATTTTTATCTTATTTGCTTGCGTAGTTTTAATTATTTTTAGTTTTAGTTTTGTGTCTCTTATTTTCTATTTCATTTTATTTATTTCCATTTTATTTATTTTTATTTTTATTTTATTTATCCCAATTTCTCCTCGGTTTTGTGTGTAGGGGTTCGGGTTTTATGTCAAATGAGTTCGGGTTCCAAGTTGAGTCAAACACAAACCGCTACCTGCTGCCCCTTATCCTTCACCACACTCCTCCTCTCTTTTCCCCTTATCCTCCACCACACCAAAACACCATTTCCACCCTCACCTCACAGCATCTCCCTCGACCAGCCATGTACTTCACCCCGCAGCACCAGCCACCACCTGACCACACCACAACCAACACACACAAGCCGTAGCAGCACCAACACACACAAGCCGTAGCAGCACCAACACAAACAAACCGCAACCCAGCCTGCAACTCCGCAAACACCAACAACCCACTGCAACAGCCACCGGTTGCCAATCCCCAACCAATCCAACTTCCAACCACCAGCCTTCATCCACCTTCGCGCAACCCCTGCTCACCCTCACCTTCAACCACTAATTTACAGCCTGCAAAACCAACCCAATTACCACCAGCCACGCCACCGTTCTCAACCACCAACAACACCAACAGCAACACAATCACCCCGCATCACCAATTCGCACAGCAACAGCCCCAAATCAGAGCAGCCCGCAACCCATAGCTCCAATTCATCTCCATTCTCGATACCCTTCGCAGCGGGCACTCACTCCACCCAAACGGCAGCCCTTCACCACACCTGACCCGCAACTACTCAAACCACCAATTAAGCAACCATTCGACCCAAAAATCAGAACAATTAGCAAATTAATCAAGTTCGAGCAAATCAATGAGTGTTCGGCCGAACTTCGAGTCAGAGAATTTGGGGGTTTTGTTATTCGAAGAGGAGTGGTCGAACATACCCTTGGTTCGACCGAACCAACCCCGTAGTTCGGTCGAACCAGCCACCGGTTCGATCGAACCATTTCACGAGCTTCTCACGCGAGTTTTAATGAAAATTGAACGGCCTTGATTGATTGCTGGTTGATGAAGATGTCGGTGATGATTTTGAGCCATTGATGATGGTTGTTTGGTGTTGATATTGAAGCAGCCAAATTCGAAGAAGGGGAAAGGGGGTAGCTGGGGGGTAGCTGATTGTTTTGGTGGGAATTGATTTGTTTTATTTTTATTTTCTTTTTCTTTTCCCTTTTCTTATTTTCTTTCTTTTCTTTTATTTTTATTTTTTTAGTTTCTGATTTTATTTTTTACTTTTCCTTTTAATTTATTTTATTTTATTTTCTTTTTCTATTTTTCCTAGTTTTATTAAGTTAGTATAAATACCCATTTTTTTGGGGTAATTAGAAACATTCAATAACTATCTATTCCTCTCTCTAGTTAGTTTTAGTTTTTAGGTTAGATTAGGATTAGTCTTCTTTGGTAGAGAGAGAAAGTGAGGTTTTCTTCATTAATGAACTTGGATTTTGAAGAAGGAGCTTGTTCAATCCTTTGTAGACCTTCATCTTCAATTAATGAGCAATTTCTTACTCTCTCTCCTCTATTTTTATTTGTTTATTTTGATTATTATTTTAGTTGTTGGTATTGCTTGTTGATCATGTTGATTCTTGATTATTTGTTGATTAATCTTGTTATTATCATGATTAGTGAGTAATTTCCCCATTAAGGGGATGGTTGTGGTGTAGTTGGACCTTGAGCATGTTCTAGGGTTTAGAATTGATTTATTTGTGATTAAAGTCTTTATATGCTTGATATTCTTTAATCTTCTTGCAAGTGCACATTGTTGGTTGATTAAAGGTGAATCTTTGCTAACAAGAAACGGAAGTTGACTTAGTTAAGGTTCATTACTATCGATTGTTATTTAATAGTACCTCCTAGTATATGGTTCTAATGTGGAAACATAGAGGCTATGTTAGGAGAAGCCAATTGACCCCGGAAGGCGGCTAGATTGGATTCTTAATTTCGATATTCGAGCATGTTTAGTTCATAATTAATTCAATTTCTATGCCTTTGTTTATGTTCAAGTGAATGCTATACCTAAACCATTTCCCTTAATGTTTTATTTCTTGTTTTAGCATCTTCAGACTTTAGTTTATTTATCTCCTATTCCGGACTAGCTTAATTGTCGATAACATTTGGTGGTGTTTACCGTTCTCTGTGGTTCGACCCCTATGCTTGCCTTATACCCGTATTAGGTTTGTTTAGGTTGTATAAATTGTATTTGTTCTGGCAGCGGGGGCGGCTCCCTCGGGTGTCCCGGGGCGGCGGAAGTTGCATATTTTTTTAAAAAACAAATTTTAAAGCAATTTTAAATATATAAAGCCATTTGAGCCGAAATGGCTACTCACTTGCCTATTTTCTTCATTTCTCAACTAATAAACTTATACATTCTCAAACCATATTATAATTACATATGTATAAGTGATTGTGAGTTGAAATTGCATAAAAGAAGCAAAGTTCTAATTTTTTTGGCGCATTTTATCAAAATAAAGCCACTTCGAGCCGAAATGGCAACTCACTTGCCTATTTTCTTCATTACTCAACTTAAACACTCCTTGCATCTAAAAACAACTCATAATCACATATTTATAAGTGTTTGTCATTTGAAATTACATAAAAATCGCCAAGTTCTAAGGTTTTGGGTCCAATTCATCAAAATAAAGCCATTTTGAGCCGAAATGGCTATTCACTTGCCTATTTTCTTCATTTCTCAACTAATAAACTTATACATTCTCAAACCATATAATAATTACATATGTATAAGTGATTGTGACTTGAAATTGCATAAAAGAAGCAAAGTTCTAATTTTTTTGGCGCATTTCATCAAAATAAAGCCACTTCGAGCCAAAATGGCTACTCACTTGCCTATTTTCTTCATTTCTCAACTTATAAACTCCTTGCATCTCAACACAACTCATAATCACATATTTATAAGTGTTTGTCATTTGAAATTACATAAAAATCGCCAAGTTCTAAGGTTTTGGGTCCAATTCATCAAAATAAAGCCATTTTGAGCCGAAACGGCTACTCACTTGCCTATTTTCTTCATTTCTCAACTAATAAACTTATACAATCTCAAACCATATCATAATTACATATTTATAAGTGATTTTGAGTTGAAATTGCATAAAAGAAGCAAATTTCTAATTTTTTTGGCGCATTTCATCAAAATAAAGCAACTTCGAGCGGAAATGGCTACTCACTTGCCTATTTTCTTCATTTCTCAACTTATAAACTCCTTGCATCTCAAAAAAACTCATAATCACATATTTATAAGTGTTTTTCATTTGAAATTACATAAAAATTGCAAAGTTCTAAGGTTTTGGGTCCAATTCATCAAAATAAAGTCATTTTGAGCCGAAATGGCTACTCACTTGCCTATTTTCTCCATTTCTCAATTAATAAACTTATACATTCTCAAAAAATATCATAATTACATATGTATAAGTGATTTTGAGTTGAAATTTCTTAAAAGAAGCAAAGTTCTAATTTTTTTGGCGCATTTTATCAAAATAAAGCCACTTCGAGCCGAAATGGCAACTCACTTGCCTATTTTCTTCATTACTCAACTTAAACACTCCTTGCATCTCAAAATAACTCATAATCACATATTTATAAGTGTTTGTAATTTTAAATTACATAAAAATCGCCAAGTTCTAAGGTTTTGGGTCCAATTCATCAAAATAAAGCCATTTTGAGCCGAAATGGCTACTCACTTGCCTATTTTCTTCATTTCTCAACTAATAAACTTATACATTCTCAAACCATATCATAATTACATATGTATAAGTGATTTTGAGTTGAAATTGCATAAAAGAAGCAAAATTCTAATTTTTTTTGGCGCATTTCATTAAAATAAAGCCACTTCGAGCCGAAATGGCTACTCACTTGGGTATTTTCTTCATTTCTCAACTTATAAACTCCTTGCATCTCAAAAAAACTCATAATCACATATTTATAAGTGTTTTTCATTTGAAATTACATAAAAATTGCAAAGTTCTAAGGTTTTGTGTCCAATTCATCAAAATAAAGCCATTTTGAGCCGAAATGGCTACTCACTTGCCTATTTTCTTCATTTCTCAACTAATAAACTTATACATTCTCAAAAAATATCATAATTACATATTTATAAGTGATTGTGAGTTGAAATTGCATAAAAGAAGCAAAGTTCTAATTTTTTTTGGCGCATTTTATCAAAATAAAGCCACTTCGAGCCGAAATGGCAACTCACTTGCCTATTTTCTTCATTACTCAACTTAAACACTCCTTGCATCTAAAAAAAAAACTCATAATCACATATTTATAAGTGTTTTTAATTTGAAATTACATAAAAATCGCCAAGTTCTAAGGTTTTGGGTCCAATTCATCAAAATAAAGCCATTTTGAGCCGAAATGGCTACTCACTTGCCTATTTTCTTCATTTCTCAACTAATAAACTTATAAATTCTCAAACCATATCATAATTACATATGTATAAGTGATTTTGAGTTGAAATTGCATAAAAGAAGCAAAGTTCTAATTTTTTTGGCGCATTTCATCAAAATAAAGCCACTTCGAGCCGAAATGGCTACTCACTTGCCTATTTTCTTCATTTCTCAACTTATAAACTCCTTGCATCTCAAAACAACTCATAATCACATATTTATAAGTTTTTGTCAATTGAAATTACATAAAAATTGCAAAGTTCTAAGGTTTTGGGTCAAATTCATCAAAATAAAGCCATTTTGAGCCGAAATGGCTACTCACTTGCCTATTTTCTTCATTTCTCAACTTATAAACTCCTTGCATATCAAAACAACTCATAATCACATATTTATAAGTGTTTGTCATTTGAAATTACATTATAATCGCCAAGTTCTAAGGTTTTGGGTTCAATTCATCAAAATTAAGGTCATTTGAGCCGAAATGGCTACTCACTTGCCTATTTTCTTCATTTCTCAACTAATAAACTTATACATTCTCAAACAATATCATAATTACATATGTATAAGTGATTGTGAGTTGAAATTGCATAAAAGAAGCAAAGTTCTAATTTTTTTTGGTGCATTTTAATCAAAATAAAGCCACTTCGAGCCGAAATGGCTACTCACTTGCCTATTTTCTTCATTTCTCAACTTATAAACTTATACATTCTCAAACCATATCATAATTACATATGTATAAGTGATTGTGAGTGGAAATTGCATAAAAGAAGTAAAGTTCTAATTTTTTTGGCGCATTTTATCAAAATAAAGCCACTTCGAGCCGAAATGGCTACTTACTTGCCTATTTTTTTCATTTATCAACTTATAAACTCCTTGCATCTCTAAAAAACTCATAATAACATATTTATAAGTGTTTGTCATTTGAAATTACATAAAAATCGCCAAGTTCTAAGGTTTTGGGTCCAATTCATCAAAATAAAGCCATTTTGAGCCGAAATGGCTACTCACTTGCCTATTTTCTTCATTTCTCAACTAATAAACTTATACATTCTCAAAACATATCATAATTACATATGTATAAGTGATTATGAGTTGAAATTGTATAAAAGAAGCAAAGTTCTAATTTTTTTGGGCCCATTTCATCAAAATAAAGCCATTTTCTTCATTTCTCAACTTATAAACTTATTCTTTCTCAAACTATTTCAGATTTCGAATGGAAGCAAAACTTCAAAGAGAAAGAGGGTGGATAAGCCTAAAAGAATTTATCAACCTAAGAAGAAGCTAAGTGAACAAAGGTCCAAGAGTGAACAAGCGTCGAAGTTGCACTCTTCGAAAGGTTCACCCATGCCACCTACTCCACTTGTTGAAGACATTGTTCTTCAATCGCTCTCTGCTAACATGACCTTTCTTCACAACCGTGCTTGTTATTTGGTCGATCCCATGGAAGTTGCACTTCCTAAGGCAATGTTCCACTATGATGAGGATGCAGTTGCATGGATTAGCAAAGAAGATGTGAAGGAATTTCTACGTGGTGCAAAGCTTAACATTTCCCTCATTCAAACATTCATGAGGTACTTCAATGCCCACATAATCTATACTTTTTTCAAGTTATTCAAATTGATGGTGATTATCCTACATCTGATAAATTATTCAATGTTCATGCACGCAGAGCACTACAGGAGCACTTAACTGACACTGATTCACCTTGTAAAGTTGGGTGGTTATGCCCCGAGCAGTTATCCACTACTAGAATCATAGGCAACCCCCATGACGTGTTGTACTATGTTGAACAGAGTATCAGGGAATCAACGCGTGCGGGAGACAAGTTCATATTCGCCCCATGTTATAGAGAGTAAGTCTAACCATGTCAAATTCAATCGATTTGGCCTCATTATATGTTGACTCCTAAATATTAATTTTCTTGTCTATTGTGAACTTATGTAGGGAGCATTGGAGCCTCATGGTGATTTGTAATTCCACTAACACAATTTATCACCTTGATTCAGCTCGATCATCGGAGAAGTGGCTCGTGAAGTCTATATTGCAAAAGTAAATATATATAGCAACCTAGTGATGATTATTGCTAATAATAACTAATTTAGTAATCATACGACTAATCAAATTTGAATGTACTTTTTTTTTAATACAGTGTTATGAAGAAGCTACATTGTCGTGCTCCAAAGGGTCCAACATGGAAGTCACCGTTGGTAATTTACATGATATTGTGATTATCTTGAAAATCTATGTTAGTAAATATTTGCTCATTTCCTTTGCATGTTTCACTGATGTGATTTGTTTGTCATATGCTAGTGCGCACAACAAGAGAATGGACTTGATTGTGCTTTGTATGTGATGAGATTCATGCTTGACATTGTGACTCATTGTACGGACACTCAACAGCTTGATGAGGTAAGTCCTAAAACTTATTGAAATTCTATATTGATGTGATTTCTAGCCTTAGACACCTAATATTACCCAACAATGGCATGTTATGAGAAACAAAAAGGCTATTTCACAAGAAAGGTAGAAAATGGGCTGAATAGAAGTCATATGGGCCATATTAGGGCCATTTTGTGTTAATATGATCTTTTGATGTGATTTCTTTCTTTATACACCTATAACTAGATAATATTGACATGTTATGAGATAAATAAAGTTCATTTAATAAGAAATGTAGGAAATGGGCAAAGTAAAGTCATATATGCCATATTCGGGCCATTTTGAGTAAAAAGCGTCATAAACCTTAATAAAATGCTCTCCTATACAATTTTAGGGCTTACACACATACAACTACCCAACATGACGTGTTATGAGAAAGAAATAGTTCATTTGATAAATAATGTAGAAAATGGGCTACATAGAAGTCATATAGGCCCTATTTGGGCCATGTTGAGTAAAATGCGTTGTTAAACTTATTGAAATGCTATATTGATGTGATTTCTAGCCTTAGACACCTAATATTACCCAACAATGACATGTTATGAGAAACAAAAAGGCCATTTCACAAGAAAGGTAGAAAATGGGCTGAATAGAAGTCATATGGGCCATATTAGGGCCATTTTGTGTTAATATGCTCTTTTGATGTGATTTCTTTCCTTATACACCTATAACTAGATAATATTGACATGTTATGAGATAAATAAAGTTCATTTAATAATAAATGTAGGAAATGGGCAAAGTAAAGTCATATAGGCCATATTCGGGCCATTTTGAGTAAAAAGCGTCATAAACCTTAATAAAATGCTCTCCTATACAATTTTAGGGCTTACACACATACAACTACCCAAAATTGACATGTTATGATAAAGAAATAGTTCATTTGATAAGTAATGTAGAAAATTGGCTACATAGAAGTCATATAGGCCCTATTTGGGCCATGTTGAGTAAAATGCGTTGTTAAACTTATTGAAATGCTATATTGATGTGATTTCTAGCCTTAGACACCTAATATTACCCAACAATGACATGTTATGAGAAACAAAAAGGCTACTTCACAAGAAAGTGGTAGAAGGATATAATCGGTCGTTGGACAATCACCCTAAAACCAAACAATATTTCTACCTAAACCAACCTAAGACAAGTCTAGGGTAAGTAAAGGATCGTATCCACAGGGAATGGGTATGAGTACACCGAGAATATGAAACGGTTGTAATCTAGTTCGGTCACAAGTTTGGGGTTTGATTAAATAACTACTATGGAGACAAACACTAGGGGGGGAAATGGGAATCGACACCAACCAAACCTATGAATCAAAACAATAAGCAAGCATGTACACAAATTGGGTGATAGAAAGGGAACTCAACATTGTCTTCTACCGAAGCCACCACACTAAGCATTCTTAAACCAAACTCAACTAGCAAGATAGGCCAACCAAGTCTTAATAATGGGAAGTAGACTACTAACTCGGGTTTGTCTTTCGATCGGTTCGAGATAGTACTAAGGCACAAATAATTAAGATTTCTCTCCTAATTACCGCAACTAAGACTACTATATCATCCAAACAAGGAACCGTAATCAAGATAGAAATTCGGTCTAATCATACAAGAAAAGGTTTACTTCTTTCGAAACCACAACACTAAGCATTCCTAAACCAAACTCAACTAGCAAGATAGGCCAACCAAGTTTTAACAATGGGAAGTAGACTACTAACTCGGGTTTGTCTTTCGATCGGTTCGAGATAGTACTAAGGTACAAATAATTGGGATTTCTCTCCTAATTACCGCAACTAAGACTACTACATCATCCAAACAAGGGACCGTAATCAAGAGGAATTTAGCATAATCATACAAGAAAGGGCTCACAACTAGACCTCATCTTTCAATGCAAGCATGGAGGTGAATACATGAGCAATAAGTGGCCATCCAATTACACATGCAATTAACCAATTCTTTAACAATCAATCATCAAACCAAAATGAACATGCAAGCACAAATATCAATCAACCCATGGCTTGGTTGGGTCTTTACCCAACCCCTAGCTAACTAACTACTCACTAAACATGGTAAAGAACATTCTAACAACAATATCTAAGTTCAAAATTAATCTAACAAATTGAAGAGAGTAGTAAGAACAAAGTAGATTGAACATGCAACAATAATTAACCAAGATTAAGAGAGAAATCTATAATTCAAATCAATTAAAAAACAGAAAATAAAGAGTAAGAGTTAGAGGAAAGAGATTACTAATGAATCTTCAAGGTTGAGAAAATGTTGAAAGTGAGAATACAAACTTCAATTAATCTACTTCAATGATTGAGTTGAGAGAAACTAAGCTAATTAATAAGAGTTTAGAGAGTTAAGGGACTAAGGAGACTAAAGGGAAGAAAGTGATCTTCTCCAAGGAAGAAGATGCAGAAAACTGAAACCAAGGGTCGTATTTATACACCCCGAAATCACATCGTAAAATCCGCCCAAAAAGTCGAGTCTGCATGTAGGAGCGCCCGCTCCTACATAGAGGAGCGCCCGCTCCTACATAGAGGAGCGCCCGCTCCTCAGGCTAGAGCGCCCTCTCCTGGCTCTTGCGCGCCCTCTCCTCCTGCACCAATTTGAGCCAGTTTGTGGAAGATTAGGGAGGAGCGCCCGCTCCTACTATGGTGCACGCCCTCTCCTAGCTGGGAATAAAGAGAGGCAGATTGTGGCGCTTGGGGTAGGAGCGCCCTCTCCTCAGGGGTTGCACGCCCTCTCCTCTTGTGCTTTGCTTCCAATATAGTTCTTCATGTTCATGCTATATAACCAATTTTTCCTTGCATCTACAAACACGAACACACACATACAAAGGATTGGGAAAGCCAAAAGCTGTAATCATACACAAAAAAGGAGTCAAAAAGGGGGTAAAGAGGGGAAAATGACAACAAAATTGTGTTAAAAATGCCATGATAAGTGGACAAATAAAACACTTATCAGAAAGGTAGAAAATGGGCTGAATAGAAGTCATATGGGCCATATTAGGGCCATTTTGTGTTAATATGCTCTTTTGATGTGATTTCTTTCTTTATACACCTATAACTAGATAATATTGACATGTTATGAGATAAATAAAGTTCATTTAATAAGAAATGTAGGAAATGGGCAAAGTAAAGTCATATAGGCCATATTCGGGCCATTTTGAGTAAAAAGCGTCATAAACCTTAATAAAATGCTCTCCTATACAATTTTAGGGCTTACACACATACAACTACCCAACATTGACATGTTATGAGAAAGAAATAGTTCATTTGATAAGTAATGTAGGAAATGGGCTACATAGAAGTCATATAGGTAATATTTGATAAAATACATATTGTTTTGCCTAATTAATTAATTTTAACATAATGTTTTTGTATTTCAAGTTTTGCAATGTCCAAAAGGATGGTCCGTTGACAATCAAGGAGCTTAATGAAGTTCGTGACATGTTGGCGTCTTTTATCACCTTCAACATGTAAATGGCATTGTAATTGTAAATTATTTATGTTAACTTTTGAACTATATAACTTATTATTCATTATATATGTACTTACTATTATTTGTATATGTAAGCAACTTTTTTTTTTTTGTAATTGCGTTTGGGAATATTTATATCTATATATATAATTGAATTCTTGTTTTTAATATTATTTTTGTATCTGATTGTAATAATTAATAATAATATTATTATTAGTTATTATAATAATAATATTATTAATTATTATATTTAATATAATTGCTGGAATTACAGGTTATTATTATTGCTGGAAACAGGTTTTTTTTTAAAAAATATTATTGCACGAAAATTGGAAAAAAAAAACAAAAAAAAAAATTGGTGAATAGGCACCGGTTAGGCAGCAACTGGTGCCTAAAATAGCTACCACCAAAAAAAAAATTTGGCGGGAGAGCAGTTTAAGGCACCGGTTAACCGGTGCCTAAGTGGGCATATAGCACCGGTTAACCGGTGCCTATTTCACCCTATGGCACCGGTTTTGAACCGGTGCCAAAAATTGGGGTTTTGGCACCCCCCACATAGGCAGCGGTTCAAACCGGTGCCTTAGACCGGGTTTGAACCGCTGCCAAATCCCTTTTTTCACCTAGTGTTAGTTCCTCTAGCTATGATAAAACGACGACCCAAATGTCCGAACTTAATTATCTCCATAATTTGATCCATTTATATATCTAGTAATTGTACACGACGAAGACATAAATCCTTCAATCTCCCACTTGTCTGAGACAAGTGTGCAATCAAATTCCTTAAGTCAATATGTGTCGATTTGATAATATGACTGCATCACATGTCAAGATCATATAAATCGACAAATCGTTTCTTGAAAACTAAGTTAGAATTACAAAACCAAATGATTACTGAGTAATGTATTTGAACGCGGCCATGTATTTTCTGAATTCTACCTCTTCAAGCGGCCATGACACATTTCCTAATTTAATAGGTAGACTCAATCCAATCTTGTGGCAACCAAATCTCCCACTCAACTCATGAAGTAATTGGGAAACACACTTTATTATCTTCAATTACGGGTAGACGTTTGAGTGTACCATAGTTAAATCAATCATTGAATGGAATCAATGTTCCACTCATGTCAAAGGAATCCACTAATATATCCGGAAGCTCTATACTTGAACTTTAAAGTAGGTCTTTAGTTTGATCATGCATCATTCATGCATATCCAAGTGATTGACCGAGCATCACTATGCCCCTATAGCCCATGAAAATGAGCTATCCAATCAATCTTACATGCTAGTCCATTTATTGAAATTATTTATGTCCACTTTAATGATTTCGAACTAGGAACTTAAATAATATATGAATTTTATTCACCTATGGGGTTTCATTCACCAGGTCATCAACCTGATGAGTCCATCAATTCATAATTATTTTGGACATTTCATTTAATTTCCAAAACCATAATTAAATAAGAGAGATGAAATTTCTATTTTAAACATAATTCTGCAAATTGATGCATTTCTTATGTAATATACATACAAAATTTAAATTACATAACTTGCTTCAATCCAAGTCTTTAATACGACTCTAATATCTTAGTCTATGGAAGGGGTTTAGTGATTTCTCACTCATAATAAAACTTTGCAGATCATAGCATCCCTCTTGTCATTGATCTTATAAATGAGGTGATATCTCATATCTATTTGTTTGGATTATGATGTGACTCTAGATCCTTTGTTTTGTCAAAGGTGTCCTTTTAGTCACAAGACAATTTGATCTAAACTTCCTCCTTAACTACTCTTACTGTAGCTACATACACATATTCTGACATTGAGAATGCGACAGTATTCTGCTTTAAACTCTTCCAGCTTACTGTGTTTCTCCATTCAGACACAAAAAAAATATTTTGATCAACATCTAAAGTCATCTTGCCTATTTGGAAAACTTGCATCCGTATAAAATTTTGACAACTTGTTTCCTTTTAACACCATAAATTAGAAACATTCCTTAGTCCTTCTCAAGTACTCAAGGATTTGCTCTTGGTAACTTTCAGTATGCTTATTATGAATTTACTTGAAACTTGTCACACATGCACAAGTCATATGTAACATCTTGCTTTGTACATATCATGGCACATATAATGGACCCTTTTGAAAAAGCATAAGGCACATTATCCATACAACTCAACTCAACTAGCTTTTGAAGGCATTGAGTTTTACTACTGAGCTTAATACCATGAAACATGGGAAGATATCCTCTCTTAGAGTCTTGCTTCATGAACTTGTCAAGATCCTTATCAACATAAGTCTCTCGATGTTGTCTAACCATTCTTCAAAATTCACTTTGTGGATCTTAATTCCCAATATGTACTTAACATCCCCTAGTCTTTCATATGGAAATAACTCCTTAACCTATGCTTGACATATTCAAGCATTGATATGTCATTTCATATGAATTGTATGTCATCTACATACATGACCAAGAAGACCAATTGCTCCCACTAAAATGCTTGTCTCTACAAGATTCCTTATAGTTCTTTAAGGAAATCAAACTGTTTGATTGCCTAATCAAAACGAATGTTCCAACTCTCTGATGCTTACTTCAATTCATTAAATGTATTTCTGAAGTTTGCAAAACTTTCTAGGAATTTTTGGATTTCAAAAATTTTAGGTTGTATCATATAAATATCCTCCTTCAAGAACATTTCAAGAAGGTGATTTTGATCTCCATAAGTTAAATAATCCGAATAGGCTTACCCAACTAATAGGTTTGACCCTATTTGTAAGACTATCATGGACTAGCACATTTTTACAGACATGAAGTCCTTACTGGATTTCTTGGCTTTAAGCCATTTCATGAGTTGGCGCTTATCCAAAGCTTGCTTGTAGGGCATGGATTCTAACCATTCTAATAAGAAAATTTTAGAATCCACCTTTTCTCATAATTTCAACAAACTTTTTGTTTTGATCCCAAGTAACCTACAATAGGTATGAGCAACAATAGAATTATTCTCTTCAACCCTTTGAAGCCTTTCATTCAAGTGGGATGATAGAAGCCACGCTAGTGGAATTAGCTTGCTTTGACATTATGATTTATCATATTAAATTAGCTGATTTTATATGCCTTCGTCTGTGATGTAGTGTTATCCATATCCATTTGTTGCTCGTCTCGAATCTCATCGAGATCTAACTTTACTCCCACTTGGCTTTGTAGGAAGAGATTTCTTTCTATAAAGACACTATTGCGAGCAACAAACACTTTGTTTCTACGCGATTGTAGGATAAATACCTCTAAGTTTCCATGGGAAAAGCCCATGAAGAACTATTTACTTAATTATGTCATCTTTGTAAACATTTTACATCGATTTCATAACCCTTAATCCTGTTTGGAAAAGATAACTTTAACATTTCCAGTTCATAACTCTTATGACATCTTTTCTACTGGTTTGGTTTAGTTTCTTGTTGAGTATATTCGCAATTGTTGTTGTAATGCATATCCTCAAAATGATATTTGTAAATCATTAAATCTTGGATCGAACAATGGAAAGCAAACTTTGATTCCTTTTTCATAAACATACATTTTAATTGTATCGTTTATGGATTGTGAACTAATTCAACAAATCCCTTTAGATGATCATTTACTTTTAAGTTAAATATTTATTACAACAATCATAATGTAGTGTTAAATTGTTTAAGTCAAACTAATTTTACATTTCATTTTGGAATTTTGAACTTTTCGATAATTCCAAGCTTTACTTTATTATGTAATTATCAATAATTTTACTTAAATCGTTAGTAAAAGCGATGAATAGTTAGATCGCTTGAAAATTGTAGACACCTAAAAATGTCTCCCCAAAACCAAACCCGATGATGAACACCTTTCACCGCCATTATTGGTCGGGTTGAGTATTTAATATTTGGAGTGCTAAAATCCATGTTCTATCCAATACATTTCATAAACCAACCCATTTCCTAGCTCATTTCCCTAAACCATAACTTGTTTTCCACTTTTCGTATCCACATCTCAAAACCGAGATGAACTGATTTTATGGCTATATAATTTTGATCCAATTATTATGGTTGGATAGCCCTTGAAATAAGCTTTCCAACCATATACCATAAGCCTAATTCCGAGCTATAATGAAAAAGATATGAGCAAAACACTAAACTCGGCCTAAAACCGACACCCTTCCACTAAAATGGCCATATCTTTTAATCTAAAAATTATCTTGACCTGATTAAAATTGGGTTGGAAAGTATACTTTATAAGCTTTCGAATGATATATTGTATGCCTTATTCTGAGTCACGGAACAAAAGTTATGATCATTTTAAAAACGGGCAAAAAACTGGAATTATCGCGCAACAGCCAAAACGCCGCGACGCGGAAAATGCTGACGTGTCACGGGGCTTATTGCCGTGACACGGTGCTTTTTTGTGTAATTTTGCACATTTAATCCATCGTGTCACGGGATTTTGCACCGTGTCACAGGATTTTGCATCATGCTACGGTGCAATTTCCCATGTCACGGTGCCCATTCCGTGACACTGGGATGTTCCGTGTAATTTCCGCGTTTTCCCATACCGTGACACGGTGTACTGTACCGTTCCACGGTGGAAACTTCTGTGTCATGGGATGTGTGCCGTACCACGGAATTTTCTCGTGTCTTTTCCGCGTAAACCCTTCACGCGTTTTCACTTCTCGTAGATCAAATATTTCCCGCGTCGCATTGTTGTCCACCGTGTCATGGGAGTGTGCCCCGTCTGACGGTGCCTTCCGCCTTCTGACGGTGCCTGGCGCCGTGTCACGGTGTGCTCTGCCGTGTCGCGGTGTTATTTTTTAAGGTTTTTTTTATCTTTTTAGGGTTCCGTGTGTTCCCTATGCTCTTTTCCCCTATCAATAGGACCCCCCTTTCTGCAGTTCGGGTCATGAAATCATTCTCTCTTCCTCTCTTTTACACCAAAAATCATTTTTCTCTTTCTCTCATATTCTAAGCCTTAAAATATTCCTAATTACACCATTCTTCCCTTTAGTACTCCAAGGAGTCCATACTTAACCCGAAGATCCGTCCTTAAACCAAGTCGTGAAAGGTACAAATAACTGAGGGTTTGGACCAAATCAACTCTACTTTTTATTTAATTTAATTTAATCATTTACTTTATATTTTTTTTATTGAAGTTACTAATAATTTATTCATGATGTAGCAATTTAAAGGAACGCGCTGAATATGAGTAATTAATTTAATTACTTATTTTTATTTTAATATTGCTAATATCATGATTAGGTTTATTATTATTTGATATGACTAACACTATTATTGTTGAATTGCTTCCAATATTAATGTTTATTCTATTATTTTTATGATCACCATATTGCATGTTAAAGGGAATATGTAATTGAAACTCACGCCTAATAAGATAATTTGGACAACCGATTTAGGTTCCTTTTTAATCTTGTTGTTTAATTCAAGTGATCACTAATATATTAGAATTATATGTTGCATTAATATACAACCAATTTCGCTTAATAATAGTTTGGAGAAAATTGAATATTTTGTTTGTATGCCTTTGAGATCGCAGGAATCACTTTTCACTATAAGAATCGAGTAGAGGCCAATACGGGCGAATGTGACTCCATGACTCACTTCGTATCATCATCCCCGATCCTCCTTTCGTGGTTCCGAATCATATGGAGTTAGTAATCTCATGGATTATGAATGAGGTGTAACCTTCACGGGTCAATCGTTGTTGCCTATCGTTGTCCCTTTATCGTGGTTGCCTTTTATGATCCGTGAACAGTTTGCAAGTTCCTTAAAAACTTGTTGGCGGCTCCCTACTTTCCTTGTCCCTAATCGTATACGTCAATTCCCACTTCCTAAGAGTGCCAAGCATATTCACACATGCTTTAACTTAGGCGCACTTCGAACGACGCCTACACTAATTCTTGAACTTATTGGTTCACACACATCATATGTTTGTGTTCCAAAAGGTCATTTTAGCTCTTTTACCCTTTGAACCAAAAGACAACTTTGTCATGTTGCCTTATCAAGCATGACTTATAATTCTTAAGTGATTCATAATCAAATTAGAATAAGAGTCCATCCAATTGTAACTTTGGATGTGCAAAAGGTTTATGTGATCTAACCTTACTTTGTTGTAAGTAAGTTTATCTTTTAATCATCTAAACTAGTTTTAGGCCCGGGCGATGCCCTGAGTCATTTTTTGTATATAAAAAATTATAATAAATTAAAGTGAAATTTATTGGTGGGTTTTATAATTTCAAAAAAAAAAATGGTAAGTATTATTAAACATTATCAAAATTCATTAAGAAATATGCAGTAACCTAACTTTTATACGTCATATTAGTTTGTTTTATTTGTTAAAGGATTGTTTATCTATCATTTAAATTTTTTTCAAGGTAAACACATGTTGTGGTTTTGAAATTACTATGTATTTTTGTGTTACATATTTTAAATACATATAACATATATGAATTATGAATGGGTAAATGAAAGAATGAGATTATATTGAAGGTATGTATATAAGTTCGATCAATTACAAATTTAGAATTTATGAACATAATTTTTTTTTTTGAGGAAACATTGATGATCGTTTTTAATATGACATGACCCCACATCATTTATCAAGCCATGACGACACGTGACAAGAATAATGACATGTGGCATGATTACAATTCTTGCCCCGAGTTTTAATATATGTATATAGATATAGATTTCTTTTGTGATCTACTTATATCAATGTCGTAAAACAAAATAAATCATATCTAGCAAAATGAAAACAATTTATTACCTTGGTCATGGATCAACACTTACCCAAGCCAAGTAAACTAAATCAGTATTTGTCTCATCAAAAATTGGTAATTGTTCTAAAATCATGATGAAATACTCAAAAATTAAAACTATGAAGCTATCCCTAGCCACTCAAAACACTTCAAGTGCATCTTCAAGCTCCATTTCCATGCTAGCCTCACTTATTTGCAGTTCCTGCGCAACATTAATAATGTTAAGCACTGCAACTGAAAGGAATGGTGTCCTTTGAACAAGTGTATTATTCTGATAGTGGGTTCAGAATTATTAGAAAGCTAATATATTCAGTAAGGTCAAGTGATCGGAATGCCTAGGTGGAGGCCCCTTCCGATCAGTAATATTAATGTATAATTAATATTACAGCTTAATCTTGACTGAACCCTTCGTGTCACACCCAAGCAATTAACAAATCGACTCGACGAATTAATTCGGAAGAAATTAATGAGTCGCTCGAGTATTAAATATTTAGACGTCGGAAATTCGAGCTTAGAGCTTCGAAACCGAGCGTTGGAAGTCGAGTCAAAAATAGTAAAAGACGAGACGACAAAATTAGTAATAAATCAACAATGACCAAAATACCCCTAGCGTCGGAACCCCGAGTGCTAGGGGATTGGGCAAGCTAGCAGCCCGCACCATGTGCGAGGCTTGCTAGAAAGCTACGGCCAACAGCCCGCACATAATGCGTGGCTTGCTGGCGCACTGCACCTAGTAGCCCGCACATGTGCAAGGCGTGCTAGCAGCAGCCTTTGGCAACAGCAGCCCGCACATGTGTGCGTGGGCGTGCTGGCCGAATTGGCTGGCAATAAGCAGCCCGGATGTGCGAGGCTTGGCTGGGCCGGGTAGCTAGGGCCGTGGTCATTGGGGAAGCATGTGAGGGAGGCTTCAAGTGTGAGGGGCAAGTGACAGAAGGAGAGGAAGGAGTGGGGAGCAAGTATGGTCCCCTCCTCTCTAAGTGGTCCTCACTTCCCTTTTGATACAATGATGACACTTGTTGATTTATTACTTGCTTGCTTATTTATTTTATTTTAGCTTTAAAATAAATTGTGGAATTTCATGATCCCACATTGATGGGATAGAAATTCATACTCACTCCTCCCTATAAATACCCACCTTGGGTTTTTGGGGAGTGCTTGAGTAGGAGTTCAATAGAGCATTGCATTTGCAAAAAACTCTTAAACTCATATAATACTCGGGTTTTGGTCGGACCTCGCTATCCTCGAGGTAACGGACCTAAAAGTCGGTAGTTGTTTTTGCGGGTGGATCTCCGTCGAAGGCTCTCGTGTTTTCGGGGCTAAGCTTTCAAGTATTAGCCCAATTTGTCGGGCGAAGCACGCGACAAAGGTATATTTCTTATTTTGCCCTTTTGTGTTTATTTTACGGCTATTTCACCAAATGCCACTGAGCACTTTAAAAATTCACCAAATGCCATCAGACTTTTCAGAATTCACCAAATGCCACTGAGTTTTTAAAAAATTCACCGAGTGCCATTAATGACTAACGGTCGTTAGTCATTAAGGCTAATTATGCCACGTGGTGGCTTATGATTGGTTGCTTATTAAATTAGTAAATTAATTACTTAATAAAAGACTTAAAAAAAAAAAACCACCCACCATGACCCAGCCCCAACCACCGTCTGTCACTGCCACCACCATATCCCCGCCTCCAGCCAGTCCCCACCGTGGCGGCGACCATCCTTGAAGAATCGCGCCGACGACCCAGGCTAGCCAGCCCGCACCGACGACGCAACCCAGCCACCATTCCCGCGATTCACAAACTCTATTTCTCTCTCGAAAATCCCTCCCCTCCCCACCGCCGACAACCAAACCCCCCTTCCCCACGCCGGAGAACTCAAATAAGTTCATCCCCTCCAAGCTCCACCCTTTCAACCACCACGCCGGAACCCTAAATTAAAATCCCCAAAAATCAAAATCTAGGGTTTCGACACCTTAAATCCCAAATTCTAAGCCCCCTCCACTCACTACTGTTGGCATCCAATGATCCCTTCCCGCTCCGGCAAACCAAATCCGCCCCTCCCCCTCCCATCTCCAACCCCTGAACCACCTCGCTTAACCCCAAAATCGAAAACCTTAAAATCGAAATTTAGGGTTTCGATTTTGGAGATTTCAATTTTGGGGTTTTAGGGTGTCGAGGATGGTGGTTTAAGGGGGGGAAGTGGATGGAGATGGTAGGGGTAGGGGGAAGGGTGGCCGCCGACACCAAAGAGGATGTTGGTCGTCGGTGGGGGTGGGGGCAAGGGGTTGGGCTGGCGTAGGGGCGGTGGTGCCGTGGTGCGGTGGGAAGAGTGGCTGGGGTTTATTTATTTATTTATTTATTTTTGTTTCTGATTTTATTTTATTTTATTTTTTTTTGAAACTTCTTATTTTAATTTTTTTTAATAAATAAAATAATAATAATAAAGTGAACCAATTAGAATACACCACGTGGCATAATTAGCCTTAATGACTAACGGAGTTAACTGCCGTTAGTCATTAATGGCACTCGGTGAATTTTTTAAAAACTCAGTGGCATTTGGTGAATTCTGAAAAGTCCGATGGCATTTGGTGAATTTTTAAAGTACTCAGTGGCATTTGGTGAAATAGCCGTTTATTTTATGCATTAGTGATATTATTTATTGCGAGCGTGATCCTTGGCTCGGGTTTTTTCCGCGGTGAATGAGACTCACCAAACCCCAACAGTGGTATCGGAGCCCCTCTCGTTTATTTTTAATTATCATATTTTTCAAGGTATTTAATGGCTTAATTTTTCTGGTTATAAGTTGCTAATTAGATTAGTAACTCGTTTTATCCATTTTAACCACGTATTAGAGCTGACTTCAACTCCCGAACCCAGATTTTGACCCAAAAATAGTGAATTTTGGGTGGAAAAGGCGTTCTGGAAATCTTTTCATCCTTTCAGGTCTTGGTTTTTAGCCAAAAAACGACCAGAAATGCATTTTTCGAGGGGTTTTTCGTTTTCACGAAAATTTTTAAATCTTTCTAACCTTGAAAATTAATTGCATATTTATGGTGGTTATGTAATTGGTTCAATTCATATTTTATATGCAATTTTAAACCTCTTTAGGCATGATTAATTGGTGGTAATTTGTGTTTGAAAGCCTGGTTTTATTTTTCGCATAATTGCAAATTAATTGCATTAAGTGTGAAATTTTTGTTTTTGAGGCTTCTAAAGTGCTAAAGATTCAATCTTTAATTATGTTAAGTGATTGAAACTTTAAAAGCTACTAAATTCCATGAGTTTTATGTTGAACTTTGTTGTTTTAATCATTTTGGTTGATTGGAAACATAAAGTATCAAACTTTGTGATAGAAATTTGTTTATCTTCATATTGGAAGATATAATTTTTCAAGGATTCACAAGTGTTAGTAGTTGGATTTTTTCATTTGAACATTAAAGTTCATATTTTTTCCAACTCCCTCTTACTTTGTCAAAATCTCAAGATTAATTTAAATTGATTAAATTAATAATGGGAAATTGCCTTATTTATTTTGTTGCACCAAGTTAAACCAATTTAATTAAAGAATGGTTCTTGGGAATTATTTTGGTTGATTGCACCTTGATAAATTTTATTTAAGTTAGACTTGTTTAAATTTTTAATTTTTGCTCATTGAATTAGTTCTAATATTAATTTAGAATTAATATTTTAACACGCAAATTCGGGATGGAAATCCCGAGGCAATGACACGCAAAACGAGGCAAAGCCTCCCTTGGCTAGCCGAGTTGCATAGCAGCCCGCATGTGGCTGCCAAAGGGGCTGCTCGATGGTGCGTGCAGCCATGTGCGTGGCTAGTGCACCCAGCCACAGCAGCAGCGCAACAACAACACCAGCCAAGCAGCTGCGTGCGTGCGTGCGTAGCGTAGCACATAGCTGCTGTGGTGCGGCTATGGTGCGGTAGGGGTGCATGAGCATTTTTGGTGCGTGGTTTGGTGCTTGGTGCGATGAGGCAAGCATCCTTAGTGCGTGTGCCTCGCACTAGGAAACACGTGGCAAACGCTACTAGGTGTATGCCTAGCTAGTGCTACGGAGGGTGGTCGAGGCACATGCACTAAGCCGCATTGTCTGAGTTACTAGGTGACTTTGGTTTTCATATGGCATGCGCCTAATGCGTGAGCCACTTGAGTGTGGTTGGCTTTGTGCTTGCTTGTTTGCCGTTTTATTTATTTTAATTAATCTTGTTTATTTTTATTAAAATTTTTGAGGCTATGCCTCAGTTTTTGAGCGGCATTGGCAAAATTTATTTTGACAAATTTTTGGTTCTACCGGCTTAATTAATTGGATTAATTAAGATGGATGCAGAATTTAGTGGGAGCTTTAATTATTAATTACTTCAATTACATAATCGGTTAAACAACTTCGACTAGTTTTAATTAGGCGTGTTAATCGGATTAACCACCTAGATTAGTTACTAGTGCGCTCGCGTGTTTAATGCATTATTATTTGTTTGTTGTAAAATGCATGGGCCATTCACATATAGTGAATGGATGAATGGAATGTATATTCTCTCACATGTTTTATGAAATGCCAACTAGTGGGACCCGATTAGGATAGAAAATACGGACTGTGTGTCGTGATGTATTTTTGTAAATCTAAATACGGTCTACGTACCGTTGAGTATTTTTGTACCTTAATATTTAGATTAGTCCTAGTCATAGATACTAGTAGTTGCATAATTTGGTTATGTCTTGAAGACGAAGGTCGTTAGAAGACAAAGCCATGAAGATGCAAGAGAAGACCTTTTGAAGACTTGAAGAATTCAAGGGGTCATGCTAGTTGCCAATATGCATCTTATACTTATGCTTTACATATTTATGCTTGTGTGATCGGGATAGGATAGGTCGTTAAACTACCACCCTAATCAAATTAACAATTTATAAAGACTAAAATTACACTAAGCTAGTTAGTGGCAAGTAAAGGGTCGAACCACTAGGGAAGCACGCTAATTCAACATCTAATATCACTAATGCAAGAGTAAAAAGGGGATTGTTTTGTTGGTTTTGTTGATTGGAACACTAAAACTACAAGTAAGCAAGAAAATGATGATTCAAATCAATAGAATATGACGCTAGGGATACGGGGGTGTCCAATATGGTTAGAAAGAGGAGAATAATGGTGATTATCATGAAACATATGCCAAATAACACAAGGTTCTACCTAAACAATTCATTCTCATGCAATAGTCTAGGCAAATCAATGAAAGAGGTCTCCCCTAATAAGGATCATTCTCATGCATCCTATTAGTTACAATCAAATCAAGAGAATAAAGAAGCACAATCCATAAAAACTCCACTTTAATAAATCATTCTCATGCAATCATTAAAATAGAGGCGATCTTAATCTAATTCAAATCACTTTCATGCATTTAAACTAGAAAACATCAAATAGAGTGCAACAATAATCCCAAGCTAATAAAAATCATGTCTCTCATCAATATATGGAATAAGTTCAATCCAACCATCATCATTCATCCATCATTCAAAACATATCTTCCACCCCCTTCCCCTAGCTAAGAGTTTAGCCTAGAGATTAAACATAATACCAAAACTAGAAATAAACACAAAAAACTCAAAACAAAACATGATTGAAATATATGAAATCAATAACAACAAGATAAACTAATAAGATAGACAAAAATAAGTAACAATAAAACAAATAAATAATATTAAAGGAAAGGAGAAGAGATTACTAAAGAAAGGATTGAAGAAAGATGAAAACTTGGATACTTGCTTGATTGATGGAAGATTAAAGCTTGAGCAAAGTTGAATACAATAAAGGAAGCTTGAATAACAATCTATTTTCTCTCTCTAGATTAGGCTAATGTTCTATGGAATTAGTACTAAGTGTCTTTTTATTACAAAGAGTCTCGTCTATATATATGTGGCTCCACCCAAAAGAAAGAGACTTGGACAACAAGGCGCAAATAAATCGTAAACCCAACCGTGCGCGCCCGCACATGAGTCCTGCGCGCCCGCACACAATGTTTGTGCGCCCTCTCAGCGTAGTGCGCGACCGCAACTTTGAGGGTACGGGGAAAATGAGCGCGCCCGCAAATGAGTCATGCGCGCCCGCGCATCGGTGTGTGCGCCCGCACACAAGTCGCGCATAGGGTCGTGCAAACTCTCTGGTTTTGCTCCGTTTCTTCAGTCTGGCTGTGCGGGTTCTGACAGGGCTGCGCGCCCGCACAACCTCACATGTGCGCCCGCATAGAAGCCGCATAGCACCCAGCGCACAACATATAGCTTGGCTTCTTGATATCCTCTTTCTTTCGGCACATAATACCTACAAAACCAAAGCATGGAGATCAAAATAAAAACAAAGGGAGAAGTCTAAGAGAAGGGAAGATAAGGGAGAAAAGGAAAGAGGAAACAAAACTAAGTAAAAATGCTTAGAAAAAGGGCCAAAAAAGCGCAAATGAGGGGAAAATCCTTAGAGAAAAAGGATAAAAGAGTGGCATAAATGCCACTCATCAAAATCCCCCACACTTGCCTCTTGCTTGTCCTCAAGCAAGGAAAACCGGAACGAAAAGACAAACACAACAAACATAACATGACAAGGTTTTTGCAAAACCAATCAAACCTCAAGGTAATGAAATGCTTAATTTGGACTCATTTGCAAATAAATGCACCAAAGAATACTTATCTTTCTCAATTCAAGGAGGGAAGGCACGTTCCAAGATGCTCAAGGTTGAAAAAAAAACAAACCTAAGCTAAGCGTAGAGAACTAATGATTTCATTCTCCGCCCTAGCCCCAACCAAGACGGTCCGCGTTCTCTCCACTAGCTTCAATTCATCCCCTAGCTAGCTCCTCATGGTTCCTCGAGGGAACCAGAAAAAGAAAATTTTATGTGGAGTCATAAGGTCATCCCGACATCTCAACTATGCATACTCTCTCTATAGGGTTAAAATCTATCTCCCTCCACCGTTCTTTGACCACGCCCCTCTAGAATCCAAGGGTCTTAAGTAGGGTTGTAATGTCATGGCTAGGGGTTATGGTTGGGAAACAATTTGAAAACTTTGGTGGCAATTCCTAAGTGAAGCGTAAGAGTGGCCATCTCTCAAGAACATCCTAAGAATTGAAACTATTCTTCAAACTCACAACCTTTCAAAACAAACCCACCACATTACTTCAATCTTTTTCATCTTTTTCATTTTTTCATTTTTTTCATTTTTTCATTTTTTTTTTTGAGTTTCAAGTCCTTTCAACTTTCTTGCCAAGCCTTTTTGTGTACTCTTTTCATGAATAGCCTTTCAAAACCTTATTTGAATCAAATTACACAACTTTCTTGCTCAATTTCAACATTATCAAATTCAAACCTCACAAGCCAATGCTTCACTAACTACAAGGGTTGGTAGAACATAGGCCGATAGGTTTGTAATATGGCTAAGTCAAAAAAGGGTAAATAAGGCTCAAATTGGTTAGCAAGAGGGTGAATGTAAAAATGAAAACCAAATTTGTAACAAAACACAAAGAAAACAAAGAAAAATGAGAAGAAATGCCCTATTCTTCCTCTAGAGTTATATAGTCACGATCTTGGGAGCTAGACGCCAACACAATGATAAAGACATGCATAGTTAAGGATCCTAAATGCCACTCACAAGAATGATGAAGGCTAGAACAAATGACGCTCACACGGGGTAAGAAATATAGCAAATACTAACCAAGGGAATCCTATCCACCATAAAGAGCAACACCATCTTACCACTTTCCCGTGAGCTAAGGGTTCAAACGTCCTCAAAAGTTCTAAACCGGGCTACCTTAGCTTACAATGTGTCTAACTCAACCCAAAGCATTCTCAAATCGTGCAAACCCTCATCAATTAGGAAGATAAGCATTCAAAGACACATCGAGGCAAACCAATCCAAAAGAGTGAGCAAATTACACATCAAAAATCATTTCAAATTTTCATAATTATGCTTGTAACACAAAAAGGGAAAAAAAAACAAAAGAAAGAGGAAGAAATAAAAAAGGTTCACATACGAGGCATATAATTCAATTAAATCCCAATCGTCAAACAAGTGATCGTTCGATAACAACATCAACGATCCCAGGTTCCATAGAACCAAAAGCAAACATCCTCGAACCATTCAACTTCTTCCTAAGCTAAACCTAAGCTAAACACCCAAGGAAAAAGAAAATAAAAGAGAGGAAAGGTCTCACCAAATGCCGCTTGAAATGAAGACAAGATAAATTATGCAATCTCACCGAGGGGGCTCGAATTGCCCTTTGACTTCCTTTATCTCCATTTCCAAGCTTCAAAAGTAAGCCAAAATGAAAGAAATTACTGAGAAGAAACAAAAATAAAAATAAAAAGTTAAAAATCAAAGAAAGAAACTAAGAATTTAAACAAAATGAAGAAATAGAAATAAAATAAACTAAAAGAAATTTGGATTAAGGGAATTTTGGAATATCGGGAGTTTGGATTTTTCCTTATGGGAGCATCATCACCTACACAAACACTTGAAAATTCGTTAGCAAACACTTATCAAAATCACCCAGGGAGATAATCATCACAATAAAGCAGATAAATCAACATCAAGACATGATAAAGCCAACCGAACCATTAGAGCTCTACCACCTACAATGAAATCCCCCCCCCCACACTATCATGAAGACTAGCCTTCCCCCACACTATAAAAAAAAACATCCCTTTGTCTCTTATACACCCCCCACACTAAAACAATGCACCGTCCGCGGTGCGCCAAATTAAAAACATTGGGAGGGGACAAAGGGGAGAAATAAAGAACAAGGGGGGCTAGTGGCCACTAGGGCCGGCTTTGTCACCATCTCCATCATCCTCGGTGTCATAAGAGAAACCGTCCGGAGGGATGCCGTGTGGGTCCCAACCACCGGAGTAACCCGGAGGCCAACCATAGTGACCTCGGAAGAGGTCTTGTTGCCATTGAGGCAACAGGTCAAAAGGGGCGGGAAGCTGAAGAGGGGAAGGGTGGGTAGGATCGACATATGGATAGTTGGGGTCACCCCAAAAATCGCTCCCCCCAGGGGCACGATAATCGTACCCGGTTTCCGTCGGGTAGTCTACCTGCCAATAGGGCCAAGTAGGTTGTGATCCCTGCCACCCAGGGACCGGCCCTTGTTGGGGTGGCCAATAGGGGTAGTTTACCGGGGGGGTGACCTCACCCCTATCCACGGCCGTACCATATAGAGCTTGGGTTTGCAAAAACATACCCTGCTGGTTCTCCATTAAGCTTTGCATGCCAAGTTGCATGCTCATCATTTGGTTCTCAAGGCTACTCATACCTTGATGATGTTGCTGATGATGTTGTTGTTGTTGTTGTTGTTGTTGCTGCTGCTGTTGCTGTTGTTGCTGTTGTTGTTGTTGCTGTTGGTCGACTTCCATATTCCTTAAGCCACCCAGAGCGGTGGGTAGCACACCATTATCTCTCGGAATCTTCCATACATTCCTTGCATTCCGTTCCAGGGATGTACGGCTGGGGTATGGCAAGATACAATGATGCTCTCTGTCAACTATCCAGTCATGAAAATTGTTGGCATCTGAAGTTCCTTGGAGGAACCCCGACCTTCTCATCTGCTGAATGTCGATGAATAAATCTTTGTCGGCCCCCACTTGAGTGCACGAGGGGAAGAAGCATTCATAGTTGAGCTTCTTCGCAATCCTGGTAATCATCCCACCGAGGGAAATTTCTCCTGTCTTGTGGCCCGATTTGATTGCCTCGCAGCACAAGACGAACCAATACCCCATATTGAGCCGCCCTTTCAATTCCTCCCTAGTGGCTACCCACAAAGTGAATAGCTCCTCATGAGAGAGCTTGCTCAAATCCTGCTTGCTAAACACCACAAACCCCAGAATGCGGTGTAGAATACGGAGCACAGGGTGGATTATATGGTTGGCCACCGAATACCGAGTGTTGAATTCTTCATAGTCGGTAATCGTTCGCCACCATCTAAATGCATCATACTCAGGGAACAAGCTCAACGAAGGGGCAAGGAGGTCCGCCTCGGGGTTCAGATCCAACAAAACATTAAGATCACTCAGAGTCATAGAGTGCCGGTTGTTGAACAATTGAAAGGAAATCTGGAAGTCGTTTCCAAGAGGCTCTTTTTCAAAAGATGCCAAGAATTAGAAAGTTGGCTCCTTATAGGTTCGGTATTGATGTTTTATGAACTCGCTCATCCCCAAGTTATCAAGGAGCGACCTTATATCGTCGTCAATCCCTAAAGCTCTCATGGAGCGTTGATCATAGTGTCGGGAGGGATTTAACTTTCGGTCATGAAGGTCGTTGAAGAACGTAGCATGGACCTTGTTCGAAAATCTCAATCTAGGGGGAACATTAGGTCCTTGCGCTTGAGTTTGTTGGGTATTTGGTTCTTCAACCGTTAATCTGGGTTCCTTTCTGCTCCTTCTTTTGCTCATTATGTTCAACCAACACAAAAAACCCAACCAAAAGGAGAACTACCTTCGAACTTAACCAACAATTGGAAAACAACAACAACAACTCAAGTCTCAACAATTTGCAAAAGGGTTAGTGCTAACAACTAACCATACAAATATAACGCCCAAGACAACAAGAATCAACAACAAAGCAGTCAATCAAAACACATTATGATAGCAAGCAATTCTCATGAAATTAGTTGCATTTTCAACAATTCAAACACCAAATTTCTCAACTTAGTTTCATGAAAATGGCTTCAAAAACAATAGTATGAACAACAATGTCCCCACAATCACCAAATTTCACACTAATAATCAACAAATCCCTCACAAAGAAAACCAAAACCACATGCAAATCACTCAAGCTAATTCATGTTTAATAACTAAAAATTTTGCATAAATAATTGAAATTAAGTAATAAAATAGCAAAATTTAGAGTTATACCACCATGTAGAAGCTTGAACACCACCAAGAACCTCCAAGAACACCGCCTTCAATGAAGCTTGCAAACCATGAAAATGGGGGATTTTTAGGTATTTTGGAGAGAGAAAGTGGGTGAATTTGTGAGTGGAGTGAAAGTTTTTGATGGATTTGAAAGAAAATCAATGGAATTTGTGAATAATGTATGAAATTAAAAGGTTAGGGTTTGGGTTTGTGAGGAGAGAGAAGAGAGTATGAAAATGGGTTTCGAAAATATGAGAAAGAAATCGGGGAGAAGAGGGTTAAAAACCCGATTTTCCTGCTCTGCGCGCCCGCACAGGTGAGCTGCGCGCCCGCACAGTTGATTCTGCGCGCCCGCACAGAGGTCGCGCAAACTCTCTGCCTCGAGCTTCAATTTTTGATAAATTCTGTGCGGGTTCTAACAGTGAACGCGCGCCCGCACAGAGACCATGTGTGCCCGCACAGATGGCGCACAACAAGTCTCACAAACTTCCTGACTCGAGCTTCAATTTGAGATAAAAGCTGTGCGGGTTCTGACAGTGCCTGCGCGCCCGCACAGGTCACACAACGCGCCCGCACAGATAGCGCGCACAGGGTCGCACAGAGTATTTTTGATTTTTCCTCACATCTTCGAAATAGAAAATCCTTGTTCCTTCATCATCCAAACACCTATTAACCAAAAAGGTGAAAAAAAGTAATCAAATTCAAATTCAAATTCAAAAAGGAGAAAGTGAAATCGGAATAAAAAAAAGGGTTAGAAACTCGGGTTGCCTCCCGAGAAGCGCTTCTTTATGAGGTCACTAGCTTGACCATGAGAAAAATCTTTCAAGTGGGAGGCTTGGGATCCAAAGGATCAAGCAATATACATTCGATGATACCAACATCTTCCTTGCAAAAGTAATGCTTTAGACGATGACCATTAACCATGAACTTGTTACCATCCGCATCTAACTCAAAGGAGCCATAAGGAGTAGTCTTTGAAATCACAAAAGGACCCGACCACTTTGACTTGAGTTTACCCGGAAACAAACGAAGCCTTGAGTTGAAAAGCAAAACCTTGTCTCCAACCTTAAAGTTCTTGTTTCGAATATGTTGGTCATGCCACTTTTTAGTCTTCTCCTTATATAACCTTGAGCTCTCATAAGCATCATCTCTAAGCTCTTCAAGTTCATTAAGCTTAAGCAATCTCTTTTCACCGGCCAAAGACAAATCCATATTAAGCTCCTTGATAGCCCACCAAGCCTTGTATTCCAATTCAACCGGCAAGTGACAAGCCTTGCCATAGACCAACCTATAAGGGGTTGTGCCTATTGGAGTCTTGTACGCCGTCCTAAGAGCCCATAACGTGTCATCAAGTTTGAGAGACCAATCTTTCCTTGATTTGTTCACCATCCTTTTAAGAAGATTTTTGATTTCACGATTCCAGACCTCCACTTGTCCTTGAGTTTGAGGGTGGTAAGGTAATCCAACCTTGTGATGAACGCCATATCTCTTGAGAAGAGCTTCAAATTGCTTTTTGGCAAAATGGGAGCCTCCATCACTAATTAGCACCCTCGAAACTCCAAACCTAGGAAAGATGATCTTCTTTAGGAGCTTAAACACAACCTTGTGATCATTGGTAGGTGAGGGTATGGCTTCAATCCATTTTGTCACATAATCGACCGCTACCAAGATATATAGATTCCCACAAGAAGAAACGAAAGGTCCCATGAAATCTACCCCCAAACATCAAAGGGTTCCACTTCTAGAATACTTTGTTGGGGCATTTTGTCCCTCTTGGTAATGCCTCCGCTCCTTTGACATCTATCACATTGTGCAACGAATTGGTGGGCGTCTTTATGCATTGTCGGCCACCACAATAAGGATTGAGAGATTTTTGCCACTGTTTTGTCAACACCACCATGTCCTCCACATGGTAGTGAGTGGCAATGCTCAAGAACACCTTGAATTTCATGATCTGGAACGCACTTCCGATAAAGGCCATCTCCACATTGCTTGAATAGGTATGGGTCATTCCAAAAGTATCTTCTCACCTCCTTGAAAAACTTCTTCTTTTGTTGAGAAGAGTACTCCGAGGGAACGACTCCACACGCAAGATAGTTGGCTATATCCGCATACCAAGGGGTAGAAGTTGACACCAAAGCCATGAGAGCCTCGAATCCTATCTCATCATTAATCGGTAAATCCTCCTTGTTCTCAAATGGTAGCCTAGACAAATGATCCGCTACATAGTTCTCCGCTCTCTTCTTGTCCCTCATTTCCATGTGAAAGTCTTGGAGAGAGAACCCAACGGATCAAGCGAGGCTTTGCTTCTTTTTTGGTCATGAGATACCGCACCGCGATGTGATCCGTGTACACGATAACTTTTGAGCATATGAGATAGGACCGAAACTTATCGAATGCAAACACTACCGCTAACATCTCTTTCTCCGTTGTTGTGTAATTCCTTTGAGCCTCATCTAGAGTCCAACTTGCGTAGTAGATGACACATGATTTTCCTTGTTTCTTTTGACCAAGAACGACACCTAGTGCAAAGTCACTAGCATCGCACATTAGCTCAAAAGGCAAGCTCCAATCCGGAGCTTGCACAACGGGAGAAGAAATGAGAGCTTCCTTGAGCTTACGAAACGCCTCAAGGCAAGCCTCATTAAAGTAAAAAACAACCTCTTTTTTGAGTAGTTTGGTCAAGGGTTTAGCGATTGAAGAAAAATCTTTGATAAACCTCCGGTAAAAACCGGCATGCCCAAGAAAAGCCCGTACCATCGTGATGGAAGTAGGAGGGGGCAACTTTTCAATCACCGAAACCTTGGCCGGATCTACTTCAATGCCATTTTTTGAAACCTTATGGCCAAGGACAATGCCCTCCTCAACCATAAAATGGCACTTTTCCCAATTTAAAACCAAACTCGTCTCTTGACACCTTTTCAAAACTTTTTCAAGGTTAAAAAGACAAGAGTCAAAAGACGAGCCACCAACACTAAAATCATCCATGAAAACCTCAATTTCTTTTTCAAGCATCTCAGAGAAAATGAAAGTCATGCATCTTTGAAAAGTAGAGGGAGCATTGCATAATCCGAATGGCATTCTTCGGTATGCAAATGTCCCATATGGACATGTGAAAGTAGTTTTCTCTTGATCACTTGGATGGATAGGGATTTGGAAAAATCCGGAATACCCATCCAAGAAACAAAAGAAAGCATGGTTAGAAAGCCTTTCAAGCATTTGGTCCATGAAAGGGAGAGGAAAATGATCTTTCTTGGTGTTTTTGTTCAATCTCCTATAATCAATGCACATTCTCCACCCGGTCACCGTCCGGGTGGAGATTTCCTCTCCCTTTTTATCTTTGATTATGGTCATTCCACCCTTCTTTGGAACCACATGAACCGGGCTAACCCATTTGCTATCGGAGATAGCATAGATGATGCCCGCCTCACGTAGTTTCAAGATTTCTTTCTTCACAACCTCTTGAAGGTGGGGGTTCAACCTTCTTTGAGGTTCAATGGAGGTGGAATGATCATCTTCAAGATGAATACGATGCATGCATAAAGAAGGGCTAATACCTTTAATATCATCAATTTTATACCCTATCACATCCCTATATTTCCTTAAAACAACAAGAAGTTTTTCCAACATAAGTCCATCTAGGGTAGCATTGACAATAATAGGGTATTTTCCCTCCTCATCAAGAAAAGCATATTTCAAAGAAGGGGGAAGGGGTTTGAGTTCTACCTTGGGAGGAGGCTTAGAACTCTCCTCCAATTTCTCCTCCTTGGACTCAAGCTCGACCTCAACTTGTTGTTCAACTTCCTCCTTTGAGGATTCTTCCATTGCCATGACAAATTCTTTAGCCTCTTGAGAGTGGAACTCTTCTTTGCATGTAAGGGCTTCAATCATTGGATCTTGAGGCCTCATCATGACCCTCCCCAAGCGATCTAGCTCCTCATTCACAACATCAACTCTATAGCATTTTTCAACCATGGGGGTCTTGAGCAACTTCGAAAATTCAAAGACAATTTTTTTATCGGCCACTTCACAAGTGACGGTGTTGTTCTTGCAATTGATGACCGCCCCCAAAGTTTTAAGAGCTTCACGTCCCAAAATCAAAGGAGTGTTAACATCTTCCTCCATATCCATCACTACAAAGTCACAAGGCACGTAGATGTGTCCCACTTGAATTGGAACATCCTCAAGCTCTCCACAAGGTAATTTCACCGATCGATCGGCCAATTGAATTGTCTTCCTTGTAGGGATCATCTCAATATTGAGTTTTTGAGCAATGGATAGAGGGATTAAACTAACACTTGCTCCAAGATCGGCTAAGGCGCCCCTAGCTTCCATGTTCCCAATTTTCACCGGCAAAGTGAAACTTCCCAGGTCTTTCTCCTTCTTGGGCATCTTATGTTCGACAAGAGCACTCACTTGATGTGGAAGGGTGATAAGCTCATCATTGAGCTTCCTCTTTTTGGTGAGAATATCTTTGAAGAACTTGGAATAAGATGGCATTTGTGTCACAACTTCAAGAAAAGGGAGGTTGATATGCAAATTCTTCATGACACTAAGAAATTTTGTGAATTTGTCATTTAACTTCCTCTCCGCAAGCCGACCGGGAAAAGGAACCGGTCCATCAAGATTCCTAGCCTCACTAGAAATTGAAGTTGTCTTCTCATTGTCTATCTTCTTCTTCTCCGAACCTCCTTCTATCTCATCACCTTTTTCTTTCTCACCTCCCTTGTTTTCATTCACACTCTCATCTCCTCCCTTCTTTCCCTCACTATCCCCTTCATTTGGTCCTTCATAGGTTGTGGTTGTCCGGGTAGAGTGGATGGTGAATTGAAAGGAGTTCTCTCGGCCAATTGAGCTAGTTGTGAATCAACCATCTTGTCGTGGGCTCTTATCTCTTGCATTTGTTGCCCAAAAGATTGCATTTGCGCATGCATGGCTTGGAGGAGTTGAGTTTGAGTTAGCTCCGCTTGAGGTGCTTGTTCTTGATGGTTTCTTTGAGGTGCTTGGGTTTGATTGTTGTATTGGTTGTTCCTTGGATAGCTTCCTCTTGGGTTTTGGGGTTGAGATGGAGGTGGATTTTGATATTGAGGATTGGAGTTATAGGAAGGTTGAGCTTGTTGGTTCCATTGTTGAGGTTGAGGTACAAACCCGAGTGGTGGTTGTCTCCAAGCTACTCCACCGCCGCCTCCTCTAAATCCCTCTTCCCTTGTGTTGTATGCCGCTACATGTTCGGGGCTTAAACCCCCACAATAGGATGTATCATGGTTCGTTCCTCCACAATTTTGACAAGAGAAAGAGTTAACTTGAGAAGAGCTTGCTCCACCACTTGAGCTTGCATTCACACTCGTGTTCAATTTGGAAAGCCCTTTTGTTAGTTGATCAATTTGATGTTGTAATTGATCAACTTTCTCCAATTCGTAAATACCACCTCTCTTTGGAGCGTTTCTTCTTCGGCCCCCCCAAGAGTAATTCTTTGCTACCTCTTCTATTGTGGCTTCAACTTGATTTTGAGGGATCTTGATTAATTGGCCACCTGCCCCCGCATCCAAATTGGCTCTTGACATGGGCTCCAATCCGTTGTAGAAAAACCGATTGTACTCATGGTGGGGACATGCTTGTACTAACTCTTTGAATCTCTCCCATGCTTCACCAAGACTTTCATCGGCCTCTTGCTCAAATGATGCAATTTTCCTTCTCATTTCGGCGGTCTTCTCTTCGGAGATAAAGCGCTTCAAGAACGCCTTTACAACCTCCTTCCATGTTGTGAGAGAGTTAGACTTTACTTGCTTTAGCCATATCTTTGCTCGTCCGGTGAGAGATTGCCGGAAAAGGTGCATACGAATGTAGTCTTGACTCACTTCACTAGTTTGCATCATTGCGCACAATTCAAGGAATCGGTCCAAATGTTCAATAGGGTCCTCACTTGCACTTCCGGAAAATTGCTCCGATTGGACCATTCGAGTATATTGTGGATGGATTGAGAACTTGGTTTCCGTGACGGGTAGCAAAATCCCTCCCGTGAGCTCATAATCCTCCGGATTTCCGAACTCACGAAACAAGACATCATTCTCTTGTCTCGCCATTGATTCGCGTGGTGAACTTGAAGAGTAAGTATCACTCTCACTATCAACTATATCACCAAAGCCTCTTCCCTCGTCTTGATAAAGCCTACGGACTTGTCTCAAGGTTCAGTTGATTTCGTGGTCAATTTGATGTGAGGGTGCTCCTTGAGACCTCCTAAGCATTCACCAAAGCTAAGCAAACAATTAGCAATGACAAGGATGATAAAACAAAAGAAACAAAAGGAAAAGAAAGCAAAATGACTAACAAAAGCAATAAAATTCGCTAAACAAGCCGCTTCCCCGGCAACGGCGCCAAAATTTGATCGGGATAGGATAGGTCGTTAAACTACCACCCAATCAAATTAACAATTTATAAAGCCTAAACTTACACTAAGCTAGTTAGTGGCAAGTAAAGGGTCGAACCACTAGGGAAGCACGCTAATTCAACATCTAATATCACTAATGCAAGAGTAAAAAGGGGATTGTTTGTTGGTTTTGTTGATAGGAACACTAAAACTACAAGTAAGCAAGAAAATGATGATTTAAATCAATAGAAAATGACGCTAGGGATACGGGGGTGTCCAATATGGTTAGAAAGAGGAGAATAATGGTGATTATCATGAAACATATGCCAAATAACACAAGGTTCTACCTAAACAATTCATTCTCATGCAATAGTCTAGGAAAATCAATGAAAGAGGTCTCCCCTAATAAGGATCATTCTCATGCATCCTATTAGTTACAATCAAATCAAGAGAATAAAGAAGCACAATCCATAAAAACTCCACTTTAATAACTCATTCTCATGCAATCATTAAAATAGAGGCGATCCTAATCTAATTCAAATCACTTTCATGCATTTAAACTAGAAAACATCAAATAGAGTGCAACAATAATCCCAAGCTAATAAAAATCATGTCTTTCATCAATACATGGCATAAGTTCAATCCAACCATTATCATTCATCCATCATTCAATACATATCTTCCACCCCCTTCCCCTAGATAAGAGTTTAGCCTAGAGAAGGGAGATTAAACATAATGTTAAAACTAGAAATAAACACAAAAAACTCAAAACAAAACATGATTGAAATATATGAAATCAATAACAACAAGATAAACTAATAAGATAGACAAAAATAAGTAACAATAAAACAAATATATAATATTAAAGGAAAGGAGAAGAGATTACTAAAGAAAGGATTGAAGAAAGATGAAAACTTGGATACTTGCTTGATTGATGGAAGATTAAAGCTTGAGCAAAGTTGAATACAATAAAGGAAGCTTGAATAACAATCTATTTTCTCTCTCTAGATTAGACTAATGTTCTATGGAATTAGTACTAAGTGTCTTTCTATTACAAAGAGTCCCGTCTATATATATGTGGCTCCACCCAAAAGAAAGAGACTTGGACAACAAGGCGCAAATAAATCGTAAACCCAGCCGTGCGCCCCCGCACATGAGTCTTGCGCGCCCGCACACAATGTTTGTGCGCCCTCTCAGCGTAGTGCGCGGCCGTAACTTTGAGGGTACGGGGAAAATGAGCGCGCCCGCAAATGAGTCATGCGCGCCCGCGCATCGGTGTGTGCGCCCGCACACAAGTCGCGCATAGGGTCGCGCAAACTCTCTGGTTTTGCTCTGTTTCTTCAGTCTGGCTGTGCGGGTTCTGACAGGGCTGTGCGCCCGCACAGCCTCACATGTGCGCCCGCACAAAAGCCGCACAGCACCCCGCGCACAACATATAGCTTGGCTTCTTGATATCCTCTTTCTTTCGGCACATAATACCTACAAAACCAAAGCATGGAGATCAAAATAAAAACAAAGCGAGAAGTCTAAGAGATGGGAAGATAAGGGAGAAAAGGAAAGAGGAAACAAAACTAAGTAAAAATGCTTAGAAAAAGGGCCAAACAAGCGCAAATGAAGGGAAAATCCTTAGAGAAAAAGGATAAAAGAGTGGCATAAATGCCACTCATCATTGTGCTTATATATGAATGAAATGTTAGATGCAAGTGTAGGTTTTCAAAATGTTGTGATGTTTAGTTAAGGTCAGTTAAATCAACCAACATAGAAATCCTAGGTCCCTAATAATATTGAGTTTAAACTTGCCTTTCCAAAACAACACTTGCAAACCGAATGGGTGTAATGGTGGGCTACGCCAAAGCGAAGCACCATTACTACTTTGAGGTTTGTGAGGCACACCAGGTATCCAAGATGGTTTTGGTTGAACTCATCGGTATGAGTGAGGAGTCCTCACATACCGTGGCAAAAGAGATACATCGTCAAGATACATTGGATGCGACGATTATCTAACCAAGAATGGCTTGGAGCCATTAGCAAGGTAGTTCTTACCTTGGGATAACAAGTTTTAGGACAAGCCAAATCATGCCTAAAATACTTGTTGATCCCTTGGATCTTGGAATCGCCTTATTTTCACAAAATGGGGACAATATTATGTTTAAATAAGACGTTAAATAAGTATTGAAATATGCATGAATTAAATTAAATCTTATTTAAAGTATTTTGAATGGTTGTCCATTTCAAATTCTTTCAATTGTAGAATCATGTCTTCAAACAACTCAAACAACCAATTTTCATAACGCTCAATTCTCGATAAGGAGAAGTTGAATGGGACCAATTTCCTTGATTGGCAAAGGAATTTGCGCATCATTCTTATACAAGAACAGAAAGAGTATGTCCTTGATGAGGAAATTCCCGAGGCTCCCAATGAGGAGGTGACTCAGGCTGCCCTTAACCGTTGGCAAGTGGCCGATCGGGATGTTAAGTGCGTTATGCTAGCCACTATGTCTCCTGAACTTCAGAAAACCTTCTTTGAGAAGGAATCGGCCTATGAAATTATTTTTAAGTTACAGAATATGTTTCAAGAGCAGGCTCGAGCTGAAAGGTTTGAAACCCACATGCAGATCCTTGAGACTAAGCTCAAGAAAGCAGATCCAGTCAGCCCACATGTGCTTAAAATGATCGGATTATTTAAGAACATGGGAAGGCTTGATGCGAGGTACTCAACTGAAATGGCTATTGACATCATTCTCCATTCCCTTCACAAAGGCTATGATCAGTTCAAAATGAACTACAACATGCATAGCATGGAGAAAACCCTCACTGAGCTTCATGGGATGTTGAAGCAAGCTGAGCAGATGCTCAAAGACGAGGGAAAGCGTGATATGCTTATGATCAAGAAGGGCAAGCCGTTTAAACAGGCAGGCAAAAAGAAGAAAGGCTTCAAGGGGAAAGGCAAGAAGTACTTTCCGCCTAAGGCAAAAGCTACCAAAGACAACAAGGATAAGAAGGTAGCATCTTCTAAGTCTGATTATGAATGCTTCTATTGCAAGAAGAAGGGACACTGGAAGAGAGACTGCCTCAAGCTCAAGGAAGATAAGAAGAACGGAACCGTTGCTTCTGTATCAGGTATTTACGTTATAGACTTTAACTTCACTAGCACAGCTTCATGGGTATTAGATACCGGATGTGGCTCACACCTTTGTTCCAATTCTCAGGCACTAAGGAACACTAAGAGGCTAGCGAAGGGAGAGATCGAGCTCCGGGTAGGAAATGGAGCAAGGATTGGTGCTATATCCGTAGGATCTCTTAGTTTGTCTTTGCCCACAGGGCTAGTTTTGGAACTTGACAATGTTTATTGTGTTCCCAACATCACCAAAAAGATTATTTCAATTTCGGCGTTGGACGCCAAAGGTTTTGAATTTCGAGTAAAAGACCAATCATATTCATTTTATCTCGATAATGTTTTTTATGGTATGGCACATTCTAAAAATGGTCTTTATGTGCTATGTTTAGACAAAGATATTTATAACATCAATAATCCAGCTAAGAAATCTAAGACTACACAGTCTAGTCAAACCTACTTGTGGCATTGTCGTCTTGGCCACATTAACATCAAACGCATCAAGAAACTTCTACAAGAAGGCATTCTAAACTCATTCGATTTAGAATCATTTGAGAATTGCAAAGGATGTTTACTAGGCAAGATGATAAAGCAACCATTCTCCAAGTTAGGAGAAAGGGTCGCTGACTTATTAGGCCTAATACATACCGATGTATGTGGGCCAATGAGTACACCCGCAAGGAATGGTTATCGGTATTTTATAACCTTCACGGACGACTATAGTAGATATGGATATGTCTACCTAATGTCGCATAAATCTGAATTGTTTGATAAATTCAAAGAATTTCAGAGTGAAGTTGAAAATCAACTTGGCAAGAAAATCAAAGCGCTTCGACTGGATCGAGGTGGCGAATATTTGAGCCAAGAATTCGATGACCATATGAAAGAACATAGGATACTTTCAGAATTGACACCTCCGGGAACTCCTCAATGGAACGGAGTATCCGAAAGGAGAAATCGAACCTTGTTAGACATGGTACGATCGACTATGGGTCTTAGTGAACTTCCAATCTCTTTCTGGGGACATGCACTTTTAACTGCGGCACTTACACTGAATCGTGCTCCGTCAAAAGCTATAGAAAAGACTCCATATGAACTATGGACGAAGAGACCTCCAAGGTTGACTTTTCTTAAGATTTAGGGATGCAAAGCATATGTCAAGAGACTTATGTCTGACAAACTTCATCCAAAATCTGACAAGGGGTATTACTTCTACAATAAATCCGAGAACAAAGTGTTTGTTGCTCGTGATGGTGTCTTTTTGGAGAAGGAGCATCTTTCCAAAATGACAAGTGGGAGGAAAATCGAACTCGATGAAGTTCGAGAGGACGAGCAACAAGGACAAATTGACAATCAAAGTGCTCACGAAGCATCTGTTGACATTGGTCAAAGTCAAAATATGCAAAGTCAAACCGACAATGCAAATGCTCAGTCCATTACCCTACGTAGGTCAACTCGGCCAAGATCTCAACCTGATAGATGTCTTGGTGTTGTATTAACAGAAAATCAGGACATCCTAGTAGTGGATGGAGATGAGCCGGGAACCTACAAGAAAGTTATGGTGAGCCCCGACTCTGCAAAATGGCAAGAGGCCATGAAATCCGAAATGGACTCCATGTTTGAAAATCAAGTATGGGACTTGGTTGATTTACTTGAAGGTTACACACCTATCGGATGTAAATAGATTTTCAAGTTGAAAACCGACAAAGATGGAAATGTATTCATTTACAAAGCTAGACTGGTAGCAAAAGGTTATAGGCAAATTCACGGAGTTGATTATGATGAAACCTTTTCTCCAATGGCAATGCTTAAGTCCGTTCGGATTCTTCTAGTGATTGTTGCATATTACAATTACGAAATATGGCATATGGACGTCAAAACTGCCTTCCTTAATGGAATTTTGGAAGAAACTATGTACATGACACAACCTGAAGGTTTTGTCGACCAGGACAATGCTAGAAAGGTATGCAAGCTTAAGAAGTCCATTTATGGATTAAAGCAAGCAAGCAAAAGTTGGAATCTGCGATTCGATGAAGCCATTAGTAAATTTGGTTTTATCAAAAATCCAGATGAGTCTTGTGTTTACAAGAAGGTTAGTGGGAGTGACATCGCCTTCCTAGTCTTATATGTCAACGACATTTTGCTCATTGGAAACAACATTCCGTTATTAGAGTTTGTAAAGGCTTGGCTCGGAAAATGTTTTTCAATGAAAGACTTGGGAGAGGCTCAGTACATATTAGGCATCAAGATCTATAGGGATAGATCAAAGAGGATGATAGGATTGAGTCAAAGTACTTATATTGATAAGGTACTAGCTCGATTCAACATGGAAGGAGCCAAGAGAGGCCACTTACTCATGTCACATGGCATAACCCTAAGCAAGAATCAGTGTCCAAAGACACCTGATGAGCGGGAAAGGATGAATCAGATTCCATATGCTTTGCTTATTGGATCGATCATGTATGCCATGATATGTACTAGGCCAAATGTATCGTATGCCTTAAGCGCTACGAGCCGATACCAATAAGACCCAGGAGAGGCGCATTGGACTGTGGCTAAGAATATCCTAAAGTACCTGAAAAGGAACAAGGATAAATTCCTGGTCTATGGTGGTAGAGATGAATTGGTTGTTGAGGGATACACCAACGCAAGCTTCCAAACAGATAGAGACGACTTCAAGTCACGGTCTAGGTACATATTATGTCTCAATGGAGGAGCGTTTAGTTGGAAGAGTGCTAAGCAAAGCACAACTACTGATTCTACAACTGAAGCTAAATACTTGGCAGCATCTGAGGCAGTTTAGATTCGCAAGTTCATTGGGGAACTTGATGTTGTACCCTCCATCAAGGGTCCAATAGATCTCTATTATGACAACAATGGGGCGATTGCTTAGGCTAGAGAGCCACGAGAACATCAGAAGGTCAAACATGTCAAGAGGCGATTTCACATGATTAGAGAATGGAAATCAGACGGTGAAATCAGAATTTGCAAGGTTGGAACGGATGATAATGTAGCCGATCCACTCACTAAACCTTGTCTCAAGTGAAGCACAACAAACACGTTGAGGCAATGGGAATCAAGCACATTGGAAAATGGATTTGATTTCCTTATTTTAATGTTTTAATTAAATTTTGGACAATGTTGATGTAAAACACTATGATGAACCATTCAGTTTTGGAGTAATTAAATTTTCATGCAATTTAAATCACTCCGTTTCTATTTAATTGTGGTTTAGAATTAAATAATGAGTCCATTTGATTTAAAGAATATTTAAAATAAGGTATTAAGACAATGTCTTGGATAAAGAAACACCTGTTAAGTGAACATTGAATATTTTAATCGAAAATTATCCCTAATCAAGGTCATTTATATGGTGGACGATTAATGACCAATAGAGATTAGTGTGCAGTATGATTTATAGCACCGTTTCTTGTGCTATAAGGACATAAATCATTTGCACAGGTATTGGTTTAGAACCATACTAGATCGACCTATGAGAATACCTTAAGAGATTCAAAATCGTCATAAGTATATTTCTCATTATAGCTATGGGAACTCTTTTCCTTGACCATGAGTATTGTGAGGTGTCTTGTTTGAGTACTAGTCCGTTTTTGATGTCAGTCAAACGTCTGCCGTAATTGGGGATTATAACGACGACTATCAGGCGGCTTGATCCTCTTAGTAAGAGAAGCTACATTACGAGACTGATAATGTCCCCTGCTAATAATAGGGAACATGTCTTGTTGTTTACAAGGCCTCTCGAAGAGCGAGACTGTGAAAATGCATTGCCGTGCTCATATGGATTTTAAAAATCATCTGCTTATTGACAGTCAAACTCAGATTTCGAGAAACACTTCTGGAAGTAATAGGGATGATGAATGATCTTACCCTGTAGTTCATGAAGAGACATAGGAAAAGGGGCTATACACTAAATGCGCACTTGTCCGAAAGGAAAAGTGGGAGATTGAAAGGAATGGTGTCCTTCAAACAAGTGTATTATTCTGATAGTGGGTTCAGAATTATTAGAAAGCTAATATATTCAGTAAGGTCAAGTGATCGGAATGCCTAAGTGGAGGCCGCTTTCGATCAGTAATATTAATGTATAATTAATATTACAGCTTAATCTTGACTGAACTCTTCGGGTCACACCCAAACAATTAACAAACCGCCTCGACGAATTAATTCGAAAGAAATTAATGAGTCGCCCGAGTATTAAATATTTAGAAGTCGGAAATTCGAGCTTAGAGCGTCGAAACCGAGCATCAAAAGTCGAGTAAAAAATAGTAAAAGACGAGACGACAACATTAGTAATAAATCAACAATGACCAAAATACCCCTAGCGTTGGAACCCCGAGTGCTAGGGGATTGGGCAAGCTAGTAGCCCGCACCATGTGTGAGGCGTGCGGGGTTTGGCTGGGCCGGGTAGCTAGGGCCGTGGTCATTGGAGAAGCATGTGAGGGAGGCTTTAAGTGTGAGGGACAAGTGGCACAAGGAGAGGAAGGAGTGGGGAGCAAGTATGGTCCCCTCCTCTCCAAGTGGTCCTCACTTCCCTTTTGATACAATGATGACACTTGTTGATTTATTACTTGCTTGCATATTTATTTTAGCTTTAAAATAAATTGTTGAATTTTATGATCCCACATTGATGGGATAGAAATTCACACTCTCACTCCTCCCTATAAATTCCCAAATTGGGTTTTTGAAGAGTACTTGAGTGGGAGTTCAATAGAGCATTGCATTTGCAAAAAACTCTTAAACTCATATAATACTCGGGTTTTGGTCGGACCTTGCTAACCTCGAGGTAATGGACCTAAAAGTCGGTAGTTGTTTTTGCGGGTGGATCTCCGTCGGAGGCTCTCGTGTTTTCGGGGCTACGCTTTCAAGTAAGAGCCCAATTTGTCGGGCGAAGCACACGACAAAGGTATATTTCCTATTTTACCCTTTTGTGTTTATTTTATGCATTAGTGATATTATTTATTGCGAGCGTGATCCTTGGCTCGGGTTTTTTCCGCGGTGAGTGGGACTCACCAAACCCAAACAGCAACTTGGTATCACATACCTAAGTGAAAGTCAAAATGTTTATAGCATAATACATGAGGTTGATGCTCCATTCTTCTTGAGGGAAGTCAAGGTATTTTTGGCAATTGTGTTTCCTAGCCCCTTCTTCTTGCAGTAAAATCATTCACTTTCACTTGCAGCCTTGGGTTTTGGACTCGCCTTGGGCTTCTCAGTAGCCTTGCCAACTTGCTTGCCCTTGCTCTTGGCACTAGCCTTTTACCCCTTCTTCTTGAACCCCTTTCCCTTTTGAACCATGAGAACCTCTTTCTTAGGTTCCTTAGGGATTTTCTTTTTAGAACTAACCAGCATTGCATGCAATTGATTCATAGTCTTTGTAGTAGCAGTCATGTTAAAGTTCATGATAAACTGGTTAAAACTTTCTGGAAGTGAGTGGAGAATGATGTCTGTTGCCAACTCATCATTGTATGGGTGCCCTAGTTTCTCCATATTTTTAATAAGGCCGATCATTTTGAAAACATGATCATGAACTGTGGAACCCTTCTCTATCCTACAATCCAGAATCTCGCGATGGAGCTCGTACCTTTCAACTCTAGCTTGTTTCTTAAACAAAGCTTTGAGTTCTTGCATGATTGTGTACGCATCCTGATCCACAAAACGCTTTTGAAGACTAGGCTCCATGGTAGCAATCATCAAGCAAGGGATAGACACAACTCTATCATAAGCTTCCTTGTGCTTCTTGACTTCTGCCATAGTTGCAGTTTCTGGGAATGGGGTGTGAATGACATCCTCTCTACCTTCAGATTTTAGAACGAGCCTTAGCATTCTTTCCCAAGTGGAAAAGTTTTCTCCTGTCAACCTATCCTTCTCAAGGAATGGTCAAAGATTGTAAATGTTGTTGTCATTGTGATTACGGCTATCCATCTAAGTCAAAATAAGGCAAAGTTTAATAATTATGTTTAATTTAACATTAAAGTACCATATACGAATTAATTAGGTAACTTTAAAGCACTTTATTCAACTTTAATTGATCCCAATTGAATTTTAATTGATTCTAAGATCCTTTATTTGTGTAATAGTTGACTTGACTGAGGCCCTACCATCAAGAATTACATTTTCAAGGTGAGTAAACTCTTTACTAGATTACGACTCTTGTAGCTCTTGGTTGAATAATTAACCATCACATGTTTAATTATTACCCTTTGCTTCAAGGTTCTAAACGCTTTAGGTAACCTTTTTTAGCATAACCAATTAAAAATGTAGAACCTGATCCTCCTTACAATGCCTTAAATAACAAGTGACACTCTGCGGAGGCCAACCTATCACTCACTATCCCAGGATTGTTGGGTATCTAATTGGAAAAGCAATCTCAATATTACTGGGACCTAGGTTCATTATGTTGTGATTATTAAGTGAACTCTAGCACATCATCAATCAACATAAATAAAATCTAACATGAATAATCTACTAATGCAATAAAACATGACATAGTATGGCCGCTTAGTCCAAAGAAAACTGAAAATGAAAAGCTCCCACTTGAATCATTATGGATCTCCATCCACCTTGCTCCTTTGGGCCTTCACTTCATGGGCTTCTATGGACTAACACTATTTAAATAACTAATCTATTTACTTTAAATTAAAGTTACAAAAATACATAACGGTTTGCAGACCGTATTTAGATTACAAAAATACATCACGATGCGCAGATCGTATTTTAGAATCTATAGGCCACACTAGATTATTTATATAGAAACATAATATCATATATTATAATAAAATACCATATAATAAATCACTCAACATGCTTGTCTAAACTACAACATCGAATGTTCATAATTAAGTCAACACATTACCTAAATTATCTTATATTTTAAATCATAGTATGATAATATCGTATATTACAAATGACCAATCATAAAATAACATATATTTTAATTTAGGCATGAGATAGAATCAAATCTTAATTTAATCTAGAATGATAAATTACATTTAATCTTCCATGATTATCCTAACAACTTTAGGAGATTCTATCCTAATTACTAGCCAATCAAATAATTTTAAAATTAATTATATACTAATTTAATTATGGGATAATCATATTATTTAAATCAATTATTTTCCTTTTGGAATATGCTCAGAATATCCTAATCAGTCTTATCCAAAATTAACCACTTTAATTAGGGATAATTACCAATTTAACTACTTTAAATATGAATAATATCAAATATAACAACTTTTAAATAATTTATTTTATCCTAAAACAAAAGATTTTATCCAAAATAAAACCGATTTTATCTCAAAATAATTTAATTATCTTGAAATATTTTTCTAAAACAGATTTTTTTTTTTAAAAACCGCGACTGCGCGGTGCTGACCAACGTGGTTGGCTAGCCGAAGCTAGCCATGGTGGCAGGTTGCTTTGCAGCAACCACTACCGCAAGGCAGCAGCAACCAATAGCAGTGGCAGCCACGGCGCCACCGTGCAACGCTTGCACAACTGATGCCCCAGCCACCTGGACCATCGCCCTCCCCTTTCCCTCCCTCTTGGACCACCATCTGATTGACAGCCACCGTGGCTGCGCCACCTAGCCGCGGCCGCCGGCCTTAAAACTTTTTTTTTATGTTTTTAATTTAATTAAAATAACTTTTATAAAAATTAAATCAAATCAGTCAAAAAATTAAAATTAAATCAGCATTCTAATTTAAAATTAGGGTTCATCATTGTAGGGATCATTTCAAGCATCACACACTTGAGCCCCACTATGATCATACACTTAAGCACGGTGGCGTCCAAAGGAAAGGAAGCTCGAGCAAAAGATTCGCCAACAAGTTTTAGGAACTTGTAAACCGTTCACAGGGTGAAGGTTACACTCTTTAACAATCCAGGAGATCGTTAACTCCAATAGGTCTGGAACCATGACTGGATGTTCGGGGATGAAGGTACAAATTCAACCTAAAAGAAATTGAACTTGCCCTAAAAATAGGCCTATACTTTATTCTTCTCGTATTCATGTGCGATTTCTGACTAACATGCAATCATTGGATTAACCCTAAACCTATTTATCTATGTTGGTTGAATATTAATGCACAAACAAAACTATTATTGGCGATCACTTGAATTATAATCATGTTAACCTAAACAAGATTATTAATTATCTTATTAAGTATGATTACAAGTACAAATTCCCTTTAAACATGCATAAAAGGCGTGATCAAGCAATAACAATAATAAACATCAAGCAACAATCATCATCAAAATAATAATATTCTCAATAAAGCATCATAATAATATTAGCAAGATCCTAGGCATGATACTAACAAGATTAATAACAAATCCTAGCATGTCATTAAACAATAAAGATCAATTAGCCCTAACATAACATTAACATGATATTAGAAAAGAAATAGGAATCATCATAATAAACATACATGATATTAGCAATTTTAGTTTACCCTAAACATGATACTAGGAAGCATAAATGCATCCTAACATGATACTAGGAATAAACAAAATAATTTAAGCATGATTTCTATATAAAAAGATCAATAAAGCAATTAAATTACTTACTTCGATGCCTCGTATCTCTTTCTAATAACAAAATACACACGTTAGTAATTTCAAGGAAAATATTAAACAAAACAATTAAATCTAATCAAAGAATTGAAGTAGGATTTGGGACCAAACCCTCATAATATTAAACCTTTCACGTCTAGGGCGAGAGCAACTTCGAACTTGGAAAGGTGTGTCTGGAACTAATGTATGAGGAATTTTGTAAGAGGGAAGGTTTAGAAAAAGAATAGGGAGAGAAGGAAAGCTTCTAGCTTTTACAGAGAGAATAAAGAGAAATGATTGTTGTGAATTGTTGATGATTAAAAACGGGGAGATACGACCCCTATTTATAGAAAAAATAGCTCGAGACACGATGAAAAAGAGTTAGAGTCCCATTCGAAATAAAATACCTCCTGTTGTCAACGATAGGAGTTAGTGCCAGACGGCAGGAGCAGCGCCAGGCGACAGACCTGTCGTTTGGCACTGGGACAATTTTTTGCGGATTTTGTTTTTATCATATCTTTTGATCCAGAAGTCGAAATAAGTCATATAATATGTAGTTAGAAAGATCTTGAAGTCTACTTTCTAAACCAATTAAAATCAAGTTAAAATCATTTGTAGATAAAAATATATGGTCGTAATAGTGGAAGGGTGTCAGGTTTCGATAGAGTTTCGTATTTCTTTCATATCTTTTTCATTATAGCTCGGAATTAATATTATAATATATCATTGAAAAGATAATTTCAAGATCTATCCAACCATATAAGATTTGGATAAAGATTATGAGGCACAAAAGTTATATTTGACTGTCTTTGAACATCTTTAAATTCGAATAGAATTAGGACTTAAAAAAGGAAAGTTTTATTCAATTTCAAATTCTTTGATTTTATCTTTTCAAAAAGGATAGATAATTAAGATCTTTTAGAAACTCATAGAAGCTTCTAATAAATCCTAATCAGTTTAGGAATAGGATTAAAACTTCCTAATCAGTTTAGGAATAGGATTAAAACTTTGGACCCTCCACATGATCATTAGGTCGTAGGTAAAATCCGGTTTGAGCCTAGTTTAGTATTTTGGCCATAACTTCCTTATTATTCATCGGAATTGGGCTTATAATATATCGTTGGAAAGGTCTTTAAGAGCTCGATCCAACTTCACAACTATTGGAATCTTATCATGGACCAAACCAAATTGGAATGGCTATTTTCATAAGTAGAGTAAAAGAAGATATATTTTTTAAAACAGAAATAGATATATTTTAATAAAAACATCCACATCACTAGACCTTTCACACTTTTAATTCGTTCAATAATCAAATGACATGAAAGGTATTCATCGTTGGGTTTGCTTTTGGGGATACACATTTGGGTGTTTACAATCATAAATTAAATCCCAATTTTATTCTAACTCTTAAAATTAAATCGATGATCATACACAAAACATTTTTATGCATAAATATACCCGATTAAAATTATGAAACATATTTAAATTGAAATCAACCAAGACAAATATCAAAAATCATATTTTTAAGGCTCATATGGTTTGAATTTTTTTTGAATAAATTAGGGTTAGAGTTTAAAAATTTTGAATAATCTAGGGCTTAATTCGGTCCTCTTCATGACTATTTTGAGCATAATTAAATCACATTTAATCAATTCCAAAAGTTTAATCACATTAAATATAACAATTGAACCATAATTAAATTAATTTCTCCCTCTTAATTGATTATAAAATTAACATGGACTTCAAATTAACCGTATTAATATGATCAAGCGTGTTCATGCAAGAGGCTAACTGATACCACTGTAGGAGTGTATAGGTACTATAAAGCGGAAAATTATGAATCATATTCAATCAAGCACCTAATCCCAATATCGCATGCATAACACACAAGACACATAATACCTTTCAAGCGTGAATTCCATGTAACAATTCGACAGGCAAATCAGGGAGAAAAAAGATCCCCAAGCGTTGCTCCTCTACTTAGTCCACGAGATTCGAACGAGCCGTCCACCAATACTAGATTGGTCGAGTGATTGAGGAAAACCGCGATCACCACCTTTCTTTGATTAAGCCGACCACCACAAACCACCACCACCACGAACCACAACACTGGCGTCGATGGAGGAGAGAGTGGTGTGAGAGAGAGGATAGTTTGAGAGGGTTAGGTCTCGTGTTTTCTAATTAGGGTTTAATTATACTGATCAGTTGAATTGCTTACTTCATGCAAACCCTAGGCACCAAGTCTATTTATAATCATATTATAATTAGACTAGGTTAGGAAGCCCAAAACCCTCAACCTTACTCCATATGGCCGGCCACTATAGGGGATGAGGCCCATCATGGGCCTCGTCCTCTCATGCTCGATCTAGGCCCTTTGTGTGACCTAATAGGATCCGTCTAATTGGGTTTTGGGCTATTTTACTAGCCCAAAGATCGTTAGTATCTCTAGCTATGATAAAACGACGACCCAAATGTCTGAACTTAATTATCTCCATAATTTGATCCATTTATATATCTAGTAATTGCACACAATGAAGACATAAATCCTTCACTATTAAGGGTCAGTCGGCCAAAAAATCTCCTCGAGTTGTGAAGAGGAAGTCAGTAAGAGACAGGCAGCCTATTTCACATCCAAAGGAGAAGACTACGCCTGCCATTGATTAGACTAAGATCCTTCTGCCCCATACGTGCACAAGGAAGGTCATCAGTGCCATTTAGCCGAGTGGCAGCAAGAAAACCTTTATCGATGCTCGATATTTTATCGAGCAAAATCGGAATCAGCAACTGTCTGAGTCTCCTTCTACGTCAAACTTTTCAGACAGTTTAAAAAATACATCCGCAAGGAATGCCCATTCCTTGTATGAGAGCCACACAGGCGGCAAGTCCGTCTATTCTGGCCCTTAAATGATTGGGAATGCGCTGTATGTGCCCAAAATGGCATACGAGCAGTACTCCCCTCACTTCATGCAGCCGACCCTCTTTGGAGGACAGGCGAAATATAATATCTAACCTCTAGACTGGCAGCTCTGTCTGCTTAAACTTGGTGAACAAACTTTTGGGTTCACCAAGGAGATAGCTGAGGCGGTACAGCCGACCAAGGTTAAGAATGTGTTGGTTGGTGCCTACGTGGTACCTCCAACCTGGAGGACCACCTCATGGCCTACTCCAACCTTATGCACATACAGGGGTTGGAGGATGCTATGTGGTGTCGATGCTTCCCGACTACCTTGAAGGGCACAACCCAGCAATGGTTTGGCAACCTGATAGCCTGGTGCATTGATAGCTTCAGGAGGCTCGCCTTCCTGTTTACCTCCAACTTCTCAATGAACATCCCATGCTAAGAAAACAAGTCTTGACTTAAGCACCATAAGGCAGGGAGAAAGAGAAGGACTTCGCTCCTACGTTAGGCGGTTCAATCTGGTAAGAATCCATATTCAAATGTTGTCTAACGAGGTAGCCTTTACAGACTTCTTTAAGGGTTTGAAGGATTTCAACCTTTAAGTTCGACCTCGTTCGAAAGAGGGTCTTCACCCTCCAAGAGGCGTTGATAGAGGCGGAGAGCTTTATTAAAGCTACCAACCTCTACTCGTCTAGCCATCAGAAGACTCCAAGAAGTGTGACAAACAAAAAGAGAGTCGGTCTACTCAGCCGGCTCTGAAAGCTAAAGAGAGTAAAAAGAGAAAAGAAGTCTGGGCGGTTTAATGAGCCTGATCAGCCATCCAAAAAAAGAAAGAATCTAAACCGTACGTCCTGAGGTACAAGTTTAATAAAGACTGCCACTCCATTCTCATGGAGATAAAGGACCGGCTGACCATTGAGATGTCGAATACAATGAAGAGTTATGTCCAGTCACAAAACAAGAATAAATATTGTCACTTCTATGAGGAAGTCGGCCATGACACCAACGAATGCTATAGCCTCAAGCGGACGTTCGACCGTATGGCTGACTAGGGGGTGCTGAAATCCTATGTCTTGAAGTCCAAAGCGACTACCAAGATAAATCCGGGATAGTTGTCTAAGACTGCCCAGCCTAGAAGTAGTTCGGACACTGACAAGGAGTCGGTCTACATCATAGCAAGCGGATTTGCCAGTGGTGGCCGGACCAGTTGGGGCACCAAGAATTATCTAAATAAGATGATCCACTCAGTAGATGATGGACACGCATCCACCAGTGGTACCTTCCCAGACGTCCTCATCACTAAGAAGGATCGGGGCAAAGTCCGCCGACTACATGACAACCTGGTCGTCATTGAATGTAAGGTCGCCAACCAGCTGGTTAGTCGGATCCTTATTGACACTAGTAGCTCCTCTGACCTCATCAGCTACAAGTTTCTATCCAACCAGAGGTATAAGCTGGACAACCTGCGCGACTTCTCTCGTCCACTAATTGGCTTTGGGGGAGGGGTCGTGCACCCAGTCGGACAAATTGATCTACCCATCCGGCTGCGGCAGAAGGGAAAAGGGCGATATATGATCGTTTGATTTTTGGTGTTTAAAGAGAGGACCTCCTATAACATCATTCTGGGCCGACCCACTCTGAATGAGTGCAAGGTCGTCATCATCTTATCTCTCATGCTGCTCAAGTATAAAAAGGATGATGGCTTTGTTGGCTCCTTCAACGGTTATCAGAAGACGGCAAGGGACTGTTACCTCTTAGATGTCAAACTAACGGCTGCTGCAGCCAGTTAGCCAAAGGAGCCAATAGACCTTGACGATGTCAAGGACTCTAACCCAGCCCCCCCAGTACCGGAAAGAAAAGAAAAGTTGATCAGCCGATGGAGGTGAAGAAAGAGAAGAAGTAGCAATCACCGACTGAGGAACGATTAGATGAGCTTCGTCCCCACCCGACAAGTGAGCACATTGATATTTCTCTGGACGACAGCTGTCAAGAGCGAACTGTTAAGGTGGGGACGACTGCCTTTGAAAGGTTGGGTGTAGACTTGCACCTCCTGCTGAAATAACTCAAAGACATTTTTGCCTTTGAAGTGGAAGAGATGCCAGGAATAAGCTCAGAGCTTGCTGTTCATAACTCACCGTGGATCCTAAAAAGAAGCTCATATAGTAAAACAAAAAGAAATCACGGTGAGGTAAGAAGTCAGGCGGCAGCTGCCGAGGTCAAAAAGCTGTTAGACGCTGGGTTCATTCTGTTTTGGGTGTTTTTGTCCCTCGGGAGAGTTACAACTTGAAGACTGGTATAACGCGGCTTATATCTGCAAAACAACGGAGACTCCGAGTGGTTAGAGCTCCACCTCCGACGATCAAGTTAGTACTTGAGCGAGAATAGGAAAAGGTGCGGAAATTGAATTGAGATCTTCTCGGAATCTGAGATTAGGTGTTCTCTATTGTAAGAGAATGTAGGGTAGGTGTAATAAATGATTGAATGTGTCCCAAAAATGGGTGATATCTCCTTATTTATAGAGTCATTGGCGTTTCTTGGGAATTAAGCCCTGAAGGCCGCAATTCTAGGAGGAATCTAAGGCTGACACATGTCCGCTGGCTATTGTCCCACATGTACCTACCTGGGTTAGACACGTAGCCCTATCTGATTGGTCCACATGAATAGGGTATTTTTACCCAAAACACATTTGGCCATGTAACTTCCTTGATTGGGTCGCAAATTTTGTGCTTGTAAAGAAGCCAAATGGAACCTGGTGCATGTGTGTAGATTACACTAACTTGAACAAGGCATGTCCAAAGGACAGTTACCCGCTTCTAAAGATCGATAGCTTGGTCGACTCTACAGCCGGGCATGCCTTGAATAGTTTTATGGATGCGTACTAAGGCTTCCACCAGATACCCTGTGGGAAATAGATCAAGAGAAGACGACCTTTGTAATCGATCAGGGGTTTTTCTGTTACACGGTGATACCATTTGGCTTGAAGAATGCGCCCGCTACTTTCCAACGGATGATTAATACAGTCTTTATTAATCAGATTGGGAGGAATGTAGGGGCGTATATTGATGACGTGATGGTCAAAAATTGAAAGAACATTTGCACTCCTTGTCAAGGCTTGTTAGCCCTCTGCCCAAGGAGACGCTTTACATGTATTTAATCGTCTCAGATCATGCCCTCAGTGTCGTTCTCCTTGATGAGACAGATGACATCCAGCTCCTGATCTATTTCATTAGCCATGTTCTCAAAAATGTTGAACTACGGTACCCCATGGTTGAAAATTTTGGCCTTGTCCTTTACATGGCTATAAAGAAATTGAAACCTAACTTCTTGGCACATCGGATTGTGATCTACACAGACCAACCCCTCAAGCAGCCAATGACAACCTTGGAGTCATCCGACAGAATGCTCAAGCGGGCTATTGAAATGCAAAGTCTCGAAATCACCTACGAACCAAGATAGGCAGTGAAGGGTCAGGCGTTTGCCGACTTCATTATATTGTTGAAATGACAATGCCGGTTGGTCCAGATAACCTTGATCAGGTTTAGAAAGTGTATGTAGATGAGAGCTCTACTATAAACGATTGTGGTGTAGGTATAATTTGTCAGTCTCTGGAAGGAAATAAATTTGAATATGCAATATGGTTCAAGTTCCATACCTCAAACAATGAGGAAGAATATGAAGCCTTGTTAGCCGACATCCGCATGTGCAAGGCGGCAGGGGCAACAAAAATTGACGCCTTCTCTGACTCTCAGTTGGTCAGTAGCCAATACCATGGTGAATATGAAGCCACCCATTCGGCAATGATCAAATACCTTCAGGCGGTCAAAGCTGAGGCTAGCTGGGACACTTGAAGAATTCCATCTAAGTTAAGTGCCCACGTCTGAAAACAATCAAGGGGATGCTCTGTTGAAATTGGTATCCTTTGCCTCCTATGATACGCCTTGGTTAGTCTTTTGGGAGGTTATGGAAAATGAAGTACATATGAAGAAGATCCCATTGGAGTACTTGACCGAAAATCTACCTAGATGGATGACATCCGGGCGTATTTGACAGACGACGCGCTTCCTTATTCACCCCAAGAGGCAGCGCATTAAAGAAACGTGCTGCAAACTTTGAGATGAGAAACGGAGAACTCTTTTAAGCAGTTTTATAGGTAGTTCCTGCTAAACTATCTCTCGCTCTCAGCCCCTCTAGGGATGGCACACATCAAGTACAATTTTGAGCCCGTTGAGTTGGTCACAAGCTCCCGGCTGTCAGCCCCACCGGAGTAAGTCGGTACAAGGCTCCCGGCTACTAGGCCGACTAGGGTGAGTCGGTCACAGGCCCCCGACATCCAGCCCGACTAGAGTAAGTTGGTTACAGGCTCCCAGCTGCCAGCCAAACCAGAGTAAGTCGGCTACAAGCTGACCACTAAAATTAGGGTTATCATACACTATAAATACCCTCACATATGCCACATAAAGTGGGTGGATCTATCTCTTTCTCTCTAAGCATATTAAGCTTTATACTCTCCTAAAAGGCAATCACTTACTTAGCCATCGGAGGGGGGTTCCTCGAAACCACCCCGAGGGCAGTTTACGTTCTTTCTCTTGTAGGTCCTCAAGTGGTGCTGACGAAGTCATCGCGGTCCAGCCCGAGACCCCAACAGGCAGCCCGAGACTCCAATAGTGCAGTCCGTGGTTCGGATATTCCCATCGGAGTACGCCCGAAACAATTGGCGCTAGAAGGAGGGGCGAACCAACTGACCTTGAAGCACTAGCCGATTGAGTTTTAAGGGCAAGCAAGGGAGAGAGCGACTGATAAGCTTAAATCGCCGCCAATTAAATTGGTGGTCGAAAATAGATCATAAATTTCAACCGCGTATTCACCCAGATCTAGCTCAAAAACGTAATCTCACAACCAAAAAAGTGGATAAACTAATTTGCAAGACAAAGAGCAAGCAGCTCACGAGCCTTGCGCTTCCTTCAAAGTTCCTCAGCTTCTATAAGCATGAAGAACACCGCTCCATTTTTGCCATTCGAACTTCGAGCTATTTTGCATTTTGGTGCCAAAGTCCAACTTTGATGAAACAGGCAACATTCTTCATCCTTACATATATTATCTCTAGGTACTCTTTGTTTGTGCATAAATTTGAGCATGAAGCAGGTTGCATTAATCTTATGAGAAGTGTGGGAAATAGGTAGAAACCGTGATAGATTTGAAATCTAATCCTGCATATCCGTGAAATTATATGATTAAGAATCATAAACTCTGGAATAGTATGATGAATGACTTCAATGTTGGACCTATTAGTTTTGCATCCTCTTTGCATTGAGCTTGTGGTATGATTCTTTGCTATGAAGCATGGACGAATAGTCCATGGCAAAATTATAATTAAGCAGATTAGAGCTATGCACGCAAAACAGCACAAAAGGGATACGCATGCTAGGAGTTTGATAAAATGCCCAAGAGACATTTTCAGAGTTGGGTGTTAGAAATTAATACTATGTATGAGTTTTCTGAGCAGCCTAGGAAATTAATCAGACCATGACAGAAAACTAAAAGCATATTGCCGTAGCTAGAGTTGATATGAAATAGACCGTTATACTTGATAACTGGAGTCTTTAAAATCGACATTAATTCCATGACTCGGACATCCTGCTTATTTCATCTCTCATTTGGTTCCTATGCTCAAAAGTTGTGGACATATATATATTTTGTACGTTGCTGTTCACCTTCAATAATGATAAAAAGGAGTAAATACTTCATGTGTATGCTAAAATGGTCTTGCGCAAAAGAGAAATAGTGGAATGATATAATTAAAAAAGCAAAGCCCACAATAAAGTGCACGGGACCAGCTATGTCTAGAGTTTGCATCTTCTTTGAGAAGTATGAAAAGAAAAATTATTCTTACAGAATATTGTACAAAAGCAATAAAGTATCAAGTGCACCTGCTACGAAGAATGAGAACTATAAAGCAGTGGATGTACCCACGATTGCAATTTAACAGAGAGATGGCTCGTTCTTTGACTTGTGCCGCTACATATGCTCAAAAGTCAGTGTGCAACAGCACATCCCTCACTTTTTATTGATTATATAGCAACAAGCAATTTCCGTGATGGGTATATTCGAGTGATGAAAGCAGCTACAAAGATTGTGATTTCATAATTCACGACGCAAAGGGAGCAAGACATGACCTGTTCTTGCAGAAATAGGTTGGTAAAAAGCAGAGAGTGTACAGATTAGCTCATAGGAAATGATTCGTAGGCTAAGAGCCCCATATACAGCTTGCTAATGAGAGATCTCATAACATGGTAAATTATGACTTACAGCAAGTTTAATCACAAGAACTCAGTCTCCAGTAAAAGAAGTCTTGTTCCGGCAGAGATTGAAGACCTGATTGAGTCTACAGCAAACATAAATGGAGCCTCTGATGAAGCTGTCTAGCTACCATATAGTTAGTGGTCAGGCACACAACAATTTCGAGGATAAAAAGTTCAACTGAGCTGAAGCTCATTACAGGCAACTTTGGCATCTTCTTCTGCCCACATTCTCACTCAAAATAAATATTTCAAAGCATTTTTGGGGGAGAGTGGTTAACATTACTACTAATAATCTAAGCATCCTTGAATTCACAATGGTTGCAAGTTTTGGAAAAGGTTGATGACAATCCCTGTAAAACCATCTTACATGTTATGGTCTGAAGTGGTTCATCAAGCGAAGCATTCAAGTTGTGGTCCTTATGCTAAAGTTATGTATAAATAATAACTAGCACTTGGAGAAATTGGAAGGGCACAGAGCCAGCCCAATATATTTCTAGACTCACTCCCACAATTCAATAAATGGATAAGGGACAATAAGTTCGAAGTCAAATTCTTCTATACAACAAATTTTGTTAGTTTTAGAATATTTCAGATGAGCAATAAAGAAGAACTACAACAAGGGAAAATCCCAGTTAATCTTCATGATTGCTGAATTTTGTTAATCTAGGGGCTTTTATGGTATTTCAACCTATTATTATGAGGATGCAATGGTAACTTTCGTGTGTTGACTTGGCCAACTATAATGACTAAGCATCCACGTAATATTACTGATTGCTGTTTGGGGTTAACGCCATATGACAGCCGTTTGTTAACGTCAAGTCTTCACTGTCAAACACTTAACTCTCTCTATCTCCTTTGTATTTTCTCTCTCCTTTGTATTTGGTCAATCATGTATTTGTTATCACAGGAAACTAGTGAAATTCATCTCCAACTCCAAATCAAGAAATGTTAGAGCACCGACTACCGACTATGTTTTTGCAAATTATTGGAACACACAATTACAATGGGACTATACCAATTGGTTAATAGGAGGTGTACAATTATTGAGACAACTAAGGGGAAATCAACGTGGATTAAGTCATAGTAAGTTGCAAAAGTTATATCCTCAGTTTTAACAATGAATATGGAATAATGCAGTTTCATCTCTGATTTGAACTGTAAATATTGAAATTGTTGAAAGTTTTTTAAATTTTATTTTTTTTGGATTTGCATGCGGCTTGATTGGGTATTTTGTAAGGAGCTCATAAATTTATTTGACCACTATAATATACAATAAGATAATCACCGGATTCAGCATATCGAACTGGCTTGATTGATTTTTTGTAAGGAGTGTTTTTTTTTCTTTTTTTTTTGTCTTGTTTTTATGGGTTGCTCTAAGAATGGTGGATTGTTTTTGTGGGGTGGATCCGTGGGGATGATTGATTATTTTGGGATTTTGTTCTTTATTTTTTGACTGGTTAAATAGGTGTGGTAAAATTAATTTTGTTTTAAGTTATAGTGTTATACAGTACTATTAATGAAATTTGTATGTATATGTGTTCTCAAAAAAAAAAAAAATTTGTATGTATATTGCCGTGTTCAAGCAAAGAAGAATGAGGTCAGTTTTTCTCTTAAATTTCGCCTAATTTTCTTCACTCAATCTATCCAATGCATTTCCTTTTTTTATTAATAACTTGCTTTTCTTATTAGTTTGTTTTTAATTATGTATTCTTTTCAATTTTTTTACATTGTGTAGTTTTTATGATTAATTCTTTGATTTTTATAATACCAGATTTGATCCAAGGACATCTCAAATGAAGAGACCAAATATGGAGCACTCAAGTCATACTGATTGTAATTATAATTGTAAATATGCAATAAGTGATTAAGTGTATACATTTATTGTTGGAATTTCAAAGAGTTGATTTTGTTGATATACTCGTATTAGTTATTTCTACTTTTTTTAGTCTATAATTACCATTTTTCCGCCATAGGAATGAAGCGTATAAATTCAAATTTCAAAATTAAAATAAGAACAACATGATAATATTAAAGTAGATTTTTAAACAAAAAACAATAAGGATAGGACACCTGTTCACCTCTTGTAAGACATAAGAGGTTTGTTAAATACAACTAAACAGATTCTAACATTTCAAAATATCCCTTTCCCTTAACAAATACTCCCTTCGTTTTCTTAATACTTGCTCTATTTCTCCATGCGCGGAGTTTTAGGAGAAATTGGATAAAGGCTCTATTTGGTAAACAACTTATTTGAGCAAAATTAACTTCTTTGACCAACATTAACTTACTGACTATTAAATAAGCTAATTTAACGCGTTTGATGGGAAGCTTATTTAAAGAGGTTATTCCAATAAATAAGCTCTTTTTGAAAAAGCTCTTTTTATGAGCCTTTTCAATTAACTTATTCATTAATTTATGGTGAAATGACACTTATACCCCCATTTAATTTAAATTCTTACCTAAACTACCTACCCTACAATTAGCTTATTGGTCATTTCACATATTCAAATAACTTTTAATTATCAGCTATTTACCAAACACTATTATAAAAGACAAAAATTTTTTTAAAAAAAAACCGGATTTACATTAGTATATTGCGCGGCGGTTTGAATAAGGAATTAAAAGGTTTCCTTGTCTTTGGTCACACGTGCCACTACCACCTCATTAGATTTTTTTAACTTGCATTACTTTTTTAAGTAATACTGTAGTATGTTATTTCCTCTCTCTTCTTATTTTCACTTCTCTCCTCTACTCAGGCTTTTCAATTTCTCTTCTGCCATTGTTTCAACTTTCTTCCATTGATTTATTGGTTTTTTATATCTCATATACTACGAGTAATATTTTGCATTTTGCGTAATATATTATTCTTTAACTGTTTATTATTTGTGTTTTTTTTTCTAGTGAATGTCTTGCAAATACTCCAATGAATAAGAAGAGGATTAATCAATCTTCTGATGAAAATATGGGTTAATTTTGAAAAAAATATGGGTTACTTTCGAAAAAAAATCCGGGTGAGTGTAGACACCCATTTGTGTCTCCCCAAAACCAAACCCAGTGATGAATATCTTTCGCGTCGAATCATAATCGAATGAAGTGAAATTGTGAAAAGTCTAATGTTGCAGTTAGTTTTATAAAAAATCTTTCTTTCTGTTTTCAAAAACCTACTCTATTTTATGAAAATAGTGAATCCAATTTAGTTTTGTCCATGACAAAGGTCCAATAATGGTTTAGTTGGATGGGGCTCGAAGAGAGCTTTCCAACGATATATTATAAGCCCAATTCCGATGAATAATGAGAAAGTTATGGCTAAAATACTAAATTGGGCCCGGTTTGGTTCTTATATGCGGCCCAATGATCTAGAGGAGGGTCTATTATGAATTATCAATTCTAATGGAATTAGGATTGATTATAGTCTTCTAGAATCTTCTTTTAAATCCTAATGGGATTAGGATTGATAACTATGTTTTATGAGTTTTATTTGAAATAAAAGAAGTGTTTTATATGAAAATACATTTTTATCCTTCGTACGGATTTTACGACTTAATTTTATCGAGAAATAGATTCCGCGTTGAAAACGCGTGGAAAACCTTCTGCATCGCCAAACGACAGGTTCGTCGCCTGGCGACGAGGCCTGTTGATTTGGGTATTTTATACCCGGCCAGGTGGCCCAATCAGAAAGTGCCACGTGTCCTCCATATAGGTGCCATTTGGACCTATGGAATGATGACACGTGGAGGGTGGACTCTTCTCCGTCCTACGTGGACTGAAGGTCCAGCAGGGACCATTCAGGTGGCGACACGTGTCACACTAAAAGTGCTTCAAAATCCATTGGGCACAGTGACACGTGTCACTCAGGCATTGGCCCTGGGATGGCGGCCTTCTAAGGCCCAAATCCCGAGGCACCGCAAAACGGCGTGACCTAATTCCTAGGTCACCAGATCCTAGGAAGGCACACTTTTCAAAAGGACCCTATAAATAGGGACATTATGTCATTTATGACGAGACAGAAAAAGAGAGAGAATTTTGCACACGCAATACGAGACAATACGTCACTTATCTCACTTTACCTGAGCTTGGAATCCAAGCAGATAACTTTACTTCCGCACGTTTTACCTCTGAACGTTTACTGACTTAATCTTCGGAGGTGGACCACCGACCATCCGGCGGTCCGTTTGCTTTGCAGGTACAGGCATCCTCAGTTGAATCCAGTTTCAGTGTTGTAACTCTCCCGAGGGACAAAAACCCCGAAACATTTGGCGCCGTCTGTGGGGAGAGTACCTCTGAAATGGCTTCACAAGAACCTGTACCAAATCCAGAGGCCATTCGGCCTCCAAATGATGTACTGGTCCAAACGGACCATGACTCAGGTGACGACGCTGATGTCGAAACCTATGTGGATCCAAATGGATCCCTCATCTCTAAACGCATCCGCAGTAAGGAACGGCGAGAGCGTCCCCATGTTCAGGCAGGACCAAGCAAAACTGCTGGTCAGCCAAAGAATCCCTCGGGGCGGCCGGTTGATCCTTCCCAGGCGGCAGGATCAACTCCCGTCACTCGGGATGAGCTAATGTCACTCCTGAGCAGCCTCAGGGGTGAAATCAAGCAGCTCGCCTCTAAGAAGTCGCCTGCCCCTAGAAAGGAGCAGTCGGCCAAGAAGCCAGCCCAAGCTGGCAAACAGAAGTCGGTCAGGGACCGTCAGCCGACTCCTCATCCTGCCCCTAAGGAGAAGGCCCGACCCCAATTTGATCTCACTCGGCTCCGTTTCCCAGAAACGAGCACAAGAAAGCCCATCCGGCATGTACAGCCGGATGGCAGCAAGAAGACGTTATCTGACGCTCGGCAATACATTGAGGAGAGGAGAACCCAGCAATCAGAGTCGGCTTCAACGTCGACTTATCATGATAGCTTTCGGAGTACTTCTGTGAGGTGTTCCCAGTCTGTACATGAGACCCCAGCAAGCAGCCAAAGGGTTCAGTCTGGGCCGCATGTAATTCAGTCCGCCCAGTACATTGCACAGCCATTGTACCAGGCGCCAGTTGTACCTTACATGCAACCTACCCTCTATGGAGGACAGGCGGCATACGGCTATCAGCCGATGGGCTGGCAGCTTAGGCTGCAACACCTTGGAGATCAACCCTCTACTTTCTCCAGGGAAATAACTTAAGCCCAAAAATTTTGATCAAATTATTGGTTGGATAGGCCTTGAAACAAGCTTTCCAACCATATATCATAAGCCCAATTCTAATTTAAAACAAAAAAGATATGAGCAAAACACTAAACTCGGCCCAAAACCGACACCCTTCTACTAAAAAGGCCATATCGTATAATATACAAATGATTTTGACCTGATTTTAATTGGGTTGGAAAGTATACGTGATAATATTTCCAATGATATATTATATGCTTTATTCCAAGTTACGGATCAAAAGTTATGATAATTTTAAAAACACATAAAAAACTGGAATTGCCGCGCAGTAGCAAAATTGCCAGGATGCGGCAATATCTGACGTGGAACGGCATATAGTACCGTGTCACGGCAATCTGTACGGTGTTGCGGTACATATACCATGACACGGTGTTTTTCCCACGTCATTATCGCATTTTCACGCGCGCTTATTTTAGAGGAAGGTAATGGAATAAGAGGCAGAAATAGGATGGGGGGTGCCTTGCTCAGAAGGAACGGTACCATCCTATTCGCCGGCAAAAAAACCCTTATACTATAAAAATGATCTTCATCTTCGGCAAATTGGCATCGTCTTCGGCTTTGGCATCGAGGTACAGTGTTCTATTCTAATAAGAAAAAATGACAAGACAGAAAGGTGTCGGTAGAGTTGACCCCTTGCCAAAAGAAAAATAGAACGTTAACTCAAGCAAAAAAATAGAAAAAAACACAATGAAAAAAAAACCACTGTATTAGAGAGTTTCTTCTATTGGAAATTCGGAAAAGCCCAGGACAACTAACACACGGTATACTATACCGTGCCATGTTGGACTTTTCCGTGTCGCGGTACACATACCGTGATACATGATTTTTTCGTGTTTTCTCCACATAATTCTTCACGCGCTTTTATCCTTTGTAGGTTAAATTTGCCCCGCGTCACACCAATTTTCCCCGCGTAACGAGAATCCTTGCCGTGTCGCGGCACGCTTTTGCCGTGTCACGGCGCATTTTGCTGTGTCGCGGTGTTATGTTTGGGGTTTTTATTGATGGGTGTCATAAATGGCACCCATTTGATGAGCATTTAGGTTGTTTTCACCTTCTTTTCATGGCTTTCATGCTTAATAAATGTTTAGTTTTATGCATTTGGTCTTGGTTTTACCTTTCCTCTCTTATTCTTTTATGCATTTTGTTTGTTTTTCTACTCTTTTCTCCTTTATTTGCTCTATTTTCGTGGTTGTAGGTATTATACGACGTTCGGGTCTTGATATTGGAGAATTACTAAGGTGGGAGATGCTTTTGGAGCAAGCTCATGGCAATTGGAAAGCTCAAGATCCAAGGAAGTGGATTCTCCAAGTTCTAGCTCTTGCGCTCTCAAGCCGTGCTCTCATGAAGATGGGGTGTTGAACCCACAATCAAGTTTTTTTGGGACTGCCTCTCTTAGTGTTTATCATCATCATAATCGTGCGAACTTAGCAAACGTACGAAGCCACGAAAAGATCGAAGAAACCCAAAGATGCGCGAGCGCGCAAGGCACGAACGCGGGAGCGCCACCAGCATGCGCGGGCGCGCCACCCCTGCAGCACGGGCGCGCCACCCCTGCAGAACGACTGCGCCACCTCTACATTACGGGCGCGCTACCCCTGTAGAACGGGGGCGCCTCCCCTGCAGCACGGGCGCACCTTCTTGGGTATTTGTTTGCTCGGTTTTTGTTTTCGCGCCTCTATAAATACCTTTGTAAACCCGATTTTTGGGGCATGATTAGAATAAGCTTCATTTCACATTTTTGATCATATTCTTAGCTTAGTTGAGAGCTTCTCTCTCTAGTTTTAGGGTAAGTTTAGGAGTAGATTTTAGAGAGAGAAAGTAAGGAATTTCAACAGTGATTGAGAGGTTGAAGATTCAATGGTGACAATGGTGTTGAAGATCTTCTCTATTATCAATGAGCATTCTTAACTCTACCTCATTTCATTGCTTTGTTTAATATTCAAGTTTGTTAGATTTGATTTTGATGTTTGATTGTTGACTAGTGTAATTGTTCTTCATATATTGTTGATTCATGATTTCTTTAGTTGTTAGTTGATAAGATGATGATGTTAGAGTAGTTGTTTGCTAGGAATTGGGTGAAACTTGTATGATTGATTGATTGTGCTAAATTTGGGGATTGTGTTTATTAATTGTTGAGATTAAAGTGATTAATGTAAGTCTGCATGTGTGTAATTCGATTAGGCCTTGAGAATTATGCTAGATTGCATTGTAGTTTCTAATGATACGTACCATTGATTTAGGAATTGCAATTGTCGATTGAGCTTGATTAGTGATGCTCCTAGTTAGAGTCTCTCGTAGTTGGCGCTAGTTTGACCTTTAGGAGATAGCTTGTTGACTCTTTTGATTGAGCTTGCCATTAGTCTTCACAACCATTGATTTGCATATTGTTACCGAGTTGCTACAATTGTCATGATTACTTGTTGGTCCTCGTTCCTAGTGTTTATTTGTTTGGTTTCTTTATTTGTTAGTTGTTAGTGTTCTTTCTTTATCTTTGTTTTTGACCTAGCTTAGACATATAATTGAGAACGCTTGAACATTACCGTTCCTTTGGGTTCGATCCTTGACTTAGGTCTATACTTGTATATAGGTTTGTTACGTGATTATAAATTTTGTTTGACCGAGGGAGGATTAGTTTCGACGACCTAGTTACACCCTCGTCATTTATCTTTTTAGGGTTCTGTGTGTTCCCTCTGCTCATTTTTCCTATAAATATGACCCTCCTTTCTGCAGTTTGGGGCACCAAATCCTGCTCTCTTCCTCTCTTTTACACTAAAAATTATTCTCTTCTCTCTCTCTCTCTCTCATTTTCTAATCCTTAAACCTATATTCTTAATTACACCATTCTTCCCTTAAGCACTCTAAGGAGTCCATACGACACCTGAGGTTCCGTCCTTAAACCAAGGTGTGAAAGGTACACATAACTGAGGGTTTGGACCAAATTAAATCTACATTTATTTAATTTAATTGTCATTTAATTTATATTTTTTTATTGAAGTTACTAACAATATATTCATGATGTAGCAATTTAAAGGAGCGCGCGGAATGTGAGTAATTAATTAATTAATTAATTTAATTACTTATTTTATTTTAATATTGCTAGTATCATGATTAGGGTTATTATTATTATTTTATTTGACTAATGTTATTATGGTTAAATTTCTTAAAATATGAATGTTTATTCTATTATTATTTATTGATCACCCTATTGCATGTTAAAGGGAATATGTCATTGAAAATCACACCTATTAAGATAATTTGGACAACCAGTTTAGGTTTTTTTTTAATCTTATTGTTTAATAAAGTGATCACAAATATTTTAGAATTATATGTTTAATTAATATTCAACCAGTTTATCTTAATAATAGTTTGGAGCAAATTGAATCTTTGTTTGCATGCCTTTAAGATCGCAGGAATCACTTTTCACTATAAGAATTGAGTAGAGGCCAATACGGGCAAATGTGACTCCGTGACTCACTTCGTACCATCATCCCCCATCCTCCTTTCGTGATTTCGAACCATATGGAGTTAGTAATCTCATGGATTAATATCAATTAAAAATTTAAAACATTTATTTGGATGCCTCGTACCTCTTTCTAATAACTAAATACACACGTTAGTAACTTCAAGGAAAATAATAAACAAAACAATTAAATTAAGTAATTGGAATAGAGAATTAACAAAGTTTAGACTAGATTTGGGTCTAAACCCTCAGAAATATCAAACCTTTCACGTCTAGGGCGAAGACAACTAAATACTTAGCTAGGTGTGTCTAGTGCTAATTGATAGAGATAAGATAGGTCGTTAAGCTAACACCCTAACCAAATTAATCATTTATAAAGCCTAAACCTACACTAAACTAGTTAGTGGCAAGTAAAGGGTCGAACCACTAGGGAAGCACGCTAATTCAACATCAAATATCACTAATGCAAGAGTGAAAAGGGGATTGTTTTGTTGGTTTTGTTGAGTAGAACACTAAAACTACAAGTAAGCAAGAAAATGATGATTAAAATCAATAGAAAATGACGCTAGGGGTTTGGGGGTTTCAAACATGATTAGAAAGAGGTGAACAATGATAGTTATCATGATGAACACGCCAAAGAACACAAGATTCTACCTAAACAATTCATTCTCATGCAATAGTCTAGGCAAATCAATGAAAGAAGTCTATGCTAATTAGGATCATTCTCATGCATCCTATTAGACACAAGCAAATCAAGAGAATAAAGAAGCACAATACATGAAACTCCATTTTAACAACTCATTCTCATGCAATCATTAAAATAGAGGTGATCTTAATCTAGTTCAAATCATTTTCATGCATTTAAACTAGAAGGCAATCAAATAAAGTGCAACAATAATCTCAAGCCATTAAAAATCATGTCTTTCATCAATTTAAGGCATGTAATCAATCCAACTATCATCATTCATCCACCATTAAATGCATATCTTCCACCCCCTTCCCTTAGCTAAGAGTTTAGCCTAGAGAAGGGAGATTAAACATAATATCAAAACTAGAAATAAACACAAGAAACTCAAAACAAAACATGATTGAAATATATGAAATCAATAATAACTAGATAAACTAATAAGATGGACAAAAATAAGTAACAATAAAACAAATAAATAATATTAAAGGAAAGGAGAAGAGATTACTAAAGAAAGGATTGAAGAAAGATGAAAACTTGGATACTTGCTTGATTGATGGAAGATTAAAGCTTGAGCAAAGTTGAATACAATAAAGGAAGCTTGAATAATAATCTATTTTCTCTCTCTAGATTAGGCTAATGTTCTATGGAATTAGTACTAAGTATCTCCCTATTACAAAGAGTCCTGTCTATATATATGTGGCTCCCCCAAAAGAAAGAGACTTGGACAACAAGACGCAAATAAATCGGAAACCCAGCCATGCGCGCCCGCACAGATGAGCTGCGCGCCCGCACAGAATGTGTGTTCGCCCTCTCAGCGTAGTGCGCGACCGCAACTTTGAGGGTACGGGGGAAAATGAGCGCGCCCGCCCATTAGTCCTGCGCGCCCGCGCATCAGGTGTGTGCGCCCGCACACAAGTCGCGCATAAGGTCGCGCAAAATCTCTGGTTAGGCTTTGTTTCTTCAGTCTGGCTGTGCGGGTTCAAACATGGCTGCGTGCCCGCACGGCCTCACATGTGCGCCCGCACAGAAGCCGCACAGTACCCCGCGCACAACAGTTAGCTTGGCTTCTTGATATCCTCTTTCTTTCGGCACATAATACCTACAAGACCAAAGCATGGAAATCAAAATATAAACAAAGCGAGAAGACTAAGAGAAGGGAAGATAAGGGAGATAAGGAAAGAGGAAGCAAAACTAAGTAAAAATGCTTAGAAAAAGGGCCAAACAAGCGCAAATGAGGGGAGAATCCTTAGAGAAAAAGGATAAAAGAGTGGCATAAATGCCACTCATCAAAATCCCCCACACTTGCCTCTTGCTTGTCCTCAAGCAATGAAAACCGGAACGAAAAAGACAAACACAACAAACATAACATGACAAGGTTTTCGCAAAACCAATCAAACCTCTAGGTAATGGAATGCTCAATTTGGGCTCATTTGCAAATAAATGCACCAAAGAAAATTTATCTTTCTCAATTCAAGGAGGGAAAACACGTTCCAAGATGCTTAAGGTTGAAAAGACAAACCTAAGCTAAGCGTAGAGAACTAATGATTTCATTCTCCGCCCTGGCCCCAACCAAGACGGTCCGCGTTCTCTCCACTAGCTTCAATTCATCCCCTAGCTAGCTCCTCATGGTTCCTTGAGGGAACCGGAAAAAGAAAATTTTATGTGGAGTCATAAGGTCATCCCGACATCTCAACTATGCATACTCTCTCCATAGGGTTGAAATCTATCTCCCTCCACCGTCCTTTGACCACGCCCTTCTAGAATCCAAGGGTCTTAAGTAGGGTTGTAATGTCATGGCTTGGGGTTATGGTTGGGAAACAATTTGAAAATTTTGGTGGCAATTCCTAAGTGAAGCGTAAGAGTGGCCATCTCTCAAGAACATCCTAAGAATTGAACCTATTCTTCAAACTTACAACCTTTCGAAACAAACCCACCACATTACTTCAATCTTTTTCATTTTTTTTATGCTTGGTTTTCATGAGTTTCAAGTCCTTTCAACTTTCTTGCCAAGCCTTTTTGTGTACTCTTTTCATGAATAGCCTTTCAAAACCTTATTTGAATCAAATTACGCAACTTTCTTGCTCAATTTCAACATTATCAAACTCGAACCTCACAAGCCAATGCTTCACTAACTACAAGGGTTGGTAGAACATAGGCCGATAGGTTTGTAATATGGCTAAGTCAAGAATGGGTAAATAAGGCTCAAATTGGTTAGCAAGAGGGTGAATGTAAAAATGAAAACCAAATTTGTAACAAAACACAAAGAAAACAAAGAAAAATGAGAAGAAAAGCCCTCTTCCTCCTCTAGAGTTATATGGTCACGATCTTTGGGAGCTAGACGCCAACACAAAGATAAAGACATGCATAGTTGAGGATCCTAAGTGCCGCTCACAAGAATGATGAAGGCTAGAACAAATGACGCTCACACGGGATAAGAAATATAGAAAATACTAACCAAAGGAATCCTATCAACCATAGAGAGCAACACCATCTTACCACTTTCCCGTGAACTAGGGGTTCAAACGTCCTCAAAAGTTCTAAACCGGGCTACCTTAGCTTACAATGTGTCTAACTCAACCCAAAGCATTCTCAAACCGTGCAAACCCTCATCAATTAGGAAGATAAGCATTCAAAGACACATCAAGGCAAACCAATCCAAAAGAGTGAGCAAATTACACATCAAAACTCATTTTAAATTGTCAAAATTATGCTTGTAACACAAAAAGGGGAAAATAAAACAAAAGAAAGAGGAAGAAATCAAAAGGGTTCACATACGAGGCATATAATTCAATTAAATCCCAATCGTCATACAAGTGATCGTTCGATAACAACATCAACGATCCCATGTTCCGTAGAACCAAAAGCAAACATCCTCGAACCATTCAACTTCTTCCTAAGCTAAACCTAAGCTAAACACCCAAGGAAAAAGAAAATAAAATAGAGGAAAGGTCTCACCAAATGCCGCTTGAAATGAAGACAAGATAAATTATGCAATCTCACCTAGGGGGGCTCGAATTGCCCTTTGACTTCCTTTATCTTCATTTCCAAGCTTCAAAAGAAAGCCAAAATGAAAGAAACGACCGAGATGAAACAAAAATAAAATAAAAAGTTAAAAATCAAAGAAAGAAACTAAGAATTTAAACAAATTGAAGAGATAGAAATAAAATAAAACAAACTAAAAGAAATTTGGATTAAGGGAAGTTTGGATTATCGGGAATTTGGATTTTTCCTCATGGGAGCACCATCACCTACACAAACACTTGAAAATTCATTATCAAAAACTTATCAAAATCACCTAGGGACATAATCGTCACAATAAAGCAGATAAATCAACATCAAAACATGATAAAGCCAACCGAACCATGAGAGCTCTACCACCTACAATGAAATCCCCTCCACCCGGGGAACACCGTGGGCGTGGGAGGAGGGCCCTTGCCAATAGGGCCAAGTAGGTTGTTATCCCTGCCACCCAGGGACCGACCCTTGTTGGGGTGGCCAATAGGGGTAGTGAACCGGGGGGGTGACCTCACCCCTATCCACGGCCGCACCATAAAGAGCTTGGGTTTGCAAAAAAATACCATGCTGGTTCTCCATTATGCTTTGCATGCCAAGTTCCATGCTCATCATTTGTTGTTCAAGGCTACTCATGCCTTGATGATGTTGCTGATGATGATGTTTTTGTTGTTGTTGTTGTTGTTGTTGTTGTTGCTGCTTCTGCTGTTGCTGTTGTTGTTGTTGCTGTTGTTGTTGTTGCTGTTGTTGTTGCTGTTGTTGTTGTTGCTGTTGTTGTTGCTGTTGTTGTTGTTGCTGTTGTTGTTGTTGTTGTTGTTGCTGTTGTTGTTGCTGTTGTTGTTGTTGTTGTTGTTGTTGTTGTTGCTGTTGTTGTTGTTGCTGTTGGCCGACTTCCATATTCCTTAAGCCACCCAGAAGAGTTGGTAGCACACCATTATCTCGCAGAATCTTCCATACATTCCTTGCATTCCGCTCTAGGGATGTACGGCTGGGGTATGACAAGATACAATGGTGCTCTCTGTCAACTATCCAGGCATGAAAATTATTGGCATCTGAAGTTCCTTGGAGGAACCCCGACCGTCTCATCTGCCGTATGTCGATGAATAGTTATTTGTCGGCCCCAAATTGAGTGCACGAGGGGAAGAAGCGTTCATAGTTAAGCTTCTTCGCAATCCTTGTAATCATTCCACCGAGGGCAATTTCTCCTGTCTTGTGGCCCGACTTGATTGCCTCGCAGCACAAGACGAACCAGTACCCCATATTGAGCCGCCCTTTCAATTCCTCCCTAGTGGAAACCCACAAAGTAAATAGCTCCTCATGCGAGAGCTTGCTCAAGTCCTGCTTGCTAAACACCGCAAACCCCAGAATGCGGTGTAGAATACGGAGCACAGGGTGGATAATATGGTTGGCCACCGAATACCTGGTGTTGAACTCTTTAAAGTCGGTAATCGTTTGCCACCATCTAAATGCATCGTACTCAGGGAACATGCTCAACGAAAGGGCAAGGAGGTCCGCCTCGGGGTTCAAATCCAACAATACATTAAGATCACTCAGAGTCATAGAGTGCCGGTTGTTGAACAATTGAAAGGAAATTTGGAAGTCGTTCCCAAGAGGCTCTTTTTCAAAAGAGGCCAAGAATTCGAAGGTTGGCTCCTTATAAGTTCAGTATTGATGTTTGATGAACTCACTCATCCCCAAGTTATCAAGGAGCGACCTTATATCGTCGTCAATCCCTAAAGCTCTCATGGAGCGTTGATCATAGTGTCGTGAGGGATTTAACTTTCGTCCGTGAAGGTCGTTTAAGAACGTAGCATGGACCTTGTTCGAAAATCTCAATTATGTTTAACCAATACAAAAAACCCAACCAAAAGGAGAACTACCTTCGAACTTAACCAACAATTGGAAAACAACAACAAAAACACAAGTCTCAACAATCTGCAAAAGGGTTAGTGCTAACAACTAACCATACAAATATAACGCCTAAGACAACAAGAATCAACAACAAAGCAGTCAATCAAAACACATTATGATAGCAAGCAATTCTCATGAAATTAGTTGCATTATCAACAATACAAACACCAAATTTCTCAACTTAATTTCATGAAAATGGCTTCCAAAACAATAGTATTAACAACAATGTCCCCAAAATCACCAAATTTCACACTAATAACCAACAAATCCCTCACAAAGAAAACCAAAATCACATGCAATTCACTCAAGCTAATTCATGTTTAATAACTAAAATTTTTGCATAATTAAGTGAAATTAAGTAATAAAATAGCAAAATTTAGAGTTATACCACTTTGTAGAAGCTTGAACACCACTAAGAGCCTCCAAGAACACCACCTTCAATGGAGCTTGCAAACCATGAAAATGGGGGATTTTTGGGTATTTTGGAGAGAGAAAGTGGGTGAATTTGTGAGTAGAGTGAAAGTTTTTGATGGATTTGAAAGAAAATCAATGGAATTTGTGAAAAATGGGTGAAATTTAAAGGTTAGGGTTTGGGTTTGTGAGGAGAGAGAAGAGAGCATGAAAATTGGGTTTCGATAATATGAGAATGAAATCTGGAAGAAGAGGGTTAAAACCCGATTTTCCTGCTCTGCGCGCCCGCACAGGTGAGCTGCGCGCCCGCACAGAGGTCGCACACTAGGTCGCGCAAACTCTCTGTCTCGAACCTCAACTTTTGATTAAATCTATGCGGGTTCTGACAGTGAACGCGCGCCCTCACAGAAACCATGCGCGCCCGCACATAGGTTGCACATCAAGTCGTGCAAACTTTCTGCCTCGAGCTTCAATTTGTGAATAAATCTGTGCGGGTTCTGACAATGCCTGCGCGCCCGCACAGGTCACACTGCCAGCCCGCATAGATGGTGCGCACAGGGTCGCACAGAGTAATTTCGATTTATCCTCACATCTTCGAAATAGAAAATCCTTGTTCCTTCATCATCCAAACACCTATTAACCAAAAAGGTGAAAAAATAATCAGATTCAAATTCAAATTCAAAAAGGAGAAAGTGAAATCGGAATATTCTAAATAAAAGTTTAGAAAGGAGTTAGAAACTCGGGTTGCCTCCCGAGAAGCGCTTCTTTATGAGGTCACTAGCTTGACCATAAGAAAAATCCTTTAAGTGGGAGGCTTGGGATCCAAAGGATCAAGCAATATAAATTCGATGATACCAACTTCTTCCTTGCAAAAGTAATGCTTTAGACGATGACCATTAACCATGAACTTGTTACCATCTGCATCTAACTCAAAGGAGCCATAAGGAGTAGTCTTTGATATCACAAAAGGACCCGACCACTTTGACTTGAGTTTACCCGGAAACAAACAAAGCCTTGAGTTGAAAAGCAAAACCTTGTCTCCAACCTTAAAGTTCTTGTTTCGAATATGTTAGTCATGCCACTTTTTGGTCTTCTCCTTGTATAACCTTGAGCTCTCATAAGCATCATCCCTAAGCTCTTCAAGTTCATTGACTTCAAGAATATCTTCTCACCGACCAAAGACAAATCCATATTAAGCTCCTTGATAGCCCACCAAGCCTTGTATTCCAATTCAACCGGCAAGTGACAAGCCTTTCCATAGACCAACCTATAGGGGGTCGTGCCGATTGGAGTCTTGTACGCCGTCCTTAGAGCCCATAGCGTGTCATCAAGTTTGAGAGACCAATCTTTCCTTGATTTGTTCACCATCCTTTCAAGAAATTTTTTGATTTCACGATTCGAGACCTCCACTTGTCCTTGAGTTTGAGGGGTGTAAGGTAATCCAACCTTGTGATGAACGCCATATCTCTTGAGAAGAGCTTCAAATTGCTTTTTGGCGAAATGAGAGCCTCCATCACTAATTAGCACCCTTGGAACTCAAAACCTAGGAAAGATGATCTTCTTTAGGAGCTTAAGCACAAACTTGTGATCATTGGTAGGTGAGGGTATGGCTTTAATCCATTTTGTCACATAATCGACCGCTACCAAGATATATAGATTCCCACAAGAAGAAACGAAAGGTCCCATGAAATCTACCCCCCAAACATCAAAGGGTTCCACTTCTAGAATACTTTGTTGGGGCATTTCGTCCCTCTTGGTAATGCCTACGCTCCTTTGAAATCTATCACATTGCGCAACGAATTGGCGGGCGTCTCTATGAATTGTCGGCCACCACAATAAGGATTGAGAGATTTTTGCCACTGTTTTGTGAACACCACCATGTCCTACACATGGTAGTGAGTGGCAATGCTCAAGAACACCTTGAATTTCATGATCTGAAACTCACTTCTGATAAAGGCCATCTCCACATTGCTTGAATAGGTACGGGTCATTCCAAAAGTATCTTCTCACCTCCTTGAAAAACTTCTTCTTTTGTTGAGAAGAGTACTCCGGGGGAACGACTCCACACGCAAGATAGTTGGCTATATCCGCGTACCAAGGGGTAGAAGTTGACATCAAAGCCATGAGAGCCTCGAATCCTATCTCATCATTAATCGGTACATCCTCCTTGTTCTCAAATGGTAGCCTAGACAAATGATCCGCTACACAGTTCTCCGCTCCCTTCTTGTCCCTCATTTCCATCTGAAAGTCTTGGAGAGAGAGAACCCAACAGATCAAGCGAGGCTTTACTTCTTTCTTGGTCATGAGATACCGCACCGCGATGTGATCCGTGTACATGATAACTTTTGAGCATATGAGATAGGACCGAAACTTATCGAATGCAAACACTACCGCTAACATCTCTTTCTCCGTTGTTGTGTAATTCCTTTGAGCCTCATCTAGAGTCCGACTTGAGTAGTAGATTACACATGATTTTCCTTGTTTCTTTTGACCAAGAACGGCACCTACTGCAAAGTCACTAGAATCGCACATTAGCTCAAAAGGCAAGCTCCAATCCAGAGCTTGCACAACGGGAGAAGAAATGAGAGCTTCCTTGAGCTTACGAAACGCCTCAAGGAAAGCCTCATTAAAGTAAAAAACAACCTCTTTTTTGAGTAATTCGGTCAAGGGTTTGGCAATTGAAGAAAAATCTTTGATAAACCTCCGGTAAAAACCGGCATGCCCAAGAAAAGCCCGTACCCCCGTGATGGAAGTAGGAGGGGGCAACTTTTCAATCACCGAAACCTTGGCCGGATCTACTTCAATGCCATTTTTTGAAACCTTATGGCCAAGGACAATGCCCTCCTCAACCATAAAATGGCACTTTTCCCAATTTAAAACCAAAATCGTCTCTTGACACCTTTTCAAAACTATTTTAAGGTTAAAAAGACAAGTGTCAAAAGACGAGCCACCAACACTAAAATCATCCATGAAAACCTCAATTTCTTTTTCAAGCATCTCAGAGAAAATGGAAGTCATGCATCTTTGAAAAGTAGAGGGAGCATTGCATAATCCGAATGGCATTCTTCGGTATGCAAATGTCCCATATGGACTTGTGAAAGTAGTTTTCTCTTGATCACTTGGATGGATAGGGATTTGGAAAAATCCGGAATACCCATCCAAGAAACAAAAGAAAGCATGGTTAGAAAGCCTTTCAAGCATTTGGTCCATGAAAGGGAGAGGAAAATGATCTTTCTTGATGTTTTTGTTCAATCTCCTATAATCAATGCACATTCTCCACCCGGTCACCGTCCGGGTGGAGATTTCCTCTCCCTTTTCATCCTTAATTATGGTCATTCCACCCTTCTTTGGAACCACATGAACCGGGCTAACCCATTTGCTATCGGAGATAGCATAGATGATGCCCGCCTCACGTAGTTTCAAGATTTCTTTCTTCACAACCTATTGAAGGTGGGGGTTCAACCTTCTTTGAGGTTCAATGGAGGTGGAATGATCATCTTCAAGATGAATACGATGCATGCATAAAGAAGGGCTAATACCTTTAATATCATCAATGCTATACCCTATCACATCCCTATATTTCCTTAAAACATCAAGAAGTTTTTCCAAATTAAGACCATCTAGGGTAGCATTGACAATAATAGGGTATTTTCCCTCCTTATCAAGAAAAGCATATTTCAAAGAAGGGAGAAGGGGTTTGAGTTCTACCTTGGGAGGAGGCTTAGAACTCTCCTCCAATTTCTCCTCCTTGGACTCAAGCTCGACCTCAACTTGTTGTTCAACTTCCTCCTTTGAGGATTCCTCCATTTCCATGACAAATTCTTTAGCCTTTTGAGAGTGGAACTCTTCTTTGCATGTAAGGGCTTCAATCATTGGATCTTGAGGCCTCATCACGACCCTCCCCAAGCGATCTAGCTCCTCATTTACAACATCAACTTTATAGCATTTTTCAACCGTGGGGGTCTTGAGCAACTTCGAAAATTCAAAGATAATTTTTTCATCGGCCACTTCACAAGTGATGGTGTTGTTCTTGCAATTGATGACCGCCCCCAAAGTTTTAAGAGCTTCACGTCCCAAAATCAAAGGAGTGTTAACATCTTCCTCCATATCCATCACTACAAAGTCACAAGGCACGTAGATGTGTCCCACTTGAATTGGAACATCCTCAAGCTCTCCACAAGGTAATTTCACCGATCGATCGACCAATTGAATTGTCTTCCTTGTAGGGATCATCTCAATATTGAGTTTTTGAGCAATGGATAGAGGGATTAAACTAACACTTGCTCCAAGATCGGCTAAGGCGCCCCTAGCTTCCATGTTCCCAATTTTCACCGGCAAAGTGAAACTTCCCGGGTCTTTTTCCTTCTTGGGCATCTTATGTTGGACAAGAGCACTCACTTGATGTGGAAGGGTGATAAGCTCATCATTGAGCTTCCTCTTGTTGGTGAGAATATCTTTGAGGAACTTGGAATAAGATGGAATTTGTGTCACAACTTCAAGAAAAGGGAGGTTGATATGCAAATTCTTTATGACACTAAGAAATTTTGTGAACTTGTCATTCAACTTCCTCTCCGCAAGCCAACTGGGAAAAGGAACCGGTCCATCAAGATTCCTAGCCTCACTAGGAATTGAAGTTGTCTTCTCATTGTCTATCTTCTTCTTCTCCGAACCTCCTTCTATCTCATCACATTTTTCTTTCTCACCTCCCTTGTTTTCATTCACACTTTCCTCTCCTCCCTTCTTTTCCTCACTATCCCCTTCATTTGGTCCTTCATAGGAATTTCCCGACCTCAATGTGATCGCCTTGCATGTATCGGGTTTTGGATTGTGAGATGGGTTAGGTTGTGGTTGTCCGGGTAGAGTGGATGGTGAACTGAAAGGAGTTCTCTCGGCCAATTGAGCTATTTGTGAATCAACCATCTTGTTGTGAGCTCTTATCTCTTGCATTTGTTGCCCAAAAGATTGCATTTGCGCATGCATGGCTTGGAGGAGTTGAGTTTGAGTTAGCTCCGCTTGAGGTGCTTGTTCTTGATGGTTTCTTTGAGGTGCTTGGGTTTGATTGTTGTATTGGTTGTTCCTTGGATAGCTTCCTCTTGGGTTTTGGGGTTAAGATGGAGGTGGATTTTGATATTGAGGATTGGATTTATAGGAAGGTTGAGCTTGTTGGTTCCATTGTTGAGGTTGAGGTACAAACTCGGGTGGTGGTTGTCTCCAAGCTACTCCACTGCCGCTTCCTTTAAATCCCTCTTGCCTTGTGTTGTATGCCGCTACATGTTCGGAGCTTAAACCTCCACAATAGGATGTATCATGGTTCGTTCCTCCACAATTTTGACAAGAGAAAGAGTTAACTTGAGAAGAGCTTGCTCCACCACTTGAGCTTGCATTCACACTCGTGTTCAATTTGGAAAGCCCTTTTGTTAGTTGATCAATTTGATGTTGTAATTGAGCAACTTTCTCCAATTTGTAAATACCACCTCTCTTTGGAGCGTTTCTTCTTCGGCCCCCCCAAGAGTAATTCTTTGCTACCTCTTCTATTGTGGCTTCAACTTGATTTTGAGGGATCTTGATTAATTAACCACCCGCCCCCACATCCAAATTGGCTCTTGACATGGGCTCCAATCCGTCGTAGAAAAACCGCATGAGCAACCCTTGATTGTACTCATGGTGGGGACATGCTTGCACCAACTCTTTGAATCTCTCCCATTCTTCACCAAGACTTTCATCGACCTCTTGCTCAAATGATGCAATTTTCCTTCTCATTTCGGCGGTCTTCTCTTCGGAGATAAAGCGCTTCAAGAACGCCTTTACAACCTCCCTCCATGTTGTGAGAGAGTTAGGCTTTACTTGCTTTAGCCATTTCTTTGCTCGTCCGGTGAGAGATTGCCGAACAAGGTGCATACGAATGTAGTCTTGACTCACTTCATTGGTTTGCGTCATTGCGCACAATTCAAGGAATCGGTCCAAATGTTCAATAGGGTCCTCACTTGCACTTCCGGAAAATTGCTCCGATTGGACCATTCGAGTATATTGTGGATGGATTGAGAAGTTAGTTTCCGTGACGGGTAGCAAATCCCTCCCGTGAGCTCATAATCCTCCGGATTTCTGAACTCACGAAACAAGACATCATTCTCTTGTCCCGCCATTGATTCGCGTGGTGAACTTGAAGAGTAAGTATCACTCTCACTATCAATTATATCACCAAAACCTCTTCCCTCGTCTTGATAAAGCCTACGGACTTGTCTCAAGGTTCGGTTGATTTCGTGGTCAATTTGATGTGAGGGTGCTCCTTGAGACCTCCTAAGAATTCACCAAATCTAAGCAAACAATTATCAATGACAAGGATGATAAGACAAAAAACACAAAAAGAAAAGAAAGCAAAATGACTCTAACAAAGGCAATAATAGACGCTAAACAAGCCGCTTCCCTGGCAACGACACCAAAATTTGATAGGGATAAGATAGGTCGTTAAGCTAACACCCTAACCAAATTAATCATTTATAAAGCCTAAACCTACACTAAACTAGTTAGTGGCAAGTAAAGGGTCGAACCACTAGGGAAGCACGCTAATTCAACATCAAATATCACTAATGCAAGAGTGAAAAAGGGGATTGTTTTGTTGGTTTTGTTGAGTAGAACACTAAAACGACAAGTAAGCAAGAAAATGATGATTAAAATCAATAGAAAATGACGCTAGGGATTTGGGGGTTTCAAACATGATTAGAAAGAGGGGAACAATGATAGTTATCATGATGAACATGCCAAAGAACACAAGATTCTACCTAAACAATTCATTCTCATGCAATAGTCTAGGCAAATCAATGAAAGAAGTCTATGCTAATTAGGATCATTCTCATGCATCCTATTAGACACAAGCAAATCAAGAGAATAAAGAAGCACAATACATGAAACTCCATTTTAACAACTCATTCTCATGCAATCATTAAAATAGAGGTGATCTTAATCTAGTTCAAATCATTTTCATGCATTTAAACTAGAAGGCAATCAAATAAAGTGCAACAATAATCTCAAGCCATTAAAAATCATGTCTTTCATCAATTTAAGGCATGTAATCAATCCAAATATCATCATTCATCCACCATTAAATGCATATCTTCCACCCCCTTCCCCTAGCTAAGAGTTTAGCCTAGAGAAGGGAGATTAAACATAATATCAAAACTAGAAATAAACACAAGAAACTCAAAACAAAACATGATTGAAATATATGAAATCAATAATAACTAGATAAACTAATAAGATGGACAAAAATAAGTAACAATAAAACAAATAAATAATATTAAAGGAAAGGAGAAGATATTACTAAAGAAAGGATTGAAGAAAGATGAAAACTTGGATACTTGATTGATTGATGGAAGATTAAAGCTTGAGCAAAGTTGAATACAATAAAGGAAGCTTGAATAACAATCTATTTTCTCTCTCTAGATTAGGCTAATGTTCTATGGAATTAGTACTAAGTATCTCCCTATTACAAAGAGTCCCGTCTATATATATGTGGCTCCCCCAAAAGAAAGAGACTTGGACAACAAGACGCAAATAAATCGGAAACCTAGCCATGCGCGCCCGCACAGATGAGCTGCGCGCTCGCACATAATGTGTGTTCCCCCTCTCAGCGTAGTGCGCGACCGCAACTTTGATGGTACGGAGAAAATGAGTGCGCACGCACATTAGTCTTGCGCGCCCGCGCATCAGGTGTGTGCGCCCGCACACAAGTCGCGCATCAGGTGTGTGCGCCCGCACACAAGTCGCGCAAACTCTTTGGTTAGGCTCTGTTTCTTCAGTCTAGCTGTGCGGGTTCTGACATGGCTGTGCGGGTTCTGACATGGCTGCGCGCCCGCACAGCCTCACATGTGCGCCCGCACAGAAGCCGCACAGTACCCCGCGCACAACAGTTAGCTTGGCTTCTTGATATCCTCTTTCTTTTCGCACGTAATACCTACAAGACCAAAGCATGGAAATCAAAATAAAAACAAAGCGAGAAGACTAAGAGAAGGGAAGATAAGGGAGAAAAGGAAAGAGGAAGCAAAACTAAGTAAAAATGCTTAGAAAAAGGGCCAAACAAGCGCAAATGAAGGGAGAATCCTTAGAGAAAAAGGATAAAAGAGTGGCATAAATGCCACTCATCACTAATGTATGAAGAATTGTGTTTGTAAAAGGCTAGGCTAGAAAGAGGGAGAGAGAGAATAAGCTTTAGCTTAGAGAGAGAAAAGAGAATTAGAGAATTATGGTTATCGAAAAATGAAGGTCCTGGGACCCTATTTATAAGAAAATACTCCAGAATTTATAGAAACGAATTAGAGTTCGAAAAATAATAAAACACGCCATTGTCGCCAACGACAGGACTTGTCGCCAGGCGACAAGCCTATCGTTTGGCAATGAAGTACAATTTTTTCGGATTTTGTTTTTATCATATATTTTAATCCAAAAGTCCAAATAAGTCATATAATATGTCGTTGGAAAGATCTTGAAGTATACTTTCCAACCCAATTATAATCAGATTAAAATCATTTGTAGATAAAAAGATGTGGCCTAATTAGTTGAAGGGTGTCAGTTTTGGTTAGAGTTTAGTATCTCATTCATATCTTTTTCGTTATAGCTCGGAATTAATATTATAATATATCATTAGAAAGATAATTTCAACATATATCCAACAATATAAGATTTAGATAAATATTATGAGGCACAAAAATAATATTTGAATATATTTCATTTTGTACAAAACAAGGATTCTCAAAAGGAGTAGTTTTATTCAATTTCAAACTCTTTGAAACATAATTATCAATCCTAACTCCATTAGGATTTAAGAGAACCTTCTAGAGTATTATAAAAGACTATAATCAATCCTAATAGATTTAGGAATGATAATTAATAATAGGCCTTCATCTAGATCGTTGGGCCGTAGGTAAGAACCAAACCGGGCCTAGTTTAGTATTTTGCCCATAACTTCGTCATTATTCATCGGCATTGGGCTTATAATATATCGTTGGAAAGCTCTTTTTGAGCCCTATCCATCTACACTATTATTAGACCCTTATCATGGATAAAACTAAACTGGAATGCACGTTTTTCATAAATAGGGTGTGAAAAGAAATATTTTCAAAAACAGAAAGAAGAGATATTTTAATAAAAACATCCTCATCACTAGAATTTTCACACTTTTTCTTTGTTCTATTATCAAATGACATGAAAGGTATTCATCACTGGGGTTGGTTTTGGGGAGACACATTTGGGTGTCTACAAAAGCCCCCACTTTGACTAAGTTTGGAGAAACGCAAGTTTCGAAAACAAAAGTCAAAGTAGCGACAGGGATGGAGAATGACTCAGAACGTTTTGGGATCCTAAATCATTCTTTTAACGCCGATACCTGCAAGCTAGCGTTAGTTAAAACAAATAAGAGAGTTAAGAAACGTGTATCCTTCACCATCGAGCACACGCTTGTGAGGTAACTGATTTTTTGCTTCATTTTGTGGTGACGACCTTCCACAAGCTAGGGAACGCCATATCGCTGTTGTTGTTGTTCACTCGTGTCTGAAAAAAAGAGCTTCTTTTTTAGAACTGTTCACTCGTTTTTGAACAACAGAGCTTGTTAATGAGATGTCCACGCGTATCTGAAAAAGAAGAGCTTTAATAGGATGCCCACGTGTCTTTGAGTAGGAGATCTTGAAAGACATATCCACGCGTCTTTGAACAAAGAGCTTTAATGATATGCCCACGCGTCTCTAATCAAAAGAGCTTTTTGATATGTCCACGCGTCTCTGAACAAAAGAGCTTTGATGATATGTCCACGCATCTCTGAACAAAAGAGCTTTGATATGTCCACGCGTCTCTGAACAAAAGAGCTTTGATATGTCCACGCATCTCCGAAAAAAAACATCTTCGATACTTGAATGTTTGTTGCGATCGTTCGGTTGGCTGCGAATAGGAGCTTTGCTGAATAGTTGTATCATGTAAAAATCAAAAGATTGCCAAAAGACTTTGCTGGTGCTTTTCTTAGGGTTGACCTAAGGCTGGATGCCTTTTCTTAGGGTTGACCTAAGACTTATTAACTGACTTGAGGTTGACTCTCTGTGAATTGACACGTGTGATTGTATTGTGGTGTGCTTGACTCAAAATGCGAAAATTGAAAAATTCAAAAATTTTCCGTCATTTTTGTGGAGGGTACTGACTTTCTCCCGAAAGAGAAGGACGCGAAAAAAAAATCGAAGTGTTTGATGGTGTATGTTGAATGAGCTTAATCTGTTAACGTTGTCTCTCATAGCACAAGGATTGTAACATCTTAAACTATCCTAGTTGACTCGATAATGAAAGTATTTAGGTAACTTAGGCGAGGAGGCTAAGTACTTCATACTTTGTGATGCAATGATGATTGATCTTGATATGACAAGGCATGCTTCAGCGTTGTGTTAAGATTTCATGACAAAGGGTTCCTAAGGGAAGTATATTTGGTCATGTATCTGTGATGTGTGTGATAGTGACACTAAAGTTAGGCCGCAAGGGCTAAGTGTGTGGAAAAATATATTGAAAAGAGTCAAATGGTGGTGTAATCCCCCATATTCTAAAATATATTATAAATGAAATTATATATTATTTATAATATTTACTTGTATTTTTCCGGAATTTAATTTCAAAAGTTTCAAATTATTTTTGGGGTTGATAAACGATTTTATTACAAAGAACTTTTTATGAACCTTCCTTCTATAATTTATGTCCAACAAACAAACCAAACCCAGTTTACTTTCTTAATTGACCCATTAATTTAATGAGGCCCAATATCCCTACTTACCCTACTACCCTCTCTCCTATAAATACCCCATACATCCCCAAAAATTTCCCCACACAAAGGTTAGTCTTATTTTCTTTCTCCTGTGTTTTATTAATTTGTGTAATTATAATTATTGATTATGGGTTTTGATTTTATTGTTTGAAATTAATTTAATTAGTATCAAATTGTATTTTGATGATTAAACTTTATAATTTCAGATTTTATAAATGTTATAATTTTCAGATTTTGTAAATTTAATAACCTAGGGTTTTTAATCATTGAAAATCATGATTTTAGGGTTTTTATGAACAACCGATTTAGGGCTTTTATAGTAATGATGTTTTGAAATTTTGGTGATTATACTACTAATTAGTTTAACTTAATTCCAGATTATTTTGAACACGTAAATTCGTGTTTTAATGTTTAGATTTTGGTTCGTTAATATTAATCCCGTTTTAATCCCGATCAGGTTCTGAACTGATCCGATTTTGACAAAAAAGTAGTGTTTTCCATGTAGAAACAATGTTTTAAGAAAGCCTCACTACCTTTGGTAGTGATCACCACCCTCTCGTGGCCAAATTCAGCCTCTAAATATGATTTTCGGGCAGTTTTTGATTTTTAACGAAGTTTTTTTTTTTTATGCTTAATGTTTATAATTAGTTTTGGGTTTTGATTTTATAGTATAAAGTTTATATTTTTAGTATCAAAATCATGTTTTTATGTTTTAAACTAATAATTTCAGATTATAATTGTTGTTATAATTTTCAGATTTTATAAGTTTAAAAACCTAGGGTTTCAATTTATTTAAATTGGGATTTTAGGGTTCTTATGACTAATTAAATTGGGGCTTTTGTTCCTATTGTATTTCTAATGCATAATTAACCATAAAAACATGTTTTTAATGAATTTTTAAGGAGTTTTAATCTAAATTATATTGCTGGAAATTTGGTTAAGTATTAATTTATTATTGTTGCTTGTTTTCTAGGAAGTGATTATTTCTTAGGAGACTTTTAAGTGATTAAAAGTGGCACAAAGGTTTGTTTATACGAGGTACGTACATGTCTACTTCGTTGTAAGTAGTATCATGTTTAGGTACCAAAGAAAAGAACTTAGTTTCATGATTAGAGAACACTTGGATGAAAATTGTTTGGTTATACATTTAATTAATTCATGTGCTTATGTTTATGAGACATGTTTTGGTGAATTGATTATGTTTGTATGCAATTATGGATGCAAACATGTTAAATTATATTGGATTAATTGTTTGTATGGAATGTTGATACAGGCATATTTTTATTGGATCGGTTTGTTAACCACATTTGGATTATTAAAGGATTGGAATTGAATGGTTTAAGTGGAATGAATTTATTAATTATTCTACAAGGTTGTTATTTATTTTATTTTATTACTTGAGCATGACTTGTTAGTATGTTGAGTAAAAGTGGATTAAGCCGAAATGGCTAGGTGGGTTGACTATGTTCAACAATTTTGAATAATTTGGAAGTTTAATGGAATTAAAGGTCAACTTGTGATGTGATCACCATTGTCCTAAATAAGATTAAAAGTGAATTGATGTATGATTGTTATGTAAGGTCTTCTTGAATGAGTCGGCTATTAATTAAAATTGTAATCACGTAAAGTGAAACATGGATGAGCAATAAAACTCTGGAAAGCGTGCACTTCTAGAGTATTGACAATTATGGGTTGGGGTACACGGTGGTAGCCCGTGGCTTTTCGAGGCTTGTTTGATCAACATGTCCTCTTTTCTTTTGGTATTTACATTTTTATTTTATAATGAAAGTTAGATGGGATCCTAGACTAACTTTGTGAGAATGGAGTCGCGCCCATTCTTGCATCGCGCTAAACTTTTATTTTAAATGGTCATTTGGGACCAAAATGATTTGGTGGATTGGACAACCTCGTCTATTGCTTACTCCAACTAAATTAATTAAATTAAATATAAAGAGTCAAGTGTTTGGAATTGATTAGCAAGTATGTTGAGTCGATTGAATTGTTTAAGTGTGGAGTCTTGATTAATGAATTTATGTTGTATGTTTATTTACTTTAATTAGTTGAGCATGCTAGGCTTGGTACGTTGTAGCTTGTATGTACTCAGCTTTGCTGATTGCGTGCTTTTGTGTGTTTTCTTTTGGTCATGGCCTTCGCCTTTCAATGACCCTGTGATGATCCAATTATTACACTTGTATTATTGGGGAGCAGTATTGCACAGGTTAGCTTGATGATGTGAAGTTCGGGGATTTGACATACGCATTGTCAAGGGATTGGTGTGATTGAGAGTATTCGTTCTTTGTGTTGAACTTATTTATGTTTTACTATTTTAATTATGTTTTGGGATTTTGAATATTGGTTTGGTTTTAATAAGGGCCTTTATGGTTCCAATTTGTAAGCTTTGATTATTGGTTTCTAAACTATATTATTTTAATATTTAAGTTGGATTTCCGCTGCGATACTTTGATAAAGCCTTAACGTTTTAACACGTGGCGGTAACATGCCAATGGTTCTCCTCTATTTTTATTTAAAGTAGGTGGTTTGGAAAAGGGAGAATTATTGGCGTGTTACAGGTGGTGACTCTTAGGCTGGGTGGGCTAATAATGTAAGGATCAAGCCCCCAAGTCTAGCTCTAAGTGAATAAGGATGAGCATAGGATATCCCCTTGATATGATCAATTATGAACGTAAATATTAATGTTATTACGGCCGCACCTCGATGTGAGGTTGCCTACGTATCCGTTAGGAATCAGGCCGAATATAGCTCTAGCCAAACCTTGCACAAGTATGTGTATACCTCAAAAAGGTATTTTTAAGGGTTGTAACGTGGTTAGGCTAAAGGTTTGAAGAAGAAGGGGATAAAGGCTCAAGACCCTCGATAAGCCCCCAAGGTGTGCAACCTTGCTTTTGAATATTTGTATTTTGATGTTTGAGGTTTCTTACTTTTGAACTCTCTTTTGTTTATATTTTTTTTTACTCTCTTTCTTTTTTCGGTTTTGCATTTTTTTATTTTGAACCTTTTTTCAATAAGTGGGGGCAATCCTGATCATGCGGTCTATTACTCACTTGACATTCATGTTTCTCAAGCACAGTACCGAGCACTGGATAAGAAACGCAATCCGAGACGTGTTCTTATCAAAGACATTTTCATATCAAAGACATTGGAACACTTGCCCTTTTGCACACTTTTTATTTTTGCTTATTTTTTTTTATCAATTTTAATCTTTTAAATCACTCAAGCTTTTGAAATTGCATAAGTCACACACCATTCCATCCCAAGGTTAAGTAGATGTGGGTTGAAGAAAGATAAGTTTGTCGTTAGACGAGGCTCAAAGTGGTGTATGAAGAACGGATTGTATATTTGAATGGGTGAAAAAAGATATGATATGGCTACAAGGGGTGCCTTAAATATATATATTATTTTTCTTTTGTGCAATGCCATGATAATATTCAAGAAATAAAATGCTCATTTTATTAAAAGGAAAAAGTAAAAGAAAGTCCTACAAAATGAATCTAAGGGAAAATGAAAGGTGCCTATCCTAGACTTATTGGGAAAGGATAGATAAAAGAAATAGAAAAAGAGGTCATGAAATCTTGTCGTTGAAGCTCGCCTCTTATCTTGTGCCTTATCATCAATCGGTCTTCTTACCGACTGGAGGTATAGGAAGCTTGTTATTATCGATCAAATTTTCGATGGCCTCTTTCAGCTTCCAACAACTCTCAGTAGTATGACCCCTACCTTGATGGTATTTGCAGTGCGCATTAAGGTTCTAGCTAGCCGTCCTCCTTTCGACTGGTGGATCTTCAAATGGTCCAATAGGAGTTATGAGACCTTTAACATGAAGGCAATCGAATGCTGTGTCATAACTTATACCAATAGGTGTGAAGTTTATCTTTTGCCATCGTTTGTTCATGGCAAGGAACTTATCCAAGTTACACGTGCTAACGTTGTTTTAGTGGATAGTTTTGGAAGAAGAAGGATTGTCATTCTTCTTTCCTTTCCAACCACTATTATTATTGTTACTATTCTTAGCCTTCCTGTTGCTCAGAGGAACATGAAGGTGGTTTTGAATCAATGAGGTCTTGAATGCGATCCTTGAGGGTAAAACACTTTTCGGTGGTGTTACCATGGCCTATATGATATTTGCAATAAGAATTTGGATCCCAATTGCGAGATCGTTTCTCAGGTGGTGGGTCTTGAGTGGGGCTAACAGGATGAATGAGACCTTGATCATGAAGATAGTCAAAAGCTTCATCATAAGTCATTTCTATTGGTGTTTATTCTTCAATGGTCTGTTTTTCCCGTGGCTTAGGAGAATTGAGTTCTTCATTAAATCCTTGGTGAGAATTTTGTTCAATAACCATCATCTGATTTGCTAGTCCTACTACCACATTCAAGAGCATGGCAATGACATCTTGCAGTTTTCGAACGCCTTCTTTTAGACTTGACAAATATTCCCTGGTGTTAACTAAGAAACTTCATTCATCCTCCTCAATCATGGAAACTTCATTAATAGAGGTTATATAACCTATCTCGATCATGGGCTCACCTACAGGTGTGATAAGGAGTGAAGGGTCGAAGGATGTTTGATCTTCTGCGATGGCTAGAATCTCGGAAGTTTTATTGTCATCTATTAGGTCTTGAACAACTTCTTTGACTTTCCAACACTCCTCAGTGTCGTGACCCTTTCCCTGGTGATACTTGCAGTGTTTATTAGGATCTCACTTAGGTGGCTTGGCTTCTGAAACTGGGTCTTTGATAGGTCCTATGGGCATGACTAGTCCTTTGTGGTGTAGCTTTTCGAAAGTTGTTTCATAACTCATACCAAGTAGAGTGAACACTCTTTTCGACCTTTGGATTCGTGGTTTAGAGGTGTTCGTAGCATGTACTTCGTTAATGGGAGAGGAAGAAGAAGGATGGCCGTTCTTCTTTCCTCTCGCACTATTATCTTTCAGAAGGTCATCTTCAATATCAATGCCTATATTATACACAGCCTTGAAAGTATTCAAGTTGTGTTGGTATTTTAAGTGCTTTGCATATTTTTCTTGAAGGTTCTTGATGAACATCCTGACAGACTCTTTTTCGGTACGAACCTTAACCATATTAGCAGAAGTTTCCCTCCATTTTTTGAAGAAAAAAGTTAACCCTTTGTTTCCTTTTTGTTTTAACATCTCAAGTTGTCTGTGGTCTGTTTCGTATTGGATGTTGCACTTATATCTATCTACGAAAGCATTTTTTATGGAATCCCAAGAAGAGGTTTTCTTTTTGTCAAGGGAAAAGAACCATTGTTGACAAACGGTTTCAAGAGTTAAAGAAAACAAGGAATGAAAGACTTTCCTATCAATCCCCTTAATGTTCATTATGTCTCGAATGCCCTTAAGTGGAAGTAAGGATTATCTGTTGGCTGGAACTTAGGGATGTCATTGGCATTGAACTTCTGCGGAAGAAGGTCCTTGTCCAGTGAGATCCCTGGTGAGCTAATGCCTTGGAATCTATGGTCATTTGATATTTTTCTCAAGCTTTCTTGCATGAGCTCCATTTCTAGTTGTTTCACAGGGTCATTGATTTGGAGGGTTTAAGCCTTCAACAGCTAAGTCACGTCTGCCATTTGTTTCTGAAGCTCATTGACTTCTTCTTGACTTGCCATTATCTTCTTAGCTTTTCTTTTTCGACCGACTGGTTTATCAAAAAGTTGAACTTGAACGAAGGTGTTGTCCTTGATTAATCGCCATTCTCTCCTTGACCAAGTACTGTGGAAAGGGAAATTAGGGATAAGTTTTTTATTATTTATTTTGACTCAAGCTCTATTCAACATGGAAGAGAATGTGGAAGAGAATGGAAATAGATTGGACCCCCCACTCGAATGACGAAAAACGACTCATGCATGAACATAAGACATGGTCATGGTGACATATACAAAGTGTGTGCTAAGACTAGTGAGTGTAGGTGACATGTTAAGACTTGTGTCATGACCATGTGGCTAGACTATGTGACTAGACTCAAGCAAAGACTAAGTTAAGACTTTATGTATATGCATTAAACTGGACAGGTTGTGGTATTTTAGTCATAACTTTTGATCTGTGACTCTGATTGGGATGAAACCAACGCCAAATTAAATATAAAACTCGGGGCTATAGATCCCAAGGATGTAAGACTCGTATTTCTTCCTAGAACTCCGGCTATGACCAAAACATGTTGACGCTTGTGCAGTATACGGGAATAAAAATCCGGGTTGACTTAAAGAAACTATGACTTGATTTAAGGTATATTTTTTAGCTCAAATTAATTAATCAATTAATTAAGAAAAGCCCTTTAGTCATTGGTTAGTTTATTATGACTTATTTACAAATACAAGTAAAACTAAATGGTTAGTTTAGTCACATAATAAGTATGCACAAGTAAGAGATGCACAAGTAGTCAAGTAGTCACAACATGATGCAATGTGTTTGCAACCTAACCATGGCTCTAGTTCTCTAAAGTTCAGGATATGTGTTACTCAAAGAGGGTCCATGTTTTTTAGTCCGGATGCACCGTGCAGAAGCCTTACATTTGGAAAGGTTGGCGCGAGTGGATGGGACCCCGCGAGTTAAACTCGCTTCCATGGTTTGGTGAATTCAACATTCTCGGATGTACCCTTCGTTGCTTAGAGCGTTCAGTCGGGTAAATAGAGCAAGAATTTCCAGAGGGTTATGTCCATATGTAGAACACATATGGGTTTCAGAAAAGAGAGAAAAACTCAATCAGGAAGTAGATCGAGCCAACAGTGCTAGAACTAGTCAAAACAAGAAGGCAGATTTTTGGCTTGGTATTGGAAGAACATGGCGCCAGACAACAGAGTTCGTCCCCAGAAAATGACTCTGTCGCCAGACGAAAAAATTAATGCCAGGCAACAAGGCCATTTTTAGGCGACGATAACTGTTTTCTAGACGCTAGTTCCTATATGCCTCATCAACTTTCTGTGTTCTTAGAATTTTCCAGTTTTCGCAGTATTATTTCGATTCTAGTTGTGAAAGATATTTCTCAAATTTCCTACATGTAAAAATCTTATGTTTTTGACTCATTACGGATGGTCTTTCCAATGAGAACCTTTTTTATGCATATGACAATAATGTTAATTAAAATTACGGACATGAAATACTTAGAACTTTTCCAGTCTCATCCACTCATTCTAAATAATTACTACTATCTCTGTTTCATATTTTTTGCAACTTTTGCCAAAAATGGATGCTACACATTATTTGCAACTAATGTCTTCTTTCCTTTTTAGGTTGTCATTTCTCTCTTTCTCTCTCCTTATCACATGCGTTCTTATTTTTCTCTCTCTATCTTACACTCACAAACAAATTTTGTCTAGGAGTCCGTGCACCCTTCAAAGTTGCAAAAAATGTGAAACGGAGGTAGTAAAATAAATTTCAGGAATCAAAATAGAAATCCTCCCAATGGAGTTGCCAAAAAACTGTAGGGAATATTTCAAACGTTACCCCAAACATGAACCCCTATGATTATACACTTAAGCAAGGTGGCGTTCAATGGGAAAGAAGATAGAGCAAAAGAGTCTCCAACAAGTTTTAGGAACTTGTAACCGTTCACAGGGTGAAGGTTACACCCCTTAACGATCCAAGAGATCGTTAACTCCAATAGGTATGGAACCAAGACTGGGAATTCGGGGATGAAGGTACAAATCAAATCTAAAAGAGAAAGAACCTGCCCTAATAATAGGCCTCTACTTTATTCTTCTCGTATTCATGTGCGCTTTCTAACTAACATGCTATCAATAGGATTAACCCTAAACCTGTTTAATCTATGTTGGTTGAATATTAATGAACAAATAAATCTAATATTTGCGGTCACTTGAATTATAATCAAATTAACCTAATTAAGATTATTAATTATCTTATTAACGTGATTACATGTACCAATTCCCTTTAAACATGCATAAAAGGTGTAATCAAGCAATAACAATAAATATATATCATCAAGCAACATAATAATAATATTCAAAATAATAATAATCATAATAAAATAATCATGTTCATGTTAAAAATAAAGCATAATAATAGCAAGATCCTAGGCATGATATTAACAAGATTAATAGCAAACCCTATAATGTCACTAAACAATAAAGATCAAAGCTTTAACCCTCACATGATATTAAGAATGATGATAGGAAGCATCATAGGAATCATAATTGATATAAGGAACTTATTCTTTACCTTAAACATGATACAAAGAAAAGCATCCTAACATGATACTAGGGAAATGAATCCTAAATGATACTAGGAATCAAAATAACAACCTAAGCATGATCTCTATATCATAATATCAATTAAACAATTAAAGCACTTACTTGGATGCCTCGTACCTCTTTCTAATAACAAAATACACATGTTAGTAACTTCAAGGAAAATAATAAACAAAACAATTAAATTTAGTAATTGGAATAGAGAATTAAGAAAGTTTTTACTAGATTTGGGACCAAACCCTCAGAAACATCAAACCTTTCACGTCTGGGGCAAAGGCAACTTCAAACTTAGCTAGGTTTGTCTAGTTCTAATGTATGAGGAATTGTGTTTGTAAAAGGCTAGGTTAGAAAGAGGGAGAGAGAGAATAAGCTTTAGCTTATAGAGAGAGAAGAGAATTAGAGAATTCTAGTTATCGAAAAACGTAGGTCCTGGGACCCTATATATAAGAAAATATTCCAGAATTGATAGAAATGAATCAGAGTTCAAAAAGGAATAAAACACGCCTCTGTCGCCAACGGCAGGATGTCGCCAGACGACGATTTTGTCGCCAGGTGACAAACTTGTCGTTTGGCGATGCAGGACATTTTTTGCGGATTTTGTTTTTATCATATCCTTTGATTAAGAAGTCTAAATAAGTCATATAGTATGTCGTTGGGAAGATATTGAAGTCTAATTTCTAACCCAATAAGAATCAGATTAAAATCTATTTTAGATAGAAAGATATGGCTAAAATAGTGTTAGGGTGTCAGTTTTGGATAGAGTTTAGTATCTCATTCATATCTTTTTCGTTATAGCTCAAAATTAATATTATAATATATCATTAGAAAGATAATTTCAATATCTATCCAACCATATAAGATTTGGATAAATATTATGAGGCATGAATATAATATCTGAATATATTTCATTTCGTACAAAACAAGGATTCTCAAAAGGAGTAGTTTTATTCAATTTCAAACTCTTTGAAACATAATTATCAATCCTAACTCCATTAGGATTTAAGAGAACCTTCTAGAGTATTCTAGAAGACTATAATCAATCCTAATATCTTTAGGAATGATAATTAATAATAGGCCCTCCTCTAGATCATTGGGCCGTAGGTAAGAACCAAACCGGGCTCAGTTTAGTATTTTGGCCATAACATCCTCATTATTCATCGGAATTGGGCTTATAATATATTGTTGGAAAGATATTTTTGAGCTCTATCCAACCACACTATTATTGGACCCTTATTATGGACTAACCAAAAGGGGAATGCACATTTTTTCATAAATAGGGTAAGAAAAGAAATATTTTCAAAAACAGAAAGAAGAGATATTTTAATAAAAACATCCTCATCACTAGACTTTTCACACTTTTGCTTTGTTCGATAATCAAATGACATGAAAGGTATTCATCACTGGGTTTGGTTTTGGGGAGACACATTTGGGTGTCTATAGAGAGAGGATAGTTTGAGAGGGTTAGGTCTCGTGTTTGCTAATTAGGGTTTGATCAAACTGATCAGTTGAATTGATTACTTCATGCAAACCCTAGGCACCAAGTCTATTTATAATTATATTATAATTAGACTAGGTTAGGAAGCCAAAAACCTTCAACCTTACTCCATATGGTCGGCCACTATAGGGAATGAGCCTATCATGGGCCTCGTCTTCTCGTGCTCGATCTAGGCCCTTTGTGTGACCTTATAGGATCCGTCTAATTGGGATTTGGGCTATTTTATTAGCCTAAAGATCATTAGCACCCCTAGCTATGATAAAACAACGACCCAAATGTCAAAACTTAATTATCTCCATAATTTGATCCATTTATATATCTAGTAATTGCACATGACAAAGACATAAATCCTTCACTAGTAAGGATCTGTCGGCCTAAAAATCTCCCCGAGTTGTGAAGAGGAAGTCAATTAAAGACAGGCAGCCTACTCCACATCCAAAGGAGAAGATTACGCCTGCCAATGATTAGACTAAGATCCTTCTGCCCCATACGGATACAAGGAAGGTCATCCTTGCCATTCAGCCGGATGACATCAAGGAAACCTTTACCGATGCTCGGCATGTCCTTGAGCGAAATCGGAATTAGCAATTGTCTGAGTCAGCTTCTACGTCAAGCTTTTTAGACAGTTTTAAAAATACATCCGCGAGGAATACCAAGCCCTTGCATGAGAGCCACACAAGAGGCAAGTACGTCTATTCTGGCCCTTAGATGATTGGGAATGCCCCGTATGTGCCCAAAATGTCATACGAGCAGTACTCCCCTCACTTCATGCAGCTGACCATCTTTGCAGGATAGGCGACATATAATATCCAACCTCTAAACTCGGAGCTCCGTCTACTCAAACTTGGTGAACAAACTTTTGTGTTCACCAAGGAGATAACCGAGGCAGCACAACCGACGAAGGTTAAGAATGTGTTGGTTGGTTCCTACATGGTACCTCTAACCCGGAGGACCACCTCATGACCTACTCCAACCTTATGCACATGCAGGGGTTGAAGGATGCTATGTGGTGTCGATGCTTCCCCGCTACCTTAAAGGGCATAACCCAGCAATGGTTCGGCAACCTGCCAGCCTGGTGCATTGATAGCTTTAGGAGGCTCGCCTTCCTGTTTGCCTCCAACTTCTCAATGAACATCCCTACTAAGGAACAAAATCTTGACTTAAGCACCATGTAGGGAATATTTCAAGCATTATCCCTAGCTCGAACCACACTGCGATCATACACTTAAGCATGGTGACGTCCAAAGGGAAAGAAGATAGAGCAAAAGAGTTGCCAACAAGTTTTAGGAACTTGTAAACCGTTTACGTGGTGAAGGTTACACCCCTTAACGATCCATGAGATCGTCAACTCCAATAGTTCTGGAACCATGACTGGTAGTTCGGGGATGAAGGTACAAATCCAACCTAAAAGAGATTGAACCTGCCCTAATAATAGGCCTCTACTTTATTCTGATCGTATTCATGTGCGCTTTTTGACTAACATGCAATCATTAGGATTAACCCTAAACCTGTTTATCTATGTTGGTTGAATTCAATGCACAAATAAAACTATTATTGGCGATCACTTGAATTATAATAAAATTAACCCTAAACAAGATTATTAATTATCTTAATAAGCGTGATACCAATTCCCTTTAAACATGCATAAAAGGCGTGATCAAGCAATAACAATAAATATCAATATCAAGCAACATAATAAATAATCATAATAATAAAAATAATAATCATAATCATAATCATGTTAATAATAAAGCATAGTAATAATAGCAAGATCCTAGGCATGATACTAACAAGATTAATAACAAACCCTAGCATGTCACTAAGCATCAAAGATTAAATATATAGCCCTAACATGATACTAACATGAATATAAGGAAAGAATATAAAAGGCATCATACTTTTAATCATACTTGATATTAGCATTTTTTAGTTGTTACCCTAAACATGATACTAGGAAGATCAAAACGTCCTAACATGACGCTAGGAATCATAATATCAACCTAAGCATGATTTCTATATCATAGTATCAATAAAACAATTAAATCACTTACTTGGATTTCTCGTACCTCTTTCTAATAACAAAATACACGCGTTAATAACTTCAAGGAAAATATTAAACAAAATAATTAAATTAAATAATTGAAATAAAGATTTGGGACCAAACCCTTAGAAATTAAAACTTTTCACGTCTAGGGCGAAGGCAACATCGAACTTGGCTAGGTGTTTCTAGGTCTTGTGAATACGGAATTTTGTATGCAAAAGGGTTGGTTTAGAAAAAAAAGGAAAGAAAGCTTTGGCTCCGAGAGAGAAGAGAATTAGAGAATTCTTGAGAATTGATGATAATTGGTGATGAAAAACGGAGTATTTAGGAGCCTATTTAAAGAGAAATCAGCCAAAAAGATAGAAAAATAAACTAGAGTTTCGACGTGAAAAAACGAAGTTAGTGCCAGACGCTAACATTAGCGCCAGACGCTAACGCTAGTGCCAGGCGCCAGGCGCTAATGTCTGGCGTTAGGCGCTAATCAATTTATTTTACGCGTTTTCTAAATTCAGATAAAATTTAATCGTATAGGAGGATAAAATCGTATTTTCCTCAAAAACACTCTTTTATTCTGATTAAAATTCCAAAAAGTCAACAAAAGTCAATTTATCAATACTAATTGAATTAGGAATGAAAAGAACCTTGTAGAAGAATCTTGAAGACTTAAACCACTCCTAATTGCATTAGGAATGATTAATCCATATTAGGCCCTCCTCCAGATCATTGGGCCGCATATAAGGCTCAAACCGGACCCAGTTTAGTAATTTGGCCATAACTTCCTCATTATTCATCGGAATAGGGCTTATAATATATCATTGGAAAGCACTTTTCAAGCCCCATCAACCTACACCATTATTGGACCCTTGCTATGAACCCACCAAACTGGATTGGCTGTTTTCTTAAAATAGGTTTTCAAAAACAGAGAGAAAAGAAAAGAAATTAAAACTATCCGCAACACTAGACTTTCCACACTTTCACTTCATTCGATTATGATTCGATGTGAAAGGTACTCATCACCTGGTTTGGTTTTGGGGAGACACAAATGAGTGTCTACAGAAGCCCCCACTTTGACTGAGTTCGGAGAAACGCACGTTTTGAAAACAAAAGTCAAAGTATCGATAGGGATGGAGAATGATTCAGAACGTTCTGCGATCCTAAACCACTCTTGTAACGCCAATACCTGCAAACTAGCGTTAGTTAAAACAGATAAAAGAGTTAAGAAACACGTATCTTGCACCGTCGAGCACACGTCTTTGTAGTAACTGATCTGCTGCCGTGTTGTTGTATTTCTGTATTTTTTGACGACCTCCTGCAAGCTAGAGAATGCCGCCTGAAGCCTGCTACGGTTGTAACTGCCTCCAATTCCGCTATGATAGACTTCTAGAAGCTAGAGAACCCCATCGAAGATTGCTTCGCTTAAAACCAACTTCTAGCATTTTGTGACCATCTTTCACAAGCCAGGGAACACGATTGAAGACAACTTCGCTTGAAATCACCTCAAGTTGTTTGTGACAACTCTCCGCAAGATAGGAAACGCTGCCGAAGATATCCTTTCTTGAAGCTATCCTCATTTGTTGCGTAATATTCCAAGGAAAATTACCAAAGACCCACGCTTGTCGATCTTTAAAAGCTCGCTTGAACTTCGCTTCCGTTATGCCAGTACGTCGGCGCTTCTGCTGCTTTTGAACCAGTATGTCGGTGCCTTTCGCTGAATGAACCAGTATGTCGGTGCCTTGCTACATGAACCATTATGTTGGTGCTTTGCTACATGAACCATTATGTCGATGCTTTGCAATGAGGCAATGCTTAGGTGCTTTAACCTAAGTGAGACGATCATTCATCAGGTCGATCACTTTATGTAATTGTAATCAAGTCGATTACTAAAATCATGTCAAATTGCTTATAGGGGCTAACTGGCGTACCAAGGAACCCAAAATATATTGCAAGAGGTTGGAATAACCGCACTAAGTGGCTGGACAGTCTGTCGCCACTGAAATATTGCTCGCGCCGCATATTTGGCTATAGCGCCAGACGCTGGCACTAGCGCTAGCCGCTAAGCCTTATCGACTGGTGCTAACACTACTACAAAATGGGCAAAGAGACCCGTTGAAATATGCTTGAGAGACCATCTCTGGACGGATCTCTATCTCAGGGGTCTCTTTGATTAAGAGACCCTTTCTCGTGAGGGGTCTGTTTGTGCGGACAAAGAGACCGTGATAGTTTCGAAGAGAAAGATACCCGTTGTTTGATGTAAGGGGTCTGTTTAATTGTATGAAACAGACCTGTCAAGTCAAATAACAGGTCTCTTTGTTGTTTATATTTTGAAAAAAAAATTATTTTTTTTTTATTTTTTTTTTTGCGGTTTGCAATTTAATTAATTTTGTTTTTAGGCTCTATGCAAATTGGCAGAATTGAGGAGCAAAACTATACAGAGTAAATTAGTATTAGTAACTTGTATACTTAATTTGTACACTTAATTTGTATGTAAAATGCAAATTACACTTCAAATTGATAAGGTGAAAAAAATAAAAATAAAAATCAATGAACATAAAATCCCAACCAAAAATTGTTTGAATTTATTGAAATTTACAATCACAATTACATTAATTAGCTAGATTTGAGTACTCCATCTGTGCTACCTTCTTTGTTTGGTTGTAACGACATCAAGCAGACCTGACAAAATAAAATTAAAATAATGAATGATTATAATTGAGAATTCCACTAGAAAACTTTAGATTTACATTCAGCAAAGAAAAAACAAAGTAAATGAGATAAGAACAACTAATTTAAAGTGTATATATAAAATTTAATTGAAAACATACAAACAACAGGAGAAAAAAGGAGCATCAGTCATTAAAGCTTCTTTGAGATTTCGACTCTCAAATTGCTTTGGAACAACATACTTGCTAGTCTTAGCTACTAAATCAGCCACAACTACATAATCAAAGCAGAAAATTCAAAATTCCAGAAAAAAAAACAGATAATCAATTGAAACTACAAAACCTTACATAAAATCAACGACTAACTAAAAACCTAGAAAATTCAAAATTCCAGAAAAAAAAAATAGAAAAAATCAATTGAAACTTGTAGAATTATAAACAAATAATTTCATATATAACCTCGTTAAGAGACAGATGCATATTGTGAAACGAGCACAAAGAGGAGAGAGATGCGAGCTTCGAAAGCCGACATGGTTGGGCGCTGCTGCAGTTTCGAAGGAGGAGAACAAAGCATGGAGCTATTATTTAAGCTTTGATTGATGGTGATGAAATTAAATGAGGAGGCGAGGAGGAGGTGGAAGCGACCATCGACACTAAGAAGGAGGCCGGCGGAAGCACAGTTTATGCTCCAAGAGAAAAAAAAAATAGAGGAGAGAGAAAGAGAAAAGGAAAGCGGCGTGATGGGAAATGGGGAATATGAAGATAAAGAAATAGGGTTTTGCTATCAATCCTTTAAGTGGTGGGCCATGACACATATAAGAAACCCGTTAAGTCAATTAAGGGTCTCTTACTTTTTTCCATTCATCATTTGGTGGGCCCTTTGATACATAAGAGACCCGTTAAGTCAATTAAGGGTCTTTATTTTTTCCCTCCATCTTTTGGTGGCCCTTTGATATATAAGAGACCCGTTATCTCTAATATCAGATCTAATATATTAAAGAGAGCCGTTGAATAAATTAACGGGTCTTTTATTATAGGTTCCTTTGACCATTTTTGTAGTAGTAGTGTAAGGTCCGTCGCTTGGCGCTAGAGGTGGGTTTTCCATAAATACCCTTCTCTTCTTCATTTCCGCTGCTACTGCTCGTGTTTTGCTCGAGAATTACTCAGAACTTCATTTGGCTCGTTCTTGCTCGTTTCTCAAGCGAATTCGCTCAAATTTGTTGCAAATGAAAGCTTATTCCATCCATTTTCCCGATCTATGTAAGTTTTCTTCAAACTCACCTCGGTTTTAATGAATTTTGCACATATTTGTTCACGAATTTCTTAAAAATTCGAAACTTAAATTGCTTAATTCTCTTTGTTTGTAAAATTTTATGCCATGAAATTGCTTGATTATGTCTATATATTACCTTAGGAGTAATTTAAGACTTGTTTGACTTAATTTGGTGAAGAAACAAACAAATCACCATTGTCGGACCTCTTATGGTCGAGAAGACAATGTGGCTTGTTCTTGATGTTTTTGCTAGAAATTCTTGTCCAATTTGTCACAATAATTACTATAGTATTGCAAGAAATTATTTGAATGCTTGAAAAATGCCGTATATGCTCAATTTAATTTGTGCTCTTTTTTAGTACTACGTACTCTGTTTTTTTGCGAACATAGTATCATGCGGCTAGGCGAACCTTAGATACTATAGAACTTTAATTTATGATAATTTTGCACAATGTAGCATGGTTAGACAGCGAGGTTCGGGTTCACGGTCCCGAGACGTTCGACGGGAGCACGAGCCCGTAGAGGACGATGCCGACCCATCAACTTCTCTCGGCCGACTCCCTGAGTGGGATGAGCGAACTCTGTACTTCTCTTCTGTCCACCACATTTCTGAGAGGTTGCGACGGGGTATCACAGTTGGTAGGACGCGCTTCCATGGTTCAGGTTGCGACACCTTGGGCGACCTGTACAAGATGTACATTGCCAATGACGGAGAGGCGAGACTTTTATGGGAGTCTTGGGGACTAGCTGCGCTTTACAAGACCTCAGAGGCTATGATTGCCTCTAGCGGGGGTCACCATGTGGTTCGTGCTCTAGTGGAGTTCTTTTGGGACACCACCAGCACTTTCCTTAGGGTGAGATGATGGTCACCCCGACCGACTTCAGTCTCACTACGGGATTGGAGTTTAGCTCTGTTGCGTTGCCATTTGACAACAAGATCAGCCTCTTTTCTCCCGAGGTCGAGGAGCTCTTGGGTCCGATTGTTGTTCGGGCTCGTGCTGAGGTAGAGTCGACCCAATTCAGTGCGAAGGGGATTCGCCGTTCGACTCTAGCAGCGACTTTTGATGACGATGCAACCACCTGAGAGCAGCGGGTGCGCATCTTTGTACTTATCTTCCTGTTAGGGACGTTCTCTCCTGACAAGGGTAGTAGAGTGCTGCTTTACTACCTGCTTGCAGTCCGTGATCTACACTTGATCGGGACTTATGACTGGGCCAGCTTGGCCTATGCTGACTTCATCCGAGCGTTACGAGACTCGTGTCGACACCGGGCCTTCCAGGGAACGTTTATCTATCTAGCTTTTGGAGGGTCGTAGAAGTATGCTTTATCTCCCATAAAGTTTAGCTTTAAGCTTTGATTAGCACTTGCTGATAATTTTTGCCTTTTGTAAATCTGGTTCTACGAGTACTTTCCCTCGATTGCGCCGGCGAGACCATCGCCGCGCAGGTTTCCAGTGAGTGCTTCCTGGGGAAGCCGCCGCTTAGATGTCCACTGCTTACGTCCGAGATTTGATCATCTCGGTATGGTTCTTTACATATTTGGACACTTTTCTTTACCTTCGATAGATTCTTATCTGATAGGCATTCATTGCAGGAGCCTGACGTGCTGTACCGGCCGTGGGTCGGCTTGGTTATCCCTGGGCTAGCCGCGCAGTATACTGTTCAGTGTCTCTACTTCTTGGGGACATATGGATCGATCGCGTATCTTGGAGAGAGGGTTGATATTCAGCATTCCTCGGACACCTTTGTCGTTCCTGCTTCTCCACCGCGTCACATGTTCAATGCCGCGAGGTTGGTGAGCATGTCAGAGAGAGCTTGTACCTCTTGACGATCTTATACGATCCCTGGGCAGTGCTATGAGGAGGAGCTACCACCGTTGTTAGCTCCAGTCCCTGTACTGGTTGAAGAGGTGGCGGTATGATGTTAACCTTTTACCTTTCGTTAAGTAGCCCCTAAGTAATGCTTTACTAACTTTGATTTGCTTTTTTCAGGCTGAACCTACTGAGTTCATGCCACCTCGTATGTCTATTCATTATCAGGGGACATATGGGCCGATTGAGGAGATGATTCCTCAAGAGGGTCAGTGCTTCAGGGAGCGGTCGATTCCTTGCCACCAGACTCGAGTAAGCTTAATTATTTGCAACTTTTGTTCATATATGTTATGCATCTTTACTAACTTTATTTTCTTAACAGTTCTCGCGCGAGGTGGTTACGGCGATGGCACGGTGCATAGATGCCTTCCGGAGCAAGCTCGTTCGGATGAGGAACGTGGCTACATGTCGTCGTGACGACACTGTCTAGGAGGTAGTTTCCCTTCTTATGTTTTTGCATTACTGCTTCTATTTTGAATGTTTCTAATTTTAGTTTCTTTTGCAGGGTCAGCCCGAGGTGCAGAGGAAGCCGGCGAGGTCTAGCTCGAGACGTCGTCGCACTGGTTCTGGTGGTCGAGGCGGTAGTGGGCTCAGGCTCTTCATCCGAGGGGCGCATGCTGCGCCGGTGGGCCAGGAAGAGGTTACTTCGGTTCTTAGAGGTGGTGGGATGTACGAGGTTGGCTCGTCATCGCAGCAGCCTCCGCAGCCTCAGCCTCAGGTTGATCTTGGGTGGACGGGTCCTGTGCTAAGTTTTCCACCTCCCGAGGAGACCGGAGTAGGAGCTGGAGTTGGAGCTGGAGCTAGTGGAGAGGTTACTCCTCGTACGGTGCAGTTTTATGAGATGATGGGTGTACGTCCCCCGGCGCCGTAGTTTGTTCCTGTGCTTTTTTATTTTATTTCGACTTTCTATAAAACTTTGCCTCTATTTGGACTCTTTATTAAGGAATGCTTGTATATACATATTACTTATGAGTTTATTCTGTATTTATTTATTATTTATTATTATTTTTTCATTTTTTAATGTGCATGTTTGTGTGTGCAAAGAATTGTGAAAATTAATTTTGCACAAAAATTCGTCATTTTTATTATTGATGGAGGGTATCTAACTTTCTCCCCCAAAAAGAAAAAATGAATAAATAAAAGTCAAAAAAATATTGGATTTATAAAAACTTAGAAGTTAAGTCTAAATAAAATCTGAAAAATAATATAATTAATATAATAGTTATATTAATTAAGAAGAAAGAATAAATAAAATTTAGAAAAAAAAAAGATATAAAAAAGAATAAAAGACTGTAAAGTCATTGGTCAGACTCGAATCAGGCCAAAAAACGAGGTTTTTGGAAAGCTCGTATAATAAGACACGTTAGCGCCACCTGGCGCCACGCGTTTTGGTGTAGCGTCAGGCGCTACGCTTAGCGTTTGGCGCCAGGCTCTGGCGTCAGGCTCCAATATTTGGCGTCTGGCGCTGATGAGCGCTGACTCCGAATCCTTCCCGGATTAAAACTGCGCCGATTTTGTGTATAAATAGCCCCCTGCCCAGCCGATTATCTTCATAATTTCAGTAGATTAAATATATTCTTAGCTTTTGAAATAATAATCATGTCTCTAGCTAGTTTCTAAAAGTTTTACCAACTTCACTCATGAATGGTGTCGGTCTCTTACTGCCAAGGAGAGAAAAGAGTTAGATGTGTTTTACATGTGGGGTATTTATGGTGTTAAAGGGGTAGATCTTGATATAGACTTTATTCATATTGCTCTAGAATATTGGCATGTGGATACTCATTGCTTTAGATTGTATGATGAAATTAGCCCTTTGCCGGAAGAATTCAGTGCTGTTTTAGGCTTCCCTGCATTAGATATTGTAGTAATCCCTAGGATAAACGAATATTATTATAAGGATTTTTAACGCTTCTTCAATTTAAAAGACAAAGATCTAACAAAAATAGTAGATGGTAGCATAGTTAATTTGAAAGAATTTGCTCGCCATTATTTTGATAGACCTTATTCTGAGTCTTTTCATGTTTATAGAAGAAGAGCTTTTCTTTTTTGCATGCTTAATCAATATCTTCTCACTAGTGGTATAACTAATGAGGGTCAAGCAATCATATCAACTGTTTTGGAGCAGATAGAATCTGGGAGAAATCGAATGCCATTAATAGTTGGAGAGACTATGCTTAGTCTTGATGAATTAAAGAAGAATCCAAAAGCGCCCTTTCGGGGCTCTCTAATTTTATTACAGGTAGAAAAAAATAATATTTTTAATTACAGAAATCATAAACATATTTTTGTATAGTACTAATAATTTATTTGCATTGAATGTTTTTTTACAGATTTGGCTAATGGAAAGACTAGAATTAATTAGTCCTCCAGACAATATTGAGAAGTACACTCCAAATTGCTTTGTGAGAAGGAAGAAACGCTTCTCTAAGACGGGGCTCCACGAATGGAAGAAGGTCTTCGGGTCTTGCAATTTTGCCATTAAGTGGGTCATCCCTTAGTGGAAAACAGAAAAGATGGTTGGTGTTAACAAACAACCTTTCTGCCGTCTTCCAAGCTTGTCCCGAATGACTTTTTATTACCCCTGCAGGGTATAAAAGACAGTACGACCTACTTCAAACAGTTCCTTCCGGGGATCTTCGTTGTCCCTATGAGTTCCCTGTCTCTCAAGAAGTAGACAAATTTGATATTTATTGGAGCGCTAGACTTTTATGGGAAGTGATTACCCAAAAGGTTCCTTCTTCCTTTCCCAATGATGTGAAATGGTGGCTTCTGAAGAAACCTTCAAAGGACATGAAGAAAAATCAGAGTAAAACTGATGTGAAGAGTCGTCTAACTGATAAAGTGATTCCTGTTAAGGAACGCTTAGGTGAAAGAGTTGAGTTCAAAACACCTACAATACCTAAGAAGAAAATCTCTGCGAAGGATAAAGGAAAAAGGAAAGCTGACACTACAAAGAAGAAGGCTTGGGTATAAAAGAAACATAGGGTCCTAGCTAAAGGAGAAACTATTTACTCCAAAATTGAATGTAGGTCCTTTAAAGGATGCCTACTAGCTAAAGTTATGGATGAGGAAGAAGACGCAGATAAGAATTGGAAGGGGGCAAAGAAAGAGAAAAAAGATTAAAAGCATTGCTTAACTTTCAATTATTAGACTTAGTTTTAAATTCAAAGTTAATTTATTTAGGCTTTATTTAAATTCCATCAATAATGTAATTTATTTTATTAATGAGATTCTAGCTTTTTAACTAAAATATCTCCTTTAAATTTAATTTATTAAAGCAATGAAAACTGAAAATTTAATTTTCCAGAAATTTTTCCGAGTACAGAAGTCGAAAATTTTTCGAAAAACACCGAAATATTCCCAGATACTTTACAAAAAATTGGCGCCGCGATTTTACGACTGGCGCCAGCTACGGCGGTCTGGCGTCAGACGACAGGGGTTGTCGTCTGGCGCTAAGGTTCATGGGCTGGCGCCAGAAGTTTTCCTGTGACGCCGATATTTCGTCGATCTTCTGTTGAATTTTTCTGGGATGCGAGGTTTGAAAAAAAATAAAGTGGCCGCACTCGTAAATGGTTGCTTACGTATCCTTTCTTATGGGATCAGGCCAAATGTAGCTCTCTTGAGTGTCCTTCTCAAGTGATTATGGGTAGTATTTTTTAAGTTGGTCAAGATTTGTCATGTTCGAGAACTCATTGCCATCCATTTCAGTTAAATTTGCTGCACCTCCTGACAGGATTGTTTTGAAAATGTAGGGTCCAGATCAATTAGGTCTGAATTTACCCCTTGGATCTAAAACATTTTTCCTTAATGCTTTTAACACCAAATCTCCTACTTTGATGTTTCTTGTTTTCACCTTCTTATTAAATGCCTAGCCATACGAGTTTGATAACATTGAGTGTGATGTAGAGCTTCTAATCGTTTTTCATGAAGTAGAATTAGCTCCTCATATCTTGCCCTAGTTCATTCAATTTCATCGAATTTTCTCTCTAATGCGATGCGTAGAGATGGAATCTCTAGCTCTATAGGTTGTACGACATCCATTCCATAAACCAAGGAAAATGACGTATTTCCTGTTGACGTGCGAATTGACATGCGATAACCCCACAATGCGAAGTGAAGTTTGTCAGGCCAATCCTTGTAATTTTTCGTCATTTTCTCGATGATAGTCTTTAAATTTTTATTAGCTGCTTTGACTTCTACATTTGCCTAAGGTCTATAAATAGAAGAATGATGATGTTGAATACCATATTTTTGTAGCAATTCTTCACACTCGGCTTGAAAGTGAGTTCCATTGTCAGTTATCATTTTATGTGGGACTCCATATCGACAAATAATATTTCTTTCGATAAAGAGTGCTACATGTTTTGCAGTGAGTTTGGTGTATGATTGTGCTTCGACCCACTTTGTGAAGTAATCAATTGCCACTAAGATATATTCGTGACCTCCTGTTCCTAGGGGAGTATTTTGCCGATGATGTCAATTCCCCATGTAAAAAAATGGCCATGGCGACGTGTAGGTGTAGAGTAAAGATGGAGGAACATGTTGTAGATTGGCGTAAATTTGGCACTTTTTACGTATTAATGATAATCCCTATTCATGGTGGTCCAATATTATCCTTCTCGCATTATCTTTTGGACTAGCATTTTGCCATTTACGTGAGTTCCATAAATTCCTTCGTGGACTATCCTCATTGCTCTTTGAACATCCTTTTTTCCTACACATAAGAGAGCTTGACCCTTAGGTACCCTTTTGTGTAGCTCGTTGTCTATGAGTACGTATTGGGAAGCCGAGAGCCTTTATGCTCGTTTTGCTCTTTTGTCAGCATGGGGAGGGTATTCTCCTTTGGTGACATAGTTGAGTATATCCGTATACCACGATTCATCTTCTTCTTCTTCTTCTTGGATCACTTCATCATCTTCTATAGCTTGAATATAAGCCGGTTTATGCCTTTTTTCTATAGTTAGAGGCATTTGCTCGATTTCCGTAGGAATACTAACCATTGAGGCTAGTCTTGCCAAGGCATCAGCAAATTTATTTTCTTCTCTAGGTAGATATGTGTATTCCACCTTCTTTAAGTGAGTAGTGAGGGTTTCCAGATAAGTTTGGTAAGGGGCTAGGCTTTCGCTTCTTACTTTCCATCTTTTGGAGATTTGATTGATGATCAATAAAGAGTCTCTGAATATTCGTAATTTTTTCACTCCCAATGCCAAAGCTGTTTCAAGGCCCACCACGCATGCTTCATACTCAGCAGCGTTGTTAGTAACGTCGAAATCAAGCTTTATAGAGATTAGAACTTGCTCTTCTTTGGGTGATACTAGTAATACTCCATCGCCACATCCCTTTTGGTTTGAGGCTCCTTCGAAGTACAAGGTCTAAGTATCATCTTCAGTGACCATCAAGTCTTCGTCTGGAAATTCATTGTCGTGTATTGGCGTCGAGTCTTCTATTGGAAAGTCTGCTAGAAAATTCGAAACCACAGATCCTTTGATAGCTTTTTGTGGCATGAACCTTACATCGAACTGGGCTAAGTTGACTATCCATCTCGATATGCGCCCATTGAGTGTAGATTTTTGGAATAAATACTTGAGTGGATCTAATCGGGAAATTACAAAGACTGTATACACAAGCATGTAATGTCTTAACTTGGTTGTGGCCCACACCAATGCGAGACACAATTTCTCAAGTGGTGTATAGCGTGCTTCTTACTCGAGCATCTTTTTGCTTAGATAGTAGATTGTATTTTCTTTGCCTTCTACTTCTTGTGCTAGCATGGCTCCCATTGTCTCTTTGGTGATTGTTTAGTACAACCTAAGAGGTATTCCCGGAAGTGCTGGTGCTAATACGGGAGGATTTGCGAGATAGGCTTTGATCTTTTCAAAGGCTTTTTGACACTCGTCATCCCATATCGCTGGTACATTCTTTTTAAGCTTTTTGAAGATTAGTTCACATATTGTTGTCAATTTTGATATGAACCTGCTTATGTATTGCAACCGGCCAGTAAATCCTCGAATTTGCTTCTCGGTTTTGGGCGGTGGCATTGACATGATTGCCTTGATCTTGGTTGGGTCTATCGTTATTCCTCTTGAGCTTATGACATAACCCAAAAGCTTGCCTGAGGTGATCCTAAAAGCACACTTAGATGGATTCAACCTCATGTTGTATTTTCTCAGCCTTTCGAAGAATTTTCTCAAGGCTATTTGATGGCCTGGTGTAGGCGTCGTTTGAAGTGCGCCTACGTTAAAGCATATAGTGAATATGCTTGGCACTCATAGGAAGTGGGAATTGACATAATACGATTAGGGACAAGGAAAGTAGGGAGCCTCCAACAAGTTTTTAAGGAACTTGTAAACTGTTCAAGGATCATAAAAGGCAACCACGAATAAAGGGACAACGAAGGCAACAACGATTGAACCGTGAATACACCCCATTCATAATCCATGAGATTACTAACTCCATATGGTTCGGAACCACGAAAGGAGGATCGGGGATGATGGTACGAAGTGAGTCATGGAGTCATATTCGCCCGTATTGGCCTCTACTCGATTCATATAGTGAAAAATGATTCCTGCGATCTAAAGGCATACAAATAAAATATTCAATTCGCTCCAAACTATTATTATGCTAAATCGGTTGAATATTAATGCAACACATAATTCTAAAATATTTGTGATAACTTGAATTAAACAACAAGATTAAAAAGGAACCTAAACCGGTTGTCCAAATTATCTTATTAGGCGTGATTTTCAATTACATAATCCCTTTAAAAATGCAATATGTTGATCATAATAACTATATAATAAACATTAATATTGGAAGCAATTTAAAAATAATAACGTTAGTCAAATAAAATATAAAATAACCTAATCATGATACTAGCAATATTAAAATAAAATAAGAGTAATTAAATTAATTAATTACTCACATTCCGCGCGTTCCTTTAAATTGCTACATCATTAATAAACTGTTAGTAACTTCAATAAAAATATAAAGCAAAAAAAAATTAAATTATATAAATATATATTTGATTTGGTCCAAACCCTCAGTTAATTCTACCTTTCACGCCTTGGTTAAAGTATAGAACTTCAGGTATTGTATGGACTCCTTGGAGTGCTTAAAGGAAGAAATAGTGAAAGAAAGGGGTGGCTAGTGTTTAGGCTAAAGAGGGAGAAGAGAATTATTTCATGATAATTAAAGCTTGTTGATGATTGAAAAATGGGAGATATAACCTCTATTTATAGAGAAAAAAGAGGGGTCGAAGAATTAAGATAAGATCCGAATTAAATCGGAATAAAACTCGATAGACTGCAGTTTTTGTGGTTTTTGTTTTTTATCATATCTTTTGATCCAGAAATCGGAATAACATCAATAAAATATCGTTGGAAAGATCTTGAAGTCTAATTTCTAACCCAATTATAAACAGATTTAAATATTTTATAGAATAAAAGATATGGCCGAAATAATGAGATGGTGTCAGTTTTGGATAGAGTTTGACTTTTTATTCATATCTTTTTCGTTATAGCTCGGAATTGATATTATAATATATCATTGGAAAGATAATTTCAAGGGCTATCCAACCATAAAAAATTTGGATAAAAACTATAATGCACGAAAATAATATCTGTCTATCTTTGAACGTCTTTCAATTCGGATATAAATAGGATTTTCAAAAAGAAAAGTTTTATTCAATTTCAAACTCTTTAATCCTATCTTTTAAAAAAGGATAATTAAGATATTTTAGAAACTTATAAAAGTTTCTAATTAATCCTAATTGATTTAGAAATGAGATTAAATAATTTGGACCCTCCACATGATCATTGGGTCGTAGGTAAGGTGGGCTTAGGTTCGGTTTGGGCTCAGTTTAATATTTTGGCCATAACTTATTCGTTATAACTCGGATTTGGGCTTATAATATATTGTTGGAAAGCTCATTTAAATCCCCATCCAACTATTTAATCATTGGACCCAGATTATGGACCAAAATAAACTGGATTAAACGTTTTTATAAAAAGGACACGAAATGAATGATTTTAAAGGACACGAAATGAATTATTTTGGGTTTAAAGGCACGAAAAGAGGAAAATAAGTTATTTTTTGGAAATAGGCTAGGAATTGGGTTGGTTTGTGAAATGAGAATATGGATTTAAGCACTTCAAAGATTAAATACTAAACCCAACCAATAATGGCGGTGAAAGGTTGTTCATCATCGGGTTTTGTTTTGGGGAGACATTTTTAGGTGTCTACAGAAGCCCCCACTTTGACTGAGTTTGTAGAAACGCCAGTTTCGAAAATGATAGTCAAAGTAGTCGATAGGGACGGAGAATGATTTAAGACGTTCTGCGATCCTAAATCATTCTGTATACGCCGATACCTGCAGAAAAATGTTAGTTCTACAGATAAAAGGGTAAAAGGATAGAATACGTATCTGACACCAGTGTATCAGTGAAAAATGAGTTTGGTAGCTTCCTATGCTTGAAGGAATCCACCGGATGACGTATTTTGAAATGCTTTCCATGCATGAGGAAAGCCGACAGATGAGTTTTGTAGCCTTCTAAGCGTGAAGAAACTTACCGGATGACACTTTCCATGCCTGAGGAAAGTCGACGAATGAATTTGGTGTCATTCTATGCTTAAAGAAATCCACCGATAATGCCTTCCATGCTTGAGGAAAGCCGACAAAGGAATTTGGCGGTTTTCTATACTTGAAGAAAAATCCACCGATAACGCTTTCCATGCTTGAGGAAAGCCGACTTGGCGGTTTTCTATACTTGAAGAAAAATCCACCGATAACGCTTTCCATGCTTGAGGAAAGCCGACTTGGCGGTTTTATATACTTGAAGGAAAATCCACCGATAACGCTTTCCAAGCTTGAGGAAAGTCGACAGATGATGAGGTTGCAAGTCTCTGTGTATCGAGAACCTTGCGCCGTGAAATGATGGTGGTTCGATTGTCCCCGAACGTGGGCTGTAGTTGGTTCGCTTGTCCCCGAACGTGGGCTGGTTGTAAAAGGTCCGCTTGTCCCTGGACATGGGCTGTAAATGGTCAGCTTGTCCCCGGACGTGGGCTGGTTGTAAATGGTCCGCTTGTCCCCGGACGTGGGCTGTAAATGGTCCGCTTGTCCCCGGACGTGGGCTGTAATTGAGACCTGCAAAATAAAATTTGCCAATGAACTCGTATATGTTGTGATTAACTTAACCACTGACTTGACCATGTTTGACTTGATGTGACATGACATGTGTATGACTTGTGAGTGTGTGTGTTTATATGTGTGTGTGCAGACACAAGCAAACGAAGATGAAAAAGCAAAAAATTTCCGTCAATTTTTGTCATGAGTGGAGGGTACCGACTTTCTCCCGAAAAAGAAAGATGTGAAAAACGAAGTTTTGTTTTCGAACTTCCCTCGATAAAAACTTTGAAAAAGTTTTTGAACTTCCCCAAAAGAAAATAATGAAAAAAGGGAAGAAGGTTTAAACATCCTCCTTGAGCAAGACGAAATGAATCGTATGGATTGAATTGCTTGTCATGAAAATAATGTATGCATGATGCATGTTCTTAGGCCAGGAGGCTAAGGACAATTACATCATGTGACACAATAGATGAATGAATTGAACTTAGGTCATGGAGCTAAGCATCCTATATGGTGTAAAGAAACAATCTTGAATGTCACTTAGGTCTGGAAGCTAAGCACGTATATAGATGAAGTGATTATTGAGTATTACATAATGAATGTTGCTTAGGTTAAAGAGCTAAGCACGATATGCGATGCATGAAACAATGAATTTTGCTCAGGTTAGGAAGCTAAGCAAGTATGCAATGTTTCTTCTAATGAATGTTGTCTTGAAAGATGATGAAGCATGCACAGTGTTGAAACAAGATTTCATGAAAAAGGGTTCTTAAAGGGAAAGATGATTGATATGGATATGGATGTGTGAGTGAAGTGTGTGAATGTGATACTAAGGCTGGCTGTAAGAGTTATGGCGATGGAAATAGATGTTAGAAGAGTCAAAGATGATGACTCTTTAGGCTAGGTAGGCTAAATGATGTGGGTTCAAGCCCCCAAGTCTAGCTCTAAATGGGTAGGGGTAAGCATTGGATATTCTTTGACTCGATCATGCATGGATATGAATTATATGAATGTGGACATGAACGTGAATGTGGCCGCACCTCGATGTGAGGTTGCCTACGTATCCGTTAGGAATCAGGCCAACGTAGCTCTAACCGAACTTTGCACAAGTGTGTGTACACCTCAAAGAGGTCTTTCAATGGTTGTAATATGGTTAAGCTAAAGGTTTAAAGAAGAAAGGGGTAAAAGGCTCAAGACTCGAGAGAAGCCCCCAAGATATGCAATTATGTATTAGACTTTGCAAGTTTTATTTTTCATATATATATTTTTTTGTTTTGAATTTCTTTTTTTTTTTTTCATTCTTGTGAATCAATGTAGGCAATCTCAGATCATGCGGTCCATCACTCACTTAGCATTCATGTTTCTCAGGCACGGTACCAAGCACTCGATGAGAGACGCAATTTGAGACATGTTCATATCGGAGACATTGGAACACTTGCCTTTAGACATTTTTTTATTTACTCATTCTTTTCCCTTTTTTTAATTTTAACTTGCTTTTTGATTGTTACACAAATTGCACACCTTCCCATCCCAGGGTTAAGTGAATGTGGGATGAATAAATAAGGTCAATCGTTAGACGAGGCTCAAAATGGTTGATGAAGAAATGGAATGTGATTGAACGGTTAACAGGGAATGACATGGTTGCAAAGGTGCCTCAAGTCATTGGTGTACCTCGGGTTTAGTTCGGTAATTGATTATTTTTTTTTATTTTTTTTTTTTAGAATGAATGAATGAATGAAAAATTCTATGATCGAGATGCAAAAGAAATTTGCTCATTTTATTAATGGAAAAGGTGAACGAAACACATGAAACATATAAGAATTCAAAATGGAAAACCTATGCTAGACATGAATGGGGGAATGGAGATAAAACGAAAGAAGAAGGAAAAAAAAAAGAAATCTTGTATAGAGACTTGTCTGTGCTTCGTCTTCATGGTTGCTTATGAATTATTTGTTACCGCCAGAGGAACAAGAATTTTGTTATTGCTGATGCTTTGATTGGAAGGAAAGAAGGAAGGAGTGACGTTCCCCTTATTCTTCCAACTATTGCCTAGTGATTTTAGACTCAAGTACTTTGTAAGGATGAACTCACTTAATGCATTCAATCAATACTCAAATTGGAAAGGAAGAGTGTAAGAAACAATTTTGAAATCTGATGGGAAAAACTCCACTCATTCCTATTATGACGGAAAACGACGCATGCATGGTCCTAATATACGATCATAAACAATATAGTGCATTACTCAAAGACAAAGTGTGTGCAATGACTCAACATGTGTGATTAGGTGAATTTATTAAGACTCGTGGTATGATCGCATGGCTAGACATGAAGACGTTGTGAAAAACAAAGGACCCAATGACTAAATAGCACGGAAGACTAAAAGACAAACTAACTTGATTAATTTTGTCCAATTTTAATGTTTATGCTATTTACTAGGTGAAAACGGTCCATTGGCAATCGTTAGTCATAAATAAGATCAACCACAATCAAAGACAAAGAACACATGTTAAGTTTAGCACAAAAAATCACAAGACACTAGGAAAAGGACTAGAATTCTAGAAGAGTTAGGATTCATGGGTATAAAAAAAAAATAAAAAAAAAAAAAAAATCTATAATCCTATGTTATACGAGTTGAAACGGATTAAAGGACTTGGCTAAGACTAGCTTGACACGAAAAGTTTAAAAAATAAATAAATAAATAAAAATAAATAAGAAAATTGACGCTAAAAAGACACCTAAACTGGACAGGCTGTAGTATATCGATTATAACTTTTGATCTGTGACTTTGATTGGGACGAAACCAATTTCAAATGAAAGATAAAACTCGGGGCTACAGATCCATATGTTTCACGACACGTAACTCTTTCTAGAACTCCGGATATGACCAAAACAAGTTGACTCTTGTGCAGTATTCGGGAATTAAATTCCGGGTGACTCAAAAATTAAAAAAAATCTATGGCTCGACTCTAATAATAAAAAAGGGGGTTTGATAAGAGAAAAAAAAATAATTAAAAAAAGGTCAATAAAAAAAATGAACACATAAGCATATCGTCACGCATGATGCAATGAAGTTCGCAACCTAAAGTCAAGTTCTATGTTCGACTATGGTCAAGCTTTTGGGTGTCAAAGGGTACCATGGTTAAGAGTTTGGACGCGTTAGCAAGGCAGCCTCCCTGAGGGTGTATGCCAACGGGCGGCTCCGCGAGTTCGTGATGAAATCGAACTCGACTCCATGGTTTGGGTGGATTTAAAAACTCGGATGAACCCTTTTTTCCATGAGCGTTTTCGGGTTGATAGAGCATAAATCCCCCGGGCTAGCCACATACGTAGAACACGTACTATTGTGGCAAAATAGGTAACCTAAAAAAATCATATGCATATGTGACAATGCCAATTAAATCGCAGGAATACAATTCAAGAATCTTTCAAGTCTCACCCACTCATCTTGATTAAATACCGATCACTCAAATCGATAAATAACCAAGAATCCTCCCAGTGGAGTCGCCAAATTGTAGGCGTCGTTTGAAGTGCGCCTACGTTAAAGCATGTAGTGAATAAGCTTGGCACTCATAAGAAGTGGGAATTGACATAATACGATTAGGGACAAGGAAAGTAGGGAGCCGCCAACAAGTTTTTAAGGAACTTGTAAACCGTTCACGGATCATAAAAGGCAACCACGAATAAAGGGACAACGAAAGCAACAACGATTGACCCGTGAAGGTTACACCCCATTCATAATCCATGAGATTACTAACTCCATATGGTTCGGAACCACGAAAGGAGGATCGGGGATGATGGTACAAAGTGAGTCATGGAGTCACATTCGCCCGTATTGGCCTCTACTCGATTCTTATAGTGAAAAATGATTCCTGCGATCTCAAAGGCATACAAATAAAATATTCAATTCGCTCCAAACTATTATTAAGCTAAATTGGTTGAATATTAATGCAACACATAATTCTAAAATATTTGTGATAACTTGAATTAAACAACAAGATTAAAAAGGAACCTAAACCGATTGTCAAAATTATCTTATTAGGCGTGATTTTCAATTACATCATCCCTTTAAACATGCAATATGTTGATCATAATAACTATATAATAAACATTAATATTGGAAGCAATTTACAATAATAACGTTAGTCAAATCAAATATAAAATAACCTAATCATGATACTAGCAATATTAAAATAAAATAAGAGTAATTAAATTAATTAATTACTCACATTCCGCGTGTTCCTTTAAATTGCTCCATCATGAATAAACTGTTAGTAACTTCAATAAAAATATAAAGCAAATGAAAATTAAATTATATAAATATAGATTTGATTTGGTCCAAACCCTCAGTTAATTCTACCTATCACGCCTTGGTTAAAGTATAGAACTTCAGGTATTGTATGGACTCCTTGGAGTGCTTAAAAGAAGAAATAGTGAAAGAAAGGGGTGGCTAGTGTTTAGGCTAAAGAGGGAGAAGAGAATTATTTGATGATCAAGCTTGTTGATGATTGAAAAAGGGGAGATATAACCTCTATTTATAGAGAAAATAGAGGGGTCGAAGATTTAAGATAAGATCCGAATTAAATCGGAATAAAACTCGATAGACTGCACTTTTTGCGGTTTTTGTTTTTATCATATCTTTTGATCCAAAAATCGGAATAAGATGAATAAGATATCGTTGGAAAGCTATTGAAGTCTAATTTCTAACCCAATTAAAATCAGATTAAAATATTATATATTATAAAATATATGGCCGAAATAGTGAGATGGTATCAGCTTTGGATAGAGTTTGACATTTTATTCATATCTTTTCCGTTATAGCTCGGAATTGATATTATAATATATCATTGGAAAGATAATTTCAAGGGCTATCCAACCATATAAAATTTGGATAAAAAATATAATGCACGAAAATAATATTTGTCTATCTTTGAACGTCTTTCAATTCAGATATAAATAGGATTTTCAAAAAGAAAAGTTTTATTCAATTTCAAACTCTTTAATCTTATCTTTTAAAAAAAGATAATTAAGATCTTTTAGAAACTTATAGAAGTTTCTAATTAATCCTAATTGATTTATAAATGGTATTAAATTATTTGGACCCTCCACATGATCATTGGGTCGTAGGTAAGGTGGGCTTAGGTTCGGTTTGGGCTTAGTTTAATATTTTGGCCATAACTTATTCGTTATAACTCGGATTTGGGCTTATAATATATCGTTGGAAAGCTATTTTAAAGCTTCATCCAACTATGTAATCATTGGACCCAGATTCAGGACCAAAATAAACTGGATTAAACGTTTTTATAAAAAGGACACGAAATGAATGATTTTAAAGGACACGAAATGAATTATTTTGGGTTTAAAGGCACGAAAAGAGGAAAATAAGTTATTTTTTGGAAATAGGCTAGGAATTGGGTTGGTTTGTGAACTACAAATATGGATTTAAGCACTCCAAAGATTAAATACTAAACCCGACCAATAATGGCAGTGAAAGGTTGTTCATCATCGGGTTTGGTTTTGGGGAGACATTTTTAGGTGTCTACACCTGGGCAATCTTTTGATTTTACAATCATATCGTCCACGTATACTTCAACTTCTTTATGCATCATGTCATGGAGCAAGGCAGTCGCTGCTCGTTGGTAAGTAGCACCCGCGTTTTTCAACCCGAATGGCTTTACCGTGTAACAGTTTGTACCCCATGGTGTTATGAAGGTTGTTTTCTCCATGTCTTCTTCCGCCATGAGAATCTGATTATAGCCCGCGTATCCATCCATGAACGAGAGGAGCGCATGATTTGCCGTGTTATCTACCAGAATATCGATGTGTGGTAAAGGGAAGTCGTCCTTTGGACTTGCCTTATTTAAATCTCGATAGTCGACACACATTCTTACCCTTGCATCCTTTTTCGGAACTGGGACGACGTTGGCGACCCATTCCGGGTATTTGGATACCTTGATAAAACCTGCGGTTATTTGTTTTTGAACTTCTTCTTTTATTTTTAGGGCTACGTCGGGTTTCATTCGACGTAACTTTTGTTTTACAGGTTTCATTCCTAGAATAAATGGTATGGTGTGTTGAGCTATTTCTCTATTAATGCCTGGTATATCTTCATATGACCAAGCGAATACATCGATGAATTCTTTAAGTAAGTTAATTAAATCGGTTCTTTCTTGTTCATTAAGTGTTAATCCGATTTTAACTTATTTTTTATTGGTTGAATCATTTGAGATATCAACCATCTCATTTTCCTCAATTATCGGTGTTTTCCTTTCAAGTATTTCCATTGCTTTAATAAGTTCTTTGTCATTTTCATTGTACGTTAAGCAATGCTCATCATCTTGGGTTAAAGAAGAACACAAAGAGTAAGGAGAAGGAGACATATTATTAAATTCTGAGATCATTACATCAAAGAGAGATATGTCCTCAGGGACTTGATCACTAACTATCCTAGAGGAAGAGATAGAAGGAAGGGGTGCTACAACTAAAGACTTAGATGACTCTATAGGGAGAGACTGTGACTCTGACTCTGACTCAGACGTCTCTTTGAACATCGGTCCTTTCCCCGTTGTGATGGAGATTTTCCTTCCGTTTGGAGTAGTCGCCTTGACGATCTTGCGCAACCCTTGTAGTGATCCTTCCGCTGGAGTGATGAGCTTTGAGGGATCAAAGCTTTCTCTTTGTAGGACTGTTTGGATGAGCGAGGAGTTATCCTCTTTGTATGTTGGCTTATCTTTTTCTCGCCTAAATAGTAATCCCATGACATTAAAGTCAAAGCATGGGGGTGCTTTCTCCTTATGAATAGGAGTTGGGATTTCATCTATGAAGCAGCAATCTAAGAAAATCTCGAATCCCGGTTGCCTTATGCCATTTACGACAAACGGTTTGGGAAATTCATAGAACGGATAGTCCTCTCATTCTTTTTATGAACTGTCCATTGAGGATAAGAGGATACTGATCCATTAGGATTGCTTTCTTGTGGGTGCGAGTGTCCCTACGTGCTTTTTACTTTTCCTGGGCTCGCTTGAGATCTTCCTGAGTTGGTTCGAAACCAAGTCCAAATGTGTCTAATATAGGGAGGCCAGGTTATTCCAGCGGTTTTGCTATTCTTTTTCTCTTTCCTAGGGTCATCCCAGGAAAATGTCCTTGCTTCTTTAGAATAGCGTCCACGATCATATTGGAGTGGGGGTCGTGGCAGACAGGGGTCATTTCATCCTCTTCGATTAAGGAGACCTCTTCGTTAAAGCCCCACAAATCTTCATCGTCTTCATCGTGCTCCACATTAATTATTGATTTCTCTAAAGCTTTAATCCTCATGGGTGAAGCATCGATTTTAATTGGAATTCCTCCAACTATGGCCTTTACCTGTTGGTGGAGAGATGAAGGGACGCCCTTTAGGTCATGAAGCCAAGGGCGTCCCAACAATAGATTGAACGAAGCCTTAATATCTACTACTTGGAATGTAGTAGCTGTTCTATTGCTCCTGCCGTTACGTTCATAGTAATTTTACCAAGAGCTTGACAACGAGTGTTGTCGCAAGCTCTTATTGCTTGCGTTGACGGGGTTAGGTCTTCATCCCTTATGCTTAGCATTCTCGCAGTTCTAAGTGGACAGACATTAATGGCCAATCCGTTGTCTCTAAGAGTCATAGGGACGTTCATTCTCTTGCAAACCACTGTGAGATTTAACGCCTTATAATGCTTGTCACCTTCTGGAGGTAAGTCCTTGTCGGAAAAGGTGATCAAGTTGATAGGACTAGGGAGATCACTCGTAAGGAAGTTAGCCAACCCCTCATGAGTAGTGTCAGAATCTATCTGTATCTTATCCAAGGCATTCATTACAGCCAACCTATGCTCTCGAGATGTTGCCAGAAGCTTCCATACGTTCAATTAAACCTTGGTTTTCTTGAACTGTTTGACAATGTCATTGTCTTCTATGATAGGTATGGGAACTTGTTGTGTTGTTGGCATAGGTTGTCTCGAAACAGGAGGTTGCATTCTCCCGGATCTTGTGAGGACGTCAATGGATTAATCTTCTTCAACCCAGAAGTCATCCATGGCATACGACACCGAAGGTGGAGGTCCTACCATGTCTTTCAAGTAAACGTCTTCTTCATCGCTGTCCCAAACTCCATTAATACTTATGTCTTCTTCTTGTGGAACTTGGACTAGTCTTTTGTTATTAATCATTTTCTGAATTAAATCCTTAAATTTAAAACAGTTTTCAATAGTGTGCCCCCCTGATTGATGATATTGACAATAAAATATATCTGTCCTTTTTAACGATTCAAATGGTCTCGGTTTGAGAGGTTTGACCTCGCCACTCTCGGAGAGAATTTTGAACATTTGAGCATATGGAATTCCAATTGGAGTGTAGAGTCTATTACTCTTCTTGGGTTTATCAATTACTTGCAAAGAAAAGTGTTACTTCGTTTCCTCGTTATCTAGAGGCAATCGAATCTTATTCGCTTCCATGAGATCTTGAATGAGGTTTCGAAACCTGTAACATTCATTTGTGGTATGACCGTTCCCTCGACGGTACTTGTAGTAGGATTTGGAATCCCATTTCGAAGATCGCTTTTCTGGTGTAGGATCCTCAGTTGGGCCAATAGGTTTGATTAATCCTTGATCATGGAGACGATCAAAGATAGCATCATAGGTCAATCCCATGGGTGTGAACTCTTGCCTAGGTTTATTTTTCGAGGGTGGAACCTCGTCATACTTTTTCTGAAGTTTCTTCACAACTTTGCGGGCTTCATGTAGCAAGTTTGATCCTTCCAACATGGAAAGTGTAAGAAATTGTATGTCCTCTTTACTTGCTAATTCTGGAAGGTTATCCACGGCATCGAAAAAGATCTCCTCCTCTTCTTCGATAGCATGGATTTCTTCGATAAGTTTGATGAGAGATGAGGGATCAACCTCGTTTTCCTCATCAGAGATGGCCAGGGAGTGAGCGAGAGGAGCATTATCAATACTTTGCTTCTTACTGGCAGGAGACAATGGTAGCTTGTTATTGTCGATTAAGTCTTGGATAGCTTCCTTAAGCTTCCAACAATTCTCGATAAGATGGCCCCTACCTTGGTGATACTTGCAATGTGCATTGGGGTTCAAATTAGCCGTCCTCTTCTCGACTGTTGGGTCCCCAAATGGTCCAATAGGAGTTATAAGACCTTTTGCATTTAATCGGTCAAATGCGGTGTCATAACTCATGCCAATAGGAGTAAAGTTCCTCCTAAATGGTTTCTTTTGTCCTTGATTATTCATAGCAAGGACTTCACTTAAGTTAAAGGTACCAACATTATTTGAGTGGGTGGTTTTTGCAGAAGAAGGATTGTCGTTCTTCTTGCCTTTCCAGCCACTGTTGGAGTTATTGTTAGCAGCTTTCAACTTAGCCAGGTGGTCTTCAGTATTAATTCTAATGTCGTAGAGTGCCTTGAAGGTATGGAGATTATTCTGGTATTTGAGATGCTTGGAGTACTTTTCTTGAAGGTTTTTTATGAATAACCTTACGGACTTTTCTTCACTTGGCACCTCAATTATCTCAGCTGAGGTTTCTCTCCATTTGTTAAAGAAAGAGGTGAAACCTTCATTCTCTTTCTGCTTGAGGATTTCAGGTTCTCTATAGTCAGTCTCAACTTGAATATTGCACTTGTATCTATCAATGAAAGCGTTTACTATGGACTCCCAAGTAGAGGTTCTTTCTTTCTCAAGAGAAAAGAACCATTGTTGGCAAACGGTTTCGAGAGATAGTGAGAACAAAGAGGGAAATACCTTATTGTCGATACCCTTAATACTCATTATTGTTTCGAAGGCTCTTAAATGAAAATAAGGGTTGTTAGTTGCTTTGAATTTTAGGATGTCGTTGGCATTGAAATTCTGCGGAAGAAGATCCTTGTCCACCGAGACCCCTTGTGAGCTAATCCCTTGAAACTTGTAGTCACTAGACAGTTTGCTCAGACTCTCTTGCATGAGGTCCATCTATTGTTGATTCACATGATCATCAATCTTGAGGGTTAGGACCTTTAACGCCTTAGTCACAGTAATCAGTTGATTCCTGAGCTCATTGACTTCCTCTTGTGTTGCCATTACTGTCTTAGCTTTCCTCTTACGAGCAATGGGTTTGTCGAAAAGTTGGACTTGAATAAAAAGGTTGTCTTTGATCAAACGCCCTTCCTTTCTTGACCACGCGCTGTAAATTAAACTATTTTTGTTTTAATTAATTGACTCAAATTGACATTGACTTTACGATTTGAAAGAGAAAAGGCAAAAATAGGTGCATATTTTGGAAAAAAATAAGGTATATATTTTTGGGAGTTAACTAATGGGTTTAAACAAGTTGATTTACTTGGAGGATTAATATCCGCCTTACCCCCTGTAGGGAATATTTCAAGCATTACCCCAAATTTGAACCCCACTGTGATCATACACTAAAGTATGGTGGCGTCCAAAGGGAAAGAAGATAGAGCAAAAGAGTCGCCATCAAGTTTTAGGAACTTATAAACCGTTCACGAGGTGAAGGTTACACCCCTTAACGATCCAGGAGATTGTCAACTCCAATAGGTCTAGAACCAAGACTGGTAGGTCGGGGATGAAGGTACAAATCCAACCTAAAAGAGATTGAACCTGCCCTAATAATAGGCCTCTACTTTATTCTGATCGTATTCATGTGCGCTTTCAGACTAACATGCAATCAATAGGATTAACCCTAAACCTGTTTATCTATGTTGGTTGAATATAAATGCACAAACAAAACTATTATTGGCGATCACATGAATTATAATCACATCAACCCTAAACAAGATTATTAATTATCTTATTAAGCGTGATTACAAGTACAAATTCCCTTTAAAAATGCATAAAGGGGGTGATCCAGCAATAACAATAAATATTATATCAAGAAATATAATAAAAATAATCATGATCATAAATTATAACAATAATAATCATAATTAAAATAATAATAATCATAATCATGTTAAAGCATAATAATAGCAAGATCCTAGGCATGATACTAAAAAGATTAATAACAATCCCTAGCAGGTCATTAAGAAATAAAAATCAAAGCTTTAGCCCTAACATGATACTAACATGCTATATTAGGAAAATAAAGTAGGAAGTATCGCAGGAAACACAATTGTCATATTTGATATTAACAATTACAATTATTACCCTAAACATGATACTTTGAAGATCAAAACACCCTAGTGTAGGGAATAATTTCAAGCTTTAATCCCACTAGCTTGAACCCCACTGTGATCATACACTAAAGTACGGTGGCGTCCAAAAGAGAAGAAGACAGAGCAAAAGAGTCGCCAACAAGTTTTTTTAGGAACATGTAAACCGTTCACAGGGTGAAGGTTACACCCCTTAACGATCCAAGAGATCGTCAACTCCATAAGGTCTAGAACCAAATAAGGGTTCGGGGATGAAGGTACAAATCCAACCTAAAAGAGATTGAACCTGCCCTAATAATAAGCCTCTACTTTATTCTGATCGTATTCATGTGCGCTTTTTGACTAACATACAATCAATAGGATTAACCCTAAACCTGTTTAATCTATGTTTGTTGAATATTAATGCACAAATAAATCTATCATTGGTGATCACTTGAATTATAATCACAATTAACCCTAACAAGATTATTAAATATCTTATTAAGCATGATTACAAGTATCAATTCCCTTTAAACATGAAATAAAAGGTGTGATCAAGCAATAAATAATAAGCATCAAGCAACATAATAATAATCAATATCATGAATAATAATTAATAATCATAATAATAATAATCATAATCAAAATAATAATAATAATATTCATAATCATCATAAATTATAACAATTATAATCATAATCATGTTCATGTTAATATTAAAGCATAATAATAATAGCAAGATCCTAGGCATGATACTAACAAGATTAATAACAAATCCTAGCATGTCACTAAGCAACAAAAATCAAATCTTTAGCCCAAACATGATACTAAAAATCATAAATATTAGGAAGAGAATAAAAGGCATCGCAAGAATCATATTTGATATTAAAATTACCATAGACATGATATTAGGAATATCATAATAACAATATAAACATGATTTCTACATCATAACATCAATAAAAACCAATAAAGCACTTACTTTGATGCCTCTTACCTCTTTCTAATAACAAAATACACGCGTTAGTAACTTCAAGGAAAATAATAAATAAAACAATCAAATTAAATAATTGAAAGAGAGATTTGGGACCAAACCCTCAGAAATTAAAAACATTCACGTCTAGGGCGAAGGCAACTTCGAATATGGCTAGGTGTTTCTAGATCTTGTGAATGCGGAATTTTGTATGTGAAAACAAAGTTTAGAAAAGAGAAAGATGAATGATTTAAAGAATGCTAAAGAATTGGTGTAAATTGGTGAATGATAGATGTAGATGATGAATGAAAACGGAGTTTTTAATACGATATTTATAGAGAAAATCAGCCAAAAAAATAAAATAAACAAAACAGAGTCTGACGCACAGAAAACAGAGCTGGCGCCACCCTTGGCTAACTGGCACCAGGCACCAACACTAGCGCCAGGCGCCAATGGCTAGCTCCAGGCGCCAGGCCTGGGGTTAGGCGCCAAGCCTGATTTTAACGCGTTTTCGAAAATCAGATAAATTTGCCGTACTGGAGGATAAAATCATATAATTTCCTCGAAAATGCTATTTGATTTTAATTAAAACTCTAAAAAGTCAAAAGTCAATTTATCAATGCTAATTGAATTAGTAATGAAAAAGAACCTTCTAGAAGATTCTAGAAGACTAAAACCATTCCTAATTGCATTAGGAATGATAAATCATATTAGGCCCTCTCCTAGATCTTTGGGCCGCATATAAGGCTCAAACCGGGCCCAGTTTAGTAAATTGGCCATAATTTCCTCAATATTCATCGGAATTGGGCTTATAATATATCGTTGGAAAGCTTTTTTACAAGCCCCATCCAACTACACTATTATTGGACCCATATCATGGACCAACCAAACTGGATTGGCTATTTTCTTAAAATAAGTTTTTAAAAACAGAGAGAAGAGAAAAGAATTAAAACTTTCCGCAACACTAGACTTTCCACACTTTCGCTTCATTCGATTATGATTCGACGCGAAAGGTAGTCATCACCGGGTTTGGTTTTGGGGAGACACAAATGGGTGTCTACAGAAGCCCCCACTTTGACTGAGTTTGGAGAAACGCAAGTTTCGAAAACAAAAGTCAAAGTATTGATAGGGACGGAGAATGATTCAGAACGTTCTGCGATCCTAAATCAATCTTGTAACGCCGATACCTGCAAAACTATCGTTAGTTAAACAGATAAAAGAGTTAAGAAACGTGTATCTTGCACCGTCGAGCACACGTCTCTGATAGTAACTGATTTGCTGCCGCTTTACTGTTTTGATGATTTCCTGCAAGCTAGAGAATGCCATCTCGCTTGAAAACAGCTATGCCTGTAACTGCTTCCAAATTGGAAGATTGCTTCGTCTGAAACGATCCTCCTCCGCTATGATAATATTCCACATCCAAGGGAATATCATCGAAGATTATTTCTCTTGAAACAATCTCCATTCGCATTATGACCATCCTCCATGCCTAAGGGAACATGATCGAAGACAACTTTGCCCGAAATTACCTCCAGTTGTTTGTGACAACTCTCCGCAAGCTAGGGAATGTTGTCGAAGATATCTTCTCTTGAAGTCATCCTCATTTGATGCGATAATTTTCCAAAGGAAATTACCGAAGATCCACGCCTGTCGATCTTTAAAAGTTCGCCTGAACTTTGCTCCCGCTATGCCTGTACGTCGGCGCTTCCGTTGCTTTGAACCTGTATGTCGGTGCTCTTTTTCTTTTGAACCTATATGTCGGTGCTTTTTGCTAATGAGCCAATGCTTAGGCGCTTTAAGCTAAGTGAGACGATCTCTTATCAGGTCGATCACTTCATGTAATCAAGCCGATTACTAAATCATGTCAAATTGCTTAGAGGGGCTAACTAGCATACCAAGGAACCCAAAAATATGTTGCAGAAGGCTAGCACAACCTCATGAGGTGGCTGGGTGCTTTGGCGCCGCTGAAAAACCATCAGCTTCACCTTATTAGCATTAGCGCCAGGCGCTGACATTGGCGCCAGGCGCCAAGCCTAATTTGTGACGCCAATGCATAGGGCTTGGCGCCAGCACGGGGACTTCCTTAAATACCCCTTTCCCCTTCATTTTGCTTCTGCTCGTCGCGCTGCTCGTCGCGATTTTGCTCGAAAGAAAGTCCGAAAACTTCAATTGCTCGGTGCTTGCTCGTTTCTCAACCTAATTCGCTCAAATTTGTTGCAAATCAAAGCTCTTTTCATCTATTTTCCTGATCTATGTAAGTTTTCTTCAAACTCACATCAGTTTTTATCAATTCTTGGCATGTTTATTCACGAATTTCATGAAAATTCGAAACTTATAATGCTCAATTTGCTTTATTTGTCAAGTTTTATGCCATGAAATTGCTTGATTATGTTTGTATATTTCCTTGGGAGTAATTTGAGACTTGTTTGACTCAATTTGGTGAAGAAATGAGCAATTTTCCATTGTTGGACCTCTTAAGGTCGTGAAGAACAATGTGGCTCGTTCTTGATGTTTTTGCTAGCAATTCTTGTTGAATTTGTCACAATAATCACTATAGTGTTGCAATAAATTGTTTGATTGCTTGAAAAATGTTGTTATGCTCAATTCGAATTTGTGCTCTGTTTTAGTACTACGTACTCTGTTTTTTTGTGAACATAGTATCATGCGGCTAGGCGAACATTAGATACTATAGAACCTTAATTTATGATGATTTTGCACAATGTAGCATGGCTAGACAACGAAGCTCGGGTTCACGGTCCCGAAACACTAGACGGGAGCATGAGCCCGTGGAGGACGACGCCGAGCCGTCCACTTCGCTTGGTCGGCTTCCGAAGTGGGATGAGCGGACCCTGTTCTTCGCCCCTGTCCACCACATTTCTGAGAGGGTTAGACGGGGCATCGCGCCCGGGAGGACGCGGCATCACGGCTCCGGCTGTGATGGTTTAGGCGATTTGTACAGGATGTACATCGCCAGGGATCTTGAGATGAGGCTCCTATGGAAGTCTTGCGGACTAGCTACTTTGTTCGAGACCTCCGAGGCTATGGTTGCCTCCAGCGGGGGTCACCACGTAGTGCGCGCTTTGGTGGAGTTCTTCTGGGATACCACCAACACCTTCCATTTCCCCTAGGGCGAGATGATGGTCACCCCTACGGACTTCAGTCTCATCACAGGACTGGAGTTCACTTCTGTGCCACTGCCGTTTGACAGTGGAATCGACGTCTTCTCTTCGGAGGTCGAGGAGCTATTGGGCCGATCGCTATTCGAGCCCGAGCTGAGGTCGAGACGACTCAGTTTAGCGCTAGGGGAATTCGCTGCTCGACACTGGCAGCGGCTCTTGATGACGATGCGACCACCCGAGAGCAGCGGGTGCGCATCTTTGCGCTGATGTTGTTGTCAGGGACATTCTCCCCTGACAAAGGTAGTAGGGCGTTGCTTTACTATCTTCCTGCTGTCCGTGATCTTCACCGGATCGGGACTTATGACTGGGCCAGCGTGGCCTATGCTGACTTCGTTCGTGCGCTGAGGGACTCGTGTCGACACCGGTCCTTTGGTACGAACGTCGCTTTATCTGCCTTTTGGAAGGTCGTAGAGGTAAACATTATTCCCTATAAGGTTTAGCTCTACATGTTAGTTAGCTTTTACTCACACTTTTAAACCCTTGTAGATCTTGTTCTAGGAGTACTTTCCTTCTGCTGCGCCGGCGAGACCATCGCCGCGGGGATTTCCAGTGAGCGCCTCTTGGGGCGGTCATCATGTGGATATGTCTACTACACATGTCCGGAACTGGATCATCTCGGTACGACTTTTATTGTTTATTTTGCTTTTTCGCGGTGCTTTAGACATATTCTTGCCTGATTTATGCTCTTTATAGGGACCTGAGGTGGTATACCGGCCGTGGGGTGGTTGGACAGTCCCTGGGTTAGCCGCACAGTATTCTGCTGAGCGTCGCTATTTTTTGGGGACTTATAGAGCGATCGCGTACTTGGGAGAGAGGGTCGCTAGACAGCATTCTTCTGATGTCTTCGTCGTTCCTGCTGCTCCACCACGTCATATGTTCGACGAGGCGCGGTTGTCGAGCATGTCTGAGGGAGCTGGTACCCCTTGGCGGTCCCATGTGATCCTCGGGCGGTGTTATGCTGAGGAGCTACTACCTTTATTAGCTCCAGCCCCCGTACCGGTTGAGGATGTGAGGGTAAGATTTTTTTTTTTTCAGCTTTACTTTCCACTAAGTAGCCCCCAAGTAATGCTTTACTGATTTTTTCTGTTTTATCAGGACGGTGCTGCTGAGTTCATGCCACCCCGTATGTCCATCCACTACCAGGGGATGTACGGGCCGATCGAGGAGATGATTCCTCCGGCTCCCGAGGGCGAGCGCTTCGTAGAGCGGTCGATTCCTCGCCACCAGACTGAAGTAAGCCTAGTTTTTTCAGAATTTTTGTGTTCATATATCATGCATATTTACTGACTTATTTTTCTGAGAATTTTCACGCGAGGTGGTTTCGGCGATAGCACGATGCATAGATGCCTTCCGGAAACAGCTCGTCCGGATGAGGAATGCGGCCACCTGCCGTCGGGATGACGTCATTTGAGAGGTAGCCTATCTTTACTCATTATTTTTGCATTGCTGCTTCAATTTTACCTTGTTTCTGATTTAATTCTTTTTGGAGAGCCAGCCTATTGCTTCTCACACTCGCACGAGACCTGAGGGGCGGAGGGATCCAGCGAGGTCTAGATCGAGACATCGTCGCACTTCGTCAGGGGGTAGAGACGGTCGCTCGGAGGCTGCTCGAGCTGACGTTGCAGAGGGCTCGGGATCTTCTTCTGAGGGTGCTCACGTTGCACCGGTAGGAGAGGCTACCTCGGCTTTCAGAGGTGGTGGGATGTACGAGATAGGCTCGTCATCGCAGCAGCCTCCGCGGCCTCAGCCTCAGGTTGATCCTGGCTGGAGTGGTCCTATATTGAGTCTTCCTCCTCCTACGGAGACTGGAGCTGGAGCTGGTGGAGAGGTGACTCCTCGTACGGCGCATTTTTATGATATGATGGGCCTACGTCCTCCGGCACCGTAGTTTGTTCCTGTGTATATTTTATTTTGACTTTTCTTAGAACTTTGCCTTAAACTCATTATACATTTTGTATATTTATGTTATTATGAGTTTATTTGATTGTTATTATTATGTGTATGTTAGTGTGTGCAAGAAAAGTGTGACAAACAATTTTGCGCAAAAATTCCGTCATTTTTATTATTGATGGAGGGTATCCGACTCTCTCCCCCAAAAAGAAAAAATAAAAAAGGAAAAAATTGAATAAAATGTCGGGTGTTTGGAATTTAAAATAAAGTCCAAAAAGAATAATATAAATTAAAAATAATATCTATATTTAATTAATTAAAAAAAAGGATAAAAAAGGATGTTTAGGAGGATTAAACGGATCCATAAAGTCATTAACCGACTCGAGTTTAATATTAAAAACGCAAGTTGAGCACGCGCGGCTGATCTGGCAACTTGGCGCCAGCTGGCGCCACACTATGGCGCGTGGCGCCAGGCGCTACACTTAGCGTGTGGCGCCAAGCGCTGGCGGTTGGCGCCAATCACGGGGTTTTGACGCCAATTGACGTTGATTCCGTATTTCATTCTGATTAAAATTTTTCGCAATTTGTGTATAAATATCCTTCTGCCCAGCCTATTCTTCTCATAATTCCAGCGAATAAAATAATTCTCTGCTTTAGAAAAAATAATAATCATGTCTTTAGTCACCAAAACCTTTACCCAATACACTCATGAATGGTGTCGATTTCTTAATGCTAAAGACAGAAAAGAATTAGATTTATTTCACTTGGGGGGAATTTATGGCATCAAAGGGGTAGATCTTGACCTAGACTTCATACATACCGCTCTAGAATTTTGGAATGTTGATACTCATTGTTTCAGAATAGGGTATGATGAGATTAGCCCTTTGCCAGAGGAATTTGGTGCTATTTTAGGCTTCCCTGCAATGGACCTTGTAGTAATCCCTAGAGTAGACGCATACTATTATAAGGATTTTGAGCGCTTCTTTAATTTAAAGGAAAGGGATTTATCAAAAATAGTGGATGGAAACATAGTTAACTTGAAAGAATTCGCACGCCATTATTTTGATAAACCTCTTTCTGAATCTTTTCATATATATAGAAGAAGGGCGTTCTTATTTTGCATGCTTAACCAATTTTTTCTTAGTAGTGGTAAAAATAATGAAGGCCAATCAATAATAACCACTGTACTAGAACAAATTGAATCATGGAGAAATCCAATGCCATTAATAGTTGGAGAGACTATGATTAGTCTAGATGAATTGAAAAGGGACCCTAAAGCACCTTATCGCGGCTCTCCAAATTTACTACATGTAGAAAAATAATATTTTTAATTACAGAAATCAAAAAATATATTTTTGTATTGTAATAATAATTTATTTGCATTGCAATATTTTACAGATGTGGCTAATGGAAAGGCTAGGATTAATTAGCCCTCCGGATGATATTGAGAAGTATACGCCCAATTGCTTTGTGAGAAGGAAGAAACGATCCCTAAGATTGGGCGCCATGGGTGGAGAAAAATCTTCGAATCGCGTGATTTTGCTATCAAGTGGGTCGTCCCATGGTGGAAAATATAAAGGATGGTTGGTGTTAACAAGCAACCTTTCTGCCGTCTTCCAAGCTTGTCTCGTGTGACTTATTATTATCCCTGCAGGGTAAAAAGACAATACGGCTTGCTTCAGAATATTCCTTCCGGGGATCTTCGTCCTCCCTTTGAGTACCCTATTTCTCAAGAAGTAGACAGATTTGATGCCTACTGGGGTGCTAGACCTTTATGGGAAGTGATTACCCAAAAGGTTCCTCCTTCCTTGCCCAATGATGTGAAGAAGTGGTTGTTGAAGAAACCTTTGAAGGATAAAAATCAAGGTAAATCTGATGTGAAGAGCCGTCTGGGCGACAGGGTGATTCCTGCCAAGGAACGCCTAGGTGCAAGAATTGAATTTAAAACACCTACAATGCCTAGGAAGAAAAATGCTACCAAAGATAAAGGGAAAAGGAAAGCTAACACCACAGATAAAAAGGCTTGGGTGGAAAAGAAGCATGGAGTGTTAGCTGAAGGGGATACTATCTACTCCAAAATTGAATGTAGGTCCTCTAAAGGATGCCTACTAGCTAAGGTTATGGATGAAGAGGAGGAAGCGGACAAAAATTGGAAAAGGGCGAGAAAGGAAAGGAAAGGAAAGGAAAGATTAGGAGCATTGCTTATCCTTCAATTTATTAGACTTAGTTCGTTATTTTTTATTTAAAGTTAATTTATTTCAGCTTTATTTAAATTCCATCAATAATGTAATTTTGTTTTATTAATGAAATTTCAGGTTTTAATTAAATTGTCTACTTTAAATTTATTTTATTAAAGCAATGAAAATAAAAAAAAATCAATTTTCCAGAAATTCTTCGAGTACGGAAGTCGAAAATTTTCCGAAAAACACCAAAATTCACCCAAAATTTATTTCCGAATTGGCGTCGGTTATTGGCATTTGGCGCCTGTCATTTAAGTCTGGCGCCAAGCGCCAATTCCATCGGCTGGCGCTGATGACTTATGGCTGGCGCCAAGCTCTTCTTGGCGACGCCGATGATTCGCCGATTTTCTGTTGAATTTTTAATTAATTCTGGAACGCGGAGATGTCGAAAAATAAAGTGGCCGCACCCGTAAAGGGTTGCCTACGTATCCTTTCTTAAGGAATCAGGCCGAACGTAGCTCTCTTGAGTATCCTACTCAAGTACTTATGGGTAGTATTTCTTAAGTTGGTTAAGATTTGTCATGTTTGAGAATTCATTGCCATCCATATCAGTTAGTTTTGCTGCACCTCCTGTCAGGATTGTTTTGACAATTTAGGGTCCAGACCAATTAGGTCTAAATTTTCCCCTTGGGTCTAAAACATTTTCCTTAGTGCTTTTAATACCAAATCTCCTACTTTGATATTTCTTGTCTTGACCTTCTTATTAAAATGCCTAGCCATACGAGTTTGGTAACACTGAGTGTGATGTAGAGCTTCTAGTCGTTTTCGTCGAGTAGAATCAATTCTTCGTATCTTGCCCTAGTCCATTCAACTTCATCGAGTTTACTCTCTAACGCGATGCGTAGAGATGGTATTTCTAGTTCGACAGGTTGTACGACATCCATTCCATATACCAAAGAAAATGGCGTATTTACTGTTGATGTACAGATTGACGTGCGGTAACCCCACAATGCGAAGTGAAGTTTGTCTGGCCAATCTTTATAATTTTCAGTCATTTTCTCGATGATAGTCTTTAAATTTTTATTAGCTGCCTCGACTGCTCCATTTTCTTGAGGTCTATAAGGGGAAGAATGATGATGTTGAATGCCATATTTTTGTAGCAATTCTTCACATTCGGCTTGAAAGTGAGTTCCATTGTCACTTATCATTTCATTTGGGACTCCGTATCGGCAGATAATATTTCTCTCGATAAAGAGTGCTACATGTTTTGTAGTGAGTTTAGCGTATGGTTACACTTCGACCCACTTTGTGAAGTAATCAATTGCTACTAGAATAAATTCGTGGCCTCCTGTTCCCGGGGGAGTGATTTTGCCAATGATGTCAATTCCCCATTTAGAAAATGGCCACGATGATGTGTAAGTATAGAGAAAAGATGGGGAGACATGTTGTAAATTGGCGTAAATTTGGCATTTAGGGCATCTTTTTACATATTGATGGCAATCCTTATTTATTGTAGTCCAATAATATCTTTCTCGCATTATTTTCTGGACTAACATTTTGTCGTTTACATGAGTGCCACAGATTCCTTCGTGAACTATTCTCATTACTCTTTGTGCATCCATCTTTCCTACACATAAGAGAGCTCGACCTTTAGGTACCCTTTTATGTAGCTCGTTATCTATGAGTACGTATTGGGAAGCCAAAAGTCTTAATGCTCGTTTTGCTCTTTTGTCAGCATGAGGAGGGTATTCTCCATTGGTGACATAGTTGAGTATGTCCGTGTACCACGGTTCTTCTTCTTCGCCTTGGACTAATTCGTCGTCTTCTATAGCCTGGATATATGCTGGTTTGTGCCTTTATTCTATAGTTAGAGGCATTTGCTCGATTTCTGTGGGAATCCTAACCATTGAGGCTAATCTTGCCAAAGCATCGGCAAATTGGTTTTCCTCTCTAGGTAGATATGTATATTCTACCTTGTCTAATTGATCAGTGAGCGTTTCCAGGTAGGTTTGATAAGGGGCTAGACTTTCGCTCCTTACTTTCCACCTTTTAGATATCTGATTGATGATCAAAGAAGAGTCTCCGAATATCCTTAACTTCTTTACTCCCAATGCCAAAGCTGTTTCAAGGCCTACCACGCATGCTTCATATTCAGCAGCATTGTTGGTAACGTCGAAATCAAGCTTTATTGAGATTGGAACGTGCTCTTCTTTAGGTGATACTAGTAGTACTCCAACGCCACATCCCTTTTGGTTTGAGGCTCCGTCGAAATACAAGGTCCAAGTATCATCTTCAGTAACCATTAAGTCTTCATCTGGAAATTCATTGTCTTGTATTGGCGTCGAGTCTTCTATTGGAAAATCTGCTAAAAAGTCTGACACCACGGATCCTTTAATAGCTTTTCGTGGCATAAACCTTACATCGAACTGGGCTAAATTGACTATCCATCTTGATATGCGTCCATTGAGTGTAGATTTCTTGAATAGATACTTGAGTGGATCTAATCGGGAGACTACAAAAACGGTATGCACCAACATGTAATGTCTTAACTTAGTTGTGGCCCACACCAAGGCGAGGCACAATTTATCGAGCGGTGTATAGCGTGTTTCGTATTCGAGCATCTTTTTACTTAGGTAATAGATTGCGTTCTCTTTGCCTTCTACTTCTTGTGCTAGCATGGCTTCCATTGTCTCTTTGGTAACCGTCAAGTATAACCTAAGAGGTATTCCGGGAAGTGTTGGTGCTAATACGGGAGGATTTGCGAGATAGGCTTTGATCTTTTCAAAGGCTTTTTGACACTCGTCATCCCATATTACTGGTATATTCTTTTTGAGCTTCTTGAAGATTGGTTCACATATTGTCATCAGTTTCGATGTGAACCTACTTATGTATTGTAATCGGCCAATAAATCCTCGAATCTGTTTCTCAGTCTTAGGCGGTGGCATTGACATGATTGCTTTAATCTTGGTTGGGTCTACCTCTATTCCTCTAGAGCTTGTGAAGTATCCCAAGAGCTTGCCTGAGGTGACTCCAAAAGCACATTTTGACGGATTCAACCTCATGTTATATTTTCTTAGCCTTTCGAAAAATTCCCTTAAGGCTAGTTTATGTCCTGGACGGTCTTTTGATTTTACAATCATATCGTCGACATATACTTCGACTTCTTTATGCATCATGTCATGAAGTAAGGCAGTTGTTGCACGTTGGTAAGTTGCACCCGCGTTTTTTAATCCGAATGGCATTACCGTGTAGCATTAAGTGCCCCATGGCGTTATAAAAGTTATTTTCTCCATGTCTTCTTCTGCCATGAGAATCTGGTTGTAACCTGCGTACCCATCCATGAACGAGAGAAGCGATGATTTGCCGTGTTATCTACTAGAATATCGATGTGTGGCAAAGGGAAGTCGTCCTTTGGACTTGCCTTATTTAGATCTCGATAATCGACACACATCCTTACCCTTCCGTCTTTCTTCAGAACTGGGACGACGTTGGCGACCCATTCGGGGTATTTGGATACCTTCATGAAACCTGCAGTTATTTGTTTTTGAACTTCTTCTTTTATTTTAAGTGCTACGTCGGGTTTCATTTGACACAACTTTTGTTTTACAGGTTTCATTCCTGGAATTAGTGGTATAGTGTGTTGAGCTATTTCTTTGTTAATGTCTGGCATATCTTCATATGACCAAGCAAATACATCGATAAATTTTTTAAGTAAGTTAATTAAATCGGTTCTTTCTTGTTTATTCAATGTTAATCCGATTTTAACTTCTCTTTTATAAGTTGAATCATTCGATATATCAACTGTTTCAGTCTCTTCAATTACCGGTGTTTTCTTTTCGAGTGTTTCCATTGCTTAAATAATTTCTTTGTCTTTTTCATTGTTAGCTAAGCAATGCTCGTCACCTTGGGTTAGAGAAGAACACGAGAAGTAAGAAGAATGAGAAATATTATTGTACTAAGAGATCATTACATCAAAGTGTGATATGTCCTCAGGGACTGGATCACTAACTATCTTAGGAGAAGCAATAGGAGGGGAGGTGTTACTACTAAAGACTTAGAAGATTCTAAAGGGAAAGACTCTGAATCGGACTCTGACTTAGACGACTCTTCAAACATCGGTCCTTGCCCTGTCGTGATAGATATCTTCCTTCCGCTTGGAGTAGTCACCTTGATAGTCTTGCGCCACCCTTGTAGTGATCCTTCAGCTGGAGTAATTAGCTTCGAGGGATCGAAGCTTTCACTTTGTAGGACTGTTTGAATGAGCGAGGAGTTATCCTCTTTATAAGTTGGGCCATTCTTTTCTTGCCCAAACAGTAATCCCATGACGTTAAAGTCAAAGCATTGAGGTGCTTTCTCCTTGTGGACGGGAGTTGGGATTTCATCAGTGAAGTAGCAATCCAAGAAAATCTCGAATCCCGGTTGTCGTATGCCGTTTACAACAAATGGCTCGAGAAATTCATGGCATAGATAGTCCTCTCCTTCTTTTATGAACTGACCATTAAGCGTAAGGGGGTACTGATCCATTGGAATTGCTTTCTTTTGAATACGAGCGTCCCTACGTGCTTTCGACTTTTCCTGGGCTCGCTTGAGATCTTTCCGAGTCGGTTCGAAACCAAGTCCGAAAGTGTCTAACTTAGGGAGGCCAGGTAACTCCAGCGGTATTGCCATTCCTTTCTTATTCCCTAGGGTCATCCCAGGAAAGTGTCCTTGTTCCTTCAGCATGGCATTGACAATCATGTTTGAATGGGGGTCATGGCAAAGAGGGGTCCTTTCATCCTCCTGGATTAAGGAGACTTCTTCGTTAAATCCCCATAGGTCTTCATCATCCTCGTCGTGTTCCACATTAATAATTGGATTTTCTATAGATTTGATTCTCATTGGCAAAGCATCGATGGTGATTGGAATTCCTCCAACTATAGCTTTCACTTGTTGGTGGAGAGATGAAGGGACGACCTTTAGATCATGAAGCCAAGGGCGTCCCAACAATAAGTTGAATGAAGCTTTGATGTCTACTACTTGGAAAGTATTAGCATGTTCTATTGCTCCTGCTGTTACATTTAGGGTAATTTTGCCAAGAGCTTGACGACGAGTGTTGTCGTAGGCCCTTATTCCTTGTGTAGACGGAGTTAAATCTTCGTCCCTTATGCCGAGCATCCTTGCGGTTCTAAGTGGACAAACGTTAATGGCTGATCCATTGTCTACGAGAGTCATAGGAACATTCATCCTTTTGCAAACTACTGTGAGGTTTAATGCCTTGTAGTGTTTGTCACCTTCTGGAGGTAGATCTTTGTCAGAGAAAGTGATCAAATTAATTGGGCTTGGAGTAGTGTCCCTCAGGAGTAGTGTCAGAGTCTATCCCGATTTTGTCCAAGGCATTCATTATAGCCAACCTATGTTCTCGAGATGTTGCCAAAAGTTTCCATACATTCATCTCAACTTTTGTCTTCTTGAACTGCTTGACAATGTCGTTGTTTTCAATGATAGGTATGGGAACTTGTTGTATGGTTGGTATAGGTTGTGTTGAAACGGGAGGTTGCATTCTCCCAGATCTTTTGAGGACATCTATTGATGAGTCTTCTTCACCCCAAACGTCATCTGTGGTGTATGACACAGAAGGCGGAAGTTCTACTAAGTCCTTTAGATAGACATCTTCTTCATCACTGTCCCAAACTCCATTAATGATTGCATCTTCTTCTTGTTGAACTTAGACTAGTTTCTTTTCATCAATCATTTTCTGTACCAAATCCTTGAACTTGAAACAGTTTTCTATAGTGTGACCCCCTGATTGATGATACTGACAGTAATATCTATCTGTCCTTTTCAATGATTCGAATGGTCTCGGCTCGAAAGGTTTGATCTCACCATTCTCGGAGAGCATTTCGAACATTTGCGCATATGGGATCCCGATTGGAGTGTAGATTCTATTTCTCTTCTTGGGTCTCTCAGTGACTTGTAAGGGAAAATATTTTTCCTCATAAGTCGTTCTCACTGGTGTGGATTCTCTTTTAGATTCATCTTTCGGAAGTGGAAGCTCATCATATTTCTTATGGAGTTCGTTCATAACTTTGAGAGCTTCACGTAGTAATTGCGAGACCTCCTTCATAGACAGTGTGAGCAATTGTATATCATCTTTATTCGCCGGTTCTGGAAGGTTATCCTTGACATCGAAAAAGATCTCCTCTTCTTTTTCTATGGCACTGATTTCTTTGACATGTTTAATGAGAGAGGAGGGGTCAACCTCGTTTTCCTCATCGGAAATAGCTAGGGTATGAGCTAGAGGTGCATTGTCGATGCTTGGCTTCTTACTGGCAGGGGGCAACGACAGTTTGTTGTTGTCGATCAAGTTTTGGATAGCTTCCTTAAGCTTCTAACAGTTTTCAGTAAGATGACCCCTGCCTTGGTGGTACTTGCATTGTGCATTGGGGTTCCAATTAGCTGACCTATTCTCAAATGGTGGGTCCCCAAATGGTCCAATAAGAGTTATAAGACCCTTTGCATTTAATCGATCAAACGCGGTGTCATAACTCATGCCAATAGGAGTGAAGTTCCTCCTAAATGGTTTCTTCTGTCCTTGGTTGTTCATAGCAAGGACTTCTCCTAAATTAAAGGTGCTCACATTGTTTGAGTGGGCGGTTTTGGAAGAAGAAGGATTGTCGTTCTTCTTTCCTTTCCAGCCACTGTTGGAGTTATTGTTGGCAGCTTTTAATTTAGCCAAGTCATCTTCAATGTTGATCCCAATGTCATAAACGACCTTGAAAGTATGGAGATTATTTTGATATTTGAGATGCTTGGAATATTTTTCTTGGAGATTCTTGATGAACAGTCTCACATATTCTTTTTCACTTGGCACCTCAATCATCTTAGCTGAGGTTTCTCTCCACTTGTTAAAGAAAGTGGTGAAGCATTCATTCTCTTTCTGCTTGAGGATTTCAAGTTCCCTATGATCAGTCTCGACTTGAATGTTGCACTCCTATCAACGAAAGCGTTTGCTATTGACTCCCATGTAGAGGTCTTTTCCTTCTCGAGAGAAAAGAACCATTGTTGGCAAACGGTCTCGAGAGATAGTGAGAACAAAGAGGGGAAGACTTTCTTATCGATACCCTTATTACTCATTATGGTTTCGAATGCTCTTAAATGAAAGTATAGGTTGTCAGTTGCTCTGAATTATGGGATGTCGTTGGCGTTGAACTTCTGCGGAAGAAGATCTTTGTCCACCGAGACCCCTTGTGATGTAAGCTCTTGAAACTTGTAGTCGCTAGACAACTTGCTTAAACTCTCTTGCATGAGGTCCATTTGTTGTTGCTTCACGGGATCATCGATCCTAAGTGCGAGAACCTTCAGTGTCTCAGTCACGGTAGCCAGTTGGTTCTTAAGATCATTGACTTCTTCTTGAGTTTCCATTATAACCTTAGCTTTCCTCTTACGAGCTATGGGTTTGTCGAAAAGTTTAACTTGTACGAAGAGGTTGTCTTTGATTAATCGTCCTTCCTTTCTTGACCACGCGCTGTAAATAAACCATTTTGCGTTTTAATTACTCGACTCGAATCATCTTGACTTTACGGTTTATTTTAAGGAAAAAAGAAAAAAGAAAAGGGTGCATATTTTTGGCAAAAATAATGTACATATGTTTAGGGAACCAAATATTATTATTTTTTATTGGAGGATTAATATCCGATTTACCCCCCTAAAAAATGACGGAAAAACGCGCACACAAGACTCTCTTAATCATGGTCAAAGTATGTGTATTGGTGTGTGCGTTGAGTGTAAGTGAGATGCTTGGACTCTTGTGTAAGACCATGGGACTTAGTGCCTAAACTTGATCATTGATTCAATTAAATATTATTGACAGCAAAATTAACCGAATTAAACAGAAGACTGATTAATTAGACCCTAAGTGATGACTCGACCAATAATCCGAACTGTCGGCCAAGCAACAGAACTGGCGTCGCACTCTGGAGCTTGGCGCTAGGCGACAGAACTGTCGTCAGGCGCTACACTCCATAATGTGGCACTACAGCTCAGACCTTGGCGCCAATATTGGAGCTTCGGCCTGGGGCTGTTTTCGGTGTTATTAATCAACAGGGGTATGCCTAAAGTCGTACTAGGTCGATTCCGATTAAAATATTAGACTTTATTGACTAAAATTAATTAATTAATTAGGCAAAGTTCTTTAAGTTAATAATTTATTTAGTCTCAACACAAGTCAACAAACGGTTAAGAGAAACATAGAATATATATGCACAACAAATAATGCACAATTAGTCAAGTAGACACAACATGATGCAATGCGTTTGCAACCTAACCATGGCTCTAGTTCTCTCAAGTTCGGGATATGGTTTAGTCAATAGAGGGTCCATGGTTAATTGTCCGGATGCACCGCGCGGAAGCCTAACCGTGAAGGGTTGGCGCAAGTGGAGGGGACACCGCGAGTTTTAGAAAAATCTCACTTCCATGGTTTGATGAATTCAACATCTCGGATGTACCCTTTGTTGCACGGAGCGTTCAATCGGGTAGATGGAGCATGAATTCCCAGAGGGTTATGTCCATATGTAGAACACATATGGGTTTCATAAAAGTGAGAAAAAATTCAATCAGGAAGTAGGATCGAGCAAACAATACGAAAAACCGGTCGAAATTAGAACGCATATTTCTAGCTCGGTATTGGGGGAAATTGGCTCCAGCAATCAGAGATTGGCGCCAGCTTTTAACTGTAGCGCATGGCGCCAATGCTGGCGTTTGGCGCTACGGTTAAAATACTGGCGCCAATGCTCTGGCCCCTGACGCTATTTCCCACATGCCTCAGCAGCTTTCTGTGCTCGATAAAATTTTCCAGTTTCGCGCGGTGTTATTTCAGTCCTAGTTGTGAAACATATTTCTCAAATTTCCTACGTGTAAAATCCTATGTTTTTAACTCATTACGGATGGTCTTTCCAATGAGATCTTCTTTATGCATATGACAATAATGTTAATCAAAATTACGCACATGAAATACTTAGAACTTTTCGAGTCTCATCCACTCATTCTAAATCATTGCTGAAACAAATTCAGGAATTAAAATAGAAATCCTCCCCAGTGGAGTCGCCAAAAACTGTAGGGAATAATTTCAAGCTTTAATCCCACTAGCTTGAACCCCACTATGATCATACACTAAAGTACGGTGGCTTCCAAAAGGGAAAAAGACAGAGCAAAAGAGTCGCCAACAAGTTTTTTTAGGAACTTGTAAACCGTTCACAGGATGAAGGTTACACCCCTTAACGATACAAGAGATCGTCAACTTCATAAGGTCTAGAACCAAATAAGGGTTCGGGGATGAAGGTACAAATCCAACCTCAAAGAGATTGAACCTGCCCTAATAATAGGCCTCTACTTTATTCTGATTGAATTCATGTGCGCTTTTTTACAAACATACCATCAATAGAATTAACCCTAAACCTGTTTAATCTATGTTGGTTGAATATTAATGCGCAAATAAATCTATCATTAGTGATCACTTGAATTATAATCACAATTAACTCTAACAAGATTATTAAATATCTTATTAAGCATGATTACAAGTACCAATTCCCTTTAAACATGCAATAAAAAGTGTGATCAAGCAATAAATAATAAGCATCAAGCAACATAATAATAATCAATATCATGAATAATAATTAATAATCATAATAATAACAATCATAATCAAAATAATAATAATAATATTCATAATCATCATAAATTATAACAATTATAATCATAATCATGTTCATGTTAATATTAAAGCATAATAATAATAGCAAGATCCTAGGCATGATACTAACAAGATTAATAACAAACCCTAGCATGTCACTAAGCAATAAAAATCAAATCTTTAGCCCTAACATGATACTAACAATCATAAATATTAGGAAGAGAATAAAAGGCATCGCAAGAATCATATTTGATATTAAAATTACCCTAGACATGATACTAGGAATATTATAATAACAATATAAACATGATTTCTACATCATAACATCAATAAAAACCAATAAAGCACTTACTTTGATGCCTCGTACCTCTTTCTAATAACAAAATACACGCGTTATTAACTTCAAGGAAAATAATAAATAAAACAATCGAATAAAATAATTGAAAGAGAGATTTGGGACCAAACCCTCAGAAATTAAAAACTTTCACGTCTAGGGCGAAGGCAACTTCGAATATGGCTAGGTGTTTCTAGATCTTGTGAATGCGGAAATTTGTATGTGAAAACAAAGTTTAGAAAAGAGAAAGATGAATGATTTAGAGAATGCTAAAGAATTGGGGAATAATAGATGTAGATGATGAATGAAAACGGAGTTTTTAATACGATATTTATAGAGAAAATCAGCCAAAAAGATAAAATAAACAAAACTGAGTCTGACGCACAGAAAACAGAGCTGGCGCCACCCTTGGCTAACTGGCGCCAGGCACCAACATTAGCGCCAGGCGCCAATGGCTAGCGCTAGGCGCCAGGCGCCAATGGCTAGCGCTAGGCGCCAGGCGCCAATGGCTAGCGCTAGGCGCCAGGCGCCAATGGCTAGCGCTAGGCGCCAGGCGCCAATGGCTAGCGCTAGGCGCCAGGCCTGGTTCCAGGTGCCAAGGCCTGGGGTTAGGCACCAAGCCTGATTTTAACGCGTTTTCAAAATTTAGATAAATTTGCCGTACTGGAGGATAAAATCATATAATTTCCTCGAAAATGCTATTTGATTTTAATTAAAACTCTAAAAAGTCAAAAGTCAATTTATCAATGCTAATTGAATTAGGAATGAAAAAAACCTTCTAGAAGATTCTAGAAGACTAAAACCATTCCTAATTGCATTAGGAATGATAAATCATATTAGGCCCTCCCCTAGATCATTGGGCCGCATATAAGGCTCAAACCGGGCCAAGTTTAGTAAATTGGCCATAATTTCCTCAATATTCATCGGAATTGGGCTTATAAGATATCGTTGGAAAGCTCTTTTTCAAGCCCCATCCAACTACACTATTATTGGACCCATATCATGGACCAACCAAAATGGATTGGCTGTTTTCTTAAAATAAGTTTTCAAAAACAGAGAGAAGAGAAAAGAATTAAAACTATCCGCAACACTAGACTTTCCACACTTTCGCTTCATTCGATTATGATTCGACGCGAAAGGTACTCATCACCGGGTTTGATTTTGGGGAGACAAAAATGGGTGTCTACACCTAGACATGCATTCTATATCATAATAACAATGTAACAATTTAAGCACTTACTTGGATGCCTCGTACCTCTTTCTAATAACAAAATACACAAGTTAGTAACTTCAAGGAAAATATAAAACAAACCATTAAATTAAATAATTGAAAAAGAGATTTGGGACCAAACCCTCAGAAATTAAAACCTTTCACGTTTAGGGAGAAGGCAACCTCGAATTATACTAGGCGTATCTAGGTCTTGTGAGTGCGGAATTTTGTAAAAAGGGGTTTGTTTAGAAAAAAAGAGAGAGAAAGCTTTAGCTTTGAAAGAGAAAAGAATTAGAAAACTAAGGAATTGATGATTGTAGATGAGAATTGGTGATTGAAAACGGAGTTTGTAAGAGACTATTTATAGAGAAAATCAGCCAAAAAGATAGAAAATCGAACCAGAGTTCCGACGTGAAAAAACGGAGTTAGCGCCAGACGCTGACATTAGCGTAAGACGCTGACATTAGCGCCAGACGCTAATGCTAGCGCCAGGCGCTAATGCTGGCGTTAGGCGCTAATCAAGTTTTTGACGCGTTTTCTAAAACCAGATAGAATTTAACCGTATAGGAGGATAAAATCGTGTTTTCCTCAAAAACACTCTTTTATTCTGATTAAAACTCTAAAAAGTCAACAAAAGTCAATTTATCAATGCTAATTAAATTAGGAATGAAAAGAACCTTCTAGAAGAATTTAGAAGACTAAAACCATTTCTAATTGCATTAGGAATGATAAATCCATATTAGGCTCTCCCCTAGATCATTGGGCCGCATATAAGGTTCAAACCGGGTCTAGTTTAGTAATTTGGCCATAACTTACTCAATATTCATCGGAATTGGGCTTATAATATATCGTTGGAAAGCTCCTTTCAAGCCATATCCAACTATACTACTATTGGACCCATATCATGGACCAACCAAACTAGAGTGGCTATTTTCTTAAAATAGGTTTTCAAAAGCAGAGAGAAAAGAAAAGAAATTAAAACTATCCGCAACACTAGACTTTCCACACTTTCACTTCATTCGATTATGATTCGACGTGAAAGGTACTCATCACCGGGTTTGGTTTTGGGGAGACACAAATGGGTGTCTACACCCCCTAAAAAAAATGAGGAAAATACACGCATACAAGACTCCCTTAGACATCGTCCAAGTGTACATTAGTGTGTGCTTTATATGGTGAGTGTAAGTGACATGCTTTGACTCTTGTGTAAGACCACGGGACTTAGTGCTTAGACTTGATTAATGACTTGACAAGGTATAATTTCCAATAAAAATTAACTGAATCGACTAGAAAATTTCTTAATTAGACATAAGGTGATGACTCGAGCAATAAACAAAACTGTCGCCAAAACGACAGGACTGGCGCCTCTCTTTGTAGTATAGCACCAGACGACAGGACTGTCGCCAGGCGCTACGCTCCACAGAGTGGCGCTACAGTTCAAATCTTGGCGCCATTGTTGGAACATCGATCTAAAACTGCTTTCGGTATTATTACTCTACAGGGTATGCTTAAAGTCGTACTAAGTCAATTCTGATTAAATTACTAAACTTTATTTACTCAAATTAATTAATTAATTAGGCTTGGATAAAAAAAAATAATTAATTAGGCAAAGTTCTTTTAGTCATAAATCAATTTATTTAATCTTAGCACAAGTCAAACAAACGGTTAGGAAAAACACATAGAGTATGCACAACCAATAATGCACAATTAGTCAAGTAGGCACAACATGATGCAATAAGTTTGCAACCTAACCGTGGCTCTAGTTCTCTAAAGTTAGGGATATGGGTTAGTTAATAGAGGGTCCATGGTTAATTATCCGGATGCATTGCGCGGAAGCCTAACCGTGAAGGGTTGGCGCGAGTGGATAGGACACCGCGTGTTTAGAAAAACTCGCATCCATGGTTTGGTCAATTCAACATTCTCGGATGTACCCTTTGTTGCTCAGAGCGTTCAATCAGATAGATGGAGCATGAATTCACAAAGGGTTATGTCAATATGTAGAACACATATGGGTTTCAGAAAAGTGAGAAAAACTCAATCAGGAAGTAGGATCGAGCAAACAGTGCTAAAAACTGGTAAAAATTAAAACGCATATTTATAGCTCGGTATTGGAAAAACTTGGCGCCAACAAACAGAGTCCAGCGCCACCTTTTGGCTTTAGCGCCTGGCGACAGAAGCTGTCGCCTGACGCTAACGTCAAAAAGTTGGCGCTAGTCTTTGTTCGCTGACACTAGTTCCTACATGCCTCAACAGCTATAGGGAATATTTCAAGCATTATCCCTAGCTCGAACCCAACTGGGATCATACACTTAAGCATGGTGACGTCCAAAGGGAAAGAAGATAGAGCAAAGGAGTCGCCAACAAGTTTAAGGAACTTGTAAACCATTCACGAGGTGAAGGTTACACCCCTTAACGATCCATGAGATCGTCAACTCCAATAAGTCTGAAACCATGACTGGTAATTCAGGGATGAAGGTACAAATCCAACCTAAAAGAGATTGAACCTGCCCTAATAGTAGGCCTCTACTTTATTCTTATCGTATTCATGTGCGCTTTCTGACTAACATGCAATCATTAGGATTAACCCTAAACCTGTTTATCTATGTTGGTTGAATTTAATGCACAAATAAAACTATTATTGGCGATCACTTGAATTATAATCAAATTAACCCTATACAAAATTATTAATTATCTTATTAAGCGTGATACCAATTCCCTTTAAACATGCATAAAAGGTGTGATCAAGCAATAACAATAAATATCAATATCAAGCAACATAATAAATAATCATAATAATAAAAATAATAATCATAATCATAATCATGTTAATAATAAAGCATAATAATAATAGCAAGATCCTAGGCATGATACTAACAAGATTAATAACAAACCCTAGCATGTCACTAAGCATCAAAGATCAAATATATAGCCCTAACATCATACTAACATGAATATAAGGAAAGTATATAAAAGGCATCATACTAATTTTAATCATACTTGATATTAGCATTTTTTAGTTGTTACCCTAAACATGATACTAGGAAGATCAAAACGCCCTAACATGACGCTAGGAATCATAATAACAACCTAAGCATGATTTATATATCATAATATCAATAAAACCATTAAAGCACTTACTTGGATGCCTCGAACCTCTTTCTGATAACAAAATACACGCGTTAGTAACTTCAAGGAAAATACTAAACAAAACAATTAAATTAAATATTGAAATAAATATTCCCTACAGTTTTTTGGCGACTCTACTGTGGAGGATTTCTATAAAATTTATTTTGGCAATGATTTAGAATGTGTGGATGAGACTCGAAAAGTTCTAAGTATATCATGTGCGTAATTTTAATTGACATTATTGGCATAAGCATAAAAAAGTTCTCATCGGATAGACCATCCGTAATGAGTAAAAAACATAGGATTTTTTACACGTAGGAATTTAGGGAAATATCTTTCACAACTAGAATCGAAAAAATGCTACGAAAAAAATTGGAAAATTCAAGAACAGAAAGCTTCTGAGGCATGTAGGAATTAGCGCCGAGAAAACAGCATCAGCGCCTAATGATGGCGTTGTCGCCAGGCGACAAGCTTTTCTTCTAGCGACGACGCTATTTTCTCGCACCAAATTCTTCCACTACCGAGCCAAAAATCTTCTTTCTTCTTTCGACTAGTTTTCTAGTACTGTTTGCTCGGTTTTACTTCCTGATTGAGTTTTTCCTTATTTTCTGAAACCCATATGTGTTCTACATATGGACATAACCCTATGGGAATTCATGCTTCATCTACCCAATAGAACGCTCCTAGCAACGAAGGGTACATTCGAGAATGTTGAATTTACCAAACCATGGAAACGAGTTTAACTTGCAGGGTCCCATCCACACGCGCCAACCCTTCCAAAGGTAAGGCTTCCGTGTGGTGCATTGATAAGTGACTTTTATGTCACTTTTAGGGTGTTTATTGAGTCGTTTTCCGGCTTATTTTCTAATAATTTAGTCCATTTTGTCCTTTATTTCTATTATTTGCTTATTCTCGTCTTTTATCTTTATTTTGAGTATTTTAGTAGTTTTTAATAGTTTTTAGCTTATTTTCTTAATTTATTTAATTTATCTTATATTCTATGTTTATATTTTTAGTTTTTAGTTCTTGTTTTCCAATAAAATCCTCGTTTCTCTCATTTTATTTATTTTCTTTTAGTTTCTAGTTTGTTTTATTTTATTTTATTTTATTTTATTATTTCTTTAGTTTTAGCATTTTATTTTACTTTATTTATTTTATTTTATTTTATTTTATTTTATTTTATCTTTTAAAAATCCCCTCGTGTTGTTTTTGGTTGTAGGTGTTTTCGGGTCCGTGGTCGATCGGGTTCAAGGTCCGAGGTTCGAGGCACAAAATTGAACCAAGCTCCACCACTGCTTTCCCCCAACAACACCAACACCAACTGCCACAGCAGCCACCCAAACCCATCACCTCTTCCACACACCAAACAATCACCAATCAATCACCACCACGCTACCAGCAGCAGCATAACACAACCACCGTCACAATCAACCACCGTCAGCCACCAAAGCAACAATTGCCACCAACCAAATCAGCCCAACAACACCAACACCAACACCAACACCAATCACCACCACGCTGCCAGCCGCAACTCAACCCAGCCACACCTCCCATTTCGCCACCAACACCAACCAATGCCCCTTCACCAATTCGCACAAGAAACCCACAACAACCAATTAACCACCATTTCACACACCCTGTTCCACCGTCACCTCACTTCGCGCAAACCGCCGCAACCAATTCACCACCTAACCAACACTCCCCTGCTGCCAGCAGCAGCACAACCCAGCCACACCTCCCATTTCGCCACCAAAACCGCCAGCAATTACCACATTTAATTCGACCACCGCAACACCAATTAAACCACCAGCCCTTCACCCACAATCGACCACCAATCTCCAACCCAATTACTCACCAATTACAGCCGCAATTCGTCCAACACCCAAACTCATAGAGCAACCAATTCTTGGCCGCGCAGCCCTGTTAGAAAGCGCACAAATTGGAGTCCAAAATCGAGTTGAGGCATTAGCTTTGCGCGACTTGTTGTGCGACTTCTGTGTGGGCGCGCAAATGTGGGTAAATCACAAGCTTTTCACATGATTTTAATGAAGATCGGACGGCCACGATTGGATGCTAGATGGTGATGATGCTGATGAACGGTGATGATGGTTGTTTGGGATGATGGCTGATGGTGTTTAAATTGGAGCAGCCAAATTCGAAAGTGAGGGGAAGTTAGTGGGGGTCTGATGTTTCGTGGTTTTGGGGGGAATTTTGGGGGTTTTACGGATTTCTTTTTTCTTTTCATTTTCTTTTATTTTATTTTATGGTACTTTTGTTTTTATTGGTTTTTTAGTTTAGGGTTCGTTTGGCATTGATGTGGTTTTCTGTTTTTTGGTTTTTTTGTTTTTTAAAAGTATAGGATATATGTCCCATAATGAATCAAAAATTATTTAAACATATTAAAATTATAATAATTTTGAAAACTGACAACAGAAAACTGAAAACCAAAAATGATGCCAAACAAGCCCTTAGTTTTTTTATATTGTTTTATTTAGTCTTATTTCTTTTTAGTTTCTTTTTTTTATTTTATTTTTTAACTTGTATTATAAATACCCCTTTGGGGTTATTTTCAAAGGACTTTCAATTAACATTTTATTTTAGATATATTAGATTAGTTTAGGAGAGCTTCTCTCTCTTAGGGTTAGATTAGATAATTTTTAGAGAGAAAAAAATAGATTATTGTTCAATTTTCTTCCAAGATTCAACTTTGCTCAAGTTTAAGTTTCAATTAAGCAAGAATTCAAGTTTTCATCTTTCATTAATTCTTTCTTTAGTAATCTCTTCTCCTTTCTTTTAGTTTTATTTATTTGTTTTATTGTTGTTTATTCTTGTTAATCTTATTAGTTCATCTAGTTGTTATTGATTTCATTTATTTTAATTATGTTTTGTTTTGAGTTTCTTGAGTTTATTTCTAGTTTTGATATTGTGTTTAATCTCCCTTCTCTAGGTTAAACTTTTGGCTAGGGGAAGGGGGTGGAAGATATGATTTGATATTGGATGAATGATGATGGTTGGATTGAACTTATGCCATATATTGATGAAAGACATGATTTTTATTAGCTTGGGATTATTGTTGCACTCTATTTGATGTTTTCTAGTTTAAATGCATGAAAGTGATTTGAACTAAATTAGGATCATCTCTATTTTAATGATTGCATGAGAATGAGTTATTAGAGTTTTTATGGATTGTGCTTCTTTATTCTCTTGATTTGATTGTAACTAATAGGATGCATGAGAATGATCCTTATTAGTGTAGACCTCTTTCATTGATTTGCCTAGACTATTGCATGAGAATGAGTTGTTTAGGTAGAATCTTGTGTTCTTTGGCATATGTTTCATGATAATCACCATTATTCTTCTCTTTCTAATTATATTGGATACCCCGTATCCCTAGCGTCATTTTCTATTGATTTTAATTATCATCTTCTTGTTTATTTGTAGTTTTAGTATTCTTACTCAACAAAACCAACAAAATAATCCCCTTTTTACTCTTGCATTAGTGATATTTGATGTTGAATTAGCGTGCTTCCCTAGTGGTTTGACCCTTTACTTGCCACTAACTAGTTTAGTGTAGGTTTAGGTATTATAAATGATTAATTTGGTTAGGGTGGTAGTATAACGACCTATCTTATCCCTATCATGCATCTGGACTCATAACCATGAACCATCTTTGACTAACCCATATCCTGAACTTTAGAGAACTAGAGCCATGTTTAAATTGCAAACTCATTGCATCAAGTTGTGACTATTTGACTACTTGTGCATTATTTGCTTGTGCATACTTACATGTGATTAAAATAACCGTTTGGTTTAACTTGTAATTATGAATATGCTTGAATAAAATAACCAAGGACTAAAGGACTGCTTAATTAATTGATTAATTAATTTGAGCTAATAAATATGTCTAAAATCGAGTCGTAGTTCCTTTGAGTCAACCCGGATTTTTATTCCGGCATACTGCACAAACTTTTACTTGTTTTGGTCATAGTTGGAGTTCTAGAAAGAGTAATGAGTCTTACAACCTATGGATCTGACCCTAAGTTTATCTTGAATTTGGCGTTGATTTTGTCGCAATCAGAGTCACAGATAAAAAGTTACGACTAAAATACTACAACTTGTCCTGTTTAGTGCACATACATGAGGTCTTAACTTAGTCTATGTTCGAGTCTAGTCACATGGTCAGGACACAAGTCTTAACTTGTCACCTAAACTCACTAGTCTTATAACACACTTTGTACATACTCTTTTCACACCATGACCATGTTTTAGGTTCATGCATGAGTCGTTTTCCCATCATTTGAGGTGAGGGTCCATCCCATTTCTATTTCCATCCATGTTCTCTTCCCATCCATTGCATGTTGAATAGAGCTTAAGTCAAAATAATTAATAAAAAAACTTACCCCTAACTTCCCTTTCCACAGCACTTGGTCAAGGAGAGAAGGGCGATTAATTTAGGACAATACCTTTGTTCAAGTCTTACTTTTTGACAAACCCATCACTCAGAAAAAAAAAAGCCAAGAAGATCATGGCATCTCAGGAAGAAGTTAATGAACTCAAGAAGGATGTTGCCAACCTAGCTCAATTAATGAAGAGTATAGCTCTTCAAGTCAATGACCTTGCGAGGCAACAACAAATGGAGCTCATGTAAGAAAGCTTGAGCAAAATATCCAATGACTATAGATTTCAGGGCATTAGCACACAAGGGTCCTTAGTGGACACGGAACTTCTTCCGCAGAAGTTCAATGTCGGTGACATCCCTAAGTTCAAGGCAGCAGATAATCCTTACTTCCACTTATAAGCGTTCGATACAATAATGAATATTAAGGGGATAGATAAGAAAATTTTCATACATTGTTTTCTTTATCACTTGACACCGTTTGTCAACAATGGTTCTTTTCTCTTGATAAAGAGAAATCCTCTACTTGGGATGCTATTGTAAACGCTTTCATTGATAGATTTAAATGTAATATTTAAGTCAAAACCAACTATAGACAACTTAAGATGCTAAGACAAAAAGAGAATTAAGGCTTTACTTCTTTCTTTAATAAGTGGAGGGAAACATCCGCTAAGATGATTGAGGTGCCCATAGAAAAAGAATTTGTAAGGACGTTTATCAAGAATATCCAAGAGAAGTATTCAAAGCATTTGAAATATCAACATAATATGAATACTTTCAAGGTCGTCTATGACATAGGTATTGAAATCGAAGATGACCTCGCAAAGCAAAAAGCTACTAACAATAGTAACCACAATGGCTGGAAAGGAAAGAAGAACGACAATCCTTCTTCTTCCGAAAACACCTACTCTAATAACAATGTTAGTACCTTTGACCATAACAGTGTCTAAGCAATGGATAATCAAGGATCTAAAAAGAAAAAAGAAGCAAGCTACTCCTCTCCCCCAAACTGCTGTAAAACAGAATCATGTAGCTCTGATTGATAAAAGTCTGGAAAGTTTAAGGAATTCTGGGTGTACTTTCAACCCAGGTTTGATTGATGAAGTTGATGAAATTGTTACTCCAGCTCCTTGGTTGGTTCATCTATCTGCTGGAATGTTGCCCCGAAGTGATGTAGACACCATTGTTGTAGCTCAGGGTCTTAATTTTGGCTCGATTTCAAAGGATTTCAATAGAACAGTACCTAGGGTTTCTCCAGTTACTACTCCATTGGATTCTACTCTTGATACTACTTCTTTTCCCAATCTGAATGTTTCCATGCCAAATGCTGATCTACCAGAACATTCTAAGGGTGTGGTAGCTCCTGATTCAAAGAGTGATGGCTCATTCCATGGAAAATCTTGCTGCAAAAGGGTCTTCTCTATCCTATGTAGCTCTTGTTCTTAAGGAAGGTAAGCTTGTTGCTAAATTAGTTTCTGATGATTTACTTGAAGGTAATAAGAAGTGGTGTAATGCTGTGATATTTTATGTTGTTTGATATTACCCTACTATTGCTGCGGTTCATAGATTTATAGCTCAGAATTGGAGTGATTTTGGAAAGCCAAAGGTGTTTTGGCATGATGATTGTTATTTCATCATCAATTTACATTCTGCTGCTGATGTGAATGTTATGTTATCCTCAGGTCCTCATATGTTTTATGAAAATCCTGTTATTATTAAGCCTTGGAGTAAAAAGTTTGATTTCCACTCTAAAGTGCTCAGAACAATACCTTTGTGGGTTAAGTTCCCAAGCTTTTTAGGGGTTCCTATCTGTGCAGATGAATGCACTTCCAGGCAACTTAGGGTCTCGTTTGCTAGGATTATTGTTGAAGTAGATGTAACTAAGGCCCTGCCTAGTTCTGTTCTGGTTGAAGTTCCAACTGGTGAAAGTGTTGAGCTTAAGGTTTAGTTTGAATGGAAGCCTCCATTTTGCAAGAAATGTGACAAGGTTGGCCATGATTGTTCTGCTCCTAAGGCTTCTCACAAACAGGCTGCCCCTGCCCCAGCTCAGAAAGAATCTGTTAAAAAACAAAAGCAAAATTTGGGTGCCTAAAACTCAAGTTGTTGTTCCTCAAGCAAAATCTACTCATCAAGATGTGGTGCAACCTACTGATTATCCTATGACTACTCCTGCTCATGATCATTTGGTCAATTCTAATGATGGTTGGAGGTTGGTGGGGAAAAAGACTAAGACTCAGAATGTGAGACAGTCTCAACATGTTGTTACTAGGGTGAATGCTTATAATGCCTTAATGGCTGATGAGGAGGCTGCTAATCCTATCGAGGGTGATGGTAATCCCCCTCTAATGCCATGATTATTACAGCCTGGAACATTAGGGGTCTTAATGATCCTAATAAAGTGGTTGTTGTTAAGCAGTTACTTAGAGATCACTCTATTGATGTCATGGCTATTTTGGAAACTAAAGTAAAGTTCAATAAGTTTGACTCTGTGAAAAAGAAGTTCGACAAAGCTTGGGAGTGGACTTGCAATTTTTCTTTCTCTCTCAAGGGTATAATTTGGGTTGGTTGGAAACCAGATGTTGTTTCATTGGATATTATGGTTGTTAATGAGCGATTCATTCACACTGTTGTCTCTACTAAGGATTTGCAGCATCAGATTGCCTGTACTTTTGTTTATGGGCTTCATTCTATTCAGCATAGGGCTCCTATGTGGACCGATATCAAAGGTTTGGGTAATATTCACTTACCTTGGCTTTGTATTGGTGATTTCAATTCTGTTTTATCCTCTCAAGATAAGCTTAATGGGAACCCAATTACTTACTATGGGGTCAGGGATTTCTATGATTTTGTTCATGACTTGGACCTTATTCAAATTAAGAGTAAAGGCTCCATTTACTCTGGAATAATTAGGATCATGGTATGGATAGGGTTGCTACAAGAATTGATAGGGGTTTGGTAAATGATGCTTGGATGTTGGCTTATGGTCAAACTGAGGCTGTCTATCTCACTCCTTCTCTATATGATCACTGTCCTGTTATGATAGATTTGGTTCATTCTGTTGCTGGGATAGGAAAACCTTTTAGGGTTTTAAACTGTCTTGCCTCTCATAAGGATTTTCAGGAGGTTGTGTCTTCTCATAGGAATGTTAGTCTTACTGGTAACTATATGTTACAAGTCTGGAAGAAATTGAAATCTGTTAAAACTGGCCTTAAAAACTTGAATACTCACCATTTTTCTAAGGTTACAGACAGATTGGATGCTGCTAGGTCTCATCTTGTTGAAATTCAAACTCAGTTAGTTGTGGACTTTACTAATATTTCTCTTCAGAATCAAAAGACTGCTGGGATTGAGAAAGTAAAGTACTGGATGGATACTTATGAGAGCATTTTGAAACAAAAGTCAAGAGTTGACTTGATCAAGCTTGGGGATTCTAACACCCACTATTTCTTTTCTGTTCTAAAGCGAAGGCAGAAAAGGATGAGAATTGACTCCATTTATACTAGTGATGATGTTCTGCTAAAGGATCCTGATTTAGTTCAAGCTGAAATTATTAGCTTTTATCAGAATCTTTTAGGTTCTGCTGCTAGTACTTTGCCAGCTGTTGATGTTGATGTTGTTAGGGCTGGGAAACAACTTTCTTCTGATGATATTGATATTCTCTCTGCCACTATCTCTCTTGATGAAATTGATCAGGCTCTAGCTAATATTGGGGATGATAAAGCTCCTAATATTGATGGGTTCAATGTTGTTTTCTTTAAACAAGCCTGGAATTATGTGAAATCTAATGTATATAGAGCTATTCTGGATTTCTTTGAAACTGGTGTGCTAGAGAAATCTTAGAGTTGTACTACCCTTACTCTAGTTCCAAAGGTTCAGAATCCTTCCTATGTTAAGGAATATGGGAATATTGCTTGTCGTACTCTTGTTTACAAATTGATCTCTAAGGACATCAATACTAGATTGGAAAGTGTTGTGGGTTCTGTTGTTGATAATGCTCAGGCTGGGTTTATTCCTAGTAAGCACATTGGGGATAACATCTTGATTGCTAGAGAATTGATCAAAGGTTATGCTCACAAGTTTGTTACCCCTAGGTGTATGTTGAAAATTGATCTTAGGAAAGCTTATGACTCTGTTGAATGGAGTTTCCTTGAGACTATGCTTTGTGAATTGGGATTTCCTAACAAGGTAATAACCTGGATTATGGGTTGTATAACTTCTATTTCTTACTCAGTTATGATCAATGGTTATCCTTCTGCTCCTTTTCAAGCAAAGAAAGGTTTGAGACAAGGTGATCCCATGTCCCCTTTTCTCTTTGCTTTGTGTATGGAGTATTTGTCAATGTGCTTGCAGAATATGGCTAAGGATCCAGATTTTAACTTCCATTTTAGGTGTGAGAAACTTAGGATTACTCATTTAATGTTTGCAGATGATCTGTTGCTTTTTACTAGAGCTGATTTGGGATCTGTTAAACTTCTTTTTGAGGCTTTTCAAACAAATTTTGTTCCTTCTGGTTTGTCTGCAAATTTGGATAAAAGTGATGCCTACTTTGGGGGTATTTTGGATAATGAGAGATGTGAGCTACAGCAAGTTCTTTGAATGGATAATGGTTCTCTCCCTTTTAAGTACTTGGGTGTTCCCCTTTTCTCTAAAAAGCTAACTATTTCTTAATGTAGTCCTTTGATTGAAAGAGTTACAAGTAGAATTGGCACTTGGGCTGCTAAGCATCTATCTTATGCTGGCAGGTTACAGTTGGTTAAAAGTGTTCTCTTTGGTGTTCAAGCTTTTTGGGCTCAAATTTTATTTTACCAAAGAAAATCATTAGAGAAATGGAATCCAGATTTAGATGTTTCTTATGGACTGGGAAAGGTAACCCCACAAAGAAAGCTCTTGTTGCTTGGAAATTTATGTGCATCCCCAAGTCTTGTGGTGGTTGGAACTTGATTTCTTTGGAAGATTGGAATAAAGCAGTTGTTACCAAGGTGCTTTGGGACCTTGCTAACAAATCTGATAACCTTAGCTTTGGGTAAAATGGGTTCACATTTATTATTTTGCTGGCAAGATGTTTTGGACTGCTCCTACTCCTAAAAAAGCATCCTGAATTTTGAAAAAGATCCTTGCTTCTAGAGATATTGTGAATGATATTGGTGGATGGGATAATGTTACTGTCAATGGAAAGATGCATATTAAGAAGCTATATAGTATCATTAAGCCTCAGGGGTCAAAAGTTCCCTGGAAGAGAGTTATTTGCAACAATCAAGCTTCACCAAAGAGTATCTTTATCACTTGGCTTGTTATTTTGGATAGACTGGTCACTAAGGACAGACTATTAGTCTGGCAGATTCCCTATGACCCTTGTTGCTTTTTCTGTGCTGGTGCTAATGAAACTGTGAATCATTTGTTCTTTGATTGCAGTTATTCCAAGGTGATCTAGTTTTCAATGCTACAGAATCTAGGGTTCACTAGGACTGTGCTGAGCTTTATGGATGAACTGCATTGGATTGTAAAATGTTGTAGGAAAACTGATGCCAAGATCAGGCTAATTGTGATGTGTTTTTCTGAAACTATCTATAATGTTTGGCTTCAGAGGAATGCTTTAATGTTTACCAGAAACTGTAAATCGATTCGTTGCTGATTTGATTAAGGAGATAACCTTCCTAGTTGCTTGCAGATGAGATAGTATTTATAGATATTTACTTTATTCTCCTTAGGTTGGTTTTTGGGTTTTGCTAGCTGTTTGTGTTCATAGTTGCAGTTGCAGGCTTTCTGCTCTGTGCTGGCAGGTTTTTGCTTCTGCTGGTGCTGTTTCTGGCTAGCAGTTGGCTGTTTTAGTTGCTGGTTTGGTGGGTTTTAGGTTGTTTGTCTGGTTTTGGCTCCTGGAACCCTTCCTAGAAGATGGCTAGGTGTCTGAGTCCAGTAGTTTGTTCCTGGTCTCTCCTAGAACCCTTCCTAGAAGGTGGCGAGGAGTGCTCTGGGAACTGTTTAGTGTTTGTTGGCCTGTTTGGTCTTTTGGTGTCTAGTGGTGTTGTCGCTTTGCTGTGTAGGCAGTGGCTTTGTTTGTTGTAATTTGTTCTTATTTGGTAATAAAATCTCTATTTACCAAAAAAAATAAAAAAAAAAACAAGGATCTAAAAAGAAACCCAAAAGAGATTTCACACCCTTTGTAATGACCTATGATGTTTCTTTCGATCGTCTCCATGATCGAGGATTAATCAAACCTATTGGCCCTACTGAAGATCCAACGCCAGAAAAGCGATCTTCAAGATGGAATCCCAATTTTTATTGCAAGTACCATCAAGGAAATGGTCATACCACCGATGAATGTTACAGATTTCAAAATCTCATTCAAGATCTCATTGTAGGCGTTGTTTGAAGTGCGCCTACGTTAAAGCATGTGGTGAATATGCTTGGCACTCAAAGGAAGTGGGAATTGACATACGATTAGGGACAAGGAAAGTAGGGAGCCGCCAACAAGTTTTTTAGGAACTTGTAAACTGTTCACGGATCATAAAAAGGCAACCACGATAAGGGACAACGATAGGCAACAACGATTAACCCGTGAAGGTTACACCCCATTTCATAATCCATGAGATTACTAACTCCATATGGTTCGGAACCACGAAAAGAAGGATCAAGGATGATATTACAAAGTGAGTCATGGAGTCACATTCGCCCGTATTGGCCTCTACTCGATTCTTATAGTGAAAAATGATTCTTGCGATCTGAAAGGCATACAAACAAATATTCAATTTGCTCCAAACTATTATTATGCTAAATTGGTTTAATATTAATGCAACACATAATTGTAAAATATCGTGATCACTTGATTTAATAACAAGATTAAAAAGGAACCTAAACCGGTCGTTAAAATTATCTTATTAGGCGTTATTTTCAATCACATATTCCCTTTAACATGCAATATGGTGATCATCATAACAATAGAATAAACATTAATATTGGAAGCAATTTAACAATAATTTACGTTAGTCAAATCAAATATAAAATAACCCTAATCATGATACTAGCAATAAGGAAATAAAATAAGAGTAATTAAATTAACTAATTACTCACATTCCGCGCGTTCCTTTAAATTGCTACATCATGAATAAATTGTTAGTAACTTCAATTAAAATATAAATCAAATTGAAACAATTAAATTAAATAAATGTTGAGTTGATTTGGTCCAAACCCTCAGTTAATTATAACTTTCACGCCTTGGTTTAAGTATAGAACTTTGGGTATTATATGTACTCCTTGGATCGCTTAGGGGAAGTATTATGAGAGAATAGGATGGCTAGAGTTTAGGCTAAAGAGGGAGAAAATAATTATTTTGTGATCAACCTTTTTTTTTTTTTTTTTTTTTGACAAGAGCAAAGGAAAACAGAAAGGACTACATATTATCAGACAGGGTTAGCCGACATTTCCTCGCAATGTCATCCGCCCTTTGAACTTGATCCCTACAAACTTTTAATATTGTGCATCTTCGGAACATCGACCCAACATCCCTTATCTCATTTAGTACCCAGGTTATCAGAACATCCTTGCCAAGATCATCTTGTAAGTTATCCATAAGAGATATTGAGTAAGATAAAATAAGGATCCCTTGATATCCTTTAGCTTAAGCCCATTTCATTGCTTTTAGACAAGCCCAAGCTTCACAATGAAGGGCTGATGAAGTTTCTCCATGTCTCCCACCTTCTTCCCTATCATAGCCCTTGGCATTGGCCTTGACCGCCCAACCAATCCCTGCTCTTGTAGATTTTTTATCCCAGGACCCATCCACTTCCACTATGAAGTCATCAAAACCTACCTTCTCTTTTCCTAGATGAATATAATTGAACCCATGAGGGATGATTGGATCATTCTCATTGTTGGCTTCCACTACATTAGTCGAATTCACCTATTGTGTAAAAAGCTCATGATCTTTCATCGCTAGGTTTATAAATTCCACTACTAGCCCTGTTGTACCTCTAGTACCCTTGAAACATCTTTCATTTCTTGCATTCCATAGCCCCCATAAAGTTGCAATAAACAATGCACAACGGTGACTACGCTTCCCATCCTCGCTATAAAAGAGCAGGATATAGTGCTGAATCCATCCTTTCAAAGAGTTGGATTCAGGAGAGTCATGGAAAATAGTAAGGGAGCCAATCTCCCATACTTCCTTTCCCAGAAAACAGAATCTAAGCAGGTGCTGGCTGTCCTCCGATTCCACCCCACAAATATCACAAATCTCATCGATTTGTATTCCCCTTTTAACTAAATTAGCTTTAACTGCAATACTATCATGAAAAAGTCTCCATAGGAAAATCTTCCATTTAGGTTGAATAGCCATTCTCCAAATTAGCTTTACAAATTCCTGGTCCCTAGCCAAGAAAGAGTCATTTTCTAGCCCCAGATCTTTAGACAGATAGTTGTAGCCAGTTTTAATCGTGTACCATCCCGAGGGGTGATATTTCCAGCAGAGGAAATCATCCTCACTTGAGTGACGAAGCTCCATCGGTAGATTGGACTTAGCACTATTGCATTCAAAGCACTCCCTAATCTTCCCTGCTTCCCAAGAGCCCGTTTCCTCGTTAATAAAATCCTTCACTCTCCAGTCTAAGGCTGCCCTTAGAGTTTGACTGGAATTTACTAAAGGAGTTTCCCCTTTAACCCAGGGCATACTAATAGGCTTGATATTATTTCCATTCCCAACCTTTCAAGCAAAACCATCTTTGAATACCTGTGTGACTTTTTATAGGCTTGACCTTCCCATAGAAGGGTTTCCTTTCCTAACCAAAGTTCTGGACATGTTGCATATGCCACATAACTAGAAGCCTTTATGAACCCTGGAGAGTAAAAGCTATGGGTTATAGTGCATTCTTGTTGCTTTCTTGAACAAGAGAGCATCATTCAGTGTGGAAGAGCCTCTAATCCCTAAACCACCCATTCTCTTTGGAAGTTGTATCACACTTCTACTTACCCAATGTAAACCTCTGTTACCATTATTAGACCACCAAAAATGAGTAATCAAAGAATCAATCTTGTTTCCAATGCTCTGAGGAAGTTTCATACACTTCATGACATGAGCTGACATGATGATAAGGACGGTGTTGATCAGAATTAGCTTTGCTGCCTGAGAAAGGTGCATAGAGGCCCATGAGACAATTTTCTCTGAAACTTTGTCCTCTAAGAATTGTAAGTGTAATCTCTTCTTTCCTTTTATATCAATCGGTGCACCTAAATAGAGTCCCATATTTTCAGTTTCAGGCATGGCGAGACTCACTTTCACAGCTAACCTTTTATCGTTGTCGACCCCTAGCGAGAACTTTATAAAAGATTTTTGGAGGTTTAGTTGTTGCCCAGAAGCTTTCCCAAACCTCTGAAGGATGTCTGTGATACAATCACAGGCTCCCTCGTTTGCTTTGAAGAAGAGCATAACATCATCTACAAAGAAGAGATGAGAGATTGAGGGGGACCTGCGGGAAACTTTCAGGCCCTGAAATTGATTTATATCCTCTACCAGAGATAACATTCTAGAGAGGATATCCAAGCAAAAAATAAAGAGGTACGGAGATAGGGGATCCCCCTGCCTTAAGCCGCACTTTGGAGCAAAGTGATCAGAAGTTTTCCTGTTAATAACTGATTTAAAACTCACCGTTGAGATACACTGTGAGACCATCTTTACCTAGTGCTTAGAAAACCCACAAGCTTGAAGGAATTTTAAGAGAAAAAGCCAATCCACCCTATCATATGTCTTTGACATATCGATCTTAACTGTTGTGAAATTCGAGCCTTTCTTCGAATTTATGAGGTGCATAAGCTCGTGGCTCAAGAGGATGTTGTCCTCCATGTATCTCCCTGGTATGAAGGCACTTTGGTTTTTCGTAATAAGGCTAGGGAAAACCACCTTTAGCCTATTGACGAGGCATTTTGATATGCATTTAATGACTATGTTGCATAAACTTATCGGTCTGAAATGGCTGGCGATTTCTGGAACCTTCACCTTTGGAATCAGAAAAAGGAGGGACTGGTTCCATTCCTTCAACATGTTTCCTGACCTCAGAAATTGCTTCACACTTTCAACCATTAGATTACCCACCTCTTCCCAATAAGCCTTGAAGAAATCCACTGTGAAACCATCTAGGCCTGGAGACTTAGAGCAATGCATATCAAACATAGCTTTTTTAATTTCCCCATCTATAAAAGCCCTATCCAACCAAAGCCGATTCTCTTCCAAAAGGGAGGGAATGTCCAATTGCCGAAGAAGCAGGTCAATATCTTCCCCATGATTATCACTCGTGACTAGGTTGTAGATATCTTTGATTGAGGTAAGAATTACCTCTTCTATCTCCTTTTGCCCCTCGACCCAAGTATCATTTTCACCCCTTAGAGTCAAGATTTCATTTTTCAATTGTCTTTGCTTCACCTTCCTATACATTGTAGGAGTGGGGCAGTCCCCAAACCTCACTTAATTTGCCTTCATTCTCTATTTCCAGAAATTAAAACTCAGCTGACTCTCTGGAATGAGAAGGTTTATACGTTAGATGTATTCTTCCCCTTCCTGAAGCGAATTAATATTCAAACTCGTACTCTTGAGGTCTTTAGTGAGATTTCTCTAGTTTAAGCCCTAAACCTTTTTATTTTCCAGACACCAGTATTGGAGTCTGGTCCTCAACTTCTCTAGCTTCCTCGATAGCTGAAACATATGTGACCTTTGAACTTCTTCTTTCCAAGAATCCTTCACAATTTCCTTGATTTCCGGGAAGCCAAGACACCAATTTCAATCTGATACGGCCTATTAGAGGAGGAAGATCTAGCTTTATTATAATAGGTGATGGCTGCATGGTCGGAGCATATTATTGGTTCATGAGTAATTCTCCCATCGGGGGAGTGATTGAACCAGTCCTCTTTGATGTAGGCTCGATCAAGCCTTTCAAGGATGAGCTCATTACCATCCCTTTTGTTGCTCCATGTGAACCTAGGTCCCGAAAAAGGAACCTTCGTTACATTGCTACTAAACCTCCAATCAATTCCTCTAATTTGGACCGAACCACCTAACTTGTCACTCCCACTTTCCACTTGGTTAAAATCCCCTATTGTTTGGACATTTTTAAACTCTTCTAGGAACCATTGAAGTTTTTCCCAAACAATTCTTCTATGTTCTACTCCAGGCTCGCCATAAAAAAAAGTACGTACTTAATACTTCCATTACGTTCATAAACCTTACAAAGGATAAAGTTTTTTGAGGAATACAAACATTCTACTACATCATTAGACCAAACTAAAACTAGGAGACCACCACTACTTCTATTTGAGTTCTAACGAAAATAGGAAGTAGGACCTTGAACACTTAAACTATCCGCCGCTTTAACAAAATCCATCTTAGTTTCCGAAACAAACAAAAACATAGGTAGCTTAGAACGATAGAGCCACACTAGGTAGGGAATTGCAAGGGAGTGTGGATCATTTAGACCCCTATAATTCCACGCCACAAAACTCATGTCCCTTTTGGGGGCTGACTAGGAGCAGCCTCCATACCCTTCGCAAATGTCTGTGCCGAATCAAACAAAGTACACTGAAGAGCAATGTCCATATCATCCCTAAGCTCCCTGTAAGACGAGGTGACTTCCTCACTTTTCTGACACTTGTAAGACTCGGATGAAGAAGAAGAGATCACTTGAGGTCGCTTGTTTTTGCCCCTCATCCTAATATCACCATCAATCTCCACCCCAAAATCCCTAGCCATGTCGGGATCAGAGATAGCCTTTGAAGCAAACCATCCTATCCCTTTGTCATCCTTGAGCCAAATTGAGAAACCACCCTTTTCGGACCACCTATGTAACCTCTTAAGCCTTTCCCTTTCCACCCACTCATGATCAGTTTCACTATATTTCCTTGCATCACCATCACAAGAATGCGGAAGATGACCCACTGCCTCCCTTATGCGCTTCTTGTCATTTTCACTATCATTATAGTTAAATAACTCAGTATAATTGAAAGAGCTAAAGTGTGATACCGGAGTATTAGGCGGATCAAACTCGGTTAGAGGGAGGTTCGGAAGACCACCCAAATCTGACGGAGAGAGCCGAAGAAAAAGTGGTGCGGTCGATCTCACATAACGGTGTATCTCACGAATCTCATCCCTCGTAGCATGTCGAATACCCAAGGATAAGATTGTGCTTGCTTCCATAATGCAAGCATACTCATCATCTTCTTGTTGTTGAACCTCATTTACTCTTCTAGTAGCCATAATCGTAGAACTTTCCAACCATCCTCCTACGCTAGCAACAAGCGGAACTTCCATAGCTCTACCTTGCCCTCCAATATTTCCAAAAAGACCTACATTGTTTCTCTCAAGTGTCGTGGGTGTGGCAGCCCATTCCAAAATTCCCAAAGTATAGAAGATAGTCCCTGGCCCGCCTCCAACTCTAGCCTCTTGTTGTGCCGATGACGCTTCTCCAACTTCGAAGGTAGAGTTTGGAAATAAAACACGAGCAAGGGGTTGAGGCCTGCTGTTGTTCCGCGCCTCTGGGCCCCTTAACGCCGTGGGCCTGACTGGGTTCAAGCCTGCCGAACCCATGGTTGGAGCAAAATGATGAGACCCTTGCTGCTGATTGATGAGTGACATTTATGTCACTCTTAGGAAGTATTTTTAGAGTCATTTTCGCGTTTATTTTATCTTATTTTCCCTTTCTTTCTCTTGTTTTCTCTTAATAACATTTCTTGTGTATTTGCTAATTTTTTCGTGTTTTAGTTCTTTTCGTAGTTTTTATTAGAATTAGTTTATTTTCGTATTTTATTTTCTTTTGATTTGTTATATTTCGTTCTTTATTTTTCCTTGAAAGTATTCTAATTTACTTTTATTTATTTTAATTAGTTTTTAGTCTATTTTATTTCACTTTCTTTGCTTGTATAGTTTTTGTTTAGTTTTTATTAGTTTTAAGTTTATTTTGTTATTTATTTGATTTTATTTACTTGTATAGTTTTATTTAATTTTTATTAGTTTAGTGTTATTTCTCTTTTTCTATTTTACTTTATTTTATTCCTAATTTATTTATTTCATTTTTATTTGTCTTGATTTCTCCTCGGTTTTGTGTTTAGGGTCCCGGGTTTCATGTCAAGTGAGTTCGGAGATCGGGGACGAGTGAAAGTGTGTGCAATTCTTTACTTTGATGGCTGTTGCCCACCTCTTATCCATCACCCCACCTTCTTAACCTCCACCACACCAATTCCCCTTCTCCTTCACTCACGCATCAAGCCACCAACAACACCACTCACCACCAGTCCAACCTTCAATGGCTAATTTACAGCCATCCCGCAAACACTGCACACACCAGCACCAACCACCGCCAAAAGCAGCCGCACCACCACAGCACACAACAGCCATGCAATCACACCTCAATTCTACCACCAGCTCTCAGCACAACTCCAATTCACTCACCTGCTGCCACCCTCACAGCACCACCAGCCGCAACAGCCTTACCACCAAGGACCACCACTCACCTCCATTTCCCCTGCTCCAATTCGCACCAACACCCCGTAACAGCCACCATCACAATCCCCTGCTCCGCCACCACAATCAACCACAGCAGCCACTCAATTTCAGCCACTCAATTTCGCTCACTAGGGTTTGGCGTACCCCTTTGAATGAGCTCCATATAGGGGTCCCAATCTAGACCCAAGAGCCTACCTGGAGACAACCTTAGGTCCGGCACTACCAGATCCTCCTCCATATCCACAAGATCAGAGTCCTCGTTTTGTAGTTCCTCCTCTACTGTGTGAAAACTGTCACTTTCTTCACTTTCTTGCTAAGACAAAGGACCCTCGAACTGATAACCCTCATCAAACTCCATATCTTCTCTCGGCATTCTTCTATAGAAGGAAGAATTTTCATGAACCTCATATAGCCGCAAATCAATTCCGGTGTTCCGGAATCTATACCAGTCCGACAACCCCCTAATATGGTTGAGTAAAATGGGTATTCTGCCGGCCCATAAAGAATTTTAATTCCGTCAGCCTCTACCTCGTCCAACCTTCGTCTCACTCATCTTCTAGCCACCACTGCGTGGAGGTTGCAACGCCTAGTAAAGTGTCCAGCTTTACCACATGATTTGCAAAACTTGAAGATACCCTCGTATCTTAAATATACCCATATTACCTTGTTTCCTTCCAAAGGGATGAAGCATCCCGGGATTAAAGGAACGGAAAGATCAATTAACATGCACGCCCTCAACTCAGCATGTATTGGGAGTCCATCCCCTTCATGATCAATTTCCTCAATGTATCCAACATGTCTGAGAATCTATCTTGCCCAACTCGAGGTAAGATATGCGAAGGGTAGCCCGTACACTCGGACCCATACCCTTGTGAGATTAAAACTCATGTGGTGTGGCACATAGTCCACTTGATATCTTCTGAAATTAATGATTCGACCATCGATTATGGCCGTGTTAGCACGAACCACACTCTCCTAGTCTTGGTTTACCTTACATTCAAACAAGAAAAAAGGCCTCGATCGATGAACTCTTATTTCCCCCCTACTAATCCAGCGGGAGTTAACAATATGTTGCACATAGTGTTCAGATTGAGGACGTGGCCCTATAAATAGACCAATAACACAGGAGTTAAAGTCAATTTGTCCCTCCTCCAGATTGAAATCTTCTAGCGTAGGAATGAAAGGGCCCCCTCTCAGATCTAGCCTATGATGATCATTATGAGCATTAGGATTATTCCCATTAATATTCATGCTTAAGGACAGAAAAGAGAGAAGAAAAAGACAAGTTTAAGGAAGGAATAAAATTAAAGACTGAGAGTTTAGTTAGCAGAAGAGGAAAAAACAAGTGAGAAGAAGTAGAATAGCGAAGAATGAGTTGTTGAACAGAAGATCTCTTTGCATTTATAGACTAATTCCAGTTATTGGAATAATAACCAATAATACGCATGGGGAGCAAGCATAAGGGTAGTTAATGCTCTGAAAACGGCTAGCCGACTCTAGCTAAAAGGACTGCACCAATGGATAATGAGCAATTATTGCTCGAGGAATTTGGTGGGTGAAAACCAAAGAAGAACCGCTCAGAAGTGTTGGGAGATGGGAAGGCCTGTAGAAAGGGGGTGTGCTTTTCTAAAAAACGAGGAGAAAAACCAAACCCAAAGATTTAAACCTCTTGGGATTAGAAAAATATTGATAACAAAACCCACAGACACAAGAAAGCAATCTAAACCCTATCCACTTAGAGCAAATAAGAAATTATGCAGCAGAAAAAATCTGCAGAATGCAACTCCTTGAAGGAGGAATGAAGAACCCTAGCTAAACTAGGGAGAGCTCACTTTTAGTGAGAGATGCTCTCTATTCTAGAGAGAGAAGTTATCACTACGATAGACCGTGATCACCCTTGTTGATGATTGAAAAAGGAAATATATGACCTCTATTTTTAGAGAAAAAAAGAGGGATCGAAAAAACATGATAAGATCCGAATTAAATCGGAATAAAACTCGATAGACTGCAGTTTTTACGTTTTTTTGTTTTTATCATATCTTTTGATCCGGAAATTGGAATAAGATAAATAAGATATTGTTGGAAAGCTCTAGAAGTCTACTTCTTGACCCAATTAGAATCAGATTAAAATAATTTGTAGAATAAAACATATGGCAAAAATAGTGAGACAGTGTCAGTTTTGAATAGAGTTTGACATTTTATTCATATCTTTTCTGTTGTAGCTCAAAATTGATATTATAATATATCATTGGAAAGATAATTTCAAGGGCTATCCAACCATATAAAATTTGGATAAAATATATGAGGCACGAAAATCATATCCGACTATCTTTGAATGTCTTTCAATTCGGATAGAAATAGGATTTTCAAAAAGAAAAGTTTTATTCAATTTCAAACTCTTTAATCTTATCTTTTCAAAAAGGATAATTAAGATCTTTTAGAAACTTATAGAAGTTTCTAATTAATCCTAATTGGTTTAGGAATGGGATTAAATAATTTGGACCCTCCACATGATCATTGGGTCTAGGTAAGGTGGGCTTAGGTTCGATTTGGGCTCAATTCAATATTTTGGCCATAACTTATTTGTTATAACTCGGATTTGGGCTTATAATATATCGTTAAAAAGCTCTTTTAAAGCCCATCAAACTATTCAATCATTAAACCCAGATAATGGACCAAAATAAACTGGACTAAACATTTTTATAAAAAGGACACGAAATGAATGATTTTAAAGGACACGAAATGAATTATTTTCGGTTTAAAGGCACAAAAAGAGGAGAATAAGTTATGGTTTGGGGAAATGGGATGGAAATATGGATTTAAGCACTCCAAGATTAAATACTCAACCCGACCAATAATGGCGGTGAAAGGTTGTTCATCATCGGGTTTGGTTTTGGGGAGACAATTTTAGGTGTCTACACTCATAGAAGCAAACAAGATCCCATTGTGTCTAGTTAGCAAGAAGACCGGGTGATGATAAGCACAAGACAAAAGGTGGGCTTTAACGACAAGATTTCATGACCTCTTTTTCTATTTAATTTTCATTCTTCCTTTCCCCAATAAGTCTAGCATAAGCACCCTTCTTATTTTCTTTAAATCTTATTTTGTAGGTTTTTTCTTTTCTCCCTTTAATAAAATGAGCATTTGTTTCCTTACATATGATCATTGCATTGCATTGCCAAAAAAAAAATATCCATTTGGAACTAAGCACAAGGTATACCCATGATTAGAGGCACCTCTTGTAGCCATGTTACTTTTCACTTTTCAAATATACAATCTTTTCTTGATAAACCACTCTGAGGCTCGTCTAGCGATAGACATTTCTTTCTTCAACCCACATCTACATAACCTTGGGATGAGATGGTGTTTAACTTATGCAATTTTCAAAGAACAAAAGTTTGAGTGAATAAAAAGATTAAAATAGAAAACAATAAAAGTGTACAAAAGGACAAGGGTTCCAATGTCTTTGATATGAACACGTCTGAGATTGCGTCTCTTATCGAGTGCTCGGTACCGTGCCTGAGAAACATGAATGTCAAATGAGTGATAGACCGCATGATCGGGATTGCCCACACTTATAGAAAATATTCAAATATGAAAAATGCAAAAGAAAAAAAGAGAGCAAAATGTAAATAAAAGAGAGTTTAAAAGTGAGAAAAACTCAAGCATAAAAATATAAGGATTCAAATGCAAGGTTACACGCCTTGCGGGTTTATCTAGGAGCTTGAGCCTTTATCCCTTTTATAACCATTAGCTTAACCACGTTACAACCATTAAAACACCTCTTTGAGGTATACACACACTTGTGCGAGGCTCGACTAGAGCTACGTTCAGCCTGATTACTAACGGATACGTAGGCAACCTCGCAAAGGGGTGCGGCCGTAATAAACATGCATTCATATTCACATTTACACACTCATGCCATGATCATATCAAAGGATATCCAATGCTCATCCTTATTCATTTAGAGCTACACTTGGGGGTTTGATTCTTACATTATAGCCTACCTAGCCTAAGAGTCACCATCAGATCATTTGACGTACTCTTTTCAATATATTTTTCCACACACTTAGCCCTTGCGGCCTAACTTTAGTGTCACTATCACACACATCATAGATACATGACCAAATATACTTCCCTTAGCAACCCTTTGTCATGAAATCTTAACACAACGCTGAAGCATGGCTTGTCATATCAACATTAATCATCATTGCATCACAAAGTATGAAGGACTTACCCTCCGCGCCTAAGTTACCTAAATACTTTCATTATCGAGTCAAATAGGATAGTCTAAGATGTTACAATCCTTTTACTATGAGAGACAACGTTAATGGATTAAGCTCATTCAACATGCACCATCAAACACTTCGATTCTTTTTCGCGTCCTTCTCTTTCGGGAGAAAGTCGGTACCCTCCACAAAAATGACGGAAAATTTTTAAATTTTTTCTTTTTTGCATTTTGAGCCAAGCACATCACAATAAAATGCACACACAAGTCATGAGTCACACTTGTCAATTCACCTTGGGTCAACCTCAAATCAGTCAGTCACATTAAGTCAACCTCAAGTCAGTCAATCACCTTAGGTCAACCCTAAAAAAAACATCAAGCCTTAGGTCAATCCTAAGAAAAACACCAGGAAAGTCTTTTGCAATCTTTTGATTTTTACAGGATACAACCATTTAGCAAAGCTCCTGTTCGCAACCAACCGAATGATCGCCACAAACATTTAAGTATCAAATCTCTATTGTTCAGAGACGCGTGGACAACCTTTCAAGCACTTTTATTTTGAGACGCGTGGACTTATCAAAAAGCTCTTTTACTTAGAGACGCGGGGGCATATCATTCAAAGCTCTTTGTTCAGAGATGCGTGGACATTTCTTTCAAGCTCTTTTGCTCAAAAACGTGTGGGCATCCTATTAAAGCTCTTTTGTTCAGAGACGCGTGGACATTTCTTCCAAAATCTCCATTGTTAAGAGACGAGTGATCAATCCTCAAAAAGAAGCTCTTTTGTTCAGAGACGAGTGAACATCAATAGCGGCAAAGCACGACCACAACATCAAAAAAGCAAGATGGTGTTCCCTAGCTTGTGGAAGGTTGGGCACAACAACAAATTCAGCAACAAATCGATTACCCTCAGAGACGTGTGCTCGACGGTGCAAGATACGCGTTTCTTAACTCTCTTATCTGTTTTAACTAACGCTAGTTTGCAGGTATCGGCGTTACAAGAATGATTTAGGATTGCCGAACGTTGTAAATCACCCACTACTACATAAAAGGGAATAAGAAACGCACTTTACAAAACAGTTATCTTAGATAGACGTTCTTTGCAATAATATAGAACGCTTATCTTTTGCAACCGTTTTATATGTAAATGAATATAGAACAGTTGGCATATATAACCGTTCTTTATCTTTTTTGCACATATAAAATTTAATTAAATTAATTTATTGAATAAGATGGAAAGTGGTGGTCTATAACAACCGTTGTGTATCCCATCTACTCTATAATTTAATGCTTCCAAAATTTTGAACATCTCGCCTCAAAAACAATTTTCGCATCTCATGATCTCAACTCTCAATTAATATAATCATAAATTATTTAACCTAGGTAACTCAACCCCCTCACAGCCGCACAATATGCATACCTAACTTTCACTTCCTCGAGGTGTTCCAAACGGAGGGTTGTGAGACAAATAAATTATGTCTCACAAGGGTAATATAGGCATTTCAGACTTCATTTTAGAGATGTCTCATTGAGCTGTTAAATCATACCACTGGAACTTCAGTGGTACAAAATACACTCCCAGTGGTATAAAATATAGTCTTAGTGGTACTAAAAAAGATTCAACTAGAGTTTTAGTTGAACAAAATATAGACTCAGTGGTAGTGATCCTGTCAAATTTTTGTCCGTTTTGCACGTGAAGTGGAGCCCACACTACCTTTTTCACTCTTCCTATCTCTCTCCACATTTCTCTCTCTTCATTGTACCTTTTTAATTTTTTAATAGTAGACATTTTGTTTTGTCTCACAACACTCCCTTTTAACTTCCTTCACTTCCTCATCTCCTTCTCTCTATTGAGATCTTCTTCTCTCTCCCCTCAATTGAAATACTTTCTATTTTTAATCAATTTCCTTCTCAATTATTCTAATTTAATGGCTCAACATTTTCTTGATTTACAAAAAGCTATGGTGTTAGTTTAAAAGCATGTTTATTGTAAAATTCCAAACTCCGCTGCCATTGATGACTTTGTAAGTTTTTTTGTAGTCTTATTCTGTAAGTTCCTTAAAGAAATTTCAATAACCATAACAAAAACTTCGTATTAATTTTAAGGATTCTAGGTATGTTTCAAATATTATTAGTTTTTTTTAAAAAAAAAACCGACTCAAATTTACTTTTATTTTGATATCATTTCATCTACTTTGTAGATCGTAGACCTTAATAATTTAATTGTTTTATTAAGGTTTTTTTTTTTTTTTTTTTTTTTTTTTTTTTTTTTTTTTTTTTTTTTTTTTTTTTTTTTTTTTTACAATGAGTTAGTTTTGCTCATTATTTGTTGAATATTTTGGAATTTATGCGGTTCTTTACAGCGTAGATGAGTAGGTGGTGATGAGTTGTTGATGCAGCTTTATGGAAGTTATGCTATTGATGACAATTACGACGGAGGAATCTGAAGATCACATGTGTTTGGAGCCTTGAAGATAGTTATTTCAATGAATTTAGTTTTATCAAAATGGGCATTCACTTTTGTTTTACGCATATCTAGGTTTTATAAATTTATCATCATATTAATTTCATGTACTCGAAATATGGAATACATGATTTATAAGTATATTACTCCCTCCGTCCCAAAAAAACAACCCATTTGGGTTGATTACGCGGGTATTAAGGAAGTTAAGTAAAAAGAAGTAAAAGTATATTGGAAAGATAAATTTACATGGGGTTTGTAAAAAAATAGAGAGAGAAAGTAATAAAATAACATGGAAAATCAAATTTTTATATGGGGAAGCTAATTTTGCACAAATATTGTTGCAAATTGGTGGTGTTTTAATGCAAATGGGTCATTCTTTTTGGGACAAAGTTTTGGCCAAATGAGTTGTTCTTTTTGGGACGGAGGGAGTATTAAGTTGATTTAAATGTATGAATTTGTCGATTTATTTATTTTTATTTTGGGTTGTAATTGTATCAAATCTAAAGTAATAGTAAATTTTAATTTTTTTTGTTTGGCAATTGATTCAGTCGAGAACAACAACGTTTGATTCTAAAGATGCCAAACTCTCTGGCATTATGCAACATAATTCTTTTTAATTTTGTTTTTAAAAAAAACAGCAAAGAGAACGGTTAAGTATGATAACCGTTCTCTTTTCCTTTGACTTTTTTACTAGCCTTCATGAGGGGAAAAGAGAACAGTTGTCTCACCTAATCGTTCTCTTTTCTTTTGAATATAGAACGCCCCATACCCCGTTTTGTATACTTTAAACATCGCTTAGCAGAAGAGCGGTTGTAAAGCGTTCTATAAAGCATGTTTCAATCGTTCTCTATTCCCTTTTTTGTTCCTAAACTAAATAAGATTAATTAGAAACTTCTATAAGTTTCTAAAATATCTTAATTACCAAATCAAAGAGTTTGAAATTAAATAAAACTTTCCTTTTTTTAATCTTAAATTCTATTCAAATTTAAAGATGTTCAAAGACAGTAAAATATTATTTTTGTGCCTCAAAATCTTTATCCAAATCTTATATGGTTGGATAGATCTTGATATTATCTTTCCAATGATATATTATAATATTAATTCTGAACTATAACGAAAAAGATATGAATGGAATACGAAACTCTATCCAAAACTAACACCCTTCAACTATTTCGGCCATATATTTTTATCTAAAAACTATATAAATCAAATTCTAATTGGGATGGAAGGTAGACTTCAAGAGCTTTCCAAGGACATATTATATGACTTATTTGGACTTCTGTATAAAAAGATATGATAAAAACAAAATCTACAAAAAAGTTGTCCCAGCGCCAAACGATAGGTCTGTCGCCTGGCAACGAGCTTGTCATCTGGCGCTGCTCCTGTCATTGGAAACAGGAGGTTTTTTATTACAAATAGGACTCGAACTCTTTTCTTCGATTTCCTTGCTATTTTTTTCTATAAATGGGGGTCGTATCTCCCCGTTTATAATCATTAACAACAATCATCTCTCTCTTTCACTCTCTAAAATCTAGAAGCGTTCCTTTTCTCTCTATTCTTTTTCTAAACCTTCCCTTTTACAAAATTCCGCATTCATTAGCTCTAGACACACCTAGCCAAGTTCGAAGTTGCCTTCGCCCTAGACGTTAAAAATGTATGTATGTATTAAGATATTAAAATGCAAAAAAAAAAAAAAAAAAAAAAAGTATATAACCGGTCCAAAACCGGACCGGATTAGAATAAGCAAGTCCGGACTGAAACCCGGACCGGTTGATTACGGTCTGGTCCGGGTCCCAAAAAAAAGTCGATTCCGGGTTCCGGTCCGGTCCGGTTTTTGACTGGTGCAGAGCCCTATTTATAATAACACAAAGTCTTATATGTGGCTGGCCACACGGTGTGGCCAACCATTATAGGGGTTACTTCGTCAGTGTAATAGGGGTTACTTAGTCAGTGTTAATAGGGTTACTCAATTAGTATCACAGGAATTACTTGTTCAGTCTTATAGGGATTACTTTTTTTTATTAGTGGTCACACGGTGTGGCTAGCCACACACAAGACGGACTGTTATAATAATGCTTTCTCCTTTTGGGAAATTGGGATCGGAGGAACTTTTCTCCCTCGAAAGAAAGGGTTTCCGATCTCTTTCAAAAGACAAGGGTTTTTCGACCTCTTTTGAAAGACAAGGTTTATTTCCTCTTTTTGGGGGAGAAATTTCTTCGTTTTGAATCCATAATATTAGATCTAATGGATATGATTGTCGTGAAATTATTTCGTTAATGAAAAAGGTATCAACTTTTTGAATACTGATAGATGAATTAGAATCAAAACATCCTCACGGCTACAAAGGATCATTAAATTATCTCTCCAACAAGGCTATATTTTCTGGCTATAAAAACAAGAGATCTTCTATAGTGCAAGATCTACTCTCCGATGGGAAAAATTTTATTTTATTAAGAATTGATTCGATCATTAGCCACTCCTTCTAAATGAATTTTTAACTATTGTGAAACAACTATAGTTTTTACTCTTATTTGTTTGTTTGTTTTTTTTTTTTTTAAGTTAGATCACAAACTCAACAAAAAGCTTACTGCGTATAATATAATATATAGTTAGAAAGGTGCTTAAGTCTACTTTCCAACCTAACTGATGACCTTGCATAAAGTAGATTTCATGGACATTGCAAAATTCATCATGAAATTGCAATGCAAAAGAATTAGATCAAACTTATCTAGTTAGAATCAACAGATAATACACATAAATCATTTGCTATAATAATAAAAATAATAATAATAATAATAATAAAAATAAAATGAAGGAATTGTGTAGAGGATTTCCTACTCCGAGTGGTTAAACACAAATATAACTAACTAAAACGAGGAACAAGAAGAGTAGTATACAAGATTGGAAACAAGATAACTATAACAAGAATAATCCCAAGAATAATAGCAATGCAAGTCCATTTCCGACTATTCTTTTGATGTTCCTTAGCAACAACCAGCTCAGTTGCCCCATGGCTTACAAACGAGCTAGCGCGATTCACATTGCTAGCAATATCATTAAGCTGCTGGCCTTGAGCTTCTACTAGAGCAGCCATGTCCAAGAAAACCTGATGCAACTCGAGCAGATTCTTTTCTATCTCTTTGATCGCGTCATGCCTCTCTTGTATTTCCTTCACTGTGTCCATTATCTGTCCTCTTCCCTGTTCCTGAATAGCCTTTTGAAGGAAAGACTCACTCTCTCCACTATCGATCAACTGCTCTATAGTCTGTTCCTCTGCCTTTTCCCCTGTTATTGTAAAGTACCGCCTTTCTACTGTCTCTTTATACTCAGCTGACATTTTTGCTCTCAGTGTTTGGAAGTTGTCCATCATATCCTTGAGCTTCTTCCCTAAGCCGCTAACCACAGAGGTGCGTGTCCGGTCAGCTGAGGAACCCGGCCCACACCCTGGCAGGTTCCTGTGGGCTACATTAGACCTCTCAAGAGCTTCCAACTTTCCCTTGATGTTCTTGACTCTCTTCAAAACTTGCTCTACATCAGCATCCATTCGAGCCCTTAAGTCCTTGACCGCCTTTGCATTAGTCGCGATCTTGCACTCCTCATTTGCCTCTTGTAGCCTCTTGTAGAGCTTGTCTACATTTCCCATGTCCCCCTTGACACCATCCACATCCTCAAAGAACTTGTCGAGGTTGGCTGATGTCTGATTCCCCATCTCCAAATCATCGCGCTGTGCTTGATCCTTCAGATTTGCGTACCTCTTAAACGAGTTTGAAAATAAGTCATTCATCTTAGATTATCTATGTTATTCACTATAATCTTCTATGTAGTTTTGGTCTATGACAACAAAACAAACGTTAACTCCAGCTCTTGTATGTACCATTTAAGCACGAAATATGTTAATGGGGAGTCATCTTTTCTACTACTTTGTAGAATCAAATAATCATGGAAAACATATTCTCCAAAAATACTAACATATATCATTTCATTTGACTCCGTCATTATATAATTCAATCATAAATTATGTACATTATTGACTCCCTTAGTTTATCATTAGTATTTTTTAATTTTTGGTTTAAAAAAAAAGTATTTTTTAATTTTGAAAATTTTTATATCATATTACAATCATGGTAAGAATCTTGACATTTTTTTTTTTTTTTTTTTGGGTTTTACTTTTAAGTTTGAAATTACTCTAAATTGTAGACCCGGCAAAACTATCTCCTTAATTAGTCATACTTCGTATCGGATTATCCGACTCACAATACCAAACTCAGAACCTAAAATCAATTGACTCGATTTAATCCGAACCAACTTGACTTGATAATCATGTTTATAATAATTATTATTTTATTCAAATAAGCATATTAGCAAAGAACCGGAATAACCCAACCCGATTCAAACCCTGAGACAACCGTAACAAGTTTTACCTTAACACTTGACTCAGATTGTCTCATTCCAAACAATCTAATTATCGCCACTATTAATTTTTCAGCTTATGTTTTTGTTTTGTTCTATTTGATTTGGAATTTATGATCTACCAAATTGACAATGTGATCTCAACTAAGAAAATATTAGCTGATAAATCTAAGGGAAACATGGGAAGCACTCTTTAATAATAATGGTGAGCCCAAATATTATATTTTGGGGTTATGCTCTACCAAAAATGCAACATGATTCCAACTTTCCTATCAATTGTAATTTAAATAATTCACATGACAAATCATGGATGCGATCACTCGTCTTTATATATGTATCAAATTGTTATCTACAAAAAGTCAAATAACCTAGTATATGCTTAGCTCCATAATGAGTCTATTCGTCTAGATCTAGATAATTAAGAATCGACATGTAATTTGATGTATGGTTTTGTGATATTGCTGTTAGTTTAATGCTACCTAAATTGCTAATCTCCCATGAATTACATTTTGAGAAGTGTGATTTGATACTGTATTAGATTAAAAAAAATCGCCCTTGTCAGGGATTGAACCCGGGTCACCCGTGTGACAAGCGGGAATACTTACCACTGTTAGTTGAGACGATTAATATAAGAGGGGGATGAATTGTATTGAGTTCCTATTGACTACTTTTGCGGAATAATAAAACAATGCATATAGGAACTTGCAAAGACACAAAGATTTTACGAGGAAACCTTCCAGGGCCCAACTGGAAGTAAAACCTCGACCCTACCTTAGGGATTTCAAACACAAACCACTTCACTATAATAGGGAAAACACCAAGTTACAACCTATTATGCACAGACCTTTATTCACAAGTTCTAGACAGAAATTGCTACTCGATAGGACCCTATCCTACCCAATCTAAGTCCCACACTTAGATTCACTCGTACTACCAAAGTACAAAACTCTCAGCTTCACACTTGATGCTTACACAATCTATATGCGATGTAAAAATAACAAACTCGCCCAAATAACCCAAACAAATACAAGTATATGACACCTAGTATGATAGGCAAGCTATGCACAAAATTCGAAGCTAATATGACAAGGTTAGAAGCTTGGTAAACTTACTCAATTAATGCTCTGTAATTTCTTTATGCATAAACTCACAAAAACCTTAAATCATTTCAATCTCTACTATTTATACAAGTATGACTAGTGTTTAGGGTAATTTTACCCCGCCACATGGTCCAATCAGAGGATGACACGTGTCAGTCTCGGGATGGCCCAAAGTGCACCTATCCCTGCTTGACACGTGTCACTCCAGAAACTTGGGGGAAATGGCGGCCTTCAGGCCCAAATCCCGAGAAAGCCGCAATGCGGCGCAGCCCACCAATGATTAGGGTTCAGTGACCTAATCAGGGGCACAAATCCCGAGGGCCCTATAAATAGGGAGATTCCCCTCTTTTGGAGGACACGTTTTACCATTTATTAAAAACTGTCCCTTTGATAGAGAAATCTAAGCTTGGAATCCGAGCAGATACCCACCTAAATTTCCGCACCTTTTTCTCTTCCTTCAAGTTACTAACTTGTTCGTTGGAGGCGGAGCACCACCCAACCGGTGTCTCCGTTTGTTTTGCAGGTACAGGCCGCACCGGACTAGTCTTTGTGTTGTAACCCTCCCGAGGGACAAAAAACATTTGGCGCCGTCTGTGGGGAGAGTACCTCGAAGATGGTTCAAGAGTCTGTACCACCTCCTAAGCGTCTGGGCGATGACCCGGAAGTTTTTACAGACCAGGAGGATGAAGATCCTCAGGTCGAAACCTATACAGCCAATGATGGCTCTCTGATAACCAAGCGCATCCGGCCCAGAGACACTCTGGAGCGGGGTGCCTCCCAGGCGGGTACAAATCGACCCCCTTGGCAGCCGGAAGGGGAAACCCATACGGCAGCTGGATCAGCACATGTTACCCGAGACGAACTTATGAGATTCATGACAAGTTTCAAGGGTGAAATTAAAGAACTGATCACTAAGAGCCAGGCTAGCCCAAGTAGGGGTCAGTCGGTCAAGAAGACTCCTCTGGAAAAGGGGAAGTCAGTCTGAGATCGGCAGCCCACTCCTCATCCAAAGGAGAAGGCAGCCGGGACCATTGATTGGTCCAAAATTCTTCTTCCTAAGAGGAATACCAACAATACCCGCCGGACCCAGCAGCCGGTGGGAAGTAAAAAATAAACTCTTGATGCCCGCGAGATCATCAACCGGAAGAGAAATCAACAGTTGTCTGAGTCGGCTTCTACGTCAAATTTTCCAGACAGCTTCAACAATACTTCTGTAGGGAATGCACTTTCCTTGCATGAGAGTCAGACAGGCGGTAATACCGTCCACTCTGCCCTCAAATGATCGGGACTGCACCATATGTACCTTCTCATGTCTACGGTCAGTACCCACCTTACTATATGCAGCTAGCTTTCTTCGGAGGTCAGGCGGCATATCACAATGTCCAGCCACTGGACTGTCAGCTCCGTCTGCTTCGCCTAGGTGAACAACCTTCTGCGTTCACCCGGGAGATAACCGAGGCGGCACTGCTGGCCAAGGTTAAGAATGTATTGGCAGGTACCTATGATGGTACCACCAACCCGGAAGATCACCTCATGGCTTACACCAACCTCATGTACTTACAAGGGTTGGATGATGCCACTTGGTGTTGATGCTTCCGGGCTACATTGAAGGGCATTAACCAACAATGGTTTGGCAATTTTCCAGCTGGGTCCATTGATAGTTTTAGGAAGCTTGCCTTCCTGTTTGCTTCCAACTTCTCAATGAACATCCCTGCTAAGAAAACAAGCCTGGACTTGAGCACCATTAAGCAGGGGGAGACAGAAGGGCTGCGCTCCTATGTCAGGCGGTTCAATCTGATTAGAATTCAGATTCAAGGACTGTCTGATGAGGTAGCTTTTACAGACTTTTTCAAGGATCTGAGAGACGAGTCGACTTTTAAGTTCGACCTAGTCAGAAAAGGGGCTTTCACTTTACAGGCGGCCCTGAGGGAGGCGGAAGTCTATATTCAAGCAACCGACCTCTGCACGCCTGGTAATCAGTCGGACTCCAAGAAGTCTGACAAACAGAAAGACAGCCGGCCTGCTCAGCCGGCCAAAAAGAAAGAAGAGAGAAAGAACAGAAAAGAAGTTTGGGCGGTTAGTGACTCTGATCAGCCGTCCCAGAAGAAGAAGAAAGAATTTAAACCGTACGTCCCTAAGTACGAGTTTAACAAGGACTGCAACTCCATCCTCATGGAAATTAAGGACCGACTGTCCCTAGAGAAGCCGAATCCAATGAAAAGTTCCATTCAATCAAGGAATAAAAACAAATTCTGCCAATACCATGAGGAAGTTGGCCATGACAAGGGGATGTTAAAGTCCTACATTTCTAAGTCCAAAGGGACTAATAAGAAGAATCCGGGGCAGTCGTCTAAGACCCCCCCAGCCTGCTAGTAGTTTGCACACTAACAAGGAGCCGGTCTACACAATAGCAGGCGGGTTCTCATGCGGTGGCCCTACCATCCGGGTCACCAATAGCCATCTTCGAAAGATGGACAAAGATGATGATGAACAAGTGTCTGCAAGCTCCTCCTTCCCAGACGTCTTGATCACTGAGAAGGACAAGGGCAGCGTCCGCCGTCCGCATGATGACCCGGTCGTCATTGAATGTAAGGTTGCCAACCACCTGGTTGGACGGATCCTAATTGACACCGGCAGCTCATCAGACATCATCAGTCTCCGGTGCCTGCAAAAGCTGAAATACAATGACAGCAGCATGCATCCAGTTACCCACCCCTTAGTTGGTTTTGGGAGTGGAATGGTTTACCCAGTCAGAAGGGTTGATTTACCAATCCGGCTGGGTGAGAAAGGAAAAGGGCGACACCTGGTCGTCAAGTTCTTGGTCGTTGAGGAGCTGACTGCCTACAACATTATTTTGGGCTTGCCAACCCTCAACGAAGCCAAAGTTGTAATCATCCCTTCCCTCATGCTCATCAAGTATGAGAGGGATGACGACTCTATTGGTTCTTTGAATGGGGATCAGAAGACGGCCCAGGAGTGCTATCTCTCAGCCGTCAAAGATACTGTGGCCCCAGATGGCCAGGAACCAATAGACCTTGACAATGTCAAGGATGCCGACCCAGTACCAGCCCCACCAGCAGTCGGGAAGAATATAAAGGCACCTCTGCTGGTGGAGGTGAAAAAAGAGAAAAAATAGCAATCACTGACCGGGGAACGGTCAGACAAGCTCCGTCCCCAATCGGCTGGTGAAAACATTGATCTCGCTCTGGATGACAGCCGTCCAGAGCGTACTGTAAAGGTTGGGACGGTTTTTTATGCTACACTGGGTGCAAGCTTGCACCTTCTGCTGAAAGAGTTAAAAGACATTTTTGCCTTTGAAGTGGAAGAGATGTCAGGCGTCAGCCCGGATCTCGCTGTCCACAAACTCGCCGTGGATCCCAAAAAGAAGCCCATCCGGCAAAAGAAAAGAAACCATGGCGAGAAAAGAAGTCAAGCGGCAGCTGCCGAAGTCAAAAGGCTACTAGACGCCAGGTTCATTCGGCCTTGTAATTTCCCCGACTGGGTGGCCAATGTGGTCCTTGTTAAGAAACCGAATGGGACCTGGCGCATGCGTGTTGATTACACAGACCTCAACAAGGCGTGTCCAAAGGACAGTTACCAGCTTCCAAAGATCGACAGTCTGGTCGACTCTACAGCCGGTCACGCCTTGATGAGCTTTATGGATGCCTATTCTGGCTTCCATCAGATACCCCTCTGGAAGAAAGATCAAGAGAAGACGGCCTTCGTCACTGATTTGGGGTTATTCTGTTATACTGTGATGCCGTTTTGCTTGAAAAATGCGCCTGCCACTTTCCAACGGATGATTAATACGGTCTTCATTAATCAAATTGGGAGGAATGTGGAGGCGTACATTGATGACATGATAGTCAAATCCAAGCAACAGGCGGATCACCTTGCTGATCTCCGAGAAACGTTCACCACCCTCAAGCGGCATAAGGTCATGTTAAACCCCAAGAAATGCGTCTTTGGTGTTGAGTCTGGGAAGTTTCTCGGATTCCTGATTTATAAAAGTGGGATAGAGGCTAACCCCAAAAAGATACAGGCAGTGATTGACATGAAGTCACCCCGTTCTGTCAAGGAAGTTCAAAGACTCACTGGTTGCCTGGCCGCCTTGGGGAGGTTCCTCAGCCGGTCAGGCGACAAATGCCTTTACTTCTTCCAAGCAATCAGGAAGAAGACCAGGTTTGAATGGGGAGATGATGCTGAGACGACATTCCAGAAGTTAAAAGAACACTTGCATTCTCTACCTAGGCTGGTCAGTCCTTTGCCTAGGGAGATGTTGTACATGTATTTAGCTGTCTCAGATCATGCTCTCAGTGCCGTTCTCCTTGCTGAGCGAGACGGGGTTCAGCTCCCGGTTTACTTCATTAGCCATGTTCTCAAAAATGCTGAACTCCGGTACCCCATGGTTGAAAAATTTTGCCTTGCTTTGTATATGGCATTCAAAAAGTTGAAGCCTTACTTTCTGGCACATCCGGTGGTGATTTACACCGACCAGCCACTCAAGCGGCCAATGTCCACCTTGGAGTCATCCGGGAGAATGTTGAAATGGGCTATTGAAATGTAAAGTCTTGAAATCACTTACGAACCAAGAAAGGCAGTGAAAGGTTAGGCGTTTGCCACTTCATTGTTGAAATGACCCGTCCGGTGGCTCTGGATAATCTTGATCAGGTTTGGAAAGTGTATGTAGATGGGAGCTCTACAAAGAACGGCTATGGTGCAGGTGTAATCTACGAGTCTCCTGAAGGGGACAGATATGAGTATGCACTACGGTTCAAGTTTCAGGCCTCTAATAATGAGGCGGAATATGAAGCCCTGCTAGTCGGTATCCGTATGTGTAAGGCGGCAGGGGCAATGAAAATTGACGCCTACTCTGATTCACAGTTGGTCGTTAGCCAGTATGAGGGAAAATTTGAAGCAACTCATCCGGCTATGATCAAGTATCTTCAGACGGTCAAAGAGGAGGCTAGGTCACTTGAAGATTTTCACTTGAGTCAAGTACCCAGGTCGGACAACAACCAGGCGGATGCATTGTCAAAGCTGGCATCTTCCGCCTGCCATGATACGCCTCGGTCAGTCTTCTGGGAAGTTCTTGAAAAAAGAAGCATCTATGAAGATCCTATTGGAATTCTTGACCGAAGCTCTACCTAGATGGATGACATCCGGGTCTACCCTTTAGACGGTACACTTCTTGATTCGCCACAGGAGACAGCCTTCCTGAAGAAGTGAGCTGCAAGCTTCGAGTTGAGAAACGGAGACCTCTTCAAGGCGGGGTTTCTGAAGCCCCTGTTGAAGTGTGTGTCACCCCAGAAAAGGGGAAGGAAGTTCTTGAAGACTTGCACTCGGGATTCTGCGCCTCCCACATAGGCGGCAGGTCCCTAGCCGTCAGAGCCAGACGACATTATTTTTGGCCCACTCTTGAGGCAGACGTCAAGGAGTTGGTGAAGAAATGTGACAAGTGCCAAAAATTTGGCAAACTTATTCATCGTCCGGCTACTGATTTGACGGCCATCCACAGCCCAATCCCGTTTGCAAAATGGGGCATGGACATTTTAGGTCCTTACACGCCTGCACCAGGCGGAAAGCGCTACATCTTGGTGGCTGTGGATTATTTCACCAAGTGGGTGGAGGCTGAGGTGGTTAAGAACATCAAGACCTCAGACGTAATTTCCTTCATCTGGAAGAACATTATCACCCGGTATGGGGTACCTATGTCTATGGTGTTCGATAATGGTCCTCAGTTTGAGACGCCTCAGCTCAAAACTTGGTTGGGAGATCAAGGGATCTCAAACTATTTTGCATCAGTCGGCCGACCCCAAGCAAACGGCCAAGTTGAAGCCTTCAACAAACTGATCTCAGACGGCATTAAGAAGAAAATTGAAAGAGCCGGTGGCTTGTGGGCAGAAGAGTTAATCCATGTCCTATGGGCCATCCGGACAACAGCAAAGGGGGCAACCGGTGAAACCCCATTTCTCATGGTTCATGGTGCTGAAGCCGTCTTGCCCATTCAACATTATGAGCCGACTCTCAGAGTCATGCTATATGATGAAGAGGCAAACTGAAAAGCAATGTGCCTGGCATTGGATTCACTCCCAGAACGCAGGGGCAATGCCGCCTTGCGTCATGAGATTTACCGTCTGAGAATGACCAGAGCTTACAACAAGAAAGTACACAAGCGTACCTTGAAAGTTGACGACTTAGTGTTACGAAAAATGGAGGCAACCGGTAGGGCCAATGAGCTGGGAAAGCTAACTCCAAATTGGGAAGGCCCCTACCGAATCTATGAAGAAGTAAGAGACGACACCTACCGCCTGGAAACTCCAGACGGCAGGCGCCTGCCTAGAACTTGGAATGTAGACAATTTGAAAAAGTACTACTTCTGAGATTTGTAATGTTTGTAAACAAGAAGTACATTAATGAGAAATTGCTTTTGGTTTTTAATTTTGTTTGTGTTTTGTACGCCGCCTGAAGCATTGCTCAGACGGTCATTTGTTAAACCTTCTAAGTTTGAGACTTGGAAGCGAAATTAACGTCTGTATGACGAGTGGCCAATGGCCAGATAATTAAGCTAAGCACAAAACCGCTTAGTGGCTATACAGCCGGTCTCAACCTAGACCAGAGGCCAATGGCCGAATGACTGCTTTTTCACAAATTTGTCTATCCCAACATGGACAAAGGCGTCCGGTGACACCCCTCCGGGTGCGATCGTCGCAGAGAGAAGCCAACCTGCTTACTCTACGTACCAATGCAGATGACCACAATTGGGTGGCCGAATCGGCCCATCCATAGCCGTCTAACCTGAACAGTCTAAGGAACGACCAAGTCTCGAAACCCGGATGTCCTGCGACATCAGTCGGTGACCGACTGAAGTTCTTACTTAGCATTTTTTTTTTCGTTTTTAAGTTGCACCAATTCTCCCGTTTGGGGCAAAAGAGTTGTGCAATGGCTATGAAATCTCTACCTAGACGGACAAACACCGTCTGGTTAGTGACTGGAACGCCTGTTGGAGTACGGCTGTGCACTTGGTTTGGGGAAATCACTACTATGATTGATTGACTTACAAACGTATCATGCTCTTTGCAGCATCAGACGTTCCCAAGTCAATCAACCAACTCCATTTGAAACCAACCACACAGCCGTCCAGGGGCAAGGACAGCCGGCTTTTGATAAGTTAGGCAAAAAATCGCCGCATGCTTTTGATAAGTTAGGCAAAAATCAGGCATGTACGCAAAAATGCAAAAATTGAAATCCAAACACAAACGCAAAATGATAAAAACCGACTCAGTCGGTGCATTCATTAAAAGTCCACCCAACCAAACGGTTGTAGTGGATCAAATGTTAACCGGACCCCGTCCGGGAGAAGAGAGAAATTGTTGATTAAACCGGCTCCTCAGCCGGTAAATACAAGAATACTCGGCACGCAGGCCAAAAAAGCAAGTTTTTGGCATACTGTCGCAGATAAAAAAAAATAATAAAAAAAGAGTTGGCATACTGCCGCTGAAATCACTTCTGGCCCACAGGCGGCTCCTCCTGGTCCTTCTCCTTTTCTTCCTTATCATCTGAGGGAATCACATGCGCTTGACCAGGATCGGGTTGCTCAGGCTCGGGCGGCTCCTCCGGGTTGTCCCAGACGGCAAAGGACTCAGGCTCTGGCTCGCCTCTCTCTCTCAAGTACACCACGTCTTCGGCGTACCTGTGAGCCGGTGCCCAGACGCCATAATCCTTGTCAGGGTACAAGGCAGCCTAGACGATCTTCATTCTGGCGTCATTGTCAGCATCACTTTCAGCAACCAGGCGGTTTCGCTCTGCCTCTAGAGTTGCCGCAAAGTTTATCTGAGCCTGGGCAGCCTCATCTTAAAGCTTCTGAACCTTGGCCTTCAAGTCGGTGTTCTCTTCAGAAACACCTTGGAGTTTGCCAAGGTCCGCCTGGGCCTTCTTGAGCGCCTCATCAGCCTTCTTGAGGCCCTCCTCCGCCTTCTTCTAAGCCGCCTCTGTGTCGCTCACCCGCTGGTTGGCCGTCTTCGGATCCGCCTCCAACTTCTGGATTTTTGAAGCCTGTGCCATGGTGGTTGCTTTAGTTTCAAGTTCATTTATGATAGTGGAGTATAAAGCAACATTATCAGCGTCTGTGGCGGACTTCTTGGCCCTTTCTACCTTTTCCCGTTTGCGGGTATAAGGACGCTTGAGCCCGTCTACCCGCAGCAGAGCCTGCAAAAGCAAATCAAGTTAGTATTTCAGACGGAGTAAAGCACTTAGAAAATTTTTTCAAGTATCTTACCTCAGCCAGAAGGGACAGGATTCGTTCTAGATTGAACGTCTCTATCCCAGGGATAGCATCCTTGTCCTTCCTGCTCACCGCCTCCAACATGGCCCTAGCATGCCTCTGGACGTCTGGCCAGCGAGGAGATTGATCTGCACCATAATCAACTGGTGATGAGTGCGAAACTAAGGCGGCACCTATCTGTTGCTGACCGTCTGAGGATGACGTTTGTTGGGAGTGGGATTTCACTCGCAAAGGCCACCCCAGCTCAGGCGGGGATTCAAATGGGTTCTTACCTTCAGAGCCGGCCAAGCGAGAGCCGCTTGCAGGCGTGGTGAAACCCCCGGTTGCTGATAGGGGGTTGGCGAGGTCGAGGCCCAAACTGCCGCCTACCCTCTCATTCCGCCCCCCTATCCGCATCTGATGTTTCCCGACTGGGGCGCAAGGAGTCATGGTGGAGCTGGATTTTTTGGTCTTGCTGGGGGTGGAGGCGGATTCCTCCCTGGCCCGTTTGAGATTTTTCTCAAACGTCTTACTCTTCCCTACCTCTCCTCCTTGTGAAAATAACCAAGTTAAAGTTAGCATTCGGGGAAAGTAAACTTTGAAGCCAACCTTAGAAAGAGTCAGGCGTTTTTTACCTTGGCTATGAGCTAGGCCGCCTGTTTTTCCCCAAGCTCCTTGCGGATGGTTGCAGAGGACTGCCTGGGTGTCTTCTCGTCTGGCAACATGTTCAAAGCTTCTTCTGCAAAAAGGAAAAAATTTGATCAGTATATCATCAAGCAATTTTGATACAAAAGTACTACAGACGGATGTGAACTCAGGCGCATACGTTTGGTAAACATGTTTCCTAGCCCGCAGGCGGCTAAGAAACACTCATCCCTGAGCCAGGTGCTCTTAGGGATCCAATTCTTGGGGACTTTTATTGTCTCCCCGGTTGACAAGGTTGCGTCTGTGAGGCCAAAAAAGTCTACCTCAATTATTTTGTCAAAGTCCTCATCTGGGATCCGGGGAAGATAACACTTCCGGCCCATCAGTTCGGGCTTCTTATAGTATTGGCAGAGCTCATAGTTCTCCCGCCTGCTGGGAGCCTTCAACAGGTAGAACCTGTGCTTCCAGCCGTCAAATTTAGAGACCTTGTCTAAGGTCATCATGTATTGGGGATACGTGGTTAAAGTGTACCATGCCCTCCAGCCGCCTGGGTTGCGACTAAGATAATGCATCTTAGCAAAAGCTTCCCAGCCGGGATGGAGCCCCTGAAATTCGCAGGTGGCAACGTACCCCAAGATGTTTGCCCAAGAATTGGGGGTAAGTTGCCAGACTTTGAGGCCGTAGCCTCTCAAGATTGCCTTCACCGCCTGGTGAAGGGGAAAGCGAAGACCGGCCTTGAACGCCGCCTCACAACAACCAAAGTAGCCGTTGGCGTTCTGTTGATCGTCTTCCCAGGCGATGGTGCCGTCCTCAGGCGGCACTCTGATTTTGTACCCGTCTCCTAACGGGTGTAGTTGTTTAAACTTCTCCAAGTTGTCCTCCATGTGACCCCTATCTTTGGCTGAGACGTGGATTTTGAAGGGGTCGTCCTTCCCATTCCACTTCTTCCTCTCTTCCTCCTCACTATCTACAAGCGGTGGTAAGTCGTCACTGCTCTCAGAAGTGGAGGCGGAGCTATCGCTCTCCATCTCCTCCTCATTTTGTGAAAAAGGAGCTGAGACGGCTTCATCGCCGCCTTGGTCGCATTCTTCCAAAAAGGAATGTGCGAGAGTTGAAGGGGCACGCGGAGGGGATCTCTCTAGAGCCGTCTGGTTTCCCTGACCAGACGCTTCTCCCTCAGGCGTTTGGCCGCCTGAGCCCTCGCTTCTGTAATCTGGATCGGGGGCCGTCTGCATAGTCCGAGCCATTGTGTCCTGCACAGACACGTAAATGGTCGGAATCCAAGGAAAAGGGTGGTCCCAACACCCCGAGACGGCACTCCCAGTCCTAGACTCAGCCGTCCCTGGTGACCGACTGGACTCTAACCTAGGCTGTGCCGTGTGTGTTGGTGATACATCCATTTATTGCAAGAAATATGTACAAGCGGTGAAAAATGAAAAAGAGCTGAGAGAGACAGAGACGGTACCTTTAGATTTGATATCTGAAGGTAGAAGGGTCCGGCAGGGTTGACGAGAACGAGTTTTCTTACTTGCGCTTGACTCAGACGGATGACTTCTGCTCTCTCTCAAATTTTTCTCTCTTGAAAATTTTTGTAAACGTACAAAATTATGAGGATAAACGGCTATATATAGAGGGTAAATTCGGGGGCATCCCCGTAATTTACTCAGAAGGTGAACGGTTAATTTTTGGCGGTAAAATTACCACCAACCGGAGCGTGACACGTGTCACAGATGCCACGTGGCGTGCCACGTCACATATGTGAGGGGCAATTTTACCCCGCCATGTGGTCCAATAAGAGGATGACACGTGTCAGCCCCAGGATGGCTCAAAGTGGACCTATCCCTGCTTGACACGTGTCACTCCAGAAACTTAGGGGAAATGACGGCCTTCAAGCCCAAATCTTGAGAAAGCCGCAATGCGGCACAGCCTACCAATGATTAGGGTTCAGTGACGTTATCAGGGGCACAAATCCCGAGGACCCTGTAAATAGGGAGATTCCCCTCTTTTGGAGGACACGTTTTACCATTTATTAAAAACTGTCCCTTTGATAGAGACATATGAGCTTGGAATCCGAGCAGATAGCCACCTAAATTTCCGCACCTTTTTCTCTCCCTTCCAGTTACTAACTTGTTCGTTGGAGGCAGAGCACCACCCAATCGGTGTCTCCGTTTGTTTTGCAGGTACAGGCCGCACCGGACCAGGCTTTGTGTTGTAACTCTCCCGAGGGACAAAAACACCCAAAACAACTTGTATAGTAAGTAGGTTTTCTAAAAGATAAATAAGTTAACTTAACTTATCTTCAAAACACGGTTTTAAGTAAATCATATTTGAAGAAAATCTTTTCCAAAAAATAAGATAGAAATATATGGAATAAAATATTTTTAAAAACGATTTTAAGAAACTAATTTTAAATAAAATCTTTTCATAAAATCTATCTTTTTATCTTTTTCAATTTTATCTTTATTATCAAGCAAACTTGTCAAGCTTCTAATAGATCTCAGCATAACCTACTTAACATATTTAACATTAAATCTAGAAGATAAAATCTTAACTAAATAATATTGTTGCGCCATATTCTGTAAGGAAGATTACTTGGGCGTCACGCAGGCTAAGTTCCTAAAGGAACTTAATGTCTTCACTCGCAGTTCAGGGTGACACCTCAGCTTGTTGTCTTCAAGTTCCTGTTAGGGAACTTAGTTATTGTTAGAGAACTCTTCTTCTACTTGATTTAACTTTTTGTTTAAAGGCTCCTTTAGTCTTCTTAGCTCAAGTTACTTCTTCCATCACCAAGATCAATTTCACCTAAACTAATCAAACACTTAAAAGCCTTTATTAGTAGAGTTTGCTTTAGTTTAACTTCATCATCATCAAAACCTTTAAGATTCAACAATTTCCCCCTTTTTGATGATGACAAACTTAAGAAAACTCTTGACAAAAGTTAAAACAAATAGAAGGGCGTATTTTTGTATTTTTGATTTATTGACAAAAAGTAAACACACAATTGAAATTAAATATACAAAAACAAGAAAATCGTAAATAAACAAAACAAAACAAAAATAAAACTAAGAAATAAAACAAGAGTTAAACTAAGCTACTTGGCATCATATCAGAAGAGATTTTCTGATACTTTATCAATTGGAACCCCGATACTTTATCAATTGGAACCCTGAACAACTTCAGCCCAAGTTTGCTTCTTCTTTTCCCCATTTTAGCATCATCAAAAAGTCCTGCTTTTTCAAGTTTATTAAGCATCTAGCCCAGCCCCACAAGCAATTCATCGAGTGTAGGAAACTGAAGGCAGCGCTGCTAACTTACCTTAAGCAAGTTTCACGTTCCTACATTAGTGTTCATAACATACATATACACACAAGTATAGACCAAGTTCCAACTATTCATTAAAAACCGAAAGATTTAATATCCAGCTGAACAATTTTAAAAATATTACAACCAAAAGTAATTGTTCAAAAACAAAAATAGAAACTGAAATTGTTCATGACTAAAATAGAGAAACAGGAAATAGGCTAGGCTGGATATAGACTAGAAAAGGGTAGATTGGGAACATGATAAGCTAGGTCTCAAGAAACTCCAAAATTTTCTTGTAGTCCTCCTTTGTTTGTTGTGCAGAAGCCTCTAGGTTGTCTTCAAGACTCTTGAGTTTCTGTTGGAACTCCTCCTTTTGTTCCTTTAGAGCCTTGTCCTGTTCTTGCAGAAACTTCTTTTGCTCTTGAAATTCCTTGTCCTTTTTTTGCACTAGCTTCTTGAGCTCTTTTAATTCCTTTCCCTGCTCCTGTACAAGCTTTTCCAGGGTTAACATCTGAAGTTTTCTAGCAGAATCCTTCATTTGTTTCTCAACCCTTTCCATCCTATCCACCAGTTCTGCAACTTGCCCATCGAGGATACCTTCCTCAACATCCAACTCCAGAGGTTGTTCCATGCTTGTCTGAGGAACAAAACTAGCAGATATCCTCCTGCTTTTCCTTACAGGCTGCTTAGACACCTCTTTCTCTTTCCTTTTCCCTGTCACTTTTTCTTTCTTTTTCTCTCCCTTCTCCATTCTTTGAATTTTTCCTTTTACTACTTCCAAATTCAGTCCATCAAGTGTTTCCTCATTTAGTACATTCTCTAGCTTTTCATCTAGAGCACCATACCTACCCTTCAGAATTACTCCAGCACTTTCAAACACATTTGACAAAATAGCTACATAGCCCACTTTTGTCCTACTTTGAACACAATGTGCTATGTGCTGATACATCAATGCAGGAAAATTTACTTTAATTTTCTTAGACAAACAGAAAATTACAGCCATATCCATCAAGCATGCTTCCCCCTTCTTTGTAGTTCTAGGCAAGATGGTTTTCTTAACTAAATTGAACAACAACTTGTTTAACGGGCTCAAATCATTATGACTCATTATCTTCTTCCCCCTTTGACCACCAAGGGCTTCAACAATGTCACCAGTCAAGTAATTTCCTACTTTAACACTAGCTTTACCCTTAATGTAAGTTTCAGACCCCTCCGTTGGAGTTTTTAGAATTTTACCTAGGGTTTCAACATTTAATTCAATTTTTACACCATCGAATTCACTAGAAATTACCCCCAATTTTGCTTGAAAATTTTGACAGAACTCAGTCATAGCAATTGGATACAAATAGTTTGCGGAAACTTTTGATAACAAGTATTCCCAGCCTTGGAACTTAATCAAATCAAGAAACTCTAAGAACCTATCTTTCCTACACCAATCTAGATCAATACGATGACTTACAACATACCTCCCTGCTTGTGATTAAAGTTCAGCTTGATCAGTTACATCCTCTTCTTCAACTTCCATTTTCGATTCTTCTTTTTCTGAATTGTTGTGATCTTCTCTGTCTTCCTCTCCCTCATTCATCTCTCCACCTTCTTCGTCATCCTCTTTAGTTTCTTCTGATTGTTTCCCTTGAACAAACTCGTCAACCTCTTCTATTTGCTCCTCAAGTGACTTCTCTTTTTGTTTATTCTCTTTCCACTCTTTCAATCTTTGAAGGACACTTGAAATGGATCACTCTTCTTGGTCATTCTTACTTTCCACTTCTTTAGGTTTAGATGATGAGGTTATAGGATTTTCAGGGGTTTTGGTTGAAGTTGAAGAAGGTTTGTAGTTCACCATGGCTAATGGAGATGTTTCCTCTTGAATGGTGTTTTCGGATCTTTGAGAGTTTTCTGATGAGACGATTTCAGCAATGATGACCATGGTTTTCTAGAGAAGGTTTTAAGCTTAGAAGGGTTTTTACTAAAAAGGGGTTAAATTGATTTGACAGTGAGGTGAAAGAGGTGGGTGAAATTCTGCTTTTATAATTAATGAAGAGGTGTAAGGGATGTTAAGAGATTTCACTATTCAGTCATTAATTGAACAAATTCAATTAATTTTTCAAATTTTAAATTTACAAGATGAATTTGCCAAAATCCTTTTCTTTTCAAATTCATTTATTTTCAAAAAAAAAAAAAAATTTCTGAAAATACAACCACACAATTGGAACACGCTTTCTACACATGTGCATTGTACATAATTAGTTAAGCGTTTTAATGAACTTACCTCTAGTAATTAACAACGGTGACACTTCAACTATTTACATTATTTTTTACTTATCCATATCTTGGAACTTCAGAAGCAATCAATTCAGCTTGATCATCCCAAGTTCCAATCTCAATATCTCAAATCTTTCTCTGCTCAAGGGCTTGGTTAGAATATCTGCAATTTGATTATCAGTATGACAAAATTCTAACTTAATATTCCCTTGCTCCACATTATCTTTTAAAAAGTGATGCCTTATGTGGATATGTTTTACCTTTGAGTGTTGAACTGGATCCTTAGAAATACATATAGCACTGGTATTATCACATTAAATAGGCACACATTCAAAACTAATACCAAAATCTCTAGCCTGTTGCTTTATCCAAAGTACTTGTGAACAACATGCTGCTGCTGCCACGTACTCAGCTTCAGCTGTAGACATTGCAACTGTGTTTTGCTTCTTGGAATTCCCAAGAAACTAAACAAGGTCCTAAAAACTGTACCATACCTGAAGTGCTTTTTCTATTGACCAAATCACCTGCATAGTAAGCATCAGTAAAGCCATTTAAATCAAAGGAGTCACTTCTGGGATAGAAGAGACTTAAATCATCAGTTCCTTTCAGGTATCTAAGGATTCTCTTTACTGCTTTCAAGTGAGACTCCTTTGGGTTTGCTTGGAACCTAGCACACAAACCTACACTAAAAATATGTCAGTTCTAGTAGTTGTTAGATATAGTAAAGAACCTATCATACCTCTATACATAGATTGATCAACACAAGTTCTAGTTGGATCTTCATCCAATCTGGTTGCTATACCCATTGGAGTGTTATTGGTCTTAACATTATCTAGCTTGTACTTCTTGATCAGTTCCTTGATATATTTTTATTGATGGATCATGATTCCTTCTTCAGTTTGCTTGATTTGTAATCCGAGGAAGAAGTTTAATTCTCCCATCATACTCATTTTAAATTCTCCACTCATTAGGTCAGCAAAATACTTGCACAAAGATTCATTAGTGTCACCAAATAAAATATCATCAACATAAATTTGTACAACTAATATGTCAGTTCCATTTGATTTTAAAAACAGAGTTTTATCTATTTTACCACGTTTAAAACCCTTTTGCAATAAGAACTTAGATAATCTTTCATACCATGCTCTAGGAGCTTGCTTCAATCCGTAAAGAGCTTTATCAAGCTTATAAACATGGTTTGGGAACTCTGGATTTTCAAATCTAGGAGGTTGTTCCACATAGACCTCTTCATTTAAAAAACCATTTAGAAATGCACATATAACATCCATTTGGAACAATGTGAATCCCATATAAGCAGAAAAAGCAACAAGTAAACGAATAGCCTCTAACCTGGCTACTGGTGCAAATTTTTCTTCCTAGTCTATTCCTTCTTGTTGATTGAAATCTTGAACAACAAGTCTTGCCTTATTTCTGACAATAATACTATGCTCATCTAGCTTGTTCCTTAACACCCATTTTAAACCAATAGTCTTCTTATCCTTGGGTCTAGGTTCTAGATGCCAAACTTTATTTCTTTCAAACTCATTTAATTCACCTTGCATAGCATTAATCTAGTCTGCGTCATTTAAAGCTTCAACATAGTTCTTAAGTTCCATAGAAGAAAGAAATGTATAGAATGCATAGAAGTTTCTAAGCTGAGATCTCGTTAGAGTTCCTTTTGTAATATCACTCATGATTGCATCCACAGGATGTGATTTCTAATGTTTCCATCGCTTTGGTGTAATGTCCTTGACTGGATACAACCTTTCCTGATTATTATTGACTGGTTCTTCTGTAGGAACTTAGTCTAATTGAGTCTCAGTTAGAACTTCAACAGGATTTTCCTCATTCTGTTCTTGATTTTGTTCTTGAGGTGGAGTTCCTGGTGCATTCTCCATTTCAGGTTCTACATTTGCTTTTGGATTCGTTTCTTCTACATTTTCAGCTTGCTGCTTCTGCAATGATGTTGACTCCTCATCTAGATCTGGCTTGCGCACAAGTCCGATTTCAAAATCATCATCACAATTCTGTACATCATTTAACTGTTCAGTTTCATCAAATATAATATGTACAGATTCCTCAACACACATTGTTCTTTTATTATAAACTCTATATGCTTTACTATTAGAGGCATATCCTAAGAATACCGCCTCATCACTACGTTCATCAAACTTTCCCAAGTTCCTTTTACCATTGTTATGAACAAAGCATCTACATCCAAAAGATCTAAAATAAGAAATATTAGGCTTTCTCCCTTTGATTAGCTCATAAGGAGTTTTTTTGGTGATGGCTCTAACAGATACTCTGTTAAGAATATAGCATGTTGTATTAACTTCTTCTGCCCAGAAGTTCCTAGGCAGTCCACTTGAGATCACCATTGTCCTGGCCATGTCTTCTAGGCTTCTATTCTTGCGTTCCACAACTCCATTCTGTTGTGGAGTCCTTGGTGAAGAGAAGTTTTGATTCATTCCATGCTCAGTGTAAAACTCATCAAATTTTGAGTTTTCAAATTCAGTTCCATGATCTGATCTAAGGTGAATCAATGGATTGCCTATCCTTCTCTGTTCTTTCTTTACAAAAGTTACAAATTCATCAAAAGTTTCATCTTTGCTAACAAGAAAGAAAACACAAGTAAACCTTGAAAAATCATCAACAATAACCATTACATATCTTTTGCCAATTCTGCTTTGGATTCTCATAGGACCGCATAGATCCATATGAATAAGTTCTAGAGGTCTTTTGGTGCTTACCATTTTCTTGGACTTAAAAGAAATTCGAGTCTGTTTTCCTCTAACACAAGCATGACAAGGGAATAAACGCGTCGTCAATTGTCTATCCCTAGATCAAATACAATTTATACAACCTAAACAAACCTAATACGAGTATAAGGCAAGCATAGGGGTCGAACTACAGAGAACGGTAAACACCACCAAATGTTATCGACAATTAAGCTAGTCCGGAATAGGGGATAAATAAACTAAAGTCTAAAAATGCTAAAACAAGAAATAAAACATTAAGGCACCAAGGGAAATGGGTAGGTGAAGTTGACGCTTGACCATACAATAACAAAGTAGCATATCAATGGTAAACTAAAAATGCATGAATATCGAAGTAAAGGGTCCAATCTAGCCGCCTTCCGGGGTCAATTGGCTTCTCCTAACATAGCCTCTATGTTTCCACATTAGAACCATATACTAGGAGGTACTACAAAGGATTGAACAAGCTCCTTCTTCACATCCTTGTTCATTAATGAAGAAAACCTCACTTTCTCTCTCTACCAAAGAAGACTAATCCTAACCTAACCTAAAACTAAAACTAATTAGAGAGAGGAATAGATAGTTATTCAATCTCCCTCTAATTACCCCAAAATTGGGTATTTATACTAAGCTAATAAAACTAGGAAAAAAAAGAAAATAAAAGAAGGAAAATAAATAAAGAAAGAAAAGGAAATAAAAAGAAAATAAAAGAGAAAAGAAATAAAAGAGAAAAGAAAATAAGAAAAGGGAAAAGGGAAAGAAATAAAAATAAAAGAAAAAGAAAAATAAACCCACAAATTCCCCAAAAACACGAATCATCAGACCTTCATTCTCTTCTCTTCGTGGCTCCCTGATTTCCATTCATCACCATCACCACGCATCAAAATAATCAATCATCACCGCTTATCATCATCATCTTCATCAAGCATCCAAGATCGTGGCCGTCCAATTTTCATTAAAACTCGCGTGCATAGCTCGTGAAGCGGTTTGGTCGAACCATGGGTTGGTGCGGCCGAACTACGGGGTTGGTTCGGTCGAACCATGGGTATGTTCGACCACTCCTCTTCGATTAACGAAACCCACAAAGTCTCTGACTCGAACTTCGACCGAACCACCAATGGTTTGCTCGAACTTGATTAAATTGCTAATTGTTCTGATTTTGCTCTATTTCTTGCGCGAATTGGTAGGGTGATTGTGGTTGTTGTTGCTGGAAACTGGAAGTGAGGGGTTATTGGTGGCGATTGGAGGCAATTGTTGCTGTAATTGATGCTGGTGGTGGCTGCTCTGTTGCGCGGTGGTGTTGCGGGGTGATTGGTGAATTCGGGGTGAAGTAGGGGCAGCGTGGTTATTGTTGATGTTGTGTTCGTTGTTGTTGCTGTTGTTGGTGGTTGAGAACGGTGGTGCGGCTGGTGGTAATTGGTGGTTGATTGTGGGCGGTGCAGTGGGTTGTTGGTGCTTGCGGAGTTGCAGGCTGGTTTTGGGGTTGGGGCTGCACGTGAAGGTGGTGTGTGATGGTTTGTGGGAGGTTGCAATTGGTGGCGGTGGCTGGTTTTGTAGGTAGATTGGGTGATTGTTACGGGGGTGATTGGTGGCTGCTGTGTGCGGCGGCATTGATTGGTGGCTGCGGTGCTGTGAGTGTGGGGAGCTAGGAGCAGGGGAGATAAGTATGTGCTTGGTGTGGTGGAGGATAGGTGTGGTGGGGTGAAGGATAGGTGTGGTGGCAGCAAGGGCAGCAGCTTGACTTGATTGACTCGGGTCTCGAACATCCAATGCAAACCACTTGACTTTGAAATCCGTGCTTGAATCCGAAAACATACCTACACAACCAAAAATACACATTGGAGAATCGGGACACAAAATAAGATAAATAAAATAGAAATAGATAAAATGAAAATATAAAGGACGAAATAAAACAAAACCACAACAAATAGAATAAAATAAATAAAATAGAAATAGATAAAATGAAATAGAAAATAAGAGACATAAAACTCAAAAACTATACAAGCAAATAAAGTAAAATAAAATACGAAAATAAACTAAAGCTAATAAAATAAAGAAAATAAACTAAAACGCTCCAACACTACCAAATAAACAAGAAACTTTATTAAAAAGAAAACAAGAGAAAGAAAGGGAAAATAAGATAAAATAAACACGAAAATGACTCTAAAACTACTCCCTAAGAGTGACATAAATGTCACTCATCAAATTCCCCCAAGCTAAACCTTTGCTCGTCCTTGAGCAAAGCTAAGGCAAAAGAGAACAAGATGGAATTATTAAAGGCAAAAGAAACAAAATAGAAACAAAGAGAAAGAATGTACACTAACTCACTGTCGTAGGAATCACGGATGCATTTAGCGTATGCATCAAGCCCTTTAAACCCCTATGTCGCCAAAGAGGACGAGTAAGATCTCGTGAGGGTTTCCTAAGAGGTTTAACCCACAACTCTTGGCAACACATAACATTCAAGGCAAAGGTGAAATCAAGAAAACTCGAGTTTTGATATTTCAAACCAAACACAAACAATGGGCTAAATGCACAAGAATACAATCCTTTCTAGACATTAAAGGTAGCCAAGCAAAAGAATAGCTAAGGTTGATGCACACATAAAGCATGCAAAGGGTAGAGAACTTAGAGGGACTTACACTCCTCCTTATCTCCAACCAAACTTCTGCATCCTCACTAGTTTTGCATCCACTTTTAAGGTGATATCTCGAGATTCCTCGAAGGAATCGGGAGAAATAATCAATGAAAAACATTTAGGCTACCCGACATCTTGGCATTGATAGCTCGCTCAATAGGCTTGGCTTGATTACCCTCCATCGGTAGTAACTAAACCTCACTAAGGTCAAAAGGTCTTAAAAGGGTTGAAACGTTTAGGCTAGGGTAAAGGGTGTGGAAATAAATTTGGAAATTGGTGGTAAACTTAGAAGTGAAGCAAGGTTGATCATTCCTCAATTCAAAGTCAATAAACTACCAACTATCAAATAAAAAAAATTCTAGCAACTCCTCCCCCAAGCTTATTCTTTTTCAACCAAACAACAAATATTTTTGTATTTTCTCAATATTTTCTTCTTTTTTTTTCATTTCTTTTTATTCTTTGCTCTCGCCTCTTTTAACTTTGAGCGGCTTTTTCTTTCATTTCCTTTATTTTCTTTTCATTTACTCAAACCATTCAACATAACAAAAATAATCTCAAGTACCAAAATTTGAGTTTTTCACTTCTTTTTCATTCTTTTTCTCACTTTCATTAACCAAAAATACAAACCAAGTCCCAAGAATGCTTCACAAAAACTAATAAAGGTGAAAATAAAGCAAAGGTCCATTGGTTTGTAATGTGGTTATGCCAAAGAAGGGAAAATGGCTCAAATTGGGTTACTAAATGAGCAAATGCAAAAGAAAAATAAAAGAATAGAAAATAATAAAACAAAACAAAAATCCTAATTGCCTTCGTCTTCCCCTAGGTTGGTTCGGTCTCGATCTTGGGTAGATTAAGCCAAATTCTCGATATAAGCTAGCAATGCCAAGGATCCAAACGCCACACATGCAAGAAATGTAGAAGGCTAGAACAAAATAGACACATCCTTACAAAAATGACGGTAGTGGGTAGCAAAAATCACCTTTAAAGCTTCAACTAGCTAGAGAGCGACAACCATCTTACCACAAACCAAGTGAGCTAAGGTCTCATAGCCCTTAAGTTCTACTACCTTGGCAATGTTATATGTGTGAACCAACCTCGACATTCAAGTGCACAAAAACCTCTAACAACTAGCAAAGAGGGTATTCTAGGTGCTAAAGCCAAATTATGTCCAAGTTTAAAACAAAACATTTTGAAACTTGCCTTGAATGCCATGGAAAGACACTATACACACAAATATTCACAAAACCAACAATACTCAAGAATGCATATACAATTGTTCAAGATGAAAGCATGATCAATCAAAACTACATATACCAAAAGTCAACTCAATAAGGCGCTCATGGCCATCCAAACATAGAAAACCAATCTCAACAATAGACTTTGGCAAGTATGAGAGAAATAAATCAAGCAATCATGAGACTATGGATTAAGAAACCACCAAGAGATATAGATAACCCCCCAAAGCTAGCGAATAGCTACTCCCCCAAGCTAGAATGGAGCATTGTCCTCAATGCTCAAAATAAAGGCACAAAGGGTGGGTGGGAGGGGAAGGAAGAAAACTCATTCACACAACAATTCATAATCATACAATCCAAATGCAATTAAGAAAGCAAATCCAAGATGAGGGAAGAAGGAAAGAGTAAACCAAATGTGAGGTGGGTGTTGAAACCCGCAATTGAGCACATTGTCCACAATTTCATCTAATTCATCGTCTTTGTTGCTTTTCCAAATGCAAGCAATCATTGGTGTGCTTCTTCTCAAGGAGCTCAATCCAAAATCCTTGCACATGAGTATATGCATCGAGTACCTATACACATAGATAAGAGAGTAAACAAAAATGAGAAACACAAAAGAAAGAAAAAGAAAGCAATAAAACACGGGTTACTTCCCGCAAAGGCTTGCTTAACGTCCAAGCATGACCAATCTAGTAAATAACCCGACAAAGAACGCAATAGCTTGTCATATGCACCGGCAAACATATCAAGAAATAGAGCATACGCGATGCTCATATGACAAGCAAGCATAAAGTACAAGGAGACTTTATGCTTGAGAGAAGGGAGAAAAGAAAAAGTAAAAGAATCAAAAGAAAAATCAAGAAAATAAGAAGAAAAAGTAGAAGAAGAAAAAGAAAAATCCTCACAAAAATCTTTTTGGTTGGCATTATAACTCTTTTCCTCATCAACAATGAAAGAGTTAGGGGCTTTGGAAGCTTGAATAGGAAGAGGATCCCTAAGAGGTTCTTTGAGAAAAGAAGGGAGGAACAAAGGATAGTAGGAGATATGGTTAAACCTTTGGGAAAAAGGTGTATGAGAAAGGCAAAAAGGGGTAGCTAATCCCTCATCACAAGATCTCACATCACTAATGAGGGAATGAAAATCAATCATGGAATCCTCAAATGAAGAAATCTCATGTTCTACATCTCCCTCAAGCTCAAAAACTCCAAATGATTCAATCTCAACCTCCTCTTCACATCCTTGAACAACATCTCCCTTAAATTTCTCAAGGCCTACCATCTCAAAATCAAGAGTGAATGGGGGCAAATTTCTCTCAAACTCATCTCTTTCTAATGAAGCCTTATCAATGAACTCACTCATAAGGTTATGGGCTACCGTTTGAAACTCAAGAAATATTTGGGCCATAATCTCAAATGAGTCCAAATCATCATGAATAGACGAGTCAAAAGCTTGCTCATTGGAATCATCTAGGGAACTATGGGGCACACCTTTAGAATTCATGCAAAAATCGGATGCAAAATGAGAAAGAGCATGCACTTCATCATCATTAGAATGTACCTCATTACATTGAGTTATAGAGGGAGGGGAGTTGAAATCATGCATTACATGGTCACTATGGGGAGCATCAAGCACATCATGGGAATTCATATTAGACAAATCATGACAATTAGCATCAACATTAAAAGCATGAGAATCCCAAACATAAGTCTCATGATTGGCCCTCTCCCAATCATAATTATCCCTAACTAACCATGAATAGAAATCCCAAGCTTCATCCAAAGACATGTCTTGAAATTTACCATTTAACATATTATCAACTACTCCTCTAAAATTCTCATTTAATCCCAAATTGATGATTTCACAATAATCACCCTTGGTTAAACCTTTAACACCATCTAGGAAATCCTCAAGTCTATTGAAATACACCCAAAACGGTTCATTATCAAATTGAGGAATAGAAATATAAGCCATTTTTTCTCAAATAAAGCAACACAAATAAAAACCAACAAATCAAAAGAAAATTATAAACAATGGACTAGTCTCAATAAGATAACATAACGGTAATGAAAGTCATTCCCCGGCAACGGCGCCAATTTGACAAGGGAATAAACGCGTCGTCAATTGTCTATCCCTAGATCAAATACAATTTATACAACCTAAACAAACCTAATACGAGTATAAGGCAAGCATAGGGGTTGAACCACAGAGAACGGTAAACACCACCAAATGTTATCGACAATTAAGCTAGTCCGGAATAGGGGATAAATAAACTAAAGTCTAAAAATGCTAAAACAAGAAATAAAACATTAAGGCACCAAGGGAAATGGGTAGGTGAAGTTGACGCTTGACCATACAATAACAAAGTAGCATATCAATGGTAAACTAAACATGCATGAATATCGAAGTAAAAGGTCCTATCTAGCCGCCTTCCGGGGTCAATTGGCTTCTCCTAACATAGCCTCTATGTTTCCACATTAGAACCATATACTAGGAGGTACTATTAAATAACAATCGATAGTAATGAATCTCAACTAAGTCAACTTCCGTTACTTGTTAGTAAAGACTCATCTTTGATCAACTAACAATGTGCACTTGCAAGAAAGACCAAAGAATATCAAGCATGCAAAGACTTTAATCACCATTAACATAACCCCAACATTAAAAGCATGAACCATTAGCAACTACACCATCCCCACACCCTTGGCTAGATGACTACTCACAAATCATGTTGAAAACAATATCAATCATCAAATCAATAAGCATCAACATGATTAATAAGCAAGGAAGAAAAATAAAAGCAAATAAACAAAATCAAGAACAAAGGTAAAGAGAAAGAGTAAGAAATTGCTCATTAATTGAAGATGAAGGTCTACAAAGGATTGAACAAGCTCCTTCTTCACATCCTTGTTCATTAATGAAGAAAACCTCACTTTCTCTCTCTACCAAAGAAGACTAATCCTAACCTAACCTAAAACTAAAACTAATTAGAGAGAGGAATAGATAGTTATTCAATCTCCCTCTAATTACCCCAAAATTGGGTATTTATACTAAGCTAATAAAACTAGGAAAAAAAAGAAAATAAAAGAAGGAAAATAAATAAAGAAAGAAAAGGAAATAAAAAGAAAATAAAAGAGAAAAGAAATAAAAGAGAAAAGAAAATAAGAAAAGGGAAAAGGGAAAGAAATAAAAATAAAAGAAAAAGAAAAATAAACCCACAAATTCCCCAAAAACACGAATCATCAGACCTTCATTCTCTTCTCTTCGTGGCTCCCTGATTTCCATTCATCACCATCACCACGCATCAAAATAATCAATCATCACCGCTTATCATCATCATCTTCATCAAGCATCCAAGATCGTGGCCGTCCAATTTTCATTAAAACTCGCGTGCATAGCTCGTGAAGCGGTTCGGTCGAACCATGGGTTGGTGCGACCGAACTACGGGGTTGGTTCGGTCGAACCATGGGTATGTTCGACCACTCCTCTTCGATTAACAAAACCCACAAAGTCTCTGACTCGAACTTCGACCGAACCACCAATGGTTTGCCCGAACTTGATTAAATTGCTAATTTTTCTGATTTTGCTCTATTTCTTGCGCGAATTGGTAGGGTGATTGTGGTTGTTGTTGCTGGCAACTGGAAGTGAGGGGTTATTGGTGGCGATTGGAGGCAATTGTTGCTGTAATTGATGCTGGTGGTGGCTGCTCTGTTGCGCGGTGGTGTTGCGGGGTGATTGGTGAATTCGGGGTGAAGCAGGGGCAGCGTGGTTATTGTTGATGTTGTGTTCGTTGCTGTTGCTGTTGTTGGTGGTTGAGAACGGTGGTGCGGCTGGTGGTAATTGGTGGTTGATTGTGGGCGGTGCAGTGGGTTGTTGGTGCTTGCGGAGTTGCAGGCTGGTTTTGGGGTTGGGGCTGCACGTGAAGGTGGTGTGTGGTGGTTTGTGGGAGGTTGCAATTGGTGGCGGTGGCTGGTTTTGTAGGTAGATTGGGTGATTGTTACGGGGGTGATTGGTGGCTGCTGTGTGCGGCGGCATTGATTGGTGGCTGCGGTGCTGTGAGTGTGGGGAGCTAGGAGCAGGGGAGATAAGTATGTGCTTGGTGTGGTGGAGGATAGGTGTGGTGGGATGAAGGATAGGTGTGGTGGCAGCAAGGGCAGCAGCTTGACTTGATTGACTCGGGTCTCGAACATCTAATGCAAACCACTTGACTTTGAAATCCGTGCTTGAACCCGAAAACATACCTACACAACCAAAAATACACATTGGAGAATCGGGATACAAAATAAGATAAATAAAATAGAAATAGATAAAATGAAAATAGATAAAGGACGAAATAAAACAAAACCACGACAAATAGAATAAAATAAATAAAATAGAAATAGATAAAATGAAATAGAAAATAAGAGACATAAAACTAAACTCATAAAAATAAACAAAAACTATACAAGCAAATAAAGTAAAATAAAATACGAAAATAAACTAAAGCTAATAAAATAAAGAAAATAAACTAAAACGCTCCAACACTACCAAATAAACAAGAAACTTTATTAAAAAGAAAACAAGAGAAAGAAAGGGAAAATAAGATAAAATAAACACGAAAATCTCTCTAAAACTACTCCCTAAGAGTGACATAAATGTCACTCATCAAAGCATCACACACTTTGTCATACAGGAATTTAATGCAAGGAAGTCCTTCCACTAGTTCCTTAGATCTAAGCTTATCAAGTAAAGTAAACCTTGCATGTCAAATCTCTTGTGCCATAATAGAGTATCATCCTCAATTACACTAAGACATGTTAAACTGTTATTAGGAACCTCGTTAAGATCAACAACATATGTGTTCCCTTTACGAGTTCCTTCTAAAATAATGTTCCCAGTGTTATTGTGAATGATTCTGCATTTATTAGAAGTAAAGCTTACAGAGTTACCTTTGTCACAAAATTGTGAAATACTTAACAAGTTGTGTTTGAGACCCTCGACCAAAAATATATTATCAATAGCATGGGAACTTGACCTTCCTACTTTGCCAATAGCAACTATATCTCCTTTCATGTTATCACTAAAGGTCACAATTCCCCCATAGTAGGCATCCAGTGAGAGAAATCTAGATTTGTCTCTAGTCATGTGCTTAGAACAACCACTGTAATACCCCGTATTTTTATCCGTATTTTATTTAATATATATATATATTTTATAAGGGTATTTAGATAATTCTAACATTTTAATTATGATGTTTTAATTATTTATCCCATGTAAATTGGGAATATTTTACAAAAGGAAAGTTTGTTTAATTAATTAATTAATAGAAGTTGGGGTTTTATTTTAAGAAATTATGACTTTTAACAAGTTTTAGTAGGGAAGGGATTAGGAAAAACTAAAGGAGGAAAGTTTAGGGTAAAAGGGGTGATAGAGAAGGGGTATAAATATCCCTCTTATGAGGCAATTCAACGTTGCCCAGAGTGGAGAAAACCCAAGGTAAACTTCTCTTCCTTTTCTCTTTATTTTCCTCTTTCTTTTTCTTTTTTTCTCTCTCCTTCCCTTCCCCTTCTTGCCGCGCACAACCACCACCGGCAGACACCACCAGCACCGGTGGGCCGCCGACCACCAGCACCAGCGGCGACCACTGGCAGTAGCGCCAGACTGCTGTCGGCAGCCACGGTTTTTCGAAAAAAAAAAAGGGTTTTTCTTTTTAAAAATCAAATCTTTATTACCCAAAACTAATCTAGGCTTTAGTCTAATTGTAAATTATGAGTTTGGAGATTTAATTTTGATGTTTGGTTATTGTAATTGTGTTAATTAATTTTCAGATTTGGTTTCATACAATCTCAAAGGTTCACATACAATCTGATTTCATACAATCGTTTGGTTGACTTTTGAGTTGACTTGTTAAATCGGTTTTTAATTTTGAGTCTTCCGCTGTGTATCTTTGATAATTGCCTTAGTCGTTTTCACGGTGGCGGAAATGTCTTAGTTATTCCTAAATCGTATTTTAAAGAGTAGAATGGGTATTTAAAGGAAAGGAATTTCTAGGGTGTTACAAAGTGGTATCAGAGCCTTAGGTTGAGATTTTAAATTACCACTAACCCGAAAATATTTTTCTTGTTGTGATTTAAACTTGGCCAAGTGTTAATTTAATTATTTAACGTTAATTGTTCCGATTTTATTTTTTTTATACATATATATTTTTTTTTATAAAAAAAAATAAAATAAAGGGACGAAATTTTTTTTAAATTATTTATTTATTTATTTATGATCCGAATTTTTTTTTTGGAACACTCGAAATTTTTTTTTTTTGTGTCGGAAATTATTTTTTTTTTAGGGCCGAAATTTTGGATCTCTTCTCATTAAATTAAAAAAAAAAAAATTAGGGTAAATATGTATCCTTTATTTTTATGTATTGCAGGAAGCAAGGATTGAGGTAAGTATTATGTGTTAAAAGCTTTTATTAACATGTTGGTGAGCTTGGGTAGGAAAAAGAAAGGGCATATAGGCTAAGATTTAAATTATTCCCTATGTGCATAATTTTATTTTGAGTGTTCAAGCATGTTGTTTCACTAGTTGTTTGTTGATGAAAGCATGAAATATGTGTATTATTATATGTGAACCCTAGAGATTGTATGATTGAACACCAAACTTAATCTCCTACAAGACTGTATTATTTATTTTATTTTATTTCTTTAGGGAAGTGAAATCTTTTCTAAGCCTTTTTCTCTACAGGATGCCAATCTTTCCTAGCAAATTTACACAAATGGGATCTCTTGTAAAGAAACATAATGAACACCCCTATGACTTTGTAGAAAAGATCAGATACTTTTGTTCCTACCTGAGCAATGTCTTACGAGACAGAGTTTATGACACCCCTGATCGTATTTCGGCGATGATTGTCCATTGTCTTCCAGAGGAGCCCCCTTACATTGCTGTCAAACAGAGATTTTCTGATTTTTACCTTCCAGGAGACGTTCCAAATTACCATTAATACAAAGACTATTATGGCCAGTGGTATCCAAATTATATTTTCTTAACTAAATATCTCATAAGAGTGGAGAAAGCTCATTGTCAGCGCTTAAACCTTCCCTACCCTGACTACTACTATGATAACCCAGTAGGGAACCATCCTCCTCCTAATCAACAACCAGGAAATTCTTCTTCTTCTTCGTCAGGGGGTGGTCAGGCAGAGAATGGAGAACAACAAGAGGGTGATAGTTCACTTATGGACATTTCTGATCCAAATCCACCTCCAACTCCAATAATAATAGACATTTCATCGGATAAGGAGGAAGAAGGGGAGTTTGTACAAGTAGAACCTGAACTTGAGTCACCTGAACCAATGGAAGAGTCAAATGATTCTAATTTCGATCCTTCAAGCTACAAGCAATCCACCGACAAAAGGGACAACGTTCGAAAGGATTAGATCTTATAACTTTCCTCGTCACGAATTCATAGTCTTTATTTTAAATATTTGTTATTTCAGTTTTAATGCAATAAGTGGCATGACCACATAAGTTCCTAGAACACAATTTTTATTTTAGTATTTTCAGTCTATTTTAATTAATAAGACCTTATTTATTTCTCTGTTAATTCTTTTTTTAAATAAATTCATTTGTTTTCCAAATCTCCCATTTTACACCACTATTCCAATAATCACCTTTCCAAGCAACTTAATTCCAACGAACATTTATAAGCTATGAACGTCTATGGGAATTATTTTTTTTTTATTTATGTGATGCTTTATTAAATGTATGGTTGGTTAGCAATCAATAATTAATTGATAAAGCTACACATTAAGGGAATTCTTAGCTCTCGCTATCCCAAATTGTTAGCTTCAAATTCTACTGTAAATGTTTAAAGGTCGTTAAGTAATAGACGAGTGTATGTCTTGAGAGCTAAACCTATCCATTTCTAATATAAATCCTTGTTCTAAATTCTGGAGAAGCAAAATGGCAAGGGGAAGAAGTTCAGGTAGTTGTGGAAACGATTTGAATGAAGTAGTAAGGCAATTGGCAGTAGTTTCCCAACAATTGGCAAGAAACTCAACTGGTAATGGGGATGCTCAAGGGGAGCTCTTTAAGAAGGTGGCACAAAGCAAGCCACCAACATATCAAGGCGAGCCTGACCCTATTATATTGGAAAACTGGTTGAGGGAATTTGAGAAACTATTTGGAGCTGTGGGATGCCCTGAAAACTCAAAAGTGAGTTGTGCTACTTACTACCTGAGGGGTGAAGCTGACCTTTGGTGGCAACAAAATGAGACTATCATTAGAGCGTTACCTGGGTTCAACTGGACCAAATTCCAAGAGAAAGTTAGAGACAAGTTTTATCCTAACTTTTTGCAGAAGCAGAAAGATGAGGAATTCTCAAACCTTGGGATGGACAAGATGACAGTTACGGAATACTACACCAAGTTTATTGAATTATCCCGTTTTGCTGAAGGGTCTGTCTCTACGGAGAAAGAAAAAGTTAGGAAGTTTGAGAGTGGCTTAACTACTAATTTGCAGTTAAAGCTGCGCGGGAAGGTATTTGAGACCCTGGATGAAGTATGTGGAAGGGCCGCACACCTTTATGCTTTGGAAGAAAAGAAGAAGAAAGAGTTAGCTGGAATAGAAGGAAGAGAGAAGAGGAAGGAAGTAGGGCAAGTTTCTGGAAACCAACAGGGAAACCAGAATGGTTTTAAGAAGCAGAAATACCACCATAACAATGACTTTCACAACAATAATAACTTCCATGGTAATAACCGTCAAGGAAACCGTAACAACAATGGAGGGGCTAGAAACAATAACTAGGGAAATACAAGAATGGGAGAATTTATTTTTGCAAGAGGTGCAAGAATAACCACCTTGGAAAGGATTGTGAGGGCAATTTGGTCGCTTGTCGTGTTTGTAATAAACTCGGGCATAGAGAATATGAGTGTTTCTCCAAAAATAGTAATGGGAACAGGCAAAACAATAATAATTCAGGAGGAAACCAGAGGAATTTCCAACAGAACAACAACAACTTTACTGGGAACAAGGGAGTGAAATAGAATGAGGCAAGGAACAGTAACACCACCAGTGGGAATAGCCAACAGAAGAGTGGAACTGCAGGGAAACTGAATGTTCTGAGTAAGCATAAGGCGGATGCCACGAAAGATGTTATCACTGGTACTTTTTATATTAACTCTATTCCTGTTAAAGTATTATTGTTTAATTCTGGTGAAACTTTTTCTTTTATTTCTAAGGCTGTTGTTTCAAAACTTAAGGACTGTTTAAAGACAGTAGAGGTAGTAGATTTACCCATAACCATTTCGACAGGTGGGGTAGTGAATTGTACCAAAACTTTTAGAAATGTGCCTTTAGAAATAGAAGGAAAGATATTTCCGTCTGAACTCATTGAGTTTGGGCTGAGCGACTTTGATCTTATTTTGGGAATGGACTGGCTGAGTAAGTATAATGCTGAGATTAGTTGTAGATCACAGAAAGTGAAGATGGTCACAAGTGGAAATGAATCAGTGACTTACTGGATGAATGGTAAAACCAAGTGCCCAAGGGTAATATCAGTGCTAAAATTAGCAAAATACATGAAGAAGGGACATCCAGTATATTTCTGTAGTGTTAGGGATATGAACCATGAACAAGTGACAAATCCAGAAAATATAGAAGTAGTCAACGAATTCCTGGATGTATTTCCGGAGGAGATCCCTGGAATGCCACCTAAGAGGGCAATCGACTTTACCATAGATTCAGTTCCCAGAACAGCCCCAATATCCAAGGCACCATATCGAATGGCACCTGCAGAAATGAGTGAATTAAAGGAGTAATTACAAAATTTATTGGACAAGGGGTACATTTGACCAAGTGCATCTCCTTGGGGAGCACCAGTTCTGTTCGTGAAAAAGAAGGATGGAAGTATGAGGTTGTGCATTGACTACAGGGAACTAAATAAAGTAACCATAAAGAATAAGTATCCCTTACCAAGAATCGATAATATGTTTGACCAACTAAAGGGTGCCACAGTGTTTTCAAAGATCGACTTGAGATCTGGGTATCACCAATTGAGGATTGCCGACGAAGACATTCCAAAAACCGCATTTAGGACAAGATATGGACACTACGAATTTATAGTCATGCCTTTTGGATTAACTAATGCTCCAACAATCTTTATGGATTTGATGAATTGGGTATTTCATCAATTTATGGATAAGTTTGTAGTTGTGTTCATAGATGACATACTGGTGTACTCGAAGAGTAAGGAAGAGCACGCAGAACACCTAAGGGCAATTCTGCAAACACTAAGAGAAAACCACCTCTACGCAAAATTCTCTAAATGTGAGTTTTGGTTGGAAAAGGTAGCCTTCTTGGGACATTACGTGTCCAAAGACGGAGTAGAGGTAGATCCAACCAAAATAGAAGCGGTTAAGGGTTGGCCTACACCCAAGACAGTGTCTGACGTGAGAAGTTTCTTAGGTTGGGTATTATAGACGTTTTGTTAAGGATTTTTCCAAAATTGCTAAACCCATGACCACCTTGATGAAGAAGGACAAGAAGTTTGAGTGGGACGATAAATGTGAAGAAGCGTTCCAACTCTTGAAACAAAAACTAATCACAGCACCAGTACTTACACTCCCGGATGATAGTGGACTATATGATGTGTACAGTGACGCATCAAAGAATGGTTTAGGGTGCGTGCTTATGCAAAATGGGAAGGTGATTGCATATGCATCAAGACAGTTAAAGACCCATGAAGTAAACTATCCCACCCATGATTTGGAATTAGCTGCAATCATTTTTGCGTTAAAAATTTGGCGCCATTATTTGTATGGGGTGAAATGTAGAATTTACACGGATCATAAAATCTTAAAGTACATTTTCACCCAAAAGGACTTGAACTCCCGTCAGCGAAGATGGTTAGAGTATACGATAGATTATGATTTAGACATACAATACCACGAAGGGAAAGCGAATGTGGTTGCGGACGCTCTAAGTCGTAAGACTAGTCATGGAATCAACTCGTTAGTAGTGGCTAGTGAATTATGTAGAGAAATGATGAAATTGAATCTAGAGGTCGTAGAATGGGGAGTACCAGTGGGTATTCTTGCGAATCTAAGCATCCAACCAACTATATTTGATGAGATTCGAGTCAACCAAGAGGGGGATGTAAAGTTGGATAGGATTCGCGAGAAAATTAAGCAGGGAAGGACTACAGATTTCAAGATTCACGAAGATGGGAGTTTGAGGTACAAAGATCGATGGTGCGCACCACAGAAATGTGAGGAGGTGAAGAGAAAGTTTATGGAAGAAGGCCACAATACACCTTACTCTGTACACCCGGAAGGAGACAAGCTATATAAGGATTTGAAGAAGATGTTTTGGTGGCCTAGAATGAAAAATGAGGTTGCTGAGTTTGTTGCAAAGTGTTTAACATGTCAAAAGGTGAAGATAGAGCACAGGAGACTTCAAGGGACGGTGCAGTCACTAGAAATTCCAGGATGGAAGTGGGATTGCATTTCAATGGATTTCGTGACTTGCCTACCTAAGTCAAGGAGTGGAAATGATACCATTTGGGTAGTGGTGGATAGACTTACGAAATCAGCAGTGTTTATACCAATGAAAGAAACTTGGAAGATGGAGCAACTTGCGAAAGCTTACATCAAACATGTGGTGAGGTTACATGGGGTTCCAAAAGATATTATATCTGACAGAGATTCCAGGTTTCTCTCAAAATTCTGGAATAGTGTACAAGAAAATTTTGGTACAATACTTAAGATGAGTACGGAATTTCACCCTGCCACAGATGGACAAACTGAAAGAACCATTCAAACCTTGGAGGACATGTTGAGAGCTTGTGTAATAGACTTCCAGGGAGGTTGGGAAGATAGTTTGGATTTAATTGAATTTTCCTACAATAATAGTTACCACGCAAGCATAGGAATGGCACCATTTGAGGCTTTGTATGGGAGGAAATGTCGTAGTCCAATTTGTTGGAACGACATTAGTGAAACTATGATCCTAGGGCCTCAAATGATTGAAGACACAGTTAAACAAGTAAGGGAAATTTAAGCTAAAATTCAAGCAGTTCAAGATCGCCAAAAGAGCTATGCAAACTCAAAGCGAAGGGAAGAAGAGTTCGAAATTGGTGATAAAGTGTTGTTAAAGGTGTCACCAATGAAGGGGGTGATGAGATTTGGAAAGAAAGGAAAGCTCAGTCCAAAATACATTGGTCCATATGAAATACTGCAAAGAATTGGCAAGGTAGCTTATAGGTTAGCCTTACCTATGGAGCTTAGTAAAGTACATGATGTATTTCATGTGTCCCAACTGCGAAGGTACATCCCTGATAAATCCCATGTGCTACAACCCGAAACCATTGAGTTAGATCAAAGCTTAACTTATGAAGAGAGACCTGCCAAGATTCTTGACAGTAAAGTGCGTAGTACATGCAATAAGAACGTTAACATTGTAAAAGTACTTCGGTCTAACCAAGAATATGAGGAATCCACTTGGGAGGCAGAAGATGAAATGAAAAGGAAATACCCAGAACTGTTTCAGGTATGTTGAGTTACGGGGGCGTACCTCGTTTTCTTTAAGGGGGGTAGAATGCGATAGAATTTCGCGCTTTTTCCCTATTTTTTACATATTTCTGGTGCTTTTTGCACAAATTCTATTAAGTGTTTTAGGTATTAGTGCTCTCAAAGAGACACAAAGGAGTGAATAATGACAAAAAGTACAGCAATACTATACACAAAAAGGAAAAGTTTTGAAATTCGTTTCCCAAGTTTCGGGACGAAACTTGTTTTAAGGGGGGTAGACTGTAATACCCCGAATTTTTATACGTATTTTATTTAATATATATATATTTTATAAGGGTATTTAGATAATTCTAGAATTTTAATTATGATGTTTTAATTATTTATCCCATGTAAATTGGGAATATTTTACAAAAGGAAAGTTTGTTTAATTAATTAATTAATAGAAGTTGGGGTTTTATTTTAAGAAATTATGATTTTTAACAAGTTTTAGTAGGGAAGGGATTAGGAAAAACTAAAGGAGGAAAGTTTAGGGTAAAAGGGGTGATAGAGAAGGGGTATAAATATCCCTCTTATGAGGCAATTCAACGTTGCCCAGAGTGGAGAAAACCCAAGGTAAACTTCTCTCCCTTTTCTCTTTATTTTCCTCTTTCTTTTTCTTTTTTTCTCTCTCCTTCCCTTCCCCTTCTTGCCGCGCACAACCACCACCGGCAGCCACCACCACCACCAGTGGGCCGCCGACCACCAGCACCAGCCGGCAGCAGCTGCGACCACCGGCAGTGGCGCCGGCCTGCTGTCGGCAGCGACGGTTTTTCGAAAAAAAAAGGAAGGGTTTTTCTTTTTAAAAATCAAATCTTTATTACCCAAAACTAATCTAGGCTTTAGTCTAATTGTAAATTATGAGTTTAGGGATTTAATTTTGATGTTTGGTTATTGTAATTGTGTTAATTAATTTTCAGATTTGGTTTTTAATTAAAAAGCCCCAATTTTTGAATTCTTGATTCATGAGTTATTGAAGGATTATGATGTATAATAGGGTAGGCCTTTGTTTTAAGTGTTTTAAAACTTTATTACAGCAAGTTTTAATTATAATAAAGTGCTGGAATTTTATGTAGAACACTTGATATTATGTTTCTTGAAGAAATTTTAATTACCCATTAATTGGGACTTAATTATGGTGTTTTAAATATAATTTCAGCTTATTCTAATTAAATTATGAGGGGTTTTAAAATAGTATATATTGCTGGAAATTTGTTTAGAGTGGATATTAATACTCTATTATGGATTTAATGTGTAGGAGACTTTGAAGTAAGCAATTTCTACTAGTCGTGGTAGTTTTAATAACGTACTCAAGGTACGTTCGCGTACTTAGCATAATTATGTTGATGTTGTAGCATGCTAAATGTGTTTGATTGATTTCAAGTAATGTCATGCTAGGTTTGGAATGAAAATTTTGATTTGAATGGTATTGGTGATTGGATTATGAAGCATGATTTATTTATGATGGATTATTGATTGGAAAATAGTAGCTTAGAATATTATTTATGAACTACATATTTTTTTATGGCATGATAAAGAGCATGTTTAATTAAACTAATTGTTTAATTTGGCTTGGAATATTGAAAAGGAATTTTATTATGGTTCATATAATTTTTATTGATGCATTAAGCATGAGGAAGGAGCTATATAAGTGTCTATGTACACGAGGAATAAGTTGTATGTTGGTGCCTTCGTGCACTTAAGGTGTTTTTAACACCGAGGGATAGGATTTTTGGCGCTTTATGCATTTAAGGTGTCTTTGACACTGAGGTAGAATTAAAAAGGGTTCAACATTAAATATTATGTGGTCACTAATTATTCAAGAATTAAATTGGTATGTTTGTTTGATTGAATAATTATTGTTGATTGACTTATTATGCTTTGAGAGTCATCACCAAGTCTAATAATATGTAAACAACGTAAAGTGAAAGAGATTACGCACCAAAACTCTTGAACGTATATACCTTGAGTATGAACAATGGGGGGAGTTATGGGGATTTATATTTAACCATAACTTCTAATGGAGTACAGGACGCTGTACATTCCTTTTTATTTATTATTATGCGCAGGAATTCCGCCACCTTTGAGTGGTTTTGTCGCTGGCACGGTTAGCTCCCGTGTCAGTTAACCTCAAATTTATTTGGGGGAGGTTAGGAGGAGGAAACCCGTTCGATGCGTAATCAACGCAAAATGAATTAATTAGTGTCTAGTCATTGTGTCTTGTTGATTGGTGTGTGTGCTTGTGAACAGGTGCAATGAGGTAAGTGTGTGTTGATAGGTGAAAGCATGTTAGTGTGGCTAATATATGCTTATGTACTCAGCTTTGCTGATTGTGTGTGTTTGTGTATTTGGCCATGTCTTTACCTTGGCCCTATGATGACCCATTTCTAATGGAGAGTAGTGGAAACAAGTAGAGATAAACTTTTCAGGTATTGAAGCATGATCATGATGGGGCATGAGAGAAGAGTGAATCTTACTAGTTTTCATTAGGTTACGAGGTGTTTTATGCTTTATTTATTTATGACATATTTTATGTGGACTAACACAAAGGTTTGGTTTTGGAACGGTTTTTGAATAAGGGCCTTTAATGGTTCCAAGTTGTAGTTTGATTTTATTTGACTTTGTTTGTTTGGTTTTAAACTTTATTTTCGTTTGGTTGACTTTTGAGTTGACTTGTTAAATCGGTTTTTAATTTTGAGTCTTCCGCTGTGTATCTTTGATAATTGCCTTAGCCGTTTTCACGGTGGCGGTAATGTCTTAGTTATTCCTAAATCGTATTTTAAAGAGTAGAATGGGTATTTAAAGGAAAGGAATTTCTAGGGTGTTACAACCACTGTCAAGGTACCAGGTATTGTTCCTCCTCACTGAAACCTGCATGAAGAATCAAACATTAGTATCAGGAACCCAGGTTTCCTTGGGTTCCTGTGTAACATGAGTGTATTATTTTTCATTACCCAAATCTGTTCAACATGTTTTTCATTTTTCTGTGTGCTCTTTTCTTTCTTAGGACACTTAACCTGCTTGTGTCCTATTTTACCACAGAAATAACAAATAATACTACTAGGTAGGTCAACATACTTCTTTTCCTTTTGGAACTTCTTTTTGAAACCCAAACCTTCTGTTCTTTTAGTTTGAGCTTTCGCGATCCAATCAGGAACTCTATACTCTATAAGTTGTTTATCTTTCCTAGCTCTCTCAAGTTCCCCCTTAAGTCATGCCTTATCCATTCTTAAATCTTCCAAATCAAATTTTAGTATTTCAAAGTTCGGATATTGGTCAAGTGGAGGAACTTCAGAGTTAGGAGCATCAAGACAGAGTTTCATCAAAGAAAGTTCCACATTTAACATTATATTATCATGTTTCAACCTATAAATAGTCCCTTTTAGGATTTTACTATCATCAAACAGACTAAAGAACCTATATTAAATGTCAAACTTCATGTTGTCAATCCACTCATTGTTCTCTTTGTAAGTTATTAAAGCTTCACTACTTTGTTGTTTGGCTTTATATAAATCCTTTAATTCTTCTTGCATATCCAACACAACACATATTAAATTATCTCTAGAGAAATGTTTTAAATCTTTTTTAGAAAACCATACTCAGATTCCAGTTCCTTCAGTCATAGATGGGCAGCTTTTTCTGATGGTTGGTCCTCTTCTTCTTCTTCTTCCGAATCCCCCCAGCCAGCTAGCATAGCTTTCTTCACATTATCCTTCGTGAATTAAGGCTTGTAGACTCTTTACTCCTTGGATTGCTCCTTGGCTTTAGTCTTTCCTTTATCACCATCATGTACTGGAAAGTCCTTAATGAAATGATCTTTAGACCCACACTTGAAACAAGTTGTGTTTCTGGAACTTGTGTACTTCTTGTTCCTATCGAACTTCCTATTGTTCATCATCTTTTTAAACCTTCTTACTAGAATTGCCATCTCCTCCTCATCAACTTCTGATTCCTCTGAGTCTTGAGCCTTAAGTGAAAGACTCTTGTTCTTAAAACTTTCAGTATTGGAACTCAGATGAAGTTCATGAGTCATCAATGATCCAGCTAGTTGTTCCGTTAAACTTTGTAAAGTCCTTAGCTTCCTGCATGGCAATAACCTTGAATCTCCAGCGTTCATCTTGTGGTAGGCTCCTTAAGATCTTCCTTGCCTGTTCATCAATAGGAATATGTCTGCCAAGGGAATTCAACTTATTAATAATATCATTGAACCTAATAAACATCTCCTCTATAGATTCCTTATATTGAATTTCAAACCTTTCATATCTAGACATCAATAAGTCAATCTTAGAACGTTTTACCTCATTAGTAACTTCATGAGTTACCTCCAGTAGATCCCAAATCTGTTTAGCAGACTTGCATCCCATGATACGATTATGTTCATGAGGTCCAAGTCCATAATGTAAATACTTTATGGCTAAAGCATTTAATTCAAGTTTTTGATAATCTTCTTTATCATAATCAGCTACCTCGTTCTTTTCATTGGTTGAGGTTATTTCAAAATCACCAGATTCAATGACACGCCAAACCTGGTAATTTTGAGCCTTGATGAAGATCTCCATCCTATTCTTCCAGTAGGTGTAAAACTTACCGTTGAACATAGGGGGGACGTTGGGTGGAATACCCTTCTTCAAGTTTCTCCTTGTAATTCATCTCTCCAGGAACTTACTCAGCAAAGTTATCTGCTTACACATGAGAACCTTTGCTATGATACCAATTGTTAGTTGAGACGATTAATACAAGAGGGGGGTGAATTGTATTGAGTTCCTATTGACTACTTTTGCGGAATAATAAAACAATGCATATAGGAACTTGGAAAGACACAAAGATTTTACGAGGAAACCTTCCAGGGCCCAACTGGAAGTAATACCTCGACCCTACCTTAGGGATTTCAAACACAAAGCACTTCACTATAATAGGGCAGACACCAAGTTACAACCTATTATGCACAGACCTTTATTCACAAGTTCCAGACAGAAATTGCTACTCGATAGGACCCTATCCTACCCAATCTAAGTCCCACACTTAGATTCACTCGTACTACCAAAGTACAAAACTCTGAGCTTCACACTAGAAGCTTACACAATCTGTATGCGATGTAAAAATAACAAACTCACCCAAATAACCCAAACCAATACAAGTATATGACACCTAGTATATGATAGACAAGCTATGCACAAAATCCGAAGCTAATATGACAAGGTTAGAAGCTTGGTAAACTTACTCAATTAATGCTCTGTGATTTCTTCACGCATAAACTCACAAAAACCTTAAATCATTTAAATCTCTACTATTTATACAAGTATGACTTGTATAGTAAGTGGGTTTTCTAAAAGATAAATAAGTTAACTTAACTTATCTTCAAGACACGGTTTTAAGTAAATCATATTTGAAGAAAATCTTTTCCGGAAAATAAGATAGAAAGATATAGAATAAAATCTTTTTAAAAACGATTTTAAGAAACCAATTTTAAATAAAATCTTTTCATAAAATCTATCTTTTTATCTTTTCCAATTTTATCTTTATTTACCAAGCAAACTTGTCACACTTCTAATAGATCTCATGCATAACCTACTTAACATATTTAACAATAAATCTAGAAGATAAAATCTTAACTAAATAATATTGCTGCGCCATATTCTGTAAGGTAGATTACTTGGGCGTCACGCAGCCTAAGTTCCTAAGGGAACTCACTATCTTCACTTGCAGTTCAGGCTGACACCTCAGCTTGCTGTCTTCAAGTTCCTGTTAGGGAACGTTCCTGTTAGGTAACTTAGTTCTTGTTAGAGAACTCTTCTTCTACTTGATTTAACTTTCTATTTAAAGGCTCCTTTAGTCTTCTTAACTCAAGTTACTTCTTCCATCACCAAGATCAATTTCACCTAAACTAATCAAACACTTAAAAACCTTTATTAGTAGAGTTTGCTTTAGTTTAAGTTCATCATCATCAAAACCTTTAGGCTTCAACAACCACTATACTACAACGACTTGGTTAAATAATTAATATTCTATTATTTAAATCTTGACAATTAAATTAAAAAATATAATAAACCTGTAATTTTCAAAATCCCTAGTGCATGTAAACCGTAAAAGTCCTTTTTGTTCAACTCTTGGATCGTCGCAGTTTAAATTTTTAACTCATTAACATCTCTTTTTTCATTTAAAAAAATTTAAAAATGAACAAAACTGATATCTTTAGACCTTTTTTTAAAATAATTTTTTTTATTTTTTTTAATTTTAAAAAAGACAAACCTTTAGATTTTGCACTCGGGTATATCTACAAAAATTCATTTGGACTTGAACATTACTTAATCCTTTTTTATTTTTCTTTTTTGCTTATGGTAATATATATTTTGATCCCACGTCACAACAAATTCCCCTTTTTTTGTTCCCCTGTTTTGATGTAGATGACAATCTTGAAATTCGCAAATATGAGTCGGCAACGCTCATCCTCAAACGGTAATCCTTGTTTCCTCAATCATCTTGTACCGGGAAAGTTCATAGACTATAGAAAATTTTCCGAGACCCGTATCCAAAAGTGGGTTTCCAACGACTAGATTACATTTGGGGAAATTAAAGTCCATAAATTCGATAGTATTTTGTTGTTTCTTTGTGAGGACATTCGTGATCAAGAAGCTATGCTACAACAAGGTTCTGCGGCATACCAAGTGGCTCTCTTGGTCTTTACTCCTTGGACTCAAGGAAGTCAATCAGAGATGTGTTTTTTGACGAGGCAACTATTTGGGTTCATCTTAATGAGGTACCTTTGAACCTATGTGACATTAATGTCGTTAATTCAGTGCTTAGAGTAAAACTTCACATTATGGCTATGGCTGGAAACATTATGTGTTCTGATGAACCCGTTCCAGGATCAATTAATTGCGTGGTTAAAGTTAAACTTCACATTCGTGTTTTGGAACCTTTATTATCAGGATTTTTTTTGGACGATGGAAAATCTGAGTTTAACTAGATTAATTTCAGATATGAGAATATGTTTGTTTTGTGCTCTAACTGCAATAAAGTTGGACATAAGAAGAATGATTTTCCTTTTAATCTTTATAGCTCTGCTCCTTTTGTTGTTCATAAGAATGGGTCGTGTAAGCATGATATTTTACTTTCCCATAATCTCTCATTGGTCTGAAGCGAATTGAAAAGTATAGAACAACCATAGTGAATCTCAAGAGCTTTTCCAAATACATTGACCCACCCCAACCCCAGAGCAGTCACCCCCTCAAAAGACCCCATGAGCTAACTACTCTATCTTTCTCCCCCGTGAAAAAAAGGAAATCACAATCAGAAACAACACACATTAACCTTACTCCAGATGAATCATGCCAAACACCAAACCAACCAACTCTCTCAACCCACTAGCATCCCTTACACGATCTAGAAAAAAAACAACTTGGTCGTGACTCCTATCAAACATCACCCACCAATACTAATACCTAATCAGCTCACTTTCCTCGACCCTTAAGGTTCAAAACAAGACTCTACCCGCTTAAACGGCCAAATCTATTTGGTTCTTTGCCAGTTTCAATGAAAAAGACAGCACGATGATCTTCGCAGTTAGAGAGGGTTATTTTAGTGTGTTCTAAGAAGAGATTGGCTTCGAGGTCTGCCGCCCGTTCAAGGCCACCAGGTGATAGATGAAGATTATGGCGTGGAACTGTAAGGGTTTAGGTCAGGAGGACTCCCCTAAAGTTCCTTACATCGCGTCCTTAGTCCGCTCTTGTGGTGTCGATATTTTTTTTTTTTGGCTGAAACTATGGTGTCTGTAAATTCTTTAATGCATAAGTTATCTTCTTTGTCATGTTCAGGTTTTGTAGGTATGGATTCGGCGGATCTTAGTGGTGGGCTTTGTGTGTTGTGGTTTGCCACAATTCTGATTTACCCTCTCTTGGTTTCTTCGCATATAATATTGTGTAGAGTGTTTGAGAACTTGGTTATAAAACATGTCCTATTTCTGTATGGTACGCCTCAAGTTTTTGATCATATGACTGTGTGGTCGGAAATTTCTGATATTTTAGCCTCTTATCCGAATGTTGTGTTAGTTGGCAATTTTAACCAGGTTGAATATTTATCGAATAAGGTCGGAGGTAGTCTTGATATTCCTAGTCGTCATGATTTTATACAGTGGAAATTGGATAATGGGTTACTTGATATTCCTTTTTGTGACTAATGGGAGAACAGTTATGGACCCCACTTTGAGATATTAGATAAGGCATATGCTACTTCCCATTCAGGATTGGCCGGCTACCTCAGTTCATCACCAACCCATTTTGTTTTCTAATCATGCGGCTATTATTCTATGCGACTCTTTGCCTTCTAGTAGATACAAACGTCCTTATAGAATTGAAAATTGGTGCCTACACTCTATGGATGTTGTTGCTATGGTTCGAACTACTTTTGCTGAACATATCCCTAGGTCTCTTATGTTTTCCTTATCTAAAAGACTGTGTGTTCTTCGTCATCGTCTACTAGCTTGGTGTGTTTCTCATAAAAAGGTGTGGGCATTGATTGGAAAGCTTTGGCTGTGGATGTCACTAATGCTTCTTTTAATCTTGATTCACGGAGTAGTCGTTGTTTGTTTAGCACTTTTAGAATTGAAAAAGTAAAGGAGGCTGAAGCGGCCTTTCTTTTTTGGAGACAACGAGCAAAAGTGAAGTGGGATGCATTTGGTGATAAGCATTCTAGGTTGCTTTTTTTTGCTGCTCAGGCCCGACGTCGGAAGAACACTATTCTATAGCTTAAGGAAAATGAAGGTTCCTGGGTTTTGGATGCGAGGGATATTCGTTTTTTTGGTCTTGGTTTTTACAAGTCCTTATACAGTAGGAATTTGGATCGACCTCCTGTTTATCAATTCCCTTAGGATTCCCTTCATCTCCCTTCTTTGTCTGATAGACATCGTCGGTCCCTACTAATTCCCTTTTCGGCTGATGATATTAGGCAAGCGATGTTTAGTATTGCTGATGGAAAATCTCCAGGTCCTGATGGCTTTACTTCAGGTTTATGTAAGACCTATTAGAGTGAGGTGGGGGATTAGGTGGTGCATTTTGTCCAGTTCTTTTTTGCTCATGGCTATTTGCTTAAGGACTGGAATCTGACATTCTTAGTTTTGCTTCCTCAAGTAGATCACCCTGAACTTGTTTCTCAATTTATGCCGATATGCCTCTGTAATGTTCTTTATAAATGAATAGCTAAGTGTCTTGCTCGCCGTCTTCATTGGATACTACCAGACATTATTTCGGATTTTCAGAATGCCTTTGTTCCTGGTAGGTTGATGTCTGATAATTTCCTAATGGTGCATGAGATTCTATCATTTATGAATGCTTCCAAAGCTATGAAACGTTTTTATGCAGCCCCGAAGCTAGACATGAATAAATCTTATGACAAAGTTGAGTGGGACTTTCTATGTCAGGTTCTTCAGGATTTTGGATTTCCTCCCTACTGGATTCATCTGATTATGCAGTGTGTATCTACATTCTCTTACCAAGTGTTGGTTAATGGGTCAACTACATAAGGTTTTCGTCCTCAGTGTGGTCTACGTCAAGGAGATCCGCTATCTCCATACCTGTTTGTGCAGTGCATGGAGGTTCTTTCAGCTATGCTGCGTAAGGTAGAATCAGAAGGCCTTTTTAAGGGTATAAAAATTGCTAGGGGAGCTCCTACTATTTAACACTTGTTCTTTGCAGATGACTCCTTGCTATTTTTCCAGGTTTCTCCTCCTGCTTGTGAACAGTTGTTGAATGTGATTTCGGCAATTTGTGATATTTCAGGTCCAATGCTTAATTTGCAAAAGTCATTTGTCAAGTTTAGTCCTAATACACCTGAGGATTATCGAGCTTATATGTCTGGTTGTTTGAAAATGCGTTCTGAATCTAGATTGGGTTCTTATTTTGGCCTTCTTGTTGATTTAGGTCGTAGTAAATGCTATGAGTTTGGTTTCCTCTTGGATAAGGTGGCCAAACATCTACAGCCTTTTACAGCTCTCCAGCTTTTGCCGGTGGCTAAGCTTGTTATCATCAACTTAGTGCTCATTGCCTCCTTTAATAACTTCCTGTCTATTTTCAAAATTCTTGAGTCTATATATTCCAGAATGGATAACATGTTAGCCAGGTTCTGGTGGAAATCTTCTTCTTCTAATCGAGGGTTGGCTCTTCGGTCGTCGTCGTTCCTCCATCTTCTAAAGGGTTTAGGAGGATTGGGGATTTGTAGTATTTCCCCTTTTAATTCTTCCCTGTTGGCGAAGTAGAGTTGGCGAATTATTCAGTGCCCTCTGTTGTTGGTTTCTCGGCTTTTGTCTGCGAAGTATCCGGCTCTTCGTTCTCCTGATTCGTTCTCGGCTTCTCGCTCCTCTTAGGGTTGTAGGGGTCTTATTTTGGGGATGTCCTTGTTGTCGAAGGGTCTTTGTTGGAAGGTTGGTTCGAGTTCTCGAGTTTGTATTATGGGGGATTCTTGGGTTCTAGGGGGACCAGTTTATTTTAAGGATCTTTCGTCTGAGTCGGTTCGACCGACTCTTGTATCCTCTTTACTTGATCCGCGTTCTTGCGCGTGAGATGCTACTATTATTCATGGGTTGTTTGATTCTAGTTCTGCTGCTAGAATTCTTTCGTTGGATCGGCCTGTGCGTTTAATGGATGATTTTGTTTACTGGAAGTTTACTAGGGATGGTGTTTTTACAACGAAATTTGCATATGCTCTACTTTGTGAGCCTGGGTTCAGATTAGGTAGTCCATCTCAAATCTCTCAAGCATGGTGGAGGAAGTTTTTGTATTTACCAATTCTTCCTCGGTGGAAAATGTTTGGTTGTAAATTTTTGCACGACGCCCTTCCTTTAGCGACTATTCTCAATTCTCGAGGCCTCCCAGTTGATCCAGTTTGTGCCTTTTATCATGTGGATGAGGAATCTTTGTCTTATTCATTAAGAGATTGTCCTGTTATCTGTAGTCTTTGGCTGTCTAGAGCGTCGGGCATTCAATGGAATCTCATAAAGTTTCCTCCGTTTAGTATTTGGTTCTTGAGTACAATTTCTCTTTTCTCGTCCTCGAAAAATTGGAAGGGCATTGCTTTAATTTGCTCTCCTTTGGGCGATTTGGATTTCTCGTAATCAATTGAGGTTTAGGAAAGTTGTTTGGTCGCTTGGGTCAATTGTTGGTCTGGCGTCAGATTGGGTTCTTCGTAATATGTAGGTTGATAACACGATATTATACATGGTTTATATATGATATTTGGGCATATTTTATTGTGTTTATTTCATTTTCCTAATCTTTTAGAGTTATTATTCTTCCTATTTCAATATTGCTCTTCCCGGTTTGTTTGTTTTTGTTTTTATAGGAATAGGAATCGATTTGAGTGGAATTCAACTTGGACGAAAGATATTCTTCATATGAAGCGTTTCTAGCATCCACGAAGCTTCATGACAGCCTAGTCCGCAGCTTGATTGCGGTTTACTATGACCTTCCTCAGCTTTCCTGCGGTGCACTTCACAATGTAGCAACAAATTCAAGTTCGACAGCCTACTCCGCAGCCTCACTGCAGCTCGCGACCTTGTACCGCAGCCTAGCTGCGGCCTCTTAATTGAGTGGCGAAATTAGCCCTATTTTTGGGATTTTAAGAGTCCTAATCTTATGTAAAGACTACTACTATTTTCCTAGCATATAAATAGGTTTTAGATAGTCTTTTATCTATCACTTTTACATACATTATTTTAGAGCTTTTGGTATTACGTTCTTCATTGTTACTTTCAAGATTCAACTTTTCATAATTAATTCCAATTCCAAGTATTGATTTCTCTTCCTTATTCTCTTTAATTTTTATTGTTATTATGTTTTCTTTAATTTATTGTCTTGTTATTTCAATTATTATGTGTGAGTAGTCTCATAATCTAGGGTTAGGTTGAACCCTAATATGGATTGATGTACTGTGTTAATTAATTCCCAATTCCCAATTTAATTAATTTATAATTCCTCTTTGTTAGGGTTGGTTTTATCATCAATGATTAACTAGAAATAGAATTATTGATTGTAATTAGGTTTATAACGAAAGTTGATTCTTAGTTGATTTTAGAACCCTAATTAAAAGTAGGAGCTTTTATGCATGAAAATTGATAATTGTTCTTGCTAGGACTTATAGGATGTCGTTCTCAATGTCTTTAATATGTATGATTCCATGAAAATAGGTATGATTGCGTGTTAGGGAAGCTATTAGTTGATCGAAAGAAACTCTTATTATTGTTTTAGGGAGAACCTATCCTGTGGAATATTTATTGATTTAATTGAGGGAAAGGGATTGTCCTATTGCATTGATTCATATTAGTGGGGTTACTTAATCTTAGATGTTTTTAGTTCTTGATTAATTCCGTAGTATTATTATTTATTACTTATTAGTTATTATTGTTCTAGTATAGATTCCTCAATATTGTTTGGTTACTTGCTTGGTATTTACTTGAGTGTACTTAATTAGTTGAATCATAGTCTCTTGGGATCCGACCCTTACTTGCCCGTCTACATAGTAGTGGTCTTGTTAGGTTATTTTTGTTAGGTACGCAACACGCCTATCTAATTTTGGCGCCGTTGCCGGGGACTAACGGTTTTATACTAATTATTTGTGATTCGTTTTTACTAAGCATATATTTTGTTGCTTTGGCTATTGTTCCTTTTGTCATTGATCCTCCATTTTAGTTTCTTTGTTGCATGCAAACTCGAAGTTCAGGTTTAGATGATTTAACACCTTTTGATACTGAGATCGACGTGACTGCAAGAAGACGAAGAGGTAAAAGGAGGAAAAATCGAAATACAAGAAATATGGTCGATCCATGAACAAAATCTCTTTTTGAGTATGGCATTCCGGATATAATAACCGGATTCCTCTCTATACTAGTAGAAAAATACAATAAGGCACCCCCATAAAGGCACCGGTTCAGGCCAAACCGGTGCCCTAAACCGGCCCAAAATTGGGCGCAATTTTACACAAATAGAAAAGGCACCGGTTCAGCCTAAACCGGTGCCAAAAATAAAAAGGACACCAGTTTGAACCGGTATCTTTACGAACCGGTTCCTTTAAATATTAAAAACAAAAACTGCCCTTATAACTCCCCCAACCCTAAGTAATTTCGCCCGTGTTCTCTCTCCTCTCCTCTCCTCTTTCTCTCTCCTCCTCCTCCTCTTTCTCTCTCCTCTCCTCCTCTTTCGCGTCGCCGTTTTCCTTTAATCCTTCATTTATCTTTCTAAATCTCCTCCTCCTTTCTATTATCACTCGAAAACCACCAACAAATTCGAAGACAACAACATGCAACACGGATTTTGAGGTTTTTCAATCGATTTTGAGGTTTTTCAATCGAATTTAATAGTTTTTTTTTTCGATTTTGATTTTTTTAATTTCAAACTCTTCCTTCAATTGATTTTGATTTTTTTTTCAGCGATTTCTCGGTTTTTTTTTTTACGATTTTAATTTTTTTTTTCTGGGTTTTTGATTTTTCTTTCGATTTCAATTTTTTTTTCGATTTCAATTATTTCGATTTCTGGGTGTTTTCGATTTGTGGATTTTTCTTGGTTAATTTTTTTGATTTCGATTTTGATTTTTTTTTCTATTTCTGGGTTTTTTTTTCGATTTCGATTGTTTTTTTTTCGATTTTGATTTTGTTTTTCGATTTCTGGGTTAATTTTCGGTTACAATAATCGATTTTGGGTTAATGCATGCGTTTTTGGGTTTGTTCTGGGTTTGTTGATTTAGATCCGTTAAAGATGCAAGATTTGTTCTGGGTTTGTTATTCTGGGTTTGTTCTGGGATTTTCTTTTTTATTTTTCGATTTAAATTCGAAATTTTTTTATTTCTGAGTTTTTTTTTTCCAGATTTTCGATTTTGGTTTTTAATTTCTGGGTTCAATTTTGGTTTTTAAATGATGTTCTGGGTTTTTTTTTTCTTATCAACTGATTTTCTTTTTTATTTTTCGATTTTTTTTATTTTATTCGATTTAAATTTGAAATTCTTTAATTTTTTCTGGGTTTAATTTTTTTGGAAGCTTAATTATATTAATCGTTTTTTTTTTTTGCTTTAATTGGTCCAGGTATCTTGAGTTAGATCTTAAAGGGAAGAATCAAGATGCAAGAATATTGAGTTTATTTTTTTTATTTATATTGTAATTTTTTTTTATATGTTGTAATTGAACTACTACTGTATTGATCTATATTGTAAAATTGTTTTGATTATATATTGTAAATTTTTTATTATGTTGATTGAAATTCGATCTATATTTTGATGTTCTAAATAATTTAATTCGATTTTTAATTGTTTGATGTTCTAAAATAAAAAAAAAATTATAATATTTGGCACTTTTGGCACCGGTTAACCGGTGCCAAAAACAATTCCACATTTTTTTAAACCCATTTTTGGCACCGGTTTGAACCGGTGCCTTTTTAAACCCCTTTTTGGCACCCCTCACAATGGCACCGATTCAAACCGGTGCCTTAGGCCGGGTTTGAACCGGTGCCAAATTCATTTTTTCACGTAGTGCTAGTGTTGTCAAACCACCTGTCACTGCTCAGAGTTTCGAGTTGAAGCCCCAATTCATACAGTTCATCTCCAATTATTCTTTTACGGGCTTACCGAAAGATTGCCCTATGACTCATATTGATCGTTTCTTGGAGAAGTGTGACACCATGAAGCTCAATGGTGTCTTTGATGATGCTATTAGACTACGTGATTTGGGTATTTTATACCCTGCCAAGTGGCCCAATCAGAGCACGACACGTGTCACTGGAAGGGGCACTTAGTTGGACCTTCCAGATGGTGACACATGTCGAGCAGATATTGCCCCTGGGAATGGCGGCTTTCAAGGCCCAAATCCCAAGGGGCCCTTAAAAAACGGCGTGCTCTAATCCCTAGGTCACCAGATCCTAGGGAGGGCACACTTTCCAAAAGGACCCTATAAATAGGGACATTCTTACATTTATGACAGGATAGAGGATATACACGCAATACGGGACAACACGTCACTTATTACAGAGCTGTCGTTTTCAAGGAACATACAGCACTTTACCTGAGCTTGGAATCCGAGCAGATAACTTTATTTCCGCACGTTTTATTACCGAACGCTTACTAACTTAATGTTCGGAGGCGGACCACTGACCATCCGGCGGTCCGTTTGCTTTGCAGGTACAGGCGTCCTTCGTTGAATCCAGTCTCAGTGTTGTAACTCTCCCAAGGGACAAAAACCCCCGAAACATTTGGCGCCGTCTGTGGGGAGAGTACCTCTGAAATGGCTTCACAAGTACCTGTACCGAACCCAGAGGCCAATCGGCCTCCAGAAGACGTAGTGGTCCAAACGGATCATAACTCAGAAGACCGCAGCATCTCCTTGGCCATCTGGATGACGGTCGGCCTTTGTGGGGGGGCTGCAAAATTATGAGTTAGTCAAGTTCCAAGAAGCCAAATTAAGCGTTGAAGTTTAATAAAGATGTGGTCCTTACCGTCCGGCTGGGCCTCCTCCTCCTTCTCCTTCCCCTGACGTCTCTTCTCTCCTGCTGAGCCGACAGTAGTGTTGGGTTGCTTAAAGCCACCCTTTGATGCCTGAGTGGAATCCGGTTTGCTGACCTCCCTGTCAGCTTCGAGATTAGAACCATCCCCTCTTTTGGGCTTGTGAGCGATGTGTTTCCGGTTCTTATCGGATGCACTCACATCACCCGCCCCTGTTTTTTGAATTTTGGGTTGGGGTTGTTTGGAGGGAGAAGGCTTGGTAGAAACGCTCTACATGAGTTAAAGGAAAAGCGTCAGAAAAGCAGGCGGGCAAAATGTAACCTCTATTGAAAAAATATACCAAGTGTCATGAAATTACTACCTTGGGGTACCGGTTGTCTTTTGCTCGTCACTTGCCCTGTCGAGGACGTTGGTACGGTACTTAGCTGCAGAGACAGCAGCCGGCTTCTTCGTTGCCGAGAGCTTTTCCATTGCTTTGTCTGCACCAAAAAGAGGAAGTTAGGCTTTATAAGCATACACTGAAAACAATTTTAAGTTTACTTAAAGACAGACGGCCGACTACCTCTCGGCATCTCAGAACTTAGACCACAAGCAGCCAAGAACACCCCATCTTCTAGCCACTTGTAAAGGGGAATGTAGCTCTGGGGGACGACTATTTTCTCCCCATGCTCGTTTGTCCGAACGGACACTGTAAACAGCCCCTGGTCAAAAATTTCCTCCTGGGCCCGCCTAGGGAGAGGAGGCAAGGCACTCTTGCCAGCCAGGAGGGGCGAATCCTTGTTCCATCGATTGTACTTTTGGTTCAGTCGACCTTCAGGGGAATGGACAATGTAGAACTTAGTTCTTCAGTCCTTCCATTTGTTCTCTTTGTCGACTGCCATCATGTACCCCTTGCAGGTGGTCAAGGTGTACCAGCCTTCGCCGCCCTTGGCAGGCACTCGGCTGAGATAGTGCATGTGGGCGAATGCCTCAAAGCTGGGATCCACCTCCAGCATTTCACATGCGGCAACGTACCCGATTATATTTATCCATGAATTCGGGACGAGTTGCCAGATACCCAGTTGGTATCTATCCAGTATCCTCTCCACGGCCGGATGGAGAGGGAAGCGTAAGCCAGCCTGAAGGACCGCCTCGTAACAGCCGAAGGCTTTGTCCTTATAGTTGGCCAGGGAGGGCCAGGTTATAGTATCCTCCTTGTTGGGGACGGCCAAGGAGAAGCCATGCCCCATTACAACCTTGCGCCTGTAATTGGCAAGGCCGGATGTCATGGAGGCCCGCTTGCTCTGCGGGACATGGTGAAAATAGGGGGCGCGCTCCAAGCGCCTGGAAGCACTCGGCTCCGCCCAGCCTTCCCCCTTTTCTACTGACAAGGACTCCCTTGCAATGTCTATTTTTGCTCGGACCTCCTCTGACTCAACAGAGGCGCTGTCAGAAGATGACGAGGCCGAATCGTCATCAAAGCTTTCCCCAGAGCTAAGGGACTGCCGACTAGGGCCAGCAGGGTCCTCCCCTAGACTCTCCTCAGGCGCGTGTCCTGAAGACTCGGTCTGGTACTGACTGTCGGCCTCCCTCATTATAGTATCACTGGGGGTGCCGCTTGAAGAAGAGGGAGAATAATAAGTTGGAGTTGGGGCAAGGTCAGAAGAGGGATTTGGGGGTTGCTCTGAAAACTCACTAGCTGGCACCCTAATGGAGCCATCTGAATTTGGAGTCTCACTGTCCGAATGGTAAAAGGTATCATCCGGCCTATATCTCCTCGTTGTCTGCTTTGTTCGAGCCATCGTGTCCTGCAGATGCACAGACACTGTCGGATTTGGAGTTGTACTTAAAGGAAAGTTCTCGAACGAGCATTCGGCACTCCTAGTTCTAGATTCAGCCGTCCCCGGTGACCGGCTGATCGCTAACCTAGGTCGTGCCGTGTACGTTTGGGAAACCATTTGAATAAACGAAAAACACAAGAAAAAATAAAAGAAAAGAGCATGCGGTTACCTTAGAAGAAGGTATTTGAGACGCCTGGTTGGCTGAGCAGTCGGTAGGAAAGGCCGAGTGTCGGATGCTTGACAAAAGTTAGGGTCTTTAAGAGTCTTTGAGAGTCAAAAGTCCAGAGATTCTCCAAGATTCGCAAAGGTGTGAAAACAAAAATGAAGTCAAACCTTCCTATTTATAGAAATGGGAAACCCTAATTTTTCCCCCCAAAATGCAATTTGAAAATTCAGCCAGTCAGAGGAAGACACCTGTCATAGGTGCCACGTGCAATACACGTGACCCCTGTGAGGGGAAAATAATTTGGGTATTTTATACCCTGCCAAGTGGCCCAATCAGAGCATGACACGTGTCACTGGAAGGGGCACTTAGTTGGACCTTCCAGATGGTGACACATGTCGAGCAGATATTGCCCCCTGGGAATGGCGGCTTTCAAGGCCCAAATCCCAAGGGGCCCTTAAAAAACGGCGTGCCCTAATCCCTAGGTCACCAGATCCTTGGGAGGGCACACTTTCCAAAAGGACCCTATAAATAGGGACATTCTTACATTTATGACAGGACAGAGGATATACACGCAATACGGGACAACACGTCACTTATTACAGAGCTGTCATTTTCAAGGAACATACAACACTTTACTCGAGCTTGGAATCCGAGCAGATAACTTTATTTCCGCACGTTTTATTACCGAACTCTTACTAACTTAATCTTTGGAGGCGGACCACCGACCATCCGGCGGTCCGTTTGCTTTGCAGGTATAGGCGTCCTTCGTTGAATCCAGTCTCAGTGTTGTAACTCTCCCAAGGGACAAAAACCCCCGAAACACTACGCCTCTTCCCTTTTTCACTACGGGATAGAGCGAGGGAGTGGTTACGAGATAAAGGTATTGGTTCTTTTGATACGTGGAACAAGCTTGCCAAGGCCTTTCTAGTCAAATTCTTGGGGCAAGAGAAAACCGCAAAATTAAGGAACGAGCTATCTACTTTCCATCAATCCAATGACGAATCCCTATATGAGGCATGGAGAAGATTTAAGCGATTGCAAAGGCAACGCCCTTACCATGGTATTCCAGAGTAGATGTTGATCCAAACGTTCTATAATGATTTGACCCATGAGTTTCGCATATACATTGACGCTGCGTCCGGAGGTTCTATCATGACGAAGAACCCAACTGATGCGAAGGATTTGATTGAGAAGATGGCGGCTAATGATAATTACCATCCAAGGGGACGAAATGCTATCAACATAGGTAATAAACATGATGTTAATGCTCTAACAATGTTGACTAGTTCTGTGCAGGCACTAACTCATAAAGTCAATCAACTCCAAGTCGAGTCCCCTCGACCCTCGATGGAAACTTGTCAGATGTGTGGATTGCAAGGCCATACTGCAAGGGAGTGTCAACCCAATTATGATGGAATGACGATTGAGCAAGCTAATGCTTTTTATACCACGACCTCCACAAGGCCATTTGATGAAGGGTGGAGAAATCATCAAGGACTCTCATATATGAACAATCAGGCTCAAGTGAATCCTCAACCACCACCTGCTTTTCAAGCAAGGGCACATTTCAATCATCAATCCACACAACCACCACTACCCCAAACCTCAACATTTGATCTTTAATCAAGTATGAAGGCTTTTACTACCTCCCAAATTCAACAACGAGAACTTATATGAAGGAAATTTGAGCTACAAGCAAAGCAAAATGAATACTTTGAAAACTCAATCCAATTGCTCACCTCTCAAAATAAGAGGATAGAAACTCATCTTTCTCAACTTTCACAGCAAGTGTGTCATCTAACAACTCTTAAAGATCAAGCAAAAGTCCAGACGAAACAATGCAATGCAATTTTTGTGAAAAGTGATGAATTGTTTACGGGAGGATTAGAAGAGAAAGTGTGCAATGTGGAGTCAAGAATAGAGAAGCATGAGAGAGAAGGTCCCAAATATGTTGCTCCACACGCATATGAGGAGACGATGCCTTTCCCGCAAAGGTTATCAAATGTTGTGCTCGATAAGCATTTTGGGAAGTATTCTAAGACTCTTAAGAAGGTATATGCTACCATTCCTTTATCCGATCTTGTAATTCAAATGCCTCAATTTGCAAATTTTGTGAAATGAATTCTAGATCACGATCATAATGATAAGAAATTAGAAAGTTTGGTAGTAAAGGAGAAATGTCCTGATCTTTTACATGATAGCTTACCAGCTAAATTGCATGATCCTGGTAGTTTTACTATCCCTTGTATGATAAACGAAACATATTTTGATAGGGTCTTGTGTGATTTGGGTGCTAGTGTTAACTTAATGCCTTCTTTAGTGTATGACAAATTAGGTTTAAAACACCTTAAACCCTCTCATATATCTCTTAATATGGCAGATAGAACTGATGGACTCCCTAAGGGTGTAGTTGAAGATGTATTAGTTGGGATTGGTGAACTTGTTTTTCCTATTGACATTGTTGTAGTGGATATGAAAGAAGACCATAAGATCCCACTTATCTTTGGTCGTCCTTTTCTTGCTACAAGTCAAGCTTTAATAGATGTTCCTAAAGGACATGTGACCATTAGAGCTCAGGATAAACATGTTGTGTTTAAGCTTTTCAATGACCATAATTTTACTTTTGATGGTGGTACTTGTTTGAGAATTGATGCTACTAACCCTTTGGTTGATAAGTATGTTTCTAATAGATATCTTGTGAGCAAAAATGACAATATTCCACCGCATGATGGGTTTAGCTACATCAAAATAAGCTCGGATACAAAGCACATCACATCTATCTAATCTGAAGAAGTCATTTGAAGGTGGATATATTAATGAGTAATACCACGGAGTATCTTCTCCGTGTGGTGACCCAGGTTGACCTACTAAAGGAGGTCGAGCTTATAACCTTAAAAACAAGCGCTTCTTGGGAGGCAACCCAATTATTATATTATTTACTCTTAATTTAGCTTTCTTTCCTTAGTTAGTTCTTCTTATTTATTATTATTATTATTTTTTTTTACTTTTATGAGCTTATGACTTTGTTATTTACTCACGTTTTGTGCAGTAGATTAGTGGAGTAGTGTTTTTATTATTGTTTTCTTAAGGTTAGGAGAAAGAATGCATAGCAGAAGGCTAATTTTAGACATTACAATATACTCCGCAAGCAGGTTGCGGCAAATTCGTTTCCTACGCAGCCTAGTTGCGGCGACACTCTTATTGTGCATTATAACTTTGAGCAAATCAGTTTAGTCCGCAGCCCCGTTGAGGCTAAAGCCCAAACGCCACACCTAGGTGTGGTACTCCCTACAATCAGCATTCTTATATTTTTTTATTAAAAAAAAGGAAAGATAAAAGAAAAGGGAGAAGAAGTATAATCGCAAGGCAAAGAAAGGGAACTTACAGATCAGCATATCCCTTCGACCTCCGCCCTATTCTTGATTGGAAATCGAACTACTAGGTTCAAAAATTTTAGCGATTCTGGCTGTTATTTGTGGCACTTCCCAATTAAACTCGCCCTCCTCATTCATCTCATATTCTAGGCGAGCCACTGCTGATTTTCTTGTTCGATTTTGACGCGAATTAGAGGTGATAATCACTACAAGTACAAAGAATTCTATCCTCTGTTTTTTATCGAATGAATTCAAACATTATTTCTTGAACATGCTGGTATTTTGGCTGGAAGTTTTTGGGTATTTTTGAACTTAATTGATCTCTAATTTTCTAGGCTGCAATATTATATCTGAATTTGTGTGGGTAGTGGACTAGTGACTTATTGCTACATTGATACAGGTTGGAGAAGAATACATATGATTGAGTGGGTTTTTGGGGTTTAATTGAGATATTATCGTACGGCTACTATTCTATTGCTTCTCAAAGGGCCTTGGCCGTGATTTAGGCGGTTTGGTTTGAAGACTTGTGATATTTTGGAAAATCATGGTTGTAAATTTTGAATTGAGGATTTGGCGCGAATTCGATTCGATGCATTATATTAATTACTCGAGCCCTCCTCATCTACCTCCGCCATAATGCTTTCCCCTATTTTATTTATTCATGACATATTGTTGCACTGCGGACATTGCAAATTTTAAGTGTAGGGGAGGGTTTTATTATCCCTATGAATGATAAATCATGCTTACCTGTGCCCTATACTTGAAAATTGTTTTGATTCTTGATATATGATAATGGGTATTGTGGATAGGTTAGCCACACTTTTATATTTGATTGCTTGGATGCCTTGACATGCGTCAATTAAGTCCAACTGCTTGTGAATATAGTGCTTGACTAGTAGATTAGGTGAGGAATGTGTTTTACTTCCTGGTATGTCAATGAATTTGAGTATTGGTTTGTGACTATAAGTAGTTTTACGAATCATTATTATGCACATTGAGGAGGACGAAGGCGTTGTTCTCTTAGGTGGGCTTTAGACGATATTAGATATATTTGTTCCCTTCTTGCTACCTTTAGCGAATATTTCAAGCAATACCCCTAGCTTGAACCCCACTGTGATCATACACTAAAGTACGGTGGCGTCCAAAGGGAAAAAAAGATAGAGCAAAAGAGTCGCTAACAAGTTTTAGAAACTTGTAAACCGTTCACAGGGTGAAGGTTACACCCCTTAACGATCTAGAAGATCGTCAACTCCAATAGGTCTGGAACCATGACTGGTAGTTCGGGGATGAAGGTACAAATCCAACCTAAAAGAGATTGAACCTGCCCTAATAATAGGCCTCTACTTTATTCTGATCGTATTCATGTGCGCTTTCTGAATAACATGCAATCATTAGGATTAACCCTAAACCTGTTTATTTATGTTGGTTGAATATTAATGCACAAACAAAACTATTATTGGCGATCACTTGAATTATAATCATATTAACCCTAAACAAGATTATTAATTATCTTATTAAGTGTGATTACAAGTACCAATTCCCTTTAAACATGCATAAAAGGTGTGATCAAGCAATAAATAATCATCAAGCAACATAATAATCATCATAATAACAATTATTATAACAATAATAATCATAAAAATAAACATGTTCATGTTAAAGCATAATAATAGAAAGATCCTAAGCATGATACTAACAAGATTAATAACAAACCCTAGCATGTCACTAAGCAATAAAAATCAAAGCTTTAGCCCTAACATGATACTAACAATCATAAATATTAGGAAGAACATAAAAGGCATCATACTTTTAATCATACTTGATATTAAAATTACCCTAAACATGATACTAGGAATTTATTGTTGTCACCCTAAACATAAAATTAAGGAAAACATCCTAACATGATACTAGGAATCATAATAACAATCTAAGCATGATTTCTACATCATAATATCAATAAATCAATTAAAGCGCTTACTTGGATGCCTCGTATCACTTTCTAATAACAAAATACACACGTTAATAACTTCAAGGAAAATAATAAACAAAATAATTAAATTAAATAATTGAAAGAAAGATTTGGGACCAAACCCTCAGAAATTAAAACCTTTCACGTCTAGGGCGAAGGCAACTTCGAACAATGCTAGGTATGTCTAGGTCTTGTGAGTGCGGAATTTTGTAAACAAAAGGGGTTGGTTTAGAAAAAAGAGAGAGAAAGCTTTATCTTTGAGAGAGAAAAGAATTGGAGAACTAAGGAATTGATGATTGTAGATGAGAATTCGTGATTATCGATGATTAAAAACGGAGTTTTTAAGAGGCTATTTATAGAGAAAATTAGTCAAAAAAATAGAAAATCTAACCAGAGTTCAGACGTGAAAAAACGGAGTTAGCGCTAGACGCTGACATTAACGCCAGACGCTAATGCTAGCGCCAGGCGCTAATGCTGGTGTTAGGACTAATCTAGTTTTTGACGCGTTTTCTAAACTCATATAGAAATTAACCGTACGGGAGGATAAAATCGTATTTTCCTCAAAAACACTCTTTTATTCTGACTAAAACTCTAAAAGGTTAACAAATGTCAATTTATCAATGCTAATTGAATTAGGAATGAAAAGAACCTTCTAGAAGAATCTAGAATACTAAAACCATTCCTAATTTCATTAGGAATGATAAATCCATATTAGGCCCTCCTCTAGATCATTGGGCCGCATATAAGGCTCAAACTAGGCCCAGTTTAGTAATTTGGTCATAACTTCCTCAATATTCATCGGAATTGGGCTTATAATATATCGTTGGAAATCTCTTTTCAAACCCCATCCAACTACACTACTATTGGACCCATATCATGGACCAACCAAACTGGATTGGCTGCTTTCTTAAAATAGATTTTCAAAAACAGAGAGAAAAGAAAAGAAATTAAAACTATCCGCAATACTAGACTTTCCACACTTTCACTTCATTAGATTATGATTCGGCCTGAAAGGTACTCATCCCCAGGTTTGGTTTTGGGGAGACACAAATGGGTGTCTATAGAAGCCCCCACTTTGACTGAGTTTGGAGAAACGCTAGTTTCGAAAACAAAAGTCAAAGTATCGATAGGGACGGAGAATTATTCAGAACGTTATGCGATCCTAAATCACTCTTGTAACGCCGATACCTGCAAACTAGCGTTAGGTAAAACAGATAAGAGAGTTAAGAAACGCGTATCTTGCACCGTCGAGCAAACGTCTTTGAAAGTAACCGATTTATTGCTGCATTTGTTGTTGTATTTGTGACAACTTTCCACAATCTAGGGAACGCCATCTTACTATTTTGATATTCACTCGTCTCTGAACAATGGAGCTTTTTTTATATGTCCACGCGCCTCTGAACAAAGAGCTTCTTTTTAATATGTCCACGCGTCTCTGAACAAAGAGCTTTTTTTTTTAATATGTCCACGCGTCTCTGAACAAAGAGCTTTTGAATGATATGTCCACGCGTCTCTAAACAAAGAGCTTTTGAATGATATGTCCACCCGTCTCTGAACAAAGAGCTTTGATGATATGTCCACGCGTCTCTGAACAAAGAGCTTTTATGATATGTCCACGCGTGTGTGGACAAAGAGCTTTTATGATATGTTCACGCTTCTCTGAACAATAGAGCTTTTAAATAATATGCCCACGCGTCTTTGAGCAAAAGAGCTTTGATGATATGTTCACCCATTTCTGAACAAAAGAGCTTGAAAGAAATGTCCACGCGTCTCTAAACAAAAGAGCTTGAATGTTTGTTGCGAAAATATTCCGAAGAAAAACTTCCGAAGACCAATGCTTGTCGATCTTTAAAGCTCGCTTGAACTTTGCTTCCGCTATGCCAGTACGTCGGCACTTTTGATGCTTGTAAACCAGTATGTCGGTGTCTCTACTATTTATGAACCAGTATGTCGGTGTCTTTGCTGTTTATGAACCAATATGTCGGTGTCTTGCGATGAGCCAATGTTTAGGCACTTCAAGCTAAGTGAGACGATCTTTCGTCAAGTCAATCACTTATTGGCGACTACTTAATCATGTCAAATTGCTTATAGGGGCTAACTGGCGTACAAAGGAATCCAAAATTGCTGAAAGAGGTTGAAATAACCGTTTAGAGCGGTTGAGCTCTGTCACCGCTGCAATGCCTCTAGCACCGCGATTTGGCTCTGTCGCCATACACTGGGATCTAGCGCCAGGCGCTGAAATCTGTTGCCAGACGCTAGATGTTGTCGTCTGGCGCTGGAGTCGGGTCTTCCCTATTCTGCTCTTACTGCCGCTAAGATGCACCTGTATTTATCTTTGACTATAGGACTTTGCCAATCTCTTTAATTATTTTAGGGTTGACCTAAGGCTTAGTGTTGCTTGACTCATTGACTTGACACGATTCAAGGTATAAACTTGACTTGCTGTGGTTGACTCGACTCGAAGTGAAATGACACGTGTGACTCATGACCAGTGTGTGCATTGTATTGTGATCGTGCGACTCAAAAATGCAAAAAAGCAAAAATTTTCCGTCATTTTTGTGGAGGGTACCAACTTTCTCCCGAAAAAGAAAGACACGAAAAAGAATCAAAGTGAAGTTTTTTTAAGGTGCATGTTGAATGAGCTTAGTCAAATGTTGTTTCTCACAGTACAAGGATTGTAACATCTTAGACTATCCTAGTTGACTCGATAATGAAAGTATTTAGGTAACTTAGGCACGAAGGCTAAGCACTTCATACTTCGATGTAATGATGATCATGATTGATGAGTGATTCTGATATGACAATACATGCTTCAACGTTGTGTTAAGATTCTATGACAAAGGGTTACTAAGGGAAGTATATTTGGTCATGTGTCTGTGCGGTGTGTGATAGTGACACTAAAGTTAGGCCGCAAGGGCTAAGTGTATGGAAAGATATTATTTTTTAAAAAGAGTTAAATGGTGGTGACTCTTAGGCTAGGTAAGCTAATGATGTAGGGATCAAGCCCCCAAGTCTAGCTCTAAGTAAATAGGGATGAGCATAGGAGATCCCTTGATATGATCATGGTGTGTGAATGTGAATATGAATGCTTGTTTATTACGGCCGCACCTCAATGTGAGGTTGCCTATGTATCCGTTAGGAATCAGGCCGAACGTAGCTCTAGCTGAACCTCACACAAGTGTGTGTATACCTCAAAAAGGTCTTTTTAAGGGTTGTAACGTGGTTAGGCTAAAGGTTGAAGAAGAAAGGGATAAAAGCTCAAGACCCTAGATAAGCCCCCAAGGTGTGCAACTCTGCTTTTGGAAATTTGTATTTTCATGCTTGAGGTTTCTCACTTTTTTTTAGCTTTATTTATTTTTGCTCTCTTTTTTTTTTGTGCTTTTGCATTTTTTTATTTTTATAAGTGTGGGCAATCCCGATCATGCGGTCTATCACTCACTTGGCCTTCATGTTTCTCAGGCACGGTACCGAGCACTCGATAAAAGACGCAATATGAGACGTGTTCATATCAAAGACATGTTCATGTCAATGACATTGGAACACTTGCCCTTTGTTACACTTTTATTTATTTTTATTTATTTTGATCTTTTGAAATCACTCAAGCTTTTTTAAAATTGCATAAGTTGCACACTGTCCCATCCCAAAGTTAGGTAGGTATGGGTTGAAAAATGAAAGGTCTATCATTAGACGAGGCTCAAAGTGCTTTATCAAAAAAGGATTGCATATTTGAAGGGTGAGAAGTGATATGATGTGGTTACAAGGGGTTCCTCAAATCATTGGTATACCTTGTGCTTAATTTGACATGGATTTTTATTTTTATTTATTTTTTTTAATGTAATGAAATGATCATATGCAAGAAAATAAATGCTCATTTTTATTAAAGGAAAAGAAATAGTGATCCCACAAAATAAATCTAAGGGGAATAAAAAGGGGCCTATGCTAGACTTATTGGGGAAAGGGTAAATAAAAAATAGAAAAAAGATCATGGAATCTTGTCGTTGAAGCTTGCGTCTTGTCCCTTGGCTTATCATCACTTGGTGTTCTTGCCGACTGGAGGTATTGGAAGCCCGTTATTGTTGATCAAATATTGGATTACTTCCTTTAGCTTCCAACAGCTCTCAGTAGTATGACCCCTACCTTGATGGTACCTACAGCGTACATTTGGGTTCCAACTAGGCAATCTCTTCTCAAGTGGGGGATCTTGAATGGGTCTAATAGGAGTAATGAGTCCCTTTACATGAAGTCGATCGAAAGCATCATCGTAACTAATTCCAATAGGGGTGAAATCATTTCTTAGTTGCTTTCTAAATCCTTGATTATCCATGGCTAAGATTTCATTAAGGTCGAAAGTACCAATATTGGTACTAGAGTAGGTGTTTTCGGAAGAAGAAGGATAGTCGTTCTTCTTTCCTTTACAGCCACTGTTGTTATTGTTACTGATCTTGGCCTTCTTGTCGCGCGGGGGAACATGAAGGAGATTTGAATTAATGAGGTCTTGAACACGATCTTTGATGGCGAGACATGCTTCGGTGGTGTGACCACGACCTCTATGGTATTGGCAATAAGAATTTTGGTCCCAATTAGGATACCGTTTTTCAAGCTGAGGGTCTTGACTGGGACCAATGGGGTGAATGAGACCTTGATCGTGAAGACAGTCAAAAGCTTCTTTGTAAGTCATTCCTATTGTTGTGTATTCTTCAATGGTCCGTTTTGCCCGTGGCTTAGGAGCATTGAGTTCTTCATTAAATCCTTGGTGAGGATTTTGTTCGATAACCATCACCCGATTTGCTAATCCTTCTACTATATTTAAGAGCATGGCAATGACATCTTGCAGTTTTTGAACGTCCTCTTTTAGACTTGACAAGTATTCTCTGGTATTATCTAAGAAAATACTTTCATCCTCCTCGATCATGGCCACTTCATCAAGAGAGGTTATATAAGCTGTCTCGATCATGGGCTCACCTACAGGTATGATAAGGAGTGAAGGATTGAAGGATGTTTGATCTTCTGCGATGGCTAGAATTTCGGAAGTTTTATTGTCATCAATCAGATCTTGAATAGCTTCTTTGAGTTTCCAACACTCCTCAGTGTTGTGACCCTTTCCTTGGTGATATTTGCAGTGCTTATTAGGGTCCCACTTGGGTGGCCTGGCTTTTGGAACTGGATCTTTGATGGGCCCTATAGGCATGACTAGTCCTTTATGGTGTAGCTTTTCAAAAGTTGTTTCATAACTCATACCAAGTGGAGTGAACACTCTTTTCGACCTTTGGATTCGTCATTTAGAGGCGTTCGTAGCATGTACTTCATTAATGGGAGAGGAAGAAGGATAGTCGTTCTTCTTTCCTCTCGCACTATTATCTTTCAGAAGGTCATCTTCAATGTCAATGTCTATATTATACAAAGCCTTGAAAGTATTCAAATTGTGTTGGTATTTTAAGTGCTTTGAATACTTCTGTTGGAGATTCTTGATAAACATCCTCACAAATTCTTTTGCGGTAGGAACCTTGACCATATTAGCAGAAGTTTCCCTCCATTTGTTGAAGAAAGATGTGAACCCTTCGTTTTCTTTTTGTTTTAACATCTCAAGTTGTCTGTGGTCTGTTTCGTCTTGAATGTTGCACTTATATCTATCTATGAAAGCGTTTGTTATCGACTCTCAAGAAGAGGTTTTCTCTTTTTCAAGGGAAAAGAACCATTGTTGACAAACGGTCTCAAGAGATAAAGAAAACAAGGAATGAAAGACTTTCTTATCAATCCCCTTAATGTTCATTATAGTTTCAAAAGCTCTTAGACGAAAGTAAGGGTTATCTGTTGCCTTGAATTTTGGGATGTCGTTGGCATTGAACTTATGTGGAAGAAGTTCCTTGTCCAGCGAGACCCCTTGTGAACTAGTGCCCTGAAATTTATAGTCACTAAATAGCTTGCTCAATCTTTCTTACATAAGGTTCATTTGTTTTTGCTTCATAGGGTCATCAATTTTGAGGGTTAGAGCCTTCAATGCTACATTCACGGTAATCAATTGATTCCTAAGTTCGTTGACTTCTTCTTGAGTTGCCATTATCTTCTTAGCTTTCCTCTTTTGACGAATTGGTTTATCAAAAAGTAAGACTTGAACAAAGGTGTTGTCCTTGATTGATCTCCCTTCTTTTCTTAACCAAGTACTGTGGAAAGGGAAATTAGGGATATTCATTGTTAATTATTTGACTCAAACTCTATTCAACATGCAAAGATGGAAGAAGGTAGGAAGAAAGAAGGTTGTGATGTGAAGAAAGATGATGTAGATGGAGAGATATGAAAAATTAGGAATAGAATGTACCCCCAACTCAAATGACGGAAAAAACCGACTCATGAATGAACCTAAGACATGGTCATGGTGTGGACTCACGTATGAAGTGTGTGCTATGACTAGTGAGTGTATGTGACATGTTAAGACTCTTTTCATGACCATATGGCTAGACTATTTGACTAGATTCAAGCAAAGACTAAGTTAAGACTTCACGTATATGCATTAAACTGGACAGGCTGTGGTATTATAGTCATAACTTTTTATCTATGACTCTGATTGGGATGAAACCAATTCCAAATTAAAGATAAACCTCGGGGCTACTGATCCATAGTTGTACGACTCGTAGTTCTTCTTAGAACTCCGGCTATGACCAAAACAATTTGACGCTTGTGCAGAATACGGGAATAAAAATCCGGGTTGACTTAAAGGAACTATGACTCGATTGTAGGTATATTTATTAGCTCTAATTAATTAATTAATTAATTAGGCAAAGTTCTTTTAGTCATTAATAAGTTTGTTTAGTCTTAACACAAGTCAAACAAACGGTTAGGAAAAACACATAGAGAATGCACAACCAATAATGCACAATTAGTCAAGTAGACACATCATGATGCAATGATTTTGCAACCTAACCATGGCTCTAGTTCTCTAAAGTTCGGGATATGGGTTAGTCAATAGAGGGTCCATAGTTAATTTTCGGGATTCACCGCGCGGAAGCCTAACCGTGAAGGGTTGGCGCGAGTGGATGGGACACCGCGAGTTTAAAAAAACTCGCTTCCATGGTTTGGTGAATTCAACATTCTCGGATGTACCCTTTGTTGCTCAGAGCGTTCAATCAGGTAGATGGAGCATGAATTCCCAGAGGGTTATGTCCATATGTAGAACACATATGGGTTTCAGAAAAATGAGAAAAACTCAATCAGGAAGTAGGATCGAGCAAACAGTGCTAAAAACTGGTCGAGATTAGAACGCATATTTCTGTCTCTGTGTTGGAAGAACTTGGCGCTAGCAAACAGAGGCCAGCGCCACTTTTTGGCTTTAGCGCCTGGCAACAGAGGCTGTCGTCTGGCGCTAAAGTCAAAACGTTGGCGCTAATCTTTGTTTGCTGATGCTAGTTCCTACATGACTCAGCAGCTTTCTGTGCTCGATAAAATTTTTCAAATTCTCGCAGCATTATCTCGATCCTAGTTGTGAAAGATATTCCTCAAATTTCCTATGTGTAAAAATCCTATGTTTTAACTCATTACGGATAGTCTTTCCAATGAGATGTTTTTTATGCATATGACAATAATGTTAATAAAAATTACGCACATGAAATACTTAGAACTTTTCGAGTCTCATCCACTCATTCTAAATCACTGCCGAAACAAATTCAGGAATTAAAATAGAAATCCTCCCTAGTTGAGTCGCCAAAAATTGTAGGGAATATTTCAAGCATTACCCCTAGCTTGAACCCCACTGTGATCATACACTAAAGTACGGTGGCATCCAAAGGGAAAGAAGTTAGAGCAAAAGAGTCGCCAACAAGTTTTAAAAACTTGTAAACCGTTCACAGGGTGAAGGTTACACCCCTTAATGATCCAGGAGATCGTCAACTCCAATAGGTCTGGAACCATGACTGGTATGTAGTTCGGGGATGAAGGTACAAATCCAACCTAAAAGAGATTGAACCTGCCCTAATAATAGGCCTCTACTTTATTCTGATCGTATTCATGTACGCTTTCTGACTAACATGCAATCATTAGGATTAACCCTAAACCTATTTATCTATGTTGGTTGAATATTAATGCACAAACAAAACTATTACTGGCGATCACTTGAATTATAATCATATTAACCCTAAACAAGATTATTAATTATCTTATTAAGCGTGATTACAAGTACCAATTCCCTTTAAACATGCATAAAAGGTGTGATCAAGCAATAAATAATCATCAAGCAACATAATAATCATCATAATAACAATTATTATAACAATAATAATCATAAAAATAAACATGTTCATGTTAAAGCATAATAATAGCAAGATCCTAAGCATGATACTAACAAGATTAATAACAAACCCTAGCATGTCACTAAGCAATAAAAATCAAAGCTTTAGCCCTAACATGATACTAACAATCATAAATATTAGGAAGAACATAAATGGCATCATACTTTTAATCGTACTTGATATTAAAGTTACCCTAAACATGATACTAAGAATTTATTGTTGTCACCCTAAACATCAAATTAAGGAAAACATCCTAACATGATACTAGGAATCATAATAACAATCTAAGCATGATTTCTACATTATAATATCAATAAATCAATTAAAGCACTTACTTGGATGCCTCGTATCTCTTTCTAATAACAAAATACACACGTTAGTAACTTCAAGGAAAATAATAAACAAAACAATTAAATTAAATAATTGAAAGAAAGATTTGGGACCAAACCCTCAGAAATTAAAACCTTTCACGTCTAGGGCGAAGGCAACTTCGAACAATGCTAGGTATGTCTAGGTCTTATGAGTGCGGAATTTTGTAAAAAAAAGGGGTTGGTTTAGAAAAAAGAGAGAGAAAGCTTTAGCTTTGAGAGAGAAAAGAATTAGAGAACTAAGGAATTGATGATTGTAGATGAGAATTCGTGATTATCGATGATTGAAAACGGAGTTTTTAAGGGGCTATTTATAGAGAAAATCAGCCAAAAAGATAGAAAATCGAACCAGAGTTCTGAGGTGAAAAAACGGAGTTAACGCCAGACACTGACATTAGCGCCAGACGCTAATGCTAGCGCCAGGCGCTAATGCTGGCATTAGGCGCTAATCCAGTTTTTGACGCGTTTTCTAAAATCAGATAGAAATTAACCGTACAGGAGGATAAAATCGTATTTTCCTCAAAAACACTCTTTTATTCTGACTAGAACTCTAAAACGTCAACAAAAGTCAATTTATCAATGCTAATTAAATTAGGAATGGAAAGAACCTTCTAGAAGAATCTAGAAGAGTAAAACCATTCCTAATTGCATTAGGAATGATAAATACATATTAGGCCCTCCTCTAGATCATTGGGCCGCATATAAGGCTCAAACCAGGCCCAGTTTAGTAATTTGGTCATAACTTCCTCAATATTCATCAGAATAGGGCTTATAATATATCGTTGGAAAGCTCTTTTCAAGCCCCATCCAACTACACTACTATTGGACCCATATCATGGACCAACCAAACTTGATTTGCTTCTTTCTTAAAATAGATTTTCAAAAACAGAGAGAAAAGAAAATAAATTATAACTATCCGCAACACTAGACTTTCCACACTTTCACTTCATTCGATTATGATTCGACGTGAAAGGTACTCATCACCGGGTTTGGTTTTGGGGAGACACAAATGGGTGTCTACACTACCCATGTTGTTTCCATGACCTTTTTGTTGTTTATTAGCCACATTACAAGCCGATTTTGCCCCATTGGTTACTAGTCCCAATCTTAGCTTGGGGGAGCTATTAGTGAGTGAGGTGAGAGAGTTTGTAGTGTGCTCATTATTTGCAAAATTGGGTGGTGTTAAGAAGTTGTAATTGTTTTTCATTGTGGTTGATTTTTGATGGTTTGAGAGTTGAATTTCTTGTGAAAAAAAATAAAGCATGATGGAAAAAAAAGGAAAGAAAAAAGTGAACTTCAAAAGGAAAAAAAAAAGTGAACTTCAAAAGGAAATAAAAAAGAAAAAAAATTGTTTAATGATTCAAATGTTCTAAGTGATGGTTGATCAGAAGAAAAAAAAAATGAGTTTTAATAAGGAAAATCAAGTAGAAGAGTTCAAAGTTTGTTGATTCACTCAAGTTCTACATTGTTATATCTTTATGAGTGTAATTGTAAGTGTTGGAAATTTTTGATATGATTGGATTTATGTTTGGTGAATTTTTGGTGGAGTTGAGTTATGTTGGAGATGATTGGTCATTATTTATTTTTGGCCTTGGTTTTGTTAGGATTTTAGCTCCCTTAAGCATTGCTTTTCTCTCACATTTTCCCAAATTTTCCTACCTCTTACCCTAACCTTACATTACAAGCTTTAAAGACCTTCCGACCTTTGTGCATAGAGTTGTGTGAATGTGAAAGTAGTTACTTATCAATCAAGGAATGACTTGACATATTCCGAGTCGACTATTAGGTTGAGTGTATGTCTTTTCAAACACACTAGTGTGTGAGTTGGGAGGACGTTGTTCATATGATGGAATTGGGATGGAGAGCGATCGAGTACATACATCTTTTACTCGCCACATTAATGAGAGTCGAGTGTGTGAGCACTAGTTTTGAATTCTATATGCGCTTGTGGTTTGCTTTATTTGACAATTGTTAGGGAGGATGAGTGATTGGATAGATGAGATTGGTTGATTTTGAAGCATATTTGTTAGATTTACCTTCAATTGGTTGTTCTTGATTTTGATTATTTTTGGGGTGAAGTATTGATTTATTTATTCATTGCTTTACTCTAGGACGAGAAAAGGTTTAGCATGGAGGAATTTGATAACACGATATTATACATGGTTTATATATGATATTTGGGCATATTTTATTGTGTTTTCTTCATTTTCCTAATCTTCTAGAGTTATTATTCTTTCTATTTCGATATTGCTCTTCTCGTTTTGTTTGTTTTTGTTTTTATAGGAATAGGGATAGATTTGTGTGGAATTCAACTTGGACGCGAGTTATTCTTCATATGGAGCGTTTCTAGCATCCACGAAGCTTCATGGCAGCGTAGTCCGCAGCTTGATTGTGGTTTACTATGATCTTCCGCAGCTTGCCTGCGGCGCACTTCACAATGTAGCAACAAATTCATGTTCGGCAGCCTACTCCGCAGCCTCACTGCGGCTCACGACCTTGTACTGCGGCCTCTTAATCGAGTGGCGAAATTAGCCCTATTTTTGGGATTTTAAGAGTCCTAATCTTATGTAAAGACTACTACTATTTTCCTAGCATATAAATAGGTTTTAGATAGTCTTTTATCTATCACTTTTACATACATTATTTTAGAGCTTTTGGTATTACGTTCTTCATTATTACTTTCAAGATTCAAGTTTTCATAATTAATTCCAATTCTAAGTATTGATTTATCTTCCTTATTCTCTTTAATTTTTATTGTTATTATGTTTTCTTTGATTTATTGTCTTTTTATTTCAATTATTATGTGTGAGTAGTTTCATAATCTAGGGTTAGGTTGAACCCTAATATGGAATGATGTGTTAATTGATTCCCAATTTCCAATTTAATTAATTTATAATTCCTCTTTGTTAGGGTTGGTTTTATTTTCAATGATTAACTAGAAATAGAATTATTGAATGTAATTAGGTTTACAACGAAAGTTGATTCTTAATTGATTTTAGAGCCCTAATTAAAAGTAGGAGCTTTTATGCATGAAAATTGCTAATTGTTCTTGCTAGGACTTATAGGATGCCGTTCTCAATGTATTTAATATGTATGATTCCATGAAAATAGGTATGATTGCATGTTAGGGAAGCTTAATGTTGATCGAAAGAAACTCTTAGTATTATTTTAAGGAGCATTTGTCCTGTGGAATATTTCTTGATTTAATTGAGGGAAAGGGATTTTTCTATTGCATTGATTCATATTAGTGGGGATACTTAATCTTAGATGTTTTAAGGTTCCTTATTAATTCCGTAGTATTATTATTTATTGCTTATTAATTATTATTGTTCTAGTATAGATTCCTCAATATTGTTTGGTTACTTACTTGGTATTTACTTGAGTCTACTTAATTAGTTAAATCATAGTCTCTTGGGATCCGACCCTTACTTGCACGTCTACATAGTAGTGGTCTTGTTAGGTTATTGTTTTTAGGTACGCGACACGCCTATCATAGGATCTAGATTGGAAGAGGCTTGCGAGGTCCTCCTGTTCGGTTAGTTTGGAGGCCAGGCAGGATGTCAAGTGGTTGTGTTTGCGGGGGTTACCTTATATTTCTCCAACAACTTGTTTGATTGTAGATGGGGCCTGGGATTGTTCTACTTTTCACGGCAGGAGCAGGTTGGGTAGTCCGTGATCTTGATTCTTCTGAGGTCCTGGGAGGTGGTTATCGGGCTTTTATGGCAAGTTCAGTGTTGCAGTCTGAGCTTCAGGCTTGTTTATGGGGTTTGGAGTTTGCTATTCGTAAAGGAATTTTGAAAATCCGGATTTATACAAATTGAGTTTCCCTCCTTGCTCTTCTTCCTCCTTCTGGTTCAATGGAAATCTCTGCTTGGTGGCTCATCCAGGAGTTGCGGGCTTCAGTTCAGTCTCTTTTGGTTTGCCAGGTTCAAAAGGTTCCTCGTTTGTGGGTCGTCAATCCTGCTCACTGGTTGGCTGGTTGTGTCAGGCGTCGTCTGTTGTTGTATTTTCTGTTTTTAGTGTTTTTTTGGATTGACAGTTGTTGTTTTTACATATATATATATATATATATATATATATACATATACATACATACATATACATACATACATACATACATACATACATACATACATATATACATACATACATATATATATATATATATATATATATATATATATATATATATATATATATATATATATATATATATATATATATATATATAATGTATAGAATTGGGATCACGTGAGAACCTATGCCTAAAATAGGAACTAAGAACTCATCTAGATCGTTGATCGCGTTGTATCTAACGGCTGAAGTTTCACCCGCCTCATTAATGGCATTTTTGTAATTTCCAGGGTTGAATGACCTCTGTTCTAATTCGCGCACACGCTTCACTTTCTTCTCTCTCCTCATTACATTTTCTTTCTCTTCCTCCCAGTTCTCTAAAGAAGCGAGTTTTTTTTTCCGCTCTTCCATTTCTTCGCTTTTGCCCATCAATTTCCCGCAATAATCTGTTAAGGTATGTAAAATTCTGTTTAATTTTGAATTTGCTCGATTTTGATACATGTTTTTGCGATTTTGATTGCTAAAATCTTGTTATGCGGTTTTAGATAGGAAAAATTCAAAACATCACAAAATTTTCATCATCTTTTGCTGTTCTCGTAAATTTAAGGTCGTGTAAGTTAATTTGATTTGGATTTTCGTTGTTTTCTATGATTTTATTTAAATTTTAAATTAAGATTGTGCAATTTTGATTGCAAAAATTAGGGTTTCACATTTTTTTTAAAAAAAATTTTGATTAATGTACTAGAGTATTTACAGTTATATGTCTGCATTATGGTATTTACAATGAATTGTTTCTATATATATGGTTCGATTGGTGAATAATTTTTTTTATAATTTTTTGTTTGATTTCATTTGATGAAATTAGAGTGTTGTGAATTGTATTTTTATTTTTTAGTGAATCATTAGTGTGCCATTATACTCTGAGTATAATGATTTTCATCTAACGCTGAACTACTTACTTGAATCAGAGGTTGATCTAATTTGTCGATTTTTGCTGTGTAATTTACCGAATTTACGTAGAGAACTCGTAATAAAAATTTTTGGATTTTGAGCTTATGTAGTTTACTTTTAAGCTTATATTATTTACTTCTGAGCTTATATTATTTACTTTTGAGTTGGTGACAATAATTGAGTTTGGTATTTGATTGTGTGGGGGTGTTGATGTTAATGGTCATGTGAAGAGTTTGCGGCCTTAGGCATTGTGTGAGTGGTGTGGGCCGTGTGGCTATTTGTTGTCAAAAGGGTAATTGATGATTTTTCTCATCTTGTGTGCTGAGTTACTATAGATTGCTGAATATTAGCAGATAACAAATTAAAGCTATGGTGCTAATATTGTTGCTTTACTTTAATCCTTTTGTCTGCATGAACATGTTTTAAGATTAGTTATTAGCCCACATTCTTGGAAATTTGATTATCTTGATCTCTTTTTGCTACATAGTGATTGAATATTCTATTCGTTGTAAACTATATTTATAGATCTGGAGCTTCCATTTCACAACTGAAGCAACTACTTGATAAATGAGATTTCTAATCTATTGGCAATGCATGTCCTTTTCACTCTGTACCCCTTATGGTGACCATGTTATGATAATGATATTTTGAAGAGAATTCTTATATATGGAAATTGTTTCCTTCATTCTTATCAAAATCATTTTTTGAGGCAATTTGCGACAAAATTCTGTAACCTAGGACTTATATGTCTATTACTTGAATTTAATGTCAAAATTTTGTTTACACAGAGCAGGCAAATCAGCTACTGGCCTAATAGACTCTTCGTCCTCTTAACAAGTTACTGAAATTAATCTTTGGGAAAGGCTTGAGCATAGTGGCAACACTGACCAATTTGATGGTGATATTAGTAAACCCTTGAAGGTTACAGAAGTTTGAGGATCAAGTTAGGAGCTTAAAGGAAGGTTAGTTCTATAGTGAATGTTGTGATTTATCTACTCCATGGGCCGTTGCCCCCGGAGTTACAGGTTTGTTTTTTTAGTTTCTTGGTTGATTTTTGTGGTTATATTACTACATGTATATTGAGTATTGATGAACTATCGATGTTAACTTTGGTTGAAATTTATTGATGTATGGGATTGATTATGCTTTTTGGTTCTGCATTGTGTCATGCACTCATGCGGCATTGCTGCTAGTTATATAAAATCATCTTACTATCTCAATGTTTGTGTATGTGTGCACTTGTGATGTGTGTGTATGTGTGCGTGCAACTATTAGGCATTTTAGATAGGGTAGTAGAATGATTGGCTTTCACTATTGTTGCCCTGCCCCGCAGGCCTAGCCAAGGCTGCATCTGCTGCCCTACAGCCTACAGGTCCTGCCAAGGCCCCAACAGCTGCCTGGAGGCCGTGCCAAGGCTGCACCTGCTGCCTTGGAGACCCTGCCAAGCTTGCAGCTGCTGCCCTAGAGGCCCTTCCAAGCTTGCAACTGCTGCTCTGCCAATGCAAGGTTGATGCTGCTGTACAGGCTTGCCAAGGTGTTGTCGCTGCCTTGTAGGCCCTGTCATCACTTGCTCCATGAGCAGCCTACAGCAACAACATGATAAAAGTGAGATGGAAGACATAGTATTGGTTTGGCTAATGTGGACTGAATTAATAACTAAATGTGGGCATAGATTTACTTTGAGATCGTTTGATTTACTTTTGAGTAACATTGATTGATAACACTAACCTACTAGCTTAATTGGTAGAGCATTGTGCAAACGCGCAAAGGATGTGGGTTCGATTCCCACGTAGGTTTATTTATTAGTTGAAATTTATCTATAGATATTTTACGGCAAATTCATATTTATCACCGTGAGAGATGAAATATGTTACTCACGGGGAAAAGCGGGGGCAAAAGCGTCTTTTTACTTGTTTAGTTGGACATGTCATGTGTATGACTCATTTGGTTGACTGACGGTGCTAACAGTCTCCCAATCTTCCTCAACGAAACCCTTGGAGTGAGAAAATCTCAAACATTGAGGGAGTGCTTTTGAAATCGTGAAGTTGTTCGAAGATTGGAGCTCACTAGCTGGTAAGTATATTATAGAGCCTTAATTTTTGTCACCTGGTTGAATTTCAATATGTTGGTGATGTTTGATTTTCAATTCGAACTTGTTTGATTTTCAATTCGAACTTGTTAGAATTATTCCAGTTATTCCTACCTGAGAAACTAGTGTTGCATCAAATGGACCATATTTGTATATGCAGTGTAGATTGTAGGAAATTAGTAATTTGTTTGAATATTGTCAATATGCAGATTGTAGGCCTTGTAGCAATTAATTAGGATAATTTCTTCGGTGGTTGGAGGCTGACTATTGGAAAGGATGGTAAGTGTCATTGTTATCTAACGCTCTAGTTGAACCTTACATTGATAACTTGAAATGTGTGAGTTTGTGTAGTTGTGATATGGGGATTTTGTTTATTTTGAACAGGGCGATATCAATGTATTAAATCATACTAAGAGGAAATTCTTAAGCAAGGAAGTCTTTATGGTATGTTAAGCTTTTAAGTTTGTCTGAAATGTAATATTCAGTCAAATGTAATAATGCATTGCTTGGTGGTCTGTAGGATGATACTTTAAGCATTGGTGGTATAGTGAAAGCAAAGGGTGAAGTTATAAAGCAACGATGTAATATTTTCCGTCGGGTATGTGATTAACTCGGTTGTATTAATAACGAATAAGAGAACCACATTTGTTAATGTCCTAAAAGTAACTAGTGTTCTGTAATGTGATTGCAGCCACCAAACATGAACTGTCGAGTTGAGACTTTTTCTAGGATATGCAATACATTTGATGAGAGGAGGACACGATGGGTACGTAAATGAAATGGGCTTAGGTGGGCTGTTGAAAGTCCCAACTGACATTCATTTGCCCCGACAAATGGGCTATTGGCTAATGAGTCGTATTGATCCGTTGAATAAGTTGCTAGTTGCTCCGGATGGAAAGCAATTTAGGTTATCGGCTAATCAGGTACACTGGGTTCTAAATATCCCAAATGGTGGGTTAACTGTTCCCACTGGGAAATCCATGTCAGGTGATCTGCAAAAGAAGGTGAATGAAATCCAGCAAAAATATGGCCAATCTTCAAAGACCAGATTGCGCAAGGATGGAGGGCGTGTTTATACTTCTGTTGGAATACCTGTGAATTCCAGGTTGATGGAAAGGTTGGAGGGTGAATGGGATGTAGATGAGGAAGAGGAGTTTAAGACTATTTTCCTGTTGATATCATTGGAGATGGTTTTATGTCCTACGCAGTCTCCTAGGTTGGCTTGTGATTTATTTCCCGCCCTTACGTGTGCTATGAATGCTGCCTCGTACAATTGGTGTGAGCTTGTTCTGAATAAGTTGATGGAAAGCGTTGCTAGTTTTGCGCGTCGTTTTTATTCGACGGGAGTAGCAGGAGGATGTGGTGGCTGTACCATTTTTGTTGTGGTAGGTTTGTGTGCATCTCTATATTACTATATGCCTTTACATTGTACCGCCTTATGCCCTTATTACAAAGTTCTTGCATTTGTTGCTTGTAGGTATTCTATTTGGATATGCTGGATAGGTTTCCCGTTCAGTGGGGTGAATTCCCTAGGATTAAGGTTTGGAACCTAAATCAGATTAGCTTAGCCACTAAAGAAGATCGTATTGCTTGCGGTGGTGACTATGGTGTGATGGGGGTTAGTAATACTATCAATTTTGTTGCATTGTCTGTTGCCAATCATATGAATGAGTGTTTATCGGTAGATTAACACCGTGTTGCTTCTTTGTTTTACATTTTATAGACGATGGATGTAGCTTACGGTGAGAGCCACCCAAAGGAAGCACAAGACACCGATGGACCTTGCAGGGTAAATGAATATTTTCATACTCCTCAACGTGGCTGTAAAGCGAAGAAGAGGAGGGGTGCACCACCAAACTCCTTTCCACATCAAAGTGAAAGCTCGAACCCTTTGTATCATGGAAGCACGCTATTTATTTCCGATCAATTGGTTTCTGTACCCCCTGCCGCTACAAGTCAAGAGTTTTATGAATTTCTCCCAATGGTGGCAACATTAAGATGATGGTTGTGTTGTTGATCAGCCCAAATAACTTGTATTCTATGTATTGTTTTTACTTTTATTTTAGCTTGTAAATCCTGATTGTTTAATTATCTGTTAGAACTAACTAATAATAGGGAATAGCTAATAATCATATTGAGTATTTGGATGCATAAACCTGAACATCAGTAATTAGGCTGATTGATGTGAGTGATTGGGCTGGACTGCGTAATAGAATAGGTGTATGCTTTATAATACATTTGGCCCCCGATAGTCTTAAAAACGTTTGGCCCAGCATGTACATAAGCATTATTAGTTTTAACTGGTTAACATACTCACACTCAAACCATACTAACATCTTAATTAGCATGATTAAACTAATTGCTTTAAAAAGATAATCTAGTTACAAATGGTCAAGATACGATTTAATTGTTCATAAAATCAACATATATGACCCCATATCAGTAGAGCTGTTCATAGACGGGTCAACCCGCTAAACCCGTCCAATCCGGCCCCTTTATATCAAAGAGTAATAGGTTAATGATTTTTAAGTTAGTTGAATATGTAGTATATTTTATAAAATAAATACAAAGAGACTATATTGGACTCTAACCTATTATTAGCTACAACTACGTCTTTTTCAATTTCATATACTTGTATGAAATAAGTTCACTCTTTCCTTTTTTTTTTTCACAAACATATGTCACAAGTTAAATATGTTTTTGTCTAGTATCATTAGTGTTCAAGAAATTTTTAAATAACTAAATCGAAATAATATTAACATATGTAAATGATATAAAAAAAAAAAAACAATTAGTGTTAGATATATGGGAAACAAAGATTGTAGGCCCGTGAGCCCGTGGGCAAGCCCGGCCCGTGAATAGATGGGTCTTGGACATTTTATGAAGTCCGCATAATAGGGCTCGGGTTAGTTAAAATTCGCTCTACATAACAGATAAGCTAATTACATGTCCAAAACACGATTACATTGATCTCATAATTACCAAAATACCAAACTGCATCATCTAACTAATGTTCCATTGCTAGTTAATAAACTAAACATGTCCAAAATATGATATAATTGATCTACATTATCAAATATGATCCCATAACAGCTAATCTAATTACATGTCCCAAATACCATTAAATTGATCTCAAAATGACCAGAATACCAAACTGCATCAATATACGGAAGTACCATAAACATGTCCAACATGCGATTTCAATGTAAAATACATAAGCAAATATATTCCCATAACACATTGAGTATTTCACGATAAAAGTACGGCTTAATTGATCAGATAAGTACCAAAATACCGAAATGCATCAAATTAAACATGTCCAAACCACGATTTAATTGTTCATTACATCAGAAAAACCCAAGAAAAATCCAAGCAAAAACACTGTTAAAAATCAACAAAGATGAAAATGTACTATCAAACCAAACAGAAATTTAAATGTAAGCCAACTAAATCATGATATATGAAATCCTTAATCAAATGTAATTGGCTTAGTTTACTTAACCTCCTTCAGTAAAACTTTTCAATGGTGGAAGCCGAGTGACCGTAGTCGCCGGTTTCCTGGTCAGAAACCTCCGGGGACCACCGGTCTCGGACATGGTACGGAGCGGGTGATGCGACATCCCTGGGGCTGTCCGGACTCCGCTGCCTTACCTGCCACTGCCTTGGCCTTGGCCTCACTGGTGCCGCCACCGGTGCCGCGACTGGTGCCGCCACTGGTGCTGCCACCTCTGGTGCTGCCACGGCTGGTGCTGCAACGGCTTCCTCACCTTCCTCCTTTGCTCCGGCTGTAGATTTGTCTCCTTTCCCGTCACCAACTGGTGATTGCGCTGCTGCACCACCCCGACCAGTTGCCCTCTTCATTGCCGTTGTCTTCGCTGCCTTGGTAGGTCTTGTTGTAGGCCCCAACCTTAGCGGAGTATCCACCGCCTTCCTGCTCTGTCGCTTTTGCTTCGGTGCCTGAATGGATTGTGCCTGTGGACGGCGAATGTTAGAAATGGCTGAAGTAACTTGATTCAATTGGGTCTGCAGGCTTTGGCAAATGAACTGATGGTTGACAAGGGAATAAACGCGTCGTCAATTGTCTATCCCTAGATCAAATACAATTTATACAACCTAAACAAACCTAATACGAGTATAAGGCAAGCATAGGGGTCGAACCACAGAGAACGGTAAACACCACCAAATGTTATCGACAATTAAGCTAGTCCGGAATAGGGGATAAATAAACTAAAGTCTAAAAATGCTAAAACAAGAAATAAAACATTAAGGGAAATGGTTTAGGTATAGCATTCACTTGAACATAAACAAAGGCATAAAAATTGAATTAATTATGAACTAAACATGCTTGAATATCGAAATTAAGAATCCAATCTAGCCGCCTTCCGGGGTCAATTGGCTTCTCCTAACATAGCCTCTATGTTTCCACATTAGAACCATATACTAGGAGGTACTATTAAATAACAATCGATAGTAATGAACCTTAACTAAGTCAACTTCCGTTTCTTGTTAGCAAAGATTCACCTTTAATCAACCAACAATGTGCACTTGCAAGAAGATTAAAGAATATCAAGCATATAAAGACTTTAATCACAAATAAATCAATTCTAAACCCTAGAACATGCTTAAGGTCCAACTACACCACAACCATCCCCTTAATGGGGAAATTACTCACTAATCATGATAATAACAAGATTAATCAACAAATAATCAAGAATCAACATGATCAACAAGCAATACCAACAACTAAAATAATAATCAAAATAAACAAATAAATATAGAGGAGAGAGAGTAAGAAATTGCTCATTAATTGAAGATGAAGGTCTACAAAGGATTGAACAAGCTCCTTCTTCAAAATCCAAGTTCATTAATGAAGAAAACCTCACTTTCTCTCTCTACCAAAGAAGACTAATCCTAACCTAACCTAAAACTAATTAGAGAGATGAATAGATAGTTATTCCCCCTTTTCCTAATTACCCCAAAATTGCGTATTTATACTAAGCTAATAAAACTAGGAAAAATAGAAAAATAAAAGAAGGAAATAAAATAAATTAAAAAGGAAAGTAAAATAAGAAACTAAATATATAAATAAAAGGAAGAAATAAGAAAAAGGGAATAGAAAAGAAATAAAATAAAAATGAAAGAAAAAAGAATATAAAAAGAAAACAAAACCAACTAATCAAATCCCCTAAACCGGCCCTTCTCCTTCATCTTTCACTTTGCTGCTTTGTGAACTTCATCACCACCGTATCACATCATCATCAACGGACATCATCATTACAAATCGAAATCAACGGTAATCGCCAAGCTCCAATTGTTTGCTCTCATTAATTATCACGTGTGAAGCTCGTGAAGTGGTTCGATCGAACCGAGGGTAGGTGTGGCCGAACTACGGGGTTGGTTCGGTCGAACCATGGGTATGTTCGACCACTCCTCTTCGATTAACGAAACCCACAAAGTCTCTGACTCGAACTTCGACCGAACCACCAACGGTTTGCCCGAACTTGATTAAATTGCTAATTGTTCTGATTTTTGGGTCGATTGGTGGTTTGAGTAGTTGCGGGTCAAGTGTGAAATTGGTGGTGTATTGGTGTGGGTTTGGTTGATGTGGCTGCGCAGTTGGTTGAGTCGGGTTTGGTTTGGGTTGTGGGGTGCGTGAATTGGTGGGTGATTGGTGGCAGCAAGGTGCGGTTTGTGGGTGCTGGTGGTGATGCGGGGTGAAGCAGGCTGGGTTACGGTGGTCAGGTTGTGTTGCTGTTGGTGTTGGTGGAGCAGGTGTGTGTGGTGTTTGCTGGGTGAAGCAGGGGAAGTTGCTGGTGGTGTTAGGTTGCACAATGTTGCTGCTGTTGGTGCTAATGGAGGTGCGCTGGTGGTTTGCGATGTTGGGGTTTGGCAGGCTGCTGTGTGCGTGAGAACAGGGGGTAGTGGTAAGATTGGCTGGAATTGCTGTGTGGGCTGGTAGGTGCGTGAAGCAAGGGAGTTTGGTGTTAATTGGTTGTGTGTGGTGTTAGCAGCTGGCGGGCTGTGGTGTTTGATTGGTGGCAGCAGGGGAGAAGCAGAGGAGGTTGGCTGAGGGGCTGCTGTGGTTGATGTGGTGGAGGATAAGGGAGGTGGGGTGAAGGTTAAGGGGCAGCAACAAGGTAGCACAACACAGTTTGCTTGGCTCAAAATTTGTGCCTCGAACCTCGGACTTCGAACTTGATTTGAACATGGAAATCGAGCGTCAACCCGAACACACCTACAAACACGAGCAAGATTGAGGAGAGAATTGGGACAAAGAATAAAATAAAATAAAAAGAAAATAAACAAAGGACGAAATAAAACAAAACCACGACAAATAAAATAAAATAAATAAAATAGAAATAAATAAAATAAAATAGAAAATAAGAGACATAAAACTAAACTAATAAAAATAAACAAAAACTATACAAGCAAATAAAGTAAAATAAAATACGAAAATAAACTAAAGCTAATAAAATAAAGAAAATAAACTAAAACGCTCCAAAATTACCGAATAAACAAGAAACTTTATTAAAAAGAAAACAAGAGAAAGAAAGGGAAAATAAGATAAAATAAACACGAAAATGACTCTAAAACTACTCCCTAAGAGTGACATAAATGTCACTCATTAATGGTCGTTCAATTGCTCACTCAGCATTTTCTCCTTCATCTCAAGGAATTGAAGTTCTGTGTATTTTGGCTCATCTGAGGGCTCCATTGGATGTTTTCCTTTGTTCTGCTTCACCATTTTTGCAGGTTTGGAAACTTTGTAAATTTTGGAAAAGACAGTTGCAAAATACAGAGAGGGGAAGTTTGGAATAAGCAAAATGAAGTTTGGAGAGAAATACAGAGTGTGGAAGTTGATATAAAGATAGTGGGAGGGGAAGTTATGTGATCATGGGGTGATTTCATACGTAACTCCTCAAATCCCTAAATTCTTCGCGCCAAACTATGTGTAGGAATTAGAAATGGAAGTTAATAATGCCACGTGAACCAATTGTCAATTCATTAAATTTTTTTTATTTTTTTTTTTGACACAATTCAAATTTTGGTACATTATGATTATTTATGTGACACAATTAGCAAGTTTAATTTCTCCATACTTTTGAAATTCGTATGGAATTGTCCGAGTTACTGCGACCAAAATTCACGAGTAAAATATTAACTAGATTCAATCGGGTATGTGTTTCCGCAAAGAACAAGCAAGATAAGTATCAATGTGCGGTCGGAATGCTGAATGACACCCACCATATACGTCCTCCGTTTCTATTCAGTTGAAGCATGTTTGATTTACGCGTATATATTAAGGAGATGGGATAGAGTGAGAGAGAAAGAAAATTCAAGTAGCTTGTAAATGGAAGGTAAAATTAAAAAAAACTTTCCTAAAATGGAATAATGCGTGTCAACTAAACAGAAACGGAGGTAATACGCCTTACCCTTTTAATAATATAACGTAAGAGACACACGAAAAATTCGTGTGCGTGAATCTATCAAATTCAATTCTATATTTTTTTTCTAATGGCATATTTTTTTTTAATTTGATTTTGATTTTTTAATTTTAGAGGTTAGTTACTTTTTAGATGGTAGCCGGTTTTTTTAAAGGATGGTATTATTTTCTTAAAAAAAAAGGAAAGACAAAAATGAGAGGGGTATTTTGGGAAAGTAAAATTTATCACCCAAAACCCCCTCTCACCTTATACATAGGATTTGGTATTTTTTTAATTTTATGTGGTAGACTATCCTTTACATGTGAATATTAGGGGTCCTTACACTGCGAGTCTAGATCGGGAATGGGGTACTGCTACTAGCCTCGCTATCATATTAGATCGCGCTTTATATAGTCGAGTTTTGACCGATCGTTGACGAGTCTAGTTTGTTCGAATCCAGTCTATTTCGACTACTTTTCAACTTGTATCATCTTTGGTAAAACTCCCTATTCACTAGAACTTTTCTTCATTCTCGGAAAATTTAGTTAATTGACAACATTATATGTGATGCTCCGAGTACATACGTAATGTTTATTTATTTCTTAATGATCTTAAATAGAACGAAGTAACTTATAACTAACGAAATGTGAAGAATCTTGTAAGTAAATTTGAACGAAATGTATATCAATGTCTTAAAATTTTACATGATTTATGTAATGTATCCTTAATATTAAAAGTGTGATCTCACATTTCGTTTAATTTGGTCGAACAAGATCAATCCGTTTTGATACGATATAATTTTCCATAAAAAATACAATCCGTTTCCCATATGCTTTAAAGTTTGGATCCGATCCAAATTAATAATTCAGCTCAAAGAATAATGCCCACCCCTAGAATCGACTACAAATGAAACGGATAAAACTATCCTTCTACTCCGGGATTGTTCTTATTTGAGTACGAAGTCCATAAATACTACGAGTACGGAGTAAGACATGAAATCATCATACATCAACCAAAAGTTCAAAACACAACTCTTTATTGGGAAATGTTTTAGCCAATTTTTTTCTCTATTTTTTTCGTATACAAACATGCAAATAATTACAACATTGTTTTGATTGGTTAATTTTTGGGGCTACTTCAGTTTTTTTTCCCCTTAATTTACTCTGTGGGTCCCGCTCATTACTTCTATTCTCTGTCTTCTTCAATCGTATTTCCTCTATCCTGCAATTAAATCTCTGTAACTCTCCTTTCTCACACTCCAAAAAATGGAAACTGGAAGCCAAAGCACTGCAACACCAACACCTTTCAACCCACAGTTTAGGAAGCCCGATCCAAGCAAAAAATCAGCTGAAAACCTAGCTAGCTTCGACGCTTACTTCATCTTCCTGATGGCTGATATCACCTCCTACCGTGATTACCTTGAAGCGAAGGAGAAGAGGAATGGATTCATCTCTGATAGCGAAGAAGAAGTAGAACGGTTGGCTGCTGGAGAAGAAAAGGAAAAAGATGAAGGCGATGATGAAACTGAGACAGACACCGGTGATGAGGACAGCCAAGAGGGTGGGGAACAGGACAATCAGGAGGTTGACGGGGAAAATAAGGGAGGGCGGGCAAAAGAGACCAAGGCTAGAGGCCAAGACTGGAACTACGACGGTGACAGCTGGTATGATTCTGACCCTGAGGTGGACTCCGGCGCCAACGACTCTGACAGTGTCAACAGCACCAGCAGCCAGTATTGGGGCGGCCGTTACATCTAGTCTCCAGATCAGTCACAAGGTTAGGGTTTGATGTTCTTGATAATTGCCTAACTGTATTATACACTATTTTACATTATGTTCTTGATATTTGTCTAGTTATCTCAATGCATTTACCAGTATTTTACATGAAGGCTTGTAGTTGATTGGTTAATCTTGGGTGTGTGAAAAATTTCTGTAGATTGTCTTGTTCTGTAAGAATGTCCTGCTCCTGCTCCATTTCGGAAGAAAATAAATGCGGTTTGTTTCTTTAATTGAATTCAACTACTTAAATTAACTAGTGTCGTCTAGAATGTAAGATCCTTTGTAATTCTTTATATCTTTTGGATTTTGATATTAATTCATACAAGGGTATGCTATTGTTAGTGTTTGTAGGCTTCAATTTAGGTATGATAGGGACAGTGGAATGTGTAATTGCGGCTCTTTTATGTCTCATTGTATGTCATTGAATCAATAAATAGAGTATTGTGTGGTGTTTTTTGTCTGATTTGTGTATTGCTATTTATAGTATAACTGGTATACCATATGTGTGTTTGATAAGATTGTGTGTTTGATAAGTCTGTGTGTTGTGTGGTCAGATTTGGGTATGAAGTGAAGTGTACTAGCATTGGTTGATAGACCCGCTTAATCATAAATTATGTAATAACCCTTGATTCTACTATCACAATCACACCTAACTGGATTCTAAGTTCGTCTAAATTGAAATCTATTAACCCCTATCTAGATTACATTACATGAAATATATTTTGGCCTGTAGAATAATCAAATGCATAGGGGCTAATTGGTCATATTATTATACTCACACATGTCTATAGAATGGAATGGATATGATCACACATGTGAAATTGTATCTGTGAGGTCGTATAACAGTTATATTTTTTATTTTGAGCTGCCATTTATAGTTTCTGACTTCTTAGGGCTAAGGATGAACACATAATTTGAGTTAAGTAATAGAATTGAAGCCTTTGCTATTCGAACTGCTTGATATTTTAGTTAGGTGTATATTAGCATGAGTACGTGTTAAGTTCACCTCTATTCGATTACTTCTTCCCACTATTCTTTGGCTTGTTTTCCAGCTATGGTTTCGCCTCTTTGGGCTTAGTCAACTAGACAACTACATATCTAAGTATCATTAGTTCGTGAAATGCTAGAATATGTAATTTGTATATATTGTTTATATATTCCCTTAGAATAGATCCTAGTATCTCTCACACTCTCCCATAATCTTCTGAATATCCTGCTGAATATCTTCTGATTATGGAATCACCTATGAGATCATGAGTGGTCTTCAAAACCATGTGAACAAAGTGGCATGTGTGAGATGTTGGTAATGGTTTCTCAATTAAGTAGTTATCCTATATTACATGATGAGAATGAGATACAATACATATGAATGCCAAAATTTGGACCCTTTATTCCATGAATTGATATCTTAACCTTTAAAAGACACATCTCTATATGCCAATTCCCTTAGGGGCTAATGTGATTTTCAGTGTTTGGGTGCCTAGTTGTGTTGATCAAGAGCTATGGGAGTAAAATTTTGTATTGCAATAATGTTTCCTTCATAACACCCTTTCACTTGATCAATATATATATAGTAGATCAATATTTGTCTAACACCTAAAAACATCGACACAACATTCTACCCTGATTAAGGATTCAATGCCACACTCGTGATGCTCATTCAATTCCTAACTACACACTCAATGCAGGCCTCTATGCAGCTGACATCGAGGATGTAGGCTATGTGGATAGCGAAGCCAAATCGACTCTTTACCCCCTTTTGAAGGTCCTCTTGGAAGCTTATGCATCATCTCTCTAGTCTATATGCTGTACTGATGTAATTAGGATTAAACACTTAAGTCTTTTGTACTAGATTGAATCATTTGTGAATAACTGTATATTGCTCTATGGGGACTTAACTTTGGCAGGTCTGTAATTATTCAACCAATCTTTTGATGCCTTTTATGGCTTAATCTAATATTGTCATGCCTTTTAGAGCTACATCTAATTGTCTGATCCCTTTTAGGGCTTAATCAATACATATTAAACAAAATCAATAAAAATTAGTACTAAAACCACAATAGGCAGTCAAAATAGGTAGATAAACATGCAAATCCACACATAAGTAGCACATGTAGGAATACATCCCACATATTAGTACATAGTTGCCCAAGTCACCACTTGAGCTTAGTTAATACATACCATAGAGTTTAATAGGTCCACATCAAAACATAGTCATAACATAAATTAAACAACAGTATCAGCTTAACAGCATAACAAAATTAAACATAGTCATCATAGAAAATCCAGACACATAGAAATAGCTGAGTGCCACACCATCCAACCTCCATCTCCAGCCTAAGCCACTCCATCTGACTGCTCTCCATCTCCTGTCACTCCCCCGGAAGGTCCTTCACCACCAGATGGCTTATAAGCTCCCTGTACAGGGGTTTCCTCAGCAGCCTGTCAAATTATGCCAATACATGTGGTAAATAAAGTGAACCTAATATATGCACACAAAAGGATTATCATTGTATGTGAATTTACCTTAAGGGTTCCTAGCATCCTAAGAGGGGTCTCAGCATCAGCACACACAAGGATCTCATCAGATTTAACCCTGCTCTGGTCCCAAATTATAGCAAATCCACCACTCAGCCCTACACTGTCATCAAATGTCCAATTCATATCACCCTTAATTGCCTCCACAACCTGCTCAAAGGACTTCTTACCAACCCTAGTCTCAGAAATGATGAAAATAATTGGCTTGTGGACTTCCTGAATCCTAAGGACATTTCCCTTAAAGGATGGCCTAGTAATGCCACGAGCATTCCACAGCACAACAGATGAACCTAACTCAAAAGGCTTTTCACTATCAACATAGCTTGTTTCAATGCTAACATCCATGAACCTAATGAAGGGGTCGACCTAGTACTTTCCCAAACAAGCTACCACATCGACAGTACTAATCTTAGCATGGAGGTAAAAGATTTGCAGACCATCAGAGTAACAAGCAAGTTCAGTTCTTGTTTTCTGAATATTAAGTGGGTAAACAGGGCCCTCAATCTCTAACACAGGGATTGGGTCAATTATTTTAGCCAGAAAATAGGGCACAATCTCACTAATCTTAGATTTGTCATAAATTACATCAGGATTATCACCATATAGTTCCTTAAACACATCAACTAAGTTAATCATGCCAACAATATCAATCAAATTAGGGAGATGGGCTAGAACAAATTCACCTGACGGGCCAACCATGACCATTCCATCCAGTTCCTCGCTCAAGGGACTATCTGGACTGCGAATGATCTCCCTGATAGTCCTGTCACTGACAATATCCCTTGTTCCGTTTGCCTTTTTCCCAGTAAAGTACATGAATCTGTTGAAATCTAGTTCTGGAGTTCCAGCCTTCCTACTTTGGCGGAAAACTGTTTTGGCTTTGGTTGCAACAGGATAGCAACCATCTGGGTAAGTTGGGTTTTCTTGTTCCGTTTGCCTTTTTCCCAGTAAAGTACATGAATCTGTTGAAATCTAGTTCTGGAGTTCCAGCCTTCCTACTTTGGCGGAAAACTGTTTTGGCTTTGGTTGCAACAGGATAGCAACCATCTGGGTAAGTTGGGGTTTTCAGGATCAAAGTTTGGGTTCGCCATGCTAAGAAAGTTTTGAATTTGCTTTGGTTGGGTACTTTAGGTTATCACCTGTGTGCAAAATATCTGTTCAAAATCTTATATAGAGATTTCCATTTAATTAACAGGTGTCCATCATCTATCCTTCGAAACTTACACGTGGCGGTCATCAAACTGAAATGGATAAAAACTTCACGTCCATTGCATTAGTACATTGAGAAAAAAAATTAAAAAATTTGCCCCAGAAAATAAATCGAAGTAAGATTTAAAAAATTGATATTTTGGCAGAGCAATTACTACTTTAAGTCCTACTGACTTTGCAAAACAGCCTATTGTCAAGAATTGCAGCAAAAGTTCTGATTTATTTTTTTGAAAAAACTATTTTTCTATGAGTTGTCTTGTCATAGCTTTTGTAAATTGAAGAAAAGCATTAGCTGACCATATGCATGTACTCTGTGGCTGAAAATCTGAAGAAAAATGTACTGACATCTTAAAACCCAGGTATATCTTTTGAAGATTTTGTATGATATTTACAGCAACTTCCCTTACTAAATATTTATTATTGGACAATGTACAGTAACTGAATTTCTATTTATAGTCCTTATACACAAATCACCGGTGATATATGGCTACACGTGTTCAATCCGTGTAAATGAAGTAACTAAAGTTGTTCAAAATATGATATGCAGATAAAGATTTTATAAATTAAGAAAAATTCGTGCTCATTTAAATAAATACGATTTATTAAAAAAAAAAATTTTCCCTTTTTTTTTTTAACAAAATAAAAAGTATGCGACTTCAAAATGACCACGTTAACTTAAAATGAATGGTAAACATTGACACGGTCATCCCTACATTCAATTATAACTTACGGTTCAGTTACATTTAATGAAATGAGCTTCACTGAATTAATTTAGCTGAACTGAACTGGAGTCAGTTGATTTGTCTAGAAATGAACTGAACCGAGCTGAATGTGAGGGAGTTGAATTGAGCTAAACAATGAATTAATTGTGAAGCGGTCGTAAAAATATACTAGTTACACGCGTGATCAGTTTTGTAATTTGAAAAACATATTAGGATGATGGCGAGGTAATATATTATGTGAGGAAACATTGTTTATGATTCACAATACACGGCGAATAGGACGGGTGTGTATATACTGGATAAGTGTGAGTGTCGGCTACATACACCAGCATACAGTGCGTGGTCATCTTTGGGGTGGTGTGCATATAATATAAGATGCAAATAAATCGCGATGTGAAATAAACCGACGTTAGGAATTAATAACATCGTTTTTTATTATTGATCACACGAATTATGGTAGTGAGGGGTACCATTATTTCCGATCCCATCAATCCACAAAAATCAATTGACGGTAATGGTAAGTATATTATCAACAAAATGCATGTATTATATTAGCTAAATCGACCAACCCGACAATGAGAATTACATAATGTTAGAACACCTTGAAAACAATTTCAAAGTTGTTACTTCGTAATATTTTGATGAACCGGCGAGCATGATGTTAACTTTGTATGTATTCATGATATTGTTGACGCGTTGAGGGTTTTGAGTTTAGGCTTCTGGATTTATATTCGAGCTCGTAGCGTCGAGGGTTTAGTGATTAAGGCTTAGGGTTTTAGGGTTTAGGGTTTAGGGTTTACAGTTTAGGGTTTAGAGTTTAGGGTTTAGGGATTAGGGTTTAGGGTTTAGGGTTTAGGGTTTAGGGTAAATGGGTAAAATGGTAAATATATCAACTAATAGTTGTTTATTTTCCACGGTTTTTTAGAATAACTATTTCTTTAGGGGACCAGATTGAAAGGGAGAAGTTTCTAGTCATGTCTTTGTCCTATATGGGATATATCCTTTGTTTTTTTGGCCATAAACTCCTCCGAAATATCCAATCAAGAAAAAATAAAAAAAATTAAAAAAACACCTATTACTGGCATAATGCAAAAGAATCCAAAATCATCTCCCAATTGCACAACCTTGAGCTTGGTAGATCAAGGCGCAAAATCAATTTCCACCCTCGAAATAAAACAATGTATCTCAAACCTGTGTATGCATCTACTGAGTCGGAATTGATGATAGTGATTTTACACCTGATAATGAGCTTTCTTCATATGCTTTATTTTCTGAACTTAATACGTATCCAGAGAATGGATCCCAGTTTATGTCCCAGTTTTGGACGATGGTAGAACACGATCAACAGGATCAGTTCCTACCGGCATATATCCCTCTTCTAGATGATATGGATGCTTATTTACACAAGGGTATGTCAGTGTTCATGAAATGGTTTTGCTACAATGTTGAAGACATGGATCCTCCGTTCATTCCAGATGATTTAGTACCCATTTTTGATATGAAGATCATTATGTCCCCGGATGAGATTCCAATATTCTCGGTCCCTTCGAATCCAAGAGAAGTTGTGTTTGGAAGTAATATGTTTGGTGTTCACGTGTTGGAGATCGATGATATGATAACACATGTTCACTTAAATGTCCTCTCTTCTGTTGCTTCATTGAGTCAAACTAGGTTCTACAGCGTATGTATTAGTTCTCAAAGAATTACAGGCTCATTAAAAATTAGATGTTTCATGAAGGGTTCTAAGTTAGTGATATGGAATGCTAGGAGTATCCATCGACCTTCGTTTGATGAAAATTTTGCCATCCTATTTGAAGCTTATTCGCCTATGGTCGTTGTCTTGACTGAAGCTAGAGTAAACAAGCCATTTGTGTACTTAATTCGCAAGGTCTTGGGTGAAGATTACTTCATCGAGGTTATTGGTCCTGACAATGGATTAGGGGGCCTTTTAGTTATTTGGGATAGACGTGCGATACCATATATTCATATGAAGCAACAGACTTTATTGGGTCATGTATTGTCCACAACTATAAGTGTAAGTCAAGATTTAAGTTATAATTAGTCTATTTGTTGTATTAATTTTGGGTAATTAACAATATGCAGCATTTGTTTTGATTTTGTACAGCCTGGTTGGCAGCCTAGAATGATTTCGATGAATGAGGATGATTTAACTACTCATGCAGAAGAAGATGAGGGCAACGATTGGGATTGATGTTGGTGTAGAGTTAAAGCGTACGAGTATATGTTATGTATTTGTCGCCTTGACGAGCCAAGCTAGAATGAATTGCTTTGTTAGTGACTAGTAGTTGTAGTGTTACTTTGTATTTGTTTTGAACTTAAAGAGCCTGATGTGGTAATTGGTGATTATTGCCCTTATTTAACTAAGATCAATCAAAAGCATTCCACTTGTGTGCGTTTTTGAAATTCATATGTAATTAAAGGGAACTTTTGCCTGATCAACCCTCAATAACCTAGGGTCTATATTATAAGTTGAAAAGTTGAAGCATCATAAGGTTTTGCAAATAGTATGGTGTCATAATCTACGGAGTATAAAGCTGAATATATACACCTATTAATAAGAACAAACTTTTACTTAAACAAGTATGGAGAAAAAGCCAATACCCATTCTTATCGTGTAGTAAATCTCCTATATTTATTAATCTTTTTTTTTAAATGGCTTAGCTCGTGGTTAATTAGTAGTTTACATTACAGATTTTTTGCTCTTAGCTGTAGGATATGATTTCAAGAACTGGAAACATGTCTATCTGGTAAATTCTAAAACTTACTTGGAGGGATAACATTGATCCTTTTTTAATAAATGGAAGATAATGACAGATTGTATGTTGGAGTAAGTACACACAATTGTCAAAAATGAAAACCAAAGGGCCATACTTACCAGTGTGTAGACATAATATATTTATAGACTATTAGGCTACATTCATAGTTGATTAGCTTGTACTTTATTATTGAGTAAAATGTAAAAGTTAAGGTCCTTGATTTAAATTAAAAAATCAGCAGAAGGAAAAAACAACAAGGTCTTAATTTGTCAAATCGGTAAGGCATACCAAGAACTTGTCACTTTAATTTTATCACCTCTAAACAAGATAATAATTACATGTTGTATGTCAAATCAACAAAGACTTAAGTCATGTGATAATTTTTTTTTTAGACAGGCATTCGTCGTTTATTTCACTTGGACATCAATCTAGATTTTATTTTAAGGGATGATGTCATACCATTAGATTTGGCATCAATTGCTAATAACATTGCATCCATTATGGAAATGAAGATTAACTGGTACAGTGGATTAATATTATTAACAAAATACATAGTACAACACAAGCAATGGCTGAAAGTCATTATCGATTTGTAAATCAAATTATACATATATATTGTAAAATAGTTAATTAGTAACTAAGATATTGGTGTAGTTTGATGTTATCTATTACGTATAGGGGTTTCGTTAACATATATCGTCTAGTACATCCTTAAGGATAAACAATTCTAGAGTAAGCTGTTGATTTAGAGTAAGCTGTAAATCAAATAGGGTGTTGTTAGTTGCATTATCGAAATTTTTCCCCATTGTTAAATTTTTCCCCACTCCACCTTTCCTTAAAGGGTTACACAAGACCAAAAGACTTAAATCATGGTACTTTTACACGGCTACGAGCACGATGGAGCCGGATCAAGCTCGAGCCGAATATCAATACAAAGAGTTAACCGAGTCGAACAACCTAGTGTTAAGGGTTTAGGTTTTAGGGTTTAGGGTTTAGGGCTTAGGGCTTAGGGTTAAGGGTTAAGGGTTTAGGTTTAAGGGTTTAGGGTTTAGTGTTTTAGACGATGACTCAATGACTTGGTATTCGATTGGCGATATTATAGATTATATAATAGTAGTTTACATCATCTTAATTTTACTAATATAGATATTATGTTATTTATTCAAATTAAAATATGTCCTATTAGAATTTTTATATAATCCCAACGGGCATGAAGGTAACATTTTTATAATAACAATATTCCCGAAACATCGGTAAATCTAAATTAAGGTTGGAGTGAAAAAAGAGCTATGCATAAATTCACAAATCTCAATTGCCAATATATGTATATCAGTTTTAAGTTTCATCATAGAGTAGGGCATCCAAGTTGGAGGTTTGGGGAAATAACATTAACATTTCAAAATCAGACATATTACATTATTTAGAAATTAATTAAAAAAAAACTTAGGCTAAGTAATAAGTTTAAAAAAAAAACTTAAGCTACTGTTCTAAAACACCCCTAACATAATGACCTTTAATTATTCCCATATTACACTTGGCTCATCATTTCTGAATTTTCTTTTTTCCTATTTTTTGGTTTGTATCCTCCTTTTTCTTTTTAGCTGTACTTCCGTCATTGGATTTGCTCTGAACTTCATCACTATCAGATTCAACAACCATAACTGGCCATTCACCACAGCCATCCCTTACATGCTGTTGCTTTTTTTGGCTAGTAGTTTCTTCATTTTCTTTTTCATTTTTCGTCACCCTTGTAATTCCTTGTTCAAGAAATTCTAAGTGATTGTTCATCTTGGTCGACATAGCGGTCACATACACACGGAAACTTGCAGCATTATCTTCTTGTGATTTTGACTCGTCAAATCTCAAAACTGGCGGTGCAAAAACGCTTCCAGGAGCGGCGGAGCTACCAGTGCTAGTCGCCATTATAATACAGAAAATAAATTTTTAGGATTTTTAAAAAAAAATAACAAACTAGAAAAAGAAGATGAAACACAAAGCAGAAGATTAGGGAATATCTAAGGAAAATCAAATGGTTTTAAATAGGGCTTTAAAAATACACCTAAATAAAAAAATCTAAGGAAAATCAAAGGGTTTTAGACCATGAATCAGGGAATTACAAGAAGAAAATTCCTAAGTATGGTCTACATTCATAGAATTAGAAGAAATATACGGGGGATGTCGTATATCAAACAATCCCACATTTTGATTGTAATTAAGTTTACGTACACTAAATAGCAATAATTACGAAATATTGAAAGAATATAGACCTTAGGATGGACTTGAAATAAATCTAAGTAAAATCAAAGGGTTTTAGACCATGAATCAGGGAATTACAATAACAAAATTCTAAGTATGGTCTACATTCATAGAATTAGAAGAAAAAGAACGATTTCACTTAAATTAATTCCCATTATGCTTCATTCCCCAAACTAATTCCCAAAGTAGTGTTCACGTAGGATTGGTTTTCGGTTCAAATTAAAACTGCTAACGGTATTAGCGGTTTTGCAAATTTTGTAAAATAAGGTCAAAGAGACCTGTTTTAATTGAAAGGGGGTCTCTGTGAAGTAAGTCTAACTGTCAGCGCTCTCTTTTCTTGATGTGGGCTAAGAATTAACAAGGACACAAAGAGACCTGTCGTATTCAGAGGCGTTCTCTTTGAAATAAATTTCTATAGTCTACGCCTTGTGAATTAACCAAGGACGCAAAGAGACCTGTTATTGTTTGATGCGGTCTCTTTTTTAAAACCATTTTTCATTTCATAGGATTAAAAAACAAAAACTTGAAAAAATATGTTCGAAGAGGTGTCGATCTTCTGACCTCCAGTTCATGCGTACAACTTTAATATACATACTTCCACACCACCGAACCATGACACATTACTTTGTACAATTATACAAGAAATTATATATAAAGTGACATTTTTTTTAAGTTTTATAGGGTAGCACGTGCTACCCCTTGCCTCTATGTATTCCAAACTGCTGCTAACCCTTGCCTCTATGTATTCTAATTTGCTTTCCTCAGAAAAGAAAAGGGAAAACATTTTGGACGTTCAACTTCCAAACTCTCTCCCCTGTGAATTGTGAAGCTCAGTGAATCGAAATTTGTGTTGAATCACTTTGACAATCGGCTGATTGAGGTTAGTACTTAACATTTAACTTGATTTTGTCAATTATCTGGTATACGTTCTTATGTTTTAGGGTAAATAATGTTTTTCTTATGGGATGTTCAATTGTGTTTTAGGAAATTATGATGTGGTGCAATTCGATTTTGATAAAAAGATGCTTGAGATGCACTTTCTGTATTGTGGCCATTCAAATTTTTTTTATTATTTTTATAATAATTTACAGAAAGTGCATCTCAAGCATAATTTAAGCAATTCGATTTTGCTAAAATTATTCTTGAGATGCACTTTCTGTAAATTATTATTCTGTATTGTGGATGATTAAAATTTGTTTGTGTGATGCATGTTACAGTCCATTTACATTTTAGATGGGATTTAAAATGTGCTATTTTCTTGAGGTTATGATGATTTGTTGTGCATGAAGTTGATATCAAGAATAGAGAACTATACAATACAATACAATATCAGGATTTTGAATTGATGTGATTGTAAAAATACTAATTTGAAGTGACATAAGAATAGAGAAGTGTGGAAATAAATAAGGAAGGTTGGATTTCTAGAGGAAATATGTGGTGCAATACAAATATGGAGGTTCTAGATGATGCTATTGGTATCCTAACGTAGTGTTTGACTTAGAATCTCTATTATTAGAAGGTGATTAAATGTTAGCATCAAAGATTTTTACTAATAAGTTTTTTTTTTTGTGCAAAAAAATATAAGGATGCGGGACTCAAAGGAGCTTGATGATGCTATTGCTAAGTATAAGGAATTCTTTGCTTTGCATGGCCGTATCATGGAGGTCATTAGAGATGGAGCGCATTCACTTAAGACGGAGACTGAAAGAAGAACGGCTGAAGCTTATTCCATTCTGAGAAATGCGTCTGCAGGTCAAGAAGGAGCTGCTGCTCGAGCACCTCATGTGCTTCCTGAATTTTTCAGGTTTTTAGACCGAGTAGAGGAAACATCGGCTGTTGGTGCTATTAAACTTGAACGGTTGAAAGAGGATAAACATAATGCAAAAAAGGAATTGGATGAGGTTTTGAAGAAGTATAACAAAAGGGCTAGGGAATAGGAAAGGCTAGATGAATTGGTACTGTAATATATATGCAGATGAGTAGATCATTTTTGTTTTTAGATAGATTGTATTTTAACCCTTCTTTTTTACATACTTGTAATTTTTGTAGACCTACTCATTAATTTTTTTTTTTACAGCACTATGAAAGATTGACAGCTGATCTAATCGGAAAATAATTAGAAAAGATGTGTATAAAAATTTCGGACTACCTAAAGATGGGCCTTGAAAATGAGAAATAAAGATTTTTATGTAATACTTATAAGTAAGAAAAAACGATTTCCATGAAAGTTCTACTACTAAACCAAAAAAAATAAAAATAACATTATAATTCACTGATTCATAATTTTTATTAAATAAAAACTGTGCGTTGCACGGGATTTAAACTAGTATACTCTATAATCTTTACTCAAACTCAAATATCAATACTTAAAATTCAATAACCACCCTTCATAACCGGTTACAACAATAACCTGGTTACAAGAATTTTGCTCCAAAATTTGCTCTCTCCTCAATTTTTTATTATTTTCCTAGTTTCTCTCTCTTAATAACCATTCACAATAGTTATCCGCTGTGCATGCTTAATGTTTGACAATTTTTAGGAAAAAATGTTGTGTCATCATAAAACGCATACCAAACCGCACAAAACCACATTATTACAGTTTGACCTGGTTTGGTTAGGTTTCGATACTAATACGGTTTGGAAAATTGACCAAACCGTATTATGCGGTTTTGTTAGGTTTCGATACTAATATGGTTTGGTTTGGTTTGGAAAATTGACCAAAATGTATTTTGCGGTTTAAACCACACCATGTTCAGTTATACTAAAATATTACTATTTAATTTATTAAAATTATTATGAATTAATAATGCATTAGTTTCTAATCAATAAAAAATGCATGCAATAAACCACTAAAATATTTAGCAATCACTAAAAGATTTATATACTCAATCACTAATGAACCGTACCCAATATCAAGCCGCACTGATACAACCCCAAACCGAGAATCAAGTATTTAAACCATTTAAGAGAGCGACCCAAAGTTAATAGTTAATAATTTCAACATTTTAAAAACATCCCGTTACAAACCAAAAACCAATAAACCAACAAAAAACTGAACGAAAAACCCGACTGACACTCTTAGTTATTATTATCGTATAAGTGTGACTTCGTTTTACGTGCACTGAGTGAAAAAGTGTCAACTATTTCCTTTTGTATCGTAAAGAAGGAATTCGAAAGGACATTTAATAACTAACGGCTTGTATGCCTTTGCAATTAAACAAATCTGCCCATCATTCCTCTGCAATCAGAAACGTCTTTTCAAATCAATCTTCTTCTTCCATTGTTTTTACTTCAAAGCTTCAAACCTCTCCTATGGCAGGAACCGATGATGAAACCTCGTATATCAAACAATCCCACATTTTGATTGTAATTAAGTTTACGTACACTAAATAGCAATAATTACGAAATATTGAAAGAATATAGACCTTAGGATGGACTTGAAATAAATCTAAGGAAAATCAAAGGGTTTTAGACCATGAATCCGGGAATTACAATAAAAAAATTCTAAGTATGGTCTACATTCATAGAATTAGAAGAAAAAGAACGATTTCACTTAAATTAATTCCCATTATGCTTCGTTCCCTAAACAAATTCCCAAAGTAGTGTTCACGTAGGATTGGTTTCGATTCAACTTAAAACCGCTAACGGTATTAGCGGTTTTGCAAATTTTGTAAATAAAAGTCAAAGAGACCTGTTTTAATTGAAAGGGGGTCTCTTTGAAGTAAGTCTAACTGTCAGCGCTCTCTTTTCTTGATGTGGGCTAAGAATTAACAAGGACACAAATTCAGAGGCGTTCTCTTTGAAATAAATTTCTATATTCTACGCCTTGTGAATTAACCAAGGACGCAAAGAGACCTATTATTGTTAGATGCGGTCTCTTTTTTAAAAACCATTTTTCATTTCATAGGATTAAAAAAAAACTTGAAAAAATATGTTCGAAGAGGTGTCGATCTTCTGACCTCCAGTTCATGCGTACAACTTTAATATACATACTTCCACACCACCGAACCATGACACATTACTTTGTACAATTATACAAGAAATTATATATAAAGTGACATTTTTTGTAAGTTTTATAGGGTAGCACGTGCTACCCCTTGCCTCTATGTATTCCAAACTGCTGCTACCCCTTGCCTCTATGTATTCTAATTTGCTGTCCTCACAAAAGAAAAGGGAAAACATTTTGGACGTTCAACTTCCAAACTCTCTCCCCTGTGAATTGTGAAGCTCAGTGAATCGAAATTTGTGTTGAATCACTTTGACAATCGGCTGATTGAGGTTAGTACTTAACATTTAACTTGATTTTGTCAATTATCTGGTATACGTTCTTATGTTTTAGGGTAAATAATGCTTTTCTTATGGGAGGTTCAATTATGTTTTAGGAAATTATGATGTGGTGCAATTCGATTTTGATAAAAAGATGCTTGAGATGCACTTTCTGTATTGTGGCCATTCCAATTTTTTTTTTTTTTTTTTTTTATAATAATTTACAGAAAGTGCATCTCAAGCATAATTTAAGCAATTCGATTTTGCTAAAATTATTCTTGAGATGCACTTTCTGTAAATTATTATTCTCTATTGTGGATGATTAAAATTTGTTTGTGTGATGCATGTTACAGTCCATTTACATTTTAGATGGGATTTAAAATGTGCTATTTTCTTGAGGTTATGATGATTTGTTGTGCATGAAGTTGATATCAAGAATAGAGAACTATACAATACAATACAATATCAGGATTTTGAATTGATGTGATTGTAAAAATACTAATTTGAAGTGACATAAGAATAGAGAAGTGTGGAAATAAATAAGGAAGGTTGGATTTCTAGAGGAAATATGTGGTGCAATACAAATATGGAGGTTCTAGATGATGCTATTGGTATCCTAACGTAGTGTTTGACTTAAAATCTCTATTATTAGAAGGTGATTAAATGTTAGCATCAAAGATTTTTACTAATAAGTTTTTTTTTGTGCAAAAAAATATAAGGATGCGGGACTCAAAGGAGCTTGATGATGCTATTGCTAAGTATGAGGAATTCTTTGCTGTGCATGGCCGTATCATGGAGGTCATTAGAGATGGAGCGCTTTCACTGAAGATGGAGACTGAAAGAAGAACGGCTGAAGCTTATTCCATTCTTAGAAATGCGTCTGCAGGTCAAGAAGGAGCTGCTGCTCGAGCACCTCATGTGCTTCCTGAATTTGTCAGGTTTTTAGACCGAGTAGAGGAAACAGCGGCTGTTGGTGCTATTAAACTTGAACGGTTGAAAGAGGATAAACATAATGCAAAAAAGGAATTGGATGAGGTTTTGAAGAAGTATAACAAAAGGGCTAGGGAATAGGAAAGGCTAGATGAATTGGTACTGTAATATGTATGCAGATGAGTAGATCATTTTTGTTTTTAGATAGATTGTATTTTAACCCTTCTTTTTTACATACTCGTAATTTTTGTAGATCTACTCAGTAATTTTTTTTTTTTACGGTACTATGAAAGATTGACAGCTGATCTAATCGGAAAATAATTAGAAAAGATGTGTATAAAAATTTTGGACTACATAAAGATGGGCCTTGAAAATGAGAAATAAAGATTTTTATGTAATACTTATAAGTAAGAAAAAAACGATTTGCATGAAAGTTCTACTACTTAACCAGAAAAAATAAAAATAACATTATAATTCACTGATTCATAATTTTTATTAAATAAAAATCGTGCGTTGCACGGGATTTAAACTAGTATACTCTATACTCTTTTCTCAAACTCAAATATCAATACTTAAAATTCAATAACCACCCTTCATAACCGGTCACAACAATAACCTGGTTACAAGAATTTTGCTCCAAAATTTGCTCTCTCCTCAATTTTTTATTATTTTCCTAGTTTCTCTCTCTTAATAACCATTCACAATGGTTATCCGCTGTGCATGCTTAATGTTTGACAATTTTTAGGAAAAAATGTTGTGTCATCATAAACCGCATACCAAACCGGACAAAACCACATTATTACAGTTTGACCTGGTTTGGTTAGGTTTCGATACTAATACGGTTTGGAAAATCGACCAAACTGTATTATGCGGTTTTGTTAGGTTTCGATACTAATATGGTTTGGTTTGGTTTGGAAAATTGACCAAAATGTATTTTGCGGTTTAAACCACACCATGTTCAGTTATACTAAAATATTACTATTTAATTTATTAAAATTATTATGAATTAATAATGCATTAGTTTCTAATCAATAAAAAATGCATGCAATAAACCACTAAAATATTTAGCAATCACTAAAAGATTTATATACTCAATCACTAATGAACCGTACCCAATATCAAGCTGCACTGATACAACCCCAAACCGAGAATAAAGTATTTAAACCATTTAAGAGAGCGACCCAAAGTTAATAGTTAATAATTTCAACATTTTAAAAACATCCCGTTACAAACCAAAAACCGATAAACCAACAAAAAACTGAACGAAAAACCCGACTGACACTCTTAGTTATTATTATCGTATAAGTGTGACTTCGTTTTACGTGCACTGAGTGAAAAAGTGTCAACTATTTCCTTTTGTATCGTAAAGAAGGAATTCGAAAGGACATTTAATAACTGACGGCTTGTATGCCTTTGCAATTAAACAAATCTACCCATCATTCCTCTCCAATCAGAAACGCCTTTTCATATCAATCTTCTTCTTCCATTGTTTTTACTTCAAAGCTTCAAACCTCTCCTATGGCAGGAACCGATGATGAAACCTCGTACAATGATCATTACCGAAATTTCCTTGTAAAAAGAAAAGAAAATGTAAAGGGGCAGTTCATAGCATCCAGTCAAATTCATTTTAAACTAAAGCAAAAGCTTGAAACGCTTATGGAAGAGATGAGAGACATTGATGTTGAAATTGCTAAATGTGATAAGGAAGCGAGAAACAAAAACAAAGAAAAGAACTCAAAAAGTGTTGAGGATGGCGAAAATAAAGATAAGGATTTAGAAATTGGTAGCGATTTTAAGTCTCCGATTGACCTTGATAGTGATACGGATGAGGAGCCAGTCAGGAAGAGAAGAATTGTGGCTGTCAAAGGAAAGGGATGTGAAAGCAAGGGTGAGTGTAGTAAGTTTATATGACTTTGATTTAGACTATGAAGTTAAGGATTAATATCTTCTTTTGTATAATTTTTGTTATTAGTAGTCATTTTCCATTTTGTAGATCTTTAACTTATGTATTCTTTGCTTAATTATTTGTTGGTAAACTTGTGACAGTATGTTTTATTTCTTGGTGAATTGTTGGTGAATTGGAGAATTGTTGATTTTATTGCTTATATTTTGTTTGTTTGGTTAACTTGTGAATTGATTGTTGGTAAACTTGTGAATTTAGATTTTATTTTAACATATGTAATGTTGAATATAAATATATCTTTCAAATAACTAATTATTATAGAATTTATAAAAAAAATAATCAGGACAAAAAATTACAAAATATTTTGATTGGGATTTTGGGATCGGATAGTCATTTCAACTAGATAATAGAGATGCATAAGATTGCATTAGATTGCATTTGAAATCATAAAAGCAATTTCGGCTTAGGACGTAGGTTCTACACTTTTAAACACATGAAAAACAAGTGCAGATAACACCTAAACTAGCACTAGGTCTACATAAAATAAAAGCTGATTTGATGTCCTAGACAACGTTATGAAATCACTGTGGGTTATGCGCCGACCACGGTTATGGATTGCTTTTGATGATATATCGAGTTCACCAGGCTTGGGGAAGACTTTGGACGATTCCGACAGTGATGAGTACGAGTACTTTTAATTTAATTAGATGCAATGGTGTATAACTTCGACCTAAAGGTGATTATGGCTCGACCAAGTTAGTTATGAGCTTGTTGTATGCTTATAGTTGAAGTGGTAGCATAGGTTAATCTCATGGTCATTTGAGTATTGCCACAGTTTATGTATCAAGATGTTGGACAAACCTCGATAGTGCTTTAAACATAAATCCAAAACAGGGAATTAATTAGTAGTTTGATCTTTTTGCGAGTAGAGATCTTGATCATGATTGATTATAAGAATATAATTTACTAGTATTACTAATGTGAATATAGTGCCATAAATTATAATAGCCTTTTATGTAGTTAATCGTAATGAGCTATTTGGAAACAAGATAAGAGAAATCACAAAACAAAAATGGTATTACATGAAGTAGAGGGATGTGTGGTCACCTTCTGTTTTTCCCCTTTTTTTTCCTTGAAGGAGGGTTGTATTGGTATTTGTTTAGGGCATAGTCGACAGTACACATATGCTATAGTTGTAGACCAAATAGAGCCTGCTAGCACTTGTATTCAGCTGAGAAGAAGGAAAATGAGATATAGAAAAAGGGTAGCAGGGACTTGTCTCCATCAGCCTCAACCGTCCAATGGATAAAACCATGATCTACCCTCCTAGTGAGGCATAGACTGCAGCAATGTACTATGAGCAATACCTCTTTTAATGAAAGTACGGATTTTTTTTTTTTACTTAACATTTATGATATCAAAGCTAGGGTATGTTAAAAGTGTTATGTAAAGGCTTAATTTTAGTTGCTAGTCTTGCTACTCTCACTTGGTGATTATTATCCTTAACAAAAAAAATAACATAAAAAAAATTCGAAGACAAAGGACTTGAGTGTAATGTGTTCACTGCAAATGTCGAGATAATTCGATCTCGATTACCATTTACATATCCATATTAATTAAAATGGTGGGTGTAAAATAAAAGTACGTAGTTAAAAATAAAGACCCGATATTTCCCAAAATCCCTCATCATCAAATGCAAACTTAAATAATAACAATTAAGCACACCTTGATCCTAAAAGTAGGTGTTAATATTCGCGGCATGTTAGTGTACGCATTAAGTTTGTTTATTGATTGGAAGTGATATTCAATTAGGGCAAGTAGTTGGGTCAATCATTGCCAAAACATCTTATACTAGCATTGACTTAAAGTTAATTGTGAGTTTAGTAAAACTTGATTAGGTTATTGCATATGTATAGCAATGGCAACCCTATTAGGGCACACTCAATACTTATTCCCGCCAAAAGTTTATGTTAGGTGGCAGCTTGGTATTGGGTGAGTATCATCACAAATAGTGGTGGAGGGAAAACTCTTATTTTCCCACCAAACTAGCAGCATCCTTTCTAAAAACCCTAAGCTTGTGTGCTTGCAACCATGGCTCTAAACACTTCCTCCACCACTTTTCCCTTGCCACTTGGTTTAGCCAAACCCGCTTCATTCGCAGATTGCTCTCCTAACTACCATAAACCCAGGCGTCCAATTAAGCCACGGTGTAATAGGCGTTTCACAAGGAAGAAAGGAAGTCTGCTTGTAAGAGTCGTCACTCATAATGCCTTAAGCAGGCTGCGAGCTGCTATCCCTTACAAAAGCATGGCAGGTAGTGCTCAAGAGAGGCTGATGGGACAAATGAGAGCTGGAAAAGCCGTGGGTGAGCTACGCCAGGCACTCAACTGCCCACCAGCATCATCCTCTGAGCCAGACCTACCAACAGGTCCTGTTGTTGAACAGGATGTGCGTATTCCTCTTGCAGATCGAAAGCCCTCTTCGGACACTCACACTGTCCTAGTGAAGAGCAGGCAGCGTAATGACTGAGGGGTTGTGTATGAGATGAGGGATGACGAAACCTTTGAAGAGATGTACCAGGATTACGCATCACGTGTGGATCTATTGCCTCATGATATTGTGTTGAAAAAAAATGACATAGTCATCTCACCAACCGATGTGGCTGCAAGCTTGAGGATAACATCTGGTGATGTCCTCGACGCTATTGGGGTGGTATGCAATATCAATTGTACTTCATTAGTGTTGTTGTTATACTAAACAAGTGTAGTTAATTAGTTGTTTAGACTAATCCTGGGTTAATTTGGCAAATTTTGGTTGGCAGATTCCTGGAACAAACATGAACACTAGGGTGAAACATTTTACCATGAGAAATACTTGTACTCCATACCACGAGGTCCAGGTGTGTGCAAGGCTTACCACAAAGCTGACTAGGGTATGCCAGAAATGGGGGCAGCAGGTGAACAAGGATCCCGGGAGCATTGTTTTGATGCATCAGGACGTGAGACTGAACAGGCGTCTAAACGTTGGGGATGTAGGAATCAAGAACAAGGATTTTGTTTATGCGTTTCCGGAGAATTAAGGTGTGGCCTTTGTGGCTTGACGTTCGTCTAATGTGATGTGCCTTTTGGGATTTAAATGCAAGTAGAAAGTTTCATATGTAGTCAATCTTTTGCTGTAAAATATTATGTTTGGTGACATTTAATCTCACGAATTAACCTATTTAGTTAATTAAGGTTGGTTTTTGAAGTTTTGATGTAATGGATCGACCAGAATCCTTAGAAACTAATTTTGCATCTAATGAAAATGAATGAAGTAAGTGACGTAGTTACTTACAACAGTGTGTAAGGTATTTGCAACTTACATTTACATCTCTTCGGACTAGTTTTGTTACCAATGGAATTTGCAGCTATGTTTGTGGCCATGGAGGGTCGGGTATGGTATTGTGGGTCGAGTTGGAAAACATTTAGTGAAAGAACCCTTTTGCATGATAATATTGATGGGTCTAAAAACAGGCTACACTTATAACTAGGCCCATATCACATTGGTTATGTTTGTTTTGGAGATTGGGCCAAACATTTTCCAATATTTTAATTAGGCCCATATTGCAAAATGGTTACTTACCAAAATTGTTCAACATTTTTTGTACAGACACCTGATTTGGTCATAGGTTATAGGCCCATATCGTTTTTTTTTTTTAACCAAAAGAATAAAAATAATTGCAAATATTTTGATCAAAATCTTAGATGCAGAACTACAAAATGAGGCAAATCAATGCTACGATTACATATAACAAGTAACAGAATGAGTTATCCGAAACTAGTCAAGTGACCGAAGTTAGCACTTCCATTACGAATAACACATGATGGTCTTTCCATCCCCTTAATTAAGTTTTAGATGCAACTAATAACTTGTTGAAAATGATTCAGACAAACAAAATCTTCACTTCAGAGTGAAACAAATATTGTCTTGATTGAAAACTTAAAGTCAGTGTCATCATTTGATACTTAAAACCACGACCCCAAGTCATGGTACTTAGTGATAAATCGTTAGGAGACTCGTACCAGTGCTCTGTGAGACCTTCCTCCTTGGCACCCCATGGGTCGAATTCATCATGTTCAGCATCATCAGTGGCAGTTTTAAATTCAGTGTATGGGTTCTGTCTTGTTTTACGCTTCCTCTGTTGTTACACAAAGCATAGTTAGTTGACTTTTAGTTGCATTATTACTAGTGAACAGCCTGTAATTGTTACATACTAAAATTACCGGTAACTTTGAAGCTTGTCCTGTGAAATTTCGGGTTGTTTGTCTTGTGACGACTCCGGGTTTTGAGGCCTAATTTCGAAATGGCCACATAACAGGCAATTAAGAAACTGGTAATAGCAAATGAAGACGCGATAGGACAAGTGAGGAGGGTATTTGAGGTTGTTACCTTTGCAGCTTTCAACTTACTGTGATTGTAGCCTAATTCAGCCAGGGTCTTGTGTCTAGATCCCTTAGGACGCCCCCTAGGCCTCTTTGCAGTTACGGGATCATGTATTACACAAGCAGAATTGTCAGTTCCGGTGTCTGGCATTAGTACTTGCTGCGGTGACTCGGTCACATGCTTAGTGATCGGTGTGCTGCCTAATTCAGCCAGGGTCTTATTTTTTGAGCCCTTCGGCCGCCCACGACGCCTTTCTTGGCCCACAGGTTCATGAATTACAAATGCAGAGTTCTCGTTTCCTTCCCCATGGGTATGGCTTTGATGAGTTTCGGTGCCTGGCTTTGGTGGTTGATCTGGCTCGTTAACAGCCATGGGTGTGCTCCCTAATTCAGCTGGCCTCTTATTTTTGGAGCCCTTCGGCTGGCCACGACGACGTTTTGGACATAAGGGATCACTAATCACAGATGCTGAAGGTTTGTGATTAGTCCCACTTTCGGGTATCGCTGCCTTGGACACTGACTTTGGTGTACTGCTTGGCCCTGGCTGGGGATTAGATGATCCAATTTCAGAACAAGGGAATGCTAAACACTCAGTTGGAGCATTGGCTGCCAAGTGTTTAGCACGGCGTACCCTTATTTCCGCTCGTATCTTTGACACTGCTGTGCGAACTGCCTCAACCGTATCATCATCCACCGCTGATGCCTCGTCGCACATAGCCTCGAGATCGTGAATCAGGCTGTTCCAGCGCTTACATTCTTTGGTTTCACTGGGGTCGTGGTAAGCCACCTTAACTCGTGTGTTCCTCCTGGGAATATCCTTCCGCCAACGATCAAGTACATACTTTGATGGAAAGTCTTTGACCTTGTTATCATCCCAAACTCTAATGATGTGCTTACAAAGAATACCATCCTTCTCAAACTTGCGACAGTCGCAGGTAGTGTCTTTCGTAATAGGATTGAAAACAAGAGAGTAAAACCTCCGGCGTTCAGTAATGATTTCTTCACTTGCTCCTTCAGGAACGGTCCAAACTCTGTCTTCTTGAAGATAGTGTATTTCTGTTTCACTAACAACCCTCTCACCCTTAGGAACAACATAGAGCATCCTTGAACATTCCTTTTGCATTTCTTGAAACTTGGAATCTGTGTAGATTTTTTGGAAAAACTTCTCTGCTCTGAATCCACTGACAAGCCTCCTTATGTATTTAGAATCCCTTGCATCAGCATCTATCTCATCGGAGGTCCTCTTCTTCATAGCTTTGCAATATTTTTCAGGAAACTCACAAAGCTTAGTTTTGCGCGTAACAAATCTGTTAAAAAACCTGTTAATACTCTCTACTCTTTGCGTTGTCTTCATACCAGCCCAAAAGTACTCTTTCATGTAAGCCGTTATCCACATGTGCCTCTCAATGAACAACTCTTGTAGCCATTCATTATCCTCAAGCTTGTACAGCTTCATTGCATCACACCAACGAGTGACAAATTCTTCAACAGTGAAACTTTCATATATTACTTCCTTCAAAGGGTTCTTGAACTTCTTATACCTATGATACAAAACAAAGATAAAAATTAGGTGTATGGAACAACATGTTTTAAATGGGTATAAAACGAAGCTTACGGTAGGCTACTTACAAGGCACAGCTTCCAAGTCTCTCAGGGAATTTCCTAAGTATATGCCATATACACCAACGATGACGTGTATTGGGCATAATTTCAGCTAAAGGCTTCCTCATTGCAGCTGCTTGGTCAGTGAGAATAGCACCGGGCGCTCTGTTCCCCATGCAGGCTAACCACTGATGGAATATCCAACGAAAGGTGTCAGAGTCTTCATGTGAAATTAGAGCACAACCTAGTAAAATGGACTGGCCATGGTGATTTACTCCCACAAAATTGGCAAATGGTAGCTCGTACTTGTTTGTTAGATATGTGGAATCAAAACACACCACGTCTCCAAACTCCTCATAAGCCACCCGACTCCTTGCATCAACCCACAACACATCCTTCAGACGACCCTTCTTATCCAACCTATGGACATGGTAAAAGTTTTGATTATCAACCTGCATATAATCAAAGTAATCCATCATTGCCTGTGCATCTCCACTGGCCATCTTCAGGCGCCTATGCTTGTAAACCTCGTGCTGCATATCCTTCACATTCGACAAATTCTTGTTCTCCGTCCCTAAACACCCACGAATTTGCGAAACACTAACACCCTCCCCATAAAAATTAACTAACCTCTTTCGTACAGTTTAGGTCATTTTCTTCATACGATACTCTTTCACCAAATTAGCCATGCTTGGAGAAAGAATATGAGTATGTTCTAGGTGGACGGTTTTCAAAACCCATAGGCCATCACTCGAAAGACTGGCGTATATCCTAGCTAAGCAGAAACATTTCTTGGATTTCCTTTTACCACGTGCAAGCTCATCCTCACCAATGTCACCATTCACATTACCAGCAGAGCCACCAACATCCATTAACTTGGCCCTTTTCCTTGCCTCCCTCCTAGCCCTCATGTCTGGCGGGCCCCAACATTCACACTTCCATGTGATCCTGCTAATCGATTTGGAACTGTTATGAGCAGCTTGCACCCTGCTAACCCCAAATCCACACTGCTCTGCATATGTTTTGTAATACAGCTCAATGTCCTGCCAGGACTTAAAAAACCATACCGATTTTTGGAGGGTCAATAGTGGTTATCATACAGAACTCATTCGTTGACACATTAGTCTCAACGGTTTGAATTGTCTCATTTGGGGAGCAGTTCTGCACTAGACCGTTAGCCGTATCATTTCTAGTGGTCAAAGGTGCAGTGTTTTCAATGGTCTGTGTAAGGGTGATGTTCTCCAAGGACTGTGTATTCGCGTCTTGACACCCTTCCTGTTCACTGCCATCAAGACCGATTTCAATCAAGTTGCCTACTTCATCACACCCACCTCCCATTGAGCTTAATATCTGTGCACTCAAAACTTCACACCCCTCATGTTCACTGTCACTCTCATCTACACCAATTTCAATCAAATTACCCACCCCATCATCACGACCACCTCCCATTGAACTAAGGTTCTCTGAATTCAAAACACAACCTTCGTGTTGACTATATTCTACACTAACTTCCATCAAATACCCGCCTCAGCACACCCACCTACCAAATTAACATCCATGTCCATCTACAAATACCATCTAATATCAAATACTAAACATAAATTAACAAAATACATACCCAAGTATAGCAAAATGACAGCAGTAGCAGATTCATAGCAAAGGCACAAATACAAGTACAGTAAATAGCATAACTTAACAAAAATGCAGCTTTTACTGACAAAATTAAGCAACCGCAAAGGTAATTCACAAAACAAACTTTCACCAATGCCCTAATTCAACAACAGGTCACACAAATTAACAAAAACTAAACATTAAACCACAGAAATTGATGGTATAACTCCATAAAAAGTGGCGAAAGAAACAACAACAATAACACGATGGATGGGAGCTTAAATTGAGCTTAAACTACCTTAAATTCAACTTGCCACCTACGACCACCGACACCACCACGCGAGACGGCCAAAGCAGAGCAACAATTGCAGGTTCACAATTGAAGGTGTGAAGATGAAGGTGGGAGCTTCTTCAATTGAAACTCGACATAAACTCAAGTGATTGTGGTTGGAAGACTAACACCGTGACTTAACGGAATAATGACCAAGCTGTATGACGTGTAATTTTTTAGACTAAAGTTTCCAACTGGCTGCCAACTGGCATGCCACATGTTCGTGAGAAACAATCTTGTTACTCACCGTGAGTAACCTGGGCCAGCCCGATATTTTATTCGTTTCCTACCCAAAAAAATAAAATTGTTTACTTTTTACACTTATTTATTTACTTTTAGTTTGAAAACTTTTACTTCAACCTCAACTCATATGTTTTTCTTGTGGTTCATTAGTATTCATTTTTAGAGAGATATAAAAGGATATATGACTCGATTTTTATGCTCATTTCTCACTTTCAATTATTTCATTATACATATACAATAGAATTTTTTTTATTTTTCTTTATAATTTGCTTTTGTTATTGTTTTATCTACTTTGGCCCTGTTTGGGAGAAAGCTGAAAGCTGAAGCTGATTTTGACTAACTGATTTTATTAACTGATTTGACTAACTTATTGTATTAACTGATTATATAAAAGTGTTTGGTAAATAACTGATAGCTTAAAGGTGATTGAGTATGTGAAATGACCAATAAGCTAATTGTGGGGTAGGTAGTTTAGATAGGATTTTAAATTAAATGAGGTTATAAATGTCATTTCACAATAATTAATGAATAAGCTAATTGAAAAAGCTCCTAAAGTGAGCTTTTTCAAAAAGAGCTTATTTAGTGGAATAAGCTCTTTCAATAAGCTTACTACCAAACACTTGTATTAGCTTGTTTGACTAGTCAATCAGCTAAAGTTAGTCAAATAAGCTAATATACCCCCAATAAGCTTACTACCAAACAGGGTCTTTATATTTGAAAACCTTTACTATAAGCTCCATATGCTTTTTTCTTATAACTTCTCATCTTGTAAATATATGAAAGTCAATAAAATTTCCGTAGACATTAATCATAAAATCCAATTAATTTTTTGTATATCTTTGAGCTAAATTGATTTATTTTTAGTTATTTATCATTTACGTTTGAGTAATTTTAAATAACTTTAAATTGTTATATATTTACTTTTAGAGATAACTTATGTAGGAATCGAACCTACACCTCTATGCACCCGCATAGTGCTCTACCACTTGAGCTAATAGGTTTACTTTAAATTATTTTTTATTCACTTTAGATACTTTTTTATTTACTTTTTGGACACAATCTATTTTTTTTTTTTTTTTTTTTTTTTTTTATCTTCCCGGCTTTTTCAATTAGACTTGTTTCAGCAAAAACTTGATTAATACCAACTTCTCTTCCTATGGTTGTTGTAGTACCACAGTTATCACCAGTTACCATGATGCTTGTGATGCCCATACACTGGAGATATCTAAGGACATGACCAGCCTATAGCTTCACTAGATCAGTCACATTAAAAGCTCCTGCAACCTTGCCAACACACAAGTTTAAGCTAATTTTTCTGAGATATACTCCTCGACTTCATGGTTTATTGGAACATTATTATGTACCTACAGGAGCCTCTTGTTTCCAAGCAAAACTATCTTCTCACCGACCTTTCCACCAACTCCAGCTCCAAGATGCACCTCAAAATCCTTTACATCTTAAACATGGTAAGCCAATGATTCATGTTTCTTACGCTGAACTTTAGCGTGTTCGCTGTTTGCCTGCAAATCCTTTGTAGGTATATTTGGAGCATTTATCAAACAGATCAGAGCACTATATAGAAAAGCAAAATATCAGATGCAATTAAAGAAAAAACACTTTCATGAAATAAAAGTTAAAACACAAACAGATCAATCTCACTTAGTATTGCAAGGATTTCCAACCACAATAACTTTCAGAGCCACAAAACATTATAAGGGAAAAAACATAACACATTTTTTCTTTCAGAGCCACAAAACATCATAGGGGAAAAAAATCTGTCATACTCGCTCTGCATAACTCTTTCCATTTATGTCCAATAAGTCATCTTGTTCCATACCAGGCCCACAAGGCTTTGCTCCAATCAGAAAAGCCCATTTAGTATCTTGGAATACCTCATAAGGATCAATACCTCAGCAATGGGTATAATAAATCCTGAAGTTCCATATCTCTTCCTGAAGCGATTTGCAAATTGAAACGAAGGATCAAACATCATAAGCTTCTCTTTATCCATGTATCTCTCAAACTTTGCCAAATTATCCAAAATTTCAATAACATTCACTCAATCTAACATGGCTTAAACAAAATTTGTTTCATAAGCAGGAAAATTAACATTATAATTCGACCAAATTTGTTTGAAGCGAAAAGTTTATTAGCCTGATCAAACAAGAAAAATGTATCTACTTTAGGAGTGATTTCATATACTTTTAAAGGTATTTAGTTTACTTTAAGAAGAGTTTAGTTTACTTATTAAAGGCCATTGCAATTATTTTTTTCTGATTTCATCACAGCTTCAGGTGGCACCCCAGAGCTCCTAGCAGCTTCCCCATTCATACTCCTCTCTACCTGTCCTAGATTTCATAGCAATTCCATGATTTCGGAAGCATTTAGAAGGTGAATTTCATTTCTATTTACTTTTAGATATATTAGGAGTGTTTTCATATACTTTTAAAGGTATTTAGTTTACTTTAAGCAGAGTTTAGTTTACTTTTAGAAGAGTTTAGTTCACTTATTAAAGGCCATTGCAATTATTTTTTTTTTCTGATTTTATCACAGCAACAGGTGGCACCCAACAGCTCCTAGCAACTTCCCCATTCATACTCCTCCCTACCTGTCCTAGATTTCATAGCAATTTCATGATTTCGGAAGCATATAGAAGGTGAATTTCATTTCTATTTACTTTTAGATATATTAGGAGTGATTTCATATACATTTAAAGGTATTTAGTTTACTTTAAGAAGAGTTTAGTTCACTTATTAAAAGCCATTGCAATTATTATTTTTTTTCTGATTTTATCACAGCAACAGGTGACACCCAACAGCTCCTAGCAGCTTCCCCATTCACACTCCTCCCTACCTGTCCTAGATTTCGTAGCAATTCCATGATTTCGGAAGCATTTAGTAGGTGAATTTCATTTCTATTTACTTTTAGATATATTAGACTTACTTTAACTTATTTTGTATCTACTTTTATTACTTGGAAACTAATCAATCTCACTTACCCAACAATTATAGAAAAAAAGAGACAAGGTATTTCAATCTTACATTCAAGCTAAAAAATAAATTGTTCACAGTTCTAATAGAGGAATCACACAAAACCAAAAAGAATATCCAACCTCATCACCATTTAATTGTTGAAAGAGTTTCAGCATCAAATTAGATAAAAAAAAGTCATTTAAATAGCTAAATTTCACATATAACCAGATTAAATTCAATCACACAACACAATCAAACAAAACAACAGCATCAAATCGCACAATTCTCTATTATAAACATCTATTATTATTTCTTTGCAAATCAAATAGATAAAATTAATTTACAACGATTTGTTGAATTTAGACCTAATTATAGCTAAAATTACAAAAGGATTAAGAAAAGTGACAAAAATTCTAGTTATACCTTTTATGAGCTCAATTTTGCATGCTCGAGTGAAATTTTAAGTGTTTTTTGAAGATATTTGAAACAAATTCATCAAATTGAACAAAATCATCGCTATAACCATTCATAAGCTCAATAATTATAAATAAGAGTTCGAATTTCACTATAAAGAACCCTAAATTGACCAAAAAAAAAAAATTAACGATACATTGAAATTGAATTCGTGATTCAAAAAAATAAATAAATAAAAGAGAAAAACAAACATCTTACCTCAGATTTTGATCTAACCATCTGATCCTTTAGTAATGACATTTCTGTAATTTTAAAGAGTTTTTATTTAGAACATATTAAAAATTTTAGAACATAGGAAAAAATTTAGAAAATAAGCGTAAATTGACCAAAAAAAAAATTAACGATAAACCATTGAAATTGAATTCGTGATTCAAAAAAATAAATAAATAAAAGAGAAAAACAAACATCTTACCTTAGATTTTGATCTAACCATCTGATCCTTTAGTAATGACATTTCTGTAATTTTAAAGAGTTTTTATTTAGAACATATTAAAAATTTTAGAACATAGGAAAAATTTTAGAACATAAGTGTAGGGAATAATTTCAAGCGTTAATCCCCTAGCTTAAACCCCACTGTGATCATACACTAAAGTACGGTGGCGTCCAAAGGGAAAGAAGATAGAGCAAAAGAGTCGCCAACAAGTTTTTTAGAAACTTGTAAACCGTTCACAGGGTGAAGGTTACACCCCTTAACGATCCAAGAGATCGTTAACTCCATAAGGTCTTGAACCAAATAAGGGTTCGGGGATGAATGTACAAATCCAACCTAAAAGAGATTGAACCTGCCCTAATAATAGACCTCTACTTTATTCTAATCGTATTCATGTGCGCTTTTTGACTAACATACAATCAATAGGATTACCCTTAAACCTGTTTATCTATGTTGGTTGAATTTAATGCACAAATAAAACTATTATTGGCGATCACTTGAATTATAATCATATTAACCCTAAACAAGATTATTAATTATCTTACTAAGCGTGATTACAAGTACAAATTCCCTTTAAACATGCATAAAAGGTGTGATCAAGCAATAACAATAAATCAAGCAATATGATAATAATAATCATAATAATAATAATTAAAATAATCATGTTAACAATAATCATATCAACGCTAAAGCATAATAATAGCAAGATTCTAGGCATGATATTAAAAAGATTAATAACAAACCCTAGCATGTCACTAAACAATAAAAATCAAATATTTAGCCTACAGCTGGCGTTTGGCGCTGATCTGGAAATTCACGCGTTTTCTTAAAATCAGATAAAAATTGCTGTACAGGAAGATAAAATCGTATTTTTCCTCAAAAATCGTTCTCTGATTTTAATTAAAACTCTGAAAAGTCAACAAAAGTCAATTTATCAATGCTAATTGAATTAGGAATAAAAAGAACCTTCTAGAAGAATCTAGAAAACTAAAACAATTCCTAATTGCATTAGGAATGATAAATCATATTAGGCCCTCCTATAGATCATTGGGCCGTATATAAGGCTCAAACCGGGCCCAGTTTAGTAAATTGGCCATAACTTCCTCAATATTCATCGGAATTGGGCTTATAATATATCGTTGGAAAGCTCTTGTCAAGCCACATCCAACTACACTACTATTGGACCCATATCATGGACCAACCAAACTGGATTGGCTGTTTTCTTAAAATAAGTTTTCAAAAACAGAGAGAAGAGAAAAGAATTAAAACTATCCGCAACACTAGACTTTCCACACTTTCACTTCATTCGATTATGGTTCGACGCGAAAGGTACTCATCACTGGGTTTGGTTTTGGGGAGACACAAATGTGTGTCTACAGAAGCCCCCACTTTGACTAAGTTTGGAGAAACGCAAGTTTCGAAAACAAAAGTCAAAGTATCGATAGGGACGGAGAATGATTCAGAACGTTCTGCGATCCTAAATCACTCTTGTAACGCCGATACCTGCAAAACTAGCGTTAGTTAAACAGATAAAAGAGTTAAGAAACGCGTATCTTGCACCGTCGAGCACACATCTCTGAAAGTAACCGATTTGCTGCCGCATTGCCGTTGTTTTGATGACCTCCTGCCAAGAGAATGCCATCCCGCTTGAAAACCGCTACGCTTGTAAGTGCTTCCAATATTGAAGATTGCTTCGCTTGAAACGATCCTCCTCCGCTTTGATAATATTCCACGTCTAAGGGAATACTATCGAAGATTGCTTCGCTTGAAACAATCCCCTTCCGCATTGATAATATTCCACGTCCAAGGGAACACTATCGAAGATTGCTTCGCTTGAAACAATCTTCAGTTGTTTGTGACAACTCTCCACAATCTAGGGAATGTCGTCGAAGATATCCTCGCCTGAAGCCATCCTCATTTGTTGCGATAATTTTCCAAAGAAATTACCGAAGATCTCCGCCTGTCGATCTCTAAAATCTCGCTTGAACTTTGCTTCCGCTATGCCTGTACGTCGGCGCTTTTGCTGCTTTTGAACCAGTATGTCGACAATCCTCTTTTATTTGGGAATAGTTGCCAACACAACTCTTGTATGATGTATGACAATCTGATTTAGGGAAAGTTGTCAATGCCACGTAACAATCCATCCTTGGAAATGTTGCCACGATGAAGCGACAATCCGTATCTCGGAAAATTTGCCAAAATCCATTTTTGGGAAAAAGTTGCCAATGCCTCGTAACAATCTTTCATAAGAACTTTTCTGCGATCGACGATCCACATCTTGGAATATAACTCTTGAAAGCAATCCACCTTGGAATTTTGCCAATGCTATGCGACAATCCTTTTAGGAAAATATTGCCACAGTTGACAATCCGCGCCTTGGAACATTTGCAAAAAAGAGTCGACTGACAATCCTCTTCGGGAAAATTTGCCACTTACTGAAATGAATGACAATCCACATTGAGGAACTTTGCCGGAATTTATGATGAATAGAGACCTACAACAATCCTTTGGGAAATTTTGCCATAGGGAACTGGGTGTATGACAATCCAATCTTGGAAAACTTGTCAGTGATGACAATCCGAACTTGGAAAAAATTGCCAAACAGAGAAGGAGCACGACAATCCACGCTCGGAAACTTTGCCAGAGATGACAATCCGATCTTGAAAAAATTGTCGTTGCAGAAGACGCACGGCAATCCATATTTGGAAATATTATCGTTGCTTTCAAATCGATACGTTGGTGCTTGTAATGAGCTAGTGTTTTAGGCGCTTAAGCTAAGCGAGACGGTTTTTTCGTCAGGTCAATCACTTACTTCAATTGTAATCGAGCCGACTACTAATCATGTTAATTTGCTTATAGGGGCTAACTGGCGTACCAAGGAACCCGAAATTGCTGTGTGAGGTCGAAATCACCTTTCTGAGAGGCTTCGAGCTCTGTCGCTGCTGAAATATCTCTGGCACCAAGAATTGATTCTGCCGCCAGACACTGAGATCTAGCGCCAAGCGCTGAAGTCTATTTCCATACGCTAGATGTTGTCGTTGATCGAGGTTAAAAGTAGGTCGTTATGCTACCACCCTAACCAAATTAGAAATTTATAATACCTAAACTTACACTAAACTAGTTAGTGGCAAGTAAAGGGTCGAACCCAAAAGGACTAAGTGTATCAATTTGTGCTAATTAGACTACTAGGAAAGCTTGTGAGATAGAGAGAGGTTCAACTAAACACAACTAAGAACAAATAACTAAAACTAGGGAAAGTGGAATCCAATTACATCAATACATTCAATAACATCATACAATTAGATGAAAATGACCTTGATTAGGAACAATCAACACATTTAACTCACTCTCGCTCAATTAAGCATGTTAATTATCCTACTAAACTAATTCACTCTCGTGCAACTAGCCTAGTAAAGGTATGGAAGAATTTAGGGCTCTCAACCAACTCACTCTCGCAAAATCGATTGAAAGCACAATTAAGAACATAAAATCAATTAGCTAGAAAGATTCTAATCCATAAACGCATCATCCATACACAATAATCAAGAAACAATTCCATACTAATCACAATCAATCATTCAATTTATTAACATAACTTTCATCCATTTCCCTAGAACAAAATCTAAGCTAACATAATGAAGAAAGACATGGAAAACAAGGTAAAATAAGAATAAAAACAAGATTAAACAAATAAACTAATCAATCTACTCAAATCAATAAACAAAAAGCAAAAACTAAGAATTAAGCAAGAAATAAAGATGAGAGAAAGTTAGAAAATGCTCATTGAATAGATGAGAAGAAGTTCCACAAAGTTGCTTCTTCAACCTCTCAAAAACTCCATGGAAATCCAAGCTTTCTCTCTCTACACTACTCCTAAACTAACCCTAAGAGAGAGAAAATAAAGGCTAAACTAAAACTAATCTATCTAAACTAAAATGTTGATTCAAAAGTCTCCTCTTGAAAATAACCGTAAAGAGGGTATTTATAATACAAGTTAAAATAATATAAAAGAAATTAAAAAGAAATAAAAACTAAACTAAAACAATTAAAATAACTAAACTAAAAACAAAAAAAAAAAAAAACAAAACTAAAAATAAAATAAAAGAAAAGAAAAACCCAAAACCCACGAAAAACCATCAGACTCCTTTCTCCTTTCACTTTCGAATTCCCCTGCTCCAATTCAAGCACCCATTTACGCATCATCATCACCGTTCATACTCCATCATCATCAGCAATTATCACTTTGCAGCCGTTCGATTTTCATTAAAAGTCACACGCGAAGCTCGTGAAATGGTTCGGTCGAACCATGGGTTGGTGCGGCCGAACTACGGGGTTGGTTCGGTCGAACCATGGGTGTGTTCGACCACACCTCTTCAAATTACAAAACCTAAAAAGTTTCTGACTCGAACTTCGACCGAACTCCTTTGGTTTTCTCGAACTTGATTAATTGTTATTTGCTCTGATTTTGGGCGCTTGATTGAAGTGAATTGTTGCGATTTGTTGGTTGCTACTGTTGCGGTGGTTTTGGCGGCTGACGGAGTGCGAGTTGGCTGGGATTGGTGGCGAATTGCGTGGCTGAAGGTGGTTCTTGGTGTGAGGTGAGCCGGGGTTGCTGGTGGTTGTGATAGGTGGTGGTTTGGTTATAATTTTGGTGGCTGGTGAGAGTGGAATTGGACATGGGTTGCTGCGATTTTTGGTCGCTGCTGTGTCGGCTTTTATTGGTGGCTAACGGTGGTTGGAAGCGGCTGTGATTGGAGGTTGGTGGTGGCTGTAAATTGGTGTGGTGGTTGAGTTGTGGTGTAGGAGTGGTGGAGCAGGTGGTTGTTGTTGATGTGCGGTAAAGGGGGCTGAAGTGTGGGTGTGAGAAGGTGGTTGCTGGTGGCTGTTTGGTGATGTTGGTTGCGGTGCGGCTGGGTGTGGATTGGTGGTGGGTTTGGGTGGCTGCTGTGGCAGTTGGTGTTGGTGTTGGTGAATTGGGGGAAAGTAGTGGTGGAGCTGGTGGTTTGGGTGGCTGAAGGTGGTGGTGTGCGGCTGTTGGTGCGAATTGGGGGAAAGCAGTGGTGGAGCTGGTACATTTGCCTCGAACCTCGGACCTCGAACACGATTTGAACTTGAAACCCGAAACACCTACAACCAAAAACATGAGGGTATTACCACGAAATAAAATAAAATAAAATAAAGATAAAATAAAAATAACATAAAAATAACATAAAAAAATAAAATCAAAAGAAATTAAATAAAATAAAGAGAACAAACATGAAAATAAAATAAAATAAGAAAATGAGAGAAACTAGGAACTTATTAGAAAACAAGAACTAAAAACTTAAAATATAAACATAGAATATAAGATAAATTAAATAAATTAAGAAAATAAGCTAAAAACTATTAAAAACTACTAAAATACTCAAAATAAAGATAAAAGACGAGAATAAGCAAATAATAGAAATAAAGGACAAAATAGGCTAAATTATTGGAAAATAAGCCGGAAAACGACTCAATAAACACCCTAAAAGTGACATAAAAGTCACTTATCAGTCGTCCGACGCTGGAGTAGGGTCTTCCCTATTCTGCTTCACTTGTATTTATTTTTTACTATAGAACTTTGCCAATTTCTTTAACTATCTTAGGGTTGACCTAAGGTTTAGCATTGGTTGACTTATTGACACAACTCAAGGCATAAACTTGACTCACTGTGATTGACTCGAGGTTGACACTACTTAAAGTGAAATGACACGTGTTACTCATGACCTGTGTGTGCATAGTGTTGATTGTGCGACTCGAAAATGCAAAAAAGCAAAAATTTTCCGTCATTTTTGTGGAGGGTACCGACTTTCTCCCGAAAAAGAAAGACGCGAAAAAAGAAACGAAGTTTTTGAAGGTGCATGTTGAATGAGTTAGTCAAATGTTGTTTGATACTATCTCTCAAGGTGCAAGGATTAATCCATCCTAGGCTATCTCAATGGTTGACTCAATGATGAAAGTATTTGGGTAACTTAGGCACGGAGGCTAAGCACTTCATACTTCGTGATGCAATGACAATTATGATTTGATGAGTGATGTTGGACATTTTGACATGACAAGGCATGCTTCAATGTTATGTTAAGATTTCATGACAAAGGGTTCTTAAGGGAAAAACTATTTGGTCATGTATCTGTGCAGTGTGTGAAAGTGACACTAAAGTTAGGCCGCAAGGGCTAAGTGTGTGGAAAGATATTATTTTTTTAAAAGAGTCAAATGGTGGTGACTCTTAGGGTAGGTAAGCTAATGATGTAGGGATCAAGCCCCCAAGTCTAGCTCTAAGTAAATAGGAATGAGCATAGGGAATCCCTTGATATGATCATGGTGTGAGTGTGTGAATGTGAATATGAATGCATGTTTATTACGGCCGCACCTCGATGTGAGGTTGCCTACGTATCCGTTAGGAATCAGGCTGAACGTAGCTCTAGCCGAACCTCGCACAAGTGTGTGTATACCTCAAAAAGGTCTTTTTAAGGGTTGTAACGTGGTTAAGCTAAAGGTTTGAGAAGAAGGGGATAAAGGCTCAAGACCCTAGATAAGCCCCCAAGGTGTGCAACTTGCCTTTTGAATATTTGTAATTTTATGCTTGAGGCTTGCTTCTCTTTTTTTGCTTTAGCATTTATTTTTATTTTTATAAGTGTGGGCAATGCCGATCATGCGGTTTATCACTCACTTGGCATTCATGTTTCTCAAGCACGGTACCGAGCACTCGATAAGAGACGCAATCTGAGACGTGTTCTTATTAAAGACATGTTCATATCAAAGACATTGGAACACTTGCCCTTTTGTACACTTTTATTTATTTTTTTTTGTTATTGCTTTCTATTTATTTTGATCTTTTGAAATCACTCAAGCTTTTTAGAATTGCATAAGTTGCACACCATCCCATCCCAAGGTTAGGTAGATGTAGGTTGAAGAAAGAAAGGTTTATCGTTAGACGAGGCTAAAAGTGGTTTATGAAGAAAGGATTGTAAATTAGAAAGGTAAAAGGTAATATGATGTGGCTAGAAGGGGTGCCTCAAATCATCGATATAACTTGTGCTCAGTTTGACATGGATTTTTTTTTTTTTTAAAAATGCAATATAATGAAATGATCATATGCAAGAAAATAAATGCTCAATTTAATTAAAAAGGGGAAAAGAAATAATCTACAAAATTAATCTAAAAGAAAAGAAAGGTGTCTATGCTAGACTTATTGGGGAGAGGGTAAATAAAGAAAAAGAAAAAGGATGTCATGAAATCTCATCGTTGAAGCTCGCCTCTTGTCTTGTGTCATTCGCTTCATCATCACCCAGTCTTCTCGCTAGCTAGAGGCAATGGGATCTTGTTTGCTTCTATAAGATCTTGAATGAGATTTTGAAACCTGTAGCATTCATCAGTGGTATAACCAGTTCCTCGATGGTACTTGCAATAGGATTTGGGATTCCATCTCGAAGATCGATTTTCTGGTGTTGGATCCTCGGTAGGGCCAATAGGTTTGATTAATTCTCGATCGTAGAGACGGACGAAAGCAGCATCGTAGGTTATTCCAATGGGTGTGAGTTCTCTCCTGGGTTTCCTTTTAGATTCTTGATTGTCCATGGCTAAGACACCATCATGGTCAAAGGTACTAACATTATTACTAGAGTGGGCGTTTTCGGAAGAAGAAGGATTGTCGTTCTTCTTTCCTTTCCAACCATTGTGGTTACTATTGTTAAAAGCTTTTTGCTTTGCGAGGTCATCTTTGATTTCAATTCCGATGTCATAAACGACCTTGAAAGTATTCAAATTGTGTTGATATTTTAAATGCTTCGAATACTTCTCTTGGAGATTCTTGATAAACGTCCTCACAGATTCTTTTTCAGTGGGCACCTCAATCATCTTAGCGGAAGTTTCCCTCCACTTATTGAAGAAAGAAGTAAAGCCTTCGTTCTCTTTTTGTCTTAGCATCTCAAGTTGTCTATGGTCGGTTTCAACTTGAATATTGCACTTGTACCTATCAACGAAAGCGTTTACTATCGATTCCCAGGTAGAGGTTTTCTCTTTGTCAAGGGAGAAGAACCATTGTTGGCAAACGGTTTCAAGAGATAGTGAGAACAAAGAGGGGAAAACCTTCTTATCGATACCCTTAATGTTCATTATAGTTTCGAAAGCTCTTAGATGGAAGTAAGGGTTATCCGTTGCCTTGAATTTTGGGATGTCAGTGGCATTGAACTTATGAGGAAGAAGTTCCTTGTCCAGCGAGACCCCTTGTGAACTCATGCCCTGAAATTTATAGTCACTAGATAGTTTTCTCAAACTTTCTTGCATGAGGTTCATTTGTTGTTGCTTCACAGGGTCATCAATTTTGAGGGTTAAAGCCTTTAACACCTCAGTCACGTCATTCAATTGATTCCTAAGTTCATTGACCTCTTCTTGACTTGCCATTATCTTTTTAGCCTTCCTCTTTTGACGAATTGGTTTATCAAAAAGTGAGACTTGAATAAAGAGGTTGTCCTTGATTAATCGCCCTTCTCTCCTCGACCAAGTACTGTGGAAAAGGAATTTGGGGAAATCTATTGTTAATTATTTGACTCGAACTTTACTCAACATGCAATGGATGGAGGAAGTAAAGAAAGATGGAATAGAATGTGAAGGAAAAATGATGTGGATGGAAGGATATGAAGAACTAGGAATAGAATGTACCCCCAACTCAAATGACGGAAAAGACCGACTCATGCGTGAACCTAAGACATGGTCATGGTGACATATACTCGAAGTGTGTGCTAAGACTAGTGAGTGTAGGTGATATGTTAAGACTCGTGTCATGACCATGTGGCTAGACTATGTGATTAGACTCAATTAATGACTTGACAAGGTATTATTGACAGTAAATTTTAACCGAATTAATTAGCAAACTGGTTAATTAGACACTAGGTGATGACTCGATCAATAATCCGAACTGTCGGCAAAACGACAGGACTGGCGTCGCACTGTGTAGTGTAGCGCCAGACGACAGAGTTGTCGCCAGACGCCACACTCCACAGAGTGGCGTTACAGTCCAGACTTTGGCGCCAATGCTGGAGCTTCAATCCGAGACTGTTTTCGGTGTTATTAATCAACAGGGGTATGCCTAAAGTCGTACTAGGTCAATTCTGATTAAAATATTAGACTTTATTTACTCAAATTAATTAATTAGGCAAAGTTCTTTAAGTCATTAATTTATTAAATCTCAACACAAGTCAAACAAACGATTAAGAAATCATAGTATATGCACAACAAATAATGCACAATTAATCAAGTAGGCACAATATGATGCATTGAGTTTGCAACCTAACCATGGCTCTAGTTCTCTAAAGTTCGGGATATGGTTTAGTCAATAGAGGGTCCATGGTTAATTGTCCGGATGCACCGCGCGGAAGCCTAACCGTTAAGGGTTGGCGCGAGTGGATGGGACACCGCGAGTTTTAGAAAAACTCGCTTCCATGGTTTGGTGAATTCAACATTCTCGGATGTACCCTTTGTTGCTCAGAGCGTTCAATCAGGTAGATGGAGCATGAATTCCCAGAGGGTTATGTCCATATGTAGAACACATATGGGTTTCAGAAAAGTGAGAAAAAATTCAATCAGAAAGTAGGATCGAGCAAACAATACGAAAAACTGGTCGAAATTAGAACGCGTATTTCTGGCTCGGTATTGGAAGAATTTGGCGCCAGCAAACAGAGCTTGGCGCCAAGTTTTAGATGTAGCGCCTGGCGCCAATGCTGGCTTCTGGCACTATAGTTAAAATTCTGGCGCCAATGCTCTGGTCGCTGACGCTAACTCCTACATGCCTCAGCAGCTTTCTGTGCTCGATAAAATTTTCCAGTTTCGCGCAGTGTCAATTCGGTCCTAGTTGTGAAAGATATTCCTCAAATTTCCTACGTGTAAAATGTTTTAACTCATTACGGATGGTCTTTCCAATGAGATTTTTTTTTTTATGCATATGACTATAATGTTAATCAAAATTACGCACATGAAGTACTTAGAACGTTTCGAGTCTCATCCACTCGTTCTAAATCATTGCCGAAACAAATTCAGGAATTAAAATAGAAATCCTCCCCAGTGGAGTCGCCAAAAACTTTAGGGAATAATTTCAAGCGTTAATCCCCTAGCTTGAACCCCACTGTGATCATACACTAAAGTACGGTGGCGTCCAAAGGGAAAGAAGATAGAGCAAAAGAGTCGCCAACAAGTTTTTTAGGAACTTGTAAACCGTTCACAGGGTGAAGGTTACACCCCTTAACGATCCAAGAGATCGTTAACTCCATAAGGTCTTGAACCAAATAAGGGTTCGGGGATGAAGGTACAAATCCAACCTAAAAGAGATTGAACCTGCTCTAATAATAGGTCTCTACTTTATTCTGATCGTATTCATGTGCGCTTTTTGACTAACATACAATCAATAGGATTAACCTTAAACCTGTTTATCTATGTTGGTTGAATTTAATGCACAAATAAACCTATTATTGGCGATCACTTGAATTATAATCATATTAACCCTAAACAAGATTATTAATTATCTTACTAAGCGTGATTACAAGTACAAATTCCCTTTAAACATACGTAAAAGGTGTGATCAAGCAATAACAATAAATCAAGCAATATGATAATAATAATCATAATAATAATAATTAAAATAATCATGTTAACAATAATCATATCAACGCTAAAGCATAATGATAGCAAGATCCTAGGCATGATACTAAAAAGATTAATAACAAACCCTAGCATGTCACTAAACAATAAAAATCAAATATTTAGCCCTAACATGATACTGACATGAATATTAGAAAGAAAATAGGAAGCATCACAGAAATCATAATTGACATTATATTCTTTACCCTAAACATGATACTAGAAAGCAATAAAACATCCTAACATGATACTAGGAATCAAAATAACAATCTAAGCATGATTTCTATATCATAATATCAATAAAACAATTAAAGCACTTACTTGGATGCCTCGTATCTCTTTCTAATAACAAAATACACACGTTAGTAACTTCAAGGAAAATAATAAAAAACAAACAATTAAATTAAATAATTGAAAGAGAGATTTGGGAACAAACCCTCAGAAATTAAAACCTTTCACGTCTATGGCGAAGGCAACTTCGAACTATGCTAGGTATGTCTAGTGCTAATGTATGAGGAATTGTGTTTGTAAAAGGCTAGGTTAGAAAGATGGAGAGAATCAAGAAATTCTTGATGAAAGTTGATGAGAATTGGTGATTGTAGGTAAAAATTGATGATTGTTGATGAAAACTACTTCTCAAAAACGGAGTTTTTAATACGTTATTTATAGAAAAATCAGCCAAAAAAGATAAAATATCAAAACAGAGTTTTGGCGCACCTAAAACTAAACCAGCGCCAACGCTGGCTATTGGCGCCAGGCGCCAACATTAGCGCCAGACGCCAATGCTAGCGCCAAGCGCTACAGCTGGCGTTTGGCGCTCATCTGGAAATTCACGCGTTTTCGTAAAATTAGATAAAAATTGCAGTACAGGAAGATAAAATCGCATTTTTCCTCAAAAATCGTTCTTTGATTTTAATTAAAACTCTGAAAAGTCAACAAAAGTCAATTTATCAATGCTAATTGAATTAGGAATGAAAAGAACCTTCTAGAAGAATCTAGAAGACTAAAACAATTCCTAATTGCATTAGGAATGATAAATCATATTAGGCCCTCCTATAGATCATTGGGCCGTATATAAGGCTCAAACCGGGCCTAGTTTAGTAAATTGGCCATAACTTCCTCAATATTCATCGGAATTGGGCTTATAATATATCGTTGGAAAGCTCTTGTCAAGCCCCATTCAACTACACTACTATTGGACCCATATCATGGACCAACCAAACTGGATTGGCTGTTTTCTTAAAATAAGTTTTCAAAAACAGAGAGAAGAGAAAAGAATTAAAACTATTCGCAACACTAGACTTTCCACACTTTCACTTCATTCGATTATGGTTCGACGCGAAAGGTACTCATCACTGGGTTTGGTTTTGGGGAGACACAAATGGGTGTCTACAATAAGCTGAAAAAATTTAGAATATAAGCAGAAAAAATTTAGAACATAGAAAAAAAATTAGAACATAAGCAAAAATTTAGAACATAAGCAAACAAAAATTTAGAACATAAGTTGAAAAAATAATTTGATTTATTTTTCATGTTTTACACTTAAGTTATTATGGTTTACTTTCGAAAGGTAACCTATGTACGAATCGAACCTACATCCTCTATGCATTTGCATAGTGCTCTACCAATTGAGCTAAAAGGTTTTAGCATATGTTTTTTTTTCCCATATACCTACGCCTTTTTATATGTTCTAAATTATTTTTCCTATCATCTATTTCATCCATTACTTTAAATTTTTCCGTCTATGCTTTGAATTTTTCGTATATTTCTGAAAATTTTCACCCTATATTCTAAATTTTTTCTATCTATAATCTTAAAATTTCTCACTTCTAAATTTTTTCACCCTATGTTCTAAACTTTTTTCCCTATGTTCTAAATTTTTTCACCCTATGTTCTAAACTTTTTTTCCTATGTTCTAAATTTTTTCACCCTATGTTTTAAACTTTTTTCCCTAAGTTCTAAAGTTTTTCACCCTATGTTCTAAACTTTTTTCCTATGTTCTAAACTTTTTCCCTATGTTCTTAACTTTTTTCCTATGTACTAAATTTTTTCACCTTATATTCTAAACTTTTTTCCTATGTTCTAAACTTTTTGACTATGTTCTGAACCTTATTTTTTCCATCTATTTTTTAAATTTTCGGTCTAAGCTCTAAATATATGTTCTAAATTATTTTCATATGTTCTAAACTTTTTCACCCTATGTTTTAAATTTTCATTTATGTTCTAAATTATTTTTCCTATGTTCTACACCTTTTCTTAAGTTCTAAATTTGTTTCCCTAAGTTCTTGATTTTTTAATTTTTTTTCTACTTATGTTATAATATTTTTTCCCTATGTTCTTAAATTTTATGCTTATGTTCTAAATTTTTTCTTATTCTCTAATACAATCTACTTTTTTTACAATTTTTTTTTATATTAGAAAAAAATTGCATTTCAAGTAACATAATGAAAACAAAAAATAAGCCAAAAACAATGATAAGAAGCGACTATCGAAGTTCAAATTGAAAAAAACAGTGTGTAATTTAGAACATAAATATGTAATAATTTGTCAAAGAAAAATACATGTAATTTAGAAAATTAATGTGAATATGTCAATGATTAAACACCCAATATGACAAACATTCCCCCAATTTATGAAGAAGGCAAGAAGCCCATACATAACAATACATAAGCTGGCCTACATGTATACCAAATAAAAGGTAGTTAGATTTTAATAAATCAATTCAATCTCTGTGAAAAGGTTAAAAGATGGCCTTTTTGAGTTTTTGCTCTCTAGTATTCTCTATTGATCTAAAACAACCTTAGCAATTCTACCTTAAGTTCCCATTCCCCTTCTTTATATACTCCACTAATTAATGAAGTAAGGATGATTAGACTATGTGAATTAAGGATTAGCATAAAATTTTCATATCGTACTAACTAAGATTGTATAGGCTCTTCCAAAGAGTTTTCCTCACATCATTTCAAATAGCACACTCAACCTTTACTACATACTCCCTCTCTTATCCTACACTGCATCTCCAATCCACACCCCTCACTAGCCTACCCCTATTGCTCCTTCACGCAAAACCCTCCACCTCTACCAAACTACCAACATCACCATCCTTCTCATTCCTCTGCCACCAATCACAGCCCACAACCACCACAAAATTCACACCACCATAGCAGCCGCAAAACAACAATAATTCCCACACAACAACGACACCATCAATAAAACAAATCACACATAAATCGCCCGAAAAAACCGCACATAAATCGCCGAAAAAAAAAAATCTCACAAAAATCAAACCATAAAAAACAAACAAATCGAAAATAAAAAACGAAGAAATCTAAAAAATGTAGACAAAAACAATGATTTCTGACTAAATCAAAGGAATATCTAACGAAATCGAAGGAATATGTACCTGCATTTGAAAATTGCGAAATCTAGGGTTTTATTGCAAAAATTTGTACTTTTCTTGAATAATTTGACTTGTTTTTATGATCCTTGTTGTTGAATTAATGCCAAAAATTGAAGGAAAAAAGTTGAAAATCTTTCAAATTGCAGCTTCATATGGTGATTTTTGGGAGTTTGAAGAGAGAGAAAGTCATGAACGTTAATCTAACAGAAAAAACTGGGTTGCTTTTTTTTTTTTTTTTTGAAATATTAAATTGGTTTATATTTTGTCTTAATCCTGACCGCTCATCTCAATATAATCCTACGATTGATTTTGGTTCTTATATAACTAGGGTTCTTATATAAGGAGGGGTTCTTACCGGATCCCTCCCCTATATATATAATAACTAATATATAAAGCTAAACTTTTAGCCAGGATACGAGACATCGACACTTGGCGTCCCAATTTTTTCGCCAAGTGTCACGCCACGTAGGCGACAATTAAATATTAAAAGTAAACGTAGGATTTATTAGAATATATTGTTTATAAAATAGGATAAAAAAAAAAGTTGGATAGATTCCGCAGAATAAAAAAGTTGTTTAAGAGTTTTACTTTCAATAAAATTTGGATAGATTAATAGGATAAAAAGTTATTTTAGAGTTTTGTTTTCAATAAAACTTTTGGTTTAGAATTTTATTTTCAAAAAAATACCAATATTCTGTTAGTAAATAAGCAAATATAAAACGATAAATACTTATCTCAACGTTGTGTAGACCAAATTGATAATTGTCGCGTCGTGGAGAACCACTGACCTAAAAGACGATTCCGCGCTACCTCCCGGTGCAGTAGACTAGAAGCGGCCGCCCTCCCGGATAAGCACGGCGCCAGAATTTGTGTGCACTCACAAACCCGACTGGAACTCAAAATACTTGCTCTAAATCAAAGGAGTATTTTTTAAAAAGAATAAGAGAATGTTTGATTTTTTGTGTGTATCTTATGGAACCTGATATGTCCATTTTATATAGTGTTTTATCCCCGTCCCTTGGTCGTTATTAGTAGTGTTTTTGGCTCTTTCGGGCCACTTTTATTACTAATTTGTGTGTTCTAGTGTTTTCGTAGTCTTAGTTGTATTTTACAGGAAATTGAACTCTTGGATCATTTTTCCGGGCTTTATTAGATCGACTACGGAAGCTAGAAGGACACGACCACTTTTGGAGCCCAAGACCGGTGAGAGCCGGTGATTAAGGGCTCGGTAATCGGGATACCGAGGTATATGGACCGGGTGATCAAGACCCTAAGTGGATATCCGGATTGGGCCGAAGAAATAAGCCCAATCGAAGCTCCGAGCCTCGAGGTGAAGCAAGGGCCCGATCGGGCAGCTTAGCTCGATCGGGAAAGGCGCGCAAGAGTGTGCTGGTGCGTGGCCAAAGGCGCGCCCGATCGGGTGAGCTGCTAGCTCGATCGGGCGCGGCTGTGAGAAGAGCAGTGCGAGAAAAAGGCGCGCCCGATCGGGCGGCCTCTAGCCCGATCGGGCGCGTGTTTCTGGAAGAACTCTTTTGTCGAGCGATTAGTTTCTAATTAGGAAGTTGTTTTAGTTTTGTTTAAGTATGTTTGAGGACGATTAATTTGACTTACCCTTCTTTCTTAGACTTTCTCTCTCTACTTAGTATTCTCTCTCTCTTAAACTCTCTCTAAACCTTTGTTCTTAATTCCAGATTTATTTTGGTAACGATTTCTCTTCCTTTAATCTTAGTTATTTACTTTATTCCTTTCATCATGATTTATTTTATTACTTTGATTAGTTTAGTTTTTATCATGTGTGAGTAGTTTAATTTCTAGGGTTTATGGGGATCTAATAAATAATATGAAGGGGTAAATTATTGTTGTTCATTATCAATGCTAGATTAATTTCCTATTGATTGATTTAATGCTCTTTGACTAGATTAGGCCTATCTTTTATGCATGAGTTTGACAATATTGATTCAAGAATCGAGAGATGAGAATTAATGTTTAGGTCTAGTTTCAATAGGCAAGTTAATTTATAAATGGTTAAGTCAAGATTCGAGAGATGAGATTTAATACCGGTAAATTAATTGTGTGATTGTAATACGTAGCGAGTGCCCTTTACAATCTGGTTAATTGATGCATTGATGATTGACTATTATTGATTATTGGTATTGCATGATAATTTCTTATTGGATTGTTTTAATGTTTTACAATTGCGGCTTGTAAAAGTATAGCAATATTAAATTGATGAATCGAGCAGATGTTAATTTGATATTAAAGGCTATTTTCAATAAGAACTTAGATCTAGTAAATTGCGAGAGCCTGTTAGATCTATGTTGATTAGTAAATTGCGAGAGCCTGTTAATCATGTTATTTATGCAATGTCAATGATTGATTACTATGTTTTACCCTGGAGTATTATTTATTGGTGAACCTATGCCCTAGATCCTTTCATATATTGTTATCTTCTTATTCTCAACCTTAGTAGTTTAGTTTCTTACTTAATTATAAATATTGGTTACTTAAATAATTTAGATTATAATAATAAATTAGGACTAAAAAGACTTGTTTCCCCGTGGAGTTCGACCCTACTTCCCTATCTACTTTAGTTAGAGATTTAGGTATTTATTTTTGATTAGGGGATACGACTTTACCCTGTCAAAATTTGGCGCCGTTGCCAGGGAAACGGTTTTATTTTTATTTCTGATTGATTTTGTAGTCTAGATTATTTCCCTTTTTGTCTCAGAGAGCGTTAGTTCTCAGAGACAAATCTCATATTTGCTTCTAGTTTTTGTTTATGCCCAGGTGTTCCAGATCAGGTTATATCCCATTCGATCCTGAGATCGAACGTTCCTTCCATAGACAGAAAAACTTCTACAAGCAAATCCTGGCGGATTCTGGTGATAATAACAATAATCACCGCGATCCTCCAACTGATTCTAGCGATTTAGAGGCATCATCAGACGCAGAATCAGAGATGACGGCTCCAAAGAAGCTTAGTGATTATTCACAACCAAAGCTTACGGATTTTCCACATCTCACCCCTAATCTGGCCCTTGATGGGGTTCAATTCGAAATCAAACCTCAATTTATAACGATGATAGAGAGGAAGCAATTCAGTGGAGCCAAGGGTGAAGACCCGAATCTTCACATTGCCGACTATTGTCAATATTGTAACACCATCAGGCAAGCTGGGGTCACTCAAGACCAAATCAGGGAGATTCTCTTTCCCTTCTCTTTAACTGGAAAAGCTAAATTGTGGTTTAATGGCTTAAATAGAACTACACTTGGTATAACTGACTGGGAAACTCTTGTTTTAAATTTCTATAACAAGTATTATCCTGCAGAGAGAACAGCAGTACTACGGAGTGCGGTTCAGAACTTTGCCCAAGAAGCCGATGAGTCTTTATATGAGGCTTGGGAGAGGTTCAAGGACTTACAAAGAGAATGCCCTCACCATAATTTAGCACAATGGCAGTTAATCCAAGCCTTTTATAACGGCATTGGAAATTCCTCTAGAATAATCTTAGACTCTGCAGCTAGTGGGAGATTTATGAATCTTAATGTTGATGATGCAGGTCAGGTTATTGAAGATATGGCGATACACAATTCCCAATATGGGAATCCCAGAGGATTTGCTAACAAGGGGAAGCATAGTGTCGACTCTGTATCCTTTTTGCAAGCTCAACTGACCTCTATTTGCCAAAAATTAGATAATCTGAGTACTGCTAATGTAGTCAATGTTTCTGCAATTAATAATAATTCTAATGAGGCTTTCTATGAAAATTGTGGTATTGTAGGCCACTAAGAGCAGGATTGCAGGAGTTCCGTGGAGCAAGTTAATGCCTTCCAAGCTTATAGGCAGAATAACCCATACTCCAACACTTACAATCCTGGGTATCGGAATCATCCATACCTTTCCTACCGGAGCACTAATGTTCAAAATCCACCACCACAAGAACTACAGGCGCCACAGCAACAGCAGTAGAAATATTATCATCCCAATGCTAGCCAGAAGAATCAACCACAACAACCCCCCTCATCTTCCGACCCTTCTCTGGCGGAAATTAGAGCAATGTTGGTCAATATGCAAAAGCACATGGAGAGCAGAGATGCGACAATTGATCAAATTCTAGCGCATAATAAAACTGTAGATAATCAAATTGCGCAACTCTCCGCCACTCTACAAGCCCGCCAACAGGGAGCCCTGCCGGCACAGCCGACTAGGCCTACGGATCAAGCATTTTCAATTACTCTAAGGAGTGGTTCAAACTATGAAGGGCCCTCTATGCCCAGAGTTGATGAACCTGTTTTATCAAATAATGCTAATCTTGATTCCATTAAACCAAACAATGTAGTTGATAGCCCTGCAAGGCTAAAAGATAATACTAACATATCTAATTCTACATTGCAGGGTACAACTCCAGAGAAGGTGGCTACTCCAGACAAGAATAAGAATGCTCCAAAGCCAATCATTAAACTTCCTTTCCCCAATCGTCAATTGAAGACAAACTTGGATAAACAGTTTGGTAAGTTCCTGGAGGTGGTTAAAGATTTGAAGGTAACAGTTCCCTTTACTGAATTGATCACACAAATCCTCTCAAATGCAAAATTTATGAAAGAAATTTTGACGAGAAAAAGGTCTATTAGTGAGGTAGAGACAGTAGCTTTCACTGTAGAGTGTAGTGCCGTACTTCAAAATAAGTCTCCACCTAAATTAAAAGATCCGGCTTGTTTTTCTATCCCTTGTCATATTGGCAATCTCTTGATTGATAATGCATTATGTGATTTGGGTGCTAGTGTTAGCGTCATGCCATTATCTGTGTGTTCCAAGTTGAATATGGGTAAGTTAAAAGCTACCAATATAACTCTACAAATGGCCGACCGTTCTTTCAAATACCCCTTAGGTGTTTTAGAGGATGTCCCCGTTAGAGTAGGTAAATTTTATATACCTGTGGATTTTGTTGTTCTTGATATGGCTGAGGATATGCAAACCCCAATTATTTTGGGTAGACCATTCCTTAACACTGCAAGAGCAGTCATAGATGTAAGAAGTGGTAAGTTAACACTATCAGTAGGGGATGATAAAATGGTTTTTAATCTGAATAATGCTCCTAAATGCTCCATGACTGAGGAGAAATGTTTCAGTGTTAATGTGGTTGTAAATTATTCTAACAAGCCCCAAGCTCTTGAAAAAGATCCCTTGGAGGCGGTATCTTGTGTTGCATCCTTTTCAGGCGAGATAGAAAAATGGCAGAAGGAAGTCGATGCAATAGAAAGAGCACTCTACAATGTTGGTCTTGGTTTCGAGGATGAACAAGTGGAACCGATCGAGCAAGTTGTGCGAATCGAGCCTACGGTAAGTGTTCCGCCAGATCGAGTTGCAAGTGTTGAACGCAATGAAAATTTGAAGCAACATTCGATCGAAGAAGGGTTTTTAGTGCGTAGCATTGAAGATCCCCCAGTCCAAGTCAAGGAGGATCCACCAGATAAGGCGACTTGGCGTCCCACAGGTTACGTCAGGAAGCCGCATCGTAGCCTAAACATCGCTAGAACGGGTGAGAAACCATCCGATCAAGCGTTAGGCCAAGGGTCCTAGCAATTGTACTTGGTAAGAGGGTCGTGCGAGACCTAGAAAAACCAGCGCTTTGCGGGAGGCAACCCGTATTTCATGCTTTCTAAGGTAGTTTTTCCCTTTTATTTATTTTCTTTTTGAGAGGCGAGGAGAGTGTAATTTTACCGTTTATAAGTGTTTTTGTACAGGTATAGGTTAAAGAGATCGAAAGACTTAGAAAAAAATTTGAAGACGAAGAAGAGCTAAGAAAACGACTGGGCACGGGCCTGATCGGGCGAGGCTTGCCCGATCGGGCGCGCAAGAGAAAGTTTTATCCAGCCTTTAATTCGCCCGATCGGGCGCGAGAGGAGAGCTGGAAACGAGCTTTTTTTCGCCCGATCGGGCGTGCAAGTTCAGTCACAAACTCGAGCAAATCTCGCCCGATCGGGCGCAAATCGAGTGAAGGAAAAGATATGTCGGGCGAAGCACGCCCGATCGGGCGAACCATAGGGCAAATTTTTCGTTCGTGTTCGCGCCCGATCGGGCGCGCAACTGAGATTCCGGAATAACAATTATCCGCCCGATCGGGCGAGGCTTGACCGATCGGGCGCCCTAATTTTGGTCGTCCCCTATATTTTTCTTCTCCTTTCTTTCCTCATTTCCTCCTTACTTCATCTTCTTCTACTTTACTTTCTCTCTCTAAAACCTCCATCTTTATACCTTCAAACCACTTATTCTTCAAGATCCTCTTCAATTCTTCCATCAAAACTCAAAATGTTTTACATATTTCTAATCCTTTCATCTTTCTCTGCAATCTAAACCCAATTTCTACCATTCTCTCTCAACTTTTTCTAAAACCTAAGAGAGAGAAACCACTCAATTCCTATTCTTTACACCATCAATGGCTTTCAAGAGGTCAAGAACGGTGAGGGGCGAAGGCTCAAGGAACCAAGAGGCGAGAATTGACCCGGACTTACAAATTCCGGGATGGGAGAGGGTGGTGATCACCACCCAAGAGCAAAAACAGAGGATGCTTAACCTCATTACGAGGCAGGTAATTCCCACTCGTTTCATTCATCACCCTACTCTTATTAGACTAGGTATTGATAAGCATGTAGAAAAATTATTTAAAGGAGTTGGCATGGGCGGTTTCTTTGACTTGCATTACGATACTTATGATTATTTAACCTTAGAATTCGTTTCTAGTTTTAATGTCATAAAATCAAATGCCTTAATTTCTCATGTTCAATTTCGGTTATTCAATAATGATATTAGATTGACTTTGAAAGAGTTTGGTAAAATTTTTGAGTTGAAATCGGATAGGCCTCTTGAACCACCCCAAGACAACATTGCCGTTGTCTATCAATCCCTTACGGGGGATCCTAACTTGAACCTCCAACATGCTAAAGGTACTTGGATACAACAACCCGTGCCAAAGATTTGGCAACGGTTTGTTGGCCTTACCATTTTTGGTAGGCATGAACCCGCCAATGTTAGGCGGGATGAGCTTGAATTACTAGGCTCATACATGGTCCCTAGGAGTGAAAAGCTCAATATAGTCCACAAAATGGCCAACCACTTCCAACGGGTGGCCAATGCGGCCGAGGCGGGTAGGTCTAGGGTACCCATTTACTTTGGTGGCCTAGTTACACATATAACGGTCAAACACCTTAGCTTTGTCCCTAACGATGATGGTAAGGTAGTTGGCCCAAATCTTATGGACCTACCCTATCTAGGTAGCCTTAATTGGGTTAATGTCATAGGAGGGGATACTTGGTGGGTGATTCAACGAGAATCGGGTAGGAGGGATAATGCTTTCACTTTACCCCACCCCACCTTGACCAAATTTGAGAAGGGGAAGCCTTCTTACACTTTTGCGCTTGACGGTCAAGGTGAGGTGCAACCACCTCACCCTTCACCCCAACCCCATCAATCACCAATTGACCACTCACCTCCTCACCATTCACCACACTATCCACCACCTCAACCCTTCACATACGATATCCCCACTTCCTCTACCAACTACAACATAGACCCTAACGTCCCTTATGATTTCTCGGCTTTTAGGAGCCAATTGGATAGGATTGAGACGGGGAAAGGGAGAGTTGAGGGTTTGGTTAGGGATTTGGATGCTAGAGTAGGGTCTCTAGATAGAAGGGTAGGCCATGTGGAGAGGAACCTAGGAAGGGGTTTATACCCCATGTATGATGACTACGCCCGTCGGGGGGCTATTCCCCCCGATTCACTTGTCCCTGATTGGTTCCAATATCCGCAGGGTGGATATACGAACCCAAGTGCCTTTGGTACCTACGTCGACTACTCATCGGTCCATGGTTATGGGACCGATGTACCTTTTGGTGGGCTTGGGGGGAATATGGACCCTAACTACTTTGCAGGTGGTTCGGGGTATGGAGGTGGTGGCTCTAGCCATGGAGGAGCCGGTTCTAGCCACGACGGGGGCTATTCGAGGATGGATGAGGATGAGGAGTAGGCTACTCTCCCAAGTCAATGAGGGCATTGCTTGATTTGGCTTGGGGGGGTGTTCTTTCACTTGGTAATTCTCTTTCTTTTCCCTCTTTATTTGCTTTCTAGTATAGTTTTTATTTGCTTTCCTAGTGTAGTTTTTATTGCTTTCTTATATATGAAAAATACAAAAAAAATTGAAAAATTAAAAAATTCAAAAATACGTTCCAATGAACTGTAAATCATGCTTCCCTGTGCCCCGTACTTGAGAAAAATTGTTTTGATTCTTGGTTATTGATAATGAGCATTGTGGATTTGTTGGTCATGATTTGAAGTTTAATTGTTTGGATTCCTAAACATGCGTCAATTTTGCCCAACTACTTGTGAATATAGTGCTTGACTAGTTGATTTGGTTAAGAAATGTGTGATAGTTCCATAATTCCTGGTATGTCAATGAATTTGAGTATTGATTTGCAACTATGAGTAGTGTTTCATGACTTATTATTATGCACATGAGGAGGACGAAGGCGTTCATTCTTTTAGGTAGCCTTCAGAGTATTAGATACATTTGTTCCCTTCTTGTTACCCATGTTGTTGCTTGTGCCCTTTTTTTGTTTATTTAGCCACATTACAAGCCTATATGAGCCCCATTGGTTACTAGTCCCAAGCTTGGCTTGGGGGAGCTATTAGTTGGTGAGGTGAGGGAGTTGTGGTGTGCATATTATTTGCACAATGTGGGAATAAAAGAAGAGTTATTGTTCTTTGATTTTTGATTGGAAATATTGATGTTGTGTTTCAAAGTTGAAATTTCCAATATGAGTTAAAAAGAAAAAAAAAGAGCAAAAGAAAAAATGTTTGATGTTCAAATGTTCTAAGTGAAGGTTAATCAAAAGAAAAGAAAGAAAAAGAATAAGTGGTTCAAAGTTTGTTTCAATTCACTCTACTCCATATTATTATATTCTTATGAGTGAAATTGTAAGTGTTGGGATTGTTTATATTATTTGGAGTATATTTGGTGGATTGATGTTTGGAGTTTGTTATGTTGGAGATGTGTGTGATCATTATTTATTTTGATCAGGGGTTTTTTTTAGGATTTGGCTCCCTTTTGCATAGCTTTTCTCTCACATATCCCAAATTTATCCTACCTTTACCCTAGCCTTACATTACAAGCTTAAAAGACCTTCCGACCTTGTGCATAGAAGTTATGTAAATATGAAAGTGTTGTTTATCAATGCAAGTTATGACTTGGCATATTTCGAGTCGACTAGTAGGAGGAGCGTTCAATGTTTTTATACACACGAGAGTGTGAGTGGGAGGGAATTGTTCACATTAAAGGGGTTGGTTGGAGAGCGATCAAGTACATTCTTTACTCGCCACATAAATGAGAGTTGAGTGTGTGAGCACTAGTCTTGAATTCTATATGCTCTTGTGGTTTGCTCTATTTGACAATTGTTAAGGAGGAAGGGTGATTAGATGAATAAGATTGATTGACGTTGAAGCATGTTCATTAGATTTGCCTTGAATCGTTGGTTTTTGATTTGATTATTGGGGTGAAGTATGATTTATATGTTCATTGATGAGCTCTTTGCTTAGGGACAAGCAAAGGTTTGGCTTGGGGGAGTTTGATATGTCCATTTTATATAGTGTTTTATCCCCGTCCCTCAGTCGTTATTAGTAGTGTTTTTGGCTCTTTCGGGCCACTTTTATTACTAATTTGTGTGTTCTAGTGTTTTCATAGTCTTAGTTGTATTTTACAGGAAATTGCACTCTTGGAGCATTTTCCCGGGCTTTATTGGATCGACTACGGAACCTAGAAGGACACGACCACTTTTGGAGCCCAAGACCGGTGAGAGCCGGTGATTAAGGGCTCGGTAATCGGGATACCGAGGTATATGGACCGGGTGATCAAGACCCTAAGTGGATATCCGAATTGGGCCGAAGAAATAAGCCCAATCGAAGCTCCGAGCCTCGAGGTGAAGCAAGGGCCCGATCGGGCAGCTTAGCTCGATCGGGAAAGGCGCGCAAGAGTGTGCTGGTGCGTGGCCAAAGGCGCGCCCGATCGGGTGAGCTACTAGCTCGATCAGGCGCGGCTGTGAGAAGAGCAGTGCGAGAAAAAGGCGCGCCCGATCGGGCGCGTGTTTCTGGAAGAACTCTTTTGTCGAGCAATTAGTTTCTAATTAGGAAGTTGTTTTAGTTTTGTTTAAGTATGTTTGAGGACGATTAATTTGACTTACCCTTCTTTCTTAGACTTTCTCTCTCTACTTAGTATTCTCTCTCTCTTAAACTCTCTCTAAACCTTTGTTCTTAATTCCAGATTTATTTTGGTAACGATTTCTTTTCCTTTAATCTTAGTTATTTACTTTATTCCTTTCATCATGATTTATTTTATTACTTTGATTAGTTTAGTTTTTATCATGTGTGAGTAGTTTAATTTCTAGGGTTTATGGGGATCTAATAAATAATATGAAGGGGTAAATTATTGTTGTTCATTATCAATGCTAGATTAATTTCCTATTGATTGATTTAATGCTCTTTGACTAGATTAGGCCTATCTTTTATGCATGAGTTTGACAATATTGATTCAAGAATCGAGAGATGAGAATTAATGTTTAGGTCTAGTTTCAATAGGCAAGTTAATTTATAAATGGTTAAGTCAAGATTCGAGAGATGAGATTTAATACCGGTAAATTAATTGTGTGATTGTAATACGTAGCGAGAGCCCTTTACAATCTGGTTAATTGATGCATTGATGATTGACTATTATTGATTATTGGTATTGCATGATAATTTCTTATTGGATTGTTTTAATGTTTTACGATTGCGACTTGTAAAAGTATAGCAATATTAAATTGATGAATCGAGCAGATGTTAATTTGATATTAAAGGCTATTTTCAATAAGAACTTAGATCTAGTAAATTGCGAGAGCCTGTTAGATCTATGTTGATTAATAAATTGCGAGAGCCTGTTAATCATGTTATTTATGCAATGTCAATGATTGATTACTATGTTTTACCCTAGAGTATTATTTATTGGTGAACCTATGCCCTAGATCCTTTCATATATTGTTATCTTCTTATTCTCAACCTTAGTAGTTTAGTTTCTTACTTAATTATAAATATTGGTTACTTAAATAATTTAGATTATAATAATAAATTAGGACTAAAAAGACTTGTTTCCCCGTGGAGTTCGACCCTACTTCCCTATCTACTTTAGTTAGAGATTTAGGTATTTATTTTTGATTAGGGGATACGACTTTACCCTGTCAGAACCCAAGGAAGCTTAAATATATGTATGTAGAGAAGGCAACGACCAACCTTAACAAGTGGAGTATTAAGTGTTATTGACCAACTAATAAAATGAGTAATCAAGGAGGCAACGGCTAGGCATTTATAATCGACTGTGAATGAGCGTTACCCCCGAATTATCAATGGCATTCTCAATGACTTAATTCTAACGAACAGACCATGAATATTGTAATAGAAACAATATTCAAATAACAATAAACCGTTAAAGAATAACGGGTATCAAAAGATAAGATGCCCATAACCCACTTACCGCTTCTCAAACAAGTAGTACAAAACCACTCCAAAAAAATAAACGACACAAAGCTTTTGGTAAATTATCATAGTGAGACTCTCTCTTTCACTTTCTCTCATCTTTCTTTTTGTTTCACTCAAGAACTTCCAACATATTCTACATATAATCATTCTCTTAAGTCTTAACATGCAACCTACCTTTTCTTAGATATTCGGAGAATGAAAAGAGATCACAACTTTAGCCTATAGATGACCGTTCTTTTTGTTTGTACATCATTGATAACCATAAACGAACATGTGATTATTAATCCATGAGTAAAAAAATTCAAATAGAAAATGTATTTTAGATAAGAAAAAAAATTATTTAAACTTCGATAAACAACCCGGGCATCGCACGGGGCACAAAAGTTTCGCCAGGTCACGAAATAGTGACATTTGGCATTCCAACTTTTTATATATATATATATGAAAATTTGTCAGGACCAACCTTTTAAAGTGAAATTTTTGTTTTGAAAAACCTTTAAGAGAAACCTATTTTATATATTTTTTTTGTTCAAGACAGGCAACTCCCACTTTCCAGCATTGACCACGTGTTTACCCCTTTGTGTGTGGCATATGACCCCTAATTCCCTAATTACACCTCATTTTCCTAATTACACACCCTTTTCCCTCCAATTACACACTCTCTCTCTCTCTCTTACTCTCTGTGAACACATCGAGGCCATTAATCTTCTCTACCATTGTTGCGACATCATCAATGAGGAGCTGAAGCTACATTGATTTCTCACCAAACCCAAAAACAATAAGTTTTGAATTAAAAATCGGTCCATGAAGTCCTCTTCGCAACAGGAAAACCACCAACACACCTCATAACACCTCCTCGGCCCATATTTGCTGCATAATTGAGAAAATTTAAAAAGGGGAAAAAAACCCTAATTTTCAATCAAAAATCGAAAAACTCTGAGTTACACAAATTAATCACTTACCTGTAGTCGAAAATTGGTGGGAAAGCCTTCTATTGCTTTGATTTTGCTGCACTCCAACAATGGGGTGAGAATTTGAAACCACAGATCAGAGAAACAGGCAAGATAAACTACAGAGAGTAAGAGAGAGAGAGAGAGAGAGAATGTGTAATTGGTGGGAAAAGGGTGTGAAATTAGGAAAAAAGGGGTGCAATTAGGGAATTAGGGGTCATGTGCAACGCACATAGGGGTAAACACGTGGTCAACGCCTGAAAAAGTTCAGTCAATGTCGAAAAGTGTGAGTTGGCTGTCTTGAACAAAAAAAATTATAAATAGGTTTCTCTTGGCCAAAAAAAATTTAAAAGGTTTTTTTGAACAAAAAGGTCACTTTAAAAAGTTGTTTCTGACAAATTTTCCATATATATATATATATATATAGACTACCTCTGCTCCACATTTGTTGCAACTTTTTCCATTTTGGGGTGGTCCATATTAGTTGCAACTTTCCCAAATGTTGCCTTATTTAGTAAAATTTTATAGGTAAAATTACAATTTTACCCTTACTTTATATTTTACCACATATATTAAACAACTAACCTAATCTATTTACACTTCCTAACTGATTAATTAGGTTAATCTCTCCCACCAAAAAAATTCCCCAACTGTTTAAATTCTTCATCATCCCAACCAACGCAATTGAATGCTCATACATTCAATTGATCTGATGAATATGGTTGAGTACATTTATTCTGGAGAGTTCTCCAGAATAAAACCCCCCCAAACCCTAGTTCTTCTTTTTCTCACTCCTCATTATTCGCCGAATTTGATCTCCTCTCTCTCTAGATCGTACTCTGTGTCTCTCTCATCTCCATCTTTACTTTCTCCCTTCTTCAATCTTTGTTGTTTTTGTTGAGTCCCAGTATGTCTTCTTCGAATGACAAAGATCTGGATCTTCTTTTCCATGAGACCCTTGAAACAAGTGGAAGTAAGCGGCGATCTGGCCGTGTGACGTACAAGCCCCAACGAAGAACGGGTAACATGAAACCCGATCGTCGTGCTGCTGTTATTGCTAGGAGGAAGATCCATGGTGCTAAATTGGCTGAATATGTGAGCGATGAGGAGGAGAAGGTTGTCCCTGTGTCTACGCCTAAACATGAACCACCAGTTGAGGGGTTCCTCTGGCTGTGGTGGTGCCTGAGGTGGCGGCTGAAGTTGTTGAGGCCGAGATTTCCGCCGCTGGATCTGGTACTAGGGATTCTAACCTAGTAGAGGTGGAGGTGTCTGAGGTGGCTAAGCCACCTGAGTCCCATGAAGAAGGTGAAGGGCCTTCCACTGGTGCTAAGCGGATCATATTTGGTCCACCTGGAGGGATGACGAGGGAGGACGTGACCGAGGCGTACCTGCAGATCTACTACCCTCAATTCAACCCTCCTCCTAACTGATTCAGCAGCATAAACTCTATAAACCCTAATTTTTTTTCCTTAATCTGTTTTTTGTTTGTTCTGTAATCTTGTTGATTGTGTTGTTGGTATATTGTTTCATCTGTTGTTTGGTATAGACCCTAATTTTGTTGTTTATTGTGGTATGTGGTATAAACCCTAAATTTTTGAGTCCTCTGTTTTGTTGGTTTAAACCCTAATTTGTATGCGATTGGATATGGTTGTTGATGTGAATGTAATGTTGGATGTTGTTGGGATAAGATGACTGTTTGTTGGTGAGAATTTATGCGGGGTTGTATGCTGTGTGTTTTCGGTTCTGTGTTTAGTGGAATGTATCTTTGTTAGTTGTTGTTGGTAATTGGTGGAACTAAGTTGTGGTAGTATCCCTGATGCATAGTACTCATGCCATCAGTTGCAAGTCCCCTATTTGTTAATGTTGAAGTTGGTGTTCCTATGCATTTGAGTCCCTTACTTGCAATGAGTCCCCCCTATGTTGGTGTGAAGTGCATGTTTTATTTCCATATGATGATGGGACTCACCTGATAGCTACATGGGTGGTGTGGATCCTCCTAATACCTCTTTTAGAGGTTTGATGTTGAGGTACCAACACTCACTAAAGCTTTGACTGAATAAACACCCATTCTGATGGAAATACTAGTTAATGATATAAATGTAATTGTTGTGATATTACATGTGTGGTTTGACAAAAGGTGTACCCTAGACTAATTACATGACTGCCTACAACATATGTCAATTAATATTTACCAAAATGACACATAACCTAGACATAAACCCACTCAAAAAGTTGTTTGAATATTAAAAGGTTATGTGTGGCAGTCATATCTTGAGTCCTTCTTCCATTTGCATTCTTGTGTTTGTGTGCTTCAGTCTGCATCCACTTCCATGTGTCCATGATCATCTACTATATCTGTGACTGAGTCTAAAAATTGAACAACTTCACCAATCAGATTCTTATCAGCTTGTAATAATTGTGGTAGTAGACCTTGACTGTCTAAACTTCTCTTCTTCATGTGAGGGGGAGAGAAGTTGTTCCCACCTTGCTTCTCTAGTATCTTTATCGAGCATGATTGTAGTGTAATCCATGTGTACTTGTTCAAAAATGGATCAAACTCTTCAAAAGCTCTTGTAACTTCTTGTATGAGCTCATCTAGATTCCTTGGGAATGATTGGTATTGTAGTGATTGAATGACACTAAACAAACCCAAATCAAGAACATTTGTTTCTGGTGATTGAGCTGGTTGAAAAATGAATTGAATGTTGAATCCATGTGCATTACATGCTGCCTGAAATTCTTCATCTCTTGGAACTTGGTGAGGTCTTGCATTATCCCATTGGATGATGATGTCCTTTGGTAGTTGTTCTGGCCACTTCTCATAGATTGTTGGAATGACATGTGTGAGTAGCATATCCCTGATGCATTCTTTAGTGACACTTTGAAGTGCCTTAGTCTCTAGAGTCCCTGCATCTCTGTTTTTTTTTTTTTTTTTTTTTTTTTTTTTTTGCCATTTCATACTTTACAAAAGGAAAAAGTCCATATTTTCCATCATGTACCATGTTGTTGTGCTCATCAAATAAGGGCTTCCCAATCATTCCCATGAACATTGCTTTGATCTTGAATCTCCTTGATTGTTGTGCCCTGTATGGATCATCCTCTGTGGGCAGCAAATAAAATGTCCTTGTCTCTGGATTAATGTAGAACCATTTTTCATCCAAATGTATCCATTGTTGCATGTCTCTGAATTTTGGGTCCCCTTGTGCTGGAATTGGATCAATATGACTTAGTACCCATTTAAGTCTTGATATTTTATGCTTCTCTATTAGAGCTGGATGATTTGTGCTGGTGTGTGTCCTGAGTCTCCCTTGTTGCCTTAGTCTGTGCAGTGCTGTTTTGGGAATTTTAAGGGCTGCAGCATATCCTTTTTTAGTCCCTCTCTTGTAGAGTGGAACTGAAGTTAGAAATTCATCTGTGTACACCTTTGGTTTGGGTCCTGTCCTACCCAAATTTTGTTTTCAACAACAACTGGAATACCTTGAGCTAGAGATTGCTTGATAAATTTGAAATATCTTGTTGTTGTGGATTTGTGCACTGAATGTTTTCTAGCCAAATTGTCTAAGAAACCTCTTGGCAGTGAGTCCCCCTCCATGCGCAACATTATCTCATCGATAAGATTTCTTTTTTGTTCCACAGTCAATTCCTTGTTTACTCTGTTTTGTGATTGTGCCTCATCAATGTTTGTATCATCATCTCCTTCATACCCATCACCATTGCCTTGCTGTTCTTGGTGTTCTTCACCATCTGAATCGTACCACCATGGATATTCTTCTGGGAAGAACTCACCTTCTATGAACTCATCATCCAATGCATGCTGAGATTGAATGTACTCATTCATAACTTCATCTATGAACTCTACCATGAGTCCCTTTCCGTTTTTTATTTCAGGATGGCTTTTTGGTGATGAAGTGGTGGCTGGTTTTTTTTTTGGACGGTCTTCAACGGAGCCTATTCCTGTAATTACAAAAGCTGCAACTACTAACCCAACTGTAGGAATAAGGTTAATGCTAATTTTGGATTAGAATGATGTAATTTGGTAGGGCTGCCTGTTATTTTGAACTAACAATACTTAATTTGTGGTGATGTAACCTAACTACTCTATTAACCCCCCCCCCCTCCCAAACCCCTCCCCAATTCCCCTAATATTGTGCTTTTGATAAGGGGTTTCGGAAAGGATGCCTTCATTTTATAAGGGGCATTTTGATTGAATGTCTATGAAAAATTTGAATTTTGGGGGAAGTTGGAAAATGTTTGAATTTGGGGTGAAAATTTGGGAGGAAAACAAAGTGGGAAACATTTTTCCCACTTTTGTTTAAGCTGCCAGACTGTCTTGGTGGGAAATTCCCACTAAAAATCAAAATGTTTAAGTGGTCCAAAAAAGTCAAATAAAGGGACCACTTTTATTCCCTCCATATTACTACCCTAATTACTTTACCTTAATTTTTCTAATCAACCCCTTAAAAGTTTTGCCTCGGCCTCCGCAACTACCCCCAAAGTCGCAACCACCTTTAATGGCCTCGATGTGTTCACAGAGAGTAAGAGAGAGAGAGTAGGAGAGAGAGTGTGTAATTGGAGGGAAAAGGGTGTGAAATTAGGAAAATGAGGTGTAATTAGGGAATTAGGGGTCATGTGCCACGCACAAAGGGGTAAACAAGTGGTCAACACCGGAAAAAGTTCAGTCAACGCCGGAAAGTGTGAGTTGGCTGTCTTGAACAAAAAAAAATATAAATAGGTTTCTCTTGGCCAAAAAAAATTTAAAAGGTTTTTTTGAACAAAAAGGTCACAAATTAAGTATTGTTAGTTCAAAATAACAGGCAGCCCTACCAAATTACATCATTCTAATCCAAAATTAGCATTAACCTAATTCCTACAGCTGGGTTAGTAGTTGCAGCTTTTGTAATTACAGGAATAGGCTCCGTTGAAGACCGTCCAAAAAAAAACCAGCCACCACTTCATCACCAAAAAGCCATCCTGAAATAAAAAACAGAACGGGACTCATGGCAGAGTTCATAGGTGAAGTTATGGATGAGTACATTCAATCTCAGCATGCATTGGATGATGAGTTCATAGAAGGTGAATTCTTCCCAGAAGAATATCCATGGTGGTACGATTCAGATGGTGAAGAACACCAAGAACAGCAAGGCAATGGTGATGGGTATGAAGGAGATGATGATGCAAACATTGATGAGGCACAACCACAAAACAGAGTAAACAAGGAATTGACTGTGGAACAAAAAAGAAATCTTGTTGATGAGATAATGTTGCACATGGAGGGGGACTCACTGCCAAGAGGTTTCTTAGCCAATTTGGCTAGAAAACATTCAGTGCACAAATCCACAACAACAAGATATTTCAAATTTATCAAGCAATCTCTAGCTCAAGGTATTCCAGTTGTTGTTGAAAACAAAAAATTGGGTAGGACAGGACCCAAACCAAAGGTGTACACAGATGAATTTATAACTTCAGTTCCACTCTACAAGAGAGGGAATGAAAGAGGATATGTTGCAGCCCTTAAAATTCCCAAAACAACACTGCACAGACTAAGGCAACAAGGGAGACTCAGGACACACACCAGCACAAATCATCCAACTCTAACAGAGAAGCATAAAATATCAAGACTTAAATGGGTACTAAGTCACATTGATCCAATTCCAGCACAAGGGGACCCAAAATTCAGAGACATGCAGCAATGGATACATTTGGATGAAAAATGGTTCTACATTAATCCAGAGACAAGGACATTTTATTTGCTGCCCACAGAGGATGATCCATACAGGGCACAACAATCAAGGAGATTCAAGATCAAAGCAATGTTCATGGGAATGATTGGGAAGCCCTTATTTGATGAGCGCAACAACATGGTACGTGATGGAAAATATGGGCTTTTTCCTTTTGTAAAGTATGAAATGGCAAAAAAAAAAAAAAAAAAAAAAAAAAAAAACAGAGATGCAGGGACTCTAGAGACTAAGGCACTTCAAAGTGTCACTAAAGAATGCATCAGGGATATGCTACTCACACATGTCATTCCAACAATCTATGAGAATTGGCCAGAACAACTACCAAAGGACATCATCATCCAATGGGATAATGCAAGACCTCACCAAGTTCCAAGAGATGAAGAATTTCAGGCTGCATGTAATGCACATGGATTCAACATTCAATTCATTTTTCAACCAGCTCAATCACCAGAAACAAATGTTCTTGATTTGGGTTTGTTTAGTGTCATTCAATCACTACAATACCAATCATTCCCAAGGAATCTAGATGAGCTCATACAAGAAGTTACAAGAGCTTTTGAAGAGTTTGATCCAGTTTTGAACAAGTACACATGGATTACACTACAATCATGATTGATAAAGATACTAGAGAAGCAAGGCGGGAACAACTTCTCTCCCCCTCACATGAAGAAGAGAAGTTTGGACAGTCAAGGTCTACTACCACAATTATTACAAGTTGATAGGAATCTGATTGGTGAAGTTGTTCAATTTTTAGACTCAGTCACAGATATAGTAGATGATCATGGACACATGGAAGTGGATGCAGACTGAAGCACACAAACACAAGAATGCAAATGGAAGAAGAACTCAAGATATAACTGCCACACATAACCTTTTAATATTCAAACAACTTTTTGAGTGAGTTTATGTCTAGGTTATGTGTCATTTTGGTAAATATTAATTGACATATGTGGTAGGCAGTCATGTAATTAGTCTAGGGTACACCTTTTGTCTAACCACACATGTAATATCACAACAATTACATTTATATCATTAACTAGTATTTCCATCAGAATGGGTGTTTATTCAGTCAAAGCTTTAGTGAGTGTTGGTACCTCAACATCAAACCTCTAAAAGAGGTATCAGGAGCATCCAGACCACCCAAGTAGCTATCAGGTGAGTCCCATCATCATATGGAAATTAAACATACACTTCACACCAACATAAGGGGGGCTCATTGCAAGTAAGGGACTCAAATGCATAGGAACACCAACTTCAACATTAACAAACAGGGGACTTGCAACTGATGGCATGAGTACTATGCATCAGGGATACTACCACAACTTAGTTCCACCAATTACCAACAATAACTAACATAGATACATTCCACTAAACACAGAACCGAAAACACACAGCATACAACCCCGCATAAATTCTCACCAACAAACAATCATCTTATCCCAACATCCAACATTACATTCACATCAACAACCATATCCAATCGCATACAAAGTAGGGTTTAAACCAACAAAACAGAGGACTCAAAAATTTAGGGTTTATACCACATACCACAACAAATAACAAAATTAGGGTCTATACCAAACAACAGATGAAACAATATACCAACAACACAATCAACAAGATTACAGAACAAACAAACAACAGATTAAGGAAAAAAAATTAGGGTTTATAGAGTTTATGCTGCTGAATCACTTAGAAGGAGGGTTGAATTGAGGGTAGTAGATCTGCAGGTACGCCTCGGTCACCTACTCCCTCGTCATCCCTCCAGGTGGACCAGATCTGATCCGCTTAGCACCGGTGGAAGGCCCTTCACCTTCTTCCAGGGACTCAGGTGGCTTAGCCACCTCAGCCACCTCCACCTCTACTGGGTTAGACTCCCTAGTACTAGATCCAGCGGCGGAAAGCTCAGCCTCAACAACTTCAGCCGCCACCCAGGCACCACCACAGCCAGAGGAACCACCTCAACTGGTGGTGGTTCCTGTTTAGCCGTAGACACAGGGACAACCTTCTCCTCCTCATCGCTCACAAATTCAGCCAATTTAGCACCATGGATCTTCCTCCTAGCAATAACAGCATCACGACGAACGGGTTTCATGTTACCCGTTCCTCGTTGGGGCTTGTACGTCACACGGCCAGATCGCCACTTACTTCCACTCGTTTCAAGGGTCTCATGGCAAAAAAGATCCAGATCTTTGTCATTCGAAGAAGACATACTGGGACTCAACAAAAACAACAAAGATTGAAGAAGGGAGAAAGTAGAGATGGAGATGAGAGAGACACAGAGTGCGATCTAGAGAGAGAGAGAGGAGATCAAATTCGGCGAATAGTGAGGAGTGAGAAAAAGAAGAACCAGGGTTTGGGGGGTTTATTCCGGAGAATTCTCCAGAATAAATGTACTCAACCATATTCATCAGATCAATTGAATGTAGGAGCATTCAATTGCGTTGGTTGGGATGATGAAGAATTTAAACAGTTGGGGATTTTTTTTGGTGGGAGAGATTAACCTAATTAATCAGTTAGGAAGTGTAAATAGATTAGGTTAGTTGTTTAATATATGTGGTTAAAATATAAAGTAAGGGTAAAATTGTAATTTTACCTATAAAATTTTACTAAATAAGGCAACATTTGGGAAAGTTGCAACTAATATGGACCACCCCAAAATGGCAAAAGTTGCAACAAATGTAGACCAGAGGTAGTACTAGTTTTGTGCCCCGTGCGATGCCCGAGTTGTTTATGGAATTTTAAGATAAAATTATATTATAATTCAATTTAATTGATTGAAAATAGAATTCTAAATTAACTTTTTTTTTTCTACAAAGTCTATCTATATTTATCCAGCGTGGTACGACATTTGGTGAAAAGTTAAAATGCTATACGATGTTGTCTTGTGGCCTATGATAAGTTTATTATTTGGTATTTTATCGAACATAAAATTCTAAACTAACCATCGTATTCTAAAATTCTATCCTAATTTGATTGAAAAATGAATTTTTAACTAACTATTTTTTTTTTTTATCTTATGAATCTATTTAAATCTATCCAAGGTGGCGCGACACTTGGCGAAAAGTTAGAATGCTAAGTGTCACTATTTTGTGACCTGGCTAAAAGTTTAACTTTATATATTAGTTATATGATATGATATGATATATTACATTTAATTTTTTCTTTTTTTCAACGGTCATATTTATTTTCATAGTTTACGTACTATGTATTTCAAGAGTTAAAAAAAGAACTTGACAGAGGTGAGTAATCTAATAATCTTGATGAAAATAGTAACAACTGAGCTATGAAAACACACATGATTCCCCACGAGGTGAACAATATTAGCAAAAAAAATTAGAACAAGCGAGAAATAGAAATCTAGACTGAAGTACAAATACAAGAAGACGAAGTAGTTACATAATTTAGCCTGAGGCTTAAAAAACAATGTCTAAGAGTTATACTGTCCAAAAAATGTGTATACATGCATAGCCAATGCTAGAGGCTACAAGAACAATGGACTAGATGGTCGTCGCTACTAAAACAACTCAGCCCGCTAATGTGAAATGAACCTAGCAAGCACCTCCTGTTTACAAAATCTCAGGGCTCGTGTACATCTGAGGCTGGAGTAGGAAGGAAGATCAAGAAAACCACCACTTTTTTTCTGATCAGTGGACATTACAATGTTGGAGTATAGGATGATCGTAATTAACATATTTTTCCCAAAGCGGTTTGTACTTTTCAATTCCAATCTTCAACCACGGCTTTGAGTTCCCGTTGTAGTGCAGTACAGCCCCCTTTGAAATCAACTTTGGGTCAACAGTCGTGTATCCCAATCCCAAAACATGCCATGAGGGATCTAATGGCTCCGTCAACCCATAGAAAGTCAGCAACCCGGGTGGAAGAGTGCCCAATTTCCACAGAGTGCGGTCTATGTTCTTTTCCTGCCAATAGTGATAGATTCCCGTGACATTTCTATTCCTCCATTCTACCAAGTCAAAGATGTTCATGCCAAATGCCCACCCACATGCATCAGGGTCAAAATGTGATCGTATCAGAGGATGAGAATAATTCAAGTACTTGTGATACCGATGAAATGTTTCCATACATGTTTCGACTGCCCCGTTCACATTACCATTCAGATCAATGGAGAATAGAGAAGAGAGATCCTTTTGGACAACAACATCATCATCGAGGAAAACTACCTTCTTCAATGCTGGATAAACTTCTGGGATATAAAACCGGAGATGATTCAGCATTGAAAGATACTTAGGGTTCCGGAACTTTATTGGTGTTTTGTTGTCATCATTGTTGCCTGAAAAGTAATAGTTTTTAGTGTCTGAATCCTGGAGCTGCTTAAGGACTGGAACATAGGAAGCATTAAGCCAACTGAAATCCTCAATCTTTTGAACCTCAACGGTGACTCCACGGAAGTCGTTCATTATAAACCAAGCCTTCATAGGAGCATAGTTAACCTCATCAGTTACAAGGTGGAAAACAACCTTTTCCGGATGTTCTGAGTTCAAAGCAGTGGAGTTTATAACAACTGATGTTGCAAGGATGTTGTCAGAGAAAATACAGAAATGATAAAGGCTGTTATCTTCAAGTTTCAAGGCACTCAATTTTTTTTCAGCAAGCCTTCTCTGTGCATTCTGATTTCTAAACCATTCACTTGCAAGCCTAACACCAAGACAATAGAGGCTTTTTGGGACTTCCTCAGCAGCTATTTGCCCATATTTTGAACTTTTATCACTGACAGTACTCATTTGTTCTTCAAGAGACTGGATTTTAGCCTTTAATCTCATTATCATGGTAGCACTGTCATAATGAAGTTGCTGAGCTTGATAAAGCAGAAGTGCCATGTCCTTAATAGCAGTTTCAGACTCTCTGATTGTCAACGGGCTTCGTCTTGTGGCAGCATTAGAAAGTAGGATCTGTGAGTTGCGAATCTGAGCACTTAGCTCCCAGGCAAATTGTAGGTTATTGCTTTCCTTAGCTATCACAACAAGTGATTTAGCTAAAGCAATTTGATCACTCAGCTGCCTTGTTAATGAAGTTGGACTCAACATCTCCTCCGTAACATTAAGGCCTTCTAAAATTCTATCTTGCCTGAAAGACCTCTGCATCACACAGAAAGAAGTCAGAATAACATTAAAGAAGCTTGGATTTCAAAAAAGACAGTTATGGAGGAACAGAAGAAGCAGAAGGCACAAACAAAGCCAGCAATAAAAGGATTTGTTTTTTTTTTTTAAAAAAAAATTTGGACATAAAACACAAATCAATATGTCAAATTGCCAAGTAGTCCATCAATCAATAAATAGTTTATTTTCACAAGAGATGTACGAAATAGAAGAAACATGCAATGAATTGATGTAAAGGTAAGGGGCACTTTAAGCAGTACCTTTGTAGCTTTATTAAGGGTAGCTTGGGGAATAAGTTAGGGTTAGCGAGAACTTTTTACTAAAGAGAAGATTAGGGAAAGGGAATTCATGAGGAATATTGATAAGAGCTCTCTTCAATTTTTATTTCGTATTTTGAGAGAATACAAGCCTCTCGAATGCTTGTGTTTTTCAAATGATGTTACTGGACAGATTAGTGACAATGTTCCAATCCCTAACCTTCTCTATTTGTAGAATATCTTACATCAATTTATTTCATTACACAAGGTACAAACAAAGTATGCAATAGAGGAAGGACAAAACAGGACATATTGTACAACTCAAATAAGCTAACTACTGCATCAATCAAGAACAGTTGGCTAGTCAACCTGCATTCAAAATTGCTCATTGCAGCTTTGATATTTATAATGGGAGGCTGAGAGCATTGATTCCATCCACAGATTATAACTACCGAACACTACAAAGCAAGTGTTGAACGCCACATTGTAAACATATTAAACTACAAAGATTACAGAAGCTTCCTCAGGCACCTCAGCGAATTTGTATAAACTTTTACATAATCAATTTTTTTACTTTCAATATGCAGGCACAACTTCAAGCACAGACATAGACCATGAGTTACATATTTTCTCCTCGATACAAGAAAGCTGAACATTATCCAAATACAAGAAATTTTATTGTCTTGGAGCCGGAGAAACCTAGGAATACTTTATTACTTGAGCAACAATCCCCATCCTCTTAGCGATAAGAGATCTCCAAAAGAAAGACCTTAACATGGAGAAGGGGGAATCTGGTTTTTTGTATAATATGCTTATTGAAAAAATCTAGTTAAGCTCGGGATTTTCCTATAAAACACCCATGGTATCTCATGACATTACTTTAAGCTATATTGTGCCACAAATTAATTCTCAGTATAAACTATATGGAGGGAACCTTGGAATATTTCATGGCAGACTCAATAACATTTATCCAACATTAGAACAAACCCCATTACTCAACCGTTCAATTGCTCCACCAATTTCATGTCACCGAATAATAAACATAAATCTTGTGTGTGAAGAAGTGTGAACCTCAAACAAACAGCAGAATTTAAGAGAACCTGACAAATCTATGTCGGGTCCTTCTGATGAATCCAGCATTTCCCACCAATATGAGTTACAAAGAGGTAAAAAAAATAGAGAGGAACTAAAACCATATGTTATAAGGAATGCCCCTGCAGACTCGAGAAATTACTCAGCAGAAGTTGTGTAAGACTCAGCAGAAATTGTGTAAGACTCAGCAGAACTTGTATTTTACTGAAAGAGTATAACTTGATAATATTCTGAATTTCTGATGTCTGCACCTCTCTTTCCACATATACCAATCCCAATGATAGGACTTGAGTTACAAACCAATGACAGACATAATATAAGAACAATAACAAAGTTAATACAAATTACCCTGAATAAGTTGCTATACTCCTTCAATTGGATGCCAGAAGCACAATTCATAAACAATGGTCAAATCACTGATGGAACATAGATGACTTCACAGCAGATACAAAGTTGATAATGCATTTGAAAATCCAGAGACGAAGAGTATCCAGTATTTGACAAGCAATAAGAGCAAAGAAAAACTTACAGAGAATATTCAAGTGAATTATAATAGAAACTGATTAGCCACATATATAATTTAGAGATAAATCCCAGTATGAGGATTCCTGAGTCCTGACAAGTAGCTAGAGTTGCCTCTTTATCTGACCCTAACCAACATTCTAAATGTTCAAAACCAACTAAAGATTACATCCACCTTCCCAACTCTCAAATAGTATACAGTTTTTAGCCAAAACTAGTGCCAGCCACCCGATGAGCACTTCAGCAAATTCATATCTGTAAAATCTGGTTTGACAGCGCCATATACATAACATAATTTCAAAAAAACATTTAATCATCTCATAATATACATGACTACCCATTCATAAAAAATAATGGGAATGCCGCAAGTCTTTGGCTGATATGGCACTAAAACCTAGGCTTCAGGTACAATTTGGAAAATTGGCAGAATGGCAGGACAAGAACAAAAGAGGAGATGGATCTGGACTCTTAATCAGGAAAGCATTCTGCCAAAAAAAGTGAGCATTTTATCCATTGTGCTCAGCTAGCCTCAACAAACATAATATTCAATTTACAAATCTATGATCCATCTTTTCTTCATGAGCGCACATACATGAAATCTCTACACAATTCTTCAATTTGTTGTTGCGCAATATGTAAATTTAGAAGGAAATAGAAGAGAGACTTATATATGATATATGCTCATAGATGGGCTTGAAATCAGAATCCTAGCAAGGCTTTGCTGTCTTGATAACAAGTAACTTTGAAATGTGTACAAAAGCCTATTTATATTATTTTTGAATAAAATAAAATAAAATAAAAGCAAAAGGTATTTACCAAAAATTATCTACATATATGCAGTCACTACTATCCAATTTTGGAACCAATATCCTTGTTCCAAAAATGTTGAGCCCTGACATGTCTAACACTTGATGCAACCCATGTTTGAGTCGCATAGTTCATCATAAGAAGCCTAAAAAGAAAATTGCAATCCCCAATGTTCTAGAATTCCATATATGCGGTATACATGATTTTCACCTCATTTTTCTGGTTTGCTCTCTCACCAATGTTATTTATGTTAACTTTATCCACTATTTTGAGTCTTAGACACCTTCAACACTCCTTACCTTTTTCTCTTGATTGAGAATCACATCGCTATTTCCCAGTTTTTTTTTTTTTTTTTTTTTTTTTTTATATGTATCATTCATGGATACTTTCATGAAAAATAAATAAATAATGAAGAAAAGGTGACAAGATGAAGTAAAGAAAGAAAAATGCAATAAATTTCAGAGCTACAGATCGAAAACTACATATCAATAGAAGAAGATTCTACTAAGACTCTATGAGACATAAATTTCAGCTCTCAAACAATTGTTCTCATTGTTGGTGATTAGTATGGATAGGGTAAAGGTCATTCGGAGTCTAACTTACATATGTGCCCTACCAGCCTTCTCATACACTCCTTATTTTAGCCTTATATTCACATTAAAGTGTACAACATACATCATGGTATTATATCTTGGCCACATCCATCGAATTGTAGAGGTTCTTGAACTTTATACACCATGATATTAGACTGGGATGACCGCAAACTATCTAAATTGCAGGTGAAAGTCGTTTCACGACTGTTATCACACCTGTATTCAAGATTTCAATGTTCAAAGCTTCAAACCATGACCTACAAGTGCACTTTTGCATGGATGTACCCTTTGAAAAAATTTTAGGTTTTGAGTTGGTTATGTCAGTTGATTATAAAACCAAGCAACTCACAAGGACAACAATGAAGATTTTAGTCAAACAAAGTAGGTTTTAGAGAGAAAGAGAGGAAAAACACTGGCATTATTTTTAAGGGTTCTAGCATTGACTTGGGTCACCAGAGGCGGGCTACAAATGCTAACACGGGAAATGGCCCAGTGCAATTTTGTTAAATTGGGCCCTAAAATCATTTCTTTGATGAAAAATAATTACGAAATTATAAGTTTTGTGATAAAATTGAAGAACAGATTATTGATTAAAAAGTTCTCTTTACTTTGTATAAGTAAATTTCAAAAACTAGAATCCTTCGATAGTAGTTTTACTTAGGAGCCTGTGCGATCGACCACCCTGCTCAGAACCACCCCCGATGCTCATGCCCGACTCGTGTGCATGTCAAAGTGTTCAATTTGGCTGTTTTGTGGAAAAAAGTAATTAATGTTTTTTACCCAAAATGAATTGTCGAAGTGTAGAGAATTCGAAACTAGTACTTAAGGTGTAACTAAATATTCAAGTAACATAGATATCAAATACTCATGAAAGGTTCAATGGCTTCTTTATTAAACTTCGTTATTGATTTTTTTAAAGATAATTAAGATGAAAAATGATGTAGGTCATGATTAAATTCAGTTGTTGCAGCATACGTGACTAGACCTCTACCCTTGTTTGGACGAAGCCCAACAGAGTAACTATAGGCTATACTTGATCAAAATAACAGATAAGTATTTAGATTATTAATTTGATGCAATTTAAGTGTGTTTTATACTTTTAATTATGTCGGTACTCTTGTTTTGATTATTAATTTGATGCAGTTTAAGTATTCTTACAGATATATTTTTTGATTACTTATTTTATGCAGATACGTGTTTTTATTATTAATCTGATGCAGTTTAAGTATGAACTTGGATTGCTTGATGAAGATAAGAAAGTCGAGAGATGAAGTTACGAAATAAGATATGAGGAACATCAATAATAAAATAATTAGGAAACAGTTCATAGGATTCAATTGCACTATGCAAAGATCTTATTGGCCAATTCAAACTGACATGAACGTAGAAAAGCAATTGAGCTAAATACACTTTTAAGACTGAAGAGGCCTAGAAGCTAAAATTGGATCAGGATCCTCCAAAGTAACAACAAAAACTTGATTTGGTTAAGTATTTGTCAATAATTGAACAATGTGGCCATTGCTTGAATCCAAGGTTTTGATTTAATGGCATGGTTATTCACTTGCTGATTGCTTTTAATACTTGTACTTTCATTTAATTTCACTTTTTTTTTTTCATTCAGATCTATGAATTCCAATAGCCACATTGCTTATTTGTTCAGGTTTCAATTATTTACTATGTTTATAAACACTAGAGAGATTGGTCTCAACTAAAAAGCTTAGTTTGTAATTATTTGGTACTCCGTACTAAACAAGTCTACCAATAATAACCCAAATTTAGCACTTACGGACTTGCAGTAAGATAAAATATACTTAAACTCCACTGCTAGATGATGAAAGAACAAAGTGACAATATTATTTATCATGCAGTAGTTGCATACATCCACCAAGCCTCAAGGACTCAAACCACAATGTCCAACCATAATAAGCAAGATGAGTAGATGACAGTATTCATTATGGAAAATTGGAAATCCAAAGGTGCAGCATAACCATAAACTTGTTTGTTTTAATCGTTCATAAATAAATCATATAAGGTTGCAGCACTCCAAGAAAATCAATGACCGGATGACTATGATAGATACCTCTACATTTGCTACCCATACAAAATAACCCCTGAATCAAAGGTATCACGTAAAAGGGATCATATATTATACAAGTACACCCGCCTATAACAAGTGTCCTTTAATCAATTCCTACTACTACCATTAAATGCCCACTACTGAGCTTGATTTGGGTATTTATACCCTACCAAGTGGCCCAATGAGCATGTGACACGTGTCACTCCAAGAGGCGTCCAAATGGACTCCCTGCTGACATGTCATGCAGATATGGCACCTGAGAAATGGCGGCCCAAATCCCAACGTAGCCGAAAAACGGCGCTGCCCTAACTCCTAGGTCATCAAACGCTAGGAAAGGGCACACTTTTCTAGGACTCTATAAATAGGGAGATTCCCCCAATTATTGGGGCACCTTGAAACTTAACGTCTAAATCATTAAGACATTTATTGCTCTCGAAAATAGAGAACACCTGATCTCGAAATCCGAGAAGATACCTACTTTCCGCACTTTTTACTCCGAATCTATACTAACTTAATCTTTGGAGGCGGACCTCCGACCATTCGGAGCTCCGTTCATTTTGCAGGTACAGGCGCCTTTGTCGGATCCAGTTTTCGAGCCTTAACTCTCCTAAGGGACATAAAAGCACCCGATACAGAGCTCAGCTCAGTTCATAGAAACAAAAGAATATAGATCTACTTTATAGATGATGAAGAACCACTGCCAACTTCTGAGCAAACATATTTATGTCCAGCACAAAATATGCAGATCTAAACCAACTTCAGAGCAAAAATTTCAGTGTTTCGATTAATACATTCAACAAGTAATCCTATCATACACACTACTTCCTCAACTTCCTCACAAAGCCCTGAACCATTTCCCAGCATCCCAAACAGATATGCAGTAATTCCTAAACTCAACTAATCCTGTCACGCACTCAACTATGTCTAACCTACCAAACATTCTTCCAATCATCACCATTAATAACAAATGCCTTTAACTTAGTTGGTAGAGTCTTTGACAGTTATTACCCAAAACCCAGGATCGAAATCCATCTACATCACTGTCATATGTTCTTTATAGACCCACCTAGAAAGGTACATTTTGCTGTCTAACAAAACCAACAAATCAACATACCCATATAAAAACTCCACAATTCAAATCATTTCATAGAAGGCCCAGGTATACTATACAATAATAGAGATTAATTAGACCAACAATTGAAACATAAGATAATCTAACAATACAAAAAAAACCCAGAATACTAAGAAACTCCAAAATGTCAGCAAAATCAAACCCACCAAGAAAAATCAACCAAAAAAAAAATCAGAAAATTTACCTTTGCCAAAGCAGGTTTTGACATGGGTTGATTATCTTTGCTGAGAAGAACAATGAAAAACAACAAAACAACCAATCCACACAACACCAACCATATGAGATTCGAGTACCGCCGCCTATTCTGCCGCCCAAAGCTGGTGTTTCTCCGCCTCATTATCTAATTACACTAAATAAAAAGTTGGGAAATTTGAGAAAATCTAGTAAAAAATTGTTTCACTGAATTACTAATTTGATGGGGCAAGCAGAAAATTTAGGAATGTGATGTAAAAGGGTAGTAAGAATAAAGAAATCAAAGATCTCAGAAATGAAAGAGCAATTTAAATTGATTTGAAGAACAGATCGAATTTTTGAATTGAAAGAGGGTTTGTAATGGAATTGAAGAAGAAAAGGGTAGATCTTTTGAATATTAATGTTGTGAAATATTGCAGATTTGCAGCTGATCACATTATAGTGATTGGTAGAGCTATCTCTGTGCTCACATGCATGATAACATTGATAAGTATCGATAACTTAGCTTAGCCGTCGGTAGTTTTCATTCACCCCCATTTTCAATTTCTCTAAAACTACTTTTAAACAGCCCTCAAACTATTAATAAATAAAAAAATTTATAAGAAGTTGAGACATAACTACATACTTCGTATAAGACTATAAAGGGTCAATCGATCGAGCTTGTCTTAATGGACTTTCGTTATGCATGAAGAAGTGTAGACAAGGGGCAAGGGCGTAATTTCGCTGGGTGTTTGATCAGGTGAGTGGAATTCTACATCAACACTCGTTTAACTTTTGGTCAGCCCGTTGGAGATGTATTAGTGTATTTTCTCTCATATGTCGTAAGTGGGTTGTGTGTTGTACTCTTAAATTTTGTATTCTACTACACAATGGCCTTTTAAATCCCACACTTTACTCTTTCTCTATCTCTATTTCTCTCACTTACTCTGTTGCTCTCTCTTCGCTCAATCCTTCCAAGATCCACACCATTACTGCCCTTTTCAATTTTGGTGGTTTTTTGGTGAACAAATACGCATTCCTGCACAAAAAAGGGCGAGAAGTAAGTACTTAAATTTCTTTGTTACGAAATTTATGTATTTAATGGTTTTAAGTTATGCAAAGAATTAGAGTTCTGGGTTGAAATGTAGTTTGTTTACACTAGGTTTCCAAGATGTGAGCTTTTTGTTGATTGTTTGTAAACACTCGCGATTTTTGTTAGAGTTCGTAGGTAGGTGGTCAATATATGTGTTTAAATTGAACTAGGGGGTTGCGGGACGGGGGTAGGATGTTGATTTGATAGTGAGTTAGGATTTGTGTAAATGGCACTAATTGAATTGGGGTATTTGTAAAGCGAATGAATTTATTGAGGTAAGAAGTTGATTTGATTGCAGTTGGGGGTTTTGGGATGTGGGTAAGTTGTTGATTTCATTGTTATGTATGGCGAAGTGAGTTAGAGTTTTTGTAGTCGGTGTTCTAATGTAAATGGGATGAATTGAGTTAGAGTTTTTGTAAAGGGGGTGAATCTAGTTAGGGTTGTTCTAATGGAATGAAATCTTTTGAGTTTGGGTTTGTATTAACAAAATTAATTGACTTTTGGGTTCGTGTAAAGGGGGATCAATTTATTGAAGATAGGATGAAGTCTGGGTTCGATCAAAGGGGATGATTTAGGCTTCAATTGAAGTTGTGGGGTTTTTTCTTTATTTGTTGACTGTTATAACTTTTGTGGATTTGTTATGGTCTTCCTCTTAAAATTGGGTTGATCTTTAAATTAGTGTTACTCTTTAACTTGTGTAGATTTGTTATGGTGTTGCTCTATAAATTGAAACACCCTAATTTGAAGCTGTAGATTTTTTTTAATAGTTTATCTCATGTGGGGTTTCTTGATTATTTTATGTTTGAGTTTGATGTTATGAGTTTATTTAATGCCTTTTTATCTTTTAAAAGAAACCTTATGGTGAATTCGATCAACATTCTTATTCAATTTTAGTGTGAAAATTGTTTGTTGGATTTAATTTCTTCTTGTTGGTTATGGTGAAGTCGGCATTCTTATTTAGTTTTAGTGTGAAAGTAAAGCCAGAGGGACTGGGGTGGTGGGGGTAGCCATGTCGTCTAATTCACTACCTGTTATGGTGAGGCTTTAAGATGCATTATCTTTGTTGTATTCATGACATGCCTCAAGATGGTTGGTCCTTTTGAATTAACCACCTGTATGGTGTTGCTCTTAAAATATTCTTACTAGTTGAAAGCCCTTTTTAATAACTATGAAGATGAATTTGGGAGATGATTATGGATTATTCGATGTTTGAGTTTGATTTTTGGTGGGGTAGCCATGTCTAATTCACTACTTGTTATTGTGAGGCTTTAAGATGCATTATCTTTGCTGTATTCATGACATGCCTCAAAGATGCTTGGTCCTTTTGAATTAACCACTTGTATGGTGTTGCTCTTAAAAAAATTTTACTATTTGAAAGCCCTTTTTTATAACTATGAAAATGAATTTGGGAGATGATTATGGATTATTTGATGTTTGATTTTGGTGTTGTGAGTTTATTTGATGCCTTGTTTATCTTTTAAAAGAAACCTTATGGTGAATTAAGCATTCTTATTCAGCTTTAATCTGAAAATTGTTTGTTGGATTTAATTTCTTCTTAGTTGTTATGGTGAATTCAGCATTCTTATCCAGTTTTAGTGTGAAAATTGTTTGTTGGATTTAATTTCTTCTTGTTGGTTACAGTGAATTCATCATTCTTATTTAGTTTTAGTGTGAAAGTAAAGCTAGAGGGACTGGGGTGGTGGAGGTAGCCAGGTCTCATTCACTACCCGTTATGGTGTTATGGTGAGGTTTTAAGATGCATTATCTTTGTTGTATTCATGACATGTCTCAAGACGGTTGGTCCTTTTGAATTAACCACTTGTATGGTGTTGTTCCTAAAATTTTCTTACTAGTTGAAAGACCTTTTTTTATAAATGTGAAGATGATTTAAGGGATTGATTTTATGGCTTTGGCTATCTGTCATACATGATTGTTGTTTCCATGGTATATAGAAATGAAATTCTCATAAGTGTTTTAGTTTTTGTATCAGCATGAGATTATGTGTAGTGTTAGTGTTCTATATAAATTGAAAAGTAATTTTTTTCAGTATAACAGTTGACCATAAACGATGAAGAACAGGTTGCATATGCGGGATTTCTTTTGGAAAAAGATGAGAATGAGAGTTTGTATTTAGGTGATTCTTATTTTTAATTGTTGGTTAACAACATGAGCATATAAGCTTATATTAGAGTTTGCTATTTGGTAGAGTTCTTCGAAGAATGCCGAAAGTTCGAAAGTTGTGAAAGTTGAGTTGAAAGCCCCTGGTGCCCCTGCAGCTGAGGCAAATAGCAATCATAGATTACCTAAAAAGAAAATGATTGTTGAGGACGGTGGTACGTGATTATGAATCTAGTTCTAGTTCGACACAATTGGAGTACGAAGATCAAGTTGAATCTAGCTTGGGGACATTAGAGAATATGCTGAAGCGGTATTTTATGAGTAGGAGTAAGAGGACACTAGTGGAAAAAATCTCATTTGTGAAAGGTATTTGTAACGGGCAAAGCTTTGCCCGTTACAATTAAGATATTCGTAACGGGCAAAATAGAGTACGTTACGAATACTTATTTATTCGTAACGGGAAAAATAATGTCCGTTACGAATACTTATGTATTTGTAACGAACAAATTAGTGCTTGTTACGACTAAATAAGTATCCGTAACGGACACTATTTTGCCTGTTACAAATACTATATTACACGTAACATACAAATTGCCAAACTTGGCCCAACTGACGAGAGGAGCCCAGTACTTGGCTTTTTAGGGTTTCACCTAATAGCCGTCATTCACCTCTTTCTCTCTCATTAGTCCCTCACTCCCTCTCTCTCTCTCTCCTCTCCTCTCCTTCCCGTCATTTACTCTCTTTCTCTCATTTCAAACTCAGGCCCTCTCTCCTCTCCTCCATCAATCTTCCCCTTAACAACAAGTGAAGGTCTCTAAACCTAACTACTAAAACGATTCTTGATAATTTGGGATATCTTTGCCGAAAATTTCAACGATTTTAGATCGTGAGGTAAGAAGTCCTTCAATTGTTTTTTCCTCTTCTTGAATTGATTTCTGGGCATCTAATTGTTTAAATTCTTGAATTTGTTCTAGTGAATTCTAATTTGCTTTATTTTTTTCTACATGCAATTTGTATTTGATTTATTTTTGGCATTTATATGGTTCGATTATCCTTTGTATGTCTAAAAATGAATAATAAATCTAAGAAAAATATGTTCTTCAATTGAAACGAGTAATACATGCAATCAGTAATGGTTTTAGTTCATATTTGTCAATTAATACCTGATTGGTGAATTTTTTTGTAATTTTTTTTTTGTTTATAGAGAGAATTAAGAAACCCGATATGGCATGTTGATTAATTCTAGGGTTCTTCGAGTTGTTTACCGAAATCGATCAATCTAACCCCAATTCGTTCATTTTAGTGGTAATTTATGGGTTATTGGTATATAATCTCTATAAATCGGTTTGTTGAAGTGAGAATTTGGGTATTGGTTATTGATTCTCTATGCAAGGTTCTTTCTTTCTACATTCTTTGGTGTTTTAATCTGATAATTAGGCTAATTAGTGTAGAATTAAGATTTTATCTGTTATAGATAGAACAGAACCTTGATGGGTCCCTCTACAATTTTGACAGTGTCATTTGTTGATATTGTCTTCATACGATGGCCTAAAGTTGTAAATTTCTTCTCTAGAGGCACATACTTCAATCCTTTTTGTCCTAGATTCAATGTCATTGGTCCTTCTAAACCCTCTTTTAAAATCTAAAATAGACAATGACATATCAGAAACAGGCAAAACTGCAATATTTATTGACGCCCACCCCCCACCCCCAAATATTTATCTGAATATGATTGGATTGAATTTTTGAATTGATGAATTAGGTTGCTTATTCTGTTAATGGTTCGTGGGTTTTAGTTGTTTTGTTGCCACTGTTTAGATTTGTGTATTCGTTACTTTTCATATTAGTAATTGATTGTGAATTCGACATGTTTTCGATTTTCGAATGTGATAAGAAATCATTTCCTGGGTTATGCATAAGTATGAAGGATAAGGAATAATGGATTTTTTGTTTATGTGTTGTTCTCTCTTAGTGGAAAGCTATATTTGCCTTAATGTGTTTATTATATGACCTGTTGTACCATGGGTTTAGGGAAGCTTGAGGAAAGCAATTCCTCAGCGGGCATAGAAGGTGCATTACAAACCATCAAGCAGGCGGCTTGTCGTGAGAGCTTCTGCGAAGCAAATTGCCTTTGACCAGGATTCCAAGGCAGCCCTTCAGGTTGGCATTGATAAACTTGCTGATGTTGTTGGACTTACCCTTGGTCCAAGAGGTATCTTATAATCCCCGAAAGACAAAAATGTGTAAATTTGACGTATGTTTGCCTAGGAAAAGCAGTACCACCGTTACTTGCTTGGAATTTTCAATTAAACATTGATAATTTTATACGAAGTATTAATTAAGCGTGTTTATCATGTGTAACTCCTGACACTATATGTTGATGCTTTCATTTTACTGGATTTTTTTGCTGAGTTGTTGTTCTTAGTGCTGTATAATGGCATATAATTGAATTTCTTTTTGCAGGGAGAAATGTTGTTTTGGATGAATTCGGTAACCCAAGGGTAGTAATGATGGAGTTACTATTGCTCGAGCTATTGAGCTTGCTTATCCTATGGAGAATGCTGGTGCTGCCTTGATTAGGGAGGTATGGATTTTCCATGTATAAGTGTATGACTGTTGTTTCATTTAACGAACGTTACGCTTGTCTTGGAGGATAAGAATTTAGTGTTGTAAACTTTGTTGTCACGGTTAATAGTTTCTATATGTGATAGGATAGCGTTGGTGATATAGGTTGCCAGTAAAACAAATGACTCAGCTGCTGATGGAACTACAACTGCTTCTGTTCTTGCACGCGAGTTTATCAGACAAGGTCTACTCAGTGTTACCTCAGGTGCTAACCCTGTGTCTTTGAAAAGAGGAATTGATAAAACCATCCAAGGATTAATAAAGGAACTTGAAAAGAGAGCCAGGCCAATCAATGGCCGCGAGGATAAAGGTACTACTTTTTCTGACTACTGCTAGATGGTGTTGAGTTATTATGAAGTGTAAAAGCATATTTATAGTAATTGATCATGCGTTTGTTTTCAGCTATTGCCACTATTTCTGCTGGAAATGATGAATTGATCGGAACCATGATTGCTGACGCTATTGACAAAGTTGGCCCAGATGGTGTTTTATCCATTGAGTCGCCATCTTCGTTTGAGACAACTGTCGAAGTGGAACAAGGAATGGAGGTTTGTGGCTTGTATACTAGCAATTAATGTGCTTGCAAAATGTAAGTTTATACGAAATGGTCCTCATATCATGTGGGTTGTTCTCTATATTGCAGATTGATAGAGGGTATATATCTCCACAGTTTGTTACCAATCCTGAAAAATCAATTGTTGAATTTAAAAATGCTAGAGTCTTGATAACTGACCAGAAGATATATGCAATTAAAGATATTATCCCATTATTGGAAATGACCACTCAAATGAGAGCACCTTTGCTTATTATTGCTAAGGATATTACTGGAGAAACATTGGCCACTCTAGTTGTTATAGACATCTACTTTTGGCCTCCCGTCCCGACAGGAAGTGCAATGACGATAAATAAAACCATCTTCGTGTTAGATTGAAGTGGAGAATGCTTATGGATAACTGGTTAAGCCACAAAACACAAAAACTAGCCCAAACTAAATAAACAAAGCTAAAACGTGGTCCAATTAACTAAATCTGATCAAAATTAGGCTTAAGCCCGTGCTTAAAACCCAATAAGGACGGATTTAGGAGCGCCTAGGTTAAATTTTAATGCTACCGCAGGAAAATCCGCGCGCATCTTAATCAGTCGCACTAGGTAGGCGCGCGCAACTAATTCAGTTGCGCGCGACACTCAGCCCAACCTCCAAAGATGCGTTCTTGGAATATTCAGAATTTTATAAAAATATAAAATCGAATCTTACCATAATGCTGCTCGCAAGAAAATCAGTTGCGCTGCCCATAGCAGTGCAACTAAATCACTTGCACTGGGATGCCGCGCGCAACTCATCCAGATGCGCGCGACACCTGCTGCGGCAGAATTTTCAAAACCCTAAACCTACTCATTCCCTATAAATAGAGGCTTAATCCGAGGCTTAAACACATAGAAAATAACCTAAAACTCTGGCGAAATACTTGTGAACTTGTGCTACCTAAACCCTCTTGTCCTAAACACTCACCCCTTGATCTTTTGTTACTACGGTGGAGGTTCCCCAAGAAGAAGGTGTCCATAAGTGTTCTAAACGGAGATCTAGCAAAGAGAAGTGGTAAATTCTCGAGCACTTAGATAAATCACATTTATTTTCTTCTTTAAAGGAACCTTAATTAATTAATTAGTATTGTTTGATCATCTTTAAAGGGCTAATTAATTATTTTCACATAGTATCTTGCGTTAAATAAAGATTAGAATTGGATAATTAATTGTTGGTTGATAACTTAAGCCAAGGCGAATGTTGTTTATTTTCTTGTTCTTTTCACGAATTTGATTAAATAAAGAATAACGACGTTGCAATGTAATTCCTACGTGAATTAACGTGTGTAAATAAAATCAACTAACTTAGTTTTAGGTATCGCGTTGCATATATTGTTTGGTAATGAAATTGAAAAAAAAGAGGAAAAGCTAGTAGAGACTGTACTAGGGCTAGAATAGTGATTCCTCTCTAAAAGGAACATTATTTTAGTACCTTCGCTCCCGAACTCATTTCTGATTTATAGAGACCAATTTGGCCATGGGTAAACATATGATTTGTGCTAATTATTCCATGAACTCCACATGGAAGAAAGGCATGAACGAGGTTTATGAGTTTTCTTAAAACTCATTGGCGACTCCTACTTGTTTCTTACAAAAAAGCGTGATGAGAGTATCATTTCTAATTTAAGGTCTCCTAAACAGTTAGGAATTCAAATCCTAATACACCCTAACAAGTGTAAAGTCCTAGACTTTTAAGTGGCCATGGGCATCTAAGGAAGGACCCCCTACGATGGGATCACCCTCCTTACAGTGGCGACTCCACTGGGGACTTAGAGGTTACATGATTAGTTCTTAGTTATGGTCCAAGGTTTCCAACACTAGGTTGCCTATGGGTTGTAACGAGAATTAACTTGGATAATCTCTAGCTAGAAAGCGAGACTCGAACACATAATATCTTCCTTTTGCGCAAAAGTAAAAACCAAACAAGCAACATTGCATCATGCATAAGTATAGCACAGTTTAACAATTAGGGATTGGCTCATTGATTAGGGGTCGCCAACACTAGGCTTCTATCCCAAAATCAATAACAATCATCCCACCCATATCACCAACAAAATGTTGGGAGGACGATGTCAAGAGTCAACACGTTGAGTGATTGATTTGTCCATCGTTTCTTAAGATATGGTACCTTTGGACACCCAAGCCTCTTTGACCTTAGAATGGCAATACGTTAATCTTAGCTTATGATATGTTTTATGTACTGCTTATGTGACTATGTGCAACGTGTTAGGATAGTCTTCTTCTTTTTTTTTTTTTCCTTTTTTCGGTCTAGATTCCCAATTACGAAGTAGTCTCTTCGTAATTTTGAGTCATATTCGAAGGGTAACATAAAAAAACAAAAAAAAAACGATGAAAAAACAAAAAAAAAGAAGCGCTCGAATTAAAAAAAAAATTTACGAGTAGGTGGCGCGCGCAACCTAATAAGTTGTGCGACCCCAACCAGCGCAACAGATTTGGTTGCGCGCGACATCCGCGCGGAACTCAATCTCTTGCGCGCGCCCACTATTACGAGTCGATTAGATTTCTCAAAAAACAAGTCGACTCGTTCAAACAATACCTTTATCGGAGAATTGTTTAAGGGTGATGTTATTCGTTCAAATATATTTTGCGTTATTTCTTTTTTTTTTTTTTTTTATCTTTTAAACAAGCGTATCGATTCACTTATACTCTTGTACTTCCTTTAGGGCCGGTTCTCAAGCTTGGGAATGAAGACTCTCGGGCGCTCGTATTCTACGTTTATCATCAAGTAACCCACCTCTTTCAAACCACTTCCGATCCCCTCGACAACTAGTCCTAGTCCAACAACAATGTCGACTATCGAACAACTCCAAGAAGAGATTGCTTGATTAAGAGAAGAAAAGGCTCAAGAGGCCGAGGAAAGAAGAATTAAGAAACTTGAAAAAGCCGAAAAGAAAAATGCTGAGGCTCTAGCCTTGCAACAAAAGATGGAACAATTATCCGTCAAATAAAAGTCGTTACAGAAGCTTGTTCTTCGTTTCACCATGGGGAACAAGTACTTTGACGCAGAAAAGTTTTCTCCTCCCTCAGGACTTGCTTTGCCAGAAAAGTTTGTAGCTACGGACTTGCTGACCAATAGTCCACAAAACCACTTAATGTGTTTTACTGACACCATGGCATTAAAGGGAGTTAATCCTAAGCTTTATACTTTGACTTTCTCTTTATCTTTAGACCCAACCGCGAGAGAATGGTACTATGGGTTGGATCCAAAATTTAAAACAACATGGGAAGATGTAGTTTCGGCTTTCATTACCCAATATGAGAGTAACGTAGATTTCAAATCGAATCTACGTGAGCTTGAAATGCTTAAGCAAGGCGACGATGAAGGTTTCCTTGCTTTCTTTGGTAGATGGCGAGAAAAGGCGGCCCACCTTGCCCAAAGGCCACCTAAACTCGAGTTGGTACAAAAATTCATCGACAACTGTCATGAAAAGTACAACAAACATCTACACTACCTTGGTCTAGACACTTTTCAAAAGGTCTATTCTGTGGGTACTAGGATTGAAGATGATCTTGCTAAAGAAAAAGCAAATAAACCCCATTATCATCATCAACCTAAGAATAACTACAAAAAGGGGAATGATAATACATCATCCTCTATTGATGTATTTGTGACCACCACGCAATAATATAATACCAAACAATACAATAATAATGATCCTAGAAGGAGGTGGACAAAAGAAAGAAAATTTACACCATTTCCTGTAAGCTATAAAGAGTTATTAGAAAAATTAAGCAAAAAAGGCTTACTTGCGCCAACAGGGCCAACACCACCCACTCCACTAGAAAGAAGGTTTCCTCAATGGGATGGTAATGCTTATTGTGCTTATCATAGGGGCGTTGGGCACGATACTGAACGTTCCAACGCCTTAAAGCACAAAATACAAGATTTAGTAGACGATGGTAGAATTCCCACGCCTAAACCTAACAATAATGCATCCCCATTAGGGGTGTTTCATATTGATGAGGATTATATGGGAAGTGGTACGTTCAATCCTTTGGACTATATCACACCTATAGAAAAACCTCTAGCCACAATACTCATAGGGGCAACTAACAAAGTATGTGGATTATGGGGCGACGACTTTCAAGACTTATATGTCTCTAAGTATGCCGCTGTCCCACCTCCATCTTGTTTACAAAATGAGACAAATGGAGCGTTTGATTGGGATCATTTCTTGGGGAAGTCACAAAACCTATCAAATCTCTCCTTGGATGAACAATGGCATCAAGCACAACTCATGGAACATCTTGAAATGGAGGCACATCCAAAGCCTCTAAAAGAAAGTTGGTTTGTGAGTCCTACGACTAATCCAAATGAGGTAGATCATCTAACTCGTTCTGGGCGAGTTTATCAAGAACCACCACCACCAAATGGATCTTCGACCACACAAAATCAAACTCAAGGTCAAATGCAAAACACAATACCACCTCCACTTGAGGTAGAAGATCCATTGGTTAAATAACTTCGCCATTCCAAGGCGAATGTTAGCATTTGGGAACTCTTAAGTACTTCTAAAGAACATAGGAATTCTCTTATGAATGCTCTAAAGGCCTTGTCTGTAAGCACAGACACGGCCCCTCAGGATCTCGTTAGCTTGCTTACTAGCGAAAAATCCGACAAATCAATCATTTTTACTATTGATGATTTGCCTTCAAAAGACACTACCCACAACAATGCATTATACTTAACTGTGGGGTGCAAGGGATACAACATCCCTCTTACTTTGGTAGATAATGGGTCAGCTGTAAACGTATGCCTATTGCAAACTGCGAAATATTTAGGCCTTAATCCTGAAAAAGACTTTCAATCAACAACACAAAGTATTAGGGCCTACGACAACTCGAGAAGATCGGTGTGTGGAACTGTTAAGCTACCAATTACCATAGGCCCAATTCAAAATATGGTTGAATTCCATGTTATGGACATTAAACCTACATTTAACCTTCTACTTAAACGTCCTTGGATACATGAGCTTGGTGCAATACCATCCTCACTTCATCAAATGATTAGGTTGAACTATCAAGGGCTTCCTATGACTATACATGCTTCTCCACTCAAAATAGCCATAAATGACCAATCACTTTTGGAAATAAACCATGATAATGATGAAGAGGACATGTGGGGATTTGGCGTAGAGCCAATCTACACAATCGAAATGGAAGAAAGCCTTGAAGAATCATTCATGCTTGATCCATATTCTACCAAGATAGTAAACAACATCTTATTTAAGAGTAGTTACTTTCTTAGGATGCATTTGGGAATGGGAATGAAGAAATCCCTCTTACTTCCTATCCCAAAGAAAAGCTTGTCCTTTGGATTGGGATATAAACCAACCAAAGAAGAATTAGAGTCTCACGATGCAAAAAACAAAACACGTAGGGACAACAACAAGAAAGGGATAGTCACTTTACTCCCTTAATGGACAATTCATCAGGGAGGGAGAAGATTACCCATGCTACGACTTTCCAAAACCATTAGTCTTGGAAGGAATCAAGAAGCCTGGATTCGAAATATTCCACGATTGCTACTTCTTGACTGATCTTAAAATCATTGAATCAAAACACCCAATTCCAAGGTGCTATGATTGGCAAGCATTTAACTTGCTATTTGGACTAGAGCAAAATCATGTCACTACATTGACCAATCAGAATGTCATCTAAGATGAAGCTTTTGACCCAACCTCGTTGATTACCCCTTCTAATGAAACCTTTGAGCATGGATGGAGGAAATCCTTTAAATGGACCAATCACAAAGGCTATTGGAGATCATCACAGGCGTAAGGAAGATGTTTGAAGAATCAGACGATGAATCTAGTATAGACTCTAGGGAAGCTGAAAATTTAGGTCTAGTGGCCATTACTGAATCTTTATTTTCTAGTTCTAAGGATAAGGATCCCAAAAAGGATTCTTCTCTTGATGTACTCTCTTTTGAATTTGATAATATGAGCTCTATTTCCGAGTATATGCCTTCTCTTGAATCTTTTGAATGCTATAACAATCAATCTAATAAAGATGATGACATTAATAAATTGGTTGAACTAATGAATGAACGAGAACAAAAGGACCCTATCATTGAAGAAACTGAAATATTTAATATAGGAACCAATGAAAGCAAAAGAGAAGTCAAAATTGGCTTAACTCTAAATCCGGAAGAGCGATCGACCCTCATATCGACGCTCAAAGAATTCGAAGCCGTGTTCACTTGGTCATACAGGATATGCCTGGAATAATAGGGAAATTGCGGAACATACCATTCCCTTAAACCCTACCTTAAAACCAGTAAAACAGAAACTTCGGCGATTGAAACCTGATGTTGTATTAAAAATAAAAGAAGAAGTACAAAAACAATTGGTCTCACTCCTTTGTTTTGGCCACTAGGAGGAGTAGTAGTGTTCATCAAAGGCTTAGGTGGATTACGAGCGGTGGTGGCTTTAAGTTGAGATCGAGCCTTGTTTAATTCACCCTTATCCGCCGCATTCATCCAAGCTTTGTAAAAGAAAGATAATACAATACTCGCTGTAGGATTTTGTACTACCCACCTGGAAGACTTGACCAATACTCCATCCAACGAGGAATTCTTTTGGGTTTAAAAATCACATCTTTAGGGCATCACAATCATGTGGGGGAATGATTTGTTTCATCCCGTATTGTCTCATTACCCTACAAGTAAAAATATAAGTGGTACTAGATAGGCTTAGAAGTCTAATATAAGGGTAATTAAAACTATTTCCTACCATACTACTTATGTTCCACCAAGGAATCACAAAGCGTATGTTGGGAACCCCTTGACAGAAAAATGACGTCCATTCTTCTTCATTCTTATGCTTGTAAAGAATTTGACGTCCAGGGAATGTCCTTACTCCATTAGGTTCAAGATTTTGTGGCTGATCAACAATTCGCAAACGCTGCATGAGCCAAATCTAAAAAAAAAAAAGAAAAAAATTAGTTTGCGATTTACATAAGCAGGTTGCGCGCGCATCAAAATCAGTTGCGCGTGCCAACCGCGCGCATCGTAGAAGATTGCGCTGGTATTACCAGCGCCACTTCATGACTTGCGCTGGAATACGACGTAAAAAAAAAAAACCGTACGTGTAATAGGAGTGGACTTCCCGTGAAACCGTTTTTGTTAGGGTCTCCTCTAAGGCGATTTAAGCATAGAACGGTTTCCGCTAAAGCCAAAGGAGCGGGTGAATGACATCCCTCTATTTGCTCTACTATGGACACCATGGAATAATCTCCATACTCTTTTCCTGTCCTAAGTAAACAATTAACAACAAGACAATAACATAAAGAACCAATTTTAAAGTGTTGTTAGTCATGTTGTCACGAGGGGCGACGAAGTGTTTAATAAATTGGATCAAATTCCCGCCTTCTTCACTTCCAATGTTAGTCATATCATTGTTAGACAAACCAAAAAATCTTTGGAATATAGGTTTGGAATCCGACAAGGTAGGCGCATAGGTCATAAGGAGAGTGTTTGTAGGGAAGCCTAGCAAGGCCTCAAACTTGCCGGGAAGTGGGACAATCTCGTCCCCTTTAAACAAGAAAAGATGATGGTTAGAGTCCTAATGGTTGACTGCTGCATGAAGAAAATCAAAATTAATCACTAGTTGCATATAGTTCAATAAAGGGTCTAGGTGGTAAATCTTGAAAGCTAGTTTATCCTCGGTTGAGAGGGAGGTGACCCATTGCTTCAAGCGTTGTTCAAAGGTTTTCACCATTGTTCAAATAAAAAAAAAAAGAGAGAGAGAATTTAGAGAGATTAATTTTTTAGATTCTTATTACTAAGCAAATGAATGCGAGATACTTAAAAGCCTATACGAAATCGCGTTTAAATAGACCCAAAAGGGGCAAAATTTTGGCAATTTTCGCTCGAAGGAAAGTTCACCAGCAAGTGTCGCGCGCAACCAATTCACATGCGCGCGACAGCCGCGTACAACTCCTACAGTTGCGCGCGTCTGCTGTGTCTCAACATGTGAGTTAGGATTATTTCCGTATTTTAGACTACATAATGACATAATCCCACGAGATCTTAACACAAATCATACGCTTACCTTTTACTGACCTTTGTGTCCTTTTCCTTACTATTTTCTTATTTTTCATATTTTCTTTTTTATTTTCCTTTACTTTCTTTTTCTTTTTTCCTTTTTTCCTTTCTCTTTTCTATTCCCTTGTTTACTTTTTTTTTCAAGGGGGGTTAAGTCAGGAACCTTTCCCTCCCTCGGAAAATTTTTGCAAATTTTTTTTATATAATAAAAAAAAGATATAAAGGTAGAAAATAAAAAAAATAAAATAGAAAATGTACACATGGAAACCAAAGAAAATGACATATATACAAAAAACGTGTCATATGTACAACAAAAAAATATATACATTTGTTTCCTAATATAAAAAATGTGTGTACAAAGGAAGTTAGGATGGTCGGCGACTCCCAGACGGCTGTTGTACATCCTGCAAAATCCAAACGAAGATTAATACATAAAACGTGTGATAACTTCGTTAAAAGAAAAAAAAAACTTACCGCGACCATCCGATGATCACGACATGACAAAGTAAGGAGAACTCTCTGATAAGCAGCTCACAAAGCGCGCAAAGTCCTCACCATACCGTTCACGGTTTCTCGCGGAACCTGTTCCAAAAGACAAGGACAGTTAGCAAAAATGTATATGAAAAAATATATATAAATACTTATGCATAGGGAACATACCGACTCAACTGTCTCTGGAACAAACGGTATCCCCTCCTCATCCTTCGTTGCTGGAAGGATCTCACGAATTACCAACCCAACTTGAAATGCCCGTTATGGATAACCTGTTATTCGTAATGGACACTTCTCGTTACAAATAACACTAGCTATTCGTAACGGTGGCATACGTAACGCCCGCTGCCCGTTACGGATAAGCCTTTTTTTTCCCTTTACGAATAACTATTTTCCTACTAGTGGGAAGATGGGTGCAGGTCAGGCAAGAGAATCCAAAAGGAGGAAGGTGCCAAAATCATAAGAACACTCGTTGGATGAACTTGGTGAAAAGGATGGGGTTTGAAAGTTTGTTGAGTTTGGATATGAAGAACACTCCTCGCCAGTTTTGTTACTGGCTGATGACTAGAGTGAGGAGTGATGGGACCCTAACGTTTGGTGATGGTGGAGTTTTTCCGTTGGGTCCGAACCAAGTGTATTCAATCCTTGGAATACCAATGGAGAAAATGACGGTTCCTAGAGGGGTGGACATGGATTGTGTTAAAGAGTCAAAGAAGGTGAATATGATTATTAATAGGTACGGAATTGGGTCAAACAAGGGGACTATATCTTTGGTTGAAGCTTCAAAAGCCCTTTGTCCAGTTGATAGTTCATGCAATCTGATGAAGCTTTAGTCAGAGGAGGACCATGAGGAATTTATGACGTCGTTCTTACTAGTGGCGTTGACATATAAGATTAGGGACAAGGAAATTAGGGAACTTGTAAACCATTCACGAATCATTATAAGGCAACCACGATAAGAGACAACAAGTTTTTAAGGAACTTGTAAACCATTCACGGATCATTATAAGGCAACCACGATAAGAGACAACGATAGGCAACAACGATTGACCCGTGAAGGTTACACCCCATTCATAATCCATGAGATTACTGGTTCGGAACCACGAAAGCAGAATCGAGGATGATGGTACAAAGTGAGTCATGGAGTCTCGCCCGTATTGACCTCTACTCAATTCTTATAGAGAAAAGTATTCCCTGCGACCTCAATGGCATGCAAACAAAGATTCAATTTGTTGTAAACTAATATTAGGCTAAATTGGTTGAATATTAAGGCAACACATAATTCTAAAATATTAGTGATCACTTTAATTAATAACAAGATTAAAGAGGAACCTAAACCGATTGTCCAAATTATCTTATTAGGCATGATTTTTAATTACATATTTCCTTTAAACATGCAATATAGTGATCAATAATAAACATCAACATTGGAAGCAATTTAACAATAATATCGTTAGTAAAATCAAATTATAATAATAAACCTAGTTATGATACTAGCAATAAAGAATAAAAATAAGAATAATAAAGTGAATAAATTACTCACGTTCTACGTTTCTTTAAATCTCTACCTTATGAAAAATTTGTTAGTAACTTCAATAAATATGTTAATCAAATAGAAATTAAGTTAAATAAAAGTAGAATTTATTTGGGGTCAAACTCTTAGTCGGTTTTACTTTTCACGCCTTGGTTTAAGTATAGAACTTCGGGTGTTGTATGGACTCCTTAGAGTGTTTAAGGGAAGGAATATTGTAATTAGAAAAATAGATTTAACACTTAGAATATGAGAGAGAAGAGAAAATGATTTTTTGGTGTATAAGAGAGGAAGAGAGAATGATTTTTTGTGGCTAACACTAGTGGAAAAATTGTCATTCGTAACGGGTTATTTGTAACGGGCAAAGCTGTGCCCGTTATAGTAAACATATTTGTAATGGTCAAAATAATAGTCCGTTACAAATACATATTATTCGTAACGGGAAACATGGTGCCCGTTACAGAAATTATGTTTTTTGTAACGGGCAAGATAATGCCCGTTACGAATATTATTTATTTGTAACAGACAAGATAGTGCTCGTTACGAATATTATTTATTTGTAACGGGCAAGATAGTGCCCGTTACGAATATTATTTATTTGTAACTGACAAGATAGTGCCCGTTACATATGTTTGCATTTGGCCCAGCTGATAAAAAAGCTCATTCTTATAACTAGGGTTTCACTCACCTCAGCCCTCAAGCCGCCACCCCTCTCTCTCCTCTCTCCTCTCGATCTCATTTCACTCAATCTTCTCCATTTTTATCCACTCAATCTCCTCCCGATTGAAGGTGTTTGAGCTTCGGTGGTGGTTGCCGTCCAAATTGTGAACTGCTCTCGAAGATTCGGTAAAATGGAGGAAAGCATCAACAATTTCAACAAAAATTTAGCGAAATTCTGCAATAATCTTCAATCTACTTCTAGTGCTTTCAAACAATACCTTGATCGTCGTCCAATTCCTCTCGGTATGATACCCACTTTCTCTCTCCTCTTTCTACTGGTTTTACTTTTACCCCTAATTTCTTAAGATTAAGTGTTGATTTTATGCTCAAATTGCTTAATTATGGTGTAATTCTTAGTTTTTGATGTTTAATTTTTGTGGGTGTTGATCAGATTCGGCGTCCACCACTTTTATGCAATCCCTAAATTGTAGGGTTTCGGATTTAACAGGGGATTTCAATTTGCTGGAATCAATGTCATTGGGAGCTGTGTCATTTGAAGAGCTTCTGGGTCACTGCAATGAGATTTATAAATTGAATCATTCTCATCTTCTTCACCTTCATTCGGTCATTCCCATATTCAATCTTTGGCCTACTTTTCCCCAAGTAATTTTTTTTTTATTTCTTTGAATAGTTCTGTGTCTTTGTTTGTTTGTTTGTTTGTTTGTTTTAATGGTGAAACTAGGGTTCTACTGAGATGATTTATTTAGTTTTTAAAACAGATTGGTGTTAATTAGAACTTTGTTATGTGGGTTAATTTTAATTATTAGGTAATGGAGTAGATGACCTTGAAGAGGATTTTATGGCTCAAAGTAGTAGTTGTGGTAATCCAGATTTTATGTGTTTGATTGATACATGATATTATAGAATATTATAGGATAGCTTTTATGTGTTTTATTGATACATGATATTATAGGATAGCTTCTATTTTATGTGTTTGATATATTATAGCATGCTGTCTGTTAATTATATAGTCGTATTTGGTGGATAATTGGGGCTTTTGGAATGTCAGGGGCCTTAACAAACTGAATAAAATTTGTGATGTTCTTTGGTTTATGAAAAACCAAGGAATTGGTTTGTTTGGGCTCCTGGAGACTAAAGTGAAGGCTGGTAATTTTGGTAAGGTCTTCACTGGTTTTGGTGGCAAGTGGTCTGTGACTGCAAACTACAGTAAGCATCATGGAGGGAGAATTTGGATTTTTTGGCTACCTGATATCTTTTAGGTAGAGATTGATAGAGTAGAAGCTCAGTTAATCAATGTGAAAGTTGTTCACAAGGCTTCTAAGTTTGTGTTCTGGTATACTATTGTTTATGGGCTGAATACTGCAGATGAAAGGGAGGTGCTGTGGCATCAGATTGGGGAGATAAAAAAGGACATTCTTGGTCCATGGGTCTTGGGGGGTGATTTCAATAATGTCCTGAATACTGAGGACAGAATTGGTTCCCCAGTTACCTTTGCTGAGATTGAAAAGTTCAGACAATGTGTTAGGCAAAATGTACTAATTGATTTTAAAGCTGGGGGGTTGTTCTATACTTGGAATAATAAGCAGCAAGGGAGTGATAGAGTGTGCACAAAGATTGATAGGATCTTGGTTAATGAGCTGTGGACTGAAAACTGCAGGGAGTTTAGAGCTGATTTATTGCCTGAGGGATTAATGGATCATTGCCCTTGTATTATGAGACTGTTTGGGTGTAATGGGAATGTTAAGAAACCTTTCAGGTTTTTAAATATGTGGATTGATGCTCCAGGCTACCAGGAAGCTGTACAACAGGCTTGGAATAGTGATGTGAGAGGAACTGATATGTTTATTGTGGTGAAAAAGCTGCAAAAGGTGAAAGAAGCTATCAAGGTGTTAAACCTGACTAATTTCTCCTCAGTGGAGAGTGCAGATGCCAGTGCTGATGCTGAGTTAGCAAGGGTGCAGTGTCAACTGAACAATGATCCTCAGAATTTGGAGTTGATTCAATTGGAAAGTGATGTCAGGGAAAGGTTCTTAGCTGCTCATACTGCAAAATTGAAGTTTTTGAAGCAGAAAGACAAGTTGCATTGGATGAAAGAAGGTGATGTTAACTCTTCCTACTTTCATGCCTGTATTAGGAAGAGAAGAATTCATAATAATGTGTACTGCATCCAGCTTGAGAATGGTGATATCATTCAGGACCTTGATAAAATTGCAGAAGCTTTTATTAGTTTCTATAAAGAGCTATTAGGCACTGGTGGGACCCCTTCTAGACAAGTCCATCAAGCTGTTATAGCTGCTGGCCCTATTGTGAATGATGAGCAACATCTGAGTATTTGCAGAGATTTAACTGAGGAAGATGTGAGAAATGCTGTTTTGAGTATTGAGGATGACAAGGCACCTGGTCCTGATGGTTTCTCCAGCAAATTTTTCAAGAATGCTTGGGGAGTGGTGAAGAATGAGGTGTGTAAGGCAGTTTTGGGATTCTTTGAGCATGGTCAGCTACTAAAACAGGTGAGTGCAACTACTTTGACTCTGGTACCTAAATTAGACAATGCTACTAGAGTTACTCAGTTTAGGCCAATTGCATGCTGTAATGTGCTGTACAAGATCATTTCTAAGATGTTGTGTGAAAGGTTCAAAGAGGTGCTGCCTGGTTTGATTAGTGAGAATCAAAGTGCTTTTATTGCTGGAAGATCTATTTTGGACAACATCCTAGTGTGCCAGGATATGTTAAAAGAGTACAATAATAAGAGAAAGTCTCCTAGATGTACTATTAAGGTGGATTTGAGGAAAGCTTATGATTCTGTGCACTGGTCTTTTATTCATGATATGTTGTAGGTTTTGAACTTCCCAAGTAAATTCATATCTTGGGTCATGGAGTGTGTTACTTCCCCTTCTTTCTCTATTATGATTAATGGTGGTCTGAATGGCTTTTTTAAGGGCAAGAAAGGGATCAGGCAAGGTGATCCTATGTCACCATTGGTGTTTGTCATTGTGATGGAGTACCTATCAAGACTGCTTAAAAAAGTGGGTGCAAAGATAGGCTTTAGATTCCATCAAAGATGCAAGTCTTTGAGGTTAAATCACCTAATTTTTGCTGATGATTTGATGTTATTTTCCTATGCTGATAAGAGGTCTGTCTCCCTTCTAGTAAGGGCTTTGAAAGCTTTTGAGGGTTGCTCTGGTCTACAGGCTAATGCTGATAAATCTGCTATCTATTTTGGGAGTGTGCAGCCTGAAATGAAGCAGGAAATTGTGACTGAGTCTGGTTTTGTAATAGGAGAAACTCCTTTCAAATATCTTGGCATCCCTTTGAATGCTAAATATTTGAGAGTCTCAGACTTTGATGCTATAGTTGATAAGATGCTGACTAGAATAACCTGTTGGTCTAGCAGAAACTTGTCTTATATTGCAAGAGTTGTGCTGGTGAACTCTGTATTGATTAGTTTGCACACTTATTGGGCTCAGTGTGTGCTGTTACCTAAGTCAGTCATCTTGAGGATTACTCAGCTGTGCAGAGCTTTTCTTTGGTGTGGAGATTCTGTTTTGTCTAAGGCTCCCCCAATTGCTTGGGATTGGGTTTGCAAAAGCAAAGCTGAGGGTGGCTTAGGAATTAGAGACTGTGGGATGTGGAACAGGGCAGCTTTGGGGAAGTATGTGTGGAAAATAACTAAGAAAGAGGATTCTCTTTGGGTGAAATGGGTTCATGCTGTGTGCATTAAAGAACAAGACTGGTGGACTTATAGTCCTAAGAGATCTGCAAGATCGGCTTGGAGGAGATTATGTGCAGTCAAGGACCAGCTAAAAGAAGGTTTTGAGCAAAACAGTTGGTTGAATGGTACTTATAGAATATCTGAGTGCTATAAGTGGCTGCAGGGAGCTGGAACAAAGGTGGATTGGTGTAAATGGGTATGGAATAAGTTCAATATTCCCAAGCATTCGTTTATACTATGGCTTGCTATGCATGATAGACTCAGAACAAGAGAGAAGCTCTGGAAATATGACGTCTGTGCTGAAGATAGTTGTCTGCTGTGTGGTGCTGCTATTGAGGATAGACAACATCTGTTCTTTAATTGTAGATACAGTCAAGAGTGTATGCTGAGAATTTCTCATTGGCTCCATATTCCAATTCAAAACTTCTGCATTGATGAGGTATGGAAGAATTGGCTCAAAGCAGTGAAAGATAAGGTGCAGCAGAAGGTTATTCTAGAAGTTCTAGCTTGTGTTGTCTATCATATCTGGTTTGCTAGGAATACTGCTTTCTGGCAGAAAGCTGTTATTCACCCTTCAAACCTGTGTAAGGGTATTGGTAGGGTGAGCATGGATAGAGTCAAGCAGCTTAAAACAAGAAATGGAGTAGATTGCAGTGCAAGTGGATTCAGGAGTTGTGCAACAGCATCCCAAACTAGTTTCTGCTTTGAGTGTTGCTGTGTTTTGTTGTTTTATGTTTTAGTCCTTTTCAGGTGTGGTCTGTGTCCTTCCTAGAAGGCAGCAGACTGCTTATGATCAGGTTTTGCTTTACTCTCTCTTAGTTGAACCCTTCCTAGAAGGTGGCAACTAAGGAGTTTAAAGCTTGAGGTGGGGGTGGCCTTTGTTTTAGGTCTTGTGTAGTTTTGGAGTTGCCTATGTTAGGCTTGTAAAATTTGTACATTTATACAGTTTTTTTTATAGTAATATACTTGATTACTTACCAAAAAAAAAAAAAAAAGAATATCAATTTCACAATCTAGGGTTTAGTTTGACAATATCGTTGATTTCGTTGTCAGTATAATCGATTTAGGGTATTGCTCCTCAACAGTAGAAGGGACATTGTTGTGATTGTGATTGTTTTATGATGAAAATTCTGTCAAGAGATCTTGAGCTTGTAATTGTTTTGTTATTTTTATTGGAGTCTAGAGAGAATGATGTATTTAGGGGTATCTGCACTTGTTTTGTTGTTTCTAGAATTCTCGATTCCTCCATCTTATATGACTTCCGTACTATACTTTCGTCGTATTTGTATTTAAAAGTTAATTTTTACAGTAAACATTAGTGGTACTTGTTGGACATGCCACTGTAGATTTCTCAATTTTGAAACCTAAATGTTTTGTGGTAGGCAATATGATCGAAAAGCACGGAAAAATATATAAGTGAACTTGGTTGTGTAGAGATTGTTTGGTAAACTAATTGTTTAAACAGTTGAAATTTGTGAAATTATAGTAAGGGACTTGTTTGCTTTTAGAGCCTAGTATCATTAGTCATTTCAAGCAACTAGTATATATACAGAGCTATGAAATCAGGAAGTCTTTGGTTGCATATTTTTTGGGTGACATTAGTCAATGCCTTTTTTCTCTAAGATAATGAGTGTTTGCTTTTGTTACTCACCCTTATTCGATGAATTGGTGAAAAATAATAGGAATCAATTTCACCAATCGATTTGTTCTGGCTTTACAGGTCATAATGGCCAGCAGCAATCCCCCTCCTACTATGTGAGGTTGATATTGCATGAATTACGTGATTTTGGGAATAAAACAAGCTATTGAGATGCCTTCATTGATGAAGGCTAATAGAGTAATAGCTAGTTCCTGCTTTGGGGTGCTTGAAGGTCAAAGGAAGGATATAATTCGCGGTCAAATTTTGCTGCTAAATAGCCTTTAGGAAGAACACCGTTATGATAGTACTTCAGTCAAGGCTTTGAAGACAGGCAGAATTAAGTACCTTAATAATATAAATACATAAGCATTACTGCAATAGTTACTAATTAGAGGGTCTTGTCTCATGAATATGGACTATGGATTCCATTTCTTGCTTATTGTGATGTAGGTTCTGCAATGTTGTGATGAGTTTTTAATTTTAAGTTCAAAACCTATTTATAAAAGTTGCCTGGCTCGTGTTATGGGATAAGATGGTGTGGGTTCCAATGAAAGATAAAATTCTATATGCCTTAAAACTGTCAGTTTATATCATTAAGTATGAGGTAGAGAGAGTCCATTGTGGAGCACTAGCCTGGTGCAAAATAGAGAATTGATCTTTTGGATACTTTATTGATTTATCCCCTCTTTGCTTTTTAAACTTATGCTAATTCGTTCTGTAAAAAAATGGTTTTGATACTATCTAACAATGATTTATGATGGGCTCATGTTTTCAATGATTAAACATGTGTGCTTTGCAGGAGAAAATTCCTATTGAGGAGGTGTTTGAGAGTTTGAGATGCTCAAGAGAAGGTCTGACTTTAGACGATGCAACCAACCGTCTTCACATTTTTGGACATAACAAGCTAGAAGAAAAAAGGTTTATCCATTGTTCTTTCACTCTTGATGAAAATTAAGTATTAACCGTGTTCATTAACTTCCAGTCGATCTAATCAAGCTTTTTTCACATCTGATACCGTTGATCTAGAATTAACAGGAGAGCAAACTCTTGAAGTTTCTTGGCTTTATGTGGAATCCATTGTCATGGGTTATGGAAGAAGATGCTTTAATGGCTATTGTATTGGCAAATGGTGACAATAAGCATCCAGATTGGCAGGATTTTGTGGGTATCATGTTGCTTTTGGTGATCAACTCTACTATTAGTTTCATAGAAGAAAATAATGCTGGTAATGCAGCAGCAGCGCTTATGGCTAACCTTGCTCCTAAAACCAAAGTAAGTCACTAACAAAAAAAGGCTCAAGTGTTTCACAGTTGCAGATATAAGATTTATAAAAATAATACTAACTCTTCAATACAGGTTCTTCAAGATGGACGATGGGGTGAAATGGAGGCATCAATTCTAGTCCCAGGAGAAAAATTAGCATCAAGTTAGGAGACATAGTCCCTGCAGATGTTCGTCTTCTTGAGGGTGATCCTTTGAAGATTGATCAATCTGCTCTCACTAGAGAATCTCTTCTTGTCACTAAGAATCCTGGAGACGAGGTCTTCTCTGGTTCAACCTGTAAAAGTGTACTTGAGATTTGGTTTAATTTAGTTGTTCTTTTAAAGTTTTAGTTATTAGTTTATTAATATTAATTGTATATTTTTTTTGAAAGAAATATTAGTTGTATACTATATTTGTATAAAAATATATACATCTCTCATTAAATGATAAAATGGTGTGCAAAATCCAGCATTTTGCTGGATTTTTTTAAAAATATGATTATATAGTATTTGTAACGGGCAAACCATGTCCCGTTACGGATAACGGAGTTATTCGTAACGGGCACTTGAAAAGCCCGTTACAAATAACGGAGTTATTCGTAACGGGCACCTGAAAAGCCCGTTACGAATAACCCGTTATTCGTAACGGGCTTTTCAGGTGCCCGTTTCAAATAATAAAGGCCATCCGTAACGGCCGCATACGTAACGGCTGCCCGTTACGGATGAGCAGTTTTTGCCTGTTACGGATGGCCTTTTTTCCACTAGTGTAAGAGAGGAAGAGAAAATTATTTGGTGCCCCAAAACTGAGAGAATCGGTCTCGTATTTATAAAGAAAATACGTGGGGTGAAGCACGAAACCCTAGAAGTGAAGGCGTTTCAAAGAAAAGCCTAGAAAAAATGCAATGTCATGGTAAATATGTCGTGCCACGTTGGAAATTGTCGTGACACTGCAGAAAATGCCGTTGCACGGCAATTCTAACGTGACGCAGTAAATTCCAATTTTTAGATGTTTTTAAAACTATGATAACTTTTGATTTATAACTTGGTATAAGGAATATAATATATCGTTGGAAATCTTATCAAGTCTAATTTTCAACCCAATTAGAATCAGGTCAAAATCTTTTATAGATTTTAAGATATGGCCTTTGTAGTGAAAGGATGTTGGTTTTGGGCAGAGTTTAGTGTTTTGGGCTTATGATATACCGTTGGAAAGTTTATTTCAAGGTCTATCTAAAAAAAATATTTGTATCAAAATTATAGGGCCACAAAATCTGTTTAGCTCAGTTTTGTGATGTGGACACGAAAAGAGGAAAATAAGTTATGGTTTGGGAAAATAGGCTAAGAATTGGCTTGATTTATGAGACGTATGGGATTGAATATGGATTTAAGCACTCCCAAGATTAAATACTAGACCTGACCAATGATGGAGGTGAAAGGTCGTTTATCATCAGGTTTGGTTTTAGGGAGACATTTTTAGGTGTCAATAGTAAATAATGACAATGTTCCTTGTGTTTTGCAATCTCAGGATAATGTGTGTCAACTCAGGGTTAGTTTGTTCCTACACTATGTGTAAAGTCCCCACAATGATCTCCATGAGCAGATAGAGGACATTGTCCTAAAAGATCGTAGGGGTGGGAGGAGGAATAATTCTCAATTAACGATGTAATTGTAAACTAAACCTTCAGGTGCTTGTGTTAACTTTGGAGGAAAACACTATGTGTTGTGTGTTTGTTTTTTATTACTTCTCGAGTTCATTGGTATCTATGGAGATGTTATGACTGTTTCTGTGTGGTGGTTGAATATCAAAGTTGCAAACATTATAAATTAGTGACCAAACAGTTTTTTATTAAAAAATCCGCGAAAAAGTTAGTGAGTATATTATACGACTATTTCACCAAATGCCACTGAGTACTTTAAAAATTCACCAAATTCCATCGGGTTTTTCAAAATTCACCAAATGCCACTGACAAACATTATAATGTCATGACATGTCATTAATGAGGTATGGCCGTTAGCTATCCGTTACTATAATTCTTAATTCACTAAATGCCATTGACTACTTTTGATTTTTCATGAAATGCCATTATTTATATAAATTATTACACAATATACCTATGGCCTAATGAATTATAACGCCTAGTTAGTTTCACCGTTTTTGAATTTTTTTTGGGGTAAAATAGCCGTTACACTCAATTTGTTGTATAAATTTGAATGCACGGATAAATTGTTATGCCATAGTTTTTGAATATTAGAAGTCAACAGTGTTGAATGATTTAGAGTATTTGAGACAAATTGGATGGTGTTTAATTATTTGCTTAGAAAATGGTGTTGTAATTAATTAAACTAGTAATATGAGCAAATCAAGGAGTACTAAACTCCATTAACGCAACCCAATCGAACGCGAGAGTGAGGGTAAAACTCACTGAACTGCTGCCCGATCAGGTCATCACCACTTGATTGGGCGCGTATGCGAGGTTGAGAAAATCTGCTCCGTCGTTCGATCGCTCTAAATTATTCAACTCCGTTGACTTCTAATGTTCAAAAACTAGAATGGCAGAACAATTTAGCTGTACATTCAAATTTATACAATAAATTGGGTGTAACGACTATTTTACCCCCAAAAAAATTCAAAAAAGGTGAAACTAACTAGTCGTTATAACTCATTAAATCATAGGTATATTGTGTAATAATGTATAAAAATTATGGCATTTCATAAAAAATCAAAAAATAGTCAGTGCATTTGGTGAACAAAGGATTATAGTAACGGATAGTTAACGGCCATACCTCATTAATGGCACGCCATGACAATATAATGTTTGTTAGTGGCATTTGGTGAATTTTGAAAACCCGATAACATTTGGTGAATTTTTAAATTACTTAGTGGCATTTGGTGAAATAGCCGTATATTATAACAAAGGGTACCCTGAATCGAAACCGGAACCTGTAGATTCTAGTTTCGGTCCCCAATTTTCCAAGAACCTGTTCAACACGGGTTCTGGTTCCGGTTCCCATTTTGAGGAACCTGTTGCAAAAGGTTCCGGTTCCAGTTCCGGTTCTTGGAATTTTTACAAGGTACCTTGTTATGCTCACCCCTAGTCTGGTAAGTTATAATATCAATCATTCCTACACTAACATGTCGTTTAAGAGTCAAATAAAAAGATTACTTGCATGTACTTATGTTATGGTTGTCATTATATAGGCACTTCCTGCAAAATGGAGATCGTTACTCAAGCAAACTTCTGATCCGTCAGAGTTATGCGTGGTAATTACAATCGTGCGTGGAATGTAACTATTTTAAAGACTGATGATCTATCTAGTCGACCAATGATTCTTCATGAAGGATGAGATACATTTGTTACAGATAATGCCATTGTTACCGGTAAGATTTTGAAGGTCTATTATACATCAGCGGGGTTATTTTACTTTCGCGTTTATACAACAGAGAATGATCTGAGTTCAGAAAAGGCTTCCAAATGCATGTTTCCCGTACAAATATAATCCATCCGTGTTATATTTATCTTCTATTTTCGAATAGTGTTTGTTAAGGGGAAATTGTTTTATTATCTTATTTGTATTTAAAATAATAATATTGTTTAATGTTTGAAATATAGTGGTTTTATGGTACTCTAACATTAAGTTCACTTCTTGTCGAGGTTAAAGACATGGTTGAGCTATGATGAGATGATTTGTAAAGAAGGTGTGTGTTTGTGTGGAAAGGTAGGCCCGGTGTACTTTATTGTAAATAGAATGGAATTGTTTCTATTTTTTGGAGAGAAAAAAACCCTACATTACGTGCCTTATTAATACTATGAAAGTGTTGTATTCGTCGGTTTGGGTTAGACACATTGAAAACGTTGTAGACACCCATTTGTGTCTCCCTAAAACCAAACCCGGTGATGAGTACCTCTCGCGTTGAATCATAATCGAATGAAGTGAAAGTGTGGAAAGTCTAGTGTTGCGGATAGTTTTTAATTCTTTTCTTTCTCTTTGTTTTTGAAAACCTATTTTAAGAAAACAGCCAATCCAGTTTGGTTTGGTCCATGGCAAGGGTTCAATAATGTTATAGATGGATGGGGCTTGAAAAGAGCTTTCCAACGATATATTATAAGCCCAATTCCCAATGAATAATGAGGAAGTTATGGCCAAATTACTAAACTGGGCCCGGTTTGATCTTTATATGCGGCCCAATGTTCAAGAGGAGGGCCTAATATGGATTTATCATTCCTAATGCAATTAGAATTGATTTTAGTCTTCTAGATTCTTCTAGAAGGTTCTTTTCATTCCTAATTCAATTAGCATTGATAAATTGACTTTGGTTGACTTTTTGGGGTTTTAATCAGAATAAAAGAGTGTTTTGAGGTAAAATACGATTTTGCCCTTCTGTACATCCAAATTTTATCAAAATTAAGAAAACGCGTGAAATTAATGATTAGCGCCTGACGACAGGGATTAGCCCCTTTTGCTAATGCTTGGCGCCTGGCGCTAGCCTTAGCGTTTGACGCTAATGTCCAGCGTCTGGCGCTAACCTGTTTTATTCTCGTCGAAACTCTGATTTGTTTTTCTACCCGTCCGGCTGATTTTCTCTATAAATAGCCTCCTAAAATCTCCGTTTTCAATCATCAAATATCATCAAGAATCATCAACTCTCTAGTTTTCTAATTCTCTTCTCTCTCTAAGATAAAGCTTACGGTCTCTAACTCTTTTTCTAAACCAACCCTTTTGCATACAAAATTCTGCATTCACAAGACCAAGAAACACCTAGCCAAGTTCGAAGTTGCCTTCGCCCCCTAGACGTGAAAGGTTTTAATTTCTGAGGGTTTGGTCCCAAATCTCTCTTCAATTATTTAATTTAATTGTTGTTTATTATTTTCCTTGAAGTTACTAACGCGTGTATTTTGTTATTAGAAAGAGGTACGAGGCATCCAAGTAAGTGCTTTACTTGATTTTATTGATATTATGATATAGAAATCATGTCTAGGCTGTTATTATGATTCCTAGTATCATGTAAAGATGCTTTCCTTAATTTGATGTTTTGAATGACAACAATGATTCCTAGTATCATGTTTAGGGTAAAAGTTATAATATCAAATATGACAATTATGATTTCTTTGATGCTTCCTTTTTTCTTCCTAATATTCATGTTAGTATCACGTTAGTGCTAAAGCTTTTATTTTTATTGCTTAGTGACATGCTAAAGTTTGTTATTAATCTTGTTAGTATCATGCCTAGGATCTTGCTATTATTATGCTTTATTATTTACATGAACATGATTATGATCATTATTATTATAATTGTTATGATTATTTATTGTTGCTTGATATATTATTAATTGCTTGATCACGCCTTTTATGCACGTTTAAAGGGAATTAGTACTTGTAATCACGCTTAATAAGATAATTAATAATCTTGTTTAGGGTTAATTTGATTATAATTCAAGTGATCGCCAATAATTGATTTGTTTGTGCATTAATTTTCAACCAACATAGATTAAACAGGTTTAGGGTTAACCAATTGATTGCATGTTAGTCAGAAAGCGCATATGGATACGATCAGAATAAAGTAGAGGCCTATTATTAGGGTAGGTTCAATCTCTTTTAGGTTGGATTTGTACCTTCATCCCCGAACTTCCATTCATGGTTCCAGACCTATTGTATTTAACGATCTCTTGGATCGTTAAGGGGTGTAACCTTCACCCTGTGAACGGTTTACAAGTTCCTAAAACTTGTTGGCGACTCTTTTGCTCTATCTTCCTTCCCTTTGGACGCCACCGTACTTAAGTGTATGATCACAGTGGGGTTCATGTTTGGGGTAATGCTTAACCGTTTGTTTGACTTGTGTTAAGACTACATAAACTGATTAATGACTAAAAGAACTTTGCCTAATTAATTAATTAATTAATTAATTTGAGTAATTAAAGTCTAATAATTTAATCAGAGTTGACTTAGTACGACTTTAGGCATACCCTGTAGAGTAATAATACCGAAAGCAGTTCCAGATCGACATTCCAGCAATGGTGCCGAGATTTAAACTGCAGCGCCACTCTGTGGAGCGTAGCGCCTGGCGACAGTCCTGTCGTCTGGCGCTACACTGCAAAGAGAGGCGCCAATCCTGTCGTTTTGGGACAGTTCGGTTTATTGCTCAAGTCATCACTTTGTGTCTAATTGAACAGTTTGCTAACCAATTCGGTTAATTTTTACTGATGATAATACCGTGTCAAGTCATTAATCAAATCTAGGCACTAAGTCCCATGGTCTTTCACAAGAGTTAAAAGCATGTCACTTGCACTCGCCATATAATGCACACACTAATGCACACTTTGACCATGTCTAAGAGAGTCTTGTATGCGCGTTTTTTTCCGTCATTTTTTTAGGGGGGTAAGTCGGATATTAATCAATTCGGTTAATTTTTACTGATGATAATACCGTGTCAAGTCATTAATCAAATCTAGGCACTAAGTCCCATGGTCTTACACAAGAGTTAAAAGCATGTCACTTGCACTCGCCATATAATGCACACACTAATGCACACTTTGACCATGTCTAAGAGAGTCTTGTATGCGCGTTTTTTTCCGTCATTTTTCTAGGGGGGTAAGTCGGATATTAATCCTCCAATTTAAACCACTTGATTTAACCCTATACTTAATTCTTAAAAATATACACCTTATTTTTGCCAAAAATATGCACCCTATTTTTGCTTTTTTTTTTTTTCAAAACTCGTAAAGTCAAAGTCAATTTGAGTCAAGTCATTAAAACAAAAATGGTTTAATTTATAGCGCGTGGTCAAGAAAGGAAGGGCGTTTGATCAAAGACAACCTTTTTATTGAAGTTCAACTTTTCAAAAAACCAATCGCTCGAAAAAGGAAAGCTAAGAAGATAATGGCAACTCAAGAGGAAGTTAATGAACTCAAGAACCAATTGATTACTGTGACTGAGGCGTTGAAGGTTTTTACCCTCAAAATCGATGATTTTGTGAAGCAACAACAGATGGACCTCATGCTAGAAAGTTTGAGCAAGTTGTCTAGTGACTACAAGTTTCAAGGCATTAGCTCACAAGGGGTCTCAGTGGACAAGAATCTTCTTTCGCAGAAGTTCAATTCCAACGACATCCCGAAATTCAAAGCGACTGACAACCCTTACTTTCACTTAAGAGCTTTCGAAACAATACTGAACATCAAGGGTATTTACAAGAAGGTGTTTCCCTCTTTGTTTTCTCTATATCTTGAAACCGTTTGCCAACAATGGTTCTTCTCTCTTGAGAAAGAAAGAACCTCTACTTGAGAGTCCATAGTAAACGCTTTCAGTGATAGGTACAAGTGCAACATTCAAGTTGAAACTGACTATAGGGAACTTGAAATTCTCAAGCAGAAGGAGAATGAAGGTTTCACTTCTTTCTTCAACAAATGGAGAGAAACCTCTGCTAAGATTATTGAAGTACCAAGCGAGAAAGAATCTGTGAGGTTGTTCATCAAGAACCTTCAAGAGAAGTACTCCAAGCATCTCAAGTACCAAAATAATCTCCATACCTTCAAGGCCGTCTATGACATTGGAATTAATATTGAAGACGACCTGGCTAAGCTGAAAGCCGCTAACAGTATCTCCAACAGTGGCTGGAAAGGCAAGAAGAACGACAATCCTTCTTCTTCCAAAACCACCCACTCAAACAATGTTAGCACCTTTAATTTAAGTGAAGTCCTTGCTATGAATAACCAAGGGCAAAAGAAACCATTTAGGAGGAACTTTACTCTTATAGGTATGAGTTATGACACTGAATTTCACTAACTAAATGCAAAAGGTCTTATAACTCCTATTGGACCATTTGGGGACCCACCAGTTGAGAAGAGCACAGCTAACTGGAACCCCAATGCACATTGCAAATATCACCAATGTAGGGGCCATCTTACCGAAAATTGTTTGAAGCTTAAGGAAGCTATCCAAGATTTAATCGATAACAACAAATGCCATTTCCTCCTGCCAGTAAGAAGCCGAGCATTGACAATGCACCTCTCGCTCATTCCTTGGCCATCTTTGATGATGACAACGAGGTAGATCCCTCATCTCTCATCAAACCTATTGAAGAAATTCATGCTATCGAAGAAGAGGAGGAGATCTTTTTCGATGCCATGGATGATTTTCCTGAACCAACAAGCAAAGAGGATGTATGGTTGCTTACATTGTCCATATGGGAGGGATCAATCTTGCTACGTGAAGCTCTCAAAGTCTCAAAGAAACAATTAGAGGAGCTTCAGATAAAGTGTGACAAGGTTCCACCCACGAAGAAGAAACCCTTTTCTTTACAAGTAATCGATAAACCCAAGAAGAGTAATAAACTCTATACTCTAATTGGGATTTCCTATGCTAAAATGTTCAAAATGCTCTCCGAGAGTGGCAAGATCAAACCTCTCGAACCGAGACCATTTGAATCGCTAAAAAGGACGGATAGGTTCTACTGTCAATACCATCAATCACGAGGTCACACTATTGAAAATTGTTTTAAATTTAAAGATTTAATTCAAAAAATGATTGATGATAAAAAGCTAGTCCAAATTCAATAAGAAGAAGATATTAACATCAATGGGGTTTGGGACAGCGATGATGAAGACATCTATCTTAAAGATATGGAAGAACCTCCACTTTCAGTCATATACCCAATAAGCGATTTTTGGGATAAAGAAGATTCATCTATAGACGTCCTCACAAGATCTGGGAGAACGCAACCTCCCATCTCAACACAACCTATACCGACTACGCAACAAGTTTCCATACCTATCATAGAAGACAATGATATTGTCAAGCAGTTCAAGAAAACCCAAGGTTGAAATGAATGTTTGGAAGATTCTAGCAACATCTCGAGAACATAGGTTGGCAGTGATGAATGCCTTGGATAATATAGGGATAGATTCTGACACCACTCATGAGGGGTTGACTAACTTCCTTACGAGTGATCTCCCTAGTCCTATCAACTTGATCACCTTTTCTGACGAGGATTTACCACCAGAAGGTGGCAAGCATTATAAAGCACTAAACCTCATAGTAGTTTGCAAGAGAATGAACGTTTCTATGACTCTTATAGATAATGGATCGGCAATTAATGTCTGTCCACTCAGAACTGCGAGGATTCTAGGCATAAGGGATGAAGACTTAACCCCGTCAACACAAGGAATAAGAGCTTATGACAACACTCCTCGTCAAGCTCTTGGCAAGATTACCATGAATATAACGGCAGGAGCAATAGAACACGCTACTACGTTTCAAGTGGTGGATATAAAAGCCTCATTCAATTTACTATTGGGACGCCCTTGGCTTCATGACCTAAAGGCCGTCCCTTCATCTCTCCACCAACAGGTAAAAGCCATAGTTAGAGGAATTCCTATTACAATTGATGCTTCACCCATGAGGATTAAAGCTATAGAAAATCCAATCATTGATGTGGAGCACGATGAAGACTTGTGGGGCTTTAATGAAGAGGTCTCCTTAATCAAAGAGGATGAAAGGACCCCTCTTTGCCACGACCCCCACTCCAATATGACATTGAACACTATTCTGAAGAAACAAGGGCATTTTCCTGGAATGACTCTAGGAAAGAAGAAAGGAATAGCAAAATCGATGGAATTACCTGGCCTCCCTAAGTTAAACACTTTCGGACTTGGTTTCGAACCGAATCGGGAAGATCTCAAGCGAGCCCAGGAAAAAGTCTAAGGCGCGTAGGAACGCTCGCATCCAAAAGAAAGCAATCTCAATGGATCAATATCCTCTTACTCTCAATGGACAATTCATAAAAGAAGGAGAGGACTATCCATGCTATGAATTTCCCGAACCCTTTGTTGTAAATGGCATAAGGAAACTGGGATTCGAAATTTTCTTAGATTGCTATTTTCTAGATGAAATCCCAACTCCTATCCTCAAGGAGAAAGCACCCCCATGCTTTGACTTTAATGTCATGGGATTACTATTTGGGCGAGAAAAAGATGAGCCGACGTACATAGAGGATAACTCCTCTCTCATCCAAACGGTCCAACAAAGCAAAAACTTTGACCCCTCGAAGCTCATCACTCTAGCGGAAGGATCACTACAAGGGTGGCACAAGACAGTCAAGGTGACTACTCTAAGGGGAAGGAGAATCTCCATTACGACATGGCAAGGACCGATGTTTGAAGAGTCGTCTGGGTTAGAGTCAGAGTCCTTTCCTGTAAAGTCATCTAAATCCTTAGTTGTAGCACCCCCTTTTTCTATCTCTTCCCCTAAAATAGTTAGCAATCAAGTCCCCAAGGACATATCTCTTTTCGATGTAATGATTTATGAGTTTAGTAATATGTCTTCTTCCTCTTATTCATCGTGTTTTTTTTAACCCAAGATGACAAGAATTGCTTAACTAACAATAAAAATGATAAAGAAATTATTAAAGCAATGGAAACACTTGAAAAGAAAACACCGATAATTGAGGAAACTGAGACGATTAATATCTTTAATGATTTAACCATTAAAAGAAAAGTTAAAATCAGATTAACACTTGATGAACAAGAAAGAACTGATTTAATCAATCTACTTAAAGAATTTATCGATGTATTTGCTTGGTCATATAAAGATATGCCAGGCATTAATAGAGAAATAGCTCAACACACCATACCACTAATTCCAGGAATGAACTATGTAAAACAAAAGTTGCGTCGAATTAAACCCGACGTAGCTCTTAAAATAAGAGAAGAAGTTCAAAAACAAATAACTGCACGTTTTATCAGGGTATCCAAATATCCCGAATGGGTGGCCAACGTCGTCCCAGTTTTGAGATATAAAAAAGGCAAGTCCAAAGGACGACTTCCTTTTACCACACATCAATATTTTGGTAGATAATACAGCGAATCATGCACTTCTCTCGTTCATGCGGATACACGGTGTAGACACCCATTTGTGTCTCCCCAAAAACAAACCCAGTGATGAGTACCTTTCGCGTTGAATCATAATCGAATGAAGTGAAAGTGTGGAAAGTTTAGTGTTGCGGATAGTTTTAATTTCTTTTCTCTTCTCTCTGTTTTTGAAAACCTATTTTAAGAAAACAGCCAATCCAGTTTGGTTGGTCCATGATATGGGTCCAATAGTAGTGTAGTTAGATGGGGCTTGACAAGAGCTTTCCAACGATATATTATAAATCCAATTCTGATGAATATTGAGGAAGTTATGGCCAATTTACTGAACTGAGCCCGGTTTGAGCCTTATATGCGGCCCAATGATGTAGGGGAGGGCCTAATATAGATTTATCATTCCTAATGCAATTAGGAATGGTTTTAGTCTTATAGATTCTTCTAGAAGGTTCTTTTCATTCCAAATTCAATTAGCATTGATAAATTGACTTTTGTTGACTTTTCAGAGTTTTAATTAAAATCAAAGAACGTTTTTTGAGGAAGATACGATTTTATTCTCCTGTACGACAATTTCTATCTAATTTTGAGAAAACGCGTGAATTTCTGAATCAGCGCCAAACGCCAGCTGTAGCGCTTGGCGCCTGGCGCTAGCATTGGCGCCTGGCGCCAGTAGCCAGCGTTGGCGCTAATTCGGTTTTATCTGCGCTAGAACTCTGTTTTGATATTTTATCTTTTTGGCTGATTTTCTTTATAAATAACGTTGTAAAAACTCCGTTTTCGATAACCAGTTTTCATCAACAATAACCAATTTTCATTCATCAATTCTCACACTTTCTCACCAACTCTCATTAAGATTTTCTTGATTTCTCTCTCTCTTTTTTTCTAAACTAGCTTCTTTAAAATACAAAATTCCGCATTCATTAGATCTAGATACACCTAGCCGTATTCGAAATTGCCTTCGCCCTAGACGTGAAAGGTTTAATTTCCGAGGGTTTGGTCCCAAATCTCTCTTTCCATTATTTGATTTAATTGTTTTGCTTATTATTTTCCTTGAAGTTACTAATGTGTGTATTTTGTTATTAGAAAGAGGTACGAGGCATCAAAGTACGTACTTTAATGTTTTTATTGATGTTAAGATATAGAAATCATGCTTAGATTGTTATTTTGATTCCTAGTATCATGTCTAGGGTAATTTTAATATCAAGTATGATTAAAAGTATGATGCCTTTTATGTTCTTCCTAATATTTATGATTCCAAGTATCATGTTAGGGTTAAAGATTTGATTTTTGATGCTTAGTGACATGCTAGGGTTTGTTATTAATCTTGTTAGTATCATGCCTAGTATCTTGCTATTATTATGCTTTAACATGATTATAATTATTTTTATGATTATTATTATTATTATTATGATTATTATGTTGCTTGATATATATTTTTATTGCTTGATCACACCTTTTATGCATGTTTAAAGGAAATTGGTACTTGTAATCACGCTTAATAAGATAATTAATAATCTTGTTTAGGGTTAATTTGATTATAATTCAAGTGATCGCCAATAATAGATTTATTTGTGCATTATATTCAACCAACATAGATAAACAGGTTTAGGGTAAATCTATTGATTGCATGTTAGTTAGAAAGCGCACATGAATACGATCAGAATAAAGTACATGCCTATTATTAAGGCAGGTTCAATATCTTTTAGGTTGGATTCGTACCTTCATCCCCGAACCCTATTTGGTTCAAGACCTTATGGAGTTGACGATCTCTTGGATCGTTAAGGGGTGTAACCTTCACCTCGTGAACGGTTTACAAGTTCCTAAAAAACTTGTTGGCGACTCTTTTGCTCTATCTTCTTCCCTTTTGGACGCCACCGTACTTTAGTGTATGATCATAGTGGGGTTCAAGCTAGGGGATTAACGCTTGAAATATTCCCTACAGTTTTTTGGCGACTCCACTGGGGAGGATTTCTATTTTAATTCCTGAATTTGTTTCGGCAATGATTTAGAATGAGTGGATGAGACTCGAAACGTACTAAGTATTTCATGTGCGTAATTTTGATTAACATTATTGTCATATGCATAAAAAAGATCTCATTGGAAAGACCATCCGTAATGAGTTAAAACATAGGATTTTACACGTAGGAAATTTGAGAAATATCTTTCACAACTAGGACCGAAATAACACTGCGCAAAACTGGAAAATTTTATCGAGCACAGAAAGCTGCTGAGGCATGTAGGAAATAACATCAGCGACCAGAGCATTGGCGCCAGACATTTAACTGTAGCGCCAGACGACAGGCTTGTCGCCAGGCGCTACAGCTAAAACCTGGCGCCAAGCTCTGTTTGTTGGCGCCAAATTCTTCTAATACCGAGCCAGAAATATGCGTTCTAATTTCGACCAGTTTTTTCGCATTGTTTTCTCGATCCTACTTCCTGATTGAATTTTTTCTCACTTTTCTGAAACCCATATGTGTTCTACATATGGACATAACCCTCTGGGAATTCATGCTCCATCTACCTGATTGAACGCTCTGAGAAACAAAGGGTACATCCGAGAATGTTGAATTCACCAAACCATGGAAGCGAGTTTTTTTCTAAAACTCACGGTGTCCCATCCACTAGCGCCAACCCTTCACGGTTAGGCTTCTGCGCGGTGCATCCGGACAATTAACCATGGACCCTCTATTGACTAAACCATATCCCGAACTTTAGAGAACTAGAGCCATGGTTAGGTTGCAAACTCATTGCATCATATTGTGCCTACTTGACTAATTGTGCATTAATTGTTGTGCATATATTTTATGTTTCTCTTAACCGTTTGTTTGACTTGTGTTGAGATTAAATAAATTAATGACTTAAAGAACTTTGCCTAATTAATTAATTTGAGTAAATAAAGTCTAATATTGTTAATCAGAATTGACCTAGTACAACTTTAGGCATACCCTTGTTGATTAATAACACCGAAAATAGTCTCGGATTGAAGCTCCAGCATTGGCGCCAAAGTCTGGACTATAGCGCCACTCCGTGGAGTGTGGCGCCTGCGACAGCTCTGTCGTCTGGCGCTACACTACACAGCGCGATGCCAGTCCTGTCATTTTGCTGACAGTTCTTATTATTGATCAAGTTGTCACCTAGTGTCTAATTAACCAGTTTGCAAATTAAGTCGGTTAAATTTCGCTGTCAATAACACTTTGTTAAGTCATTAATTGAGTCTAGTCACATAGTCTAGCCACATGGTCATGACACGAGTCTTAACATATCACCTACGCTCACTAGTCTTAGCACACATTTTCAGTACACATCACCATGACCATGTCTTAGGTTCATGCATGAGTCGGTCTTTTCCGTCATTTGAGTTGGGGGTACATTCTATTCCTAATTCTTCATATCCCTCCATCTACATCATTTTTTTCTTCACATTCTATTCCAATCTTTCTTCACTTTCTCCATCCATTGCATGTTGAATAAAGTTTGAGTCAAATAATTAACAATAAATATCCCCAAATTCCTTTTCCACAGTTCTTGGTCGAGGAGAGAAGGGAGATTAATCAAGGACAACCTCTTTATTCAAGTTTCACTTTTCGATAAACCAATTCGTCAAAAGAAGAAGGCTAAAAAGATAATGGCAAGTCAAGAAGAGGTCAATGAACTTAGGAATTAATTGAATGACGTGACTGAGGTCTTAAAGGCTTTAACCCTCAAAATTGATGACCCTGTGAAGCAACAACGAATGAACCTCATGCAAGAAAGTTTGAGGAAGCTATCTAGTGACTATAAATTTCAGGGCATGAGTTCACAAGGGGTCTCGCTGGACAAGGAACTTCTTCCGCATAAGTTCAACGCCACTAACATCCCTTAATTCAAGGCAACAGATAACCCTTACTTCCATCTAAGAGCTTTCGAAACTATAATTAACATTAAGGGTATCGATAAGAAGGTTTTCCCATCTCTGTTCTCACTATCTCTTGAAACCGTTTGCCAACAATGGTTCTTCTCCCTTGACAAAGAGAAAACCTCTACCTGGGAATCGATAGTAAACGCTTTCATTGATAGGTACAAGTGCAATATTCAAGTTGAAACCGACCATAGAATACTTGAGATGCTAAGACAAAAAGAGAATGAAGGCTTTACTTCTTTCTTTAATAAATGGAGGGAAACTTCCGCTAAGATGATTGAGGTGCCCACTGAAAAAGAATCTGTGAGGATGTTTATCAAGAATCTCTAAGAGAAGTATTCAAAGCATTTAAAATATCAACACAATCTGAATACTTTCAAGGCCGTCTATGACATCGGAATTGAAATCGAAGATGACCTCGCAAAACAAAAAGCTACTAACAATAATAACAACAGTGGCTATAAAGGGAAGAAGAACGATTATCCTTCTCCTTCCGAAAATACCTACTCTAGCAACAGTGTTGGTACTTTTGACCTTAATGAGATCTTAGGATTTTGAAAGAAACAAAAAGGGATTTTACCCCTATTTGAATTAGATACGATGATGCTTTCGATCGACTCCATGCCAAGGGGCTCATTACTCCCATTGGACCACTTCAAGATCCCCCGCTTGAGAAGAGAGTGCCTATTTGGAATCTAAATGTGCGCTGCAAGTACCATCAAGGTAGGGGTCATGCTACTGAGGACTTTTGGAAGCTAAAGGAGGCTATCCAACATTTGATTGATAATAACAAGCTTCCCATACCTCCAGTTAACAAGAAGAGCAACTGATGATAAAGCAAACAACAAAGGCGAGCTTCAACGACAAGATTTCGTGACCTATTTATAGATTCTTTATTTATTTTCCTTTAATAAAATGAGCATTTATTTCTTACATATGATCATTTCATTATATTGCCAAAAAAAAAATGTCGAATTAAGCACAAGGTATACCGATGATTTAAGGCACCCCTTGTATCCACATCATATCACCTTTCACCCTTTAAATATACGACCCCTTTCTTCATAAACCACTTTGAGCCTCGTCTAACGATAAACCTTTCTTTTTTCAACCTACATCTACCTAACCTTGGGATGGGATGGTGTGCAACTTATGCAATTTTCAAAAAAGCTTAAGGAAAAAAAATAATCAAAGTGTACAAAAGGGCAAGTGTTCCAATGTCTTTGACATGAAAATGTGTTTGATAAGAACACGTCTCAGATTGCGTCTCTTATCGAGTGCTCGGTACCGTGCCTGAGAAACATGAATGTCAAGTGAGTGATAGACCGCATGATCGGGATTGCCCATACTTATAAAAATGAAATAAATGCTAAAGCAAAAAAATAGAGCTAAAAAAGAGTAGAAACTCAAGTATAAAAACAAATATTCAAAAGCAAGGTTGCACACCTTGGGGGCTTATTGAGGGTCTTAAGCCTTTGTCCCCTTCTTCTATAACCTTTAGCCTAACCACGTTACAGCCCTTAAAAAGACCTTTTTGAGGTATACACACACTTGTGCGAGGTTCGGCTAGAGCTACGTTCGGCCTGATTCCTAACGGATACGTAGGCAACCTCACATTGAGGTGCGGCCATAATAAACATGCATTCATATTTACATTCACAATTGATCATATCAAGGGATCCCCTGTGCTCATCCCTGTTTACTTAGAGCTAGACTTGGGGGCTTGATCCCTACATCATTAGCTTACCTAGCCAAAAGAGTCACCATCATTTGACTCTTCTTGAAATAATATTTTCCCACACACTTAGCCCTTGCGGCCTAAATTTAGTGTCACTTTCACACACATCACAGATACATGACCAAATATACTTCCCTTAGGAACCCTTTGTCATGAAATCTTAACATAACACTGACGCATGCCTTGTCAAAATGCCCAACATCACTCATAATCATCATTGCATCGAAGTATGAAGTGCTTAGCCTCCGTGCCTAAGTTACCTAAATACTTTCATTATTGAGTCAACTAGGATAGTTTAAGATGTTACAATCCTTGTACTGTGAGAAACGACATTTGACTAAGCTCATTCAATATGCACCTTCAAAAACTTCACTTCGATTCTTTTTTGCGTCTTTCTTTTTCGGGAGAAAGTTGGTACCCTCCACAAAAATGACGGAAATTTTTTGCTTTTTTGCATTTTCGAGTCGCACAATCAACACTATGCACATACGGGTCATGAGTCACACATGTGTCAAACACTTCGAGTCGAGTCAACCTCGAGTCAATCGCACAATCAACACTATGCACATACGGGTCATGAGTCACATATGTGTCAAACACTTCGAGTCGAGTCAACCTCGAGTCAATCACAGAGAGTCAAGTTTATACCTTGAGTCGTGTCAAGTCAATGAGTCAAGCAACGCTAAACCTTAGGTCAACCCTAAGATAATTAAAGAGATTAGCAAAGTTCTATAGTCCAAAATAAATACAGGTGCAGCAGAATAGGGAAGACCCTACTCCAGCGCCAAATGACAACATCTAGCGTCTGACAACAGATTTTAGCGCCTGGCGCTAGATCTCAGCGTCTGGCGGCAGAGTCAATTCTTGGCGCCAGAGATATTTCAGCAGCGACAGAGCTCGAAGCCTCTCTGAAAGGTGACTTTGACCTCATACAGCAATTTCAGGTTCCTTGGTACGCCAGTTAGCCCCTATAAGCAATTTGACATGATTAAGTAGTCAGTTTGATTAGAATCACAATAAGTGATCGACCTGATGGATGATCGTCTCACTTAGCTTAAAGCGCCTAAGAATTGGCTCATCACGGAGACACAAACGTACTGGTTTTAGCGGAAGCAAAGTTCAAGCAAGCTTTAGAGATCGGCAAGCGTGATCGGCAAGCGTTAGTCTTCAGAAATTTTTCTTCAGAATATTATCGCAACAAACGTTCAAGTATCAAAGCTCTTTTGTTCAGAGACGCGTGGACATGTCATTCAAGCTCCTTTGTTCAGAGACGCGTGGACATATCACCAAAGCTCTTTGCTCCAGAGACGCCTGGGCATATTATCAAAGCTCTTTTGTTCAGAGACGCGTGGACATATTCCTTCAAGCTCTTTTATTCAGAGACGCGTGGACATATTAATTCAAGCTCTTTTGTTCAGAGACGCGTGGACATATTATCAAAGCTCTTTTGCTCTAGAGACGCGTGGGCATATCATCATTCGAAGCTCTTTTGTTCAGAGACGCGTGGACATTTCTTTCAAGCTCTTTTGTTCAGAGACGCGTGGACATTTCTTTCAAGCTCTTTTGTTCAGAGACGCGTGGACATATTAATTCAAGCTCTTTTGTTCAGAGATGCGTGGACATATTATCAAAGCTCTTTTGCTCTAGAGACGCGTGGGCATATCATCATTCGAAGCTCTTTTGTTCAGAGACGCGTGGACATTTCTTTCAAGCTCTTTTGTTCAGAGACGCATGGACATTTCTTTCAAGCTCTTTTGCTCAAGAGACGCGTGGACGCATCATTCAGAAGTTCATATTATCAAAAGCTCTATTGTTCAGAGGCGCGTGAACATGTATTTCAAGCTCTATTGTTCAGAGGCTAGTGGACATATTAAAAAGAAGCTCTTTGTTCAGAGGCGCGTGGACATATCCAAAAGAAGCTCCATTGTTCAGAGACGAGTGAACATCGAAACAGCAAGATGGCGTTCCATAGATTGTTGAAAGTTGTCAAAAATCAACTGAAGGTGATTTCAGGTGAAGTTGTCTTCGATCGTGTTCCCTTAGACGTGGAAGATGGTCATAAAGCGGAAGGGGATGATTTCAAGCGAAGTTATCTTCGATAGTATTCCCTTGGACGTGGAGTATTATCATAGCGAAAGAGGATTGTTCCAAGCGAAGCAATCTTCGATGGTATTCCCTTGGACGTGGAATATTATCAAAGCGGAGGAGGATCTTTTAAAGCGAAGCAATCTTCAATATTGGAAGCAGTTACAAGCGTAGCGGTTTTCAAGCGGGATGGCATTCGCTTGGTAGGAGGTCATCAAAACAGAATACGGCAGCAAATCGGTTACCTTTAGAGATGTGTGCTCGACGGTGCAAGATACGCGTTTCTTAACTCTTTTATCTGTTTAACTAACGCTAGTTTTGCAGGTATCGGTGTTACAAGAATGATTTAGGATCGCAGAACGTTCTGAATCATTCTCCGTCCCTATAGATACTTTGACTTTCGTTTTCGAAACTTGCGTTTCTCCAAACTCAGTCAAAGTGGGGGCTTCTGTCGACACCCATTTGTGTCTACCCAAAACCAAACCCAGTGATGAGTACCTTTCGCGTCGAATCATAATCGAATGAAGTGAAAGTGTGGAAAGTTTAGTGTTGCGGATAGTTTTAATTTCTTTTCTCTTCTCTCTGTTTTTGAAAACTTATTTTAAGAAATCAGCCAATCCAGTTTGGTTGGTCCATTATATGAGTCCAATAGTAGTGTAGTTAGATAGGGCTTGACAAGAGCTTTCCAACGATATATTATAAGCCCAATTCCGATGAATATTGAGGAAGTTATGGCCAATTTACCGAACTAGGCCCGGTTTGAGCCTTATATGCGGCCCAACGATGTAGGGGAGGGCCTAATATAGATTTATCATTCTTAATGCAATTAGAAATGGTTTTAGTCTTCTAGATTCTTCTAGAAAGTTCTTTTCATTCCTAATTTAATTAGCATTGATAAATTGACTTTTGTTGACTTTTCAGAGTTTTAATTAAAATCAAAGAACGTTTTTTTGAGGAAGATACGATTTTATCCTCCTGTACGACAATTTCTATCTGATTTTAAGAAAACGCGTGAATTTCTGAATCAGCGCCAAACGCCAGTTGTAGCGCCTGGCGCCTGTAGCCAGCGTTGGCGCTAATTCGGTTTTATCTGCGCTAGAACTCTGTTTTGATATTTTACCTTGTTGGCTGATTTTCTTCATAAATAACGTCGTAAAAACTCCGTTTTCGATAACCAGATTTCATCAACAATAACCAATTTTCATTCATCAACTCTCACCAATTCTCACCAACTCTCATTAAGATTTTCTTGATTTCTCTCTCTCTTTTTTTCTAAACTAGCTTCTTTCAAATACAAAATTCCGCATTCATTAGATCTAGATACACCTAGCCATATTCGAAGTTGCCTTCTCCCTAGACGTGAAAGGTTTAATTTCTGAGGGTTTGGTCCCAAATCTCTCTTTCCATTATTTATTTTAATTGTTTTACTTATTATTTTTCTTGAAGTTACTAATGTGTGTATTTTGTTATTAGAAAGAGGTACGAGGCATCAAAGTAAGTACTTTAATGTTTTTATTGATGTTATGATATAGAAATCATGCTTAGATTGTTATTTTGATTCCTAGTATCATGTCTAGGGTAACTTTAATATCAAGTATGATTAAAAGTATGATGCCTTTTATGTTCTTCCTAATATTTATTATTCCTAGTATCATGTTAGGGATAAAGATTTGATTTTTGATGCTTAGTGACATGCTAGGGTTTGTTATTAATCTTGTTAGTATCATGCCTAGGATCTTGCTATTATTATGCTTTAACATGTTTTATGATTATTATTATTTTTATTATGATTATTATGTTGCTTGATATATATTTTTATTGCTTGATCACACCTTTTATGCATGTTTAAAGGGAATTAGTACTTGTAATCACGCTTAATAAGATAATTAATAATCTTGTTTAGGGTTAATTTGATTATAATTCAAGTGATCGCCAATAATAGATTTATTTGTGCATTATATTCAACCAACATAGATAAACAGGTTTAGGGTAAACCTATTGATTGCATGTTAGTCAGAAAGCGCACATGAATACGATCAGAATAAAGTAGAGGCCTATTATTATGGCAGGTTCAATCTCTTTTAGGTTGGATTTGTACCTTCATCCCCGAACCCTATTTAGTTCAAGACCTTATGGAGTTGACGATCTCTTGGATCGTTAAGGGGTGTAGCCTTCACCTCGTGAACGGTTTACAAGTTCCTTAAAAACTTGTTGGCGACTATTTTGCTCTATCTTCTTCCCTTTTGGACGCCACCGTACTTTAGTGTATGATCATAGTGGGGTTCAAGCTAGGGGATTAACGCTTGAAATATTCCCTACACACAGGATACAATCAAATTCATATGGCAGAAGAAGACATGGAGAAAACAACCTTCATAATACCATGGGGTACTTACTGCTACACGGTAATGCCATTCGGGTTGAAAAACGCGGGTGCTACTTACCAACGAGCAACGACTGCCTTACTACATGACATGATGCACAAAGAAGTTGAAGTATATGTGGATGATATGATTGTAAAGTCAAAAGATCTCCCAGGCCATCAAGTAGCCTTGAGAAAATTCTTCGAAAGGCTAAGAAAATACAACATGAGGTTGAACCCATCTAAGTGTGCTTTCGGAGTCACCTCAGGCAAGCTTTTGGGTTACGTCATAAGCTCTAGAGGAATAGAGAAAGCCTCAACCAAGATTAAGGCAATCATGTCAATGCCACCGCCCAAAACCGAGTAGCAAATTCGAGGAGTTATTGGCCGGTTGCAATACATAAGCAGGTTCATATCAAAATTGACAACAATATGTGAACCAATATTCAAGAAGCTTAAAAAGAACGTACCAGTAATATGGGATGATGAGTTTCAAAAAGCCTTTGAAAAGATAAAAGCCTATCTCGCAAATCCTCCTGTATTAGCACTAGCACTTCCAGTAATACCTCTTAGGTAGTACCTAACAGTCACCAAAGAAATAATGGGAGCCATGCTTGCACAAGAAGTAGAAGGTAAAGAAAATGCAATCTACTCTCTAAGTAAAAAGATGCTCGAGTATGAAGTACGCTATACACCACTTGAGAAATTGTGCCTCGCATTGGTGTGGGCCACAACTAAGTTCAGACATTACATGCTCGTGCATACAGTCTTTGTAGTTTCTCGAATGGATCCACTCAAGTATTTATTCGAGAAGTCTACACTCAATGGGCGCATATCAAGATGGATAGTCAACTTAGCCCAGTTCGATGTAAGATTCATGCCTCTTCATTGATCATCAACTATATTATAAATAATGATTGAATAGACTTAGCAAAATCATGAAAAGTGCTTAAAGTAGTTAAGCAAAACATCATTTTGAACCTAAGAGAAGTGTTCTAAGTGGCTCAAATGGGAAAGGTTTAGGAATATATGAGGATTGCATTAAGAAGTTATAGGCTAAGAAATGCAAACAAGTTGCTACTTCTCAAACCTAGAACTACTTACATGCTAAAAGTTGTTATGAATAACAAATGTTTCAAATTAAATGGACCAATTCCAATTGATTAGAAACTACCTCATATAGTTGGAAGGTAAAAGAATGGAAATGTTCCAATTTAAGAAGTATATTATATAAATTGATTTAGCACATTGATACTTCTTGGACATATGATGTCTTGTTTAGTTCTCTCATTGAGAATGAGGTTGAACTAAATGAAGAAGTATGGCTAAAGGAGAAATAAATCTACAAGTTTAGAAGCAAATGTTGCTACTTCACAAGTAGAGTCTACGAGTCTGGAAGCAAAAGTTGCAACTTTACAAGTAGAACCTATATTTCGCCTTACCTTGTTATTGGCTAGAATTAAATAAACGTTATTCATTCTTGCCATCATCAAAACACCATTCAATGTTAGTACTGACTAAGCATCGAAGATTCAAAAACGTGGAATAAATGTTATTCTATGCTTCATTGAGTCATAATGTGTTTTGAGTTGCTAAATAGGTTCAAAGTTCTATATGATAGAAATAATTGAACCATTTCTATAAATGAATTGTCTCTAAAATGTCAAATAATTCGAACGAAAATGAACATTGCATGCGAAAGATCCAAAGGGATGGACTTTCAATATCATTAGATTATGAATCCATTGATATATGTAATAATCATTCTAATTTGAAATTTTGACAAAATCACCATTTAGAGAAATGATGATGTGAACTCAAGGTCGAATACATATTGATGTAAGAAAACCAAAGGTTCAAAGACTAGAGACGGACAATAAAACTTCATTTGTGATATGATCACTATTTATGCCTAGTTGAAGCATGGAAGTGAAAATTTTGAAAAGTTCTAAATGTTCAGTATGAAGTTCAGTATAAACTTGACAAGATAATTATTACATTACAATATGATTGTAATTGTGAAAATTTAAGTCAAGACATATACTTGGCAACACATTCAAAGTATTGCGATATGATGTTCTTTATGTGTTATGCATTAGATCTTGGGATTAGGTACTGTATGAATATGATTTCCATACAAAATGCATTAGCCATCACTTGACCCTTCAAGAAATGAATAATTGCTCTTTGTACTAGACCAAGAAGACTTCATAGCTCCCACTAAACATCTTGTACACACAAGACCTTTTCTTCATTTTACGAGAACATCAAACGATTTGATTTACTCACAAAATTAAGAACACTAACTCCATGATGCTATGAATCCCTAGGATTATTGGATCTTCAAACTTTTGATTGTATCATATACAAATCTTCTTTCATGAACAATTTCAAGAAAGTGTTTTGAAATCCATCTACCAAATCTTATAAGGTAGAAATCACTGAAACATCTTTAATAGATCTTTGCAACGTGACTAATGTAAAGGTTTCATCGTAATCATAGTCATACTATGAATTAGTTGAATCCTTTAACAAGTCTTTGCTTACCTAGAAAACATTTTTCTTTCTTGTCTGTTTTGCTTATAATGGGTCTCACCCAATTAGGCAAATCATTCAAGTGTCATACACTTGCTTACAGACTTAGAATCTATTTCAGATTTCCTGGTTTTTAAACCACTTGGAGTCATAACTTGTCAAATCATATTTATTACTTGCATAATCATCATGTTCCAAAATGAATATTTTAGAACTCTTAATCAATATGAAATCATATTTCTTTGACTAAGTTTTACATATGCTAGTCATTGTTGTGGGTTTGATGCAACAATTGAAACTCATACAAAAACTTTGTTTGGTTTTCAATGAGAAACGACAATAGAGGATGTGCACTTTGAGTGTACTACCTTCGACACATGGTTATTATTCCCATTACACTTAATGAGACCATGTGTTGTCATTTTTAACATGAGGTGAATCATGCTCATATTGTTGCTTTGATTCGATTACTTCTCAAATTTCTTCAAGATTTTCGAAATCACTTTTCTTGAACTCTTTCAAGGCTCTCGAACTTTTCAAGATTCTTATACTCCCACTTGCCTTTTTGAGGAGACACTTTTAGCATAGGTTGAACCAACCATGGTTTGAACCATGTTTGTTTGTTGCTTTTCTCGAACTCTTTCGAGATTTATACTACTCCCACTTGACCTTTTGGAACAATTCCCATAAGGGCACCTACTTGAGCAACAAACATTTTGTGCTAAGTATGATTTGTGTAGTAGTACCCCGTGCTCTGTATAGGAATTGATCGTGCATTAAACGATTTAATACAACTTTTATTCCTTGCTTTGTAGAAAGACTTTATAAGAACTCTTCTTATCCATATCACATATGAAACCTTTGCTACAACTTGATTTGACCTATGTTTCTTTGTTTAGTTTTGTAGCTTATCTTAAAAGTATATCCCTTGAACAATGGTTGGAAGATAGGTAATTTTCATCCATTATCAAAATATATCTCATATAGATTGATAGCTCCCTTCATAAACACTTCACAAGGTTTTCTTTCGAAGTTTGTCGTGAAACGATTTCACAACTCTTGGATGTTCATCAAGGTCTTGGCTTAAATTCTCATTATTACGATCATATCGCAATACTTTGAATGTGTTGCCAAGTATATGTCTTGACTTAAATTTTCACAATTACAATCATATTGTAATGTAATAATTATCTTGTCAAGTTGATACTGAACTTCATACTGAACATTTTGAACTTTTCAAAATTTTCACTTCCATGCTTTAACTAGGCATAAATAGTGATCATATCACAAATGAAGTTTTATTGTCCGTCTCTAGTCTTTGAACCTTTGGTTTTCTTACATCAATATGTATTCGACCTTGAGTTCACATCATCATTTCTCTAAATGGTGATTTTGTCAAAATTTCAAATTAGAATGATTATTACATATATCAATGGATTCATAATCTAATGATATTGAAAGTCCATCCCTTTGGATCTTTTGCATGCAATGTTCATTTTTGTTCGAATTATTTGACATTTTAGAGACAATTCATTTATAAAAATGGTTCAATTATTTCTATCATATAGAACTTTAAACCTATTTACCAACTCAAAACACATTATTACTCAATGAAGCATAGAATAACATTTATTCCACTTTTTTAATCTTCGATGCTTATTCAGTACTAACATTGAATGGTGTTTTGATGATGGCAAGAATGAATAACATTTATTTAATTCTAGCCAATAACAAGGTAAGGCGAAATATAGGTTCTACTTGTAAAGTTGCAACTTTTGCTTCCAGACTCGTAGACTCTACTTGTGAAGTAGCAACATTTGCTTCTAAACTTGTAGATTTATTTCTCCTTTAGCCATACTTCTTCATTTAGTTCAACCTCATTCTCAATGAGAGAATTAAACAAGACATCATATGTCCAAGAAGTATCAATGTGCTAAATCAATTTCTATAATATACTTCTTAAATTGGAACATTTCCATTCTTTTACCTTCCAACTATATATGGTAGTTTCTAATCAATTGGAATTGGTCCATTTAATTTGAAACATTTGTTATTCATAACAACTTTTAGCATGTAAGTAGTTCTAGGTTTGAGAAGTAGCAACTTGTTTGCATTTCTTGGCCTATAACTTCTTAATGAAATCCTCATATATTCCTAAACCATTCCCATTTGAGCCACTTAGAACACTTCTCTTAGGTTCAAAATGATGATTTGCTTAACTACTTTAAGCACTTTTCATGATTTTGCTAAGTCTATTCAATCATTATTTACCAAACTTATTTGGAAACTCTCACTAATCAGTTAGAGAAGGTAGAATACACGTATCTACCTAGAGAGGAAAATCAATTTGCTGATGCCTTGGCAAGGCTAGCCTCAATGGTTAGGATTCCTACGGAAATCGAGCAAATGCATCTAACTATAGAAAAAGGCATAAATCGGCTTATATTCAAGCTATAGAAGATGATGAAGTGATGCAAGATGAATATAAAGAAGAAGAACCGTGGTACACGGATATACTTAATTATGTCACCAAAGGAGAATACCCTCCTCATGCTGACAAAAGAGAAAAACGGGCATTAAGAATTTTGGCTTCCCAATACGTACTCAAAGACAACGAGTTACATAAAAGGGTACCTAAGGGTCGAGCTCTTTTATGTGTAGGAAAAAAGGACGCTCAAAGAGCAATGAGGATAGTCCACGAAGGCATTTGTGGAACTCATGTAAATGGAAAAATGCTAGTCCAAAAGATAATGCGAGAAGGATACTATTGGACTACCATGAATAGGGATTGTCATCAATATGTAAAAAGATGCCCTAAGTGCCAAATTTATGCCAATTTACAACATGTTCCTCCATCTCTACTCTACACTTACACTTCACCATAGCCATTCTCTACGTGGGGAATTGACATTATTGGAAAAATTACTCCTCCAGGAACAGGTTGTCATGAATACATCCTAGTAGCAATTGATTACTTCACAAAGTGGGTCGAAGCACAATCATATGCTAAACTCACCGCAAAACATGTAGCACTCTTTATCGAAAGGAATATTATTTGTCGATATGGAGTCCCACATGAAATGATAAGTGACAATGGAACTCACTTTCAAGCCGAGTGTGAAGAATTGTTACAAAAATATGGCATTCAACACCATCATTCTTCTCCTTATAGACCTCAAGCAAACGGATCAGTTGAAGCGGCTAATAAAAATCTAAAGACTATTATCGAGAAAATGATAGAAAATTACAAGGATTGGCCTGACAAACTTCATTTCGCATTGTGGGTTATCGTACGTCAATTCGCAAATCAACAGGAAATACACCATTCTCCTTGGTTTATGGAATGGATGTCATACAACCTGTAAAGCTAGAGATAGCATCTCTACGCATTTCATTAGAAAGCAAACTCGATGAAATTGAATGGACTAAGGCGAGATATGAGGAGCTAATTCTACTTGATGAAAAATGACTAGAAGCTCTACATCATACTCAATGCTATCAAACTCGTATGGCTAGGCATTTTAATAAGAAGGTCAAGACAAGAAACATCAAAGTAGGAGACTTGGTGTTAAAAGAATTAAGGAAAAATGTTTTAGATCCAACGGGTAAATTTAGGCCTTATTGGTCTGGATCCTATATTGTCGAAAAAATCCTATCAGGAGGTGCAGGAAAATTAACTGATATGGATGACAATGAGTTCTCGAACATGACAAACCTTGACCAACTTAAAAAGTACTACCCATAATTAATTGAGTAGGATACTCAAGAGAGCTACGTTTGGCCTGATTCCTTAAGAAAGGATATGTAGGCAACCCTTTACGGGTGCGGCCACTTCACTTTTTGCAAACCTCGAATCCCAGACTTAAAAATAAATTCGACAGAAATTCATTGAAGCATCGGCGTCACAGAAAAAGTTCTGTCGCCTGCCGATTAACCTTAGCGCCAGACGATAGTGTTTGTCGTCTGACGCCAGATTGCTGCAGCTGACGCAACTCGTGAAGAAGCGACGCCATTTTTCTGGGAGCACCTGAGAATATTTCGGTGATTTTTGGAAAATTTTCGACTTCCGTACTCGAAAAAAATTTCAGGAAAATTAAATTTTCAGTTTTCATTGCTTTAATAAATTAAATTTAAAGGAGATTATTTAATTAAAAAGCTGAAATTTCATTAATAAAATAAACTAACAAATTACATTATTGATGGAATTTAAATAAAATAAATTAACTTTAAATTTAAAACTAAGTCTAATAACTGAAAGTTAAGCAATGCTTCAATCTTTCTTCTCTTTCTTTGCTCTCTTTTAATTTTTGTCTGCATCCTCTTCATCATCCATGACTTTAGCTAGTAGACATCCTTTAGAGTACCTACATTCAATTTTGGAGTAAATAGTTTCTCCCTTAGCTAGGACTCCATGTTTCTTCTCTTCCCAAGCCTTCTTCTCTGAAGTGTCAGCTTTTCTTTTCCCTTTATCCTTTGTAGAGCTCTTCTTCTTAGGCATCATAAGTGTTTTGAATTCAACCTTTTCACTCAAGAGTTCTTTAACGGGAATCATTGTGTCACCTAGACGACTCTTCACATCAGTTTTACTCTGATTTTTCTTCATGTCCTTTGAAGGTTTCTTGAGAAGCTACCTCTTCACATCATTGGGAAAGGAAGGAGGAACCTTTTGGGTAATCACTTCCCATAAAGGTCTAGCGCTCCAATAAGCATCAAAATTTTCTACTTCTTGAGAAACAGGGAATTCATAAGGACGACGAAGATCCCCAGAAGGAATTGTTTGAAGTAGGTCGTACCGTCTTTTTACCCTGCAGGGATAATAAAAAGTCATCTTGGATAAGCTTGGAAGACAACAGAAGGGTTGTTTGTTGACACCAACCATCTTCTCTATTTTCCACCAAGGGATGATCCACTTGATGGCAAAGTTGCAAGAGGCAAAGACCTTCTTCCACTCATGGCGCCACATCTTAGAGAAGCATTTCTTCCTTCTCACAAAGCAATTTGGAGTGTATTTTTCAACGTTGTCGGGATGACTAGTTAATTCTAGTCTCTCCATTAGCCACATCTGTAAAAAAATTCAATGCAAATAAATTAATATTACTATACAAAAATATGTTTTTGATTTCTGTAATTAAAAATATTATTTTTCTACCTGTAATAAAATTGGAGAGCCCCGAAAAGGTGCTTTTGGATTTCTCTTCAATTCATCAAGACTAAGCATAGTCTCTCCAACAATTAATGGCATTGGATTTCTCCCAGATTCAATTTGCTCCAAAACAGCTGATATAATTACTTGACCCTCATTAGTTCTACCACTAGTGAGAAGATATTGGTCAAGCATGCAAAAGAAAAAATCCCTTCTTCTATAAACATGAAAAGACTCAGAATAAGGTCTATCAAAATAATGGCGTGCAAATTCTTTCAAATTAACTATGCTACCATCTACTATATTTGTTAGATCTTTGTCTTTTAAATTAAAGAAGCGCTCAAAATCCTTATTATAATATTCATTTATTCAAGGGAATACTGCAAGATCTAATGCAGGGAAGCCTAAGATAGCACTGAATTCTTCCGGCAAAGGGCTAATTTCATCACACCCTAGTCTAAAACAATGAGTATCCACATCCCAATATTCTAAGGCGGTATGAATGAGGTTTATATCAAGATCTACCCCCTTGATAGTTGACACCATAAATACCTCCCATATGAAAAAAGTCTAATTCTTTTCTCTCCTTGGCAGTTAAAGACCGACATCATTCATGAGTGAAGTTGGTAAAACTCTTAGTTATTAGAGACATGATTATTTATTTTTTCAAAAGCTAAGACTATATATAATCTCTTGAAATTATGATGAAAATTGGAAAACCAGGGGGCTATTTATACACAACATCCACACAGTTTCAATCCGGAAAGGATTCAGAGTCAGCGCTCATTAGCGCCAGACGCTAGACTTTGGCGCCTAACGCCAGAGCCTGGCGCCAAGCGCTAATTAGCATCTGGCGCTAACGCAAAACGCATGGTGCCAGGTGGGGCTGATGTGTCTTATCATACGAGCTTTTCAAAAACTGCGTTTTTTCTGGCTGATTCGTGTCTGAACAATGACTTTACGATTTTTCATCCTTTTTATATCCCTTTAACTAAATATATCAATTATATTAATAATATTTTTTGGATTTTATTTAATCTTAATTTTTAAGTTTTTTGTAAGTCCAATATTTTTATTTTTCATTTTCTTTTTTGGGGGGAGAAAGTCGGATACCCTCCATTAATAATAAAAATATCGGAATTTTTTACGCAAAATTATTAATTATCACAATTATTTGCACACACAAATATACACATAAAAATGAAAAAAATAATAAATATGTTAAACAAATAAACTCATAATAATATGTATATACAAATGTGTCTAATAAATCAGTCTAGTAAGGGCAAAGTTCTATACAAGTCAAAAATAAAATAAACACAGGCATAAACTACAGTGCTGGAGGACGCAGATGATGAGAGACACCCGTCATATCATAAAACTGCGCAGTACGAGGAGTAACCTCTCCTCCATCTCCAGCTCCAGTCTCCTCGGGAAGTGGAAAACTCAGCTCAGGACCCGTCCACCCAAGATCACCCTGAGGTTGAGGCTGCTGCGATGACAAGCCAACCTCGTACATCCCACCACCACTAAGGGCCGAGGTAGCCTCTCCCTGGCCTACCGGCCCAGCACGTGCACCCTCAGATGAAGAGCCCAAGCCCTCCACCGCCTCGGTCCTAGCAGCCTCAGAACGACCACACCGACCGCCAGAGCCAGTACGGCGACGTCTCGAGCTAGACCTCGCCGGGTCTCTCCGAACCTCAGGGCTCGTCCGGGTACGAGAAGGAATGGGCTGACCCTGTAAGAAGAAACTAAGTCAGAAACAATCAAAATAGAAGCAATAAAACAAAAATAAGAAGAAAGGCTACCTCCTGAACGGCGTCGTCGCGACGACACGTAGCCACATTCCTCATCTGAACGAGCTGGCTCCGGAAGGCATCTATATACCGTGCCATCGCCGTGACCACCTCACGTGAGAATTGCAAAAGAAATAAAGTCAGTAACAATGCATAACATACATGAACAAAATTGCAAATAAATAAAGCTTACCCAAGTCTGGTGAAGAGGAATCGACCGCTCCACGAAGCGCTCATCCTCAGGAGCAAGAGGAGTCATCTCCTCGATCGGCCCGTATGTCCCTTGATAATGGATGGACATACAAGGTGGCACAAACTCAGTAGGTCCAGCCTGACGGAAGCAAATCAAAGTCAGTAAAACATCACTTGGGGGTTACTTAACAAAAGGTAAAAGATGAAAGTCACACCGCCACCTCCTCAGCCAGAACAGGGGCTGGAGCTAACAGCGGCAGCAACTCCTCCTCATAGCACCGCCCAGGGATCGCATAAGATTGCCAAGGGGTACTAGCCCTCTCTTACATGTTCACCAGCCTCGCGCCATTGAACATATGACGCGGCGGAGGAGTAGGAACGACGAAAGTGTATGAGGAATGCTGAATAGCAACCCTCTCTCCAAGATATACAACCGCTCCATATGTCCCTAAGAAATAGCGACGCTCAGCGGCGTACTGCGCAGCTAACCCAGGGACAACCAAGCCGATCCATGGCCGGTGCTGCACGTCAGGCTCCTGCAAAGAACGCCTATGAGATAAGGATCTACCAAAGGTAATATGAAAGTGTTCAACTATACAAAGAACCATACCGAAATGATCTGATCTCGGACATAAGCAGTAGACATCCCAGCGCGGCAGCCTCCCCAACAAGCACTCACTGGAAACTTGCGCGGCGACGGTCTCGCTGGCCCAATTGAAGGTGAGTACTTGTAGAACCAGATCTACAAAAGGCAAAAAGTATCAGCAAGTGCTAACCAAAGCTTAGAGCTAAACTTTATGGGATATAAAGTATACCTCTACAACTCTCTAAAAGCCGAACAGAGCGACGTTCCCCGTGAAGGACCGGTGTCGACACGAGTCTCGTAACGCTCGAACATAGTTAGCATAGGCCAAGCTGGCCCAGTCATAAGTCCCAATCAAGTGAAGATCACGGACCGCAGGTAGGTAGTAAAGCAGCACTCTACTACCCTTGTCAGGGGAAAACGTCCCTGACAGCAAGATAATCACAAAGATACGCACCCGCTGCTCTCGGGTGGTCGCATCATCCTCAAAAGCTGTCGCCATAGTCGATCGGCGAATGCCCTTAGCACTAAACTGAGTCGACTCTACCTCAGCACGAGCCCGAACAACAATCAGACCCAACATCTCCTCAACCTCAGGAGAGAAGACACTGATCTCGCTGTCAAACGGCAGCGCAGTAGAACTAAACTCCAGTCCCGTAATGAGACTGAAGTCGGTCAGGGTTACCATCATCTCACCCCAAGGGAAGTGGAAAGTGTTGGTGGTGCCCCAAAAGAACTCCACAAGGGCACGAGCCACGTGGTGACCCTTGCTAGAGGAAATCATGGCCTCTGAGGTCTCAAACAGTGCAGTCGACCCGCAAGACTCCCAAAGAAGTCTCACCTCTCCATCGATACCGATGTGCATCTTGTACATGTCACCCAGGGTATCGCAGCCTGAGCCGCGGTAGTGCGTCCTACCAACCGTGATCCCACGTCGCACCCTCTCAGAGATGTGGTGGACGGGGGAGAAGTACAGAGTCCGCTCATCCCACTTAGGGAGGGGACTAAGAGAAGTAGACGGGTCGGCGTCCTCCTCTACGGGCTCATGCTCCCGTCGTGTGTCTCGGGACCGTGAACCCAAACCTCGTTGTCTAGCCATGCTACATTGTGAAAAATCATCATAAATTAAGGTTCTATAGTATTTATGGTTTGCCTAGCCGCATGATACTATGTTCGCAAAAAAACAGAGTATGTAGTACTAAAATAGAGCACAATTTCAGATTGAGTATACACGACATTTTTCAAGCAATCAAACAATTTCTTACAATACTATAGTAATTATTGTGACTGTAGGCGTCGCTCGAAGTGCGCCTACGTTAAAAGCATGTGTGAATATGCTTGGCACTCATAGGAAGTGGGAATTGACATATACGATTAGGGACAAGGAAAGTAGGGAGCCGCCAACAAGTTTTTAAGGAACTTGTAAACCGTTCACGGATCATAAAAGGCAACCACGAATAAGGGACAACGATAGGCAACAACGATTGACCCGTGAAGGTTACACCCCATTCATAATCCATGAGATTACTAACTCCATATAGTTCGGAACCACGAAAGGAGGATCGGGGATGATGGTACGAAGTGAGTCATGTAGTCACATTCGCCCGTATTAGCCTGTACTCGATTCTTATAGTGAAAAGTGATTCATGCGATCTCAAAGGCATACAAACAAAATATTCAATTTGCTCCAAACTATTATTAAGCTAACTTGGTTTAATATTAATGCAACACATAATTCTAAAATATTAGTGATCACTTGATTTAACAACAAGATTAAAAAGGAACCTAAACCGGTCGTCCAAATAATCTTATTAGGCATGATTTTCAATTATATATTCCCTTTAACATGCAATATGGTAATCAATAAATAATAATATAATTAACATTAATCTTGGAAGCAATTTAACCATAATAGCGTTAGTCAAATCAAATATAAAATAAACCAATCATGATGCTAGAAATATTAAAATAAAGTAAGAGTAATTAAATTAATTAATTACTCACATTCAGCACGTTCCTTTAAATTGCTACATCATGAATAAACTGTTAGTAACTTCAATTATAATATAAAGTAAATGGAAATAATTAAACTAAATAAAAGTATAGTTAATTTGGTCCAAACCCTCAATCAATTATACCTTTCACACCTTGGTTTAAGTATAGAACTTTGGGTATTGTATAAACTCCTTGGAGTGCTTAAGGGAAGAATGGTGTAATTAGGAATATAGGTTTAAGGCTTAGAATATGGGAGAGAGAATAGAATTATTTTTGGGGTAAAAGAGAGGAAGAGAGAATGATTTGATGATCAAGCTTGTTGATTATTGGAAAAAAGGGGAGATATGACCTCTATTTATAGAGAAAAAAGAGGGTCGAAGAATCAAGAAAAGATAAGAATTCGAATCGGATATAACTCTTGCGATAGGCAGCAGTTTTTGCGGTTTTTGTTTTTATCATATCTTTTGATCCAGAAATCGGAATAAGATGAATAATATATTGTTGGAAAGCTCTTGAAGTCTAATTTCTAACACAATTAAAATCAGATTAAAATATTTTAAATAATAAAAGATATAGCCGAAATAGTGAGATGGTGTTAGTTTTGGATAGAGTTTGACATTTTATTCATATCTTTTCCGTTATAGCTCGGAATTGATATTATAATATATCATTGGAAAGATAATTTCAAGTTCTATCCAACCATATAAAATTTGGATAAAAACTATGAGGCAAGAAAATAATATCTGTCTATCTTTGAACGTCTTTCAATTCGGATAGAAATAGGATTTTCAAAAAGAAAAGTTCTATTCAATTTCAAACTCTTTAATCTTATCTTTTCAAAACGGATAATTAAGATCTTTTAGAAACTTATAGAAGCTTCCAGTTAATCCTAATTGGTTTAGGAATTGGATTAAATAATTTGGACCCTCCACGTGATCATTGGGTCGTAGGTAAGGTGGGCTTAGGTTCGGTTTGGGCTCGGTTTAATATTTTGGCCATAACTTATTCGTTATAACTCGGATTTGGGCTTATAATATATCGTTGGAAAGATCTTTTAAAGCCCTATCAAACTATTAAATCATTGGACCCATATTATGGACAAAAATAAACTGGATTAAATGTTTTTATAAAAAGGACACGAAATGAATGATTTTAAAGGACACGAAATGAAGTATTTTGGGTTTAAAGGCACGAAAAGAGGAAAGTAAGTTATGGTTTGGGGAAATGGGCTAAAAGTTGGGTTGGTTTATGAAATGGAAATATGGATTTAAGCACTCCAAAAATTAAATACTCAACCCGACCAAAAATGGCGGTGAAAGGTTGTTCATCATCGGGTTTGGTTTTGGGGAGACATTTTTAGGTGTCTACAGTGACAAATTGGACAAGAATTGCTAGCAAAAACATCAAGAACAAGACACATTGTATTCCCGACCTTAAGAGGTCCAACAATGGTGATTTGTTCATTTCTTCACCAAATTGAGTCAAACAAGTCTCGAATTACTCCTAAGGCAATATATAAACATAATCAAGCAATTTCATGGCATAAAATTTGACAAACAAAGTGAATTAAGCATTATAAATTTTTAATTTTCAAGAAATTCGTGAACAAATATATGCAAAGTTCATCAAAACCGGAGTAAGTGTGAAGGAAACTTACATAGATCGAGAAAGTAGATGAAAAGAGCTTCGATTTGCAAAAAACTTGAGCGAATTCGGTTGAAGAACGAGTGAATTGAAGCTCAGCGGCGATTCTCGAACAAAAGCAAGCAGCAGCAGCGGAAATGACGAAGAGGAGGGGTACATACGGAAATCCTGACTCTAGCGCCAAGCGACAGGATTTGGCGCCAGACGATAAGGTTTGTCGCTTGGCGCTAGAGCCAAAGATGTGGCGCCAGCAGAATTTCAGCGGCGACATAATGCTCAACCACTCAAAGCGGTTATTTCGACCTCTTACAACAATTTTGGGTTCCTTGGTACGCCAGTTAGCCCCTTTAAGCAATTTGACATGATTTAGTAATCGGCTTGATTAAAATTGCATAAAGTGATCGACCTGATGAATGATCATCTCACTTAGCTTAAAGCGCCTAAGCATTGGCTCATCGCAAAACACCGACATAATGGTTCATATAGCAAAGGCACCGACATAATGGTTCATATAGCAAAGGCACCGACATAATGGTTCACAATTCAGAAGGCACCGACATACAGGTTCAAAAGCAGCAAAAGCACCGACGTACTGGCATAGTGGAAGCAAAGTTCAAGCAAGCTTTAAAGATCGACAAGCGTGGGTCTTTGGTAATTTTCCTCGGAATATTATCGCAACAAATGAAGATAGCTTCAGGTGAGGGTATCTTCGACAGCATTCCCAAGCTTGCGGAGAGTTGTCACAAACAACTAGAGGTGATTTCAAGCGAAGTTATCTTCGATCGTGTTCCCTGGCTTGCGGAAGATGGTCACAAAGCGCGAGAAGGTGGTTTGAAGCGAAGCAATCTTTGATGGGGTTCTCTAGCTTGCAGAAATCTATCATGGCGGAATTGGAGGCAGTTATAGGCATAGCAGTCTTCAGGCGGTATTCTCTAGCTTGCAGAAAAACGTTAAAATAAACAGCGGGATGGTGTTCCCTGGCTTGTAGAAGGTTATCAAAAATACAAATGCAGCAACAAATCAGTTACCCTCGGAGACGTGTGCTCGACGGTGCAAGATACGCGTTTCTTAACTCTTTTATCTGTTTACCTAATGCTAGTTTTGCAGGTATCGGCGTTACAAGAATGATTTAGAATCACAGAACATTCAAAATCATTTTCCTTCCCTATCGATACTTTGACTTTTGTTTTCGAAACTTGCGTTTCTCCAAACTCAGTCAAAGTGGGGGCTTCTGTAGACACCCATTTATGTCTCCCCAAAACCAAACCCGGTGATGAGTACCTCTCGCGTCCAATCATAATCGAATGAAGTGAAATTGTGGAAAGTCTAGTGTTGCAGATAGTTTATAATTATTTTCTTTCTCTCTGTTTTTGAAAACCTATTTTAAGAAAACAGCCAATCTATTTTATTTTGATCCATGGCAAGGGTTCAATTATGGTATAGTTGGATGGGGCTTGAAAAGAGCTTTCCAACGATATATTATAAGCCCAATTCCGATGAATAATGAGGAAGTTATGGCCAAATAACTAAACTAGGCCCGGTTTGATCTTTATGTGCGGCCCAATGATCTAGAGGAGGGTCTAATATGGATTTATCATTCCTAATGCAATTAGTATTTATTTTAGTGTTCTAGATTCTTCTAGAAGGTTCTTTTCATTCCTAATTCAATTAGCATTGATAAATTAACTTTAGTTGACTTTTTAGAGTTTTAATCAGAATAAAAGAGTGTTTTAAGGGAAAATATGATTTTGCCCTTATGTACGGCTAAATTTTATCAAAATTAAAAAACGCGTGAAATTAATGATTAGCGCCTGACGACAAGGATTAGCGCCTGTCGCTAATGCTTGGCGCCTGGCGCTAGCCTTAGCGCCTGACGCTAATGTCCAGCGTCTGGCGCTAACCTGTTTATTCTCGTCGAAACTCTGATTTGTTTTTCTATCCGTCCAACTGATTTTCTCTATAAATAGCCTCTTAAAATCTCCGTTTTCAATCATCAAATATAATCAAGAATCATCAACTCTCTAGTTTTCTAATTCTCTTCTTTCTCTAAGCTAAAGCTTACTCTCTCTCTCTTTTTCTAAACCCACCCTTTTGCATACAAAATTCCGCATTCACAAGACCAAGAAACACCTAGCCAAATTCGAAGTTGCCTTCGCCCTAGACGTGAAAGGTTTTAATTTCTGAGGGTTTGGTCCCAAATCTCTCTTTCAATTATTTAATTTAATTGTTGTTTATTATTTTCCTTGAAGTAACTAACGCGTGTATTTTGTTATTAGAAAGAGGTACGAGGCATCCAAGTAAGTGCTATAATCAATTTTATTGATATTATGATATAGAAATCATGTCTAAGTTGTTATTATGATTCCTATTATCATGTTTGGATGCTTTCCTTAATTTGATGTTTTGAATGACAACAATGATTCCTAGTATCATGTTTAGGGTGAAAGTTATAATTTCAAATATGACAATTATGATTTCTGCGATGCTTCCTATTTTCTTCCTAATATTCATGTTAGTATCATGTTAGGGCTAAAGCTTTTATTGTTATTGCTTAGTGACATGCTAGGATTTGTTATTAATCTTGTTAGTATAATGCCTAGGACCTTGCTATTATTATGCTTTATTTTTAACATGAACATGATTATGATCATTAGTATTATAATTGTTATGATTATTTATTGTTGCTTGATATATTATTTATTGCTTCATCATGCCTTTTATGCATGTTTAAAGGGAATTGGTACTTGTAATCATGCTTAACAAGATAATTAATAATCTAGTTTAGGGTTAATTTGATTATAATTCAAGTGATCGCCAATAATAGATTTGTTTGTGAATTAATATTCAACCAACATAGATTAAACAGGTTTACGGTTAACTTATTGATTGCATGTTAGTCAGAAAGCGCACATGGATACGATCTGAATAAAGTAGAGGCTTATTATTAGGGCAGGTTCAATCTCTTTTAGGTTGGATTTTTACCTTCATCCCCGAACTTCCAGTCATAGTTCCAGACCTATTGGAGTTAAAGATCTCTTGGATCGTTAAGGGGTGAAACCTTCACCCAGTGAACGGTTTACAAGTTCCTAAAACTTGTTGGCGACTCTTTTGCTCTATCTTCCTTCCCTTTGGACGCCACCGTACTTAAGTGTATGATCACAGTGGGGTTCAAGTTTGGGGTAATGCTTGAAATATTCCCTACAAACGTATATATCAATTTACCTGTTTTACCGAAGTTATATATTTTTACAGTCCAATGGTGATAAGAATTGTCACAAGTGGCAGTCCATCAAATGGGTATTTTATTCAATTGATTAGCATGGGACATTAAAATTGAATGTTGCATAACCATAATTTTTTTAGTGCGCTTTTCATACACTAAATTCAACTGATGGTCTAATGACTTGTTCACACACTAAAATTCGATGTCTAACCATGATTTTGTGGAATGACATGTTCACACACATGCAAATACTATTTGTACCATTTTTTTTCCCACACGAACAACTCATGGTTCGCTATAAATACCCAATTTTTAGTTTGTTTTTGCATCACACCACACATTTTCTTTTCCGTATTTTATTAACATTTTTTTTCTTTTCTTTATTTCACCATAACTTGTGTTCACAAAAAATGGAGTATGAAGGATTTTTTGCACTACCATATATAACATTCAAGAACCACATGAATAACTACATGGTAAGTTATAACATCAATCATTCCTATACTAACATGTCGTTTAAATGTCAAATATAAAAGAGTACTTGCATGTGCTTATGTTATGGTTGTCATTGTATAGGCACTTCCTAAACAATGGAGATCGTTACTCAATAAAACTTCCAATTCTGTAGGAGTTATGTGTGGTAATCGTGGTCGTGCGTGGGATGTAACTATTCTTGGGACAGATGTTCTATCTAATCTACCAGTGATTCTTCATGTAGGATGGGATACATTTGTTACGGATAATTCCATTGTTATCGAAGAGATTTTGAAGGTTTATTATGCAGCAGGCGGGTTATTTTACATCCGCGTTTATACAGCAGAGAATAAGGAAAGACTTCCAAATGTATGTTGCCGTAGAAATATAAACCGTTTGCGTTATATTTATCTCTCGAATAGTGTTTATTTAGGGAAATTTGTTTTATTATCTTGTTTGTATTTGAAATAATAATATTGTTTGATATTTGAAATATAGTGGTTTTATGGTACCTTAACATTTGATTTCCTTGCTGTCGAGGTTGAAGATATAGTTAAGCTTTGATGAGATGATTTGGAAATGGAGTTGTGTGTTTGTTTTGAAAGGTAGCCCCTGTGTACCTTCTTATAAATATAATGGAATTGTTTCTATTTTTGGAGGGAAAAAGACCCAACATTATGCACCTTATTAATACTATGAAAGTTCTATATAGGTCGTTTATGGTTAGGCCACTTGAAAACGTATTTATTGTTATACCTATTTTACTGACGTTTGATAAATGGTGATAAGAATTGTCATTAGTGGAAGTCCTATAAATGGGGTACATTATTAAATTGTTAAGTATTAAACACTAAAATTAAATGTATGTAGTGCAACCATGATTTTTGGAATGCGTTGTTCATCATATAAGCATCAATTGAATGACCTGTTGACACACTAAAATTCAATGATTTTTTGAAATGCCCTGTTCGCACACATGCAAATACTATTTGTGCTTTTTTTTCCTCACATGAACAACTCGTGTCTTGCTATAAATATCCACACTAGTAGAAAAAATGTTGTTTGTAACTGGCAAAATTGAATTTTTGTAACTGGCATTGTTGGCTGCGAATGTCACCATTACAACTAGTGAAAATTATTCGTAACTGTCTAATGTTAGTTACAAATAATGTACTATTCGTGACTGGCTTAGCCTAACGCTAGTTACAAAAAGTCTACTTTTCAAGTTAAAAAGCATACTATTCGTAACTATCATTAAGTTACGTTGGTTACAATTAGGGTATAATTAGTAACTGGAAGATCTTAACGCCGGTTACAAATATATATTTTTTTATTTTTTCTAAAAATACTATTAGTAACTAGCATTAGATTACGCCAGTTACTAATAAATAAACAATTTTTTTTAAATAAATATTTAATTCGAATACAAGAATGGTACTATATCCTACCAAACGACCCATCGTCAAATGGGTTACAACCTATTATAACCTGTTACAATTCAACCAAAACAACACGTACTCTAAATAATTCCACATAACTTGATTCACCCACAACCTACAATACAATCATACACTCCATATAATTCCACACAACTTGAATTCATTCATAACAATATAGCAAAATAAAATTAACTTTCCTCAAAAAAAAAAAAAAAAAAAAAAAAACACTTGAATAAAAAATTATTAATTTATAATTTAGAGATGTAATAACAATAACCAAAAGGCTAAATAAAAGTAGATATATATAAACGTGTTTGACTGTTTTAGTAAGCTAAATGTGATTAATCATAATATCGATCAACAAGATAACTAGTTTTGAAAAAAATAAAATTAAATTAAATCTAAAAAACTTAGCCCCGCCAATTTTACATCGTTGTAGGCCATAGGTCTTGACAATACTCCTGCAAATAATACATAAAACGCACCAGATTAATTTTTTTGATGAATGCAAAATAACTATCAATTACATATGACTAGTCTATTTAATTGGATGTTGTGTAATAACAGCTTCATTATTTGGGACAACTCTGAATTTCGACCGTTCCAAGGTGATTGAACAATATTATCAAACTTACGCTAGTCAATCACATAGATTACACAATGGTTCCTACATTACAATAAGTTTGTTTGTATTATTCACATAATTAAAATAAAATATTAAGAAATAAAAAAAAAAAGTTTATCACTGGCATATGACTATGATGATAAAACGTGAAATATGACAAAATGTGATAAAGAAATATGCAAATCTATAAGATATACTTAGGTTATCTTTAGCCTTCTCCAACTAACACTATGTTTATATAGAGAAATGGAAGGAAGAGAAGAGAAAGGAAAACGAAGGATGAATCATCCTTTATTTGGATAGCTAATACAAGGAGAGAAGGGGAGGGAATTGGAAGGATCCATTTTCCTTCCCCTTTTAATAAACCAAATCTCTTCATTGTTGGAGAGATTTGGAGGGAAAATGGAAGCTCCCTTCTCCCTTCCCTCACATCCCTTTCCCTTCCCTCTTTTTCCTTCCCCTCCCTTTCCCATCACTATTGTTATCCAAATATAGTGTAAGTTTTTCATTGATCTTCCCAAGCCAACATATACTTGTAGTTGATTTTGAAATAGTGAAAATTGCAAAATAAGATTAAAGAATAGATATATGCATGCTACAAGACTAAAAAAAAATATGTTACAATTGCAACCATTAAATCAAATTATCATTTTAGCATATTTGTCAAATTGATACACAACTTACCAAGAGCTAAATTTCTAACACGGTCAACAGATATTAGATTATAAAATTATGTTGTTCAACAAGAAACTAACATAAGGCTCTTTTTGTATGTTGTATGTGAGAATTTTTTAGCAAACTACGCATAAGACGCATCAAAGCAAACAGCTGATTAAAATCCCCTAGATCACGACCAACCTAGCATAAAAGCAGTCAATGTTAGCTGACATTTTATGATGAAATATTCCAACACAACCTTTTTTCCAAAACTTGGAGAACTTTAGGTAGTACCTCCTCGACTATGAAACATGTAAAGTACAGGACTAAGGGATGAAGCCCAGCATCTGGCTTGACAAACTAATTAATGCTTCCTTGAAAAAAATGGTTTTATGTATATATATATATATATAGGGATCCGGTGACAAGTTATATATATTAACTTGGATGTATATATATATATTTTATGATGAAATATTTCAACACAACCTTTTTTTTTTTTTATTAACTTGGATGTTTTTATGTACAACATGTTCCAAAATCGTAGAACATGTTTGAAAATTTTAGAACATGTGTGTATAAAATTAGAACATGTGTGTATAAAATTAGAGCATGTTGGTAGGAAAGCAACGGAAAGTAATAAATGAGAATGTTGATGAGTGAAATTTGATAAATAATTTGGATCATTTGATAAATAATTTAGAACAAATGAGTAAAATTTTGGAACATGTTTTGATTTTTCTAATGGGATGTCTAAAATCATGTGTTCTAAATATTTGATCATGTGTTCTAAAGTTTTAGTCTAATGTTCCAAATTATGCTGTAAATAATTAATTAAACTTTAGTCTTAAATCTATGCTCTAAATAATGTCTTTTGTTCTGATTTAATCATGTGTTCTAAATATTAAATCATATGTTCTAAAATTTTATTCATTTGTTCTAAATTTTTTTTAACTTGTTAAAATTACTTTTGTGCAGAAATAATTAACAACAACGAACAACTTGATAATGTTTCTAATGCCAATGCAAGTGTGCCAACTACTCCTACAGTAGTACCTATATTAACTCCCGGAGGAACAAAAGAATGGTTTCCTATGTGCCGCAATGAGTTAAAACCTGCAATAGGAATGAAATTTAATAGTGTTGATGAGGGTGTTGAATTTTATAAATCATATGCACTTGCTGTTGGTTTTAACACTAGGAAGTCTACCAGTAAAAGGCATACAGAGAAAAAATTGGCATTCCAATATGTCTTATGCAACAAACAGGGTTTCAAGGAGAAGAAAAAGCCTATTGTTGAGAGTATTCTAAATGATAAAGAAGGACAAAGCAAGGAAGGTAAGATTTCAATAACAAGAAAAAGATTAGTCACTCGTGTTGGGTGCAAAGCTCTTATGGTTCTAAAACATTGTGAAGATGAAAAGTATATAGTGACACAGTTCCACGAAGGACATACTCATCCCCTCTACACACCAAGTTGTAATCTATTTCAAAAAGAAGGAAGAAAGATGAACATTTTGCACAAAAAAATGATTGTTGATAACTTTCAGGTAATTCTTTCATAAATTTTTACAGTGCGTTCTAAAATTTTACTCATATGTTCTAAAATATTATTCACATGTTCTAAAAGTTTCTTAATATGTTCTAAAACGAACTTTTTTGTGCCTATTATAGGTGAATATTGGCCCTGTAAAAACTTTTCGAATGATGAAGGAAATACTTGGAGGTTATGATAATGTTGGAGCTTCCAAGCAAGATTTTAAAAATTTTCACAGAGATTTAAAAACATTCATTCAAGGTTCCGATGCTCAAATGTTTGTAGACAATTTCACAAAGAAAAAGTTGATGTGGAGTGCTTTTTTTTTTTATTTTGAAGTTGATGATGATTCTTGTCTTTCTAGAGCTCTTTGGGCGGACCCTATTTGTAAAAAAAATTATGCTCTCTTCGGCGATATGATATCTTTTGACACCACTTACCAAACTAACAGGTGATTCATATAATTCATGTGTCTTATTTTCTGAATTATGTTTTGAATGTTCTAAAAATTGATTCTACTGTTCTAAATTTTAAGTCTAATGTTCTAAATTATGTTTTATATGCTCATAAGATTTAGCAACTAAATTTTCATTCAAATGTTTTAATAGTAATTCTTATGTTCCAATTACAATTAAGTAAAATATTAATCTTGTGTTCTAAAATTTTAATCATACGTTCTAAATTTTTATTCACATGTTCTAAAATTTGCTTTTTATGTTATAAAGTTTAAGTCTAATGCTCCAACTTATGTGTTATAAACTCATATCCTTTATGCTCTAAATTATAACCTTTATGTGTTATAAACTTTAGTCTTAAATCTATGCTCTAAATAATTTCTTCTGTTCTGATTTAATCATGTGTTCTAAATATTTAATCACGGGTTTTAAATTTTTATTCATATGTTCTAAATTTTTATTCACATGTTCTAAAACGGTAGTGCTATATTTTGTATGTAATGAAATTTGATCTTCATGTTATAAACAGGTACAACATGGTATTTACTCCATTTACAAGGGTTGATCATCACAAGAGTTGTATCACTTTTGCGGCTGGTTTCATAGCAAAGGAAGATATTGAATCATTTGAGTGGTTTTTCAAAACATTTCTTAAGGCAATGGGCAATAATGAACCTAATTGTCTGATCACAGATCAAGATCCAGCTATGAAAATTGTTGTTAGTAGAGTGTTTCAAAAATCTGAACATCAGTTCTGTATGTGGCATATAATGAAAAAGTTGCCAGATAAAGTAGGGCGAGCGATCACAAAGGAAGAAACAGGATTCCTGAAAAAAAATATGTGCCTGTGTTTGGCATCTTGAAATTGAGCCAGCTGAGTTTGAAGAAAGGTGGAATAAGGTGATGGTTGAGTTTGAATTGGAAGGTAATGAGTGGTTGTGTTATATGTACGAGATAAGGGATAAGTGGATTCCGGCATATTTCAGAGATGTGTTTTTGGGAGGAATAATGCGTACCACGTCAAGATCATAAAGTGAAAATAACTTTTTTTGCTCCTTTATCAATCCTCACGTTTCACTTGTTGAGTTTTACATGAGATATGAAGCTGCAATTGATGCCCAGAGATACGCTCAAGGTCAAAACGACAATGATTCAAAGCACAAATACCCAGAGTGCAAGACACCACTAGGGATAGAAAAGTATGCCTCAACCATATACACTATTTCTGTTTTTTATGATTTCCAATATGAGGTAGAAATGGCTTGTTTTGCTTGTGGGTGTGAAGAGTTTAAGAGAGAAAATGGATTAGAAATTGCAAAAGTAAGTGAAGGGGGTCGGAGTAGAACATTTGATGTTGTGTTTAATCCGACTAACCAAGAGACAACATGTTCTTGCAAGTTGTTTTATAGGCAAGGCATTCCATGCAGGCACATGCTTTGGGTTTGGAAAGCAAAACGGTTTGAAATTATTCCTGAGCAATATATTCTAAACAGATGGACTACTATGGCAACGAAAAGACCAATATTTGACCTAGGAGGAAATCTGTTGGAACAATGTGCCAATATAATTGACAAGAAAAAGTTGTTGAATGAGTTGTGGTCAGAGATACATAATTGTGTTAGTTTGGCAGAGGGTGACGATGAAGATATTAAAGACCTTGTGATTAATCTTCGAGGATTGAGGTTGGATTTGGAAGCTAAAAGAAATGCAAGAAGTAATGGTGAAAGGAATGCTACTAACAAAGAAAAAGACATAGAACTATTAATTGGAGCTAGTGTTCCAAGTGAAATATCTATCAAACCTCCAAAAATTTCTAAGAACAAAGGTACAGGAGTTCATTTGTCAAATGTTGAAACGAAATCTGTAGAGACTTCAAATGTTGAAACAAGATCTGTAGAGACTTCAAATGTTGAAACAAGATCTGGAAGTGGGAAAAGACTAAAGGGGGACAAAGAAAAGGCGGTAGAACAAAATCAGAAAAAAAAAAAAAAGAGGTTATGCAAAGGTTGTGGGGAATTGAGTCACCACGATATTCGAAATTGTCCCAAAAAAGTTAGATGATACTTAATAATTTTGGAACATTTTTTTTGAATTTGTGTATTGAATAACACTTTTTTCTATTATAGAAATGATTATAGTTTAGAACTTGTGAGTTTAATTTAGAACATATGTATTAAAATTTAGAACATATGTACTAAAATTTAGAACATATGTCTAAAATTTTAGAATATATGAGTTATAATTAGTAACCATGTGTGGTGTATGGTTCCAATGCGATTTCAAAATTTTGATTTAGACCATATGATTAAAATTAATCACTTAAATTCTTAGTTCTTAAATACATGAGTAATATTTTGACAATAGTATTTAGAGCATATGATTAAAACTTTAGAACATATGACTAAAAATTTAGAACATATGAATAAAAATTTAGAACATATGAATTATAATTAGTATTTAGAGCATATGACTAAATGTTTAGAACATATCATTAAAAATTTAGAACATATGAGTTATAATTAGTATTTTGATCACAAGAAAGACAAGTCAAGCTTATATATTCGAATACAACCTTTTAGAAAAATAGTTTGCGATTGAAGGCCTACAATTTAAAGTACTATACAAAATTCTACATGCTATTTCTAAAATTATATTACAAACTATTTTCTTTAGCCCATTTCCGTGATCTTGAAGTTATCTCATGATGTAGCTCATTTTCCTTGTATGATAATATCTTAGCACAAAAATCCACCCTCAATTTCTTCATTTGATTGATCTGCAATATAATAAGATAAAATCATTAGACTTTGGTATCCGCTATCTCACTTTTTACATCATTATAAAAAAAAAATATAAGATTTACACAATTTGGAACATATGTATGAAATTTTAGAACATATGTATAAAAATTTAGAACATATGAACATGAGTAATACTATAAAACAAACTTACATCATTCAATTTTATTCCGCTTTCCCAATTGGTATCTTTCTCACCATGATAGGTTTCCATGTGTTTAAGCAAAAACACGCCGCAATCATCATTGTTATCATTTGTCCTCCAACTCATTTTTAACGTCCTAGTTTTGAAACTAGAAACCTCTTGATCGCATTTTGATCTCTTGGTTGACAAGAACATGGCAAAAGCCCTCAACTAAAATTAAACATTAAAATAAGTATTAGAAAATATTAAGAATGTATAAGTACTATTTGGAACATGAAGTTTTTTAAAAACATCTGATTTAGAACATATGAGTATAATTTTAGTACATCTGAGCTAAACTTTAGAACATTGAAATAAATGTTTAGAAAATCTAATTCTAAGCACAAGTAAATGAGACAGATAGAGATTACCAAATTCTTCGGTTTGTTTTTGTATTTGTGCCAAAAAGAATTTTTATATTCCAAATATCTGTTGTCAATCACGTCGAGAGTCTTGCTGAGAAAATTCACACAAAGCAGGTAATAATGTGATGAAGGTACAACTGGAAAAAATACCTGCATATAATAATAGATCATGAAATCGAAATAAGAAAAAAAGAATAAAGCTTATAAAGAAGAAAATCTATATTCAAATTCTTTTGGATTTCTTAATGTCTTACCAAGTGAACTCTATCAAAGTTTTGCACTTTAGAGTGCTTCATCTCTTTATCCAACCTTTCAAATAAAGTATGATATCTATCTTGAATTTTCACAGTTGGAGAAAAGTGATAATTCGTACACAAAATTTCCTGAAATCATGTAAACATAAGTTATGAAATCTCAATTTATAACATGAAAGAAGCCAAGTTCAATATTAAGAATCATACATAAGCTTGTGTTGAAAAAAACAATTTGTTTATTGACCCTGGGGTTCGTCTTCTGTTTTCAATGTTTAATATGAATGACCAAGCATCAACAATGTTATTAAACACATGATTGTTCGCTGCAAGGCTTGACATCTCATCTCTACGGATTGTAGTTTGACCATCATCATATAAAATCTCACTACAAACATAAAAACAAATAGCATTAAATGTTATAATATAAGATTAAACCTTATAATATATAAATACTAAGTTAGAACATATGAATACTAATTTAGAACATATGAATACTAATTTAGAACATATGAATACTAATTTAGAACATATGAATACTAAGTTAGAACATATGAATACTAATTTAGAACATATGAATACTAATTTAGAACATATGATTAATAAATCAGAATACATGACTAATTATTTTAAAATTACTAAGTAAATTTAGAGCTTACTTAGGTAATCCATTGGCAAATGCATACTCTGCCATTCTCTTCTTGTGTCCATCAACCTTTATGAATATGTTGTCATACTGAACCATAAAAGGCGAACGATTACAGTTTGGAAGGTTTTCGAGACATCTTTTCTCCCTTTTTCCTACATTTCCTTTCCTGTAAATATATAGGTGAACGAATACAAATATTTAATGAGCAAAATATTTCAAAAAAATATACCACAAATTCTAAAATTATAAATGTATATATATAATTAGTGTCCCAAAATAAACAAACTAATAATTAGTGTTCTTAAAAAATAAAATATTAATTCATCAATAATTAATAGTGTCCCTAAACATAACTACATTACCCCTCCATCTTATCATCTTCTTTCTCATCATTGTTCTTGTTCTTCTCTTCATTTGCTTGAATATTGTTCTTCTCTCCATGAACATATTGTTGGACTTTAGCACCTGAGCATGCTCCTCCTAAAATTGAACTGGAAAACCCTTGAGTTTGAGGAGGAGGAGGAGGAGGAATCCCTTGAATTTGAGAAGGAGGAGGAACAGGTAAAGGAGGAGAAGGTCCTTGAGTTTGAGGATGAGGAAGAGGAGGAGAAGGCCCTTGAAATTGAGGAGGAGGAGGAGGAGGACGAGGAGGAAGAGGGGAAGAAGGCTCATGAGTTTGAGGAGGAGGACGAAGAAGGGAAAAAGGCTCATGAGTTTGAGGAGGAGGAGGAGTAGGTGTTTGATAATGAGAAAACAAATCAAAACTCGGAGGAGTCATCTCTAAAGGTGTCTTTTTCTTCCCTTTGAACTTTTCCCATGATCTTTTCATAACATCATCTAACTCCTTGATGAAAGCTGGTTCGTCAAACAAATGCTTGTCTTGACTTAGAATGGAGGGGCTGTCCTTTTGTTTTTCTTCCCTTCTCATGGAATACTTATTCCAAATATTCTGAATAAAAGTGTTCATATCAGATGCTTCTTCTTTAGCAAATATTTCATTCGCCTTATCCAACATGGCATGCATCTCACTTAAATTCTCAACAAGCTTCTTAGCCAATGTTCCGAATTTTTGAAGGAATTCCTAACAAAGAAAAGTTATATAAATTTAGAACAATTGAATAACCATGTAAAACATCTTATTTAAGTTTAGAACATCCACTTTATATATTTAGAACATATGACTAAATATTTAGAACATGTGGGTATATATTTAGAACATGTGGGTATATATTTAGAACATATAACTAACTATAATAAGACTTTAGTTTAAAACATGTTCCAAAAAAAATGCATACCAGCATTTCATTAGAACCACTAACATCACTTCCACCAAGTTCGGGATCTCCAGCCACTTGTGATACATTGTTATCATACCTATCAACTTCCATTCTATCAAGTACATGTCCCTTTCCAAATCCTCTTTTCATTTCCAATTTCATCCGTTCCTTGATCAAATCTTTCTTCCAAACAGAAAGGAGTGGGAATTGCCTTGGATTGCTTATTTTAGATCTTTGCAAACGATCAAATAGCATATCTAATACAAATATACAAAAAAAAATGCGTTAAACAAGGACAAATTTAGAAAAAGACAAATTAATATAAAAATGTACCATATATTAAAAAAAAAGAAATTACCATCAAGAAAGGCAATGGACCGGTGAAGAAAGCTGAACCACCTTGCCATTCCGATACAGACGACTTTAAACTCCTATAAACATATTCACACCAATCCAAACATTCGATCTTCTTTGTATCCATGCAACTATACAAGAACCTGTAATTTAATGATGGGTTGGCAGTGGATCTCATACAACAATTGACAACAGAAACTACAAAATGCCAAATGAATTCATCACACACAGGTTGCTTCTTTAACTCTTCAATTCGATTAATAATCACAGAGTTTGATGGACTTCCACAACTTAACCCAAAATAAGATCTCCATTGTCTAATAAAATCAACCCATTCTTCATCCTCCTCTTGCTGCTGCTCTTTAATAATTTCTCCTCCCATCGGCAATCCATAAACCAAATGTATGTCTACAGGTGTAATTTCAATCTCTTAGTTCCTCTCAAGAACTAAAGACACCCTATCACAGTCAAAACTCGACACAAGCTTAGAGCAAAATACAGATTTATGTGCATCTAAATCCAAATCTAAGAAACCTCCAAAGCCAATTTTTCTAATAGCCGCCTTATGAGATTTTGGCAAATCTTTAAGCACGGTGTTCATAAAATTCTTGGGAGTAATTCGTTGACTTAATGCTCTACATTCCATTTGATCTGCATGAACAACTTCAATATCATCATCAGAATCACTCTCATCAACCTTTCTTTTCCTTTTTTTCCCTCTGCCTTCCTTCTTTGGTTCTTTCTTCATTGCTTTGTTTTTCGGAACATCTTTAGCTCTAACTTTAAGTTTCCCCTTAATTTGATCACCTTCTTTATTATCTACATTGGTACTCTTGTTTGCATTTCCAGAAGATGTTGTAGCAAACTGATTAGAGGTTGTAGCAACATCAACACCAACAAGATTATCACTGCAAGTCATAGACATATAACATATATAAAGGTTAGAACACAAGGGAATAATTAGAACAGAACATATGTGTAATAATTTAGAACATTTGTATAAAAATTTAGAACATATGAGTAAAAAATATAGACATAAACTTGTAGCAAAAATTAACAATTGAACTATAATGTATACATACTGCAATACTGAACAAAATTCAAGAGGAAAACATAAAAATGTGAGTAAAATAAGAGTTAAAATTAGAATTAAATTTAGAACATACAAGTAAAGTTTTAGAACATATGAGTAAAATTTTAGAACATATCTAACATGCATAAAAAAATTAATCAATATCCATTGATGATTACAAACCTTTGAATGTGATCGTTGTTTATAGCTTCCAGTAAGGATGACTCCACAATTGGACTTCTAGACCACTGCACATCATTTTTTACAGCTTCATCACCATCACTTTTTTTCTTTTTGACAAGTGCTTCATCACCATCACTATTCACAAAAAAAAAAAAAAAAAAAAGAAGAGTAGGTTAGAAGCTTAAAACAGATATAATAAAATTGTTGTGAAAATGGCATCAAAAGGGAATCAACAACAAAGAGGCCCAATCCAAGAAGTGGGAGATGAAGCAAAAAAGCCCATGAATTTGAAAGTTGAGGCATCATTATCTTCTGCTCAGAAAACTGGTGCAAGTTTAAGGCAAGATGAATTGGAAGCTGCTAATAATAAAAATGGAGGGGAGAGAAAAACAGACAGTAAAAGTTGGGCAAGTGTTGTAAACCAAGCTGCTAAGTATTCAATTGAGGTAATTGCCCTATACGCGTCAACAAGATCGTACTTGTTATAGCTTTCTTATTTTATAGTAATCACATATTATATTCCTGATTCAAGAACTAACAAATTAAAGTAATAATTATTCTATCATTCATGAACCTAAAAACTGTTTATAACAACTATTATAAGCTTAAAAGAAAGATTCTGGAAACACATAGAATTTGTAATGGCATGGAATGACTAGAATCCATGCTAGAATTTATTTTTCAACTCCTGTATCCTCCTAATACTACTCTTCCAGGCCAGTTTCATATAAATTATCTCGTATATTCTCAATATATCATTTTTGATGTTTTTATCTGATTTGCTTGAAGATTACATAGCACTTTAAATTCACATTGAAGCTGCTGCTGCAGGTGGCTGCTGCTGCCAGCCGAGGCTGCTCCTGGCAAGGTTGCAGCTGCTGCTGCCAGCCGAGGCTGCTCCTGGCAAGGTTGCAGCTGCTGCTGCCAGCCGAGACTGCTCCTGGCAAGGCTGCAGCTGCTGCTGCCTGCCGAGGCTGCTCCTAGCAAGGCTGCAGCTGCTGCTGCCTGCCGAGGCTGCTGCTGGCAAGGCTGCAGCTGGTGCTTCCCTGCCAAACTGCTGCAAGCTAGGCATGTACCCCTGTTTGTCACATCCTTCATAGGTAACAATAACACATATTTATCAAAAAAAATATGTACATATTTTACTGGTACATTTGGTGTTTTAGAAGTTGTACTGTATGTTCTCGATTGCTAAGGATATATGTAAATGCTATTTCGTACTTCGTAAATACGAATAAAAAAAAAAAGTGATAATATCGTAGTAATAACAAGAAGGAAATAAATGGGTTAGCTTCACAGAAGGAAGGAGAAGGCATTGATATGGATTTTCTACAAATCTAATAAAATATGTAGCTGCTACTGCCCTGCCGAGTTTCGATTCTAGTTGCTAAGTTTCTTTTCCAAGTTATGCATGTCTAAAGCTAGTCCCTTACTCTTTAATCATAATAGCCTATATACAAATCACTGCCTCAAGTTAAATTTCAGGTTAGCATTTTATCGAACAGGTTATAAGCATCCAAAAATGATTTCTAAAAACCTAACAAATTTGACACCAAAACCAATGGAAGTTAACTAATACTGTATATAATTAAGAAATTCGAGCCAAACCCTCCCAAATCGAGCAAAACTGAGCCCTAATTTTTGTGTTCAAACATGATAATTTAAAAATTAAACCAAAATCAAATAATTAAACCCTAATAAAATCGCTACTTACTGATTTGATGGACAAATGGCTTGTATTGGAGATTTATCCATACATTGTGAATCGATTGATCTACAAAAAATTTAACGAAAATTAACAAAAAAAAAGAGGAGAAAAATATGAAAAAATATAATCAAAATTCATAAACATAAACTTATTACCTTCTTTCATAAGTAACAATTGGAGATGTTGGTAGAATTTGATTCGAATCCATATTCTGATTCACGAAGTAGCATGCATGAACTAGGGTTTAGAGAGTGGATGGAATTTAGAGAGAGAAAAACCTAATTTTAGAGAGAGAAAAAAATCAGTGAAAGTGAAAAAAGAGAAGGGGGTATATCAGCAAACAAAATTACAATTTTGCCATTACTGTAGAATGTTTTGGGCGGTTAGATTGAATCTAATCTACGGCTAAGATGTATTCTCATATAAGTGAGTTTCTCATATAAGGCCTAAATTCTCATAAGAGCCTCCCCCTATATATATATATATATATATATATATATATATATATATATATATATAGAAATGGGATCATGTGAGAACCTAAGCTTAGAATAGGAACTAGGAACTAATCTGGTGCGTTGATCGTCCTTAATCCAATGGTTGACATCCCATCCGCCTTTTTTATGTCAGTAATGGTATTTTGGTAATTTTGCCACTTTGAATGACCTCCTTTTTTTCTCTCTCTCTCTTCGCATCCCTATTTTCTCTCTCTAACCTTGAGTTCTCCGCTCGCGACTTCAGCTCTTTGAATAGCAAATTTTTTGCCCAGATTTTTCGATTTTCATCTTCAATTACATCGCATTCTTCGATTTTTTTCATTCATTGAGGTAATTTTCGAATTATATTTGTATTTTCGTTGTTTATTGATTTCATATCATGGCTGATTATTACGTGTTTTCCTATTTTATGCTTTTTTATCTTAATTTTTATCAATTTTGGTAATTGAGGTAATTTTCTTATAGCGTGTGTAGGGAATATATCAAGCATTACCCCAAACTTGAACCCCACTGTGATTATACACTTAAGTACGGTGGCGTCCAAAGGGAAAGAAGATAGAGCAAAAGAGTCGCCAACAAGTTTTAGGAACTTGTAAACCGTTCACGAGGTGAAGGTTACACTCCTTAACGATCCAGGAGATCGTCAACTCCAATAGGTCTGGAACCATGACTGGTAGTTTGGGGATGAAGGTACAAATCCAACCTAAAAGAGATTGAACCTGCCCTAATAATAGGTCTCTACTTTATTCTGATCATATTCATGTGCGCTTTCTAACTAACATGCAATCAATAGGATTAACCCTAAACCTGTTTAATCTATGTTCGTTGAATATTAATGCACAAATAAATCTACTATTGGCGATCACTTGAATTATAATCATATTAACCCTAAACAAGATTATTATTTATCTTATTAAGCGTGATTACAAGTATCAATTCCCTTTAAACATGCATAAAAGGCGTGATCAAGCAATAACAATAATAAGTATCATGCAACATAATAATCATCATAAATAATCATAATAATTATAATTAAAATAATCATATTAAAGCATAATAATAGCAAGATCCTAGGCATGATACTAACAAGATTAATAACAAACCCTAGCATGTCACTAAGCAATAAAAATCAAAGCTTTAACCCTAACATGATACTAACATGAATATTAGGAAGACAAATAGGAAGCATCGCAGGAATCACAATTGTCATATTTGATATTAGAAATTATAGGTTGCCCTAAACATGATACTAGAAAAATCAAAACGCCCTAACATGACACTAGGAATCATAATAACAACCTAGACATGATTTCTACATCCTAATATCAATAAAATCATTTAAAACACTTACTTGGATGCCTCGTATCTCTTTCTAATAACAAAATACACACATTAGTAACTTCAAGGAAAATATAAAATCAAAACAATTAAATTAAATAATTGAAAGAGAGATTTGGGACCAAACCCTCAGAAATTAAAATCTTTCACGTCTAGGGCGAAGGCAACTTAGAACTTGGCTAGGTGTTTCTATATCTTGTGAATGCGGAATTTTGTATGCAAAAGGCTAGTTTAGAAAGGAGAGAGAGAGCATAAGCTTAGAGAGAGCGCACTCGAGAATTAATTGTTGTTGATGATTGAAAATGGATTTTTAGGAGGCTATTTATAAAGAAAATTAGCCGGATGGATAGTAAAACGAATAAGAGTTAAGAGAATAAAACGACTTAGCGCCAAACGCTAAGGCTAGCGCCAAACGCCAAGCCTTAGTGCCATGCGCTAATCGTGTCGACAGGCGCCAGAAATAGTTTTCACGCGTTTTCTTAATTTTGATAAAATTTAGGCGTACAGAAGGGAAAAATCGTATTTTCCTTAAAAACACTTCTTTTATTCTAATTAAAACTCTAAAAAGTCAACTAAAGTCAATTTATCAATACTAATTAAATTAGGAATGAAAAGAACCTTCTACAAGAATCTAGAAGACTATAATCAATTCTAATTGCATTAGGAATGATAAATCAATATTAGGCCCTCCTCTAGATCATTGGGCCGCATATAAATATCAAACCGGGCCCAGTTTAGTAATTTGGCCATAACCACTACAAGAAAACAGCGAAATTGCGACGGAAAAAGTTCGTCGTAACATATGTCAATTCCGTCGTAACGCAGGGTTACGACGGAATTCCGTCGTAACTGGTCGTCGAAAAACCCTTTGTAGGAAAATGGCCATATTTTGACGGAATTTCCGTCGTAAACCTACTTTACGACGGAATTTACGACGGAAATAATATCGTCGGACTTGAATTTGGCCTTTATTGAAGATCTGTCGCAAGTTTCCGACGGAAACAGATCCGTCGCAACCTTTAATTTACGACGGAATTTTCTGTCGTAAATTATAATTTACGACGGAATTTTCTGTCGTAATTTATAATTTACGACGGAAAAAAGCCTCGCAAACTATAATTTACGACGGAAAAAGCGTCGCAAACTATATATTACGACGGAAAATAGCGTCGCAACCTATAATTTGCGACGGAAAATTCTGTCGGAAATTTATAAGTTGCGATGGAATTTTCCGTCGTAAATTAGAGTTTGCGACAGAAAATTTCGTCGCAACCTATATATTTACGACAGAATTTTCCGTCGCAAATTATAAATTACAACAGAAAATTCCGTTGTAAATTATTGGTTGCGACGCTTTTTCCGTCGTAAATTATAGTTCTAGCCCAAAACAAATTTCTGTAATTTTCTGCATTTCAAACCTGAATTTTTTTAATGATAAATCGACAAAAAAAAAACTAAATATTGAGTCCTGAAATTGTTGTTTTAAAAAAATTAATTACCGACCTACGAAATTATATTTATGTACATATATATATAATAATTATGTCCTAGTACAAAAGATAGTCCACATTTTGGTATCTATACCAAACAAAATCTAGGTTAGAGTGATTCTATGCTAGACTAAAGCTAAGCTACGCAATCGCCTGGAAACCCTGGCCTGCTCCACCACTACCCAGGTCGTTCCTTGGGTCTCAATGCTGAGGATGAATTGTGGAACATGAGTCGTTGTTGGTCAAACGACTCATCATCTCATCCATACTCTCCTTGTATCTCCTCTCCATTTCAGCCATTCGGGAGTCAATTCGCCTTTCCATCTCGGCTTCCATTTGAGTTTGGAGAGCTTGCACCCTGTGTTCCATCTGGTCTTGCATTTGAGAAATGACAAACGCCGCGTATTGCTGTGAAGAACGGGAACCTCGACCCATCTGTTTGCCATAGTAGAGCTCTGCACCTTGGACAAGTCCCTTCACACGCCCCTTCTTATTGCGCCCACCCACCGTCTCCCAGTACAACTCATTGGGACTCTTCTGAATCCCCAGACTCCTTCTTTCTTCGAGCTTCTTCTGGTAGGTCTCCTACAAAATATTGAAGATAATAAAAAATATTGTTAAAAAAACAACCAACAATATAAGGTAAGGTTTCTTTCTTCAACATTCCAATATCAATTGCTTTTAAGTGCCTAAGGATAGAAATTAAGAGAAATAAGCACATATGTCAATTTTCGACCCTAACTCATCCAAAATCATCCAAATTTGGGCTATATGGCTAAAACCATTCCTATTTTCTAACTTTTCAAGCAAATAGACTCGTTCTTTCTTCTAACATTCCAATATCAATTGCTTTTAAGTGCCTAAGGACAGAAATTAAGAGAAATAAGCACATATGTCAATTTTCGACCCTAACTCATCCAAAATCATCCAAATTTGGGCTATATGGCTAAAACCATGCCTATTTTCTAAGTTTTCAAGCAAATGGACTCATTATTTCTTCTAACATTCCAATATCACATACTTTTAAGTGCCTAAGGATAGAAATTAAGAGAAATAAGCACATATGTCAATTTTCGACCCTAACTCATCCAAAATCATCCAAATTTGGGCTATATGGCTAAAACCATGCCTATTTTCTAAGTTTTCAAGCAAATGGAATCGTTCTTTCTTCTAACATTCCAATATCAATTTCTTTTAACTGCCTAAGGATAGAAATTAAGAGAAATAAGCACATATGTCAATTTTCGACCCTAACTCATCCAAAATCATCCAAATTTGGGCTATATGGCTAAAACCATGCCTATTTTCTAAGTTTTCAAGCAAATGGACTCGTTCTTTCTTCTAACATTCCAATATCAATTGCTTTTAAGTTCCAAAGGATAGAAATTAAGAGAAATAAGCATATATGTCAATTTTCGACCCTAACTCATCCAAAATCATCCAAATTTGGGCTATATGGCTAAAACCATTCCTATTTTCTAACTTTTCAAGCAAATGGACTCGTTATTTCTTCTAACATTCCAATATCAATTGCTTTTAAGTGCCTAAGGATAGAAATTAAGAGAAATAAGCACATATGTCAATTTTCGACCCTAACTCATCCAAAATCATCCAAATTTGGCCTATATGGCTAAAACCACGCCTATTTTCTATGTTTTCAAACAAATGGACTCTTTCTGTTTTATAACATTCCAATATCACATAATTTTAAGTTCCTAAGGATAGAAATTAAGTGAAATAAGCACATATGTCAATTTTCGACCCTAACTCATCCAAAATCATCAAAATTTGGGCTATATGGCTAAAACCATGCCTATTTTCTAAGTTTTCAAGCAAATGGACTCGTTGTTTCTTCTAACATTCCAATATCAATTGCTTTTAAGTGCCTAAATACAGAAATTAAGAGAACTAAGCACATATGTCAATTTTTGACCCTAACTCATCCAAAATCATCCAAATTTGGCCTATATGGCTAAAACCATGCCTATTTTCTATGTTTTCAAGGAAATGTAAGGTTTCTTTCTTCTAACATTCCAATATCAATGACTTTTAGGTTCCTAAGGATAGAAATTAAGAGAAAAAAGCACATATGTCAAATATCGACCCTAACTCATCCAAAATCATCCAAATTTGGCCTATATGGCTAAAACCATGCCTATTTTCTATGTTTTCAAGAAAATGGACTCGTTCTTTCTTCTAAATTCCAATATCACATACTTTTAAGTGCCTAAGGATAAAAATTAAGAGAAAAAAGCACATATGTCAAATATCGACCCTAACTCATCCAAAATCATCCAAATTTGGGATATATGGCTAAAACCATGCCTATTTTCTAAGTTTTCAAACAAATGGACTCATTCTTTATTCTAACATTCCAATATCAATTGCTTTTAAGTGCCTAATGATAGAAATTAAGAGAAATAAGCACATATGTCAATTTTCTACCCTAACTCATCTAAATTTGGCCTATATGGCTAAAACCATGCCTATTTTCTATGTTTTCAAACAAATGGACTCGTTTTTTTTTCTAACATTCCAATATCACATACTTTTAAGTGCCTAAGGATAGAAATTAAGAGAAATAAGCACATATGTCAATTTTCGACCCTAACTCATCCAAAATCATCCAAATTTGGGCTATATGGCTAAACCATGCCTATTTTCTAAGTTTTCAAGAAAATGGACTCGTTCTTTCTTCTAACATTCCAATATCAATTTCTTTTAAGTGCCTAAGGATAGAAATTAAGAGAAATAAGCACGTAAGTCAATTTTCGACCCTAACTCATCCAAATTTTGCCTATATGGCTAAAACTATTTCTATTTTCTATGTTTTCAAACAAATGTAAGGTTTCTTTCTAATAACATTCTAATATCAATTTATTTTAGGTGCCTAAGGATAGAAATTAAGAGAAATAAGCACATATGTCAAATATCGACCCTAACTCATCCAAAATCATCCAAATTTGGCCTATGAGGCTAAAACCATGCCTATTTTCTATGTTTTCAAGAAAATGGACTCGTTCTTTCTTCAAACATTCCAATATCACATACTTTTAAGTGCCTAAGGAAATAAATTAAGAGAAATAAGCACAGATGTCAATTTTCGACCCTAACTCATCCAAAATCATCCAAATTTGGCCTATATGGCTAAAACCATGCCTATTTTCTATGTTTTCAAGCAAATGGACACGTTCTTTCTTCTAACATTCCAATATCAATTTCTTTTAAGTGCCTAAGGATAGAAATTAAAAGAAATAAGCACATATGTCAATTTTCGACCCTAACTCATCCAAAATCATTCAATTTTGGGCTATTTGGCTAAAACCATGCCTATTTTCTATGTTTTCAAGCAAAGGTACTCGTTCTTTCTTCTAACATTCCAATATAAATTGCTTTTAAGTGCCTAAGGATAGAAATTAAAATAAATAAGCACATATGTCAATTTTCGACCCTAACTCATCAAAAATCATCCAAATTTGGGCTATTTGGCTAAAACCATGCCTATTTTAGAAGTTTTCAAGCAAATGGACTCGTTCTTTCTTCTAACATTCCAATATCCATTGCTTATAAGTGCCTAAGGATAGAAATTAAGACAAATAAGCACATATGTCAATTTTCGACCTTAACTCATCCAAAATCATCCAAATTTGGCCTATATGGCTAGAACCATGCCTATTTTCTATGTTTTCAAACAAATGGAATCGTTCTTTCTTCTAAAATTCCAATATCACATAGTTTTAAGTGCCTAAGGAAAGAAATTAAGAGAAATAAGCACATATGTCAATTTTCGACCCTAACTCATCCAAAATCATCCAAATTTGGCCTATAAGGCTAAAACCATGCCTATTTTCTATGTTTTCAAGCAAATGGACACGTTCTTTCTTCTAACATTCCAATATCAATTGTTTTTAAGTGCCTAAGGATAGAAATTAAGAGAAATAAGCACATATGTCAATTTTCGACCCTAACTCATCCAAAATCATCTAAATTTGGGCTATTTGGCTAAAACCATGCCTATTTTCTAAGTTTTCAAGAAAATGTACTCGTTCTTTCTTCTAACATTCCAATATCACTTGCTTTTAAGTGCCTAAGGATATAAATTAAAAAAAATAAGAACATATGTCAATTTTCGACCCTAACTCATCCAAAATCATCCAAATTTGGGCTATTTGGCTAAAACCATGCCTATTTTCTAAGTTTTCAAGCAAATGTACTCGTTCTTTCTTATAACATTCCAATATCAATTGCTTTTAAGTGCCTAAGGATAGAAATTAAGATAAATAAGCACATATGTCAATTTTCGACCCTAACTCATCCAAAATCATCCAAATTTGGGCTATATGGCTAAAACCATGCCTATTTTATAAGTTTTCAAGCAAATGGACTCGTTCTTTCTTCTAACATTCCAATATTAATTGCTTATAAGTGCCTAAAGATAGAAATTAAGAGAAATAAGCACATATGTCAATTTTGACCCTAACTCATCCAATATCATCCAAATTTGGCCTATATAGCTAGAACCATACCTATTTTCTATGTTTTCAAACAAATGGACTCGTTCTTTCATCTAAAATTCCAATATCACATAATTTAAAGTGCCTAAGGATATAAATTAAGTGAAATAAGCATATATGTCAATTTTCGACCCTAACTCATCCAAAATCATCCAAATTTTAGCTATATGGCTAAAACCATGCCTATTTTCTAAGTTTTCAAGCAAATGGACTCGTTCTTTCTTCTAACATTCTAATATCAATTTTTTTTAAGTGCCTAAGGATAGAAATTAAGAGAAATAAGCACATATGTCAATTTTTGACCCTAACGCATCCAAAATCATCCAAATTTGGCCTATATGGCTAAAACCATGCCTATTTTCTATGTTTTCAAGAAAATGTAAGGTTTCTTTCTATTAACATTCCAATATCAATGGCTTTTAGGTACTTAAGGATAGAAATTAAGAGAAATAAGCACATATGACAAATATCGACCCTAACTAATCCAAAATCATCCAAATTTGGCCTATATGGCTAAAACCATGCCTATTTTCTATGTTTTCAAGCAAATGGACTCGTTCTTTCTTCTAACATTCCAATATCAATTGCTTATAAGTGCCTAAGGATAGAAATTAAGAGAAATAAGAACATATGTAAATTTTCGACCCTAACTCATCCAAAATCATCCAAATTTGGGCTATTTGGCTACAACCATGCCTATTTTCAAAGTTTTCAAGCAAATGTACTCGTTCTTTCTTCTAACATTCCAATATCATTTGCTTTTAAGTGCCTAAGGATAGAAATTAAGATAAATAAGCACATATGTCAATTTTCGACCCTAACTCATCCAAAATCATCCAAATTTGGGCTATATGGCTAAAACCATGCCTATTTTCTAAGTTTTCAAGCAAATGGACTCGTTCTTTCTTCTAACATTCCAATATCAATTGCTTTTAAGTGCCTAAGGATAGAAATTAAGATAAATTAGCACATATGTCAATTTTCGACCCTAACTCATCCAAAATCATCCAAATTTGGCCTATATAGCTAAAACCATGCCTATTTTCTATGTTTTTAAACAAATGGACTCGTTCTTTCTTCTAACATTCCAATATCACATAATTTTAAGTGCCTAAGGATAGAAATTAAGTGAAATAAGCACATATGTAAATTTTCGACCCTAACTCATCCAAAATCATCCAAATTTGGGCTATATGGCTAAAACCATGCCTATTTTCTAAGTTTTCAAGCAAATGGTCTCGTTCTTTCTTCTAACATTCCAATATCAATTGCTTTTAAGTGCCTAAACACATAAATTAAGAGAAATAAGCACATATGTCAATTTTTGACCCTAATTCATCAAAAATCATCCAAATTGGCCTATATGGCTAAAACCATGCCTATTTTCTATGTTTTCAAGCAAATATAAGGTTTCTTTTTTCTAACATTCCAATATCAATGGTTTTTAGGTGCCTAAGAATAGAAATTAAGAGAAATAAGCACATATGTCAAATATCGACCCTAACTCATCCAAAATCATCCAAATTTGGCCTATATGGTTAAAACCATGCCTATTTTCTATGTTTTCAAGCAAATGGACTCGTTCTTTCTTCTAACATTCCAATATCACATACTTTTAAGTCCCTAAGGATAGAAATTAATAGAAATAAGCACATATGTCAAATATCGACCTAACTCATCCAAAATCATCCAAATTTGGGATATATGGCTAAAACCATGCATATTTTCTAAGTTTTCAAGACAATGGACTCGTTCTTTCTTCTAACATTCCAATATCAATTGCTTTTAAGTGCCTAATGATATAAATTAAGAGAAATAAGCACATATGTCAATTTTCGACCCTAACTCATCCAAAATCATCCAAATTTGGCCTATATGGCTAAAACCATGCCTATTTTCTATGTTTTCTAACAAATGGACTCATTCTTTCTTCTAACATTCCAATATCACATATTTTTAAGTGCCTAAGGATAGAAATTAAGAGAAATAAGCACATATGTCAATTTTCGACCCTAACTCATCCAAAATCATCCAAATTTGGGCTATATGGCTAAACCATGCCTATTTTCTAAGTTTTCAAGCAAATGGACTCGTTCTTTCTTCTAACATTCCAATATCAATTTGTTTTAAGTGCCTAAGGATAGAAATTAAGAGAAATAACCACGTATGTCAATTTTCGACCCTAACTCATCCAAAATCATCCAAAATTTTCCTATATGGCTAAAACCATGCCTATTTTCTATGTTTTCAAACAAATGTAAGGTTTCTTTCTTCTAACATTCCATTATCAATTGATTTTAGGTGCCTAAGGATAGAAATTAAGAGAAATAAGCACATATGTCAAATATCGACTCTAACTCATCCAAAATCATCCAAATTTGGCCGATAAGGCTAAAACCATGCCTATTTTCTATGTTTTCAAGCAAATGGACCCTTTATTTCTTCTAACATTCCAATATCACATACTTTTAAGTGCCTAAGGATAGAAATTAAGAGAAATAAGCACATATGTCAATTTTCGACCCTAACTCATCCAAAATCATCCAAATTTGGGCTATATGGCTAAACCATGCCTATTTTCTAAGTTTTCAAGCAAATGGACTCGTTCTTTCTTCTAACATTCCAATATCAATTTCTTTTAAGTGCCTAAGGATAGAAATTAAGAGAAATAACCACGTATGTCAATTTTCGACCCTAACTCATCCAAAATCATCCAAAATTTTCCTATATGGCTAAAACCATGCCTATTTTCTATGTTTTCAAACAAATGTAAGGTTTCTTTCTTCTAACATTCCATTATCAATTGATTTTAGGTGCCTAAGGATAGAAATTAAGAGAAATAAGCACATATGTCAAATATCGACTCTAACTCATCCAAAATCATCCAAATTTGGCCGATAAGGCTAAAACCATGCCTATTTTCTATGTTTTCAAGCAAATGGACTCTTTATTTCTTCTAACATTCCAATATCACATACTTTTAAGTGCCTAAGGATAGAAATTAAGAGAAATAAGCACATATGTCAATTTTCGACCCTAACTCATCCAAAATCATCCAAATTTGGCCTATATGGTTAAAAGCATGCCTATTTTCTATGTTTTCAAGCAAATGGACTCGTTCTTTCTTCTAACATTCCAATATCAATTGCTTTTAAGTGCCTAAGGATTGAAATTAAGAGAAATAAGCACATATGTCAATTTTCGACCATAACTCATCCAAAATCATCAAAATTTGGGCTATTTGGCTAAAACCATGCCTATTTTCTAAGTTTTCAAGCAAATGTACTCGTTCTTTCTTCTAAAATTCCAATATTTATTGCTTTTAAGTGCCTAAGGATAGAAATTAAGAGAAATAAGCACATATGTCAATTTTTGACACTAACTCATCCAAAATCATCCAAATTTGGGCTATATGGCTAAAACCATGCCTATTTTCTAAGTTTTCAAGCAAATGGACTCGTTCTTTTTTCTAACATTCCAATATCAATTGCTTTTAAGTGTCTAAGGATAGAAATTAAGAGAAATTAGCACATATCTCAATTTTCGACCCTAACTCATCCAAAATCATCCAAATTTGGCCTATATGGCTAAAACCATGCCTATTTTCTATGTTTTCAAACAAATGGACTCGTTCTTTCTTCTAACATTCCAATATCACATAATTTTAAGTGCCTAAGGATAGAAATTTAGTAAAATAAGCACAGATGTCAATTTTCGACCCTAACTCAACCAAAATCATCCAAATTTGGGCTATATGGCTAAAACCAAGCCTATTTTCTAAGTTTTCAAGCAAATGGACTCGTTCTTTCTTCTAACATTCCAATATCAATTGATTTTAAGTGCCTAAACACATAAATTAAGAGAAATAAGCACATATGTCAATTTTTGACCCTAATTCATCCAAAATCATCCAAATTTGGCCTATATGGCTAAAACCATGCCTATTTTCTATGTTTTCAAACAAATGGACTCGTTCTTTCATCTAAAATTCCAATATAACATAATTTAAAGTGCCTAAGGATATAAATTAAGTGAAATAAGCATATATGTCAATTTTCGATCCTAACTCATCCAAAATCATCCAAATTTTAGCTATATGGCTAAAACCATGCCTATTTTCTAAGTTTTCAAGCAAATGGACTCGTTATTTATTCTAACATTCTAATATCAATTTCTTTTATGTGCCTAAGGATAGAAATTAAGAGAAATAAGCACATATGTCAATTTTTGACCCTAACTCATCCAAAATCATCCAAATTTGGCCTATATGGCTAAAACCATGCCTATTTCTATGTTTTCAAGAAAATGTAAGGTTTCTTTCTTCTAACATTCCAATATCAATGGCTTTTAGGTACTTAAGGATAGAAATTAAGAGAAATAAGCACATATGACAAATATTGACCCTAACTAATCCAAAATCATCCAAATTTGGCCTATATGGCTAAAACCATGCCTATTTTCTATGTTTTCAAGCAAATGGACTCGTTCTTTCTTCTAACATTCCAATATCAATTGCTTATAAGTGCCTAAGGATAGAAATTAAGAGAAATAAGAACATATGTAAATTTTCGACCCTAACTCATCCAAAATCATCCAAATTTGGGCTATTTGGCTAAAACCATGCCTATTTTCTAAGTTTTCAAGCAAATGAACTCGTTCTTTCTTCTAACATTCCAATATCATTTGCTTTTAAGTGCCTAAGGATAGAAATTAAGATAAATAAGCACATATGTCAATTTTCGACCCTAACTCATCCAAAATCATCCAAATTTGGGCTATATGGCTAAAACCATGCCTATTTTCTAAGTTTTCAAGCAAATGGACTCGTTCTTTCTTCTAACATTCCAATATCAATTGCTTTTAAGTGCCTAATATAGAAATTAAGATAAATTATCACATATGTCAATTTTCGACCCTAACTCATCCAAAATCATCCAAATTTGGCCTATATAGCTAAAACCATGCCTATTTTCTATGTTTTCAAACAAATGGACTCGTTCTTTCTTCTAACATTCCAAAATCACATAATTTTAAGTGCCTAAGGATAGAAATTAAGTGAAATAAGCACATATGTAAATTTTCGACCCTAACTCATCCAAAATCATCCAAATTTGGGCTATATGGCTAAAACCATGCCTATTTTCTAAGTATTCAAGCAAATGGTCTCGTTCTTTCTTCTAACATTCCAATATCAATTGCTTTTAAGTGCCTAAACACATAAATTAAGAGAAAAAAGCACATATGTCAATTTTTGACCCTAATTCATCAAAAATCATCCAAATTGGCCTATATGGCTAAAACATGCCTATTTTCTATGTTTTCAAGCAAATATAAGGTTTCTTTTTTCTAACATTCCAATATCAATGGCTTTTAGGTGCCTAAGGATAGAAATTAAGAGAAATAAGCACATATGTCAAATATCGACCCTAACTCATCCAAAATCATCCAAATTTGGGCTATATGGCTAAAACCATGCCTATTTTCTAAGTTTTCAAGCAAATGTACTCGTTCTTTCTTCTAACATTCCAATATCATTTGCTTTTAAGTGCCTAAGGATAGAAATTAAGTTAAATAAGCACATATGTCAATTTTCGACCCTAACTCATCCAAAATCATCCAAATTTGGGCTATATGGCTAAAACCATTCCTATTTTCTAAGTTTTCAAGCAAATGGACTCGTTCTTTCTTCTAACATTCCAATATCATTTGCTTTTAAGTGCCTAAGGATAGAAATTAAGTTAAATAAGCACATATGTCAATTTTCGACCCTAACTCATCCAAAATCATCCATATTTGGGCTATATGGCTAAAACCATGCCTATTTTCTAAGTTTTCAAGCAAATGGACTCGTTCTTTCTTCTGACATTCCAATATCAATTGCTTTTAAGTGCCTAAGGATAGAAATTAAGAGAAATTAGCACATATGTCAATTTTCGACCCTAACTCATCCAAAATCATCCAAATTTGGCCTATAAGGCTAAAACCATGCCTATTTTCTATGTTTTCAAACAAATGGACTCGTTCTTTCTTCTAACATTCCAATATCACATAATTTTAAGTGCCTAAGGATAGAAATTAAGTAAAATAAGCACATATGTCAATTTTCGACCCTAACTCATCCAAAATCATCCAAATTTGGGCTATATGGCTAAAACCATGCCTATTTTCTAAGTTTTCAAGCAAATGGACTCGTTCTTTCTTCTAACATTCCAATATCAATTGCTTTTAAGTGCCTAAGGATAGAAATTAAGAGAAATTAGCACATATGTCAATTTTCGACCCTAACTCATCCAAAATCATCCAAATTTGGCCTATATGGCTAAAACCATGCCTATTTTCTATGTTTTCAAACAAATGGACTCGTTCTTTCTTCTAAGATTCCAAAATCACATAATTTTAAGTGCCTAAGGATAGAAATTAAGTAAAATAAGCACATATGTCAATTTTCGACCCTAACTCATCCAAAATCATCCAAATTTGGGCTATATGGCTAAAACCATGCCTTTTTTTCTAAGTTTTCAAGCAAATGGACTCGTTCTTTCTTCTAACATTCCAATATCAATTGCTTTTAAGTGCCTAAGGATAGAAATTAAGAGAAATTAGCACATATGTCAATTTTCGACCCTAACTCATCCAAAATCATCCAAATTTGGCCTATATGGCTAAAACCATGCCTATTTTCTATGTTTTCAAGCAAATGGATTCGTTCTTTCTTCTAACATTCCAATATCAAATACTTTTAAGTGCCTAAGGATAGAAATTAAGAGAAATAAGCACATATGTCAAATATCGACCCTAACTCATCAAAAATCATCCAAATTTGGGATATATGGCCAAAACCATGCCTATTTTCTAAGTTTTCAAGCAAATGGACTCATTCTTTATTCTAACATTCCAAGATCAATTGCTTTTAAGTGCCTAATGATAGAAATTAAGAGAAATAAGCACATATGTCAATTTTCGACCCAAAGTCATCCAAAATCATCCAAATTTGGCCTATATGGCTAAAACCATGCCTATTTTCTATGTTTTAAAACAAATAGACTCGTTCTTTCTTCTAACATTCCAATATCACATACTTTTAAGTGCCTAAGGATAGAAATTAAGAGAAATAAGCACATATGTCAATTTTTGACCCTAACTCATCCAAAATCATCCAAATTTGGCCTATATGGCTAAAACCATGCCAATTTTCTATGTTTTCAAGAAAATGTAAGGTTTCTTTCTTCTAACATTCCAATGTCAATGTCTTTTAGGTGCCTAGGGATAGAAATTAAGAGAAATAAGCACATATGTCAAATATCGACCCTAACTCATCCAAAATCATCCAAATTTGGCCTATATGGCTAAAACCATGCCTAGTTTCTATGTTTTCAAGCAAATGGATTCGTTCTTTCTTCTAAAATTCCAATATCACATACTTTTAAGTGCCTAAGGATAGAAATTAAGAGAAATAAACACATATGTCAATTTTCGACCCTAACTCATCCAAAATCATCCAAATTTGGGCTATTTGGCTAAAACCATGCCTATTTTCTATGTTTTCAAACAAATGGACTCGTTCTTTCTTCTAACATTCCAATATCAATTGCTTTTAAGTGCCTAAAAACAGAAATTAAGAGAAATAAGCACATATGTCAATTTTTGACCCTAACTCATCCAAAATCATCCAAATTTGGCCTATATGGCTAAAACCATGCCTATTTTCTATGTTTTCAAGAAAATGTAAGGTTTCTTTCTTCTAACATTCCAATATCAATTTCTTTTAGGTTTCTAGGGATAGAAATTAAGAGAAATAAGCACATATGTCAAATATCGACCCTAACTCATCCAAAATCATCCAAATTTTGCCTATATGGCTAAAACCATGCCTATTTTCTATGTTTTCAAGCAAATGGACTCGTTTTTTCTTCTAACATTCCAATATCACATACTTTTAAGTGCCTAAGAATAGAAATTAAGAGAAATAAGCACATATGTCAAATATCGACACTAACTCATCCAAAATCATCCAAATTTGGAATATATGGCTAAAACCATGCCTATTTTCTAAGTTTTCAAGCAAATGGACTCGTTCTTTCTTCTATCATTCCAGTATCAATTTCTTTTAAGTGCCTAATGATAGAAATTAAGAGAAATAAGCACATATGTCAATTTTCGACCCTAAGTCATCCAAAATCATCCAAATTTGGCCTATATGGCTAAAACCATGCCTATTTGCTATGTTTTAAAACAAATAGACTCGTTCTTTCTTCTAACATTCCAATATCACATACTTTTATGTGCCTAAGGATAGAAATTAAGAGAAATAAGCACATATGTCAATTTTTTACCCTAACTCATCCAAAATCATCCAAATTTGGCCTATATGGCTAAAACCATGCCTATTTTCTATGTTTTCAAGAAAATGTAAGGTTTCATTCTTCTAACATTCCAATATCAATGGTTATTAGGTACTTGAGGATAGAAATTAAGAGAAATAAGCAAATATGTCAAATATCGACCCTAACTAATCGAAAATCATCCAAATTTGGCCTATATGGCTAAAACCATGCCTATTTTCTATGTTTTCAAGCAAATGGACTCGTTCTTTCTTCTAACATTCCAATATCAATTTCTTATAAGTGCCTAATGATAGAAATTAAGAGAAATAAGAACATATGTAAATTTTCGACCCTAACTCATCAAAAATCATCACAATTTGGGCTATTTGGCTAAAACCATGCCTTTTTTCTAAGTTTTCAAGCAAATGTACTCGTTCTTTCTTCTAAAATTCCAATATTTATTGCTTTTAAGTGCCTAAGGATAGAAATTAAGATAAATAAGCACATATGTCAATTTTCGACCCTAACTCATCCAAAATCATCTAAATTTGGGCTATTTGGCTAAAACCATGCCTATTTTCTAAGTTTTCAAGCAAATGGACTCGTTCTTTCTTCTAACATTCCAATGTCAATTGCTTTTAAGTGCCTAAGGATTGAAATTAAGAGAAATAAGCACATATGTCAATTTTCGACCATAACTCATCCAAAATCATCCAAATTTGGGCTATTTGGCTAAAACCATGCCTATTTTCTAAGTTTTCAAGCAAATGGTCTCGTTCTTTCTTCTAACATTCCAATATCAATTGCTTTTAAGTGCCTAAACACATAAATTAAGAGAAATAAGCACATATGTCAATTTTTGACCCTAATTCATCAAAAATCATCCAAATTGGCCTATATGGCTAAAACCATGCCTATTTTCTATGTTTTCAAGCAAATATAAGGTTTCTTTTTTCTAACATTCCAATATCAATGGTTTTTAGGTGCCTAAGAATAGAAATTAAGAGAAATAAGCACATATGTCAAATATCGACCCTAACTCATCCAAAATCATCCAAATTTGGCCTATATGGTTAAAACCATGCCTATTTTCTATGTTTTCAAGCAAATGGACTCGTTCTTTCTTCTAACATTCCAATATCACATACTTTTAAGTCCCTAAGGATAGAAATTAATAGAAATAAGCACATATGTCAAATATCGACCTAACTCATCCAAAATCATCCAAATTTGGGATATATGGCTAAAATCATGCATATTTTCTAAGTTTTCAAGACAATGGACTCGTTCTTTCTTCTAACATTCCAATATCAATTGCTTTTAAGTGCCTAATGATAGAAATTAAGAGAAATAAGCACATATGTCAATTTTCGACCCTAACTCATCCAAAATCATCCAAATTTGGCCTATATGGCTAAAACCATGCCTATTTTCTATGTTTTGAAACAAATGGACTCATTCTTTCTTCTAACATTCCAATATCACATATTTTTAAGTGCCTAAGGATAGAAATTAAGAGAAATAAGCACATATGTCAATTTTCGACCCTAACTCATCCAAAATCATCCAAATTTGGGCTATATGGCTAAACCATGCCTATTTTCTAAGTTTTCAAGCAAATGGACTCGTTCTTTCTTCTAACATTCCAATATCAATTTCTTTTAAGTGCCTAAGGATAGAAATTAAGAGAAATAACCACGTATGTCAATTTTCGACCCTAACTCATCCAAAATCATCCAAAATTTTCCTATATGGCTAAAACCATGCCTATTTTCTATGTTTTCAAACAAATGTAAGGTTTCTTTCTTCTAACATTCCATTATCAATTGATTTTAGGTGCCTAAGGATAGAAATTAAGAGAAATAAGCACATATGTCAAATATCGACTCTAACTCATCCAAAATCATCCAAATTTGGCCGATAAGGCTAAAACCATGCCTATTTTCTATGTTTTCAAGCAAATGGACTCTTTATTTCTTCTAACATTCCAATATCACATACTTTTAAGTGCCTAAGGATAGAAATTAAGAGAAATAAGCACATATGTCAATTTTCGACCCTAACTCATCCAAAATCATCCAAATTTGGCCTATATGGTTAAAAGCATGCCTATTTTCTATGTTTTCAAGCAAATGGACTCGTTCTTTCTTCTAACATTCCAATATCAATTGCTTTTAAGTGCCTAAGGATTGAAATTAAGAGAAATAAGCACATATGTCAATTTTCGACCATAACTCATCCAAAATCATCCAAATTTGGGCTATTTGGCTAAAACCATGCCTATTTTCTAAGTTTTCAAGCAAATGTACTCGTTCTTTCTTCTAAAATTCCAATATTTATTGCTTTTAAGTGCCTAAGGATAGAAATTAAGATAAATAAGCACATATGTCAATTTTCGACCCTAACTCATCCAAAATCATCTAAATTTGGGCTATTTGGCTAAAACCATTCCTATTTTCTAAGTTTTCAAGCAAATGGACTCGTTCTTTCTTCTAACATTCCAATATTAATTGCTTTTAAGTGCCTAAACACAGAAATTAAGAGAAATAAGCACATATGTCAATTTTTGACACTAACTCATCCAAAATCATCCAAATTTGGGCTATATGGCTAAAACCATGCCTATTTTCTAAGTTTTCAAGCAAATGGACTCGTTCTTTCTTCTAACATTCCAATATCAATTGCTTTTAAGTGTCTAAGGATAGAAATTAAGAGAAATTAGCACATATCTCAATTTTCGACCCTAACTCATCCAAAATCATCCAAATTTGGCCTATATGGCTAAAACCATGCCTATTTTCTATGTTTTCAAACAAATGGACTCGTTCTTTCTTCTAACATTCCAATATCACATAATTTTAAGTGCCTAAGGATAGAAATTTAGTAAAATAAGCACAGATGTCAATTTTCGACCCTAACTCAACCAAAATCATCCAAATTTGGGCTATATGGCTAAAACCAAGCCTATTTTCTAAGTTTTCAAGCAAATGGACTCGTTCTTTCTTCTAACATTCCAATATCAATTGATTTTAAGTGCCTAAACACATAAATTAAGAGAAATAAGCACATATGTCAATTTTTGACCCTAATTCATCCAAAATCATCCAAATTTGGCCTATATGGCTAAAACCATGCCTATTTTCTATGTTTTCAAACAAATGGACTCGTTCTTTCATCTAAAATTCCAATATCACATAATTTAAAGTGCCTAAGGATATAAATTAAGTGAAATAAGCATATATGTCAATTTTCGATCCTATCTCATCCAAAATCATCCAAATTTTAGCTATATGGCTAAAACCATGCCTATTTTCTAAGTTTTCAAGCAAATGGACTCGTTATTTATTCTAACATTCTAATATCAATTTCTTTTATGTGCCTAAGGATAGAAATTAAGAGAAATAAGCACATATGTCAATTTTTGACCCTAACTCATCCAAAATCATCCAAATTTGGCCTATATGGCTAAAACCATGCCTATTTCTATGTTTTCAAGAAAATGTAAGGTTTCTTTCTTCTAACATTCCAATATCAATGGCTTTTAGGTACTTAAGGATAGAAATTAAGAGAAATAAGCACATATGACAAATATTGACCCTAACTAATCCAAAATCATCCAAATTTGGCCTATATGGCTAAAACCATGCCTATTTTCTATGTTTTCAAGCAAATGGACTCGTTCTTTCTTCTAACATTCCAATATCAATTGCTTATAAGTGCCTAAGGATAGAAATTAAGAGAAATAAGAACATATGTAAATTTTCGACCCTAACTCATCCAAAATCATCCAAATTTGGGCTATTTGGCTAAAACCATGCCTATTTTCTAAGTTTTCAAGCAAATGAACTTGTTCTTTCTTCTAACATTCCAATATCATTTGCTTTTAAGTGCCTAAGGATAGAAATTAAGATAAATAAGCACATATGTCAATTTTCGACCCTAACTCATCCAAAATCATCCAAATTTGGGCTATATGGCTAAAACCATGCCTATTTTCTAAGTTTTCAAGCAAATGGACTCGTTCTTTCTTCGAACATTCCAATATCAATTGCTTTTAAGTTCCTAATATAGAAATTAAGATAAATTATCACATATGTCAATTTTCGACCCTAACTCATCCAAAATCATCCAAATTTGGCCTATATAGCTAAAACCATGCCTATTTTCTATGTTTTCAAACAAATGGACTCGTTCTTTCTTCTAACATTCCAAAATCACATAATTTTAAGTGCCTAAGGATAGAAATTAAGTGAAATAAGCACATATGTAAATTTTCGACCCTAACTCATCCAAAATCATCCAAATTTGGGCTATATGGCTAAAACCATGCCTATTTTCTAAGTATTCAAGCAAATGGTCTCGTTCTTTCTTCTAACATTCCAATATCAATTGCTTTTAAGTGCCTAAACACATAAATTAAGAGAAAAAAGCACATATGTCAATTTTTGACCCTAATTCATCAAAAATCATCCAAATTGGCCTATATGGCTAAAACATGCCTATTTTCTATGTTTTCAAGCAAATATAAGGTTTCTTTTTTCTAACATTCCAATATCAATGGCTTTTAGGTGCCTAAGGATAGAAATTAAGAGAAATAAGCACATATGTCAAATATCGACCCTAACTCATCCAAAATCATCCAAATTTGGGCTATATGGCTAAAACCATGCCTATTTTCTAAGTTTTCAAGCAAATGTACTCGTTCTTTCTTCTAACATTCCAATATCATTTGCTTTTAAGTGCCTAAGGATAGAAATTAAGTTAAATAAGCACATATGTCAATTTTCGACCCTAACTCATCCAAAATCATCCAAATTTGGGCTATATGGCTAAAACCATTCCTATTTTCTAAGTTTTCAAGCAAATGGACTCGTTCTTTCTTCTAACATTCCAATATCATTTGCTTTTAAGTGCCTAACGATAGAAATTAGGTTAAATAAGCACATATGTCAATTTTCGACCCTAACTCATCCAAAATCATCCATATTTGGGCTATATGGCTAAAACCATGCCTATTTTCTAAGTTTTCAAGCAAATGGACTCGTTCTTTCTTCTGACATTCCAATATCAATTGCTTTTAAGTGCCTAAGGATAGAAATTAAGAGAAATTAGCACATATGTCAATTTTCGACCCTAACTCATCCAAAATCATCCAAATTTGGCCTATAAGGCTAAAACCATGCCTATTTTCTATGTTTTCAAACAAATGGACTCGTTCTTTCTTCTAACATTCCAATATCACATAATTTTAAGTGCCTAAGGATAGAAATTAAGTAAAATAAGCACATATGTCAATTTTCGACCCTAACTCATCCAAAATCATCCAAATTTGGGCTATATGGCTAAAACCATGCCTATTTTCTAAGTTTTCTAGCAAATGGACTCGTTCTTTCTTCTAACATTCCAATATCAATTGCTTTTAAGTGCCTAAGGATAAAAATTAAGAGAAATTAGCACATATGTCAATTTTCGACCCTAACTCATCCAAAATCATCCAAATTTGGCCTATATGGCTAAAACCATGCCTATTTTCTATGTTTTCAAACAAATGGACTCGTTCTTTCTTCTAAGATTCCAAAATCACATAATTTTAAGTGCCTAAGGATAGAAATTAAGTAAAATAAGCACATATGTCAATTTTCGACCCTAACTCATCCAAAATCATCCAAATTTGGGCTATATGGCTAAAACCATGCCTTTTTTTCTAAGTTTTCAAGCAAATGGACTCGTTCTTTCTTCTAACATTCCAATATCAATTGCTTTGAAGTGCCTAAGGATAGAAATTAAGAGAAATTAGCACATATGTCAATTTTCGACCCTAACTCATCCAAAATCATCCAAATTTGGCCTATATGGCTAAAACCATGCCTATTTTCTATGTTTTCAAGCAAATGGATTCGTTCTTTCTTCTAACATTCCAATATCAAATACTTTTAAGTGCCTAAGGATAGAAATTAAGAGAAATAAGCACATATGTCAAATATCGACCCTAACTCATCAAAAATCATCCAAATTTGGGATATATGGCCAAAACCATGCCTATTTTCTAAGTTTTCAAGCAAATGGACTCATTCTTTATTCTAACATTCCAAGATCAATTGCTTTTAAGTGCCTAATGATAGAAATTAAGAGAAATAAGCACATATGTCAATTTTCGACCCAAAGTCATCCAAAATCATCCAAATTTGGCCTATATGGCTAAAACCATGCCTATTTTCTATGTTTTAAAACAAATAGACTCGTTCTTTCTTCTAACATTCCAATATCACATACTTTTAAGTGCCTAAGGATAGAAATTAAGAGAAATAAGCACATATGTCAATTTTTGACCCTAACTCATCCAAAATCATCCAAATTTGGCCTATATGGCTAAAACCATGCCAATTTTCTATGTTTTCAAGAAAATGTAAGGTTTCTTTCTTCTAACATTCCAATGTCAATGTCTTTTAGGTGCCTAGGGATAGAAATTAAGAGAAATAAGCACATATGTCAAATATCGACCCTAACTCATCCAAAATCATCCAAATTTGGCCTATATGGCTAAAACCATGCCTAGTTTCTATGTTTTTAAGCAAATGGATTCGTTCTTTCTTCTAAAATTCCAATATCACATACTTTTAAGTGCCTAAGGATAGAAATTAAGAGAAATAAACACATATGTCAATTTTCGACCCTAACTCATCCAAAATCATCCAAATTTGGGCTATTTGGCTAAAACCATGCCTATTTTCTATGTTTTCAAGCAAATGGACTCGTTCTTTCTTCTAACATTCCAATATCAATTGCTTTTAAGTGCCTAAAAACAGAAATTAAGAGAAATAAGCACATATGTCAATTTTTGACCCTAACTCATCCAAAATCATCCAAATTTGGCCTATATGGCTAAAACCATGCCTATTTTCTATGTTTTCAAGAAAATGTAAGGTTTCTTTCTTCTAACATTCCAATATCAATTTCTTTTAGGTTTCTAGGGATAGAAATTAAGAGAAATAAGCACATATGTCAAATATCGACCCTAACTCATCCAAAATCATCCAAATTTTGCCTATATGGCTAAAACCATGCCTATTTTCTATGTTTTCAAGCAAATGGACTCGTTTTTTCTTCTAACATTCCAATATCACATACTTTTAAGTGCCTAAGAATAGAAATTAAGAGAAATAAGCACATATGTCAAATATCGACACTAACTCATCCAAAATCATCCAAATTTGGAATATATGGCTAAAACCATGCCTATTTTCTAAGTTTTCAAGCAAATGGACTCGTTCTTTCTTCTATCATTCCAGTATCAATTTCCTTTAAGTGCCTAATGATAGAAATTAAGAGAAATAAGCACATATGTCAATTTTCGACCCTAAGTCATCCAAAATCATCCAAATTTGGCCTATATGGCTAAAACCATGCCTATTTGCTATGTTTTAAAACAAACAGACTCGTTCTTTCTTCTAACATTCCAATATCACATACTTTTATGTGCCTAAGGATAGAAATTAAGAGAAATAAGCACATATGTCAATTTTTTACCCTAACTCATCCAAAATCATCCAAATTTGGCCTATATGGCTAAAACCATGCCTATTTTCTATGTTTTCAAGAAAATGTAAGGTTTCATTCTTCTAACATTCCAATATCAATGGTTATTAGGTACTTGAGGATAGAAATTAAGAGAAATAAGCAAATATGTCAAATATCGACCCTAACTAATCGAAAATCATCCAAATTTGGCCTATATGGCTAAAACCATGCCTATTTTCTATGTTTTCAAGCAAATGGACTCGTTCTTTCTTCTAACATTCCAATATCAATTTCTTATAAGTGCCTAATGATAGAAATTAAGAGAAATAAGAACATATGTAAATTTTCGACCCTAACTCATCAAAAATCATCACAATTTGGGCTATTTGGCTAAAACCATGCCTATTTTCTAAGTTTTCAAGAAATGTACTCGTTATTTCTTCTAACATTCCAATATCATTTGCTTTTAAGTGCCTAAGGATAGAAATTAAGATAAATAAGCACATATGTCAATTTTCGACCCTAACTCATCCAAAATCATCCAAATTTGAGCTATATGGCTAAAACCGTGCCTATTTTCTAAGTTTTCAAGCAAATGGACTCGTTCTTTCTTCTAACATTCCAATATCAATTGCTTTTAAGTGCCTAAGGATAGAAATTAAGAGAAATAAGCACATATGTCAATTTTCGACCCTAACTCATCCAAAATCATCCAAATTTGGCCTATATGGCTAAAACCATGCCTATTTTCTATGTTTTTAAACAAATGGACTCGTTCTTTCTTCTAACATTCCAATATCACATAATTTTAAGTGCCTAAGGATAGAAATTAAGTGAAATAAGCACATATGTCAATTTTCGACCCTAACTCATCCAAAATCATCCATATTTGGGCTATATGGCTAAAACCATGCCTATTTTCTAAGTTTTCAAGCAAATGTAAGGTTTATTTTTTCTAACATTCCAATATCAATGGCTTTTAGGTGCCTTAGGATAGAAATTAAAAGAAATAAGCACATATGTCAAATATCGACCCTAACTCATCCAAAATCATCCAAATTTGGCCTATATGGCTAAAACCATGCCTATTTTCTAAGTTTTCAAGCAAATGGACTCGTTCTTTCTTCTAACATTCCAATATCAATTGCTTTGAAGTGCCTAATGATAGAAATTAAGAGAATTAAGCACATATGACAATTTTCGACCCTAACTCATCCAAAATCATCCAAATTTGGCCTATAAGGCTAAAACCATGCCTATTTTCTATGTTTTCAAACAAATGGACTCGTTCTTTCTTCTAACATTCCAATATCACATATTTTTAAGTGCCTAAGGATATAAATTAAGAGAAATAAGCACATATGTCAATTTTCGACCCTAACTCATCCAAAATCATCCAAATTTGGGCTATATGGCTAAACCATGCCTATTTTCTAAGTTTTCAAGCAAATGGACTCGTTCTTTCTTCTAACATTCCAATATCAATTGCTTTTAAGTGCCTAAGGATAGAAATTAAGAGAAATTAGCACATATGTCAATTTTCGACCCTAACTCTTCCAAAATCATCCAAATTTGGCCTATATGGCTAAAACCATGCCTATTTTCTATGTTTTCAAACAAATGGACTCGTTCTTTCTTCTAACATTCAAAAATCACATAATTTTAAGTGCCTAAGGATAGAAATTATGTAAAATAAGCACATATCTCAATTTTCGACCCTTACTCATCCAAAATCATCCAAATTTGGGCTATATGGCTAAAACCATGCCTATTTTCTAAGTTTTCAAGCAAATGGACTCGTTCTTTCTTCTAACATTCCAATATCAATTGCTTTTAAGTGCCTAAACACATAAATTAAGAGAAATAAGCACATATGTCAATTTTTGACCCTAACTCATCAAAAATCATCCAAATTGGCCTATATGGCTAAAACCACGCCTATTTTCTATGTTTTCAAGCAAATATAAGGTTTCTTTTTTCTAACATTCCAATATCAATGGCTTTTAGGTGCCTTAGGATAGATATTAAGAGAAATAAGCACATATGTCAAATATCGACCCTAACTCATCCAAAATCATCCAAATTTGGCCTATATGGCTAAAACCATGCCTATTTTCTATGTTTTCAAGCCAATGGACTCGTTCTTTCTTCTAACATTCCAATATCATATACTTTTAAGTGCCTAAGGATAGAAATTAATAGAAATAAGCACATATGTCAAATATCGACCCTAAGTCATCCAAAATCATCCAAATTTGGGATATATGGCTAAAACCATGCCTATTTTCTAAGTTTTCAAGACAATGGAATCGTTGTTTCTTCTAACATTCCAATATCAATTTCTTTAAAGTGCCTAATGATAGAAATTAAGAGAAATAAGCACATATGTCAATTTTCGACCCTAACTCATCAAAAATTATCCAAATTGGCCTATATGGCTAAAACCACGCCTATTTTCTATGTTTTCAAGCAAATATAAGGTTTCTTTTTTCTAACATTCCAATATCAATGGATTTTAGGTTCCTTAGGATAGAAATTAAGAGAAATAAGCTCATATGTCAAATATCGACCCTAACTCATCCAAAATCATCCAAATTTGGCCTATATGGCTAAAACCATGCCTATTTTCTATGTTTTCAAGCAAATGGACTCATTCTTTCTTCTAACATTCCAATATCACATACTTTTAAGTGCCTAAGGATAGAAATTAATAGAAATAAGCACATATGTCAAATATCGACCTTAAGTCATCCAAAATCATCCAAATTTGGGATATATGGCTAAAACCATGCCTATTTTCTAAGTTTTCAAGACAATGGACTCGTTCTTTCTTCTTACATTCCAATATCAATTGCTTTAAAGTGCCTAATGATAGAAATTAAGAGAAATAAGCACATATGTCAATTTTCGACCCTAACTCATCCAAAATCATCCAAATTTGGCCTATAAGGCTAAAAGCATGCCTATTTTCTATGTTTTCAACAAATGGACTCGTTCTTTGTTCTAACATTCCAATATCACATATTTTTAAGTGCCTAAGGATAGAAATTAAGAGAAATAAGCACATATGTCAATTTTCGACCCTAACTCATCCAAAATCATCCAAATTTGGGCTATATGGCTAAACCATGCCTATTTTCTAAGTTTTCAAGCAAATGGACTCGTTCTTTCTTCTAACATTCCGATATCAATTTCTTTTAAGTGCCTAAGGATAGAAATTAAGAGAAATAACCACGTATGTCAATTTTCAACCCTAACTCATCCAAAATAATCCAAATTTTTCCTATATGGCTTAAACCATGCCTATTTTCTATGTTTTCAAACAAATGTAAGGTTTCTTTCTTCTAACATTCCATTATCAATTTATTTTTGGTGCCTAAGGATAGAAATTAAGAGAAATAAGCACATATGTCAAATATCGACTCTAACTCATCCAAAATCATCCAAATTTGGCCTATAAGGCTAAAACCATGCCTATTTTCTATGTTTTCAAGCAAATGGACTCGTTCTTTCTTCTAACATTCCAATATCAATTGCTTTTAACTGCCTTAGGATTAAAATTAAGAGAATTAAGTACATATGTAAATTTTCGACCCTAACTCATCCAAAATCATCCAAATTTGGGCTATTTGGCTAAAACCATGCCTATTTTCTAAGTTTTCAAGCAAATGTACTCGTTCTTTCTTCTAACATTCCAATATTACATACTTTTAAGTGCCTAAGGATAGAAATTAAGAGAAATAAGCACATATGTCAATTTATGACCCTAACTCATCCAAAATCATCCAAATTTGGCCTATATGGCTAAAACCATGCCTATTTTCTATGTTTTGAAGAAAATGTAAGGTTTCATTCTTCTAACATTCTAATATCAATGGTTTTTAGGAACTTGAGGATAGAAATTAAGAGAAATAAGCACATATGTCAAATATCGACCCTAACTAATCCAAAATCATCCAAATTTGGCCTATATGGCTAAAACCATGCCTATTTTCTATGTTTTCAAGAAAATGGACTCGTTCTTTCATCTAACATTCCAATATCAAATGCTTATAAGTGCCTAAGGATAGAAATTAATAGAAATAAGAACATATGTCAATTTTCGACCCTAACTCATCCAAAATCATCCAAATTTGGGCTATTTGGCTAAAACCATGCCTATTCTCTAAGTTTTCAAGAAATGTACTCGTTCTTTCTTCTAACATTCCAATATCAATTGCTTTTAATTGCCTAAACACAATTATTAAGAGAAATAAGCACATATATCAATTTTTGACCCTAACTCATCCAAAATCATCCAAATTTGGCCTATATGGCTAAAACCATGCCTATTTTCTATGTTTTCAAGCAAATGTAAGGTTTCTTTTTTCTAACATTCCAATATCAATGTCTTTTAGGTTCTTAGGGATAGAAATTAAGAGAAATAAGCACATATGTCAAATATCGACCCTAACTCATCCAAAATCATCCAAATTTGGCCTATATGGCTAAAACCATGCCTATTTTCTATGTTTTCAATCAAATGGACTCGTTCTTTCTTCTAACATTCCAATATCACATACTTTTAAGTACCTAAGGATAGAAATTAAGATAAATAAGCACATATGTCAAATATCGACCCTAACTCTTCCAAAATCATCCAAATTTGGGATATATGGCTAAAACCATGCCTATTTTCTAAGTTTTCAAGAAAATGGGCTCGTTCTTTCTTCTATCATTCCAGTATCAATTTCTTTTAAGTGCCTAATGATATAAGTTAAGAGAAATAAGCACATATGTCAATTTTCGACCCTAAGTCATCCAAAATCAACCAAATTTGGCCTATATGGCTAAAACCATGTATATTTTCTATGTTTTCAAACAAATAGACTCATTCTTTATTCTAACATTCCAATATCACATACTTTTAAGTGCCTAAGGATAGAAATTAAGAGAAATAAGCACATATGTCAATTTTTGACCCTAACTCATCCAAAATCATCCAAATTTGGGCTATATGGCTAAACCATGCCTATTTTCTAAGTTTTCAAGCAAATGGACTCGTTCTTTCTTCTAACATTCCAATATCAATTGCTTTTAAGTGCCTAATGATATAAATTAAGAGAAATAAGCACATATGTCAATTTTCGACCCTAACTCATCCAAAATCATCCAAATTTTGCCTATATGGCTAAAACCATGCCTATTTTCTATGTTTTCAAACAAATGTAAGGTTTCTTTCTTCTAACATTCCAATATCTATTGATTTTAAGTGCCTAAGGATAGAAATTAAGAGAAATAAGCACATATGTCAAATATCGACCCTAACTCATCCAAAATCATCCAAATTTGGCCTATAAAGCTAAAACCATGCCTATTTTCTATGTTTTCAAGAAAATGGACTCGTTCTTTCTTCTAACATTCCAATATCACATACTTTTAAGTGCCTAAGGATAGAAATTAAGAGAAATAAGCACATATGTCAATTTTCGATCGTAACTCATCCAAAATCATCCAAATAAGCATATAATGAGTTCTACTTTGCTAATTTGCCATATATCAACTCATATAATAAGTGTTTACCGCAATCCTTTTTGCTTTGTTGTTGGCAGCCACTTGGCCTTTTCTAGGCACTTCCTTGAAGTGTGTCTTCAAGAAAAGACCATGGGCATTTGGTAATTGGCCTTGGTTTTTGGCAGCCTTTATATATACATGCAGAAAATCAATGAAAACATGTTAGCCCACCAAAATTCAATAATAGACAAATGACTTAATTGTTACTGGACATATTGTAGGAACCTTACCATCCTTTTAGCATGTTTTACAAATGACATTGAACCTTGAAAGTTGGCCGGTTAACGACATTTTCCATGGATCCGCCTCTTCGGTTCTTCTTGTTTTGTTCCGACCGCTTCTTATAATCTGGATCGGTGGCAACAATTCGCATCATGCGTTCGTGGACATCCTGATTAAGCCATCTTGGTCTGCCTCCATTCATCCTGTGTGTGATGTTGTAGAACGTGTCACGTAGGCGATTTGCAAACTTTTCTTCGAAAGTGTCCTTCACTTGGTTGTTTAACTCAGGTGCCCACTTGAATTTTTTCTACAAATCAAGAAAATGTCTTTATTACAAAATTCAACGCCATCAATATACTTTATAAAACATGTATTATGTTAGGTTAAAGTTATCATACGCTGAACAAGTTCCAAAAGTGCTCTCTCGAATCTTCATCAACCTCTCCATAATTCCTCCAAGGCTCAACATAGTAGCCGGTTAGCGAGTCGGAGAGCACATTCTTCACCGGCCTATCATCAAACCTATAATAAAGGAACAAATTCATGTAAGTAGATAATCAACAAAAAGTGAAAAAAACATGGTAAAAGTAATACAAATTCACTTTATCAAAGTAAATATCAATTTAAGGATATTTCATTACAAATACATACGCACCAAAGTGTGGAAGGGTCCAACTCCAACAAGTCATTAGGTTGCGGGTCCTGTATCTCCTGTTCCTGTTGCTCCTGTTGCCCTTGTACATGCCTAGGAATCTGTCTCCGATTGACGATTTCTTGAGAGGCCCCCAAATCATGTGCCTCCTCTTCCTCCATTGACTTATCCTCGTCAACACGTACAACCTGAGATTTCCCCTTAGTCTTTCTCCTCTTGGACGTTTCTCCTTTATTTCCTCCTCCCATGATGACCACCTGAAAAAGTTGTTAGTACCATGATCGCAAATTGTAAATTCATAAATTAGATCCATAAGACATTAAAAAAATAAAATGAGACCAAAAATGTAATGCAATATTACAAGTCCGAGTAGTCATTAAAAACTAAACATTCGAAGACAATAGTTAAAGGAGTAACTACATATTCTCCTCTTTAATACTCTTATCACTACTACCACTATCATTATCACTATCATTATTACTATCACTAGTGTCATCTAAAAATACATCGACGTCCTCTTCTTTGTCACTATCACTGGAGCCAATGCTTTCTTCTTCTTCTTCATCGCTTGAGATAATAAAGCCATCGTCATCATCATCATCACTATCAAGTTCATAGTCTGGAATGTCAGTTGGTGGACAAAGCGTTGCATGTACTTGTGGTGAAGGACCCTGCAAAAACTCTAAATCCACTGGAGCATCAATCACCGACCTTGCTTGAGTTCTAAATACAGCCCACCATTGAACCCGATCACGTTTAAGGCTAGGGTAAGATGCATAATACACTTGAGACACTTGGTAAGATAAAACAAATGGATCATACTTGGGATACTTCTTAGTATGATTTACTTCGACAAGCTTGTATTGTTCATGAATGTTCATTCCTTTACCACAATCCATCCAACTACAACTAAACAAAATAGTCTTGTACTCTTTTTCGGGACCGGTGTAGACAAGTTCAATTATGTCGTTTAAAATGCCAAAGTACTCTCCACCATCCTCACTTGAGACACACACCCCATAATTCATCGTAGATTTGTGTTTGCCATAGGACTGTGTGTGGAAATTAAAGCCACCGACAAATATCTGGTTCCAAGTTCGAACACGCTTGAAAGGCCTCATAGACAATGCTCGCAACACATCGGAACTTGGTTTCTGTTCTCTCACCTATAACCGTTACGAATACAAATGTCACACTAATTGAAATGAAATATATTATATTATCACAAGTTAATCGATATGCAATGTTCAAAAAGTATTATCACCTTGTGATGAAACCAATCAGGGAATTCACTTTCGCATTTCTCCATGACATCTTCTCGACGCAAATAAGTTTGAGTACTAAGAATGTGGTCCTCAAACTGCCTAATAGATTAATGACACATGGTTAATCATTGCAGCAATTATATTAAATTTAGTGGATTTTCAAAAGTTTATCCTAAACACATATACCTTTCGTATTCACCAAGAATGCCGGTATTTCTTAAAACGAAAAAATGAGCACGTTCGAGTTCCTTGTCATCTAAATACCGAGTTTTACCCAAATTTGACACACGACCCTTATCCACCGTGAACAGCTCTGGGATTTCATCGTTGTCAGCCGGGGATTCCACATCAGCATTCACATTTCGACTTAGATCTCGTGTTTTTGTGTCAACTGAGGGCTGAAAGTAATTGGAGCAGAAGTTTGATATCTCTTCAGTGAGATAAGCGTTGCATATGGAACCTTCAACACGAGCCTTATTACAAATTTTTCGTTTCAGGTGATTGAGGAACCTGTAATTATTTTTATATAGCCGTAGAAGTATAAGTAACGAAAAGCAATGAAAGAGATGAAAGTAAGAGTTGAGAAAGGGCCTTTGATTTACCTTTCGAAAGGATACATCCACCGATATTGAACAGGTCCACATAACTTGCCCGCATATGGAAAATGAATTGGTAAATGCTCCATGGAGTTGAAGAAAGATGGGGGGAAAACCTTCTCAAGCTTGCACAGGATCTCAGCTATGTTTTTTTCCAATCGCTCCATGTCGCTAACTGTAATTGTGTAGCAACATAAATCGCAAAAGAATTGGCTTATCTCTGTAATTGCATTCCATATATGGGTAGGGAGCAATTCTCTCAAAGCAGTGGGCAACAACCTCTCCATGAACACGTGACAATCATGGAATTTCATTCCATGTAACTTACCTGATTGCAAATCAACGCATCGGCTCAAATTGGAAGCGTAACCATCAGGAAACCGCAACTTTTTGACCCACTCACACAAAACCTTTCTCTGAGCCTTGTCAAGAGCAAACGGAGCCTTTGGCATGAATTCTTTTCCTCTATCATCCTCTTGAAGATGTAGCTGGGGCCGTTTACAGTATTTAGCAATGTCATTCCGAGCTGATGGCGTGTCACAAGATAACTTTTTCACGTCCATTATAGTGTGAATCAACTGATCAAAAAAGTTTTTTTCAACGTGCATGACATCTAAGTTGTGACAAACAAGCAAATGTTTCCAATATGGAAGGTCCCATAGAGTGCTTTGCTTGAACCACCCTTTTTTTGCATTCTTGAGACGTTTCAGTGCCTCGGGGCCATCTGTTGCTTTTGGGAGGTTTTTCACACATTCCCAAAGTTCCTCTCCTGACATGATGTGAGGTGGTGAACCTTTTTCGACCTTGTTTTTACAAAATGCATTTTTACTATTTCGAAAAGGATGATTTGTCGGAAGGAATTGACGATGGCAATCAAACCAAGAAACCTTACCACCATTTTCGAGCCAAAATGCTTTGCTTTTCTCCATGCAATATGGACAAGCCTTCTTACCGGCTGTGGTCCAACCAGATAACATACCATAAGCTGGGAAGTCACTAACGGTCCATAGGATGGCTGCTCGAAGATTGAAATTTTGTTTTCTCGAAATATCGTAAGTATTTGCCCCAACTTCCCACAACTGTTTCAACTCGCGTATGAGCGGTTGCATGTAAACATCCAAGTTTCCCTTAGGGTTTTTAGGACCAGGAACGAGTAACGAAAGAAACATGAATTGTCTTTTCATACACATTGACGGAGGCAAGTTATAAGGGGTCAAAATGACAGGCCAACATAAATACTGTCCCCCAAACTGACCATGTGGAGCAAATCCATCCGTACATAGGCCAAGTCGAACATTACAAGGTTCAGAGGCAAACTCAGGAAAGCAACTATCTAGGTGTTTCCACGCTTCACTATCGCTAGGGTGTGCCATTGTGCCTTGAACTCGAGGATTTTTAGCATGCCATGTCATTTCCTCAGAAATGTTTTTAGTTGCAAAAATCCTTTGCAACCTAGGTGTGATAGGGAAATAAAATAGAACATTCAAAGGCACTAAGCTACCTTTAGAAGTCTTCTTGTATCGGTCGCTGCCACACACCCTACATGTAGATAATTGAGCATCATCTTTCCAAAACAACATACATCCTTTCGGGCATGCATGAATCTTTTCATAGGGCAGCTCTAACCCCTTAACAATTTTCTTGACCTCATAGAATGTCTCGGCCATGTGGTTGTTGTTAGGAATCGCTTCATTAACCAAAGAAGCAAATCCATCAACACATCTGTGCGGCAAATTATACTCACACTTTAGGCTAGTGATTCTAGAAGACATCTCTAACACAGACAATGAACTCCCTTCGTATAACGGTTGTTTAGAAGCCCTTAACAAATCAAAAAATGGCTTGGCTTATGCATTAGGCTCCTCCTCTAATGAAACAGGTGGCTCTTCGAAATGGCCTTGATCTTGAGACTGACCAAAGGCATCCAAAACCATTTCACGATATTCATTTGACTGCCTTCTACGAGTTCCTGGAAACCCTTCCCCATGACACATCCACTCATAGTAATTAGGTAAAAAACCGCTGCGATACAAATGAAGTTTGACTGTATCTGGATCCCAAAGACGCTTGTTTTTGCATTTAAAACATGGACACCTAACTTCATTCGGGTTGCTACTCTCGGGATGATCTTCCACATATTTAAGGAATTCATCTACCCCCTTCAAGAACTCAGGATTAATAGAATTCCCAACCTTCCTTCCGTACATCCAGCTACGTTCTTTTCGTTTCATGATTACAAGTTCTACACAACTAACACATATGCCATTAATCACATTAGTCATAAAGCACAATATATATTCATTATAGATCAAACTGTTATGGAAATGCAAATGAGAAGAGAAATGATTTCCAAGGGTCCTTATCACTCCAACCTAACTCATCCTTGTACGTTCAATCTCACTAGTGAATGTATGCCATAATTTCAATTCTATGGAAAATCCGGCAGCATCTCCCTACAGTTCCCCAAGTACACAATATAGGCGATTAGAAACACCTATATATGTACCTAGAGAACATTGTAGAGAAATGACAAGCAAGGATCTTCCTTAGAATTAAAACAAAGGAATACATTCAACACCTAAGTGAGAATAAACGTACAAGGACAGTCCCAACCGGGGACTATTCAAGACATACTCCTAATGTGTATGCCTTGAACGGGTATCTAGGTATATTATTATGCAAATAATTTTTTTAAAAATATATATACTTAACTAACATACATAATATTAAACAAATATATCAAGATTAAACTAAACAAGAGAAACAAATCAAACCAAACCAAAGTAAACTAATATATCATATTAAACTAAACCAAACCAAACTATCGTTTTATATATTAAATTAAACTAACATATTTCTAAAAAAACTAAACTAAATTAAGATACTTTATATTAAAATAAATTAAACTAAAATACATTATATTAACATAAAATTAACTAAACTACATTATGTTAAACTAAACTAAACCAAACTAACATTGTTTTTTTTAAAGAGAAGGGAGCAATTAATTAATTATAAGATTTATTTAAAAATATATATACTTAACTAACATACATAATATTAAACAAATATATCAAGATTAAACTAAACAAGAGAAACATATCATAACACCATACTATTAATATAAACCAAATCAAACCAAACAAAAGTAAACTAATATATCATATTAAACTAAACCAAACCAAACTACCGTTTTATATATTATATTAAACTAACATATTTCTAAAAAAACTAAACTACAATAAGATACTTTATATCAAAATAAATTAAACTAAACACATTATATTAACATAAACTTAACTAAACTACATTATGTTAAACTAAACTAAACCAAACTAACATTATATTGTTATTTTAAAGAGAAGGGAGCAATTAATTACTTATAAGAGATGACCAATGTCACTAAATTAACCAAACTAAAAGTTATTGAATACATTCTAATTATAATCCAACACACTATCTAACAACCAAAGTAAGATACACACATACATTATATTAGGGTCACACCCAAGCAAAATATACGAACTGACTCGACGAATTAATTCGGAAGAAATTAATTCGTCGCCCGAGTGTTAAACATTTAGACGTCGGAAATTCGAGCTTGGAGCATCGAAACCGAGCGTCGGAGAATCTCAAATGTCGAGCCAAAATTTAGGATTTGGCGAGACAGGAAAATGCATCAAGTAACAAGTAAAATCCTAGCCACGCAAAAGGCTAGGAATGCATGCCCAATAGGAGCATGCCACGTGGCAGCACATGGAAAAACGCCATGTGGCAGCACACGTGGCCGCCACGTTGGCAGCAGCCACGTTGGCAGCCGCCACATTGGCAGCCACCTAGTGGCAGCATGCCACGTTGGCAGCGTGCCACGTTGCAGCGTGCCATGTGGCAGCGCCATGGTGGCGGCGCGCCACGGTGGCGACACATGTGGCAATGGCCGTGGACCCGAGTTGATGGGTCATGGACACGGGCCAAAATAAAATGGGCCAACCGAACCCAACTTGGGGCTCAAGGTTGGGTGACACATGGTTAGTTCACATTGCATGTGAAATGCCTTGGGGACCAAGTGAGAAAGTGGTCCACACCTAACCATGTGACACTTGTTACTTGTTCCTTTGTTTATTTAACTAAGGGTTGAATTCACCAATCTTTCCATGTGGGATCTTTTTGTGAAAAGTCCCACATTGAAAGATGAGTGAAATTCACAAGGCATACTTCTTTATAAAAAGTCATGGCATGGCTTGAGAATTCTTTGCTTGAGTGGGAGAGTTAGAAAGAGCATTCCATATTTTTGGGATAACTCTTAAACTCTAATAACACTCGGGTTTTGGTCGGACCTTGCTAACTCCAAGGTAGCGGACCTTAAAGTCGTGTTCATCCTATGTGGGTGGATACCGTTGGAGGCACGGTGCTTGCGGTGCTCGAAGCTTTCAAGTAAGAGCCCGTTTTTGTAAGGGCGAAGCTCGCTTCGAGGGTAAGATTCTTTCTTCCTTTCTTGTGATTATTTATTTATGCTTTATGGTTTTATTAATTGCGAGTGGTTCCTTGGGTCGGGGTTGTTCGCGCGGTGAGTCGGACTCACCAAACCCCAACAGCGGTATCGGAGCCCCACTCGTTTATTTTTATAATCATGTTTTTCAAGGTTTATTTTGGCTTAATTTTATGGTTTAAGTTGCTAATTAGATTAGTAGCTCGGTTTTATTTATTTTAATCCTGTTTTTAATGTCGAGTTTGGCCCAGAACCCAGATTTTCGCCCAAGACTAGTGAATTTTGGGTGGAAAACGTGTTCTGGAAAGGTTTTTTTTTTATTTTGCTCATTAAATTAGTTCTAAAATTAATTTAGAATTAATTAATTTTGTCGCGCGGGCGTGCCGTGGCAGCAGCATGTGGCCGCGTGCCGTGGGCCGTGTGTGCGGTTTTTTGGGTGTGTGCGTATGCTTGGTGCGGTGAGGTGACTAGCCGTAATATTGCTTATTTTTCCATTTTATTTATTTTAATTAATTTTGTTTATTTTAATTAAAATTTTGGGAGGCTAGGCCTCGGTTTTGAGTGGCATTGGCAAAATTTTATTTTGACAAGTTTAGGTGCTACCGACTTAATTAATTAGATTAATTAAGGGAAATGCGGAATTTAGTGGGAGCTTCAATTATTAATGACGTCAATTACATAATCGGTTAAACAACTTTGACTAGTTTTAATTAGGCGTGTTAATCGGATTAACCACCTAGATTAGTTACTAGTGCGCGCGTTGTTTAAATGCATTTTACTTGTTTGATTTTGTAAACTTCATGGGCCATTCACAAATAGTGAATGGATGAATGGAATGTATATTCTCTCTCACAGGTTTTATGAAATGGCAACTAGTGGGACCCGACTAGGATAGAAAATACGGACTACGTGCCGTTATGTATTTTTGTAAATCTAAATACGGTCTACGCACCGTTAAGTATTTTTGTACCTTTATATTTAGATTATTCCTAGTCGTAGACACTAGTAATTTGCATAGTTTGGTTAAGTCTTGAAGACGGCGTATCTTGGAAGACAAAGCCTTGAATTGCAAATGAAGACCTTTTGAAGATTTGAAGAATTCAAGGGGTCATGCTAGTTGCCAATATGCATCTATAATTTCGCTTTATTTTTTATGCTTATATATATGTGGATTATTCGTTAGATGCATGTTTAGGTTTTCTTGATGTTGCGATGATTAGTTAAGTTCACTTAAATCAACCAACATAGAAATCCTTGGTCCCTAATAATATTGAGTCAAACTTGCCTTTCCAAAACGACACTTATTGACTGGACGAGGATGATGGTAGGCTACGCCAAAGCGAGGTGCCATCACTTCTCCAAGACGCGTAAGGCACACCGGGTGTGCACGTTGGTTTTGGTTTAACTCATCGGTATGAGTGAGGAGTCCTCACATACCGTGGCAAAAGAGATACATCGTCAAAGATGCATTAGATGCGACGATTGTCTAACCAAGAGTGGCTTAGAGCCATTAGCAAGGCAATGCTTACCCTAGAAGATTGAGTGTTTAAGACAAGCCAAAGCATGCTTAACCACTCTTTGTTTCTTCGGATCTTGGAATCGCCATATTTTCGCCAAATAGGGACAATTATTATGCGTAAATAAGACGTTTAATAAGATTGAAATTTGCATGAATGCTATTAAATTTCAAACTTATTATGTTCTTGATAAATGGTTATACTTAGCACTTATATTTATAGTATTCTAAATCAAATAATATTGTTTCCATGCCTACTACAAAAATGGCCTAAGGAACCACTCCAAAGGCACCATATAATTAAAATATTCGGTTTCTTAGATAAAGAAACCTCAATTGAAAGAAATCCGGTTTCTTAGGTAAAAATAAGAAACCGCATAACCATAATTCTGGTTTCTTCGATTCCTATTTAATATTTGATTTTTAAAAAAGGTAATTGTTTTTAAAAAAAAATCTAAATTAAAAACCTAATCTATTTGTAGAAATTAATAACCACCCACCTCCCCCTTATACCGCCGTTCTCCATTTTGTTTCTCAACTTTCATTCCTCCCTCATCTCTATAATTCATTAAAAAAGTTTACTCATTGTTTTCTCAGTCGAAATACTTAATTATTCATCAATTTTATTACTATCTCCAAGCAATTGTTGCACAACTTCTAGATCTCCCTCTTTATCAATGATATTCGTCGTCTCTTGTTCGTCATATTCACCGTCATCTACTCGTTGTGCTATCATACCTGTTCGTCTTCCTTCAACCTCTAAACTTGGTAAAAATATTTGTCCATTTAAAATTTAATCATTTTTCATTGATTAATTTATTCTTTCGGTTGAAATTCGCTGAATTTGGCAACCTTAACTTTATACTTAGTTTTTATAATGCTGCATCATTGTATTATTGAATTGCATTTTATTTTTTTTGAATTAGAAGTGTATTGCTGCAATTTTGTTGATACTAGATTATATTGTTTTTATAATTTAATACATATTATATGTTCTTGAATTTGCAGAGAAATGATGTTGAATATGACCAAGCCAGGATGAAAGAGTCATATGTTTTGTTGAAGGAAGCAAAATGTAGAAGATTAATACTAATAAATTAAATTGTTTCAAGTTGGAGGTTGTAATTTGAGTATTATTAGTTACTTAAATTATGTAATTTTTTTGTATTTGTATCACTGTATACTTCATACGAAGAGATTTGTACAATTTTATGCTTAGAATTTTACCATTAATGTTAGATTTTAATTAATCATTCACCTTTTTATTAATAAGAATATACCAGTATTGCGTGTTGAGATCTAATCATGGACGTAGAAAAAAATTTGATTCAGCGTTATTGTTAATTTTTTTTAAGAAAAAAAATGGCAAAGAGACTGGTTAATTATATAAGCTGGTTTCTTTGACTGTATCAAAGAAACCGGTGAGCCAAAAATTACGATGCCTTTGTTTCAGTAATTTAATGCTTTTTTAGGGACCTAAGAAACCGGATGTCACGTAGAACTGGTCTCTTTGATTAGTCTAAGAAACCGAACAAAAAGTAAGGTCTCTTATGCTAAGAGACCTACTACCTAGGCACCAAACCTTTTTCGGTTTCTTAGCTATATTTTGTCCGGTCTCTTAGGCCATTTTTGTAGTATAATTGGTAAAGGAAATCCTTGAGAATAGATCTCAAAGACAGGAAAAGCATTTCTAAAATACAATTCTCATAAATGACTTTTATAACTAAGTCCGAAAGGACGGTTGGACATCATGTATTCAAAATACTAGGTAGTTTTGATAAAACATGAGGAATTGAGTTGCAATCTCAAGATTGACAACCAACGTATCCTTTCGCATCATACATAATTGAGTAGGACTCATTGATGTAGTAATTCGAGTAAGAATTAATGGAAAAGATGGAACTTTGTTTTACGACGCACTAGGTGCTTGATTATGCCTAACAAAGTATAAGAGTCAGGGTACTTAAAGAAATGATTCTTAAAGTAAGATTATGAGATATTGTATGATAAGAAATATAGGAAAGAAGGAACGAAGAAAAGGAATTAGATTTCATTTCAACTCATGAGTTCATGTTATTGTAGTTAACTTAGCAATTCGTTATCTTCACAAGTATCGGATACTGCTTGAGTGTTCCACTATGATAGTGACCTCAAACTATTGAAGTTAAGCTAATTTATCGACTTACAAGCTTAGAATGAAGCAAGAAGAGCTACATCAGTTGTAAGGTCGTATGTTTTGTTTAAAGACCTTTTAAGCCAAAGGCTGGAACAAGTAATGGTTATTATGTCCCATAATCAGCAATTGATCCGTTTACACACGAAAAGACTCACATTCAAAGTAATGAGCAATAGTTGCGAGATTTATTTGAATGGCATGGTTATCCAAGCATTGGGTCAAGAATGCTTGATTATAAACAAACATTTCCCTAAACATGATAAACTCACTAAGTTCAAGTCATGGGCTTGATTTGCATTCCAAACATCTTTAGCAATGTCACATCGACAAGAACGTACTCAAAGGCTCTATTAGATAGACTCTTGATAGTTGCTCGATTTGGAATCGTTCTAAGACAAGCAAGTCTTACTTGTTGAAATCGACAAAAAAGAGAGTTATTGTTCTTGGTATAGGCAGTTGACTCCGAAGGCTAAAGAGGATTCAATTACTTCAACGTTTCACAAAGAATTTGAAAGGATATGGTTATATTCATCAAATGTGAACAAACTTGACTTGAGTAGCTCAAGAGTTCAGTGAAGTACAGAATCGACTTGGCAAGATATTGATGAGTGTCATTTATGGCACTCATAGGGTAGTCTTTTAGGGTTATTTTTTTCCCCTTTTCATGCTTTCTTATCTTATTTTTGGTCCTTTTTCCTTTAGTTTCTCTTTTTCCTCTTTTCTTTATGATTCTCGTGTTTTTATCGTGTTTTCCTTTATTTGGCTCTTTTTCCCTTTTATTTCCTTTCTTTGTGTACTTGTGTAGGTATTGTGAGAATCACTTTGGCAAAGGATTCAATTTGGGACTTTAATGATCAAGCAAGGAAGAAGCATTTGGCTAGAGAGGGCTTAGAGAGGGCTTGGAGAGGCCTCGGAGAGGTTTCCAAGGCAAATCTAGCAGGCCGCAGGCGCGGGTCATCTTGCCGCGGGCGCGGGCCCATGTTACTCAAAATTGCCAAAACTTGGCAAGAACTTGCCGCGGTTGCCCCGCGGGCGCGGGTAAAATGGAGTGGCCGCTCCATTCAGAGAGACCGCGGCCCCCTGATCAGGCTTTGGGAGCAGGGGATTAGCCGCGGGCGCGGGTTTCACTGCCGCGGGCGAGGATCTCTGTTGCTGCGGGCGCGGGGTCTACCCAGATAGCCCGCGGAGGGTTCCGTACCCATTTTTCCGCGGGCGCCGGTCTATCGAGAGAGGGCGCGGGAGCTGCCGATTTCTTCTTTGCTTATAAATAGAATTGTATTTCCTTTTTGAAACCAACTTTTTGATAATTTTCATTAGCTTAGTTTTAGAGAGAGAATCTAGAGAGAAGTTAGAGAGAAGTTCTTGGTTTTGGATTTGTAACTCAACATTTGATCAATCAAGTTTGGATTTCTTCATTTTCAATCAGCAATATTAGTGAGAATCTTTTCCTTCTTTCATCTTTTACTTACTTGCTATTGAGTTTTGCTTTTTGCTTGTTCTTCTTCGAATTAAAATTTGATATTGTTGATTATTTTGATTTCCCTTAGATTTTGATATAGAAATGAAGATTAAAGCAATATCTAGTTGTTTATTCTTCAATTTCACCATGGTTAGTGAGTAGATTAGTTGCTAGGGAAAGGGGGAAGCATGTTTGATTAATGAAATTGAAAGTTGATGCTCTTTGATTGATTGATTTGTTGCAATTAAATTGGTTGACATAGTTTTGCATGTGATTGATTAGACTAGGAGTGATCAACCTATAAGATTAATCTAGATTGCATTGCAACTCTTAATGACATGAACAATTGAATTGAAAGTTGCTCTAATTTATTGGGTTTTCTTGTGATTCTTCTTGATTTGCCTTTCATAGTGACACCTAGATTGGCCTATAGGAGATAGCATTCGAACTCTCTTGATTGCTACTATTGTTTGTCCATTGCAATACTTGAATTAATTGATTGAGCTTTAAACTAGCATTATCATTGAACTTGCATGTGGAACCCATATCCCTAGTGTTTAGACCTTTGTTTTACTTGATTAGACTTGCTTTATTTTACCATAGTGCCAACCATAATATCAACTCCATCTTCGAGGTAGCTTGACTTAGACTATAGTTTTCATCATTGCATTCCCTAGGGATCGACCCTTAACTTGCCCTATATTCATATAAGGTTGGTTAGGTGTTTACAAATTTTGTTTGACTTGGGGGAAGGGTACATAACGACATACATTTTCCTCTTGTCAAAATGGCGCCGTTGCCGGGGAGTGCTATTAGTGCTTAGCTTTTGTTGTTGAGTCTACTTCATTTTAATTGAAAAAAAATATATATATATACAAAAAGATTTTGTTTCTTTAGGCTACACTTGTAGCCGTGCTACTAATATTTTCTTTGAAGTTTTGCATGCATAGAGCTCGTGATCGATCCATTGTGCCTTTTGACCCGGAAATTGAGAGGACTCTCTCAAGAAGAAGAATAGCTAATCGATTCTCCTTGGGGTATAGTTCTTCAAGTGAAGAAGAGATTGAAGAAGAGCAAGGCATCGGAGAAAATCCGAGAGTGGCCTTGAAGGAGCTAGGAATACCCGGTGGTTATAGGTTTGAGAGCGGCATAGCTCCGCCTACAACACCAGCAAATGATTTCGAGATTCGGCCGGCCATGATCACCTTAATTGAGAGGAGGCAATATAGTGGGGCTAAGAATGAGAGCCCGTTGAACCATCTTAAAGAATTTGAAAAATATTGCAACACCATCAAAGTCAACGGAGTTTCTCAAGAGTTCATACGCCTCAAGTTGTTCCCCTTCTCTCTCATAGGAAGATCCTTAGAGTGGCTAGATAAAGAGGTGAAGCCCAATTCCTTGAGAACATGGGATGATGTTACAAAGGCCTTCTTGTCCCGTTTTTACCCTCAAAAGAAGACGGCGGAGGCAAGAGCCTTGATTCAAGGGTTCAAGCAAAGGCCAAATGAAAGCCTTTACGAAGCATGGGAGAGATACAAAGAGTATCAAAGGGAGTGCCCTCACCACGGAATCCCAACATACCAAGTGGTCCAAATCTTCTATGGCGGTTTAAGTCCCCAAGGCAAGTCATGCCTTGATGGGGGGGCCGGGGGTCCTATCATGAACAAGACCGAAGAAGAAGTGGTGGACATCATTGAGGACGTGGTGACGTACTATAGAGATTGGCAAGATGGGGAGAGAGACTCTTCAAGCAAGCAATCTTCATTGTACTCGGTAGACCATCTAAATGCGATCAACAACCTTTCCTCCCAAATGACAAACTTGGGAAAGGAGATGACCGCAATCAAAGCCAAGTTGGAGAGCACTTCTACTTCATCCCAAGCTTCGAATCTTCCCTCCCAATTTAAGGGGAGAGGTACTCCTTCTAACTCTCAACCCCCTCCCTCTTCACATAATATGCCTATGGGTTGTTTGTTTTGTGACGCATGTGGATCGTATGATCATGACTCTAGTAATTGTCCTAATTAATGTGTTGATGAGTTTGATAACAATGAGAGTGAGCATGTGAATTATGTGTCAAATAATAATGCTCGAAGGTTTGATAATCAAATAGGTCAATGGAATAGGAATTACCAAAACCAAGGCAATTTTGACAACTATAATCAAGGTGGTGGTTATAGAAACCAAGGGAACCAAGGTTTTCGTGGTAGCTATAATAATCAAGGTTATAGTGGCCAAAATCAAAGCCAAAATTATGGTAATCAAAACCAAGGTTATGGAAATCACAACCAAGGTAGTGGTAACCATAATCAAAGTGGTGGTAACCATAATAAAGGTTATAGTGGCCAAAATCAAAGCCAAAATTATGGTAATCAAAACCAAGGTTATGGAAATCACAACCAAGGTAGTGGTAACCATAATCAAGGTGGTGGTAACCATAATCAAGGTTATGGACAAAATCAAAATAGGGGTACTTGGAACAATCAAGGGAAGGACAATTTTCAAAATAATGCTCAAAGAGGTCCCCCACCCGGATTTGTTCCAAGGACTCAAGGAGAAAATTCCTATTCCCAACCTTCTTTACCTAGGACCAATTTGGAAGAAATAATTGAGAATTAAACCAAGTTGTTGAACACATACATAGCCGTTAGTGATAAGAAGTTCAATGAAATGATGACCCACAATAAAATGCTTGAAAATAAAATTTCTCAACGTGCTAATGCTTTGAAAGATCATGCAAGCCCTTCTTCTTTACCTTCCCAAGGTCTTGATCCCAAGAAACATGTGAATGCTATTGTTACTAGGAGTGGTAAGGTTCTTGAGGAGAGATTGCCTAGGAAGGGTGAGGATAAGGAGATTCCTAAGAAAGCCTTGGTTGAGAATGAGGGGGATAGGGCATCATTGGATGAGGTTGTGGTTGAGACACCTAGAGAGGTGAGAGTAGAGAAAGAAATTGTGAAACCCAAGCTCCCTTACCCACAAAAATTCATGAGACACAAATTAGATGAGCAATTTGGGAGATTCATTGATATGCTAAAACAACTTCATCTTTCTCTACCTTTTACCGATGTGATCAACCAAATGCCAAATTATGCCAAATTCCTCAAGGACATTTTGAGTGGGAAAAGGACTTGTGAGGTTGTGGAAACTATCAATTTGACTGAAAATTGTAGTGCTATCATCATGAACAAAATGCCACCCAAATTGAAAGACCCTGGAAACTTCTCCATCCCTTGTGCCATTAACAAGATGCAAATTGATAATGCCTTATGTGACTTGGGAGCTAGTGTTAGCATTATGCCATATTCGGTTTATCAAAGGCTTGAACTAGGGGAACTCTTACCTTCTAACATTACCTTGCAATTAGCCGATAGGTCAATCAAGTTTCCAAAAGGTAAGGTAGAAGATGTTCCATTGAGGGTTGGGAAGTTTGTGTTCCCGGTGGATTTTATTGTGCTTGAAATGGATGAAGATGCTACCATTCCAATCATTTTAGGTAGACCCTTTCTTGCTACCTCGGGTGGTATGATTGATGTGAGGAGTGCAAAGATTTCCCTTAAGGTAGGAGATGAGGTCATTGAATTTGATTTGAATGAAAGCATGAAATATCCATCTTCTTCTCTAGAAAATTGCATGATGATTGATTCACTTGATCATGTTGTGTCTTCCATGCATGAGCACTTGCTCACCTCTAACGATGCTCTTGAGAATGTTTTGTTGAAAAAGGACAAAGTAGGTACACCATGCAAGGAAGTGGCATTCTATGAAGAATTGCTTAATGGAAGCATGGAAGAAGTGGATGAGCAAATGTGCTTGAAAATCTCAAGCCAAGAGGCTTTGCAAGCGGCCACATCAAAGGAAGGTAATGGTGTGCCTATGGTAGAGCTCAAACCTCTACCATCACACCTTAGGTATGAGTTCTTGGGCCCTCATTCCACTTATCCCGTGATAGTTAGTGCATCCTTGAGCGTGAGCCAAGCTCAAGCGTTATGTGGTGTTTTGAGAAAGCACCAAGGTGCTTTGGGGTACATAATTGATGATCTTAAAGATATAAGCCCCGCCTTGTGCCAACACCATATAACACTTGAGGAAGGCGCCCTTCCTTCTATCGAACGACAAAGAAAACTACATCCCCAAATGGGAGAGGTAGTTAAGAAGGAGATCACCAAGCTATTGAATGCGGGAATCATATTCCCCATCTCTAGCTCAAGGTGGGTCTCCCCCGTGCATGTCATTCCAAAGAAGGGGGGCATGACCGTGGTTGAGAATGAGAAGGGTGAGCTCATTCCAACTAGGACGGTCACGGGTTGGCGGATGTGTATAGACTATAGACGTATAAAAACATCCACCAAGAAGGATCACTTCCCTCTTCCATTTATTGATTAAATGCTTGAAAGACTAACAAGGCACAAGTTCTATTGTTTCCTCGATGGATATTCGGGATTCTTCCAAATCCCCATTCACCCCGATGATCAAGAGAAAACTACCTTCACATGTCCTTATGGGACCTTTGCCTATCGAAGAATGCCCTTTGGGTTATGCAATGCACCCGCTACATTCCAAAGGTGCATGATGAGTATCTTTGGGGATATGTTGGAGGAGGAAATGGAGGTTTTCATGGATGACTTTTCGGTGGGGGGGTGTCTCATTTGAGGAGTGCCTTGTGAACCTTGAGAAGTGTTTGGAAAGATGTGTTAAGGTCAATCTTGTTTTGAATTGGGAGAAATTCCACTTCATGGTGGAAGAAGGTATAGTGCTTGGGCACAAGATTTCAAATAGAGGCATTGAGGTGGATAAGGCAAAAATAGAAGTTATTGAGAAACTTCCACCTCCGGTGAATGTCAAGGGTGTGAGATCGTTCCTTGGTCATGCGGGTTTCTATAGAAGATTCATCAAGGATTTTTTACTTATTGCTAAGCCCCTAAATGACCTTCTTCAAAAGGATGTTGAGTTCATTTTTGATGACAAATGCTTGAAGGCATTTGATAAATTGAAGAAGGCCCTTATCTCCACTCCTATTGTTCAAGCCCCAAGGTGGGATCTTCCTTTTGAATTGATGTGTGATGCAAGTGATTGGGCTATTGGAGGTGTTTTGGGACAACGTGTAGAAAAGAAGCTTCATGTGATCTATTATATGTCCAAGACACTCAATGGGGCTCAAAAGAACTACACAACAACGGAAAAAGAATTTTTAGCAATTGTGCACTCTTTTGAGAAATTCCGTTGTTACTTGTTGGGTTCCAAGACCATAGTCTTCACGGATCACGCGGCCCTCAAGTATCTCTTTGCCAAGAAAGAGTCCAAGCCTAGGTTGATTCGATGGGTGCTTGAGATGCAAACTTTTGAGATTGAGATTAGGGATAAGAAGGGTGCGGAGAATGTTGTGGCGGACCATCTTTCTCGCCTTGAGGGAGATCACATTCATGATGATGGTTCACCAATTGAGGATAGAATGCTTGATGACTTCTTATATGCCATAGAGGTGAAGGAACTCCCATGGTATGCCGACTTGGTGAATTTTCTAGCATGTGGGGAGTTTCCACCCTCTTTCTCAAAGAACCAAAGGAAGAAAATCAAGAGGGAGGCAAGACATTACTTGTGGGATGATCCCATCCTATACAAACGAGGGGTTGATGGCTTACTTAGGCGTTGTGTTCCAAATGAAGAGGTTCCTAGTGTTTTAAGGATGTGCCACTCGGACCCTAGTGGTGGGCATATGAGTGTTTCCAAGACCGCTACCAAGGTTCTTCAATGTGGTTTGTGGTGGCCGCATCTCTTCAAGGACTCATGGGGCTTTGTGAAGTCATGTGACCGATGTCAAAGGGTTGGGAATATCTCCAAGAGGAATGAGATGCCTCAACAGCCCATTCTTGAGTTAAAGGTGTTCGATGTTTGGGGGATTGACTTTATGGGACCGTTCCCATCTTCATATGGTAATTAATTCATACTTGTGGCTGTGGACTATGTTTCTAAATGGGTTGAGGCCATTGCCTCCCCTACTAATGACTACAAAGTAGTGTTGAAGTTGTTCAACAAAATCATCTTCCCAAGGTTTGGCGTGCCTAAGGCTGTGATAAGCGATAACGGATCTCATTTTGTTCACAACGCTTTCCGAAAGATGTTGAGGAAACATGGAGTGCATCAACGGTTCGGCCTTCCATATCATCCTCAATCGAGTGGCCAAGTCGAGGTCTCCAATCGTCAAATAAAGCTCATTCTTGAGAAGACGGTTGCAAGGAATAGAAAGGATTGGTCGAACAAGTTAGATGATGCTCTTTGGGCTTATAGAACGACTTTTAAGACGCCTATTGGTACCACTCCATATCGCCTTGTCTATGGCAAATCGTGCCATCTCCCGGTAGAGCTTGAACATCGTGCCTTATGGGCTATCAAGAAGATAAATTTTGACTTAGCTAGTGCGGGGGAGAAGAGGTGGTTGGATCTTCATGAGCTAGAGGAACTTCGACTTGATGCTTACGATTGTGCTAGCACCTACAAGGCTCGCTCCAAAGAGGTTCATGACAAGTTGATTGAGAAAAATGAGTTTTGTGTAGGTGACAAAGTCCTCCTCTACAATTCAAGGATGAAGTTGTTTCCCGGAAAGCTCATGTCAAGATGGAGTGGACCATTCTTGGTGAAAGATGTTTTTGATAATGGTGCCGTGGAGATTTCTCCTTTGAACTCCTCATCTTCATTCAAAGTTAATGGTCATCGGCTCAAGAAGTACTATGAGGGAGTGTTTGTTGGACTTGTTCACAAGATGATTCTTTTCAAGCCACCTTGAGATGGTGGTGCACGTCGAGCTAACGACGTTAACCAAAAGCGCTTACGGGAGGCAACCCGGATTCTCATCTCATTTCTTTTTCCTTTCTTTTCTTTTATTTTTCCTTGATTGGTTTTTGATTTTATTCTTGAGTTAGTTTTGTGTTTGTCTTGTAGGTCGGGCTTTATCATCGCTTGTTGGAAAAAAAAGGGGTTTGAAGAAAAGTTAAGAGTGCTGGGGAGAGGGCTCCCCGAGGGCAAAGAGAGACCTCGGGGGCAATTTCTCCTCTTGAAGCAAATTTATAATGTCATTTCCAGGGACTTCCCGCGGTTGCCCCGCGGTCTCTCCGCGGGCGCGGGAGGTTCTGGAGAGGGCGCCCCCTGTTGGAGAGGGCGCGGGCCTCAATTCGACCAAATTTGAAACTTCATTCCAGGAAGTCCCCGCGGTCTCTCCGCGGGCGCGGAAGGTTTTGGAGCGGGCGCTCCATGTTTAGAGAGGGCGCGGCCTAAATTCAAGCAAATTTGGAACCCCCTTTCCAGGGACTTCCCGCGATTGCCCCGCGGTCTCTCCGCGGGCGCGGGAGATTTGCCGCGGGCGCGGCATTTTCGGGAGAGGGCGCGGCCCCCCATCAGGTACTAAAATTCTGAAATTCCAGGAAGTCCCCGCGGTTGCCCCGCGGTCTCGCCGCGAGCGCGGGAGATTTGCCGCAGGCGCGGCATTTTCCGGAGAGGGCGCGGCGAACTGGGTTTTAACCCGGGGCACGCCCCTCTTCTCCCTCTCTCCTCTCTTATTTTCTCCTCTTCTCCTTATTTTTCCCCTTTCTCTCTCTACCTCCTCTCAAACCCTAACCCCTAAACATCAATTTCCCAAAAATTTCTTCACCTTTTGCCCAAATTTTTCACAATTTCTTCCATAATCCTCCATTTTCAACACTCCTCCTATTCTTTCTCGTGCTTCTTCGGGAAAATTCGGGTCTTTGAAGTGCTTTGAGTTTTATTTGAGTCTCCAATCTTGGTATACTTCTAACCTTTGTAATATTTTTGTCAATTTCAATTGATTTCTTTACATTGGTTTGTTTACCTTGAATTTGAGCATGATTTTTGTGTTTTATGGTTGATTTATGGAAAATTGGTGTATTTGGGTGATTGTTACTTTTTCTTGTTGATTCATGATTATATTGTTGAATGATTGTTGATATTGTTGTTTGTTGTTGGATTTTGGTTGTTGTGTTGATTGGAACAGGTACCTTGTAGTTTGTGGTGGTTTGGTTGGATTTGTAAGGAGGTTTGTGAGTAATTTTTGGAGGAAGTTGATTTGTTTGAGGGAGTTTGTTGTGTTCTTGTGACTTGTGTGACTTTTGTTAAAATGGATTTGATAAGAAGAGTCAAAAGTAGCAAAAAGCGCTCAAACCAATCCCCCGACCAATCTTCTCAAGGCCAATCCTCAAACCCTCAACCCCAACCGCATTCCACAACTCAAGATGATGCTCCTCCTCCTCCTTTACCTCCTCTCAAATTTTAGAATCGGTCTAAACAAACCCCCATCTATAACAAAATGAAAGACCGGAAGTTTAGACCCTCCCGGCATTACTTTCGTGAGGAAATGGCCAAGTTAGGAATTGAAAATGACCTTGACATCCTCCTAGATAACCTTAGCTTGGGTGAGTTTCTAAAATCGGCCCCTAGAACCTATTTGGAGCCTTCCATTGAATTTTTCTCCACATTTGAGTTCAATAAGGTGGGGGAAACCGATTTTATTATTTCCTTCCAACTCTTCAATGTCAAACACACCATGAACCTAGTCGAGTTCAATGTAGCCCTTGGTTTCAACCCCAATGGTGATATCTTCGATCCCCTTATCTCCCTTGTCCAATCTGAGTATAATGAGGTTTCTTGGTGGAGAACCATAGCCAACAAGAGGGAGTTTGATTCGAAAAAGTCTCTTGCTAGTGAGATTATCCATCCGGCCCTTAGGATCCTTCATAGAATTCTTGGGTATTCGGTTTTTAATAAGCAAGATTTGGGGAAGTTGTCTAGGGAGGAGATTATGGTGCTATGGATGGCTACCAAGCCAGAGTAAGGGTCAAGGATTAATTTTGGCTATATCTTCATGAATTGTTGCAAGGATATAATGCATGGGGTCAAAACGAGGGAAATCCATTGTGGGGGCATGGTGACACGTCTTGTGTCGTATTTTAAGCAAGAGGGGTTCTTGAAGTCTTGCACTCCGGTTGGAAGGAGTGAAGACGTGTGGATTAGTTTGAAGCAAGTTAACACCTTACGTTTCATAACTAGCACTAGGAGAACCGGCACCTACTCTTGGCTAGTGAGAAATACCCACCATTGCCTTCTCCCTAACCCGGCCGCCACCTCCATCCTTCGTGAGGCTAGGAACATTTGGATGGTCCCTAAGGACAATGGGAGGATTGAGGATGAGATGGAGGAGGATGATGAGATTGATGGGGATGAGAATGATGAGGAAGAGGAGGAAGGAGGAGGAGATGAATATGATGAAGAGCAACAACAACCGCCACTACAACAACAACATGAGCATTTTCATGATGATGCTCAAGGAAGAAGAAGAGAAAGAAGACAACAACAACAACAACAACAACAACAACAACAAGGTTTCCAAGGGGATGCTTATCTCCGAGAGATGGAGGCCATGAGACACCAAATGGAGCGCATGCAATTGAGCATGCAAGGTATGTACTCGGACCACCAAACTTTGTCTTTTCAAACTAGCGCATTGTATGACGCTAGTGTGCGTAGTGGGGAGGTCACACCTCCGGTCAACTACCCTTATGTGCCGCCCCAACAAGGGTCGGTACCTTCATGGGGTGGTGACAACCTCCCTACGTACCCATATTGGCCCGGGGTGGAGGACCCCGATGTGCCAAGGCGCGATTTCCCACCTTATGATTATAGGGTCTCGGGGGGGAGTGATTATCGGGGTGATCCCGCATATTACTATGTTCACCCCCATCACCCCGAGCCCCTTGTTCAGCCTGAGCCCTATGACCAATCAACCCGATCCCAACTTGACCTATTCCAGGGTCACTATGGTTTTCCACCCGGTTACACCGGAGGTTGGGATACGGGTGATGATGGTGCTGGCCGTAGTGGCCAATAATCCCCTTATGCATGTTGTTCCCCTTTCTGTTCTCCCCTTTCCCTATTTTGCATGATTATAGGCATCGCGGTCGATGCCTTCATTTTGTGAGGGGGGAGGGTCAAAAAGGATGTTTTATGTTGGTTTGGGGAAGCACCTGGGCTCGGTGGGAAGTCTTTGATAAGGCTTTTGGTGGATTTTTGCTAATGGTCTCGTTGGTCTGTTGCTTGTTGTTTTGGTTCATTTCTTGATGTTTTTTGGGAGTTTCTTGAGAAAAAAAAAATAGAAATTTTGATGATGATAATTTCTCTAGGTCTTTGTATATAATTTGTATCTAAGTGTTTTAATGGTTGCTTTTGTTTGGAAGTTACTAACAATTTCATTTTGTATATATAACATTTTTCCTTAACTCACCTTGCTCGTAGCCTATGCTTTGGATTGCGGAACCTTTTGGAGATGCACATTCCTACTCCTTGGGTACTTTAATTTAGAGCGGATGCTTGGTGAGGCCTTTCTTATTTTACCTTTTTATTTTCGCTTCTTCATTTTCTTGGGTGCTTAGATTAAGATTAGATTTAGGAGAAGTTGAACGGTTCGACGATGTATGATTTTAACACCTAGTGTGTTTGGGGTCTTTGGCGATGTGGCCATTAGACCGCTTGTATGTCGATTGGGATAAACGTGTTATGATTGCATCTTTGCTCTTTTCCTCTTTCCCTTTCTTGTCCTTGTCTAAGTTTTCCATTCTTTTCTTTTCTTTTCTTTCCTTTTCTTTTAATCTTGTTTGTGTGCATAACTTTTTGAGGCTTTATTTTCACTCTTTATCTTTTTGAAAATTGGACTAGTATGCACTGGACTTTTGCTTTTGAATAATGGTCTTCTTAGGTAATAATGGTATGCACGGTTTGAGATTACGTTTGGTTGATTCTAGGATAAAGCATGCTAAGATAGTTGTCTAGAACTAGGGGGATCATGAAACCGGATTCTACTCGTTTGTGGCATGTTGGTAGTTGCTCCCTATCTTTGATTTGACACCCTTAGTGAGTCTTTGCTACAACCATGTGAGATTTATATTTGTTCAAGCTTTCATCATACTCTTGCATGAGCGGCATGGATCCTTGATTTTCGCAAACCTAATCTAGAATCTTAGCGTATGATTCCTAAGACCGTGACCGAACTACCTAGAAAGGACAAAGGCAAATTTTTCGGGGAGGTATTTTTCTTTTTCTAGGATAGTCACTTTTTGGTTTGGGATTCATTTGCCTACTTGTTACCCCTTTGAACCCTTTTCCTTCTTTTCAAGCCGCATAATTAGATATCTTGAGCCTTTTGTTTCGTTCTCCTTCTTTTTGGTTTTTGTGAAGCAAGGGTCGATGTTTGGAGATTGTGGTCTATGAAGTTGGGGCTTGGTTCGAATTGGTACACATAATTGAGTTGTTAATATTTGATAAATAATGGCGAATGCTTATGTAAAACCCGTCCTTAGTAAAAAAAAAGGGCAAGGACTAATGCTTTTAAGGAGTTCAAGGAATTTCAAACAATTTTATTAATGAGAATACTATAAAAAAAAAAAAAAAAAAAAATTGAAGTGTCTTTCTCCTCTCTATGCATTGAGGACAATGTTTCTTTTAGCTTGGGGGGAAAGCGCTTGCGCTTTTTGTTCTAATGATTGTAGATTGTTGCTTTGAATAAGCTTGGGGGTGTTAATACGTTTTTGTTTGGTGATTACTTAAGTTTGGTGTTGAGATTTGGCCGGTCTTTGCTTCACAATTTAGGATAACCACCAAATTTTAAATTTTAAGCCTACCTTAACCCTTCTTCCCTTACGTTACAACCTTGGGGAAGACCTTTGGACCTAGGAGTTGAGTCTTTCATCGGTGGAGGGAATTATATGTTGTAGACTAAGGAAAGGGGATGCGAAATCAAGATGTCGAGTAGCCCAAAAATTTGATCTTTTTCCGGTTCCTTCGCGGAATCTAAGAGATGCTCACTAAGGGGAGACATAAGATTAGTAGGGGGAACGCGGTAAGACCGTTTGGGATGAAAGTGGAATGTGATAACTAGTTCCTATGCTTAGCATATTTATGTTTCAATCAACCTTAGGTATCTTATAACATGCATACCATAATTCTCTTTAGAAAGGTTGTTATTCATTTGAATTATAGTCTCTTTGTAAAGTCCATTTCGTAAAGATTTTGGTTTTTTTTTTTCCCTCTTTCTTTTCCTTCTCTGGTTTGCCTCTTGGGGGTTTGGTGGAGAGTTATGGGTAAACTCTTAGGATACCCTTACGAGAGCATCACTCGTCCTCTAGAGCGATCTAGGGGTTTAAATGGCTTGTTGTAGCTAAAAACAACCGTGATTCCTACGACAGTGAGTCTTAGTGTAAATTCTCGCCCCTCTTTTTCTTTTTGCTTCGAATAAGCCCTTCTTATTCCTTTTTAGCCTTTGTTTTGCTCGGGACGAGCAAAAGTCTAGCTTGGGGGAATTTGATGAGTGTCATTTATGGCACTCATAGGGTAGTCTTTTAGGGTTATTTCTTTCCCCTTTTCATGCTTTCTTCTCTTATTTTTGGTCCTTTTTCCTTTAGTTTCTCTTTTTCCTCTTTTCTTTATGATTCTCGTGTTTTTATCGTGTTTTCCTTTATTTGGCTCTTTTTCCCTTTTATTTCCTTTCTTTGTGTACTTGTGTAGGTATTGTGAGAATCACTTTGGCGAAGGATTCAATTTGGGACTTTAATGATCAAGCAAGGAAGAAGCATTTGGCTAGAGAGGGCTTAGAGAGGGCTTGGAGAGGCCTCGGAGATGTTTCCAAGGCAAATCCAGCAGGCTGCGGGCGCGGGCCCATGTTACTCAAAATTGCCAAAACTTGGCAGGAACTTGCCGCGGTTGCCCTGCGGGCTCTCCGCGGGCGCGGGTAAAATGGAGAGGCCGCTCCATTCAGAGAGACCGCGGCCCCCTGATCAGGCTTTGGGAGCAGGGGATTAGCCGCGGGCGCGGGTTTCACTGCCGCGGGCGAGGATCTCTGTTGTTGCGGGCGCGGGGTCTGCCCAGATAGCCCGCGGAGGGTTCCGTACCCATTTTTCCGCGGGCGCGGGTCTATCGAGAGAGGGCGCGGGAGCTGCCGATTTCTTCTTTGCTTATAAATAGAATTGTATTTCCTTTTTGAAACCAACTTTTTGATAATTTTCATTAGCTTATTTTTAGAGAGAGAATCTAGAGAGAAGTTCTTGGTTTTGGATTTGTAACTCAACATTTGATCAATCAAGTTTGGATTTCTTCATTTTCAATCATCAATATTAGTGATAATCTTTTCCTTCTTTCATCTTTTACTTACTTGCTATTGATTTTTGCTTGTTGCTTGTTCTTCTTCGAATTGAAATTTGATATTGTTGATTATTTTGATTTCCCTTAGATTTTGATATAGAAATGAAGATTAAAGCAATATCTAGTTGTTTATTCTTCAATTTCACCATGGTTAGTGAGTAGATTGGTTGCTAGGGAAAGGGGGAAGCATGTTTGATTAATGAAATTGCTAGTTGATGCTCTTTGATTGATTGATTTGTTGCAATTAAATTGGTTGACATAGTTTTGCATGTGATTGATTAGACTAGGAGTGATCAACCTATAAGATTAATCTAGATTGCATTGCAACTCTTAATGACATGAACAATTGAATTGAAAGTTGCTCTAATTGATTGGGTTTGCTTGTGATTCTTCTTGATTTGCCTTTCATAGTGACACCTAGATTGGCCTATAGGAGATAGCATTCGAACTCTCTTGATTGCTACTATTGTTTGTCCATTGCAATACTTGAATTAATTGATTGAGCTTTAAACTAGCATTATCATTGAACTTGCATGTGAAACCCATATCCCTAGTGTTTAGACCTTTGTTTTACTTGATTAGACTTGCTTTATTTTACCATAGTGCCAACCATAATATCAACTCCATCTTCGAGGTAGCTTGACTTAGACTCTAGTTTTCATCATTGCATTCCCTAGGGATCGACCCTTTACTTGCCCCTATATTCATATAAGGTTGGTTAGGTGTTTACAAATTTTGTTTGACTTGGGGGAAGGGTACATAACAACATACATTTTCCTCTTGTCAGATATCAAAACGTCTAGATTAGATCGAGCGATGTTTGCTTGAGCCAAGCGTGACTATCTCAAAGTTATGAATGGAAATTTTCATAAATAACTCCACAAAGAACATAGTGTGTCTTCATGGAGACCTCGGTGTCATTTGAAAATGACTCGAACAATGATGGTTCACAACCCTTCCTATAAAGTTCTTAAAGATTTTCACAAATGACTAATGTTACACTAAACAATGTGTCGAAGCTAAGAAAGGACGCCATATTCAGTTATGGATAGAAATAACTTCTAAAAGTCTTTTCAAGTATATGTCTAAGGCTCTTAGTCTCAGTGGGAGTTCACTAGCTCAGTGGGAGCAAAGTGGCTCAGTGGGAGCTAGGTGACTCAGTGGGAGCTGAATGGCTCATTAAAGACTAAGATAGCTCAAGTAGGAGCTAACTGTTTGTTTCACAACGAACTTTTACCCAAAGACAATATACATGTCTCTTTGTAAGCATTCAAGTGAGACTACGGGTATTACCTCCACATCCTAATTGAGAACAAAAAATTGTTTGTTGCTCTAAGTAGTGTTTTTCTGGAAAGTAACACGTTTCTAAAACGACAAGTGGGAGACAAATGAACTCGATGACCATCGAACTTAGCAACAAACTAGAACTGAGAATCTCGGAAGACCTTAAAGGACTTCATGAGAATGCTTGATCAAGAATACTCAAAAAGACTTTACAAGTGCCTTAAAAGAGAATTCATTACTCACAAAACATTAAAAATGTTGGAGTAAGATCAACATAATAAAAGGGCTTTGAAAGCGCCTTAAAACTCAGTGTTTGATGCAATTGCCCCGTATAGGTATAGAATTCAGCAAAGGCTTGGATTGAATCCTATAAATTTTCTATTAAGTTAGAAACAAACCTAAGACTTACAAGCATACTATTTACTATTAGATAGTAAAGGAATAATGTCTTGTAAGATAGCTACGACAAATCCAAATTCCGAATAATGGTTAAAGACCATGAAAATCCGAAATAGACTCCATGTTTGAAAATCATGTTTGAAACTTGATTAATTTGCATGAAAGGTGAAAGACCCATCGATTGCAAATAAGTTTTCATGGAGAAAACTAACAAATGTGGAAATGTATATGCATACATAGCTAGATTGGTTGTAAAGGATATAATTAATATCAAGGAGTTGATTTTAATAAAATCCCATTCACCAATCGGAATGCTCAAGTCTTTTCGTGATTGATCTAGCAAAATTGCACATATGAAATATGGCAAAATAGATACAAAAACCGCCTACCCACAATAGGATTTTGGAAGTAACAATGGAATAGTCTAAGGGTTTTGAAAATCTAAATAATGCTAGATTTGAAAGCAAGCACATGGAATCCGTCATAGGATTAAAGGAAGCATTGCATGAAGGAATTGGAACGTGTTTTCTCATAAAGTTAATAAGAGGATTGACTTATGGAGAAACATAGAAATTCTGATGAACAAGAAGTTTAGTGGGAGCAAAAGTAATGGTCCAACAAGAAGTTTACGAACTCTATTGTGAAACAACCATCAAATGCTAAATGCTTAGATTTGAAAGTATTTTCGACAATGGACCGAGCTAAAGACGATACTTAGTACATGTTGGGAATTAATTTCTATGGTATAGACTTAATTAAATGTTTAAATGAGTAAAAGAAATTACCATGTTAAACATGAAGGACTTTGAAAGGCTTTCGACCCATATGTATGAAGCTAAGTAAATGTTTGACCTATGTATAAGCTAGGCTAAGTACTAAGTCAAACGAGAAAGACTCTAGTAGGAGACTTTCAACCACATCATATAGCGAACAATTTGGCAAGACTCAGTGTAACTGTATGAGCTAAATGTTACATGGATGGAATAAAATTGAGAATAATTCTAGAATTAAATCCATCATGTAAAGCTATGATATGGAATCGTCAGATGACTTAAATGCTTAGAGCATGTGAAGTACGTATATAATACCAATCGACATTAATCTAAGTATTAGATCATTAGATTATAGTCAAGAACATCTAAAGAACTTAGATAAGTAGTTGGATGAGTTCTTGACGCATGGAAACAAATATAATTTGAGTTTTGATGTTGCAGGCACAAAGCTTAACAAGGATTAGATCCTTAGCAAGGAAGCCATTTATAAGCACGAGGCAAGAAGTGTCGTGGCTTGAGAATGGTAACATGGATGTGCATCCATGTATAATGTGCGGGAATTTAAGGAAAATTTCCATGCTCACAAGTGATTAGGGTATCCCAAATCGTTGTGAGTTGCTTGGAGTGAAACCCAAGAAAGGCATCATCAGGGAGTCTACTAAAATATATGTTGAGAATATTGTTGCCTTAAAGGCAATAATAAGGAAATATGTTAAATGGAAAAGTTCGTTGTTGAACGTTGATGATTGTAGGTTGTCAAGTAGAAGGTCTCGAATCATAAAAATGAGTGGGAGCCATTGCTTGGACAATAAATCCTGAATCACACATAATCCATTAACACTCTCAAAATTTTATCATCTTATTATGGAAATGGTGGATAATGAAGATGCTAAGGTTTGCAAAGTAATTATAACTAAACGTATGCAATAAGTGAACGACAACATTCATAATTGCATGAAAGAAATCAAGCATGTCAAATATGAGTGTGATTTTTATGAATGTTTTATGAAGATTACTACTCTTAAAACATTTGGGAAAAACCATTTATCATAAGATGAAACATTGTGAAGTTTCATAGTGGAATAAAATATTTCTAAATATTCCACAAAACTATTTAATTGTGGTTTAGAATTAAATAATGAGTCCATTCGATTTTAATAAATATTCAAAATAGGGTATCAAGTCAATGGCTTGGATAAAGAAAAACCTATTAAGTGAACATTGAATATTTTAATCGAAAATTATCCCTAATCAAGGTCATATTTTGTGGACGATTGATGACCATCAGAGATTAGTGTGTAGTATGATTTATAGCACCGTTTCTTGTGCTATGAGGATATAAATCATTTGCATAGGTATTGGTTTAGAACCATACTGGATCGACCTATGAGGATACTTTAAGAGATTTAAAAAATCGTCATAAGTATTTTCTCATTATTACTATCGGAACTCTTTTCCTTTGACCATGAGTAGTGGGAGATCTCTTGTTTGAGTACTGGTCCGCTTTGGTATCCGCCAAACGTCTGCCGTAACTGGGGATTATAAAGACAGATATCAGGCAGGTGAGTCCTCTTAGTAAGAGAAGCTACATTACAAGACTGGAAATGTCCCCCTACTAACAATAGGGAACATGTCTTGTTGTTTACAAGGCCTCTCGAAGAGCGAGATTATGAAAATGCATGGCCGTGCTCAGATGGATTTTAGAAATCATCTGCTTATCGACAGTCAAACTCGGATTTCGAAAAACACTTCTGGACGTAACAGAGATGACGAGTAATCTTACTCTGTAGTTCATGAAGAGACATAGGAAAGGGGCTATACACTAAATGCACACTTGTCCGGAAGGACAAGTGGGAGATTGAAAGGAATGGTGTCCTTCGAACAAGTGTATTATTCTGATAGCGGGTTCAGAATTATTAGAAAGCTAATATAATCAGCAAGGTCAAGTGATCGGAATGCCTGGGTGGAGGCCGCTTCCGATCAGTAATATTAATATAATTAATATTACAGCTTAATCTTGACTGAACCCTTCGGGTCACACCCAAGCAAAATATACGAACTGACTCGACGAATTAATTCGGAAGAAATTAATTCGTCGCCCGAGTGTTAAACATTTAGACGTCGGAAATTCGAGCTTGGAGCATCGAAACCGAGCGTCGGAGAATCTCAAATGTGGAGCCAAAATTTAGGATTTGGCGAGACGGGAAAATGCATCAAGTAACAAGTAAAATCCTAGCCACGCAAAAGGCTAGGAATGCATGCCCAATAGGAGCATGCCACGTGGCAGCACACATGGCAAAACGCCATGTAGCAGCACACGTGGGAGCACACGTGGCCGCCACGTTGGCAGTCGCCAAGTGGCAGCAGCCACGTTGGCAGCCGCCACATTAGCAGCCACCAAGTGGCAGCATGCCACGTGGCAGCGTGCCACGTGGCAGCGCCATGGTGGCGGCGCGCCACGGTGGCGACACATGTGGCAATGGCCGTGGACCCGGGTTGATGGGTCATGGACACGGGCCAAAATAAAATGGGCCAACCGAAGCCAACTTGGAGCTCAAGGTTGGGTGACACATGGTTAGTTCACATTCCATGTGAAATGCCTTGGGGACCAAGTGAGAAAGTGGTCCACACCTAACCATGTGACACTTGTTACTTGTTCCTTTGTTTATTTAACTAAGGGTTGAATTCACCAATCTTTCCATGTGGGATCTTTTTGTGAAAAGTCCCACATTGAAAGATGAGTGAAATTCACAAGGCATACTTCCTTATAAATAGTGATGGCATGGCTTGAGAATTCTGGGCTTGAGTGGGAGTTAGAAAGAGCATTCCATATTTTTGGGAAAACTCTTAAACTCTAATAACACTCGGGTTTTGGTCGGACCTTGCTAACTCCAAGGTAGCGGACCTTAAAGTCGTGTTCGTCCTTTGTGGGTGGATACCGTTGGAGGCACGGCGCTTGCGGTGCTCGAAGCTTTCAAGTAAGAGCCCATTTTTGTAAGGGCGAAGCTCGCTTCGAGGGTAAGATTCGTTCTTCCTTTCTTGTGATTATTTATTTATGCTTTATGGTTTTATTAATTGCGAGTGGTTCCTTGGGTCGGGGTTGTTTCCGTGGTGAGTCGGACTCACCAAACCCCAACATCCCAATGCCCATTGCAAGTACCATCAAGGAAGGGGCCACACTACGGAGCCATGTAGGAATTTGAAGGACGTCATTCAAGACTTGGTGGATGCAAAAAAACTTCCTTTCCCTCTAGGCGGCAAGAAGTAATGAACACAAGGCGCACAGCAGATCCTTCGTACAAGATTTCATGATTTCTTTTTTTCTTTTTTTTTATCATTCATCTCCATTCCCCCATTCATGTCTAGCATAGGTTTTCCATTTCGAATTTTTAAATGTTTCATGTGTTTCATTCACCTTTTCCATTAATAAAATGAGCATATTTCCATTACATCTCAATCACAACATTTTTCATTCACTAATTAAAAAAAAAAATCAATTACTGAACTAAACACAAGGTACACCAATGACTTGAGGCACCTTTGCAACCCTATGATTCCCCTTAAACCATTTTCTATCACATATCCATTTCTTCATCAACCACTTTGAGCCTCGTCTAACGGTTGGCCTCATTTATTTAACCCACATTCACCGAACCCTAGGATGGGAAGGTGTGCAAATTGTGTAACATTCAGAAAGAAGGTTCAAATTAAAAAAGAAAAAGAGAATGTGTTAAAAAAAAGAAAAAGCAAATCAACAATGAACAATGTCTAAGGGCAAGTGTTCTAATGTCTTTGATATGAACACGTCTCAAATTGCCTCTCTCATCGAGTGCTTGGTACCGTGCCTAAGAAACATGAATGATAAGTGAGTGATGGACCGCATAATCTAATCTTGCCCATATTGATTTAAAAAAAACAAAGCAAAATAAATGTTGAAAATAAAACTTGTAAAGTCCAATTCACAATTACACATCTTGGGGGCTTCTCTTGGGTCTTGAGCCTTTTACCCCTTTCTTCCTTAAACCATCAGCTTAACCACATTACAACCCTTGAAAGACCTCTTTGAGGTGTACATACACTTGTGCAAAGTTCGGATAGAGCTACGTTCGGCCTGATTCCTAACGGATATGTAGGCAACCTCGCATTGAGGTGCGGCCACATTCATATGCATGATCGAGTCGAAGAATATCCAATGCTTAATCCTATGACCCTATCCATCTAGAGCTAGACTTGGAGGCTTGAAACCACATCATTTATCCTACCTAGCCTAAACAGTCACCATCTCGACTCTTCTCACATCTATTTCCCTCATCATAGCCTTTGCAGCCTCACCTTAGTATCACATTCACACACTTCACTGATACATCCATATCCATATCGATCATCCTTCCCTTTAAGAACCCTTTATCATGAAATATTGTTTCTCTACCGCGCATGTTTCATCATCTTTCAAGACAACAATCATTAGAAGAAACACTATATACTTGCTTAGCTTCCTAACCTGAGCAATATTCATTGTTTCAAGCATTGCATAATGTGCTAAGCAACATTTATATAGCAATGATTTGTAATCATACAAAGCATATCGTGCTTTAGCTCCTTGACCTAAGAAACGTTCATTATGCAATAATTACTTCATCTATATACATGCTTAACTTCTAGACCTAAGTGACGTTCAAGATCGCTTCTTTACACCATATAGGATACTTAGCTCCATGACCTAAGTTCATTCATCTATCGTGTCACATAATGTAATCGTCCTTAGCCTCCTGGCCTAAGAACATGCATCATGCATGCATTATTATCAAGACAAGCAACTTAATCAATACGATTCATTTTGTCTTGATCAACGACGAAGCTCAAAAATTCCTTCCTTTTCTTTTGGAGAAGTTCAAGAACTTTTTCAAAATTTTCTCATCGAGGGAAGCACTAGGTGAAAAAAGGCATTTGGCAGCGGTTCAAACCCGGTCTAAGGCACCGGTTTGAACCGCTGCCTATGTGAGGGGTGCCAAAAACCAAGTTTTTGGCACCGGTTTTGAACCGGTGCCAAAAAGGCCCACTAAAATTTTTTTCAAAGTTTTTGGCACCGGTTAACCGGTGACAAAAACCACCAAAAATCAAATTTTTTTTTTTTGTTTTTTTTGCTTAAAAATTAAATAAACTAAATTAAATAAAAACACAAAATATAAATCAAACATCACAATCAATATAAACGATTCTGTTTAATATATAATCAATAAAATTTTACAACATAGATCAATAAAAAAAATTACTAATAAATCAAAAAAAATTACAACATATAAATAAATCAAAAAAATACAATATAAATAAAAAAAAAAATATTACAACATCACAATCTAAAAATCCCCATATTCTTGATTCTTGGATTATGTATACCTGCGCCAATTAAAACATCAAAAATCGAAAAAAACCCAGAAATCAAAAAATCAAAACAAGCTGCGAAAAAAATAAAAAAACACAGAAAAAAAAATCGAATAAAAATCGATTAAATTAAAAACAAAATCGAAAAAAACCCAGAAATCAAAAAATCAAAACAAAATCGAAAAAATAAAAACAAAATCCCAGAAAAAATGAAAAAAACCCAGAAATCATAAAAATAAAAACAAAATCGAATAATAAAAAAACCCAGAAATCGATTAAAATAAAAACAAAAACAAAAAAAATTGAAATCGAAAAAACCCAGAAAAAATCGAAAATCAAAATCAAAATAAGACAACGAAAGTAAAAATCGAAACACAAAAATCAAAATCGAAAAAAAAGAAAAACAAAAATCAAAATCAAAAAACAAAATCGAAAAAATAAAAACAAAATCCCAGAAAAAAAATGAAAAAAACCCAGAAAAAAACCTAGAAATCATAAAAATAAAAACAAAAACGAACAAATCAAAAACCCAGAAATCAATTAAAATAAAACAAAAACGAAAAAAAAATTAAAATTGATATCGAAAAAACCCAGAAAAAATCGAAAATCAAAATCGAAAAACAAAATTCAAAAATCAAAAATCAAAAATCAAAATCAGAAAACAAAAACCCAGAAATTGAGGGAGGAGGAGACGTGTTTTTGGTGCTCTCCGTGGAGGTGTTGCATGTGCTCGCCGTGGTGGTCTTCGTGGTGAGCTTGAAGGAGAAGGAGACGCGGTAGTTTTAGGAGAATGAAGAAAGGGAAGGAGGAGATGAGAAAGGGCGAAGGAGGAGATGAGAAAGACTGATGAGAAAGGGCGAAGGAGGAATGAGAAAGGGCGAAGGAGGAGATGAGAAGAGGAGAGAGAAAGAGTAGGAAAGAAGAGGAGGGGAGAAGCGGCGAGAATAATAGGGTTTGGTATTAATATGGCCGAATTTTTTTTTTTTTTTTTTTTTTTTAAGTTTAAGCGGTTTTCTTTAAATTAAGGAGCGGTTCAATTGGCACCGGTTCAAACCGGTGCCCTTTTAGTTTTTGGCACCGGTTTGGTCTAAACCGGTGCCTTTTATATTTGTGTAAAATGGCGCCCAAATTTGGGCCGGTTTAGGGCACCGGTTTGGCCTGAACCGGTGCCTTTATGGGGGTGCCTTATTGTATTTTTCTACTAGTGAAGTTTGAAAATAAAAGTTCAGTTTTCACGTTTTTCTTTTTCGGGAGAAAGTCGGTACCCTCCACTCATCTCATGACAAAAATGACGAAAAATTTTTGCTTTCTCGGTTGGTTGTGTCTGCACACACACCATATACACACACATCCACAAGCTATATACATGTCATGTCGTGTCAAGTCAAACTTGGTCAAGTCAGTTGGTCAAGTCAATCATAGTCTATACAAGTCCCTTGGGAAATTTTATTTTTCATGTCTCAATTACAGCCTACGTCCGGGGACAAGCGGACCATCTATAGTCCACTTCAGGGGACAAGCGGACCATTTACAGCCCACGTTCGGGGACAAGCGGACCATTTACAGCCCACGTCTGGGGACAAGCGGACCATCTACAGCCCGCGTTCGTTCGGGGATAAGCAAACCATCTACAACCCACGTTCGGGGATAAGCTAACCATCTACAGCCCATGTTCGGGGACAAGAAAACCATTATTATTTTAGTGATCATCTCCCATGCAAAGATGATTCATGGCGCAAGGTTCTCGATACACAGAGACTTACAATCTCATCATCAAACAAGTCTTTCCTCAAGCATGGAAAGTGTCATCCGGTGGATTTCTCCAAGCATAAAAAGCTGCCAAAATCATCTTTCAACTTTCCTCAAGCATGGAAAGTATTATCCGGTGGATTTCTTCAAGCATAGAAAACCGCCAAATTCATATGTCGACTTTCCTCAAGCATGGAAAGTATCATCCGGTAGATTTGTTCAAGCATAGAAACTACCAAACTTGTCAGTCGACTTTCCTCAGGAATGGAAAGCATTTCAATAAACGTCATCCAGAGGATTCCTTCAAGCATAGGAAGCTACCAAACTCATTTATCACTGATGCACTGGTGTTAGAGAAATAGTATATCCCTTTACTCTTTTATTTGTGGAACTAACACTTTTCTACAGGCGTCGGCGTATACAGAGTGATTTAGGATCATTGAACGTCTCAAATCATTCTCTGTCCCTATCGACTACTTTGACTATCGTTTTCTAAGCTGACGTTTCTACAAACTCAATCAAAGTGGGGGATTCTGTAGACACCTAAAAATGTCTCCCCAAAACCAAACCCGATGATGAACAACCTTTCATTGCCATTATTGATCGGGTTGAGTATTTAATCTTTGGAGTTCTTAAATCCATGTTCAATCTAATACATTTCATAAATCAATCCATTTCCTAGCTCATTTCCCTAAACCATAGCTTGTTTTCCTCTTTTGGTGTCCACATCACAAAACCAAGATAAACTGATTTTTTTGCCTAATAATTTTGATCCAATTATTAATTAGTTGGATAGGACTTGGAATAAGCTTTCCAACCATATATCATAAGCCCAATTCCGATTTAAAACGAAGAAAATATGAGCAAAACACTAAACTCGACCAAAAATCGACACCCTTCTACTAAAACGGCCATAAATATACAAATGATTTTGACCTAATTTTATTTGGGTTGGAAATTTTACTTTATAATCTTTCCAATAATATATTATATGCCTTATTCCGAGTTACGGATCAAAAGTTATGATAATTTTAAAAACGCGTAAAAAACTTTAATTAACGCAGATTAGCTTAAATTGTCGCGTCGCGGGAGATGATTACATGGCACGGGGGCCTGGTACCGTGACACGGGAATTTTCACCGTGTCATGGTGCTTTCCCGTGTATTTCCCGCGTTTCTTTCCCACACTCTTAAGAATCTGGACGCAAAAACTCTACCGTGTCACGGGAAAAAGTGTTGCGCCACGGGAAGTATTTCCGCGTCACAGCATATTTTCCCGTGTCACGGTGCACATACTGTGACACAGGGCTGTTCCATGTTTTTTCCTCGTAAATTCTTAACGCGCTTTTATCTTCTGCAGGTTAATTCTTTCCCGCGACAAATCAAATGTTCTTGCGTCACACTAAGGTGTACCGTGTCACGGCACATTTTGCCGTGTCGCTGCATTATTTTTTAGGGTTTTTATCTGTTTAGGTTCCATGTGTTCCTTATGCTTATTTTCCCTATAATTAGCCCCCTCCTTTCTACAGTTTGGGGCATCAAATCCTTCTCTATTTCTCTCTTTTACACCAAAAATCATTCTCTTCTCTCACTCCCTCATATTCTAAGCCTAAAACCTTTTTTTCTAATTACACCATTCTTCCCTTAAGCACTCCAAGGAGTCCATACTCGACCTGAGCATCCGTCCTTAAACCAAAGTGTGAAAGGCACAAATAATTGAGGGTTTGGACTAAATCAACTCTACCTTTATTTAATTTAATTTTCATTTGATTTATATTTTTTTATTGAATTTACTAACAATTTATTCATGATGTAGCAATTTAAGGGGAACGAGCGGAATGTGAGTAATTAATTAATTTAATTACTTATTTTATTTTTATATTGCTAGTATAATGATTAGGGTTATTATTATTATTTGAGTTAACTAACATTATTATTGTTAAATTGCTTCCAATGTTAATTTTTATTCTATTATTGTTATTATGATCACCATATAGCATGTAAAAGGGAATATGTAATTGAAAATCACGCCTAATAAGATAACTTGGACAACCGGTTTAGGTTCCTTTTTAATCTTGTTATTTAATCAAGTGATCACAAATATTTTAGAATTATGTGTTGCATTAATATTCAACTAATTTAACATAATAATAGTTTGGAGCAAATTGAATATTTTGTTTGCATGCCTTTGAGATCGCAAGAATCACTTTTCACTATAAGAATCGAGTAGAGGCCAATATGAGTGAATGTGAATCCATTTCTCATTTTGTACCATCATCCCCAGTCCTCCTTTCGTGGTTCCGAACCATATGGAGTTAGTAATCTCATGGATTTTGAATGGGGTGTAACCTTCACGGGTCAATCTATCGTTGTTGCCTTTCGTTGTCCCTTTCTCGTGGTTTCCATATAATGATCCGTGAACGGTTTACAAGTTCCTTAAAAACTTGTTGGCGGCTCCCAACTTTATTTGTCCCTAATCGTATACATCAATTCTCACTTCCTATGAGTGCCAAGCCTATTCACACAAGCTTTAACGTAGGCACACTTCGAACGACGCCTACAAATGTTCACACACTAAATTCAACTTATAAGCATATGTTGAATGACCCGTTCACACACTAAATTACAAATAATGTCATTTTTTTGAGAAAAATTACAACTTACAAAAGTTCAGTTGTAACTCCTATCTCCAATTGCCAACCACCTTCTATGAAGGGTGCTGATAAGTGACTTTTCTATCACTTTTAGGGGTGTTTATTGAGTAGTTTTCCGGCTTATTTTCAAATAATTTAGATCATTTTATCCTTTATTTCTATTATATGCTTATTCCTGTCTTTGATCTTTATTCTAAGTATTTTTGTAGTTTTTAATAGTTTTTAGTTTATTTTTGTATTTTCTTTTATAATTCTTAATTTATAATGTTCTTAGTCTAGGTTATTGTTAATATTTTTCTTCTTGGTTTCCTCCTTTTATTTTCTTTTATTTTCAAGTTTGTGTTCATTATTTTATTTTATTTAATTTAATTTCATTTGAATTTATTTTATCTTTGAGTTATTTTTTATTTATTTTACTTTATTTTAATCTTTATTTTATTTTATTATATTATGTACTACCCTCTAATGAGTGACATTTATGTCACTCTTAGGGAGTAGTGTTAGAGTTACTTTCGTGTTTATTTTCTATTATTTTCCATTTTATTCTCTTGTTTACTTATTATTAAAATTTCTTTTTATTTTCGTTATCTTGGCATGTTTTAGCTCTTTTTATGATTTTATTAGTTTTAAAGTTTATTTTGTTATTTTATTTTATTTTATTGGCTTGTATAATTTTATTTATTTTTGCTTGTTTTAGTTATATTTCTCTTATTTTCTATTTTACTTTATTTATTTCTATTTAATTTAATTTAATTTAATTCAATTTTATATTTTACCCGATTCTTCCTTGTGTACATTTGGTTTTGTAGGATTGTGTTCGGAGGTCCAAGGTTCGAGTCAAATTTGCAATGCCCCTCGCTCCACAATACTTGCTGGTCATGCTGCTTTCCCTTATCCTACACCACTCTCTCCCTCTCAAATCTTTCTTAACCTCCACCACACCAAATCCATACAACTCCCATGCTCCTCCCTTGCTCCCTCTTCTCACTTAAACACAACTAGCAGCCACGCTGCTGCCAGCATACAAACCCAACGAAACAGCCCAAATCAGCCCCTAAGAGCACTCACAGCTCCAATTAACCACCTCAAACCGCCACCGTTGCTCCCAGCCAATAACCACCACTGGATCTCTGCCAATCTACAGCTCGCACAACCACCAAAACACCACGCACACAAGACCACAACACTCTGCGCGCTTCACCTCCAATTAACTACCTCACACCCCGCAACTAACAGCCCATTTCCCCTGTTCACACCACTGTCAAATAACAACACAAAAACCAACTCCCAGCCACCGCAATCACCTCGCCACCTCCTTTCCCTGCACTCCCTTACTCCAACAAGTCGACTCACAAAAGCCACTGTTCCAGCCATGAACAGAGCAGCCCGCAACCCAAAGCAGCAGGCTCCAATTAGCCCCAGTTTTATTCAATTTCTCTCTTGGGACAAAAGGAAAGCTTAAACCCATAAGAGATGTCAGACTCATTATTTTGCTTAGCAAACCCATACAGAGCGGGTTGTCTATATTACGATAGGGCTTTTCATCGGTCCAAGACCGGACCGGACCGGAGACCGAAAATTAGAATTTAAAGAACCGAAGACCGGACCGATTAAGTTAGGACCGAACCCGGACCGGACCGAAAGAATCGGTCACAAACCCGGACCGGACCGCTTTGGACCAATTTAAGAATTTTTTAAAAAAGAATACTAAATTTTTTATAAAGTTTAGGAAAGCACAAAAAAAGTATTGGAAAAACTATATTGTAACGTCATTTTTACGTCTCTTTTTGTATGTTTAGTGCAAAAAAGCAAAGTTTTCTAAGCTTATTAAGGATAATTTTAACCATTTTTTAAGGTTTCACACATGTTTTTAATAAAAAAAATCGGTCTGGTCGAAAACCGGTTTTTATAGGGCTTTGGACCGGACCGAACGAAGACTGAAAAATGAATTTCAAGACCCGAAGACCAGACCGATTAATTCGGTTAGGGGTGGTCCGGTCCATTTTTTCGGCCCGGACCGATTTATGAAAACCCCTATATTACGAAGCAGCCTGTCCCGTGCGCCCACTAACTTCCTTCCCAAAGTTTGCTAGTCAAGGCTAACCCCAAGTACTGCTTCTAGCAAGAATGGCAACGAAAGCTAAGTAAGTGAGAAAGTATGTAAGAACAAAAGAGAGTAAGCTAAGGAACTTGTATTGCTTGAGAGTGAGTGTTTACAAAATGCTTGGATACCTTGCAAAATGAGGGGGAAGGTCTTATTTATAGGCCTCCCAAGTAACTAGAATGTTCTACTCTAGAACCTTCTAACCTCCTCAAATGGAGGGTCCTAGAAGCTTACTTCTCTAGAGGTTTCTACACGATTCTAAGTTACAACTCTTATGTACATCATTCCGGAGTATTCTATACTACTCTAGAGTTTACAAGTATGTACAAGAGCAACCTAGAAACTTCTAGAAGCTTTCGGACGCATCCCAAGACCTCTAGTGCATTCTGGAATGTTCCGGATCTCTCCTTGAAAATCTGGCTGCACCATTCTGTTCCTTGGGTCAAAAAACGGTGGATCACCAAGTTTGGGCTCATTTGGGTTCCATTTGGTCCCCCAAATGACCCATTATTGTGTTAATGTCAATGCGCTGTTCACTAGTATTTCACCAAGGGTGTTAAATAAAGCTCTTTAGGAGGAAGGTGCTTACCAGCACCCATGGGCATCTCCCTTTGCCTAAGTTGCTGCCTACCGCCCATACGACCGCATTGACGCTATCAAGGGTGTGGGACATTAGTCATGACAGGCCGCTCCTCTTTTATTCAGTTTCTCCAATTTAAGGCAGAATGCAAGAGCGGTCGCTCCGATGGGTGTGCGCGGACGCTCCTACGGGTCAATAGAACTCACGTGATTTTCTCGTGGATCCTTAAGCATTTCGAAATCCAACGGCAGCGATTAACTTACTCAAATCAACGGGTGAGATTGAAGATGATGGTATTTGAATTGGTGATTATGGTCGATGATGATGATGATGCGTGAAAGATGATGAAGAGATTATGAATTCGTGGGGGTTCTGATTGTTTTTGGGGGGATTTTGGTTTATTTTCCTTTTTTTATTTTATTTTATTTTTAATTTATTTCTTTTTCTATTTTCCTTTCCTTTTCTTTATTTTCTTTTATTTTAATTTGTAATTTAATTAATTTGATGAGTTTTATTTCTTTTTATTTTCTTTTATTTTAGCTTGTAATATAAATACCATTGGTAGTGGCGGATCCAGGATATTATGGGTGCTGGGTCACCGACTCACTTTCAGCAATCGACCGCATACAAATCAATAATTAATGCATATATATTCTAAAATTAAAGCTAATAAAAAATAAATCACTCCAAAAGCATCAAATATCTCGTGGGAGAGGAGTAAGATTTGTGACGGATAATGACAAATCACCGATAAAATTACCAAAATTATTTAGAAAGATGAGCTTTAACAAGTTATCTAATGAGAAGTATGAAGGTAAGATATGAGAGATGAAATTAACAAATAAAAAATATAATGTCAATAAGTTAACTAGTGAGAACTAAGAATATGTGTTCAAAAATATATATTGCATATATAATATTTGCATGTTAATTAATGAGGATTTGAGGCTTTAAGGGATGAAGTTAATTAATAAATAAATTTAAATTATCTTTGACAAAGTTATTAAAACCATGATTAATTGTATTTTGACAAAATATATATTACACTATCATAGTAGTATTATGTCTCCACCAAAAACAAAGAAAGAATGAAGAAAGTAAAAAAAAAAAACAAAAATATAATGAAATTGCTTGCTCATGGGTATCGAACTCATGACCTCCTTACAAAATTGTGAGGCCGTAACCACTAGGCTATTAAGCACTTATGGTTATTTAATGTATTGTTTAATAATAAAAACTCTGTTTTCTTTTTGTCAAAAAAAAAAACCTATTTTTTTGCTGGGTCACTTGACCCGCCGTGCCCAAGGGTGGCTCCACCACTTCCCTTTGGGATTTAATACTCTTTGAACAATTATTCACCTAGTTTAAGATTAGTTTTAGGCTCTTTTATTTTCTCTCTCTTAGGGTTAGATTAGGAGTTTCTCTCTCTAATTTAGGAGTAGTTTTAGATAGAGAAAGATTGGATTTTTCATAGAGGTTTTGAGAGATTGAAGAAGCAACTATGTGGAATCTTCTCTCGTCTATTCAATGAGACTTTCTAACTTTCTCTCATCATTATTGTTTTCATTTATTTCTTGTTTTTTTTTATTTGCTTATTGATTAGTGTAGACACCTAAATGTGTCTCCCCAAAAGCGAAAACCAGTGATGAATATCTTTCATGTCATTGATTATTGAACGAAGTGAAAGTGTGAAAAGTCTAATGATGCGGTTATTTTTAATAAAAATATTTCTTTCTATTTTCGAAAATATTCCTTTTCCTACCCTATTTATGAAAAATGTCTAGTCCAATTTAATTTGGTCCATGATAAGGGTCCAATAATAGTGTAGTTGGATGGGTGTTGAAAAGACCTTTCCAACAATATATTATACGCCAATTCCAATGAATAATAAGGAAGTTATGGCCAAAATACTAAAATGAGAAAACCGTATTTTACCTACGGTCCAATGATCATGTGGTGGGTCCAAAGGTTTATACCCTTTCCTAAAATAATTAGGATTTATTAGAAGCTTTTATAAGTTTCTAAATGTTTATAATTATCCTATTTCTGAAAAGATAAGATCAAAGAATTCAAAATTGAATAAAATTTTGTCTGTTTGAGAGTCCTTATTATGTGCGAAATCAAAGATGATCAAATATTATTTTCGTGCCACATATTTTGTTTATCCAAATCACATATGGTTGGATAGATCTTAAAATTATCTTTTCAATGATATACTATAATATTAATTCCGAGCTATAACGAAAAAGATATGAAAGAAATAAAAAACTTTATCCAAAACTGACACCGTCCCACTATTTCGGCCATATCTTTTTATCTACAAAATTTTTTTAATTTGATTCCAAGGAAAGTTGACTTCAAGAGCTTTCTAAGGACATATTATATACCTTATTTGGACTTCTAGATCAAAAGTTATGATAAAAACAAAATCTGGAAAAACGGTTGGTTGTCGAGTTTTATTTCATTTTGAATTCATATTCTTTTCTATTCTTTCGACCCTCTTTTTTCCTTATAAATAAAGGTCATATAACCCCTTTTTCAATCATAAACATTCATCAACGATCACCAATCATCTCTCTTCTTTCTCTACGCTAAAGCTTATTCTCTCTCTGTTATTTTTCTAAGCCTAGCCCTTTTCAAAATACAACATCCCGCATTCACAAGTCCTAGACACACCTAGCAAATCTCAACATTGCCTTCGCCCTAGATGTGAAAGGTTGATAATTTCAGAGGGTTTGGTCCCAAATATCTATTTCAATTATTTAATTTAATTGTTTGATTTAATATTTCATTGAAGTTACTAACGCGTGTATTTTGTTATTAAAAAGAGATACGAGACATCCAAGTATGTAATTACTTTATAGAAAGCACGCTTAAATTATCTCAATTCCTAATATCATGTTAGGATGTCTTTATGATTCCTAGTATCATGTTTAGGGTATTAGCTAATATTTCTAATATCATGCATGTATCTGTGGTGCTTTCTATTTTTTCTATCATGTTAGTATCATGTTAGGGATAAATCTTTGATCTTTAATGTTTAGTGACATGTTAGGATTTGTTATTAATTTTGTTAGTATCATGCCTAGGATCTTTCTAATATTATTATGCTTTGATGATATTGAGAATATTATGATGATGATTATTGTCAATATATTATTGTTGCTTGATGTAATATTATTGTTATTGCTTGATCACGCCTTTTATGCATGATTAAAGGGAATTTGTACTTTTAATCACGCTGAATAAGATAATTAATAATCCTGTTTAGGCTAATGCGATTATAATTAAAGTGATCGCCAATAATAGATTTGTTTGTGAATTAGTTTTCACCTAACATAGATAAACGGGTTTGGATTTCCCTATTGATTGTATGTTAGTCAGAAAGCGCTTAATAAGATAATTAATAGTCTTGTTTACGCTAATATGATTATAATGCAAGTGATCGCCAATAATAGATTTGTTTGTGCATTAATATTCAACCAACATACATAAACAGGTTTAGGATTAACCTATTGGTTGTATGTTAGTCATAAAGTGCACATGAATATGAGAAGTATAAAGTAGAGGCCAATTTTAGGGCGGGTTCTTTGTCTTTTAGATTGGATTCGTATCTTCATCTCCGAATACCCAGTCATAGTTCCAGACCACGACGGAGTTAGCAATTTCTTGATCATGAAGGGGTGTAACCTTCACCATGTGAACGGTTTACAAGTTCCTATAAGTTGTTGGCTACTATTTTACTCTAGCTTCCTTCCCTTTAGATGCTACCATGCTCAAGTGTATGATCATAGTGAGGCTCAAGTGTGGGATACTTGAAATATTCCCTACAATTTTTTGGTGACTCCGCTTGGGAGGGTTTCTATTTTAATTCCTAAAATTTATTTTGCCAATAATTTAGAATGAGTCGATGAGACTCATAAAGTTCTAAGTATTCATGTGGGTAATTTTGATTGACATTATTGACATATGCATAAAAAAGGTCCGCATTAGATAGACCATCCGTAATGCGTCAAAAACATTGGATTTTTACACGTAGGAAATTTGGGAAATATCATTCACAACAAGGATAGAAAAAACGCCACGAAAAATTGGAAAATTCAAAGAACATAAAGATGAGAAAACAGAGCTAGTGCCATGCGATGGATCTGTCGCTGTGCGACAGAAATGTTGTTTGGCGACATACCTATCTTCTAGTGACAGGAAATGTTGTCTTGCGCCATGTTCTTCTAATACCAAGCCAGAAATCTACCTTCTTTGTTTCGATCAATTCTAGTACTGTTCGCTCGATTCTACTTCTTGATTGAGTTTTTCTCACTTTTTTGAACCCATATGTGTTCTACATATGGCCATAACCCTCTGGAATTCACGCTCCATCTACCCAATCGAACGCTCATGGCAATGATAGGTACATCCGAGTTTGTTGAATTCACCAAACCGTGGAAGCGTGTTTAACTCGCGGGGTCCCATCCACACGCGCCAACCCTTCCAAAGGTAAGGCTTCCGCGCGGTGCATCCGGACTCATAACCGTGGACCCTTTTTTACTAACCCTTAACCTTGAACTTTAGAGAACTATAGCCATGGTTAGGTTGCAAACGCATTGCATTATATAAATATGTCTAAAATCGAGTCATAGTTCCTTTGAGTCAACCCGGATTTTTATTCCCGTATACTGCACAAAAGTCAACTTGTTTTGGTCATAGCCGGAGTTCTAGAAAGAATTACAAGTTGTACAACTTATGGATCTGTAGCCCTGAAATTTATCTTTAATTTGGCGTTAGTTTTGTCCCTATCAGAGTCACAAATAAAAAATTATGACTAAAATACTACAGCCTGCCCAGTTTAGTGCACATACGAGATGTCTTAACTTAGTCTTTGTTTGAGTCTAGTCACATAGTTAGTCACTGGTCATGACACGAGTATTGAACATATCACTTACAATCACAAGTATTCACACACTTTATACAACTCTTTTCACACCATGACCATGTCTTAAGTTCATGCATGAGTCGCTTTTTCCGTCATTTGAGTTGGGGGTCCACTTTATTCCTAATTTTCCATGCATACATCACACTTTCCTTCTTAAAGACTTTCTACATTCACATTCCTTCATCTTACATGCTTCCTTCATACATCATTCACGTCACTACACAATTTGACCATCTATTCATGTTGATTCGAGTTTGAGTCATGTGATTAACAAACAAAAAAAAGGGTAATGATGAAACAAATGCACGACGCAAGCTTTCCACCAACATTTCATGCTTTATTCTTCTTTTTTTCAAACCCTTCCCCAATAAGTCTAGCATAGGCACCTTCTTATTTTCCATAGATTTATTTTGTAGGTTTTTTTCCTTTTCCTTTTTAATAAAATGAGCAATTACTTTCTTGCATATGATCATTACATTACATTAAAAAAAAGGGTTGGACTAAGCATAAGGTATACTAATGATTTGAGGCACCTCTTGTACCAATATCATATCATCTTTACCTTTCAAATATATAATCCTTTCTTGATAAAACACTCCGAGCCTTGTTTGACTATAGACCTTTCTTTTTTTAACCCACATCTACCTAACCTTGGGATGGGATGGTGTGCACCTTATGCAAATTTCTAAATACAAAAGCTTAAGTGATTTCAAAAGATTAAAATAGCAAAAGGCAATAACGATATAAAAGTGTACAAAAGGGCAAGTGTTCCAATGTCATTGACATGAATATGTCTTTGATATGAACACTACTCAGATTGCGTCTCTTATCAAGTGCTCAGTACCGTCCCAAGAAACATGAATGTCAAGTGAGTGATAGATCGCATGATCGAGAATGCCTTAACTTATCAAAATAAAAAAAAATGCAAAAGCATAAAAGAAAAAAGAGAGAAAGCAAAATATAAAAGAAAAAAAGTTTAAAAGTGAGAAACCTTAAGCATACAAATACAAAGATTCAAAAGCAAGGTTGCACACCTTGGAGGCTTATCAAGGGCCTTGAGCCTTTATCCCCTTATTCTTCAACCTTTAGCCTAACCATGTTACAAACCTTAAAAGACCTCTTTGTGGTATACACACACTTGTGAGAGGTTCGACTAGAGCTACGTTCGGCCTGATTCCTAACGAATACATAGGCAACCTCACATCGAGGTGCGGCCGTAATAAAAAATACATTCATAATTACATTCACACATGATCATATCAAGGGATCTCCTATGCTCATCATATCCATTTAGAGCTAGTCTTGGGGGCTTGATCCCTACATCATTAGCTTACCTAGCCTAAGAGTCACCACTATTTGACTCTTTTCAAAATAATTTTCCATACACTTAGCCTTTGCAGCTTAGAATTAGTGTCACTTACACACACATTATGTTGGGTTTTGGTGAGTCCGACCACCCGCGGAAAGAAACCCAACCCAAAACAAAACTCATAATAATTATAACCATAATGCATAATTAAAATAAACACAAGACTAAGTAAGAGATTATTACCTTTGTAGCATGCTTCGCTCACTTAATTGAGCTCTTACTTAGAAAGCCCCTTAGCCATGCTCACACGGGGAATTCCTACAAAGTCCAACTGCAACGCGAGCACCGAACTCGATCTATTGCCTTGGAGTTAGCAAGGCCTGACCTAAACCCGAGTAATTTGTGTTAAAAGGTTTTCACATTCTAATGCCTATTTCAGCAGTTACTCAAGTGAAAAATCCTAAGGCATGCCTTGGGTATTTATAGGGAAAGTTTTCTTGTGAATTCCACTAATTTTTCAATGTGGGACTTTTTCACAAAAAGATCCCACATGGAAAAATTGATAAATTCAATCCTTAGTTAAATAAACCAAGGAATAACTAATTAATAAGTGTCACATGGTTAGGTGAGGACCACTTCTTCACTTGCTCCCCAAGGTAACTCACATGCATTGTGAGCTAACCACGTGTCACCTAACCTTGAGCCTCAAATTAGGTTTGGTTGGGCCACTACTTTTTTGACCCGTATTCATGACCCTTCACCCAGGTCCACGGCCCATGCCATGTGTCGCTGCCACCATGGCGCGCTGCCAAAGTGGCACGTTGCCAACGTGGTACGCTGCCACTTGGTGGCAGTTGCCAATGTTGTTTCTGCCACTTGGCGGCTGCCGACGTGGCTGCTACCACGTGTGCTTCCATGTGCGCTGCCACGTGGTACGCTCCTATTTGGTGCGCTTCACTAGCCTTTTGCGTGGCTAGGGTTTTAATTGGTACTTGAAGCATTTTCCCGTCTCGCCAATTCCTAAATTTTGGCTTGACTTTCGACGCTCGAATTCGTCACTCCAAGCTCGAATTTCCAACGTCTAAATTTTAATTACTCGGGCGACTCATTAATTCCTTCAGAAATAGTTCGTCGCATCGGGTCGTTAGTTGCTTTGGTGTGACCTGAAGGGTTCAGTCAAGATTAAGTTATAATATTAATTATACATTACTAAAACTGATTGGAAGCGGCCTCCACCCAGGTATTCCGATCACTTGACCTCACTGAATAATTAGCTTTTTAATAATTCTGAACCCTCTATTGGAATAATACACTTGTTCGAAGGACACCATTTCTTTCGATCTCTCACTTGTCCTTCCGAACAAGTGTGCTTTTAGTGTATATCCTTTTTCCTATGTCACTTAATGTCTCTTGATGAACTATAAGGTAAGCTTTATTCGTCATCCTTATTATATCTAGAAGTGTTTCTCGATCCCAAGTCCGACTGTCAATAAACAGATGATTTCAAAAATCCATCCGAGCACGGCCATGCATTTTACAGTCTCGCTCTTCAAGAGGCCTTGTAAACAACAAAGACATCTTCCCTATTTTTAGTAGGGGGACATTCCCAGCCTTGTAATGTAGCTCCTCTTACTGAGGGAACCTAGCGGCCCGAGTGTTGCTGTTATAATCCCCTTTTACGGCAGACGTTTGACAACATCAAAGCGGAATAGTACTCAAACAAGAAAGCTCACAATACTCATGGTCGAGGAAATAGGTTCCGATAGCCATAATGAGAAGTATACTTATGACGATTTTAATTCTCTTAAAGTATCCTCATAACAGATCTATCAGTATGGTTCTAAACAATACCTATACAAATGATTTATGACAATCATGTCCTTGTAGTACAAGAATCATTGTTATAAATCAAACTACACACTAATCTCAAGTGGTCATTAATTGTCCATCGTTTAAATGACCTTGATTATGGATAATTGTTTATTATAATATTCAATGTTCACTTAATAGGTGTTTCCTTATCAAGACTGGTCTTGATATCCTATTTTAAATATTTTCAGAATCGAATGGACTAATTATTTAATCCTAAACCATAATTAAATAGAAAACGGAGTGATAAAATTGCAAGAAATTTTAAATTACTCCAAAACTTAAATGGTTCATCTTATGATAAATGGTTTTTCCAAATGTTGTAAGAGTAACACTCTTTTTAAAACATCTATATAAATTACACCCATATCTAATATTCTTGATTTCTGTCGTTCAATTGTGAATGTTGTCGTTCACTTATTGCATAGGTTTAGCTATAATTACTTTGCTAATCTTAGCATCTTCATTACTGATCACTTTCATAATAAGATGATAAAATTTTAGAGTGCCATTGATTATTTGTGATATAGGATTTATTGTCCAAGTGATGGCTCCCACTCATATTCATGATTGAGATCTTCAACTTGACAACCTACAATCATTAACCTTCAACAATGAACTTTCCATAGAACATCTTCCTTATTATTTCCTTTAAGACAACAATATTCTCAACATATATTTTAGTAGGCTTCCTAATGATTCTTTTCTTGATTTCACTCCAAACGACTCACAATGATTTGGGATACCCTAATCACTTGTGATCATGGAAATTTACTTTAAATTCCCGCACATTACACATGGATGCACGTCCATGTTACCATTCTTAAGCCACGACTCATTATTAGCTCGTGCTTATAAACGGCTTTCTTGTTAAGGATCTAATCCTTGTTAAGGTTTTTGCTTGCAACATCAATTCTCAAATTGTATTTGTTTCCACAATTTATGAACTCATCCTGTTACTTATACAAGGACTTTGGATGTTCTTGGCCATAATCTAATGATCTATTACATAGATTCGGGTTGGTTGGTACTATATACATACTTCACATGCTCTAAGAAAGTAAGTCGTGTGACAATTCCATATCGTAGAGTACATGATGGATTTAATTGTAGAATGATATTTAATCTTTTTCCATCCACATTAAATTTTAGCTCATCTAGTTTCACCGAGTCTTGCTAAACTATTTGCTGTGTGATATGGGTTGAAAGTCTTTACTAGAGTCTTTCTTGTTTGACTTAGTATTTATCCTAGCTCATAAATAGTTCAAACATTTACTTAGTTTTATACATAAGGGTCAAAAGTCATTCAAAGTCCTTCAATTTATGTTTAACATGGTAAATTCCTTTACACGTTCAGACATTAAGTCTATACAATAGATATTAATACCCAATATGTACTAAGTAACGTCTTTTGATTGGTCCATTGTCGAAAATACTTTCAAATCTAAGCATTTGATAGTTAATTTTCAAATGAGTTCGTAAACTTCTTGTTGGACCCTACAAGAGTGACTCTTGCTCCCACTAAACTTCTTATTCATAAGAATTTCTATGTTTGTTCATAAGTTAATCCTATTATTAACTTTATGAGAAAAAACGTTCCAATTCCTTTATGCAATGCTTTCTTCAATCCCATAATGGATTTCTTGAGCTTGCTTTCAAATGTAGCATTATTTAGATTTTCAAAACCCTTAGAATATTTTCATAGCCACTTCCAAAATCCTATTTTAGGAAGGCAGTTTTGGTATCTATTTAGTCATATTTTATATGTACAATTTTGCTAGAATAACCATGAAAAGATTTGAGCATTCCGATTGGTGAATATTATTTATTAAATTCAATTCCGTGAATTTAATTATATCTTTTTCAACCAATCTAGCTATGTATGCATATACATTTCCACATTTGTTAGTTTTCTCCTTGAAATCTTATTTGCGATCGATGGGTCTTTCATCCCTTATGCAAATTAATCAAGTTTTAAACATGATATTCAAACATAGAGTTTATTTTGGATCTTATGGCCTCTAACCATTATTTGGAATTTTGATTTGTCGTAGCTATCTTACAAGGCATTATTCCCTTACTATCTAATAGTAAATAGTATGTTTGTATGTCTTAGGTTTATTTCTAACTTAATATTTTCTATAGGATTCAATCTAATCCTTTGGTGAATTCTATACCTATACGGGGTTATTGCATCAAACACTGAGTTTCAAGGCGCTTCCAAAGCCCTTTAATTATCTAGATCTTACTCCAACTTTTCAAAAGTTTTGTGAGTAATGATTTCTCTTTTAAAACACTTGTAAAATCCTGTTGAGTATTCTTGATCAAGTATTCTTACGAAGCCCTTTTAAGGTCTTGTAAGATTCTCAATTCTAAATTGTTGCTAATCTCGATGGTCATCGAGTTCATTTTCTCCCCACTTGTCGTTTTGATAATGTATTACTTTCTAGAAATACACCACTTAAAGAAACAAACATTATGTTCTCATTTAGGTTGTGGAAGTTGTGCTCGTAGTTTCACTTGAAAGATTACAAAGATACATGTATATTATCTTTGGGAAAAAGTTCGTTGTGAAACAAACAGTTAGCTCCCACTTGATCTATCTTAGCCTTTAATGAGCGATTAAGCTCCCACTAAACCACCTAGCTCTTTCTAAGCCGGTGAGGTCCCACTGAGTCAATTAGCTCTTGCTAAGCCGGTGAGCTCCCAATGAGTCACTTAGCTCCCGCTCAGCCACTGAACTCTCATTGTGGCTAAAAGTTTTATACATATACTTGAAAAGATATTTAGAAGATAATTCTTTCCATAACTGAATATGGTGTCCTTTCTTAGCTCTGAAATTTTGTTTAGTGTAACATTAGTCCTTTGTGCAAATCTGTAAGAACTTTATAGAAAGGGGTGTAATCCATCAGTGTTCGAATCATTTTTTTAAATGGCATCGAGGTCTCCGTGAAGACAAACTATGTTCTATGTGGAGTTATTTATGAAAATTTAAATTTAATAACTTTGTGATGGTTATGCTTGGCTTAAGGAAACATCGCTCGATCTAATCTAGACGTTTTGATATCTTGCCAAGTGGATTCTGTACTTCATTGAAATCTTGAACTATTTAAGGTCAAGTTTGTTCACATTTGATGCATATTGTCACATTCTTTCAAATTCTTGCTGAGACGTTGAATTAATTGAATCCTCTTTAGCTTTCGGAGTCAATTCTCTATACCAAGAATAATAGCTTGTTGGTTTTCAACAAGTAAGACTTGCTTGTCTTAGAACGATTCCGAATCGATAAACTATTAAGAGCCTATATAGTCTTGAGTACAGTCTTGTTAATGTGACATTGCTAAAGATGTCCGGAACACAAATCATGCCTATGATTTGAACTTTGTGAGTTTTTATGTTAGGGAAATGTATGTTTATAATAAAGCATTCTTGACTTATGGTTTAAACAACCATTCATTCAAATAAATTTGCAACTATTGCTCTTTACTTTGAATGTGAGTCTTTCCATGTGTTAACGGATGCTTATTTTGGAACACAATAACCATTTATTTGTTACAGCCTTAGCTTAAAAGGTCTTTAAACAAAGCATACTATCTTACAACTGATGTAGCACCACTTGCTACATTCTAAGCTTGTAAGTCAATAACTTAGCTTATCTTCAATCGTTTGAGGTCACTTTCAAAGTGAAACACTTAAGCAGTATTTGATACTTGTGAAAATAATTACTTGCTAAGTTAATTAGAATATCATGAAATATTTAGCAGAAATGTAATCGTATTCCTTTTCTTTGTTCCTCGTTTCCTATAATTCTTATCATACTTTATCTCATAATCTTTCCGAATCATTTCTTTAAGAGTCTTTGACTTTTATAATTTGTTAGGCATAATTAAGCATCCAATGCGCCGCATAACAAAGATCCATGTTTTCCTTTAATTCGTAATTGAATTAATACATCAATGAGTTGTACTCACCAGCGTATAAAGCGAAAATATATGTTGGTTGTCAAGCATTGACAATTTTTGAGCTTCTAACTCAATACTTCATGTTTATCAAAACTACCTAGTATTTTGAATACATGATGTCCAACCGTCCTTTCGGACTTATGAGAGTCATTTATCAGAATTTTATTTTTAGAATTGCCTTTCCTTTCTTTGGGAACCATTTTTTAAAGATTTCCTTTATCAATCATGGAAAACAATATAGTTTGATTTGGAATTATACAAATATAGATGAAAAGTAAAGCCATTTATCAAGTAAAATAAGTTTGAAAATTAAAAATATTCATGCAAATTTTCAATCTTATTAAACGTCTTATCCACGTATTAAATTTATCCCCATTTGGCGAGAATAAGTCGATTCCAAGATCCAAAGAAATAAAGCATAGTTAAGCATCCGTTGGCTTATCTTAACACTCAATCCCCTAAGGTAAGCAACTCTTTGCTAATGGCTCCAAGCCACATACTCTTGGTTGGATAAATCATTGCATCTAATGATCTCTCAATAACTTATCCACTTTGCCACAAAATGTTTAAACTCCATCACTCATATCGTTGAGTATAACAAAAACCAACTTACATACCCGGTATGCCTTATTTATCCTAGAGAGAAATAGTGATGCCTCGCTTTGGAGTAGCCCATCACTACTCTCAATAGGTCGATAAGTGTTGTTTTGGAATGCCAAGTTTTACTCAATATATTAGGGACCTAGGGTTTCTATTTTGGTTTATTTAAGTGAACTTAATTAATCATCACAACATTCGAAATCCTAAATATGCATCTAGCATATAATCATGTATAAATACTCATAAATATATATCGAAAACATTTAAAAGATGCATTTGGCAACTAGGATGACCCCTTGAATCTTCAAGTCTTCAAGAGAGGGCTTTTGCAACTTCATGGCTTCGTCTTCCAACAACCTTCGTCTTAAAGACATGACCAAAATTATGAAAATACTAGTATCTACGATTAGGACTAATCTAAATATTAAGTTGTTTCGGGGTTTTTTGTGTCGCTCGGGAGAGTTACAACTCTAAGACTGGATTCAGCAAGGACGCCTGTACCTGCAAAACAAACGGAGCACCGAATGGTCTGTGGTCCGCCTCCGACGGTTAAGTTAATACAGAGTCGGAGTAAAACGTGCGGAAAATAAGTTATCTGCTCGGATTCCAAGCTCAGGTGTTGTCTGTTTCTTAAGAGTGACAGATCAGTAATGATTGAAACGTGTCCCATTAAATGGGGGAATGTCCCTATTTATAGGGACCTTGGGAAGTGTGCCATCCCAAGGATTTGATGACCTAGGGATCAAGGCATGCCATTATTTTAGGGCCCCTTGGGATTTGGGCCTTGAAAGCCGCCACTCCCAGGGGGCAATATTAGCTCGACACATGTCACCATCCGAAAGGTCCAAGTTGAAGCCCCTTCCAGTGACACGTGTCATGCTCTGATTGGGCCACTTGGTAGGGTATAAAATACCCAAATCGTAAGGTACAAAAATACTCAACGGTTTGCAGACCATATTTAGATTTACAAAAATACATCATGAATCGCAATCTGTATTTATATCCTTTTCGGGCCCCACTAGTTACTATTTTATAAAACCTATGAGAGAATATACATTCCATTGACCCATTCACTATTTGTGAATAGCTCATGCATTTTACAACGATAAAACAAGTAACATTGCATAAAACACGCGTAATCTAGTTACTAATTTAGGTCGTTTATCCAATTAACATGCCTAATTAAAACTAGTTTAAGTTGTTTAATTGATTATGTAATTTAGCGTAATTAATAATTGAAACTCCCACTAAATTCCGCATCTATCTTAATTAATCCAATTAAATAAGCCGGTAAACCCAAATATTTGCCAAAATTAAATTTTGTAAATGCCGCTAAAAAACCGAGGCCTAGCCTACAACAATTAATAAATAATTAAAACCCATTTAAATTAATAAAACAATTAAAAATGGCAAAATTAAGCAAAACAATGTGTAGTCCAAAATATCCAAATGCCTAGCACCATGAGTAGAACAATGTAAAAGGGCACCTATAGACCCCCATTTGTGTCTCCCCAAAACCAAACCCAGTGATGAGTACCTTTAACGTCGAATCATAATCGAATGAAGTGAAAGTGTGGAAATTCTAGTGTTGCGGTTAGTTTTTATTTCTTTTCTTTCACACTGTTTTTGAAAACCTACTTTAAGAAAACAGAAAATCCATTTTGGTTTGGTCCATGACAAGGGTCTAATAATAGTGTAGTTGGGTCGTGTTCGAAAAGAACTTTCCAACGATATATTATAAGCCCAATTTCGATGAATAATGAGGAAGTTATGGCCAAATTACTACACTGGGCCTGGTTTGATATTTATATGCGGCCTAATAATCTAGAGGAACGCCTAATATTGATTTATCATTCCTAATGCAATTAGAATTGCTTATAGTCATCTAGATTCTTCTAGAAGGTTCTTTTCATTCCTAATTTAATTAGCATTGATAAATTGACTTTAATTGACTTTTAAGAGTTTTAATTAGAATAAAAGAAGTGTTTTAAGGAAAACACGATTTCGCCCTCTCGTACGGCTAAATTTTATCAAAATTAGAAAATGCGTGGAAAATTGATTCTACTGTCTGGCGACAGGATCAGCGTTTGGCGACAGACCTTGCGTTTGGCGCTGCACTCCAGCGTTTGGTGACAGGCGCGTGTTTGGCGCTGCGGTCGTGTTTTATTCTTTTCGAAACTCAGTTTCGTTTTTTATCATGTCCGGCTGATTTTCTCTATAAATAGCCTCCTAAAACCTCCGTTTTCAATAATCAATTCTCCATCTAATTCTCATAAACTCTTATCAAGAAATTCTTGATATTCTCTCTCTTTCTTAAACAACCTTTTTACAAACAAAATTCCGCATTCACAAGATCTAGACACACCTAGCCAAGTTCGAAGTTACCTTCGCCCTAGACGTGAAAGGGTTGATCACTGAGGGTTTGGTCCCAAATTTCTATTTCAATTATTTAATTAAATTCTTTAATTTATTATTTTTCTTGAAGTTACTAACGTGTGTATTTTGTTATGAGAAAGAGATACGACACATCCAAGTAAGTACTTTAATTGATTTATTGATATTATGATATAGAAATCATGTCTAGGTTGTTATTTTGATTCCTAGTATCATATTTGATGTTTTGAATGACAACAATGATTCCTAGTATCATGTTTAGGGTAAAGGTTATAATATTAAATATGCTTATTGTGATTCCCGCGATGCTTCCTTGTCTTTTCTAATATTCATGTTAGTATCATGTTAGGGCTAAAGTTTTTATTTTTAATGCTTAGTGACATGCTAGGGTTTGTTATTAATCTTTTTAGTATCATGCCTAGGATCTAGCTATTATTATGCTTTAATATGATTATTCTTATAATTATTATAATTTCTGATTATTTTCATAATTATTGTTATTATGATTTATTATTTTTATTATGATTATTATGTTGCTTGGTTATTTTTATTTATTGCTTGATCGCACCTTTTACGCATATTTAAAGGGAATTTGTACTTGTAATCACGCTTAATAAGATATTTAATAATCTTGTTTAGGGTTAATATAATTATAATTCAAGTGATCGCCAATAATAGTTTTGTTGTGGATTAATATTAAACCAATATAAATAAACAGGTTTAGGGTAAACCTAATGATTGCATGTTAGTCAAAACGCGCGCATGAATACGAGAAGAATAAAGTAAAGGCCTATGATTAGGGCAGGTTCAATCTCTTTTAGGTTGGATTTGTACCTTCGTCCCCTAACTACCAGTGATGGTTCCAGACCTATTGGACTTGACGATCTCATGGATCGTTAAGGGGTGTAACCTTCACCTCGTGAACGGTTGACAAGTTCCTAAAACATGTTGGCGACTCTTTTGCTCTAGCTTCTTTCCCTTTGGACGCCACCATGCTTAAGTGTATGATCACAGTGGGGTTCAAATTTGGGATAATGCTTGAAATATCCCCTACAGTTTTTGGCGATCTCAACTGGAGAGGATTTCTATTTTGATTCCTAAAATTTATTTTGGCAATGATTTAGAATGAGCGGATGAGACTCGAAAAGTTCTAAGTATTTCATGTGCGTAATTTTGATTAACATTATTGTCATACGCATAAAAAAGATCTCATTGGAAAGACCATCCGTAATGAGTTAAAAACATAGGATTTTTACACATAGGAAATTTGAGGAATATCTTTCACAACTAGGATCGAAATAATGCTGCGCGAAACTGGAAAATTTTATCGAGCACAGAAAGCTACTGAGGAATGTAGGAAATAGCGTCAGAAAACAGAGTCTGTCGCCGAGTATTTGACTCTGGCGCCAGGCGACACTCCTGTCGCCAGGCGCTAGAGCCAAATTACGGCGACAGCCTCTGTTCGCTCGCGCCAAGTTCTTCCAATACCGAGCCATAAATATGCGTTCTAATTTTGACTAGTTTTTAGCACTGTTTGCTCGATCCTATTTCCTGATTGAGTTTTTCTCACTTTTCTGAAACCCATATGTGTTCTACATATGGACATAACCCTCTGGGAATTCATGCTCCATCTACCTGATTGAACGCTCTGTGCAACAAAGGGTACATCCGAGAATGTTGAATTCACCAAACCATGGAAGCGAGTTTTTAACTCGTGGTGTCCCATCCACTTGCTTCGACCCTACAAAAGGTAAGGCTTTTGCGCGGTGCATCTGGATAATTAATCATGGACCCTCTTTGACTAACCCATATCCCGAAATTTAGAGAACTACAGCCATGGTTAGGTTGCAAACTCATTGCATCATGTTGTGCCTACTTGCCTAATTGTGCATTATTTGTTGTGCATACTCTATGTGTTTTTCCTAATCGTGTGTTTGACTTGTGTTTAAGATGTTTTTAAGATTAAATAAACTAATTAATGACTAAACAAACTTTGCCTAATTAATTAATTAATTAGAGTAATTAAAGTCTAATAATTTAATCAGAATTGACTTAGTACAACTTTAGGCATGTCCCGTAGAGTAATAATACTGAAAGCAGTATCAGATCAACGTTCCAGCAATGGCGCCACGATTTGGACTGCAGCGTCTGGCGACAGCTCTGTCGTCTGGCGCTACACTGCAAAGTGCGGCGACTGTCCTGTTACTTTGGCGATAGTTCGGTATTTTGCTCGAGTGATCACTATGAGTCTAATTAAACAGTTTGCTAATCTATTCGATTATTTTATTAAAAACGGTACCTTTGTTAAGTCCTTAATTGAGTCTAGGCACTAAATCCCATGGTCTTACACAAGACTCAAAGCATGTCACTTGCACTCACAATAAAAACCACACACTATTTATATGTCACCATGACCATGTCTTAGGTTCATGCATGAGTTGTTTTTCGTCATTCGAGTGGGGGGTACATTCTATTCCTAATTTTGTCATATCTCTCCATCTACATCATCTTTCCATTCTCTACATGCTTTCCCCATATCAAAATATTCATTCTTCCTACCTTCTTCCATCTATTGCATGTTGAATAGAGTTTGAGTCAAATAATGAATATCCCTAGTTTCCCCTTCCACAGTAATTGGTCAAGGAGAGAAGGACGATTAATCAAAGACAACACCTTTATTCAAGTTCAAATTTTTTATAAACAAGTGAGTCGGAAAAGAAAAGCTAAGAAGATAATGGCAAGTCAAGAAGAAGTCAATGAACTTAGGAATCATTTGACTGACGTAACTGAGGCGTTGAAGGCTTTAACTCTCAAAATCAATGATCGTTTGAAGCAACAACAAATTGATCTCATGCAAGAGACCTTGATCAAGATATCCAATGACTATAAATTCTAGGGCATCAATTCGCAAGGGGTCTCGGTAGGCAAGGAACTTCTTCCGCAGAAGTTCAATGCCACTGAAATCCCTAAGTTCAAGGCAACCGATAATCCTTATCTTCACTTAATAGCCTTTGAAACTATAATGAACATTAAGGGGATTGGTAAGAAAGTCTTTCAATCCTTGTTTTCCTTATCTCTTGAAACCGTTTAACAACAATGGTTCTTCTCCCTTGACAATGAGAAAACCTCTACCTTGGAATCGATAGTAAGTGCTTTCACTGATAGATATAAGTGCAATATTCAAGTCGAAACCGATTATAGACAACTTGAGATGCTAAGACAAAGAGAGAATGAAGGTTTTACTTCTTTCTTCAACAAGTGGAGAGAAACTTCCGCTAAAATGATTGAGGTACTTTCCGAAAAAGAATCTGTGAGGATGTTCATTAAAAATTTACAAGAAAACTATTCAAAGTGATTTGGGTATTTTATACCCTGCCAAGTGGCCCAATCAGAGCATGACACGTGTCACTGGAAGGGGCACTTAGTTGGACCTTCCAGATGGTGACACGTGTCGAGTAGATATTGCCCCCTGGGAATGGCGGCTTTCAAGGCCCAAATCCCTAGGTCACCAGATCCTAGGGAGGGCACACTTTCCAAAAGGACCCTATAAATAGGGACATTCTTACATTTATGACAAGACAGAGGATATACACGCAATACGGGACAACACGTCACTTATTACAGAGCTGTCGTTTTCAAGGAACATACAACACTTTACCTGAGCTTGGAATCCGAGCAGATAACTTTATTTCCGCACGTTTTATTACCGAACGCTAACTAACTTAATCTTCGGAGGCGGACCACCGACCATCTGGCGGTCCGTTTGCTTTGCAGGTATAGGCGTCCTTCGTTGAATCCAGTCTCAGTGTTGTAACTCTCCTAAGGGACAAAAACCCCCGAAACATTTGGCGCCGTCTGTGGGGAGAGTACCTCTAAAATGGCTTCACAAGTACCTGTACCGAACCCAGAGGCCAATCGGCCTCTAGAAGACGTAGTGGTCCAAACGGATCATGACTCAGGTGACGACGCTGACGTCGAAACCTATATGGATCCAAATGGATCCCTCATCTCTAAACACATCCGCAGTAAGGAGAGGCGGGAGCGTCACCATGACCAGGAAGGGCCAAGCAAAACTGCTGGTCAGCCAAAAAAGCCCTCGGGGCGGCCGGTTGATCCTTCCCAGGCGGCAGGATCAACTCCCGTCACTCGAGATGAACTAATGACACTCCTGAGCAGCCCTAGGGGTGAAATCAAACAACTCACCTCAAAGAAGTCGCCTGCTCCTAGAAAGGATCAGTCGTCTAAGAAGCCAGCCCAAGCTGGCAAACAGAAGTCTGTCAGGGACCGTCAGCCAACTCCTCATCCTGCCCCTAAGGAGAAGGCCCGACCCCAATTTGACCTTACTCGGCTCCGTTTCCATGAAACGGGCACAAGATTCAGTCGGCCCAGTACATGGCACAACCATTGTACCAGGTGCCAGTTTTACCTTACATGCAACCTGCCCTCTTTGGAGGACAGGCGGCATACGGCTATTAGCCGATGGACTAGCTGCTTAGGCTGCAACACCTTGGAGATCAACCCTCTGCTTTCTATAGGGAAATAACTGAAGCCGTACAGTCGGCTAAAGTTAAAAACGTTCTGGTTGGAGCTTATGACGGGACCTCCAACCCAGAAGACCACCTGCTAGCATACACCCACCTCATGTATCTACAAGGGGTTAGATGATGCCGCATGGTGTCGGTGCTTTCCAGCCACCCTTAAGGGCATAGCCCAGTAATGGTTTGGCAATTTGCCGGCTGGTTGCATAAATAGCTTCAAGACGCTTGCGTTCTTGTTTGCTTCAAACTTCTCTATGAACATCCTTGCCAAAAAGACAAGTCTTGACTTGGGCAATGTACAGCAGGGAGATAGAGAAGGCTTGCGTTCCTACGTCAGGCGGTTCAATCTGGTCCGAATCCAGATTCATGGGCTGTCTGATGAACTCGCTTTCACAGACTTCTTTAAGGGTCTGAAGGACGGGTCTACTTTTAAGTACGAACTCGTCCGCAAACAAATCTTTACTCTACAAGGAGCCTTGCGAGAGGCGGAAGCCTATATACAGGAGACCGAACTCTGCTCCTCCGATAAGTAGTCGGACCATAAGAAGTCCGACCAGCAGAAAGAGAGTCGGCCTGCTCAGCCGGCTCCTAAGCCAGAAGAGAGCAAAAAGAAAAATCAAGTCTCGGCCATTGATAACTCTGATCAACCGGCCCAGAAGAAGAAAAAAGAGTGGAAACCGTACGTCCCAAGGTACGAATTCCACAAGGACTGCTGCTCCATCCTCTTGGAAATTAAGGATCGACTGTCTCTTGAAAAGCCGACTCCTATGAAAGGTTCCGCTGAAAATCGGAACAAGAGCAAGCATTGCCATTTCCATGAGGATGTTGGCCATGATACGAATGACTGCTTTAATCTCAAGCGGGAGCTCGACCGTCTGGCCGACAAAGGACAGCTGAAGTCCTATGTGAAGTCCAAAGTGACTTCAAAGGCAAATCCGAGGCAGTCCAAGAAAAAGACTCCCCAGCCTGCTGTGAGTGCCAAAACTGATGAAGATCAGGTATACACCATAGCAGGCGGATTTGCCGGTGGTGGCCCGACCATTCGGAGCACCAAGGACCATCTAAGAAAGATGGTCAACTCTGTTGAGGAAGGAGATGCGGCAGGCACATCCACCTTCCCTAAAGTTGTCATCACCGAGCAGGACAGAGGCAAAGTCCGTCGGCCGCATGATGACCCTGTTGTCATAGAATGCAAGGTCGCCAACCAGCTGGTTGGCCGAATTCTGATTGACACAGGAAGCTCCTCTGACCTCATCAGCCTCAAATGCTTATCCAATCTCAAATACAAACCGGATAGCATGATGGAGGTCTCCCACACCTTTGTTGGGTTTGGGGGAGGACTTGTGCACCCAGTTGGACGAATTGACTTACCTGTCCGCCTGGGAAGCAGGGGAGACGGTCGGCACATGACCATCCGTTTCCTAGTGGTTGAAGAGCTCACAGCTTACAACCTCATCTTTGGCTGTCCCACTCTTAATGAGTGTAAGGCCGTCATCATCCCTGCACTCATGCTACTTAAGTATGAGAAGGATGATGGAACAGTCGGTTCCTTTAGTGGGGACCAAAAGACGGCTCGAGAGTGTTACCTCTCGGACGTCAAGCCCGCGGCCGTAGCATCCGGACGGGGCAAGCAAACAATCGACCTCGACGATGTCGAGGAAGAGCAGTCGGCTCCACCAGCCGGAAAGAAAAGAAAAACTGATCAGCTGGTGGTGGTCAAATAAGAAAAACAATAGCAATCACTGACCGGGGAACGACTAGATGATCTCTGTCCTCAGCCTGCTGGTGAACACATCGATATCCCTCTGGACGACAGTCTTCCAGAGCGGACGGTTAAGGTGGGGACGGTTGCATTTGCAAAGCTCGGTGAAAGCCTTCACCAGCTACTCTGAGAATTCAAAGACATCTTTGCCTTTAAAGTGGAGGAGATGCCAGGTATTAGCCCGGATCTCGCTGTCCACAAAATCGCCGTGGATCCTAAAAAGATGCCCATCCGGCAAAAGAAAAGAAACCACGGCGAAAAAAGAAGTCAGGCGGCAGCTACCGAAGTAAAAAAGCTGCTGGATGCCAAGTTCATTCGGCCGTGCAATTTCCCTTAGTGGGTAGCTAACGTTGTGTTAGTAAAAAAGCCGAATGGAACTTGGCGGATGTGTGTTGACTACACAGACCTCAACAAGGCATGTCTAGAGGATAGTTATTCATTGCCTAAGATCGGCAGTCTGGTCGACTCAACAGCCGGACATGCCTTGATGAGTTTTATGGACGCCTATTCAGGTTTCCATCAGATCCCCCTGTGGAAAAAAGATCAAGAAAAGACGGCATTCGTCACTAATCAGGGATTGTTCTGTTATACGGTGATGCCGTTTGGTTTGAAGAATGCGCCTGCTACTTTCCAACGAATGATTAATACGGTCTTCATTAATCAAATCGGAAGGAATGTAAAGGCGTACATTGATGACATGATAGTCAAATCCAAACAACAGGCGGATCATCTTGCTGATCTCCGAGAAACATTCGCCACACTCAGGCGGCACAAGGTCATGCTAAACCCAAAAAAGTGTGTCTTTGGTGTTGAGTCTGGGAAGTTTCTCGGATTTTTGATTGACCAAAGGGGAATAGAGGCCAACCCTGAGAAAATACAGGCGGTAATCGACATGCAGTCGCCCCATACTGTGAAGGAAGTGCAAAAACTAACAGGTTGTCTGGCGGCCTTGGGGAGATTCCTTAGTCGGTCAGGCGACAAGTGCCTCTACTTTTTCCAGGCAATAAAAAAAAGACAAACTTTGAATGGGGGGATGATGCAGAGGCGGCCTTTCAAAAGCCGAAAACTCATCTGCACTCTTTGCCGAGGCTTGTCAGCCCTTTACCCAAAGAGAAGCTCTTCATGTACTTAGCCGTCTCTGATCATGCCCTCAGTGCCGTTCTCTTAGCTGAAAGAGACGGCATCCAGCTCCCGGTGTATTTCATTAACCATGTTCTGAGAAACGCGGAGCTTCGGTACCCCATGGTTGAGAAATTCGGCCTTGCCCTTTACATGGCCATCAAGAAGCTAAAATTCTACTTCTTGGCGCATGCGGTAGAAGTCTATACTGACCAACCGATCAAACGACCACTCACAACCCTGGAGTCTTCTGGACGAATGCTTAAATAGGCTATTGAAATGCAAGGATTAGAAATCAATTACGAACCAAGGAAGGCAATAAAGGGGCAAGCATTCGCTGACTTTATTGTCAAAATGACAAGGCCGGTTGTACCGGACAATACAGACCAGGTTTGGAAAGTGTATGTGGATGGGAGCTCCACTGTGAACGGTTGTGGTGCAGGGATTATCTGTCAGTCTCTTGAGGGAGATAAGTACGAATACGCACTACGGTTCAAGTTCCAGGTCTCTAACAATGAGGCCGAGTATGAGGCCCTGCTGGCTGGCATTCGGTACTGCAAGGCGGCAGGGGCAAAGAAGATAGTCGCCTGCTCTGATTCTCAACTGGTCGTACTCCAGGTTAATGGAACGTACGAGGCCACTCATCCGGCCATGATAAAATATTTGCAGGCGGTCAAGAGTGAAGTTGGGACACTTGAAGAATTCCATCTAACTCAAGTGCCCAGGTCTTCAAATAATCAGGCAGATGCTCTGTCAAAACTAGCATCATCCGCCTCTTGTGAAACGCCTCGGTCGGTCTTCTGGGAGGTCATGGAAAAAAGAAGTATATCTAATGAAGACCCCATTGGAATTCTCGACCAAAGCTCTACGTGGATGGACAGCATCCAGGCTTATGTTGCAGACGGCACGCTACCTGATTCACACCAGGAGGCGGCTGCTCTAAAAAAGAAAGCGACAAACTTCGAGCTGAGACAAGGAGAACTCTTCAAAGCTGGTTTCTTGAAACCCCTATTAAAGTGTGTTACCCTAGAAAAGGGTAGAGAATTCCTCGAAGATTTGCATGCGGGTTTCTGCGCCTCCCATATAGGCGGCAGGTCTTTAGCTGCCAAGGCCAGGCGGCTCTATTTCTGGCCAGCTCTGGAGTTGGACGCTATGGAAATGGTCAAAAAATGTGACAAGTGTCAAAAGTTTGGCAAGCTCATCCATCGTCCGGCTACAGACCTGACGGCCATCCACAACCCAATTCCCTTTGCCAAATGGGGCATGGACATACTTGGGCCTTACACCGCGATTCCAGGCGGCAAGCGCTACATATTGGTAGCTGTGGATTACTTTACCAAGTGGGTAGAGGCGGAGGCGGTCAAAAACATCAAGAAAAAAGACGTTATTTCCTTCATCTGGTGGAACATTATCACTCGCTTTGGGGTGCCCATGTCTATGGTTTTTGACAATGGTCCTCAATTTGAGACGCCTCAACTCAAGACTTGGCTAGGAGAGCAAGGGGTCTCAAGCTTCTTTGCATCAGTCGGCCGGCCTCAAGCAAACGGCCAGGTCGAAGCCTTCAACAAGTTAATCTCAGACGGGATTAAAAAGAAAATTGAACGGGCTGGTGGTCTTTAATTTGGGCGGATGAATTACCACACGTCCTCTAGTCCATCAGAACGACTGCTAAAGGGGCAACTGGAGAAACCCCGTGTCTCATGGTGTATGGTGCAGAAGTTGTCCTGCCCATTGAACACTATGAGCCGACTCTTCGAGTCATGTTATATGACGAGGAAGCTAACTGGGAGGCCATGCGCCTGGCATTGGACTCACTTCCAGAGCGTAGGGGCAATGCTGCCTTACGCCATGAGATTTACCGTCTGAGAATGACACGAGCTTACAACAAAAGAGTACACAAGCGTCCTCTCAAAGTGGGGGACTTTGTGCTACGGAAAATGGAGGCAGTCGGTAGGGCGAATGAGCAGGAAAAGTTAACCCCAAATTGGGAAGGCCCTTACCGAATATATGAGGAAGTAAGAGACGGCACCTACCGCCTGGAAGAACCAGACTGCAGGAAGCTTCCTAGGACTTGGAATGTAGATAACTTGAAAAAGTTCTACTTCTAAGTACGAATGTAAATACCTCAAATTTTGTCATTTAAAAATTTGTTTAATGAGAATATGCCTTCATTTCCAGCTTGTCTTTTCTTATTATAAGTGGCGTCTGTACAAAATACAGACGACCAATGCATTTGGATGGCGTTTGTCCCAACAGCAGACGTCCCAATCCCTCTGAAGAAGCCGACTGCTTTAAAACAGTCGTTTGTACGAAATTCTTTAAATTTACGCAAACACTTAACTAATATTTGCTTAATTCTTTAGAAGGCCTAAGGCCAGACAAGATCATTTTGAGGCCAATAGCCGGATATTAGGAAAAACATAGTCACAATAGAGGTTGAATGGTCACAGTCTGCTCCAACATGAGTATGACCGTCTGCTCCAACATGAGTCAGATAACCGACGACGTCCATTCGGGCGAATTCGTCGAGGAGAAGCATCTCCCATTTTGGTGGCACATTGCTCTACAAATACACTAAGCGGCCCTACCGAATGCTAAAGCAGCATTCGTAGTCATTTGGTTTAATCGAAAGTGAAATCTAAAAGGCCAGAAATTTCCTAACTGTTCTAGCACAGTCGGAAAAGGGTCACTGTTTCTTAAGTAGAGGCTATTGAGGCATTAGGCCGGATGCGCTTGTTTTTGCCCAAACGCAGGACAGGCGGACTATTACTTATCAAGAAAACGAGCTAAAATACTTAGCAGATTAAAGAGATTTGTGGGTCGAATGCGCCTGTTCTTTGCTCTTGGGGCAAGACAGGCGGATTCTTCTAAAGTAAAATTAAGACTAAGTTAAAACTTAGCACCTTTTCTAGTCAAAGCCTAAGCCGAATGCGCCTGCTTTTAGTTCTTGGAACAAAACAGGCGAGGGATTTCTTTTTAGCAAAATTTGTTAAGTCAAAATGTTGTATCTCGCTTGAGCCAATGGCTGAATGAAAATAATTATTCATTCGCTCCTGATGGCCGTCTGTCGCGTGGTTTGGGGCGATCACCATAGTGATTGATTGACTTAGAAACCATGTATACTCTTCTAAGTATCAATAATTTCTAAGTCAATCAATTCACTCAACCGAAACTACTAGACATCCGTCCAGGGGCAAGAACATTCACATACTATACAGGTTATAATACTTAGCCAAAAACATGCAATGAAAAAATTTAGAGAACAACAATATGAATAACTTCAGCCAAACGGCCGAATGATTTTAAATTAAAAGGCCCAATCGCCATCAGACGATTGGGTAAGATTGTTAGGTGGCAAAGCTAGAAGGAATTGTCAAATCACCCGACCCCTCGGTCGGTAAAGATACATGGATACACGGCACGCGGGCCGAAAGATGAAATGAATGGCCATTTGGCCGCAGAAATAATTACTAAAAGCTTTAAGGGGCAGAGGGATTCTCAGCATTGGTAGCCGCATCATCAGTTGCCGGCTGCTCTTCCTTGTCATCACCATCCTTTTCCCCGTCTTCGTCCTAGAGGAGCCTGAAGTGGAGTCGGCCTCTTCATCATCCGCATCCTCCTCTTCAGCCTTGCGAAGGAGTTCAACATTGTAATCCTCGTTTGCCTTATAAAACTTGGACTTCTAGATGCCAAAATCAGCACCCGGCTGTACCGCCTCCCATGTCGCCCGCATGATGGATTCATAGTCTTCCATCATTTGTTTGACAAGGGCCTGCTTCTCCTCCTCAGCCCGAGACTGGAACTTGGCCTTTAGCTGCTCCTGCTGGTTTGCCAGACGCCCCTCCAGGCGGTTAACCCGCTCCTTGGCCCTCCTGGCCTCTTCCTTGGCCTCTTGAAGAGGCTCAAGCTTTTCCTTAAGGCCTTTAATATCGGCCTTAAGGTCATTGATTCTGGAGCGGGCCGAATCCAGGTCCTTCTTCACCTGCAGGTTGGCGTCCGCCTGGGAATACATCATATCAAGGGTCAGAAGCTCATTCTGAGCAATTTCAAATTGAGCTCGGTCTAAGGCGGACTCGGCTCAAGCTTTAGCGGCTGTTACCTCTTTGGATTTCTCCTGGATTGGCCGTCTGAGCCCTTGGACGCGCAGCATGGCCTGGAAAAAAGAAAGGACCGAATGGTCAAAACTAGTCGGATATGTATTAAAAGTGAAGGAAAAATTAGCTAATTCTTTTACCTCGCAGAGGTTCCCTAAGATGGCATCCAAGTTGAGGGTGCCGACTCCCCTGACGGACGCCTTGTCCTCAGGATCAAGCAACCGCAGCATCTCCTTGGCCATCTGGATGACGGTCGGCCTTTGTGGGGGGGCTGCAAAATTATGAGTTAGTCAAGTTCCAAGAAGCCAAATTAAGCGTTGAAGTTTAATAAAGATGCGGTCGATACCGTCCGGCTGGGCCTCCTCCTCCTTCTCCTTCCCCTGACGTCTCTTCTCTCCTGCTGAGCCGGCAGTAGTGTTGGGTTTCTTAAAGCCACCCTTTGATGCCTGAGTGGCATCCGGTTTGCTGACCTCCCTGTCAGCTTCGAGATTAGAGCCGTCCCCTCTTTTGGGCTTGTGAGCGATGTGTTTCCGGTTCTTACCGGATGCACTCACATCACCCTCCCCTGTTTTTTGGATTTTGGGTTGGGGTTGTTTGGAGGGAGAAGGCTTGGTAGAAACGCTCTGCATGAGTTAAAGGAAAAGCGTCAGAAAAGCAGGCGGGCAAAATGTAACCTCTATTGAAAAAATATGCCAAGTGTCATGAAATTACTACCTTGGGGATACCGGCTGTCTTTTGCTCGTCACTCGCCCTGTTGAGGACGTTGGTACGGTACTTAGCTGTAGAGACAGCAGCCGGCTTCTTCGTTGCCGAGAGCTTTTCCATTGCTTTGTCTGCACCAAAAAAAGGAAGTTAGGCTTTATAAGCATACACTGAAAACAATTTTAAGTTTACTTAAAGACAGACGGCCGACTACCTCTCGGCATCTCAGAACTTAGACCACAAGCGGCCAAGAACACCCCATCTTCTAGCCACTTGTAAAGGGGAATGTAGCTCTGGGGGACGACTATTTTCTCCCCATGCTCGTTTGTCCGAACGGACACTGTAAACAGCCCCTGGTAAAAAATTTCCTCTTGGGCCCGCCTAGGGAGAGGGGGCAAGGCACTCTTGCCGGCCAGGAGGGGCGGATCCTTGTTCCACCGATTGTACTTTTGGTTCAGTCGGCCTTCAGGTGAATGGACAATGTAGAACTTAGTTCTCCAGTCCTTCCATTTGTTCTCTTTGCCGACTGCCATCATGTACCCCTTGCAGGTGGTCAAGGTGTACCAGCCTTCGCCGCCCTTGGCAGGCGCTCGGCTGAGATAGTGCATGTGGGAAAATGCCTCAAAGCTGGGATCCACCTCCAGCATTTCACATGCGACAACGTACTCGATTATATTTATCCATGAATTCGGGACGAGTTGCCAGATACCCAGTTGGTATCCATCCAGTATCCTCTCCACGGCCGGATGGAGAGGGAAGCGTAAGCCAGCCTGAAGGACCGCCTCGTAACAGCCGAAGGCTTTGTCCTTATAGCTAGCCAGGGAGGGCCAGGTTATTGTTGGGGACGGCCAAGGAGAAGCCATGCCCCATTACAACCTTGCGCCTGTAATTGGCAAGGCCGGATGTCATGGAGGCCCGTTTGCTCTGCGGGACATGGTGAAAATAGGGGGCGCGCTCCAAGCGCCTGGAAGCACTCGGCTCCGCCCAGCCTTCCCCCTTTTCTACTAACAAGGACTCCCTTGCAGTGTCTATTTTTGCTCGGACCTCCGCTGACTCAACAGAGGCGCTGTCAGAAGATGACGAGCCGAATCGTCATCAGAGCTTTCCCCAGAGCTAAGTGACTACCGACTAGGGCCAGCAGGGTCCTCCCCTAGACTCTCCTGAGGCGCCTGTCCTGAAAACTCGGCCTGGTAATGAATGTCGGCCTCCCTCAGTATAGTATCACTAGGGGTACCGCTTGAAGAAGAGGGAGAATAATAAGTTGGAGTTGGGGGAAGGTCAGAAGAGGGATTTGGGGGTTTCTCTGAAATCTCACTAGCTGGCACCCTAATGGAGCCATCTCAATTTGGAGTCTCACTGCCCGAATGGTAAAAGGTACCATCCGGCCTATATCTCCTCGTTGTCTGCTTTGTTCGAGCCATCGTGTCTTGCAGATGCACAGACACTGTCGGATTTGGAGTTGTACTTAAAGGAAAGTTCTCGAACGAGCATTCAGCACTCCTAGTTCTAGATTCAGCCGTCCCCGGTGACCGGCTGATCGCTAACCTAGGTCGTGTCGTGTACGTTTGGGAAACCATTTGAATAAACGAAAAACACAAGAAAAAATAAAAGAAAAGAGCATACGGTTACCTTAGAAGAACGTATTTGAGACGCCTGGTTGGCTGAGTAGTCGGTAGGAAAGGCCGAGTGTCGGATGCTTGACAAAAGTCAAGGTCTTTAAGAGTCTTTGAGAGTCAAAAGTCCAGAGATTCTCCAAGATTCGCAAAGGTGTGAAAACAAAAATGAAGTCAAACCTTCCTATTTATAAAAATGGGAAACCCTAATTTTTCCCCCCAAAATGCAATTTGAAAATTCAGCCAGTCAGAGGAAGACACCTGTCACAGGTGCCACGTGCAATACACGTGACCCCTGTGAGGGGCAAATGATTTGGGTATTTTATACCCTGCCAAGTGGCCCAATAAGAGCATGACACGTGTCACTGGAAGGGGCACTTAGTTGGACCTTCCAGATGGTGACACGTGTCGAGCAGATATTGCCCCCTGGGAATGGCGGCTTTCAAGGCCCAAATCCCAAGGGGCCCTTAAAAAACGGCGTGCCCTAATCCCTAGGTCACCAGATCCTAGGGAGGGCACACTTTCCAAAAGGACCCTGTAAATAGGGACATTCTTACATTTATGACAAGACAAAGGATATACACGCAATACGGGACAACATGTCACTTATTACAGAGCTGTCGTTTTCAAGGAACATACAGCCCTTTACCTGAGCTTGGAATTCGAGCAGATAACTTTATTTCCGCACGCTTTATTACCGAACGCTTACTAACTTAATCTTCGGAGGCGGACCACCGACCATCCGGCGGTCCGTTTGCTTTGCAGGTACAGGCGTCCTTCGTTGAATCCAGTCTCAGTGTTGTAACTCTCCCAAGGGACAAAAACCCCCGAAACACAAAGCATTTAAAATATCAACACAACTTGAATACTTTCAAAGCCATCTATGACATAGGCATCGAGATCGAATATGACCTCGTAAAGCAAAAAGCTACTAACAATAGAAACAATAGTGGCTAGAAAGAAAAGAAGAACTACAATCCTTCTTCTTCTGAAAATGCCCACTCTAGTAACAATGTTAATTAGTACCTTTGATCTCAGTGAAGTTTTAGCCATGGATAATCAAGGATCTAAAAAGCAACTAAGGAAAGACTTCACCCCTATTGGGATGAGATACGATACTGCCTTCGATCGACTCCATGCCAAGGGACTCATTACTCCCATTGGACCTATTCAAGATCATGCACCTGAAAAGAGATTGCCTAGTTGGAATCCAGATGCACATTGCAAATATCATCAAGGTAGGGGTCATACTACTGAGAGCTACTGGAAGCTAAAGGAGGTTATCAAACTTTTGATCGATAATGATAAGCTTCCCATGCCTGCAGCTAGCAAGAAGAGCGAGTGATGATAAAGCAAACGACACAAGACAGAGGCGAGCTTCAACGACAAGATTTCGTGATCTCCTTTTTTCTATTTCTTTTATTTACCCTTTCCCCAATAAGTCTAGCATAGGAATCTTTTTATTCTCCTTAGATTTATTTTGTAGGACCATTACTTTTTTCCTTTAATAAAATGAGCATTTATTTTCCTTACATATGATCATTTCATTTCATCGCATTTAAAAAAAATAAAAAATTTGTCAAACTAAGCACAAGGTATACCAATGATTTGAGGCACCCCTTGTAGCCACATCATATTACCTTTCACCCTTCCATATACAATCCTTTTTTGATAGACCATTTTGAGCATCGTCTAATGATAGACCCTTCATTTTTCATCCCATATACCTAACTTTGGGATGGGATGGTGTGCAACTTATGCAATTTTCAATTTAACAAAAAGCTTGAGTGACTTCAAAAGATTAAAATAGAAAAACAATAAGCAAAAAAAAAGTACAAAAGGGTAAGTGTTCCAATGTCTTTTATATGAAAATGTCTTTGATTTGAACACGTCTCAGATTGCGTCTCTTATCGAGTGCTCGGTACTGTGCCTGAGAAACATGAATGCCAAGTGAGTGATAGACCGCATGATCGGGATTGCCCACACTTATAAAAATAAAGTTAATTCAAAAGCAAAAAAAAGAGAGCAAAAAAAAAAAAATAAAAAAAGGGAAGAGCTCAAAACAATAGAAAGCCTAAAGAATAAAAATATAAAGATTCAAAAGCAAAGTTGCACACTTTGGGGGCTTATCTAGGGTCTTGAGCCTTTTATCTTCTTATTCTTCAACCTTTAGCCTAACCACGTTACAAACCTTAAAAAGACCTTTTTGAGGTATACACACACTTGTGCGAGGTTCGGCTAGAGCTACGTTCGGCTTTATTCCTAACGGATACGTAGGCAACCTCACATCGAGGTGCAGCCGTAATAAAAATGCATTCATATTCACATTCACACACTCACACCATGATCATATCAAGGGATCTCCAATGCTCATCCCTATCTAGTTAGAGCTAGACTTGGGGGCTTGATTCTTACATCATTAGCTTGCCTAGCCTAAAGAGTCACCATCATTTGACTCTTCTTGAAATAATATTTTCCCACACACATAGCCCTTGCGGCCTAACTTTAGTATCACTTTCACACACTGCACAGATACATGACCAAATATACTTTCCCTTAGGATCCCTTTGTCTTGAAATCTTAACACAACGCTGAAGCATGCTTTGTCATATCAACATCAATCATCATTGCATCACAAAGTATGAAGTTCTTAGCCTCCGTGCCTAAGTTACCCAAGTACTTTCATCATGGAATCATCAATTGAGATAGCCTAGGATGAATTAATCCATTTCAAAACATTTGACTAAGCTCATTCAACATGCACCTTCAAAAACTTCGATTCTTTTTCGCGTCTTTCTTTTTCGGGAGAAAGTCAGTACCCTCCACAAAAATGACGGAAAATTATTGCTTTTTTGCATTTTCGAGTCGCATGATCACATTACAATGAACACACGAGTCATGTACACATTGAGTCATGTTATCACATTGAGTCAACACTATGCACACACTAGTCACACAAAGTGAGTCATCATTAAGTCAAGTTTATACCTTGAATCGTGTTAAGTCAATGAGTCAAGTAACACTAAGTCTTAGGTCAACCCTAAATAAAGATGAGCAAAGTCCTATAGTCCAAAATATAAGTACAGGTACATTCCAAAGAGCAAGCGAGTAAGAATATTCTCGGATTTTTTCGAAAAATCGCGATTATGACCATATGTGATTCCTCCAACATAAGAGGAGTTTAAGCAAAATTACATGGATCAGTAAATTAGAGATGAAGAGCTGAGCGAATTTGGTTGAAAGAAAATGACCAATTTCAAAATTCGGAGCGAAACTAAGTAACGAATAGCAGCAGCAAGAGCAAATTAGGGAAGACTCGACTCCAGCACCAAACGACAAGGCTGTCGCCAGATGACAGAAGCAAAGTGCGGCGCCAGTGTCTTTTAGCAGGCGTTGGTGCGACGACACAATGTGTGGCCCCCATATTATATTATGCGGACCTCATACAACTATTTTGGGTTCCTTGGTACGCCAGTTAGCCCCTATAAGCAATTTGACATGATTAATTAGTCGGCTTGATTACAATCACATAAAGTGATCGACTAATAAAAGATCGTCTCACTTGGATTAAAGAAACTAAACATTGGCTCATTGCGAAGGCACCAACATAATGGTTCATAAAAGCAATAAAAGCACCGACATACATATTCACAATTCAAAGGCACCAATATAATGGTTCACAAAGAATTTCTAATATGGAAGATTTTCACAAATCAATTTGAAGCCTTTAAGAATCACAGATATGGTTATTGAAAAAGATTTTCCAAAGAAAGAAGGGTTGATTTGAAGATTTAAGATGACAAATCTTTCAACAAGGGGACTATAAGATTAAAAAAAAGTCTCTCGCTTGAATTTGAGAAGGACAATTTGAGATGAAGCGACCTTCGATAGCTTTCGCTATGATTGGGGAGGTTATTATTTGATTTAAGAAAAGAACGATTCAAGATGAAGCGGTCTCTGATAGCTTTCGCTATGGTTGTGGAAGTTATCACCAAGATTTGAGAAGATATCACGAGATGGGCGGTCTTCGACGGCATTCGCTAAGATTATGGAGGTTATCACCAAGACTTGAGAAGATTGCACGAGATGGGCGGTCTTCGACAGCATTCGCTAAGATTCTGGAGGTTGTCACCAAGATTTGAGAAGGGCGGTTCGTGATGAGGCGGTCTTTGACGACTTTTGCTAAGATTGGGAAGAATTTCACTATGATTCAAGGAAATGGCTCGAGATGTAGCAGCATTGATCGACGGCGTTCCCTAGCTTGTGGAGGGTTGTCACCAACATCTGGAAGTGATTTCAAGAGAAGTTATCTTCGATGGCAGTCCCTAGCTTGTGGAAGGTTGTCACAACGACGACAAATACGACAAATTTGCTACTCCCAGAGACGTGTGCTCGACAGTGCAAGATATGCGTTTCTTAACTAATTTTTCTGTTTATACTAACGCTAGTTTGCAGGTATCGGCGTTACAAGAGTGATTTAGGATAGCAAAACGTTCTGAATCATTCTCCGTCCCTATCGATACTTTGACTTTTGTTTTTGAAACTTGCGTTTCTCCAAACTTAGTCAAAATGGGGGCTTCTGTAGACACCCATTTGTGTCTCCCCAAAACCAAACCTAGTGATGAGTACCTTTAACGTCGAATCATAATCGAATGAAGTGAAAGTGTGGAAAGTCTAGTGTTGCGGTTAGTTTTTATTTCTTTTATTTCTCTCTGTTTTTTGAAAACCTATTTTAAGGAAACATCAGATCTAGTTTTGATTGGTCAATGGTAAGGGTCCAATAATAGTGTATTTGGTTCGAGTTCAAAAAGAGCTTTCCAATGATATATTATAATCCCAATTCTGATGCATAATGAGTAAATTATGGCCAAATTACTAAACTAGGCCCGGTTTGATATTTATATGCGGCCCAATGATCTAGAGGAGGGCCTAATATTGATTTATCATTCCTAATGCAATTAGAATTGATTATAGTCTTCTAGATTCTTCTACAAGGTTATTTTAATTCCTAATTTAATTAGCATTGATAAATTAACTTTAATTGACTTTTAAGAGTTTTAATCAGAATAAAAGAAGTGCTTTAAGGAAAATACGATTTGCCCTCTTGTACGGCTAAATTTTATCAAAATAAGAAAACGCGTGGAAAATTGATTCTAGCGTCTAATGACAGGACTATCACCTTGCGACAGACCTGGCGTTTGGTACTGCACTCCAGCGTTTGGCGACAGGCGCGTTTTTGGCGCTGCGGTCGTGTTTTATTCTTTTCGAAACTCTGATTCGTTTTTTATCATGTGCGGCTAATTTTCTGTATAAATAACCTCCTAAAACCTCCGTTTTCAATAATCAATTCTCCATCTAATTCTCATCAATTCTTATCAAGAAATTCATGATATTCTCTCTCTCTTTCTTAACCAACTTTTTACAAAAAAAAATCCGCATTCACAAGATCTAGACACACCTAGCCAAGTTCGAAGTTACCTTCGCCCTAGACGTGAAAGGTTTGATTTCTGAGGGTTTGGTCCCAAATCTCTATTTCAATTATTTAATATAATTCTTTAATTTATTATTCTCCTTGAAGTTACTAACGTGTGTATTTTGTTATTAGAAAGAGATACGAGGCATCCAAGTAAGTACTTTAATTTATTTATTGATATAGAAATCATGTCTAGGTTGTTATTTTGATTCCTAGTATCATGTTTGATGTTTTGAATGACAACAATGATTCCTAGTATCATGTTTAGGGTAAAGGTTATAATATTAAATATGCTTATTGTGATTCCCGCGATGCTTCCTTGTCTTTCCTAATATTCATGTTAGTATCATGTTAGGGCTAAAGTTTTGATTTTTAATGCTTAGTGACACGCTAGGGTTTGTTATTAATATTTTTAGTATCATGCCTAGGATCTTGCTATTATTATGCTTTAATATGATTATTCTTATAATTGTTATAATTTATGATTATTTTCATAATTATTATTATTGTTATGATTATTATGTTGCTTGGTTATATTTATTTATTCCTTGATCACACCTTTTACGCATATTTAAAGGGACTTTGTACTTGTAATCACGCTTAATAAGATATTTAATAATCTTGTTTAGGGTTAATATGATTATAATTCAAGTGATCGCCAATAATAGTTTTGTTGTGGATTAATATTCAACCAATATAGATAAACAGGTTTATGGTAAACCTAATGATTGCATGTTAGTCAGAAAGCGCACATGAATACGTGAAGAATAAAGTAGAGGCCTATGATTAGAGCAGGTTCAATCTCTTTTAGGTTGGATTTGTACCTTTGTCCCCAAACTACCACTGATGGTTCAAGACATATTGGAGTTGACGATCTCCATGATCGTTAAGGGGTGTAACTTTCACCTCGTGAACGGTTTACAAGTTCGTAAAACTTGTTGGCGATTCTTTTGCTCTAGCTTCTTTCCCTTTGGACGCCACCTTGCTTAAGTGTATGATAACAGTAGGGTTCAAGTTTGGGTTAATGCTTGAAATATTCCCTAAAGCACTGGTTCAAATCCCCCCTATAACACTTGTTTTGAACCAGTGTTAATTCGAGGGATGCCATAAAGTGAGAGTTTTTGCCACCGATTCAAAACCGGTGGCAATAACACAGTTATTAGCACCAAACCGAACCAGTGCCCTTAATGCCCTAAAAAAATATATTTTTTTTACTTAAATTAATATATAAACACTTACATATATATAAACTTATAATTTTTATTAATATAAAGCTGTAACATTACAATTTTAATTCAAAAAAAAAAAAACAGAATATAGTTTTATATTGTAACAGACCAAATGTAATAATATTGCAATAGTACCATAGAGCAGATTAGCAGTAATAAGAGTAAAATAGCAGTGGCGTAGAGCATATAAGCAGCATCTACAGGAGCATAAAAGCAGTAGCGTAGACTAGAAGAACAACAAGAGCATTGCAGTAGCAGCCTTATGATGCAAGGCAGTAGCTGCAGCAGCCTTATGTTGCGAGGAAGTAGCTGCAGCAGCTGCTGCTATAATAGCCTTGCGAGCCAGTAGCTGCAGGGAAGCAGTAGAAGCCTTGCAAGGCAGCACTTCTGAACTCTTCACTAGTTCCTTGCAGGCATCCGACAGTCGTTCGCAAGTCCGTCTGTAAATAGACGTCCAAGCTTCTTTCAACAGTCTCCTATTACCCTTTAAAGGTAACCGTCTTCTTCTTTTTCTTTCTTTTTTACTTTTTCCTGACTTTGTTTTTGAAAATGGTTTCCTAAACGCACACGACACGGCCTAGGGTAGTGATAAGCCGGTTACCGGGGACGGCTGAATCTAGAACTAGGGGTGCCGAATGCTCGTTCATGGACCCTGATTTGCGAACTTCCCTAAATCCGACTAAATCTATGTCTATGCAGGACACCATGGCTAGAACCAAGAGAACTGCCAGAGTTTATAATTCGAATGGTTCTTTCGACCATTCGAAGGGGTCCACTGTATCTATTCAGACGACTATATTAGGGCGCCTGTTAGTGAGCTTCGAGACCATCCTCTAAGCCTTTCTTCTTAACCTCCTACAACTCAAACCCATTACCATTCCCCAACTCCCAGCGACATAATCTTGTGGGAGGCTGAAATTTAGTTTGCGCCCAAGTCTTCTAGACAGGCATTGGATGGGAGACTGAGGGAGGACCCTGCTGGCACCAGCCGGCAGTCCCTCAGCTCTTCTGAGACCTATGATGATGACTCAACCTCGTCATCATCTGATAGTGCCTCCGTTGACTCAGAGGAGGCATGAGCTAAAATAAACACGGTAAGGGAGTCCTTGTTAGTGGAAAAAGGTAAGGTACGCTCACCTATCCAAGAATGGCCCGCTACCACGATGAGAGCTTTGGTTGTTCTAAGGCAACCATTCAGGCTGGTATGTGCTTCCCTTTCCATCCGGTAGTGGAGAGAATTCTTGATGGATACCACCTAGGTATCTAGCAACTAGTCCCGAACTCATGGATTAATATAATCGGGTACATTGCCGCATGTGAAATGCTGGAGGTGGATCCCAGCTTTAAGGCATTCGCCCACATGCACTATCTAAGTCGAGCGTCGAAAACAAGCGGCGAAGGCTAGTACACCATGACCACCTGCAAGGGGTACATGATGGCAACCGGCAAGGAGTCCAAGTAGAAGGATTAGAGGACAAAGTTTTATATAGTCCACTCCTCTGACCGCTTGCTGAATCAAAAGTATAACAGGTGGAATAAGGATCCCCCATCCTGGCTTAAAAGAAAGCCATGCCGCCTTTTCCTAGGCGAGACCATGAGGAGATTTTTGATAAGGGTCTATTCAACTTGTCCGTCCGGACAAACGAGAAGATAGGCGAGAAGGAAGTCACCCCGAAAGTTACATTCCTTTTTACGAGTGGCTCTTGGATAGTGTGTACTTGGCCGACTGGGGCTTGAGTACAAAGATGCTGAGAGGTAGTCGGCCGCTTGATGTTTTTAATGCTTTAGCTGTTTTCAATATTTGCTTGCAAATTTCTAACTCTTATTTCTTTGTGCAGACAAAGATATAGAGAAGCTCTCGGCCTCTAAAAAGCCGGGTGCAGCCTATGCAGCTATGTACCGTTCGAACGTTCTCAAACGGTCAAACGAGGAACAAAAAACTAGCGGAACCCCTAAAGTAAAGGTTTATCACACTTGTCTTTTTTTTAACAAGGTTTTTCCTTAGTCTGCATGTTTTCTGACTATTCTTTTTTGGTGCAAAGTGGTTCTACCAAGTCTTCTCCCTCCAAACCATCCGACCCTAAGCTGCAGAAGCTGAAGGCCGAAGATGAGGGCGCTTCTGGCAAGTCCCAAAAGCACATTGCCCACAAGCCTAAAAAGGGAGGCGATGGCTCTCGTCTCTATGCTGATAAGGATATCAGCAAGCCAGATGGCCCAAGGGCATCGAAGAGTGGCAAGCCACTCACTTCTGCTGCTGGCTCAGTAGGAGACGGGAAGAAGCCCGTCAAGGGGGATGAGGAGCAGCCGGAGGGTAAGGGATACTTCTCCTTAATGTTTTTTACATAGATGTAGACCATTCGGCCTCTCTCGACCTATGTTATATTAATTTGTGCAGCTCCTGCTCATAGGCCAACTGTCGTTTAGATGGCCAAGGAGATGCTTCGAGCATTTGACTATGAGGACATGACGTCTGTTTGAGGGGTCGGCACCCTCAACTTGGATGGAATCTTGGGGATCCTCTACGAGGTAAGAACTTGGTAAATTTTATTACAAGTCACACTTGTATCCTCTTGATCCTAACCATTCGCCCCTTTGACCGAATGCAGGCCATGCTGCGCGTACAAGGGCTTAAAAAGCCAATCCTAGAGAAGTCAAAAGAGGTAACGGCTGCTAATGCCCGGGCCGCCTACGCTTTAGATAGATCTCAATTTCAAATTGCACAAAATGAGTTATTGACACTTGATATGATGTATTCCCAAGAGGATGCCAACCTACAAGTAAAGCGGGACTTAGAGGCGGCTCGGACGAAGATCAACGAGCTTAAGGCTGAAGTTGAGGGCCTTAAGGAGAAGCTTGAGCCCTTGGATGAGGCCAAGCAGGATGCTGAGATGGCAAAGCAGCGAGTGGGCTGCCTAGAGCAGCGCTTGGCTAACCAGGAGAAGCAGCTCCGAGCCAAATACAAGGCTCACAACGAGGAGGAGAAGGAGGCTCTTGTATTACAAATGATGGAAGACAATGAAGCCATCATGCGGATGACATAGGAAGCAGCTAAGCCGGGTGTTTACTATGATACTTGGAAAACAAAGTTTGATCAAGCCAGCATTGATTTCAACACCCGCCTTCTTCAGCAAGCTCAAGAGGAAGCGACCAAGGCTGCTACCGAGGAGTCCGGATCCTCGAGGGAGTCCTCCCAGGATGAGCAGGAGGAGGAGGAGGAGGATGAAGAAGATGATGAGCAGCTGACGGGTGAAAACAAGGAGGATGCGGCTGCTAACAATGAGAACTTCTCCCCTGCTACTTGAGCTTTTGGTATCTTTCTGCTGCCGAATGGCCAAGCATTTTCTTTTCCGGCCTGTCTGCCGAGTAATCGTGTATTTTATTGACCAAGGGGTCGGGTAATTCAAATTTCTCCCAGAAATGCCGGATATTTCTAGCAGTCACCCGTTTTAGGCGGCTGCTTCTTTTATTAAAGCATACGGTCGTTTGACCGGTTCAAAATCTGCATTACGCCTTATAAATTTCAAAGCTTTCAATTTTTTCTACATAAATTTTTTTTGGCTAAGTATTTTTAACCTATATACCATGCAAATGTCCTTGCCCCTAGACGGATGTCGGTTGGTTTCGGTTGCGTGGATTGATTGACTGAGAAATTATTGATATTTTAAAGAGTATGCATTGTTTCTAAGTCAATCAATCACTATGGTGATTGCCCCAAACCAAGCAATAGACGACCATGTAGAGCAGACGGTTTTTTGAATGCATCCGGCCAAATACCTCGTGAAATATAGCTAAGCCACTAAGTTTTTTGTTTTAGCTAGTTTGTTGAAAAAAGAATTGTCCGCCTGCCTTGCCCAGAGCAAGAACAGGCGTTAAGGTAGCCTCTAATATGAAACAGTAGCCGATTTCAAGTTAGATTAAATCAAACGACTGCGAGTGCTGCCTTAGTGCATTCGGTAGGGCCGCTTGTTGTGTTCGTAGACAATGTGCCACCCAAATGGGAGATGCTTCTCAACGAAAAATTCACCCTAATGGACGTTTCCGGTTGTCTGACTCATGTTAGAGAAGACAGTCGTACTCATGTTGGAGCAGACGGTAGTTTAAATAATATTCATCCGGCCATTGGCCTCTTTTAACGAGTAAATAGCCACTAAATTATTAACTTAGCTTAAAAATTTAATAAAGAATACATAGCCGCTATGTTATTGTCTTATTTTAAAAATTTAATAAGTTTTGGGGCGACTGCTTTGGTGTAGTCGGGTCCCCTATTAAAGATCTTAAGTGTCTTCTTTTTGGGTAGACGATCCCTTTATAATTTTAACAAGTTCTAAAGCGTACAAGGCCGTCTGTACATTGTGCGGGCGGTAGCTTATAAAATCTCGACGTTGTCCGTCTGCACATTGTGCAGCCGATGTTTAAGCATCGTCGTCGGTTATTAATTGTTCCGTCTGGACATTTAAAGTCGGAGATAAAAAAAGGTAAGTAGGATCCGTCGAAACATTGTGCAGGCGGCATCCTTCAAAGTTGTGAGCATGATCCTCCTGCACTTTATGAAGTTGGTACTCAAAATAAAGTAAATAAAGATAAGTATGAAAATGAAAGAAAAATTTCATTAACAGGTCAAAAACATTACAAAATTTCAGAAGTAGTACTTCTTTAAGTTATCTACATTCCAAGTTCTAGGTATCTTCCTGCCGTCTGGTGCTTCCAAGTGGTAGGTGTCGCCTCTGACTTCTTCATATATTTGGTAGGGGCCTTCCCAGTTCGAGGTTAGCTTGCCTTGCTCATTTTCCCTACCGACTTCCTCCATTTTCCGTAACACAAAGTCCCCAACTTTTTAAGGGCGCTTGTGTACTCTTTTGTTGTAGGCCCGAGTGATTCTCAGGCGGTAGATCTCATGGCGCAAGGCGGCATTGCCCCTGCGCTCTAGGAGTGAGTCTAATGCCAGGCGCATGGCCTCCTAGTTTGTCTCTTCATCATATATCATAATCCGAAGAGTCAGCTCATAATGTTCAATGGGCAAGACATCTTCTGCCCCATACACCATGAGAAATGGAGTTTCTCTAGTTGCCCCTTTCATTGTTGTTCTGATGGCCTGTAGAAGGTGTTGTAATTCATCCGCCGATGGGCCGCCAGCTATTTCAATTTTCTTTTTTATGTCGTTTGAGATTAACTTGTTGAAGGCTTTGACCTGACCATTTGCTTGGGGTTGGCCGACTAATGTGAAATAATTAGAGATCCCCTGATCTCCCAACCAAGTCTTTAATTGAGGGGTCTCAAATTGATGACCATTGTAAAAAACCATAGATATAGGTACCTTAAAACGAGTGATGATATTCTTCCAGATGAAGGAAATGACGTCCTTTGTCTTGACGTTTTTGACCGCCTCTGCCTCTACCCATTTAGTAAAGTAGTCCAAAGCCACTAGAATGTAGCGCTTGCCGCTTGGAGCAGCCGTATATGGGCCCTGGATGTCCATGCATCATTTAGAAAACAGTACCGGATTAAATATTGCCGTAAGATTGGTGGCCGAACGATAGATTAGCTTGCCAAATTTCAGACACTTGTCGCATTTTTAACCATCTCCATAGCATCAGCCTGAAGTGTAGGCCAAAAGTAATGCCGACTGGCCCTGACAACAATGGATCTGCCGCCTATATGAGTGACACAGTATTCGGGATGCAATTCTTCAAGAACTTCTTGCCCCTTCTCTAGGGTTACACACTTCAAAAGAGGCTTCAGAAAACCTGCTTTCAAAAGCTCTCCTTATCTCATCTCAAAGCTTGCATCCCGTTTCTTTAGCACGGCCACCTCCTTAAGTGAATCAGGGAGGGTGCCGTTTGTAAGATATGCCTGGATTCTATCCATCCAGGTAGAGCTTCAGTCAAGTACTCTAATGGGATTTTCATCAGATATACTTCTTTTTTCCATGATTTTCCAGAACACTGACCGAGGCGTTTCACGGGAGGCGGATGATGTCAGTTTTGATAGAGCATCCGCCTGATTGTTTGCTGATCTGAGCACTTGACTTAGATTAAAGTCTTCAAGTGTCCCATCTTCATCTTTTAACGCCTCCAAATATTTGATCATAGTCGGATGGGTGGCTTCATAGACACCATTGTATTAGCTAACGACCTATTGGGAGTCAGAGCAGGCGTCAATCTTTGTTGCTCCTGTCGCCTTGCGTATTCGAATACTGGCTAGTAAGGCTTCATACTTGGCCTCATTGTTTGAGGCCTGGAACTTGAACCGAAGTGCATATTCATATTTGTCCCTCTCAAGAGACTAACAAAGAGTATACCTGATTGATATTGTCCGGCTCAGCCGACCTTGTCATTTCAACAATAAAGTTGGCGAATGCCTGCCCCTTTATTGCCTTCCTCGGTTCGAAAGTGTTTTCCAGTCCCTGCAACTCAATAGCCCATTTGAGCATTCAGCCAGAGGATCCCAGGGTCGTCATTGGCCGCTTGATCGGTTAGTCAATGTAGACCATAACCGGATGTGCCAAGAAATAAGGATTCAACTTCTTAACAGCCATGTAAAGGGCAAGGCCAAATTTTTTGACCATGGGGTACCGAAGTTCTGTGTTTCTAAGAACTTGGCTAATGAAGTAGACCAGAAGCAGGCTGATGTCTCTTTCAGCTAAGAGAACATCACTAAGGGCATGATTTGAAACAGCCAGATACATATAAAGCGCCTGTTTGGGCAAGGGGCTGACCAATCTAGGCAAAGAGTGCGAATGCGTTTTTAGCTTTTGGAAAACCGCCTCAGCATCATCCCCCCATTCAAATCTAGTCTTCTTCCTGATCGCTAGGAAGAAGTAGAGGCACTTGTTGCCTGACCGACTGAAAAAATCTTCCTAGAGCTGCCAGACAACTGGTTAATTTTTGGACTTCCTTCATAGTACGGGGCGACTACATGTCGATTACCGCCTGTATTTTTATAGGGTTGGCCTCTATCCCTCAGTGGTCAATCAGGAATCCGAGAAACCTCCCAGACTCAACTCCAAAGACACACTTTTTTGGATTAAGCATGACCTTATGTCGCTTGAGTGTGGCAAATGTTTCTCGAAGGTTAGCAAGGTGATCCGCATGCTGTTTGGATTTGACTATCATGTCATAAATATACGCCTCTACATTCCTCCCAATTTGATTAATAAAGACTGTATTAATCATGCGTTCGAACGTAGCAGGCGCATTCTTCAAACCAAATGACATCATATTGTAACATAATAACCCCTGATAAGTGACGAATGCCGTCTTTTCTTGATCTTTTTTCAACAGGGGAATTTGATGGATGCCTAAAATAGGCATCCATGAACCTCATCAGGGAATGTCCAGCTATAGAGTCGACCAAACTGTCGATCTTTGGAAGTGGATAGCTATCCTTTGGACATGCTCTGTTTAAGTCAGTGTAATCTACACATATGCGCTAGGTACCATTCGTCTTCTTTACAAGCATAATATTTGCAACTCAATCAGGGAAGTTACAAGGCCGAATGAACCCATCGTCTAACAGCTATTTTACTTTGGCGGCTGCCGCCTGACTTCTCTCCTTGCCATGGTTTCTTTTCTTTTGTCGAATGAGCTTCTTTTAATGATCCACAACGAGTTTGTGGACGGCAAGATCCTGGGTTGATGCCTGACATCTCTTCCACTTTAAAGGCAAAAATATCTTTGAATTCTTTCAACAGTGGTGCAAGCTTGCACCCAACTTAGCAAAAGCAGACGTCCCCACCTTAGTAGTTCGTTCGGACCGACTGTCGTCCAAAGGAATATCAATGTTTTCTCCAGCCGGCTAGGGAAAGAGGTTGTCTGACTGTTCCCAGGTCAGTTATTGCTATTTCTTTTTTTTCTTGACCGCCACTAACTGATCATAATTTCTTTTCCTGGCGGCTGGTGAGGTTGGATGATCATCCTTAATATCATCAAGGTCTATTGGCTCTTTTCCCTGACCGGCTGCAGCTGTAGCAAGCTTGACGTCCCAAAGATAGCATTCTTAAGCCATCTTCTGGTCCCGGTGCAGGGAGCCAATAGTTCCATCATCCTTTTCATACTTAACTAGCATGAGAGCAGGGATGATGACGGCCTTGCACTCGTTAAGAGTGGGTCGGTCAAGGATAAGATTGTAGGCAGTCAGCTCTTTAACCACCAGATGGTCATGTGCTGGCCGCTACCTTTTTTCCCTTGTCGAATGGGCATATAAATGCATCCGACTTGATAGACAACTCCTCCCCCAAAGCTTACAAGGGGATGGGAGACATCCAACATTCTATCCGGCTTGTACTTGAGGTTAGATAGACATTTGTGGCTGATGATGTCTGAGGAGCTTCCTGTGTCGATCAAGATGCAACTAACCAACTGGTTGGCCACTTTACATTCTATGGCAACAGGGTCATCATGCGGCTGATGGACTTTGCCTCTGTCCTTTTCAGTGATGATAAATTCGGGGAAGGCGGATGTGCTGGCCGCCTGTCCCTCATCAATAGAATGGACCAACTTTCTCATATGGTCCTTGTTTCCCTGATTGGTTGGGCCACCTCCAGCAAATCCGCCTACTGTCGTATAGACCGAATCTTCATCCGTTTCAGAGCTGATAACAGGCTGGGGAGTCTTTTTCCTTGACTGCCCATATTCGTTTTTAAAGTCACTTTTGGACTTCACATTGGATTTCAGCGCTCCTTTATCGGCCATACGATCAAGCGTCCGCTTGAGGTTGAAGTAGTCGTTTGTGTCACGGCTGAAATCCTCATGATAGTGGCAGTGCTTGTTCTTGTTCCGATTTTCAGCGGAACCTTTCATATGAGTTGGCTTCTCTAGAGTCAGCCAATCATGTACCTCCATGAGGATGGAGTAGCTGTCCTTGTGGAACTCGTATCTTGGGACGTACGACTTCCATTCTTTCTTTTTCTTCTGGGCCGGCTTATCAGAGTTATTATAGCCCAAATCTGTTTTTTCTTTTTGCTCTCTTTCGATTTTAGAGACGGCTGAGCAGGACGACTCTCCTTCTATCGGTCAGACTTCTTAGAGTTCGATTGCTTATTGGAGGAACGGAGCTCGATCGCTTGTATGTAGGCGTCCGCCTCCATCAAGGCTCCTTGGAGGGTGAAGATTTTCTTGTGGACGAGTTCAAACTTGAAAGTTGACCCATCCTTTAGACCTTTGAAAAAGTCTGTATAAGGTACTTCGTCAGATAGTCCTTGGATCTGGATTCTCACCAGATTGAACCACCTGACGTATGATCGTACCCCTATCTATCTCCCTTTTGCACATGGCCTAGATCCAGGCTCGTTTTCTTTGCAGAGATGTTCATAGAGAAGTTAGAAGCAAACAAGAACGCAAGCGTCCTGAAGCTGTTAATGCAACCAGCCGGCAAATTGCCGAACCACTACTAGGCTTGGCCCTTCAGGGTGGCTGGAAATCATCGACACCTGGCGATATCATCTAACCTTGTAGGTACATGAGGTGGGTGTATACCAAGAGGTGGCCTTCTGGGTTGGAGGTACCATCATAAGTCCCAACCATTATATTTTTCACCTTGGCCGGTTGTTCGGCTTCGACTATTTACTTGGAGAATGCATAGGGTTGTTTCCCAAGGTTTTGTAGCCGAAGCTGCCTGTCCAAAGGCTGGTAGTTGTATGTTGCATGTCCTCCGAAGAACGCAGGCTGGATGTAGGGCAAAGCAGGCGGTCGGTATAATGGTTGTGCCATATACTGCGCCGAGTTGATTGCATTGGGCCCAGACTGTACGAGGGGGCCGCCTGATGGAGTCCTCGATACTGAAGGAGAATTCCTCACAGAGGTATTTTGAAAGCTATCATGATAAGTCGACGTAGATTACGACTCTGACAGCTGATGGGTCCTTCGCTGGTCAATGTACTGACGAGCATTAGGAAAGGATTTTTTGCTACCATCCGGCTGTACATGCCAGATAGATTTTCTTGTCACCGTTTCTGGGAAACGGAGTCTTGAAAAATCAAACAGGGGCCGAGCCTTCTCCTTCGGAGCAGGATGAGGAGTCGGCTATCGGTCTCGAACCAACTTTTGCTTTCCAGCTTGAGTTAGCTTGGTGGCCGACTGTTCCTTTCTGGGAGCAGCCTACTGCTTGTTGATTAGGCTCTTAATTTCACCCTTGAACGTGCCCATGAACTTCATAAGCTCATCGCGGGTGACTAGGGCTGATCCTCCCACCTGGGAGGGATCAACCGGCTGCCCTGAAGGCTTACTCAATTGCGCTCCCGCCTGTCTTAGTGATGGAGGCGCTTAGAGATGAGTGACCCATATGGGGCCACAAAGGGTTCGATGTCTCAATTGTCGCCTGAGTCATGGACCGTCTTGACCACTATTTCTTCCAAAGGCGGGTTGGTCTCTTGAGGTGGCATAGGTTGCTCTTGTGAAGCCATCTTAGAGGTACTCTCCCCACAGACAGTACCAAATGTTTAAGGGTTTTTGTGTCCCTTGGGAGTGTTACAAAACAAACGGAGCACCGAATGGTCGGTGGTCCGCCTCCGATGGTTAAGTTAGTACGGATTCAGAGTAAAACTTGCGAAAAATAATTTATCTGCTCGGATTCCAAGCTCAGGTGTTGTCAGTTTCTTGAGAGTGACATATCAGTAATGATTGGAACGTGTCCCATTAAATGGGGGAATGTCACTATTTAAAGGGACCTTGGGAAGTTTGCCCTCCCAAGGATTTGATGACCTAGGGATTAGGGCACGCCGTTTTTTAGGGGCCCATTGGGATTTGGGCCTTAAAATTTGCCATTCCCAGGGGCAATATCCGCTCAACACATGTCACCATCTGGAAGGTCCAAGTTGGCGCCGCTTCAGGTGACACGTGTCATGCTATGATTGGGCCACTTGGCATGGTATAAAATACCCAAATCATAAGATAAAAAAATACTCAAAGGTTCACAGACCATATTTAGATTTACAAAAATACATCATGGATCGCAATCCGTATTTTCTATCCTAATCGGGTCCCGCTAGTTACTATTTATAAAACCTGCGAGAGAATATACATTCCAGTCACTCATTCATTTTACAACAATAGAACAAGTAACACTGAATAAAACGCGCGTAAACTAGTTACTAATTTAGGTCGTTATTCCAATTAACATGCCTAATTAAAACTAGTCAAAGTTGTTTAATTGATTATGTAATTTAGCGTAATTAATAATTGAAGCTCCTACTAAATTCCGCATCCATCTTAATTAATACAATTAATTAAGCCGGTAAACCCAAATATTTGCCAAAATTAAATTTTGTAAATGCCGCTGAAAAACCGAGGCCTAGCCTCCAACATTTATTAAAATAATTAAAACCCAATTAAATTAATATAACAATTAAAAATGGCAAAATTAAGCAAAAAAGTGTGTAGTCCAAAATATCCAAATGCATAGCACCACGAGTAGAAAAATGTAAAAGGGCACCGGTTCAAAACCCCCCTATAGCACAGGTTTTGAACCGGTGTTCATTTGAGGGATGCCAAAAAGTGAGAGTTTTTGCCATCGATTGAAAACCGGTGGCAATAACAAAGTTATTAGCACCAATTCAGTTCAGAACCGGTGCCTGTAACACAGTTATTTTCACTGGTTCGGTTAAGAACCGGTGCCCTTGATGCCCCAAAAAAAATGTTTTTACTTAAATTGATATATAAACACTTACATATATATAAACATATAATTTTATTAATATAAAGCTATAACATTACAATTTTAATTAAAAAAAAAAACAGAATATAGTTTTATATTGTAACAGTCCGACTGTAATAATATTACAATAGTAGCGCAGAGCGGATTGGAAGCAGCGAGAGTAAAACACCAGTGGCGTAGAGCATAGAAGAAGCATCTGTAGGAGTATAGAAGAAAAAAAGTAGACCAGAAGAACAGCAAGAGCATTACAGCAGCAGCCTTATGATGCGAGGCAGCAGCTGCTGCAATAGCCTTGCGATCCAGTAGCTGCAGGGCAGCAGTAGCAGCCTTGCGAGGAAGAAGCTAAAGTGGTTTCACAGGTAAAGAATAAATTATATTCCCTTGTTTTGAACAAGACATAAGCTATCCCTCTTTTAAGACTTGTGTGTCGGTCCACAATCACAAGAATAGCCTCAACATCTGATAAAATTCCTCATCTGGTTATGAAAGCAGCCAATGATCATTTAATTAAGTCTTTCAATTAGGGCAGCAGGTACAATTAATCATGTTATTAAGGCAAAAACACTATAGCACTGTTTCGTAAACACTACCATAGAAAAATGGCTGCTGAAGAGCTTATGTTCTCATAGTGAAGACAGTTGCACATTATGTTGGTCAACATACAACTCATCCCTTATACAGTTATACTGAAATGTTTCTACCAGATCCTAGCATATCAGTAATACATCAATTTTATACACAAGATCGATTGATTGCAATCATTGCATTATAAGAGGCTATATGAATGTCAAATATAAGAGATCAAGTAAATCCATGTAATCTAATACAAGATGAAACAATGATTAGCTTAACTCTTTTTAGCCTTTCATAAATTGATAGTCAATCTTAATTTTTAATTTGTTATAATGGCAATGCACGGATTCTTTCATTGTAAAGCTACAATCCTAAAACCTGATTTTTAATTCTTACTGTCCATTTATTCATCAAACAATATTATTGATGGGAAGTTAGCTCTTGCCTTAGCAAACAAAGTTCATACCGCCATAGCTATACCAAATTTATGTACAGCATGTTCAAATTATATATTGATGTATCTCTCTTAAACATAAAATACGACAATATAATTGAATTCTTTCCTAACAATTAATATAACCTATGACTTATCACTATTCAAAATCAAGTTTTTCAAACTTCAGAAAAACTAATAAAGCACTGAACTAAACAACTGATTAATTTTTCTTTTATAAAAAAAGGCAGCAACACACAGTAAAGGTGAGTCATTTAGGCACATGAAATGATATCATTAGATCATTGAAAAATGAGTTTAGAAGTATACATTATGGAGTTCACCTAAATTAGCATCTTCAAATTTGTCAAAATCAAAGCTTGAACCCCTTAATTAGCAAGGAAATCATCCTGATCACGCCTGAGAGAGTAGAGAGCTTTATTAAAAACTAAAATTTAAAATTTTAATCTAATAAAAAGCTTAGTTTGGTACATTGTCTGAAAGTCTGCTTATAATCATAAATAATCATTTTAACGAAAGAGGTGATGGTTGTGCTGGTGGCCAGTGGTTGCGGTGGAGCGAGAAGAGAGATGAGACAGAGAGGAGAGAGGAAACACGAGAGTGAGGAGAGAGAGCGAGAAAGTTCGAGAATGAGAGGAGTGTCTAATTTTAGGGATTATTTTTTTATTTGGGAAAAGGGCACCGGTTAACTGGTTCCCTATTAAACATGTTTTATTTTTTTTCTAGTCTTGTATTTTTACCACTGGTTTTCAATAACCGGTGGGCATTTGTCGGTACCCATTTATCTTTTTCTATTGGTGCACTAAGACTTGAAGTGCTTACCACATTACTTTGCAAGCAATGCCTACGGTTACTAACCCCTATTAAGCACCAACGTACATACACATACGTAGTACGCCCCACACCACAAGGCTCGACCACACACAAGCAACCACGGGCAGCCAAGCCATAGCACGGTAGCCCACACATGGTCGGCTTGTTGCCGCACCATGGTGCTGCTGCTGCCACAGCTTGGAAGCCGTGCTTGCTGGCTGTGGCAGCAGCCACACATGGTTGCACCACTGCCGAGGTCTGCCCTTGGCAGCCACATGCGGACTGCATAGCAGCCTGGCTTGCCAAGGGGCATTTTTCCCTCGATTTGTGTGTAAAACCACAGGTTTTTAACCCCATTTTAACGTGACTATTAATTAGTTCCAAATTAATTTAGGAATTAATAAAATTAAGCCAAAATGAAAAATTAAACAAGTCCAACTATATTTAAAATTCATAAGAGGTGCATACAACCAAAATTCTTTCCAAGAACCATTCGTTAATAAAATTGGTTTAACTTGGTGTAATATAATAATAAGGGCAATAACTCACTATTAATTTAATTAATTTAAATTAATCATGAGATTTTGACAAATTAAAAGGGAGTTGGAAACATGAACACAAGTTTAATAAAAATTCCAACTTTAACACTTGTGAATCCTTGAAAATTATATCTTCCAGTGTGAAGATAAATGAAATTTCTATCACAAGATTCAAACTTTATGATTCCAATAAACTTAATACATGATTAAATCCAAAGTTCAACCAAAAATTCATGCAATTTTGTAAATCAAACTTTCAATCACTTAAAATAAATAAAGATATAATATTTAGTACTTGGAAGCAACAAAGAACAAACTTTTCACACCTAATGCAATTAATTTGCAATTATGTGAAAAATAAAATCAAACTTTCAAGCACCAATTACTACAAAGTAACCATGCTTAAAGAAGTTTAAAATTACATATAAATTAAGGAATAAACCAAATACATAACCACCATAAATATGCAATGAATTTTCAAGGTTAAAAGACTTAAAATTTTTCGTCAAAACGAAAAATCCCTCAAAAAGTGAATTTTTAGTCGTTTTTTGGCTAAAAACACAGCCATTAGAGGATAAAACCATTTCCAGAACGCCTTTTCCACCAAAAATTAACTATTTTTGGGCAAACATCTGTGTTTGGGGCTGAAATCAGCTCAAATACGGGTTTAAAATTTATATAACCGAGCTATTAATCTAATTAGAAACTTAAAACCAGAAAAATTAAGCCATAAAAACACCTTAAAAATATGATAATAAATATAAATGAGCAAGGCTCCGATACCGCTGTTGGGTGTCGGTGAGTCTAAACCACCGCGGAAAGAAACCCGACCAAAAACCAAACTCATAATAATTATAACCATAATGCATAATTAAAATAAACACAAGAGTAAGTAAAAGATTATTACCTTTGTAACGTGCTTCACTCACTTAATTGAGCTCTTACTTCGAAAGCCCCTTAGCCCCGCTCACACGGGGACCTCATACGAAATCCACCCGTAATGCGAATACCGAACTCTGTCTATTGCCTTGGAGTTAACAAGGCCCGACCTAAACCCGAGTAATTTGTGTTCGAAGGTTTTCAAACTCTAATGCCTTTTTAATCACTTACTCATGTGAACAATCCCAAGGCATGCCTTTAGTATTTATAAGGAAAGTTTCCTTGTGAATTCCATTAATCTTTCAATGTGGGACTTTTTCACAAAAAGATCCCACATGGAAATATTGTTGAATTCAATCCTTAGTTATATAAACAAAGGAATAACTAAGTAACAAGTGTCACATGGTTAAATGAGGACCACTTCCTCACTTGCTCCCTAAGCAACCTCACATGCATTGTGAGCTAACCATGTGTCACCCAACCTTGAGCCCTAAATTCGGTTTGGTTGGGCCACTACTTTTTTGGCCCATGTTTATGAACCTTCACCCTTGTCTACGACCCATGCCACGTGGCGCTGCCACCGTGGCACGCTACCACATGGCGTGTTGCCAACGTGGCAAGCTGCCAGTTGGCGGTGGCTGCCAACGTGGCTGCTGCGACTTAGCTGCGGCTGCCGACGTGGCTGATACCACGTGTACTTCCATGTGCAGTGCCACGTGGCACGCTATTATTTGGAGCACTTCCCTAGCGTTCCGCGTGGCTAGGGTTTAAATTATTACTTGAAGCATTTTCATGCCTCGCCAATTCCTGAATTTTTCCTTTACTTTCGTCGCTCGGATTTGACGCTTCAAGCTCGAATTTTCGACGTCTAAATATTAATTACTCGGGTGACTCATTAATTCCTTCCGAATTAATTCGTCACATCAGTTCGTTAAATGCTTGGGTGTGATCCGAAGTGTTCAGTCAAGATTAAGCTGTTACATTAATTATACATTAATATTATTGATCGGAAGTGGCCTCCATTTAGGAATTCCGATCACTTGACCTCACTGAATAATTAGCTTGCTTTCTAATAATTCTGAACCCACTATTGGAATAATACACTTGTTTGAAGGAAACCATTCCTTTTACACCACAGATACCTAACTAAATAATCCTTCCCTTAAGAACCTTTTGTCATGAAATCTTAATACAACGTTGAAGCATGCCTTGTCATATCAAAATCATTCATCGCATTAATCATCATTGCATCGTAAAGTATGAAGTGCTTAGCCTCCGTTCCTAAGTTACCTAAATACTTTCATCATCGAGTCAACCATTGAGATAGACTAGGATGAACTATTATTTTGCACTATGAGATACAACATCAATGCAAACATTTGACTAAATTCATTCAACATGCACCGCAAACACTCATACACTCACTTCAATTCCTTTTTGTGTCTTTATTTTTCAAGCGAAAGTCGGTACCCTCCACAAAGATGACGAAATTTTTTTATTTTTCTGCATTATGAGTCAAGCACATCACAATATAATGCACACACGAGTCATGTACTGTCAAGTCAGTCAAAGCACCTTGAGTTAACCTCAAGTCAAAGCAATCAGTCAAGCCTTAGGTCAACCCTAAAAAAAACAGCAGTAAAGTCTTTTAGCAATCTTTTGATTTTACACGATACAACCATTTAGCAAAGCTCTTGTTCGCATCCAACGAAACAATCTCGACAAATATTCAGGCATTCAAAGATTTTTTATTCCAGACATGCGTTAACATTCCTTTCAAGCTCTTTTTCTCGGAGACGCGTGGGCATACCATTCAAAGCTCTTTTGTTCAAAGACGCATTAATGATCTCCTTTAAGCTCCTTTGTTCAGAGACGAGTGAACATCCCTCATCAAGCTCTTTTGTTCAGAAATGCATGGAAAAATCATTAAACGCTCCACTGTTCAGAGACGAGTGAACATCAATAGCAAAAACACAACAAAATTACAAGCAACGACACAACAAGCAAAGAAACGACAAATTGAAGATAACTACAAGTAGCGGTCTTCGACGATACTCGCTAGGACGAGAAAATTGTCGCAACAAAGCTGAAGATGGCTACAAGAAGTCACCTTCGACGATGTTCCCTTGGATGTGGAGGATTGTTTTGAACAATCAAGGAAAGCTACAAGTAGCAGTCTTCAACGTGGCGCTCATGAGGCACTGTAGAGGTTGTCATAAATGCATCAACAAAATTGGTTACTCTAGAGATGTGTTCTCGACGGTGCAAGATACCTATTTCTTAACTCCTTTATCTTTTAAACTAATGCTTGTTTGCAGGTATCGGCGTTACAAGAATGATTTAGGATCGTAGAAAGTTCTGAATCATTCTACGTCCCCATCGCTAGTTTGAATTTTGTTTCTTAAACTTGCGTTTTTCCAAACTCAGTCAAAGTGGGGGCTTTTGTAGACACCTACATGTGTATCCCCTAAAATAAAAACCTATTGATGAATGTCTTTCATTTCATTGATTACCGAATGAAGTGAAAGTGTGAAAAGTCTAGTGATGCAGTTATTTTTAATAAAAATACTTCTTTCTGTTTTCGAAAATATTCCTTTTCGTACCCTGTTTATGAAAATTATCCAGTCCAATTTAGTTTTGTCCATGATATGGGTCCAATAATTGTTTAGGTGGATGAGGCTTGAAAATACCTATCCAACAATATATTTTAAGCGCAATTCTGATGAATAATGAGGAAGTTATGGCCAAAATACTAAATTGGGCCCAAACCGGATTTTACCTACGGCTCAGTGACCATGTGGAGGGTCCAAAGGTTTAATATCATTCCTTAACTAATTAGGATTTATTAGAAGCTTCTATAAGTTTCTAAAAGATCTTAATTATCCTATTTTTGAAAAGAAAAGATCAAAGAATTCAAAATTGAATAAAACTTCTCTTTTTAAGAGTCCTTGTTCTGTGCGAAAGCAAAGATGATCAGATATTATTTTTGTACCTCATAATTTGAATCCAAATCTTATACGGTTGGATGGATATTGAAATTATCTTTCCAATGATATATTATAATAATAATTTTGAGCTATAACGAAAAAGATATGAAAGAAATATGAAACTCTATCCAAAACTGACACTGTCCCACTTTTTAGGATATATCTTTTTATCTACAAAAGATTTCAATATGATTCCAAGAAAAGTATTCTTCAAGAGCTTTCTAATGACATATTATATACCTTATTTGGACTTTTGGATCAAAAGTTATGATAAAAACAAAATCTGTAAAAACTGCTAATCGTCGAGTTTTATTTCGATTTGAATTCGGATTCTTTTCTATTCCTTTGACCCTCTTTTTTCCTTATAAATAGAGGTCATATCTGTAGGGAATTATAGGTACTACGCAGCGGAAAAACATGAATCATATTCATACAGTACCTAATCCCAAGATCTAATGCATAACACATAAAGAACATATAATCGTACCTTTGAAGCGTGATTCCACGTGCGATCGAGCAAGAACATTGGGAGATAAAGAACCTCAAGCGTGATTCCTCTACTTGGTCCACGGGCACAGATTAAGACCTCCACTAATTCTAGTTAGTTGCAATTGAACCCTTCAATTGACCTTCTATGGAGAAGTGCGAGCAACGAACCACCATGAACCACCACGAACCACCACACGCGCCACCAAGGTGGCCGGCCGTACGGACGAGGGGAGGAGAGAGAAAGCCGTGAGTTAGAGAGAGGAATTAGGGTCTTTGGGATTGGTTGCCTTGATGTCAAAATGCACTGTGTGTGAATTATGATTGCTTGCCTGCAACCCTAGGCAAGGATCTTATTTATAGATCTCATCTCTAAATAAGAGCCCATGTCAAAAGCCCAAAACCTAGTTCTCATCTAACTACGCTAGCCCAATTCGTTTCATGATTAGTTAGTTGCTCATGAGGCCCATTAATGGGCCTCTTACTTGCTTAACCCAATACCCTTGTTGTGTGACCTCATAGGATCCATTCTAGTAGGCTTTGGACTATTTGACTAGCCCAAAGATCATCGATCATAGTCTAGCAACAGATAATGACGACCCAAAAGAACGAACTTATTATCTCCATAATAGTGATCCTTGATATATCTAGTAATTGCACTTATCGAAGACACAATTCCTTCAATCTCCCACTTGTCTGAGACAAGTGCACAATATTCAAATTCCTTAAGTCAATGTGTGTCGATTTGATAATATGATTGCATTTCATGTCGTGATCATATTAGTCTACAAATCTTTTCTTGAAAACTGAGTGAGAATTACAAAACAAATGGTTACTATGTAATCCATTTGAGCACGGCCATGCATTTTCTGAATTCTCCCTCTTCAAGGGGCCAAGACACAATTTCTAATTAAATAGGTAGACTCTATCCAATCTTGTGGCAACCAAGGCTCCCACTCAAATCATGAGGTAACCAGGAAACACCCTTTATAATCTCCAGTTATGGGAAGACGTTTGAATGTACACAGTTACATCAATCATTGAATGAAATCAATGTTCCACTCATGTCAAAGGAATCCACTAATATATCCGGAAGTTCTATACTTGAACTTCAAAGTAGGTCTATAGTTCGATCATGCATCATTCATGCATACCCATGTGATTGACCGAGCTTCACTATGCTCCTATAGCCCATGAAACTGCGCTATCCAATCAATCTTACATGCTAGTCCAATTTATGAAATCATTTATGTCCACTTTAATGATTCCGAACTAGGAACTTAAATAATGTATGAATTTAGTTCACCTGTGGGGTTTCATTCACCAGGTTATTTAAATAAATTAACCTGATGAGTCCATCAATCCATAATTATTTTGGACATTTTATTTAATCTTGAAACCACGATTAAATAAGATTGAAACTTTGTTTCAATTGATAAACATAATTCTGCAAATGAATGTATTACATATGTAACTTGTTTTTCTCCAAAAACAAATATAACTTCTAATTACATCATTTGCCTCAATCCAGTTTCATTAGCATGTTTCTCATGCTTTGGAAATGGAAGGGGTTTAGTAAGTAGAGTTCATGAGACATTCTCATAAACACGAATTTTGCAATTTCTAAATTTTATAATCATATTCATCTCCATACATTAAGAATTTTCCTTCGCCCTTTTGCAAGGAACTTTGGAATTTCTAATTTGTATTCTAACGTTATATTGGATTTTGATTGAAATCTATCATCACTTGTTCTTAAAAACATGTGAATCAAATAGACGAGTATAGTCCATGACATGCATGATGCATCCTTTGCAAACTGCATAAGGATCATCACTCAAGACCTTAATTTCATCAACCTTTCTCAAAGTATTGAATCATAAGCATTGTGCCATGTTACATGGGATTGAAACTCCTTTCAATATAATGTTGAACCTTATAACAATCTTATCAATATAAGTTTCTTAAACAAAATCAAACATCAATCAAAACCTATCTCTATAGATTTTGAATCCCAAATGTACTCATCATTCTCTCCAAGGTTTTTCATACAAAATGCACTACCCAGTACCCACCACTTGACTCTTCAAGCAATGAATAATTTTCTCTGTATACTAGACCAAGAAGACTTCATAGCTCCCACTAAACATCTTGTACACACAAGACCTTTTCTTCATTTTACGAGAACATCAAACAATTTGATTAACTCAAAATTAAGAACACTAACTCCATGATGCTATGCATCCCTAGGATTATTGGATCTTCAAACTTTTGATTGTATCATATACAAATCTTCATTCATGAACAATTTCAATAAAGTGTTTTGAAGTCCATCTACCATATCTTATAAGGTAGTAATCACTAAAATATCTTTAATAGATCTTTGCAACATGACTAATATAAAGTTTTCATCGTAGTCATAGTCATACTATGAATTAGTTGAATCCTTTAATAAGTCTTTGCTTTAGTTAGAATTTTTTTTTTCTTTCTTGTCTGTTTTGCTTATAATGGGTCTCACCCAATTAGGCAAATTATTCAAGTGTCATACACTTGCTTACATATTTAGAATCTATTTCAGATTTCCTGGTTTTTAAACCACTTGGAGTTATAACTTGTCAAATCATCTTTTTTACTTGCATAATCATCATGTTCCAAAATGAATGTTTTAGAACTCTTAGTCAATACGAAATCATATTTCTTTGGCTAAGTTTTACATATGCTAGTCATCATTGTGGGTTTTCAACAATTGAAACTCATACAACAACTTTGTTTAGTTTTCACTGAGAAACGACAATTGAGGATGTGCACTTGGAATGTACTACCTTCGACACATGGTTATTATTCCCATTACACTTAATGAGACCATGCGTTGTCACTTGTAACATGAGGTGAATCATGCTCATATTGTTGCTTTGATTCGATTACTTCTCAAATTTCTTCAAGAATTTCGAATTAGCTTTTCTTAAACTCTTTCAAGGCTCTCAAACTTTTCGAGATTCTTATACTCCCACTTGCCTTTTTGAGGAGGCACTTTTTAGCATAGGGTGAACCAATCATGGTTTGATCCATGTTTGTTTGTTGCTTTTCTCGAACTCTTTCGAGATTTATACTACTCCCACTTGACCTTTTGGAACAATTTCCATAAGGGCACCTACTTGAGCAACAAACATTTTGTGCTAAGTATGATTTGTGTAGTAGTACCCCGTGCTCTGTATAGGAATTGATCGTGCATTAAACGATTTAATACAACTTTTATTCCTTGCTTTGTAGAAAGACTTTATAAGAACTCTTCTTATCCATATCACATATGAAACCTTTGCTACATTTTTATTTGACCTATGTTTCTTTGTTTAGTTTTGTAGCTTATCTTAAAAGTATATCCCTTGAACAATGGTTGGAAGATAGGTAATTTACATCCATTATCAAAAAATATGTTATATAGATTGATAGTTCCCTTCATAAACACTTCACAAGGTTTTCTTTCGGAGTTTGTCGTAAAACGTTTTCACAACTCTTGGATTTTCATCAAAGTCTTGGCTTAAATTCTCATTATAACGATCATATCGCAATACTTTGAATGTGTTGCCAAGTATATGTATTGACTTAAATTTTCACAATTACAATCAATTTGTAATGCAATAATTATCTTGTCAAGTTGATAGTGAACTTCATACTGAACCTTTTGAACATTTTCAAAATTTTCATACTTATGCTTCAACTAAGCACATGTGATCATATCACAAATGAAGTTTCATTGTCCATCTCTAGCCTTTGAACCTTTGGTTTTCTTACATAGATATGTATTCGACCTTGAGTTCTCATCATCATTTCTTTAAATGGTGACTTTGTCAATACTTTCAAATTAGAATGATATTTACATATATCAATGGATTCATAATCCAATGATATTGAAAGTCCATCCCTTTGGATCTTTCGCATGCAATGTTCATTTTTCATTCGAATTAATTGACATTTTAGAGACAATTTATATATATAGAAATGGTTTAATAATTTCTATCATACAGAACTTTGAACCTATTTAGCAATCTCAAAACACATTATGACTCAATGAAGCATAGAATAACATTTATTCCACGTTTTTGAATCTTTGATGCTTAGTCATTACTAACATTGAATGGTGTTTTGATAATGGCAAGAATGAATAACATTTATTTAATTTTAGCCAATAACAAGGTAAGGTGAAATATAGGTTCTACTTGTAAAGTTGCAACTTTTGCTTTCAGACTCATAGATTCTACTTGTGAAGTAGCAACATTTGCTTCTAAACTTGTAGATTTATTTCTCCTTTAGCCATACTTCTTCATTTAGTTCAACCTTATTCTCAATAAGAGAGAACTAAACAAGACATCATATGTCCAAGAAGTAGTAATGTGCTAAATCAATTTCTATAATATACTTCTTAAATTGGAACATTTTCCATTCTTTTACCTTCCAACAATATGAGGTAGTTTCTAATCAATTGGAATTGGTCCATTTAATTTGAAACATTTGTTATTCATAACAACTTTTAGCATGTAAGTAGTTCTAGGTTTGAGAAATAGCAACTTGTTTGCATTTCTTGGCCTATAACTTCTTAATGCAATCCTCATACATTCCTAAACCTTTCCCATTTGAGCCATTTAGAACACTTCTCTTAGGTTCAAAATGATGCTTTGCTCAACTACTTTAAGCACTTTTCATGATTTTGCTAAGTCTATTCAATCATTATTCATAATAGAGTTTAATCAACTATTTAAATCTTATATAAAATGGATGAAGAATAGTGTCATTTGATCAACTTTTGATCATAGAAATTTCCAATCACTTTCTTATATCCAATCATATTGAAAATAAGAGATTTTATTGGACTTTTATGCTTGTCTTTTAGAGGGTTTGTACCTCCCATCTCATTATATCCCTTGAAACACTTTTCAAAATGAAGATGTGTTGGTATTTTACTCAAACATTTTGAATAAAACCAACCTTAGACTTGTGACATGGATTTCTAAAACTTGCCTTTTAGAACCATCTTAGCAAAATTGGAATATAGTTTTATGGATTATCTTTTAACCTTTTGAGAACATTTCTCAACTTTATTTTCAATCGAGGAGATTATATATAATAATAAAATTAGAACGACATGTTACTTATATGTAAACGCAAAATTCAATTATGTTTAATAAAATTTAAAGTACCATAAGCGAATTAAATATTGGTAACTTTAAAGCATTTATTCAATTTTAATTTGATCCCTATTGAATAAAATGATTCCAAGATCCTTTATTTGTGCAATAATTGACCGGACTTTAGCCCTACCATCAACCATTACATTTTCAAGGTGAATAAACTCTTTACTGATTACAACTCTTTGTAACTCTTGGTTGAATAATTAATCATCACATGTTTAATTATTACCCTTAGCTTCAAGGTTCTAAACTCTTTAGGTAATCTTGTTGAGTATAACCAATCAAAATTGTAAAATTTGTTTTACCCCCACTCCCCTAAGATATAATATGACACCCAGCTTTAGCATGACCCATCATAAATATCGAAGGTTTCATCGGGTTTTTGATTGGAAAAGCTACCTCAATATTACTGGGACTTAGATTCATTATGTTGTGATTAATAGTGAACTCTAGCGCATCATCACAAAACATCAAAAAAATCTAACATGCATAATAAACTGAATGCATAAACAAGACATAGCATGGCCCCCTAATCCTAAGAAAACCAATAAAGTAAATGCTCCCACTTGAATCATCATGGATCTCATCCACCTTGCTCCTTTGGGCCTTCACTTCATGGGTTTCTTGGATTAACAACAACCTGTAACTTTACTCTATTCTATCTACTACTTAAATAAAATGAAATAAAATTAAAAAAATACTTCATCGGTACGTAGACCGTACTTAGATTACAAAAATACATCACGATGCGCAGATCGTATTTAGCAATCTACTGGGCCATACTAGTCATTATATAGCAGTAAATAATATCATATATTATAAAGTGCCACATAATAAATCACTCATCATGCTTTCCTAAACTACAACATCGAATGATCATAATTAAGGAAACATGGCATCTAAATATCTCATATTTTAATTAATGCAATTAGATAATATCATATATTATTCATGACCATCAATAAAATATCATATATTTTAAATTAGTCATGAGATAGAATCAAATCTTATTTTAATCTTAAAAGATAAATCATATATATCCTCAAAGATTATCCTAACAATTTTAGGAAATTCTATCCTAATTACTAGCCAATCACAAAATTTTAAATCAATTATATCCAAAATTAATTATGGGATAATCACATGATTTAAATCAATTATTATCCTTTTGGAATATGCTCAGAATATCCTAACAAATCTTATCCAAAATTAACCACTTTAATTATGGATAATTACCAATTTAATTGGCTTTAAATATGGATAATATCAAATATAACAACTTTTGAATATTTGATTTTATCCTAAAATAAAAGATTTTATCCAAATAAAACCGAATTTATCTTTCAAAATTAAAGATCATATTTTCAAAATATTTTATCTTATCGAAAATAAATCATATTTATCTTGAAATATTTTTAAAATAAAATATTTTTTTTTTTTGAAAACCGTGCACCAGCCACCATGGTGTGGCCAGCCAAAGCCGGCCACGGTGGCCGTACACCGTGAGGTGTACGCTGCTCTGCAGCGGTGCATAGCAGCAACAGTGCCGCGCAACCCTTGCACGGTGCTGTTGTTGCTGCCTTTGCTGACCCGTCCTTTTGCCCCACCTCGCCCCTCCCTCCGGACCACCTGCAGCGGCAGCCGCCGTGGCTGTGACACCCAGCCGCGGTTGCCGCTGCTAAAAACCTTTTTTTTTTTTAAATAAAACAAAACATATTTTGTAAAATTAAATTAATGTTAATGTGGTCCAATTAATTTCAAAATTTAATCACATTCAATCTTGAAATTAGGGTTCTTCATGAAATTAATCCCCAATTTAATTTAACACTTAAATTAAATAATTTGATCATGAAAAATTCATAAGTTATCATGAAATCAAATGGATTAAAATCATTAATTACATAGAAAACGAATTAAATCAAAACCAAAACACAAAATTCATAATTTAGGGTTAGGGTTAGGGTTTTGAAATTTTCGAAAAAAATAGGGTGGGGGTTCGAAAGTTTCGAGTGATTAGGGGCAAAATTCAGATCTCTTCATGGCTATTTTTAGCATTATTACATCACATTTAATCAATTCCAAGAGTTAAATCACATTTAATATAATAATTGACCCATAATTAAATTATTCTCCCTCCTAATTGAATTAAAATTGTGGACTATCAAAGAATTATAGTCAATATGCGTAAATGCAATAGGCTAACTGATACAACTGTAGGGAATTATAGGTACTACGCAGCGGAAAAACATGAATCGTATTCATACAGTACCTAATCCTAAGATCTAATGCATAACACATAAAGAACATATAATCGTACCTTTGAAGCGTGATTCCACGTGCGATCGAGCAAGAACATTGGGAGATAAAGAACCTCAAGCGTGATTCCTCTACTTAGTCCACGGGCACAGATTAAGACCTCCACTAATGCTAGTTAGTTGCAATTGAACCCTTCAATTGACCTTCTATGGAGAAGTGCGAGCAACGAACCACCATGAACCACCACGAACCACCACACGCGCCACCAAGGTGGCCGGCCGTACGGACGAGGGGAGGAGAGAGAAAGCCGTGAGTTAGAGAGAGGAATTAGGGTCTTTGGGATTGGTTGCCTTGATGTCAAATTACACTGTGTGTGAATTATGACTGCTTGCCTGCAACCCTAGGCAAGGATCTTATTTATAGATCTCATCTCTAAATAAGAGCCCATGTCAAAAGCCCAAAACCTAATTCTCATCTAACTATGCTAGCCCAATCCATTTCATGATTAGTTATTTGCTCATGAGGCCCATTAATGGGCCTCTTACTTGCTTAACCCAATACCCTTGTTGTGTGACCTCATAGGATCCATTCTAGTAGGCTTTGGACTATTTGACTAGCCCAAAGATCATTGATCATAGTCTAGCAACAGATATTGACGACCCAAAAGAACGAACTTATTATCTCCATAATAGTGATCCTTGATATATCTAGTAATTGCACTTATCGAAGACACAATTCCTTCAATATCACCCCTTTTAAAATCATCAACATTCATCAACGATCACCAATCATTTCTCTTCTCTCTCTAAGCTAATGCTTATTCTCTCTATATTATTTTTTCTAAGCCTAGCCCTTCTCAAAATACAAAATTCCGCATTCACAAGTCCTATACACACCTATCCAAGTGATAGGCGGTCGCACACCTAACAAAAATTATACCTAACTAAACCTCCTAATTATGTAGTAGGGTAAGTCAAGGTCGATCCCACAGAGACTATGATTCAACTAATTAACTAGACTCAAGTAACTACAAAGCAAGTAGCCAAAATAAATAATTAAGAATCAATAACTAAATATCAAGAACGAGGATTAAACTAAATAATATGATAATCAAATACTAAAAACATCCAAGATCAAGCATTACCACGAATACACTAATGCAATAGTTGTTCTACCCCTAACATATAATTCAATTGATTAAAGAGGAAAAGTAATCCCTGAATAATACCAATGGTCTCTCCCGAGTTATAAATGGCTTCCCTAATCACAATCAAACCTACTTCCATGGAATAATGCAAATTAAAGACCTTGAGCACATTACTCTAACTTCCTAATAATCCATTCAACTACTCCCGTGATGAACTTCAAACCCTTAATTGATTTATTCAAACCCGTCAAAACCCAATTCCCGTTGCGATTAAAAGAATGGATTAATAAAAATACCAATTATCACTAATCTGGTATTGGAAGGAGCATAATCAATTAAGCATATCAATTGCAATTATCATTAAAGAATTTAAAGAATTAAATCAGGCATTAATCATATTCGGGTTCTGCTAGATCTTGGAATAGGGAAACTACTCACACATATCAATGAAATCAAGAACAATAATCAATAAAGAAAACATAATTAAACATAATATAATAGAGAATTGAAAGAAGAAATCAATACTTGGAATTAATTATGAAATCTTGAATCTTGAAAGCGAAACCCTAGAAAATAATATGGAAGAACGTAATACCCAAAAAGAAGTTTAAAATAATATCTGCAAAAGTTATGAAAGTGATAAAATAAAAGACTATCTAAAACATATTTATATCTTAGCGTAAAACTAGATTATTTTTTTGTCTAAATAGGACTTTCAAACGCCACCAAAACAAGCTGCCACAGGTGGGTTGTGGCACGAAGAAAACCGCCACTACCAGGCTGTGGAGCAGGCTGCCTTCGCCTCTCCCTTGCTCCAATATAGACGCCCACAACCAGGTTGTGGCCAACAGATTGCACGCCACAACCGAGCTGTGGAGTAGGCTGCCAAAATGCTCCATTTATGTTCCATTGGTGCTAGAAACGCTCCATATAAAGAAATATCTCGCGATTAAAATAAATTCCACGCAAATCAAGCCCTATTCCTATTAAAACAAAAACAAACAAACCGAGAAGAGCAATATCGAAATCGGAAGAATAATAGCTTAAAAAGATTAGGAGAATGAAGAAAACACAATAAAACATGACCAAATATCTTATATAAATCATGTATAATATCATGTTATCAAATTCCCCCAAGCTAAACTTTTGCTCGTCCTTGAGTAAAGCAACGAATAAATAAATCAATACTTTACCCCAAAAGTAATCAAAATCAAGAACAACCAATTCAAGGTAAATCCAACAATTATGCTTCAAATAATCAACCAATTTCATCCACCCAATCACTTATCTTCCCTAACAATTGTCAAGTAGAGGAAACCACAAGAGCATATAGAATTCAAGACTAGTGCTCGCACACTCGACTCTCATTTATGTGGCGAGTAAAAGGCGTACTCGATCGCTCTCCATCCCAACCCCATCATGTGAACAATGCCTTCCCAACTCACGCACTCGTGTGTTTAAAAAGACATACACTCAACCTAATAGTCGACTCGGAATATGTCAAGTCATTCCTTGCATTGATAAGTAACTACTTTCACATTCGCACACCTCTACGCACAAAGGTTGGAAGGTCTTTAAAGCTTGTAATGTAAGGTTAGGGTAAAAGGTAGGATAAAGTTGGGAAAATGTGAGAGAAAAGCAATGCTTAAGGGAGCTAAAATCCTAACAAAACCAAAGCCAAAAATAAATAATAACCAATCATATCCAACATAACTCAACTCCACCAAAAATTCACCAAACATAAATCCAATCAAATCAATAAATTTCAACACTTACTATTTCTTTCATAAAAATATAACAATGTAGAAATTTAGTGTATAAACAAACTTTGAACTCTTCAACTTGATTTTTCTTATTGAAACTCATTTTTTTCTCTCTTGATCAACTTTCACTTAATTAGAACATTCGAACATCAAATAATTTTTATTTTCTTTTGAAGTTTACTTTTTTTTTTGTTTTTTTAAGAGAAATTCAACTTCCAAAATCATCAAAAATAAACCACAATCAAGAACAAATATCTTCTCAATACCACCCCAAATTGTGCAAATAAATAGCACATCATAAACTCCCTCACCTCACTCACTAATAGCTCCCCCAAGCCAAGCTTGGGACTAGTAACCAATAGGGCAAAACCGGCTTGTAATGTGGCTCATAAACAATAAAAAGGTCATTGCAACAACATGGGTAGCAAGAAGGGAACAAATGTATCTAATTTCATCAGAAGGCCGCCTAAGAGAACAACGCCTTCGTCCTCCTCAATGTGCATAATAATGAATCATAAAACACTACATATAGTCGCAAACCAATACTCAAATTCATTGACATACCAGGAACTAAAACACATTCCTCACCAAATCAACTAGTCAAACACTATATTCACAAGCAGTTGGTCAAAATTGACGCATGTTAAGGAATCCAAGCAATCAAAAATCAAATCATGACTAACTTATCCACATTACTCATCATCATATACCAAGAATCAAAACAATTTTCAAGTATGGGGCACAGGGAAGCATGATTTGTCATTCGTTGGAACGTATTTTTGTAATTTTTTGAATATTTCAAATTTTTTTGTATTTTTTTCATTTTTTTAGCGGTAAAACTATACTAAAAAAAATACCATGCGTACACAAAAACCTTCCCCACACTTGAATATTGCAATGTCCACAATGCAACAATATGAAATGAATAAAATAGGGGGGAAAAAAGGCACTCATAAAGCTTCATTAAGGAGGGAAACGAGAAAGATTTTGAGAAAATTACCCCACCCAACTTTAGAGAAAAGCCACTGAATGTCATCTTCAATATTTAGAGTTTTTAAGGCATCAACATCACAGAAACGAGTTGCAGTTACTTCTCTCTCAAACAATCTCTCATATTTCGCCTTATATATGCTCTTCATAACGAAAGTTAATGTCATAGTAGTCAACCACCACTTTCTCCTTAGTCTTGATCGAAATCAAGAGCAATAACCAGTAAAGATCATCAACTAATTCCAATAAACAAGGAACAACCAAGAAATCAAGCTTTTTAGGGGAGAATGGGAAATAATTTCTCGAGAATCAGTAGTTTTCACCGCCAAACAACTGATTTGGAGATTAGGGTTCAATAAAATACCTCGCCAATGAAACAGGGGCTTCAAGATTGCATTCGAAATACCCTTCGATCGAAGAAAAAAAAAATGTTACCTTGAAATTGTTGATGTGTAATTGATAATTAACCCGACAACAATGATGATGACCAAGGTGGAGATCTTGAAATTGAATAGGGGGTACGAGGAAACTTGCTTGAACTCATCTCTGCGCCGATTCTCGATCTTTTATTCATATTTTTTTTTATCAGGTAGCAAGATGACTGTGGTGGCTTCTTGTGTGCCGCGGTGATGTTGCGGACTGCTCTGCCTAGGTAATCTGCTTCTCCTCTTTTTTTTATTATTTTATTATTTTTTATTTCATCAGGTACCCAGACACATGATGTCCGTGGCTGGCTACAGTTCACAACGGAGTGGCTGCGGAGTGAACTGATTTGCTCAAAGTTTCAATGCATAATGAGAATGTTGCCGCAACTAGGCTGTGGAAAAATCGAATTTGCCGCAACTAGCTTGTGGACTAGGCTGTTAAACTTGTTGTGATGCGAAGCTCCAATCTTTGTGGTAAGTTGCTTTCCCCTGCATTTACAATTTCACATAATTGTATAAGAAGGCAAATGAGGGCAGGTACACTGAGTGAATTAAAAGAGCTAAAAAAATTAATCTACCTAACCTACTAAAAACAAAATAAGGTAAAAACAAAACTCCAAAGAAGAAAAGCACTAATTATACTACTACTATATAAAAACAAACGGCAATAAGGAAAATAAAAAGAAAAAAAAACACAAGAAAAACGAAACTTAGTTCTAAAAATCATAAAATAATCTACTCCACTAATCTACTGCACCTAATTGTTAAAATGTCAAAAGTTTTTGATTTTTTGTTGTATTATATTTTTTTCTCTCTAAGAGAAGAATAAAAAGAACTAACTAAAAAAAGAAAGATAAATTAAGAGTTAGAAAGTTGGGTTTCCTCCCAAAAAGCGCTTGTTTTTAAGTTCATAAGCTCAACCTCCTTTTGTAGCTCAACCTGGATCACCACCACGCAGAGAGGATACTCTACAATCTTGTCTATAAATATGTCAACCTCTATTGGAGTTGATATGATTTGTATCCGAACTCATTTTTATCATGTAGCTGAAGCCATCATATGTTGGAATGTCGTCCTCTTTTGTCCCAAGATTTCTATTAGATACACACTTATCAACCAAAGGATTAGTAACATCAATTCTCAGACAGGTACCACCATCAAAAGTGAAACAATGGTCATTAAAGAGCTTAAACTCTACTTGCTTATCCAGAGCCCTAATGGTCACTTATCCATTAGGAACATCAATTAGTGCTTGACTTGTAGCAAGGAAAGGGCGGCCAAAAATAATCGGGATCTTATGGTCTTCTTTCATATCCATTACAACAAAGTCAACAAAAAAAACAAGTTCACCAACCCTAACTAGTACATCTTCAACTACACCCTTAGGGAGTCTAACAGTCCTGTCGGTTATTTGAAGAGATACAGAGGAAGGTTTAAGGTTATTCAGACCTAATTTGTCATACACTGAAGAAGGCATTAAATTAACACTAGCACCTAGATCACACAAGACCCTATAAAAATATGTTTTGTTTATCTTACAAGGGATAGTATAACTACCAGGATCATGCAATTTAGGTTGTAGGCTATCATGTAAAAGATCAGGACATTTCTCCTTTACTACCAAACTTTCTAATTTCATCCCATTATGATCATGATCTAGAATTCCCTTCACAAAATTTGCAAATTCAGGCATTTGACTCACAAGGTCGGAAAAAAGAGATGGTGGAATATACCTTCTTAAGAGTCTCAGAATACTTCCCAAAACGCTTATCAAGCACGGTTTTTGATAAACTTTGCGGGAATGGCATCGGTTCCTCATAGGCTTGTGGGGAAACATATTTGAGAACTTCATTCACATGCAATTCTGTTTTTCACTCCAGATTGCACACTTTCTCTTCTAATCCTCCTTTAGTCAATTCATCTCTCTTCATGAAAATTGCATTGCAATGTTTTGTTTGGACTTTTACTTGATCTTGAAGAGTTGTTAGATGAATCACTTATTGTGAAAGTTGAGAAAGATGAGTTTCTATCCTCTTATTTTGAGCAACAAGCAATTGAATCGAGTTTTCAAAATATTCATTTTGCTTTGCTTATATTGCTTTGATATAAGCTCTTGTTGTTGACGTTGGGAGGTAGAAAAAGTCCCCATAATGAATTCAAGATTTGAAGATTGAGGTAGTGGTTGGTGCATGGATTGATGATTGATATGTGCCCTTGCTTGAAAAACGGGTGGTGGTGGAGGATTCAATTGAGCCTGATTGTTCATATATGAGAAACCATGATGATTTCTCCACCCTTCATCAAATGGCCTTGTGGAGGTCGTTGTATAAAAAGCATTAGCTTGCTCAATCGTCATTCCATCATAATTAGGTTGACACTCCCGTGCAGTATGGCCTTGTATTCCACACATTTGACAAGTTTCCATTCAAGATCGAGGAGACCCGACTTGCAGTTGATTGACTTTATGAGTTAATGCGTGCATAGAATTAGTCAACATGGTTATAGCATCAACATCATTTTTATTACCTCTATTGGTAACATTTCGTCCCCCTGGATGGTAATTATCATTAGCCGCCATCTTCTCAATCAAATCCTTCGCAACGGTTGGGTTCTTAGTCATGATAAAACCTCCTTACGCAGCGTAAATGTATATGCGAAACTCATGGGTAAAACCATTATAGAACTTTGCATCAACATCCACTCTGGAATACCATGGTGAGGGCATTGTCTCTGTAGTCGCTTAAATCTTCTCCATGCCTCATACAGGGATTCATCATTAGATTAATGGAAGGTAGATAGCTCGTTTCTTAATTTTGCAGTTTTCTCTTGCCCCAAAGATTTCACTAAGAAGGCCTTGACAAGCTTATCCCACGTATCAAAAGAACCAATACCTTCATCTCGTAACCACTCCCTTGCTCTATCCCGTAGTGAAAAAGGGAAAAGGCGTAGTCTAATAGCATCATCAGTGAAACCATTGAGGTTCATAGTGTCACTTTTCTCCAAGAAAATTTCTATGTAAGTCACAGGGCAATCGTTCGGTGAGCCCGCAAAAGAATCACTGAAGATGAATTTTATGAACTGGGGCTTCAATTTAAAGCTCTAAGCGGTGACAAGTGGTCTAATAATACTGGAGAGGAATCTGGTTGTTGTATCAAGAATGCCATACTCCAAAAGAGATTTTGTTCCTAGGTCAACCATGCTTCTTGTATGTCAATTTCTCCTTCTTCTACCTCGTCGTCTTCTTGCAGTAACTTCGATCTCAGAATCAAAAGGAGTTAAATCATCTGAGCTTGAACTTCGAGTTTGTATGCAACAAAGAAACTAAAACGAGAGATCAAAGACACAAGGGACAATAACCGAAGCAATATATATATATATATATATATATATATATATATATATATATATATATATATATATATATATATATATATATATATGCTTAGTAAAAATAAATCAGAAATAATTAGTATAATACCGTTAGTCCCCGGCAACGGCGCCAAAATTTGATAGGCGGTCACACACTTAACAAAAATAATACCTAACTAAACCTCCTAATTATGTAGTAGGGTAAGTCAGGGTCGATCCCACAAAGACTATGATTCTACTAATTAATTAGACTCAAGTAACTACTAAGCAAGTAGCCAAAACAAATAATTGAGAATCAATAACTAAATATCAAGAACGACGATTAAACTAAATAATATGATAATCAAATTCTAAAAACATCCAAGATCAAGCATTACCACGAATACAATTAGTGCAATAGTTATTCTACCCATAACATATAATTCAATTGATTAAAGAGGAAAAGTTATCCCTGAATAATACCAATGGTCGCTCCCGAGTTATCAATGGCTTCCCTAATAATAATCAAACCTACTTCCGTGGAATCATGCAAATTAAAGACCTTGAGCACATTACTCGAACTTCCTAATCATCCATTCAACTACTCCCGTGATGAACTTTAAACCCTTAATTCATTTATTCAAACCCGTCAAAACCCAACTCTCGTTGCGATTAAAACAATGGATTAATAACAATACCAGTTATCGCTAATCTAGTATTGGAATGGGCACAATTAATTAAGCATATAAATTGCAATTATCGTTAAAGAATTTAAAGAATTAAATAAGGCATTAATCATATTCGGGTTTCGCTAGATCTTGGAATAGGGAAACTACTCACACATATTAATGAAATCAAGAATAATAATCAATAAAGAAAACATAATTAACAATAATAAAATAAAAAATTGAGAGAAGAAATCAATACCTGGAATTAATTAAGAAATCTTGAATCTTGAAAGAAAAACCCTAGAAAATAAAATGGAAAAACGTAATACCAAAAAAGAAGTCTAAAATAATATCTGCAAAAGTGATAAAAGTTATAAAATAAAAGACTATTTAAAATCTATTTATATCCTAGCATAAAACTAGATATTTTTTTTTATCTAAATAGGACTCTCAAATACCACCAAAACAAGCTACCACAGGTGGGTTGTGGCACGAAGAAAACCGCCACAACCAGGCTATGGAGCGAGCTGCCTTCGCCTCCCCCTTGCTCCAATATAGACGCCCACAACCAGGTTGTGGCCAACAGATTGCACGCCACAACCGAGCTGTGGAGTAGGCTGCCAAAATGCTCCATTGATGCTCCAATGGTGCTAGAAACGCTCTATATAAAGAAATATCTCGCGATTAAAATAAATTCAACGCAAATCGTGCCCTATTCCTACAAAAAAAAAAAAAAAAAAAAAAAAAAAAAAAAAAAAACCAAACCTAGAAGACCAATATCGAAATAGGAAGAATAATAGCTCAAAAAGATTAGGAGAATGAAGAAAACACAATAAAACATGACCAAATATCACATATAAATCGTGTATAATATCGTGCTATCACCAAGCTTGAAGTTGCCTTCTCCCTAGACGTGAAAGGTTGATAATTTCTAAGGGTGTGGTTTTGAATCTCTATTTCAATTATTTAATTTAATTGTTTGATTTAATATATCATTGAAGTTACTAACGCTTGTATTTTGTTATTAGAAAGAGATACGAGACATCCAAATAAGTAATTACTTTATAGAAAGCATGCTTAAATTATTTTAATTCCTAGTATCATGTTAGCATATCTTTATGATTCTTAGAATCATGTTTAGGGTATTAACTAATATTTCTAATATCATGCATGTATCTGTGTTGCCTTCTATTTCTTCTATCATGTTAGTATCATGTTAGGGGATAAAGCTTTGGTCTTTAATGTTTAGTGACATGCTAAGATTTGTTATTAATATTGTTAATATCATGCCTATGATCTTGCTAATATTATTATGCTTTGATGAGCTTAAGAATATTATGATGATGATGATTGTCAGTATATTATTGTTGTCGGATGTTATATTATTGTTATTACTTGATCACGCCTTTTATTCATGATTAAAGGGAATTTGTACTTGTAATCATGCTTAATAAGATAATTAATAATCTTGTTTAGGCTAATATGATTATAATTCAAGTGGTCGCCGATAATATATTTGTTTGTGCATTAATATTGAATCAACATAGATAAACAGGTTTAGGATTAACCTATTAACTGAATGTTAGTCAGAAAGTGCACATGAATATGAGAAGAATAAAGTAGAGGCCTATTTACGGCGGGTTCTTTCTCTTTTAGATTGGATTCGTACCTTCATCCTCGAATTTCTAGTCATGGTTCCAGACCACTATGGAGTTAGCGATCTCATGGATCATGAAGGGGTGTAACCTTCACCCTGTGAACGGTTTACAAGTTCCTAAAACTTGTTGGCGCCTCTTTTACTCTAGCTTCCTTCCCTTTGGACGCCACCATGCTTAAGTGTATGATCACAGTGGGGCTCAAGTGTGGGATGCTTGAAATATTCCCTACAATTAAATTTGTTGATTAGTTTAATAGTTTAATTTTAGCTTTAATTCTAGTTTTACCTTGCTCTTCATGTTCTTTTTATCATTTTAGTTTAGATTTTATTCTAGGGATTTTGATAAAGATTATGTTAATGAATTAAATGAGTTATTGTGATTTGTATGCAATTGATTCTTGATTATTATATATGGATGATGCTTATATGGATTATAATATTTCTAGTTAATTGATTATATGTTCTTAATTGTGCTTTAATTCAATTGTGCGAATGTGAGTTGTTTGAGTGTCTAAATTCTTCCATACCTATGATCGGCTAGTTTCACGAGAGTGAATTAGTTTAGTAGGATAATTAGTATGCTTAATTGCGCGAGAGTGAGTTGAGTGTGTTGATTGTTCCTAATTAAGGTCATTTTCATCTAATTGTAATGTTGTTGTTGAATGCATTAATGTAATTGGATTTCACTTTCCCAAGTTTTTGTTGTTTTCTCTAAGTAGTGTTTTAGATGTTCCTCTCTCTATCCCTCTATATCTCGACAATCCTAGTTGTCTAATTAGCATAGATTGATACGCTTAGTTTTCGTGGTTCGACCACATACTTGCCACTAACTAGCTTAGTGAAGAGTTTAGGTATCATAAATTTCTAATTTGGTTATGGTTAGTAGTCCAACGACCTACTCAACCTCCGATCAGGTGCTAGAAGAAGAAGACAAGAAGCAACAAAAACCAAAAGCCCCCCCTAGACTCAACTGCAGGACATTCCCAGCAGAAGCACTAGACAGCAGGGCAATAAGCACAAAAACCAAGAAGCAATAACAAAGAACACGGTGCAAGATATCAGCACTATAAAACACAACTACATAACAAGTAAATATCTGCAGGAACAACACACCTGCAGGCTATAGAAAACAATAAATCTCTAAGAACACCAGTAGTAGACTTCTACCTTCCTGTAAATATCATATCATTCCTTTGCAGCCAAATCCGATACACTGATTCAGCAAAGCACATTCCTCCCAATCTATTTTTAGATCTAGACTTCTTGCAGATTCTAGATATCCAATCCATTTCAGCATCAAACTAGTTGATTAGCCTATCATACCTAAAAACTTTTAGAACCTATTGCCATACATTTTTTACTAAAAAAGCACTCAAAAAACAAATGTTGTACATTTTCCAAGCTTTGATTGCAAAAGAAACAAACAGGATCACATCGAATGTTCCAACATTGCAGCCTGTCTTTAGTTACTAATCTGTTCCTGACAACAAGCAAGGTAATAAACAGACTCTTTGGAGAAGCAAAGTTATTGCAGATAATTCCTCTCCAACTCACTTTGGGGACCTACACAGTGATGCAATGATAGATCTTCTTGATCTTGACTTGAATAATGTCATTTTTGCCGGTGAGATTTTAAATGCTATTATAATGTAGGAGGAATATTTTACATTTGCGTTTATACAACAGAGAATGAGGAAAGGCTTCCAAATGCAGGGGCCTCGTAGAAATACAAACCGTTCGCGTCACCTTTATCTTCGATCTATTCTCTAATAGTGTTTGTTGAGGGGAAATTAATTTATTATCTTTTTTGTATTTCAAATAATAATATTGTTTGTGGTTTTACAATATAGTGGTTATATGGTATTGACGAGGGGAAAACTAGGTTGTTGACTAATCCTCCCTAAGCTAAACAAAATTTATAAACACTTAACAAACCTAAATACAAGTTTAGAGGCAATTCAAGGGTCGAACCCAAAGGAACAGTCATGTTCAAGTTCTTTTAATTGGGCGCCTAAGCTAAGTCAAAATCAAAGGTGAAGAGTTAACACTAATGACGAGGGGAAAACCAGGTCATATCTAATCTTCCCTCGGCAAAACTAAATTTATAAACACTTAACAAACCTAAATACGAGTATAGAGGCAAGGCAAGGGTCGAACCCATAAGTACGGTAATGATCAAATGCTTTCGATTGGGGTGCCTAAGCTAGGTCGATGCCAAAGATAAAGAGAGAAAACTAACAACTAAAAAAACAAGTAACCAAGGAAATAAAACGCTAGGAACGGGGATCAACAAGTTATCATGTAAATTGCAACAACTTGGGAAGATCACGCCAATTAAAGGTTGTGAAGACTAATGATAAGAGCTATCAATTGGAATCAAGAGCTATCTTGTAATTGTTAAGCTAGGGTTCACTATGAATAACAAACTAAGAGAATCACAATCAAAACCAAATGATAATAGAAAATCCTAAATCAATTGTTCGTGTGATTAGAAATTACAGTGCAATCTAGCATAATTCTCAAGGCCTAATCGAATTACACACATGCAAACCTTCACTAATTACTTTAATCTAAACAATCAATCAACACAATTCCCAAATTAATAACAATTAATCAATCATACAAGTTTCACCCAATTACTAGCTAAACAACAACTCAAATATCTTTATCTATCAACAAACAACTAAAGAAATCAAGAATAAACAATATATCAAGAACAACTACACTAATACAGAATCAAACTTCAAAATTAAACCAAACAAACATGAAATTAAACAAAGCAATAAGGTGAGATATATAGATTTAAGATTGCTCATTGATAATAGAGAAGATCTTCAACACAATTGTTAACCTTTTATCTCTCAATCACCATTGAAATCCATCAGTTTCTTTCTCTAAAACTACTCCAAATCTAGAGAGAGGAACTCCTAAACTAACCTAATATTCCATAGAGGAGAGAGAAACTATTCTAATCTAAAGAATTTCACGTATGAAGAATAAAGAAGGCCATGAAAATATATACAAAAGGAGAAAAGAAATGAAATCGCAAATAAAACCCTAAAAGTCGCGCCCTCACAAAAATCGTCCGTGCCCGCGTAGGAGAACAGAGCGCGAGGGAAGCCGCGCCCGCGGCCAAAGCATGCGCTCGCGATAAAATCCCGCGCCCGCGGGGTGCCCTCAGCCAACCCTCGGCAAGTTCCTGTTCGGAATTTGTGCTTTTGAGGCTGCAGCCACCCGCGCCCGCGCATACAGACCCCGTGCCTGTGGCTTTAGGCAGGGATGCTGTGCGCTGGCTGCTTGGGTGCTCAGCTGCTCGTTGCTGCCCAGGGCAGCTTGCTTGGGCTTCCAACTTGGGCGATCTTGGTTGCAAAGTTTCCTTGGTTTGCTTGACTTGCATGCTTGGCTTCCCGAACTTGGCTCCGTTAAATTCCTTGAATGCACTTGAGCTCCCTCCTTGATTATTAAATCCCAGGGAACTTGACATACCTATAGAACAAGTCAAGATTACGGAGAAGCGAGAGAAATAGCCGAGAAATGAATAAAACAATAAGAAAACATTAAAAGCACACATTTCTCTTAAAAAAAAAACAAACACGCAAATCAAGAATTATTACCTAAATAAACGATATAAAATATAAAACACGAGCATACAAATACGAATAAAACCTATACTAAGAGTTCCATAAATGGCACGCATCAAATTCCCCCAAGATAAACTTTTTCTCGTCCTCGAGCAAAACAAAATCCTACCCAAGGGAAAAATAATGAAATTTTTCACGTAAAGAAAGAAACAAGAAAACAAGAGAGGATGGGAATATACACTAACTCACTTTTGTAGGAATCATGCTAATTTTAGCAACTAAAGACGAGCCATTTAAACCCCTAGATCGCCCTAGAGGACGAGTGATGCTCTCGTAATGGTTTCCTAAGAGATTAACCTATAACTCTCATAATAATACAAACAAGGAAAAGCATGAGAAGGAAATCAAAAGAAAAGAAAAGCAAACACATGTTCATGAAAGGACTTTTCCAAATGTACTAGCACAAATGAATGCAAATCTTTCTAAACAAGTAAGAAAGTGCACGTTCCAAGATACCCGAGGTTGATTGAAACATAAATATGCTAAGCATAGGAACTAGAGAAACGCAATCCACTTTCATCCCAAACGGTCTTACCACGTTCTCCCTACTAGTCTTATATCTTCCCCTAGTGAGCATCTCAAAAGTTCCACGAAGGAACCGAAAAAAGAGATAATTTTGGGCTACTCGACGTCTTGACAATGCATCCCCTCTCCTTAGTCTTTTTAACTCATAATGCCCTCCCTCGGTATGTGACTAAACCACTAGGTCGAAAGGACTTACCCAAATGTTGTAACGTAAGGGCAAAAGGTTAGGGGTAGGCCTAAAATTTAGAATTTGGTGGTACACCTATGTTGTGAAGCAAGATTGGCCAAATCTCAATGCCAAAACAAAATGATCACCAAACAAAAACAAACGAACACCCCCAAGCTTATTCAAAGCTATAACCACAATCATATATATAAAAAGCGTAAACGCTTCTTCCCCAAGCTTAAAGGAAGCATTGTCCTCAATGCTTGAAAAAGGGAAAAGAATCACATCAAAATATTTATCTATTTTCTCATTTTTCACTTTTTTTTTCATATTTTCATAGTAAATGTCTTCGCCTCTTATTACTTTGGACGACTTTTTCAATTTTGCATTTATTATGACCATGCCTTTTTTTAATTTTGGACGGCGTTTTCATTTATTCACATGCCATTATTCACAATATATACAAAAGACGAGCTTGTTTACAAATAAAACCAATATCCAACCTTTTAGACCACAAACTCAAAAAACATGACCATTTGCTTCACAAAAACCAAAAAAGGAACAGAAAGAAACAAAAGGCTCAAAGTTCTAAAGTTACGGCTTGAAAAGAAGGGGAAAGGCTCAAATGGTTAGCAAGAACGCAAATGTAAACCCAATGAACTAAAACAAAAGAAGAAAATCCTAGAAATGAAAAATTACCACCCCGAAAAGTTGCCTTTGTCCTTCCTAGTTGGTTGGGTCTCGAGTTTGAGAATTATGAGTCAAGATTCTAGATTAGGTCCGCGATAGTCAAGGATCCATGCCGCTCATGCAAATATATGTTGAAGGCTTGAAAAATAATGCACCTTACATGGATGTAGCAAAAACTCACTATTGGTTTCAATTCGACTATAGGAAGCAACTACCATCATGCCACAAACAAGTTGAATCCGGTTTCATGGTCCCACTAGTTCTAACCAACTACCTTAGCGTGCTTTATCCTAGAATCAACCAAGCGTACTCTCAAACTGTGCACATCGTTACCATTTAAGAAGAAAAGCATTCAAATATACAAGTCCAAAAGTATTATATTCAAAGATAGAACAAAACAAAGATACATTGCAAATTTGCCTTGATAGAAACAAAAATCATTTTAGAGTTTCTCAAGATATAGAACATGGAAATGCATATATACAAATGTGCATGGCATATATGAATAAAAATCCAACCAAACATGATAGAATACCCTCGCCCTAACTTGAATGATACAAAATGCTCTAAGTAAATCAAATATTCCACGGGAGGGGAAAACAAAGAGATTAATCCAACAATACCAACACATCTTTAACAAGTTATCAACCATTAGAGAAAGAGCAAGGAAAGATATTACCGGATGTTAGGTGGGTGTAAATACCCGCAAATGACCCAATTCATTCTTTCAAAGCCAATTTCCTCAAGAATTGAAAGTTGCTTTCAATATGCTAGCAAAATAGGAGTCAATCTTCCTTGATTCTTGATTTAAACCAATGCACCAAAGTATATCTTGAAGTCATGTACCTGGGAAAGGCAGACAAACATTTTCATGAGAAAAAATCTATTCTAAAAAGAAAAGAAAATGAAAGAAATAAACACGGGTTACTTCCCAAGAAAGGCTTGCTTAAGGTCCAAGATTGACTGCTCTAGAAAATAATAATTCAACGCACGCAAGGGCTTGTCAAAGGCACTATTACACATTTCATATGATAAACGGTAGGCAAATGACGGGTTAAGAACGTGCAACAAAAATGTTACACGCAAGTGAGAAGGGAAATGCCAAAAGAAATAAGAAGAGGGATCAAAAGGAAAAAGAAGAAAATAAGAAGAAGAAGGGGGAATAAAAGAATGGAAAGAAATAAAAAAAGGCAAATCCTCCCCACTAAAATATTTTTGGGTGGCAACATCACCCTTTTCTTCAACAATAGACGAATGAGGGACATTAACATCATCATAGACAAGGGGGTCCCCAATAGGCTCATTAACAAAGGAAGGGAGGGATATAGGAGTGTAGGGGATGTGGTTGAAATTTCTTGAAAAAGGCACATGAGAGGAGGGAATAGGGGCTATGGCCTCACAAATGAACTCTTCCTCACCACCATGTCTCAAATCACCAATAAGAGCATGAAAATAAATCATCGAATCCTCAAAAGAAGAACACTCATGATCATCATCTCCCTCAAACATCCAACTTCCAAGTGGAACTACATAATCCCTTTCACTTCAATCATTAAATACAACTCCCTCAACTTCCTTAAAGCCTAAAATCTCAAAGCCATGCATGAATGGATGCAAATTAATTTCAAAATCATCCATCTCCCATAAAGAATTCTTAATGAACTCACTCAAAAGGCTATGGGTTTTCATTTGACACTCAATAAACACATTAGTCATAACCTCAAACAAATCCAAATACTCATGGATAAAAGGATCACAATCATGCATAAGAGACTCATCAAAATGGGAAGGAGGGTTGGGGTTATCAAAATCAACACTCTCTTCATTCTCAACTCCTTCACCATCACTCAAATGCTCACCAATGGGATCCTCGCACTCTCTGTATTGCTCAAAATCATCATCCTTAACACACTCATTAAATTGGGATTTTTCACAAATAAGCATCAAGGATGACAATTGGCTTTCTAACTCTTCTTTTCTTCTCCTTCCCTCCTCAAGACGCTCCTCATTCTTTTTCATTATCTATAATTAACCTCTCATAGATTAAAGAATCATCTCCTTACTAGGCCCAAGGTTGTTATCAAGCTCAATGCGTCTAATTTGAGACTCAAATATATCAACAAGAGATTCAAAAGATGTAGAAGGTTGAGGCTCAACAAGAGAAGAAGAAGTACAATCAAGATTGGAAGAATCAACATTAAGATCATGAGCATGTATATCATATTGGGGAGTGGGGGCACAATCAAACACATGAGATTCATTATTAAGGGAATGAAGCACACCACAAGAAGGCATGGTAAATAATGAACAATATTGAAACACTATTAGCATCAACTTGAGCTTGCACCTCAATGTCATGAACAAAAGGAGAAATAAAGTTGAAATCATGTGTTCTTGGTTAACTTAAGGGATCATGTAACAAATCATGGGAATTCATGCTAATATTAGAAGAATCAACACATTGCATATCAATATTAGAATCATGATTACCCCGATCACAAAAATCCCTAGCAAACCAAACATAAAAAATCCCAAGCATCATCAATTAACAATGCTCTAAATTCAACATTATGCATGCATTCAACTTCATCCCTTGTTTGTTCATTCAAACCTAAATAACAAATCTAACAAGCCTCCCAAAGACTACAACAATTGTAGTCCAGGAATCCCTCAAGTCTATTGAAATATTCACAAAAAGGCTCATTGTCATATTGAGGAAATGATAGACATGCCTTTTTTTCACAAAAAAAAAAAACAAAAATATAATAAAAGAAATGTATTAACAAAGATCTAGACTCAAGCAATCAAAAACACTCAAACATAGACACCATTCCTCGGCAACGGCGCCATTTTGACGAGGGGAAAAGTAGGTCGTTATTTAATCTTCCCTCGGTCAAACTAAATTTTTAAACACTTAACAAACCTAAATACGAGTATTGAGGCAAGTCAAGGGTGGAACCCAAAGGAATGATAATATTCAAATGCTTTCAATTTCGGTTCCTAAGCTAGGTTGAAGCCAAAGATAAAGAGAAAAAACTAACAACTAACAAAACAAGTAACCAAGGAAATAAAACACTAGGAACGGGGATCAACAAGTAATCATGTCAATTACAACAACTTAGGAAGAAAAGAGCTATCAATTGGAATCAAAAGCTATCTCGTAATTGTTAAGCTAGGGTTCACTATGAATAAAAAACTAAGAGAATCACAATCAAAACCAATCGATAATTGCAATTCCTAAATCAATTGTTCGTGTCATTAGCAATTACAATGCAATCTAGCATAATTCTCAAGGCCTAATCGAATTATACACATGCAAACCTTCACTAATCACTTTATTCTCAACAATCAATCAACATAATTCCCAAACTAATTACAATTAATCAATCATACAACTTTAACCCAATTCCTAGCCAAATAACTACTCAAATATCACATCTATCAACAAACAACTACAGAAATGAAGAATCAACAATATATCAAGAACAACTACACAAATCAAGAATCAAACATAGAAACTAAACCAAACAAACATGAAATTAAAAAAAGCAATAAGGTGAGATAGAGTTAAGAATGCTCATTGATAATAGAGATGATTGATTAAACAAAGAATAACGAATTTTGTAATGTAATTCCTACGTGATTAATGCCCTTGAGTTTTTTTTTTTATTCACCGTATACCCTTGAGTTTTTTGTTTATTCACCGTATACCCATGAAAATTTCAAATTCACCATTGAAGGGAATATTTCAAGCATTACCCCAAACTTGAACTCCACTGTGATCATACAATTAAGCATGGTGGCGTCCAAAGGGAAGGAAGCTAGAGCAAAAGAGTCGCTAACAAGTTTTAGGAACTTGTAAACCATTCACAGGGTAAAGGTTACACCCTTTAACGATCCATGAGATCGTCAACTCCAATAGGTCTGGAACCAAGACTGGTGTTCGGGGATGAAGGTACAAATTCAATCTAAAAGTGAAAGAATTGAACCTGCCCTAATAATAGGCCTCTACTTTATTCTTCTCGTATTCATGTGCGCTTTCTGACTAACATGCAATCATAAAGTGTGCCCTAAACTTGTTTATGTATGTTTGTTGAATATTAATGCACAAATAAAACTATTCTTGGCGATCACTTGAATTATAATCATATTAACCCTAAACAAGATTATTAATTAAATTATTAAGCGTGATTACAAGTACCAATTCCCTTAAACATGCATAAAAGGTTTGATCAAGCAATAATAATAAGCATCAAGCAACATAATAATAAGGAAAAATTGCTCCCATTAATCTTAACTTTGCCTCGTCCGCCCAAATTAATCCCAACTTTGGATTATTATCTATTACTCCCAACTTTAGGGGGTTTTAATTTCTATTGCACCCAACTTACCTGTAACCGGTTAATCCGGTCAATATTTGTGTTTTAGATTTTTTTGGACACGTGTCACTACATGAATGATCAAATAAAAAAATTAAAAATAAAACAAAATTAAAAAAAATTAAAAAAAAAAAACAAAATAAAAAAATAAAAAAGCATAACCACGCACAGTAACTTCCACCACCACCACCCCCCTCAATCACGCTGGAACCCTAACCTTAGTCCTTGACAAGCTTATCCCACGTATCAAAAGAACCAATACCTTCATCTCGTAACCACTCCCTTGCTCTATCCCGTAGTGAAAAAGGGAAAAGGCGTAGTCTAATAGCATCATCAGTGAAACCATTGAGGTTCATAGTGTCACTTTTCTCCAAGAAAATTTCTATGTAAGTCACAGGGCAATCGTTCGGTGAGCCCGCAAAAGAATCACTGAAGATGAATTTTATGAACTGGGGCTTCAATTCAAAGCTCTAAGCGGTGACAAGTGGTCTAATAATACTGGAGAGGAATCCGGTTGTTGTATCAAGAATGCCATACTCCAAAAGAGATTTTGTTCATGGGTCAACCATGCTTCTTGTATGTCAATTTCTCCTTCTTCTACCTCGTCGTCTTCTTGCAGTAACTTCGATCTCAGAATCAAAAGGAGTTAAATCATCTGAGCCTGAACTTCGAGTTTGTATGAAACAAAGAAACTAAAACGAGAGATCAAAGACACAAGGGACAATAACCGAAGCAAAAATATATATATATATATATATATATATGCTTAGTAAAAACAAATCAGAAATAATTAGTATAATACCGTTAGTCCCCGGCAACAGCGCCAAAATTTGATAGGCGGTCACACACTTAACAAAAATAATACCTAACTAAACCTCCTAATTATGTAGTAGGGTAAGTCAGGGTCGATCCCACAGAGACTATGATTCAACTAATTAATTAGACTCAAGTAACTACTAAGCAAGTAGCCAAAACAAATAATTGAGAATCAATAACTAAATATCAAGAATGACGATTAAACTAAAAAATATGATAATCAAATACTAAAAACATCCAAGATCAAGCATTACCACGAATACAATTAATGCAATAGTTATTCTACCCCTAACATATAATTCAATTGATTAAAGAGGAAAAGTTATCCCTGAATAATACCAATGGTCTCTCCCGAGTTATCAATGGCTTCCCTAATAATAATCAAACCTACTTCCGTGAAATCATGCAAATTAAAGACCTTGAGCACATTACTCGAACTTCCTAATCATCCATTCAACTACTCCCGTGATGAATTTTAAACCCTTAATTGATTTATTTAAACCCATCAAAACCCAACTCTCGTTGCGATTAAAACAATGGATTAATAACAATACCAGTTATCGCTAATCTAGTATTGGAATGGGCACAATTAATTAAGCATATAAATTGCAATTATCGTTAAAGAATTTACAGAATTAAATAAGGCATTAATCATATTCGGGTTTCGCTAGATCTTGGAATAGGGAAACTACTCACACATATTAATGAAATCAAGAATAATAATCAATAAAGAAAACATAATTAACAATAATAAAATAAAATATTGAGAGAAGAAATCAATACTTGGAATTAATTAAGAAATCTTGAATCTTGAAAGAAAAACCCTAGAAAATAAAATGGAAAAACGTAATACCTAAAAAGAAGTCTAAAATAATATCTACAAAAGTGATAAAAGTTATAAAATAAAAGACTATTTAAAACCTATTTATATCCTAGCATAAAACTAGATATTTTTTTATCTAAATAGGTCTCTCAAACGCCACCAAAACAAGCTACCACAGGTGGGTTGTGACACGAAGAAAACCGCCACAACCAGGCTGTGGAGCGAGCTGCCTTCGCCTCTCCCTTGCTCCAATATAGACGCCCACAACCAGGTTGTGGCCAATAGATTGCACACCACAACCGAGTGGTGGAGTAGGCTGCCAAAATGCTCCATTGATGCTCCAATGGTGCTAGAAACGCTCTATATAAAGAAATATCTCGCGATTAAAATAAATTCAACGCAAATCGTGCCCTATTCCTATAAAAAAAAAAAAACAAACCTAGAAGAGCAATATCGAAATAGGAAGAATAATAGCTCAAAAATATTAGGAGAATGAAAAAAACACAATAAAACATGACCAAATATCACATATAAATCGTGTATAATATCGTGTTATCACCAAGCTCGAAGTTGCCTTCTTCCTAGACATTAAAGGTTGATAATTTCTAAGGGTGTGGTTTTGAATCTCTTTTTCAATTATTTAATTTAATTGTTTGATTTAATATGTCATTGAAGTTACTAACGCTTGTATTTTATTATTAGAAAGAGATACGAGGCATCCAAATAAGTAATTACTTTATAGAAGGCATGCTTAAATTATTTTAATTCCTAGTATCATGTTAGCATGTCTTTATGATTCCTAGAATCATGTTTAGGGTATTAACTAATATTTCAAATATCATGCATGTATCTGTGTTGCTTTCTATTTCTTCTATCATGTAAGTATCATGTTAGGGGATAAAGCTTTGGTCTTTAATGTTTAGTGACATGCTAAGATTTGTTATTAATATTGTTAATGTCATGCCTATGATCTTGCTAATATTATAATGCTTTGATGAGCTTGAGAATATTATGATGATGATGATTGTCAGTATATTATTGTTGCCGGATGTTATATTATTGTTATTACTTGATCACGCCTTTTATTCATGATTAAAGAGAATTTGTACTTGTAATCATGCTTAACAAGATAATTAATAATCTTGTTTAGGCTAATATGATTATAATTCAAGTGATCGCCGATAATATATTTGTTTGTGCATTAATATTGAATCAACATAGATAAACAGGTTTAGGATTAACCTATTAACTGAATGTTAGTCAGAAAGTGCACATGAATATGAGAAGAATAAAGTAGAGGCCTATTTACGGCGAGTTCTTTCTCTTTTAGATTGGATTCGTACCTTCATCCTCGAATTTCTAGTCATGGTTCCAGACCACTACGGAGTTAGCGATCTCATGGATCATGAAGGGGTGTAAACTTCACCCTGTGAACGGTTTACAAGTTCCTAAAACTTGTTGGCGCCTCTTTTACTCTAGATTCCTTCCCTTTGGACGCCACCATGCTTAAGTGTATGATCACAGTGGGGCTCAAGTGTGGGATGCTTGAAATATTCCCTACAATTAAATTTGTTGATTAGTTTAATAGTTTAATTTTAGCTTTAATTCTAGTTTTACCTTGCTTTTCATGTTCTTTTTATCATTTTAGTTTAGATTTTATTCTAGGGATTTGGATAAAGATTATGTTAATGAATTAAATGACTTATTGTGATTTGTATGCAATTGATTCTTGATTATTATATATGGATGATGCTTTTATGGATTAGAATCTTTCTAGTTAATTGATTATATGTTCTTAATTGTGCTTTAATTCAATTGTGCGAAAGTGAGTTGTTTGAGTGTCTAAATTCTTCCATACCTATGATCGGCTAGTTTCACGAGAGTGAATTAGTTTAGTAGGATAATTAGTATGCTTAATTGCGCGAGAGTGAGTTGAGTGTGTTGATTGTTCCTAATTAAGGTCATTTTCATCTAATTGTAATGTTGTTGTTGAATGCATTAATGTAATTGGATTTCACTTTCCCAAGTTTTTGTTGTTTTCTCTAAGTAGTGTTTTAGATGTTCCTCTCTATATCCCTCTATATCTCGACAATCCTAGTTGTCTAATTAGCATAGATTGATACGCTTAGTTTTCGTGGTTCGACCACATACTTGCCACTAACTAGCTTAGTGAAGAGTTTAGGTATCATAAATTTCTAATTTGGTTATGGTTAGTAGTCCAACGACCTACTCAACCTCCGATCAGGTGCTAGAAGAAGAAGACAAGAAGCAACAAAAACCAAAAGCCCCCCCTAGACTCAACTGCAGGACATGCCCAGCAGAAGCACTAGACAGCAGGGCAACAAGCACAAAAACCAAGAAGCAATACCAAAGAACACGGTGCAAGACATCAGCACTATAAAACACAACTACATAACAAGTAAATATCTACAGGAACAACACACCTGTAGGCTATAGAAAACAATAAATCTCTAAGAACACTAGTAGTAGACTTCTACCTTCCTGTAAATATCATATCATTCCTTTGCAGCCAAATCCGATACACTGATTCAGCAAAGCACATTCCTACCAATCTATTTTTAGATCTAGACTTCCTGCAGATTCTAGATATCCAATCCATTTCAGCATCAAACTAGTTGATTGGCCTATCATACCTAAAAACTTTTAGAACCTATTGCCATACATTTTTTACTAAAAAAGCACTCAAAAAACAAATGTTGTACATTTTCCAAGCTCTGATTGCAAAAGAAACAAACAGGATCACATCGAATGTTCCAACATTGCAGCCTGTCTTTAGTTACTAATCTGTTCCTGACAACAAGCAATGTAATAAACAGACTCTTTGGAGAAGCAAAGTTATTGCAGATAATTCCTCTCCAACTCACTTTGGGGACCTACACAGTGATGCAATGATAGATCTTCTTGATCTTGACTTGAATAATGTCATTGTTGCCGGTGAGATTTTAAATGCTATTATAATGCAGGAGGAATATTTTACATTTGCGTTTATACAACAGAGAATGAGGAAAGGCTTCCAAATGCAGGGGCCTCGTAGAAATACAAACCGTTCGCGTCACCTTTATCTTCGATCTATTCTCTAATAGTGTTTGTTGAGGGGAAATTAATTTATTATCTTTTTTGTATTTCAAATAATAATATTGTTTGTGGTTTTACAATATAGTGGTTATATGGTATTGACGAGGGGAAAACTAGGTTGTTGACTAATCCTCCCTAAGCTAAACAAAATTTATAAACACTTAACAAACCTAAATACAAGTTTAGAGGCAATTCAAGGGTCGAACCCAAAGGAACAGTCATGTTCAAGTTCTTTTAATTGGGCGCTTAAGCTAAGTCAAAATCAAAGGTGAAGAGTTAACACTAATGACGAGGGGAAAACCAGGTCATATCTAATCTTCCCTCGACAAAACTAAATTTATAAACACTTAACAAACCTAAATACGAGTATAGAGGCAAGGCAAGGGTCGAACCCATAGGTACGGTAATGTACAAATGCTTTCGATTGGGGTGCCTAAGCTAGGTCGATGCCAAAGATAAAGAGAGAAAACTAACAACTAAAAAAACAAGTAACCAAGGAAATAAAACGCTAGGAACGGGGATCAACAAGTTATCATGTAAATTGCAACAACTTGGGAAGATCATGCCAATTAAAGGTTGTGAAGACTAATGATAAGAGCTATCAATTGGAATCAAGAGCTATCTTGTAATTGTTAAGCTAGGGTTCACTATGAATAACAAACTAAGAGAATCACAATCAAAACCAATTGATAATTGAAAATCCTAAACCAATTGTTCGTGTGATTAGAAATTACAATGCAATCTAGCATAATTCTCAAGGCCTAATCGAATTACACACATGCAAACCTTCACTAATTACTTTAATCTAAACAATCAATCAACACAATTCCCAAATTAATAACAATTAATCAATCATACAAGTTTCACCCAATTACTAGCTAAACAACAACTCAAATATCTTTATCTATCAACAAACAACTAAAGAAATCAAGAATAAACAATATATCAAGAACAACTACACTAATACAGAATCAAACTTCAAAATTAAACCAAACAAACATGAAATTAAACAAAGCAATAAGGTGAGATATATAGATTTAAGATTGCTCATTGATAATAGAGAAGATCTTCAACACAATTGTTAACCTTTTATCTCTCAATCACCATTGAAATCCATCACTTTCTTTCTCTAAAACTACTCCTAATCTAGAGAGAGGAACTCCTAAACTAACCTAATCTTCCATAGAGGAGAGAGAAACTATTCTAATCTAAAGAATTTCACGTATGAAGAATAAAGAAGGCCATAAAAATATATACATAAGGAGAAAAGAAATGAAATCGCAAATAAAACCCTAAAAGTCGCGCCCTCACAAAAATCGTCCGCGCCCGCGTAGGAGAACAGAGCGCGAAGGAAGCCACGCCCGCGGCCAAAGCATGCGCTCGCGATTAACTCCCGCGCCCACGGGGTGCCCTCAGCCAACCCTCGGCAAGTTCCTGTTCGGAATTTGTGCTTTTGAGGCTGCAGCCACCCGCGCCCATGCATACAGACCCTGCGCCTGCGGCTTTAGGCAGGGATGCTGTGCGCTGGCTGCTTGGGTGCTCAACTGCTCGTTGCTGCCGAGGGCAGCTTGCTTGAGCTTCCAACTTGGCCGATCTTGGTTGCAAAGCTTCCTTGGTTTGCTTGACTTGCATGCTTGGCTTCCCGAACTTGGCTCCGTTAAATTCCTTGAATGCACTTGAGCTCCCTCCTTGATTATTAAATCCCAGGGAACTCGACATACCTATAGAACAAGTCAAGATTACGGAGAAGCGAGAGAAATAGCCGAGAAATGAATAAAACAATAAGAAAACATTAAAAGCACGCATTTCTCTTAAAAAAACAAACAAACACGCAAATCAAGAATTATTACCTAAATAAACGATATAAAATATAAAACACGAGCATACAAATACGAATAAAACCTATACTAAGAGTTCCATAAATGGCACGCATCAAATTCCCCCAAGCTAAACTTTTTCTCGTCCTCGAGCAAAACAAAATCCTACCCAAGGGAAAAATAATGAAATTTTTCACGTAAAGAAAGAAACAAGAAAACAAGAGAGGATGGGAATATACACTAACTCACTTTTGTAGGATTCATGCTAATTTTAGCAACTAAAGACGAGCCATTTAAACCCCTAGATCGCCCTAGAGGACGAGTGATGCTCTCGTAATGGTTTCCTAAGAGATTAACCTATAACTCTCATAATAATACAAACAAGGAAAAACATGAGAAGGAAATCAAAAGAAAAGAAAAGCAAACAAATGTTCATGAAAGGACTTTTCCAAATGTACAAGCACAAATGAATGCAAATCTTTCTAAACAAGTAAGAATGTGCACGTTCCAAGATACCCGAGGTTGATTGAAACATAAATATGCTAAGCATAGGAACTAGAGAAACGCAATCCACTTTCATCCCAAACGGTCTTACCACGTTCTCCCTACTAGTCTTATATCTTCCCCTAGTGAGTATCTCAAACGTTCCATGAAGGAACCGAAAAAAGAGATAATTTTGGGCTACTCGACGTCTTGACAATGCATCCCCTCTCCTTAGTCTTTTTAACTCATAATTCCCTCCCTCGGTATGTGACTAAACCACTAGGTCGAAAGGACTTACCCAAATGTTGTAACGTAAGGGCAAAAGGTTAGGGGTAATCCTAAAATTTAGAATTTGGTGGTACACCTATGTTGTGAAGCAAGATTGGCCAAATCTCAATGCCAAAACAAAATGATCACCAAACAAAAACAAACTAACACCCCCAAGCTTATTCAAAGCTATAACCACAATCATATATATAAAAAGCGTAAACGCTTCTCCCCCAAGCTTAAAGGAAGCATTGTCCTCAATGCTTGAAAAGGGGAAAAGAATCACATCAAAATATTTATTTATTTTCTCATTTTCACCTTTTTTTCATATTTTCAAAGTAAATGTCTTCGCCTCTTATTACTTTGGACGACTTTTTCAATTTTGCATTTATTATGACCATGCCTTTTTTTAATTTTGGACGGTGTTTTCATTTATTCACATGCCATTATTCACAATATATACAAAAGAGGAGCTTGTTTACAAATAAAACCAATATCCAACCTTTTAGACCACAAACTTAAAAAACATGACCATTTGCTTCACAAAAACCAAAAATGGAACATAAAGAAACAAAAGGCTCAAAGTTCTAAAGATACGGCTTGAAAAGAAGGGGAAAGGCTCAAATGGTTAGCAATAAGGCAAATGTAAACCCAATGAACTAAAATGAAAGAAGAAAATCCTAGAAATGAAAAATTACCACTTCGAAAAGTTGCCTTTGTCCTTCCTAGTTGGTTCGGTCTCGAGTTTGAGAATTATGAGTCAAGATTCTATATTAGGTCCGCGATAGTCAAGGATCCATGCCGCTCATGAAAATATATGTTGAAGGCTTGAAAAATAATGAACCTTACATGGATGTAGCAAAAACTCACTATTGGTTTCAATTCGACTATAGGAAGCAACTACCATCATGCCACAAACAAGTTGAATCCGGTTTCATGGTCCCACTAGTTCTAACCAACTACCTTAGCATGCTTTATCCTAGAATCAACCAAGCGTACTCTCAAACCGTGCACATCGTTACCATTTAAGAAGAAAAGCATTCAACTATACAAGTCCAAAAGTATTATATTCAAAGATAGAACAAAACAAAGATACATTGCAAATTTGCCTTGATAGAAACAAAAATCATTTTAGAGTTTTTCAAGATATAGAACATGGAAATGCATATACAAATGTGCATGGCATATATGAATAAAAATCCCACCAAACATGATAGAATACCCTCGCCCTAACTTGAATGAGACAAAATGCTCTAAGTAAATAAAATATTCCACGAGAGGGGAAAACAAAGAGATTAATCCAACAATACCAACACATCTTTAACAAGTTATCAACCATTAGAGAAAGAGCAAGGAAAGATATTACCGGATGTTAGGTGGGTGTAAATACCCGCAAATGACCCAATTCATTCTTTCAAAGCCAATTTCCTCAAGAATTGAAAGTTGCTTTCATTATGCTAGCAAAATAGGAGTCAATCTTCCTTGATTCTTGATTTAAACCAATGCAATAAAGTATATCTTCAAGTCATGTACCTGGGAAAGGCAGAAAAACATTTTCATGAGAGAAAATCTATTCTAAAAAGAAAAGAAAATGAAAGAAATAAAACACGGGTTACTTCCCGAGAAAGGCTTGCTGAAGGTCCAAGATTGACTGCTCTAGAAAATAATAATTCAACGCACGCAAGGGCTTGTCAAAAGCACTATTACAAATTTCATATGATAAACGGTAGGCAAATGACGTGTTAAGAACGTGCAACAAAACTGCTACACGCAAGTGAGAAGGGAGATGCCAAAAGAAATAAGCAGAGGGATCAAAAGGAAAAAGAAGAAAATAAGAAGAAGAAGGGGGAATAAAAGAATGGAAAGAAAAAAAAAGGCAAATCCTCCCCACTAAAATATTTTTGGGTGGCAACATCACCCTTTTCTTCAACAATAGACGAATGAGGGACATTAAGATCATCATAGACAAGGGGGTACCCAATAGGCTCATTAACAAAGGAAGGGATGGATATAGGAGTGTAGGGGATGTGGTTAAAATTTCTTGAAAAAGGGACATGAGAGGAGGGAATAGGGGCTATAGCCTCACAAATGAACTCTTCCTCACCACCATGTCTCAAATCACCAATAAGAGCATGAAAATCAATCATCAAATCCTCAAAAGAAGAACACTCATGATCATCATCTCCCTCAAACATCCAACTTCCAAGTGGAACTACATAATCCCTTTCACTTCAATCATGAAATACAACTCCCTCAACTTCCTTAAAGCCTAAAATCTCAAAGCCATGCATGAATGGATGCAAATTCATTTCAAAATCATCCATCTCCCATAAAGCATTCTTAATGAACTCACTCAAAAGGCTATGGGTTTTCATTTGACACTCAATAAACACATTAGTCATAACCTCAAACAAACCAAAATACTCATAAATAAAAGGATCACATTTATGCAAAAGAGACTCATCAAAATGGGAAGGAGGGTTGGGGTTATCAAAATCAACACTCTCTTCATTCTCAACTCCTTCACCATCACTCAAATGCTCACCAATGGGATCCTCACACTCTCTGTGTTGCTCAAAATCATCATCCTTAACACACTTATTAAATATGGATTTTTCACAAACAAGCATCAAGGATGACAATTGGCTTTCTAACTCTTCTTTTCTTCTCCTTCCCTCCTCAAGACGCTCCTCATTCTTTTTCATTATCTATAATTGACCTCTCATAGATTAAAGAATCATCTCCTTACTAGGCCCAAGGTTGTTATCAAGCTCAATGCGTCTAATTTGAGACTCAAATATATCAACAAGAGATTCAAAAGATGTAGAAGGTTGAGGCTCAACAAGAGAAGAAGAAGTACAATCAAGATTGGAAGAATCAACATTAAGATCATGAGCATGTATATCATATTGGGGAGTGGGGGCACAATCAAACACATGAGATTCATTATTAAGGGAATGAAGCACACCACAAGAAGGCATGGTAAATAATGAACAATATTGAAACACACCATTAGCATCAACTTGAGCATGCACCTCAATGTCATGAACAAAAGGGGAAATAAAGTTGAAATCATGTGTTCTTGGTTAACTTAAGGGATCATGTAACAAATCATGGGAATTCATGCTAATATTAGAAGAATCAACACATTGCATATCAATATTAGAATCATGATTACCCCGATCATAAAAATCCTTAGCAAACCAAACATAAAAAATCCCAAGCATCATCAATTTACAATACTCTAAATTCACCATTATGCATGCATTCAACTTCATCCCTTGTTTGTTCATTCAAACCTAAATAACAAATCTAACAAGCCTCCCAAAGACTACAACAATTATAGTCCAAGAATCCCTCAAGTCTATTGAAATATTCACAAAAAGGCTCATTGTCATATTGAGGAAATGATAGACATGCCTTTTTTTTCACAAAAAAAAAAACAAAAATAAAATAAAAGAAATGTATTAACAAAGATCTAGACTCAGCAATCAAAAACACTCAAACATAGACACCATTCCTCGGCAATGGCGCCATTTTGACGAGGGGAAAAGTAGGTCGTTATTAAATCTTCCTTCGGTCAAACTAAATTTTTAAACACTTAACAAACCTAAATACGAATATAGAGGCAAGTCAAGGGTCGAACCAAAAGGAATGATAATATTCAAATGCTTTCAATTTCGGTTCCTAAGCTAGGTTTAAGCAAAAGATAAAGAGAAAAAACTAACAACTAACAAAACAAGTAACCAAGGAAATAAAACACTAGGAACGGGGATCAACAAGTAATCATGTCAATTACAACAACTTAGGAAGAAAAGAGCTATCAATTGGAATCAAGAGCTATCTCGTAATTGTTAAGCTAGGGTTCACTATGAATAACAAACTAAGAGAATCACAATCAAAACCAATCGATAATTGCAATTCCTAAATCAATTGTTTGTGTCATTAGCAATTACAATGCAATCTAGCATAATTCTCAAGGCCTAATCGATTACATACATGCAAACCTTCACTAATCACTTTATTCTCAACAATCAATCAACACAATTCCCAAATTAATTACAATTAATCAATCATACAACTTTAACCCAATTCCTAGCCAAATAACTACTCAAATATCACATCTATCAACAAACAACTACAGAAATGAAGAATCAACAATATATCAAGAACAACTACACAAATCAAGAATCAAACATAGAAACTAAACCAAACAAACATGAAATTAAAAAAAGCAATAAGGTGAGATAGAGTTAAGAATGCTCATTGATAATAGAGATGATTGATTAAACAAAGAATAACGAATTTTGTAATGTATTTCCTACGTGATTAATGCCCTTGAGTTTTTTTTTTTATTCACCGTATACCCTTGAATTTTTTGTTTATTCACCGTATACCCATGAAAATTTCAAATTCACCATTGAAGGGAATATTTCAAGCATTACCCCAAACTTGAACTCCACTGTGATCATACAATTAAGCATGGTGGCGTCCAAAGGGAAGGAAGCTAGAGCAAAAGAGTCGCTAACAAGTTTTAGGAACTTGTAAACCATTCACAGGGTAAAGGTTACACCCTTTAACGATCCATGAGATCGTCAACTCCAATAGGTCTGGAACCAAGACTGGTGTTCGGGGATGAAGGTACAAATTCAATCTAAAAGTGAAAGAATTGAACCTGCCCTAATAATAGGCCTCTACTTTATTCTTCTCGTATTCATGTGCGCTTTCTGACTAACATGCAATCATAAAGTGTGCCCTAAACTTGTTTATGTATGTTTGTTGAATATTAATGCACAAATAAAACTATTCTTGGCGATCACTTGAATTATAATCATATTAACCCTAAACAAGATTATTAATTAACTTATTAAGCGTGATTACAAGTACCAATTCCCTTAAACATGCATAAAAGGTTTGATCAAGCAATAATAATAAGCATCAAGAAACATAATAATAAGGAAAAATTGCTCCCATTAATCTTAACTTTGCCTCGTCCGCCCAAATTAATCCCAACTTTGGATTATTATCTATTACTCCCAACTTTAGGGGGTTTTAATTTCTATTGCACCCAACTTACCTGTAACCGGTTAATCCGGTCAATATTTGTGTTTTAGATTTTTTTGGACACGTGTCACTACATGAATGATCAAATAAAAAAAATTAAAAAAAAAACAAAATAAAAAAAAATTAAAAAAAAAACAAAATAAAAAAATAAAAAAGCATAACCACGCACAGCAACTTCCACCACCACCACCACCCTCAATCACGCTGGAACCCTAACCTTAGTCCTCAATTTCACCGGCCAACCACCGACTTCCACTAAAAATCACCGCCCTTTCTCCACCACCAATCCCAGACCTTGGAAACAACCCAGCACATCCATTTTCGTGGCTAATTGACAGGGAAGGGGGTGCCGTTTTTGTGGCTAATTGTTAGGGAAGGGGTGAAATTGAGGGTGAGGGAAGGCAAAGGGATGGTTACTAATGGTGGGGGAGGGTTGGGCACCATTTTCTGGCAATAGGGGAGGGGTTTCGAGTGGGGGAAGGGAAGGGATGAGTTTCAAGGGAAGGGGGAGTGCTGGGCGCTGGTTTCCGAGAACGAGGGAGGGGTTTTCGGGGGTGGAGGAGGGGTTTTCGGGAGTGGGGAAGGGGAGGGGTGGGTTTCGAGGAAGGGGGAAGGCAAGGGGGGCGGTTTTCGGCAGCAGGAGAGGGGTTTTTTGGGGGTGGGGGTGAGGGTGTGGTGGCAGCCGCTTGGTATGGGTCGTTTGTGGGGTTTTTTTTTATTTTTTTTTGTTTTTTGGATTTTTTTAAAAAATTTAAGCTAATCATACACTGACACGTGTCTAGGTAACCTGCTACATCAGGTTGGATGACTTGTTGGGTGCAACAAAAATTAATACCCCCTAAAGTTGGGAGTGATAGATAATAATCCAAAGCTGGGATTAATTTGGGTGGACGAGGCAAAGTAAGATTAATGGGAGTAATTTTTCCTGATAATAATAATAATAATAACATTAATAATAATAATAATAATAATAATAATAATAATAATAATAATAATAATAATAATAATAATAATAATAATAATAATAATAATAATAATAATAATAATAATAATTAGTATTATTATTATTATTATTATTATTATTATTATTATTATTATTATTATTATTATTATTATTATTATTATTATTATTATTATTATTATTATTATTATCATAAAAGTAATAATAATCATAATAACAATCATAATCATGTTAAAAATAAAGCATAATATTAATAGCAAGATCCTAGGCATGATACTAACAAGATTAATAACAAACCCTAGCATGTCACTAAATAATAAAAATCAAAGCTTAACTCTAACATGATACTAACATGCTATTAGGAAAGAAAATAGGAAGCATCATAGAAATCATAATTGATATTAGAAACTTATTTTTCACCGTAAAAATCATACTAAGAAAAGCATCCTAACATGATACTAGAAAAATCATCCTAACATGATACTAGGAATCAAAATAACAACCTAAACATGATTTCTATATCAGAATATCAATTAAACAATTAAAGCCCTTACTTGGATGCCTCGTATCTTTTTCTAATAACAAAATACACACGTTAGTAACTTCAAGTATAATATAAAATAAACAATTAAATTAAATAATTGAAATAAAGATTTGGGACCAAACCCTCAGAAATATCAAACCTTTCACGTCTAAGGCGAAGGCAACTTCGAACTTGGCTAGGTGTGTCTAGTGCTAATGTATGGGGAATTGTGTTTGTAAAAGGCTTGGCTAGAAAGAGGGAGAGAGAATCAAGAAATTCTTGATGAGGGTTGTTGATTGAAAAGGGGAGATATCACCTCTATTTATAGGAAAAAAGAGTGTCGAAAAAATAAAGAAAGATCCCGAATTCGAATCGAAATAAAACTCGATGGACAGCAGTTTTAGCAAATTTTATTTTTATCATATCTTTTGATCTAGAAGTCCAAATAAGGCATATAATATGTCAATCGAAATTAAAGATCTTGAGGTCTAATTTCCAAACAAATTATAATTAGATTAAAATATTTTGTAGATAAAAAGATATGGCAAAAATAGTAGGACGGTGTCAGTTTTTGATAAAGTTTCGTATTCTATTCATAACTTTTTCGTTATAGCTTGGAATTAATATTATAATATATCAAGATCTATCCAACCATATAAAATTTTGAGAAAGATTTTGAGGAACGAAATTAATATCTGACTATCTTTGAACATCTTAAATTCGAATAGAGTTGGGATTAAAAAAAAGGAAAGTTTTTATACAAGGATAGTTTTTATTTAACTCAAATTCTTTAATCTTATCTTTTCAAAAAGGATAATTAAGATCTTTTAAAAAATTATAGAAGCTTCTAATTAATCCTAATTAGTTTAGGAATAGGATTAAACCTTTGTACCCTCCACATGATCATTGGGTCGTAGGTAAAATCCAGTTTGTGCCCAATTTAGTATTTTGCCCATAACTTCCTCATTATTCATCGGAATTGGGCTTATAAATATCGTTGGAAAGGTCTTTTCAAGCCCCATCCAACTACACCATTATTGGACCTATATCATGGACTAAACTAAACTAGAATGCACGTTTTTCATAAATAGGGTTAGATAAAAAATATTTTCAAAAACAGAAAGAAGAGATATTTTAATAAAAACATCCTCGTCACTAGACTTTTCACACTTTCACTTTGTTCGATTATGATTCGACACGAAAGGTATTCATCACTGGGTTTGGTTTAGGGGAGACACACTTGAGTGTCTACACATATACCTCTGAGTTGTACAAAAATTCACTATATATCCCTAATGTCAACAAAATGAGTGGAATTTGATTTATTATGCATCGAAACCACCTTAGATCTCTCCCCCATCCTCGAAACCACTCCTTTTCGTTTGTCCTATCCATGAACTACTCCAAATCTCCATAGCCATGTCTGTATGATCAATTTTGAGGATAGGAAAAAGATATTTGTGGTGGTTTGGGGGTGGAAAAACGAAATGTGTGTGATTTCGGAGGTAAAGGAATGTATTCACGGTGCTTTCGGGTCCTAATTAAACCTAATGATTGAAAAAGTTAACAATCGGAGGTAAAGGAATGTATCCCTAATGTATTTTTGTGGAAACTTGAGGGTATATGATGAATTTTAAAAAGTCATGGGTATATGGTGAATAAAAAAAAACGCAGGGGTATATGGTGAAAAACCCGTAAAATCAACTCACTTAGTCTTTTTTTATCACGTTGCATATATTGTTTGGTAATGAAATTGTGAAAAAGGATCGGAAGAGCTAGTAGAGGTTGTACTACGCTAAGATAGCGATTCCCCTCTAAAGAGAACGTTATCTTAGTACCCTCACTCCCGAACTCATTTATGGTTTATGTAGACCAATTTGGGCATGGGTAAACTTACGATTCGTGCTAATTATCCTGTGAACTGTACTTGGGAGAAAGGCATGAACAAGGTTTCTGAGTTTTCCTAAAACTCATTGGCGTCTCCTACTTGTTTCTAACAAAAAAGTGTGATGAGAGTATCATTTCTAATTCAATGTCTCCTAAACAGTCAGGAATTCAAATCCTAATACACCCTAACAAGTGTAAAGTTCTAGGCTTTTAAAGGGCCATGGGCATCTAAGGAGAAAGATCCCCTACTATGGAGACACCCTCCTTACACTTGGCATTTGCCTTTTATTCACACGATATTTATAATACAAACTTGCTTACCTAAAAAGAACCAAAAAATCTATTTCATACATCAAAACTCCAACAATAGAGACCAAATGTTTAACAAAAACCAATGATGGGAACAAGAATAAAAGGCTCAAAAGCTAAAGATATGGCTTGAAAAGAAAGGTATAAGGCTCAAATGGTTAGCAAGAAGGCAAATGTAAACCTGAAACAAAGAAAAGAAAAGAAAACTATCCTAGAAAAGTAAAAATTACCACCCTGAAAAGATGCATTTGTCCTTCATAAATGTCTCGGTCGCAATCTCGGGAGATGAGAGCCAAATTTTAGATAAATCATACAATAGTAAAGGATCCATGTGTCGCTCATGCATCAAGTGTAGAAGGCTAGAAAAGAATGAAACGTCACATGGTTGTAGCAATAACTCACTATTAGTTTCAAATTAACTAAATGGAGCAACACCTTTTTACCACAAACAATTAGAATCCGGCTTTAAGGTCCCAGAAGTTGACACTACCTTAGTATACTCTATCCTAGAATTAACCAAACATACTCTCAAACCGTGCACACTGTTACCATTTAAGAAGAAAAGCATTCAACTATACAAGTCCAAAAGTATTATGTCCAAAGCAAGAACAAAACAAAGACACATCGCAAATTGGCTCTGATTGAAACAAAATTCTTTTTGGAGTTTTTCATAATAAATAGCATGGAAATTCATATTCAATCGTGCATTGGATATATGAATCAAAATCCCACCAAACATGATAGAATACCCTCCCCCCTGCTTGATTGAGACAATACACTTTAATCACAAATCGTAGAATCCATGCATGGGAGGGGAAAACAAAGATATCAATCCAACAAACCATTACATGTCCAACAAGTCTCCAACCATTAGAGAAAGAGCAAGGAAAGATATTACCAAATTTAAGTGGGTGAAACTACCCAAAAATGACCCAATTAAGTCTTTCAAAACCACTTTCCTCTACAATTGAATTGTGCTTTCCATATGGTAGCAAATGTGGAGTCGTACTTCCTTGATTCTTGATCCAAACTAATGCACCAAAGTATATCAAGTTATGTACCTAGAAAAAGGTACACAAACAGTTCCATGAAAGAAAATCTATTCTAAAAAGACTATAAAATGAAAGCAATAAAACATGGGTTACTTCCCGACAAAGGCTTCTTAAGGTCCAAGCTTGACCGCTCTAGGAAATAATATTGCAACGAACACAAGAGCTTTTCAAATGCACTACTAGACATTTTGTAAGAAAGCAAGTATGCACAAGACAAAATGAAGGCATGCAACAAGCTTAGTGTATACCTATGAGGAGAAAGATGCAAAGAGAAAAAAAAAATAAAAGGAAAATTCAACAAAATAAGAAAAGGATGAAAAGAAAAAGAAGAATAAGGCAAACTCTCCTTAAAATATTTTTGGGTGGAAAAATCGATCACCCTCTTCCATAATAAAAGACGAATGAGGGACATGGAAATCATCATAGATAAGGGGGTCCCCAATAATATTATTTACAAAAGAAGGGAGGGATATAGGAATGTAGGGGATATGGTTAAATTTTCTTTAAAAGGGGACAAGAGAAGAAGGTATAGGGGCAATGGTTTCATAAATAAACTCTTCCTCACCACCATGCCTCACATCACCAATAAGAGAATGGAAATCTATCATAAAATCCTCAAAAGAATAACACTCATGACCTTTATCTTCCTTAAACATCCAACTTCCAAGAGGAACAACATAATCCTCTCCATCACAACAATGAACAATAACTCCCTCAACATCCTTAAAGCCCAAAGTCTCAAAACGATGTATGAAATGATGCAAATTAATTTCAAACTCATCTCTCTCCCATGAAGCATATTCAGTGAACTCATTCAAAAGGCTATGGGTTCTCATTTGACTCTCAAAGAACATATTAGACATAACCTCAAACGTGTCCAATTACTTATGGATTGAAGAATCACAAGGATGCACAAGAGACTCCTCAAGATGGGAGAAAGGGTTGGGATTTTCAAATTTAACACTCTCTTCATTCACAAATATTTTACCATCACTTAAACGCTCTTCAATAGGATCCTCACACTCTCTTTGTTGCTCAAAATCATTATCATCATCCTCAAAACACACATTAGATTTAGCATTTTCACAAACAAGCATCAAATATGAAAATTAGCTCTCAAGCTCTCCACGTCTGCTTCTTTCCTCCTCATGACGTCCTCACTGTCTTTTATCATTTCCAATAGAATTCTCATAGAATTAATAATGGACTCCTTACTAGGCCCAAACTCATTACTAATCTCAATATGCCTACTTTGAGTTTAAAAAATAGCAATAAGAAATTCAAAAGGTGTAAAAGATTGAGGTTCAACAAGAAAAGAAGAAGTACGACCAAGATTGGAAGAATCAACATGAACATCATGAGCATATTCATCACATTGGGGAGTGGGCGCACAATCAAACTGATGAGATTTTTTATTAAGGGAACAAAGCACATCACAAGACGGCATGGCAAATAATGATGAAAATTGAAACACACCATTAACATCAACTTGAGCATGCATCTCATCATGATGAACAAAAGGGGAAATAGAGTTGAAATCATCTATTCTAGGTTCAATCATGGGATCATATGACGATTCATGGAAATTCATGCTAATATTAGAAGAATCAAGACCTTTCATATTGATATTATAATCATGATTACCCCTATTATAGACATCCCTAACACACCAAACATAAAATCCCAAGCATCATCAATCGACAATGCTCGAAATTCACCATTATTCATGCATTCAACCTCATCCCTAGTTTGCGCATTCAAACCAAAGATTACAACAATTATAATAAATAAATCCCTCAAGTCTATTGAAATATTCACAAAATGGCTCATTGTCATGATAAGGGAATGAGAGACATGCCTTTTTATTTTCAAAACAAGCAAAAATCAAATAAAAGAAAAGTATATACAAAGACTTAGACTCAAGCAATCGAAAACACAAAAACACCAACACCGTCAAAAATCTCTAGCAATGGCGCCATTTTGACGAGGGGAAAACTAGGTCGTTGACTAATCCTCCCTAAGCGAAATAAAATTTATAAACACTTAACAAACCTAAATACAATTATAAAGGTATGTCAAGGGTCGAACCTAAAGGAATGTTTATGTTCAAGTGCTTTCAATTGGGTGCCTAACCTAAGTCGAAGTCAAAGGTGAAGAGGTAACACTAAAAATTAACAAAACAAACAGCCGAACAAATAAAGCATTAGGAAATGGGGATCAGCAAGTAATCATGACAATTGCAACAACTTAGGACAAACATGCCAATCAATTTTTGTGAAGACTAATGATAAGATCTATCAATTGGAATCAAAGAGCTATCTCCTAATCGTTAAGCTGGATGTCTCTATGAATTACAAACTAGAAGAATCAAAATCCAAACCAATCGATAATTACAATTCCTAAATCATTTGGTCATGTCATTAGCAATTAAAATGCAACCTAGCATAATTCTCAAGGCCTAATAAAATTACACACATGGAAACTTACATTAATCACTTTAATCTCAACAATCAATCAACATAATTCCCAAATTTATCACAATCAATCAATCATACAAGTTTCACCTAATCCCTAGCTGACCTAATACTCAAGATTCATCATCTAACAACAAACAACTAAGAAGTCAAGAATAAAAAAAAATATCAAGAGCAACTACACTAATCAAGATTAAACATCCAAATCAAACCAAATAAACATGAAATTAAAAAAAGCAATAAAATGAGATACGAGTTAGAAATCCTCATTGATTAATTATGGTGATCTTCAATACAATTGTCACCTTGAATCTTCAATCTCTAAAATCTTCAATGAAATTTCTCACTTTCTCTTTCTAAATCTACACCTAAAACTAACCCTATATCTAGAGAAAGAAGCTTTCAAATAAGTTAAATTATGTTCAAAATTATTTCTAAAAGTTCTTCTAAAAATCAGGTTAAAACGGTATTTATAAGAGGCGCAAAAATAAGATCGAGCTATGCAAGAAACAAAGAGAAGAGCTCGTGCGGGCAGGGGCACGCAAACGCGCACGCTATATGCGCGTCAACGCACAGGGGTTGCACGCCCGCGCTCAATGGTTGCGCGCCTGCGCTCTTTAAGGTTTCTTTGACTTCTTCGTCGCTTCGTGCGCTCGCAAATAGGTCTCATGAGCTCCACTAGATACATGTTAGGGATGGTAGTTTCCAAGGGCCTCTAAGGTGGGTTCAACATCATCTTTCACGAGACCACGACTTGAGAACGCAAGAGGTAGATCTAAGAGAAACCAACTTGCATCTGAAGCTTTCCCAATGCTATAAGCTTGCTCCAAATGCATCTTCCAACTTAGAAAACAACCAATATCGAAACTAGAACCTCATATAATGCCTACAACCATGAAAAGAGGAGAAATAAAGAAGAAATAAAAGAAAAATAAAGGAGAAAACAGAAGAAAAACAATAAAAGCACAGGACAAGAGAGAAAAGGGAAATAATGAGAAAACGCATAAACTAAGAATTTACTAAGAAAGAAAGATATGAAAAGAAGGTAAAAACACCCTAAATACTCATCAAATCATAGCCATAAACAGGTACCCTAACATTTGATCTTCTTACTGTTCAGGTTGAAGACATGGTTGAAATTTGATGAGATGATTTGTAATGGAGGTGTGTGTTGGTGTGGAAAATTAGCTCATGTGTCCTTTTTATATATAGAATGAAATTGTTTCTATTTTTTGGAGGGAAAAAACCCTTCATTATGTGCCTTATTAATAATATGAAAATACTGTATGGGTCAGTTAGGGTTTAGACCATTGAAAACATATGTATCTTTTCACTTGATTTTCTATTGTTAGATATTTTTACAGTTCGATAGTAATAAGAATTGTAATTAGTGGAAGTCCATTAAATGGGTATGTTAATAAATTGATAAGACCATTGAAAACATCAATGCAATGACCTGTTCACACAATAACATTCGATGTCCAATCATGATTTGTGGAATGTCCTATTCATACACATGCAAATACTATTTACGCCATTTTTTCCTTACAAGAACAACTCATGGCTCGCTATAAATACCAACATTTCAATTTGTTTTTGCATCACAACACACAATTTTTTTTCCTTATTTATTCACAACATTCTTTTTTTTTTTTAATTCACCATAACTTATGTTCACAAAAAATGGAGTATGAAGGTCTTTTATGCACTACCATAACATTAAAGAACAACATGAACAACACTTTAATAAGTTATAATATTGATGAGTGTAATTTATGGAACTCATTTGTTCTCTTTTAGGATGATTTTAGATTGCTTTTGTAGCTCTTTCCTTTCCTTTTTATTTAGTTTTGCTTTTTATTTCTGTAATTTACTCTTTACTTAGTTGACTTTCTTTTTTCATGCATTTCTTGGTTTATTTTTTTATTTTCTCTTTTATTTGCTTGTTATCTTTCATTTTTCAGGTTAAGGTCGTTATCCTAAGATTCCCGAGGCCCCTACCCAAGTTTGACATTGATTAGGATGCCCAATGTTCTCCATTTGAAGCTCAAGCACGGAGAAGTGCATGTTCTCAAAGACCTAATGCCGTGCATTTAAGCTGTGGGGGCACGATTTCTCGTGTTGAACCCACAATCATGGAGTTTGGAAACTGCAAGGTCCCGTGTTTATCAAGAGCATTGAGTGGAATGCACAAGGAGCATCAATATGATGGTGAAGAGGGCTGCCCTGTTCCCAAGCGCGGGCGCGTGCGACTATGGCGTGGCCTGGTGGCGCGTGCGCGCCTGTCTGGGTCTCTGTTCCGTACCCAGATTTGCACGGCCGCGCTCCCCCTTATACTTAGTTGCGCCTGTACGGGTCTATTTTGGATGATCTAACTAACTTCTCTTTTTAATTTTACTATATTTAGATTTTCCCTCTATTCTTAAGGAGGGGAGTTCATTTTTAGAATTAGAATAGAATTAGGTTAGATTTTTAGAGAGAGAAACTCTAGTTTATAGAGAGAAGTTCTTAATTAATGATTGAAGATTGATGATTCCAAGTGTTTTCTCCATTGATTTGAAGCAAGTTTGTAAGGATTTCTTTACTTTAATGCAACCTTAGTTTTGATTTCAATTTCTTTGTTAATTGTTCAAGGTAATTGGTTTTTGAATTGATTTTATCTTGATTAATATGATGATGATGAAATTGTTGATTAGCTTAGTTTTAATATTGATTTCCATGAATTGTGAGTAGTTTTCTTGCTAGGAGAATGGTCAAGAATATATGAGCAATGGATTTATGCTAATTGGGGGAAATTGATGGAGTTGATGTTGTGATTAAAATGGTTGATTGATTATGTGCATGTGTGTGTTTAATTTAGGAGTGAACAACCTAGTTACTCGTACTAGATTGCATTGTAAGTTCACATTGTTACGGAAAATTGATTTGTGGCTTGCATTTGTCGATTAAGTAGGTTTGCAAGGTTCCTAGCTAGAGTCTCTCGTAGTTGGCGCTAGTTTGACCTCTAGGAGATTAGCCTACCATACTCTCTTGATTGCTTTATTGATTTTCCCTCGCAACATCGACTTAGTTATCTCCAATCCCAATTAGTTGAATTCATTGCAAGTATATGTGGATCCTAAACCCTAGTGTTTGATAAATTTAATTTCATTTCGATTGTTTGATTGTTAGAATAGACACACCTTACTTTATTACTTCGAGATAGCTTAGCTTTAGCATTAGCATTCATTTCCCATTCCTAGTGGTTCCACCCTCGACTCACTCCTATGGTGGTATAAGGGTGTGTTGAGATATTACAAATTTTGTTTAACCGAGGGAAGAATAGTTTTCAACGACCTAGTCTCCACCCTTGATCAAAATGGCGCCGTTGCCGGGGAATGGGGTAGTTGTTTGCTATTGTTGTTGAGTCTATTTCACTAAAATTCGAAAATACAAAAAGATTTTTCCTTTGAGTTTGTGTGTTCAAGTTAACATGGGAGAAATCCCAAGGGTTATATTGAAGGAACTGGGTACTCCTGGTGCATACAAGTATAAGAGCAGGATTGCTCTATTATTGATCCCATATAGTGACTCTGAAATCAAGCCGGCAATGATAAATTTGATTGAAAGGCGGCAATATAGTGGAGGAGTAAATGAGAGCCCCCTAAATCATCTTAAGGAATTCGAGAAATATTGTAACACAATTATGGTGAACGGGGTTGCTCAAGAATTCATATGGCTCAAGCTATTTCCTTTCTCTTTGATTGGAAGAGCTCAAGAGTGGCTAGACAAGGAAGTGAAGCCTAATTCTTTGCGAACTTGGGATGAAGTCACCAAGGAATTCCTTTCCCGTTTCTTCCCTCAAAAGAAAACGACGAAGGCAAGAGCTTTGATTCAAGGTTTCAAGCAAAGGTCTAGTGAAAGCCTTTATGAAGCATGGGAGAGATATTGTAACGCCCTGACTTTTAATCGGCGTCACCGGACTGTACTTAACTCGTCGTTTGCAGCGGAATTAATTAACCATAGATAATCCATTCTTTACTCATCATACGCAAGAGAATCAATCATCACTACTACAAAATAGGCCAAAGAGACCCGTCCAAATAAGTCAAAGAGACTGCCTTAGAGGCGGTCTCTAGCTAAGCGGTCTCTTTGGCAAAGAGACTGCTTTATTAGAGGCGGTCTCTAGAATGAAAAAGTGAGACTGCCTGTTGAAGAAAAGCGGTCTCTAGAATAGGAAAAGTGGGACTGCCTTTTGAAGAAAAGCGGTCTCTTTTTTAAGAAAACTGAGACCGCCTATTGAAGTTAGGCAATCTCTTTTTTGAGAAAAGAGAGACCGCTTATAGAACTTAAGCGGTCTCTTGGTGTCATTTTAAAAAAAATAGCTAATTTAATTTAATATTTAAATTTTAAATTATAATTGTATTTAATGTTTTATATAATACAAATATATGGTACATACAACAAATTACACAACCCAATGTACAAAGTATAAAAAAAATCTTTGAATCCTAATACGCATCAGCTTCAAATATTCTATCGTGTTGGACAGTGTCTTAGCTTCGAATATGAACTCATCCATATGATTCATATGCTCATAAGCTGCAATTAACATAAGAATTAGGTGAAAAACTCAAAGATCAAACCCAAAAAATTATAAATAACAAATACCTTCGCATCAAATAATCTCAAATCAAGAAATTCAAAAACACAGAAATTTAATCACCCAATTTGCTGAAATCAAACCTCTCTAATTAATAAGATAAATGAAATAAATTGTGAAAGAATTATACAGAAAATCAAAAATCGAAAATCAACTTATTCAGAAAACTAATTATACAGAAAGTAAGGATGAAGAAGGGAGATAGAGAAAATATTCCCAATCAAACAAACGGATCCAATATAATAAACAATTTAAATATCAGACATTATAGAGAAATTAAAACTTCAGATCAAACACTTTCAAGATTAAATTCTTACTACTTAACATTCAAATCATTATCAAATTGAATCCTCCAGTTCACTCGAATAGGTAAAAGTGTCAAAACTTCAAGCATTCAAAATTTGATCAAATACAATCATCCTATAATTTCTGTTTAATCGATCCAAATATATATGCAACAATAATCATAACCTTAATCAATACGGAACAAAAATTCACTCAAAAAAAAAATTGATATACTTCGATTAATCAAGATCAAATGTTATAGAGCGAGAAATACCAGGATTTTCGGCAGCGGAACTGTTGGGACCATTAAAGACGGTGAAGTTTCCGGTGAGAACACTAGGAAGAGGAAGAGAGTGATCGATGCACTCCTCTGAAGTTCACTGTAGACATTCGAGAATCTTCCGGCAACCGGAGTAGATTTTCCAGCGGAGGTTTCCGGTGAGAACACTACGAAGAGGAAAAGAGTGATTGCATGACTTGCATCAAATTAGAGAGAGAAAATTAGGGGAAGGATTGGAAGGATGGAGGCTGCTAGAAGCAACTCAAGCAAGCTAGGGTTTTTAATGAATAGGGAGAGTATAAAGGAGCAGGTTGGTAAAGACGTAAAGGCCAAAAGGGGATTAAAAGAAAATTGATAAAGTTTTTTCTTAAGAAAAGCAACAGACCGCCTAACTTAAATGGGTGGTCTAAGGTATTAGGTGCAAAGACCGCCTAACTTAAATAGGTGGTTTGAGGTGTTAGTCTAGAGACCGTTTTTTTAAGAACACGGGTCTCTCTAATTTAAATTACAAATAAAAAAATCAAGAGAGACCGGTTATCTTTGATAAAGGGTCTTTATTAAATTTCACTTTTCTAAAATAGTATTAGAGAGACCCGTTATTTGTAATATTGGGTCTCTTGAAACAAAGAGACCGGTTATTTAATCAAACGGTCTCTTATCTTAGGTCTCTTTGGCCATTTTTGTAGTAGTCCATATAGATAATCTCATGACCACTTGTGGGTTATGGGCCCAAAAATAAACATACTCCTTAATGAGAGTATTCAATAAATAATACAACTCCAGTCTTCCTTACTGTAATAAAATAATCAATCTATCTCAGCTCTCGATGATCCATAATACATAAGCCTTGATTCCATAATCCCTCTAAGTAAATTCCTTTAATCCTTTTGCCTTTGATTAACTTCAGCTCCGTCATCATCATTATCCCTATAGTTATCCATAAAAATAAAAAACAGAGAAAACGCAGGAAAATCCAAAAATGAGTGGAAAACTCAGTAACATTACTCTAGCCCGTTAAAACAGTTTTTCTTTCAAAATAATTTGAGCATATATCATACATACATAGTTGTTTAGAAATAATCTAATATCCTTATTTTTTTAAAAGCTGTGTCGGAAAGGATCATTCCCTTTACATAAGATCATAGGTAAAGTACAGGTTTTTGACATAACATAACTTTCCTTCGTGTGGGAATGTTCCCCCTTTCATTAACAAACTTTCCTCCACCTGTAACTCGCCTCTTTTCCACGTTCATTTAACTTTTCGATGCCGACAAAAGTTTCATCTATCGTATCATATTAAATCATTTCAGAACAACTTTACACTTCATAAAAATTCATAGCACATTGACACATTACATAATCATTCATTTGTAACACTTAGTTTAATAAAATAAAATAAAATAAAATAATCATTAGCGTTAGACATTTAACAGGGGCATAGCATAACAGATCACATACACATGATTTATAAATTAATAAAATAACTAGAAATACATGTCGTTCATAGCATTCTTATCACCTTGTATGATGGTAAGACATCTTAATGAACTATCGTACATATCAGTATATCATAAAACTCATCAATATAGCGAGTATATATCCTTGTGAGTTCTTATAAGTCCTTTAATATAATTCATGTATTCGTTATCTTTTTGTTGGCCATGCTAGTAGCTGGACAGTATGACATGGAGGAACGTCTTCCGCGATGGGCCGGTGCCCATAAAATAGAGCTGGTGCTCAACATAGTTAGGCTGGTGCCCCATGGGTACATGCATTGCATGACCAAAACATAACATGTACTGCCAGACTAACTAGGTCTTTCACTTTCATTTATTAAGTTAAGTATCTTTTAATAAGTTATTCGTAGATTATTAACATACTTTCAAGAGATCCACAAATCAATAGAACATTGTATATGTAAAATCATTAATATAAATCATAAGGCTGAAATACATCAATAAACATGTTTATCATATCACCAGTCATTAAAAATATATACAAGGACATAAAATATCATGTCAAGTCATGTCATTTGCACATACCATGCTTTTAAATCATAACGTGCCAAACATATCATACATGCATACATGTGGTACAATAACAGGCCATTAAAGATATACACGTGCACTCATAATAACTAGACATAATTGTCACATACAGGTTTAAACATAGTAGCTAACACATAATAGGTACACATACGGGAGTGAACACAATTGCTAGACATAATGGTTACCTGATTAGATCATCCTTAATCATCTAACTTAGCTTATTCTCCAATAATCATCATTCAAACTCTCAACCTCCATCATTAATTCCTCATTGCCATGACTCATTCGATCATACCCAATAATAATAAATATTCATTAGTAACCTCTCAATTCAAAACCTTTGATAGAACAAGTATAAACTTATTTTTAGAAACAAAACAAGTACTACCTCATTTTGAGTAAAATGAGCATTACTTTAAAAATAGATACTACCACTATTCATATTAGAAGAAAATATGACTATAAAAACGTTAATTTAGAGAACTCTCAAATTGCTCTAGTATCAAAACTCATTTTTAGGAAGTTGAATGTACAAAGTACATAATAATCAATTCCTTGTGCAAAATAATATTAGAATTTAAACAAACACTACACTTTTAAATAAAGGATAAACATATAATCAAAATAAGAGCAAACAAAATAAGCTCACTTAGGTTTCATGTGTACAGAGTAGTCTCAAAGACTATTCTCGGTTTCACCAAACACGACACGAATGGAGGAAGAAGAAGAGTGCGTGGCTGCGGTGCATGAGCTTGGTCGACGGTAAGAAGAAGGATGGCAACAACGGCCTGGAGCAGGGAAAAGGTACAGTGATTGCGGCAATAGTGGTGTCTCTTTAGTATTCAAACTTATGGGTGTTAATACCTTGGTACAAGAAAGTTATAAGAGAAGGAAGAGTAAAGATCAAGATTACTATATTAATTTGATAAGTATGAAAATTAAGCTAATCACCTGACTTTTGTTGTGATGATAAGTGAAACAATTGAACATCCAATGGGAAAGAAGCAAATTTTGACTTCCAATTTTTAACCGTGAAGAAAGAACAAGGAAGAGGTAGATTTTGTCCTTTTTCTATGCATAAGGGAATTTTGGTAATTTCACCCTCTTCGGTAGAAATACAGATTTTAAATCTTTAAACATTTGACCGAACATAAAATATTACTTGACCCGAAATACATTTTAAAATAAGTAACGTTCCTTTCGTAAAATTAGCTTCCGAAATGATCTAATCTTATAATAAAATTTAAGACTAAAACATTCGAACTGAATAAATAGTGATTAGAAATCAATTAAGCTAATAATATAGAATTAAAGTATAATAAATCAAGTTTTAAAATCTCGAGTATTACAGATATAAAGATTATCAAAGCGAGTATCCACACCATGGAATCCCCACTTGCCTAATCATTCAAATTTTGTATGGCTGTTTGAATCCTAAAGGGAGGTCAAATCTTGATGCTACAGCCGGAGACCAAATCAGGAACAAGACTGTGGAAGAGGTTGTAGATATCATTGAGGATGTAGTTAGAAACTACATGGAATGGCAAGATGGTGAAAAAGAGCCGATAAACAAGAGTAGTACTATGGGATGCTCAATGGAACAACTCAATACTATCAACAATTTGTCGACTCAAATTTTGGACTTAGGGAAGGAGGTAGTTTCTATCAAGTATAAGCTCGAGAGCGCGACCTCACAAGCACTGATTCTTCCCTCCCAAATTAAGGAGAGAGGTACATCTTCTTCCCCTAACTCTCTTCCTTCTTCTTGTTGCATGATTAGAGAATGTTGGTTTTTTTTATTTGTGTGGAATGAACGACCATGATTCTTCTATTTGCCTTAATGTTCCTTGTGATGAATGTGTTGAGAATGAGAATGAACATGTGAATTTTGTTGCTAATAACAATGTTAGACCTAAATTTGATGCTCAAAGGAATGTTGGAAAAAGGAATTATCACAACAAAGTGAAGTATGATAATTATAACCAAAATAGTTGTTATCCAACCATGGAATCCACGGGATTTGTGGTAGCTATAACAACCATGGTTATAATGGTCAAAGTCATGGCCAAGGATATGGGGATTATAACCAAGGTTATGGTAACCATAATCACGAATGTGGCTAAAATCAATGTAGAGGTAATTAGAACAATCAAAGTAGGGGAAATTTTCAATTGAATGTTCAAAGAGTTACCCCACTTGGATTTATTCCGAATACCCAAGGGCAAAGTGATAATTTGTATGATCAACCATTTTCCTCTAGGAGTTTCTTGGAAGATGTCATAGAGACGCAAGCCAAATTGTTGGACACTTACATGACCCTAAGTAATGAGAAATTCAGTGACATGTTAACTTACCATAAGGGGTTGGAGACCCAAATTTCTCAATTGGCTAGTGAGTTTAAGGAATTTACAAATATTTCTTCTTTGACTTCTCCAAGCTTAGATCCTAAGAGCCTTATGAATGTGATTGTGACTAGGAGTGGTAGGGTCCTTAAGAGTGAAGTCTCTAAGAAGAGTGATGCTAAAGAGATTCCTAGCAAGGGTCAAATTGAGAATGAGGGAGATGAGAATACTTTAGTTGAGGAAGTCAATAAGGAACAAGTTGATAAGGTGAAAGGGAGAGAAAGATAATTCTACAAGCCTAATCTCCCTTACCCCAAAAAGTTTAATACGCACAAATTAGACGAGTAATTTGGAAAATTTATAGAGATGCTTAGACTACTACATCTTACTCTTCCTTTTACCGATGTGATAGAACAAATGTCAAATGATGCAAAGTTCCTTAAGGAGATCTTGAGTGGAAAGAGGACATGTGATGTGGCGGAAATGGTTAACTTGATCGATAATTGTATTGCAATCATAATGAACAAAATCCCACCCAAGTTGAAGGATCCCGGAACTTTTCTATCCCTTGTGCTATTTATAAATTGCAAATTGATGATGCCTTGTGAGACTTGGGTGATAGTGTTAGCATTATGCCATACTCAGTTTATCAAAGACTAGAGAAGGGAGAACTTTTACCTACCAACATTACCTTGTAATTAACCGATAGATCAATTAGGATTCCAAGGGGCAAGGTAGAGGATGTTCCCTTAAGGGTAGGAAAGTTCATTATTTCGATAGATTTTGTGATCCTTGACATAGATGAGGATTCTACAATTCCTATTATTCATGGTAAACAATTTCTTGCTACTTCGGGTGCTTTGCTTGATGTCAAAAGTGCTAAGATTTCACTTAAAATTGTAGAATATGGAGTTGAATTTGATTTGAATGAAAGTATGAAATATCCTTCTTCATCTCTTGATAAATGCATGAGAGTTGAAATTTTTGACAATATTGTACATTCCATGCATGAGCACTTGCTCACAACTAATGATCCTCTTGAGTGCGTTTTGTTGAACAAGAAAAAGATAGGTGCTCCTAGAAAGAAAAAGGCTTTGTATGAGAATTTGTTAGATGGGAGTGTTGAAGGAAGTGATAACAAATTTGCATGAAAATCTCAAGCAAAGAGGCTTTGCAAGCGGCTTTAACCAAGGAAGGTAAAGGTGTTCCTATGGTAGAGCTCAAACCTTTACCATCACACCTTAGGTATGAGTTTTTAGGCCCAAATTCTACTTACCCCGTGATTGTTAGTGCATCTTTAAGTAAAAGCCAAGCTCAAGCGTTATGCGGTGTTTTGAGAAGGCACCAAGGTACTTTGGGTTATACCATTGATGACCTCAAGGGTATAAGCCCTGCTTTATGTACACACCACATAACCGTTAAGGAGGGTGTCTTTTTTCTATTAAACGACAACGGAAATTACATCCCAAAATGGGGGAGGTAGTGAAGAAAGAAATTACAAAGATTTTAGATGCGGTAATCATATTCCCCATCTCAAGCTCTTGGTGGGTCTCACTCGTTCATGTCGTTCCAAAGAAGGGAGGCATGACCGTCGTCAAGAATGAAAAACGTGAGATTATTCCGACAAAGACGGTCACCGGTTGGCGGATGTGAATAGACTATAAAAGTCTAAACACATCCACCAAGAAAGATTACTTCCCCCTTCCTTTCATTGATCAAATGCTTGAAAGACTCACGAGGCACAATTACTATTATTTCCTTGATGGTTACTCGAGATTTTTCCAAATTCCTATTCCTCCCGATGACCAAGAGAAAACTACTTTTACTTGTTCCTATGATACCTTTGCCTATAGGAGAATGCCATTCGGCCTTTACAATGCTCCCGCCACTTTCTAATGGTGTATGATGAGTATCTTTGGAGTCATATGGAGGAGGAGATGGTGGTGTTTATGGATGACTTTTCCGTAGGTGGAGTTACCTTTGAGGAGTGCCTTAAAAATCATGAAAAGTGCTTGGCAAGGTGTGAGAAAGTGAACTTGGTGTTAAATTGGGAAAAATGTCATTTCATGGTTGAAGAAGGCATAGTCCTTGGGCACAAAATTTCTCACAAGGGCGTAGAGGTGGACAAGGCAAAGATTGAGGTTATTGAAAAGTTGCCACCTCTGGTTAATGTGAAGGGTGTGAGATCATTTTTAAGCCATACCGTTTTTATAGAAGATTTATCAAGGATTTCTCGCTCATTGCAAAGCCTCTCAATGATCTTCTTCAAAAGGATGTCAAGTTTATAATTGATGATAAGTGTTTGGAGGCATTTAATAAGTTAATGATAGCTCTAATCTCTACTTCTATTGTTCAAGCTCCAAGATGGGATTTACCATTTGAGTTGATGTGTGATGCAAGTGACACGACCATTGGAGGGGTTTTAGGTCAAAGAGTTGATAAGAAACTTCATTTGATTTATTATATGTCCAAGACTCTAAACAGAGCTCAACAGAATTACACTACAACGAAGAAAGAGTTCTTGGCTATTGTTCATTCCTTTGAAAAATTTCGTTGCTATTTGTTAGGGTCCAAAACAATTGTTTTCACCGATCATGCGGCCCTAAAATATCTTTTTATGAAGAAGGAATCAAAGCCAAGGCTAATTTGTTGGGTGTTAGAGCTTTAAACTTTTGACCTTGAGATTAGAGATAAGAAAGGAGCGGAGAATATTGTAGTGGATCATCTATCTAGACTTGAGGATTTTAAAGTTCAAGATGATGGGTCTCCCATTGAAGATAGAATGTTATATGATTCTTTGTATGCTATATATGTGAAGGAACTCCCATGGTTTGCCGATTTGGTCAACTATCTTGCTTGTTGGGAGTTTCCTCTTTCATTTTCCAAGAATCGAAGAAAAAAGCTCAAGAGAGAGGCTAGGCATTATGTATGGGATGAACCAAATTTGTATAAAAGGGGTGTTGATGGGGTTATTGAGGAGATGTGTTCCAAATGAGGAGTTACTTAGTGTATTGAAGATGTGCCACTCAGATCCGAGTGGTGGTCACATGGGTGTCTCAAAAACGGCTTCAAATGTAATACCCCGAAATTTTGAAAACAAATATTAAATAAATATTTTAATAATTTATTCAATTATTTGAATTAGGAGCCAAAATTAATTTTTGGCGCCAAAAATAAGTATTTAATTATTTATTTTAGTACCTTAAATCAATAATAATTAATTATTTAAGTTAGTTCATATATTATGATATACAACTATTTTAGTTTGATATTATCTAATATATTTTTACTTCAAGTCATTATCTTAAACTATGATTTCAAAATAAAATAAAAAAAAAATGAAATTGGCCGTGAGAATTGGAGTGATTCTTTTATCTCCAACAACCTTTGTTAAGTATCTTAATCTATCTTACTTCCTATCTTATCACCCTAACCAATTAACACCTATCTTACTTTTTCTCTAATATCTTTCATTAGTTTCTTTTCCACATAAATTAACCTAGGCTAAATGGCATTCAAGTTCATTTAACTAACCAAACTTATCTGGTTTTCATACTAATCCTATACCTTCTTAAACTCTATCTTTTTCACACTTAAACACTATAAATAGACCCTTCATTCTTCCCATTTATTCACACCAAATCAGAAATTCTCTTCTCTACTCTCTATCTCATAACCCCTTCTTCTTACTCTATCTAGCTTAAATAAACTCTGCAACCCATAACCAAGTTGTTGCCACCGAAAAACTACCTCTTCCGCCACCAATGACCACACAACTATACTAGTAGCACTATTTTGATAAAGGTTAATATTTAGGTAGTTCATGCACAATAGAATGGTGTTTTTGGTTTTGTGTTATTTTGTTAACCTTATATTAATTAAGGTTATTTTATTTGTGTAGGAGGAGTCTCTCGATCGTGGTCAAGTTTAGTAGTCGTACCTTTTTGTTCTCGTGATCAAGGTACGTATAGGTGGCTAGGTCCTTGATACAATTTTTGAATGCGTGTTTTGCATAATGTGTGTTTTAATGATTGTTTGAATAAATGTTGCGTATGAATATTTAAGTTAACAATTTTCATGACAAGTTAAAGTATATAATTTTATGATTTGAAGGTTTGATCTCTAAAAGTGTTGACCGATTTAATAAAAGTTGTTTGATTTATAAATCACTTGGTTTAATTAATTTGTAGCTCATTATGAGCCTGAGTATTTGATATTTTAATTGTCCCTCTACCCGGGACTGGTTAAGTAAGACCATGAGCCTTGTGTGGTCTGGTCTTTCCTCGAGTATAGTATAACTTTCTTGGGGGGTGTGCACACTTAGGTGAGGAAAATTGGTTTAGAAATATATCAAAAATTGAGAAGTTTATCAATTGGAAATCTATTGGTTCGGAAAGCTTTTATTGATGGATATTACTACCCTTGGAAGGTTTAATTATTTTTGGAAAGTTTAATTTTGGAAAATGACTCGTGACAGGTTTAAATTTAAATGGTTATTTCGAAAGCATGTTTGCCTAATAAAAGTATTTACATGCCTTGCACTTATACGTACTTAGCGTTTTGCTAATCTGTTTTCCTTTTTGTTTTGGTTCGCCCTGTTTACCATTTTAGTAAGCAGTCTTGATTTCAGGTGTGAAGTTGTTCGTGCGCATACTAGAGTAGGGATTGGGATCTCATAGATAGGAATTAATTTTATTTTATGTATGGACAAGTTTTTATTTGTTTATTTTGAAACAGTTATTATGGTTATTCATATTATTAATAAAAGTTAGTTATTTTTCCGCTTCAATTTGAGTAATTAATTAAGCCTTACGTTTTCACGTGGCGGTAATACACCCAAATCTATCTCTACGGTATTTCTATACATATAAATATATTATTTACGTAGAGGGAGATTTGGGAGTGTTACAAAGTGGTATCGAATTTCGGGGTCTACGAAAGATTAAAATTGAAAAATAAAACTTATGGGTAGACTTAAGATGGGCATATAGGATAGATAGAGTTTCGCATTCTTCGAAGTAAAATTATTTTCTATAAAAACTATTTTCTTATTTGGAAAGGTGATTGAGAAAAGGATGCTCGGGTTCTCTTCGGAGGCCTATAATGGGTACGATTCTCTGTCTAGGAAAGACTCGCCTCAACTCTGTAGGTAACTTTCCTCGGAGACGCGGGCTCGACCGTCTAATATCAAGAATCGAGTACATTATTATTTTCGAAAACAAAATGAATTGAAACTATTTGATTTTGTAAACACCTAATGTGCATTAGTCTAAGTATAATTAGGGTCGTCTAGTTATTTGTGTGGTTATGGAATCTTGGTTCCATTGGTATTCATTTTGGATTTATCCTTGAGGAAATTTGAACTGCTTACTTAAATAGTTTGTGTTATCACAGATGATGGAAACTGTTAGAAGACATTTCTTTGATCAAAGGCTAGTAAAATCGGATGCTATATCTGTGCGTGACTTTATAACAGACATTGTTTGGCATGCTACTGATATAAAAAGACATAGGAATATGAAATTTATGATCGAGGAAACATGGGTCATCCTACTGGCCTTAGTTCACTTACCCAACACACCTAAATATAATACGTTAATCCGAAAGTATAGAAATTTATTTAAACCAAATGGGTTGTGGAATATTGAAGCCTATATGCATGAAGGAAAATGGCTAGGAACCTTAACCAATTTTAAAGCAGACCTACATTTCGCCGAAGTTGACTGGAGTCAAATCCCAAGACCAATAGTTGCTGAAATTCCTCTTCGGCTTACACCTCAAGAAGTCTAAAAGTTAAATAATCTAAACTATGATATGCCACCCTTACCACCTCCACGTTTGCATCTTGACTATACATCATCCGATTACTTAGAAATCCCTCACCCAAATGACTTTGAATCCCCACCTCATTCTCCTGAACCCCTTGTCCCAAGAGGTCGAGTATCTAGTCCAAAACACAGTACAAACCGCAACCCTAGCCCCTATGTTAGCCCAAACTGCAACTCTAGCTATGGCTCGTGCCGTAGCCCAACTCATAGTGAATTTTATCCTACCTTCTTGCTTGAATGTAACCAAATTCCAACCCACGTGGCTAAACCTTTAGAACCTGATTCCCCTCAACTTTCTACAGGAAACACAGGTGACGTGGCCAGAAAGATGATCCAGCAAGCTAAGACCAAGAGTAGAACTTCAGAATAATAATTAATTGATTTCTTCCATTAATAGCAAATTGTTTTGTTTTGTAAGCCAACTAGTGGCCCTTATGAATTTGTAGTGACAAGATGAATTAATTATTTTAATAAGCCTATGTGGCTAAATATGGAGTTTCAATCTTTAATAAGAGTTTTATGAAATTTTCTTATATAATAAATGTGTATTATTTGTTATTTTAAGTTATTCAGGATGTCTCTAAGAGCTGGGAATAGTAGACGCACTGGTTCCAAAATGAGCTCTACTTTTAGGAAGCTAACTACCATTTCTCAAAGCATGAGCCAGCTGGTGAGTCAGGGGAATCGTAGCAACGACTTAGATCAATTTAGGGAAGTTTTTAAGAGGGTAGCAGCTGCAAAACCACCCACTTACCTTGGAAAGGAGGATCCTTCTAGTTTGGGGAATTGGATAAGGGAATTTGACAAGTTGTTTGATGCCATTAACTGTCCTGAAGAATTGAAGGTTAATAATGATGTTTATTACTTGAGGGAAGAAGCTGACCTATGGTGGAGTCAAAACCGGACTAGGCTTTTAGAAACCCCTAACTTTGGGTGGAAAGAATTAAAGAAGGCTATAAGAGACAAGTTTTATCCCGCCTACCTGAAGAAGCAGAAATGGATGGAGTTTACCAATCTAAGGATGGGGAATATGACCATTAATGAATATTATAATAAATTTATTGAGTTGATGAGGTTTGCACCTAAGGTAGTACCCACGGAGGAGTTGAAAGCCCAAAGGTTCGAGCAAGGTTTAACCCTAAGTCTTTAGGGGAAGTTGGGAGGGGTAACCTTTGAAACACTAGATGAAGTCTATGGGAGAGCTTCCCACCTATATGGGATCCGAGGGAGAGAGTTAGAGAACTCAGCTGGAGGGAAAAGGAAGAGTGATGGGGGTTCACATGGAGTTGATAAGAGGCCTAGGATTGGGGAGAGTTCTGGGGGAAATGGGCAATTCAACAGGAGGGACAATAGGGGAAACCTTGGGAAGGGAGCTAATGGATAGGGAAATAACAATCATGGGAATGGAAATAACACCAGGCCCAAGAGAAGTTATTTTTGTAAAAGATGTGAGAAAAATCACCCAGGGAAGGACTGTGAGGGAAACCTTGTGACTTGTCGTTACTGTTAGAAACTGGGGCATCGGGAGTATGAGTACTACACCAAGGATAAGGATGTTAAAATGGGGAAAGTCAAAGAGACCAATAACCCACTTAAACTACCCCAGACCAATGGATCAGCTCAGAGGAATAGAACTAGTAGCGGTGCAGGAGGGGCCCCCAAGGGTCATGTGTTCGTGATGAATCGTCGTGAGGCTGAGGCTTCTAATGATGTGGTAATTGGCACTTTCCTTGTTTGTTCTTTGAATGCTAGAGTCATGTTTGATTCGGGTGCGTCTCATTCTTTTATTTCAAAATCTTTAGTCCAGAGATTAAAGTTAGAGAGTCCATTGTTAGTGTCTCTAGATGTTTCTATTCCAACTGGGGAAGTGAGGAATTGCTCTAAGTCACATACAGGGGTACCTATCACAATAGCTGGATTAGAATTTCCTTCAAATTTGATTGAGTTTGATTTGCAAGACTTAGATGCGATTTTAGGAATGGACTGGCTCGGAAAGTATAAGGCTCACATAGATTGTGCTGTTCAGAAAGTGAAATTTTTGGGTCCGGGTAATGTGACAGTGACTTATAGGAAGGAAGGGAAGAGTTCAAGGATTAAAATCATTTTTGCCTTGCAATTTTGGAATTGTGTCAGGAAGGGTTATCCTATATACATGTGTAGTGTTCAGGAAGTGGAAAGGGAGGATGAGAAGAAAGAGAGTATTTCAGTAGTTGAGGAATTTCCAGATGTGTTTCCTGATGAGATACCAGGTATGCCGCCAGTAAGGGATGTTGAGTTCACCATAGAATTTCTACCATGGACTGTACCTATCTCGAAGGCTCCATAAAGGATGGCTCCTGCTGAGATGAAGGAATTAAAAACTCAGTTAGATGACTTGTTGGATAAGGGATACATTCGACCTAGTTCTTCCCCATGGGGTGCTCCAGTGTTGTTTGTGAAAAAGAAGGCTGGAAGTTTGAGGTTGTGCATAGACTATTGTGAGTTGAATAATGTGACAGTCAAGACTAAGTACCCTTTGCCTAGAATTAATGATTTGTTTGATCAGTTGAAAGGGGCTGGAATATTTTCCAAGATAGATTTGAGGTCAGGGTACCATCAGTTGAGAATTGCAGAGCAAGACATTGCCAAGAGCACTTTCAGGACGCGTTATGGTCATTATGATTTCACAGTTATGCCATTTGGGTTAACTAATGCACCTGCAGTATTCATGGATTTGATGAACCAAATCTTTAGGCCATATTTGGATCAGTTTGTGGTGGTTTTCATTGATGATATTTTGATCTACTCTAAGAATAGGGAGGAGCATGAAGATCATTTGAGGAAAGTATTGTCGATCCTGAGGGAGCACCAATTGTATGCTAAGCTGTCGAAGTGTGAGTTTTGGTTAGAAAAGTAGCCTTTTTAGGGCATGTGATTTCTAGGGAAGGAATTTCAGTAGATCCCTCGAAGATCAATGCAGTGAGTGAATGGCCAACACCTAAGAATGTGTCAGATGTTCGAAGTTTCTTGGGATTAGCAGGTTATTATCGAAGATTTGTGAAGGATTTTTTGAGGATTGCGAGGCCCATGACGAATTTAATGAAGAAGGAAAGTAAGTTTGTTTGGACCCAAGAGTGTGAACAAGCGTTCCAGACCTTGAAACACAAGTTAACCTCAGCACCAGTATTGGCTTTGCCAGATGAAAGTGGGCAATATGAGGTGTATAGTGATGCATCGAAGTTTGGATTGGGTTGTGTTTTAATGCAGAATTGGAGGGTCGTTGCATATGCTTCGAGACAATTGAAACTGCATGATGTGAACTATCCAACCCATGACCTGAAGTTAGCTGCGATTGTGTTTGCTTTGAAAATTTGGAGACATTATCTATATGGTGCAACTTGTAAAATGTTCACATATCATCAGAGTCTAAAGAACATTTACACTCAGCAGTATTAGAACTCGAGACAGAGACGATGGATGGAATTTATGAAAGATTATAGTGTGAATATCCAATATCATGAGGGGAAAGCTAATGTGGTAGCTGATGCTTTAAGTAGGAAAACCACTCATTTGATGAACTTGATGATTTTACCAGACCAGTTGTGTGTAGAATTTCAGAAGATGAATTTGGAAGTGGTAGATCATGGAGAGGTCAGTAAGATGTTAAATGCATTGGCAGTGAAACCTTCTATTTATGATGAGATTAGAGAAAGTCAGTTGGGCGACTCGAACTTGAAGGCAATAAAAGAGAAGATTGAGGGAGGGCAGGTTTTGGACTTTACTATTGCAGATGAGGGAAGTATTTGATTTAAAGGGAGATGGTGTATTCCACAACATCGTGGGGAAATCAAACAGAGACTGATGGAGGAGGCCCATAGCTCTCCTTATTCGATGCATCCTTGAGGGGATAAGTTGTATATCGATATGAAGAAGGTCTTTTGGTGGCCAAACAAGAAGAAAGAAGTAGCAGAGTTTGTGGCAAAATGCTTAACATGCCAGAAAGTGAAGATAGAGCATCGAAGGCCACAAGGAATGGTTCAATCCTTGGAAGTACCAAAGTGGAAGTGGGATTCGATCGCCATGGATTTTGTGGAGGCATTACCAAGGACCAGGGCAGGGAACGACACTATTTGGGTCATTGTGGATCGATTGACTAAGTCCGCAACCTTTATACCTATGAAAAACACTTGGTCTATGGATCAGTTGGGAAGGGCATATGTGAAGTTTGTGGTGAAGTATCATGGAGTGCCTACAGATATCATTTCAGATCGTGATTCGAGGTTCTTGTCTAACTTTTGGAAAAGTTTGCAAAAGGCCATGGGAACAAAGCTATTGATGAGTACAACTTTTCACCTTGGAGGACATGTTGAGAGCATGTGTATTGGAGTATCAAGGTTCATGGGAAGACCACTTAGACTTGATTGAGTTTTCATATAATAATAGCCATCATGCAAGCATTGGAATGGCCCCATTTGAGGCCTTGTATGGAAGGAAATGTAGGAGCCTAGTTTGTTGGAGTGACATAAGTTAAACTGTTGTACTTGGGCCCGAAATGATTGAGGAAACTGTTAAGCAAGTGAAGTTGATCCAAGAGAAGATCAAAGCAACCCAAGATATACAGAAAAGCTATGCTGATGAGAAGCGTAGAGATGTATAATTCCAATTAGGAGAGAAGGTGTTGCTGAAAATATCTCCTATGAAGGGGGTAATGAGATTTGGTAAGAGAGGAAAGTTGAGCCCAAAGTACATTGGGCAATATGAGATCCTCCAGAAAGTTGGGAAAGTGGCATATAAGTTGGACTTACCCAACGAATTAGAAAGGGTGCACAATGTTTTCCATGTAAGCCAGATTCGCAAGTATGTTCCTGATGTTGCACATGTGCTAGAACCAGAGACAATTGAGCTAGATGAGAGTTTGACCTATGAAGAAAGACCGGTGAGAATTTTAGATAGTAAAGTTAGAAGCATCAGAAACAAGGATGTGAAGATTGTCAAGGTTCTATGGTCGAACCATAAGGTTGAGGAAGCAACTTGGGAGGCTGAGGCAGAAATGCGTAAAAAGTACCCTAACCTTTTCACGGTGAGTGGTTAAGTTACGGGGACGTAACTTCCTTTTAAGGGGGGTAGAATGCAATAGAGTTTTGCGTTTTCCTTTTATGTCTTTATTAAGTGAATCTTTTGAATCAAGTCCTTAGGTTGTGCATGAACTTACTAAATTTTAACTAACTTAAGCTAATTCAGAATATTAAATTAAGGTATTAAACGTTTCTAAGTTACGGGACGAAACTTCTTTTAAGGGGGTTGACTGTAATACCCCGAAATTTTGAAAATAAATATTAAATAAATATTTTAATAATTTATTCAATTATTTGAATTAGGAGCCAAAATTAATTTTTGGCGCCAAAAATAAGTATTTAATTATTTATTTTAGTACCTTAAATCAATAATAATTAATTATTTTGGTTAGTTAATATTTTATGATATACAACTATTTTAGTTTGATATTATTTAATATATTTTTACTTCAAGTCATTATCTTAAACTATGATTTCAAAATAAAAAAAAAATAAAAAAAATATGAAGTTGGCCGTGAGAATTGTAGTGATTCTTTTCTCTCCAACAACCTTTGTTAAGTATCTTAATCTATCTTACTTCCTATCTTATCTCCCTAACCAATTAACATCTATCTTACTTTTTCTCTAATATCTTTCATTAGTTTCTTTTCCACATAAATTAACCTAGGCTAAATGGCATTGAAGTTCATTTAACTAACCAAACTTATAAAGTTTTCATACTAATCCTATACCTTCTATAACTCTATCTTTTCCACCCTTAAACACTATAAATTGACCCTTCATTCTTCCCACTTATTCACACCAAATCAGAAATTCTCTTCTCTACTCTCTATCTCATCACCCCTTCTTCTTACTCTATCTAGCTTAAATAAACTCTGCAACCCATAACCAAGTTGTTGCCACCAAACAACTACCTCTTCCGCCACCAACGACCACCCAACTATATTAATAGCACTATTTTGATAAAGGTTAATATTTAGGTAGTTCATGCACAATAGAATGGTGTTTTTGGTTTTGTGTTATTTTGTTAACCTTATATTAATTAAGGTTATTTTATTTGTGTAGGAGGAGTCTCTCGATCGTGGTCAAGTTTAGTAGTCGTACCTTTTTGTTCTCGTGATCAAGGTACGTATAAGTGGCTAGGTCCTTGATACAATTTTTGAATGCGTGTTTTGCATAATGTTTGTTTTAATGATTGTTTGAATAAATGTTGCGTATGAATATTTAAGTTAACAATTTTCATGACAAGTTAAAGTATATAATTTTATGATTTGAAGGTTTGATCTCTAAAAGTGTTGACCGATTTAATAAAAGTTGTTTGATTTATAAATCACTTGGTTTAATTAATTTGTAGCTCATTATGAGCCTGATTATTTGATATTTTAATTGTCCCTCTACCCGGGACTGGTTAAGTAAGACCCTGAGCCTTGTGTAGTCTGGTCTTTCCTCGAGTATAGTATAACTTTCTTGGGGGGTGTGCACACTTAGGTGAGGAAAATTGGTTTAGAAATATATCAAAAATTAAGAAGTTTATAAATTGGAAATCTATTGGTTCGGAAAGCTTTTATTGATGGATATTACTACCCTTGGAAGGTTTAATTATTTTTGGAAAGTTTAATTTTGGAAAATGACTCGTGACAGGTTTAAATTTAAATGGTTATTTCGAAAGCATGTTTTCCTAATAAAAGTATTTACATGCCTTGCACTTATACGTACTTAGCATTTTTGCTAATCTGTTTTCCTTTTTGTTTTGGTTCGCCCTGTTTACCATTTTGGTAAGCAGTCTTGATTTCAGGTGTGAAGTTTTTCGTGCGCATACTAGAGTCGGGATTGGGATCTCATAGATAGGAATTAATTTTATTTTATGTATGGACAAGTTTTTATTGGTTTATTTTGAAACAGTTATTATGGTTATTCATATTATTAATAAAAGTTAGTTATTTTTCCGCTGCAATTTGAGTAATTAATTAAGCCTTACGTTTTCACGTAGCGGTAATACGCCCAAGTCTATCTCTGCGGTATTTCTATATGTATAAATATAGTATTTACGTAGAGGGAGATTTGGGGGTGTTACATCAAAGGTGCTCCAATGCGGATTATGGTGGCCAAATCTCTTCAAGAATGTTTGGGAGTTTGTTAAGAGTTGTGACCGATGCGAAAGAACTGGAAACATTTCAAATAGGAACGAGATGCCCTAACAACCTATATTAGAGTTGGATAATTTTGATGTATGGGGAATAGACTTCATGGGTCCTTTTCCTACTTCATATGGGAACCAATATATCCTTGTTGCCATTGATTATGTGTCAAAATGGGTGGAAGCAATTGCTTCATCTACAAACAAGCATAAGGTAGCAATGAAGATGTTCAAGAAGATAATTCCCCCACGATTTGGCATTCTAAAGGCGATTACTAGTGATAATGGATCTCATTTTGTACATAGTGCTTTCCGCAAGATGTTGAAGAAACATGGAGTTAATCAATATTTCGAACTCTCCTATCACCCTCAAACTAGTGGGAAAGTCAAAGTGTCTAACCGTCAAATCAAATTGATTCTTCAGAAGACGGTTGCAAGAAATAGGAAGAATTGGTCGGATAAGCTAGATGCTTTGTGGGCATATAGAACGACCTTCAAGACTCCTATTGGCACTACTCCTTACTGCTTGGTTTATGGGAAGTCTTGTCATCTTCCGGTCAAACTTGAGCATCGTACTCATTGGGCTATAAAGAAAATCAATTTTGACTTGCCAAGTGCGGGTGAGCAACAATGGCTTGATTTCCATGAGTTGGAAGAACTTCGATTAGATGCATATGATTGTCCAAGCATGTATAAGACTCGTACCAAGGAAGTGCATGATAAGCTTAATGAGAAGAAGGAGTTCAATGTTAGTGACAAGGTGCTCCTTTATAATTCTAGGATGAAATTATTTCCCGGGAAGCTAATGTCTCGTTGGAGTGGTCCTTTTGTTGTTCAAGAGGTTTTTCCTAATGATGCGGTTGAAATATCTCCTTTGGATTTCTCAAGAACTTTCAAAGTCAATGGTCATATGCTCAAGCGCTACTATGATGGAGTTTTTGTGAGAGTCGTTCATGATATGACTCTCTATGATCCACCTTGTAGGGTGGAGAACGTCAAGCTAATGACGATAAACAAGAGCTTTTCAGGAGGCAACCCGAGTTTTTAACCATTTTCACTATTTTCCTTGATTTTTGTTTTCTTTTTGTAGTTTCTATTCTTATTTGATTTTCTTTCTTGATTGTGTATTAGGTGATTTTGATTGGATTTCCAATAATTTTGGTGCTTATTTTGAAGAGGAAGTGCTCGAGTTTATGAATTGGAAGCAGGTGTAAGAATTAAAGTTTGGTGGGTTCAAATGGTGGGTTCATGAAAATCTAGTGTTGAACCAACATTCATGGAGTTTAGGGACTGCTTACTTCAATCTTCATCATGATCACTCCCCTTGTACTCACCGTTGGCACACAAAAGGAGATTCGGAAGTTCACATACCCAAAAGGGTGCGGGCGCGCACCCCCTGCTGTTACTCCTTAAACGCACCGACCTTCTTTCTTTATCTCTCTCTTCCTCTCATTTTATTTTCACTTGGCTTTTGTTCAAGCATCATCACCATTTTCCTCATTATTTTACTACTGAAATTTCACCATTTCTCACTTCTTCTAGTTGATTATTACTCTAAATCCCCATTTTAACACTTTCATTGTGGTCTTCTCTTTCCTAAAGTTGGGATTTTTTTGTACTCTTTGGATTGGGGTTTGGTGCTTGTAATTTGGATTGTTTGTGTGTGATAGTGTTATTTGTTCCATTTTTTTTGTGATTTATCATCTGATTTCTTCATTTCTATTGATTCTTATGATAAATTTTCTACCTTGGTTGTCCATGAGTGCTTATATTGATTTGGTACTAGCCTAATTATTGTGTCCATATTTCTTACTATCTACCTCATTTGTTGTGTTAATGATGAAATTTTGGTGATTATATGAACTTGTGTTTAATGATTTTGCTTGAACATACTATAATTTTGGCACCGCCATTGTTGGACTTATTGTTTGATTATAATGACTTGAAAATGTTGATGTGCATAGTTGATTTTAGATGATTGTTTGGAGTGTTGTTGCTCATGATGCATAATTGTGGCTCATGATCCTTACTTACTAGTGCATTTTTCAATTGAATGTGTAGATGGTTCCTTTCCGTCGAGCTAAGAGGGCAAGATGCTAAAACTAAAGAGAGGTGGTTCCTCCTCCTCCCCACATCATAGAGAATTATGGAATTGAGTTCGGCAAAGAAGAGCATTGGCAAAGATTTGCCAAGCTTTCGACTCGGACACTTTTTTCTACTAGATTCTATGATCATCGGCAACTACTTCGTTGGGTATTGACAATGACGTGAGATTTTTGGCCCGGAATTTAGGGTTAGAAGAGTTCTTAGGCCTTCATGCTCCTACCTAAACTCGGATTACTTTTGAATTCCTCTCTTCACTTGAGGTTCATGAGGAGGATTTGGAAGGTGAAACTTCTCGAAGACTTTCATTTCAAGTCTTCAACAATGATCATTCGGTGCCTCTTTCCTATCTCAATGAGGTTTTAAATTTTCCAACTCCAAGTGAGGATGTTCCACTTATTTATCCGGCATTTGAAGCTTTACAACTTGATAACAAATATAGTGAGGTCAAGTGATGGAGGCATATCTCTATTGAGGATTCATATCTCCCTTAATATTCTAAATCGGCATCAATCATTCATGCGGCTTTAAGAAATTTTAGTCGACTTCTTACATATGCCTTTTTCTCCAAGGAGTCCCTTGGTGCTATTTGCCGAGAGGAGTTGAGTTGGTTGTGGCTAGCGGATAAGCCATTTGAGGAAGGGGTGGCGTTCATTGACTTCGCTTTGAATTTGCTTGATCGTTTCATCCATATCAGAGACGGTATTTTCCTCTCCGGAAGTATCCAGCTATGGGGTATGATTACCATCTTGATTCTATCACTCAACAAGAGGTTAAAGCAATGCTCGATTCACTTGTCCCTGTCCATGATAAAAGGGAGAAAGCCCCTTACCACTACTTAAGCATCTATGCCTTGATAAATCAACAATTTCTGGAGTGCACCATTAAAGCAAACTTGTACATTTGGAAAGTTACAAAGATTACGGATTGGTGCCCCATCCCTCACCCCGAGGCTATAGTCAGATGTGTGGACACCCCTCTTCCATGGAGACCTAACAAAGTGCGGATTGATCAATCCCTCAAGAGAGCTCTGTTGCCTAACATGCATCATAATCCATATCTCCCTCTTGCTCCCTCTTCATCCCGGGGAGGTACATCCTTGATTCCTCTCTCTTCTTCTTCTATTTCTACTTATGACTTGTCTGTTTTTCATGCAAAAATTGATTCCATAGAAAATGTTCTAAATAGTTCACCTTTGGAGTACGACATTGTTTTATCTTACCTCCCGGTTTAACAAGGACCCGTGCCTCAGTGGGAGCCATTTGAAGAGTCCATCGACCCTAGGTTGTGCTATCCCTATTGGGAGGGGCCTAATGTACCTCCCCATGCCATTAGGGGGACCTCCCCGACCTCTTACGATTATAAGAGGCCGGGAGGATGCGATTTTGCATATGATCAGGCTAACCCTAACCCTTTTCCCTCACCTGAGACTTTTGCCCGATGGGGTTATCGGGAGAGTCGGTCCTTGATGATTAGTCCCACCTTTTTGCAAGGGATAGAGCCGAGAGGGTGAGTAGGTTGAAGGGTAAGGGCCTTATGCATATGGGTCATGTTTCTAGCCAGGTTCCTTCTGATGTGGGTGAGGGGAGAACTCATTCTACCCCTTTACCACAATGCCGAGTGATACCATATTAGCTACCCTTCCTTTTATGCTTGTTTGCTTTTCTTTTGTTTTATTGCGAGCTTGTAGCTTGGTTTTAGCTTAGGGGGGGGTAGCTCATTTTTAGCTTGGGGGAATATTCTTATGTCTGCTATGCTTCGTTTGTCTCCTCCTTGCTTTTATGGTTTACTATGACTTTGTCTCACACTTGGTGACTTTCTCTGTTGAATTTATGCTGTTGTCTGTTTACTGCTGATGTTTTATGATATTGTTCTCTGTCTGATGATTTCTGATGATGATGATATGTGTCTAGTTCTTGATACCTGTTTTCCTAATGATTGATTGCTTCCTGACTGGATGATTTTTCTAACTGCTCTATGATTCTCTTGCTCTACTTCTCTAATCACTTCTGTCACCTCTGATATTGTTTGATTGTGTATTGAAGTTACTAACATTTTCCTTTTTGTATATAGCTTTATTTTTCTCTCTTGGTATGTTACCCTTGCTTTTGCTTTTGGAGCATCCTTACGGTTTGCGTTTCCTTTCTTTCATACTCGTTAGCATCGCTTGGAGTACACGGTGAGATCTTTCTTTTTCTTTTATACCTTTATCTTTCTTGATTGCATAGATTAGGTTTAGATTAGGATGAGTTGATCGTTCGAGGATGTTTTCCTTTTAATATCTAGCGTGTTTGGGGTCATTGGCGTTGTTGCCGAATGACCGCCTGTTTGACGATTGGGTTTTACTTGTGATTGCTCTCATTCTTGTGCTTTTCTCTCTAACTATTTTTTTCTTTCTTTGGTTTAAAAAAAATTCAAAAATTAATAATAAAAACAATATAAATAAATATAAAATATAAACAATAATGCATTTTTGAGGCTATATTTTTCTTTTTGCTTGTTTAGCTCTTATCTTTGGACATTCTACAATTCGGAATTTGGCCTTTCAATGTATGATTTCCTATATTTTATCGGTGTGCATACTTTGAGGGTATTCACAGTTGACTCTATGATAGGGTATTCTAAGGTAGCGGCTTAGACCTTTTGGTGCCTTGAAGCCGGATTCTTTTAGTTTGTGGTAAGACGGAGTTGCTTCCTTTGGTGGATTTGACAACTTTAGTAAGTTTTTGCTACAACCGTGAGGATTTTTCTTTTTCAAGCCTTCATCATATTTTGATTGTGCGGCGTGGATCCTTGACCTTTACATTCTTAATCTTGAATCTTAACTCATAATTCTCAAACACGAGACCGAACTAACTAGGAAGGATAAAGACAACTTTTCGGAGTGGTAATTTTTAATTTCTAGGTTTTTCTTCTTTCTTTTTAGTCCATTGGGTTTACATTTGCCTTCTTGCTAACCATTTGAGACTTTCCCCTTCTTTTTAAGCCACATCTTTAGAACTTTGAGCCTTTTGTTTCTTTTTGTTCCATTTTTGGTTTTTGTGAAGCGAATGGTCATGTTTTTGGAGTTTGTGGAATAAAAGGTTGGATATTGGTTCTATTTGTAAGCAAGCTCATCTTTTGTATATATTGTGAATAATGACAAGTGAATAAATGAAAAAGTCGTCCAAAGTTAAACAAGGCAAGGACATAATAAATGAAAAATTGAAAAAGCCGTCCAAATTAAAAGAGGCAAGGACAATTGCTTTGAAAAAAATGAAAATAAAAAAAATAAAAATGAGAAAATTTAAAACTATTTTGATTTAATTCTTTTCCCTTTCAAGCATTGAGGACAATGCTTCCTTTTAGCTTGGGGGAGAAGCGTTTACACTTTTTGTATATATGCTTGTGGATATAGCTTTGAATAAGCTTCGAGGTATTAGTTTGTTTTTGTTTGGTTACATCTTGGTTTTGGTGTCGAGGTTTGGTGAATCTTTGCTTCATAACCTAAGTGTACCACCAAATTCTAAATTTTAGGCCTACTCCTAACCTTTTTCCCTTACGTTACAACTTTTGGGAAAGTCCTTTTTACCTAGTGGTTGAGTCACATACCAAGGGAGGGAATTATGAGTTAAAGCCTAAGGAAAAGGGATGCAAGGTCAAGATGTCGAGAACCCTAAAAATTTATTCTTTTCTGGTTCCTTTGAGGAACTATAGAGACGCTTACTAAAGGAAGATTTGAAGTCATTGGGATAACGCGGTTAGATTGGTTGGGATGAAAGTGGATTGCGCCTCATGAGTTCTTAACGCTTAGCATACCTTATGTTTCAATCAACCGTGGATATCTTGAAGCATGCATACCCTTATCATATAGAAAGTTATTCATTCATTTGCATTTGACCGTTTGTGAAGATCCTTATCAAGAGCTATTTGTTTGAATTTTTTTTTTACCATTTAAATGGTTTTTCCTCGTTTTATTTCAAAGAGTTATGGGTTAAGCTCTTAGGAAGCCTTTACGAGTCCTCACTCGTCCTCATAGGCGACTTTGGGGTTTAAAGGGCTTGTTGTAGCTAAAAAAAACCGTGATTCCTACGTTAGTGAGTCTTAGTGTATATTCTCTTCTCTTCTCATATCTTTCTTTATCTTTTTGAATTAGTCTTTCATCCTTATTCTTTCTTGCTTTGTTTTGCTCGAGGACGAGAAAAATTCTAGCTTGGAGGAATTTGATGAGTGCCATTTATGGCACTCATTTGTTCTCTTTCAGGATGATTTTATATTGCTTTTGTAGCTCTTTCCTTTCCTTTTTGTTTAGTTTTTCTGTTTATTTCTTTAATTTACTCTTTACTTAGTTGATTTTCTTTTTTCATGCATTTCTTGGTTTATTTTGTCATTTTTTCTTTTATTTCCTTCTTTTCTTTCATTTTTCAGGTTAAGGTCGTTATCCAAAGATTCCCGAGGCCCCTTCCCAAATTTGTCATTGATTAAGTTTCCCAATGTTCTCCATTTGAAGCTCAAGCATGGAGAAGTGCAAGTTCCTAAAGACCTTAGGTCGTGCATTCAAGCTGTGGGGGCACAATTTCTCGTGTTGAACCCACAATCATGGAGTTTGGAAACTGCAAGGTCCCGTGTTTATCAAGAGCATTGAGTGTAACGCACGAGGAGAATCGATATGATGGTGAAGAGGGTTTCCCTATTCCCAAGCGCTGGCGCGCGCGGTTATGGCGCAGCCGCGAGGCCTAATGGCGCTGGCGCGCCTCTCTCGGTGCGAGCGCGCCTGTCTGGGTCTCTGTTCCGTACTCAGATTTGCGCGGCCGCGTTCCCCCTTATAGTTAGTCGCATCTGTACGGGTCTATTTTGGACGATCTAACTATCTTCTCTTTGTTAGTTTTGCTATATTTAAGTTTTCCCTCCATTCTTAGGGAGGGGAGTTCATTTTTAGAATTAGAATAGAATTAGGTTAGATTTTTAGAGAGAGAAACTCTAGTTTGTAGAGAGAAGTTCTTGATTAATGATTGAAGATTGATGATTCCAAGTGTTTTCTCCATTAATTTGAAGCAAGTTTGTAAGGATTTCTGTACTTTAATGTAATCTTAGTTTTGATTTCAATTTCTTTGTTAATTGTTCAAGTTGATTGAATTTCGAATTGATTTTATCTTGATTAATATATGATGATGATGAATTCGTTGTTTAGCTTAGTTTTGATATTGATTTCCATGAATTGTGAGTAGTTTTCTTGCTAGGGGAATGGTGAAGCATACATGAGTAATGGATTTATGCTAATTGGGGGAAATTGATGAAGTTGATGTTGTGATTAAATTGGTCGATTGATTTTGTGCATGTGTGTGTTTAATTTAGGAGTGATCAACCTAGTTACTCGCACTAGATTGCATTGTAAGTTCACATTGATACTGAAAATTGATTTGTGGCTTGCATTTGTCGATTGAGTAGGTTTGCAAGATTCCTAGCTAGAGTCTCTCGTAGTTGGCGCTAGTTTGACCTCTAGGAGATTAGCCTACCATACTCTCTTGATTTCTTAATTGATTTTCCCTCGCAACACTCGACTTAGTTATCTCCAATCCCAATTAGTTGAATTCATTGCAAGTATATGTCGATCCTAAACCCTAGTGTTTGATAAATTTGATTTCATTTCGATTGTTTGATTGTTAGAATAGACACACCTTACTTCATTACTTCAAGATAGCTTAGCTTTAACATTAACATTCATCTCAAATTCCTAGTGGTTCGACCCTCGACTTACTCCTATGTTAGGTATAAGGGTTTGTTGAGAGATTACAAATTTTGTTTGACCGAGGGAAGAATAGTTTTCAACGACCTAGTCTCCACCCTTGATCAAAATGGCGCCATTGCCGGGGAATGGCGTAGTTGTTTGCTATTGTTGTTGAGTCTATTTCACTAAAATTTGAAAATACAAAAAGATTTTTCTCTTTTGGTTACTTTTGTAGCCGTGTTACTAATATTTTCCTTTGAGTTTGTGTGTTCAAGTTAACATGGGAGAAATCCCAAGGGTTACATTGAAGGAATTGGGTACTCCGGGTGCATATAAGTATGAGAGCGGGATTGCTTCATTATTGATCCTAGATAGTTACTTTGAAATCAATCCGGCAATGATAACTTTGATTGAAAGGCGACAATATAGTGGATGAGTAAATGAGAGCCCCAATAATTATCTTAAGGAATTCGAGAAATTTTGCAACACAATTAAGGTGAACGGGGTTGCTCAAGAATTCATATGGCTCAAGGTGTTTCCTTTCTCTCTAATTGGGAGAGCTCAAGAGTTTCTAGACAAGGAAGTGAAGCCTAATTCTTTGAGAACTTGGGATGAAGCCAGCAAGGAATTCCTTTCCCGTTTCTTCCCTCAAAAGAAAACGGCGGAGGCAAGAGCTTTGATTCAAGGTGCTTATGTTGTTTGGGAGTGAAATAAAAAGAGTAGTTGCAGGTGCTTATGTTATGATTGGAATTGTATATACACTTGCTGCAGAATGGAGACCATTACTCAAGAAAAATTCCATTCCGTAAGAGTTATGCGTAGTAATCGCGGTCGTGAGTGGAATGTAACTATTTCTGGAGTTGATTTTCCATCTATTCGACAAGTAATTCTTCATGAAGAATGGAATACATTTGTTACGGATAATGATACTGTTGTCGGTGAGATTGTAATGGTCAATTATGCTGCATGATGGTTATTTTATGTTCGCTTTTATAGACAGAGTACGAGGAAAGGCTTTCAAATTCAGGTGGCAAGTAGAATTACAAACCGTCCGCGTTATATTTAACATTTATTGTCGAATATTGTTTGTTGAGTTGAAAGTGTTTTATTGTCTTGTTGTATTTGAAATAATAATATTGTTTGATGTTTTGAAATATAGTGGTTGTATGATACCCTAACATTTTATCCTCTTACTGTCGAGGTTGAAGACATTGTTGAGCTTTGATGAGATGATTTATAGTGGAGCTGTGTGTTAGTGTGGAAAGTTATTACCTATGTACCTTCTTATAAATAGAATGAAATAGTTTCTATTTTTTGGAGGGAAAAAAACCCTTTATTATGCGCCTTATTAATGCTATGAAAGTGTTGTATTAGTCGATTTAAAGTAGGTGCATTGAAAACGTGTTTATCGTTTTACCTTTTTTACCGTAGTTAGATATTTTTACTGTCTAAGGGTGATAAGAATTGTCATTAGTGGAAATCCACTAAATTCAACTGATCTGCATTAGTGGAATGAACTGTTGACGCCTAAATTTCAATGTACAACCATGATTTTTAGGAAATGTCCTTTTCACACATATGCAAATACTATTTGCGCCATTTTTTTTTCTACAACGACAATTCATGGTTCGCTAAAAATGTAACATCCTAGAGATTCCTTTCCTTTAAAAAAACCTGTTTTGCTCTTTTTAAAACTTAAAATAGGAATCAAAGACATTAATGCCACCATGAAAATGGCTAAGGCTGCTATCAAAGACACATAGCGGAAGACTATATTTGAACACATTAAAAACAATTCAACTTTAAAAGTCAACCAAATGAAAGTAAAGTCAAACCAAAATAAAACAAAGTCAACCAACAACTTGGAACCATTGTAGGCCCTTGTTAAAACCAAACCAACTTAAAAACCTTTGTGTTAGTCTCATAAGCATAATATAATAAAAAAAATCAAAGCAATAAACCATATCATAAACTTATAGAAACTAAGCATAATTCGCTCTTCACTCATGCCCATCATGAATATGTTTCATCACTTGAAAAGCTCTTCTCTACATGTCCCCACTACTCTCCATTAAAAATGGGTTATCATAGGGCCAATGTAAAGACAAGGCCAAACAAACACATAATCAGCAATGCCGAGTACATAAGCGTAAATAAAACACACTAACATGCTTTCACCTATCATCACACAACTTACCTTGTTGCACCTGTTTACAAGCATACAACATACAACTAAATAACTTATTTATTCATTTATTTTTTATTACGCATTGAAAGGGTTCCCCCCTAACCTGCCCCAATAAAGGGGTAATAACACGGGAGCTAACCGTGCCAATATAGAAGAACCACTCATAAGTGGCGGAACTCCTGCGCATAATAAAAAGGGATATACAACGTCTTGTACTCCTAGAAGAATTTATGGTTAAATATAAAACCCTATAACTCCCTCATAAGTTCATACTCATGGTATATACGTTGCAAGAGTTTTGGTGCGTAATCTCTTCCACTTTACGTTATTTACATATTTTTAAACTTAGCGATGACTCTTAAACCATAACACAATCAATCATTATTATTATTCAAACAATTAAACATACCAATTTAATTGTTGAATAATTAGTGAACACATAATATTTAATGTTGAACCCTTTTTAATCTACCTCGATGTCAAAGACACCTTAAACGCATAATGCGCCAAAATTCCTATTCCTCGGTTTTAGAAACACCATAAGTGCACTAAGGCACACACCAATATATAATTTATTCCCCATGTGCATAGACACTTAAATATCTATTTCCTCATGCTTATAGCATATATAAAAATTATATGAACATTAATAAAATTCCTTTTCAATATTCATACCCAAACAAAACATTTAGTTTAATTAAACATGCTCTCTATCATGCTAATAATAAAAGTGTGGTTCATATACAACATGAAAAATTAATTGTTTTCAATCACTAATCCATCACAAATTATCTATGCTTCATAATTAAATCACCAACATGAACCAAATAATAATTTCCAATCAAAATCTATCATGATACTATTTCAAATTTATTATTCAAAGCCTGGCATGTTCCTATATCACCAAATAAACACCAAATATGCGAACGTACCTTGAATATGATCTTAAAATCGCCACGATTATATGAAATCACTCACTAGGAAGTCTCTTACAATCCAAAATTATATAGAGACATTTTAATCTACTCCACACAAATTTCCAGCAATATATACCCTCCTTAAATCAATCATAATTTATTTAAAACAAGCTTAAAATTAATTAAAAATCCCTTAAATTAATCCCAATTAATGGGTAGTCAAAAATTCCTTCAAGAAACTTAATTATGACATACATACAAAATTTTCAGATTTATTAAATCATCAAAACATGCTGTAAATTTTTTTTAAAACCCCCAAATTAAAGATTTAAACCACCCAAAATCTCCTTTAATATACAATAATTTAGAACCTAGGGTTTTCAATTTAGGGCTTTTTAATTAAAAATCAAATCTAAATATTTATTTACATACTACTATAATCAAAAATCATGAAAATCATAAAAAAAAAAAACCCTCAATTAATAATTAGATTAAGGATAAAAGCAAAAGAATTTTAAAAAAATAATTTTTTTCGGAAACTGCAAGAAGCAACAGCATCCACGACACGCGGCTGGGCTGCTACCGCGCCCGCCAGTATTGCCGGGACTTCTAGTGTGTGCACTGGTGGCTACGGTGGTTGGCTGGTGGTGCGTGGTGGTGGTGTCGGTTGTGTTACAGCAAAAAAGGAAGGGGAATTACGAAAGAAAAGAAAAATTAGAGAGAAGGGAGAGAAATTTACCTTGGGTATTCTCCAATCTGATCAAAGTTTAATTTGCCTATGTGTTGAATATTAATACCCCTTTTTCTCTAGGAACACTCCTATACTTAAATTCCCTTTCTATCCTTACTAATCTTTTTTCTATTTAAACTTGTTTTTGACTTTGACTTTTAAAAATTTCCTTTTATAAAAATTTCCTATTATAAAAATATTTCCAAACTTATTAAAATAAATAATTAAAATGCCACAAATAGTTCATTTCAAATTATTTAAATTACTTTACAAAATACTTATTTAAATTAAAATATGTATACGGGGTATTACAGTCTACCCCCCTTAAAAGAAGTTTCGTCCCAATACTAAGGTGACGAAATTCAAAAAATTTCTTCACTTTGTATAATTTTGATGTACTTTTGTCATAATTTTATCTTTTGGTGATTGTTTGAGATCAAAATTACTCAAAATACTCGTTAAAAATGTGCAAAAAGCACAAAATAACAAAAATATAGGAAAAAACACGAAATTCTACCGCATTCTACCCCCCTTAAAGAAAACGTAACTCAACATACCTGAAATAATTTGGGATTTCTTTTTCATCTCATCTTCAGTTTCCCAAGTCGCTTCCTCGTACTTTGGTTAGACCATAGCACTTTAATGATCTTAACATTCTTATTAGGTGTACTACAAACTTTACTGTCAAGGATCTTGACAGGTCACTCCTCTTAGGTTAAGCTTTAGTCTAACTTAATGGTTTCAGGTTGTAGAACATGAGTTTTATAAAGGATATACCTCCTTAACTGAGATATATGAAATATGTCATGTACTTTACTTAGATACATAGGTAAAACCAATCTATAAACTACCTTGCCTATCCTTTGCAGTATTTCATATGGACCAATATACTTTTGACTAAGCTTTCCTTTCTTTCTAAACCTCATCACTCCTTTCATTGGTGACACTTTCAGCAACACTTTGTCACTAACCTCAAATTCCTCTTCTCTACGCTTCAAATCTATGTAGCTCTTTTGACGGTCTTGAGCTGCTTGAATTTTAGCATGAATCTCCCTCTCTTGTTTTACTGTATCCTCGATAATTGAAGGCCCTACGATCATTGTTTCACTTATGTCATTCTAGCAAATTAGACTGCAAAACTTTCTTCCATACAAAGCCTCAAATGGAGCCATGCCTATGCTTGCATGATAACTATTATTATAAGAAAATTCAATCAAATCCAAGTCATCTTCCCATTCCCCTTGGAAGTATATATCACAAGCTCTCAACATGTCTTCCAAGGTTTCAATGGTTCTCTCAATTTGTTCATCTGTGGCAAGGTGAAATGATGTACTTATCTTAAGTGTTGTACCAAAGTGTTCCTGTACACTTTTCCAGAATTTCAAAAGAAACCTAGAATCTCTATCAGACACAATTTCTTTTGGAACTACATGTAACCTCACAACATATTTGATGTAAGCTTTTGCAAGTTGCTCCATCTTCCAAGTCTCCTTCATCGGTATGAACACCGTAGATTTTGTAAGTCTATCCACCACTACCCTAATGGTGTCATTTCCGCTCTTTAATTTTGGGAGGCAAGTCACAAAGTCCATTGATATACAATCCCACTTCCATCCAAGAATTTCCAATGATTGCACTGTTCCCTGTGGTCTCTTGTGTTCTATCTTCACCTTTTTACAAGTTAAACACTTTGCTACGAATTTCGCAACTTCATTCTTCATTCTAGGCCCCCAATAAACCTTTTTCAAATTCTTATATATCTTGTCCCCTCCTGGATGCACTGAGTATGGTATATTGTGACCCCCTTCCATTAATTTTATTTTAACTTCCTCACATTTCTATGGTACACACCATCAACCTTCGTACCTTAAATTTCCATCTTCATGAATTTTAAAATTTGTAGCTTTGCTTCGTTCTATCTTATCGCGAATCCTATCCAGCTTCACATCTCCTGCCTGATTTTCCCTTATATCATCAAATACTGTTGGTTGGATGGTTAGGATTGCAAGTATGCCTGCTGGCACTCCCTATTCTACAACTTCTAGGTTCATTGTACTCATTTCTCTACACAACTCATTGACCATTATAAAAAAATTAAATCCACAAATGGCTTACGACTTAGAGCATCCGCAACTACATTTGCTTTCCCTTCATTATATTGTATATGTAAGTCATAATCTATCATATATTCCAACCATCTCCTTTGGCATGAGTTTAAATCCGTTTGAGTGAAAATATATTTCAAACTCTTATGGTCTGTATAAATCCAACATTTCACTACATACAAGTAATGCCGCCAAATCTATAGTGCAAAAATGATTGCAACTAATTCCAAGTGATCTGTGCCATTTATGGCACCTTTAGGCTATGTTTTCTTTATATTTCTATGCTCCTTTGTAGTCGTTTATGTCGTGTTTTTAGAGAATAATGCTCGATTCGCGTGTTTTTGTGTTAGTTTAGAGAAATGCATGCTTTTAATGGCTTTCTTATCATTTTATTCATTTCTCGGCTATTTCTCTTGCTTCTCCGTTTCTTTGTCTTGTTTTGTAGGTACGTCGCGGGCTATATGCATGGGAATTGAAAATAGCACCCACTAGGATCAATATGCACTTTTCGGAATTGAATTTGAGTTTGAAACAAAGGAAAACGAAGGATTGCAAAGTATCAAATAGGACCTTTGTGCATTGTTTTAGTCATATCTAAAGTTCTACAGATCGGATTAGGGTGATTCAAGTTGGGTTGGAAACTGGACTTGAAGAGCTTTCCAATGATAGGTCGCAAGCCTTCATACAATTCTTAGATCGGAAGTTACAGCCTTCTGAAGTTGGCCCTGGAAAACTGCCGCGGGCGCGGGCTACATTACCCGCGGGCGCGGGGTTGATGCAGCTCCAAAACTGTCGTATTTGGGCAGTAAGCACCCGCGGTTGTCCCAAGGGCTCCCCGAGGGCGCGGGCCTTGGCCCCGCGGGCGCGGGCTTGGGCCGCGGGCGCGGCTATCGGGGTGTCCGTTCCCCTCCGCGGGCGCGGTTGATTTCTCCGCGGGTTTCTGGGTCTTTTACGATTTTAAGCTTGTTTTCTCCTTTTGTTTATATAGTTTTTGGTTTCCTTTATTCTTTATTCGTGTAATTCTTTAGTTTTAGAATAGTTTTCTCTCTCTTAGGTTGAGAGCTTCTCTCTCTAGATTAGGCTTGATTAGGAGTAGTTTTAGAGAGAGAAAGTGAGGATGCAAGTGTGACAATTGTGTTGGAGATCTTCTTAATTATCAATGAGCATTTCTAAACTCTTTCTCATTCAATTGCTTTGTTTAATTTGATGTTTGTTTGGTTTGATTTTGATATTTGATGTTTGATTAGAGTAATTGTTCTTGATATTTTGTTGATTCTTGTTCTCTATAGTTGATAGTTGATTTGATGATGTTATTTGAGTAGTTGTTGGCTAGGAATTGGGTGAAACTTGTATGATTGATTAATTGTGATTAATTTTGGAATTGTGTTGATTAATTGTTGAGATTAAAGTAATTAGTGAAGGTTTGCATGTGTGTAATTCAATTTGGCCTTGAGAATTATGCTAGATTGCATTGTAATTGCTAATGACATGAACAATTGATTTAGGAATTGCAATTATCAATTGGTTTTGATTGTGATTCTCTTAGTTTGTTATTCATAGTGAACCCTAGCTTAACAATTAGGAGATAGCTCTTTGATTCCTATTGATTGCTCTTATCATTTAGTCCTCACAACCTTTGATTGGCATGCTCTTCCCAAGTTGTTGCAATTGACATGATTACTTGTTGATCCCCGTTCCTAGTGTTTTATTTCCTTGGTTACTTGTTTTGTTAGTTGTTAGTATTCTCTCTTACCTTCGTCTTCGACCTAGCTTAGGCGCATAATTGAAAGTGCTTGAACATTACCGTTCCTTTGGGTTCGACCCTTGACTTGCCTCTATACTCGTATTTAGGTTTGTTAAGTGTTTATAAATTTAGTTTGACCGAGGGAAGATTAGATAACGACCAAGTTTTCCACTTGTCACCAAGTCATAAGTTGAGTAATTTACTTCATGAGTCTTTAACTGCCTTGATGCATACGCAATCACCTTTCCATTTTGCATAAGCACACATCCCAAGACATTCTTTGATGCATCACTATATAAAACTTTGATCCCACTATCGTCTGGTAGTGTAAGCACTGTTCTATAATTAACTTCTGTTTCAAGAGTTGGAATGCTTCCCCACACTTGTCATCCCACTCGAACTTTTTGTCCTTCTTCATTAGAGTGGTCATAATTTTAGCAATCTTTAAAAAATCCTTCACAAAATGCCTATAATACCTTGCTAAACCTAAGAAATTCTTAACATCATATACTATTTTTGGCGTAGGCCAACCCTTTTACTGCCTCAATCATTTTTAGATATACATCCACTCCATCTTAGGACACAAAATGACCTAGAAATGCTACTATCTCCAACCAAAACTCACACTTAGAGAACTTTGCATAAAGCTTGTTTTCTCTTAGTGTTTGCAGCATTGTCCTTAGGTGTTCTATATGTTCCTCCTTGCTCTTAGAATACACCAATATATAAATTATGAATACTACCACAAAATTGTCCATAAATTGATAAAACACCCTGTTCATCAAATCCATAAATATTTCTAGAGCATTTGTCAATCCAAATGGCATCATTGTAAACTCATAATGTTTATATCTTGTTCGAAATACAATCTTGGGAATGTCTTCATCTACAATCCTCAATTAATGATAACCAAACCTCAAATCACTCTTAGAAAACACTATTGCACCTCTTAGCTGATCAAACAGGTCATCAATCCTTGGCAATGGATACTTGTTCTTTATTGTTACCTTGTTCAGCTTCCTATAATCGATACACAGTCTCATACTTCCAGCTTTCTTCTTAACAAACATGACCGGCGCACCCTAAGGTGATGCACTTGGTTTAATGTATCCCTTTTTCAATAAGTCCTGCAATTGCTCCTTTAACTCACTCATTTCTGAAGGTGCCATTCGATATGAAATTTCGGAAATTGGTGTTGTTCCTAGGACTAATTCTATTACGAAATCAATTGCCCTTTTAGGTGGCATTCTAGGGAGATCTCTCGTAGAAACACACCCATGAATTCATTCACCACTTCTATATCCTCTGGCTTAGTTGTCTCCTCATGATCCATGTTTCCCACACTACAAAAATACACTGGATGTCCCTTCTTAATGTACTATGCCAACTTTAGTATATATATTAACCATGGGCACTTGGTCTCACCATGTATCCAATGTGTAATCGACTCATTTTTACTTTCTGCAATCGACAACTAATTTCTACACTGTACTTGCTCAACCAATCCATTCCCAGAATGATATCAAAGTCACTGAATCCAAACTCGATGAGGTTAGATAGAAATACTTCCCTTTGATTTCTAAAGGCACATCCCTAAATGTTTTTTGTACATTTCACTACCTCACCCATGGGAATTGTTAAAGTAAAGTCTACTACCTCTACCGCTTTCAAAGAATCTTTATGTTTTGAAAAAATGGTCTTTGAAATGAAAGAACAAGTTGCACCCAATAAAACAAAACTTTAACAGGAACAAAGTTAATAGAAAAAGTATCAGTGATGACATATTTCGTGGAATCGGCCTTCTGCCTACTCATTAATTTCAACTTCCCTTCAACTCCACCTTCTGTTGGTTAATCCCATTGCTATGTTGTTTCCCTTTGTTGAATTCTGCTGCACTCCTTTAGTACCAGAATAGTTGTTGTTCCCTTGAAGTTCCTTTGGGATCAACCTGAATTATTATTCTGCTTTTTTCGATTAGGAACTTTGGAGAAACACTCGTATTCTCTATGCCCCAACTTATTGCAAGCACGATAAGTAACCGAATTGTCATCACAGTCTTTCCCAGGGTGGTTATTCTTTCACCTTTTGCAAAAATTACGCATTCCACCTTGTTACTCCCTTGGTTAAAGTTCCTAGGTCCTCCATTGAAATTTCGTCCCCCTTGACGATTGTTACCTTAGGAATTATTGTTGTTGTGGAAGTTGTTGTTATGGTGGTATTTTTTCTTCTTAAAATCATTCTGGTTACCATGCTGGTTTCCAGAATTTTATCCCACCGCTTTTCTCCTCTCCTTCCCTTATATCTCAGCTAGTTCTTACTTCTTCTTCACTTCTAGTGCATAAAGGTGTGCAACTCTCCTATACAATTCATCCAAGGTTTCGAATACTTGCCCACACAACTTCAGCTACAAATTAGTAGTCAAACCACTCTCAAATTTCCTAACCTTTGCTTTTTCCTTAGCAACTGACTCCGTAGCAAAATGAGATAACTCGATAAACTTTGTGATTTGGGTATTTTTACCCGGCCAGGTGGCCCAATCAGAAAACGCCACGTGTCCTCAGTAAAGGTGCCATTTGGACCTATGAGATGATGACACGTGGAGGGCAGACATTCCTCTGCCCTAAACAGACTGATGATCCAGCATGAACCAATCAGAGGGCGACGCGTGTCACCCAAAAAGATGCCCAAAGGCCTTTTGGGCTCAGTGACACGTGTCCTTCAGGCATTGCCTCTGGAATGGCGGCCTTCAAGGGCCCAAACCTTGGGGCGCCGTTTTGCGGCGTGACCTAATCCCTATGTCACCAGATCCTATGGAGGGCACACCTTCCAAAAAGACCCTATAAATAGGGACATTCTTACATTTATGACACAAGAGAGAATATACACGCAATACGGGACAATACGTCACTTACTACAGAGTTGTCATTTTCAAAGAACAAACAACACTTTACCTGAGCTTGGAATCCGAGCAGATAACTTTACTTCCGCACGTTTTATTACCGAACGCTTACTAACTTAATCTTCGGAGGCGGACCACCGACCATCCGGCGATCCGTTTGCTTTGCAGGTACAGGCGTCCTTTGTTGAATCCAGTCTCAGTGTTGTAACTCTCCCAAGGGACAAAAACCCCTGAAACATTTGGCGCCGTTTGTGGGGAGAGTACCTCTGAAATGGCTTCACAAGTACCCGTACCGAATCTAGAGGCCAATCGGCCTCCAGAAGACATAGTGGTCCAAACGGACCATGACTTAGGTGACGACGCTGACGTCGAAACCTATGTGGATCCAAATGGATCCCTCATCTCTAGACGCATCCGCAGTAAGGAAAAGCGGGAGCGTGACCCTGACCAGGCAGGGCCAAGCAAAACTGCTGGTCAGCCAAAGAAGCCCTCGAGGCGGTCGGGTGATCCTTCCCAGGCGGCAGGATCGACTCCCGTCACTCGAGATGAACTAATGAGACTCCTGAGCAGTTTCAGGGGTGAAATCAAACAACTCACCTCAAAGAAGTCGCCTACTCCTAGAAAGGAGCAGTCGGCCAAGAAGCCAGCCCAAGCTGGCAAACAGAAGTCGGTCAGGGACCGTTAGTCGACTCCTCATCCTGCCCCTACGGAGAAGGCCCGGCCCCAATTTGACCTTACCCGGCTCCGTTTCCCATAAACGGGCACAAGAAAAGCCATCCGGCACATACAGCCGGATGGTAGCAAGAAAACATTCTCTGATGCTCGGCAATACATTGAGCGGAAGAGGACCCAACTATTAGAGTCGGCTTCACCGTCGACTTATCATGATAGCTTTCGGAATGCCTCTGTGAGGTGTTCCCATTCTGTACATGAGACTCCAGCAAGCAGCCCACGGGTTCAGTCTGGTCCTCATATGATCTAGTCGGCCCAATACATGGCACAACCATTGTACCAGGTGCCGGTTTTACCTTACATGCAACCTGCCCTCTTTGGAGGACAGGCGGCATACGGCTATCAGCCGATGGACTGGCAGCTTAGGCTGCAACACCTTAGGGATCAACCCTCTGCTTTCTCCAGGGACACAACTGAAGCCGTACAGCCGGCTAAAGTTAAAAATGTTCTGATTGGAGCCTATGACGGGACCTCCAACCCAGAAGACCACCTGCTAGCATACACTCACCTCATGTATCTACAGGGGTTGGATGATGCCGCATGGTGTCGTTGCTTTCCAGCCACCCTGAAGGGCATAGCCCAGCAGTGGTTTGGCAATCTGTCGGCTGGTTGCATAAATTGCTTCAAGACGCTAGCGTTCTTGTTTGCTTCAAACTTCTCTATGAACATCCCTGCCAAAAAGACAATTCTTGACTTGGGCAATGTACAGCAGGGAGATAGAGAAGGCTTGCGTTCCTATGTCAGGCGGTTCAATCTGGTCCGAATCCAGATTCATGGGCTGTCTGATGAGGTCGCTTTCACAGACTTCTTTAAGGGTCTGAAGGACGGGTCTACTTTTAAGTACGAACTCGTCCGCAAACAAATCTTTACTCGGCTAGGAGCCTTGCGAGAGGCGGGAGCCTATATACAGGCGACCGAACTCTGCTCCTCCAATAAGCAGTCGGACCATAAAAAGTCCGACCGGCAGAAAGAGAGTCGGCCTGCTCAGCCGGCTCCTAAGCCAGAAGAGAGCAAAAAGAAAAAACAAGTCTGGGCCATTGATAACTCTGATCAACCGGCCCAGAAGAAGAAAAAAGAGTGGAAACCATACGTCCCAAGGTACGAATTCCACAAGGACTGCTGCTCCATCCTCTTGGAAATTAAGGATCGGCTAACTCTTGAGAAGACGACTCCTATGAAAGGTTCCGCTGAAAATCGAAACAAGAACAAGCATTGCCATTTCCATGAGGATGTTTACCATGACACGAACGACTGCTTCAGTCTCAAGCGGGAGCTCGACCGTCTGGCCGACAAAGGACAGCTGAAGTCCTATGTGAAGTCCAAAGTGACTTCAAAGGCAAATCAAGGGAAGTCCAAGAAAAAGACTCCCCAGCCTGCTGTGAGTGCCGAAACTAATGAAGAACCTATATACACCATAGCAGGCGGCTTTGCCGGTGGTGGCCCGACCATTCGGGGCACCAAGGACCATCTAAGGAAGATGGTCAACTCTGTTGAGGAAGGGGATGCGGCAGGCACATCCGCCTTCCCTAAAGTTGTCATCAACGAGCAGGACAGAGGCAAAGTCCGTCGGCCGCATGATGACCCTGTTGTCATTGAATGCAAGGTCACCAACAAGCTGGTTGGTCGAATTCTGATTGACATAGGAAGCTCCTCTGACCTCATCAGCCTCAAATGCTTATCCAATCTCAAGTACAAACCAGATAGCATAATGGAGGTCTCCCACACCCTTGTTGGGTTTGGGGGAGGACTTGTGCACCCAGTCGGACGCATTGACTTACCCGTCCGCCTGGGAAGCAGAGGAGACGGTCGGCACATGACCATCCATTTCCTAGTGGTTGAAGAGCTCACAGCTTACAACCTCATCTTTGGCCGTCCCACTCTTAATGAGTGTAAGGCCGTCATAATCCCTGCACTCATGCTACTCAAGTATGAGAAGGATGATGGAACAGTCGGTTCCCTTAATGGGGACCAAAAGACGGCTCGAGAGTGTTAGCTCTCGGACGTCAAGCCCGCGGCCGTAGCATCCGGTCGGGGCAAGCAAACGATCGACCTCGACGATGTCGAGGAAGAACAGTCGGCCCCACCAGCCGGAAAGAAAAGAAAGACTGATCAGCTTGTGGTGGTCAAAAAAGAAAAACAATAGCAATCACTGACCGGGGAACGGTCGGATGATCTCCGTCCCCAGCCTGTTGGTGAACACATCGATATCCCTCTGGACGACAGCCGTCCAGAGCGGACGGTTAAGGTGGGGACGGTTGCATTTGCAAAGATGGGTGAAAGCCTTCATCAGCTGCTGAGAGAATTCAAAGACATCTTTGCCTTTGAAGTGGAGGAGATGCCAGGCATCAACCCGGATCTTGTTGTCCACAAACTCGCCGTGGATCCTAAAAAGAAGCCCATCCGGCAAAAGAAAAGAAACCACGGCGAAGAAAGAAGTCAGGCGGCAGCCGCCGAAGTAAAAAAGCTGTTGGATGCCAAGTTCATTCGGCCGTGCAATTTCCCTGAGTGGGTAGCTAACGTTATGTTGGTAAAAAAGCCGAATGGAACTTGGCGGATGTGTGTTGACTACACAGACCTCAACAAAGCATGTCCAAAGGATAGTTATCCATTGCCTAAGATCGACAGTCTGGTCGACTCAACAGCCGGAGATGCCTTGATGAGTTTTATGGACGCCTATTCAGGTTTCCATCAGATCCCCCTGTGGAAAATAGATCAAGAAAATACGACATTCGTCACTGATCAGGGGTTGTTCTGTTATACAGTGATGTCGTTTGGTTTGAAGAATGCGCCTGCTACTTTCCAACAAATGATTAATACGGTCTTCATTAATCAAATCGGAAGGAATGTAGAGGCATACATTGATGACATGATAGTCAAATCCAAACAACAGGCGGATCATCTTGCTGATCTCCGAGAAACATTCGCCACACTCAGGCGGCACAAGGTCATGCTAAACCCAAAAAAGTGTGTCTTTGGTGTTGAGTCTGGGAAGTTTCTCGGATTTTTTATTGACCAAAGGGGAATAGAGGCCAACCCTGAGAAAATACAGGCGGTAATCGACATGCAGTCGCCCTGTACTGTGAAGGAAGTGGAAAAACTAACAGGTTGTCTGGCGGCCTTGGGGAGATTCCTCAGTCGGTCAGGCGACAAGTGTCTCTACTTCTTCCAGGCAATAAAAAAGAAGACCAACTTTGAATGGGGGGATGATGCAGAGGCGGCCTTTCAAAAGCTGAAAACTCATTTGCACTCTTTGCCAAGGCTTGTTAGCCCTTTGCCAAAAGAGAAGCTCTTCATGTACTTAGCCGTCTCTGATCATGCCCTCAGTGCCGTTCTCTTAGCTGAAAGAGACGGCATCCAGCTCCCGGTGTATTTCATTAGCCATGTTCTGAGAAACGCGGAGCTTCGGTACCCCATGGTTGAGAAATTCGGCCTTACCCTTTACATGGCCATCAAGAAGCTAAAACCCTACTTATTGGCGCATGCGGTAGAAGTCTATACTGACCAACCGATCAAACGGCCACTCACAACCTTGGAGTCTTCTGGACGAATGCTTAAATGGGCTATTGAAATGCAAGGATTAGAAATCACTTACGAACCAAGGAAGGCAATAAAGGGGCAAGCATTTGCCAACTTTATTGTCGAAATGACAAGGCCGGTTGTACCGGACAATACAGACCAGGTTTGGAAAGTGTATGTGGATGGGAGCTCCACTGTGAACGGCTGTGGTGCAGGGATTATCTATCAATCTCTTGAGGGAGATAAGTACGAATACGCACTACGGTTCAAGTTCCAGGTCTCTAACAATGAGGCCAAGTATGAGGCCCTTCTGGCCGGCATTCGGTACTGCAAGGCGGCAGGGGCAAAGAAGATAGCCGCCTACTCTGATTCTCAATTAGTCGTACTCCAGGTTAATGGGACGTACGAGGCCACTCATCCGGCCATGATAAAATATTTGCAGGCGGTCAAAAGTGAAGTTGGTACACTTGAGGAGTTTCATTTAACTCAGGTGCCCAGGTCTTCAAATAATCAGGCGGATGCTCTGTCAAAACTAGCATCATCCGCCTCTTGTGAAACGCCTCGGTCGGTCTTCTGGGAGGTCATTGAAAAGAGAAGTATATCTAATGAAGACCCCATTCGAATTCTCGACCGAAGCTCTACAAGGATGGACAGCATCCGGGCTTATCTTGCAGACGGCACGCTCCCTATTCACCTCAGGAGGCGGCTGCTCTAAAAAAGAAAGCGGCAAACTTCGAGCTGAGACAAGGAGAACTCTTCAAAGTTGGTTTCTTGAAACCCCTATTGAAGTGTGTTACCCCAGAAAAGGGTAGAGAGGTCCTCGAAGATTTGCATGCGGGTTTCTGCGCCTCCCATATAGGCGGCAGGTCTTTAGCTGCCAAGGCCAGGCGGCTCTATTTCTTGCCAACTCTGGAGTCGGACACTATGGAAATGGTCAAAAAATGTGACAAGTGTCAAAAGTTTGGCAAGCTCATCCATCGTCCGGCCACAGACCTGACGGCCATCCACAGCCCAATTCCCTTTGCCAAATGGGGCATGGACATACTTGGGCCTTACACCGCGGCCCCAGGCGGCAAGCGCTACATATTGGTAGCTGTGGATTACTTTACCAAGTGGGTAGAGGCGGAGGCGGTCAAAAACATCAAGACAAAAGACGTTATTTCCTTCATCTGGAGGAATATTATCACTCGATTCGGGGTGCCCATGTCTATGGTTTTTGACAATGGTCCTCAATTTGAGACGCCTCAACTCAAGACTTGGCTGGGAGAACAAGGGGTCTCAAGCCTCTTTGCATCAGTCGGCCGGCCCCAAGCAAACGGCCAGGTTGAAGCCTTCAACAAGCTAATCACAGACGGGATTAAAAAGAAAATTGAACGGGCTGGTGGTCTTTGGGCGGATGAATTACCACATGTCCTCTAGTCCATCAGAAATACTGCTAAAGGGGCGACTGGAGAAACCTCGTTCCTCATGGTGTATGGTGCAGAAGCTGTCCTGCCCATTGAACACTATGAGCTGACTCTTCGAGTCATGTTATATGACGAAGAAGCTAACTGGGAGGGCATGCGGCTGGCATTGGACTCACTTCCAGAGCGCACGGGCAATGCCGCCTTGCGCCATGAGATTTACCGTCTGAGAATGACACGGGCTTACAAAAAGAGAGTACACAATTGTCCTCTCAAAGTGGGGGACTTTGTGCTACGGAAAATGGAGGCAGTCAGTAGGGCGAATGAGCAGGGAAAGTTAACCCCAAATTGGGAAGGCCCTTACCGAATATATGAGGAAGTAAGAGAAGGCACCTACCGCCTGGAAGAACCAGACGGCTGGATGCTTCCTAGGACTTGGAATGTAGACAACTTGAAAAAGTACTACTTCTAAGTACGAATGTAAATACCTCAAATTTTGTCATTTAAAAATTTGTTTAATGAGAATATGCCTTCATTTCCAGCTTGTCTTTTCTTATTATTAGTGGCGCCTGTACAAAATACAGACGGCCAATGCATTTGGATAGCGTTTGTCCCAACAGCAGACGTCCCAATCCCTCTGAAGAAGCCGACTGCTTTAAAACAGTCGTTTCTACGAAATTCTTTAAATTTACGCCAACACTTAACGAATATTTGCTTAAATCTTTAAAAGGCCTAAGGCCAGATAAAATCATTTTGAGGCCAATGGCCGGATATTAGGAAAAACACATAGAGGCCGAATGGTCACAGTCTGCTCCAACATGAGTATGACCGTCTGCTCCAACATGAGTCAAATAACCGACGTCCATTCCGGCGAATTCGTCGAGGAGAAGCATTTCCCATTTGGGTGGCACATTGCTCTACAAATACACCAAGCGGCCCTACCGAATGCTAAGGCAGCATTCGCTGTCGTTTGGTTTAATCGAAAGTGAAATCTTAAAGGCCAGAATTTTCTAACTGTTCTAGCACAGTCGGAAAAGGGTCACTGTTTCATTAGTAGAAGCTATTGAGGCATTAGGCCGGATGCGCCTGTTTTTGCTCTAGTGCAAGACAGGCGGAAAATTTTTACTGATTTACAAGACAACTAATGAGGCCCTTGGCCAGATACGCCTGTTTTTGCCCAAACGCAGGACAGGCGGACTATTACTTACCAAGAAAACGAGCTAAAATACTTAGCAGATTAAAAAAGAGACTTGTGGGTCGAATGCGCCTGTTCTTTTCTCTTGGGGAAAGACAGGCGGATTATTCTAAAGTAAAATTAAGACTAAGTTAAAACTTAGCATCTTATCTCGTCGAGGCCTTAGGCCGGTTGCGCCTGCTTTTAGTTCTTGGAACAAAACAGGCGAGGGATTTCTTTTTAGCAAATTTGCTAAGTCAAAAATCTTGTATTTCGTTTGAGCCAATGGCCGAATGAAAATAATTATTCATTCGATCCGGATGGCCGTTTGTCGCGTGGTTTGGGGCAATCACCATAGTGATTGATTGACTTAGAAACCATGTATACTCTTCTAAGTATCAATAATTTCTAAGTCAATCAATCCACTCAACCGAAACCACTCGACATCCGTCCAGGGGCAAGAACATTCGCATGCTATACAGGTTATAATACTTAGCCAAAAAACATGCAACGAAAAAATTTAAAGAACAACAATATGAATAATTTCAGCCAAACTGCCGAATGAATTTAGATTAAAAGACCCAATCGTCACCAGACGATTGGGTAAGATTGTTTGCTGGCCACGCCAGAGAAATTGTCAAATTACCCGACCCCTCGGTCGGTAAAGATACATGGATACTCGGCACGCAGGCCGGAAGATGAAATGTATGGCCATTCGGCCGCAGAAATAACTAAAAAGCTTTAAGGGGCAGAGGGATTGTCAGCATTGGCAGTCGCATCATCAGTTGTCGGCTGCTCTTCATTTTCATCATCCTCCTCTTCCCCGTCTTCATCCCCGGAGGAGCCTGAAGAGGAGTCGGCCTCTTCACCATCAGCGTCATCCTTGTTCGCCTCCTCTTCAGCCTAGCGAAGGAGTTCAGCATTGTAATCCTCGTTTGCCTGATCAAACTTAGATTTCCAGATGCCAAAATCAGCACCCGGCTGTACCGCCTCCCTTGCCGTCTGCATGATGGATTCGTAGTCTTCCATCATTTGTTTGACAAGGGCCTGTTTCTCCTCCTCGGCCCGGGACTGGAACTTGGCCTTCAGCTGCTGCTCCTGGTTCGCCAGGCGCCCCTCCAGGCGGCGAACCCGCTCCTTGGCCCTCTCGGCCTCTTTCTTGACCTCTTGAAGAGGCTCAAGCTTTTCCTTAAGGCCTTTAACTTCGGCCTTAAGATCATTGATTTTGGAGCGGGCCGAATCCAGGTCCTTCTTCACCTGCAGGTTGGCGTCCGCCTGGGAATACATCATATCAAGGGTCAGAAGCTCATTCTGAGCAATTTCAAATTGAGCTCGGTCTAAGGCGGACTCGGCTCGAGCTTTAGCGGCTGTTACCTCTTTCGATTTTTCCTAGATTGGCCATCTTAGCCCCTAGACGCGCAGCATGGCCTAGAAATAAGAAAAAGTCGGATGGTCAAAACCAGTCGGATATGTGCTAAATGTTAAGGAAAATTTAGCTAACTTTTATACCTCGCAGAGGTTCCCCAAGATGGCATCCAAGTTAAGGGTGCCGACCCCTCTTACGGACGCCTTGTCCTCTGGATCAAGCGCCCGTAGCATCTCCTTGGCCATCTGGACGACGGTCGGCCTTTGCACAGGAGCTGCAAAATTATAAGTTAGTCAAGTTCCAAGAAACAATATTAAGTATTGAAATTCAATAAAGATGCGGCTCATACCGTCCGGCTGAGCCTCCTCCTCCTTCTCCTTTCCATGACGCCTCTTCTCTCCTGCTGAGCCGACAGCAGTGCTGGGTTGCTTAAAGCCACCCTTTGATGCCTGAGTGGCATCCGGTTTGCTGACCTCCCTGTCAGCTCCGAGAGTAGAGCCGTCCCCTCTCTTGGGCTTGTGAGCGATGTGCTTCCGGTTCTTGCCGGATGCACTCACATCACCCGCCCCTGTTTTTTGAATTTTGGGTTGGGATTGCTTGGAGGGAGAAGGCCTGGTGGAAACGCTCTGCATGAACAAAAGGAAAGGCGTCAAAAAAGCAGGCGGGCAAAATTTAACCTCTATTGAAAAAATATACCAAGTATCATAAACACCTACCTTGGGAGTCCCGGCTGCTTTCTGCTCATCACTCGCCCTGTTGAGGACGTTGATGCGGTACTTAGCTGTAGAGACGGCAGCCGGCTTCTTTGTTGCCGAGAGCTTTTCCATTGCTTTGTCTGCACCAAAAAAAAGGAGTTAGGCTTTATAAGCATACACTAAAAACAATTTTAAGTTTACTTAAAATCAGACGGCCGACTACCTCTCGGCATCTCAGAGCTTAGACCACAAGCGGCCAAGAACACCCCATCTTCTAGCCACTTGTAAAGGGGAATGTAGCTCTGGGGGACGACTATTTTCTCCCCATGCTCGTTTGTCCGAACGGACACTTTAAACAGACCCCGGTCAAAAATTTCCTCCTGGGCCCCGCCTAGGGAGAGGGGGCAAGGCACTCTTGCCAGCCAGGAGGGGCGGATCCTTGTTCCACCAATTGTATTTTTGGTTCAGTCGGCTTTCAGAGGAATGGACAATGTAGAACTTTGTTCTCCAGTCCTTCCATTTGTTCTCTTTGCCGACTGCCATCATGTACCCCTTGCAGGTGGACAAGGTGTACCAGCCTTCGCCGCCCTTGGCAGGCGCTCGGCTGAGATAGTGCATATGAGCGAATGCCTCAAAGCTGGGATCCACCTCCAGCATTTCATAGCCGGCAACGTACCCGATGATATTTATCCATTAATTCGGGACAAGTTGCCAGATACCCAGTTGGTATCCGTCCAGTATCCTCTCCACGGCCGGATGGAGAAGGAAGCGTAAACCAGCCTGAAGGACCACCTCGTAGCAGCCAAAGGCTTTGTCCTTATAACTGGCCAGGTAGGGCCAGGTTATAGTATCCTCCTTGTTGGGGACGGACAAGGAGAAGCTATGCCCCATTACGATCTTGTGCCTGAAATTGGCAAGACCGGATGTCATGGAGGTCCGCTTGCTTTGCGGGACATGGTGATAGTAGGGGGCGCGCTCCAAGCGCCTGGAAGCACTCGGCACCGCCCAGCCTTCCCCCTTTTCTACTGACAAGGACTCCCTTGCAGTATCTATTTTTGCTCGGACCTCCTCTGACTTAACGGAGGCGCTATCAGAAGATGACGAGGCCGAATCGTCATCAGAACTTTCCCCAGAGCTAGGGGACTGCCGGCTAGGGCCAGCAGGGTCCTCCCCTAGACTCTCCTCCGGCGCCTGTTCTGAAGGCTCGGCCTGGTACTGACTGTCGGCTTCCCGCAGTATAGTATCACTGGGGGTGCCGCTTGAAGAAGAAGGAGAGTAGTAAGTTGGAGTTTGGGGAAGGTCAAGAGAGGGGTTTGGGGGGTGCTCAGAAATCTCACTAGCTGGCACCCTAATGGAGCCGTCTGAATTTGGAGTCTCACTGTCCGAATGGTAAAAGGAACCATCTGGCCTATATCTCCTTGTTGTCTGCTTTGTTCGAGCCATCGTGTCCTGCAGATGCACAGACACTGTCGGATTTGGAGATGTACTTAAAGGAAAGTTCTCGAACGAGCATTCGACACTCCTAGTTCTAGATTCAGCCGTCCCCGGTGACCGGCTGATCGCTAACCTAGGCCGTGACGTGTACATTTGGGAAACCATTTGAATAAATGAAAAACGCAAGAAAAAATAAAAGAAAAGAGCATGCGGTTACCTTAGAAGAAGGTATTTGAGGCGCTTGGTTGGCTGAAGCAGTCGGTCAGAAAAGCCGAGTGTCGGATGCTTGACAAAAGTCAGGGTCTTTAAGAGTCTTTGAGAGTCAAAAGTCCAGAGATTCTCCAAGATTCACAAAGGTGTGAAAACGAAAATGAAGTCAAACCCTCCTATTTATAGAAAGGGGAAACCCTAATTTTTCCCCCCAAAAAACAATTTGAAAATCCGCCCAGTCATATGAAGACACCTGTCACAGGTGCCACGTGCAATGCACGTGACCCCTATGAGGGGCAAATGATTTGGGTATTTTTACCCGGCCAAGTGGCCCAATCCGAAAACGCCACGTGTCCTCAGTAAAGGTGTCATTTGGACCTATGAGATGATGACACGTGGAGGGCAGACATTCCTCTGCCCTAAACAGACTGATGATCCAGCATGAACAAATCAGAGGGCGACGCGTGTCACCCAAAAAGATGCCCAAAGGCCTTTTGGGCTCAGTGACACGTGTCCTTCAGGCATTGCCTCTGGAATGGCGGCCTTCAAGGGCCCAAACCTTGAGGCGCCGTTCTGCGGCGTGACCTAAGTCCTAGGTCACCAGATCCTATGGAGGGCACACCTTCCAAAAAGACCCTATAAATAGGGACATTCTTACATTTATGACACAAGAGAGAATATACACGCAATACGGGACAATACGTCACTTACTACAGAGTTGTCATTTTCAAAGAACAAACAGCACTTTACCTGAGCTTGGAATCCGAGCATATAACTTTACTTCCGCACGTTTTATTACCGAACGCTTACTAACTTAATCTTCGGAGGCGGACCACCGACCATCCGGCGGTCCGTTTTCTTTGCATGTACAGGCGTCCTTTGTTGAATCCAGTCTCAGTGTTGTAACTCTCCCAAGGGACAAAAACCCCTGAAACATTTGGCGCCGTCTGTGGGGAGAGTACCTCTGAAATGGCTTCACAAGTACCTGTACCGAATCTAGAGGCCAATCGACCTCCAGAAGACATAGTGGTCCAAACGGACCATGACTCAGGTGACGACGCTGACGTCGAAACCTATGTGTATCCAAATGGATCCCTCATCTCTAGACGCATCCAAAGGGTCTATATTAAATATGGTCTTGGTTAGCTCTCAAGGTATACACTCATCTATAAATTAATACCCTTGAAACATACACAACAAATTTGAATCTAACAAATTAAGATAACAATAGCTAAAAAAATTTCCTAAATTTGTAGCTTTGTCAATCAGTTATTGATTGCTAACCAACCATGCATTTAATAAAGCATCACATAAATAATTAAAAATAATTCACATGAATTCCCAGAGCTTAGAAATAATTCATTGGATTTCTTTTGAGTGAGGATTGGCTCATTAGAATAGTGAGACGAGAGAATAATTTTGGGAATGAAATTAATTAATTGACAAGGAAATATAAGGAATTTTATTAGTAAGTAAGAAAATGAATAGAATACTGAAATATAATGAGTTCTAAGAACTTATGCATCTACATAAGCTCATTGACTCACAGTGGACATGCCACTTATTACTTTACTAAAACTGAAAGGAACACTAAGCGGAAAAAAAATCTAAGAATCCCTAAATGAAATGAAACTACAATGATCTAGTCCTTTCGAACAATATTCCTATTATCAGTGGACTGTTTGTAGCTTCCAAGATTAGGATCATCTGCCTCCTCCATTGGTTAGGTGACTACTATTCATGCTTCACTTGAATGAAATCTCTCTCTTCCTCATCATTAGATGAAATATCAATTATAATCGGGGTTGGAGGTTGATTTGGATAAAAAAAATTCCATAATGGAACTATCAGCAGTATTGTTACTCTCTTCCATCACCTCTCCCTTTTCTTGCTCTCCATTTGCCCCTACTTGGTTACCCGAGGAAGAAGAACTACCTGAGTGGTGACTATAAGAAGGGGAATTATTCCCGATTGGATTAACATAATAGTTGCCAGGTTATGGGATATGCATGCACTTACAATGACATTTCTCGACCTTAATGGGATAAGTAATTAAATATCGAGAGTCCGGATACCATTGACCAAAATTATCCTTATACTTGGAGTAGTTTTGGGGTGTCCTTTGAAGGTAGAAATTAAAGAACCTTGCTTTAACAGCGAAATATGGAGGCTCATTCGGAAGATAATGAATAATCATGGAAGACATACGGTCAGAAAGGTCATAAAGCTTGTTTCTTAGATCATTACTCATGTAAGAACAGTAGTAGCGAATTTACTCTACATAATCATAGGGGTGTTCATTGTCTTTCTTAATAAGAGTACCAATTTGGGTGTATTTGATAGGAAGAATCTGCATCCTATAAAGGAAAAGAATTAGAAAAGAATTCCCTTTCCTAAAGAAAATAAAAATAATACAGTTCTTGCATGATTTTGGTTCAATTTTCAATCAAACAATCTCATCTATTTCTAATCATATAATCACATACTTTTCAATCAATCTAAAGATTAAACATCACAACCTAAATATTAATGCATACAAGAACATAATTATTTCTAACTTATACGCCAAATTCTTTCCTACCCAAACTCGCCAACATGTTTTTAAAAGTTTTTAACACATAATACTTACCTCAATCCTTGTTTTCCTGCAAAATGAATAAACAAAAAATATTTTTAACTCCTCTTTAAATTTTTAATTTTGGAAAATAAGTTCTGAAAATGGCCATTATACTCGGCCAATTTGTATAAAAAAACGGACACCCCTCATAAAAAAATTTCGGATTTTTTTTAAAAAAAAATAGACTTTTAAAAACAATTAAATAAAATATTTGATCTTCCTCAAACAAAACAAAATAACTCACTTTAGAAATTACAAAATTAAATGAGTACTTGGCCAAGTTTCAAAATAAAACACTTTAAAACACATTTTTGGCTTTAGTGGTAATAAAATCTCAACCAAAGCTCCCAAAATACCACTTTGTAACACCCTAGAAATTCATTTCCTTTAAAATGCCTGTTTTACTTTTTTCAAAATTAAAAATAGGAAATTTTAAGACATTACCGCAATTGTAAAAATGGCTACGGCAACTATCAAAGTGATGAGTGTCATTTATGGCACTCATTTGGCTTCTTTTAGGATGATTTTACATGACTTTTGTATTCCTTTTACTCCATTTTCTCTAGTTTTGCTTACATTTTCTTTACTTTGCTTTTTCCTTAGAAGTTTTCTTATTTTCTTGCTTTTCTACTGTATTTTGCATTTTCTTCTTTACCTGCTTGATCTTCTTTGTTTATATGAAGTTGGTGATGTTCGAGAGTCTCAAGTGTGAGGAGGGGTATTACAAAAACCCACAACCCAAAACTCAAACCCATAACCAAGAACCCCGAAATCGAACCCACAACCCCAAAAACGCGTCAGGGGTATTAGAAAATCGGGGTCAGGTTTAGGGTGAGGAGGGGTGGAAACGGGTCAGGGGTTGTCGGTTTGTGGTCGGCGGGCGGTGGGGAGGTTCGGGGAGGGGTCGGGCTGGTTTGAGAGGGTCGAATAGGGTGTTTGGTGTGGTGGTTAGGGTTTAGATCGTAGGGGGGTTTGGGTGGTTGGGGAGGTTGCGGCAAGGGGTGGGGGGGTGGGGGGATATCGCCGGAATCCGACGACCCCGATGGTGGGGCTGGTTGGGGAGGGGGGAAGTTGCCGGGGAGTGGGGGAGGTGGCTGGGGTGGTGCGGGGGCTGGGGGAGGTGGCTGATGGTGTTTTTTTCTGTTTTATTTTTTTTGTTTTTAATGATTTAAAAAATAATTGACCAATTAACGACTGACACGTGGCACATAACTTACAAAAAACGGTCATCAACTAAATACTTTTGTTCCACATTGACTACAATAAATAAATACTTTTGTTCCACATTAACTGCAACAACAATGTAAGATAGACCTTTTTATAAATAAGAATAAAAAAATGCAAAAACAATGTTTCCACATCAGGTACAAAAATAATGTAAGACAGATTTGTTTAATAAATCAGAACAAAAAAATGCGAAAAGAATGTAAGATCGATATCTCTTATACATCAAAGCATATTATCACATTCACATGCTCAAGATTGATTTTTTATTTACAACAAATGAAAGCACATATATCTCACATATCATAGCTAACATAGTTAAAATCTTGATGTGGATCTGCAAAAGGCAAAAAGAAAATGAAATTGCCAATATCATACCATAACAAAGGCTTCAACTTCCTTTAGAAAGATAAAAGAGCTAGGGGAAAAAAACACTTTAATGACCTATTTTACGGGAACAATAAAGGATAAGCACACCAAAGTAAAAATGCCATGAAAAAAAGTTTTATAAAAGGAAGAAAAAGACACTACAATCTACATGCCATGAAAATTTTAATTACATAGCAAACTTCAATGACTATAATTCAAACTCTTCAAAGTTCATAAGCACACCAAAGTAAAAATGCCATGAAAAAAAGTTTTATAAAAGGAAGAAAAAGACACTACAATCTACATGCCATGAAAATTTTAATTACATAGCAAACTTCAATGACTATAATTCAAACTCTTCAAAGTTCATAAGAAAAGAAAATCTTAGCTAACTATCAAAGAGAAAACAAGAAGTCATCAACAACTATAGTGTCATCATCTTAAAAAAAATATCACTTAAGGTAGCCAAGGAAGTATGCTTAAAGGATTTTAAAGGAAATCACTAATTCCAGTTAAAGAAAAAAAAAACGATTAGTTGTATTTTCTATACATTTACCCCGAGTCTTTACTTTTAAACCTTAAGACAATAACAGTAACAATAACATTCAAAAAAATCTAAAAATGTTGCAAATAGTGATCAACTGATCACCCTATAATGAACCCACAAATGTTGGTAAAATAACTGTTGAAATCAATAACAAACAAAGATTAGAACTTTCCTGGATTGAAGATCCCAAACTCACAGTCGCGCCGTGGAACAAAATCCACTGCCTTAGAAGCGAAATACGCCACCACCGGTACAAGTTTCCTAGTGACGCACGCCCCCCAAGTTTAACGCAACTCTCTCCGTAATCCGTGCACCCGAACTCGAAGAGTGGAATTGCTCAAGAACTGTTCAGATCTCAAAAGGTAGGTTTGTGTTTTCGGCTAGAAAGTGAATGAATCTCATGAAAAGGCAAGACTCGTATTTATATGAGTCCCGGAAAAAAGAAACACGCAAAGAAAACCGACCTAGGAAAAAAGGCGGGCCCGATCGGGCGAGCTGCTGCCCGATCGGGCGCGAGATTAAGTTTCTCCAAACCTGGTGTCGCGCCCGATCGGGCGAACACCGCCCGGTCGGGCGATCTAGAAACCCCATCCCGGGCGAGCTATCGGGCGAAACCGCCCGATCGGGCTCGTCAAAAACTCGAGTCCGCCGCCCGATCGGGCGCGAGAGTTCTCCTATTTTCCTTGGCCACCTCCGCCCGATCGGGCGCGAGCATCCGTTTGCATTACCTATTTCCAACAATCCCCCACTAATGCTAGCGGATCTTCAACATGAAATCTGAACAGTAAATGAAAGTCTTAGTACTTAAATGCTAGTATCCAAAGGTTTGAACTAACACATTAGTGCACAAGGTTTTCAACACTTCCCTAGTGAGTATCCTAAGATTTGAACTCCTAGGAGCGAGGAAGGGACCTTGAATACACCTACCTTGACTTTAGAGCTTAAGCAACTCCGTCAATCTTGGCCAACACTTGGGCTCTCATGAGTACTTCAGGAAAACAATACTCCAGTCTTCCCTTGAGAGAGGCCACCTCTCGTGCTCACGTAGGTGTTCATCCTATGTGTTATTCACACACGTTCCCAGCAAATTCAAAGGTTTTTCCTTGCAGGCTTAAACATGTTTAAGCACCTTGCAAACCAGAGAATTACATGCAATGGAACTACAACATTAAGAACATAAGTTCAACCCTTCAACTTTCGGTGTCATTATCAATTCCTGTTTTAAGAACTACTGGGACAAAGGTCTTAACTCTTTTAAGAACCTCAATCTATCCCTGCTCAGAAGACAACTGGACTAATGACATTAAAAGACAAACTCATCTTAGCAGAATCTAATTGGTAAAACTTACCACTCTTATAGAGTAATAGATTCAAACACATGATACATATATAACAAATCCACATGATTCATGCCAATGAAACAAATAAACCAAAACAGGTTCCAGATTTATTAAAACCAATGTATCATGTCACATAGCTAGAATAGCTACCATTTCAATTCATTAAAACATAGGTCCTAAACCCATACCAGTTGATGACTCCACCACTAGTCTACGACTAAATCCCTTAGTAAAGGGATCTGCCAGGTTTTTCTCTGTTCGAACATAGTCCAACGAAATAACCCCATTCACAATAAACTGCCTCACAGACTCGTGTCTGACTCTTATGTGCCTTTTCTTACCATGGTAAACGTTGTTTTTAGCAACACATATAGCAGCTTGTGAATCACAATGCATCGACACAGGTGGTGACGGCTTCCCCCACAAGGGAATATCAATAAGCAAATTTCTCAACCAATCTGCCTCTTGTGTAGCAAGATCCAATGCGATGAACTCAGCTTCCATTGTTGATCTAGCTATACACGTCTGCTTACCAGACTTCCATGAAACTGCACCCCCACTAAGGGTAAACACATAGTCACTCGTAGAGCTTGTTTCATCACTATCCGTTACCCAATTTGCATCACAATACCCTTCAAGAACCAAAGGATGACCAACAAAATTCAATCCCCAAGACACGGTTCCACATAGATATCTGAGCACACACTTCAAAGCAACCCGATGTTGCTCACTAGGACAATGAGTATAGCGACTAAGTCTACTAACAGCAAAAGCAATATCAGGGCGAGTGCAGTTCATCAAAAACATCAGACTACCAAGTACCTTAGCATATTCAGTTTGAGACAAACCGCCCCCCACATTTTTCACCAAAGTTCCAGAAGGATCAAAGGGAGTTCTCAATGGAGGCAAATCAAAACAATTAAAGTTCTTTAGAATTTTCTCCACATAATGAGATTGAGACAGAAAATACCCTTTCTTGGTTTTAGTAACTTTAACACCAAGGATCACATCTACCTCTCCCAAATCCTTCATCTCGAACTTTGAATTTAAATACTTCTTAGTTTCATTTATAACATACATGTTTGTGCCAAACAGGATCATGTCGTCAACGTACAGGCATAATATCACACATTGCGCACCAAACATCTTAGAGTACACACATGCATCACTACCATTGACAACAAAACCAAAACTAAGAACAGTTTTATGAAATTTTTCATACCATTGCTTCGGAGCTTGTTTCAAGCCATACAAGGATTTCTTTAGTCTGCACACCTTATTCTCCATCCCAGGAACTACAAAACCCGGAGGTTGCTCCATGTAGATCTCCTCCTCCAAATCGCCATTGAGAAAAGTTGTCTTAACATCCATCTGATGCACAATCAAGTTGTAAGATGAAGCTAAGGCAAACAAAACACGAATAGTGGCAATTTTAGTCACAGGAGAATAGGTATAAAAGTAATCAAGGCCAAATTTTTGAGTGAATTCTCTTATCAACAATCTAGCTTTGAATCTTTCCACGGTGCCGTCGGTTCTCATTTTTCTCTTTAAAATCCACTTGCACCCAATAGCTCTGCTCCCTTTTGGCAGGTCCACAAGCTCCCAGGTTCCATTTGACATGATTGAGTCAAGCTCATTGTTTACAGTTTCCTTCCAAAAGGTTGCATCTACTGAACTCATAGCTTCTTCAAACGATTTCAGATCTTCATCCACAACCTGTAGACACAGCATGATCTCATCTAGATCATCTTCGAACTCACCTAGATTTCCGCACTCTGCTATAAAGGCTGTTAGGAAATCAGGTCCAAAGTTTGTCTCCACTCTTTGCCTTTTACTTCTCCTAAGTTGAATCTCACTTTCAATCCTAGGGGAAGCATCTTCTGGCTCTACAGATGAAGGAACTGAAGAAACATCGTTAGTAACTAAGTTTTTCTTCAAAGGAAATACATATTCAAAGAATTCTGCATCACGAGATTCAGATATAGATCGATCTTCCAGACTCCTAAACCTGTATGCGGCACTATTCTCAGCATAGCCAATGAATACTGTATCATAGGTCCTAGAACCTATAGTTAAGCGCTTGAACGATGGATAACCCACCTTAGCTAGACACCCCACACTTTCATGTGATTCAAGTTTGGGCATAACCCTTCCATATTTCATATGGAGTCTTGTCTAACTTCTTGTGAGTTACTCTGTTCTGTACATAATTAGCTGATAGAACCGCTTCACCCCACAAATTGTCTGGCAACCTGGAACTTAGGAGCATTGCATTCATCATTTCCTTCAAGGTCCTATTTTTCCTCTCTGCAACACCATTTTGCTGCGTAGTATACGGGGCCGATACTTCGTGAATGATTCCCTCACTTTCACATAAGTCCTTGAGGAAATCGGAGCCATATTCTCCACTCCTATCTGAGCGAACTCAATTTATTTTCCGCTCCAGTTGATTTTCTACCTCTGCCTTATACATAAGAAACTTGGACTCAGCTTCATCCTTCGTCCTTAAAAGATACACCTTGCTATATCTCAAACAATCATCAACAAAGGTGATATAGTAGCGTTTTCCGCCTCTACTTTCCAAGTTCTTAAAGTCTGCTAAATCTGAATGAATTAGCTCAAGTGGTGTGGTCTCTCTCTTCGTGACAGATTTGTAGGGTTTCTTCACGAATTTAGACTCCGCACACACTTCACATTTTTCAAATTCATCTAATGACATATTTGGGAGCAAATTTAAACTTTTCATTTGTTTCAATTTTGTTGCACCAACATGACCCAATCTACTATGCCATAATTCAAAGGACTCAACAATATAAGCAGAAGTAGAAATCTTATTCATTGAAGGAACAGTTACAATCTCAAGAACAAATAGGCCCCCACTAAGGTAACCCTTTCCAACATACTCCCCATTACGGGTTAACACAAGTTTATTAGCATCAAAAACTAACTTAACTCCTACTTTGTTCAACAAGGCACCAGAAATTAAATTTCTACGAAGAGAAGGAACATACAGCACATTGTGAAGAGCCAAGGTCTTCCCTGAAGTCAGCTTCAGAACCACTTTGCCCTTTCCAAGTACCTCAGAGCTGCTTGAATTTCCCATGTAGACTTGTTCACCTTCCTTTGCATCTTCCATACTGACAAACAGGTCCTTGTTAGCATAGAAATGTTTAGATGCACCAATGTCCACGATCCATTCACTGTTGTTCTCAACCAGGTTTACTTCATAAACAACTGCAGCAATGACATCTTCATCCTCATTCTCAACCAGATGAGCATGACCCTTGATTCCTCCACTCGATTTCAGATTTTTCTTCTTCTTGTTTTTGCGTTGTGAAGCAAAGTGCCCCACTTCACCACATGACCAACACTTGACAGTGACTTTCTTCCCAATCTTGCCCTTAGCTTGGAGATTTCCCTTCTTCTCAGAGCTCCCCTTCTTGGCACGATTATCACCTGCTTTCTTGTCAGAGTCAGCACCAGATTCAACAAGGTTAGCCTTGATTGCTAACACATTCTTTGGCTTAGAGGAAACATCCTTAAGCCTGTTGGCTTCCTCAATCTTCATGTTGCTCACAGGTTCTTCTAGGGTTAAATCCCTCTTTTTATGCTTGAGGTGATTTCTATAATCAGACCAGGAATCAGGTAATTTTTCAATCAAAACATTAGTCTGAAGGATTTCACACATCTTCATACCCTGAGCAAGAATTTCAGCAACATAATTTTCATACATATGGACTTGGTCCATAATAGGCTTTGTATCAACCAATTTGAAATTCAACCAATTTCCAGTCACATACTTCTTTTTTCCAGCATCATCGGCACCATATTTCTTCTCCAAAGACTCCCACATCTCCTTAGCAGATTTCATATTAACATACAAATTAAATATGTTATTTTTCATGCTGTTCAAAAGATGACCTCTAACAAATTTATTATCACGATCAAATTTCTTGATTTCAGATTCATTAGCAATAACAGTAGTGGTCCTTTGACTAGAGCTAGATTCTTTATTCCCAGGAACAGGAGTACTAGGAATTTCAATCATGGAATTGGTTTGCTCAATAGGTTTTGAAGCATCCCTAAACAAAACATAATCAATTTCTACTTGTTCAAAAGCAATCAACATCCTTTGTGACCATCTCTTATAATTAATTCCATCAAGAGACTCAACCTTAGACATATCTAGGTATAGACGAGTTTGAGAATTGCTAGTCATGATCTCAACAGAATAAATCAAAATATTTCGCTTCTAAATTGCTGGTAAAATAACTGTTGAAATCAATAACAAACAAAGATTAGAACTTTCCTGGATTGAAGATCTCAAACTCACAGTCGCGCCGTGAAACAAAATTCACTGCCTTAGAAGCAAAATACGCCACCACTGGTACAAGTTTCCTAGTGACGCACGCCCCCCAAGTTTAACGCAACTCTCTCCGAAATTCGTGCACCCGAACTCAAAGAGTGGAATTGCTCAAGAACTGTTCAGATCTCAAAAGGTAGGTTTGTGTTTTCGGCTAGATACTGAATGAATCTCATGAAAAGGCAAGACTCGTATTTATATGAGCCCCGGAAAAAGAAACACGCAAAGGAAACCGACCTAGGAAAAAAGGCGGGCCCGATCGGGCACGAGATTAAGTTTCTCCAGACCTGGTGTCGCGCGTCGCGCCCGATCGGGCGAACACCGCCTGGTTGGGCGTCCGGTCGAGCGATCTAGAAACCCCATCCCGGGCAAGCCATCAGGCGAAGCCGCCCGATTGGGCGCGAGAGTTCTCCTATTTTCCTTGGCCACCTCCGCCTGATCGGACGAACACCGCCCGATCGGGCACGAGCATCCTTTTGCATTACCTATTTCCAACAACAAAAACAATTATATTCCAAATTAATAAAAAGAAAACTTACAAAAATAGCACAGATTAGTGCCAATACTACACATCCCAAGTAGACTGCAGTTTCATATAAACGAACAGGATCAAACATCTTTCTTAATTTCTTAGCTGGTCCAATGAGGAAAGTTGTACTGCCACACAATTGACACAAAAGAAACATGATACATAAGCTCATGCAATGTGCTAAATAATTTGGAAAAAGTGAATTTACATTGTCACGGAGGTTTGCCCAGAGGTTATTCATGATTAACAATAGACAATTACACATAGCTACAGTTGTAACTTTTTTATTGAAAGTCACATTGTATACCTTTGTTTTAATGTTAGAGGTAACACAAGAACAAAGGTCTCTTCTTCCGCTAACAAACTTGACAGACCCATGGACAGAAGAACGCACAACAACAGCTAATCATCCATCCATTGTTGGTTTCATAATTTCTAAACATGAGTTCAAACACACAACAACAAAACAGCCCTAACAATTAAGAACACAACTTTTTAATTCATCAATTGAAATTATTCATACAACCCAATTTTCTTGGTTTTTAATTAGGTTTTAAATTATTCAATTTGATTTGAAATAAAAAAAGTAACTGACAACAACAAATTTAATTCAAATTTTAGGGTTCTTATAAAATTAATCAGCAAAGGGATTATTAAAAGAAACATAATTCGAAGGTACACACCTTTAAATTTGGATTGGACCACTTCTATTGAATTTCAAGCTATTCTTCAATTGATAATTATAAGAACCTAGTTTGATTGATACGCACCTTTAGGCGCGCTAAAGCAATTCTAATTACATAAATAAATTATGTAGGAGAAGATACACACCTTGGAGGAGAAGCTAGGTAGGAGAAAGGAGAAACGAAAATCTAGGTCGCGCGAGTATGGAGCGAAAGCAAGGAAACTGGAATCACGCAAGTATGGACCGAAAGCAGAGGGAAGAATAAAAAAATTGTAAAAAAAATTCAAGTATGGAGCAAGTTTGTTACGGATTTTCAATAAGAAAAGTTTCCTCAAAAAATTAAATTAATAAAAGCTAAATTTGTTATAAGAAGTAGTAGTAACTTGCATTTGGAAGCCAATTACTAGTATTTGGTTAAAGTTTTTATTTTTGCCTTAATATTTGTAACTGGCGTTTATATGCCACTTACAATATGTTTAGTCAATGTTTATTTGACTTTGTATTTGTAACAGGCATTTATTTAGCTGGTTACTAATATAACATCATAAATGTCAAACAACGTATTAGTAACTCGCATTTACTATCACTACGTGAAAAAACGAAATTGGCACCGGTTCAAAACCACTCAATGCCACCGGTTTTGAACCGGTGCTAGTGTAGGGGGTGCCAATTAGTGCATGAAGGCACCATTTAACCGGTGTCAAAAATGCCAAAAAAAATATGATATCCTCCTTTTCTGGTTAACCGGTGCCAAAAATGTCCAAAAAAAAAATTGGTCTTTTTTGTCTTAAAAATTAGCAGAAAACTCATACAACACCAAATATAATTGAAATTTATAATCAATAATTAATTACACACCAAATGCTACAAGTATAATTGAAATTCATATATAATCACCACAATGTTATATGTATACATTTTTGCCAACAATAATAATATCTCCAATAATAATACATTAATATATAATAAAATTGAAATTCATAATCTGTACTTTTACACTTGCTAACAAAAAAAAACAAAAAAAAAAAAAAAAAATTGGATTAACGAAGAAGCAGAAGCAGTTGCTGAATAGTAGAAGCAGTATCGCCCATCAATTTTGCTCCTCTGACCCCGAATTCGACGAAGATACTCACAAACTGAAAAAAAAAAAAAAAAAAAAAAAAAAAAAAAAAAAAAAAACCCCGAGAAAGCTCAAAATTTAAAAAAAAAACAAAAAACAGATGCATGTACCCATAAAAAACGATTAATTAAACCCAGAAAAAACGAAAAAAATCAAATTAAATACAAAACTGATTAAATTCGGATAATTATACCCCGAAAAATCGAGAAAAACTCGAATTAAAATCCAATAATCGATTAAATAAACCCAGAAAAATCGATTTAAATTCAAAATCAAACCCAAAATTAAATCCAACAAAATCGATTAAAATTGAATTAAACCCATAAATTAAACCCTAACCTCGAATAATTATACCCAGAAATTGTTGTTGATATCGGTGGGCTTTGCAGCGGTGGTCGAACTTTGTGGTGGTGGTGGCGGTTTTGCGGAAGTGGCTTTGCGGCAGTGATGATGTGGTGGTGGTGGGCTTTGCGACGGTGGTCGAATTTGTGGTGGTGAAGATCGAAGACAGAGAGAGGAGATCGAAGAAGGGAGAGGAGATGAAAGAAGATCAACGAAAAGAAAGAGATAGGAGAGCGAAGAAGGGAGAGGAGATGAGAGGAGAGAGGAGAGAGAAGGGAGAGGAGAAAGAGGGAGATTAGAGGAAATAAAATGGAGGCGGAGAGAGAGAAGTTAGGGTTATATGTTTTGACCCTGATGAACCGATTTTTTTTTTTACCTTTTGCCACCAGTTTAAAACCGGTGGGATAAACATTTTCCCCACCGGTTCGGTTTGAACCGGTGACCATCCGGTGGCAATACTCTACTCTTAAAACCCCATCCATTTTCCCCCTTTTTTTCCCCACTGGTTCTTAAGACCTGATGCCAATAACTCGGTGCCAATTACCATTTTGCAACTAGTGTATGTCTGTTACTAATGTCATATTATTAGTAACTGGCATTATCTTAGACGTTTACTATTAGTGACTTAGTAAGTAGCCTAACTTACGTTAGTTACTAATAGGGCGTTGTAAATAGCATTTTTTCTACTAGTGGGACCGCGCTCTTTGAGGTCCTTTTTGGAACATCTAACTAACTTCCTTATAGTTAGTTTTGCTATAAATAGAAATTCCTTTATTTTTTTTAGAGAGAAAAGTTTTGAAAGAGAATTGAATTAGAATTAGATTTTGATTTTGATTAGATTTTTAGAGAGAGAACCTCTTGATTTTGTGGCATTGTTCTTAGATTCTAGAGAGAGAAGCTTGGCATTTGATGATTGTGCTATTGAGATATTCATTCCTCTTTGATATTTATCAAAGTTTTGTAAGAATCCTTTACCTTTTCAATGCCATTTGAAGTTTGATTTTATAATATATTGTTGAATTTCTATTGTTTAGCTTAATTTTGATTGTTGAATTACAATGTTGATGATTAGATTGATGATTTCTTTTGCTATGCATTTCAATTTCGCCATGATTAGTGAGTAATTGATTTGCTAGGGAATGTGGTGAAGCATGTTTTGGTGATAATCTAATGCTTATTTGGGCTTTTGATTGAATTGTTGATGTGATTAAATTGATTAATGAAACTTGTGCATGTTCTTGGTATGAAATGGAGTAGCTAACCTTTAGGATAATGCTAGATTGCATAATAGTCTTCAATGACACGAACAATTGATTTGAGTGCTATTATTATCGTTTGATCTCGATTTGTGATTTCCTATTGGAGTCATTTGTAGAGAAATATAGCTTGACCCTAGGAATAGCCTATTGAGTGACTATGATTGCTTGTTCCATTTTCCCTCACATTTCTTTGTTAATTGAATCCTCCTGAATTAGCAAGATTGTTAGCAATGCATGTGGATCCTAAGTTCCCTAGTGTTTTGATATTGAATTCTATTTTATTTTGCTTGATTGATTTGATTCTATTCTTATAGACCAACCTACGCCCTTAGCCTTCTAAATAGCTTAGCATCAACCTTAGCACTCCCTCTTTCCCTTGGTATTCGACCTAGACTTACCCTATACCTTGGGTTGGTTTATCCTAATACATATTGTTTTGGCCGGTAAATCTAGTCCCCAACGACCTAGGTTTACCATTAGTCACAAAGACACACAGCGAGAGACTATAAAAAAAATCAAAACAATTCAACTTTAATAGTTAACTAAACGAAACTAAAGTCAAACAAAAGTAAAGCAAAGTCAACCTACAACTTGGAACCATTGTAGGCCCTGCTTCAAACCAAACCAATTTAAAAACCATTGAGTTACTCTTACAAGCATAATATAATAAAAAAAATTAAAGCAATAAATCACATCATAAACTTATGGAAACTAAGAATTATTCGCTCTTCACTCTTGCCCATCATAAATATGCTTCATCGCCTGCAAAGCTCGTCTCCACTTGTCCCCACTACTCCCCATTTGAAATGGGTCATCATAGGGACAAAGTTAAGATAAGGCCAAACAAACTTACAAACGCACAATCAGCAATGCTGAGTACATAAGTGTAAATAAAACACACTAACATACTTTATCTATGATCACCATCACACAACTAACCTTGTTTCCCCTCTTTACAAGAATACACCATACAACATTGCCCTAAATTTTTTTAAAAAAAACCTATTCATTTAGAATTGATTATGCATTGAACGGGTTTCCCCCTTAACTTGCCCCAATGAAGGGGTACTATAACGGTAGCTAACCGTGCCAGTGAAAAAAAAAACACTTGTAAGTGGTGAAATTCCTGCGCATAATAATAAAATGATATATACAACATTATGTACTCCCAGTAGAAATTATGGTTAAATATAAAACCCCATAACTCCCCCCATATGTTCATACTCAAGGTATATACGTTCCAAGAGTTTTGATGCGTAATCTCGTTCACTTAACGTTATTTACATATTATTAGACTTGGTGATAACTCTAAAACCAGAACACAATCAATGAATCAATCATTATAATTATTCAAACAATTAAGCATACCAATATAATCTTGAATAATTAGTGACCATATAATATTTAATGTTGAACTCATTCTCATTTACTTAGGTGTTAGAGACACCTTAAATGCGTAATGCGCCAAAATTCCTATCCCTCGGTGTTAGAAACATCTTAAGTGCACTTAGGCACCAATATATAATTCATTCCTCATGAGCATAGACACTTAAATAGCTCTTTCCTCATGCTTAAAGCATCTATAAAAATTATATGAACTTTAATAAAATTCCTTTTCATTATTTCAACCAAAATTTAACATTTAGTTTAATTAAACACGCTCTCAATCATGCCAATAATAAAAGTGTGGTCATATACAACATGCCAAATTAATTGTTTTCGCTCACTAATCCATTAATAATCAATGCTTCATAATTCAATCACCAACATCAACCAAATAATAAATTCCAATCAAAATCTATCATGATACTATTTGGAATCAATTATTCAAAGCCTATCATGTTCCTACATCACCAAATAAATACAAAGTACGCGAACGTACCTTTTATACGATCTTTAAATCGCCACGACTATATGAAATCACTCACTTGGTAGTCACCTACAATCCAAATTTATAGAGAGACATTAAAATCTACTCCACACAAATTTCCTGCAATATATACCCTCTTTAAATCACTCATAATTTATTTAAAACAAGCTGAAAATTAATTTAAAACCCCTTTCTTTAATCTAAATTAATAGGTAGTAAAAAATTCCTTCAAGAAACTTAATTATGGCTTACTATCAAAATTTTCGGCTTTATTAAATCATAAAAACTTCCTGTAAATGAGTTTCAAAACCACCAAATCAAAGATTTAATCCACCAAAAATCAAATTCCTTTGGGAAATTCTCTTTGGTAACACTGTCATTTCTACTTTTTTAAGTGGTAAACTGTGAAAAAACTTATTATCATTTGTAAATCTGAACTATTGATTACCAAAGAGAATGGCTATTTTATATATAATTCACTAACCATGGTTAATATTAACCCAAATCCCAAATAAAAAAAAAAAAATCAAACCCCGTACCACCTTACCTAGCCACCAGCGACAGCAACACCACTGCCGGTGGCTAGGCGCCCAACCCCCGGCCGGCGACGTCTGGAATCCCCCATGCCCGACGCCCAACCTCCCCCACTACCGACGCCCAACCTCCCCGTCCCCCACCTCCTCTCTTTTCCTTTACCTCGACCCCCCCATTTCCCCCACCCGAAAACCCTTAAACCCACCCCAAACCACCAAGAAAACCACTCCTCCTCCCCGAAAAACCTCCTCCCCTGTAAGCCGACCACGGAAACCCTAAATCCCACCCAAAACCATCGGAAAACCCAACCTGTTTTCTGGGTTTGGTTTCGAACCCCAAAACGGGTTTGGGTATTTTCTGGTGTTTTTGGGTGGGTTTAAGGGTTTTCGGCCGGCAAATAGGAGAGATAGGGTGTCGCCGGCCGTAGGGGAGGTTGGGCGTCCGCCGACTGAGCTTGGAGCGCCTGGCCGCCGGCGAAGGAGGGTTTTGGTTTTAATTCTGGGTGGTGGTTGATGATGACGGTTCAGGGGGAGAAGGAGGTTGCGATCTGGGTGGTGGTTGTTGATGACGGTTTAGGGCGAGGGGGAGGCCGGCGAGTCAGCGGAAGTGGGGCTGGCGCCACCGTGCCGGCGTGGGTAGGGGCGGGAATGGTGTCTGGTTGGTGGGGTTGATTTTTTTTTTGTTTTAATTTTTTTTTAATAAGTAAAATAATAATAATAATAAAATAAATTAAAAAAATAACTAACTATAGTTAAATATTTAACTATACTTTATCACTAATGTTATGGTTAGTTAATATAAAAAGTTTGAGTTTACCAAAGATAATAAAAAATTATGCAATTCACCATTGAGAAAATTAAATATTATAGTGTTACCAAAGAGAATTTCCCAATTCCTTTATATGCAATAATTTAGAAACCTAGGGTTTTCAATTTGAGGCTTTTTAATTAAAAGTCAAATATGAAAATTTATTTAGAATATACCTATAGTCAAACATCATGAAAATCATCACAAAACTCATAATTAATAATTAGATTAAGGATAAAAGCAAAAGAATTAAAAGTAATATTTTTTTTCAGAAAACCGCAAGCAGCAACAACCACCACGACACGCGGCAGGGCTGCTACCACGCCCGCCGGCGTTGCCGCGGCTACTAACATGTGCGCTGGTGGTTGCTGTTGTTGGCTAGTTGTGCATCGTGGTGGTGCCAGCCGTGTTACAAAAAAGTAGAAGCGGGATTAAAAAAAAAAATAAGAGAGAAGGGAGAGAAAATTACCTTTGGTGTTCTCCACTCTCATGTGTTGAATATTATACCCCTTTTCCTCTAGAAACCCTCCTATACCTATATTCCCTTTCCTAATCAAACTTGTTTTTTACTTTGACTTTTAAAAAATTCCTTTTATAAAATATTTTCGAACTTATTAAAATAAATAATTAAAATTCCACAAATAATTTATTTTGAATTATTTAAATACTTTACAAAATACTTATTTAAATTAATATACGCATAAAATTCCTATCTCTCGGTGTTAGAAACATCTTAAGTGCACGTACGCACCAATATATAATTCATTCCTCATGTGCATGACTCTTAAATAGCTCTTTCCTCATGCTTAAAGCATCTATAAAAATTATATGAACCTTAATAAAATTCCTTTTCATTATTTCAACCCAAATTAAACATTTAGTTTAATTAAACATGCTCTCTATCATGCCAATAATAAAAGTGTGATTCATATACAACATGTCAAATTAATTGTTTTCACTCACTAATCCATTACAAATAATCCATGCTTCATAATTCAATCACCAACATCAACCAAATAATAAATTCCAATCAAAATCTATCATGATACTATTTGGAATCAATTATTCAAAGACTATCATGCTCCTAAATCACCAAATAAATACAAAGTACGCGAACGTACCTTTAATACGATCTTTAAATCGCCACGACTATATGAAATCACTCACTTGGTAGTCACCTACTATCAAAATTTACAGAGAGACATTAAAATCTACTCCACACAAATTTCCAGCAATATATACTCTCTACCCCCATTAAAACAAAAAAAAGGGAAAAAAACACAAAATTCTACCGCATTCTACCCCCATTAAAGAAAACGAGTTATATAAGAGTTATGCAAGTAATTGAGTAGTGCGTGGGATGTAATTATTCCTGAGACTGATGTTCAATCTAGTCGACCAGTGAACTTCATGAAGGATAGGATACATTTGTTACAGATAATGTCTTTGTTGCTGGTGAGATTTTGATGGTCTAGTATACTGCAGGCGGGTTGTTTTACGTTTGCGTTTATATAACAGAGAATGAGGAAAGGCTTCCAAATGCAGGTTCCTAATAGAAATAAAAATCGTTCTCGTTATATTTATCTCTTATTTCCGAATAGTGTTTGTTGAGGGGGAAATTTTTATTATCTTTTTTGTATTTGAAATAATAATATTGTTTGATGTTTTGAAATATAGTGGTTGTATGGTACCCTAACATTTAATCCCCTTGTTGTCGAGGTTGGAGACATTGCATGGTTGAGCTTTGATAAAATGATTTGCAATGGAGGTGTGTGTTGGTGTGGAAAGGTAGCTGTAGACACCTAAAAATGTCTCCCCAAAACCAAACCCGATGATGAACAACATTTCACCGCCATTATTGGTCGGGTTGAGTATTTAATCTTGGAGTGCTTAAATCCATATTTCCATTTCATAAACCAACCCAATTCCTAGCCCATTTCCCCAAAACATAACTTATTTTCCTCTTTTCGTGCCTTTAAACCCAAAATAATTCATTTCGTGTCCTTTAAAATCATTCATTTCGTGTCCTTTTTATAAAAACGTTTAATCCAATTTATTTTGGTCCATAATCTGGGTCCAATGATTATATTTGGATGGGGATTGAAAAGAGCTTTCCAAAGATATATTATAAGCCCAAATCCGAGTTATAACGAATAAGTTATGGCCAAAATATTAAACTGAGCCCAAACCGAACCTAAGCCCACCTTACCTACGACCCAATGATCATGTGGAGGGTCCAAATGATTTAATCCAATTCCTAAACCAATTAGGATTAATTTGGAAGCTTCTATAAGTTTCTAAAATATCTTAATCATCCTTTTTGAAAAGATAAGATTAAATAGTTTGAAATTGAATAAAACTCCTTTTTTTTAAAATCCTATTTATATCCGAATTGAAAGACGTTCAAAGATAGAGAGATATTATTTTTGTGCTTCATATTTTTTATCCAAATTTTATATGGTTGGATATCCCTTGAAATTATCTTTCCAATGATATATTATAATATCAATTCCGAGCTATAACGGAAAAGATATGAATTAAATGTCAAACTCTATCCAAAACTGATACCGTCCCACTATTTCGGACATATCTTTACTTCTACAAAATATTTTAACCTGATTATAATTGGGTTAGAAAGTAGACTTCAAGAGCTTTCCAACGATATCTTATTTATCTTATTCCGATTTCTTGATCAAAAGATATGATAAAAACAAAAACCGCAAAACCTGCTGTCTATCGCAAGAGTTTTAATCTGATTCGAACTCGATCTTTTCTTGATTCTTCGACCCTCTTTTTTCCCTATAAATAGAGGTCATATCACCCCTTTTTGATTCATCAACAAGCTTGATCACAAAATAATTCTCTTCTCCCTCTTTAGCCTAAATACTAGCCATCCTATTTTCTAAAAATACTTCCCCTAATTAAGCACTCCAAAGAGTTCATACAATACCCAAAGTTCTATACTTAAACCAAGGCGTGAAAGGTATAATTGACTGAGGGTTTGGACCAAATCAACTCTACTTTAATTTAATTTTCAATTTGATTTATATTTTTATTGTAGTTACTAACAATTTATTCATGATGTAGCAATTTAAAGGAACGTGCGGGATGTGAGTAATTAATTAATTTAATTACTCTTTTTTTTTTTTTTTTTTAATATTGCTAGCATCATGATTAGGTTATTTTATTATTTGATTTGATTAACAATTTTTTGTTAAATTACTTCCAATATTAATGTTTATTCTATTATTATTATGATCACCATATTGCATCTTTAAAGGGAATATGTAATTGAAAATCACGCCTAATAAGATAATTTGGACAACCGGTTTAGGTTCCTTTTTAATCTTCTTGTTTAATCAAGTGATCACTAATATTTTAGAATTATGTTTTGCATTAATATTCAACCAATTTAGCTTAATAATAGTTTGGAGCAAATCAAATATTTTGTTTGTATGCCTTTGAGATCGCAGTAATCACTTTTTACTATAAGAATCGAGTAGAGGCCAATACGGGCGAATGTGACTCCATGACTCACTTCGTACCATCATCCCCGATCCTCCTTTCGTGGTTCCGAACCATATGGAGTTAGTAATCTTATGGATTATGAATGGGGTGTAACCTTCACGTGTCAATCGTTGTTGCCTTCGTTGTCCCTTAATCGTGGTTGCCTTAAATGATCCGTGAACGGTTTATAAGTTCCTTAAAAACTTGTTGGCGACTCCCTACTTTCCTTTCCCCTAATCGTTTTATGTCAATTCCCACTTCCTATGAGTACCAAGCATATTCACAACATGCTTTTAACGTAGGCGCACTTCAACCGACGCCTACAGTAGCCCTTGTGTACCTTCTTATAAATAGAATGAAATTGTTTCTATTTCTTGGAAGGAAAAAACCCCTATATTACGCGCCTTATTAATACTATGAAAGTGATGTATGAGACGAACGGTGTGGGTTAGGCCCATTGAAACGTATTTATCGTTTTACTTGTTTTACCATATTAAGATATTTTTAAAGTTCATTGGTGATACGAATTATAATTAGTGAAAGTCCATTAAACGAGTACGTTATTCAATTGATAAGCAACAAACACTAAAATTGAATGTTATACAACCATGATTTTTGGAATGTGTTATTGACACACTAAATTAAACTGATAAGCATTAGTGGAAATACTTGTTCACAGACTAAAATTCAATGTCCAACCATGATTTTGCGGAATGTCCTATTCACACACATGCAAACACTATTTGCTCCAATTTTTCCCCACAAGAACCACTCATGGTTCGCTATAAATTCCCACATTTCTGTTTGTTTTTGCATTACAACACACTTACTTTTCCTTATTTTATCATAGCATTCTTTTTCTTTTCTTTAACTCACCATAACTTATGTTCACAAAAAATGGAGTATGTAGCTCTTCTATGGACTATATTACATTGACTCGGGTACGAGTATCCCATATTGGTACGGATCTGAGTGTACGATATGACAATTTTTAAAAATTTAGGACACGGGGACACCGTCTTAACTTTGTAATCGGGTACGGATACGGTAAAAAAAAATTTAAGAAAAAAATCGGATATTAAGTGCAAAAAATTGTACATATTCATGAAAATTGATTACATCAATAATAAACACACAACAAAAGAAGTTTTTGAATAAAAACTCAACATCCCAAACAATACAGACTACATAAGAAAAGACCAAATGTACGGAACAATAAAAATATCAAAAGATGTTCTTCAATTCTTAACTTCTTAGAGTTTTAAACTTTCAAAATTCCTTCAGCAGCTCTAGGATGACTAAAAAAACACTTCTTCTCAAAGGTCAGTAAATGATATAGCTTCAAATTCTAGTTTATTGAGGGAAAGATCAGCAACTTCTAACAAGCTATCTCTATCAATATGTGCTCCAATTCCTCTTACAACAAGAAAAAGAAGGAGGTTGTGGGAGCAACTTGAATGCAAGGCTTTGCAACATTGGAGCACCTGAGCCATAATTGGAACACCATGACATGGGATCTTCATATGCCCTTCCTGCCATGACATATAACACCCGACCCCAAACAAATTCGGGAAGGGCCTATTGTCACGAAATGCTCATCGAGGGCCAACAACTGTCCTCACAGACCAACACAATCCTTCCGGCGCATTTTGTCCTCACTCATGTGCACCCCGGGAAAACTTCCTAGGAGGTCAACCATCCCACGAAAACTCCCAACCAAGCACGCTTAATTATGGAGTATCTTAGCATATGGGCTTAGTAAAAGGTAGATGCATCTTATTGGTATGATTAGTATTATAAACTCTTTTAAAGCAATCATGAGGGGTATTACAAAAATCCCTCACTTAAAATCGGCAATACCCTCGTTTCGCCTAGAAAAATAGGGACTCTAGTATTACGCCTAACGGAAACTGGGTAATCAAAGTGTTACATCCAGTCTTGTTACGGCCATATGACCCCAGAATTCTCCTCCGCTAGACGACTGACATAAGATTAATTATCTATGGTCAGCAAGCGGTTGCAGGTTTGCTCTGATACCATTTGTACTGTAACACCCTGACCCCAAACAAATTAGGGAGGGGCCTATTGTCACGAAATGCGCATAAAGGGCCACCCATCCCAAGACTACTCCCAACCAAGCACGCTTAATTATGTAGTATCTTATCATATGAGCTCTCTAAAAGGAATATGCATCTTGTTGGTAGGAGTAGTATTTTAAACTCCTCTAAAAAAATCATGAGGGAACTACATGACATGAGGTTCATTAAAGAACCCTATATCCCTAGAATAAGCTCCGTATTCAAGAAAGATTTTTCAAGCATCATCAACATTTGGGAAAAGCCTATGTAAACATGTATTTCCATCTCTTAAAACCTCTTTATCTTCATGAGGAGGTACCCTTGGAATGTTGCCTCCCCCTTGAATCCATTCATGAGGGTAATATTTAGGAACTGAAGAATGTGCCAAGAAATGTAAGGGGTATGGCTTGGTTCTACCTACACTTAATGACTTTTTGAATAACATCATAAAACGGCACTACTACATTTTTGACCTATTGCAACCCCCCAAATTCATTGCATTAGGCGTTAAAATTCGTGGCATTAGGCCTAATGCAACGACCATGTACCGTGGCATCTGCTAGCGTTGAAATAGGTCTAATGCAACGGCATAGGACACCCAATGCCACAACATCAATGATCCGTTGCGGTAGATCAATATCTGATGCAACAGCAACATTACCGCCGTGACATTAGCTATAACACCTAATGCCACGGTTTTATATACCTAATGTTACGGTGCATACACCCTAATGCCACGGTTCCCTATATCTAATAATAATAATAATAATAATAATAATAATAATAATAATAATAATAATAATAATAATAATAATAATCAGAATTTTCAAAAAAAAAAAAAATTAGAATTGTATTAATATAAATTAAAAGTTTATACATTGTTATCTATAAGGAAAATTACAAAATTAAATTATCACTAGTTAAATTAAGAACAAAACAATTAAAAGTTAAAACTAAATAATATTGATCCCCAAACAATACATTAAGCAATTCTTTGGGCCGCATCATTATTTCTTTCTCCCGCTTCTCCAATTTCTCAAGTGAGGTAATTCGGGAAGCATCTTCTTCAGTTTAAGTATCCACCTCTAGCAGTGTTTACACACATCCAATGGATCTAAATCCCCTAATAAATAAAACATGCATACAAATCAAAATGGGATTATAGAAGAATTGAGCACTAAAAAAAATATGAAAGGAACTTGAGGTGCCATGGAATAAACACATCTCTCACCAGAAGTAGAGCTCAGGTTACACGAGGAGTCAAAAATAACCTGTCAACCCTAGTGCACACTACTAATGATATAGACTCAGGGTCATAATACTTGATATATTTTTTCGGCAACTCTTCTCAGTATTAGAGCCCAAATTATGAGCATTACTTAGCTTGTCTCAACTAAAAGCATTATATGAAAGATATTGTAACTGATAAACAGCCGGGACACAGTCCAAGTCAGGTTAAGATAATTGTTGTTTCAACATCACAAAAATTCACAGAAATGTACCATAACACCAATAGCCTACATTCAAAAGAATTATCGAGCATGAAACAAGTCACAAGTCCAATATAACCAGATCTGTTCAATACAATTTCTATAACTTTTCTTTATTATACCCTCAGTTTTAAGGGTAGGAAGAATAAACCTTTGAGACTCGATAATGGGAGGGTGGGATGTAATTAGCTCACTAACCATTTTATTATTTCTTGAGCCAATATCATATTCTCTTCTCTTACTATGTGCTCCACCCAAAATACATAATCATATTCTTTCAAGTATCGCTAATTTAAAGACACTCTAAATGGATGTGGTCTAATAAAAACATTAAAGTTCATTAATAGGCACAAATGTTTAGAAAAATGGATCATATTATTTGGTGGTTGTTTGCAAAGGTTCATGCCATAGAAGTTGTTGATGTGCTTATTACACCTACATCATCTTAAATTTATGTCAGTGCTTATTGTTAAAAACTAATTAGCTCATGAATAATAAATGAAAGATATATACCCGTTAAAGAAGTTAAAAAACCAGTGCAGTCAATTCCCGCTTCATGCATATCCTTAAAAAGCTTCTCTACAGCCTCTCTGTTTAATAAGAAGCAGAATAGCAAATACTTTAATCTTTTGTTGTTTAAGTTAGATTTTTAAAACACGAGGATGATTAGACATTCAAGGAATGAAAGTGTAGACATTACTAGTTACTATATGCTAGCTAACACCTAAACCATATGGACATAACCAGAATGCCATATAAAGGGAATTGAGAAAATTCAAAGCTCATGACTAAAATATATTTGGATATCCACGAGACTAATGTCTTTACAGTAACCCAGTTCTCCTTTTTTGTATTATTTTCAATGTTTCATGTTCCATCTACTTATTCATGCCTCTTTAACCCAAAACTCCATTCATGTGGCAGTTCATTGTTCAAAATTCAAGTGCATAAAATTTCACATTTAATATTTTTTCTCAGCTTTCCAAAAGCATAAAACTTCACAAGTAGTAGCAGAGTGGTAGCAGCTGTAGCTGCAGCTGCAGCCTTGCCAGGGCAACAATAGCCTCTATAGGGCAGTAGCAGCTGCAACCTTTTAAAGCCAACTGTGTAGTAGTAGCTGCAACCTTGCCAGGCAGCCGCAGCAGCAGCCTCGACACGGCAGCAGTAGTTGCAAACTTAATTTCGCCACGGATCCGAAAGGATTTTGTTAAGCATATCAAATTACATGCAAGAAATATACCAAAACATAATAGACACGTGTCGAACTTGCTTCTAAGCGAGTACAAACCAGCAACATTACACCTGATGGGTACCGGACATATAAGTATATGATACAAAGTAATAAAAGGGAACTAGGATTAAAAATTTATCCTACACCTAAATCACATGCCTATGCGAATTTAATTCAAGTAAAGTCTAAACTCCAAAAAATGCTAATAATTACTCATTCTTCCAAGTCTAATAATTGAATTAAAGTAAAGTCTAAACTCCAATGACATAATTGCACTACCAATATTGTGCAACCAATCACAAAATCAACAAAGATAATTTGACACTAACCCATTAATTAATATTCAAAGCACTTGAGCTTCAACTGCACGCACAAAAGGCAAACAGGGGGGTTTAAAACAAGTTAATATAATATACTTCAGGTTCAAAACTTTAAAAAATAAAAAAATACTCTCCTTTCTATTAACTGTATCTCCATTGCTGCATTGTAAATCCTATTTCATGCCTTCATCTACTCTCACTTTTGGGTAAAATACACCATAGTGATAGAGTAAGCCTACCTGAGAAAAGCATACAATTAAACTACATATAGTATATGAATTGATATAACAACAAAGTAAAGAAAGAACATGTTGTGTGCAATAGACAAAGATAGACGGACCCTAGTGATGGATATACAAGCAATTCCTATTCTTCTTTAATTCAACCAAGTCACATACTCACAATAATAAATATATAGCCAATATAATAACCTTCTTCCTCCTAAATTTTGTCCACCCTACTCTTTTCTTCATGTAATTAAAATGTAACACAAATAGTTAATATGTTATGAGGAATATTAACCCTATAATTATCTGAAATTATTCTCTCAAAAAAGCCAATATAAGAACAGTTCACATACATTTATTGTTAGTCATTACTAATCCAAGATTCTCAAACCCATATGCTAATGAAGCAACAATAGATTCATTTCTAAATATAACCAATTTTAAGATCTAAATCCTATGTACAGAGCCTAATTGTTTCATAATAAAATAACCAAAACAAACTTATATTAGAGCCGCATACGAATTCCCCTAAAAAAACAAGCAAATTACATACAAAGAATGGCAGAATCTATTGCATCATGGGTTTCAGTATGACATGGTCGTACGGCCAATGAACCAACTATATTTGCATTTACACACCACAAAAGGCAAGACCATCAGATCAAATTAAAACTTTTGCATCTAAATTAAGTAATTTGAGTAGTTTTATATAATCTATAAACACCAAAGTAAAGGTTTAAATTTTTAATCAAATAATACAATTCAATTTTGTCAAACAACCAGCAAACATTTCATTGCTCTTATATCAAATAATCTACCAAATATAGTTTCATTTCAATAGACAATTTGAAATCAAGAAAATCTACATACATAAATTGCAATTAAAAGAACCGAAAGTGGAATTGGAAATTTAGGAAAAATAAAAATACCAATCTAGCCCTTAGCAGTGCTGCAGATGCGGCAGCATTGGTGGCATCCACTTGTGGTGGTGCGGTGGTCTGCGCGAAGTATATTGGATCTCCGAGTGTTGCTGATAGTGGTAATTCTTCTAGTTTTCAAAAGCTCCACAACAACTCGAGTAAATGTGAAACATAGCAAGGAAATTATATCACCATAAATTCAAAGCAATTAAGATTCAAAAATAGTTTGTTAATCAACCAAAGAACCCTAAATTATCTCTATTGACAATAAAATCAAAGATAGTGAAATCCTAGATTGTTAAATTGTTATTCGATGATTATTAAAAAAAATACGCAACTCAACTCAACTTTAGTGGAGGAAAGAAAGCTCAGAGTGCGTGTCAATGGAATACTCGAAGTATGTCGCTTTAATGGAGCTGAGGAGAAAGAAAGAAAGTCAGAGTGAAGGGGAGACAGAAAAAGAGTGGGAGAAAAAATTAGGTACTTGTATTTAACTTTATTGTGTGGATAAGGACTACTGCCGTTGCATCAGCCTTCCAAACCGTTGTATTAGCACACCTAATGCAACGGCTTCTTAATGTCGTCGCATTAGCCCCCCTTTTTCATATATAAAGTATAAGCCGTTGTATATAGCTTATCTAATGCAATGGTGATAAAAGGGTCGTTTTATTAACTCTCTTTTTACCGTCGCATTTGATAAAAAATGTAGTAGTGTGGAGACAATCTTGTGAGATAATCGGCATCATCATTATCGAAAATAACTTTTTTCACCTGTTCGATCATCGTATCCCTCATGTCACACACTAAGTGTAAGACACATGAGTCTGTATCAGCAACCCTCAAGAAGTTCATCATGGGTAGTGTAAATTCAAGAAAATAATCAAGTTTATCCCACCATCCATCACTCACCAATCACTACTACAAAAATCCTCAAAGAGACCGTAAATAAGAGATCGTTTTAGTAGATAACTGGTCTCTTTGTTTCAAGAGACCCAATATTACAAAAAACGGGTCTCTTTTGTATTGTCTTAAGAAGTGAATATTAAACGGTGACCTTTTAATATAGATAACAGGTCTCTCTTGATTTTTTTTAATTTTAAATTTAAAAGGGAGAGACCTGCGTTAGTACATAACAGGTCTCTCTTAAATTTTTTTTTTTTATTTTAAAATTTAAAAGGAGAGACCTGCGTTAGTACATAATCGCTTTCTCATTATTTTATATAAAAAAAATTGAAAAACTTATTAGGAGAGACCCGTGACAACTTAACCGGTCTCCCTAATCTACAAATAATATAAAAAGGAAATGAAACCCTAATAATTCACAAACCTACCTTCATCCGCCGCTCCTACTGCTTCTCCTTCTCTCCCTCCTCTTTCTCTCTCCAACTGCTTCTCCTTCTCTTCCAATAAATGAATTCACTACCACCACCATGATCTACTTCCTCCTAATCTATCTCCTCACCCGATTTATATCCGACCAAGTCGAGTGAAAATAATGACCCGCATCCACCTTGCTTTATCAAATCCGCCATAACAAGATTGTCACTTTAGAGAAGACGACATCGGAAGTGAGTCAAGCAAAAAATCAACCTTTGGCAAGTTAATTCGCTACAACAGAAGAAATCAAATTATTGTAATAAGAGAGACAAAAATGGGAATTCTAAGTGTAATAACTGGTCAAAAAAATAACTCCATCGTCAACAACAACATCAGCCAATCAATATTGATTCCTGCTCCTCTTTGATAAAGGAATAAACGTGTCATCAATTATCTATCCCTAGATAAAATACAATTTATACAACCTAAACCAACCTAATACGAGTATAAGGCAAGTCGAGGGTCGAAGCCAAAGGAGTGAGTCGGTATTAACTATAGCCTAAGTCAAGCTACTTCGAAGCTTGTAGTGAGAAAATGGTTGGTACTATGGTAACAAAGCTATATTGATCAAGTAATTCAAGAAACTAAACACTAGGGATGTAGGTTCAACATGCAAGTTCAATAATCATGCTAATTGATAGTTTATTCAATTGATTCAAGCATTGCAAAGGACAAACAATAGTAGCAATCAAAAGAATCCAAAAGCTATTTACTATAAGACAAGCTAGGGGTCACTATGAATGGCTAATCAAGGAAAATCACAATCAAACTCAATAAATTAAAGCAATTCTCAAATTGATGGTTCATGTCATTAAGAATTGCAATACAATCTAGATTAATCTTATAGGTCGATCACTCCTAATCTAATTAATCACATGCAAAACTACGTCAACCAATTTAATTGCAACAATTCAATCAATCAATGATCATCAACTAGCACAAATAATCAATCAAGCATGCTTTCCCTTCTCCCTAGCAACTAATCTACTCACTAATCATGGTATAACTCAAGAACAAATCACTAGAAATTGCATTGATCATCATTCTAAATCAAAATCAAGAGAAAAAAATATCACAACTACAATACCAAATTCAAATCCAAGGAAATCAAATAATCAAACATGAAAATAAGACAAACAAGCAAAGAGATGAACTAAAAGAAGAGATTCTCACTAATATTAATGATTGAAGAAGAAGAAATCCAAACACAATTGAACCAATGTTGAAATACCAATCTAATTCCAAGAACTTCTTTCTAACTTCTCTCTCTAAAACTAAGCTAATGAAAATTATCTAAAAGTTAGTTTTCAAAAAGGAATTACAAGTGTAAATATAAGCAAAGAAGGAAAACAGGTTCCTCGCGCCCTCTCAAAGAAATCACGCGCCCGCGGGGAAATGGGTACGAAACCCATAACAAACCCCGCGGGCTGTCTAGGCCACACCCGCGCCCGCGGGGAGCCCTCGGGGCAACCGCGGGGAGTTCCTGGTCGATTTTGGCAAATTTGGTGCAACATAACCCGCGCCCGTGCCTTTAGGATCCGCGCCCGCGGCAAAATGGCAAAAGATGATGCCCTCTCCAAGCCCACTCCAAGCCCTCTCTGAGCAGATTGCTTCCTCCTTGCTTAGTCAATATAGCTCATCTTGATCCCTTTGCAAAGACAACTCTTAGGTACCTACAAGAGCAAACAAAGAAAAGGAATAAAAGGGAAAAAGGGCCAAATAAAGGAAAACACAAAGAAAACACGAAAAACACAAAGAAAGAAGGAAAGAGAGGAACTAAAGGAAAAAGGACAAAAAATAAGAGAAGAAGCATGAAAAAGGGATGAAATCATCCTAAAAGACTACCCTATGAGTGCCATAAATGACACTCATCACTCTTTAACCCCATCAAATTAAAGCCGAATGTGCTCAAGGTATTTTCGGATCTTATTCTTCATCTTTTTCTTGATTTGGGTTTTTAATTTGAGTAATAAATTTCAATTTTATATTTATTTATTACGAATATCAATTGTTTATATGGGTGAGTAATTTTGCGTTTTTTTCTGGGATTATTTTGGTAGAGGCAACTGTTATATGGGTGAGTAATATATTTTTTTTTTTCTGGGTTTATATGGGTGAGTAATTTTGCGTTTTTTTTTCTGAGTGAGTAATTGTTTATATGGCTGCAATTGCTTCTGTTACCATTGTATGTGTTTAAATTCATAATTGTCTTCATTTTTTAATTTGTTGTTTAATTTGTTATTTTAGTGGAATTCTCAAGTTTTTGTATGTTGTTAGTTTCATGAAGTTAAGTTAGTGGGTGAATTATATTATGTATACTTGAAAACCTAGAAGCATTGCAACAAATTTTAAACCCAGAAGCATTGCAACAAATTTTAAAGAGAGTTGAACCCGATTTTTTTTTAATTTGTTTAGTGTTCATCGTTTTAATGGTAAGTTGTTTTGTGGTATGTTCTCAATCTTAATTATTATTGATTAATTATGTGGTTTTTGCTTTGACAGATATGCTGCTTTCACAAAAAAAAAAAAAAAAAAAAAAAAAAAATCTTGAGACGAAGAAGTTTGAGTACTTAAGATTAGCTACATTTTATATGTTAATGTAATTATTTTTGTACTGATTACAATAATTTATATACGAATTTGGAGTACATTATTTTCAAGTTTTCTGCATTTGATACAAGGAATTTTTCCAACAATTTTATACATTGTAATTTAAATTTTAAAAATCAAATTAAATTTTTTAAATTTTTTTTATTTAAAATGAGACCAAAGAGACCCGTTATACCTAAAAAGCGGTCTCAACTTCCTCTAACAAAGACTGCCTAATTTAGATAGGCGGTCTTAGTTTTTAGAAAAGAGAGACCGCTTTTCTCATAAAGGCAGTCTCAACTTTCTCAAAATTGAGACCGCTTATCTTCAAGAGGTGGTCTCAGCTTTCCCATTCTAGAGACCACCTCTAACAAAACAGTCTCTTTGTCAAAGAGATCGCTGTGCTAGAGATCGCCTCTAAGGCAATCTCTTTGGCTAATTCAAACGGGTCTCTTTGGCCAAATTTGTAGAAGTGAATAAATCCTTAAACTCCCTCGCCTTAAGTTCAACAGCACCCTTCCCATTAACCTTATATTTCTTCCAGTCAAGATCTATCACAGTTTTTTCAAGAACATCGCTTACAATTCTTAGCCTAGTTGTCATCACTATCTTAGACCCAAACCTAGTTTCAACAACCTTAAAGAGTCTTAAAATCAAAATAACGTTCAAAAATTGTTTTGAACAAACCATGATTTTGAATAATATAATTAATTTCATCAACTTGCTTCACTAAATCTGAAATCCATTTACACTCTTTGTAATAGTCAACTTTCTCACTAGGTTCACATATAGATTTCAAAACCAAGTTTACGCAATAAACAACACAAGGTGTCCAAAAATTGTAGGATTTTTTTTTTAATTGCACGACCATCTGCTTTATAATTTGCAGCATTATTAGTTACAATCTAAACAATATTAAATGAACCTACATCTTCAATAATTTCAGAGAACAAACCTACCATATAGTCAGCGTCTTTTGTAAGGATTTCACTTGCATCAAAAGCTTTCAAAAAAATAGAGCCAGCATCTGAGGCAGCCATTATATTTATCAAAGGCTTTGATGTAAGATCTTGCCAACCGTTAGAGAAAATTGAAACTCCTTTCTTCACCTAACTGTCTCGAATTGGGTAAAGTAATTTTGCAACATGAGCTTTCAATTGAAATAGTAAAGTTGTTTTGAGTCTTCCATAAGTAGGAGGAAGAAACCCATGCAAGTGTCCATTGGCTAGCCTTTGACAAAATTTTCTGAAGTAAAGATTTCTTACAAAGTTGAAAGAGAGCATACCCGTATAAAACGTCATAGGACATTCTTTGTCATCTTCTTCCCTTTTTAACACATTAAAAGATAACTCCAATGCACCTTTTCTTTTCTTTGAATGAGCTAAATCCGAACCTTCATGAAGAGAGACGTAATCCTACTTTTGTTTGATGCTTAAATTACGAGACCTTTTCTTCTGTTCAGCTTCATCATTTTCCCTCTTAATCTCGCAATATATGTCGTCTATGATTGTACAAGGTGAAATACCTTGGTAGGAAATTTTAATCATACACTTTTTTACTTTAGAATAAGAACAACTTAGTTCTTCGTTGCAATACTTGCAACTCCTCTTCCCGTTACCACCTTCATCAGCTGACAATTTCAAAACTTTGACATCACTCCTTAGTGGTGTATCGTCAAACCCTTGATTCTTAGTTGGTCGAGGCATTAATGCTAGATACGATTATAAAATTATAAGAAAAAATTAAATTAATTAAGTCCTCAAGGAAAGTCGTGTCTAGATGGAGGATCCAGAGGTCCCATTATGAATAAAACGGAGGAGGAAATGGTAAACATAATTGAAGACGTAGTGAGTGTAAGGAGGGTGTTCCCATTGTAAGGGATCCTTCTCCTTAGATGCCCATGTCCCTTTAAAAGCCTAGGACATTACAATATAATTGTTACGGTGTATTAGGATTTGAATTCCTAACTATTTGGGAGACCTTGAATTAGAAATGATACTCTCATCACGCTTTTTTGTAAGAAACAAGTAGGAGTCGCCAATGAGTTTTAGGAAAACTCATAAACCTCGTTCATGCCTTTCTCCCAAGTAAAGTTCAAGGGATAATTAGCACGAATCGTAAGTTTACCATGCCCAAATTGGTCTACATAAACCAGAAATGAGTTCGGGAGCAAGGGTATCAATATAACATTCCTTTTAGAGGGGATTTGCTATCTTAGCCCTAGTACGACCTCTATTAGCTCTTCCTTTTTCACAATTTCATCACGAAACAATATATGCAACATGGTTCCTAAAAACTAAGTTAGATTATTTTATTTACAAGTTTCAATCCCGTAGGAATTATATTGCAAAAGTCGTTATTCTTATTTAATCAATATTCATGACAAGAACAAAATAAACAATATTCGCCTTGTCTTAAGTCATAAAACAACAATTAATTATCAAATTCTAGTCTTGATTAAAAAAAGAATACTATGTAAATTAATTAATTAGAAGTGTGTTTTAAGTGATCAAACAACACTATCTATTCAATTAAAGTTATTTAAAAAATAAAAGAAAAGTTATTTATATAAGTGCTCATCAGGAAACTAAGCTTTCTTCTTTTATGTTAAATCTCTGTTTAATGTGTTTATTAACTTTCTTTCTTCTTCGTACCTCCAAAGATTCAATGAATTCAATTAGGGTTGGAAAGTATTTTGGATGATAGAAGAAAATTAGTATGATAGTAAGAGAACTTGAGAGATTAGGGTTTTGAGAATGCTAGAATTTTTAATTCTGATTTTCCGGTCCTCATAATGCTGAACGAAGACTCCTATTTATAGGCGTAAGGATCTAGGTTTAGGGTTTTAAAGCCGCGCCGTCAGGTGGCGTGCGTAACACTCTGAGTTGCACTAGTTGCCGCGCGCATCTCAATGAGTCGTGCGCGCGCAACTTACTGAGTTGCGTTGGGATGCGATTTTCCTTATGCGAAAACGCGTTTTAAAAACTTTCATAACTTTTGATTGCAAAGTTGGAATTAGGAGTGTAGGATATCATTGGAAAGGTATGAATGTCTAATTTCTGATCCCGTTGAAATTAGGTTTAAATCTGTTATAGATCAAAAGATTTGACCGTTGTAGTGCAAGGGTGTCGGTTTTAGGGCTCGGTTTAGTGTTTTGATCATAACTTCTTCGTTTTAACTCGGATTTGGGTTTATAATATACCGTTGGAAATCTGTTTGAAAGGGCTATCTATATGTATAGGCCATGAATGGAAATGTGATGGTAGTTTTATCTTTTTGGCTCGGTTTTCAACAACGTAAGATCCATTGGATCGAATCATTGCATTTGCCTCATTTGGGTCCGTTATTAATCAAGTTTAAACATGTATGAGCACATTTTAGGCCTAATAAGTAATCGAAAAGGCTCTAAGATTACTTGGTCTCAAATATGAGTTTTAACGTAATTCATAATGCATTTCGTAGTCCATAAACACTTCAACTTTGATCTAACATGAAGAACGGAAATTTGTAACATCATTGCACTTACTTTTGGGATAAGAGGCCAAAAGTAGGTGTCTACAGCTATCCCCCACTTTGTTTGTGTGTTGAATAGACGATGATCAAAGTAGTCAAGGAAATTGTTGGGGTTTGGTGAGTCCGACTCACCGCGGAAACAAACCCAAAAACATGACCGCACTCGCAATAAATAAAACCATAAACATAATTAACCTAATGAAAATATTGAGATAATAATTATACCTTTGACGCGTGATTTTCCCGACCTTGATGGGCTCATACTTCGAAATCTAGCCTCGAAATTACGATGACCTCCAACGGAAGTCCACCCAAAACTCGAACGCCGACTAGGGTCCAATTCCTTGGAGTTAGCAAGGCCCGACCTTAAACCGAGTAATTGAGTTCAATGTTTTTCACAATGGTGGTGCCTTTTTTAACTCTTGTTCAAAGGTTTTCACAATGGTGATGCCTTTTTCAACTCTTACCCAAGTAGCTTTCCCAATACCCCAAGTTGGGTATTTATAGAGAAATGCAAGAGTGTGAAAAGCTCTCCCATCAATATGGAGAATTTGATTTTCCCATTTTTTTTAAAGCTAAAATAAAATTAATAATCAAACTAGTAATAAATCAACAAGTGGCAAGTTACAAGGAGGAGTAGGTGAGGACCATTTGGAGGGGGGGGGGGGGACCAAACTTGCCCCCACTCTTACTCCCATAACCGGTTACCTCTCCCCTTTTCCTTCCAATTAGATTCAACCACGTGGCAGCTCACTTGAGAACCCATGGCAACCTTATGGGCTGCCACGGTGCAGTTATGGTGCCTCGGCCTAGCTCACCTTGCACCTAAAAGTGCGGGCTGTTGGCTGCCTGGGTCTAGAAAGCCACACACCAAGTGTGTGGGCTGCTAGCTGTAGAATGCTAGCCTAGCCCCGCAAATGGTGCGGGCTACTAGTTGTACAATGCTAGCCTAGCCCCGCTAATGGTCCGGCCTGCTAGCATTTTCCACGCCCCTAGAACTCGGTTTTCCGATGCTAGGGGTGTTTTGGTCATTGTTGATTTATTGATATTTTCACATTTCATATTTTTATTCTTTTTTCGACTCGACTTTCGACGCTCGGTTTCGACACTCCAAGCTTGAATTTTCGATGTCTAAATATTAATTATTCGATCGACTTATTAATTAATTCCTAATTAATTCGTCACTTTGGCTCGTTAGTTGCTTGGGTGTGACCCGAAAGGTTCAGTCAAGATTAAGATCTATTATTAATTATGCATTAATATCACTGATCGGAAGTGGCCTCCACCCCGACATTTCGATCACTTGACCTTACTGAAAAATTAGCTTTGTAATAATTTTGAACCCCCTATCGGGATAATACACTTGTTCGAAGGACACGATTCCTTTCAATCTCCCACCTATCCTTCTGGACAAGTTTGCTTTTTAGTGTATAGCCCTTTTCCTATGTCATTTAATTCCTCTTCATGAACTATATGGTAATATTTATTTGTCATCCTTATTACGTTTAGAAGTGTTTCTCGGTTCTGAGTCCGACTGTCAATAAACAGATGATTTCTAAAATCCATCCGAGCACGACCATGCATTTTATAGTCTCGCTCTACAAGAGGCCTTGTAAACAACAAAGACATCTTTTCTATTTTAATAGGGGGACATTTCCAGTCTTGTAATGTAGCTTCTTTTACAGAAAGGACCTAGCCGCCTGAGTGATGTCGTTATAATCCCCTATTACGGCAGGCGTTTGACAATCATAAAAGCGGATTAGTACTCAAACAAGAATGGTCACAATACTTATGGTCGAGGAAAAAGGTTTCGATAGCAATAATGAGAAGTATACTTATGACGATTTTTAATCTCTTAAAGTATTCTCATAGGTCGATCTGGTATGGTTCTAAACCAATACTTGTGTAAATGATTTATGACGATCATGTCCTTGTATCACAAGAAACGGTGCTACAATAAACACTACACATTAATCTTAAATGGTCATTAATCGTCCATCGTTTAAATGACCTCGATTAGGGATAATTTTCAATTGTAATATTCAATGTTCACTTAATAAGTGTTTCCTTACCAAGACTGGTCTTGATACCCTATTTTGAATATTCCAAGAATTGAATGGACCCAATATTTAATTCTAAGCAACAATTAAATAGTCAACGGAGTGATTTAAATCGCATGAAAAATTTAATTACTCCAAAATGGAATAGTTTATCATAGTGCTTTACATTAAAATTGTCCAAAATTAATTAAAACACTAATATAAGGAAATCAAAGCCAATCTTCGATGTGCCTGATTCACATTGCCTCAACTTAATTGTTGTGCTTCACTTGAGGCAAAGGTTTAGTAAGTGGATCTGCTACATTGTCATCCGTTCCAACTTTGCAAATTCTGATTTCACCTTCTGATTTCCATTCTCAAATCATGTGAAACCACCGCTTGACATGTTTGACCTTCTGATGTTCTCTTGGCTCTCTAGCTTGAGCAATAGCTCCATTGTTGTCAAAATAGAGGTCTATTAGACCCTTGATGGAGGGTACAACACCAAATTCACCTATTAACTTGCAAATCAAAAACTGCCTCCTTAGTTGTCTCATATTCTACCAAGTATTCAGCTTCAGTTGTAGAATCTGCAGTTGTGCTTTGCTTTGCACTCTTCCAACTAAATGCTCCTCCATTTAGACAGATTATGTACCTAGACTGTGACTTGATGTCGTCTTTGTGTGTCTGGAAGCTTGTGTCGGTATTACCCTCAACAACTAATTCATCTCTGCCACCATAGACCAGGAATTTATCCTTGTTCCTTTTCAGGTACTTTAGGATATTCTTGGCCGCAGTCCAATGCGCCTCTCCTGGGTCTGATAGGTATCGGCTCGTAGTGCTCAAGGCATAAAATACATCTGTCCTAGTACATATCATGGCATACATGATCATTCTAATTAGCAAAGCATATGGAATCTGATTCATCCTTTCTCGCTCATCAGGTGTCTTTGGACACTGCTTCTTGCATAGGGTTATGCCATGTGACATGGACATGTGACCTCTCTTGGCCCCTTCCATTTTGAAATGAGCTAGTTCCTTATTAATATAAGTACTTTGACTCAATCCTATCATCCATTTCGACCTATCCATATAGATCTTCTTGCCAAGTATGTACTGAGCCTCTCCATAGTCTTTCATTGAGAAATGTTTTTCGAGCCAAGCCTTTACAGACTCTAATAACGGAATGTTGTTTCCAATGAGTAATATGTCATCGACATGTAAGACTAGGAAGGCAATGTCACTCCTACTGACCTTCTTGTAGACACAAGACTTAACTGGATTCTTGATAAAACCAAACATACTGATGGCTTCATCGAATCGCAGATTCCAACTTTGGCTTTTTTGCTTTAATCCATAAATGGTCTTCTTAAGCTTACAAACCTTTCTAGCGTTGTTTTGGTGATAAAACTTTCAGCTTGTGTTATATACACAGTTTCTTCAAAAATACCATTTAGGAAGACGGTTTTGACGTCCATCTGCCATATTTCATAGTTGTTATATGCAACAATCGCTAGGAGGATCCGAACGGATTTAAGCATTGCGACCGGAGAAAAGGGTTCATCGTAATTAGTACCATGAACTTGTTTATAACCTTTTGCTACCAATCTAGCTTTGTAAATGAATACATTTCCATCTTTGTCGGTTTTTCACTTGAAAATCCATTTACATCTGATAGGTGTGTAACCTTTGGGTAAGTCAACCAAGTCCTAGACTTGATTTTCAAACATGGAATCCATTTTAGATCTCATGGCCTCTTTCCATTTAGTAGAGTCGGCGTTTGCCATCGCTTGCTTGTAGGTTGCCATTCATCTCCATCCATGATAAGAATGTCGTGATTCTCGGTTAATACTAAACCAATATATCTATCAGGTTGAGATCTCGGCCTCTGAGACCTACGTAGGGTAACGGATTGAGCATTTGCATTGTCGGTTCGACTTCGCATATTTTGATCACTTTTACCTTCATCAATAGATGTTGTTTGAGCATTTTGACTGTCATTCTTATTTTGATACTCATCGTCACGAACTTCGTCGAGTTTGATTTTCCTCCCACTTGTCATTTTGGAAAGGTGCTCCTTCTCTAAAAAGACACCATCGCGAGAAACAAACACTTTGTTCTCCAATTTATTGTAGAAGTAATACCCTTTGGTTTCTTTTAGGTAGCCCACAATGTAAACCTTATCAGATTGGGATAAAGTTTGTCAGAAATCAATTTCTTGACTTATGCTTCGCATCCCCATATCTTTAGAAAAGACATGCTCTTTCTCCCAACTTGTAGAATGGCTGCTTTATCATCTTGCCTAATAAACATCCTTCACAATTCTCAAAATATTCTAAATTAAAAGAGTCAAGAACGCCTTCTTGTAGAAGCTCCTTGATGCGTTTGATGTTAATGTGGGCAAGACAATAATGCCACAAGTATGTCTGATTTGGCTCCATGGTCTTAGCTCTTTTGGTATCATAATTAACACTTTTGTCTAAACACACAAAAGTGTCATTTCCATAAATATAAACAAGGCATGAAACAAAAGTCTTGCAATCAAATTTAAAATGATGTCCAATGTCATAAGATCAAAGTTTGGTGGATAAAACTCAACAAGTTTTAGATTTTAGACAAAACACATGAGATTACAAGCTTTCTTTGGATAGATTATCTTCATCTTCAACTTGTGTACTAATGTCCACTTGAAAAGCGCCGCTCACTTTGTTCTTGAAATAGGAGCATTAATTAAGTCAATTTTCCGGTATCTAATACCTTAAAAATTGCTTGTATTCAAGTGTCAAGATGATACCTGAGATTGAGGCTTTTTTTCCTCTTGCTTCATCTTCCAGATACTCGCTACATTCTCTTTTATAGTGACATTGATTACTAAAATTGAAGTAGCGCATCATAGCCTTTTTCTTGGACCTTTGAGCAAACATAGCTGGCTTGCAAGAATAGGTTTTCTAGAGCTCTTGGACAACTTCCTTGTAGGACACTTTGTTTCGATTATTGGTAAGTTACATCTTAATTGCAACGTACCCCGAGTAGAGTGAGCTTAAAAGCACATGAGTCGCTTACTCATCCTCCACCGACCTACCAATCAGTTCCAGATGGTTAAATAACCTTGTCATCTTTTGCACATGGGCTTGAAGTGGTATCCCGAGTCTAAGTCTTGCACTATAGACCCTAGCCCATACTTCTTGCCTCTTTTTGCTTAGACAACCATCTTGCGGTGGCTTGATCCTCATGTTAGACAGTGACCTAGTAACTAACTCTACAGGTCCATCATAGTTGCTTTGTCGCTCTTTGTGACCCTCAGATTGACCACATCTTCTGGAGCCTTGAGGAGTACATCCTGAAGGTGGTTGGAGAATTTCTTCTTCCATTGTTCCGGAATGGAGTTTTCCATGAGTCATGAGACTCTCTTGCAATCATAACTCCACTCCTTATAAGCTTCATCGCTCATAACCCCTTGTGAGTAGAATCTCGGGATTGGTGTATCTAAGATATGCTCTCGGTAGCAATTGTGGAGGGTTAAACGGAGTTCTTCCTCCCATTCCTTGAAGTTCACAAAATTCAAGCTAAGATCTGGGAATATTAGATTGTTGTCGATTGTTGAAGACATGATTCTACAATTTGAAATTTTTTTTAATAAAATACCATTTATGATACTTAAATAAGATTGAATTTAATTCATGCATATTTCAAACTTATTTAACGTCTTATTTACACATAAAATTGTTCCTATTTTGTGAAAATAAGTCGATTCAAAGATCCAAGGAAACAAAGATTGGCTAAGCATGCTTTGGCTTGTCTTAGCATTCAATCTCCCAAGGTAAGCAACACTTTGAGTTGAATAAATTGTCACATCTAGTGCTCTCTCAACAATTACTTTGCCACGACATGTTAGGAATCCATCACTCATATCATTGAGTAAAACCAAAACGAACTTGCATACTCGGTATGCCTTATGAGTCTAGGGAGTAATAGTGATGCCTCGCTTTGGTATAGCCCATCACTACTCTCAAGAGGTCGATAAGTGTTGTTTTGGAATGGCAATTTCACTCAATATTTTAGGGACCTAGGGTGTTTATGTTGGTGGATTCAAGTGAACTTAATTAATCATCACAACATTTAAAATCCTAAAAATGCATCAAACATATAATTCATATATAAATGATTATAAATATGTAAAGCATAAGCATTTTGATGCATATTGGCAACTAGCATGACCCCTTGAATTCCTCAAGTCTTCAAAAGGTCTTCTTTTGCAACTTCATTGCTTTGTCTTCCAAGAATCTCTATCTTCTAGACTTTACCGAAGTTATGCAACTACTAGTATCTACAATAAGGAATAATCTAAATATTAAAGTACAAAAATACTCAAAGGTACGCAGACCAGATTTAGATTTACAAAAATACATCATTGTAGGCGTCTTTCAAAGTGCACCTACGTTAAAGCATTTTGTGAATATGCTTGGCACTCATAGGAAGTGGAAATTGACATAATACGATTCGGGACAAGGAAAGTAGGGAGCCGCCAACAAGTTTATAAGGAACTTGTAAACCGTTCACGGATTATTTAAGGCAACCACGAATAAGGGACAACAAAGGCAACAACGATTGACCTGTGAAGGTTACACCCCATTTATAATCCATGAGATTATTAATTTCATATGGTTTGGAACCACGAAAGGAGGACCGGGGATGATGGTACGAAGTCAGTCATGGAGTCACATTCGTCCGTATTGGCCTCTACTTGATTCTTATAGTGAAAAGTGATTCCTGCTATCTCAAAGGCATACAAACAAAATATTCAATTTGCTCCAAACTATTATTATGTTAAATTGGTTGAATATTAATGCTACATACAATTTTAAAATATCGTGACCACATGATTAAACAACAAGATTAAAAAAGGAACCTAAACTGGTTGTCCAAATTATCTTATTAGGCGTGATTTTCAATTACATCTTCCCTTTAAACATGCAATATGGTGATAAAAAATAATAATAGCAATAAACATTAATATTGGAAGCAATTTAAAAATAATATCGTTAGTCAAATCGAATAATAAATAAACCTAATCATGATACTAGCAATATAAAAATAAAATAAGTAATTAAATTAATTAATTACTCACATTCCGCGCGTTCCTTTAAGTTTCTACATCATTAATAAATTGTTAGTAACTTCAGTAAAAAAATATAAATAAAATGAAAATTAAATTAATTAAATATAGATTTGATTTGGTCCAAACCCTTAGTTAATTATACCTTTCACGCGTTGGTTTAAGGACGGAACCTCGGGTTAAGTATGGACTCCTTGGTGTGATTAAGGGAAGAATGGTATAATTAGGAATATAGGTTTAAGGCTTAGAATATTAGAGAGAGAGAGAGAAGAGAATGATTTTTAGTGTAAAAGAGAGAAAGAGATATGGATTTGGTGCCCCGAACTGTAGAAAGGAGGGGTATTTATAGGGAAAATGAGTAGAAGGAACACACGAAACCCTAAAAAGATAAAAACCCTACTAAAGGTTTTTGCGACACGGCAAAGAATACCGTGACACGGGGAAAACAGGAGTGACGCGGGAAATATTTGACCTACGGGAGTAAAAACGCGTGAAGGGTTTGCGTGGAAAAGACACGAGAAGATTCCGTGACACGGTAGTGTCCACTGTGGTGGCTCTTTCCGCCGTGGCACGGTACAATACACTGTGTCATGGTAAAAAAAAAGTGCGCGGAAATAACACGGAACAGCCCCGTGTCATGGAATGGGCACCGTGACACGGTGCAAAATCCCGTGGCGCGACAATATTCCCGTGACAAGGTGGATTACAGATGTGAAGAAAAGGTAGAATTACATAAAAAGGCACCGTGTCATGGCAATATGCCCTGTGATACGTTAGCATTTGCTGCGTCGCGGCATTTTAGCTACTCTGCAGTAATTCAAGTTTTTTGTACTTTTTAAAATTATCATAACTTTTGATCCGTAACTCGAAATAAGGCATATAATATAGCATTGGAAAGATTATCAGGTCTACTTTCAAGTTTAATTAGAATTAGGATAAAATAATTTGTAGATTTTATGACATGGCCGTTTTAGTAGAAGGGTGTCGGTTTTGGGCCGAGTTTAGTGTTTTGCTTATGATATATGGTTGGAAAGCTTATTTCAAGGACTATCCAACCAAATAATAATTAGATAAAAATTATAAGACAAAAAAATCAGTTTCTCTTGGTTTTGCGATGTGGACACGAAAAGAGAAAAACGATTGATGGTTTAGGGAAATGAGCTAGGAAATGGGGTGGTTTATGAAATGTATTGGATAGAACATGGATTTAAGCACTCCAAATATTAAATAATCAATCCAACCAATAATGGCGGTGAAAGGTTGTTCATCATCGGGTTTGGTTTTGGGGAGACATTTTTAGGTGTCTACAAAAGCCCCCACTTTGACTTAGTTTGTAGAAACGTCAGTTTCAAAAACAATAGTCAAAGTATTCGATCGGGACGGAGAATGATTCAAGACGTTCTGCGATCCTAAATCACTTTGTATGCGCCGATACTTGCAAAAAAATGTTAGTTCTACATATAAAAGAGTAAAGGGATAGAATGTTTATCTAACACCAGTGTATCGGTGACAAATTAGTTTGGTAGCTTCCTATGCTTGAAGGAATCCACCGGATGACGTTTCGTTGAGATACTTTCCATGCCATAGGAAAGTCGACAAATGAGCTTGGTAGCTTTCTATGCTTGAAGAAATCTACCAAATTATACTTTCCATATATGAGGAAAGTCGACATATGAGTTGATGGTTTTCTATGCTTGAAGAAACCCACCGGTTGAGATACTTTCCATGCTTGAGGAAAGTCGACATATGATGTAGTCGCTGAATTCTTTGCTTTGAGAGATGACGACAACCAACAATTTTCCATGCTTGAGGAAACAATTATCTAATAAGATTGCAAGTCTCTATGTATCGAGAACCTTGCGCCATGAAATGATGGTGGTTTGCTTGTCCCCGAACGTGGGCTGTAGTTGGTTCGATTGTCCCTGAACGTGGGCTTAAATAGTCCGCTTGTCCCCGGACGTGGGATGTAGTTGGTTCGTTGTCCCCGAACGTGGGCTATAGATGGTCCTCTTGTCCCCGGACGTGGGCTGTAGTTGGGCTCGCTTGTCCCCGAACGTGGGCTATAGTTGGTTCGCTTGTCCCCGAACGCGGGCTGTAAAAGGTTCGCTTGTCCCCAAACATGGGATGTAATTGGTTCGTTTGTCCCCAAACGTAGGATGTAGATGGTCCGCTTGTCCCTGGACGTGGGCTGTAGATGGTCCGCTTGTCCCCGGACGTGGGCTGTAGATGGTTCGCTTGTTCCCGAACGTGGGCTGTAATTGAGACCAGCAAAATAAAATTTGCTAAGGGACTCGTATTGACATGACATATGTATAATTTATGGTTGTGTGTGTGTATGGTGTGTGTTTGCAGACACAAGCAACCAAAAATGCAAAAACAAAAATTTTTTCATCATTTTTGTCATGAGACGAGTGGAGGGTATCGACTTTCTCCCAAAAAAGAAAGACGTGAAAAATGAAATTTTATTTTCGAACTTACGTCAATAAAAGATTTTGAATTTTTTTTTTGAACTTCTCAAAAAGAAAAGGAAAGAAGTTTTGAACTTCCTTGTTGAGCAAGACAAAATGAATCGCATGGATTGAATTGCTTATCTTGAAAATAATGTATGCATGATGCATGTTCTTAGGCCAGGAGGCTAAGGAAGATTACATCATATGACACAATAGATGAATGAACTTAGGTCATGGAGCTAAGCATCATATATGGTGTAAAGAAACGATCTTTAACGTCACTTAGGTCTGGAAGCTAAGCACGTATATAGATGAAGTGATTGATGAGTATTGCATAATGAATGTTTCTTAGGTCAAGGAGCTAAGGACGATATGCGATGCATGAAACAATGAATATTGCTCAGGTTAGGAAGCTAAGCAAGTATATAATGTTTCTTCTAATGAATGTTGTCTTGAAACATGCATAGTGGGGAAACAAGATTTCACGATAAAGGGTTCCTAAGGGAAAGATGATATGGCTATGTATGTGTGCAAGAAGTGTGTGAAAGTGATACTAAGGTGAGGCTGCAAAGGCTATGGTGAGGGAAATTTATGTGAGAAGAGTCGAGATGGTGACTCTTTAGGCTAGGTAGGCTAAATGATGTGGGTTCAAGCTTCCATGTCTAGCTCTAGATGGGTAGGGGTAAACATTGGATATTCTTTGACTCGATAAAGCATATGAATGTAAATATGGCCGCACCTCAATATGAGGTTGCCTACGTATCCGTTAGGAATCAGGCCGAACGTAGCTCTAACCAAACTTTGCACAAGTGTAAGTACACTCAAATAGGTCTTTCAAGGGTTGTAAAGTGGTTAAGATGATGGTTTATGGAGGAAAGGGGTAAAAGGCTCAACACCCGTGAGAAGCCCCCAAGATATGCAATTATGTATTAGACTTTGCAAGTTTTATTTTCAACATAATTTCTTTTGAATTTCTTTTTTTTTTTTCATTCTTTTGAATCAATGTAGGCAATCTCAGTTCATGCGGTCCATCACTCACTTAGAATTCATGTTTCTCATGCACGGTACAAAACACTCGATAAGAGACGCAATTCGAGACGTGTTCGTATCAAATACATTGGAACACTTGCCTTTAGACATTGTTTTATTGTTGCTTTGCTGCTTTTTTTTTACTTGCTTTTTGAATGTTATACAAGTACACTTCTTCCAATCCCAGGGTTAAGTGAATGTGAGTTGAAGAAATGAAGGCCAAACAGTAGACGAGGCTCAAAATGGTTGATGAAGAAATGGAATGTGATTGAACGGTTAACAGGGAATGACAAGGTTGCAAAGGTGCCTCAAGTCATTGGTGTACCTTGTGTGTAGTTCGGTAATTAATTTTTTTATGTTTTTTTTTGTTTTGAGAATGAGTGAATGAGAAATTCTATGATTGAGATGTAAAGGAAATTTGCTCATTTTATTAATGGAAAAGGTTAACGAAACACATGAAACATATAAAAATTTGAAATGGAAAACCTATGCTAGACATGAATGGGGGAATGGAGATGAATGATAAAAAAAAAGAAATCATGAAATATTTCATAAAGTATCTGCTGTGTGCCTTGTGTTCATTACTTCTCCCTGGAGGGACATGAAGTTTGTTTGCTTCCACCAAGTCTTGAATGCCGTCCTTCAAATTCCAACATTGCTCCGTATTGTGGCCCCTTCCTTGATGGTACTTGCAATGGGCGTTGGGATTCCATTTGGCGCTCCTTTCTTTAGGTTTTGGCTCTGGAAATGGACCAATAGGTGTGATCAAGCCTTGACTGTAAAGGCGATCAAAGGCCGCATCATAAGTTATTCCTAAAGGAGTGTAAGTTCTTTTCTTTTTCGGCAATGGAGCATCAAGAGCTAACACTTCATTGAGATCAAATGAACTTATATTGTTGGTAGTATTTTCGTGCTTAGATGACGAAGAAGAAGGATGGACGTTCTTCTTGTTTTTCCTAGTGTTATTTTTGTTACTACCATCAGTCTTTACTAGTTCATCCTCGATATTGATGCCAATGTCGTATACAGCTTTGAAAGTGTTCAGTGGAAGAAATTTGAGATGTTCCCTATATTTGTGAGTCAGATTTTGAATAAAAAGGCGAACCATCTCTCTTTCTTTGGGAGGCTCCACCAAGAGTGAAGTCGTTTCCCTCCACCTGTTCAGATAAGAAGTGAAGCCTTCATTCTCTTTTTGTTTGAGAATGGAGAGTTCACGTTCAGAAGTTTAAGTTTGAATGTTACACTTGTAACAATTCATGAAACTGTCAGTGACATCTTGCCAAGTCGCAGTACGCTTGGCATCTAAGTAATAAAACCATTGTTGGAAAGCATGTTCTAAGGAGAGAGGGAACACCGTAGGGAAGAGTGTTACGTCCAATCCCTTAAGATCCATGGTTGCAGAGAACGCCTTCAAATGGAATATTGGATTGTTAGTAGGCTTGAACTTTGGAATATCAGCAGTGGAGAACTTTTCAGGAAGCCTGTCTTTCACATCCAAAGGAGCGGGAGGCTGTTCCAGATAAGTGAAATGCTAAGAAATATTACTCATTTGTTCCTTCAATTTGTTAAGGGTGGAAACAGTGACCTTGTTTTGTTCCATGGTAGTGACCCTAGTGGTGAGGGTTTCCATCATGGAAGACAGTGCCTCGATGGATTTGTTGATGTTCTCAATATCTTCCTTAGTGGCCATTGAAAGGTGATAATTAATGTGGAGATGGAAAAGTTCTCTTTGGACGCCTTTTGGATTTAAGAGATTGTTGCGGTAATGACTCAAGTCGTATTAATCTACCCCTGCTCCTTGACCAAGCACTGTGAAATAAAACAATTCACTTAATTGTTGGACTCAATGCTCAAGATAGGAAAGGAAGAAAAAAAATAGACATTTGAAAACAGGTGAGAATAAACTCCAATCATTTTTTATTATGACGAAAAAAAAGGTGCATGAACCTAGTATACGATCATAAACGACATGGTGCACAACTCAAGTCGGAACATAAAGAAAGTGTGTGGACTATACTTGACTAGTGAGTGATTAAGTGATGTTATAAGACTTGTGGTATGATCATATGGCTAGACATGTGAACAGTAACCAAAATGACTGGCACACAGACTAAATTAGCACGGAAGACCAAAAAACAGCTGACTAGACTTATTCCCTGGGCACCGTGACACGGCAAACTGTACCTGTCGCGGTACAAACTGTCGTGACACAACACTGATTGGCGTGATGTGGCATTGATTGTCGTGACATGGTGATCAATTCCAAGTATTTTTAATTTTTTTTTTTAAATTTTATAAATTTTAGAGTTTGCGCTAATTACTAAGTGAGTATGGTCCGTTGGCAATCGTTAGTCATAAAATAATCCACCATAGACAAAGAAAGATCGTTAAGGTTAGGATCAAAACGATCAAATATGAACACATAGAACACGTAGGCACTATGATGCAAAGAAGAGTTCGCAACCTAAGGTCAAGTTCTATGTTCGACTATGGTCAGGTTTATTTGGTGTCAATGGGGTACCATGGTTAAGATTTTGGACGCGTTAGCAAGGCAACCTTCCTTGAGGGTTTATGCCAACGGGCGGCTCCACGAGTTTGTGATGAAATCGAACTCGACTCCATGGTTTGGGTGGATTTAAAAACTCGGTTGAACCCTTATTGCCATGAGCGTTTTTGGGTTGATAGAGCTTAAATCCCCCGGGGCTAAGACGTATGTAGAACACACACATTTTTTCAGAAAAATCGAAGGAAGCTGATTGTGAAAAGAGAAATAAGCCCCCGGAAAGATTTCGAGACTGCCGCAACACAGAAAAATCAACCGTGTAACGGTGCAAAACACCGCTTGACGGTGCCCAGCGCTGTGACACGACAAGCTCTGCCGTGGCGCGGCAGTCAGTAAATCTTATCGGTGCCTTTGTTTTCTTCGTTCACGACCAGGTTATCCAATTTTTCCTATGGGACAGACCTGAGATACGACGTTAAAACCTATATGCATCTGTAAAAATGCCAATTTAATCACGGGAATGTTTTCAAGAATCTTTCAAGTCCCATCCACTCATCTTAATTAAATACCGATCACTCAAATCGATAAATAACCAAGAATCTTCCCCAGTGGAGTCACAAAATTGTAGGCGTTGTTCAAAGTGCCCCTACGTTAAAGCATGTTGTGAATATTCTTGGCACTCATAGGAAGTGGGAATTGACATAATATGATTATGGTCAAGGAAAGAAGGGAGCCGCCTACAAGTTTTTAAGGAACTTGTAAACCGTTCACAAATCATTTAAGGCAACCACGAATAAGGGACAACGAAGGCAACAACGATTAACCCATGAAGGTTACACCCCATTCATAATCCATGAGATTACAGACTCCATATGGTTCGAAACCACGAAAGGAGGATTGGGGATGATGGTACGAAGTGAGTCATGGAGTCACATTCGCCCGTATTGGCCTCTACTTGATTCTTATAGTGAAAAGTGATTCCTGCGATCTCAAAGGCATACAAAAAATATTCAATTTCCTCCAAACTATTATTATGCTAAATTGGTTGAATATTAATGCAACATATAATTCTAAAATATCGTGACCACTTGATTCAACAACAAGATTAAAAAAGGAACATAAACCGGTTGTCCATATTATCTTATTAGGCGTGATTTTTAATTACATCTTCTCTTTAAATATGCAATATGGTGATAAAAAATAATAATAGCAATAAACATTAATATTGGAAGCAATTTAAAAATAATATCGTTAGTCAAATCGAATAATAAATAAACCTAATCATGATACTAGCAATATAAAAATAAAATAAGTAATTAAATTAATTAATTACTCACATTCCGCACGTTTCATTAAATTGCTACATCATGAATAAATTGTTAGTAACTTCAATAAAAAAAAAATATAAATCAATTGGAAATGAAATTAAATAAATGTAAATTTTATTTGGTCCAAACCCTCAGTTAATTATACCTTTCAGGCCTTGCTTTAAGGAAGGAACCTCGGGTTAAGTATGGACTCCTTGGAGTGCTTAAGGGAAGAATGGTGTAATTAGGAATATAAGTTTAAGGCTTAGAATATGAAAGAGAGAGAGAGAGAGAGAGAGAAAAGATAATGATTTTTAATGTAAAAGAGAGAAAGAGAGAAGGATTTGGTGCCCCGAGCTGTAGAAAGGAGGGGGGTATTTATAGGGAAAATGAGTAGAGGGAACACACGGAACCCTAAAAAGATAAAAACCATAAAAAAGGTTGCCGCGACACGGCAAAGAACACTGAAACACGGCAAAGAATACCGTGACACGGGGGAAACTGATGTGACGCGGGAAAAACTGGAGTGACGCGGGAAATATTCGACTTACAGGAGTAAAAACGCATGAAGGGTTTGCGCGGAAAAGACACGAGAAGATTCCGTGACACTGCACATGTATCGTGACACGGCAATGTCCACCATGGTGCAGTACAGTACACTGTGTCACGGTAAAAAAAAGTGCGTGAATTACAGGGAACAACACCGTGTCGTGGAATGGACACCGTGACACGGTGCAAAATCCCGTGACGCGACAATATTCCCGTGAAACGGCGGATTAAATGTGTGAAAAAGGATGAATTACACAAAAAGGCACCGTGTCACGGCAATATTCCCCGTGACACGTCAGCATTTGCCGCGTCGCGACATTTTAGCTGCTGCGCGGTAATTCCGGTTTTTTTATGCATTTTTAAAATTATCATAACTTTTGATCTGTAAATCAAAAAAATGCATATAATATGTCATTGGAAATATTAACAAGTCTAATTTCCAACCCAATTAGAATCAGGTAAAAATAATTTTTAAATTTTGTGATATGGCTGTTTTAGTTGAAGGGTGTCAGTTTTGGGCCGAGCTTAGTGTTTTGCTCATATCTTCTTCGTTTTAAATATGAATTGGGCTTATGATATATGGTTGTAAATCTTATTTCTAGGAATATCAAACAAAATAATAATTGGATCAAAATTATAAGACCAAAAAATCAGTTTCCCTCGATTTTGCGATGTGGACACGAAAAGAGTAAAACAAGTTATGGTTTAGGGAAATGAGCTAGGAAATGGGTTAGTTTATGAAATGTATTGGATAAAACATAGATTTAAGCACTCCAAAGATTAAATACTCAACCCGACCAACATTGGCGATGAAAGGTTGTTCATCATCGGGTTTGGTTTTGGGGAGACATTTTAAGGTGTCTACAATCATAGATCGCAGTCCGTATTTTCTATCCTAATTGGGCCCCACTAGTTGCCATTTTATAAAACCTGTGAGAGAATATAAATTCCATTCATCCATTCACTATTTGTGAATGGCCCATGCATTTTACAACAATGCATAAGCACACGATAACTAGTTACTAATCTAGGTGGTTAATCTAATTAACACGCCTAATTAAAACTAGTCAAAGTTGTTTTAACCGATTATGTAAATAAGCACAATTAACATTAGAAGATTTCACTAAACTCCGCTTCTAAATTATTTAATCCAATTAATTAAGCCGGTAAAACCCAATTATTTTCCAAAATAGAATTTTGCAAATGTCGCTCATAAAACCAAGGCCTAGCCTCCAAAATTTTAATTAAATAAAATAAAATAATCAAAATGATTAAAACAACAAATTAAGCGAAACTTACGTAGTCCAAAATATCCAAGTGCCTAGCACTAAGACTTGGAGTGCTCACAACTCGCACAACCGAATGATGCTCAAAGAACGTGGGAATGGGTCACGATGTCGCTAGGCGTTACACCGCCCACATCAGCGAACTTTCACATACCAAGTCGTGTCCCATTATTGCCATGTTGCACGAGCTCATTGCACCACATTTCTTCGCAAGCAATGTTTACACATTTACCCTTAATTATGTACTAAGCTATGCACTAAAAACGCGCTCAAAGCAAGCTTAATGCAAACACCATACATGGCTCACCCATGGTAAGGCACAAGGCCTAATACACGTTGCGTGCACAGAAGCTAGCTGCTGCCGCACCTTGTGGCTTCCATGGTGCGCCAAGGTGTGCACACAACAACTTCTCCCCGACACACAGCAGCACCAAGTCGAGTAATCTGAGCAGCCTCGGCAGCCACCGGCTGGCCAAGAGCATGCTCGGGGTTTCTTTGGCCGTGATTTTGGTGCTCATGTCTCGGGAAAAATCCCGATTTTGTGTGAAATATTTAATCAATTCTAAATTAACTTTAGAATTAGTTAATTTTGAGGAAAAATTAAAATATAACAAGTCCAACTTTAAATAATTCATCCAAGTGCATAAAACAAAAAATTATTCCAAGAACCATTCTTTAATAAATTGGTTTAACTTGGTCCAACAAAAATAAGAGGGCAATTACTCACTATTAAATTAATTAATTTAAATTAATCTTGAGATTTTGACAAAATAAAAGGGATTTGGAAAAATGAACATAAGTTCAATAAAGGTTCCAACTTTAATACTTGTAAATCCCTGAAAAATTATATCTTCCAATATGAAGATAAACAATTTTCTATCACAAGTTTCAAATTTTATGATTCCAATCAACTTAAAATGATTAAATCAACATAGTTCAACAAAAAATTCATGGAATTTAGTAACTCAAAGTTTCAATCACTTAACATAATTAAAGATTGAATCTTTAGTACTTAGAAGCCTCAATCTTTAGTACTTAGAAGCCTCAAAGAACAAAAATTTCACACTTAATGCAATTAATTTGCAATTATGTGAAAAATAAAACAAAGCTTTCAAACACAACTTACTACCAAGTAATCATGCCTAAAGAGGTTTAAAATTTCATATAAAATAAGGATTGAACCAATTACAAAACCACCATAAATATGCAAATAATTTTCAAGGTTAGAGAGACTTAAAATATTTCGTCAAAACGAAAAATCCCTCGAAAAGTGCATTTCTGGTCGTTTTTTTTTTGGCTAAAAACAGAGTCCTAGAAGACTAAAACCATTTACAAAATGCCTTTTCAACCAAAAATTCACTATTTTGAGGTCAAAATCTAGGTTCAGGAGCTACTCAGCTCTAATATAGGATTAAAATTAATAAACCGAGCTACTAATCTAATTAGTAACTTAAAACCTGAAAAAATTAAACCATAATAACACCTTGAAAAATAATATGACTTTAAAAATAAACAAGCAAGGCTCCGATACCGCTGTTGGGGTTTCATGAGTCCGACTCATCGCAGAAACAAGCCCAAAAACAAGACCGCACTCACAATAAATAAAACCATAAACATAATTAACTTAATGACATGATTAAGATAATAATTATACCTTGGACGCGTGCTTCGCCTGACCTCGAGGGGCTCTTATTTCGAAGGCTAGCCTTGAAATTACGACGACCTCTAACGGAAGTCCACCCACAACTCGAACACCGACTAGGGTCCAATGCCTTGGAGTTAGCAAGGCCCGACCTAAACTCGAGTAATTGAGTTCAAAGGTATTCACAATGGTGATGCCTTTTTCAACTCTTGAGTACAAAAGTTTTCACAATGGTGATGACTTTTTTAACTCTTACTCAAGTGCCTTTCCCAATACCCCAAGTTGGGTATTTATAGGGAAATGCAAGAGTGTGAAAAGCTCTCCCATCAATGTGGGAGAATTTGATTTTCCCATTTTATTTTAAAGCTAAAATAAAATTAATAATCAAACTACTAATAAATCAACAAGTGGTAAGCTTACAAGGAGGAGTAGGTGAGGACCATTTGGAGGAGGGGGGGGACCAAACTTGCCCCTTACTCTTACTCCAATAACCAGCCACCTCTCTCCTTTGCCCTCCAATTAGCTTTGGCCACGTGGCAGCTCACTTGGGCACCCCATGGCACCCTTGTGGGCTGCCACAATGCAGCTTTGAGGCCTTGGCCCAGCTTACCTCGTACCTAAAAGTGCGGACTGCTGGCTGCCTCGACCTAGCAAGCCACACACCAAGTGTGCGGGCTGCTAGCTAACGTATGCTAGCACAGCCACGCACACTAGTGGGGGCTGCAAGCTGCGGTATGATAGCCTAGCCCCACACTTGGTGCGGGCTGCTAGCATTTACCGCGCCCGTAGCACTCTGTTTTCCGTTGGTAGGGGTATTTTGGTCATTGTTGATTAATTATTATTTCCACGTCTCGTCTTTTTACTATTATCGACTCGACTTCTGACGCTCAGTTTCGACGCTCCAAGATCGAATTTACGACGTCTAAATATTAATTACTCGATTGACTTATTAATTAATTCCTAATTAATTCATCGCTTCGGCTCGTTAGTTTCTAGGGTGTGACCCAAAAAGTTTAGTCAAGATTAAGTTGTAATATTAATTATGCATTAATATTAGTGATCGGAAGCAGCCTCCACCTAAGTATTCCGATCACTTTTCCTTACTAAAAAATTAGATTTCTTATAATTTCGAACCCCCTATCGGAATAATACACTTGTTCAAAATACACCATTCCTTTCAGAAATAAATCCGAGACTCATTATGCAAAGTTCTCAAAGAATAGAGAATCTTTCAAAAATGTTAAGGATGTTGAAACGATCCTTGATTCGCTAAGTGTTAGAGACAAGTAGCTATTAAGGCAAGAAAAAGTATTTTCTAGTCTTAGTGCGCTAAAGAATCTAGATTGATCCTTTGCAAATGTAGAACACTTTCACAAGTAATGGTATTCTGGATGATGTCATGTCATAAGAATAAATCAGTTTAAAAAGGATTAAAAAGGGGGTGAGGTCCTCCTAATCATGTCATCGTTGGTCTAAAGTCCCTCGATATGTCCTTGAAACTTTATCCTGATTTTAACAATTTAAAAAGATGATAAAAAGTGTTTCGGCTTTCATAGCTCAAATGTTTCGGCTTTCACAGCCTAAATATTTTGGCTTTTGCAGCATGAATGTTTTGGCTTTCGCAGCCTAAATAAAGTTCTCGACAATTCGCTTGTCAAAACTCAATACTCGGTGTCCACAAGATAAAAATAGTTTAGGAAATTCTTGAAGAGATCATCGAACTAGTGTAGCTTGGTTATATTTCGGGTTCGTAAGCCCCTATTTTATATTTTCGAATGTTGTAGCCCCCAGTGTTGGGTGACTTCGATGATTTGCTTGTTGTTAATAATTAGACCCTTTCATGTTGCTTGAAATGGGTCTAAAAATCCTATGTTTCTTCTTATTATGATAACAACTAGGATATTGGAAACGATTAAACTATTGTGTTTAAATCATTTTTGACCATTCATAGTTTTAACAAAGGAAATTTGCAAAGTTTAGTAATATTGGTAATTCATTAGAACAAGTGAGAGGAAAAATAAAATGTTGTTCAAATTTTTCGTCTATTCTTGCTACTTTTGAATTCTTTCTTTTGAGTTCAAATTTTGAAACTGTTTTAAAGCTCGAGAAAGTAGATGTTATCCTCCTTGCAAAATTCCAATGTGTGCAACAATGAAGAATAATTTTCAAAGAAGACTCCTTAATTTAGAATTTAGGAGTCTTTTGTTTACATTCTAACTCATGAAATTGTTTTTCTTATGTTAATAAAGTGTCTTGATAAAATTTTCATGATGAATGATTGAGTACTAAACTTTTGTATGAGCAAATATTTTGTTTATGTATCATGATTTTGTTTCTTTACTCTATACTAGTCATACTCTCTAACCTTTAGAGTAATTTGAAGTATCGAAACAACAATTATGCACTAAGATTAGATTTTGAAGTTGAACTTGAAAATGGCTCAAATATGTAACCTGTTAAATGGCCAAGTTTAGTTGCAAACTTAGTTTTCAAAGGAATAAAATCATTAATAAATCACTGTGATTCATGAATATCTCATTTGGTTTTCAACGGCTCGAGATCTATATAAACCATTTGTAGCTTAGGCGATTCCAAAAGTAGCTCAAATGGCATGAATCTCTCTTCTTTTTTTTTTTTTTTTTTTTTTTTTTTTTTTTTTTGTGTGTGGATATTAGATCCCCCATGTGTCGGGTAATGCGCATTCTTGATATTTCACAAGTCTTGGAGCCCCTAATTTTGGGTAGTTCTAATGAATATTTACCAAACTTAGGTTTAATGGAGTGTTAGAATAATTTATTAAATAATTCGAATCACTTTCCAAAATATGGTCTGATTCAAAATGAAAGTGAAGGTGAGACATACATTTTTAATTTGAAGCCCCTAAGCGTAGATTTAAATGGTTTTTGGAATTCATGTATACATATGCTAGGGGATGCTTCTCATGTTTATTTAAAGCCCAAAGATTGTATTTTCAATTTGTGGAATATTGCATATGTTTATCATAAATTGTTTAGTCAAGTAACATAATTAATTATCTTGGTCAAATAATAGGAAGTGGTATTCTTCCTTTTGTCATTTACAATTATTAAGATGGTTTGTAATAAGCTTTTTATGACATTGATTTTGCAGAATAAATAGCATGTTCAAATATGTAAATAGATAGAAGTGGGGATGTCCAGGCTTTTTTAAGCCCCCTGTTTGAGGCAGAGAGCGAATAAATTATAATTTTTTCCAAGTATTTTAGTTGCAAAATGGGAGAGATCATCCTGACTTACTCCCCAAATAACCAATGACCAAAAAGGACGGATTTGCATAAAAAGGAAGGGGAATCCAACTTCTGTAGAAGAATAAAGAAAGAGAATTAGACATGTTTTCGAAAGGAAGGATTATTAACTTAATAGCTGAATCATTGTGATGACTTGGCAGTGAGTTATACGTGTAGTAGTGATAACGATCATTTTTTCATGTAGCGATCATGTTCAATCAATGTTCCTCGCTTAAAGAAGATGAAGATATCCCACGCAGGCAGACATATTAGTTGCTCATGATAAGTGAGAAGACCAATGCTCAAGTGTTATAAAAGACATCTAAAGTTGACGTCGAGGCTGTCGATATATCAAATCAATTTATTGTATTAACTCTTTTTCATTCTAGGCAATGTATATAGAACCTGAATTACCTTGGTAATAAAGAGCCCTATTATTAAAAGAAAATAAGATGATTTTTTTATAAAAAAAAGTTATAGTCATCTTATTTTTCTTTGGCGAAAGATATTGAAAACATCGAATTTAGTTTGATTCGATTACTTTACTAACATGATGTAATCAAGCCAATGGCTATCAAATCATCAAAATCATTTGAATTTTTTTATATGATCTTGTAATCATAATTCAACACTTCATGCATTGTTCATATAGGCATGACTACTCAATAGTAGGTCCATGTGTGCAAAGGCCTAAGATTGGCCATATGATGATTTTGGTATATGGTTATGGTCTACCTCAAAGAGGGCCTTTCCAAGGTTGTAACGTTGCTAGGCTTGGGGTTATGAAGAATGGACAGGCTTAAGTATACTCCAAAATCCTTTACTTTTGGTGCTTATCAAACTAAAACCTTTCTGCTTTGTGTGACAACTCTTATATTAGGTGCCTTTTCGTTGTCCTCTCTGTCTTTTTTCTTTCTCTTTCTCTTTTTTTTTTAAATGTTTTACTTTGGGTTTAGAACCATTTTTTCTTTCTTTCGCATTGAGTCTTTGGGTTAAGACTAACTTTGTGTCCCCCACTTATGTTTCGTTCCCCCAATTTTCTATTTGTATCTCTTTGCACCATTCCCATCACAAGGTATGGAATAATGTAGGTTGAATAACTAAAGCTTAACTAACGAGGCTCAAAAGGGCTGCCAAAAAGATGGATTTTTTCTAAGGTTAAGAACATGGTATTATATTTGTGGAGTTTCAAGTTTCCTCCTGTGTTGGTGAAATCATCATATTCTTTCTTTGTGGGCCTATGATGGGCCTCTTTTCATTCAATACATCTTGTAAGCCAAAGCTCATCAAGATTCTTAAAGTGTTGAGTATGTATTCCTTTTGATATTGCCTGTTTCTCTGTATACATTTTATTTAATTCAAGTCAATAACAATAAAGAGATTAAAAAGAGAACAAGATAGACGTACTTGAAAATATATGTTTTATTCATTAATTAATGAGAGTACAAAATAAGTAGATTAGATAACATGAATCTCTTAGTCTATCATAAAAAACAAAGAAAAGAAACAAATCAAGACCTAGGGTGCTACATCTTGAATTGTTAACAACTTCTTCAGATTGCGTCTTTGAGCTTTGTCCATTTCCGACGTAGGTGAAATCCCCTCTAAAAATCAAGTCCATCTATATGATTCATGGTTTCATTTATCAAGTCCCTTTCAATTAATGTTCCCACAGTATAGACTTTATAAAATGTGTCTTAACCAATGTATTGTAAATGGCACTTGTATGGTGGAGACATATTGTCTATGAACTTTGGGATAAATTCATGATCTAGAGGTCTTTGTGAAATAAGAGCTACCTTTGATCGCCACCTGGAAAAGAAGTCAATGAAGCCTTCTTCTTCCCCTTGCTTAAGCAATTTAAGATCGTGCAAGGTAGTTGTGAGCTCAATGTTATCTCCATATTAGGTTAAAAACGCTTTTACAACATCACTACACGTGGAAGTTTGCTTTGCATTGAGGCTATAAAACCATGATATAGTAGTTGGATCCAATGAAGGAGGAAAAGTACATGCATATAGGCTTGGCTCAACCCCTTTCAATACCATAATTCCAATAATGTTCATTAACTGAGTCCTAAGATTGTCTGTAACCTTAAAGGTTGGAAAATCCGTAGTCATGAACTTTTCTAGGAGAGTCTTGCCACTAGGTTGTGGTGCAAGCTCATAATTGAATTATTTATTCCCTGAGTTATCTCTAAGGACAAGTTTCTCCAAGGCATGTACTCTTTCGGCTCTTGCTTTTTCTTGCAGAATGTTTTCTTTTTCTTTTTCTGCTTTTATTTTAGCCTTTTTTGTTTTTGTATGAGCCTTCATTTTGACTTCTTCTTCTTGTAGGGCCTTAAGGTTTTGGAGTTCCTCTCTAAGTTTCTCCAATGCTGCTTTTTCACCTATGATTGGACTAGTATGCAAATGTGGAAGATGATCTAGTAATGTGAATCACGACAAATTGAGCGCGTTCACTTAAACCTTTTCTCCCAAGCATTCAAACAATGAATCAAAGTCAAAATGATTGTTTTATTTCTTTTTTTAATCCTTGTAATACGAATTCAATTTAAGCATGTTTTTGATGAACAATGTCAAAAAATTCACGAACAATCATAAATGGAATGTCATGATTTGTGTTGACTTCAAAAGGGTAATCATCTAAGGATTTTACTTTAAGCGAATTATTTTCGAAAAATGTAGAAGAGAAAGACAAGAAAGTTGGATTGAAAAATGCTCATCAAATTTTTAGGAATATTAATCAACCCTGTTTTGGGTGTTTTTGTCCCTCGAGAGAGTTACATCTAAGAGACTAGTTGCGCGCGGCCTGTACCTGCAAAACAACGGAGACTCTGGGTGATTGGAGCTCCGCCTCCGACGGTCAAGTTAGTACTTGAAAAATAATAGGAGAAAGTGCGGAAAAAGAGGTAAGATATTCTGACCTAAGGTAAGAGAATGTAGGGTATGCTGTAATAATTGTAGATGTCTCAAGATTGGAGGGAAATCTCCCTAGTTATAGGGTCTTTGGTAAATGTGCCCCTGATTAGGTCATTCTGACCTAATTATTATGGGCTGCGCCGCATTGCGGCTTTCTTGGGATTTTGGACGATGAAGGCCGTCTTTTATTCCCAAGTTATAGGAGAGACACGTGCCAAAAGGAGATTGGCCCAATTCGGACCAACCAAAGTATGACACGTGTCAAGGCCTGATTAGGCCACGTGGCATGGCTAAAATTACCCAAAACATTTGCCCCTCACAGATGTGACGTGGCGCGCCAATTGGCATTTGTGACACATGTTACTCTTCCATAGGTGGCGATTCAAAAGGTTTTTTTTTTTACTATGAAAATTTTAACTTTTCACATTCCGGGGAAATTACGAAATTACCCTCAAATTTACCCCTCTATAAATACTACCTTTACCGCTCTAGTTTTGGACGTTTCCAAAACATTCTAGAGAGATAAAGTCAAAGAGTTTCTAGAGAGAGAGAATTTGCCTTCCGTTTGTATGTGTGAACACAAACCTTGAATTTCTTCCGCCTGCGTAAGCCGGTTATCAATCGCCTGTGCCTCAAGCAAGTAGGATCTTCTTTTGCAGCAACACAATCGGACCTCACTGTTTGCCCCCCTTTCAGAGACAAACGTAAGGTACCGCCTTTACCCCTCTCAACACATTTCATTTATTTTAATTTATTCAATCAATGGACTCATCACCAACACACATGGCATGGCCTAGGTTAGTAGTCAGCTGGTTACCTGGGACGGCTGAGTTTAGGACTGGGAGTGTCGGCTCTGGGTGCATGGAGCAATATTATACTCCCCAACCGACCATCTATGTGTCTGTGCAGGACACAATGGCTAGGATCAAACAGACGGCCACCAGATGGCGTCGAGGAGACGGTACTTTGGAAGTACCGTCTAGAGAGGTAACCCCAGTTGAGGGGTCTCAGGGTAATGAAAGTTCTGGGGAATATTCCCCATCTGGCATCCCAAGAACCCCCAACGATACAATTTTGCATGAGGGTAGAGGTGGTGAAGAGACCGTCTCCTAGATGGAAATTGATCAAGCTGACCCTGCACATCGAGGCGGGGAAGAATCCACCTCAGAGTCAGCCAATGACCAGGGAGATAGCGAGGACTCCGCCTCAGGGTCCAGCTCTAAAGAAGATAGTGACGATCCCCTTCCCCCGCTTGAGGATAGCGAGGTTGAGGAGAGAAAAAAGTGGGAGGATAAGGACGATCCTTTAAACATTCATGTCTCTGCTAAGGACAAAGATATCATGATAAACGGTATCGAGGGTTTTGTAAAGAAGCGGCCCTTGGATTAAGGTTATACCATCTGGGTGCCGCCTGTGTTAGGCACTATGGCCTGTTTTAGGAATTTGCAGAATTATGATAATTCTCGAGCTTATTAAGCCATTAAAAGACATTGGAGTTTGATCGTATTTCATGACCGTATATTTTTAGCCCAAGGCTAAGTTAGAGAAATTTGGTTCGGTGATTAAGGGCTCGACTAAAGTAGTCCTAAGGTTTATAAGCTAGTGTATGGAGTATGGACCAAATGATAAGGCAAATAAAGCATTAAGGAATTCAAGTCCAAGAAAAAGCCCAACTAAAATCCCAAGAGATGATGTTGGGCGTGAAATAGGCTAGCCCGATCGAAGCTACCACTGTCCGCTGCTTTTGTTGGTGTAATTATTTTGAGCCAAGCATGTTAGTGGGCTGACTTTAAGTTTTGTTTTGTTAGTTTTACACTTTGTTTTTTGGGAGTCAAACTAGGATTAGTTTTCTTTGTTGAGTTTAGGTAGGATTCCTTTTCCTTTCTTATATAAAGGTTTAGGTAGTTACGTAGGGAGGGGGATGTTTAGTTTAGATTAATTTTAGTTTCTTTCAGTTTTTTTCTTTCTTACTTACTCTTGGTATCAAGTTTATTATTTTTGTTTTCTTATTACTGTAATACTATTGTTCTCTTTATCTTAATTCTTGCTTTTTACTACGCTTTATTTAATTGCTTTGATTAGTTTAAATTTTAATTATGTGTGAGTAGTTTTCTTTCTAGGGTTTATGGGGATCCATAAATAATATGAATGGATAATTTATTTTTGTTGATTGCCAATGCTTAATTAATTTCCTATTGATTGATTTAATGCTCTGCAACTAGGTTAGCACCGGTCTTTTAATTATGTATGAGTTTAGCAATACTGATTCGAGATTCGAGAGATGAGAATTGATATTTAGGCTTAGTTTAAATAGGCAGGTTAATTTATAAATGGTTAAGTCGAGATTCGAGAAATGAGATTTAATACCTGTAGATTAATTCTGTGATTGTAGTACGTAGCGAAAGCTCTTTATGATCAGATTAATTTATGAATTGATGATTGATTATTATATTTTACCTTGGAATGTTATTTGTTGGTGAACCTATGCCCTATGTCTTTATTCATTGATTTCTCTTTACTGTTAATCTTCGTAGTTTAATTTCATTTCAATATTATTAATTTGTTACTTAATAATTTAGATTACTTTAACAAATTAGGAATAGAAAGACCAGTTTTCCTGTAGATTCAACCCTACTTCCATATCTATTTTAGTTAGTGGTTTTAGGATTTACTTTTGATTGGGTGATACGACTTTAGCTTGTCAAAATTTTGCGTCGTTGCCGGGGAAACAATTTTATTTTTATTACTATTGTTATTAGGGTCTAGATTTTTTTTAATTATTAGTTTTATTTTTTTAAGAGTTGAAAATATCCATGCTTACGCCACTACAAGAATTATATAATTTTTATGCAGCACCTAACTACTGTAATTGTCAACGTCTTTGTCATGCAAATCCTGAATGCCCTTATAGTGAGTTTATTGTGCGTGCTCCGGATGGTTTTAGAGTCTTTCCATATAAATATGATCATATTCGGAAACAATTAGTTGCTAATAAAAGTTATTGGAAGGCTCTTGATGAAAAAGTCTACGGACACTATAATAATACGAATGTTATTGAGGATGAAGAACCATCGGTTATAGAATTTGTGGTTGAAAAATCATTGGTTGACGAATCGGTGATTGAAAAATCATTAGTTGTAGAAACGGTGGTTGAAAATTCCTTTGATGATGATGAGGTTATTCGTAAGGCTGAAATATTCAAGTCATTATTGGATGATATATCGTTGGAAATCTCTTTTCGAACCCGACCCAACTACATCATTATTGGACCCTTGCCATGGACCAAACAAAACTGGATTTACTGTTTTCTTAACATAGGTTTTTAAAAACAGAGAGAAAGAAAAGTAATAAAATCTAACTGCAACACTAAACTGAGGAAGTTATGGACAAATTAATAAACCGGCCCGGTTTGATCATTATATGCGGCCCAATGATCTAAAGGAGGGCCTAATATGATTTATCATTCCTAATGCAATTAGAATTGATTATACTCTTCTAGAATCTTCTAAAAGGTTCTTTTGAATCCTAATTTAATTAGCATTGATAAATTGACTTTAGTTGACTTTTAAGAGTTTTAATCAGAATAAAAGAAGTGTTTTTAAGGAAAATACAATTTTGCCCTCTTGTACCGTTTAATTTTATCATAATAAGAAAACGCGTGGAAAATTTTTTCTAGCGCCATACGACACTTGGCGTGTGGCGATAGGCGCGTGTTTGGCACTACGGTCGTGTTTTATTCTTTTCGAAACTCTGATTCATTTTTTATCGTATCCGGCTGATTTTCTCTATAAATAGCCTCCTAAAACTTCCGTTTTCCATCACCAATTCTCATCAAGAATCTCCTTATTATCTCTCTCTGTCTCTTTTCTAAACTAGCCTTTTGCACACAAAATTCCACATTCACAAGATCTAGACACCCCTAGCCAAGTTCAAAGTTGCCTTCGCCCTAGACGTGAAAGGTTTTAATTTATGAGGGTTTGGTCCCAAATCTCTATTTCAATTATTTAATTTAATTGTTTGTTTTATTATTTTCCTTGAAGTTACTAACGTGTGTATTTTGTTATTAGAAAGAGGTACGAGGCATCCAAGTAAGTGCTTTAATTGATTTATTGTTATTATGATTCCTAGAAATCATGTCTAGGTTGTTATTTTGATTCTTAGTGTCATGTAAGGGTGTTTTGATCTTCCTAGTATCATGTTTAGGGTAACAACTAAAATTTCTAATATCAAATATGAAAATTGTGAGTCCTGTGATGCTTCTTATTCTCTTCCTAATATCATGTTAGTATCATGTAAGGGTTAAAGCTTTGATCTTTATTATTTAGTGACATGCTAGGGTTTGTTATTAATCTTGTTAGTATCATGCCTAGGATCTTGCTATTATTATGTTTTAGCGTTGTTAAGATTATTTTAATTATTATTGTTACAATTCATGATTATTATGTTGCTTGATATATTATTGTTGTTGCTTGATCACGCCTTTTATTGCATGTTTAAAGGGAATTTGTAATTGTGATCACGCTTAATAAGATAATTAATAATCTTGTTTAGGGTTAATATGATTATAATTCAAGTGATCGCCAATAATAGTTTTGTTTGTGCATTAATATTCAACCAACATAGATAGACAGGTTTAGTGTTAATCCTATTAATTGCATGTTAGTCAGAAAGCGCACATGAATACGATCAGAATAATGTAGATGCCTATTGTTAGGGTAGATTCAATCTCTTTTAGGTTGGATTTGTACCTTCATCCCCAAGCTCCAGTCATGGTTCTAGACCTATTGGAGTTAACGATCTCCTGGATCGTTAAGGGGTGTAACCTTCACCCTGTGAACGGTTTACAAATTCCTAAAACTTGTTGGCGACTCTTTTGCTCTATCTTCCTTCCCTTTGGACGCCACCGTACTTTAGTGTATGATCACAATGGGGTTCAAGCTAGGGATAATGCTTGAAATATTCCCTACAGTTTTTGGCGACTCAACTGGGGAGGATTTATATTTTAATTCCTGAAATTTATTTCGGCAATGATTTAGAATGAGTGGATGAGACTCGAAAATATTTCATGTGCTTAATTTTAATTAAAATTATTGTCATATGCATAAAAAAGATCTCATTGGAAAGACCATCCGTATTGAGTTAAAAACATAGGATTTTTACACGTAGAAAATTTGTGGTATATCTTTCACAACTAGGATCGAAATAATGCTGCGCGAAACTGGAAATTTTATCGAGCACAGAAAGCCGCCGAGGCATGTAGGAACTGGCGTCAGAAAAACAGAGTTTTTCGCCGAAGATTTGACTTTATCGCCAGGCAACAGAACCAAATTGCGGCGACGACCTTTGTTCGCTGGCGCTAAGTTCTTCCAATACCGAGCCAGAAACATGCGTTCTAATTTTGACCAGTTTTTAGCACTGTTTGCTCGATCCTACTTCTTGATTGAGTTTTTCTCACTTTTTTGAAACCCATATGTGTTCTACATATGGACATAACCCTCTGGGAAATCATGCTCCATATACCTGATTGAACGCTCTGTGCAACAAAGGGTACATCCGAGAATGTAGAATTCACCAAACCACGGAAGCGAGTTTTTAACTCGCGGTGTCCCATCCACTCATGCCAACCCTTTAAAAGGTAAGGCTTCCGCACGGTGCATCCGGACAAGTAACCGTGGACCCTCTTTGACTAACCCATATCCTGAACTTTAGAGAACTAGAGCCACAGTTAGGTTGCAAACTCATTGCATCATATTGTGCCTACTTGACTAATTGTGCATTATTTGTAGTGCATACTCTATGTGTTTTTCCTAACCGTTTGTTTGACTTGTGTTTAAGAATAAATAAACTGATTAATAACTAAAAGGAATTTGCCTAATTAATTAAATAATTAATATGAGTAATTAAAGTCTCATAATTTAATCAGAATTGACTTAGTACAACTTTTGGCATGTCCCGTAGAGTTAAAATACTGAAAGTAGTCCCAGATTAACGCTCCAGTAATGGCGCCACGATTTGGACTGCAGCGCCACACTTTGTTGTGCAAAGCCTGGCGACAGCTCTGTCGTCTGGCGCTGACTCTGTTGCTTTGACGACAGTTTGGTATCTTGCTCGAGTCATCAATATGACTCTAATTAAACAGTTTGCTAATCAATTCGATTATTTTGTTAATAATGGTACCTTTGTTAAGTCCTTAATTGAGTCTAGACACTAAGTCCCATGGTCTTACACAAGAGTCAAAGCATGTCAGTTGCACTCACAATATAAAGCACACACTAATATATATGTACACTTTGACCATGTTAAGAGAGTCTTGTATGCGCGTGTTTTCCGTCGTTTTTTTTAGGGGGGTAAGTCGGATATTAATCCTCCAATTAAACCACTTGCTTGAACCATATACTTGATCCCAAAAACATACACCCTATTTTTGCTTTTTTCTTTATAAACCCGTAAAGTCAAAGTCAATTTGAGTCAAGTCATTAAAATAAATGGTTTAATTTACAGCGCGCACTACTACAAAAAGCGTGTTTTCTGGACGCTTTTTAGGCCTTTTTTCGACGCTAAAAAGCGTCGAAAATACGTGAGTCGAAAATTTTCGGGGACCCAAAAAAGCGTCGATAATATCGACGCTTTTTTGTGTCCTAATTAATGTACGAAGCGTCGAAAATTACGTATTTCGCGCATTATCCCAAATGTGTGTAGTTTTTTAGCGACGCTTTTACCTGTCCACATACTCAAATTTAGCGACGCTTTTTGCTGTCTTGCGTTTATTCGTGTCAGCCTATGGTATGGCGGGAAACTATTTGAAATTTGAAAATGTGCAAATATGTAGACATTAAAAAGCGTCTAGAATTTTTTTTAAGCTTTTTTTTTTCCTTTTATTAAATTATTACCATCATACATACATTATAGTTATTTAAATTTATCATAAATTAAATTAAATTAATAACATTAAAATAAAAATAAACAAATATTCTATATAACTAGATTAAAAAAATAAAACAATAATTAATCAACAATAATAAGAGTACGTAATTAATTACCAAATTTATAAAAGAAAACATCAACACAATTATTTTATATATATAAAAAAATGTCGCATATTATAGTAGCTTGTCCCTAAATAAATACATCACTAATATAAGACTAAAAAACAAAATAGATAGATGATGGCCTCATAGACGATATAGTCGCTTGTTGATGCTCAAGTATCCTGGTCTGTTCTCTTGTTGCACCAACATTGCCTTTTCCAATCTTCAAAAAAAAAAAAAAAAAAAAAAACAAAGTATAAATTAGTACATTACACAATATAGGCTCAAGATTCAACATGTTGTATATTATTTAAACATAGAATTGTAAGTTAAACATAGAAATGTAAATGAACATCTTTTTTTTTTATTATTATTTTTTTTAATGTTACGCTATTACTAAGGTTACATTACCCAAAGGGTGGACAGAGTACTAATGCTCATATTGGGAGTTGTACTGATATACTTGTATTTCCCCAAGGTTGGTATAAAATTTTACTCTTTGGGTGACACTTCTCCACCTCTTGCTCCTTCCTTAACCACACAGCAGCAGCAGCCGCCGCCATCGCCAACTACCTCTTCAATTTCATAGGCAACTTTTACAGAGTTACAGGACACATTGCAACACAAAAGAATTCCTCAGAATATCTGACATTTTTTTTTCAATTTTCTGAACATGAACACTGCATCATTCTTGACTAAAATGTACTAAATTAACAGGTAAAGAGTAAAAAAAAACCTTAGTGAATAAATAAGAAATCTGAAGCAAATCTCGAGCATAATGGCAATCCAACAAGTTTCAAATCAAGTATATTCAAGATTACACGAGCAATCTTTAGTCTTTCTAAGTATCTTAGGCAAAGTCCATGGAACAGGGATTCAGTCCACCCTGCCAGTGGAAACAACCAACCCAAGGTGTGCAATGAGAGCAACAATAGACCAATTTCAACAAACAAAAAAAAAAAAAAAAAAAAAAAAAGAAGAGACCAATTTAACAAAGGATACTTCTATCATGTTTATATTAATAAAACCCGCTCACATAATTAAGCATGAGACTGCTATGGGGAGAACATCTTCTTTTTTTTTATTTTTTTTACAGGAAGCAACTGATATTATAATTTAGGAAGCCTCCAAAGCAATAGCAGCAAAAACCGTGGGGGGGGGGACCTCGTCAGTCCACACCCTCACATCCTCAAAGTCACTACTAGAGTTTGCAAGCAAATGTGCAACTCTATTACCTGTTCTTCTCATAAACGAGAAGTCAGGCTGGTAAACAAGCAATAAAGAGAAAAAATGTCATTCAAGATAATTCCCAAGGCGTTGCAAACACGAGTTCTGTGCTTCAGCTTCTGGGGAACATCTTCTTTAAAAGATACGGAGTGCTACATCAGTAATCTGATGTATGAGGACAGAATTTTCTATTAAGACTATTTCCATTGTGAAAGTAAAGCGTATTTAAATCACCTAAATCCAAGTTAATTTGACTTGCTTGCTACTTTAACTACCAAATTCCTTTCACATGTAAGAAGCCAAAGTCCAAAATTGCCCTAGGACTAGGTCAGAAGGTCAGAAGGTCATATTGATACTATAATCGTTACTATAATACTCCATGCTAAGAAGGTCAGAAGTAATATTGATAAATATCCTACCTTCTTAAGAACTAAGAATGTGACTGAAAAAGAGCTGGATTCAAGAAGTCACTAAATTTCTATGTCAACCTCTGGTTATAATAATAGATTAAAGATTAGCACTAACATTAAGTTTATCATCCCTACAACACCACTAGTATAAGAGCTGCACATCTAATCTAATAAAAGATTAAAAGCTACCATTAAAAAAAAGGCATTAAAAGTTTAAAAGATGTTGTGAAATAAGATAAAAGACATATCTTACTTTATCCTATTCTAATATACATAAAATCATGCACATCTAATCAACCATACACACAATCACACATTAACAAATAAGTAATAATTGTATTAGTAGTACTACTACTAGGATTATGGTAACCAATATTGGAGCTTAAAGTTTCAAAATTCATAGCTGCCTGAATATTAGAAATTAATGAGCGATAGGCCAGGAATATATCAAGTTTAAGACAATAATCTACCTCGTAATTGTGGATTTTTTGCTGGTCGATTCAAGATAGATGGTCTATATATAGTTGCTCCTAATTCAATTGCTTCACCAATAGCTGGTGCCTAGCCTCAAATCTGATCCAACAGAAGGGAATTTTAGATAAATATCATACATAAACAAAGAAACCAGATCATTAATATTGATAGCAAGGTATATAAAAGCTAAGAATGAATAATTCATAATAAAAGCAACAAGATATCATATCTCACACGCACCCCACCTAGTCACCTACTCCTTATCCTATCTACCATCACCACAAATAATTAAGAACAACACCAAAGTAGAAGCCACCATTCATCCATGACAAGGAGTCAAATTTTATTTTATTCCTTTGTACGTAGTTGTGGTTTAAAAAGGGAACAAAAATTTGAGATTAGCATGTGTAGGCGTCGTTCGAAGTGCGCCTACGTTAAAAGCATGTTGTGAATATGCTTGGCACTCATAGGAAGTGGGAATTGACATTACGATTAGGGACAACGATTAGGGACAAATAAAGTAGGGAGCCGCCAACAAGTTTTTAAGGAACTTGTAAACCGTCCACGGATCATAAAAAGGCAACCACGATAAGGGACAACGATAGGCAACAACGATTGACCCGTGAAGGTTACACCCCATTTATAATCCATGAGATTACTAACTCCATATGGTTCGGAACCACAAAAGGAGGATCGGGGATGATGGTACGAAGTGAGTCATGGAGTCACATTCGCCCGTATTGGCCTCTACTCGATTCTTATAGTGAAAAGTGATTCTTGCGATCTCAAAGGCATACAAACAAAATATTCAATTTGCTCCAAACTATTATTAAGCTAAATTGGTTGAATATTAATGCAACATATAATTCTAAAATATTGTGATCACTTGATTAAACAACAAGATTAAAAGGAACCTAAACCGGTTGTCCAAATTATCTTATTAGGCGTGATTTTCAATTACATATTCCCTTTAACATGCAATATGGTGATCATAAAAAATACAATAGAATAAACATTAATATTGGAAGCAATTTAACAATAATAGTGTTAGCCAAATCAAATAATAATAATAACAACCCTAATCATGATACTAGCAATATTAAAAATAAAATAAGAGTAATTAAATTAATTAATTACTCACATTCCGCGCGTTCCTTTAAATTGCTACATCATGAATAAACTGTTAGTAACTTCAATAAAAATATAAAGTAAATGGAAATTAAATTAAAGTAGAGTTGATTTGGTCCAAACCCTCAGTCAATTATACCTTTCACGCCTTGGTTTAAGTATAGAACTTTGGGTATTTTATGAACTCCTTGGAGTGCTTAAGGAAGAAATGATAGAATTAGAAATATAGGTTTAAGGCTTAGAATATGTGAGAGAGAGAAGAGAATGATTTTTGGTGTAAAGAGAGAAAGAGAGAAGGATTTGATGATCAAGCTTGTTGATGAATAAAAAAGGGGAGATATGACCTCTATTTATAAGGGGAAAAGAGGGGTCGAATTAAGAAAAGATAAGAATTCGAATCGGATAAAACGCTTGCGATAGACAGCAGTTTTTGCGGTTTTTGTTTTTATCATATCTTTTGAACCAGAAATCGGAATAAGATGAATAAGATATGGTTGGAAAGCTCTTGAAGTCTACTTTCTAACCCAATTAAAATCAGATTAAAATATTATGTAGAAAAAAAGATATAGCTGAAATAGTGAGACGGTTTCAGTTTTGGATAGAGTTTGACATTTTATTCATATCTTTTCCGTTATAGCTCGGAATTGATATTATAATATATCATTGGAAAGATAATTTCAAGGGCTATCCAACCATATAAAATTTGGATAAAAACTATAATACACGAAAATAATATCTGTCTATCTTTGAATGTCTTTCAATTCGGATATAAATAGGATTTTCAAAAAAAGGAGTTTTATTCAATTTCAAACTATTTAATCTTATCTTTTCAAAAAGGATAATTAAGATCTTTTAGAAACTTATAGAAGCTTCCAATTAATCCTAATTGGTTTAGGAATGAGATTAAATAATTTGGACCCTCCACATGATCATTGGGTCGTAGGTAAGGTGGGCTTAGGTTCGGTTTGGGCTAGTTTAATATTTTGGCCATAACTTATTCGTTATAACTCGGATTTGGGCTTATAATATATCGTTGGAAAGATATTTTAAAGCCCCATCCAAATATTCAATCATTAGACCCTGATTATGGACCAAAATAAACTGGAATAAACGTTTTTATTAAAAGGACACGAAATGATTGATTTTAAAGGACACGAAATGAACTATTTTGGGTTTAAAGGCATAAAAAGAGGAAAATGAGTTATGGTTTGGGGAAATGGGCTAAGAATTGGGTTGGTTTATGAAATGGAAATATGGATTTAAGCACTCCAAAAATTAAATACTCAACCCGACCAATAATGGCGGTGAAAGGTTGTTCATCATCGGGTTTGGTTTTGGGGAGACATTTTTAGGTGTCTACAGCATGCAAGCTTTTACATACGTTACATCACAGTCGGGTATTCTAGTATTATTGAGGACCAAGGGATACTCCAATTGCAAACATATAGTATTAATCATGTTCTACAACTACATTTCAGCAGTTTTTGAGCTCAAAATTGCAACACTCTTAAGTGCAAAGCAATAAGCGTCAATCATGCAACTCCAACAGGAAATAACATGAGATTTAATTCAAAATTCAGGGTATAAGGTCTTAAACAGGACAAATAAACTATATCTGCAGCAAATTTGTAAAGAAGCAATGAATCATGTAAAATGATACATGAACCAGAAAATCTCCATCTATCAAACAAATGAAGGTCATACCATCTCAATTATACCTACTGCTCCTGCTCAACACTATGCAAAAATATGAACAAACCAGCCTAAAGACTTGTCTAATCAGTACAAAACGTCAATTTATATATTATACTCTTTCATAATTAAAGATTCACTATAAGTTCTCTAATGTAACCTTTATAAAAATAAGTACCTGCATGAGATCACTAGATCGTTCACCATATTGACGGTTATATAATTCAATCCTCCCTATAATATTTGCAATTTCTGGATTAGCCCTTTGTTCCCGGGAAGATTCAGTAGGTATTAACAAACTAATGGGGCGGCGACACAAAGGACATAAGCATGGTCGCAGTGCTGATGCATGATCCCAAACTCGTAAAATACACCCCCCTGTATTGTTAATAAAACATCAATCAGTCAATAATAACACTTGCTTGCAGTATATGATGTATGATTATCATAAGTGTTTTCAACAGACAATTGCAAGAGCAGAAATATACAATCGCAGAGCATCCATTCACCATAAATACTGCTTTGTATGATACTAATATAGCAGATTTGCACAAGATAAAATAAATAGAACAATAATTCACAAAATTTACAATAATTTGCAAATAGCTAAACCTAATAATATACAATAGATAAAAAAAAGCAACGGAAAGTCAATTACCCATCTCTATAGTCCAACCTCTTAAACTACAATGGAGGCTAAAAGCTGTGAAGAATATTTTTGACAAAGAAATTGGTTATACAAACCTTAGACTTTAAAATTGAATTCGAACAATAAACATGTATTTATTTCTGGGCATTGTAAACTGATATAAAATCGATGAAACCTAGATAAACAGAAATTAGAGAAAACCTTTAAAATAGCAAAATCAAAACATGAAATTAAAGAATCACCAGAAAACAAATCAAAACGAGTGAAGGTAAGAGTAAACTACATAAATTAGAAGACAAACAAAAATAGATTGTCGATCGACTTCAACAATTAGAATCGAAAATCTAGATGTGGAAAAAAAATTGCACTTGCTTGAAATTCCTTGAGAAGTACGAATCTTGTGAAGACAGAATAATTCATTAATTTTTGTAAGTAGATCTTGAATTTTGAAGCAAAGAATGCGAAGAAGTTGAGTAGTGACTAGAGCGAGAGAGTGAATAGAGAAGATGAGAGAGGCGGCATTTGAAAATAGTAAGATTGAAAAGCGATAACCCTAAGCTGCAACGTATTATCACGTGCAGGGCATGTGATTATGTTTCTCGATGCGGAAAATAGACAAGAAAGTCAAAGGACGCTTAAAAGCGTCGAAAAAAGACGAAACTCTTAATTTAACTGTGACGGTCTTCCATAGTGTCGAAGGTAAAGCGTCGAGAATACAAGCATTTTGTAGTAGTGGCGTGGTCAAGAAAGGAAGGACGTTTGATCAAAGACAACCTTTTCATTCAACTTTTTGACAAACCAATCGCTCGAAAAAGGAAAGCTAAGAAGATAATTGGAACTCAGGAAGAAGTTAACGAACTTAGGAATCAATTGACCGACATAACTGAAGTGTTGAAGGCTTTAACCCATCAAATTAATGACCCTGTGAAGCAACAACAAACGGAACTTATGCAAGAAAGCTTGAGCAAACTATCTAGCGACTACAAGTTTCAGAGCATTATTTCACAAGGGGTCTCGGTGGACAAGGAGCTTCTTTCGCAGAATTTCAATGCCAACGACATCACAAAATTCAAGGTAACTGACAACCCTTATTTCCATTTTAGAGCTTTTGAAACAATAATGAGTATTAAGGGTATTGATAAAAAAATATTTCCTTCTTTATTCTCCTTATTTCTTGAAACTGTTTGCCAACAATGGTTCTTCTCCCTTGACAAGGAGAAGACCTCTACTTGGGAATCAGTAGTAAACGCTTTCATTGATAGGTACAAGTGCAATATTCAAGTTGAAACTTATTATAGGGAACTTGAAATACTTAAACAGAAAGAGAATGAAGGTTTCACTTCATTCTTCAATAAATGGAGAGAAACCTCTGCTAGGATGATTGAAGTACCAAGCGAAAAAGAATATGTGAGGTTGTTCATCAAGAACCTTTAAGAGAAGTACTCCAAGCATCTCAAGTATCAAAATAATCTATACACCATCAAGGGCGTCTATGACATTGGAATTAACATTGAAGACCACCTTGCTAAGTTAAAAGCTGCTAATAATAACTCCAACAGTGGCTGGAAAGGCAAGAAGAACGACAATCCTTCTTCTTCCAAAACCACCCACTCAAAAAATGTTAGCACCTTTAATTTGAGTGAAGTCCTTGCTATGAACAACCAAGGACAAAAGAAACCATTTAGGAGGAACTTTACTCCTATTGGTATGAGTTATGACACCGTATTTGACCGACTGAATGCAAAAGGTCTTATAACTCCTATTGGACCATTTAGGGACCCACCAGTCGAAAGAGGACATCTAATTGGAACCTCAATGCACACTACAAATATCACCAAGGTAGGGGCCATCTCACTGAAAATTGTTAGAAGCTTAAAGAAGCTATCCAAGATTTAATTGATAACAATAAATTACTATTGCCCCCTGCCAGTAAGAAGCCAAGCATCGACAACGCACCTCTTGCTCATTCCTTGGCCATCTTCGATGAGGAAAACAAGGTTGATCCCTCATCTCTCATCAAAGCTATTGAAGAAATTCATGCTATCGAAGAAGAGGAGGAGATCTTTTTCGATGCCATGGATGACTTTCAAGAACCAGCAAGCAAGGAAGACGTTCGAATGCTTATATGGTCCATGTGGGAGGGAACAGACTTACTACGTGAGGCTCTTGAATTTGCAAAGAAACAATTGGAGGAGCTTTAGAAAAAGTATGATAAAATTCCACCCACGAAGAAGAAAACATTTCCTCTACAAGTAATTGACAGACCCAAGAAGAGTAATAAACTCTATACTCCAATTGGGACATCATATGCTAAAATGTTCCAAATGCTCTCCGAGAGTGGTAAGGTCAAACCTCTTGAACCGAGACCATTTGAATCTCTAAAGAGGACAGATAAGTTCTATTGTCCATACCATCAATCAGGGGGACGTACCATTAAAAGTTGTTTTAAATTTAAAGATTTAATTCAGAAGATGATTGATGATAAAAAGCTAGTTCAAATCCCACAAGAAGAAGACATAAGCATTAATGGGGTTTGGGATAGTGATGAAGAAGACGTCTACCTAAAAGCCATGGAAAAACCTCCACTTTTAGTGTCATATTCAGTAGGTGATTTATGGGATGAAAAGGATTCACCCATAGACGTCCTAACAAGATCTGGGAGAACACAACCTCTCGTCTCTACACAACCTATGCCAACTGCGCAGCAAGTTCCTGAACCTATCATAGAAGACACCGACATTGTCAAGCAATTTAAAAATACCAAGGTCGAGATGAATGTATGACAACTTCTAGCTACGTCTCGAGAACATAGTTTGGCAGTAATGAATGCTTTGGATAAGATAGGGATAGATTCCGACACCACTCTGAGGGGTTGGCTAAGTTCCTTAGGAGTGATCTCCCTAGTCCTATCAACTTAATCACTTTTTCTGAGAAAGATTTACCCGAGAAGGTGACAAGCATTATAAGGCACAAAACCTCACAGTAGTCTGTAAGAGAATGAACCTCCCAATGACTCTTGTGGACAATGGATCAGAAATTAATGTCTATCCACTTAGAACTGCGAGGAGTTTAGGCATAAGGGATAAAGACTTAACCCCGTCAACACAAGGAATAAGATCTTATGATAATACTCGTCGCCAAGCTCTTAGTAAGATTACTATGAATGTAACAGCGGGAGCAATAGAACATGCTACTACCTTCCAAGTGGTAGATATTAAGGCTTCATTCAACTTATTGTTGGGACACCCTTGGCTTCATGACCTCAAGGCCGTCCCTTCATCTCTTCACCAACAGGTAAAAGCCATAGTTGGAGGAATCTCTATCACAATCGATGCTTCACCCATGAGGATTAAAGCTGTGGAAAATCCAATCATCAATGAGGAGCACGATGAAAACGATGAAGACTTGTGGGGCTTTAATGAAGAGGTCTCCTTAATCGAGGTGGATGAAAGGACCCCTCTCTGTCACGATCCCTACTCCAATATGACAATAAATGCTATTCTTAAGAGACAAGGGCACTTTCCTGGAATGACTCTAGGGGAGAAGAAGGGAATAGCAAAATATCTGGAATTAACTGGCCTCCCTAAGTTAGATACTTTCGAATTTGGTTTCAAACCGACTTGGGAAGATCTTAAGCAAGCCCAAGAAAGGTCTAAGGCTCGTAGGAACGCTCACATAAAAAAGAAAGCAATCCCAATGGATCAATATCCTCTTACTCTCAATGGACAGTTCCTAAGAGAAGGAGAAGACTATCCATGCTACGAATTTCCCGAACCTTTTGTTGTAAATGGCATAAGGCAACCGGGATTTGAAATCTTCTTTGATTGCTACTTTCTAGATGAAATCCCAACCCCTATTCACAAGGAGAAAGCAACCCCATGCTTTGACTTTAATGTCATGGGATTACTATTTGGGCGAGAAAAAGATGAGTTGAGAAATATACAGGATAACTCCTCGCTCATCCAAACGGCCTACAAAGCGAGAACTTTGACCCTTCAAATCTCATCACTCTAGCAGAAGGATTAGTATATGGGTGGCGTAAGACATTCAAGATGACTACTCCAAGTGAAAGGAAAATCTCCATAACGATAGGGTGAGGACCGATGTTTGAAGAGTCATCAAAGTCAGAGTCAGAGACAGAGTCCTTTCTTGTAGGGCCTTCTAAGCCTTTAGTCGTAACGCCTCCTCCTTCTTCTATTTCTACTCCTAGGATAGTTAGTAATCATGTACCTGAGGACATTTCCCTTTTTCATGTAATGATTTCAGAGTTTAATAATATGTCTTCTTCTGCTTACTCCTCGTATTTTTCCTTAACCCAGGATGACAAGCATTGCTTAACTAACAATGAAAAAGACAAAGAAATTATTAAAGCAATGGAAACACTTGAAAAGAAAACACCGATAATTGAAGAAACTGAGACGGTTGATATCTTTAATGATTCAACCATTAAAAGAGAATTTAAAATCTAAAATCGGATTAACATTTAATGAACAAGAAAGAACCGATTTAATTAATCTACTTAAAGAATTTATCGACTTATTTGCCTTTTCATATGAAGATATGCCAGGTATTAATAGAGAAATAGCTCAACACACTATACCACTAATTCCAGGAATGAAACCTGTAAAACATATGTCGAGTCGAATGAAACCCGATGTAGCTCTTAAAATAAAAAAAAGAAGTTCAAAACAAATAACTGCAGGTTTGGGTATCCAAATACCCCGAATGGGTAGACAACGTCGTCCCAGTTCCGAAGAAGGATGGAAGGGTAAGAATGTGTGTCGACTATCGAGATCTAAATAAGGCAAGTCTAAAGGACGACTTACCTTTACCACACATCGATATTTTGGTAGATAATACAGCAAATCATGCACTTCTCTCGTTTATGGATGGATACGCAGGATACAATAAAATTCTCATGGCAGAAGAAGACATGGAGAAAACAACATTCATAACACCATGGGGTACTTACTGTTACACGATAATGCCATTCGGGTTGAAAAACGCGGGTGCTACTTACCAACGAGCAGTGACTGCCTTACTCCATCACATGATGCACAAAGAGGTTGAAGTATATGTTGACGACATGATTGTGAAATCAAAAGATAGCCCAGGACATCAAGTAGCCTTGAGAAAATTCTTTGAAAGGCTAAGGAAATACAACATGAGGTTGAATCCATCCAAATGTGCTTTTCGAGTCACCTCAGGCAAGCTTTTGGGATATGTCATAAGCTCTAGAGGCATAGAGATAGACCCAACCAAGATCAAGGTAATCATGTCAATGCCACCGCTCGAAATCAAGAAACAAATTCGAGGATTTATTGGCCAGTTGCAATATATAAGTAGGTTCATATCGAAATTAACAACGATATGCGAACCAATCACTAGGTGAAAAAAGAAGATTGGCACCGCCCTAAGGCCACCGGTTTTTAAAAACCGGTGGGGAAAATGTGGGGAAAAATAGGCGGGATTTTGAGGGGAGGTTTTTGCCACCGGTTCAAACTAAACCGGTGGCAAAAAACATTATTTTCACCGGTTTGATGAACCGGTGGCTTTTCCTTTTAATAAAAAAACGCCCCTTATAAAAACCCAAACCCTACTCTCAAATCACTCAGCCTCCCTCATTCTCTCTCTCCTCTCCTCTCCTCTCCTCTCTCTACTGATCTCATCTCCTCTCCTCTTTCCTGCTCTCTCATCTCACCACCACCGCCGCCGTCCCTCTTCTTATCTTTCCTGCTCTCTCGTCTAACCACCACCGTCGCCGTCGACTTCTTTCCCCTCTCAATCTCTCCGACCTCCCTCTCTCCCTCTTCTCTCCCCTCTATCCCTCTTCTTTCCCCTCTTGATCTCTCCGACCTCCCTCTGTCTTCTGCCCACCACCACCAACGCCACTAACCACCGCCGCCACCAAGTCCGAAATCAACCACAACTTGTAAAATTCGAGGTTATTTTCAGGTAAAATTCGAGGTTAGTGGCTTAGTGCATGTAGGTGATGTAGTTGGGTTTAATTATTTGGGGTTAGGGTTTCTGGGTTTAATTATTTGTTTTACATGCCTTGATTTTTTTTTTTTGGGTTTGATTGTTGTAATATTGTTCGAAATTGATGGGTTTAATTGATTTTGGATTTTTTTGGGGTTAATTGATTTTGTTTAGTTGTTTGCGTTTAATTGAGTTTCGAAATATCTGGGTTTAATTTCGAAATTGATTGGTTCGATATTGTTTGAAATTTCTGGGTTTAATTTCGAAATTGATTGGTTCGGTATTGTTTGAAATTTCTGGGTTTAATTTTTTGCTGGGTGTGATTGATTTTCGAAGGTTTATGGGTACATGCATGATATCTGGGTTTTTTTTTTTTTTTTTTTTTTTTTTTTTTTTTTTTGAGTTTTAATAATTTCTGTGTTTTTTTGTTTTTTCTCTGGATTTTTGTTTAATTTCTGGGTTTATGGGTTTTTTTTTCTTTATTTTTTTCGCAGCTTATTTATATTAATCAATTTATTTTTTTGTTTTAATTGATGCAGGTATAATGATTTATATCTTAAATTGAAGAATCAAGATCGGGTTTTTTTTATTTTTTATTTTAATGTGTAACTTTTATTTTTTTGATTTATATTGTGAATTTTATTTATTTGTATGTTGTAATTGTTAGATTATATTGATTTATATTGTAATTTTGATGTCCGTAATTGTGATCTATATCGAGCAGTTAGTAGATTAGAAAACTGTTCAGTAATAAAATTATGATGTTGCGTTTCCAATTGTTTGATTATTTAATTTATTCGCTTTTTTTTTTAGGAAAAACGAGCACTCGATATCCACACTTTTATTATATTTAAAGTGAATAAAACAAAACAAACAAAAAAAAAATTACATTGACTATTGCCACCGGTTAACCGGTGGCATTAATTTAATATAAAAAAAAAAAAAAAAAGCGGGACGTGTGTATTGCCACCGGTTAACCGGTGGCAATAACAGTTTTTGCCACCGGTTTTGAACCGGTGACCCTGCTTCAGTTTATTACCATCCCCCAAATGCCCACCGGTTCAAAACCGGTGGCATAGGGGGGTTTTGAACCGGTGGCCAATTGATATTTTCTACTAGTGAATATTCAAGAAGCTCAAAAAGAATGTACCAATAATATGGGACGATGAGTGTCAAAAAACCTTTGAAAAGATTAAAGCCTATCTCACAAATCCTCCCGTATTAGCACCAGCACTTCCAGGAATACCTCTTAGGTTGTACTTAACATTCACCAAGGAGACAATGGGAGCCATGCTTGCACAAGAAGTAGAAGGTAAAGAAAATGCAACCTACTATCTAAGTAAAAAGATGTTTGAGTATGAAGTACGCTACACATCGCTTGAGAAATTGTCCCTCGCATTGGTGTGGGCCACAACCAGGCTAAGACATTACAGGCTCGTGCATACAGTCTTTGTAGTTTCCCGAATGGATCCACTTAAGTATCTATTCGAGAAGCCTACACTCAATGGGCGCATATCAAGATGGATAGTCAACTTAGCCCAGCTCGATGTGAGATTCATGCCTCAAAAGGCTATAAAAGGATCTGTGGTCTCGAATTTCCTAGCTGATTTTCCAATAGAAGATTCAACGCCAATACACGACAATGAATTTCCAGACGAAGACTTGATGGTCATAGAAGATGATACTTGGACTTTATACTTTGATGGAGCCTCAAACCAAAAGGGGTGTGGCGTTGGAGTATTATTAGTATCACCTAAAGAAGAGCACGTTCCAATCTCCATAAAGCTTGATTTTGACGTTACCAACAATGCTGATGAATACGAAGCATGCGTGGTAGGCCTTGAAAAAGCTTTGGCATTGGGAGTAAAGAAATTACGAATATTTGGGGACTCTTCATTGATCATCAACCAGATTTCTAAAAGATGGAAATTAAGGAGTGAAAGTCTAGCCCCTTACCAAACTTATCTGGAAACTCTCACCAATCAGTTAAAAAAGCTGGATTACACTTATCTACCTAGAGAGGAAAATCAATTTGCTGATACTTTGGCAAGATTAGCCTCAATGGTTAGGATTCCCATGGAAATCGAGCAAATGCCTCTAACTATAAGGAAAAGGCACAAATCGGCTTATATTTAAGCTATAGAAGACGATGAAGTAGTCCATGATTAAGAAGAAGAGTATACAGATATATTTAACTATGTCAGCAAAGGAGAATATCCTCCTCATGCTGACAAAAGAGCAAAACGAGCATTAAGACTCTTGGCTTCCCAATACGTACTCATAGACAACGAGTTACATAAAAGGGTACCTAAGGGCCGAGCTCTCTTATGTGTAGGGAAGAAAGATGCCTAAAGAGCTATGAGGATAGTCCACGAAGGAATTTGTGGAACCCATGTTAATGGTAAATTGCTAGTCCAAAAGATAATGCATGAAGGATACTATTAGACTACCATAAATAGGGATTATCATCAATATGTAAAAAGATGCCCTAAATGCCAAATCTATGCTTCTACAACATGTTCCTCCATCTCTACTCTACACCTACACCTCACCATGGCCATTCTCTACATGGGGGATTGATATTATTGGTAAAATTACCCCTCCAGGAACAGGAGTTCACGAATACATCTTAGTAGCAATTGATTACTTCACAAAGTGAGTTGAAGCACAATCATTTGCTAAACTCACCGCAAAACATGTAGCACTCTTTATCGAAAGAAATATCATATATCGATATGGGGTCCCACATGAAATGATAAGTGACAATAGAAGTCACTTTCAAGCTGAATGTGAAGAATTGTTACAAAAATATAGCATTCAACACCATCATTCTTCTCCTTATAGACCTCAAGAAAATGGCGCAATTGAGGCAGCTAATAAAAATTTAAAGACTATCATCGAGTAAATGACAGAAAGTTACAAGGATTGGCCTGACAAACTCCATTACGCACTTTGGGGTTATTGCACGTCAATTCGCACATCAACAGGAAATACGTCATTTTCCTTGGTTTATGCAAGGATGTCGTACAACCCGTAGAGCTAGAGATACCGTCTCTACGCATTGCACTAGAAAGTAAACTAGACGAACTGGAATGGACAAGAGCAAGATATGAAGAGCTAATTCTACTTGATGAAAAGCGACTAGAATCTCTACATCATACCCAATGTTATCAAACCCGTATGGCTAGACATTTTAATAAGAAGGTCAAGACAAGAAACATCAAAGTAGGAGACTTGGTGTTAAAAGCATTAAGGAAAAATGTTTTGGATCCAAGAGGCAAATTTAGGTCTAATTGGTCCGGACCCTTTATTGTCAAAACAATCCTATCAGGAGGTGCAGCAAAACTAACTGACATGGATGGCAATTAGTTCTCGAACATGAAAAATCTTGACCAACTTAAAATATACTACTCATAATTACTTGAGTAGAATACTCAAGAGAGCTACGTTTGACCTGATTCCTTAAGAAAGGATACGTAGGCAACCCTTTATGGGTGCGGCCACCTTAATTTTCGCAAACCTCGTATCCCATAAATTCGACGAAATAATAACATCGCAGAAAAATGCCTGTCGCCAACCGACAGACTGCTGCGCCAGGCGACAGCGCCTGTTGCCGGACGACAGATGGCAGCAATCGACGACAGCTATAAACCAGCGGCGCGGATCTTCTGGGAGTACCAGGACAAATTTCGCTGTCTTTCGGAAAATTTTCGACTTTCGTACTCGAAAAAATTTCTGCAAAATAAAATTTTCTGTTTTCATTTCTTTAATAGATTAAATTTAAGGAAGTTGATTTAATTTAAAAGGCTGAAATTTCATTAATAAAATAAAATAAAAATTACATTATTGATGTAATTTAAATAGAATCCTAATAAAACAAATTAATTGTAAATTTAAAACTAAGTCTAATAAATTGGAAGTTAAGCAATGCTTCAATCTTTCTTCTCTTTCTTTGCTCTTTTCCAATTTTTATCTGCATCCTCTTCATCGTCCATGACTGTAGCTAGTAGGCATCCTTTAGAGGACCTACATTTAATTTTAGAGTAAACGGTTTCTCCCTTAGCTAGGACTCCATGTTTCTTCTCTACCCAAACCTTCTTCTCTGAAGTGTCAGCTTTTCTTTTCCATATATCCTTTGCACAGTCTTTCTTCTTAGGCATCATAGGTGTTTTGAATTCAATCTTTTCACCCAAGCGTTCCTTAATAGGAATCACCTTGTCACCCAGACGATTCTTCACATTGCTTTTACTCTGATTTTTCTTCATGTCCTTTGAAGGTTTCTTAAGAAGCCACCTCTTTACATCATTGGGCAAGGAAGGAGGAACCTGTTGGGTAATCACTTCCCATAAAGGTTTAGCGCTCCAATATGCATCAAATTTCTCTACTTCTTGTGAAACAGGGAATTCACAGGTACGACGAAGGTCCCAGAAGGAATTGTTTGAAGTATGTCGTACTGTCTTTTTACCCTGCAGGGATAATAAAAAGTCATCTTGGTTAAGCTTGGAAGACGACAGACTGGTTGCTTTTTGACACCAACCATCTTCTCTATTTTCCACCAAGGGATGACCCACTTGATAGCAAAGTTGCAAGAGGCAAAGACTTTATTCCATTCATGGCGCCCCATCTTAGAGAAGCGTTTCTTTCGCCTCACAAAGAAATTTGGAGTATATTTTTCAACATTGTCACGAGGACTAATTAGTTCTAGTCTCTCCATTAGCCATATTTGCAAAAAGTTAATGCAAATAAATTAATATTACTATACAAATATATGTTTTTTATTTATGTAATTATAAAAATTATTTTTCTACATGTAATAAAATTGGAGAGCCCTGAAAAGGTGCTTTTTGATTTTTCTTCAATTCATCAAGACTAAGCATAGTCTCTATAACAATTAATGGCATTGGATTTCTCCAAGATTCGATTTGCTCCAAATCAGTTAATATAATTGCTTGACCCTCATTAGTTCTACCACTAGTCAGAAGATATTGGTGAAGCATACAAAAGAGAAAAGCCCTCTTTCTATAAACATGAAAAGATTCAGAATAAGGTCAATTAAATTAATGGCGAGCAAATTCTTTTAAATTAATTACGCTACCATCTACAATATTTGTTAGATCTTTGTCCCTCAAATTAACGAAGCGCTCAAAATCTTTATAATAATATTCATTTATTCTAGGGATTACCGCAAGATTTAATGAAGGGAATCCTATGATAGCACCGAATTCTTCCGGTAAAGGGCTAATTTCATCACACCCTAGTATAAAACAATGAGTATCTGTGTCCCAATATTCTAAGGCGGTATGAATAAAATCTATATCAAGATCTACCCTCTTAACACCATAAATACCTCCCATGTGAAAAAGTCAAGTTCTTTTCTCTCTTTAGTAGTTAATGACCGACACCATTCACGAGTGAAATTGGTAAAACTCTTGATAACTAAAGACATGATTATTTGTTAAGAAGCTAAGACTATGATTAATCTGCTAGAATTATGAAGAAATTCGGTAGATTAGGGGGCTATTTATGCACAAAATCGACGCAGTTTTACTCCGGAAAGAATTTGGAGTTAGCGCTCTTCAGCGCCAGACGACAACTCTGTCTCTTCAGCGCAAAACGCGTGGTGACACGTGGCGCTGTAGCGTTTTTTCAACTAGCTATTTAAACCGCGTTTTTCTGGCTATTATTCGAACTCGTACAAAGACTTTACGATTTTATCCCTTTTTACAAATACCCTTACAGATTAATTTCATATATTTTCCTTTGATTTTTCTTTTTTGGATTTATTCTGACTTAATTTAATTTTAGGGTTGTTGCAAGTCCAATTTATTTTTCATTTTTTCTTTTGGGGGAGAAAGTCGGATACCCTCCATTAATAATAAAAATGATGGAAATTTTTGCGCAAAATTAATTTTATCACAATTTTGCACACACAAATATGCACATAAAAATGAAAAATAAATGCAAGATAAATAATACATTCGTAATATGTATATACAAATATGTCTAATAAATGAGTCAATTAAGGCAAAGTCCTATACAAGTCAAAATAAATAAAATAACACAGGTACAACTACGGCGCTGGAGGACGCAGATGATGAGGGACGCCCATCATATCAAAGAACTGCACAGAACGAGCAGTATGCTCTTTACCAGCTCCAGCTCTAGTCTCTCTAGGAGGAGGAAAATTCAGCTCAAGACCCGTCCACCCAAGGTCGCCCTGGAAAACCGAACGAGGCTGAGGCTGCTGCGATGACGAGCCGACCTCGTACATCCCACCACCTCTTGGAGCCGAGGTGGCCTCTCCCTGGCCTACTGGGCCAGCCTGTGCACCCTCAGATGAAGAGCCCGAGCCCTCCACCGCCTCGATCTGGGCAGCCTCATATCGACCACCCCGATTGCCAGAAATAGTGCGGCGACGCCTTGAGCTAGACCTCGTCGGCTCTCTCCGAACCTCATGTCTCGTCCGGGTACGAGAAGGAATAGGCTGTCCCTGCAAGAAGTAACCGAGTTAAAAAACAATCAAAATAGAAATATAACAACACTGAAATAAGGAGAAAAGCTACCTCCTGAACAGCGTCGTCGCGACATCACGTAGCCACATTCCTCATCCGTACAAGCTGGCTACGGAAGGCGTCTATGAACCTCGCCATCACCGTAACCACCTCGTGGGAGAACTGTCAAAGAAATAAAGTCAGTAACAATGCAAGACAAATATGGACAAATAGCAAGTAAATAAACTCACCCGAGTCTGGTTGCGAGGAATGGATCGCTCCACAAAACGCTGATCCTCAGGAGCCGTTGGAATCATCTCCTTGATAGGCCCGTATGTCTCCTAGTAGTGGCTAGACATACGAGGGGGTACAAACTCAGTAGGCCTAGCCTGGAAAAAACCAAATCAAAGTGAGAAACATATCACTTGGGGGCTACTTAGCAAAGGATAAAAGATAAAAATTATACAGACGCCTCCTCAAACAGAACAGGGGCCGAAGCTAACAATGGTAGCAGCTCCTCCTTGTAGCACCACCCTGGAATCGAATAAGATTGCCAAGTTGTACTAGCAGGCAACCTCTTAGACATGATGAGCAGCCTCACATCGTTAAACATGTGACGTGGTGGAGAAGCAGGGACGACAAAAGTCTCCGAGGAGTGCTGAATAGACAATCTCTCCTAGGTACGCCGCCGCTCCATACATCCCTAGGAAGTAGCGACGCTCCACAGTGTACTACAAGGCCAGCCCAGGGATAACCAAATCGCCCCATGACCTGTACAGCACCTCAGGCTCCTACGAAGAATGCTTATGAGATAAGAATCTATCAAAAAGCAATACAAAAAAATTAGCTATGCAAAAGATCATACCGAGAGGATCTACTCTCGAATATGGGCGGTAGTCGCCCGGATGTAGCACCCTCCAAAAAGGCGACCACAGGAAACCCGCGTGGCGATGGGCTCGCCGGCGTGAGTGAAGGAAAGTACTAGTAGAACTAGATCTACAAAAGACAGAAGATATTTGCAAGTGCCAACAAAAATCTTAGAGCTAACTTTATAGGAGATAAAGTATGCCTCTACGACACTCCAGAAGCCGGACAGAGCGATGTCTCCTGTGTAAGACCGGTGTCGACATGAGTCTCGCAGGGCGTGAAGATAATCGGCATAGGCCAAGCTGGCCAAGTCATAAGTCCCGATCACATAAAGATCGCGGACAGCAGGAAGGTAGTAAAGCAACGCCCTACTACCCTTGTCAGGGGAAAACGTCCCTAATAGCAAGATAAATGCAAAGATGCGCACCCGCTGCTCTCGGGTGGTTGCATAATCCTCGAAAGCTGCCGCCAGAGTCGACAGGCGAATACTCTTGGTGCTGAATTGTGATGTTTCTACCTCAGCACGGGCCCGAACAGCAATCAGACCCAGTAGCTCATCAACCTTAGGAGAGTAGACGCCGATGTTGTTGTCGAACGGCAGCGCAGTAGAACTGAACTCCAGTCCCGAGATGAGACTGAAGTCGGCAGGGGTGACTATCATCTCACCCCAAGGAAAGTGAAATGTGTTGGTGGTGTCCTAGAAGAACTCCACCAGAGCACGAGCCACGCGGTGACCCCCGTCAAAAGAACTCATGGCCTCCGTGGCCTCAAACAGGGCAGTCAGCCCACAAGACTCCCAAAGAAGTCTCAACTCCCCATCGACGCTGAAGAACGTCCTATACAACTTGCCTAGGGTATCGTTGCATGAGCTGTGGCAACGCGTCCTACTAGCAATGATCCCACGACGCACCCTCGCAGAAATGTGGTGGTCGGGGGCAAAGTACAAAGTCCGCTCATCCCACTCGGGGAGGGGACCAAGAGAAGTGGACGGGTCGGCGTCCTCCTCTACGGGCTCATGCTCCCGTTGTGTTTCTCGAGACCGTGAACCCGAACCTCGTTGTCTAGCCATACTACATTCTACAAAATAGAGTACGTAGTACTAAAATAGAGCACAATTTCAATTCAAGCATATATGACATTTTACAAGCATCCAAATAATTTCTTGCAACACTATGATAATTATTGTGACAAATTGGACAAGAATTGCTAGCAAAACATCAAGAACAAGTAACATTGTCTTCCCGACCTTAAGAGGTCCAACAATGGTGAATTGCTCGTTTCTTCACCAAATTGAGTCAAACAAGTCTCAAAATACTCCCAAGGCAATATACAAACATAATCTAGCAATTTCATGGCATAAAATTTGAAAAACAAAGCGAATTAAGCAAAAGAAGTTTTGAATTTTTGAAAAATTTGTGAATAAAAATGCACAAATTCATCAAAAACCGGGGTGAGTTTGAAGAAAACTTACATAGATCAAGAAAGTAGATAAATAAAGCTTCGATTTGCAACAAATTTGAGCAAATTTGGTTAAGAAACGAACAAGTTAGAGCAAACTGAATTACCGCGGTGATTTTCGAACGCAGAGAGCAGCAGCAGCAAAAATGAAGAAGAAAAGGGAATTTATACAGAATCCCGATTCTGGAGCCAAACAACAGCTCTGTCGCCAGGCGAAAGAGTTCAGCGTCTGGCGCAAAGCTAAATCTTGGCGCTAGATGCGACACAGTCCTTAGCCACTCAAACGATTATTTTAACCTCTTACCACAATTTTGGGCTCCTTGGTACACCAGTTAGCCCCTATAAGCAGTTTGACATGATTTAGTAATTGGCTCGGTTACAATCACATTAAGTGATCGACCTGATAAATGATTGTCTCACTTATCTTAAAGCGCCTCAACATTGGCTCATTGCAAAGACACTGACATAATGGTTATAAACAGTAAAGGCACCGACATAATGGTTCATAAACGCAAGGGCACCGAAATACTAGATCACAATTCAGGAGCACCGACATACTTGTTCACAAGCAGAAAAAACGTCGACGCAATGGCATAGCAAAAGCAAAGGATCGATAGGTTTTGGTCTTCGGTGATACTCTTCAGGGTATTGTCGCAACAAATGAGGATAGTTTCAGGTGAAGCAATCTTCGATTGTGTTCCCTGGCTTGCAGAGGATGGTCACAAAGCGCTAGAAGTCCGTTTCAGGCGAAGCAATCTTCGATGGGGTTCTCTTTCTTGTAGAAGTCTATCACGGCGGAATTGGAGGCAATTACAAGCGTCGCAGTCTTCAGGCAGTATTCTCTAGCTTGCGGAAGATCGTGAAAACAAACAACAGGATGACGTTCCCTAGCTTGCGGAAGGTTGTCAACAACAGCAAATGCAACAAATTGGTTACCTCTATAGACGTGTGCTCGACTGTGCAGGATACGCGTTTCTTAACTCTCTTATCTATTTAAGTAACGCTAGTTTGTAGGTATCGGCGTTACAAGAATGATTTAGGATCGCAGAACGTTCTGAACCATTCTTCATCCCTATCGCTACTTTGACTTTTGCTTTCGAAACTTGCGTTTCTCCAAACTCAGTCAAAGTGGGGGCTTTTGTAGACACCCATTTGTGTCTCCCCAAAACCAAACCCAGTGATAAGTACCTTTCATGTCGAATCGTAATTGAATGAAGTGAAAGTGTGGAAAGTTTAGTGTTGCGGTTATATTTTATTTCTTTTCTTTCTCTTTGTTTTTGAAAACCTATTTTAAGAAAACATCCAATCTAGTTTGGTTTGGTCCATGGCAAGGGTCCAATAATGGTGTAGTTGGGTTGGGTTCTAAAAGAGCTTTCCAACGATAAATTATAAACCCAATTCTGATGAATAATGAGGAAGTTATGGCCAAATTACTAAACTGGGCCTGGTTTGATCTTTATATGCGACCCAATGATCTAGAGGAGGGCCTAATATGATTTATCATTCCTAATACAATTAGAATTGATTATAGTCTTCTAGAATCTTCTAGAAGGTTCGTTTCAATCCTTATTTAATTAGCATTGATAAATTGACTTTAGTTAACTTTTAAGAGTTTTAATCAGAATAAAAGAAGTGTTTTTAAGGAAAATACAATTTTGCCCTCTTGTACCGTTTAATTTTATCATAATAAGAAAACGCGTGGAAAATTTTTTCTAGCGCCATACGACAGCTTTGTCGCCTGGCGACAGACCTGGCGTGTGGCGATAGGCACGTGTTTGGCACTACGGTCGTGTTTTATTCTTTTCGAAACTCTGATTCATTTTTTAACGTATCCGGCTGATTTTCTCTATAAATAGCCTCCTAAAACTTCCGTTTTCCATCACCAATTCTCATCAAGAATCTCCTTATTATCTCTCTCTCTCTCTCTCTTTTCTAAACTAGCCTTTTGCACACAAAATTCCGCATTCACAAGATCTAGACACCCCTAGCCAAGTTCAAAGTTGCCTTCGCCCTAGACGTGAAAGGTTTTAATTTATGAGGGTTTGGTCCCAAATCTCTATTTCAATTATGTAATTTAATTGTTTGTTTTATTATTTTCCTTGAAGTTACTAACGTGTGTATTTTGTTATTAGAAAGAGGTACGAGGCATCCAAGTAAGTGCTTTTATTGATTTATTGTTATTATGATTCCTAGAAATCATGTCTAGGTTGTTATTTTGATTCTTAGTGTCATGTAAGGGTGTTTTTATCTTCCTAGTATCATGTTTAGGGTAACAACTAAAATTTCTAATATCAAATATGACAATTGTGATTCCTGCGATGCTTCTTATTGTCATCCTAATATCATGTTAGTATCATGTTAGGGTTAAAACTTTGATCTTTTATTATTCAGTGACATGCTAGGTTTTGTTATTAATCTTGTTAGTATCATGCCTAGGATCTTGCTATTATTATGCTTTAGCGTTGATATGATTATTTTAATTATTATTGTTACAATTTATGATGATTATGTTGCTTGATATATTATTATTGTTGTTTGATCACGCATTTTATTGCATGTTTAAAGGGAATTTGTACTTGTAATCACGCTTAATAAGATAATTAATAATTTTGTTTAGGGTTAATATGATTATAATTCAAGTGATCGCCAATAATAGTTTTGTTTGTGCATTAATATTCAACAAACATAGATGGACAGGTTTAGGATTAATCCTGTTGATTGCATGTAAGTAAGAAAGCGCACATGAATACGATCAGAATATAGTAGAGGCCTATTATAAGGGCAGGTTCAATCTTTTTTAGGTTAGATTTGTACCTTCATCCTCGAGCTCTAGTCATGGTTCTTGACCTATTGGAGTTAACGATATCCTGGATCGTTAAGGGGTGTAACCTTCACCCTGTGAACGGTTTACAAATTTCTAAAACTTGTTGGCGACTCTTTTGCTCTATCTTCTTTCCCTTTGGATGCCATCGTACTTTAGTGTATGATCACAGTGGGGTTCAAGCTAGGGATAATGCTTAAAACATTCCCTAGAGTATTTGGTAACTCAAGTAAGGAGGATTTCTATTTTAATTTCTGAAATTTTTTTCGGCAATGATTTAGAATGAGTGGATGAGACTCAAAAAGTTCTAAGTATTTTATGTGCGTAATTATAATTAACATTATTGTCACATGCATAAAAAAGATCTCATTGGAAAGAACATCCGTATTGAGTTAAAAACATAGGATTTTTACACGTAGGAAATTTGTGGAATATCTTTCACAACTAGGATCAAAATAATGCTACGTGAAACAAGAAAATTTTATCGAGCACAGAAAGCTGCCGAGGCATGTAGGAACTGGCAACAGAAAAACAGAGTTTGTCGCCGAAGATTTTACTTTGTCGCCAGGTGACACTCCTGTCGCCAGGTAACATAACCAAATTGCGGCGACGGCCTCTGTTTGCTGGCGCTAAGTTCTTCCAATACCGAGCAAGAAATATGCGTTATAATTTTGAGGAGTTTTTAGCACTGTTTGCTCGATCCTACTTCCTGATTGAGTTTTTCTCACTTTTCTGAAACCTATATGTGTTCTACTTATGGACATAACCCTCTGGGAATTCATGCTCCATCTACCTGATTGAACGCTCTGTGCAACAAAGGGTACATCCGAGAATGTTGAATTCACCAAACCATGGAAGCGAGTTTTTAACTCGCTGTGTCCCATCCACTCGTGCCAACCCTTCAAAAGGTAAGCCTTCCGCGCGGTGCATCCGGACAATTAACCGTGGACCCTCTTTGACTAACCCATATCTCGAACTTTGGAGAACTAGAGCCATGGTTAGGTTGCAAACTCATTGCATCATATTGTGCCTACTTGACTAATTGTGCATTATTTGTTGTGCATACTCTATGTGTTTTCCTAACCGTTTGTTTGATTTGTGTTTAAGACTAAATAAACTGATTAATGACTACAAGGATTTTGCCTAATTAATTAATTAATTAATTTGAGTTATTAAAGTCTCATTATTTAATTAGAATTGACTTAGTATGACTTTAGGCATGTCCCGTAGAGTTAAAGTACTGAAAGTAGTCCTAGATTAACGCTCCGGCAATGGCGCCATGATTTGGACAACAGCACCACACTTTGTTGTGCAACGCCTGGCGATAGCTCTATCGTCTGGGGCTATACTCTGTTGCTTTGGCGACAGTTTGGTATCTTACTCGAATCATCACTATGACTCTAATTAAACAGTTTGCTAATCAATTCGATTATTTTGTTAACAATGGTACCTTTGTTAAGTCCTTAATTGAGTCTAGACACTATGTCCCATGGTCTTACTGATGAGTGTCATTTAATGCACTCAATTGGCTTCTTTTAGGATGAATTTCATGCTCTTTTATAGCTCTTTTCTTTAGTTTTCCTTAGTTTTGTTCTTTATTTCTTTAGTTTGTGCTTTCCTTAGTTAGTTTTCTTTCTTTGTGCATTTCTTTGTTTATTTGGTCTTTTTCCCTTTTATTTGCTTGTTTTCAAGTATTTTCAGGTTATGATCGTGTTCCAAGGATTCCCGACCCTTCCTCTAATATTTCTCATCATTTTGGATGCCTCTTGCTAGTCATTTGGAGCTCAAGTTTGAAGGAATGCAAGGAGCAAGTTCATGAGATCGGTGCATGCATGCGTTGGGGGCATCATCTTTGGCATGAACCCACAAAAATAGCAATTTCAAGACTGCCTACCTTAGTGCTCATCATCATCAACAAGACGAGGGCGAAGAAGAGCGAGCTCCCCTGCTGCCAGGTGCGGGCGCGCACGAGGGTGGTGCGGCCGCGCACCTAGGTTGCGCGGGCGCGCCTAGTGCGGTTGCGGGCGCGCCTGCCTGGGTCCTTGTTCCGTACCTATTTTCTCGCGGTCGCGCCAGCATTTTGTTGCGACCGCATCTTCCAGGGTTTCTTTTGAGACGATCTAACTAACTCTTCTTTTGTATCTTTCCTTTATAGAGTTTTTCCTTCTATTTTTGGAGGGAGAATGATTAGAATAGAATAGAGAATTAGTTTTAAATAAAATTAGAGAGATTTTTGGAGAGAGAAACTCTAGGTTTTAGTGAGAAAATTTCATGGTGGGTTGTTGATGATTGAAGATTTCTCCATTTCCTTTGATTTTTGATCAAGTTTGTAAGGATTCCTATTCTTTAATTCAATCTTTAGTTTGATTACAATTATTTTGTTGAATGTTCAAGTTTGATTGAAGTTTGATAGATTTGTGATTTGATTTTAGTTTGTTTAATTTGATCATAATGAATTTGTTGTTTAGCTTTGTTTTGATCTTGATTTCTATGGATTGTGAGTAGTTGATTGCTAGGGTAATGGTAAATCATATATGAGTAATAAATTGATGTTAATTTGGGAAATTGATGGAGATGATGATGTGATTAAATTGGTTAATTGATTTTGTGCATGCGTGTGTTTGATTTAGGCTTGATCACCGTAGTTATTCGTACTAGATTGCATTGTAGGTTCACAATGATACAGACCATTGATTTGTGGCTTGAATTTAACGATTGAGGTGTCTTGTGACGTTCCGAGCTAGAGTTTATCGTTGTTGACGCTAGTTAGACCTCTAGGAAAATACCTTGATATGCTCTTTTGGTTGCATGATTGGTTTTCCCTCGCATCACTCGACTGAGTCAACTCTTTCCCAATAAGCGGAATCCGTTACAAGTATATGTGGATCCCGAGCCTTAGTGTTTATTACATTTGTCCCAACCTAGCTTTTTTAGTTGTTTAGCATTCACAGCCTTACCTAACCTTTCCGGAATAGCTTGACTTGACAATATAAGATCGCCCTCCATTCCTTAGTGGTTCGACCCTCGACTTACCATTATACTTGTATAAGAGTGTGTTGAGAGATTACAAATTTTGTTTAGCCTAGGGTAGGGTTAGTTTCAACGACCTAGTCCAACCCCTTGCCAAAATGGCACCGTTGCCGGGGAATGGTGTTGTGATTGTATATTGTTGTTGAGCCTATTCCACCTTATTCAAAAACACAAAAATATTTTCCTTTAGGCTACATTAGTAGTCGTGCTACTTATAATTTCGTTAGAGATTGTGTGTGCAAGAGAACATGGGAGAAGCTCAAAGGATCACATTGAAAGAGTTGGGCACTCCGGGTGCTTTCAAGTATTAGAGCGGGATTGCTCCTTTATTGATTCCGGATGGTGCTTTTGAAATCAAGCCAGCAATGATCACCTTGTTAGAAAGGAAAAAATATGGTGGTACAAAAAGTGAAAGCCCTCTCAACCATCTCAAAGATTTCGAGAAATATTGCAATACAATTATGGAAGCCGGAGTTGCTCAAGAGTATATAAGGCTCAAGTTGTTTCCCTTTTCTCTCATAGGGAGAGCCTTAGAGTGGTTGGACAAGGAGGTAAATCCAAGGTCCCTAAGGACATGGGATAAAGTTACCAAGGCTTTCTTGTCCCGTTTCTACCCACAAAAGAAGACGGCGGAGGCTAGAGCCTTAATCCAAAGTTTCAAGCAATTACCTAGAGAGAACCTCTATGAAGCATGGGAGAGGTACAAGGATTACCAAAGGGAATGCCCTCACCACGAAATTCCAACCTATCAAGTCATACAAATTTTCTATGGTGGTTTGAGCTCTCAAGGTAGATCGAGCCTTGATGTCGGAGCCGGAGGGCCGATTATGAACAAGACGAAAGAAGAGGTTGTGGATGTAATAGATGATGTAGTAAGGAACTACATTAATTGGCATGATGTATAGTAGAGAAGGAATCGACAAGCACAAGTGGCTCAATCGATCTAATGTCGTCAACAATTTGTCCAAATTGGTATCAGAGTTAGGAAAGGAGGTGATTTCTCTCAAGACCAAGCTTGAGAGTCCTTCACAAGCTTCTATTCTACCCTCCCATTTTAAGGGGGAGAGGTACATCTTCCTACTCTAACCCTCTTTTTGCTTCTTGTTGCATGACAAGAGAATGATTGGTTTATGATTTATGTGGAAAGAATGATCATGATGCTTCTAATTGCTCCAATGTTCCTTGTGATGGATATGATGGATATGAGAATGTGCATGTGAATTGTGTTGATAATAATGATTTTGGACCTAGATTTAATGCTCAAAAGAATGTTGGGAATAGGAATTATCACAATCATGGGAGATATGATAATTATAACCAAAATAGTGGTTATGGTAACCATGTGACCCAAGAGTTTTGTGGTAACCATAACAACTTTGGTTGTAATGATCAAAGCCATGGCCAAGAATATGAGGATCATAACCAAGGTTATGGTAACCATAATCAAAATTTCGGCCAAAATCATGGTAGGGGTAATTGGAGTAATCAAAGTAGGGGAGATTTTCAAAATGATGTTCTAAGAGGTACCCCACCCCAATTTACTCCAAAGACTCAAAACAAAGGTGATGATTTCTATGCTCAACAATCTCAAATGAATAGGCTAGAGAATTTCATGATATGTTAATCCGAGAAGCTGAATGAATTCACATTGTCTTATAACAAAATGTTTGAGGTCCTATTTACTCATGGAAAGATGCTTTAGAACCAAATCATTCAACTAGCCAACCCTTTGAGAGATTGTGCTAGTCCTCCTTCTTTACCATCACAAGAAGTTGACCCTAGGGATCTGATGTGTGCTATCACCACTAGGAGTGGTAAGGTCCTTAAAGAGAGTGTTCCTAGGAAAGTAAGAAGGGTGAAAAGGAGAGTTATTTGAGTGAAGGAATAAGCATGAAGAGTCTAGCAAGATAAGTGAGAATTCCAATGATAAGCCAAAGGAGAAAGAGAGGAAGCAAGATGAGGTTTACAAACCTAGACTTTCTTACCCCTAAAAGTTCAATAGGCACAAATTGGATGAGCAATTTGGACAATTCATCGAGATGCTTAAGAAGATTCATCTTAATATTCCTTTCACCGAGGTCTTGGAACAAATGCCAAACTATGCTAAGTTTCTTAAGGAAATTTTGAGCGATAAGAGAGGTTGCAATATGGTGGAACCGGTGAATTTGGGGGAGTGTTGTAGCGCCTTTATTCATAATGACTTACCCCATAAGTTGAAAGATCTAGGTTATTTTTTTGTACCTTGCAAAATCAAAGGAAAATTGTTCCAAAAATGCCCTTTGTGATCTTGGTGCTAGTGTTAGCATCATGCCTTATTCCGTTTTCAAGAAACATAAGCTAGGTGAGCTCCTTCCAACCAACATGACCCTTCAATTGGCCGATCGGTCTATTAAGTTTCAAAAGGAGAGAGTTGAGGATTTTCCCCTCAAGATAGGAGAATTCACCATTCCCGTTGATTTCATTGTGCTTAAGATTGCGGAATATGAACATATCCCTATCATTTTAGGAAGACCTTTCTTAGCCACTTCGGGAGCCTTAATAGATGTCAAAGGAGGTCGTATTACCTTGAGAGTTGGTAAGAATGAGGAAAAGTTTAAGATAAAACCAATGCATGAGTCTTTGTCTCTTGTGAAAGGAATTATGTATGTTTATTCCCCTCGCCCTATTAATAATGTATGCATGATTGATTCTTCAACTAACAATGTTCTTGAGAATTGTGATGATGTGCTTTTGTGTTGTGATTGCAAGAAGGTTAGTGAAGAGAAAACAAAGCTTCCCAAGCTTATGGACGAGGAGGAAATTGACATTCCTCATTGGTTTGAGCTCTACCCTCAAGAGGAAGATGATGACCCTTAGAGTGTGGATGGTGTGAAACCATCTACAAAGAGGAAAAAAGCAAAGAAAAGAGCACGTGCTTCTAGGAAAAAGAGAAAGAGAATGAGATAATGGAAAGAGAAGCTTTCTTTTGAGGCGTTATTGAATGAAGTCTCATCAAGCAACAATGAGAAGTTGCTAAAATTTGAAGAGGAATTTGCTCCTTCCGCCATTTTGAAGAAGGTGGTGTTCTTTGACCCTCCATGATTTGGAGGAAGGGTCGAGCTTAGGACCATAAGCAAGCGCTTCCCGGGAGGCAACTCGGAGATTTCTAACCATTTTCTTTCTATTTTTACTTTTTCTTAATTTTCTTTCTTTTAGTTTCTTTTCTTTCTTTCACTTGTTTTTCTTTTAGATTTATAGGTTGGATTCTTGGAGTTGGATTTCATCAAGTGAGCGCGAGCAATGGGAAGGTGCTTGCAGCTTTTGATGTGATTGAGCTTCTTTTGCTTTCCTTGTTCTCACATGGCTTTATGATGATGCTTATGATTTTGTAGCGCAACAAAGGTGGTTCTTTCAATCGCCTTTCTTTATTAGCTAAGCATGGATAGCCCGGTGAGACCTTTCTGATTTTTCTCTTTATTTTCTTTGGATGCATAGATTAGGATTAGTTTAGGAGAAGTTGAACGGTTCGAGTATGATTTCTTGTTAACACTTAATGTGTTTGGGATCGATGACGATTTTGTCATTTGATCAATTGTATGTCGATTGGGTTTAATGTGTTTAACTTGCTTTCTAGTTCCTTTTTCCCTTTTCCTATTCTCCCTTTATCTATGGCTTTCCTTTTCTTTTCTTTTCCTTTTATTTTTCTTTTCCCTTATTTTTCCTTTGTTCTTGTCTTGGTATGCGGTATGCTTTTGAGGCTTGTTTTTCACCCTTTTTGTTTTTCTTATGAATTGGACTTTGTACATCGGACTTTGTCTTTTGAATGAATTTCTTCCTAGGTAGTAAAGGTATGCACGGTTTGAGAGTATGCTTGGTTGACTCTAGGATATGTGTATGCTAAGGTAGTTGGTTTGAACTAGGAGGATCATGAAGCCATATTCTACTTGTTTATGGCATGCTTGGTAGTTGCTCCCTATAGTTGATTTGACACCGCTAGTGAGTTTTTGCTACATCCATGTGAGGTTCATTGTTTTTCAAGCCTTTTTTTTTTTTTATGAGCGGCGTGGATCCTTGACTATTGCGGACCTAATCTATAAACCTTGATTTATTATCCTTAAACCCAAGACCGAGCTATCTAGGGAGGAAAAAGACATCTTTTCAGGGTGGTATTTTTCATTTTTAGGATAGTTTGTTTTATCTTTGTTTTTGGGTTTACATTTGCCTTCTTGCAACCATTTGAGCCTATTACCTTCTTTTCAAGCCACATCTTTAGATCTTTGGCCTTTTGTTTCATTTTCTTTCTTTTCTTGTTTTTGTAAAGCAATTGATCATTCTTGATGGAGTTTATGGTGGAGAAGTTGGGATATTTGGTTTCTTTGAAGCAAGTTCGTGTTATGTTTTCAATGTGAATAATTGCAAATGTGTTTGAGTAAAAGCCGTCCTAAGTTATAAAATGCATGGACTAATAAGTGCAAAATTGAAAAAGCCGTCCAAAGTTAAAAGAGGCGAGGACAAAGCACTATTAATAAAAAAAAAAAAAAAAAAAAAATCCAAAAACATTTTGATGTGAGTATTCTCCCTTTTTGAGCATTGAGGACAATGCTCCATTTAAGCTTGGGGGGAAGTGTTCTCACGCTTTTTGTGTATATGTTTGTGATTTATAGATTTGAATAAGCTTGGGGGTGTTGTTATTGTTTGGTGATTACTTGGTTATGGTGTAAAGAAATGCGCAATCTTTGCTTCACAATTTAGGTAAACCGCCAAATTTTAAATTTTAGCCTACCTTCACCCTCTATGTCTTACGTTACAACCTTTGGGAAAGCCCTTTCGACCTAGAAGTCGAGTCACTATTCGGGGCACTACTACAAAAAGGGCTTATAGAACAGTTGAAACAGGCTTTATAGAGCGCCTAAGGACCGTTCTTCAGCTAAGCGATGTGTAAAGTATATAGAACGGTTAAGAGAGGTGTTTTGTTTGCTTAACTATAGAGAACGGTTGTCAGACATAACCGTTCTCTTTTCCCTTCCTAAGATATGGAAATAATTCCATTACCAAAGAGAACGGTTTTGTAAGCCAACAGTTCTCTATTCTACTTTTTTTTTTATTAAAAAAATTGCACAATATTCGACATCTAATTTACAAATAGAAAATTTTAAATAAAAATATATAGAGTACAGTATATAAAATTGAAGTCTGGACTACAAGAGCATAAAAGTTTATACAATTAATGTAAAAAAAAATAAGAATATAACAAGACATCAAAGGAAAATAAAAAGAAACTAGTTCTACAAAGATCTGTATGCACTCCATCTTCTAAAAAAAAAAAAAATCTTAATGCACTCCATCTTCTCATCTTTATTTTTGAAGACTTGACTTCTCATTTTTTTATGAAGACTTCTCACCTTTATTTTATTAACCTGCAAAAATATGAGCAACAATTACACAACTAATCGAAAAATATCACTTCTAATATCACTCAAATCCATAAAATCAAGTTCCACCATTAAACTAAATCTTCTAGATTGTTCCCCAAACATTCCATATCGAAAAGCAGAAGACAAAAAAATGAATATACAAATAAAAAAAATCAACCCCAAATTTAATTAAAAGTAAAATTACAAAAAAAAGGCAAAGAATCATACGTTAAAACTTCTTAGTGGAGTTAAAGCATAGCGTTTACGATCTGTCAATGGTGACCACCTCAAGTCCTATGAAGTTGACTACCTCCTTCCAATCGGGTCGCCGTGGACATGGCCGAACTGCACAACATGAGTAAAACCATGAATTGAAACAAACTATATAAATTTATGAGAACTATAATCTCACCATGAACCATTTACGAAACCTTGAAAAAATAAATTCAAAACTAACCTCAAATTCAAGATCTGAATAATATTAATCAAGCAAAATCAACAAGTCAGATCTAAACCATAATGATTTTGATTAAAAAAAAAAAGATTTCGTCACAAAAATTGCTGGTCAAATAAATACAAAAATTCTTTTCGATTTTTGCACAACAGGATGATAATTGAAACCTTAATCATGTCAAATAATTTCAAGATAATTAAACAATTTCAATCAAATGAAAAACAGAATCGAACCTTTGAAGCCTTCTCCAGATCTGTGTTTTTGTTCAAACCCTAATTTTCCATTTCCTTATAAGAGCAATGAAAATGGGAATTTAGGATTTAATCAAATAGAAAACTACGAACGTGAGAAAAATTGAAGATCTAAAAATTTTGAAGATTAAAAATTATGTTTTTAAAGGAAAAGAGTAATAGCATCTTATAGTTAGACAGATTTTTTGGCAAAATGAAGAAAACTATAAACGACAACCATTTATTAGACGGAAGTAATACAGTAGTAAGTTAAAGGTAAAAGACGCACAACGGTTGTTGTGAAACACTGTTCTATATTTACTTTTTTTTTTAATAAATTTTTATCCAGGTAAATAAATAGAGAACGGTTGGATAAGCAAACCGTTCTATATTTTTCAACATATAGAACGGTTGGGAAAGGAAAACGTTCTATTTTGTTTTACAAAACGCTTATCTATGTTAACCGTTTTGTCTCTTGCGTTTCTTATTCCACTTTTTGTAGTAGTGGGGGAGGGAATCATGGGTCATTGCCTAAGGAAAGTGGATGCATAGTCAAGATGTCGAGTAGCCTAAATAAATTTCTTTTTCCGGTTCCTTCGAGGAATCATTGGGATGCTCACTAAGGGAGATTTGAGACTAGTGGGGAAAACGCGGTAAGATTGATTGGGATGAACTTGGATTGAGATGTCTAGTTCCTATGCTTAGCATACCTTATGCTTCAATCAACCTTGGATATCTTGGAATGTGCATACCTTGATTTCTTGAGAAAGATTGTTCATTCATTTGTAGAGTAGTCTCTTTGTAAGTCTATTTTGCAAAGGTTTTATTTTCCCTTTTCATTTTTCTTTTCTTTTCATGGTTTTGCCTCTTGAATGTTGGGGGAGAGTTATGGTTAAACTCTTAGGATACCCTTACGAGAGCATCACTCGTCCTCTAGGGCGATCTAGGGGTTTAAATGGCTTGTTGTAGCTAAAAGCAACCGTGATTCCTACGACAGTGAGTCTTAGTGTATATTCTCATCTTGTGTCTTTCTTTTTCTTTTTGAATAAGTCTTTCATCCTTATTCTTTCTTGCTTTGTTTTGCTCGAGGATGAGCAAAAGTTTAGCTTGGGGGAATTTGATGAGTGTCATTTATGGCACTCAATTCGCTTTTTTTAGGATGAATTTCATGATCTTTTATAGCTCTTTTCTTTAGTTTTCCTTAGTTTTGTTCTTTATTTCTTTAGTTTGTGCTTTCCTTAGTTAGTTTTCTTTCTTTGTGCATTTCTTTATTTATTTGGTCTTTTCCCCTTTTATTTGCTTGTTTTCATGTATTTTCAGGTTATGATCGTGTTCCAAGGATTCCCGAGCCTTCCCCTCATATTTCTCATCATTTTGGATGCCTCTTGCTTGTCACTTGGAGCTCAAGTTTGAAGGAATGCAAGGAGCAAGTTCATGAGATCGGTGCATGCATGCGGTGGGGGCATCATCTTTGACATGAACACACCAAAATAGCCATTTCAAGACTACCTACCTTAGTGTTCATCATCATCACCAAGATGAGCGCACGAGGATGAGCTAGGACGAAGAAGAGGGAGCTCCCCTGCTGCCAGGTGCAGGCGCGCACGAGGGTGGTGCGGCCACGCACCTAGGTGGCGCGGACGCGCCTAGTGCGGGTGCGGGCGCGCCTACCTGGGTCCCTGTTCCGTACCCATTTTCTCGCAGTCGCGCCTCCCCTTTGTTGCGACCGCACCTTCCGGGGTTTCTTTTGAGACGATCTAACTAACTCTTCTTTTGTATCTTTCCTTTATACAGTTTTGTCTTCTATTTTTGGAGGGAGAATGATTAGAATAGAATAGAGAATTAGTTTTAGATAAAATTAGAGAGATTTTTAGAGAGAGAAACTCTAGGTTTTAGTGAGAGAATTTCATGGTGGATTGTTGATGATTGAAGATTTCTCCATTTCCTTTGATTTTTGATCAAGTTTGTAAGGATTCCTATTCTTTAATTCAATCTTTAGTTTGATCTTGAGTTTGATTTCAATTGTTTTGTTGAATGTTCAAGTTTGATTGAAGTTTGATTGATTTGTGATTTGATTTTAGTTTGTTTAATTTGATCATGATGAATTTCTTGTATAGCTTTGTTTTGATCTTGATTTCTATAGATTGTGAGTTGTTTGATTTCTAGGGTAATGGTGAAGCATATATGAGTAATGGATTGATGTTAATTTTGGGAAAATTGATGGAGTTGATTATGAAATTAAATTGGTTAATTGATTTTGTGCATGTGTGTGTTTGATTTAGGCTTGATCACCCTAGTTATTCATACTAGATTGCGTTGTAGGTTCACATTGATACGGACCATTGAATTGTTGCTTGCATTTAACGATTGAGGTGTCTTGTGACGTTCCTAGCTAGAGTTTATCGTAGTTGACGCTAGTTAGACCTGTAGGAAAATAGGATATGCTCTTTTGGTTGCATGATTGGTTTTCCCTCGCATCACTCGACTTAGTCAACTCTTTCCCAATTAGCGGAATCCGTTACAAGTATATGTGGATCCCGAGCCCTAGTGTTTATTATATTTGTCCCAACATAGCTTGTTTAGTTGTTTAGCATTCACACCCTTAACTAACTTTTCCGGAATCGTTTGACTTGACAATATAAGATCGCCCTCCATTCCTTAGTGGTTCAACCCTCGACTTAGCATTATACTTGTATAAGGGTGTGTTGAGAGATTACAAATTTTGTTTGGCCTAGGGTAGGGTTAGTTTCAACGAACTAGTCTGACCCCTTGCCACTTACACTAGAGTCAAAGCATGTCACTTGCACTCACAATATAAAGCACACACTAATATATATGTACACTTTGACCATGTTAAGAGAGTCTTGTATGCGCGTGTTTTCCGTCATTTTTTTAGAGGGGTAAGTCGGATATTAATCCTCCAATTAAACCACTTGCTTGAACCATATACTTGCTCCCAAAAATATACACCCTATTTTTGCTTTTTTCTTTATAAACCCGTAAGGTCAAATTCAATTTGAGTCAAGTAATTAAAATAAATGGTTTAATTTGAAAGGAATGGTGTCCTTCGAACAAGTGTATTATTCTGATAGCGGGTTCAGAATTATTAGAAAGCTAATATATTCAGTAAGGTCAAGTGATCGGAATGCCTGGGTGGAGGCCGCTTCCGATCAGTAATATTAATTATATTAATATTACAGCTTAATCTTGACTGAACCCTTCGGGTCACACCCAAGCAAAATATACGAACCAACTCGACGAATTAATTCGGAAGAAATTAATTCGTCGCCCGAGTGTTAAACATTTAGACGTCGGAAATTCGAGCTTGGAGCGTCGAAACCAAGCGTCGGAGAATCTCAAATGTCGAGCCAAAATTTAGGATTTGGCGAGACGGGAAAATGCATCAAATAACAAGTAAAATCCTAGCCACGCGAAAGGCTAGGAATGCATGCCCAATAGGAGCATGCCACGTGGCAGCACACATGGCAAAACGCCATGTGGCAGCGCACGTGGCCGCCACGTTGGCAGCCGCCAAGTGGCAGCAGCCACGTTGGCAGCCGCCACATTGGCAGCCACCAAGTGGCAGCGTGCCACGTGGCAGCATGCCACGTTGGCAGCGTGCCACGTGGCAGCGCCATGGTGGCGGCGCGCCACGGTGGCGACACATGTGGCAATGGCCGTGGACCCGGGTTGATGGGTCATGGACACGGGCCAAATTAAAATGGGCCAACCGAACCCAACTTGGGGCTCAAGGTTGGGTGACACATGGTTAGTTCACATTGCTTGTGAAATGCCTTGGGGACCAAGTGAGAAAGTGGTCCACACCTAACCATGTGACACTTGTTACTTGTTCCTTTGTTTATTTAACTAAGGGTTGAATTCACCAATCTTTCCATGTGGGATCTTTTTGTGAAAAGTCCCACATTGAAAGATGAGTGAAATTCACAAGGCATACTTCCTTATAAATAGTCATGGCATGGCTTGAGAATTCTTTGCTTGAGTGGGAGTTAGAAAGAGCATTCCATATTTTTGGGAAAACTCTTAAACTCTAATAACACTCGGGTTTTGGTCGTACCTTGCTAACCCCAAGGTAGCGGACCTTAAAGTTGTGTTCGCCTTTTTGTGGGTGGATACCGTCGGAGGCGTGGCGCTTGACGTGCTCGTAGCTTTCAAGTAAGAGCCCCGGTTTTTGGGCGAAGCTCGCTTCGAGGGTAAGATTCGTTATCTTTTCTTTGTGATTATTTATTTATGCTTTATGATTTTAATTATTGCGAGTGGTTCCTCGGGTCGGGGTTGTTTCCGCGGTGAGTCGGACTCACCAAACCCCAACAGCGGTATCGGAGCCCCGCTCGTTTATTTTTATAATCATGTTTTTCAAGGTTTATTTTGGCTTAATTTTCTGGTTTAAGTTGCTAATTAGATTAGTAGCTCGGTTTTATTTTTTTTTTAATCCCATTTTTAATGTCGAGTTTGGCCCAGAACCCAGATTTTCGCCTAAGACTAGTGAATTTTGGGTGGAAAACGTGATCTGGAAAGGTTTTTATTCCCAAGGGGACTGTGATTTTAGCCAAATTCCGACCAGAAATGCCTTTTTCGAGGGGTTTTTCGTTTTTGACGAAAAATTTTAAGTCTTTTCTAACCTTGAAATTAATGGCATAAATTGTTGATTATATGGTTGATTATTTGCATTATTTTCTGCATTTTTATGTCCCCTTAAAGCACACTTACTTGGTAATATTTGATGCTTAAAGGTTGATTTATTTTCACATAATTGCAAACTAATTGCTTTTTAGTGTGAAAGTTTTATTTTTGAGGCTTCATAAGTGTTAAAGATTCAATCTTTATTTGTGATAAGTGATTGAAACTTTAAAAACCACTAAATTCCATGTTATTTTGTGTTAAACTTTGTTGTTTTAATCATTTTGAGTTGATTGGAAACATAAAGTTTCAATTTTTGTGATAGAAATTTGGTTATCTTCATGTTGGAAGATATAATTTCAAGGATTCACAAAATTTAGATGTTGGAATTTTCATTTGAACATTAAAGTTCATATTTTTCCAACTTCCCCTTACTTTGTCAAATTCTCAAGTTTAATTTAAATTGATTAAATTGAAAGTGAGAAATTGCCTCAATTTAATTTTGCACCAACCTAAACCAATTTAATTAAGAATGGTTCTTGGAATTATTTTGGTTATTTGCACTTTGAAATTTTTTTTAAGTTAGACTTGTTTAAATTTTTTTTTTTATTTTGCTCATTAAATTAGTTCTAAAATTAATTTAGAATTAATTAATTTTGTCTCGTGAAAAGGGATCAAATCCCGAGGCCATGGCACGCAAAACGAGGCAAAGAACCACCTTGGCGAGCCGGGCTGTGGCTGCCAAGGTGGCTGCCCCACAATGCGTGCGGCCACACGCGCGGCAGCAGCACACGGGATGAAGCAGCCACGCGCGGGCGTGCCGTGGCATCAGCATGTGGCCGCGTGCCGTGGGCCGTGTGTGCGGTTTTTTGGGTGTGTGCGTATGCTTGGTGCAGTGAGGTGACTAGCCGTAATATTGCTTATTTTGCCGTTTTATTTATTTTAATTAATTTTGTTTATTTTAATTAAAATTTTGGGAGGCTAGGCCTCGGTTTTGAGCGGCATTGGCAAAATTTTATTTTGACAAGTTTGGGTGCTACCGACTTAATTAATTAGATTAATTAAGGGAAATGTGGAATTTAGTGGGAGCTTCAATTATTAATGACGTCAATTACATAATCGGTTAAACAACTTTGACTAGTTTTAATTAGGCGTGTTAATCGGATTAACCACCTAGATTAGTTACTAGTGCGCGCGTTGTTTAAATGCATTTTACTTGTTTGATTTTGTAAATTGCATGGGCCATTCACAAATAGTGAATGGATAAATGGAATGTATATTCTCTCTCAAAGGTTTTATGAAATGGCAACTAGTGGGACCCGACTAGGATAGAAAATACGGACTACGTGCCGTTATGTATTTTTGTAAATCTAAATACGGTCTACGCACCGTTAAGTATTTTTGTACCTTTATATTTAGATTATTCCTAGTCGTAGACACTAGTAATTTGCATAGTTTGGTTAAGTCTTGAAGACGGCGTATCTTGGAAGACAAAGCCTTGAATTGCAAATGAAGACCTTTTGAAGATTTGAAGAATTCAAGGGGTCATGCTAGTTGCCAATATGCATCTATAATTTCGCTTTATATTTTATGCTTATATATATGTGAATTATTCGTTAGATGCATGTTTAGGTTTTCTTGATGTTGCGATGATTAGTTAAGTTCACTTAAATCAACCAACATAGAAATCCTAGGTCCCTAATAATATTGAGTCAAACTTGCCTTTCCAAAACGACACTTATTGACCGGACGAGGATGATGGTAGGCTACGCCAAAGCGAGGTGCCATCACTTCTCCAAGGCGCGTAAGGCACACCGGGTGTGCACATTGGTTTTGGTTTAACTCATCGGTATGAGTGAGGAGTCCTCACATACCGTGGCAAAAGAGATACATCGTCAAAGATGCATTAGATGCGACGATTGTCTAACCAAGAGTGGCTTAGAGCCATTAGCAAGGCAATGCTTACCCTAGAAGATTGAGTGTTTAAGACAAGCCAAAGCATGCTTAACCACTCTTTGTTTCTTCGGATCTTGGAATCGCCTTATTTTCGCCAAATAGGGACAATTATTATGCGTAAATAAGACGTTTAATAAGATTGAAGTTTGCATGAATGCTATTAAATTTCAAACTTATTATGTTCTTGATAAATGGTTATACTTAGCACTTATATTTATAGTATTCTAAATCAAATAATATTATTTCCATGATTGGTAAAGGAAATCCTTGAGAATAGATCTCAAAGACAGGAAAAGCATTTCTAAAATACTATTCTCATAAATGACTTTTAGAACTAAGTCCGAAAGGACGGTTGGACATCATGTATTCAAAATACTAGGTAGTTTTGATAAAACATGAGGAATTGAGTTGAAATCTCAAGATTGACAACCAACGTATCCTTTCGCATCATACATAATTGAGTAGGACTCATTGATGTAGTAATTCGAGTAAGAATTAATGGAAAAGATGGAACTTTGTTTTACGGTGCACTAGGTGCTTGATTATGCCTAACAAAGTATAAGAGTCAAGGTACTTAAAGAAATGATTCTTAAAGTAAGATTATGAGATATTGTATGATAAGAAATATAGGAAAGAAGGAACGAAGAAAAGGAATTAGATTTCATTTCAACTCATGAGTTCATGTTATTGTAGTTAACTTAGCAATTCGTTATCTTCACAAGTATCGGATACTGCTTGAGTGTTCCACTATGATAGTGACCTCAAACTATTGAAGTTAAGCTAAGTTATCGACTTACAAGCTTAGAATGAAGCAAGAAGAGCTACATTAGTTGTAAGGTCGTATGTTTTGTTTAAAGACCTTTTAAGCCAAAGGCTGGAACAAGTAATGGTTATTATGTCCCATAATCAGCAATTGATCCGTTTACACACGGAAAGACTCACATTCAAAGTAATGAGCAATAGTTGCGAGATTTATTTGAATGGCATTGTTATCCAAGCATTGAGTCAAGAATGCCTGATTATAAACAAACATTTCCCTAAACATGATAAACTCACTAAGTTCAAGTCATGGGCTTGATTTGCATTCCGAACATCTTTAGCAATGTCACATCGACAAGAACGTACTCAAAGGCTCTATTAGATAGACTCTTGATAGTTGCTCGATTTGGAATCGTTCTAAGACAAGCAAGTCTTACTTGTTGAAACCGACAAAACAGAGAGCTATTGTTCTTGGTATAGACAGTTGACTCCGAAGGCTAAAGAGGATTCAATTACTTCAACGTTTCACAAAGAATTTGAAAGGATATGGCTATATTCATCAAATGTGAACAAACTTGACTTGAGTAGCTCAAGAGTTCAGTGAAGTACAGAATCGACTTGGCAAGATATCAAAACGTCTAGATTAGATCGATCGATGTTTGCTTGAGCCAAGCGTGACTATCTCAAAGTTATGAATGGAAATTTTCATAAATAACTCCACAAAGAACATAGTGTGTCTTCATGGAGACCTCGGTGTCATTTGAAAATGACTCGAACAATGATGGTTCACAACCCTTCCTCTAAAGTTCTTAAAGATTTGCACAAATGACTAATGTTACACTAAACAATGTGTCGAAGCTAAGAAAGGACGCCATATTCAGTTATGGATAGAAATAACTTCTAAAAGTCTTTTCAAGTATATGTCTAAGGCTCTTAGTCTCAGTGGGAGCAAAGTGGCTTAGTGGGAGCTAGGTGACTCAGTGGGAGCTGAATGGCTCAATAAAGACTAAGATAGCTCAAGTAGGAGCTAACTGTTTGTTTCACAACGAACTTTTACCCAAAGACAATATACATGTCTCTTTGTAAGCATTCAAGTGAGACTACGGGTATTACCTCCACATCCTAATTGAGAACAAAAATTGTTTATTGCTCTAAGTAGTGTCTTTCTGGAAAGTAACACGTTTCCAAAACGACAAGTGGGAGACAAATGAACTCGATGACCATCGAACTTAGCAATAAACTAGAACTGAGAATCTCGGAAGACCTTAAAGGACTTCATGAGAATGCTTGATCAAGAATACTCAAAAGGACTTTACAAGTGCCTTTAAAGAGAATTCATTACTCACAAAACATTAAAAATGTTGGAGTAAGATCAACATAATAAAAGGGCTTTGAAAGCGCCTTAAAACTCAGTGTTTGATGCAATTGCCCCGTATAGGTATAGAATTCACCAAAGGCTTGGATTGAATCCTATAAATTTTCTATTAAGTTAGAAACAAACCTAAGACTTACAAGCATACTATTTACTATTAGATAGTAAAGGAATAATGTCTTGTAAGATAGCTACGACAAATCCAAATTCCGAATAATGGTTAAAGACCATGAAAATTCGAAATAGACTCCATGTTTGAAAATCATGTTTGAAACTTGATTAATTTGCATGAAAGGTGAAAGACCCATCGATTGCAAAAAAGTTTTCAAGGAGAAAACTAACAAATGTGGAAATGTATATGCATACATAGCTAGATTGGTTGTAAAGGATATAATTAATATCAAGGAGTTGATTTTAATAAAATCCCATTCACCAATCGGAATGCTCAAGTCTTTTCGTGATTGATCTAGCAAAATTGCACATATGAAATATGGCAAAATAGATACAAAAACCGCCTATCCAAAATAGGATTTTGGAAGTGACTATGGAATAGTCTAAGGGTTTTGAAAATCTAAATAATGCTAGATTTGAAAGCAAGCACATGGAATCCGTCATAGGATTAAAGGAAGCATTGCATGAAGGAATTGGAACGTGTTTTCTCATAAAGTTAATAAGAGGATTGACTTATGGAGAAACATAGAAATTCTGATGAACAAGAAGTTTAGTGGGAGCAAAAATAATGGTCCAACAAGAAGTTTACGAACTCTATTGTGAAACAACCATCAAATGCTAAATGTTTAGATTTGAAAGTATTTTCGACAATGGACCGAGCTAAAGACGATACTTAGTACATGTTGGGAATTAAGTTCTATGGTATAGACTTAATTAAATGTTTAAATGAGTAAAAGAAATTATCATGTTAAACATGAAGGACTTTGAAAGGCTTTCGACCCATATGTATGAAGCTAAGTAAATGTTTGACCTATGTATAAGCTAGGCTAAGTACTAAGTCAAACGAGAAAGACTCTAGTAGGAGACTTTCAACCACATCATATAGCGAACAATTTGGCAAGACTCAGTGTAACTGTATGAGCTAAATGTTACATGGATGGAATAAAATTGAGAATAATTTTAGAATTAAATCCATCATGTAAAGCTATGATATGGAATCTTCAGATGACTTAAATGCTTAGAGCATGTGAAGTACGTATATAATACCAATCGACATTAATCTAAGTATTAGATCATTAGATTATAGTCAAGAACATCCAAAGAACTTAGATAAGTAGTTGGATGAGTTCTTGACGCATGGAAACAAATATAATTTGAGTTTTGATGTTGCAAGCACAAACCTTAACAAGGATTAGATCCTTAGCAAGGAAGCCATTTATAAGCACGAGGCAAGAAGTGTCGTGGGTTGAGAATGGTAACATGGATGTGCATCCATGTATAATGTGCGGGAATTTAAGGAAAATTTCCATGCTCATAAGTGATTAGGGTATCCCGAATCGTTGTGAGTCGCTTGGAGTGAAACCCAAGCAAGGCATCATCAGGGAGTCTACTAAAATATATGTTAAGAATATTGTTGCCTTAAAGGCAATAATAAGGAAAGATGTTAAATGGAAAAGTTCGTTGTTGAACGTTGATGATTGTAGGTTGTCAAGTAGAAGGTCTCGAATCATAAAAATGAGTGGGAGCCATTGCTTGGACAATAAATCCTGAATCACATGTAATCCATTAACACTCTCAAAATTTTATCATCTTATTATGGAAATGGTGGATAATGAAGATGCTAAGGTTTGCAAAGTACTTATAACTAAACCTATGCAATAAGTGAACGACAACATTCATAATTGCATGAAAGAAATCAAGCATATCAAATATGAGTGTGATTTTTATGAATGTTTTATGAAGAGTACTACTCTTAAAACATTTGGGAAAAACCATTTATCATAAGATGAAACATTGTGAAGTTTCATAGTGGAATAAAATATTTCTAAATATTCCACAAAACTATTTAATTGTGGTTTAGAATTAAATAATGAGTCCATTCGATTTTAATAAATATTCAAAATAGGGTATCAAGTCAATGGCTTGGATAAAGAAACACCTATTAAGTGAACATTGAATATTTTAATCGAAAATTATCCCTAATCAAGGTCATATTTTGTGGACGATTGATGACCATCAGAGATTAGTGTGTAGTATGATTTATAGCACCGTTTCTTGTGCTATGAGGATATAAATCATTTGCACAGGTGTTGGTTTAGAACCATACTGGATCGACCTATGAGGATACTTTAAGAGATTTAAAAATCGTCATAAGTATTTTCTCATTATTACTATCGGAACTCTTTTCCTTTGACCATGAGTAGTGGGAGATCTCTTGTTTGAGTACTGGTCCGCTTTAGTATCCGCCAAACGTCTGCCGTAACTGGGGATTATAAAGACAGATATCAGGCGGGTGAGTCCTCTTAGTAAGAGAAGCTACATTACAAGACTGGAAATGTCGCCCTACTAAAAATAGGGAACATGTCTTGTTGTTTACAAGGCCTCTCGAAGAGCGAGACTGTGAAAATGCATGGCCGTGCTCAGATGGATTTTAGAAATCATCTGCTTATCGACAGTCAAACTCGGATTTCGAGAAACACTTCTGGACGTAACAGAGATGACGAGTAATCTTACTCTGTAGTTCATGAAGAGACATGAAGAGACATAGGAAAGGGGCTATACACTAAATGCACACACACTTGTCCGGAAGGACAAGTGGGAGATTGAAAGGAATGGTGTCCTTCGAACAAGTGTATTATTCTGATAGCGGGTTAAGAATTATTAGAAAGCTAATATATTCAGTAAGGTCAAGTGATCGGAATGCCTGGGTGGAGGCCGCTTCCGATCAGTAATATTAATATAATTAATATTACAGCTTAATCTTGACTGAACCCTTCGGGTCACACCCAAGCAAAATATACGAACCAACTCGACGAATTAATTCGGAAGAAATTCATTAGTCGCCCGAGTGTTAAATATTTAGACGTCGGAAATTCGAGCTTGGAGCGTCGAAACCGAGCGTCGGAGAATCTCAAATGTCGAGCCAAAATTTAGGATTTGGCGAGACGGGAAAATGCATCAAGTAACAAGTAAAATCCTAGCCACGCGAAAGGCTAGGAATGCATGCCCAATAGGAGCATGCCACGTGGCAGCACACATGGCAAAAACGCCATGTGGCAGCACACGTGGCCGCCACGCTGGCAGCCGCCAAGTGGCAGCAGCCACGTTGGCAGCCACCTAGTGGCAGCGTGCCACGTGGCAGCGCCATGGTGGCGGCGCGCCACGGTGGCGACACATGTGGCAATGGCCGTGGACTCGGGTTGATGGGTCATGGACACGGGCCAAAATAAAATGGGCCAACCGAACCCAACTTGGGGCTCAAGGTTGGGTGACACATGGTTAGTTCACATTGCATGTGAAATGCCTTGGGGACCAAGTGAGAAAGTGGTCCACACCTAACCATGTGACACTTGTTACTTGTTCCTTTGTTTATTTAACTAAGGGTTGAATTCACCAATCTTTCCATGTGGGATCTTTTTGTGAAAAGTCCCACATTGAAATATGAGTGAAATTCACAAGGCATACTTCCTTATAAATAGTCATGGCATGGCTTGAGAATTCTTTGCTTGAGTGGGAGTTAGAAAGAGCATTCCATATTTTTGGGAAAACTCTTAAACTCTAATAACACTCGGGTTTTGGTCGGACCTTGCTAATCCCAAGGTAGCGGACCTTAAAGTTGTGTTCGCCTTTTTGTGGGTGGATATCGTCGGAGGCGCGGCGCTTGACGTGCTCGTAGCTTTCAAGTAAGAGCCCCGGTTTTTGGGCGAAGCTCGCTTCGAGGGTAAGATTCGTTATCTTTTCTTTGTGATTATTTATTTATGTTTTATGATTTTAATTATTGCGAGTGGTTCCTCGGGTCGGGGTTGTTTCCGCGGTGAGTCGGACTCACCAAACCCCAACCTAATTTACATCGCGTGGTTAAGAAAGGAAGGACGTTGGATCAAAGACAACCTTTTCATTCAACTTTTTGACAAACCAATCGCTCAAAAAAGGAAAGCTAAGAAGATAATGGGAACTCCGGAAGAAGTCAACGAACTTAGGAATCAGTTGACCGACATAACTGAAGTGTTGAAAGCAATAACCCTTCAAATTAATGAACATGTGAAGCAATAACAAATTGACCTTGTGCAAGAAAGCTTGAGCAAGCTGTCTAGCGACTACAAGTTTCAGGGCATTAGTTCATAAGGGGTCTCGGTGGACAAGGATCTTCTTCCGCAGAAGTTCAATGCCAACGACATCCAAAAATTCAAGGCAACTGACAACCCTTATTTCCATTTAAGAGATTTTGAAACAATAATGAGTATTAAAGGTATTGATAAAAAAGTATTTCCTTCTTTATTATCCTTATCTCTTGAAACCGTTTGCCAACAGTGGTTCTTCTCCCTTGACAAAGAGTAGACCTCTACTTGGGAATCAATAGTAAACTCTTTCATTGATAGGTACAAGTGCAATATTCAATTTGAAATTGATTATAGGGAACTTGAAATACTTAAACAGAAATAGAATGAAGGTTTCACATCTTTCTTCAATAAATGGAGAGAAATCTCTGCTAGGATGATTGAAGTACCAAGCGAAAAAGAATATGTGAGGTTGTTCATCAAGAACCTTCAAGAGAAGTACTCCAAGAATCTCAAGTATAAAAATAATCTACACACCACTACAAGAAAATAACCTTTTCATAGCGATTATTTTAACCTTTAGTATCGATTGTAATTGCAACAAAAAGTTTTCCCAACGTATGGTCATTCGATACAATATCCCCCGTTGCCTTAGCCTTTAGTAGTGGCTTTCAATACCGGTGGGGTTGGCCTCAATAATCAATACGAAAAACTACATCCAATCGTGGTGATTATTGTAGGGATTACAATCGCTATAAATGTTTAACTCATTTTTTTTTAAAAAACAAATATGAGTATGATCTTTACAAGATTCGAACATGCAACCTCAAACTCTTATATTAAATGTTTCACCAATTAGCTATGACATATTTTATGTATTCTTTTTAAAACAATATTTATATATCTAGTGTTGAAAAGGCTTTTCGTATCGATTTTTAGGATTTAGTGGCGATAGTAAATGATACGATTTCTCAAAATTATATAAATGTGTAAAATAGTGTGGATATGTATTATTATAATTTCCATATCGATTTTATATGGGAAACCATGGTGATTGTAAAAATGATATGACATCCTTAATTATTTCACAAACATACTTGCATATTGTAGCGAATGTACAATCGCTACGAAATAATCGCTACGAAAAGAGATCTTTCTTGCACCTTCAAGGCCGTCTATGACATTGGAATTAACATTGAAGACGACCTTGCTAAGCTAAAAGCTGCTAATAATAACTCCAACAGTGGCTGGAAAGGCAAGAAGAACGACAATCCTTCTTCTTCCAAAACCACCCACTCAAACAATGTTAGCACCTTTAATTTGAGTGAAGTCCTTGCTATGAACAATCGAAGACAAAAGAAACCATTTACGAGGAACATTACTCCTATTGTTATGAGTTATGACACCGCATTTGACTAGATGAATGCAAAAGGTCTTATAACTCCTATTGGACCATTTGGACACTAGTTGAAAAGAGGACAACTAATTGGAACCCCAATGCACACTGCAAATATCACCAAGGTAGGGGCCATCTCACTGAAAATTGTTATAAACTTAAAGAAGCTATCCAAGATTTAATTGATAACAATAAATTACCATTGCCCCCTGCCAGTAAGAAGCCAAGCATCGACAACGCACCTCTCGATCATTCCTTGGCCATCTCCGATGAGGAAAACGAGGTTGATCCCTCATCTCTCATCAAAGCTATTGAAGAAATTCATGCTATCAAAGAAGAGGAGGAGATTTTTTTCGATGCCATGGATGACTTTCCAGAACCAACAAGCAAGGAAGACGTACGAATGCTTATATGGTCCATGTGGGAGGGAACAAACTTACAACGTGAGGCTATTGAATTTGCAAAGAAACAAGTGGAGGAGCTTCAGAAAAAGTATGATAAAATTCCACCCACAAAGAAGAAAACATTTCCTCTACAAGTAATTGACAGACCCAAGAAGAGTAATAAACTTTATACTCCAATTGGGATTTCATATGCTAAAATGTTCCAAATTCTCTCCGAGAGTGGTAAGGTCAAACCTCTCAAACCAAGACCACTTGAATCTCTAAAGAGGACAGATAAGTTCTATTGTCCATACCATCAAACAGGGGGACATACTATTGAAAGCTGTTTTAAATTTAAAGATTTAATTAAAAAGATGATTGATGATAAAAAGCTAGTTTAAATCCCACAAGAAGAAGACATAAGCATTAATGGGGTTTGGGATAGCGATGAAGAAGACGTCTACCTTAAAGACATGGAAAAACCTCCACTTTTGGTGTCATGTTTAATAGGTGATTTATGGGATGAAGAGGGTTCACCTATAGACGTCCTCACAAGATCTGGAAGAACACAACCTCTCATCTCTACACTACCTATGCCAACTACGCAGCAAGTTCCTGAACCTATCATAGAAGACAATGACATTGTTAAGCAATTCAAAAAGACCAAGGTCGAGATGAATGTATGGCAACTTCTAGCTACGTATGGAGAACATAGGTTGGCAATAATGAATGCTTTAGATAAGATAGGGATAGATTCCGACACCACTCCTGAGGGGTTGGATAACTTCATTACGAGTGATCTCCCTAGTCCTATCCACTTAATCACTTTTTCTGATAAAGGTTTACCTCCAGAAGGTGATAAACATTATAAGGCATTAAACCTCACAGTAGTCTGCAAGAGAATGAACCTCCCAATGACTCTTGTACACAATGGATCGACAATTAATGTCTGTCCACTTAGAAGTGCGAGGATGTTAGGCATAAGGGATGAAGACTTAACCCCGTCAACACAAGGAATAAGATATTATGATAATACTCATCGCCAAGATCTTGGTAAGATTACTATGAATGTAACGGTGGGAGCAATAGAACATGATACTACCTTCCAAGTGGTAGATATTAAGGCTTCATTCAACTTATTGTTGGGACACCCTTGGCTTCATGACCTCAAGGCTGTCCCTTCATCACTTCACCAACAGGTAAAAGCCATAGTTGGAGGAATCCCTATTACAATCGATGCTTCACCCATGAGGATTAAAGCTGTGGAAAATCCAATCATCAATGTGGAGCACGATGAAGACTTGTAGGGCTTTAATGAAGAGGTCTCCTTAATCGAGGAGGATGAAAGGACCCCTCTATGTTACGACCCCCACTCCAATATGACAGTAAATGTTGTTCTTAAGAGACAAGGGCACTTTCCTGGAATGACTCTAGGGAAGAAGAAGGGAATAGCAAAACAGCTAGAATTACCTTGCCTCCCTAAGTTGGATAATTTTGGATTTGGTTTCGAACCGACTCGGGAAGAACTTAAGCGAGCCCAAGAAAGGTCTAAGGCGCATAGCAATGCTCGCATCCAAAAGAAAGCAATCCCAATGGATCAATATCCTCTTACTCTCAATGGTCAGTTCCTAAGAGAAGGAGAAGACTATCCATGCTACGAATTTCCCAAACCTTTTGTTGTAAATGGCATAAGGCAACCGGGATTTGAAATATTCTTGAATTTCTACTTTCTAGATGAAATCCCATCCCCTGTTCACTCATCCAAATGGTCCTACAAAGCGAGAACTTTGACCCTTCAAATCTCATCACTCCATCAGAAGGATTAGTACAAGGGTGGCGCAACATAGTCAAAGTGACTACTCCAAGTGGAAGGAAAATCTCCATAACGGTAGGGAAAGGACCGATATTTGAAGAGTCGTCTAAGTCAGAGTCAGAGTCCTTTCCTGTAGGGCGTTCTAAGCCTTTAGTCGTAACACCCCATCCTTCTTCTATTTCTACTCCTAGGATAGTTAGTAATCAAGTCCCTCAGGACATTTCCCTTTTTGATGTAATGATTTCAGAGTTTTATAATATGTCTTCTTCTGCTTACTCCTCGTGTTTTTCCTTAACCCAAGATGACGAGCATTGCTTAACTAATAATGAAAATGACAGAGAAATTATTAAAGCAATGGAAACACTTGAAAAGAAAACACCGATAATTGAGGAAACTGAGACGGTTGATATCTCAAATTATTCAACCATTAAAAGAGAATTTAAAATCTAAAATCGGATTAACACTTAATGAACAAGAAAGAACCGATTTAATTAATCTACTTAAAGAATTTATCGACGTATTTGCCTTTTCATATGAAGATATGTCAGGTATTATTAGGGAAATAGCTCAAAACACTATACCACTAATTCCAGAATTGAAACTTGTAAAACAAAAGTTGCGTCAAATGAAACCCGATGTAGCTCTTAAAATTGAAGAAGAAGTTCAAAAACAAATAACTGCAGGTTTTATAAGGGTATCCAAATACCCCGAATGGGTAGCAAACGTCGTCCTAGTTCCGAAGAATGATGGAAGGGTAAGAATGTGTGTCGACTATCGAGATCTAAATAAGGCAAGTCCAAAGGACGACTTACCTTTACCACATATCAATATTTTGGTATATAATACAGCAAATCATGAACTTCTCTCATTTATGGATGGATACGCGGGATACAATAAAATTTTAATGGCAGAAGAAGACATGGAGAAAACAACATTCATAAAACCATGGGGTACTCAGCTCAAGCTCCAGCTCCAGTCTCTCCAGGCTGAGGCTCATGCGATGACGAGCCGACCTAGTACATTCCACCACCTCTCGGAGCCGAGGTGGCCTCTCCCTAGCCTACCGGCCCAGCCTGTGCACCCTAAGATGAAGAGCCCGAGCCCTCCACCGCCTCGATCTGGGCAGCCTTAGATCGACCACCCCGATCGCCAGAACTAGTGCGGCGTCGCCTTGAGCTAGACCTCGCTGGCTCTCTCCGAACGTCAGGTCTCGTCCGGGTACAAGAAGGAATGGGCTGTCCTAAAAGAAGTAACCGAGTCAGAAACAATCAAAATAGAAATATAACAATATAGAAATAAGGACAAAAGCTACCTCCTGAACAGTACGTTGTGACGATACGTAGCCACATTCCTTATCCGTACAAGCTGGCTACGGAAGACGTCTATGCACCTTGTCATCGCCGTAACCACTTCGCGCGAGAAATGTCAAAGAAATAAAGTTAGTAAACATGCAAACAAATATTGACAAATAGCAAGTAAATAAACTCACTCGAGTTTGGTGGCGAGGAATGGATCAGTCCACAAAACGCTGATTCTCAGGAGCCGGAGGAATCATCTCCTCGATTGGCCCGTATATCTCCTGGTAGTGGCTGGACGTACGAGGGGGCACAAACTCAGTAGGCCTAGCTTGACAAAAAGCAAATTAAAGTGAGAAACATATCACTTGGGGACTACTTAGCAAAGGATAAATGATAAAAATCGTACCGCCGCCTCCTCAAACTTAACAGGGGCCGGAGCTAATAATGACTTTAGCTCCTCCTCGTAGCACCGCCTTAGAATCGAATAAGATCGCCAAGGGGTACCATCAGGCGACCTCTCAGACATGCTGAGCAGCCTCACGTCATTGAACATGTGACGTGGTGGAGAAGCACGGACGACAAAAGTCTCCGAGGAGTGCTGAATAGCAACCCTCTCTCCTAGGTACGCCGCCGCTCCATACGTCCCTAGGAAGTAGTGATGCTCCACAGTGTACTGCAAGGCCAGCCCAGGGACAATAAACCACCCCATGGCAGGTACAGCACCTTATGCTCCTACGAAGAACGCCTATGAGATAAGAATCTATCAAAAAACAATACAAAAAAAAATTAGCTATACAAAAGATCATACCGAGAGGATCTGCTCTCGAATATGGGCGGTTGTCGCCCAGATGTAGCGCCCTCCCCAGCAGGCGCCCACAGGAAACCCGCGTGGAGATGGCCTCACCGGCGCGAGTGAAGGAAAGTACTCGTAGAACTAGATCTACAAAAGACAAAAGATATCAGCAAGTGCCAAAAAAGAGCTTAGAGCTAACTTTATAGGAAATAAAGTATACCTCTACGAATCTCCAGAAGCCAGACTGAGCGATGTCGCCTGTGTATGACCGGTTCGACACGAGTCTTGCAAGGCACGCAGAAAATCGTCATAGGTCAAGCTGGCCTAGTCATAAGTCCCGATCAGATGAAGATCGCGGACAGCAAGAAGGTAGTAAAGCAGCGCCCTACTACCCTTGTAAGGGGAAAACGTCCCTAACAGCAAGATTAGCGCAAAGATGCGCACCCGCTGCTCTCGGGTGGTCGCATCATCCTCGAAAGTTGGCGCAAGAGTCGACCGGCGAATACACTTGGTGCTGAACTATGATGACTCTACCTCAGCACGGGCCCGAACAACAATCATACCCAATAGCTCATCAACCTTAGGAAAGTAGACGCTGATGTTGTTGTCGAACGACAGCATATTAGAACTCAACTCTAGTCCCGAGATAAGACTGAAGTCGACTGGGGTGACTATCATCTCACCCCAAGGAAAGTGAAAAGTGTTGGTGGTGTCTTAGAAGAACTCCACCAGAGCACGAGCCACGCGGTGACCCCCATTAAAAGAACACATGACCTTCGTGGCCTAAAACAGGGCAGTCAGCCCACAAGACTCCCAAAGAAGTCATAACTCCCCATCAACGCTGAAGAACGTCCTATATAACTTGCCTAGGGTATTGTTGTCCGAGCTGTGGCAACGCGTCCTACCAGCAGTGATCCCACGACGCACCCTCTCAGAAATGTGGTGGTCAGGGGCAAAGTACAAAGTCCGCTCATCCCACTCAGGGAGGGCTCAGGGAGGGGACCAACAGAAGTGGACGGGTCGGCGTCCTCCTTTACGGGCTCATGCTCCCGTCGTGTGTCTCGGGACCGTGAACCCGAACCTTGTTGTCTAGCCATACTACATTCTGCAAAATTGACATAAATTAAGGTCTTATAGTATCTAAGGTTCGCCTAGCCGCATGATACTATGTTCGCAAAAAAACAGAGTATGTAGTACTAAAATAGAGCATAATTTCAATTCAAGCATTTATGACATTTTCAAGCATCCAAACAATTTCTTGCAACACTATGATAATTATTGTGACAAATTGGACAAGAATTGCTAGCAAAACATAAACAACAAGTCACATTGTCTTCCCGACCTTAAGAGGTCCAACAATGGTGAATTGCTCGTTTCTTTACCAAATTAAGTCAAATAAGTCTCAAAATACACCCAAGGCAATATACAAACATAATCAAGCAATTTCGTGGCATAAAATTTGATAAACAAAGCGAATTAAGCAAAAGAAATTTCAAAATTTTCAAAAATTCGTGAATAAAAACGCACAAATTCATCAAAAACCGGGGTGAGTTTGAAGAAAACTTACATAGATCGGGAAAGTAGATGAATAAAGCTTCGATTTGCAACAAATTTGAGCAAATTTGGTTGAGAAGCGAACAAGTTAGTGCAAAATGAATTCTCGCGGCGATTTTCGAAGGCAGAGAGCAGCAGCAGCAAAATGAAGAAGAAAAGGGAATTTATATGGAATCCCGATTCTGGAGCCAAACGACAGCTCTGTCGCTAGGCGATAGAGTTCAGCGTCTGGCGACAGAGCCAAATCTTAGCGCAAGCGGCAACACAGTCCTCAGCCACTCAAAACGATTATTTTAACCTCTTACCACAATTTTGGGCTCCTTGGTACGCCAGTTAGCCCCTATAAGAAATTTGACATTATTTAGTAATTGGCTCGGTTACAATCACATTAAGTGATCGACCTAATAAATGATTGTCTCACTTAGCTTAAAGCGCTTCAACATTGGCTCATTGCAAAGACACCGACATAATGGTTATAAACAGCAAAGGCAACGACATAATGGTTCATAAACACAAAGGCACCGAAATACTGGTTCACAATTCAGAAGCACCGATATACAGGTTCATAAGCAGAAAAAGCGTCGACGCAGTGGCATAGCAAAAGCAAAGGATTGATAGTGGTTGGTATTCGGTGATACTCTTCAGGGTATTGTCGCAACAAATAAGGATAGTTTCAGGTGAAGCAATATTTGATCGTGTTCCCTGGCTTGTGGAGGATGGTCACAAAGCGCTAGAAGCTCGATTACAGCGTAGCAATCTTCGATGGGGTTCTCATGCTTATAGAAGTCTATCACGGCGGAATTGGAGGCAGTTACAGGCGTCGCAGTCTTCAGGCAGTATTCTCTAGCTTGTGGAAGATCGTGAAAACAAACAACAGGATGGCGTTCCCTAGCTTGCGGAAGGTTGTCAACAACAGCAAATGCAACAAATCGGTTACCTCTATAGACGTGTGCTCGACTGTGCAGGATACGCGTTTCTTAACTCTCTTATCTATTTAACTAACGCTAGTTTGCAGGTATCAGCGTTACAAGAATGATTTAGGATCGCAGAACGTTCTGAACCATTCTCCGTCCCTATCGCTACTTTGACTTTTGTTTTTTCGAAACTTACGTTTCTCAAAATTCAGTCAAAGTGGGGGCTTTTGTAGACACCTATTTGTGTCTCCCAAAAACCAAATCTAGTGATGAGTAACTTTCACGTCGAATCATAATCAAATGAAGTGAAAGTGTGGAAAGTCTAGTGTTGCGGTTAGATTTTATTTCTTTTCTTTCTCTTTGTTTTTGAAAACCTATTTTAAGAAAACAGCCAATCTAGTTTGGTTTGGTCCATGGCAAGGGTCCAATAATGGTGCAGTTGGGCTGGGTTTGAAAAGAGCTTTCCAACGATGTATTATAAGCCCAATTCCGATGAATAATGAGGAAGTTATGGCCAAATTACTAAACTAGGCCCGGTTTGATCTTTATATGCGGCCCAATGATGTAGAGGAAGGCCTAATATGATTTAACATTCCTAATGCAATTAGAATTAATTATAGTCTTCTCGAATCTTCTAGAAGGTTCTTTTGAATCCTTATTTAATTAGCATTGATAAATTGACTTTAGTTGACTTTTAAGAGTGTTAATCAGAATAAAAGAAGTATTTTAAGGAAAATACAATTTTTCCCTCTTGTACGTTTAAATTTTATCAAAATAAGAAAACGCGTGGAAAATTTTTCCTAGCGCCATACAACAGCTTTGTCGCCAGGCAACAAACCTGGCGCCTGGCGACAGGCGCGTGTTTGGCGCTGCGGTCGTGTTTTATTCTTTTCGAAACTCTGATTCTTTTTTATCGTATCCGGCTGATTTTCTCTATAAATAGCCTCCTAAAACTTCCGTTTTCCATCACCAATTCTCATCAAGAATCTCATGATTATCTCTCTCTCTCTTTTCTAAACTAGCCTATTGCACACAAAATTCCGCATCACAAGATCTAGAGACACCTAGCCAAGTTCGAAGTTGCCTTCGCCCTAGACGTAAAAGGTTTTAATTTCTGAGGGTTTGGTCCCAAATCTCTATTTCAATTATTTAATTTAATTTTTTGTTTTATTATTTTCCTTGAAGTTACTAACGTGTGTATTTTGTTATTAGAAAGAGGTACGAGGCATCCAAGTTAGTGCGTTAATTGATTTATTGTTATTATGATTCCTAGAAATCATGTCTAGGTTGTTATTATGATTTCTAGTGTCATGTAAGGGTGTTTTGATCTTCCTAGTATCATGTTTAGGGTAACAACTAAAATTTTTAATATCAAATATGACAATTGTGATTCCTGCGATGCTTCTTATTCTCATCCTAATATCATGTTAGTATCATGTTAGGGTTAAAGCTTTGATCTTTATTATTCAGTGACCTGCTAGGGTTTGTTATTAATTTTGATAGTATCATGTCTAGGATCTTGCTATTATTATGCTTTAGCGTTGATATAAATATTTTAATTATTATTGTTACAGTTTATGATGATTATGTAGTTTGATATATTAGTGTTGTTGTTTGATCACGCCTTTTATTGCATGTTTAAAGGGAATTTGTACTTGCATGTAATCAAGCTTAATAAGATAATTAATAATGTTGTTTAGATTTAATATAATTATAATTCAAGTGATCGCCAATAATAGTTTTGTTTGTGCATTAATATTCAACCAACATAGATAGACAGGTTTAGGGTTAATCCTATTGATTGCATGTTAGTCAGAAAGCGCACATGAATACGATCAGAATAAAGTAGAGGCCTATTATTAGGGCAGGTTCAATTTCTTTTAGGTTGGATTTGTACCTTCATCCCCGAGCTTCCAGTAATGGTTCTAGACCTATTGGAGTTAATGATCTCCTGGATCGTTAAGGGGTGTAACCTTCACCCTGTGAACGGTTTAGAAGTTCCTAAAACTAGTTGGCGACTCTTTTGCTCTATCTTCCTTCCCTTTGGATGCCACCGTACTCTAGTGTATGATCACAATGGGTTTCAAGCTAGGTATAATGCTTGAAATATTCCCTACATTACTCAAGGCGTAGAATTCTTCCGATTGAGAGAAGGAGTATGGTCGAGCGGGACCTTGATAAACTAACGCTTTGCGGGAGACAACCTGTACTTTTTTTTCTTCTTTTTGTGTGTGTGTGTGTGTGTGTTTTTTTTTTCAGAGAGGTAAGGAGAGTGTAACAAATTCTTTTGGGAGTTTTTTTTGTGTGCAGATTTTGAGCTAGAGAAGGCTTCATTTACGCAGGAACTGCACTTGTATTCGATCGGGCAGAACTCCCTCAATTGGGTGCGCGTAGCATCAACAAAATTTGTCAACTTCGATAGACCATATATTTAGCGTTTCTTATCGGATTTTTGTGTGCGACCTATCGTTCGAAAGATATTCAAGTCTACTTTCTAATGCAATTATAATCACTGCATTATCCCTTTTATATCAAAAGTTATGATCGAAATAGTACACCTGACTCAAATTCGTATTTTTTCCCACTAACACTTTGTTTCATTGTTGCCCATATTTGTTCCAAAGAGATGCATTGCAGTCCTTGAGGCTTTGGTGACATTAATGTGGTGATGATGAGGAGTAGTAACCTTGACTACTAGCTTCCCTTCAAGACAATGAGGACATTGTCTGAATTAGCTTGGGGGGAGGTTCTCGTCTTCGTATGGTATATCTTTCACTCTCTTTTTATTTTTTTTCTTTTTGGTGTGCTTAGTGTAGTTTTTTTTTTTTTTTTTTTTTTTTTTTTTAATTTATTAGGTCAGATTTAATTTCTTTCAAAAAATATATATAAAAAAATAAATCCAAAAATACATTCCAATGAATAATAAATCATGCTTCCCTGTGCCCGTTGGTGAAATTTTTTTCGAAATTATTTTGATTCATGGTATATAATGATAGATATTGTGGATTAGTTGATCATGATATAATGTTTGATTGCCTTGGAACCCAAACATGCGTCAATTTTGCCCAACTACTTGTGAATATAGTGCTTGACTAGTTGATTTGGTGAGGAATGTGTGTTAGTACATGGTATGTCAATAATTTAAGTATTGTTATGTGACTATGAGTAATGTTTATATAACTCATTATTATGCACATTGTGGAGGACAAAGGTGTTTATTCTTTTAGGTAGCCTTCAGATATTAGATATATTTGTTCCCTTCATGCTACCCATGTTGTTGCTTGCGCCCTTTTATTGTTTATTAGCCACATTACAAGCTGTATTTTCCCCATTGGTTACTAATACCAAGCTTTGCTTGGGGGAGCTATCAGTGTGAGAGGTGAGGGAGATTGTTGTGTGCTTATTATTTGCACAATGTGGGTGAAAGGAATGGTGTCCTTCAAACAAGTGTATTATTCTGATAGTGGGTTCAGAATTATTAGAAAGCTAATTATTCAGTAAGGTTAAGTGATTGGAATACTTGGGTGGAGGCCGTTTCCGATTAGTAATATTAATGTATAATTAAAATTACAGCTTAATCTTGACTGAAACCTTCAGGTCACACCCAAGCAATCAACAAACCAAATCAACGAATTAATTCGGAAGAAATGAATAAGTCGCCTGAGTATTAAATATTTAAACGTCGGAAAGTCGAGCTTAGAGCGTCAAAACCGAGCGTCGAAATCGAGTCAAATATAGTAAATGACGAGATGCGCAAAATAATAATAAATCGATAATATTCCCAAAATACCCCTAGCATCGGAATGCCCCAAACTTCAGAATGCTAGGGGCATAATATTCTAGCACAGGTGGCTAGCATGCGCACCATGCCGAGCCAAGGGTGGTTGGCCGGTGCGTGCTAGCAGCAGCTAGCAGCCGTAAGCACACCAAGGCAGCAGCTGCTAGTAGCCAGCACATGGTGTGCGCGGCGTGCTAGGAGCAGCCCCCACTTGGAGTGCGTGGCTTGCTAGCCACAACAGCAGCCTACAACTCCAAGTGCGGGGCTGGGCTTCGGTTGGGCTACGGCTGGGCCTAACACACGGGTAGTAGGGCCGAAATTCAAGGGAAGCAAATGGGAAGCAAGTGGGTGAGGGACAAGTGGCATAAGGAGAGTATGGAGTGGGGAGCAAGTATGGTCCCCTACTCTCCAAGTGGTCCTCACTTCCCTTTTCATATATATCAGTGACACTTGTAGACTTATTATTAGTTTGCTTGTTTATTTTAATTTAGCTTTAAAATAAATTGTGGAATTTCATGCTCCCACATTGATGTGATAGAAATTCCCACTCTCCCTCTTGCCTATAAAAACCCATCTAGGGTTTTTCGGAAGAGTGCTTGAGTAGGAGTTATATAGAGCATTGCATTAGCAAAAACTCATAAACTCACATAATACTCGGGTTTTGGTTGGACCTCGCTTGTTTTGGGTATTTTTGTCCCTCGGGAGAGCTACGTCACAAAGTCTGGTCCGCACGTGAGCTGTACCTGCAAAATAACGGTGACTCCGGGTGGTTGGAGCTCCGCCTCCAACGATCAAGTTAGTAACTTGAATAGGAGTAAAAAGGTGCGGAAATTTAAGTGGGGATCTGCTTAGATTCCAAGCCCAAGATGTCTCTTTTAAAGAGTAAATGTGTAATAAATGGAAAAACGTGCCTCCAAATGGAGGAAATCTCCCTATTTAAAGGGTCCTCGGGAATTGTGACCTTGATTAGGTCATCAAGCCCTAATCATTGGTGGGCTGTGTAGCATTACAGCTTTCTCGAGATTTGGGCCATGAAGGTCGCCTTTTTTCCCATTTATGTGCAATGACACGTGTCCAAAAGGGATTGGTCCATTTTGGACTAACCCTAGGGTGACACGTGTCACGCTCAGATTGGACCACGTGTCAGGGTAAAATTACCCACTAACATTTGCCCCTCATAGATGTGATGTGGCATTTGACGTGGCATCTGTGACAAGTGTCACTCTTCCATTGGGGGGGTGATTTTACAGCTATTTTTTACTGTTCACTTTCTGCGGAAATTACGGAGGTACCCCTGAATTTACCCCCTATATGTAGCTCTTTACCCTCAATATTTTCTACGTTTTCAAAAAATTTTAAGAGAGATATACTTAGAAAGAGAGAGTCTGCTTTTATGTCTGTGTCAAGCGCAAGCAATCAAGCTCATTCCCGCCTGCCCCAGCTGAATCTGCCATACCTTCAGATATCAATTCTAAACGTACCGCCTCTGTTTCTCTCAGCTATTTTGATGTGAATTATTGATCCGAAAATCAACAAAACACAAGGGATATGTTTAAGTCTAATTCTATACAGGAAATCCACCAAGAATTAAACAAAAACTAAGATTAATCAATTAAGAATCCACCTAATTAATCAATCCAAACGAATGTTTTAACTAAAACAAGCAAAACAGCAATTGATCGCAATCAACCAAAACTCAAGTATGCAACTTAAGAAATAAATCTGAATATTAATCTATGTATATTTATTTGTGTGTTTACAGCCCTATTTATAAGACTTAGTTTACCTAGGAAGATTAGGACAAGTCCCTAATTCAATCCTAATTAAACTAGAATTCTAACTTGCTTGAAGAGCAAGCACCTTGGCGCACAAGCATACACCAAACTGATTTATTTTGCTAACTAACTGATTTTTAAAGCAACTAAATAAATAAATAAAAATTAAAGAATCAAATAAAGATTAAAGATCCTAATGCTTGAACCAAGAAAAACCCTTTCAAGTGAAAGGTAAAAACTTGTAAGCAAAATCTAAGTAAAGAAAATTCAAGAAAGTTCAAGAAAGTGAACTAGACTCCAAGAAAAGCCACTAAGCAAACCGTGGCTTTGCTTTGATATCCAAGAAAGTGTCCATGCAATGCTTGGCTTGAATCAATGTTTAGGGACAAGTTATCTTGATGCATGATAAGCAAATCTTCGAAGTTCTCCATGCTTAGACTTGCATCATCCTCCTCTTCTTCGAAAGAATTTGTCCTCAAATCTCGAAGTTCTTCATCAGGAATATACTTAGCCAAATCGCCAACATTGAATGTAGCACTAACTCCATATTCTCCCGGAAATTCTAACTTATAAGCATTGTCATTGATCTTCTCAATAATCTTGAAAGGACCTTCACTTCTAGGCATCAACTTATTCTTGACAAATCTTCTATAGAATGAAGCTAGACCATGAAAAGACCTTACTTCACTCATATTAGTAGGAATAGGCCAAGTTTTAATAGCCTCTACTTTCAAATGATCAACTGAAACTCCATCTTTTGATACAACATAACCAAGAAAAGTAACACTAGGCACTAAGAAGTAGCATTTTTCAAGCTTAGCATAGAGTTTCTTCTCTCTTAACACTTCAAACACACTTGTTAGATGATTTAGATGATCATGCAAATTTTTAGAGTATATCAGAATATCATCTAAATAAACAACAACAAACTTGCCAAGGAAAGGTTTAAGTACCTCATGCATCAACCTCATGAAAGTGCTAGGTGCATTAGTGAGTCCAAACGGCATCACCAACCATTCATACAACCCTAACTTAGTCTTGAATGCTGTTTTCCACTCATCTCCTTCTCTCATTCGAATTTGATGATAACCACTCATAAGATCAATCTTAGAAAACAACTTTGAACCATGTAGTTCATCAAGTAGATCATCTAATCTTGGAATAGGAAATCGGTATTTGATAGTGATGTTATTCACACTCCTACTATCAATACACATGCGCCAACTCCCATCTTTCTTTGGGACAAGTAAAGTAGGCACGGCACAAGGGCTCATACTTTCCCTCACGTATCCTCTAGTCATAAGCTCTTCAATTTGCCTTTGCATCTCCTTTGTTTCTTCCGGATTACTTCTATAGGCTGCCTTATTAGGTAAGGGTGCTCCCGGAATCAAGTCAATTTGATGCTCTATCCCACGAATAGGAGGTAGTCCCGGAGGTAATTCCTTAGGAAAGACATCCTTGAATTCTTCTAAAACAGATTCCAATTCATACGGCCTCTTTGCTTGTTTATCTTGATCAATTCGAATCTCATTAGAAACAAGTATATATACCACATTGTTGCTGCAAATCTCTTTTTCTAATTCCCTCTCACTAATCAAATAAGAATTCTTCGAATTAGAGGTAACATTAGAAGACTTGTTGCATATTAAAGGTTTTAAAGCAACCGGTCTCTCTTTTTCTCCTTTTCTCACAACATACACATTAGTCCTTCCATCAAACTTCACAAATCTATCATATTGCCAAGGACGGCCTAATAGTATATGACAAGCATCCATAGGACAAACATCACACAAAACTTTATCATGAAATTTACCAATTGAAAAGGAGATTAAGGCTTGTTTAGTTACCTTAACATCACTCTAATTATTAAGCCAATGAAGCTTATAAGGGCTTGGATGTTCAGTAGTTGGCCACTTCAATTTGTCTACCAAAGTAGTAGATACCACATTAGTGCAACTCCCCGTGTCTATGATCATGTCACACAACCTATCTTCTACCTTGCACCTTGTAAGAAAGATTTTCTCCCTTTGATTGTTTTCCATAGGTACGGTTTTAGAGTGTAGCGCCCTTCTTAGAACCAAACTTTGACCATGAGTCTCGGGATCAATTTCGTCAACATGCCCCTCCTCTTCTTCAAAGTTTTCCTCTTCGTTCTTTTCTTCATAGTCACTACCCTGCTCACACTTAGCTTGTTCTTGTTCCCACTCTTGAGCAGTCATTACTCTTTTTGATGGACAATTAGTTGCAATGTGACCAACACTACCACACTTGAAGCACTTCCTATCTTCAACAAGCTTTTTAGGAGCTTCAAATTTTGATTTAGTCTCCTTGTAGTTCGAACTAGAACCACTTTTCTCCAAGCTGTTCTTCTCAAAAGGTTTAGTGAAACCCTTTACAAAGGACTTAGTGTACGTCCCTTTCTTCCCCTTTATCTGTTTTTCAACTTTCAAAGCTACCTTGCAAACATCCTCAAAGGACCAATATTGTTGCAATTCAACTTTTTCAGCAATATTATCATTCAACCCCGAAATAAATCTAGCAATCTTATGCTCAACAATCTCTTCTAAGCCACATAGCATGCATAACTTTTCAAATTCACCAATATAATTCTCAACAGTCATAGAATTTTGTTTAAAAAGTTGCATCTTAAGATAAACATCTTGAATATAATCACTAGGTACGAACCTTTTTTTCATGTGCTTCTTGAGTTGTTCCCAAGTTGAGATTCTTGCACGCCCCTCCTTATGTCTCTTCTTCTTTAGATTATCATACCAAAGACTAGCATAACCGGTCAGTTTCAATTCAGCCAATTTGCATCTTTTCCTTTCATCATACTCCTTGTAATCAAATAGTGTCTCGGCCCTTCTAATCCACTCAAGGTATTTTTCAGGTTCATTCATACTCCCATTGAATTCGGGAAGATCTAATCTAAGGTTCCTATCATCATCCTTTGGTCGATCTTTCCTCCTAGGCCTTGGTGATTCATCACTTGAGGAATAATTATTTCGTGGCCTCCTTGGGTTCCTCCTTGGTTGTTCTTCCTCACTTGAACCAGAATTAGGGTTAGAATTCCCTTTCCTTGAAGAATCTCCAGCAAGAGTATCAAGCCTTTTTAATATCTCATCCATCCTTGCTGCCAACTCGTCAATTCGCCTGTCTCTCCTAAGATTTTGAGCCTGTTCTAAGGTTAATCCCCTTGGAACTTGTGGAACCTCCTCGTCACTCATGATTCCTACACAAACCAAGTCAGTTTATGCAAAAATCTTGATTAAAAGATCGAATCTTGAAGGAAAACTAGGCAACACAAAAACCGGACTCCCAACCGCAAATCAGTGCACAAACACCAAATGTTTGAGGCTGTGTAGAACGCGTTACTCAACAAAAAATTATGAAATTTTATATGGTGATAGATGGACGTTTTTAGAGTTCAATGCAAAAAGAATCACGCAAAAATTCCCAGCCAATTGTTCCCAGTTTAATTTTTTCCGAAGTTGCGCAAACCTGCTCTGATACCAAAGATGATGTGAATTATTGATCCGAAAATCAACAAAACACAAGGGATATGTTTAAGTCTAATTCTATACAGGAAATCCACCAAGAATTAAACAAAAACTAAGATTAATCAATTAAGAATCCACCTAATTAATCAATCCAAACGAATGTTTTAACTAAAACAAGCAAAACAGCAATTGATCGCAATCAACCAAAACTCAAGTATGCAACTTAAGAAATAAATCTGAATATTAATCTATGTATATTTATTTGTGTGTTTACAGCCCTATTTATAAGACTTAGTTTACCTAGGAAGATTAGGACAAGTCCCTAATTCAATCCTAATTAAACTAGAATTCTAACTTGCTTGAAGAGCAAGCACCTTGGCGCACAAGCATACACCAAACTGATTTATTTTGCTAACTAACTGATTTTTAAAGCAACTAAATAAATAAATAAAAATTAAAGAATTAAATAAAGATTAAAGATCCTAATGCTTGAACCAAGAAAAACCCTTTCAAGTGAAAGGTAAAAACTTGTAAGCAAAATCTAAGTAAAGAAAATTCAAGAAAGTTCAAGAAAGTGAACTAGACTCCAAGAAAAGCCACTAAGCAAACCGTGGCTTTGCTTTGATATCCAAGAAAGTGTCCATGCAATGCTTGGCTTGAATCAATGTTTAGGGACAAGTTATCTTGATGCATGATAAGCAAATCTTCGAAGTTCTCCATGCTTAGACTTGCATCATATTTTCATTTTTTCCCGCTTGTATATATTCTTTGCGATAAATGGATGCTTCACCAACAGACACGGCACAACCTAGGTTAGAGTCCAGCTGGTCTCCTGGTACGGCTGAGTCTAGGACTGGGAGTGCCGCCTCGGGGTGTTGGGACCACCCTTATGCTTGGAATCCGATCGTCTATGTGTCTTTGCAGGACACAATGGCTCGAACAATGCAGACGGCCATAGATCCCGACTATAGGAGCGAGGGCTAAGGCGGGCAACCGCTTGAGGGGGAGACGTCAGGTAGGGAAAACCCGACGGTTGCTGAGAAGTCTCCTCCGGGTGCCCCTTCAACCCTGAGAGATTCCTTCCTTGATGAATGCGACCAGAGAGACGGTGAGGAGGCCATCTCTATTCCCTGCTCGCAAGACTAGGAGTCATCCGGAGAAGGCTCTGCCTCCAGCTCCGAGAGCAGTGACGAACCTATGTCACCGCTTGAGGATAGTGAGGTGGAGGAGAGGAAATGGAGTGAGAAGGATGACCCCTTCCAGATCCACGTCTCTGCCAAAGAAAGGGCAAACATGGACAAAGACTTAAAGAATTTCAAACTCATGTGCCCCTGATCCGTGCCATTTATGGCACCTTTAGGTTATGTTTTCTTTATATTTCTATGATCCTTTGTAGTCGTTTATGTCGCGTTTTAAGAGAATAATGCTCGATTCGCGTGTTTTTGTGTTAGTTTAGAGAAATGCATGCTTTTATTGGCTTTCTTATCATTTTATTCATTTCTCGGCTATTTCTCTTGATTCTCCGTTTCTTTTTCTTGTTTTGTAGGTACGTCGCGGGCTATATGCATGGGAATTGAAAATAGCACCCACTAGGATCAATATGCACTTTTCGGAATTGAATTTGAGTTTGAAACAAAGGAAAACGAAGGATTGCAAAGTATCAAATAGGACCTTTGTGCATTGTTTTAGTCATATCTCAAGTTCTACATATCGAATTAGGGTGATTCAAGTTGGGTTGGAAACTAGACTTCAAGAGATTTCCAATGATAGGTTGCACGCCTTCATACAATTCTTAGATCGGAAGTTACAGCCTTCTGAAGTTGGCCATGGAACACTGCCGCGGGCGCGGGGTTGCTGCGGCTCCAAAACTGCCGTATTTGGGCAGTAAGCACCCGCGGTTGTCCCGAGGGCTCCCCGAGGACGCGGGCCTTGGCCCCGCGGGCGCGGGCTTGGGCCGCGGGCGCGGCTATCGGGGTGTCCGTTCCCCTCCGCGGGCGCGACCGATTTCTCCGCGGGCGCGGGTTTCTGGGTCTTTTACGATTTTAAGCTTCTTTTCTCCTTTTGTTTATATAGTTTTTCGTTTCCTTTATTCTTTATTCATGTATTTCTTTAGTTTTAGAATAGTTATCTCTCTCTTAGGTTGAGAGCTTCTAACTCCCAAGTGAAAATAATTATCCTCATAACCCAAGTGAAAGAATAAATACTCATAACTCCTAAATAACATATGTCAATATTCTCAAGGTTGAACATGGGACAATGTATTTAAGGTCAAACATAACAAGAGTCCTCAATATTCCAACAAGATCATAACTTCTCAAAACTCTAACCATATATTAAAATATATATTCTCAACTCTCCATCCTAAATTAAATAACTTTAATTATAAGAAATGATAAGTCACTAAGTTTAAAATGTCAAACTTCAATTGATCCGCATTGAGTATCCCTCGACTCATATAATAACTTTCATCATTACTCATCTCTAATCAATTCCTATGCTCACCTCATTTGGGCTCTTGTTCAATTTCGATTCCAATTCAAACTCATACTCAAAGACAAAACATATTCCTCAGAATAAGTAATATCCCAAATGATTTCATCTTTAAGCTCCTTAACCATATGCATTAAAATCAATCTCTTTATCATTATAACTTGGTGTCTCCATACACAAGTGTACAAAACTCAAATTACTCATTTTTAATATCTAGACAACGTATCTTAACAACAAATTATCCCAAAAACAATACTCACATTCATGGGATGATGTGCATCCAAAATTTCTTCGAAAATACATCTCAAATAAGACCATTGAAGCGAACCATCCTAACATAAGCAATTGAACTCTCAAAATCCTTAACATTCCTCAAAATTCTCATCATAGAAACTCACAGGGTATAGGTTTATTGATCCTACAAGAAAACGGGATTAACTACCAATAGCAAACCCTTCCCATAACCATATAATACAGTTCTTGCAGAAAATTAAGTTCGATGTTCAATCAAACAATCTTGATAGCTCACATATAATGATTCACATATTACATGTTGTCATCAATAAACATTTAGTCATACAACATGCTTGAACACCTCATAAAAAATATATATATGCACATAGGAAAGAAATTAAATTCTAGCCTATATGCCCTTTCTTCTCCTACCCAAACTCACCAACATGCTTATAAAAGCTTTTAGCACATATTTCTTACCTCAATCCTTGCTTTCCTGCAACATGAACAAACTAAAAATATTTTGACTACTCCTTTTTTTTTTTTTTTTTATAAAGAAATTCAAAAATAAGCTTTGAAAAAGACCGAAAAATTTTCGGGCTTTCTAAAAAAAAATCGGACATCCTTAATAAAAAAAATTCGGATGTTCTTCATAAAAAAAAATAAAATTGGTCATTCCTAAAATAAAAACAAAACTAAAATTCAAAACAATTTAGTTTAAAACCGTTGAATTAAATAAGCACTTGGCCAAGTTTTAAAACAAAACACTTTAAAATACTTTTTTTTTTTTTTAAAACTTTAGTGGTAATAAAATCTCAACCAAAGCTCCCAGATACCACTTTGTAACACCCTAGAAATTCCTTTCTTTCAAAATACATGTTTTGCTCTGTTTAAAAATTTAAATAGGAATATCTAAGATATTACCGCCACAGTGAAAACGACTAAGGCAACCATCAAAGACACACAGCGGAAGACTAACTTTAAAACCGTTCAAAACAAGTCAACTTGAAAAGTCAAAACCAAAGTCAAACGAAGTAAAATAAAATCATCCTACAACTTGGAACTATTGTAGGCTCTTATTAAAACCAAACCGAATTTAAAACTTTTGCGTTAGTCATGCATGATAATAATATCATAAATAATTAAAGCGTTAAACACATCATATACTTATAGAAACTAGCATGATTCGCTCTTCACCCATGCCCATTCATGAATATGCTTCATCACCTGAAAACCTCCTCTCTACTTGTCCCCACTACTCGCCATTAGAAAATGGGTCGTCGTAGGGCCAAAGTAAAGACATGGCCAAACACACAAACACACACAATCAGCAAAGCTGAGTACATAAGCGTAATTAAACACACTAACATGCTTTCACCTATCAACACACACTTACCTCATTGCACCTGTTTACAAGCACACACAACCATCAACAAGACACAATGACTAGACACTAATTAATTCATTTAGCGTTGATTACGCATCGAACGGGTTTCCTCCTCCTAACCTCCCCCAAATAAATTGAGGTTAACTGACACGGGAGCTAACCGTGCCAGCGACAAAACCACTCAAAGGTGGCGGAATTCCTGCGCATAATAATAAATAAAAAGGAATGTACAACGTCCTGTAATCCATTAGAAGTTATGGTTAAATATAAAACCTCATAACTCCCCCCATTGTTCATACTCAAGGTATATACGTTCCAAGAGTTTTGGTGCGTAATCTCTTTCACTTTACGTTATTTACATGTTATTGGACTTGGTGATGACTCTCAAAGCATAATAAATCAATCAACCATAATTATTCAATCAACCAAAGATACCTATTTAATTCTTGAATAATTAGTGACCACATATTATTTAATGTTGAACCCTTTTTAATTCTACCTCAGTGTCAAAGACACCTTAAACGCATAAAGCGCTAAAAATCCTATCCCTCGGTGTTAAAAACACCTTAAGTGCACAAAGGCACCAACATACAATTTATTCCTCGTGTACATAGACACTTATATAGCTCCTTCCTCATGCTTAAAGCATCAATAAAAATTATTTGAACCATAATAAAATTCCTTTTCAATATTCCTAACATAATTAAACATGTAGTTTAATTAATCATGCATTCTAACATGCCATAAATAAAACTGTGGTTCAAACACAACATGCCCAAAATATAATTTTCCAATCCATAAACCATCACAAATAATTCATGCTTCACAATTCAATCACCAACACCATTAATTCACAATTTCATACATAAACCTTAGCATGATACTACTTGTAATTGATTGAAATCAAGCCTAGCATGATTCTACATCATCAAAATATGCTAAGTACGCGAACGTACCTCAAATAAGCTCTTAAAATAACTGAGTACTCTACAACAATTCTCGAACCAAGTCTCCTACATAAAGGGACTATAATACTATATTAATTACCCTTGTATACACAATTTCCAGCGACTTAAACTCACTTTAAATAACTTATAATAATCTGAAAATTATTTAAAAACCCCTAATTAAACTCCTTTTTAATGGATAATCACACCCTTTTATTAAAAATCACAATTATACTACTTTAAATAAAATTCCAACATTTTAAACTAATCAAAAATCCTTTAAAACTTCATCAAAATACATCTTTATACTTAAATTATCCATAGAAACATTAAATTATCTCTTAGCCCTTTTAAACTCAAAGATAAAATTTAAAGCATAAAAAAAACTTCGTAAAAAATTAAAAACTGCTCGAAAATCGTATTTAGAGGCTGAATTTGGCCACGAGAGGGTAGTGCTCACTACCATTGGTAGTGAGTCTTTCTTAAAACGTTGTTTCCACTCGAAAAACACTACTTTTTTTTTTTTATCAAAATCAGAGGAGTTTAGAACCTGATCAGGATTAAAACAAGATTAATATTAACGAACGGAAATCTAATTATTAAACCATGAATTTGCGTGTTCAAAATAAATCTGGAATTAAGTTAAACTAATAAGTAGTTATAATCACCAAAATTTCAAAACATCATTACTATAAAAGCCCTAAATCAATTATTCATAAAAACCCTAAAATCATGATTTTCAATAATTAAAAACCCTAGGTTATAAAATTTACAAAATCTGAAAATTATAAAGTTCAATCATCAAAATACAATTTGATACTAATTAAATTAATTTCAAACAATAAAATCAAAACCCATAAATCAATAATTATAATTACACAAATTAATAAAACAAAGGAGAGAGAAAATAAGACTAACCTTTTTGTGTGGGAAATTTTTGGGGATTCATGGGGTATTTATAGAGTAGAGAGTGTAGGGTTAAATTTGGGCTTATAAAAATGTGGGCTTGAGTTATGGGATAGGGCTTAAGTTATAGGCTTTGAAATGGGTTATTCCAATAAGAGTATTTAGGAATAATTTACATTGCCCAATAAATAATAAATGTTTGGCCCAAAACATATTTTACTTTTATAAAGCTTTATATTTAAAATACTTTAACCCTTTAGAATATTTAATTAAAATACTTGAGCCCTTGACAATACATTTTATTAATACTTAAATACTTTATAGAAATACATAAAAATACGGGGTATTACATTCTACCCCCCTTAAAAGAAGTTTCGTCCTCGAAACTTAGGTACGAAAACTTTAAAAACTCGTTTAAAGGAAAATAAATACTTAAAATCTCAAAAACTTTTCTTAATACTTTTAGTTGCTGTACTTTTGTGATACTTCCTTTCTACCTCATCTATTCATTCACACACAAATTAGTGTGTAAAGTAACCAACTTGCTGACCTACTTACACAAAATAATGTGTAAGATAACAACTTTACTAACAAACTTACACAAAATAATGTGTAAACTATTAAACTATCTAACAAACTCACAATAGCATTAGTGTAAGAATCAACTTTGGTAATAAACTTACACATCTTAGTATTTAAAATAATCAAACTTATCAATTAAATCAGTGTAAAACTGACGAAAAAGCACTTTAAAATGCCAAAATTAAGGAAAAAGCGCGTAATTCTATCGCACTCTACCCCCCTTAAGGAAAACGAGTTACGCCCCCGTAACTCCACTTAACTCAACTTTAGAATCATGTTGATCTTTTCTCATTCCATCTTTGGTATGGTCATAACACTTCTCTATATGCATTCTTTGTTGCGAACCAAAATTCTTATTAATTCCTTACTCATTATACCAAAAATAATCAATTTCCATCTATACTATCTTTCACCCATCCTCTAGTAAAAGTATGAAGCACTTTGATATTCGAAACTTTGATTTGTCCAGCTTTTTCATGATCAAATTGGCTGAACTCAATAGATCTCTTTGCAACTCATACCTTTAGCTAATGTTCTTTCACAATGACTTATGAAAATTGTCTTATACTTTACCAAGGTCCGATAATATGCCAAGTTATTCGCCACTTTACCAATTCTATGCAAATTCATATATATTTCTATATATTTTGGCTCAAATTTTCTTTCTTACCAAAATTCATCTTTTGTCTTATGGGTTACACTTTCAATAACACTTGTGTCCTGTCCGTTGTTTAACTTGCACTACTCAGATCAAATCCTTTCATGTATTTTTCTTGCTTCGGTCACTAATGTTCCCCAACATAGTGAAATTCATGGCTCTTTTATTCCAACCTCAAAATGTTGCCACACCAATGCTGGCTTGTATGGTGACTTTGTTACATCCTTTTCTGAAATTGAATACGCTTGTTTTCTGCATAAATTCCCTAGTCAAATATTATTTCTTTATCATACTAATGGATGGAGGTTGTAATCGTCTCCAATGTATTACCAAAGTTCTCCTGTATACCTCCTTTTAGGATTTTGAAAGAAACTAGGAATTTTTATCTGACATGATATTTTCAGGAACTCCATGTAATCTCACAACGAATTTGATGTAAGCCTTCGCAAGTTGCTCCATCTTTGAAGTCTCCTTCATCGGGTTTTAAACATTGCAGACTTAGACAATCTATCCACCACAATCCGAATAAATTAATCACTCTAAACCCTCAATACACCTTTACCAAATCATTTTTGCAGCTTGTCCTTTCCTGGTTGTATTTCACTTTCCTTCCGTTATATTTCCTTTAAACTTCTTACTCTTACAAAGTATACTCAAGCTTTTATCCCCATGAATATTAAAATGACATATCCTCTTACAAATTCAATCAAATTTACACTCTCTACTTGATTTTTTTCCTTCATTTCCTCGAATATTGTTGGTCTCATGCTGTAGTTACCCCAACATTTTTTTTACTTTCCTTTTCCAACACTTTCGAGGAGATTAATTTCCTTATCCCCCCTTAAATTTAACATTATTAGCAACGTATTTGCCCAATACATTGCTTCTTTTTCAATGACATGGAATGTCTCTTCCACGGTCCTTTATCAACTCCAATAATTTCTTGTTACATATTTAAATCTTTATGTGTGAGAGTCTATCTCAAACTTTAAACTTTAAAATTCATTCAAAAATAAGCATTAATTTATACAAAGTTATTTCACACTTATTACTTTCCATGAACTTCCAATTATTCTTCGCCAGGGCATTCACTTGTTAATAATCCTTTCGAATCTATCAAAATCTTCCACACCGTTGTCCAACTTAAACCTCAACTACAATTGTTTTATCACGGAGTCCATAATTCACCGCTTCTATCCCTGTTACATCAACTTTTCCTCTTATCGCAAGGTTTCCCAAAATGGTCCTTTCTCAATCACAACTCACACTCAGGAAAAAATTGCGTGCATTTGCTTCTCTCTAAGCATCAACACGTTTTATTACAGATGTTCACACCGTCCTTTCCTTCCCATTCTTATAATTCACCAAAATACCTTCAATGAAAATACTGAATTCCATAAGTCCATGGAAATTTTAGGTGATTCATTATCCCAAAAGGCAAAAATGAAAACTCGATTCGTCCAAACCTTGTCATAAGCGCCAAATTCTAAATATCCTCTTTCGAATATTTTTACTTAGTAGTTCTATCCTCAAGTCTAATCTCGAAATTATATTTGCTCCTTTCATTTAATCAAACAAATCGTCGCTTTAAAGCAAAGGATAATTATACTTCTTTGTCACATTGATTAATCCCCCATAGGCACTTTACAGACACTTCCATCCCTTTCTTTAACAATTACATGCGCTCTCCAGGGTGATGTAACCTTCTTTCAATGACTTCAATAGTATCTTTCAACCCCCTTTAAGCAATGCAACATTAACCCTTTCTCCACACGCAAATATGTCCATATAATACCTCCAACTTCACTTAACCTTTAAATCCTTGCTTATATTTCCCATGCTTACATCTTTCCTCCAATTAAATCCATAATCTTTCTTCTAGCATCCCTTGAATAAATCTCGTGACCCCTAAATAATCTCAACTTCAATCACGTCATATACAATCCTTACTCAAGTTATTTCAACACATCTCAATCAAATTCATAAATCTTGTCATAAACTCTTTCTCCTTTATGACATTTTTACATCCATAGTTCAATATCCTCGACACTTTCAAGTATACAGCGTCTTCATAATTCAAATTTCCTTAAGTTTCAGGAGTTACTCAAGCCGCTTTCAAAAATTTTTATCATTTCCAAAGTATTCCTTTAAAGCTCTTTAGCCATTTTGTTGAACTTTCGCCTATTACCTTCTTTCTTGATTTGATTCCTTATCTTTATTTTTTTATCTCACCTTTATTTTAGCTAATATATGAATTGATTATTTATAATTCAATTCAATCAAACAACCAAAGACTTTATGTCTTGAAAACCACCTTTAAACTCATAGTTCGCCATCCTTCAACTCATTCCCTTAAGTTTAAAGCAATATCATTTTCTTGAATACCGAGAGATCTTAACAACTTGGAGTACTTCTCGAAACTAAGTAATCTTTTCATTTCCACTTAATTAAACCTCACTATCTTTTCTTTCTATCTGCGTGAAAAACTGGTAAAACTTATTTCGGGTCTGTTATCTCAAACATCTCCAAATAAGATCGGATGTATTCACAACTTGTTCGTTCCCACTGACATGGTAAAAATTAACTCTCTCCAGTACTTACCATACAAACTTTTATTCACTCTCAAATTCTCAAGACACAAATTGTTTTTAAATAACTTGTATAACTCTTTAACTCAACCGTCAGAACTTCAGGAATTGATCTCCCTTTGGTATATATATAGTTTTCACTTCTTAACACCATCTTGTTTCACCTTTTTCCCACTATGGGATTGTTGGTGGTTATATCATCCTTGCCTCCTTGGCAATCTGTCAAGCTTGCCTTACTACCTTGTTCAAATAATTCCATTACTAAAATTGCTTCTTGTTACCATACTTTCTTGATGATAAAACTGGTTGTTATATAAGTTGGGTTGAAACACTTAGCTTCCTCTTATTCTAATCAACTAACACCAACCACTAAATTAAACTCAATCAAGAAACAATTATCATTTAATTCGAATTAAAGTTTGAGGTAAAAAATTTTTTTATGTCCTCATTCCCAATAATTCGAATACATAAAATCTTGATTGATAAACAACCAAAATTCATATACTTAAACAAACAATCAAAAAGAAAAAAAATATCCCCATTAACTACTACTCACAAAGGGAAGAAAGAAATGAGTAGCACTTGGAAAACAATAGAAATCATAAGGTTGTTGAACAACTCTAAAAGATTAGGTGAATAAATTCAAGAATTTTCTCCAAAATGATAGCATTGCTACCCATAATGACTCCTTGAAGTAAAAATAATTATCCTCATATCCCAAGTGAAAGAATAAATACTCATAACTCCTAAATAACATATGTCAATATTCTCAAGGTTGAACATGGGACAATGTATTTAAGGTCCAACATAACAAGAGTCCTCAATATTCCAACAAGATCATAACTTCTCAAAACTCTAACCATATATTAAAATATATATGCTCAACTCTCCATCCTAAATTAAATAACTTTAATTATAAGAAATGATAAGTCACTAAGTTTAAAATGTCAAACTTCAATTGATCCGCATTGCGTATCCCTCGACTCATATAATAACTTTCATCATTACTCATCTCTAATCAATTCCTATGCTCACCTCATTTGGGATCTTGTTCAATTTCGATTCCAATTCAAACTCATACTCAAAGACAAAACATATTCCTCAGAATAAGTAATATCCCAAATGATTTCATCTTTAAGCTCCTTAACCATATGCATTAAAATCAATCTCTTTATCATTATAACTTGGTGTCTCCATACACAAGTGTACAAAACTCAAATTACTCATTTTTAATATCTAGACAACGTATCTTAACAACAAATTATCCCAAAAACAATACTCACATTCATGGGATGATGTGCATCCAAAATTTCTTCGAAAATACATCTCAAATAAGACCATTGAAGCGAACCATCCTAACATAAGCAATTGAACTCTCAAAATCCTTAACATTCCTCAAAATTCTCATCATAGAAACTCACAGGGTATAGGTTTATGGATCCTACAAGAAAACGGGATTAACTACCAATAGCAAACCCTTCCCATAACCATATAATACAGTTCTTGCAGAAAATTAAGTTCGATGTTCAATCAAACAATCTTGATAGCTCACATATAATGATTCACATATTACATGTTGTCATCAATAAACATTTAGTCATACAACATGCTTGAACACCTCATAAAAAATATATATATGCACATAGGAAAGAAATTAAATTCTAGCCTATATGCCCTTTCTTCTCCTACCCAAACTCACCAACATGCTTATAAAAGCTTTTAGCACATATTTCTTACCTCAATCCTTGCTTTCCTGCAACATGAACAAACTAAAAATATTTTGACTACTCCTTTTTTTTTTTTTTTTTTTTTTTTATAAAGAAATTCAAAAATAAGCTTTGAAAAAGACTGATAAATTTTCGGGCTTTCTAAAAAAAAATCGGACATCCTTAATAAAAAAAATTCGGATGTTCTTCATAAAAAAAAAATAAAATTGGTCATTCCTAAAATAAAAACAAAACTAAAATTCAAAACAATTTAGTTTAAAACCGTTGAATTAAATAAGCACTTGGCCAAGTTTTAAAACAAAACACTTTAAAATACTTTTTTTTTTTTTAAACTTTAGTGGTAATAAAATCTCAACCAAAGCTCCCAGATACCACTTTGTAACACCCTAGAAATTCCTTTCTTTCAAAATACATGTTTTGCTCTGTTTAAAAATTTAAATAGGAATATCTAAGATATTACCGCCACAGTGAAAACGACTAAGGCAACCATCAAAGACACACAGCGGAAGACTAACTTCAAAACCGTTCAAAACAAGTCAACTTGAAAAGTCAACCAACGAAAGTAAAGTCAAAACCAAAGTCAAACGAAGTAAAATAAAATCATCCTACAACTTGGAACTATTGTAGGCTCTTATTAAAACCAAACCGAATTTAAAACTTTTGCGTTAGTCATGCATGATAATAATATCATAAATAATTAAAGCGTTAAACACATCATATACTTATAGAAACTAGCATGATTCGCTCTTCACCCATGCCCATTCATGAATATGCTTCATCACCTGAAAACCTCCTCTCTACTTGTCCCCACTACTCTCCATTAGAAAATGGGTCGTCGTAGGGCCAAAGTAAAGACATGGCCAAACACACAAACACACACAATCAGCAAAGCTGAGTACATAAGCGTAATTAAACACACTAACATGCTTTCACCTATCAACACACACTTACCTCATTGCACCTGTTTACAAGCACACACAACCATCAACAAGACACAATGACTAGACACTAATTAATTCATTTAGCGTTGATTACGCATCGAACGGGTTTCCTCCTCCTAACCTCCCCCAAATAAATTGAGGTTAACTGACACGGGAGCTAACCGTGCCAGCGACAAAACCACTCAAAGGTGGCGGAATTCCTGCGCATAATAATAAATAAAAAGGAATGTACAACGTCCTGTAATCCATTAGAAGTTATGGTTAAATATAAAACCTCATAACTCCCCCCATTGTTCATACTCAAGGTATATACGTTCCAAGAGTTTTGGTGCGTAATCTCTTTCACTTTACGTTATTTACATGTTATTGGACTTGGTGATGACTCTCAAAGCATAATAAATCAATCAACCATAATTATTCAATCAACCAAAGATACCTATTTAATTCTTGAATAATTAGTGACCACATATTATTTAATGTTGAACCCTTTTTAATTCTACCTCAGTGTCAAAGACACCTTAAACGCATAAAGCGCTAAAAATCCTATCCCTCGGTGTTAAAAACACCTTAAGTGCACAAAGGCACCAACATACAATTTATTCCTCGTGTACATAGACACTTATATAGCTCCTTCCTCATGCTTAAAGCATCAATAAAAATTATTTGAACCATAATAAAATTCCTTTTCAATATTCCTAACATAATTAAACATGTAGTTTAATTAATCATGCATTCTAACATGCCATAAATAAAACTGTGGTTCAAACACAACATGCCCAAAATATAATTTTCCAATCCATAAACCATCACAAATAATTCATGCTTCACAATTCAATCACCAACACCATTAATTCACAATTTCATACATAAACCTTAGCATGATACTACTTGTAATTGATTGAAATCAAGCCTAGCATGATTCTACATCATCAAAATATGCTAAGTACGCGAACGTACCTCAAATAAGCTCTTAAAATAACTGAGTACTCTACAACAATTCTCGAACCAAGTCTCCTACATAAAGGGACTATAATACTATATTAATTACCCTTGTATACACAATTTCTTGCAACTTAAACTCACTTTAAATAACTTATAATAATCTGAAAATTATTTAAAAACCCCTAATTAAACTCCTTTTTAATGGATTATCACACCCTTTTATTAAAAATCACAATTATACTACTTTAAATAAAATTCCAACATTTTAAACTAATCAAAAATCCATTAAAACTTCATCAAAATACATCTTTATACTTAAATTATTCATAGAAATATTAAATTATCTCTTACCCCTTTTAAACTCAAAGATAAAATTTAAAGCATAAAAAAAACTTCGTTAAAAATCAAAAACTGCTCGAATATCGTATTTAGAGGCTGAATTTGGCCACGAGAGGGTAGTGCTCACTACCATTGGTAGTGAGGCTTTCTTAAAACGTTGTTTCCACTCGAAAAAAACTACTTTTTTATCAAAATCGGAGGAGTTTAGAACCTTATCGGGATTAAAACGAGATTAATATTAACGAACGGAAATCTAATTATTAAAACATGAATTTGCGTGTTCAAAATAAATCTGGAATTAAGTTAAACTAATAAGTAGTTATAATCACCAAAATTTCAAAACATCGTTACTATAAAAGCCCTAAATCAATTATTCATAAAAACCCTAAAATCATGATTTTCAATAATTAAAAACCCTAGGTTATAAAATTTACAAAATCTGAAAATTATAAAGTTCAATCATCAAAATACAATTTGATACTAATTAAATTAATTTCAAACAATAAAATCAAAACCCATAAATCAATAATTATAATTACACAAATTAATAAAACAAAGGAGAGAGAAAATAAGACTAACCTTTTTGTGTGGGAAATTTTTGGGGATTCATGGGGTATTTATAGAGTAGAGAGTGTAGGGTTAAATTTGGGCTTATAAAAATGTGGGCTTGAGTTATGGGATAGGGCTTAAGTTATAGGTTTTGAAATGGGTTATTGCAATAAGAGTATGTAGGAATAATTTACATTGCCCAATAATTAATAAATGTTTGGCTCAAAACATATTTTACTTTTATAAAACTTTATATTTAAAATACTTTAACCCTTTAGAATATTTAATTAAAATACTGGAGCCCTTGACAATACATTTTATTAATACTTAAATAATTTATAAAAATACATAAAAATACGGGGTATTACAAAAACTGCTGAGAGACTTGTTGACTTTCTTCCCTCTCACTGGATTTGGATTTATGCCTCTAGTCCTGAGACATGTATTTCTATCTTGTGGACATCCGGCTCAAATACCGGACCATTTCGGCTCGAATACCGAAAACACCTTTTTCATCTTTTTACTTTGTTAAAGTCAGGCTAAGGTTTCAATGACATATCGTGGGACTTTAGACCAACGATGACACGATTGAGAGGAAATCATCCCCTTTTATTCTTTTTTAAAACCGATCTCTTCTCATAACTTGACATCACCAAGAACACCTTTACTTGTAAAAGCGTTCTACAATTGCAAAGGATCAATCTAGATTCTTTATCGCGTTAAGACTAGGAAAAAAAATTCCTAGCCTTAATATCAACTTGTTTCGAACACTTAGCGAACAAAGGATTGATTCCACATCCTTAACATTTCTGAAAGTTTCTCTATTCTTTGAGAACTTTGCGGAATGAGTCTCGGATTTATTTCTTTGACTACTTTGATCATCGTCTATTCTAGACTCGATAAAAGTGGGGGCTAACTGTAGACACCTACTTTTGGCCTCTTCTCCCGAAAGGAAGTGCGATGATGTTACAAAAATCTGTTCCTCATGTTAGATCAAAGTTAAAGTGTTTATGGACTACGAAAAGCATTATGAAGTAAGTTTAATCCCATATTTGAGACCAAGTTATCATAGAGCCTTGTCCGATTACTAATTAGGCCTAAAACGTGTTCATATAAGTTTAAACTTGATTAATAACGGACCCAAATGCGTTAAATGCAATGATTGAATCCAATTGAACCTACATTGTTGAAAACCGAGCTAAATAGATAAACCAACCATCAAATTCCCGTGCAAAGCCTATACAGATGGATAGCCCTTTCAAAGAGCTTTCTACCGGTATATTATAAGCCCAATTCCAAGCCAAAACAAAGAATTTATGATCAAAACACTAAACCGGGCCCTAAAACCGACACCCTTGCACTTCAACGTCCATAACTTTTGATCCATAACATATTTAAACCTAATTACAACGGAATTGGAAATTAGACATTCAGAGCTTTCAAATGATATCTAACACGCCATAATCCGACTTTGCAATCAAAAGTTATGGAAGTTTTAAAAATACAATTTTGTATAAGGCAAACCGCAAATCAGGTAACTCAATCAGTTGCGCGAGCGACTCATTGAGATGCGCGCGGGTGTAGGGAATAAATTTCAAGCGTTAACCCCTAGCTTGAACCCCACTGTGATCATACACTAAAGTACGGTGGCGTCCAAAAGGGAAGAAGATAGAGCAAAAGAGTCGCCAACAAGTTTTTTTTAGGAACTTGTAAACCGTTCACGAGGTGAAGGATACACCCCTTAACGATCCAAGAGATCGTCAACTCCATAAGGTCTAGAACCAAATAAGGGTTCGGGGATGAAGGTACAAATCCAACCTAAAAGAGATTGAACCTGCCCTAATAATAGGCCTCTACTTTATTCTGATCGTATTCATGTGCGCTTTCTGATTAACATGCAATCAATAGGATTACCCTAAACCTGTTTAATCTATGTTGGTTGAATTTAATGCACAAATAAATCTATTATTGGCGATCACTTGAATTATAATCACAATTAACTCTAAACAAGATTATTAAATATCTTATTAAGCATGACTACAAGTACCGATTCCCTTTAAACATGCATAAAAGGTGTGATCAAGCAATAAATATAATTAATATATCAAGCAACATAATCATAATAATAATAATCATAATAATTATTATAATCATCATAGAAATAATAATAATAATATTCATAATCATCATAAATTACAACAATTATAATCATGTTCATATTAAAGCATAATAAAAATAGTAAGATCCTGGCATGATACTAACAAGATTAATAACAAACCCTAGCATGTCACTAAGCAATAAAAATCAAATCTTTAACCCTAACATGATACTAACAATCATAAGTATTAAGAAGAACATAGGAAGCATCATAACAATCATATTTAATATTAAAATTACCCTAGACATGATACTAGGAATATCATAATAACAATATAAACATGATTTCTACATCATAATATCAATTAAAACCATTAAAGCACTTACTTTGATGCCTCGTACCTCTTTCTAATGACAAAGTACACACGTTAGTAACTTCAATGAAAATAATAAACAAAACAATTAAATTAAATAATGGAAATACAGATTTGGGACCAAACCCTCAAAAATTAAAACCTTTCACGTCTAGGGCGAAGGCAACTTCGAATATGGCTAGGTGTTTCTAGATCTTGCGAATGCGGAATTTTGTATTTGAAAACAAAGTTTAGAGAAAGAAAGAAAGAATTGATGAGAGAATGAGAGAATTAATGAATGATTGTAGGCGAATGCTAATTAAAACTGATTGTAGATGAAAACTCGTGAATGATGAGAATTGGTGAACGAAACCGGAGTTTTTAATACGTTATTTATAGAGAAAATCAGCCAAAAAAGATAAAATATCAAAACAGAGTCTGACGCACGAAAAACAGAGCTGGCGCAAACCCTGGCTAACTAACGACAGGCGCCAATGGCTAGCGCCAGACGCCAGGCATGGTTCCAGGCGCCAATGCCTAGGGTCAGGCGCCTAGACTAGTTTTAACGCGTTTTCGAAAGTCAGATAAGTTTGCCGTACTGGACGATAAAATCATATAATTTCCTCGAAAATGCTATTTGATTTAGATTAAAACTCTGAAAAGTCAACAAAAGTCAATTTATTAATGCTAATTGAATTAGGAATGAAAAGAACCTTCTAGAAGAATCTAGAACACTAAAACCATTCCTTATTGCATTAGGAATGATAAATTATATTAGACCCTCCCCTAGATCATTGGGCCGCATATAAGGCTCAAAACGGGCCCAATTTAGTAAATTGGCCATAACTTCCTCAATATTCATCGGAATTGGGCTTATAATATATCGTTGGAAAGCTCTTGTCAAGCCCCATCCAACTACACTACTATTGGACCCATATCATGGACCAACCAAACTGGATTGGCTGTTTTCTTAAAATAAGTTTTGAAAACAGAGAGAAGAGAAAAGAAATTAAAACTATCCGCAACACTAGACTTTCCACACTTTCGCTTCATTCGATTATGATTCGACGTGAAAGGTACTCATCACTTGGTTTGGTTTTGGGGAGACAAAAATGGGTGTCTACAGAAGCCCCCACTTTGATTGAGTTTGGAGAAACGCAAGTTTTGAAAACAAAAGTCAAAGTATCGATAGGGACGGAGAATGATTCAGAACGTTCTGCGATCCTGAATCAATCTTGTAACGCCGATACCTGCAAAACTAGCGTTAGTAAAATAGATAAAAGAGTTAAGAAACGCGTAACTTGCACCGTCGAGCACACGTCTCTGAAAGTAACCGATTTGCTGTTTTGCTGTTGTTTTGATGACTTCCTGCAAGCTAGAGAATGCCATCCCGCCTGAAAACCGCTACGCCCGTAACTGCTTCCAAATTAGAAGATTGCTTCGCCTGAAACGATCCTCCTCCGCTATGATAATATTCCACGTCCAAGGGAATATCATCGAATATTATTTCTCTAGAAACAATCCTCATCCGCATTGATAATATTCCACGTCCAAGGGAATACTATCGAAGATTATTTCTCTTGAAACAATCTCCATCCGCATTATGACCATCTTCCATGCCTAAGGAAACATGATCGAAGACAACTGCGCCTGAAATTACCTCCAGTTGTTTGTGACAACTCTCCGCAAGCTAGGGAATGCCGTCGAAGATATCCTTACTTGAAGTCATCCTCATTTGATGCGATAATTTTCCAAAGGAAATTACCGAAGACCCACGCCTGTCGATCATTAAAAGTTCGCCTGAACTTTGCTTCCGCTATGCCTGTATGTCGGCGCTTCTGTTGCTTTGAACCTGTACGTCGGTGCTTTGTGCGAATGAACCAGTATGTCGGTGCTTTTTTGCTTTTGAACCTATATGTCGGTGCTTTTTGTTAGTGAGCAAATGCTTAGGCGCTTTAAGCTAAGTAAGACGACCGTTCATCAGGTCGATCACTTTACGTAATCAAGCCGATTACTAGATCATATCAAATTGCTTAGAGGGGCTAACTGGCGTACCAAGGAACCCAAAAATATGTTGCAGAAAGGTAGAACAACCTCACCAAGTAGCTGGGTGCTCTGGCGCCGCTTAAAAGCCATCAGCGCCACACAATTAGTCTTAGCGCCAGGCGCTGAGATTGGCGCCAGGCGCCAAGCCTAACTTTTGACGCCAATGCTTAGGGCTTGGCGCCAGCACGGGGATTTCCTTAAATACCCCTTTCCTCTTCATTTTGCTGCTTGCTCATCGCGAAACTGCTCGAAAAAATCCGAAAACTTCAATTGCTCGGTTCTTGCTCGTTTCTCAACCGAATTCACTCAAATTTGTTGCAAATTAAAGCTTTTTTCATCTATTTTCCCGATCTATGTAAGTTTTCTTCAAACTCACATCAGTTTTTATAAATTTTTGGCATGTTTATTCACGAATTTCATGTAAATTCGAAATTAAAAATGCTCAATTTGCTTTGTTTGTCAAGTTTTATGCCATGAAATTGCTTGATTATGTTTATATATTGCCTTGGGAGTAATTTGAGACTTGTTTGACTCAATTTGGTGAAGAAATGAGCAATTTTCCATTGTTGGACCTCTTAAGGTCGTGAAGAACAATGTGACTTGTTCTTCATGTTTTTGCTAGCATTCTTGTCCAATTTGTCACAATAATTACTACAGTGTTGCAAGAAATTGTGTGATTGCTTGAAAAATGTCGTTATGCTCAATTTGAATTTGTGCTCTGTTTTAGTACTACGTACTCTGTTTTTTGCGAACATAGTATCATGCGGCTAGGCGAACCTTAAATACTATAGAACCTTAGTTCATGATGATTTTGCACAATATAGTATGGCTAGACAGTGAGGCTCGGGTTCACGGTCCCGAAATACCCGACGGGAGCACGAGCCCTTAGAGGATGACGTCACACCTTCCACTTCGCTTGGTTGACTTCCGGAGTGGGATGAGCGAACCCTGTTCTTCGCCCCCGTCCACCACATTTCTGAGAGGGTGAGACAAGGCATCACGGCCGGGAGGGCGCGCTATCACGGTTCCGGCTGTGATGGTTTGGGCGATTTGTACAAGATGTACATCGCCGGGGATCTTGAGACGAGACTCCTATGGGAGTCTTGTGGACTGACTATCCTGTTCGAGACCTTCGAGGCTATAGTTGCCTCCAGCGGGGGTCATCATGTAGTGCGCGCTTTGGTGGAGTTCTTCTGGGACACCACCAACACTTTCCATTTCCCCTGGGGCGAGATGATGGTCACCCCTACGGACTTCAGTCTCATTACAGGACTGGAGTTCAACTCTGTGCCACTGCCGTTCGACAGTGGGATCGACGTCTTTTCTTCGGAGGTCGAGGAGCTGTTGGGGCCGATCGCTATTCGGGCCCGAGCTGAGGTTGAGACGACTCAGTTTAGTGCTAGGGAAATCCGCCGCTCGACGCTGGCAACGGCTTTTGATGACGATGCAACCACCCGAGAGCAGCGGTGCGCATCTTTGCGCTGATGTTGTTGTCAGGGACGTTCTCCCCTGACAAAGGTAGTAGGGCATTGCTTTACTATCTTCCTGCTGTCCGCGATCTTCACCGGATCGGGACTTATGACTAGGCCAGCTTGGCCTACGCTGACTTCGTTCGTGCACTGAGGGACTCGTGTCGGCACAGGTCCTTTGGGACGAACGTCGCTTTGTCTGCCTTTTGGAAGGTCGTAGAGGTAAACATTATTCCCTATAAAGTTTAGCTCTATAATTTAGGTAGCATTTACTTACAATTTTAACTCCTTGTAGATCTGGTTCTACGAGCACTTCCCTTCTGCTACGCCAGCGAGACCATCGCCGCGCGGATTTCCGGTGAGCGCCTCTTGGGGCGACCGCCATGTGGACATGTCTACTACACATGTCCGGAACTGGATCATTGCGGTACGACTTTTTATTATTTATTTGCTTTTTCGCAATGCTTTAGGTATACTCTCGCCTGATTGATGTTTTTTGTAGGGGCCTGAGGTGGTGTACCGGCCGTGGGGTGGCTGGACAATCCCTGGGTTAGCCGCACAGTATTCTGCTGAGCGTCGCTATTTCTTGGGGACTTATGGAGCGATCGCGTACTTAAGAGAGAGGGTTGCTAGACAGCATTCCTCTGATGTCTTCGTCGTTCCCACTCCTCCACCACGTCATATGTTCGACGACGCGCGATTGTTGAGCATGTCTGAGGGAGCTGGTACCCCTTGGCAGTCCTACGTGATCCTTGGGCGGTGCTATGCTGAGGAGCTACTACCTTTGCTAGCTCCAGCCCCCGTACCGGCTGAGGATGTGAGGGTAAGATTCTTCAGCTTTTACTTTCCATTAAGTAGCCCCCAAGTAATGTTTTACTGACCTTTTTTGCTTTATCAGGACGGTGCTACTGAGTTCGTGCCACCCCGTATGTCCATCCATTACCAGGGGACGTATGGGCCGATTGAGGAGATGATTCCTCCGGCTCCCGAGGGCGAGCGCTTCATAGAGCGGTCGATTCCTCGGCACCAAACTCGAGTAAGCATAGTTATTCACAATTTTTTTGTTCATATATCATGCATGTTTACTGACTTATTTCTCTGACAGTTTTCGCGCGAGGTGGTTTCAGCGATGGCACGATGTATAGATGCCTTCCGGAGCCAGCTCGTCCGGATGAGGAATGCGGCCACCTGTCGTCGGGACGACGTCATCCGAGAGGTAGTCTTTCTTTATATATTTTTTGCATCACCGCTTCAATTTTGCCTTGTTTCTGATTTAATTCTTTTTGCAGGGCCAGCCTATTGCTTCTCACACCCGCACGAGACCTGAGGTGCGGAGGGATTCGGCGAGGTCTAGCTCAAGACGTCGTCGTACTACATCAGGGGGTAGAGGTGGTCGCTTTGAGGCTGCTCGTGCTGACGTTGATGAGGGCTCGGGATCTTCTTCTGAGGGTGCTCATGCTGCACCGGTAGGAGAGGCTACCTCGGCTTTCAGAGGTGGTGGGATGTACGAGGTAGGCTCGTCATCGCAGTAGCCTCCGTAGCCTCAGCCTCAGGTTGATCCTGGGTGGAGTGGACCTACATTGAGTTTTCCTCCCCCTGCGGAGACTGGAGCTGGAGCTGGTGGAGAGGTGACTCCTCGTACGGCGCAATTTTATGATATGATGGGCATACGTCCTCCGGCGCCGTAGTTTGTTCCTGTGTATATTTTATTTTGACTTTTCATAGAACTTTGCCTTAGACTCATTATTTTTCGGCACATTTTGTATATTTATGCTATTATGAGTTTATTTGTTTGTTATTATTATGTGTATGTTTGTGTGTGCAAGAGAAGTGTGACAAACAATTTTGCGCAAAAATTCCGTCATTTTTATTATTTGATGGAGGGTATCCGACTCTCTCCCCCAAAAAAGAAAAAATAAAAAAGGGAAAAAAATCAAATAAAATGTCAGGTGTATAGAAAAAAAGAAAAACTTGGAAATTAATCTAAATAAAGTCCATAAAAGAATAATATAATTAATATAGTAGCTATTTTAATTAATTAAAAAAGGATAAAAAAAATGTTTAGAAAAGATAAACGGAGCCGTAAAGTCATTAGCCGACTCGAGTTTAGGATAAAAACGCAAGTTAAGCAAGCGCGCCTGATGTGGCAACTTGGCGCCAGCTGGCGCCACGCAATGGCGCGTAGCGCCAGGCGCTACACTTGGCGTGTGGCGCCAAGCGCTGGCGTCTGGCGCCAATTACGGGATTTGACGCCAATTGACGCTGATGTCGTATTTCATTCTGATTAAAACTTCTTGCAATTTGTGTATAAATAGCCCCCTGCCCAGCCGATTCTTCTCATAATTCCAGCAAATAAAATAGTTCTTTGCTTTAGAAAAAATAATAACCATGTCTTTAGTCACCAAAACCTTCACCCAATACACTCATGAATGGTGTCGATCTCTTAATGCTAGAGACAGAAAAGAATTAGATTTGTTTCACTTGGGGGGGATTTATGGCATCAAAGTGGTAGATCTTGACTTAGATTTCATACATACCGCTCTAGAATTTTGGAATGTTGATACTCATTGCTTTAGAATAGGGTATGATGAGATTAGCCCTTTGCCAGAAGAATTTGGTGCTATTTTAGGCTTCCCTGCAATAGACCTCATAGTAATCCCTAGAGTAGATGCATATTATTATAAGGATTTTGAGCGCTTCTTTAATTTAAAAGAAAGGGATTTATAAAAAATAGTAGATGGCAACATAGTGAATTTGAAAGAATTTGCACGCCATTATTTTGATAAACCTCTTTCTGAATCTTTTCATATATATAGAAGAATGGCGTTCTTATTTTGCATGCTTGACCAATTTTTTCTTAGTAGTGGTAAAATAATGAAGGCCAATCAATTATAACCACCGTTCTAGAACAAATTGAATCAGGGAAAAATCCAATGCCATTAATAGTTAGAGAGACTATGATTAGTCTTGATGAACTTAAAAGGGACCCAAAAGCACCTTTTTGCGGCTCTCCAATTTTATTACAGGTAGAAAATTAATATTTTTAATCACAGAAATCAAAAAATATATTTTTGTATAGTAATAATAATTTATTTTGCATTGCAATTTTTTACAGATGTGGCTAATGGAAAGGCTAGGATTAATTAGCCCTCCGGACGATATTGAGAAGTATACTCCCAATTACTTCGTGAGAAGGAAGAAACGCTTCCCTAAGATTGGGCGTCATGGGTGGAGAGAGGTCTTCGAATCTCGTAATTTTGCTATTAAGTGGGTCATCCCATGGTGGAAAATAGAAAGGATGGTTGGTGTCAACAAGCAACCTTTCTGCCGGCTTCCAAGTTTGTCCCGTGTGACTTATTATTACCCCTGCAGGGTAAAAAGACAATACAGCTTGCTTCAGAATATTCCTTTCGGGGATCTTCGTCCTCCCTATAAGTACCCTGTTTCTCAAGAAGTAGATAGATTTGATGCTTGATGGAGTGCCAGACCTTTATGGGAAGTGATTACCCAAAAGGTTCCTCCTTCTTTGCCCAATGATGTGAAGAAGTGGTTGCTGAAGAAGCCTTCAAAGGATTCGAAGAAAGATCAAGGTAAAACTGATGTGAAGAGTCGTCTAGGTGACAGGGTGATTCCTGCCAAGGAACGCCTAGGTGCAAGAATCGAATTCAAAACACCTGCAATGCCTAGGAAGAAAAGTGCTACCAAAGATAAAGGAAAAAGGAAAGCTGACACCACAGATAAAAAATCTTGGGTGGAAAAGAAGCATGGAGTATTAGCTGAAGGGGAGACTATCTACTCTAAGATTGAATGTAGGTCCTCTAAAGGGTGCCTACTAGCTAAAGTTATGGATGAGGAGGAGGAAGTAGACAAGAATTGGAAAAGGGCTAGAAAAGAAAAGAAAGATTAGGAGCATTGCTTAGCTTCAAATTATTAGACTTAGTTTTATTATTTTTTATTTAAAGTTAATTTATTTCAGCTTTATTTAAATTCCATCAATAATGTAATTTTATTTTATTAATGAAATTTCAGCTTTTAATTAAATTCTTTACTTTAAATTTATTTTATTAAAGCAATGAAAACCGAAAAATTAATTTTCCAGAAATTCTTCGAGTACGGAAGTCGAAAATTTTCCGAAAAAACACCGAAATTTTCCCAGAATTATTTTGAAATTGGCGCTGCTTACTTGTGATTGGCGCCTGTCATTGAAGTCTGGCGCCAGGCGCCAATTTCATCGGCTGGCGCTGATGGTTATTAGCTGGCGCCAGGTTCTTCTCTGCGACGCCGATAATTCACGGATCTTCTGTTGAATTTTTAATTAATTCTGGAACGCGGAGATGTCGAAAAATAAAGTGGTCGCACCCGTAAAGGGTTGCCTACGTATCCTTTCTTAAGGAATGAGGCCGAACGTAGCTCTCTTGAGTATCCTACTCAAGTAATTATGGGTAATATTTCTTAATTTGTTCAAGATTTGTCATGTTCGAGAATTCATTGCCATCCATATCAGTTAGTTTTGCTGCACCTCCTGACAGGATTGTTTTGACAATGTAGGGTCCAGACCAATTAGGTCTAAATTTACCCCTTAGATCTAAAACATTTTTCCTTAGTGCTTTTAACACCAAGTCTCCTACTTTGATATTTCTTGTCTTGACCTTCTTATTAAAATGCCTAGACATACAAGTCTGGTAACACTGAGTGTGATGTAGAGCTTCTAGTCGTTTCTCGTCGAGTAGAATTAATTCTTCATATCTTTCCCTAGTCCATTCAACTTCATCGAGTTTACTCTCTAATTCAATGCGTAGAGATGGTATTTCTAGTTCTACAGGTTGTACGACATCCATTCCATATACCAAGGAAAATGACGTATTTCCTGTTGATGTACGGATTGACGTGCGGTAACCCCACAATGCGAAGTGAAGTTTGTCAGGCCAATCCTTATAATTTTCCGTCATTTTCTCGATGATAGTTTTTAAACTTTTATTAGCTGCCTCGACTGCTCCATTCGCTTGAGGTCTATAAGGGGAAGAATGATGATGTTGAATGCCGTATTTTTGTAGCAATTCTTTACATTCGGCTTGAAAGTGAGTTCCATTGTCACTTATCATTTTATGTGGGACTCCGTATCGACAAATAATATTTCTCTCGATGAAGAGTGCTACATGTTTTGTAGTGAGTTTAGCGTATGATTGCGCTTCGACCCACTTTGTGAAGTAATCAATTGCTACTAGGATATATTCGTGGCCTCCTGTTCCTGGGGGAGTGATTTTGCCAATGATGTTAATTCCCCATGTAGAGAATGGTCATGGCGATGTGTAGGTATAGAGCAAGGATGGAGAAACATGTTGTAAATTGGCATAAATTTGGCACTTAGGGCATCTTTTTACATATTGATGGCAATCCCTATTCATTGTAGTCCAATAATATCCTTCTCGCATTATTTTCTGGACTAACATTTTGCCATTTATATGAGTGCCACAGATTCCTTCGTGGACTATTCTCATTGCTCTTTGTGCATCCTTCTTTCCTACATATAGGAGAGCTCGACCCTTAGGTACCCTTTTATGTAGCTCGTTGTCTATGAGTACATATTGGGAAGCCAAAAGCCTTAACGCTCGTTTTGCTCTTTTGTCAGCATGAGGAGGGTATTCTCCCTTGGTGACATATTTGAGTATGTCTGTGTACCACGGTTCTTCTTCTTCTTCTTCTTCTTCTTCGCCTTGGACTACTTCGTCGTCTTCTATAGCCTGGATGTATGCTGGTTTGTGCCTTTTTTCTATAGTTAGAGGCATTTGCTCGATTTCCGTGGGAATCCTAACCATTGAGGCTAATCTTGCCAAGGCATCAGCAAATTGATTTTCCTCTCTAGGTAGATATGTATATTCTACCTTGTCTAATTGATCGGTAAGAGTTTCCAGATAGGTTTGGTAAGGGGCTAGACTTTCGCTCCTTACTTTCCACCTTTTAGATATCTGATTGATAATCAAAGAAGAGTCTCCGAATATCCTTAACTTTTTCACTCCCAATGCCAAAGCTGTTTCAAGGCCTACCACGCATGCTTCATATTCAGCAGCATTGTTGGTAACGTCGAAATCAAGCTTTATGGATATTGGAACATGTTCTTCTTTAGGTGATACTATTAGTACTCCAACGCCACATCCCTTTTGGTTTGAGGCTCCGTCGAAGTACAAGGTCCAAGTATCATCTTCAGTAACCATTAGGTCTTCGTCTGGAAATTCATTGTCTTGTATTGGCGTCGAGTCTTCTATTGGAAAATCTGCTAGGAAAACTGACACCACGGATCCTTTGATAGCTTTTTGTGGCATAAACCTTACATCAAATTGTGCTAGATTGACTATCCATCTTGATATGCGTCCATTGAGTGTAGATTTCTCGAATAGATACTTGAGTGGATCTAATCGGGAGACTACGAAGACGGTATGCACCAGCATGTAATGTCTTAACTTAGTTGTGGCCCACACCAAGGCGAGGCACAACTTCTCGAGCGGTGTATAGCGTGCTTCGTATTCGAGCATCTTCTTGTTTAGGTAGTAGATTGCGTTCTCTTTGCCTTCTACTTCTTGTGCTAGCATAGCTCCCATTGTCTCTTTGGTAACTGTCAAATATAACCTAAGAGGTATTCCGGGAAGTGCTGGTGCTAATACGGGAGGGTTTGCGAAATAGGCTTTGATCTTTTAAAAGGCCTTTTTGACACTCGTCATCCCATATTACTGGTACATTCTTCTTGAGTTTTTTGAAGATTGGTTCACATATCGTCGTCAGTTTTGATATGAACCTACTTATGTATTGCAACCGGCCAATAAATCCTCGAATCTGTTTCTTAGTCTTGGGCGGTGGCATTGACATGATTGCTTTGATCTTGGTTGGGTCTACCTCTATTCCTCTAGAGCTTATGACGTAACCCAAGAGCTTGCCTGAGATGACTCCAAAAGCACACTTTGATGGATTCAACCTCATATTATATTTTCTTAGCCTTTCGAAAAATTTCCTTAAGGCTACTTGATGGCCTGGACAGTCTTTTGATTTTACAATCATGTCGTCGACATACACTTCGACTTCTTTGTGCATCATGTCATGGAGTAAGGCAGTTGCTGCACGTTGGTAAGTATCACCCGCGTTTTTCAACCCGAATGGCATTACCGTGTAGCAGTAAGTGCCCCATGGTGTTATAAAAGTTTTTTTCTCCATGTCTTCTTCTGCCATGAGAATCTGGTTGTAACCTGGGTACCCATCCATAAACGAAAGAAGCGCGTGATTTGCCGTGTTATCTACCAGAATATAGATGTGTGGCAAAGGGAAGTCGTCCTTTGGACTTGCCTTATTTAGATCTCGATAGTCGACACACATTCTTACCCACGACCCATTCGGGGTATTTGGATACCTTGATTTCACCTGCAGTTATTTGTTTTTGAACTTCTTCTTTTATTTTAAGAGGTACGTCAGGTTTCATTCGACGTAACTTTTGTTTTACGGGTTTCATTCCTGGAATTAGTGGTATAGTGTGTTGAGCTATTTCTCTATTAATGTCTGGCATATCTTCATATGACCAATCAAATACATCAATAAATTCTTTAAGTAAGTTAATTAAATCGGTTCTTTCTTGTTTATTCGGTGTTAATCCGATTTTAACTTCTCTTTTATGAGTTTAATCATTTGAGATATCAACTGTTTCAGTTTCTTTAATTACTGGTGTTTTCTTTTCAAGTGTTTCCATTGCTTTAATAATTTCTTTATCTTTTTCATTGTTAGCTAAGCAATGCTCGTCATCTTGGGTTAGAGAAGAACACGAGAAGTAAGGAGAATGAGAAATATTATTATACTCTGAGATCATTACATCTAAGAGTGATATGTCCTTAGGGACTGGATCACTAACTATCCTAGGAGAAGAAATAGGAGGGGGAGGTGTTACTACTAAAGACTTAGAAGACTCTAGAGGGAAGGACTCTGACTCGGACGACTCCTCGAACATCAGTCCTTGCCCTGTCGTGATGGATATCTTCCTTCCGCTTGGAGTAGTCACCTTGATAGTCTTGCGCCACCCTTGTAGTGATCCTTCAGCTGGAGTAATTAGCTTCGAGGGATCGAAGCTTTCACTTTGTAGGACTGTTTGAATGAGTGAGGAGTTATCTTCTTTACAAGTTGGCTCATTCTTTTCTCGCCCAAAAAATAATCCCATGACGTTAAAGTCAAAGCATGGGGTGCTTTCTCCTTGTGGACAGGAGTTGGGATTTCATCAGTGAAGTAGCAATCCAAGAAAATCTCGAATCCCGGTTGTCTAATTCCGTTTACAACAAATGGCTCGGGAAATTCATAGCATGGATAGTCCTCTCCTTCTTTTATAAACTGACCATTATTAAGCGTAAGAGGGTACTGATCCATTGGGATTGCTTTCTTTTGAATGCGAGCATCCCTACGTGCTTTTGACTTTTCCTGGGCTCGCTTGAGATCTTTCCGAGTCGGTTCGAAACCAAGTCCGAAAGTGTCTAACTTAGGGAGGCCAGGTGACTCCAGAGGTTTTGCCATTCCTTTCTTCTTTCCTAGGTTCATCCCAGGAAAATGTCCTTGTTTCTTCAGCATGGCATTAACAATCATGTTGGAATGGGGGTCATGGCAAAGAGGGATCCTTTCATCCCCCTAGATTAAGGAAACTTATTCGTTAAAACCCCATAAATCTTCATCATCCTCATCGTGCTCCACATTAATGATTGGATTCTCTATAGATTTGATCCTCATAGGCGAAGCATCGATGGTGATTGGAATTCCCCCAACTATAGCTTTTACTTGTTGGTGGAGAGATGAAGGGACGGCCTTTAGATCATGAAGCCAAGGGCGTCCTAACAACAAGTTGAACGAAGCTTTAATGTCTACTACTTGGAAAGTAGTAGCATGTTCTATTGCTCCTGCCGTTACATTTAGGGTAATCTTGCCAAGAGCTTGACGACGAGTGTTATCGTAGGCCCTTATTCCTTGTGTAAACGGAGTCAAATCTTCGTCCCTTATGCCGAGCATCCTCGCAGTTCTAAGTGGGCAGACGTTGATGGTTGATCCATTGTCTACAAGAGTCATAGGAACATTCATCCTCTTGCAAACTATTGTGAGGTTTAATGCCTTGTAATGTTTGTCACCTTCTGGGGGTAAATATTTGTCAGAAAAGGTGATCAAATTAATCGGACTAGGAAGGTCACTTGTGAGGAAGTTGGCTAGTCCCTCAGGAGTAGTGTCAGAGTCTATCCCAATTTAGTCCAAGGCATTCATTACAGCCAACCTATGTTCTCGAGATGTTGCCAGAAGTTTCCATACATTCATCTTAACTTTTTTCTTCTTAAACTGCTTAACAATATCATTGTCTTCAATGATAGGTATGGGAACTTGTTGTGTGGTTGGCATAGGTTGTGTTGAAACGGGAGGTTGCATTCTCCCAGATCTTGTGAGGACGTCTATTGATGAGTCTTCTTCAGCCCTAATGTCATATGTGGTGTATGACACAGAAGGTGTAGGTCCTACTACATCCTTTAGATAGACATCTTCTTCATCACTGTCCCAAACTCCATTGATGGTTGCATCTTCTTCTTGTTGAACTTGGACTAGTTTCTTTTCATCAATCATTTTCTGAACCAAATCCTTGAATTTGAAACAGTTTTCTATAGTGTGACCCCCTGATTGATGATACTGACAATAATATCTATCTGTCCTTTTCAACGATTCGAATGGTCTCGGTTCGAGAGGTTTAATTTCGCCACTCTCGGAGAGCATTTCGAACATTTGTGCATATGGGATCCCAATTGGAGTGTAAATTCTATTGCTCTTCTTGGGTCTTTCAGTGACTTGTAAAGGAAAATGCTTTGCCTCATAAGTCGTTCTCAATGGTGTGAATTCCCTTTTAGGTTCATCTTTCAAAAGTGGAAACTCATCATATTTCTTTTGGAATTCGTTCATAGCTTTGAGAGCTTCACGTAGTAGATGCGATACCTCCCTCATGGACAGTGTGAGCAATTGTATATCTTCCTTACTTGCCGGTTCTGGAAGGTCATCCTTGACATCGAAAAAGATTTCCTCTTCCTTTTCTATGGCACGGATTTCTTTGACAGGTCTAATGAGAGATGAGGGGTCAACCTCGTTTTCCTCATCAGAGATAGCCAAGGTATGAGCGAGAGGTGCATTGCCAATGCTTTGCTTCTTACTGGCAGGGATTAATGGCAGCTTGTTGTTGTCGATTAAGTCTTGGATAGCTTCCTTAAGCTTCCAACAGTTTTCGGTGAGATGGCCCCTACCTTGGTGATATTAGCAGTGTGCATTGGGGTTCCAATTAGCCGACCTCTTCTCAACTGGTGGGTCCCCAAATGGTCCAATAGGAGTTATAAGACCTTTTGCATTTAATCGAACAAATGCGGTGTCATAACTCATACCAATAGGAGTGAAGTTCCTCCTAAATGGTTTCTTCTGTCCTTGATTGTTCATAGCAAGGACTTCTCCTAAATTAAAAGTGCTAACGTTAGGGTTTTGTTTCTAGAGAGAGAATCTCTAGCTTCTCTCTAGCCCTTTGAAGTAGGGTCTAGTGGTTGCCTTCATCGGATTCCATCTTCAAAGGGCTAGATTAGGGAAGAAGGATTTTTGTTCTTCAATTTCTTCAAAATACAAACCCTAAGAGCTTTTGGAACTCTCGAGTCCTTTCTTCGTCCTTCAAGACTGAAGAAGGGTTCTTTGTTCCCGGTGGTCGTATTGTATGAATCGGTTGCTGGGCGGTGGTTCGAGTCGTATCCTTTTCCCAGTATCTGGAATTTGCTGAAAGTGTTGGTCTTTTCATTCGTGGGGCTGATTCTGGGTTTTTGGGGCTTTAATTTTTCAAATCAAACCCTCGATTTTCTAGGTTCTTGCTGAAAGGATGTTGTCGATTTCTGGGCTAGTTCGCCGGTGGCTGGGTTTCGTTGTTTCTGGTCTTTTTCGCTGGTGACGGGTCCAGTTCAGTGGGTTTGGGGTGCGCTTCAAAGTGGTCGTCGGGTGCAGGTTCGACGGCTGTTGTCGGGGCTGTGCTATGTTCTCTATCGGTTGCTGGGCGGTGTTTCGGGTCTGGTCTTTTTCCCAGCAACCGGAAATCGCTGAAATGGGTGTTTATTGGGCTGATTCCAGGCTTTTGGGGCTGCGATTAAACCCTCGGTTTTCTGGGTTTTGCTAAAGGTTGATTATGTATTCTGGTCTTGTTTGCGGGTGGCTGGGTTTCCTCCCTGGCTGGCGTGTTGTTGCTAGGGGCTGCTATGTTTCCTGGGTTCGTCTTTCTCAGGTTGGAGGTTGAACTCGAGGGTTGGTGGAAGCCTCCTTGAATTGCAAATTTGTAGAGGTTGAGGTATTCCCTGTTGTTCTCCATCTGTAAAAGGAAGGTTGATTTTGTTTTCTGCTTTCCTTTTATTATCTTTATGTAATTTGGGAATTGCTTCTTTGGTTGTAACTACTATCTAGGCGTTTTGCATTTCTTTTTCAGCTTAGGCTTCCTAGTGATCAGTGTTGTTGGTTGATGATTCATGGTAGCGATCCTTTATCCTGTTTTGTATTGTATGCTTGTCATGCCGTTGTCCTAGCAAACTAGTTTCTGGGTTGTTTTTTAGTTGTGATTTTATGATTATGCCTTTTGATGGTGGATGGTTTTTTTTTGGGGGGGGATTGGCTGTAATAGTTGAGTTTTGGGTTTGTTAGCTTGCTTGGTGTGTAGTGGGATGAGGCCCTATTTTTTCTGCTATCCTAGCATGAGGTGCTAGCTGATGGCCTGGGTTGTATTGTGGGTGGTTTCCTATTACTACCTTATTGCTTGCTTCTACCTGGACTCCTTTTCATGCCTCTTCCTTTATGGTAGTTGTTGATCTTTTTCTGTCTTGGCATCCTATGCTTCCCTGCTTTGCTTGAGCCTCCTTGTGGTTGTATTGCTGGTTGATGGTTCATGGCTGCGATCTTTTGGCTTGGTTTGTACTGCATGTATGCTATTGTTCTGTCCTGGCAGGCTGTCTACGGGGTTGTTATCAAGCGGATTTTATGGTGATGCTGGTGGAAGGCGTTTTTCCTTTGTTTTATTTAGTGGAGGTTGGTTGTCATGGTTGAGTCTTGGTCATTTTAGCTTGCCTGGTGTTTGGTGGGTTGAGGCCCCATTTTTAGTGTTGTCTCCTAGCATGAGGTGCTAGTTGATGGCTTGGATTGTACGGTGGGTAGTATCCCTCTTTCTACCTTGTTTCATGCTTTTGTCCGGGCTCCTTTTTTATGCCTCTTCTGTTATGGTGGTTGTTTTTCTACCTCTATCTTTGCATCTTATGCTATTCTGTCTTTCTTAAGCCTCCTTGGGTTTGTGTTGCTAGCTGATAGTTTATGGCTACGATCCTTTGTTCTGGTTTGTACTGCATGTATGTTATAGTTCTGTCCTGGTAGACTGACTTCGGGGTTGGTTTCAAGATGTTTTTATGGTGATGATGGTGGATGGTGTATACTTTGTTATTGTTTTGGCGTGGTGGAGGTTGGTTGTCATGGGTGAGTCTTGGTTTTCTAGCATGCTTGGTCTGTAGTGGGTTGAGGCCCTATTTTAGTGTTGTCTCCTAGCATGAGGTGCTAGTTGATGGCCTGGATTGTATGGTGGGTGGTATTCCTCTTCCTACCTTGTTTGTTGCTTCTACCATGACTCCTTCTTATGCCTCTTCTGTTGTGGTAATTGTTGTTCTACCTTTGTCGTGGCATCTTATGCTTCTCTGCCTTGCTTGGGCCTCCTTATGTTTGTGCTGCTGGATGATGGTTCATAGCTACGATCTTTTGTCCTGGTTTGTACTGCATGCATGCTGTTGTTCTGTCCTGGCAGACTGACTGTGGGATTGTTATCAAGCTGCTTTTTATGATGATGCTGGCGGATGGTGTATGCTTTCAAGCTAAGCTGATGCTTTTTTATACTCACCTTATTTGTTATCTTTGGATGTTTGGGTTTATTACCCTCTTTTGGTTGTAGCTTCGATTTCCTCTCCCTTTGTTAGTTAGAGGTTCCGTAGTTGTTGTCTTTGTTTTGCCTTCGGGCTTTGGTTTTGTTGCTTCTTTGGCCTAGAGGGATTGTACTGAACTTTCATTTCTTGAAGTTGCTACTTTTATGGGTAGTAACTCTTTACTTTTGGTAATAAAATTCTTTATTTACCAAAAAAAAAAAAAAAAAAATCATTGCCGAAACAAATTCAGGAATTAAAATAGAAATCCTCCCCAGTGGAGTCGCCAAAAACTGTAGGGAATAAATTTCAAGCGTTAACCCCTAGCTTGAACCCCACTGTGATCATACACTAAAGTACAGTGGCGACCAAAAGGGAAAAAGATAGAGCAAAAGAGTCGCCAACAAGGTTTTTCAGGAACTTGTAAACCGTTCACGAGGTGAAGGTTACACCCCTTAACGATCCAAGAGATCGTCAACTCCATAAGGTCTAGAACCAAATAAGGGTTCGGGGATGAAGGTACAAATCCAACCTAAAAGAGATTGAACCTGCCCTAATAATAGGCCTCTACTTTATTCTGATCGTATTCATGTGCGCTTTCTGATTAACATGCAATCAATATGATTACCCTAAACCTGTTTAATCTATGTTGGTTGAATTTAATGCACAAATAAATCTATTATTGGCGATCACTTGAATTATAATCACAATTAACCCTAAACAAGATTATTAAATATCTTATTAAGCATGACTACAAGTACCGATTCCCTTTAAACATGCATAAAAGGTGTGATCAAGCAATAAATATAATTAATTTATCAAGCAACATAATAATAATAATAATAATCATAATAATTATTATAATCATCATAGAAATAATAATAATAATATTCATAATCATCATAAATTACAACAATTATAATCATGTTCATATTAAAGCATAATAAAAATAGTAAGATCCTATGCATGATACTAACAAGATTAATAACAAACCCTACCATGTCACTAAGCAATAAAAATCAAATCTTTAACCCTAACATGATACTAACAATCATAAGTATTAGGAAGAACATAGGAAGCATCATAAAAATCATATTTAATATTAAAATTACCCTAGACATGATACTAGGAATATCATAATAACAATATAAACATGATTTCTACATCATAATATCAATTAAAACCATTAAAGCCCTTACTTTGATGCCTCGTACCTCTTTCTAATGACAAAATACACACGTTAGTAACTTCAAGGAAAATAATAAATAAAACAATTAAATTAAATAATGGAAATAGAGATTTGGGACCAAACCCTCAGAAATTAAAACCTTTCACATCTAGGGCGAAGGTAACTTCGAATATGGCTAGGTGTTTCTAGATCTTGCGAATGCGGAATTTTGTATTTGAAAACAAAGTTTAGAGAAAGAAAGAAAGAATTGATGAGAGAATGAGAGAATTAATGAATGATTGTAGGCGAATGCTAATTAAAACTGATTGTAGATGAAAACTCGTGAATGATGAGAATTGGTGAACGAAATGGAGTTTTTAATACGTTATTTATAGACAAAATTAGCCAAAAAAGATAAAATATCAAAACAGAATCTGACGCACGAAAAACAGAGCTGGCGCAAACCCTGGCTAACTGGCGCCAGGCACCAACACTAGCGCCATGCGCCAATGCCTTGGGTCAGGCGCCAAGCCTGGTTTTAACGCGTTTTTGAAAGTCAGATAAGTTTGCCGTACTGAAGGATAAAATCATATAATTTCCTCGAAAATGCTATTTGATTTTGATTAAAACTGTGAAAAGTCAACAAAAGTCAATTTATCAATGCTAATTGAATTAGGAATGAAAAGAACCTTCTAGAAGAATCTAGAAGACTAAAACCATTCTTAATTGCATTAGGAATGATAAATCATATTAGGCCCTCCCCTAGATCATTGGGCCGCATATAAGGCTCAAAACGGGCCCAGTTTAGTAAATTGGCCATAACTTCCTCAATATTCATCGGAATTGGGCTTATAATATATCGTTGGAAAGCTCTTGTCAAGCCCCATCCAACTACACTACTATTGGACCCATATCATGGACCAACCAAACTAGATTGACTGTTTTCTTAAAATAAGTTTTCAAAAACAGAGAGAAGAGAAAAGAAATTAAAACTATCCGCAACACTAGACTTTCCACACTTTCGCTTCATTCGATTATGATTCGACGTGAAAGGTACTCATCACTGGGTTTGGTTTTGGGGAGACACAAATGGGTGTCTACAGAGGGACCCAGCACGACTCAAAGAGTTATGCGCGCCACCTGATGGCGCGGCTCTAAAACCCTAAACCTAGATCCCTACGCCTATAAATAGGGGTCTTCGTTCACTATTTCGGGGACCGAAAATTCAGAAATAAAAACCTAGTATTCTCAAAACTCTAATCTCTCAACTTCTCTTACTATCATACTACTTTTCCCTCTTTCTTTCTAACTACTCTTCAACCCTAATCCATCCATTGAAGCTCTTGAAGGTATGAAGAAGAAATAAAGTCCATAAACACGTTAAACAGAGATTTAACATAAAAGAAGAACGGTTAGTTTCCTGAGCACTTAGATAAATCATTTTTCCTTTATTGTTTAAATAAATTTAATTTAATAAATAGTGTTGTTTGATCACTTTAAACAAACTTTTAATTAATTAATTCACATAGTATTCTTTTTTTCATCAAGAATAGATTTTGATAATTAATTGTTGTTATATCACTTAAGACAAGGCGAATGTAGTTTATTTTGTTCTTTTCACGAATATTGATTAAACAAAGAATAACGACTTTTGCAATGTAATTCCTACGTGATTAATGCTTGTAAATAAAATAAACTGACTTAGTGTTTAGGTATCACGTTGCATATATTGTTTGGTAATGAAATTGTGAAAAAAGGAAGAGCTAGTAGAGGTCGTACTAGGGCTAAGATAGCGATTCCCCTCTAAAGGGAACGTTATCTTAGTACCCTCGCTCCCGAACTCATTTCTGGTTTATGTAGACCAATTTGGGCATGGGTAAACGTACGATTCATGCTAATTATCCCTTGAACTTTACTTTGGAGAAAGGCATGAACGAGGTTTATGAGTTTTCCTAAAACTCATTGGAGACTCCTACTTGTTTCTTACAAAAAAGCGTGATGAGAGTATCATTTCTAATTCAAGGTCTCCCAAACAGTCAGGAATTTAAATCCTAATACACCCTAACAAGTGTAAAATCCTTGGCTTTTAAATGGCCATGGGCATATAAGGAAGGACCCCCTACGATGGGAACACCCTCCTTACAGCTGCTATAGGCAGCGCAACAGATTGTGTTGCGCGCAGTATTATGGTAAGATTCGATTTCATATTTTTATAAATTTCTGAATCTTCCACAAGTTCATCACTGGAGGCTGCGCTGGGGGTTACGCGCGACCTTGTGAGTTGCGCGCGCCAGACCAGTGCGACTCGTTGAGATGCGCGCGGATATATTTCCGGCAGCTTCAATTTTAATCTAGCCGCCTCTAAATCCGTCATTATTAGGCTTTAAGCTCGGGCTTAAGCCTTATTATGATCGGGCTTAGTTCATTGGACCGTAATGCTTTTGCTTTTGGGTTAGGCTAGCTTATTTTTATGTTCTTGCAGTTCAATCAGTAATCCACAAGTGTTCTTCACGTTAATCCAACGCGAAGATGGTTTTTTTTATTGTCATTGCACTTCATGTCACGGCAGGAGGCCGAAAGTAGATGTTTACTACTGCCGCTCACTCGGCCCAGCAAGCCACGCACATATGTGAGGGATGTTGGCCAAGGCCTGCTTCTAACATGCATGCCATACTGCTGCGGGCTGGCACGCCATGCGTGCTAGCCTTTGTTGCTAGCTATTGCGACATGGCTCCTAGCAAGCAGGCCCATGCATGCTTGGTGCTAGCATGCTGCGGACAACCTTGCTAGCCATGGTGTGCTAGCACGCACCATCCAGCCTAGGCTCGGCTTGGTGCGCTTCTAGCCACCTTACTAGGCCATATGCCCCTAGCACTCTGTTTGCTCAGGGCATTCCGATGCTAGAGGTATTTTGGTAATTTTGTTAATTAATTAGTAATTTTGCCGTCTCGTCTTTGATTATTTTGACTCGACTTTCGACGCTCGGATTTGACGCTCCAAGCTCAAATTTTCGACGCCTAAATAATAATTACTCAGGTGACTCATTAATTCCTTCCGAATTAATTCGTCGCGTCATTTTTTTAGTTTCTTGGGTGTGACCCGAAGAATTCAATCAAGATTAAGCTGTAATATTTATTATACATTAATATTATTGATCGGAAGAGGCCTCCACCTAGGCATTCTGATCGCTTCACCTCACTGAATAATTAGCTTTCTAATAATTCCGAACCCTCAATCAGAATATTACACTTGTTCGAAGGACACCATTCCTGTCAAAACTTTGTCATATTATTATCATCAAAACGACAAGATTCCAAACAATTACGAAGTATGATATAATTCAAAATATTATACTTACATTGAATGGGGGTAATTTTATCCGCTAAATTTTTTGTTTATTTGATCACAACCTCCTTCGAATTTATTGATGATTGTTGTGTTTAGGGTAAAAATACCCCCGACACATGGTCCAATCCCGTAGTGACACGTGGTCCAACCAAAGGGTGACGCGTTTCCCTTAGGAAGATGACGCGTGTCAAGCTCAAGAAGAGCACCTAAAATAAGAGAAAAAGGCCTCCTTACATTAGGAGGCCCAAATACCGAAAAAGCCACAAAACGACACTGACCCCTAGACACGTGTCACGACTTGATTGCGCTGTTAATCAAATCATGTCATTCTAGGGTAATAACCCTAAAAGGGCACAATTCTGCACCTCTTTAAATACCCCAATCATTTATAATAGGAGGGGTAGATTATGACATAACATTTAATAGAGCACTAAATAGCTGCAACTTATCTCTACTTTCTCTCTCTATTTTTACTTCATTTTCCGATGTCTAACTTGATCGTTGGAGACGGATCTCCGATAAACTGGAGCTCCGTTGTTTTGCAAGTGTTTGAGTCTCGTAGTTGGCAAAGCGTGACCAGTATCCCAATGGCTTCCAAAAAACCCTTAAACATTAGACGCCGTCTATGGGATACTTGATCGTAATATGGAAATAGATGGTCAGACACCTCATGTCGGCTCTGGCCTTGGTTAATATGACCATGTAGAAGATATAGCTGCAACAATCAATTCTAGTGACCCTTTGGCTGCCTCACTCCATGAGGTCGAGGACCCTCTATTTACTGTTCCCTTCCAAAAGGTCGCTCTGAACAAACTTCAAAATGAGTTAAAGAGTAAAAGTCCATCTTCCTCCAAAAAGTCGTCTAGAAGGGAGGAAGATGGCACTCCAAAAGCAAGGCAACCAATGCTATGGATGCTAGGAACCAACCGCATGGAAGATCTTCTAGGGTGCCACGGACGAACCTGTCTAGGGTCGTTGAGAAAATGCAGTTGGCTGGGGGCAGACTAAACATCCTCAAAGGGAAGATCCTGAGTCATCACGACGCTAAAGGGATGTAAGGGAATACATCCGGTACAAACAACGGGAGCGGGCGGCCTACTCGAACACGGTCTAAATCCCAATAATGTCGGATGAATTCTCTAACCAATCTCTCTCCAAACATACCAGCTCGGCAAGGACTAGCAGGAGTCAAGCTCATCATACTCAAACTCCTATTCCAGTTAAACCGTTTCAATTTCAGACACCCCAGAATTTCAATCCTATTCTGCCTCCTAACCCCCCTATCTTCGGATAGTATGGGCAATATGGCTAGCCGTTTGATCAGAAACCATATTAGGGAAAACTGGCCGCACAACCCCAGCCTATCAACTGGGAAATGCGCTTGTTTAATCTTGGTGACAAGTCGCCTCCGTTTTCTCAAGAACTTCTCAATTGTCCTCAACCAGCGAAGGTGAAGAGTTTACTTGTGGGCAGCTATGATGGTACGGGCAACCCAGAAGAACATATCACCTCGTACCAAAATCTGATGTATTTGCAAAGTGTGGATGATGCCACATGGTGTAGGTGCTTCCCGACCACCCTCAAGGGCATGGCGCAAGAATGGTTTAATAGTCTTCCGGTCGGGTGCATTAACTAATTCACCACTCTCGACCTATTGTTTGTTGGAACCTTCTCTTATAATATTCCCCCGAGGAAGACTGAAGTTTGGCGATCGTACGTTCAAAGGTTGAATAAAAAAAAGCCCAAATTCAGAACCTGCTGGATGAAATGGCCTCTTTTGAATTTCTCTAGGGGTAAGGCATAATGGCTTTAAGTTTGACTTGGTAAGGATAAAGGTTCGGACATGAACAAGCGTTCTGCGGGAAGTTGAAGCCTACAGTGAAGCAGCTGATTTCTGTTCACTTACAAAAGCTAAAGTACCACCTAAGGAGGCTAAGAAGAAGCAACCTTTTCAGCAAGACTCGGCCGGGAAAAAGAAAGAAGGAAGGAACAAAAGAACAAAAGAAAAGAAGTCTAGGTGGCCGACAACCAACAAACAAAAGCCAAGAAGGCCAAGACATACGAGCCCCAGTACGAGTTCAACAAGGATTGCTATTCAATCCCGATGGAAATTAAAGATGAATTTGAGTTTAAAAAGCCCCAACTACTGAGAGGTTCGGTCCAGTATCGCAACAAAAAGCAAGTACTGTCACTACCACAAGGATGTGGGACATGACACGAACGAGTGCATCAATTTGATGAGGTTGTTGATAAACTGGCCGAAAAGGGCATGTTGAATTCGTATGTCTTAAAGTCAAAGTTCACATACAGTCAGACAGACAACAAGTCTGAAAAGAAAAATCAAAATGACAAGAAAGATGATGGAAATAACACCAATTCTAGTTTAGTGGCTGTAATATTAGGCGGCTTTGCTGCAAAAGGCACTACCATGAAAGGAATCAAGCAAGACGCTTGAAGACTTCGCAAAGTGATGCATGCTGAAGGGGTGAAGGTTGAACCCTTCCCAAAAGTAACGGTCAGTGAGGCGGGCCAAGGTTAGGTCAAATTCCTCCACAATGACCCCATGGTATTTGTTATGAAAATAGCCAATTCGAAGGTCGGCCGAATATTAATAGATACGGGAAACTTGTCCGACATTATCAGTTTAGTTGCCTTGAAAAATTTGAAGTTTCCTGAGGATGCTCTCAAGGACATTTCTCACCCATTGGTTGGGTTTGGGGGTCCATCATACATCCAGTAGGACAAATCGATTTACACGTCCAAATCGGGCAAAAGGGGGAAGGAAGGGACATGGTTGTCCGCTTCCTAGTGGTCAAAGAGCTCACTGGCTACAAATGTCATACTCAACCACCCCACGCTAAATGAAACAAAGGTAGTAATCGTTCCTCATTTGATGTTGTTGAAGTTTGAGAGGTCGTTTGGGAAAATTGACTCAATTCAAGGAAGCCTGAAAATGACAAAGGAATATAATCATCTAGTAGTAAAAGCCAACAATATGCGGACGAGGAAACCTTTGTGATCCAAAAGTCGAAGAAGGGTCTCTCCAAACACACAAGATCAGCTAGAAGTGTAAGTCAAGCTTAAGAAGAGCACCTAAAATAAGAGAAAAGGGCCTCCAAATCTCAAGAAATCTACAAAACGACGCTGACCCCTAGACACGTGTCGGAACTTGATTGCGTCACCAATCAAATCGCGTCATTCTAGGGTAATAACCCTAAAAGAGCACAATTCCCAAACCCTATAAATACTCCAATCATTTATGATTGGATTGTGACATAAAAGTTAATAGAGCACTAAATAGCTCCAACTTCTCTCTACTTTCTCTCTCCAGTTTTACGACGTTTTCCGGTCTCTAACTTGATGATCCCCGATAAATCGAAGCTCTGTTTTTTGCAGGTGTCTGAGTCTTGTTGCTAGCAAAGCATAACTAGTATCCCAATGGATTCTATAAAAACCCCGAAACAGTTAGCAATGGTGCTGATAATTAGGGGTGAGCAAACCGGGTACCCAGTTAAAATTTTAGAACCCAGACCCGAAATTAGTTAGGATCAGGTCCTAAAATTCAGAACCGGAATTAGAATTGGTTCAACCGAGTCCTAAAATTTAGAACTTGGAATTGCAACCACCAGTTACCGGTTCCAGTTTCGGGTACCAACTTGTGTATATAATTGTTAAAATATGATATAAATTATAATACTTATTTTAGTCTATTTTCGTTTTTAGCGTTTAACACTTGTATTTATATATTCATTAAGTTGCTTTAACCTAGATGAATGGTTTGGTTACCCATGTGAACCCTTGGGAGCACCAACCCTACGTTAGGTATTAATAATTTTTTTATTAATTTACTAATTGGATACATATAACATAATTTTATTTTAAAAAACTTATTTAGTGTAACATATATTGGGTAACCGGGTACCCAAACCGGTTCTAGGTCAAAAAAAATGAGAAATGGAATTAGAGCCGGTTGTAACCAGTTCCTTAATTTATTACCCGGAATTTTTGGTCACTATATATATATATATATATATATATATATATATATATATATATATATATATATATATATATATATATATATATATATATTGACAATTCGGAGGCGGTACCTTCTTTTGTTATGTCCACAATTTGCTTACCGAAAACTATTACTGTAGACACCTAAAAATGTCTCCCCAAAACCAAACCCGATGATGAACAACCTTTCACCGCCATTATTGGTCGGGTTGAGTATTTAATCTTGGAGTGCTTAAATCCATATTTCCATTTCATAAACCAACCCAACTTCTAGCCCATTCCCCCAAACCATAACTTATTTTCCTCTTTTCATGCCTTTAAACCCAAAATAATTCATTTCGTATCCTTTAAAATCATTCATTTCGTGTCCTTTTTATAAAAACGTTTGATACAGTTTATTTTGGTCCATAATATGGGTCCAATGATTGAATATTTGGATGGGGCTTGAAAAGATCTTTCCAACGGTATATTATAAGCCCAAATCCGAGTTATAACGAATAAGTTATGGCCAAAATATTAAACTGAGCCCAAACCAAACCTAAGTCCACCTTACCTACGACCCAATGATCATGTGGAGGGTCCAAATTATTTGATCCAATTTCTAAACCAATTAGGATTAATTGGAAGCTTCTATAAGTTTCTAAAAGATCTTAATTATCCTTTTTGAAAAGATAAGATTAAAGAGTTTGAAATTGAATAAAACTCCTTTTTTTGAAAGTCCTATTTCTATCCGAATTGAAAGACGTTCAAAGATAGACAGATATTATTTTTGTGCCTCATATTTTTTATCCAAATTTTATACGGTTGGATAGCCCTTGAAATTATCTTTCCAATGATATTTTATAATATCAATTCCGAGCTATAACGGAAAAGATATGAATAAAATGTCAAACTCTATCCAAAACTGACATCGTCTCACTATTTCGGCAATATCTTTTATTCTATAAAATATTTTAATCTGATTCTAATTGGGTTAGAAAGTAGACTTCAAGATATTTCCAACAATATCTTATTCATCTCATTCCGATTTCTGGATCAAAAGATATGATAAAAACAAAAACCGCAAAAACTGCAATCTATCGAGTTTTATTCCGATTTAATTCGGATCTTATCTTAATTCTTCGACCCCTCTTTTTTCTCTATAAATAGAGGTCATATCACCCCTTTCTCAATCATCAAAAAGCTTGATGATCAAATCCTTCTCTCTTTCTCTCTTTGACACCAAAAATCATTCTTCTTCTTCTCTCTCTCATATTCTAAGCCTTAAACCTATATTCCTAATTACACCATTTTTCCCTTAAGCACTCCAAGGAGTCCATACAATACCCGAAGTTGTATACTTAAACCAAGGCGTGAAAGGTATAATTAACTGAGGGTTTGGACCAAATTAACTCTACTTTTATTTAGTTTAATTTAATTTTCATTTGCTTTATATTTTTTATTGAAGTTACTAACAGTTTATTCATGATGTAGCAATTTAAAGGAACGCGCGGAATGTGAGTAATTAATTAAATTAATTACTTTTATTTTATTTTATATTGCTAGTATCATGATTAGGTTATTATTATTATTTGATTTGACTAACAATTTATTGTTAAATTGCTTCCAATATTAATGGTAATTCTATTGTTATTATGATAACCATATTGCATGTTTAAAGGGGAATATGTAATTAAAAATCACGCCTAATAAGATAATTTGGACAACCGATTTAGGATCCTTTTTAATCTTGGTATTTAATCAAGTGATCACAATATTTTAGAATTATGTGTTGCATTAATATTCAACCAATTTAGCTTAATAATAGTTTGGAGCAAATTGAATCTTTGTTTGTATGCCTTTGAGATCGCATGAATCTTCTAGAACTCACTATAAGAATCGAGTAGAGGCCAATACGGGCGAATGTGACTCCATGACTCACTTCGTACCATCATCCCCGATCCTCATTTCGTGGTTCCGAAACATATGGAGTTAGTAATCTCATGGATTATGAATGGGGTGTAACCTTCACGGGTCAATCGTTGTTGCCTATCGTTGTCCCTTATCGTGGTTGCCTTTTATGATCCGTGAACGGTTTACAAGTTCCTTAAAAACTTGTTGGCGGCTCAATACTTTCCTTGTCCCTAATCGTATTATGTCAATTCCCACTTCCTATGAGTGCCAAGCATATTCAAACCATGCTTTTAACGTAGGCGCACTTCGAGCGACGCCTACAATTTGGCGACTCCACTGGGGAGGATTCTTGGTTATTTATCGATTTGAGTGATCGGTATTTAATTAAGATGAGTGGATGAGACTTGAAAGATTCTTGAATTGTATTCCTGCGATTTAATTGGCATTGTCACATATGCATATGATTTTTTTTAGGTTACCTATTTTTCCACAATAGTACGTGTTCTACGTATGTGGCTAGCCTGGGGGATTTATGCTCTATCAACCCGAAAACGCTCGTGGCAATAAGGGTTCATCCGAGTTTTTAAATCCACCCAAACCATGGAGTCGAGTTCGATTTCATCACGAACTCGCGGAGCCGCCCGTTGGCATACACCCTCAAGGGAGGCTGCCTTGCTAACGCGTCCAAACTCTTAACCATGGTACCCTTTGACACCCAAAAGCTTGACCATAGTCGAACATAGAACTTGACTTTAGGTTGCGAACTTCATTGCATCATGCGTGAAGATATGCTTATGTGTGCATTTTTTTTATTGACCTTTTTTTTAATTATGTTTTTTTTTCTCTTATCAAACCTTTTTTTTATTATTAGAGTCAAGCCATAGATTTTTTTTATTTTTTTTATTTTTGGGTCACCCGGATTTTTATTCCCGTATACTGCACAAGAGTCAACTTGTTTTGGTAATAGCCGGAGTTCTAGAAAGAGTTACGTGTTGTGGCACCTATGGATCTGTAGCCCCGGGTTTTATCTTTCATTTGGTGTTGGTTTCGTCTCAATCAAAATCACAGATAAAAATTTATAATCGATATACTACAGCCTGTCCGGTTTAGGTGTCTTTTTAGCGTCAACTTTCTTTTGTTTTATTTTTTAAAAAAAAAAATTTTATATCTTTTCGTGTCAAGTTAGTATTAGCCAAATCCTTTAATCCGTGTCAACTCATATAACATAGGATTATAGATTTTTAATTTTATTTTTTTTTTATTTTTTATATCCATGAGTCCTAACTCTTCTAGAATTCTAATCCTCTTCCTAGTTTCTTGTGATTTTTTGTGCTAACCTTAACATGTGTTTTTGGTCTTTGGTTGTGGTTGATATTATTTATGACTAACGATTGACAATGGACCGTATTCATCTAGTAAATAGCATAAACATTAAAATTGGACAAAATTAATCAAGTTAGTTTGTCTTTTAGTCTTCCGTGCTATTTGGTCATTGGGTCTTTTGTTTTTCACAACGTCCTCATGTCTAGCCATGCGATCATACCACGAGTCTTAATAAACTCACCTAATCACACATGTTGAGTCATTGCACACACTTTGTCTTCGAGTAATGCACTTTACTGTTTATGATCGTATATTAGGACCATGCATATGTCATTTTCCGTCGTAATAGGAATGAGTGGAGTATTTCCCATCAGATTTCAAAATTGTTTCATACACTCTTTCTTTCCAATCCAAGTATTGAGTGAATGCATTAAGTAAGTTCATCCTTACACAGTACTTGAATCTAAAATCACTAGGCAAGAGTTGGAAGAATAAGGGGAACGTCATTCCTTCCTTCTTTTCTTCCAATCAAAGCATCAGCAATAACAAACTTCTTATCCCTCTTGGCGGTAACAAGTGATTCATAAGCGACCACGAAGACGAAGTACAAGACAAGTTTCCATACAAGATTTCATGATTTTTTTCTTCTTTTGTTTCAACCCTCTCCCCTAATAAGTCTAGCATAGGTTCCCGTTATCCATGTGTACTGTCTATGTGTCATATTTCTTACCTTTTCCATCAATGAGCATTCCTTTCCTTTGCAATCTATCATCGAATTCATTCATAAAAAAAAAAAAAAAAAAAAAAAAAAAAAAAACAATTACCGAACTAAACACAAGGTACACCAATGACTTGAGGCATCTTTGCAACCCTGTCATTCCCTGTTAACCGTTCAATCACATTTCGTTTCTTCATCAACCATTTTAAGCCTCGTCTAACGTTTGGCCTTCATTTCTTCAACCCACATTCACTTAACCCTGGGATTGGAAGATGTGTAATTATATAACATTCAAAAAGCAAGTAAAAAAAAAGCAACAATAAAATAATAAAACAATGTCTAAAGGCAAGTGTTCCAATGTCTTTGATACGAACACGTCTCGAATTGCGTCTCTTATCGAGTCCTTGGTACCGTGCCTGAGAAACATGAATGCTAAGTGAGTGATGGACCGCATGATCTGAGATTGCCTACATTGATTAAAAAAAAATGAAAATAAACTTGCAAAATTCAAAATTTTCAAATTTACAATTACACATCTTGGGTATTGTCTCGGGTCTTGAGCCTTATACCCTTTTCTTCTTTAAACCGTCAACTTAACCATATTACAACCCTTGAAAGACCTCTTTGAGGTGTACATACACTTGTGCAAAGTTCGGTTAGAGCTACGTTCGGCCTGATTCCTAACAGATACGTAGGCAACCTCACATCGAGGTGCGGCCACATTCATATTCATATCCATGCATGATCGAGTCAAAGAATATCCAATGCTTACCCCTACCCATTTAGAGCTAGACTTGGGGGCTTGAACCCACATCATTTAGCCTACCTAGCCTAAAGAGTCATCATCTTTGACTCTTCTCACATCTCTTTCCATCGCCATAACCCTTGCAGCCAGCCTTAGTATCACATTCACACACTTCACTCACACATCCATATCCATATCATCCTTCTCTTTAGGAACCCTTTATCATGAAATCTTATTTCCCTACTGTGCATGTTTCATCATATTTAAAGACAACATTCATTAGAAGAAACATTGTATACTTTCTTAGCTTCCTGACCTGAGCAATATTCATTGTTTCATGCATCGCATAATGTGCTGAGTAATATTTCTATATCAATGATTTGTAATAATACAAAGCATATCGTTCTTAATGTTTTGGGTGTTTTTGTCCCTCGGGAAAGTTACAACACGAAGTCTGATCCGGCTGAGCTGTACCTGCAAAATAACGGAGACTCCGGGTGGTTGGAGCTCCGCCTCCGACGGTCAAGTTAGTAACTTGAAATGGAATAAAGAGAACGGAAATTTAGGTGGGTGTCTGCTCGGATTCCAAGCTCAGGTGTTTCTCTGATGTGAGAGAATGCAAGTGTAATAAATGGAAAAACGTGCCCTCAAAATGAGGGACATCTCCCTATTTATAGGGTCTTTGGGATTTGTGCCCCTGATTAGGTCACTGAACCCTAATCATTGGTGGGCCGCGCCGTTTTGCGGCTTTCTCGGGATTTGGGCCTGAAGGCCGCCTTTTTCCCTTAATTTCTAAAGTGACACGTGTCAAGCAGGGATTGGTCCACTTTGGGCCATCCTGAGGCTGACACGTGTCATCCTCTGATTGGACCACGTGGCAGGTAAAATTACCCTAAACATTTTCCCCTCACAGATGTGACGTGGCACGCCACGTGGCATCTGTGACACATGTCACGCTCCGGTTGGCGGTAATTTTACCATTTAAAGAGTAATCGTTCACCTTCTGAGTAAATTACGGAAATGCCCCCGTATTTACCCTCTATATATAGCCGTTTTACCCTCATAATTTTGTACGCTTACAAAAACTTTCTATAGAGAAAACTTTGAGAGAGCAGAAGTCATCCGTCTGAGTCAGGCGCAAGCAAGAGAGCTCGTTTTCCACCGACCCAGCCGGATCCGCCTAGTCAGATTTCATTTCAAAAGGTACCGTCTCTGCCTCTCTCAGCTCTTTTTCTTTTTTCACCGCTTGTATGTATTTCTTGCAATAAATGGATGCATCACCAACACACACGGCACAGCCTAGGTTAGAGTCCAGCCGGTCACCAGGGACGGCAGAGTCTAGGACTGGGAGTACCGTCTCGGGGTGTTGGGACTACCCTTTGCCTTGGATTCCGACTAGTTATGTGTCTGTGCAGGACACCATGGCTCGGACAATGAAGACGGCAACTGATCCAAATTACAAAAGCGAAGGCTCAGGCGGCCAAACGCCTGAGGGAGAAACGTCTGGTCAGGGAGACCAAACGACTCTGGAGAGATCCCCTTCGCGCGCCCCTTCAACTCCTGCTGATTCCTTCTTAGAGGAATGCGACCAAGGCGGCGACGAGGCCGTCTCTGCCCCCTTGGGTCAAAGTGAGGAGGAGACGGAAAGCGACAGCTCCGCCTCTACCTCCGAGAGCAGTGACGATCTACCCCCGCTTCCGGATAGCGAGGAGGAAGAAAGGAAAAAGTGGAACGAGAAGGATGATCCCTTCAACATCCACGTCTCCTCCAAAGACCGGATCCAAATGGAGGAAAACTTGAAGAATTTTACTAAGATGCACCCGCTAGGAGACGGGTATAGGATCCGGGTGCCGCCTGAGAATGGCACCGTCGCCTAAGAGGACGACCAAGAGAACGCCAACAGCTATTTTGGCTGTTATGAGGCGGCGTTCAAGGCTGGTCTCCGCTTTCCCCTTCACCAGGCGGTGAAGGAAATCTTGAGAGGCTACGGCCTCGGAGTCTGGCAACTTACCCCCAACTCTTGGACAAACATTCTGTGGTATGTTGCCGCCTGCGAGTTCCAGGGGCTTAACCCCGGCTGGGAGGCTTTTGCTAGTATGCACTATCTTAGCAGAAGCCCAGGCGGCTGGAGGGCGTGGTACACTCTAACCACACAGCCCCAATATATGATGACCTTGGACAAGGTCTCGAAATTCGATGGTTGGAAGCACAGGTTCTACCTGATGTCAGCTCCAACCAGACGGGAGAATTATGAATTACGTCTGTACAATAAGAAGCCCGACTTGCTGGGCCGGAAGTGCGCTCTTCCCCGGATCCCAGAGGAAGACTTTGACAAGATTATTGAGGCAGACTTTTTTGGCCTCACAGACGCGACCTTATCAACCGGGGAAACAATAAAAGTCCCCAAGAACTGGATCCCCAAGAGCGCATGGTTCAGGGACGAGTGTTTCCTAGCCGCCTGCGGACTAGGGCACATGTTTACCAAACGTATGCGCCTGAGTTTATATCCGACTGTAGTAGCTTTTTACTAGAATTGATTTATGATGTTGACCAATTTCCTTCTTTTTTGCAGAAGAGGCATTAAACATGTTGCAGTCGGAGAAAACTCCCAAGCGATCCTCTGCAGTCATCCGCAAAGAGCTTGCGGAGAAAGCTGCGGCTGAGGTCAAAGCCAAGGTAATAAACGCCTGACCCTTTCGAAAATTGATCTTTAGCAATTCTTTTTCCCCGGATGCTAACTTTAACTTGGTTATTTTCGCAGGGGGGAGAGGGTGGAAAGTCGTTTGAGAAACAACTCAAATGGGCTAGGGAGGAGACCCCCGCCGTTCTCAACAAAATCAAAAAATCTACCTCTGCGTCAACTCCTGGTGCCTCAGCCGGGCATCAGCAGACGCGGATAGCGGGGCGAGTCGAGAAGATAGGCGACAGCATGTGCCTTGATCTCGTCAACCCCTTAACCGCGACCGGGGGTTTCTCCACGCCTGCAAGCGGTTCCCGCTTGGCTGGCTCTGAAGGTAAGAACCCTTTTGAATCCCCGCTTGAGCTGGGGTGGCCTTTGCGGGTGAAATCCCACTCTCAAAAGACATCATCTTCAGACGGCCGGCAACAAATAGGTGCTGCCTTAGTTTCGCACTCATCACGTATTGATTGTGGTGCAGATCAATCTCCCCGCTGGCCAGACGTCCAGAAGCATGCCAAGGCCATGCTGGATGCCGTCCGGAAGAGGGATAAAGACAGTATCCCTGGGATAGAGACGTTCAATCTTGAACGCATTCTATCCCTTCTGGCTGAGGTAAGAAACTTGCCTTGCCAATTCAATTTTATTTTTTCCAAGTGTTTTATCCCGCCTGCAATACTTATACCGCCTGCTTTTTTGCAGGCCATGCTGCGGGTGGACGGGCTCAAACGTCCTTATTCCCGCAAACGGGAAGAGGTAAAAAGGGCCAAGAAGTCCGCCATAGACGCTGACAATATTGCTTTACACTCAACTATCGTAAATGAACTTGAAACTAAAGCAATCATTATGACAAAGGCGTCTAGAATCCAGCATCTGGAGTTAAATCCGGAGACGGCCAAACAGCGGGCGACTGATGCTGAGACGGCCCGGAAGGAGGCGGAGGAGGCCAAGAAGAAGGCTACTAAGAGTGCCAAAAAGGCTGATGAGGCGCTCAAGAAGGCCCAGACGGACCTTGGCAATCTTCAGGGTGCTTCTGAAGAGAACACCAACCTGAAGACCAAGGTTCAAAAACTGGAGAAGGAGGCTACTCAGGCTCAAAAGAACTTTGCAGCAACCCTGGAGGCGGAGCAAAACCGTCTTGTTGCTGAAAGTGATGCTGATAATGACGCCCGGATGAAGATCGCCTGGGCTGCCCTGTACCCGGACGCGGATTATGGCGTCTAGGCATTGGCTCACAGGTACACCGAGGACGTGGTGTAACTGAGAGAGAAGGGAGAGCCAGAGCCTGAGTCCTTCGACGCCTAGGTTAACGCCAACAATGTGCCCCTCGTGCCTGAGCTACCTGGTCCGGGTCAAGCGCAAGAGATTCCCTCAGACGGTGAGGAAGAGGACCAGGAAGAGCCGCCTGCAGGCCAGAAGTGACTTTTCAGCGGCAGTATGCCAATCTCTGTTTTTGTCTTTTTCTTTTATTCACCAGCAGTATGCCAAAACTTGTTTTTCTGGCCTGCGTGCCGAGTACATTTGTATTTACCGGCTAAGGAGCCGGGTTAATTAACAATTTCTCATTTCTCCCGGACGGGGTCCGGTTAACACTTTATTCCACCACAACCATTTGGTTGGGTGGACTTTATGAAATGCACCGACTGAGTCGGTTTTGATCATCTTGCGTTTGCGCTTGAATTTCAATTTTTTCTTCATTTTAATTTTTCATTTTTGCCTAACTTATCAAAAGCATGCGGCGACTTTTTGCCTAACTAATCAATAGTCTGGCTGTCCTTGCCCCTAGACGGCTGTGTGATTGGTTTCAAGTGGAGTTGGTTGATTGACTTGAAAACGTCTGATGCTGCAAAGAGCATGATATGTTTGTAAGTTAATCAATCACAGTAGTGATTGCCCCAAACCAAGTGCACAGCCGTACACCAACAGGCGCTCCAATCACTACCCAGACGGCGTTTGTCCGTCTTGGTAGAGATTTCGTAGCCTTTGAACAACTCTTTTGCCCCAATTGGGGTGGGAAGTGCAATTTTTTGAATAAATGACCTAAGTGAGAACTTTAGCCGGTGACCGACTGATGCCTTTGGGCATCCGGTATCTGGTAACTTTATCGTTCTTCTTAGGTCATTTTGGTCAGACGGCTATGAGTTGACCAATTTGGTCGTTCAATTTTTGCCGTCTGCATGGGTACGTAGAACCAACAATTAGTCTGTTCTCTGCGACGATTGCACCCGGAGGGGTGTCGCCGGACGCCTTTGTCCATGGTGGGACAGGCATTTTATAAAATGAGCAACCATACGGCCATTTTAGCCTCTGGTCTTGTTTGAGACCGGTTGTATAGCCACTAAACGTTTTTTGTGCTTAGTTTTTAGTCGGAGTATTGAATTTACACTAAGTATCGAACTTAGTTGTTTAAAAAAACGAGTCTGTCTGGGTATTACCCAGACGGACAGGCAATTATTTAATCTTACCAGGTATCAAACTTGGTTAGGTAAATGAAAAATCCGTCTGAGTATTACCCAGGCGGATAATCAAACTTAGTTAAATGAACAAAGTATCAAACTTAAATAAACAAGAGATCAAAAATATCCGAGTATTACCCAGGCGGTCAAACAAATGTAACCTTTACTAAGTATCGAACTTAGTTAGGTAAATGAAAAATCCGTCTGGGTATTACCCGGATGGGTAATCAAACAATAACTCAATTTTGCAAACAAAGTCTGAATCTTCATTAATTGACTCACTGTTTACAAAAATTTTACATTCTCAGAAGTAGTACTTTTTTAGATTGTCTACATTCCAAGTTCTAGGCAGGCGCCTGCCGTCTGGAGTTTCCAGACGGTAGGTGTTTCGGGGGTTTTTGTCCCTTGGGAGAGTTACAACACTGAGATTGGATTCAGCAAAGGACGCCTGTACCTGCAAAGCAAACGGACCGCCGGATGGTCGGTGGTCCGCCTCAGAAGATTAAGTTAGTAAGCGTTCGGTAATAAAACGTGCGGAAGTAAAGTTTATCTGCTCGGATTCCAAGCTCAGGTAAAGTGTTGTGTGTTCCTTGAAAAAGACAGCTCTATGATAAGTGACGTGTTGTCTCGTATTGCGTGTATATTCTCCGTTCTGTCATAAATGTAAGAATGTCCCTATTTATAGGGTCCTTTTGAAAAGTGTGCCCCTCCTAGGATCTGGTGACCTAGGAGGTAGGTCACGCCGTTTTGCGGCGCCTCGGGATTTGGGCCTTTGAAGGCCGCCATCCCAGGGGCAATGCCTGAGTGACACGTGTCACTGAGCCCAAAAGGTTTTTGGGCACCTTTTGGGTGACACGTGTCGCCATCTGGATGGTCCATGCTGGATCATCAGTCTGCGTAGGACAGAGGAGTGTCCGCCCTCCACGTGTCATCATTCCATAGGTCCAAATGGCACCTCTTTGGAGGACACGTGGCGCTTTCTGATTGGGCCACCTGGCCGGGTAAAAAATACCCAAATCATTTGCCCCTCACAGGGGTCACGTGCATTGCACGTGACACCTGTGACAGGTGTCAGTATCTGAATGGTCAGATTCAAAAAGTTACTGTTTGGAGGGAAAATTTTTAGGGTTTTACCCCCTATAAATAGTGAGGTTTGACCCCCCCCCCCCTTGGATTCACACCTTTGCGAATCTTTGGAGAATCTTGGACTTTTTGACTTAAAGAATCTCAAAATTCCCTAAGCGTTTTCACTTTTCAAGCATCCGACACTCGGCCAACTGTCCGACCGTTCTTCAGTCAACCAAGCGTCTTTCACCCTTCTTCTAAAGGTAACGCCTGTTTTTTTTCTTTTACTCTTCATTTTTTCTTTGTTTTCGAAAAAATGGTTACCCAATCGCATGCGGCACGGCATAGGATAGTGATCAGCCGGTCACCGGGGACGGCTGAATCTAGAACTAGCAGTGCCGAATGCTTGGCCAAGGACCCTGCTTTGCGAACTTCTCCGAATCCGATCGTTTCCGTGTCTGTGCAGGACACTATGGCCAGAACCAAAAGAACAGCAAGACAATGTAGCTCCGATGGGATTTTCTACCATTCGGATGGGTCGACTATTTATTCAGACGGCTCAATAAGGGTGCCTCGAAGTGAGCTGTCGGAACATCCTGACATCCCTTATTATCTTCCTCCAACCCCCACCTATTACCATTCGCCCACATCTAGTGGAACTCCCAGTGATGGAATCCTGGGGGAGGCGGATGAAGAATATCAACTCGGGCCTTCTGGATAGGCGCCGGAAGAGAGTCTGGGGGAGGACCCCGCTGGCACCAGTCGGCGGTCCCCTAGCTCTGATGAGAGCTCTGATGACGAGTCAGCCTCGTCATCTTCTTCAGAGAACGCCTCCATAACTTCAGAGGAGGCAAGAACGAAAATAGATTCTGCCAGGGAGTCCCTGGCAGTGGATAAGGGGGAAAGCTGGGCCGAGCCGAGCGCTTCCAGACGCTTGGAGAGAGCCCCCTACTATCATCATGTTCCGCCCAGCAGGCGGAGCTCCATGGCATCCGACCTTGCCAATTTTAGGCGCAAGGTCGTTCTAGGCTATGGCTATACTTTGTCGGTCCCTAACGAGGGCGACACCATTACCTGGCCGAGCCTGGCCAGCTATCAGGACAGAGCATTCGGCTGCTATGAAGCGGCCTTCCAAGCTGGCCTCCGCTTCCCTCTCCATCCGGCCTTGGAGAGGATCTTGGATGGATACCAACTGGGTATCTGGCAACTTGTACCCAACTCCTGGATTAATATTCTGGGGTACGTTGCCGCCTGTGAGATGCTGCAGATGGAGGCGAGCTTTGAAGCGTTCGCCCACATGCACTATCTGAGCAGGGTGCCTGCTAGGGGCGGTGAGGGCTGGTACACCTTGACCACTTGCAAGGGGTACATGATGGCTGTTGGCAAAGAGAACAAGTGGAAAGACTGGAGGACTAAGTTTTACATAGTCAAGTCTGCCGACAGCCGCCTGAACCAAAAGTATAACAGGTGGAATAAGAATCCGCCTCTCCTAGCAGGCAGGAGTGCATTGCCGCCTCTTCCTAGGCGGGCAAGGAGGAGATCATGGACCAGGGGTTGTTTACCATGTCCGTGTGGACGAATGATGAGAGGGACAAGGAGGTCACCCCCCAATGCTATCTCCCCTTGTACAAATGGTTTGAAGAGGGAACGTTCTTAGCCGCTTGTGGGCTAAGCTCTGAAATGCCGAGAGGTAGTCGGCCGTCTGTTTTATATGCAATTTCATTTTGCTTTTCAATACTTGTTTGGTGGTGCTAACACTTGTTCATTTTTGCAGACAAGGAAATGGAGAAGCTCTCGGCCACAAGGAATCCGGCTGTATCTGCTGCTCGATACAGATCGAATGTCCTAAACAGGGCAGAGGCAACCACCCACACCAAAGTGGATGAGCAGAAAACTGGCGGCACCCCAAGGTGGGAAACTGTTATACTTATCATTTTCGACCAATGTTAAATTTGTCCGAATGATTTCTAACTTGTTTTATCTTGTGTCGATGTAGGGTGCCCCTACCAAATCTCCCTCAAAACCATCCGACCCTAAAATCCAAAAGACAAGGGCGGGTGATGTGAGCGCATCCGGCAAGGGCGGCCGGAAGCACATTGCTCACAAGCCCAAGAAAGGCCCAGACGCCTCTTCTCTCAAAACTGATAGGGGGATCAGCAAACCGGATGTCCAGAGGACATCGAAGGGTGGCTTCAAGCAACCCACCTCTGCTGTCGGCTCAGCAGGAGAGAGGAGGAGTCTGGGGAAAGGGGAGGAACCACAGGACGACGGTAAAAACCATTCGCCTTTTTTGTTTTTCCATTTAGATATACTTGTGTTATTTTTCTAACTCTCTTTCCTTCTCAGTCCCTGTGTAGAGGCCGACTGTAATCCAGATGGCCAAGTCCATGCTGAGGGCGGTTGATCCTGACGACAAGGCGTCTGTCAGAGGAGTCGGCACCCTGGACTTGGATGGCATCTTGGGGAACCTCTGCGAGGTGTGAGTCTTAACTTAAGCAATTCTTCTCTTTTTTTTTTTTTTTTTTTTTGCTCAAGTCTTTATCCGCCTGGTTTTAACCATTCGGCTCTTTTTGCAGGCCATGCTGCGCGTCCAAGGGCTCAGGCAACCTCTCAAGGAGAAGTCCAAAGAGGTAACAGCCGCTAAAGCTCGGGCCGAGTCCGCCTTGGATCGAGCTCAATTTGATATTGCTCAAAATGAGTTTCTGACGCTTAATATGATGTATTCGCAGGCGGAAGGCAATCTGCAGCTGAAGAAGGACCTGGACTCGGCCTGCCTGCATATCACTTCCCTTAAGAAAGAAATCACAAGTCTTAAGGAGAAGCTCGAGCCTCTTCAGGATGCCAAGGAAGAGGCCGAGAGAGCCAAGCAGAGGGTGGGCCGCCTGGAGCAGCGCCTCAGCAACCAGGAGCATCAGTTGAAGACCAAGTTTGAGTCCGTGGCTGAACAAGAGAGAGAGGCTCTTGTTAAGCAAATGATGAGCGACTATGATGCCATCATGCGGGACACTTGGGCGGCTGTGCAGCCGGACTCGGACTATCAGACTTGGAAATCCAAGTTTGATGAAGCTAGCAAAGCATTCGAGGCTCGCCTTCTTGAAGAGGCTGAGAATGCAGCTAAGGATGCTGCTGAGGCCGAGGAAAGCTCTGGGTCCAACTCTTCTGGGGAGTCGTCCTCTGGTAGAGAGGAGGAAGATCAGGTGGAGGGACGAGAGAGAAATGATGAAGAGCAGCCGAAGGACAACAGGCCGGCTGCCAATGAAGAGGCTCTCCCCTGATCACTTAAGCTTTTTATTTTTTTCTGCGGCCGAATGGCCATGTACTTGCTTTTCCGGCCTGCGTGCCGAGTATTGGTGTATCTTTACCGACCAAGGGGTCTGATGGCGATTGGTCTTTTTAATTTAAATCATTCGGCCATTTGGCTGAAGTTATTCATATTAATGTCCTTTGCATTTTTGAATTTTTCATTGCATGTTTTTGGCTAAGTATTATAACCTGTATACCATGCGAATGTTCTTGCCCCTGGACGGATGTCGAGTGGTTTCGATTTATTGGATTGATTGACTTAGAAATTATTGATACTTAGAAGAGTATTCATGGTTTCTAAGTCAATCAATCACTATGGTGATTGCCCCAAACCACTCGGCAGACGTCCATCCTGAATTGGCAACTATAAAGTTTTCATTCGGCCATTGGCTCAAACAAAACTCAAATTTCCAACTTAGCAAATTTTGCTAGGGGAAAACTTCCGCCTGTTTTGCCCCGTAAGCTGAAAACAGGCGCATCCGGCCATAGGCCTCTTTGAGATAAGATAAGTTTATAACTTAGCAAATGGTCTTTAAAAAGAATTGTCCACCTGCCTTGCCCCAAAAGCAAAGAACAGGCGTCATCCGGTCTAAAGCCTCATTAGGTGCTTAAGTAGTTAACTTGTATATTAACAAGAATGTTCCGCCTGCTCTGCCCCTAGGCAAAAACAGGCGCATCCAGCTTAATGCCTCTTTAGCCTCTACTTGTGAAACAGTGACCATTTTCGAGCTGTGCTAGAACAGTTAGAAAATTCAGGCCTTTTAGATTTCACTTTCGATTAAAACAAATGACTGCGAATGCTGCCTTAGCATTCGGTAGGGCCGCTTGTTATATTTGTAGAGCAATGTGCCACCCAAATGGGAGATGCTTCTCCTCAACGAATTCTCCCGAATGGACGTCGCCGGTTACCTGACTCATGTTGGAGCAGGCGATCATACTCATGTTGGAGCAGACTGTGACCATTCGGTCTCTTTTTGTTTATTAATATCCGGCCCTGAGCCTCATCATGATTTTATCTGGCCTTAGGCCTCTTAAATGGTTGGGTAAATATTCGTTAAGTGTCGATATTTACTTAATGAATTTCGTAGGAGCGACTGTTCTGAAGCAATCGGCTCCTTCAGAAGGATTGGGGCGTCTGCTGTTGGGACAGACGCTTTCCAAACGCATTGGTCGTCTGTACTTTGTACAGGTGACACTAAGAAACTTAAATAAAAAGACAAGTTGGGAAATGAAGGCATATTCTCATTAACAAAACTTGAGATAACAAAATTGAAGTCTTTACATTCGTACTTAGAAGTAGTACTTTTTCAAGTTGTCTACATTCCAAGTTCTAGGCAGCCGCCTGCCGTCTGGGTCTTCCAGGCGGTAGGTGCCGTCTCTTACTTCCTCATAGATTCGGTAGGGGCCTTCCCAATTTGGGGTTAGCTTTCCCTGTTCATTCGCCCTACCGACTGCCTCCATTTTCCGTAGCACAAAGTCCCCCACTTTGAGAGGACGCTTGTGTACTCTTTTGTTGTAAGCCCGAGTCATTCTCAGACGGTATATCTCATGACGCAAGGCAGCATTGCCCCTACGCTCTGGAAGTGAGTCCAATGCTAGGCGCATGGCCTCCGAGTTCGCCTCTTCATCATATAGCATGATTCGAAGAGTCGGCTCATAGTGCTCAATGGGCAGAACAGCTTCTGCTCCATACACCATAAGGAATGGGGTTTCTCCAGTTGCCCCTTTAGCAGTCGTTCTGATGGACCAGAGGACGTGTGGTAATTCATCCGCCCAAAGGCCACCAGCCCGTTCAATTTTCTTCTTAATCCCGTCTGAGATTAACTTGTTGAAGGCTTCGACCTGGCCGTTTGCTTGAGGCCGGCCGACTGATGCAAAGAAACTTGAGACCTCCTGGTCTCCCAGCCAAGTCTTGAGTTGAGGCGTCTCAAATTGAGGACCATTGTCAAAAACCATAGACATGGGCACCCCAAAACGAGTGATTATGTTCCTCCAGATGAAGGAGATGACATCTTTTATCTTGATGTTTTTTACTGCCTCCGCCTCTACCCACTTGGTAAAGTAATCCACAACCACCAGTATATAGCGCTTGCCGCCTGGTGCAGCTGTATATGGCCCCAGAATGTCCATGCCCCATTTGGCAAAAGGTATTGGGCTGTGGATGGCCGTCAGGTCTGTAGTAGGACGATGGATGAGCTTGCCAAATTTTTGGCACTTGTCACATTTTTTTACCATTTCCATTGCATCCGACTCTAGAGTTGGCCAGAAGTAAAGCCGTCTGGCCTTGGCAGCGAGGGATCTGCCGCCTATATGGGAGGCGCAGAATCCCGAATGCAACTCTTCGAGGACTTCCTTACCCTTCTCAGGGGTAACACACTTCAACAGGGGTTTCAAAAAACAAACCCTGAAGAGTATTCCTTGTCGCAACTCGAAGTTAGCCGCTCGTTTTTTCAGAACAGCCGCCTCCTGTGGTGAGTCAGGGAGCGTGCCGTCTGCAAGATAGGCCCGGATGTTGTCCATCCAGGTTGAGCTTCGGTCAAGAATTCCAATGGGGTCTTCCTCAGATATACTTCTTCTTTCCATGACCTCCTAGAAAACTGACCGAGGCGCTTCACAGGAGGCGGATGATGCCAGCTTGGACAGAGCATATGCCTGGTTGTTTGAAGACCTGGGCACTTGACTTAGATTGAATTCTTCAAGTGTCCCAACTTCATCCTTGACCGCCTGCAAGTATTTAATCATGGCCGGATGAGTGGCCTCGTACGTCCCATTGACTTGGAGTACGACCAGTTGTGAATCCGAGCAGGCGTCAATTTTCTTTGCCCCTGCTGCCTTACAATACCGAATGCCAGCAAGCAGGGCTTCATACTCGGCCTCATTGTTAGAGACATGGAACTTGAACCGTAGTGCATACTCGTATTTGTCTCCTTCAGGAGACTGACAGATAATTCCTGCACCACAGCCGTTCGTAGTGGAGCTCCCGTCCACATACACTTTCCAAACCTGACTAGAATCATCCGGAGCAACCAGCCTTGTCATTTCCACAATAAAGTCGGCGAATGCTTGCCCCTTTATTGCTTTCCTTGGTTCGTAAGTGATTTCCAATCCTTGCATTTCAATCGCCCATTTGAGCATTCGTCCAGAAGACTCCAAGGTGGTGAGTGGCCGCTTAATCGGTTGGTCAGTGTAGACTTCTACCGCATGCGCCAAGAAGTAGGGTTTTAGCTTCTTGATGGCCATGTAAAGGGCAAGGCCGAATTTCTCAACCATGGGGTACCGAAGCTCCGCGTTTCTCATAACATGGCTAATGAAATACACCGGGAGCTGGATGCCGTCTCTTTCAGCTAAGAGAACGGCACTGAGGGCGTGATCAGAGACGGCTAAGTACATGAAGAGCTTCTCTTTGGGCAAAGGGCTGACAAGCCTCGGCAAAGAGTGCAGATGAGTTTTCAGCTTTTGAAAGGCCGCCTCTGCATCATCCCTCCATTCAAAGTTTGCCTTCTTTTTGATTGCCTGGAAAAAGTAGAGGCACTTGTCGCCTGACCGACTGAGGAATCTCCCCAAGGCCGCCAGACAACCTGTTAGTTTTTGCACTTCCTTCACAGTACGGGGCGACTGCATGTCGATTACCGCCTGTATTTTCTCAGGGTTGGCCTCTATTCCCCTTTGGTCAATCAAAAATCCGAGAAACTTCCCAAACTCAACACCAAAGACACACTTTTTTGGGTTAAGCATGACCTTGTGCCGCCTGAGTGTGGCGAATGTTTCTCGGAGATCAGCAAGATGATCCGCCTGTTGTTTTGATTTGACTATCATGTCATCAATGTACGCCTCTACATTCCTTCCGATTTGATTAATGAAGACCGTATTAATCATTTGTTGGAAAGTAGCAGGCGCATTCTTCAAACCAAACGGCATCACCGTATAACAGAACAACCCCTGATCAGTGACGAATGCCGTCTTTTCTTGATCTTTTTTCCACAAGGGGATCTGATGGAAACCTGAATAGGCGTCCATAAAACTCATCAAGGCATGTCCGGCTGTTGAGTCGACCAGACTGTCGATCTTAGGCAATGGATAGCTATCCTTTGGACATGCCTTGTTGAGGTCTGTGTAGTCAACACGCATCCGCCAAGTTCCATTCGGCTTTTTTACTAACACAACGTTAGCTACCCACTCAGGGAAATTGCACGGCCGAATTAACTTGGCATCTAACAGCTTTTTTACTTCGGCAGCTGCCGCCTGACTTCTTTCTTCGCCGTGGTTTCTTTTCTTTTGCCGGATAGGCTTCTTTTTAGGATCCACGGCGAGTTTGTGGACAGCGAGATCCGGGCTGATGCCTGGCATCTCCTCCACTTCAAAGGCAAAGATGTCTTTGAATTCTTTGAGTAGCTGGTGAAGGCTTTCACCCAGCTTTGCAAATGCAACCGTCCCCACCTTAACAGTCCGTTCTGGACGGCTGTCGTCCAGAGGGATATCAATGTGCTCACCAGCAGGCTGGGGACGGAGATCATCCGACCGTTCCCCGGTCAGTGATTGCTATTGTTTTTCTTTTTTCACCACCACCAGCTGATCAGTATTTCTTTTCTTTCCAGCTGGTGGGGCCGTCTGTTCTTCCTCGACATCGTCGAGGTCGATTGTTTGCTTGCCTCGACCGGATGCTACGGTCGTGGGCTTGACGTCCGAGAGGTAACACTCTCGAGCCGTCTTTTGGTCCCCATTAAGGGAGCCGACTGTGCCATCATCCTTCTCATACTTGAGTAGCATCAGAGCAGGGATGATGACGGCCTGACACTCGTTAAGAGTGGGACGACCAAAGATGAGGTTGTAAGCTGTGAGCTCTTCAACCACTAGGAAAAGGATGGTCATGTGTCGATCGTCTCCCCTGCTTCCCAGGCGGACAACTAGGTCAATTCGTCCGACTGGGTGCACAAGTCCTCCCCCAAACCCAACAAGGGTGTGGGAGACCTCCATCATGCTATCTGGTTTGTACTTGAGATTGGATAAGTATTTGAGGCTGATGAGGTCAGAGGAGCTTCCTGTGTGAATCAGAATTCGGCCAACCAACTGGTTGGCGACTTTGCACTCAATGACAACAGGGTCATCATGCGGCCGACGGACTTTGCCTCTGTCCTGCTCGGTGATGACAACTTTGGGGAAGGTGGATGTGTCTGTCGCATCCCCTTCCTCAACAGAGTTGACCATCTTTCTCAGATGGTCCTTGGTGCCCTGAATGGTCGGGCCACCACCGGAAAATCCGCCTGCTATGGTGTATACCGGTTCTTCATCAGTTTCGGCACTCACAGCAGGCTGGGGAGTCTTTTTCTTGGACTGCCCCGGATTTTCCTTTGAAGTCACCTTGGACTTCACATAGGACTTCAGCTGTCCTTTGTCGGCCAGACGGTCGAGCTCCCGCTTGAGACTAAAGCAGTCGTTCGTGTCATGGCCAACATCCTCATGGAAATGGCAATGCTTGTTTTTGTTCCGATTTTCGGCGGAACCTTTCATAGGAGTCGGCTTTTCAAGAGTCAGCCGATCCTTAATTTTCAAGAGGATGGAGCAGTAGTCCTTGTGGAATTCGTACCTTGGGACGTACGGTTTCCACTCCTTTTTCTTCTTCTGGGCCGGCTGATCAGAGTTATAAATGGCCCAGACTTGCTTTTTCTTTTTGCTCTCTTCTGGCTTAGGAGCCGGCTGAGCAGGCCGACTCTCTTTCTGCCGGTCGGACTTCTTATGGTACGACTGCTTATTGGAGGAGCAGAGTTCGGTCGCCTGTATATAGGCTTCCGCCTCTCGCAAGGCTCCTTGCAGAGTAAAAATTTGTTTGCGGACGAGTTCGTACTTAAAAGTAGACCCGTCCTTCAGACCCTTAAAGAAGTCTGTGAAAGCGACCTCATCAGACAGCCTATGAATCTGGATTCGGACCAGATTAAACCGCCTAACGTAGGAACGCAAGCCTTCTCTATCTCCCTGCTGTACATTGCCCAAGTCAAGACTTGTCTTTTTGGCAGGGATGTTCATAGAGAAGTTTGAAGCAAACAAGAACGCAAGTGTCTTGAAGTTATTTATGCAACCAGCCGGCAGATTGCCAAACCACTGCTGGGCTATGCCCTTCAGGGTGGCTGGAAAGCAACGACACCATGCGGCATCATCCAACCCCTGTAAATACATGAGGTGGGTGTATGCTAGCAGGTGGTCTTCTGGGTTGGAGGTCCCGTCATAGGCTCCAACCAGAACGTTTTTAACTTTAGCCGGCTGTACGGCTTCAGTTATTTCCCTGGAGAAAGCAGAGGGTTGATCTCCAAGGTGTTGAAGCCTAAGCTGCCAGTCCATCGGCTGATAGCCGTATGCCGCCTGTCCTCCAAAGAGGGCAGGTTGCATGTAAGGTAAAACTGGCGCCTGGTACAATGGTTGTGCCATGTACTGGGCCGACTAAATCATATGAGGGCCAGATTGAACCCGTTGGCTGCTTGCTGGAGTCTCATGTACAGACTGGGAACACCTCACAGAGGTATTCCGAATGCTATCATGATAAGTTGACGTTGAAGCCGACTCTGATAGCTGAGTTCTCCTCTCCTCAATGTATTGCCGAGCGTCAGAGAACGTTTTCTTGCTACCATCCGGCTGTATGTGCCGAATGGGTTTTCTTGCGCCCGTTTCTGGGAAACGGAGCCGAGTAAGGTCAAATTGGGGTTGGGCCTTCTCCTTAGGGGCAGGATGAGGAGTTGGCTGACGGTCCCTGACCGACTTCTGTTTGCCAGCTTGGGTTGGCTTCTTGGCCGACTGATCCTTTCTAGGAGCAGGCGACTTCTTTGAGGCGAGTTGTTTGATTTCACCCCTGAGGCTGCTCAGGAGTGTCATTAGTTCATCTCGAGTGACGGGAGTCAATCCTGTCGCCTGGGAAGGATCAACTGGCCGCCCCGAGGGCTTCTTTGGCTGACCAGCAGTTTTGCTTGGGCCTGCCTGGTCATGGTGGCGCTCCCGCCTCTCCTTACTGCGGATGCGTTTAGAGATGAGGGATCCATTTGGATCCACATAGGTTTCAACGTCAGCGTCGTCACCTGAGTCATGGTCTGTTTGGACCACTATACCATTTGGAGGCCGAATGGCCTCTGGATTTGGTACAGGTTCTTGTGAAGCCATTTCAGAGGTACTCTCCCCACAGACGGCGCCAAATGTTTCGGGGGTTTTTGTCCCTTGGGAGAGTTACAACACTGAGACTGGATTCAGCAAAGGACGCCTGTACCTGCAAAGCAAACGGACCGCCGGATGGTTGGTGGTCCGCCTCCGAAGATTAAGTTAGTGAGCATTCGGTAATAAAACGTGCGGAAGTAAAGTTTATCTGCTCGGATTCCAAGCTCAGGTAAAGTGCTGTGTGTTCCTTGAAAACGACAGCTCTATGATAAGTGACGTGTTGTCTCGTATTGCGTGTATATTCTCCGTTCTGTCATAAATGTAAGAATGTCCCTATTTATAGGGTCCTTTTGAAAAGTGTGCCCCTCCTAGGATCTGGTGACCTAGGAGATAGGTCACGCCGTTTTGCGGCGCCTCGGGATTTGGGCCTTTGAAGGCCGCCATCCCAGGGGCAATGCCTGAGTGACACGTGTCACTGAGCCCAAAAGGTTTTTGGGCACCTTTTGGGTGACACGTGTCGCCATCTGGATGGTCCATGCTGGATCATCAGTCTGCGTAGGACAGAGGAGTGTCCGCCCTCCACGTGTCATCATTCCATAGGTCCAAATGGCACCTCTTTGGAGGACACGTGGCGCTTTCTGATTGGGCCACCTGGCCAGGTAAAAAATACCCAAATCAGTAGGTGCCGTCTCTCACTTCCTCATAGATCCGGTAGGGGCCTTCCCAATTTGGGGTTAGCTTTCCCAACTCATTTGCCCTACCGGTTGCCTCCATTTTTCGTAGCACTAAGTCGTCAACTTTCAAGGGACGCTTGTGTACTTTTTTGTTGTAGGCTCTAGTCATTCTCAGACGGTAAATCTCATGACGCAAGGCGGCATTGCCCTTGCGTTCTGGGAGTGAATCTAATGCCAGGCGCATTGCTTCCCAGTTTGCCTCTTCATCATATAGCATGACTCTTAGAGTTGGCTCGTAATGTTTGATGGGCAAGACGGCTTCAGCACCGTAAACCATGAGAAATGGGGTTTCACCGGTTGCCCCTTTTGCTGTTGTCCGGATGGCACATAGGACATGGATTAGTCCTTCTGCCCATAAGCCACCGGCTCTTTCTATTTTCTTTTTAATGCCGTCTGAGATGAGTTTATTGAAGGCTTCAACTTGGCCGTTTGCTTGGGGCCGGCCAACAGATGCAAAATAGCTTGAGATCCCCTGATCTCCCAACCAAGTTTTTAGCTGAGGCGTCTCAAACTGAGGACCATTATCAAACACCATAGACATAGGTACCCCATACCGGGTGATAATGTTCTTCCAAATGAAGGAAATTACGTTTGAGGTCTTGATGTTTTTAACCGCCTCAGCCTCCACCCACTTGGTGAAATAATCCACAGCCACCAAGATGTAGCGCTTTCCACCTGGAGCAGGCGTGTAAGGACCTAGAATGTCCATGCCCCATTTTGCAAACGGGATTGGGCTGTGGATGGCCGTCAGATCAGTAGCCGAACGGTGAATGAGTTTGCCAAATTTCTGGCACTTGTCACATTTCTTCACCAACTCCTTGGCGTCTGCCTCAAGAGTGGGCCAAAAATAATGTCGTCTGGCTCTGACGGCTATGGACTTGTCGCCTATGTGGGAGGCGCAGAATCCCGCATGCAGGTCTTCGAGGACTTCCTTCCCCTTTTCAGGGGTGACACACTTCAACAGAGGTTTAAGAAAACCCGCCTTGAAGAGTTCTCCATTTTTCAACTCGAATCTTGCAGCTCGCTTTTTCAGGACGGCTGCTTCCTGTGGCGAATCAGTAAGTGTACCGTCTGAGAGGTAGGCCCGGATGCCATCCATCTAGGTAGAGCTTCGGTCCAGAATTCCAATGGGATCCTCATAGATGCTTCTCTTTTCAAGAACTTCCCAAAAGACTGACCGAGGCGCATCATGGCAGACGGAAGATGCCAGCTTTGACAATGCATCCGCCTGGTTGTTTTCCGACCTAGGCACTTGACTCAGCCAGAATTCCTCAAGTGCCTTGGTCTCTTCTTTGACTGCCTGAAGATATTTAATCATAGCCGGATGAGTAGCCTCGTAGCTTCCCTCATACTTAATAACAACCAATTGAGAATCAGAGTAGGCGTCAATTTTCATGGACCCTGCCGCCTTACACATGCGAATGCCGGCTAGCAGAGCTTCATATTCCGCCTCATTGTTAGAGGCTTGAAATTTGAAGCGTATTGCATACTCAAATCTGTCCCCTTTAGGAGACTCGTAAATTACGCCTGCACCACAGCCGTTCTTAGTAGAGCTCCCGTCTACATACACTTTTCAAACCTGATTAAGATTATCCGGAGCCACCGGACGGGTCATTTCACCAATGAAGTCGACAAATGCCTGGCCTTTCACTGCCTTTCTTGGTTCGTAAGTGATTTCAAGACTTTGCATTTCAATAGCCCATTTCAACATTCTCCCGGATGAGTCCAAGGTAGACATTGGCCGCTTGAGTGGCTGGTCGGTGTAAATCACCACCGGGTGTGCCAGAAAGTAGGGCTTCAATTTTTGAAAGCCATATACAGAGCAAGGCCAAATTTTTCTACCATGGAATACCGGAGTTCAGCATTTTTAAGAACATGGCTAATGAAGTAAACCGGGAGCTGCACGCCGTCTCGCTCAGCAAGGAGAACGGCACTGAGGGCATGATCTGAGACGGCTAAGTACATGTACAACGTCTCCCTAGGTAAAGGACTGACCAACCTAGGTAGAGAATGTAAATGCTCTTTCAACCTCTGTAATGCCGCCTCAGCATCCTCCCCCCATTCAAATCTGGTCTTCTTCCTGATTGATTGGAAGAAGTAGAGGCACTTGTCGCCTGACCGACTAAGGAATCTCCCCAAGGCAGCCAGACAGCCGGTGAGCCTCTGCACTTCCTTGACAGAACGGGGTGACTTCATGTCTATCACCGCCTGTATCTTTTCAGGGTTAGCCTCTATCCCCCTTTGATCAATCAGGAATCCGAGAAACTTCCCAAACTCAACACCAAAGACGTATTTCTTCTGAGGGTGGTGAATGTTTCTCGGAGATCAGCAAGGTGATCCGTCTGTAGCTTGGATTTGACTATCATGTCATCAATGTACGCCTCCACATTTCTCCCAATCTGATTAATGAAGACCGTATTAATCATCCGTTGGAAAGTGGCAGGCGCATTTTTCAAGCCAAACGGCATCACAGTATAACAGAATAACCCCTGATCAGTGACGAAGGCCGTCTTCTCTTGATTTTTCTTCCACAGGGGTATCTTATGGAAGCCGGAGTAGGCATCCATAAAGCTCATCAAGGCGTGACCGGCTGTAGAGTCGACCAGACTGTCGATCTTTGGAAGAGGGTAACTGTCCTTTGAACACGCCTTGTTGAGGTCTGTGTAATCAACACACATGCGCCAGGTCCCATTCGGTTTCTTAACAAGGACCACATTGGCCACCCAGTCGGGAAAGTTACAAGGCCGGATGAGCCTGGCGTCTAGCAGCTTTTTGACTTCGGCAGCTGCCGCCTAACTTCTTTCCTCGCCGTGGTTTCTTTTCTTTTGCCAGATGGGCTTCTTTTTGGGGTCCACGGCGAGTTTGTGGACAGCGAGATCCGGGCTGACGCCTGGCATCTCTTCCACTTCAAAGGCAAAAATGTCTTTGAATTCCTTCAGCAGAAGGTGCAAGCTTGCACCCAAAGTAGCATGAGCAACCGTCCTAACCTTTACAGTACGTTCTGGACGGCTGTCATCCAGAACGAAATCAATACATTCACCAGCCGGTTGAGGGCTGAGCTCATCTGACCGTTCACCGGTCAGTGATTGCTATTTTTTCTCTTTCTTCACCTCCAACAGCAGAGGTGTCTTTCTTTTCTTCTCGGCTGCTGGTGGGGCTGGTACTGGGTCGGCATCCTTGACATTGTCAAGGTCTATTGGTTCCTAGCCGTCTGGGGCCACAGTGTCTCTGATGGCTGAGAGATAGCACTCTCGGGTCGTCTTCTGATCCCAATTCAGGGAACCAACAGTGCCGTCATCCCTCTCATACTTGATGAGCATGAGAGACAGGATGATTACTGCCTTGGCTACGTTGAGGGTCGGCTGGCCAAGGATAATGTTGTAGGCAGTCAACTCCTCAACGACCAAGAATCTGACGACAATATGTCGTCCTTGGCCCTTCTCTCCCAGCCGGATGGGTAAGTCAATTCTTCCGGCTGGGTAGACCATCCCACCCCCAAAACCAACCAAGGGGTGGGTGACCGGATGCATGCTGCTGACGTTGTATTTCAGCTTTTGCAAGCACCGGAGGCTGATAATGTCTGATGAGCTGCCGGTGTCAATAAGGATTCTTCCAACCAGTTGGTTGGCAACCTTATGACAACCGGGTCATCATGCGGACGGCGGACGCTGCCCCTATCCTTCTCAGTGATCAAGACGTCTGGGAAGGAGGTGCTTGCAGACGCCTGCTCGTCATCATCCTTGTCCATCTTTCGAAGATGGCTCTTGGTGCCCCGGATGGTAGGGCCACCAGAGGAGAACCCGCCTGCTATTGTGTAGACCGGCTCCTTGTCGGTATCCGAGCAACTAGCAAGCTGGGGGGTAGTCTTGGAGGACTGACCCTTGTTTTTCTTTTTTGCCCCGGCTAGGGACTTAGAAATGTAGGACTTCAACAGCCCTTTGTCATCCAGTCGGTCCAACGCCCGCTGAAGACTGAAGCAGTCGTTGGTATCATGGCCGACCTCCTCATGGAACTAACAGAATTTATTTTTGTTCCGTGACTGGACAGAACTCTTCATAGGATTCGGCTTCTCAATGGACAGTCGGTCCTTTACCTCCATGAGAATGGAGTTGCAGTCTTTATTAAACTCGTACTTGGGGACGTACGGCTTAAACTCTTTCTTTTTCTTCTGGGACGGCTGGTCAGAGTCAGTAACCGCCCAGACTTCTTTTCTTTTCTTGCTCTCTTCTTTGTTTTTGACCGGCTGAGCAGACCGGCTGTCTTTCTGTTTGTCGGACTTCTTAGAGTCCGACTGGTTACCAGGCGAGCAGAGGTCGGTAGCTTGGATGTAGCTTTCCGCCTCCCTCAGGGCCGCCTGTAAGGTGAAAGCCCCTTTTCTGAATAGGTCGAACTTAAAGGTCGACCCGTCTCTCAGACCTTTGAAAAAGTCTGTAAAAGCTACCTCGTCAGACAGTCCTTGAATTTGAATTCTTATCATATTGAACCGCCTGACATATGAGCGCAACCCTTCTCTCTCCCCCTGCCTTAACAGTGCTCAAATCAAGGCTTGTTTTCTTGGCAGGGATGTTCATTGAGAAGTTGGAAGCAAACAGGAAGGCGAGCTTCCTGAAGCTATCGATGGACCCGGCTGGCAAATTGCCAAACCATTGTTGGGCAATGCCCTTCAATGTAGCCGGGAAGCATCGACACCAAGCGGCATCATCCAACCCCTGCAGATACATGAGGTTGGTGTATGCCATGAGGTGGTCTTCCGGATTGGTGGTACCATCATAGGTACCAACCAATACATTCTTAACCTTGGCCGGCTGGGCCGCCTCGGTTATCTCCCGGGTGAACGCAGAAGGTTGTTCACCCAGGCGCAGCAGACAAGCTGCCAGTCCAGTGGCTAGACATTTGGATATGCCGCCTGACCTCCAAAGAAGGTCGGCTGCATGAAGTGAGGGGGATACTGTCCGTAAGCCTGAGTAGGCACATACGGTACAGCTCCAATCATGTGAGGGCCAGAATAGACGGTATTACCGCCTGTCTGGCTCTCATGCAAGGAGGGTGCACTCCCTGCAGAAATGTTGTTGAAACTGTCTGGAAAGTTCGACGTTGAAGCCGACTCAGACAGGGATTGGTTTCTCTTCCGGTTGATGATCTCCCGGGCATCAAGAGTTGATTTTTTATTTCTCACCGGCTGCTGAGTCAGGCGAGTGTTATTGGTGTTCTTCCCAGGAAGGAGAATTTTTTACTAATCAATGGTCCCGGTTGCCTTCTCCTTTGGATGAGGAGTGGGCTGCCGGTTTCTGACTGACTTCCCCTTCTCTGGAGGAGCCTTCTTCGTCGGCTGACTTTTACTTGGGCCAGCCCGGCTTTTGGTGATCAGCTCTTTAATTTCACCCTTGAAACTTGTCATGAATCTCATGAGTTCGTCTCGGGTGACAGGGGATGATCCAGCGGCCGTTTGGGTTTCCCCTTCCGGCTTCCCAGTGGATCGGCTTGGACCCGCCTGGGAGGCACCCTGCTCCAGAATGTCTCTAGGCCGGATGCTCTTGATTCTGAGCGAGCCATCCTCGGCTGTAAAGGTTTCGAGCTGAGGATCCTCATCCTCCTGGTCTGTAAAGACTTCTGGGTCTTCGCCCAGACGGTTAGGAGGTGGTACAGACTCTTGAACCATCTTCGAGGTACTCTCCCCACAGACGGCGCCAAATGTTTTGGGTGTTTTTGTCCCTCGGGAGAGTTACAACACGAAGTCTGATCTGGCTGAGCTGTACCTGCAAAATAACGGAGACTCCGGGTGGTTGGAGCTCCGCCTCCGACGGTCAAGTTAGTAACTTGAAATGGAATAAAGAGAACGGAAATTTAGGTGGGTATCTGCTCGGATTCTAAGCTCAGGTGTTTCTCTGATGTGAGAGAATGCAAGTGTAATAAATGGAAAAACGTGCCCTCAAAATGAGGGACATCTCCCTATTTATAGGGTCTTTGGGATTTGTGCCCCTGATTAGGTCACTGAACCCTAATCATTGGTGGGCCGCGCCGTTTTGCGGCTTTCTCGGGATTTAGGCCTGAAGGCCGCCTTTTTCCCTTAATTTCTGGAGTGACACGTGTCAAGAAGGGATTGGTCCACTTTGGGCCATCCTGAGGCTGACACGTGTCATCCTCTGATTGGACCACGTGGCGGGGTAAAATTACCCTAAACACTTAGCTCCTTGACCTAAGCAACGTTCATAATCACTTCATCTATATACGTGCTTAGCTTCCAGACCTAAGTGACGTTCAAGATCGTTTCTTTACACCATAAATGATGCTTAGCTCCATGACCTAAGTTCATTCACCTATCGTGTCACATGACGTAATTGCCCTTTGCCTCCTAGCCTAAGAACATGCATCATACATACATTATACTCAAGACGAGCAGTTCAATATGACAAGAAGAAAATCCATGTGATTCATTTCGTCTTGCTCAACAAGGAAGTTCAAAACTTCTTCCCTTTTTTATCATGACTTTTATTTTGGGGAAGTTAAAAAACAAAACTTCATTTTTCACGTCTTTCTTTTTCGGGAGAAAGTCGGTACCCTCCACTCATGACAAAAATGACGGAAAATTTTTGCTCTTGCATTTTTAATTGCTTGTGTCAGTGCACACACTCACTCAAGACACACACAATCATAAGTCATACACATGTCATGTCATGTCAAGTCAAACTTTATCAAGTCAGTTGGTCAAGTCAATCACAGTATATACGAGTCCCTTGGCAAATTTTATTTTGCAGGTCTCATCTATAGCCCACGTCCGGGGACAAGCGGACCATTTACATCCCACGTCCGGGGACAAGCGGACCATCTACAACCCACGTTCAGGGACAAGCGAACCATTTACAGCCCACGTTCGGGGACAAGAAAATCAATTACAGCCCACGTTTGGGGACAAGCGAACCAATTACAGCCCACGTTCGGGGACAAGCGAACAAACTACGGCCCACGTCCGGGGACAAGCGGACCATCTACAGCCCACGTTCGGGGACAATCGAGCCACCATCATTTCATGACGCAAGGTTCTCGATACACAGAGACTTGCAATCTCATCATCTGTCGACTTTCCTCAAGCATGGAAAGTATTATCCGGTGGATTTTTCTTCAAGTATAGAAAACCGCCAAATCGGCTTTCCTCAAGCATGGAAGGCATTATCGGTGGAATTCATCAAGCATAGAATGACACCAAATTCATCAGTCGGCTTTCCTCAGGCATGGAAAGTATCATCCGGTAGGTTTCTTCAGGCTTAGAAAGCTACCAAAATCATCAGTCGGATTTCCTCAGGCATGGAAAGCGTTTCAACGAACGTCATCCGGTGGATTCCTTCAAGCATAGGAAGCTACCAAACTCATTTCTCACCGATACACTAGTGTCAGATACGCATTCTATCCCTTTACTCTTTTATCTATAGAACTAACATTTTTCTGCAGGTATCGGCGTATACAAAATGATTTAGGATCGCAGAACGTCTTAAATCATTCTCCGTCCCTATGGACTACTTTGACTATCGTTTTCGAAACTGGCGTTTCTACAAACTCAGTCAAAGTGGGGGCTTCTGTAGACACCTAAAAATGTCTCCCCAAAACCATACCCGATGATGAACAACCTTTCACCGCCATTATTGGTCGGGTTGAGTATTTAATCTTGGAGTGCTTAAATCCATATTTCCATTTCATAAACCAACCCAAATTCTAGCCCATTCCCCCAAACCATAACTTATTTTCCTCTTTTCGTGCCTTTAAACCCAAAATAATTCATTTCGTGTCCTTTAAAATCATTCATTTCGTGTCCTTTTTATAAAAACGTTTGATACAGTTTATTTTGGTCCATAATATGGGTCCAATGATTGAATAGTTGGATGGGGCTTGAAAATAGCTTTCCAACGGTATATTATAATCCCAAATCCGAGTTATAACGAATAAGTTATGGCTAAAATATTAAACTGAGCCCACCTTACCTACGACCCAATGATCATGTGGAGGGTCCAAATTATTTGATCCAATTTCTAAACCAATTAGGATTAATTGGAAGCTTCTATAAGTTTCTAAAAGATCTTAATTATCCTTTTTGGAAAGATAAAATTAAAGAGTTTGAAATTGAATAAAACTCCTTTTTTTGAAAGTCCTATTTCTATCCGAATTGAAAGACGTTCAAAGATAGACAGATATTATTTTCTTGCCTCATATTTTTTATCCAAATTTTATATGGTTGGATAGCCCTTGAAATTATCTTTCCAATGATATTTTATAATATCAATTCCGAGCTATAACGGAAAAGATATGAATAAAATGTCAAACTCTATCCAAAACTGACATCGTCTCACTATTTCAGCAATATCTTTTATTATATAAAATATTTTAATCTGATTCGAATTGGGTTAGAAAGTAGACTTCAAGAGCTTTCCAAAAATATCTTATTCATCTCATTCCGATTTCTGGATCAAAAGATATGATAAAAACAAAAACCACAAAAACTGCAGTCTATCGAGTTTTATTCCGATTTAATTCGGATCTTATCTTAATTCTTCGACCCCTCTTTTTTCTCTATAAATAGAGGTCATATCACCCCTTTCTCAATCATCAACAAGCTTGATGATCAAATCCTTCTCTCTTTCTGTCTTTGACACCAAAAATCATTCTTCTTCTCTCTCTCTCATATTGTAAGCCTTAAACCTATATTCCTAATTACACCATTTTTCCCTTAAGCACTCCAAGGAGTCCATACAATACCCGAAGTTCTATACTTAAACCAAGGCGTGAAAGGTATAATTATCTGAGGGTTTGGACCAAATTAACTCTACTTTTATTTAGTTTAATTTAATTTTCATTTGCTTTATATTTTTTTTTATTGAAGTTACTAACAATTTATTCATGATGTAGCAATTTAAAGGAACGCGCGGAATGTGAGTAATTAATTAAATTAATTACTTTTATTTTATTTTATATTGCTAGTATCATGATTAGGTTATTATTATTATTTGATTTGACTAACAATTTATTGTTAAATTGCTTCCAATATTAATGGTAATTATATTGTTATTATGATAACCATATTGCATGTTTAAAGGGGAATATGTAATTAAAAATCACGCCTAATAAGATAATTTGGACAACCGATTTAGGATCCTTTTTAATCTTGTTATTTAATCAAGTGATCACAATATTTTAGAATTATGTGTTGCATTAATATTCAACCAATTTAGCTTAATAATAGTTTGGAGCAAATTGAATCTTTGTTTGTATGCCTTTGAGATCGCATGAATCACTTTTCACTATAAGAATCGAGTAGAGGCCAATACGGGCGAATGTGACTCCATGACTCACTTCGTACCATCATCCCCGATCCTCCTTTCGTGGTTCCGAACCATATGGAGTTAGTAATCTCATGGATTATGAATGGGGTGTAACCTTCACGGGTCAATCGTTGTTGCCTATCGTTGTCCCTTATCGTGGTTGCCTTTTATGATCCGTGAACGGTTTACAAGTTCCTTAAAAACTTGTTGGCGGCTCCCTACTTTGCTTGTCCCTAATCGTATTATGTCAATTCCCACTTCCTATGAGTGCCAAGCATATTCAAACCATGCTTTTAACGTAGGCGCACTTCGAACGACGCCTACAATTACTAATTCTCTTGATTAAAATAATAGAAATTTTTTCTGGAAACAATCCCCAAACAAATCAAGTATACCTATGATCTCATGGGATAAAACTTGTAAATCTAAATATTATGGTGGCTCAGGCCTCTGTAAAACTGAGGCAATTAACTCCTTCTTTTTAGCTAAAGTAGGTTGGAAAATAATCTCATCTTTAGGACTCTTGGATTTGGAAAAAAAATTCTTCGAATTCGCCCCTTCCTACTTCGTGGCCTTCGATGGAAAATTGGTAATGGTACTAGTGTTCTATTCTGGCTTGATAAATGGTGCTCTTCTGAAAATTTAATCACTATGCTTAATTTAGATATTTCGAATATCCAAAACCTAGATCTTACTATTGATCATTTCATTTTGGACAATAATGAAATGGGATGTTTCTACTCTGTTTCTTTATGTCCCGTCTAATATTGTCCATCTTTTTAAAGGAATCTCACTTCCCTCTTTAGTTATTCAAGATGAGCCTTGATTCTCTAACACTGGTGATTATACTGTCAAATCAACTACTTGGCTGGCTCATAATATCTCTTCTCATACTAAATGGGAATTTCTTGGATTTGGAAACTTGATATATCTCCAAAACTGAAAATTTTTGTTTTGAAATTTCTTCATAATGCTCTACCTACAAGGGCTAATCTTGCTTATCGTCAGTTGGATATTCCTTCTATGTGCCTCCTTTGTAATTGTCATGATGAAATTCAAAATCATTTTTTTCTATCTTGTTCCTACACTTCTCAGTTTTGGCATGTTGATGCTACTATTCGTTGAATTGGTCAGGTCCCTTTAACCACTAGTATTTATTTGCTTGTTAAAGTTTTAAAGGGTAATTTCTCTATGTCTCTAAGAAAATTTTATAACTTCTTTATGAAGTATCTAATTTAGTGATTTTTGATGAAATTGTTTTTTTCTCATATGACTATTTTTTCTCATGCCCAAATTTTTTTTTTATCATGAATGGCATTTTCATTCTTGTCTCGAATCTTTGGATACTCTTGCTCCTGCTCTTCCTTCTTATCCTACCCCTAGGAGTATACGTGTCTCTTGGTTGCCCCCTCCCCCTGGTGTTATTAAAATAAATTTTGATGGTTCTGTTCGAGATGATTTAGCAATTGTAGGCATTGTTCTAAGATAGAGATCATTTAGGAAATAATATTTGTAGTCGTTATTTTAATATTGGTATGAGTACTCCTCTTATTGCGGAAAATACGGCCCTTCGTAAGGGTCTTCTTTTGGCACATGCTCATAATATTTTAAAAGTATTTATTGAAGGGGGATAATTTGCTAATTATTAATATTTTGCAAAGAAAGACTTAGTGCCCGTGGAAAATTCAGCTATTATTGGAGAATGTTAAGGAGTTGATTCGAAATTTCACCTATGTTGATTTGCGCCACATATATGGAGAGGGTGGCAAGCTTACCAAGATATCAATCCATTTATATATATTAAATTTTCTTTTTATATCTATTCTAATAAGTTAGGGTATAGTTTTGAGAGAAGATTATTCTAACTTCTTGCTCACCTTTCCATTAAAAAAAATGCAACCTATATGGACAATAAAGAGTCCATTCATATGGGGTTACAATGTTAATTAATGGCACATGAGAATTACAAGGAAGTTACAAAGATAGTCATATTATTGAGGGAGTTACAAACTATTATGGGCATGCACAATTATTATTTTGTTGTAATGTATTCCCTCTGTCCCATAATATTTGTGACGTTGGGGTGGTAACGTAGATTAAGAAAACTACAAGTAGGTCCATTTAAAACATGTTTATTATACTACCTCTGTTTCATAAAATGTGCAGCAAAGGGGCTTGCACAATTCCCAAGGCAAAATTTCTTAAGAAAAGATTAGTAAACAAAAGGGCATGTGATTAATTGGATGAGAGAGAAAACAACCCTACCACAACCACCCGAAACCCAGCCAGCCAACTCGCACTACAACCAGACCACCAACGCCACACAAGACCAACAACACCACCAAACCACCAACGAACGAAGCCCTACCTCACCACAACCCAAAACCCATCCAACCAACTCGCACCACCACTAAATCCCCACCCAATCAACCACCAACGAACCAAAACCCCAACTCACCACCAAAGAACCAAAATCCCCACTTACCACTACCAACAAACCCACCCAACCAAATCGCACGGCTTTGAAAAGGGTGAAAGGGGCAACGAACTGGAGTTGGAGAAATCGGTGACTGTCATGAGTATGAGGGTCGTGCGGCAATCGAGGGTAATTGAAACCCGACCTACCTCACCACCACCATCAAATTTAAACCCGACCTCACCACCATCAAAAATTGAAATCCCATATCGCCACCATGATCTGAAATGTGCCCCCAACCACAAGAGAAGAGAGAAGAAAGAGAACAGATGGTGCGGTGGATCCGAGTGGTGGTGGTAGTACGGTGAGAGAAGAGAGAGAAAAGAGGATAGGGATGGTGCTTGTGGTGGTTTAGAGGGAGGAGAGTGAAAAATTGGTTGTGTTGGTGGTGGATAAGGTTGTGAGGGAGGAGAGAGAATGTGGGTTAGAGTTTTAATTATAGGGATAAATTAATTTGGGTTAAAGAGTTAATATGTTGTTTATTGAACTTAAGTAAAATTTAGTAAGGGTATGGTGGTAATTTTACACAAAAAATTTACTAAAAGAGGTAACTTTTAGTTTGTTGTACATAATGTGTAGTTTCCATTTTAGGAAATTGTTGCAGATTTTATGAAACGGAAATAGTATTAAGGATTCTCTTTTGTATTTTTATATAGTTAAAAAAAAAAAAAAAAAAAACAAACAAAAAGTGGAGGAGGTGGAGTAGTGGGGAGAAAAAAAATGTTGGAAAATATTTTTTTATTAGTGGTCTCATATATTTGGTAACGTGTGAAATATTTTGGAATGAAAGAAAATAATAAATGTGTCAATTATTATGGAACGGAAAGAAATAATAACTGATAAACCCATTATATAACTAATATATAAAACTAAACTTTTAGTCAAGCCACAAGACATTAACATTTGGCATTCTAACTTTTCGTCAAATGTTGCGCCACATTGGGTATATGTACATAGACTTCATAAGATAAAAAAAATTAAAAAAAAAAAATATTTTTTTTAAAAAAAAAAGTTTAGAATTCTATTTTTAATCAAATTTGGATAGAATTTTGAGATAAAATTATTTGTTGAGAGTTTTATTATCAATAAAATACCAAAATTTCATATGTATAAATTGTATTATATTTTTAGTCAAAAAAAAAAATTAGTTTATAACTCAAAAAAAAAAAATACAAATATTATTTTTAGTCCTTTACATGCCTTCTACATTAGTTTAAATCGTGACAAAATTACTTTAATTCCCAGCTAATTTTGTATTACAAATATATTTTGAAATTTAAGTATAGATTAAAAATTTATATCAAAATTTAGTAAATAAGCCGTACAACTTAGGGTACAAAACTAGTTCTAAGAAAACTCAAATATGGTGAACCATTTTTTAGTGTCAGCCTCTCAACCATGTCAATATCAATTTCTAGCACCTGTTCACCGCTTTCATGGCGAAACTACCGTTACTCAACTCCCAAACTCACAACCCGTGCCACATTTTTCCGCCATGGGAGCAGCAGCAGCAGCACTAATCAAACCCTTCAATTCAACTCCTCTACATCAGATTCTTCGTTCACCCAACGATTTGGGCTTCGCATTTCTGGGGCTAAATTGGGATTTTACGTTCGAGCTGAGAATAGTGGAGGAGAGAAAAAGAGAAGTGAGCAAGAAATTGAGGATGAAGAATTGGAAGAATTGAGGGGTAAAAGCACAATGCCTGATAGATTTAAGTACTTGACTAAGGAAGTTCCTTCTCCTCCTCTTCGTTGGCCTTGGTTTGTAGGTATCTTTCTCCCTCCTTTTCTTTTGATTTAATGTTTTTTTTTTATCTGTTTTTGTAAATTTGTCTTCCTTTTAAAGAATGAATGTTATTGGGAATTTATCTTCATTTCTTGTTTGTTGATATTTTGATTTTGAGTTTACTCACAAATTTGGAGAAATTCAAATTGAAATTGAGTGATAAAAATTAAGTGGAAAATGTGTTAGTAACAGACTAACAGGGCTGTTAAATTTAAAAATGTGTCAAGAAGAAATTCTGTAAAATGGGTTAATGTAATTGATTTTTTTTTTTTTTTTTTTTTTTGCTCACCAATTTGGGGAAATTGGAATTGGAATTGATCGACAGAGTGGAAAATGTGTTAGTTACAGGGCTGTTAAAAATGGGACATGAAGAAATTCAGTAAAATGGGTTAGTGCTGTTTTTATATAAATAGCTCATTAATATCCAATTTATGTATGCATAGCATACCCTTATGGCTTGTTTTGTAGACATTTTGATTGGTGGTTATGGCAATGAGTTTATAAGAAATGGCTAATCGATAGCTGTTTAATATCGCATCTCTATATGCATACTCTTACGGCAATGAGTTTATATGAATTTTGCAAGGGAAGTTTTATGACAGTTGATGATATTCATGGTATTGTTTCTCCAGTTATATGTATGTGTGTTTCTACTTAAAACTTCATTAGTACGTGTTAGTCGTTACTAACTCTAGGGAATGTTTTAGGCAAGGGTAATGAAAAGAAATACTGTAAAAATAACATTCTGTGAATGTTGTTTGCTAGTCCTTCTTTATGGTGATTGCAGCATTAAAAATGAAAAGACGATGAGGAGTGTGGGGGAAAGGAAGAACACCCCCCCCCCCCCCCCCCGTTTTCCCTCTCTGTTGTTTTGAAGTCTTATTATCTCGTGTATTGAAATGGAATTAGGATATTTGGAACTGCTTGTAAGCTTCAAAGTTAAGGAGTCGTCCCTCTTTAGCCTTCTTTATGTGCTCCTCACCTCCTTGCCTGCCTCTTCTAAACAAAATATAGTAGGCCAAGAATATGAAAATTATAGAGGTTGGAGGGAATGTTGGGGTTGTTTTTCATCATGAAATCACGAGCCCATTTTTTTTTGTGGGAGGGGGTAACTGAGGGCCCTGAATAAATACTTTTTTCTATCTTCTCTCCTGTTGATTTTAACTTTCTACTGATTGCTTCTCCTTTGTTCAAGGAAAAATAACTTTTATGTACCATTCAACCCTTACTAAGAGATGTGGTATCACTTCTGAGAAATACCAAAAATCCTCCACTAGCAGCTATACACGAGAGTAAAGTTACAGTCTTGCAATGACTTTAAAGTCTAAACTTTTTGATTTTGGTGCTGTTTAGAAACACTAGCTAGGCTATTCAAATAAGATTTTCTTAGAGTTGAGTGTGTGTGTGTGTGTGTGTTATATGGGACGAATACAAAGATGCCTAAAGTAGATCGTGGGTGTTTGATTTGTAGTGCACTAAGGAATATTGAGGTTGAAGAGTACTCAGAACCTCAAAGTATTTGGATTGTACATGATAAATTTAATAGCATGAGATCTTCTAGAATGAGTACTTGATTATGATGAAGAGGAATAACTATTTGTACTTTATTTGAATCTCAAATTTTGTAGGTGCTGCAATTTCTGATCACCTATATGTGTCTGATGTTGCTGTCTTGATTTTGTAGAGAATTTTTTTTGGATAATTGTATAGCCAGTTTTCCAGGGGATTAAGATTGAAAGAAATGTAGTGAAGGTATCATAGCTGCTACTATGGACATAAAAGATGATAGGAAGACCCTTATTGTCCCATACCTTAGTTTTGCTGTATTGAACTCTATGGTGCTGCTCAACTTGTGTCCATGCCCAGCATTTAACTGGTTGATGATATGTTGTACGCAGTAACTTACAAGTATGCATACTATTAGAACGATATGTTTCTTCCCCTTGAAGCTTGCCTCTTCTGTACTGACCTTATTGGGTTTTACTATGAGGAAACACAATCTGTTTACTAAACTACTGAGGGATCTTTCCATGCTAGTGCAACTAATTATTCTTGCCTTTTTCTGACTTTGCTTATGATATATGCAGCGCTAGCATTTCTCATCTATGCTTGGAGATCAGTCTTGTGGGAACTTTCCAATTGGAAAAAGCTCGTAGTGAATATTTTCCATTTTATTGGATACCTATCGAAATTTGTCTTGGCTCTCATATTCCATTTCATAGGTGACCCTATCTCCTACACAATTCTCTTTTTTGAGACTGCAGTTCATGCAGTACGTTCCTTTTACTCCAGCATAGTGACATCTGCTCCAATACCAGAATTAACCTCTATCATTATGCTCGCTTCTATTGTACTTGCAATTGGAGAAGTGGCTTCTCCAAACTCACTAAAGTGCCAACCCTACCTTCTTACTGTAGCTGGGATTATTGGTTATGGAGCAGTGAGAGGTTTCATCATTGAACCAGTCTTCTGGCTAATGTTTGCTGGTCTCTTCAGCTTTTCCCGATTATTTAAAAACAGGGATAATGTTTCTTCTGCATTACCTGTAGCAACTGTATTGGCCTCTGTTGGTGAGCCATGGGTTAGAGTTTTAGCGATAATATCCTTTACAGCATTGGCTATTCATCATCATTCTAAAAACCTTGCAGAAGGAAATGAAGTAGCTGAAGTTACTCCCTCTATGGGAAAAGTTCCATTTCCTTTGTTGGGTGTCGCATTAGCCATTGGAATTCGTGTTGCTGCTAAGTGGGCTGGCTATCGCCATTTGACATGGATGGTTGTGTAGTTAATGTGGAGAAAATTTCAAGCTCCTGAGCTTACTAGAAGAAAATTTCGTGATCTTGGCTTTGCAAGTTTATGTGCTTCGTTGAGGTGTCCGAATATGGTTGTATTACTGATGTAAATGTTTACATTGTAGCTTTTACTTGGCAATTTTGTAGCAACTTTTTACGAAATACTGTAGTTTGTTGTTTGTTAGATGGGTTTGTATGATATGAGTTCCCTCCAGACAGAATTACAAATGATAGCCCAACAGTTTGGAAGAAGAAAATAATCAAGGTTACAAATTTTCTTCATTGAAAGAGCATGGAGCCGTGGAACCTTCACATAATACTTTATGATCCATTTCGTACAGTATGTACTTGTTATTCTAATTTAAAGTGATGGATGTCATACTATAGTTATAGTAGTATACAATGTATACACTTCAAATCTCTTCTACCACGCAAATCTCTTATTCAAAATGAAAAAACATACTTCTTGTTTTTTTTTACTTGACCTTTTTCTTCTATCACGCTTGCCAATGTAAAACCTCAACGAATAATAACTTTAATTCTCCATAAGTAAAAATTATAAAATTTATATGGGTTTTTCTAAGCTATACCCCTAAGGTATTCGAGTTTCTAAGGTGTACCCAAACTTTTTCAAGTTTCTAAGTTGTGCCTCTCAACTCACTACCATAACTGAATGGTACCCTCATTGGGACTTCCACGTCACCTAAATTAACTATAAATTTAATAGAAAGATGATAAAAAGGTAAGGAAATGGTAGGAGAAAGAAATCTTAGCCACCGCAACCCTAATAATGAAAACTTGTAACATCCTAGAAATTCCTTTATTTTAAAATACCTGTTTTGCCCTGTATAAAACTTTAAATAGGAATATCTAAGACATTACCGCCACCGTGAAAACGGTTAAGGCAAATATCAAAGATACACAGCGGAAGACTAATTTTAAAAACCTTTCCAAAACAAACCAACTTGAAAAGCTAACCAAACGAAAGTAAAGTTAAAACCAAAATGAGCGAAGTAAAATGAAAATCAACCTACAACTTGGAACCATTAAAGGCCCTTATTAAAAACCAAACCAAAGCCAAACTTGATATTAGCTCCATATATAAATATTAGCAAAAATAATTAAAGTTGAAACACATTGTAACTAATATAAACTAGCATGATTCGCTCTTCACTCGTAACCCATCATGAATATGCCTCAATACCTGAAAAGTTTATCTCTACTTGTTTCCACTACTCTCCATTAAAAATGGGTCATCATAGGGTCAAGATAAAGACATGGCCAAATACACAAACACACACAATCAGCAAAGCTGAGTACATAAGCGTAAATTAGCCACACTAACATGCTTTCACCTATCAACACACACTTACCGCATTGCACCTGTTCACAAGCACACACACCAATCAACAAGACGCAATGACTAGACACTAATTAATTCATTTTGCATTGATTACGCATCGAACGGGTTTCCACCTATTAACCTCCCCCAAATAAATTTGAGGTTAACTGGCATGGGAGCTAACCGTGCCAGCGACAAAACCACACAAAGGTGGCGGAATTCCTGCGCATAATAATAAATAATAAAAAAGGAATATACAGCGTCCTGTACTCCATCGGAAGTTATGGTTAAATATAAAACCCCATAACTCCCCCCATTGTTCATACTCAAGGTATATACGTTCCAAGAGTTTTGGTGCGTAATCTCTTTCACTTTACGTTATTTACATATTATTAGACTTGGTGATGACTCTCAAAGCATAATAAGTCAATCAACAATAATTATTCAATCAAACAAACATACTAATTTAATTCTTGAATAATTAGTGACCACATATTATTTATTGTTGAACCCTTTTTAATTCTACCTCATTGTCAAAGACACCTTAAACGCATAATGCACCAAAATTCCTATCCCTCGGTGTTAAAAACACCTCAAGTGCACAAAGGCACCAACATACAATTTATTCCTTGTGTACATAGACACTTATATAGCTTATTCCTCATGCTTAAAGCATCAATAAAAATTATTTGAACCATAATAAAATTCCTTTTCAATATTCCAAACATAATTAAACATGTAGTTTAATTAATCATGTCTTCTAACATGCCATAAATAAAAGATGGTTCAAACACAACATGCCAAAAATATAATTTTTCAATCCATAAACCATCACAAATAATTCATGCTTCACCATTCAATCACCAACACCATTAATTCACAATTCCATACATAAACCTTAGCATGATACTACTTGTAATTGATTGAAATCAATCCTAGCATGATTCTATATCATCAAAATATGCTAAGTACGCGAACGTACCTCAAATAAGCTCTTAAAATAACCGAGTACTCTACAACAATTCTCGAACCAAGTCTCCTACATAAAGGGACAATAATACTATATTAATTACCCTTGTATACACAATTTTCGGCAACTTAAACTCACTTTAAATAACTTATAATAATCTGAATATTATTTAAAAACCCCTAATTAAACTCCTTTTTAATGGATAATCACACCCTTTTATTAAAAATCACAATTATACTACTTTAAATAAAATTCCAACATTTTAAACTAATCAAAAATCCTTTAAAACTTCATCAAAATACATCTTTATACTTAAATTATCCATAGAAACATTAAATTATCTCTTACCCCTTTTAAACTCAAAGATAAAATTTAAAGCATAAAAAAAACTTCGTTAAAAATCAAAAACTGCCCGAAAATCATATTTAGAGGCTGAATTTGGCCACGAGAGGGTGGTGCTTACCACCATAGGTAGTGAGTCTTTCTTAAAACGTTGTTTCCACTCGAAAAACACTATTTTTTTTTTTTTATCAAAATCGGAGGAGTTTAGAACCTGATCGGGATTAAAACGAGATTAATATTAACGAACGGAAATCTAATTATCAAAACATGAATTTGCGTGTTCAAAATAAATCTGGAATTCAGTTAAACTAATAAGTAGTTGTAATCACCAAAATTTCAAAACATCATTACTATAAAAGCCCTAAATCAATTATTCATAAAAACCCTAAAAATCAACACTTTAATAAAAAAAACCCTAACTTTTAATACTTCATAAAATCTGAAATTTATACTCTTTAATTATCAAAAACACAATTTTAAAACATACTAATCATAATTTAACCATCAAGAATCAATACCCAAAAATATATTATAGGAATAATTATTAAAACAAAATAAAAGAGGAGAGAGAAGGGAAGAACCACCGTGGGTGGTGGCCGGCCAGCTGGGCGGCTGCTGGCCGGCGGCGGTCTGGCAGGTGGTGGCAGCCGGCGGTGGGGTTGGCGGGCAGCAGTGGCAGCCGGTGTTGAAATTTGGGTGGGTTTATGTCACCCAAAACCCACGTAAATGCAAGAATAAAAAGAAAGAATAAGAAAAGGAAAAAGGAAAAGAAGAAAGAAAGAATAAAAATAAAAAGAAAATAGCTTACCTTGACCATTTGACCTTTTTGGGTGGTAAAATTTTGGGGATAAGTAGAGTATTTATAGTGTAGAGTAGGTTAGGGTAGGTTTGGGCTTCATAAAAATAATGGACTTAAATGATGAAGTAGGTGGCCCAAAAGTAAAAATAAGATGATTGGGTTCAATAAAGATGGGCTACGTTTGGATTGAATGCTTATTGACCCAAATATAAATACTTGCTTTATTTATAATTCAATAATTAAAATAGTTTGACCCAAAATATATTTTATAATTAAATAAATAATTTATAAAATACATTAAAAATACGGGGTATTACAGTCTACCCCCCTTAAAAGAAGTTTCGTCCCCGAAACTTAGGTACGAAAACAAGAAAAAGCTCGCTTGAAAACGAATAAATGTTTGTAAAATCTGAAAATTTCCTTAATATTTTTAGTTGCTGTACTTTTGTGATACTTTCTTTCTACCTCATCTATTCATTCACACACAAACTAGTGTGTAAAGTAACCAACTTGCTGACCTTCTTACACAAAATAATGTGTAAGATAACAACTTTACTAACAAACTTACACAAAATAATGTGTAAACTATTAGACTATCTAACAAACTCACACTAACATTAGTGTAAGAATCAACTTTGGTAATAAACTTACACATCTTAGTGTGTAAAATAATCAAACTTATCAACTAAATCAGTGTAAAACTGACGAAAAAGCACTTTAAAATGCCAAAATTAAGGAAAAATTAAGAAAAAAGCGCGTAATTCTATCGCACTCTACCCCCCTTAAAGAAAACGAGTTACGCCCCCGTAACTCCACTTAACTCAGCTTTAGAATCATGTTGATCTTTTCTCATTCCATCTTTGGTAAGGTCATAACACTTCTCTGTATGCATTCTTTGTTGCGAACCAAAATTCTTATTAATTCCTTACTCATTATACCAAAAATAATCAATTTCCATCTATACTATCTTTCACCCATCCTCTAGTGAAGGTATGAAGCACTTTGATATTCGAAACTTTGATTTGTCCAGCTTTTTCATGATCAAATTGGCTGAACTCAATAGATCTCTTTGCAACTCATACCTTTAGTTAATGTTCTTTCACAATGACAAATGAAAATTGTTGTTTTGGGGGTTTTTGTCCCTCGGGAGAGTTACAACACGAAGACTGATCTGGGATGAGCTGTACCTGCAAAACAAACGGAGACACCTGTTGGGTGGTGCTCCGCCTCCGACGATCAAGTTAGTAACTTGAAGAGGAATAAAGAGTACGGAAATTTAGGTGGGTATCTGCTCGGATTCCAAGCTCAGGTGTTTCTCTGATGTAAGAGAATGCAGGTGTATTAAATGATAAAACGTTCTTTTCTCAAAATGAGGGGTATCTCCCTATTTATAGGGTCTTTGGGAGTTGTGCCCCTGATTAGGTCACTGAACCCTAATCATTGGTGGGTTGCGCCGTTTTGCGGCATTCTCGGGATTTGGGCCTAAAGGCCGACTTTTTTCCCTTCTTTTCTGGAGTGACACGTGTCAAGCAGGGATTGGTCCACTTTGGGCCATCCTGAGGCTGACACGTGTCATCCTCTGATTGGACCACGTGGCGGGGTAAAATTACCCTAAACATTTGCCCCTCACAGATGTGACGTGGCACGCCACGTGGCATCTGTGACACATTTCACGCTCCGGTTGGCGGTAATTTTACCGTTACAAAGTAACTGTTCACCTTCTGGGTAAATTACGGAAATGCCCCCAAATTTACCCTCTATATATAGCCGTTTTACCCTCATAATTTTGTACGCTTACAAAAATTTCCAAGAGAGAAAAACTTTGAGAGAGCAGAAGTCACTTGTTTGAGTCAGACGTGAGCAAAAAGCTTGTTCTTCAGCGATACAGCCGGTCCCGCCTACACTCAAATACCAACTCGAAAGGTACCGTCTCTGTCTCTCTCAGCTCTTTTCTTTTTTCACCGCTTGTACATATTTCTTGCAATAAATGGATGCATCACCAACACACACGGCACGACCTAGGTTAGAGTCCAGCCGGTCACCAGGGTCGGCTGAGTCTAGGACTGGGAGTGCCGGCTCGGGGTGTTGGGACCACCCTTTGCCAAGGATTCCGACCAGTTATGTGTCTGTGCAGGACACCATGGCTCGGACAATGCAGACGGCCACGGACCCGAATTACAAGAGCGAAGGCTCAGGCGGCCAAACGCCTGAGGGAGAAACGTCTTGTCAGGGAAACCAGACGGCTCTGGAGAGATCCCCTCCGCGCGTCCCTTCAACCCCTGCAGACTCTTTTTTGGAAGAGTGCGATCGAGGCGGCGACGAGGCCGCCTCTGCCCCCATAGACCAAAGCGAGGGGGAGACGGAGATCGACAGCTCCGCCTCTACCTCCGAGAGCAGCGATGACTTGCCCCCTCTTCCGGATAGCGAGGAGGAAGAAAGGAAAAAATGGAGTGAGAAGGACGATCCCTTCAGCATCCACGTCTCCTCCAAGGACCGAATCCAGATGGGAGAGAACTTAGAGAACTTTAAGAAAATGCACCCGCTTGAAGACGGGTATAAGATCCGGGTGCCGCCTGAGCTGGGCACCATCGCTTGGGGGGATGATCAAGAGAACGCCAAAAGCTATTTTGGCTGTTATGAGGCGGCGTTCAAAGCCGGCCTTCGCTTCCCCCTTCACCAGGCGGTGAAGGCAATTTTGAGAGGCTACGGCCTTGGGCTCTGGTAACTTACCCTCAACTCCTGGACCAACATTCTGGGGTATGTTGCTGCCTGCGAGTTCCAAGGGCTTAACCCCGGCTGGGAGGCTTTTGCAAGCATGCATTACCTCAGCAGAAGCCCAGGCGGCTGGAGAGCGTGGTATACCCTAACCACACAGCCGCAATACATGATGACCTTGGACAAGGTCTCAAAGTTCGATGGATGGAAGCACAGGTTCTACCTGATGTCAGCCCCAACCAGACGGGAAAATTATGAATTCCGTCTGTACAATAAGAAGCCTGACTTGTTGGGCAGGAAGTGCGCTCTTCCCCGGATCCCAGAGGAAGACTTTGACAAAATAATCGAGGCAGACTTTTTCGGCCTCACAGACGCAACTCTGTCAACCGGGGAAACAATAAAAGTCCCTAAGAATTGGATTCCCAAGAGCGCCTGGTTCGGGGATGAATGTTTCCTAGCCGCCTGCGGGCTAGGGCACATGTTTAATAAACGTATGCGCCTGGGTTCACACCGTCTGTAGTATTTTTCTATCGGAATTGATTTATGATTCTGACCAATTTCTTTCTTTTTGCAGAAGAAGCACTAAACATGTTGCAGTCGGAGAAAACTCCCAAGCGGTCTTCTGCGACCATCCGCAAAGATCTTGCGGAGAAAGCTGCGGCCGAGCTCAGGGCCAAGGTATTGAGCGCCTGACCCTTTCTTAAGTTTATTTTATAAACTGTCTTGCCCGGATACTAACCTTGACTTGTTTATTTTCACAAGGGGGAGAAGTTGGGAAATCGTTTGAGAAGAACCTCAAACGGGCTAGAGAGGAGGCCCCAGCCGTTCTTAACAACATAAAAAAGTCCGCCTCTACGTCAACTCTTGGCGCCTCAGCCGGGGCTAAGACGATGCGGATAACGGGGCGACTCGAGAAGGTAGGCGGCAGCCTGTGCCTTGATCTTGTCAACCCCTCAGCAGCCGCGGGGTTCACCACGCCTGCAAGCGGTTCCTGCTTGGTCGGCTCTGAAGGTAAGAACCCTTTTGAATCCCCGCTTGAGCTGGGGTGGCCTTTACGGGTGAAATCCCACTCCCAACAGACGTCATCCTCAGACGGTCGGCAACAGATAGGTGCTGCCTTAGTTTCGCACTCATCACGTATTGATTGTGGTGCAGATCAATCTCCCCGCTGGCCAGACGTTCAGAAGCACGCCAAGGCCATGCTGGATGCCGTCCGGAAGAGGGATAAGGACAATATCCCTGGGATAGAGACGTTCAATCTTGAACGCATTCTATCCCTTCTGGCTGAGGTAAGAAACTTGTCAATTCCATGTTATTTTTTCCAAGTAATTATCCCGCCTGTAATTCTTATACCGCCTGCTTTATGCAGGCCATGCTGCAGGTGGACGGGCTCAAACGTCCTTATTCCCGCAAACGGGAAGAGGTAAAAAGGGCCAAGAAGTCCGCCATAGACGCTAATAATATTGCTTTCCACTCAACTATCGTAAATGAACTTGAAACTAAAGCAATAATTATGACACAGGCGTCTAAAATCCAGCAGCTGGAGCTAGATCTGAAGGCGGCCGACCAGCGGGTAACGGATGCTGAGACGGCCAAGAAGGGGGCGGAGGAGGCCCAGAAGAAAGCAGACGAGAGCGCCAAACAGGCTGAAGAGGCGCTCAAGAAGGCCCAGGCGGACCTTGGCAAACTGAAATCCAAGGTTGAGAGGCTGGAGAAGGATACTGCTCAAGCTAAGAAAAACTTTGCAGCAACCCTGGAGGCAGAGCAAAACCGCCTTGTTGCTGAAAGTGATGCTGACAACGACGCCCGTATGAAGATTGCTTGGGCTGCCTTGTATCCAGACGCTGATTATAGCATCTGGACAATGGCACACAGCTATGCCGAGTACGTGGTGTACTTGAGAGAGCAAGGCGAGCGAGATCCTGCCTCCTTTGAAGCCTGGCTCAGCAACAATGAGCCGACCGCGCCTGAGCTTCCTGGTCCCGGCGAAGCGCACCAAATTCTCTCAGATGATGAGGAGAAGGGGGAGAACCAGGAGGCTCCATCTGCAGGCCAGAAGTGACCCCTCAGCGGCAGTATGACAGTCTTTGCTTTTTTAATTCCTTTTTATTCAGCGGCTGTATGCCAAAACTTGCTTTTTTCGGCCTGCGTGCCGAGTATTCTTGTATTTACCGGCTGTGGAGCCGTGTTAATTAACAATTTCTTTCTCCCGGACGGGGTCCGGTTAACATTTGATCCATTACAACCGTTTGGTTGGATGACTTTTATGAATTGCACCGACTAAGTCGGTTTTGATTATTTTGCATTTGAATTTTTAATTTTTGCCTATATTATGAAAAGCATGCGGCGATTTTTTTTTGCCTAACTAGTCAATAGTCTGGCTGTCCTTGCCCTTGGACGGCTGTGTGATTGGTTTCAATTGGAGCTGGTTGATTGACTTGAAAACGTCTGATGCTGCAAAGAACATGATATGTTTGTAAGTCAATCAATCACAGTAGTGATTGCCCCAAACCAAGTGCATAGCCGTACACCAATAGGCGTTTCGGTCACTACCCAGACGGCTTATGCCCGTCTTGGTAGAGATTTCATAGCCATTGAACTGTTGCCCCAATTGGGGTGAGGTGCAATTATTGGAATAAATAACCTAAGTGAGAACTTCAGCCGGTGACCGACTGATGCCTATGGGCATCCGGTATTTAGGAACTTATTCGTTCTTCGTAGGTTATTTCGGTCAGACGGCTATGAGTTGACCAATTTGGTCGTTCAATTTTTGCCGTCTGCATGGATACGTAGAACCGACAGATAATCTGTTCTCTGCGACGATTGCACCCGGAGGGGTGTCGCCGGACGCCTTTGTCCATGTTGGGACAGGCGATTTTATAAAAAGAGCAACCATCCGGCCATTTTAGCCTCTGGTCTTGTTTGAGACCGGTTGTGTAGCCACTAAACGTTTTTGTGCTTAGTTTCTTAATCAGTGTTGAATTTACACTAAGTATCGAACTTAGTTTTTTAAGCAAATGAGTCTGTCTGGGTATTACCCAGGCGGATAGTTAAGCAGTTGAATAAACAAAGTATCCAACTTAAATAAACAAGGGATCCGAGCATTACCCAAGCGGATAAACAAATGTAACCTTCACTAAGTATCGAACTTAGTTTGGTAGATGGGGAATCCGCCTGGATATTACCCGGATGGATAATCAAACGATAACTCAATTTTGCAAACAAAGACTGAATCTTCAATAATTGACTCATTGTTTACAAAGAATTACATTCTCAGAAGTAGTACTTTTTTAGATTGTCTACATTCCAAGTTCTAGGCAGGCGCCTGCCGTCTGGGGTTTCCAGGCGGTAGGTGCCGTCCCTTACTTCTTCAAAGATCCGGTAGGGGCCTTCCCAATTTGGTGTTAGCTTTCCCAACTCATTGGCCCTACCGGTTGCCTCCATTTTTCGTAACACTAAGTCGTCAACTTTCAAAGGATGCTTGTGTACTTTTTGTTGTAGGCTCTAGTCATTCTCAGACGGTAAATCTCATGACGCAAGGCGGCATTGCCCCGGCGTTCTGGAAGTGAATCCAATGCCAGGCGCATTGCTTCCCAGTTTGCCTCTTCATCATACAACATGACTCTGAGAGTCGGCTCGTAATGTTCGATGGGCAAGACGGCTTCAGCACCGTAAACCATGAGAAATGGGGTTTCACCAGTTGCCCCTTTTGCTGTTGTCCGGATGGCCCATAGGACATGGATTAACTCTTCTGCCCATAAGCCACCGGCTCTTTCAATTTTCTTTTTAATGCCGTCTGAGATGAGTTTGTTGAAAGCTTCAACTTGGCCGTTTGCTTGGGGCCGACCAACAGATGCAAAATAACTTGAGATCCCCTGATCTCCCAACCAAGTTTTTAGCTGAGGCGTCTCAAACTGAGGACCATTATCAAACACCATAGACATGGGTACCCCGTACCGGGTGATAACATTCTTCCAGATGAAGGAAATGACGTCTGAGGTCTTGATGTTTTTAACTGCCTCAGCCTCAACACACTTGGTGAAATAATCCACAGCCACTAAGATATAGCGCTTTCCGCCTGGAACAGGCGTGTAAGGACCTAGAATGTCCATGCCCCACTTTGCAAACGGGATTGGACTGTGGATGGCCGTCAGATCAGTAGCCGGACGGTGAATAAGTTTTCCAAACTTTTGGCACTTGTCACATTTTTTCACCAATTCCTTGGCGTCTGCCTCAAGAGTGGGCCAAAAGTAATGTCGTCTGGCTCTGACGGCTAGGGACCTGCCGCCTATATGAGAGGCGCAGAATCCCGAGTGCAAGTCTTCGAGAACTTCTTTCCCCTTTTCTGGGGTGACACACTTCAACAAAGGCTTCAGAAACCCCGCTTTGAAGAGTTCTCCATTTTTCAACTCGAATCTTGCAGCTTGCTTTTTCAGGACGGCTGCTTCCTGTGGCGAATCAGGAAGTGTGCCGTCTGAGAGATAGGCCCGGATGCCATCCATCCAGGTAGAGCTTCGGTCCAGAATTCCAACGGGATCCTCATAGATGCTTCTCTTTTCAAGAACTTCCCAGAAGACTGACCGAGGCGTATCCTGGCAGGCGGAAGATGCCAGTTTCGACAATGCATCCGCCTGGTTGTTTTCCGACCTAGGCACCTGATTCAGCCGGAATTCCTCAAGTGCCTTGGTCTCTTCTTTGACTGCCTGAAGATATTTAATCATAGCCGGATGGGTAGCCTCATAACTTCCCTCGTACTGGCTAACAACCAATTGAGAATCAGAGTAGGCGTCAATTTTCATGGCCCCTGCCGCCTAACACATGCGTATGCCGGCTAGCAGGGCTTCATATTCCGCCTCATTGTTAGAGGCCTGAAACTTGAAGCGTAGTGCATATTCAAATCTGTCTCCTTCAGGAGACTCATAAATTACGCCTGCACCACAACCGGTCTTTGTAGAGCTCCCGTCTACATATACTTTCCAAACCTGATCAAGATTATCCGGAGCCACCGGACGAGTCATTTCTACAATGAAGTCGGCGAACGCCTGACCTTTCACTGCCTTTCTTGGTTCGTAAGTGATTTCAAGACTTTGCATTTCAATAGCCCATTTCAACATTCTCCCGGATGAGTCCAAGGTAGACATCGGCCGCTTGAGTGGCTGGTCCGTGTAGATCACCACCGGATGTGCCAAAAAGTAAGGCTTCAATTTTTTGAATGCCATATACAAAGCAAGGCCAAATTTCTCAACCATGGGGTACCGGAGTTCAGCATTTTTAAGAACATGGCTAATGAAGTAAACCGGGAGCTGCACGCCGTCTCGCTCAGTATGGAGAACGACACTGAGGGCATGGTCTGAGACGGCTAAGTACATGTACAATGTCTCCCTAGGCAAGGGACTGACCAACCTAGGCAGAGAGTGCAAATGCTCTTTCAACCTCTGGAACGCCGCCTCAGCATCACCCCCCAACTCAAATCTGGTCTTCTTCCTGATTACTTGGAAGAAGTAGAGGCATTTGTCGCTTGACCGGCTGAGGAACCTCCCCAAGGCGGCCAGGCAACCGGTGAGTCTCTGGACTTCCTTGACAGAACGGGGTGACTTCATGTCTATCACCGCCTGTATCTTTTCAGGGTTAGCCTCTATCCCCCTTTGATCAATCAGGAATCCGAGAAACTTCCCAGACTCAACACCAAAGACGCATTTCTTAGGATTTAACATAACCTTATGCCGCATGAGGGTGGTGAATGTTTCTCGGAGATCAGCAAGGTGATCCGTCTGCTGTTTGGATTTGACTATCATGTCATCAATGTACGCCTCCACATTCCTCCCAATCTGATTAATGAAGACCGTATTAATCATCCGTTGGAAAGTGGCAGGCGCATTTTTCAAGCCAAACGGCATCACAGTATAACAAAATAGCCCCTGATCAGTGACGAAGGCCGTCTTCTCTTGATCTTTCTTCCACAGGGGTATCTGATGGAAGCCGGAGTAGGCATCCATAAAGCTCATCAAGGCGTGACCGGCTGTAGAATCGACCAGACTGTCGATCTTTGGAAGCGGATAACTGTCCTTTGGACACGCCTTGTTGAGGTCTTTGTAATCAACACACATGCGCCAGGTCCCATTCGGTTTCTTAACAAGAACCACATTGGCCACCCAGTCGGGAAAATTACAGGGCCGGATGAACCTGGCGTCTAGCAACTTTTTAACTTCGGCAGCTGCCGCCTGACTTCTTTCCTCGCCGTGATTTCTTTTCTTTTGCCGGATGGGCTTCATTTTGGGGTCCACGGTGAGTTTGTGGACAGCAAGATCCGGGCTGACGCCTGACATCTCCTCCACTTCAAAGGCAAAAATGTCTTTGAATTCCTTCAGCAGAAGGTGCAAGCTTGCACCCAAGGTAGCATGAGCTACCGTCCCAACCTTAACAGTACGTTCTGGACGGCTGTCGTCCAGAACGAGATCAATGCTTTCGCCAGCCGGTTGGGGACGGAGCTCATCTGACCGTTCACCGGTCAGTGATTGCTATTTTTTCTCTTTCTTCACCTCCACCAGCAAGGGAGCCTTTCTTTTCTTCCCGGCTGCTGATGGGGCAGGAGCTGGGTCGGCATCCTTGACGTTGTCAAGGTCTATTGGTTCCTGTCCGCCTGGGGTCACAGTATCTCGGACGGCTGAGAGATAGCACTCTCGGGCCGTCTTCTGATCCCCATTCAAGGAACCAACAGAGCCGTCATCCCTCTCATACTTGATGAGCATGAGAGACGGGATGATTACGGCCTTGGCTACGTTGAGGGTTGGCCTTCCAAGGATGATGTTATAGGCGGTCAACTCCTCAACGACCAAGAATCTGACGACCATATGTCGTCCCTGGCCTTTCTCTCCCAGCCGGATGGGTAAGTTAATTCTCCCGGCTGGGTAGACCATCCCACCCCCAAAACCAACCAAGGGGTGGGTGACCGGATGCATGCTGCCGACGTTGTATTTCAGCTTTTGCAGGCATCGGAGGCTGATGATGTCTGATGAGCTGCCAGTGTCTATAAGGATCCGTCCAACCAGCTAGTTGGCAACCTTACATTCGATGACCACCGGGTCATCATGCGGGCGGCGGACGCTGCCCCTGTCCTTCTCAGTGATCAACACGTCTGGGAAGGAGGAGCTGGCTTCTGCCTGGTCATCATCATCTTTGTCCATCTTTCGAAGATGGCTCTTGGTGCCCCGGATGGTAGGGCCACCACATGAGAACCCGCCTGCTATGGTGTAGACCGACTCCTTGTCGGTATCCGAACTACTAGCAGGCTGGGGGGTAGTCTTGGAGGACTGACCCTTGTTTTTCTTTTTTGCCCCGGCTGGGGACTTAGAAATGTAGGACTTTAGAAGCCCTTTGTCAGCCAGACGGTCCAACGCCCGCTGAAGACTAAAGCAGTCGTTGGTGTCATGGCCAACTTCCTCATGGAACTGACAAAATTTATTTTTGTTCCGTGACTGGACATAACTCTTCATAGGATTCGGCTTCTCAATGGACAGCCGGTCCTTTACCTCCATGAGGATGGAGTTGCAATCTTTGTTAAACTCGTACTTGGTGACGTACGGTTTAAACTCTTTCTTTTTCTTCTGGGACGGTTGGTCAGACTCATTAACCGCCCATACTTCTTTTCTTTTCTTGCTCTCTTCTTTGTTTTTGGCCGGCTGAGCTGACCGGCTGACTTTCTGTTTGTCGGACTTCTTAGAGTCCGACTGGCTACCAGGCGAGCAGAGGTCGGTAGCTTGAATGTAGCTTTCCGCCTCCCTGAGGGCCGCCTGTAGGGTGAAAGCCCCTTTTCTGACGAGGTCGAACTTAAAAGTCGACCCGTCTCTCAGACCCTTGAAAAAGTCTGTAAAAGCTACCTCGTCAGACAGTCCTTGAATCTGAATTCTTATCAGATTGAACCGCCTGACATATGAGCGCAACCCTTCTTTCTCTCCCTGCTTAACAGTGCTCAAATCAAGGCTTGTTTTCTTAGCAGGGATGTTCATTGAGAAGTTGGAAGCAAACAGGAAGGCAAGCTTCCTGAAGCTGTCTATGGACCCGGCTGGCTGGTTGCCAAACCATTGTTGGGCAATGCCCTTCAATGTAGCCGGGAAGCATCGACACCAAGTGGCATCATCCACCCCTGCAGATACATGAGGTTGGTGTAAGCCATGAGGTGGTCTTGCGGATTGGTGGTGCCATCATAGGTACCAACCAACACATTCTTAACCTTGAACGACTGTGCCGCCTCGGTTATCTCCCGAGTGAACGCAGAAAGTTGTTCACCCAGGCGCAGCAGACGAAGCTGCCAGTCCAATGGTTGGACATTTGGATATGTCGCCTGATCCCCAAAGAAGGCCGGCTGCATGAAGTGAGGAGATTACTGCCCGTAAGCCTGAGTAGGCACATACGGGACAACTCCAATCATATGAGGGCCAGAATGGACGGTATTACCGCCTGTCTGACTCTCATGCAAGGAGGGTGCACTTCCTGCAGAAATGTTGTTGAAGCTGTCTGGAAAGTTCGACGTTGAAGCCGACTCAGACAGCGATTGATTTCTCTTCCGGTTAATAATTTCCCGGGCATTAAGAGTTGATTTTTTACTTCTCACCGGCTGTTGGGGCCGGCGAGTTTTATTTGTGTTCCTCCCAGGAAGGAGAATTTTCGACCAATCAATGGTCCCGACTGCCTTCTCCTTTGGATGAGGAGTGGGCTGCCGGTTTCTGACTGACTTCCCCTTCTCTGGAGGAGTCTTCTTAGCCGACTGACCTTTACTTGGGCCAGCCCGGCTTTTGGTGATCAGCTCTGTAATTTCACCCTTAAAACTAGTCATGAACCTCATGAGTTCGTCTCGGGTGAAAGGGGCTGATCCAGCTGCCGTTTGGGTTGCCCCTTCCGGCTGCCCAGTGGGTCTGCTCGGACCCGCCTGGGAGGCGCCCCGCTCCAGAATCTCTCTGGGCCGGATGCGCTTGACTCTGAGAGAGCCGTCCTCGGCTGTAGAAGTTTCGACCTAAGGATCCTCATCCTCCTCATGGTCGGTAAAGACTTCTGGGTCTTCGCCCAGACGGTTAGGAGGTGGTACAGACTCTTGAACCATCTTCGAGGTACTCTCCCCACAGACGGCGCCAAATGTTTTGGGGGTTTTTGTCCCTCGGGAGAGTTACAACACGAAGACTGATCCGGGATGAGCTGTAACTGCAAAACAAACGGAGACACCTGTTGGGTGGTGCTCCGCCTCCGACGATCAAGTTAGTAACTTTAAGAGGAATAAAGAGTACGGAAATTTAGGTGGGTATCTGCTCGGATTCCAAGCTCAGGTGTTTCTCTGATGTAAGAGAATGCAGGTGTATTAAATGATAAAACGTTCTTTTCTCAAAATGAGGGGTATCTCCCTATTTATAGGGTCTTTGGGAGTTGTGCCCCTGATTAGGTCACTGAACCCTAATCATTGGTGGGCTGCGCCGTTTTGCGGCATTCTCGGGATTTGGGCCTGAAGGCCGACTTTTTTCCCTTCTTTTCTGTTGTGACACGTGTCAAGCAGGGATTGGTCCACTTTGGGCCATCCTGAGGCTGACACGTGTCATCCTCTGATTGGACCACGTGGCGGGGTAAAATTACCCTAAACAATTTTCTTATACTTTACCAAGGTCCGATAATATGCCATGTTATTTGCCACATTACCAATTCTATGCAAATTCATATATATTTCTATATACTTTGGCTCAAATTTTCTTTCTTACCAAAATTCATCTTTTGTCTTATGGGTTACACTTTCAATAACACTTGTGTCCTGTCTGTTGTTTAACTTGCAATACTCAGATCAAATCCAATCATGTATATTTTTCTTGCTTCGGTCACTAATGTTCCCCAACATAGTGAAATTTCATGGTTCTTTTATTCCAACCTCAAAATGTTGCCACACCAATGCTGGCTTGTATGGTGACTTTGTTACATCCTTTTCTGAAATTGAATACGCTTTTTTTCTGCATAAATTCCCCTGTCAAATATTATTTCGCTATTATACCAATGGGTGGAGGTTGTAATCGTCTCAATGTATTACCAAAGTTCTCCTGTATGCCTCCTTCTAGGATTTTGAAAGAAACTAGGAATTTTTATCTGACATGATATTTTCAGGAACTCCATGTAATCTCACAATGAATTTGATGTAAGCCTTTGCAAGTTGCTCCATCTTCGAAGTCTCCTTCATCGGGTTTTAAACATTGCGGACTTAGACAATCTATCCACTACAATCCGAATAATTAATCATTCTAAACCCTCAATACACCTTTACCAAATCATTTTTGCAGATTGTCCTTTCCTGCTGGTTGTATTACATTTCCTTCCGTTATATTTCCTTTAAACCTCTTACTCTTACAAAGTATACTCAAGCTTTTATCTCCATGAATATTAAAGTGACATATCCTCTTACAAATTCGATCAAATTCACACTCTCTACTTGATTTTTTTTTCTTCATTTCCTCGAATATTGTTGGTCTCATGCTGTCGTTACCCCAACATTTTTTTTTTATCTTTCCTTTTCCAACACTTTCGAGGAGATTAATGTCCTTATTCCCCCTTAACTTTAACATTATTAGCAACGCATTTGCCCAATACATTGCTTCTTTTTCAATGACATTGAATGTCTCTTCCACGGTCCTTTATCAACTCCAATAATTTCTTGTTACATTTTTAAATCCTTATGTGTGATAGTCTATCTCAAACTTTAAACTTTAAAAATTCATTCGCAAATAATCATTAATTTATACAAAGTTATTTCACACTTATTACTTTCCATGAACTTCCAATTACTCTTCGCCAGGGCATTCACTTGTTAATAATCCTTTTGAATCTATCAAAATCTTCCACACCGTTGTCCAACTTAAACCTCAACTACAATTGTTTAATCACGGAGTCCATAATTCAACGCTTCTATCCCTGTTACATCAACTTTTCCTCTTATCGCAAGGTTTCCCAAAATCGTCCTTTCTCAATCACAACTAACACTCGGGAAAAACTTGCATGCATTTGCTTCTCTCTAAGCAACAACACGTTTTATTACATATGTTCACATCGTCCTTTCTTTCCCATTCTTAGAATTCACCAAAATACCTTCAATGAAAATACTGAATTCCATAAGTCCATGGAAATTTTAGGTGATTCATTATCCCAAAAGGCAAAAATGAAAACTCGAATCGTCCAAACCTTGTCATAAGCGCCAAATTCTAAATATTTTCTTTCGAATATTTTTACTTAGTAGTTCTATCCTCAAGTCAAATCTCAAAATTATATTTTCTCCTTTCATTTGATCAAACAAATCGTCGCTTTAAAGCAAAGGATAATTATACTTCTTTGTCACATTGATCAATCCTCCATAGGCACTTTACAGACACTTCCATTCCTTTCTTTAACAGTTACATGCGCTCTCCAGGGTGATGTAACCTTCTTTCAATGACTTCAATAGTATCTTTCAACCCCCTTTACGCAATGCAACATTAACCCTTTCTCTACACGCAAATATGTCCATATAATACCTCCAACTTCACTTAACCTTTATATCCTTGCTTATATTTCCCATGCTTACATCTTTCCTCCAATTAAATCCATGATCTTTCTTCTAGCATCCCTTGAATAAATCTCGTGACCCCTAAATAATCACAACTTCAATCACCTCATATACAATCCTCAATCAAATTCATAAATCTTGTCATAAACTCTTTCTCCTTTATGACATTTTTACATCCATAGTTTAATATTCTCGACACTTTCAAGTATACAGCGTCTTCATAATTCAAATTTCCTTAAGTTTCAAGAGTTACTCAAGCCGCTTTCAAAATTTTTTTATCATGGATTATGAATGGGGTGTAACCTTCACAGGTCAATCGTTGTTGCCTTCATTGTCCCTTTATTCGTGGTTGCCTTAAATGATCCGTGAACGGTTTACAAGTTCCTTAAAAACTAGTTGGCGGCTCCCTACTTTATTTGTCCCTAATCGTATATGTCAATTTCCATTTCCTATAAGTGCCAAGCATATTCACACATGCCTTAACGTAGGCGCACTTTGAGCGACGCCTACAATTTGGAGACTCCACTGGGGAGGATTCTTGGTTATTTATCGATTTGAGTGATCGGTATTTAATTGAGATGAGTGGATGAGACTTGAAAGATTCTTGAATTGTATTCCTGTGATTTAATTGGCATTGTCACATATGCATATTCATTTTAGCTTACCTATTTTGCCACAATAGTACATGTTCTATGTATGTGGCTAGCCTGGGGGATTTATGCTCTATCAACCCGAAAACGCTCATGGCAATAAGGGTTCATCCGAGTTTTTAAATCCACCCAAACCATGGAGTCGAGTTTGATTTCATCACGAACTCGCAAAACCGCCCGTTGGCACACACCCTCAAGGGAGGCTGCCTTGCTAACGCGTCAAAACTCTTAACCATGGTACCCTTTGACACCCAAAAGCTTGACCATAGTCGAACATAGAACTTGACTTTAGGTTGTGAACTTCATTGCATCATGCTTGACGATGTGCTTATACGTGCATTTTTTTATTGACTTTTTTTAATTAATTTTTTTTTTCTTATCAAACCCTTTTTATTTTTTTAGAGTCGAGTCATAGATTTTTTTTTTGAGTCAACCCGAATTTTTTTATTCCCGTATACTGCACAAGAGTCAACTTGTTTTGGTCATAGCCAGAGTTCTAGAAAGAGTTACGTGTCGTACTACTGATAGATCTATAGCCCCGAGTTTTATCTTTCATTTGGAGTTGGTTTCGTCCCAATCAGAGTCACAGATAAAATGATGATGGTTACTTCTTGATTAAGATGCAAAATGATTATGATATGCATACTTTTATGAATGCTGGTCCACTTATGTTCTATGGCAGAGCAGCTATTGTTAAACCTTGGAGTTATAAGTTTGACTTTCATTCTGGAGTTCTCAGAACTGTTCCTCTATGGGCGAGACTTCCTAATCTTCCTCTCAATTGCTGGGGGGTTGATACCTTGAGTAGAATTGGAAGTGTTATTGGGGTGCCTCTGTATGCTGATGACTGTACTTCTAAGCAATTAAGGGTTACTTTTGCTAGATTTCTTATTGAAGTTGATATTACTAAACCTTTGCCTAAGAGTATTTGGGTTGAGAATCCAGATGGCAACCTCATTGAACAGAAGCTTATCTTTGAGTGGTCTCCTCCTTTTTGCAAGAAATGTAATAAGGTAGGTCATGACTGTAATGCTCCAGCTAAAAAGACTCAGGCTCAGAAGAAACAGCCTGGTACTAAGGAGCAAGCTAAGGTTTGGGTTCCTAGGCAGCCTAATCCTGCCCCTACTACTGCTGCTGCTGCTGTTCCTGTCTCTAATGCTGTTAATGAGACAGTTCATGGTGCTGCTGTTATTACTCCTGCTCCTACTACACACAAAGCTAATTCTGATTATGATTGGAGAATAGTTGGCAGGAAGAATAGAAGTTTTAGTGTATCTCACCCTGTGCCCGATTTGTCTAGCGCTAATCCTTATTCTTCTTTGTTTGAAGATACTCACACTGATCCTATCGGGTGTAATCCCCCTCTGGGAGGATGATTGTTGTCTCTTGGAATATTAGGGGTCTTAATGACCCTAATAAAGTAGCTTCTGTCAAGAAGTTAATCTCTGAGCAATCTGTTGATGAAATTGGTATTCTGGAAACCAAGGTGAAATTGAAGAATTGTGTTAAATTACAGAAGAAGTTTGGCAAAGCTTGGTCTTGGTTTTGCAATTATGATTATTCTTATAGAGGAAGAATTTGGGTTGGTTGGTTACAAGATAAAGTGAATGTGACTGTTCTTTCTTCTCATGAGCAGTTTGTTCATGCTGATATTTGTTCTAAAGACTTACAACATCATTTCTTAGTTACTTTTGTGTATGGTCTTCACCCTATTCATGATAGGGTTCCTCTTTGGACTGGTATTAGCAACATTTCAGTGTCTTCTGATGCTTGGCTTCTCATTGGTGATTTTAGTTCTGTTCTTCATGATGGTGATAGGTTTAATGGTGCTCCTATTACTGATGATGAGGTGAAACACTTTAAAGAGTGTATTGAGACCATGGACTTTTGTGAAATCAAGAGTAAGGGTTCTTTCTATTCTTGGAATAATAAAGGGCATGGTGATGATAGGGTTGCTACTAGAATTGATAGAGGTCTGGTCAGTTCTGCTGAAGCTATCTTTCTCCCTCCCTTACTTTCTGATCATTGTCCTATTTTGGTGGAGGTCTGTTCTCATAATCTTGGGAAGGGAAGGCCTTTTAGATTTTTGAATTGCATTGCTGATCACAAAGATTTTTGCTCTATTGTTGAAGCTGGTTGGATTAAGGTGTCTAAGAGCACTGCTATGACTGATGTTTGGCAGAATTTGAAAACTGTTAAACAAGGTCTTAAGAGCTTAAACACCAAATATTTTGCAAATATTGATGATAGAGTCGATCAAGCAAATTCTGCTTTAATTCAAATCCAAGAGAAGCTTGCTGTTGATATTACCAATGGAAATTTACATTTACAGGAAGCTGCGTGCTGCTATTGAGAAAATTAAGCCTTGGATGAATATTAAGGAGAACATATACAAACAGAAAGCTAGAGTGGATTGGATCAAATTAGGTGATTCTAACTCTCACTATTTCTTTTCTGTTATGAAGCAAAGACAAAGCAGGAATAGAATTGATTCTATTTTTACTGATCATGATGTGTTGCTGAAGGATCCTATCCAAGTAGAAAAGGAGATTGTGGGTTTCTATAAGGTTCTACTGGGTACTAGAGCTTCTTGTTTGCCTGCTGTTGATATTCAAACTATAAGAGCTGGTAAACAGCTGGACAAAACTGCTATAGATATCCTGTCTGCAGATGTTGCTTATTCTGAAATTGATGCTGCTTTAGCTAGTATTGGCAATGACAAGGCTCCTGGTATTGATGGCTTTAATGCTATCTTTTTCAAGAAGGCTTGGCACATTATTAAGCATGACATCTATACTGCTGTTACTCAGTTCTTTCAAACTGGTATTATTGCTAAGCAATGGAGTTGCACCACAGTAACTTTAGTTCCTAAAGTTTCCCATCCTTCTTATGTTAAAGAATACAAACCCATTGCTTGTTGTACTATGGTCTATAAATTAATCTCTAAAGTGCTTACTCATAGAATTGCTCAGGTTGTGGGATTTGTTGTTAGTGATTCTCAATCTGACTTTATTCCTGGGAAGCATATTGGGGATAATATTCTTTTGGCTACTGAGCTTATCAAGGGTTACACTCACAAATATATCACTCCTAGATGTATGCTCAAGATTGATTTGAGGAAAGCTTATGATTCTATTGAATGGAGCTTTCTTAAGACTATTCTTGAGGAAACTGGCTTTCCTCAAAAGGTGGTTAATTGGATTATGACCTGTGTCTCTTCTGTTTCTTATTCTATAATGGTGAATGGTTTTCCTTCTAAGCCTTTTCCAGCTCAAAAAGGGTTGAGACAAGGTGATCCTATGTCTCCTTTCCTCTTTGCTCTTTGTATGGAGTATCTGTCTAGGTGCTTGAAAGAGATGACTCATGATCCTAATTTTAATTTTCACCCTAGATGTGAGAAGCTTGGTATTACTCATATGATGTTTGCTGATGACTTATTGTTCTTTGCTAGAGCTGATGCTGGCTCTATTCAGCTTCTTTTGAATGCTTTTCAGAAGTTTTCTAGTGCCTCTGGTTTGTCTGCTAACCTTAGCAAAAGTGAGGTGTATTTTGGTGGTTTACTTGAAGCTGAAAAAGATGACTTACAGGCTATTCTTAGGATGAGTAGGGGTACCCTTCCTTTCAAGTATCTTGGTGTTCCTCTTTCTTCAAAGAAGTTGACCATTGCTCAGTGTAGACCTTTGATTGAGAAAATTACTGCTAGAATTGATAACTGGTCTGCTAGACATCTCTCTTATGCAGGAAGGTTACAACTCATTAAAAGTGTTCTCTTTGGCATCCAAGCTTATTGGGCTCAGATCTTCATTCTTCCCAAAAAGGTGCTTAGGGAAATTGAATCTAGATTTAGGGTGTTTCTTTTGACTGGAAAAAATGCTTATTCTAAGAAAGCTCCTGTTTCTTGGAATCATATGACCCTTCCTAAAGTTTGTGGTGGTTGGAATATCACTTTACTGAGTGATTGGAATAAAGCTGCTGTTTGTAAGATTTTATGGGATTTAGTTCATAAATCTTATAATTTGTGGGTTAAATGGGTCCATACATACTATTTTAGCAACAAGAATCTTTGGTCTGCTGCTATTCCTAATAAGTGCACTTGGGTTTTAAAGAAAATTCTAGGGTGCAGGGAAGTTATTGACAACATTGGTGGTAGGCCTGCAGTTACTCATAATGGAAAAATGAGTATCTCTAGAGTATACTCTAAAATAAGACCTCAGGCTGATAAAGTGAGTTGGAAGAGACTTGTTTGCAATAATCAAGCTTCTCCTAAGAGCATTTTCATTACTTGGATGGCTTTGAAGAATAGAATGGTGACTAAGGATAGGCTTATTCAATGGCATATTAACTGTGATCCTTTGTGTTTCTTTTGCCAGAACTGTGATGAAAGTGTTGCTCATTTATTCTTTACATGCTCTTATTCTAGAGAAATTTGGCAGAAAATTCTTGATTTGCTGAAAATTCAGAAGACAGTGCAATGTTTTGAGCTTGAACAACAATGGGCTACAAGGTTTTGCAGGAAAGCTAACAGAAAGTGTAGGCTCTATTTGACGTTCTTTGCTGAAACTGTTCATAGCATTTAGCTTCAGAGGAACAGTTTAATGTTCAGTTTAGGTGTCTTTTTTACGTCAACTTTTTTTTGTTTTTTTTGTTTTTTTTTAATTTTTTAATTTTTCTTTACATCTTTTCTTGTCAAGCTTGTCTTATCCAAGTCCTTTAATCTGTGTCAACTCGAGTAACGTAGGATTATAGATTTTTATTTATTTTTTATATCCATGAGTCCTAACTCTTCTAGAATTCTAGTCCTCTTCCTAGTTTCTTGTGATTTTTTTGTGCTAACCCTAACATGTGTTATTTGTCTTTGATTGTTGTTGATCTTATTTATGACTAATGATTGCCAATGGATTGTTTTCACCTAGTAAATAGCATAAACATTAAAATTGGACAAAATTAATCAAGTTAGTTTGTCTTTTAGTCTTCCGTGCTATTTGGTCATTGGGTCCTTTGTTTTTCACAACATCCTCATGTCTAGCCATGATCATACCACGAGTCTTAATAAACTCACCTAATCACACATGTTGAGCCATTGCACACACTTTGCCTTCGAGTAATGCACTATATTGTTTATGATCGTATACTAGGACCACGCATGCATCGCTTTCCGTCATAATAAAAAATGAGTGGATCGGAGTTATTCTCACCTGTTTTTAAATGACTTTTTTTTCCTCTTCCTTTCCTATCTTGAGCAATGTGTCACAAAATTAAGTGAAGTTGTTTTATTTCACAACACTTGGTCAAGGAGCAGGGGTAGATTGGTACGGTTCGAGTCATTACTGCATAAACCTCGTAGACCTAAGAGGCGTTTAAAGAGAACATTGCCATCTCCACGTCACTCATCACCTTCAAACTACTTTCAGTTTGTCCCAATGGCCACTAAGGAAGAAATTGAGAACATTAACAAGTCCATTGAGACAATTTCTAACATGTTACAAGCACTCACTACCAGAGTCAACACTGTAGAACAAAACAAAGTTACCGCGGCTGCAATGGACAAGATCAAAGAGCAAATGAGCAAGATTTCTTAGGATTTCACCTATGTGAAATGGCCTCCCACTCCCTTGGATATGAAGGACAAACTGCCTGAGAAGTTCTCCACTGCTGATATCCCCAAGTTCAAGCCAACTGACAACCCAATGTTCCATTTAAAGGCGTTCTATGCAACAATGGCTCTCAAGGGATTGGACGTAACACTCTTCTCTACGGTGTTCCCTCTCTCCTTAGAGCATGCTTGCCAACAATGGTTTTATTCTCTAGATGCCAAACACATTGTAACTTGGGAAGATGTCATCGAAAGTTTCATGAATCGTTACAAGTGTAACATTCAAGCTAGAACTTCTGAACGTGAACTCTCCATTATCAAACAGAAAGAGAATAAAGGATTCACCGCTTATCTAAACAGGTGGAGGGAAACAACTGCACTCTTAGTAGATCCTCCCAAAGAAAAAGAGATGATTCGCCTCTTCATCCAAAATTTGACTCACAAGTACAAGCAACATCTCAAATTTCTTCGTTTGAACACTTTTGAAGCTGTATATGACATTGGCATCAATATCGAGGATGATCTAATAAGGACTGCCGGTAGTAACAATAATAACACTTGGAAAAACAAGAAGAACCACCTTCCTTCTTCTTTGTCTTCTAAGGACGAAAATACTACCAACAATATAAGCCAAATTAATCTGAATGAAGTATTAGCTCTTGATTCTCCGTTGCCCAAGAAAAGGAGAACCTGCACTCCTTTAGGAATGACTTATGATGCGGCCTTTGATCGCCTTTACGGTCAAGGATTGATCACACCTATTGGGCCATTTCTAGAGCCTAAACTTGAAGAAAGAAGCGCCAAGTGGAACCCTAATGCCCATTACAAGTTCCATCAAGGAAAGGGTCACTCTATCGAACAATGATGGAATTTGAAGGACGCTATTCAAGATCTTGTTGATGCCAACAAACTTCCAGTCCCTCCAGGAGGCAAGAAATAGTGAACACAAGGCGCACAATAGATCCTTCGTGCAAGATTTCATGATTTCTTTCTTTATCATTCATCTCCATTCCCCCATTCATGTCTAGCATAGGTTTTCTATTCGTTTCGTTCACCTTTTCCATTAATAAAATGAGCAAATTTCCTTTACATCTCGATCATAGCATTCTAAAAAAAAAATGAAAAAAAATATATTACCGAATTAAACATAAGGTACACCAATGACTTGAGGGACCTTTGCAACCCTGTCATTCCCTGTTAACCGTTCAATCACATTCCATTTCTTCATCAACCACTTTGAGCCTCGTCTAATGTTTGGCTTTCATTTCTTCAACCCACATTCACTTAACCTTGGGATTGGAAGATGTGTAATTGTATAACATTCAAAAAGCAAGTAAAAAATAAGCAGGGAAGCAACAATAAAACAATATCTAAAGGCAAGTGTTCCAATGTCTTTGATACGAACACGTCTTGAATTGCGTCTCTTATCGAGTGCTTGGTACCATGCCTGAGAAACATGAATGCTAAGTGAGTGATGGACCGCATGATCTGAGATTGCCTACATTGATTCATAAGAATAAAAAAAAACGAAAAGGAAAAAAAATAAATAATTAAAAAAAATAAAAAACAAACTTGCAAAATTCAAAATTTTCAAATTCACAATTACACATCTTTGACATTCTCTCGGGTCTGGAGCCTTGTACCCTTTTCTTCTTTAAACCATAAACTTAACCATATAACAACCCTTGAAAGACCGTTTTGAGGTGTACATACACTTGTGCAAAGTTCGGTAAGAGCTACATTTGGCCTCTTTCCTAACGGATACGTAGGCAACCTCACATCGAGGTGCGACCACATTCATATGCATGACCGAGTCAAAGAATATTCAATTGACGAGTGGAAAACTAGGTCGTTATCTAATCTTCCCTCGGTCAAAATAAATTTATAAACACTTAACAAACCTAAATACGAGTATAGAGGAAAGTCAAGGGTCGAACCCAAAGGAACGGTAATGTTCAAGCACTTTCAATTATGCACCTAAGCTAGTTCGAAATCAAAGGGTAAAGGGAGAATACTAACAACTAACAAAATAAGTAACCAAAGAAATAAAACACTAGGAATGGGGATCAACAAGTAATCTGTCAATTGCAACAACTTGGGAAGAGCAAGCCAATCAAAGGTTGTGAACACTAATGATAAGAGCAATCAATTGGAATCAAAAAGCTATCTCCTAATTGTTAAGCTAGGGTTTACTATGAATAACAAACTAAGAGAATCACAATCAAAACCAATTGATAATTGCAATTCCTAAATCAATTGTTCGTGACATTAGCAATTACAATGCAATCTAGCATAATTCTCAAGGCTTAATCGAATTACACACATGCAAACCTTCACTAATCACTTTAATCTCAACAATCAATCAATACAATTCCCTAATTAATCACAATTAATCAATCATGCAAGTTTCACCCAATTCCTAGCCAAACAACGAACTATTCAAGAATCATCATCTATCAACTAACAACTATGGAAATCAAGAATCAACAAAATATCAAGAAAAATTACACTAATCAAGCATTAATTATCAAAATTAAACCAAACAAACATTAAATTAAACAAAGCAATAAGGTGAGATAGAGTTAAGAATGCTCATTGATAATAGAGATGATCTTAAATACAATTGTCACCCTTGTATCTTCAATCTCTCAATCACCATTGAAATCCTTCACTTTCTCTCTCTAAAACTTCTCCTAATCTAGAGAGAGGAACTCCTAATCTAAGCTAATCCTCCTTAGAGGAGAGAGAAACTACTCTAAACTAAAGTATTTCATGTATGAAGAATAAAGAAGGTCGTCCACTATATATACAAAAGGAGGAAATAGATGAAATCGCAAGTAAAACCCCAAAAGCCGCGCCCGCGAAGAAATCGGCCTCGCCCGCGGGGTGCCCGCGGCTAGCCCTCTCCAAGTTCCTTGTAAAAAATGAATAGGTTGCGGCAGCGCCACCCCCGCGGCAGATTTGCAGCGCCAACTTTGGAAGGCTATAACTCACAATATAAGAATTGTATGAAGGCATGCAACCAATGATTGGAAAGATCTTCAAGTCTAGTTTCCAACCTAACTTGAATTACCTCAATCCAATATGTAGAACTCGAGATATGGCTGAAACCATGCACAAAGGTCCTTTTTGATACTTTGCAAGCCTTCATTTTCCTTTGTTTCTTTGATTGGCTTGACTTGCGTGTTTGGCTTCCCTAACTTGGCTCCGTTAAATTCCTTAAATGCACTTGAGCTCCCTCCTTGATTATTAAATCCGCGAGAACTCGACGTACCTACAAAACAAGACAAAGAAACAGAGAAGCGAGAGAAATAGCCGAGAAATGAATAAAATGATAAGAAAACCATTAAAAGCACGCCTTTCTCTAAACTAACACAAAAACACGCAAATCGAGCATTATTCTCTAAAAACACGACATAAACGACTAAAAAAGAGCATAGAAATATAAAGAAAACATAGCCTAAAGGTGCCATAAATGGCACAGATCACCAATGCTTATCCCTATGACCCTATCCATTTAGAGCTAGACTTGGGGGACTTGAACCTACATAATTTATCCTACCTAGCCTAAAGAGTAACCATCTCGACTCTTCTCACATCTATTTCCCTCACCATAGCCTTTGCAGCCTCACCTTTGTATCATTGTCACACACTTCTTTCACACATACATAGCCACATCATCTTTCCCTTGAGAACTCTTTATCGTGAAATCTTGTTTCCCCACTGTGCATTTTCAAGACAACATTCATTAGAAGAAACATTGTATACTTGCTTAGCTACCTAACTTGAGCAATATTCATTGTTTCATGCATCGCATATCATGCTTAGCTCCTTGACCTAAGAAACATCTATCACTTCATCTATATACGTGCTTAGCTTCCAGACCTAAGTGACGTTTAAGATCATTTCTTTACACCATATATGATGCTTAGCTCCATGACCTAAGTTCATTCATCTATCGTGTCACATGATGTAATCGTCCTTAGCCTCCTGGACTAAGAACATGAATCATGCATACATTATTTTCAAGATAAGCAATTCAATCCATGCGATTCATTTTGTTTTGCTTAACAAGGAAGTTCAAAACTTCTTCCCTTTTTAATTTTTTGTAGGGAAGTTCAAAAACTTTTTCAAAATTTTTATCTAGGGAAGTTCGAAAACAAAACTTCATTTTTCACGACTTTCTTTTTCGGGAGAAAGTCAGTTACTTCCACTTGTCTCATGACAAAAATGACGTAATCTTTTTGCTTTTGCATTTTCCGTTGCTTGTGTTTGCACACACACACACACACAACCACAAGTTAAACACATATCATGTCATATCAATTCAAGCTTGGTCAAGTCAAACACAGTCTATACGAGTCCCTTAGCAAATTTTATTTTGCAGGTCTCATCCACAGCCCACGTTCGGGGACAAACGAACCATTTGTAGCCCACGTCCGGGGACAAGCGGACCATCTACAGCCCACGTTTGGGGACAAGTGAACCATCTATAGCCCACGTCCGGGGACAAGCGGACCATCTACAACCCACGTCCGGGGACAAGCGAACCATTTACAGCCCACGTTTGGGGACAAGAGAACCATCTACAGACCACGTCTGGGGAGAAGCATACTATCTACAGCCCACGTTCGAAGACAAGTGAACCAACTACTGCCCACGTTCGGGGACAATCGAACCACCATCATTTCACGGCGCAAGGTTCTCGATAAATAGAGACTTGTAATCTTATTAGACAAGTTTTTCTTCAAGCATGGAAAATTGTCGGTTGTTGTCATCTCTCAAAGCGAAGAAGTCAGCGATTACATCATCTGTCGACTTTCCTCAAGCATGGAAAGTGTCAACCGGTGGGTTTCTTCAAGCATAGAAAACCGCCAAATTCATATGTCGACTTTCCTCAAGCATGGAAAGTATCATCTGGTAGATTTCTTCAAGCATAGAAAGCTACCAAACTCATCTGTCGGCTTTCCTCTATCATGGAAAGCATTTCAACAAACGTCATCCGGTGGATTCCTTCAAGCATAGGAAGCTACCAAACTCATTTGTCACCGATACACTGGTGTCAGATAAGCATTCTATCCCTTTACTCTTTTATCGGTAAAACTAACATTTTTCTGCAGGTATCAGCATATATTTTAATCTGATTCCAATTGGGTTAGAAAGTAGACTTCAAGAGCTTTCCAACGATATATTATTTATCTTATTCCGATTTCTGGATCAAAAGATATGATAAAAACAAAAACCGCAAAAACTGCTGTCTATCGCAAGAGTTTTATCTGATTCGAATTCTTATCTTTTCTTGATTCTTCGACCCTTATTTTCTTATAAATAGAGGTCATATCTCCTCTTTTTCAATCATCAACAAGCTTGATCATCAAATCATTATCTATTCCTCTCTTTACACCAAAAATCATGATCTTCTCTCTCTCATATTCTAAGCCTTAAACCTATATTCCTAATTACACCATACTTCCCTTAAGCACTCCAAGGAGTTCATACTTAACTGGAGGTTCCGTCCTTAAACCAAGGCGTGAAAGGTATAATTAACTGAGGGTTTGGACCAAATCAACTCAAATTTTTATTTAATTTAATTGTTTCAATTTTACTTTTATTGAAGTTATATACTAACAGTTTATTCATGATGTAGCAATTCAAGGAAACTCGGAAAGTGAGTAATTAATCACTTAATTACTCTTATTTTTATTCTTCTTGCTAGCATCACGATTAGGGTTATTATTATTTGGGAAATTCTCAATGGTACTCTCAAGCTTTTTATTTTTCTCAATGGTAAACTTCAAAAAATCAAATTATCTTTGGTAATTAATAATTTGTGTTATTAATTAAGTGGTAACATTAGTTAAGTGTTTTAAGAAAACATTAACCATGGTTAAATGTTTTACAAGGGAGAGAAGAGTGCAATGTCTAAAATACCCTTTTTTAACAAAAACCCACCACCACTTCTTCCCCCTGCCACCTTTGCCCGGCCTACCCGGCTTTTCACCGCCCTCGGCGTCGGCAATAACTAAACCACCCAATCCCCAACAGCCAGCCACCCCTAATTTTCACCAGCGTTGGCGCGTCCAGAACCTTCCTCCTAGGCGTCGGCGCCTTGCTGAACACCGTACCCCTCCCCTTGTCGCATCTCCCTTCCGCGCACCGAACCACCCAATCCTTTCGCATAAACCCCTCTCCCTCCCCCACGAAACCCCTAAAACCATCAATCCACCTTCGAAATACCCTAACTGACCGTCCCCCGCCATAGCTAGGGTTCCGGTTGGGGTTTTTCGAGGTTCGGGATGGTTTTTAGAGGGTTTAAGGTTTTGTGGGGGTAGGTAGGTGGTGGTGGTTCATGGGCGCCTACGCCGGAGGGTCAAGGGGGATCAAGGCTAGGCTTGGTGGTGGATGGCGGTTCACTGGCTGTGGTGGCTGGGGAAATTGTAATTATTATTATTTTTAAAATAATTTAATTGTTAAAAAATAAAGAAAAAAAAAACTGATTTTCAAGGATATATTAGTCATTTCACCTTTAGTTAACTATGGTTAGACTTGTGATTGTAGATTAATTTCTTTAATATCACCACTGAATTAATAACACAAATTGTTGATTACCAAAGATAATTTGAATTTTTAATGTTTACCATTGAGAAAAATAAAATGCTTAAGAGTACCATTGAGAATTTCCCTTATTATTATTATTATTATTATTATTATTATTATTATTATTATTATTATTATTATTATTATTATTATTATTATTATTATTATTATTATTATTATTATTATTATTATTATTATTATTATTTGTTTTTACTAACGTTATTATTGTCAAATTGCTTCCAATATTAATGTTTATTCTATCATTATTTATTGATCATGATATTGCATGTTTAAAGAGAATATGTAATTGAAATTCACGCCTAATAAGATAATTTGGACAACCGGTTTAGGTTCCTTTTAAATCTTGTTGTTTAATCAAGTGATCTCTAATTTATTAGAATTATATGTTACATTAATATTAAACCAATGTAGCATAATAATAGTTTGGAGCAACTCGAATTTTTTTTTGTATGCCTTTGAGATCGCAGGAATCACTTTTCACTATAAGAATCGAGTAGAGGCCAATACGAGCGAATGTGACTCCATGACGCACTTCGTACCATCATCCCCGATCATCCTTTCGTGGTTCCGAACCATATGGTGTTAGTAATCTCATGGATTATGAATGAGGTGTAACCTTCATAGGTCAATCGTTGTTGCCTTCGTTGTCCCTTTATTCGTGGTTGCCTTAAATGATCCGTGAACGGTTTACAAGTTCCTTAAAAACTTGTTGGCGGCTCCCTACTTTATTTGTCCCTAATCGTATATGTCAATTCCCATTTCCTATGAGTGCCAAGCATATTCACACATGCTTTAACGTAGGCGCACTTCGAGCGACGCCTATAGGGATGATGGTACGAAGTGAGTCATGAAGTCACATTCGCCCGTATTGGCCTCCACTCGATACTTATTGTGAAAAGTAATTCTTGCGATCTCAAAGGCACGTAAACAAAGATTCAATTTGCTCCAAACTATAATTATGCTAAGTTGGTTGAATGTTAACGCAACATATAATTCTAATTATTAGTGATCACTTTGATTAAACAACAAGATTAAAAAGGAATCTAAACCGATCGTCCAAATTATCTTATTAGTCATGATATTCAATTACATATTCCCTTTAAAAATGCAATATAGTTATCAACAATAAATATAGAATAAACATCAACATTGGAAGCAATTTAACCATAATATATTATTCAAATCAAATCATAATAACCCTAATCATGATACTAGCAACAAGAATAAAAATAAGAGTAATTAAGTGATTAATTACTCACTTTCCGCGTTTGTTTCTATTGCTACATCATGAATAAGCTTTTAGTAACTTCAATAAAAATATAAATCAAATTGAAACAATTAAATAAAATTAGAGTTGATTTGGCCCAAACCCTCAGTCAATTCTACCTTTCACACCATGGTTTAAGGATGGAACCTCGGGTCAAGTATGGACTCCTTGGAGTGTTTAAGGGAAGTATTGTGAGATAATAGGGAGGCTAGTATTTAGGCTAAAGAGAGAGAATAGAATGATTGTTTGTGCCCCGAAACTAAGGAAATCAGCCTCGTATTTATAGAGAAAATGTGAGGGGTGATGCACGGAACCCTAGAAGTGAAAAGGTGCCGTGGAAAAAACCTAAGAAAACACCGCATCACGGTATGTGTGTCGCGACACGACACGGGATATCGTGTCACGACATTGGGGTTTTCCTGAATTCGTCCAGATTCATCTTTATCTTTGCTTAACAACTAAGAACGTGATATTTTTGTCATCGTTTAAGCTTTTGCAGAATAATTTCAAGCTTAGGGTTCTTATTATTTATTAATCGGGCTTAACTAATAAATAACGAAAAGGATTAAAAAGGGTTTGGGATAGGATATGAGTTGGATTAAGTTTGAATAAAGGGTTTGACTTATTTGTTGACTGAATATGCTTGATTGAATATGGTTTTAAGCATTTTCGAGATTAAATACTTGGCCCGACCAATAATGGCAGTGAAACGTTGTTCATCATTAGGTTAGGTTTTGGAGAGACATTTTTAGGTGTCTCCAGAGGGTAAACTGACCAAACACTATTTATAAGAGTTAAATCATTAAATCATACAAGGAAAACGGTTAGAGGCAATTAACATCATATTAATAGGGGCAATTACCACTAGTAAGAACATTAATAAAACCGCTTAAAAATATTCATAATTGAGACCAAGAAGAAACGAGATGAAAGAGGAGAGAAGAGTAAATGAAACTTTAACCTAAAAAAAAACCACTAGCGATAGAGGTTATAAAACTCTTCCAAGGAAGGAATTCTACAGAGAAACGATATAATTATATACTATGTTTGTTTATTAAAAAAAAATGGTTGCATTATATTTTGGCAAAAATTTATCCTCAACAACACCAACTATAGTGTGAGTGTAGTGAATAACACCACATTTGACTAGTAGCTTGAATAGCATCAACTTTTAAAATGGATGCATAAATGACCATTTCTAGTAGCCAAAATGACACCAATTATGCGCCTATACCTATGTATAAGGTCATCAATATCATTTGTGACACTAATTGCATAAGTAGGTATTGTTTAAGCAACTACTTAAAGATGATATTGCACACAATACCAAAGTCACAGTTTATATTGTCGATGCCCATTTTGCCTTACATTTTTGTTGCATCGACTTTAATGACAAATCAACAAAATTGCTCTGGATTATTTTTAAATATCTGTGTTTTTACTGTAGACACCCAAATGTGTTTTCCCAAAAACCAAACCTAGTGATGAATACTTTTCATGCCACTTGATTACCGAATGAGGTGAAAGTGTGAAAAGTTTTGTGATGCGGTTGTTTTAATAAAAATCTTTCCTTCTGTTTTAAAAAATGTACTCTATTTATTGAGCTTGGTCCATGACAAGGGTCCAATAATAGTTTAGTTGGGCCGGGATCGCAAAGAGCTTTCCAATGATATATTATAAACCCAATTCCGATGAATAATGAGGAAGTTATGGCCAAGATACTAAATTGGGTCTAAAATGATTTTATGGCCCAATGACTAGTGGAGGGCCCATTAATTATTATTCCTAAAGTTAATAGGATTAATTCTAATTTCTAGAACAGTCTAGAAGGTTTTTATGAGTTCTAATGAAGTTAGGATTGATTATTATCTTTTTAGAAAAATAATGAATTTGGTTTGAAATAAAACAAGTGTTTTATTTTAATAAATTTGATTTAAAACCGGATTTTAATTGCTTAATTTTATTAAGAAGAGGATTCCGTACAAAAGCACGTTTTATCTTTTAATTAGCGCCAAATGACAGAGCCTATCGCTATGTGTGATGCTTGTTGTTTCGCGCTGGGCTCTGTTTCTGGCGACAGGGGCCCGTTTTATTCCAATTCAAATTATGATTCTTTTCTATCGTTTTCGGACTATTTTCTTTATAAATAGGGTCGTATTTCCCCATTTTGAATCATCAACATTAGCAATCATCAACAATATTATATTCTCTCCTCTCTCAAGCTAGAAGCTTATTCTTTCTCCCTCTTTCTAAACTTTCCCCTTTTACAAAATTCCGCATTCACGAGCTCTAGACACACCTAGCCAAGTTCAAAGTTGCTTTCACCCTAGACGTGAAAGGTTGATAATTTATGAGGGTTTGGGTTTAAATCTCTATTTAGTTATTCAATTTAATTGATTGATTTATTATTTTCCTTGAAGTTACTAACGTGTGTATTTCGTTATTAGAAAGAGATACGAGTGTAGACATCTACTTTTGGCCTCCTATCCCGACAGGAAGTGCAATGACTGGCTAAACCGCAAAGACACAAAAAGACTATCCTAACCCAAAAAACAAATACAAACAAGGTCTAATTAACTAAATCTGATCATAATAAGGCTTAAGCCCGTGCTTAAGACCCAATAATGACGGATTTAGTGGCGCCTAGGTTAAATTTAATGTTGATGTAGAAAAAACCGCTCGCATCTCAATGAGTCGCGTTGGTCTGGCGCGCGCAACACTTAGCGCAACTTCTAATGATGCGCTTGCAGAAGATTCAAAATTTCATAAAAATATAAAATCGAATCTTACCATAATGTCGTGCGCAAGACATCTAGTTGCGTTGCCTATTGCAGCGCAACTAAATTACTTGCGCTGGAATGCTGCTCGCAACTCATCCAGGTGCGCGCAACACCAGCTATGGCAGAATGTTTAAAACCCTAATTGCTTCCATTCCCTATATATACGGGCTTAATACGAGGCTTAAACACACATAAATTAACCTAAAACACTGGCAGAAACTCTTCTGAACTTGTGCTACCAAACCCTCTTGCCCTAAACACTCACCCTTCTTAATCTTTGTTACTATGGTGGAGGTTCCCGAACAAGAAGGAGTCCATAAGTGTTCTAAACAGAGATCTAGCAAAGAGAAGTGGTAAATTCCTGAGCACTTAGATAAATTACATCTACTTTTCTTGTTTAAAAGAACCTTAATCAATATAATAGTGTTTTTGTACCACTTTACAAGGATATTTAATTAATCAATTCCACATAGTATCTTGCGTAAAATAAGATTAGAATTGAATAATTAATTGATTGATTGATCACTTAAGCCAAGGCGAATCTTGTTTTATTTTTGCTCCTTTCACAAATTTAAATTAATTAAAGAATAACGACTTTGCAATGTAATAATTCCTACGTGATTAATGCTTGTAAATAAAATTAATGAACTTAGTTTTAGGTATGGCCTTGCATATATTGTTTGGTGATGAAATTGTGAAAAAGGAAGAGCTAGTAAAGGCCGCACTAGGGCTAGAATAGCGATTCTCCTTTAAAGGGAACATTATTTTAGTACCCTCGCTCCCAAACTCATTTCTTTTTTATGTAGACCAATTTGGGCATGGGTAAACTTACGATTTGTGCTAATTGTCCCATGAACTCCACATGGGAGAAAGGCATGAACGAGGTTTATTAGTTTTCCCAAAACTCATTGGCGACTCATACTTGTTTCTTTTACAAAAAAAGGCAATGATAGAATCAATTCTAATTTAAGGTCCCCCAAACAGTCAGGAATTCAAATCCTAATACACCCTAACAAGTGTAAAGTCCTAGGCTTTTAAAGGGCCATGGGAATCTAAGGAAGGATCCCCTACGATGGGAACACCCTTCTTATAGTGGCGAATCCACTGGGGACTTAGAGGTTACAAGATTAGTTCTTAGTTATGGTCCAAGATTTCCAACAGTAGCTTGCCTATGGGTTGTAACGGGAATTAACTTTGATAATCTCTAGTCAGAGAGCGGGACTTGAACGCATAATATCTTTCTTTTACACAAAAGTAAAAACCAAACAAGCAACATTGCATCATGCATAATCATAGCACACTTTAACCTTTGGGGATTGGCTCATTGACTAGGGGTTGCCAACACTAGGCTTCTATCTCGAAATAAATAACAATCATCCCACCCATATCGCCAACAAAATGTTGGGAGAGTGATGCCATGAGTCAACACGTTGAGTTATTGATTTGCGCATCATTTCTTAAGATATCGTTTCTTATGATATGGTGCCTTTGACCTTAGAATGACATTGTGTGTATCTTGGCTTATGGTATGCTTATGTGATTACGTGACTATATGCGACGTGTTAGGATATCTGTCTCTATTTACTCTTTAGGTTGGTTTAGGTTCCCAATTACGAAGTTGTCTCTTCGTAATTTTGAGTCATATTCGAAGGGTAACATAAAAAAATTGAAAAAATGATGGCAATAAAAAAAACGCTGGAATTAAAAAAAAATTGTTTAAAGGTGATGTTATCCGTTTGAATATATCTTGCGTTCTTTCCTCTTCTTTTTTCTAAACAAGCGTACCAATTTACTTATTATTTCTTACTTCATTTCGTATCAATTTACTGATTGTATCATTCTTCTTTTAGGGCACTCGCATTCTACGTTTACCATCAAACAATCCACCCTTTTCAAACTACCTTCCCTTAACAACTATTTTTAGTCCAACAACAATGTCAACCATTGAAGAACTTCAAGAAGAGATTCTTCGTTTGAGAGAAGAAAAGGCTCAAGAGGCCGAGGAGAAAAGAATTAAGAAACTCGAAAAGGCTGAAAAGAAAAATGCTAAAAATTTTGCCTTGCAACAAAATATGGAACAATTGTCCATCAAGAAAAATCGTTGAAGAAACTAGTTCTCCGTTTTACAATGGGGAACAAGTACTTCGACGCAGAAAATTTGCCCCTCCCACAGGACTTGCTTTACCGGAAACGTTCGTAGCTACGGACTTGCCAATAGTTAAGGTGACCAATAATCCAAAAAACCATTTAATGTGTTTTACATACTGGCACCATGGCATTAAAGGGAGTTGATCCTAAGCTTTATGCTTTAACTTTCCCTTTATCTCTAGACCCAACCGCGAGAGAGTGGTACTATGGGCTATATTTGGAATTCTAAAAAACATGGGAAGATGTAGTTTCGGCTTTCATTACCCAATATGAGAGTAATGTAGAGTTAAAATCGACCCTACGAGAAATCGAAATGCTTACGCAAGGCAACGATGAAAGTTTCCTTGCTTTCTATGGTAGATGCCAAGAAAAGGTGGCTCACTTGCCCAAAGGCCACCTGAACTCGAGTTAGTACAAAAATTCATTGACAATTGTCATGAAAAGTACAACAAGCATCTACGTTACCTTGTTTAGACACTTTTCAAAAGGTCTATTCTGTGGCTACTAGGATTGAAGATGATATTTCTAAAGAAAAAGCAAACAAATTAAACCTTATCATTATCAACCTAGGATTAACTACAAAAAGGAGAATGATAATACCTCATCCTCTATTGATGTATTTGCGACCTCTACGCAATATAATAATACAAATCAATATAACAGTAATGATCCTTGGAGAAGATGGAAAAAAGAAAGAAAATTTACACCATTTCATGTGAGCTACGAAGAATTATTAGAAAAATTGAGCGAAAAAGGTCTACTTGCACCAACAAGGCCAACACCACCCACTCCACCAGAAAGAAGGTATGCTCAATGGGATGACTGTGCTTATTGTGCTTATCATAGAGGCATTGGGCATGATACCGAACATTACTATGTCCTAAAGCACAAAGTATAAGATCTAGTAGGCGATGGGAGAATTCCCACGCCTAAACCTAACAACAATGTATCCCCACTAGGGGCATTCCACATTGATGAGGACCATATGGAAAATGATATGTTCAATCCATTGAGTATATCACACCTATAGGGAAAACTCTAACCACAACACTCATAGGGGCAACTAATGAAGTGTGTGGGTTATGGGACGACGACTTTCACGACTTATATGTCTCTAAGTATGCTGTTGCCCACCTTCATCTTATTTACAACATGAGACAAATATAGTGCTTGATTAGGATCATTTCTTAGGGAAGTCACAAGACTTATAAAATGTCTCCTTGGATGAACAATGGCATCAAGCACAACTCATGGAACATCTTGAAATTGAGGCACATTCAAAGCTTCTAGAAGAAAGTTGGTTCACAAGTCCTACAACTAACCCAAATGAGATAGATCATCTAACTCGTTCTGGGCGAGTTTATCAAACACCACCAAATGGATCTTCAACCACACAAAATCAAACTCAAGGTCAAGTAAAAAACCTAATACCACCTTCACTTGAGGTGGAAGATCCATTGGTCAAACAACTTTGCCAATCCAAGGCGAATGTTAGCATTTGGGAACTCCTAAGTACTTCTAAAGAACATAGGAATTCTCTTATGAATGCTTTAACGGCTTTGTCTGTAAGTACAAACACAACCCCCCAGGATCTCGTTAGCTTGCTTACTAGCGAGATATCTGACAAATCAATCATTTTCACTAATGATGATTTGCCTTCAAAAGACACTACTCACAACAATGCATTATACTTAACTCTGGGGTGCAAAGGATACAATAAGAAAGGGATAATCACTTTGCTCCCATCTTACCAACAAACCCTTAATGACAATTCATTAGGAAAGGAGAAGATTACCCATGTTATGACTTTCCAGAACCATTAATTCTTTAGTGAATCAAGAAGCCTGGATTTGAAATATTTTATGATTGCTACTTCTTGAATAACAATGTTGAAATCATTGAATCTAAACACCCAACCCTAAGTTACTATGATAGGCAAGCATTCAACTTGCTATTTAGACTAGAGCAAAACCATGTTGCTACCATCACTAATCAAAATGCCATCCGAGATGAAGCTTTTGTCCCAACCTCGTTGATCACCCCTTCTGATGAAATCTTCAAGCATAGATGGAAAAAATCTTTCAAGTGAACCTATCATAAAGGTGATAAGCTGGTAATAGTCACAGGCGAGGGGAAGATGTTTGAAGAATCGGATGACGAGTTTAGCTTACACTTTAAGGAAGATGAAAATTTGAGCCTTATTGCCATTAATAAATATTTATTTTCTAGTTCTAAGGACGAAGATCCCAAAAAGGATTCTTCTCTTGATGTACTCACTTTTGAATTCAATAATATAAGCTCTATTTTCGAGTATATGCCTTCTCTTAAATCTTTTGAATGCTATAACAATCAATCTAATGAAGATGATAATATTAATAAATTGGTTGAATTAATGAATGAATGAGAACAGAAGTACACTATAATTGAAGAAATCGAAACAGTCAATGAAAACATAAGGGAAGTAAAAATTGGCTTAACTTAATTTAAATCCAAAAGAACGATCGATCCTCATATCGAGGCTCAAAGAATTCAAAGACGTGTTCGCTTGGTCATACAAGGACATGCCTGGAATAGAAAGGGAAATTGTGAAACATACCATTCCCTTGAACTCTACCTCTAAACCAGTAAAACAAAAACTTCGACGAATGAAACCTGATGTCGCTTTGAAAATAAAAGAAGAAATAAAAAAACAATTAGACGCAGGTTTCTTTCGCGTATGTAATTACCCAGAATGGGTAGCGAACATCGTCCCAGTCCCTAAAAAAGATGGATGAGTTCGCATGTGTGTCAACTTTAGGGACCTTAACAAGGCTAGCCCTAAAGACGACATTCCTGTACCTCATATTGATATATTGGTAGATAACACGGCTGAACATGCGATGTTATCCTTTATGGATGGATACGCAGGTTATAACCAAATTCTAATGGCAAAAGAAGACGAAGAAAAGACATGCTTTATCACCCCTTGGGGTACATATTGCTACACAGTCAAGACATTTAGTCTAAAAAATGTAGGAGCTACGTACCAAAGAACGGCTACGACTCTCTTGCATGATATGATGCATAAAGAAATAGAAGTGTATGTGGATGATATGATTGTAAAGTCCAAATATAGAATGGGACACGTAAAAGCTTTACGCAAATTTTTCACTCGCATAAAAGAATATAAAGTGCGATTGAATCGACAAAAATGTGCCTTCGGAGGTACTTCTGGTAAGTTACTTGGATACGTAGTAAGCACACGTGGTATTGAGATCGATCCCTCTAAAATAAAGGCAATCGTTGATATGCCTCCCTGTAGACACCTAAAAATGTCTCCCCAAAACCGAACCCGATGATGAACAACCTTTCACCGCCATTATTGGTCGGGTTGAGTATTTAATCTTGGAGTGATTAAATCCATATTTTCAATTCATAAACCAACCCAATTCCTAGCCCATTTTCCCAAACCATAAATTATCTTCCTCTTTTCGTGCCTTTAAACCCAAAATAATTCATTTCGTGTCCTTTTTATAAAAACGTTTAGTACAGTTTATTTTGCTCCATTATCTGGGTTCAATGATTGAATCATTGGATGGAGCTTTAAAAGAGATTTCCAACGATATATTATAAGCCCAAATCCGAGTTATAACGAATAAGTTATGGTCAAAATATTAAATTGAGCCCAAACTGAACCTAAGCCTATCTTACCTACGACCCAATGATCATGTGGAGGGTCCAAATTATTTAATCCCATTCCTAAACCAATTAGGATTAATTAGAAGCTTCTATAAGTTCCTAAAAGATCTTAATTATCATTTTTAAAAAGATAAGATTAAAGAGTTTAAAATTGAATAAAACTCCTTTTTTTGAAAGTCCTAATTTTATTCAAATTGAAAGATATTCAAAGATAGACAGATATTATTATTGTTTCTCATAGTTTTTATCCAAATTTTATATGGTTGGATAGCCCTTGATATTATCTTTCCAATGAAATTATCTTTCCAATGATATATTATAATATCAATTCCGAGCTATAACAGAAAAGATATTAATAAAATATCAAACTCTATCCAAAACTGACACCGTCTCACTATTTCGGCCATATCTTTTATTCTATAAAATATTTTAATCTTATTTTCATTGGGTTAGAAAGTAGACTTCAATATATTTCCAATGATATCTTATTCATCTTATTCGGATTTCTGGATCAAAAGATATGATAAAAACAAAAACCGTAAAAACTGCAGTCTATCGAGTTTTATTCTGATTTAATTCAAATCTTATCTTAATTCTTCGACCCTTCTTTTTTTTCTCTATAAATACAGGTCGTATCACCCCTTATTCAATCATCAACAAGCTTGATCATCAAATCATTCTCTTCTCCCTCTTTAGGCTAAACACTAGCCTCCCTATTCTTCCATAATACTTCCTTTAAGCACTCCAAGGAGTTCACACAATACCCAAAATTCTATACTTTAATCAAGGCGTGAAAGGTAGAATTAACTTAGGGTTTGGACCAAATCAAATCTTCCTTTATTTAATTTAATTTCCATTTGATTTACTTTTATTGAAGTTACTAACAGTTTATTCATGATGTAGCAATTCAAGGAAACGCGGAAAGTGAGTAATTAATCACTTAATTACTCTTATTTTTATTCTTGTTGCTAGTATCATGATTAGGGTTTCTTGGAAAACTACAATACATTAGTCGGTTTATCAACAAATTGACTATAACATGTGAGCCAATATTTAAAAAATTGAAAAAAGAAGAAAAACATGAGTGGGACGATCAATGCCAAAGGGCCTTTGAGCAAATCAAAGATTATCTCAAAAGTCCACCAGTTTTAGCACCACCAATACCCAAACTACCTCTTAGGCTATTGTAGACACCCATTTGTGTCTCCCCAGAACCAAACCCAGTGATGAGTACCTTTCACGTCGAATCATAATCGAATGAAGTGAAAGTGTGGAAAGTCTAGTGTTGTGGATAGTTTAAATTCTTTTTCTTTCTCTCTGTTTTTGAAAACCTATTTTAAGATAACAGAAAATCCAGTTTGGTTTGGTCCATGGAAAGGGTCCAATAATAGTGTAGTTAGGTCGGGTTCGAAAAGAGCTTTCCAACGATATATTATAAGCCCAGTTCCGATGAATAATGAGGAAGTTATGGCCAAATTACTAAACTGGGCTCGGTTTGATCTTTACATGCGGCCCAATGATCTAGAGGAGGGCCTAAAATTGATTTATCATTCCTAATGCAATTAGAATTGATTTTAGTATTCTAGATTCTTCTAGAAGGTTCTTTTCATTCCTAATTCAATTAGCATTGATAAATTGACTTTGGTTGACTTTTTAGAGTTTTAATCAGAATAAAAGAGTGTTGTTCAGGAAAATTTGATTTTGCCCTTCTGTACGGCTAAATTTTATCAAAATTAAGAAACGCGTGAAACTGATTATTAGCGCCTGACGATAAGCATTAGCGCCTGGCGCTAAGGCTTGTCGCCTGGCACTAACCTTCAGCGCTTAGCGCTATTGTCCAGAGTCTGGCGCTAACCTTCAGCGCCTGGCCCTAATGTCCAACGTCTGACGCTAATGTTGTTTTATTCTCGTTGAAACTCTTATTTGTTTTTCTATCCATCTGGCTGATTTTCTCTATAAATAGCCTCCTAAAACCTCTATTTTCAATCATCAATTTTCATCAATAATCATCAACTCTCTAATTCTTTCTCTCAACTACTCTCATTAAGAATTTCTTGATTCTCTCTCTCTTTCTAGCCAACCCTTTTACAAATACAATTCCTCATACATTAGCACTAGACACACCTAGCATTGTTCGAAGTTGCCTTCGCCCTAGACGTGAAAGGTTTTAATTTCTGAGGGTTTGGTCCCAAATCTATATTTCAATTATTTAATTTAATTGTTTGTTTATTATTTTCCTTGAAGTTACTAACGTGTGTATTTTTTTATTCGAAAGAGATACGAGGCATCCAAGTAAGTGCTTTAATTGATTTTATTGATATTATGATGTAGAAATTATGTCTAGGTTGTTATTTTGATTCCTAGTGTCATGTTAGGGTGTTTTGATCTTCCTAGTATCATGTTTAGGGTAATAACTATAATTTCTAATATCAAATATGACAATTGTGATTCTTGTGATGCTTTCCTTTCTCTTTCCTAATATCATGTTAGTATCATGTTAGGGCTAAGCTTTGATCTTTGATGTTTTGTGACATGCTAGGGTTTGTTATTAATCTTCTTAGTATCATGGCTAGGATCTTGCTAATATTATGCTTTAACATGATTATTATTATGATTATTATTTATTTTTATTATTATGTTGCTTGATATAAATTTATTATTTATTGCTTGATCACACCTTTTATGCATGTTTAAAGGGAACTAGTACTTGTAATCATGCTTAATAAGATAACTAATAATATTGTTTAGGGTTAATTTGATTATAATTCAAGTGATCGCCAATAATAGATTTATTTGTGCGTTAATATTCAACTAACATAGTTTAAACAGGTTTAGGGATAACCTATTGATTGCATGTTAGTCAGAAAACGCACATGAATACGATCAGAATAAAGTAGAGGCCTATTATTAGGGCAGGTTCAATCTCTTTTAGGTTGGATTTGTACCTTCATCCTTGATAGAAATACATGTCTCAGGACTGGAGGCATATATCCTAATCCAGTGAGAGGGTAGAAAGTCAGCTACTCTCTCAGCAGTTTTGTCAACAAGATGAGTACAAATGTCTTAAGACTGGGGGCACGTGACTACATAGGCGCGACATCATCTCGTTGCTTCTTTATATAGGGGGTAAGACGGACACCCTAACTTTCCGGTTAGCTAGTAAGCTCACTAACTACCGTATTTGCTTCCAATCAAGAAGTGTCTGTTCCTGATGGTTCGGCGCGCCTGTCGACTCGTGAGCTAACGCCTAAAGTAATCCTCCACCTTTTAGTTTTGAGAGGTGGATCTCGCAAAGCTTGAGCTGAAGTGAAATTTTACGTAACACCAACGCCGTACAATTTTGCGCCGTATGATACGCCTTTTTCATTTTTACGCTGCATGACAACGCCTTCCTTTTTGCTTCGGACGTGATAAAAGAAGAAAAGCAGGGCATTTGTAACGTCAGTACGGTAAAATGACAAACCTGTCTATGGGTGCTTTTACGTAAAGCACCACCACATAACGTCTTAAAACACTCTTACGAAAAACGTTCAAAACGTATACTTAGGGAAGGCACAGAGCACGATGTGCATGCAAGAATGATGCAAAAAAATAACAAATAAGAAAACAATCAACAATATGCAAAACAATTTAAAAGATTTTAATAATTTGCGCGCCATTATGTCTACTAACGAGCAAAACCCGTTGAAAAATGATCGAACGGATCAAAATCAAGATTCCGGTCGTTTTAGTGACCGATATCCGCGTACAACTCAGTGGGTCGCGCTGGCTAGGCGCGCACATCGTTTTGAGTTGCGCTGGTATGTCACGTGCAACAGATTCAGTTGCGCACAACATTTTTGTCAGCAAAATGAAATCGCTGAGCACGATTTTCATTTCGCACTCTCTTTCTACTTCCTTCGTCATTTTCCCCCCTTTCTCTCTTTAGGAAGCTCGGACTTTCTTGTTTTTTGAAGCTAGAGGATGTAGATTTCATCCCTTATTCATATTTGCCATAATCGAATGTAAGTTTTTTTTTTTTATTTTTTATATTTCGTTTGATTTAGGCTTAATTGGGACGATTTTTGAACCGTTGAACCCTAAATTTCGAATTTCGGGGTTTTTGATTCGGTCCATTATTCTTGAAATTGTTTGTTCCATGTTTTTATACTATGTTTAAGAAGTGGTTTGCAATAAATTTCATGAAAAATGGTTATGTATTGAACCTTATATGAGCATTTCTTTGTCCAAGTTCATTCTTGCACTTTTTCTTTGAATTTTACTCGATTTTATTGTTGTTTCTGTCTCATTTTAGTTACACTTTCTGATTGTGAAGTACATTATAGTGATGGAACCAATAATACTTTAATACTTCATTTTTGCGAATTTTGAATTGTTGAAAAATGGCGCGAAACATGCTCTTAGCTTATTTTTGCTATGTTTAAACCTCAAAATTGCTTGGTAGACGATAATCATGTTTACATTACTGTTATTTGTCTAAGAGTGGTTGATTCTTTGAGATTTTGAAATACAATCCCTTGAATGCTTAGTTGAAATTGGTATAGGATGGCTTTGGTGGGTGTTAGAAGCCCCCATTTACTAAGTTAAACTGCAGGTATCGTAGCCCCCTAGTATGGGTGGCATTCAATTTTCCTGTTTTGCCCTATCGACCGTCGTTATGCTACCGAAATGGGTCTAGAATATGTATATTAGTTTATTTTAGGAAATAAAGTAAGCTAATAAAGAAACTTTATCCATCATAGCATGGACTCGCCTCCATTCGTCAATTCTGAGGAGATTCTAGAGGGTCCTCACGAGGCGGTTCGCCCTCGAAAGAAGGTGACCCATCCTTGAGAGGAGGTTCGGGAGCGACGCGTCGCAGCCGATCGACGTCGCTAGGAGGATTTTGTTTGGGAGGCTCCTCCAAATTGGGACCCTAGGGTCCTTAAGTGGGATCCAGACCATCATGTCTCGATTAGAGGGTGGCGCGACATCATGAGTTCTTTGCGCTTTCGTTTCTTTCTCTTTTCCTTTGTTTCTTCTCCTTTTTAAACCATAACCGTTTTTTTTTATTATTTTCCTTAGAGTGAGCCTACCTGCGAGCTCGTTTTGAGAGTTTGACCGAGGTGGCAAAGGAGATTGTGGTGCTTTTGGGGATTGACTCCTAGCTGGCGGCTCTTCGGGATTTATTGAGTCAGCCTACGTCGTCAGCTTTCCTTCGTGGATTGCTAGTGTTTTGGTGGGATTCCACCAACACTTTTCACTTTCCATGGGGAGAGATGACAGTTACCCCTTTCGATTTCTCTATAATTATGGGTTTTCCTTTTGGAGGCGAGCCTGTAGCCTTAGAGTTCGTTAAGGGGTAAGATGAGAAACTGCGTGACCTTGTGGGGGACCGTCTTGTGTCGGCCCTTCACGTGTACGCGTAGTCTTGTCCGTACTCAGTTCTTGCCGATGAGTTGTCGGCTGACGAGCTTGATCGATAGTGTACACCTGAGCAGCTGGCTCGGATATACATTGCTTACGTTCTTTCCGTCACTATCTTGAGTGATCGAGGAGAACATTTCGCTATTGGGTTACTGTAGACACCTAAAAATGTCTCCCCAAAACCAAACCCGTTGATGAACACCTTTCACCGCCATTATTGGTCGAGTTGAGTATTTAATCTTTGGAGTACTTAAATCCATTTTCTATCCAATATATTTCATGACCAATCCAATTTCTAGCTCATTTCCTTAAACCATAACCTATTTTTGACTTTTCGTGTCCACATCGCAAAGTTGAGAGAAACTGATTTTATGGATATACAATTTTGATCCAAATAGCAAGTTAAATGCTTGCCCATCATAGGACCCTTGAATTGGGTGTTTAAATTCAATGATTTTAAGATCGTCATTGAAGAAGTAGCAACTGTGAAATATTTCAAATCTAGGGTTCTTCATTCCTTCGAGGACTAATGGTTTTGGAAAGTCGTAGCAAGGGTAAACTTCTCCCTCCCTAATGAATTGTCCATTAAGGGTTCGTTGGTAGGATGGGAGTAAAACTATCTTTTTCTTGTTGTTGTCTCTACGTGTTTTGTTTTTTGCATCGTGAGACCCTAATTCTTATTTGGTTGGTTTATATCCCAATCCAAAGGAGAAGCTTTTCTTTGGGATAGGAAGTAAGAGGGATTTCATCATTCCCGTTCCCAAAGGCATCCCGAGAAAGTAACTACTTTTGAATAAGATGTTGTTTACTATCTTGGTAGAATATGGATCCAGCTTGAATGATTCTTTAAGGCTTTCTTCCATTTTGAAGTTGTAGATTGGCTCTGCGGAAAATCCCCACATGTCCTCTTCATCATTATCATGGTTTATTTCCAAAAGTGATTGGTCATTTATGGCTATTTTGAGTGGAGAAGCATGTATAGTCATAGGAAGCCCTTGATAGTTCAACCTAATCATTTGATGAAGTGAGGATGGTATTGCACCAAGCTCATGTATCCAAGGACGTCCAAGTAGAAGGTTGAATGTAGGTTTAATGTCCACATGGAATTCAACCATCTTTTTAATTGGGCCTGTGGTAATTGGTAGCTTAACAATTCCACACACCGATCTTCTCGACTTGTCGTAAGCCCTAATACTTTGTGTTGTTGATTGAAAGTCTTTTTCTTGATTAAGGCCTAAATATTTTGCAGTTCGCAATGGGCATACGTTAAGAGCTGACCCATTATCTATCAAAGTAAGAGGGATGTTGTATCCGTTGCACCCCATAGTTAAGTATAATGCATTATTTTGGGTAGTGTCCTTTGAAGGCAAATCATCATTAGGGAAAATGATTGATTTGTCGGATTTTTTGCTAGTAAGCAAGCTAATAAGATCCAGAGGGGTCGTGTTTGTGCTTACAGACAAGGCTATTAGAGCATTCACAAGAGAGTTCCTATGTTCTTTAGAAGTACATAAGAGTTCCCAAATGCTAACATTCGCCTTGGTTGGCGAAGTTGTGTAACCAATGGATCGTCTACCTCAAGTGGAGGTGGTACGGTCTTTTGCATTTGACCTTGAGTTTGATTTTGTGCGGTCGAAGATCCATTTGGTTGTGGTGTCGCTTGATAAACTCGCCCAGAACTAGTTAGATAATCTACCTCATTTGGATTAGTCGTAGGACTCACAAACCAACTTTCTTGTAGAGGCTTTGGATGTGCCTCCATTTTAAGATGTTCCATGAGTTGTGCTTGATGACATTGTTCATCAAAGGAGAGATTTGATAGGTCTTGTGACGTCCCCAAGAAATGATCCCAATAAAGCGCTTCATTTGTCTCATTTTGTAAACAAGATGGAAATGGGACGACGGCATACTTAGAGACATATAAATCTTGAAAGTCGTCGCCCCATAATCCACATACTTCGTTAGTTGCCCCTATGAGTATTGTGGCTAGAGGTTTTTCTATAGGTGTGATATAGTCTAAAAGATTGAACGTACCACTTTCCATATAATCCTCATCAATATGAAACACCCCCAATGGGGATGCATTATTGTTAGGTTTAGGCGTGGGAATTCTCCCATCGTCTACTAAATCTTGTATTTTGTGTTTTAAGACGTAGCAACGTTCAGTTTCGTGCCCAACGACCCTATGATAATTCCAATAAGCATTACCATCCCATTGAGGAAACCTTCTTTCTGGTGGAGTGGGTGGTGTTAGCCCTGCTGGCGTAAGTAAGCCTTTTTTGCTTAATTTTTGTAGTACTTCTTTATAGCTTACAGGAAATGGTGTAAATATTCTTACTTTTGTTCACCTCCTTCTAGGATCATTATTATTGTATTGATTTGTATTATTGTATTGCGTGGTGGTCGCAAATACATCAATAGAGGATGACGTATTATCATTCACTTTTTTTTAGTTATTCGTAGGTTGATGATGATAATGGGGTTTATTTGCTTTTTCTTTAGCAAGATCATCTTCAATCCTAGTAGCCACAGAATAGACCTTTTGAAAAGTTTCTATACCAAGGTAGCGTAGATGTTTGTTGTACTTTTCATGACAGTTTTCGATGATTTTTTGTACAAACTCGAGTTCAAGTGGCCTTTGGGCAAGGTGGGCCACCTTTTCTCGCCATCTACCATAGAAAGCAAGGAAACCTTCATCGACGCCTTGCTTAAGCATTTCAAGGTCACGTAGAGTCGATTTAAACTCTACGTTACTTTCATATTGGGTAATGAAAGCCGAAACTACATCTTCCCATGTTGTTTTAAATTCTGGATCCAACCCATAGTACCATTCTCTCGCGGTTGGGTCTAAAGATAAAGGGAAAATCAAAGCATAAAGCTTAGGATCAACTCCCTTTAATGCCATAGTGTAAGTAAAACACATTAAGTGGTTTTGTGGATTATTGGTCACCTTAAATATATATTGGCAAGTCCGTAGCTACGACCTTTTCTGGCAAAGCGAGTCTTGAGGGAGGAGCAAACTTTTTTGCGTCGAAGTAATTTTTCCCCATGGTGGAACGAAGAACAAGCTTCTCTAACGACTTTTATTTGATGGATAATTGTTCCATATTTTATTGCAAGGCTAGAGCCTCGGCATTTTTCTTTTCGACTTTTTCAAGTTTCTTAATTCTTCTTTCCTTGGCCTCTGAGCCTTTTTTTCTCTCAATCGATCAATCTCTTCTTGGAGTTGTTCGATGGTCGACATTGTTGTTGGACTAGGACTAGTTGTCGGGGGGAGGTGGTTTGAAAGAGGTGGGTTACTTGAAGATAAACGTAGAATACGATCATTCGGGAGTCTTCGTTCCCAAGCTTGAGAACCGGCCCTAAAGGAAGTACGAGAGGATAAGTAAATCGATACGCTTGTTTAAAGAGGAAAAAAAAAAGAAATGAGGCAAAATATATTCGCACGAGTAACATAACCCTTAAACAATTTTCCGATAGAGGTATTGTTCGAATGAGTCAATTTGTTTTTTGAGAAATCTAATTGACTCGTAACAGTGGGCGCGCGCAAGAGATTGATAAATCTAATTTGTCATCGTTTCTTTTTGGTTTTTTTTTATGTTACCCTTCGAATATGACTGAAAATTACGAATAGATTACTTCGTAATTGGGAACCTAGACCGAAAAAAGAAAAAAGATGAAGAGTATCCTAGCACGTTGCACATAGGCACATAAGCACATAAAGCATATCATAAGCCTAGATTCACGTATTGCCATTCTAATGTCAAGGAGGCTTTGGTGTCTCAAGGTACCATATCTTAAGAAACGATGCGCAAATCATTCACTCAACGTGTTGACTCATGACATCGTCCTCCCAACATTTTGTTGGTGATATGGGTGGGATGATTGTTATTGATTTCGGGATAGAAGCCTAGTGTTGGAGACCCTTAATCAATGAGCCAATCCCCAATGGTTAAAGTGTGCTATACTTATGTATGATGCAATGTTGCTTGTTTGGTTTTTACTTTTGCACAAAAGGAAGATATTATGCGTTTGAGTCTGGCTCTTTAACTAGAGATTATCCAAGTTAATTCTCGTTACAACCCATAGGCAACCTAGTGTTGGAAACCTTGGACCATAACTAAGAACTAATCATGTAACCTCTAAGTCCCCAGTGGAGTCTCCACTGTAAGGAGGGTGATCCCATCGTAGGGAGTCCTTCCTGACTGTTTGGGAGACCTAAAATTAGAAATGATACTCTCATCACTAATTTTTGTAAGAAACAAGTAGGATTCGCCAATGAGTTTTAGAAAAACTCACAGACCTCGTTCATGCCTTTCTTCCATGTGGAGTTCATAGAATAATTAGCATGAATCGTAAGTTTACCCATGTCCAAATTGGTCTACATAAACATGAAATGAGTTCGGGAGCGAGGGTACTAAAATAACGTTCCTTTTAGGGAGAAACCGCTATTCTTGCCCTAGTACGGCCTCTACTAGCTCTTCCTTTTTTGCAAATTCATTACCAAACAATATAGGCAACGCGATACCTAAAACTAAGTTAGTTGATTTTATTTACACACGTTAATTAACGTAGGAATTACATTGCAACGCCGTTATTCTTTATATAATCAAATTCGTGAAAAGAACAAGAAAATAAACAATATTCGTCTTGTTGGGGAACCTCCAACGTAGTAACAAAAGATCAAGAGGTGACTGTTTAGGACAAGTGGGTTTAGGTAGCACAATTCACAAGTATTTTGCAAGAGTTTTAGGTTATTTTCTGTGTGTTTAAGCCTCGTATTAAGCCTTTATTTATAGGGAATAAGTAGGTTTAGGGTTTTGAACATTCTGCCGCAGCAAGTGTCGCGTGCATCTAGATGAGCTTCGCGGGCATCCCAGCGCAAGTGATTTAGTTGCACTGCTATGGGCAGCGTAACTGATTTTCTTGCGCGCGGCATTATGGTAAGATTCGATTCTATATTTTTATAAAATTCTAAATCTTCCGCGAGCGCATCTCTGGAGATTGCGCTGAGTGTCGCGCGCAACTGAATTAGTTGCGCGTGCCTGCCCAGCGCGACTAATAGAGATGCGCGCAGATATTCCTGCAGGAGCATTAAAATTTAACCTAGGCGCTCCTAAATCCGTCATTATTGGGTTTTAAGCACGGGCTTAAGCCTAATATTGATCGGATTTAGTTAATTGGACCTCGTTTTAACTTTGTTTATTTAGTTTAGGCTAGTTTTTGTGTTTTGTGGCTTACCAGTTATCCATAAGCATTCTCCACTTCAATCTAACACGAAGATGGTTTTATTTATCGTCATTGCACTTCCTTTCGGGACGGGAGGCCAAAAGTAGATGTCTATAGAATCCACAAAAAATGCGCCTTTGAAGGTACTTCTGGTAAGTTACTCGGATACGTAGTAAGAACACGTGGTATTAAGATCGATCCCTCCCAAATAAAGGCAATCGTTGATATGCCTCCCCTTCAAACAAAAAAAGAAATTAGGGGGTTCCTTGGTTATCTACAGTACATTAGTCGGTTTATCAACAAATTGACTATGACTTGTTAGCCAATATTTAAAAAGTTAAAAAAAGAAGAAAAACATGAATGGGACGATCAATGCCAAAAGGCCTTTGAGAAAATTAAAGATTATCTCAAAAGTCCACCAATTTTAGCACCACCAGTACCTTAACTACCTCTTCGGCTATACATCACATTTACAGACACGGCCACATGCGCCATGTTAGCACAAGAGGTAGAAAAAGTCAAGCGTGCAATATATTACATAAGCAAAAAATTCATTCAATATGAAACAAAATACAACACTTTGAAAAAACAAGTTTAGCATTAGTGTGGGCAACTAAGAAACTACGACATTATATGCTACCTTACACTACACATGTGATTTCTCAACAAAATCCGATAAAGTATTTATTTGAACAACCACTTATATAAGGAAGAATATCCAAGTGGTTGGTAATGTTGGATAAATTTGAGCTAAAATATATTCCTGAAAAATCAATAAAAGGGAAAGTAATTTTTGACTTTTTGGCACAACATCCAAACAAGTAATGCAGAAACTACTCATCTTCCAGATGAAGAGATTCTCATGACACAAGATGACAAATGGGTAATGTACTTCGACGGTGCATCCAATCAAAAAGGATGTAAACTTGAGGGAGCGCGCACTCCAATCTCTGTTAAACTAGACATTGAGGTTACTCATAATTCCGCGAAATGTTAAGCATACATTATTGGATTAGAAGCAACAACTAGCATATGTGTGCAAAAATTAGTGGTATATGGAGATTCAAGTTTGATTATAAATCATATACCGAAAAAATGGAAAATAAAGAACTCCACAATGATATTATACCAAGCACACCTAGAGAAAATCATCGAGCATTTTGTACATATTTATTTTAAATATCTCCCAAATCAATTTGCCGATGCGCTAGCAAAATTAGCCTCAATGATCAACATTCCAGATCACTTAAATATGATTCCATTATGCGTTGATAGAAGAGAAAAACCAGCCTATTGGAACGCAATAGAGGAAATAAATGACATTGAAGGAGACAATCCTTGGTATGATCATATCCTCCAATATATTACCCATGGCACATATCCTGAAAATAGTTCATCGAAAGACCATCAAGCCTTGAGAACACTTGCAGCCCAATATGGTCTGTTAAATGGTCAATTATGCAAAAAAGGACCTAATGGTCAAAGTTTATTGTTTATAGAACAGCCTGAACCACACGCGTAGTACAGGTGTCACGCGCAACTAGAATGGTTGCGCGCGGATGTCGCGCGCAACAAATTTAGTTACGACTTTACTTGCGATAGAAAGAGGGTGTTTCTAGAAAATAACATATACTCGAAAAATAAAAATGAAACTTTGATTAAAGCTTTGACTAAACAAAGTTTGATTAATTTTTTCATTTAATTTTTACATAAGAGATTAAAGAAAAATATATAGAATATATAATAATTGCAAAGAACTACGCAAAGACCTAATTTCGTAATACGAATACGTAGGCAATCTTTATGATTCGGTCATATCAAAATAAAAAAATATATAAATCTCATTTTATTTCATTCAACAAAATAAGAGACATTATTGAACTAGATGATAAATAACAAAAAAAAAACATAGTAGTGATTACACTTTATTCAAATTAAACTAATGATAAAATTGTGTAACACTCTAAGGTTTTACTATGTCCTCGATTGTCACGGATGATGAGGAGTAGTTTCCATCACAATATTTTCAGAAACCTTCGAGCTTTCCCCTACACTCTTCTGTTTCACCCAAACATTGTTTTTCAATTTATGGATTGGGGCCTTTGCAACCTGTTTTCCTTTTCCTTTGACTATTGGAGCCTTCTTGCGAGTATTTGTTGAAGGTTCTTTAATTTTGAACCCTTGTTACGCATGTTTAGGAGGAGCCTTTCTCTTTGGTTCTTTCGAACGAGCCTTAGGAGATGAGAAGTCCAATTTTCTTCTAACTCCTTTGTTTTAACCACTAGGAGGAGTAGTGGGGGCCGAATGCATCAAAGGCTTAGGTTGATTGTGAGCCGCGGCTGCTTGATGTTGTGATCGAACCTTGTTCAATTCTCCCTTATCTGCCGCATGCATCCAATCCTTGTAAATAGAAAATAATACAATACTCGTAGTAGGATTTTGTACTACCCATCTAGGAAGACTTGACCAATATTCCATCCAACGAGCAATTCATTTAGGTTTTAAGATCACATCTTTAGGGGCATCACAATCTTGCGGGGGAATAATTTGTTTCATCCCGTACTGTCTCATCACCTTGCAAGGAAAGATAAAGGTAGTACTAGATAGGCCTAGAAGCCTAATAAAAGGGTAATTAAAACTATTTCCAACCATACTACTTATATTCCACCAAGGAATCACAAAGTGTATGTTGGGAACCCCGTGACAAAAAAACGACGTCCATTCTTCTTCATTCTTATGCTTGTAAAGATTTCAACGTTTAGGGAATGTCCTTACTCCATTAGCCTCAAGATTTTGTGGCTGATCAACAATTTGCAAACGCTCCATGAGCCAAATCTAGGAAAAAAGAGAAAAATTAATTGCGATTTTATTCAAGCAGGTGGCGCGCGCATCAAAATAAGTTTTACGTGCCATCCGCACGCATCTCTAAAGATAGCACTGGCAAGCCAACGCAACTTCAGAGCTTACGCTGCTATACGAGAAAAAAAACGTACGTGTAATAGGAGTGGACTTCCCGTGAACCGTGTTCGTTAGGGTCTACTCTAAGACAATTTAAGCATAGAACGGTTTATGCAAAGCCAACGGAGCGGGTTAATGACATCCCTCTATTTGCTCTACTATGGACACCATGGAATAATCTCCATATACTCTTTACCTGTCCTAAGTAAACAATTAACAACAAGATAATAACATAAAGCACGAATTTTAAAGCCTTGTTTAGTCATATTATCACGAGGGGCGACGAAGTGTTCAATAAATTGGATCAAATTCACGCCTTCATCAGTTCCAATGGTAGTCATATCATTGTCAAACAAACCAAAAAATCTTTGGAATATAGGTTTGGGATCCGACAAGGTAGGCGCATAGGTCACAGGGAGAGTATTTTTAGGGAAGCCTAGCAAGGCCTCAAACTCACCAGGTAGTGGGACAATTTCATCCCCTTTAAACAAGAAAAGATGGTTGTTGGAGTCTAAGTGATTGACGGTGGCATGAAGAAAATCAAATTTTATCACTAGTTGCATGTAGTTAAATAGAGGGTCTAAGTGGTAAATTTTTAAAGCTAGTTTATCCTTGGTTGAGAGGGAAGTGACCCATTTCTTCAAACGTTGTTCAAAGGTTTTCTCTATTGTTCAAATTCAAACAAAAAAAGAAGAGAGAATTTAGAGAGATTAATTCTTTTTAGATTCTTATGATATCACTAAGCGAATGAATGCGAGATGATCAAAAGCCTACACCAAAGCACGTTTAAATAGACCCAAGAAGGGCATAATTTCGGCAAATCTCGCTCAAAGAAAAGTTCACCAGCAGGTGGCGCGCGCAACCAATTCACATGCGCGTGACAGCCGCGCGCAACTCATCTAGTTGCGCGTCTGGTCTGACGTGGCATGAAAATTAGATCTATTGCCATATTTTGGACTACATAATATGGAATCTTGACCAAATCTTAAGACTAATTATACGCTTGCCTTTTGCTAACTCTTGTGTCTCTTTTTTCTTTTTATTATCTGTGTCTTTCTTATTTTCCTTTTTTATTTTTTTTAATTCTTATTTTTATCCTCTTCTTTCCCTTTTTTTCTTTCTTCTTCGCTTTCTTGTTTTTGTGTGTCTTTTTTTTATTTTTTCGAGGGGGGTAAGTCGGGAACCCTTCCCTCCCTCGGGAAATTTTTTAAATTTTTACAAAAAAAAATAGTAAAAAAAAAAATGAAAATAATACACATGGAAACAAAAGAAAAATAATAATGACATATATATATATATATATATATATATATATATATATATATATATATATATATATATATATATATATATATATATATAAAACGTGTCATATGTACAACAAAAAAATGTACATCTATTTTCTAATAACTTAAAATTGTGTGTACAAAGGAGGTCAGGATGCCCGGCGACTCCCAGACAGCTGATGCAAATCCTGCAAAATCCGAACGAAGATTAATACATAAAATGTGTGATAACTTCGTTGAATGTAAAAATTATATAATAAACTTACCGCGACCATCCGATGATCACAACATGAGAAAGTGATGAGAGCTCTCCGATTAGCAGCTCGAAATGCGCGAAAAGTCCTCACCATGTCGTTCACGTTCTCTCGCGGAACCTGTTCCAAAATACAAGGACAGTTAGCAAACATATGTATATGAAAACAAATATACATAAAAATACATATGCATAAGGAATATACCAACTCAACTGTCTCAGGAACAAACGATATCCCCTCCTCATCCTTTGCTGTTGGAACGATCTCACGAATTACCAACCCAACAGCATCGGTACACGTGATCTCCGCCGTAGGATGCAGCCAACCACTTAGCTCGACCCGCTAACAATACAATAAAAGGGTCAAGGTTCCGAAAAAAATATATAAATAACAAATAAGAGTCAAAGTACTAACTGGAACAAAAGCTGGGAAAGGAGTCAGCCTGGATGTAATGAAAGTCGGATACGATGCATCCGACAACACCAGCTGCTCCATTGGATAACCTAGGATTGCCTAAGCTCGATCCTCGGTAGACAGCAAATCCGGATGTAACGTTCAGATCGGTAGATCCACACGAACCTTGGGCTACTCAAAAGTAGATTGCAAGAGAACACGCTCGCCTAAAAACCAAGCGTCTGTCCTCTAGAAGACCGGAAGTTCCTGATAAAGGACCCGGAAACGGCAACGAATCATGCAAGACCGGACAACCTCAGGGACTCCGACGATCAAACTCCAAGGACGGAGATCAATCTATAAACACAGCCACATGAAAAATCATTAGAAAATAAACAAAAAAAAATAATCAAAAGACGCACGAGTCACCGAAAGGATCCTCTTGCGAAAGTCGCTGGTTGAAGTGGCTCGTTGTTTCTTAATCGTGACCAATAGATGGCGTGTAGAAAAACGAGCAGCCCCAAGCATCCTGGGGGATAAGAAAGGTAGGTACGAGTATCCCCAAACCTAAAAGAAAACCGAAAAATGATAAGCTTAAAGGGGAAAAATAAAAATAATAATTGAAAGAAGATTAAAGTACATACCTCAAGGATACGACCGTGCCACGTAAGGGAGATCCGAGGCACCTCGACAGCTGCCTCGGAGTTCATCACACGGGTCGCTTTGCCCATAGGTGTAACCATACGGGCATACGACACCTCCGCCCAACTCAGGTTACCTACTTGCCCCAAATTACTAAGGCAAATAAGTAACCCAATAGTGAAACGTTCTCCCCGATCTCTCAAGATAGTGACGGAAAGACATGAGCAATCTATATCCGATCCAACTGCTCAGGTGTACACTGCCAATCAAGCTTGTCAGTTGACAACTCGTCGGCGAGAACTGAGTAAGAACAAGACTGCATGTACACGTGAAGGGCCGCCACAAGACGGTCCCTCACAAGGTCACACAGTCTCTTGTCTCACCCCTTAACGATATATATGGCTACGGGCTCGCCTCCAAAAGGAAAAACCGTAATGGTAGGGAATAATTTCAAGCATTAAACCCCTAGCTTGAACCCCACTGTGATCATACATTAAAGAGTCGCCAACAAGTTTTAGGAACTTGAAAACCGTTCACGAGGTGAAGGTTACACCCCTTAATGATCAAAGAGATCGTCAAATCCATAAGGTCTAGAACCAAATAAGGGTTCGGGGATGAAGGTACAAATACAACCTAAAAGAGATTGAACCTTCCCTAATAATAGGCCTCTACTTTATTCATATCGTATTCATGTGCGCTTTCTGACTAACATGCAATCAATAGGATTAACCCTAAACCTGTTTATCTATGTTGGTTGAATATTAATGCACAAATAAATCTAGTATTGGCGATCACTTGAATTATAATCAAATTAACCCTAACAAGATTATCAAATATCTTATCAAGTGTGATTACAATTACGAATTCCCTTTAAACATGCATAAAAGGTGTGATCAAGCAATAACAATAAATATAATCATCAAGCAACATAATAATAAAATAAATATCATAATCAAAACAATCATATTAATCATAATAATAATCATATTCATAATAATAATAATTATAGCAATAATAAAATTATAATCATAAATTATGTTAAAGCATAATAAAAGTAGCAAGATCCTAGGCATGATACTAACAAGATTAATAACAAACCCTAGCATGTCACTAAGCAATAAAAATCAAATCTTTAACCCTAACATGATACTAACATGAATAAATATTAGGAAGAACATAGGAAGCATCGTAACAATCATATTTAATATTAAAATTACCCTAGACGTGATACTAAGAATATCATAATAACAATTTAAACATGATTTCTACATCATAACATCAATTAAAACCATTAAAGCACTTACTTTGATGCCTCGTATCTCTTTCTAATAACAAAATACACACGTTAGTAACTTCAAGGAAAAAAAAAACAACAATTAAATTAAATAATTGAAATAGAGATTTGGGACCAAACCCTCAGAAATTAAACCTTTCACGTCAAAAGCAAGTTTTGAAAAAAGAAAGAGAGAAAGATGAATGAATGATTAAGGAAATCTTGATGAGAACTAGCGAATGATTAAAGAGAATGAGAGAGAATTGAAAACTGGTTGTAGGTGAATGAAATCGAATGTTGATGAGAATTGGTGAATGAAAACGGAGTTTTAATACGTTTTTTATAGAGAAAATCAGCCAAAAAGATAAAATTAACAAAACAGAGTATTGGCGCAAATGAAACAGAGCTGGCGCCAACGCCAGCTATTGGCGCCAAGCGCCAATTCTTAGCGCAAGGCGCCAGGCTTAGCCCCAGGCGCCAATGCCTGACGTTTGGCGCTAACCCTGTTTTTGACGCGTTTTCTCAAATCAGATAAATTTTTCCGTACAGGAGGATAAAATCGTATCTTTTCCTCAAAAATGCTCTTTGATTTTAATTAAAACTCTGAAAAGTCAACAAAAGTCAATTTATCAATGCTAATTGAATTAGGAATGAAAAGAACCTTCTAGAAGAATCTAGAAGACTAAAACCATTCCTAATTGCATTAGGAATGATAAATCATATTAGGCCCTCCCCTAGATCATTGGGCCGCATATAAGGCTCAAACCGGGCCCAGTTCAGTAATTTGGCCATAACTTCCTCAATATTCATCGGAATTGGGCTTATAATATATCGTTGGAAACCTCTTGTCAACCCCTATCCAACTACACTATTATTGGACACATATCATGGACCAACCAAACTGTATTGGATTTTTTCTTAAAATAGGTTTTCAAAAACAAAGAGAAGAGAAAAGAAATTAAAACTATCCGCAACACTAGACTTTCCACACTTTCGCTTCATTCGATTATGATTCGACGCGAAAGGGACTCATCAATGGGTTTGGTTTTGGGAAGACACAAATGGGTGTCTACGGAAGCCCCCACTTTGACTGAGTTTGGAGAAACGCAAGTTTCGAAAACAAAAGTCAAAGTATCGATAGGGATGGAGAAAGATTCAGAATGTTCTGCGATCCTAAATCACTCTTGTAATGCCGATACCTGCAAACTAGCGTTAGTTAAACAGATAAAAGAGTTAAGAAACGCGTATCTTGCACCGTCGAGCACACGTCTCTAAAAGTAACCGATTTGTTGCTGCATCCTTGTTGTTTTGATGACCTCCTACAAGCTAGAGAATGCCATCACGCTTGAAGATTGCTACGCCGGTAACTGCTTCCAAATTAGAAGATTGCTTCGCCTGAAACGATCCTCCTCCGCATTGATAATATTCCACGTCTAAGGGAACAATATCGAAGATTCTTTCTCTTGAAACAATCCTCAGTTGTTTGTGACAACTCTCCACAATCTAGGGAACGCCACCTTGCTGTTTCGATATCCACTCGTCTCTGAACAAAGAGCTTCTTTTTGATATGTTCACGCGTCTCTGAACAAAGAGCTTCTTTTTTTTTTTTGGATATGTTCACGCGCCTCTGAACAAAGTGCTTCTTTTTTATATGATCTTCTGAATGATGTGTCTACGCGTCTCTGAACGAAGAGCTTGATAATAGGATGCCCGCGTGTCTCTGAGCAAAAGAGCTTGAAATAGGAGATCTTTGATGATATGTCCACGTGTCTCTGAACAAAGAGCTTTTGAATGATATGCCCACGCGTCTTTGGAGCAAAAGAGCTTGATGGAAATGTTCACGCGTCTCTGGAACAAAAGAGCTTGATGATATGTCTACGCGTCTTTGGAGCAAAGAGATTGAATGAAATGTCCACGCGTCTCTAAACAAAAGAGCTTTGATGATATGCCCACGCGTCTCTGGAGCAAAGAGCTTTGATGGAGATGTTCACGCGTCTCTGAACAATAGTGCTTCGGTACTTGAACGTTTGTTGCGATAATATTTTGAAGAAAAATTTCCGAAGATCAACGTTTGTCGATCTCTAAATCTCGCCTGAACTTTGCTTCCGCTAAAACCAGTATGTCAGTGTTTCCGTGATGAGCCAATTCTTAGGCACTTTAAGCTAAGTGAGACGATCTTTCATCAGGTCGACCACTTATTGTGATTGTGATCAAGCTGACTACTTGATCATGTCAAATTGCTTGTAGGGGCTAATTGCCGTACCAAGGAACCCGAAATTGCTGTATCAGGTCGAAATCACCTTTCTGAGAGGCTTCCATCTCTGTCGCTACTGAAAAGATCTAGCGCCAGGCGCTGGAGTAGGGTCTTCCCTGTTTTGCTACACCTGTATTTATTTTGACTATAGAGCTTTGCCAATCTCTTTAATTATCTTAGGGTTGACCTAAGGTTTAGCATTGCTTGACTCATTGACTTGACACGACTCAAGGCATAAACTTGACTCGCTGTGATCGACTGACTCGAGGTTGACTCGACTCGAAGTGAAAAGACACGTGTGACTCATGACCCGTGTGTGCATTGTAATGTGATCGTGCGACTCGAAAATGCAAAAAAGCAAAAATTTTCCGTCATTTTTGTGGAGGGTACCGACTTTCTCCCGAAAAAGAAAGACGCGAAAAAGAATTGAAAGTTTTTGAAGGTGCATGTTGAATGAGCTTAGTCAAATGTCATTTGATACTATCTCTCAAGGTGCAAGGATTAACCCATCCTAGGCTATCTCAATTGTTGACTCAATGATGAAAGCATTTGGGTAACTTAGGCACAGAGGCTAAGCACTTCATACTTCGTGATGCAATGTCAATTATGACTGATGAGTGATTTTGATATGACAAGGCATGCTTCAATGTTAAGATTTCATGACAAAGAGTTCCTAAGGGAAGTATATTTGGTCATGTATTTGTGCGGTGTGTGAAAGTGACACTAAAGCTAGGTCGCAAGAGCTAAGTGTGTGGGAAGATGTTATTATTTTAAGAAGAGTCAAATGATGGTGACTCTTAGGCTAGGCAAGCTGATAATGTAGGGATCAAGCCCCCAAGTCTAGCTCTACATGAATAGGGATGAACATAGGATATCCCTTAATATGATCATGGTGTAAGTGTGTGAATGTGAATGCATGTTTATTACAGCCGCACCTCGATGTCAGGTTGCCTACGTATCCGTTAGGAATCAGGTCGAACGTAGCTCTAGCCGAACCTCGCACAAGTGTATGTATACCTCAAAAAGGTCTTTTAAGGGTTGTAACGTGGTTAGGCTAAAGGCTTGAAGAAGAAGGGGATAAAGGCTCAAGACCCTAGACAAGCTCCCAAGGTGTGCAACCATGCTTTTGAGTCTTTATATTTTTATGCTTGAGTTTCTTTTGTTTTAGCATCTATTTTATTTTTATAAGTGTGGGCAATCCCAATCATACGGTCTATCACTCACTTGGCATTCATGTTTCTCAGGCACGGTACCGAGCACTCGATAAGAGACGCAATCTGAGACGTGTTCTTATCAAAGACATTTTAATATCAAAGACATTGGAACACTTGCCCTTTTGTACACTTTTATTATTGTTTTTGGTATTTTATTCTTTTGAATTACTCAGCTCTTTTTTAGAATTGCATAAGTTACACACCATCCCATCCCAAGGTTAGGCAAATGTAGGTTGAAAAAAGAAAGGTCTATCGTTAGACGAGGCTCAAAGTGGTTTACCAAAAAAGGATGTATAATTGAAGGGTGAAAGGTAATATAATGTGGCTACAAGGGGTGCCTCAAATCATTGGTATACCTTGTGCTTAATTCGACATGGATTTTTTTTTAATGCAATATAATGAAATGATCATATGTAAGGAAATAAATGCTCATTTTTATTAAAAGAAAAAGAAAATAAAGAATCTACAAAAATAATCTAAGGGAAAAGAACGGTGCCTATGCTAGACTTATTGGGGAAAGGAAAAAATGAAAAAGAAATAGAAAAGGAGGTCATAAAATCTTGTCGTTGAAGCTCGCCTCTTGTCTTGTGTTGTTTCCTTTATCATCACTCGCTCTTCTTGTTAACTGTAGGCATTGGAAGCTTGTTGTTATCAATCAAATGTTTGATAGCCTCCTTTAGCTTCCAACAGCTCTCAGTAGCATGACCCCTACCTTGATGATACTTGCAGTGTTTGTTTAGATTCCAACTAGGCAATCTTTTCTTAAGAGGGGGATCTTGAATAGGTCCAATGGGATTAATGATTCCCTTGGCATGGAGTCAATCGAAAGCATCATCGTAGCTAATTCCAATAGGGGTAAAATCCCTTTACGGTTGCTTTCGATTACCCATGGCTAGGATCTCACTAAGGTCAAAAGTACCAACACTATTACTAGAGTAAGTGTTTTCGGAAGAAGAAGGATAGTCTTTCTTCTTCCCTTTACAGCCACTATTACCATTGTTACTAATCTTGGCCTTCTTGTCGCGCGGAGGAACATGAAGGAGATTTGAATCAATGAAGTCTTGAACACGATCTTTGAGGGCGAGACACTTTTAAGTAGTGTGACCGCGACCTATGGTATCGACAATAGGAATTCGGATCCCAATTGGGAAAACGTTTTTCAGGTGGAGGGTCTTGACCTTGATCGTGAAGACAGTCAAAAGTTTCATTGTAAGTCATTCCTATTGGTGTGTATTCTTCAATGGTTCATTTTGCCTGTGGCTTAGGAGCATTGAGTTCTTCATTAAACCCTTGGCGAGAATTTTGTTCGATGACCATTACCCGATTTGCTAATCCTTCTACTACATTCAAGAGCATGGCGATGACATCTTGCAGTTTTCGAACGTCCTCTTTTAGACTTGACGAGTCTTCCCTGGTATTATCTAAGAAAAGACTTTCATCTTCCTCAATTATGGGCACTTCATTGAGAGAGGTTATATAAGCTGTCTCGATCATGGGCTCTCCTACAGGTGTGATAAGAAGTGATGGATCGAAGGATGCTTGGTCATCTTCGATGGCTAGAATCTCGGAAGTTTCATTGTTATCGATCAGATCTTGAATAGCTTCTTTGAGTTTCCAACACTCCTCGGTGTTGTGACCCTTTCCTTGATGATATTTGAAGTGCTTATTAGGGTCCCATTTAGGTGGCCTGGCTTCTGGAACTAGATCTTTGATGGGCCCTATGGGCATAACTAGTACTTTGTGATGTAATTTTTCGAAAGCTGTTTCATAACTCATGCCAAGCAAAGTGAACACTCTTTTTTATCTTTGGAATCGTGGTTTAGAAGCGTTCGTGGCATGTACCTCATTGACAAGGCAATAATCGTGTCGTTGAATGACTACACCTAAATCAAATGAATTTATAACACTCTATTGACCAAATACGTGTATAGGGTAAATAGAGGGGTCGAACCACAGGGAGAAATGCTTAAGCACTGCATTCATTACCTAGAGTCTAAGCTATCTCAGAACAAGAAGTGAATAACTAAAAGGTTAAACTAAGAACGAAATGGATTAAAATTAATATAGCTAGGCACCAAGGGAAAGGGGTAGGTGAAGTTGACGCTTGATCATGCAATAACAAAGTAGCTTATCAATGGTAAACTAAACATGCCTGAATACCGAAGTAAAGGGGTCCAATCTAACCGCCTTCTGGGATTAATGGGTTTCTCCTAACATAGCCTCTATGTTTCCACATTACAACCATATATTAGAAGGTGAAAACAAAGAATTATCGATAGTAATGAATCTCAACTAAGTCAACTTCCGTTACTTGTTAGTAAAGACTCATCTTTGATCAACTAACAATGTGCACTTGCAAGAAAGACCAAAGAATATCAAGCATGAAAAGACTTTAATCACCATTAACATACCCCAACATTAAAAGCATGAACAATTATCAACTACACCATCCCCACACCCTTGGCTAGGTGACTACTCACAAATCATGTTGAAAACAATATCAATCATCAAATCAATAAGCATCAACATGATTAATAAGCAAAGAAGAAAAATCAAAGCAAATAAGCAAAATAAAAAACAAAGGTAAAGAGAAAGAGTAAGATATTGCTCATTAATTGAAGATGAAGGTCTACAAAGGATTGAACAAACTCCTTCTTAAAAATCCAAGTTCATCAATGAAGAAAACCACACTTTCTCTCTCTACCAATGAAGACTAATAGTGTTTCTCTGTCCAGATTAAGCTCAAATGTAGAAAAATTAAAACTAAGTTAATCTAATCTCCCAAAACCTTCTAAGATGGGACTTATATAGTCCGTATAGAGCCAGCTGATAAAAGGAGAGGTCCGACCGAACAATGGGAAGGTTCGGCCGGACTACAGGGTAGGTTCGGCTGGACTACAGGGTAGGTTCGGTCGATCCTCCCTGATCCTGGTCTGGTCGAACTCCTGTGGTTCGGCCACTCCTGCAAAACTGCCGAATTTCATCTTGTCCCTGCCTCAACGTTCGGCCGAACCACTGAGCAGGTTCGGCCACACCTTGGTTCGGCCACACCTTCAAAAGGTTCGGCCGAACCTCTTCTGAATCATGCTTCCTCCAGCTTCCCTTGAGCTTAGCTTCCTCCTCTTGAAAATCCCGATGGTTCCTACAAAGCATAAGCATGAAAATTACAATAAGAACAAAGCGATAAGACTAAGAAAAAGGGAAGATAAAGGAGAAAGAAAAGAGGAAGCAAAACTAAGTAAAAATGCTTAGAAAAAGGGCCAAACAAGTGCAAATGAGGGGAGAATCCTTAGAGAAAAAGGATAAAAGAGTGGCATAAATGCCACTCATCAAAATCCCCCACACTTGCCTTTTGCTTGTCCTCAAGCAAGGAATACTAAAACAAAAAGACAACACACACAACAAGCATATTATGACAAGGGTTAAGAAAATTAATCAAGCTTCACGATGGGAAATGCTCCAAATGGACTCTAACATAGGGACATGAATCAAAGAATGCTTACTTTTCTCAACTCAAAGAGGGGGAACACGTTCTAAGATGCTCATGGTTGAAGGATACAAACCTAAGCTAAGCGTAGAGAACTAATGATTTCATCCTCTGCCCTAGCTCCAACAAAGACGGTCCGCGTTCTCTCCACTAGCTTCAAATCATCCCCAAGTTAGCTCCTCATGATTCCTCGAGGGAACCGGAAAAAGAAATTTTATGTGGAGTCATAAGGTTATCTCGACATCTCAACTATGCACACTCTTTCCATAGGGTTGAAATATATCTCCCTTCACCGTTCTTTGACCGCAGTCCTCCAAGTCCAAGGGTCTTAACTCGGGTTGTAATGTCATGGCTAGGGGTTAAGGTTGGGAATTAATTTTAAAATTTTGGTGGCAAATCCTAAGTGAAGCAAAAGAGTGGCCATCTCTCAAGAACAACCTAAGAATTGAACCTAAATTCAAATTGCAACCTTTAACTTCTCTTTCTTTTCTTTTTTTTTTCAACTCTTCTTTATTTTTTTTTCTTTTTTTTTCTTTTGGTTTTCATACGTTGCATCCTTCCTCACAAACTTTTTGCAAATATTTTCTTTCATGAACAACTTTCAAAATCTCACTTGAACCAATACTCACAACTTTCTTGCCCTAAAACCAACACTCTCGAATTCGAACCTCAAAAGCCAGTGCTTCACTAACTACAAGGGTTGGTAGAACATAGGCCGATAGGTTTGTAATATGGCTAGATCAAGAAAGGGGAATGAGGTCCAAATTGGTTAGCAAGTGGGTGGATGTAAAAATGAATACCACATTTGTAACAAAACACAAAGAAAACAAAGAAAAATGAGAAGAAATGCCCTCTTCCTCCTTTAAAGTTGTTTGGTCACAATCTCGAGAGCTAAATACCAACACAAAGATTAAGACATGCATAGTTAAGGATCCAAAGCTCCGCTCACAAGAATGATGAAGGCTAGAACAAATGACGCTCACACGGGATAAAAATAAGCAAATACCAACCAAGGGAATCCTATTCACTACGGAGAGCAACACCATCTTAAAACTTTCCCGTGAACTAGGGGGTTCAAACGTCATCAAAAGTTCTAAACCAGGCTACCTTAGCTTATAATGTGTCTAATTCAACCTTAAGCGTTCTTAAATCGTGTAAACCCTCATCAACTAGGAAGGTAAGCATTCAAAGTCATGTCATCAAAAAGGCACACAAATTCTCGAATCCAAATGAATGAGCAAATCTACATCAAAAATATTTCAACTTGCCATAATCATGCTTGTTACACAAAAGAGAACAAGAAAAACACACAAAAAGGAGGAAGAAATTAAAAAGGTTCATAATCGAGGCATGTAAATCAAATAAATCCCAATCGACATACAAGTGATCGTTGATATCAACATCAACGATCACAGGTTCCTTGGAACCAAAATCAATCAACCTCGAACCATTCAACTCTTCCTAAACTAGACCTAAACTAAGCACACAAAGAAAAAGAAAAAGAAAGAGAGGAAAGGTCTCACCGAATGCCGCTTGAAATATAAGACAAGGTAATATATCCAATCTCACCAAGGGAGCTAATGTTGCTCCTTAACGTCTTACATCTCCGCTTCAAGCTTCAATAGAGATGAGCCAAACAAAAGAAACTTCAACAAAACAAGAAAAGGTTAGAAAACAAAGAAAAAGAATAAAGAAATAAACAAAAAGAACCAAATTTCCCTCTCTAAAATGAGAGTTTCTCTCTCCTAACTTGGAGAAAATTGGGGCTTGCCCCTCTTAACCGCCCACTGGCGGATTACAGCCAATCAAGGCAAATTTAGCTCCCATTTCTTGAATGAAAGTCTTTGTTTGCAGAAGGAAATCCACCTTCCTTATCTTATAATCAATGCTCTTGCCTAGCTGTAACAAGTGGAAGTGTAATATGCTTACTCACTAGCTGTTAGAAAAACTGTTCCAACCATAATTCCTTTGAATGTCTTGCTATTAAACCCCACCACCATCCCACATTCACTTCATCCTATCTACCTACTGCACACAATCTTTCCTCCAATTTGAACTGTAGTTGTTTCCAAAAATGGCCCTTAACCCAAACTCCTCAAACCCTAAGACACCAAAAATCATCCTATCTAGGAGATCTCCCAAAATTACCCCATCTTCGACCATGGTTTCCCTTGCTGCTCATCGTTACCATAATGCGGTGATGGGGAATTTCATGGATTCAAGAGAATTCTCAGAAAACAAAATCCAAAATTGGGTTAACCATTGGGAGAAAAGAGAAAATATTATAGTTGAAAAGGTAGGAAAAAAACAATTTCTTTTCTTTTGTGACAATGGAGATGATTGTGTAGACCTCATAAATAGAAATCAAATAAACGTTGAAGGCGCTTTGCTGTTGCTGAAACCCAGGTTCTTTGGTGCCTCACTGAGATCTGTTAAGATTTCAGAAACTGCTCTATGGGTTAGATTCGAAGGGCTGCCTTTTTTCTTTGTAAGACCAGAAGTAGTGATGCGTATAGCGTTGAGGCTAGGACATCCTTTGCTCGTAGAAATGCCAGACGAAGAAGACAGAGCACGTCCCCATTTGAAGGCAAAAATCAGAATTAACGTAGATAAACCTCTAGCACCAGGGTTTTACTTTGAGTATGAAGAAGGGCATTTGGTGTGGATCTTCTTTATGTATGAGAAGGTGTTTCGATTCTGCAGGAAGTGTGGGCGAATTGGGTACAAAACAAAGGCGTGTAAGCAATCCCTTGAAAAGGCGGAAGCGGCAATCATGGTGGTTATGAGGAAATTGTGTGATGGAGACAATAATATGATTTATGATGATGAAGAATCGCCAATGTATACGAACAAGATCAAGGGTCTGCCAGCTACCCCAAAAAATACGACTTCAATTTTGAAGTTTGGTAAGCCACTTGTTCTTCAAAAGGAGTCCAGTGAAGAAAATTCAGACGACGGAGACGATGAAGACGATGATACCAATGATTCTAGTTCGTCTGATGACTCGGATAGCTCAGATGGCTCGAGCAGAGGATCCAATGGGAATTCTGGAAGGTCAGGGAGTCCCAAGGGATCCGATAAATCGACGGCGAGTAGCTCCACCGTTAAGAGGCAGTGATATGGATCATCAACCTTCAGGATGACAGCCCCTTGCATGGATTGCAAAAAAGGCGAGGGGCAAGATAGTCTTTTACTAAAGTCAAACTCTTAGAAAGATTTTGAAAGACATGCAAATTCTAGAAGAGGGATTTTGTGGTCCAGATGGAAGTCTTAATGCAAAGCCTCACGTGCAACAAGGGACCCACATGTCGGGAATAATTACTTCGCCAACTTTGGAAATCACCAATCATTTAGATAACAATGAAGGTGAGTTTTCTTTCCCTACTTTGAAAAAGAATATCTCTTTTGGTGAACATCCTTTTGGCTTTTCTTCTTCTCAAATAGAAAATATGGGCCCACTGGGGGAAATCTTTCATTGTCAACTTTCTAGCCCATATCACTCTAGCCCATATCTTGGCAATGAAAATTATTTTGCTGGAGCCCATTCTACAAACCTGACTGATGTAAGCCCACCTGGTAATAATGCTCTAATGTTGGTGGATCAATTTGGAGACACTTATGGGCCCAATTCAGAGGAGCCTATTCTGGTAGATGATGACCCAATCTGGTTGGATCCATTAGCTGATTCATTCCAATCCTTCAACCTCCGTCCTACTGACCGTCTTATCCCAACCCACATCCTTTCCAACCCACGACTACTCTCAACTCACAACTTCACCCACCACCAGTATTCCGACCCCACCAACAACGATGACAGCTTTCAAACCCCCAATTCTACCTTGCCTATTTTCTCGATCTCCTCTTTCGGGTCAAACTCTTCCTCTGACTCGGAGAGCTTTCATAGCACAAATACCTCACCTAACACGCCCCTCCAACATCGAAAAAGAAAAATCTACCCAGGCACTTAAGCTCCCCACCCATCAGAAGCAGGTTCGAGCTCCGAGGACTTAAGTGGTGAAATCCGCATCACCAACAAGGTTCTGCGAGACCGACTGTCTCAATCTCCTTCATCGAACTCAGTAATGGCAGCATCATCAAGTAATTTAGAGATTAACAAAAAATACCAGAGAAAGAAGTTGTGGGCTTCGAAGGGATTCTTGGCAGGAATGTTACATAAAACAGGGCAGGCATGGGAGAAGCTTAACGGGTGTGGGAAAAAGAAAGGGAAAGGGAAAGGGAAGCGTAGTTCTACAGTCAAGCCAAAAAAGAACAAGAGAGCTGGGAATCTCTCGTGTTTTCTGGGTGCGAAGAAGAGAAGAACTGATCCGAAGAGAGAAGCGCTTCTAGACTTGAATTTTGAGCCATCAAATTCCGAGTTTGTGTTCACTGAATTGACCCTTGGCAGATCGGTTTGGGAATTTGGGGTGGGCGCCCAAAAGACCCCCCCAAGGGGACCATGAGACTCTTATCTTGGAATTGTAGAGGATTAAGATCAGCGGACACCTCTACAATTCCTTTTTTGCAATGGTTAGTCCGCAAATTCAAGCCGCAAGTCCTGTTCTTGTTGGAAACGAAATGCAATCTGAGTGGTTTGAATTAGTTGTTGAATGGTTATGGTTTTAATAATCTTGTAGGCGTTGATGCCAAAGGTCTGAGTGGTGGATTAGCTATACTCAGCACCCCTCTAGTTTCAATTTCAGTCATTTCTACTTCCTGCAATTTTATTTCTTGTAATATAGTTGATGTGTGGAATAAAGAGTGGTCCCTTGTTTGTTTGTATGGTGCTCCGGCGGTGTCGGATAGGCTAGATGTTTGGAATAATCTCACAAATGAGTTCACAAAATTGCACTCACAATACTTGATCATTGGGGACTTCAATCAAGTTGATAAATACGAAGATAAACAGGGGGGAAGCGATCTAATTAGTGGATGGTCGGACTTCATAGTTTGGAAGATTGCGGATAATCTGATTGATGTGCCTTATATGGGAGTACCATTCACTTGGTGTAACAATCGAAAGGGGACGGAAATAATTTACGAACGAATTGATAAAGCATTGTGCACAAAGGAATGGATGGATCTTTATCCAAATGCAATCCTTCTCAATTTACCGATCCTCATTTCAGATCACTCCCCTTTAATTTTGGAAGTGAATCCTCAAAGTCAGAAAAAAAAACCGACCATATAAATTTGAAAATTGGTGTCTTGCCTATGAAGATCTATGTGGAGATATTAGGAAAGAATGGGCAAAAGAAGCGAAAGGCTCTCAAATGTATGTAGTAGCACGAAAGTTAGGGAGGACAAAGTCGGTTGCTTTTCACTGGTGCAGAGCTTTTAAAAGGGATCACAAAATCAACTGGGAAGAAATCTGTCAGGGCGTGGAGGAAAACCAAAAGGCGATCAGCAAGATCACACCGGAAAGTGAAGAAGGGGATGAATACTCGGCAGCTAAGATAGGCGACAGGGAGATTGAGCATCGGCTGGAAGCACAGGAGGTCATTAAATCAAAGCTTCTCTTTTGGAGGCAGCGATCTCGATTTGCTTGGCACTCCTGGGGGGACTCCAACACCTATCTTTTCTTTAGAGCGACGAAGCAGAGAACTAGGCTCAACGAGATCTTTATGATCAAAGATAATGAGGGGAATTGGATCTCGAATAAGCATGACATTGAGAAGGAGTTTGTGAGATATATCGAGGACTTGTTAAGATCTCATGAAGTGGAATCCCAACAGGATATCAACAAGCGGATGAAAGAGAGCCAAGTCACCGGGGCCAGATAGAGTTCCTAGTTTGATCTTCCATAAGTTCTGGAAAGAGATGGGTAAGGATTTCATAGCCAGCATCCAAAGCTTCTTTGCTCAAGGAAAAATTTTAAGAGAGTGGAATCACACCTTTATAGCGCTGATACCGAAGATGACTAGACCATCATCTGTTGGAGATTTTCGACCTATTAGTCTCTGCAATGTGGTGTACAAGATCATATCAAAGTGTCTGACCCTGAGGCTACGATTGGTGCTAAAGGATGTGATTGGTCCTTTCCAGAATGCCTTTGTACCGGGCCGACTTATGGGAGATGCCAGTCTAGTTGCACATGAGCTTCTGACCCACATCAAGCGGAAGAGGCATGGTAAGCAGCCCTTGGCCACAGTAAAGATTGATATGAACAAGGCATATGACAGAGTGCGATGGGATTTTTTGAAGCGAGCTTTGGAGGGGATGGGATTCCCGGCTACCTGGATCCAATGGGTGATGGAATGTGTATCATCGGTCTCCTACAAAATTTTGCTGAATGGTGAACCATCTCAGAAATTCACCCCCAGGTGTGGATTGAGACAGGGAGACCCTCTATATCCCTATCTCTTCATCATATGCATGGAAGTACTGTCTCATATGATTTGAGATCTGGAGCAGCAGAAGAAAATTAGTGGCGTCAAAATTGCTAGAAGAGCAATGCCTATCTCTCACTTGTTCTTTGCAGATGATGCTCTATTTTTCCTCCAGGCAGATATCCTGAGCTGTCATCACTTCCAGCAAGTTATGGAACTTTTCTGTAGAGCTTCGGGGGAAATAATTAGTCTGAAGAAATCCTCAATCATCTTTAGCCCGAACTTGTCGGAGGAAGAAAAGCTCAACATAAAAAATGCTCTCCTAATTCCCGAGAAGTCTGATGCAGGGACGTATCTGGGAAGCCCAGTGACTTTCACATCGGCAAAGACCAAGGATTTCCAGTTTATGATTGACAAGGCGACTGCAAGACTTTCCTCCTGGGCGTCGAAATCTTTATCTCAGGCAGGGAGATTGGTGCTCATAAATGGTATACTATATGCTCTCTTCACTCATGTCTTCTCCATCTTCCTAGTACCGAAAAAATCACAGATACCCTGGACTCCCTTTTCAAGATGTTCTTTTGGGCACCTAAAGGGAAATGTAGGGCCATGCACTGGAGAAGCAAGAAGTTGCTAGAACTCCCAAGAGAGAATAGTGGACTGGGAATTAGGAATATAAGCTTCTTCAACAGGGTTCTCTTGTATAAGTATGCCTGGCGCTGTCAAAGGAATCCTGCTAGTCTCCTCAGCAAGCTATATAGGGCCAAATACGAACATCTTCCTTTGGAAGCAGCAGAGAGAGGGGGAGAAAGGGCACTGGTCGTGGGGATACAAGGGAATTGTACGTGTGGCAAGACAATTGCGAAGTCACACTTCCTGGAAGCTGGGCAATGGAGCGAGAATTAAATGCTTTGAGGATGCATGGGTGCAAGGAAAGCAGGTGACTGTTAGGGACAACATTGGGCCTGCAGATAAGGAGAACATCTAGACTGCTCAGCATTTGATAAGCCAAACAGGAAGAAGCTGGAATGTGAGCTTAGTAAGGAAGTTGTTCAGTTTCAATGATTCCAGAGCAATCCTAAGCATGCACATTCCAGAGAATGATGTAGAGGATCAGCAAATTTGGCAGCACACAATGACAGGTGAGTATACGGTGAAGTCGGGTTACAGCACCTTACTCTCAGATAGTCCAAAGCATTCCTCACTGGAGAACTCTTCAACCTTTTGGAGAAAATTTTGGGCTATTCCGTCCTTGCCAAAGATCAAGCTGCTTGTTTGGAGAATTTGTAACAATGCACTACCTGATAAGCCAAATCTTAAGAAAAGAGGGGTACAACTTGACCCTGTCTGTGTCCTTTGTAAGAAGGAGAATGAATCCCGAGAAGACCTCTTTAGGGATTGTGATTGGGCCTCCAGAATGTGGGCGGCGTCATCTCTGGGTCTCAATTCCAAGGCGAGTTTTGGAATTCCCATAGAATAATGGATTCAATCGTGGGTGAAGATGCTTTTGCGGGATGACAGGCCGAGATGCGACAGAGTTAACTCTTTCTTTGCAGGGTTATGGGCTCTGTGGACCTTCTGAAATAATGCCACCTTTCGAGAGGGGAGACGGGCCCGAGCAGCCTGGTGGATAGTATGCAACGATGGGAAACTATATGTATGGCAGCAGCTGCTAATAAACTGGAAGATGCAAAGAATAAGAATAAAAGGGAGAATACCAGAGAAAGTGTGGTTGAATTAGGCCAACAGCAATCAGGGACAGTAGACAGGATCATTGACGTGGATGAGGCGTGGAAAAAGGACAAGAGTGGAAGGGGCTTTCCTAGGTGTGGCATTGGTTAGACGTGTAGACGATCGATTGATGGAGATATCTTAGAGCACGGCGAGGAGGTGGTACTATGTTAATCTCCCCTTCATACAAAGCTGATAGGTATTCTTCATGTTCAGAACTGGTGCCAATCAAGACACTACTCAGAAATCCTGATCAGGACAGATTGTCAAAAGGCAATTCAACTATTGCGCTCCACGGCATAGGGACTGGCCCATCTTCAACATTTACTTGAGGACATAAAAAAAAAGGGTAGTTCTTTTATGTTTTGTAATATTATTAAGGTTTCTAGACATGTCATTTGGAAAGCCCATGACCTAGCAATTAAGGCTAGGAACAGGGATACCGAATGACCCTAGGCTTTGCTTAGTGCCTGTCAAAAAAAAAAAAAAAAAAAAAAAAAGAAATAAACAAAAAGAAGAAAAAAAATAAATAAAAAGCTATCTACAAAGTTTGGATTAAGGGGATTTGGATTTTCGGGAAATTTGGATTTTTTTTCTCGGGAGCATCTCCACCTACAAAAACTCAGGAATCATAAAAGAAAATCATCAGAAATCAGCAAAAATAATCATAAAACATTATCATCATCATCACATCACCACATCAATATCATCACAACATCACCATCTCATCACATCACCATCACAACATCACCATCACAACATCACCAACATCATCACCACCATCACAACGCCACATCAATACCACAAGGCCACTATCCTCCTTATGTGCAAGCAACTACCTTACAACTCTACCTTCCTATGTACACTTCAACCAACCAAAAGGACATCCTCCCCCACACTATTATTTTGCTCGTCCCGAGCAAAAGTTACAAGCGAGAAGATCGGGGGGGGGGGGGGGAAAGAACCCTCATCACTAGTTATCATCTCCTCGCCCCCTAGGTTGAGGGGGGTTATCAGGATAAACCCGGGAGTGTCCATGAAAGGGTGGAAGGGTTGGTTAAAGTGCTCATAGGGCCACCCTTGGGCACCCCCACCACCATCGAAAGGAGCGGGGGTGGATGTGGATGCCGGGTCATAAGCCGGATCACACCCACCCGGGCGATAGGGGTCGTATGGGGGGGTGCCAACGCGTTGGGTATGGTCGATGGGACCTTCCTAATAGGCGTAGCAAGGGGGGTGGGGTGTTGAGGGTCATAGGGTCCCCAATGATTGACCGGACCCTCTTGAGGAGGGTGGTAAGGGTAGTTCACATAGGGCGCTTGAATGCCCGCTTGCACAAGATTGTCAAAATTTGCCCTCGCGTAGTACCCCCATTGCTCAATGGAAGCTTGATTGTCTCGACGGATATCATCGAGGGTACTACGAAGGGCATTGAAATCAAAAGGAGGAATGGAAAAAGAAGAAGATGCCTCACCTCCCCCGCTAAGGAGGGAATGATTTGCTCCTGATGGAGGACCGGCGGAGGTTGAGGAACTCCACCCCGGGCTCTAGTTCGCCTCAGCTCATTGGGGATGTTTTGCTGAGGGATCTTCCGTTTGAGAGGTGCGGAGTGGTCCACCGTAGTGAGGTCGGGGTCCGGGAGGACACACCATTCGATCTCCCTATCGACCAAGAGGATGAATTGGCGCTTGCTATTAGTGTAGTTGAGGAAGAGGCTATGACGGAGGGCGCTTATGGAAAGAGCATAGGGAGGGAAATCGTCGGTAAGCTCTTCTCGGGTTTGGTGCACGGGTGGGAGCAATTCAATTTGATCTTTCGATGCTCCATTCTTCAAAGAAAGAGCAATGATGGTAATCATGCCACCCATAAAGATCTCATCACCGAGACGGTTATCCCTAGTATCCAAGAGCAGTTGGATGTAGGTGGAGGAGCATTGAAATTTGAGCCGTTGAGGATTATCGGCCAAGAATAGGCAAGCAACCTCGTCTTTTACCATGGAGCCGAGGTTGGCTTTGAAGAACGCGACATATTGGAGAAGCCGTACAAAATACCTTAAGGCTATATGAATGATATTGTTGACCTTTGAGGTATTGGTTTGGAACCTATCCTTGTTTGTGATACTCCTCCACCACTCTTGCTCGTTGTAAGGAATGCGATGAGAGGAGGTCATTTAAGACGGGTGATCAAGGCCGGTGGCATGCCAAAAGAAGATCGCATTTAGATCACTTTCCGTTAAAGAGTGATCCTCGTTGAACATTCTGAAGTGAATCATGAGTTGAGGATCCTCATCGACATCTTCCGGCTCAAAAACTTCCTTGCGAAGAGAGGCAAGGAATTCCAAAGTCACACGCTCGTAAGTGTGAGCGTGGAGGTGAATGAAGTCACCCCATCCAAAGTTTTGAGCCAACCTTACCACCTTATCCAATATTCCCAGCTTCCTCAAAGTTTGGGGGCAAAAGAATCTTGTAGATCGAATCGGACGCTTGACGAGTGACTCATAGATGGGCCTAAATTGCTCGTCCGAAGCAATAATGCCATGATCATTGATGCCGGGAGGAGGTGGGAATTGTGGCCCTTAAGATTCTCCCTCTCTTCCTCTTTGACTTTCCTTTTCCCTTGCCGAACATTTTGATTCTACAAATTCACCAAGAGCATATCATTAGAACAAATTGATAATAAATGACATAAGAAGCCATGTAGCTAGCCAAGGTAAAAGTGTATGCATGAGAGTATACAATTCAAGGCATGCATGAATACATTTGAACCAAGGTTTGAATAAGAATTCCTATGTCATTCCTATATTAGTCCTAACAAAGTCTAGGTGAAATTGGGCATGATGTCCCCTAATTTTCATGATATCCATTCATCAAACCATCAAAATCAAACCAAAACAATGAATAACAATCTCCAACAACATCCAACTCATGCATTTCTCAATCATAAAATGGTAACATGAACACCCTAGTATGAAATCAACAATCTTAAGCAAAGACATTGAGATCAAAATAAAACCAAGGCAAACATGCATAATCATCATAACAACATGTTCTACTATCAACAACCAATCAATTGCAACAAGTCAATCCAAAGAACCACATGAATCAAACAAGTTATTACTAACAATTTCAAGAATACCAGAATTCATACTTAAATATGTAAAACATGGTAAAACTATGAGAAATAAAAGAAATAAACTTGCAAAAGCTAGGAAAAACATTCCACAATTTATTGGAAGGAAGTAAAAACCCAAAAACACCAAAGCACTTAAACCCTTGAAATTGGGGAAAATGAAAAGATGGGTTTTTTGTGAGGAATTTTTGGTGGAGATTGTAGAAATTAAGTAGAGGATGGAAAATAAGTGAGAAAGGGTGAAGATTGGAGTGATTTTGATGGAGATTTGAGGTTGTAAGGGGAGGTGTAATGGAGGTTTAGAGTGAGAAGGAGAAGAAAGGGGTAGGTGACGAAAATGGGAGTGGGTCACGAAAATTCAGCAGCATAAAAATATGGCAGCAGCAAAAAAAATTTTCAAATCTGAAGAGAGGTTCGGCCGAACCAAGGGTATGTTCGGTCGAACCACAGTGAAAGTTCGGTCGAACTCCCCTTTGGTTCGGTCGAACCATGGCCAAAACTTAATTTTCTGAAATCCGGGCAGAATGTTCCAGCAAATTCGCAAAAATAGAGGAGTGAACGAACTTGGAGAGAGTTCGGTCGAACTACAGAGCATGTTCGGTCGAACCTCCCAGGGGTTCGGTCGAACCTATGCTGAAACTTCAAGTTTGCAAATTCTGGCAGAATGTTGCTGAAATTTTCTAAAAATTGAGGAGTGACCGAACTCAGGAAAGTTCGGCCGCACTATAGTATAAATTCGGTCGAACCATACTTAGGCTCGGTCGAACCTTCTGCCATAATGCAAAATTTATGTTCTTGGCAAAATGTTGCCATAAATCCTTGAAAATGCTGTAGTGGCCAAACATAAAGTGGTTCGGCCAAACTCCCATAAAGAATCACGCAAGTAAAAATAGTCCTTAACACACAACTAAACACCATACAATCATGCTAGATGCAAAGCATATAAAAAACCCAAGCACAATCAAAACTCAAAAATCCCAACAATCCAAAGTTGTAGATGGAAAAATAGAAGGAAGATGAAAATAAAAAGTAGATAAGGGTTAGAAACTCGGGTTGCCTCCCGGAAGCGCTTTTGGTTAACGTCCTTAGCTCGACGTTCCTTGAGTTGATCAAGGAGGGTCAAATTGACAATGCACATCAAGAAGTGTCACATAAATCGGTTCATCACTTGGGAATCCTACAAAATAGGGCTTGAGACGGTGACCGTTGACTTTGAAAGGAGAGTGGCCGTCTTGGGAGATTTCGTAGGCTCCATATGGAAACACTTCCGTGACAATGTACGGCCCACTCCACCTTGACCTAAGTTTGCCTGGAAAAAGCTTCAAGCGGGAGTTGAATAGGAGGACTTTTTGGCCTTTGACAAATTCCTTCTTGACAATTTGAGCATCGTGTCAAGCCTTAGTCCGCGCCTTATACATGCTTGCGCTATCGTAGTCATTCATCCTCAACTCCTCTAACTCATGTAGCTCTAGAAGCCTTTGCTCACCCGCACTATGGAGATCAAAGTTGATTTGCTTGATTGCCCAATGCGTTCGATGCTCCATCTCCACGGGCAAATGACAATTTTTTCCATAGACAAGCTTGTAGGGAGTGGTCCCTATTGGAGTTTTGAAGGCGTTCCTATAAGCCCATAGTGAATCAATGAGTTTGGAGGACCAATCCTTCCTTGTCCTAGCAACCGTCTTCTCCAAAATCACCTTGAGCTCTCTATTGGTGACCTCCGCTTGACCACTCGTTTGAGGGTGGTAAGCAAGCCCTCGCTTATGAGACACCCCATACTTATCAAGTAGTCGAACGAAGGTGTGGTGCTTGAAATGCGATCCCCCATCACTAATTATTGCTCTTGGAACACCAAATCTCGGGAAGATCACTTTCTTAAAAAGATTGACCACCACCTTAGAGTCATTCGTTGGAGAAGCCACGGCCTCCGCCCACTTAGACACATAGTCAATGACAACCAAAATATACTTGTTCCCATGTGAAGAAATGAAAGAGCCCATGAAGTCTATAGCCCACACATCAAAAACTTCAAGTTCAAGGATGGGGTTTTGCGGCATTTCATCCCTTCTAGAAATATTCTCCATCCGTTGACATCTATCACAAGTCTTGACAAATATCCAAGCATCCTTGAATAGAGAAGGCCAAAAGAGCATAGATTGAAGGACCTTTGAGGCGGTCTTTTGAGCACTCATATGCCCAACACAAGGAGAAGAGTGGCACATATGGTGAACACTTTGAACCTCGTCGTTGGGGACGCATCTCCTCAACAAACCATCGACCCCTCTTTTCAATAAAATGGGATCATCCCAAATGTATCTCTTGGCCTCGTGCTTGAGTTTTCGACGTTGTTGCGAAGTGAAATCCGGCGGTATGGCACTACAAGCTAAGTAATTCACAATATCCGCATACCACGGCTCCGATTTCACTTCAAGGACATATAGCACATCATCTCTTAGAGCGTCCTCTATTGGCAATCCATCATCTTCAAACCTTGCATCGCCCAACCTTGAGAGGTGATCCGCCACCACATTCTCGGCTCCCTTCTTGTCTCTCATCTCATAATCGAAGTCCTGGAGGACTAAAACCCATCTCAACAACCTTGGTTTAGCTTCCTTCTTCCCTATCAAATATTTGAGAGCCGAGTGGTCGGTATACACAATTGTCTTAGAACCAATGAGGTAGGTTCTAAACTTCTCGAATAAATGGATAACCGCTAGGAACTCCTTCTCGGTAGTTGTGTAGTTTCGTTGGGCATCATTGAGAGTTTTAGACAAATAATGTATGACATGAAGTTTCCCATCCTTTCGTTGTCCAAGAACCGATCCAATGGCCTCGTCGCTTGCATCGCACATGAGCTCAAATGAAAGAGACCAATCCGGACCTTGGACAATTGGAGCGGTGCAAAGGGCTTCTTTCAACCTACAAAAGGACTTATGACAAGCATCATCAAACAAAAACTCCTTATCTTGTTGCAATAGGGATGTAAGAGGCTTAGCGATCATTGAAAAATCTTTTATAAAGCGCCTATAGAACCCGGCATGGCCAAGAAAAGACCTCACTTCCCTCACGTTGGTGGGAGGAGGATGGTTTTTGATGACCTCAACCTTGGCTCTATCAACCTCAATGCCGGCATGGGAAATTTTGTGCCCAAGAATAATCCCATTTTCCACCATAAAGTGGCACTTTTCCCAATTCAACACGAGGTTAGCCCTCTCACACCTTTCTAAGCAACGAGATAAATTAGATAGACAATCTTCATAGGTGGCTCCTCCAACGGAGAAGTAATCCATGAAGACTTCTATCTCATCCTCATTCATATCACTAAAAATGGACATCATGCAACGTTGGAATGTTGCGGGGGCATTACAAAGCCCGAAAGGCATCCTACGATACGCATAAGTACCGTAGGGGCATGTGAAAGTCGTCTTCTCTTGATCCTTGGGGTCAATCGGGATATTGAAAAATCTCGAGTAACCATCAAGGAAACAATAGAAGGAATGCTTTGTAAGCCTTTCAAACATTTGATCAATGAACGGTAGTGGAAAATGATCTTTGCATGTACTTGTGTTAAGTTGGCGATAGTCAATACACATGCGCCAACCGGTAACAAGTCTAGTGGGTACTAGTTGATCATGATCATTTTTCACTACCGTCATGCCCCCTTTCTTAGGCACAACTTGCACGGGAGATACCCAATCACTATGAGCAATTGGGTAAATAATTCCCGCATCAAGAAGCTTAGCCACTTTCTTCCGCACAACCTCTTGCATGGAAGGGTTAAGCTTTCTTTGCCTTTACCTAAGGGGTTTGGCATCTCCCTCTAGATCAATTTTGTGCATACATAAAGATGGACTAATACCTTTGATATCATCAATGGTATAACCCAAAGCTTTCTTGTGTTTTCTCAAAACATTGATCAAGAGGGAGGTTTGCTCCTCCGTTAGGTTAGAATTTACAATCACGGGGAAAGACTCATCGGGACCAAGAAATGCATACCTCAAGCCCAAAGGTAGAGGTTTCAAGTCTACCTTTTGTGCTCCCCTACCATTGGGGCTCTCTTCTCTTTCTTCAACTTGAAAGAGGTCATGAATGTAAGGAGCCTCTTCTTTCATGCTCGCGCCCTTGCACTCCTTCTTTCTTTCCTCAAGCAAATCCTCATTGAATTGTATGTCTTCTTTGTGAGTACCTATCTTTGATTCATTCAACAACACACTTTCAAGAGGATCATTAGTAGCATGCCAGAGGGAGCGAGAAAATTCATTAAGAATGGTATCAAGAACATCTACCCTAAAGCATTCACCACTTGAGGAGGGTTGTTGCATGACATTATTCAAATCAAACTCAATAGAATCATTGTCAATTTTCAAGGATATCTTCCCCTCCTTCACATTGATGATAGCTCTAGAAGTAGCTAGAAATGGCCTACCCAAAATTATAGGAATCCTCTCATCCTCATCCATCTCTAGGACATAGAAATCCACGGGGAATGTGAACTTTCCTACCCTAAGGGGAATGTCCTCAACTTTGCCCATGGGGAACTTAACGGAACGGTCCGCTAGTTGGAGAGTAATGTTACTGGGAGAGAGTGTTCCTACACTAAGCTTTTGGTAGACGGAATAGGGCATGAGACTCACACTTGCTCCTAAATCACACAAGGCTTTATCAAATTCAATGCCATTGATAGAACAAGGGATGGAAAAGTTACCCGTATCTTTCAATTTGGTAGGTAGTTTGTTGGAAAGAATTGAACTACAATTGGCGGTCAAACTCACCGTCTCACACTCCCTTATCCCACTCAAAAGATCTTTCAAAAATTTGGAATAATGGGGCATTTGCTTCATAGCATCAACAAAAGGGACGGAAATATGCAAATTCTTAATGACTTCAAAAAACTTCCCAAATTGGGCATCAAGTTTAGCTCTCACAAATCGTTGTGGAAAGGGTAGCTTCTCCTCTCTAGGTTGGCGATTTAGGGGCAAGGGGTGGCTTCTTTTTCCTTGGGCACCTCAACATGTTTTTCCTTTTCAACACTCAATGGCTCATTGGGTTTTTCACCCTCATTCTCTAACTCCACCTCTTCTTGGGGTTCTTCCTCAATTAAAGGGTCACTCCCTACTACCTTCCCACTCCTAGTTGTCACGGCATACAAAGGTTTTGGGTTGACTCCTTGACTTGGGATGTGATAAGAAGAAGAAGAAGAAGAAGAAGAAGAAGAAGAAGAAGAAGAAGAAGAAGAAGAAGAAGAAGAAGAAGAAGAAGAAGAAGAAGAAGAAGAAGAAGAAGAAGAAGAAGAAGAAGAACAAGAAGAAGAAGAAGAAGAAGAAGAAGAAGTAGGGGATGAATTAGATGCAAGTTGAGCAATTTGGATCTCAAGCATTTTCATATGAGCATTGGTTCGTTTTTGGGCCTCTTCATCTTTTGATTCTCCTCACGCATTTTTAAAAGAGCATCTAATTTAGCCATCAGGGGATCTATTGGAGGGGCTTCAAGTTGAAGAGGTTGTTGAGGTGGAGGAAGTTGGGGTTGATGAAAACCCGGAGGCCTATTAGTTTGGGCATAGTTAGAAAAAAATTGGCCCCTATTGCCTCCGGTGCCTTGGTTAGGAACATTTCTTTGTTGATTATTTTTCATGTTACCTTAGTCACAAAAATTTTGGTTTTGATGGTCATGGTATCAGGAATTAGGTTGTTGGTTTTGATTACCATACCCCCTTTGGTTAGAGTAGCCTCTTCCATTAAAATTGGAAGGGCCTCCCCCACCATGGTATTGGTTATCATAACCACCACCACTTTGGTTCCAACCACGGTTTCCACCTTGATTCCAATTCCCCATTTGATTGGAGTTTGGCGTCAAGTTTCCTACATTTCCCATTCTAGGAGCAAAATTCATAGCATTGACATTTTCCATATTACCATCATGTTCATGGGAAGGGGGTTGAACTTCACAAGCATATACACAATGAGAGGTATTATGATCATAGGTTTCACAATTAGAACAAAACAAGCATCCTTGGGGCATTGTATTGTAAGAAGAGGGGGAGGAAGTATCCATACCATTGCCTCCCTTGGTTTAAGGGGAGGTATTACCATGAGGGTTGGACCTTTCTTTCATTAATTCATCCATTTGCTTGGTCATTTTGGAGATTTGGGTAGAAAGGTTGTTGATTGCGTTGGCATGCTCCAATGCATAAACACCCTTGCTAGAAGTAGCATCCCTTTCTCCTTCATACCAATCATCATAGTGCTTTGCGGCCTCCTCTATAATACACTCCACTTCATGCTTTCCTTTGTTCATGATTAGACCACCGGCCGCGGCGTCTAGGATTTTTTTTCCTTGAGGTGTGAGACCTCCATAGAAAGTGTGAATGTGTTGATACTTGGGTATCCCATGATGTGGGCATTGACGTTGAAGCTCTTTGTATCGTTCCCATGCCGCACTTAGAGACTCACCACTCTTTTGGCGAAAACCTTGAATCAAAGACCGAGCCTCGACGGTCTTCCTATGGTTATAAAGCCTCCTCAAGAAAGCTGTAGTCACTTGGTCCCATGTTGTGAGAGAATTAAGGGGCATCTCCTTCTCTAGCCATTCTGGACCTCTCCCAATTAGCGAAAATGGAAACATTTTGAGGCGAATATATTCTTGAGTCACTCCATTGGCCTTTATTGTGACACAATATTTCTCAAACTCTTTTAGGTGCTCATGAGGACTCTCAAACTTTCCACCAAGGAATTTTTTCCTCTCAATCAAGGCAATCAAATTAGGCTTGATCTCGAAATTGTTGGCTTGAGTAGTAGGAGTTAGGATCCCACTTTGCGCTCTAAAAGCTTCGGGGGCCCCAAGACGACTCAAAGGCGTATTCTCTCCCATTATAGAACCTTCTTCACTCTTAAACTTATAGGTTGAGAAAGGGTTGATTTCTGAACTCGAAGATGATTTAGGGCTATCTAAATCTTCACTTGAGGGTGAAGAGGGTGGAGTGTCTTCTAATTCTCTTACTCCTCTCGTTGGAGTGTGGGAATTTCTACTCCTTGCTCTTGCTTCTCTTCGAAGTAGGGACAAAGACCTCTCTAGCTCTGGATCGATGGGAATCAAAGATCTTGAGCGGGTTCGTCCTCTGTTCATACAACAAAGCTAAGAAGAACGTAAGCACTGACAAGTAACAAAAGTAGCAAACACTAAAAAATAAAGATGAGATAGTCTCAAACAAGCAATGAAATAGCAATGGAAGTCGTCTCCCCGGCAACGGCGCCAATTTGACAAGGCAATAATCGTGTCGTTGAGCGGCTACACCTAAACAAATAAATTTATAACACTCTACTGACCTAATACGTGTATAGGGTAAATAGAGGGGTCGAACCACAGGGAGAAATGCTTAAGCACTGCATTCATTACCTAGGGTCTAAGCTATCTCGGAACAAGAAGTGAATAACTAAAAGGTTAAACTAAGAACTAAAAGCATTAAAATTAATATAGCTAGGCACCAAGGGAAATGGGTAGGTGAATTTGACGCTTGATCATGCAATAACAAAGTATCTTATCAATGGTAAACTAAACATGCATGAATACCGAAGTAAAGGGGTCCAATCTAACCGCCTTCCGGGATTAATTGGTTTCTCCTAACATAGCCTCTATGTTTCCACATTAGAACCATATATTAGAAGGTGCAAACAAAGAATTATCGATAGTAATGAATCTCAACTAAGTCAACTTCCGTTACTTGTTAGTAAAGACTCATCTTTGATCAACTAACAATGTGCACTTGCAAGAAAGACCAAAGAATATCAAGCATGCAAAGACTTTAATCACCATTGACATAAACCCAACATTAAAAGCATCAACAATTAGCAACTACACCATCCCCACACCCTTGGCTAGGTGACTACTCACAAATCATGTTGAAAACAATATCAATCATCAAATCAATAAGCATCAACATGATTAATAAGCAAAGACGAAAAATCAAAGCAAATAAGCAAAATCAAAAACAAAGGTAAAGAGAAAGAGTAAGAGATTGCTCATTAATTGAATATGAAGGTCTACAAAGGATTGAACAAACTCCTTCTTCAAAATCCAAGTTCATCAATGAAGAAAACCACACTTTCTCTCTCTACCAATGAAGACTAATAGTGTTTCTCTCTCCAGATTAAGCTCAAATGTAGAAAAATTAAAACTAAGTTAATATAATCTCCCAAAACGTTCTAAGATGGGACTTATATAGTCCGTACAGAGCCAGCTGATAAAAGGAGAGGTCCGACCGAACAATGGGAAGGTTCAGCCGGACTACAGGGTAGGTTCGGCCGGACTACAGTGTAGGTTCGGCCGAACCATGGGTAGGTTCGGTCGAACCTCCCTGATCCTGGTCTGGTCGAACTCCTGTGGTTCGGCCACTCCTGCAAAACTGCCAAATTTCATCTTGTCCCTGCCTCAACGTTCGGCCAAACCACTGAGCAGGTTCGGCCACACCTTCAGGAGGTTCGACCGAACCTCTTCTGAATCATGCTTCCTCCAGCTTCCCTTGAGCTTAGCTTCCTCCTCTTGAAAATCCCGATGTTTCCTACAAAGCATAAGCATGAAAATCACAATAAGAACAAAGCGAGAAGACTAAGAAAAAGGGAAGATAAAGGAGAAAGAAAAGAGGAAGCAAAACTAAGTAAAAATGATTAGAAAAAGGGACAAACAAGTGCAAATGAGGGGAGAACCCTTAGAGAAAAAGGATAAAAGAGTGGCATAAATGCCACTCATCACTCATTAATGGGATAGGAAGAAGAAGGATGGTCGCTCTTCTTTCCTCTCGCACTATTATCTTTCTGAAGGTCATCTTCAATATCAATGCCTATATTGTAGACACCCTTGAAAGTATTCAAGTTGTGTTGGTACTTTAAGTGCTTTGAATACTTCCCTTGGAGATTCTTGATAAACATCCTTACAGATTCTTTTTCGGTAAGAGCCTTGACCATATTAGCGGAAGTTTCTCTCCATTTGTTGAACAAAGAAGTGAACCCTTCGTTTTCTTTTTGTGTTAACATCTCAAGTTGTCTGTGGTCTGTCTCGTCTTGGATGTTGCACTTATATCTATCTATGAAAGCGTTTGTTATCGACTCCCAAGAAGAGGTATTCTCTTTCTCAAGGGAAAAGAACCATTGTTGACAAACGGTTTCGAGAGATAGTGGAAACAGAGAGGGGAAAACCTTCTTATTGATACCCTTAATGCTCATTATAGTTTCAAAAGCCCTTAGATGAAAGTAAGGGTTATCTGTTGCCTTGAATTTAGGGATGTCAGTGGCGTTGAATTTATGTGGAAGAAGTTCCCTGTCCAGCGAGACCCCTTGTGAACTAATGCCCTGAAATTTATAGTCACTAGATAGCTTGCTCAAACTTTCTTGCATGAGGGTCATTTGTTGTTGCTTCACAAGATCATCAATCTTGAGTGTGAGTAGCCTCAGTGTCTCAGACACGGTGACCAATTGGTTCCTTAGCTCATTGACTTCTTATTGAGTTGCCATTATCCTTTTAGCCTTCCTCTTTTGACGAATCATTTTATCAAAAAGTGAGACTTGAATAATGAGGTTGTCCTTGATTAATCGCTCTTCTCTCCTCGACCAAGTACTGTGGAAAAGGAATTTGGGGATATTCATTGTTATTTATTTGACTCAAACTTTATTCAACATCCAATGGATGGAGGAAGTGAAGAAAGATTGGAATAGAATGTGAAGAAGAATGATGGAGATGGAGGGATATGAAGAATAAGGAATAGAGTGTACCCCCAACTCAAATGACAGAAAGACCGATCCATGCTTGAACCTAAGACATGGTCATGGTGATGTGTACTCAAAGTGTGTGCTAAGACTAGTGAGTGTAGGTGATATGTTAAGACTCGTGTCATGACCATGTAGCTAGACTATGTGACTAAACTCGATTAATGACTCAACCAAGTACTATTGATAGCGAATATTAACCGAATTAATTATCAAACAGGTTAAATAGACACTAGGTGATGACTCCACCAATAATCTAAGCTGTCGGCCAAACGACAGGACTGGCGTCACACTGTGTAGCTTTGCGCCAAACGGCAGAAATGTTGCCAGGCGCCACACTCCATAGGGTGGCGCTACAGTCCAAATTTTGCCGCCAATGGTGGAGCTTCAATCTGAGACAGTTTTCGGTGTTATTAATCAACTAGGGTATGCCTAAAGTCGTACTAGGTCAATTCTGATTAAAATATTAGACTTTATTGACTCAAATTAATTAATTAATTAGGCAAAGTTCTTTAAGTCATTAATTTATTTAATCTCAACACAAGTCAACAAACGTTTAAGAGAAACATAGAATATATGCACGACAAATAATGCACAATTAGTCAAGTAGGCACAATATAATGCTATGAGTTTGCAACCTAACCATGGCTCTAATTCTCTAAAGTTCGGGATATGGTTTAGTCAATAGAGGGTCCATGGTTAATTGTCCGGATGCACCGCACGGAAGCCTAACCGTGAAGGGTTAGCGCGAGTGGATGGGACACCGCGAGTTTTAGAAAAAGACTCGCTTCCATGGTTTTGTGAATTCAACATTCTCGGATGTACCCTTTGTTACACGGAGCGTTCAATCAGGTAGATGGAGCTTGAATTCCCAGAGGGTTATGTCCATATGTAGAACACATATGGGTTTCAGAAAAGTGAGAAAAAATTCAATCAAGAAGTAGGATCGAGCAAACAATACGAAAAACCGGTCGAAATTAGAACACATATTTTTGGCTCGGTATTGGGGGAAATTGGCGCCAGCAATCAGAGACTGGCGCCTGGATATAGCTGTAGCGCCTGGCGCCAATGCTGGCGTCTGGCGCTACAGTTAAATGCCTGGCGCCAATGCTCTGGTCATTGGCGCTACTTCACACATGCCTCAGCAGCTTTCTGTGCTCGATAAAATTTTCCAGTTTCGCGCGGTGTTATTTCGGTCTTAATTGTAAAAGATATTTCTCAAATTTCCTACGTGTAAAAAACTCATTACGGATGGTCTTTCCAATGAGATCTTTTTGATGCATAAGACAATAAATATTAATCAAAATTACGCACATGAAATACTTAGAACGTTTCGAGTCTCATCCACTCATTCTAAATCATTGCCGAAACAAATTCAGGAATTGAAATAGAAATCCTCCCCAGTGGAGTCGCCAAAAACTGTAGGTAATAATTTCAAGCGTTAAACCCCTAGCTTGAACCCCACTGTGATCATACATTAAAGTACAGTGGCGTCCAAAAGGGAAGAAGATAGAGCAAAAGAGTCGCCAACAAGTTTTAGGAACTTGTAAACCGTTCACGAGGTGAAGGTTACACCTATTAACGATCCAAGAGATCGTCAACTCCATAAGGTCTAGAACCAAATAAGGGTTCGGGGATGAAGGTACAAATCCAACCTAAAAGAGATTGAACCTGCCCTAATAATAGGCCTCTAATTTATTCAAATCGTATTCATGTGCGCTTTCTGACTAACATGCAATCAATAGGATTAACCCTAAACCTGTTAATCTATGTTGGTTGAATAATAATGCAAAAATAAATCTAATATTGGCGATCACTTGAATTATAATCAAATTAACCCTAACAAGATTATCAAATATCTTATTAAGTGTGATTACAAGTACAAATTCCCTTTAAACATACATAAAAGGTGTTATCAAGCAATAAGAATAAATATAATCATCAAGCAACATAATAATAAAATAAATATCATAATCAAAACAATTATATTAATCGTAATAAAAATCATGTTCATAATAATAATAATTATAGCAATAATAAAATTATAATCATAAATTATGTTAAAGCATAATAAAAGTAGCAAGATCCTAGGCATGATACTAACTAGATTAATAACAAACCCTAGCATGTCACTAAGCAATAAAAATCAAATCTTTAACCCTAACATGATACTAACTTGAATAAATATTAGGAAGAACATAGGAAGCATCGTAACAATCATATTTAATATTAAAATTACCCTAGACATGATACTAGGAATATCATAATAACAATTTAAAATGATTTCTACATCATAACATCAATTAAAACCATTAAATAACTTACTTTGATGCCTCGTACCTCTTTCTAATAACAAAATACACACGTTAGTAACTTCAAGGAAAATAATAAACAACAATTAAATTAAATAATTGAAATAGAGATTTGGGACCAAACCCTCAAAAATTAAACCTTTCACGTCTAAGGCGAAGGCAACTTCGAATATGGCTAGATGTTTCTAGATCTTCTGAATGCGGAATTTTGTATGTAAAAGCAAGTTTAGAAAAAAGAAAGAGAAAAAGATGAATGAATGTTTAAGGAAATCTTGATGAGAACTAGCGAATGATTAAACAGAATGAGAGAGAATTGAAAACTGGTTGTAGGTGAATGAAAACGAATGTTGATGAGAATTGGTAAATGAAAACGGAGTTTTTAATATGTTATGTTTAGAGAAAATCAGGGAAAAAGATAAAATTAACAAAACAGAGAATTGGCTCAACTGAAACAGAGCTGGCGCCAACGCCAGCTATTGGCGCCAGGCGCCAATGCTTAGCGCAAGGCGCCAGGCTTAGCGCCAGGCGCCAATGCCTGGCGTTTGGCGCGAACCCTGTTTTTGACGCTTTTTCTCAAATCATATAAATTTTTCCGTATAGGAGGATAAAATCGTATCTTTTCCTCAAAAATGCTCTTTGATTTTAATTAAAAATCTGAAAAGTCAATAAAAGTCAATTTATCAATGCTAATTGAATTAGGAATGAAAAGAACCTTCTAGAAGAATCTAGAAGACTAAATCCATTCCTAATTGCATTAGGAATGATAAATCATATTAGGCCCTCCCCTATATCATTGGGCCGCATATAAGGCTAAAACCGGCCCAGTTCAGTAATTTGGCCATAACTTCCTCAATATTCATCGGAATTGGGCTTATAATATATCGTTGGAAAGCTCTTGTCAAGCCCTATCCAACTACACTATTATTGGACCCATATCATGGACAACCAAACTGGATTGGCTATTTTCTTAAAATAAGTTTTCAAAAACAGAGAGAAGAGAAAAGAAATTAAAATTATCCGCAACACTAGACTTTCCACACTTTCGCTTCATTCGATTATGATTCGACGCGAAAGGTACTCATCATTGGGTTTGGTTTTGGGAAGACACAAATGGGTGTCTACAGTAATCATAGAGAAATCAAAAGGGGTAACCATCATCTCTCCCCATGGAAAGTGGAAAGTGTTGGTGGAATCCCACCAAAAACTCCAGCAATCCACGAAGGAAAGCTGACGACGCAGGCTGACTTGATAAATCCCGAAGAGCCACCAGCTAGGGGCTGATCCCTGAAAGATCCACAATCTCCTTTGTTACCTCGGGCAAACACGCAAAACGGGCTCGCAGGTCACAAGAGCCGTATAGACGCATGCAAGGCTCACTCTAACGAAAAATAAAAAATTATGAAAAAGAAAAAAACAGTTATGGTTTAAAAATGAGAAACGAAAAAAAAGGAAAAACGAAGGCGCAAAGAACTCACGATGTCGCGCCACCCTCTAATCGAGTTATGATGGTTTGGGTCCTACTTAAGGACCTAGGGTCCTAGTTGGGAGGAGCCTCCCAATCCACATTCTTCTAGCGACATCAATCGGCTGCGACGCGTCGCTCCTAAACCTCCCCACGAGGACGGGTCACCCTCTTTTGAGGTCAGACCGTCTCGTCAGGACCCTCTAGAATCTCCTCGGCATTGACGAATGGAGGTGGGTCCATGCTATGATTGGATAAGGTTTCTTTATTAGATTATTTTATTTCTAAAACTAAGCTAATATACGTGTCGAATGCCACCCATACTTGGGGGTTACGATACCTGTAGTTAAACTCAGTAAATGGGGGCTTCTAACACCCACAAAAGCAATCATATGCCAGTTTAAACTAAGCATTCAAAGGATTGTATTTAAAAATATCAAAGAATCAACTACTCCTAGACGAATAACAGTAATACAAACATGGTTATTTTATACCAAACAATTTTGAGGTTTAAACATGGCAAAAAAAAAAATAAAATAAAAAAAACGAGCTAAGAGTATGCTTCATGCCATTTTTCAAAAATTCAAAGTTTACAAAATGTGAATTATGATAGTAATACTAGTTCCAATACTATAATCTACTTCATAATAAGAAATTGTAACCAAATTGAGCAAGAAAAAGCAATGGATTCGAGCAAAATTCGAAGAAAAACAACAAGAACGAACATAAACAAAGAAATGCCCATATAAGGTTCAATACTTAACCATTTTTCATGAAATTTGCTGCAAAACACTCCTTAAATATGGAATAACAACATGGAACAAACAATTTTGAGAATTATGGACCGAATAAAAAAACCCAAATTCAAAATTTAGGGTTTAACGATTCAAAAACTACCCAAATTCAGCCAAAAACGAACGAAATTTAGTAAAAAAACTTACACTGGATTATGGCAAAAATGAATACGAGACGAGATCTACTTCCTTTAGCTTCAAAAATCACAAAAATCAAGCTTTCTAGAAAGAGAAGGGTCGAAAATGGTGACGGAAGAAGAGAGAGAACGCGAACTGAAAATCGCGCTCAGAGATTTCTTTTTGATGATTTAAATGTCGAGCGCAACTGAATCAGTAGCACATGACAGACCAACGCAACTCAGAAAGATGCATGCGCCTGGCCAGCGTGACCTACGGAGTTGCGCGCGGATATTCGTCATTAAAATAACCGGTATCCAGATTTTTATCTATTTGATCATTTTTCAACGGTTTTTTCTAGTTATTAGACGTAATGGCCCACAAAGTATCAAAATCTTTTAATTGCTTTACATTTTGTAGTTTATTTTCTTCTTTGTTAGTTTTATGCATTATTCTACAGGAACACCGTGCTTTGTGGCTTCCCTAAGCATAAATTTTGAACGTTTTTCGTAAATGTGTCTTAAGACGTTCCGTAGTGGTGCTTTACGTAAAAGCTCCCATAGACAGGCTTTTCATTTTACTATAAAGACGTTATAAATGTCCGAATTTTCTTCTTTTTTCACGTCCAAAGCAAAAAGGAAGGTGTTATCATGCAGCGTAAAAATGCAAGGCGTATTGTACAACATAAAATTGTATGGCGTAGGTGTTGCGTAAAATTTCACTTCAGCACAAGCTCTGCGAGATCTACCTCTCGTAACTAAAAGGTAGAGAATTACTTTACTTTAGCCGTTAGATCACGAGTCGACAAGCGCGCCGAACCATCAAGATTAGACACTTCTTGATTGGAAGCAAATATGGTAGTTAGTAAGCTTACTGGCTTACCAGACAGTTAGGGTGTCCGTCCACCCCCTGTATAAAGAGCGACGAGACGAGGTCACACACATGTAGTCACGTGCCTCCAGTCGTGAGACACGTGTACTCATCTTGTGGACAAAACTGCTGAGAGAGTTGCTGACTTTCTTCTCTCTCACTGGATTTGAATATGTGCCTCCAGTCCTGAGACATGTATTTCTATCTTGGGGACATCCAGTTTGAATACCGATGTGTAGGCGTCGTTTGAAGTGCGCCTACGTTAAAGCATGTGTGAATATTGACAAGGGAAATAAACGCGTCGTCAATTGTCTATCCCTAGATCAAATACAATTTATACAACCTAAACAAACCTAATACGAGTATAAGGCAAGCATAGGGGTCGAACCACAGAGAACTTATAAACACCACCAAATGTTATCGACATTTAAGCTAGTCCGGAATAAGAGATAAATAAACTAAAGTCTAAAGATGCTAAAACAAGAAATAAAACATTAAGGGAAATGGTTTAGGTATAGCATTCACTAGAACATAAACAAAGGCATAGAAATTGAATTAATTATGAACTAAACATGCTCGAATATCGAAGTAAAGGGTCCAATCTAACCGCCTTCCGGGGTCAATTGGCTTCTCCTAATATAGCCTATACATTTCCACATTAGAACCATATACTAGGAGGTACTATTAAATAACAATCGATAGTAATGAACCTTAACTAAGTCAACTTTCGTTTCTTGTTAGCAAAGATTCACCTTTAATCAACCAACAATGTGCACTTGCAAGAAGATTAAAGAATATCAAGCAAATAAAGACTTTAATCACAAATCAATCAATTCTAAACACTAGAACATGCTCCAGATCCAACTACACCACAACCATCCCCTTAATGGGGAAATTACTCACTAACCATTCTAATAACAAGATTATTAACAAAAAATCAAGAATAAACATGATTAACAAGCAATACCGACAACTAAAATAATAATCAAAATAAAGCAAATAAAAATAAAGGAGAAAGAGTTAGAGATTCTCATTGATTGAATGTGAAAATCTACAAGCAAGATGATCAATCTTCCTCTTCAATATCCAAGCTCAACAATGGTGAAACCCTTACTTTCTCTCTCTAAACTATCCTAATCCTAACCTAAACCTAGAGAGAAAAGCTCTCCTAAAAACTAATTAGAAAGTAGAATAGATGGTAATTGTCTTTCCTAATTACCCCAAAAATGGGTATTTATACTAAGCTAGGAAAAAAATAGAAAAATAAATGAAAAGAAAATAAAATAAATTAAAAAGGAAAAGTAAAATAAGAAACTAAAAATTAAAATAAAAGAAAGAAATAAGAAAAAGGGAAAAGAAAAGAAATAAATAAAGATAATAGAAAAAGAAAATATTAAAACCAAAAATCTAATTCCCACAAAAACAACAGACCCCATCTTTTTCTTCGACTTTTCTTGGCTGCTTAAACTTCATCACCACTACACACCATCATCACCGCACATCGTCATCACAAATCGAAGATCAACGGCCATCACCAAGCTTGAATTGTTTGATCTCATTAAATATCATGTGCGAGGCTCGTGAAGTGGTTCGGTCGAACCATGGGTTGGTGCGGCCAAACTACGGGGTTGGTTCGGTCGAACCATGGGTGTGTTCGACCACACCTCTTCAATTTATAGAACTTTGAAAGTCTCTGACTCGTACTTCGACCGAACTCTCAATGGTTTACCCGAACCCGATCAATTTGTGATTTACTCTAAATTGGGGATGTTGCTTGGGCGATTTGGGGTTGCAAATGGTGGCTGATTTGTTGCAATAAATTGGTGATGCGGCTGCTGTTCGAACGAAGGGGCTATTGTTGTGAAATGGTGGTGTTTGGTGGTCGATTGAAGGTGGTGGTGGCTGTTCGCAGGTGGTTGCGCGGAGTTGAGTGAGGGAGTAGAGGATTGGTTGGTGGTGGTGGTTCAAGTGCGGATGGGTTGGTAATTGGTGTGGGTTTTGGTGGACTGATTAGGTTGGTGGTTGCAGCAGGGGTGGTCGTTGGTGGTCAGGTGGTTGATTGGTTGTAGGTGGAGGTTGCTGTTGTTGCGGTGTGTGGGTGCTAGTGGTGATGTGCGTGGTTGTGATGAGGAACATGGGTGGTTGTTACGGGGGTGATTGGTGCGTTAAGGGAGCGATTAACTTTTGACATGAATTCGGAAACCGAACTCACTTGACTTAAAACCCGAACACCTACATGCAAAACCGAGAAAAGGGATTAAGAAAAATAAAAAAGAATTAAGTAATAAAATAAAACTAAATAAACTAAAATAGGAAATGAAAGAATTAAAGCTAAAACTAACAAAATTAAATAAAACACTAACAAATAAAACATGAAAAACACTCCAAAAAACTAATTAAAATAAATAAAGTAAAATAGAAATAAGAGAAATAAAACTAAAACTAATAAAGACATAAAACTATACAAGTAAATAAAATAAACTTAAAACTAATTAAAACTATGAAAGTGACAAAGGAAAGGAACGAAATAAAATAAATCGAAAGGAAATAAAATACGAAAATAAACTAATTCTAATAATGTAACACCCTAGAAATTCCTTTCTTTAAAATACTCATCCTACTCTTTTTAAAATACGATTTAGGAATAACTAAGACATTATCGCCACCGTGAAAACGGCTAAGGCAAATATCAAAGATACACAGCGGAAGACTAAAAATTTAAAACCGTTTAAACAAGTCAACCTAAAGTCAACCAAACGAAAATAAAGTTTAAAACCAAACGAACAAGTCAAATAATTTCAAATTACAACTTGGAACCATCAAAGGCCCTTATTCAAAAACCGTTCCCAAATCAACCTTTATGTTAGTCCACACATAATATATCATAAATAAATAAAGCATAAAAAAACACATTGTACTCTAATGGAAACTAATAGGATTCACTCTTCACTCATGCCCCATCATGATCATGCTTCAACACCTAAAAAGCTTATCTCTACTTGCTTCCACTACTCTCCATTAAAAATGGGTCATCATATGGCCAAGGTAAAGACATGGCCAAAAACAAAAACACACACAATCAGCAAAGCTGAGTACATAAGCGTAAAATAGCCACACTAACATGCTTTCACCTATCAACATACGCTTACCTCATTGCACCTGTTCACAATTACCAATCAACACAATACAATGACTAGACCCTAATTATTTCATTTTGCATTGATTACGCATCGAACGGGTTTCCACCTATTAACCTCCCCCAAATAAATTTGAGGTTAACTGGCACGGGAGCTAACTGTGCCAGCGACAAACCTCACAAAGGTGGCGGAATTCCTGCGCATAATAAATAATAAAAAGGAATATACAACGTCCTGTACTCCATTGGAAGTTATGGTTAAATATAAAACCCCTTAACCCCCCATTGTTCATACTCAAGGTATATACGTTCCAAGAGTTTTGGTGTGTAATCTCTTTCACTTTACGTTATTTACATATTATTAGACTTGGTGATGACTCTCAAAGCATAATAAATCAATCAATAATAATCATTCAATCAAACAAACCTACCATTTTAATTCTTGAATAATTAGTGACCACATATTATTTAATGTTGAACCCTTTTTAATTCTACCTCAGTGCCAAAGACACCTTAAACGCATAATGCGCCAAAAATCCTATCCCTCGGTGTTAAAAACACCTTAAGTGCACAAAGACACCAACATACAATTTATTCCTTGTGTACCTAGACACTTAGATAGCTCCTTCCTCATGCTTAAAGCATCAATAAAAATTATTTGAACCATAATAAAATTCTTTTTCAATATTCCAAACCTAATTAAACTTGTAGTTTAATTAATCATGCCTTCTAACATGCCATAAATAAAAATGTGGTTCAAACACAATATACCAAAAATACAATTTTCCAATCCATAAACCATCACAATTAATTCATGCTTCATCATTCAATCACAAACACCATAAACTCACAATTTAATACATAAACCTTAGCATGATTCTACTTATAATCAATTACAACCAAACCTAGCATGATTCTACATCACCAAATTATGCTAAGTACGCGTACGTACCTTGAGTACGTTATTAAAACTGCCACAACTAGTAGAAATCGCTTACTTCAAAGTCTCCTACACATTAAATCCATAATAGAGTATTAATATTCACTCTAAATAAATTTTCAGCAATATATATTATTTTAAAACCCTTCATAAATTAATTAGAATAAGCTGAAATTATATTTAAAACACCCTAAATTAAGTCCCAATTATTGGGTAATTAAAATTTCTTCAAGAAACCCAATATTAAGTGTTCTACATAAAATTTCAGCACTTTATTATACTTTAAACTTGCTGTAATTTGGTTTTAAAACACTTAAAACAAAGGCCTACCCTATTATACATCATAATCTTTCAATAAATCATGAAACAAGAACCTAGGGTTTCAAAAATTGGGGCTTTTTAATTAAAAACCAAATCTGAAAATTAATTCATACAATTACAATTATCAAACATCAAAATATAACCCCCAAAATCATAATTTATATTTAGATCCAAGAATAGATTATATTAAAACAAGAAAGCTTAGTTTTTTTTTTATATATATATATATATACTCGAAAATAGGGGTAAAAGAGGGGGGAGAAAACGGCAGCCACCAGCTGCCGGCTGCTGGCAGCGGCGGCGGCCACCTGCTGCTGACGGCGTGCGCTGCTGGCAGCGGCGGCCACCTACTGCCGGCGGCTGGCAGTGGTGGTGGAAGGGGGCAGCCGAAAAAAAATAAGGGGAAGGGGAAGAGAGAAAAAAAAGAAAGGAAATTAAGGAGGAGAGAGAGAAAAATTTACCTTGGGTTTTCCCCACTCTGGGCAAAGTTAATTTGCCCCATAATAGGGATATTTATACCCCTTCTCTATCTCCCCTTTTACCCTAACTTTCCTCCTTTAGTCTTTCCTAATCCCTTCCCTACTAAAACTTGTTTAAAACATCATAATTTCTTAAAATAAAACCCCAACTTCTTATTGATTAATTAATTAAACGGCTTTTCCTTTTGTAAAATATTCCAAATATACATGAGATAAATAATTAAAACATTATAATTAAAATGCTAGAGTTAATTAAATACTTTTATAAAATATATATATTAAATAAAATACGTATAAAGTGTATATACATTAAATAAAATACATATAAAAATACGGGGTATTACAAATAAAAACTACGAAAAGAACTAAAAAACGACAAAATTACCAAATAAAAAAGAAATGTTATTAAAGAGAAAACAAGAGAAAGAAAGGGAAAATAAGATAAAATAAACACGAAAATGACTCTAATACTACTCCCTAAGAGTGACATAAATGTCACTCATCAAATTCCCCCAAGCTAAACCTTTGCTCGTCCTCGAGCAAAGCTAAGGCAAAAGAGAACAAGATGGATTTATTGAAAGCAAAAGAAACAAAATAGAAACAAAGAGAAAGAATGTACACTAACTCACTGCCGTAGGAATCACGGATGCATTTAGCGTATGCATTAAGCCCTTTAAACCCCCATGTCGCCAAAGAGGACGAGTAAGCTCTCGTGAGGGTTTCCTAAGAGGTTTAACCCACAACTTTCGACAAAAACCAAGGCAAGGCAACAAATGGAAAAAGATAAGAAACATGAAAAGAGAAAACAAACACAAGGTCATGTATGGACAAAAGATAGGGACAAGTACTAATGAATGCAAACCTTTCTAAATGGACAAATGTATGCACGTTCCAAATGTCAATGGTTGATTGACACATAGCACATGCTAAGCATAGAGAACTACATAGGACTCAATCCACCCTAGCCCCAACCAATCGAGCCACGTTCTCTCCACTAGCTTCAAATCAACCCTTAAGCTAGCTTCTCAAGATTCCACGAAGGAACCGGAAAAAGATAAAGAAATGAAAAACTTTGAGAAGGTAATCCCGACATCCCAACTATGCATTCTCTTTCCATAGGTTTGAAGTCTATCTCCCTCCATCGTTCTTTTGACCTAACCCACTAGAGTCTAAGGGTCTTTTTATTAGTAGTAACGTAAGGCTAAGGGTTAAGGTGGGGTAAAAATTTGAAATTTGGTGAAATTTCCTAAGTGAAGCAAAAAGTGCGGCCGACACTCAATACAACTCAAGAAGTCACTAAATATCAAACAAAAAATACCAATAATGCCACTCCGCCAAGCTTATTCAACACCAACACACAATATATACAAAATGAAGCAACGATCCCCCCCCCCAAGCTTGAACAAAGCATTGTCCCCAACGCTTAAACTAAGGAAGAAAACGAAACCATCAAAATATTTTTATTATTTTTGTTTCTTTTCCAAATTTTTGTTTTCTTTTTTTTTAGAGATTTTATTCGTTGTCCTTGCCTTTTTATCTATGGACGGATTTTTCTTGCAACATCATTTAATTTTCTTGAATTGCATCTTTCTTTTGAAACTCAACTCTAACTCAAAACTCAAACCTCACATACCAATGCTTCACTAACTAAAAGGTTGGTAAACATAGGCCATTAGGTTTGTAATGCGGTTTAAACAAGAGCGGGAAACATAAGGCTCAAATTGGTTAGCAAGTAGGTAAATGCAAAATAAAAAATCAAATTTGTAACAAAACAAAAAGAAGATAAAGAAAAATGAGAAAGGGGTGCCCTTTTCCTCCCCTAGAGTGCTTTGGTCACGATCTTGGGAGCTATAAGTCAAAACAAGGATTAAGACATGCATAGCTAAGGATCTAAATGTGCCACACAACAAAATGATGAAGGCTAGAACAATGTTACCTCACAAGGGATTAGAACTAGTCAAATAACAACCAAGGGTGTCAAATCTGCTATAGAGAGCAACACCATCTTACCACATACCTGTGAACTAAGGCTTCATGAATTCCTAAAAGTTCTTAACCCGATTACCTTAGCATGTAATATCCTAGAGTCAACCGATGACACTCTCAAATCGTGCACACATTAACCACTTAGGAAGAAAGGCATTCAAGAGTAAACAAAACCACAAGATATAATGTCCAAAATAAGAACGAACAAAACATATTTTTGCTAAACTTGCCTTGAAGTAAACAAAAATCTTTTTGGATTTTTCAAAAACATGGAAATGCATATACTCAAGTGCATGGAATATATGAATCAACATCCCACCAAACATGATAGAATACCCTCCCCCGAGCTTGAATGAGACCAAGCTCTCAAATCATTAACAATGCAACCAAAGAGGGGAAAACAAGGAAAAATTAATCCAACATTACCAACACATAATCTTCAAGTCACAATGAGTAAGAGAGAGGGAAAAGAGGGATATTACCGAATATGGGGGAAATGCAAAATCACACAAAAACCCGAAATAACCTCATAGGATCCACAATCTCTACAAATAAGGCTTGAACTCCACATGGGTAAGTTGAGGCACATTTCCTTGATTCTTGATTTTCACCAATGCCCAAGAGTATATCAAGTTGTGTACCTAGCAAGGAACACATACATGTCCATGACAGAAAATCTAATCTAAAAAGAAAGGAAAATGAAAGTAATAAAACACGGGTTACTTCCCGCAAAGGCTTGTTTAACGTCCAAGCGAGACCGCTCTAGGAAATAATAATTCAACGCACGCAAGAGCTTGTCAAATGCACTACTACAAATTTCATGGGGGTGTAAATAGGCAAATGATGGAATAAGAACATGCAACAAAATCACTCCACGCAAGTGAAGGGGGAGATGCCAAAAGAAAGAATAAGTAGAAGAAGGAAACTCAAGAAAGTAAGAAGTAGAAGAAGGAAAAGAATAATGGAAAGAAAAGGAAAAAGGCAAATCTTTATCACAAAATTTTTGGTTGACAAAATTCCTCTCTTCCTTAATAATGATGGAATGAGGGACATGAAAATCATCCATAGAGGGCGGCTCCTCAATAGTCTCTTTGAGATAGGAAGGGAGAGAAATAGGGTAAGGAAGGATGTGGTCGAACCTTAGAGAAAAAGGGGTACGAGAAACGGGAAAAGGGGCAGCTACTCCCACACCACAAGGTCTCACATCGCCAATGAGGGCATGAAAATCAATCATAGAATCCTCACATGAAGGGCGCTCACGATCTACACCTCCCTCAAGCTCAAAAACTCCAAGGGAATCAACCTTATCCTCCTTTTCACCACAATAGACAACCTTTCCATAAACTATCTCAAAACCCAAGGTCCTAAAATCGTACATGAATGGAGGTAGATTCATCTCAAACTCATCTAAGTCCCAAGAAGCGTTCTCGATGAAATCATCCAAAAATCTATAAGTTCTCATATGACTCTTGAAAAATATGTGGGACATTACCTTAAAAGAGTCTATATACTCATAGATTGAAGGGTCACAAACATACACTTGAGACTCATCAAGATGGGAAGAAGGATTAGGATTTTCAAAATCAACACTCTTTTCATTTTCAACTCCTTCACCATCACTTGAATGCTCTCTAATGGGATCCTCACTCATATGGGGAAGAGAAGAAGAAGAAGGATGGGAATTTTATTGAGAGTTGGCTAGTTGGAGAATTTGGCTCTCAAGCATCTTCATTCTAGCTTCAGTCTCTCTATTCTCAACTTCCCTCATCTCGTTATACTTCTCCATCATATCCATTATCTTCATTATTTTCTCTTCCTTCAAATTTTCCATAGAATTACCCTCATAAAAGGACTCATTAGAAGCATAAGGGAAATCATTTGAAGCCATTTAAGAGCAAGAAGATGAGGAGGGAGGATCACATTATAAACATGAGCATCCTCATATTGGGGAGAGGGGGAATAATCAAGAAAATGAGATTCATCATCAACAATAGGAGATAGAGAGTTGAAATCACTTGTACTAGGTTCACAAATAGGATCACAAGACAAATCATGGGGATGCATGCCACCAATAAAACTATTATCACATTGAGAATCAAAATTAGCAACATTACATGCTCTATTGCATACATCCTTAGCAAACCGTACAAAAAAGCTCCAAGCACTATGATCCGTTAATGCTTGAAATTCGCCATTAAACCTACTTTCAACTTCATATCTCGTTTGTTCATTCATGCCATAATAACAAATCTCACAAGCTTCACAAGGATTATAACCATTATAGTTCAAAAACCCTACAAGTCTATGAAAGTAGACATAAAAAGACTCATCATCATATTGAGGAAAAGAAAAACGTGCCATTTTTCAACAACAAAAACAAAACAAAGAGAACAAAAACAAATCAAAAGAAAAATATATACAATGGACTAGTCTCAAAAAGATAACACAACGGTAATGGAAGCCGTTCCCCGCCAACGGCGCCAATTTGACAAGGGAAATAAACGCGTCGTCAATTTTCTATCCCTAGATCAAATACAATTTATACAACCTAAACAAACCTAATACGAGTATAAGGCAAGCATAGGGGTCGAACCATAGAGAACGGATAAACACCACCAAATGTTATCGACAATTAAGCTAGTCTGGAATAAGAGATAAATAAACTAAAGTCTAAAGATGCTAAAACAAGAAATAAAACATTATGGGAAATGGTTTAGGTATAGCATTCACTTGAACATAAACAAAGGCATAGAAATTGAATTAATTATGAACTAAACATACTCGAATATCAAAGTAAAGGGTTTAATCTAGCCGCCTTCAGCTTCTCCTAACATAGCCTCTATGTTTCCACATTAGAACCATATACTAGGAGGTACTATTAAATAACAATCGATAGTAATGAACCTTAACTAAGTCAACTTATGTTTCTTGTTAGCAAAGATTCACCTTTAATCAACCAACAATGTGCACTTGAAAGAAGATTAAAGAATATCAAGCAAATAAAGACTTTAATCACAAATAAATCAATTCTAAACCCTAGAACATGCTCAAGATCCAACTACACCACAACCATCCCCTTAATGGGGAAATTACTCACTAATCATGCTAATAACAAGATTAATTAACAAATAATCAAGATTAAACATGATTAACAAGCAATACCAACAACTAAAATAATAATCAAAATAAAGCAAATAAAAATAGAGGAGAGAGACTTAGAGATTCTCATTGATTGAATGTGAAAATCTACAAGCAAGATGATCAATCTTCCTCTTCAATATCCAAACTCAACAATGGTGAAACCCTTACTTTCTCTCTCTAAACTATCCTAATCATAACCTAAACCTAGAGAGAGAAGCTCTCCTAAAAACTAATTAGAAAGTAGAATAGATGGTAATTGTCTTTCCTAATTACCCCAAAAATGGGTATTTATACTAAGCTAGGAAAAAAAAAATAGAAAAATAAAAGAAAATAAAATAAAATAAATTAAAAAGGAAAAGTAAAATAAGAAACTAAAAATAAAAATAAAAGAAAGAAATAAGAAAAAGGGAAAAGAAAAGAAAGAAATAAAGATAAAAGAAAAAGAAATGGTTTTTCTAAGCTATACCCCTAAGGTATGCGAGTTTCTAAGATATACCCATGCTTTTTTAAGTTTCTAAGATGTGCCCTTCAACTCCTTATCAATACTAAAATGTACCCTTATTAGTTGTTTAAAAGTTATTTGAGAGTGTGATTTTGAGGCTTCAGTTTTCATTATTAGGGTTGCGGTGGCTATGATTTCTTTCTCCTACCATTTCCTTATTTTTTATCATCGTTCTATTAAATTTATAGTTAACTTTAGGTGAAGTGGAAGTCCCAAGGAGGGTACCATTCATTATTGGTAGTGAGTTGAGGGGCACAACTTAGAAACTTGAAAAAGCATGGGTACACCTTAGAAACTCGAATACCTTAAGGGTATAACTTAGAAAAACCCAAAAAGAAAATATTAAAAAAAATGTAATTCCCACAAAACTAACATACCCCATCTTCTTCTTTGACTTTTCTTGGCTGCTTGAACTTCATCACCACTGCACACCATCATCACCGCACATCGTCATCACAAATCGAAGATCAACGGCCATCACCAAGCTTCAATTGTTTGATCTCATTAAATATCATGTGCGAGGCTCGTGAAGTGGTTCGGTCGAACCATGGGTTGGTGCGGAAAAACTACGGGGTTGGTTCGGTCGAACCATGGGTGTGTTCGACCACACCTCTTCAATTTCAAGAACTTTGAAAGTCTCTGACTCGTACTTCGACCGAACTCTCAACGGTTTCCCCGAACACGATCAATTTGTTATTTACTCTAAATTGGGGATGTTGCTTGGGCGATTTGGGGTTGCAATTGGAGGCTGATTAGTTGCTATAAATTGGTGATGCGGTTGCTGTTCGAACGAAGGGGCTGCTGTTGTGAAATGGTTGTGTTTGGTGGTAGATTGAAGGTGGTGGTGGCTGTTCGTAGGTGGTTGCGCGGAGCTGAGTGAGGGAGCAGAGGATTGGTTGGTGATGGTGGTTCAAGTGCGGCTGGGTTGGTAATTGGTTGTGGTTTTGGTGGACTGATTAGGTTGGTGGTTGCAGCAAGGTGGTCGTTGGTGGTCAGGTGGTTGATTGGTTGTAGGTTGAGGTTGCTGTTGTTGCGGTTTGTGGGTGCTGGTGGTGATGTGCGTGGTTGTGATGAGGAACTTGGGTGGTTGTTACGTGGGTGATTGGTGCGTTAGGGAACGATTAACTTTTGACATGAATTTGGAAACCGAACTCACTTGACTTAAAACCCGAACACCTACACGCAAAACCGAGAAAAGGGATTAAGAAAAATAAAATAGAATTAAGTAATAAAATAAAACTAAATAAACTAAAATAGGAAATGAGAGAGTTAAAACTAAAACTAACAAAATTAAATAAAACAAAAACAAATAAAATATGAAAAACACTCCAAACTAATTAAAATAAATAAAAGTAAAATAGAAATAAGAGAAATAAAACTAAAACTAATAAAGACATAAAACTATATAAGTAAATAAAATAAACTTAAAACTAATTAAAACTATGAAAGTAACAAAGGAAAGGAACGAAACAAAATAAATGGAAAGCAAATAAAATACGAAAATAAACTAATTCTAATAAAAACTACGAAAAGAACTAAAAAACGACAAAATTACCAAATAAACAAGAAATGCTATTAAAGAGAAAACAAGAGAAAGAAAGGAAAAAAAAGATAAAATAAAGACGAAAATGACTCTAGTACTACTTCCTAAGAGTGACATAAATGTCACTCGTCAAATATGCTTGGCACACATAGAAAGTGGGAATTGATGTATACGATTAGGGACAAATAAAGTAGGGAGCCGCCAACAACTTTTTAAGGAACTTGTAAACCGTTCACGGATCATAAAAGGCAACCATGATATGGGACAACGATAGGCAACAACGATTGACCCGTGAAGGTTACACCCCATTCATAATCCATGAGATTACTAACTCCATATGGTTCGGAACCACGAAAAGAGGATCAAAGATGATGGTACAAAGTGAGTTATGGAGTCACATTTGCCTGTATTGGCCTCTACTAGATTCTTATAGTGAAAAATGATTCCTGCGATCTCAAAGGCATACAAACAGATATTCAATTTGCTCCAAACTATTATTAAGCTAAATTGGTTTAATAATAATGCAACACATAATTCTAAAATATTTGTGATCACCTGAATTAAACAACAAGATTAAAAAGAAACCTAAACCAATTGTCCAAATTATCTTATTAGGCGTGATTTTCAATTACATATTTCCTTTAAACATGCAATATGGTGATCAATAATAATAATAGAATTGACTTTAACATTGGAAGCAATTTAACAATAATTCCAACAATATAAAATCGTTAGAAAAATAATAGAAATAAAAGGAACATAATTCTTACTTTGATTCTATTTGCTTGCAACTATAAAATAATAAACGAGTTAGGAACTTCAAGGAAATAATAATAAAACAATAATAAAATTAAATTAAATAGAGTTGATTTGGGACCAAACTCTCAAACAGTTCTACCTTTCACGCCTTGGCTTAAGGACAGAACCACGAGTAAAGTATGGACTCCTTGGAGTGCTTGAAGAAGGAATTTTGAAAGAAGAAGGGTAGGCTAGTGTTTAGGCTAGAGCATAGATGAGAGAAAAATAGAGAATTAATTGATGCCCCGTACATTAGAAATGAGGGGGTATTTATAGAAAAAATGTGCTGAGGGAACACACGGAACCCAAAAAAGATAAAAACCCTAAAACATGCATCGCGACACGGAAATGTGCACCGTGACACGAGAAATCCCACCGTCAGACGGGAAACATTCCCGTGACAAGGTGGACTGCTGTGTGAGGCGGGAAATATTTAGTGAACGGGGAACAAAACGCGTTAAGGGTTTACGCGGAAAGGACACGGAAACCCCCGTGTCACAGCAGGTGCCCCGTGTCACAGGGAATCCCACCGTCAGACGAGGCAGTTTCCCGTGACACGGTGGACAAATGTCATGACGCGGGAGTCTGTAGTCCATTTTTCCGTTTAAATTTATTTTTAACCCTAATTTCGTTCAGCATTTTAGGTGCCGATTGATAATTTCGGGCCATTTCTGATTTATTATTCTTATTTGGGCTAAATTAAATAATAAATAATAAATAAAAGGTTTGGGCCAAAATAAATAATAAAACAATAAAATAAAAAAAAATTGTTTGGGCTGAAATTAAAAAAACTATGCTTTGAATAAACGTTAAGACTGATCCATGGACTATTCAAAAATTTAATTGAATTAAATACGATTATTTTAAGCACTCTCGGGATTAAATACTGAACCCGACCAACAGTGGCGGTGAAAGGTTTTTCATCATCGGGTTTGGTTTTGGGGAGACATTTTTAGGTGTCTACAAAAAGCCCCCACTTTGACTGAGTTTGTAGAAACGTCAGTTTCAAAAACGATAGTCAAAGTAATCGATAGAGACGGAGAATGATTTAAGACGTTCTACGATCGTTAAACACTTTGTATACGCCGCTACCTGCAGAAAAATGTTAACTTCGCAGATAAAAGAGTAAAGGGTTAGAACACGTATCTGACACCAGTGCATCGGTGACAAATGAGTTTGGAAGCTTCCTATGCTTGAAAGAATCCATCGGATGATGTTCGTTGAAATGCTTTCCATGCCCGAGGAAAGCCGGATGATGAATTTGGTAGCTTTCTAAGCCTGAAGAAACCTGCCTAACGATACTTTCCATGCCTGAGGAAAGTCAACGTATGATTTTGGTGTCATTCTATGCTTGATGAAATCCATCGATAATGCCTTCCATGCTTGAGGAAAGCCGACTTGGCGATTTTCTATACTTGAAAAAAAATCCACCGATTACGCTTTCAATGCTTGAGGAAAGCCGACTTTACGATTTTCTATACTTGGAGAAAAATCCACCGATAATGTTTTCCATGCTTGAGGAAAACCGGCAACTGATCTAATCGCTGAAATTTGCAAGTGTATGATGGTTCGATTATCCCCGAACGTGGGCCGCAGATGATTCACACCTTCAAGTCGACTATCCGACCATATTAGGTGTTTAAAATGTCGTCAAATTGACTTTGACGCTTGAACGGTAATTTTCATACCCTTTAAATGTCAGTTAGAATTTTCCGCGTAATTTTAATGAGAAACTAACTGTCCAATTTGTGCGGAAAATCGTGCAATTTTGGTCAAAATGGCAGGAATATTCGCTGTCAGCTTCTAGGAGCGTGCAGATCACGCGCGAGACCACTTTGTCACGAAGAAAAACTGCCATGACACGGCAGCTAGTCCCGTCACGCGGTATAAGATCCCGTGATGCGGGATTTTTGTTGTTGCAGAACTTGTCAAATGCTTGATTTTATTCCTTTTGACCAGCTAAAATACACGCGCGCCACGTTTGTTTTGGTAATAGTCACCGTGGCACGGGAAACGGGGGTGTATAACGGGATGCTATTCTCTTTAAATTTGAGCTTCCATTTGCAATTTCATGCTGTTGTTATTGCTCTTTCACCATTTTCATCTCCCTGTTCTTCTTTTCTCCTTAAATTTTTTATTTTTAATTCCAAGAATTATCGTGCCATGTCAGCTCGACACCGTGGCTCGTCAGTGTTTACCGTGACGCGGCTTTTGTCATCGTGACACGGCGGTTCTGTCTCGCCTCTTTGTGCTGTTTTCGCCGCTGCTGCTGTTCCAGTGCTCGTCGTCTCCGTCAGAAGGTCACCGCAACACGGGCAGGTGTACCGTGCCGCGGTATTTGGCTGCTGCGTTCCACAATTTTTCTCGAGCATTTTCGAGCTTTCCGAGCTTGTTTCTTCACCAAATTCACTCAAATTTCTGCTATCTTATTTTTGAATTCCTACGAAGATCCGATGTAAGTTCTCATGCTTTTCGTCTCGAATTTTGCTTCAATTTGAGTAGCTTTAAAAAAAAACCCTTAAAAAAAATCAATTTTGGGTTTTTTTATGTTGAGGTTTTAGGTTGAAATTCTTGCCATGAATTAGCTTGTATATGTATGTATGTGTGTTTGTGAGCTATTTGAGACAAAAATTGCATGATTTGGTGAAGAATTGAGCAAATCCCCCTTTTTTGGTACTACTTTTGTGAAATGGTGTTCTTGTTATTTTTGTCGTTCCTTTGCACTTGTATTGATGAAATATTGGTGGTAGATCTTGTAAAATATGCCATGATGTAGCGATCTATTGTTTTTGTGCAATTTTGAAACATGTTTTGTTTTGTGTATGTACTACATTATCATGGAGAACATAGTATCATGCAATTAGGAGAACATAGTATTAGTTCGTCATGGAGAAACTAAATATTAGAAATAATTCCTTTATTTTTCTAATTTTTAGCCTTGAGGTAAAAATTTAGCGTATAATAGAAAATGCAACTTGAAATAACCGTTAAGCTGTTTGGAATAAATAACTAAATAACTTAGGAAATGATGCAAAGCATTTAGATTTTTATTTTTTGTTATAGCATGCCTAGACAACAGGATCGCAGTCTTTCCACTCGTGGCCGGCATCAGGCTTTTCGGGAGGACACTCCCACATTTCCTATGGGCATGGACGACGATGCCCTATAGACCGAGTCTCGTCCTTCTTCGAGTAGGGGCAGGTGGGTTCCACCTCTATGGTCGTCAGATGAGTTGATTTTCTGCCGTGAGAACCACTTTTTTCACCGTCCACTTGCCGGTGTTGTCGATGGCACGCTTCGCCATCATGGTTCTGGAGATGGAGATTTGATTCCTCGATTTTATGGGATTATCACGAGGGATCCTGTTACGAAATCCTTGTGGGAATCTGCTGGCTTAGTAGATTATTTTTTTCGGCGGTCGTAGGGTTTCGCAGCCACCGGGGTTGTGGCCTGACAGTCGTTCGCGCGTTGTTGGAGTATTTTATGGATACTACCAACGCTTTTCACTTTTCTTGGGGGGAAGATGACAATGACCCCTCTGGATTTTAGCATGATTAGTGGTCTACGTTTCGCCGACCGGGTCGTAAAGCAGATGTCTAACCTTTCTTGGGGGGCGGGTGAGGCAACCGATTTGTTAGGTCCGATCGTTCAGCACATCAGGACCCAGCCGGTGTCTCGAGGTGGTCCTAGGTGCGGGCGATCAAAGTTGGCTTCTGTTCTAGCCCGTGGCTTTGACATGGATAAGACATCACCTTAGCAGCGAGTGCGGATCGTCATTTTGATTCTCATTTCCATGACTCTTTCTCCTGATAGGAGTTCGCGTGCGCTCGTTTCCTACCTTCCTTATTTGGTCAGGATTAGTGAGATAGGATCCTTTAGTTGGGCTAGCTGACAGGGTAAAGTCGTATCCCCAAATCAAAAGTAATTCCTAAATCCTCTAACTAAGGTAGATAGGGAAGTAGGGTTGAACTCCACAGGGAAACAGGTCTTTTTACTTCTAATTAATTAATATAATCTTAATTATCTAAGTAACCAATATTTTTATGAATAAAATCTAAACTACGGAGAATAAGGTAGAAGTAAATAAAGTAGGGAGAAAATCAAATATTAAAAGGCCTAGGGCATAGGTTCACTAATAAACAATATTCCAGGGCAAATCATAATAAGCAATCATCAAGCATTGGTTAATCAGATTATAAAGGGCTTTCGCTACGTATTATAATCACAGAGTTAATTTACCGGTATTAAATCTCATCTGTCGATTCTCGACTTAACCATTTATAAATTAGTTCGCCTATTGAAACTAAGCCTAAACATCAATTCTCATCTGTCGAATCTCGAATCAATATTGCTAAACTCATACAATTAAATCTGGCCAAACCTAATTGCATAGCATTTAATCAATCAATAGGAAATCAACCAAGCATTGATAATTAACAATCACAAAATTACCCTTCATATTATTTATTAGATCCCCATAAACCCTAGGAATTAAACTACTCACAAATCATCATGACTAAACTAATCAAGAAAACAAATAAAATAACTGAAATTAAAAGAGGAGGAATTGTTACCAAAAATAAATGTGGAATTAAAGGAAGAATTAAGAACAAAAGTTGAGAGAGAATTTAAGAGAGAGAAAAATACTAAGTAGAGAGAAAAAGTCTAAGAAAGAAGGTAATCTAATAATTCCGTACAAAATCGTATTTAAACGTTTTCTAAAACAAGAATTAAAACTAAACTTAATCAGGTCTTCCAGAAACGCGCGCCCGATCGGGCGAAAGGCCGCCCGATCGTGCGCGCCTTTTTCTTCGCGTTCCTACCCAGCAGCATCGCCCGATCGTGCTAGATGCTCTCACGATCGGGCGCGCCTCAGCACGCTCACCCTACTAGTCTTGCTGCGCCCGATCGTGCTAGAGGTAGCCCGATCGTGTGGTTGCTTCTCCTTGAGGCTTGGACTTCGATTGGGCTAGATTTCTCGGCCCAATCCGGATTTCCTCTCGGGTCTCGAATACTTGGTCCAAATTCCTCGGGATCCCAATTACCGAGCCCTTAATCACCGGCTCTCACCGATCCTGGGCTCCAAAAGTGGCCATGTCCTTCTAGCTTCCGTAGTTGATCCATAAAGCCCGGGAAAATGCTCCAAGAGTGTAATTTCCTATAAAATACAACTAAAACTACGAAAACACTAGAACACACAAATTAGTAATAAAAGTGGCCCGAAAGAGCCAAAAACACTACTAATAACGACCAAGGGACGGGGGTAAAACACTATATAAAATGGACATATCAAACTCCCCCAAGCCAAACCTTTGCTTGTCCTTAAGCAAAGAGCTCATCAATGAACATATAAAACATACTTCACCCCAATCATCAAATCAAAAACCAACGATTCAAGGCAAATATAATGAACATGCTTCAACATCAAACAATCTTATTCATCTAATCACCTTTCCTCCCCAACAATTGTCAAGTAGAGCAAACCACAAGGGCATATAGAATTCAAGACTAGTGCTCACACACTCAACTCTCATTTATGTGGCGAGTAAAAGATGTACTCGATCGCTCTCCAACCCAACCCCTTTAATGCGAACAATGCCCTCCCAAATCACACTCTCGTGTGTATAAAAACATTGAACGCTCAACCTACTAGTCGACTCGAAATATGCCAAGTCATAACTTGCATTGATAAACAACACTTTCACATTTACATAACTTCTATGCACAAGGTCAGAAGGTCTTTTAAGCTTGTAATGTAAGGCTAGGGTAAAGGTAGGATAAATTTGGGATTATGTGAGAGAAAAGCTATGCATTAAGGGAGCCATATCCTAATAAAACCCATGATCAAAATAAATAATGATCATACATCTCCTACATAACCAACTCCAACAAAAACCAAATATACAACTCTAATCATCATAAACAATCACAACACTTACAATAATCACTCATAAAAATATGATAATGTAGAACTTTGAGTGAAAAACAAACCTTGAACTCATTCTTTTTTTTCTTTTATTACAAACTTGAATTTTTTCTTTTCTTTTTTTTTTTTTGAACAACCTTCAAATAGAACATTTGAGCATTAAATTTTTTTCTTTTGCTCTTTTTTTTTTCTTTTTAACTCATATTGGAATATTCAACTTTGAAACACAACATCAATATTTTCCAATCAAAAATCAAAGAACAAACACTCTTCTTTTATTCCCACATTGTGCAAATAACGTGCACACCACAACTCCCTCACCTCACCAACTAATAGCTTCCCCAAGCCAAGCTTGGGACTAGTAACCAATGGGGATCATATAGGCTTGTAATGTGGCTAAATAAACAATAAAAGGGCACAAGCAACAACATGGGTAACAAGAAGGGAACAAATGTATCTAAATACTCTGAAGGCTACCTACAAGAATGAACGCCTTCGTCCTCCTCATGTGCATAATAATAAGTCATGAAACACTACTCATAGTTGCAAATACATACTCAAATTCATTGACATACCAGGAATTATGGAACTATCACACATTTCCTAACCAAATCAACTAGTCAAGCACTATATTCACAAGTAGTTGGGCAAGATTGACTCATGTTTAGGAATCCAAGCAATGAAACTTCAAATCATGACCAAGAAATCCACAATGTTCATTATCAATAACCAAGAATCAAAACAAATTTTTCTCAAGTATGGGGCACAGGGAAGTATGATTCATAATTCATTGGAACGTATTTTAAGATTTTTTTATTTTTCGATTTTTTTTGTATTTTTCATATATAAGAAAGCAATAAAAACTACACTAGGAAAGAAAATAAAAAGAGAAAGGGAAGAGAAAGAGAATTACCAAGTGAAAGAACACCCCCCAAGCAAAATCAAGCAATGCCCTCATTGACTTGGGAGAGTAGCCTACTCCTCATCCTCATCCATCCTCGAATAGCCCCCGCCGTGGCTAGAACCGGCTCCTCCATGGCTAGAGCCACCACCTCCATACCCCGAACCACCTACAAAGTAGTTAGGGTCCACATTCCCCCCAAGCCCACCAAAAGGTACATCGGTCCCATATCCATGGACCAATGAGTAGTCGACGTAGGTACCAAAGGCACTTGGGTTCGTATATCCACCCTGCGGATATTGGAACGAATCAGGGACAAGTGAATCGGGGGGAATAGCCCCCCGACGGGCGTAGTCATCATACATGGGGTATAAACCCCTCCCTAGGTTCCTCTCCACATAACCAACCCTTCTATCTAGAGACCCTACTCTAGCATCCAAATCCCTAACCAAACCCTCAACTCTCCCTTGCCCCGTCTCAATCCTATCTAATTGGCTCCTAAAAGCCGAGAAGTCATAAGGGGCGTTGGGGTCTATGTTGTAGCTGGTAGAGGAAGTGGGGATATCGTTTGTAAAGGGTTGAGGTGGTGGATAATGTGGTGAATGGTGAGGAGGTGAGTGGTCAATGGGAGAGTGATGAGGTTGAGGTGAAGGGTGAGGTGGTTGCACCTCACCTTGACCGTTAAGCTCAAAAGTGTAAGAAGGCTTCCCTTTCTCAAATTTGGTCAAGGTGGGGTGGGGTAAAGTGAAAGCATTATCCCTCCTACCCGATTCCCGTTGAATCACCCACCAAGTATCCCCTCCCATGACATTAGGGTAGGTCCATAAGAGTTGGGCCGGCTACCTTACCATCATCGTTAGGGACAAAGCTAAGGTGTTTGACCGTTATATGTGTAACTAGGCCACCAAAGTAAATGGGTACCCTAAACCTACTCGCCTCGGCCGCGTTGGCCACCCATTGGAAGTGGTTGGCCATTTTGTGGACTATATTGAGCTTTTCACTCCTAGGGATCATGTATGACCCTAGTAATTCAAGCTCATCCCGCCTAACATTGGCGGGTTCATGTCTTCCAAAAATGGTAAGACCAGCAAACCGTTGCCAAATCTTTGGCACGGGATGTTGTATCCAAGTACCTTTAGCATGTTGGAGGTTCAAGTTAGGATCCCCCGTACGGGATTGATAGACAACGACAATGTTGTCTTGGGGTGGTTCAAGATGCTTATCCGATTTCAACTCAAAAATTTTACCAAACTCTTTCAATGTCAATCTAATATCATTATTGAATAACCGAAATTGAACATGAGAAATTAAGGCATTTGATTTTACGACATTAAAACTAGAAACGAATTCTAAGGTTAAATAATCATAAGTATCGTAATGCATGTTAAAGAAACCGCTCATGCCAACTCCTTTGAATAATTTTTCCACATACTTATCAATTCCTAGTCTAATAAGGGTAGAGTGATGAATGAAACGAGTGGGAATTACCTGTCTCGTGATAAGGTTAATCATTCTCTGTTTTTGCTCTTGGGTGGTGATGACCACCCTCTCCCATCCCGGAATTTGCAAGTCCGGGTCAATTCTCGCCTCTTGGTTCCTTGAGCCTTCCCCCCTTACCGTTCTTGACCTTTTGAAAGCCATTGATGGTAGAAAGAATAGGAATTGAGTGGTTTCTCTCTCTTAGGGTTTACAAAAAGTTGAGAGAAAATGGTAGAAATTGGGTTTAGATTGTAGAGAAAGGTGAAAGGATTAGAAATATGTAAAAAAATTTGAGTTTTGATGGAAGGATTAGAGAGGATCTTGAAGAATAAGTGAGTTTGAAGGTGTAAAAATGGGGGTTTTAGAGAGAGAAAGTAGAGGAGAAGAAGATGAAGTAAGAAGAAAATGAGAAAAGAAAGAAGAAGAGAAATATAAGGGGATGGCCAAAAATAGGCGCGCTCGATCGGGCGAGCCTGGCCCGATCCGGCGCGAACACGAACGAAAAATTCGCCCTATGGCTCGCCCGATCGGGCGAGCTTCGCCCGACATATCTTTTCCTTCACTCGATTTGCGCCCGATCGGGCAAAATTCGCTCGAGTTTCTGACTGCACTTGCGCGCCCGATTGGGCAACCTCGACCGATCGGGCGAAATAAGGGTCGATTCCAGCTCTCATCTCGCGCCCGATCGGGCAGCCACGCCCGATCGGGCGAGAGAAGGCATGAATTTCAACCTCCCTTGCGCGCCCGATCGGGCCCGTGCCCAGTCGTTTCCTTTGCTTTTCTTCGTCTTCAAATTCTTCTAAGTCTTTTGACCTCTTAAACCTATACCTGTACAAAAACACTTATAAACGGTAAAATTTCACTCTCCTCGCCTCTCTAAAGTAAAAATAAAAATAAAATAAAAATAAAACTAGTCTAGAAAGCAAGAAATACGGGTTGCCTCCCGCAAAGCGCTGGTTTATCTAGGTCCCGCACGACCCTCTTACCACAATGAAACTCAGAGTGAATCGAAACTACTTAGGTGAAGTATATCAACCGCACCAATTGTAGCCCCCTCGTGATATTGCTTGAGTCTTTGGCCATTAACTTTGAACTCGTTACCATGTTCGTCGAAAACTTCCACAGAACCGAATTTGTTGGCCCTTTTTACGATAAAAGGACCCTACCACCTTGACCTTAACTTTCCTGGGAAAAGTTTAAGTCGTGAGTTGAATAGTAACACTTTATCACCCTCTTTGAATTCTCTCGGAAGGATCATCTTATCGTGCCACTTCTTCGTCTTCTCTTTGTAGACTCGAGCACTATCATAGGCCGTCAAACTAAACTCATCGAGTTGATTAAGTTGAAGTAACCTCTTTTCCCCCGCTAGTTTGGCATCTAGATTGAGCTCCTTAATAGCCCAATATGCCTTATATTCTAATTCAACCGGGAGATGACATGCTTTCCCATACACGAGTCTGTACGGAGTAGTACCTATAGGGGTCTTGAATGCAGTTCTGTATGCCCAAAGAGTGTCGTCCAACTTGTCTATCCAATCTTTCCTTGATTTTGACACCGCCTTCTCTAGAATGGCCTTGATCTCGCGGTTGGAAACCTCGACTTGGCCAATAGTTTAGGGGTGGTAGGCTAAACCTGTCCTATGGTAGACACCATACTTTTTGAGGAGGGTGTCCAACTTCCGTTCATGAAAGTGAGATCCTCCGTCACTTATTATAGCTCTAGGTACGCCAAATCTTGGAAAGATGGTTTTCTTAAAAAGTTTGTGGACGACCTTGGCGTCATTGGTAGGAGTGGTGATGGCCTCAACCCACTTGGATACATAATCTACGGCGACAAGAATATAACGGTTCCCTTTTGAAGAAGGGAATGGTCCCATGTAATCAACACCCCAAACGTCAAAAATCTCAACTTCTAAAATTCCTGTTTGGGGCATCTCATGCCTCCGCGAGATGTTGCCAGTCCTCTGGCAAGAGTCACAAGCCTGCACAAACATGTTAGCATCTTTATACATTGTAGGCCAATAAAAACCTGACTCATTAATCTTGGCCACCGTTTTAGTGGGGCCATGATGTCCTCCATATGGTGAGGTCTGGCAACTGGTAAGCACACCGTGGACTTCCCATTCGGGAACACACCTGCGAAATAATCCATCTGCACACTCACGAAACAAAAAAGGATCATTCTAAAAATAATGCTTAACATCAGAAAGGAATTTCTTTCTTTGTTGGTAGGACAAGTCAAGGGGTAGAGTACCACCCACTAAATAATTGGCGAAGTCTGCATACCATGGGTGTTGCTCTACAACTGCATATAAGTTGTCATCAGGGAAAGAATCATCTATAGGTAGAGAATCCTTACCCTCATCATACCTGATACGTGACAAGTGGTCTGCCACTACGTTCTCTGCTCCCTTTTTATCTTTTATTTCAATGTTGAAATCTTGGAGCAAGAGAACCCACCGGAGTAGCCTTGGCTTTGATTCCGCCTTAGCTATCAAATATTTCAAAGCTGCATGATCAGTAAAAACAATAACTTTAGAACCAACAAGATATGATCTAAATTTTTCTAAAGCATAAATGACAGCTAGAAACTCCTTTTCCGTAGTAGCATAGTTGACTTGGGCTTCATCCAAGGTTTTGCTAGCATAATAAATAGCATGCAAAACCTTGTCCTTCCTCTGTCCGAGCACGGCTCCTAACGCAAAGTCACTTGCATCACACATGATCTCGAAAGGAAGGTTCCAATCGGGAGAACATATGATGGGTGCCGATATCAAAGCCTGCTTGATCCTGTTGAAAGCCTCAAGACACTCGTCAGCAAAAATAAATTGGGCATCCTTGAGCAAGAGCTGTGTCAATGGTTTAGCAATTTTAGAAAAATCTTTGATAAAGCGACGATAAAACCCCGCATGACCCAAGAAACTTCTAACTCCCTTAACATTAACTGGGGGAGGTAATTGCTCAATCACTGATATTTTAGCCTTGTCTACTTGTATGCCCTTATCAGATATAATATGACCTAGGACTACTCCCTCTGTCACCATAAAGTGACATTTTTCCCAATTAAGGACTAAGTTGCACTCTTCACATCTTTTTAAAATTTTAGCGAGATTAATTAAACATGAGTCCAATGAAGAACCATAAACGCAAAAATCATCCATAAAGACCTCCATAATAGACTCTATGAAATCAGAAAAAATTCTCATCATACAACGTTGAAAGGTAGCGGGTGCATTACATAAACCAAAGGGCATTCTACGATATGCAAAAGTGCCATAAGGGCATGTAAAAGTAGTCTTTTCCTGATCTTCAGGGTGAATCGGAATTTGGAAAAATCCCAAATACCCATCCAAATAGAAAAAGAATTTGTGATTGGCTAACCTCTCAAGCATTTGATCAATAAAGGGAAGAGGGAAGTGATCCTTTTTAGTGGCGATATTTAATCTGCGATAGTCTATGCACATACGCCACCCTGTTACAGTTCTAGTGGGAATTAATTCATTTTTTTCATTTGATCACAGTCATCCCACCTTTCTTTGGCACTACCTGCACAGGACTTACCCACTTGGAGTCAGAAATAGGATAGATAATACCTGCATCAAGTAATTTCATAACCTCTTTCTTGACTACTTCCAGCATATTAGGATTTAATCTTCTTTGGGGTTGAATGCAGGGCTTATAGTTATCCTCTAGATGTATCCTGTGCATACAAAAGTTAGGGCTAATACCCTTGAGATCATCAATACTGACCCTATAGCCTTCTTATAGGTTTTGAGAACCCCTAGAAGTTGGGAAGATTGTAGGTCAGTGAGTGCAGTACTGATGATCAAGGGGTGTAGTTCCTGTTCATCTAGAAAAACATATTTCAAATGAGAAGGGAGAGGTTTTAGCTCAGGTTTCTTAACCTCTGCAGGTTTTGATTCCTGAACTAAATTTACTACCTTCATTGTTTCCTTGGGGCTTAACTCTTTTAAGGAAAGAGCCTTTTCAATATCCTGTACCTCATTACTCCAAATGCTTGCATTGTCGCTAGATAAATTCCCGCAGAGAACTTCCTTTAAGGGATCCTTCGTAAGAACCTGTGGTAAGATATCATCACAAATATCGTCCATTACATCAATCATATCAATGTAGCAACAATTTTCCTCTAGCATAGGCCCTTTCAAAACCTTCCCTAAATTGAAAGTAACATTATCGTCACCTACAGAAAGGGTTAGTTTACCATTTTTTACATCAATAATCGCTCCTGCAGTATGGAGGAATGGCCTACCTAATATAATGGGTATTTGTGTGTCCTCTGCCATGTCTAAAACAAAAAAACAACAGGAATAAAAAATTTACCAACTCTAAACAGGTACGTCCTCTAAAATACCTAAGGGGTATTTTACCAAACGATCTGCCATTTACAAAGTTATATTAGTAACTTTTAATTCTCCCATATTTAATTTAGCGCAGACAGATGATGGCATGACACTGACACTAGCACCCAAATCGCAGAAAGCTTTATCAATAAAAACATTCCCAATGTGACAAGGGATAGAAAAACTACCGGGATCCTTTAATTTAGGAGGGGATTTGTTTTGCAATAAAGCGCTACACTCCTCTGTGAAAGCTACAGTTTCTACTTCATAAAAGGCCCTTTTCCTAGTCAGAATGTCTTTCATAAATTTAGCATAAGCAGGAACTTGAGTGATTAAGTCAGTAAAAGGAACTGTTACCTGCAGATTTTTCACCACCTCTAAAAACTTACCGAATTGTTTATCAAGCTTACTCTTCAGTTTTCTATTTGGGAATGGGAGCTTGATAACTGGGCTCTGCACATCTCCTCCCTTATCCTGCGATTTACCCTGCACAGAAACATTAGTAGGGTTAGTATCTATTTGTAGTCCTGCAGGGCTAGCAGGATTAGCGTTTGGTATAGAGGAATCTAGATCAGGAACTGGTCTATCTTCCTTTGGCATAGGAGGTCCATCATAATGTGAACCACTCCGTAAAGTGATTGCATTAGCATGATCTGTAGGATGGATAGGTTGTGCTGGTAGAGCTCCCTGCTGACGGGATTGCAGGGTAGATGAAAGTTGTGCAATTTGATTGTCCATGATTTTATTATGGGCTAGGATAGAATCAATTTGCGCATCCCTACTCTCCATGTGCTTTTGCATATTGGAAAGTATTGCTCTAATTTCTGTCATGGCAGGGTCAGAAGATGATGAGGGTGATGCTTGGCTTTTCTGGCCGGAATTAGGATGATAATATTTTTGCCGTGGTGGGGTTTGCTGTTGTGGTTGTTGTGGAGGTGTAGGATTTTGTACATTGGTGCTCCGGTACAAAAGATATGGATGATTTTTATAACCGGCATTGTAGGAATTGGAATAGGGGTTATTCTGCCTATAGGTTTGAAAGGCATTAACTTGTTCCATAGAGCTCCTACAATCTTGTTCCCAATGACCTACAATTCCACAATTTTCACAAAAAGCTTCATGGTTAGCAACAGCAGAAACATTAGCTACAGAGTTAGGAGCAGCAGTAAGATTATCTAATTTTTGACAAATAGATGTTAATTGAGCTTGCAAAAAGGATACGGAATCGACACTATGTTTTCCTTTATTTGCAAACCCTCTCGGATTCCCATATTGGGAATTGTGTATTGCCATGTCTTCGATAATCTGTCCTGCATCATCCACATTTAAATTTATAAACCTCCCACTAGCTTCCGAATCTAGCACTGATCTAGAAGAATTTCCAAGTCCATTATAGAATGCTTGGATCAATTGCCATTGTGCTAGATTGTGGTGGGGGCACTCTCTCTGTAGATCCTAGAACCTCTCCCAAGCCTCATATAATGTTTCGTCGGCCTCTTGAGCGAAGTTCTGAATAGCACTCCTTAGCACCGCTGTTCTCTCTACAGGATAATATTTATTATAGAAATTCAAAGCAAGAGTTTCCCAGTCAGTAATACCAAGTGCAGTTCTATTCAAACCATTAAACCATAATTTTTCTTTGCCACATAATGAAAAGGTAAAAAGAATCTCCCTAATTTGGTCATGCGTGACCCCGGCTTGTCTAATGGTGTTACAATATAGGCAGAAATCTGCGATGTGAAGATTAGGATCTTCACCCTTAGCTCCGCTGAACTGCTTCCTCTCTATCATAGTGATAAATTGGGGCTTGATCTCAAATTGAACTCCATCTAGAGCAGGAGTGGGAATAAGGTGCGGGAAATCTGTGAGCTTTGGTTGCGAGTAGTCACTGAGTTTCTTTTGGGCCGTCATCTCTGATCCTGAATCTGAAGGAATATCTGTGTCACTAGAATCAGAGGGAGGATCGCGGTGATTATTATTATTATCACCAGAATCCGCCAGGATTTGCTTGTAGAGATTTTTCTGTCTATGGAAGGAACGTTCGATCTCAGGGTCGAATAGGATGTAACCTGATCTTGAACACCTGGGCATAAACAAAAACTAGAAGCAAATATGAGAATTGCCTCAAAGAACTAACGTTCTCTGAGGCAAAAAGGGGATAATCTAGACCACAAAAAATATAATCAGAAAACAAAAATAAAACTGTTTCCCCGACAACGGCGCCAAATTTTGGCAGGGTAAAGTCGTATCCCCAAATCAAAAGTAATTCCTAAATCCTCTAACTAAGGTAGATAGGGAAGTAGGGTCGAACTCCACAGGGAAACAGGTCTTTTTACTTCTAATTAATTAATATAATCTAAATTATCTAAGTAACCAATATTTTTATGAATAAAATCTAAACTACGGAGAATAAGGTCGAAATAAATAAAGTAGGGAGAAAATCAAATATTAAAAGGCCTAGGGCATAGGTTCACTAATAAACAATATTCCAGGGCAAATCATAATAAGTAATCATCAAGCATTGGTTAATCAGGTTATAAAATGCTTTCGCTACGTATTATAATCACAGAGTTAATTTACCGGTATTAAATCTCATATGTCGAATCTCGACTTAACCATTTATAAATTAGTCTGCCTATTGAAACTAAGCCTAAACATCAATTCTCATCTGTCGAATCTCGAATCAATATTACTAAACTCATACAATTAAATCTGGCAAAACCTAATTGCATAGCATTTAATCAATCAATAGGAAATCAACCAAGCATTGATAATTAACAATCCCAAAATTACCCCTTCATATTATTTATTAGATCCCCATAAACCCTAGAAATTAAACTACTCACAAATCATCATGAATAAACTAATCAAGCAATTAAATAAAAGCGTAATCAAGAAAACAAATAAAATAACTGAAATTAAAAGAGGAGGAATTGTTTCCAAAAATAAATCTGGAATTAAAGGAAGAATTAAGAACAAAAGTTGAGAGAAATTTAAGAGAGAGAAAAATACTAAGTAGAGAGAGAAAGTCTAAGAAAGAAGGTAATCTAATAATTCCGTACAAAATCGTATTTAAACGTTTTCAAAAGCAAGAATTAAAACTAAACTTAATCAGGTCTTCTAGAAACGCGCGCCCGATCGGGCGAAGGGCCGCCCGATCGGGCGAAGGGCCGCCCGATCGGGCGCGCCTTTTTCTTCGCGTTCCTACCCAGCAGCATCGCCCGATCGTGCTAGATGCTCGCACGATCGGGCGCGCCTCAGCACGCTCAGCTTACTAATCTTGTCGCGCCCGATCGTGCTAGAGGTAGCCCGATCGGGCGGTTGCTTCTCCTTGAGGCTTGGACTTCGATTGGGCTAGATTTCTCGGCCCAATCCGGATTTCCTCTCGGGTCTCGAATACTTGGTCCAAATGCCTCGGGATCCCAATTACCGAGCCCTTAATCACCGGCTCTCACCGATCTTGGGCTCCAAAAGTGGCCATGTCCTTCTAGCTTCCGTAGTTGATCCATAAAGCCCGGGAAAATGCTCCAAGAGTGCAATTTCCTGTAAAATACAACTAAAACTATGAAAACACTAGAACACACAAATTAGTAATAAAAGTAGCCCGAAAGAGCCAAAAACACTACTAATAACGACCAAGGGACGGGGGTAAAACACTATATAAAATGGATATATCACCAGCCGTGGATATGCCGATCTTCTCTTGTCGCTACGTCATGGCTGTAACCAGTTGAATGACCAGGCCCCTGTCACTGTCTACGGTTTATGGAGAGTCGTAGAGGTGACGATCTTTCCCCTTCTTGTTTTGTTTTAATTTGTTCGACTCATGTGCTCAAAGATTACTTTTCATTGCAGCTATGGTTCTGTGAGTAATTTTTGGGATTAGCCCCTCGACGGCGTCGTGGAGCGGTCCATGACTTCCTTGTCAGAGCTAGCTGGCATAACCGAGGCGAGTCACGAGTGGAGTGTGTCCCTGCACTTAGCGGGCTGCTACGCCGAGGCACCTCTTCTGTTGGTGTAAGAATTACTTTTGTAACCCGTTATTTTCTACCTTAACATTATTTTCGGCGTTTCATTGCAACTTTTTATGGTTTTCAAGTTGCTATTGATATCCAGTATCGGGCTTGGGCTGGGATGACTAATCTTTTCGAGGCCTTGCAGCTTTCGGCGTACAACACAGTTTTTGTTAGTACTAGATGCTTTGTCTGGTATCTTAGGGAGCGTGTCATTCGTCAGCACAGTGGTGATCGTTTTGTGGTGCCCTTGTCTCCACCAGAGTCGATGCTAGACTCACGCTTGCTTAGGGAGTTGATAAACAGGGGAGAGCGCTACACTTTTCCTTGGTAGGAGCTTGTGGGTATGGAGGGTGATTATTCACAGGACTTTCTTCCCTCTTTGGCTCCTCCACCCCGTCTTCCCGAGGTATGATTTCCTTTGAGAATTTTGTCGTTAGTCTCTGTTTAAATCGTCAAATAACCTGATTATTTGATCGTATTTTATCAGACGACTGTTCGTTGTGTGGGGAAGATTGAGGTCCCGCCTCAATCCGTCTGCTACCCGGGGTCGATCTGTATTACTAAGGATCACATTGCTGACGCGCCAGACGGTTTCAGACAAGCGCAGGAGTCTTTGCCCGATGTGTTTAAACAAGTAAGCTTTTTGAGACATTATTAATCTTTTTTAATACCGCTTGTTACTAATTTTTCTTTGCTTTGTTCTCAGCCTACTCGCCCGGAGATGATGGTCTTCATGAAGCTGGTTGACGCTTTGAAGTATTGCATCATCATGGAGCGACATCTTTTATTTTTACCAGTTGTTCACTTTTTTTTTCATTTTTACCAGTTGTTCTATTTTGCACCGTTGACATCTTTTGATTTTGTGTCTTTCAGGAGCGACGGAGGTCCCTCTCGCGCTCGAGGCATAGAGGCTCGGACGAGGGGGAGCCTAGTCGTGGTAGACGATCTCCTGAGGTTCATCGGCATTCTCAGTCTCAGCTGGAGCCTCAATTTTCTCAGCAGTTTCAGGAGGCTTAGTGGCAGCAGCCTCAGTCTTCCCAGCCGTTCCAGCACTTTAAGGGTCAGCGACAGCGACATTCATCTTCACAGTCTGAGTTTAGGTCAGTCATCACTCATGTGGATCAGGGTCTATACTAAGATCCATTGTCTTGGGCGCTTCCTCCACTGGTGCCTGGCTTGTTTTCAGTTCCAGTGTATGGGACGATGCCTCCACCGACGCTTCCTACCTCTTGGAGTCAGTCTACGTCGTTTTCCAGTTGGACGGGTCCTGCTTTGAGTTTGACTGCTACTGGAGTTACAGGAACTAGTTGGGATACTACTCCTCGTACCTGAATGATGGCGGGACTTTTTGGCTCACCGCTCCCGTATTCACAGCCAAGATATGACAATGATCATCACTCTTCTAATTCTACAGATTTTTAACCGAGGGTCTTTATTTGTACTTTAGTCGGTGACACTTGACGCTGCTTATGCATCATGACTCATTTTGTACTTTAGTTAGAGAAACAAATCCCTAAGGAACCTAAGAAGGAAGTTCTTATGATTCAAAAGGGAAAGGGGTTCAAAAAGAAGGGGCAAAAGTCTAGTGCAAAGAGCAAGAGCTCTTGAAAAGCCTAAGATGACTCCAAAGCCCAAGGCTGCAAGTGAAAGTGAATGCATTCACTGCAAGAAGAAGGGGCATTGGAAGCGAAATTGCCAAAAATGCCTCGACTTTCTCAAGAAGAATGGAGCATCAACCTTAGGTATTCCGCTATAAACATTTTAACTTTCACTAAGGTATGAGATACCAAGTTGCAGTGCTTAACATTGAGATGTTGCGCAGGAATTGCAAACAAGTGAGGCTAGCACGGAAATGGAGCTTGAAGGTGCACTAGAAGTATTTGAGTGACCAGAGATAGCTTCATAGTTTTAAATCTTGATTAGTTTATCATGATTTTAGACAATTTCCAGTTTTGATGAGACAATATTTCGGTTTTGTTGTTTTGAATACTGAATTTGGTTTACTTGGCTTGGACAAGTGTTGATCCATGACCAAGGTAATAAATTATTTTTCATTTTTCTAGATATGAGTTAATTTTGTTTTATGGCATTGATATAAGTAGATCACAAAAGTAAAAAGTACACTTACTTAAAACAAAGTAATGTTAGGTGACATTAACCATTTGCACATCCAAAGTTATGGACGGACTCTTATTCTTATATGATTATGAATCACTTGAGAATTAGAAGTCATGCTTGATAAGTTAGGATGAACAAGTTGCCTTTTAGTAGAAAGGGTAAAAGAAGCTAAAATGACCTTTTGGAACTCATACATAAGATGTGTGTGGACCAATAAGTTTAAAATTAGCAAAGAGATTTAACTACTTCATTGCTTTTACTAACGATATAAGTAAATATATCGATAATTACTTAATGAAGTAAAGCTCGGAAACATTGAAATGTTCAAAATTCCAAAAATGAAATGTAAAATCAGTTTGAGATGAACAAATTAACACCACAATATGATTGTTGTGATAAATATTTAACTCAAAAAAGAATGATCATCTAAAGGGAATTGTTGAATTAATTCACAATCCAGAAACATTACAATTAAAGTGTATGTTTATGAAGAAGGAATCAAACTTTGCTTGCCATTGTTCGATCCAAGATTTAATAATTTACAAATATCGTTTTGAGGACATGCATTACAACAACAATTGCGAATATACTAAACAAGAAACTTAACAAAATCAGTAGAAAAGATGTCATAAGAGTTATCATTTGGAAATGTTCCAAAAGTTATCTTTTCTAAATAGGATTAAGGTTAATGAAATCAATGTAAAATGTTTACAAAGATGACATAATGCACCCTAAATCAGTAAAATAGTTCTTCATGGGTTTTCTCATGGAAACTAAGAGGTATTATTCCTACAATCGCATAAAAACAAAGTATTTGTTGCTCGCGATAGTGTCTTTATAGAAAGAAATGTCTTCCTATAAAGCCAAGTGGGAGTAAAGTTAGATCTGAATGAGATTTGAAATGAGCAACAAATGGATGTGGATTACACTACATCAGAGACGACTGGGCATGAAATAAGCTAATTTGATAAAACATGTGTCGAAGTAAGCTAATTTCACTAGCAAGGCTTCTATCGTCTAACTAGAATGAAAGGCTTCAAAGAGTTGAAGAGAATAATTCTATTGTCGCTCATACCTATCGTAGGTTACTTGGGATCAAAACAAACAGTTTGTTGAAATTTTGAGAAAAGGTGGATTCTAAAATTTTCTAATTAGAATAGTTAGAATCCATGCCCTACAAGAAAGCTTTGGATAAGTGCCAACTCAAGAAATGGCTTTATGCCATGAAATCCAGTCTGGACTCCATGTGAAGATGTGTTAGTCCATGATAGTCTTACAAATGGGGTCAAACCTACTAGTTGGGTAAGCCTATTTGGATTATTCTAGTTATGGATATCAAAATCACCTTCATGAAATGTTCCTGGTGGTTAACATGTATATTATACAACCTAAGAGTTTGAAATCCAGAAATTCCTAGAAAGTTTTGCAAACTTCAGAAATTAATTTATGGATTGAAGTAAGCATTAAGGAGTTGGAACATTCGTTTTTAATTAGGCAATCAAACATTTTGATTTCCTTAGTAGAACGAAAAAATCTTGTAGAGACAAGAAGTTTAGTGGGAGCAATTGGTCCTTTTAGTCTAGTATGTAGTTGACATACAGTTCATATGAAATGATATATCAATGCTTGAATAAGTCAAGCAGTGGTTAGAAAGATTGTTTCTATATGATAGACTTAGGAAATATTGAGTACATATTGGGAATTAAGATGCATGAAGTGAATCTTGAAGAATGATGGAATGAATCGAGAGACTTATGTTGATAAGGATCTTGAGAAGTTCATGAAGAAAGAATCTAAGAGAGGATGTCTTCCCATGTTTCATGGTATTACAATCAGTAAAACTCAGTGCCTCAAAAGCTAATAGAGTTAAGTTGTATGGATAATGTACCTCATACTTTTAAAAAAGGGTCCATTACTTGTGCCATGAAATGTACAAAGCAAGATGTTGCATATGACTTGTACATGTGTAAAAGGTTTCAAGCAAATTAAGAATAAGCATATGGAGAGTTACCAAGAACAGATCCTTGAGTACTTGAGAAGCACTAAGAGGAATTCTTCTAGCTATTGTGTTAAATGGTAATTTAAGCAAGTTGTCAAAAGGTTACACGAATGCAAGTTTTCCAAACAGGAAAGATGATTCTAGATGGTGATCTAAATGCATATTTGTGTCTCGATGGTGAAGGACAGTGAGCTTGAAGAGTTCAAAGCAGAGCACCGTTGCATACTCAATGTCAGAATATGTGTATTAAACTATAATAAGATAGTTAGAGAGGAAGTTTGGATTAAAATGTCATGTGACTAACAGGTCACCTTTTCCCAAGAACAAAGGAGCCAGATTCACATCACAAATCCAAACAAAAGGATATGAGATATCACCTCAATTATGAGATCATTGACCAGCGAAAGGTCGTGTTCTACAAAGTTTTATTATGAGTGAGAAATCACTAATCCGCTTCCATAGACTAAGGTATGAGAGTCATATTAAAGTCTTAGGATTGAAGCAAGTTATGTAATTTAAGTTGTATATGTTTTGAGAAAACATATTACATGAGAAATGCATCAATTTGCAGAATTATGTTTAAAATAGAACTGATTATTTCTCTTGTTTAATTATGGTTTTGGAAATTAAATAAAACATCCAAAATAATTATGAATTAATGGGCTGATCAGGTTGATGACCTGGTGAATTGAAACCCCACAGGTGAACAAAATTCATATATTATTTAAGTTCTAGTTCGAGATCGTTAAAGTGGACATAAATGATTTCAATAAATGAACTAGCATGTAAGATTGATTGGATAGCGCAGTTTCATGGGCTATAGGGGCATAGTGATGCTCGGTCAATCACTTGGATATGTATGAATGATGCATGATCGAACTATTGACCTACTTTGAAGTTCAAGTATAGAGCTTCCGTATATATTAGTGGATTACTTTGACATGAGTGGAACATTGATTTCATTCAATGGATGTTGTGACTATGGTACACTCAAACGTCTAGCCGTAACTGGAGATTATAAAGGGTGTTTCCTGGTTATTTTAGAAGTTGAGTGGGAGTCATGTTACCACAAGATTTGATAGAGTCTACCTATTAAATTAGGAAATGTGTGATGACCGCTTGAAGAGGGAGAATTCAGAAAATACGTGGCCGCGTTCAAATGCATTACACAGTAATCATTTGGTTTTGTAATTCTAACTCAGATTTCGAGAAACGATTTGTAGATTAATATGATCTTGACATGTGATGCAATCATATTATCAAATCGACGCATATATTGACTTAAGGAAATTGAATATTGCACCCTTGTCTCAGACAAGTGGGTGATTGAAGGAGTTATGTCTTCGTCGTGTGCAATTACTAGATATATAAATGAATCAAATTATGGAGATAGTTAAGTTCGTACTTTTGGGTCGTCGTTTTACCATATCTAGAGGCACTAACGATCTTTGGACTAGTAAATAACCCAAAGCCCAATTGGACGGATCCTATAAGGTAACAAAAAGGGGCTAGATCGAGCATTAGAGGACGAGGCCCATCATAAGACTCATCACTCTAGGTGGCCAGCCATATGGAGGACTAGAAGGGGTCATGGGCTTCGTGCCCTAGTTCAATTATAATAGGATTATAAATAGACTAAGCTAGGTGCCTAGGTTTGCATGAAATCAATTAACTGATCAGTGTGATCAAACCCTAGTTAGCAAACACGAAACCCAACCCCTCTCAAACTCCTCTCTCTCACACTGCTCTCTCCTCCTCCTCGGCGTTGGTGATGTCTCGTTGTGGTGGTGGTTCGTGCGGTGGTCGGTTGTCCATAAAGGTGGTGATCGCGGTTTTCCTCAATCACTCGACCAATCTAGTATTGGTGGACGGCTCGTTCGTATCTTGTGGACTAAGTAGAACAGCAACGCTTGGGGCTCTATTCTCTCCCTGATTTGCCTGTCGAATAGCTTCGTTGAATTCACGCATCAAAGGTATGATTATGTGTCTTGAGTGTTATGCATGTGATTCTTGGGTTTAGGTGCTTTATGAATATGATTCATGTTATATCCGCTGCATATTACCTATATCCGCTGCATATTTGAATTTGATATTGTAGTTGATATTGTTTTCTCTTGATTTTGATTTAGAAGGATGATCAATGCAATTCCTAGTGATTTGTTCTTGAGTTACACCATGATTAGTGGGTAGATTAGTTTCTAGGGAGAAGGGGAAGCATGCTTGATTAATGATTTGTGCTAGTTGATGATCATTGATTGATTAAATTGTTGCAATTAAATTGGTTGACATAGTTTTGCATGTGATTAATTAGATTAGGAGTGATCAACCTATAGGATTAATCACGATTGCATTGCAATTCTTAATGACATGAACCATCAATTTGAGAATTTCTTGAATTGATTTATTTTGATTGTGATTTTCCTTGATTAGCCATTCATAGTGACCCCTAGCTTGGCTTATAGGAGATAACTTTTTGATTCTTTTGATTACTACTATTGTTTGTCCTTTTCAATGCTTGAATTAATTGAATGAACTTTCAATTAGCATGATTATTGAACTTGCATGTAGAACCTACATCCCTAGTGTTTAGTTTCTTGAGTTACTTCAACAATCTACCTTTGTAACCATAGTACCAACCATATTCTCAATACAATCTTCGAAATAGCTTGACTTAGGCTATAGTTAATACCGACTCACTCCTTTGAGTTCCATCCTTGACTTGCCTTATACTCGTATTAGGTTGGTTTAGGTTGTATAAATTGTATTTGATCTAGGGATAGACAATTGACGACACATTTATTCCTTTATCATATATGCAATGTAATCACGTAGGAATTACATTGCAAAAATCGTTATTCTTTGTTTAATCAATATTCGTGAAAAGAACAAAATTAACAATATTCGTCTTGTCTTAAGTGATAAAACAACAATTAATTATCAAATTCTATTCTTGATTAACAAAAGAATACTATGTGAATTAATTAATTAAAAATTTTTTGTAAGTGATGAAACAAAACTATTTATTCAATTAAAGTTATTTAAACAATAAATGAAAATTGATTTATCTAAGTGCTTAGGAAACTAACCGTTCTTCCTTTATGTTAAATCTCCGTTTAATGTGTTTATGGACTTTCTTTCTTCTTTGTACCTTCAAGATCTTCAATGGAAGGATTAGGGTTGAAGAGTAGTCTGGAAGAAAGAGAAACAAGTAGTATGATAGTAAGAGAATTAGAGAGATTAGGGTTTTGAGAATAATAGGGTTTTAATTTTGATTTATCCGGTTCCCGTAATGCTGAACGAAGACCCCTATTTATAGGCATAGGGATCTAAGTTAAGGGTTTTTAAGCCGCGCCATCAGGTGGCGCACGCAACTCTCTATGTCACGCTGGGTGCCGCGCAAATGTCAATGAGTCGCGCGAGCAACTAATCGAGTTGCGCTGGTTTGCGGTTTGCCTTATACGATACCGCGTTTTTAAAACTTCTATAATGTTTTATTGCGAAGTCAGATTAAGGCGTGTGAGATATAATTTGAAATCTCTAAATGTCTACTTTCTAATGCCATTAGAATTAGGTATAAATATGTTATGGATCAAAAGTTATGGCCATTGGATGTGCAAGGGTGTCGGTTTTAGGGCGTGGTTTAGTGTTTTGATCATAACTTCTTCGTTTTGGCTCGGAATTGGGCTTATAAAATACCGTTGGAAAGCTCTTTGAAAGGGATATCCATAGGTATAGGCCTTACATGGGAATTTGATTGTTGGTTTATCTGTTTGGCTCGGTTTTTCGACAATATAGGTTCCATTAGATCTAATCATTGCATTTGACGCATTTAGGTCCGTTATTAATCAAGTTTAAACATGTATGAATACGTTGTAGGCCTAATTAGTAATCGGACAAGTCCCTAAGATAAATTGTTCTCAAATATGGGATTTAACTTACTTCACAATGCTTTTCGTAGACCATACACACTTCAAGTTTGATCTAACATGAAGAACGGATTATTCTAACATCATCGCACTTCCTTTCGGGACAAGAGGCCAAAAGTAGGTGCCTACAATCGGCGACTCCTGGACAAATGCTATACATCTTGCAAAATTTAAACAAAAATTAATACATAAACTGTGTAATAACTTTGACAAAGAAAAGAAATAAACTTACCACGACCATCCGATAATCACGACAAGATAAAGCCAGGAGGGCTCTCCGATAAAAAGCTCGGAAAGCACGTATAGTCCACACCATGCCGTTCATGGTCTCTCGCGGTAAACATACGTATATGAAAAAAATATAAAAACAAATACATATAGAAAATAAACATACTGTAGACACCCATTTGTGTCTCCCCAAAACCAAACCCAGTGATGAGTACCTTTCACGTCGAATCATAATCGAATGAAACGAAAGTGTGGAAAGGTCTAGTGTTGCGGAAAGTTTTTATCTCTTTTCTCTTCTCTCTGTTTTTGAAAACTTTATTTTAAGAAAACAACCAATCCAGTTTGGTTGGTCCATGATATGGGTCCAATAGTAATGTATTTGGATGGGGCTTGCAAAGACCTTTCCAACGATATATTATAAGCCCAATTCCGATGAATATTGAGGAAATTATGGTCAATTTACTAAACTAGGTCCGGTTTGAGCTTTATGTGCGGCCCAATGATCTAGGGGAGGGCCTAATGTGATTTATCATTCCTAATGTGATTAGGAATGGTTTTAGTCTTCTAGAATCTTCTAGAAGGTTCTTTTCATTCCTAATTCAATTAGCATTGATAAGTTGACTTTGTTGACTTTTCAGAGTTTTAATCAAGATCAAATAGCATTTTCGAAGAAATTATATTATTTTATCTTCCAGTACGGTAAATCTATCATATTTTCGAAAACACGTTGAAATCCAGTTTGGCGTCCAACCCCAGGCCTTGGCGCCTGACGTTAGCCATTGGCGCTAGCCACTGGTGCCTGGCGCCAGTTAGCCAGGGTTGGCGCCAAACTTGTTTTGCGTGCGTCAGACTCTGTTTTGTTAAATTATCTTTTTTGGCTGATTTTCTCTATAAATATCATATCAAAAACTCCGTTTTGAGTGACGAATTCTCTCTTAATCATTCATCATCTTTCATTCACGAGTTCTCATTAATTCTTTAGTATTCTTTCTTTCAATTTATTCTTACTTTTTCATACAAAATTCCGCATTCGCAAGATCTAGAAACACCTAGCCATATTCGAAGTTGCCTTCGCCCTAGGCGTGAAAGGTTTTAATTTCTTAGGGTTTGGTCCCAAATCTCTCTTTCAATTATTTAATTTAATTGTTTGTTTATTATTTTCCTTGAAGTTACTAACGTGTGTATTTTGTTATTAGAAAGAGGTACGAGGCATCAAAGTAAGTAATTTAATGGTTTTAATTGATATTATGATGTAGAAATCATGTTTATATTGTTATTATGATTCCTAGTATCATATCTAGGGTAATTTTAATATTAAATATGATTGTTACGATGCTTCCTATGTTCTTCCTAATATTTATTCATGTTAGTATCATGTTAGGGTTAAATATTTGATTTTTATTGCTTAGTGACATGCTAGGGTTTGTTATTAATCTTGTTAGTATCATGCCTAGGATCTTGCTATTTTTATGAACATGATTATGATTATAATTGTTATAATTTAAGATGATTATGAATATTATTATTATTATTATTATTATTATTATTATTATTATTATTTTTATTATTTTGATAATGATTATTTTATTGATGATTATTATCGTTTTGATTATGATTATAATTTTATGATGATTATTATTATTATCATGATTATTATTGTGTTGCTTGATATTTATTATTTATTGCTTAATCACACCTTTATTGCATGTTTAAAGGGAATTGGTACTTGTAATCACGCTTAATAAGATAATTAATAATCTTGTTAGGTTAACTATGATTATAATTTCAAGTGATCGCCAATAATAGTTTATTTGTGCATTAAATTCAACCAACATAGATAAACAGGTTTAGGGTAATCCTATTGATTGTATGTTAATCAGAAAGCGCACATGTATACGATCAGAATAAAGTAGAGGCCTATTATTAGGGCAGGTTCAATCTCTTTTAGGTTGGATTTGTACCTTCATCCCCGAACCCTTATTTGGTTCTAGTCCTTATGGAGTTGACGATCTCTTGGATCGTTAAGGGGTGTAACCTTCACCTCGTGAACGGTTTACAAGTTCCTTAAAAACTTGTTGGCGACTCTTTTGCTCTATCTTCTTCCCTTTTGGACGCCACCGTACTTTAGTGTATGATCACAGTGGGGTTCGAGCTAGTGGGATTTAAGGCTTGAAATTATTCCCTACAGTTTTTTGGCGACTCCGCTGGGGAGGATTTCTATTTTAATTCCTGAATTTGTTTCGGCAATGATTTAGAATGAGTGGATGAGACTCGAAAAGTTCTAAGTATTTCATGTGCGTAATTTTTATTAACATTATTGTCATATGCATAAAAAAGATCTCATTGGAAAGACCATCCGTAATGAGTTAAAAACATAGGATGTTACACGTAGGAAATTTGAGGAATATCTTTCACAACTAGGACTGAAATAACACCGCGCGAAACTGGAAAATTTTATCGAGCACAGAAAGCTGCTGAGCCATGTGGGAAGTAGCGTCAGGGGCCAGAGCTTGGCGCCAGCATTTTAGTCGTAGCGCCAGACGCCAGTATTGGCGTTAGGCGCTACAGTTAAAAGCTGGCGCCAGTCTCTTATTGCTGGCGCCAATTTCCCTTAATACCGAGCCAGAAATATGCGTTCTAATTTCGACCAGTTTTTCGTATTGTTTGCTCGATCCTACTTCCTGATTGAATTTTTTCTCACTTTTCTGAAACCCATATGTATTCTACATATGGACATAACCCTCTGGGAATTCATGCTCCATCTACCCAATTGAACGCTCCGTGCAACAAAGGGTACATCCGATATGTTGAATTCACCAAACCATGGAAGCGAGTTTTTTTCTAAAACTCGCGGTGTCCCATCCACTCGCGCCAACCCTTCACGGTTAGGCTTCCGCGCGGTGCATCCGGACAATTAACCATGGAACCTCTATTGACTAAACCATATCCCGAACTTTAGAGAACTAGAGCTATGGTTAGGTTGCGAACGCATTGCATCATATTGTGCCTACTTGACTAATTGTGCATTATTTGTTGTGCATATATATTCTATGTTTCTCTTAACCGTTTGTTGATTTGTGTTGAGAATAAATAAATTAATGACTTAAAGAACTTTGCTTAATTAATTAATTAATTGATTATTTAATTCGAGTCAATAAAGTCTAATTTTTTTCAATCGAAATTGACCTAGTACGACTTTAGGCAAACCCCAGTTGACTAATAATACCGAAAACAGTCCCAGACCGAAGCTCCACTATTGGCGCCAAAGTCTGAGCTGTAGCGCCACACTATGGTGTGTAGCGGCAGACGACAGCTAAATTGTCTGGCGCCAATCTCCACATTGTGACGCCAGTCCTGTCGCTTGGCCGACAGTTCGGATTATTGGTCGAGTCATCACCTAGGGTCTAATTAACCAGTTTGCTAATGAATTCGGTTAATTTCCGCTGTCAATAGCACCTTGTCAAGTCATTAATCGAGTCTTGGTCACATAGTCTAGCCACATGGTCATGACACGAGTCTTAACATGTCACATACACTCACTGATCTTAGCACACACTTTGAGTATATGTCACCATGACCATGTCTTAGGTCCATGCATGAGTCGGTCTTTCCGTCATTTGAGTTGGGGGGTACATTCTATTCCTAATTCTTCATGTCCCTCCATCTAAATCTTCTTTCACATTCTATTCCAATTTTTCTTCACTTCCTCCATCAATCGCATGTTGAATAAAGTTTGAGTCAAATAATTAACAATAAGTATCCCCAAATTCCTTTCCCACAGTACTTGGTCGAGAAGAGAAGGGCGATTAATCAAGGACAACCTCTTTATTGAAGTCTCGCTTTTTGATAAACCGATTCGTCAAAAGAGGAAGGCTAAGAAGATAATGGCAACTCAAGAAGAAGTCAATAATCTTAAGAACCAACTGGCTACTGTGACTGAGACACTGAAACTTCTCGCACTTAGGGTCGATGATCCCGTGAAGCAACAACAGATGAACCTCATGGAAGAAAGTCTAAGCAAGCTATCTAGTGACTATAAATTTCAGGGTATGAGTTCGCAAGGGGTCTCGCTGAACAAAGAACTTCTTCCGCATAAGTTCAACGCCACTGACATCCCTAAATTCAAGGCAACAGATAACCTTTACTTCCATCTAAGAGCTTTTAAAACTATAATGAGCATTAAGGGTATCGATAAGAAGGTTTTCCCCTCTCTGTTCCCACTGTCTCTTGAAACCGTTTGTCAACAATGGTTCTTTTCTCTCGAGAAAGAAAAAACCTCTTCTTAGGAGTCGATAACAAATGCTTTCATAGATAGATATAAGTGCAACATCCAAGACAAGACAGACCACAGACAACTTGAGATGTTAAAACAAAAGGAAAACGAAGGGTTCACTTCTTTCTTCAATAAATGGAGGGAAACTTCTGCTAATATGGTCAAGGCTCCTACCGTAAAAGAATCTGTGAGGATGTTTATCAAGAATCTCCAAGGGAAGTATTCAAAGCACTTAAAGTACCAACACGACTTGAATACTTTCAAAGCTGTTTATAATATAGGCATTGACATTGAAGATGACCTTCTGAAAGATAATAGTGCGAGAGGAAAGAAGAGCGACCATCCTTCTTCTTCCTCTAATGAAGTACATGCCACGAACGCCTCTAAACCACGAATCCAAAGATCAAAAAGGGTGTTCACTCCACTTGGCATGAGTTACGAAACGGCTTTCGAGAAGCTACATCACAAAGGACTAGTCATGCCCATAGGGCCCATCAAAGATCCGGTTCCAGAGGCCAGGCCACCTAAGTGGGATCCTAATAAGCATTGTAAATATCACCAAGGAAAGGGTCACGACACCGACGAGTGTTGGAAACTCAAAGAAGCCATTCAAGATCTGATCGATGACAATGAAACTTCCGAGATTCTATGGATCAAAGGATGACCAAGCATCCTTTGATCCATCACTTCTTATCACACCCGTAGGAGAGCCCGTGGTCGAGACGGCTTATATGACCTCTCTCGATGAAGTGGCCATAATTGAGGAGGATGAAAGTCTTTTCTTAGATAATACCAAGGAAGACTCGTCAAGTCTAAAAGAGGAAATTCGAAAACTGCAAGACGTCATTGCCATGCTTTTGAATGTGGTAGAAGGATTAGCAAATCGGGTGATGGCCATTGAACAAAATTCTCGCCAAGAGTTTAATGAAGAACTTAATGCTCCTAAGCCACAAGCAAAACGGACCATTGAAGAATACACGCCAATAAGAATGACTTACAATGAAGCTTTCGACTACCTTCACGATCAACGTCTTATCCACCCCATTGGTCCCACTCCAGACCCTCCACCTAAAAAACGGTTTCCCAATTAGGATCCAAATTCTTATTGTCGATACCATAGAGGTCGTGGTCACACCACCGAAGTATGTCTCGCCCTCAAAGATCGTGTTCAAGCTCTCATTGATTCAAATCTCCTTCATGTTCCTCCACGCGACAAGAAGGCGAAGATTAGTAACAATAGTATCAGTGGCTGTAAAGGGAAGAAGAACGACTATCCTTCTTCTTCCGAAAACACCTACTCCAGTAATAGTGTTGGTACTTTCGACCTTAGTGAGATCCTAGCCATGAGTAATCGAACGCAACCGAAAAGGGAATTTACCCTTATCAGAATTAGCTACGATGATGCTTTTGATCGACTCCATGCCAAGGGAATCATTACTCCCATAGGACCTATTAAAGATCCCCCACTTAAGAAAAGATTGCCTAGTTGGAATCCAGACGAACACTGCAAGTACCACCAAGGTAGGGGTCATACTACTGAGAGCTGTTGGAAGCTAAAGGAGGCTATCCAACATTTGATTGATAATAACAAGCTTCCCATACCTCCAGTTAATAAGAAGAACGAGTGATGATAAAGGAAACAACACAAGACAAGAGGCGAGCTTCAACGACAAGATTTCATGACCTCTTTTTCTATTTCTTTTTCATTTTTTCCTTTGCCCAATAAGTCTAGCATAGGCACCTTTTATTTAGATTATTTTTGTAGTTTTTCTTTTCTTTTCCCTTTTTAATAAAATGAGCATTTATTTCCTTACCTATGATCATTTCATTATATTGCATTAAAAAAAAAAAAAAAAAAAAAAAAAAAAAAAACAATGTCGAATTAAACACAAGGTATACCAATGATTTAAGGCAACCCTTGTAGCCACATCATATCTCCTTTCGCCTTTCTAATTTACAAATCCTTTCTTCATAAACCACTTTGAGCCTCGTCTAACGATAGACCTTTCTTTTTTCAACCTACATTTACCTAACCTTGGGATGGGATGGTGTGCAACTTATGCAATTCTAAAAAGCATGAGTGAATTCAGAAAATTAAAATAAGCAAAAAAATAAATAAAAGTGTACAAAAGGGTAAGTGTTCCAATGTCTTTGATGTGAAAATATCTTCGATAAGAACACGTCTCATATTGCGTCTCTTATCAATTGCTCGGTACCGTGCCTGAGAAACATGAATGCCAAGTGAGTGATAGACCGCATGATCGAGATTGCTCACACTTATAAAAATAAAAATAAATACTAAAGCAAAGAGAGCTAAAAAAAAAAAAAAACAGTAGAAACTCAAGCATGAAAATACAAAGATTCAGAAGCAAGGTTGCACACCTTAGGGGCTTGTATAGGGTCTTGAGCCTTTATCCCCTTCTTCTATAACCTTTAGCCTAACCACGTTACAACCCTTAAAAGACCTTTTTGAGGTATACACACTTGTGCGAGGTTTGGTTAGAGCTACGTTCGGCCTGATTCCTAACGGATACGTAGGCAACCTCACATCGAGGTGCGGCCGTAATAAAAATGCATTCATATTCACATTCACACACTTACACCATGATCATATCAAGGGATCTCCAATGCTCATCCCTATTCACTTAGAGCTAGACTTGGGGGCTTGGTCCTTACATCATTAGCTTACCTAGCCTAAGAGTCACCACCATTTGACTCTTTCTAATAATATGTTTTTCCACACACTTAGCTCTTGCGGCCTAAATTTAGTGTCACTATCACACACTGCACAGGTACATGACCAAATATACTTCCCTTTAGGAACCCTTTGTCATGAAATCTTAACATAACGTTGAAGCATACCTTATCATATCAACATCACCCATAATTGTCATTGCATCACGAAGTATGAAGTGCTTAGCCTCCGTGCCTAAGATACCCAAATACTTTCATCATTGAGTCAACCATTGAAATAGCCTAGGATGGATTAATCCTTGCACCTTGAGAGATAGTATCAAATGACATTTGACTAAGCTCATTCAACATGCATCTTCAAACTTCGCTTTCTTTTTTTTCCGAGAGAAAGTCGGTAGCCTCCACAAAAATGACGGAAAATTTTTGTTTTTTGCATTTTTGAGTCGCACGATCACATTACAATGCACACACGGGTCACGAGTCACATGTGTCATGTTACTTTGAGTCGAGTCAACCTCGAGTCAGTCAAACATATCGAGTCAAGTTTATACCTTGAGTCGTGTCAAGTCGATGAGTCAAGCAACATTAAGACTTAGGTCAACCCTAAGATAATTAAAGATTGGCAAAGTTCTATAGTCAAAAATAAATACAGGTGCAGCAGAACAGGGAAGACCCTACTCCAGCGCCTGGCGCCAGAAATATTTCAGCAACGACAGAGCTCGAAGCCTCTCAGAAAGGTGATTTCGACTTCATACAAGCAATTTCGGGTTCCTAGGTACGCCAGTTAGCCCCTATAAGCAATTTGACATGATTAAGTAGTGAGTTTGATTACAATCACAATAAGGGGTCGACCTGATGAAAGATCGTCTCGCTTAGCTTAAAGCGCCTAAGATATGGCTCATTACGGAAACACCGACATACTGGTTTTAGCGAAAGCAAAGTTCAGGCGAGCTTTAGAGATCGACAAACGTTGGTCTTCGGAAATTTTTCTTCAGAACATTATCGCAACAAACATTCAAGCACCGAAGCTCTATTGTTCAGAGACGCGTGAACATTTCCATCAGAAACTCTTTTGCTCCAGAGACGCGTGGGCATATCATTCAAAAGCTCTTTTGTTCAGAGACGCGTGAACATTTCCTACAAGCTCTTTTGTTCAGAGACGTGTGGGCATCCTATTATCAAGCTCTTCGTTCAGAGACGCGTGGACACATCATTCAGAAGATCATATCAAAAAGAAGCTCTTTGTTCAGAGACGAGTGAACATCGAAACCGCAAGGTGGCGTTCCTTGGATTATGGAGAGTTGTCACAAACAGCTGAAGATTGTTTCAAGAGAAGCAATCTTCGATAGTATTCCCTTGGATGCGGAATATTATCAATGTGGATGAGGATTGTTTCGATAGAAATAATCTTCGATAATGTTCCCTAGGATGTGGAATATTATCATTGCGGAGGAGGATAGTTTCAGGCGAAGCAATCTTCTAATTTGGAAGCAGTTACGGGCGTAGCGGTTTTCAAGCGGGATGGCATTCTCTAGCTTGCAGGAGGTCATCAAAACAGCGACAGCAACAATCGGTTACTTTCGTAGACGTGTGCTCGACGGTGCAAGATACGCGTTTCTTAACTCTTTTATCTGTAAAACTAATGCTAGTTTTCCAGATAACGGCGTTACAAGAGTGATTTAGGATCGCAGAACGTTCTGAATCATTCTCCGTCCCTATCGATACTTTGGCTTTCGTTTTTCGAAACTTGCGTTTCTCCAAACTCAGTCAAAGTGGGGGCTTCAGTAGACACCCATTTGTGTCTCCCCAAAACCAAACCCAGTGATGAGTACCTTTCACGTCGAATCATAATCGAATGAAACGAAAGTGTGGAAAGGTCTAGTGTTGCGGAATGTTTTTATCTCTTTTCTCTTCTCTCTGTTTTTGAAAACTTTATTTTAAGAAAACAGCCAATCCAGTTTGGTTGGTCCATGATATGGGTCCAATAGTAGTGTAGTTGGATGGGGCTTGCAAAGACCTTTCCAACGATATATTATAAGCCCAATTCCGATGAATATTGAGGAAATTATGGCCAATTTACTAAACTGGGCCCGGTTTGAGCTTTATGTGCGGCCCAATGATCTAGGGGAGGGCCAAATGTGATTTATCATTCCTAATGTTATTAGGAATGGTTTTAGTCTTCTAGAATCTTCTAGAAGGTTCTTTTCATTCCTAATTCAATTAGCATTGATAAGTTGACTTTGTTGACTTTTCAGAGTTTTAATCAAGATCAAATAGCATTTTCGAAGAAATTATATTATCTTATCTTCCAGTACGGTAAATCTATCAGATTTTCGAAAACGCGCTGAAATCCAGTTTGGCGTCCAACCCCAGGCCTTGGCGCCTGACGCTAGCCATTGGAGCCTGGCGCCAGTTAGCCAGGGTTGGCGCCAACCTTGTTTTGCGTGCGTCAGACTCTGTTTTGTTAAATTTTCTTTTTTGGCTGATTTTCTCTATAAATATCTGATGAACAAGAAGTTTAGTGGGAGCAAAAGTAATGGTCCAACAAGAAGTTTACGAACTCTATTGTGAAACAACCATCAAATGCTAAATGTTTAGATTTGAAAGTATTTTCAATAATGGACCGAGCTAAAGACGATACTTAGTACATGTTGGGAATTAAGTTCTATGGTATAGACTTAATTAAATGTTTAAATTAGTAAAAGAAATCACCATGTTAAACATGAAGGACTTTGAAAGGCTTTCGACCCATATGTATGAAGCTAAGTAAATGTTTGACCTATGTATAAGCTAGGCTAAGTACTAAGTCAAACGAGAAAGACTCTAGTAGGAGACTTTCAACCACATCATATAGCGAACAATTTGGCAAGACTCAGTGTAACTGTATGAGCTAAATGTTACATGGATGGAATAAAATTGAGAATAATTCTAGAATTAAATCCATCATGTAAAGCTATGATATGGAATCGTCAGATGACTTAAATGCTTAGAGCATGTGAAGTACGTATATAGTACCAATCGACATTAATCTAAGTATTAGATCATTAGATTATAGTCAAGAACATCCAAAGAACTTAGATAAGTAGTTGGATGAGTTCTTGACGCATGGAAACAAATATAATTTGAGTTTTGATGTTGCAAGCACAAACCTTAACAAGGATTAGATCCTTAGCAAGGAAGCCATTTATAAGCACGAGGCAAGAAGTGTCGTGGCTTGAGAATGGTAACATGGATGTGCATCCATGTATAATGTGCGGGAATTTAAGGAAAATTTCCATGCTCACAAGTGATTAGGGTATCCCAAATCGTTGTGAGTCGCATGGAGTGAAACCCAAGCAAGGCATCATCAGGGAGTCTACTAAAATATATGTTGAGAATATTGTTGCCTTAAAGGCAATAATAAGGAAAGATGTTAAATGGAAAAGTTCGTTGTTGAACGTTGATGATTGTAGGTTGTCAAGTAGAAGGTCTCGAATCATAAAAATGAGTGGGAGCCATTTCTTGGACAATAAATCTCGAATCACATGTAATCCATTAACACTCTCAAAATTTTATCATCTTATTATGGAAGTGGTGGATAATGAAGATGCTAAGGTTTGTAAAGTAATTATAACTAAACCTATGCAATAAGTGAACGACAACATTCATAATTGCATGAAAGAAATCAAGCATATCAAATATAAGTGTGATTTTTATGAATTTTTTATGAAGAGTACTACTCTTAAAACATTTGGGAAAAACCATTTATCATAAGATGAAACATTGTGATGTTTCATAGTGGAATAAAATATTTCTAAATATTCCACAAAACTATTTAATTGTGGTTTAGAATTAAATAATGAGTCCATTCGATTTTAATAAATATTCAAAATAGGGTATCAAGTCAATGGCTTGGATAAAGAAACACCTATTAAGTGAACATTGAATATTTTAATCGAAAATTATCCCTAATCAAGGTCATATTTTGTGGACGATTGATGACCATCAAAGATTAGTGTGTAGTATGATTTATAGCACCGTTTCTTGTGCTATGAGAATATAAATCATTTGCACAAGTATTGGTTTAGAACCATACTGGATCGACCTATGAGGATACTTTAAGAGATTTAAAAAATCGTCATAAGTATTTTCTCATTATTACTATCGGAACTCTTTTCCTTTGACCATGACTAGTGGGAGATCTCTTGTTTGAGTACTGGTCCGCTTTGGTATCCGCCAAACGTCTTCCGTAACTGGGGATTATAAAGACAGATATCAGGCGGGTGAGTCCTCTTTGTAAGAGAAGCTACATTACAAGACTGGAAATGTCCCCCTACTAACAATAGGGAACATGTCTTGTTGTTTACAAGGCCTCTCGAAGAGCGAGACTGTGAAAATGCATGGCCGTGCTCAGATGAATTTTAGAAATCATCTGCTTATCGACAGTCAAACTCGGATTTCAAGAAACACTTCTGGACGTAACAGAGATGACGAGTAATCTTACTCTGTAGTTCATGAAGAGACATGAAGAGACATAGGAAAGGGGCTATACACTAAATGCACACTTGTCCGGAAAGACAAGTGGGAGATTGAAAGTAATGGTGTCCTTCAAACAAGTGTATTATTCTGATAGCGGGTTCAAAATTATTAGAAAGCTAATATATTCAGCAAGGTCAAGTGATCGGAATGCCTGGGTGGAGGCCGCTTCCGATCAGTAATATTAATATAATTAATATTACAGCTTAATCTTGACTGAACCCTTCGGGTCACACCCAAGCAAAATATACGAACTGACTCGACGAATTAATTCGGAAGAAATTAATTCGTCGCTCGAGTGTTAAACATTTAGACGTCGGAAATTCGAGCTTGGAGCGTCGAAACCGAGTGTCGGAGAATCTAAAATGTCGAGCCAAAATTTAGGATTTGGCGAGACGGGAAAATGCATCAAGTAACAAGTAAAATCCTAGCCACGCAAAAGGCTAGGAATGCATGCCCAATAGGAGCATGCCACGTGGCAGCACACATGGCAAAACGCCATGTGGCAGCACACATGACGTGCTCGTAGCTTTCAAGTAAGAGCCCCAGTTTTTGGGCGAAGCTCGCTTCGAGGGTAAGATTCGTTATCTTTTCTTTGTGATTATTTATTTATGCTTTATGATTTTAATTATTGCGAGTGGTTCCTCGGGTCGGGTTTGTTTCCGCGGTGAGTCGGACTCACCAAACCCCAACAGTTGCGTTAATATTTCGAAGAAAATTACCGAAGATCAACGGTTGTCGATCCTTAAATCTTGCTTGAACTTTGCTGCCATGATATTTGCTGAAATTTCTACGGTGCCATTACGTCGGCACATTTTGCTACTTGTGAACCATTATGTCAGTGCCTTTTGTTGCTTATGAACCATTATGTCGGTGCCTTTGCGATGAGCCAATGTGTAGGCGCTTTAAGCTAAGTGAGACGATCTTTTATTAGGTTGATCACCTATTGTGATTGTAATCGAGCCGATTATTTAATCGTGTCAATTTGCTTATAGGGGCTAACTGGCGTACCAAGGAACCCAAAATTGCTGCATAAGGTCCACATAATCATTCATGATGGCCACATGTTCTATCGCCACACCAGCCGCACGCTGGAAAGCCATGTCACCGCTATTTTGCTCTGTCGCTAAGCGACGAAAACCAGCGCCTAGTGATGAACTTGTCGTCTGGCGCCGGAATCGAGTATTCAAAATAAAACCCCTTTCTTCCCCATTTGCCATGGCTGTTGTTGCTACTATTTATTTTCGCCCGAAATATCAATTTGGTCGTTCTTGCTCGTTTGTCCACCAAATTCGCTAAATTTTTTTGCAAATCAAAGCTTTTCTCATCTATTTTTAGGATCCATGTAAGTTTTTCTCAAACTTAACTCAAGTTTTGCAGAATTTGGATATGTTCTCGCGCGGGTATTCGAAAAAATCGAACCTAATAATGCTTTATTCGCTTTGTTTATCAAATTTTATGCCTTGAAACTGCTGGATTATGCTTGTATATGATGTTTAGAGCATTTTAAAACTTGTTTTACTCAATTTAGTGAAGAAATGAGAAATTAGCCATTGTTGACCCCCTTGAGTTCATGAGAACAATGTGGCCTGTTCTTCGTGTTTTTGCTAGCCATTTTTGTCAAAATTTTTCATAATTTTTATAATAATATTGCAAGAAATTTTTTAACTGCTGATTTGCTATTTATGCCCAGTTTGAAATTGTACTTAGTTTTTTGCGAACATAGTATCATGCGGCTAGGCGAACCTTAGATACTATAGAACCTTAATTTTTTAGTATTTTGCATAATATAGCATGGCTAGACAATGAGGCTCGGGTTCTCGTTCTTGCTCTAGGGAGACTCGTCGAGAGGACGATCCCGTAGGCACCTCCTCTTCTCAAGGGAGGTTTCTAGAGTGGGATGAGCACACTCTGTACTTTGCGCCAGGGTTATACATTTCAGAGCGCGTTCTTGGAGAGATTCTTAGCGAGAGGGTCCATTTCCATGGTTCTAGCAACACGACCATCGTCTCTTTATACGATACTTACTTCCGCGACCACGTCGGTTTGCGCCTTCTGTGGGAGTCATGTGGCTTAACTCCTTTGCTGCGAGCCACTTAGGCTATGCACTCTTTCGGATAGAGAAACTACATAGTCCGAGCTTTGGTGGAGTTCTTTTGGGAAACCACCAACACTTTGAACTTTCCTTGGGGTGAGATGACCGTTACCCCCACTAACTTAAGTCTTATTACGGGATTAGAGTTCACTTCGGTCCCGCTTCCTTTTGAAAGCGAGATCACGGTTTTTTCTTCAGAGGTGCTGGAGATGTTTGGCCCTATCACTATTCGAGCTCGTGCTGAGGCTGATCTGACGCAGCTTAGCACTAGATGTCGAGTTTCTTGTCGTCGTGGCAACACTGTAGAGGTATTTCTCTTATCCTTATCTTATGATATGATTTACTCATTTAGCATCTGACATGGTTAACTTTTGTAGGGACAACCTATTCCTCCTCTTACCCGTACGAGACCTGACGCTAGGATAGAGAGGTCCAACTCGAGGCGTCATCATACCTCTTCTAGAGGTGAGGGTGGTCGATTAGAGACGGCTCCACCTATGAGACCTGAGGGTTCAGGCTCTTCGTCCGAGGGTGCACATGCTAGGTTAGCAGGCCAAGGAGGCATGCCATCGACTCCTTAAGGGGGTGGTGGGACAAATGAGGTTGGCTCGTCGTCGCAGCAGCTGCCGCAGCCTCACCCGTTAGCTATTGAGCTTCGGAGTAAGCCTGGATGGGTTGGTCCTACTCTGTCGATCCCAACTATTGACGATCTTGGGGCCAGTGAGGGGCATACTCCACGATCTACCTTGTTCTTTGATACTTTGGGAGTGCCTCCTCATTTGGGTCCTCCGGCACCATAGTTGTACCTGTGCTTATTTTATTTGACTTGTAGGACTTTGCTGATTAGTATTATATGAATTCTACATTAGACCTATTGTATATACAACTTTATTATGCTTATTTTATCTTTGCAGTTTATTTTTTATTTTATGTGCATATGAGTGTGTGCAAAAAATTGTGACTAGTTTTGCGCAAAAAATATCCGTCATTTTTATTAATGGAGGGTATCCGACTTTCTCCCCAAAAAAGAAAAAATAAAAAATAAAATAAATTTTTGACTAACGTAAGCCTAGCATTAATTAAGCATGAATTAATCGAAAAAATGTTTGAAAGAAGTTAAAAACATAAAGTCAATGCACAAAAATTGAGTCGTAATTGAAGAAAACATATGGTTTGCATAGCACGAATAAGCTGTCGTCGAACCGACTATCTATCACCAAACACCGACGTCATCGTCAGACGTTGATTCCATCGCCAGGCGACAAGCCTCGTCGCCAGACGCTATTCTTGCCGTCTAGCGATAGATTCTTTTTCTCCGAATCCTTTCGGAAAACAAACTACACCAGTTTTGTCCATAAATAGCCCCCAAATCTGCTGAATTTTGTATATTTCAAACATATTAAAATAATAGTTATAGCTTTAATTCTCTTTAAGCAATCATGTCTAAGAGTTTTAGTGATTTTACTCATGAGTGGTGTTGTTCTTTGACTGTTTGGAGAAAAAAAGAGCTTGATTTCTTTCATATGGGAGGTATTTATGGTATTAAGGGGGTAGATATAGATATAGATTTTATTCATACTGCCTTAGAATATTGGGATCCAGACACAGATTGCTTTAGACTAGGCTATGATGAATTACTTCTTTACAAGAAGAATTTGGTGCCATTCTAGGCTTTTCCTCCATGGATCTTGCGGCAATTCCTAATATTATTATTATAAAGATTTTGAGCGCTTCTTTAATATGAAAGACTGAGATCTAACAAATACTGTAGATGTTATTGTAGTTAATCTAAAAGAATTTGCACGCCACTATTTTGATAGACCATTTTCTGAATCTTTTCATGTTTATAGAAGAAGAGCTTCTCTTTTGCATGTTTAGCCAATATCTCCTCACTAGTGGTAATAATCGTGATGGTCAAGCAATTTTAGTGTCTGTGATGGAACAAATTGAATCAGGGAGGAATCCAATGCCATTAATTTTTGGAGAAACAATGCTTAGTTATGATGAAATAAAGAAAAATTCAAAAGCACCTTTTCTAGGCTCTCCAATTTTATTACGGGTAGAAATATAATATTTTTAATTATAGAAATCAAAAACTTATAATTTTGTATATTAATACAAATTATTTTAATTGAATTTTTGCAGATGTGGCTAATGGAGGGACTAGAATTAATTAGTCTTCCTGACAACATTGACAAATATACTCAAAACTTCTTTGTGAGGCGAAAGAAGCGCTTTTCCATAAAGATGGGTCCCTAGGAGTGGAGCAAAATATTCGCCTCTCGTGATTTTGCTATCAAATGGATCATCCCATGGTGGAAAATTGAGAAGATGGTTAGTGTCAACAAGCAACCCTTCCGCCGTCTTCCAAGCTTGTCCAAGATGACTTTTTATTACCCCTGTAGGGTAAAATTACAGTACGACCTTGCTCAAACTATTTCTTCTGGAGATCTTCGTCGTCCTTATGAATTACCTATTTAACAAGAAGTAGAGAGATTTGGTACTTATTGGAGTACTATGCCTTTGTGGGAAGTTGTTCCCCAAAAGGTTCTTCCTTCTTTGTCCAAGGATGTGAAGCATTGGCTCCTTAATAAGCCTAAAAAAAACTCTTAGGTGAAAGAGTTGAGTTCAAAACACCTATGATGCCTTAGAAGAAAGACACTACTAAAGGCAAAGAGAAAAGGAAAGCTGACTCTACAGAAAAGAAAATTTGGGTAGAGAAGAAACATGGTGTACTGGCTAAAGGAGAAACTATTTACACCAAAATTGAATGCAGATGCTCTAAAGGATACCTACTAGAAAAATTAATGGACGATGAAGAAGACGCTGACAAGAATTGGAAAAGAGCAAAGAAGGAGAAGACAGATTAAAGCATTGCTTAACTTTCAATTTATTAGACAAATTTAATTTTTAAGTCAATTTATTTATTTTCAAGCTTTTATTTAAATTCCATCAATAATGTTATTTACTTTATTTAATTAACGCAACTTTTAGCATTTTAAATTAAATCAACATTTACAGTACACTCTTTATTAAATCAATGAAAACACCTAATTATTTTTCTTAAAATATTCGAGTACAAAAGTCGAAAATTTCTGAAATTCACTGAAATTCGCCCAGTTTAGTGCGGAAAAGTTAGTGTCACGAATTAGGTTCATTTCCACACGTTGGTCTCTGTGCCTAGCGCTGTCCTCGTCGCTAGAGGATGCTGCTCGTTGTCCGGCGCTACCTTCGTCGCCAGACGCTGCTGTTGTCGGCCGACGCTGACTTCTGTTGTCAGGAGACAACTTTTTGTAATGCGTTTGTAGATTTTAGCGCTAATTTCTCTGAGTTGATTTGCTGGAATGCGAGGTTTATAAAAATTAAAGTAACCACACCCTATAAGCGTGTCCTACGTATCCTTTCCTAAGGAATCAGACCAAACGTAGTTCTCTTGACTATCCTACTCAAGTAATTATGGGTAGTACTTCTTAAGTTGGTCAAGATTTTTCATGTTTGAGAACTCATTGCCATCCATATCAGTTAGTTTTGAAGCTCCTCCTGATAAGATTTTAAACAATATATGGCCCAGACCAATTGTTCTAAGCTTGCCTCTTGGGTTTAAAACATTTTTCCTTAATGCTTTTAGGACCAGGTCTCCTACTTTAATATTCCTTGTCTTGACATTCTTGTTGAAGTGCCTAGCCATGTGAGTTTGGTAACATTAAGTATGATGTAGAGCCTCTAGTCGTTTTTCATCAACTAGAATTAGCTCTTCATATTTCGCTCAGTCCATTCAACTTCATTAAGTTTTTCATTTCTAATGCGATGCGTAATGAAGGTATTTCTAGCTCTACAGGTTGTAAGGCATCCATCCCATAGACTAAGGAAAATGGAGTGTTCCTTGTTGATGACCGAATTGACGTGCGATAACCCCACAGAACAAAGTGGAGTTTGTGAAACTAATCTTTGTAATTTTCTGTCATCTTCTCAATGATTGTCTTCAAATTTTTATTAGTTGCCTCAACGGCACCATTTGCTTGAGGTCTATACAGATAAGAATGATGGTGTTTAATGCCATATTTTTGTAACAATTCTTCACATTCTGCTTGAAAGTGAGTTCTATTGTCACTTATCATTTCATGTGGGCAAATGATGTTTCATTTGATAAAGAGTGATACATGTTTTGCAGTGATTTTAGCATATGATTTTGCTTCAACCCATTTAATGAAGTAATTAATTACTACTAATATATATTCATGGCCTCCAGTTCCTGGAGGAGTAATTCTTCCAATGATGTCTATTTCCCATGTTGAGAATGACCATGATGACGTGTAGGTGTAGAGGAGGATAGAGGAACATCACTACTACAAAATTGGCCAAAGAGACCCATTATATAAGACCTGTCATCTACATAAGCGGTCTCTTTGATCCAAGAGACTGTTTATTATTAATAACGGGTCTCTAACTTTATTGGTTGGAGTGGTAAATTTATTCGAGAGAACGGTTATTTAAGACAACGGGTCTCTTGTGTTTTTTTTGAGAAAAAAATTATTTATCAAAAATAAACCAGAGACCGCCTTTTGCGAAAACCAGTCTCTTGTTTTTGATAGATAGACATGTTAACATTAAAAACCGGTCTCTTGGTTTTTGAGGTTCCACGCACGTCCCCATTCACTTTTTCTCTTTAACTTCTCTCTCCTCTTCATTCCCTACCTTAGTTACCGCCGCTCATTTCCTTTCTCTTCTTCTCTCATCTCTTTCTCTCTCCTCCTTCAAACCCTAACTATTTCCTTCCTTCAAGCCAAATAGCTAGCAACTGTTCAATTCGAGCAGCCATTAACGAAGAAAAGACAGAGAGCAAAATTTTGGAAATTAAGCTCTTCGATTCTCGACGGTGAGAATTCTTCAATCCCCCTTTTCAATTTTTTTTTTATTTTGCTCTTATATGTGGTGCAAAAAATAGGGGTTTTTTCCCCTTCATTTTCTTTCTAGTTATCTATGATTTTATTTGAGTAGATCTTTGTGTTCTAGTCATCTGATGTTCATTTTTATCATTTTTTCTTAATTAAAAATCTGAATTTCTTTTAAACTTTGCTTTTTTTGTCCGATTTTTCGTTTAGCCATGGTAATTGATTATAGTTTGTTTATTTTGCATGTTAATGTTTTTGTTTCAAAACCAATTTTTGCCATTTTTTATGAAATTTATGAGATTTGAACATGATGTGTTTTTCGGTTTCGTTTTGGGGGTTTTTTCAATGGATGTATTAGCTTTATTCCCTTTTTCTTTTACGTTTTTTTAAACATTTTTCCCCCTTAGATCTTCTGTAGTATTAGATCTAGTTTAGTTGATTTTTCGTTTATTTTTTTTATATATGTTATTGTTCGTTTCGTTCTTCTTTTATATTAGCCAGATGTGATATGTTGATGAATTTATTTTATTTTTATTTTCAATATCATTTTTTAGTTCTTCAGATTTTAGTTCTAGAAATTTTTTTCGTCTTTAAAATTTATCTTTTTAATTTATCCTGTCAATTCACTCTTTAGCTCGTTTTTGAAATTGGTTAAAATTATTTTTACGAAATTTCATTTTTATTTTTTCTTTTTGTGTGTTTAATCGCCATTTAACCAAATTTTTGGTTTACATCCTGTATTTCATCAGTTATGAATTTTTCTTTTCAATTTTTAGATCTTTGTTTTGTTTCATATGTTTTATTTTTTTTTTTATTTTTTTTTTACTTTTTTGGTTAAGTTTCCGTATTAATCTTTGTTTTGATTTTATTTTTTTTGAAAATAATGGTTTTTTTTTAATTATGCTGGTTTAATTTTTCTTATTATTTTTATTAGATACTAATTTTTGTCCGATTTTACTTTGTGTATGTTTGTGGTTACAGGTAATAGATTTCTTAAAGTTATCATCTAGAAGATCTTTGGAACTGGAAGTTATCATTTACAACGTTTTGTTTTTTTTATTTTATTTTTGTGTATTGGAATTTTAATTACTGTATGTTTGTATCATGTTTGTAATCTTTGAGGTATATGACATTCAAGAATTATTTTGTACTCTATATTTAATAATGTAAAAAAATTAAATGAGTTATATGGATGAATTGTGATTATAAATTTATAATTTTAAAATTCGTATCAAATAAGCAATATTTTTTTTTTATTTTAAATGATATTGGAGAGACCTGTTAAGTTTAAAAACCGGTCTCAAATTTCTTAAAAAACAGACTGCTTATCTTCCACAGGCGGTCTCAGTTTTTCACAAAAAAGAGACTGCCTATCTTCAATAGGCGGTCTTAGTTTTCTCATTCTAGAGACCGCCTCTAGTCAAGCAGTCTCTTTGTCAAAGAGACCGCTTAGCTAGAGACCGCCTCTAAAGCAGTCTCTTTGGCTAATTTGGACGGGTCTCTTTGGCTGATTTTGTAGAGTTGCAAGTTGGCATATATTTTGCATGGGGTCTATTTGACTTTTTATTTTTTTATTTAATTCATCAACTTGTAAGATCTGTTCTTAACCTAACAGGTCTATTAGCTTACCTTTAATTTATTTTTCTTTCAAAAAATCAAAAAAATATTTAAATGGTTTTTTTTTTTATTCCACCAATTTCTTCAATAATTACCTGTTAACTTGCATAATATTAAATTAACCTGCATAATATGTAATTCAATAAAATTTGTTGACAAATAAATTTTTAAACCTACTTCATATAGAATTCAATCAATCCCATTACAAAAAACTCACCCATATAATTTTGTGCCACCCACAAATAATTACACCATTACAAAAAAATAACTAACCCTGAACCTTCTCCCATTCTACCATGTACACCATTACAAAAAAAAAATGGAACTATACATCAACCATTGTTTCCAAAAATGTCAGCACACCATATGTTCAAAAGTGTATGTGCTGAATAAAAATTTGAACCAAAACGCAAGCAATTACCATACTACTGTCTTTGACTTCTTCATTAGCTTAGTTTAGTTGCTTAAGCAATATTCAAACAAAATTTCTCGTATCTCATCAATTTCTTCTGATGAATAAGCTTCTTGAGTAAAGAACAGCAATGTAAATAGCAAAAAAAAAAGAATTAAATAAGATCATAGAAGTAGTGTTAAATTTCAAATGAAAATTGAATATGTGAACCAAAGCTCATAACTGAATTACGAAACCAAACCAAAATTGAATTTCAGAATTTATTTTCAGAATTGAATTTCAGAACTAAATTCATAAATAAATTTAGATCCGAATTTTAGGACTGATTTCAGGCAAGGGCAAGGCAGGCAGGCGGTGTTTGCAGGGCAGGGGGTGTGAAGGGTAGGGGAGTGTGCGTGTGGGGTGTGGGTGCAGCTGCTGCCCGACCCATAAATAAATCTATATTGCAGAAATAATTCTCGAACTATTTTCATTAAAATTTTTTATTACAGAAATTATAGGAAAGGGAGCATCTTCAGCTTCAACCTCCTAAAGTACAATATCACCATAGTATACATTCAACCAGAGAAACGGATACCTCATCACCTCCATCTTCGTAGTATTTCCCAGCAAGTTCCACAGGCTTGCCAAGATTCCTTACCTAAAATGAGAAGAGAGAGGGAAAAAATAAAACCACATCCACAATCAGCAATTGCTAAAGTAAACTAGGGAGAAATATGGAAGAAAAAGAAAAGTAAAATAACCTACTGTACAATTTGTTTGTCGGTTAATAATGAGAGTTTAGTGCAAAGAGTTTTACGAGGAAGATACAAAATACCTAATTCAATATTTTCAATAACAAGTCTAAGCATTTTAGGAAAAATCAAATATACTATTTAAAGTAGAAGGGATGTGAGGGAAAAGGGACAAAATTAAAAAAGACTCATGTTTGAGTATACCCACCTACTAGACTCATGATTCAAGGGAATACAAATAAAGTAAGGAGATGAAATATTTGAACACCAAGTATTTTGCTAATGTTGATGAGAAAGTGGATGTGGCTCTTGCCTCTTTGAAAGCTATTCAAGACCAGCTTGCTGTGGATTATTCTATTTCTGACCTTCATGTTAAAGAGGCTGAAGCTGTAAATATGGTGAAGCATTGGATGTATATCCAGGAGTCCATTTATAAGAAAAAATCTAGGGTTGATTGGATTAAGCTGGGGGATTCCAGTTCTCCCTACTTCTTTTCTGTTATGAAGCACAGACAAGGTAGAAATGGAATTGATTCTATCTTCACTGAGGATGATGTCCTTTTGAAAGATCCTGTGCTTATTGAAAATGAGATTGTGGGATTTTACAAAGGGCTCCTTTGTTCTATTGCTAGTTCTCTTCCTACTGTTGATCTGGCCACTATTAGGAAAGGTTCTCAACTTAGTTTTGGTCCATTGACATTTTGACTGTTGTTGTTACTACTTTTGAGATTGATAATGCTCTAGCACAGATAGGAGATGATAAGGTGCCTGGTATTGATAGTTTCAATGTTGTTTTCTTCAAAAAGGCCTGGCCTATGATCAAAACTGATATTTATGCTGCTATCTTCTCTTTCTTTGAGACTGGTGTCATTGCTAAATAGTGGAATTGTACAACAATCACCTTAGTTCCTAAGGTTCAGCATCCTTCTTATGTCAAAGAGTTTAGGCCTATTGCTTGTTGTACCATGTTGTACAAGTTGATCTCTAAAGTTCTCACAAACAGGATCTCTAAAGTGGTGGGGACTGTTATTAATGATGCTCTAGCTGGGTTTATCCTGGGTAAGCACATTGGTGACAATATTCTTTTGGCTACTGAATTGATCAAAGGCTACTCTCATAAGTTTGTTTCTCCTAGGTGCATGATCAAGATTGACTTGGGAAAGGCCTATGACTCTGTTGAATGGCCCTTTTGCAGACTGTTTTTGAAGAGCTTTGTTTTCCTCATACTGTTGTGAAGTGGATTATGGCTTGTGTCTGTTCTGTTTCTTACTCTGTGATGGTTAATGGTTTTCCTGCTAAGCCTTTTCCTGCCAAAAAGGGTCTTAGACAAGGAGATCCTATGTCTCCTTTTCTGTTTGCTTTATGTATGGAATACCTATCTAGGTGCCTTAAGGAAATGACTGAGAATCCTAATTTCAATTTTCATCCTTGATGTGAGAAATTAGGTATTACCCACATGATGTTTGCAGATGTTTTTCTCCTCTTCTCTAGGGCTGATTCCATCTCTTTTCATCTTCTCTTGCAGGCTTTCAAGAAATTCTCTTGTGCTTCTGGTCTGATGGCTAATTTAAGTAAGAGTGAGGTTTATTTTGGAGGCATCTCTGATTTCGATAAAGATCAGCTGAAAACTGTTCTTGGTATGAGTAGAGGTAGCTTGCCTTTTAGATATCTTGGGGTGCCTTTATCTTGTAAAAAGCTTACTGTTGCTTAGTGTAGGCCTTTGGTTTAAAGGGTTACTACTAGGATTTGATACTGGACTTCTAGAAACCAATCTTATGCTGGTAGGTTACAACTTATCAAAAGTGTTCTTTTTGGTATTCTGGCTTATTGGGCTTAGATTTTCATCTTACCTAAGAAGATTCTTAGGGAAATTGAATCTAAGTTCAAGATTTTTCTTTGGACTGGGAAGAACACTTATGCAGAAAAGGCCCCTGTCTCCTGGCATCATATGACTCTTCCTAAGGTGTGTGGTGGCTGGAATATTACCTCTCTTGATGATTGGAATAAAGCTGCGATTTGTAAGATTCTTTGGGATCTTGCTCATAAAGCTGACAATATGTGGGTGAAATGGGTGCATACTGATGAGTGACATTTATGCCACTCTTTTATCCTTTTTCTCTAAGGATTTTCTCCTCATTTGCGCTTGTTTGGCCCTTTTTCTAAGCATTTTTACTTAGTTTTGCTTCCTCTTTCCTTTTCTCCGTTATCTTCCCTTTTCTTAGTCTTCTCGCTTTGTTTTTATTTTGATCTCCATGCTTTGGTTTTGTAGGTATTATGCGCCGAAAGAATGAGGATATCAAGAAGCCAAGTTATCTGTTGCGCGCGGGGTGCTGTGCGGCTTATGCGCGAGCGCACATGTGAGGCTGTGCGGGCGCGCAGCCCTGTCAGAACCCGCACAGCCAGACTGAAGAAACAGAGCAAAACCAGAGAGTTTGCGCGACCCTATGCGCGACCACTGCGCGGGCGCGCATACCTTTGCGCGGGCGCGCATGACTCATGTGCGGGCGCGCTCGTTTTCCCCGTACCCACAAAGTTGCGGCCGCACACTACGATGAGAGGGCGCACACACATTGTGTGCGGGCGCACAGGACTCATGTGCGGGCGCGCACGACTGGGTTTACGATTTATTTGCGCCTTGTTGTCCAAGTCTCTTTCTTTTGTGTGGAGCCACATATATATAGACGGGACTCTTTGTAAAACGGGGGATACTGAGTACTAATTCCAAAGAACACTAGACTAATCTAGAGAGAGAAAAGAGATTGTTATTCAAGCTTCCTTTGTATTCAACTTTGCTCAAGTTTTAATCTTCCATCAATCAAGCAAGCACCAAAGTTTTCATCTTTCTTCAATCCTTTCTTTAGTAATATCTTCTCCTTTCCTTTGGCATTATTTATGTTTTTTTTGTTACTTATTTTTGTCTATCTTATTAGTTCATCTTGTTGTTATTGATTTCATATATTTCAATCATGCCTTGCTTTGAGTTTTTTGTGTTTATTTCTAGTTTTGATATTATGTTTAATCTCCCTTCTCTAGGCTAAACTCTTAGCTAGGGGAAGGGGGTGGAAGATATGTATTGAACGATGGATGAATGATGATGGTTGGATCGAACTTATGCCATATATTGATGAAAGACATGATTTTTATTAGCTTGGGATTATTGTTGCACTCTATTTGATATTTTCTAGTTCAAATGCATGAAAGTGATTTGAATTAGATTAGGATCACCTCTATTTTAACGATTGCATGAGAATGAGTTATTAAAGTGGAGTTTTTATGGATTGTGCTTGTTTATTCCCTTGATTTGGTTATAACTAATAGGATGCATGAGAATGATCCTTATTAGGGGAGACCTCTTTCATTGATTTGCCTAGACTATTGCATGAGAATGAATTGTTTAGGTAGAACCTTGAGTTATGTGGCATATGTTTCATGACAATCACCGTTATTCTCCTCTTTCTAATCATATTGGACACCCCCGAATCCCTAGCGTAATTTTCTATTGATTTTATTCATCTTTATCTTTGCTTATTCGTAGTTTTAGTGCTTTTTATCCAATATATCAACAAAAACATTTCCCCTCTTGACTCTTGCATTAGTGATAATGATGTTGGACGAGTGAGCTTCCTTAGTGGTTCGACCCTTTACTTGCCACTAACTAGTTTAGTGTAAGTTTAGGCATTATAAATTGTTAATTTGATTAGGGTCAGTAGAACCAACGACCTATTAATCCCGATCAAATTTTGGCGCCGTTGCCGGGGAAGCGGCTTGTTTAGCTAATTTTATTGCTTTTGTTAGAGTCATTTTGCTTTCTTTTCTTTTTGTTTCTTTTGTTTTATCATCCTTGTCATTGCTAATTGTTTGCTTAGCTTTGGTGAATGCTTAGGAGGTCTCAAGGAGCACCCTCACATCAAATTGACCACGAAATCAACCGAACCTTGAGACAAGTCCGTAGGCTTTATCAGGACGAGGGAAGAGGCTTTGGTGATATAGTTGATAGTGAGAGTGATACTTACTCTTCAAGTTCACCACGCGAACCAATGGCGGGACAAGAGAATGATGTCTTGTTTCGTGAGTTCGGAAATCCGGAAGATTATGAACTCACGGGAGGGATTTTGCTACCCGTCACGGAAACCAAGTTCTCAATCCATCCACAATATACTCGAATGGTCCAATCGGAGCAATTTTCAGGAAGTGCAAGTGAGGACCCTATTGAGCATTTGGACCGATTCCTTGAATTGTGCGCAATGATGCAAACCAGTGAAGTGAGTCAAGACTACATTCGTATGCACCTTTTCCGGCAATCTCTCACCGGACGAGCAAAGAAATGGCTAAAGCAAGTAAAGCCTGATTCTCTCACAACATGGAGGGAAGTTGTAAAGGCGTTCTTGAAGCGCTTTATCTCCGAAGAGAAGACCGCCGAAATGAGAAGAAAAATTGCATCATTTGAGCAAGAGGCCGATGAAAGTCTTGGTGAAGCATGGGAGAGATTCAAAGAGTTGGTGCAAGCATGTCCCCACCATGAGTACAATCAAGGGTTGCTCATGCGGTTTTTCTACGACGGATTGGAGCCCATGTCAAGAGCCAATTTGGATGCGGGGGCGGGTGGCCAATTAATCAAGATCCCTCAAAATCAAGTTGAAGCCACAATAGAAGAGGTAGCAAAGAATTACTCTTGGGGGGGCCGAAGAAGAAACGCTCCAAAGAGAGGTGGTATTTATGAATTGGAGAAAGTAGATCAATTACAACATCAAATTGATCAACTAACAAAAGGGCTTTCCAAATTGAACACGAGTGTGAATGCAAGCTCAAGTGGTTGAGCAAGCTCTTCTCAAGTTAACTCTTTCTCTTGTCAAAATTGTGGAGGAACGAACCATGATACATCCTATTGTGGAGGTTTAAGCCCCGAGCATGTAGCGGCATACAACACTAGGCAAGAGGGATTTAGAGGAAGCGGCGGTGGAGTAGCTTGGAGACAACCACCACCCGGGTCTGTACCTCAACCTCAACAATGGAACCAACAAGCTCAACCTTCCTATAACTCCAACCCTCAATATCAAAATCCACCTCCATCTCAACCCCAAAACCCAAGAGGAAGCTATCCAAGGAACAACCAATACAACAATCAAACTCAAGCACCTCAAAGAAACCATCAAGAACAAGCACCTCAAGCGGAGCTAACTCAAACTCAACTCCTCCAAGCCATGCATGCGCAAATGCAATCTTTTGGGCAACAAATGCAAGAGATAAGAGCCCACAACAAGATGGTTGATTCACAACTAGCTCAATTGGCCGAGAGAACTCCTTTCAATTCACCATCCACTCTACCCGGACAACCACAACCTAACCCATCTCACAATCCAAAACCCGATACATGCAAGGCGATCACATTGAGGTCGGGGACTTCCTATGAAGGACCAAATGAAGGGGATAGTGAAGGAAAGAAGAGAGGAGAGGAGAGTGTGAATGAAAACAAAGGTGATGAGATAGAAGGAGGTTCGGAGAAGAAGAAGATAGACAATGAGAAGACAACTTCAATTCCTAGTGAGGCTAGGAATCTTGATGGACCGGTTCCTTTTCCCGGTCGACTTGCGGAGAGGAAGTTGAATGACAAATTCACAAAATTTCTTAGTGTCATGAAGAATTTGCATATCAACCTCCCTTTTCTTGAAGTTGTGACACAAATGCCATCTTATTCTAAGTTCCTCAAGGATATTCTTACCAACAAGAGGAAGCTCAATGATGAGCTTATCACCCTTCCACATCAAGTGAGCGCTCTTGTCCAACATAAGATGCCCAAGAAGGAGAAAGACCCGGGAAGTTTCACTTTGCCGGTGAAAATTGGGAATATGGAAGCTAGGGGCGCTTTAGCCGATCTTGGAGCAAGTGTTAGTCTAATCCCTCTATCCATTGCTCAAAAACTCAATATTGAGATGATCCCTACAAGGAAGACAATTCAATTGGCCGATCGATCGGTGAAACTGCCTTGTGGAGAGCTTGAGGATGTTCCAATTCAAGTGGGACACATCTACGTGCCTTGCGACTTTGTAGTGATGGATATGGAGGAAGATGTGAACACTCCTTTGATTTTGGGACGTGAAGCTCTTAAAACTTTGGGGGCGGTCATCAATTGCAAGAACAACACCATCACTTGTGAAGTGGCCGATGAAAAAATTGTCTTTGAATTTTCGAAATTGCTCAAGACCCCCATGGTTGAAAAATGCTATAGAGTTGATGTTGTGAATGAGGAGCTAGATCGCTTGGGGAGGGTCGTGATGGGGCCTCAAGATCCAATGATTGAAGCCCTTACATGCGAAGAAGAGTTCCACTCTCAAGAGGCTAAAGAATTTGTCATGGCAATAGAAGAATCCTCAAGGGAGGAAGTTGAACAACAAGTTGAGGTCGAGATTGAGTCCAAGGAGGAGAAATTGGAGGAGAGTTCTAAGCCTCCTCCCAAGGTAGAACTCAAACCCATTCCCCCTTCTTTGAAATATGCTTTTCTCGATAAGGAGGGAAAATACCCTATTATTGTCAATGCTACCCTAGATGGTCTTAATTTGGAAAAACTTCTTGATGTTTTAAGGAAATATAGGGATGTGATAGGGTATAGCATTGATGATATTAAAGGTATTAGCCCTTCTTTATGCATGCATCGTATTCATCTTGAGGATGATCATTCCACCTCCATTGAACCTCAAAGAAGGTTGAACCCCCACCTTCAAGAGGTTGTGAAGAAAGAAATCTTGAAACTACGTGAAGCGGGAATCATCTATGCTATCTCAGATAGCAAATGGGTTAGCCCGGTTCATGTGGTTCCAAAGAAGGGTGGAATGACCATAATCAAGGATGAAAAGGGAGAGGAAATCTCCACCCGGACGGTGACCGGGTGGAGAATGTGCATTGATTATAGGAGATTGAACAAAAACACCAAGAAAGATCATTTTCCTCTCCCTTTCATGGACCAAATGCTTGAAAGGCTTTCTAACCATGCTTTCTTTTGTTTCTTGGATGGGTATTCCGGATTTTTCCAAATCCCTATCCATCCAAGTGACCAAGAGAAAACTACTTTCACATGTCCATATGGGACATTTGCATACCGAAGAATGCCATTCGGATTATGCAATGCTCCCTCTACTTTTCAAAGATGCATGACTTCCATTTTCTCTGAGATGCTTGAAAAAGAAATTGAGGTTTTCATGGATGATTTTAGTGTTGGTGGCTCGTCTTTTGACACTTGTCTTTTTAACCTTGAAAAAGTTTTGAAAAGGTGTCAAGAGACGAGTTTGGTTTTAAATTGGGAAAAGTGTCATTTTATGGTTGAGGAGGGCATTGTCCTCGGCCATAAGGTTTCAAAAAATGGCATTGAAGTAGATCCGGCCAAGGTTTCGGTGATTGAGAAATTGCCCCCTCCTACTTCCATCACGGGGGTACGGGCTTTTCTTGGGCATGCCGGTTTTTACCGGAGGTTTATCAAAGATTTTTCTTCAATCGCCAAACCCTTGACCGAACTACTCAAAAAAGAGGTTGTTTTTTACTTTAATGAGGCTTGCCTTGAGGCGTTTCGTAAGCTCAAGGAAGCTCTCATTTCCTCTCCCGTTGTGCAAGCTCCGGATTGGAGCTTGCCTTTTGAGCTAATGTGCGATGCTAGTGATTTTGCAGTAGGTGCCGTTCTTGGTCAAAAGAAACAAGGAAAATCATGTGTCATCTACTACGCAAGTCGGACTCTAGATGAGGCTCAAAGGAATTACACAACAACGGAGAAAGAGATGTTGGCGGTAGTGTTTGCATTCGATAAGTTTCGGTCCTATCTAATATGCTCAAAAGTTATTGTGTACACGGATCACATCGCGGTGCGGTATCTCATGACCAAAAAAGAAGCAAAGCCTCGCTTGATCCGTTGGGTTCTCTCTCTCCAAGACTTTCACATGGAAATGAGGGACAAGAAGGGAGCGGAGAACTATGTAGCGGATCATTTGTCTAGGCTACCATTTGAGAACAAGGAGGATGTACCGATTAATGATGAGATAGGATTCGAGGCTCTCATGGCTTTGGTGTCAACTTCTACTCCTTGGTACGCGGATTTAGCCAACTATCTTGCGTGTGGAGTCGTTCCCCCGGAGTACTCTTCTCAACAAAAGAAGAAGTTTTTCAAGGAGGTGAGAAGATACTTTTGGAATGACCCATACCTATTCAAGCAATGTGGAGATGGCCTTTATCGGAAGTGCGTTCCAGATCATGAAATTCAAGGTGTTCTTGAGCATTGCCACTCACTACCATGTGGAGGACATAGTGGTGTTGACAAAACAGTGGCAAAAATCTCTCAATCCTTATTATGGTGGCCGACAATGCATAGAGATGCCCACCAATTCGTTGCGCAATGTGATAGATGTCAAAGGAGCGGAAGCATTACTAAGAGAGACGAAATGCCCCAACAAAACATTCTAGAAGTGGAACCTTTTGATGTTTGGGGGGTAGACTTCATGGGACCTTTTGTTTCCTCTTGTGGGAATCTATATATCTTGGTAGCGGTCGATTATATGACAAAATGGATTGAAGCCATACCCTCACCTACCAATGATCACAAGGTTGTGCTTAAGCTCCTAAAGAAGATCATCTTTCCTAGGTTTGGAGTTCCGAGGGTGTTAATTAGTGATGGAGGTTCCCATTTTGCCAAAAAACAATTTGAAGCTCTTCTCAAGAGATATGGCGTTCATCACAAGGTTGGACTACCTTACCACCCTCAAACTCAAGGACAAGTGGAGGTCTCGAATCGTGAAATCAAAAATCTTCTTGAAAGGATGGTGAACAAATCAAGGAAAGATTGGTCTCTCAAACTTGATGACACGCTATGGGCTCTAAGGACGGCATACAAGACTCCAATTGGCACGACCCCCTATAGGTTGGTCTATGGAAAGGCTTGTCACTTGCCGGTTGAGTTGGAGTACAAGGCGTGGTGGGCCATCAAAGAGCTCAATATGGATTTGTCTTTGGCCGGTGAGAAGAGATTGCTTAAGCTCAATGAACTTGAAGAGCTTAGAGATGATGCTTATGAGAGCTCAAGGTTATATAAGGAGAAGACCAAAAAGTGGCATGACCAACATATTAGAAACAAGAACTTTAAAGTTGGAGACAAAGTTTTGCTTTTCAACTCAAGGCTTCGTTTGTTTCCGGGCAAACTCAAATCAAAGTGGTCGGGTCCTTTTGTTATTTCAAAGATTACTCCTTATGGCTCCTTTGAGTTAGATTCGGATGGTAACAAGTTTATGGTTAATGGTCATCGTCTAAAGCATTACTTTTACAAGGAAGAAGTTGGTATCATCGAATGTATAATGCTTGATCCTTTGGATCCCAAGCCTCCCACTTGAAGGATTTTTCTCATGGTCAAGCTAGTGACCTCATAAAGAAGCGCTTCTCGGGAGGCAACCCGAGTTTCTAACTCTTTTCATTTTGTCCTTTTTGAACTTGATTCTGAATTTGATCACCCTTATTTTTTTTGGTTGCAAGGTGTTTGGATGATTAAGGAGCAAGGATTCTCTATCTCGAAAATGTGAGGAAAAATCAAAAATGCCCTGTGCGGCCTGTGCGCGCTATCTGTGCGGGCGCGCAGTGAGACCTGTGCGGGCGCACGGACACTGTCAGAACCCGCACAGATTTTATACCAAATTGTAGCTGGAGGCAGAAGGTTTGCGCGACCTGCTGTGCGCCGTATGTGCGGGCGCGCGTATATCTGTGCGGGCGCGCAGAACTGTCAGAACCCGCACAGAATTTACCAAAAGTTGATGCTCGAGGCAGAGAGTTTGCGCGACCTGTTGCGCGACCTCTGTGCGGGCGCACAAATCAACTGTGCGGGCGCGCAGAATTCTTGTGCGGGCGCACAGAACAGGTAAATCGGGTTTTTAGCCCCTTCTCCTCGATTTCTTTCTCATATTTTCGACACCCTATTTTCATACTCCCTTCTCTCTCCTCACATACCCAAATCCTAACCTTCAAATTGCACCCATTATTCACTACTTCCATTGATTTTCTCTCAAATCCATCAAAATTTTTCACTCCACTCACAAATTCACCCACTTTCTCTCTCCAAAATACCCAAAACATCCCCCATTTTCATGGTTTGCAAGGTTCATTGAAGTGGGTGTTCTTGGAGCCTATTTGTGGTGTTCAAGCTTCTACATGGTGGTATAACTCTAAATTTTGCTATTTTATTACTTAGTTTCAATTATTTATGCAAAATTTTTAGTTATTAAACATGAATTAGCTTGAGTGAATTGCATGTGGTTTTGGTTTTCTTTGTGAGGGATTTGTAGGTTATTAGCGTGAAATTTGATGATTGTGGGGACATTGTTGTTCATGCTATTGTTTTTGAAGCCAATTTCATGGAACTAAGTTGAGAAATTTGATTTTTGAATTGTTGAAAATGCAACTAATTTCATGTGAATTGCTTGATATCATAATGTGTTTTGATTGACTGCTTTGTTGTTGATTTTTGTTGTCTTGGGCGTCATATTTATTTGGTTAGTTGTTAGCACTAACCCTTTTTGCAGATTGTTGAGACTTGAGTTGTTGTTGTTGTTTTCCAATTGTTGGGCAAGTTCGAAGTTAGTTCTCCTTTTGGTTGGGTCTTTTGTGTTTGTTGAGCATAATGAGCAAAAGAAGGAGCAGGAAGGAACCCAGGTTATCGGTTGAAGAACCAAGTGCCCAACACACTCAAGCGCAAGGACCTAATGTTCCCCCTAGATTGAGATTTTCGAACAAGGTCCATGCTACGTTCTTCAACGACCTTCATGGCCGAAAGTTAAATCCCTCCCGACACTATGATCAACGCTCCATGAGAGCTTTAGGGATTGACGACGATATAAGGTCGCTCTTGGATAACTTGGGGATGGGCGAGTTCATAAAACATCAATACCGAACCTACAAGGAGCCAACTTTCGAATTCTTGGCATCTTTTGAAAAAGAGCCTCTTGGGAACGACTTCCAGATTTCCTTTCAATTGTTCAACAACCGGCACTCTATGACTCTGAGTGATCTTAATGTTTTGTTGGATCTGAACCCCGAGGCGGACCTCCTTGCCCCTTCGTTGAGCTTGTTCCCTGAGTATGATGCATTTAGATGGTGGCGTACGATTACCGACTATGATGAATTCAACACCCGGTATTCGGTGGCCAGCCATATAATCCACCCTGTGCTCCGTATTCTACACCGTATTCTGGGGTTTGCGGTGTTTAGCAAGCAGGATTTGAGCAAGCTCTCTCATGAGGAGCTATTTACTTTGTGGGTAGCCACTAGGGAGGAATTTAAAGGGCGGCTCAATATGGGGTATTGGTTCGTCTTATGCTGCGAGACAATCAAATCGGGCCACAAGACAGGGGAAATTGCCCTCGGTGGAATGATTACCAGGATTGCGAAGAAGCTCAACTATGAACGCTTCTTCCCCTCGTGCACTCAAGTGGGGGCCGACAAAGATCTATTCATCGACATTCAGCAGATGAGAAGGTCGGGGTTCCTCCAAGGAACTTCAGATGCCAACAATTTTCATGACTGGATAGTTGACAGAGAGCACCATTGTATCTTGCCATACCCCAGCCGTACATCCCTGGAGCGGAATGCAAGGAATGTATGGAAGATTCCGAGAGATAATGGTGTGCTACCCTCCGCTCTGGGTGGTTTAAGAAATATGGAAGTCGAACAACAACAACAGCAACAACAACAACAACAGCAACAACAACAGCAGCAACAACAACAACAGCAACAACAACAGCAACAACAACAGCAACAACAGCAGCAACAACATCATCAACATCATCAAGGCATGAGTAGCCTTGAGCAGCAAATGATGAGCATGCAACTTGGCATGCAAAGCCTATTGGAGAACCAGCAGGGTATATTTCTGCAAACCCAAGCTCTTTATGGTGCGGCCGTAGATAGGGGTGAGGTAACCCCCCCGGTAAACTACCCCTATTGGCCACCCCAGCAAGGGCCGGTCCCTGGGTGGCAGGGATCACGACCTACTTGGCCCTATTGGCAAGGGCCCTCCTCCCATGATGTTCCCCGGGTAGACTACCCGACGGAAACCGGGTACGATTATCGTGCCCCCGGGGGGAGCGATTTTCGGGGTGACCCTAACTATCCATATGTCGATCCTACCCACCCTTCCCCTCTTCAGCTTCCCGCCCCTTTTGACCCGTTGCCTCAATGGCAACAAGACCTCTTCCGAGGTCACTATGGTTGGCCTCCGGGTTACTCCGGTGGTTGGGACCCCCACGGCATCCCTCCGGACGGTTTCTCTTATGACACCGAGGATGATGGAGATGGTGACGAAGCCGGCCCTAGTGGCCACTAGCCCCCTTGTACATTATCTCTCCCCTTGGTCCCCTCCCAATGTTCTTAGTTTGGCGCACCGCGGACGGTGCATTGTTTTAGTGTGGGGGGGGTGTGTAAGAGACAAAGGGATGTTCCTTTTTTTGATAGTATGGGGGAAAGCTTGTCTTCATGATAGTGTGGGGGGGATTTCATTGTAGGTGGTAGAGCTCTCATGGTTCGGTTGGCTTTATCATGTCTTGATGTTGATTTATCTGCTTTATTGTGATGATTATGTCCCTGGGTGATATTGATAAGTGTTTGCTAATGAATTTGCAAGTGTTTGTGTAGGTGATGATGCTCCCATGAAGAAAAATCCAAACTCCTGATAGTCCAAACTTCCCTTAATCCAATTTTTCCTTTTTTTTAGTTTATTTTATTTTATTTCTATTTCTTCATTTTGTTTAAATTCTTAGTTTCTTTCTTTGATTTTTAACTTTTTATTTTATTTTTGTTTCTTCTCAGTAGTTCCTTTCATTTTGGCTTACTTTTGAAGCTTGGAAATAGAGATAAGGCAAGTCAAAGGGCAATTTGAGCCCCCTCGGTGAGATTGCATAATTTATCTTGTCTTCATTTCAAGCGGCATTTGGTGAGACCTTTCCTCTCTTTTATTTTCTTTTTCCTTGGGTGTTTAGCTTAGGATTAGCTTAGGAAGAAGTTGAATGGTTCGAGGATGTTTGCTTTTGGTTCTATGGAACCTGGGATCGTTGATGTTGTTATCGAACGATCGCTTGTATGACGATTGGGATTTAATTGATTTATATGCCTCGTATGTGAACCTTTTTTATTTCTTCCTCTTTCTTTTGTTTTGTTTTTCCCTTTTTGTGTTACAAGCATAATTATGACAATTTGAAATGGTTTTTGATGTGTAATTTGCTCACTCTTTTGGACTGGTTTGCTTCGATGTGTCTTTGAATGCTTATCTTCCTAATTGATGAGGGTTTGCACGGTTTGAGAATGCTTTGGGTTGAGTTAGACACATTGTAAGCTAAGGTAGCCCGGTTTTGAACTTTTGAGGACGTTTGAACCCTTAGCTCACGGGAAGGTGGTAAGATGGTGTTGCTCTCTATGGTGGACAGGATTCCCTTGGGTAGTATTTGCTATATTTCTTACCCCGTGTGAGCGTCATTTGTTCTAGCCTTCATCATTCTTGTGAGCGGCACTTAGGATCCTTAACTATGCATGTCTTTATCTTTGTGTTGGCGTCTAGCCCCCAAGATCGTGACCGTATAACTCTAGAGGAAGAAGAGGGGATTTCTTCTCATTTTTCTTTGTTTTTCTTGTGTTTTGTTACAAATTTGATTTTTCATTTTTACATTCACCCTCTTGCTAACCAATTTGAGCCTTATTTACCTTTTTTTTACTTAGCCATATTACAAACCTATTGGCCTATGTCCTACCAACCCTTGTAGTTAGTGAAGCATTGGCTTGCGAGGTTTGAGGTTGATAATGTTGAAATTGAGCAAGAAAGTTGTGTAATTTGACTCAATTAAGGTTTTGAAAGGCTATTCATGAAAAGAGTACAAAAAAAAGGGCTTGGCAAGAAAGTTGAAAGGACTTGAAAAAAAAAAAAAAAAAAAAAAAAAAAAAAAATGAAAAAGATTGATGTAATGTGGTGGGTTTGTTTTGAAAGGTTGTGAGTTTGAAGAATGAGTTCAATTCTTATAATGTTCTTGAGAGATGGCCACTCTTACGCTTCACTTAGGAATTGCCACCAAGGTTTTCAAATTGTTTCCCAACCGTAAGCCCTAGCCATGACATTACAACCCTACTTAAGACCCTTGGATTCTAGAGGGGCATGGTCAAAGAACGGTGGAGGGAGATAGATTTCAACCCTATAGAGAGTATGCATAGTTGAGATGTCGGGATGACCTTATGACTCCACATAAAATTTTCTTTTTCCGGTTCCCTCGAGGAACCATGAGGAGCTAGCTAGGGGATGAATTGAAGCTAGTGGAGAGAACGCGGACCGTCTTGGTTGGGGCTAGGGCGGAGAATGAAATCATTAGTTCTCTACGCTTAGCTTAGGTTTGTCTTTTTCAACCTTGAGCATCTTGGAACGTGTTTTCCCTCCTTGAATTGAGAAAGATAAGTATTCTTTGGTGCATTTATTTGCAAATGAGTCCAAATTGAGCATCTCGTTACCTTGAAGTTTGATTGGTTTTGCGAAAACTTTGTCATGTTATGTTTGTTGTGTTTGTCTTTTCGTTCCGGTTTCCCTTGCTTGAGGACAAGCAAGAGGCAAGTGTGGGGGATTTTGATGAGTGGCATTTATGCCACTCTTTTATCCTTTTTCTCTAAGGATTTTCTCCTCATTTGCGCTTGTTTGGCCCTTTTTCTAAGCATTTTTACTTAGTTTTGCTTCCTCTTTCCTTTTCTCCCTTATCTTCCCTTTTCTTAGTCTTCTCGCTTTGTTTTTATTTTGATCTCCATGCTTTGGTTTTGTAGGTATTATGCGCCGAAAGAATGAGGATATCAAGAAGCCAAGTTATCTGTTGCGCGCGGGGTGCTGTGCGGCTTATGCGCGAGCGCACATGTGAGGCTGTGCGGGCGCGCAGCCCTGTCAGAACCCGCACAGCCAGACTGAAGAAACAGAGCAAAACCAGAGAGTTTGCGCGACCCTATGCGCGACCACTGCGCGGGCGCGCATACCTTTGCGCGGGCGCGCATGACTCATGTGCGGGCGCGCTCGTTTTCCCCGTACCCACAAAGTTGCGGCCGCACACTACGATGAGAGGGCGCACACACATTGTGTGCGGGCGCACAGGACTCATGTGCGGGCGCGCACGACTGGGTTTACGATTTATTTGCGCCTTGTTGTCCAAGTCTCTTTCTTTTGTGTGGAGCCACATATATATAGACGGGACTCTTTGTAAAACGGGGGATACTGAGTACTAATTCCAAAGAACACTAGACTAATCTAGAGAGAGAAAAGAGATTGTTATTCAAGCTTCCTTTGTATTCAACTTTGCTCAAGTTTTAATCTTCCATCAATCAAGCAAGCACCAAAGTTTTCATCTTTCTTCAATCCTTTCTTTAGTAATATCTTCTCCTTTCCTTTGGCATTATTTATGTTTTTTTTGTTACTTATTTTTGTCTATCTTATTAGTTCATCTTGTTGTTATTGATTTCATATATTTCAATCATGCCTTGCTTTGAGTTTTTTGTGTTTATTTCTAGTTTTGATATTATGTTTAATCTCCCTTCTCTAGGCTAAACTCTTAGCTAGGGGAAGGGGGTGGAAGATATGTATTGAACGATGGATGAATGATGATGGTTGGATCGAACTTATGCCATATATTGATGAAAGACATGATTTTTATTAGCTTGGGATTATTGTTGCACTCTATTTGATATTTTCTAGTTCAAATGCATGAAAGTGATTTGAATTAGATTAGGATCACCTCTATTTTAACGATTGCATGAGAATGAGTTATTAAAGTGGAGTTTTTATGGATTGTGCTTGTTTATTCCCTTGATTTGGTTATAACTAATAGGATGCATGAGAATGATCCTTATTAGGGGAGACCTCTTTCATTGATTTGCCTAGACTATTGCATGAGAATGAATTGTTTAGGTAGAACCTTGAGTTATGTGGCATATGTTTCATGACAATCACCGTTATTCTCCTCTTTCTAATCATATTGGACACCCCCGAATCCCTAGCGTAATTTTCTATTGATTTTATTCATCTTTATCTTTGCTTATTCGTAGTTTTAGTGCTTTTTATCCAATATATCAACAAAAACATTTCCCCTCTTGACTCTTGCATTAGTGATAATGATGTTGGACGAGTGAGCTTCCTTAGTGGTTCGACCCTTTACTTGCCACTAACTAGTTTAGTGTAAGTTTAGGCATTATAAATTGTTAATTTGATTAGGGTTAGTAGAACCAACGACCTATTAATCCCGATCACATACCTATTATTTCAGCAATAGAAATATTTGGACTGCTACTATTCCCAAGAAATGCTCTTGGGTGTTGAAGAAAATCTTGACTTGCAGAGATATTATTGATGATATTGGTGGCTGGTCATCTATTATGAAAAATGGGAAAATGAGTATTGCTAAACTTTATGCCCGGATTCGACCTCAGGCTTCTAAAGTAGGGTGGAAAAGAATTGTTTGCAATAACCAAGCTGCTCCTAAGAGTATTTTCATTACTTGGTTATCCTTGCTTGATAAACTTGCTACTAAGGACAAAATTGTTAAGTGGAATGCAAGTTGTGATCCTATTTGCTTTTTCTGCTAGAACTCTTGTGAAACTGTTCCTCACTTGTTCTTTTGTTGTCCTTACTCTAAGAATATTTGGGAACAGATTTTGAAGCTTCTTGATGTGAAAAAATCAGTTCAACCTTTTCAGATTGAACAACAATGGATAGTTAAGAATTGCAGGAAGTCTAGCAGCAAGGGAAGAGTATACTCAATGTGTTTTGCTGAGGCTATTTACAGTATTTGGCTGCAAAGGAATAGTTTGATGTTTACTGGTGACTATGAACCTGTAGAAACAGTTTTTAAGGACATTATTTTTCATGTTGCTGTTAGGTGCAATGGAGCAGACAAGAAGCTGCTACTGCTTCACTAATTTTCTGGTTTGTAGCAGTCTGATTTCTGATCTGCTAGGTCGCTGATGCTGTTCTGGTTTTCTGATGTCTGCAGCAGCTTGGTTCTGCTGTTTTCGTTTACTGCAGCTTGGTTTTTTTTTTTGGGTGGCAGCTGGTTTTCAGGTCAGGTTGCTGCTGTTGCTCCCCTAGTTTGGCTCTGTGTCTGATTTTCTGTCTACAGTCTACAGCAGCTTGGTTTCCTTGTTGGTAGCTGGTGGTTTTGTTCTCTTCTTTGGCAGCTGTTTTTGTTTTTTTGGTGCTGATCTTGTTTTAGTTTGCAGCTTATAGTTTCTTTTCAGCTTTTTATTTTGTTTTGCTTGATGTCTTAGTTGTTCTTTTCTGGTCCTGGCTCTCAGAACCCTTCCTAGAAGGTGTCTTTGAGTCTAAGTCCAGTAGGTGTCCTTTGGTCTCTCAAGCACCCTTCCTAGAAGGTCGTTTGGGCAGATTATTGGACTTTTGGTGTTGTGTGGCCTGTTTGGTCTGTGGTGTTTGGTGTTTGTTACAGCTTAGCTTTTTGTAAGTTTGTAACGCTCTCTATTTTTGGTAATAAAATCTTATATTTACCAAAAAAAAAATGCGACAAGTGTCAAAAATTATGCAAGCTAATCCATCGTCCGGCCACCAACCCGACGGCAATCCGCAATCCAGTATCGTTTGCTAAATGTAGCATGGACATCCTGGGCCCATATACGGCTGCTCCAGGCGACAAGCGTTACATCCTAGTGGCTACAGACTACATTACCAAATGGGTAGAGGCAGAGGCGGTAAAAAATATTAAGACAAAGGACGTTATTTCCTTCATCTGAAGAATATAATCACCCTTTGCTTTAGCTGCTGTGTCTCTGTTGCTGCTGCATGTTGTTGCTGTCTGTTCTGTGCAGTTGCTGGTGCTGTTTTCTGCAGGTCTGCTCTGTTCTGGCTTTGTTGTTGTGCTGCTATTTTGTTCTGTGTGCTGTTTCTGTATGCTGCTGCAGTGCTGTGCTGGTTGTGTTGCTATTGCAGTTGTTTGCAGTTGCTGTTCTTGTTTCTGCTAGGCTGTTGTTTGGTTTGGTTGCTGCTGTTAGGCAGGTGGTGTAGTTTTTGGTTCTGTTCTTGTTGCTGTTTGCTTGCTCTTGGTGGCAGCTGGTCTGGTGCTTGCTAGGTGCTGCTGTTCTGGGTTTGGCAGAGGTTTCAAGCTTGTAGTTTGCTTGTAGATGCCTTATCTTTAATAGAAATCCTTTGTTTATTTAGGCTTTTGTTGTTTTGGTGGTTTTTAAGTTGTTTGCCTTGTAGTTTGTTGCTTGTGTTGTTGTCTGGTCCTGGTTTCTAAAACCCTTCCTAGAAGCTGGCTGGAAATCTGAGTCCAGTTTGTTCTAGACCCTCCCTAGAACCCTTCCTAGAAGGTGGCTAGGTAGGATCTAGAACTGGTTTTGGGGGGTTGGCCTGTTATACAGGTCTAGTGGTGTTTTGGTGGTAGTTATAACTTAGCTCTTGTAAGTTGTAACTTTCTCTCTTTGGTAATAAAATCTTATTTACCAAAAAAAAAAAAAAAAGAATATAATCACCCGTTTTGGGGTGCCTATATCTATGGTTTTGATAATGGTCCTCAGTTTGAGACCCCTCAACTAAAGACTTTGTTGGGAGATCAGGGGATCTTCAATTATTTCGCATCAGTCGGCCGACCCCAAGAAAACGACCAGGTTGAAGCCTTTAATAAGTTAATCTCAGACGGCATAAAAAAGAAAATGGAAAGAGCTGGCGGCCTTTAAGCGGATAAATTACCACACATCTTATGGGCCATTAGAACAACAGCAAAAGGGGCAACAAGAGAAAACCCATTTCTAATTGTGTATGGGGCAGAAGCAGCCTTGCCCATTGAACACTATGAGCCGACTCTTCGGATTATGCTATATGATGAAGAGGCAAACTGGGAGGCTATGCGCCTGGCATTGGACTCACTCCCAGAGCGCAAGGGCAATGCCACCTTGCACCATGAGATCTATCGCTTGAGAATGACTCAAGACTACAACAAAAGAGTACACAAGCGCCCTTTAAAAGTTGGAGACTTTGCATTACGGAAAATGGAGGCAGTCGGTAGGGCGAATGAGCAAGGGAAGCTAACCTCAAATTGGGAAGGCCCCTACAAAATCAATGAAAAAGTAAGAGGCGGCACCTACCGCGTGGAAACATCAGACGACAGGAAGCTACCCAGAACTCGGAATGTTGATAACTTAAAGAAGTACTACTTCTGAAATTTTGTAAATTTTTTGACATGTTAATGAAATTTTGCCTTCATTTCCATACTTGTCTTTTTTTTTTTCGTGTATCGACTGCACAATGTGGCGACGGATCCTACTCACCTTTTATTGCTCAAACTAAACAATGTGTAGACGGACCAATTAATAACGCATGACGAAGCTTGAACATCGCCTGCATAATGTGCAGACGGACAACGTCGAGATTTTATGAGCTACCGCCTACACATTGTGCAGACGACCTTGTATGCTTTGTAACTTGTTAATATTATAAAGGGATCGTCTGCCCCAACAGCAGACGCCCAAGATCTTTAATAGGGGACCCGACTGCACCTAAGCAGTCGCCCTAAAACTTATTAAATCTTTAAGCTAAGACAATAACATAGCAGCTATTTATTCTATATTCAATTTTTAAGCTAAGTCAATAATTTAGTGGTTATTTATTTGTTAAAAGAGGCCAATGGCCGGATGAACATTATTTAAACTACCGTTTGCTCCAACATGAATATGACTGCCTGCTCCATCATGAGTATGACTGTCTGCTCCAACATGAGTCATACAACCGACGACGTCCATCCGGGCGAATTCGTCGATGAGAAGCATCTCCTATTTGGGTGGCACATTGCTTTACGGATACAACAAGCCGCCCTACCGAATGCGCTAAGGCAGCGCTCGCAATCGTTTGATTTAATCTAACTTGAAATCTAAAAAGCGTTAAATTTTTCGTCTGTTCTAGCGCAGGCGGAAAACGGCTAGTGTTTTATGTTAAAGGCTACCTTACCGCCCATTCTTGCTCTGGGGCAACGCAGGAGGACAATTCTTTTTTCAACAAACAAGCCAAGTAAAAAAACTTATCGGCTTAACTATCTCTCATGAGGTCTTTGGCCGGATGCATTGAGCTACTAAAAATCACCTGTTCAATATGGTCGTCTGTTGCTTGGTTTGGGGAATTAACATAGTGATTGATCGACTTAGAAACCATGCATACCCTTTAAAGTATCAATAATATCTAAGTTAATCAATCCATTTTATCGAAACCAACCGACATCTGTCCAGGGGCAAGGACATTCGCATGGTATAAAGGTGAAAAATACTTATCCAAAAATAAATATATGTAAAAAAATTGAAAGCTTTAAAATTTTAAAGCACAAGCATAAAGATGAATAAAACTGGTTTAATAACCAGATGCTTCATAAAAAACAAACAGCCGTCAAAATTGACAAATGTAGAAGTTAGCTGGCAAAGCTAGAGATTGTTGAATTACCTGACCCCTTGGTCGGTAAAGATACACATATACTCGGTACACAAGTCGGAAAATCAAATATTAGGCCATTCGGCTGCAGAAAAAGATGACTTAAAGCTTAAAGATTAGGGGAGTTTCTCAGCGTTGGTATTCGCCTTGTCTTCTGGCGCCTGCTTCTTTGTCTATTCATCTTCCCCCTGATCATCCTCCTCGTCCTCAAAAGACGATTCATCTGACGAGTTGGACCCCTCCTTGGCTTCTTTGGCAGCCGCCTGCGCAGCTTCCTTAATGAGTCGAGCATTGAACTCGTCATTTACCTTATCAAACTAAACTTTCCAAGTTTGATAGTCGGCTGACGGCTGCACAGCTGCCCAGGCCGCACGCATGATAGATGCGTTATCATCCATCATTTGTTTGACTAGGGCCTATTTTTCCTCCTCCATCAGAGATCTATACTTGGTCATGAGTTGGGTTTCTTGGTTCTGCAGCCGCCCTCTAAGTCTCTTAACCGTCTCTCCAACGTTATCTGCCTTTGTTTGCGCCTCCTAGAGGGGCTCCAGCTTCTCCTTGAGGTCCTTGACCTCATCTTGGAGTTCCTTGATCCGCTACCTCGCTGCGTCCAAGTTCTGTTGGACCTACAGATTTGCCGATGCCTAGAAATACAACATATCAAGTGTTAAAATCTCATTTTTAGCATTCTCAAACTGAGCTTTGTCCAAGGAAGAGGCGGCCCGAGCATTCGCTGCCTTTGCCTCTCTAGTCTTGTCATTGAGTAGCTTTTTAAGACCACTCACGCGTATCATAGCCTACAGTCGGCCAAAATTAAAGAACACACAAGAAACAATTCGGTAAAAATATCAATCAAGTCAAAAGATAAAGTCTTACCTCGCAGAAAAGCGCTAGTATGGCGTCAAGGTCAAGGGTGCCGACTCCTTTAACAACCGCCTTGTCATCAGGATCAAGCCTCATAAGCATTTGCTTCGCCATCTGAAGGATAGTCGGCCACGCTGAAGCATGTGTCAATACAAGCACAATAAACTAAGAAATTTGAAAATACAGTTGCATTTCTAAACATTGAAGAGTATGGCCGGACGGCCAGATGTGTTACCTTCCTCTCCCCCTGCGGCTTCGCTGCTGCATGCTGAGCCGACAGCAGTAATGAGTGGCTGCTTTCCACTCTTCAACACTCTTGGTTGAGCGTCCGGCTTGGATGGAGTGTTGGTGGGGGAAGAGGCACCCGTTCCCTTTTTCGGCTTGTTAGCGATGTGATTCCTGCGGCTTTGAGAAACATCGCCAACCGACTACTTACGCAGCTTGGGATCTGGCTGTGGGGTGGGGGCAGGCTTCGATAAGCCACCCTACAAAAAGAGTTTGCATGTAAGACCTTGTGAAAAATTTCATTAAGTTGAAATTTATTAAAAAAATTTTAAGTCAAACAAATCGTTACCTAAGGAGTGTCGCCTCGCTGCTGCTCTTCTGATTGTTTGAGGTTCAAACAGTAGAAGGCAGTAGAGACAGCCGACTTCTTGTGACAAGGAAGCCTCGCTATTGCTATGTTTTCATAAAATAGCAATAAGAGTTAGAAACTTAGAGAAATAAAATCAATATGGGTAGCAAAGCAAACAAATTCAAGTGGCCAGCTACCTCTCGGCTTTTTAGTACTAAGGCCACAGGCGGCCAAATACGTCCCGTCCAAGAGCCCCTCGAATCGGGAAATGTAACTTTAGGGGGTTACCTCTTTGACCCCCGTCTCTTTGTTTGTTCGGAAGGCCAAAGTCATAAGGCCCCGATAAAAAATCTCCTCCTACGCCCGCCTGGGTACAAGCGGCAGGGCTTTCTTCCCAGCAAGGAGGGGCGACTCCTTTGTCTAGCGATTGTACTGCTTGTTCCTTTAAAATTCCGGGGAAGAGACTATATAAAAATTTGGCCTCCAGTCCTTCCACTTGTTCTCCTTCCCCAGAGTCATCATATAACATTTGTGGCTGGTTAGAGTGAACCAGCCGACCCCACTTGCATGCGGAGTCTTGCTCACGTATTGCATATAAGCGAATGCCTCGAAGCTAGGCTCCACCTCCAGCATCTCAAAGACGGCAAGGTAGCCCACTATGTTTACCCAAAAATAGGGGGCTAGTTACAAGATACCCAGTTGGTATCCGTCCAAAATCCTCTCTACATCCGGATGGAGAGGGAAGTGCAGTCTTGTCTGGATGAATGCTTCGTAGCATCCGAAGCATTGGTCACCATAGCTGGCCATTTCCGGCTAGGTGACCGTGTCCTTAGTATCCGACACGGACAGCAAGAAGCCATTCCCATGACATTGGCGGAAATAAACTTTCCGAAGTCTTCAGTCATTTTTTCCCGCCTACTTTTGGCGACGTGCAAAAAATAAGGCGCACGTTCCAGCCGCCGCGTAGGAGACGACTCTTCCCTTCCCTCTCCCTTCTCAATGGAGATGGACTCCCGGGTAGCCTTAATATTAAACTTCGCCTCCTCCGAGTCAACGGAGGAGCTATTGAAAGATGATCATCAGAATTTTCCCCAGAGATAGGGGCCTGCCAGCTGGTGCCAGCAGTGTCCTCCCCCATCTCACCATCCGGTACCAATCCACTCGGCCCAGGGGTTCTATATTCATCATCTCGCATTCCGAGACAGGCGCCCAATGTGGCTTGGGGTACTAATGTTGCTAGGAGGATCTCTGCTAATCTCGGAGACCGGGGCCCTAATTGAGCCATCCGAGTAGACCGTCTCGCATTCCAAATGGTACCAAAAACCATCTGTCCTATATATTCGATTTATCTGCTTTCTTCTGGCTATCGTATCCTGCAGGGGCGCACACACATATCGGATTTGGAGATGTACTCAAAGGGTAGTTCTCGAACGAGCATTCGACACTCCTAGTTCTAGATTCAGCCGTCCATGGTGACCGACTAATTGCTAATCTAGGCCGTGCAGGGTGCGTTTAGGAAACCATTTTTGAAAAAGCAGAATGCAAAGAAATTAGTAAAGAAAAGATCAGGTGGTTACCTTAGAAGAAGGTACTAAGAGGCGCTTGGTCTGGAACGTCTGTTGGAACAGGCGGACAAGCTGGCCGAGTGTCAGATAATAAAGAATTCAAAAGTCTTTGAAAGTTAGAAATATAATGATTCTCCCAGAGATTCACGCAAGTGTGAATCCAAGGGAGGTTAACCCTTCTATTTATAGAGGAGATAAATGATCTAGGGTAAAAACCCTAGATTCAGCGGAACAATAAAAGTAACTTTTTGGCCAATCATAGGGCGACACCTGTCATAGGCGCCACGTGGCATTCCACGTGACTCCTGTGAGGGGCAAATGATTTGTGGTATTTATTACCCCCAGGTGGACCAATGAGAGAGCGACATGTGTCCCTCTCGGAGGTGTCCAAATGGACCCTCCGCATGCGTGACACGTGTCACTCAGATATGCCCTTGGAAATGGCAGCTTTTAAGGCCCAAATCCCAAGGGGCCCCTAAAAAAGGCCATGCCCTCAACCCTAGGTCATCAAACCCTAGGGAGGGTACACTTCCCAAGGTCCCCATAAATAGGGACATTCCCCCATTTATTAGGACACGTTCAAATCATTACTGATCAGTCACTCTCAAGAGACAGATAACACCTGAGCTTGGAATCCGAGCAGATAACTTATTTTCCGCACGTTTTACTCCGAATCCGTATAAACTTAACCTTCGGAGGCGGACCACTGACCCTTCGGAGCTCCATTTTTTTGGCAGGTACTGGCGTCCTTGCGGAATCCAGTCTTAAGCTGTAACTCTCCCGAGGGACACAAAAAACCCCGAAACTATTGGTGCTATCTCTTTGTTGACATGTTTATTTTGTTCTTATTAAGTGTGTTCAAGAATCCTTCTACATATGCCTACAAATTTTTCTACTGAATATACAAGGAGCAATATATCTTCCTTATTGGGCGGTTATTACATTAGGGACGGTTCACTCATGGCGTCAAAGAACACTTCTTCTTCTTCTTTTTTAAGGGGCATGAGTTTCTTTGACTGATTTGATCAAGGATGAGGGATCAACAGAATTTTCCTCATTAGAGATGGCCAAGGAATCAGAAACTGGTGCACTATTGATACTTGGCTTCTTGCTTACAAGATGCACTAGGAGTTTAATGTTGTCTATTAAGTCCTGGATAGCTTCTTTAGCTTCCAGTAATTCTCAGTGAGATGGCCCCTGCCTTTATGGTACTTGCAGTGTGCATTAGGGTTCCAATTAGTCGATGTCTTTTCGACTGATGGATCCCCATATGGTCCAATAGGAGTTATAAGACCTTTTGCATGAAGACGGTCAAATGCAGTGTCATAACTCATGCCAATATGAGTAAGGTTTCTCTTAAATGGTTTCTTTTGTACTTGATTGTTCATAGCAAGGACTTCATTCAGATTAAAGGTGTTAACATTGTTTGAGTGGGTAGTTTTGGAAGAAGAAGGATTGTCGTTCTTCTTTCCTTTCCAGCCACTGTTGGAGTTAGTGTTAGCAGCTTTTTGTTTTGCAAGGGCATCTTCAATATTAATTCCAATGTCATAGACGGCCTCAAAAGTGTCCATGTTGCTTTTATACTTTAAATGCTTAGAATATTTTTCCTGGAGATTCTTTATGAACAATCTCACATACTCTTTTTTAGTAGGAAACTCAATCATCTTAGCAGAGGTTTCCCTCCATTTATTAAAGAAAGAAGTGAACCCTTCATTCTCTTTTTGCTTGAGTATCTCAAGTTACCTATGATTAGTTTCAACTTGAATGATGCACTTATACCTATGAATAAAAGCATTTACAATGGCATCCCAAGTACATGTTTTCTCTTTGTCAAGGGAAAAGAACCATTGTTGACAGACAGTTTCTAGTGATAAAGAAATTAATGTATTAAAATTTTTCTTATCTATCCCTTTAATATTCATTATTGTCTCAAATGCTCTTAAGTGGAAGTAGGGATTGTATGTTGCCTTGAACTTAGGGATGTCAGTGCATTGAACTTATGCGGAAAAAGTTCCTTTTCCACTAAGACCCCTTGCAAGCTAATGCCTTGGAACCTGTAATCATTGGATATCTTGCTCAAGCTTTCTTGCTTGAGCTCAATTTGTTGTTGCCTTATAGGGTCATTAACTTGAAGAGCTATGTCCTTCATCAATTCAGTTAGGTTGGCTACATCCTTCTTGAGTTCATTAGCTTCTTCTTGAGAGGCCATGATCTTCTTAACTTTCCTTTTCCAAGTAATGGGTTTGTAAAAAAGGAGTATCTGAACGAAAGTATTGTCTTTGATTAGCCGCCCTTCCTTTCTTGATCAAGCGCTGCAAATTATACCATTTATTTATTTTAATTACTTGACACGAATTTGATTTTGCCATTATTGATTTTAAAAACAAAAAAGCAAAAATGGGATGCATTTTTGAAGACCAAGTAAGGTTTTAAACATGTATGGTTTTATTGGAGGATTAATATTTGATTTATTCCCTTAAAAAAATGACAGAAAAGACGCGCGTAGAAGACTCACTAGACATGGTCAAGATGTGACACATTATGTGTGTGCTTAATGGTGAATGTGAGTGACATACTTTTACTCTTTTGTGAGACCATGGGACTATGTGCCTAGACTCCATTAAGGACTGAACATAATTACCGCCATTAATAAACTGATTAAACTGTATTAGCAAATTGATTAGACTGACGCATCGTGAAGACTCGAACAAAATTACAGGTTGTCGTCAGAAGACACTAGCGTCACAAGACGCTGACAGCCAACGCAAGACGACGAGATCGTCGCATGGAACTGGGCACTAGCATGTGGCACCATAGTCTAGATTTTTGCGTCGTTATGGAACATCGACCTGGGACTATTTCAAGTATTTTTCTCTAAAGGGACAAGCCTAAAAGTTGTACTAAGTCAAGTTTGATCAAATTACTAGACTTTAATCAATTAATTAATCAAATTAGTAAAGTCCTTTTAGTCATTATTTTATTTATTTAACTCATACACAATCCAAACAAACGGTTAGACAGAACACATAGAATATGCACAACAAATAATGCACAAGCAGTCATATAGTCACGATATGATGCAATGAGTTTGCAACCTAACCATGTCCTTAGTTCTCTAAAGTTCAGAATATGGTTTAATAAAAGAGGGTCCATTGTTATGAGTCCATATGCATCGCGCGGAAGCCTTACCTTTGGAAGGGTTAGTGCGTATGGATGGGACCTCGTGAGTTCAACTCGCTTCCATGGTTTTGTGAATTCAACAATCTTAGATGTACCCTTCGTTGCCAGGAGCGTTCGATTGGGTAGATGGAGCATAAATTCCTAGAGGGTTATGGCCATATGAAGAACACATATGGGTTTAAGAAAAAAGGGAAAAACTCAATCAGGAAGTAAAACCGAGCAAACAGTACTTGAAAACTAGTCAAAAAAAGAAGGTAGATTTCTGGCTCGGTAGAGGAAGAATTTGGCGCGAGAAAATAATGTCGTCGCTAGACGACAAGCTTGTCGCTAGGCGACAACGCCATCGTTTGGCGATGACGCTGTTTTCTCAGCGCTAATTCCTACATGCCTCGGTAACTTTTTATGCTTATGCCAATAATGTCAATCAAAATTACGCACATTAAATACTTAGAACTTTTCGAGTCTCATCCACTCATTTTAAATCATTGCCAAAATTAATTTTAGGAATTAAAATAGAAATCCTCCCCAGTGGAGTCGCCAAAAAACTATAGGGAATATTTCAAGCCATCCCACACTTGAGCCCCAATGTGATCATACACTTAAGCATGGTGGCGTCCAAAGGGAAAGAAGATAGAGCAAAAGAGTCGCCAACAAGTTTTTGGAACTTGTAAAACGTTCACTAGGTGAAGGTTACACCCCTTAACGATCTAGGAGATCGTTAACTCCAATAGGTCTGGAACCATGACTAGAACTTTGGGGATGAAGGTACAAATACAACCTAAAAGAGGTTGAACCTGCCTTGAAATAGGCCTCTACTTTTTCCTTCTCGTATTCATGTGCGTTTTCTGACTAACATGCAATCAATAGATTTAACCCTAAACCTGTTTACTCTATGTTGGTTAAATATTAATGTATAAACAAAACTATTATTGGCGATCACTTGAATTATAATCATATTAACCCTAAACAAGATTATTAAGTATCTTATTAAGCGTGATTACATGTACCAATTCCCTTTAAAGATGCATAAAAGGTGTGATCAAGCAATAACAATAATATAATATCAAGCAACAATAAAATCATAATCAAAATAATAATCATAATTGAAATAACGATCATAATTAAAATAATCATGTTAAAGTATAATATTAATAGAAAGATCCTAGGCATGATACTAACAAGATTAATAACAAACTCTAGCATGTCACTAAACATTAAAGATTAAAGCTTTAGCCGTAACATGATATTAGGAAAGAAATAGGAAGCATCACAAAAACGTACATGATATTAGAAATCTTAGTTAACCCTAAACATGATACTAGGAAGCAATAAAACATCCTAACATGATACTAGGAATCAAAATATCAATAAAACGATTAAAGTACTTACTCCGATGCCTCGTACCTCTTTCTAATAACAAAATACACGCATTAGTAACTTCAAGGAAAATTAATAAACAAAACAATTAAATTAAATAATTGAAATAGGGATTTGGGACCAAACCCTCAGAAATTGTGACGTCTAGGGCGAAGGCAAATTCAAACTTGGCTAGGTGTTTCAAGAGCTAATGTATGAGGAATTTTGTAAAAGAAGGTTTAGAAAAAGAAGAGAGAGAAGAGAGCTTCTAGCTTTTAGAGAGAGAGAATTAGATAATTCTAGGTGTTGATTGAAAACAGGGAGATACGACCCCTATTTATAGAAAAAATAGCACGGGATCGAAGAAAATCATATTCAGTATAAAATACCTCCTGTCGCAAACGACAGGAGTCAGGCCAGACGACAAGCTCGTCGCCAGGAGACGAAGGTCAACGCCTAGCGACGACTTTGTCGTCTCGCTCTGATTGAAAATTCAACGCGCTTTCCCACGCGTAATTACCTTTAACACCGGTTGCATGTAATTATGCGTCTGAGCAGTTTTCGAAATCAGATTTAATATATTTTATTCTAACTAAAACATTTTTAAAAGATAATTATCAATCCTAACCTCATTAGAATTAAAAAGAACCTTCTAGATATTTCTAGAAGACTAAAATCAATCCTAATCAAATTAGGAATAATAATTAATAAGCCCTCCTCTAGATCATTGGGCTACCTTTATAATCATTGGGCCTAATCTAATTTATTCCATAACTTCCTCATAATTCATCGAAATTGGGCTTGTAATATATCATTAGAAAGCTCTTTTCGAGCCCAATCCAACTACACTATTATTATACCCTTATCATGGACTAAACCAAATTGGAATGGATATTTCCCATAAGCAGGAGTAAGAAAAGAAATATTTTTGAAAACAGAAAGAGAAATATTTTAAATAAAAAAATCCTCATCACTAGACTTTCCACACTTTCACTTTGTTCGATAATCAAATGACGTGAAAGGTATTCATCACTTGGTTTGGTTTTTGGGAGACACATTTGGGTGTCCATACATATTCTCTTTCTATTCTTTTTCTAAGTCTATCCTTTCAAAATACACAATACCTCATTCACAAGACTTAGACACACCTAATAAAGTTCGAAGTTGCCTTCGCCCTCAATGTGAAAGGTTGATAATTTCTGAGGGTTTGGTCCCAATCCTATTTCAATTCTTTATAGATTTATTATTTATTATTTTCCATGAAGTTAATAACATGTGTACTTTGTAATTAGAAAGAGATACGAGACAACAAAGTAAGTAATTAGATTACTTTTTAATTATTATTTTGATATAGAAATCATGTTCCTAATATTTTATTGATTCCTAGTATAATGTTAGGATGTCTTTATGATTTCTAGTATCATGTTAGGATACTTTTATTGGTTTCTAGTATCATGCTTAGGTTGCTTCCTATTCTTTCTGCTATCATGTTAGTATCATGTTAGGGAAAAAGCTTTGATCTTTATTGCTTAGTGACATGCTAGGATTTGTTATTAATCTTGTTTTATCATGCTTGGGATCTTGCTAATATTATTATGCTTTATTGAGAATATTATTATGATGATGATTGTTATTATGTTGCTTGATGTATTATTGTTATTGCTTGATCACACCCTCTCTTGCATGTTTAAAGGGAATTTGTACTTGAAATCACCCTTAATAAGATAATTAATAATCTTGTTTAGGCTAATATGATTATAATTCAAGTGATCGCCAATAATAGATTTGTTTGTGCATTAATATTCAACAAAAATAGATTAAACAGGTTTAGAATTAATATATTGATTGTATATTAGTTAGAAAGCGCACATGAATATGAGAAAAATAAAGTAGAAGCCTATTTTTAGGGCAGGTTCAATCTCTTTTAGGTTGGATTTGTACCTTCATCCCTGAACATCAAGTCATGGTTCCAGACCACTATGGAGTTAGCGATCTCATGGATTATGAAGGGGTTTAACCTTGACTCTGTGAACGGTTTACAAGTTCCTAAACTTGTTGGCGACTCTTTTACTCTAGCCTCCTTCCCTTTGGACGCCACCATACTTAAGTGTATGATCACAGTGGGGCTCAAGTGTGGGGTGCTTGAAATATTCCCTACACCAAGCCACATGGGCCAACCAGATGGTGACACGTGTCAGCCGAACATTAGTCCAATTGTACCAATTCCCATCCGACATGTGGCATTCCTAGAATTTAGGGAAGGGCCCAAATCCCGATAAAGCCGTAATTTAGCGCAGCCCATCAGAATTAGGTTAGAGTGACCTAATTAGGAGCACATTTACCAATGACTCTATAAATAGGGAGATGTCCCCAATTTTAGGGACATCAATAGTTTATTATAGCATACCTTACTTTCTCTAAAATCAGAGAAAAAACCTGATCTTGGAATCCAAGAGGATCTCACTTTTACCTTTTCACACTTTTTACTTTCTCCAACGCGTTCTAACTTGATCGCCGGGGGCGGAGCTCCAACCAACCAGAGTCTCCGTGTTTTGCAGGTACAGACCGCGCCGGACAAGTCTTCGATTCGTAACTCTCCCGAGGGACCAAAACACCCAAACATTTATAGGAAATCTTAAAGAATTAGGAATCGCTAAAATTTGATCAATAACCTTCTAGTCAAAGAGAGTACAAACTGCATCCACATCCCACTCACCATTGTGCACATTGATCAGATTACTCACTCGTAAATCTCCATGGGTAGCTGCACCATCTAAGGTTGGATAATATTCCCATCTTTCATGATCCTAGGACCACTCCACACATTTATACATGACCCATTACCCACCTTCCAAAGAAGTCCCTTATATAACAAATCTTTAGCACTCCACATACTTCTATATGATTAGCACGGATCATAGCCCAAAGATGCCTCCAATAAACTCGAATTTTTAAAATTCTTTATAATTTTGTATAAGATAGAGCCATCATTCCGAGTCCCGAAAACCCATTCCATCTAAAGCCTTTGGGAGACACAATTTTTCCAACTCTTCCAGTGCAATTTTTTATCATCATCTCTAGACCCCCACCAAAATCTACATTATAAAATATGAATTTCATTAATTAAGCCCCCAAGAATCTTGAAGATACTCATCATTTATGTTTGGATTAGTTGTTTAATGACTTTAATAAGAATTTCCTTTCCCGGTCTTGACAATAATCTCTCCTTCCAGCCACTAAACTTTTTCTAATTATGTTCCTTCAAACACGCAAAAATAGCTTTTTCGAATTTTTTTTTTTGGTAAGTAAGCAATTGTATTACTATCAAAAAGCTGTAAAAATGTACAAAATACAAGCGTGAAAAAAAAACAGGCTACCCCACACTACACAGGACAAAAACAGGTCGTACTACCACCAATTCCTTATTCACATTAAGTCCCACCTTCTAGGAAGGATTTACTATAGGGAACATGAACAATCCTGTCAGAAGCACCTGCAACCTTCTAGGAAGGCTACAAGAAACAATAAACAAGAACACAAACAAAAAAAACAAAGTCCTAGGCTACTTAGGAATAAAACTATATAAATTATACAATCATTTACACTGTTATCTATTCCATTTTTTGCCTATAAGTTGTCTAACTCTATTAATGCTATCTCTACCAATTACTGTACAAAGTTTCCTTAGGAGAATCACTGCATTCTTCCAAAAAGTATGGTTTCTAGCATACCAAATATGGTATACAGTTGTTGCCAAAATAGCCAAAATCACCTGCTGCTTGATAAAATCCTTCTCATTCCTCTTCCATTGCTTCCAAGTGCTATTAATATGAAATTGTTGCTTTGTAATTTGTAGCCATTCACTCACTATCTACAAACAAGCTTTACTATAGGAAAACTTAAAACAAATGCTCCCTGCTTTCCGCCTCATCACCTGATAGGCGTTTTATGAATCTAACAAAAATAACTTAACTAACCCTACTATGTAGTTGAGCAAGTAAGGGTCAAATCCAAAGAGACTAAGGACTAACTAATTAAACAGACACAAATTAATACTAAGCAAGTAACCAATCAATGTCGAGAAATCTATACTAGAAGAACCATGAACTATCAAGTAGCAAAGATTATAATAATGAATTATTCAAAAACTAAAGACACCTAAGATTAAGTATCCCCACAAATATGAATCAATGCTATAGAAAAATCCCTTATCCCTCAATTTAAATCAATAAATATTCCACAAGGCAGATGCTCCCTGAAACAATACTAAGAGTTTCTTTCGATCAACTAAGTGCTTCCCTAACATGCAATCATACCTATTTTCATGGAATCATACATATTAAAGACATTGAGAATGACATCATATAAATCTTAGCAAGAACAATTAGCTATTTTCATGCATAAAATTTCTTACTTTTAATTGGGGTTCTAAAATAAATTAAAAATTAACTTTCGTTGTAAACCTAATCACATTCAATAATACAATTTCTAGTTAATCATTGATAATAAAACCAACCCAAACAAAGAGGAATTATAAATTAATTAAATTAAGAATTGGGAATTAATTAACACATCAATCCATATTAGGGTTCAACTTAACCCTAGATTATGAAACTACTAACACATGATAATAGAAATAACAAGACAATTAATTAAAGAAAACATAATAACAATAGAAAATAAAGAGGGAAAGAAATCAATACTTGAAATTTAATGTGAAATCTTCTATCTTTAAAGAAAAACCCTAGAAAGTATTGTATAAGAACATAATACCAAAAAGCTCTAAAACAATGTAAAAAAAAATAATTAATAAAGACTATCTAAAACAAATTTATATTCTAGGAAAATAGTAGTAATCTTTACATAGGATTAGAACTCTTAAAATCCTAAAAATAGAGCTAAGTTCGTTAATAATGAAGAGGTCACAATTAGGCTGTGGGACAGGGTCGCAAGCCGCAATACAGCTGCGGAGTGGGCTGTTAACCTCGAGTTTATTGCTCTTTTGTGAAGTGTGCCACAGTAAGTCATGGTGAGCCGCAATCAAGCTGCGAACTAGGCTGCCATGAAGCTTTTGTGGATGCTAGAAATGCTTCAAATGAAGAATATCTCGCATCCAAAGAAAATTCCAAACAAATCTAGGCCCTATTCCTATAAAAACAAAAACAAACAAACCGAGAGAGCAATATCAAAATAGGAAGAATTTTAACTCTAAAAGATTAGGAGAATGAAGAAAAAAAATAAAATATGATCAAATATCACATATAAATCATGTATAATATCATGTTATCATCACCACACAGCAAACAGCTTATATCCTCGCTGGCTCCAACTTTTGCTAACTTAATTCTTGTCCTTAGTCTGTCATACATAGCCAACTAGCATATAAAAGAGTGTTTAGGCCTAGTGAGCTTATTACTAACCAAACTATACCATTCAACTTTGGGACGACTGTTCCCTTTCAACCACTTATAATAATTAAAAATCCTGAATTGGTTTTCCTTCCATTTATTCTACGCAAATCCCATTTTCATATCCTCTTTACACGCACACAGTTTCCTCCAAGCCGAGCCAGTTGTTCTCTTTTGCTGATAAGTCCACCAGTCAGCATCTTTAATATATACTACATGAACCCACTTAACCCACAAAGAGTCTTATTTACCAGCTATTTTCCAAATGTACTTTCCGAGAGCAGCCTTATTGCTTAAACCACAGTCTCAATCCCAAAACCACCAACCTTTCTTTCCTTACAAACCCAATCCCAAGCCATGGGAGGGGTCCTACACTGAACAACATCCCCACACCATAAAAAAGCCTTACAAAGCTGAGTAATTCTCTGTCTTTGGCTGTAAACACATTAATCCCAATAAGTATGTAAACTCATCAGCACTGAATTAACCAGAACAACCCTTGCCGCATAAGAGAGGTTTCTACTAGGCCAGCAGGTCATTCTAGCAAACATCTTCTCAATTAGTGCAATAAAATCAGTCTTAAGTACTTAGAATTTAAAGGAATACCAAGATACTTAAAAGGGGTTGCACCCTTGACAAAACCCAGAGTCATTCATAATCTGCTGCTGCACCTCTTATTTAACACTACTAAAATAAATGGAAGTTTTATCTACATTAGCTTGCAAACCAGAGTAGCCTGCAAAGGTCTTGAGAGCTTTCACCAATAAATCTACAGATCTTCTATTTGCATAAGAGAACAACATCAAATCATCAGCAAAACCCACTTGATTCAACCTTATACTGTCACATCTTTGATGAAACTTAAAGTTTCTTTTCTTCCCAATCTTCTTTAACATCCTTGTCAAATACTCCATTATTACCACAAAAATAAGAGGTGAAATTGGATCCCCCTGCCTAATCCCTCTCTTTCCCTGGAAAAAACCATTCAAGCCCCTATTCAACATGATTGAAAAAGAAGGAGAGGGAACACATTGCATTACCCATTTTACAAACAAAGTAGGAAAGTCTAAAGCAACAAGCATATATTGAATAAATGACTAATGGAAAGAATCATATGCTTTCCTGAGATCAACCTTAACTGTGCATCTAGGGGCTCTTCTCTTATTATTATTACTCCTTTAACATATCCCGACACACCAAGATGTTGTCTAGAATGGATCTTCCTGCTACAAAGGCACCCTTATTCTCATTAATCAACCTAGGCACCCTAATTCTCATTAATCAACCTCCTTAAACCTTTCACACCACATCTTGGATATCACTTTATAGATCACATTACAACAAGCTATGGCCCTAAAAAGAGTCTCCTTAGTTGCAATCTCTACCTTAGGAACCATAGTAAAAGTTGTAGAATTTACCTGTTTTAAATCTTCCCACTCTTAAAGAAATCGAGTACAACTTTGCGTATATCAGTCTTAATAGTATCATAGGAGGCTTTAATTTAAAAAATTTACTAAAGAAACCATTATCCTCTATAATACTCCAAACTTCTCTCCTCACATCTTCCTTAGTAAAACTTATGCAAATCCCATCTGTCTGCTCAGCATTCAAAATAGGCCCCTCCTCAATAACTGACTGATGAGTATGTCTAATAAGAACCTGGTGAGTTCCCAGCATATCCTTATAAAAACTCACAAAAGCCTCAGTTATCTCTGCAAGATCTTGAATTACCTCCCCAGATTCATGCACAATGCTATAGACATTATTATATAATCTTCTCTTCCCTATGCAAGCATGAAAATAGGTAGAGTTGAAATCACTATCCTTCAACCAGTGCAACTAAGCCTTCTGCTTAAGGAACTACATCTTAACTTTATGAGCTGTAGAAAACTTATCTCTTCTCTCTCTCTCTCTCTCTCTCTCTCTATCTATCTCTCTCTCTCTCTATCTATCTCTCTCTCTCTCTCTCTCTCTCTCTCTCTCTCTCTCTCTCTCTCTCTCTCTCTCTCCACAAACATGGCAGTACCATGGACCACACCCTTCCAAGCTATGTTTACAACATCTCTTGGAGCATCAGTCCACATGTTAAAAAACCTAAAAGGCTTCCTAACATTACCAAAATCTCCAAACATCCTCATAATACATGGATAGTGATTCATAATACCCCTAGTAAGAAAATGATCAGCCTTAACATCCTTACAACTAGCCAGCAATCCTCATTCAAAAGAACCCTGTCTATCTTAGTACACACCCTACAACTTCCATCTTTTTTGTTGTTCTATGTACAGAACAAGCCCCCCACCTTGAAGTCAACAAACAAATTCTTCCTTATACATTACCTAAATCCTTTAATCTCACTAAAAGGAAAAGGAGACCTAATTTTACCCTCTAGATTAAGGACATTATTAAAATCAGCAATTAAAATCCAAGAATCAATAGCATTATGTCTTAACTCACCAATCTGTCTTCAACGCACCTCTCTACCATCAGCATCATCCACCCCATACACCAGAGTAAATCAGAACTAAAACTTAGAAGCTTGATGCCTTACTTTCATATGAATAAATTGAACTTCTACCATCACAACCTCTACCTGAAACACATCCGGAAGCCAAACCACCTAAATTCTTCCACCAGGATGTTTAGCATAGTTATCAGTAACTAACCAATTACCTCTAAAACTATTGAACACTTCACCAAATCTAGCAGCCTTCAATTTAGTTGCCAGAAGCCCAAATAAGCCTATTCCAAGATTTTTTATGAACCAAAGCACATCAGACAGTTTATCAAGCTTATTTAGACCTCTAACATTCCGAAATCCCCAGCTATCCATGGAGAGAGTATGAGCACTCTCCCCCCTCGCATCTACCATACATAACTTTATCCTCAACAAACACTATCCTACTCCCACCTTTTAAAGCAGATTCACCTCTCTAACCCTCATTCAAGTTATTTTCTTTAGTTTCTGTACCTATTTCAAATATGTATCTATCAACTTTGAAGCCTTGAAACTGACTTCCCTTCTGAGACTGCTTAGTCTATCCCTCCTGCTAAGCTTGCTTCTTTGTTCCTTACTGCTGAGTATGCTGTGTAACTCTACACACAGGTCTCCATTCTTGGCTAGGAGCTACCTTCTTGACAGGTTTAGGCCTCTTCTTGTTATTCTAACCCCTAACATTCCTTTATCTATGATTTGGACAATCAGCATCCTCATGCCCCATTCTACCACACACCTTATAAGTGATTGGCTTCCACTCATAAACCACTTTCTGTACCACATCGTTTCCTTTCTCATCTTGAAATTTAATAGTCTCAAGAAACACACCATTAGCTTTCACCTTGACCAAGATTCTTTCATATTCCAGTTGTAACACCCTAGAAATTCCTTCCTATTAAAATACCTGTTTTTCCTTATTTAAGTGTTTAAAAAGGAATATCTAAGATATTACCGCCACCCTAAAAACGACTAAGGCAATTATCAAAGACACACAATGGAAGAGTCTTCTTTAAAATAATTTAAAACGACTCAACTTTAGAAGTCAACTAACGAAAGTAAAGTAAAACAAAGTCAAACCTTCAACTTAGAACCATTGTTGGCCCTTAACCAAATTAATTTAACTTTAAAATGTAACGTTAGTCTTGCAATAACATAACATAAATAAAGAAATAACACATCATATACTTATGGAAACTAGCATGATTCGCTCTTCACTCATGCCCATCATGAATATACTTCATCACCTGAAAAGCTTCTCTCTACTTGTTTCCACTACTCTCCATTAAAAGTGGGTCATCATATGGCCAAGGTAAAGATAAGGCCAACAAACATAGAAAATACACAATCAGCAAAGCTGAGTACACAAGCGTAATTAATACACTAACATGCGTTTACCTATCAACACACATCTTACCTTGTTGCACCTGTATTTAGGCACACAACATTTAACAAAACTTCTCAACAAGACAAATACATAATTTGTTTAGCGTTGATTACGCATCGAACCGGTTTCCCAACTAACCTCCTCCAATAAATGAGGTTACATACACGGGAGCTAACCGTCCCAACATCAATAACCACTCTTAAGTGGTGGAATTCCTGCGCATAATAATAATAATCAGGAATGCACAACATCCTATACTCTAGTAGAAGTTATAGTTAAATATAAAATCCCATAACTCCCCCCATATGTTCATACTCAAGGTATATACGTTCCAAGAGTTTTGGTGCGCAATCTCTATCACTTTACGTTCTTTACAATTTTATTAACTTGGTGTTGACTCTCAAAACATAACAACATCAAACATCATGATTATTCAAACAATTAAATACTTTAATTTAAATCTTGAATAATTAGTGACCACATAATATTTAATGTTGAACCCTTTTTAAATCTACCTCGGTGTCAATGACACCTTAAATGCATAAAGCGTCACAAATCCTATCACTCGGTGTTAGCAACACCTTAAGTGCACTAAGGCACCGACATACAATTTATTCCTTGTGTACATAGACAGATACATAGCTCCTTTCTCATGCTTAAAGCATCAATAAAAATTACATGAACCATAATAAAATTCTCTTTTAATAATCCAAGCAAAATTAAACATTTAGTTTAATTAACACATGCTTTCTATCATGCCAGAAGTAAAAGTGTGGTTCATATACAATATTCCAAACTATAATTTTCCAACCATTAATCCATCACAAATAATCCATGCTTTAATATTCAATCACCAATAACAACCAAATCATAATTTCCATTCCAAATCTAGCATGATACAACTTGTAATCAATTAAGCACATTTAGCATGCTATTACATCACTAAAATTATGCTAAGTACGCGAACGTACCTTGTATACGATCTTAAAATCGCCATAACTAATAAAATCATAGAAGAGTATTAAAATCCTCTCTACACAAATTTCGAGCAATATATACTATTATTAAACCCCTCATTATTTAATTAAAATAAGCTGAAATTATATTTCAAACACCATACTTTAATCCCAATTAATGGGTAGTCAAAATTACTTAAAGAAACTTGATTTTTAATGTACTACAAAAAACTCCAGCATTATATTTCAATGAAAACTTGTTGTAATTAGGCCTTAAGACCCTTAAGTAAGAGGTTTAAACTATCCTATATCATAATCCTTTAATAATTAATAATTTATGAATCCGGGATTTCAAAAATTTGGGCTTTTTAATTAAAATTAAAATCTGAAAATTAAATTACATGCTACTTATAATTAAACATCATAATCTAATCACAAAACTGATATTTCATATTTAGATAGAGGATTAAATTGGTTTTTAAAACAAAAGAACAATTTTTTTTTTGTTTGAAAAAGGGCATCCGACAGCAGGTCGGCGCCACTGCCGACTGCTGCCAGCGCCGGCGGCTGCCGCTACTGGTGGTTGGCAGCCCACCGGTGGTGGTGGTGACCAGCGGTGGTGAGGCCAAAAGAAATGGGTAAGGGAAAAAGAAAGAAAAAGAAAAATAAGGAAAAGGAAGAGAAAGTTTACCTTGGGTTTTCTCCACTCTAAGCTTAGATTTGCCTCAAGTGTTGAATATTTATACCCCTTATGTAGAAACCCTTCGTCCAAAACCTTCCCTTTTTATCTTTTCTAATCCCTTCCCTAATAAAACTTTACTAAAATAAAACTTTCATAAATTAAACCCCAACTTAAATAAAATAATTAATTAAATAAATTTTTCTTTTATAAAATTTTCTAAACATATTAAAATGAATAATTAAAATACTATAAATAAAACATTTTAATTTATATAAATACTTCTCAAATACTTATTTTAAATAAAATATGTATAAAAATACGAGGTATTTCAGTCTACCATCCTTAAAAGAAGTTTCATCCCGAAACTTGGGAAACGAAATTTAAACTTTTTCCTCACTTAGTATAATATTGTTGTACTTTTTGTCATACCTTTACTATTTTTTTGTCTCTTTTAGAACTTAATGACTCAAAATACTCGTTAAAATTGTGCAAAAAGAAAAAAATAACAAAAAAAATATAGGGAAAAGGCGCAAAATTCTACCGCATTCTACCCCCCTTTAGGAAAACGAGTTACGTCCCCGTAACTCAACATACCTTAAACAACTCTGGGTATTTCTTTTTCATTTCCTCTTCTACTTCCCAAGTGGCTTCCTCATATTCTTTGTTAGACCATAGCACTTTTACAATCTTAACATTTTATTGCTTGTACTACACACTTTATTGTCAAGATTTTTGACTGGTCTCTCTTCATAGGTTAGACTTTAGTCTAGCTCAATGGTTTCAGGTTGTAGCACATGGGATTTATTAGGTATATTCCTTATAAATTAAGACACATGAAATACATCATACACTTTGCTTAGCTCCATAGGTAAGGCTAACTTATAAGCTACTTTACTTATCCTTCGCAGTATTTCATATGGACTAACGTACTTTGGGCTAAGTTTTCCTTTCTTCACAAATCTCATCACTCCTTTCATTGGTGATACCTTTAACAACACCTTATCACCAATTTTAAACTCTTCTTCTCTACGCCTCAGATCTGCGTAGCACTTTTGACGATCTTGAGCTGCTTGAATCTCCCTTAATTGCTTCACTGTATCCTCAATTATTTGAGGCCCTAGAATCATTGTTTTACTTATGTCGTTCCAATAAATTGGACTAAGACACTTCCTCCCATATAATGCCTCAAATAGAGCCATTCCTAAGCTCGCATGATAACTATTATTATAGGAAAATTCAATCAAATCCAAGCTATTCTCCCATCCTCCTTGGAAATCTATAGCATAAGCTCTTAACATGTCCTCCAAATTTTGAATGGTTCTTTCAGTTTGCCCATCTATGAAAGGGTGAAACGATGTGCTCGTCTTAAGTGTCGTACCAAAGTTTTCCTGTACACTTTTCCAGAATTTTGAAAAAAACCTAGAATCTCTGTCAGAAGCAATATCCTTTGGAACTCTATCTAACCTCACAACATTCTTGATGTAAGCTTTTGCAAGTTGCTCCATCTTCCAAGTCTCCTTCATTGGTATCATTTCCACTCAAATGGTATCATTACCACTCTTTGATTTTGAAGGCAAGTCACAAAATCCATTGAAATGAAATCCCACTTTCATCAAGGAATTTCCAATGATTGTACAGTCCCTTGGGGTCTCTTGTGCTCTATTTTCACCTTTTGGCAAGTCAGACACTTTGCTACAAATTTCGCAACTTCATTCTTCATTCTAGGCCACCAATACACTTTTTCAAGACCTTGTATAGCTTATCCTCTCCTGGGTGCAGTAAATAGGGTGTATTGTGTCCCTCTTCCATTAGCTTTGTCTTCACTTCCTCACACTTTTGAGGTACACACCATCGACCTTTATACCTCAAACTTCCATCATCATGAATTTTGAAATATGTAGCTTTGCCTTGCTTTATTTTCTCACGAATCCTATCCAATTTCACATCTCCTACATGGTTCTCCCTTATTTCATCGAATATGGTTGGTTGGATAGTCAAATTCGCAAGAATGCCAGCTGGTACACCCCATTCTACGACTTCTAAGTTCATTTTACTCATTTCCCTACATAATCCATCAGCCACTACCAAAGTATTCAATATATACCTTGTCTTATGACTTACACCATCTGTAACTACATTTGCTTTCCCTTCTTAATATTGTATGTCCAAGTCATAATCCGTCGTATACTCTAACCATCTCCTTTGGTGAGAGTTAAAATCTTTTTTAGTTTAAATGTACTTCAAGCTTTTATGGTCTGTTTAAATTCTACATTTCACTCCATACAAGTAATGACGCCAGATTTTTAGTGCAAAGATAATTGCAACAAGTTCTAAATCATGGGTTGGGTAATTTGTTTCATGGGTCTTTAACTGTCTTGATACGTATGCAATCACCTTCCCATTTTAAATACGCACACACCCCAAAACATTCTTTGACACATCACTACTATACACATCATAGATACCACTATCGTCTTGCATTGTATGCACTGGTGCTATAACCAACTTTTGTTTCAAGAGTTGGAATGCTTCTTCACACTTATCGTCCTACTTGAATTTCTTGTCCTTCTTTATTAGAGTAGTCATAGGTTTAGCTATCTTTGAGAAATCTTTCACACAATGCCTATGATATCCTGCTTGACCTAAGAAACTCCGAACGTCAGACACTGTTTTGGGCGTAGAGGGTAACCCTTCACAGCTTCGTTCTTGGCTGGATCTACTTCCACGCCATCCTAAGACACAAAATGACCTAAGAATGCTACCTTTTCCAAAAAAATTCACAATTAGAGAACTTTGCATAAAGATTGTTTTCTCTCAATGTTTGCAGAATTGCTGTAGACACCTAAAAATGTCTCCCCGAAACCAAACCCAACGATGAACAATCCTTCACCGCCATTATTCTTCGGGTTGAGTATTTAATCCCGAGAGTGCTTAAATTTCATATTCGATCAAACTTAGTTCATAAAATCAGTCCTAATGTTTAGTTAAAGCATAGTCCAACTCTTATTTTAGCCCAATTAATATATAATAAACCTAAATAGCTCAAAATTATGAAACGACACTTAAAAATGCTGAGCGTAATTAGGGTAAAAACGAATCTGGACGCAGAAATGGAAATAAATTCCACCGTGTCACGGAAACAAGTGTCGCGCCATAGGAAATAATATTGCCGCATCACGGCATATTTTCCCGTGTCAAGGTGTCCATCCCGTCTCACGAAATTGCTCCGTGTTTTCTCCGCGTATTCCTTAAATGCGTTTTATCTTCTGTAGTAAGTTTTCTATCCCGCGTCACACCAAATTGTCTCGCGTCACACTAATTTCTCCTGTGTTACGCATACTTTGTCGTGTCACCGCATTATTGTTTAGGGTTTGTTTTTTTATCTTTTTAGGGTTCCGTGTGTTCCCTCTGCTCATTTTCCCTTTAAATACCCCCTCATTTCTGTTGTTCAGGGCATCAATTAACATTTCTCTTCTCTCGTCTATACTCTAGCTGATGTAGAGAAATGTAGGTCGTTTTCTACCCTCCCCTAGAGCCAAACAAAATTTATAAATGCTCGACCAACCTAATACTAGTATATGGTAAGTTAAGGGTCGAACCCAAAAGAATTAATAGGCACAAGCTATAGCCTAAGTCAAGCTACTTCGAAGATAGTAGAAAGATATGGTTGGTAACTAAGGTATCGAAAAAAGCTAGATAAATCGAGAAATTTTACATACTAAACACTAGAAATATAGGTTCCACATGCAAGCTCAATGATTATGCTAATTGATGGACCACTCAATTGATTCAAACATTGCAAAGGACAAATAATAGTTGCAACTAATGGAATCAAAAAGCTATTTCCTATAAGCCAAGCTAGGTTTCACTATGAATTGCTAAAAAGGAAAATCACAATCAAATTCAATAAATTAAAGCAATTCTCAAATCAAGGGTTTATGTCATTGAAATTTGCAATGCAATCTAGATTAATCTAATAGGTTGATCACTCCTTATCTAATTAATCACATCTTGTAGACACCCAAATGTGTCTCCCCAAAACCCAACCCAGTGATGAATAGCTTTCACGTCAGTTGATTATTGAACGAAGTGAAAGTATGGAAAGTTTAATGTTAAGGATGTTTTTATTAAAATATTTCTCTTTCTATTTTAGAAAATATTTCTTTTCTTAATCCTATTTATGAAAAATAGCAAGTCCAACTTGGTTCTGTCCATAATAAAGGCCCAATAATAGTGTAGTTGGATTGGGCTCGAAAAGGGCTTTGCAATGACATCTATAGGCCCAATTCCGATAACTAATGAGGAAATTATGGATTAAATTATATTAGACCCTATGATTTTTAAAAGTGGCCCGATGATCTAGAGGAGGGCCTATTAATTATATTTTTAAAACAATGTTTTATTTAGAATAAAATATATTAAATCTGATTTCGAAAACTGCTCGGACGCTTAATTACCTGCAACCGGTGTTGAAGGTAATTTCGCGTGGAAAAAGCGTGTTGAATTCTGGACCAGCGCGAGACGACAGAGTGGTTGCCAGGCGCTCGCCTTCGTCGCCTGGCGACGGGCTTGTCGTTTGCGATAGGAGGAATTTTATTCCGAATATGATTTTCTTTGATCCCGTGCTATTTTTCTAATAGATAGGGGTCGTACCTCCCTGTTTTCAAATCATTGACATTCACAATCTACATCGACAATCTTCTTTCTCTTTCTCTCTCTAAAAGCTAGAAGATTTTTTCTCTCTCTTCTTTTTCTAAACCTTCCCTCTCTCACAATTCCTCATACATTAGCACGCACTAGAAACACCTGGCCAAGTTCGAAGTTGCCTTCGCCCTAGATGTGAAAGGTTTGATATTTCTGAGGGTTTGGTCCCAAATCTCTATTTCAATTATTTAATTTAATTGTTCGTTCAATATTATCCCTGAAGTTACTAACGCGTGTATTTTGTTATTAGAAAGAGATACGAGGCATCAAAGTAAGTACTTTAATCCCCAACCTGCTACTGTTCCTGCACCTGGGCCTAGTGTGCCTGAATCTGGGGGTAATGGCTCTATGCATAATGCTGGTGTGTTCACTCCTTCTCCAACTACTGTGCAAGCTAATTCTGATGATGATTGGAGAGTGGTGGGAAGGAAGCAAAGAAGTCATAGTAATCCTCCTGTCTTTACTAATGTTCCTCATTCTAACACTTATGCTGCCCTGCTTAAGGATGGAGATGGTGTTGGAGAACTTGTTCCTATCGGGGGTGATGGTAATCCCCCTCTAGGATCATGATTGTCCTATCATGGAACATTAGGGGTCTAAATGACCCCTGAAAAGTAGTTTCTCTTAAGAAACTGCTAGCTGAACAGTGTGTGGATGTTGTTAGTATTATGGAAACTAAAGTGAAGTGTGATAAGAGTATTAAACTTCAGAAGAAATTTGGATCTTCTTGGTCTTGGTTTTGTAACTACTCATATTCTCATAGGGGTAGACTCTGGGTTGGCTGGTCTCATGACAAGGTTAATCTTTCAGTCATCTCCTCTCATGAGCAGTTCATTCATGTCAAAATTAGCTCCAAGGATCTTCATCATCAGATATTTTGTACCTTTGTGTATGGCTTACACTCTATTCATGATAGGTTACCTCTTTGGGATGGTATTTCTAGTTTTGGAGCTGTTTCTGGGCCTTGGCTTGTTATTGGTGACTTTAATTCTGTTCTCAATTCTTATGATAGAGTTAATGGTAATGCTGTCACTGATTATCAGGTCAATCATTTTAGAAGTTTTGTTGACAATCTTGATCTCTGTGAGCTTAAGAGTAAAGGTTCTTTTTACTCTTGGTCTAATAAGGGTCATGGTGAGGATTGATAGGGGGCTTGTGAATCAGGCTTGGTTGAGCAAGTTCCCTCATGTTGAATCTATCTATCTTCCTCCTCTCCTTTCTGACCACAACCCTCTCTTGTTTGAAGTGAGTAGGTTTGCTGCTACTAAGGGGAGACCTTTTAGGTTTCTTAATTGCCTGACTGATCATGCTGATTTCTGTTCCATTGTGGAAAAAAGCTGGCATAGTGTTACAGGTTGTTCGGCTATGGTTACTATTTGGCAGAATTTGAAATCCGTCAAAAAGAATCTGAAAGATCTGAACACTAAGTATTTTGCTAATGTTGATGAGAAAGTGGATGTGGCTCTAGCCTCTTTGAAAGCCATTCAGGACCAGCTTGCTGTAGATTATTCTAATTCTAACATTCATGTTAAAGAGGCTGAAGATGTATCTATGGTGAAGCATTGGATGAATATCCAAGAGTCCATTTATAAGTAGAAATCTAGGGTTGATTGGATTAAGCTAGGGGATTCCAATTCTCACTACTTCTTTTCTGTTATGAAGCACAGGCAAGGTAGAAATAGACTTGATTCTATCTTTACTGAAGATGATGTCCTTTTGAAAGATCCTGATCTTATTGAAAATGAGATTGTGGGATTCTATAAAGGGCTCCTTGGTTCTAGTGTTAGCTCTCTCCCTACTGTTGATTTAGCCACTATTAGGAGAGGTTCTCAACTCAGCTCTAGTTCTATTGATTTTTTGACCTCTATGGTTACTACTTCTGAGATTGATAGTGCTCTAGCTCAGATTGGTCATGATAAGGCGCCTGGAATTGATGGTTTTAATGATGTTTTCTTCAAAAAGGCTTGGCCTTTGATTAAAACTAATATTTATACTGCTATCTTCTCATTCTTTGAGACTGGTGTCATTGCTAAGCACTGGAATTGTACAACAATCACCTTAGTGCCTAAGGTTCAGCATCCTTCTTATGTTAGAGAGTTTAGGCCTATTGCTTGTTGTACCATGTTGTACAAGCTGATCTCCAAAGTTCTCACAAACAGGATTTCTAATGTGGTGGGGACTATTATTGATGATGCTCAAGTTGGGTTTATCCCGGGTAAGCACATTGGGGACAATATTCTCCTGGCTACTGAATTGATCAAAGGCTACTCTCATAAGTTTGTTTCTCCCAGATGCATGATCAAGATTGACTTGAGAAAGGCCTATGACTCTGTTAAATGGCCTTTCCTGCAGACTGTTCTAGAAGAGCTTGGTTTCCCTCATTCTGTTGTGAAATGGATTATGACTTGTGTCTGCTCTGTCTCTTACTCTGTGATGGTTAATGGCTTTCCTGCTAAACCTTTTTCAGCAAAAAAAGGCCTTAGGCAAGGAGATCCTATGTCTCCTTTTCTTTTTGCTCTTTGTATGGAGTACCTCTCTAGGTGCCTTAAGGAAATGACTGGGAATCCTAATTTTAATTTTCATCCTAGATGTGAGAAGTTAGGTATTACCCATATGATGTTTGTTGATGATCTTCTCCTCTTCTCTAGGGCTGATTCCACCTATATTCAGCTTCTCTTGCAGGCTTTCCAGAAATTCTCTTGTGCTTCTGGTCTGGTGGCTTATTTAAGTAAGAGTGAGGTTTATTTTGGAGGTATCTCTGATTCTGATAAAGATCAGCTGCAAACTGTTCTTGGTATGAGTAGAGGTAGTTTTCCTTTTAGATATCTTGGGGTGCCCTTGTCTTCTAAAAAGCTTACTATTGCTCAGTGTAGGCCTTTGGTTGAAAGGGTTACTGCTAGGATTGATTGCTGGACTTCTAGACACTTGTCTTATGCTGGCAGGTTACAGCTTATCAAAAGTGTTCTCTTTGGTATTCAGGCTTATTGGGCTCAGATTTTCATTCTTCCTAAGAAGATTCTTAGGGAAATTGAAGCCAAGTTCAGGGTTTTCCTTTGGACTGGGAAGAACACTTATGCAAAAAAGGCCCCTGTCTCCTGTCATCATATGACTCTTCCTAAGGTTTGTGGTGGTTGGAATATTACCTCTCTTGGTGATTGGAATAAAGCTGCTATTTGCAAGATTATGTGGGATCTTGCTCACAAATCTGACAATATGTGGGTGAAATGGGTGCATACCTATTATTTCAACAATAGGAATATTTTGACTGCCACTATTCCCAAGAAATGCTCATGGGTTTTGAAGAAAATCTTGACTTGCAGAGATATTATTGATGATATTGGTGGCTGGTCCTCTATTATGAAAAATGGGAAAATTAGTATTGCTAAACTCTATGCCCGGATTCGACCTCAGGCTCCTAAAGTAGGGTGGAAAAGAATTATTTGCAATAACCAAGCCGCTCCTAAGAGTATTTTCATTACTTGGTTAGCTTTGCTTGACAAACTTGCCACTAAGGATAGAATTGTTAAGTGGAATACAAGTTGTGATCCTATTTGCTTTTTCTGCCAAAATACTTGTGAATCTGTCTCTCACTTGTTCTTCTGTTGTCCTTACTCTAAGACTATTTGGGAACAGATTTTGAATCTTCTTGATGTTAAAACAGCATTTCAACCTTTTCACATTGAACAACAATGGATAATTAAGAATTGCAGGAAATCTAGCAGCAAGGGTAGAGTATACTCTATGTGTTTTGCTGAGGCTATCTACAATATATGGTTGCAGAGGAATAGTTTGATGTTTACAGGTGACTGTAAACCTGGAGATACTGTATTTCATGACATTATCTATCATGTTGCTATTAGGTGTAAAGGAACAGACAAAAAGCTGCTTTTAATTCACTAATTTGGTGTTGCAGTTGTCTGGTGTTTTTGTGTGTTCTGGTTGGGTGGCAGCTGGGCAGCAGCCTGCTTTGATTGGTTTTGGCTGTTGTTGGGCTACTGTTGCTGCTCTGTTGTGTTTTCTGTGTTGCTGTAGTTTCTTGTTGCTGCTGCTGGCTTGTTTCAGTTGCGTCTGCACTCTGTGTTGTTGTTTGCTGCTTCTGCATACTGTGTTGCTGTTTGCTGCTTCAGCAATCTGTGTTGCTGTTTGCTGCTTCTGCATCCTGTGTGCTGTCTGCTGGTCTGTTGTAATTGTTGTTGCTGTCTTGTTGCAGCTCTGATTCTGTTCTGGTGCTGATCTTGTGTTGTTGTTCAGTCAGTGTACTGTTCTGGTTGCTGCTGCAGTTTTCTGTTTCTATTTTGAAGCTGCTATTTTGTTGCTGCCTTTGGTCTGGTATTGTGGTCAGGGTGGCTGCTAGTGTTTCTGCTCTGGTGGTCTGCTAGTGCTGCTGTTCTGAGCTTTGGTTGTTGCTGTTTTGGCAGCTGGTGCAGGGGTTTGGGTCTGCTGCTGCCCTTGTTGCATACCCTGATTTTTGCTTGTAGATGCCTTGACTCTAATAGAAAACCTTTGTTTAGGCTTTTGTTGTTTTGTTGGTCAGTTTGCAGGTCTGTCTGCTTCTGGTTGTTTTTTTGGTGGTTTTTGGGTTGGTTGCCTTGTAGTTTGCTGCTAGTGTTGTTGTCTGGTCCTGGTTTCCAGAACCCTTCCTAGAAGGTGGCTGGAAATCTAAGTCCAGTTTGTTCTAGGCCCTTCCTAGAACCCTTCCTATAAGGTGGCTAGGATTGGATCTAGAACTGGTTTTTGGGGGTTGGCCTGTTTTACAGGTCTTGTGGTGTTCTGGTGGTAGTTATAACTTAGCTCTTGTAAGTTGTAACTTTCTCTCTTTGGTAATAAAATCTTATTTACCGAAAAAAATAAATAAAAAAAAAGTAAGTACTTTAATTGTTTTATTGATCTTTTGATATAGAAATCATTCATAGATTGTTATTTTGATTCCTAGTATCATGTTAGGATGTTTGATTGCTTCCTAGTATTATGTTTAGGGTGATAATAAATATTCCTAATATCAAGTATGATTAAAATAATGCTTCGTACTTCTTTCCTAATATCATGTTAGGGCTAAAGCTTTGATTTTTTATTGTTTAATGACATGCTAGGGTTTGTTATTAATCTTGTTAGTATCCTGCCTAGGATCATGCTATTAGTATTATGCTTAAACTTTAACATGATCTATGATTATAATTATTGTTATTATTATCATGTTGCTTGATATTGTTTATTTTTATTGCTTGGTCACACCTTTTATGCATGTTTAAGGGGAATTTGTACTTGTAATCACGCTTAATAAGATAATTAATAATATTGTGTAAGGTTAATTTGATTATAATTAAAGTGATCGCCAATAATAGATTGTTTGTGCATTAATATTCAACTAACATAGATAAAATGGTTTAAGGTTAACCTATTATTTGCATGTTAGTCAGAAGGCGCACATGAATATGAGAAGAATAAAGTATAGGCCTGTTTTTGGGGCAGGTTTAGTCTCCTTTAGGTTTGATTTGTACCTTCATCCCCAAACCTCCAGTCTTGGTTACAGACCTATTGGAGTTAACGATCTCCTAGATCGTTAAGGGGTGTAACCTTCACCTTGTGAACGATTTACAAGTTCCTAAAACTTATTGGCGACTCTTTTTCTCTAGCTTCCTTCCTTTTGGACGCCACCATACTTAAGTGTATGATCACAGTTGGGCTCAAGTGTGGGATGGCTTGAAATATTCCCTACACATGTACAACTCCGTCAACGAATATAATTGCAATAATTCAAACAATTAAGGATCATCAACTAGCAAAAATCATCAGTCAAGCATGATTCCCCTTCTCCCTAGCAACTAATTTACTCACTAATCATGGTGAAATTGAAAAACAAAACAAATTGAAACACAAACATATTCATTTCAGGTTTAACCAAAAAGAAATTCAATCATTCAACAATTTCCCAAACAAAGATTAAAATTCTAATCAAACATTCAAGAATTAAATGAAAATTGCAATAAATGTAAATTCAAAGGAAAGAAATCTTACAAACTTTCATTGATTTGAAGAAGAAATTTAAGATCAAGTTGAAATCAAACATCAAATTGAAGTACAATCAAGAAATCCTAAGCTTCTCTATCTACTTTCTCTCTCTTCTATTTCTTGAAAATAAGTGTCAAGTACAAATAAAGTCGTCTCCCTATAAAAAGAAAAGTCAAAAGCTATAAATAACAAATCGAGCGAAGGGAACCAAAGGCCTCCGTGCGCACGCACAGAGGGGTCTGCAAATGCGCACCCCTGCTGTGGGGCTCGTGGATAGTCTCCTTTGCAAGCTCGATAGATATTCGCGCTCTCGAGCATCCCTATCATCGGTGCACTCGAGGGGATCCCCGCGAGAAGGGCAACCTTTTATTCTCCCAGCACTTGTACACTCAGAATCAAAACATTGCTTCCATGGTGCTTGTTCTTGTGGAGCTAGCTTGAATTGCATGCTTAGAATCCCAAACATAGCTCCATCAACTTCCTTGAATGCGCTCGAGCTTCCTCCTAGATAATTAAATCCCGGTAAACTCAACACACCTAGAAAACAAGTAAAAAAGCGAAGAAGTGAGAGAAATAACCGAGAAATGAATATAATGGTAAGAAAACCATCAAAAGCACACATTTCTCTTAACTTACACACAAACACGCAAAACAAGCATTATTGTGTAAAAACACGACATAAAAGACTAAAAACGAGGATAAAGCTACAAAGAAACCTAGCCTAAGAGTGCCATAAATGACACTTATCAAATTCCCCCAAGCTAGTTTGCTCGTCCTCGAGCAAATCAAAATTAAACTTAGAGGAAGATAATGACATTATTTAAGCAAGCAAGAAACGAGAAAAACTAGAGAATAAGAAAATGTACATCAACTCAATTTCACATGAATCACGGTCAATTTTAGCAACAATTGACAAGCCATTTCAACCTCTAGATCGCTCTAGAAGACGAGTAATGATCTTATAAGGGTATCCTAAGAGATTAACCCATAACTCTCAAGTAAAAGGAGGCAAAGCATAAAAAGAGAAAAGCAAAAGATAAAACTGAAAAGGAATAGAGGTGCTTCAACAATGGACTCTTGCAAATGGTCAAAACACGAGAGGATACCAAACTTCCTAAAACAACAATGGTAAGCACATTCCGAGATATCTAGGGTTTATTGAAATATAGGACATGCTAAATATAAAGAACTATCCTAACGCAATTCACTTTAACCTTAAAACAGTTTTAGCATATTTTCCCAATTGGCTTCAAATCTACCATTAGCAAGCATCTCTATAGTTCCTTGAAGGAACCGGAAAAAGAATAAAATTTGAGGTGTTTGTGGACACTGCTTCTTGCTCACGGTTATGCCATGTGACATTAGCAGGTGACCTCTCTTGGCCCCCTCTATGCTAAATCAAGCAAGTACCTTATCAATATAAGTACTTTGACTCAATCTAATCATCCTTTTTTATCTATCCATATAGATCTTGATGCCTAGTATGTACTGAGCCTCTCCTAAGTATTTCATTGAGAAACATTTTCCAAGCCAGGCCTTTACAGACTCTAACAACGAAATGCTGTTTCCAATGAGCAATATGTCATTGACATATAAGACTAAGAAGGCGATGTCACTCCCACCGACCTTCTTCTAAACACAAGATTTATCTGGATTCTTGATAAAACCAAACTTACCGAATCGCAGATTCCAACTTCTGCTAGCTTGTTTTAGTCCATAAATGGACTTCTTAAGCTTACAAACCTTCCCAGCATTGTTTTAGTCGACAAAACCTTCAAGTTGTGTCATGTAAACAGTTTCTTCCAAAATACCATTTAAGAAGGCGGTTTTGACGTCCATCTGCCATATTTCATAGTTATAATATGCAACAATCGCTAGGAGGATCTGAACGGATTTAAGCATTGCGACTGGTGAAAAGGTTTCATCGTAATCAATACCATGAAATTGTCTATAACCTTTTGCCACCAATCTAGCTTTGTAAATGAATACATTTCCATCTTTGTCGGTTTTCATCTTGAAAATCCACTTACATATGATAGGTGTATAACCTTTGGGTAAGTTAACCAAGTCCCAGACTTGATTTTTAAACATGGAATCCATTTCAGATCTCATAAATAATAATAAATTGACAATATTTCCCAAAATACCCCTAGCATTGAAATGCCCCAAGCATCTGAATGCTAGGGGCATAATGTGCTAGCATAGGTGGCTAGCATGCGCACCATGTTGAACCAAGGCTGGCTGACTGGTGCGTGCTAGCGCACCATGGCTAGCAGCAGCTGCAGCCGCAGCACCCAACGGGCAGCAGCTGCTAGCAGCCCGCACATGGTGTGCGCAGCATTCTAGCAGCAGCCCGCACTTGGAGTGCGTGCTAGCAATAGCCCGCAACTCCAAGTGCGGGGCTGGGCCGTGGCTGATCTTAGACGAGGATAGCTAGGGCCGAGCATATGGGAGGCATGTGGGGTGAAGGACATGTGGCATAAAGAGAGTATGAAGTAGGGAGAAAGTATGGTCCCCTACTCTCCAAGTGGTCTTCACTTCCCGTTACATGTATTAATGACAGTTGTAGATTTATTATTAGTTTGATTATTTATTTTATTATGACTTTAAAATAAATTATGGAATTTCATGATTCCACATTGATGGATAGAAATTCCCACTGTCACTCTTCCCTATAAATACCCAACTTGGGTTTTTGGGAAGAGTGCTTAAGTAGGAGTTCAATAGAGCATTGCATTTGCAAAAACTCTTAAACTCATATAATACTCGGGTTTTGGTCAGACCTCGCTAACCTCGAGGAAACGGATCTAAAAGTTGGTAGTTGTTTTTGCGGGTGAATCTCCGTCGGAGGCTCTCGTGTTTTCGGGGCTAAGCTTCCAAGTAAGAGCCCTATTTGTCGGGCGAAGCACGCGACAAAGGTATATTTCCTATTTTGCCGTTTTGTATTTGTTTTACGCATTAGTAATATTATTTATTGCGAGCGTGATCCTTGGCTCGGGTTTTTTCCGCGGTGAGTGGGACTCACAAAACCCCTACAGCGGTATCGGAGCCCCGCTCGTTTATTTTTAATTATAATTTTTTTTTCAAGGTATTTTTATGGCTTATTTTTTTCTGGTTATAAGTTGCTAATTAGATTAGTAGCTCATTTTATCCATTTTAACCTCGTATTAGTGCTGACTTCAGCTCCCGCACCCAGATTTCGACCCAAAAAAGTGAGTTTTGGGTGGAAAAGGCGTTTTGAAAATGGTTTTACCCTTTTAGGCCTCGGTTTTTAGCCAATAAACGACCAGAAATGCATTTTTCGAGGGGTTTTTCGTTTTTACGAAAAATTTTAAGTCTTTCTAACCTTGGAAATTAATTGCAAATTTATGGTGGTTATGTAATTGCTCAATACATATTTTATATGCAATTTAAAACCTCTTTAGGCATGATTAGTTGGTGGTAGTTTGTGTTTGAAAGCTTGGTTTTATTTTTCATATAATTGCAAATTAATTGCATTAAGTGTGAAATTTTTTGTTTTTGAGGCTTCAATTCTAAAGTGCAAAAGATTCAATCTTTAATTATGTTAAGTAATTGAAACTTTAAAAGCTACTAATTCCATGAATTTTATGTTTAACTTTGTTGTTTTAATCATTTTTGGTTGATTGGAAACATAAAGTTTCAAACTTTGTGATATAAATTTGTTTATCTTCATATTAGAAGATATAATTTTTCAAGGATTCACAAGTGTTAGTAGTTGGTTTTTTTCATTTGAACATTAAAGTTCATATTTTTCCAACTCCCTCTTACTTGGTCAAAATCTCAAGATTAATTTAAATTCATTTAATTAATAGTGAGAAATTGCCTTATTTATGTTGTTGCACCAAGCTAAACCAATTTAATTAAAGAATGGTTGTTGGGAATTATTTTAGTTGGATGCACTCTGATAATTTTATTTAAGTTAGACTTGTTTAAATTTTCATTTTTGCTCATTGAATTATTTCTAAAAAAAATTAAGAATTAATAATAATGTCACGTGAAATTTGGGATCAAAATCCCGAGGCTATGGCACTCAAATCAAGGCGAAACCACCCTTGACTAGCCGGGCTGCATAGCAGCCCGCATGTGGCTGCCAAGGGGGCTGCCACGATGTTGCGTGCAGCCATGAGCGTGGCTGGTGCGCACAGCCACAGCAGCAACGCAACAGCAGCAACAGCCAAGCATCAGTGATGCGTGCGTGCGTAGCGCAGCAAACAACCGAGTTGTGGTGCGGCCTTAGTGCGGCAGTGATGCACGAGCATCATGAGCAATGGCTTTGTGCAGCCGTCATGTGCGGGGGCTATGTCGTGGTGCTTGCGGAATGGTACGCATGGCTAGCAAGCTTATGTTGCCCCGTGGCTCACGTTCTTGCACGCCCCGTAAAAGAGTCGAAGCGTATGCTGTATTTTATGCTATGGGTCTGACACTTGGCATGAGTCACGGCCATGCGCACCACCCCTTAATTAGCACATGTATTTTGGAAATGATATTTTGCAATTTTTGTCGATTTATTTATTTTAATTAGTTTTGTTTACTTTAATTAAAATTTTGGAGGCTAGGCCTCGGTTTTGAGCGGCATTGGCATAAATTTATTTTGACTATTTTGGGTTCTACCTGCTTAATTATATGGGTTAATTAAGTTGGATACAGAATTTAGTGGGATCTTCAATTATTAATTACGTCAATTACATAATTGGTTAAAGAACTTTGACTAGTTTTAATTAGGCGTGTTAATCGGATTAACCACCTAGATTAGTTACTAGTGCGAGCGTGTGTTTAATGAATTATTACTTGTTTTATGTAAAATGCATGGGTCATTCACATATAGTGAACGGATGAATGGAATGTATATTCTCTCACGGGTTTTATGAAATGGCAACTAGTAGGACCTGATTAGGATACAAAATACGGACTATGTGCCGTGATGTATTTTTGTAAATCCAAATACGGTCTACGTACCGTTGAGTATTTTTGTACCTTAATATTTAGATTAATCCTAGTCGTAGATCCTAGCAGTTCCATAATTTCGGTAAGTCTTGAAGACGGAGGTTCTTGGAAGACAAAGCCATGAAGATGCAAGAGAAGACCTTTTAAAGACTTAAAGAATTCAAGAGGTCATGCTAGTTGCCAATATGCATCTTATACTTATGCTTTATATATTTATGCTTGTGCTTATATATAAATTATATGTTAGATGCATGTGTAGGTTTTAAAACTGTTGTGATGATTAGTTAAGTTTACTTAAATAAACCAACATAAAAATCCTAGGTCCCTAATAATATTGAGTTAAAACTTGCCTTTCCAAAACAACACTTGCAAACCGAATGGGTGTAATGGTGGGCTACGCCAAAGCGAGGCACCATTACTACTTTGAGGTTGGTGAGGCACACCGGGTGTGCAAGATGGTTTTGGTTGAACTCATTGGTATGAGTGAGGAGTCTTCACATGCCGTGGCAAAAGAGATACATCGTCAAGATGCATTGGATGCGACGATTATCTAACCAAGAATGGCTTGGAGCCATTAACAAGGTAATGCTAACCTTGGGATAACAATTGTTAGGACAAGCCAAATCATGCCTAAAGTACTTGTTGATCCCTTGGATATTGGAATCGTCTTATTTTCACAAAATGGGTACAATTTTATGTGTAAATAAGACGTTAAATAAGTATAGAAATATGCATGAATTAAATTCAATCTTATTTAAAGTATTTTAAATGGTTTTTCATTTAAAATTCTTTGAATTGTAGAATCATGTTTTCAACTATCGACAACAATCTAATATTTCCGAAACTTCCCGATAAGTTACCATTTAGCTTGAATTTGGTAAAGTTCAAGGAATGGATGAGGAACTCTGTTTGACCCTCCGCAATTGCTACCTAGAGCATATCTTGGATACACCCATCCCGAGTTTCTACTCAAATGGGGTTATGAGCAATGAGGCTCATGAGAAGTGGAGTTATGATTGCAAGAGAGTCTCTCGACTCATGGAAAACTCCATTCCTGAACAGTGGAAGAAGAAATTCTCCAACTACCTTCCGGATGTACTTCTCAAGCCTCTAGAAGATGTGGTCTATCTAAGGGTAACAAAGAGCAGGGCAACTATGATGGACTTGTTGAAGAAGTGATTAGGTCAATGTCTAACATGAGGTTCAAGCCATCGCAAGATAGGTGTCTCAGCAAAGAGAGGCAAGAAGTATGGGCTAGGGTCTATAGTGCAAGACTTACACCCGGGATGCCACTTCAAGCCCATGTGCAAAAGATTACAAGGTTATTCAACCATCTGGAACTAATTGGTAGACCGGTGGAGGATGAGCAAGCGGCTCATATGCTTTTAAGCTCACTCCACTCGGGGTACGTTGCAATTAAGATGCAACTTACCAACAATCGGAACAAACTATCCTACTAGGAAGTTATCCAAGAGCTCTAGAAAACCTATTTTTGCAAGGCGGCTAAGTTTGCCCTAAGGCTCCAGAAAAAGAAGTTCAAAAACAAGACTAAGATGTGCTGCTTCTATTGTAGTAAGAAAGGCCACTACAAAAAAGAATGTAGTGAGTATCTTGAAGATGAGGCAAGAGGAAAGAAATCCTCAATCTCAGATATCATCTTGATACTAGAAAATAAGCAATTTATAAGGTATTATATACGTGAAAATTGACTCACTTTATGCTCCTATTTCATGAACAAAATGAGCGGTGTTTTTCAAGTGGTCATGAGTACACAAGTGGAAGATGAAGAAAATCTATCCAAAGAAAGCTTGTAATCTCATTTATTTTGTCCAAATTCTAAAACTTGCTAAGTGTTATCTACCATACTTTGATCTTGCGACGTTGGACGTCATTTTAACCTTGATCACAAGACCTTTTGTTTCATCTCTTGTTTATATTTATGGAAATGGCACTTTTGTGTGTTTAGACAAAATTGTTTATGATGATACCAAAAGAACTAATGCCATGGAGTCAAGTCGAACCTACTTGTGGCATTGTCGCCATGGCCACATTAACATCAAACGCATCAAGAAGCTTCTTCATGATGGCAGTCTGGACTCATTTGATTTAGAATCATTTGAAAATTGCGAAGGATGTTTACTAGGCAAGATGATAAAGCAACCATTCTCCAAGTTAGGATAGAGGGTCGGTGACTTATTAGGCCTAATACATACAGATGTATGTGGGCCAATAAGTACACCTGCAAGGAATGGTTATCGGTATTTTATAACATTCACGGAGAACTACAATAGATATGGATATGTCTATCTAATGTCGCACAAATCTAAATCGTTTTATAAATTTAAAGAATATTAGGGTGAAGTTGAAAATCAACTTGGCAAGAAAATCAAAGAGCTTCGATCGGATCGAGGTGGTGAATATTTGAGCCAAAAATTCGATGACCATCTGAAAGAACATGGGATACTTTAAGAATTGACACCTCCAGGAACTCCTCAATGGAACGGAGTATAAGAAAGAAGAAATCGAACCTTGTTAGACATGGTACGATCAACTGTGGGTCTTAGTGATCTTTCAATCTCTTTATGGGGACATGCACTTTTAACTGCATCACTTACACTAAATCATGCTCCGTCAAAAGCTATAGAAGAGACTCCATATGAATTATGGACGAAGAGACCTCCAAGGTTGACTTTTCTTAAGATTTGGGGATGCGAAGCATATGTCAAGAGACTCATGTCTGATAAACTGCATCCAAAATCGGACAAGTGTTTCTTTGTTGGCTATCCAAAAGAAACTAAGGGGTATTACTTCTACAACCAATCAGAGAACAAAGTGTTTGTTGCTCGTGATGGTGTCTTTTAGGAGAAGGAGCATCTTTCCAAAATGACAAGTGGGAGGAAAATCGAACTCGATGATGTTCGAGAGGACGAGCAACAAGGACAAATTGATAATCAAAGTGTCACAAAGCATCTGTTGACATTGCTCAAAGTCAAAATATGCAAAGTCAAACCGACAATGCAAATGCTCAGTCCATTACCCTACGTAGGTAAACTCGGCCAAAAACTCAACCTGACAGATATCTTGGTGTTGTACTAACAAAAGATCAGGACATTCTAGTAGTGGATAGAGATGAGCCGGGAACCTACAAGCTAGCTATGACGAGCCCCGACTCTGCAAAATGGTAAGAGGCCATGAAATCCGAAATGGACTACATGTTTGAAAATCAAGTATGGGACTTGGTTGATTTACCCGAAGGTTACACACCTATCGGATGTAAATGGATTTTCAAATTGAAAACCGACAAAGATGGAAATGTATTCATTAACAAAGCTAGACTTGTAGCAAAAGGTTACAGGAAAATTTGATGAGTGACTTTTATGTCACTCTTAGGAAGTATTTTTAGAGTCATTTTCGTGTTTATTTTATCTTATTTTCCCTTTCTTTCTCCTGTTTTCTCTTTAATAACATTTCTTGTTTATATGGTAATTTTGTCGTGTTTTAGTTCTTTTCGTGGTTTTTATTAGAATTAGTTTATTTTCATATTTATTTGCTTTTGATTTGTTATATTTCGTTCTTTATTTTTCCTTGAAAGTATTCTAATTTACTTTTATTTATTTTAATTAGTTTTGAGTCTATTTTATTTTACTTTATTAGCTTCTATAGTTTTTGTTTAGTTTTTGTTAGTTTTAGTTTTATTTCTCTTTTTTCTATTTTACTTTATTTATTTCTATTTTATTTATTTTATTTTATTCTTTGTCCCAATTCTATTCTCGATTTTGTGTGTATGGGTTCGGGTTTCATGTCAAGTGAGTTCGGAGCTCGGGGACGTGTTCAAGTGTGCACATTACTTTGCTTGTTGCTGCCCACCTCCTATTATCCACCACCACACTCTTCCTTAACCATCACCACAACACCCCAATTATCCCCTGCTTCAATTCACCTCGCAACAACCCCTGTACCTCCCTCATGTAACACAACAACTACCACCCAATCCACGTACCTGACCACAAACGACCACCGCAGCCACCCAATTTACAGCCATCCCGCAACACCACTCACCTCCAATACACAAAGCAGCAACACAACAAGACCCCCACCTCTCACGACCAAAACAAGAGCAGCCCCTCACCAACACCCCGTAAAAGCCACCAACCTTTCCGCTACTCCCTCACGCAACCACCAGCTCCACCGCTGCAACTCTCACCATCAAAAGAGCAGCGCCGCATCTCCACCAGCCCAAACCTCAGTACATCCGCACCAATTTACATCCACAAATACACAGCACACCCACATCAATTGATCCTCTAATCGACCTTCGCACCGATATATTGCAGTAGTAATTCACACAAGCATCAACCAAAATCAGAGCAATTCAAGCTCATTTGGGTTCGAGCAAACCAAATAGGATTTCGGTCGAAGTACGAGTCAGAAACTTTTCAGGTTTTGTAATTTGAAGAGGTGTGGTCGAACACACCCATGGTTTGACCGAACAAACCCCGTAGTTTGGCCACACCAACCCATGGTTCGACCGAACCATTTCACGATCTTCACACGTGATTCTGAATGAAGATCAAACGGTTTTTATTTGATGCTTGATGATAAACAAGGAGGATGAGCGGTGACGATTTGATGATGATGGTTTACCAACGGTGGTGATGGTGTGGCGCTTCAATGGAGTCCAAAGCAAGCCAAATGCGAAGGAGGAGAAAGCGTCTGATGTTTTTTTTTTTTATTTGGAGATTTTTCTTTTTATTTTTCCTTTTTCTTTTATTTTTATCTTTCTTTTCTTTTCCCTTTTCTTATTTCTTTCTTTTATTTTTATAATTAGTTTCTTATTTTGTTTTTCCTTTTTACTTTATTTTCTTTTCTATGATTAACTTAGTATTTTCTTAGCTTACTATAAATACCAATTTTTGGGATAATTAGGAGGAGACAAGTAACATTTTATTCAATTATCTAATTAGTTTGAGAAGAGCTTCTCTCTCTAGGTTTAGGTTAGAATTAGAGTATTTTAGAGAGAGAAAGTGAGGGTTTCACCATTGTTGAGCTTGGATATTGAAGAAGAAGATTGATCATTTTTTTTTGTAGATTTTCACATTCAATCAATGTGAATCTCTAACTCTCTCTCCTCTATTTTATTTGCTTTATTTTGATTATTATTTTAGTTGTTAGTATTGCTTGTTAATCATGTTTATTCTTGATTATTTTTTAATTAATCTTGTTATTAGCATGATTAGTAAGTAATTTCCCCATTAAGGGGATGGTTGTGGTGTAGAATTGATTTTCTTGTGATTAAAGTCTTTATATGCTTGATATTCTTTAATCTTCTTACAAGTGCACATTGTTGGCTGATTAAAGGTGCATCTTTTCTAACAAGGAATGGAAGTTGACTTAGTTAAGGTTCATTACTATCGATTGTTCTTTGATTGCAGCTCTCAATATATGGTTCTAGTGTGGAAACATTGAGGCTATGTTAGGAGAAGCCAATTGACCCTGGAAGGCAGCTAGATTGGATCTTTTACTTCAAAATTCGAGCATGTTTAGATCATAATTAATTCAATTTCTATGCCAAGTGAATGTTATACCTAAACCATTTCCCTTAGTGTTTTATTTCTTGTTTTATAATCTTTAGACTTTAGTTTTTTTATCTCTTATTCCGGACTAGCTTAATTGTCGATAACATTTGGTTGTGTTTATTTGTTCTCTGTGGTTCGACCCCTATGCTTGCCTTATACTCGTATTAGGTTTGTTTAGGTTGTATAAATTGTATTTGATCTAGGGATAGACAATTGACTACGTGTTTATTCCCTTGTCAAGTTGGCGCTATTGTTTATAATTTTCATTCTATTTGTTGGTTTTTATCTATTTGTTGGTTTTTATTTGCGTAGCTTTATTTGAAAGAAAATGGCTTATATTATTTCTATTCCTCAATTTGATAATGAACCATTTTGGGTGTATTTCAATAGACTTAAGGATTTTCTAGATGGTGTTAAAGGTTTTACTAAGGGTGATTATTGTGAAATCATTAATTTGGGATTAAATGAGCATTTTAGAGGAGTAATTGACAATATGTTAAATGGTAGATTTCAAGACATGTCTTTGGATGTAGCTTGGGATTTCTATTCATGGTTAGCTAGGGATAATTATGATTGGGAGAGGGCCAATCATGAGACTTATGTTCGGGATTCTCATGCTTTTAATGTTGATGCTAATTGTCATGATTTGTCTAATATGAATTCCCATGATGTGCTTGATGCTTCCCATAGTGACCATGTAATGTATTATTTCAACTCCCCTCCCTCTATAGCTTAATGTAATGAGGTACATTCTAATGATGATGAAGTGCATGTTCTTTCTCATATTGCATCTGATTTTTGCATGAATTCTATAGGATTGCCCCATAGTCCCCTAGATGATTCCAATGAGCAAGCTTTTGACTCGTCTATCCATGATGATTTTGACTCAGTTGAGATTATGGCACAAATATTTCTTGAGTTTCAAACTCTAGCCCATTACCTTATGAGTGAGTTCATTGATAAGGCTTCATTAGAAAGATATGAGTTTGAGAGAAATTTGCCCCCATTCACTCTTGATTTTGAGATGGTAGGCCTTGAGAAATTTAAGGGATATGTTGTTCAAGGTTGTGAAGAGTAGGTTGAGGTTGAATCATTTGGAGTTTTTGAGCTTGGGGGAGATGTAGAACGCGAGGGTTCTTCATTTGAGGATTCCATGATTGATTTTCATTTCCTCATTAGTGATGTGTGATCTTGTGATGAGGGATTAGCTACCCCTTTTTCCCTTTCTCATACACCTTTATCCCAAAGGTTTGACCATATCTCCTACGTACTATCCTATGTTCCTCCCTTCTTTTCTCAAAGAACCTCTTAGGGATCCTCTTTCCATGCTTCCGAAGCCCCCAACTCTTTCGTTGTTAATGTGGAAAAGAATTATAATGCCAACTAAAAAGATTTTTGTGAGGAGAGTTTGCCTCCGTATTTTTCTTTTTATTCTTCTACCTTTTTTCTTATTTTCTTGAATTTTCTTTTGATTCTTTTACTTTTTCTTTTCTCCCTTCTCTCAAGCATAAAGTTTCCTTGTTCTTTATGTTTGCTGGTCATATGAGCATCGCGTATGCTCTATTTCTTGATATGTTTGCCGGTGCATATGATAAGCTTTTGCGTTCTTTGTCGGGTTATTTACTAGATTGGTTAAGTTTGGACGTTAAGCAAGCCTTTCTCGGGAAGTAACCCGTGTTTTATTGCTTTCTTTTTCCTTCTTTTACGTTTCTCTTTTTTGTTTACTCTATTGTCTTTGTGTATAGGTACTTGATGCATATACTCATGTGCAAGGATTTTGGATTGAGATCATTGAGAAGAAGCACACCAATGAATGCTTACATTTCGAAAAACAACAAAGACGATGAATTAGATGAAAATGTGGACAATGTGCTCAACTGCGGGTTTCAACACCCACCTAACATTTGGTTTACTCTTTCCTTCTTCCCTCATCCTAAATTTGCTTTCATAAATGCATGTGGATTGAATGAATTATGATTTGTTGTGTGGATATGTTTTCTTTCTTCCTCTCCTTCCCCTCCCCCCCTTTTTTGCCTTTATTTTGAGAATTGAGGACAATGCTCCATTCTAGCTTGGGGGACTAGCTATTCGCTAGCTTGGGGGGTTATCTATATCTCTTGGTGGTTTCTTAATCCATAGTCTCATGATTGCTTGATTTATTTCTCGTATACTTGCCAAAGTCTATTATTGAGATTGGTTTTCTATGTTTGGATGGCCATGAGCGTCTTATTGAGTTGACTTTTGGTATTTGTAGCTTTTATTGATCATGCTTTCATCATGCACAATTGTATATGCATTCTTGAGTAATTTTGGTTTTGGGAATATTTGTGTGTATAGTGTCTTTCCATGGCATTCAAGTCAAGGTTTCAAAATGTTTTGTTTCAATATTGGACATATTTCGGCTTTAGCACCTAGAATACTCTCTTTCCTACTTATTAGAGGTTTTCGTGCACTTGGATGTCAGGGTTGGTTCACACATATAGCGTTGCCAAGGTAGTAGAACTTAAGGGCTATGAGACCTTAGCTCACTTGGTTTGTGGTAAGATGGTTGTCGCTCTCTAGCTAGATGAAGCTTTAAAGGTGATTTTTGCTATTCCACTACCGTCATTCTTGTGAGGATGTGTCTATATTGTTCTAGCCTTCTACATTTCTTGCATGTGTGGCGTTTGGATCCTTGGCATTGCTAGCTTATATTGAGAATTTGGCTTGATTCTACCCGAAATCGAGACCGAACCAACCTAGGGAAAGACAAAGGTGATTAGGATTTTGTTTTGTTTTATTATTTTCTATTCTTTTATTTTTCTTTTGCATTTGCTCATTTAGTAACCCAATTTGAGCCTTTTTTTCCCTTCTTTGGCATAACCACATTACAAACCAATGGACCTTTGCTTTATTTTCACCCTTATTAGTTTTTGTGAGGCATTCTTGGGACTTGATTTGTATTTTTGGTAAATGAAAGTGAGAAAAATAATGAAAAAGAAGTGAAAAACTCAAATTTCAGCACTTGTGATTATCTTTGTTATGTTGAATGGTTTGAGCAAATGAGAAGAAAATAAAGGAAATGAAAGAAAAAGCCACTCAAAGTTAAAAGAGGCTTGAGCAAAGAATAAAAGAAATGAAAAAAAAAGAAAAAAAAAACATATTGACAAAATACAAAAATATTTGTTGTTTGGTTGAAAAAGAATAAGCTTCGGGGAGGAGTTGCTAGAATTTTTGATTTGAAAGATGGTAGTTTATTGAGTTTTAATTGAGGAATGATCAACCTTGCATCACTTCTAAGTTTACCACCAATTTCCAAATTTATTTCCACGCCCTTTACCCTAGCCTAAACGTTTCAACCCTTTTAAGACCTTTTGACCTTAGTGAGGTTTAGTTTCGAGATATCACCTTAACAGTAGATGCAAAACTAGAGAGGACGAGGAAGTTTGGTTGGAGATAAGGAGGAGTGTAAGTCCCTCTAAGTTCTCTACCCTTTGCATGCTTTATGTGTGTACCAACCTTAGCTATTCTTTTTCTTGGCTACCTTTAATGTCTAGAAAGGATTGTATTCTTGTGCACTTAGCCCGTTGTTTGTGTTTAGTTTGAAATGTCAAAACTCGAGTTTTCTTGATTTCACCTTTCCCTTGGATGTTATGTGTTGCCAAGAGTTGTGGGTTAAACCTCTCAGGAAACCCTCACGAGAGCTTACTCATCCTCTTTGGCGACATGGGGGTTTAAAGGGCTTAATTCATACGCTAAATGCATTTGTGATTCCTACGGCAGCGAATTAGTGTACATTCTTTCTCTTTGTTTCTATTTTGTTTCTTTTACTTTCAATAATTTCATCTTATTCTCGTTTGCCCTAGTTTTTCTCGAGGACGAGCAAAGGTTTAGCTTAGGGGAATTTGATGAGTGACATTTATGTCACTCTTAGGAAGTATTTTTAGAGTCATTTTCGTGTTTATTTTATCTTATTTTCCCTTTCTTTCTCTTGTCTTCTCTTTAATAACATGTCTTGTTTATTTGGTAATTTTGTCGTGTTTTAGTTCTTTTCGTAGTTTTTATTAGAATTAGTTTATTTTCGTATTTTATTTGCTTTTGATTTGTTATATTTCGTTCTTTATTTTTCCTTGAAAGTATTCTAATTTACTTTTATTTATTTAAATTAGTTTTGAGTCTATTTTATTTTACTTTATTTGCTCGTACAGTTTTTGTTTAATTTTTGTTAGTTCTAGTTTTATTTCTCTTTTTTCTATTTTACTTTATTTATTTCTTTTTTTATTTATTTTATTTTATTCTATGTCCCAATTCTATTCTCGGTTTTGTGTGTAGGGGTTTGAGTTTCATGTCAAGTGAGTTCGAAGCTCAGGGACGAGTTCAAGTGTGCACATTACTTTGCTTGCTGCTGCCCACCTCATATTATCCACCTTCACACTATCCCTTAACCATCACCACAACACCCCAATTATCCCCTGCTCCAATTCACCTCGCAACAGCCCGTGTACCTCCCTCACGCAACACAACAGCTACCACCCAATTTACGCAGCTGACCACCAACAACCACCGCAGCCACCCAATTTACATCCATCCCGCAACACCACTCACCTTCAATACACCAAGCAGCAGCACAACCAGACCCCCACTTCTCACGACCAAAACCAGAGCAGCCCCTCACCAACACCCCGTAGCAGCCACCAACCTTTCCCTTACTCCCTCACGCAACCACCAGCTCCACCGCTGCAACTCTCACCACCAAAAGAGCAGCGCCGCATCTCCACCAGCCCAAACCTCAGCACATCCGCACCAATTTACATTCACAAACACACAACACACCCTCATCAATTGATCCTCTAATAATCGACCTTCGCACCGCTCTATTGCAGCAGTAATTCGCACAATCATCAACCAAAATTAGAGCAATTCAAGATCATTTGGGTTCGAGCAAACCGAATAGGAGTTCGGTCGAAGTACGAGTCAGAAACTTTTGAGGTTTTTTAATTTGAAGAGGTGTGGTCGAACACACCCATGGTTCGACCGAACCATTTCACGAGCTTCGCGCGTGATTCTTAATGAAGATCGAACGGTTTTTATTTGATGCTTAATGATAAACAAGGAGGATGAGCGGTGACGATTTGATGATGATGGTTGATCAACGGTGGTCATGGTGAGGTGCTTCAATGGATTTCAAAGCAAGCCAAATGCGAAGCAGGAGAAAGCGTCTGATGTTTTTTTTTTATTTGAAGATTTTTATTTTTATTTTTCCTTTTTCTTTTATTTTTATTTCTTTCTGTTCTTTTCCTTTTTCTTATTTATTTCTTTTATTTTTATAATTAGTTTCTTATTTTATTTTTTCTTTTTACTTTATTTTATTTTCTATTATTTACTTAGTATTTTCTTAGCTTACTATAAATACCCATTTTTAGGATAATTAGGAGGAGACAATTAACATTTTATTCAATTATCTAATTAGTTTTAGGAGAGCTTCTCTCTCTAGTTTTAGGTTAGAATTAGAGTAGTTTAGAGAGAGAAACTGAGGGTTTCACCATTGTTGAGCTTGGATATTGAAGAAGAAGATTGATCATCTTTTTTGTAGATTTTCACATTATTAATTATTTTTTTTGCCTTCTTTTGATTATTATTTTAGTTGTTGGTATTGCTTGTTAATCATGTTTATTCTTGATTATTTGTTAACTAATCTTGTTATTATCATGATTAGTGAGTAATTTCCCCATTAAGGGGATGGTTGTAGTGTAGAATTGATTTATTTGTGATTAAAGTCTTTATATGCTTGATATTCTTTAATCTTCTTGCAAGTGCACATTGTTGGTTGATTAAAGGTGAATCTTTGCTAACAAGGAACGGAAGTTGACTTAGTTAAGGTTCATTACTATCGATTGTTCTTTGATTGCACCTCCCAATATATGATTCTAGTGTGGAAACATAGAGGCTATGTTAGGAGAAGCCAATTAACCCCGGAAGGCGGCTAGATTGGATCTTTTACTTCGAAATTCGAGCATGTTTAGTTCATAATTAATTCAATTTCTATGCCTTTATTTATGATCAAGTGAATGTTATACCTAAACCATTTCCCTTAGTGTTTTATTTCTTTTTTTAGCATCTTTAGACTTTATTTTATTTATCTCTTATTCCGGATTAGCTTAATTGTCTATAACGTTTGGTGGTGTTTATTCGTTCCGTGTGGTTTGACCCCTATGCTTTCCTTATACTCGTATTAGGTTTGTTTAGGTTGTATAAATTGTACTTGATCTAGGGATAGACAATTGACGACGCGTTTATTCCCTTGTCAAAATTCACGAAGTTGATTATGATGAAACCTTTTCTCCAGTTGCAATGCTTAAGTCTGTTCGGATTCTTCTGGCGATTTTTGCATATTACAAATACGAAATATGGAAGATGGTCGTCAAAACCGCCTTTCTCAATGGAATTTTTGAAGAAACTGTGTACATGACACAACCTGAAGGTTTAGTCGACCAAGACAATGCTACAAAGGTATGCAAGCTTAAGAAGTCCATTTATGGATTAAAGCAAGCAAGCAGAAGTTGGAATTTGCGATTTTATTAAGCCATTAGTAAGTTTTGTTTTATCAAAAATCCAGATGAGTCTTGTGTTTACAAGAAGGTCAGTGGGAGTGACATCGCCTTCCTAGTCTTATATTTTGATGACATTTTGCTCATTGGAAACAACATTCCGTTATTAGAGTCTGTAAAGGCTTGGCTCGGAAAATGTTTTTCAACGAAAGACTTTGGAGAGGCTCATTACATATTAGGCATCATGATCTATAGGGATAGATCAAAGAGGATGATAGGATTGAGTCAAAGTACTTATATTGATAAGGTACTAGCTCGATTCAACATGGAAGGAGCCTAGATAGGCCACTTACCCATGTAACATGGAATAACCCCAAGCAAGAATCAGTGTCCAAAGACGCCTGATGAGCGGGAAAGGATGAATGAGATTCCATATGCTTTGCTTATTGGATCGATCATGTATACCATGATATGTACTAGGACAGATGTATTGTATGCCTTGAGTGCTACGAGGCGATACCAATCAGACCTAGGAGAGGCACATTGGACTGCGACCAAGAATATCCTAAAGTACCTGAAAAGGAACAAGGATAAATTCTTGGTCTACAGTGGTAGAGATGAATTGGTTGTTGAGGGATACACCGACGCAAGCTTCAAGACATATAGGGACGACTTTAAGTCACAATCTGGGTACATATTCTGTCTTAATGGATAAGCTTTTAGTTGGAATAATGCTAAGCAAAGCACAACTGCTTGAAAGTGCAGCTGGTACTCAAGAAGGGGGGGGGGTTGAATTGAGTACAGGGCAGTGTTAGAAATTATTGGATTTTCTTCTATTTATGTAGGGGGACCAGATGATGAACTGGTCCTGCAGCGGAAACAGAAAATACAATAAATAATCAACACAAAGATTTAACGAGGTTCAGCTCAACTCTGAGCCTACGTCCTCCACTATCCTAATTACTTTTATTAATCAACTCTGAAAAACAAAAGCAATTACAAATGATCACACTCGTGATCCCCACACCTAACTCTAGGTGTCACTTCGCACTTGAACTCACAAGCACTTGCACTCACACTCGTAAATGCTACCCAATCACTAACCTCTTAGTGATTCAATACAAACCCTTTGTTTCCCTCTAAATGCTTCCACTCAAAGCTTACAAGAGATAATTACAAAACAATTCTTACTGTGTGCATAAATAGTTTGTAAGAGATGAACTAACTATTTCCCTTAGAGTGTATTTCGAGCTTTCAAAGATAGAGAAGTTTTTCAGAAAAGCTCACTCGAAATTCTGATCGAGTTTATGCTTTTATAAGGTTGGGAGATGAATTCTTTCGTGATCTTTTCAGATCATAACTTAGGAAAATAGAATATCTTTTATTTTGTAAATAAGAGATATTCTAAGATATTATTCTACTTTCCATAAATGGGTAGAATAATATATTCTAAGTTATATGCGAAATAATTCATCTCCAACTCTGCATAAACTGAATCAATTAGTTTAGTAAATATTCTCTAAGGATAGGAAATATATATTCCAGAAAATATTTACTGAACTAATGTCCAGGTTCACGAAACAAGCTACGAAGCAGCTGTTTCCTAACCTGTTAGTGTCCTAGAGATCAGGTCAACTTTTCCTGATCTCTACAACACTAAATATTCTAAGTAAGGGATACAGATAGCTTACGTACAAACATCCATGCACACTTAACATTATAAAGACTACAAAGATCAACTATCCTAATCTGAGAGACTTCATAATCTTCAAGTCTTGACGGCCTTCCTTGATAGAACATTCTGATACATATTTCTTGAATGCTTTGATTCAAAAGGACTTCATATTGCCTCAAGTACTTGGGATAGCTGTTCCTGTTCAAAATGTCAGTTGATATGATATAAAACCAACAAGAACCAGCTAGTCAGCTGTTTGTCATCACTCAAAACCTTAAGTGACTCAACAAATTCCCCCTTTTTGATGATGACAAACACTTTGAAGTTTCCTGCACCTGCACGTTAGTGAGAAACAGCAAAGTAAAGAAAGTTCTAATCTACACTTAAGAAGACAAGACTTTCTACTAGACTTTCTACACAAGGGATATCTTGTGTAAAAGACTTATGACACTGATGACTGACCAGGATAGCCATCTTTATTTAAAAGAAACAACTTGTTTTTGAATTTTTGGAAAAAGACACTGAAACAGTTAGTTAATCTAACTGTTCTCTCTATTTTAACTTGTTTTTGTGATTATCTGACTCAAGGAAATAAAAGACGCAATCTAATTGTCTAACAAGGCCTTTTCAGAAACTTCAACCTGCTTTTCCCCCTTTTGGCATCATTAAAAAGCATTCAAAAAATAGAATTGCACACCAAAATATCGCAAGTAAGCCAAAAATCAGTAGTTTCAACCACTGATCAATCTCAATGCTACAGGTTAGCACAAACAGGTTATTCAATCACATGAAACAGAAAAAGCTTAAAACTGTTCAGGATTACACACCAGAAAGTTAGAAACATAATAGAAACCACACTGCATGAAAAACAGTCTAGCAGTGTGGGGGAACAGCAAATATTATGGCAGTTAATGGAAGGGGAGGGGGAGACTGAAGTGATCATTCATCATCATCTTCATCCTCTTCTTCATCCTCTGGGTTGATCTCCTCCTCGAAGTCAGAACCTTCCTCAGCTGTCTTTTCTTCTTCCTTCTTCTCCTTTTCCTCTGTCTCTTCTTCTTCTTCCTCATCAGATTCATTTTCCTCTTCTTCAGAACCCTCTCCTTTTTCAGCATCAGGACCCTTCTCACTGGAGGATTCCTCATCATCCGTCTCAATGATCCTACAGTGTGTAGAGTCAAACTGCATCCCAGACTCTGGAGGCAACAGGTGATCAATCACCCTGCAAATAGTGAGGAATTTCCTGTTGTTCATAAGCTTGTCAAGCTTCCTTTCTTCTTCAGCCAGCACTAGACTGGCAGCCAACTTTATGATCCTCTCATCCTGCCTTTCCAACTTGGCAAGAAGCATTGCCACATCCTCAGGAGTGATTTCCTCCTGGTTCCCTGCATCCCTTGGGCTACTTTCTTGACCTACAAAAGTCAACCTCTTTCCAGAGTAGTCAATCTTCTTCTGAGTGAGTATTTTCTTGGAGAACAACTGAAGACTCACCACCTCACCAGAAAAAGAAAACTTGGGATTCTGCTCCGTGATGATTTTGCAGATAAAAGAACCATAAGGCAGGGAGTTGTGGGATGAAGCATGGCAGTACAATATGTGCTCCATCATTAGAGCAGGCAGATTAACCTTAACCTTTTTCAGGATCAGATAGATCAGGACCATGTCCATGATCCTAACAGTACCTCTGCCTTGACCCTTGGGCAGAAAGACCTTCAAACACATGGAGTGCAGAACCAACATAATTGCCTCCCTAAAGTCACTAGGGGAACCAGCTTCTTCCTTCTTTCCAAACAAAAACTGAGTAACCTCCTCAGGTGTTACTCCTCCCATTAGGGGCCACCCATCACTGCTATATCTACCAAAACCATCTCTAGGTATACCCAGCAACTCAGATAAAACAGACTCAGAAACATGGACAATACTACCAGAAACAGTTGATGCCACAGACATATCAATGTTTTGCTTCAGATTAACAAAAAACTGACGAACAGGACCAACAAAAGCATCATTTAAATCATTAAACAGAGACATCCATCCTTGGAACGCAAGAAGTTCCTTAACTTGACTCAAAGCAGGAATATCAAAATATTCATTCTCAACACCACAACCAGATAACACAGTCCTAAAACTTAAAGAAGTTGCACCAGTACTGGGGTTAACAGGTTGTTTACCTTTAGCAGCCTTGGAGATACGGGAAACAGATGATGTTGCTTTCCTTTTCTCTCCTCTCTTAGACTCAGATGGTGTAGTCTCCTTCTCTTCTGAGCCCTTAATGACCTTTGAAGCAGCCCTAGTCTGCCTTTTCCTTACAGAACCAGTAGTGGTACCAGCAACCACCTTGGTCACCACTACATCTAGATCCTCCTCCATCTTCTTGTCCTCCTTCTCCTCATCCAATCCTTCATCAGCCAGTTCCTCTAACTGTTTTTCAAGTTTCTTGGCTATCTTTTTAACAGGTTCCCCCTCAGAAGGTGATTTGGGGTTTGAAGAAACGGTTTCAGTTATTTGAGTGAGGGTTTCGATGGATTTCTCTTTTGGGGCCTTTTTGGATTTGGATTTTTGTGGAGAAGGGGTTAAAGTTTTAGTCTTTGATGATGAGGCAGGTTTTTCCTTCAATACATTCTCTTTTGAAGGAGTTTGTCTCAAGGGAACGGCCTTGATGGGTTCAGTTTCAGAGGGGATGATTTCTGGTGTTGCTTGTGAAGGAGTCTGCTCAGAGACGTTCATAAGGACATCCTTGATTGTTTCTTGAGATTTTGACGAGGGGGAACTAGCCAAACTTGCTTTGGAACCTCCTTTCCTTCCTCCTTTCCTTCCAGTTCCAGCCTTTCTCACCATTGTTGCTTGTCTAAGCTTCGAAGAATTGATCTTGTGTAGAGAGAGAAGTTGAGAATTTTTTATGAATGATGAATAATCACGGAGCAAGGAAAGGGAAGCAAATATATAGCAAGAGGAATTATAGAGACAATCAGAAATAAAATCAGAGAATCAGAAGATATTTGGAAGTTATTTTAATTTGGAAATAACTTCCATAAATGAACAACTGCCCATAATTGCAACTGTCAGAACAAATTGCCGTTGGAGGAAAATAACTGCCATATTTAAAAGATTTTAAAATCAAATAAGAATAAAAAATATTTTCTCACGGTTTAATTTGAAATTAATTTCAAAATTAATCCGTTTGTATTTGCTGCTGTTTCCTCTGCTGGTAGGGTTACTGAAACAGTTGCTCATCTGTTCAATATGGCCTTCAATCCTGAAAGTGATTAGCTGCAATATTGCTCACATAGAGATAAGCAATTAACATTGAGATAATAGACAGATTGCAAAGGTATGATGCACGCACACATTTAAAGAATACTTAATTAGCCAATCATTGGGGAAAACAGCTGAGAGAGGTCTCTTAGTTTGACCTAGTCAGACCTAACATGACTCTAAACTTGCAGAAAGACTCTCTACCCAATGGCTTAGTGAAGATATCTGCAATTTGTTCTTCACTGTTGCAAAAACTCAGCTCTACAAGACCTTTCTCAACATTATCTCTTAGGAAATGATGTCTTATCTCAATATGCTTTGTCCTGGAATGCTGCACAGGATTCTTAGAAATGTTAATACCACTTGTATTATCACATAAAATAGGTACATTTTCATAGAAAATACCAAAATCTTTCAACTGGTTCCTTATCCACAACAGCTGGGAGCAGCAAGCTGCAGCAGCTATGTATTCAGATTCTGCTGTGGATAAAGCAACAGAATTTTGTTTCTTTGATCCCCATGAAATCAAGCAGGGACCTAAGAAATGTGCCATACCAGATGTGCTCTTTCTGTCTACTAGGAATCCAGCATAATCTGCATCTGTGTATCCTAATAGTTCAATTGAACCACCTTTGGGGTACCACAAGTACAGGTCATCTGTTCCTACTAAGTATCTAAATATTCTCTTGACAGCCTTTAGGTGAGATTCTTTGGGATTGCTTTGAAAACGTGCACACAATCCCACAGAAAACACTATATCTGGCCTACTAGCTGTCAAGTAGAGAAGAGAACCAATCATACCTCTAAACAGTGTAGCTTCCACACTCTCTCCTTTATCATCACTGTCTAGCTTTGCATTTGTAGGAATTGGAGTTGCATATGATTTACTGTCTTGCAATCCATACTTCTTGATTAGTTCCTTTAGATACTTCTGTTGATGTATCATGATCCCATCAACTGTTTGCTTGATCTGCAATCCTAGGAAGAATCCTAGTTCTCCCATCATGCTCATCTCAAATTCACTTTGCATCAGATCTGCAAACTCACTACACAAAATTTGATTAGTAGCACCAAATATTATATCATCTACATATATCTGGACTACAATCAAATCAAAATTCCTGGTTTTGATAAAGAGGGTCTTATCAACCGTTCCCCTTCTATAGTCATGTTCCATCAGAAAGTTGGACAGCCTTTCATACCAAGCTCTAGGAGCTTGTTTAAGACCATAAAGTGCCTTGTCCAGCTTATATACATGATTTGGGAATTGACTATCAGCAAAGCCAGGGGGCTGCTCAACATATACTTCTTCTTTCAAATAACCATTAAGAAATGCTGTCTTAACATCCATTTGAAAGAGCTTAATGTTCTTATGAGCAGCAAAGGCAATCAAGATCCTTATTGCCTCAAGTCTAGCTACTGGGGCAAAGGTTTCATCATAATCAATGCCTTCTTGCTGATTATAACCTTGCACGACCAGTCTAGCTTTGTTTCTGACTATAGTACCCAGATCATCCAATTTGTTTCTGAAGACCCACCTGGTACCTATGACTGACCTGTTCTCAGGTCTTGGCTCAAGATGCCATACTTTATTTCTTTCAAATTGATTTAATTCATCTTGCATAGCCAAAACCCAATCAGGATCTTTTAAATCCATCTTGTAGTCAGTTGGTTCTATATTAGATAAAAATGAGAAAAATGCACAAAAGTTTTCATAAACAGCTCTCCTAGTCTGAATACCTCTACTGATATCACTCAGAATTTGTTCAGTAGGATGAGAAGATTTATATTTAAAAATGCTAGGCCTAGGTGCATTCTCATTTAATCCATCAGAACCATCATGCATCCCTGGTTCATTTGTGCCATCGAATTGGTTTTGCACAGATGGACCAGTATGCTGAGATGTTCCCCCTACCTCCCTTACCTGGGTGGAAAACTTGTCCTGAAAGTTTTCTGTTCCCCCTGAGGTGTTGCTTTCTCCATTTACTTGGGGGCCTTCATCTCCATCCTCATGAGTATCTACTTGTTGAGGATCTCCTTCATTGTGACCAAGTCCTTCACCAGCAGCATCTGGTGAACCAGTAGGTGAACCTGGCTCTTCTAAGGAAACAGCAGTTGATTCTCCTGTAAAATACAAAAGTCCTATCTCATCTAAGTCATCAACCTGCACATTCTCACAACACATATTAACTTCATCAAAGACTACATGAACACTTTCTTCAACACACAAAGTTTTCTTATTGAATACTTTATATGCCTTACTGTGAGAAGAATAACCAAGGAAAACAGCTTCATCACCTCTTGGATCAAATTTATCCAAGCTGTTCTTACCATTATTATGCACATAACACTTACAACCAAAGGTTCTGAAGTATGCTATGTTTGGTTTCCTTCCTCTAAGTAGTTCATATGGAGTCTTCTTCATTTGAGGCCTTAACATCAACCTATTTAACATGTGACAAGCTGTATTTACAGCTTCTGCCCAAAAAGACTTGGGGAGACAACTCTCAATGAGCATTGTTCTTGCCATTTCTTCCAAAGTCCTGTTCTTCCTCTCAACTACTCCATTTTGTTGAGGAGTTCTTGGGGCAGAGAAATTGTGAGAAACTCCATGTTCCCTGCAGAACTCTATGAAGCTAGAGTTATCAAACTCTGATCCATGATCAGATCTTATGGCAGCCAGTTGATGATTGATCTTGTTCTGAACCTGCTTTACTAACACAATGAACTCATCAAAAGTTTCATCTTTAGAAGACAGAAATAGAGCCCATGTGTATCTGGAATAATCATCAACAATGACACACACATATCTAGAACCATTTCTACTTTGGACTCTCATGGGTCCACATAAATCAATATGAATAAGTTCTAGAGGTCTGCTGGTACTGATAGTTTTCTTTGGCTTAAAAAAGGATTTGACCTGTTTCCCTTTAGCACATTCTTCACAAACTCTATCTGCTTCAAACTTGATGTTAGGCAGGCCTATCACCAATTCTTGAGACCTGAGTTTGTTAAGAAGTCTAAAGCTGACATGTCCCATCCTTTTATGCCAAAGCCACTGGTCCCTATCAGAAACAGCACTCAAACAGATGGACTTGTTCTCAGGGATTTGGTTTAAATAAGTAATGTAAACGTTTTCATGTCTGAATCCCTGGCAGACAAGTTCATTTGTTTGCAAATTCACTATGTGACAAAGGTTGTCTTTGAACTCAACTTTATTACCTTTATCACATAATTGTGAAATACTCAAGAGATTATGTTGTAAACCATCAACATAATATACATCACTAATAGCATGGGAAAGTGACTTACCAACCTTACCAATTCCAAGAATGGTACCTTTGCTGTTATCACCAAAAGTCACCTTTCCCCCTTCATGAGCTGTAAGTGAGAGAAACTGTTTCCTATCCCCTGACATGTGTCTTGAGCAGCCACTGTCCAAATACCAGTAGGTATTGTCTCTCACTTCAGCCTGCACAGGAAATTCAAACATTAGCTTTAGGAACCCAAATCTTTTTGGGTCCCTTTCCAACAACAGATTCAAGCAAGTCTTTTCTAACCCAAATCTGCTTAACATTTTTCTTATTTTTATCCAATCTACTTTTCCTGTCTTTACACTCATATTTCTTATGGCCATTCTTGCCACAATGATAGCATACATGCATGTCTTTTGCTAAGACATACTTACCTTTCTTATATTCCTGTAACCATGTAGTATCTCTGGGAGACCAGTTCCTCCTGTTCCCCTTCCCAGTATAACCAAGTCCCCTTCTACCACTGTTTCTAGCAGTTAAAGTTAACTGGTTCAATGAGTTCTGGGATTGGAGGACTTTATCCATTCTCTTCTTAAATTCTATGAACTCTCTGTCCTTTAAGTTCATTTTCTCATGCAGGGATAAATTCTGGTCAACAACTATCTCAAAGTCAAGCTTAGCTCTTTCAAGCTCAGCTTGCAATTTTGAAATATTTGAATCATGCAAAACTACAGAATCACATGAATTAGTCTTTCTAAGCTGGGCTAACTCAACCTGCAAGCTACAAATTTTAGCTTCACATTCATCATGCATATTACTAGAAACAGTTTCAGAACCAGTACTTTTGCTGTTCTTAACTAGGACATATGCTTTATATAGTTCCTCTACATCATCAACTAACAAGTTGAATCCTTCTAACAGTTTAGACCTATTTAGAGCACTTGCCCTAGATTTTATACTATCAAAGTCATACAAGTCATCACCACTATAATCAAGCACATTAATGACACAACTTGTGAACTGTTTCTCACATTCATCATCACTGTCATCACGCAAACCCATATCAGATTTTATTCTCTGAATTTCAAGTTTGCTTTGATCTAAAGCAATCTCTAGTTCAGCTACTTCCTGCTTCAAGTTAGCACAGACACTTTCCAACAGATCACAACTTGAATTAGCAATATCATATTCTTTAGACTTTTCTTTAAACTTTCTCTTAAAATCATGATAAGCAATTCCAAGTTCTAAACATTGATCTAAAGCACTACTAGCACATTCCATCAAGTTTTCTCTATCATAAAAGAGCATATCCTTTTTGATCTGATCAATGTTTACCTGATGTTGATCCAAGGGGTGCTTCTTTGCCATGAGGCAGTGGACATCTGAGCTGGTTCCTTTGCTGTTCCTGGTACCTTCTTCTGAACTTTGATTCAGTATTGCTGTCATACATACATCTGACTGACTTGAATCATCTCCCTCTTCATCACTGTCTGTATCTCCCCAGACAGCAGCAACCATGGCCTTTTTGTAGGCCATCTTGTCTGCTTCCTTGGACTGGTTGTCCTTCCATTGAGGACAATTCTTCACAAGGTGTCCCTTCTCACCACACTTAAAGCATCCTGTTGCAGAGAAGTTGTTAGATTTTTTATTTGATGCATTATTAAACTTACCCTTGATGAATTTTCCCTTCTGGTTTCTGAAACTTCTTTCAAACCTTCTAGCCATCATTCCTATCTCATCATCCTCATCTTCGACTGTTCCCTTTAGTGCAATTCCTTTTGCTGGTACCTTCTCTGACTTAGATCCAACTAGCATTTCATGGGTCATGAGGGAACCTATCAACTGTTCAACTGATAGAATTGAAAGATCCTTTGCTTCATAAATGGCTGTAACCTTGGGAGTCCATTCACCTGTCAAACTTCTCAAAATCTTTCTAACAAGATCTTCATCAGTAAAGCTTTTACCAAGAGATTTTAAATCATTTACAATAGTCATGAATCTACCAAAACAAGTATTAATATCTTCATCCTTAAACATATTAAAAGATTCATATTTTGACATAAGTAAATCAATTTTAGACCTCTTTACCTCACTGGTACCCTCAAAGGCAAGTTCAAGGGTATCCCAGATCTCCTTGGCAGTGGTGCATGCTGAGATCCTGTTTGTCTCATTCTCAGCAATAGCCTGTTGCAGTATTGACATAGCCTTAGCATTTTTCTCCAGCTTTTTGTAATCAGTGGAGATGTATTCATCTTCAGTCTTTGGGACTAGCTTCCCTTCTGGATCAGACTTCTCAATGGTCAAGGGACCATTCTTAACAACCAACCAGCATTCATAATCAATGCCAATGATGATGTTCTTGATTCTGTTCTTCCACCATGCATAGTTCTTCCCATTGAACTTTGGTGTCTTGTTGTCATATCCCATAGCATTCATTTCCTGAGTACTCATGATCTACTTCTCTAGGTGTTACCCTTACAAGAAGCCGAGGCTCTGATACCAATTGAAAGTGCAGCTGGTACTCAAGAAGGGGGGGGTTGAATTGAGTACAGGGCAGTGTTAGAAATTATTGGATTTTCTTCTATTTATGTAGGGGGACCAGATGATGAACTGGTCCTGCAGCGGAAACAGAAAATACAATAAATAATCAACACAAAGATTTAACGAGGTTCAGCTCAACTCTGAGCCTACGTCCTCCACTATCCTAATTACTTTTATTAATCAACTCTGAAAAACAAAAGCAATTACAAATGATCACACTCGTGATCCCCACACCTAACTCTAGGTGTCACTTCGCACTTGAACTCACAAGCACTTGCACTCACACTCGTAAATGCTACCCAATCACTAACCTCTTAGTGATTCAATACAAACCCTTTGTTTCCCTCTAAATGCTTCCACTCAAAGCTTACAAGAGATAATTACAAAACAATTCTTACTGTGTGCATAAATAGTTTGTAAGAGATGAACTAACTATTTCCCTTAGAGTGTATTTCGAGCTTTCAAAGATAGAGAAGTTTTTCAGAAAAGCTCACTCGAAATTCTGATCGAGTTTATGCTTTTATAAGGTTGGGAGATGAATTCTTTCGTGATCTTTTCAGATCATAACTTAGGAAAATAGAATATCTTTTATTTTGTAAATAAGAGATATTCTAAGATATTATTCTACTTTCCATAAATGGGTAGAATAATATATTCTAAGTTATATGCGAAATAATTCATCTCCAACTCTGCATAAACTGAATCAATTAGTTTAGTAAATATTCTCTAAGGATAGGAAATATATATTCCAGAAAATATTTACTGAACTAATGTCCAGGTTCACGAAACAAGCTACGAAGCAGCTGTTTCCTAACCTGTTAGTGTCCTAGAGATCAGGTCAACTTTTCCTGATCTCTACAACACTAAATATTCTAAGTAAGGGATACAGATAGCTTACGTACAAACATCCATGCACACTTAACATTATAAAGACTACAAAGATCAACTATCCTAATCTGAGAGACTTCATAATCTTCAAGTCTTGACGGCCTTCCTTGATAGAACATTCTGATACATATTTCTTGAATGCTTTGATTCAAAAGGACTTCATATTGCCTCAAGTACTTGGGATAGCTGTTCCTGTTCAAAATGTCAGTTGATATGATATAAAACCAACAAGAACCAGCTAGTCAGCTGTTTGTCATCAATCAAAACCTTAAGTGACTCAACACTGCTGATTCTACAAGTTCATTGGATTCCAAAGCAAAGGAGGCAGTTTGGATTCGCAAGTTCATTGAGCAAAGCAAAGCACATTTGAGTTAGCTAAGGAGGCAGTTTGAATTCGCAAGTTCATTGGGGAGCTTGATGTTGTACCCTCCATCAAGGGTCCAATAGTACTCTATTGTGAAAACAATGGGGCTATTGCTCAGGCCAGAGAGCCACGAGAACATCAGAAGTTCAAACATGTCAAGAGGCGATTTCGCATGATTAGAGAATGGAAATCAGAAGGTGAAATTAGAATTTGCAAGGTTGGAACGGATGATAATGTAGCTGGTCCACTCACTAAACCTTTGTCTCAAGTGAAGCACAACAAACACGTTGAGGAAATGGGAATAAAGCACATTGGAAACTGGCTTTGATTTCCTTATTTTAGTGTTTTATTTAAATTTTGGACAATGTAGATGTCAAACAGTATGATGAACCACTTAGTTTTGAAGTAATTAAATTTTCATGCAATTTAAATCACTCCATTTCTATTTAATTGTGGTTTAAAATTAAATAATTATTCCATTCGATTTTAAAGAATATTCAAAATAGGGTATCAAGACAATGTCTTTGATAAAGAAACACTTATTAAGTGAACATTTAATATTTTAATCGAAAATTTTCCCGAATCAAGCTCATTTATATGGTGGACAATTAATTACCAATAATGATTAGTGTGTAGTATGATTTATGGCTCCGTTTCTTATTTTATAAGGATATAAATCATTTGCACAGGTATTGGTTTGCTCTTATAAGGATATAAATCATTTCCAACTTCCTCTTATTTTATAAGAATACTTTAAAAGATTTAAAATCGTCATAAGTATATTTCTCATTATTGCTATCGGAACTCTTTTCCTTGACCATGAGTATTATGAGGTCTCTTATTTGAGTATTAGTCCCTTTTTTATGTCGGTCAACTTCTGCCGTAATTGGGGATTATAACGACGGCTATCAGGAGGCTAGGCCCTCTTAGTAAGAGAAGCTATATTACAAGACTAGGAATGTCCCCCTAAAAATAATAGGGAACATGTCTTGTTGTTTACAAGGCCTCTCGAAGAGTGAGACTGTGAAAATGCATGGTCGTGCTCAGATGCATTTTAGAAATCACCTGCTTATTGACAGTCAAACTCGAATTTCGAGAAAAACTTCTAGACGTAACAGGGATGACGAATAATCTTACCCTGTAGTTCATGAAGAGACATAGGAAAGGGGCTATACACTGAATGCTCACTTGTCCGGAAGGACAAGTGGGAGATTGAAAGGAATGGTGTCCTTCGAACAAGTTTATTATTCTGATAGTGGGTTCAGAATTATTAGAAAGCTAATATATTTAGTAAGGTCAAGTGATAAGAATGCCTAGGTGGAGCCTGCTTCCGATCAGTAATAATAATGTATAATTAATATTACAGCTTAATCTTGACTGAACCCTTCGAGTCACACCCAAGCAATTAACAAACCTACTCGACGAATTGATTCGGATGAAATTAATGAGTCGCTTGAGTATTAAATATTTAGACGTCAGAAATTCGAGCTTAGAGCGTCGAAACAGAGCGTCGAAAGTCGAGTAAAAAATAGTAAAAGACGAGACATGAAAATAATAATAAATCAACAAGACCAAAATACCATTAGCATTGGAATGCCCCGAGCAAACCGAGAGCTAGGGGCATTTGATATAGCATGGTGGCTAGCATGCGCACCAAGTCGAGCCTAGGCTGGATGGTGCGTGCTAGCGCACCAATGCTAGCATCGCAAGGCTAGCAGCGCTGGACCAAGGTGCGCAAGGAGCACCAGCTCTCAGAAGCAGCCCGCATCCTGATGCGTGGTTCGCTGGCTGAGAGCACGAGCAGCCCACACAAGTCGTGCTGGGCTTGCTAGCCAGCTGCGCTAGCATTCCGCACGCTTGTGTTGGGCCTGCTGGCAGCCACGCATGACAGCCCACCTTGGGTGCCTTGGTCCCCAAGTGTGGTGCCATGTGGCGCGATCTTAGTGGAGGATAAGGGGGTGTGTTGGCCGGTTTTTGGAGAGGGAGTGGGGAGCAAGTTTGGTCCCCCCTCCTCTAAATGGACCTCACCTAACCACTCTCATGAGTTTGCCACTTGTTGATTTATTACTAGTTTGATTATTAATTTTTTTTTAGCTTTAAAAAAAAATGGAAAAATCAAATTCTCCCACATTGATGGGAGAGCTTTTTCATTCTTTTGTTTTCCCTATAAATACCCAAGTTGGGGTATTGGGAAAATCACTTGAGTGAAAGTTGAAAAAGGCATCACCATTGTGAAAACCTTTGAACTCATTTAATCACTCGGGTTTTGGTCGGACCTTGATAACTCTAAGGTAACGGACCTAAAAGTCGGTGTTCATCCTTTGTGGGTGGATACCGTTGGAGGCTCGGTATTTTCGGAGCTAAAGCTTTAAAGTAAGAGCCCATTTGGTCGGGCAAGGCACGCGTCAAAGGTAAATTCCGATTTTATCCTTTTATGTTTATTTGTTATGCTTTATGGTTTTATTAATTGCGAGTTGTTCTTTGGGTCGTGGTCGTTTCCGCGTTAAGTTGGACTTACCAAACCCCAACAATGGTATCGGATTTTTTTAAATCATAATTATTTTCAAGGTGATTTTTATGGCTTAATTTTTCTAGTTTAAGTTGCTAATTAGATTAGTAGCTGGTATTATCTATTTTTACCTCGTATTTAAGCTACCTTCAGCCCCGAACCCATATTTCGACCCAAAAATAGTAAATTTTGGGTGGAAAATGTGTTCTGGAAATGGTTTTAACCTTTAGGATGCGGTTTTTAGCTAAAATCGACCAGAAATGCTATTTTCGAGGGTTTTTTCGTTTTTATGAAAAATTTTAAGTCTTACTAACCTTGAAAATTAATTGCATATTTATGGTGGTTATGTAATTCGTTCAATACATATTTTATATGGAATTTTAAACCTCTTTAGGCATTATTACTTGGTAGTAATTTGTGCTTGAATGCTTGGCTTTATTTTTTCACATAATTGCAAACTAATTGCATTAAGTGTGAAATTGCTGTTCTTTGAGTCTTCTAAGTATTAAAGATTCAATCTTGAATTATTTTAAGTGATTGAAACATTATATTACTAAATTCCATGAAGTTTTGTTAAACTTTGTTGATTTAATCATTCTTAGTTGTTTGGAATCATAAAGTTTGAAACTTTGTGATAGAAAAATTGTTTATCTTCATATTGGAAGATATAATTTTTTCAAGGATTCACAAGTATTAAAGTTGGAATCTTTATTGAACTTATGTTCATTTTTCCAACTTCCTCTTATTTTGTCAAAAATTCAAGGTTAATTTAAATTAATTAAATTAATAGTGAGTAATTGCCCTATTATTTTTGTTGCAACTAGTTAAACCAATTTAATTAAAGAATGGTTCTTGGGAATTATTTTGTTTAATGCACTTTAAAAATTTTATTTAAGTTAGACTTGATTAAATTTTTTAATTTTGGTCATTAAATTAGTTCTAAAATTAATTAAGAATTAATTGCAAAAGTCACACAAAATTTGGGATCAAATCCCGAGGATAATGGCACGCAAAACAACGCATAAGCGCCCTTGGCTAGCCGGGCTGCATAGCAGCCCGCATGTGGCTACCAAGGGGCTGCCACGCCCTGTGCGTCTAGCCAAGTCGTGGCTGGTGTGCACGGTCGCAAGCAACATCACGCTGCCAAGAGCGTGCGTGCGTGTGTGATGTGTTGTGTGGTGCTTGGAGCTGCTGTGGCGCGGGTGTGTGGGGCACAAGCACATGGTGCATCGCTTGGGACTTGGTGCATGCGTCGTGTAATTAGGGGTATGCGTAGATGTTGCTTGCGAAGCAATGTAGTGCAATGAATTTTTTCAACATGGCCATTAAGGGCCACGTTTTTTATGTGTGAAATTTCGCTGATGTGGGCGGTGTAACGCTTAGAGACATCGAGCCCACTCCCACGATCATTGAGCATATCTAATGGTTGTGCGAAATGTGAGCACTCCATGTCTTAGTGCTAGGCACTTAGACAATTTGGACTACGTATTTTTGCTTAAAAATTATCGTTTTAATTATTTTATTAATCTAATTTGTTTTAATTATTTTAATAAATTTTGGAGGCTAAGCCTCGGTTTTGAGCGGCATTGGCAAAAATTTATTTTGACAAATTTTGGGAGTTACCGGCTTAATTAATTAGATTAATTAAGTTTGATGCGGAATTTAGTGGGAGCTTCAAATGTTAATTGCGCTTGTTTACATAACCGGTTAAAACAACTTTGAGTAGTTTTAATCAGGCGTGTTAATTGGATTAACCACCTACATTAGTTACTAGTTCACGCGTGTTTTTTGCATTGTTACTTGTTTATCGTTGTAAAATGCATGGGCCATTCACAAATAGTGAATGGATGAATGGAATGTATAGTCTCTCACAGGTTTTTTAAAATGGCAACTAGTGGGGCCCGATTAGGATAGAAAATACGAACTGCGATCCATGATGTATTTTTGTAAATCTAAATACAGTATGCGTACCGTTGGGTATTTTTGTACCTTAATATTTAGATTAGACCTAATCGTAGATACTAGTAGTTGCATAATATGGTCAAGTCTTGATGATGGAGGTTCTTGGAAGACGTAGCCAAGAAGTTGCAAATGAAGACATTTTGAAGATTTGAAGATCTCAAGGGGTCATGCTAGTTGCCAAATGCATCTGTATTTATGTTCTTTGATATATATATACGTTTATGTATATGAATTATATGTTAGATGCATGTTTAGGATTTCGAATGTTGTGATGATTAATTAAGTTCACTTAAATAAACCAACATAGAAACCCTAGGTCCCTAAATATTAGGTAAAAACTATCCATTCCAAAACAACACTTACCGGCCAAACGAGGGTAGTGGTGGGCTAAGTCAAAGCGAGGCATCACTACCTCTCCTAGGAAGTAAGGCATACCGGGTATGCAAGTTGGTTTTGGTTGTACTCAACGATATGAGTGATGGATTCCTAACATGCCGTGGCAAAGTGAATAAATTGTTGAGAGAGCATTAGATGCGACGATTTATTCAACCAAGAGTGGCTTGGAGCCATTAGCAAAGAGTTGCTTACCTTAAGATATTGAGTGTTAAGACAAGACAAAGCATGCTTAACAACTCTTTGTTTCTTCGGATCTTGGAATCGACTTATTCTCACCAAATTGGGGACATCTTTAAATGTGTGAATAAGACGTTTTAAATAAGTTTTATTAAATTGCATGAATTCAATCTTATTTAAATTTCATGATGGTTTTTTATTTCAAAATTCTTTCAAATGTAGAATCATGTCTTCAACTATCGACAACAGTCTTATGTTCCCAGAACATCCCGAGAAGTTATCATTTAGCTTGAATTTGGTAAACTTCAAGGAATAGGAAGAGGAACTCCGTTTGACCCTTTGCAATTGCTACCTAGAGCATATCTTGGATACTCCCATCCCGAGTTTCTACTCAAAAGGGATATGAGTGATATGGCTCATGAGTAGTGGAGTTATGATTGCAAGAGAGTCTCTCGACTCATGGAAAACTCCATTCCGGAACAGTGGAAGAAGAAATTCTCCAACTACCTTCTGGATGTACTTCTCAAGGCTCTAGAAGATGTGGTCAATTTGAGGGTAACAAAGAGCGACAAGGGCAACTATGATGGACTCGTGGAAGAAGTGACTAGGTCATTGTCTAACATGAGGATCAAGCCACCGCAAGATGGATGTCTTAGCAAAGAAAGGCAAGAAGTATGGGCCAGGGTCTATAGTTCAAGAATTAGACCCAGGATGCCACTTCAAGCCCATGTGCAAAAGATGACAAGGTTATTTAACCATCTGAAACTGATTAGTAAACCGGTGGAGGATGAGCAAGCGGCTCATATGCTTTTGAGCTCAATCCACTCGGGGTGTTGAAATTAAGATGCGACTTACCAATAATCGGAACAAACTATCCTATAAGGAAGTTGTATAAGAGCTCCAGAAAACCTATTCTTGCAAGGCAGCTACGTTTGCTCTGAGGCTCACGAAAAAGGAGTTCAAAAACAAGGCAAAGATGTGCTGCTTCTATTGTAGTAAGAAAGGCCACTACAAAAGAGAATTTAGCGAGTATCTGGAAGATGAGGCAAGAGGAAAGATAGCCTCAATCTCAGGTATCATCCACAAACTTGAAAATAAGCAATTTATAAGGTATTAGATACCGGAAAAATGACTCATTTTATGCTCCTATTTCAGGAACGAAATGAGCGATGTTTTTCAAGTGGTCATGAGTACACAAGTAGAAGATGAAGAAAATCTATCCAAAGAAATCTTGTAATCTCATGTATTTTGTCTAAATTCTAAAATATGTTAAGTTTTATCTACCATACTTTGATCTTGCGACGTTGGACGTCATTTTAAACCTTGATCACAAGACCTTTTGTTTAAATGTCTTGTTTATATTTATGGAAATTACACCTTTTGTGTGTTTAGACAAAATTATTTATGATAATACCAAAAGATCTAAGACCATGGAGTCAAACCAAACTTACTTGTGCCATTATCGTCTTGGCCACATTAACATCAAACACATCAAGAGACTTCTACAAGAAGGTGTTCTTGACTCTTTCGATTTAGAATCGTTTGAGAACTGCGAAGGATGTTTATTTGGCAAGATGATTAAGCAGCCATTCTCCAAGCTGGGAGAAAGGGCAGGAGACTTGTTAGGTCTAATACACACTGATGTATGTGGACCAATGAGCTCAACCACAAGAAATGGACAACCATATTTTATCACCTTCACAAATGACTATAGTAGATATGGTTATGTCTACCTAATGTAACATAAATCTAAATCGTTTGAAAATTCAAAGAATTTCAAAGTGAAGTTGAAAATCAGCTTGGCAAGAAAATCACAGCCCTTCGATCGAATCGAGGTGGTTAATACTTGAGCGAAGAATTCGATGACCATTTGAAAGAAAAGGGTATGCTTTCAGAATTGACACCTCCAAGAACTCCACAATGGAACGGAGTATCCGAAAGGAGAAATCGGACCTTTTTAGACATGGTACGATCAACAATGGGTCTTAGTGATCTTCCTATCTCTTTCTGGGGACTCGCACTTCTAACTGCTGCATTATCACTAAACCTTGCACCATCAAAAGTTGTAGAACAGACTCCATATGAATTATGGACAAAGAAACCTCCTAGGTTGTCTTTTCTAAAGATATGGGGATGCGAAGCATATGTCAAGAAATTGATTTCTGACAAACTTCATCCCAAATCTGACAAGGTTTACTTTGTGGGCTACCCAAAAGAAACAAAGGGGTATTAATTCTACAACAAATCAGAGAACAAAGTGTTTGTTGCTCGCGATGGTGTCTTTTTGGAGAAGGAACACCTTTCCAAAATGATAAGTGGGAGGAAAATCCAACTCGACGAATTTCGTGAGGATGAGCAACAAAATCAGAATGACAGTCTAAGTGCTTAAACAACATTTATTGATGCAAGTCAATATGATAAAAATTTGCAAAGTCAAACCGACAATGCAAATGCTCAATCCATTACCCTACGTAGGTCTCTGAGGCCGAGATCTCAACCTGACAGATATCTTGGTTTGGTATTAACTGAGATATCAGAGGACATCCTGATTATGGATGGAGATGAACCGGCAACCTACAAGCAAGCGATGGCAAGCATCGACTCTGCTAAATGGCATGAGGCTATGAGATCTGAAATGGATTCCATGTTTGAAAATCAAGTCTGGGACTTGGTTAACTTACCCGAAGGTTATACACCTATTAGATGTGAGTGGATTTTCAAGATGAAAACCGACAAAGATGGAAATGTATTCATTTACAAAGCTAGATTGGTGGCAAAAGGTTAGAGACAAGTTCATGGTATTGATTATGATGAAACCTTTTCACTTGTCGCAATGCTTAAATCCGTTCAGATCCTCCTAGCGATTGCTGCATATTATAACTATGAAATATGGCAGATGGACGTCAAAACCGCCTTCTTAAATGGTATTTTGGAAGAAACTATTTACATGACACAACTTGAAGGTTTTGTCGACCAAAACAATGCTTGGAAGGTTTGTAAGATTAAGAAGTCCATTTATGGACTAAAATAAGCTAGCAGAAGTTGGAATCTGCGATTCGATGAAGCCATCGGTAAGTTAGGTTTTATCAAGAATCCTTATAAATCTTGTGTTTAGAATAAGGTCAGTGGGAGTGACATCGCCTTCTTAGTCTTATATGTCGATGACATATTGCTCATTGAAACAACATTTCGTTGTTAGAGTCGGTAAAGGCCTGGCTTGGAAAATGTTTCTCAATGAAATACTTAGGAGAGGCTCAGTACATACTAGGCATTAAGATCTATAACGATAGATCAAAAAGGATGATTGGATTGAGTCAAAGTACTTATATTGATAAGGTACTTGCTCGATTTAGCATGGAGGGGGCCAAGAGAGGTCACCTGCCAATGTCACATGGCATAACCCTGAGCAAGAAGCAGTGTTCACAAAGACCTGATGAGCGGGAAAGAATGAATCTAATTCCATATGTTTCGCTTATTGGATCGATCATGTATGCCATGATATGTACTAAACTAGATGTATCGTATGCCTTTAGTGCTACAAACCGTTATCAATCAGATCTAGGAGAGGCCCATTGGACTGCGGCCAAGAATATCCTAAAGTACCTGAAAAGGAACAAGGATAAGTTCCTGGTGTATGGTGGTTCGGAGGAATTAGTTTTTGAAGGTTATACCTACGTGAGCTTCCAGACAGACAGAGACGATTTCAAATCGCAATCTGGATATGTGTTCTGTCTAAATGGAGGAGCGTTTAGTTGGAAGAGTGCTAAGCAAAGTACAACTGTAGATTCTACAACCGAAGCCGAGTACTTAGCAGCTGCTGAAGCGGCTAAGGAGGCTATTTGGATTCGTAAGTTCATTGGTGAACATGATGTTGTACCCTCCATAAAGGGTCCAATAGCCCTTTATTGTGACAACAATGGAGCTATTGCTCAGGCCAGAGAGCCAAGGGAACATAAGAAAGTCAAACATGTCAACGGCGGTTTCACATGATTTGAGAATGGAAATCAGAAGGTGAAATTAGAATTTGCAAAGTTGGAACAGATGACAATGTAGCCGATCCACTTACTAAACCTTTGCCTCAAGTTAAGCACAACAAGCACGTTGAGGCAATGGGAATCAGGCATGTAGGACACTGGCTTTTATTTCCCTATTTAGTGTTTTAGTTAAATTTTAAACATTTAATGTAAGACACTAAGAAAAATCTTTCAAGTTTTGGAGTAATATATATTTCACGCAATATTATTACTTTGTTTGCTATTTAATTATGGTTTAGGATTAAATAATGAGTCCATTAGATTCTTGGATATTCAAAATTGGGTATCAAGACCAGTCTTGGTAAGGAAACACCTATTAAGTGTACATTGAATATTATAATAAAAAATTATTCCTGATCGAGGTCATTTAAACGATGGACGATTAATGACCAATTGAGATTGGTGTATAGTCTGATTTATAGCATTGTTTCTTGTGCTACGTGGACATGATTTTCATAAATCATTTCCACAGGTATTAGTTTAGAACCATACTAGATCGACCTATGAGAATACTTTAAGAGATTAAAAATTGTCATAAGTATACTTCTCATTATGGCTATCGGAACCTATTTCCTTGACCATGAGTATTGTGAGTTCTCTTGTTTGAGTACTAGTCCGCTTTGATGTTGTCAAACGTCTGCCGTAATAGGGGATTATAACGACAACACTCGGGCGGCTAGGTCCTCTCAGTAAGAGGAGTTACATTACAAGACTAGGAATGTTCCACTACTAAAATAGGGAAGACGTCTTTGTTGTATACAAGGCCTCTCGTAGAGCGAGACTGTAAAAATGCATGGCCGTGCTAAGATGGATTTTAGAAATCATCTGTTTATTGACAATCAGACTTGGAATCAAGAAACACTTCTGGATGTAATAAGGATGAAGAAATAATCTTACTTTATAGTTCATGAAGAGACATGAAGAGACCACTAAATGCTCACTTGTCTAGAAGGACAAGTGGGAGATTGAAAGGAATGGTGTCCTTCGAACAAGTGTATTATTTTTATAGCAGGTTCAGAATTATTAGAAAGCTAATATATTCAGTAAGGTCAAGTGCTCGGAATGCCTGGATGGAGGCCGCTTCCGATCAGTAATATTAATGTATAATTAATATTACAACTTAATCTTGACTGAACCCTTCAAGTCACACCCTAGCAAATATACGAACCGACTCGACGAATTAATTCAGAAGAAATCAATTCGTCTCCTGAGTGTTAAATATTTAGATGTCGGAAATTTGAGCTTAGAGCATCGAAACCGAGCGTCAAAAGTCGAGTAAAAAATAGTTAAAGACGAGACATGAAAATAATAATAAATCAACAAGACCAAAAAACCCCTAGCATCGGAATGCCCCGAGAAAACCGAGTGCTAGGGGCATTTGATATAGCATGGTGGCTAGCATGCGCACCAAGCCGAGCCTAGGCTGGCTAGTGCGTGCTAGCGCACCAATGTTAGCATCGCAAGGCTAGCAACGCTGGGCCAAGGCGCGTAAGGAGCAGCAGCTCTCTGCAGCAGCCCGCATCCTTGATGCGTGGCTCACTAGCTGAGAGCATGAGCAGCCCGCACAAGCCGTGCCTGGCTTACTAGCCAGCAACGCTAGCAGCCCGCGCGCTTGTGCTGGGCCTGCTGGCAGCCGCGCATGGCAGCCCACCTTGGGTGCCTTGGTGCCCAAGTGTGGTGCCATGTGGCGCGATCTTAGTGGAGGTTAAGGGGGTGTGTTGGCCGGTTTTTGGTGAGGGAGTAGGGAGCAAGTTTGGTCCCCCCTCCTCCAAATGGTCCTCTTCTAACCTCTCTCATGAGCTTGCCACTTGGTTATTTATTACTACTTTGATTATTAATTTTATTTTAGCTTTAAAATAAAATGGAAAAATCAAATTCTCCCACATTGACGGGAGAGATTTTTCACTCTCTTGTTTTCCCTATAAATACCCAAGTTGGGGTATTGGGAAAATCACTTGAGTGAGAGTTGAAAAAGGCATCACCATTGTGAAAATCTTTGAACTCATTTAATCACTCGGGTTTCGGTCGGACCTTGCTAACTCCAAGGTAGCGGACCTAAAAGTCGGTGTTTGTCCTTTGTGGGTGGATACCGTTGGAGGCTCTGTATTTTCAGAGCAAAAGCATTCAAGTAAGAGCCCATGAGGTCGGGTGAAGCACGCGTCAAAGGTAAATTCCGATTTTATCCTTTTATGTTTATTTGTTATGCTTTATGATTTTATTAATTGCGAGTGGTTCTTTGGGTCAGGGTCATTTTCGCGATAAGTTGGACTTACCAAACCCCAACATGGAGTGTTTGGCTTGCTAGCCGCAGCAGCAGCCCGCAACTCCAAGTGCGGGGTTGGGCCGTGGCTGGGCTTAGGCCCGGGTAGCTAGGGCCGAGCATATGGGTGGCATGTGGGTGAGGGACATGTCGCACAAGGAGAGTATGGTTTGGGGAGCAATTATGGTCCCCTACTCTCCAAGTGGTCCTCACTTCCCTTTACATGTATTAATGACATTTATAGATTTATTATTAGATTGCTTATTTATTTTATTTTAACATAAAAATAAATTGTTGAATTTCATGATCCCATATTGATGGGATAGAAATTCCCACTCTCACTCTTCCCTATAAATACCCACCTTGGGTTTTTGGGAAGAGTGCTTGAGTAGGATTTCAATAGAGCATTGCCTTTGCAAAAACTCTTAAACTCATATAATACTCGGGTTTTGGTCGGACCTCGCTAGCCTCGAGGTAACGGACCTAATAGTCGATAGTTGTTTTTGCGAGTGGATCTTCGTCGGAGGCTCTCGTGTGTTCGAGGCTAAGCTTTCAAGTAATAGCCCAATTTATCGGGCAAAGCACGCGACAAAGGTATATTTCCTATTTTGCCCTTTTTTTTATTTATTTTATGCATTCGTGATATTATTTATTGCGAGCGTGATCCTTGGCTTGGGTTTTTTCCGCGGTGAGTGGGACTCACCAAACCTAACACGGAATGCCTGGGGGGAGGCCACTTCCGATCAGTAATATTAATGCATAATTAATATTACAGCTTAATCTTGACTGAACACTTCAGGTCACACCCGAGCATCTAACGAGCCGAAGTGACGAATCAATTATGAATTAATTAATAAGTCGACCGAGTAATTAATATTTAGACATCAGAAATTCGAGCTTGGAGCGTCGAAACCGAGCGTCGAAAAGTCGTGTCAAAAATAGTAAAAAGACGAGATATGAAAATAATAATAAATCAACAATGACCACAATACCCCTAGCATCGGAAAACCGAGTGCTAGGGGCGCAACAAATGCTAGCAGCCTGCACCAAGTGCGGGGCTAGACTATCATACCGAACCTAGCAGCCCGCACTAATGTGCGTGGCTGTGCTAGCATATGGCAGCTAATAGTTGCTAGGCTAAGGTAGCCAGCAGCCCGCACATTTCGGTGCGTGGTGAGATTGGCCGAGGCATTAGAACAGCGCCGTGGTAGTCCACAAGGGTGCCATGGGTGCCTAAGTGAGCTGCCACGTGGACGAAGCTAATTAGAGGGCTAGGGGTAAAGGTGGTCGGTTATGTGAGTAAGAGTGGGGTCAAGTTTGTCCCCCCCCCCCTCCTCCAAATGGTCTTCACTTATTATTCCTTATGAGCTTGCCACTTGTTTATTTATTATTAGTTTGATTATTAATTTTTATTTTAGCTTTGAAGTAAAATGGGAAAATCAAATTCTCCCACGTTGATGGGAGAGCTTTTCACACTCTTGCATTTCCCTATAAATACCTTACTAGGGGTATTGGAAAAAGGACTTGAGTAAGAGTTGAAAAACACATCACCATTGTGAAAACCTTTGAACTCATTAATTACTCGGGTTTAAGTAGGGCCTTGTTAACTCCAAGGCATTGGACCCTTGTCGGTGTTCGAGTTGTGGGTGGAATTCTGTTGAAGGTCGTTGTAATTTGGAGGCTAGCTTTCGGCGTAAGAGCCCCTCGAGGTCGGGCAAAGCACTCATCTAAGGTATAATTATTATCTTATTCTTGTCATTAAGTTACTTATGTTAATGGTTTTTTTATTGCGAGTGTGGTCTTGTTCTGGGTTTGTTTCCGCGGTGAGTCGGACTCACCAAACCACAAAAGCGGCATCGGAGCCTTGCTCGTTTATTTTTAAAATCATATTATTTTTCAAGGTGTTTTATGGCTTAATTTTTCTTGTTTTAAGGTTCTAATTAGATTAGTAGCTCGTTTTATTAATTTTAATCCCATATTAGAGCTGACTTCAGCTACCAAACCTAGATTTCGACCCAAAAAAAATGAATTTTGGGTGGAAAAGGCTTTCTGGAAATGGTTTTACCTTTTTAGAAATCTGTTTTCAAGGGATTTTTTGTTTTAACGAGAAATTTTAATTATTTCTAACCTTGAAAATTAATTGCACATTTATGGTGGTTATGTAATTAGTTCAATCCTAATTTTATGTGCAATTTTAAACCTCTTTACACATGATTACTTGGTAGTAATTTTTGTTTTAAAGCCTGTTTTTATATTTTTCACATAATTGCAAAATAATTGCATTAAGTGTGAAATCTTTGTTCTTTGAGGCTTCTAAGTACTAAAGATTCAATCTTTATTATGTTAAGTAATTGAAACTTTGAGTTACTAAATTCCATGAATTTTGTTGAACATTATTGATTTAATCATTTTAAGTTGATTGGAATCATAAAGTTTGAAACTTTTGATAGAAATTTGTTTATCTTCATATTGGAAGATATAATTTTTCAAGGATTCACAAGTATTAAAGTTGGAATTTTTATTGAACTTATGTTAATTTTTCCAACTCCCATTTATTTTGTCAAAATCTCAAGATTAATTTAAATTAATTAAATTAATAGTGAGTAATTGCCCTCTTATTTTTGTTGCAACAAGTTAAACCAATTTTATTAAAGAATGGTTCTTGGAATAATTTTTTGTTTTATGCACTTGGATGAATTTATTTAAGTTGGACTTGTTATATTTTCATTTTTCCTCAAAATTAATTGATTCTAAATTTAATTCAGAGTTGATTGAAAATATCACACAAAATCGGGATTTTATCCCTAGGCATGATCACCAAAATCAAGGCCAAAGAAGCCCCGAGCATGCTCTCGGCCAGCCGGGCTGCTCATACAGCCATGGGGCTGCCGAGCCTGCTGAGGTGCCTCGACTTGGTGCTGCTGTGTGCATGGAGGAGCTGCTGTGTGCGGCACCTTGGCGTACCATGGCAGCCAAGACGACAACAAGGTGTGGCAGCAAATAGCTGTTGCGCGCGCATCGTGTGTGCGGCCTTGTGGCTTGCCATGGGTGAGCCGTACATGTTTCTTGGATTGAGCTTGATTTCAGGGTGTTTATGTGTGAATCTTGGTACATAATTAAGGGTAATATGCGTAAACATTGCTTGTGAAGCAATGTGATGTAATGAGCTCGTACAACATGGCCATAATGGGCCACAACATGGTGTGTGAAAGTTCACTGACGTGGACGGTGTAACGCCTAGCGACATCGTGACCCACTCCAACGTTCCTTGATCATCATTCGGTTGTGCGAGTTATGAGCACTCCAAGTCTTAGTGCTAGGCACTTGGATATTCTGGACTACGTAATTTTTGCTTAATTTGTCGTTTTAATTTTTTTTTAATTATTTTATTTTATTTAATTAATATTTTGGAGGCTAGGCCTCGGTTTTATGAACGACATTTGCGAAATTCTATTTTGGCAAACAATTGGGTTTTATCGGCTTAGTTAATTAGATTAATTAAGTTAGATGCGGAAGTAGTGGGAGCTTCAAATATTAATTGCGCTTATTAACATAATCAATTAAAACAACTTTGACTAGTTTTAATTAGGCGTCTTAATCGGATTAACCACCTAGATTAGTTACTAGTTATCGCGTTCTTGTGAATTGTTACTTGTTTTATCATTGTAAAATGCATGGGCCATTCACAAATAGTGAATGGATGAATGGAATGTATATTCTATCACTGGTTTTATAAAATGGCAACTAATGGGGCCCGATTAGGATAGAAAATACGAACTGCGATCCATGATGTATTTTTGTAAATTTAAATACGGTTTGCGTACCGTTGTATAGTATTTTACCTTAATATTTAGATTAGTCCTTATCGTAGAAACTATTAGTTGCATAATTTTGGTCAAGTCTTGAAGACGGAGGTTCTTGGAAGACAAAGCCATGAAGTTGCAAAAGAAGACCTTTTGAAGACTCGACGAATTCAAGGGGTCATGTCAGTTGCAAATATGCATCAAAATGCTTATGCTTTTCATATTTATGATCATTTATATAAAAATTATATGTTTGATGCATGAATTAAGTTCACTTAAATAAACCAACATAGAAACTTTAGGTCCTAAAATATTGAGTGAAACTACCATTCCAAAACAATACTTATCCACCTATTGAGGCTAGTGATGGCTACGCCAAAGCGAGGCATCACTATTAATACCTAGACTCATAAGGCATACGGCGTATGCAAGTTGGTTTTGGTTGTACTCAACGATATGAGTGATTGAGTCCTTACATGTCGTGGCAAAGTGAATAAATTGTTGAGAAAGCATTAGATGCGGCGATTTATTCAACCAAGGGTGGCTTGGAGCCATTAGTAAAGCGTTGCTTACCTTGGGAGATTGAGTGCTAAGACAAGCCAAAGAATGCTTAGTGATGGGTGTCATAAATGGAACCCATTTGATGATCATTTAGGTTGATTTTTCCTTCTTTTCATGGCTTTCATGCTTAATAAATGCTTAGTTTTATGCTTTTGGTCTTAGTCATACCTTTCCTCTCTTATTTTGTAGCTTTTGTGCATTTCTATGGTTTTTCTAGTCTTTTCTCCTTTATTTGCTCTATTTTCGTGGATCTAGGTATTGTACGAGGTTTGGGTCTTGATATTGGTGATTTACCAAGGTGGAGGAAGCCTTTGGAGCAAGCTCATGGCAATAGGAAAGCTCAAGATGCATGGAAATGGATTCTCCAAGTTCTAGCTCTTGCGCTCTCAAGCCGTGCTCTCATAAATATGGGGTGTTGAACCCACAATCATGTGCTTTTGGGACTGCCTCACTTAGTGTTCGTCATCATCATGATTGTGCGTTCATTCGAAGACCTTAGCAAACGCACGAAGCCTCGAGAAGATCGAAGAAACCCACAGATGCGCGGGCGCGCAAGGCACGGGTGTGGGCGCACCACAAGCATACGCAGGTGCGCTACCCCTGCAGCATGGGCGCGCCTCCCCTGCAGCGCCGGCGTGCTTTCATTGGTATTTGTTTGCTCGATTTTTGTTTTTGCGCCTCTATAAATACCTTTGTAAACCCGATTTTTAGTGCAAGTTTAGAATAAGTTTCAGTTAGATTTTGATCATAATTTTTAGCTTAATTAAGAGCTTCTCTCTCTAGTTTTAGGGTTAGTTTAGGACTAGATTTTAGAGAGAGAAAGTGAGGAATTTCAATGGTGATTGAGATGTTGAAGATTCAATGGTGACAATTGTGTTGGATATCTTCTCTATTATCAATGAGTTATCTGAACTCTATCTCATTTTATTGCTTTGTTTGATTTTATATTTATTTGGTTTAATTTTGATGTTTGATTGTTGATTAGTGTAATTGATCCTCATAGATTGTTGATTCTTGATTTCTTTAGTTGTTTGTTGATTAGATAATGATGTTAGTGTAATTGTTTACTAGGAATTGGGTGAAACTTGTATGATTGATTGATTGTGCTTAATTTGGGAATTATGTTGATAAATGGTTGAGATTAATTCGATTAATGGAAGTTTGCATGTGTGCAATTCGATTAGGCCTTGAGAATTATGTTATATTGCATTGTGAGTCTACATTTATACGGATCATTGATTTGTAGCTTGCAACTGTCGATTGAGCTTTATTAGTGATGCTCCTAGTTAGAGTCTCTCGTAGTTGGCGCTAGTTTGACCTCTAGGAGATAGCTTGTTTACTCGTTTGATTGAGCTTGCCATTAGTCTTTACAACCATTGATTTGCATATTTTTTTCGAGTTGCTATAATTTTCATGATTGCTTGTTGATCCCGTTCCTAGTGTTTATTTGTTTGGTTCTTCATTTTTTTAGTTGGTTAGTGTTTACCTTTTATCCCTAGACTTTGACCTAGCTTAGGCGTGTAATTGAGAGTGCTTGAACATTACCGTTATTTTGGGTTCGACCCTTGACTTGCGTCTATACTTGTATATAGGTTTGTTAAGTGTTTACAAAATTTGTTTGATCGAGGGAGGATTAGTTTGAACGACCTAGTTCCACCCCTCATCAAAATGGCGCCGTTGCTGGGGAACGGTGTCTATGTTTGAGTGTTTTTGATTGCTTGAGTCTAGGTCTTTGTATATACTTTTCTTTTATTTCATTTTTGTTTGCTTTGTAAAAAATGGCATGTCTCTCATTTCCTCAATACGATGATGAGCCTTTTTGTGAATATTTCAATAAACTAAAGGGATTTCTTCACCACAATTGTTGTAGTCTTTGGGAGGCTTGTGAGATTTGTTATTTTGGTTTTAATGAACAAACTAGGAATGAAGTTGAATTCATGCATAATGGTAGATTTAGAGCATTGTGAATTGATGATGCTTGGGATTTTTATGTTTGGTTTGCTTGGGATGTTCATAACAGGGGTAATCATGTTTCTAATTTTGATGTACAATGTGTTAATTCTTCTAATGCTAGTATGATTTTCCATGATATTTCACATGATTCAATAGTTGAACCTAGAACAAATGCTTTCGATTCTATTTCCCCTTTTGTTCATGATAATAATGTGCATTCTCAAGTTAACAAATCTCATAAGTTTGATTGTGCCCCTACTCCCCAATGTGATGTTTATGCTCATGATTTTAATGTTGATTCTTCCAATCTTGGTTGTACTTCTTCTTCTTTTGCTGAGCCTCAATCTCATACATTTTTTGAATCTCTTAACGCTAATTAGGAAGCTCAAATAGAGGAGAGAAGAAGGGTTAGTGAAGAGCTAGAACACCAAATATCATCCTTGACGCTTGCTCTTAAAAACTCCAAATCCAATGTGTGTGTAGAGAATGATAATGAGGACATTCACGAGCAACTAAGAGTGTGTGAGAGTCCTATAAGTGAGCATATGAGTGAAGGAAATGGAGTCGAGAGTGGTGATGAGTTTGATTATATTTTGAATCTTGACATCTCTTCCTTTGTTGATTGTGATGAGTCTCAAGTGAATGTATGTGACTCTTCTACACATGAGTATTTGGACTTGTTTGAGGTTAAGTCCAATAGGTTTATTGAGTGTCAAAGGAATACTTATAGCCTTTTAAGTAAGTTCATTGAGAATGCTTCATGGGAGAGAGATGATTTTGAAATGAATTTACATCCATCATGCATGGTTATGAGACTTTGGGCTTTAAGGAAGTTGAGGGAGTTGTTGTTTATGAATGTAGTGGAGGAGATTATGTTGTTACTCTTGGAAGTTGGATGTTTGATGGAGATCATGAGTGTTCTTCTTTTGAAGATTCTATGATTAATTTTTATTCGCTTACTGGCGATGTGAGACCTTGTGGTGAGGGAGTAGCTACCCCTCTTCCCTTTTCTCATACCCCTTTTTCAAGAAGATTCAACCATATCCCTTACACTCCTATAGTTCTCCCTTCCTTTGTCAATAAGCCTATTGGGGACCCCCTTGTCTATGATGATTTGTATGTGGCTCATTTGTCTCCAATTGAAGAAAAGGGTGATGTTGCCGCCCAAAAATGTTGTTAGGAGAGTTTGCCTTCTTCTTCGTTTTCTTTTCCTTTTCTTATTTTGTTAAATTTTCTTTTGATTCTCCTTCTTTCTCTAGGCATCTCTCTCCTCACGGGTGTGCACTAAGCTTGTTGCACATCCTCTTCCCGTCATTTGCCTACCTTCTATCATATGAAATGTGTAGTAGTGCATTTGACAAGCTCTTGCGTGTATTGAATTATTATTTTCTAGAGCGGTCTAGCTTGGACCTTAAGCAAGCCTTTCTCGGGAAGTAACCCGTGTTTTATTGCTTTCATTTTCTTTAGTTTTTAGAATAGATTTTCTTTCATTGAAATGTTTGTGTGCCTTTTTCTAGGTACATGACTTGATACACTTTAGTGCTTTGATTTGGATCAAGAATCAAGGAAGGTTGACTCCTATTTTTGCTAGCATATGGCAACAAGGTTCAATTCTTGGGAAACTAGCTATGAAATGTTTAATTGGGTCATTAATTGGTATCTACACCCACCTAATATCCGGTAATATCCTTCCTTGCTCTTTCTCAAGTGGATGATGACTTGTTGGACATATGTTGGTTTGATTGGATTAATCACCTTGTTTCCCCTCCCATGGATGATTTGATTTATGTTTGAGCATGTTGTCTCATTCAAGCTTGGGGGAGGGTATTCTATCATGTTTGGTGGGATATTGATTCATATATGCTATCCACCTTTGTGTATGCTTTTCCATGTTCTTTATTTTGAAAAATCCTAAAAAGATTTTTGTTTCTATCAAGGCAAATTTGAAATGTATCTTTGTTTTATTCGTACTTTGAACATAATACTTTTGTACTTGTATAGTTGAATGCTTTTCTTCTTAAATGGTAACGGTGTGCACGGTTTGAGAGTACGCTTGGTTGATTCTAGGATAAAGCATGCTAAGGTAGTTGGTTAGAACTAGTGGGACCATGAAACCGGATTCTACTCGTTTGTGGCATGATGGTTGTTTTGGGGGTTTTTGTCCCTCGGGAGAGTTACGTCACGAAGACTAATTCGGGATGAGCTGTACCTGCAAAACAAACGGAGACACCTGTTGGGTGGTGCTCCGCCTCCAACGATCAAGTTAGTAACTTGAAAAGGAATAAAGAGTACGGAAATTTAGGTGGGTATCTGCTCGGATTCCAAGCTCAGGTGTCTCTCTGATGTAAGAGAATGCAGGTGCATTGAATGATCAAAACGTGCCTCTAAAATGAGGGACATCTCCCTATTTATAGGGTCATTGGGAATTGCCCCTGATTAGTTCACTAAACCCTAATCATTGGGTGGGCTGCGCCGTTTTCCGGCGTTCTCGGGATTTGGGCCTGAAGGCCGCCTTTTCCCCTTTATTTCTGGAATGACACGTGTCAAGCAGGGATTGGTCCATTTTGGACCAATCTGAGGCTGACACGTGTCACCCTCTGATTGGGCCATGTGGCAGGGTAAAAATACCCTAAACATTTGCCCCTCACAGATGTGACGTGGCATGCCACGTGGCATCTGTGACACATGTCACGCTTCGATAGGTGGTAATTTTACCGTTACAGAGTAACCGTTCACCTTCTAGGTAAATTACGGAAATGTCCCTGTATTTACCCTCTACATATAGCCGTTTTACCCTCATTATTTTGTACATTTTACAAAAATTTTCTCGAGAGAAAAAACTTTGAGAGCAGAAGTCATCCGTTTGAGTCAGGCGCAAGCAAGAAACTTTGTTCTTCCGCAACCCAGCCGGACCCGCCTTCCTTCAGATACCAAATCCAAAGGTACCGTCTTTGTCTCTCTCAGCTCTTTTCTTTTTTCACCGCTTGTACATATTTCTTGCAATAAATGGATGCATCACCAACACACACGGCACAGCCTAGGTTAGAGTCCAGCCGGTCACCAGGGACGGCTGAGTCTAGGACTGGGAGTGCCGGCTTGAGGTGTTGGGACCACCCTTTGCCATGGATTCCGACCAGTTATGTGTCTGTGCAGGACACCATGGCTCGGACAATGCAGACGGCCAATGATCCAAATTACAGAAGCGAAGGCTCAGGCGGCCGAACGCCTGAGGGAGAAACGTCTGGTCAGGGAGACCAGACGGCTCTGGAGAGATCCCCTCCGCGACCCCTTCAACCCCTGCTGACTCTTTCTTGGACGAGTGTGACCAAGGCGGCGATGATGCCGCCTCTGCCCCTATGGACCAAAGCGAGAGGGAGTCGGAGAGTGACAGCTCCGCCTCTACCTCCGAGAGCAGCGATGACTTGCCCCCTCTTCCGGATAGCGAGGAGGAAGAAAGGAAAAAATGGAGTGAGAAGGACGATCCCTTCAGCATCCATGTCTCCTCCAAAGACCGGATCCAAATGGGGGAAAACTTAGAGAGCTTTAAGAAAATGCACCCGCTTGGAGACGGGTATAAGATCCGGGTGCCGCCTGAGCTGGGCACCATCGCTTGGGGGGATGATCAAGAGAACGCCAACAGCTATTTTGGCTGTTATGAGGCGGCGTTCAAAGCCGGCCTTCGCTTCCCCCTTCACCAGGCGGTGAAGGCAATTTTGAGAGGCTACGGCCTGGGGCTCTAGCAACTTACCCCCAACTCCTGGACCAACATTCTGGGGTATGTTGCCGCTTGCGAATTCCAAGGGCTCAACCCCGGCTGGGAGGCTTTTGCAAGCATGCATTACCTCAGCAGGAGCCCAGGCGGCTGGAGAGCGTGGTATACTCTAACCACGCAGCCGCAATATATGATGACCTTGGACAAGGTCTCCAAGTTCGATGGCTGGAAACACAGGTTCTACCTGATGTCAGCCCCAACCAGACGGGAGAATTATGAATTCCGTCTGTACAATAAGAAGCCTGACTTGTAGGGCAGGAAGTGCGCTCTTCCCCGGATCCTAGAGGAAGACTTTGACAAAATAATTGAGGCAGACTTTTTCGGCCTCACAGACGCAACTCTGTCAACCGGGGAAACAATAAAAGTCCCTAAGAACTGGATTCCCAAGAGCGCCTGGTTCAGGGATGAATGCTTCTTAGCCGCCTGCGGGCTAGGGCACATGTTTAATAAACGTATGCACCTGAGTTCATACCGTCTGTAGTATTTTTCTATCGGTATTGATTTATGATTTTGACCAATCTCTTTCTTTTTGCAGAAGAAGCATTGAACATGCTGCAGACGGAGAAAACTCCCAAGCGGTCTTCTGCGGCCATCCGCAAAGAACTTGCGGAGAAAGCTGCGGCCGAGGTCAGGGCCAAGGTATTGAGCGCCTGTCCCTTTCTTAAGTTTATTTTATATATTGTCTTGCCCGGATACTAACCTTTACTTGTTTATTTTCACAGGGGGAGAAGTTGGGAAATCGTTTGAGAAGAATCTCAAACGGGCTAGAGAGGAGGCCCCAGCCGTTCTCAATAAAATAAACTACGTCAACTCGTGGCACCTCAGCCGGGGCTAGGACGATGCGGATAGCGGGGCGACTCGAGAAGGTAGGCGGCAGCGTGTGCCTTGATCTTGCCAACCCCTCAGCAGCCGCGGGGTTCACCACGCCCGCAAGCGTCTCCCGCTTGGTCGGCTCTGAAGGTAAGAACCCTTTTGAATCCCCGCTTGAGCTGGGGTGGCCTTTACGGGTGAAATCCCACTCCCAACAGATGTCATCCTCAGACGGTCAGCAACAAATTGGTGCTGCCTTAGTTTCGCACTCATCACCTATTGATTGTGGTGCAGATCAAACTCAATCTCCCCGCTGGCCAGACGTCCAGTAGCATGCCAAGGCCATGCTGGAGGCCGTCTGGAAGAGGGATAAGGACGAAATCCCTGGGATAGAGACGTTCAACCTTGAACGCATTCTATCCCTTCTGGCTGAGGTAGGAAACTTGTCAATTCAATGTTATTTTTTCCAAGTGTTTTACCCCGCCTGTAATTCTTATACCGCCTGCCTTTTGCAGGCCATGCTGCGGGTGGACGGGCTCAAACGTCCTTATTCCCGCAAACGGGAAAAGGTAAAAAGGGCCAAGAAGTCTGCCATAGACGCTGATAATATTGCTTTGCATTCAACTATCGTAAATGAACTTGAAACTAAAGCAATAATTATGACACAGGCGTCCAAAATCCAAAAGTTGGAGCTAGATCTGAAGGCGGCCGACCAGCGGGCTGCCGATGCTGAGACGGCCAAGAAGGGGGCGGAGGAGGCCCAGAAAAAGGCAGACGAGAGTGCCAAGCAGGCTGATGAGGCGCTCAAGAAGGTCCAGGCGGACCTTGGCAAACTTAAGTCCAAGGTTGAGAGGCTAGAGAAGGACACTGCGCAGGCTCAGAAGAACTTTGCAGCAACCCAAGAGGCGGAGCAAAATCGCCTGGTTGCTGAGAGTGACGCTGACAACGACGCCCGTATGAAGATTGCCTGGGCTGCCTTGTACCCAGACACAGATTACCGCGTCTGGGCACTGGCGCACAGCTACGCCGAGTACGTGGTGTACTTGCGGGAGCAAGGCGAGCCAGAGCCTGCCTCCTTTGAAGCCTGGCTCTGCAACAATGAGCCGTCCGCGCCTGAGCTTCCTGGTCCTGGCGAAGCGCAGGAAATTCCCTCAGACAATGAGGAGAAGGGAGAGGACCCGGAGGCTCCGTCTGCAGCCCAGAAGTGACCCTTCAGCGGCAGTATGCCAATCTTTGCTTTTTAATTTTTATTCAGCGGCTGTATGCCAAAACTTGCTTTTTCCGGCCTGCGTGCCGAGTATTTGTGTTTTTACCAGCTATGGAGCAGGGTTAATTAACAATTTCTTTCTCCCGGACGGGGTCCGGTTAACATTCGATCCATTACAACCGTTTGGTTGGATGGACTGTTATGAATTGCACCGACTAAGTCGGTTTTGATCATTTAGCATTTGAATTTTTTGCCTAACTTATCAAAAGCATGCGGCGATTTCTTTCGTAACTAATCAGTAGTCCGACTGTCTTTGCCCCTGGACGGCTGTGTGATTGGTTTCAATTGGAGCTGGTTGATTGACTTGGAAACGTCTGATGCTGCAAATAGCATGATATGTTTGTAAGTCAATCAATCACAGTAGTGATTGCCCCAAACCAAGTGCACAGCCGTACACCAACAGGCGTTTCAGTCACTACCCAGACGGCTTATGCCCGTCTTGGTAGAGACTTCATAGCCATTGAACTCTTGCCCCAATTGGGGTGAGGTGCAATTTTTAAATAAATGACCTAAGTGAGAACTTCAGCCGGTTACCGACTGATGCCTATGGGCATCCGGTATTTAGGAAATTCGTTCTTCATAGGTTATTTTAGTCAGACGGCTATGAGTTGACCAATTTGGTCGTTCAATTTTTGCCGTCTGCATGGATACGTAGAACCGACAGATAATCTGTTCTCTGCGACGATTGCACCCGGAGGGGTGTCGCCGGACGCCTTTGTCCATGTTGGGACAGGCGATTTTATAAAAATAGCAACCATCCGGTCATTTTAGCCTCTGGTCCTTTTTGGGATCGGTTGTGTAGCCACTAAACGTTTTTGTGCTTAGTTTCTTAATCAGTGTTGAATTTACACTAAGTATCGAACTTAGTTTTTTAAGCATACGAGTCTATCTGGGTAATATCCAGACGGACAGACAAATATTTGATCATACTAAGTATCAAACCTAGTTAGATAAATGGAGAATCCGTCTGAGTATTACCCAGGCGGATAGTATCATACTAAGTGTCAAACTTAGTTAGATAAATGGAGAATCCGTCTGAGTATTACCCAGGAGAATAGTCAAGCAATTGAACAAACAAAATCAAACTTAAATAAACAAGAGATCCGAGTATTACCCAGGCGGACTAACAAATGAAATTTTCACTAAGTATCGAACTTAGTTAGGTGAGGAATCCGCCTGGATATTACCCGGATGGATAATCAAACGATAATTTTGCAAACAAAGTCTGAATCTTCATTAACTGACACTGTTTACAAAAAGTTTACATTCTCAGAAGTAGTACTTTTTTAGATTGTCTACATTCCAAGTTCTAGGCAAGCGCCTGCCGTCTGGAGTTACCAGGCGGTAGGTGCCGTCCCTTACTTCTTCATAGATCCGGTAGGGGCCTTCCCAATTTGGGGTTAGCTTTCCCAACTCATTGGCCCTACCGGTTGCCTCCATTTTTCGTAACACTAAGTCGTCAACTTTCAAGGGACGCTTGTGTACTTTTTTGTTGTAGGCTCTCGTCATTCTCAGACGGTAAATCTCATGACGCAAGGCGGCATTGCCCCTGCGTTCTTGGAGTGAATCCAATGCCAGGCGCATTGCTTCCCAGTTTGCCTCCTCATCATATAGCATGACTCTGAGAGTCGGCTCGTAATGTTCGATAGGCAAGACGGCTTCAGCACCGTAAACCATGAGAAATGGGGTTTCTCCGGTTGCCCCTTTCGTTGTTGTCCGGATGGCCCACAGGACATGAATTAATTCTTCTGCCCATAAGCCACCAGCTCTTTCTATTTTCTTTTTAATGCCGTCTGAGATGAGTTTGTTGAAAGCTTCAACTTGGTCGTTTGCTTGGGGCCGGCCAATAGATGCGAAATAGCTTGAGATCCCCTAATCTCCCAACCAAGTTTTTAGCTGAGTCGTCTCAAACTGAGGACCATTATCAAAAACCATAGACATGGGTACCCCGTACCGGGTGATAATGTTCTTCCAAATGAAGGAAATTATGTCTGAGGTCTTGATGTTTTTAACCGCCTCAGCCTCAACCCACTTGGTGAAGTAATCCACAGCCACTAAGATATAGCGCTTTCCGCCTGGAGCAGGCGTGTAAGGACCTAGAATGTCCATGCCCCATTTTGCAAACGGGATTGGGCTGTGGATGGCCGTCAGATTAGTAGCCGGACGGTGAATGAGTTTGCCAAATTTTTGGCACTTGTCACATTTCTTCACCAACTCCTTGGCGTCCGCCTCAAGAGTGGGCCAAAAGTAATGTCGTCTGGCTCTGACGGCTAGGGACCTGCCGCCTATGTGAGAGGCGCAGAATCCCGAGTGCAAGTCTTCGAGAACTTCTTTCCCCTTTTCTGGGGTGACACACTTCAATAAAGGCTTCAGAAACCCCGCCTTGAAGAGTTCTCCATTTTTTAACTCGAATCTTGCAGCTCGCTTTATCAGGGCGGCTGCTACCTGTGGTGAATCAGGAAGTGTGCCGTCTGAGAGATAGGCCCGGATGCCATCCATCCAGGTAGAGCTTCGGTCCAGAATTCCAACGGGATCCTCATAGATGCTTCTTTTTTCAAGAACTTCCCAGAAGACTGACCGAGGCGTATCATGGCAGGCGGAAGATGCCTGCTTTGACAATGCATCCGCCTGATTGTTTTCCGTCCTAGGCACCTGATTCAGCCGGAATTCCTCAAGTGCCTTGGTCTCTTTTTTGACTGCCTGAAGATATTTAATCATAGCCGGATGAGTAGCCTCGTAGCTTCCCTCATACTGGCTAACAACCAATTGAGAATCAGAGTAGGCGTCAATTTTCATGGCCCCTGCCGCCTTACACATGCGAATGCCGGCTAACAGGGCTTCATATTCCGCCTCATTGTTAGAGGCCTGAAATTTGAAGCGTAGTGCATACTTAAATCTGTCCCCTTCAGGAGACTCATAAATTACACCCGCACCACAGCCATTCTTTGTAGAGCTCCCGTCTACGTACACTTTCCAAACCTGATCAAGATTATCCGGAGCCACCGGACGAGTCATTTCCACAATGAAGTCGGCAAACGCCTGACCTTTCACTGCCTTTCTTGGTTCGTAAGCGATTTCAAGGCTCTGCATTTCAATAGCCCATTTCAACATTCTCCCGGATGAGTCCAAGGTAGACATTGGCCGCTTGAATGGCTGGTCCGTGTAAATCACAACCGGATGTGCCAAAAAGTAAGGCTTCAATTTTTTGAATGCCATATACAAAGCGAGGCCAAATTTTTCAACCATGGGGTACCGGAGTTCAGCATTTTTAAGAACATGGCTAATGAAGTAAACCGGGAGCTGCGTGCCGTCTCGCTCAGCAAGGAGAACGGCACTGAGGGCATGGTCTGAGACGGCTAAATACATGTACAACGTCTCCCTAGGCAAAGGACTGACCAACCTAGGCAGAGAATGTAAATGCTCTTTCAACCTCTGGAACGCCGCCTCAGCATCATCCCCCCATTCAAATCTGGTCTTCTTCCTGATTGCTTGGAAGAAGTAGAGGCATTTGTCGCCTGACCGGCTGAGGAATCTTCCCAAGGCAGCCAGGCAACCGGTGAGTCTCTGGACTTCCTTGACAGAATGGGGTGACTACATGTCAATCACCGCCTGTATCTTCTCAGGGTTAGCCTCTATCCCCCTTTGATCAATCAGGAACCCGAGAAACTTCCCAGACTCAACACCAAAGACGCATTTCTTAGGATTTAACATGACCTTATGCCGCCTGAGTGTGGTGAAGGTTTCTCGGAGATCAGCAAGGTGATCCGCCTGCTGCTTAGATTTGACTATCATGTCATCAATGTATGCCTCCACATTCCTCCCAATCTGATTAACAAAGACCGTATTAATCATTCGTTGGAAAGTGGCAGGCGCATTTTTCAAGCCAAACGGCATCACAGTATAACAGAATAACCCCTGATCAGTGACAAAGGCATCCATAAAGCTCATCAAGGCGTGGCCGGCTGTAGAGTCGACCAAGCTGTCGATTTTTGGAAGCGGATAACTGTCCTTTGGACACGCCTTGTTGAGGTCTGTGTAATCAACACACATGCGCCAGGTCCCATTCGGCTTCTTAACAAGGACCACATTGGCCACCCAGTCGGGAAAACTACAAGGCCGAATGAACCTGGCATCTAGCAGCTTTTTGACTTTGGCAGCTGCCGCCTGACTTCTTTCCTCACCGTGGTTTCTTTTCTTTTGCCGGATGGGCTTCTTTTTGGGATCCACGGCAAGTTTGTGGACAGCGAGATCCGGGCTGACGCCTGGCATCTCTTCCACTTCAAAGGCGAAGATGTCTTTGAATTCCTTCAGCAGAAGGTGTAGGCTTGCACCCAAGGTAGCATGCGCAACCGTCCCAACCTTAACAATACGTTCTGGACGGCTGTCATCCAGAACGAGATCAATGCATTCGTCCGCCGGTTGGGGACGAAGCTCATCTGACCGCTCACCGGTCAGTGATTGCTATTTTTTCTCCTTCTTCACCTCCACCAGCATAGGTGCCTTTCTTTTCTTACCGGCTGCTGGTGGGGCGGGAGCTGGGTCGGCATCCTTGACATTGTCAAGGTCTATTGGTTCGTGACCGCCTAGGGCCACGGTATCTCGAACGGCTGAGAGATAGCACTCTCGGGCCGTCTTCTGATCCCCATTCAAGGAACCAACAGAGCCGTCATCCCTCTCATACTTGATGAGCATGAGAGACGGGATGATTACTGCCTTGGCTGTGTTAAGGGTTGGCCTACCAAGGATGATGTTGTAGGCGGTCAACTCCTCAACGACCAAGAATCTGACGACAATGTGTCGTCCCTGGCCTTTCTCCCCCAGCTGGATGGGTAAGTCAATTCTCCCGGCTGGGTAGACCATCCCACCCCCAAAACCAACCAAGGGGTGGGTGACCGGATGCATGCTGCTGACATTGTATTTCAGCTTTTGCAGGCACCCGAGGCTGATGATGTCTGATGAGCTGCCAGTGTCTATAAGGATCCGTCCAACCAGCTGGTTGGCAACCTTACATTCAATGACCACCGGGTCATCATGCGGGCGGCGGACGCTGCCCCTGTCCTTCTCAGTGATCAGGACGTCTGGGAAGGAGGAGCTGGCTTCCGCCTGCTCATCATCATCTTTGTCCATCTTTCGAAGATGGCTCTTGGTGCCCCGGATGGTAGGGCCACCACATGAGAACCCGCCCGCTATAGTGTAGACCGGCTCCTTGTCGGTATCCGAACTACTAGCAGGCTGGGGGGTAGTCTTGGAGGACTGACCCTTGTTTTTATTTTTTGCCTCGGCTGGGGACTTAGAAATCTAGGACTTCAACAGCCCTTTGTCAGCCAGACGGTCCAACGCACGCTGAAGACTGAAGCAGTCGTTGGTGTCAAGGCCAACTTCCTCATGGAACTGAAAGAATTTATTCTTGTTCCGTGACTGGACAGAACTCTTCATAGGATTCGGCTTCTCAATGGACAGCCGGTCCTTTACCTCCATGAGGATGGAGTTGGAGTCTTTGTTAAACTCGTACTTGGGGACGTACGGTTTAAACTCTTTCTTTTTCTTCTGGGACGGCTGGTAAGAGTCACTAACCGCCCAGACTTCTTTTCTCTTCTTGCTCTCTTCTTTCTTTTTTGCCGGCTGAGCAGGCCGGCTATCTTTCTGTCTGTCAGACTTCTTAGAGTCCGACTGACTGCCAGGCGAGCAGAGGTCGGTAGCTTGAATGTAGCTTTCCGCCTCCCTCAGGGCCGCCTGTAGGGTGAAAGCCCCTTTTCTGACGAGGTCGAACTTAAAGGTCGACCCGTCTCTCAGACCCTTAAAAAAGTCTGTAAAAGCTACCTCGTCCAACAGTCCTTGAATCTGAATTCTTATCAGATTGAATCGCCTGACATATGAGCGCATCCCTTCTCTCTCTCCCTGCTTAACAGTGCTTAGATCAAGGCTTGTTTTCTTAGCAGGGATGTTCATTGAGAAGTTGGAAGCAAACAGGAAGGCGAGCTTCCTGAAACTATCGATGGACCCGGCCGACAAGTTGCCAAACCATTGTTGGGCAATGCCCTTCAATGTAGCCGGGAAGCATCGACACCAAGCGGCATCATCCAACCCCAGCAGATACATGAGGTTGGTGTAAGCCATGAGGTGATCTTCCGGGTTGGAGGTACCGTCATAGGTACCAACCAACACATTTTTAACCTTGGCCGGCTGAGCCGCCTCGGTTATCTCTCGAGTGAACGCAGAAGGTTGTTCACCCAGGCGCAGCAAACGAAGCTGCCAGTCCAAAGGCTGGACATTTGGATATTGAAAGTGCAGCTGGTACTCAAGAAGGGGGGGGTTGAATTGAGTACAGGGCAGTGTTAAGAATTATTGGATTTTCTTCTCTATTTAAGTAAGGGGACCAGGTGATGAACTGGTCCTGCAGCGGAAACAGAAAATTCAATAAATAATCAACACAAAGATTTAACGAGGTTCAGCTCAACTCTGAGCCTACGTCCTCCACTACCCTAATTACTTTTATTAATCAACTCTGAAAAACAAAAGCAATTACAAATGATCACACTCGTGATCCCCACACCTAACTCTAGGTGTCACTTCGCACTTGAACTCACAAGCACTTGCACTCACACTCGTAAATGCTACCCAATCACTAACCTCTTAGTGATTCAATACAAACCCTTTGTTTCCCTCTAAATGCTTCCACTCAAGGCTTACAAGAGATAATTACAAAACAATTCTTACTGTGTGCATAAATAGTTTGTAAGAGATGAACTAACTATTTCCCTTAGAGTGTATTTCGAGCTTTCAAAGATAGAGAAGTTTTTCAGAAAAGCTCACTCGAAATTCTGATCGAGTTTATGCTTTTATAAGGTTGGGAGATGAATTCTTTCGTGATCTTTTCAGATCATAACTTAGGAAAATAGAATATCTTTTATTTTGTAAATAAGAGATATTCTAAGATATTATTCTACTTTCCATAAATGGGTAGAATAATATATTCTAAGTTATATGCGAAATAATTCATCTCCAACTCTGCATAAACTGAATCAATTAGTTTAGTAAATATTCTCTAAGGATAGGAAATATATATTCCAAAAAATATTTACTGAACTAATGTCCAGGTTCACGAAACAAGCTACGAAGCAGCTGTTTCCTAACCTGTTAGTGTCCTAGAGATCAGGTCAACTTTTCCTGATCTCTACAACACTAAATATTCTAAGTAAGGGATACAGATAGCTTACGTACAAACATCCATGCACACTTAACATTATAAAGACTACAAAGATCAACTATCCTAATCTGAGAGACTTCATAATCTTCAAGTCTTGACGGCCTTCCTTGATAGAACATTCTGATACATATTTCTTGAATGCTTTGATTCAAAAGGACTTCATATTGCCTCAAGTACTTGGGATAGCTGTTCCTGTTCAAAATGTCAGTTGATATGATATAAAACAAACAAGAACCAGCTAGTCAGCTGTTTGTCATCACTCAAAACCTTAAGTGACTCAACAAATTCCCCCTTTTTGATGATGACAAACACTTTGAAGTTTCCTGCACCTGCACGTTAGTGAGAAACAGCAAAGTAAAGAAAGTTCTAATCTACACTTAAGAAGACAAGACTTTCTACTAGACTTTCTACACAAGGGATATCTTGTGTAAAAGACTTATGACACTGATGACTGACCAGGATAGCCATCTTTATTTAAAAGAAACAACTTGTTTTTGGATTTTTGGAAAAAGACACTGAAACAGTTAGTTAATCTAACTGTTCTCTCTATTTTAACTTGTTTTTGTGATTATCTGACTCAAGGAAATAAAAGACTCAATCTAATTGTCTAACAAGGCCTTTTCAGAAACTTCAACCTGCTTTTCCCCCTTTTGGCATCATTAAAAAGCATTCAAAAAATAGAATTGCACACCAAAATATCGCAAGGAAGCTAAAAATCAGTAGTTTCAACCACTGATCAATCTCAATGCTGCAGGTTAGCACAAACAGGTTATTCAATCACATGAAACAGAAAAAGCTTAAAACTGGTCAGGATTACACACCAGAAGGTTAGAAACATAATAGAAACCACACTGCATGAAAAACAGTCTAGCAGTGAGGGGGAACAGCAAATATTATGGCAGTTAATGGAAGGGGAGGGGGAGACTGAAGTGATCATTCATCATCATCTTCATCCTCTTCTTCATCCTCTGGGTTGATCTCCTCCTCGAAGTCAGAACCTTCCTCAGCTGTCTTTTCTTCTTCCTTCTTCTCCTTTTCCTCTGTCTCTTCTTCTTCTTCCTCATCAGATTCATTTTCCTCTTCTTCAAAACCCTCTCCTTTTTCAGCATCAGGACCCTTCTCACTGGAGGATTCCTCATCATCCGTCTCAATGATCCTACAGTGTGTAGAGTCAAACTGCATCCCAGACTCTGGGGGCAACAGGTGATCAATCACCCTGCAAATAGTGAGGAATTTCCTGTTGTTCATAAGCTTGTCAAGCTTCCTTTCTTCTTCAGCCAGCACTAGACTGGCAGCCAACTTTATGATCCTCTCATCCTGCCTTTCCAACTTGGCAAGAAGCATTGCCACATCCTCAGGAGTGATTTCCTCCTGGTTCCCTGCATCCCTTGGGCTACTTTCTTGACCTACAAAAGTCAGCCTCTTTCCAGAGTAGTCAATCTTCTTTTGAGTGAGTATTTTCTTGGAGAACAACTGAAGACTCACCACTTCACCAGAAAAAGAAAACTTGGGATTCTGCTCCTTGATGATTTTGCAGATAAAGGAACCATAAGGCAGGGAGTTGTGGGATGAAGCATGGCAGTACAACATGTGCTCCATCATTAGAGCAGGCAGATTAACCTTAACCTTTTTCAGGATCAGATAGATCAGAACCATGTCCATGATCCTAACAGTACCTCTGCCTTGACCTTTGGGCAGAAAGACCTTCAAACACATGGAGTGAAGAACTAACATAATTGCCTCCCTAAAGTCACTAGGGGAACCAGCTTCTTCCTTCTTTCCAAACAAAAACCGAGTAACCTCCTCAGGTGTTACTCCTCCCATTAGGGGCCACCCATCACTGCTATATCTACCAAAACCATCTCTAGGTATACCCAGCAACTCAGATAAAACAGACTCAGAAACATGGACAATACTACCAGAAACAGTTGATGCCACAGATATATCAATGTTTTGCTTCAGATTAACAAAAAACTGACGAACAGGACCAACAAAAGCATCATTTAAATCATTAAACAAAGACATCCATCCTTGGAACGCAAGAAGTTCCTTAACTTGACTCAAAGCAGGAATATCAAAATATTCATTCTCAACACCACAACCAGATAACACAGTCCTAGAACTTAAAGAAGTTGCACCAGTACTGGGGTTAACAGGTTGTTTACCTTTAGCAGCCTTGGAGATACGGGAAACAGATGATGTTGCTTTCCTTTTCTCTCCTCTCTTAGACTCAGATGGTGTAGTCTCCTTCTCTTCTGAGCCCTTAATGACCTTTGAAGCAGCCCTAGTCTGCCTTTTCCTTACAGAACCAGTAGTGGTACCAGCAACCACCTTGGTCACCACTACATCTAGATCCTCCTCCATCTTCTTGTCTTCCTTCTCCTCATCCAATCCTTCATTAGCCAGTTCCTCTAACTGTTTTTCAAGTTTCTTGGCTATCTTTTTAACAGGTTCCCCCTCAGAAGGTGATTTGGGGTTTGAAGAAACGGTTTCAGTTATTTGAGTGAGGGTTTCGATGGATTTCTCTTTTGGGGCCTTTTTGGATTTGGATTTTTGTGGAGAAGGGGTTAAAGTTTTAGTCTTTGATGTTGAGGCAGGTTTTTCCTTCAAGACATTCTCTTTTGAAGGAGTTTGTCTCAAGGGAACGACCTTGATGGGTTCAGTTTCAGAGGGGATGATTTCTGGTGTTGCTTGTGAAGGAGTCTGCTCAGAGACGTTCATAAGAACATCCTTGATTGTTTCTTGAGATTTTGACGAGGGGGAACTAGCCAAACTTGCTTTGGAACCTCCTTTCCTTCCTCCTTTCCTTCCAGTTCCAGCCTTTCTCACCATTGTTGCTTGTCTAAGCTTCGAAGAATTGATCTTGTGTAGAGAGAGAAGTTGAGAATTTTTGATGAATGATGAATAATCACGGAGCAAGGAAAGGGAAGCAAATATATAGCAAGAGGAATTATAGAGACAATCAGAAATAAAATCAGAGAATCAGAAGATATTTGGAAGTTATTTTAATTTGGAAATAACTTCCATAAATGAACAACTTCCCATAATTGCAACTGTCAGAACAAATTGCCGTTGGAGGAAAATAACTGCCATATTTAAAAGATTTTAAAATCAAATAAGAATAAAAAATATTTTCTCACGGTTTAATTTGAAATTAATTTCAAAATTAATCCGTTTGTATTTGCTGCTGTTTCCTCTGCTGGTAGGGTTACTGAAACAGTTGCTCATCTGTTCAATATGGCCTTCAATCCTGAAAGTGATTAGCTGCAATATTGCTCACATAGAGATAAGCAATTAACATTGAGATAATAGACAGATTGCAAAGGTATGATGCACGCACACATTTAAAGAATACTTAATTAGCCAATCATTGGGGAAAACAGCTGAGAGAGGTCTCTTAGTTTGACCTAGTCAGACCTAACATGACTCTAAACTTGCAGAAAGACTCTTTACCCAATGGCTTAGTGAAGATATCTGCAATTTGTTCTTCACTGTTGCAAAAACTCAGCTCTACAAGACCTTTCTCAACATTATCTCTTAGGAAATGATGTCTTATCTCAATATGCTTTGTCCTGGAATGCTGCACAGGATTCTTAGAAATGTTAATAGCACTTGTATTATCACATAAAATAGGTACATTTTCATAGAAAATACCAAAATCTTTCAACTGGTTCCTTATCCACAACAGCTGGGAGCAGCAAGCTGCAGCAGCTATGTATTCAGATTCTGCTGTGGATAAAGCAACAGAATTTTGTTTCTTTGATCCCCATGAAATCAAGCAGGGACCTAAGAAATGTGCCATACCAGATGTGCTCTTTCTGTCTACTAGGAATCCAGCATAATCTGCATCTGTGTATCCTAATAGTTCAATTGAACCACCTTTGGGGTACCACAAGTACAGGTCATCTGTTCCTACTAAGTATCTAAATATTCTCTTGACAGCCTTTAGGTGAGATTCTTTGGGATTGCTTTGAAAACGTGCACACAATCCCACAGAAAACACTATATCTGGCCTACTAGCTGTCAAGTAGAGAAGAGAACCAATCATACCTCTAAACAGTGTAGCTTCCACACTCTCTCCTTTATCATCACTGTCTAGCTTTGCATTTGTAGGAATTGGAGTTGCATATGATTTACTGTCTTGCAATCCATACTTCTTGATTAGTTCCTTTAGATACTTCTGTTGATGTATCATGATCCCATCAACTGTTTGCTTGATCTGCAATCCTAGGAAGAATCCTAGTTCACCCATCATGCTCATCTCAAATTCACTTTGCATCAGATCTGCAAACTCACTACACAAAATTTGATTAGTAGCACCAAATATTATATCATCTACATATATCTGTACTACGATCAAATCAAAATTTCTGGTTTGGATAAAGAGGGTCTTATCAACCGTTCCTCTTCTATAGTCATGTTCCATCAGAAAGTTGGACAGCCTTTCATACCAAGCTCTAGGAGCTTGTTTAAGACCATAGAGCGCCTTGTCCAGCTTATATACATGATTTGGGAATTGACTATCAGCAAAGCCAGGGGGCTGCTCAACATATACTTCTTCTTTCAAATAACCATTAAGAAATGCTGTCTTAACATCCATTTGAAAGAGCTTAATGTTCTTATGAGCAGCAAAGGCAATCAAGATCCTTATTGCCTCAAGTCTAGCTACTGGGGCAAAGGTTTCATCATAATCAATGCCTTCTTGCTGATTATAACCTTGCACGACCAGTCTAGCTTTGTTTCTGACTATAGTACCCAGATCATCCAATTTGTTTCTGAAGACCCACCTGGTACCTATGACTGACCTGTTCTCAGGTCTTGGCTCAAGATGCCACACTTTATTTCTTTCAAATTGATTTAATTCATCTTGCATAGCCAAAACCCAATCAGGATCTTTTAAAGCCATCTTGTAGTCAGTTGGTTCTATATTAGATAAAAATGAGAAAAATGCACAAAAGTTTTCATAAACTGCTCTCCTAGTCTGAATGCCTTTACTGATATCACTCAGAATTTGTTCAGAAGGATGAGAAGATTTATATTTAAAAATGCTAGATCTAGGTGCATTCTCATTTAATCCATCAGAACCATCATGCATCCCTGGTTCATTTGTGCCATCGAATTGGTTTTGCGCAGATGGACCAGTATGCTGAGATGTTCCCCCTACCTCCCTTACCTGGGTGGAAAACTTGTCCTGAAAGTTTTCTGTTCCCCCTGAGGTGTTGCTTTCTCCATTTACTTGGGGGCCTTCATCTCCATCCTCATGAGTATCCACTTGTTGAGGATCTCCTTCATTGTGACCAAGTCCTTCACCAGCAGCATCTGGTGAACCAGTATGTGAACCTGGTTTTTCTAAGGAGACATCAGTTGATTCTCCTGTAAAATACAAAAGTCCTATCTCATCTAAGTCATCAACCTGCACATTCTCACAACACATATTAAATTCATCAAAGACTACATGAACACTTTCTTCAACACACAAAGTTTTCTTATTGAATACTTTATATGCCTTACTGTGAGAAGAATAACCAAGGAAAACAGCTTCATCACTTCTTGGATCAAATTTATCCAAGTTGTTCTTACCATTATTATGCACATAACACTTACAACCAAAGGTTCTGAAGTATGCTATGTTTGGTTTCCTTCCTCTAAGAAGTTCGTATGGAGTCTTCTTCATTTGAGGCCTTAACATCAACCTATTTAACATGTGACAAGCTGTATTTACAGCTTCTGCCCAAAAAGACTTGGGGAGACAACTCTCAATGAGCATTGTTCTTGCCATTTCTTCCAAAGTCCTGTTCTTCCTCTCAACTACTCCATTTTGTTGAGGAGTTCTTGGGGCAGAGAAATTGTGAGAAACTCCATGTTCCCTGCAGAACTCTATGAAGCTATAGTTATCAAACTCTGATCCATGATCAGATCTTATGGCAGCCAGTTGATGATTGATCTTGTTCTGAACCTGCTTTACTAATACAATAAACTCATCAAAAGTTTCATCTTTAGAAGACAGAAATAGAATCCATGTGTATCTGGAATAATCATCAACAATGACACACACATATCTAGAACCATTTCTACTTTGGACTCTCATGGGTCCACATAAATCAATATGAATAAGTTCTAGAGGTCTGCTGGTACTGATAGTTTTCTTTGGCTTAAAAAAGGATTTGACTTGTTTCCCTTTAGCACATTCTTCACAAACTCTATCTGCTTCAAACTTGATGTTAGGCAGGCCTATCACCAATTCTTGAGACCTGAGTTTGTTAAGAAGTCTAAAGCTGACATGTCCCATCCTTTTATGCCAAAGCCACTGGTCCCTATCAGAAACAGCACTCAAACAGATGGACTTGTTCTCAGGGATTTGGTTTAAATAAGAAATGTAAACGTTTTCATGTCTGAATCCCTGGCAGACAAGTTCATTTGTTTGCAAATTCACTATGTGACAAAGGTTGTCTTTGAACTCAACTTTATTACCTTTATCACATAATTGTGAAATACTCAAGAGATTATGTTGTAAACCATCAACATAATATACATCACTAATAGCATGGGAAAGTGACTTACCAACCTTACCAATTCCAAGAATGGTACCTTTATTGTTATCACCAAAAGTCACCTTTCCCCCTTTATGAGCTGTAAGTGAGAGAAACTGTTTCCTATCCCCTGACATGTGTCTTGAGCAGCCACTGTCCAAATACCAGTAGGTATTGTCTCTCACTTCAGCCTGCACAGGAGAAATTCAAACGTTAGCTTTAGGAACCCAAATCTTTTTGGGTCCCTTTCCAACAACAGATTCAAGCAAGTCTTTTCTAACCCAAATCTGTTTAACATTTTTCTCATTTTTATCCAATCTACTTTTCCTGTCTTTACACTCATATTTCTTATGGCCATTCTTGCCACAATGATAGCACACATGCATGTCTTTCGCTAAGACATACTTACCTTTCTTATACTCCTGTAACCATGTAGTATCTCTGGGAGACCAGTTCCTCCTGTTCCCCTTCCCAGTATAACCAAGTCCCCTTCTACCACTGTTTCCAGCAGTTAAGGTTAACTGGTTCAATGAGTTCTGGGATTGGAGGACTTTATCCATTCTCTTCTTAAATTCTATGAACTCTCTGTCCTTTAAGTTCATTTTCTCATGCAGGGATAAATTCTGGTCAACAACTATCTCAAAGTCAAGCTTAGCTCTTTCAAGCTCAGCTTGCAATTTTGAAATACTTGAATCATGCAAAACTACAGAATCACATGAATTAGTCTTTCTAAGCTGGGCTAACTCAACCTGCAAGCTACAAATTTTAGCTTCACATTCATCATGCATATTACTAGAAACAGTTTCAGAACCAGTACTTTTGCTGTCCTTAACTAGGACATATGCTTTATATAGTTTCTCTACATCATCAACTAACAAGTTGAATCCTTCTAACAGTTTAGACCTATTTAGAACACTTGCCCTAGATTTTATACTATCAAAGTCGTACAAGTCATCATTACTATAATCAAGCACGTTAATGACACAACTTGTAAACTGTTTCTCACATTCATCATCACTGTCATCACACAGACCCATATCAGATTTAATTCTCTGAACTTCAAGTTTGCTTTGATCTAAAGCAATCTCTAGTTCAGCCACTTCCTGTTTCAAGTTAGCACAGACACTTTCCAACAAATCACAACTTGAATTAGCAATATCATATTCTTTAGATTTTTCTTTAAACTTTCTCTTAAAATTATGATAAGCAATTCCAAGTTCTAAACATTGATCTAAAGCACTACTAGCACATTCCATCAAGTTTTCTCTATCATAAAAGAGCATATCCTTTTTGATCTGATCAATGTTTACCTGATGTTGATCCAAGGGGTGCTTCTTTGCCATGAGGCAGTGGACATCTGAGCTAGTTCCTCTGCTGTTCCTGGTACCTTCTTCTGAACTTTGATTCAGTATTGCTGTCATACATACATCTGACTGACTTGAATCATCTCCCTCTTCATCACTGTCTGTATCTCCCCAGACAGCAGCAACCATGGCCTTTTTGTAGGCCATCTTGTCTGCTTCCTTGGACTGGTTGTCCTTCCATTGAGGACAATTCTTCACAAGGTGTCCCTTCTCACCACACTTAAAGCATCCTGTTGTAGAGAAGTTGTTAGATTTTTTATTTGATGCATTATTAAACTTACCCTTGATGAATTTTCCCTTCTGGTTTCTGAAACTTCTTTCAAACCTTCTAGCCATCATTCCTATCTCATCATCCTCATCTTCGACTGTTCCCTTTAGAGCAATTCCTTTTGCTGGTACCTTCTCTGACTTAGATCCAACCAGCATTTCATGGGTCATGAGGGAGCCTATCAACTGTTCAACTGAAAGAATTGAAAGATCCTTTGCTTCATAAATGGCTGTAACCTTGGGAGTCCATTCACCTGTCAAACTTCTCAAAATCTTTCTAACAAGATCTTCATCAGTAAAGCTTTTACCAAGAGATTTTAAATCATTTACAATAGTCATGAATCTACCAAAACAAGTATTAATATCTTCATCCTTAAACATATTAAAAGATTCATATTTTGACATAAGTAAATCAATTTTAGACCTCTTTACCTCACTGGTACCCTCAAAGGCAAGTTCAAGGGTATCCCAGATCTCCTTGGCAGTGGTGCATGCTGAGATCCTGTTTGTCTCATTCTCAGCAATGGCCTGTTGCAGTATCGACATAGCCTTAGCATTTTTTTCCAGCTTTTTGTAATCAGTGGAGATGTATTCATCTTCAGCCTTTGGGACTAGCTTCCCTTCTGGATCAGACTTCTCAATGGTCAAGGGACCATTCTTAACAACCAACCAGCATTCATAATCAATGCCAATGATGATGTTCTTGATTCTGTTCTTCCACCATGCATAGTTCTTCCCATTGAACTTTGGTGTCTTGTTGTCATATCCCATAGCATTCATTTCCTGAGTACTCATGATCTACTTCTCTAGGTGTTACCCTTACAAGAAGCCGAGGCTCTGATACCAATTGAAAGTGCAGCTGGTACTCAAGAAGGGGGGGTTGAATTGAGTACAGGGCAGTGTTAAGAATTATTGGATTTTCTTCTCTATTTAAGTAAGGGGACCAGGTGATGAACTGGTCCTGCAGCGGAAACAGAAAATTCAATAAATAATCAACACAAAGATTTAACGAGGTTCAGCTCAACTCTGAGCCTACGTCCTCCACTACCCTAATTACTTTTATTAATCAACTCTGAAAAACAAAAGCAATTACAAATGATCACACTCGTGATCCCCACACCTAACTCTAGGTGTCACTTCGCACTTGAACTCACAAGCACTTGCACTCACACTCGTAAATGCTACCCAATCACTAACCTCTTAGTGATTCAATACAAACCCTTTGTTTCCCTCTAAATGCTTCCACTCAAGGCTTACAAGAGATAATTACAAAACAATTCTTACTGTGTGCATAAATAGTTTGTAAGAGATGAACTAACTATTTCCCTTAGAGTGTATTTCGAGCTTTCAAAGATAGAGAAGTTTTTCAGAAAAGCTCACTCGAAATTCTGATCGAGTTTATGCTTTTATAAGGTTGGGAGATGAATTCTTTCGTGATCTTTTCAGATCATAACTTAGGAAAATAGAATATCTTTTATTTTGTAAATAAGAGATATTCTAAGATATTATTCTACTTTCCATAAATGGGTAGAATAATATATTCTAAGTTATATGCGAAATAATTCATCTCCAACTCTGCATAAACTGAATCAATTAGTTTAGTAAATATTCTCTAAGGATAGGAAATATATATTCCAGAAAATATTTACTGAACTAATGTCCAGGTTCACGAAACAAGCTACGAAGCAGCTGTTTCCTAACCTGTTAGTGTCCTAGAGATCAAGTCAACTTTTCCTGATCTCTACAACACTAAATATTCTAAGTAAGGGATACAGATAGCTTACGTACAAACATCCATGCACACTTAACATTATAAAGACTACAAAGATCAACTATCCTAATCTGAGAGACTTCATAATCTTCAAGTCTTGACGGCCTTCCTTGATAGAACATTCTGATACATATTTCTTGAATGCTTTGATTCAAAAGGACTTCATATTGCCTCAAGTACTTGGGATAGCTGTTCCTGTTCAAAATGTCAGTTGATATGATATAAAACCAACAAGAACCAGCTAGTCAGCTGTTTGTCATCACTCAAAACCTTAAGTGACTCAACAGATATGCCGCCTGACCCCCAAAAAGGGCCGGCTGCATGAAGTGAGGAGGATATTGCCCGTAAGCCGGAGAAGGCATATACGGGACAGCCCCAATCATATGAGGGCCAGAATGGACGGTATCACCGCCTGTCTGGCTCTCATGCAAGGAGAGTGCACTCCCTGCAGAAACGTTGTTGAAACTGTCTGGAAAGTTCGACGTTGAAGCCGACTCAGACAGCGATTGATTTCTCTTCCGGTTAATAATTTCCCGGGCATCAGAAGTTGGTCTTTTACTTCTCACCGGCTGTTGGGGCCGGCGAGTGTTATTGGTGTTCCCCCCAGGAAGGAGAATTTTTGACCAATCGATGGTCCCGGCTGCCTTCTCCTTTGGGTGAGGAGTGGGCTGCCGGTTTCTGACTGACTTCCCCTTTTCTGGAGGAGTCTTCTTCACCGACTGACCTTTACTTGGGCCAGCCTGGTTTTTGGTGATCAGCTTTGTAATTTCACCCTTGAAACTCGTCATGAACCTCATAAGTTCGTCTCGGGTGACAGGGGCCGATCCAGCTGCCGTTTGGGTTGCCCCTTCCGGCTGCCCAGTAGGTCTGCTCGGACCCGCCTGGGAGGCGCCCCGCTCCAAAGTCTCTTTGGGCCGGATGCGCTTGACTCTGAGAGAGCCGTCCTCGGCTGAAGAGGTTTCGACCTAAGGATCCTCATCCTCCTCGTGGTCTGTAAAAACTTCTGGGTCTTCACCCAGACGGTTAGGGGGTGGTACAGACTCTTGAACCATCTTCGAGGTACTCTCCCCACAGACGGCGCCAAATGTTTTGGGGGTTTTTGTCCCTCGGGAGAGTTACGTCACGAAGACTGATCCGGGATGAGCTGTACCTGCAAAACAAACGGAGACACCTGTTGGGTGGTGCTCCGCCTCCAACGATCAAGTTAGTAACTTGAAAAGGAATAAAGAGTACGGAAATTTAGGTGGGTATCTGCTCGGATTCCAAGCTCAGGTGTCTCTCTGATGTAAGAGAATGCAGGTGTATTGAATGATCAAAACGTGCCTCTGAAATGAGGGACATCTCCCTATTTATAGGGTCATTGGGAATTGCCCCTGATTAGTTCACTAAACCCTAATCATTGGGTGGGCTGCGCCGTTTTCCGGCGTTCTCGGGATTTGGGCCTAAAGGCCGCCTTTTCCCCTTTATTTCTGGAATGACACGTGTCAAGCAGGGATTGGTCCATTTTGGACCAATCTGAGGCTGACACGTGTCACCCTCTGATTGGGCCACGTGGCAGGGTAAAAATACCCTAAACAATGGTAGTTGCTTCCTATAGTGGAATTGACACCAATAAAGAGTTTTTGCTACATCCATGTGAGTTTCATTATTTTTCAAGCCTTTAACATACATTTGCATGAGTGGCATGGATCCTGGACTATTGCGAACCTAATCTAGAATCTTGACTCCTAATTCTCAAACTCGAGACCGAGCCATCTAGGGAGGACAAAGACATCTTTTTGGGGTGGTAATTTTTCTTTTCTAGGTTAATTTTCTTTCTTTTTAGTTCATTGGGTTTACATTTTCCTTCTTGCTAACCATTTGAGCCTTTTCCTTTCTTTTCAAGCCACATCCTTAGATCTTGAGCCTTTTGTTTCATTTTTGTTTCCGTTCTTGGTTTTTGTGAAGCAATTAATCATTATTGTTGGAGTTTGTGGTGGAGGAGGTTGGATATTAATTATATTTGTAAGCAAGCTTGTCTTTTGTATATATTGTGAATAATGGCAAATGAATGATGAAAAAAGCCGTCCAAAGTAAAAAGAGGCAAGGACATAATAAATGCAAAATTGAAAAAGCCGTCCAAAGTTATAAGAGGCGAGGACATTTGCTTTAAATATATGAAAAAAAGGGTGAAAAAAAAGATGAAAATGAGAAAATTGAAAATAAATATTTTGATGTGATTCTTTTCCCCTTTTCAAGCATTGAGTTCAATGCTTTCTTTAAGCTTGGAGGAGAAGCGTTTACCCTTTTTGTATATATGCTTGTGGATATAACATTGAATAAACTTGGGGGTGTTAGTTTGTTTTTGTTTGGTGTTCTCTTTGTTTTGGCGTTAAGATTTGGCTAATCTTGCTTCACAACTTAGGTGTACCACCAAATTCTAAACTTTAGGCCTACCCCTAACCCTTTTGCCCTTATGTTACAACCTTTGGGAAAGTCCTTTCGACCTAGAGGTTAAGTCAAATTTTGGGGGAGGGCATTATGATTCAAAGCCAAAGGAAAGGGGATGCATTGTCAAGACGTCGAGTAGCACAAAATTATCTCTTTTTCCGGTTCCTTCGTGGAACTTTTGAGATGCTCACTAGGGGAAGATATGAGACTAGTATGGAGAACGCTGTAAGACCGTTTGGGATGAAAGTGGATTGTGTTTCTCTAGCTCCTATGCTTAGCATATTTATGTTTCAATCAACCTCGGGTATCTTGAAAAGTGCACTCCTTTACTTGCTTAGAAAGATTTGCATTCATTTATGCTTGTACATTTGGAAAAGTCCTTTCATTAACATTTGTTTGCTTTTCTTGTATTTTTATTTCTTTTTCATGCTTTGCCTTGTTTGTATTATTACGAGATTTATAGGTTAATCTCTAAGGAAACTTTTATGAGAGCATCACTCATCCTCTATGGCGATCTAGGGATTTAAATGGCTTGTCTTTAGTTGCTAAAATTGACCATGATTCCTACGAAAGTGAGTTAGTGTATATTCTTGTCTGTTCTCTTCTTTTTGTTTGTTTGAATAAGCTCATCATTTCTCCCTTTGTTTATTTTGCTCGAGGACGAGCAAAACGTAAGCTTGGGGGTACTTGATGGGTGTCATAAATGGCACCCATTTGATGAGCATTTAGGTTTTTTTTACCTTCTTTTCATGCCTTTCATGCTTAATAAATGCTTAGTTTTATACTTTTGGTCTTAGTCTTACCTTTCCTCCCTTATTTTGTAGCTTTTGTGCATTTCTATGCTTTTTCTTGTCTTTTCTTCTTTATATGCTCTATTTTCGTGGTTATAGGTATTTTACGAGGTTCGGATCTTGATATTGGTGATTTACTAAAGTGGAGGAAGCCTTTGAAGCAAGTTCATGGCAATAGGAAAGCTCAAGATGCAAGGAAATGCATTCTCCAAGTTATAGCTTTTGCGCTCTCAAGTCGTGCTCTCATAAATATGGGTTGTTGAACCCACAATCATATGCTTTTGGGACTTCCTCACTTAGTGTTCATCATCATGATGATTGTGCGTTCATTCGAAGACCTTAGCGAACGCAAGAAGCCGGGAGAACATCGAAGAAACCAAAATTGCGCGGGCGCGCAAGGCACGGGCGCGGGCGCGCCACCAGCATGCGCGGGTGCGTCACCCCTTGGCGCGGGCGCAACACCCTTGTAGCATAGGCGCGCCTCCCCTGCAGCGCGAGCACACCTTCCTAGGTATTTGTTTGCTCGGTTACTGGAAGTTTGCATGTGTGCAATTCAATTAGGCCTTCAGAATTATGCTATATTGCATTATGAGTCTACATTGATACGGACCATTGATTTGTAGCTTGCAATTGTCGATTAAGCTTGATTAGTGATGCTCCTAGTTAGAGTCTCTCGTAGTTGGCGCTAGTTTGACCTCTTGGAGATAGCTTGTTTACTCTTTTGATTGAGCTTGCCATTAGTCTTCAAAACCACTGATTTGCATATTGTTCTAGAGTTGCTACAATTGTCATGATTACTGGTTGATCCAGTTCCTAGTGCTTTATTGGTTTGGTTTCTTTGTTTGTTAATTGTTAGTGTTCTCTCTTTATCTTTGTCTTCGACCTAGCTTAGGCACATAATTGAGAACGCTTGAACGTTACCGTTCCTTAGAATTCGACCCTTAACTTGCCCCTATACTAGTATATAGGTTTGTTGAGTATTTATAAATTTGGTTTTATCGAGGGAGGATTAGTTTCAACGACCTAGTTCCACCCCTCGTCACTTAGCCACTCTTTGTTTCCTTGGATCTTGGAATCGACTTATTTTCACAAAATAGGGAAAATTGTATGTGTAAATAAGACGTTAAATAAGTTTGAAATATGCGTGAATTAAATTCAATCTTATTTATGTATCATGAATTGCTTTTCGTTAAAATTCTTTCAATTGTAGAATTATGTCTTCAAATAACTCAAGCAACTAGTTTTCATTGCACTCAATTCTGGACAAGAAGAAGTTGAGTGGGCAAAATTTTCTTGATTGGCAAAGAAATTTGCGAATTGTTCTCATGCAAGAGCAAAAGGAGTATGTCCTTGATGAGGAAATGTCCAACTCTAATGAGGAGGTGACGCAGGCTACGGTTAATTGATGGCAAAGTGCCAATCGGGATGTCAAATGTATCATGTTGGCCACAATGTCTCCCGAGCTTCAAAATACTATCTTTGAGAAGAAAATGGATTTTGAGATCATTTCTGAGTTGCATAATATGTTCCAAGAGCAGGACAAAACTAAGAGGTTTTAAACCCACGGACAGATCCTTGAGATCAAGCTCAAGAAAAAAAAAGTCAGTTAGCCCACATGTACTCAAAATGGTAGGATTATTTGAGAACATGGGAAGGATTGATGAAGGGTATTCAACCAAGATGGCAATTGACATCATTCTCCAGTCATTGTACAAAGGCTATGATCAGTTCAAGATAAACTTAATATGCACAGCATGGAGAAAACCCTCACTGAGGTTCATGGTTTGTTGAAGCAAGCCGAGCAAACGCTCAAGGATGAGGGAAAACATGATATGCTCGTGGTCAAAAGGGCAAGTCGTTCAAGCGCATGGGCAAGAAGAAGAAAGGATTTAAGGGGAACGGTAAGAAGAACTTTCTACCTAAGCCGAAAGCTACCAAGGACAACAAGGAAATGATGGTAGCATCTTCTAAACTTGCTTCTATTGTAAGAAGAAGGGACATTTGAAGAGAGATTGCCTTAAATTCAAGGAAGATAAGAAGAACAAAACCATTGCTTCTGAATCAGGTATATTTGTTTGACAAAGGGCGGAACTAGGTCGTTGAAACTAATCCTCCCTCGGTCAAACTAAATTTATAAACACTTAACAAACCTATATACTAGTATAGAGGCAAGTCAAGGGTCGAACCCAAAGGAACGGTAATGTTCAAGCACTCTCAATTATGAGCCTAAGCTAGGTCAAAGTCTAAGGATAAATGGTAAACACTATAACCAACTAACAAAATGAAGAACCGAACAAATAAACACTAGGAACGAGGATTAACAAGTAATCATGACAAGTGTAGGAACTCGGGAACAATATGCAAATTTATGGTCAACAAGCTATCTCCTAGAGGTCAAATCAGCGCCAACTACGAGAGACTCTAACTAAGAGCATCACTAATCGAGCTCAATCGACAATTGCAATTCCTAAATCAATGGTCTGTATCATTAGACACTACAATGCAATCTAGCATAATTCTCAAGGCCTAATCGAATTACACAAATGCAAACTTCCATTAATCACTTTTGATTAGGGTATTTTCACCCTGCCACGTGGTCCAATCAGAGGGTGACACGTGTCAGCCCCAGATTGGCCCAAAAGGGACCAATTCCTGCTCGACACGTGTCCTCCCAAAAATCAAGGGAAAAGGCGGCCAAAGGCCTGAATCTCGAGAATGCCGCAAAACGGCGCAGCCCACCAATGATTAGGGTTTAATGACCTAATCAGGGGCACAATTCCCAAGAACCCTATAAATAGGGAGATGTCCCTCAAAATGAGGGCACGTTTTACCATTTTTAATACACCTGCATTCTCTTACATCAGAGAAACACCTGAGCTTGGAATCCGAGCAGATACCCACCTAAATTTTCGTACTCTTTATTCCTTTTCAAGTTACTAACTTGATCGTTGGAGGCGGAGCACCACCCAACAGGTTTCTCCGTTTGTTTTGCATGTACAGCTCATCCCGGATAAGTCTTCGTGTTGTAACTCTCCCGAGCGACAAAAACACCCAAAACATTTGGCGCCATCTGTGGGGAGAGTACCTCGAAGATGGTTCAAGAGTCTGTACCACCCCCTAACCGTCTGGGTGAAGACCCAGAAGTTTTTACAGACCACGAGGAGGATGAGGATCCTCAGGTCGAAACCTCTACAGCCGAGGATGGCTCTCTCAGAGTCAAGCGCATCCGGCCCAGAGAGACTCTGGAGCGGGGCGCCTCCCAGGCGGGTCCGAACAGACCTACTGGGCAGCCGGAAGGGGCAACCCAAACGGCAGCTGGATTGGCCCCTGTCACCCGAGACGAACTCATGAGGTTCATGACGAGTTTCAAGGGAGAAATTACAAAGCTGATCACCAAAAACCAGGCTGGCCCAAGTAAAGGTCAGTCGGCGAAGAAGACTCCTCCAGAGAAGGGGAAGTCAGTCAGAAATCGGCAGCCCACTCCTCACCCAAAGGAGAAGGTAGCCGGGACCATCGATTGGTCAAAAATTCTCCTTCCTGGGGGGAACACCAATAACACTCGCCGGCCCCAACAGCCGGTGAGAAGTAAAAAACCAACTTCTGATGCTCGGGAAATTATTAACCGGAAGAGAAATCAATCGCTGTCTTAGTCGGCTTCAACGTCAAACTTTCCAGATAGCTTCAACAATGTTTCTGCAGGGAGTGCACCCTCCTTGCATGAGAGTCAGACAGGCGGTAATACCGTCCATTCTGGCCCTCATATGATTGGAGCTGTCCCGTATGTGCCTTCTCCGGCTTACGGGAAGTATCCTTCTCACTTCATGCAGCCGGCCTTCTTTGGGGGTCAGGCGGCATATCCAAGTGTCCAGCCTTTGGACTGGCAGCTTCGTTTGCTGCGCCTGGGTGAACAATCTTCTGCGTTCACTCGGGAGATAACCGAGGCGGCTCAGCCGACCAAGGTTAAGAATGTGTTGGTTGGTACCTATGACGGTACCTCCAACCCGGAAGATCACCTCATGGCTTACACCAACCTCATGTATCTGCAGGGGTTGGATGATGCCACTTGGTGTCGATGTTTCCCGGCTACATTGAAGGGAATTGCCCAACAATGGTTTGGTAATCTGCCAGCCGGGTCCATAGACAGCTTCAGGAAGCTTGCCTTCCTGTTTGCCTCTAACTTCTCAATGAACATCCCTGCTAAGAAAACAAGCCTTGATCTGAGCACTGTCAAGCAGGGAGAGAGAGAAGGGCTGCGCTCATATGTCAGGCGGTTCAACCTGATCAGAATTCAGATTCAGGGGCTGTCTAATGAGGTAGCTTTTACATAATTTTTTAAGGGTCTGAGAGACGGGTCTACTTTTAAGTTTGACCTTGTCAGAAAAGGGGCTTTCACCCTACAGGCGGCCCTGAGGGAGGCAGAGAGCTACATCCAAGCTACTGACCTCTGCTCGCCTGGTAGCCAGTCGGACTCCAAAAAGTCCGACAAGCAGAAAGATAACCGGCCTGCTCAGCCGGCAAAAAAGAAAGAAGAGAACAAGAAAAGAAAAGAAGTCTGGGCGGTTACTGACTCTGACCAGCCGTCCCAGAAGAAAAAGAAAGAGTTTAAACCGTACGTCCCCAAGTACGAGTTTAACAAAGACTGCAACTCCATCCTCATGGAGGTAAAGGATCGGCTGTCCATTGAGAAGCCGAATCCTATGAAGAGTTCCGTCCAGTCACGGAACAAGAATAAATTCTGCCAGTTCCATGAGGAGGTCGGCCATGACACCAACGACTGCTTCAGTCTTCAGCGGGCGTTGGACCGTCTGGCTGACAAAGGGCTGTTGAAGTCCTACATTTCTAAGTCCCCAGCCGGGGCAAAAAAGAAAAACAAGGGTCAGTCCTCCAAGACTACCCCCCAGCTTGCTAGTAGCTCGGATACCGACAAGGAGCCGGTCTACACTATAGCAAGCGGGTTCTCATGTGGTGGCCCTACCATTCGGGGCACCAAGAGTCATCTTCGAAAGATGGGCAAAGATGATGATGAGCAGGCGGAAGCCAGCTCCTCCTTCCCAGACGTCTTGATCACTGAGAAGGATAGGGGCAGCGTCCGCCGCCCGCATGATGACCCGGTGGTCATTGAATGTAAGGTTGCCAACCAGCTGGTTTGACGGATCCTTATAGACACCGGCAGCTCATCAGACATCATCAGCCTCTGGTGCCTGCAAAAGCTGAAATACAATGTCAGCAACATGCATCCGGTAACCCACCCCTTGGTTGGTTTTGGGGGTGGGATGGTCTACCCAGCCGGGAGAATTGACTTACCCATCCGGCTGGGGGAGAAAGGCCAGGGACGACACATTGTCGTCAGATTCTTGGTCGTTGAGGAGTTGACCGCCTACAACATCATCCTTGGCAGGCCAACCCTCAACGTAGCCAAGGCAGTAATCATTCCGTCCCTCATGCTCATCAAGTATGAGAGGGATGACGGCTCTGTTGGTTCCTTGAATGGGGATCAGAAGACGGCCCGAGAGTGCTATCTCTCAGCCGTTCGAGATACCGTGGCCCCAGGCGGTCAGGAACCAATAGACCTTGACAATGTCAAGGATGCCGACCCAGTTCCCGCCCCACCAACAGCCGGTAAGAAAAGAAAGGCACCTCTGTTGGTGGAGGTGAAGAAGGAGAAAAAATAGCAATCACTGACCGGTGAGCGGTCAGATGAGCTCCGTCCCCAACCGGCTGGCGAATGCATTGATCTCGTTCTGGATGACAGCCGTCCAGAACGTACTGTTAAGGTTGGGACGGTTGCGCATGCTACTTTGGGTGCAAGCTTGCACCTTCTGCTGAAAGAATTCAAAGACATTTTTGCCTTTGAAGTGGAAGAGATGCCAGGCGTCAGTCCGGATCTCGCTGTCAACAAACTCGCCGTGGATCCCAAAAAGAAGCCCATCCGGCAAAAGAAAAGAAACCATGGCGAGGAAAGAAGTCAGGCGGCAGCTGCCGAAGTCAAAAAGCTGCTAGATGCCAGGTTCATTCGGCCTTGTAATTTTCCCGACTGGGTGGCCAATGTGGTCCTTGTTAAGAAACCGAATGGGACCTGGCGCATGTGTGTTGATTACACAGACCTCAACAAGGCGTGTCCAATGGACAGTTATCCGCTTCCAAAGATCGACAGTTTGGTCGACTCTACAGCCGGCCACGCCTTGATGAGTTTTATGGATGCCTATTCCGGCTTCCATCAGATACCCCTGCAGAAAAAAGATCAAGAGAAGACGGCCTTCGTCACTGATCAGGGGTTATTCTGTTATACTGTGATGCCGTTTGGCTTGAAAAATGCGCCTGCCACTTTCCAACGAATGATTAATACGGTCTTTGTTAATCAGATTGGGAGGAATGTGGAGGCGTACATTGATGACATGATAGTCAAATCCAAGCAGCAGGCGGATCACCTTGCTGATCTCCGAGAAACATTCACCACACTCAAGTGGCATAAGGTCATGTTAAATCCTAAGAAATGCGTCTTTGGTGTTGAGTCTGGGAAGTTTCTCGGATTCCTGATTGATCAAAGGGGGATAGAGGCTAACCCTGAGAAGATACAGGCGGTGATTGACATGCAGTCACCCTGTTCTGTCAAGGAAGTCCAGAGACTCACCGGTTGTCTGGCCGCCTTGGGAAGATTCCTCAGCCGGTCAGGCGACAAATGCCTCTACTTCTTCCAAGCAATCAGGAAGAAGACCAGATTTGAATGGGGGGATGATGCTGAGACGGCGTTCCAGAGGTTGAAAGAGCATTTACACTCTCTACCTAGGTTGATCAGCCCTTTGCCTAGGGAGACGTTGTACATGTACTTAGCCATCTCAGACCATGCCCTCAGTGTCGTTCTCTTTGCTGAGCGAGACGGCGTGCAGCTCCCAGTTTACTTCATTAGCCATGTTCTTAAAAATGCTGAACTCCGGTACCCCATGGTTGAAAAATTTGGTCTTGCTTTGTATATGGCATTTAAAAAATTAAAGCCTTACTTTTTGGCACATCCGGTGGTGATCTACACGGACCAGCCACTCAAGCGGCCAATGTCTACCTTAGACTCATCCGGGAGAATGTTGAAATGGGCTATTGAAATGCAAAGCCTTGAAATCACTTACGAACCAAGAAAGGCAGTGAAGGGTCAGGCGTTTGCCGACTTCATTGTAGAAATGACTCGTCCGGTGGCTCCGGATAATTTTGATCAGGTTTGGAAAGTGTTTGTAGACGGGAGCTCTACAAAGAACGGCTGTGGTGCAGGTGTAATTTATGAGTCTCCTGAAGGAGACAGATTTGAGTATGCACTACGCTTCAAGTTTCAGGCCTCTAACAATGAGGCGGAATATGAAGCCCTGCTAGTCGGCATGCGTATGTGTAAGGCGGCGGGGGCCATGAAAATTGACGCCTACTCTGATTCTTAATTGGTTGTTAGCCAGTATGAGGGAAGTTATGAGGCTACCCATCCGGCTATGATCAAATATCTTCATGCAGTCAAAGAGGAGGCCGGGGCACTTGAGGAATTCCGGTGAACCAAGTGCCTAGGTGTGAAAATAACCAAGCGGATGCGTTGTCAAAACTGGCATCTTCCGCCTGCCATGATACGCCTCGGTCTGTCTTTTGGGAAGTTCTGGAAAAGAGAAGCATCAATGAAGATCCCATTGGAGTTTTGGACCGAAGCTCCACCTGGATGGATGGCATCCGGGATTATCTCTCGGACGGCACACTTCCTGATTCGCCACAGGAAGCAGCCGTCCTGAAGAAGCGAGCTGCAAGCTTTGAGTTGAGAAATGGAGAACTCTTCAAGGCGGGGTTTCTGAAGCCTTTGTTGAAGTGTGTCACCCCAGAAAAGGGGAAAGAAGTTCTTGAAGACTTGCACTAAGGATTCTGCGCCTCTCACATAGGCGGCATGTCCCTAGCCGTCAGAGCCAGACGACATTACTTTTGGCCCACTCTTGAGGCAGACGCCAAGGAATTGGTGAAAAAATGTGACAAGTGCCAAAAGTTTGGAAAACTTATTCATCGACCGGCTACTGATCTGACGGCCATCCACAGTCCAATCCCGTTTGCAAAGTGGGGTATGGACATTTTGGGTCCCTACACGCCTGCTCCAGGCGGAAAGCGCTATATCTTAGTGGCTGTGGATTATTTCACCAAGTGGGTTGAGGATGAGGCGGTTAAAAACATCAAGACCTCAGACGTCATTTCCTTCATCTAGAAGAATGTTATCACCCGGTACGGGGTACCCATGTCTATGGTGTTTGATAATGGTCCTCAGTTTGAGACGCCTCAGCTAAAAACTTCGTTGGGAGATCAGGGGATCTCAAGTTATTTTGCATCTGTTGGTCGGCCCCAAGCAAACGGCCAAGTTGAAGCTTTCAACAAAATCATCTCAGACGGCATCAAAAAGAAAATAGAAAGAGTCGGTGGCTTATGGGCAGAAGAATTAATGCATGTCCTATGGGCCATCCGGACAACAGCGAAAGGGGCAACCGGTGAAACCCCATTTCTCATGGTTTACGGTGCTGAAGCCGTCTTGCCCATCGAACATTACGAGCCGACTCTCAGAATCATGTTGTATGATGAAGAGGCAAACTGGGAAGCAATGCGCCTGGCATTGGATTCACTCCCAGAACGCAGGGGCAATGCCGCCTTGCGTCATGAGATTTACCGTCTGAGAATAACTAGAGCCTACAACAAAAAAGTACACAAGCGTCCTTTGAAAGTTGACGACTTAGTGTTACGAAAAATGGAGGCAACCGGTAGGGCCAATGAGCTGGGGAAGCTAACCCCAAATTGGGAAGGCCCCTACCGGATCTATGAAGAAGTAAGGGATGGTACCTACCGCCTGGAAACTCCAGACGGCAGGCGCCTGCCTAGAACTTGGAATGTAGACAATCTAAAAAAGTACTACTTCTGAGAATGTAAACTTTTTGTAAACAGTGACTCAGTTAATGAAGATTCAGACTTTGTTTGCAAAATTATTGTTTGATTATCCATCCGGGTAATGTCCAGGCAGACTCCCCATCTACCTAACTAAGTTCGATACTTAGTGAAGGTTACATTTGTTTATTCGCCTGGGTAATGCTCGGATCCCTTGTCTATTTAAGTTGGATACTTTGTTTATTCAACTGCTTGACTATCCGCCTGGGTAATACTCAGACGGATTCTTCATTTATCTAACTAAGTTTGATACTTAGCATGATCAAGTATTTGCCCGTCTGTCTGGGTAATACCCAGACAAACTCGTTTGTTTAAAAAACCAAGTTCGATACTTAGTTTAAATTCAACACTAATTAAGAAACTAAGCACAAAAACGTTTAGTGGCTACACAACCGGTCTCAAACAAGACCAGAGGCTAAAATGGCCGGATGGTTGCTCTTTTTATAAAATCGCATGTCCCAACATGGACAAAGGCGTCCGGCGACACCCCTCCGGGTGCAATCGTCGTAGAGAACAGATTATCTGTCGGTTCTACGTATCCATACAGACGGCAAAAATTGAACGACCAAATTGGTCAACTCATAGCCGTCTGACCGAAATAACCTACGAAGAACGAATAAGTTCCTAAATACCGGATGCCCATAGGCATCAGTCGGTCACCGACTGAAGTTCTCACTTAGGTTATTTATTCCAAAAATTGCACCTCACCCCAATTGGGGCAAGAGTTCAATGGCTATGAAATCTCTATCAAGACGGGCATAAGCCGTCTGGGTAGTGACTGAAACGCCTGTTGGTGTACGGCTGTGCACTTGGTTTGGGGCAATCACTACTGTGATTGATTGACTTACAAACATATCATGCTCTTTGCAGCATCAGACGTTTTCAAGTCAATCAACCAACTCCAATTGAAACCAATCACACAGCCGTCCAGGGGCAAGGACAGTCAGACTATTGACTAGTTAGGCAAGAAATCTCCGCATGCTTTTCATAAGTTAGGCATAAATAAAAAATTAGAAATTCAAATGCAAAATGATCAAAACCGACTTAGTCGGTGCAATTCATAAAAGTCCATTCAACCAAACGGTTGCAATGGATCAAATGATAACCGGACCCCGTCTGGGAGAAAGTAATTGTTAATTAACTTGGCTCCACAGCCGGTAAATATAAGGATACTCGGCACGCAGGCCGGAAAAAGTAAGTTTTGGCATACAACCACTGAATAAAAAGAACAACAAAGGAAAGCAGGCTCAAGGGTCACTTCTGGGCTGCAGACGGAGCCTCCTGGTCCTCTCCCTTCTCCTCATCGTCTGAGGGAACTTCCTGCGCTTCGCCAGGACCAGGAAGCTCAGGCGCGGACGGCTCAGTGGAGTTGACCCAGGCTTCGAAGGAGGCAGGCTCTGGCTCGCCTTGCTCCCGCAAGTACACCACGTACTCGGCGTAGCTGTGCGCCAATGCCCAGACGCCGTAATCTGTGTCTGGGCACAAGGCAGCCCAGGCAATCTTCATACGGGCGTCGTTGTCAGCATCACTCTCAGCAACCAGGCGGTTTTGCTCCGCCTCCAGGGTTGCTGCAAAGTTCTTTTGAGCCTGCGCAGCATCCTTCTCTAGCCTCTCAACCTTGGACTTAAGTTTGCCAAGGTCCGCCTGGGCCTTCTTGAGCGCCTCATCAGCCTCCTTGGCGCTCTTGTCTGCCTTTTTCTGGGCCTCCTCCGCCCCCTTCTTGGCCGTCTCAGCATCAGCAGCCCGCTGGTCGGCCGCCTTCAGATCTAGCTCCAGCTTCTGGATTTTGGACGCCTGTGTCATAATTATTGCTTTAGTTTCAAGTTCATTTACGATAGTTGAATGTAAAGCAATATTATAAGCGTCTATGGCAGACTTCTTGGCCCTTTTTACCTCTTCCCGTTTGCGGGAATAAGGACGTTTGAGCCCGTCCACCCGCAGCATGGCCTGCCAAAAAGCAGGCGGTATAAGAATTACAGGCGGGGTAATTACTTGGAAAAAATAAATTGAATTGACAAGTTTCCTACCTCAGCCAGAAGGGATAGAATGCGTTCAAGGTTGAACGTCTCTATCCCAGGGATTTCGTCCTTATCCCTCTTCCGGACGGCCTCCAGCATTGGCCTTGGCATGCTTCTGGACGTCTGGCCAGCGGGGAGATTGAGTTTGATCTGCACCACAATCAATAGGTGATGAGTGCAAAACTAAGGCATCACCTATTTGTTGCCGACCGTCTGAGGATGACGTTTGTTGGGAGTGGGATTTCACCCATAAAGGCCACCCCAGCTCAAGCAGGGATTCAAAAGGGTTCTTACCTTCAGAGCCGGCCAAGCGGGAGACGCTTGCGGGCGTGGTAAACCCCGCGGCTGCTGAGGGGTTGGCAAGATCAAGGCACACGCTGCCGCCTACCTTCTCGAGTCGCCCTGCTATCCGCATCGTCTTAGCCCCGGCTGAGGCGCCAGGAGTTGACGTAGAGGCGGACTTTTTTATTTTATTGAGAACGGCTGGGGCCTCCTCTCTAGCCCGTTTGAGATTCTTCTCAAACGATTTTCCAACTTCTCCCCCCTGTGAAAATAAACAAGTCAAGGTTAGTATCCGGGCAAGACAGTTTATGGGATAAACTTAAGAAAGGGTCAGGCGGTCAATACCTTGGCCCTGAGCTCGGCCGCAGCTTTCTCCGCAAGCTCTTTGCGGATGGCTGCAGAAGACCGCTTGGGGGTTTTCTCCGTCTGCAGCATGTTCAATGCTTCTTCTGCAAAAAGAAAGAGATTGGTCAAAATCATAAATCAATTCCGATAGAAAAATACTATAGACGGCATGAACTCAGGTGCATACGTTTATTAAACATGTGTCCTAGCCCACAGGCGGCTAAGAAACATTCATCCCTGAACCAGGCGCTCTTGGGAATCCAGTTCTTTGGGACTTTTATTGTTTCCCCGGTTGACAGAGTTGCGTCTGTGAGGCCGAAAAAGTCTGCCTCGATTATTTTGTCAAAATCTTCCTCTGGGATTCGGGGAAGAGCGCACTTCCTGCCCAACAGGTCGGGCTTCTTATTGTACAGACGGAATTCATAGTTTTCCCGTCTGGTTGGGGCTGACATCACGTAGAACCTGTGCTTCCAGCCATCGAACTTGGAGACCTTGTCCAAGGTCATCATATATTGCGGCTGCGTGGTTAGAGTATACCACGCTCTCCAGCCGCCTGGGCTCCTGCTGAGGTAATTCATGCTTGCAAAAGCCTCCCAGCCGGGGTTAAGCCCTTGGAACTCGCAGGCGGCAACATACCCCAGAATGTTTGTCCAGGAGTTGGGGGTAAGTTGTCAGAGCCCCAGGCCGTAGCCCCTCAAAATTGCCTTCACCGCCTGGTGAAGGGGGAAGCGAAGGCCGGCTTTGAACGCCGCCTCATAACAACCAAAATAGCTGTTGGCGTTCTCTTGATCATCCCCCCAAGCAATGGTGCCCAGCTCAGGCGGCACCCGGATCTTATACCCGTCACCAAGAGGGTGCATTTTCTTAAAGTTCTCTAAGTTCTCCCCCATTTGGATCCGGTCTTTGGAGGAGACGTGGATGCAGAAGGGATCGTCCTTCTCACTCCATTTTTTCCTTTCTTCCTCCTCGCTATCCGGAAGAGGGGGCAAGTCATCGCTGCTCTCAGAGGTAGAGGCGGAGCTGTCACTCTCCGTCTCCCCCTCACTTTGGTCCATGGGGGTAGAGGCGGCATCGTCGCCGCCTTGGTCACACTCTTCCAAGAAAGAGTCAGCAGGGGTTAAAGGGGCGCGCGGAGGGGATCTCTCCAGAGCCGTCTGGTCTCCCTGACCAGACGTTTCTCCCTCAGGCGTTTGGCCGCCTGAGCCTTCGCTTCTGTAATTTGGATCATTGGCCGTCTGCATTGTCCGAGCCATGGTGTCCTGCACAGACACATAACTGGTCGGAAACCATGGCAAAGGGTGGTCCCAACACCCCAAGCCGGCACTCCCAGTCCTAGACTCAGCCGTCCCAGGTGACCGGCTGGACTCTAACCTAGGTTGTGTCGTGTGTGTTGGTGATGCATCCATTTATTGCAAGAAATATATACAAGCGGCGAAAAGAAGAAAAGAGCTGAGAGAGACAGAGACGGTACCTTTGGATCTGATATTCGAAGGGAGGCGGGTCCGGCTAGGTTGTGGAAGAACAAAGTTTCTTGCTTGCGCCTGACTCAAACGGATGACTTCTGCTTTCTCAAAGTTTTTCTCTCTAGAAAATTTTTGTAAAACGTACAAAATTATGAGGGTAAAACGACTATATATAGAGGGTAAATACGGGGGCATTTCCGTAATTTACCTGGAAGGTAAACGGTTACTCTGTAGTGGTAAAATTACCGCCAACCGGAGAGTGACGTGTGTCACAGATGCCACGTGGCGTGTCACGTCACATCTGTGAGGGGCAAATGATTAGGGTATTTTCACCCTGCCACGTGGTCCAATCAGAGGGTGACACGTGTCAGCCCCAGATTGGCCCAAAAGGGACCAATTCCTGCTCGACACGTGTCCTCCCAAAAATCAAGGGAAAAGGCGGCCAAAGGCCTGAATCTCGAGAATGCCGCAAAACGGCGCAGCCCACCAATGATTAGGGTTTAATGACCTAATCAGGGGCACAATTCCCAATAACCCTATAAATAGGGAGATGTCCCTCAAAATGAGGGCACGTTTTACCATTTTTAATACACCTGCATTCTCTTACATCAGAGAAACACCTGAGCTTGGAATCCGAGCAGATACCCACCTAAATTTCCGTACTCTTTATTCCTTTTCAAGTTACTAACTTGATCGTTGGAGGCGGAGCACCACCCAACAGGTTTCTCCGTTTGTTTTGTAGGTACAGCTCATCCCGGATCAGTCTTCGTGTTGTAACTCTCCCGAGGGACAAAAACACCCAAAGCAACTTTAATCTCAACAATTAATCAACACAATCCCTAAATTAAGCACAATAAATCAATTATACAAGTTTCACCCAATCCCTAGCAAACAACTACTCTAACGTCATCATCAAATCTACTAACAACTAAAGAAATAAAGAATCAACAATTTATGAAAAACAACTAAACTAATCAACAATTAAACATAAAAATCAAACCAATTAAATATGAAATCAAACGAAGCAATAAAATGAGATAGAGTTAAGAATGCTAATTGACAATAGAGAAGATCTCCAGCACAATTGTCACCATTGAATCTTCAATCTCTCAATCACCATTGAAATTCCTCACTTTTTTCTCTATAAAATCTACTCCTAAACTAACCCTAAAACTAGAGAGAGAAGCTCTCAACTATGCTAAGAAAAAATGATCAAAAATGTGAAATGAAGCTTATTCTAAAACTTGCCCCGAAAATCGGGTTTACAAAGGTATTTATAGAGGTGCAAAAACAAAAACCGAGCAAGCAAATACCTAGGAAGGCGCACCCGCGCTGCAGGGGAGGCGCGCACGTGCTGCAAGGGTGGCGCGCCCGTGCTGCAGAGGTGGCGCGCCCGCACCCGTGCCTTGTGCGCCCGCGCATATCTGGTTTTCTCCAACTTTCTCACGGCTTCGTGCGCTCGCTAAGGTCGCACGATTATGATGATGATGAACACTAAGAGAGGCAGTCCCAAAAGCACTTGATTATGGGTTCAACACCCCATCTTCATGAGAGCACGACTTGAGAGAGAAAGAGCGAGAACTTGGAGTATCCACTTCCTTGCATCTTAACCTTTCCAATTGCCATGAGCTTGCTCTCAAAGCTTCCTCCACCTTATTAAATCACCAATATCATGACCCGGACCTCTTACAATACTTACAACCACGAAAATAGAGCAAATAAAGGAGAAAAGACTAGAAAAATCATAGAAATGCACAAAAGCTACAAAATAAGTGAGGAAAGGTAAGACTAAGACAAAAAGCATAAAACTAAACATTTATTAAGCATGAAAGCCATGAAAAGAAGGTGAAAACAACCTAAATGATCATCAAATGGGTGCCATTTATGACACCCATCATTGTTATACACTTAAACTTCACTAGCTTAACATAATTGGTATTAGATACCAGATGTTGCTCACACCTTTGTTCCAATTCTCAGGGTCTAAGGAACGTTAGGAAGCTGGAGGAGGGAGAGGTTAAACTCGGGGTCAGCCATGGAGCTAGTATTGCAACCGTATCCATAGGAACTCTCAGTTTGTCTTTGCCCTCTAGGTTGGTTTTGGAACTTGAAAGTTGTTGAGGAAAAGGGTGATGTTAGACATGGTACGATCATGTTGGTGAATACTTAAGCCAAGAATTCGATGACTATTTAAAAGATCATAGGATACTTTCAGATCTAACACCTCCCGGAACCCTACAATGGAACGGAGTATCCGAACGGAGAAATCGAACTTTGTTAGACATGGTACGATCAACCATGGGTCTTAGTGATCTTCTAATCTCTTTATGGGGACACGCACTTTTCACTACGGCACTAACACTGAACCGTGCTTCATCAAAAGATGTAGAAAAGACTTTATACGAGTTATGGACGAAAAAACCTCCTAGGTTTTCTTTTCTAAAGATATGGGGATGCGAAGCATATGTCAAGAAATTGATTTCTGACAAACTTCATCCCAAATCTGATAAGGTTTAATTTTTGGGCTACCCAAAAGAAACCAAAGGGTATTACTTCTATAACAAATCAAAGAACAAAGGGTTTGTTGCTCGCGATGGTGTCTTTTTGGAGAAGGAGCACCTTTCCAAAATAACAAGTGGGAGGAAAATCGAACTCGACGAAGTTCGTGAGGATGAGCAACAAAATAAAAAATGTCAAAGTGCTCAAACAGCTTCTGTTGACGAAGGTCAAAGTGATCAAAATATTCAAAGTCGAGCAGACAATGCAAATGCTCAATCAATTACCCTATATAGGTCTCAAAGGCTGAGATCTCAACTGGATATATTTCTTGCTTTAGTATTAACCGAGAATCAAGACATCCTGATCATGGATGGAGATGAATTAGCAACCTACAAGCAAGCGATGACAAGCACTGACTCTGCTAAATGGCAAGAGACCATGAGATCTGAAATGGATTCCATGTTTGAAAATTAAGTCTTGGACTTGGTTGACTTACTCGAAGGTTACACACCTATCAGATGTAAGTGGATTTTCATGTTAAAAATCGACAAAGATGGAAATGTATTCATTTACACAGCTAGAGTGGTAACAAAAGGTTGTAGACAAGTTTCATGGTATTGATTACGATGAAACCTTTTCTCCAGTCGCAATGCTTAAATTCGTTTGGATCCTCCTAGCGTTTGCTGCATATTACAATTATGAAATATGGAAGATGGACGTCAAAACCGCCTTCCTAAATGGTATTTTGGAAGAAACTGTGTATATGACACAGCCTGAAGGTTTTGTCGACCAAAACAATGCTGGAAAGGTATGAAAGCTTAAGAATTCCATTTATGGATTAAATCAAGCAAGTAGAAGTCGGAATATGCGATTCAATGAAGCCATCAGTAAGTTTGGTTTTATCAAGAATCCAGATGAGTCTTGTATTCACAAGAAGGTTAGTAGGAGTGACACCGCCTTCCCTGTCGTATATGTCGATTACATATTACTCATTGGAAACAGCATTCCGTTATTAGAGTCTTTAAAGGCTTGGCTCGGAAAATATTTTTTAATGAAAGACTTGGGAGAGGCTCAATACATACTAGGCATCAAGATCTATACAAATAGATAGAAAAGGATGATAGGATTGAGTCAAAGTACTTATATTGATAAGGTACTAGCTCGTTTCCAAATAGAAGGGGCCAAGAGAAGTCACCTACCCATGTCACATAGCATGACCCTAAGCAAGAAGTAATGTCCAAAGAAATTGATGAGCGAGAAAGGATGAATCCGATTCCATATGCTTCGCTAATTGGATCGATCATGTATGCCATGATATGTACTAGGCCAGATGTATCGTATGCCTTGAGCGCTACGAGCCGATACCAGTCACACCTAGGACAGACGCAATGGATTGCATCTAAGAATATCCAAAAGTACCTAAAAAGGAACAATGATAAATTTTAGGTCTATGGTGCAGATATAAATTTGTTATTGAGGGTTATACCGACGAAAGCTTCCAAATAGACATAGACGACTTCAAGTCACAGTCTGGGTTCATATTGTGTCTCAATGGAGGAGCGCTTAGTTTGAAGAGTGCTAAGCAAAACACAACTGCATATTCTACAACTAAAGCCGAATACATAACATCATCTAAGGAGGAAATTTGGATTCGCAAGTTCATTGGTGAACTTGGTGTTGTACCCTCCATCAAGGGTCCAATAGACCTTTATTGTGACATCAACGAAGCTATTGCTCAGGCTAAAGAGCCAAGAGAACATCAGAATGTCAAACATGTCAAGCGGCGGTTTCACATGATTCGAGAATGGAAATCGGAAGGTGAAATTAGAATTCGTAAGGTTGGAAGAGATGAAAATGTAGCCCATCCATGACTAAACCTTTGCCTCAAGTGAAGCATAACAAGCACGTTGAGGCAATGGGAATCAGGCACATTGGAGATTGGCTTTGTAACACCCTGGAAATTCCTTCCTTTTAAAATACATGTTTTGCCCTGTTTAAAACTTTAAAAAGGAATATCTAAGTCATTACCACCACCATGATAACGGTTAAGGAAACTATCAAAGACACACAACGAAAGACAAATTTCAAAACTTTTCAAACCAAGTCAATATTGAAAATCAAACAACAAAAGTAAAGTCAACTAAAGTCAAACAAAGTAAAATAAAATAAACCTAGAACTTGGAACCATTGTAGGCCCTATTAATAAAAACCAAAATCCAAAACTTATTGGTCACAAATTATAATATAGTCGTAAATAAATTAAAGCAATAACACATTCATAAACTTATAGAAACTAGCATGATTCGATCTTCACTCATGCCCATTCATGAATATGCTTCATCACCTGAAAAACTTATCTGTACTTGTTTCCACTACTCTCCATTAAAAATGGGTTATCATAGGGCCAAGGAAAAGACAAGGCAAACAAACACACAAAACACACACAATAAGCAAAGTTGAGTACATAAGCGTAATTAACACACTAACATATAATTTCCTATTAACACAAAACATACCTTGTTGCACCTATGTATCAAACATACAACATTCTACAAAAGTTCTCACAAGACACTACATAATTTGTTTAATGTTGAATACGCATCGAACGGGTTTCCCCCTAACCTCCCCCAAATAAATTTGAGGTTACTGACACGGGAGCTAACCGTGCTAGCATCAATAACCATTTGTAAGTGGCGAAATTCTTGCGCAAAAAAATAATAAAAGGAATGTACAGGGTCCAGTTCTCCAGTAGAAGTTATGGTTCAATATAAAACCCCATAACTTCCCATATATGCTCATACTCAAGGTATATACGTTCCAAGAGTTTTGGTGCGTAATCTCTTTCACTTTATGTTATTTACAGATTATTAGACTTGGTGATGACTCTCAAACCATAATCATTCAATCAACAATAATTATTCAATCAGCCAAATCTACCTATTCAATTCATGAATAATTACTGACCACATAATATTTAATGTTGAATCCTTTTAATTTCTACCTCGGTTCCAATGACACCTTAAACGCATAAAGCGCCACAAATCCTATCCCTTGGTGTTAAAGACACCTTAAGTGCACTAAGTAACAAACATACAATTTATTTCTCGTGTACATAGACACTTATATAGCTCTTTCGTCATGCTTATAGCATCAATAAAAATTAAATGAACCATAAATAAATTCCTTTTCAATATTCCAAATCAAATTATCTAGTTTAATTAAACATGCTCTCTAACATGCCATAAATAAATATGTAGTTCATAAATAATATTCCAAACTATTATTTTCCATTCAATAATCCATCACAAATAAATCATGCTTCATAATCCAACCACCAATAATATCCAACTTATGATTTCCAAACCAAACCTAGCATGATACTACTTGTAATCAATCAAACACATTTAGCATGCTCTTTTGTTAACATAATTATGCTAAGTAAGCAAACTTACCTTGTATACGATCTTAGAATCGCCACGACAAGTAAAAATCACTCACTTCGAAGTCTCTTACAATTTAAAATTATAGAAGAGTATTAAAATCCACATTACACAAATTTCCTACAATATATACTATTATAAAACCCCTCATAATTTAATTAAAACATGCTAAAATTATATTTAAAACATCATAATTTAATCCCAATTAATGGGCAATTAAAATTCATTAAAGAAACTTGATTTTAAGTGCTCTACTAAAAATTCCAGCACTATATATTAATTAAAACATGCAGTAATTAAGCCTTAAAACACTTTAATAGAAGGTCTAAATCATTATACATCATAACCCTTCAATAATTTACAAATCAAGAATCTAGGGTTTCAAAAATTGGCGCTTTTTAATTAAAAACATAAATCAAAAAATTAATTAACATAATACTTATAATCAAACATCAAAATCAAATCCCAAAATTATAATTAACGACTAGATTTAGTAATAAATTAGTTTTAAACAATAAGGAATCAATTTTTTTTTTCTCAAAAAAGGGGAGGGGAGAGCAGCGACAGCCACCACGCCGGTTGCCAGCGTCGGTGGCTGCCTACTGGCGGCAGCGGCACCTGCTGCCGGTGGTCGGCAGTGGTGGGGGAAAATGAGCAGCCAAAAAAAAAGAAATGGGAAGGGGAAAAAGGACAAAGAAAAAGAAAGAAAAATAAGGAGAAAGGATAGAGAAGTTTACCTTGGGTTTTTTTCACTCTGGGCAAAGTCTGATTTTCCTCATATGTGGGATATTTATACCACTTCTCTTCAAACCCTTTTTCCCTAACTTTCCTCTTTTAATTTTCCTAATCTCATCCCTAATAAAACTTTACTAAATTAAAACTTTCCTTAAATTAAACCCTAATTTAATTAAATTAATTAATTAAATAAACTTTCCTTTAATAAATATTTCCAAACTTATTTAAAATAAATAATTAATATACTTTAAATAAAGCAATTCAATTTTACAAAATACGTCTCAAAATACTTATTTTACTTAAAATACGTATAATAATTCGAGGTATTACAGTCTACCCTCAAAAGAAGTTTTGTCCCGAAACTTGGGAAACGAAATTCAAAGTTTTTCCTCACTTAGTATAATATTGTTGTACTTTTTATCATACCTTTACCTTTTTATGTCTCATTTAGAACACGATAACTGAAAATATAAATTAAAATTGTGCAAAAAGCACAAAAATTACCGAAAATATAGGGAATAGTGCGAAATTCTAACGTATTCTACCCCCCTAAAAGAAAACGAGTTACGTCCCCGTAATTCAACATACCTGAAACAACTCTGGGTATTTCTTTTTCATTTCATCTTCTGCCTCCAAAGTGGCTTCCTCATACTCTTGGTTAGACCATAGCACTTACACAATCTTAACATTCTTATTGCGTGTACTACGCACTTTACTGTCAAGAATTTAGACATGTCTCTCTTCATAGGTTAAACTTTGGTCTAATGCAATGGTTTCAGGTTATAGCACATGGGATTTATCATGTATGTACCTTCTTAATTGAGAAACATGAAATACATCATGCACTTTCCTTAGCTCCATGGGTAAGGCCAACCTATAAGCTACTTTGCCTATTCTTTGGAGTATTTCATTGACCAATGTACTTTAGGCTTAGTTTTCCTTTCTTTCCAAATCTCATTAATCCTTTCATTGGTGATACCTTTAATAATACCTTGTCACCAACATCAAATTCCTCCTTTCTACGCTTCAAATCTGCGTAGCTCTTTTGGAGATCTTGAGCTACCTGAATCTTAGCTTGAATTTCCCTAACTTGTTTCATTGTATCCTCAATCATTTGAGGCCCTAGAATCATTGTTTCACTTATATCGTTCAAAAAAATTAGACTACGACACTTTCTCCCATATAATGCCTCAAATGGAGCCATTCCAATGCTCGCATGATAACTATTATTGTAGGTAAATTCAATCAAATCCAAGCTATCCCCCATCCTCCTTGGAAGTCTATAACACAAGCTCTCAACATGTCTTCCAAGGTTTATATTGTTCTCTTAGTTTATCCATCTATGGCAGGGTGAAATGCTATACTCATCTTTAGTGTCGTACCAAAGTTTTCTTGCACCCCTTTCCAGAATTTTAAAAGAAACCGGAAATCTCTATCAGACACAATATTCATTGGAACTCCATATAACCGCACAACTTTCTTGATTTATGCTTTTGCAAGTTGTTCCATCTTCCAAGTCTCCTTCATTGGTATAAACACCATAGATTTTGTAAGTCTGTCCACCACTACCCAAATGGTGTCATTTCCACTCCTTGATTTTGTAAGGCAAGTCACAAAATCAATTGAAATGCAATCCCAATTCTATCCAGGGATTTCGAATCATTGCAAAGTTCCCCGTGGCCTCGTGTGGTGTATTTTCACCTTTTGGCTAGTCAAACATTTTGCTACAAATTCCGCAACTTCATTCTTCATTCTAGGCCACCAATACACCTTTTTCAAGTCCATATAGCTTATCCCCTCCTTGGTGTACTAAATAGGGTGAATTGTGTCCTTCTTTCATTATCTTTCTATTAACTTCCTCACACTTTTGAGGTACACACCATCGACCCTTGTACCTCAAACTTCCATCTACATGAATTTTGAAATTTGTAGCTTTTCTTGTTTATTTTTATCATGAATCCTGTCCAATTTCACATCCCCTGCCTTGTTTTCCCTTATCTCATTGAATATGGTTGGTTGGATAGTCAATTTCGCAAGAATTTTAGCCGGTACTCCCCATTCTACAACCTCTAAACTCATCTTACTCATTTCCCTACATAACTCATCAGCCACTTTAAAAGTATTTATCCATGACTGGTCTTACGACTTAGAACATCTGCGACTACATTTGCTTTTCCTTCATGATACTGAATGTCTAAGTCATAATCCGTCGTATACTTTAATCATCTCCTTTGGCGAGAGTTCAATTCCTTCTGACTGAAAATGTTATTCAAGCTCTTATGGTCCGTGTAAATTCTACATTTCATTCCATACAAGTAATGACGCCAGATCTTTAATGCAAAGATAATTGCAGCAAGTTCCAAATCATAGGTTGGGTAATTTACTTCATGGGATTTTACTTGCCTTGATGCGTATGCAATCACATTTCTATCTTGCATAAGCACACACCCCAAACCATTCTTTAATAAATCACTATATACATCAGAAATACCACTGTCGTCTAGAAGAGTTAGTACAGGTGTTGTAACCAGATTCTGTTTCAAGAGTTGGAATGCTTCTTCACACTTATCGTCCCACTCAAACTTCTTGTCCTTCTTCATTAGAGTAGTCATAGGTTTAGCAATCTTCGAGAAATCTTTCACAAAACGCCTATAATATCCTGCTAAACCTAGGAAACTCCAAACATCAGACACTATTTTGGGCGTAGGCTAACCCTTTACAGCTTCAATTTTGGCTGGATCTACTTCCACGCCATCGTTAGACACAAAATGACCTAAGAATGCTACCTTTTCATACGAAATTAAAATTCACACTTAGAGAACTTTGCATAAAGATTGTTTTCTCTAAGTGTTTGCAGAATTTCCCTCAGGTGTTCTACATGCTCCTCTTTGTTCCTCGAATACACCAATATATCGTCTATAAACACTACTACAAACTTATCCATATACTGATGAAATACCCTGTTCAACAAATCCATGAAGATTGCTGGAGCGTTTGTCAATCCAAATGGCATTATTGTAAACTCACAGTGTCCATATCTTGTCCTAAAAGTGGTTTTAGTAATGTCTTCATCCGAAATTCTCAACTGATGATATCCAGACCTCAAATCAATCTTATAAAACATGGTTGCGCCTTTCAACTGATCAAATAAGTCATCAATCATAGGAAGTAGATATTTGTTCTTTATTGTCACCTTATTCAAATCTCTGTATCCAATGCATAACCTCATGCTCCCATCTTTTTTTTAAACAAACAAAATTGGTGCTCCCCCATGGGATGCACTCGATCTGATGTACCCTTTGTCCAACAAATCCTGCAACTTCTCCTTTAACTCACTCATCCTGCAGGTGCCATCCGATATGGTGCCTTGGATATTGGTGTTGTCCCAAGGACTAAGTCTATGTTGAAATCAATTGCTCTCTTTGGTGGCATTCTAGGGATTTTTTCTGGAAATACATCTAGAAATTCATTCACCACTTCTATGTCTTCTTGCTTAGTTGCCTCCACATGATCCATGTTCCTCGCATTACAAAAGTACACTAGATGTCCCTTTTTCATGTACTTTGCCAACTTTAACACATAAATCAACCTAGGACATTTGGGTTTTCCATGCATCCAATAAGTCACTGCCTCATTCTCACTTGTAGTCATTTTTACTTTCTACGACCGACAACTTACTTTAGCATTGTACTTGCTCAACCAATCCATTCCTAGGATGACATCAAAATTCTTTAACCCAAACTCGATCAGGTCAGACTGAAACACTTTTCTTCGATCTCTAAAGGTACATTCCTAAAGGTTTTGGTACAATTCACTACCCCACCCATTGGAATGGTTATTGGCAAATGTACTACTTCTACTATTTTCAAAGAGTCTTTAAGTTTCGAAACAATTCTTTTCGAAATGAAAGAAAAAGTTGCACCAGAATCAAATAAAACTTTAATAGGAATAGAGTGAATAGAAAAAGTATCAATGATGACATCTTTCGTGGAATCAGCCTCATGCCTACTTAACACATTCAATTTTCCCGTAGCTCCACTTTTCTGCTGATTATTTCCATTGTTGCTGTTATTGCTGTTCTTTGCTCCATTCTGCTGCGCTCCCTTATTCCCATTGTAGTTATTGTTGTTTCCCTGAAAGTTCCTTTGGGTCCCTCTTGAATTAATATTTTGTTTATTCCCATTGGAACCTTTGGAGAAACACTCGTACTCTCTATACCCCAACTTGTTACAAGCACGACAAGCAACTAGATTTCCATCACAGTCCTTTCCGGGATGGTTATTCTTCCATCTCCTACAAAAATAACACCTCTCATTTCTGTTTTTCCTTGGTTATTGTTTCTAGCCCCTCCATTGAAGTTACGTCCTCCATGATGATTGTTACGTTTGGAATTGTTGTTTTCGTTGTTGTGGAAGTTGTTGTTGTTATGGTTGTACTTCTACTTCTTGAAATTGTTCTGGTTACCCTATTGGTTTCCAGAGTTCTGTCCGACCTCTTTCCTCTTTTCTTTCACTTCCACCTCGGCCAGTTCCTTCTTTTTATTCACCTTCAGAGCATACAAGTGTGCAGCTCTACCATACACTTCATCCAAGGTTTCAAACACTTGTCCACACAACTTCAGTTGCAAATCAATAGTCAAACCACTCTCAAACTTCCTAGCTTTTGTCTTCTCTGTAAAGACGGATTCTTCAGCAAAACAAGACAGTTTCTCAAACTCCCTTAGCCAATTTTCTAATATGGTAGGTTCAGCAAAACTTAGTATGGTACTCAGTCACTGACATTTCCTCAATTCTGAGGTTTGAAAACTCCTCGGCCTTCTGCTTTTGTAAAAAGCTAGGGTAAAACTTATCTCTCACCTTTTCTTAGAACCTACTCCAATTGAATCCCGGTAGCGCTCTAATAGTTCTCTCATTTTGTTGCCACCAAAGATCAGCTTCACCCCTCAAGTAATAATTAGCACAGCCCACCTTAGAATTTTCAGGGCACTCAATGCAACTGCCCCAAACAGTTTCTCAAACTCCCTTAGCCAATTTTCTAATATGGTAGGGTCAAGTTCTCCTTGATAGTTTGGTGGCTTGCTTTTAGCCACCTTCTTAAAAAGCTCACCCTTGGCATCCACATTCTTGGTTGAATTCCTAGCCAACTGTTGGGCTACAACTGCCAACTGTCTCACTACTTCACTCAAATCATTTCCATCATTGCCAGAAGTATTTCCCCTGCCATTTTGCTTCTCCTGAATTAAGATCAAGGGTTTATAAAAGATAAGGCTTTTGTTAGCTCTCAAGGTATACACTCATCTATTACTTAACACCCTTGAAAAAATCACACTAAAATTTGACGCTAACAATTTGGGATAGCAAAAGCTAAGAATTCCTTGAATTGTAGCTTTGTCAATCAATTATTGATTGCTAATCAACTATGCATTTAATAAAGTGTCACATCAAAATAAGAAATATAATTCCCATAGATCCCCATAGCTTAGAAATAATGTATTGGGATTGAATTGCTAGGAGAATAAAATAAATTATTTATCAATATAATTAATTTATCAAAGAAATAAATAGAATTCTTATTAGTTTAAATAAATAAGAACTATCAAACTAATATTGAGTTCTAGCACTTATGTACTATATGAGCTCATTGACTCATCGTGGTCATGCCAAGTATTAATTTAAAACTGAAACAATATAAATAAATTGTAATTAAAGCTGATTATCAAAAACAAGAAAAACTATAAGATCTAATCCTTCCGGATGTGTATAGGGTAAATAGAGGGGTCGAACCACAAGGAGACATGCATAAACACCGCATTCACTACTTAAGACTTTAAGCTATCTCGGGACAAGAAGTGTGAATAACTAAGAGATTAAACTAAGGATTAAGAATGATTAAAGACCAATAAAACTAAACAACAAGGGAAGTGGGTAGATGTAGATGTCACTTGATCATGCAATAACACGGAAGCAAAGCAATGGTAAACTAAGCATGCAAGAATATCGAAATAAAGCTCGATCTAACCGCCTTCCGGGGTTAATCGATTTCTCCTAACATAGCCTCTATGTTTCCACATTAGAACCATATATTAGAAGGTGCAAACAAAGAATTATCGATAGTAATGAATCTCAACTAAGTCAACTTCCGCTACTTGTTAGTAAAGACTCATCTTTGATCAACTAACAATGTGCACTTGCAAGAAAGACCAAAGAATATCAAGCATACAAAGACTTTAATCACCATTGACATAACCCCAACATCATAAGCATGAATCAATTAACAACTACACCATCCCCACACCCTTGGCTAGGTGACTACTCACAAATCATATTGAAGACAATATCAATCATCAAATCAATAAGCATCAACATGATCAATAAGCAAAGAAGGAAAATCAAAATAAGCAAACAAAACTAAATACAAAAGTAAAGAAAGAGAGTAAGAGATTGCTCATTAATTGAAGATGAAGATTTAAAAAGATTCAATCAAGCTCCTTCTTCAATATCCAAGTTCATCAATGAAAATCCACACTTTCTCTCTCTACTAATGAAGTTTCTCTCTCTAGATTAAGCTCAAATGTAGAAAATTAAAACTAAGTTCATCTCCCCCTCAAAACGTTCTAAAAATGGGACTTATATAGTCCGTACAGAGCCAGCTGATAAAAGGATAGGTCCGACCGAACAAATGGGAAGGTTCGACCGGACTACAGGGTAGGTTCGGTCGAACCTCCCTGATCCTGGTCTAGTCGAACTCCTGTGGTTCGGCCACTCCTGCAAAACTGCCAATTTTCATCTTGCCCCTGCCTCAACGTTCGGCCGAACCACTGAGCAGGTTCGGCCACACCTTGGTTCGGCCACACCATCAGAAGGTTCGGCCGAACCTCTTCTAAATCATGCTTCCTCTAGCTTCCTTTGAGCTTAGCTTCCTCCTCTTGAAAATCCCGATGGTTCCTACAAAGCATAAGCATGAAAATCACAATAGGAACAAAGCGGGAAGACTAAGAAAAGGGAGGATAAAGGAGAAAGAAAAGAGGAAGCAAAACTAAGTAGAAATGCTTAGAAAAAGGGTCAAACAAGTGCAAATGAGGGGAGAATCCTTAGAGAAAAAGGATAAAAGAGTGGCATAAATGCCACTCATCAAAATCCCCCACACTTGCCTTTTGCTTGTCCTCAAGCAAGGAATACTAAAATAAAAAGAAAAAGACAACACACACAACAAGCATAATATGACAAGGGTTAAGAAAATCAATCAAGTTTCACAATGGGAAATGCTCCAAATGGACTCTAACATAGGGACATGAATCAAATAATGGTTACTTTTCTCAACTCAAAGAGGGGGAACACGTTCTAAGATGCTCATGGTTGAGGGAGACAAACCTAAGCTAAGCATAGAGAACTAATGATTTCATCCTCTTCCCTAGCTCCAACCAAGACGGTCCGCGTTCTCTCCACTAGCTTCAAATCATCCCCAAGTTAGCTCCTCATGATTCCTCGAGGGAACCGGAAAAAGAAATTTATTGTGGAGTCATAGGGTTATCCCGACATCTCAACTATGCACACTCTTTCCATAGGGTTGAAATCTACCTCCCTCCACCGTTCTTTGACCGCACTTCTCCAAGTCCAAGGGTCTTAACTTGGGTTGTAATGTCATGGCTAGGGGTTAAGGTTGGGAATTAATTTGGAAATTTTTGGTGGCAAATCCTAAGTGAAGCAAAAGAGTGGCCATCTCTCAAGAACCACCTAAGAATTGAACCTAAATTCAAATTACAACCTTCAATACAAAATTTCATAACATTATTTCATTTCTCTCATCATTTTCTCTTCCTTTCCTTTTTTTTTTTTTTTTTTTTTTTTCTTTTGGATTTCATACGTTGCATCCTTCCTCACAAACTTTTTGCAAATATTTCCTTTCATGAACAACTTTCAAAATCTCACTTGAACCAATATTCACAACTTTCTTGCCCTAAAACCAACACTCTCGAATTCGAACCTCAAAAGCCAATGCTTCACTAACTACAAGGGTTGGTAGAACATAGGCCAATAGGTTTGTAATACGGCTAGATCAAGAAAGGGGGATGAGGCCCAAATTGGTTAGCAAGTGGGTGGATGTAAAAATGAAAACCAAATTTGTAACAAAACACAAAGAAAACAAAGAAAAATTAGAAGAAATGCCCTCTTCCTCCTTTAAAGTGGCTTGGTCACGATCTCGGGAGCTAAATACCAACACAAAGATTAAGACATGCATAATTAAGGATCCAAAACGCCGCTCACAAGAGTGATGAAGGCTAGAACAAATGACGCTCACACGGGATAAAAACAAGCAAATACCAACCAAGGGAATCCTATTCACTACGGAGAGCAACACCATCTTACCACTTTCCCGTGAACTAGGGGGTTCAAACGTCATCAAGAGTTCTAAACCGGGCTACCTTAGCTTATAATGTGTCTAATTCAACCTTAAGCATTCTTAAACCGTGTAAACCCTCATTAACTAGGAAGGTAAGCATTCAAAGCCATGTCATCAAAAAGGCACACAAATTCTTGAATCCAAATGAATGAGCAAATCCACATCAAAAAATATTTCAACTTGCCATAGTCATGCTCGTTACACAAAAGAGAACAAGAAAAACACACAAAAAGGAGGAAGAAATTAAAAAGGTTCATAATCGAGGCATGTAAATCAAATAAATCCCAATCGACATACAAGTGATCGTTGATATCAACATCAACGACCCCAGGTTCCTTGGAACCAAAATCAATCAACCTCGAACCATTCAACTCTTCCTAAACTAGACCTAAACTAAGCACTCAAAGAAAAAGAAAAAGAAAGAGAGGAAAGGTCTCACCGAATGCCGCTTGAAATATAAGACAAGGTAATATATCCAATCTCACCAAGGGAGCTAGTGTTGCTCCTTAACGTCCTACATCTCCGCTTCAAGCTTCAATAAAGATGAGCCAAACAAAAGAAACTACAACAAAACAAGAAAAGGTTAGAAAACAAAGAAAAAGACTAAAAAAATAAACGAAAAGAAGAAAAATAAATAAATAAAAAGATAAAAAGCTATCTACAAAGTTTGGATTAAGGGGATTTGGAGTTTCGGGAAATTTGGACTTTTTTTTTTTCGAGAGCATCTCCACCTACAAAGACTCAGGGATCATCAAAGAAAATCATCATAAATCAGCAAAAATAATCATAAAACATCATCATCATCATCACATCACCATCATAAGACATCACCATCTCATCACATCACCATCACAACATCACCAACATCATCACCACCGCCACAACGCCACATCAATACCACAAGGCCACTATCCTCACTATCCTCCTTATGTGCAAGCAACTACCCTACCACTCTACCTTCCTGTGTACACTTCAACCAACCAAAAGGACATCCTCCCCCACACTATTCTTTTGCTCGTCCCGAGCAAAAGTGACAAGTGAGAAGGACGGGGGGAAGGGAAAAATTCCCACATCAATTCCCGCATCAGCACTGGTTATCATCTCCTCGCCCCCTAGGTTGAGGGGGGTTGTTAGGATCAAACCCGGGAGTGTCCATGAAAGGGTGGAAGGGTTGGTTAAAGTGCTCATAGGGCCACCCTTGGGCACCCCAACCACCATCAAAAGGAGCGGGGGTGGATGTGGATGCCGGGTCATAAGCCGGATCACATCCACCCGGACGATAGGGGTCGTATGGGGGGGCGCCAACGCGTTTGGTAGGGTCGATGGGACCTTCCCAATAGGCGTAGCAAGGGGGGGTAGGGTGTTGAGGGTCATAGGGTCCCCAATGATTGACCGGAACCTCTTGAGGAGGGTGGTAGGGGTAGTTAACATAGGGCGCTTGAACGCCCGCTTGCACAAGATTGTCATAATTTGCCCTCGCGTAGTACCCCCATTGCTCAATGGAAGCTTGATTGTCTCGACGGATATCATCGAGGGTACTACGAAGGGCATTGAAATCAAAAGGAGGAATGGAAGAAGAAGAAGATGCCTCACCTCCCCCGCTAAGGGGGGGAATGATTTGCTCTTGATGGAGGACCGGTGGAGGTTGAGGAGCTCCACCCCGGGCTCTAGTTCGCCTCAACTCATTGGGGATGATTTGCTGAGGGCTCTTCCATTTGAGAGGAGCGGAGTGGTCAACCGTAGTGAGGTCGGGGTCCAGGAGGACACACCATTCGATCTCCCTATCGACCAGGAGGATAAAACGGCGCTTGCTAGTAGTCTAATTGAGGAAGCGGCTGTGACGGAGGGCGATTATGGATAGAGCATAGGGAGGGAACTCGTCGGTGAGCTCTTCTCGGGTTTGGTGCACAGGTGGGAGCAATTCAATTTGGTCTTTGTATGCTCCACCCTTCAAAGAGAGAGCAATGATAGTAATCATGCCACCCATAAATATCTCATCACCTAGACGGTTGTCCCTAGTATCCAAGAGCCGTTGGATAAAGGTGGAGGAGCATTGAAATTTTAGCCGTTGAGGATTGTCGGCCAAGAATAGGCAAGCAACCTCGTCTTTTACCATGGAGCCGAGGTTGGCTTTGAAGAACACGGCGTATTGGAGAAGCCGTACAAAATACCTCAAGGCTAAATGGATGATGTTGTTGACCTTTGAGGTATTAGTTTGGAACCTATCCTTGTTTGTGATGCTCCTCCACCACTCTTGCTCGTTGTAAGGAATGCGATGGGAGGAGGTCATTTCAGACGGGTGATCAAGGCCAGTGGCGTGCCAAAAGAAGATCTCATTTAGATCACTCCCCATTAGAGAATGTTCCTCGTTGAACATCCTGAAGTGTATCATGAGTTGAGGACCCTCATCGACATCTTCCGGCTCAAAAACTTCCTTGCGGAGGGAGGCAAGGAATTCCAAAGTCACACGCTCGTAAGTGTGAGCGCGGAGGTAGATGAAGTCGCCCCAACCAAAGTTTTGAGCCAACCTAGTCACCTCATCCAATATTCCCAGCTTCCTCAAAGTTTAAGGGCAAAAGAACCTTGTAGACCTAATCGGACGCTTGATGAGTGAAGCATATATAGGCCAAAATTGCTCGTCCGGAGCAATAATGCCATGATCGTTGATGCCGGGAGGAGGTGGAAATTGTGTTGCTGAGGATTCTCCCACCCTCTTCCTCTTTGACTTTCCTTTTCCCTTGCCGAACATCTTGATTCTACAAATTCACCAAGAGCATATCATTAGAACAAATTGATAGGAAATGACATAAGAAGCCAAGTACTTAACCGAGGTAAAAGTGTATGCTTGAGAGTATACAATTCAAGGCATGCATGAATACATTTGGACCAAGGTTTGAATAAGGATTCCTATGTCATTCCTAAATTAGTCCTAACAAGGTCTAGGTGAAATTTGGCATGATGTCCCCTAATTTTCATGATATCCATTCATCAAACCATCAAAATCAAGCCAAAACCATGAATAACAATCTCCAATAACATCCAACTTATGCATTTCTCAATCATAAAATGGTAACATGAATACCCTAGTATGAAATCAACACTCAAATACATTGAGATCAAAATAAAACCAAGGTAAACATGCATAATCATCATAAGAACATGTTCTACTAAGAACAACCAATCAATTGCAACAAGTCAATCCAAAGAACCACATGAAATAAACAAGTCATTACTAATAATTTCAAGAATACCATAATTCACACTTAAATATGTAAAACATGGTAAAACTATAAGAAATTAAAGAAATAAACTTGCAAAAGCTAGAACAAACATACCACAATTGATTGGAAGGAAGTAAAAACCCAAAAACACCGAAGCACTTAAACCCTTGAAATTGGGGAAAATGGAAAGATGGGTTTGTTTGGTGAGGAATTTTTGGTAGAGATTGTAGAAATTGAGTAAAGGATGGAAAATAAGAGAGAAAGGGTGAAGATTGGAGTGATTTTGATGGAGATTTGAGGGTGTAAGGGGAGGTGCAATGGAGGTTTAGAGTGAGAAGGAGAGGAATGAGGTAGGTGACGAATATGGGAGTTGTGTTCACGAAAATGCAGCAAAATAGAAAATATGGCAGCATTTTTTTTCGAATCTGAAGATAGGTTCGGCCGAACCGAGGGTATGTTCGGTCGAACCACAGTAGATGTTCGGCCGAACTCCCCTTTGGTTCGGTCGAACCATTGCCAAAACTCTACATTATAAAATCCGGGCAGAAAGTTCCAACAAAATCGCAAAAAGAGAGGAGTGACCGAACCCAGGGAAGTTCGGCCGCACTACAAGTTAAGTTCGGTCGAACCATCCGGGGGTTCGGTCGAACCTGTGCTGGAAACGCAAATTTGCAAATTTTGGCAGAAAGTTGCTGGAAATATCTAAAAATTAAGGAGTGACCGAACCCAGGAAGGTTCGGCCGCACTACTGTGTAAGTTCGGTCGAACCTCCCAGGGGTTCGGTCGAACCTTATGCCAGAATGAAATATTTTTGTTTTTGGCAGAATGCTGCCATAAATCCTTGAAATTGCTGCAGTGGCCGAACATGAAGTGGTTCGGCCAAACTCCCATAAAGAATCACACAAGTAAAAATAGTCCTTAACACACATCTAAACACATTACAATCATGCTAGATGTAAAGCATATCTAAAACCCAAGCACAATCAAAACTCAAAAATCTCAACAATCCAAAGTCGTAGATGGAAAAATAGAAGCGACATGAAAAGAAAAGGTATAAAAGGGTTAGAAACTCGGGTTGCCTCCCGGAAGCGCTTTTGGTTAACGTCGTTAGCTCGACGTTCCTTGAGTTGATCAAGGAGGGTCGAATAGACGATGCACATCAAGAAGTGTCACAGAAACCGGTTCATCACTTGGGAATCCTTCATAATAGGGCTTGAGACGGTGACCGTTGACTTTGAAAGGAGAGTGGTCGTCTTGGGAAATTTTGTAGGCTCCATATGGAAACACTTCCGTGACAATGTACGGCCCACTCCATCTTGACCTAAGTTTGCCCGGGAAAAGCTTCAAGCGGGAGTTGAATAGGAGGACTTTTTGGCCTTTGACGAATTCCTTCTTGACAATTTGAGCATCGTGCCAAGCCTTAGTCCGCGCCTTATACATGCTTGCGCTATCGTAGGCATTCATCCTCAACTCCTCTAACTCATGTAGCTCTAAAAGCCTTTGCTCACCCGCACTATGGAGATAAAAGTTGATTTGCTTGATTGCCCAATGCGTTCGATGCTCCATCTCCATGGGCAAATGACAATTTTTCCCATAGACAAGCTTGTAGGGAGTGGTCCCTATTGGAGTTTTGAAGGCGGTCCTATAAGCCCATAGTGAATCAATAAGTTTGGAGGACCAATCTGATGCAAGTCTAAGCATGGAGAACTTCGAAGATTTGCTTATCATGCATCAAGATAGTTTGTCCTTAAACATTGATTCAAGCCAAGCATTGCATGGACATTTTCTTGGATATCAAAGCAAAGCTACAGTTTGCTTAGTAGCGTTTCTTGGAGTCTAGTATACTTTCTTTACTTAGATTTTGCTTACAAGTTTTTACCTTTCACTTGAAAGGGTTTTTCTTGTTTTAAGCACATTAGGATTTATTTTTCTGTTATTTTAAGATTGGTTAGACGTCCTTAGTTATTAGGAAAGATATTAGTTTGTTAGAGTTTGTTTAGAACTAGGTTTTCTAGTAGTTTCGTAGCAGTTTTGAAGAGGTCCAAAGAACTGCAGAAACGGACTTGAAGCTCAAGGAAAACATATGTCGTATAATAGGTTTTTGGAAACGCCAGGAAGTCAGCTAACCAATGAAGGTGGTTTCATGAGAATCGGAGTTCATTTGGTCAGTCAACGAAGACAAAAACTAAAACCGCGCAAAGCAGGTGGTAGGTCGGTTTGGTTAGTTTCCTTATCTAAGTCGGTTTAGTATTCCTATTCCACTTAGGTTACTTGGAGCTAAAGGCTAGGGATTTTTCCTAGTCCTATTAGGTTTCTAATACTTAGTTTAAGTCTATAAATAATCATGTAATTCGTGAGTTTTGGGACATAAAAATTAATATTCAGATTTACTTCTTAAGTTGCATACTTGAGTTTTTGTTGATTGCGATCAATTGCTGTTTTGCTTGTTTTAGTTAAAACATTCGTTTAGGGTTAATTAATTAGGTGGATTCTTAGTTAATTACTCTTAGTTTTTGTTTAATTCTTGGTGGATTTCCTGTATAGAATTAAGCTTAAACATATCTCATGTGTTTGTTGGTTTTCGGATCAATAATTCACATCATCTTTGGTATCAGAGCGAGGTTCGGGGAAAAATTAAACTGGGAACAATTGGCTTGGAATTTTTACGTGATTCTTTTTGCATTGAACTCTAAAAACGTCTTTCTATCACCATATAAAATTTCATAATTTTTAGTTGAGTAACGCGTTCTACACAGCCTCAAACGTTTGGTGTTTGTGCACTGATTTGCGGTTGGGAGTCCGGTTTTTGTGTTGCCTAATTTTCCTTCAAGATTCGATCTTTTAATCAAGATTTTTGCATGAACTGACTTGTTTTGTGTAGGAATCATGAGTGACGAGGAGGTTCCACAGGTTCCAAGGGGATTAACCTTAGAACAGGCTCAAAATCTTAGAAGAGGGGCATATTGACGAAATTGATCCCGAGACTCATGGTCAAAGTTTGGTTCTAAGAAGGGCACTACACTCTAAAACCGTACCTATGGAAAACAATCAAAGGGAGAAAATCTTTCTTACAAGGTGCAAGGTAGAAGATAGGTTGTGTGATATGATCATAGACACCGGGAGTTGCACTAATGTGGTATCTACTACTTTGGTAGACAAATTGAAGTGGCCAACTACTGAACATCCAAGCCCTTATAAGCTTCATTGGCTTAATAATTCGAGTGATGTTAAGGTAACTAAACAAGCCTTAATCTCCTTTTCAATTGGTAAATTTCATGATAAAGTTTTGTGTGATGTTTGTCCTATGGATGCTTGTCATATACTGTTAGGCCGTCCTTGGCAATATGATAGATTTGTGAAGTTTGATGGAAGGACTAATGTGTATGTTGTGAGAAAAGGAGAAAAAGAGAGACCGGTTGCTTTAAAACCTTTGATAAGCAACAAGCCTTCTAATGTTACCTCTAATTCGAAGAGTTCTTATTTGATTAGTGAGAGGGAATTAGAAAAAGAGATTTGCAGCAACAATGTGGTATATATACTTGTTTCTAATGAGATTCGAATTGATCAAAATAAGCAAGCAAAGAGGCCGTATGAATTGGAATATGTTTTAGAAGAATTCAAGGATGTCTTTCCTAAGGAATTACCTCCGGGACTACCTCCTATTCGTGGGATAGAGCATCAAATTGACTTGATTCCGGGAGCACCATTACCTAATAAGGCAGCCTATAGAAGTAATCCGGAAGAAACAAAGGAGATGCAAAGGCAAATTGAAGAGCTTATGACTAGAGGATACGTGAGGGAAAGTATGAGCCCTTGTGCCGTGCCTACTTTACTTGTCCCAAAAAAAGATGGGAGTTGGCGCATGTGTATTGATAGTAGGAGTGTGAATAACATCACTATCAAATACCGATTTCCTATTCCAAGATTAGATGATCTACTTGATGAACTACATGGTTCAAAGTTGTTTTCTAAGATTGATCTTATGAGTGGTTATCATCAAATTCGAATGAGAGAAGGAGATGAGTGGAAAACGGCATTCAAGACTAAGTTAGGGTTGTATGAATGGTTGGTGATGCCGTTTGGACTCACTAATGCACCTAGCACTTTCATGAGGTTGATGCATGAGGTACTTAAACCTTTCCTTGGCAAGTTTGTTGTTGTTTATTTAGATGATATTCTGATATACTCTAAAAATTTGCATGATCATTTAAATCATCTAACAAGTGTGTTTGAAGTGTTAAGAGAGAAGAAACTCTATGCTAAGCATGAAAAATGCTACTTCTTAGTGCCTAGTGTTACTTTTCTTGGTTATGTTGTGTCAAAAGATGGAGTTTCAGTTGATCATTCGAAAGTAGAGGCTATTAAAACTTGGCCTATTCCTACTAATATGAGTGACGTAAGGTCTTTTCATGGTCTAGCTTCGTTCTATAGAAGATTTGTCAAGAATTTCTCAAGTATTGTGGCGCCTATGACCGAATGTTTGAAGAAGGACAAGGGTAAATTCGAATGGACTAAAGAAGCTCAAAGTGCGTTTGAGTTGGTTAAAAAGAAGCTATGTGAAGCACCTATACTAGCGTTACCAGATTTCTCAAGTCCTTTTGAAGTTGAAACCGATGCTAGTGGAGTTGGAATTGGAGCAGTTTTACTCCAAAAGAAGAGGCCTATTGCATATTTCAGTGAGAAATTGGGAGGAGCTCGATTGAACTATTCTACTTATGATAAAGAGTTCTATGCCATTGTTAGAGCTTTAGATCATTGGAGTCATTATCTCCGACCTAATCACTTTGTGTTGCATTCTGATCATGAAGCATTGAAGTACATACATGGACAACAAAAGCTCAATCCTAGACATGCTACGTGGGTTGAATTTTTACAATCATTTAACTTTTCTTCAAGGTACAAAGAAGGTAAATCGAATGTTGTGGCTGATGCATTATCTAGAAGATACACTTTGATTGGAATTCTAAATAGCAAGCTACTTGGTTTTGAATTGATCAAAGAATACTACAAAGGTGATGATGATTTTGCTACATTGATTGAAGAGTGTTCTAAAGGAGCCGTTGGTTCTTATTTGCTGCAAGATGGTTTTCTTTTCAAAGGAAATCGACTTTGTCTTCCTAAGTGTTCTATTAGAGAGCTAGTTGTTAGAGAAGCTCATGGGGGAGGAATTGCTGGTCACTTTGGCATTACAAAGACCTTGAGTATGTTACAAGAACACTTCTATTGGCCTAAGATGCTCACGGATGTGCAACTAGTTATTTCTAGGTGTGCAACTTGTCAAAAAGCGAAGGCTACTTTTCATCAAGGCTTGTATACTCCTTTACCTGTTCCAGATTCACCTTGGGAAGATATTTCTATGGATTTTATTGTGGGATTGCCGAGAACACAACGGGGGAAAGACTCTATTATGGTTGTTGTGGATAGGTTCTCTAAGATGGCTCATTTTGTTCCTTGTCACAAGGTGGATGATGCTATGAAAGTGGCGGAATTATACTTCAAAGAGATTGTTAGATTGCATGGAATTCCGAAAACTATTGTGAGTGATCGAGATACAAAGTTCATGAGTTTCTTTTGGAAGTCTTTATGGAAGCTTGTGGGAACTAAATTGCTCTTTAGTACATCTTACCATCCACAAACTGATGGACAAACCGAGGTTACTAATCGTACTCTTGGTGCGCTTTTGCGTGGGTTAGTGAGTAAGACACAAAAGGATTGGGACATCAAGTTAGCTCATGCGGAGTTTGCTTATAATAGATCACCTACATATGCTACCAAACATAGTCCTTTTGAGGTAGTCTATGGAATCAATCCGAAACTTCCAATTGATCTTGTTCCATTGCCTAAAGGTGAGTTAATTCACAAAGATGCCGAGTCTAAGTTGAAAAGTATGCTGAAATTACATGCTCAAGTTCGAACAAGAATAGAGAAAGTAAATGACATGTACAAAGCTAGAGCAAACAAGCATAGAAAGCAACAAGGTTACAATGTTGGAGACTTGGTATGGTTACATTTAAGAAAGGAAAGATTTCCAGGAAAACGCAAGAATAAGTTGATGCCTAGAGGTGAAGGTCCTTTCAAGATTGTTGAGAAGATCAATGATAATGCTTATAAGTTGGAACTTCCGGGAGAGTATGGAGTTAGTGCTACATTCAATGTTGGTGATTTGGCTAAGTACATCCCTGATGAAGAACTTCGAGATTTGAGGACAAATTCTTTTGAAGAAGAGGAGGATGATGCAAGTCTAAGCATGGAGAACTTCGAAGATTTGCTTATCATGCATCAAGATAGTTTGTCCTTAAACATTGATTCAAGCCAAGCATTGCATGGACATTTTCTTGGATATCAAAGCAAAGCTACAGTTTGCTTAGTAGCGTTTCTTGGAGTCTAGTATACTTTCTTTACTTAGATTTTGCTTACAAGTTTTTACCTTTCACTTGAAAGGGTTTTTCTTGTTTTAAGCACATTAGGATTTATTTTTCTGTTATTTTAAGATTGGTTAGACGTCCTTAGTTATTAGGAAAGATATTAGTTTGTTAGAGTTTGTTTAGAACTAGGTTTTCTAGTAGTTTCGTAGCAGTTTTGAAGAGGTCCAAAGAACTGCAGAAACGGACTTGAAGCTCAAGGAAAACATATGTCGTATAATAGGTTTTTGGAAACGCCAGGAAGTCAGCTAACCAATGAAGGTGGTTTCATGAGAATCGGAGTTCATTTGGTCAGTCAACGAAGACAAAAACTAAAACCGCGCAAAGCAGGTGGTAGGTCGGTTTGGTTAGTTTCCTTATCTAAGTCGGTTTAGTATTCCTATTCCACTTAGGTTACTTGGAGCTAAAGGCTAGGGATTTTTCCTAGTCCTATTAGGTTTCTAATACTTAGTTTAAGTCTATAAATAATCATGTAATTCGTGAGTTTTGGGACATAAAAATTAATATTCAGATTTACTTCTTAAGTTGCATACTTGAGTTTTTGTTGATTGCGATCAATTGCTGTTTTGCTTGTTTTAGTTAAAACATTCGTTTAGGGTTAATTAATTAGGTGGATTCTTAGTTAATTACTCTTAGTTTTTGTTTAATTCTTGGTGGATTTCCTGTATAGAATTAAGCTTAAACATATCTCATGTGTTTGTTGGTTTTCGGATCAATAATTCACATCACAATCCTTCCTTGTCCTAGCAACCGTCTTCTCCAAAATCACCTTGAGCTCTCTATTGGTGACCTCCGCTTGACCACTCGTTTGAGGGTGGTACGCAAGCCCGCGCTTGTGAGACACCCCATATTTATCAAGTAGTCGAACGAAGGTGTGGTGCTTGAAATGCGATCCCCCATCACTAATTATTGCTCTTTGAACACAAAATCTCGGGAAGATCACTTGTTTGAAAAGACTGACCACCACCTTAGAGTCATTCGTTGGAGAAGCCACGGCCTCCGCCCACTTAGACACATAGTCAACGACGACCAAAATATACTTGTTCCCATGTGAAGAAATGAAAGGGCCCATGAAGTCTATAGCCCACACATCAAAAACTTCATGCTCAAGGATGGGGTTTTGCGGCATTTCATCCCTTCTAGAAATATTCCCCATCCGTTGACATCTATCACAAGTTTTGACAAATATCCACGCATCCTTGAATAGAGAAGGCCAAAAGAGCATAGATTGAAGGACCTTTGAGGCGGTCTTTTGAGCACTCATATGCCCACCACAAGGAGAAGAGTGGCACATATGGAGAACACTTTGAACCTCGTCGTTGGGGACGCATCTCCTCAACAAACCATCGACCCCCCTTTTCAATAGAATGGGATCATCCCAAATGTATCTCTTGGCCTCGTGCTTGAGTTTTCGACGTTGTTGCGAAGTGAAATCCGGCGGTATGGCACTACAAGCTAAGTAATTCACAATATCCGCATACCAAGGCTCCGATTTCACTTCAAGGACATAAAGCACATCATCTCTTAGAGCGTCCTCTATTGGCAAGCCATCATCTTCAAACCTTGCACCGCCCAACCTTGAGAGGTGATCCGCCACCACATTCTCGGCTCCCTTCTTGTCTCTCATCTCATAATCGAAGTCTTGGAGGACTAAAACCCATCTCAACAGCCTTGGTTTAGCTTCCTTCTTCCCTATCAAATATTTGAGAGCCGAGTGGTCGTTATACACAATTGTCTTAGAACCAATGAGGTAGGTTCTAAACTTCTCGAATGAATGGATAACTGCTAGGAACTCCTTCTCGGTAGTTGTGTAGTTTCGTTGGGCATCATTAAGAGTTTTAGACAAATAATGTATGACATGAAGTTTCCCATTCTTTCGTTGTCCAAGAACCGATCCAATGGCATCGTCGCTTGCATTGCACATGATCTCAAATGAAAGAGACCAATCCGGACCTTGGACAATAGGAGTGGTGCAAAGGGCTTCTTTCAACCTACAAAAGGACTTATGACAAGCATCATCAAACACAAACTCCTTATCTTGTTGCAATAGGGATGTGAGAGGCTTAGCGATCATTGAAAAATCTTTAATAAAGCGCCGATAGAACCCGGCATGGCCAAGAAAAGACCTCACTTCCCTCACGTTGGTGGGGGGAGGAAGTTTTTCGATGACCTCAACCTTGGCTCTATCAACCTCAATGCCGGCATGGGAAATTTTGTGCCCAAGAACAATCCCACTTTTAACCATAAAGTGGCACTTTTCCCAATTCAACACGAGGTTAGCCCTCTCACACCTTTCTAAGCAACGAGATAAATTAGATAGACAATCTTCATAGGTGGCTCCTCCAACGGAGAAGTCATCCATGATGACTTCTATCTCATCCTCAATCATATCACTAAAAATGGACATCATGCAACGTTGGAATGTTGCGGGGGCATTACAAAGCCCGAAAGGCATCCTACGATATGCATAAGTACCGTAGGGGCATGTGAAAGTCGTCTTCTCTTGATCCTTAGGGTCAATTGGGATTTGGAAAAATCCCGAGTAACCATCAAGGAAACAATAGAAGGAATGCTTTGTAAGCCTTTCTAACATTTGATCAATGAACGGTAGTGGGAAATGATCTTTGCATGTACTTGTGTTAAGTTGGCGATAGTCAATACACATGCGCCAACCGGTAACAAGTCTAGTGGGTACTAGTTGATCATGATCATTTTTCACTACCGTCATGCCCCCTTTCTTAGGCACAACTTGCACGGGAGATACCCAATCACTATGTGCAATTGGGTAAATAATTCCCGCATTAAGAAGCTTAGCCACTTCCTTCCGCACAACCTCTTGCATGGAAGGGTTAAGCTTTCTTTGCCTTTGCCTGACGGGTTTGGCATCTCCCTCTAGATCAATTTTGTTCATACATAAAGATGGACTTATACCCTTGATATCATCAATGGTATAACCCAAAGCCTTTTTGTGTTTTCTCAAAACATTGATCAAGAGGGAGGTTTGCTCCTCCGTTAGGTTAGAATTTACAATCACGGGGAAAGACTCATTGGGACCAAGAAATGCATACCTCAAGCCCAAAGGTAGAGGTTTCAAGTCTACCTTTGGTGCTCCCTTACCATTGGGGCTCTCTTCTCTTTCTTCAACTTGAAAGAGGTCATGAATGTAAGGAGCCTCTTCTTCCATGCTCGCGCCCTTGCACTCCTTCTTGCTTTCCTCAAGCAAATCCTCATAGAATTGTATGTCTTCTTTGTGAGTACATATCTTTGATTCATTCAACAACACACTTTCAAGGGGATCATTAGTAACATGCAAGTGGGAGCGAGAAAATTCATCAAGAACCGTATCAAGAATATCTACCCTAAAGCATTCACCACTTGAGGAGGGTTGTTGCATGACATTGTTCAAATCAAACTCAATAGAATCATTGTCAATTTTCAAGGATATCTTCCCCTCCTTCACATCGATGATAGCTCTAGAAGTGGCTAGAAATGGCCTACCCAAAATTATAGGAATCCTCTCATCCTCATTCATCTCTAGCACATAGAAATCCACGGGGAATGTGAACTTTCCTACCCTAAGGGGAATGTCCTCAACTTTGCCCATGGGGAACTTAACGGAACGGTCCGCTAGTTGGAGAGTAATGTTAGTGGGAGAGAGGGTTCCTACACTAAGCTTTTGGTAGACGGAATAGGGCATGAGACTCACACTTGCTCCTAAGTCACACAAGGCTTTATCAAATTCAATGCCATTGATAGAACAAGGGATGGAAAAGTTACCCGGATCTTTCAATTTGGTAGGTAGTTTGTTGGAAAGAATTGCACTACAATTGGCGGTTAAACTCACCGTCTCACACTCCCTTCTCCCGCTCAAAAGATCTTTCAAAAATTTGGAATAGTGGGGCATTTGCTTCATAGCATCAACAAAAGGGACGGAGATATGAAAACTCTTAATGACTTTCAAAAACTTCCCAAATTAGGAATCAAGTTTAGCTCTCACAAATCGTTGTGGAAAGGGTAGCTTCTCCTCTCTAGGTTGGCGATTTAGGGGCAAGGGGGTGGCTTCTTTTTCCTTGAGCACCTCAACATGTTTTTCCTTTTCAACACTCAATGGCTAATTGGGTTTTCCATCCTCATTCTCTAACTCCACCTCTTCTTGGGGTTCTTCCTCAATTAAAGAGTCACTCCCTACTACCTTCCCACTCCTTGTTGTCACGGCATACAAAGGTTTTGGGTTGACTCCTTGACTTGGGATGTGAGAAGAAGAAGGAGAAGAAGAAGAAGGGGATGAATTAGATGCAAGTTGAGCAATTTGAGTCTCAAGCATTTTCATATGAGCATTGGTTCGTTTTTGAGCCTCTTCATGTTTCTTTTGATCCTCCTCACGCATTTTTAAAAGAGCATCTAATTTAGCCATCACGGGACCTATTGGAGGGGCTTCAAGTTGAAGAGGTTGTTGAGGTGGAGGAAGTTGGGGTTGATGGAAACCCGGAGGCCTATTAGTTTGGGCATAGTTAGAAACAAATTGGCCCCTATTGCCTCCGGTGCCTTGGTTAGGAACATTGCCTTGTTGATTATTTCCCATGTTACCTTGGTCACCAAAATTTTGATTTTGAAGGTCATGGTATCGGGAATTAGGTTGTTGGTTTTTATTACCATATCCTCTTTGGTTAGAGTAGCCTCTTCCATTGAAATTGGAAGGGCCTCCCCCACCATGGTATTGGTTATCATAACCACCACCATTTTGGTTCCAACCACGGTTTCCACCTTGATTCCAATTCCCCATTTGATTGGAGTTTGGCCTCAAGTTTCCTACATTTCCCATTCTAGGAGCAAAATTCATAGCATTGACATTTTCCATATTACTATCATGTTCATGGGGAAGGGGGTTGAACTTCACAAGCATAGACACAATGAGAGGTATCATGATCATAGGTTTCACAATTAGAACAAAACATGCATCCTTGGGGCATTGTATTGTAAGAAGAGGGGGAGGAAGTATCCATACCATTGCCTCCCTTGGTTGAAGGGGAGGTATTACCATGAGGGTTGGACCTTTCTTTCATCAATTCATCCATTTGCTTGGTCATTTTGGAGATTTGGGTAGAAAGGTTGTTGATTGCGTTGGCTTGCTCCAATGCATAAACGCCCTTGCTAGAAGTAGCATCCCTTTCTCCTTCGTACCAATCATCATAGTGCTTTGCGGCTTCCTCTATAATACACTCCACTTCATGCTCTCCTTTGTTCATGATTGGACCACCGGCCGCGGCGTCTAGGCTTGTTCTTCCTTGAGGTGTGAGACCTCCATAGAAAGTGTGAATGAGTTGATACTTGGGTATCCCATGGTGTGGGCATTGACGTTGAAGCTCTTTGTATCGTTCCCATGCCGCACTTAGAGACTCACCACTCTTTTGGCGAAAACCTTGAATCAAAGACCGAGCCTCGACGGTCTTCCTATGGTTATAAAACCTCCTCAAGAAAGCCGTAGTCACTTGGTCCCATGTCGTGAGAGAGTTAAAGGGCACCTCCTTCTCTAGCCATTCTAGACCTCTCCCAATTAGCGAAAATGGAAACATTTTGAGGCGAATATATTCTTGAGTCACTCCATTGGCCTTTATTGTATCACAATATTTCTCAAACTCTTTTAGGTGCTCATGAGGACTCTCAAACTTTCCACCCGAGAATTGTTTCCTCTCAATCAAGGCAATCAAATTAGGCTTGATCTCGAAATTGTTGGCTTGAGTAGTAGGAGTTAGGATCCCACTTTGCGCTCTAAAAGCTTCAGGGGCCCCAAGACGACTAAAAGGCGTATTCTCTCCCATTTTAGAACCTTCTTTACTCTCAAACTTATAGGTTGAGAAAGGGTTGATTTCTGAATTCGAAGATGATTTAGGGCTATCTAATTCTTCACTTGAGGGTGAAGAGGGTGGAGTATCTTCTAATTCTCTTACTCCTCTCGTTGGAGTGCGAGAATTTCTACTCCTTGCTCTTGCTTCTCTTCGAAGTAGGGACAAAGACCTCTCTAGCTCTGGATCGATGGGAATTAAAGATCTTGAGCGGGTTCGTCCTCTATTCATACAACGAAGCTAAGAAGAACGTAAGCACTGACAAGTAACAAAAGTAACAAACACTAACAAATAAAGGTGAGATAGTCTCAAACAAGCAATGAAATAGCAATGGAAACCGTCTCCCCGACAACGGCGCCAATTTGACAAGGCAATAATCGTGTCGTTGAGCGACTACACCTAAGTCAAATTAATTTATAACGCTCTACCGACCTAATACGTGTATAGGGTAAATAGAGGGGTCGAACCACAAGGAGACATGCATAAACACCGCATTCACTACTTAAGACTTTAAGCTATCTCGGGACAAGAAGTGTGAATAACTAAGAGATTAAACTAAGGATTAAGAATGATTAAAGACCAATAAAACTAAACACCAAGGGAAGTGAGTAGATGTAGATGTCACTTGATCATGAAATAACACGGAAGCAAAGAAATGGTAAACTAAGCATGCAAGAATATCGAAATAAAGCTCGATCTTACCGCCTTCCGGGGTTAATCGATTTCTCCTAACATAGCCTCTATGTTTCCACATTAGAACCATATATTAGAAGGTGCAAACAAAGAATTATCGATAGTAATGAATCTCAACTAAGTCAACTTCCGTTACTTGTTAGTAAAGACTCATCTTTGATCAACTAACAATGTGCACTTGCAAGAAAGACCAAAGAATATCAAGCATACAAAGACTTTAATCACCATTGACATAACCCCAACATCATAAGCATGAATCAATTAACAACTACACCATCCCCACACCCTTGGCTAGGTGACTACTCACAAATCATATTGAAGACAATATCAATCATCAAATCAGTAAGCATCAACATGATCAATAAGCAAAGAAGGAAAACCAAAATAAGCAAACAAAACTAAATACAAAAGTAAAGAAAGAGAGTAAGAAATTGCTCATTAATTGAAGATGAAGATTTACAAAGATTCAATCAAGCTCCTTCTTCAATATCCAAGTTCATCAATGAAAATCCACACTTTCTCTCTCTACTAATGAAGTTTCTCTCTCTAGATTAAGCTCAAATGTAGAAAATTAAAACTAAGTTCATCTCCCCCTCAAAACGTTCTAAAAATGGGACTTATATAGTCCGTACAGAGCCAGCTGATAAAAGGATAGGTCCGACCGAACAAATGGGAAGGTTCGGCCGGACTACAGGATAGGTTCGGCCGAACCTCCCTGATCCTGGTCTGGTCGAACTCCTGTGGTTCGGCCACTCCTGCAAAACTGCCAATTTTCATCTTGCCCCTGCCTCAACGTTCGGCCGAACCACTGAGCAGTTTCGGCCACACCTTGGTTCGGCCACACCATCAGAAGGTTCGGCCGAACCTCTTCTGAATCATGCTTCCTCTAGCTTCCTTTGAGCTTAGCTTCCTCCTCTTGAAAATCCCGATGGTTCCTACAAAGCATAAGCATGAAAATCACAATAGGAACAAAGCGGGAAGACTAAGAAAAGGGAGGATAAAGGAGAAAGAAAAGAGGAAGCAAAACTAAGTAGAAATGCTTAGAAAAAGGGCCAAACAAGTGCAAATGAGGGGAGAATCCTTAGAGAAAAAGGATAAAAGAGTGGCATAAATGCCACTCATCACCTCCTCCATTGGTTTAGGTGACTCTGGTCCAGTGTCTACCGTCATAAACTCTCATTCTTCCTCATCATCAGAAGAGATTTTAATAATGATTGGAGTTGGAGGTGGATTTGGGTTTGAAATCTCCATGATTGAACTATCTACCCCCCTTGCTCTCCATTCTCTGCTTGGCCACCATGTGAAGAAGATGAAGAAGATGAAATCTCCGATTGATGGCTAGGATAAGGGGGATCTTGTCCCATTAGGTTTTCATAGTGATAGTCAAGGTATGGAAGGTTGAATTGTCTACAATGATCTTTTTCTACCTTGACAAGGTAGGAAATAAAAAATATGTAATCAAGGTACCACTTTCCATAGTATTCCCTATATTTATAATAATTTGGGATGTCCTCTGATAGGTAGAAATCATCAAATTTTGCTTTGACAGTGTAGTATGGGGGCTCCTCAGACAAACACTTAACAATCATGGCTGAAATACGATCAGGGTTATCAAAAACCCTGTCCCTTAAAACATTACTCCTTTAGGAACTGTAAAAACGAATCTTTTGAATATAATCGTAGGGATGTTCATTTGGTTTCTTTAGGAGAGTTCCTAATTTGGTGTAACTGCTAGGAAGGTTCGGCATCATGTAAAGAAAATGTTTAGAAAAGAATTCCCTTTCCCAAAAAAAAAAAAAATATAATATAGTTCTTGCATGAATTAAGTTCAATGTTCAATCAAACAATTTTAATCATTCCTACTCACATAATCACATGCTCCCAAGTAATCCATAAATAGGATTAAATATCACAACCTAAATATTAATGCATACAAGAACATGAATATTTCTAACTTATATGCCCAAATTTCTTTCCTACCCAATCTCACCAACATGCTTTTCAAAAGCTATTAACACATAATACTTACCTTAATCCTTGCTTTCCTGCAAAATAAACAAACTTAAAAAAATATTTTTAACTCCTTTATAATTAAAAATTTTCGAAATTAAGTAAGAAAGAAGGTAAAATTTTCCCTACTAAAAATATTTGAACCTTCCCTTTTTATAAAAAAAAAAAAAAATTAGGACCACTTAAATAAATAAATAAAAAATTTGGTTTTTAGTCAAACTAATAAATATTTAATCTTCACAAGATAAAAATAATTAGAATAAAATAAAAATTAGTTCTCTAAAAGTTTTACCAAAAAATAAGTATTTGGCCAAGTTTACAATTAAAACACTTTAAAACACACTTTTTTAGCTTTAGTGGTAATAAAATCTCAACCAAAGCTCCCATGCATATACCACTTTGTAACACCCTAGAAATTCCTTCCTTTTAACATACCTGTTTTGCCCTGTTTAAAACTTTAAATAGGAATATCTAAGATATTACCCCCCATCGTGATAACTGTTAAGGCAACTATGAAAGACACACAGCGGAAAACTAATTTCAAAACGTTTCAAACCAAGTAAACATTGAAAATCAAACATCGAAAGTAAAGTCAAACCAAAGTAAAACGAAGTAAAATAAAATCAACCTATAACTTGGAACCATTGTAGGCCCTTATTAATCAAAACCAAAATCAAAAACCCCTTTTTGTTAGTCACAAGTCATATTATAGTCATAAATAAATTAAAGCAATAACACATTCATATACTTATAGAAACTAGCATGATTCGCTCTTCACTCATGCCCATTCATGAATACGCTTCATAACCTAAAAAGCTTAACTGTACTTGTTTCCACTACTCTCCATTAAAAATGGGTCATCATAGGGCCAAGATAAATACAAGGCAAACAAACACACACAATCAGCAAATTTGAGTACATAAGTGTAATTAACACACTAACATATATATAATTTCCTATCAACACACAACTTACCTTGTTGCACCTGTGTATCAAACATACAATATTTAACAAAAGTTCTCACTAGAAACTACATAATTTATTTAATGTTGACTACGCATCGAACGGGTTTCCCCCTAACCTCCCCCCAAATAGATTTGAGGTTACTTACACGGGAGCTAACCGTGCCAGCGTCAATAACCACTCGTAAGTGGCGGAATTCCTGCGCATAATATTAATAATACAGGGAATGTACAGCGTCCGGTACTCAAGTAGAAGTTATGGTTAAATATAAAACACAATAACTTCCCCCATATGTTCTTACTCAAGGTATATACGTTCCAAGAATTTTGGTGCACAATCTCTTTCACTTTACGTTAGTTACAGATTGTTCGACTTGGTGATGACTCTCAAACCATAATCATTCAATCAACAATAATTATTCAATCAACCAAATCTACTAATTTAATTCTTGAATAATTAGTGACCACATAATATTTAATGTTGAATCCTTTTAATTTGAACCTCGGTGCCTGATCGGTCTCATAAATGGCCCCCATTTGACGAGCATTTAAGTTGTTTTCTTCCTCTTTGCATAGCATTCATGCTCAATAAATGCCTATTTTTATGCATTTGGTCTTGGTTTTACCTATCCTCTCTTAATTTGTAGCTTTTGTGCATTTTGTTGGTTTTTCTTCTCTTTTCTCATTTATTTGCTCTATTTTTGTGGTTTTAGGTATTGTACGAGGTCCGGGTCTTGTTATTGGTTATTTACTAAGGTGGAAGATGCTTTTGGAGCAAGCTCGTGGCAATTGGAAAGCTAAAGATACAAGGAAGTTGATTCTCCAAGTTCTAGTTTTTGCGCTCTCAAGTCGTTCTCTCGTGAAGATGGGGTGTTGAACCCACTGTCAAGTGCTTTTTGGGATTGCCACTCATAGTGTTCATCATCGTCATATTGCACGTTCATTCTAAGACCTTAGCTAACGCACGAATCAGCGAGAAGAACCGAAGAAACCCAAAGGAGCGCAGGCGCGCGGAACAGGGGCGCGACCGCGCCCCACATGTTCCCTGTTTCGCTCTTCTTCGTTTCGAGCCTCCTATAAATAACTATTTGTAACCTGATTTTTTAAAGGAGATTTAGAATGAATTTAGATCATAATTTTAGCTTAGTTGAGAGCTTCTCTCTCTAGTTTTAGGGTTAGTTTGGGAGTAGATTTTAGAGAGAGAAAATGAGGATTTTCAGTGGTGATTTAGAGATTGAAGATTTAATGGTGACAATTGTGTTTAAGATCTTTTCTATTATCAATGAGCATTTCTAATTCTATCTCATTTTAATGCTTTGTTTAATATTCTTGTTAGTTTGAATTAATTTTGATGTTTGACGCTTGATTAGTGTAGTTGTTCTTCATATATTGTTGAGTCTTGATTTCTGTAGTTGTTAGTCAATTAGATGATGATGTCAGAGTAGTTGTTTTCTAGGGATTGGGTGAAACTTGTAAGATTGATTGATTGTGCTTAATTTAGGGATTATGTTGATTAATTGTTGAGATTAAAGTGATTAATGGAAATTTGCATGTGTGTAATTCGATTAGGCCTTGAGAATTATGCTATTTGGCATTTTGAGTCTAAATTGATACGGACCATTGATTTGTAGCTTACAATTGTCGATTGAGTTTGATTTATGACATTCTAAGTTAGTGTCTCTCGTAGTTAGCGCTAGTTAAACCTCTAGGAGATTGCCTGTCGAGCTCTTTTGATTTAGTTTTCCATTAGTCTTAGCAACCATTGTTTTGCATATTGTTCTCGAGTTGCTACAATTGTCATGATTACTAGTTGATCCTCGTTCCTAGTGCTTTATTTATTTGGTTTCTTTGTTTGGTAGTTTGTTAGTGTTCTCTCTTTCTCTTTGTCTTCAACCTAGCTTAGGTGCATGATTGAGAGCGCTTGAACATTACCGTTCCTTTGGGTTCCACCCTTGACTTGGCTCTATACTAGTATTTAGGTTGGTTAAGTGTTTATAAATTTAGTTTGATTAAGGGAGGATTAGTTTCAACGACATAGTTCACCCCTCGTCAAAATGGCGGCGTTGTCGGGGAACGGTTTCTATGTTTGAGTGTTTTTGATTGCTTGAGTCTAGTTCTTTGTATATACTACTTTTCTTTTTTTTTTTTTTTTTTTTTTGTGAAAAAAAAATGGCATGTTTTTCTTTTCCTCAATATGATGGTGAGTCTTTTAATATCTACTTCCATAGACTTGTAGAATTTTTGGACTATAATCATTGTAATCTTTTGGAGGATTGTGAGATTTGTTATTTTGGTTTGAATGAGCAAACTAGGAATGAAGTTGAAAGCATACATAATGGTGAACTTAGAGCATTGTCAATAGATGATGCTTGGGATTTCTATGTTTGGTTTGCTAGTGATATCTATAATAGGGGTAATAATGATTCGAATGTTGATGTGCAATGTGTTGAATATTCTAATGTTGACATGATTTCCCATGATTTGTCACATGATCCCATAGTTAAACCTAGAACAAATGATTTCAATTCTATTTCCTCTTTTGCTCATGACGATGAAGTACATGGTCAAGTTAATGTTAATGGTGTGTTTCAATTTTCTTCATTATTTGACATGTCTTCTTGTGATGTAGTTCATTCCCTTCATAACGAATCTCATATGCTTGATTGTTCCCCTTCTCCCCTATTTAATGAAAATGCTCATGATTTTAATGTGCATAGTCCTATCCTTTGTTGTGACTCTTCTTTTACTATTGATCAACCTTTTTTTCCTTTTCATTATCTAAACTCTTGTGATGAGTCTCTAGCCCCTATAGCCAAATTGAGGAATCTTTGAGGGAGTTAGAGATAAATCCTAATCATAGGCCCTTACCTCAAAATTTTGTTCCATTTTTGGTTTTTGTGAAGCAAATGGTCATGCTATTGGAGATTATGGTATACAAGTTTAGATATTGGTTCTTATTTGTAAGCAAGCTTGTGTTGTGTATATATTGTGAATAATGGCAAGTGAATAAATGAAAAAGACGTCTAAAGTTAAAAAAAAAAAAAAAAAAAGCAAGGACATAATAAATGCAAAATTGAAAAAGCCGTCCAAAGTTAAAAGAGGGGAGGACAATTGCTTTGAATATTTGAATGAAAAAAAAGGTGAAAATGAGAAAATTCAAAAATATTTTGATGGGGTTCTATTCCTTTTTTTTTTATCATTGAGGACAATTCTTCCTTTAAGCTTGGGGGAGAAGCGTTTACGCTTTTTGTACATATGCTTGTGGTTATAGCTTTGAATTAGCTTGGGGGTGTTAGTATTTTTTGTTTGGCGATTGCTTAGTTCTGAGGAGAAGGTTTGATCACCCTTTGCTTCACTAGTTAGGAATACCGCCAAATTTTAAAATTTTAAGCCTACCCTCACCCTTTTTGCCCATACGTTATAACAATTGTTAAAGATCCCTTTCGACCTAAAGGTTGAGTCACATATCAAGGGAGGGCATTATGTGTTAAAGCGTAAAGAGAGGGGATGCAAAGTCAAGACGTCGAGTAGCCCAAAAATATGCTCTTTTCCGGCTCCTTCGAGGAACTATTGAGATGCTCATTAGTGGGAGATTTGAGACTATAGGGAGAACGCAGTAGGATCGAATGGGATGAAGGTGGATTGTGATAACTAGTTCTCTATGCTTAGCATATTCTATGTTACAATCAACCTCAGATATCTTGGAATGTGCATACCTCTTTTTTCTTAAGAAAGATGTTTATTCATTTGAAGTGTAGTCATTTTGTAAAGTCCAATTCGTAAAAGTTTCGATTTTGTTTTTCTTTCTTTTTCTTTTACTTTTTGTGGTTTGCCTTATGAATTTTGGTGGAGAGTTATAGATTAAGCTCTTAGGAAACCTTTACGAGACCTCACTCGTCCTCGTAGGCGAATTTGGGACATAAAGGGCTTGTTGTAGCTAAAAACAAATAAATTGGTTTTGTTTTGCTCAAGGACGAGCAAAAGGTAAGGATGGGTGTGATAAATGGCACCCATTTGTGAGCATTTAGGTTGTTTTCTTCCTCTTTGCACAGCTTTCATGATCAATTAATGCCTAGTTTTATGCATTTGGTCTTGGTTTTACCTTTCCTCTCTTATTTTGTAGCTTTTGTGCATTTTGTTGGTTTTTCTTCTCTATTCTCCTTTATTTGCTCTATTTTTTTGGTTGTAGGTATTGTATGAGGTTCGGTTCTTGATATTGGTGATTTACTAAGGTGGAAGATATTTTTGGAGCATGCTCATGGAATTTGCGAAGCTCAACAAGCAAGGAAGTGGATTCTCCAAATTCTAGCACATGCGCTCTCAAGCCGTGCTCTCATGAAGATAGGGAGTTGAACCCACTGTCAAGTGATTTTTGGGAATGCTACTCTTAGTGTTCATCATCATCATATTTCGCGTTCATTCGAAGACCTTAGAAAACGCACGAAACCGTGAGAAGAACTGAAGAAACCGAGAGGAGCGCGGGCGCGCGGCCACCCGGTGCGAGCGGGCGGAATAGTAGCGTGACCGTACCCTTCAGGGTCCCTGTTTCGAGCCTCCTATTAATACCTATTTGTAACACGATTTTTAGAAGGAGATTTAAATTGAATCTAGAACATAATCTTAGCTTTGTTGAGAGCTTCTCTCTCTAGTTTTAGTGTTAGTATAGGAGTAGATTTTAGAGAGTGAAAGTGAGAAATTTTAATGGTGATTGAGAGATTGAAGATTCAATGATGACAATTGTGTTGAAGATCTTCTCTATTATCAATGAACATTTCTAAATCTATCTCATTTTACTGGTTTGTTTAATATTCTTGTTAGTTTGAATTGATTTTGATGTTTGATGCTTGATTAGTGTAGTTGTTCTTCATATATTGTTGATTATTGATTTCTTTAGTTTTTAGTTGATTAGATGATGATGTTAGAGTAGTTGTTTGCTAGGGATTGGGTGAAACTTGTAAGATTGATTATATGTGCTTAATTTGGAGATTATGTTGATTAATTGTTGAGATTAAAGTGATTAATGGAAATTTGTATGTGTGTAATTCGATTAGGCCTTAAGAATTATGCTGGATTCCTTTGTGAGTCTACATTGATAAGGAACATTGATTTTTAGCTTACATTTGTCGATTGAGTTTAAATTGTGACGTTCTTAGTTAGTGTCTCTCGTAGTTGGCGCTAATTAGACCACGAGGAGATAGCTTGTTGAGCTCTTTTGATTGAGTTTCCCATTAGTCTTCGCAAACATTGATTTGCATATTGTTCTCGAGTTACTACAATTTCCATGATTACTTGTTGATCCCCGTTCCAAGTGTTTTATTTATCTGGTTTTTTTATTTGGCAGTTGGTTAGTGTTCTCTCTTTATCTTTGTCTTCGTCCTAGCTTAGGCGCATAATTGAGAGCGCTTGAACATTACCGTTCCTTTGGGTTCGACCCTTGACTTGCTTCTATACTAGTATTTAGGTTGGTTAGGTGTTTATAAATTTAGTTTGATCGAGGGAGGATTAGTTTCAACGACCTAGTTCACCCCTCGTAAAAATGGCGCCGTTGTCGGGGAATGATGTCTATGTTTGAGTGTTTTTTATTGCTTGAGTCCAGGTCTTTGTATATACATTTTTTTATTATTTTTTGTTTTGTGAAAAAAAAATGGCATGTCTTCTTTTCATCAATGTGATGTGAGTCTTTTAATATCTACTTCCATAGACTTGCGGAAATTTTGGACTATAATCATTGTAGTATTTGGGAGGCTTGTGAGGGTTATTATTTTGGTTTGAATGAGCAAACTAGTAATGAAGTTGAAAGCATGCATAATGGTGAATTTAGAGCATTGTCAATTAATAGGTTTGTCGCGTACCTAACAAAAATAACCTAACAAGACTATTACTATGTAGACGGGCAAGTAAGGGTCGGATCCCAAGAGACTATGGTGCAACTAATTAACTAGACTCAAGAAACTACTAAGCAAGTAACCAAATCAAATAAGTGAGAATTAATAACTAAGGAACTAATTAAAACAATTAAATCTAAGTATTATGACAAATCAATGCTAAAAAGATCCAAGATCAAGAATCACCACAAATACAATTAATGCAATAGTCATTCTACCCCTAACATATAATTCAATTGATTAATGAGGAAAAGTGATCCTATATAGTACCAATGGTCTCTCCCGAGTTATCAATGGCTTCCTTAATAACAATCAAGACTACTTCCGTGGAATCATGTAAATTAAAGACTTTGAGCACTTTACTCTAACTATCTAATCATCCATTAGACTACTCCCGTGATGAACTTTAAACCCTAAATTGATTTATTCAAACCCGTTAAAACCCAACTACCGTTGCGATTAAAATAATGGATTAATAACAATACTAATTATCCCTAATCTAGTATTGGCATGAGCACAATCAATTAAGCATATCAGTTGCAATTATCATTAGAAAATTTAAAGAATTAAATCATGCATCAATCATATTCGGGTTCCGCTAGATCTTGGAATAAGGAAACTACTCATTCATATTAATAAAAACAATAACAAGAATTAAATAAAACATAATTAATAATAAAAAGAAATTAAAGAGAATAAGAAAATACTAAATCTTGAATTATGATAGATAAATGAAGAATTTTGAGTGCATAATCTTGAATTACAATGAAAATAAAGTCCAGAGAGAAAACTAGGGTTCTAAGATGATGAATAATGAAATTATAATGCTAAAGAGTATTTATAAGAAGGCTAAAAGATAGGATATAACAAGGAAAGAAATCGGATTAAAATCGACTAAATTCGTCCAGGCATGGGCGTGTCACACAGGACATGCCCATGTCAAAAGTCATACTCATTTTTTCTTCAATCTCCAGCGAGACATGGGCATGTCAAATTCTGACATGGTCGTGTCTTGCTGGGCTAACCTCACTCGCTGAGGCATGGGCATGCTCGCATTCAACACGGTCATGCTTCCCTTAGCACGTAGCTGCTATCTCAAAACACTCGACTCGACATGGACGTGCCTCAAATGAACATGGGCGTGCCTCAAATGAAACTTCAACTTCCAACTTTCTGCCTTCTCAAAACACACTGATATGTCCATGTCTCTGAGTGACATGTGCGTGTCTGGATGGAAAATACCCTTAAGTGAATTCACCTTCAAACTTTGGCTTTCTAGGTGAATTGCAAGCTATGATCACGATCCACAACTCCGTAAAACTTCCAAAAATCTTCATTAAATCCTGAAATACATAAAAAAAAAACAATGAATCTACCCATAAAAGCATTGTATGATCACAACTAAACAAAATCAAGCAAAAATAAGTTATGAACAACTAATCTAGACTCGAAAACTACCTAAAAAGACTCTAAAAACACGTATCATACATGACTTATCATCAATAGATGATGCTTGGGATTTCTATGTTTGGTTTGCTAGGGATATCTATAATAGGGGTAATCATGATTCTAATGTTGATGTGCAATTTTTGAATCTTCTAATGATGGCATGATTTCCCATGATGTGTCACATGATCCAATAGTTAAACCTAGAACAAATGATTTTAATTCTATTTCCACTTTTGCTCATGACAATGAAGTACATGCTCAACTTGATGCTAATGGTGTGTTTCAATTTTCTTCATTATTTGCCATGTCTTCTTATGATGTAGTTCATTCCCTTCATAACGAATCTCATATGCTTGATTGTGCCTCTTCTCCCCTATTTAATGAAAATGCTCATGATTTTAATGTGCATGGTCCTACCCTTGGTTGTGACTCTTCTTTTACTATTGATAAACCATCTTTGCCTTTTCATTCTCTAAACTCTTGTGATGAGTCTCTAGCCCGCTATAACATAATTGATGAATCTTTGAGGGAGTTAGAGATGAATCCTAGACTTAGGCCCTTAGAGAGACAAATGATGGAAACTTTAAGGAGCAAAATGAAGATGATTAGAGAGTGTGAGTGTGTTTTGAATTAAGAATTTAAAAGAAGAGAAGAGTTGGAAAGTCAATTGTCATATTTGATGCTTGTGTGTTAAAATTTCAAATCCAATGTGTATGTTGAGAATGATAATGATAATTTAGAGCAACCAAGAGAGTGTGAGGATCCCTTTTATGAGCATATGAGTGTTGGTGAAAGAGTTGAGAATGAAGAGAGAGTTGAATTAGAAAATCCTAACCCTCTTTCCCATCTTGATGAGCCTCAAGTGTATGTTTGTGAGCCTTCAATCTATGAATACATAGACTCTTTTAAGTTAATGCCCCATTTGTTTTGTGAGAGGAATATGAAGATTTATAGATTCTTAGATGAGTTCATCGAGAACGCTTTTTGGGATTTAGATGAGTTTACGATGACTCTACCTCCATTCATGCATGGTTTTGAGGACTTAGGTTTTGAGGTAGTTGAAGGAAATGTTGTTTATTGTGGTGGAAAGGAGGATAAGGTTGATTCCCTTGGAGTTTTTGAGCTTGAGGGAGGTGTAGATTGTAAGAATTTTTCATTTGAGGACTCTATGATTGATTTTCATGCCCTCATTTGTGATGTGAGACCTTATGTTGAGGGAGTAGCTACCCCTTTGCCCATTTCTCATACCCCTTTTTCTCAAAGGTTTGACCACATCCCTTCTTGCCCTATTTTTCTCCCTTCCTATCTCAAAGAGCCTATTGGGGAGGCCTTTTCTTTGGGAGTATTTTATGTCCCTCATCTTATCATTGTTGAGGAAGAGAGGAAATATGCCAATAAAAAATTTTGTGAGGAGGATTTGCCTTTTTTCTTTTCTTTCCCTTCTTATTTTCTCCCTTCTTCTTCTTATTTTCTTGTTTTTCCTTTTGATCCTTCTTGTTCTATCTTTTGGCATCTCCCTTCTCACTTGCGTGCAACAATCTTTTTGCACGTTCTTATCTCTTCATTTGCCTACCTTTTATCATATGAAATGTGTAGTAGTGCATTTGACAAGCTCTTGCGTGCATTGAATTATTATTTTCGAGAGTGGTCGAGCTTGGACCATAAGCAAGCCTTTCTCGGGAAGTAACCCGTGTTTTATTGGTTTCATTTTCTTTTCTTTTTAGAATAGATTTTCTCTCATGGAAATGTTTATGTGCCTTTTTCTATGTACATGCCTTTATATACTTTGGTGTATTGGTTTAGATCAAGAATCATAGAAGATTGGCACCACAATTGCTAGCAAAAGGAAAACAAGTTTTAATTCTTAAGGAAATTAGCTTTGGAAGGTTAAATTGGGTCATTTGCGGGTATTTACACCCACCTAATATCCGGTAATATCCTTCCTTGCTCTTTCTCAAGTGGAACTTGTTGGACATATGTTGGTTTTATTGGATTGATCTCATTATTTTCCCCCTCCCATGGTTTATATGAATTATATTTGTGTGCATTGTCTCATTCAAGCTTGGGGGAGGGTATCCTATAATGTTTGATGGGATGTTGATTCATATATGTTATGCACCTTTGTATATGCTTTTCCATGTTCTATATTTTGAAAAACTACAAAAAGATTTTTGTTTCTATCAAGGCAATTTGCAATGTGTTTTGTATTGTTCTTGCTTTTGACATAATACTTTTGGATTTGTATAGTTGAATGCATTTCTTCTTCAATGGTAACGGTGTGCACGGTTTGAGAGTATGATTTGTTGATTCTAGGATAGAGTATGCTAAGGTAGTCGTTTAGAACTATTGGGACCTTGAAGCCGGATTCTATTTGTTTTTGAAAATTTGCAATTGCTCCCTTTTGGTTAATTTGAAGCTTTTAGTGAGTTTTTGCCACAACCATGCGAGGTTTCATTATTTTCAAGCCTTCTACATATCTTGCATGAGCGGCATGGATCCTTGACTATTGCGGACCTAATCTTGAATCTTGACTCATAATTTCTCAAACCCAAGACCAAACCATCAAGGAAGGACAAAGGCATCTTTTCGGGGTGGTAATTATTTTTTCTAGGATAACCCTCTTTATTTTTAGTTCATTGGGTTTACATTTGCTTTGTTGCTAACCATTTGAGCTTTTTCGCATCTTTTCAATCCACATCTTTAGAACTTTGAGCCTTTTGTTTTTTTTTATTCCATTTTTGGTTTTGTGAAGCAAATGGTCATGCATTTGGAGTTTGTGGTATATAAGGTTGGATATTGGTTCTATTTGTAAGCAAGCTTGTGTTTTGTATATCTTGTGAATAATGGCAAATGAATAAGTGGAAAAAGTCGTCCAAAGTTAAAAAAAGCAAGGACATAATAAATGCAAAGTTGTAAGAGCCATCCATAGTTAAAAGAGGCGAGGACAATTGCTTTGAAAAATTAAAATACATAAAAAGTGAAAATGAGAAAATTATTGTGATGTGATTCTTTTCCCCTTTTCAAGCATTGAGGACAATGCTTTCTTTAAGCTTTGGGGAGAAGAGTTTACGCTTTTTGTATATATGTTTGTGAGTATAGCTTTGAATAAGCTTGGGGATGTTAGTTTGTTTTTGTTTGGTGACTACTTGATAGTGATTCTAAGAAAAGGCCCGTTCTTTGCTTCATTATTAGGGATACCACCAAAATTTTAAACTTTAATCCTATCCTCGCCCTTTTTTCCCTTACGTTTTAACCATTGGGAAAGACCTTTCGACCTAGAGGTTGAGTCACATATCGAGGGAGGGCATTATGAGTTAAAGCCTAAGGAGAAGGGATGCAAAGTCAAGATGTCGAGAAACTTCAAATCTATTTGTTTTTTCGGTTCCTTCGAGGAACTATACAAACGCTCACTAAATGTAGATTTAAAGCTAATTGGGAGAATGTGCTAAAATGTTTTGAAATGAAAGTGAATTGCGTTTCTTTAGTTCTCTATGCTTATCATATCCTATGTTTCAATCAACCTTAGATATCTTAGAACGTGCATGTAGACACCCATTTGTGTCTCCCCAAAACCAAACACAGTGATGAGTACCTTTCACGTCGAATCGTAATCGAATGAAGTGAAAGTGTGGAAAGTCTAGTGTTGCGGAAAGTTTTAATTTCTTTTCTCTTCTCTCTGTTTTTGAAAACTTATTTTAAGAAAACAGCAAATCCAGTTTGGTTGGACCATGATATGGGTCCAATAATAGTGTAGTTAGATGGGGCTTGACAAAAGCTTTCCAACGATATATTATAAGCCCAATTCCGATGAATATGAGGAAGTTATGGCCAATTTACTAAACTGGGCCCGGTTTGAGCCTTATATACGGCCCAATGATCTTGGGGAGGGCCTAATAAGATTTATCATTCCAAATGCAATTATGAATGATTTTAGTCTTCTAGAATCTTCTAGAAGGTTCTTTTCATTCCTAATTCAATTAGCATTGATAAATTGACTTTTGACTTTACAGAGTTTTGATTAAAATCAAATAGCATTTTCGAGGGAATTATATGATTTTATCCTCCAGTACGGTAAACTTATCTGATTTTCAAAAACGCGTTGGATATAAGCTTGTCGCCTAACCCCATGCCTTGGCGCCTGGAACCAGGCCTGGCGCCTGGCGCTAGCCATTGGTGCCTGGCGCCAGTTAGCCAAGGGTGGCGCCAGCTCTGTTTTCTGTGCGTCAGACTCTGTTTTGTTTATTTACACCTTTTTGGCTAATTTTCTCTATAAATATCGTATTAAAAACTCCGTTTTCATTCACCAATTCACTCAATTCTCATCATTCTTTAATTCATTCATCTCTTTCATTCATCTTTTTCTTTTTTTCTAAACTTTGTTTTCATATACAAAATTCCGCATTCGCAAGACTTAGAAACACCTAGCCATATTCGAAGTTGCCTTCGCCCTAGACGTGAAAGGTTTAATTTCTGAGGGTTTGGTCCCAAATCTCTATTTCAGTTATTTAATTTAATTGTTTTGTTTATTATTTTCCTTGAAGTTACTAACTGTGTATTTTGTTATTAGAAAGAGACACGAGGCATCAAAGTAAGTACTTTAATGGTTTTTATTGATTAATTGATTTATGATGTAGAAATCATGTTTAAATTGTTATCATGATATTCCTAGTATCATGTCTAGGGTGATTTTAATATTAAATATGATTGTTACGATGCTTCCTATGTTCTTCCTAATATTTATTCATGTTAGTATCATGTTAGGGTTAAAGCTTTGATTTTTATTGTTTAGTGACATACTAGGGTTTGTTATTAATCTTGTTAGTATCATGCCTAGGATCTTGCTATTTTTATTATGCTTTAATATTAACATGAACATGATTATGATTATAATTGTTATAATTTATGATGATTATGAATATAATTATTATTCTGATAATGATTATTTTATTTATGATTATTATTGTTGCTTGATATATATTATATTTTATATTGCTTGATCACCTTTTATGCATGTTAAAGGGAATTTGTACTTGTAATCACGCTTAATAAGATAATTAATAATCTTGTTTAGGGTTAATTTGGTTATAAATTCAAGTTATCGCCAATAATAGATTTATTTGTGCATTAATATTCAACCAACATAGATTAAACAGGTTTAGGGTTAATCCTAATGATTGCATGTTAGTCAGAAAGCGCACATGAATACGATCTGAATAAAGTAGTGGCCTATTATTAGGGCAGGTTCAATCTCTTTTAGGTTGGATTTGTACCTTCATCCCCGAACCCTTATTTGGTTCTAGACCTTATGGAGTTGACGATCTCTTGGATCGTTAAGGGGTGTAACCTTCATCCTATGAACGGTTTACAAGTTCCTAAAAAAACTTGTTGGCGACTCTTTTTCTCTGTCTTCTTTCCTTTTGGACGCCACTGTACTTTAGTGTATGATCACAGTGGGGTTCAATCTAGTGGGATTAAGGCTTGAAATAATTCCCCACAGTTTTTGGCGACTCCGCTGGGGAGGATTTCTATTTTAATTCCTGAATTTGTTTCGGCAATGATTTAGAATGAGTGGATGAGACTCGAAAAGTTCTAAGTATTTCATGTGCGTAATTTTGATTAACATTATTGTCATATGCATAAAAAAGATCTCATTGGAAAGACCATCCGTAATGAGTTAAAAACATAGGATTTTACACGTAGGAAATTTGAGAAATATCTTTCACAACTAGGACTGAAATAACACAGCGCGAAACTGGAAAATTTTATCGAGCACAGAAAGCTGCTGAGGCATGTGGGAAGTAGCGTCAGGGGCCAGAGCATTGGCGCCAGTATTTTAACCGTAGCGCCAGACGCCAGCATTGGCGTCAGGCGCTACAGTTAAAATCTAGCGCCAGTCTCTGATTGCTGGCGCCAATTTCCCCCAATACCGAGCTAGAAATATGCGTTCTAATTTCGACCGGTTTTTCATATTGTTTGCTCGATCCTACTTCCTGATTGAATTTTTTCTCGCTTTTCTGAAACCCATATGTGTTCTACATATGGATATAACCCTCAGGGAATTCATGCTCCATCTACCCGATTGAACGCTCTGTGCAACAAAGGGTACATCCGAGATGTTGAATTCACCAAACCATGGAAGCGAGTATTTTCTAAAACTCGCGGTGCCCCATCCACTCACGCCAACCCTTCACGGTTAGGCTTCCGCGCGGTGCATCCGGACAATTAACCATGGACCCTCTATTGACTAAACCATATCCCGAACTTTAGAGAACTAGAGCCATGGTTAGGTTGCAAACGCATTGCATCATATTGTGCCCACTTGACTAATTGTGCATTATTTGTTGTGCATATATATTCTATGTTTCTCTTAACCGTTTGTTGACTTGTGTTGAGACTACATAAATTAATGACTTAAAGAATTTTGCCTAATTAATTAGCTAATTAATTAATTAAATCTAATTTCTAAATCGGAATTGACCTAGTACGACTTTAAGCATACCCCCAACTGACTAATAACACCAAAAACAGTCCCAAACCGAACCTCCAATACTGGCGCCAAGGTCTAAGCTGTAGCGCTACGTTATGGAGTGTAGCGCCTGACGACACCTCTGTCGTCCGGCGCCAAGCTCCACATTGCGACGCCAGTCCTGTTGCTTAGCCGACAGTTCGGATTATTGGTCGAGTCATCACCTAGGGTCTAATTAATCTGTCTTCTGTTTAATTCGGTTAATTTTATTGTCAATAGTGTTTAATTGAGTTTATGATCGAGTTTAGGCACTAAGTCCCATGGTCTTACACAAGAGTCCAAACATGTCACTTACACTCAACGCACACACCAATACACATACTTTGACCATGAATAAGAGAGTCTTGTGTGCGCGTTTTTTTCCGTCATTTTTTTTAGGGGGATAAGTCGGATATTAATCCTCTAACAACAATAAAAAAAATAAACTATACTTAGTTCCCTAAAAATATGTACTTTATTTTTGCAAAACATATGCACCCTTTTCTTTTTTCCTTAAAATAAACCGTAAAGTCAAGTTGATTCGAGTCGAGTAATTAAAACGCAAAATGGTTTAATTTACAGCGCGTGGTCAAGAAAGGAAGGACTATTAATCAAAGACAACCTCTTCGTACAAGTCCAACTTTTCGACAAACCCATAGCTCGTAAGAGGAAAGCTAAGGTTATAATGGCAACACAAGAAGAAGTCAATGATCTTAAGAACCAACTGGCTACCGTGACTGAGACACTGAAGCTTCTCGCACTTAAGATCGATGATCCCGTGAAGCAACAACAAATGGACCTCATGTAAGAGAGTTTAAGCAAATTGTCTAGCGACTACAAGTTTCAAGAGCTTACATCACAAGGGGTCTCAGTGGACAAAGATCTTCTTCCGCAGAAGTTCAACGCCAACGACGTCCCAAAATTCAGAGCAACTGACAACCCATACTTTCATTTAAGAGCATTCGAAACCATAATGAGTATTAAGGGTATCGATAAGAAAGTCTTCCCCTCTCTGTTCTCACTATCTCTCGAGACCATTTGCTAACAATGGTTCTTTTCTCTCGAGAAAGAAAAGAACTCTACCTAGGAGTCAATAGCAAACGCTTTCGTTGATAGGTACAAGTGCAACATTCAAGTCGAGACTGACCATAGGGAACTTGAAATCCTAAAACAGAAAGAGAATGAAGGCTTCACCTCTTTCTTTAACAAGTGGAGAGAAACCTCAGCTAAGATGATTGAGGCCAAGTGAAAAAGAATCTGTAAGACTGTTCATCAAAAAATCTCCAAGAAAAATATTTCAATCATCTCAAATATCAAAATAATCTCCATACTTTCAAGGCCGTTTATGACATTGGGATCAATATTGAAGATGACTTGGCTAAATTAAACGCAGCCAACAATAACTCCAACAGTGGATGGAAAGGAAAGAAGAACGACAATCCTTCTTCTTCTAAAACAGCCCACTCAAACAATGTGAGAACCTTTAATTTAGGAGAAGTCCTTGCTATGAACAACCAAGGACAGAAGAAACCATTCAGTAGGAACTTCACTCCTATTGGCATGAGTTCCGACACCGCGTTTGATCGATTAAATGCAAAGGGTCTTATAACTCCTATTGGACCATTTGGGGACCCACCAGTTGAGAAGAGGTCAGCTAATTGGAACCCCAATGCACACTGCAAGTACCACCAAGGTAGGGGACATCTTACTGAAAACTGTTGGAAGCTTAAGGAAGCTATCCAAGACTTGATCGACAACAACAAACTGTCGTTGCCCCCTGCCAGTAAGAAGCCAAGCATTGACAATGCACCTCTAGCTCATACCTTGGCTATCTCTGATGAGGAAAACGAGGTTGACCCCTCCTCTCTCATTAGACCTGTCAAAGAAATTAGTGCCATAGAAAAAGAAGAGGAGATCTTTTTCGATGTCAAGGATAACCTTCCAGAACTGGCGAATAAAGATGATATACAATTGCTCACACTGTCTATGAGGGAGGTATCGCAATTACTACGTGAAGCTCTCAAAGTTATGAACAAACTCCATAAGAAATATGATGAGCTTCCACTTCCGAAAGATGAACCTAAAAGAGAATCCACACCAGTGAGAACGACTTATGAGCCAAAATATTTTCCCTTACAAGTCAATGAGAGACCCAAGAAGAGCAATAGAATCTACACTCCAATTGGGATCCCATATGCGCAAATGTTCGAAATGCTCTCCGAGAGTGGCGAGATCAAACCTCTCGAACCAAGACCATTCGAATCATTGAAAAGGACAGATAGATATTACTGTCAGTATCATCAATCACGGGTTCACACTATAGAAAACTGTTTCAAATTCAAGGATTAGGTACAGAAAATGATTGATGAAAAGAAACTAGTCCAAGTCCAATAAGAAAAAGATGCAACCATTAATGGAGTTTGGGACAGTGATGAAGAAGATGTCTATCTAAAGGACTTAGTAGAACTTCCGCCTTCTGTGTCATACACCACAGATGAGATTTGGGCTGAAGAAGACTCATCGATAGACATCCTCACAATATCAGGGAGAATGCAACCTCCCGTTTCAACACAACCTATACCAACCACACAACAAGTTCCCATACCTATCACTGAAGACAACGACATTGTTAAGCAGTTTAAGAAGATAAAAGTTGAGATGAATGTATGGAAACTTCTGACAACATCTCGAGAACATAGGTTGGCTGTAATGAATGCCTAGGACAAAATCGGGATAAACTCTGACACTACTCCTGAGGGACTAGCCAACTTCCTCACAAGTGACTTTCCAAGCCCGATTAATTTGATCACCTTCTCTGACAAAGATTTACCTCCAGAAGGTGACAAACACTACAAGGCATTAAACCTCACGGTAGTTTGCAAGAGGATGAATGTTCCTATGACTCTTGTAGACAATGGATCAGCCATCAACGTTTATCCACTTAGAACCGCAAGGATGCTCGGCATAAGGGACGAAAATTTAACTCCGTCTACACAAGGAATAAGGGCCTACGACAACACTCGTCGTCAAGCTCTTGGCAAGATTACCCTAAATGTAACGGTAGGAGCAATAGAACATGCTACTACTTTCTAAGTAGTAGACATCAAAGCTTCATTCAACTTATTGTTGGGACGCCCTTGGCTTCATGATCTAAAGGCCGTCCCTTCATCTCTCCACCAACAAGTGAAAGCTATAGTTGGAGGAATTCCAATCACCATCGATGCTTCGCCAATGAGAATCAAATCTATAGAAAATCCAATTATTAATGTGGAACACGACGAGGATGATGAAGACCTATGGGGCTTTAACGAAGAAGTCTCCTTAATCCAGGAGGATGAAAGGACCCCTCTTTGCCAGGACCCCCATTCAAACATGATTGTCAATGCCATGCTGAAGAAACAAGGACACTTTCCTGGGATGACCCCAGGAAAGGAGAAAGGAATGGCAAAACCGCTGGAGTTACCTGGCCTCCCTAAGTTAGACACTTTCGGACTTGATTTCGAATCGACTCGGAAAGATCTCAAGCGAGCCCAGGAAAAGTCGAAAGCACGTAGGGACGCTCGCATTCAAAAGAAAGCAATTCCAATGGATCGGTACCCCCTTACGCTTAATGGTCAGTTCATAAAAGAAGGAGAGGACTATCCATGTCATGAATTTCCCGAGCCATTTGTTGTAAACGGCATACGACAACCAGGATTCGAGATTTTCTTGGATTGCTACTTCACTGATGAAATCCCAACTCCCGTCCACAAGGAGAAAGCACCCCCATGCTTTGACTTTAACGTCATGGGATTACTGTTTGGGCGAGAAAAGAATGGGCCAACTTATAAAGAGGATAACTCCTCGCTCATTCAAACAGTCCTACAAAGTGAAAGCTTAGATCCCTCGAAGCTAATTACTCCAGCTGAATAATCACTACAAGGGCGGTGCAAGACTATCAAGATGACTACTCCAAGCGGAAGGAAGATATCCATCACGACAGGGCAAGGACCGATGTTTGAAGAGTCGTCTAAGTCAGAGTCTTTCCCTTTAGAATCTTCTAAGTCTTTAGTAGTAACACCTCCCCCTCCTATTGCTTCTCCTAGGATAGTTAGTGATCTAGTCCCTGAGGACATATCACTCTTTGATGTAATGATCTCAGAGTACAATAATATTTCTCATTCTCCTTACTTCTCATGTTCTTCTCTAACCTAAGATGACGAGCATTGCTTAACTAACAATGAAAAAGAGAAAGAAATTATTAAAGAAATGGAAACACTCGAAAAGAAAATACCGGTAATTGAAGAGACTGAAACAACTGATATCTCGAATGATTCAACTCATAAAATAGAAGTTAAAATCGGATTAACATTGAATAAACAAGAAAGAACCGATTTAATTAACTTACTTAAAGAATTTTACGATGTATTTGCTTGGTCATATAAAGATATGCCAGGAATTAATAGAGAAATAGCTCAACACACTATACCACTAATTCCAGGAATGAAACCTGTAAAACAAAAGTTGCGTCGAATGAAACCCGACGTAGCACTTAAAATAAAAGAAGAAGTTCAAAAACAAATAATTGCAGGTTTCATCAAGGTATCCAAATACCCCGAATGGGTCGCCAACGTCGTCCCAGTTTCGAAGAAAGATGGAAGGGTAAGGATGTGTGTCGACTATCGAGATCTAAATAAGGCAAGTCCAAAGGACGACTTCCCTTTGCCACACATCGACATTCTGGTAGATAACACGGCAAATCACGCGCTCCTCTCGTTCGTGGATGGGGTACGCAGGGTACAACCAGATTCTCATGGCAGAAGAAGACATGGAGAAAACAACTTTTATAACGCCATGGGGCACTTACTGCTACACGGTAATGTCATTCGGATTGAAAAACGCGGGTGCCACTTACCAACGTGCAGTAACTGCCTTACTCCATGACATGATGCATAAAGAAGTCGAAGTATATGTCGACGACATGATTGTAAAATCAAAAGACCGTCTAGGACATCAACTAGCCTTAAGGAAATTTTTCGAAAGGCTAAGAAAATATAACATGAGGTTGAATCCATCAAAATGTGCTTTTGGAGTCACCTCAGGCAAGCTCTTGGGATACGTCATAAGCTCTATAGGAATAGAGGTAGACCAAACCAAGATTAAAGCAATCATGTCAATTCCACCGCCCAAGACTGAGAAACAGATTCGAGGATTTATTGGTCGATTGCAATACATAAGTAGGTTCATATCAAAACTGACGACAATATGTGAACCAATCTTCAAGAAGATCAAGAAGAATGTACTAGTAATATGGGATGACGAGTGCCAAAAAGCCTTTGAAAAGATCAAAGCCTATCTCGCAAATCCTCCCGTATTAGCACCATCACTTCCCGGAATACCTCTTAGGTTATATTTGACGGTTACCAAAGAGACAATGGGAGCCATGCTAGCACAAGAAGTAGAAGGCAAAGAGAACGCAATATATTACCTAAGTAAAAAGATGCTCGAATACGAAGCACGCTATACACCGGTCAAGAAATTGTGCCTCGCCTTGGTTTGGGCCACAACTAAGTTAAGACATTACATGTTGGTGCATACTGTTTTCGTAGTCTCTCGATTAGATCCTCAAGTATCTATTCGAGAAATCTACACTCAATGGACGCATATCAAGATGGATAGTCAATCTAGCCCAGTTTGATGTAAGGTTCATGCCACAAAAACCTATTAAAGGATCCGTGGTGTCAGACTTTCTAGCAGATTTTCCAATAGAAGACTCGACGCCAATATAGGACAATGAATTTCCAGATGAAGACCTAATGGTTACTGAAGATGATACTTGGACCTTGTATTTCGACGGAGCCTCAAACCAAAAGGGATGTGGCGTTGGAGTACTACTAGTATCACCTAAAGAAGAGCACGTTCCAATCTCAATAACGCTTGATTCCGACGTTACCAACAATGCTGTTGAATATGAAGCATGCGTGGTAGGCCTTGAAACAGCTTTGGCATTGGGAGTAAATAAGTTAAGGATATTCGGAGACCCTTCTTTGATCATCAATCAGATATCTAAAAGGTGGAAAGTAAGGAGCGAAAGTCTAGGCTCTTATCAAACCTATCTGGAAACGCTCACTGATCAATTAGACAAGGTAGAATATACATATCTACCTAGAGAGGAAAATCAATTTGCCGATGCTTTGGCAAGATTAGCCTCAATGGTTAGGATTCCCACGGAAATCAAGCCACTACAAGAAAAATTTCTTTTCGTATCGATGGTACATTCACTACAATATGCAAGTATGTTTGTGAAATAATTAAGGATGTCGTATCATATTTACAATCGCCATGGTTTTCCCTCATAAAATCGATACGGAAAACATAATGATACATATCCACAATATTTTTACACATTTATATAATGTTGAGAAATCGTATCATTTACAATCGCCACTAAATCCTAAAAATCGATACGAAAAGCCTTTTCAATACTAGTTATATAAATATTGTTTGACAAAGAATACATAAAATATTTCATAGATTATTGGTGTAACATTTAATATAAGAGTTTGAGGTTGCATGTTCGAATCTTGTAAAGATCATACGCATGTTTTTTTTTTTTTTTTTTGAAGAAAATGAGTTAATCATTTATAGCGATTGTAATCGCTACAATAATCACCACGATTGGATGTAGTTTTTCGTATCGATTATTGAGGCCAACCCCAACTATATTGAAAACCAATACTAAAGGCTAAGGCAACGGGGGATATTGTATCGAATGACCATTCGTTGGGAAAGCTTTTTGTTGCAATTACAATCGATACTAAAGGTTAAAATAATTGCTACGAAAAGGATATTTTCTTGTAGTGAGCAAATGCCTCTAATTACAGAAAAAAGGCACAAACCAGCATATATCCAGGTTATAGAAGACGACGACTTAGTCCAAGGCGAAGAAGAAGAAGAAGAAGAAGAAGAACCGTGGTACACGGACATACTCAATTATGTCACCAATGAAGAATACCCTCCTCATGCTGACAAAAGAGCAAAACGAGCATTGAGGCTTTTGGCTTCCCAATACGTACTCATAGACAATGAGCTACATAAAAGGGTACCTAAAGGTCGAGCTCTCTTATGTATAGGAAAGATGGATGCACAAAGAGCAATGACAATGGTCCACGAAGGAATCTGTGGCACTCATATAAATGGCAAAATGTTAGTCCAGAAAATAATGCGAGAAGGATATTATTGGACTACAATGAATAGGGATTGCCATCAATATGTAAAAAGATGCCCTAAATGCCAAATTTACGCCAATTTACAACATGTCCCTCCATCTTTGCTCTATACTTACACATCGCCATGGCCATTCTCTACATGGGGAATTGACATCATTGGCAAAATCACTCCTCCAGGAACAGGAGGCCATGAATTTATTCTAGTAGCAATTGATTACTTCACAAAGTGGGTCGAAGCGCAATCATACGCTAAACTCCCTGCAAAACATGTAGCACTCTTTATCGAGAGAAATATTATCTGCCAATACGGAGTCCCACATGAAATGATAAGTGACAATGGAACTCACTTTCATGCCGAATGCGAAGAATTGCTACAAAAGTACGGCATTCAACATCATCATTCTTCCCCTTATAGACCTCAAGTAAATGGAGCAGTCGAGGCAGCTAACAAAAATTTAAAGACTATCATCGAGAAAATGAAGGAAAATTATAAGGATTGGCCTGACAAACTTCACTTCGCATTGTGGGGTTACCGCACGTCAATCCGTACATCAACAGGAAATACGCCATTTTCTTTGGTATATGGAATGGATGTCGTACAACCTGTCGAACTAGAAATACCATCTCTACGCATCGCGTTAGAGAGTAAACTCGATGAAGTTGAATGGACTAGGGCAAGATACGAAGAATTGATTCTACTCGACGAAAAAAGACTAGAAGCTCTACATCACACTCAGTGTTACCAAACTCGTATGGCTAGGCATTTTAATCAGAAGGTCAAGACAAGAAATATCAAAGTAGGAGATTTGGTATTAAAAGCACTAAGGAAAAATGTTTTAGACCCAAGGGGTAAATTTAGACCTAATTGGTTTGGACCCTACATTTTCAAAACAATCCTGTCAGGAGGTGCAACAAAACTAACTGATATGGATGGCAATGAATTCTCAAACATGACAAATCTTGACCAAATTAAGAAATACTACCCATAAGTACTTGAGTAGGATACTCAAGAGAGCTACGTTCGGCCTGATTCCTTAAGAAAGGATACGTAGGCAACCCTTTACGGGTGCGGCCACTTTATTTTTCGACATCTCCGCGTCCCTGAATTAGTTAAAAATTCAACAGAAGATCGGCGAATTATTGGCGTCGCAGAAAAGAACCTGGCGCCACCTAGAAATCATCAGCGCCAGCCGATGAAATTGGCGCCTGGCTCCAGACTTCAATGGCAGGCGCCAAATGCCAATAACTGGCGCCAATTCGGAAATAAACTCTGGGCGAATTTCGGTGTTTTTCGGAAAATTTTCGACTTCCGTACTCGAAGAATTTCTGGAAAATTAATTTTTTTCGGTTTTCATTGCTTTAATAAAATAAATTTAAAGTAAACAATTTAATTAAAAGCTGAAATTTCATTAATAAAATAAAATTACATTATTGATGGAATTTAAATAAAGTTGACATAAATTAACTTTAAATAAAAAAAATAACAAACTAAGTCTAATAAATTGAAGGATAAGCAATGCTCCTAATCTTTCTTTTCCTTTCTAGCCCTTTTCCAATTTTTGTCTGCTTCCTCCTCTTCATCCATAACCTTAGCTAGTAGGCACCCTTTAGAGGACCTACATTCAATTTTAGAGTAGATAGTCTCCCCTTCAGCTAACACCCCATGCTTCTTTTCCACCCAAGCCTTTTTATCTGTGGTGTTAGCTTTCCTTTTCCCTTTATCTTTGGTAGCATTTTTCTTCCTAGGCATTGCAGGTGTTTTAAATTCAATTCTTACACCTAGGCGTTCCTTGGCAGGAATCACCCTGTCACCCAGACGACTCTTCACATCAGTTTACCCTGATTTTTATTCGAATCCTTCAAAGGTTTCTTCAACAACCACTTCTTCACATCATTGGGTAAGGAAGGAGGAACCTTTTGGGTAATCACTTCCCATAAAGGTCTAGCACCCCAGTAAGCATCAAATCTGTCTACTTCTTGGGAAATAGGGTACTCAAAGGGAGGACGAAGATCCCGGGAAACAATATTCTGAAGCAAGCCGTATTGTCTTTTTATCCTGCAAGGATAATAATAAGTCACACGAGAAAAGCTCGGAAGACGGCAGAAAGGTTGCTTGTTGACACCAACCATCCTTTCTATTTTCCACCATGGGACGACCCACTTGATAGCAAAATCACGTGATTCGAAGACTTTTCTCCACCCTTGGCGCCCAATCTTAGGGAAACGTTTCTTCCTCCTCACAAAGCAATTGGGTGTATACTTCTCAATATCGTCCGGAGGGCTAATTAATCCTAGCCTTTCCATTAGCCACATCTGTAAAAAATTGCAATGCAAATAAATTATTATTACAATACAAAAATATATTTTTTGATTTCAGTAATTAAAAATATTATTTTTCTACCTGTAATAAAATTGGAGAGCCGCGAAAAGGTGCTTTAGGGTCCCTTTGCAATTCATCTAGACTAATCATAGTCTCTCCCACTATTAATGGCATTGGATTTCTCCCTAATTCAATTTGTTCTAATACAGTCGTTATAATTGATTAACCTTCATTATTTTTACCACTACTAAGAAAAAATTGGTTAAGCATACAAAATAAGAACGCCCGTCTTCTATATGTATGAAAAGATTCTGAAAGAGGTTTACCAAAATAATGGCGTGCGAATTATTTCAAGTTAACTATGTTGCCATCCACTATTTTTGATAAATCCCTTTCTTTTAAATTAAAGAAGCGCTCAAAATCCTTATTATAGTATGCATCTACTCTAGGGATTACTACGAGGTCTATTGCAGGGAAGCCTAAAATATCACCAAATTCCTCTGGCAAACGGCTAATCTCATCATACCCTATTCTGAAACAATGAGTATCAACATTCCAAAATTCTAAAGCGGTATTTATGAAGTCTAGGTCAAGATCTACCCCTTTGATGCCATAAATTCCCCCCAAGTGAAATAAATCTAATTCTTTTCTGTCTCTAGCATTAAGAGATCGACACCATTCATGAGTGTATTGGGTGAAGGTTTTGGTGACTAAAGACATGATTATTATTTTTTCTAAAGCAGAGAATTATTTTATTCGCTGGAATTATGAGAAGAATCGGCTGGGCAGGGGGCTATTTATACACAAATTGCGAGGAGTTTTAATCAGAATGAAATACGGTATCAGCGTCAATTGGCGTCAAAAACCCCGTGATTGGCGCCAGCCGCCAGCGCTTGGCGCCACACGCCAAGTGTAGCGCCTGGCGCCACGCGCCATAGTGTGGCGCCAGCTGGCGCCAAGTGGCCACATCAGCCGCGCGTGCTTAACTTGCGTTTTTCATATTAAACTCGAGTCAGTTAATGACTTTATGGCTCCGTTTATTTTTCCTAAACATCTTTTTTTATCCTTTTTCTTAATTAATTTAAATAGCTATTATTTTTAATTATTATTCTTTTTTGGACTTTATTTTAAATTCCAAACACCCGACATTTTATTCGATTTTTTCCTTTTTTATTTTTTTCTTTTTAGGGGAGAGAGTCGGATACCCTCCATCAATAATAAAAATGACGGAATTTTGGCGCAAAATTGTTTGTCACACTTTTCTTGCACACACTAACATACACATAATAATAACAATCAATTAAACTCATAATAACATAAATATACAAAATCTGTCTATAAATAATGAGTATAAGGCAAAGTTCTAGGAAAAGTCAAAATAAAATATACAAAGGAACAAACTACGGCGCCGGAGGACGTATGCCCATCATATCATAAAAATGCGCCGTACGAGGAGTCACCTCTTCACCAGCTCCAGCTCCAGCCCCAGTCTCCGTAGGGGGAGGAAGACTCAATGTAGGACCACTCCAGCCAGGATCAACCTAAGGCTGAGGCCGCCGAGGCTGCCGCGATGACGAGCCAATCTCGTACATCCCACCACCTCTAAAAGCCGAGGTAGCCTCTCCTATCGGTGCAGCGTGAGCACCCTCAAAAGAAGATCCCGAGCCCTCTGCAACGTCAGCACGAGCAGCCTAAGAGCGACCACCTCTACCCCCTGACGAAGTGCGGCGACGTCTTGAGCTAGACCTCGCTGGATCCCTCCGCCCATCAAGTCTCGTGCGGGTGTGAGAAGCAATAGGCTGGCCCTACAAAAAGAATTAAATCAGAAACAAGGTGAAATTGAAGCAATAATGCAAAAATAATGAAAGGCTACCTCTCGAATGACGTCATCCCGACGGCAAGTGGCCGCATTCCTCATCCGGACGAGCTGGCTCCGGAAGGCATCTATGCATCATGCCATCGCCGAAACCACCTCGCGTGAAAACTGTCATAAAATAAGTCAGTAAATATGCATGATATATGGACACAAAATTATGAAAAACCAGGCTTACTCGAGTCTGATTGCGAGGAATCGACCGCTCCACGAAGCGCTCACCCTCGGGAGCCAGAGGAATCATCTCCTCGATCGGCCCGTACATCCCATGGTAGTGGATGGACATACGGGGTGGCACGAACTCAGCAGCACCGTCCTGATAAAACAAGAAAAAAAAATCAGTAAAACATTACTTGGGGGCTACTTAATGGAAAGTAAAAGCTGAAAAAAAAACCTTACCCTCACATCCTCAGCTGGTACGGGGGCTGGAGCTAACAAAGGTAGTAGCTCCTCAGCATAACACCGCCCGAGGATCACATAGGACCGCCAAGGGGTACCAGCTCCCTCAGACATGCTCGACAATCGTGCCTCGTCGAACATATGACGTGGTGGAGCAGTACAAACGACGAAGGCATAAGAAGAATGCTGTCTGGCAACCCTCTCTCCTAAGTACGCGATCGCTCTATAAGTCCCCAAAAAATAGCGACGCTCAGCAGAATATTGTGCGGCTAACCCAGGGACTGTCCAACCGCCCCACGGCCGGTATACCACCTCAGGCTCCTATAAAGAGCATCCATTAGGCTAGAATATATCTAAAGCACCGCGGAAAAGCAAAATAAACAATAAAAGTCGTACCGAGATGATCCAGTTCCGGACATGTGTAGTAGACATATCCACATGATGGCCGCCCCAAGAGGCGCTCACTGGAAATCCCCACGGCGATGGTCTCGCTGGCGCAGCAAACGGAAACTACTCGTAGAACCAGATCTATAAGGAGTTAAAAGTGTGAGTAAATGCTAACTAATATGTAGAGCTAAAATTTATAGGGAATAATGTTTACCTCTACGACCTTCCAAAAGGCAGACAAAGCAACGTTCGTCCCAAAGGACCGGTGTCGACACGAGTCCCTCAGCGCACGAACGAAGTCAGCATAGGCCACGCTAGCCCAGTCATAAGTCCCGATCCGGTGAAGATCACGGACAGTAGGAAGATAGTAAAGCAACGCCCTACTACCTTTGTCAGGGGAGAATGTCCCTGAGAACAACATCAGCGCAAAGATGCGCACCCGCTCCTCTCGGGTGGTAACATCGTCATCAAGAGCCGCTACCAGTGTCGAGCGGCAAATTCCCCTAGCGCTAAACTGAGTCGTCTAGACCTCAGCTCGGGCCCGAATGGTGATCGGCCCCAGCAGCTCCTCGACCTCCGAAGAAAAGACGTCGATTCCACTGTCAAACGGCAGTGGCACAGAAGTGAACTCCAGTCCTGTGATGAGACTGAAGTACGTAGGGGTGACCATCATCTCGCCCCAGGGGAAATAGAAGGTGTTGGTGGTGTCCCAGAAGAACTCCACCAAAGCGCGCACTACATGGTGTCCCCCGCTGGAGGCAATCATAGCCTCGAAGGTCTCAAACACAGTAGCTAGTCCACAAGACTCCCATAGGAGCCTCGTCTCAAGATCCCTGGCGATGTACATCCTGTACAAATCGCCTAAACCATCACAGCCGGAGCCGTGATGCCGCGTCCTCCCGGGCGCGATGCCCCGTCTCACCCTCTCAAAAATGTGGTAGACAGGGGCGAAGAGCAAGTTCTGCTCATCCCACTCCGGAAGTCGACCAAGCGAAGTGGACGGCTAGGCGTCGTCCTCCACGGGTTCATGCTCCCTTCTAGTGTTTCGGGACCGTGAACCCGAGCCTCTCTGTCTTGCTATGCTACATTGTGCAAAATCATCATAAATTAAGGTTCTATAGTATCTAAAGTTCGCCTAGCCGCATGATACTATGTTCGCAAAAACAGAGTACCTAGTACTAAAACAGAGCACAAATTCGAATTGAGCATAACAACATTTTTCAAGCAATCAAACAATTTCTTGCAACACTATGGTGATTATTGTGACAAATTGAACAAGAGTTGCTAGCAAAAACATCAAGAACAAGCCACATTGTTCTTCACGACCTTAAGAGGTCCAACAATGGCAAATTGCTCATTTCTTCACCAAATTGAGTCAAACAAGTCTCAAATTACTCCCAAGGCAATATACAAACATAATCAAGCAATTTCATGGCATAAAACTTGACAAACAAAGCAAATTGAGCATTATAAGTTTTGAATTTTCATGAAATTCGTGAATAAACATGCCTAGAATTCATGAAAACTGATGCGAGTTTGAAGAAAAATTACATAGATCGGAAAAATAGTTGAAAAGAGCTTTGATTTAAAACAAATTTGAGCGAATTTGGTTGAGAAACGAGCAAGAACCGAGCAATTGAAGTTTTCGGACTTTTTTCGAGCAAAATCGCGACGAGCAACCAGCAAATGAAGAGGAAAGGGGTATTTAAGGAAATTCCCCTGCTGGCGCCAAGCCCTATGCATTGGCGTCACAAATTAGGCTTGGCGCATGGCGCCAATATCAACGCCTGGCGCTGAAGCTAAATAGGTGGCGCTGATGGTTTTTCAGCGGCGCCATAGCACCCAGCCACCTGTTGAGGTTGTGCTAGCTTTCTGCAACATATCTTTGGGTCCCTTGGTACGCCAGTTAGCCCCTCTAAGCAATTTGACATGATTTAGTGATCGGCTTGATTACATAAAGTGATCGACCTGATAAAAGATCGTCTCACTTAGCTTAAAGCGCCTAAGCATTGGCTCATTAACAAAAAGCACCGACATATAGGTTCAAAAGCAAAAGAGCACCGACATACAGGTTCAAGGCAATAGAAGCGCCGATGTACAGGCATAGCGTAAGCAAAGTTCAGGCGAACTTTTAAAGATCGACAGGAGTGGGTCTTTGTTAATTCCCTTAGGAGAATTATCGCATCAAATGAGGATGACTTCAAGTGAGGATATCTTCGACAGCATTCCCTAGCTTGCGGAGAGTTGTCACAAACAACTGGAGGTAATTTCGGGCAAAGTTGTCTTCGATCATATTCCCTTAAACATGGAAGATGGTCATAATGCGGATGGAGATTATTTCAAGAGAAATAATCTTCGATGGTATTTCCTTGGACGTGGAATATTATCATAGCGGAAGAGGATCGTTTCGGGCAAAGCAATCTTCCAAATTGGGAGAAGTTACAGGCGTAGCAGTTTTCAAGCAGGATGACATTCTCTAACTTGCAGAAGGTCATCAAAACAACAGTAAAGCGACAGCGAATCGGTTACTTTCAGAGACGTGTGATCGACGGTGCAAGATACGCGTTTCTTAACTCTCTTATCTGTTTGACTAATGCTAGTTTTGCAGGTATCGGCGTTACAAGAATGATTAAGGATCGCAGAACGTTCTGAATCATTCTCCGTCCCTATCGCTACTTTGACTTTTGTTTTCGAAACTTGCGTTTCTCCAAACTTAGTCAAAGTGGGGGCTTTTGTAGACACCCATTTGTGTCTCCCCAAAACCAAACCCAGTGATGAGTACCTTTCACGTCGAATCGTAATCGAATGAAGTGAAAGTGTGGAAAGTCTAGTGTTGCGGAAAGTTTTAATTTCTTTTCTCTTCTCTCTGTTTTTGAAAACTTATTTTGAGAAAATAGCCAATCCAGTTTGGTTGGACCATGATATGGGTCCAATAATAGTGTAGTTGGATGGGGCTTGACAAAAGCTTTCCAACGATATATTATAAGCCCAATTCCGATGAATATGAGGAAGTTATGGCCAATTTACTAAACTGGGCCCGGTTTGAGCCTTATATACGGCCCAATGATCTTGGGGAGGGCCTAATATGATTTATCATTCCTAATGCAGTTAAGAATGGTTTTAGTCTTCAAGAATCTTCTAGAAAGTTCTTTTCATTCCTAATTCAATTAGCATTGATAAATTGACTTTTGACTTTTCAGAGTTTTGATTAAAATCAAATAGCATTTTCGAGGGAATTATATGATTTTATCCTCCAGTACGGTAAACTTATCTGATTTTCGAAAACGCGTTGGATATAAGCTTAGCGCCTAACCCCAGGCCTTGGCGCCTAGAACCAGGCCTTGGCGCCTGGAACCAGGCCTGGCGCCTAGTGCTAGCCATTGGCGTCTTGCGCTAGTGTTGGTGTCTGGCGCCAGTTAGCCAAGGGTGGCGCCAGCTCTGTTTTCTGTGCGTCAGACTCTGTTTTGTTTATTTTATCTTTTTGGCTAATTTTCTCTATAAATATCGTATTAAAAACTCCGTTTTCATTCACCAATTCACTCAATTCTCCTCATTCTTTAATTCATTCATCTCTTTCATTCATCTTTTTCTTTTTTTCTAAACTTTGTTTTCATATACAAAATTCCGCATTCGCAAGACTTAGAAACACCTAGCCATATTCGAAGTTGCCTTCGCCCTAGACGTGAAAGGTTTAATTTCTGAGGGTTTCGTCCCAAATCTCTATTTCAATTATTTAATTTAATTTTTTTGTTTATTATTTTCCTTGAAGTTACTAACTGTGTATTTTGTTATTAGAAAGAGATACGAGGCATAAAATTAAGTACTTTAATGGTTTTTATTGATTAATTGATTTATGATGTAGAAATCATGTTTAAATTGTTATCATGATATTCCTAGTATCATGTCTAAGGTAATTTTAATATTAAATATGATTGTTACGATGCTTCCTATGTTCTTCCTAATATTTATTCATGTTAGTATCATGTTAGGGTTAAAGCTTTGATTTTTATTGTTTAGTGACATGCTAGGGTTTGTTATTAATCTTGTTAGTATCATGCCTAGGATATTGCTATTTTTATTATGCTTTAATATTAACATGAACATGATTATGATTATAATTGTAATAATTTATGATGATTATGAATATAATTCTTATTCTGATAATGATTATTTTATTTATGATTATTATTGTTGCTTGATATATATTATATTTTATATTGCTTGATCGCCTTTTATGCATGTTAAAGGGAATTTGCACTTGTAATCATGCTTAATAAGATAATTAATAATCTTGTTTAGGATTAATTTGGTTATAAATTCAAGTGATCGCCAATAATAGATTTATTTGTGCCTTAATATTCAACCAACATAGATTAAACAGGTTTAGGGTTAATCCTAGTGATTGCATGTTAGTCAGAAAGCGCACATGAATACGATCTGAATAAAGTAGAGGCCTATTATTAGGGCAGGTTCAATCTCTTTTAGGTTGGATTTGTACCTTTTTCCCCGATCCCTTATTTGGTTCTAGACCGTATGGAGTTGACGATCTCTTGGATCGTTAAGGGGTGTAACCTTCATCCTATGAACGGTTTACAAGTTCCTAGAAAAACTTGTTGGCCACTCTTTTGCTCTATCTTCTTCCCTTTTGGACGCCACCGTACTTTAGTGTATGATCACAGTGGGGTTCAAGCTAGTGGGATTAAGGCTTGAAATAATTCCCTACAGTGCACTCCCTTACTTGTTTAGTAAGACTTGCATTCATTTGTGCTTGTACATTTGGAAAAGTCCTTTCATGAACATTTGTTTGCATTTCTTGTATTTTGGTTTCTTTTTCATGCTTTTCCTTGTTTGTATAATTACGAGAGTTATAGGTTAATCTCTTAGGAAACCTTTACGAAAGCATCACTCGTCCTCTAGGGCGATCTAGGGAATTAAATGGCTTCTCTTAAGTTGCTAAATTTGACCATGATTCCTACGAAAGTTAGCCTGTGTATATTCTTATCTCCTCTCTTCTTTTTGTTTGTTTGAATAAGCTCATCATTTCTCCCTTGGTTTTGTTTTGCTCAAGGAAGAGCAAAAGGTAAGCTTGGGGGAATTGATGGGTGTTATAAATGGCACCCATTTAATGAGCATTTAGGTTGTTTTCTTCCTCTTTGCAAGCTTTCATGTTTAATAAATGCCTAGCTAGTTTTATGCATTTTGTCTTGGTTTTACCTTTCCTCTCTTATTTTGTAGATTTTATGCATTTTGTTGGTTTTTCTTCTCTTTTCTCTTTTATTTGCTCTATTTTTGTGGTTGTAGGTATTGTACGAGGTCCGGGTCTTGATATTGGTGATTTACTAATGTGGAAGATGCTTTTGGAGCAAGCTCATGGCAATTGGAAAGCTCAAGATGAAAGGAAGTGGATTCTCTAAGTTTTAGCTCTTGCGCTCTTAAGTCGTGCTCTCATGAATATGGGGTGTTAAACCCACTGTCAAGTGCTTTTTGGGACTACCACTCTTAGTGTTCATCATCATCATATTGCGCGTTCATTCGAAAACCTTAGCAAGCGCACGAAACCGCGAGAAGAACCGAAGGCACCCAGAGGACCACGGACGCGCGGCAACCCCATGCGAGCGCACGGAACAGTGGTGCGGGCAAGCGAAACAGTGGCGCGGCTGCGCCCTTAGGGTCCCTGTTTCGCTCGTCTTCGTTTCGAGCCTCCTATAAATACCTATTTGTAACCCGATTTTTGGAAGGAGATTTAGATTGAATTTAAATCATAATTTTAGCTTAGTTAAGAGCTTCTCTCTCTAGTTTTAGGGTTAGTTTGGAGTAGATTTTAGAGAGAGAAAGTGACAAATTTCAATGGTGATTGAGAGATTGAAGATTCAATGGTGACAATTGTGTTGAAGATCTTCTTTATTATCAATAAGCATTTCTAACTCTATCACATTTTATTGCTTTGTTTAATATTCTTGTTAGTTTGAATTGATTTTGATGTTTGATGCTTAATTAGTGTAGTTGTTCTTCATATATTGGTTATTCTTGATTTCTTTAGTTGTTAGTTGGTTAGATGATGATGTTAGAGTAGTTGTTTGATAGGGATTGGGTGAAACTTGTAAGATTGATTGATTGGGCTTAATTTGGGGATTATGTTGATTAATTTTTTAGGGTTAAATTGATTAATGGAAATTTGCATGCGTATAATTCGATTAGGCCTGGAGAATTCTGCTAGATTGCATTGTGACTCTACATTGATACGGGCCATTGATTTTTAGCTTACTGTAGGGAATATTTCAAGCATTACCCCAAACTTGAACCCCATTGTGACCATACAGTAAAGTTCGGTGGCGTCCAAATGGAAGGAAGATAGGGCAAAAGAGTCGCCAACAAGTTTTAGGAACTTGTAAACCGTTCACGAGGTGAAGATTACACCCCTTAAAGATTCAGGAGATCATTAACTCCAATAGGTATGGAACCATGACTGGCAGTTCGGGGATGAAGGCACAATTCCAACCTAAAAGAGATTGAACCTGCCCTAATAATAGGCCTTTACTTTGTTCTGATCGTATTCATGTGCGGTTTCTGACTAACATGCAATCATTAGATTAACCCTAAACTTGTTTAATCTATGTAGGTTGAATATTAATGCACAAATAAACTATTATTGGCGATCACTTGAATTATAATCATATTAACCGTAAACAAGATTATTAAATATCTTATTAAGCGTGATTACAAGTACAAATTCCCTTTAAACATGCATAAAAGGCTTGATCAAGCAATAACAATACATATCAAGCAACATAATCATCAGCATAATAATAATAATTATAATCATAATAATAATAATTATAAAAATAATCATAATCATGTTAAAGCATAATAATAGCAAGATTCTAGGCATGATACTAACAAGATTAATAACAAACCCTATCATGTCACTAAACAATAACAATCAAAGCTTTAACCCTAACATGATACTAACATAAATATTAAGAAAAATAATAAGAAGCATCGCAGGAATCATAATTATGATATTTGATATTAGAAACTAGAAAGATCAACACGCCCTAACATAACACTAGAAATCATAATAACAACCTAAACATGATTTCTATATCATAATATCAATAAATCAATTAAAGCACTTACTTGAATTCCTCGTATCTCTTTCTAATAACAAAATACACACGTTAGTAACTTAAAGGAAAATAATTATCTAACAATTAAATTAAATAATTGAAACAGAGATTTGGGACCAAACCCTTAGAAATATCAAACCTTTCACGTCTAGGGGGAAATCAACTTTAAACTATGTTAGGTGTGTCTAGTGCTAATGTATGAGGAATTGTGTTTGTAAAAGGGTTGGTTTAGAAAGAGAGAGAGAATCAAGAAATTCTTGATGAAAGTTGATGAGAAGAATTGATGGAAATTGATAGAAACTGATGATTGAAAACAAAGGTTTTAGGAGGCTATTTATAGAAAAAATCAGCCGGATATGATAAAAAAATGAATCAGAGTTATGAAAAGAATAAAACACGATTATAGCATAAAAAACGCGCGTGGCGCCAAACGCTGGACCCTAGCTCCAGACGCCACGAGTGGCGCCAGACGCTAGACTCTGGCGCCAGGCGCTGGAAAACAGTTTTTGCGGATTTTGTTTTTATCATATCTTTTGATCCAGAAGTCCAAATAAGTCATTTAATAGGTCGTTGGAAAGCTCTTGAAGTGTACTTTCCATCCCTATTAAAATCAGTGTAATATCTTTTGTAGATATAAAATATATGGCAGAAATAGTTGAAGGGTGTAAGTTTTGGATAGAGTTTCATATCTCATTCATATATTTTTCATTATATCTCGGATTTAATATTATAATATATCATTGGAAAGATAATTTAAATATCTATCCAAACATATAATATTTGGATAAAGTTATGGGGCACGAAAAAAAAATCTGAATATATTCCACTTCGTACAAAACAAGGATTCGAAAATGGAGTAATTTTATTCAATTTCAAACTCTTTGAAACATATTTATCAATCCTAACTCCATTAGGATTTAAAAGAACCTTCTAGAGTATTCTAGACAACTATAATCAATCCTAATTGTTTTAGGAATGATAATTAATAATAGGCCCTCCTCTAGATCATTGGGTTGTAGGTAAAATCCAAACTGGGCCCATTTTAGTATTTTGGCCATAACATCCTCATTATTCATCGAGATTGGGCTTATAATATATCGTTGGAAAAGTCTTTTTAAGCCATATCCAACTACACTATTATTGGACCCCTGTCATGGACCAAGCTAAACTGGAATTCACGTTTTTCATAAATAAGATAAGAAAAGAAATATTTTCAAAAATAGAAAGAAGAGATATTTTAATAAAAACACCCTCATCACTAGACTTTTCACACTTTTGCTTTGTACGATAATCAAATGACATGAAAGGTATTCATCACTGGGTTTGGTTTTGGGGGGACACATTTTGCTGTCTACAGAAGCCCTCACTTTGCTTGAGTTTGGAGAAATGCAAGTTTCAAAAACAAAAGTCAAAGTATCGATAGGGACAAAGAATGATTCAGAACGTTCTGCGATCCTAAATCATTCTTGTAACGCCGATACCTGCAAAACTATCATTAGTTAAACATAAAAAGATTTAAGAAACGCGTATCTTGCACCGTTGAGCACACGTCTCTAAGGGTAACCGATTTGTTGCTGTATACTTTGTTGTTGTTGATAACCCTCCACAAGCTAGGGAACGTCGTCGATCAATGTTGTTTGTTTTGACGATCTTCTACAAGCTAGAGAATACAGCCAGAAGATGGCTACGCCTGTAACTACCTCCAATTTCTTCTTGTGATAGACTTCTACAAGCTAGAGAACCCCATCGAAGATTGCTTTGCCTAAAACGACCTTCTAGCGCTCTATGACCATCTTCCGCAAGCTAGGGAACACGATCGAAGATAACTTTGCCTGAAATCACCTCCAATTGTTTGTGACAACTCTCCACAACCTAGGGAACGCCGTCGATCAATGTTGCTACATCTCAAGCCTTTTTCTTGAATCATATTGACAACCTTCCCAATCATAGAAAAAGTCGTTGAAGACTGCCTCATCATGAACCGCCCTTCTCAAATCTTGGTCACAACCTCCACAATCTTAGCAAATTCCGTCGAAGACCGCCTATCTCGTGTTGTCTTCTCAAATCTTGGGTGAGAACCTCCACAATCTTAGCGAATGCCGTTGAAGACCGCCCATCTCGTGCTATCTTCTAAAATTTTGGGTGACAACCTCCACAATCTTAGCGAATGTTGTCGAAGACTGCCCATCTCGTGCTATTTTCTCAAATCTTTGCTAACAACTTCAACAATCTTAGCGAATGCTATCGAAAATAACTTTACTTGAAGTCATACTCGATTATTGCTATAATATTCCGAAGAAAATCACCGAAGACCAACGCTTGTCGATCGTTAAAGCTCGCTTGAACTTGCTTTAGCCAATGCGTCAGCGCTTCTGCTGCTTGTAAACTAGTATGTCGGTGCTTTGAAGTGTGAACCTATATGTCGATGCTTCTGAACCAGTATGTCGATGTCTTTTGCGATGAGCCAATGTTTAGACGCTTTAAGCTAAGTGAGACGATCTTTCGTCAGGTCGATCACTTATTTACGATTGTTATCAAGTCGACTACTCAATCATGTCAAATTGCTTATAGGGGCAAACTGGCATACCAAGGAGCAAAAAATTGTTGTATGAGGTCAAAATAACCGTTATGAGAGGCTTTGAGCTCTGTCGCTGCTGAAATATCTCTGGCGCCGCGATTTTGCAACGTTGCCAGACGCTGGGATCTAGCGCCAGGCGCTGAAATCTATTGCCCGACGCCAGATGTTGTTGTCTGGCGCTGGAGTCGTGTCTTCCATATTCTACTCTTGTTGCCGCTGTTGCTCGGTTTCGCTCCGAACTTTGAACTTGGTCGTTTCCTTTCAACAAAATCCTCTCAAATCTTTTGTAAATTAAATCTCTTCATCTCTAATTTACCGATTCATGTAACTCCTCTTATCTTGGAGGAATTTCCTGTGTCATATTCGCGGTTTTTCGAAAAATATCCGGGAATGTCCCTGCTTGCTAGGATGTACTTGCATTAATATCTTTTACTATAGGACTTTGCTTTTCTTTCTTTAGGGTTGACCTAAGACTTAGTGTTGCTTGACTCATTGACTTGTCGTGACTAGGTATGAACTTGACTCACTCTGATTGACTGACTCAAGGTTGACTCGACTTAAAGTGTTTGACACATGTGTTAGACTCAAATCAAGGTGGTATCATGACATGACTTAACGTGTACATGACTCTTGAGTGCATAATAGTGTAATCGTGCGACTCGAAAATGCAAAAAAGCAAAAATTTTCCGTCATTTTTGTGGAGGGTACCGACTTTCTCCCGAAAAAGAAACACGTGAAAAAAGAATCGAAGTTTTTGAAGGTGCATGTTTAATGAGCTTAGTTCGTTAAATTTTTGCGTTTGATACTATCTCTCCAGGTGCAAGGATTAATTCATCTTAGGCTATCTCAATTGTTGACTCAATGATGAAATTATTTGGGTAACTTAGGCACGGAGGCTAAGCACTTCATACTTTGTAATTCAATGACAATTATGATTGATGAGTGATGTGGATATGACAAGGCATGCTTCAACGTTGTGTTAAGATTCCATGACAAAGGGTTCCTAAGGTAAGGTATATTTGGTCATGTATCTGTGATGTGTGTGATAGTGACAATAAGCTAGGCTGCAAGGGCTAAGTGTGTGGGAAGATATTATTTCATGAAGAGTCAAATGATGGTGACTCTTAGGCTAGGTAAGCTAATGATATAGGGATCAAGCACAGGGGATCCCTTGATATGATCATGGTGTGAGTGTGTGAATGTGAATATGAATGCATGTTTATTACGACCGCACCCCTTTGTGAGGTTGCTTACGTAACCGTTAGGAATCAGGCCGAACGAAGCTCTAGCCGCACCTCGTACGAGTATGTGTATACCTCAAAAAGGTCTTTTTAGGGGTTGTAACGTTGTTGGGCTAAAGATTATAGAAGAAGGGGATAAAAGGCTCAAGACCCTCGATAAGCCCCCCGAGGTGTGCAACCTTACTTTTGAATCTTTGTATTTTTATGCTTGAGACTTTCTACTCTTTTTTAGCTTTTTCTTTTTCTTTGGCATTTATCTTATTTTTATAAGTGTGGGCAATCCCGATCATGATGTCTATCACTCACTCGGTATTCATGATTCTCTGGCACGGTACCGAGCACTCGATAAGTGACGTAATCTGAGACGTGTTCATATCAAAGACACTAGAACATTTGCCCTCTTGTACACTTTTATTATTTTTTTGCTATTTTATTTATTTTTTTGAAATCACTCAAGCTTTGGAAAATGCATAAGATACACACCATCCCATCCCAACATTGGGTATATATGGGTTGAAAAAATAAAGGTCTATCGTTAGACGAGGCTCAAAGTTGTGTATCAAGAAAGGATTGTATATTTGAAAGGGTGAAAGGTGATATGATGTGGCTACAAGGGGTGCCTCAAATCATTGACATGGATTTTTATTTATTTATTTTTTAATGCAAATAATGCAATGATCATATGTAAGGAAATACATGCTCATTTTATTAAAAGAAAAAAGAAAGAATCTACAAAATTAATCTAAGGGAAAAGAAATGTGCCTATGCTAGTCATATTGGGAAAAAGGTAAATAAAAAAGAAATCCCCAACACTTTCCTTTTGCTTGTCCTCAAGCAAGGAATACTAAAACAAAAAGACAACACACACACAAAAAGCATAATATGACAAGGGTTAAGAAAATCAATCAAGCTTCACGATGGGAAATGCTCCAAATGGACTCTAACATAGGGACATGAATCAAAGAATGCTTACTTTTCTCAACTCAAAGAGGGGGAACACGTTCTAAGATGCTCATGGTTGAAGGAGACAAACCTAAGCTAAGCGTAGAGAACTAATGATTTCATCCTCTGCCCTAGCCCCAACCAAGACGTTCCGCGTTCTCTCCACTAGCTTTAAAGCATCCCCAAGTTAGCTCCTCATGATTCCTCGAGGGAACCGAAAAAAGAAATTTTATGCGGAGTCATAAGGTTATCCCGACATCTTAACTATGCACACTCTCTCCATAGGGTTGAAATCTATCTCCCTCCACCGTTCTTTGACCGCACTCCTCCAAGTCCAAGGGTCTTAACTCGGGTTGTAATGTCATGGCTAAGGGTTAAGGTTGGGAATTACTTTGAAAATTTTGGTGGCAAATCCTAAGTGATGCAAAAGAGTGGCCATCTCTCAAGAACAACCTAAGAATTGAACCTAAATTCAAATTGCAACCTTCAATTCCAAATTTCACAACAATACTTCATTTCTCTCGTCATTTTCTCTTTCTTTTCTTTTTTTTCAACTCTTCTTTTTTTTCATATTCTTTTTCCCCCTTTTTTTCTTTTTTTTTTAATTATTTTTTTTCTTTGGTCTTCATACGTTGCATCCTTCCTCACAAACTTTTTGCAAATATTTTCTTTCATGAACAACTTTCAAAATCTCACTTGAACCAATATTCACAACTTGATTCCTAAGCTCGTTGACTTCTTCTTGAGTTGCCATTATCTTTCATGAACAACTTTCAAAATCTCTCCTCGACCAAGTACTGTGGAAAGGGAAATTAGGGATATCGACTGTTAATTATTTGACTCAAACTCTATTCAACATGCAATGGATGGAAGAAGGTAGAAAGAATGAAAGTTGTGATATAGAGAAAGATGATGTATATGGAAAGGTGATGTAAATGGAGAGATATGAAAACAATTAGAAATAGAATGCACCCCAACTCAAATGACGGAAAAAACCGACTCATGCATGAACCTAAGACATGGTCATGGTGGCATATACAAAGTGTGTGCTAAACTAGTGAGTGTAGGTGACATGTTAAGACTCGTGTCATGACCATGAGGCTAGACTATGTGACTAGACTCAAGCAAAGACCAAGTTAAAACTTCATGTATATGCTTTAAAATGGACAGACTATGTGACAAGGCAATAATCGTGTCGTTTAGCGACTACACCTAAATCAAATGAATTTATAACGCTCTACTGACCTAATACGTGTATAGGGTAAATAGAGTTGTCGAACCACAGGGAGAAATGCTTAAGCACTGCATTCATTACCTAGGGTCTAAGCTATCTCGGAACAAGAAGTGTGAATAACTAAAAGGTTAAACTAAGAACAAAATGGAATAAAATTAATATAGCTAGGCACCAAGGGAAATGTGTAGGTGAAGTTGACGCTTGATCATGCAATAACAAAGTAGCATATCAATGGTAAACTAAACATGCATGAATACCGAAGTAAAGGGGTCAAATCTAACTGCCTTCCGGGGTTAATTGGCTTCTCCTAACATAGCCTCTATGTTTCCACATTAGAACCATATATTAGAAGGTGCAAACAAAGAATTATCGATAGTAATGAATCTCAACTAAGTCAACTTCCGTTACTTGTTAGCAAAGACTCATCTTTGATCAACTAACAATGTGCACTTGCAAGAAGACCAAAGAATATCAAGCATGCAAAGACTTTAACCACCATTAACATAACCCCAACATTATAAGCATGAACAATTAGCAACTACACCGTACCCACACCCTTGGCTAGGTGACTACTCACAAATCATATTGAAAACAATATCAATCATCAAATCAATAAGCATCAACATGATTAATAAGCAAAGAAGAAAAATCAAAGCAAATAAGCAAAATCAAAAACAAAGGTAAAGAGAAAGAGTAAGAGATTGCTCATTAATTGAAGATGAAGGTCTATAAAGGATTGAACAAACTTCTTCTTCAAAATCCAAGTTCATCAATGAAGAAAACCACACTTTCTCTCTCTACCAATGAAGACTAATAGTGTTTCTCTCTCTAGATTAAGCTAAAATGTAGAAAAATTAAAACTAAGTTAATCTAATCTCTCAAAACGTTCTAAGATGGGACTTATATAGTCCGTACAGAGCCAGCTGATAAAAGGAGAGGTACGTCTGAACAATGGAAAGGTTCGGCCGGACTACAAGGTAGGTTCGGCCGGACTACAGGGTAGGTTCGGCTGAACCATGGGTAGGTTCGGTCGAACCTCCCTGATCCTGGTCTGGTCGAACTCCTGTGGTTTTGCCACTCCTGCAAAACTGCCAAATTTCATCTCATCCCTGCCTCGACGTTCGGCCGAACCACTGAGCAGGTTCGGCCACACCTTGGTTCGGCCACACCTTCAGGAGGTTCGGCCGAACCTCTTCTGAATCATACTTCCTCCAGCTTCCCTTGAGCTTAGCTTCCTCCTCTTGAAAATCCCGATGATTCCTACAAAGCATAAGCATGAAAATCACAATAAGAACAAAGAGAGAAGACTAAGAAAAGGGAAGATAAAGGAGAAAGAAAAGAGGAAGCAAAACTAAGCAAAAATGCTAAGAAAAAGGGCCAAACAAGTGCAAATGAGGGGAGAATCCTTAGAGAAAAAGCATAAAAGAGTGGCATAAATGGCACTCAACAAAATCCCCCACACTTGCCTTTTGCTTGTCCTCAAGCAAGGAATACTAAAACAAAAAGACAACACACACACAAAAAGCATAATATGACAAGGGTTAAGAAAATCAATCAAGCTTCACGATGGGAAATGCTCCAAATGGACTCTAACATAGGGACATGAATCAAAGAATGCTTACTTTTCTCAACTCAAAGAGGGGGAACACGTTCTAAGATGCTCATGGTTGAAGGAGACAAACCTAAGCTAAGCGTAGAGAACTAATGATTTCATCCTCTGCCCTAGCCCCAACCAAGACGTTCCGCGTTCTCTCCACTAGCTTTAAAGCATCCCCAAGTTAGCTCCTCATGATTCCTCGAGGGAACCGGAAAAAGAAATTTTATGCGGAGTCATAAGGTTATCCCGACATCTTAACTATGCACACTCTCTCCATAGGGTTGAAATCTATCTCCCTCCACCGTTCTTTGACCGCACTCCTCCAAGTCCAAGGGTCTTAACTCGGGTTGTAATGTCATGGCTAAGGGTTAAGGTTGGGAATTAATTTGAAAATTTTGGTGGCAAATCCTAAGTGATGCAAAAGAGTGGCCATCTCTCAAGAACAACCTAAGAATTGAACCTAAATTCAAATTGCAACCTTCAATACCAAATTTCACAACAATACTTCATTTCTCTCGTCATTTTCTCTTTCTTTTCTTTTTTTTCAACTCGTCTTTTTTTTTAATATTCTTTTTCCCCCTTTTTTTCTTTTTTTTTAATTATTTTTTTTCTTTGGTCTTCATACGTTGCATCCTTCCTCACAAACTTTTTGCAAATATTTTCTTTCATGAACAACTTTCAAAATCTCACTTGAACCAATATTCACAACTTGATTCCTAAGCTCGTTGACTTCTTCTTGAGTTACCATTATCTTTCATGAACAACTTTCAAAATCTCTCCTCGACCAAGTACTGTGGAAAGGGAAATTAGGGATATCGACTGTTAATTATTTGACTCAAACTCTATTCAACATGCAATGGATGGAAGAAGGTAGAAAGAATGAAAGTTGTGATATAGAGAAAGATGATGTATATGGAAAGGTGATGTAAATGGAGAGATATGAAACCAATTAGAAATAGAATGCACCCCAACTCAAATGACGGAAAAAACCGACTCATGCATGAACCTAAGACATGGTCATGGTGGCATATACAAAGTGTGTGCTAAACTAGTGAGTGTAGGTGACATGTTAAGACTCGTGTCATGACCATGAGGCTAGACTATGTGACTAGACTCAAGCAAAGACCAAGTTAAAACTTCATGTATATGCTTTAAAATGGACAGACTATGTGACAAGGCAATAATCGTGTCGTTTAGCGACTACACCTAAATCAAATGAATTTATAACGCTCTACTGACCTAATACGTGTATAGGGTAAATAGAGTTGTCGAACCACAGGGAGAAATGCTTAAGCACTGCATTCATTACCTAGGGTCTAAGCTATCTCGGAACAAGAAGTGTGAATAACTAAAAGGTTAAACTAAGAACAAAATGGAATAAAATTAATATAGCTAGGCACCAAGGGAAATGTGTAGGTGAAGTTGACGCTTGATCATGCAATAACAAAGTAGCATATCAATGGTAAACTAAACATGCATGAATACCGAAGTAAAGGGGTCAAATCTAACTGCCTTCCGGGGTTAATTGGCTTCTCCTAAAATAGCCTCTATGTTTCCACATTAGAACCATATATTAGAAGGTGCAAACAAAGAATTATCGATAGTAATGAATCTCAACTAAGTCAACTTCCGTTACTTGTTAGCAAAGACTCATCTTTGATCAACTAACAATGTACACTTGCAAGAAGACCAAAGAATATCAAGCATGCAAAGACTTTAACCACCATTAACATAACCCCAACATTATAAGCATGAACAATTAGCAACTACACCGTACCCACACCCTTGGCTAGGTGACTACTCACAAATCATATTGAAAACAATATCAATCATCAAATCAATAAGCATCAACATGATTAATAAGCAAAGAAGAAAAATCAAAGCAAATAAGCAAAATCAAAAACAAAGGTAAAGAGAAAGAGTAAGAGATTGCTCATTAATTGAAGATGAAGGTCTATAAAGGATTGAACAAACTTCTTCTTCAAAATCCAAGTTCATCAATGAAGAAAACCACACTTTCTCTCTCTACCAATGAAGACTAATAGTGTTTCTCTCTCTAGATTAAGCTAAAATGTAGAAAAATTAAAACTAAGTTAATCTAATCTCTCAAAACGTTCTAAGATGGGACTTATATAGTCTGTACAGAGCCAGCTGATAAAAGGAGAGGTACGTCTGAACAATGGAAAGGTTCGGCCGGACTACAAGGTAGGTTCGGCCGGACTACAGGGTAGGTTCGGCTGAACCATGGGTAGGTTCGGTCGAACCTCCCTGATCCTGGTCTGGTCGAACTCCTGTGGTTTTGCCACTCCTGCAAAACTGCCAAATTTCATCTCATCCCTGCCTCGACGTTCGGCCGAACCACTGAGCAGGTTCGGCCACACCTTGGTTCGGCCACACCTTCAGGAGGTTCGACCGAACCTCTTCTGAATCATACTTCCTCCAGCTTCCCTTGAGCTTAGCTTCCTCCTCTTGAAAATCCCGATGATTCCTACAAAGCATAAGCATGAAAATCACAATAAGAACAAAGAGAGAAGACTAAGAAAAGGGAAGATAAAGGAGAAAGAAAAGAGGAAGCAAAACTAAGCAAAAATGCTAAGAAAAAGGGCCAAACAAGTGCAAATGAGGGGAGAATCCTTAGAGAAAAAGCATAAAAGAGTGGCATAAATGGCACTCAACAAAATCCCCCACACTTGCCTTTTGCTTGTCCTCAAGCAAGGAATACTAAAACAAAAAGACAACACACACACAAAAAGCATAATATGACAAGGGTTAAGAAAATCAATCAAGCTTCACGATGGGAAATGCTCCAAATGGACTCTAACATAGGGACATGAATCAAAGAATGCTTACTTTTCTCAACTCAAAGAGGGGGAACACGTTCTAAGATGCTCATGGTTGAAGGAGACAAACCTAAGCTAAGCGTAGAGAACTAATGATTTCATCCTCTGCCCTAGCCCCAACCAAGACGTTCCGCGTTCTCTCCACTAGCTTTAAAGCATCCCCAAGTTAGCTCCTCATGATTCCTCGAGGGAACCGAAAAAAGAAATTTTATGCGGAGTCATAAGGTTATCCCGACATCTTAACTATGCACACTCTCTCCATAGGGTTGAAATCTATCTCCCTCCACCGTTCTTTGACCGCACTCCTCCAAGTCCAAGGGTCTTAACTCGGGTTGTAATGTCATGGCTAAGGGTTAAGGTTGGGAATTAATTTGAAAATTTTGGTGGCAAATCCTAAGTGATGCAAAAGAGTGGCCATCTCTCAAGAACAACCTAAGAATTGAACCTAAATTCAAATTGCAACCTTCAATACCAAATTTCACAACAATACTTCATTTCTCTCGTCATTTTCTCTTTCTTTTCTTTTTTTTCAACTCGTCTTTTTTTTAATATTCTTTTTCCCCCTTTTTTTCTTTTTTTTTTAATTATTTTTTTTCTTTGGTCTTCATACGTTGCATCCTTCCTCACAAACTTTTTGCAAATATTTTCTTTCATGAACAACTTTCAAAATCTCACTTGAACCAATATTCACAACTTGATTCCTAAGCTCGTTGACTTCTTCTTGAGTTACCATTATCTTTCATGAACAACTTTCAAAATCTCTCCTCGACCAAGTACTGTGGAAAGGGAAATTAGGGATATCGACTGTTAATTATTTGACTCAAACTCTATTCAACATGCAATGGATGGAAGAAGGTAGAAAGAATGAAAGTTGTGATATAGAGAAAGATGATGTATATGGAAAGGTGATGTAAATGGAGAGATATGAAACCAATTAGAAATAGAATGCACCCCAACTCAAATGACGGAAAAAACCGACTCATGCATGAACCTAAGACATGGTCATGGTGGCATATACAAAGTGTGTGCTAAACTAGTGAGTGTAGGTGACATGTTAAGACTCGTGTCATGACCATGAGGCTAGACTATGTGACTAGACTCAAGCAAAGACCAAGTTAAAACTTCATGTATATGCTTTAAAATGGACAGACTATGTGACAAGGCAATAATCGTGTCGTTGAGCGACTACACCTAAATCAAATGAATTTATAACGCTCTACTGACCTAATACGTGTATAGGGTAAATAGAGTCGTCGAACCACAGGGAGAAATGCTTAAGCACTGCATTAATTACCTAGGGTCTAAGCTATCTCGGAACAAGAAGTGTGAATAACTAAAAGGTTAAACTAAGAACAAAATGGAATAAAATTAATATATCTAGGCACCAAGGGAAATGTGTAGGTGAAGTTGACGCTTGATCATGCAATAACAAAGTAGCATATCAATGGTAAACTAAACATGCATGAATTCCGAAGTAAAGGGGTCAAATCTAACTGCCTTCCGGGGTTAATTGGCTTCTCCTAAAATAGCCTCTATGTTTCCACATTAGAACCATATATTAGAAGGTGCAAACAAAGAATTATCGATAGTAATGAATCTCAACTAAGTCAACTTCCGTTACTTGTTAGCAAAGACTCATCTTTGATCAACTAACAATGTACACTTGCAAGAAGACCAAAGAATATCAAGCATGCAAAGACTTTAACCACCATTAACATAACCCCAACATTATAAGCATGAACAATTAGCAACTACACCATACCCACACCCTTGGCTAGGTGACTACTCACAAATCATATTGAAAACAATATCAATCATCAAATCAATAAGAATCAACATGATTAATAAGCAAAGAAGAAAAATCATAGCAAATAAGCAAAATCAAAAACAAAGGTAAAGAGAAAGAGTAAGAGATTGCTCATTAATTGAAGATGAAGGTCTACAAAGGATTGAACAAACTTCTTCTTCAAAATCCAAGTTCATCAATGAAGAAAACCACACTTTCTCTCTCTACCAGTGAAGACTAATAGTGTTTCTCTCTCTAGATTAAGCTAAAATGTAGAAAAATTAAAGCTAAGTTAATCTAATCTCTCAAAACGTTCTAAGATGGGACTTATATAGTCCGTACAGAGCCAGCTGATAAAAGGAGAGGTCCGTCCGAACAATAGGAAGGTTCGGCCGGACTACAGGGTAGGTTCGGCCGGACTACAGGGTAGGTTCGGCTGAACCATGGGTAGGTTCGGTCGAACCTCCCTGATCCTGGTCTGGTCGAACTCCTGTGGTTTTGCCACTCCTGCGAAACTGCCAAATTTCATCTCATCCCTGCCTCGACGTTCGGCCGAACCACTGAGCAGGTTCGGCCACACCTTGGTTCGGCCACACCTTCAGGAGGTTCGGCCGAACCTCTTCTGAATCATACTTCCTCCAGCTTCCCTTGAGCTTAGCTTCCTCCTCTTGAAAATCCCGATGATTCCTACAAAGCATAAGCATGAAAATCACAATAAGAACAAAGAGAGAAGACTAAGAAAAGGGAAGATAAAGGAGAAAGAAAAGAGGAAGCAAAACTAAGCAAAAATGCTAAGAAAAAGGGCCAAACAAGTGCAAATGAGGGGAGAATCCTTAGAGAAAAAGCATAAAAGAGTGGCATAAATGGCACTCAACAAAATCCCCCACACTTGCCTTTTGCTTGTCCTCAAGCAAGGAATACTAAAACAAAAAGACAACACACACACAAAAAGCATAATATGACAAGGGTTAAGAAAATCAATCAAGCTTCACGATGGGAAATGCTCCAAATGGACTCTAACATAGGGACATGAATCAAAGAATGCTTACTTTTCTCAACTCAAAGAGGGGGAACATATTCTAAGATGCTCATGGTTGAAGGAGACAAACCTAAGCTAAGCGTAGAGAACTAATGATTTCATCCTCTGCCCTAGCCCCAACCAAGACGTTCCGCGTTCTCTCCACTAGCTTTAAAGCATCCCCAAGTTAGCTCCTCATGATTCCTCGAGGGAACCGGAAAAAGAAATTTTATGCGGAGTCATAAGGTTATCCCGACATCTTAACTATGCACACTCTCTCCATAGGGTTGAAATCTATCTCCCTCCACCGTTCTTTGACCGCACTCCTCCAAGTCCAAGGGTCTTAACTCGGGTTGTAATGTCATGGCTAAGGGTTAAGGTTGGGAATTAATTTGAAAATTTTGGTGGCAAATCCTAAGTGATGCAAAAGAGTGGCCATCTCTCAAGAACAACCTAAGAATTGAACCTAAATTCAAATTGCAACCTTCAATACCAAATTTCACAACAATACTTCATTTCTCTCGTCATTTTCTCTTTCTTTTCTTTTTTTTCAACTCTTCTTTTTTTTTTCATATTTTTTTCCCCCTTTTTTCTTTTTTTTTTTAATTATTTTTTTTCTTTTGGTCTTCATACATTGCATCCTTCCTCTCAAACTTTTTGCAAATATTTTCTTTCATGAACAACTTTCAAAATCTCACTTGAACCAATATTCACAACTTTCTTGCCCTAAAACCAACACTCTCAAATTCGAACCTCAAAAGCCAATGCTTCACTAACTACAAGGGTTGGTAGAACATAGGCCGATAAGTTTGTAATATGGCTAGATCAAGAAAGGGGAATGAGGCCCAAATTGGTTAGCAAGTGGGTAGATGTAAAAATGAAAACCAAATTTGTAACAAAACACAAAGAAAACAAAGAAAAATGAGAAGAAATGCCCTCTTCCTCCTTTAAAGTTGTTTGGTCACGATCTCGGGAGCTAAATACCAACACAAAGACTAAGACATGCATAGTTAAGGATCCAAAGCGCCGCTCACAAGAATGATGAAGGCTAGAACAAATGACGCTCACACGGGATAAAAATAAGCAAATACCAACCAAGGGAATCGTATTCACTACGGAGAGCAACGCCATCTTACCACTTTCCCGTGAACTAGGGGGTTCAAACGTCATCAAAAGTTCTAAACCGGGCTACCTTAGCTTATAATGTGTCTAATTCAACCTTAAGCATTCTTAAACTTTGAAAACCCTCACCAACTAGGAAGGTAAGCATTCAAAGTCATGTCATAAAAAAGGCACACAAATTCTCGAATCCAAATGAATGAGCAAATCCCAATCGACATACAAGTGATCGTTGATATCAACATCAACGATCCCTGGTTCCTTGGAACCAAAATTAATCAACCTCGAACCATTCAACTCTTCCTAAACTAGACCTAAACTAAGCACTCAAAGAAAAAGAAAAAGAAAGAGAGGAAAGGTCTCACCGAATGCTGCTTGAAATATAAGACAAGGTAATATATCCAATCTCACCAAGGGAGCTAGTGTTGCTCCTTAACGTACTACATCTCCGCTTCAAGCTTCAATAAAGATGAGCCAAACAAAGGAAACTACAACAAAACAAGAAAAGGTTAGAAAACAAAGAAAAAGACGAAAGAAATAAACAAAAAGAAGAAAAAAAATTAAATAAAAAGCTATCTACAAAGTTTGGATTAAGGGGATTTGGATTTTCAGGAAATTTGGATTTTTTTCTCGGGAGCATCTCCACCTACAAAAAACTCAGGAATCATCAAAGAAAATCATCAGAAATCAGCAAAAATAATCATAAAACATCATCATCATCATCACATCACCACATCACCATCTCATCACATCACCATCACAACATCACCATCACAACATCACCAACATCATCACCACCATCACAACGCCACATCAATACCACAAGGCCACTATCCTCACTATCCTCCTTATGTGCAAGCAACTACCCTACCACTCTACCTTCCTATGTACACTTCAACCAACCTTGGACATCCTCCCCCACACTATTCTTTTGCTCGTCCCGAGCAAAAGTTACAAGCGAGAAGATCGGGGGGGGGGGGGAAAGAACCCTCATCACAGGTTATCATCTCCTCGCCCCCTAGGTTGAGGGGGGTTATCAGGATCAAACCCGGGAGTGTCCATGAAAGGGTGGAAGGGTTGGTTAAAGTGCTCATAGGGACACCCTTGGGCACCCCAACCACCATCAAAAGGAGCAGGGGTGGATGTGGATGTCGGGTCATAAGCCGGATCACACCCACCCGGACGATAGGGGTCGTATGGGGGGTGCCAACGCGTTGGGTAGGGTCGATGGGACCTTCCAAAAATGAAAGGAATGGTGTCCTTCGAACAAGTGTATTATTCTGATAGCGGGTTCAGAATTATTAGCAAGCTAATATATTCAGTAAGGTCAAGTGATCGGAATGCCTGGGTGGAGGCCGCTTCCGATCATTAATATTAATATAATTAATATTACAGCTTAATCTTGACTTACTCCTTCGGGTCACACCCAAGAAAAATATACGAACCAACTCGACGAATTAATTCGGAAGAAATTAATTGGTCGCCCGAGTGTTTAACATTTAGACGTCGGAAATTCGAGCTTGGAGCGTCGAAACCGAGCGTCGGAGAATCTCAAATGTCGAGCCAAAATTTAGAATTTTGCGAGACGGGAAAATGCATCAAGTAATAAGTAAAATCCTAGCCACGCGAAAGGCTAGGAATGCATGCCCAATAGGAGCATGCCACGTGGCAGCACACATGGCAAAACGCCATGTGGCAGCACACGTGGCAACACACGTGGCCGCCACATTGGCAGCCACCAAGTGGCAGCGTGCCACGTGGCAGCGCCATGGTGGCGGCGCGCCACGGTGGCGACACATGTGGCAATGGCCGTGGACCCGGGTTGATGGGTCATGGACACGGGCCAAAATAAAATGGGCCAACCGAACCCAACTTGGGGCTCAAGGTTGGGTGACACATGGTTAGTTCACATTGCATGTGAAATGCCTTGGGGACCAAGTGAGAAAGTGGTCCACACCTAACCATGTGACACTTGTTACTTGTTCCTTTGTTTATTTAACTAAGGGTTGAATTCACCAATCTTTCCATGTGGGATCTTTTTGTGAAAAGTCCTACATTGAAAGATGAGTGAAATTCACAAGGCGTACTTCCTTATAAATAGTCATGGCATGGCTTGAGAATTCTTTGCTTGAGTGGGAGTTAAAAAGAGCATTCCATAATATTTGGGAAAACTCTTAAACTCATATAACACTCGGGTTTTGGTCGGACCTTGCTAACCCCAAGGTAGCGGACCTTAAAGTTGTGTTCGACTTTTTGTGGGTGGATACCGTCGGACGCGCGACGCTTGACGTGCTCGTAGCTTTCAAGTAAGAGCCCCGGTTTTTGGGCGAAGCTCGCTTCGAGGGTAAGATTCGTTATCTTTTCTTTGTGATTATTTATTTATGCTTTATGATTTTAATTATTGCGAGTGGTTCCTCGGGTCGGGGTTGTTTCCGCGGTGAGTTGGACTCACCAAACCCCAACAGCGGTATCGGAGCCCCGCTCGTTTTTTTTATAATCATGTTTTTCAAGGTTTATTTTGGCTTAATTTTCTGGTTTAAGTTGCTAATTAGATTAGTAGCTCGGTTTTATTTTTTTAATCCCGTTTTTAATGTCGAGTTTGGCCCAGAACCCAGATTTTCGCCCAAGACTAGTGAATTTTGGGTGGAAAACGTGTTCTGAAAAGGTTTTTATCCCTAAGGGGGCTGTGATTTTAGCCAAATTCTGACCAGAAATGCCTTTTTCGAGGGGTTTTTCGTTTTTGATGAAAAATTTTAGGTCTTTTCTAACCTTGAAATTAATGGCATAACTTGTTGATTATGTGGTTGATTATTTGCATTATTTTCTGCATTTTTAAGTCCCCTTAAAGCACACTTAGTTGCTAGTATTTGATGCTTAAAGGTTGATTTATTTTCACATAATTGCAAACTAATTGCTTATTAGTGTGAAAATTTTATTTTTGAGGCTTCCTAAGTGTTAAAGATTCAATCTTTATTTGTGATAATTGATTGAAACTTTAAAAACCACTAAATTTCATGTTATTTTATGTTAAACTTTGTTGTTTTAATCATTTTGAGTTGATTGGAAACATAAAGTTTCAATTTTTGTGATAGAAATTTGGTTATCTTCATGTTGGAAGATATAATTTCAAGGATTCACAAAATTTAGATGTTGGAATTTTCATTTGAACATTAAAGTTCATGTTTTTCCAACTTCCCCTTACTTTGTCAAATTCTCAAGTTTAATTTAAATTGATTAAATTGAAAGTGAGAAATTGCCTCAATTTAATTTTGCACCAAGCTAAACCAATTTAATTAAGAATGGTTCTTCGAATTATTTTGGTTATTTGCACTTTGAAAATTTTATTAAGTTAGACTTGTTTAAATTTTTTTTTATTTTGCTCATTAAATTAGTTCTAAAATTAATTTAGAATTAATTAATTTTGTCTCGCGAAAAGGGATCAAATCCCGAGGCCATGGCACGCAAAACGAGGCAAAGAACCACCTTGGCGAGCCGGGCTGCACAGCAGCCCGCATGTGGCTGCCAAGGTGGCTGCCCCACCTTGCGTGCGGCCACACGCGCGGCAGCAGCACACGGGCTACAGCAGCCACGCGCGGGTGTGCCATGGCAGCAGCATGTGGCCGCGTGCCGTGGGCCGTGTGTGCGGTTTTTTGGGTGTGTGCGTATGCTTGGTGCGGTGAGGTGACTAGCCGTAATATTGCTTATTTTGCCGTTTTATTTATTTTAATTAATTTTGTTTATTTTAATTAAAATTTTGGGAGGCTAGGCCTCGGTTTTAAACGGCATTGGCAAAATTTTATTTTGACAAGTTTGGGTGCTACCGACTTAATTAATTAGATTAATTAAGGGAAATGCGAAATTTAGTGGGAGCTTCAATTATTAATGACGTCAATTACATAATCGGTTAAACAACTTTGACTAGTTTTAATTAGGCGTGTTAATCGGATTAACCACCTAGATTAGTTACTAGTGCGCGCGTTGTTTAAATGCATTTTACTTGTTTTAAATTTGTAAATTGCATGGGCCATTCACAAACAGTGAATGGATGAATGGAATATAGATATTCTCTCTCACAGGTTTTATGAAATGGCAACTAGTGGGACCCGACTAGGATAGAAACTACGGACTACGTGCCGTTATGTATTTTTGTAAATCTAAATACGGTCTACGCACCGTTAAGTATTTTTGTACTTTAATATTTAAATTATTCCTAGTTGTAGACACTAGTAATTTGCATGGTTTGGTTAAGTCTTGAAGACGGCGTATCTTGGAAGACAAAGCCTTGAATTGCAAATGAAGACCTTTTGAAGATTTGAAGAATTCAAGGGGTCATGCTAGTTGCCAATATGCATCTATAATTTCGCTTTATATTTTATGCTTATATATATGTGAATTATTCGTTAGATGAATGTTTAGGTTTTCTTGATGTTGTGATGATTAGTTAAGTTCACTTCAATCAACCAACATAGAAATCCTAGGTCCCTAATAATATTGAGTCAAACTTGCCTTTCCAAAACAACACTTACTAACCGGACGATGGTGATGGTAGGCTACGCCAAAGAGAGGTTCCATCACTTCTCCAAGGAGCATAAGGCACACCGGGTGTGTACGTTGGTTTTGGTTTAACTCATCGGTATGAGTGAGGAGTCCTCACATACCGTGGCAAAAGAGATACATCGTCAAAGATGCATTAGATGCGACAATTGTCTAACCAAGAGTGGCTTAGAGCCATTAGCAAGGCAATGCTTACCCTAGATGATTGAGTGTTTAAGACAAGCCAAAGCATGCTAAACCACTCTTTGTTTCTTCGGATCTTGGAATCGCCTTATTTTCGCCAAATAGGGACAATTATTATGCGTAAATAAGACGTTTAATAAGATTGAAGTTTGCATGAATGCTATTAAATTTCAAACTTATTATGTTCTTGATAAATGGTTATACTTAGTACTTATATTTATAGTATTCTAAATCAAATAATATTGTTTCCATGATTGGTAAAGGAAATCCTTGGGAATAGATCTCAAAGACAGGAAAAGCATTTCTAAAATACAATTCTCATAAATGACTTTTATAACTAAGTCCGAAAGGACGGTTGGACATCATGTATTCAAAATACTAGGTAGTTTTGATAAAACATGAGGAATTGAGTTGCAATCTCAAGATAAACAACCAACGTATCCTTTCGCATCATACATAATTGAGTAGGACTCATTGATGTAGTAATTCGAGTAAGAATTAATGGAAAAGATGGAACTTTGTTTTACGGCGCACTAGGTGCTTGATTATGCCTAACAAAGTATAAGAGTCAAGGTACTTAAAGAAATGATTCTTAAAGTAAGATTATGAGATATTGTATGATAAGAAATATAGGAAAGAAGAAACGAAGAAAAGGAATTAGATTTCATTTCAACTCATGAGTTCAAGTTATTGTAGTTAACTTAGCAATTCGTTATCTTCACAAGTATCGGATACTGCTTGAGTGTTCCACTATGATAGTGACCTCAAACTATTGAAGTTAAGCTAAGTTATCGACTTACAAGCTTAGAATGAAGCAAGAAGAGCTACATCAGTTGTAAGGTCGTATGTTTTGTTTAAAGACCTTTTAAGCCAAAGGCTGGAACAAGTAATGGTTATTATGTCCCATAATCAGCAATTGATCCGTTTACACACGGAAAGAGTCACATTCAAAGTAATGAGCAACAATTGCGAGATTTATTTGAATGTCATGGTTATCTAAGCATTGAGTCAAGAATGCCTGATTATAAACAAACATTTCCCTAAACATGATAAACTCACTAAGTTCAAGTCATGGGCTTGATTTGCATTCCGAACATCTTTAGCAATGTCACATCGACAAGAACGTACTGAAAGGCTCTATTAGATAGACTCTTGATAGTTGCTCGATTTGGAATTGTTCTAAGACAAGCAAGTCCTACTTGTTGAAACCGACAAAACAGAGAGCTATTATTCTTGGTATAGACAGTTGACTCCGAAGGCTAAAGAGGATTCAATTACTTCAACGTTTCACAAAGAATTTGAAAGGATATGGCTATATTCATCAAATGTGAACAAACTTCACTTGAGTAGCTCAAGAGTTCAGTGAAGTACAGAATCGACTTGGCAAGATATCAAAACGTCTAGATTAGATCGAGCGATGTTTGCTTGAGCCACGCGTGACTATCTCAAAGTTATGAATGGAAATTTTCATAAATAACTCCACAAAGAACATAGTGTGTCTTCATGGAGACCTCGGTGTCATTTGAAAATGACTCGAACAATGATGGTTCACAACCCTTCCTATAAAGTTCTTAAAGATTTGCACAAATGACTAATGTTACACTAAACAATGTGTCGAAGCTAAGAAAGGACGCCATATTCAGTTATGGATAGAAATAACTTCTAAAAGTCTTTTTAAGTATATGGCTAAGGCTCTTAGTCTCAGTGGGAGTTCACTAGCTCAATGGGAGCAAAGTGGCTCAGTGGGAGCTAGGTGACTCAGTGGGAGCTGAATGGCTCAATAAAGACTAAGATAGCTCAAGTAGGAGCTAACTGTTTGTTTCACAACGAACTTTTACCCAAAGACAATATACATGTCTCTTTGTAAGCATTCAAGTGAGACTACGGGTATTACCTCCACATCCTAATTGAGAACAAAAATTGTTTGTTGCTCTAAGTAGTGTCTTTCTGGAAAGTAACACGTTTCCAAAACGACAAGTGGGAGACAAATGAACTCGATGACCATCGAACTTAGCAACAAATTAGAACTGAGAATCTCGGAAGACCTTAAAGGACTTCATGAGAATGCTTGATCAAGAATACTAAAAAGGACTTTACAAGTGCCTTAAAAGAGAATTCATTACTCACAAAACATTAAAAATGTTGGAGTAAGATCAACATAATAAAAGGGCTTTGAAAGCGCCTTAAAACTCAGTGTTTGATGCAATTGCCCCGTATAGGTATAGAATTCACCAAAGGCTTGGATTGAATCCTATAAATTTTCTATTAAGTTAGAAACAAACCTAAGACTTACAAGCATACTATTTACTATTAGATAGTAAAGGAATAATGTCTTGTAAGATAGCTACGACAAATCCAAATTCCGAATAATGGTTAACGACCATGAAAATCCGAAATAGACTCCATGTTTGCAAATCATGTTTGAAACTTGATTAATTTGCATGAAAGGTGAAAGACCCATCGATTGCAAATAAGTTTTCAAGGAGAAAACTAACAAATGTGGAAATGTATATGCATACATAGCTAGATTGGTTGTAAAGGATATAATTAATATCAAGGAGTTGATTTTAATAAAATCCCATTCACCAATCGGAATGCTCAAGTCTTTTCGTGATTGATCTAGCAAAATTGCACATATGAAATATGGCAAAATAGATACAAAAACCGCCTACCCAAAATAGGATTTTGGAAGTGACTATGGAATAGTCTAAGAGTTTTGAAAATCTAAATAATGCTAGATTTAAAAGCAAGCACATGGAATCCGTCATAGGATTAAAGGAAGCATTGCATGAAGGAATTGGAACGTGTTTTCTCATAAAGTTAATAAGAGGATTGACTTATGGAGAAACATAGAAATTCTGATGAACAAGAAGTTTAGTGGGAGCAAAAGTAATGGTCCAACAAGAAGTTTACGAACTCTATTGTGAAACAACCATCAAATGCTAAATGTTTAGATTTGAAAGTATTTTCGACAATGGACCGAGCTAAAGACGATACTTAGTACATGTTGGGAATTAAGTTCTATGGTATAGACTTAATTAAATGTTTAAATGAGTAAAAGAAATTACCATGTTAAACATGAAGGACTTTGAAAGGCTTTCGACCCATATGTATGAAGCTAAGTAAATGTTTGACCTATGTATAAGCTAGGCTAAGTACTAAGTCAAACGAGAAAGACTCTAGTAGGAGACTTTCAACCACATCATATAGCGAACAATTTGGCAAGACTTAGTGTAACTGTATGAGCTAAATGTTACATGGATGGAATAAAATTGAGAATAATTCTAGAATTAAATCCATCATGTAAAGCTATGATATGGAATCGTCAGATGACTTAAATGCTTAGAGCATGTGAAGTACGTATATAATACCAATCGACATTAATCTAAGTATTAGATCATTAGATTATAGTCAAGAACATCCAAAGAACTTAGATAAGTAGTTGGATGAGTTCTTGACGTTTTGAACATCCAAAGAACATCCAAAAATTTGAGTTTTGATGTTGCAAGCACAAACCTTAACAAGGATTAGATCCTTAGCAAGGAAGCCATTTATAAGCACGAGGCAAGAAGTGTCGTGGCTTGAGAATGGTAACATGGATGTGCATCCATGTATAATGTGCGCGAATTTAAGGAAATTTTCCATGCTCACAAGTGATTAGGGTATCCCAAATCGTTGTGAGTCGCATGGAGTGAAACCCAAGCAAGGCATCATTAGGAAGTCTACTAAAATATATGTTGAGAATATTGTTGCCTTAAAGGCAATAAAAAGGAAAGATGTTAAATGGAAAAGTTCGTTGTTGAACGTTGATGATTGTAGGTTATCAAGTAGAAGGTCTCGAATCATAAAAAAGAGTGGGAGCCATTGCTTGGACAATAAATCCTGAATCACATGTAATCCATTCACACTCTAAAAATTTTATCATCTTATTATGGAAATGGTGGATAATGAAGATGCTAAGGTTTGCAAAGTAATTATAACTAAACCTATGCAATAAGTGAACGACAACATTCATAATTGCATGAAAGAAATCAAGCATATCAAATATGAGTGTGATTTTTATGAATGTTTTATAAAGAGTACTACTCTTAAAACATTTGGGAAAAACCATTTATCATAAGATGAAACATTGTGAAGTTTCATAGTGGAATAAAATATTTCTAAATATTCCACAAAACTATTTAATTGTGGTTTAGAATTAAATAATGAGTCCATTCGATTTTAATAAATATTCAAAATAGGGTATCAAGTCAATGGCTTGGATAAAGAAACACCTATTAAGTGAACATTGAATATTTTAATCGAAAATTATCCCTAATCAAGGTCATATTTTGTGGACGATTGATGACCATCAGAGATTAGTGTGTAGTATGATTTATAGCACCGTTTCTTGTGCTATGAGGATATAAATCATTTGCACAGGTATTGGTTTAGAACCATACTGGATCGACCTATGAGGATACTTTAAGAGATTTAAAAAAATCGTCATAAGTATTTTCTCAATATTACTATCGGAACTCTTTTCCTTTGATCATGAGTAGTGGGAGATCTCTTGTTTGAGTACTGGTCCGCTTTGGTATCCGCCAAACGTCTGCCGTAACTAGGGATTATAAAGACAGATATCAGGCGGGTGAGTCCTCTTAGTAAGAGAAGCTACATTAAAAGACTAGAAATATCTCCCTACTAACAATAGGGAACATGTCTTGTTTTTTACAAGGCCTCTCGAAGAGCGAGACTGTGAAAAATGCATGGCCGTGCTCAGATGGATTTTAGAAATCATCTGCTTATCGACAGTCAAACTCGGATTTTGAGAAACACTTCTGGACGTAACAGAGATGACTAGTAATCTTACTCTGTAGTTCATGAAGAGACATAGGATAAGGGCTATACACTAAATGCACACTTGTCCGGAAGGACAAGTGGGAGATTGAAAGGAATGGTGTCCTTCGAACAAGTGTATTATTCTGATAGCGGGTTCAGAATTATTAGAAAGCTAATATATTCAGTAAGGTCAAGTGATCGGAATGCCTGGGTGGAGGCCGCTTCCGATCAGTAATATTAATATAATTAATATTACAGCTTAATCTTGACTGAACCCTTCGGGTCACACCCAAGCAAAATATACGAACCAACTCGACGAATTAATTCAGAAGAAATTAATTCGTCGCCCGAGTGTTAAACATTTAGACGTCGGAAATTCGAGCTTGGAGCGTCGAAACCGAGCGTCGGAGAATCTCAAATGTCGAGCCAAAATTTAGGATTTGGCGAGACGGGAAAATGCATCAAGTAACAAGTAAAATCCTAGCCACGCGAAAGGCTAGGAATGCATGCCCAATAGGAGCATGCCACGTGGCAGCACACATCGCAAAACGCCATGTGGCAGCACACGTGGCCGCCACGTTGGCAGCTGCCACATTGGCAGCCACCTAGTGGCAGCGTGCCACGTGGCAGCGCCATGGTGGCGGCGCGCCACGGTGGCGACACATGTGGCAATGGCCGTGGACCCGGGTTGATGGGTCATGGACACGGGCAAAAATAAAATGGGCCAACCGAACCCAACATGGGGCTCAAGGTTGGGTGACACATGGTTAGTTCACATTGCATGTGAAATGCCTTGGGGACCAAGTGAGAAAGTGGTCCACACCTAACCATGTGACACTTGTTACTTGTTCCTTTGTTTATTTAACTAAGGGTTGAATTCACCAATCTTTCTATGTGGGATCTTTTTGTGAAAAGTCCCACATAGAAAGATGAGTGAAATTCACAAGGCATACTTCCTTATAAATAGTCATGGCATGGCTTGAGAATTCTTTGCTTGAGTGGGAGTTAAAAAGAGCATTCCATAATTTTTGGGAAAACTCTTAAACTCATATAACACTCGGGTTTTGGTCGGACCTTGCTAACCCCAAGGTAGCGGACCTTAAAGTTGTGTTCTCCTTTTTATGGGTGGATACCGTCGGAGGTGCGGCGCTTGACGTGCTTGTAGCTTTCAAGTAAGAGCCCCGGTTTTTGGGAGAAGCTCTCTTCGAGGGTAAGATTCGTTATCTTTTCTTTGTGATTATTTATTTATGCTTTATGATTTTAATTATTGCGAGTGGTTACTCGGGTCGGGGTTGTTTTCGCGGTGAGTCAGACTCACCAAACCCCAACACAATAGTTGTAGCAAGGGGGGGTGGGGTGTTTAGGGTCATAGGGTCCCCAATGACTAACCGGACCCTCTTGAGGAGGGTGGTATGGGTAGTTCGCATAGGGCGCTTGAATGCCCGCTTGCACAAGATTGTCATAATTTGCCCTCGCGTAGTACCCCCATTGCTCAATGGAAGCTTGATTGTCTCGACGGATATCATCGAGGGTACTTCGAAGGGCATTGAAATCAAAAGGAGGAATGGAAGAAGAATAAGATGCCTCACCTCCCCCGCTAAGGGGGGGAATGATTTGCTTCTAATGGAGGACCGGCGGAGGTTGAGGAACTCCACCCCGGGCTCTAGTTCGCCTCAGCTCATTGGGGATGTTTTGCTGAGGGATCTTCAATTAGAGAGGAGCGGAGTGGTCCACAGTAGTGAGGTCGGGGTCCTGGAGGACACACCATTCGATCTCCCTATCGATGAAGAGGATGAATCGGCGCTTGCTAGTAGTGTAGTTGAGGAAACGGCTGTGATGGAGGGCGCTTATGGAAAGAGCATAGGGAGGGAACTCGTCGGTGAGCTCTTCTCGGGTTTGGTGCACGGGTGGGAGCAATTCAATTTGATCTTTGGATGCTCCATTCTTCAAAGAAAGAGCAATGATAGTAATCATGCCACCCATAAAGATCTCATCACCGAGACGGTTATCCCTAGTATCCAAGAGCCGTTGGATGAAGGTGGAGGAGCATTGAAATTTGAGCCGTTGAGGATTATCGGCCAAGAATAGGTAAGCAACCTCGTCTTTTACCATGGAGCCGAGGTTGGCTTTAAAGAACACGACATATTGGAGAAGCCGTACAAAATACCTCAAGGCTATATGAACGATATTGTTGACCTTTGAGGTATTGGTTTAAAACCTATCCTTGTTGGTGATACTCCTCCACCACTCTTGCTCGTTGTAAGGAATGCGATGAGAGGAGGTCATTTCGGATGGGTGATCAAGGCCGGTGGCATGCCAAAAGAAGATCTCATTTAGATCACTTTCCGTTAAAGAGTGATCCTCGTTGAACATTCTGAAGTGAATCATGAGTTGAGGATCCTCATCAACATCTTCCGGCTCAAAAACTTCCTTGCGAAGAGAGGCAAGGAATTCCAAAGTCACACGCTCGTAAGTGTGAGCGTGGAGGTGAATGAAGTCACCCCATCCAAAGTTTTGAGCCAACCTTACCACCTCATCCAATATTCCCATCTTCCTCAAAGTTTGGGGGCAAAAGAATCTTGTAGACCGAATTGGACGCTTGACGAGTGACTCATAGATGGGCCAAAATTGCTCGTCCGAAGCAATAATGCCATGATCATTAATGCCGGGAGGAGGTGGGAATTGTGGTCCTGAAGATTCTCCCACTCTCTTCCTCTTTGACTTTCCTTTTCCCTTGCCGAACATTTTGATTTTACAAATTCACCAAGAGCATATCATTAGAACAAATTGATAAGAAATGACATAAGAAGCCAAGTAGCTAGCCAAGGTAAAAGTGTATGCATGAGAGTATACAATTCAAGGCATGCATGAATACATTTGAACCAAGGTCTGAATAAGAATTCCTATGTCATTCCTATATTAGTCCTAACAAAGTCTAGGTGAAATTTGGCATGATGTCCCCTAATTTTCATGATATCCATTCATCTAACCATCAAAATCAAACCAAAACAATGAATAACAATATCCAACAACATCCAACTCATGCATTTCTCAATCATAAAATGGTAACATGAACACCCTAGTATGAAATCAACAATCTTAAGCAAAGACATTTAGATCAAAATAAAACCAAGGCAAACATGCATAATCATCATAACAACATGTTCTACTATCAACAACCAATCAATTGCAACAAGTCAATCCAAAGAACCACATGAATCAAACAAGTTATTACTAACAATTTCAAGAATACCACAATTCATACTTAAATATGTAAAACATGGTAAAACTATGAGAAATTGAAGAAATAAACTTGCAAAAGCTAGGAAAAACATACCACAATTGATTAGAAGCAAGTAAAAACCAAAAACACCAAAGCACTTAAACCCTTGAAATTGGGGAAAATGAAAAGATGGGTTTTTTGTGACGAATTTTTGGTGGAGATTGTAGAAATTGAGTAGAGGATGGAAAATAAGTGAGAAAGGGTGAAGATTGGAGTGATTTTGATGGAGATTTGAGGTTGTAAGGGGAGGTGTAATGGAGGTTTAGAGTGAGAAGGAGGAGAAAGGGGTAGGTGACGAAAATGGGAATGAGGGTCACGAAAATATCAGCAACATAAGAATATGGCAGCAACAATTTTTTTTCAAATCTGAAGAAAGGTTCGGTCGAACCAAGGGTATGTTCGGTCGAACCACAGTGAAAGTTCGGTCGAACTCACCTTTGGTTCGGTCAAACCATGGCCAAAATTCATTTCTTCTAAATCCAGGCAGAAAGTTCCAGCAAACATGCGAAAATAGAGGAGTGACTGAACCTGGAAAGAGTTCGGTCGAACTACAGTGCATGTTCGGTCGAACCTCCTAAGGGTTCGGTCGAACCTTTGCTGAAACTTCATTTTTGCAAATTTTGGCATAATGTTGCTGAAATTTTTAAAAAAGTGAGGAGTGACCGAACCCAGGACAGTTCGGCCAAACTACAGTACAAGTTCGGTCGAACCATCCTTAGGTTCGATCGAACCTTCTGCCAGAATGCAAAATTTTTGTTCTTGGCAGAATGTTGCCATAAATCCTTGAAAATGCTGCAGTGGCCGAAGATAAAGTGGTTCGGCCAAATTCCCATAAAGAATCGCACAAGTAAAAATAGTCCTTAACACACATCTAAACACCATACAATCATGCTAGATGCAAAGCATATCAAAAACCCAAACACAATCAAAACTCATAAATCCCAACAATCCAAAGTTGTAGATGGCAAAATAGAAGCAACATGAAAAGAAAAAGTAGAAAAGGGTTAGAAACTCGGGTTGCCTCCCGGAAGCGCTTTTGGTTAACGTCGTTAGCTCGTGTTCCTTGAGTTGATCAAGGAGGGTCGAATTGACGATGCACATCAAGAAGTGTCATAGAAATCGGTTCATCACTTATGAATCCTTCATAATAGGGCTTGAGACGGTGACGGTTGACTTTGAAAGGAGAGTGGCCGTCTTGGGAGATTTCGTAGGCTCCATATGGAAACACTTCCATGACAATGTACGGCCCACTCCACGTTGACCTAAGTTTGCCCGGGAAAAGCTTCAAGCGGGAGTTGAATAGGAGGACTTTTTGGCCTTTGACGAATTCCTTCTTGACAATTTGAGCATCGTGCCAAGCCTTAGTCCGCGCCTTATACATGCTTGCGCTATCATAGGCATTCATCCTCAACTCCTCTAACTCATGTACCTCTAGAAGCCTTTGCTCACGCGCACTATGGAGATCAAAATTGATTTGCTTGATTGCCCAATGCGTTCGATGCTCCATCTCCACGGGCAAATGACAATTTTTCCCATAGACAAGCTTGTAGGGTGTGGCCCATATTGGAGTTTTGAAGGCGGTCCTATAAGCCTATAGTGAATCAATGAGTTTGGAGGACCAATCCTTCCTTGTTCTAGCAACCGTCTTCTCCAAAATCACCTTGAGCTCTCTATTGGTGACCTTCGCTTGACCCCTCGTTTGAGGGTGGTAAGCAAGCCCTCGCTTGTGAGACACCCCATACTTATCAAGTAGTCGAACGAAGGTGTGGTGCTTGAAATGCGATCCCCCATCACTAATTATTGCTCTTGAAACACCAAATCTCGGGAAGATCACTTTCTTGAAAAGATTGACCACCACCTTAGAGTCATTCGTTGGAGAAGCCACGGCCTCCGCCCACTTAGACACATAGTCAACGGCGACCAAAATATACTTGTTCCCATGTGAAGAAATGAAAGGGCCCATGAAGTCTATAGCCCACACATCAAAAACTTCAAGCTCAAGGATGGGGTTTTGTGGCATTTCATCCCTTCTAGAAATATTCCCCATCCATTGACATCTATCACAAGTCTTGACAAATATCCAAGCATCCTTGAATAGAGAAGGCCAAAAGAGCATAGATTGAAGGACCTTTGAGGCGGTCTTTTGAGCACTCATATGCCCACCACAAGGAGAAGAGTGGCACATATGGAGAACACTTTGATCCTCGTCGTTGGGGACGCATCTCCTCAACAAACCATCGACCCCTCTTTTCAATAAAATGGGATCATCCCAAATGTATCTCTTGGCCTCGTGCTTGAGTTTTCGACGTTGTTGCGAAGTGAAATCCGGCGGTATGGCACTACAAGCTAAGTAATTCACAATATCCGCATACCACGGCTCCGATTTCACTTCAAGGACATATAGCACATCATCTCTTAGAGCGTCCTCTATTGGCAAGCCATCATCTTCAAACCTTGCACCGCCCAACCTTGAGAGGTGATCCGCCACCACATTCTCGGCTCCCTTCTTGTCTCTCATCTCATAATCGAAGTCTTGGAGGACTAAAACCCATCTCAACAACCTTGGTTTAGCTTCCTTCTTCCCTATCAAATATTTGAGAGCCGAGTGGTCGATATACACAATTGTCTTAGAACCAATGAGGTAGGTTCTAAACTTCTCAAATGAATGGATAACCGCTAGGAACTCCTTCTCGGTAGTTGTGTAGTTTCATTGGGCATCATTGAGAGTTTTAGACAAATAATGTATGAAATGAAGTTTCCCATCCTTTCGTTGTCCAAGAACCGATCCAATGGCCTCGTCACTTGCATCGCACATGAGCTCAAATGGAAGAGACCAATCCGGACCTTGGACAATAGGAGCGGTGCAAATGGCTTCTTTCAACCTACAAAAGGACTTATGACAAGCATCATCAAACACAAACTCCTTATCTTTTGGCAATAGGGATGTGAGAGGCTTAGCGATTATTGAAAAATCTTTTATAAAGCGCCGATAGAACCCGGCATGTCCTAGAAAAGACCTCACTTCCCTTACGTTGGTGGGGGGAGGAAGTTTTTCGATGACCTCAACCTTGGCTCTATCAACCTCAATGCCGGCATGGGAAATTTTGTGCCCAAGAACAATCCCACTTTCCACCATAAAGTGGCACTTTTCCCAATTCAACACGAGGTTAGCCTTCTCACACCTTTCTAAGCAACGAGATAAATTAGATAGACAATCTTCATAGGTGGCTCCTCCAACGGAGAAGTCATCCATGAAGACTTCTATCTCATCCTCAATCATATCACTAAAAATGGACATCATGCAACGTTATAATGTTGCGGGGGCATTACAAAGCCCGAAAGGCATCCTACGATACGCATAAGTACCGTAGAGGCATGTGAAAGTCGTCTTCTCTTAATCCTTGGGGTCAATCGGGATTTGAAAAATCCCGAGTAACCATCAAGGAAACAATAGAAGGAATGCTTTGTAAGCCTTTCCAACATTTGATCAATGAACGGTAGTGGAAAATGATCTTTGCATGTACTTGTGTTAAGTTGGCGATAGTCAATACACATGCGCCAACCGGTAACAAGTCTAGTGGGTACTAGTTGATCATGATCATTTTTCACTACCGTCATGCCCCCTTTCTTAGGCACAACTTGCACGGGAGATACCCAATCACTATGAGCAATTGGGTAAATAATTCCCGCATCAAGAAGCTTAGCCACTTCTTTCCGCACAACCTCTTGCATGGAGGGGTTAAGCTTTCTTTGCCTTTGCCTAACGGGTTTGGAATCTCCCTCTAGATCAATTTTGTGCATACATAAAGATGGACTAATACCTTTGATATCATCAATGGTATAACCCAAAGCTTTCTTGTGTTTTCTCAAAACATTGATCAAGAGGGAGGTTTGCTCCTCCGTTAGGTTAGAATTTACAATCACAGGGAAAGACTCATCGGGACCAAGAAATGCATACCTCAAGCCTAAAGGTAGAGGTTTCACGTCTACCTTTGGTGCTCCCTTACCATTGGGGCTCTCTTCTCTTTCTTCAACTTGAAAGAGGTCATGAATGTAAGGATCCTCTTCTTCCATGCTCGCGCCCTTGCACTCCTTCTTGCTTTCCTCAAGCAAATCCTCATAGAATTATATGTATTCTTTGTGAGTACCTATCTTTGATTCATTCAACAACACACTTTCAAGAGGATCATTTTAATAGCATGCAAGTGGGAGCGAGAAAATTCATTAAGAACGGTATCAAAAACATCTACCCTAAAGCATTCACCACTTGAGGAGGGTTGTTGCATGACATTATTTAAATCAAACTCAATAGAATCATTGTCAATTTTCAAGGATATCTTCCCCTCCTTCACATCGATGATAGCTCTAGAAGTAGCTAGAAATGGCCTACCCAAAATTATAGGAATCCTCTCATCCTCATCCATCTCTAGCACATAGAAATCCACAGGGAATGTGAACTTTCCTACCCTAAGGGAAATGTCCTCAACTTTGCCCATGGGGAACTTAACGGAACGGTCCGCTAGTTGGAGAGTAATGTTAGTGGGAGAGAGGGTTCCTACACTAAGCTTTTGGTAGACGGAATAGGGCATGAGACTCACACTTGCTCCTAAATCACACAAGGCTTTATCAAATTCAATGCCATTGATAGAATAAGGGATGTAAAATTTACCCGGATCTTTCAATTTGGTAGGTAGTTTGTTGGAAAGAATTGCACTACAATTGGCGGTCAAACCCACCGTCTCACACTCCCTTCTCCCACTCAAAAGGTCTTTCAAAAATTTGGAATAGTGGGGCATTTGCTTCATAGCATCAAGAAAAGGGACGGAAATATGCAAATTCTTAATGACTTCCAAAAACTTCCCAAATTGGGCATCAAGTTTAGCTCTCACAAATCGTTGTGGAAAGGGTATCTTCTGCTCTCTAGGTTGGCGATTTAGGGGCAAGGGGGTGGCTTCTTTTTCCTTGGGCACCTTAACATGTTTTTCCTTTTCAACACTCAATGGCTCATTGGGTTTTTCACCCTCATTCTCTAACTCCACCTCTTCTTGGGGTTCTTTCTCAATTAAAGGGTCACCCCTTACTACCTTCCCACTCCTAGTTGTCACGGCATACAAAGGTTTTGGGTTGACTCCTTGACTTGGGATGTGAGAAGAAGAAGAAGAATAAGAAGGGGATGAATTAGATGAAAGTTGAGCAATTTGGGTCTCAAGCATTTTCATATGAGCATTGGTTCGTTTTTGGGCCTCTTCATGTTTCTTTTGATCCTCCTCACGCATTTTCAAAAGAGCATCTAATTTAGCCATTACGGGATCGATTGGAGGGGCTTCAAGTTGAAGAGGTTGTTGAGGTGGAGGAAGTTGGGGTTGATGGAAACCCGGAGGCCTATTTGTTTGGGCATAGTTAGAAACAAATTGGCCCCTATTGCCTCCGGTGCCCTTGTTAGGAACATTGCTTTGTTGATTATTTTCCATGTTACCTTGGTCACCAAAATTTTTATTTTGGTGGTCATGGTATCAGGAATTAGGTTGTTGGTTTTGATTACCATACCCCCTTTGGTTAGAGTAGCCTCTTCCATTGAAATTGGAAGGGTCTCCCCCACCATGGTATTGATTATCATAACCACCACCACTTTTGTTCCAACCACGGTTTCCACCTTGATTCCAATTCCCCATTTGATTGGAGTTTGGCCTCAAGTTTCCTACATTTCCCATTATAGGAGTAAAATTCATAGCATTGACATTTTCCATATTACCATCATGTTCATGGGAAGGGGGTTGAACTTCACAAGTATATACACAATGAGAGGTATCATGATCATAGGTTTCACAATTAGAACAAAACATGCATCCTTGGGGCATTGTATTGTAAGAAGAGGGGGAGGAAGTATCCATACCATTGCCTCCCTTGGTTGAAGGGGAGGTATTACCATGAGGGTTGGACCTTTCTTTCATCAGCTCATCCATTTGCTTGGTCATTTTGGAGATTTGGGTAGAAAGGTTGTTGATTGCGTTGGCTTGCTCCAATGCATAAACACCCTTGCTAGAAGTAGCATCCCTTTCTCCTTCGTACCAATCATCACAGTGCTTTGCGGCCTCCTCTATAATACACTCCACTTCATGCTCTCCTTTGTTCATGATTGGTCAACCGGCCGCGGCGTCTAGGCTTGTTCTTCCTTGAGGTGTGAGACCTCCATAGAAAGTGTGAATGAGTTGATACTTGGGTATCCCATGGTGTGGGCATTGACGTTGAAACTCTTTGTATCGTTCCCATGCCGCACTTAGAGACTCACCACTTTTTTGGCAAAAACCTTGAATCAAAGACCAAGCCTCGGCGGTCTTCCTATGGTTATAAAACCTCCTCAAGAAAGCCGTAGTCACTTGGTCCCATGTTGTGAGAGAATTAGGGGGCACCTCCTTCTCTAGCCATTCTAGACCTCTCCCAATTAGCGAAAATGGAAACATTTTGAGGCGAATATATTCTTGAGTCACTCCATTGGCCTTTATTGTGTCACAATATTTCTCAAACTCTTTTAGGTGCTCATGAGGACTCTCAAACTTTCCACCCGAGAATTGTTTCCTCTCAAGCAAGGCAATCAAATTAGGCTTGATCTCGAAATTGTTGGCTTGAGTAGTAGGAGTTAGGATCCCACTTTGCGCTCTAAAAGCTTCGGGGGCCCCAATACGACTCAAAGGCGTATTCTCTCCCATTTTAGAACCTTCTTCACTCTCAAACTTATAGGTTGAGAAAGGGTTGATTTCTGAACTCGAAGATGATTTAAGGCTATCTAATTCTTCACTTGAGGGTGAAGAGGGTGGAGTATCTTCTAATTCTCTTACTCCTCTCGTTGGAGTGTATATGGTAAATAGAGGATCGATGGGAATCAAAGATCTTGAGCGGGTTCGTCCTCTGTTCATACCACAAAGCTAAGAAGAACGTAAGCACTGACAAGTAATAAAAGTAGCAAACACTAACAAATAAAGATTAGATAGTCTCAAACAAGCAATGAAATAGCAATGGAAGCCGTCTCCCCGGCAACGGCGCCAATTTGACAAGGCAATAATCGTGTCGTTGAGCGACTACACCTAAATCAAATGAATTTATAACGTTTTACTAACCTAATACGTGTATATGGTAAATAGAGGGGTCTAACCACACGGAGAAATGCTTAAGCACTGCATTCATTACCTAGGGTCTAAGCTATCTCGGAACAAGACGTGTGAATAACTAAAAGGTTAAACTAAAAACGAAATGGATTAAAATTGATATAGCTAGGCACCAAGGGAAATGGGTAGGTGAAGTTGACGCTTAATCATGCAATAACAAAGTAGCATATCAATGGTAAACTAAACATGCATGAATACCGAAGTAAAGGGGTCCAATCTAACCGCCTTCCGGGGTTAATTGGCTTCTCCTAACATAGCCTCTATGTTACCACATTAGAACCATATATTAGAAGGTGCAAACAAAGAATTATCGATGGTAATGAATCTAAACTAAGTCAACTTCCGTTACTTGTTAGCAAAGACTCATCTTTGATCAACTAACAATGTGCACTTGCAAGAAGACCAAAGAATATCAAGCATGCAAAGACTTTAACCACCATTAACATAACCCCAACATTATAAGCATGAACAATTAGCAACTACACCATCCCCACACCCTTGGCTAGGTGACTACTCACAAATGATATTGAAAACAATATCAATCATCAAATCAATAAGCATCAACATGATTAATAAGCAAAGAAGAAAAATCAAAGCATATAAGCAAAATCAAAAACAAAGGTAAAGAGAAAGAGTAAGAGATTGCTCATTAATTGAAGATGAAGGTCTGCAAAGGATTGAACAAACTCCTTCTTAAAAATCCAAGTTCATCAATGAAGAAAACCACACTTTCTCTCTCTACAAATGAAGACTAATAGTGTTTCTCTCTCTAGATTAAGCTAAAATGTAGAAAAATTAAAACTAAGTTAATCTAATCTCTCAAAACGTTCTAAGATGGGACTTATATAGTCCGTACAGAGCCAGCTGATAAAAGGAGAGGTCCGTCCGAACAATGGGAAGGTTCGGCCGGACTACAGGGTAGGTTCGGCCGGACTACAGGGTAGGTTCGGCCGAACCATGGGTAAGTTCGGTCGAACCTCCCTAATCCTGGTCTGGCCAAACTCCTGTGGTTCGGCCACTCCTGCAAAACTGCCAAATTTCATCTTGTCCATACCTCGACGTTCGGCCGAACCACTGAGCAGGTTCGGCCACACCTTGGTTCGGCCACACCTTCAGGAGGTTCGGCCGAACTTCTTCTGAATCATATCTCCTCCAGCTTCCCTTCAGCTTAGCTTCCTCCTCTTGAAAATCCCGATGGTTCCTACAAAGCATAAGCATGAAAATCACAATAAGAACAAAGCGAGAAGACTAAGAAAAGGGAAGATAAAGGAGAAAGAAAAGAGGAAGCAAAACTAAGGAAAAAGGCTAAGAAAAAGGGCCAAACAAGTGCAAATGAGGGGAGAATCCTTAGAGAAAAAGGATAAAAGAGTGGCATAAATGGCACTCATCACTATGGTATTTTAGTCATAACGTTTGATCTGTGACTCTGATTGGAATGAAACCAACTCCAAATTAAAGATAAAACTCGGGGCTACAGATCCATAGTTTTTACGACTCTAAGTTCTTCCTAGAACTCCGTCTATGACCAAAACAAGTTTAGTCACATAATAAGTATGCACAAGTAAGAGATGCCCAAGTAGTCAAGTAGTCACAACATGATGCAATGAGTTTGCAACCTAACCATGGCTCTAGTTCTCTAAAGCTCGGGATACGGATTAGTCAAAGAGGGTCCATGGTTAATTGTCCAGCTGCACCGCGCGGAAGCCTTACCTTTTGAAGGGTTGGCGCGAGTAGATGGGACCTCGCGAGTTAAAAACTCACTTCCATGGTTTGGTGAATTCAACATTCTCGGATGTACCCTTTTTTACAAAGAGCGTTCAATCAGGTAGATGGAGCATGAATTCCCAGAGGGTTATGTCCATATGTAGAACACATATGGGTTTCAGAAAAGTGAGAAAAACTCAATCAGGAAGTAGGAACGAGCAAATAGTGCTAAAAACTGGTTAAATTAGAACGCATATTTCTTGCTTGGTATTGGAAGAACTTGGTGCCAGCAAATAGAGGCCGGGGCCATGATTTGGCTTTGGCGCCTGGCGACAAGAGTTGTCGCCTGGCGCAAGAGTCAAATCATCAGCGCTAGACTCTGTTTTCTGACGATAGTTCCTACATTCCTCAGCAGCTTTCTATGCTCGATAAAATTTTCCTATTTCGCGCAGCATTATTTCGATCCTAGTTGTGAAAGATATTCCTTAAATTTCCTACGTGTAAAAATCCTATGTTTTTAACTCATTACGGATGGTCTTTCCAATGAGATCTTTTTATGCATATAACAATAATGTTAATCAAAATTACGCACATTAAATACTTAGAACTTTTCGAGTCTCATCCACTCATTCTAAATCATTGCCAAACAAATTTAAGGAATTAAAATAGAAATCCTCCCAATGGAGTCGCCAAAAACTATAGGGAATATTTCAAGCATTACCCCAAACTTGAACCCCACTGTGATCATACACTACAGTACGGTGGCGTCCAAAGGGAAAGAAGATAGAGCAAAAGAGTCGCCAACAAGTTTTAGGAACTTGTAAACCGTTCACGAGGTGAAGGTTACACCCCTTAACGATCCAGGAGTCAACTCTAATATGTCTAGAACCATGACTAGCAGTTCGAGGATGAACGTACAAATCCAACCTAAAATTGATTGAACCTGCCCTAATAATAGGCCTTTACTTTATTCTGATCGTATTCATGTGCGCTTTCTGACTAACATGGAATCGTTAGAATAATCCTAAACTTGTTTAATCTATGTTGGTTGAATATTAATGCACAAATAAAATATTATTAGCGATCACTTGAATTATAATCATATTAACCCTAAACAAGATTATTAAATATCTAATTAAGCGTGATTACAAGTACAAATTCCCTTTAAACATGCATAAAAGGCGTGATCAAGAAATAACATTACATATCAAGCAACATAATCATCATCATAATAATAACAATTATAATCATAATAATCATAATAATAATAATTATAAAAATAATCATAATCATGTTAAAGCATAATAATAGCAAGATCCTAGGCAAGATCCTAACAAGATAACTAATAAACCCTAGCATGTCACTAAACAGTAAAAATCAAAGCTTTAACCCTAACATGATACTAACATGAATATTAGGAAAAGAATAGGAATCATCGCATGAATTATAATTATCCTATTTGAAATTAGAAATTATAGTTGTTACCCTAAACATTATACTAGGAAGATCAACACGCCCTAGCTAACATAACACTAGGAATAATAATATCAATAAATCAATTAAAGAATTTACTTGAATAACTCGTATCTCTTTCTAATAACAAAATACACACATTAGTAACTTCAAGGAAAATAATAATCAAACAATTAAATTAAATAATTGAAATAGAGATTTTGGACCGAACCCTTAGAAATATCAAACCTTTCACGTCTAGGGCGAATGCAACTTCGAACTATTTTATGTGTGTCTAGTGCTAATGTATGAGGAATTGTGTTTGTAAAAGGGTTGGTTTTGAAAGAGAGAGAGAATCAAGAAATTCTTGATGAGAGTTGATGAGAAGAATTGATGAAAATTGATAGAAATTATGATTGAAAACAGAGGTTTTAGGAGGCTATTTATAGAAAAAATGAATCAGAGTTTCGAAAAGAATAAAAAATGATCGCATCGTCAAAAACGCGCGTGGCGCCAAACACTGGACCCTAGCCCCAGACGCCAGAAATGGCGCAAATGCTAGACTCTAGCACCAGACGCCAGGAAAGGCGCCAAGCGCTGGAAAACAGTTTTTTCGAATTTTATTTTATATCATATCTTTTGATCCAACCTTATTGGAATCAGAGTAAAAGCTTTTGTAGATAAAAAGATATGGCCGAAATAGTGGAAGGGTGTCAGTTTTTGATAGAGTTTCATATCTCATTCATATCTTTTTCGTTATAGCTCGGATTTAAAATTATAATATATCATTGGAAAGATAATTTCAAGATCTATCCAACCATATAATTTGTTAATAAAGATTATGAGGCACAAAAGGAGTAATTTTATTCAATTTCAAACTCTTTGAATAATAATTATCAATCCTAACTCCATTAGGATTTAAAAGAACCTTCTAGAGTATTCTAGAATACTAAAATCAATCCTAATAGCATTAGGAATGATAATTAATAATATGCCCTCCTCTAGATCATTCGGCCGTAGGTAAAAACCAAACCGGGCCCAGTTTAGTATTTTGGCCATAACTACCTCATTATTCATCGGAATTGGGTTATAATCTATTGTTGGAAAGGTCTTTTCAAGCCCTATTAAACTACACTATTGTTGGACCCTTTTCATGGACCAAGATAAACTGGAATGCACGTTTTTCATAAATAAGGTATGAAAAGGAGATATTTTAATAAAAACATTCTCATCACTAGAATTTTCACACTTTCACTTCATTGGATTATGATTTGAAGTGAAAGGTACTCATCACTTGGTTTTGTTTTGGGGAGACACAAATGGGTGTCTATTGAAGCCACCAATTGTCGATTGAGTTTGATTTGTGACGTTCTTAGTTAGTGTCTCTCGTAGTTGGCGCTACTTAGACCTCTAGGAGATAGCTTGTCGAGCTCTTTTGATTGATTTTGCTATTAGTCTTCGCAACCATTGATTTACATATTGTTCCCGAGTTTCTACAATTGTCATGTTTAATGGTTGATCCCTGTTCCTAGTGCTTTATGTGTTTGGTTTCTTTGTTTGGTAGTTGGTTAGTCTTCTCTCTTTATCTTTGTCTTCGACCTAGCTTAGGCGCATAATTGAGAGCGCTTGAACATTACTGTTCCTTTGGGTTCGACCCTTGACTTGCCTCTATACTAGTATTTAGGTTGGTTAAGTGTTTATAAATTTAGTTTGACTGAGGGAAGATTTGTTTCAACGACCTAGTTCCCCCCTCATCAGTGTCGTTGACACCTTAAATGCATTAAGCGCCACAAATCCTATCTCTCGGTGTTAAAGACACCTTAAGTGCACTAGGCGCCAACATACAATTTATTCCTCGTGTACATAGACACTTATATAGCTCTTTCCTCATGCTTATAGCATCAATAAAAGTTATATAAACTATAATTAAATTCCTTTTTAATATTTCAAACCAAATTAAACATCTAGTTTAATTAAACATGCTCTCTAACATGCCTTAAATAAATATGGTGTTCATAAATAATAAATAATATTCCAAACTATTATTTTCCATTCAATAATCCATCACAAATAAATCATGCTTCATAATCTAATCACCAATAATATCCAACTTATGATTTCCAATCCAAACCTAGCATGATACTACTCGTAATCAATCACACACATTTAGCATGCTATTTTATTAACATAATTATGCTAAGTACGCGAACGTACCTTGTATACGATCTTAGATTCGCCATGACAAGTAAAAATCACTCACTTCGAAATCTCCTACAATTTAAAATTATAGAAGAGTATTAAAATCCACTTTACACAAATTTCCAAAAATATATACTATTATAAAACCCCTCATAGTTAAATTAAAACATGCTGAAATTATATTTAAAACATCATAATTTAATACCAATTAATGGGTAATTAAAATTCCTTAAAGAAACTTGATTTTAAGTGCTCTACTAAAAATTCCAGCACTATATTTTAATTAAAACTTGTTGTAATTAAGCCTTAAAACACTTTGATCAATGGTGTAAATCATTATACATCATAACCCTTTAATAATTTACAAATCAAGAATCTAGTGTTTCAAAAATTAAGGCTTTTTAATTAAAACATAAATCTAAAAATTAATTAACATAATATTTATAATCGAACATCAAAATCAAATCCCAAAATTCATAATTAACAATTAGATTTAGGAATAAATTAGTTTTAAGCAATAAAGATTCAATTTTTTTAAATTCGAAAAAGGGGTGGGGAGATTAGCGACAGCCACAACGCCGACTGCCAGCACCGGCCACCTGTTGCCGGTGGTTGGCAGTGGTAGGGGGGAAAAGAGCAGCCGAAAAAAAGAAAGGGAAGGGAGAAAAAGGAGAGAGAAAAAGAAAGAAAAATACAGAGAAAGGAGAGCGAAGTTTAACTTAGGTTTTCTCCACTGTGGGCAAAGTTTGATTTGCCACATATGCGGGATATTTATACCACTTCTCTACAAACCCTTTTTACCTAACTTTCCTCTTTTAATTTTCCTAATCCCATTCCTAATAAAAATTTACTAAATTAAAACTTTTCTTAAATTAAACCCCACTTAATTAAATTAATTAATTAAATAAACTTTCCTTTTATAAATATTTCCAAACTTATTTAAAATAAATAATTAATATACTTTAAATAAAGCAATTAAATTTTACAAAATACGTCTCAAAATACTTATTTTACTTAAAATACGTATAAAAATACGAGGTATTACAGGATTTGATTTCCTTATTTTAGTATTTCAATAAATTTTTGGACAATTTTAATGCAAAGCACTATGATGAACCATTCAGTTTTGGAAAATTTTAATGTTTCATGCAATTTAAATCACTACGTTGACTATTTAATTGTGGTTTAGAATTAAATATTGAGTCTATTCAATTCTTGGAATATTCAAAATAGGGTATCAAGACTAGTCTTGGTAAGGAACACCAATTAAGTGAACGTTGAATATTATAATAAAAAATTATCCCTAATCGAGGTCATTTAAACGATGGACGAGTAATGACCATTTGAGATTAGTGTGTAGTTTTATTTATAGCGCCGTTTCTTTTGCTACAAGGACATGATCGTTATGAATCATTTGCAAATGTATTGGTTTAGAAACGTATCGGATCGACCTATGAGAATACTTTAAGAGATTAAAAAGCGTCATAGGTATACTTCTCATTGTTGCTATTGGAACCTTTTTCCTCGACCATGAGTATTGTGAGCTTTTTTGTTTGAGTACTAGTCCACTTTGATGATTGTCAAACTTTTGCCGCAATAGGGGATTATAACGGCATCACTCGGGCGGCTAGGTCCTCTTAGTAAGAGAAGCTACATTACAACACTGGAAATGTCCCCCTATTAAAAATAAGGAAAATGTCTTTGTTGTTTACAAGGCCTCTCTTAGAGCGAGATTGTAAAATGCATGGCCGTGCTTGGTTAGTATTTAGAAATCATCTGTTTTTTGACAGTCGAACTCGGAACCGAGAAACACTTCTGGACGTACTAAGGATGACAAATAAATCTTACCTTATAGTTCATGAAAAGGCATTAAGCGACATAGGAAAATGGCTATACACTAAAAAGCACACTTGTCCGGAAGGATAAGTGGGAGATTGAAAGGAATGGTGTCCGTCGAACAAGTGTATTATTCCAATAGAGGGTTCGGAATTATAAGAAAGCTAATTTTTCAGTGACGTCAAGTGATTGGAATGCCTGGGTGCAAGCCGCTTCCGATCAGTAATATTAATGCATAATTAATATTACATCTTAATCTTAGCTGAACCCTTCGGGTCACACCCAAGAAACTAACGAGCCAAAGCGACGAATTAATTAGGAATTAAGTAATAAGTCGATTGATTAATTAATATTTAGACGTCGGAAATTCGAGCTTAAAGCGTCCAAACCGAGTGTCGGAAAGTCAAGTCGGAAATAGTAAAGAGACGAGACGTGAAAGTAATAACAAATCAACATTGACAAAAATACCCCTAGCATCGAAAAATCGAGTGCTAGGGGAGCGACAAATGCTAGCAGCCCGAACCAAGTGCAGGGCTAGGCTAGCATACCATATCTAGCAACCTGTACTAGTTTGCATGGTTGTGCTAGCATACGATAGCTAGTAGCCCGCACACTTGGTGCGTGGCTTGGTAGGCCGAGGCAGCCAGCAGCCCGCACATTAAGGTGTGTGGTGAGCTAGGTTGAGGCATCACAGCAGCATCATGGTAGCCCACAAGGGTGCCATGGTTGCCTAAGTGAGCTTCCACGTGGCCGAAGCTAATTGGAGGGCTAGGGGTAGAGGTGGCCGGTTATTGGAGTAAGAGTGGGGGGCAAGTTTGGTCCCCACCTCCTCTAAATGGTCCTCACCTACTCTTCGTTATGAGCTTGCAACTTCTTAATTTATTATTAGTTTGATTTTTAATTTTACTTTAGGTTTAAAATAAAATTGGGAAATCAAATTCTCCCATGTTGATGGGAGAGCTTTTCACACTCTTGCATTCCCTATAAATACCAAACTTTGGGTATTGGAAAAAGCACTTGAGTAAGAGCTAAAAAAGGCATCACCATTGTGAAAACCTATAAACTCATTAATTACTCGGGTTTAGGTCGGGCCTCGCTAACTCCAAGGCATTGGACCCTTGTTGGTGTTCGAGTTGTGGGTGGACTTCCGTTGGAGGTCATCGTAATTTCGAGGCTAGCTTTTGAAGTAAGAGCCTCTCGAGGTCGGGCAAAGCACGCGTCAAAGGTATAATTATTATCTTAATCTTGTTATTAAGTTAACTATGTTTATGGTTTTATTTATTGCGAGTGCGGTCTTGTTTTTGGGTTTGTTTCCGCGGTGAGTCGGACTCACAAACCCAACAGCTATCACATAAAATACCCGTGAGAGAGAAAATAACCAACAATGGTGATTCAAGGATTTAACAAGGTATACAAATTCATCATGAAAAAGCTTCAATTTAAATTCCAATAACATCATTCAACACAAAATACAAGCAAAAAGAACCGACAATGGAGTTCTACCATTAAAGCAAAAACAAGGATTTCAAGCTTCAAAAATAACGAAGAAGATGATTAGAGAATGAGAAAATATACCTCAATGAAGCTTTAAATCACTTGAAAATTGCAAAAATGAAGAGTATAGACCAATTGGAACACCCAAAATCAAGTTCCAAGCATAAAATCAAAACCCCAAAATTTCAAACTAATGCCCACTTTTCGAATTTCAAATTCAAAATTTCTGAATTTTTCAGTTGTTTTTGAAAGGATTTTATTATGTGTTTTTGTATTTTATGGAGAATAAGGTTAAAATGTGTTATTGGATGAATTTGCAATTGATTTGGAAGGAGTAGATGAGAAAGGAATGAAAATGGGAAGTGGGGATAGGAAGTCAGGGAAAGAGGGTATGAGTGCGGGGGTTTGTGAGGCTGCCACAAAAGTTGGGGGTTGGGTGCTGCCACGGCTGCTGCGCGCGCACACACCCCTTTGTGCGTGCGCACCAGTTGTGTTAGGGAGGCTGATTTTGCTTGGAAACGCACCTGAATAAAGCCAACCTCTGACCTACCTGATGTGTGCATGCAACTAAGTGGTGCGTGCGCACCAAATAAAGGCATGGGGAGGCTGAAATTTCTTGATTTTTGCACAAAAACAGGCCAAATTGCTGACTTCCTTGGTGCGTGCGCGCAACCCATGGTGCATGCGCACCAACCACAACCTTGGGGAGGAATTTTTATTCGGAAAATCTGACCCTGTTGGTGCGCATGCGCAGCCATATGGTGCGTGTGCACCAACCATGGCCTAAAGGGTCAATTAATTTATTTTACTCTAGTGCGCACTCTCGTGCTTGCGCTTATGAGCGTCATGATCAAGTGCTTAAAAATCACACAGAAATTTTAAAAAATCACTCGGCCAGGAATAAAAATTCATGATAACGCAAACATGAAAGCGCATTTGATCATCAAACTCCTTCACCTTTGTTCAACCAAAACTCGTGAAACCTTGAACAATAACCGAAATTGTTTGAAATCATTATCGATTCAATCTCAAGGTACCTAAATCAAGAAAACAAAGAAAAATAAGAAAAGTTCTCAAAAATAAAATAAATGGAAAGAATAAAGGGTTAGAAAACCAGGTTGCCTCCCGGGAAGCGCTTGTTTAACGTCATAGCTCGATGTTCTCCACCTATTAAGGTCGTTGTCAGAGAAGCAATGTGTGAATAAGGCCAACAAAAGCACCATCAAAATACTTCTTGAGTTGATGACCATTGAACTTAAACGGAGATCAAGAATCCATCATTGAAATTTATACAACACCACTTGGAAAGACATCCTGAACCAAGTAAGGACCGCTCCATCTTGACATGAGCTTTCTAGGAAACAACTTCATCTTGGAATTGTAGAGAAGAACTTTTCCACCTACACAAAACTCTTTCTTCTCAATAAGCTTGTCTTGAGTTTCCTTGGAACGATCTTTGTAGATACTAGCACAATCGTAAGCATCAAGTCGAAGCTCCTCTAGCTCATGTAGATCTAACCACCTTTTCTCCCCCGCACTTGCCAAATGAAAGTTTATCTTCTTGATTGCTCACAAAGCACGATGTTCGAGTTCTACCGAGAGATGACATGATTTTCCATAGACTATGCGGTATGGATTGGTACCTATAGGTGTCTTGAAAGCCGTTCTATAGGCCCAAAGAGCATAATCCAACTTGTCCGACCAATCCTTCATATTCCTTGCAACCGTCTTCTCAGGATTTCACTTGATTTGACGATTGGAATCCTCAACTTGCCGCTTGTTTGAGGATGATATGGAAGACCAAATTGTGGATTAACTTCATGCTTGTGCAACATCTTTTGAATGGTATTGTGAATAAAATGAGAACTATTATCGCTTATCACCGCCTTAGGTACACCAAACCTTGGAAATATGATCTTTTAGAACAATTTCATCACCACCTTGTGGTCATTTGTTGGGGAGGCAATGGCCTTAACCCATTTAGACACATAATCCACTTCCACAAGAATATATTTATTTCCAAAAGACGAGGGAAACGATCCCATAAAATCAATTCCCCACACATCAAATACTTCCAACTCAAGAATAGGTTGTTGAGGCGTCTCATTTCGCTTGGAGATATTCCCAACTCGTTGACAATGATCACATGACTTAAAAAACCCCCATGAATCCTTGAAGATATGTGGCCACCATAAACCACTTTGAAGAATCTTAGTGGCGGTTTTAGAAACACTCATATGGCCACCACTAGGATTCGAGTGGCACATCTTAAAAACACTAGGCACCTCTTTATTTGGAACACAACGCCTAGGTAAACCATTGACTCCTCGTTTGTACAAGATGGGATCATCCAAAATCCCATAAATAGTGTCTTGCCTTTCTCTTGAGCTTCTTTCGTTGATTCTTAGAAAAGGAAGATGGAAACTCCCCAAATGCAAGAAATTTCACTAACTTGGCAAACCATGGGAGCACTTTTGCCTCGATTGGAGCACCATCATCATGGATTTGGAAATCCTCAACGCAAGAGAGATGGTTCGCCATAACATTTTCCGCTCCTTTCGTATCCCTAATCTCAATATCAAAAGTTTGAAGTTCAAGCACCCACCGGATCAACCTAAGCTTGGACTCCTTCTTGGCAAAAAGGTACTTGAGAGCCGCATGACCCGTGAAAAAAATTGTCTTGGAACCCAACAAATAATAACGGAACTTCTCAAAAGCATGAACAATAGCCAAAATTTCCTTTTCAGTTGTGGTGTAGTTCCTTTGAGCACCATTTAAAGTCTTGGACATATAGTAGATCACATGGATCTTCTTTTCCACTCTTTAACCTTAGACACCATCAATTGTCGAATCTCTCGCATCACAGATTAACTTAAAAGGTAAATCCCATCTTGGGGCTTGAACAATAGGAGTAGAAACTAGAGCCTTCTTCAACTTATTGAATGCTTCCAAACACTTATCATCAAATACAAACTCGGTATCCTTTTAAAGAAGATCATTGAGGGGCTATGCAATGAGTGAGAAATCCTTGATGAATCTTCTATAAAACCCAGCATGTCCTAAGAAAGATCTCACTCCTTTCACATTGACCGGCGGGGGAAGCATTTCAATAACCTCAATTTTTTCTTTCTCCACCTCAATCCCCTTGTGAGAAATCTTATGGCCAAGGACTATGCCTTCCTCCACCATGAAATGATACTTCTTCTAATTCAAAACCAAGTTCACCTTCTCACACCTTGCCAAACATTACTCAAGTTTATCAAGGCATGCCTAAAATGAAACACCTCCTACAGAGAAGTCATCCATAAACACTTCTATATCCTCCTCCAATATGTCCCCAAAGATACTCATCATACATCGTTGGAATTTGGCGGTAATATTACAAAGTCAAACGACATTCTCCTATAGGCAAATGTACTATATGGACAATTGAGGGTTGTTTTCTCTTAGTCATCTAGGTGGATGGTGATTTGGAAAAATCCCGAATAACCATCAAGAAAGCAATAGAACTTGTGCCTTGTTAGTCTCTGAAGCACTTGATCAATGAAAGGAAGGGGGAAGTAATCTTTCTTGGTGGATGTGTTTAAACGTCTATAGTCTATACACATCCTCCATCCCGTGACCGTCCTCGTCAGGATGAGCTCACCTCTCTCATTCTCGACGTGGTCATGCCTCGCTTCTTTGGGACAACATGAATGGGAGAGACCCACGTAGAACTCGATATGGGGAAAATAATTCCTACATCAAAAAGTTTGGTGATCTCCTTATTCACTACCTCTCCCATTTGGGGATGTAGCTTTCGTTGCCTCTCAATAGGAGGTTGAGCACCCTCCTTAAGGGTTATGTGATGTGTACATAAAGCGGGGCTTATACCTTTGAGGTCATCAATGGTATAACCCAAATCACTTTGGTGCTTTCTCAAAACATCGCACAACTCTTAAGCTTGGCATTCACTTAAAGAAGAGCTAAATGTCACGGGAAAGGTGGAGTTGGGTCCCAAAAACTCATACCGAAGATGTGATGGAAGTGGTTTGAGCTCTACCGTAGGAACACCTTTACTTTCATTTGATGTAGCCACTTGTAATTCTTCTTGGCTAGAAATGCTCATGCATATTTGCTCTTCAACATCCTTAAGGCTTCCATAGAGCACATCTTCATAAAAAGTCATCTCCTTGCTAGGAGCACCTATCTTTTCCTTATACAACTAAACATTCTCAAGATCATCGTTAAAGGTGAGCAATTGCTCAGTCATGGAAGACACAACATGATGTAAAGAGAACCAATCAACATGTAATTTTCTAAAGAAGAACTTGGATACTTCATACAATCATTCAAGTAAAATTCAATCACCTCATCCCCTACTTTTAGTGAAATTTTAACACTCTTCACATCTATCATGGCACCCGAAGTAGCAAGGAATGTCCTCCCTGGAATGATAGGAATGCTAGCATCAGTCCATATCAAGCACCACAAAATCCACTAGAATAACAAATTTCCCAACCCTCAAAGGGACATCCTCCACCTTACACTTAGGAAAATTAATTGACCTATCGGCCAATTGCAAAGTGATGTTAGTAGGTAAGAGTTCCCCTAGCTCAGGTCTTTGGTACACCGAATATGGCATAAGGCTAGATCCTAGGTAAGATAAGGCATTCTCGATTTGCATTTTGTAAATGGCACAAGGGATGGCAAAGTTTTCAAGGTCTTTTAGCTTAGGTGGCATCTTGTTCATTATGATTAAGCTACAATTCTTTTTCAAGTTCACCGTCTCTAAAACATCATAAGTCCTCCTACCGTTCAAAATGTCTTTGAGGAATTTTGCATAGTTGAGCATTTGGGTGACAACTTAAGTAAATGGTAGAGAAAGGTGAAGTTGCTTGAGCATGTCAATAAATCTTCCAAATTGTTCATCCAACTTGTGTCTCATGAATTTTTGTAGCTAAAGAAGCTTGGGTTTCGCAATTTCCTTCTCTACTCTCACTTCACTAGGTTTCTCAATCTCAACCTCACTCAAAGATGCACCATCTATCTCATCTTCTACCAAAACCTCCTTTGTAGCCACCTTAATCTCACTCTTCCTAGGAAAACTATATTCAAGAACCTTACCACTCCTTGTAACAATAGCATTGATGGGTCCCTTAGGATCTAGGCCTTGGGCAAGTAAAGAAGAAGGACTAGCTTGGTCTTTTAAAGCATTGGCAAGTTGAGAAATTTGGTTTTCAAGCATCTTATTATGAGTATCATTTCATTAAATTTCTTATCACTTACAGCCATGTAAGTGTTCAATAACTTTGTTTAGTTTTCAATGATTTCTTCTAAATTAGTCGTAGAAGAAGAAGAAGAAGAAGATTGAACATAGGAAATACCATTTTGGGTCTTTGGTGCAAATTCGGGTAGAGGACCCCTTTGAGAGTTATTTTGAAAATTTCCCCTATTTTTATTGTTCTAATTCCCTCTACCTTGATTATGGTTACCATAACCTTGGTTATGATTACAATATTTTTGGTTTTGATTTTAGCTACTATAACCTTTGTTGTATAGTTACCTCTGGAATTTAGGTTCCCATGGTTCCTATTACCACCACCTTGGTTGTAGTTGTCAAAATTGCCATGATTGTTGTAATTCTTATTCTAGTGACCTCATTAATTCTCTAACCCATAATCATTATTGTTTGACACATAGTTCACATGCTCATTCAGATTTCCATCTTGATCATCACAAACATCCATACATGCAAGAGGGCAATTAGAAGCATCATGATCATACGATCCACAAACATCACAAAACAAGCATTCACTAAGCATGTTACTATAAGAGGGAGTGGGTTGAGAATAGAAGACATACCACTCCCCTTAGATTGGGAGGGAAGACTTGAAATTTGGGAGGTAGCACTATCCAACTTTGCGTTGATAGAGGACATTTCCTTCCCCAAGTTTGTCATTTGTGAGGAGAGATTGTTGATTGCATTTAGATGATCAACCAAGTACACCAAAGAGCTACTCTTTCTAGTTGACTCCCTTTCTTCATCTTGCCAATCTCTATAGTGTCTCACTATGTCTTGAATTATGTCTACCACCTCCTCTTCCGTTTTATTCATGATAGGACCTCCGGCTCCTCTATCTAGACATGACTTCCCTTGAGAACTAAGGCCTCCATAGAATATTTGAATAATTTGGTAAGTAGGAATTCTGTGGTGAGAACATTCTCTTTGATACTTTTTGTATATCTCCCATGCTTCAAAGAGGCTCTAACTAGGCTTTTGCTTAAAACCTTGAATCAAAGCTCTAGCCTCCGCCGTTTTCTTTTATGGATAGAAAATCCTTGGTCACTTCGTCCCATGTCCTTAGAGAATTCGTCTTAACCTCCTTGCCTAGCCATTCCAAGGCACGCCCTAAGAGGGAAAAGGGAAAAAGCTTGAGGCGGATTAATTCTTAGGAAATTCCATTCACATTGATAGTATTGCAATATTTTTCGAACTCCTTGAGATGTTTTACAGGGCTTTCATTCTTGGCCCCACTAAATTGTCGCCTCTCTATCAAAGTAATCATTGCCAGCCTTATTACAAAATCATTCTCCGATGTTGTAGGTGGAGCAATCCCACTCTTAAATCTATATGCACCGGGACCAATTCTTTCAACGCCACCCTTGGATTTTCTCCCATTCTTGATTGTTCCTCTTGTTGTGGTTCTTCTTTACTTGAAGTGCTAGAACTCAAAGATCGTAGAGCCAAACAAAATTTATAAACGCTCGATGAACCTAATACGAGTATATGGTAAGTCAAGGGTCGAACCCAAAGGAATGAATAGGCACAAGCTATAGCCTAGGTCAAGCTACTTCGAAGATTGGAAAGATAAGGTTGGTAACTAAGGTATCAAAAAGCTAGATAAATTTATAAATTCAATACGCTAAACACTAGGGATATAGGTTCCACATGCAAGCTCAATGTTTATGCTAATTGATGGATCACTCAATCGATTTTAACACTACAAAGGACAAATAATAGTTGCAACTAATGGAATAAAAAATCTATCTCCTATAAGCCAAGCTAGGGTTCACTATGAATGGCTAACAAGGAAAATCACAATCAAATTCAATCAATTAAAGCAATTCCCAAATCAAGGGTTCATGTCATTGAAATTTGTAATGCAATCTAGATTAATCATATAGGTTAATCACTCCTAATCTAATTAATCACATACACAACTATGTCAACCAATTTAATTTGCTACAATTTAATCAATCAAGGTTCATCAACTAGCAAAAGTCATCAATCAAGCATTCTTTCCCTTCTCCCTAGCAACTAATCTACTCACTAATCATGGTGAAATTGAAAAACAAAAAAAAATTGAATCACAAACATATTCATTTCAAGTTTAATAAAAAAGAAATTCAATCATTCAAAAATTTCTCAAGCAAAGATTAAAATTCAAATCAAACATTCAAGAATTAAAGAAAAATTGCAATAAAAGTAAATTTAAAGGAAATAAATCTCAAAACTTTCATTGATTTGAAGAAGAAATCCAAGATCAAGTTGAAATCAAAGATCAAATTGAAGTACAATCAAGTAATCCTAAGCTTCTCTCTCTACTTTCTCTCTCTTCTATTTCTGCAAAATAAGTGTCAAGTACAAATGAAGTCGTCTCCCTAAAAAAAGAAAAGTCAAAATCTATAAATAACAAATCGAGCGAAGGGAAGTAGAGGCCTCCGTGCGCACACACCACCCTTCTATTTCTAGTGCTCATAGCTTGCCTCCTTTTCTTACCCAATCGATCTTTGCGCTCTCGAGCATCCCTATCATCGGTGCAGTCGAGGCGATGCCCGTGAGAAGGGAAGCCTTTTATTCTCCAAGCACGTGTATACTCCGAACCAAAACATTGCTTCCATCATGCTTGTGCTTGCGAAGCTCGCTAGAATTGCATGCTGGGATTCCCAAACTTAGCTTCATATACTTCCTTGAATGCGCTCGAGATTCCTCCTAGATAATTAAACCCCGGGAAACTAAACGCACCTATAAAACAAGGCAAAGAAACGAAGAAGCAAGAGAAATAACCGAGAAATGAATAAAATAGTAAGAAAACCATCAAAAGCACACATTTTTCTAAACTTACACACAAACACGCAAAACAATCATTATTATGTAAAAACAAGACATAAAAGACTAAAAACGAGCATTAAACTACAAAGAAAACCTAGCCTAATTGTGCCATAAATAATAATAATCAGTAGCCTAAACACTAGCCTACCTTATTCTCTCAAAATACTTCCTTTAAGCTCTCCGAGGAGTCCGTACATTACTCGAGGTTTTGTCCTTTAACCAAGACGTGAAAGGTAGAATTTTTTGAGGGTTTGGCCCCAAATCTACTCTATTTAGTTTAATTTTAATTATTGTTTAATTTATTTCCTTTAAGTTGCTAACGCGTTTATTGTTTTAAAAATGCAAGCAAGGAAAATCAAAGTAAGGTATCATGTTCCTTTTTTTCTATTATTTTGTAATGATTTTATATTGTTAAATTTATTATTACATTGCTTCCAATATTAATGTTTATTCTATTACTATTTTTTATCACCATATTACATGTTTAAAGGGATTATCTCATTGAAAATCGCGGCTAATAAGATAATTTGGACAACCGGTTTAGGTTCCTTTTTAATCTTGTTATTAAATAAAGTGATCACAATATTTTAGAATTATATGTTGCATTAATATTCAACTAATTTAGCTTAATAGTAGTTTGGAGCAAATTGAATATTTTGTTTGCATGCCTTTGAGATCGCAGGAATTACTTTTCACTATCAGAAACGAGTAGAGGCCAATACGGGCAAATGTGACTCCATGACTCACTTTGTACCATCATCCCCGATCCTCTTTTCGTGGTTTTGAACCATATGGAGTTAGTAATCTCATGGATTATGAATGGGGTGTAACCTGTACGGGTCAATCGTTGTTGCATATTGTTGTCCCTTTATTCGTGGTTGCCTTATATGATCCGTGAACGGTTTACAAGTTCCTTACAAACTTGTTGGCGGCTCCCTACTTTCCTTGTCCCTAATCGTATATGTCAATTCCCACTTCCTAAGAGTGCCAAGCATATTCACACATGCTTAACGTAGGCGCACTTCGAACGACGCCAATAATTTGGCAACTCCACTGGGAGGATTCTTAGTTATTTATTGATTTCAGTGATCGGTATTTAATTAAGATGAGTGGATGAGACTAGAAAGATTCTTGAAAAGTATTCCTGTGATTAATATGGCATTTTTTTTGCATATGCATAGACGTTTTAACGTCGCATTCAGGTTTGTCCCGTAGGAAAAATTGAATAACCTGATTGCGAACGAAGGAAAAAAGGCACTAGTTAGATTTTCTGACTGCCGCGCCACGACATATCTTGACGTGTCACGGCGCTAGGCACTATTACGCGGTGTTCAGTACCGTGACACGGTACATTGTGTCGTATTGTAGCAGTCTTGAAATCTTTACAGTGGTTTTATTTCTCTTGTTACAATCAGCTTCCTTCAATTTTTCTAAAAAACTTGTGTGTTCTTGTAAGGATTATTTCAAGTCATCCCACACTTGAGCCCCACTGTGATCATACACTTAAGCATGGTGGTGTCCAAAGGGAAAGAAGCTAGAGTAAAAGAGTCGCCACCAAGTTTTAGGAACTAGTAAACCGTTCACAGGGTGAAGGTTACACCCCTTAACCATCCACCAGATCGTTAACTCTAATAGGTCTGGATCCATGACTGGTAGTTCGGGGATGAAGGTACAAATCCAACCTAAATGAGACTTAACTTGCCCTAAAAATAGGCTTTTACTTTATTTTCTTCTCGTATTCATGTGCGCTTTCTGACGTACATGCAATCATTAGATTAACCCTAAACCTGCTTAATCTATGTTGGTTGAATATTAATGCACAAATAAAATTATTATTGGCGATCACTTGAATTATAATCATATTAACCTAAACAAGATTATTAATTATCTTATTAAGCGTGATTACAAGTAAAAATTCCCTTTAAACATGCTTTAAAGGTGTGTTCAAGAAATAACAATAATAATATAATATATCAAGCAACATGATATTAATAATAAAAATAATAATCATCAAAATACCAATTATAATTTAAACAATCATGTTAAAGCATAATATTAATAGCAAGATCCTATGCATGATACAAACAAGATTAATAACAAACCCTAGCATGTCACTAAACATTAAAGATCAATTAGCCCTAACATGATATTAGGAAAGAAATAGGAAGCATCATCATAATCATACTTGATATTAGAAATTACCCTAAACATGAGACTATGAAGCAATAAAACAATTAAAGTACTTACTTCGATGCCTCGTACCTCTTTCTAATAACAAAATACACACGTTAGTAACTTCAAGGAAAATATTTAAACAAACAAATAAATTAAATAATTTAAATAGGAATTTGGGACCAAACCCCCAGAAATATCAAACCTTTCACGTCTAGGGGAAAGGCAACTTCGAACATGGTTAGGTGTTTCTAGAACTAATGAGTGAGGAATTTTGAGATAGGGAAGATTTAGAAAAAGAACAGGGAGAGAAAGCTTCTAGCTTTTAGAGAGGGAGAGAATTCTAGGTGTGATGATTTGCAACAGGGAGATACGACCCCTATTTATAGGAAAAATAGCACGAGATCAAAGAAAATCATATTTGGAAAAATAAACCTCCTATCGCAAACGACAAGAGTCAACGCTAGACGACGAAGGCCAGCGCTAGGCGACGAAGGTCAGCGCCTAACGACGACTCTGTCGTCTCCCATTTGTTTAAAATTCAACGCCCTATTATATGTGTAATTACCTTCCAAACCGGTTGCAGGTAATTATGCGTCCAAGCAGATTTAAAATAAGATTTAATATATTTTATTCTAAATAAAACATCTTTTAATATAATTATCAATCATAAACTCATTAGAATTAAAGAGAGCCTTTTAGGTATTCCTAGTCGACTAAAATCAATCCTAATCATTTTAGGAATAATAATTAATACGCCCTCCTCCAGATCATTGGCCCACATTAAAAATCATTGGGCCTAATTTAATGTAATCCATAACTTCCTCATAATTCATTGAAATTGGGCTTATAATATATCATTGGAAAGCTCTTTTCGAGCCCAATCAAACTACACTATTATTGGACCCTTTTTATGGATCAAACCAAATTGGAGCAGCAATTTTTCATAAAGTAGAGTAAGAAAAGAAATATTTTTGAAAACAGAAAGAGAAATATTTTAATAAAAACATCCTCATCATTAGACTTTCCGCACTTTCATTTCGTACGATAACCAGATGACGTGAAATGTATTCACTACTACAAAAGCGCGTTTTTTTTTACGCTTTTAAGCCTTATTTTCGGCATAGAAAAGTGTCGCAAAAATATCTCTCGACGCTTTTATAAGCGTCAAAAATAAGTGAGTCGAGAATTTTGTTGGACATCAAAAAGCGTTGAGAATCTCGACGCCTTTTAGTGTCTAAAATAATATACGAAGCGTCGAAATTTGTTGTAGTTGGCGTACTTTCTTGACTTTATCGATGCTTTTTAGTGTCTAAGACCATTAAATTGGTGACGCTTTTTAATGTCTAGAGTTTCAAATATTTGATGTTCAATAATTTGGGAAGCTTTTTTCCTCCTATATATTTTCTATGTTGGGGACGCTTTTTTACCAAAAAACATGCATCTCAATAAAAAAAAACAAATACCAAAAACATATTTAATACCAAAAAAGTATTACTAGTATAACCAAAATATGTGTATATACCAAAAAAAAATGGGCCAAACTTCTTTTTATTTCATATAGTAATATTATAGTATATGTACAATATCTCATAGTAATAAGTTTTCTATTACAATAGATATTATTCCAACTTATACTTAATTCGTGACTAGTTGTAGTGGAAGAAATTTGCTCATTTCTTCTAAAAAAAATCTTCAATCAATCTCCAATTTAGCTGCTCCTTAATATGCTTGCAAGAGGGCGTAAAGCAAAGTTCATCATGAATGAAGGAAGAAGGGAAAATTTAGAGTGGAAGCAACTGCCCTTGAAGGTTGTCTGATGAAAAAAAAATCAGTTAACTTAATCAATAATCTTGTACCTGTAATCCTCAAATAGAAATAACCGCAACAATAAAAATTTGCCACACTTAGATACAAAAAATGAAAATAAGGACCGGGTATGTTGATTACTAACCTTTGTAGGACAGATTGTATATAATTAACATGAGAGAATGCCAAATGACACTTCCACTTTTCCATTATTTGGAATTTTGGTGATGGTTTTAATAGTGTATCATGTAATTCGGAGAATTATTAGTAGTCAAGCAACTACTTGAACATATAAGGAAGGTTTATTAGGCTATGCTAGACTGCTAAGTTTAAATGACAAGTTTACTAGAATTGAAAGCATAAACTGCACAATTTCATTGCTAGGTATCACCAGCAACCTTTCCAAGGAATTTGATGTTGGGGTTTGGTAAGTCCAACTTACCGCGGAAAAAACCTCGACCCAAAGAACCACTTGCAATTAATAAAACCATAAAGCATAACAAATAAACATAAAAGGATAAAATCGGAATTTACCTTTGTAGCGTGCTTCACCCTCAAAGTTGGGCTCTTATTTGAAAGCTTTAAGCTCTGAAAATACGCGAGCCTCCTATGGAAGTCCACTCGCAAAAACTACTAGCGACTTTTAGGTCCGTTACCTTGAGGTAAGCGAGGTCCGACCAAAACCCGAGTATTATGTGAGTTTAAGAGTTTTTGCTAATGCAATGCTCTATCGAACTCCTACTCAAGCACTCTTCCCAAAAACCCAAGATTGGTATTTATAGGCAAGAGGGAGAGTGGAAATTTCTATCCCATCAATTTGGGGGTCATGAAATTCCACAATTTATTTTAAAGCTAAATTAAAATAAATAAGCAAACTAATAATAAATCTACAAGTCTCACTATTATATGTAAAGGGAAGTGAGGACCACTTAGAGAGTAGGGGACCATACTTGCTCCCCACTCCATACCTCTCCTTGTGACACATGTCCCTCACCTTTAACCCTCCCTTTACTAGCTTCCCCTTTTGCACACGGCCCACCACCCGCACCTAGGTGATGTGGGCTGCTGCTGCTGCTTGTGGCCAGCAAGCCACGCACACCTTGTGCGGGGTGCTGCTGTTGCTTGCGGTTGTGGCGGCCTTTGGCTGCCAACGTTGGTGCGCTAGCATGCCCCTGCCATCCTAGGCTTGGCTTGGTGCGCATGCTATCAACCAATGCTCAGCACATTATTCCATTAGCACTCGGATGCTCGGGGCTTTCTGATGCTAGTAGTATTTTGGGAATTATTGTCGATTTATTATTATTTGCGCGTCTCGTCATTAACTATTTTTTACTCGACTTTCGACGCTCTAAGCTCAAAATTCCGACGTCTAAATATTTAATACTCGGGAGACGAAATAATTTCTTCCGAATTAATTCGTCGAGTCGGTTCGTTTACTACTAAGGGTGTGACCCGAAGGGTTCAGTCAAGATTAAGCTGTAATATATTACTGATCGGAAGCGGCCTCCACCTAGGCATTCCGATCACTTGACCTTACTGAATATATTAGCTTTCTAATAATTTTGAACCCACTAACGGAATAGTACACTTGTTCGAAGGACACCATTCCTTTCTATCTCCCACTTGTCCTTCCAGACAAGTGCGAATTTAGTGTACAACCTTTTTCCTATGCCGCTTAATGTCTGTTCATGAACTATAAAGTAAGATTATTTTGTCATCCTTATTACATCCAAAAGTGTTTCTCGATTCCGAGTCCGACTCTCAATGTACAGATGATTTCTAAAATCCATCCGAGCACGTCCATGCATTTTCACAGTCTCGCTCTACGAGAGGCCTTGTATACAACAAAGACATCTTCCCTATTTTAGTAGGGGGACATTCCCAGTCTTGTAATGTAGTTCCTCTTACTGAGAGGACCTAGCCGCCCGAGTGTTGCCGTTATAATCCCTTATTACGGCAGACGTTTGACAACATCAAATCGGACTAGTACTCAAACAAGATAACTCACAATACTCATGGTCGAGGAAATAGGTTCCGATAGCCATAATGAGAAGTATACTTATGACGTTTTAATCTCTTAAAGTATTCTCATATGTCGATCCAGTATGGTTCTAAACCAATACCTGTGCAACTGATTTATGACAATCATATCCTCGTAGCACAAGAAACAGTGCTATAAATCAGACTACACACTAATCTCAATTGGTCATTAATCGTTCATCGTTTTAGATGACCTCGATTAGTGATGATTTTCGATTACAATATTCAACGTTCACTTAATAGGTGTTTCCTTACCAAGACTGGTCTTGATACCCTATTTTGAATATTCCAAGAATCGAATGGACTCATAATTTAATCCTAAACCACAATTAAATACCAAACGAAGTGATAAGATATTGCATGAAATATATATTACTCCAAAACTTGAATGGTTTTTCTTAGTGTCTTACATTAAATGTTCAAAATTTAACTAAAACACTAAATAAGGAAATCAAAGACAGTCTCCTACATGCTTAATTCCCATTGCCTTAACGTGCTTGTTGTGCTTCACTTAAGGCAAAGGTTTAGTAAGTGGATCGGCTACATTGTCATCCGTTCTAACTTTGCAAATTCTAATTTCACCTTCTGATTTCCATTCTCAAATCATGTGAAACCGCCGTTTGACATGTTTGACAATCTGATGTTCCCTTGGCTCTCTGACCTGAGAAATAGCTCCATTGTTGTCACAATAGAGGGCTATTGGACCCTTTATGGAGGGTACAACATCAAGTTCGCCAACAAACTTACTAATCCAAACAGCCTCCTTAGCCGCTTCAGCAGCTGCTAAGTACTCGGCTTCAGTTGTAGAATCTGCAGTTGTACTCTGCTTGGCACTCTTCCAACTGAATGCTCCTCCATTCAGACTAAACACATATCCATATTGCGATTTGAAATTGTCTCTGTTTGTCTGGAAGCTTGCGTCGGTATAACCTTCCACAACTAATTCCTCTAAACCACCATACACCAGGAATTTATCCTTGTTCCTTTTCAGGTACTTTAGGATATTCTTAGCTGCAGTCCAATGGGCCTCTCCTGGATCTGATTGGTAACGACTCGTAACACTCAAGGCATACGATACATCTAGCCTAGTACATATCATGGCATACATGATCGATCCAATAAGCGAAGCATATGGAATCTGATTCATTCTTACCCGCTCATCAGGTGTCAGTGGACACTACTTCTTGCTTAGGGTTATGCCATGTACCTTATCTTAGCCTCCTCCATACTTACATACTCAAGGTAACTTCTCTGGGCCTCCTCCATGCCAAATCGAGCAAGTACCTTATCAATATAAGTACTTTGACTCAATCCAATCATCCTTTTTGATCTATCCCTGTAGAACTTGATGCCTAGTATGTACTGAGCCTCTCCTAAATCTTTCATTGAGAAGCATTTTCCAAGATAGACCTTTACAGACTCTAACAACAGAATGCTATTTCCAATGAGCAATATGTCATCTACATATAAGACTAGGAAGCTGATGTCACTCCCACTGACCTTCTTGTAAACATAAGACTCATCTGGATTCTTGATAAAATCAAACTTATCGATGGCTTCATCAAATAGAAGATTCCAACTTCTGCTTGCTTGCTTTAGTCCATAAATGGACTTCATAAGCTTACAAACTTTCCTAGCATTGTTTTGGTCAACAAAACCTTCAGGCTGTGTCATATACACAGTTTCTTCTAAGATACCATTAAGGAAGGCGGTTTTGACGTCCATCTGCCATATTTCATAATTGTAATATGCAGCAATCGCTAGGTGTATAAAAGATTTAAGCATTGCAACTGGTGAAAAGATTTCATCATAATCAATACCATGAACTTTTCTGTAACCTTTTGCCACCAATCTAGCTTTGTAAATGAATACATTTCCATCTTTGTCGGTTTTCATCTTGAAAATCCACTTACAACCGATAGGTGTATAAACTTCGGGTAAGTCAACCAAGTCCAAGACTTGATTTTCAAACATGGAATCCATTTCAGATCTCATGGCCTCTTGCCATTTAGCAGAGTCGGTGGTTGCCATCGCTTGCTTATAGGTTGCCGGTTCATCTCCATCCATGATCAAGATGTCCTGATTCTCGGTTAATACTAAACCAAGATATCTATCAGGTTGAGATCTCGGCCTCTGAGACCTACGTAGGGTAATGGATTGAGCATTTGCATTGTCGGTTTGACTTTGCACATTTTTATCATTTTGACCTGCGTCAACAGATGCTGTTTGAGCACTTTGACTGTCATTCTGATTTTGTTGCTCATTCTCATGAAATTCGTCGAGTTACATTTTCCTCCCACTTGTCATTTTGGAAAGGTGTTCCTTCCCCAAAAAGACACCATCGCGAGCAAAAAACACTTTGTTCTCCGATTTGTTTTAGAAGTAATACCCTTTGGTTTCTTTTAGGTAGCCCACAAAGTAAACCTTGTCAGATTTGGGATGAAGTTTGTCAGAAATCAATTTCTTGACATATGCTTCGCATCCCCATATCTTTAGAAAAGACAACCTAGGAGGTTTCTTTGTCCATAATTCATATGGAGTCTTTTCCACAGCTTTTGATTGTGCACGGTTCAGTGTTAGTGCCGTAGTTAGAAGTGCGTGTCCCTAGAAAGAGATAGGAAGATCACTAAGACCTATTGTTGATCGTACCATGTCTAACAAGGTCCGATTTCTCCTTTCGGATACTCCGTTCCATTGTGGAGTTCTTGGAGGTGTCAATTCTGAAAGTATACCCTTTTCTTTCAGATGGTCATCGAATTCTTGGCTCAAGTATTCACCACCTCGATCCGATCGAAGGGCATTAATTTTCTTGCCAAGCTGATTTTCAACTTCACTCTGAAATTCTTTGAACTTTTCAAACGATTCAGATTTATGCGACATTAGGTTGACATAACCATATCTACTATAGTCATCTTTGAAGGTGATAAATTATCGGTGACCAGTTCTTGTGGTGGAGCTCATTGGTCCACATACATTAGTGTGTACTGGTCTCCTACCCTTTCTCCCAACTTGGAGAATGGTTGTTTAATCATCTGCCTAATAAACATCCCTCGCAATTCTCAAACAATTCTAAATCAAAAGAATCAAGAACACCTTCTTGTAAAAGCCTGTTTATGCGTTTGATGTTAATATGGCCAAGACGATAATGCCACAAGTAAGTTTGGTTTGACTCCATGGTCTTACCGCTTTTGTTAGTATTATTCACATTATAAACTTGTTTGTCTAGATCAAGCACATAAAGACTATTTTCAGAATGTGCAATACCATATAAAACATTATTGAGATAAAACGAACATTCATTGTCTTTTACTCAAAATTAAAAACCCTTGGCGTCCAACGCCGAAATTGAAGTGATGTTTTTGGTGATGTTAGGAACATAATAAACATTATCTAGTTCCAAAACTAGCCCGGTGAGAAAAAACAAACCGAGAGTTCCTACGGATACGTCACTAATTATGGCTCCATTGCCGACCTGGAGTTTAACCTCTCCCTTCTCTATCCTTCTAGCGTTCCTTAGTCCCTGAGAATTGGAACAAAGGTGTGAGCCACATCCGATTTCTAATACCCATGATGCTAAGCTAGTGAAGTTAAATTCTATAACGAATATACCTGATTCAGAAGTAACAGTTTCGTTCTTCTTATCTCCCTTGAACTTGAGGCAATCTCTCTTCCAATGTCCCTTATTCTTACAGTAGAAACATTCGGAATCAAATTTAGAGGACGCTACATTCTTATCTTTGTTATCCTTGGTAGATTTAGACTTAGGCGGAAAGGCTTTCTTTTCGCCCTTCCCCTTAAAGCCTTTCCTCTTCTTGCCTGAGAATTTGAACGGCTTGCCCTTTTTAATCATGAGCATATCATGCTTCCCCTCATCCTTAAGCGTTTGCTATGCTTGCTTCAACATACCATGAATCTCGGTGAGGGTTTTCTCCATGTTGTGCATGTTATAGTTCATCTTGGACTGATCATAGCCTTTGTGCAGCGAGCGGAGAATGATATCAAATGTCATCTCGGTTGAATACCACGCATCAAGCCTTCACATGTTCTCAAACAATCCTATCATTTTGAGTACATGTGGGCTGACTGGCTCTCCTTTCTTGAGCTTGCTCTCAAGGATCTGCCTGTTGGTTTCAAACCTTTCCGTTCGGGCCTGCTCATGAAACATATTCTGCAGTTCATAAATGATCTCAAAAGTCGTCTCCTTCTCAAAGAAAGTATTTTGAAGCTCAGGAGACATTGTGGCCAACATGATGCATTTGACATCTCGATTAGCAATTTGACATCGATTTAGGGCAGCCTGAGTCACCTTCTCATTGGGAGCCTCGGGCATTTCCTCATCAAGGACATATTCCTTTTGCTCTTGCATTAGAACAATTCGTAAATTCCTTTGCCAATCAAGAAAATTTGGCCCACTCAACTTTTCCTTGTCGACAATTGAGCGTAACGAGAATTGGTTGTTTGAGTTATTTGAAGACATGATTCTACAATTGAAAGAATTTGAAATGAAAAACCATTCATAATACTTTGAATAAGATTGAATTCATGCAATTTTTAATCAAACTTATTTAACGTCTTATTCACACATTTAACGTTGTCCCCAATTTGTTGAGAATAAGTCAATTCCAATATCCGAAGAAACAAAGAGTGGTTAAGCATGCTTTGGCTTGTGTTAACACTCAATCTCCTAACGTAAGCAACGCTTTGCTAATGGCTCCAAGCCACTCTTGGTTGAATAAATCGTTGCATCAAATGCTCTCTTAACAATTTATTCACTTTGCCACGACATGTTAGGACTCCATCACTCATATCGTTGAGTACAACCAAAACCAACTTGAATACTTGGTATGCCTTATGCTCCTTGGAGAGGTAGTGATGCCTCGCTTTGGCGTAGCCCACTACTACCCTCGTTTGGTTGGTAAGTGTTGTTTTGGAATGGCATGTTTTACTCAATATTTAGGGACCTAGGGTTTCTATGTTGGTTGATTTGAGTGAACATAATTAATCATCACAACATTCGAAATCCTAAACATGCATCTAACATACAATTCATATACATAAACATTTATATTTATCGAATAACATAAATATAGATGCATTTGGCAACTAGCATGACCCCTTGAAATCTTCAAATCTTCAAAAGGTCTTTTTTTGCAACTTCATGGCTACGTCTTCCAAGAACCTCTATCTTCAAGACTTGACCATAATCAAATGCAACTACTTGTATTTACGATTAGGACTAATGTAAATATTAAGGTACAAAAATACTCAACGGTACGTAGAACGTATTTAGATTTATAAAAATACGTCACGGATCGCAGTCCGTATTTTCTATCCTAATCGGGCCCAACTAGTTACCATTTCATAAAACCTATGAGAGAATATACATTCCATTCATCCATTCACTATCTGTGAATTACCCATGCATTTTACAACGATAAACAAGTAACAATGCATAAACACGCATGAACTAGTAACTAATCTAGGTGGTTAATCCAATTAACACGCCTAATTAAAACTAGTCAAAGTTGTATTTACCGGTTATGTAAATAAGCAAAATTAATATTTGAATCTCTCACTAAATTCCGCATCCAACTCAATTAATCCAATTAATTAAGTCGGTAAAACCCAAAATTTGTAAAAATAAATTTTGCCAATGTCGCTCAAAGCCGAGGCCAAGCCTCCAAAATTTATTAAAATAATTAAAAACAAATTAGATAAATAAAATAATTAAAACAACAATTTAAGGAAAAAAAATTACGTAGTCCAAAATGTCTAAGTGCCTAGCACTAAGACATGGAGTGCTCTCATTCCGCACAACCGTTTGATGCTCAATGAACGTGGGAGTGGGGCCTATGTCGCTAAGCGTTACACCGCCCACACCAGCGAACTTTCACACATCAATAATGTGGCCCTTGATGGCCATGTTGTACGAACTCATTGCACTACATTTGTAACGCCCTGTATTTTCGAACAATTATTTTATGTGTGTTTCAACTTATAAATCCTAATTTCTAATTTAAATATCATTTTCTAAATTGAAATGTTAATTTAATTTTTAAAATCATTATTTGATTTAAGGGTCATCCCAAGCTTTTAAAAACCCTTATTAAAATGTTTTAACAAAACGATTGAAAGTTATTTAAAAAGGTTCTATATTTAAATTTTAATCATTTCAATTGTATTTGATTTGTCTGAATTGATATTAGCCTTAAAGGGTGATTCCTTTAGCTTAAGCATTAATTCAGTAAGTGATACTAAATTATATATAATTTTGATATTTAACCTATTGCGATTGATACGGGTCATCATGGGTGATTCCTTGACCGAAGTACCGATCTAATAGGTATAAAATGATTTTTGGGAGTTTTAAAAATAATTTACGTGCAATCGTATCAATACAGATAAATAAAGTTGTATTGGGTGATTTCCGTCAACTCGTTTATCAAATTGGTATTGTTTATAATGTATTCTATAATTCTTTTATTTATAAAACTCATTATAATGTCTTTTTATTAATCAGGTCATTATAAATAAATAATATTACTGATTTCACATTTCGTCTTTTATGTCGCTTTTCGGTACTTATGAACTATATATATATATATATATATATATATTGTATTGCGATTTAAGTTATTATTTTCATTATTATTATTGATTTTATTATTGTGATATCAATGATATAATCTTTATTATCGTTTTCAAACGCGTTTCAAATCGCCACATGTTACATTCATTCCCTAGTCTAGTTTTGGGCCAACTAGGATTAGCTCGGAATAGAATTTGGACTAGTAATAAATCGTTCAATAGGGCTTGTATAGTTGTATACCCTTCTTTATTTTCCCTCCTTAAGCCAATGTTACTCCTTAGTTAACCCTCTTAAACTAATCCAATTAACATTCTTAATATAGGGATTTGCTTTCTAATCACATGTGTTGCTTGAGCCCAACTTCTCCTATTTCTCACGGCTATACAAGGGTCTGTTACTGTCCATTTTTTCACCATAGTAACCCCCCATTTACACCCACAAACAATCCCATTCAATCACCAATTAAATACTGTCCAAAACAACTTGATATTCCCTACCATTCACATACAAAAACAACGCTTCTTGTGCGTGAGGTTGCTGCACCATCACAACACTTTTCTCCTCTCAATTTCCCTCAAATCTTCTGGTAATTATCAAGGGATAGTCGTGGGTCATTGATGTTGTATTTTACCCTCTTATTTAAGCAGTCAACACCATAGAACCTCATCGATCAAGGCTAGCAAGAGGCGTAACTTTGGAGCAGCTCGGGCGGATTCAAATTACGATCTTTTCCTCTATTCTAATCTGATTTTTCATGCTCTCCATTCAAGTTAACTAGCACTATTCCAAGATTTAGAAATCATGGCTAGGATAGGTTAAGGCTAGGTGCAAATTAGAGTTGGTTAGATTAGAAATTCATTGTAATTCAAGGTGCTAGAGTTTCATGTTTGTTTGTTGTTTTGTGCGTGAGAAATGAGGGTATCTTATTCATGTTTTATTGCTGGTTTTTATGCTATATAATCATCCCTAGATGTAGTATATATATTAAGGTTTGGTTCCATAAGTTATTGTTGTGTTTTAGTAGTTTTGAAGCATGTTATACACCCTAATACACATCGAAATTGCTGCTGTAATTGTTGTTATGCTGTTGTGGGTTTAAAGCTCTATTTTTCCTAGTTTTTGGTTGATTTGGTACCTAATTTGGTGTAGCATCATGTTAGGTATGTTCCTAAATGGTTTACTCATGTTTTAATAGAAGATATGTCTTGAATTTAAGCACTAGAATCCTCACATTGCTGCTGCTATAATCAATGAAGTTACCATGTACATCTACAGCCCTTAAGCATGTTATTTACTTGTTTTATAGGCCTTTATTGTTTATTTATAATTAGGCATCATGTAAGGAATATCTCCAAGTAAAATTATCATGTTTTGGGGTATGTTTTGATGTGATTATATGCCTAAAACTAAGCAAGGTGTTGCTGCGAGGTTAGTTTGTGAGCTGCGTGAATTGAGTGGTTTTAAGTGATGTATTGCATAATATTTATGCCTAATCTTGTGTCTATTCTGATCTATGGTGTTTTTAGAATGTGTGTGATAATGGGCTAAGGTTAATTGTGAGTTTAAGGTTGGTTTTGGGTGAATTTGTTTTACAATGTGCTGCTGTAATTCTAATTAGGGGCTGCCACTTTGTCATGTTGTTTTTACCCTGTTAAAGTCATGAATTTAAGCCTATATTGTGTGTATATATTGCCTAATATGTGGATTAATATGTCCTAGTTTTTTTTTTATCATTCTAGCATGCTTTGGATGTGTTCATGAAGCATTTAAGATGTCATATATTGGCTGCCATTTTTGGGTGGTAAGTGAGTTGTCGACGTCGTTGCGCTTTAAAGTAGAATAACACTGTTTTTAGCACCACTTCGCCAAGGGTTGTGTACGGAGTGTTTTGTGATATTTTATTATAATTAGCTTCGTACCCAAATCCAGACAATAAGAGTGACACCATGTTATGATTTATAAATGATTTTGTGTACTTTGAAGAATTTTGAAGTTAAACTCTTTTGAAAGGATATTTGATGAATTTTGGTCTTAGAAGTAAAGACTTGAAGTATTTTAAGTTAGGGTTGATGATCCCTAAAATGTGGTCGGATGATTTTGAAGAAATATTTTTTACTATTTTATATGATCCGTGAGTGTAAGACAACCATTGGGCTGCGGAATTCAATGGTTGGAACATGCCAACATCTTGGGCTGTGGAATTCGAGATGTAATTTTCTAGGTTAATTGTTGTCGTCCGGAACTACTCGGGCTGCGGAATTCGAGTAGGAAAACTGGGAGTTTGGCCATTCTCAGACGCAGACGGCTGCGGAATCGTCTGTAGGTTCGCCCTGACAAACCTTTGATGGTGGGCTGCGGAATTCACCGGCGTTCATATTTTATATGCTTACCTCACTATGGATCAGTTTTCGAAAAGTTAAAATTCTCTATTTTAATATTATTACGCTTTTGAGAAGGTCTTCTTAAGTCAAGTCAAGAATTTTCTAAATCTCTTTAAAGAACCTTTATAAGTGTTAATTATTGTTTTTATGAGTTTATTGCTTATGCTTTGGGTTCTATTTATTCTTACTCTATAATCATGTGGTAATATATTCATTTTGTTTAATATACATGTTTGTTTTGTATTGTATTGTAATCATGTTGCATGTTTTGACTTGTATTCCTATCTATGTATCTTATCATGTTTATCTTGAGTGTATTGTGAAGTAGTTGTTTATCTAGTCTATATGTTGTATTTTTTTTTTTTTTGTATGCTTCTATGCTTTACTCTATGCTTAGCTTTGTGTTTCTACAAGTTTTGGGAGAACTGCTAGTTACTCCCCACTGATTGTGGAACCTAAATTTTATTTGCAGGTCAAGAGTAGCGTTTGTTGAGTCTAGGCTGAGAGCAGAGTGTTTAGGTTGTCCCCAAGTACTTTTATCGATTATTCTTTGATGTCTTTACCTCTCTTTATAAGATAGTCGAATTTGAGGTTGTTCTGCCTCGTTAAAAGTTTTCTTTGATCATTTGAGATTTCTTTCTCTTCATAATTTTTGTTTCAGTTATTTAATTTATTTATTTTGTTTAGTTTTTAGTAACCCTTAGAGTCACATTCCTTCTTGACGTTATTTTCGCTAACGTCTCGCCTTCTATTTTGGACGGGGTGTTACAACATTGCTTCGCAACCAACGTCTATGTATATTCCCTATTACACGACGCATGCACCAAGTCCAAGTACACTATGCTCTCGTGCCATCACGCCCGCACCACAACGACCCCATGCACCACGCAACACAGCACGCACACACGCACGCACAAGGCAGCATGCTGCCGCTGTGATGCTGTTGTTGTGCTGCTGCTTGCGGCTGTGTGCACCAGCAACGGCTTGGCTGCACGCACACACATGGCAGCCCCTTGGCAGCCACATGCTGGCTGCTATGCAGCCCAACTAGCCAAGGGTGCTTATGCCTTGATTTGCGTGCCATAGCCTCGGGACTTTGATCCCAAATATTCCGTGACATTTTAATTAATTCTAAATTAATTTTAGAACTAATTTGTTGAGCAAAATGAAAAATTTAAACAAGTTAAACTTAAAATAAAATTTTCAAAGTGCATGTAACCAAAATAATTCCCAAGAACCCTTCTTTAATTAAATTGGTTTAACTTGGTGCAGCAAAAATATGAGGGCAATTACTCGCTATTAATTTATTTAATTTAAATTAATCTTGAGTTTTTGACAAAATAATAGGGAGTTGGAAAAATGAACATAAGTTCAATTAAAGATTCCAACTTTAATACTTGTGAATCCTTGAAAAATTATATCTTCCAATACGAAGATAAACAATTTTCTATTACAAAGTTTCAAACTTTATGATTCCAATCAACCAAAAAATGATTAAATCAACAAAGTTTAAAAAAAAATTCATGGAATTTAGTAACTTAAAGTTTCAATCACTTAACATAATTAAAGATTAAATCTTTAGTACTTGGAAGCCTCAAAGAACAACAATTTCACACTTAATGCAATTAGTTTGCAATTATGTGAAAAATAAAACCAAGCTTTCAAGCACAAATTACCACCAAGTAATCATGCCTAAAGAGGTTTAAAATTTCATATAAAATATGTATTGAACCAATTACATAAACACCATAAATATGCAATTAATTTTAAAGGTTAGAAAGACTTAAAATTTTTCGTAAAAACGAAAAATCCCTCAAAAAGTGCATTTCTGGTCGTTTTTTGGCTAAAAACCGTCCCATTTCCAGAACACATTTCCACCCAAAATTCACTATTTTTGGGTCAAAATCTGGGTTCGAGGCTGATGATAGCTTTAATACGAGGTTAAAATAAATAAAATGAGCTACTAATCTAATTAGCACTTCAAAACCAGAAAAATTAAGCCATAAAAATACCTTGAAAAATATTATGATTTTAAAAATAAATGAGCGAGGTTCCGATACCGCTGTTGGGGTTTGGTATGTCCAACTTACCGTGGAAACAACCCCAACCCAAAGAACCACTCGCAATTTATAAAACCATAAAGCATAACAAATAAACATAAAAGGATACAATCGGAATTTACCTTTGTAGTGTGCTTCGCCCTCAAAGACGGGCTCTTACTTGAAAGCTTTAAGCTCCGAAAATACGCGAGCCTCCTACGGAAGTCCACCCGCAAAAACTACTAGCGACATTTAGGTCCGTTACCTCGAGGTTAGCGAGGTTCGACCAAAACTCCAGTATTATGTGAGATTAAGAGTTTTCGCTAATGCAATGCTCTATTGAACTCCTACTCAAGCCCTCTTCCCAAAAACCCAAGATGGGTATTTATAGGCAAGAGGGAGAGTGGGAATTTCTATCCCATCAATGTGGGAGTCATGAAATTCCACAATTTATTTTAAAGCTTAATTAAAATAAATAAGCAAACTAATAATAAATCTACAAGTGTCACCATTATATGTAAAGGGAAGAGGGGACCACTTGGAGAGTAGGGGACCATACTTGCTCCCCACTCCATATTCTCCTTGTGACACATGTCCCTCACCTTTAACCCTCCCTTTACTAGCTTCCCCTTTTGCACACGGCCCACCACCCGCACCTAGGTGATGCGGGCTGCTGCTGCTCGTAGCTAGCAAGCCATGCACGCTTGTGCGAGCTGCTGCTGCTTGCGGCCAGCAAGCCACGCACACCTTGTGCGGGCTACTGCTGTTGCTTGCGGCCGTGGCTGCCTTTGGCTGCTAGTGTTGGTGCGCTAGTATGCCCAAGCCAGCCTAGGCTTGGCTTGGTGTGCATGCTAGAAACCAATGCTTAGCACATTATGCCCCTAGCACTCGGATGCTCGAGGCATTCCGATGCTAAGGGTATTTTGGGAAATATTGTCGATTTATTATTATTTGCAGGTCTCGTCATTTAATATTTTTGACTCATCTTCTGGCGCTCGGTTTCGACGCTTTAAGCTCGAATTTTCGACGTCTAAATATTTAATACTCGGTCGACGAATTAATTTCTTCCGAATTAATTCGTCGAGTCGGTTCGTTTACTGCTAAGGGTGACCCAAAGGGTTCAGTCAATATTAAGTTGTAATATATTACTGATCGAAAGCGGCCTCCACCTAGGCATTCCGATCACTTGACCTTACTTAATATATTAGCTTTCTAATAATTTTGAACCCACTAACGGAATAGTACACTTGTTTGAAGGACACCATTCCTTTCATTCGACATCATTGGGCTTTAAATAATTCATGTTATTAAATTATCGAGTATATTATCTTTCAATGGCCAACTCCCTATTCCTTAACAATTAACCACTTCGATAATTCCAGATAACTTGTTCAAATTCCAGATCTTCATTAAACTATCATGCAGTAAGAAATGAAGAGAAATCATAATAATTTATAATTTATTTATGCAATTTGGACTAATTTATTGGGACAAAGTTTTACCTTTTTCCATCCATAACAGAATATTCCTTGACACCACTAGCAGCATGTGACCCTATACCCACCTTTCCAGCAATAGTTCCTATGTAATGAAATGAAGTAAAGGATTTTAAAGCTCTCACGCACTTGTAAAACAATTTAGAATCCTATACCAAAACAAGGCAAAGGAACAGATGCATCAATGCCTGGTAAAATAAACAGAACTTTATCGGTGGTTCTCTAACTATATTGAAGCTTAAAATGGCAGCCCCGCTGACTAAGTAACAATGAAATGTAGAAAATTTTCAATTTAATATAAATACCTAACTTATTGGTGTATGCTTGCCTACCGTAGAATGACATTCATGATATTCCAAAGTTAAAGCAAGCGATAAAAGTTAGTTTAGAGAAAGCCTCGAATCTAGCCTTAGTCTGAATATTTAGTTGTTTTGTTCTCTGATAAAGTTACTCACATTTCTAATGGAAATCAACCATAAGTTATTTTATTTAGCAATTCATCTACCTAGTAATCACATACAAGTGAAAAATAAACGCACAAGAAAAACAGTAGAAGGAAGAAACACATGGGCAATAAAGAGTGCAATAATAATTTCAAAAACTGTCAATATAATCTAAATGACACAGGAACTCCATAGAAAATAATTACAGAACAACCCTATTAAAATCCCATCCAAACAACAAGAATAAACAAATTCGAACTAAAACAGATCAGTCCAAATAAAAAGCCTAGTTTAATAGCAAATTAACTCCAAAAATTCTGAAATTTTAAAGGCAGAAAGAAGACATAACAACACCGAGATTCAAAAAATGAATCACCTAAAAAGCTTCTCTAACAAAGTAGAACGAGTCCAACGAAGTCAGCACTCACAGCAACTCCTTCGAAAAACTAACACTGCAATTTGTGATAGAATTATGAGACGAAAAACAATGTGATTATTCTCAATCAAACACATGAAAACAAAAGGATAATTTTTAGAATTAAATTAAAACAGAAGCACAAAATGAAACATAACAATATAGAAACCCTAAAATCCCATTAATTACTCGTGAAGCTAACCCATACCTAAGCATAATTCGTGAGATTATTGGAAAATAAAAATTAAAAAACAAATTACATGATTCAATTTGGAAAAAATTTTGAATAACAAAAGGAAAAGATGCATCTTTATATTATCAATCGACACTGAAAGGGCGACATAGATTACAATCTTGGGTCAAGATCTAGCAATTAATTCAAAGAGTGACAAAGATCTGAATTTTTAATTGATGTACCTGAATTCGAATTTGAATTTAATAAGAACAAAGATCTAAATTTGAAATTGATGTACCTCAATTTAAAATAACATCAAAGAGGAGCAAAAATCTGATTTACAAAATGATAATCTTCATTTTAAAATTGCTGCGAGAAAAACAAAGATCTGAGTTTGGAATCAACAGTTCCATAATTGTCTTTGTAGAATTAGGATTGAAAGAGAGAAGAATAGTTAGGTTTACAACTGAGCAGTGAGAATACAGTTTTTTTTTGTTTGTGTGTTCAGTGGGTTTTACAGTCACGTGTAGGGCACGTGTTACTGTTTCTCGACGCTTTATAGCACCGAAAATTAATTCCGACCCAGAAAAGCGTCGAGATAATGCGCATAGTACATTTAATAGTTGCCTCTCCTTGCTCAACGTCGAGGGTCCAGCGTCGAGAAAATACTCTTTTTGTAGTAGTATTCATCACTGGATTTGGTTTTGGGAAGACACATTGGGTGTCTACAGAAGCCCCCACTTTGACTGAGTTTTGAGAAACTTAAGTTTCAAAAACGAAAGTCAAAGTAGCGATAGGAACGAAGAATGATTCAGAATGTTCTGCTATCCTAAATCATTCTTGTAACGCCGATACCTGCAAACTAGCATTACTTAAAACAGATAAAAGAGTTAAGAAACGCGTATCTTGCACCGTCAAGCACACGCTTATAGCTCCTTCCAATTTTTCCTTTTGTTTGATGATCTTCATCAAGTTAGGGGTTACCGCCTAAAAACTGCCACACTTATAGCTCCTTCCAATTTTTCCTTTTTTATGACCATCTTGAAGGAATTGTGTCTTCGATAAGTGCAATTACTAGATGTATCAAGGATCACTATTATGAAGATAATAAGTTCGTTCTTTTGGGTTGTCATTATCTGTTGCTAGACTATGATCAATGAACTTTGGGCTAGTCAAATAATACAAAGCCTACTAGAATGGATCTTGTGAGGTCACACAACAAGGGTATTGGGTTAAGCAAGTAAGAGGACCATTAATTGGGCTCATGAGAATTAACTAACCATGAAATGCATTGGGCTAGCATAGTTTGATGAGAATTAGGTTTTGGGCTTTTGACATGGGCTCTTATTTAGAGATGGGATCTATAAATAAGATCCATGCCCAGGGTTACAGAGTAGTAGTCATAATTCACACAGTGTATTTTGACATGAAGGCAACCAATATCAAAACCCTAATTCCTCTCTCTAACTCACGACTATCTCTCTCCTCCCTTCGTCCGTACGGTCGGCCACACTTGGTGGCTCGTGTGGTGGTTTGTGGTGGCTCATGGTGGTTCGTTGCTCGCTCTTCTTCATAGAATGACAATTGAAAGGTTCAATTGCAACTTACTAGCCTTAGTGGAGGTCTTAATCTATGCCCGTGGACCAAGTAGAAGAATCACGCTTGAGGTTCTATATCTTGCTCAATCGCACGTGGAATTATGCTTCAAAGATACAATTATATGTTCTTTATGTGTTATGCATTAGATCTTGGGATTAGGTACTGTATGAATATGATTCATGTTTATTTCCGCTGCGTAGTACCTATAAACTCCTACATTGGTATCAATTAGCCTATGCATGTACATATATTGAATATTAATTCTTTGATAGTCTACAATTTTAATTCAATTAGGAGGGAGAATAATTTAATTATGGGTCAATTATTATTTTAAATGTGATTTAACTCTTGGAATTGATTAAATGTGATTTAATTATGCTCAAAATAGTAATGAAGAGGACCGAATTAAGTCTAGATCATTCGAAAATTTCGAACCCTAGAACCCTAGTGTAGACACCTAAAAATGTCTCCCCAAAACCAAACCCGATGATGAACAACCTTTCATCGCTCGCCATTATTTGCCGGGTTGAGTATTTAATCTTTGGAGTGCTTAAATCCATATTTCCATTTCATAAACAAACCAATTCCTAGCCCATTTCCCCAAATCATAACTTATTTTCCTCTATTTGTGTCTTTAATCTCAAAATAATTTATTTCGTGTCTTTTAAAATCATTCATTTCGCGTCCTTTTTATGAAAACGTTTAGTCCAGTTTATGTTGGTCAATAATCTAGGTACAACAATTGAATACTTGGATGGGGCTTGAAAAGAGTTGTCTAACAATATATTATAAGCCAAATCCGAGTTATAACGAATAAGTTATGGCCAAAATTTTTAACTGAGCCCAAACCGAACCTAAGCCCACCTTACCTACGACCCAATGATCATGTGGAGGGTGCAAAGGATTTAATCCCATTCCTAAACCAATTAGGATTAATTGGAAGCTTCTATAAGTTTCTAAAAGATCTTAATTATCCTTTTTGAAAAGATAAAATTAAAAAGTTTGAAATTGAATAAAACTTTTTCGTTTTGAAAGTCCTAATTCTATCCGAATTGAAAGACGTTCAAAAATAGACATATATTATTTTCATGCCTCATATTTTTATCCAAATCTTATATGGTTGGATATCCCTTCAAATTATCTTTCCAATGATATATTATAATATCAATTCCGAGCTATAACGAAAAAGATATGAATTAAATATCAAACTTTATCCAAAACTGACACCGTCCCACTATTTCGTCCATATAATTTATTCTACAAGGGATTTTAATCTCATTCTAATTGTTTTATAAAGTAGACTTCAAGAGATTTCCAACGATATCTTATTTATCTTATTCTGATTTTTGGATCAAAAGGTATGACAAAAACAAAAACCACAAAAACAACTGTCTATCGAGTTTTATTCTGATTTAATTCGGATCTTATCCTAATTTTTGCCCCTTCTTTTTTCTCTATAAATAGAGGTCATATATCCCTTTTTAAATCATCAACAAGCTTGATCATAAAATAATTCTCTTCTCCCTATTTAGCCTAAACACTAGCCACTCTATTCTCTCAAAATACTTCCCCTAAGCACTCCAAGGAGTACATACTTTACCTGAAGTTCTATACTTAAAACCAAGGCGTGAAAAGGTAGAATTAACTGAGGGTTTGGACCAAATTAACTATAATTTTAATTTAACTATTTCCATTTGATTTATATTTTTTTATAGAAGTTACTAACAATTTATTCATGATGTTGCAATTTAAAGGAACGCGTAGAATGTGAGTAATTAATTAATTAATTTAATTACTCTTATTTTATTTTTATTTTGCTAGTATCCATGATTAGTTTAATTTATTATTAGATTTGACTAACGCTATTATTGTTAAATTGCTTCCAATATTAATCTTTATTCTATTTATTGATCAGCATATTGCATGTTAAAGGGAATAAGTAATTGAAAATCACGCCTAATAAGATAATTTGGACAACCGGTTTAGGATCCTTTTTATTTTCTTGTTGTTTAATCAAGTGATCACAAATATTTTAGAATTATATGTTTCATTAATATTCAACCAATTTAGCATAATAGTTTGGAGCGAATTGAATATTTTGTTTGTATGCCATTGAGATCGCAACAATCACTTTTCACTATAAGAATCGAGTAGAGGCCAATACGTGGGAATGTCACTCCATGACTCAATGCGTACCATCATCCCCGATCCTCCTTTCGTGGTTCCAAACCATATGGAGTGCGTGTGCGTGTCACATGGCATAACCCTAAGCAAGAATCAGTGTCTAAAGACACCTGATGAGCGGGAAAGGATGAATGAGACTCCATATGCTTTGCTTATTGGATCGATCATGTATGCCATGATATGTACTAGGCCAGATGTATCGTATGCCTTGAGCGCTACGAGCCGATACCAATCAGACCCAGGAGAGGCGCATTGGACCTTAGCAAAAAATATCCTAAAGTACCTGAAAAGGAACAAGGATAAATCCCTGGTCTATGGTGGTAGATATAAATTGGTTGTTGAGGGATACACCGACGCAAGCTTCCACATAGATACAGACGACTTCAAGTCACAGTCTGGGTACATATTCTGTCTCAATGGAGGAGCGTTTAGTTGTAAGAGTGCTAAGCAAAGCACAACTACTAATTCTACAACTTAAGCCGAATACTTGGCATCATCTGAGGCAGCTAAGGAGGCAGTTTGGATTCTCAAGTTCATAGGGGAACGTGATGTTGTACCCTCCATCAAGGGTCCAATAGATCTCTATTGTGACAACAATGGGGCTATTTCTCAGGCCAGAGAGCCACCAGAACATCAGAAGGTCAAACATGTCAAGAGGCGATTTCACATGATTAGAGAATGGAAACTAGAAGGTGAAATCATAATTTGCAAGGTTGGAACGGATGATAATGTTGCTGATCCACTCACTAAACCTTTGTCTCAAGTGAAGCACAACAAACACGTTGAGGCAATGGGAATCAAGCACATTGGAAACTTGCTTTGATTTCTTTATTTTAGTGTTTTAATTAAATTTTGGACAATGTTGATGTAAAACACTATGAAGAACCATTCAGTTTTGGAGTAATTAAATTTTCATGCAATTTAAATCACTCCGTTTCTATTTAACTATGGTTTAGAATTAAATAATGAGTCCATTCGATTTAAAGAATATTCAAAAATAGGGTATCAAGACAATGTCTCAAAATAGGGTATCAAGACAATGTCTTGGATAAAGAAACACCTATTAAGTGAACATTGAATATTTTAATCGAAAATTATCTCAAATCAAGGTCATTTATATGGTGGACGATTAATGACCAATAGAGATTAGTGTGTAGTATGAATTATGGCACCGTTTCTTGTGCTATGAGCACATAAATCATTTACACATGTATTAGTTTAGAACCATACTGGATTGACCTATGAGAACACTTTAAGAGATTCAAAATAATCATAAGTATATTTCTCATTATTGCTATCGGAACTCTTTTCCTTGACCATGAGTATTGTGATGTCTCTTGTTTGAGTACTAGTCCCTTTTTTATGTCGGTCAAACGTCTGTCGTAATTGGGGATTATAACGACGGCTATCAGGCGGCTAGGTCCTCTTAGTAATAGAAGCTACATTACAGGACTGAGAATGTCTCCCTACTAATAATAGGGAACATGTCTTGTTGTTTACAAGGCCTCTCGAAGAGCGAGACTGTGAAAATGCATGGCCGTGCTCGGATGGATTTTAGAAATCATCTACTTATTGACAGTCAAACTCGGATTTTAAGAAACAATTTTGGACGTAACAGGGATGACGAATAATCTTACGATGTAGTTCATGAAGAGACATAGGAAACGGGTTATACACTGAATGCTCACTTGTCCGGAAGGACAAGTGGGAGATTAAAAGGAATAGTGTCATTTGAACAAGTGTATTATTCTGTTAGTGAGTTATGAATTATTAGAAAGCTAATATATTCAATAAGGTCAAGTGATCGGAATGCCTAGGTGGAGGCCGCTTCCGATTTGTAATATTAATGTATAATTAATATTACAGCTTAATCTTGACTGAACCCTTCGGGTCACACCCAAGCAATTAACGTAACGACTTGACGAAATAATTCTATTGAAAATAATGAGTCGCCCGAGTATTATATGTTTAGACGTCAGAACTTTGAGCTTAGATCGTCAAAACCGAGCGTCGGAATTCAAGTCAAAAATAGTAAATGACGAGACGCGCAAATAATAATTAATCAAAAATATTTCTGAAAATACCCCTAGCATCGGAATGCCCCAATCATTCGAGTGCTAGGGGCATGATGCGCAAGCATGGTGGCTAGCATTTGCACCAGGCCGAGCCAAGGCTGGCTGCTGCGTGCTAGCACACCATTGCTAGCAACAGCGACATGCAAGGGCGGTAAGCTGCTAAAAGCCCGCACTTGGTATACGCGTCATGCTAGCAGCAGACTGCGCTTGGAGTGCGTGGCTTGCTAGCCGCAAGCAGCAGCCCGCATCTCCAAATACGGGACCGGGTCGTGGCTGGGCATGGCACGGGCTAGCTAGGGCCATGCATATGGGAAGCATGTGAGGGGTGAGGGACATGTGGCACAAGGAGAGAAAGAAGTGGGGAGCAAGTTTGGTCCCCCCCCTCTCCAAGTGGTCCTCACTTCCCTTTGCATGTATTAATGACACTTGTAGAATTATGATTAGTTTTATTCTTTATTTTATTTTAGCTTTATTATAAATTGTGGAATTTCATAGTCCCACATTGATGGGATAGAAATTCCCACTCTCACCATTCCGTATAAATACCCAACTTGGGTTTTTGAAAATGGTGCTTAAGTAGGAGTTCAATAGAGCATTGCGTTTGCAAAAACTCTTAAACTCATATAATACTCGGGTTTTGGTCGGACCTCGCTAACCTCGAGGTAACGGACCTAAAAGTCGGTAGTCGTTTTTGCGGGTGGATCTCCGTCGGAGGCTCTAGTGTTTTTTGGTTTAAGCTTTCAAGTAAGAACCCAATTGGTCTGGCAAAGCACGCGACAAAGGTGTATTTCCTATTTTGCCCATTTGTGTTTATGCATTAGTGATATTATCTATTGTGAGTGTGATCCTTGGCTCGAATTTTTTCCGCGGTGAGTAGGACTCACGAAACCCCAACATTGCCTTATAGGGTCATTGACTTGAAGGGCTATACTCTTTATCAATTCAGGTAGGTTGGCCACATCCTTCTTGAGTTCATTAACTTCTTCCTGAGACGTCATTATCTTCTTAGCCTTTCTTTTCTAACTAATTGGTTTGTCAAAATGTAGTACTTGAAGAAAGGTGTTGTCCTTGATTAATAGCCCTTCCCTCCTTGACCAAGTGCTGTGGAAAGGGAAATTAGGGGTAAGTTTTTCATTTTTGACTTAAGCTCTATTCAACATGCGATGGATGGGAAGAGATGTAGATGAAGAGATATGAAAGAATTTAGGAATAAAGTGGACCCCCCAACTCGAATGACGGAAAGATTGACTCATCCATGAACCTAAGACATTGTCATGGTGACATATCCATAAAGTGTGTTTTTTAATAGTGAATGTGAGTGATATACTTTGATTCTTCTGAGAGACCATGGGACTATGTGCCTAGACTCAATTAAGGAATGAACATGATTACTGCCATTAATAAATTAATTGAACCATTTCACAAATTGATTAGATTGACTCGTCGTGAAGACTCGAGCAAGAATACAGGTTGTCGTTAGACGACAGTACCGTTGCCAGACGCTAAGGATCAGCGCCATACAACGAAATCGTCGCCTGGCGCCAGTCACTAGCGTGTGGCGCCACGGTCCAAATCTTTGTGCCATAATGGAACATCGACCTGGGACTGTTTCTAGTATTTTGCTCTAAAGGGACTAGCCTAAAAGTCGTACTAAGCCAAGTTTGATCAATTTCTTAGACTTTAATCATTAATTAATTAATTAAATTAGCAAAGTCCTTTTGTTATTAATTTATTTAACTCATTCACAAGTCAAACAAACGGTTAGGGGAAAAACACATAAAATATGCACAACAATTAATGCACAAGTAGTCATATAGTCACGATATGATGCACTGAGTTTGCAATAAAACCAAGGGCTTATTACTCTAAAATTTAGGATATGGGTTAGTCAAAGAGGGCCCATGGTTATGAGTCCGGATTCATGAAAACGGGTGGAGACTAGGTTGATGGACTAATCTTCTCTAGGCCAAACAAAATTTATATCAGTCAACACACCCTTATAACTAGTCTAGAGGTAAGTCAAGGGTCGAACCACTAGGAATGGTAGGTGGGCACTATTGCTAGAGTTAAGCTATTTCGAAGAGGTAAAGTAAGGTGTGTGTACTCTAAAAGAACAAAGAAAACGAGATTAAAACCAAATATATCAAACACTAGGGTTTAGGATCCACATATACATGCAATGAATACAACTGATTGGGATTGGAATTGACTAAGTCGAGTGTTGCGAGGGAAAATCAATTAAGCAATCAAAAGAGTATGATAAGCTATTCTCCTAGAGGTCAAACTAGCTACTCTTCAATTAATCACACACATGAACAAAACCAATTAACTAATTTAATTACAACATCAACTCCATCAATTTCCCCCAATTAAAATCAATCCATTACTCATATATGCTTCACCATTCCCCTAGCAAGAAAACTACTCACAATCCATGGAAATCAAGATCAAAACTAAGTTAACAATAAATTCGTCATCATCATATTAATCAAACAAAATCAATCTCAAATCAATCAAACTTGAACAATTAAAAAAATAATTGAAATCAAAAGCTAAAGATTGCATTAAAGTAAAAGAAATCCTTACAAACCTTGGTTAAATAAATAGAAATTATACTTAGAATCATCATCATCAATTCATCAACCATAAACTTCTCTCTCTACAACCTAAAGTTTCTCTCTCTAAAACTATCTCCAATTTTCTCTAATTGAATTCTCCCTCTAAAAATAGAAAGAAAATCTATATATATTAAAACTAACTAAGGGAAAGATTAGAAAGGTACTCCAAAAAGACTCGTACAGGCGCGGTCATCTGCAAGGTGGATGCGCGGCCGCGCATAAAGGGTTACGGAACAGAGACCCAGGTGGCGCAGCGCGCCACCAGGCTGTACGACCGCGCTATGGTCGCGCACACTCGCGCCTGGGAGCAGGGCTGCCTCCTTCACCCTCGACTTTACTCTTCTTCGTGTGCCACACTTGATGATGTTGATGAACACGGAAGGTGGCAGTCTTCAAATAGCCTCCACGGTGGGTTCAACACCAAGAATGGTGCCCCCACCGCTTGAATGCACTAGCTAGAAGACTTTGAGTTTACACTCCTTCAAACTTGAACTTCAAAAGGTAGGAAAGAGGCATCCAAAACGATATAAAACTTGGGAAGAAGACTCGGGAATCCTCGGATTATGATCTTAACCTGAAAAATGAACGAAAACAAACAAATAAAAGAGAAAATAGCAAAATTAACCAAGAAATGCATAAAAATAGAAAATCAACCAAGACAATGCAAACTAAAGAAATAAAGAGTAAAACAAAGGGAAAACTAAAGAAAAGAGCTATAAAACAGCATGAATTTCACCCTAAAGAGGATCAAATGAGTGCCAAAAATGACACTCATCGAATTCCCCCAAGCTAAAATTTTGCTCGTCCTCAAGCAAAACAAAGCAAGAAAGAATAAGGATGTAAGACTTATTCAAAAAGAAAAACAAAGACACAAGAAGGGAATATACACTAAGATTCACTAACGTGGGAATCACGGTTGTTTTTAGCTACAACAAGCCCTTTGAACCCCAAAGTCGCCTATTAGGACGAGTGAGGTCTCGTAAAGGTTTCCTAAGAGCTTAACCTATAACTCTCCACCAACATACGTGAGGCAAACAACAAAAAGTTAAAGAAAAAGAAAGAAAAACAAAATCGAAACCTTTAAGAATTGGACTTTACAAAATGACTACACTTTAAATGAATAAACATCTTTCTTAAGCGAAAAGGGGTATGCACGTTCCAAGATATCCGAGGTTGATTGAAACATAGAATATGCTAAGCGTAGAGAACTAGTTATCACAATCCACCTTCATCCCATTTGATCTTACCGCATTCTCCATACTAGTCTCATATCTTCCCCTAGTGAGAATCTCAATAGTTCCACAAAGGAACCGGAAAAGAAAGTATTTTAGGCAACTCGACATCTTGACTATGCATCCCCTCTCCTTAGGCTATGACCCATAATTCCCCCCCCCCAATAAGTGACTCAACATCTAGGTCAAAAGGACTTTCAAAGGTTGTAACGTAAGGGCGAGAAGGGTGAGGGTAGGCTAAAATTTAAAAATATGGTTGTATCCCTAATAATGCAGCAAAGAACGGGCCCTTTCTTAAAATCATAATCATGTAATCACCGAACCAAAAAAAACTAACACCCCCAAGCTTATTCAAAACTATACTCACAAACATATATACAAAAAGCGTAAACGCTTCTCCCCAAGCTTAAATGAAGCATTGTCCTCAATACTTAGAAAGGGAGAATAATTCACATCAAATTTTATTTTTTTAATTTTCTCATTTTCACTTTGTTTTGTTGTTTTCATTTTTTCAAAGCAATTGTCCTTGCCTCTTTTAACTATGGACGGCTCTTACAACTTTGCATTTATTATGTCCTTGCCTTTTTTAACATTAGACAGCTTTTTTCGTCATTCATTTGCCATTATTCAAAAAATATACACAAAACACAAGCTTGCTTACAAAAGGAACCAATATCAATACTTATATACCATAATCTCCAAAAAAAGTGATCATTTGCTTCACAAAAACCAAAAATTGGAACAAAATGAAACAAAAGGCTCAAAATTCTAAAGATGTGGCTTGAAAATAAGGGAAAAGGCTCAAATTCTTAGCAAGTAGGCAAATGTAAACCCAAAAATAAAAAATGATTAAAACTATCCGAGAAAAGCAAAATTACCACCTCGAAAAGATGTCTTTGTCCTCCTAGATGGTTCGGTCTCGGGTTTAAGAACCATAAATCGAGCTTTTAGGTTAGATTCGTAATAGTCAAGGATCCATGCCGCTCATGCAAATAAATGTTGAAGGCTTGAAAAATGATGAACCTCACATGGATGTAGCAAAAACTCACTATTGGTATCAAATCGACTATAGGAAGCAACTACCAACATGGCACAAACAAGTAGAATCCGTTTTCATGATCCCCGTAGTTCTTAGACATGCTACCTTAGCATACACCTATCCTAGAGTCAACCAAGCATACTCTCAAACCGTTCATACCATTACCACTTAGGAATATGTTCATTCAAAAGCAAAAATCGGTTATATATAGTCTAATTCAAAAGAAAGACAAAAAGTAAAAAATAAAGCCTCAAAACATACCACAAACCAAAATTGAGAAGTAAGAAAAATAAAAGAAAAGAAAAGAGAAAAGGAAAACCATAGATAAAGGAAGAGTAGCAAAAGAAATAAAGGAACAAAGATGCAAGTATAACATATAATTCCCAATCAACTAACAAGTGATTAATTGACAACATTACTAATGATCCAAAACACTCTAGGTGTTACAAGCATCCATCCTCTAACCATTCAACTTATGCTAAAACTAATCCGAAACTATGCATCCAAGAAAAGAAAAGAGATAAAGAAAAATAAGAAAGATCTCACCAGCTTCCGAGCAATGCTAATAAAAACAGGTGGTAAAATCAACCACCTTCGTTGAGCTCCAAAGACAATAGCATCTATAACACCCCCAAATCTCCCTCTACAAAAATACTAGTATAATACGTATAATTATTCCGTAGAGATTGACCTGGGTGTATTACCGACGCGTAATTATGCAAGGCTATCCAAAACACTTAAATCAACAACAAAACTTGCAGCGAAAACTTTCTTTTATTAATACTTAAAAAAATAGTAACATTGTTATGAGTGCTCAAAAATAAAGACAAGACCAACATTCCTAAACTAGGTGAAGCAAATCCCGGGACTCCCATATGCTCATTCATGACTCCACCTGAAAATAGTCAACTGCTTACCATTACGGTAAACAGAGCGAACCAAAACAAATAAGAAATAAGGTTTAGCAAATTATGTTAAGTACGATAAGTGCAAGATAGTGTAAACTCGATTTATTTGCAAACATGCTTTTAAAATCAATTCCAATAATTAATCCAATTATTTCAAAACTCATTATTCCAAAGCCGATTCCAATGATTCATATTCAAAATAATAGTTAATAAAACCAATTACTTTATTAAGAACCAATTCCTTTTAATCAAATTCCTCACCCAATTGTGCACCCCCCAAGCTAGTCTCCTATTATTACAAAACTGTTCTTGAGGAAAGACCCGGTCATACAAAGTCCAAGGCCTTATCAATAAACCAAATCCGCATAGTGGGATTACCAACAAGCTTATAAAGCATTAATAATAATAATAATAATAATAATAATAATAATAATTCAATGGTTCAATAAATCCTTTTAATAACTAATAGTTCCAATATAATTAAAAATCCTTTATAATTAATTCCACATGCTTTCAAAATCAAACCTTGTAAATAAATACTTGAGAATAAAATCAAATCAACAACTTTTCCATGAAAAACCTTTATTTAATTCAACAAACCTTTTAAAATCAATTCCTTTATTTAAACACGATAAGTAATACAAACCATTCAAAACATGATTTAAACGATCATTAAAAATACTTTTATTAAAATCAATACCTTCAACATAATTTATTTCAAAATCATAATTCAAATCAATTTAATTCAATCACCAATCAAACAATGTAAAACATGTTATTCAAACCAATTACTTTCAAAGGTATCTAGCCACCTAAACGTACCTTGATCCTTGCTAGCAAAACCACAAAAAAATAACCTCAAGAACCTTATTCCAAATATCAATAAACATTTCGCACTTTCAAAGTTCAATCACGAATACACCATGCAAATAACATAACCATAAGGTTATCACAACATAAACTCAAATATAATGTGCATGGACTATAAAACTCTTTTAAAATAATACTTTAATATAAAATTATAGCTTTAAAATAGGTATTTGTATTTTGGAAAACTAACCATGGAGAAGATAAAGGAATAGGTCTAAAGAGAATTGAATTTTCGTTGGAAAGAATAGGCAGAATTTGCAGAGCCCATAACTCCTTCAATATAACTCCGAATTGGGTGATTCTTGAGCCTAAACTCTATTATATTTTGAGGGGAACAATCTTCTGTGAAACATCAAATACCCCAAAACTGGCTTCGAAGATAAACGGGATAATATTTGTATGAAAAGAGGAGAAGAAAAGTATGAAAAGGTTTAGGGAAAAGAAGAAGAAGAGAGATGAAGAGAATTTGGTTTTTGGTGTGAAGAATATGAGAGGTATAAAGGGATATTTATAGGCTCATGAATGAAAGAATTATGGTAGGAGAATGTAGGAAGAATTATGGCAAAAAGAATTACAGAAATTACTTAGAGAAGTAAATAAAGAAATATGTAAACTTTTGATAATAAGGTGATTAAGAATAATAGCATTTAGGAAAGTGTGTTGGTCATGAAAATAATATGGCAAAAGAGATTACTTGGGGAATAATCAAGGATTAAATAAGGTAGGGAAATAAGATGATCAAATCTTTGTGAGATCAAAAATAAAATTAAGGAAAATAAGAGATTTTAGGAGATAGTTAAAAATACAATTTACCAAAAAAAAACCCAAAATCCAACTAAAGTGGTCATATATTTTGGGCTTCCATAGCTCAAAATTTCGGACCTCTTATGCAGAATTTAGTAAATTACTTTTTAAGATTTAAAGATTAATAATAATTGTGTAAATAATATATTTTGTATAAAATAATTAATTAGGAAAATACCAATTATTCACTAATTAATTTAACTAAGAAAAACCAGTTTTTCAACTTAGGATATCCGAATATTTTGGCTAATTAATTAGGGAAATTTGGCTCTTTTAAATTAAGTAAGAAAATATAATTTTGTTTAATTAAAATATCCAAAATATATAAAAATAATCTGATTTTTAATATAAAATAAATGGATAATAAATCTTATCCAAAATCCAAATATAATAATCGAGTTTAAAGTACTTTTGGCGACAAAATTTAAATATCATTTAGGCTCCAAAATTCAAATATTAAAATAAATTACTAAAATACCCTTTTTAAGAGAATACTAATTAATTAATTAATTAGAAAAACGTTTCAAATGTACGGGGTATTATAGTCTACCCCCCTCAAAAGAAGTTTTGTCCCAAAACATAGCCAACATAGAAGAAATTGTTTTTAAATTCTTAGACTCATGCACATCCTAACTAAACTCAAGATCATAACTAACTCAAGAAAGACTCAATTTTAATCATAAATGACTCAAAAAGCAAACGCACAAAACTCTATTGCCCTCTACCCCCTTAAAAGGAGTTACGCCCCTGTAACTCGACCAACACTTTAACTCACTAAATAAATCAACTATATTAACGATTTCTCAACAATCATCAATCAAAGAAGGGAAAACCTGAAAGTTTCAAACATCCAAAGAGCTTAGGTTTTAAAATGATTTGAATAAGAATAAAAGTGGTGAGTAAACTCATAAAAATATTTCTATAAGTCATTCGAAAAATAATTTAAAATACTTACATTAGGAGAAATTGATGTAAAAGTCTCGTATATATATATATATATATATATATAATTATAAAGTATGAATTGAAATAAAAATACTTAATAAAATATTTTAAAAGATCTATGAAAGTTTTCAATCTAAACAACTATTTAAAAACAAATAATGCAAAACTTTATTTTGAAAATTGTGTATTTGAAAATTCATTTTCCATACTTGTAATAAATACTTTTTCATAAATAAACTCAATAATCACATACATATTCAACTTCATAGCAAGGACTGTTATGGGTATTAAGCATAAAAGGAACACATCTTATCTTGACCCTCTTATCGCTAGTAGATTAGTAACTTGTCTCAAGGTATCCTCCAAAAGTATTAACAACTTCCCCAACACATTCATAAATTCTAGTAATACATCCTTAAATCGTAATCATTAACTCTTGGTTACTTCATAATATTTCATTTTAAACATTTAAAAACTCTCTCATTTTTTCTCATAACTCCAAATTCCTCATTCTGATTGTTATTGTCTATAACTCATCTTAAAGGCAATTCATTAATATCTCAATGCAAACATTGATTATTCCATCATTAATAACTTCTCTATATCAATTAACTTTGTCGTCAATCCCTTAGATTAAAATCCTTTAAGTAACCATCCAATCATTCCTTTATATAACTTCAATAAAATCCCTTCACAAAACTTCGATTTACAACAAATACCTTTTATCTCAAATACATCCTTTCACTTGAATTGCCTCAAAATCCTCTAATTTTCACATTAATTGTCAAAATCCTCTAACTTTTGTGTTAAGTTTCTTCAAAGATTCAACCATCATCCATTTTGCTTTAAATAATAACCACAATACTCATCTTCACACCGTATGGATACTTTCCACCATTAGGTACAAACTATCATAAATTAATGCGAATATCCAATTCGTATCTCCCAAAAATACATACCTTACTCCAACACTTATACAGAACTAGTTCAACTCATCATTACCACAAATAATATTTCCTTGATAAACATAAATTATATTCCGAAAATTCATGATAACAATTCGAAATAACTTCTCATTTATCTCATAGTAATCATCAAATCCTTTAATCACAAAAATAACAACTCAACCATATTGACCACATGTACCACTCTTATGATCCCAATACTTGCCACATATCACATATCCAAATTATACTTCTCATAAAGGGTTAAGTCTAGAGTGACAATTCCAGTCATGAACTCCCTAACTGTGACTCCACTATCTTTCAAGTAATGCAAGTTAAACAAATTATGTCTAATTTAATCAATCCTTTCCATCTGTTTCACACACACATGCAAAACAATTAATTCAATGCTAAATCACATAAGCAATTTGATTTAAAATCCATTTGCAATAAGCAATTCATAACTCAATCAACCAAGCATAACTCAAGATCACCCAACCATGGGTAATAACTCAAAAATTTCGGACCCTTATACCATACGCTAAGTTGTTTTAACATCAACTTTAATGCACACATAATCACATGCACAACTTCAATTTCAAATAGTTTCAATTCTTTTTATTTTCGAAAATAATAAATATGTACTTGAATCAAAATATAGGATGGTCGAGCCCGCGTCTCTGATGACTGTCATTTATGGCACTCATTTGGTTCTCTTTAGGGTGGATTTCATGCTATTCTATAGCTCTTTTCCTTAGCTTTTCCTTAATTTTACTCTTTATTTCTTTAGTTTGTATTTTCTTAGTTGAATTTCTATTTTATGCATTTCTTGGTTTATTTTGTTATTTTCTCTTTTATTTGTTTGTTTTCTTTCATTTTTCAGGTTAAGGTCGTTATCCAAAGACTCCCGAGGCCCCTTCCCAAGTTTGGCATTGGTTAGGATGCCTAATGTTCTCCATTTGAAGCTTAAGCACGGAGAAGTGCAAGTTCCTAAAGACTTTAGGCCGTGCTTTCAAGTCGTGGGGGCACGGATTCTCGTGTTGAACCCACAATCATGGAGTTTAGAAACTGCAAGGTCCTATGTTTATCAAGAGCATTGAGAGGAACGTAGGAAGAGAATCGACATGATGCTGAAGAAGGCTTTTATGTTTCGAGGCGCGGGCGCGCGTGACTATGGCGTGGTCGCGCGGCCTGGTGGCACGCGCACGCCTCCCTCGGGCGCGGGCGCGGGCGCGCTTGTCTGGGTCTCTGTTCCGTACCCAGATTGGCGTGGTCGTACTTCACCTTATAGTTGGTTGCACCTGTACGGGTTTATTTGGGACGATCTAACTAATTTTTCTTTGTTAGTTTTACTATATATAGATTTTCATTCTATTCATAGAGGGAGATTATTAGAGAGTTCATTTTTTTTTTTTTAATTAGAAGAGGAATTTTAGATCATTTTGTAGAGAGATAAACTCTAGATTGTAGAGAGAGAAATTCTTGATTGATGATTGAAGATTGATGATTCTAGCATTTTCTCCATTGAATTGAAGCAAGTTTGTAAGGGTTTCTTTTACTTTAATGCAATCTTTTGCTTATGATTTAAATAGTATTGTTGATTGTTCAAGTTTGAATTGAATTTGTGATTGTATTAGTTTTATTGATATGATGATGATGAAATTGTTTTTTAGCTTAGGTTTGATATTAATTTCCATGGATTGTGAGTAGTTCTCTTTCTAGGGGAATGGTGAAGCATATATGAGTAATGAATTGATGCTAATTGGGGGAAATTGATGGAGTTAATGTAGTGATTAAATTGGTTGATTGATTAAGTGCATGTGTGTGATTAATTGAAGAGTAGCTAACTTTGATTGTTGTACTAGACTGCATTTTAAGGTCACATTGATACGAGGAGTATCAACGAGAATGTCCTCATCATGGAATTCCAACCTATCAAATCATACAATTTTCAATGGAAGATTGAGCCCCTAAGGGAAGTCGTGTCTTAATGCCGGAGCCAGAGGCCCGATTATGAACAAGACCGAAGAAGAAGTTGTAGATATAATTGAGGATGCAGTTCGTCACTACATGGATTGGCAAGAGGGAGAGAGAGAGAGTCCAAAAGTAAGAGTGGCTCAACGGTTTATTCGGTTGATCATCTTAATGCAATCAATAACTTGTCTTCCCAAATCTCAAAGTTAGGAAAGGAGATGACATTGATTAAAGCCAAGCTAGAGAGTTCCTCTTTGATTGTAGCAAGTCTTCCCTCCCACATAAAAGGGAGAGGTACACCTTCTAAATCTACTCCTCCTTCTACCTCGAGTAATATGCCAAGTGGTTGTATCCTTTGTGATGTTTGTGGGTCTTATGACCATGATTCTTCAAATTGTCCAAATTCTTTTGAAAATTATGATGATGTTGAAAACAATGACTGTGTTCAAGTGACTTTTGTTTCCAATAATAACAATGGACAAAGATTTGATGGTCCAAGGAATTTTGGGAATAGGAATTCTCACCAACAAGGTAGTTTTGATAACTAAAACAATGGTGGTTATAGGAACAAAGAAAATCAAGGTTTCCGAGGTAACTATAACAACAAAGGTTATAATAATCAAAACCAAAGCCAACAGTATGGAAATAAAGGCCAATCTCATGGCTTTGGTGGCCAACACCAAAATTTCGGTAACAATCAAGGTCGAGGTAATTGGAACAATCAACATAAGGGAAATTTTCAAAACAACAACAAAAGGGGACCCCCACCCGTATTTGCTCCAAGACCTCAAGGCAATGGTGACAATTCTTATGCTCAATCCCCATCTTCCAAGACTACCTTAGAGGTGATCATTGAAAACCAAACAAAGATTTTGAACACCTACATGTCGGTGAGTGATAAGAAGTTCAATGAGATGATGACACACAACAAGATACTTGAAACCCAAATCACTCAAGAAACCAACACTTTAAAAGATTGTGCTAGACCTTCTTCACTACCCTCTCAAGGAGTTGATCCTAAGAAACCCGTTTATTCTATCACCATAAGGAGTGGAAAAGTGCTTGAAGAGAGAGTTTCTAGGAATAGTGAGGAGAATGAGAAGAAGAGTGATTGTGATTCAAGTGAGGAAAAAGAGAAATATGTGTCAAAGAGTGTGAGCAAAGAGGAAGTCCATGAGAAAAAGAAAAATGTTGAGAAAGTGCAAGAGGAAGTTTGAAAACCCAACCTTCCATATCCTCAAAAGTTTATGAGGAACAAGTTAGATGAACAATTTGGGATATTCCTTTACATGTTGAAGGAGGTCCATCTTTTTATCCCTCTCACCGAAGCTATGACCTAAATACCTAGATATTCAAAATTCCTTAAGGATATTTTGAGTGGCAAGAGAGAGTGCAATGAGATAGATTCGGTAGAGCTTGGTGAGTGTTGTAGTACATTAATTCATAGTGACCTACCAAAGAAGATGAAAGATCTGGGCAATTTCTCTATTCCTTGCAAAATCAAGAGTAAGTTATTTGAAAATGCATTGTGTGACTTAGGTGCTAGTGTTAGAATTATGCCTTACTCGGTGTTCAAGAAGCTAAATCTAGGAGAACTTCTTCCTACGAACACGACCTTGCAATTGGACGATAGATCTATTAAGTTCCCAAAAGGAAGAGTTGAAGATGTTCCCCTTAGGATAGTTGGTTTCTCAATTCCCGTAGATTTTATTGTGCTAGAAATTGAAGAGGAAGACCACATTCCTATTATTCTATGGAGACCATTCTTAGCTACCTCGGGTGCTCTAATAGATGTTAAAGGAGGTTGTATCACTTTGAGAGTTGGTAATGAAAAAGAAAGTTTTAAGCTAAAACCAATGCATGAATCCTTGTCTTTTGTGAAAGGATTCATGAATGATAATTCCCTTCGTTCATTGGATAATGTGTTTGTGATTAATTCTTCAACTAACGGTGTTCATGAGATTTTTGATGATGTGCTTGTGAGGTTTGATGGCATGAAAGTTAGTGAAGAAGAAAATGAGCTTTGTCCTCTAGAGGAGGAGGATGGTTCCAAGGAAGTGGATGGTGTTAACCCGTCTACAAGAAGGAACAAGGCCAAGAAGAAGGCTAGGGCTTCTAGGAAGAAGCGAATGAGATTGAAGTTGAAGAATGAGAAGGTTGTTTTTAAAGTTCAAGCAAATGAGGTTTCATCAAGCTACAATAAAGAGTTGCTACAAATCGAAGAGAAGTTTGTACTTTCTGCAACTTTGAGTATGGTGGTGTCCTTTGACCCTCCATGATTGGGAGGAAGGGTCGAGCTTAGGACCATAAGCAAGCGCTTCCCGGGAGGCGACCCGGAGATTTCTTAATTTTTCTTTTGATTTCTATTTTCCTAATTTTCTTTCTTTTATTTTCTTTTCTTTCACTTGTTTTTCTTTTAGAATTATAGGGTAAATTCATGGAAATGGATTAATTTCCCTTGCAGCCGTGCCTTTACTTTCTTCTTTTCCTTTCTTTTCCTCATTTCTCCTTCTTCCCTATCTCATTCAAACGCATCCCCTCTCATCTCACTCTCCAAACTGCACAAACCCTAACCCCTCTCATAAAATTTCATCACACAATCAACCAATTTTCAATAAAAAATCATCAAATCTTCCTATATTTTCATCCTTTTCAACAAAGACTACACTATTCCATCCATTTCAACCTTCAATCTCTCTCATCCATTGTTGAAGCAAATTGGGGCTTTTTCGTTTTTGAGGGAATTGGTGGCCAAAACGTGTTCAATCTTTCATCTTGTATGGTATAAACATCTTTTTTTACTCTTAATTGCATAATTATATCATATAGTTGAAAGTATTAGATTGTTGATGGTTGTGAATAGTAGTAGTATGAATTTTGGTAATTTTGATGGTTGATGTTGAATTTTAGTTGATTATATATGTTGTTGTTGATTGTTATTGCCTCACATTGTGTTGTTTGATGTTCTTGTAGCTAAATTGAGCGTGATTGTTGAGAATTGATGACGTCGGATTTTTGGTAGTATGATATTGATATTGTTGAACATTGGTTATTGGTTTCATTGTGATAGGTGTATTGTTGGGAAGCAATTGTTGATTTGAATCGGTGGTGATTGTGTAAATTTGGGATTGTTTGATTTTGGTAGTGAGTTGTTGATTGACGGTGATGGTAAAGGAGTGTGATTGAGGCATCTTGAATTGTTATTTGGTTTTTCTTGTGGTGTTTGTGGTATATTGTGATTGGATTGTTGAGCTATTATCTTTGAGAGATCACCATGTGATTGAGGTATCTTGAATTTAAATAACCCGCTCCTTCCCCCTTTACCACACAACCTCCCCAACCTACTCCTATTCCCAAATTACGAATTACCGACCCCATACAAAAGGCAAGATACACCAAGCTAAAAGATAACCGTTCCCTTAAACCTTCCCGACATTATTTCCAGCCGGACATGATCAAGTTGGGAATTGATGAAGACCTAAGGGAATTACTCAACAACCTCCTATGGGATAATTTGTGAGCTGGAGCTTCCGTACTTATGTTCAATCTACTTTGGAGTTTTTGGCTACGGTTGATCTTGTTGTGGCTGAGGGAGGTTACTACTGAGTTCGGTTTCAACTCTTCAACATTCATTTTGATCAATCTCTTGAAGAGTTCAATGCGGCTCTTGACTTCAATCCAAACTCGAATATTTTTGATCTGGAGCTCTTTTCAATAATGAGTATGATCAAAACTCATGGTGGGATGACATTTCAGGGTGTTGTGACTTTGTGACCCGGTATGCTAAGATTAGTAAGGTGTACCGACCATGTCTCCAAGTTTTCCATCAGCTTTTGGGGTATTCGGTATTTCCAAAGCAAGAGTTGGGTAAAATGAGTCGGTTGGAGCTTTGAATTCTTTTGGTGGTTACTCGTGAGGAGTACCGAGGTCGTCTAAATTTGGGGTACACATTTGTCAAGTATTTCCAACGATTGCAAGATAAATAATCCAGCGAGATTCCTTGTGGGATCATGTTCACAAGGCTAGTGACCAACCTTGATCTCGGCCACTATTTGTCATCTTGCACTCCGGTGGGGGATGTTGATTCTCTCTACCTCGACGTCAAGCAATTTTAGCAAATCTAGTTTTTATCAAAGAACGATGATGACGAGGTGTTTGATTTGTTTCGGGAGAACACACATTGGTGCCATCTCCCTATTCCTTTGTTGACTTCTCTCCACCGCGAGAATGTGGCAAACATTTGGCATATCCCCTTGAGTCACCGTCCTCCCTACTATGATGATGATGAATAGATGGATGAAGAAGAAGAAGAAGAAGAAGAAGAGCCGCCGCAAAAACAACAACAACAACATCAAGAACAACAACACCATTTTGCTAACTCCTACATGGATTCCCTTAGTGCTCAAATGAAGGGCATGCAAATCCGGTTGGAGAGCATGTACAATCAAGACTTTGAGGCCCTCTACTCTCAAATGAGGGGAATTTTGAAGATGCAACAAGGTATGTTTCTCCAACAATAACATTTATATGATGCGGGTGTTAACCGGGGAGACATTACTCCCTCGGTTAACTACCCTTACTTTCCACCCCAAATTGTTCCTATACCATCTTTTGGGGGTGATGGGGTACCCATGTACCCATATTGGCAAGGACCCCCGGGGTGCAACACCGAGACTCGCTCATTCCCCGATGAGCATGGTAACTATGATTACCGTGTTCCCGGTGGGAGGACTATAGGGTGATCCTAACTACCCCTATGTACACCCCGAGCACCTACTACCGCTCGCCTTGCCCGAGAAATTCATTCTCCTTGCCCCTTGGCAACAAGATAACTTTAGGGGGCACTATGGTTAGCCAACTTGTTACACCGGGGGATGAGATCCTTATGGTCCCCCATCCAGGTTTCCTATGATGGGGATGACAATGACGGCTCCGGACCGAGTGGTAGTGGTAGCTAGTTCCCTCATTTTTGTGTCATTTGCCTCAATCCCTTGTCTTTTGTGTGCTTGCTCTGTATTGATGGGATGTTGATATTTATCTATGATTAGCTTTGGGGAACTTTACTTTTCTTAGAGGTTTGTCTCGGTGGCCAATTTGTTATTGAAGCTTGCCTTATTTCTTTTGCCTCTTTGTATGATGGTTTCTTTCTTGATCTCTCTTTGATGGTGTTTGCTCTTTCATGCCTATTTCTCTCTTTCTTGATCTTGTTGTTGTGATGATTTTTCATTGATGATGATACATGTGTTTCTCCCTAGAATCCAACCCCCTTATATCCAAATCCCATAAATCCAAACCCTTGAATCTAAATTTTGTAGCTTGTACTTTGTTAATCAGTTAGATGTCTAGTTGGTTATTTAGTTCCTATTTTCTTATCTTTGCTTTCTTGATAGTTTGGTTTAGCTTATTTTTGCTTATTAGTTTCTGTCCTTTTCGCTTTCCTTTCTTTTATTTTGTTTTGAAGTTACTAACCGTTTTCTTTGTCTATAGTTCTCTTTTCTATTTTTGTTCTCACATGGCTTTGGTGATGATGCTTTGTTTCTTGGAGCTTCATGAGGTGGTTGATTCTTCACCTTACTGTTTTGGCATTGCTTGGAAGCCGGTGAATACTTTCTTATTTTTCTTTATCTCTTTTCTTTTCTTGGATGCATAGTTTAGGATTAGTTTTAGGAGAAGTTGAATGGTTCAAGGATGGATGCTTACCTAGAGTGTTTGGGATCATTAGCGATTTTGTAATTTGATCATTTGTTTGTTTATTGGGAATTATGTGTTTTACTTGCATTTTCGTTCCTTTCTTTATTTTCCTACTTTTCCTTTATCTATGTTTTTCTATTTCTCCTTTCTTTTCTTTTATTTTCTTTCTTATTGATTTTGGTCTTTGGTATGTTTTGAGGCTTTATTTGTCATTTTTTTGTCTTTCTTTTGAATTGGATTATATACAACAGATTTTTGCTTTTGAATGAATATCTTTTTAAGTGTATGGGTATGCACGGTTTGAGAATATGCTCGGTTGACTCTAGGATATATGTATGCTAAGGTAGCATGTCTAAGAACTAGGTGGATCATGAAACCGGATTCTACTTGTTTGTGGCATGTTGGTAGTTGCTTCCTATAGTCGATTTTACACCTATAGTGAGTTTTTGCTACATCCATATGAGATTCATCATTGTTCAAGCCTTCAACATTTATTTGCATGAGCGGCATTGATCCTTGACTATTGCGGACCTAATCTTCAATCTTGACTCATAATTCTCAAACACGAGACCGAACCATCTAGGAAAGACAAAGGCATCACTTCGGGGGTGATAATTTTTATTTTCTAGGTTAATTTTCTTTCTTTCTAGTTCATTGGGTTTATATTTGCCTTCTTGCTAACCATTTGAGCCTTTTCTCTTCTTTTCAAGCCACATCTTTAGAATTTTGAGCCTTTTGTTTCTTTTTGTTCCATTTTTGGTCTTTGTGAAGCAAATGGCCATGTTTTTGGAGTTTGTGGTTTATAAGGTTGGATATTGGTTCTATTTGTAAGCAAGCTTGTCTTTTGTATATATTGTGAATAATGGCATATGAATGTTTGGTAAAAGCCGTTCAAAGTTAAAAAAGGCAAGGACATAATAAATGCAATTTGGAAAAAGCCGTCTAAAGTCATAAGAGGCGAGGACAATTTCTATAAATACACCAATGAATAAATAAAAAGTTGACAATGCGAAAATCCACAAATATTTTGATGTGATTCTTTTCCCTTTTCAAGCATTGAGGACAATGCTTCCTTTAAGCTTCGGGGAGAAGCGTTCACACTTTTTGTATATATGCTTGTGGTTATAGCTTTGAATAAGCTTGGGGGAGTTACTTTGTTTTTGTTTGTTGATTGCTTTGTTATGAGGAGAAGGTTTTATCACCCTTTGCTTCACTAATTAGGAATACCGCCAAATATTAAAATTTTAATCCTACCCTCACCCTTTTTGCCCTTAAGTTACAACCATTAGGAAAGACCTTTCGACTTAGAGGTTGAGTCACATATTCAGGGAGGGCATTATGAGTTAAATCCTGAAGAGAGGGGATGCATAGTCAAGACGTCAAGTAGCCCAAAAGTGTGTTATTTTCCGGCTCCTTCGAGGAGCTATTGAGATGCTCATTATAGGGAGATTTGAGACTATAGAGAGAACGCTGTAAGATCAAATGGGATGAAGGTGAATTGTGATAACTAGTTCTCTACGCTTAGCATATTCTATGTTTCAATCAACCTCGGATATTTTGAAACGTGCATACCCCTATTTGCTTAAGAAAAATGTTTATTCATTTGAAATGTAGTCATTTTGTAAACTCCAATTCGTAAAGGTTTCAATTTTGCTTTTCTTTCTTTTACTTTACTTTCTATGGTTTGCCTTATGCATGTTGGTGGAGAGTTATAGGTTAAGCTCTTAGGAAACCTTTACAAGACCTCACTCGTACTCATAGGCGACTTTAGAATTTAAAGGGCTTGTTGTAGCTAAAACAACCGTGATTCCTACGATAGTGAGTCATAGTGTATATTCCCGTCTTATGTCTTTATTTTTCTTTTTGAATAAGTCTTTCATCCATATTCTTTCTTGCTTTGTTTTGCTCGAGGACGAGAAAAAGTTTAGCTTGGGGGAATTTGATGAGTGTCATTTATGGCACTCATTTGCTTCTCTTTAGGGTGGATTTCATGCTATTCTATAGCTCTTTTCCTTAGCTTTTCCTTAATTTTACTCTTTATTTCTTTAGTTTGCATTTTCTTAGTCGAATTTCTATTTTTATGCATTTCTTCGTTTATTTTGTTATTTTCTCTTTTATTTTCTTGTTTTATTTCATTTTTCAAGTTAAGGTCGTTATCCAAAGGTTCCGTACCCATATTGGCGCGGTCGCGCTTCCCCTTATAGTTGGTCGCGCCCGGGTTTATTTGGGATGGTCTAACTAATTTCTCTTTGTTAGTTTTAATATAAATAGATTTTCATTCTATTTTTAGAGGGAGATTATTAGAGGGTTCACATTTTTTGAATTAGAAGAGGAATTTTAGATCATTTTGTAGAGAGAGAAACTCTAGATTGTAGAGAGAGAAGTTCTTGATTCATGATTGAAGATTGATGATTCTAGCAGTTTGTCTATTGAATTGAAGCAAGTTTGTAAGGATATCTTTTACTCAAATGCAATCTTTAGCTTATGATTTCAATAGTTTTGTTGATTGTTCAAGTTTGAATAGAATTTGTGATTGTATTAGTTTTATTGATATGATGATCAAGAAATTGTTATTTAGCTTAGTTTTGATCTTGATTTCCATGGATTGTGAGTAGTTCTCTTGCTAGGGGAATTGTGAAGCATATACGAGTAATGGACTGATGCTAATTGGGGAAAATTGATGGAGTTGATGTAGTGATTAAATTGGTTGATTGATTAAGTGCATGTGTGTGATTAATTGAAGAGTAGCTAACTTTGATTGTTGCAATAGATTGCATTGTAAGTTCACATTGATACGGAAAATTGATTTGTGGCTTGTTTTTGTCTATTTAGTAGGTTTTCAAGGTTCCTTGTTATATGTCTCTCGTAGTTGACGTTAGTTTGACCTCTAGGAGATAAGCCTACCATACTCTCTTGATTGCTTAATTGATTTTCCTTCCCAACACTCGACCTAGCCATCTCCTATCCAAATTAGTTATATCCATTGCGAGTATATGTGGATCCTATTCCTATTGCTTGATATATTTGATTTCTTCTTGATTGTCTGATTGCTTTGGAATTTGCACACCTTAATTCATTGCTTTGAGATAGCTTAGCTGTAGCATTAGCATTCACCTACAATTCCTAGTGGTTCGACCCTCGACTTACTCCTATGCTAGGTATAAGGGTGTGTTGAGAAATTACAAATTTTGTTTGACTGAGGGAAGATTAGTTTTCAACGACCTAGTCTCCACCCGCGATCAGTCTCTCATGAAAGTTACCTACGACGTTGAGGCGAGCCTTTCCTAGATAGAGAGTCATACCCATTATAGGCCTCCGTAGAGAACTCGATCATCCTTTTCTCATTCATTTTTCCACAAATAGGAAAATAGTTTTTATGTGAAAATAAAGCTTTTGACTCTCACACAAATGCAAAACTCTATCTATCCTATATGCCCTTCTTAAGTCTACCCACAATTTTTATTATTTCCAATTTTAATTTATTTAGGACCTTTGAAAAACTGATTCCACTTTATAACACTAGGGGTGTTCAAAACTATTCGACCCGGTTGACCTGACCAGCCGACTCGCTGACCCAACTCATTTTAACCGGGTAATTTCCTATTTTTTCTTGAATTCAGGGGCCGGGTACCCGACCCGAGAAACAGTACAACAATCCGGGTTGGCTCATGGGCCTGCTTGTGTGATTCGCGGGTACCCGAAAATCCAGAAGCTGATCTTTTTTTTAAAAAAAAAAAATATTGTTTATACCCTGGAACACCTAACTAGGGTTATATTATTTGACTCAAAAACTTCCAGCCGCAATACCTCTTTTTCTCTAGTGTGTTCCTCTTCATTCCACTCTAATGGAGTCTAATCTCCTTCTCTCTCTCTTGAAGAACTTCTGCTTAATTGACCGCCCCACTCCACGACACCACAAGTTCTCCATTTAATTCATGGTTTTTTCACCAATTCAGCCATAATCATAATGTTTTTTTGGCGACTCTACCAAGGTGGCGTGTATTTCTCCATCTATTGATCTTTATTTTCATCTTCATTCTTTTCTCTCCTCTTTAAGTTGAGGTTCAATCATAGATTCTCTTACCCATGTTCTTCATTTTCATAGTCTAGGCTACTTGTCTTGATTATCAACACCAACCTGCTATTTATATCATATATTCTTGGTTTCTTTTGTTAGAAATAATATTGAATTCTCCAATTAGTAGGATCCTTTTCTTGTACTTGAGATGATTTTGAGCTTCTTTATTAATTTGGCAACTGCAGCAAGCAATTGGATGTCTAATTTTCATACAAAGTGTTTTGGGTGTTTTTGTCCCTCGGGAGAGTTACAACACGAAGACTGATCCGGGGTGAGCTGTACCTGCAAAACAACGGAGACACCAGTTGGGTGGTGCTCCGCCTCCGACGCACAAGTTAGAAACTTGAAGGGAGAAAAAGGTGCGGAAATTTAGGTAGGGATCTGCTCGGATTCCAAGCTCAGGATGTCACTATCAAAGAGTAAATGTGTAATAAATGATAAAACGTGCCCTCAAAAAGAGGGACATCTCCCTATTTATAGGGTCCTTGGGAATTGTGCCCCTGATTAGGTCACTGAACCCTAATCATTGGTGGGTCGCGCCGCTTTGCGGCTTTCTCGGGATTTTGGCCTGAAGGCCGCCTTTTTTCCTTAATTTCTGGAGTGACACGTGTCAAGCGGGGATTGGTCCACTTTGGGCCATCCTGAGGCTGACACGTGTCATCCTCTGATTGGACCACGTGGCGGGGTAAAATTACCCTAAACATTTGCCCCTCACAGATGTGACGTGGCACGCCACGTGGCATCTGTGACACATGTCACGCTCCGGCTGGCGGTAATTTTACCGTTAAAGAGTAACCGTTCACCTTCCGAGTAAATTACGGAAATGCCCCCGTATTTACCCTCTATATATAACCGTTTTACCCTCATAATTTTGTACGTTTACAAAAACTTTCTAGAGAGAAAACTTTGAGAGAGCAGAAGTCATCCGTCTGAGTCAGGCGCAAGCAAGAGAGCTTGTTTTCCACTGACCCAGCCGGACCCGCCTACCTTCAGATATCAAATCCCAAGGTATCGTCTCTGTCTCTCAGCTCTTTTTCTTTTTTCACCGCTTGTACATATTTCTTGCAATAAATGGATGCATCACCAACACACACGGCACAGCCTAGGTTAGAGTCCAGCCGGTCACCAGGGACGGCTGAGTCTAGGACTGGGAGTGCCGTCTCGGGGTGTTGGGACCACCCTTTGCCTTGGATTCCGACCAGTTATGTGTCTGTGCAGGACATCATGGCTCGGACAATTGACGGCAACTGATCCAAATTACAAGAGCGAAGGCTCAGGCGGCCAAACGCCTGAGGGAGAAACGTCTGGTCAGGGAGGCCTGACGGCTTTGGAGGGATCCCCTCCGCGCGCCCCTTCAACTCCTGCTGATTCCTTCTTGGAGGAATGCGACCAAGGCGGCGACGAGGCCGCCTCTGCCCCCTTGAATCAAAGTGAGGAGGAGACGGAGAGCGACAGCTCCGCCTCTACCTCTGAGAGCAGAGACGACTTACCCCCGCTTCCGGATAGCGAGGAGGAAGAAAGGAAAAAGTGGAACGAGAAGGATGATCCCTTCAACATCCACGTCTCCTCCAAGGACCGGATCCAAATGGAGGAAAACTTGGAGAATTTTACTAAAATGCACCCGCTAGGAGACGGGTATAGGATCCGGGTGCCGCCTGAGAATGGCACCGTCGCCTGGGAGGACGATGAACAGAACGCCAACAACTATTTTGGCTGTTATGAGGCGGCGTTCAAGGCTGGTCTCCGCTTTCCCCTTCACCAGGCGGTGAAGGCAATTTTGAGAGGCTACGGCCTCGGAGTCTGGCAACTTACCCCCAACTCTTGGACAAACATTCTGGGGTTGTTGCCGCTTGTGAGTTTCAAGGGCTTAACCCCGGCTGGGAGGCTTTTGCTAGTATGCATTATCTTAGCAGAAGCCCAGGCGGCTGGAGGGCGTGGTACACTCTAACCACACAGCCCCAATATATGATGACCTTGGACAAGGTCTCAAAATTCGACGGCTGGAAGAACAGGTTCTACCTGATGTCAGCTCCAACCAGACGGGAGAATTACGAATTCCGTCTGTACAATAAGAAGCCCGACTTGTTGGGCCGGAAGTGCGCTCTTCCCCGGATCCCAGAGGAATATTTGGACAAGATCATTGAGGCAGACTTGTTCGGCCTCACAGACGTAACTTTGTCAACCGAGGAAACAATAAAAGTTCCCAAGAACTGGATCCCCAAGAGCGCCTGGTTCAGGGACGAGTGTTTCCTAGCCGCCTGCGGGCTAGGACACATGTTTACCAAACGTATGTGCCTGAGTTTATATCCGTCTGTAGTAGCTTCTTATTAGAATTGATTTATGATATTGACCAACTTCTCTTTTTTCAGAAGAAGCATTAAAAATGTTGTAGTCGGAGAAGACCCCAAAGCGATCCTCTGCTGTCATCCGCAAGGCGCTTGCGGAAAAGGCTGCGGCTGAGGTCAAAGCCAAGGTAACAAACGCCTGACCCTTTCATAAGTTGATCTTTTAAAATCATTTTTCCCGGATGCTAACCGTAACTTTGGTTATTTTTGAAGAGAGGAGAGGTTGGAAAGTCGTTTGAGAAACAACTCAAACGGGCTAGGGAGGAGACCCCTGCCGTTCTCAACAAAATCAAAAAATCCACCTCTGCGTCAACTCCTGGCGCCTCAGCCGGTCATCAACAGATGCGGATAGCGGGGCGTAACAAGAAGGTAGGCGGCAACCTGGGCCTCAGCCTCGTTAACCCCGTAACAGCAACCGGGGGGTTCTCAACGCCTGCAAGCGGTTCCCGCTTGGCTGGCTCTGAAGGTAAGAACCCTTTTGAATCCCCGCTTGAGCTGGGGTGGCCTTTGCGGGTGAAATCCCACTCCCAACATACGTCATCTTCAGACGACCGACAACAAATAGGTGCTGCCTTAGTTTCCCACTCATCACGTATTGATTGTGGTGCAGATCAATCTCCCCGCTGGCCAGACGTCCAAAAGCACGCCAAGGCCATGCTGGAAGCCGTCCGGAAGAGGGATAAAGACAATATCCCTGGGATAGAGACATTCAATCTTGAACGCATTCTATCCCTTCTGGCTGAGGTAAGAAACTTGTCAATTCAATTTTAATTTTTCCAAGTGTTTTATCCCGCCTGCAATACTAACAACGCTTGCTTTTCTGCAGGCTATGTTGCGGGTGGACGGGCTCAACTATCGTAAATGAACTTGAAACTAAAGCAATCATTATGACACAGGCGTCTAGAATGCAGCAGCTGGAGTCAGATCTGGAGGCGGCCAAGCAGCAGGCGACTGATGCTGAGACGGCCCGGAAGGAGGCAGAGGAGGCCCAGAAGAAGGCTGCTGAGAGTGACAAAAAGGCTGATGAGGCGCTCAAGAGGGCCCAGATGGACCTTGGCAATCTTTAGGGTGTTTCTGAAGAGAACACCAATATGAAGACCAAGGTTCAAAAACTGGAGAAGGAGGCTGCTCAGGCTCAGATAAACTTTGCAGCAACCCTGGAGGCGGAGCAAAACTGTCTAGTTGCTGAGAGTGACGCTGATAATGACGCCCGGATGAAGATCGCCTGGGCTGCCCTGTACCCGGACGCGGATTATGGCGTCTGGGCACTGGCTCACAGGTATGCCGAGGACGTGGTGTACCTGAGAGAGAAGGGTGACCCAGAGCCTGAATCCTTCGACACCTCAGCTTCTTGGTCCGGGTGAAGCGCAGGAGATACCCTCAGATGATGAGGAGGAGCCGACTGCAGGCAAGAAGTGACTTTTCAGCGGCAGTATGCTAATCTCTGTTTTTTGTCTTTCTTTTATTCAGCGGCAGTATGCCAAAACTTGTTTTTTCTGGCCTGCGTGCCGAGTATATTTCTATTTACCGGCTAAGGAGCCGGGTTAATTAACAATTTCTCTTTCTCCCGGACGAGGTCCGGTTAACATTTGATCCATCACAACCGTTTGGTTGGGTGGTCTTTATGAAACGCACCGACTGAGTCGGTTTTGATCATTTTGCATTTGCCCAACTTATCAAAAGCATGCGGCGATTTTTTATTTTTGCCTAACTAATCAATAGTCTGGCTGTCCTTGCCCCTGGACGGCTGTGTGGTTGGTTTCAAGTGGAGTTGGTTGATTGACTTGAAAACGTTTGATGTTGTAAAGAGCATGATATGTTTGCAAGTCAATCAATCACAATAGTGATTGCCCCAAACCAAGTGCACAGCCGTACACCAACAGGAATTCCAGTTACTACCCAGGCGGTGCTTATTCGTCTTGGTAGAGATTTCATAGCCATTGCACGACTCCTTTGCCCCAATTGAGGTAGGAATTGCAATTTTGGAATAAATAACCAAGTGAGTTCTTCAGCCGGTGACTGACTGATGCCCCAGGGCATCCGGTATTCGGCAACTTGATAATTCTTTACAGGTCATTTTGGTCAGACGACTATGAGTTAACCAATTTGGTCGTTCAAGCACACGTCTCTGGAGTAACCAATTTTGTTTGATGATCTTCATCAAGTTAGGGGTTACCGCCTAAAAACTGCCACGCTTATAGCTCCTTCCAATTTTTGCTTTTTTATGACCATCTTGAAGGAATTGTGTCTTCGATAAGTGCAATTACTAGATGTATCAAGGATCACTATTATGGAGATAATAAGTTCGTTCTTTTGGGTTGTCATTATCTGTTGCTAGACTATGATCAATGAACTTTGGGCTAGTCAAATAATACAAAGCCTACTAGAATGGATCTTGTGAGGTCACACAACAACGGTATTGGGTTAAGCAAGTAAGAGGACCATTAATTGGGCTCATGAGAATTAACTAACCATGAAATGCATTGGGCTAGCATAGTTAGATGAGAATTAGGTTTTGGGCTTTTGACATGGGCTCTTATTTAGAGATGGGATCTATAAATAAGATCCATGCCCAGGGTTACAGAGTAGCAGTCATAATTCACGCAGTGTATTTTGACATGAAGGCAACCAATATCAAAACCCTAATTCCTCTCTCTAACTCACGACTATCTCTCTCCTCCCTTCGTCCGTACGGTCGGCCACACTTGGTGGCTCGTGTGGTGGTTTGTGGTGGCTCATGGTGGTTCGTTGCTCGCTCTTCTTCATAGAATGACAATTGAAAGGTTCAATTGCAACTAACTAGCCTTAGTGGAGGTCTTAATCTATGCCCGTGGACCAAGTAGAAGAATCACGCTTGAGGTTCTATATCTTGCTCAATCGCACGTGGAATTATGCTTCAAAGATACAATTATATGTTCTTTATGTGTTATGCATTAGATCTTGGGATTAGGTACTGTATGAATATGATTCATGTTTATTTCCGCTGCGTAGTACCTATAAACTCCTACATTGGTATCAATTAGCCTATGCATGTACATATATTGAATATTAATTCTTTGATAGTCTACAATTTTAATTCAATTAGGAGGGAGAATAATTTAATTATGGGTCAATTATTATTTTAAATGTGATTTAACTCTTGGAATTGATTAAATGTGATTTAATTATGCTCAAAATAGTAATGAAGAGGACCGAATTAAGTCTAGATCATTCGAAAATTTCGAACCCTAGAACCCTAGTGTAGACACCTAAAAATGTCTCCCCAAAACCAAACCCGATGATGAACAACCTTTCATCGCTCGCCATTATTTGCCGGGTTGAGTATTTAATCTTTGGAGTGCTTAAATCCATATTTCCATTTCATAAACAAACCAATTCCTAGCCCATTTCCCCAAATCATAACTTATTTTCCTCTATTTGTGTCTTTAATCTCAAAATAATTTATTTCGTGTTTTTTAAAATCATTCATTTCGCGTCCTTTTTATGAAAACGTTTAGTCCAGTTTATGTTGGTCAATAATCTAGGTACAACAATTGAATACTTGGATGGGGCTTGAAAAGAGCTGTCTAACAATATATTATAAGCCAAATCCGAGTTATAACGAATAACTTATGGCCAAAATTTTTAATTGAGCCCAAACCGAACCTAAGCCCACCTTACCTACGACCCAATGATCATGTGGAGGGTGCAAAGGATTTAATCCCATTCCTAAACCAATTAGGATTAATTGGACGCTTCTATAATTTTCTAAAAGATCTTAATTATCCTTTTTGAAAAGATAAAATTAAAAAGTTTGAAATTGAATAAAACTTTTTCGTTTTGAAAGTCCTAATTCTATCCGAATTGAAAAACGTTCAAAAATAGACATATATTATTTTCATGCCTCATATTTTTATCCTAATCTTATATGGTTGGATATCCCTTCAAATTATCTTTCCAATGATATATTATAATATCAATTCCGAGCTATAACGAAAAAGATATGAATTAAATATCAAACTCTATCCAAAACTGACACCGTCCCACTATTTCGTCTATATAATTTATTCTACAAGGGATTTTAATCTCATTCTAATTGTATTATAAAGTAGACTTCAAGAGATTTCCAACGATATCTTATTTATCTTATTCTGATTTTTGGATCAAAAGGTATGACAAAAACAAAAACCACAAAAACTATTGTCTATCGAGTTTTATTCTGATTTAATTCGGATCTTATCCTAATTTTTGCCCCTTCTTTTTTCTCTATAAATAGAGGTCATATATCCCTTTTTAAATCATCAACAAGCTTGATCATCAAATAATTCTCTTCTCCCTATTTAGCCTAAACACTAGCCACTCTATTCTCTCAAAATACTTCCCCTAAGCACTCCAAGGAGTCCATACTTTACCTGAAGTTCTATACTTAAAACCAAGGCGTGAAAAGGTAGAATTAACTGAGGGTTTGGACCAAATTAACTATAATTTTAATTTAACTATTTCCATTTGATTTATATTTTTTTATAGAAGTTACTAACAATTTATTCATGATGTTGCAATTTAAAGGAACGCGTAGAATGTGAGTAATTAATTAATTTAATTACTCTTATTTTATTTTTATTTTGCTAGTATCCATGATTAGTTTAATTTATTATTAGATTTGACTAACGCTATTATTGTTAAATTGCTTCCAATATTAATCTTTATTCTATTTATTGATCAGCATATTGCATGTTAAAGGGAATAAGTAATTGAAAATCACGCCTAATAAGATAATTTGGACAACCGGTTTAGGATCCTTTTTATTTTCTTGTTGTTTAATCAAGTGATCACAAATATTTTAGAATTATATGTTGCATTAATATTCAACCAATTTAGCATAATAGTTTGGAGCGAATTGAATATTTTGTTTGTATGCCTTTGAGATCGCAACAATCACTTTTCACTATAAGAATCGAGTAGAGGCCAATACGTGGGAATGTCACTCCATGACTCAATGCGTACCATCATCCCCGATCCTCCTTTCGTGGTTCCAAACCATATGGAGTGCGTGTGCGTGTCACATGGCATAACCCTAAGCAAGAATCAGTGTCTAAAGACACCTGATGAGCGGGAAAGGATGAATGAGACTCCATATGCTTTGCTTATTGGATCGATCATGTATGCCATGATATGTACTAGGCCAGATGTATCGTATGCCTTGAGCGCTACGAGCCGATACCAATCAGACCCAGGAGAGGCGCATTGGACTGTGGCAAAAAATATCCTAAAGTACCTGAAAAGGAACAAGGATAAATTCCTGGTCTATGGTGGTAGATATAAATTGGTTGTTGAGGGATACACCGACGCAAGCTTCCACATAGATACAGACGACTTCAAGTCACAGTCTGGGTACATATTCTGTCTCAATGGAGGAGTGTTTAGTTGTAAGAGTGCTACGCAAAGCATAACTACTAATTCTACAACTGAAGCCGAATACTTGGCATCATCTGAGGCAGCTAAGGAGGCAGTTTGGATTCTCAAGTTCATAGGGGAACGTGATGTTGTACCCTCCATCAAGGGTCCAATAGATCTCTATTGTGACAACAATGGGGCTATTTCTCAGGCCAGAGAGCCACGAGAACATCAGAAGGTCAAACATGTCAAGAGGCGATTTCACATGATTAGAGAATGGAAACTAGAAGGTGAAATCAGAATTTGCAAGGTTGGAACGGATGATAATGTTGCTGATCCACTCACTAAACCTTTGTCTCAAGTGAAGCACAACAAACACGTTGAGGCAATGGGAATCAAGCACATTGGAAACTTGCTTTGATTTCTTTATTTTAGTGTTTTAATTAAATTTTGGACAATGTTGATGTAAAACACTATGAAGAACCATTCAGTTTTGGAGTAATTAAATTTTCATGCAATTTAAATCACTCCGTTTCTATTTAACTATGGTTTAGAATTAAATAATGAGTCCATGCGATTTAAAGAATATTCAAAATAGGGTATCAAGACAATGTCTCAAAATAGGGTATCAAGACAATGTCTTGGATAAAGAAACACCTATTAAGTGAACATTGAATATTTTAATCGAAAATTATCTCAAATCAAGGTCATTTATATGGTGGACGATTAATGACCAATAGAGATTAGTGTGTAGTATGAATTATGGCACCGTTTCTTGTGCTATGAGCACATAAATCATTTGCACATGTATTAGTTTAGAACCATACTGGATTGACCTATGAGAACACTTTAAGAGATTCAAAATAATCATAAGTATATTTCTCATTATTGCTATCGGAACTCTTTTCCTTGACCATGAGTATTGTGATGTCTCTTGTTTGAGTACTAGTCCCTTTTTTATGTCGGTCAAACGTCTGTCGTAATTGGGGATTATAACGACGGCTATCAGGCGGCTAGGTCCTCTTAGTAATAGAAGCTACATTACAGGACTGGGAATGTCTCCCTACTAATAATAGGGAACATGTCTTGTTGTTTACAAGGCCTCTCGAAGAGCGAGACTGTGAAAATGCATGGCCGTGCTCGGATGGATTTTAGAAATCATCTACTTATTGACAGTCAAACTCGGATTTTAAGAAACACTTTTGGACGTAACAGGGAGGACGAATAATCTTACGATGTAGTTCATGAAGAGACATAGGAAATGGGTTATACACTGAATGCTCACTTGTCCGGAAGGACAAGTGGGAGATTAAAAGGAATAGTGTCATTTGAACAAGTGTATTATTCTGTTAGTGAGTTATGAATTATTAGAAAGCTAATATATTCAGTAAGGTCAAGTGATCGGAATGCCTAGGTGGAGGCCGCTTCCGATCTGTAATATTAATGTATAATTAATATTACAGCTTAATCTTGACTGAACCCTTCGGGTCACACCCAAGCAATTAACGTACCGACTTGACGAAATAATTCTATTGAAATTAATGAGTCGCCCGAGTATTATATGTTTAGACGTCAGAACTTTTAGCTTAGATCGTCAAAACCGAGCGTCGGAATTCAAGTCAAAAATAGTAAATGACGAGACGCGCAAATAATAATTAATCAAAAATATTTCTGAAAATACCCCTAGCATCGGAATGCCCCAATCATTCGAGTGCTAGGGGCATGATGCGCAAGCATGGTGGCTAGCATTTGCACCAGGCCGAGCCAAGGCTGGCTGCTGCGTGCTAGCACACCATTGCTAGCAACAGCGACATGCAAGGGCGGTAAGCTGCTAAAAGCCCGCACTTGGTATACGCGTCATGCTAGCAGCAGACTGCGCTTGGAGTGCGTGGCTTGCTAGCCGCAAGCAGCAGCCCGCATCTCCAAATACGGGACCGGGTCGTGGCTGGGCATGGCACGGGCTAGCTAGGGCCATGCATATGGGAAGCATGTGAGGGGTGAGGGACATGTGGCACAAGGAGAGAAAGAAGTGGGGAGCAAGTTTGGTCCCCCCCCTCTCCAAGTGGTCCTCACTTCCCTTTGCATGTATTAATGACACTTGTAGAATTATGATTAGTTTTATTCTTTATTTTATTTTAGCTTTATTATAAATTGTGGAATTTCATAGTCCCACAATGATGGGATAGAAATTCCCACTCTCACCATTCCGTATAAATACCCAACTTGGGTTTTTGAAAATGGTGCTTAAGTAGGAGTTCAATAGAGCATTGCGTTTGCAAAAACTCTTAAACTCATATAATACTCGGGTTTTGGTCGGACCTCGCTAACCTCGAGGTAACGGACCTAAAAGTCGGTAGTCGTTTTTGCGGGTGGATCTCCGTCGGAGGCTCTAGTGTTTTTTGGTTTAAGCTTTCAAGTAAGAACCCAATTGGTCTGGCAAAGCACGCGACAAAGGTGTATTTCCTATTTTGCCCATTTGTGTTTATGCATTAGTGATATTATCTATTGTGAGTGTGATCCTTGGCTCGAATTTTTTCCGCGGTGAGTAGGACTCACGAAACCCCAACATTGCCTTATAGGGTCATTGACTTGAAGGGCTATACTCTTTATCAATTCAGGTAGGTTGGCCACATCCTTCTTGAGTTCATTAACTTCTTCCTGAGACGTCATTATCTTCTTAGCCTTTCTTTTCTAACTAATTGGTTTGTCAAAATGTAGTACTTGAAGAAAGGTGTTGTCCTTGATTAATATCCCTTCCCTCCTTGACCAAGTGCTGTGGAAAGGGAAATTAGGGGTAAGTTTTTCATTTTTGACTTAAGCTCTATTCAACATGCGATGGATGGGAAGAGATGTAGATGAAGAGATATGAAAGAATTTAGGAATAAAGTGGACCCCCCAACTCGAATGACAGAAAGATTGACTCATCCATGAACCTAAGACATTGTCATGGTGACATATCCATAAAGTGTGTTTTTTAATAGTGAATGTGAGTGATATACTTTGATTCTTCTGAGAGACCATGGGACTATGTGCCTAGACTCAATTAAGGAATGAACATGATTACTGCCGTTAATAAATTGATTGAACCATTTCACAAATTGATTAGACTGACTCGTCGTGAAGACTCGAGCAAGAATACAGGTTGTCGTTAGACGACAGTACCGTTGCCAGACGCTAAGGATCAGCGCCATACAACGAAATCGTCGCCTGGCGCCAGTAACTAGCGTGTGGCGCCACGGTCCAAATCTTTGTGCCATAATGGAACATCGACCTGGGACTGTTTCTAGTATTTTGCTCTAAAGGGACTAGCCTAAAAGTCGTACTAAGCCAAGTTTGATCAATTTCTTAGACTTTAATCATTAATTAATTAATTAAATTAGCAAAGTCCTTTTGTTATTAATTTATTTAACTCATTCACAAGTCAAACAAACGGTTAGGGGAAAAACACATAAAATATGCACAACAATTAATGCACAAGTAGTCATATAGTCACGATATGATGCACTGAGTTTGCAATAAAACCAAGGGCTTATTACTCTAAAATTTAGGATATGGGTTAGTCAAAGAGGGCCCATGGTTATGAGTCTGGATTCATGAAAACGGGTGGAGACTAGGTTGATGGACTAATCTTCTCTAGGCCAAACAAAATTTATATCAGTCAACACACCCTTATAACTAGTCTAGAGGTAAGTCAAGGGTCGAACCACTAGGAATGGTAGGTGGGCACTATTGCTAGAGTTAAGCTATTTCGAAGAGGTAAAGTAAGGTGTGTGTACTCTAAAAGAACAAAGAAAACGAGATTAAAACCAAATATATCAAACACTAGGGTTTAGGATCCACATATACATGCAATGAATACAACTGATTGGGATTGGAATTGACTAAGTCGAGTGTTGCGAGGGAAAATCAATTAAGCAATCAAAAGAGTATGATAAGCTATTCTCCTAGAGGTCAAACTAGCTACTCTTCAATTAATCACACACATGAACAAAACCAATTAACTAATTTAATTACAACATCAACTCCATCAATTTCCCCCAATTAAAATCAATCCATTACTCATATATGCTTCACCATTCCCCTAGCAAGAAAACTACTCACAATCCATGGAAATCAAGATCAAAACTAAGTTAACAATAAATTCGTCATCATCATATTAATCAAACAAAATCAATCTCAAATCAATCAAACTTGAACAATTAAAAAAATAATTGAAATCAAAAGCTAAAGATTGCATTAAAGTAAAAGAAATCCTTACAAACCTTGGTTAAATAAATAGAAATTATACTTAGAATCATCATCATCAATTCATCAACCATAAACTTCTCTCTCTACAACCTAAAGTTTCTCTCTCTAAAACTATCTCCAATTTTCTCTAATTGAATTCTCCCTCTAAAAATAGAAAGAAAATCTATATATATTAAAACTAACTAAGGGAAAGATTAGAAAGGTACTCCAAAAAGACTCGTACAGGCGCGGTCATCTGCAAGGTGGATGCGCGGCCGCGCATAAAGGCTTACGGAACAGAGACCCAGGTGGCGCAGCGCGCCACCAGGCTGTACGACCGCGCTATGGTCGCGCACACTCGCGCCTGGGAGCAGGGCTGCCTCCTTCACCCTCGACTTTACTCTTCTTCGTGTGCCACACTTGATGATGTTGATGAACACGGAAGGTGGCAGTCTTCAAATAGCCTCCACGGTGGGTTCAACACCAAGAATGGTGCCCCCACCGCTTGAATGCACTAGCTAGAAGACTTTGAGTTTACACTCCTTCAAACTTGAACTTCAAAAGGTAGGAAAGAGGCATCCCAAACGATATAAAACTTGGGAAGAAGACTCGGGAATCCTCGGATTATGATCTTAACCTGAAAAATGAACGAAAACAAACAAATAAAAGAGAAAATAGCAAAATTAACCAAGAAATGCATAAAAATAGAAAATCAACCAAGACAATGCAAACTAAAGAAATAAAGAGTAAAACAAAGGGAAAACTAAAGAAAAGAGCTATAAAACAGCATGAATTTCACCCTAAAGAGGATCAAATGAGTGCCAAAAATGACACTCATCGAATTCCCCCAAGCTAAAATTTTGCTCGTCCTCAAGCAAAACAAAGCAAGAAAGAATAAGGATGTAAGACTTATTCAAAAAGAAAAAGAAAGACACAAGAAGGGAATATACACTAAGATTCACTAACGTGGGAATCACGGTTGTTTTTAGCTACAACAAGCCCTTTGAACCCCAAAGTCGCCTATTAGGACGAGTGAGGTCTCGTAAAGGTTTCCTAAGAGCTTAACCTATAACTCTCCACCAACATACGTGAGGCAAACAACAAAAAGTAAAAGAAAAAGAAAGAAAAACAAAATCGAAACCTTTAAGAATTGGACTTTACAAAATGACTACACTTTAAATGAATAAACATCTTTCGTAAGCGAAAAGGGGTATGCACGTTCCAAGATATCCGAGGTTGATTGAAACATAGAATATGCTAAGCGTAGAGAACTAGTTATCACAATCCACCTTCATCCCATTCGATCTTACCGCATTCTCCATACTAGTCTCATATCTTCCCCTAGTGAGAATCTCAATAGTTCCACAAAGGAACCGGAAAAGAAAGTATTTTAGGCAACTCGACATCTTGACTATGCATCCCCTCTCCTTAGGCTATGACCCATAATTCCCCCCCCCCCCCAATAAGTGACTCAACCTCTAGGTCAAAAGGACTTTCAAAGGTTGTAACGTAAGGGCGAGAAGGGTGAGGGTAGGCTAAAATTTAAAAATATGGTTGTATCCCTAATAATGAAGCAAAGAACGGGCCCTTTCTTAAAATCATAATCATGTAATCACCGAACCAAAAAAAACTAACACCCCCAAGCTTATTCAAAACTATACTCACAAACATATATACAAAAAGCGTAAACGCTTCTCCCCAAGCTTAAATGAAGCATTGTCCTCAATACTTAGAAAGGGAGAATAATTCACATCAAATTTTATTTTTTTAATTTTCTCATTTTCACTTTGTTTTGTTGTTTTCATTTTTTCAAAGCAATTGTCCTCGCCTCTTTTAACTATGGACGGCTCTTACAACTTTGCATTTATTATGTCCTTGCCTTTTTTAACATTAGACAGCTTTTTTCGTCATTCATTTGCCATTATTCAAAAAATATACACAAAACACAAGCTTGCTTACAAAAGGAACCAATATCAATACTTATATACCATAATCTCCAAAAAAAAGTGATCATTTGCTTCACAAAAACCAAAAATTGGAACAAAATGAAACAAAAGGCTCAAAATTCTAAAGATGTGGCTTGAAAATAAGGGAAAAGGCTCAAATGCTTAGCAAGTAGGCAAATGTAAACCCAAAAATAAAAAATGATTAAAACTATCCGAGAAAAGAAAAATTACCACCTCGAAAAGATGTCTTTGTCCTCTTAGATGGTTCGGTCTCGGGTTTAAGAACCATAAATCGAGCTTTTAGATTAGATTCGTAATAGTCAAGGATCCATGTCGCTCATGCAAATAAATGTTGAAGGCTTGAAAAATGATGAACCTCACATGGATGTAGCAAAAACTCACTATTGGTATCAAATCGACTATAGGAAGCAACTACCAACATGGCACAAACAAGTAGAATCCGTTTTCATGATCCCCGTAGTTCTTAGACATGCTACCTTAGCATACACCTATCCTAGAGTCAACCAAGCATACTCTCAAACCGTTCATACCATTACCACTTAGGAATATGTTCATTCAAAAGCAAAAATCGATTATATATAGTCTAATTCAAAAGAAAGACAAAAAGTAAAAAATAAAGCCTCAAAACATACCACAAACCAAAATTGAGAAGAAAGAAAAATAAAAGAAAAGAAAAGAGAAAAGGAAAACCATAGATAAAGGAAGAGTAGCAAAAGAAATAAAGGAACAAAGATGCAAGTATAACATATAATTCCCAATCAACTAACAAGTGATTAATTGACAACATTACTAATGATCCAAAACACTTTAGGTGTTACAAGCATCCATCCTCTAACCATTCAACTTATGCTAAAACTAATCCGAAACTATGCATCTAAGAAAAGAAAAGAGATAAAGAAAAATAAGAAAGATCTCACCAGCTTCCGAGCAATGCTAATAAAAACAGGTGGTAAAATCGACCACCTTCGTTGAGCTCCAAAGACAATAGCATCTATAACACCCCCAAATCTCCCTCTACAAAAATACTAGTATAATACGTATAATTATTCCGTAGAGATTGACCTGGGTGTATTACCGCCGCGTAATTATGCAAGGCTATCCAAAACAATTAAATCAACAACAAAACTTGCAGCGAAAACTTTCTTTTATTAATACTTAAAAAAATAGTAACATTGTTATGAGTGCTCAAAAATAAAGACAAGACCAACATTCCTAAACTAGGTGAAGCAAATCCCGGGACTCCCATATGCTCATTCATGACTCCACCTGAAAATAGTCAACACTGCTTACCATTACGGTAAACAGGGCGAACCAAAACAAATAAGAAATTAATCCAATTATTTCAAAACTCATTATTCCAAAACCGATTCCAATGATTCATATTCAAAATAATAGTTAATAAAACCAATTACTTTATTATGAACCAATTCCTTTTAATCAAATTCCTCACCCAATTGTGCACCCCCCAAGCTAGTCTCCTATTATTACAAAACTGTTCTTGAGGAAAGACCCGGTCATACAAAGTCCAAGGCCTTATCAATAAACCAAATCCGCATAGTGGGATTACCAACAAGCTTATAAAGCATTAATAATAATAATAATAATAATAATTCAATGGTTCAATAAATCCTTTTAATAACTAATAGTTCCAATATAATTAAAAATCCTTTATAATTAATTCCACATGCTTTCAAAATCAAACCTTGTAAATAAATACTTGAGAATAAAATCAAATCAACAACTTTTCCATGAAAAACCTTTATTTAATTCAACAAACCTTTGAAAATCAATTCCTTTATTTAAACACGATAAGTAATACAAACCATTCAAAACATGATTTAAACGATCATTAAAAATACTTTTATTAAAATCAATACCTTCAACATAATTTATTTCAAAATCATAATTCAAATCAATTTAATTCAATCACCAATCAAACAATGTAAAACATGTTATTCAAACCAATTACTTTCAAAGGTATCTAGCCACCTAAACGTACCTTGATCCTTGCTAGCAAAACCACAAAAAAATAACCTCAAGAACCTTATTCCAAATATCAATAAACATTTCGCACTTTCAAAGTTCAATCACGAATACACCATGCAAATAACATAACCATAAGGTTATCACAACATAAACTCAAATATAATGTGCATGGACTATAAAACTCTTTTAAAATAATACTTTAATATAAAATTATAGCTTTAAAATAGGTATTTGTATTTTGGAAAACTAACCATGGAGAAGATAAAGGAATAGGTCTAAAGAGAATTGAATTTTCGTTGGAAAGAATAGGCAGAATTTGCAGAGCCCATAACTCCTTCAATATAACTTCGAATTGGGTGATTCTTGAGCCTAAACTCTATTATATTTTGAGGGGAACAATCTTCTGTGAAACATCAAATACCTCAAAACTGGCTTCGAAGATAAACGGGATAATATTTGTATGAAAAGAGGAGAAGAAAAGTATGAAAAGATTTAGGGAAAAGAAGAAGAAGAGAGATGAAGAGAATTTGGTTTTTGGTGTGAAGAATATGAGAGGTATAAAGGGATATTTATAGGCTCATGAATGAAAGAATTATGGTAGGAGAATGTAGGAAGAATTATGGCAAAAAGAATTACAGAAATTACTTAGAGAAGTAAATAAAGAAATATGTAAACTTTTGATAATAAGGTGATTAAGAATAATAGCATTTAGGAAAGTGTGTTGGTCATGAAAATAATATGGCAAAAGAGATTACTTGGGGAATAATCAAGGATTAAATAAGGTAGGGAAATAAGATGATCAAATCTTTGTGAGATCAAAAATAAAATTAAGGAAAATAAGAGATTTTAGGAGATAGTTAAAAATACAATTTACCAAAAAAAAACCCAAAATCCAACTAAAGTGGTCATATATTTTGGGCTTCCATAACTCAAAATTTCGGACCTCTTATGCAGAATTTAGTAAATTACTTTTTAAGATTTAAAGATTAATAATAATTGTGTAAATAATATATTTTGTATAAAATAATTAATTAGGAAAATACCAATTATTCACTAATTAATTTAACTAAGAAAAACCAGTTTTTCAACTTATGATATCCGAATATTTTGGCTAATTAATTAGGGAAATTTGGCTCTTTTAAATTAAGTAAGAAAATATAATTTTGTTTAATTAAAATATCCAAAATATATAAAAATAATCTGATTTTTAATATAAAATAAATGGATAATAAATCTTATCCAAAATCCAAATATAATAATCGAGTTTAAAGTACTTTTGGCGACAAAATTTAAATATCATTTTGGCTCCAAAATTCAAATATTAAAATAAATTACTAAAATACCCTTTTTAAGAGAATACTAATTAATTAATTAATTAGAAAAACGTTTCAAATGTACGGGGTATTATAGTCTACCCCCCTCAAAAGAAGTTTCGTCCCAAAACATAGCCAACATAGAAGAAATTGTTTTTAAATTCTTAGACTCATGCACATCCTAACTAAACTCAAGATCATAACTAACTCAAGAAAGACTCAATTTTAATCATAAATGACTCAAAAAGCAAACGCACAAAACTCTATTGCACTCTACCCCCTTAAAAGGAGTTACGCCCCTGTAACTCGACCAACACTTTAACTCACTAAATAAATCAACTATATTAACGATTTCTCAACAATCATCAATCAAAGAAAGGAAAACCTGAAAGTTTCAAACATCCAAAGAGCTTAGGTTTTAAAATGATTTGAATAAGAATAAAAGTGGTGAGTAAACTCATAAAAATATTTCTATAAGTCATTCGAAAAATAATTTAAAATACTTACATTAGGAGAAATTGATGTAAAAGTCTCGTATATATATATATAATTATAAAGTATGAATTGAAATAAAAATACTTAATAAAATATTTTAAAAGATCTATGAAAGTTTTCAATCTAAACAACTATTTAAAAACAAAGAATGCAAAACTTTATTTTGAAAACTGTGTATTTGAAAATTCCTTTTCCATACTTGTAATAAATACTTTTTCATAAATAAACTCAATAATCACATACATATTCAACTTCATAGCAAGGACTGTTATGGGTATTAAGCATAAAAGGAACACATCTTATCTTGACCCTCTTATCGCTAGTAGATTAGTAACTTGTCTCAAGGTATCCTCCAAAAGTATTAACAACTTCCCCAACACATTCATAAATTCTAGTAATACATCCTTAAATCGTAATCATTAACTCTTGGTTACTTCATAATATTTCATTTTAAACATTTAAAAACTCTCTCATTTTTTCTCATAACTCCAAATTCCTCATTCTGATTGTTATTGTCTATAACTCATCTTAAAGGCAATTCATTAATATCTCAATGCAAACATTGATTATTCCATCATTAATAACTTCTCTATATCAATTAACTTTGTCGTCAATCCCTTAGATTAAAATCCTTTAAGTAACCATCCAATCATTCCTTTATATAACTTTAATAAAATCCCTTCACAAAACTTCGATTTACAACAAATACCTTTTATGTCAAATACATCCTTTCACTTGAATTGCCTCAAAATCCTCTAATTTTCACATTAATTGTCAAAATCCTCTAACTTTTGTGTTAAGTTTCTTCAAAGATTCAACCATCATCCATTTTGCTTTAAATAATAACCACAATACTCATCTTCACACCGTATGGATACTTTCCACCATTCGGTACAAACTATCATAAATTAATGCGAATATCCAATTCGTATCTCCCAAAAATACATACCTTACTCCAACACTTATACAGAACTAGTTCAACTCATCATTACCACAAATAATATTTCCTTGATCAACATAAATTATATTCCGAAAATTCATGATAACAATTCGAAATAACTTCTCATTTATCTCATAGTAATCATCAAATCCTTTAATCACAAATATAACAACTCAACCATATTGACCACATGTACCACTCTTATGATCCCAATACTTGCCACATATCACATATCCAAATTATACTTCTCATAAAGGGTTAAGTCTAGAGTGACAATTCCAGTCATGAACTCCCTAACTGTGACTCCACTATCTTTCAAGTAATGCAAGTTAAACAAATTATGTCTAATTTAATCAATCCTTTCCATCTGTTTCACACACACATGCAAAACAATTAATTCAATGCTAAATCACATAAGCAATTTGATTTAAAATCCATTTGCAATAAGCAATTCATAACTCAATCAACCAAGCATAACTCAAGATCACCCAACCATGGGTAATAACTCAAAAATTTCGGACCCTTATACCATACGCTAAGTTGTTTTAACATCAACTTTAATGCACACATAATCACATGCACAACTTCAATTTCAAATAGTTTCAATTCTTTTTATTTTCGAAAATAATAAATATGTACTTGAATCAAAATATAGGATGGTCGAGCCCGCGTCTCTGATGAGTGTCATTTATGGCACTCATTTGGTTCTCTTTAGGGTGGATTTCATGCTATTCTATAGCTCTTTTCCTTAGCTTTTCCTTAATTTTACTCTTTATTTCTTTAGTTTGCATTTTCTTAGTTGAATTTCTATTTTATGCATTTCTTGGTTTATTTTGTTATTTTCTCTTTTATTTGTTTGTTTTCTTTCATTTTTCAGGTTAAGGTCGTTATCCAAAGACTCCCGAGGCCCCTTCCCAAGTTTGGCATTGGTTAGGATGCCTCATGTTCTCCATTTGAAGCTCAAACACGGAGAAGTGCAAGTTCCTAAAGACTTTAGGCCGTGCTTTCAAGTCGTGGGGGCACGGATTCTCGTGTTGAACCCACAATCATGGAGTTTAGAAACTGCAAGGTCCTGTGTTTATCAAGAGCATTGAGAGGAACGTAGGAAGAGCATCGACATGATGCTGAAGAAGGCTTTTATGTTCCGAGGCGCGGGCGCGCTTGTCTGGGTCTCTGTTCCGTACCCAGATTGGCGTGGTCGTACTTCACCTTATAGTTGGTTGCACCTGTACGGGTTTATTTGGGACGATCTAACTAATTTCTCTTTGTTAGTTTTACTATATATAGATTTTCATTCTATTTATAGAGGGAGATTATTAGAGAGTTCATTTTTTTTTTTGAATTAGAAGAGGAATTTTAGATCATTTTGTAGAGAGATAAACTCTAGATTGTAGAGAGAGAAATTCTTGATTGATGATTGAAGATTGATGATTCTAGCATTTTCTCCATTGAATTGAAGCAAGTTTGTAAGGGTTTCTTTTACTTTAATGCAATCTTTAGCTTATGATTTAAATAGTATTGTTGATTGTTCAAGTTTGAATTGAATTTGTGATTGTATTAGTTTTATTGATATGATGATGATGAAATTGTTGTTTAGCTTAGGTTTGATATTAATTTCCATAGATTGTGAGTAGTTCTCTTTCTAGGGGAATGGTGAAGCATATATGAGTAATGAATTGATGCTAATTGGGGGAAATTGATGGAGTTAATGTAGTGATTAAATTGGTTGATTGATTAAGTGCATGTGTGTGATTAATTGAAGAGTAGCTAACTTTGATTGTTGTACTAGACTGCATTTTAAGGTCACATTGATACGAAAAATTAATTTGTGGCTTGCTTTTGTCAATTCAGTAGGTTTGCAAGGTTCCTAGTTAGATGTCTCTTGTAGTTGACGGTAGTATGACCTCTAGGAGATAAGCTTACCATACTCTCTTGTTTGCTTAATTAATTTTCTCTCGCAACACTCGACTTAGTCATCTTCAATCCCAATTAGTTGTATCCATTGCGAGTATATGAGGATCCTAAAGTGCTTGATATATTAGATTTCTTCTTGATTGTTTGATTGCTTTGGAATTTGCACATCTTACTTCATTACTTCCAGATAGCTTAGCTTTAGCATTAGCATTCACCTACTAAATTCCTAGTGGTTCGACCCTCAACTTACTCCTATGCTAGGTATAAAGGTGTGTTGAGGGATTAAAAATTTTGTTTGACCGAGGGAAGATTAGTTTTCAACGACCTAGTCTCCACCCGCGATCAAAATGGCGCCGTTGTCGGAGAATGGCGTAGTTGTTTGCTATTATTGTTGAGTCTATTTCACGTAATTTCAAAAATACAAATTGATTTTTCTCTTTAGGCTACATTTGTAGCTAGCCGTGCCATTGATATTTTCTTTGAGTTTTTTGTATGCGTAGGATAAGAGGATGGACTTTAGTGTCATTTGATCCGGAAATCAAGAGAACAATAACAAGGATAAGGGTTGCTAATCGTTCTTTGAGTTCAAGCTCTCCAAGAGAGGAAATTCACCAAGAAAGAGAAGAGGAGGATCGAGCAAGCATGGGAGCTAATCCAAGAGTTGTTTTGAAGGAGTTGGGAACTCCCAGGGATTATAAATTTGAGAGTGGCATAGCTCCACCAACAACTCCCGCCAATGACTTTGAGATAAGGCCGAAAATGATAACAATGATTGAATGAAGGCAATTTAGAGGTGCCAAGCATGAAAGCCCACTAAACCATCTCAAAGAGTTTGAGAAGTATTGTAATACCATCAAGGTCAATGGGGTTTCTCAAGAATTCATAAGGCTCAAGCTATTTTCGTTTTCTCAAATCGGAAGGGCTTTGGAATTGTTGGACAAGGAAGTGAAACCCAATTCCTTGAGAACTTGGGATGAGGTTACTAAGGAGTTTCTTCCCCGTTTCTATCCTCCAAATAAGACCGCCGAGGCAAGAACTCTAATCCTAAGTTTCAAGCAAAAGCCTAGTGAGAGTTTATATGAGGCTTGGGAAAGATACGAGGAGTATCAACGAGAATGTCCTCATCATGGAATTCCAACCTATCAAATCATACAATTTTCAATGGAAGATTGAGCCCCTAAGGGAAGTCGTGTCTTAATGCCGGAGCCAGAGGCCCGATTATGAACAAGACCGAAGAAGAAGTTGTAGATATAATTGAGGATGCATTTCGTCACTACATGGATTGGCAAGAGGGAGAGAGAGAGAGTCCAAAAGTAAGAGTGGCTCAACGGTTTATTCGGTTGATCATCTTAATGCAATCAATAACTTGTCTTCCCAAATCTCAAAGTTAGGAAAGGAGATGACATTGATTAAAGCCAAGCTAGAGAGTTCCTCTTTGATTGTAGCAAGTCTTCCCTCCCACATAAAAGGGAGAGGTACACCTTCTAAATCTACTCCTCCTTCTACCTCGAGTAATATGCCAAGTGGTTGTATCCTTTGTGATGTTTGTGGGTCTTATGACCATGATTCTTCAAATTGTCCAAATTCTTTTGAAAATTATGATGATGTTGAAAACAATGACTGTGTTCAAGTGACTTTTGTTTCCAATAATAACAATGGACAAAGATTTGATGGTCCAAGGAATTTTGGGAATAGGAATTCTCACCAACAAGGTAGTTTTGATAACTAAAACAATGGTGGTTATAGGAACAAAGAAAATCAAGGTTTCCGAGGTAACTATAACAACAAAGGTTATAATAATCAAAACCAAAGCCAACAGTATGGAAATAAAGGCCAATCTCATGGCTTTGGTGGCCAACACCAAAATTTCGGTAACAATCAAGGTCGAGGTAATTGGAACAATCAACATAGGGGAAATTTTCAAAACAACAACAAAAGGGGACCCCCACCTGTATTTGCTCCAAGACCTCAAGGCAATGGTGACAATTCTTATGCTCAATCCCCATCTTCCAAGACTACCTTAGAGGTGATCATTGAAAACCAAACAAAGATTTTGAACACCTACATGTCGGTGAGTGATAAGAAGTTCAATGAGATGATGACACACAACAAGATACTTGAAACCCAAATCACTCAAGAAACCAACACTTTAAAAGATTGTGCTAGACCTTCTTCACTACCCTCTCAAGGAGTTGATCCTAAGAAACCCGTTTACTCTATCACCATAAGGAGTGGAAAAGTGCTTGAAGAGAGAGTTTCTAGGAATAGTGAGGAGAATGAGAAGAAGAGTGATTGTGATTCAAGTGAGGAAAAAGAGAAATATGTGTCAAAGAGTGTGAGCAAAGAGAAAGTCCATGAGAAAAAGAAAAATGTTGAGAAAGTGCAAGAGGAAGTTTGAAAACCCAACCTTCCATATCCTCAAAAGTTTATGAGGAACAAGTTAGATGAACAATTTGGGATATTCCTTTACATGTTGAAGGAGGTCCATCTTTTTATCCCTCTCACCGAAGCTATGACCTAAATACCTAGATATTCAAAATTCCTTAAGGATATTTTGAGTGGCAAGAGAGAGTGCAATGAGATAGATTCGGTAGAGCTTGATGAGTGTTGTAGTACATTAATTCATAGTGACCTACCAAAGAAGATGAAAGATCTGGGCAATTTCTCTATTCCTTGCAAAATCAAGAGTAAGTTATTTGAAAATGCATTGTGTGACTTAGGTGCTAGTGTTAGAATTATGCCTTACTCGGTGTTCAAGAAGCTAAATCTAGGAGAACTTCTTCCTACGAACACGACCTTGCAATTGGACGATAGATCTATTAAGTTCCCAAAAGGAAGAGTTGAAGATGTTCCCCTTAGGATAGTTGGTTTCACAATTCCCGTAGATTTTATTGTGCTAGAAATTGAAGAGGAAGACCACATTCCTATTATTCTATGGAGACCATTCTTAGCTACCTCGGGTGCTCTAATAGATGTTAAAGGAGGTTGTATCACTTTGAGAGTTGGTAATGAAAAAGAAAGTTTTAAGCTAAAACCAATGCATGAATCCTTGTCTTTTGTGAAAGGATTCATGAATGATAATTCCCTTCGTTCATTGGATAATGTGTTTGTGATTAATTCTTCAACTAACGGTGTTCATGAGATTTTTGATGATGTGCTTGTGAGGTTTGATGGCATGAAAGTTAGTGAAGAAGAAAATGAGCTTTGTCCTCTAGAGGAGGAGGATGGTTCCAAGGAAGTGGATGGTGTTAACCCGTCTACAAGAAGGAACAAGGCCAAGAAGAAGGCTAGGGCTTCTAGGAAGAAGCGAATGAGATTGAAGTTGAAGAATGAGAAGGTTGTTTTTAAAGTTCAAGCAAATGAGGTTTCATCAAGCTACAATAAAGAGTTGCTACAAATCGAAGAGAAGTTTGTACTTTCTGCCACTTTGAGTATGGTGGTGTCCTTTGACCCTCCATGATTGGGAGGAAGGGTCGAGCTTAGGACCATAAGCAAGCGCTTCCCGGGAGGCGACCCGAAGATTTCTTAATTTTTCTTTTGATTTCTATTTTCTTAATTTTCTTTCTTTTATTTTCTTTTCTTTCACTTGTTTTTCTTTTAGAATTATAGGTTAAATTCATGGAAATGGATTAATTTCCCTTGCAGCCGTGCCTTTACTTTCTTCTTTTCCTTTCTTTTCCTCATTTCTCCTTCTTCCCTATCACATTCAAACGCATCCCCTCTCATCTCACTCTCCAAACTGCACAAACCCTAACCCCTCTCATAAAATTTCATCACACAATCAACCAATTTTCAATAAAAAATCATCAAATCTTCCTATATTTTCGTCCTTTTCAACAAAGACTACACTATTCCATCCATTTCAACCTTCAATCTCTCTCATCCATTGTTGAAGCAAATTGGGGCTTTTTCGTTTTTGAGGGAATTGGTGGCCAAAACGTGTTCAATCTTTCATCTTGTATGGTATAAACATCTTCTTTTACTCTTAATTGCATAATTATATCATATAGTTGAAAGTATTAGATTGTTGATGGTTGTGAATAGTAGTAGTATGAATTTTGGTAATTTTGATGGTTGATGTTGAATTTTAGTTGATTATATATGTTGTTGTGGATTGTTATTGCCTCACATTGTGTTGTTTGATGTTCTTGTAGCTAAATTGAGCATGATTGTTGAGAATTGATGACGTCGGATTTTTGGTAGTATGATATTGATATTGTTGAACATTGGTTATTGGTTTCATTGTGATAGGTGTATTGTTGGGAAGCAATTGTTGATTTGAATCGGTGGTGATTGTGTAAATTTGGGATTGTTTGATTTTGGTAGTGAGTTGTTGATTGACGGTGATGGTAAAGGAGTGTGATTGAGGCATCTTGAATTGTTATTTGGTTTTTCTTGTGGTGTTTGTGGTATATTGTGATTGGATTGTTGAGCTATTATCTTTGAGAGATCACCATGTGATTGAGGTATCTTGAATTTGAATAACCCGCTCCTTCCCCCTTTACCACACAACCTTGCCAACCTACTCCTATTCCCAAATTACGAATTACCGACCCCATACAAAAGGCAAGATACACCAAGCTAAAAGATAACCGTTCCCTTAAACCTTCCCGACATTATTTCCAGCCGGACATGATCAAGTTGGGAATTGATGAAGACCTAAGGGAATTACTCAACAACCTCCTATGGGATAATTTGTGAGTTGGAGCTTCCGTACTTATGTTCAATCTACTTTGGAGTTTTTGGCTACGGTTGATCTTGTTGTGGCTGAGGGAGGTTACTACTGAGTTCGGTTTCAACTCTTCAACATTCATTTTGATTAATCTCTTGAAGAGTTCAATGCGGCTCTTGACTTCAATCCAAACTCGAATATTTTTGATCTGGAGCTCTGTTCAATAATGAGTATGATCAAAACTCATGGTGGGATGACATTTCAGGGTGTTGTGACTTTGTGACCCGGTATGCTAAGATTAGTAAGGTGTACCAACCATGTCTCCAAGTTTTCCATCAGCTTTTGGGGTATTCGGTATTTCCAAAGCAAGAGTTGGGTAAAATGAGTCGGTTGGAGCTTTGAATTCTTTTGGTGGTTACTCGTGAGGAGTACCGAGGTCGTCTAAATTTGGGGTACACATTTGTCAAGTATTTCCAACGATTGCAAGATAAATAATCCAGCGAGATTCCTTGTGGGATCATGTTCACAAGGCTAGTGAACAACAACACCATTTTGCTAACTCCTACATGGATTCCCTTAGTGCTCAAATGAAGGGCATGCAAATCCGGTTGGAGAGCATGTACAATCAAGACTTTGAGGCCCTCTACTCTCAAATGAGGGGAATTTTGAAGATGCAACAAGGTATGTTTCTCCAACAATAACATTTATATGATGCGGGTGTTAACTGGGGAGACATTACTCCCTCGGTTAACTACCCTAACTTTCCACCCCAAATTGTTCCTATACCATCTTTTGGGGGTGATGGGGTACCCATGTACCCATATTGGCAAGGACCCCCAGGGTGCAACACCGAGACTCGCTCATTCCCCGATGAGCATGGTAACTATGATTACCGTGTTCCCGGTGGGAGCGACTATAGGGTGATCCTAACTACCCCTATGTACACCCCGAGCACCTACTACCGCTCGCCTTGCCCGAGAAATTCATTCTCCTTGCCCTTGGAAACAAGATAACTTTAGGGAGCACTATGGTTAGCCAACTTGTTACACCGGGGGATGAGATCCTTATGGTCCCCCATCCAGGTTTCCTATGATGGGGATGACAATGACGGCTCCGGACCGAGTGGTAGTGGTAGCTAGTTCCCTCATTTTTGTGTCGTTTGCCTCAATCCCTTGTCTTATGTGTGCTTGCTCTGTATTGATGGGATGTTGATATTTATCTATGATTAGCTTTGGGGAACTTTACTTTTCTTAGAGGTTTGTCTCGGTGGCCAATTTGTTATTGAAGCTTGCCTTATTTCTTTTGCCTCTTAGTATGATGGTTTCTTTCTTGATCTCTCTTTGATGGTGTTTGCTCTTTCATGCCTATTTCTCTCTTTCTTGATCTTGTTGTTGTGATGATTTTTCATTGATGATGATACATGTGTTTCTCCCTAGAATCCAACCCCCTTATATCCAAATCCCATAAATCCAAACCCTTGAATCCAAATTTTGTAGCTTGTACTTTGTTGATCAGTTAGATGTCTAGTTGGTTATTTAGTTCCTATTTTCTTATCTTTGCTTTCTTGATAGTTTGGTTTAGCTTATTTTTGCTTATTAGTTTCTGTCCTTTTCGCTTTCCTTTCTTTTAGTTTGTTTTGAAGTTACTAACCGTTTTCTTTGTCTATAGTTCTCTTTTCTATTTTTGTTCTCACATGGCTTTGGTGATGATGCTTTGTTTCTTGGAGCTTCATGAGGTGGTTGATTCTTCACCTTACTGTTTTGGCATTGCTTGGAAGCCGGTGAATACTTTCTTATTTTTCTTTATCTCTTTTCTTTTCTTGGATGCATAGTTTAGGATTAGTTTTAGGAGAAGTTGAATGGTTCAAGGATGGATGCTTACCTAGAGTGTTTGGGATCATTAGCGATTTTGTAATTTGATCATTTGTTTGTTTATTGGGAATTATGTGTTTTACTTGCATTTTTGTTCCTTTCTTTATTTTCCTACTTTTCCTTTATCTATGTTTTTCTATTTCTCCTTTCTTTTCTTTTATTTTTCTTTCTTATTGATTTTGGTCTTTGGTATGTTTTGAGGCTTTATTTGTCATTTTTTTGTCTTTCTTTTGAATTGGATTATATACAACAGATTTTTGCTTTTGAATGAATATCTTTTTAAGTGTATGGGTATGCACGGTTTGAGAATATGCTCGGTTGACTCTAGGATATATGTATGCTAAGGTAGCATGTCTAAGAACTAGGTGGATCATGAAACCGGATTCTACTTGTTTGTGGCATGTTGGTAGTTGCTTCCTATAGTCGATTTTACACCTATAGTGAGTTTTTGCTACATCCATATGAGATTCATCATTGTTCAAGCCTTCAACATTTATTTGCATGAGCGGCATTGATCCTTGACTATTGCGGACCTAATCTTCAATCTTGACTCATAATTCTCAAACACGAGACCGAACCATCTAGGAAAGACAAAGGCATCACTTCGGGATGATAATTTTTATTTTCTAGGTTAATTTTCTTTCTTTCTAGTTCATTGGGTTTATATTTGCCTTCTTGCTAACCATTTGAGCCTTTTCTCTTCTTTTCAAGCCACATCTTTAGAATTTTGAGCCTTTTGTTTCTTTTTGTTCCATTTTTGGTCTTTGTGAAGCAAATGGCCATGTTTTTGGAGTTTGTGGTTTATAAGGTTGGATATTGGTTCTATTTGTAAGCAAGCTTGTCTTTTGTATATATTGTGAATAATGGCATATGAATGTTTGGTAAAAGCCGTTCAAAGTTAAAAAAGGCAAGGACATAATAAATGCAATTTGGAAAAAGCCGTCTAAAGTCATAAGAGGCGAGGACAATTTCTATAAATACACCAATGAATAAATAAAAAGTTGACAATGCGAAAATCCACAAATATTTTGATGTGATTCTTTTCCCTTTTCAAGCATTGAGGACAATGCTTCCTTTAAGCTTCGGGGAGAAGCGTTCACGCTTTTTGTATATATGCTTGTGGTTATAGCTTTGAATAAGCTTGGGGGAGTTACTTTGTTTTTGTTTGTTGATTGCTTTGTTATGAGGAGAAGGTTTGATCACCCTTTGCTTCACTAATTAGGAATACCGCCAAATATTAAAATTTTAATCCTACCCTCACCCTTTTTGCCCTTAAGTTACAACCATTAGGAAAGACCTTTCGACTTAGAGGTTGAGTCACATATTCAGGGAGGGCATTATGAGTTAAATCCTGAAGAGAGGGGATGCATAGTCAAGACGTCAAGTAGCCCAAAAGTGTGTTCTTTTCCGGCTCCTTCGAGGAGCTATTGAGATGCTCATTATAGGGAGATTTGAGACTATAGAGAGAACGCTGTAAGATCAAATGGGATGAAGGTGAATTGTGATAACTAGTTCTCTACGCTTAGCATATTCTATGTTTCAATCAACCTCGGATATTTTGAAACGTGCATACCCCTATTTGCTTAAGAAAAATGTTTATTCATTTGAAATGTAGTCGTTTTGTAAACTCCAATTCGTAAAGGTTTCAATTTTGCTTTTCTTTCTTTTACTTTACTTTCTATGGTTTGCCTTATGCATGTTGGTGGAGAGTTATAGGTTAAGCTCTTAGGAAACCTTTACAAGACCTCACTCGTACTCATAGGCGACTTTAGAATTTAAAGGGCTTGTTGTAGCTAAAACAACCGTGATTCCTACGATAGTGAGTCATAGTGTATATTCCCGTCTTATGTCTTTATTTTTCTTTTTGAATAAGTCTTTCATCCATATTCTTTCTTGCTTTGTTTTGCTCGAGGACGAGAAAAAGTTTAGCTTGGGGGAATTTGATGAGTGTCATTTATGGAACTCATTTGCTTCTCTTTAGGGTGGATTTCATGCTATTCTATAGCTCTTTTCCTTAGCTTTTCCTTAATTTTACTCTTTATTTCTTTAGTTTGCATTTTCTTAGTCGAATTTCTATTTTTATGCATTTCTTCGTTTATTTTGTTATTTTCTCTTTTATTTTCTTGTTTTATTTCATTTTTCAAGTTAAGGTCATTATCCAAAGGTTCCGTACCCATATTGGCGCGGCCGCGCTTCCCCTTATAGTTGGTCGCGCCCGGGTTTATTTGGGATGGTCTAACTAATTTCTCTTTGTTAGTTTTACTATAAATAGATTTTCATTCTATTTTTAGAGGGAGATTATTAGAGGGTTCACATTTTTTGAATTAGAAGAGGAATTTTAGATCATTTTGTAGAGAGAGAAACTCTAGATTGTAGAGAGAGAAGTTCTTGATTCATGATTGAAGATTGATGATTCTAGCAGTTTCTCCATTGAATTGAAGCAAGTTTGTAAGGATATCTTTTACTCAAATGCAATCTTTAGCTTATGATTTCAATAGTTTTGTTGATTGTTCAAGTTTGAACTGAATTTGTGATTGTATTAGTTTTATTGATATGATGATCAAGAAATTGTTATTTAGCTTAGTTTTGATCTTGATTTCCATGGATTGTGAGTAGTTCTCTTGCTAGGGGAATTGTGAAGCATATACGAGTAATGGATTGATGCTAATTGGGGAAAATTGATGGAGTTGATGTAGTGATTAAATTGGTTGATTGATTAAGTGCATGTGTGTGATTAATTGAAGAGTAGCTAACTTTGATTGTTGCAATAGATTGCATTGTAAGTTCACATTGATACGGAAAATTGATTTGTGGCTTGCATTTGTCTATTTAGTAGGTTTTCAAGGTTCCTTGTTATATGTCTCTCGTAGTTGACGCTAGTTTGACCTCTAGGAGATAAGCCTACCATACTCTCTTGATTGCTTAATTGATTTTCCTTCCCAACACTCGACCTAGCCATCTCCAATCCAAATTAGTTATATCCATTGCGAGTATATGTGGATCCTAATCCTATTGCTTGATATATTTGATTTCTTTTTGATTGTCTGATTGCTTTGGAATTTGCACACCTTAATTCATTGCTTTGAGATAGCTTAGCTGTAGCATTAGCATTCACCTACAATTCCTAGTGGTTCAACCCTCGACTTACTCCTATGCTAGGTATAAGGGTGTGTTGAGAAATTACAAATTTTGTTTGACTGAGGGAAGATTAGTTTTCAACGACCTAGTCTCCACCCGCGATCAGTCTCTCATGAAAGTTACCTACGACGTTGAGGCGAGCCTTTCCTAGATAAAGAGTCATACCCATTATAGGCCTCTGTAGAGAACTCGAGCATCCTTTTCTCATTCATTTTTCCACAAATAGGAAAATAGTTTTTATGTGAAAATAAAGCTTTTGACTCTCACACAAATGCAAAACTCTATCTATCCTATATGCCCTTCTTAAGTCTACCCACAATTTTTATTATTCCCAATTTTAATTTATTTAGGACCTTTGAAAAACTGATTCCACTTTATAACACTAGGGGTGTTCAAAACTATTCGACCCGGTTGACCTGACCAGCCGACTCGCTGACCCAACTAATTTTAACCGGGTAATTTCCTATTTTTTCTTGAATTCAGGGGCCGGGTACCCGACCCGAGAAACAGTACAACAATCCGGGTTGGCTCATGGGCCTGCTTGTGTGATTCGCGGGTACCCGAAAATCCGGAAGCTGATCTTTTTTTTTTTAAAAAAAAAATATTGTTTATAGCTTGGAACACCTAACTAGGGTTATATTATTTGACTCAAAAACTTCCAGCCGCAATACCTCTTTTTCTCTAGTGTGTTCCTCTTCATTCCACTCTAATGGAGTCTAATCTCCTTCTCTCTCTCTTGAAGAACTTCTGCTTAATTAACCGCCCCACTCCACGACACCACAAGTTCTCCATTTAATGCATGGTTTTTTCACCAATTCAGCCATAATCATAATGATTTTTTGGCGACTCTACCAAGGTGGCGTGTATTTCTCCATCTATTGATCTTTATTTTCATCTTCATTCTTTTCTCTCCTCTTTAAGTTGAGGTTCAATCATAGATTCTCTTACCCATGTTCTTCATTTTCATAGTCTAGGCTACTTGTCTTAATTATCAACACCAACCTGCTATTTATATCATATATTCTTGGTTTCTTTTGTTAGAAATAATATTGAATTCTCCAATTAGTAGGATCCTTTTCTTGTACTTGAGATGATTTTGAGCTTCTTTATTAATTTGGCAACTGCAGCAAGCAATTGGATGTCTAATTTTCATACAAAGTGTTTTGGGTGTTTTTGTCCCTCGGGAGAGTTACAACACGAAGATTAATCCGGGGTGAGCTGTACCTGCAAAACAACGGAGACACCAGTTGGGTGGTGCTCCGCCTCCGACGCACAAGTTAGAAACTTGAAGGGAGAAAAAGGTGCGGAAATTTAGGTAGGGATCTGCTCGGATTCCAAGCTCAGGATGTCTCTATCAAAGAGTAAATGTGTAATAAATGATAAAACGTGCCCTCAAAAAGAGGGACATCTCCCTATTTATAGGGTCCTTGGGAATTGTGCCCCTGATTAGGTCACTGAACCCTAATCATTGGTGGGTCGCGCCGCTTTGCGGCTTTCTCGGGATTTTGGCCTGAAGGCTGCCTTTTTTCCTTAATTTCTGGAGTGACACGTGTCAAGCGGGGATTGGTCCACTTTGGGCCATCCTGAGGCTGACACGTGTCATCCTCTGATTGGACCACGTGGCGGGGTAAAATTACCCTAAACATTTGCCCCTCACAGATGTGACGTGGCACGCCACGTGGCATCTGTGACACATGTCACGCTCCGGCTGGCGGTAATTTTACCGTTAAAGAGTAACCGTTCACCTTCCGAGTAAATTACGGAAATGCCCCCGTATTTACCCTCTATATATAACCGTTTTACCCTCATAATTTTGTACGTTTACAAAAACTTTCTAGAGAGAAAACTTTGAGAGAGCAGAAGTCATCCGTCTGAGTCAGGCGCAAGCAAGAGAGCTTGTTTTCCACCGACCCAGCCGGACCCGCCTACCTTCATATATCAAATCCCAAGGTATCGTCTCTGTCTCTCTCAGCTCTTTTTCTTTTTTCACCGCTTGTACATATTTCTTGCAATAAATGGATGCATCACCAACACACACGGCACAGCCTAGGTTAGAGTCCAGCCGGTCACCAGGGACGGCTGAGTCTAGGACTGGGAGTGCCGTCTCGGGGTGTTGGGACCACCCTTTGCCTTGGATTCCGACCAGTTATGTGTCTGTGCATAACACCATGGCTCGGACAATTGACGGCAACTGATCCAAATTACAAGAGCGAAGGCTCAGGCGGCCAAACGCCTGAGGGAGAAACGTCTGGTCAGGGAGGCCTGACGGCTCTGGAGAGATCCCCTCCGCGCGCCCCTTCAACTCCTGCTGATTCCTTCTTGGAGGAATGCGACCAAGGCGGCGACGAGGCCGCCTCTGCCCCCTTGAATCAAAGTGAGGAGGAGACGGAGAGCGACAGCTCCGCCTCTACCTCTGAGAGCAGAGACGACTTACCCCCGCTTCCGGATAGCGAGGAGGAAGAAAGGAAAAAGTGGAACGAGAAAGATGATCCCTTCAACATCCACGTCTCCTTGATAAGTGACATTTATGTCACTCCTAGGGGTAGTGTTTAGGTTATTTTCGTGTTTGTTTTCCCTTATTTTTCCTTTTATTCTGTTGTTTTCTCTTTAATAAAGTTTCCAGTTTATTTTGGTAATTTTGTCGTGTTTTAGTTCTATTCGTAGTTTTTAGTTTATTTTCGTATTTTATTTGCTTTTGATTTGTTATATTTCGTTCTTTATTTTTCCTTGATAGTTTTCCAATTTACTTTTATTTATTTTAATTGGTTTTGAGTCTATTTTATTTCACTTTCTGTGCTTGTATAGTTTTTGTTTAGTTTTTATTAGTTTTAAGTTTATTTTGTTATTTATTTGATTTTATTTACTTGTATAGTTTTATTTAATTTTTATTAGTTTAGTGTTATTTCTCCTTTTCTATTTTACTTTATTTTATTCCTAATTTATTTATTTCATTCCTTTTTGTCTTGATTTCTCCTCGGTTTTATGTGTAGGGGTTCGGGTTTTATGTCAAGTGGGTTCGGGTTCCAAGTTGAGTCAAACGCCAAACAAACCTGCTGCCCCTTATCCATCACCGCACCCTCCATTATCCTACACTACCCCAAGCAACAGCACTCTTCCCCTGCTGCCACCAATCAACCACCACCAACCCGCAATTGCCCAAAACAGCCACACAACACCACTCACCACCAGTTAACCCCTTATTCTCACACCAGCAGCAACAACAACCGTACTCACCTGCTGCCACCAACAAACACCACCAATCACCCCCGTACCAATCCGTGCAGCCACATCGACCAACCCAAACCAAACCAAAACCACCGCGCAACACAGCAGCCGCACCACCACAACCCAAACCAAACCAAAACCACCGCGCAACAGAGCAGCCACCACCAGCATCAATTACAACAACAATTGCACCTTACCGTCACCAATTCGCACAGCAACATCCCCAATTTACAGTAAATCATAAATTCTCAAGTTCGAGCAAACCGTTGGTGGTTCGGTCGAAGTTCGAGACAGAGACTTTGTGGGTTTCGTTAATCGAAGAGGAGTGGTCGAACATACCCATGGTTCGACCGAACCAACCCCGTAGTTCGGTCGAACCCACCACCGGTTCGATCGAACCATTCCACGAGCTTCGCACGCGATTGTTAATGAAGACCAACGGCCTTGATTTGATGATCGATTATAGCTGTTGAGAATGAACGGTGATGATTCTTTGATGAAGCTTGATGATGGATTTTGATGGGTGTGAAGTAGGGGATTGAACCCCATTTTTAGAACTTCAAAATTTCGAAGACAATTCAGTGGGAGTCGGTGGGTTTTGTGAAAATTGGTTTTTGGTTTTATTTTCTTTTTCTTTTATTTTTATTTTCTTTCTTTTCTTTTCCCATTTCTTATTTCTTTCTTTTATTTTTATAATTAGATTTTTATTTTACTTTTCCTTTTTAATTTATTTTCTTTTGTATTATTTACTTAGTATTTTATTAGCTTAGTATAAATACCCAATTTTGGGGTAATTAAAAGATAGAAGAACTATCTATTGAACTCTCTAATTAGTTTTAGGTTAGGTTAGGATTAGTCTTCTTTGGTAGAGAGAGAAAGTGAGGTTTTCTTCATTAATGAACTTGGATTTTGAAGAAGGAGCTTGTTCAATCCTTTGTAGACCTTCATCTTCAATTAATGAGCAATTTCTTACTCTCTCTCCTCTATTTTTATTTGTTTATTTTGATTATTATTTTAGTTGTGGGTATTGCTTGTTGATCATGTTGATTCTTGATTATTTGTTGATTAATCTTTTTATTATCATGATTAGTGAGTAATTTCCCCATTAAGGGGATGGTTGTGGTGTAGTTGGACCTTGAGGATGTTCTAGGGTTTAGAATTGATTTATTTGTGATTAAAGTCTTTATATGCTTGATATTCTTTAATCTTCTTGCAAGTGCACATTGTTGGTTGATTAAAGGTGAATCTTTGCTAACAAGAAACGAAAGTTGACTTAGTTAAGGTTCATTAGTATCGATTGTTATTTAATAGTACCTCCTAGTATATGGTTCTAATGTGGAAGCATAGAGGCTATGTTAGGAGAAGCCAATTGACCCCGGAAGGCGGCTAGATTGGATTCTTAATTTTGATATTCGAGCATGTTTAGTTCATAATTAATTCAATTTCTATGCCTTTGTTTATGTTCAAGTGAATGCTATACCTAAACCATTTCCCTTAATGTTTTATTTCTTGTTTTAGCATTTTTAGACTTTAGTTTATTTATCCCCTATTCCGGACTAGCTTAATTATTGATAACATTTGGTTGTGTTTACCGTTCTCTGTGGTTCGACCCCTATGCTTGCCTTATACTCGTATTAGGTTTGTTTAGGTTGTATAAATTGTATTTGATCTAGGGATAGACAATTGACGACGCGTTTATTCCCTTGTCAAATTGGCGCCGTTGCCGGGGAACGGCTTCCATTACCGTTATGTTATCTTATTGAGACTAGTCCATTGTATATATTTTCTTTTGATTTGTTTCTCTTCTCTTTGTTTTGTTTTTGAAAAATGGCACATTTTTCTTTTCCTCAATATGATGATGAGCCTTTTTGTGTCTACTTCCATAGACTTGTGGGGTTTTTGAACTATAATGGTTGTAATCCTTGTCAAGCTTGTGAGATTTGTTACTATGGCATGAATGAACAAACGAGATATGAAGTTGAAAGTAGGTTTAATGGCGAATTTTAAGCATTATCGGTTCATAGTGCTTGGAGCTTTTTTGTACGGTTTGCTAAGGAAGTACGCAATAGGGCATGTAATGTTGCTAATTTTGATTCTCTATGTGATAATGGTTTTATTAGTGGCATGCATCCCCATGATTTGTCTTGTGATCCTATTTGTGAACCTAGTACAAGTGATTTCAACTCTTTTTCTCGTATTGTTAATAATGAATCTCATTTGCTTGATTATGCCCCCTCTCCCCAATATGATGATGCTCATGTCTATAATGTGAATGATCCTTCCTCCTCATCTTCTTGTTCTTACATGGCTTCAAATGATTTCCCTTATGCTTCTAATGAGTCCTTTTATGAGGGTAATTCTATGGAAAGTTTGAAGGAAGAGAAGATAATGAGGATAATGGAGATGATGGAGAAGTATAACGAGATGAGGGAAGTTGAGAATAGGGAGACGGAAGCTAGAATGAAGATGCTTGAGAGCCAAATTCTCCAACTAGCCAACTCTCAAGAAAATGCCCTTCCTTCTTCTTCTCTTCCCCATATGAGTGAGGATCCCATTAGAGAGCATTCGAGTGATGGTGAAGGAGTTGAAAATGAAAAAAGTGTTGATTTTGAAAATCCTAATCCTTCTTCCCATCTTGATGAGTCTCAAGTGTATGTTTGTGACCCTTCAATATATGAGTATATAGACTCTTTTGAGGTAATGTCCCACATATTTTTCGAGAGTCATATGAGAACTTATAGATTATTGGATGATTTCATCGAGAACGCTTCTTGGGACTTAGATGAGTTTGAGATGAACCTACCTCCATTCATGCACGATTTTGGGACCTTGGGTTTTGAGATAGTTGAAGGAAAGGTTGTCTATTGTTGTGAAAAGGAGGATAAGGTTGACTCCCTTGGAGTTTTTGAGCTTGAGGGAGGTGTAGATCGTGAGTGCCCTTCATTTGAGGATGCTATGATTGATTTTCATGCTCTCATTGGCGATGTGAGACCTTGTGGTGAGGGAGTAGCTACCCCTTTTCCCGTTTCTCATACCCCTTTTTCTCTAAGATTCGACCACATCCTTCCTTACCCTACTTCTCTCCCTTCCTATCTCAAACAACCTATTGGGAAGCCGCCCTCTATGGATGATTTTCATGCCTCTCATTCCATCATCATCGAGGAAGAGAGGAATTTTGTCAACAAAAAAATATGTGATGAGGATTTGCCTTTTTCCTTTTCTTTCCACTTTTCTTTTCCTTCTTCTACTTCTTACTTTCTTGAGTTTCCTTTCGATCCTTCTTCTTCTTTCTTTTGGCATCTCCCTCTTCACTTGCGTGCAATGATTTTGTTGCACGTTCTTATTCCGTCATTTGCCTATTTACACCCCCATGAAATGTGTAGTAGTGCATTTGACAAGCTCTTGCGTGCGTTGAATTATTATTTCCTAGAGAGGTCTCGCTTGGACGTTAAACAAGCCTTTGCGGGAAGTAACCCGTGTTTTATTGCTTTCATTTTCTTTTGTTTTTAGATTAGATTTTCTCACATGGACGTGTTTGTGTTCCTTGCTAGGTACACAACTTAATATACTCTTGCGCATTGGTGATGATCAAGAATCAAGGAAATGTGCCTCAGCTTACCTATCATGTGGAATTCAAGCCTTATTTGTAGAGATTATGGCTCATATGAGGTTATTTCGGGTTTTTTGTGTGATTTTGCATTTATCCCATATCCGGTAATATCCTTCTTTTCCCTCTCTCTCTTACTTATTGTGACTTGAAGATCATGTGTTGGTAATGTTGGATTAATTTTTCCTTGTTTTCCCCTCCTTGGTTTCATTGTTTATGATTTGAAAGCTTGGTTTCATTCAAGCTTGGGGGAGGGTATTCTATCATGTTTGGTGGGATGTTGATTCATATATGCCATGCACGTGAGTATAAGCATTTCCATGTTTTTCATGCTTTTGGAAAATCCAAAAAAGATTTTTGTTTACTTCTAGGCAAAAGTTTAGCAAAATTGTGTTTGTTTGTTCTTAATTGGACATTATATCTTTTGGATTTGTTTACTCTTGAATGCCTTTCTTCCTAAGTGGTTAATGTGTGCACGATTTGAGAGTGTCATTGGTTGACTCTAGGATATTACATGCTAAGGTAGCCGGGTTAAGAACTTTTAGGAATCCAAGAAGCCCTAATTCACGGGTATGTGGTAAGATGGTGTTGCTCTCTATAGTGGATTTGGCACCCTTAGTTGGTATTTGCTTAGTTATAATCCCGTGTGAGGTAACATTGTTTTAGCCTTCATCACTTTGTTGTGTGGCGCATTTGGATCCTTAGCTATGCATGTCTTGATCCTTGTTTTGACTTATAGCTCCCAAGATCGTGACCGAAGCACTCTAGGGGAGGAAAAGGGCACTTCTTTCTCATTTTTTTTCTTTATCTTCTTTTTGTTTTGTTACAAATTTGATTTTCTATTTTGCATAAACCTACTTGCTAACCAATTTGAGCCTTATGTTTCCCACTCTTGTTTAAACCACATTACAAACCTAATGGCCTATGTTTACCTATCTTTTAGTTAGTGAAGCATTGGCATGTGAGGTTTAAGTTTTGAGTTGTTGATTATAAACAAGAAGCACTTTGAGATTTGGTTAGAGTTGAGCTTGTATAGAAATATGCAAATTTATGAAAATCAAGTGAAGTTTCAAGAAAAAGCCGTCCAAAATTAAAAAAGGCAAGGACAATGAATACAGTTAAAAAAAAAAAAAAAAATTGGAACCTTCATTTTGTATATTTTGTGTGTTTGTGTTTAATAAGCTTGGGGGAATGGCATTAGTGGTATTTTTGCTTGATATTTAGTGAATTCTTGAGTTATTTTTGAGTGTCGGCCGCACTTTTTGCTTCACTTAGGAATTATCACCAAATTTTAAATTTGTACCCCGCCTTAACCCTTTGCCTTACGTTACAACCAATAAAAAGACCCTTAGACTCTAGTGGTTTAGGTAAAAAAAAAACGGTGGAGGGAGATAGACTTCAAACCTATGGAAAGAGTATGCATAGTTGAGACGTCGGGATTACCTTCTCAAAGTTTTTCATTTCTTTATCTTTTTCCGGTTCCTTCGTGGAATCTTGAGAAGCTAGTTTAAGGGTTGATTTGAAGCTAGTGGAGAGAACGTGGCCCGATTGGTTGGGGCTAGGGTGGATTGAGTCCTAAGTAGTTCTCTATGCTTAGCATGTTTTATGTTTCAATCAACCATCGACATCTTGGAACGTGCATACATTTGTCCATTTAGAAAGGTTTGCATTCATTAGTACTTGTCCTTATCTCTTGTCCGTACATGAGCTTGTGTTTCGCTTTTTCTCTTAGTGTTCCTTTTCCTTTTTCCTTTTGTTGCCTTGCCTTGGTTTTTGTCGAGAGTTGTGGGTTAAATCTCTTAGGAAACCCTCACGAGAGCTTACTCGTCCTCATAGGCGACTTTGGGGTTTTAAGGGCTTGTTGTAGCTAAAAACAACCGTGATTCCTACGACAGTGAGTTAGTGTACATTCTTTCTCTTTGTTTCCATTTTTGTTTCTTTTGCTTTCAATAATTCTATCTTGTTCTCTTTTGCCTTTGCTTTGCTCGAGGACGAGCAAAGGTTTAGCTTGGGGGAATTTGATAAGTGACATTTATGTCACTCCTAGGGGTAGTGTTTAGGTTATTTTCGTGTTTGTTTTCCCTTATTTTTCCTTTTATTCTCTTGTTTTCTCTTTAATAAAGTTTCCAGTTTATTTTGGTAATTTTGTCGTGTTTTAGTTCTTTTCGTAGTTTTTAGTTTATTTTCGTATTTTATTTGCTTTTGATTTGTTATATTTCGTTCTTTATTTTTCCTTGATAGTTTTCCAATTTACTTTTATTTATTTTAATTGGTTTTGAGTCTATTTTATTTCACTTTCTGTGCTTGTATAGTTTTTGTTTAGTTTTTATTAGTTTTAATTTATTTTGTTATTTATTTGATTTTATTTACTTGTATAGTTTTATTTAATTTTTATTAGTTTAGTGTTATTTCTCCTTTTCTATTTTACTTTATTTTATTCCTAATTTATTTATTTCATTCCTTTTTGTCTTGATTTCTCCTCGGTTTTGTGTGTAGGGGTTCGGGTTTTATGTCAAGTGGGTTCGGGTTCCAAGTTGAGTCAAACGCCAAACAAACTTGCTGCCCCTTATCCATCACCGCACCCTCCATTATCCTACACCACCCCAAGCAACAACACTCTTCCCCTGCTGCCACCAATCAACCACCACCAACCCGCAATTGCCTAAAACAGCCACACAACACCACTCACCACCAGTTAACCCCTTATTCTCACACCAGCAGCAACAACAACCGTACTCACCTGCTGCCACCAACAAACACCACCAATCACCCCCGTACCAATCCGTGCAGCCACATCAACCAACCCAAACCAAACCAATACCACCGCGCAACACAGCAGCCGCACCACCACAACCCAAACCAAACCAAAACCACCGCGCAACAGTGCAGCCACCACCAGCATCAATTACAACAACAATTGCACCTTACCGTCACCAATTCGCACAGCAACATCCCCAATTTACAGTAAATCATAAATTCTCAAGTTCGAGCAAACCGTTGGTGGTTCGGTCGAAGTTCGAGACAGAGACTTTGTGGGTTTCGTTAATCGAAGAGGAGTGGTCAAACATACCCATGGTTCGACCGAACCAATCCCGTAGTTCGGTCGAACCCACCACCGGTTCGATCGAACCATTCCAGGAGCTTCGCACGCGATTGTTAATGAAGACCAACGGCCTTGATTTGATGATCGATTATAGCTGTTGAGAATGAACGGTGATGATTCTTTGATGAAGCTTGATGATGGATTTTGATGGGTGTGAAGTAGGGGATTGAACCCCATTTTTAGAACTTCAAAATTTCGAAGACAATTCAGTGGGAGTCGGTGGGTTTTGTGAAAATTGGTTTTTGGTTTTATTTTCTTTTTCTTTTATTTTTATTTTCTTTCTTTTCTTTTCCCATTTCTTATTTCTTTCTTTTATTTTTATAATTAGATTTTTATTTTACTTTTCCTTTTTAATTTATTTTCTTTTGTATTATTTACTTAGTATTTTATTAGCTTAGTATAAATACCCAATTTTGGGGTAATTAAAAGATAGAAGAACTATCTATTGAACTCTCTAATTAGTTTTAGGTTAGGTTAGGATTAGTCTTCTTTGGTAGAGAGAGAAAGTGAGGTTTTCTTCATTAATGAACTTGGATTTTGAAGAAGGAGCTTGTTCAATCCTTTGTAGACCTTCATTTTCAATTAATGAGCAATTTCTTACTCTCTCTCCTCTATTTTTATTTGTTTATTTTGATTATTATTTTAGTTGTTGGTATTGCTTGTTGATCATGTTGATTCTTGATTATTTGTTGATTAATCTTGTTATTATCATGATTAGTGAGTAATTTCCCCATTAAGGGGATGGTTGTGGTGTAGTTGGACCTTGAGCATGTTCTAGGGTTTAGAATTGATTTATTTGTGATTAAAGTCTTTATATGCTTGATATTCTTTAATCTTCTTGCAAGTGCACATTGTTGGTTGATTAAAGGTGAATCTTTGCTAACAAGAAACGGAAGTTGACTTAGTTAAGGTTCATTAGTATCGATTGTTATTTAATAGTACCTCCTAGTATATGGTTCTAATGTGGAAGCATAGAGGCTATGTTAGGAGAAGCCAATTGACCCCGGAAGGCGGCTAGATTGGATTCTTAATTTCGATATTCGAGCATGTTTAGTTCATAATTAATTCAATTTCTATGCCTTTGTTTATGTTAAAGTGAATGCTATACCTAAACCATTTCCCTTAATGTTTTATTTCTTGTTTTAGCATTTTTAGACTTTAGTTTATTTATCCCCTATTCCGGACTAGCTTAATTATTGATAACATTTGGTTGTGTTTACCATTCTCTGTGGTTCGACTCCTATGCTTGCCTTATACTCGTATTAGGTTTGTTTAGGTTGTAAAAATTGTATTTGATCTAGGGATAGACAATTGACGACGCGTTTATTCCCTTGTCACTCCTCCAAGGACCGGATCCAAATGGAGGAAAACTTGGAGAATTTTACTTAAATGCACCCGCTAGGAGACGGGTATAAGATCCGGGTGCCGCCTGAGAATGGCACCGTCGCCTGGGAGGACGATGAACAGAACGCCAACAACTATTTTGGCTGTTATGAGGCGGCGTTCAAGGCTGGTCTCCGCTTTCCCCTTCACCTGGCGGTGAAGGCAATTTTGAGAGGCTACGACCTCGGAGTCTGGCAACTTACCCCCAACTCTTGGACAAACATTCTGGGGTTGTTGCCGCTTGTGAGTTTCAAGGGCTTAACCCCGGCTGGGAGGCTTTTGCTAGTATGCATTATCTTAGCAAAAGCCCAGGCGGCTGGAGGGCGTGGTACACTCTAACCACACAGCCCCAATATATGATGACCTTGGACAAGGTCTCGAAATTCGACGGCTGGAAGCACAGGTTCTACCTGATGTCAGCTCCAACCAGACGGGAGAATTACGAATTCCGTCTGTACAATAAGAAGCCCGACTTGTTGGGCCGGAAGTGCGCTCTTCCCCGGATCCCAGAGGAAGATTTTGACAAGATCATTAAGGCAGACTTGTTCGGCCTCACAGACGTAACTTTGTCAACCGAGGAAACAATAAAAGTTCCCAAGAACTGGATCCCCAAGAGCGCCTGGTTCAGGGACGAGTGTTTCCTAGCCGCCTGCGGGCTAGGACACATGTTTACCAAACGTATGTGCCTGAGTTTATATCCGTCTGTAGTAGCTTCTTATTATAATTGATTTATGATATTGACCAACTTCTCTTTTTTCAGAAGAAGCATTAAAAATGTTGCAGTCGGAGAAGACCCCAAAGCGATCCTCTGCTGTCATCCGCAAGGCGCTTGCGGAAAAGGCTGCGGCTGAGGTCAAAGCCAAGGTAACAAACGCCTGACCCTTTCATAAGTTGATCTTTTAAAATCATTTTTCCCGGATGCTAACCGTAACTTTGGTTATTTTTGAAGAGAAGAGAGGTTGGAAATTCGTTTGAGAAACAACTCAAACGGGCTAGGGAGGAGACCCCTGTCGTTCTCAACAAAATCAAAAAATCCACCTCTGCGTCAACTCCTGGCGCCTCAGCCGGTCATCAGCAGATGCGGATAGCGGGGCGTAACAAGAAGGTAGGCGGCAGCCTGTGCCTCAGCCTCGTTAACCCCGTAACAGCAACCGGGGGGTTCTCCACGCCTGCAAGCGGTTCCCGCTTGGCTGGCTCTGAAGGTAAGAACCCTTTTGAATCCCCGCTTGATCTGGGGTGGCCTTTGCGGGTGAAATCCCACTCTCAACATACGTCATCTTCAGACGGCCGACAACAAATAGGTGCTGCCTTAGTTTTCCACTCATCACGTATTGATTGTGGTGCAGATCAATCTCCCCGCTGGCCAAACGTCCAAAAGCACGCCAAGGCCATGCTGGAAGCCGTCCGGAAGAGGGATAAAGACAGTATCCCTGGGATAGAGACGTTCAATCTTGAACGCATTCTATCCCTTCTGGCTGAGGTAAGAAACTTGTCAATTGAATTTTAATTTTTCCAAGTGTTTTATCTTGCCTGCAATACTAACACCGCTTGCTTTTCTGCAGGCTATGTTGCGGGTGGACGGGCTCAACTATCGTAAATGAACTTGAAACTAAAGCAATCATTATGACACAAGCGTCTAGAATGCAGCAGCTGGAGTCAGATCTGGAGGCGGCCAAGCAGCGGGCGACTGATGCTGAGACGGCCCGGAAGGAGGCGGAGGAGGCCCAGAAGAAGGCTGCTGAGAGTGACAAAAAGGCTGATGAGGCGCTCAAGAGGGCCCAGACGGACCTTGGCAATCTTCAGGGTGTTTCTGAAGAGAACACCAATATGAAGACCAAGGTTCAAAAACTGGAGAAGGAGGCTGCTCAGGCTCAGATAAACTTTGCAGCAACCCTGGAGGCGGAGCAAAACTGTCTAGTTGCTGAGAGTGACGCTGATAATGACGCCCGGATGAAGATCGCCTGGGCTGCCCTGTACCCGGACGCGGATTATGGCGTCTGGGCACTGGCTCACAGGTACGCTGAGGACGTGGTGTACCTGAGAGAGAAGGGTGACCCAGAGCCTGAATCCTTCGACGCCTGGGTTAATGCCAACAATGAGCCCCTCATACCTCAGCTACTTGGTCCGGGTGAAGCGCAGGAGATACCCTCAGATGATGAGGAGGAGGACCAGGAGGAGCCGACTGCAGGCAAGAATTGACTTTTCAGCGGCAGTATGCTAATCTCTGTTTTTTGTCTTTCTTTTATTTAGCGGCAGTATGCCAAAACTTGTTTTTTCTGGCCTGCGTGCCGAGTATATTTCTATTTACCGGCTAAGGAGCCGGGTTAATTAACAATTTCTCTTTCTCCCGGACGAGGTCCGGTTAACATTTGATCCATCACAACCGTTTGGTTGGGTGGTCTTTATGAAATGCACCGACTGAGTCGGTTTTGATCATTTTGCATTTGAATTTTTAATTTTTCATTTTTCATTTTTGCCCAACTTATCAAAAGCATGCGGCGATTTTTTATTTTTGCCTAACTAATCAATAGTCCGGCTGTCCTTACCCCTGGACGGCTGTGTGGTTGGTTTGAAGTGGAGTTGGTTGATTGACTTGAAAACGTTTGATGTTGTAAAGAGCATGATATGTTTGCAAGTCAATCAATCACAATAGTGATTGCCCCAAACCAAGTGCACAACCGTACACCAACAGGCATTCCAGTTACTACCCAGGCGGTGCTTATTCGTCTTGGTAGAGATTTCATAGCCATTGCACGACTCCTTTGCCCCAATTGAGGTAGGAATTGCAATTTTGGAATAAATAACCAAGTGAGTTCTTCAGCCGGTGACTGACTGATGCCCCAGGGCATCTGGTATTCGGCAACTTGATCATTCTTTACAGGTCATTTTGGTCAGACGACTATGAGTTGACCAATTTGGTCGTTCAATTTTTGCCATCTGCATGGGTACGTGAAACCGACAAATAGTCTGTTCTCTGCGACGATTGCACCCGGAGGGGTGTCGCCGGACGCCTTTGTCCATGTTGGGACAGGCGATTTTATAAAATGAGCAACCATCCGGCCATTTTTGCCTCTGGTCTTGTTTGAGACCGGTTGTATAGCCACTAAACGTTTTTGTGCTTAGTTTTTAGTCGAAGTATTGAATTTACACTAAGTATCGAACTTAGTTGTTTAAACAAACGAGTCTGTCTGGGTATTACCCAGACGGACAGGCAATTATTTAATCTTACCAGGTATCAAACTTGGTTAGGTAAATGAAAAATCTGCCTGAGTATTACCCAGGCGGATAATCAAACTTAGTTAAATGAACAAAGTATCAAACTTAAATAAACAAGAGATCCGAATATCCGAGAATTACCCAGGCGGCCAAACAAATGTAACCTTTACTAAGTATCGAACTTAGTTAGGTATTACCCGGATGGGTAATCAAACAATAACTCTATTTTGCAAACAAAGTCTGAATCTTCATTAATTGACTCACTGTTTACAAAAAGTTTACATTCTCAGAAGTAGTACTTTTTTAGATTGTCTACATTCCAAGTTCTAGGCAGACGCCTGCCGTCTGGAGTTTCCAGGCGGTAGGTGCCATCCCTTACTTCTTCATAGGTCCGGTAGAGGCCTTCCCAATTTGGGGTTAGCTTCCCCAGCTCATTGGCCCTACCGGTTGCCTCCATTTTTCGTAACACTAAGTCGTCAACTTTCAAATGACGCTTGTGTAATTTTTTGTTGTAGGCTCTCGTCATTCTCAGACGGTAAATCTCATGACGCAAGGCGGCATTGCCCCTGCGCTCCGGGAGTGAGTCTAATGCCAGGCGCATTGCTTCCCAGTTTGCCTCTTCATCATATAGCATGACTCTGAGAGTCGGCTCGTAATGTTCGATGGGCAAGACGGCTTCAGCACCGTAAACCATGAGAAATGGGGTTTCACCGGTTGCCCCTTTTGCTGTTGTCCGGATGGCCCATAGGACATGGATTAACTCTTCTGCCCATAAGCCATCGGCTCTTTGTATTTTCTTCTTAATACCGTCTGAGATGAGTTTGTTGAAGGCTTCAACTTGGCCGTTTGCTTGGGGCCGGCCAACAGATGCAAAATAGCTTGAGATCCCCTGATCTCCCAACCAAGTTTTTAGCTGAGGCGTCTCAAACCGAGGACCATTATCAAACACCATAGACATAGGTATCCCATACCGGGTGATAATGTTCTTCCAAATGAAGGAAATTACGTCTGAGGTCTTGATTCTTTTAACCGCCTCAGCCTCCACCCACTTGGTGAAATAATCCACAGCCACCAAGATGTAGCGCTTTCCGCCTGGAGCAGGCGTGTAAGGACCTAGAATGTCCATGACCCATTTTGCAAACGGGATTGGGCTGTGGATGGCCGTCAGATCAGTAGCCGGACGGTGAATAAGCTTGCCAAATTTTTGGCATTTGTCACATTTCTTCACCAATTCCTTGTCGTCTGCCTCAAGAGTGGGCCAAAAATAATGTCGTCTGGCTCTGACGGCTAGGGACCTACCGCCTATATGAGAGGCACAGAATCCCGAGTGCAAGTCTTCGAGAACTTCTTTCCCCTTTTCTGGGGTGACACACTTCAACAAAGGTTTCAGAAACCCCGCCTTGAAGAGTTCTCCATTTTTCAACTCGAAGCTTGCAGCTCACTTTTTTAGGACGGCTGCTTCCTGTGGCGAATCAGGAAGCGTACCGTCTGAAAGGTAGGCCCGGATGCCATCCATCTAGGTAGAGCTTCGATGCAGAATTCCAATGGGATCCTCATAGATGCTTCTCTTTTCAAGAACTTCCCAAAAGACTGACCGAGGCGTATCATGGCAGGCGGAAGACGCCAGCTTTGACAATGCATCCGCCTGGTTGTTTTCCGACCTAGGCACTTGACTTAGACGGAATTCCTCAAGTGCCTTGGTCTCTTCTTTCACTGCCTGAAGATATTTAATCATAGCCGGATGAGTAGCCTCGTAGCTTCCCTCATACTAGCTAACGACCAATTGAGAATCAGAGTAGACGTCAATTTTCATGGCCCCTGCAGCCTTACACATGCGAATGCCAGCTAGCAGGGCTTCATATTCCACCTCATTATTAGAGGCTTGAAATTTGAAGCGTAGTGCATGCTCAAATCTGTCCCCTTCAGGAGACTCGTAAATTACGCCTGCACCACAGCCGTTCTTAGTAGAGCTCCCGTCTACATACCCTTTCGAAACCTGATCAAGATTATCCGGAGCCACCGGACGGGTCATTTCAACAATGAATTCGGCAAAAGCCTGACCTTTCACTGCCTTTCTTGGTTCATAAGTGATTTCAAGACTTTGCATTTCAATAGCCCATTTCAACATTCTCCCGGATGAGTCCAAGATAGACATTGGCCGCTTGAGTGGCTGGTCGGTGTAGATCACCACCGGATGTGCCAAAAAGTAAGGCTTCAATTTTTTTAATGCCATATACAAAGCAAGGCCAAATTTTGCAACCATGGGGTACCGGAGTTCAGCATTTTTAAGAACATGGCTAATGAAGTACACCGGGAGCTGCACGCCGTCTCGCTCAGCAAGGAGAACGGCACTGAGCGCATGATCTGAGACGGCTAAGTACATGTACAACATCTCCCAAGGTAAAGGACTGACCAACCTAGGTAGAGAATGTAAATGCTCTTTCAACCTCTGGAATGCCGCCTCAGCATCCTCCCCCCATTCAAATCTGGTCTTCTTCCTGATTGCTTGGAAAAAGTAGAGGCACTTGTCGCCTGACCGACTGAGAAACCTCCCCAAGGCAGCCAGAAAGCCGGTGAGCCTCTGCACTTTCTTGACAGAACGGGGTGACTTCATGTCTATCACCGCTTGTATCTTTTCAGGGTTAACCTCTATCCCCCTTTGATCAATCAGGAATCCGAGAAACTTCCCAGACTCAACACCAAAGATGCATTTCTTAGGATTTAACATAACCCTATGCCGCCTGAGGGTGGTGAATGTTTCTCGGAGATCAACAAGGTGATCTGTCTGTAGCTTGGATTTGACTATCATGTCATCAATGTACGCCTCGACATTCCTCCCAATCTGATTAATGAAGACCGTATTAATCATCCGTTGGAAAGTGGCAGGCGCATTTTTCAAGCCAAACGACATCACAGTATAACAGAATAACCCCTGATCAGTGACGAAGGCCGTCTTCTCTTGATCTTTCTTCCACAGGGGTATCTGATGGAAGCCGGAGTAGGCATCCATAAAGCTCATCAAGGCGTGACCGGCTGTAGAGTCGACCAGACTGTCGATCTTTGGAAGCGGGTAACTGTCCTTTGGACACGCCTTGTTGAGGTCTGTGTAATCAACACACATGCGCCAGGCCCCATTCGGTTTCTTAACAAGGACCACATTGGCCACCCAGTCAGGAAAATTAGAGGGCCGGATGAACCTAGCGTCTAGCAGCTTTTTGACTTCGGAAGCTGCCGCCTGACTTCTTTCCTCGCCGTGGTTTCTTTTCTTTTGCCGGATGGGCTTCTTTTTGGGGTCCACGGTGAGTTTGTGGACAGCGAGATCCGGGCTGACGCCTGGCATCTCTTCTACTTCAAAGGCAAAAATGTCTTTGAATTCCTTCAGCAGAAGGTGCAAGCTTGCACCCAAAGTAGCATGAGCAACCGTCCCAACCTTCACAGTACGTTCTGGACGGCTTTCATCCAGAACGAGATCAATACTTTCACCAGCCGGTTGAGGGCGGAGCTCATCTGACCGTTCACCGGTCAGTGATTGCTATTTTTTCTCTTTCTTCACCTCCACCAGCAGAGGTGCCTTTCTTTTCTTCCCGGCTGCTGGTGGGACAGGCGCTGGGTCGGCATCCTTGATATTGTCAAGGTCTATTGGTTCCTGGCCGTTTGGGGCCACAGTGTCTCTGACGGCTGAGAGATAACACTCTCGGGCCGTCTTCTGATCCCCATTCAGGGAACCAAGAGTGCCGTCATCCCTCTCATACTTACTGAGCATGAGAGACGGGATGATTACTGCCTTGGCTACGTTGAGGGTCAACCGACCAAGGATAATGTTGTAGGCGGTCAACTCCTCAACGACCAAGAATCTGACGACAATATGTCGTCCTTGGCCCTTCTCTCCCAGCCGGATGGGTAAGTCAATTCTTCCGGCTGGGTAGACCATCCCACCCCCGAAACCAACCAAGGGGTGGGTGACCAGATGCATGCTGCTAACGTTATATTTCAGCTTTTGCAAGCACCGGAGGCTGATGATGTCTGATGAGCTGCCGGTGTCAATAAGGATTCTTCCAACCAGTTGGTTGGCAACCTTACATTCTATGACAACCGGGTCATCATGCGGACGGCGGACGCTGCCCTTATCCTTCTTAGTAATCAAGGCGTCTGGGAAGGAGATGCTTGCAGACGCCTGCTCGTCATCATCCTTGTCCATCTTTCGAAAATGGCTCTTGGTGCCCCGGATGGTAGGGCCACCACAGGATAACCCGCCTGCTATTGTGTAGACCGACTCCTTATCGGTATCCGAGTTACTAGCAGGCTTGGGGTAGTCTTGGAGGACTGACCCTTGTTTTTCTTTTTTGCCCCGGCTGGGGACTTAGAAATGTAGGACTTCAACAACCCTTTGTCAGCCAGACGGTCCAACGCCCGCTCAAGACTGAAGCAGTCGTTGGTGTCATGGCCGACCTCCTCATGGAACTGACAGAATTTATTTTTGTTCCGTGACTGAACAGAACTCTTCATAGGATTCGGCTTCTCAATGGACAGCCGGTCCTTTACCTCCATGAGGATGGAGTTGCAGTCTTTATTAAACTCGTACTTGGGGACGTACGGTTTAAACTCTTTCTTTTTCTTCTGGGACGGCTGGTCAGAGTCAGTAACCGCCCAGACTTCTTTTATTTTCTTGCTCTCTTCTTTGTTTTTGGCCGGCTGAGCAGACCGGTTGTCTTTCTTTTTGTCGGACTTCTTAGAGTCTGACTGGTTACCAGGCGAGCAGAGGTCGGTAACTTGTATGTAGCTTTCCGCCTCCCTCAAGGACGCCTGTAAGGTGAAAGCCTCTTTTCTGACTAGGTCGAACTTAAAAGTCGACCCGTCTCTCAGACCCTTGAAGAAGTCTGTAAAAGCTACCTCGTCAGACAGTCCTTGAATCTGAATTCTGATCAGATTGAACCGCCAAACATAGGAGCGCAACCCTTCTCTCTCTCCCTGCTTAATAGTGCTCAAATCAAGGCTTGTTTTCTTAGCAGGGATGTTCATTGAGAAGTTGGAAGCAAACAGGAAGGCGAGCTTCCTGAAGCTATCGATGGATCCGGCCGGCAAGTTGCCAAACCATTGTTGGGCAATGCTTTTCAATGTAGCCGGGAAGCACCGACACCAAGTGGCATCATCCAACCCCTGTAGATACATGAGGTTGGTGTAAGCCATAAGGTGGTCTTCAGGGTTGGTGGTACCATCATAGGTACCAACCAACACATTCTTAACCTTGGTCAGCTAGGCCGCCTCGGTTATCTCCCGGGTGAACGCAGAAGGCTGTTCACCCAGGCGCAGCAGACGAAGCTGCCAGTCCAATGGTTAGACATTTGGATATGCAGCCTGACCTCCAAAGAGGGTCGGCTGCATGAAATGAGGGGGATACTGGTCGTAGACCTGAGTAGGCACATACGGTACAGCTCCAATCATATGAGGGCCAGAATGGACGGTATTACCGCCTGTCTGACTCTCATGCAAGGAAGATGCATTCCCGGCAGAGGTATTGTTGAAGCTGTCTGGAAAGTTCGACGTTGAAGCCGACTCAGACAACGACTGGTTTCTCTTCCGGTTAATGATCTCCCGGGCATCAAGAGTTGATTTTTTACTTCTCACCGGCTACTGAGTCCGGCGAGTGTTATTGGTGTTCTTTCCATGAAGGAGAATTTTTTACCAATCAATGGTCCCGGCTGCCTTCTCCTTTGGATGAGGAGTGGGCTGTCGGTCTCTGACTGACTTCCCCTTCTCTGGAGGAGTCTTCTTCGCTGATTGACCTTTACTTGGGCCAGCCCGACTTTTGGTGATCAGCTCTTTAATTTCACCCTTGAAACTTGTCATGAATCTCATGAGTTCGTCTCGGGTGACAGGGGCTGATCCAGCGGCCGTTTGGGTTTCCCCTTCCGGCTGCCCAGTGGGTCGGCTTGGACCCGCCTGGGTGGCACCCTGTTCCAGAATATCTCTGGGTCGGATTCTCTTGATTCTGAGCGAGCCATCCTTGGCTATAAAGGTTTCGAACTGAGGATCTTCATCCTCCTGGTCTGTAAAGACTTCTGGGTCTTCGCCCAGACGGTTAGGAGGTGGTACAAACTCTTGAACCATCTTCGAGGTACTCTCCCCACAGATGGCGCCAAATGTTTTGGGTGTTTTTGTCCCTCGGGAGAGTTACAACACGAAGACTGATCCGGGGTGAGCTGTACCTGCAAAACAACAGAGACACCAGTTGGGTGGTGCTCCGCCTCCGACACACAAGTTAGAAACTTGAAGGGAGAAAAAGGTGCGGAAATTTAGGTAGGGATCTGCTCGGATTCCAAGCTCAGGATGTCTCTATCAAAGAGTAAATGTGTAATAAATGAAAAAACGTGCCCTCAAAAAGAGGGACATCTCCCTATTTATAGGGTCCTTGGGAATTGTGCCCCTGATTAGGTCACTGAACCCTAATCATTGGTGGGCCGCGCCGCTTTGCGGCTTTCTCGGGATTTGGGCCTGAAGGCCGCCTTTTTTCCTTAATTTCTGGAGTGACACGTGTCAAGCGGGGATTGGTCCACTTTGGGCCATCCTGAGGCTGACACGTGTCATCCTTTGATTGGACCACGTGGCGGGGTAAAATTACCCTAAACACAAAGTATCAAATTTAGAACAAAAAAAATTTATAATATATAAAAAAAGATAAGAAATAGGGTACCCGTGACTTGACCCGAGAAATCCGGTTACCCGAAACCCGGGTACTCAGGTTTCTCAGGTCGGGTCATGGGCCACCTTTTTAACTACCCAGTAATGCGGATACCCGCATTTTCGGGTACCCGAAAATCCGGATACCCGAATTTGAACATCCCTATGTAACACCCCTAAATATCCCTCTACGGAAATACTAGTATAATACGTATAATTATACTGTAAAGATAGACTTGGGCGTATTACCGCCGCATGATTACGCAAGGCTACCCAAAATACTTAACTCAACAACAAAACTTGCAGCGATAACTCAACTTTCTTTTATTAATACTTATAAAGATAGTGACATTGTTATGAGCGCTTAAAAATAGAGACAAGACCAACATTCCTAAACTAGGTGAAGCAAATTCCGGGACTCCCATATGCTCAATCATGACTCCACCTGAAAATAGTCAACACTGCATACCATTACGGTAAACAGGGCGAACCATAACAAATAAGAAATACGGTTTAGCAAATTATGCTAAGTACGATAAGTGCAAGATAGTGTAAAGTCGATTTATTTGCAAACATGCATTTAAAATCATATCTAATAATTTAAAAACTCATTATTCCAAAACCGATTCCAATTATTCATATTCAAAATAATAGTTAATAAAACCAATTCCTTAATTCAGAACCAATTCCTTTTAATCCAATTCCTCACCCAGGTATGCACACCCCCCAAGCTAGTCTCCTTATATTAAAAGGATATTCTTGAGGAAAGACCCGGTCATACAAAATCCAAGGCCTTGTCAATAAAACAAATCCGCATAGTGGGATTACCAACATGCTTATAAAGCATTAATAATAATAATAATAATTCAATGGTTCATTAAATCTTTTTAATATCCAATAGTTCCAATATAATTACAAATCCTTTTTAATTAATTCCACATGCTTTCAAAATCAAACCTTGTAAATAAATACTTGAGAATAAAATCTCATATTAGTAACTTTTCAAAATCAACAACTCTTCCTTAAAAACCTTTATTAATTCAACAAACCTTTTAAAATCAATTCCTTTATTTAAACACGATAAGTAATCCAAACCATTCAAAACATGAGTTAAAAATCGATATTCAAAATAATTTTAATAAAATCAATACATTAAACATAATTTATTTCAAAATCATAATTCAAATAAATTTAATTCAATCACCAATCAAAACATGTTATTCAAACCAATTACTTTCAAAGGTATCTAGCCACCTAAACGTACCTTGATCTTTGCTAGAAAAACCACACAAAAAGAACCTCAAAAACCTTGATTCCAAATATCAATAAACACTTCGCACTTTCAAAGTTCAATCAAAAATACACCATGAAAATAACATAACCATAAGGTTATGACAACATAAACTCAAATATAATGTGCATGGACTATAAATCTCTTTAAATATAATACTTTAATATAAAATTATAGCTTTGAAATAGGTATTTGTAATTTGGAAAACTAACCATGGAGAAGATAAAGGAATATGTCTAAAGAGAATTGAATTTTCGTTAGAAAGAATAGGAAGAACTTGCAGAGGCCATAACTCCTTCAATATAACTCCGAATTGGGTAATTCGTAAGCCTAAACTCAATTACTTTTTTAGAGGAAAAATCTTCTATGAAACATCAAATATCCCAAAAATTGACCAGAAGTACCCGAAGACTAGATTCAAAGATAAACGGGATAATATTAGTATGAAAAGAGAAGAAGAAAAGTATGAAAAGGTTTAGGGAAAAGAAGAAGAAGAAAAAAGAACAGAATTGGGTTTTTGGAGTGAAGAATATGAGAGGTAAGAAGGGGTATTTATAGTCTCGTGAATGAAAGAATTATGGTAGGCGAATGTAGGAAGAATTATGGTAAAAAGAATTAAGGAAATTACTTGGAGAGGTAAATAAAGAAATATGTAAACTTTTTATAATACGGTGATTAAGAATAATAGCATTTAGGAAAGTGTGTTTGTCATGAAAATAATATGGCATAAGAGATTACTTGGGGAATAATCAAGGATGAAATAAGGTAAGGAAATAAGATGATCAAATCTTTGTGAGATCAAAAATAAAATTAAGGAAAATAAGAGATTTTAGGAGATAGTTAAAAATACAAATTACCAAAATAAATCACCCAAAATCCAACCAAAGTTGCCGAATATTTTGAGCTTCCATAGCTCAAAATTTCGGACACCTTTTGTAGAATTTAGGAAATTATTTTGCTAGATTTAAGGATTAAAAATAATTCTGTAAATAATATATTTTGTATAAAATAATTAATTAGGAAAATAACAATTATTCACTTATTAATTTAACTAAGAAAAATCATATTTTTCAACAAAGGAAATCTGAATATCTTAGCTCATTAATTAGGGAAATTCGGACCTTTTAAATAAAATAAAAAAATATAATTTTTTTTTTAATTAAAATATGCGAAATATATATAAATAATCAGATTTTTAAAATAAAATAAATGGATATTAAATCTTATCCAAAATCCAAATATAATAATCGATTTTTAAAATACTTTTGGCGCAAAAATTAAAATATCATTTTTTTCTCCATAATTCAAATAGTAAAAAAAATTACTAAAATATCCTTTTTTAAGATAATACTAATTAATTAATTAATTAGAAATACATTTCAAAAATACGGGGTATTACAACATCATCATCAAAGCCATGTGAGAAGAAAAGTAGAAAAAGGAACTATATACAAAGAAAATGGTTAGTAACTTCAAAACTAAGTAAAAAGAAACTACGATACAAAACAAAATTAAACTATCAAAAAATAAAGATAGAAAATAAAAACTAGTGAACCAACTAAACACCTAACTAACTACAAAGCACTAAACTACAAAATTTGGATTCAAGGGTTTGGATTCATGGGATTTGGATATTGGGGTTTTGGATTTGTGGGAGCAACACATGCATCATCATCAAAGAAGAATCATCATAACAACAACAAGAATAAGATAGAAAGAATAGGCATGGAAAGCTCATGAAAGTACCAAACAAACACCATAAAAAAAGATCAAGAAATGGGACTATCAAACAAAAGAGGCAAAAGAAAAACAAGGCAAGCTCAACAAAAATATTGGCCACCAAGACAACCCCTAAGAAAAATAAAGTTCCCCCAAGCTAAACATGAATATATCTCAACATCCCATCAATACAAAGCAAGCACACATAAAATAAGGGATGGAGGCAAAAGACACAAAGATGAGGGAACTAGCTACCACTACCACTCGTCCTGGCTCTATTATTGCCGCCCTCATCATTGGAAGACTCGGATGGGGGACCATAAGGATCCCATCCTCCGGTGTAACCGGGTGGCCAACCGTAATGCCCCTTAAAGTTTTCTTGTTTCCAAGGGGCAAGGGGAGTAAATTTCTTGGGCAAAGCGAGCGGCAGTAGGTGCTCGGGGTGCACATAGGGGTAGTGAGGATCACCCCTATAGTCGCTCCCACCGGAAGCACGGTATTCATAGTTACCTTGCTCATCGGGGAATGAGCGAGTCTCGGTGTTGGACCCCGGGGGTCCTTGCCAATATGGGTATGTAGGTACCCCATCACCTCCATAAGATGGTATAGGACCATGCTGCGTTGGAAAGTATGGGTAGTTAACTGGGGGAGTGATTTCTCCCCAGTTAACACCCGCATCACACAATTGTTGTTGTTGGAGAAACATACCTTGTTGCATCCCCGTAATACCTCTCATTTGAGTGTAGAGGGCCTTAAAATAATGATCATATATACCTTCCAACCGGATTTGCATACCCTTCATTTGAGCACTAAGGGCATCCAAGTCGGAGTTTGCATACCCTTCATTTGAGCACTAAGGACATCTAAGTCGGAGTTTGCATATTGGTGTTGGTTCTCTTGATGTTGTTGTTGTGGATGTTGTTGTTGATGTTGTTGATGATGCTCTTGAGCTTGTCTTTCCTAATTGAGAACTACTTCCATATCTTCATCCTCCCCGGGATGCTGTTACTAGAGGGCACAAACCATACATTCGAGGCATGCCAGTGAAAAGAGGTAAGAAAGGGGTTCGGAAGATAGCACCAATGGGTACCCCTACGGAGCCAATCAAAGACCTCATCATCTCCATTTTTTGCTAGGAAATGCACTTGCTTCAATTTCTTGATATCAACGTAAAAGGTGTCAAGATCCCCTACCGGCATGCATGAAAGAAGATACCTCTCATACATGAGCTTCGTAGCTAACCTTGTGATCATGCTACCACAAGGATTTTCACCCGACCGGCTACCCCTCATGTCAAAATAATTCCTCCTGAAAAACTGCCCAAGGTTTAACCGACCTCTATACTCTTCCGTAGTTTCTATTCACAAAGCTCGCAACTCGGGGAGCGACAACTTTCCCAAATCTTGTTTAGGGAACACCAAGTACCCCAATAGCCTATGGAGAACTCTCATACACGGTTGATAAATGTTGCTTGCAAGAGAAAAACGAGCACCAAACTTGTGAAAAACCGAGATGGTATGCCAAAAGGCATATGGAGAGAAACCATCTAAATACTCGTGCTCGCGATCAGTGAAGAAGAGATCCGCATTCGGGTTGAAATCCAAAACCACATTGAACTCGGCCAAGGACATGACATGAACATCATAGAAAAGCTGGAAGGTGATCTCATATTCTTTATCACCATTAGGAGTCACATTCAAAGAAGCCAAGAACTCCCAAGTAGGCTCAAGGTAGGCCCGGTAGCTCTTAGTAGCATGCGTTCCAAAGCCAAGATTATTAAATAGAACCCATAAATCATCATCAATCCCCAACTTTATCATGCTAAATTGATGGTAATGACGTGAGGGCCTATAGGTTCTGTTTTGGAAGCTTTGCCAAATAGGCTTGTTGGCTTTGTCAACGAAACGAGTTTTAGGAATGGGAAGGGTTCAAGGTTTTGTGATTGGGGGGGAAGATGTGTTTGAGGGTGATGGTTCTTCTATAGAAATGTTTGTTTTACTTTTCTTAGTTTTGAAGGTGATGGTTTTCAAGTATTTAGACATAATGATTCACCAAACAATCACAACCAAATCACAAATTCAACTTCTTAAACACTCCAAACTCCCAATCACACCTTGGTTTAACCAACCAACTTCAATCACAACCAAACTACCAAAAACCAACTTCACCAATTCACAACAAATATGCTTAAATATGCTACAAAAACATCAAACAACACAATGTAAGCTATTATCAATCAACAAACAACACAAATAATCATCCAAAATTCAATATCAATTATCAAAATCATCAAAATTCATACTATTACTATTCACAACCATGAACAATCTAATACTTGCAACTATATGATATAATAATGCAATTAAGAGTAAAAGAAGATGATTAAACCATCCAAGGAGCAATATTGAACAATTTTTTGCCACCATTTCCCTTAAGAACGAAAAACCCCAAATTGCTTCAACAATGGAGGAGAGAGATTGGAGATTTATATGGATGAAAGTAGTGTAATTTTTGTTGAAAATGATGAAAATGTAGGAAGATATTGATGATTTTTGATGAAATTTGGAGGAGTAGATGATGAAATTTGATGAGTATAGGTTAGGGTTTGTGCGGTTTGGAGTGAGAAAGAGGAAAGACAATGCGAGCAAGAATTATAAGGAATAAGGGAAAGAAAAGAGAAAGAAAGAAAGAAGTAAAAGCACGACAACAGGGGTGCGTGCCCGCACTGCCCCTGGCGCGCCCGCGTCCAACTATAGCGCGCCTGCGCCCCTACGTGGCATGCCTTCTCTTCGTAAAATTATTTCTCGGTGTGTTCTATTGTGGGTTCATAAACCAATATCACCCGAGATTATTGAACCCACCAAATATGGCAGTTTCAAAACATGTTGACAGTGGGTTTAACATCCCAAAATAATGATGGCACCACAATGAACCCACCAAGTTTAAACTTTCTTCAAATATAAGCACACTTTTCCTTATCATACCTCACTAACATTTCTTACTCTTTTACCTCAAAATTCGATAAAATCGAATATAATCACATCAAAAACCGCGAAACACCTTTCCATTGCTCATGCTCTCTTGAACTAATCCAACTCCATGAATTCACCCTATAAATCCAAACGAAAAACAAGTGAAAGAAAGGAAAATAAAAGAAAAAAAATTAAGAAAATAGAAATTAAAAAAAAGGGTTAGAAAACCGGGTTGCATACCGGGAAGCTGATCAAGGGTTAGATAGGTCGTTAAGCTACTACCCTAATCAAATTAATCATTTATAATACCTAAACCTACACTAAACTGGTTAGTGGCAAGTAAAGGGTTGAACCACTAGGGAAGCACACTAATTCAACATCAATAATCACTAATGCAAGAGTGAAAAAGGGGATTGTTTTTGTTGGTTTTGTTGAGTAAGAACACTAAAACTACAAAAAAAAAGCAAGAAAATGATGATTAAAATCAAGGGAAAATGACGCTAGGGATACAGGGGTGTCCAATATGATTAGAAAGAGGTAAATAATGGTGATTATCATAAAACACATGCCAAAGAACACAAGATTCTACCTAAACAATTCATTCTCATGCATTAGTCTAGGCAAATCAATGAAAGAGGTCTACACTAATAAGGATCATTCTCATGCATCCTATTAGTTACAATCAAATCAAGAGAATAAAGAAACACAATCCATAAAAACTCCACTTTAATAACTCATTCTCATGCAATCATTAAAATAGAGATGATCTTAATCTAGTTCAAATCACTTTCATGCATTTAAACTAGAAAACATCATATAGAGTGCAACAATAATCTCAAGCTAATAAAAATCATGTCTTTCATCAATTTATGGCATAAGTTCAATCCAACCATCATCATTCATCCAATATCAACTCATATCTTCCACCCCCTTCCCCAGGCTAAAAGTTTAGCCTAGAGAAGGGAGATTAAACATAATATCAAAGCTAGAAATAAACTCAAGAAACTCAAAACAAAACATGATTAAAATCAATGAAATCAATAACAACTAGATAAACTAATAAGATTAACAAGAATAAGCAACAATAAAACAAATAAATAATACTAAAGGAAAGGAGAAGAGATTAATAAAGAAAGGATTAATGAAAGATGAAAACTTGGATTCTTGCTGGATTGATTGAAGTTTAAAACTTGAGCAAAGTTGAATACAATAAAGGATGCTTGAATCACAATCTATTTTCTCTCTCTAGATTAGGCTAATATTCTATGGAATTAGTACTAAGTGTCCTCTATTACAAAGACTCCCGTCTATATATATGTGGCTCCCCCAAAATAAAGAAACTTGGGCAACAAGGCGCAAAGAAATCAAAAACCCAACGGTGCGCGTCGACACACGACATATGCGCGCCCGCGCAGTAGAAGTGTGCGCCCTCTCAACATAGTGCGCGGCCGCAACTTTGAGGGTATGGGGAAATCAAGCGGCCCGCACAGTAGACCTGCGCGCCCGCGCAGAAGGTCGCGCGCCCGCACTAAAGCCGCACAATAGGTCGCGCAAACTCTCTGGTTTGGCTCTGTTTCTTCAGCCTGGCTGCGCGGGCTCTGACAGGGTTGCGCGCCCGCATGACCAAGGGTGCGCGCCCGCGCAATAGCCGCACAGCATCCCGCATAGAACAGTTTGCTTGGCTCCTTGAAATCCTCTTTCTTTCGGCACAAAATACCTACAAAACAAAAGCATGGAAATCAAAATAAAAAGAAGGCGAGAAGACTAAGAAAAGGGAAGATAAAAGAGAAACAAAATGAGGAAACAAAACTAGGTAAAAATGCTTAGAAAGAGGGCCAAACAAGTGCAAATGAAGGGAGAATCCTTAGAGAAAAAGGATAAAAGAGTGGCATAAATGCCACTCATCAAAATCCCCCACACTTGCCTCTTTTTTGTCCTCAAGGCAAGGAAAACTTTAACAAAAAGACAAAACACAACAAACATAACATGACAAGGTTTTAGCAAAACCAATCAAGCCTCATGGTACTGAAATGCTCTATTTAGACTCACACGCAAATAAATGCACCAAAGAATACTTATCTTTCTCAATTCAAAGAGGGAGAACACGTTCCAAGATGCTCAAGGTTGAAAAAGACAAACCTAAGCTAAGCATAGAGAACTAATGATTTCATTCTACGCCCTAGCCCCAACCAAGACGGTCCGCGTTCTCTCAAATAGCTTCAATTCATCCCCTAGCTAGCTCCTCATGATTCCTCGAGGGAACTGGAAAAATAAATTTTTATGTGGAATCATAAGGTCATCCCGAAATCTCAACTATGCATACTCCCTCCATAGGGTTGAGATCTATCTCCCTCCACCGTTCTTTGACCGCGCCCCTCTAAAATCCAAGGGTCTTAAGTAAGGTTGTAATGTCATGGCTAGGGGTTAAGGTTGGGAAACAATTTGAAAATTTTTGTGGCAATTCCTAAGTGAAGCATAAGAGTAGCCATCTCTCAAGAACATTCTAAGAATTGAACCTATTCTCAAACTTACAACCTTTCAAAACAAACCACATCACATTACTTCAATCTTTTTCATATTTTTTTCACTTTAACTTTTTTTTTTTCATGAGTTTCAACTTTCTTTTCAAACCTTATTGCATACTCTTTTCATGAATAACCTTTCAAAACCTTACTTGAACCAAATTACACAACTTTCTTGCTCAATTTCAACATTATCAAACTCGAACCTCACAAGCCAATGTTTCACGAACTACTGATCCGTGCCATTTATGGCACCTTTAGGCTATGTTTTCTTTATATTTCTATGCTCCTTTGTAGTCGTTTATGTCGTTTTTTTAGAGAATAATGCTCGATTCGCGTGTTTTTGTGTTAGTTTAGAGAAATGCATGCTTTTAATGGCTTTCTTATCATTTTATGCTTTTCTCGGCTATTTCTCTTGCTTCTCCGTTTCTTTGTCTTGTTTTGTAGGTACGTTGCAGGCTATATGCATGGGAATTGAAAATAGCACCCACTAGGATCAATATGCACTTTTCGGAATTGAATTTGAGTTTGAAACAAAGGAAAACGAAGGATTGCAAAGTATCAAATAGGACCTTTGTGAGTTGTTTTAGTCATATCTCGAGTTATACAGATCGGATTAGGGTGATTCAAGTTGGGTTGGAAACTAGACTTGAAGAGTTTTCCAATGATAGGTTGCATGCCTTCATACGATTCTTAGATCGGAAGTTACAGCCTTCTGAAGTTAGCCCTGGAAAACTGCCGCGGGCGCGGGATACAGTACCCGCGGGCGCGGGGTTGCTGCAGCTCCAAAACTGCCGTATTTGGGCAGTAAGCACCCGCGGTTGTCCCGAGGGCTCCCCGAGGGCGCGGGCCTTGGACCCGCGGGCGCGGGATTGGGCCGCGGGCGTGGCTATCGGGGTGTCCGTTCCCCTCCGCGGGCGCGGCCGATTTCTCCGCGGGCGCGGCCGATTTCTCCGCGGGCGCGGGTTTCTGGGTCTTTTACGATTTTAAGCTTCTTTTCTCCTTTTGTTTATATAGTTTTTGGTTTCCTTTATTCTTCATTCATGTCATTCTTTAGTTTTAGAATAGTTTTCTCTCTCTTAGGTTGAGAGCTTCTCTCTCTAGATTAGGAGTAGTTTTAGAGAGAGAAAGTGAGGAATTTCAATGGTGATTGAGAGATTGAAGATGCAAGTGTGACAATTGTGTTGGAGATCTTCTTAATTATCAATGAGCATTTCTAAACTCTATATCATTCAATTGCTTTGTTTAATTTGATGTTTGTTTGGTTTGATTTTGATATTTGATGTTTGATTAGAGTAATTGTTCTTGATATGTTGTTGATTCTTATTCTCTACAGTTGATAGTTGATTTGATGATGTTGTTTGAGTAGTTGTTGGCTAGGAATTGGGTGAAACTTGTATGACTGATTAATTGTGATTAATTTGGGAATTGTGTTGATTGATTGTTGAGATTAAAGTGATTAGTGAAGGTTTGCATGTGTGTAATTCAATTTGGCCTTGAGAATTATGCTAGATTGCATTGTAATTGCTAATGACATGAACGATTGATTTAGGAATTGCAATTATCAATTGGTTTTGATTGTGATTCTCTTAGTTTGTTATTCATAGTGAACCCTAGCTTAACAATTAGGAGATAGCTCTTTGATTCCTATTGATTGCTCTTATCATTTAGTCCTCACAACCTTTGACTGGCATGCTCTTCCTAAGTTGTTACAATTGACATGATTACTTGTTGATCCCCGTTCCTAGTGTTTTATTTCCTTGGTTACTTGTTTTGTTAGTTGTTAGTATTCTCTCTTACCTTCGTCTTCGACCTAGCTTAGGCGCATAATTGAAAGTGCTTGAACATTACCGTTCCTTTGGGTTCGACCCTTGACTTGCCTCTATACTCGTATTAAGGTTTGTTAAGTGTTTATAAATTTAGTTTGACCGAGGGAAGATTAGATAACGACCTAGTTTTCCCCATGTCAACTACAAGGGTTGGTAGAACATATGCCGATAGGTTTGTAATATGGCTAAGTCAAGAAAGGGAAAATAAGGCTCAAATTGGTTAGCAAGTGGGTGAATGTAAAAATGAAAACCAAAATTGTAACAAAACACAAAGAAAAAACAAAGAAAAATGAGATGAAATGCCCTCTTCCTCCTCTAAAGTTATATGGTCACGATCTGGGAGCTAGACGCCAACACAAAGATTAAGATATGCATAGTTAAGGATCCTAAATGCCGCTCACAAGAATGATGAAGGCTAGAACAAATGACGCTCACACGGGATAAGAAATATAGCAAATACCAACCAAGGGAATCCTATCTACCATAGAGAGCAACACCATCTTACCACTTTCCCGTGAACTAGGGGTTCAAACGTCTTCAAAAGTTCTAAACCGGGATACCTTAGCTTACAATGTGTCTAATTCAACCCAAAGCATTCTCAAATCGTGTAAACCCTCATCAACTAGGAAGATAAGCATTCAAAGACACATCGTCAAGAGAGGCAAACCAATCCAAAAGAGTGAGAAAATTACGAATCAAAAATCATTTCAAATTGTCATAATTATGTTTGTAACACAAAAAGGGGAAAACAAAACAAAAGAAAGAGGATGAAATCAAAAAGGTTCACATACGAGGCATATAATCCAATTAAATCTCAATCGTCATACTGATAAGTGACTTTTATGTCACTTTTAGGGTGTTTATTGAGTCGTATTCCGGCTTACTTTCCAATAATTTCACCCTTTTTATCCTTTATTTCTATTATTTTATTATTCTTGTCTTTTATTCTTTATTTTGAGTATTTTTGTAATTTTCTATAGTTTTTAGTTTATTTTCGTGTTTTATTTTATTTTTCTTTCTTTTAATGTTTGTAGTTTAAGTCGTTAGTTTATATTTTTAATATTTCTCTTTTTATCTCATTTTCTTATTTATTTTAGTTTCGTATTTTATTTTATTTCTTTTCATTTAATTTTATTATTTCTTTAGTTTTAGCATTTTATTTTATTTTATTTTACTTTATTTATCTTATTTTATTTTACTTTATTTTATTTATTTTATTTTCTATTTCACCCTCGTGTTGTTTTTGGTTGTAGGCGCTCCGGGTTTCAAAGTCAAGTTTGTGTTCGGGGTCCAAGGTTCGAGCAAACTTCACAATGCCCCTAACCGATCTAGCTGCTGCCCACCTCTTAACCTACACCACACCATCCCTTAACCTCCACCACACCATCTCCCCTGCTCCAACACACACAACATCACTTCCCCTGCTCCCTGCTCTCCCAATTCACCACCAGCCCTCACAACACCACCTCACAACCCTAACAACACCAACATCGCAACTCCACCAATCCCAGCCACGCAGCACCTCCAACCAGACCAGCTTCCACCTGCGACCACAGCCGCGCCAGCCGCCCAGCCTAAACACCTCTGCCACCAGTCGATACCCACGCAATCCCACACACACACTCACCAATTAAACCCCGCAACACCAATTAAACCACCAGCCACAAAACCCTGCTCCTCCCAATCGCACCGAAACCACCCAACCTCACCTCCCATTTCACCACCAATTCGCATCTCCAATCGCACCAATCGAACCAAATTCACAGCAAGGAGCAACCCAGACCTCGCGGCCGCGCAGCCCTGTCAGAAAGCGCACACAATTGAGTCCAAAATCAGAGTCGAGGCAGAAGCTTTGCGCGTCCTCTGTGCGACCTCTGTGCGGGCGCGCATTCGTGGGTCAATCACGAGCTTTTCACGTGATTTTTAATGAGAATTGAACGGCTTTGATTGATGCTTGATTGATGACGATGAGGATTGACGGTGGTGATTGAGTGATAATTGATGATGCGTGATGGTGATGATGGAAAGAAAAACAGAGCAGCCAAGATCGAAAGAGAAAGAAAGGGGGAAAGCTGATGGTTTTCGTGGGTTTTGGGGAATTTGATGGGTTTTGTTTTGCTTTCCTTTTTCTTTTCATTTTCTTTTATTTTTAGTTTAGTTTTATTTTTGGTTTTTAAGTTTAGTTATTTTAATTATTTTAGTTTAGTTTTTATTTCTTTTTAGTTTTCTCTTTTACTTTATTTTATTTAGCCTTGTATTATAAATACCCCTTTGGGGTTATTTTCTCTCAACTAACACTTAACATTTTTATTTTTAGATTAGATTAGATAGTTTTTAGAGAGAAAAAAGTAGATTATTGCTCAATTTTCTTCCAAGTAATCAATTTTGGTCAAGTTTAATTTCCAATCAAGCAATTCCTTCAAGTTTTCATCTTTCATTAATCCTCTCTCTAGTAATCTCTAATCCTTTCCTTTAGCTTTATTTATTTGCTTTATTGTTGCTTATTTTTGTTAGTCTTTTTAGTTCATCTAGTTATTATTGTTTTCATTGTTTTTAATCATGTTTTGTTTTGTGTTTCTTGAATATATTTTTGGTTTTGCTATTATGTTTAATCTCCTTTCTCTAGGCTAATCTTTTAGCTAGGGGAAGGGGGTGGAAAATATGTGTTGAATGTTGGATGAATGATGATAGTGGATTGATTACATGCCTTAAATTGATGAAAGATATGATTTTTATTGACTTGAGACTATTGTAGCACTTTATTTGATTGCCTTCTAGTTTAAATGCATGAAAATGATTTGAACTAGATTTAGATCACCTCTATTTTAATGATTGCATGAGAATGAGTTGTTAAAAATGGAGTTCCATGTATTGTGCCCCTTTATTCCTTGGTTAGCTTGTGCCTAATGGGATGCATGAGAATGATCCTAATTAGCATAGACCTCTTTCATTGATTTGCCTAGACTATTGCATGAGAATGAATTGTTTAGGTAGGATCTTGTGTTCTTTGGCATGTTCTTCATGATAACTATGATTATTCCCCTTTTTTCTAATCATGTTTGACACCCCCGTATCCCTAGCGTTGTTCTCTCTTGATTTTATTCGTCTTTATCTTTGCTTATTCGTAGTTTTAGTGCTTTTTATCCAATATATCAACAAAAACATTTCCCCTCTTGACTCTTGCATTAGTGATATTGATGTTGGACGAGTGAGCTTCCTTAGTGGTTCGACCCTTTACTTGCCACTAACTAGTTTAGTGTAAGTTTAGGCATTATAAATTGTTAATTTGATTAGGGTTAGTAGAACCAACGACCTATTAATCCCGATCAAATTTTGGCGCCGTTGCCGGGGAAGCGGCTTGTTTAGCATTTATTTTTGCTATTGTTAGAGTCATTTTATTTGCTTTCTTTTTATTATTTTGCCTTTTTTTTAATCCTACTTGTCATTGCTAATCGTGTGCTTAGCTTTGTTGTATTCAAAGAGAGTTATGGCAAGACAAGAGGATGACCTTCTTTTTAGGGAGTTTGGAAATCCGGAAGTCTATGAGCTCACGAGTGGTATACTTCTCCCAACCACAGAGTCTAATTTCACAATCCATCCACAATATGCTAGGATGGTACAAGTTGAGCAATTTTCCGGAAGTGCAAGTGAAGACCCCATTGAGCATTTGGACCGATTCCTTGAGTTGTGTGCAATGATGCAAACAAATGAAGTGAGCCAAGATTACATTCGTATGCATCTCTTTCGGCAATCTCTTACCGGAAGAGCAAAGAAATGGCTCAAGCTTTTGAAGCCCAACTCTCTCACCACATGGAAAGATGTTGCGAAGGCCTTTCTCAAGAGGTTCATTTCCGATGAGCAAACCGCAAAAATGAGGAGGACGATAGCTTCTTTTGAGCAAGAACCGGATGAAACTCTTGGGGAAGCATGGGAAAGGTTTAAGGATATGATTAGAGCATGTCCTAACCATGGATTCAACCATAATTTGCTCATGAGATTCTTTTATGATGGCTTAGAGCCAATTTCAAGAACCAATCTAGATGCGGGTGCCGGTGGCCAATTGATTAAGATCCCTCAAAGCCAAGTTGAAGCTATAATTGAAGAGGTGGCTACTAGCTATTCTTGGGGAGGTCAAAGAAGGTCCCAAGGAAAGCAAGGTGATCTTTATGAGTTGGAGAAAGTCGGTCAACTTAAGCACATAGTTGAACTCTTGAATGAAGGTCTTTCCAAGTTGAACTCAAGTGTTGGTTTGGGTTCAAAACTGTCACAAATCATTGATTTCTCATGTGCTTGTTGTGGTGGGACGGATCATGATGCATCGTATTGTAGAGAGTTCAATCCCAAGCAAGGTGAGGCTTTGACTTTGAGGGAAGGAGAGTTTGTAACCCAAGCTCATTCTCAACAACTTCAACAACCTCCAAAACAAGAAAACTCCTACCTCCAAGATGAACCTCTTTTCAATCCTCTAACCGAAAATTTTTCTTACCCTTCCATCCAAATGGGGAACTTTCAAGATCAACATCATGACCAAAATCCTCAAGCGTATGAAGAACAATCCCCACTCGACCACACACAAACCCAAATTCTTCAACAACGCCAAATTCTCACTCAACAATTCCAAGAGATCAAATCTCACAATGAAGTTGTTGACTCCCAACTAGCCAACATTTCTTCTCTCCATTTAACCGCAAAACTCCCCTTACAATCATCTACTAACCCTTCATATGCTTATCATCTCGAAACTTGCAAGGAGGATGAAAGTAAGGAAGACAAGGTTGTGGAGGATGTGGTTGAGAAGAAGGTTCAAGAACAAAATGAGGAGCCATTAGATTTTAGTGAACCAAACAAGTTTGAAGGCCCGGTTCCCTTCCCTTGTAGGCTAGTTGAGAATGTTGTTTTGAAGAGCCCTATGGCGGTGAGCGTATGTAGAGTTGATGTGGTCGATGGTGTGATGGATAATGAGAGCTTACCTCCATGTGACGGTAAGGTGACAATGAGGTATGATGACTTTCTTGAAGTTCCTACTTGGTTTGAAGGCTCTCTTGAGGAAGGTGAGGTTTCCCTTCCTAATATCGAGGATTCCAAGCTTCATCGCCCTTTTAGAAGAAACGACAAGAAGAAGAGAAAAAGAAAAGATGAGCCACCATTGGCTCTTGATTTATTCCCTCCTTTCCCTTGTGGTGATTTGAGACCTCAAGGAATGCTAGTTCTCAATCTTGGGGGCATCTATGATTCAATCCTCAAGTTGATGAGGGTGATGTTTTTTATTCCACCTTGAAGGAGGTGAAGGGTCAAGCTAGAGACCATAAACAAGCGCTTCCCGGGAGGCAACCCGGAGGATTTCTACCCCTTTTTCTCCCCCTCCTTTCTTTTTCTTTTTGTTTTCTTTCTTTGTTTTCTTTTAATGTTTTCATTTATGTCTTGTCTTGCCTTGTAGGTTGCATTTTGGAAGATTGGAGCGGAGTGACATTTGATGAACTAGATTTTATGCTCTATTATTCTTTTAAGCCAACCTCTCGGTGAGACCTTTCTTGTTTTCACTCTTTTAATTTTTCTTTGAGTGCTTAGTTTAAGGTTAGTTTAGGAAGAAGTTGAATGGTTCGAGGTTGTTTGCATTGGTTTTAAGGAACCTGGGATCGTTGATGTTGTTATCAACGGTCATTTGTATGACGATTGGGATTTACTTGAATTACATGCCTCATTTGTGAACCTTTTTTATTTCTTCCTCTTGTTTTTGTGTTGTTTTTCCCTTTTATGTGACAAACATGGCTATGACGAGTTGAAATTATTTTGATTTGGAATTGCTCATTCATTTGGATTTGTGTGCCTTTCATGATGATGTGTCTTTGAATGCTTATCTTCCTAGTTGATGAGGGTTTGCACGGTTTGAGAATGCTTTGGGTTGAGTTAGACACATTGTAAGCTAAGGTAGCCCGGTTTAGAACTTTTGAGGACGTTTGAACCCCTAGTTCACGGGAAAGTGGTAAGATGGTGTTGCTCTCTATGGTGAATAGGATTCCCTTGGTTGGTATTTGCTTATTTCTTATCCCGTGTGAGTGTCATTTGTTCTAGCCTTCATCATTCTTGTGAGTGGCATTTAGGATCCTTAACTATGCATAACTTAATCCTTGTGTTGTTCTCTAGCTCCCAAGATCGTGACCAAGCAGCTCTAGGGGAGGAAAAGGGCACCATTTTTCTCTTTTTTCTTTATCTTCTTTTTGTTTTGTTACTTATTTTGTTCTTATTTTGCATTTGCTCCTCTTGCCAACCCTTTGAGCCTATTCCCTTTCTTGATTATGAGCCACATTACAAACCTTATGACCTTTCGTTTCCCTAACCCTTAGTTTGTGAAGCATTTCGGTTTAAGAGTTTGTTTTGTGTTGTAATAAATTGAGAAAGTATTATGCTTTTTGTACCAAGCAAGAAAAGTAAATTGTATATATTGTGTGAAATAAAGCAAATGTTAAGAAAAAGCCGTCTAAAGTTAAAAAAGGCAAGGACAACAAATAAAATAAAATAAAAAATTTAAAATTAGTTTGGTTTCGTTTTCTTCCCTAGTTTAAGCATTGAGGACAATGCTTTGTTCAAGCTTAGGGGGGAGCGTTACTTCGTTTTTGTTTTTATTGAGTGTCGGTGTCGAACAAGCTTGGGGGAGATGGCATTATTGGTATTTTTGTTTGATGTTTGGTGATTTCTTGAGTTTGTTTTTGAGGTTTGATCACCCTTTTGCTTCACTTAGGAAATATCACCAAAATTTTCAAATTTTTGCTCCGCCTTGACCCTTAGCCTTACGTTACAACCCTAGTAAAGACCCTTTGACTTTAGAGGGGTGAGGTCAATGACCGGTGGAGGGAGATAGATTTCAACCCTATGGAGAGAGTATGCATAGTTGAGATGTCGGGATGACCTTATGATTCCACATAAAAATTTCTTTTTCCGGTTCCCTCGAGGAATCATGAGGAGCTAACTAAGGGATGATTTGAAGCTAGTGGAGAGAACGTGGACCGTCTTGGATGGGGCTAGGGCGGAGAGTGAAATCATTAGTTCTCTATGCTTAGCTTAGGTTTGTCTTTTTCAACCATGAGCATCTTGGAACGTTTATTCCCTCATTTAATTAAGAAAGGTGAGCATTCTTTGGTGCATGTCTCTATGTTTTGAGTCCGAATGGAGCATTTTCTATCTAAAAGCTTGTTTGGTTTTCTTAAGCCTTGTCATGTCATGTTGGTCGTGGTTGTGCTTGCTTTTTGTTTTTGCTTTTCTTTTTCTTTTTGTTTTGCCTTGGTTTTGTTTAGAGTTGTGGGTTAAACTCTTAGGACACCCTCACGAGAGCACACTCGTCCTCTAGGGCGATCTAGGGGTTTAAAGGGCTTGTCATTAGTTGCTAAAAGTGACCGTGATTCCTACGAAAGTGAGTTAGTGTACATTCTTGTCTCCTTTAGTGTTCTAGCTTTGCTTGAATAAATCATTCTCCTTCTCCCGTGTTTCATGTCAATTTGCTCGAGGACGAGCAAAAGGTAAGCTTGGGGGAGTTTGATAAGTGACTTTTATGTCACTTTTAGGGTGTTTATTGAGTCGTATTCCGGCTTACTTTCCAATAATTTCACCCTTTTTATCCTTTATTTCTATTATTTTATTATTCTTGTCTTTTATTCTTTATTTTGAGTATTTTTGTAATTTTCTATAGTTTTTAGTTTATTTTCGTGTTTTATTTTATTTTTCTTTCTTTTAATGTTTGTAGTTTAAGTCGTTAGTTTATATTTTTAATAATTTCTCTTTTTATCTCATTTTCTTATTTATTTTAGTTTCGTATTTTATTTTATTTCTTTTCATTTAATTTTATTATTTCTTTAGTTTTAGCATTTTATTTTATTTTATTTTACTTTATTTATCTTATTTTATTTTACTTTATTTTATTTATTTTATTTTCTATTTCACCCTCGTGTTGTTTTTGGTTGTAGGCGCTCCGGGTTTCAAAGTCAAGTTTGTGTTCGGGGTCCAAGGTTCGAGCAAACTTCACAATGCCCCTAACCGATCTAGCTGCTGCCCACCTCTTAACCTACACCACACCATCCTTTAACCTCCACCACACCATCTCCCCTGCTCCAACACACACAACATCACTTCCCCTGCTCCCTGCTCTCCCAATTCACCACCAGCCCTCACAACACCACCTCACAACCCTAACAACACCAACATCGCAACTCCACCAATCCCAGCCACGCAGCACCTCCAACCAGACCAGCTTCTACCTGCGACCACAGCCGCGCCAGCCGCCCAGCCTAAACACCTCTGCCACCAGTCGATACCCACGCAATCCCACACACACACTCACCAATTAAACCCCGCAACACCAATTAAACCACCAGCCACAAAACCCTGCTCCTCCCAATCGCACCGAAACCACCCAACCTCACCTCCCATTTCACCACCAATTCGCATCTCCAATCGCACCAATCGAACCAAATTCACAGCAAGGAGCAACCCAGACCTCGCGGCCGCGCAGCCCTGTCAGAAAGCGCACACAATTGAGTCCAAAATCAGAGTCGAGGCAGAAGCTTTGCGCGTTCTCTGTGCGACCTCTGTGCGGGCGCGCATTCGTGGGTCAATCACGAGCTTTTCACGTGATTTTTAATGAGAATTGAACGGCTTTGATTGATGCTTGATTGATGACGATGAGGATTGACGGTGGTGATTGAGTGATAATTGATGATGCGTGATGGTGATGATGGAAAGAAAAACAGAGCAGCCAAGATCGAAAGAGAAAGAAAGGGGGAAAGCTGATGGTTTTCGTGGGTTTTGGGGAATTTGATGGGTTTTGTTTTGCTTTCCTTTTTCTTTTCATTTTCTTTTATTTTTAGTTTAGTTTTATTTTTGGTTTTTAAGTTTAGTTATTTTAATTATTTTAGTTTAGTTTTTATTTCTTTTTAGTTTTCTCTTTTACTTTATTTTATTTAGCCTTGTATTATAAATACCCCTTTGGGGTTATTTTCTCTCAACTAACACTTAACATTTTTATTTTTAGATTAGATTAGATAGTTTTTAGAGAGAAAAAAGTAGATTATTGCTCAATTTTCTTCCAAGTAATCAATTTTGGTCAAGTTTAATTTCCAATCAAGCAATTCCTTCAAGTTTTCATCTTTCATTAATCCTCTCTCTAGTAATCTCTAATCCTTTCCTTTAGCTTTATTTATTTGCTTTATTGTTGCTTATTTTTGTTAGTCTTTTTAGTTCATCTAGTTATTATTGTTTTCATTGTTTTTAATCATGTTTTGTTTTGTGTTTCTTGAATATATTTTTGGTTTTGCTATTATGTTTAATCTCCTTTCTCTAGGCTAATCTTTTAGCTAGGGGAAGGGGGTGGAAAATATGTGTTGAATGTTGGATGAATGATGATAGTGGATTGATTACATGCCTTAAATTGATGAAAGATATGATTTTTATTGACTTGAGACTATTGTAGCACTTTATTTGATTGCCTTCTAGTTTAAATGCATGAAAATGATTTGAACTAGATTTAGATCACCTCTATTTTAATGATTGCATGAGAATGAGTTGTTAAAAATGGAGTTCCATGTATTGTGCCCCTTTATTCCTTGGTTAGCTTGTGCCTAATGGGATGCATGAGAATGATCCTAATTAGCATAGACCTCTTTCATTGATTTGCCTAGACTATTGCATGAGAATGAATTGTTTAGGTAGGATCTTGTGTTCTTTGGCATGTTCTTCATGATAACTATGATTATTCCCCTTTTTTCTAATCATGTTTGACACCCCCGTATCCCTAGCGTTGTTCTCTCTTGATTTTATTCGTCTTTATCTTTGCTTATTCGTAGTTTTAGTGCTTTTTATCCAATATATCAACAAAAACATTTCCCCTCTTGACTCTTGCATTAGTGATATTGATGTTGGACGAGTGAGCTTCCTTAGTGGTTCGACCCTTTACTTGCCACTAACTAGTTTAGTGTAAGTTTAGGCATTATAAATTGTTAATTTGATTAGGGTTAGTAGAACCAACGACCTATTAATCCCGATCACATACAAGTGATCGTTCGATAACAACATCAACGATCCCAGCTTCCATAGAACCAAAAGCAAACATCCTCGAACCATTCAACTTCTTCCTAAGCTAAACCTAAGCTAAACACCCAAAGAAAAAGAAAATAAAAGAGAGGAAAGGTCTCACCAAACGCCGCTTTAAATGAAGACAAGATAAATTATGCAATCTCATCGAGCCTCACCGAGGGGGCTCGATTTGCCCCTTAACTTCCTTTATCTCCATTTCCAAGGTTGAAAAGTGAGCCAAAACTAAAGAAACGACTGAGATAAAACAAAAATAAATAAATAAAAGTTAAAAATCAAAGAAGGAAACTACAAGTTTAAACAAAATGAAGAAATAGAAATAAAATAAAACAATCTAAAAAAAAATTGGATTAAGGGAAATTTGGATTATCGGGAGTTTGGATTTTTCTTCGTAGGAGCGCCATCACCTACACAAACACTTGAAAATTCATCAGCAAAAGCGTATCAATATCACCCAGAGACATCATCATCACAATCAAGAAGATAAATCAATATCAAAACATGATAAAGCCAACCGAACCATGTAAGCTCTACCACCTAAAATGAAGTCCCCCCCACGTTAGCATGATGACAAGCCTTCCCCCACACTATCAAAAAACATCCATTTGCTTCTTACACACCCCCCCACACTAAAACAATGCACCGTCCACGGTGCGCCAAATTAAAACATTGGGAGGGGGCAAAGGGGAGAAATAAAGAACAAGGGGGGGCTAGTGGCCACTAGGGCCAGCTTCATCATCTTCTCCATCATTTTTGGTGTCGTAAGAGAAACCGTCCGAAGGGATGCCGTGTGGGTCCCAACCACCGGTGAAACCCGGAGGCCAACCATAGTGACCTCGAAAGAGGTCTTGTTGCCATTGAGGCAACGGGTCAAAAGGGGCGGGAAGCTGAAGAGGAGAAGGGTGGGTAGGGTCGACATATGGATAGTTGGGGTCACCCCTAAAATCGTTCCCCCCCATGGCACGATAATCGTACCTGGTTTTCGTCGGGTAGTCTACCTGGGAAACACCGTGGGAGGAGGGCCCTTGCCAATAGGGCCAAGTAGGTTGCGATCCCTGCCACTGAGGGACCGGGCCTTGTTGGGGTGGCCAATAGGGGTAATTTACCGGGGGGGGGGGGGGGGTGACCTCACCCCTATCCACGACCGCACCATAGAGAGCTTGGGTTTGCATAAACATACCCTGTTGGTTCTCCATCAGGCTTTACATGCCAAGTTGCATGCTCATCATTTGTTGTTCAAGGCTACTCATGCCTTGATGTTGTTGCTGTTGTTGATGATGTTGTTATTGTTGTTGTTGTTGATGCTGTTGTTGTTGTTGTTGTTGTTGTTGTTGTTGTTGTTGTTGTTGTTGTTGTTGCTCGACTACCATATTCCTTGCGCCACCCAAAGCAGTGGGTAACATACCATTGTCTCGCGTAATTTTCCATACATTCCTAGCGTTCCGCTCCAAGGATGTACGGCTGGGGTAAGGCAAGATACAATGGTGCTCTCGGTCAACAATCCAAGCATGAAAATTGTTGGCATCTGAAGTTCCTTGGAGGAACCCTGACCTTCTCATTTGTTGTATGTCAATGAATAGATCTTTGTCGGACCCAATTTGAGTGCATGAGGGGAAGAAGCGTTCATAGTTAAGCTTCTTGGCAATCCTTGTAATCATCCCACCAAGGGCAATTTCTCCCGTCTTGTGACCCAACTTGATTGCCTCGCAGCACATGACGAACCAGTACCCCATGTTAAGCCGCCCTCTCAACTCCTCCCTAGTAGCATCCCACAAAGTAAAGAGCTCTTCATGCGAGAGCTTACTCAAGTCTTGCTTGCTAAACACTGCAAACCCCAGAATGCGGTGAAGGATACGGAGCACAAGGTGGATAATATGGTTGGCCACCAAATACCAAGTGTTGAACTCTTCAAAATCGGTAATCGTTTGCCACCATCGAAATGCATCGTACTCTGGGAATATGCTCAATGAAGGGGCAAGGAGGTCCGCCTCGGGGTTCAAATACAACAATGTATTGAGATCATTAAGAGTCATAGTGTGCTAGCTGTTGAACAGTTAGAAGGAAATTTGGAAGTCGTTGTTCCCATAAGGCTCATTTTCAAATGAGGCCAAGAATTCGAAGGTGGGCTCTTTATATGATCGAAATTGATGCTTGATGAACTCACTCATCCCTAAGTTTTCAAGGAGCGACCTTATGTCATCGTCAATCCCCAAAGCTCTCATGGAGCGTTGATCATAGTGTCTCGAGGGGTTTAGCTTTCGTCCTTGAAGGTCATTCAAGAAAGTAGCATGGACCTTGTTAAAGAATCTCAATCGAGGGGGAACATTTGGTCCTTGAGCTTGAGTTTGTTGAGTTTGAGTACTCGGTTCCTCAACCCTTAACCTGGGCTCCTTTCTACTCTTCCTTTTGCTCATTGTGGTCTCAAGCAATACAAACAACCAAACCAAAAGAGAACTCCCTTCGAACTTAACCAATAATTGAAACACAACAACAACAACCCAAGCCTTAACAATCTGCAAAAAGGTTACTACCAACAACTAACCACACAAATATAAATCCAAAAACAACTAGAATCAACAACAAAGGACTCAATCACAATACATTATGATAATAAGCAATTTTCATGAAAATAGTTGCATTATCATCAATACGAACACAAAATTGCTCAACTTGATTCCATGAAAATAGCTTCCAAATCAATAATTGTTAACAACAATGTCCCAAAATCACTAAATATCACACTAATAACCAACAAATCCTTAACAAATAAAATCAAAATAATATGAAACTCACTCAAGCTAATCCATACTTAATAACTAAAAATTTTGCATAAACAAGTGAAACTAAGTAATAAAATAGAAAAATTTTGAGTTATACCACTTAGTAGAAGCTTGAACACCACTAAGAACCCCCAAGAATACCACCTTCAACTAAGCTTGCACACCATGAAAATGGAGGATTTTTGGGTATTTTGGAGAGAGAAAGTGGGTAAATTTGTGAGTAGAGTGAAAAATTTTGATGGGTTTGAAGGAAAATCAATGGAATTTGTGAGAAATGGGTGAAATTGGAAGGTTAGGGTTTGAGTTTGTGAGGAGACAGAAGAGGGCATGAAATAAGGGTTGTGAAAATATGAGGGCGAAATGGGGAAGAAGGGGTTAAAACCCGATTTTCCCAGCTCTGCGCGCCCGCACAAGAGTCGCGCACTAGGTCGCGCAGACTCACTGCCTCAATTCTCCAATTTTGATTAAAAGTGTGCGGGTTCTGACAGTGCTTGCGTGCTCGCACACCGTTCCCTGCGCGCCCGCACAGAGGTCGCGCAAACCTTCTGTCTCAAATCTCCAATTTGAAATAAAGTGTGCGGGTTCTGACAGGGCTGCGCGCCCGCACAGGAGTCGCGCATTGGGTCGTGCAGAGAAAAATTCAATTTCTTTCTCCTCTCATCTTCGATATAGAAAATCCTTTACTCCTTCATCATCAAAACACCTATCATCCAAAAGGGGAAAAATGAAATTCAAATTCAAAGAAGAAAGTGAAATCGGAATATTTTAAAAATATATAGAAAGGAGTTAGAAACTCGGGTTGCCTCCCGAGAAACGCTTCTTTATGAGGTCACTAGCTTGACCATGAGGAAAATTCTTCAAGTGGGAGGCTTGGGATCCAAAGGATCAAGCATTATACATTCAATGATACCAACTTCTTCCTTGCAAAAGTAATGCTTTAAACGATGACCATTAACCATAAACTTGTTACCATCCGCATCTAACTCAAAGGAGCCATAAGGAGTAGTCTTTGATATCACAAAAGGCCCCGACCACTTTGATTTGAGTTTACCCGGAAATAAACGAAGCCTTGAGTTGAAAAGAAAAACCTTGTCTCCAACCTGAAAGTTCTTATTTCGAATGTGTTGGTCATGCCACTTTTTGGTCTTCTCCTTATATAACCTTGAGCTCTCATAAGCATCATCTCTAAGCTCTTTAAGTTCATTGATCTTAAGCAATCTCTTCTCACCGGCCAACGATAAATCTATATTTAGCTCTTTGATGGCCCACCAAGCCTTGTATTCTAATTCAAGCTGCAAGTGACAAGCCTTTCCATAGACCAACCTATAGGGGGTCATGCCGATTGGAGTCTTGTATGCCGTCCTAAGAGCCCATAGTGTGTCATCAAGTTTGAGAGACCAATCTTTCCTTGATTTGTTCACCATCCTTTTAAGAATATTTTTGATTTCATGATTCGAGACCTCCACTTGTCCTTGAGTTTGAGGGTGGTAAGGTAATCCAACCTTGTGATGAACGCCATACCTCTTGAGAAGAGCTTCAAATTTCTTTTTGGCGAAATGGGAGCCTCCATCACTAATTAGCACCCTCGGAACTCCAAACCTATAAAAAATGATCTTCTTTAGAAGCTTAAGCACAACCTTGTGATCATTGGTAGGTGAGGGTATGGCTTCAATCCATTTCATCACATAATCAACCGCTACCAAGATATATAAATTTCCACTAGAAGAAACGAAAGGCCCCATAAAATCCATCCCCCAAACATCGAAGGGTTCAACTTCTAAAACACTTTGTTGGGGCATTTCGTCCCTCTTGGTAATGCCTCCGCTCCTTTGACATCTATCACATTGCGCAACGTATTGGTAGGCAGGCGTCTCTATGCATTGTCGGCCACCACAATAAAGATTGAGAGATTTTTTCCACTGTTTTGTCAACACCACCATGTCCTCCACATGGTAGTGAGTGGCAATGCTCAAGAACTCCTTGAATTTCATGATCTGGAATACACTTCCGATAAAGGCCATCTCCACATTGCTTGAATAGGTATGGGTCATTCCAAAAGTACCTTCTCACTTCCTTGAAAAAATTCTTCTTTTGTTGAGAAGAATACTCCGGGGGAACGACCACACGCAAGATAGTTGGCTATATCCGCGTACCAAGGGGTAGAAGTTGACACCAAAGCCATGAGAGCCTCGAATCCTATCTCATCATTAATCGGTACATCCTCCTTGTTCTCAAAAGGTAGCCTAGACAAATGATTCGCTACATAGTTCTCAGCTCCCTTTTTGTCCCTCATTTCCATGTGAAAGTCTTGGAGAGAGAGAACCCAACGAATAAAGCAAGGCTTTGCTTCTTTCTTGGTCATGAGATATCGCACCGCGATGTGATCCGTGTACACAATAACTTTTGAGCATATTAGATAGGACCGAAACTTATCGAATGCAAACACTACCTCTAGCATCTCTTTCTCCGTTGTTGTGTAATTCATTTGAGCCTCATCTAGAGTCCTACTTGCATAGTAGATGACACATGATTTCCCTTCTTTCTTTTGACCAAGAACGACACCTACTGCAAAGGCACTAGCATCGCACATTAGCTCAAAAGGAAAGCTCCAATCCGGAGCTTGCACAACAAGAGAAGAAACGAGGGCTTCCTCGAGCTTACGAAATGCCTCAAGGCAAGCCCCATTGAAGATAAAAACAACCTCCTTTTTGAGTAATTCGGTCAAAGGTTTGGCAATTGATGAAAAATCTTTGATAAACCTCCGGTAAAAACCGACATGCCAAGAAAAGCTCGTACCCCCGTGATGGAAGTAGGAGGGGCGATCAGTCTATTTTATATATATTTTATTCCCCGTCCCACGGTCATATTTGTGCTTATTTGAGCTCTAAAGAGCTATTTTTATAACTAATATACGTTTTCTAGTGTTTTTGTAGAGTTGGTATTATTTAGTAGGAATTTGCAGATTTATTACAATTCCCGAGCTTATTGAGCCACTAAAAAGATATTGGAGTTTGATCGTATTTTATGACCGTATATTTAAGGCCCAAGATCGAGTTAAAGGAATTTAATTCGGTGATTAAGGGCTCAATTAATAGAGAAGTCCAATTATAAGCTACTTATACGGACCAAGTAATGAGGCCACAAAACATAAGACAAACAACAAAGGTCCAAGAGTAAACAAGAAGGCTCAAGAAAGAAGCCCCAATGATATCACAACAGGTCTGCTAGGCGTGATTTCAGACGGGCCCGGTCGATCGGGATTCGGCCCGATCGGGCGTAGATGTATTGCCGCTGCTTGCAATTGTTCAATTGTTGGTGTAATTATTTTGGGCCAAGCATTTAAGTAGGCTTGCTAGCTGCTATAGTTTTGGGCCCATACTTTTGTTATTGCGGACGAGAGGCGGTTTCTGAGTATTAGTTTCTTTGTAGTTTGAGTTTTATTAGGAATAGGAAACTAAAAGTTTCTAGTTGACTTTTCCTTATAAAAGGAGTAGTAGTACGTGGGGGGTTAGGTTCTCCAAGCTTTAGTTTTAGGTAGTTTTCTTATTAATTAGTTTTAGTTTTTAATTTAGTTTTCTTTTCTCTTTCTCTCTCTAACTTTTCTCTCTCTCTCCTCTTAATTAAACTCTTAGTTTTTTTTTCTCTTTTGTTTCTCTCTCTAACTTTTCTCTCTCTCTCCTCTTAATTAAACTCTTAGTATTTTTTTCTCTTTTGTTTCTCTCTCTACAACTCTTGGTTAATTCCATCCTTTATTTAATCTCTTTCCTTGATCATGTCTTGTTTAATTGCTTTGTTTAGTTTAGATTTAATTATGTGTGAGTAGTTTTCTTTCTAGGGTTTGTGGGGATCCATAAATAATATGAAGGGGTAATTTATTGTTGTTGATTGTCAATGCTTAATTAATTTCCTATTGATTGATTTAATGCTCTGTGACTAGATTAGGCATGATCTTTTATGCATGAGTTTGACAATATTGATTTGAGATTCGACAGATGAGAATTGATGTTTATGTCTAATTTTAATAGGCAGGTTAATTTATAAATGGTTAAGTCGAGATTCGAGAGATGAGATTTAATACCGGTAAATTAATTGTGTGATTGTAATACGTAGCGAAAGCCCTTTATGATCTGATTAATGTATGCATTGATGATTGATTATTATGTTTTACCTTGGAATATTATTTATTGGTGAACCTATGCCCTAGGCCTTTTATTCATTGTTTCTCCTCCTACTTTTATTCTTTCCCACTTTTACTCTTTGTAGTTTAGTTTCCCTTCGATAATAATAATTTGTTACTCTATAATCTAGATTATATTAATTAGTTAGGAATAAAAAGACTCGTTTCCCTGTGGATTCGACCCTACTTCCTTATCTATTTTAGTTAGTGATTTTAGGATTTACTTTTGATTAGGGGATACGACTTTACCCTGTCAAAATTTTGCGCCGTTGCCGGGGAGACGGTTTTATTTTTATTTCTAATTATTATTAGAGTCTAGATTATTTTTAATTTATTTTTTTTCATTATTGTTTTTTTTTTTAATTTTTAATTTTTTTTATGAGTTGAAATATCCATGCTTATGTCACTACAAGAGTTATATAAATTTTATGCAGCACCTAACTATTGTAGTTGTCAACGTCTTTGTCATGAAAATCCTGAATGCCCTTATAGTGAGTTTTTTGTGCGTACTCCGGATGATTTTAGAGTATTTCCATATACATATGATCATATTCGGAAACAATTAGTTGCTAATGAAAGTTATTGGAAGGCTCTTGATGAAAAATTCTATGGACACTATAATAATATGAATGTTATTGAGGATGAAGAACCATCGGTTATAGAATTTGTGGTTGAAAAATCATTGGTTGACAAATCGGTGATTGAAAAATCATTAGTTGTAGAAACGGTGGTTGAAAATTCCTTTGTTGATAATGAGGTTATTCGTAAGTGTGGAATTTTCAAGTCATTATTGGATGATAAAGACAATGACTACCTCCATGTTCATTCTATTAATTCTAAATTTTTAACGGAGGAAGTAGAAGGTTGTGGTGTATTTTCATCTCTCTCTTTTGATTTTCCTTCTACCTTAAGTTCTCTTTATGTGCTCCTAACGTTTTCTTTGCAGGGATAAATGTGCTTGCTATTAAGCCCTATATAGTGCTTAATGAAATGTTTGAAGGAGCGTTTGATAAGTTACTCAAGGCATTGAATTCTTCCGATTGAGAGAAGGAGTATGGTCGAGCGGGACCTTGATAAACTAGCGCTTTGCGGGAGGCAGCCCGTATTTTGTTGCTTTTTATTTAGTTTTTTTTTTTAATTTGTTTGTGTGTTTTCTTTTTGTTTTGTTTTAGAGAGGTAGAGGAGAGTATATCTTATATTTGTGGGAGTGTGATTTTGTGCAGAGATACTAGAAAAGATCGAAGGGCTAAAGGAATCCCAGGGCAATTAGCAGCAGCAAGCTGCCCCCGTCAAATCAGTAGCACGGGCTCGATCGGGCAGAGCTCGCCCAATCAGGCGCGCGTAGGGGTCAGCAAACTTCGTCAACTTTGACAAGCCATAACTTTTGCGTTTCTTATCCGATTTTTGCGTGTGACCTTTCATTAGAAAGCTCTTCAAGTCTAGTTTCCAATGCCATTAGAATATTTGTATTATCATTTATGTATCAAAAGTTATAATTAGAATAGTGAACCTGACTCAAATGTGGACTTTTTCCCACTAACACTTTGTTTCTTTCTTGCCCAATTTTGTTCCAAAGAGATGCATTGCAATCCTCGAGGCTTTGGTGACATTGATGTGGTGATGATGAAGAGTAGTCACCTTGATTACTAGCTTCCCTTTAAGACAATGAGGACATTGTCTGATTTAGCTTGGGGGGAGGTTCTCGTGTGCGTTTGGTATATCTTTCACCCTCTCTCTTTTTATTTTATTTATTTATTTATTTATTTTCCTTTTGGTGTGCTTAGTATAGTTTTTTTTGATCCCTTAGTTTAGATTTTTATTGCTCCCTTAGTTTAGATTTTAAAAATACATTCCAATGATTAATAAATCATGTTTCCCTGTGCCCCTTGATTAAAATTTTTCGAAATTATTTTGATTCTTGGTTATTGATGATAAATATTGTAGATTAGTTGATCATGATTTGATATTTGATTGCCTTGAAACCTTAACATGCGTCAATTTTGCCCAACTACTTGTGAATATATTGCTTGACTAGTTGATTTGGTTAGGAAATGTGTGATAGTTCCATAATTCCTGGTATGTCAATGAATTTGAGTATTGATTTGCAACTATGAGTAGTGTTTCATGACTTATTATTATGCACATGAGGAGGACGAAGGCGTTCATTCTTTTAGATAGCCTTCAAAGTATTTAGATACATTTGTTCCCTTCTTGTTACCCATGTTGTTTCTTGTGCCCTTTTATTGTTTATTTAGCCACATTACGAGCCTATATGAGCCCATTGGTTACTAGTCCCAAGCTTGGCTTGGGGGAGCTATTAGTTGGTGAGGTGAGGGAGTTGTGGTGTGCACATTATTTGCACAATGTGGGAATAAAAGAAGAGTGATTGTTCTTTGATTTTTGATTGGAAAATATTGATGTTGTGTTTCAAAGTTTAAATTTTCAATATGAGTTAAAAAGAAAAAAAGAGCAAAAGAAAAAAAATAAATGCTCAAGTGTTCTATTTTAAGGTTGTTCAAAAAATAAAAAAAAAAAGAAACAAAAATTCAAGTTTTAAAAACAGAAAAAAAGAATGAGTTCAAAGTTTGTATTTCACTCGAGTTCTACATTATCATATTTTTATGAGTGAATTTTGTAAGTGTTGGGATTGTTTATGATGATTGGAGTGGTATTTTGTGGTTTTTGTTGGAGTTAGTTATGTTGCTGGAGATGTATGATCATCATTTATTTTTGATCATGGGTTGATTAGGATTTAGCTCCCTTAATGCATAGCTTTTGTCTCACATACTCCCAAATTTTCCCTAGCCTTACATTACAAGCTTTAAAGACCTTCCGACCTTGTGCATAGAATTTGTGTAAATGTGAAAGTGTTGTTAATCAATGCAAGTTATGACTTAACATATTTCGAGTCGACTAGTAGGTTGAGCGTTCATTGTTCTTATTTGTCAGATTTACCTTGAATTATATTTATTGATTTAAATTATTTTGGGGGTGAAGTATTGATTTATTTATTCATTACTTTGCTTAGGGACAAGAAAAGGTTTGGCTTGGGGGAGTTTGATCAGTCTATTTTATATATATTTTATTCCCCGTCCCACGGTCATATTTGTGCTTATTTGAGCTCTACATAGCTATTTTTATTACTAATATACATTTTCTAGTGTTTTTGTAGAGTTGGTATTATTTAGTAGGAATTTGCAAATTTATGACAATTTCCGAGCTTATTAAGCCACTACAAAGATATTGGAGTTTTATCGTATTTTATGACCGTATATTCACTAGTAGAAAAAGGCTTATTTGCGTCGCTCATTTATAGTGTATTTGCGTCGCTTCTATGAGCGACGCAACTGCTCGCGACGCAAATAAGAGTCATTTGCGTCGCTCCTTTATAAACGAGCGACGCAAATGACTTTTTTGATAAACTTATTTTTTGTCATTTGCGTCGCTCCTTTATAAATAAGCGACGCAAATGACTCTTCTTATAACCTTATTTTTTGTTATTTGCGTCACTCTTTAATAAAGGAGCGACGCAAATAACTCTTCTGATAAACTTATTTTTTGTTATTTGCGTCACTCTTTTATAAAGGAGCGACGCAAATAACTCTTCAAATAAACTTATTTTTTGTTATTTGCGTCACTCTTTTATAAAAGAGCGACACAAATGACTTTTCTGATAAATATTTTTAGTTATTTGCGTCGCTCATTTATTAACAAGCGACGCAAATGACTCTTAAGATAAACTTTTTTGTTATTTGCGTCTCTCCTTTATAAACAAGCGACGCAAATAACTCTTCCAATAAACTTATGTTTTGTTATTTGCGTCACTTGTTTATATAGGAGTGACGCAAATGACTGAGTAGACAATACAAAATTGCTGTATTTGCGTCACTTGTTTGTTTAATGAGTGACGCAAATGAGGTGAATTTTTTTTTTTTTTAATTATAATATAATAATTGCCTTGTATATTTTTGTAGTACCTGTTTTCCTAGGTATAAAGTAATATGCTAACGCTAATATAATTGAAATTAAAATGCAATATTATTGAATAATGCAAATGTAAATTTCGGCAAAGTCTCCTTTGTAATTTGGCCTACCCATAAAATTGGGAATGACGGCATTATATTAACAACCTGTCCAATAATTTACATCTCAATATCATAGACATTATACTTATCATCCCAACACCAATTAACCAAATTACTTCATTTCAAGCCTATAATCCAAAACAAGAGTCAAACATGCGCTAAGTGGTAAATTTAAAGTTCAACATTACATATAAAATACTCTGCCCAAATATCTGGGATCTTATTTATCTCCTCCTCGGTGTACGGTGTAGTTCTTGAAAAATCCTATCAACACAACAAATATACAAGAGGAAAGTTTTAATTCAAGATTGTAGCTAACATCAAATTGTATTTATCAAACAAAAATGAAATATTTGACAACTCATACCTGAATAAGATCTTCACTGCTATGGTGATGTTCAAGTATTTCGTACATATAACGCATGACGTAGTAGCCACACTCACGTCCACCCAATTGTTGAGGACACTACATGTAATATATTTGTAAGTTGAATTAAATTGCTATACTTCAATTATTAAGAAACTAAAAGTTAGGGTAAGAAATTAAGGTAACCTGTCCCAAATGCCATGTCAATTTACTTCCCCTAGATTGTCCACTTAATGCCTTAAAACTTAGAAAAGCACTACACATTTGAAACCGGGGACTATTCAAGACTTACTCCTAATGAGTAAGCCCTGAACGGGTATCTAAGCCAATGATGCAAGTATTATTGCAATTCCAATCAATTATATCACAATTAAAAATCTCATACAATTCACAATCATTATACCAATTAACTAGAACAAATTGGTTAATATTGCAAAGAATGGTTCAGATATATATACCACAAGTGAAGACAATCTCGTATGCGTACTACCGCCTTAATCGTTTGTCCACAACCAGAACCTCGAGCAACTTGTGGAATTCACTTCCGCATAATTAAGAATCTGCCATAAAAAATTACATATATTAAACCAACATAGTTGATTCAACTTAATCTGCCATGTGACATAAAAGTTGTTATTCGGCATTGCTTATTAGCCAATCATGGTGTAAAACTTGAAGACCTGAAACGAGTGTTAAATGTTAGGTCCAACTTAATCTGCCATGTGAAATAAATGCTAGTTGTTATTTTGAATTTTTTTTTTTAATTAAGGGTTGAACAAGGTGGTTGTTTAATGGATGGGATATTGATTTATAGTTTTTTTTAACTTGATGACTGATTGAAGGTCACCTTAGCTAGGTCCAACGGATGGGAAGTACCTTTTTGTCGCCTAAAGTATGTGAAATTTTCAGTCCAATGAATTAACAACCTTATAACAGCTGCAAAGCTAATGTTTTATTGCCATCAAAGTTAAAAACAACCCCTTTATACTTGAAAGTATCTCTTGACATTACCCAGTGGGCTGTGGCATTCTCATAACACAACAGATATAAGAAGACAACATACCAATGATCCAATAGCAACCAGGGCACGAAATTTTGAATCTAGATCAATACTCTCTGCTTCAGCAATCTGCAACCAGAGAATAAATCAAACTTTTTACCCAGCAAATAAAACTATAAAAGTAGCACTTCTGCATTATTATACTTAAACAATTTGTAAGCTGAATCCATGAGCATCGCAAATACTCCTCGATTTTAAATTATCTTTTAAGTTTTCCAAATAGATTTAGTAATTGTTGGCCACTGTATTCAATCAAAATTTATTAATATATTCCTACATTCTCAAACATAAATGCAAAATGATCCCATTGAACAGTTGAATCTGAGCAAGCATTATAAGATTGCTATAGTTTTAATTGCATCAACACATAAGACAGAAACTTAATACAAAGGGCAGTTGAAAGGAACCAGAGGATTTTAGTATTTTACCTCAAGTGCAGCTGATAATACTTGTAATTGCCCTTCTTCATCTCTCTTTTCAATCAAGAGCACAGCAAATCTAATACAATTACAATGGTCAGGCAACAAGATTTCATAGTATCACCACAGAAAATTGAACTTGAAGTGAACTCGCAATATATATTATAAAATTCAAATTTTATAAAACCATTGGACATGCATCAGCGAGTCCCAAAAAACACATATATAAACAAACATATTCGCCAAATGATCTGGATATCATAGTCCAACTTAAAATAATCTGAAATTCAATATGGATCATAAGTTTTCTGTATATTGTAAACAAAATATTTGACTGGTGTACTTAGTTTGACAAACATCATGTGTTGCCACGTAACGCGGCACAAGCAGCCAAATCAATCAATAGAAATACCACTCCGTAATCGTCTATTGTCTCCCTATGCAGTATTCGAGATCGGTGCCATAGATAAACCCAAACATACTTCACATGAGATTTTCCATACTTCTCCGATGCGAACAAAAAGAAAACAATTATCCAATACTCACCGACTCCAATCACCAAATTAATAGTCATGTTGATAGCGTAATTGGACTATATGCTCATAAGTCATGACAACCAAATCTGATCATCCGGACAAAGGGAGTAAATGTAAAAACTGCTAGAACTAAAAAGTAGTCAATTCAGATAGACAAAAACTTCAATTTTACTTCTAAATGACTTCACCTAGATTTTTTATTTATTTATTTTATTTTATTTTATTAAATATCACTTACTTTTAAATATTATTCACATTGAAAAAACAAGTAAAATATTTTTTTTTTTGGTGTCATTTGGAGTGTAACATTATCATAAATATGGGAAATATAATTAACACTGATCACAAATTTCAGAACCCATACACATTTCTATAAGAATGCAATTATGCACCACGAATGGACTGTCTGACTGTCACTCATGTATCGCGTTTTTCTATCTTCTCTGTTCATATATCTTCTGCACCACTGCAACACTTCATATGCAACTTTGCTCTTTAACAAAATCTCAATAGCAGTCCTATGCTTTATATAAGAATTTCCATGAATGTATGTTATCCTCAGAGAATGTGTTATAATGTAATTACAGATTTTCCCAACCAGGTATATTGGTTGTGGCTTCATTCACCATATTTATTAATCTTACCCAAACAAGTAAAATATTACAATCCAGAAAATACTTCATAGACCGAGTAATCAATATTTAAAAAAAACACATATAAAAAACATCATTGAAGTTTTAAAGCTAATAAATTAATTTAACTCAATTTAAGAAATTCAGGTAAAATTCCAGAAATAGTTGAGTTTATACCTGTAAATCCAGAACTTTCCAGTTGAATTACTGTAGTAACCGTCAGAATTTCGCTCAAAATTTCTAGGACGCCAAAGAAAAACACGAATCAGGATTCCAGAAAGCACAAATCAGATGAATCTTAAAAAAGGAATTTTTTGGGGTTTCTGGGTTCGAATTCGTATGCTTTTGAGTTGATTTTTGCTCGAAATGGGGGATTTTTGGTCGGAAACAATCAATTTTTCTGGGTTTAAGGGTTCGAATTTCTTAGGGTTTTTGGTCTAAATTTTTGCTCGAAATTGCTCGGATTTGCTTCAACTTGACTGCAATTTTAATTTAGATGTTAAATTTGCTGGGAATCGCAGTTTTTTGGCCTAATTTGTTGGATTTCAGAGACGAATTTGTGGGTGTTTTGCTGTAGCAATTCACTGGAATTGAAGAACTCTTGTTTTTTTTTCTTTTTGTTTAGTGAATGTAGGCGTATGTGATGAAAAACTAAGGTAAAAAAACGCAGAAAACCTAAAGCCAAAAGAGTTATTTGCGTCACTTTATTATAAAAAAGCGACGCAAATAACCTTGTTTATGATATTGTAAACAGCTCATATGCGTCGCTCATGTAGTAAAAGTGTGACGCAAATTACTTAATCACTTATTTGCGTCGCTTGTTAACAAATGAGTGACGCAAATAAGTTTATTAATTGCGTCGCTTTAATAAATAAGAGCGACGCAAATGAGAGAAAGCTGAAATGCACTTGAGTTTTGCGTCGCTTCTTGAATAACATGCGACGCAAATAACTTAAGAGGATGGTAAAAATAAACATTTGCTTCGCTCCTTAGAATGAGTGACGCAAATATGGCGACGCAAATGTACATTTTTCTACTAGTGATTTAAGACCCAAGATCGAGTTAAAGGAATTTAATTCGGTGATTAAGGGCTCAATTAATAAAGAAGTCCAATTATAAGCTACTATTACGGACCAAGTAATGAGGCCACAAAACATAAGAAAACAACAAAGGTCCAAGAGTAAACAAGAAGGCCCAAGAAAGAAGCCCCAATGATATCACAACAGGTCTGCTGGGCGTGATTTCAGACGGGCCCGGTCGATCGGGATTCGGCCCGGTCGATCGGGATTCGGCCCGATCGGGCGTAGATGTATTGCCGCTGCTTGCAATTGTTTAATTGTTGGTGTAATTTTTTTGGGCCAAGCATTTAAGTAGGCTTGCTAGCTGCTATAGTTTTGGGCCCATACTTTTGTTACTGCGGACGAGAGGCGGTTTTTGAGTATTAGTTTCTTTGTAGTTTGAGTTTTATTAGGAATAGGAAACTAAAAGTTTCTAGTTGACTTTTCCTTATAAAAGGAGTAGTAGTACGTGGGGGGTTAGGTTCTCCAAGCTTTAGTTTAGGTAGTTTTCTTATTAATTAGTTTTAGTTTTTAATTTAGTTTTCTTTTCTCTTTCTCTCTCTAACTTTTCTCTCTCTCTCTCCTGTTAATTAAACTCTTAGTATTTCTTTCTCTTTTGTTTCTCTCTCTACAACTCTTGGTTTAATTCCATCCTTTATTTAATCTCTTTCCTTGATCATGTCTTGTTTAATTGCTTTGTTTAGTTTAGATTTAATTATGTGTGAGTAGTTTTCTTTCTAGGGTTTGTGGGGATTCATGAATAATATGAAGGGGTAATTTATTGTTGCTGATTGTCAATGCTTGATTAATTTCCTATTGATTAATTTAATGCTTTGTGACTAGATTAAGCCTGATCTTTTATGCATGAGTTTGACAATATTGATTCGAGATTCGACAGATGAGAATTGATGTTTATGTCTAATTTTAATAGGCAGGTTAATTTATAAATGGTTAAGTCGAGATTCGAGAGATGAGATTTAATACCGGTAAATTAATTGTGTGATTGTAATACGTAGCGAAAGCCCTTTATGATCTGATTAATGTATGCATTCATGATTGATTATTATGTTTTACCCTGGAATATTATTTATTGATGAACCTATGCCCTAGGCCTTTTATTCATTGTTTCTCCTCCTACTTTTATTCTTTCCCACTTTTACTCTTTGTAGTTTAGTTTCCCTTCGATAATAATAATTTGTTACTCTATAATCTAGATTATATTAATTAGTTAGGAATAAAAAAGACTCGTTTCCCTGTGGATTCGACCCTACTTCCCTATCTATTTTAGTTAGTGGTTTTAGGAATTACTTTTGATTAGGGGATACGACTTTACCTTGTCAAGGGGGCAACTTTTCAATCACCGAAACTTGGCCGGATCAACCTCAAAGCCATTTTTTGAAACCTTATGGCCGAGGACAATGCCCTCCTCGACCATAAAACGGCACTTTTCCCAATTTAAAACCAAACTCGTCTCTTGACACCTTTTCAAAACTTTTTCAATGTTAAAAAGACAAGTGTCAAAAGACGAGCCACCAACACTAAAATCATCCATGAAATCTTCAATTTCTTTTTCAAGCATCTCAGAGAAAATGGAAGTCATGTATCTTTGAAAAGTAGAGGGAGCATTGCATAATCTGAATGGCATTCTTCGGTATGCAAATGTCCCATATGGACATGTGAAAGTAGTTTTCTCTTGATCACTTGGATGGATAGGGATTTGGAAAAATCCGAAGTACCCATCCAAGAAACAAAAGAAAGCATGCTTAGAAAGCCTTTAAAGCAAATTGGTCCATGAAAGGGAGAGGAAGTTTATCTTTCTTGGTGTTTTTGTTCAATCTCCTATAATCAATGCACATTCTCCACCCGGTCACCGTCCGGGTGGAGATTTCCTCTCCCTTTTCATCCTTGATTATGGTCATTCCACCCTCCTTTGGAACTACATGAACAGGGCTAACCCATTTGCTATCGGAGATAGCATAGATGATGCCCGCCTCACGTAGTTTCAAAATTTCTTTCTTCACAACCTCTTGAAGGTTGGGGTTCAACCTTCTTTGAGGTATAATGGAGGTGGAATCATCATGTTCAAGATGAATACGATGCATGCATAAAGAAGGGATAATACCTTTGATATCATCAATGTTATACACTATCACATCCTTATATTTTCTCAAAACATCAAGAAGTTTTTCCAAATTAAGACCATCTAGGGTAGCATTGACAATAATAGGGTAATTTTTCTCCTTATCAAGAAAAGCATATTTCAAAGAAGGGGGAAGGGGCTTGAGTTCTACCTTGGAAGGAGGCTTAGAACTCTCCTCCAATTTCTCCTCCTTGGACTCAAGCTCGATCTCAACTTGTTGTTCAATCTCCTCCTTTGAGGATTCCTCTATTTCCATGACAAACTCTTTAGCCTCTTGAGAGTGGAACTCTTCTTTGCATGTAAGAGCTTCTACCATTGGATCTTGAGGCCTCATCACGACCCTCCCAAGCGATCTAGCTCCTCATTCACAACATCAACTCTATAGCATTTTTCAACCATGGGGGTCTTGAGCAACTTAGAAAACTCAAAGACAATATTCTCATCGGCCACCTCACATGTGATGGTGTTGTTCTTGCAATTGATGACCACCCCCAAATTTTTAAGAGCTTCACGTCCCAAAATCAAAGGAGTGTTAACATCTTCCTCCATATCCATCACTACAAAGTCACAAGGCAGGTAGATGTGTCCCACTTGAATTGGAACATCCTCAAGCTCTCCACAAGGTAATTTCATTGACCGATCGGCCAATTGAATTATCTTCCTTGTAGGGATCATCTCTATATTGAGTTTTTGAGCAATGGATAGAGGGATTAAACTAACACTTACTCGAAGATCGGCTAAGGCGCCCCTAGCTTCCATGTTCCCAATTTTCACCGGCAAAGTGAAACTTCCCAGGTCTTTTCCTTCTTGGGCATCTTATGTTGGACAAGAGCACTCACTTGATGTGGAAGGGTGATAAGCTCATCATTGAGCTTCCTCTTGTTGGTGAGAATATCTTTGAGGAACTTGGAGTAAGATGGCATTTGTGTCACAACTTCATGAAAAGGGAGGTTGATATGCAAATTCTTCATCACACTAAGAAATTTTGCAAACTTGTCATTCAACTTCCTCTCCGCAAGCCGACCGGGAAAAGGAACCGTTCCATCAAGATTCCTAGCCTCACTAGGAATTGAAGTTGTCTTCTCATTGTCAAGCTTCTTCTTCTCCGAACCTCCTTCTATCTTATCACCCTTTTCTTTCTCACCTCCCTTGTTTTCATTCACACTCTCCTATTCTCCCTTCTTTTCCTAACTATCCCATTCATTTGGACCTTCATAGGAAGTTCCCGACCTCAATGTGATCGCCTTACATGTATCGGGTTTTGGGTTGTGAGATGGGTTAGGTTGTGGTTGTCCGGGTAGAGTAGATGGTGAATTGAAAGGAGTTCTCTCGGCCAATTGAGCTAGTTGTGAATCAACCATCTTGTTGTGAGCTCTTATCTCTTGCATTTGTTGCCCAAAATATTGCATTTGCGCATGCATGGCTTGGAGGAGTTTAGTTTGAGTTAGCTCCGCTTGAGGTGCTTGTTCTTGATGATTTCTTTGAGGTGCTTGGGTTTGATTGTTGTATTGGTTGTTCCTTGGATAGCTTCCTCTTGGGTTTTAGGGTTGAGATGGAGGTGGATTTTTATATTGAGGGTTGGAGTTGTAGGAAGATTGAGCTTGTTGGTTCCATTGTTGAGGTTGAGGTACAAACCCGGGTGGTGGTTGTCTCCAAGCTACTCCACTGCCGCTTCCTCTAAATCCCTCTTGCCTTGTGTTGTATGCCGCTACATGCTCGAGGCTTAAACCTCCACAATAAGATGTATCATGGTTCGTTCCTCCACAATTTTGACAAGAGAAAGAGTTAACTTGAGAGGAGCTTGCTCCACCAGTTGAACTTGCATTCACACTCGTGTTCAACTTGGAAAGGCCTTTTGTTAGTTGATCAATTTGATGTTGTAATTGATCAACTTTCTCCAATTCGTAAATACCACCTCTTTTTGGAGCATTTCTTCTTCGCCCCCCCCCCCCCAAGAGTAATTCTTTGCTACCTCTTCTATTGTGGCTTCAACTTGATTTTGAGGGATTTTGATTAATTGACCACCCGCCCCTGCATCCAAATTGGCTCTTGACATGGGCTCCAATCCGTCGTAGAAAAATCACATGAGCAACCCTTGATTGTACTCATGGTGGGGACATGCTTGTACCAACTCTTTGAATCTCTCCCATGCTTCACCAAGACTTTCATTGGCATCTTGCTCAAATGATGCAATTTTCCTTCTCATTTCGGCGGTCTTCTCCTCGGAGATAAATCGCTTCAAGAACGCCTTTACCACCTCGCTCCATGTTGTGAGGGTGTTAGGCTTTATTTGCTTTAGCCATTTCTTTGCTCGTCCGGTGAGAGATTGCCGGAAAAGGTGCATACGAATGTAGTCTTGACTCACTTCATTGGTTTGCATCATTGCGCACACTTCAAGGAATCGGTTCAAATGTTCAATAGGGTCCTCACTTGCACTTCCAAAAAATTGCTCCGATTGGACCAATCTAGTATATTGTGGATGGATTGAGAAGTTAGTTTCCGTAACGGGTAGCAAAATCCCTCCCGTGAGCTCATAATCCTCCAGATTTCCGAACTCACGAAACAAAACATCATTCTCTTGTCCCGCCATTGAACTTCTTGGTGAACTTGAAGAGTAAGTATCACTCTCACTATCTACTATATCACCAAAACCTCTTCCCTCGTCTTGATAAATCCTACGGACTTGTCTCAAGGTTCGGTTGATTTCGTGGTCAATTTGATGTGAGGGTGCTCCTTGAGACCTCCTAAGCATTCAACAAAGCTAAGCAAACAATTAGCAATGACAACAATGATAAAAAAAAAAAAAAAAAAAAAAAAAAAAAAGAAAAGAAAGTAAAATGACTCTAACAAAAGCAATAATAGAGGCCAAACAAGCCGCTTCCCCGGCAACGGCGCCAAAATTTGATCAAGGGTTAAATAGGTCGTTAAGCTACTACCCTAATCAAATTAATCATTAATAGTACCTAAACCTACACTAAACTAGTTAGTGGCAAGTAAAGGGTCGAACCACTAGGGAAGCACACTAATTCAACATCAATAATCACTGATGCAAGAGTGAAAAGGGGATTGTTTTTGTTGGTTTTGTTGAGTAAGAACACTAAAACTACAAATAAGCAAGAAAATGATGATTAAAATCAAGGGAAATGACGCTAGGGATACGGGGGTGTCCAATATGATTAGAAAGAGGGAAATAATGGTGATTATTATGAAGCACATGCCAAAGAACACAAGATTCTACCTAAACAATTCATTCTCATGCAATAGTCTAGGAAAATCAATGAAAGAGGTCTACATTAATAAGGATCATTCTCATGCATCCTATTAGTTACAATCAAATCAAGAGAATAAAGAAACACAATCCATAAAAACTCCACTTTAATAACTCATTCTCATGCAATCATGAAAATAGAGATGGTCTTAATCTAGTTCAAATCACTTTCATGCATTTAAACTAGAAAACATCAAATAGAGTGCAACAATAATCTTAAGCTAAAAAAATCATTTCTTTCATCAATTTATGGCATAAGTTAAATCCAACCATCATCATTCATCCAATATCAACTCATATCTTCCACCCCCTTCCCCTAGCTAAAAGTTTAGCCTAGAGAAGGGAGATTAAACATATTATCAAAACTAGAAATAAACTCAAGAAACTCAAAACAAAACATGATTAAAATCAATGAAATCAATAACAACTAGATGAACTAATAAGTTTAACAAGAATAAGCAACAATAAAACAAATAAATAATCCTAAAGGAAAGGAGAAGAGACTACTAAAGAAAGGATTAATGAAAGATGAAAACTTGGATTCTTGCTTGATTGATTGAAGATTAAAACTTGAGCAAAGTTTAATACAATAAAGGATGCTTGAATCACAATCTATTTTCTCTCTCTAGATTAAGCTATTATTATATGGAATTAGTACTCAGTGTCCTCTATTACAAAGAGTCCCGTGTATATATATATGGCTCCCCCAAAAGAAAGAAACTTGGGCAACAAGGCGCAAAGAAATAAGAAACCCAATGGTGCGCGCCCGCAAACGACATATACGCGCCCGCGCAGTAGAAGTGTGCGCCCTCTCAGCATAGTGCGCGGCTGCAAATTTCAGGGTACGGGGAAATCAAGCGCGCCCGCGCAGAAGGTAGCGCGCCCGTACAGAAGTCGCACAATAGGTCGCGCAAACTCTCTGGTTTGGCTCAGTTTCTTTAGCCTGGCTGCGCGGGTTCTGACAGGGCTGCGCGCCTGTAGGGAATAATTTCAATCGTTAACCCCCTAGCTTGAACCCCACTGTGATCATACACTAAAGTACGGTGGCGTCCAAAAGGGAAGAAGATAGAGCAAAAGAGTCGCCAACAAGTTTTTTAGGAACTTGTAAACCGTTCACGAGGTGAAGGTTACACCCCTTAACGATCCAAGAGATCGTCAACTCCATAAGGTCTTGAACCAAATAAGGGTTTGGGGATGAAGGTACAAATCCAACCTAAAAGAGATTGAACCTGCCCTAATAATAGGCCTCTACTTTATTCTGATCGTATTCATGTGCGCTTTCTGACTAACATACAATCAATAGGATTAACCCTAAACCTGTTTAATCTATGTTGGTTGAATATTAATGCACAAATAAATCTATTATTGGCGATCACTTGAATTTATAATCAAATTAAACCTAAACAAGATTATTAATTATCTTATTAAGCGTGATTACAAGTACAAATTTCCTTTAAACATGCATAAAAGGTGTGATCAAGCAATAACAATAAATATCAAGCAACATAATAAATAATCAATAATAATTATCATAATCATAACAATCATAATTAAAAATAATCATCATTATAACAATTATAATCATAAATTATAATCATAATAACAATCATCATCATAATAATAATAATAATCATGTTAAAGTATAGCAAGATCCTAGGCATGATACTAACAAGATTAATAACAAACCCTAGCATGTCACTAAGCAATAAAAATCAAAGCTTTAACCCTAACATGATACTAACAATCATAAATATTAGGAAGAACATAGAAAGCAGCGTAACAATCATAATACACATATTTGATATTTTAGTTACCATAGACATGATACTAGGAATCAAAATAACAATCTAAACATGATTTCTACATGATGATATCAATAAAAATCCATTAAAGCACTTACTTTGTTGCCTCGTACCTCTTTCTAATAACAAAATACACACGTTAGTAACTTCAAGGAAAATAATAAATAAAACAATTAAATTAAATAATAATTGAAATATAGGGTGAAGGCAACTTCGAATATGGCTAGGTGTTTCTAGATCTAATGAATGCAGAATTTTGTATGTAAAAAGCGAGTTTAGAAAAAGAGAGAGAGAGATGGTGAATGAGAAGAGAATGAGAGAGAATTGATGAATGAAAACTGGTTGTAGGTCAATGAAAACGGAGTTTTTACGACGTTATTTATAGAGAAATTCAGCCAAAAAGATAAAATTATCAAAATAGAGTCTGGCGCATGAAAAACAAGGTTGGCGTCAACGCTGGCCATTGGCGCCAGACGCTAACCCTGGCGCCAGGCGCTACAGCAAGCGTTTGGCGCTGACCTGGAAATTTACGCTTTTTCCTAAAATCAGATAAAAATTGTCGTACAGGAGGATAAAATCGTATTTCCCTCAAAAATGCTCTTTGATTTTAATTAAAACTCTGAAAAGTCAACAAAAATAAATTTATCAATGCTAATTGAATTAGGAATGAAAAGAACCATCTAGAAGAATCTAGAAGACTAAAACCATTCCTAATTGCATTAGGAATGATAAATCTATATTAGGCCCTCCCCTAGATCATTGGGCCGTATATAAGGCTCAAACCGGGCCCAGTTTAGTAATTTGGCCATAACTTCCTCAATATTCATCGGAATTGGGCTTATAATATATCGTTGGAAAGCTCTTGTCAAGCCCCATCCAACTACACCACTGTTGGACCCATATCATGGACCAACCAAACTGGATTGGCTGTTTTCTTAAAATAAGTTTTCTAAAACAGAGAGAAGAGAAAAGAAATTAAAAACTATCCGCAACACTAGACTTTTCACACTTTCACTTCATTCGATTATGATTCAACGCGAAAGGTACTCATCACTGGGTTTGGTTTTGGGGAGACACTACTAGTGGAAAAATCCTCATCCGTAACGGGCAAAAAGGGGCCATCCGTAACGGGCAGCGTCCGTTACGTATGCGGCCGTTACGGATGGTCATTGTTATTCGTAACGGGCACTGTCCAAATGTCCGTTACGATGTCCGTTACGAATAACCCATTATTCGTAACTGACATTTAAGATGTCCGTTACGAATAACCCATTATTCGTAACTGACATTTTAGATGTCCGTTACGAATAACCCATTATTCGTTTTAAATGTTAGTTACGAATAAGGGGTTATTCGTAACGGACATCTGAAATGTCAGTTACGAATAAATTTTTTTTGTATTAAAATAAGTCCTTATTCGTAACGGGCACATAAAACGCCCGTTACGAATAAGTGATTATTCGTAACAGACATTTTAAATGTCCGTTAAGAATAGAGTTTTATTTTATATAATTTAACACTTATTTGTAACGGGCAACAAAAGTGCCCGTTACGAATAACTGGTTATTTGTAACTTACAATTTTGCTGCCCGTTACAAATAATTATTAAATTAAATTTTCATTTTATTTAATTTCGACAACATGTATTTATATATAATTAATATATATTAATTAAAACCTGTTATAATATACCTGTTCCTGTAAAAAGCAATTATACCGAACAATCTTTCGTAAAAATTAATACAATGTAATATAAAAACTGAAGTAGTAACACATTACAAATAAAAACTTGTATAAATTTATCCAACATATACAATAACACTAAAAATATTACGTTGTTCTACCTAAGCTAATAGTTAAGCATTCAATAAATATTTACTTCTAAAGTATTGCGCCCATTGTTCTCGAACCACATTCAACTCGTCAACATCATACGCGGCGGTCCTTGGACAAAAATCCTATTGAAAAAAAAAAACATATGAAAGAGGTTACAAAAAAAAAAAACAATCCATAATAAAAACAATCATTAGAATAAATGTGATGAACCAAATTATAGAAATAAAACTCATAATATAGAAACAAAACGCATAACATCCTTAATTGACTTATATTTTAATTTCTATGAGTTGAAATCAATAAAAAGTTAACATTTACTCACTTTTGGGAGCGTATAGAGCCAAAAAGGCTTCAAAATTGTGCTAAAGGACTTCTATCTTTCCCATCTTTCAAGTATTGGTTCAAATTAACACAATGTAACACATAACATCCTTAATTATCTTATTTTTTGGTTTCTATGAATTGAAATCAATGAAAATTGACCACTATCTCACTCTTGGGAGCGTATAGAGCCAAAAACGCTTCAAAGATGCCTAAGGGCCTTCTACCTTTCCCATCTTTCAAGTATTTGTTCAAATTATCACAATATAATACTAAACATCCTTAATTACCTTATATTTTGGTTTCTATGAATTGAAATCAATGAAAAGTAACCATTTACTCACTTCTAGGAACGTATAGAGCCAAAAAGGCTTCAAAATTGCCTAAGGGACTTCTACCTTTCCCATCTTTCATGTATTAGTTCAAATTAATACAATATAATACTAAAAATCCTTAATTACCTTATATTTTGGTTTTAATTAATTGAAATCAATGAAAATTGACCATTATCTCACTCTTGGGAGCGTATAGAGCCAAAAACGCTTCAAAATTGTCTAAGGGACTTCTACCTTTCCCATCTTTCATGTATTTGTTCAAATTAACACAATATAACACATAACATCCTTAATTACCTTATATTTTGGTTTTTATGAAATGAAATCAATGAAAATTGACCACTATCTCACGCTTGGGAGCATATAGAGCCAAAAACGCTTCAAAATTGTCTAAGGGACTTCTACCTTTCCCATCTTTCAAGTATTTGTTCAAATTAACACAATATAATACTAAACATCCTTAATTACCTTATATTTTGGTTTCTATGAATTGAAATCAATGAAAATTGACCATTTACTCACTTTTAAGCGTGTATAGAGCCAAAAAGGCTTCAAAATTGCCTAAGGGACTTCTACCTTTCCTATCTTTCATGTATTGGTTCAAATAACACAATATAACACTAAAAATCCTTAATTACCTTATATTTTGGTTTTTATGAATTGAAATCAATAACAATTGACCATTATCTTACTCTTGGGAGCGTATAGAGCTAAAAAGGTTTTAAAATTTGCAAAAAAAAAAACTACTAACCTCTTCTAAGACACCTTTGCACTCCAAGTGAGAAGTAACAATCTCATACATGTATCTCATAATGTAGTAGCCACATTCAATGCCTCCTTGTTGTTGAGCACACTAGTATATATAACAAATAGTTAAAAATTTTGATTTCAAAGAGAACAATGTATAACAATATGGGGTGAGTAATGTATTTACCTCCATTTGTATGAATTTCAATTTTTGCCTTTGTGATTTCAATTCACTCCCTGTGAGATTCGCCCGATATACTTTATAAGCCCTACAAATATAATATATATTCTAACACTTAGAACAAAATAATCTACAACACCACATACAAAAATGATATAGAAACTAGGGCATAATTTCAAGGTTGTGGCTCACGTCATCATATTCTCGGCAATTTTCAATTTTCGGGGATTTTCTTTAGGTAGCTTCATAGAGTCAAACTCATAAGCTAAACCTAATTGTAGATCGACCACCACAAGAACCCAATGACCACTACATCATTTAAGAGAAAAACACAAGTTAGAGTATTGGAAAATTGGTGAAAAACATATCATTTATATGATTAAGTTTAGTGGCAATATAAAAAACATATTTCGAACCTTGCGACATATGGAGCCACGATGAATTTTCAACGTTTACCCGTCTTTCTTACTTCATGCAAAAATGTATTCTTCACATATGTATAAGTTTCAAGGTAATCATTCTCAATTGAAGATTCAGAAATGAGTTGAGGACAAAAGAATGTGATCTTAGTCCTGTTGAAAAGGTCGATGAAGTTGTCTACTAAATAACTACATGATAATAAAGACATAGAAAACAAAAAATTAAGCATTATAGCATTAAAAATATTACTATAGTGAATATAAGAACCAAAGTAAAGGAAGATTAAGTAACCTACATGATATAAAAATGAATCAATGAAACATTAGCCCACGATCCTCTTAGAAATTCACGTACATCGGTAGCGGTTACCCAAATCTGTTTGTCGCTATCAAAATTAAACATTGAGGCCTTTAAAAGTACCGATGTTGTATCATACTTTGCATCATCAGAATTCATTAACCAATACAACAAATCACACCCCTCGCCAAAAGTATCGACAATTTTATCTTCAAGTGGTAGGAATTTTGTGGGTTTGATGGTAGATTGCCTTGATTTCACACCACAACTATCGTCCCCTTCTTCGCTTTGGCGAGATCTATGCTTCTTTTTTGGCGATGGTGAAACCTTTACAAATAGGTGAATATTAGTGTAGATAAAGTATACAAAAATGATGGGATTTAATGTTAATAGTAGGAGAATATACCTCTTCTTCAAAAAAAACCATGTCTATGGGTCATAGTACAAAGGAAGACTTGGCTTTTCCCAACTTAGTCACACCATCGGGAGACGGTACCGGTATATCGAGGAGGGCATAGTCGGGATAAGGGTTGTCCACACTAACCCTGTAATGATCAGGTAACATCTTCAGGTTGTGCGTAACATCACCGGTAACAGGATATACCGTTCCATCTGCCACAACCACTAAATTTTTATTGTACTCATCTTTCAATGCTAGGCAACATTTAGTGGCTACCTACATATTACAAAAAACTCGATCAATATTATACATGTTAACCATGTAAAGTCATATCTTTAGTATTAGTTAAAGACATATACCTCTATTACACGAGGGCTTTGTGTTGCCTCCATGTTCGTCATCACTTGCATTCCTTGAAATGCCTCCACGTCACCGGTCATCTATGGTAGTAAATTGGCGAGATAAGCTTTCACCTCCATTGCCACCCGTTGTTCCAACTTCTCTTCGATCCTCTCTTGAAGCTTCTCTTCAACCTTTTCTTCTAGCCTCGCCTCAAATTCTTGAGTTAGGGTAGCTTTCATTGATTCTAACTCTTCTAATGAGCATCCACCTTGGCCGGATGATTTACCCTTTTTGTATCCCTTCCCAAATACTTGTGTGTGACTAACTCCAACCCCACACCTTCCTAGTGCTTTTACATGCCCGCGGTGATCCCTTTTTCCTAAAGCCTTGTCAAGGGCATCCATACCAATAACATCACTTGAATTGTTTCCTTCATCATTCTTTTGCAAGTTTCCCAACTATTAAATAAAAAACATATATAAGATATGGCAGATCAAGAACCTGAATTGAAAAAAAAATGATATCCATAAATAGACTTGTAGCCTACAGCATATATAAAAACATATATATATATAAAGTACCCATTTGTCTCTCATAAGGGTACATCCAACGCATAAATACAGGATCGCACTCCTTTATCTCATGAGGCAAGTGCATAACAAGGTGAGTCATTATGTCAAAAAAGGAAGGAGGAAAATACATCTCGAATTTGCATAATGTTTCAACAATATCATATTCCATATCGTTGAGTGTTTTTGGATCTATCACCTTACTGCAAATTGCATTGAAAAACAAGCAAAGCTTCACAATAGCATGCCTAACATGTTTTGGCAAAAGGCCTCGGAGTGCAATTGTCATGAACACTTGCATCATCACATGACAATCATGGGACTTCATACCAACAACTTTCTTATCGGTAGTAGAAACAAAACGCCTTAAGTTCGACGAATACCCTGTCGGCACCTTGATTCCTTTCAAGCACTCACAAAAGATCCTTTTTTCTTCTCTAGACAATGTATAACACGCATGGGGCAAAAATGCTTTTTTCGTTGCTTCATTTTCCTCAGCCCATAACTTAGGTCGAATTTTAGCTTCCTTCATGTCTCTACGCACATTAACACCATCCTTTGTCTTTCCTTTGATATTCAACAAAGTCCCAATTAGTGCCTCACAAACATTTTTTTCAATGTGCATAACATCAAGACAATGTCGAACCGACAAGTGCTTCCAATAAGGAAGATCCCACAACTTAGACACTTTTTTCCACAACACACCCTTCTTCGGTATCTCTCTGTGCATCTTACCGAAGATTGTCTTAACATTTTTAATTTTCTCATACACTTCAAGTCCTGTCAATGGCTCACGACTCCCTCCCTTCTCAACATGCCCGTCGAATTGTTGTCTCATCTTCTTGTATGGGTGATTTCGACGAAGTGATCGTCTGGTATGCATGTACACATTCTTCCCCTAATGCTTCAAGCGTGTAATTTGCATGTCATCCTCACAAATAGGGCATGGTTTTTGTCCTCTGACTTTGTACCCTAACAAATTTCCATATGCAGGAAAGTCATTAATAGTACAAAACACCATGGCTCTTAATCTGAAATTTGTACCCGAAAGAGCATCAAATGTCACAACACCTTCATCCCACTACAGTTTCAAATCGTCAATAAGGGGCTCCAAATAAACATCTATCTCATGGCCAGGTTGTTTAGGACCTGGGATTTGAAGTGATAACATGATGTACTTGCGCTTCATGCACAACCAAGGAGGTAGATTGTATATTGACAGAAGAACAGGCCATGTACTATGTTGACTACTAAGAGTGCTAAGTGGATTCATCCCATCCGTACTTAATGCCAGTCTTATGTTCCTCGGCTCCTTCCCGAATTCTGGAAATGTCTTGTCAATGTGTTTCCATTGCGACGAATCAGCTGGGTGTCTGATCAACCCATCCTTCTTCCTCTCATTTTCATGCCAAACCAACTTCTTTGCTTCATCCTTAATTGAGAACAGGCGCTTCAACCTTGGTATTATAGGAAGATACCATACTACCTTAGCTGGTGGCCACTTCAAGGGATCCTTATTTAAGCCCTCTCGCTTGTATCGTGACACACCACACTTTGGGCAAGCATCCAATTTTGCATTCTCCTTTCGATATAGCACACAATCATTAGGACATGCATGGATCTTGGTGTACTCTAAACCCAATGGACACATCAACTTCTTCGCATAGTAAGTCGACTTAGGAATGTCATTTCCTTCTGGAAACATATCAGAGAGGGTTTCCAACAACAAAGTGAAACTAGTGTTGGTCCACCCACTCTTCGCTTTCAAGTTATATAAAGTTAAAATCCCAGAAAGCTTGGAATACTTAGAACAACCAGGATACAACGGTGTCTCAGCTGCTTTCGACACATTCTCATATATATGAGAATCTTCATTAACATGATCGCCTAACCCGTCTATCATCTCTTCTATCCTGTCTTCCTCAACATCATCATTAAAACCCACTTCATTATCATCAAAACCATTCGGCTCTCTCTCATCAGCTTCATTGTCGTTAATAGAAGAATTATCCGCGGGAGGAAATTTTTCACCATGCCAATACCAAATACTGTAGTCTGGCATAAACCCACGAATAATCAAATGGTCCTCTATTTTCTTAATGTCTTCCCACCTCTTCACATTGTTACAATCACGACAAGGGAAGAAAATAGGTCTTGCTTTGGTTAGCCTTTGTTCAACGAGTGTACTCCATTGGTGTTGCACTGCGATTCTACAGAACTCGTTGACCCCGGCTAAGTATTCAGGTGTGGTTCGAGAACCACTATACATCCAACGACGGTCCATTTCTAAATATGTATGATTAAAACCCAAGAAACAAATTATATTCAACATCACATATCAACACATTCCAAATGCATGATTCCAAAGGTCCTTATCGCTCCAACCTAACCCATCCTTGGAAGTTCTCACTAGCAAATGGTTGACCACTTTTCGGCACTAAGGAAATTTCGGCAGTATTTCCCTATGGTTCTCAAAGTACACGATGTAATTAATTTCTTAATTACATATGTACCCTGAGAACACATTAGGGAATGCTAACACAAAGTTACCTTTACTTCCGAAAAACAAGCAACCATTTACATCCTAAGTGAGAATACAATTCCAAGAACAGTCCCAAACGGGGACTATTCAAGATTTACTCCTAATGAGTAAATCTTGAACGGGTATCTAGGCATATGAAAATATAATGCATAATAAATATTAACACATTTGAATTGGCAGAAAATTGGAAGAAAATTAAACAAAAATCATAAGAAAGAAACTCTCAATGCAATGTACTAATTAAACAAAAAAAACAAGCTACAAAACAATTAATTACTCATACCAAATTGTCAGATTTAAGCCAAATCAAATCACCATCTTGAAATGAGGACGGAGCTGCTTTAATGGAGTTGAGGGAGCTAAGGACCGAGCTGCTCCTGAAACATCAAATTCAAGTCACTCCCATTTCCCACCAAAATCAAAATATCAAATTAAATAGAAGTAAGTTTCCATTTCCAAACAAATGGCCAGGAATATCACTGTAGTAAGACTTTTAAACTTAGGGTCAGATAACAATTTTGTAAAGGTTTTTATTTTGATAACATTCAAAAGTTATTTGAAATATGAACTTTTAAACTTTTGTTCCTCTTATAGTGATTAAAAGAGTTAATATTTTCTCCATTAAATTTTGTGTTCAACGGATGTTTAAGAATACATATAATAATACATATATATAGAGAGGGAAGTTCTATCAACGTGAGCTACCCCTCACTCTCGGATGTTTAACGATATTAATGTATGTATATCATATCAAATAATTATTGGGTAACTTTTAATCAATTTTAGAGTAACATTAAATTGAACAACTAACATTATAATGTAAGACATGAGATAAGTTTTATGTTGATAATACAAATACCTTTTCATCGTATTGTGATTGGTTTTTTTTACCCATTTTTAAGGATTAACCTTATTGATAAACTATATAGTGAGATAGTTTCATGAGAAATGAGTAATTTAAATATTATAGTAAGTAACAACTTATTATTATTATTTTATTGACAAAAAGATACTATCACAGAAATGGGGGAATTAGTATCGAACCCCAAACCACTTGAGGGCATCCCTCAATCTCTTATGTCCTCTATTTGTTCATTTCAATGTGGAAGTGAAAAGACTGAAAACATGGATAACCATAGGTTGACTACTTGAGATACAAGCAAACTTAAATCTATACTAATTTTGCCAGTTGTATTGTACTCGTCAAATAAGCCAACCTTCCATATAAAACTATAAACATGCAATCTAGTGAATCTACATTACATTCCTAATCTAAAATCATTTGAATAAACAAAATAATTAGCAATTTTATAAAGAAAATCCCTCCTTAGATGCCAAATCTTTTGCAAGACATATTCAAAAAAATACCAGTACATTTCAACCTCACTTTAGACAATCCACCAAACAGTCAAAAAATAATGCACGTAGAAGTTCCTAGTGCAGGGAGAAGTATTGCATTATTTTAACTAATGGTATTCCATTCAACTGATAAGTGGCATTAAAAATGACATAGTCAGCTAGCTTTAGCAAAGAAAAACTATATATCTTGGGTAAGTCTGTAGGAGACAACAAGACCGAAACACAAGTGCAGAGAGAGACCAAGGCCGCAATTTAATTAGAGCACAAAATATACAACTACCTCTTGATCAAAGCGAGAATCTTTTTGTGCCCAGTGGTAATCACATCCAAAGCTTATCATGCGCAGGGCAACTGCAAATAAACGGATTCACGATGTAAGGGGGGATCTAGAAAGATAGTAATAATTTGGGGAAAAAATCAATCAATTAATTCATACTTAGCTCAAAATTCAAAGGCTTTTAAACTAAAACATAATAAAACCCAAAACAAATGGAAAATAGTAAAATCAATCAATTAATTTGGGGAAAAAAAAAATAAAACCTATAATTAAGTAATTGCAATTAAGCAAACTGAAACAAGGGTTACGAAATTGGGGGAGGAGAGAGAAAGAGTACGCTTTAATGGAGAACTATGAGCGCTTCAATGGAGAACTCAGACAGCGCTTCAATGGAGAACTCAGACAGCGCTTCAATGGAGAACTCGGAGTGCGCTTCAATAATGGAGAACTCGCAGTGCGCTTCAATAATGGAGAACTCGGAGTGCGCTTCAATAATGGAGAACTCAAAGTGCGCTTCAATGGAGGAGAAGAGTGAGAATGAGAGGAGCAAAAGATTGAACTGAGCTTGGAGCTCCTTCAATGGAGTTGAGCGCGCGGGAGCTGCTTCAATATTGGAGAGAGAAAGAGGAAATTTTTTGACAGAGGGAGTGAGAAAGGGGAAAGTAAAAATTTAGGGCTTACTTTAAAACTTTATTCGTAACGGACACCCCATGTTAGTTACAAATAACAAGGTCAAAATTCTGTTGACTTTTCTATTTGTAACAGGCAATATTTGTTGGTTACGATTAGTTAGTTAATCGTAACGAGCAGAATAATGCTTGTTACAAATAACAACTTATTCGTAACGGGCACCAATCTGTCCGTTAGGAATAACAACTTTTTCGTAACGGGCACCAATTTGTCCGTTACGAATAACCCTTTTCCTGCCCAATTCACAACATTTTTGTAACGGACATTGAATTTGCCTGTTACGAATGACTTAATTGTAACGGAAAATCATATGTCCGTTACGAATAGCTTGTTACAAATAAGATTTTTTCCACTGGTGCACAAATGGGTGTCTACAGAAGCCCCCACTTTGACTGAGTTTGGAGAAACGCAAGTTTCGAAAACAAAAGTCAATGTATCGATAGGGACGGAGAATGATTCAGAACGTTCTGCGATCCTAAGTCATTCTTATAAAGCCGATACCTACAAAACAAGCGTTAGTCAAACAAATAAAAGAGTTAAGAAACGCGTATCTTGCACCATCGAGCACACGTCTCTGAAAGTAACCGATTTGTTTTGATGACCTCCTGCCAAGAGAATGCCATCTCGCTTAAAAACCGCTACGCTTGTAACTACTTCCAATTTAGAAGATTGCTTCGCTTGAAACGATCCTCTCCCGCTATGATAATATTCCACGTCCAAGGGAATACCATCGAAGATTATTTCGCTTGAAACAATCGTCATCTGCATTGATAATATTCCACGTCCAAAGGAATACTATCGAAGATAATTTCGCTTGAAATCACCCTCATCCGCATTTTATAATATTCCACGTCCAAGGGAATACTATCGAAGATTGCCTTGCTTGAAACAATCTTCTTCCGCTTTATGACCATCTTCCACGTCTAAGGGAACATGGTCGAAGACAACTTCGCTTGAAATTACCTTCAGTTGTTTGTGACAACTCTCTGCAAGCCATGGAATGCTGCCGAAGATATCCTCGCTTAAAGCTATCCTCATGTGTTGCGATAATTTTCCAAAGAAATTACCGAAGATCTCCGCTTGTCGATCTTTAAAAAGCTCGCTTGAACTTTGCTCCCGCTATGCCTGTACGTCGGCGCTTTTGTTGCTTTTAAATTGTATGTCGGTGCCTTTTGCGAATGAACCAATATGTTGGTGCCTTTTGAATGAACCAATATGTCGGTGCTTTTTGTTAATGAGCCAATGCATATGCGCTTTAAGCTAAGTGAGACAATTTTTCATCAGGTCGATCACTTTGTGCAATCAAGCCGATTACTAAAAATCGTGGCAAATTTCTTAGAGGGGCTAACTGGCGTACCAAGGAACCCAAAATATGTTGCAAGGAGGTAGAACAACCCTAGTGAGTGGCTGACTGTTCTGGCGCCGCTGAAAAACCATCAGCGACAAACAAACAGCCTTAGCGTCAGGCGATAGGACTGGCGCCAAGCGCCAAGCCTGATTTTTGACGCCAAAGCCTAACGCTTGGCGCCAGCACGGGGTTTTCCTTAAATACCCCTTTCTTCTTCATTTTTGTTGTTTTGCTTCGCCGTGTTTGCTTGAAAAACTGCAGAACTTCAATTGCTTGGTTCTTACTCGTTTCTCAACCAAATTTACTCAAATTTGTTGCAAATTAAAGCTCTTTTCATCCATTTTTTCGATCTATGTAAGTTTTCTTCAAACTCACACCGATTTTTATGAATTTTTGACATGTTTATTCTCGAATTTCATGTAAATTCGAAATTTAGAATGCTTAATTCACTTTGTTTATCAAATTTTATGCCATGAAATTGCTTGATTATGTTTATATATTGCCTTGGGAGTAATTTGAGACTTGTTTGACTCAATTTGGTGAAGAAATGAGCAAATTGCCATTGTTGGACCTCTTAAGGTTGTGAAGAACAATGTGACCCGTTCTTGATGTTTTTGCTAGCAATTCTTGTCCAATTTGTCACAATAATTACTATAGTATTGCAAGAAATTTTTTGATTGCTTTAAAAATGTCGTATATGCTCAATTTGAATTTGTGCTCTTTTTTAGTACTACGTACTCTGTGTTTTTTGCGAACATAGTATCATGCGGCTAGGCGAACCTTAGATACTATAGAACCTTAATTTATGATGATTCTGCACAATGTAGCATGGCTAGACAGCGACGCTCTGGTTCACGGTCCCGAAACACTCGGCGGGAGCATGAGCCCGTAGAGGACGACGCTACACCTCGCTTGGTCGACTCCCCGAGTGGGATGAGCGGACCCTGTTCTTTGTCCCCGTCCACCACATTTCATAGAGGGTGAGACAGGGCATCACGGTCAAGAGGACGCGCTGTCACGGTTCCGGTTGTGATGGCTTGGGCGATTTGTACAAGATGTACATCGCTAGGGACCTTGAGACGAGACACCTATGGGAGTCTTGCGGACTTGCTGCTTTGTTTGACCTCCGAGGCAATGGTTGCCTCCAGCGGGGGTCACCACGTAGTGCGTGCTTTGGTGGAGTTCTTCTAGGACACCACCAACACTTTCCACTTCCCCTGGGGTGAGATGATGGTCACTCCTACGGACTTCAATCTCATCACGGGACTGGAGTTCAACTCTGTGCCACTGCCGTTTGACAGTGGAATCGGCGTCTTTTCTCCTGAGGTCGAGGAGCTGTTGGGGCCGATCACCATTCAGGCCCGAGCTGAGGTCGAGTCGTCTCAGTTTAGTGCTCGGGGGATTCGCCGCTCGACGCTGGCAGCGGCTTTCGATGACGATGTGACCACCCGAGAGCAGCGGGTGCGCATCTTTGCGCTGATGCTGTTGTCAGGGACGTTCTCCCCTGACAAGGGTAGTAGGGCGTTGCTTTACTACCTTCCTGCTATCCGCGATCTACACCGGATCGGGACTTATGATTGGGCCAGCTTGGCCTATGCTGACTTCATTCGTGCACTCAGGGACTCGTGTTGACACCGATCCTTTGGGACGAATGTTGCTTTGTCCGCCTTTTGGAGGGTCGTAGAGGTAAATATTATTCCCTATAAAGTTTAGCTCTACATTTTAGTTAGCACTTGTTTATAATTTTAACTCCTTGTAGATCTGGTTCTGCGAGTACTTCCCCTCTGCTGCGCCGGCGAGACCGTCGCCGAGCGGATTTCCAGTGAGCGCTTCTTGGGGCAGCCGCCGTGTGGGGATGTCAACTACATATGTCCGCGACTGGATTATTGCGGTACGATTTCTTTTTATTTGCCTCTTTGTGATGCTTTAGGTAAACTCTCGCCTGATTGATGCTCTTTGTAGGGGCCTGAGGTGGTGTACCGACCGTGGGTCGGCTTGGTAGTCCTTGGGTTAGCCGCACAGTACTCTACTGAGTGTCGCTATTTCTTGGGGACTTATGGAGCGATCGCATACCTGGGAGAGAGGGTTTCTAGACATCATTCCTCCGATGTTTTTGTCGTTCCTGCTCCTCTACCACGTCACATGTTCGACGCCGCGAGGTTGTTGAGCATGTCCGAGGGAGCTGGCACCCTTTGGCGGTCTTACGCAATCCCCGGGCGGTGCTATGCTGAGGAGCTACTGCCGTTATTAGCTCCAGCCCCTGTACCGGCTGAGGATGTGAGGGTAAGATTTTTCAGGTTTTACTTTTCGTTAAGTAGCCCCCAAGTAATGCTTTACTGACTTGGTTTTTTTTACTTTATCAGGTGGATGTTGCTGAGTTCGTGACACCCCGTATGTCCATCCATTACCAGGGGACATACGGGCCGATTGAGGAGATGATTCCTCCGGCTCCTAAGGGCGAGCGCTTCGTAGAGCGGTCGATTCCTCGCCACCAGACTCGGGTAAGCTTAGATATTTGCAATTTTTGTCCATATATATTATGTATGTATACTGACTTATTTCTTTGACGGTTCTCGCGCAATGTGGTTTCGGCGATGGCACGATGTATAGATGCCTTCCGGAGCCAGCTCGTCCGGATGAGGAATGCGGCTACCTGCCGTCAGGACGATGCCGTCCAGGAGGTAATCTGTCTTTCATATGTTTTTGCATTTCTGCTTCGATTTCGCCTTGTTTCTGATTTAATTTTTTTTGCAGGGTCAACCTATTGCTTCTCACACCCGCACGAGACCTGAGATGCAGAGAGATCCGGCGAGGTCTAGCTCGAGACGTCGCCATACTACGTCAGGGGGTAGAGGCGGTCGCTCTGAGGCTGCCCGTGCTGATGTTGCGGAGGGCTCGGGATCTTCTTCTGAGGGTGCTCATGCTGCACTGGTAGGCCAGGGAGAGGCTACCTCGGCTTTTAGAGGTGGTGGGATGTACGAGGTGGGCTCGTCATCGCAACAGCCTCCGCAGCCTCAGCCTCAGGTTGATCTCGGGTGGAGTGGACCCACGTTGAGCTTTCCTCCTCCTGTGGAGACTGGAGCTGGAGCCGGAGCTGGTGGAGAGAAGACTCCACGTACGGCGCAGTTTTTCGAGATGATGGGTGTACGTCCCCCGGCGCCATAGTTTGTTCCCGTGATTTTTTATTTTGACTTTGTATAGAACTTTGCCTTAGACTCACTATTTTTAGACATAGTTTGTATAAGCATACTTATTATGAGTTTATTTTATTTATCATGTTTTATTTTTTCAGTTTTTATTATTGTTATTATTATGTGTATGTTTATGTGTGCAAGAAAAGTGTGACAAGTAATTTTGCGCAAAAATTCCAACATTTTTATTATTGATGGAGGGTATCCGACTTTCTCCCCTAAAAAGAAAAATGAAAAAAGGAAAGGTCAAATAAAAGCTTGTGTTTATAAAAAACTTTGGAAATAAATCTAAATAAAATCTAAAAAAGAATAATATAATAATATAATAGCTATATTAATTAAAAGAAGAATAAAAAGATGTTTAGAAGAGATAACGGAGCCGTAAAGTCATTAGTCAACTCGAATTAAGGTAAAAACGCGATTTTAGAAAGCGCGTATGACGTGGCAGATTGGCGCCAGCTGGCGCCACGCAATTTGATGTAGCGCCAGGCGCTACACTTGGCGTCTGGCGCCAATTAGCGATGTCTCCGTATTTTACCCTGATTAAAACTGCTCCTGAATCGTGCATAAATAGCCCCCTGCCCAGCCGATTCTTTTCATAATTTCAGCAAATAAAATAATTCTTGGCCTTAGAAAAATAATATTATGTCTCTAGTAACAAAAACTTTCACCCAATACACCCATGAATGGTGTCGATCTCTTAATGGTAGAGAAAGAAAAGAATTAGATTTGTTTCACTTGGGGGGGAATTTATGGTGTTAAAGGGGTAGATCTTGACTTAGATTTCATTCATACCGCTCTAGAATATTGGAATGTTGATACTCATTGCTTTAGAATAGGGTATGATGAAATTAGCCATTTGCCGGAAGAATTTTGTGTTATTTTAGGTTTTCCTGCAATAGACCTCATAGTAATCCCTAGAGTAGATGCATATTATTACAAGGATTTTGAACGCTTCTTCAATTTAAAAGAAAGGGATTTATCAAAAATAGTAGATGGCAACATAGTTAATTTGAAAGAATTTGTTCGCCATTATTTTGATAAACCTCTTTCTGAATCTTTTCATATTTATAGAAGAAGGGCTTTCTTATTTTGCATGCTTGATCAATTTTTTCTTAGTAGTGGTAAAAATAATGCGGGTCAATCAATTATAACCACCGTACTAGAACAAATTGAATCAAGGAGAAATCCAATGCCATTAATAGTTGGAGAGACTATGATTTGTCTTGATGAATTGAAAAGGAACCCAAAAGCACCTTTTCGAGTCTCTCCAATTTTATTACAGGTAGAAAAACAATATTTTTAATTACAGAAATCAAAAAATATATTTTTGTATAGTAATAATAATTTATTTGCATTGCAATTTTTTACAGATGTGGCTAATGGAAAGGCTAGAATTAATTAGACCTCTGGACAACGTTGAGAGGTATACTCCAAATTGCTTCGTGAGGAGGAAGAAACGCTTCTCTAAAATTGGGCGCCATGAGTGGAGAAGGGTCTTCGAATCTCGCAATTTTGCTATCAAGTGGGTCATCCCGTGGTGGAAAATAGAAAGGATGGTTGGTGTCAACAAGCAACCTTTCTGCCGTCTTCCAAGTTTGTCTCGTATGACTTATTATTATCCCTACAGGGTAAAAAGACAATACGGCTTGCTTCCGAATATTCCTTCTGGGGATCTTCGTCCTCCCTACGAGTACCCCGTCTCTCAGGAAGTAGACAGATTTGATGCTTATTGGAGTGCTAGACCTTTATGGGAAGTAATTACCCAAAAGGTTCCTCCTTCCTTGCCCAATGATGTGAAGAAGTGGTTGCTGAAGAAACCTTCAAAGGACTTTAAGAAAAATCAGGGTTAAACTGACGTGAAGAGTTGTCTAGGTGACAGGGTGATTCCTGCCAAGGAACACGTAGGTGAAAGAGTTGAATTCAAAACACCTGCAATGCTTAGGAAGAAAAGTACTACAAAACATAAGGGAAAAAGGAAAGCTGACACCACAGATAAAAAAGTCCGGGTAGAAAAGAAGCATGGAGTCCTAGCCGAAGGGGAAACTATCTACTCTAAGATTGAATGTAGGTCCTCTAAAGGATGCCTACTAGCTAAGGTTATGGATGAGGAGGAGGAAGCAAACAAAAATTGGAAAAGGGCTAGGAAAGAAGAGAAAGATTAGGAGCATTGCTTAATTTCAATTTATTTGACTTAGTTTATATTTTTCATTTAAAGTTAATTTATTTCAGCTTTATTTAAATTCCATCAATAATGTAATTTTATTAATGAAATTTCAGCTTTTAATTAATTATTTACTTTAGATTTATTTTATTACAGCAATGAAAACCGAAAAAAATAATTTTCAAGAAATTCTTCGAGTACGGAAGTCGAAAATTTTCCGAAAAATACCGAAATTTGCCCAGAATTTATCTGTGAATTGGCGCCGCTTGTCTGCGACTGGCGCCGGCCGTAGCAGTCTGGCGTCAGGCGCCAGTGTCGGCTGGTGCTGATGGTCATTGGCTGGCGCCAGATTCTTCTCTACGACGCCGATATTTCACCGATCTTCTGTCGAATTTTTAATTAATTCTGGAATGCGAGAATGTCGAAAAATAAAGTGGTCGCACCCGTAAAGGGTTGCCTACGTATCCTTTCTTAAGGAATCAAGCCAAACGTAGATCTCTTGAGTATCCTACTCAAGTAATTATGGGTAGTATTTCTTAAGTTGGTCAAGATTTGTCATGTTCGAGAACTCATTGCCATCCATATCAGTTAGTTTTGCTGCACCTCTTGACAGGATTGTTTTGACAATGTAGGGTCCAGACCAATTAGGTCTAAATTTTTCTCTTGGATCTAAAACATTTTTCCTTAATGCTTTTAACACCAAGTCTCCTACTTTGATGTTTCTTGTCTTGACCTTCTTATTAAAATGCCTAGCCATACGAGTTTGATAACACTGAGTGTGATGTAGAGCTTCTAGTCGTTTTTCATCGAGTAAAATTAGCTCTTCATATCTTGACCTAGTCCATTAAACTTCATCGAGTTTGCTCTCTAGCGCGATGCGTAGAGATGGAATTTCTAGTTCGACAGGTTGTACGGCATCCATTCCGCTTACTAAGGAAAATAGCGTATTTCCTGTTGATGTATGGATTGACGTGCGGTAACACCACAATGCGAAGTGAAGTTTGTCAGGCCAATCTTTATAATTTTCCGTCATTTTCTCGATGATAGTCTTTAGGTTTTTATTAGCTACCTCGACTGCTCCATTTTCTTGAGGTCTGTAAGGAGAAAAATGATGATTTTGAATGCTATATTTTTGTAACAATTCTTCACATTCGGCTTGAAAGTGAGTTCCATTGTCACTTATCATTTCATGTGGGACTCCATATCGACAAATAATATTCCTCTCGATAAAGAGTGCTACATATTTTGCAGTGAGTTTAGCGTATGATTACGCTTCGACCCACTTTGTGAAGTAATCAATTGCTACTAATATATATTCGTGACCTCCTGTTCCTAGGGGAGTGATTTTGCCGATAATGTCAATTCCCCATGTAGAGAATGGCCATGGCGACGTATAGGTATAGAGCAAGGACGGAGGAACATGTTGTAAATTGGCGTAGATTTGGAACTTAGGGCATCTTTTTACATATTGATGGCAATCCCTATTCATCGTAGTCCAATAATATCCTTCTCGCATTATTTTTTGGACTAACATTTTGCCATTTATATGAGTGCCACAGATTCCTTCGTGGACTATTCTCATTGCTCTTTGTGCATCCTTTTTTCCTACACATAGGAGAGCTCGACCCTTAGGTATCCTTTTATGTAGCTCGTTGTCTATGAGTACATATTAGGAAGCCAAAAGTCTTAATGCTCGTTTTGCTCTTTTGTCAGCATGGGGAGGGTATTCTACTTTGGTGACGTAATTGAGTATATCCGTGTACCATGGTTCTTCTTCTTCTTCTTCTTCGTCTTGGACTACTTCGTCGTCTTCTCTAGCCTGGATGTATACTGATTTGTGCCTTTTCTCTATAGTTAGAGGCATTTGCTCGATTTCCGTGGGAATCCTAACCATTGAGGCTAGTCTTGCCAAGGCATCAGCAAATTGGTTTTCTTCTCTAGGTAGATATGTGTATTCTACCTTCTCTAACTGATCGGTGAGAGTTTCCAAATAGGTTTGGTAAGGGGCTAGGCTTTCGCTCCTTACTTTCCACCTTTTAGATATTTGATTGATAATCAAAGAAGAGTCTCCGAATATCCTTAACTTTTTTACTCCCAATGCCAAAGCTGTTTCAAGGCCTACCACGCATGCTTCATATTTGGCAGCATTGTTGGTAACGTCGAAATCAAGCTCTATGGAGATTGGAACATTCTCTTCTTTAGGGGATACTAGTAATACTCCAACGCCACATCCCTTTTGGTTTGAGGCTCTGTCGAAGTATAAGGTCCAAGTATCGTCTTCAGTAACCATTAAGTCTTCATCTGGAAATTCATTGTCTTGTATTGGCGTCGAGTCTTCTATCGAAAAGTCTACTAGAAAGTCTGACACCACGGATCCTTTGATAGCTTATTGTGGCATAAACCTTACATCAAACTGGGCTAGATTGACTATCCATCTCGATATGCGTCCATTGAGTGTAGATTTCTCAAATAGATACTTGAGTGGATCTAATCGGGAGACTACAAAGACGGTATGTACTAGCATGTAATGTCTTAACTTGGTTGTGGCCCACACCAAGGCGAGGCACAACTTCTCGAGTGGTGTATAGCGTGCTTCGTATTCGAGCATCTTCTTGCTCAGATAGTAGATTGCGTTTTCTTTGCCTCCTATTTCTTGTGCTAGCATAGCCCCCATTGTCTCTTTGGTAACCATCAAATATAACCTAAGAGGTATTCCGGGAAGTTCTGGTGCTAATATAGGAGAATTTGCGAGATAGGCATTGATCTTTTCAAAGGCTTTTTGACACTCATCATCCCATATCACTGGTACATTCTTCTTGAGCTTTTTTGAAGATTGGTTCACATATTGTTGTCAATTTTGATATGAACCTACTTATATATTGTAACCGGCCAATAAATCCTCGAATCTGTTTCTCAGTCTTGGGCGGTGGCATTGACATGATTGCTTTGATCTTGGTTGGGTCTATCTTTATTTCTTGAGAGCTTATGACATAACCCAAAAGCTTTCCTGAGGTAACTCCAAAAGCACACTTAGCTGGATTCAACCTCATATTATATTTTCTTAGCCTTTCGAAAAATTTCCTTAAGGCTACTTGATTGCCTAGACGGTCTTTTGATTTCACAATCATGTCGTCGACATATACCTCGACTTCTTTATGCATCATGTCATGGAGTAAGGCAGTTGTTGTGCGTTGGTAAGTAGCACCCGCGTTTTTCAACCTGAATGGCATCACCGTGTAGCAGTAAGTGCCCCATGGTGTTATAAAAGTTGTTTTCTCCATATCTTCTTCTGCCATGAGAATCTGGTTGTAACCTGCGTACCCATCCATGAACGAGAGGAGCGCGTGATTTGCCGTGTTATCTACCAGAATATCGATGTGTGGCAAAGGGAAGTCGTCCTTTGGACTTGCCTTATTTAGATCTCGATAGTCGACACACATTCTTACCATTCCGTCTTTCTTCGGAACTGGGACGACGTTGGCGACCCATTCGGAGTATTTGGATACCTTGATGAAACCTACAGTTATTTGTTTTTGAACTTCTTCTTTTATTTTAAGAGCTAGATTGGGTTTGATTCGACGTAACTTTTGTTTTACAGGTTTCATTCCTGGAATTAGTGGTATAGTGTGTTGAGCTAAATCTCTATTAATGCCTGGCATATCCTCGTATGACCAAGCAAATATATCGATAAATTCTTCAAGCAAGTTAATTAAATCGGTTCCTTCTTGTTCATTTAGTGTTAATCCGATTTTAACTTTTCTTTTATTGGTTGAATCATTTGAGATATCAACCGTTTCATTTTCTTCAATTGCCGGTGTTTTCTTTTCGAGTATTTCCATTGCTTTAATAAGTTCTTTGTTTTTTTCATTGTTAGTTAAGCAATGCTCGTCATCTTTGGTTAGAGAAGAACACAAGAAATAAGGAGAAGGAGAAATATTATTATACTCTGAGATCATTACATCAAAGAGTAGGGATGTTAGTGGGGCGGGTCAAGTAGGAGACCCGCCCCATCCCCGCCCCATTGGGGCAGGGATGGGTCTCGGTTTGGCGAGTGGTGGGGCGGGGATGGGGATTAAAACCATACTCGCCATGGGTGATGGGGAGGGGGTGGATTTTAAGTTGTACCCGCCCCATCCCCGCCCCGCCCCACCCGCCCCCACTTCGTACCCGCCCAATCCCCACCTCATACCCACATCTATATATCTTTTAAAGCAAAATTATATACTTTTATTCTATTTATTAAATAATTACATGAAATACAATATTAGTTATAATACTTTGTACGACACTTATATTATAACACAAAAATGTGTATAGAATGTTTTATTTTATAATTCGTATTAATTATATAAGATTGTGTATTTGAGATACGGATATTAGGTGGATCTTGGCTGGGGATTAGGCGGGTCTTTGGTGGGGATTAGGTGGGGATGGATATCTAAGTGAGGGTGGGGGCGGGGATGGTTTTGGATTTGTACCCGGTGGGGCGGGGATGGGGATGAAAGTTGGACCCGCCGCGGGGATGGGGATGGGGATGGGGATGGGGATGAATATATTAGGTGGGGATGGGGATCGGAAGGCCAACATCCGCCCCGCCCCGCCCCGCCCCATTGAAATCCCTATCAAAGAGTGATATGTCCTCATGGACTTGATCACTACCTATTCTAGGAAAAGAAATAGGAAGAGGAGGTGCTACTACTAAAGACCTAGAAGACTCTATAGGGAGAGACTCCGACTCAGACTCTGACTCAGACGACTCTTCAAACATCGGTCCTTGCCCTATTGTGATGGATATTTTTCTTCCGCTTGGAGTAGTCACCTTGATAGTCTTGCGCCACCCTTGTAGTGATCCTTCAGCTAGATTGATTAGCTTCGAGGGATCGAAGTTTTCACTTTGTAAGACTGTCTGAATGAGCAAAGAGTTGTCTTCTTTGTAAGTTGGCTCATTCTTTTCTCGCCCAAATAATAATCCCATGACGTTAAAGTCAAAGCATGGGGGTGATTTCTCCTTGTGGGCAGGAGTTGGGATTTCGTCTGTGAAATAACAATCCAAGAAAATCTCAAATCCCGGTTGCCTTATGCCGTTTACAACAAATGGCTCGGAAAATTCATGGCATGGATAGTCCTCTCCTTCTTTTATGAATTGACCATTAAGTGTAAGAGGGTACTGATCTATTGGGATTACTTTCTTTTGAATGCGAGCGTCTCTACGTGCCTTTGATTTTTCCTGGGCTCACTTGAGATCTTTCCGAGTCGGTTCGAAACCAAGTCCGAAAGTGTCTAACTTAGGGAGGCCAGGTGACTCCAGCGACTTTGCTATTCCTTTCTTCTTTCCTAGGGTCATCCCAGGAAAATGTCCTTATTTTTTCAGCATAGCATTCACGACCATGTTGGAATGGGGGTCATGGCAAAGAGGGGTCCTTTCATCCTCCTGGATTAAGGAGACTTCTTCGTTAAATCCCCATAAGTCTTCATCATCCTCGTCGTGCTCCACATTAATGATTGGATTTTCTAAAGACTTGATCCTCATAGGCGAAGCATCGATGGGGATAGGAATTCCCCCAACTACAGCTTTTACTTGTTGGTGGAGAGATGAGGGGACGCCCTTTAGGTCATGAAGCCAAGGGCGCCCCAACAGTTAGTTGAACGAATCTTTAATGTCTACAACTTGGAAAGTAGTAGCATGTTCTATTGCTTCTGTCGTTACGTTCAGGGTTATTTTACCAAGAGCTTGACGTCGAGTATTGTCGTAGGCCCTTATTCCTTGTGTAGACGGAGTTAGATCTTTATCCCTTATTCCTAGCATTCTCTTAGTTCTAAGTGGACAGACGTTGATGGCCTATCCATTGTCTACAAGAGTCATAGGAACATTCATTCTCTTGCAAACTACTGTGAGGTTTAATGCCTTGTAATGTTTGTCACCTTCTGGAGGTAAATCCTTGTCAGAAAAGGTGATCAAATTAATTGGACTAGGAAGATCACTTGTGAGGAAGTTGGCTAATCCCTCAGGATTAGTGTCAGAGTCTATCCCAATTTTCTCCAGGGCGTTCATTACAGCCAACCTATGTTCTCGAGATGTTGCCAAAAGTTTCCGTACGTTCATCTCAACTTTCATTTTCTTAAACTGCTTAACAATATCATTGTCTTCAATGATAGGTATGGGAACTTGTTGTGTGGTCGGCATAGGTTGTGTTGAAACGGGAGGTTGCATTCTCCCGGATCTTTTGAGGACGTCTATCGATGAGTCTTATTCATCCCAAAAGTCATCCATGGCGTATGACACAGAAGGTAGAGATCCTACTAAGTCTTTTAAATAGACGTCTTCTTCATCACTGTCCCAAACTCCATTAATGGTTGCATCGTCTTCTTGTGGAACTTGGACTAGTTTCTTTTCATCAATCATTATCTGAACTAAATCCTTGAATTTAAAACAGTTTTCGATAGTGTGACCCCCTGATTGATGATACTGACAGTAATACCTATCTGTCCTTTTCAATGATTCGAATGGTCTTGGTTCGAGAGGTTTGATCTCACCACTCTCGGAGAGCATTGCGAACATTTGCGCATATGGGATCCCAATTGGAGTGTAAATCTTATTGCTCTTCTTGGGTCTTTCAGTGACTTGTAAAGGAAAACGCTTTGCCTCATAAGTCGTTCTCATGGATGTGAATTCTCTCTTGGGTACATGTTTTGGGAGTGGAACCTCGTCATATTTCTTTTGGGGTTATTTTATAGCTTTAAGAGCCTCACGTAGTAAATGCGATACTTCCATCATAGACAGTGTGAGTAATTGTATATCTTCTTTACTTGCCTGTTCTGGAAGGCTATCCATGGCGTCGAAGAGTGTCTTCTCGTCTTCTTCAATGGCACGGATTTCTTTGACAGGTTTAATGAGAGACGAGGGGTCAACCTCGTTTTCCTCATTAGAGATAGCCAAGGCATGAGCAAGAGGTGCATTATCAATGCTTGGCTTCTTACTGGCAGGGGGCAATGGCAGCTTGTTGTTGTCGATTAAGTCTTGAATAGCTTCCTTAAGCTTCCAACAATTTTCGGTGAGATGGCCCCTACCTTGGTGATACTTACAGTGTGGATTGGGGTTCCAATTAGCCGACCTCTTTTCGACTGGTGGGTCCCCAAATGGTCCAATAGGAGTTATAAGACCTTTTGCATTTAATCGATCAAATGCGGTGTCATAACTCATGCCAATAGGAGTAAAGTTTCTCCTAAATGGTTTCTTTTGTCCTTGATTGTTCTTTGCAAGGACTTCTCCTAAATTAAAAGTGCTAACGTTGTTTAAGTGGGTGGTTTTGGAAGAAGAAGGGTTGTCGTTCTTCTTTCCTTTCCAGCCACTGTTGGAGTTATTGTTGGCAGCTTTTAACTTAGCCAGGTCGTCTTCAATATTGATCCCAATGTCATAGACGGCCTTGAAGGTATAGAGACTATTTTGATACTTGAGATGCTTGGAATATTTTTCTTGAAGGTTCATGATGAACAACCTCACAAACTCTTTTTCACTTGGCACCTCAATCATCTTAGCTGAGGTTTCTCTCCATTTGTTAAAGAAAGAGGTGAAGCCTTCATTCGATCTCTTTCTACTTGAGGTTTTCAAGTTCCCTATGGTCGGTCTCAACTTGAATGTTGCACTTGTATCTATCAACGAAAGCGTTTTCTATGGACTCCCAGATAGAGGTCTTTTCTTTCTCGAGAGAAAAGAACCATTGTTGGCAAACGGTCTCTAGAGATAGTGAGAACAGAGAGGGGAAAACCTTCTTATCGATACCCTTAATACTCATTATTGTCTCGAAGACTCTTAAATGAAAATAAGGGTTGTCGGTTGCTCTGAATTTGGGGATGTCATTGGCGTTGAACTTCTGCGAAAGAAGATCTTTGTCGACCGAGACCCCTTGTGAAGTAAGCCCTTGAAACTTGTAGTCGCTAGATAGCTTGCTTAGCCTCTCTTGCATGAGGTCCATCTGTTGTTGTTTCACGGGATCATCGACCTTAAGTGTGAGGTGCTTCAGTGTTTCAGTCATGGTAACCAGTTGGTTCCTAAGCACATTGACTTCTTCTTGTGTTGCCATTATGGTCTTAGCTTTCCTCTTGCGAGCTATGGGTTTGTCGAAAAGTTGGACTTGTACGAAGAGGTTGTCCTTGATTAACCATCCTTCCTTTCTTGACCACGCGCTGTAATTTAAACCATTTTGCGTTTTAATTACTTGACTCAAATGGACTTGACTTTACGGTTTTTTAGAGAGGAGAAGATAAAATAAAATAAAAAAATGGGTGTATATTTTTGCCAAAAATAACGTACATATTTTTAGGGAACTAAGTATAGTTTTTTAAAATTGGAGGATTAATATCCGACTTACCCCCCTAAAAAAATGACGGAAAAAACGCGCATGCAAGACTCCCTTAGACATGGTCAAAGTGTGTGTATTGATGTGTGCGTTGAGTGTAAGTGACATGTTTGGACTCTTGTTTAAGACCATGGGAATTAGTGCCTAAACTCGATTAATGACTCAAACAAGTACTATTGACAGCAAAAATTAACCGAATTAATTAGCAAACTGATTAATTAGACACTAGGTGATGACTCGACCAATAATCCGAACTGTCGGCAAAACGACAGGACTAGCGTCGCACTGTGTAGCTTGGCGCCAGAAGATAGAGTTGTCGCCAGGCGCCACACTCCATAGAGTGGCGCTACAGTCCAGACTTTGGCGCCAATGCTGGAGCTTCAATCTGAGACTGTTTTCGGTGTTATTAGTCAACAGGGGTATGCCTAAAGTCGTACTAGGTCAATTCTAATTAGAAATATTGGACTTTATTTACTCAAATTAATTAATTAATTAATTAGGCAAAGTTCTTTAAATCATTAATTTATTTCATCTCAACACAAGTCAAACAAACGGTTAAGAAAACATAGAATATATGCACAACAAATAATGCACAATTAGTCAAGTAGGCACAATATGATGCAATGAGTTTGCAACCTAACCATGGCTCTAGTTCTCTAAAGTTCGGGATATGGTTTAGTCAAAGAGGGTCCATGGTTAATTGTCCGGATGCACCGCGCGGAAGCCTAACCGTGAAGGGTTGGCGCGAGTGGATGGAACATCGCGAGTTTTAGAAAAAACTCTCTTCCATGGTTTGGTGAATTCAACAATCTCGGATGTACCCTTTGTTGCTCAGAGCGTTCAATCATGTAGATGGAGCATGAATTCCCAGAGGGTTATGTCCATATGTAGAACACATATGGGTTTCAGAAAAGTGAGAAAAATTTGAATCAGAAAGTAGGATCGAGCAAACAATACGAAAAACTGGTCGAAATTAGAACGCATATTTCTGGCTTGGTATTGGAAGAATTTGGCGCCAGCAAACAGAGACTGGCGCACGGTTTTAGCTATAGCGCCTGGCGCCAATGATAGCGTCTGGCGCTACATTTAAAATTCTGGCGCAATTGCTCTGGCCCCTGGCGCTAATTCCTACATGCCTCAGCAGCTTTCTGTGCTCGATAAAATTTTTCAGTTTTACGCGGTGTTATTTCGGTCCTAGTTGTGATAGATATTTCTCAAATTTCCTACGTGTAAAAATCCTATGTTTTAAATCATTACGGATGGTCTTTCCAATGAGATATTTTTTATGCATATGACAGTAATGTTAATCAAAATTACGCACATGAAATACTTAGAACGTTTCGAGTCTCATCCACTCATTCTAAATCATTGCCGAAACAAATTTAGGAATTAAAATAGAAATCCTCTCCAGTGGAGTCGCCAAAAATAGTAGGGAATAATTTCAAGCGTTAACCCCCTAGCTTGAACCCCACTGTGATCATACACTAAAGTACGGTGGCGTCCAAAAGGGAAGAAGATAGAGCAAAAGAGTCGCCAACAAGTTTTTTAGGAACTTGTAAACCGTTCACGAGGTGAAGGTTACACCCCTTAACGATCCAAGAGTTCGTCAACTCCATAAGGTCTTGAACAAAATAAGGGTTCGGGGATGAAGGTACAAATCCAACCTAAAAGAGATTGAACCTGCCCTAATAATAGGCCTATACTTTATTCTGATCGTATTCATGTGCGCTTTCTAACTAATATACAATCAATAGGATTAACCCTAAACCTGTTTAATCTTTGTTGGTTGAATATTAATGCACAAATAAATCTATTATTGGCGATCACTTGAATTTATAATCAAATTAAACCTAAACAAGATTATTAATTATCTTATTAAGCATGATTACAAGTACAAATTCCCTTTAAACATGCATAAAAGGTGTGATCAAGCAATAACAATAAATATCAAGCAACAAAATAAATAATCAATAATAATTATCATAATCATAACAATCATAATTAAAAATAATCATCATTATAACAATTATAATCATAAAATCATAAAGTATAATCATAATAACAATCATCATAATAATAATAATAATCATGTTAAAGCATAGCAAGATCCTAGGCATGATACTAACAAGATTAATAACAAACCCTAGCATGTCACTAAGCAATAAAAATCAAAGCTTTAACCCTAACATGATACTAACAATCATAAATATTAGGAAGAACATAGGAAGCATCGTAACAATCATAATAAGCATATTTGATATTATAGTTACCCTAGACATGATACTAGGAATCAAAATAACAATCTAAACATGATTTCTACATGATGATATCAATAAAAATCCATTAAAGCACTTACTTTGATGCCTCGTACCTCTTTCTAATAACAAAATACACACATTAGTAACTTCAAGGAAAATAATAAATAAAACAATTAAATTAAATAATAATTGAAATATAGATTTGGGACCAAACCCTCATAAATTAAACCTTTCACGTCTAGGGCGAAGGTAACTTCGAATATGGCTAGGTGTTTCTAGATCTAATGAATGCGGAATTTTGTATGTAAAAAGCGAGTTTAGAAAAAGAGAGAGAGAGATGGTGAATGAGAAGAGAATGAGAGAGAATTGATGAATGAAAACTGATTGTAGGTCAATGAAAACGAAGTTTTTACGACGTTATTTATAGAGAAAATCAGCCAAAAAGATAAAATTATCAAAATAGAGTCTGGCGCATGAAAAACTAGGTTGGCGCCAACGCTGGCCATTGGCGCCAGACGCTAACCCTGGCGCCAGGCGCCACAGCTAGCGTTTGGCGCTGACCTGGAAATTTACGTGTTTTCCTAAAATCAGATAAAAATTACCGTACGGGAGGATAAAATCGTATTTCCCTCAAAAATGCTCTTTGATTTTAATTAAAACTCTGAAAAGTCAACAAAAGTCAATTTATCAATGCTAATTGAATTAGGAATGAAAAGAACCTTCTAGAAGACTAAAACCATTCCTAATTGCATTAGGAATGATAAATCTATATTAGGCCCTCCCCTAGATCATTGGGCCGTATATAAGGCTCAAACCGGGCCCAGTTTAGTAATTTGGCCATAACTTCCTCAATATTCATCGGAATTGGGCTTATAATATATCGTTGGAAAGATCTTGTCAAGCCCCATCCAACTACACTACTATTGGACCCATATCATGGACCAATCAAACTGGATTGGCTGTTTTCTTAAAATAAGTTTTCAAAAACAGAGAGAAGAGAAAAGAAATTAAAAACTATCCGCAACACTAGACTTTCCACACTTTCACTTCATTCGATTATGATTCGACGCGAAAGGTACTCATCATTGGGTTTGGTTTTGGGGAGACACAAATGGGTGTCTATAGCGCCCGCACAGCCGAGGGTGCGTGCCCGCGCAATAGCCGCACAGCATCCCGCGCAGAACAGTTTGCTTGGCTCCTTGAAATCCTCTTTCTTTCAACACAAAATATCTACAAAACAAAATCATGGAAACCGCAATAAAAAGAAGGAGAGAAGACTAAGAAAAGGGAAGATAAAGGAGAAACGAAAAGAGGAAACAAAACTAGGTAAAAATGCTTAGAAAAGGACCAAACAAGTGCAAATGAGGGGAGAATCATTAGAGAAAAAGGATAAAAGAGTGGCATAAATGCCACTTATCAGAAGCGCTTGCTTATGGTCCTAAGCTTGACCCTCTTTCCAAATCATGGAGGGTGAAAGAACACCACCTTCTTCAAAGTGGTTGAAGGCACAAATTCCTCTTCAATAATTAGCAACTTCTCATTGTTTCTTGATAAAACTTCGTTTGCTTGAACTTCAAAATCAATCTTCTCATGCTTCAACTTCAATCTCATTCTCTGCTTTCTAGAAGCTCTTGCCTTCTTCTCAGCCTTGTTCCTTCTTGTAGACGGTTTCACACCATCCACACTCTTAGGATCATTTTCCTCCTCTTGAAGGTAGAGCTCAAACCAATGAGGAATGTCAATCCCCTCCTCGTCCATAAGCTTGGGAAACTTTTTTCTCTCTTGATTAACCTTCTTGCAATCAAAACTCAAGAGCACATCATCACAATTCTCAAGAACATCGTTAGTCGAAGAATTAATCACACAAATATTATCAATGGAGCGAGGGGAATTAACACAAATGATTCCTTTCACAAGGGACAAAGACTCATGCATCGGTTTTAACTCAAAACTTCCTCATTGTTATCAACTCTCAAAGTAATTTGACCTCCCTTAACATCTATCAAAGCTCCCGAGGTAGCCAAGAAAGGTCTCCCTAAAATGATAGGAATATGGGCATCTTCCGCAATCTTTAGCACAATGAAATCAACGGGGATAGTGAACTCTCCTATCTTTAGGGGAATCCTAAATTCTACCTTAGGGAAACTTAATAGAACGGTCGGCCAATTGAAGGGTCATGTTGGATGGAAGGATCTCACCTATCTTAAGTTTCTTGAAGATGGAATAAGGCATGATGCTAACACTAGCACCAAGATCAAAAAGGGCATTTTGGAACAATTTACCATTAATATATCAAGGGATGGAGAAATTCCCCGGGTGTTTCATCTTTTGGTGTAAGTCATTATGGATACGGGCACTACAACATTCCCCCAAACTCACTAGATCCACCATATTGCAATCTATCTTGCCGCTCAAAATTTCCTTAAGAAACTTAGAATAGTTTGGCATTTGTTCCAAGACTTCGGTGAAAGGAATAGAAAGATGAATTTTCTTATGTATCTCGTTGAATTTCCCAAATTGTTCATCCAACTTGTGCCTCTTGAAATTTTTGGGGTAAGGATGTTTGGGTTTGTAGACTTATTTTTCTTTCTCTTTCACCTTCTCAACTTGTTCCTTACCAACTTCCTCAACCAAAGGGCTTTCATCTCCCTCATTCTTAATTGGACTCTCTTTCGCATCACTCTTCTTAGACACCTCACTCTCAAGGACCCTACCACTCTTAGTGGTTATAGAACAAACCGGTTCCTTAGGATCAATTCCTTGCGAGGGTAAAGAAGAAAGGGTAGCATGCTCTTTCAAGGTGTTGGCTAGTTGAATGATTTGGGTCTCAAGCATCTTTCCATGAGTTAACATGTCATGAAACATTTTGTTACTAGACGATATGTGATCATTCAATTTCTTGGCTTGATCTATTATGACATTATCTAACCTACTCATAGAATGAGATCATTAATCATATGAATTATCACCTTGCCCTTGGGTCTTTGGAGTAAATTTGGATGGGGGACCTATTTGTGCATTCTTTTAAAAAGTTCCTCTACTTTGGTTACTCCAATTACCCATACCTTGATTTTGGCCGGAATTCTGATTATGGTTACCATAACCTTGGTTATGATCGCCATATCTTTGGCCGTGACTTTGACCACTATAACCTTGGTTGTTATAGTTACCACGGAAACCTTGGTTTCCTTGGTTATTATAACTATTCCCTTGATTATAGTTATCAAAATTTCTTTGGTGATGATAATTCCTATCCCCATCATAGTCATTATATCCATCACAAAGAATTTGGGAAAAAAGAAGCGTCATAATCACTCAATCCACATTCTCAAATCATGCAACAAGAAGCGAAAAGAGGGTTAGAGTAAGAATATGTACCTCTCCCCATAAATTGGGAGGGAAGAGTTTGTGCTTGTGAGGAAGCGTATCAAGCTTAGCCTTGATAGAAACCACCTCCATGTAGTTCGAAAGTAGTGTAGACAAATTATTGATGGCATTGAGTTAATCAATCAAGCCATTTTCGCTTGTCGACTCTATCTCAACTTCTTGCCAATCCATGTAGTTCCTCACTACATCAACTATCAAATCAACAACCTCTAACACCGTATTACTCATGATTGGGCCTTCGGCTCCGGCATCAAGACTTGACCTCCCTTGAGGACTCAAACCACCATAATAGATTTGAATGATTTGGTAAGTCGGAATTCCATGGTAAGGACACTCTCTTTGATAATCCTTGTACCTCTCCCATGCTTCTTAGAGGCTTTCACTAGTCCTTTGCTTGAAACTTTAAATCAAATCTCTAGTCTCCGCCGTTTTCTTTGAGGAAAGAAATTCCTTAGTGATTTCATCCCAAGTTCTCAAGGAATTAGGCATCACTCCCTTATCAATCCATTCTTGAGCTCTTCCTATTAGAGAAAAGGGAAATAGCTTTAGCATTATAAATTATTGCGCTAACCCGCTCACCTTAATCGTGTTACAATATTTCTCAAATTCCTTAAGATGATTGAGGGGACTTTATTTGTTCCTCCACTATATTGTCGCCTTTCAATCAAAGTTATCATTGTCGGCTTAATTTCAAAGTTACTTTCCGGGATCAATAATGGAGTAATCCCCCTCTTATACTTGTATGCACCCGGAGTGCCCAACTCCTTCAATGTAAGCCTTGGGACTTCTCCCATGTTAACTTGCACACATATACTCAAAAGAAATTATTAGTAGCACGGCTACACATGTAGCCTAAAGGAGAAAAATCTTTTTATATTTTTTGAAATAAAATGAAATAGACTCAACAACAATAGCAAACAACTACGCCATTCTCCGGCAACGGCGCCATTTTGACAACGGGTGGAGACTAGGTCGTTGGACTAATATTCCCTAGGCGAAACAAAATTTATATCACTCAACACACCCATATAACTAGTATAGGGGTAATTCAAGGGTCAAACCACTGGGAATGGGAGGTGGTCATTATTGCTAGAGTTAAGCTATTTTGAAGAGGTAAAGTAAGGTGTGTGTACTCTAAAACAACTAAGAAAACAAGATTAAAACCAAATATATCAAACACTAGGGTTTAGGATCCACATACACATGCAATGGATACAACTAATCGGGATTGGAATTGATTAAGTCGAGTGTTGCGAGGGAAGTTCAATTAAGAAATCAAAAGAGTATGATAAGCTATTCTTCTAAAGGTCAAACTAGCATCAAGTACGAGAGAATCTAGCTAGGAACTTCACAAACCAACTCAATTGACAAATGCAAGCCACAAATCAATTGCCCGTATCAATGTGAACTTAAAATGCAATCCAGTGCACCAATCAAAGTTAGCTACTCTTCAATTAATCACACACATGCACAAAACCAATTAACCAATTTAATCACAATATCAACTTGTAGACATCTACTTTTGGCCTCCTGTCCTGACAGGAAGTGCAATGACGATAAATAAAGCGATCTTCGTGTTGGATCGAAGTGAAGAATACATATGGATAACTGGTTAAGCCACAAAATACAAAAGACTAGCCTAAATTAAAGAAAAAGCCAAAACAAAGGTCCAATTAACTAAACCCGATCATAATTAGGCTTAAGCCCGTTCTTAAACCCTAATAATGACGGATTTAGGAGCGCCTAGGTTAAAACTTAGTGCTGCTGTAGAAAAAGCCGCGCACATCTCACAAAGTCGCGCTGCACTGCCGCGCGCAACTAATTCAGTTGCGCGCGACACCCAGCGTTTCAGAGTTGCGCTATGGAAAATTCAGAATTATTCGGAATTATACGGAAAATATAAAATCGAATCTTACCATAAAGCCGCGCGCAAGACGATTAGTTGCGCTGCACATAGCAGCGCAACTCTATAACTTGCGCTGGGATGCCGCGCGCAACTGTATTTGTTGCCAGCGACACCTGCTGCGGGAGAATGCTCGAAACCCTAAACCTAATCATTCCCTATAAATACGAGCTTAAACCGAGGCTTAAACAGACAGAAATTAACCTAAAACTCTGGCGAAATAATTTGTGAACTTGTGCAACCTAGCCCTCTTGTCCTAAACACTCACCCTTTTGATATCTTGTTACTACGATAGAGGTTCCCCAACAAGAAGGAGTCTATAAGTGTTCTAAACGGACTTTAATTACCTCTTTCTTGTTAATCACCTCTTTCTTGTTTAAAAGGACTTTAATTAATTAATTAGTGTTGTTTGATCACCTTTAAAATAGTTAATTACTTAATTCCACATAGTATCTTGCGTTAAATAAAGATTAGAATTGAAATAAATAATTGTTGGTTGATCACTTAAGCCAAGGCTAATCTTGTATATTTTATTGTTCTTTCACATATATTATTAAATAAGAATAACGAATTTTGCAATGTAATTCCTACGTGATTAATGCTTGTAAATAAAATCAACTAACATAGTTTTAGGTATCGCGTTGCATATATTGTTTTGTGATGAAATTGTAAAAAAGGAAGAGCTAGTAAAAGGCCGTACTAGGGCTAGGATGACGACTCCCCTCTAAAAGGAACGTTATCTTAGTTCCCTCACTCCCGAACTCATTTCTGGTTTATAGAACAATTTGGGCATGGGAAAACTTATGATTCGTGCTAATTATTCCATGAACTCCACATGGAAGAAAGTCATGAACGAGGTTTATGAGTTTTCCTAAACTCATTGGCGACTCCTACTTGTTTTTTACAAAAAAGCGTGATGATAGAATCAATTCTAATTCAAGGTCCCCTAGACAGCCAGGAATTCAAATCCTACTACACCCTAACAAGTGTAAATTCCTAGGATTTTAAGTGGCCAAGGGCATTTAAGGAGAGTACCCCTTACGATGGGATCACCTTCCTTACAGTGACGACTCAACTGGAGACTTAGAGGTTACATGATTAATTCGTAGTTATGTTCCAAGGTATCCAACACTAGGTTTCCTATGGTTTGTAATGAGAATTAACTTGGATAATCTCTAGTTAGAGAGCGAGACTTGAACGCATAATATCTTCCTTTTGCACAAGAGTAAAAACCAAACAAGCAACATTGCATCATGCATAAGCACAGCACACTTAAACCATTGGGGATTGGCACATTGACTAGGGGTCGCCAACACTAGGCATCTATCCCGAAATCAATAACAATCATCCCACCCGTATCACCAACAAAATGTTGGGAGGGCGATGTCATGGGTCGGCACGTTGAGTGATTGATTTATGTGTCGTTTCATAAGGTATGGTGCCTTTGGACACCCAAGCCTTTTTTGACCTTAGAACGGCATTGCGTGAATCTTGACTTATGACATGCTTATGTGATTATGTGGCTATGTGCAACGTGTTAGGATAGTCTTCTTTTTTTTCTTTTTTAGTTTGGTCTAGGTTCCCAATTACGAAGTTGTCTCTTCGTGATTTAGGGCCGTATTCAAAGGATAACGTAAAATAAATAAATAAATAAAAAACTCGTATTCAAAGGATAACATAAAAAAAAGAGTCAAGTACAAAAAAATGAATTAAACGCTCGAATTAAAAAAAAAAAATAGGAGCTGGTGGCGCGCACAACTCAAGAAGTTGCGCGACCCCTCCTAGCGCAAGTTATTTTGTTGCGCGCGACAGCCGTGCGCAATTAAGTCACTTGCGCGCGCCCACTGGACGAGTCAGTTTTGATTTCTCAAAAAACAAATTGACTCGTGCGAACAATATCTTCATTGAAGAATTGTTTAGGGCGATGTTATCCGTTTGAGTATATTTTGCGTCTTTTTTCTTTTTCCTTTTTAAACAAGCGTATCGATTTACTTATCCTTTCGTACTCCTTTAGGGCTGGTTTTCAAGCTTGGGAAAGTGGACCCCCGGGCACTCGCATTCTACGTTACCACTCAAAGATCATCCCCTTTCAAACAACTTTCCTTAGACAACTAATCCTAGTCCAACAACAATGACAACCGTCGAAGAAATTCAACAAGAGATTCTTCGTTTGAGATAGGAAAAGGCTCAAGAGGCCGAGGAGAGAAGAATTAAGAAGATGGAAAATGCTGAAAAGAAAAAAGCCGAAACTTTAGCCTTACAAGAAAAGATAGAGCAGTTATCCATCAAAGAAAAATCGTTGGAGAGCTAGTTCTTCGTTCTACAATGGGGAACAAGTACTTTGACGCAGAAAAGTTTGCTCCTCCCCTAGGACTTGCTTTACTAGAAAAGTTCGTAGCTACGGACTTGACAATATAGAAGGTGACCAATAATCCACAAAATCATTTAATGTGTTTTACTGGCACTATGGCACTAAAGGGAGTTGATCCTAAGCTTTATGCTTTGACTTTCCCTTTATCACTAGACCCAACCGCGAGAGAGTGGTACTATGGGCTAGATCCAAAATTTAAAGCGACATAGAAAGATGTAGTTCCGGCTTTAATCACCCAATATGAGAGTAACGTAGAGTTCAAGTCAACTTTACGTGAACTCGAGATGCTTAAGCAAGGCGACGATGAAGGATTCATTGCTTTCTATGGTAGATGGCGAGAAAAGGTGGCCACCTTGCCCAAAGGCCTCCTGAACTCGAGTTAGTACAAAAATTCATTGACAACTGTCATGAAAAGTACAACAAACATCTACGTTACCTTGGTCTAGACACTTTTTAAAAGGTCTATTCTGTGGCTACTAGGATTGAAGATGATCTTGCTACAGAAAAATCAAACAAACCTCATTATCATCATCAACCTAAGAATAATTACAAGGGGAATGATAATGCATCATCCTTTATTGACGTGTTTGCGACTTCCACGCAATACAATAACACAAATCGATATGATGATCCTAGAAAAAGATGGACAAAAGAGAGAAAATTTACTCCATTTCCTATAAGCTATAAAGAATTGTTAGAAAAATTAAATGAAAAATGCTTACTTGCGCCAAATGGGCCAACACCACCCACTCCCCCGGAAAGGAGGTTTCCTCAATGGAACGGTAGTTCTTATTGTGCTTATCATAGAGGCGTTGGACACGATACTGAACGTTGCTATGTTTTAAAGCAAAAAATACAAGATTTAGTAGACGATGGGATCATTCCCACGCCTAAACCTAACAATAATGCATCCCCCTTAGGGGTGTTTCACATCGATGAAGACCATATAGGAAGTGATACGTTCAATCCTTTGGACTATATCACACCCATAGGAGAACCTCTATCCACAACACTCATAGGGGCAACTAATGAAGTATGTGGACAATGGGACGACAACTTTGAAGACTTATATGTCTCTAAGTATGCCGCCGTCCCACCTCCATCTTTTTTACAAAATGAAACAAATGGAGCGCTTGACTGGGATCATTTCTTGGGGATATCGAAAGATTTATCGAATCTCTCCTTGGATGAACAGTGGCATCAAGCACAATTCATGGTACATCTTGAAATGGAGGCACATCCAAAGCCTCTAGAAGAAAGTTAGTTTATGAGTCCTATGACTTACCCAAATAAGATAGATCATTTAATTCGTTTTGGGCGAGTCTACCAAGCACCACCACCAAATGGATCTTCGACCACACAAAATCAAACTCAAGGTCAAACACAAAATACAATATCACCTCCACTTGAGGTGGAAGATCCATTGGTCTAACAAATTCGTCAATCCAAGGCGAATGTTAGGATTTTGGGAACTCCTAAGTACTTCTAATATAAAGAACATAGGAATTCTCTCATGAACGTTTTAACGACTTTGTCTATAAGTACGGACACAACCCCTCATGACCTCGTTAGCTTGCTTACTAGCGAGAAATCCGACAAGTCAATCATTTTCACTAATGATGATTTTCCTTCAAAAGACACTACCCACAACGATGCGTTATACTTAATTGTGGGATGCAAGGGATACAATATCCCTCTAACTTTGGTAGACAATGGGTCGGCTGTAAACGTATGCCCATTACGAACGGCAAAATACTTAGGCCTAAATCCAGAAAAAGATTTCCAATCAACAAAACAAAGCATTAGGGCCTATGATAATTCGAGAAGATCGGTGTGTGGAACTGTTAAGCTACCAATTATCACAGGCCCAATTAAATAGATGGTTGAATTCCATGTTATGGACATAAAACCTACATTCAACCTTTTACTTGGACGTCCTTGGATACATGAGCTTAGTGCAATACCATCCTCACTTCATGAAATGATTAGGTTGAACTATCAAGGGCTTCATATGACTATACATGCTTCTCCACTAAAAATAGCAATAAATGATCAATCACTCTTAGAAATAAACCATGATAATGATGAAGAGGACATGTGGGGATTCGTTGTGGAGCCAATCTTCACAATTGAAATGGAAGAAGACATTGAAGAAACATTCAAGCTTGATCCATATTCCACTCGCATAGTAAACAATATCTTGCTCAAGAGTAGTTACTTTCCTGGGATGCCTTTGGGAATAGGAATGAAGAAATCTCTCTTACTTCCTATCCCAAATAAAAGCTTCTCCTTTGGATTAGGATATAAACCAACCAAAGAAGAATTGGAGTCTCACGATGCAAAAAACAAAGCACGTAGAGACAACAATAAGAAAGGGATAATCACTTTACTCCCATCCTATCAACAAACCCTTAATGGACAATTCATTAGGGAGGGAGAAGATTACCCATGCTACGACTTTCCGGAACCCTTAGTTTTGGAAGGAATCAAGAAGCCTTGATTTGAAATATTTCATGATTGCTACTTCTTGGATGACGATCTTAGTATTGTTAAATCAAAACACCCAACTCTAGGGTGCTATGATGGGCAAGCATTAACTTGCTATTTGGACTAGAGCAAAATCATGTCGCAATAATGACCAATCAAAATGCCATTCAAGATGAAGCTTTTGACCCAACCTTGTTGATCACCCCTTCAAACGAAACTTTTGAGCTTGGATGGAGGAAATCTTTCAAATGGATCAATCACAAAGGCGATAAACTGGAAATCGTCACAGGCGAAGGGAAGATGTTTGAAGAATCATACGATGAATCTATTATAGACTCTAGGGAAGCTGAAAATTTAGGCCTTGTGGCCATTACTGAGTCTTTATTTTCTACAACTAAGGAGGAATATCCCAAAGAGGATTCTTCTCTTGATGTACTCTCTTTTTATTTTAATAATATGAGCTCTATTTCCGAGTATATGCCTTCTCTTGAATCTTTCGAATGCTATAACAGTCAATCTAATGAAGATGATAACATTAATAAATTGGTTGAACTAATGAATGAACGAGAACAAAAGAACCCTATCGTTGAAGAAACTGAAATAGTTAATATAGGAACTAACGAAAATAAGAGAGAAGTCAAAATTGGCTTAACTCTAAATCCGAAAGAGCGATCGACCCTCATATCGACACTCAAAGAATTCGAAGACATGTTTACTTGGTCATACAAGGACATGCCCGGAATAGATAGGGAAATCGCGGAACATAGCATTCCCTTGAACCCTACTTCTAAACAAGTAAAACAAAAACTTCGACGAATGAAACCTGATGTCGCATTAAAAATAAAAGAAGAAGTACAAAAATAGTTGGAAGCCGGTTTTATTCGTGTATGTAATTACCCATAATGGGTAGCGAACATCGTTCCAGTCCCTAAAAAGGATGGATGAGTTTGCATGCGTGTCGACTTTAAGGATCTTAATAAAGCTATCCCTAAAGACGATTTTCCTCTACCACATATTGATATATTGGTAGATAACACAGCTGAACATGCGATGTTATCCTTTATGGATGGTTACGCAGGTTACAACCAAATTTTATTGGAAAAAGAAGATGAAGAAAAGACATGCTTTATTACCCCTTGGGGTACGTATTGCTACACAGTTATGCCATTTGGTTTAAAAAATGCAGGAGCTACGTATAAAAGAACGGCTACGACTCTCTTGCACTATATGATGTATAAAGAAATAGAAGTGTATGTGGATGATATGATCGTAAAGTCCAATGATAGAATAGGACATATAAAAGCTTTACGCAAATTTTACACTCGCATAAAAGAATATAAAATGCGATTGAATCCACAAAAATGCGACTTCAGAGTAACTTCTGGTAAGTTACTCGGATACGTAGTAAGCACACGTGGCATCAAGATCAATCCCTCTAAAATAAAGGCAATTATTGACATGCCTCCCCCTCAAACAGAAAAAGAAATTAGGGGATTCCTTGGCAAATTACAATACATTAGTCGATTTATCAACAAATTGACTATGACTTGTGAGTCAATATTTAAAAAATTGAAAAAAGAGGAGAAACATGAATGGGACGATTAATACAAAAAGGCCTTTGAGAAAATCAAAGACTATCTCAAAAGTCCACCAATTTTAGAACCAGCAATACCCAAACTACCTCTTAAGCTATACATTACAGTTACAGACACAGCCACAGGCGCCATGTTAGCACAAGAGGTAGAAAAAGTCAAACGTGCAATATATTACATAAGTAAGAAATTCATCCTATATGAAACAAAATATAGCACCTTGGGAAAGACAAGCCTAGCATTAGTGTGGGCAACCAAAAAGTTACGACAATATATGTTACCACACACTACTCATGTGATTTCTCAACAAAATCCGATAAAGTATTTGTTTGAACAACCACCCATACAAGGAAGGATATCTAAGTGGTTGGTGATGTTGGCCGAATTTGAGCTAAATAAATTCCTGAAAAATCAATGAAAGGAAAAGTAATTTCCAACTTTTTGGCACAACATCCAATTCAAACAAGTCGTGTAGAAACTACTCATCTTCCGGATGAAGAGATTCTCATGACACAAAATGATAAATGGGTAATGTACTTCGACGCTGCGTCCAGTCAAAAAGGATGTGGCGTAGGAGTGTTACTCATAAGTCCAGAGGGAGAACATACTCCAATCTCTGTTAAATTAGACTTTGAGGTTACTATTAATGCCGCAGAATGTGAAGTGTGCATTATTGGATTAGAAGCAGCGGCTAGCATAAGTGTGCAAAAATTAGAGGTATATGGAGACTCCAGTTTGATTATAAATCATATATTAAAAAATGGAAAATAAAGAATTCCACAAAGATATTATACCGAGCACACCTAGAGAAACTCATTGAGCATTTCGAACATATTGATTTCAAATATCTCCCAAGGGATGACAATCAATTTGCCGATGTACTAGCAAAATTAGCCTCAATGATCAACATTCCAGATCACTTAAATATGAGGCCATTATGCGTTGATAGAAGAGAAGAACTAACGTATTGTAACGCCATAGAGGAAATAAATGACATTGAAGGAGACAATCCTTGGTATGATCATATCCTCCAATATATTACTCATGGCACATATCCCGAAAATACTTCATCGAAAGACCAACGACCCTTACAAACACTTGCGGCCCAATATGGTCTAATAAATGGTCAATTATGCAAAAGAGGACCTAATGGTCAAAGCTTCCTATGTATAGGCCAACCGGAAGCCACACGCCTTATGGAAAATACTCACAAAGGTGTTTGTGGACCTCACATGAATGGTAAAATGCTTTCGAAAATAATTTCACGACAAGGGTACTATTGGTCCACTATGGAACATGATTGCATACAATATGTTAAAAAATGTCCATAGTGCCAAATGTTCGCCAATTTACAACACCTTCCACCATCCGAACTATACAATCTCACTTCCCCTTGGCCTTTTTCGACTTGGGGAATTGACATAATTAGAAAAGTCTCTCCAACAGGATCAGGAGGGCACGAGTACGTATTAGTTGCCATTGATTACTTTACTAAGTGGATTGAGGCTGCTTCTTATGTGAATATCACTTCTAAACATGTCGTAAAGTTTCTCGAACGAAACATGTTTTGTAGATATGGAGTTCCACATGAACTAATTAGTGATCAGGGATCTTAATTTAAAGTTGAAGTCGAGACCCTCTTAACTCGTTATAAAGTAAAACATCATCACTCATCCCAATACAGACCTCAAATGAATAGAGCTGTAGAGTCAGCAAATAAAAATATAACAGTCATCATTAAGAAAATGGCAGAAAATTACAAAGACAATCCGAATAAATTACACTTCGCATTATAGGGTTATAAAACGTCTATACGGACATCAATAGGAGTAACTCCATACTCCTTAGTTTTCGGAATGGACGCAGTTCAACCAGTCGAACTGGAAATACCATCCCTACGCATCGTACTTAAAAGTAAGCTACCGAAAGCTGAATGGGTAAGAGAGAGGTATGAAGAGCTTTTATTCCTCGATGAAAGACGATTAAGAGCTTTGCATCATGTACAAGTCTACCAAAGGCGCATTGCGCGTCATTTCAATAAAAGAGTAAAACTAAGAAATATAAAAGAAGGTGACTTTGTACTAAAGGAGGTCAGGGGTCCACCAACCGATCCAAGAGGGAAATTCTAACCTAATTGGATAGGTCCCTACCGCGTAATTGAAATCCTATCAGGAGGAGCCGTCAAATTAATGGATATTGGAGGAGATGAAATTCGCCAATTAATAAACATTGATCGCCTTAAGAAATATTACATATGAAATCAGGATAAAACTCGTTCACTCATACAACCATTTTTAATTAAGCATTCAATTGAAAGATTCTAAGTGTTATGCATTTTACCGAATAACACGGTAAAATACATCACACTTGGGGGGGCAATTTAGAAATAATAAACCGTTCTAAGTGTTCAAATTTTTTCGAACATCACGAAAAAATCTTCACACTTGGGGGGGTAACAATACAATTTTTTAAAGAAATTTTTTTCGAGACATTCGTAGTACAGGTGTCGCGCGCAACTAGAATAGTTGGGCGCGGATGTCACGCGCAACACAAATGTTGCGCGCGCCACATGATGACGAACTGCGAACCCGAATTTTTGAGTTTGAATGAAGTTGCGATTTCTACTTACGGTAAAAAGGGGGTGTTTCTCAAGTATAACATATACTTAAAAAATAAAATTAAACTTTGATTTAATTCTTTTAAACAAAGTTTGATTAATTTTTTCATTTAATTTCTATCTAAGAGATTAAAGAAAAAATTAAAAAAAAATACATAATAATATAAAAAATATATATAGAACTACGCAAAGACCTGATTTCGTAATGCGAATACGTAGACAATCTTTATGATTCGGTCATATCAAAATATAAAAATATAAAGCTCATTTTTTTTCATTCAAAATTCAAAAGAGAGACACTATTGAACTAGATAGTAAATGAAAAAAAAACATATTAGTGATAACACTTTATTCGAAAACAAAACTAATGATAAAATTGTGTAACGCTCTAAGGTTTTACTATGTCCTCGATTGTCACAGATGATGGAGGAGTAGTTTCCATCGCAGTATTTTCAGAAACCTTGGAGCTTTCCCCTACACTCTTCTTTATCACCCTAACATTGTTTTTCAATTTAGGGATTGGGGCCATTGCAACCTGTTTTCCTTTCCCTTTGACTATTGGAGCTTTCTTGCGAGTATTTGGTGAAGGTTCTTTGATTTTCACACCTTGTTGTGCGGGTTTGGAGGGAGCTTTCCTTTTTGTTTCCTTCGAACGAGCCTTAGGGGATGAGAAAGTCTAATTTTCTTCTCACTCCTTTGTTTTGGCCACTAGGAGGAGTAGTAGTGGTTGAATGCATCAAAGGCTTAGGTGGATTGCGAGCGGTGGCGGCTTGAAGTTGAGATCGAGCCTTGTTCAATTCACCCTTATCCGCCGCATTCATCCAAGCCTTGTAAAAGGAAGATAATGTGATACTCACGGGAGGATTTTGTATTACGTACTTAGGAAGACTTGACCAATATTCCATCCAACGAGCAATCCTTTTGGGTTTAAAGGTCACATCTTTAGGGGCATCACAATCTTGCGGAGGAATAAATTGCCTCATCCCGTATTGTCACATCACCCTACAAGGAAAAATATAAGTAATACTAGATAAGCCTAAAGGCCTAATGAAAGGGCAATTAAGACTATTCCCAATCATACTATTTATGTTCCACCAAGGAATCACAAACCGTATGTTAGGAACCCCATGACAGAAAAACGACGTCCATTCCTCTTCGTTCTTATGCTTATAAAGGGTTCAACGTCAAGGGAATGTCTTTACTCCATTAGCCTCAAGGTTTTGAGGCTGATCAACAATTCGCAAACGCTCCATGAGCCAAATCTGAAAAAAAAAATTACTTTGCAATTTTTTTAAATAAACAGGTGGCGCGCGCAACTATACCAGTTGCTCGCACCCTCCGCGCGCAACGAAGAAGACTGCGCTTGTTATGCCAGCGCAACTTCTTGACTTGCCCTGATAAACGCCGAAAAAAGAAAAATAAAACGTACATGTAAGAGGAGTGGACTTCCCGTAAAGCCGTTTTCGTTAGGATCTCCTTTAAGGCGATTCAAGTACAAAACGGTTTCCGCCAAAACCAAAGTAGCGGGTGAATGACATCCCTCTATTTGCTCTACTATGGACACCATCAAATAATCTCCGTATTCTTTGCCTATCCTATGTAAACAATTAACAAAGAGACAGTAACATAAAGCATGAATTTTAAAGCGTTGTTTAGTCATGTTGTCATGAGGGGCGACGAAGTGTTCAATAAATTGAATTAAGTTCACACCTTCTTAAGTTCCTATGTTGGTCATATCATTGTCAGACAAGCCAAAAAATCTTTAGAATACAGGTTTGGGATCCGACAAGGTAGGCGAATAAGTCACAGGGAGAGTGTTTGTAAAGAAACCTAGCAAGGCCTCGAACTCACCAGGGAGAGGGACAATTTCGTCCCCTCTAAACAAGAAAAGTTGGTGATTAGAGTCCCAATGGTTGACTTCGGCATGAAGAAAATCAATGTTAACCACTAGTTGCATATAATTCAATAAAGGGTCTAAGTGGTAAATTTTGAAAGCTAGTTTGTCCTCGGTTGAAAGGGAAGTGACTCATTGCTTCAAACGTTGTTCAAAGGTCTTCACTATTGTTCAATAAGAGTTTAGAGAGATTAATTCTTTTTAATTTTTTATGTTACTAAGCGAATAAATACGAGATGATCAAAAGCCTACACGAAACCACGTTTAAATAGACCCAACGGGGCAAATTTTCGGCAAATTCGGCTTAAAGGAAAGTTAACTAACAGGTGGCGCGTGCAACTTATGAGTTGCGGGCGACATCCACGCGCAACTGATTTACATGCGCGCGAGAGCCACGCGCAACTCACGCAGTTGGTGGAAGTTGGTTGTTATGGGTGAGTCTTGGATATTTAGCTTGCTTGGTGGGCAGTAGGTTGATGCCTTATTTTTAGTGCTGACTTCTAGCATGAGGTGCTAGTTGATGGCCCGGATTGTATGGTGGGTGGTATTCCTATTGCTACTTTGTTTGCTGTTTCTCCCAGGCCCCCTTCTCTTCCCTCTTCCATTGTGATAGTTGTTGATCTACCTTTGTCGTGGCATCTTATTCTTTGTCTTGCTTGAGCCTCCTTATGTTTGTGTTGCTGGATGATGGTTCATGGCTGCGATCTTTTGTCCTGGTTTGTACTGCATGCATGATGTTGTTCTGTCCTGGCAGGCTGCATGTGGTGTTGTTATCAAGTTGTTTTTATGATGATGATGGCGGATGGTGTATGCTTTCAAGTTAAGCTAATGCTTTATTATACTCACCTTATTTGATATCTTCGGATGTATGGGTTTTTACCTACTTTTGGATGTAGCTATGGTATCCTCTCCCTTTAGGAGTTAGAGATTCCGTAGTAGTTTTCTTTGTTTTGCCTTCGGGCTTTGGTTTTGTTGCTTCTTTGGCCCAGAGGGCTTGTACTGCACTTTCATTTCTTGTAGTTGCTACTTTTATAGGTAGTAACTCTTTACTTTTGGTAATAAAATTCTTTACTTACCAAAAAAAAACTCACGCAGTTGCGCGCTTCTCCCCTGAAACAGCATGTAAGTTAGGTTTATTTCCGTATTTTGGCTCATATAATTACGGAATCTTCACGAGATCTTAAGATGAATCATACGCTTGCCTTCTAACACTTTGTGTCCCTTTTTCTTGCCTACTTTCTTATTTTCTTTTTATTTTCTTATTATTTTCTTTTTTTTCCTCATTATTTTCCCACTTTCTTTTTCTTTTTATTTTCTTTATTATTTTCCTACTTCTTTATTTTCTTTTTTATTTTCTTATTTTCTTTTTCCTTCTTTTCGCCTTCTTTTTTGTTTTTTGAGTTTGTTTATTTTTTCGAGGGGGGTAAGTCGGGAACCCTCTCCCTCCCTCGAAAATTTTTCGCATTAATGTACATATGGAAAAAAAATAATAATATTAATAACGACATATATATACAAATGTGTCATATATACAAAAAATAAATATACATCGGTTTCCTAAAAAATATAGTAAAATGTGTACAAGAGGAATCAGGGTGCTCGATGACTACGAGACGGTTGCTGCACATCCTGCAAAATCCTAAACAAAGATTAATACATGAAATGTTATAACTTCGTTGCAAAGAAATAAGATATAAAACTTACCACGATCATCCGATGATCACGGCATGACAAAGTCACTAAGGCTCTCCGATAAGCAGCTCGGAAAGCACGTAAAGTCCTCACCATGCCGTTCACGGTCTCCCGCGGAACCTGTTCCAAGAATACAAGGACAGTTAGTAAAAAAATGTATACTTCCTCCGTTTTCTTTTAGATGCAACACACCCTTTAGCACGGTAATTAAGAAAGGTGGGGTTTACATGATATAGTAAACTTTAAAATAGGATGAGTTGTTGTTAAGAGTGTAATTTAATGGGTCATGTGCTTTAAATAAGGGAAATAGTATAGTTTTTTCCTAAAGTAACTTTCCTTTTATAGTGTGTTGCATGTATTGTGACATTTCCTTTTTAGGGAAGTGTTGCAAGTAAAAGAAAACGAAGGAAGTATGAAACAAAAATATAAATAGAAATATTTGAGTACATATACATAAAAGGCATACCGACTCAACCGTGTCAGGTACGAACGGTATCCCCTCGTCATCCTCGGCCGCTGGAAGGGTCTCACGAATTACCGATCCGACAGCATCGGTATACGTGATCTCCGTTGTAGGAGGCACCCAACCACCTAGCTCGACCCGCTAAAAATACATGTGACAAAAAACGATAAAAGGGTCAAAATTTCGAGAAATAAACAGAAACAAGAAAAAAAAAGAGTTAGAGTACTAACCGGAACAAAGGCAGGAAAAGAAGTCAGCCTGGATGCTATAAAAGCCGGATAAGAAGCATCCGACATCACCAGCCTCTCCGCTGGATAACCAAGGATCGCCTGAGCTCGTTCCATGGTAGACAGCTGGTCCGGGCGCAGCATCCGGATCGGGGGATCCGCAGGAACCAAAGGCTCCTCGGACGAAAGCTTACAGAAAACACGCTCGCCTAAAAACCAAGCTTCGGTCCTCTGGAACACTAAGAGTCCCGTATAGAGGGCCCGAAAATGGCAACGAATCATGCTAGACCAGATAGCCTCAGGAACTCCGACGATCAAACTCCAAGGACAGAGATCGATCTATAAAATCCAACCACATGAAAAATCGTTAGTAAATGACTAAAATCAAAAAACGAAAAAAACACAAGTAGTTGGAATACTCACTGACACACGAGTCGCCGAAAGAATCCTTTTGCGAAAGTCGCCGGCAGAAGTAGCTCGTCTCCTCTTAATCGAGACCAATCGATGGCCGATAGGAAAACGAGTAGCCCCAAGCACCTTGGGGGCTAAGAAAAACAGGTACGAGTATCCCCATGCCTTCAACCGAGAAAAGATAAGCCTAAAGGAAAAGGCGAAAGTCATAACAAAAAAAGCTTAAAACACATACCTCGAGGATACGACCATGCCACGTAAGCAAGATCCGAGGCACCTCAGTAGCTGTCGCGGAATCCATGACCCGGGTTTTCTTGCCCATAGCCGTAAGCATACGGGCATACGGCACCTCCGCCCAACTCAGGTAACCTACTTGCCCCAAATCGCTGAGGCAAATAAGTAACCCAATGGCGAAACGGTCTCCTCGATCACTCAAAATAGTGACGAAAAGAACGTGAGCAACGTATATCCGAGCAAGCTGCTCAGGTGTACACTGCCGGTCAAGCTCGTCAGCCGACAACTCGTTGGCAAGAACCGAGTATGGACAAGATTGCGCGTACACGTGAAGGGCCGACGCAAGATGGTCCCCCACAAGGTCGCGCAATCTCTCGTCTGACCCCTTAACGAGCTCTATAACTACAGGCTCGCCTCCGAAAGGAAAACCCGTAATCATAGAGAAATCGAATTGGGTAACCGTCATCTCTCCCTAGGGAAAGTGGAAAGTGTTGGTGGAATTCCACCAAAACTCCAGCAATCCACGGAGGAAAGCTGACGATGCAGACTGGCTCGATAAACCCGAAGAGCCGCTAGCTGGGAGTCAATCCTTGAAAGTGCTACAATCTCCTTTGCCACCTCGGGCAAACTCTCAAAACGGGCTCGCAGGTCACTAGGGTCGTACAAACGCATGCTAGGCTCACTCTAAATAAAAGAATAAAAATAAAAATAAATGATTAGGAGAAAAAACAAAAGAAAAGAGAAAGAAGCGTAAGCGCGGAAAACTCACGATGTCGCGCCACCCTCTGATCGAAACGTGGTGGTCTGCGTCCCACTTAAGGACCCTAGGGGTCCCAGTTGGGATGAGCCTCCCAAACCACCTCCTCTTGGCGACGTCGATCGGCCACGACGCGTCGCTCTCGAACCTCCTCTCGAGGACGGGTCACCCTCTTCCGAGGGCGAACCGCCTCGTCCGGACCAACGAGAATCTCCTCAGCATCGACAAACGGAGGCGAGTCCATGCTATAATGGATAAAATTTCTTTAATTAGTTTATTTTATTTCCTAAACTAATCTAATATACGTATTCTAGACCCATTTCGGCAGAATAACGGCTATCGATAGGGCAAAACACAAAAATCGAATGCCACCCAAACTTGGGGGCTACGATACATGCAGTAACCTTAGTAAATGGGGGCTTTTAACACCCATAAAAGCCATCTATACCAGTTTCAACTAAGCATTCAGGGGATTATATTCCAAAATCTTAAAGAATCAACTAATTTGAGACGAATAACAGTAATATAAACATAATTATCGTCTACCAAATAATTTTTTAGGTCGAATATGGCGAAAATAGGCTAAGTATACACTTCGCGCCAATTTTTTCGAATTCAAAATTTTTAAAATGTTAATTATGGAAGCAAAGCTAGTTCCAATACTACAATTTTTGCATAATTAACAAGTATAACCACAATGGGCAAACAAAATAACAGAAAATCAAGCCAAATTCGAGTAGAATTGCAAAGAACGAACTTAAACAAAGAAATGCTCATACAAGGTTAAATACTTAACCATTTTTCATGAAATTTGTTGCAAAACACTCCTTAAACATAGCATAACAACATAGAGCAAACAATTTTAAGAAAAATAAGTCGAATCGAAAACCCCCAAATTCGAAGTTCGTGGTTTAACGATTCAAAAATCGTTCGAATTTAGCCAAAAAAGAGCAAATTTTAGTAAAAAAACTTACATTAGATTACAGCAAATATGAATTGAGGATGAAATTTGCTTCCTTAAGCTTCGAAAATCACGAAAAACTGAGCTTCCTAGAGTGAGAAAGAGTTGAAAATGGCGAAGGAAGGAGTAAAGGTGAAGTGAAAAATCGCGTCTGCGATTTTCACTTTACTGACATAAATGTCGCGCGCAACTTAAGATGTTGCGCATGACATACCAGCGCAACTCAAAAAGATGCGCGCGCTTGGCCAGCGCGACCTTCTGAGTTGCGCACGGATACTGGTCACTAAAAGACCGGGATTTTGATTTTGATCTGTTTGATCATTTTTTGAACGGTTTTTGCTCGTTATTAGACGTAATAGCGCGCAAATTATCAAAATCTTTTTAATTTATTTGCATATTGTAGTTTATTTTCTTTTTGTTAGCTTTTTGCATCATATTGCATGCACACCGTGCTTTGTGCCTTCCCCAAGCATACGTTTTGAACGTTTTTCGTAAGAGTGCCTTAAGACATTCCGTGGTGGTGCTTTACGTAAAAGCACCCATAGAAAGGTTTGTCATTTTATTGTATAGACGTTACAAATGTCCGGGTTTTCTTCTTTTTTCACGTCCGAAGCAAAAAGGAAGGCGTTTTCATGCAGCGTAAAAATGCAAATGGCGTATCATACGACGCAAAATTGTACGACGTAGGTGTTGCGTAAAATTTCACTCAGCCTAAGCTTTGCGAGATTTACCTCTCGGAACTAAAAGGTAGAGAATTACTATAGGCGTTAGCTCAACGAGTCGACGGGCGCGCCGAACCTTCAGGAACAGGCACTTCTTGAATGGATACGGTAGTTAGTGCGCTTACTAACTTACCGGACAGTTAGGGTGTCGAATCCACCCCCTATATAAAGAAGCGACGAGAAAGATGTCGCGCCCATGTAGTCACGTGCCCCCATTCATGAGACATGTGTACTCATCTTGTGGACAAAACTGATGAGAGAGTTGCTTACTTTCTTCCCTCTCACTCAATTTGGATATATGCCTCCAGTCCTGAGACATGTATTTCTATCTTGTGGACTTCCGGCTCGAATACCGGACCATTTCGGCTCGAATACCAAAAACCCCTTTTCATCTATTACTTCGTTAAAGTCAGACTAAAGTTTCAATGACATATCGAGGGACTTTAGACCAACGATGACACGATTGAGAGGAAATCCTCCCCTTTTATCCTTTTAAAACTGATCTCTTCTCATGACCTGACATCACCCAGAACACCTTTACTTGTAAAAGCGTTCTATAATTGCAAAGGATCAATCTATATTCTTTAGCGTGTTAAGACTAGGAAGGACTTTTTCTAGCATTAATAGCTACTTGTTCCAAACACTTAGCGAACCCAGGATTTTTTCGACATCCTTAAACATTACTGAAAGATTTTCTACCCTTAGAGAACTTCGCAAAATGAGTCTCGGATTTATTTCCTTGACTACTTTCATCATCGTCTATTCTAGACTCGATAAAAGTGGGGGCTAACTGTAGACATCTACTTTTGGCCTCCTGTCCCGACAGGAAGTGCAATGACGATAAATAAAGCCATCTTTGTGTTGGATCGAAGTGAAGAATACTGATGGATAACTCGTTAAGCCACAAAATACAAAAGACTAGCCAAAATTAAAGAAAAAGCCAAAACAAAGGTCTAATCAACTAAACCCGGTCATAATTAAGCTTAAGCCCGTGCTTAAACCCTAATAATGACGGATTTAGGAACGCCTAGGCTAAAACTTAATGCTGTCGTAGAAAAAGCCATGCGCATCTCACAAAGTCGCGCTGGGGTGCCACGCGCAACTTATTCATTTGGGAGCGACACCCAGCGCAACTTTCAGAGTTGCGCTGTGGAAGATTCAGAATCATTCGGAATTATACGAAAAATATAAAATCGAATCTTACCATAAAGTCGCGCGTAACTCTATCTGTTGCCCGCGACACCTGCTGCGGCAGAATGCTCAAAACCCTAAACCTAATCATTCCCTATAAATACGAGCTTAAACCAAGGCTTAAACAAACAGAACTTAACCTAAAACTCTGGGGAAATAACTTGTGAACTTGTGCAACCTAGCCCTCTTGTCCTAAACACTCACCCTTTCGATATCTTGTTACTACGGTGGAGGATCCCCAACAAGAAGGAGTCCATAAGTGTTCTAAACGGAGATCTAGCAAATAGAAGTGGTAAATTCTTGAGCACTTAGTTAAATCACCTTCTTTTTCTTGTTTTAAAGAACTTTAATTAATTAATTAGTGTTGTTTGATCACCTTTAAAATAATTAATTAATTAATTCCACGTAGTATCTTACGTTAAATAAAGATTAGAATTGAATTAAGTAATTGTTGGTTGATCACCTAAGCCAAGGCGAATCTTGTTTATTTTATTGTTCTTTCACGAATATTATTAAATAAGAATAACGACTTTTGAAATGTAATTCCTACGTGATTAATGCTTGTAAATAAAATCAACTAACATAGTTTTAGGTATCGCGTTGCATATATTGTTTGGTGATGAAATTGTGAAAAAGGATGAGATAGTAGAGGTCGTACTAGGGCTAGGATGACGATTCCCCTCTAAAAGGAACGTTATCTTAATACCTTTGCTCCCGAACTCATTTCTGGTTTATAGAAAAATTTGGGCATGGGTAAACTTATGATTCGTGTTAATTATTCCATGAACTCCACATGGAAGAAAGGCATGAACGAGGTTTATGAGTTTTCCTAAAACTCATGGGCGACTCCCACTTGTTTCTTACAAAAAAGCGTGATGATAGAATCAATTCTAATTCAAGGTCCCCCAAACAGTCAGGAATTCAAACCCTACTACACCCTAACAAGTGTAAAGTCCTAGGCTTTTAATTGGCCAAGGGCATTTAAGGAGAGTACCCCTTACGATAGGATCACTCTCCTTACACAACTCCATCAATTTCCCCCAATTAGCATCAATCCATTACTCATATTCATCATCATCATATTAATCAAACTAAATCAATCACAAATCAATCAAACTTGAACAATCAACAAACCAATTGAAATCAAAAGCTAAAGATTGCGTTAAAGTAAAAGAAATCCTTACAAACTTTGGTGAAATCAATAGAAATTGTACTTAGAATCATCATCATCAAATCATCAACAATGAACTTCACTCTCTACAATCTAGAGTTTCTCTCTCTTAAATTATCTCTAATTTTCTCTAACTGAATTCTCTCTCTAAAATTAGAAGGAAAATCTATATATAGTAAAACTAACTAAGGGGAAAATTAGTTAGATCATACAAAAAAACCCATAAAAGCGCGGTCATCTCCAAGGTGGATGCGCAACCGCGCATAAAAGGGTACGGAACAGAGACCCAGAGAGGCGCGCCTGCGCCACCAGGCTGCGCAGCCGCGCCATGGTCGCGCACGCCCGCGCCTAGGAGTAGGGCAGCCTCCTTCACCCTCGACTTTGCTCTTCCTCGTGCGCCCCACTTGATGATGTTGATGAACATGGAAGGTGGCAGTCTTCAAATAGCCTCCACGGTGGGTTCAACACCAAGAATGGTGCCCCCACTGCTTGAATGCACTAGCTAGAAGACTTGGACTTTACACTCCTTCAAACTTGAACTTCAAATGGTAGGCAAGAGGCATCTCAAATGATGTAAAACTTGGGAAGGAGACTCGGGATTACTTGGATTATAATCTTAACCTGAAAAATGAACAAAAACAAACAAATAAAAGAGAAAATAGCAAAATAAACCAAGAATTGCATAAAAATAGAAAATCACCCAAGAAAATGCAAACTAAGAAATAAAGAATAAAACTAAGGGAAAACTACGGAAAAGAGCTATAAAATAGCATGATTTTCATCCTAAGGAGGATCAAGTGAGTGCCAAAAATGACACTTATCAATGCACCGCGCGGAAGCCCTACATTTGGAAGGATTGGCGCGTGTGTATGGGACCCCACGAGTTAAACACGCTTCCATGCATGGTTTGGTGAATTCAACAATCTCGGATTTATCCTTCATTCCCAAGAGCGTTCGATTGGTTAGATGGAGCATGAATTCTCAGATTTTTATGGCCATATGTAGAACAAATATGGGTTTCAGAAAAAAGGAAAAACTCAATCATGAAGTAAAATCGAGCAAACAGTACTAGAAAACTAATCAAAACAAGAAGGTAGATTTCCCTAATGAAGATCTACTAATGACTGAGAATGATAGTTGGACGCTCTATTTCGATGGAGCTTTGGACCAAAAGGTTTGTGGTGTAGGAGTCTTGCTCGTATCGCCCTACGAAGAACACATCCCAATTTCCATGAAGCTCAACTTTGATGTCACTAACAATGCTACAGAACATGAAGCGTGCATCTTAGGATTAGAAACAGCTGTGGCCCGGCGATTCATCACTAATCATCAACCAGATCTCCAAGAGATGGAAAGTGAGAAGTGAAAGTCTCGCTACGTAACAAGCTCATCTAGAAACACTCACAGAGCAAATAGATGAAGTGGAATACACATATTTGCCTAGAGAAGAGAATCAGTTTGTCGACGTACTAGTTAAGTTGGCATCAATGGTGTGAATTCCAAGAGATACGATTCGAATGCCATTGACCAAAGAACAAAGATATGAACCGGCTTATGTTCATGCGCTTGATGATGAATAAGAATCACAAGAAGAAGATGAAGAGCCATGGTATACAAATATCCTTAACTATGTAACGAAGGGAGAATACCCTCCTAACACTGATAAAAGGGCACACCGTGCTTTAAGGCTCCTGGCCTCACAGTATGTGCTCATCAAAGGAGAACTCCACAAAAGGACCGCTCAAGGGAGAAATCTCTTATGCATAGCTTAGAAAGAAGCATACAGAACTATGGAAAACCTTCATGCCAGAATATGTGAAACGCATATGAATGCTAAAGTGTTAGTCCAAAAGATTTAACAACAAGGTTATTATTGGACTACCATGGAGAGAGACTGTCACAAATATGTACAAAAATGTATGAAGTGTCAAGTCTGCGCAAATTTGCAACATGTTCCGCCTTTGCTTCTCTACACATATATTTCTCCATGGCCTTTCTCTACTTGGGTAATCGACATCATTGGGAAGATAACACCACCAAGACAAGGAGGACACGAGTTCATCCTTGTAGCAGTCGACTACTTCACCAAATGGGTCAAGGCAGCTTCATAAGCTAAACTCATAGAAAAACATGTAGCTCAATATAATATGCCGCTATGGTGTACCGTACGAAATGCTTAATGATAATGGGATGCATTTCCAAGCCGAGTGCGCAGAATTGTTACAAAAATATCATATCAAACATCACATATCGTCACCTTATAAACCACAAACAAATGGTGTGGTTGAATCGGGCAATAAGAATGTGAAAACTATCATCGAAAAGATGACGGAAAATTACAAAGATTGGCCGAGTAAGCTACATTTCGCTCTTTGATGTTATCGAACTTCTGTTCGTACATCAACGTCGGCTACCCCCTTCTCTTTGGTCAATGGAGTTGAATTTGTACAACAAATATAGCTCAAAATCCCTTATTTCCCAATCGTGTTGGAAAGTCAACTAGATGAAGTCGACTAGGTTAGAGCGAGATATTATAAACTAGTCTTACTTGATGAAAAACGCATAGCAGCTTTGCATCATGTCCAAATCTACCAACAGCGTATGGCACGACACTTCAATAAGAAAGTCAAGACTAGGAATGTTAAGAAGGTGACTTAGTTCTTAAGGCACTTCGCAAAAATGTGTAAGATCCAAGGGGAAATTTTAGACCAAACTGGTCAGGTCCATACATTGTCAAGTTCATTTTGTCTAGCGGAGCGGCGCAATTAGTAGACATGGATGGCAACGGTTTCCAAAACTTAACCAATTTGGATCAACTAAAGAAATTTTATGTCTAGTTGCAAGGGTTCAAGACCCAATAGAGCTACGTTTGGCCTGATTCCTTAACATAGGCAACCCCTCAAGGGGGCCCGTCCACTAAAAAAAATAAACACCCTTCCTCTGTTAACAAAAATATCATATCAAACATCACATATCGTCACCCTATAAACCACAAACAAATGGTGTGGTTGAATCGGCCAATAAGAATGTGAAAACTATCATCGAAAATATGACTAAAAATTACAAAGATTGGCCGAGCAAGCTACATTTCTCTCTTTGATGTTATCGAACTTCTATTCGTACATTAACGTCGGCTACCCCCTTCTCTTTGGTCTATGGAGTTGAAGTTGTACAACCAATATAGCTCGAAATCCCTTATTTCCCAATCGTGTTGGAAACTCAACTAGATGAAGTCGACTAGGTTAGAGCGAGATATTATAAACTAGTCTTACTTGATGAAAAATGCTTGGCAGCTTTGCATCATGTCCAAATCTACCAACAGCGTATGGCACGACACTTCAATAAGAAAGTCGAGACTAGGAATGTTAAAGAAGGTGACTTAGTTCTTAAGGCACTTCGCAAAAATGTGTAAGATCCAAGGGGAAATTTTAGACCAAACTGGTCAGGTCCATACATTGTCAAGTTCATTTTGTCTAGCGGAGCGGCGGAATTAGTAGACATGGATGGCAACGGTTTCCACAATTTAACCAATTTGGATCAACTAAAGAAATTTTATGTCTAGTTGCAAGGGTTCAAAACCCAATAGAGCTACGTTTGGCCTGATTCCTTAACATAGGCAACCCCTCAAGGGGGCCCATCAACTATAAAAAATAAACACCCTTCCTCTGTTAACAAAAATATCATATCAAACATCACACATCGTCACCCTATAAACCACAAACAAATGGTGTGGTTGAATCGGCCAATAAGAATGTGAAAACTATCATCGAAAAGATGACGGAAAATTACAAAGATTGGCCGAGCAAGCTACATTTCACTCTTTGATGTTATCGAACTTCTGTTCGTACATCAACGTCGGCTACCCCCTTCTCTTTGTTCTATGGAGTTGAAGTTGTACAACCAATATAGCTCGAAATCCCTGATTTCCCAATCGTGTTGGAAAGTCAACTAGATGAAGTCGGCTAGGTTAGAGCGAGTTATTATAAACTAGTCTTACTTGATGAAAAACGCTTGGCAGCTTTGCATCATTTCCCAATCTACCAACAGCGTATGGCACGACACTTCAATAAGAAAGTCAAGACTAGGAATGTTAAAGAAGGTGACTTAGTTCTTAAGGCACTTCGCAAAAATGTGTAAGATCCAAGGGGAAATTTTATACCAAACTGGTCAGGTCCATACATTGTCAAGTTCATTTTGTCTAGCGGAGCGGTGCAATTAGTAGACATGGATGGCAACGGTTTCCACAATTTAACCAATTTGGATCAACTAAAGAAATTTTATGTCTAGTTGCAAGGGTTCAAGACCCAATAGAGCTATGTTTGGCCTGATTCCTTAACATAGGTAACCCCTCAAGGGGGTCAATCCACTATAAAAAATAAACACCCTTCCTTTGTTAACATACCCACGACATATATTGAAGAAAATTGCAAAGAAGCAGTCATCGTGTCAGTTAAGAACACACCAGAACACGACAGAATATTACACGACGCGGCGATATTTTAGCAAGAAACATGCAACAGGAGGCCACCGTGTCACGGCAGCATACGCCGCGACACAGCAGAATTCACTGCCAAGCGGGAAAAGTATACCGCGACACGGCAACATTTAGGCGTGAAAATACACCAAAATAGCCACCGAGTCACGGTAAAATGTACTGTGCCGCAACAGAAGTTACCGTGACGCAGCGGGAAGTTGGCAGGATTTTGCAATTTTCGTTCGATAGTTATTATTCTTCCATTGCATCCGACTTCTTGACTTGAATAAAAAAAAATAAGTCATTGTAATTTTTAATTAGGGAAAAAATAAATATGCTATTATTATTAAAATAAATATGACTACAACTATTGGCACATACGCCTTATTTTAAAATTAAAACTTAAATCATAAAAGAAAAGCAATATTGGTCTAATCTTTCTTCACTTTCGAAGCTTCATTCTTCTTTTCAACTAGGTCGACCTTCACCATTAGTGTGTCTTTTGTAGCCCGAACCGTCACACCTCTAGTTGAAATTTCACCCCTTTCATAGTTCTTAGGTTGGCTCTCCCTATACACCATCTTTTCTTTACCCTTTCCTTTTACATAGCTTTTCTTTTTAGGCATTATAGGAGTCTTAAATTCAATGCCTTGTGATCTTGGACCTAGACGATCTTTAGGAGACGCCTTTTTACTTCCAAGTCGTCCCTTCACATCAAACTTACGTGATTCGACTCGCTCCCTCCTACTTTCAGGATTCAACCATGCCTTGTATGCACTAGGCAAAGGGGGAGGAGCTTGGTTGCTCGCGGAAACATTCCACATAGGCCTTCCAATCCAATAGGTCTTATACTTGTAAACATTACTTTCATGCAATGATACTTCATCAGGACTATCATTATGGCGTGGAACTACTTGTTCAAGTCCATATTGTCGCATCAAATAGGAAGGGCAATAAAAAGTCAGCTTTGACATACTAGGAACATGACAATACGGTGTATCATTCGTCCCAACCATCCTAGTGAGCCTCCACCAAGGCACCACCCATCGAATAGAAAATTCCCTCTTTGTAAAAAAACACCTTCCAATCATCATATAACATGTTTGTAGTGTAATTTTTCTTCCTACAAACGAGATCATTGGGACCATAATTTTCAATTTCGTCGGGGGCGTCAAAGAGTTTCAAACGCTCCATCAACCAAATCTAAAAAATAATTAAAAAAAAAAAAAAACCGCAGATGGTCAGTTGTGAAAAAAAAACAAAGGAGCACCATGTCACGGCAAACATTACCGTGACGTGGTGCCTACCACATGTCACGGGGGCTAGCCAGAGCGCGTTTTTACCTGCAATAGTACTAGAGAGCCCTTAGTGATGGCTTTTCGGTCAGATTTTGCTTCGTCAAGACCACGCAAAGTTTCTCCAAGGCAAGTAGGCATAACGGATCTTTTAGATTCAACATGTTCAAGCATAGATGCTAAACAAGCATGTCATACTCTACCGTGTGCAAATAAAAGCTTGCTAAACATGAAAAATACATAAGCCCTTCTACGGTATACATGATATGACTCGGAGACATGACAATTAAAATATAAATTTGCAAGCTTTTCTGGATCTACTGCATTACCACACACAATTCTATTTAAATTTGGATCTGTCAGATTCAGATGACGTTCAAAATCCTGGTAATAATATTCACGCAGAGTAGGCATTGCAACGAAATTTCTAGCAGGGAGCCAAATATAGCACCAAATTCTTCCGGTCGAGGACAGATTTCATCATAATCAAACTTGAAACAATGAGTTTCCAGACTCCAATAATCTAAGGCTGCTCTCAGAAAATCATGTTCAATTGCTACATACCTTAATGCTAATAAACCTCTGACATGAAACAATTCTAGCTCTCTTTTTTCTACATTAGTCAAAGAATATTACCAGTCACGCAATGTATTATTAAAATTCTGAGACATTATTATTGAAATATGAAATTTTAGCTATTTTATGTCGTAATTATGCATATCACGAATTAACTAGTCGAAATTTATAGCCAAAAGAGTTCAGAAACGCAAAAAATCTATCTAGTTGCACTCGCATAACACACCGCTGCAATATTCGCGCGCCGTGAAACGGTAAATTCCACCGTGTCATGGGATAGGATGCCGTGACGCGGTATATTATCACGTGTCACGGTGGTCACGCGCTTCTAATTTTTATCCTAGACCTATTTTTATCCGGATTTTTATTGTTTTTCCTTCACTGTTTATCCTCCAATCTCGTTTTTTGAGAGTTTTATTCCTAATAAAATTCTCCCTTTATTTTATTTTTAGTTTTATTTTCTTTTGGGGAAGTTGTAAAACTTGTCCCGTTTTTATTTGTTTTTTTTTATTTTCTTTTGGGGAAGTTGTAAAGCTCGTCCCTTTTTTTATTTTTATTTTGGGGAAGTTGTAAAACTTGTCACATTTTTTATTTTTATATTTATTTTTAGTTTGTTTTTATTTTGGGGAAGTTGTAACACTAGTCTCATTCTTATTTTCTTTTTCTTTTGGGGAAGCTCGGTACCCTCCACTTACGAAAAATAACGAGTTTTTTCGTGTCATTAATAAATACACAATCACACACAATCAGTATCGAGCACACACTAACATGCACACTAATTAAGTAAATAATGTCAAATAAATAAAGTGTGAATAAACAAAGTGAGTCATGGTACATAAATGATGTCAAGTGTCATCAACCAAGTACATAACAAAAACCCTCGGTCAATGCTGCTCAGATCCAGAGCTAGGACCAGTGTCATCTTGAGATCGCGAGTAAGGGAATGGCGGACCAAAAAGACCCTCCATCATCCGAGTACAAGGAGTAGTGTCCCTACTAGTCCCCACAGCTCCAACATAAGATATACTCAAAGCAGGTCATGCCCAGCTGGTAAACTGTGTAGGCTGACTCCAAGATGTAGGAAGCAACGGTGGAGGTATCGTCCCAGACAATGGAACTGAAAATAAGCCTTGGTCTGTAGGAGTAATGACCGGCCTAGACAAAGGCTGTGAAGGCTGAAATGGGTGAGAAGGCCGAAGTTTCTGCCACTAAGTCTCCTGAAATGGTTGAGAGGGCCAAGGTTGCTGCCACTGAGTCTCCTAAAATGACTGAGAAAAATGGGACTGTGGCCACCAAGTCTTAAGTCTCTGAAATGGCTGAGAATTCTGAGGCTGCTACCGTTGTGTCTGAGAACGCTGACAAACCTCGGGGGTTTTTTGCGGTGACAAGGCTCCCCCTCGTCCGAGCCTCTTTGCCTCGAGCGCGACCGAAACCTCTGTCGCCTCCGTCACTCCTAAAAGAAACAAAGTGAAAAGATATTAGTTATACAAGAAAAGGTAAACATGAGAAAACAGATGAATATACCTCATGAGCATCGTCTAAGCCACTCTGACAGCTCGCACCGCGTCGTAGCTTGATGACACAGTTCTTCAAAGCATCAATCAACTTCATAAAGCCCATAATATCTAAGTACGTGACCTGAAACCAAAAAATCAGTAACAAGCAGTATTAAGAAGATTGAAAGACACGTCAAAAAGCTTACCGGCTCAAACTCATCAGGCAGGGACTCATGCGCCTGTCTGAAACCCTCTGGTGCATCGGCAATATGCTCCTCAATCATGCCAATCGGTCTCGAGTAACAAATGGAATGAGGATGGAGCTCGATCTTCCCCCTGCGACGAACAGTCACCTAAAACATGATCGAATAATCAGGTTATTCGATGGTTTGAACAGGGACTAGCAAAACAAAATTCTTAAAGAAAAGCAAATCTCGGGAAGACGGGGCGGAGGGGCCAAGTAAGGAAGCAAGTCTTGGGAATAATCGCTCTCCATACGCACGAACTCCTACCAAGGAAACGTATAGCGCTCCCCCTTGTCTAGCAACTCCCCCGACAAGCATGAGTCCAACATCGACTCAGGTGGAGGCAATGGCACCACAAAGAGATCGATGCTGACGAACAACACGCTCTCCAAGGTACCAAACAAAGCGTGTTGTACCAAAGAAGACAATTTGACACGCTAAAAGCTCCAAAGCCTCGGGAAGGTCGGTCATGCCAGCCTAAGACCGATATTGGATCTTGACAGCAATCAGAAAACCATAAGAGATTGCAATGAATGTTGAAAAATAACATCAAAGTAAAAAATAATACACTCTGAAATTGATCCTTACACCAACAATAGAGGTGCCCCGATGCAGCAGCTTGCGCAGACTCAATACGGACTCCATTCGTGACTCGCCTCGATCACACCAGCTAGCTCCGACATGGAAATAATGGACCGCTCCGAGACTCCGTCGAGTGGCAAATCCAATAAAGTACTCACAGAACCACAACTGCAACAAGAATGACCTCTAAGCATATGAGCTAAATCGATAAAAGCAAAACAAGAAAAAAAGATCGTCACCTCTATGACTCTCTATAAACCGTACCATACACAGCAACAGGGGCATGATTGTTCAATTGCCTACAGCAATGACACAACGACGAGAGTAGATCAGCATATACAATACTAGCGCAACTGTAGGATCCTATCTCACCAATCCTGACTAGAGACGAAAGGTAGCAAACAAGCGCACGAGAACTGCTATCATGAGAAAGAGTCCCGGAAATAAGGATCAAGATAAAGATCCGTACTCGCTGCTTAGGTGTCGTCTCAACTATGTCAAAACCATGGGCAAGAACAGAATCCAACTCTGATCGCCCACTCCTAGGACCACCTCGAGGCACCGGTCGAGTCTAGATATGCTGAATGACGGGACCTAACAACTCCGCTACCTCACTCGCCCCCCAAGTGAGGTCAGGAATCTGTTGTACAGGCCGCTCGGTGAAGCGCAAGCGGCTGATCATGCTGAAATCAAGAGGAGACACCGTCATCTCCCCCCAACCAAATTAAAGTGGGAAGTGTTTGTAGTATCCCAAAAATACTCCAACAGCGCTCGAACAATTGTCGAACCACAACCTCAGGGGCTGCGAAATCCCACAACCGTTGTAATACCTCGTATTTTATACAAATTTTAATTTAAAATAAGTATTTTGAGAAGTATTTAATTAAATTGAATTGTTGTATTTAAAGTATTTTAATTACTCATTTTAGTTTGGAAATATTTTATAAAAAGGAAAGTTTATTTAATTAATTATTTTATTTAAGTTAGGGTTTTATTTAAGAAAGTTTTATTTTAGTAAAGTTTTAATAGGAAAGGGATTAGTAAAGATTAAAAAAAAGGAAATTTTAGGGAGAAGGGTTTCTAGAGGAGGGGTATAAATATTCAACACTTAAGGCAAATCAAACATTGCCCGGAGTGGAGAAAACCCAACGTAACTTCTCTCCCTTTTCTCTTTATTTTTCTTTTTTTTTCTCTTTTTCCCCTTCCCCATTCTCGGCACCACCCTCCCTCACTGTCGACCACCAGCAGCCGGCAGCAGGCCTGGTGGCTGCCGCTGCCACTCACTCCTTTCGAACAAAAAAAATGAAAAATTTATTTTAAAAATTAGTTTAATTCTAGATCTAATTATTAATTATGAGTTTTGTGATTTGATTTTTGATGTTTGATTATGGGTATTATGTTACAGATTTTATTTTTCATTGAAAAGCCCTAATTTTTAAAACCCTAGGTTCTTGAATTATGAATTATTGAAGGGTTATGATGTATAATAGTTTAAACCTTTGATTAAAGTTTTTTAAGGCTTAATTACAGCATGTTTTTATTAAAATATAATGCGGGAATTTTCTGTAGTGCATTAAATGTCAAGTTTCTTTAAGGAATTTCAATTACCCATTAATTGGGATTAAAGTATGATGTTTTAAACATAATTTCAGCTTATTTTAATTAAATAATGAGTGGTTTTATAGTAGCATATATTGCTGGAAATTTGTGTAGAGAGGATTTTAATACTCTTCTATGATTTTAAATTGTAGGAGACTTTGAAGTGAGCGATTTCTATTAGTCGTGGCGATTTTAAGATCGTATACAAGGTACGTTCGCGTACTTAGCATAATTTTATTGATGTAGTAGCATGCTAAATGTGTTTACTTGATTACAAGTAGTATCATGCTAGATTTGGAATGGAAATTATGATTTGGATGTTGTTGGTGATTGAATTATGAAACATGATTTATTTGTGATGGATTAATGGATGGAAAATTATAGTTTGGAATATTGTTTATGAACCGCACTTTTATTTAAGGCATGTTAGAGAGCATTATTAATTAAACTAAATGTTTCATTTGGTTTGGAATATTAAAAGAGAATTTTATTATAGTACATATAATTTTTATTGATGCTTTAAGCATGGGAAAGGATCTACGTAAGTGTCCATGTACATGAGGAATAAATTATAAGTTGGTACCTTAGTGCACTTAAGATGTTTTTAACACCAAGTGATAGGATTTGTGGTGCTTAATGCATTTAAGGTGTCATTGGCACCAAGGTAGAATTAAAGGGTTCAACATTAAATATTATTTGGTCACTAATTATTCAAGAGTTAAATTGTTATATTTGATTGTTTGAATAATTATTGTTGATTGAATGATTATGGTTTGAGAGTCATCACCAAGTTTAATAATCTGTAAATAACGTAAAGTGAAAGAGATTACGCACCAAAACTCTTGGAACGTATACACCTTGAGTATGAACATATGGGGGGAGTTATGTGACTTTATATTTGATCATAACTTCTGATGGAGTATAAGACGATGTACATTCCTTTTATTATTATTATGCGCAGGATTTCCGCCACTTACGAGTGGTTATTGATGCTGGCATGGTTAGCTACCGTGTCAGTAACCTCACATTATTGGGGGAGGTTAGTGGGGAAACCCGTTCGATGCGTAGTCAACATTAAATAAATTATGTAGTGTTGACAAGTAGAAAACTAGGTCATTATCTAATTCTCCCTTGGTCAAACTAAATTTATAAACACTTAACAAACATTATACAAGTATGCGGTAAGTCAAGGGTCAAACCCAAAAGAATGAGTAGGAACTATGCTATAGTCTATTGTTGAGGTTGGAGGTTGGTAACTAGAATGCCAAGAAGATAGACAAATCAAAGAATTCAATCAATATGCTAAACACTAGGGATATAGGTTCCACATGCAAGCTCAATGATTATGCTAATTGATATATCACTCAATTGATTCAAACATTACAAGAGACAAACAATAGTTGCAATCAAAAGAATTCAAAGGTTATATCCTATAAACCAAGCTAGGGTTCACTATGAATGGCTAACAAGGAGAATCACACTCAAATTCAATCAATTAAAGTAATTCTCAAATCAAGGGATCATGTCATTGAAATTTGCAATGCAATCTAGATTAATCTTATAGGTTGATCGCTCCTAGTCTAATTAATCACATGCAGAACTATGTCAACCAATTTAATTGCAACAATTCAATCAATCAATGATCATTAACTAGAAAAAATCATCAATCAAGCATGCTTCCGCTTCTCCCTAGCAACTAATCTACTCACTAATCATGGTGAAATTGTAAGACAAAACAAATTCAATCACAAACATATTCATTTCAAGCTAAATCAAAAGGAAATTCAATCAATCAACAAATTCTCAAACCTAAATCAAAATCCAAATAAAACATTCAAACATTAAAGAAAATTGCAATTGAAGTAAATTCAAAGGAAAGAAATCTCACAAACTTTCATTGATATGAAGAGGAAATCCAAACTTGATTGAAGCAATGTTGTAATACAAATCAAATCCAAGAATTTCAATCTCTACTTTCTTTCTAACTTCTCTCTAGTTTCTCTCTCTAAAAACTAAGCAAATGAAATATTATCTAAAAGTTGGCCTTCAAAAGGATTTACAAGAGTATTTATAGATAAAGAAGAAAAATTGATCGGTTGCGCCCTCTCAAAGAATATCCTGCTGTAAGGAATATTTCAAGCATTATCCCTAGCTTGAACCCCACTATGATCATACACTAAAGTACAGTGGCGTCCAAAGGGAAGGAAGATAGAGCAAAAGAGTCACCAACAAGTTTTAGGAACTTGTAAACCGTTCACAAGGTGAAGGTTACACCCCTTAACGATCCAGGAGATCGTCAACTCCAATAGGTATGTAACCATGACTGGTAGTTCAGGGATGAAGGTATAAATCCAACCTAAAAGAGATTGAACCTGCTCCAATAATAGGCCTCTACTTTATTCTGATCGTATTCATGTGCGCTTTCTGACTAACATGCAATCATTAGGATTAACCCTAAACCTGTTTAACCTATGCTGGTTGAATATTAATGCACAAATAAATCTATTCTTGGCGATCACTTGAATTATAATCAAATTAACCTAAACAAGATTATTAATTATCTTATTAAGCGTGATTACAAGTACAAATTCCCTTTAAACATGCATAAAAAGGTGTGATCAAGCAATAACACTAAAAATAAACATCAAGCAACATAACAATAATCAATAACAATTATTATCCAAATCATAATCATAATTATCATTATTAAAATAATCATGTTAAAGCATAATAAAAATAATAGCAAGATCCTAGGCATGATACAAACAAGATTAATAACAAACCCTAGCATGTCACTAAACAATAAAAATCAAATATTTAGCCCTAACATGATACTAAAATGCTATTAGGAAAGAAAATAGGATGCATAGCAGGAATCATAATTGATATATTTGATATTAGAAATTATAGTTATTACCCTAAACATGATACTAGAAAGATTAAAACGCCCTAACATGACACTAGGAATCATAATAACAACCTAAACATGATTTCTAAGAACCATAAAATCAATTAAAGCACTTACTTGGATGCCTCGTACCTCTTTCTAATAACAAAATACACCCGTTAGTAACTTCGAGGAAAATAATAATCAAACAATTAAATAAAATAATAATTGAAATAGAAATTTGGGACATAACCCTCAGAAATTAAAAGCTTTCACGTCTAGGGCGAATGCAACTTCGAACAATGCTAGGTGTGTCTAGTGCTAATGTATGAGTAATTGTGTTTGTAAAAGGGTTGGTTTAGAAAGAGAGAGAAAATCAAGAAATTCTTGATGAAAGTTGGTGAAAGAGAGAATTAGAGAATTGATGGAAATTGATGATTAAAAACGGAGGTTTTAGGAGGCTATTTATAGAGAAAATCACCCGGACGTATAGAAAAACAAATTAGAGTTTCGACGAGAATAAAACTCGATTAGCGCTAGACGCTGGACATTAACGCCAGGCGCCAAGCCTTAGCGCCAAGCGCTAATAACTGGCGTCAGGCGCTAATAGCCGTTTTCACGCGTTTTCTGTATTTTGATAAAATTTAGCCGTACAGAAGGGTAAAATCGTATTTTCCTTAAAAACACTTCCTTTATTCTTATTAAAACTCCAAAAAGTCAACCAAAATCAATTTATCAATGCTAATTAAATTAGTAATGAAAAGAACCTTCTAGAAGAATCTAGAAGAATAAAATCAATTCTAATTGTATTAGGAATGATAAATCCATATTAGGCCCTACTCTAGATCATTGGGCCGCATATAAGGACCAAACCGGGCCCAGTTTAGTAATTTGGCCATAACTTCCTCATTATTCATCGGAACTGGGCTTATAATATATCGTTGGAAAGCTCTTTTCAAGCCCCATCCATCTACATAATTATTGGACCCTTTCTATGGAACAAACCAAACTAGATTGGCTATTTTATTAAAATAGGTTTTTAAAAATCAGAGAGAAAGAAAAGAATTAAAACTATCCGCAACACTAGACTTTCCACACTTTCACTTCATTCGATTATGATTCAACGTGAAAGTACTCATCACCGGGTTTGGTTTTGGGGAGACACAAATGGGTGTCTACAGAAGCCCCCACTTTGACTGAGTTTGGAGAACCGCAAGTTTCGAAAACAAAAGTCAAAGTATCGATAGGGACGGAGAATGATTCAGAACGTTCTGCGATCCTAAATCACTCTTGTAACGCTGATACCTGCAAACTAGCGTTAGTTAAACATATAAGAGAGTTAAGAAACGTGTATCTTGCACCGTCGAGCACACATTTCTGAAGTAACCGATTTGTTGCTGCATTTGTTGTTGTGACAACCTTCCACAATCTAGGGAACGCCATCTTGCTGCTTTGATGTTCAATCGTCTCTGAACAATAGAGCTTTTTTTTAGGATTGTTCACTCGTATCTGAACAAAAGAGCTTCTAAATGATATGCCCACGCGTCTCTAAGCAGGAGAGCTTGAAATACATTTCCACGCGTCTCTGAACAAAGAGCTTTGAATAATATGCCCACGCGTCTCTGAGCAAAAGAGCTTTAATGATGTGTCCACGCGTCTTTGAACAAAAGAGCTTGAATGATATGTCCACGCATTTCTGAACAAATGAGCTTGAAAGAAATGTCCACGCGCCTCTGAACAAATGAGCTTCGATGATATGTCCACACGTCTCTGAACAAAAGAGCTTCGATGCTTGAATGTTTGTTGCGATAATATTCCAAAGAAAAACTTCCGAAGACCAACGCTTGTCGATCTTTAAAGATTGCTTGAACTTTGCTTCCGTAATGCTAGTACGTCGGCGCTTTTGATGCTTGTGAACCATTATGTCGGTGCCTCTGCTGTTTTTTTGAACCAGTATGTCGGTGTCTTTGCTGTATATGAACCATTACATCGGTGTCTTGCGATGAGCAAATGTTTAGGCGGTTTAAGCTAAGTGAGACGATCTTTCGTCAGGTCGATCACTTATTGCGATTGTTATCAAGCCGACTACTTAATCATGTCAAATTGCTTATAGGGTCTAACTAGCGTACCAAGGAACCCGAAATTGCTGAAAGAGGTTGAAATAACTGCTCTGAGTGGTTGAGCGTTCTGTCGCCGTTGCAATGCCTCTGGCGCTGCGATTTGGCTCTGTCGCCAGACGCTGGGATCTAGCGCCAGGCGCTGAAATATGTTGCTAGACGCTAGATGTTGTCGTCTGGCGCTGGAGTAGGGTCTTCCCTATTCTGCTCTTGCTGCCGCTGGGATGCACCTGTATTTATCTTTGACTATAGGACCTTGCTAATCTCTTTAATTATTTTAGGGTTGACCTAAGGTTTAATGTCGCTTGACTCATTGACTTGACACGACTTAAGGTATAAACTTGACTCGCTGTGATTGACTCGAGGTTGACTTGACTCAAAGTGAAATGACACGTGTGACTCATGACCCGTGTGTGCATTGTATTGTGAAAAGAAAAAAATTTCCGTCATTTTTGTGGAGGGTACCGAATTTCTCCCGAAAAAGAAAGATGCAAAAAAGAAAGAAGCAAAGTTTTTAAAGGTGTTGTTGAATGAGCTTAATTTGTTAACGTTGTCTCTCACAGTACAAGGATTGTAACATCTTAGACTATCCTAGTTGACTCGATAATGAAAGTATTTAGGTAAGTTTGGCGCGGAGGCTAAGTACTTTATACTTTGTGATGCAATGATGATTGATGAGCAATTTTGACAAGGCATACTTCAACGTTGTGTTAAGATTTCATGACAGAGGGTTCCTAAGGGAAAGTATATTTGGTCATGTATCTGTGCGGTGTGTGAAAGTGATACTAAAGTTAGGCCGCAAGGGCTAAGTGTGTCGGAAAATATTATTTCAAGAAGAGTCAAATGATGGTGACTCTTTAGGCTAGGTAAGCTAATGATGTAAAGATCAAGCCCCCAAGTCTAGCTCTAAGTAGATAGGAATGAGCATAGGGGATCCCTTAATATGATCATGATGTGGGTGTGTGAATGTGAATATGAATGAATTTTTAATTACGGCCGCACCTCGATGTGAGGTTGCCTATGTATCCGTTAGGAATCAGGCCGAACGTAGCTCTAGCCGAACCTCGCACAAGTATGTGTATACCTCAAAAAGGTCTTTTGAAGGGTTGTAATGTGGTTAGGCTAAAAGTTTGAAGAAGAAGGGGATAAAGGCTAAACACCCTAGATAAGCCCCCAAGGTGTGCAACCTTGCTTTTGAATCTTTATATTTTTATGCTTGAGGCTTCTCACTTTTGAGCTCTTCCTTTTTTATATTTTTATTTTTGCTCTTTTTTTTTTTTCTTTTGCATTATTTTTATTTTTATAAGTATGGGCAATCCCGATCATGCAGTCTATCACTCACTTGGCATTCATGTTTCTCAGGCACGGTACCGAGCACTCGATAAGAGACGCAATCTGAGACGTGTTCATATTAAAGATATTTTCATGTCAAAGACATTGGAACACTTGCCCTTTTGTACAATTTTATTTTTTTTTTATGCTTATTTTTATCTATTTTGATCTTTTTTTCAATTACTCAAGCTTTTTTTTTTAAATGCATAAGTTACACACCATCCCATCCCAAGGTTAGGTAGATATGGGTTGAAAAAAGAAAAGTCTATCGTTAGACGAGGCTCAAAGTTGTGTATCAAGAAAGGATTGCATATTTGAAGGGTGAAAGGTGATATGATGTGGCTACAAGGGGTGCCTCAAATCATTGGTATATTTTGTGCTTAGTTCGACAATGATTTTTTTTTTTATTTATTATTTTTTGCAATGCAATGATCATATGCAAGAAATAAAATGCTCATTTTATAAAAAATAAAAAAATAAAAAAATAAAAAATAAAAAAAAAAAAACCTATGAAAGAAATCTAAGGAAGATAAAGGGTGCCTATGCTAGACTTATTGAAGAAAGGGTTTGAAAAAAGAAGAAGAAAGCATGAAATCTTGGTGAGAAGCTTGCCTTGTGCATTTGTTTCATCATTACTCTTTTTTTTTTTTTTTTTATTATTGTCAATCACATGACTCAAACTCGATTCAACATGCATGGAAGAAGGTAGGAAGAATGAAGGATGTGATATGGAGAAAGCATGTATAGAATGGAAAGATGATGTAGATGGAGAGATATGAAAAAAATTAGGAATAGAATGTACCCCCAACTCAAATGGCGGAAAAAACCGACTCATGCATGAACCTAAGACATGGTCATGGTGACATATACACAAAGTGTGTGCTAATACTAGTGAGTGTAGTGAGTGTAGGTGACATGTTAAGACTTTTTTCATGACCATGTGGCTAGACTATGTGACTAGACTCAAGCAAAGACTAAGTTAAGAATTCATGTATATGCATTAAACTGAACATGTTGTAAAATTTTAGTCATAACTTTTGATCTGTGACTCTTATTGGGATGAAACCAACTCCAAATTAAAGATAAAACTCGGGGCTAAAGATCCATAGGTTTTAAGACTCGTAGTTCTTTCTAGAACTTCGGCTATGACCAAAACAAGTTGACGCTTGTGCAGTATACGGGAATAAAAAAATCCGGGTTGACTTAAAGGAACTATGACTCGATTTTAGGTATATTTTTTAGCTCTAATTAATTAATTAATTAATTAAACAAAGTTCTTTAGTCATTAATCAGTTTATTTAGTCTTAACACAAGTCAAACAAACGGTTAGGAGAAAACACATAGAGTATGCACAACAAATAATGCACAATTAGTCAAGTAGGCATAATATGATGCAATGAGTTTGCAACCTAACCATGGTTCTAGTTCTCTAAAGTTTGGGATATGGGTTAGTCAAAGAGGGTCCATGGTTAATTGTCCGGATGCACCGCGCAGAAGCCTAACCGTGAAGGGTTGGCGCGAGTGGATGTGTACACCGCGAATTAAAAACTCTCTTCCATGGCTTGGTGAATTCAATATTCTCGGATGTACCCTTTGTTGCACAAAGCGTTCAATCAGGTAGATGGAGCATGAATTCTCAGAGGGTTATGTCCATATGTAGAACACATATGGGTTTCAGAAAAGTGAGAAAAACTCAATCAGGAAGTAGGATCGAGCAAACAGTGCTAAAAACTGGTCAAAATTAGAACGCATATTTCTGGCTCGGTATTGGAAGAACTTAGCGCCAGCAAACAGAGGCCGGCGCCAACAATTTGGCTTTGGCGCCTGGCGCTAGAGTCAAATTAGTGGCGCTAAAATCTGTCTTCTGACGCTAGTTCCTACATGCCTCAGCAGCTATTTGTGCTCGATAAAAATTTCCAGTTTCGTGCAACATTATTTCGGTCCTAGTTGTGAAAGATATTCCTCCAATTTCCTACGTGTAAAAATCCTATGTTTTTAACTCATTACAGATGATCTTTCCAATGAGATTTTTTTTATGCATATGACAATAATGTTAATCAAAATTACGCACATAAAATAAATAGAACTTTTCGAGTCTCATCCACTCATTCTAAATCATTGCCAAAATAAATTTAAGGAATTAAAATAGAAATCCTCCCCGATGGAGTCGCCAAAAACTATAGGGAATATTTCAAGCGTTAACCCCTAGCTTGAACCCCACTGTGATCATACACTAAGTACGGTGGCGTCAAAAGGGAAGGAAGCTAGAGCAAAAGAGTCGCCAACAAGTTTTAGGAACTTGTGAACCGTTCACAGGGTGAAGGTTACACCCCTTAACGATCCAGGAGATTGTCAACTCCAATAGGTCTGGAACCATGACTGGTAGTTCGGGGATGAAGGTATAAATCCAACCTAAAAGAGATTGAACCTGCTCCAATAATAGGCCTCTACTTTATTCTGATCGTATTCATGTGCGCTTTCTGACTAACATGCAATCATTAGGATTAACCCTAAACCTGTTTAACCTATGCTGGTTGAATATTAATGCACAAATAAATCTATTCTTGGCGATCACTTGAATTATAATCAAATTAACCTAAACAAGATTATTAATTATCTTATTAAGCGTGATTACAAGTACAAATTCCCTTTAAACATGCATAAAAAGGTGTGATCAAGCAATAACACTAAAAATAAACATCAAGCAACATAACAATAATCAATAACAATTATTATCCAAATCATAATCATAATTATCATTATTAAAATAATCATGTTAAAGCATAATAATAATAGCAAGATCCTAGGCATGATACAAACAAGATTAATAACAAACCCTAGCATGTCACTAAACAATAAAAATCAAATATTTAGCCCTAACATGATACTAAAAAGCTATTAGGAAAGAAAATAGGATGCATAGCAGGAATCATAATTGATATATTTGATATTAGAAATTATAGTTATTACCTTAAACATGATACTAGAAAGATTAAAACGCCCTAACATGACACTAGGAATCATAATAACAACCTAAACATGATTTCTAAGAACCATAAAATCAATTAAAGCACTTACTTGGATGCCTCGTACCTCTTTCTAATAACAAAATACACCCGTTAGTAACTTCGAGGAAAATAATAATCAAACAATTAAATTAAATAATAATTGAAATAGACATTTGGGACCAAACCCTCAGAAATTAAAACCTTTCACGTCTAGGGCGAAGGCAACTTCGAACAATGCTAGGTGTGTCTAGTGCTAATGTATGAGGAATTGTGTTTGTAAAAGGGTCGGTTTAGAAAGAGAGAGAAAATTAAGAAATTCTTGATGAGAGTTGGTGAAAGAGAGAATTATAGAATTAATGGAAATTGATGATTAAAAACGGAGGTTTTAGGAGGCTATTTATAGAGAAAATCAGCCGGACGTATAGAAAAACAAATCAGAGTTTCGACGAGAATAAAACTCGATTAGCGCCAGGCGCTGGACATTAGCGCCAAGCGCTGAAGGTTAGCATCAGGCGCTAATAACTGGCGTCAAGCGCTAATAGCCGTTTTCACGTGTTTTCTTAATTTTGATAAAATTTAGCCGTATAGAAGGGTAAAATCGTATTTTCCTTAAAAACACTTCCTTTATTCTGATTAAAACTCCAAAAAGTCAACCAAAGTCAATTTATCAATGCTAATTAAATTAGGAATGAAAAGAACCTTCTAGAAGAATCTAGAAGACTAAAATCAATTCTAATTGTATTAGGAATGATAAATCTATATTAGGCCCTCCTCTAGATCATTGGGATGCATATAAGGACAAAACCGGGCCCAGTTTAGTAATTTGGCCGTAACTTCCTCATTATTCATCGGAATTGGAATTATAATATATCGTTGGAAAGCTCCTTACAAGCCCCATCCATCTACTCCATTATTGGACTATTGCTATGGTCCAAACCAAACTGGATTGGTTGTTTTCTTAAAATAGGTTTTAAAAAAACAGAGAGAAAGAAAAGAATTAAAACTATCCGCAACACTGACTTTCCACACTTTCACTTCATTCGATTATGATTCGACGTGAAAGGTACTCATCATTGGGTTTTGTTTTGGGGAGACACAAATGGGTGTCCACACCCGCGGGGGCGGAGAAATGGGTACGGAACCCATAACTAACTCCGCGGGCAATCTGGGCAAGACCCACGCCCGCGGGTACTGTAGCCCGCGCCCGAGGCAAAGACACCCGCGCCCTCGGCTAAGGGCGTAGAAGTTGCCATGTTCCAAGTGTAAACATGGGGGCCGCGGTCTCTCCAAAGAGAGAAGTCTCTCCAGATTCTCCGCGCCCGCGGCTAGACTGCGGCCAGGGCGTGGAGAGTTCCTGCCAAAAATTCCCACTTTGTTGCACTTTATCCGCGCCCGCGGCCCTCTGGACCGGCGCCCGCGGCAATGGGAAGATGTAGAGCGCCCTCTCCGTGCCCTCTCTAAGCCCTCTCCAAGGAGCTTGATTCTTCTTTGCTTAACTCTTTTTGCTCTTCTTGACCCCTTTGCGAATCCAACTCCTTAAGCACCTACAAAAGTAAACAAAGAGAGAAAATAGAAGAGAAAAAGAGAAATATAAAAGGGAAACACAAAGAACACCACATAAAGGAAATTAAAACACGAAGAAAGAAGAAATAGAGAAACTAAAGGAGAAAATACCAAAATGAAAAAAGAAAACCATGAAAAATAGGGTGAAAACATCCTAAAAGACTACCCTATGAGTGCCATAAATGACACTCATCAAGTGTCTAGTGAGAAGTTTTATTAAATGTTGTATGCTTGAAAAACAGGTGTAGGTAAGTTGTGTGTTGATAGGTAATTGCATGTTAGTGTGTTAATTACGCTTATGTACTCAGCTTTGTTGATTGTGTGTTTTGTGTGTTTTTTGGCCTTGTCTTTTATCTTGGCCCTATGATGACCCATTTTTAATGGAGAGTAGTGGAAACAAGTAGAGAGAAACTTTTCAGGTGATGAAGCATAATCATGAATGGGCATGAGTGAAGAGTGAAGAGCGAATCCTTGCTAGTTCTATAAGTATATGATGTGTTTATTGCTTAAATTATTATAGATATTATTATTATGCATGACTAATGCAAAGGTTTTTAATTTGGTTTGGTTTTAATAAGGGCCTATAATGGTTCCAAGTTGTAGTTGATTTTATTTTACTTCGTTTGACTTTACTTTCGTTAATTGACTTTTCAAGTTGACTTGTTTTGAATGGTTTTGAAATTAGTCTTCCGCTATGTGTCTTTGATAGTTTCCTTAGCCTTTTTCACGGTGGTGGTAATGTCTTAGATATTTCTATTTAAAGTTTTAAATAGGGCAAAACAGGTATTTCAAAAGAAAGGAATTTCTAGGGTGTTACAACCGCTGAATAGAAATCTCCCAAACCAGCAGACTCCCACAAGGCGTTGGTAGCAGGATCCCCTGTGATGATCCTATGTAGTCGGGGAATCAAGTCTCCGGATCCTGATCCATGATGGCGAAGCACACCATAGACTACGCCGGTAAGTGGACGGTGGGAAATTTGGTTCTCATCATAGAAAACCAACTTGTCGGGTGTCCACGGAGGTGGAGTCCACCTACCCCTACTCGTAGAGGGGTGAGGCTCGATCTCTAAGGCATCGTCTATGCCCTCGGGAACCAGGGAGTGTCCTCTCGGAAAGCGTGACGCCGGCTACGAGTAGAAATATCTCGATCTCGTTGTCTAGGCATGCTATTATGTTTAAATAAAAAAATAAAAATCTAAATATTTAGCATCATTTCCTAAGTTATTTAGTTATTTATTCAAAAAAAGCTTAACATCTACCTCAAGTTGCATTTTCTGTTATACGCTAAATTTTTACCTTGAGGCTAAAAATTAGCAAAATAAATTATTTCTAGTACCTAGTTTCTCCAATAAACTAATACTACAGTTCTCCTAATCGCATGATACTATGTTCTCCATGACAATAGTACATACATAAAAAAAACATAGCATGTTTTGAAATTGCACAAAAACAATAGATCGGCACATCATGACATATTTTACAAGATGTACAACCATTATATCATCATTTTAAGTGCAAAGAAACAACAAGAACAATAAGAACACCATTTCACGAGCAAAGTAGTACCAAAAATGGTGATTTGATCATTTCTACACCAAATCATGTAAACTTAGTCTCAAATTGCTCACAAACTAACATACATTCATATACAAGCTAATTCATGGCAAGAATTTTGACATAAAAGCTCAAAATCAAAAGCCCCCAATTTGATTTTTCAAGGGTTTTTACATGAAATTACTCATTTGAAGCAAAATTCAAGACAAAAGGCAAGGAAACTTACATGGGTCCTTGTAGGAATTCAAAAATGGGAAAGTTTGCAAAAGTTTTAAGTGAAAATGGTAAAGAAATAAGTGAATGGAGATCGAAAAAACCGCAGCAAGGAAGTTGAACAACAGCAACGGCAGCAGCTGGACCATCGTGACACGGTACTTCAAGCCGCGACATGGTACTTCACGTCGTGTTGCGGTACAGGCTTAGGTGACGCAGCGAACACGGCAATAGCAGTAGCAGAGAACTCGAATAGCAGCGGCGAAGGAACCGGAGAAGCTTCTCAAACACTGTGGCATGGTAATACATGCCAAGCCATGGTATTAGATCTCGTATCACGGTGTACGCCGCCGCGACGCGGTATTCCAAGCAAAAAAAAAAAAAAAAAAAAAAAAAAAAAAAAAAAAAAGAGGGGACGAGCTAAGCTTCAATCCCTACCTTATAAAAAGTGGGAGATATCTCTTAGGAATAGTGTGAGGATAATTTTATCTCTAAAAATGTTAGTTTACATCTATGCCCCCATTTAATATTATATTAATTACCCTTTTTATTTCCTCTTTTCTTTGTCTTAAACGCTCCTCCTTCCATAGTTCCTCCTCTGCATCTCTCCTTCCTTGAACCAACTTATGAGTTCTCTATCGCTTAACTGAATTGTAGTTATGAAAAATCAAATATATCAAAAAATTATGAGTTTTATTTGGAGTATTTATTTTTCGCTTCATTCATAAATATATTTTAAAAATTATGTTTATGTGTTAGTTCATGAAAGCAGAGGAAACTATTTTTGTTGGAATTGAGTATGAAATAAAATGTTATTTTTTCAAAAAAAAAAAAAAAAAAAAAAAAAAGTAGCATGCCAAACGAGTTGGAAAATGCTTGTTATCCAATGTCTTCTCTCTCTATTTTCCTTTTGCATAAACTTGACTGAATTGGAGGCATTTGTTGTCTTTGTGTTATCTGTTGGTATTGAAGCACATCACTTGATTGATGCTTAGTTATAAATATGAACTAGGACTTTTAGTCTAATGATGGAAAATCTTTTGATTATATTATATATACTACCTCCGACTTTTATTATTTGCAACTTTGGAATATTTTATATCTCACAAATAATACCCCAAAGTTGCAAATAATATAAATCAGAGGTATTACATATTATAAAGGCTTGTTAACTAACACTGCACACATTAATTATGATAAAATATGTTATGACAAAAAAGTTTAGAGTCTATATATAAAATAATAAAAATAACTTACTTTTATGTGGTACTCACGGTATTAGTCTTGTTGGTTGACTGCATTATACATGGATGTACTTGCAGACAAGGAGAATAACTTCTTGATGAAATTGTAATTTAAACACAACTAACCACTACCTCTTACTTTTCAGTTTACCATGGAAGATGATAAGCTCATCGCGATAGAAGATGGTGCAATAGAGGTCTAGCTACAGCAGGGTGATTAGCAAGTATTTTGATTGTTGGAGGTGCCATATCTCATTGACAAAAAACGTGGTGCAAAATAAAAGATGAAGGAATATTATTCTTTGGTTGTTAAATTGGGTAGGGATTCCGCCATATATTTATGTTGTACAGAAGACATTTCAGCCATTTTCTTTTTTAATTATGAATTATTTTGCATTTTATTTTCACATCTTAAGGTGTAGCATGAATATGATTGTAGATTTTTAAGCTCATATGTATGTCAGGCACATTAATATCATATATGAGTTGAACACAAGTATGTTCTACTTTGATTCTAATTAATGCTCTTTTGTGAGATTTTTACTAGATACTACACACTATAATTCTTCAACATTTAGGGTGCATAATCATATTGTATTGACGTATGCTTAGAAATTTAGGATTAGTCCAATAGAGCTCCAATCGATAAGGTTTTTTTTTACACTACAAAAAAAATGAGAATAGGCAACGGACAAAATTGCAACAAAATGACAAACGTTGCCTTTTGTAGTAAAAGGCAACAATACTTGTTTGTTACCTTGATCTTGAACAATTTGTACTATATGACAATGCAACGGTTTGAAAAGTGTTGCTTTAGATTATGTAAGACAACAATATGTAAAATGTAGTTATTTATTTTACAAAAGACAACAATTATTTAAAATGTTGCCAAGAAAGATAACAACAATAAAATTGTTGCTTATGTAATAATTTTAAAAACGTTTTTTCAAGGTATCTAAGACAAGATTGCTTCATGTGTTTTCATTGTCTTACATAAGATAGGTTATTATTTAGAACATTCGTTTAAAAATAATAATAAACATATTATTGTCAATAAGAACAAATTATTATCTATTCATAAAGGTGTGTATGACAACAATAGTTGATGATTAGAAAAAATCATTTAGCACCGGTAATTGTGGTTGGTGGATTTCACATTTCACAACAGCATTTTTTAAGCTAAATCAATGTAGAAAATACAACACATATGTAAAAGTTACTATTTTCATACGAGTAGAATTGATGGTAATTATACAGTACAAATAAATTACAAAAGGCTAGCAGTCTTTGTATACAAAAATTAAAAAATTAAATCTTTATATGCAAATTTTGGCACTGAACTTTGTTTGTTTTTTAAGCTATTTATAACATTTACTTGCAATTTTTGTCCATCACCTCAGATTCTGGAATTCCTTTAGTAAATGTATTTCACAAAATTTAGTAAATATATTTCACAAAATTTATGTCTCACCTGTATTTAAAAGTTGCTTCATCCTTTCCTCGCACCAGTTTGGCAGAAAAAAGTGCTTAATGAATGGGATCATGCTATCCATTTTGCATTATCTTCACAGTACACATTGATATCGACAAAATTTTGGTTTGAACTCACATTGGATTTTTTAGGTCATCACTCGTGATTTCGGAGGTGGAAAATCCATAAGCCTTTTCTTTAATGTTCCATTACCTAAAATATTTTTTGCAGAGACGGATCTTATGTGTGTTTGTTGATATGCTGATTTTGTTATTATAACAAAAGTCTTCATACGTGCCTTTATTTGGCTTATCGGCAAGATTGAGTCCTTTGTTTATATTCCTTCCTTCCTTGTGCAGGCAATGGAGTTTGGTCTTATAGATGGCATTTTGGAAACAGAGTATTGAGGATGCTGCGTATGACATGTTGCAACCATTTCATGGATGCACCTTTCTAGCTGTTGTACGAAGTATATTTCACTAGTCGTCCAATACTAATTTTGTTGCGTTGCAATCTCAGCTTAACTAACTAAGTTGCAACATTGCAATTGGAAGAGACATGGTTGTTGTCCTTGTATATCTTCAAAGAATTCAATTTTTTTGAAAATCAAATTGTAATTGTGGGCAAGTAATGTTCTAATTGAATTTGTTTTGTTAAACAAGAATCAAATTCTGCTTCTAGCAGGAATGGTTTGCAATTAGAGAGGGAGAGGTGCAGACAATTTGTTGCTTGAACAAGATTTGGACTGGTATGACTGATAAAAAGTTTCTATAACAAGAAACTATTGCAATGATTTCCATCATGATAAACTATTGCAATAACAAGTCTATGTTCATAAATTATAGTTCAAGATGAGCCTTCTTATGGACGTCCACGTTCATAAACAAATCAATTTCAATCAATTTACAACCTTGTGCCAAACTAACAAGAACTTTAAGAAGTACAAAATGATCGCCTCCCTACAAACGGGAACCATCTTTCTTATTTTGGGGGTTGTGGGAGGAGATAACAATTCATGTATTTAAGGTTCTCCCTCCCCATAAGAATGTTGTGGTATAGTGTTAAGCCTACTCATACATCCATATAGTGTTCTGGCATGTTTGAAATGCTTCGCCTTTTATCTGACTCAGTAGCACTTCTAGTGTAAATCATTATATGCTATGTACCTGAGAAAAGAGTAAAAGACAAATGCCAAGAAAATCATAAACAATGCCTTATAGCATGTGAAGTAAAGCACAACTAGTCCATTCTCAAAATCTGAACATTCAATCAGCCAAATGGTTGAATATTGAAAGTCTTGCTGATAGAGAAAATGTTTAATCTCAAGCCTTCACATATTATAACAACCATCAATAATTTTTCAAGTTATGAATAGCAGAACGCTTTGACGGGATAGAAAAAATTATTTTTGCTTATCTACTTATCATTACACAGAACAGGGTAGCCCTTTTCAGTTTCTGAATGTTTTAACAAGTAAAAATATAATAGAACAAACAATTTACATATAAAAGACTTACCATAATTTTGGCCGTAGTGAATCTGTAAATGGCGTTGATTAAGGAGTCGTATTTCCTAGACTTTAAATTTCTCATATGCCTACAACAAATGAAGAAAGCCTCAATGTAAAACATCCACTGTAAATATATGGTCAAGTAGCAAGATACAAGAAGCATAACTACATAAAATAGGCCCTTACAATAATTTTTTATGTGACTTAATTAAGGAAATGCTTGTGCTGAATGCTGATTAATGCAAGCTTACTGAATTGTTGTTTAATGCAGGCTTACTGAATTGCTGATTAATGTATGCAGGCCACAAAACAAGTAAATAAATTAGTCATTGAATTGCTGCTTGAATTTGTTATGTGACTTAATTAAGGAAATACTTGTGCTGAATGCTGATTAATGCAGGCTTACCGGTATCATTGCATAGACGGGCACATAGTTCAACAGCATGTTTTCCATATCGGTGTCTTTAGTTGAGACCTGAAGCAACATAGTGAGTTATATGTCTAAAAAGGGAGTGAAGAGCATGCATATCTAGTTTAAAGGTTAAGTGACAAGGGAATAATCGTGTCGTTGAGCGACTACACCTAAGTCAAATTAATTTATAACGCTCTACCAACCTAATACGTGTATAGGGTAAATAGAGGGGTTAAACCACAGGGAGACATGCATAAACACCGCATTCACTACTTAAGACTTTAAGCTATCTCGGGACAAGAAGTATGAATAACTAAGAGATTAAACTAAGGATTAAGAATGATTAAAGACCAATATAACTAAACACCAAGGGAAGTGGGTAGATGTAGATGTCACTTGATCATGCAATAACACAGAAGCAAAGCAATGGTAAACTAAGCATGCAAGAATATCGAAATAAAGCTCGATCTGACCGCCTTCCGGGGTTAATCGATTTCTCCTAACATAGCCTCTATGCTTCCACATTAGAACCATATATTAGAAGGTGCAAACAAAGAATTATCGATAGTAATGAATCTCAACTAAGTCAACTTCCGTTACTTGTTAGTAAAGACTCATCTTTGATCAACTAACAATGTGCACTTGCAAGAAAGACCAAAGAATATCAAGCATACAAAGACTTTAATCACCATTAACATAACCCCCAACGTCATAAGCATGAATCAATTAACAACTACACCATCCCCACACCCTTGGCTAGGTGACTACTCACAAATCATATTGAAGACAATTTCAATCATCAAATCAATAAGCATCAACATGATCAATAAGCAAAGAAGGAAAATCAAAATAAGCAAACAAAACTAGATACAAAAGTAAAGAGAGAGAGTAAGGGATTGCTCATTCATTGAAGATGAAGATTTACAAAGGTTCAATCAAGCTCCTTCTTCAATATCCAAGTTCATCAATAGAAATCCACACTTTCTCTCTCTACTAATGAAGTTTCTCTCTCTAGATTAAGCTAAAAATGTAGAAAATTAAAACTAAGTTCATCCCCCCAAAACGTTCTAAAAAAAGGGACTTATATAGTCCGTACAGAGTCAGCTGACAAAAGGAGAGGTCCGACCGAACAAATGGGAAGGTTCGGCCGGACTACAGGGTAGGTTCGGCCGGACTACAGGGTAGGTTCGGCCGAACCATGGGTAGGTTCGGTCGAACCTCCCTGATCCTGGTCTGGTCGAACTCCTGCGGTTCGGCCACTCCTGCAAAACTGCCGATTTTCATCTTGCCCCTGCCTTGAAGTTCGGCTGAACCACTGAGCAGGTTCGGCCACACCTTGGTTTGGCCACACCATCAGGAGGTTCGGCCGAACCTCTTCTGAATCATGCTTCCTCTAGCTTCCTTTGAGCTTAGCTTCCTCCTCTTGAAAATCTCGATGGTTCCTACAAAGCATAAGCATGAAAAGCACAATAAGAGCAAAGCGGGAAGACTAAGAAAAGGGAGGATAAAGGAGAAAGAAAAGAGAAAGCAGAGCTAAGTAAAAATGCTTAGAAAGAGGGCCAAACAAGTGCAAACGAGGGGAGAATCCTTAGAGAAAAAGGATAAAAGAGTGGCATAAATGCCACTCATCAAAATCCCCCACACTTGCCTTTTGCTTGTCCTCAAGCAAGGAATACTAAAACAAAAAGACAACACACAACAAGCATAATATGACAAGGGTTAAGAAAATCAATCAAGTTTCACGATGGGAAATGCTCCAAATGGACTCTAACATAGGGACATGAATCAAATAATGCTTACTTTTCTCAACTCAAAGAGGGGGAACACGTTCTAAGATGCTCATGGTTGAGGGAGACAAACCTAAGCTAAGCGTAGAGAACCAATGATTTCATCCTCTTCCCTAGCTCCAACCAAGACGGTCCGCATTCTCTCCACTAGCTTCAAATCATCCCTAAGTTAGCTCCTCATGGTTCCTCGAGGGAACCGGAAAAAGAAATTTATTGTGGAGTCATAGGGTTATCCCGACATCTTAACTATGCACACTCTTTCCATAGGGTTGAAATCTACCTCCCTCCACCGTTCTTTGACCGCACTTCTCCAAGTCCAAGGTTCTTAACTTGGGTTGTAATGTCATGGCTAAGGGTTAAGGTTGGGAATTAATTTGAAAATTTTTGGTGGCAAATCCTAAGTGAAGCAAAAGAGTGGCCATCTCTCAAGAACCACCTAAGAATTGAACCTAAATTCAAATTACAACCTTCAATACAAGATTTCATAACATTACTTCATTTTTCTCATCATTTCCTCTTCCTTTTCCTTCCCCCTCTCTCTCTCTCTTTTTTTTTTTTTTTTTTTTTTTTTTGAACTTCATACGTTGCATCCTTCCTCACAAACTTTTTGAAAATATTTCCTTTCATGAACAACCTTCAAAATCTCACTTGAACCAATATTCACAACTTTCTTGCCCTGAAACCAACACTCTCGAATTCGAACCTCAAAAACCAATGCTTCACTAACTACAAGGGTTGGTAGAACATAGGCCGAAAGGTTTGTAATATGGCTAGATCAAGAAAGGGGAATGAGGCCCAAATTGGTTAGCAAGTGGGTGGATGTAAAAGTGAAAACCAAATTTATAACAAAACACAAAGAAAACAAAGAAAAATGAGAAGAAATGCCCTCTTCCTCCTTTAAAGTTGTTTGGTCACGATCTCGGGAGCTAAATACCAACACAAAGATTAAGACATGCATAGTTAAGGATCCAAAATGCCGCTCATAAGAGTGATGAAGGCTAGAACAAATGACGCTCACACGGGATAAAAATAAGCAAATACCAACCAAGGGAATCCTATTCACTACGGAGAGCAACACCATCTTACCACTTTCCCGTGAACTAAGGGGTTCAAACGTCATCAAGAGTTCTAAACCGGGCTACCTTAGCTTATAATGTATCTAATTCAACCTTAAGCATTCTTAAACCGTGTAAACCCTCATCAACTAGGAAGGTAAGCATTCAAAGCCATGTCATCAAAAAGGCACATGAATTCTTGAATCCAAATGAATGAGCAAATCCACATAAAAAATGTTTCAACTTGTCATAGTCATGCTCGTTACATAAAAGAGAACAAGAAAAACACACAAAAGGGAGGAAGAAATTAAAAAGGTTCATAATCGAGGCATGTAAATCAAATAAATCCCAATCGACATACAAGTGATCGTTGATATCAACATCAACGATCCCAGGTTCCTTGGAACCAAAATCAATCAACCTCGAACCATTCAACTCTTCCTAAACTAGACCTAAACTAAGCACTCAAAGAAAAAGAAAAAGAAAGAGAGGAAAGGTCTCACCGAATGCCGCTTGAAATATAAGACAAGGTAATATATCCAATTCTCACCAAGGGAGCTAGTGTTGCTCCTTAACGTCCTCCATCTCCGCTTCAAGCTTCAATAGAGGTGAGCCAAACAAAAGAAACTAAAAACAAAACAAGAAAAGGTTAGAAAACAAAGAAAAAGACTAAAGAAACAAACAAAAAGAAGAAAAATTAATAAAAAGCTATCTACAAAGTTTGGATTAAGGGGATTTGGAGTTTCGGGAAATTTGGATTTTTTTTTTTTTTTTTCTTTTCGGGAGCATCTCCACCTACAAAGACTCGGGGATCATCAAAGAAAATCATCAGAAATCAGCAAAAATAACCATAAAACATCATCATCATCACATCAATAATCATAAAACATCACCATCTCATCACATCACCATCACAACATCACCAACATCATCACCACCGCCACAACGCCACAACGCCACAACAATACCACAAAGCCACTATCCTCACTTTCCTCCTCATGTGCAAGCAACTACCCTACCACTCTACCTTCTTATGTACACTTCAACCAACCAAAAGGACATCCTCCCCCACGCTATTCCTTTGCTCGTCCCGAGCAAAAGTGACAAGTGAGAAGATCGGGGGGAAAGGGAAGATTTCCCACAGCATCACTGGTTATCATCTCCTCGCCCCCTAGGTTGAGGGGGGTTGTTAGGATCAAACCCGGGAGTGTCCATGAAAGGGTGGAAGGGTTGGTTAAAGTGCTCATAGGGCCACCCTTGGGCACCCCAACCACCATCAAAAGGAGCGGGGGTGGATGCGGAAGCCGGGTCATAAGCCGGATCACACCCACCCGGATGATAGGGGTCGTATGGGGGGGTGCCAACGCGTTGGGTAGGGTCGATGGGACCTTCCCAATAGGCGTAGCAAGGGGGGGTGGGGTGTTGAGGATCATAGGGTCCCCAATGATTGACCGGACCCTCTTGAGGAGGGTGGTAAGGGTAGTTCACATAGGGCGCGTGAATGCCCGCTTGCACAAGATTGTCATAATTTGTCCTCGCGTAGTACCCCCATTGCTCAATGGAAGCTTGATTGTCTCGACGAATATCATCGAGGGTACTACGAAGGGCATTGAAATCAAAAGGAGGAAAGGAAGAAGAAGAAGATGCCTCACCTCCCCCGCTAAGGGGGGGATTGATTTGCTCTTGATGGAGGACCGGTGGAGGTTGAGGAGCTCCACCCCGGGCTCTAGTTCGCCTCAGCTCATTGGGGATGATTTGCTGAGGGATCTTCCATTTGAGAGGAGCGGAGTGGTCCACCGTAGTGAGGTCGGGGTCCGGGAGGATACACCATTCGATCTCCCTATCGACCAGGAGGATAAAACGGCGCTTGCTAGTAGTGAAATTGAGGAAGCGGCTGTGACGGAGGGCGCTTATGGATAGAGCATAGGGAGGGAACTCGTCGGTGAGCTCTTCTCGGTTTTGGTGCACGGGTGGGAGCAATTCAATTTGGTCCTTGTATGCTCCACCCTTCAAAGAGGGAGCAATGATAGTAATCATGCCACCCATAAATATCTCATCACCTAGACGGTTGTCCCTAGTATCCAAGAGTCGTTGGATAAAGGTGGAGGAACATTGAAATTTTAGCCGTTGAGGATTGTCGGCCAAGAATAGGCAAGCGACCTCGTCTTTTACCATGGAGCCGAGGTTGGCTTTGAAGAACACGGCGTATTGTAGAAGCCGTACAAAATACCTCAAGGCTAAATGGATGATGTTGTTGACCTTTGAGGTATTAGTTTGGAACCTATCCTTGTTTGTGATGCTCCTCCACCACTCTTGCTCGTTGTAAGGAATGCGATGGGAGGAGGTCATTTCAGACGGGTGATCAAGGCCAGTGGCGTGCCAAAAGAAGATCTCATTTAGATCACTCTCCGTTAGAGAGTGATCCTCGTTGAACATCCTGAAGTGTATAATGAGTTGAGGATCCTCATCGACATCTTCCGGCTCAAAAACTTCCTTGCGGAGGGAGGCAAGGAATTCCAAGGTCACACGCTCGTAAGTGTGAGCGTGGAGGTGGATGAAGTCGCCCCAACCAAAGTTTTGAGCCAACCTAGTCACCTCATCCAATATTCCCAGCTTCCTCAAAGTTTGAGGGCAAAAGAACCTTGTGGACCTAATCGGACGCTTGATGAGTGATGCATATATAGGCCAAAATTGCTCGTCCGGAGCAATAATGCCATGATCGTTGATGCCGGGAGGAGGTGGGAATTGCGTTGCTGAGGATTCTCCCACCCTCTTCCTCTTTGACTTTCCTTTTCCCTTGCCGAACATCGTGGTTCTACAAATTCACCAAGAGCATATCATTAGAACAAATTGATAGGAAATGACATAAGAAGCCAAGTACTTAACCAAGGTAAAAGTGTATGCTTGAGAGTATACAATTCAAGGCACGCATGAATACATTTTGACCAAGGTTTGAATAAGGATTCCTATGTCATTCCTAAATTAGTCCTAACAAGGTCTAAGGGAAATTTGGCATGATGTCCCCTTATTTTCATGATATCCAATCATCAAACCATCAAAATCAAGCCAAAACCATGAATAACAATCTCCAATAACATCCAACTCATGCGTTTCTCAATCATAAAATGGTAACATGAATACCCTAGTATGAAATCAACACTCAATTACATTGAGATCAAAATAAAACCAAGATAAACATGCATAATCATCATAAGAACATGTTCTACTATGAACAACCAATCAATTGCAACAAGTCAATCCAAAGAACCACATGAAATAAACAAGTCATTACTAATAATTTCAAGAATACCATAATTCACACTTAAATATGTAAAACATGGTAAAACTATAAGAAATTAAAGAAATAAACTTGCAAAAGCTAGAACAAACATACCACAATTGATTGGAAGGAAGTAAAAACCCAAAAACACCGAAGCACTTAAACCCTTGAAATTGGGGAAAATGGAAAGATGGGTTTGTTTGGTAGGAATTTTTGGTAGAGATTGCAAAAGTTGAGTGAAGGATGGAAAATAAGTGAGAAAGGATGAAGATTGGAGTGATTTTGATGGAGATTTGAGGTTGTAAGGGGAGGTGCAATGGAGGTTTAGAGTGAGAAGGAGAAGAATGGGGTAGGTGACAAATATGGAAGTGATATTCACGAAAATGCAGCAAAATAGAAAACATGGCAGCATTTTTTTTTCGATTCTGAAGATAGGTTCGGCCGAACCGAGGGTATGTTCGGTCGAACCACAGTAACAGTTCGGCCGAACTCCCCTTTGGTTCGGTCGAACCATTGCCAAAACTCTACATTTTAAAATCCGGGCAGAAAGTTCCAGCAAAATCGCAAAAAGAGAGGAGTGACCGAACCCAGAGAAGTTCGGCCGCACTACGAATTAAGTTCGGTCGAACCATACTTGGGTTCGGTCGAACCTATGCTGGAACTGCAAATTTTCAGATTCTGGCAGAAAGTTGCTGGAAATTTCTAAAAATTAAGGAGTGACCGAACCAGGGAAGTTCGGCCGCACTATAGTATAAGTTCGGTCGAACCTCCCATGGGTTCGGTCGAACCTTCTGCCAGAAGTCAATATTTTTGTTTTTGGCAGAATGTTGCCATAAATCCTTGAAATTGCTACAGTGGCCGAACATGAAGTGGTTCGGCCAAACTTCCATAAAGAATCACGCAAGTAAAAATAGTCCTCTAACACACATCTAAACACATTACAATCATGCTGGATGCAAAGTATATCTAAAGCCCAAGCACAATCAAAACCCAAAAATCCAAACAATCCAAAGTCGTAGATGGAAAAATAGAAGCAACATTAAAAGAAAAAGTATAAAAGGGTTAGAAACTCGGGTTGCCTCCCGGAAGCGCATTTGGTTAACGTCGTTAGCTCGACGTTCCTTGAGTTGATCAAGGAGGGTCGAATTGACGATGCACATCAAGAAGTGTCACAGAAACTGGTTCATCACTTGGGAATCCTTCATGATAGGGCTTGAGACGGTGACCGTTGACTTTGAAAGGGGAGTGGCCGTCTTGGGAAATTTCGTAGGCTCCATAAGGAAACACTTCCGTGACAATGTACGGCCCACTCCATCTTGACCTAAGTTTGCCCGAGAAAAGCTTCAAGCGGGAGTTGAATAGGAGGACTTTTTGGCCTTTGACGAATTCCTTCTTGACAATTTGAGCATCGTGACAAGCCTTAGTCCGCGCCTTATACATGCTTGCGCTATCGTAGGCATTCATCCTCAACTCCTCTAACTCATGTAGCTCTAGAAGCCTTTGCTCACCCGCACTATGGAGATCAAAGTTGATTTGCTTGATTGCCCAATGCGTTCGATGCTCCATCTCCACGGGCAAATGACAATTTTTCCCATAGACAAGCTTGTAGGGAGTGGTCCCTATTGGAGTTTTGAAGGCGGTCCTATAAGCCCATAGTGAATCAATAAGTTTGGAGGACCAATCCTTCCTTGTCCTAGCAACCGTCTTCTCCAAAATCACCTTGAGCTCTCTATTGGTGACCTCCGCTTGGCCACTCGTTTGAGGGTGGTATGCAAGCCCTCGCTTGTGAGAAACCCCATATTTATCAAGTAGTCGAACGAAGGTGTGGTGCTTGAAATGCGATCCCCCATCACTAATTATTGCTCTTGGGACACCAAATCTCGGGAAGATCACCTTTTTGAAAAGGTTGACCACCACCTTAGAGTCATTCGTTGGAGAAGCCACGGCCTCCGCCCACTTAGACACATAGTCAACGGCGACCAAAATATACTTGTTCCCATGTGAAGAAATGAAAGGGCCCATAAAGTTTATAGCCCACACATCAAAAACTTCAAGCTCAAGGATGGGATTTTGCGGCATTTCATCCCTTCTAGAAATATTCCCCATCCGTTGACATCTATCACAAGTTTTGACAAATATCCACGCATCCTTAAATAGAGAAGGCCAAAAGAGCATAGATTGAAGGACCTTTGAGGCGGTCTTTTGAGCACTCATATGCCCACCACAAGGAGAAGAGTGGCACATATGGAGAACACTTTGAACCTCGTCGTTGGGGACGCATCTCCTCAACAAACCATCGACCCCTCTTTTCAATAAAATGGGATCATCCCAAATGTATCTCTTGGCCTCGTGCTTGAGTTTTCGACGTTGTTGTGAAGTGAAATCTGGTGGTATGGCACTACAAGCTAAGTAATTCACAATATCCGCATACCAAGGCTCCGATTTCACTTCAAGGACATAAAGCACATCATCTCTTAGAGCGTCCTCTATTGGCAAGCCGTCATCTTCAAACCTTGCACCGCCCAACCTTGAGAGGTGATCCGCCACCACATTCTCGGCTCCCTTCTTGTCTCTCATCTCATAATCGAAGTCTTGGAGGACTAAAACCCATCTCAACAACCTTGGTTTAGCTTCCTTCTTCCCTATCAAATATTTGAGAGCCGAGTGGTCGGTATACACAATTGTCTTAGAACCAATGAGGTAGGTTCTAAACTTCTCGAATGAATGGATAACCGCTAGGAACTCCTTCTCGGTAGTTGTATAGTTTCGTTGGGCATCATTGAGAGTTTTAGACAAGTAATGTATGACATGAAGTTTCCCATTCTTTCGTTGTCCAAGAACCGATCCAATGGCCTCGTCGCTTGCATCGCACATGAGCTCGAATGAAAGAGACCAATTCGGGCCTTGGACAATAGGAGCGGTGCAAAGGGCTTCTTTCAACCTACAAAAGGACTTATGACAAGCATCATCAAACACAAACTCCTTATCTTGTTGCAATAGGGATGTGAGAGGCTTAGTGATCATTGAAAAATCTTTAATAAAGCGCCGATAGAACCCGGCATGGCCAAGAAAAGACCTCACTTCCCTCACATTGGTGGGGGGAGGAAGTTTTTCGATTACCTCAACCTTGGCTCTATCAACCTCAATGCCGGCATGGGAAATTTTGTGCCCAAGAACAATCCCACTTTCGACCATAAAGTGGCACTTTTCCCAATTCAACACGAGGTTAGCCCTCTCACACCTTTCTAAGCAACGAGATAAATTAGATAGACAATCTTCATAGGTGGCTCCTCCAACGGAGAAGTCATCCATGAAGACTTCTATCTCATCCTCAATCATATCACTAAAAATGGACATCATGCAACGTTGGAATGTTGCGGGGGCATTACAAAGCCCGAAAGGCATCCTACGATAGGCATAAGTACCGTAGGGGCATGTGAAAGTTGTCTTCTCTTGATCCTTAGGGTCAATTGGGATTTGGAAAAATCCCGAGTAACCATCAAGGAAACAATAGAAGGAATGCTTTGTAAGCCTTTCCAACATTTGATCAATGAACGGTAGTGGAAAATGATCTTTGCATGTACTTGTGTTAAGTTGGCGATAGTCAATACACATGCGCCAACCGGTAACAAGTCTAGTGGGTACTAGTTGATCATGATCATTTTTCACTACCGTCATGCCCCCTTTCTTAGGCACAACTTGCACGGGAGATACCCAATCACTATGAGCAATTGGGTAAATAATTCCCGCATCAAGAAGCTTAGCCACTTCTTTCCGTACAACCTCTTGCATGGAAGGGTTAAGCTTTCTTTGCCTTTGCCTGACGGGTTTGGCGTCTCCCTCTAGATCAATTTTGTGCATACATAAAGATGGACTTATACCCTTGATATCATCAATAGTATAACCCAAAGCTTTTTTGTGATTTCTCAAAACATTGATCAAGAGGGAGGTTTGCTCCTCCGTTAGATTAGAATTTACAATCACGGGGAAAGACTCGTTGGGACCAAGAAATGCATACCTCAAGCCCAAAGGTAGAGGTTTCAAGTCTACCTTTGGTGCTCCCTTACCATTGGGACTCTCTTCTCTTTCTTCAACTTGAAAGAGGTCGTGAATGTAAGGAGCCTCTTCTTCCATGCTCGCGCCTTTGCACTCCTTGCTTTCCTCAAGCAAATCCTCATAGAATTGTATGTCTTCTTTGTGAGTACCTATCTTTGATTCATTCAACAACACACTTTCAAGGGGATCATTAGTGGCATGCAAGTGGGAGCGAGAAAATTCATCAAGAACCGTATCAAGAATATCTACCCTAAAGCATTCACCACTTGAGGAGGGTTGTTGCATGACATTGTTCAAATCAAACTCAATAGAATCATTGTCAATTTTCAAGGATATCTTCCCCTCCTTCACATCGATGATAGCTCTAGAAGTGGCTAGAAATGGCCTACCCAAAATTATAGGAATCCTCTCATCCTCATCCATTTCTAGCACATAGAAATCCACGGGGAATGTGAACTTTCCTACCCTAAGGGGAATGTCCTCAACTTTGCCCATGGGGAACTTAACGGAACGGTCCGCTAGTTGGAGAGTAATGTTAGTGGGAGAGAGGGTTCCTACACTAAGCTTTTGGTAGACGGAATAGGGCATGAGACTCACACTTGCTCCTAAATCACACAAGGCTTTATCAAATTCAATGCCATTGATAGAGCAAGGGATAGAAAAGTTACCCGGATCTTTCAATTTGGTAGGTAGTTTGTTGGAAAGAATTGCACTACAATTGGCGGTTAAACTCACCGTCTCACACTCCCTTCTTCCACTCAAAAGATCTTTCAAAAATTTGGAATAGTGGGGCATTTGCTTCATAGCATCAACAAAAGGGACGGAGATATGCAAATTCTTAATGACTTCCAAAAACTTCCCAAATTGGGCATCAAGTTTAGCTCTCACAAATCGTTGTGGAAAGGGTAGCTTCTCCTCTCTAGGTTGGCGATTTAGGGGCAAGGGGGTGGCTTCTTTTTCCTTGAGCACCTCAACATGTTTTTCTTTTTCAACACTCAATGGCTCATTGGGTTTTTCACCCTCATTCTCTAACTCCGCCTCTTCTTGGGGTTCTTCCTCAATTAAAGGGTCACTCCCTACTACTTTCCCACTCCTTGTTGTCATGGCATACAAAGGTTTTGGGTTGACTCCTTGACTTGGGATGTGAGAAGAAGAAGGAGAAGAAGAAGAAGGGGATGAATTAGATGCAAGTTGAGCAATTTGAGTCTCAAGCATTTTCATATGAGCATTGGTTCGTTTTTGAGCCTCTTCATGTTTCTTTTGATCCTCCTCACGCATTTTTAAAAGAGCATCTAATTTAGCCATCACGGGATCTATTGGAGGGGCTTCAATTTGAAGAGGTTGTTGAGGTGGAGGAAGTTGGGGTTGATGGAAACCCGGGGGCCTATTAGTTTGGGCATAGTTAGGAACAAATTGGCCCCTATTGCCTCCCGTGCCTTGGTTAGGAACATTACCTTGTTGATTATTTCCCATGTTACCGTGGTCACCAAAATTTTGATTTTGATGGTCATGGTATCGGGAATTAGGTTGTTGGTTTTGATTACCATATCCTCTTTGGTTAGAGTAGCCCCTTCCATTGAAATTGGAAGGGCCTCCCCCACCATGATATTGGTTATCATAACCACCACCATTTTGGTTCCAACTACGGTTTCCACCTTGATTCCAATTCCCCATTTGATTGGAGTTTGGCCTCAAGTTTCCTACATTTCCCATTCTAGGAGCAAAATTCATAGCATTGACATTTTCCATATTATTATCATGTTCATGGGAAGGGGGTTGAACTTCACAAGCATAGACACATTGAGAGGTATCATGATCATAGGTTTCACAATCAGAACAAAACATGCACCCTTGGGGCATTGTATTGTAAGAAGAGGGGGAGGAAGTATCCATACCATTGCCTCCCTTGGTTGAAGGGGAGATATTACCATGAGGGTTGGGCCTTTCTTTCATCAATTCATCCATTTGCTTGGTCATTTTGGAGATTTGGGTAGAAAGGTTGTTGATTGCGTTGGCTTGCTCCAATGCATAAACGCCCTTGCTAGAAGTAGCATCCCTTTCTCCTTCGTACCAATCATCATAGTGCTTTGCGGCTTCCTCTATAATACACTCCACTTCATGCTCTCCTTTGTTCATAATTGGACCACCGGCCGCGGCGTCTAGGCTTGTTCTTCCTTGAGGTGTGAGACCTCCATAGAAAGTGTGAATGAGTTGATACTTGGGTATCCCATGGTGTGGGCATTGACGTTGAAGCTCTTTGTATCGTTCCCATGCCGCACTTAGAGACTCACCACTCTTTTGGCGAAAACCTTGAATCAAAGACCGAGCCTCGGCGGTCTTCCTATGGTTATAAAACCTCCTCAAGAAAGCCGTAGTCACTTGGTCCCATGTCGTGAGAGAATTAGGGGGCACCTCCTTCTCTAGCCATTCTAGACCTCTCCCAATTAGCGAAAATGGAAACATTTTGAGGCGAATATATTCTTGAGTCACTCCATTGGCCTTTATTGTGTCACAATATTTCTCAAACTCTTTTAGGTGCTCATGAGGACTCTCAAACTTTCCACCCGAGAATTGTTTCCTCTCAATCAAGGCAATCAAATTAGGCTTGATCTCGAAATTGTTGGCTTGAGTAGTAGGAGTTAGGATCCCACTTTGCGCTCTAAAAGCTTCGGGGGCCCCAAGACGACTCAAAGGCGTATTCTCTCCCATTTTAGAACCTTCTTTACTTTCAAACTTATAGGCTGAGAAAGGGTTGATTTCTGAATTCGAAGATGATTTAGGGCTATCTAATTCTTCACTTGAGGGTGAAGAGGGTGGAGTATCTTCTAATTCTCTTACTCCTCTCGTTGGAGTGCGGGAATTTCTACTCCTTGCTCTTGCTTCTCTTCGAAGTAGGGACAAAGACCTCTCTAGCTCTGGATCGATGGGAATTAAAGATCTTGAGCGGGTTCGTCCTCTGTTCATACAACAAAGCTAAGAAGAACGTAAGCACTGACAAGTAACAAAAGTAGCGAACACTAACAAATAAAGGTGAGATAGTCTTAAACAAGCAATGAAATAGCAATGGAAACCGTCATCCCCGGCAACGGCGCCAATTTGACAAGGGAATAATCGTGTCGTTGAGCGACTACACCTAAGTCAAATTAATTTATAACGCTCTACCAACCTAATACGTGTATAGGGTAAATAGAGGGGTCGAACCACAGGGAGACATGCATAAACACCGTATTCACTACTTAAGACTTTAAGCTATCTCGGGACAAGAAGTATGAATAACTAAGAGATTAAACTAAGGATTAAGAATGATTAAAGACCAATATAACTAAACACCAAGGGAAGTGGGTAGATGTAGATGTCACTTGATCATGCAATAACACAGAAGCAAAGCAATGGTAAACTAAGCATGCAAGAATATCGAAATAAAGCTCGATCTGACCGCCTTCCGGGGTTAATCGATTTCTCCTAACATAGCCTCTATGCTTCCACATTAGAACCATATATTAGAAGGTGCAAACAAAGAATTATCGATAGTAATGAATCTCAACTAAGTCAACTTCCGTTACTTGTTAGTAAAGACTCATCTTTGATCAACTAACAATGTGCACTTGCTAGAAAGACCAAAGAATATCAAGCATACAAAGACTTTAATCACCATTAACATAACCCCCAACGTCATAAGCATGAATCAATTAACAACTACACCATCCACACACCCTTGGCTAGGTGACTACTCACAAATCATATTGAAGACAATTTCAATCATCAAATCAATAAGCATCAACATGATCAATAAGCAAAGAAGGAAAATCAAAATAAGCAAACAAAACTAGATACAAAAGTAAAGAGAGAGAGTAAGGGATTGCTCATTCATTGAAGATGAAGATTTACAAAGGTTCAATCAAGCTCCTTCTTCAATATCCAAGTTCATCAATAGAAATCCACACTTTCTCTCTCTACTAATGAAGTTTCTCTCTCTAGATTAAGCTAAAAATGTAGAAAATTAAAACTAAGTTCATCCCCCCAAAACGTTCTAAAAAAAGGGACTTATATAGTCCGTACAGAAACAGCTGACAAAAGGAGAGGTCCGACCGAACAAATGGGAAGGTTCGGCCGGACTACAGGGTAGGTTCGGCCGGACTACAGGGTAGGTTCGGCCGAACCATGGGTAGGTTCGGTCGAACCTCCCTGATCCTGGTCTGGTCGAACTCCTGCGGTTCGGCCACTCCTGCAAAACTGCCGATTTTCATCTTGCCCCTGCCTTGAAGTTCGGCTGAACCACTGAGCAGGTTCGGCCACACCTTGGTTTGGCCACACCATCAGGAGGTTCGGCCGAACCTCTTCTGAATCATGCTTCCTCTAGCTTCCTTTGAGCTTAGCTTCCTCCTCTTGAAAATCTCGATGGTTCCTACAAAGCATAAGCATGAAAAGCACAATAAGAGCAAAGCGAGAAGACTAAGAAAAGGGAGGATAAAGGAGAAAGAAAAGAGAAAGCAGAGCTAAGTAAAAATGCTTAGAAAGAGGGCCAAACAAGTGCAAACGAGGGGAGAATCCTTAGAGAAAAAGGATAAAAGAGTGGCATAAATGTCACTCATCATTAAGTAATGAAGAATTACTGTAATTTAAATTCATCTAAACTGTAAGCAAATCCCAACTTTCGAGTTAAAAAAATACAAAACAAAGAAAACAGTATGATTTTAAACCTGTAAGATTCTGAACTCTGAATTATTGTAATTTGAATTCATCTAAATAGGTAGCAGTAGGGCATAAGTAGGCACTTCTTACCTTCAGCTACTCATGAGTTTCTTGAGAATCCTCCTAAGCATAAGTTTAGATGATACAAGTTCTATGACGAGTCATTATGAATACAATGAGATCGCAGAGAATCTGCTAGAAAACTTTCAAGCGGTCTAGTAATTCAAGCTACTCAATCGTCTGGTCAGAATTGTGAGGATAGGAAAGCAAGATCAATTTCAGACCATAAGGTTTGAAAAATGTTGCTATACCTTCAAGAAGTGCCTTATGGAGCTTCTTTATAGCGTGTATCAGCAAGCACACAGCAAGCACATTGCAGCTCGGGGGTAGGCAGGTTCAAGGTAGTTACTCAAGCAATATTTCCTACTTGAGGTGTATCATCTCTACAGATCCAAAGCATCAGACTGCCTTAGAACTGTAAATTGCAGAATTTTATGAGCCCATCAGGCAAGAATATAGCTCAGCTACTCAAAGTTTGCTAACTAAAATTTGCAGGATGCTCATAACGGCTGTTATGCCTAAATTACATACAATGTTGAGCATGGAGAGGATAGATGAAAGTGCAAAGAGCTGTCTGACAATATTCTGTGAAAAAAGTTCAAAGTCAAGCTCCTCCATGCAACAAATCGTCGATTGAGGAGGCATTGAGCTCAGTACAGAACATCTAACAACAGTTGCTGTAGCAGCCTAGTAGAGGCAAGATTGCAATCACGTCAAGGAATTATCTTGAATCAAGAGCCATTTTTAGTCAAGAAATTGAATTTAAAAGAGCAAAAGGTCATTTGAAAAAGGATAATAAGATATCTCGAGAAAGAGCAACAATTCAATTTATCAACAAGTCCACAACGAAGCAAGTAAGACTTCAAGTGGAAGAAATCAGAACAAGAATCTTAAAGCTCCTCAAGGTTGCCTGAAGAATTAGCAACACTTACAAGCCTTCGGTTATCAAAGGAGAAATACTCAGAGTACAACAAAGTGGGAAAGAGACAGAATTTTCAGTTGAAAAATTCGAAATTTTTGCCTGAGAAATCAAACTCTTCAGCAAAAAAGTCAGAAACTGTCAGCGGAAAAATTCAAGGTTTTCAGTAGAAAATTCAACATTTCTGCAAAATAGCAAGATTTTCAAGAACAAAAAACAATATCCTTGCAAAGATTCAGCAGAGAAAATCAGCATTTCCAACAAAGAAAAAAGAATTTCAGCGAGTTTGTAAGTTGTCCAGAAGAATTTCATCACCTGTTTCAAGCGCATGTCATAGGACAGCAGTTATAAAAACTCACTGCTATCTAGCATAAGGGATATATACCCAAAAATTCCAAAATCAGACATGGATGTTGTAAAAATATTAGTTAACTCACAAAATCCCCAAGATCTTTTAATATTTGTGTCTACTTGAGATATATACCATATATCTAGTGAGAATAATAATACTTACAAAGTTGCAATTATCTAATTTTAGTTACCAACATGATTTCACTCAAAGTAAATTTTGTCAAACTAATTCTTATTCTAAAGTCCAATTTAACAAATACTTTGCAATAATAAAAACCCAAGAATTGTTTCAAAAAGAAAAAAAAAACCAAGAATTCAATATATTTTTACCTAAGTTGTTGTTCCTGACTACAGTCTGCGACTGCACGCCCGCTGGTGACTTCCTGCTTGTGGCGGCTAGCTGCATCTAGTGGCTGTCGGCTTGCTGCTTCCTACTAGTGGCTGATAGCTGCAGGCTTCTAGATGCAGGCTGCCAGCTGCTAACGGCTCTGACTGCCTGCTGGTAGGGCTAGCAGCTGCCTGCTGCTGCGGCTGTCTGGCAGCTAAGAAATTCTTAATATCTCCTCCAACATTTGTAAGCTTATCAAATCACATTGATGTATTCTACAAAACTCATATATATCACAACCACAAATATATTACCAAAATAACAATAATGCAAAATAAAACTAAATAATAGATTATTAAAATAAGACTAGTTTCTTATGGTTTTTCATACTCACCCGCTGCTATTTTCAGGTTGCACCAAGATATTATTAGAAGATGGCAACAAACTATCTATATTTAATTCTTTATTCTTTTCAATCTACACCAACAAATTAAAAGTTGATACGGAGTATTAATTTAATCGAAATCAAAATCAAATTTGATGCTATTTTGGGGTTAATCTATTAGGAATAGATGAGCGAAATTCTGAGAGTTGGAATAACATAGGGGCAATTTGGTTTTGTTTGTTCGATTTTGTGGGAAAAATTAGTTGGGGTTTTTTATTTTGTGGGAAGAATTAGTTGAATTTGGTTCTGTTTGTTCTACTTTGAAGGAAGAACTAAGTCTCTAACGAATTAGTTGGGGGTTAATTAGTTAACTTTGTGATTTTTTTCTTCAATGATTAGTGATGTAATAATAATAATAACAATAATATAATAATAATAATAATAATAATAATAATAATAATAATAATAATAATAATAATAATAATAATAATAATAATAATAATAATAATATGAATAAATGATACTATATCATTATAGCATACTCATTTTTTAACAAAATTATTATATACTAGCTCATAATAAACTTAGGGTCTGTTCTCTTCAGATTATTTTTAGTTCAGTTCAGTTCTAATAAGTTCCATTCAGTTCAGTTCAGTTCAGTTCAGTTCAGTTCTTAATTTCCTTCTCTCATAAAATATTCAGTTCAGTTCAGCTTCAATAAGTTTAGTTCAGTTCGGTTCAGCTCAGTTCAGTCAATCAAAACAAACTCTTAGATTTTAGACTTAATTATTATTATTATTATTATTATTATTATTATTATTATTATTATTATTATTATTATTATTATTATTATTATTATTATTATTATTATTATTATTATTATTATTATTATTATTATTATTATTATTATTATTATTATTATTATTATTATTGAAACAAGACTTAATTATTACTAATGAGTAACTTATTTATCAATTTAGATTATAATCTATGGTTCGTCAAAAATCTATTATACTCCTTAATGTGTAATTACATACTTTTTCCGTTTCTATTAATTTGACACGTTCAATTTAGGCACACATATTAAGGAGATGAGAGAGAATGCATGATAAAGCAAGTGAAGACACTGATAAATTAACGGTATGAAACTTACTCAAAATAGAATAAAAGTATAAAACTATTTGACTTTCACATTTTTATATAACTTGTTAACATAATAAAACAATTAATTTGATTGAATTTCACATTTGTATAAAACTTAATGGTAAAACTCACTACGTAACTTTGTTTCTTTTTACTCTATATAGTAACTTGACTTTCACAATTGTGTTAAAAAGATTGTCATAATGGTCAAGGTTACCCTTTTGAACCACCTCGATTTGGATCTGATCAATTTTGAGTCGAGACAATAACTATCGGGTCCATGTCAAATTTGGAAAAAGCCATCAATTTTGTATTAGTTAATGGTCAAATTTGAGTATTAGCTTAGGTTTAAACGAGTTTGAGTGGGTCTATTTCGTATCAGTTGACTTTGGTCTCCTTGATTACATTTTTGTTGATTTCGATTCAATATTACATTTATATAAAGTCAAATATTATTACAAACAAGACTCTATTATGTTCACCTTTATTCCATTTATTTTACAAAAAATAATCTCACATAAGCTTAGATAAAATTAATCATGATTTAGAACACGTAAAATAGTTTAGTAGGGTAACTTTTTGCCAATTTTTAATGTAAATAGCCAATAAAATAAGTTTTATAAGGATATTATAGTAGCTTTTACTTACAAACCTTTTCTTTATTGGGATACTTTTATGCATATTGTGGTAACTTTTATTCATTATAGGGGTAATTTCTGATCACTTTTGGCTATCTTTATAATGGATGTACAATAATTATTGTACACCCGGTTTTTTTTTAAAAAAAGACGTTTGTGTGTATATATTAGGAGTAATATTGTACACCCGTTTTTTTTTTTTAAGTTAGGGTTTGTTCTCATTGACTGAATTGAACTGAACTGAACTGAACTTATTAGAGCTGAACTGAACTAAACTGAAATGAATATTTTATAAGAGAATGAAATTAGGAGCTGAACTGAACTTATTAGAGCTGAACTGAACTGGAAATAATCGTATGAGAACAGACCCTAACTAGTAATCATTTAGGACAATATTAATACGGATATACAATATTTATTGTACACCTATTTTTTATTCGTTAAAATAAATAGTTTTTTTTTAACAATTAAAATAAATAGTTTGATTTAATTTTTTTATTATTATTATTATTAGATTACCATCCAGAAACTAGCAAGTTGCTACCAATACCCATTTTAATTAATTCATCATATTTTTTTAATCCAATAATTTCTTCGTCATAATCCAATAATAGATTACAACTTTGTTTCCTTAAGATATTTGTAATCCCACCCAAGTAAGATCCCCTAGTTTATTCCATAAAGAAGAACCATTAGCTAGTAGTCCACATTTAGTTCTCAAAATAGAAAATAAGTTAAAAATAAATAAATAAAAAAAAAAAACCAAACCCCATCATCCTCAACAGGTCACTCCACCCTCATTTCCTCAACGCCTCAACTCTTCCTCAACGCCTTAACGCCTCAACTCCATATTCTTCTCCAAACCCGCGAAATTGTAAATTATTTTTGGCTCCAAATTTTTTTGATCATGAATAAGCAGTTACTCCACTTTTCAGTTGTTGATCTCATTATACAACACACTCATCATCTTAAAATCATCATATCCCCCAATCGGTTACTCTACTTACTCACCTCCTTTCTTTCTACTTAGGTGAGAGTTAACTAAGAGTATAGAGTATCTATTTCAATTCGTAATTAACTAGTTGCTTTGCTCTCTACTCACACTGCTTTCTTTGGATTTATGGTTGACTAGTTGGGTTTGATGCCGGCGAAATCGTTGTTGTATTCTGAATTTCATGTAAGTCATCGTTGCCCTTTTAATCTCTGAAGTGAATTTGGCATTTATAACTGGTTAATTTGATGTTGGATTTGATTTTTAGATGTAATATATTCTGGGTTGTCTTATTTTTGTAATTTAATATGAATATGGGTTAAGATGATTTTAATGGTTATGATTTACATGTTATGATTTACAAATAGCTCTGTATTTCTGTTGCTGCTTAGTGATTGACATGGACATTTTCACTTGTTAATATGAGTAGATGCATGACATCAGATAACGGGTGTGAGTTTTAGAGCGTTTTTTAGGGTGTTTTGCTGACACCCTCGAAAGCTAACGAGGCCATTTTTTCGGGTGTCTTAGGCGGTGTTCGTGTGATTAGGCTGTCATCCCCTTAGTTTATCATTGATCATCTCTCTTCTTACTTTCCAATGGCCACATTCACTACACTAGCAGCTATGAAGGGCAATCCAAAAATTCAGGCCATTTATTTGAGTCCAATTTTGATCAATTTTGTGAATTTTACTATCTAGAGACTTATAGTACCTGAACCTGCTCTCTGAACATTGCAAAACCTCACCTTTCTCAATCTGATGCACAGTCTAGGTTGTTTATTAGGCTGTCCAGAAATGTTACAAGTTGCCAATCTGACCAAGCTCCAATGTGATCTTAACTTCAATTCATACATCAATAATTAGTAGATATAAGGTCCTGGAGTCTTGGGTTCTGAGATATATGCTAATTTGTTCACTATAGAAATCAATTATATTTTGTTTGTTCTACTTTAGTCTAAAAAACGTACCGAACAGAATTTGCCACTAAAATTTAAGTTAATAGAGGTTAGTTGTTAAGCTTTCAATCATGCTAACCCTTTTGTGAAATCAGCTAGATTATTAAACAGATGGTTATCCTTACTTGTTTTGTAACTTGAGCAGAAGAGTTTTAACTAGAAAAGATTTAAAAATTAAAGCATATTGAGGACTGTCAATTTATTCCCTGATGTCTAGTTGTTACTGAACTAAGTAATTGCTGACATATGCTAAGATATTTGTCCTAGGTCGAATTAACTTACAAACGAATTCACTAATGGTAGCTAGTGGGGTTGCTTACACTATGTGTGGGTTATATGCATCTGCACTAATTTTCCCACCTCTCCACTAAGCTTGGAGCTATAAGAGGTTCTGGTGATGAGCATCAAACTCATGAACCAAGAATGTCAGGATATGAGAGGCTGAGAATGGAAACAATTAGAAAAAATATGACAAGAATGGAAGAATTAGGTTTGCAGGAACAGGCTAAGTCACTGATGGCGCAAGTTCAAAATAATAGAGGCAATCAAAGTAAGAATAAAAAGAAAAAGGTTTTGGGAGACGATGAGCTCTATAGGCCTAACCAAGATATGGAGCATGAGCTTGATTCCACCGATGAAGAGTTACCCATTCCACAGTCTAAAAGTAAAGACAAGTCCAATGCTATTCAATGGAAGGTAGTTTTTTCTAAGTTGTACATTTATAATTAAGCATGTCTCTATTCTTTACACATGTAATTCTGTATGCATCAAGATGATGTGTTGTGCTGCTATATATATGTCATATGTGGGTTTAAAATTTAAAATATAGGTTTTTAATTGAGAATGGAACTCTATTATCTCATGCAAGTATATATGCAACTAGGAATAGATGTTTGAATGTTCTGATTTGCCATCAACTATGAACACGTATTGATTGAAAATTTGTCCAGTTCTCTACAGATTTAGAAAGTAGTAAGAAAAATGTCTTGGTGTGCTGTTGTTGCTTTATAATGTTGTTGTTGCCTATTGCTTTGCGGCTGTTGAAACTTTAATTCTACTACTCTATTGTCATGAGTTGCTGCCCCCTTGCCTTGCTGACTGTACACTTGTTCTGCAATCTACTGCCAAATACTTCTCTAGAACTTAACACAAATTCTGCTCTGCGCTGTAAGCAGTTAAACTACAAGTTTCAATTTAGATTGAATGATTCATGATTGAGTTGTACTGTAATAATGTAATGTATGTTTTTTATTGTGATGTTCTGATTTTGATTACATTCAATAGTGATTACCTTAATCCCAAATAAACTTGGATGGTTTGTCATGTCATTTGCAAAAGTGTGAAATTGCGTAAGCATTGTGCTAATAGCCTAGTCTTTGTCTGTCTTGATGCACATATACATTTTCTGTGAGACTCTACAGTCGCACACTCTTAAACTAAGTCAATAGAAAGCACATACAAAACAAGAATAATCAGCAAGAACAAAGATTCGATAGCCAATGGATTGAAATATATTGATAGTTCAGTAACTTTAGGTTACTACTGCCAAAGTATCTTTAGGATACAAAGCTTCAAATATCCAATACAATAGTCTTCTCACAGAATTCTTGACAAAGCAAAAACATTCTTATATATACAAGGCTTTTGTCCAACACAAAAGAGGTTGCCTTAATTCATTTTGTTTATCTCTATCTACTCTGATATGCTGCTCCAAGTTTTCTGCTCCACTAGTGAGTGTTGTTCCCCCTTCCTGCAGACTCCCCTCTTCCCCTACCCTTTGTCCTTCAACAATTAATTAAATTTGTTCCCTTGTGCTGCTGTGGTTTTCCTCTTCTCTGATATTGCAATAGAGGTTTGGGCTTGAGGTTTGGTGGCCCGTCAGTTTGGTGATATTTTCCTTGTATGCTCATATACCTAAAGATCAGCTCAAATTTGACCTTTATGTCAATATGGTGTCTGAAACAGTAAAGAACACAATTCTCAAGGCTACTTGAAGCACATGCTTAGTTAGACATTAATGCTTAATTGCTTATAAATGCCCTTATGAATGTGTGGTCTATGATCAATTAATTGCTTATCAATTTAACAAGAGTTATGAAGTGTGAAACTTTTTTTGTATAATGTTTGTACATACATATATTAGAGTATTGTATGTCTTTCTTTTTTCCATGTTTGTACCCAATTTCAGATTCGTAAAATGAAGGCTCTGACTCGAAAAGCAGTGATGGCAAAACGTCGATGAAATGTTGATTTGGCTTCTTCACATTGTGGCTCATCTACCCCTAATCATACATTACATCAACATTATTCAACCACAAGAGAACTAGTTGAAATGCTCGGATTAGAAGTTGAACACTTAAATCATGACAAGAATGATAAAGAAAATGGCAAGCTATCGTTTGTATTTGTAATTAAAATTCTTTACCTACATGCTTGATAAGCCATTTTTTTAACATTTGAATTTCTTTGCTCATGTTAGCTGAAAAGGATAAGCCTAGAAGAGGCCCCACTATGTACTACAAAGTCCATGGACGCACCGAAGAAGAACGCTTGGAAATTACCTTGAATGAGCATGGACAACCTGTTGGTCCGGATGACAGTACATGCAATGAGTTCATTAGCTTCTTAGGAACAATAGCTCGAAAAGAAAATATCCTACCACTGACTATCAAGAATTGGCCCATACTAAGGAACGAGAAGAAAGAAGAACTTTGGGATTATGTCTTGGTGAGTTACTTATTCAATTAAATAAATATGGTAGAAATGTTTTATAATTGCTTAACTTGTCCTATATGGTTTCTGCTATCATGTCAGAGTGTCATGTTAAACTTTCTTGATTGGCATATGTTATGTAAAAAAAATGAACCCCAACTGTCATTATTGTTGTCGATCTGCCTACATGGTGTTCTGCTTGGCTGCCTTCTACTTTTTAAGATCAGTGACTTGTTTTGTAAGTGCTAGAATAGGTTCTAGACTTTCAGTGAGTTGTTTTCTTATGTTCTTGATTTGTGATTAAGATTAATTAATTGGCAGTGAGTTGTTTGAGTTGTTTAACAGTGCCAATATGATCACTTTAGTATAACTTTTTTTGTATTGTTGTAGAAACATTTTATTGTCCCAATTGAGGGAAAAAAATGGGTTTTGCAAACCATTGGTGCTGCTTGGAGAAGGTACAAATGTTATTTAAAAAGAGTACACTTTCATAAATATGACAATGATAAAACAAGGATGATCAAACGACCAAAACTAGTCCCAAAAAATATGTTCCAAGACTTGTTAAAGATTTGGAATGATGTCAAATATGAGGTATTACATTTATACAAGTCTCTTATATTTCCCTACCTTTATAGCAAATGTATATTTCTTGTATTAAGAAAAATGTTATTCATTAGTTCACCGTCTTAATTTGTCAGGAACGATGTATGCAAAATAAAGCAAATCGGTTAGTTGGAAAGGAAAAGAACATTATGCATACTTCAGGACCAAAGAGTTTTGCTAGGGTTCGATTTAAGTGGGTGAGTTTGTTTGTTTGCTTGTTTACATTTCTCATCACTTTTATTATTGGTTTTATTTCTGCATTAAAATGATTGACACTCATTACTCTTGTATAGAAAAAGGATAATAAAACAACAAAAAATCCTAGTTTAGCTCAAATGTTCATAGCAATACGCAAGGAGAAGCTAACAAAGCGAAAGCCTGGTCACCTAAGGGACAAATTGATGGTAAGATTCATTGTCATTTCATGTTAATTTTTTTGCATTTAATTTTGTCAATATTAATTTTTGTCCTTTATCTTTTAAAATATAGACTGAACTTGAGAAATTAGATTCAGAGGAGAAGGTTGAAAGTGTGATTTCAACTATTATTGGTTCTGATAACAAGAAAAAGTCTCGATTAAATTTTCATGGAAGAGGTGTTTCATCAACTTAATTAAAGCAGAAGGCCTTGATGAAGGAAGATGAAGAGAAGCATGCTCAGGAGGTTCAAGCTCTACAAAAAGATTATGAGGACAAAAGGCAACAAGATAGAAGGGAGATAGCATATGGTCTTAGCTCCATCCTTTCTCAAATTCAACAACAAAATCCACAAATGTCTTTTGATTTAAGTATGCTTGGCTCTTTATTTCTTGATAATCAATCTGAGAAGGATGGTGGTAGTACAACAGAAATGCTTCAATTTCAATCTTCGGCTTCTACATCCAAGGTAAAAACCTTTTGATTTCTATATACGTAAAGTATAGATAGAAAAGTGGCCAAGGCTTTCAACTTTTTTCTCTTTAATCTCTTTTTTTTTTTTGTGTATTTGAGCGATACTAAGTTGAAATATTTATCTATTTTATTTTATTTTTTGTACAGGGAGATGAACAAGAAGAAGATGAAGAAGGCTGCGAGTAAGAAGAAGAAGAATATGACTTTATGGCTCAATTTGAAGTTGCTTTAACCTTTTATTATTTCTTCTATTTTTTAGTTAGACTAATATTATGGCCTACAACATTCTATTAAACAATAGATTATTTAGATAGATTTGATGTTGAAAACAAGTTGATATTGTTTTGGTTGTACTGTTTTACTAATTAATTTTATAAGTTTAGGATTATGTAGTCAAATGCTTATTACATGTTTTAATGTTCAACATTTTTCTAATATAACAAATTCAAAACAGTACGACACATTCTCACTCCTTTAATATAATATAGTAATATATTGCAATAGAAAACAAAAATAGCCGATTCATTGTAGTCATTTAATTTATATATAATAATTTCTAAATGTTGTCTTTACAATATTTGGCAATACTTTTGTATTATTACTAGCAAATACAACATGTGAAAAGATTGTTTTATATTATGACAAAAGGTAATAATTTTGAATCGTCTCCTAAGGTGGCAACAATTTTCATTTGTTGTCTTTGTAAAAATGTTGCCTTAGGTATTATTTTACCTTGGCTTTTAAAATTGTTGCCTTTGTACGAAAATGCGTTGCCTTATGAATAGACAACAGGGGCATAAACTACGCCTCATATGTGTTGCCTTAGATACAAGGCAACACTTTTTTAATATTAGGGAATGGTTTTTCATTGTTACCTTAGCTTCATTTTGTTGTAGTGTTATCATTATTAAATTATCACGAGCCTTAATAGTATTATAACTATTGTAGGAAATATTTCAAGCATTACCCCAAACTTGAACCCCACTGTGATCATACACTTAATCATGGTGGCGTCCAAAGGGAAGGAAGATAGAGAAAAAGCTAAAGTCACCAAAAAGTTTTAGGAACTTGTAAACCGTTCACAGGGTGAAGGTTACACCCCTTAACGATCCAAGAGATCGTTAACTACAATAGGTCTGGAACCAAGACTGGAAGTTCGGGGATGAAGGTACAAATCCAATCTAAAAGGGAAAGAACATGCCCTAATAATAGGCTTCTACTTTATTCTACTCGTATTCATGTGCGCTTTCTGACTAACATGCAATCAATAGGTTTACCCTAAACCTGTTTATCTATGTTGGTTGAATATTAATTCACAAATAAAACTATTATGGCGATCACTTGAATTATAATCAAATTAACCCTAAACAAGATTATTAATTATCTTATTAAGCGTGATTACAAGTACTAATACCCTTTAAACATGCATAAAAGGTGTGATCAAGCAATAAAAATAAATATAATCAAGCAAAATAATAATAATAATAATAATTATCACAATTAAAATAATCATGAATCATAACAATAATAATTAAATTAATCATGTTAAAAATAAAGCATAATAATAGCAAGATCCTAGGCATGATACTAACAAGATCAATAACAAACCCTAGCATGTCACTAAACAATAAAAATCAAAGCTTTAACCCTAACATGATACTAACATGCTATTAAGAAAGAAGGAACCATCATAGAAATCATAATTGATATTAGAAACTTATTCTTTACCCTAAACATGATACTAAGAAAAGCATCCTAACATGATACTAAGAAAAGCATCCTAACATGATACTAGGAATCAAAATAACAATCTAAACATGATTTCCATATCAAAATATCAATTAAACAATTAAAGCACTTACTTGGATGCCTCGTACCTCTTTCTAATAACAAAATATACACGTTAGTAACTCAAGGAAAATAATAAAATAAACAATTAAATTAAATAATTGAAATAGAGATTTGGGACCAAACCCTCATAAATACCCAACCTTTCACGTCTAGGGCGAAGGCAACTTCGAACTTGGCTAGGTGTGTCTAGTGCTAATATATGAGGAATTTTGTTTGTAAAAGGCTAGGCTAGAAAGAGGGGAAGAGAGAATAAGTTTTAGCTTAGAGAGAGAGAAAAGAATTAGAGAATTCTAGTTATTGAAAAACGGAGGTCCAGGGACCCTATTTATAAGAAAATAGTCCTGAATCAATATAAACGAATCAGAGTTTAAAAAGGAATAAAACACGCCTCTGTCGCCAACGATAGGACTTGTCGCCAGGTGACAGGGTTTGTCGCCAGGCGACAGGGTTTGTCGCCAAGCAACAAACCTGTCTTTTGGCGATGCAAAAGGTTTTCCACGCTTTTTCCACGCGGAATCTATTTTTCGATAAAATCAAGTCGTAAAGTCCGTACGAAGGGTAAAATCGTAATTTCACATAAAATACTTCTTTTATTCCAAATAAAACTCATAAAACATAATTATCAATCCTAATCCCATTAGGATTTAAAAGAAATTTCTAGAAGATTCTAGAAGATTATAATCAATCCTAATTGCATTAGGAATGATAATTCATAATAGGCCCTCCTCTAGATCATTGGGCCGCATATAAGAACCAAACCGGGCCCAGTTAGTATTTAGGCCATAACTTCCTCATTATTCATCGGAATTGGGCTTATAATATATCGTTGGAAAGCTCTTTTTTAGCCCAATCCAACTACACCATTATTGGACCCATGTCATGGACCAAACTAAACTGGATTGGCTATTTTCCTAAAATAGAGTAGGTTTTCGAAAACAGAAAGAAAGATTTTTTTAATAAAACTAACCACAACATTAGACATTCCACACTTTCACTTCATTCAATTATGATTCGACGCGAAAAGTATTCATCGCCGGATTTGGTTTTGGCGAGACACAAATGGGTGTCTACAACTACCCATAATGACCACGCATTTTGGGCTAGCTGTTTCGCGCGCATCGCTCGCGCCAGACTCCCTAGTAACAGTAAAAGTAGTGAACTTAATTAAGATCAAAGAGAAAATGAAGAAAATGAAATGAAGAAAAAAGCCAAAGATTTTCAATTTAAAAGCAAACAACAAGCACCGTGACACGACGTTATTCCCCATGTCACGGTATCCATTGCCGCATAACGGCACGGATGACGTGGCACGGTTTAATTACAGGTCAAAAGTGCTGAAATCGAAGCACGTTGACCAGTTCGGCACAGAAGAAGAATCTCGTGTCACGTTAATTTTACCGTTTGACGGAAATTATTTCCATCTCACGGTGTTGAGCCACATGGCACGGTGAAAAGGCGTGTGTTCTACACGCTCTTGGAAGTTGTCACCGAATATTCCTGGCACCTTTGACCGGGTTTGGACAATTTTTCGCAGCTTTTGGACAGTTATTTTCTCACCGAAAATATGCGGAAAATTCTAACTGATATTTAAATGGTACCAAAATTACCATTTTACCCCTAGCAAGCATCAAAGTCACATTTTCGACATTTTAAGCACCCGACATGGTCGGATAGTCGACTTGAAGGTTTGAATCACCTACGGCCCACGTTCGGGGACAAGCAAACCAACTACAGCCCACGTTCAGGGACAATCGAACCACCATCATTTCACGGCGCAAGGTTCTCGATATGCAGAGACTTGCAATCTCATTAGATAAGTTTTTCCTCAGACATGGAAAACTGTCGGTCGTTGTCACCTCTCAAAACGAAGGAGTCAGCGATTATATCGACTTTCCTCAAGCATGGAAGTATCTCAATCGGTGGGATTTCTTCAAGCATAGAAAATCGCCAAATTCATCTATCGACTTTCCTCAAGCATGGAAAGTATTATCGGTGGGATTTCTTCAAGCACAGAAAACCGCCAAATTCATATGTCGACTTTCCTCAAGCATGGAAAGTATTATCCGGTGGATTTCTTCAAGCATAGAAAGCCGCCAAATTCATATGTCGACTTTCCTCAAGCATGGAAAGCATTATTGGTAGGATTTCTTCAAGCACAGAAAACTGCCAAATTCATCTGTCGACTTTCCTTAGGCATGGAAAGTATTATCCGTGGATTTCTTCAAGCATAGAAAGTCTCCAAATTCATATGTCGACTTTCCTCAAGCATGGAAAGTATCATCGGTAGATTTCTTCAAGCTTAGAAAGCTACCAAACTCATCAGTCAACTTTCCTCTAGCATGGAAAGTATCTCAATGAAACATCATCCGGTGGATTCCTTCAAGTATAGGAAGCTACCAAACTCATTTTTCACCGATACACTGGTGTTAGATATGCATTCTATCACTTTACTCTTTTATCTATAGAACTAACATTTTTCTACAGGTATCGGCATATACAGAGTAATTTAGGATCACAGAACAACTTAAATCATTCTCCGTCCCTATCGACTACTTTAACTATCGTTTTTGAAACTGACGTTTCTACAAACTCAGTTAAAGTGGGGGCTTCTGTAGACACCTAAAAATGTCTCCCCGAAACCAAACCCGATGATGAACAATCATTCACTGCCATTATTGGTAGGGTTGAGTTTTTAATCCTAGGAGTGCATAAAATTCATATTCGATCAAACTCGGTTCATAAAATCAGTCATAATGTTTAGTCAAAGCATAGTCCAATTCCTATTTTGGCCCAAACCTTTTTTATTCATTTCATATTATTTATTATTTTAGTCCAATTAATAAATAATAAACCTAAAAAGCCCAAAATTATGAAACGACACTTAAAAATGCTGAGTGTAATTAGGGTAAAAGTGAATCTGGACGCAAAAATGAAAATAAATTCCACCGTGTCACGGGTGTCACGGAAACAGGTGTCGCGCCACGGGATATATTGCCGCGTCACGGCATATTTTCCCGTGTCACGGTGCCCATCCCGTGACACGGGATTGCTCCGTGTTTTCTCCGCATATTCCCTAAACGTGTTTTATCTTTTGTAGTCTGTTTTTAATCTCGCGTCACACTATTTTCTCCCGTGTCACGGCATACTTTTCCTTGTCGCGGTATGCTTTGCCGTGTTGTGGCATTATTGTTTAGAGTTTTTATCTTTTTAGGGTTCCGTGTTTTCCCTTTGCTCATTTTTCCTATAAATACCCCCTCATTTCTGTTGTTCGGGGCATCAATTAACATTTCTCTTCTCTCTTCTATGCTCTAGCCTAAACACTAATTTACCTTATTCTCTCAAAATACTTCCTTTAACAACTCCAAGAAGTATGTACTTTACCCGAGGTTCTGTCCTTAAACCAAGGCGTGAAAGGTAGAATTGTTTTAGGGTTTGCCCCAAATCAACTCTATTTAATTTAATTTTAATTATTGTTTTATTTATTTCCTTGAAGTTACTAACTTGTTTATTGTTTTATAGTTGCAAGCAAGAAAAATCAAAATAAGGAATCATGTCCCTTTAAACATGAAATATGGTGATAAAAAATAATAATATAATAAACATTAATATTAGAAGCAATTTAACAATAAATCTAACAATATAATAAGATAATTTGGACGACAAGTTTAGGCTCCTTTTTAGTCTTATTATTAAATCAAGTGATCACAATATTTTAGAATTATATGTTGCATTAAAAATCAACCAATTTAGCTTAATAATAGTTTGGAGCGAATTGAATAATTTGTTTGCATGCCTTTGAGATCGCAAGAATTACTTTTCACTATAAGAATTGAATAGAGGCCAATACGGGCGAATGTGACTCCATGACTCACTTCGTACCATCATCTCTGATCCTCCTTTTGTGGTTCCGAACCATATGGAGTTAGTAATCTCATGGATTATGAATGGGGTGCAACCTTAAGGGGTCAATCGTTGTTGCCTATCGGTGTCCCTTTATTTGTGGTTGTCTTTTATGATCCGTGAACGGTTTACAAGTTCCTTAAAAACTTGTTGGCGGCTCCCTACTTTCCTTGTCCCTAATCGTATATGTCAATTCCCACTTCCTAAGAGTTCCAAGCATATTCACAAATGCTTAACGTAGGCGCACTTCAAACGACGCGTACAATTGCCCTCAGGTGTTCTACATGCTCTTCTTTGCTCTTTGAATACACTTATATATCATCTATGAATACTACTACAAACTTATCCATAAATTGATGAAACATCATGTTCATCAAATCCATAAAGATTGCCGGAGCATTTGCCAATCCAAATGACACCATTGTAAACTCATAGTGTCCATATCTCGTCCTAAATGTAGTTTTAGGTATGTCTTCATATGCAATTCTCAACTGATGATATCCGGACCTCAAGTCAATTTTAGAAAACACATTTGCGCCTTTCAACTGATCAAACAAATCATCAATCCTTAGAAGTGGATACTTGTTCTTTATTGTCACCTTTATTCAATTCCCTATAATCAATATACAACCTCATGCTCCCATCTTTCTTCTTAACAAACAGAACTGGTGCTCCCCAAGGAGATGCACTCGGTCTAATGTATCCCTTGTCTAACAAATCCGACAGTTGCTCCTTTAATTCACTCATCTCTACAAGTGCCATTCAATATGGTGCTTTGGATATTGGTGTTGTCCCTAGGACTAAGTCTATGGTGAAATCAATTGCTCTCTTAGGTGGCATTCCAGGGATCTCGTCCGGAAATACATCCAGAAATTCATTCACCACTTCTATATCTTTTGGCTTAGTTGCCTCATCATGTTCCATGTTTCTCACACTACAAAAGTACACTGAATGCCCCTTTTTCATGTACTTTGCCAACTTTAATACGGGTATCAACCTAGGGAATTTGGTTTCACCATGCATCCAATAAATCACTGACTCATTCTTACTTGTGTTCATTTTCACTTTCAGCGAACGACAACTGATTTCTGCATTGTACTTGCTCAACCAATCCATTCCCAGGATGACATCAAAATCTTTTAACCCAAACTCGATGAGGTCAGGCTGAAACACTTTCCCTTTGATCTCTAAAGGTAAATTCCTAAAGGTTTTGGTACAATTTACTACCTCACCCGTCGAAATGGTTATTAGTAAATCTACTACTTCTACTGTTTTCAACCAACCTTTAAGTTTTAAAACAATTCTATTCAAAATGAAAGAAAAAGTTGCACCAGAAGCAAACAAAACTTTAACAGGAATAGAGTGGATAGAAAAAGTACCAGTGATGACATCTTTCGTGGAATCAGCCTCATGCCTACTTAACACATTCAATTTTTCTGCGTCTCCACCTTTCTGCTGATTGTTCCCAATGTTGTTGTTATTGTCGTTCTTTGCTTTATTCTGCTGCGCTCCCTTATTCCCAGTGAAGTTATTGTTGTTTCCTTGAAAGTTCCTTTTGTGTCCCTCCTGAATTATTATTCTGCTTATTCCCATTAGAACCTTTGGAGAAACACTCATACTCTCGATGCCCCAGCTTATTACAAGCACGACAAGTAACCAAGTTGCCCTCACAATCCTTTCTAGGATGGTTAAATTTTCACCTCTTGCGAAAGTAATGCCTCTAATTCCTATTATTCCCTTGGTTATTGTTTCTATCCCCTCTATTGAAGTTACGTCCTCCTTGACGATTGTTACCTTGGGAATTGTTGTTGTTGTGGAAGTTATTGTTGTTATGGTGGTATTTTTGCTTCTTGAAGTTGTTCTGGTTACCTCATTGGTTCCCATAATTTTGTCCCACCTCTTTCCTCTTTACTTTCACTTCCACATCAGCTAACTCCTTTTTCTTTAACTCCAAAGCATACAAGTTTGCAGCTCTGCCTACACCTCATCCAAGGTTTCAAACACTTGTCCACATAACTTCAGCTATAAATCAGTAGTCAAACCACTCTCAAACTTCCTATGCTTTTCCTTCTCCGTAGAAACGGACTCTTCAGCAAAACAAGACAACTCAATAAATTTTGTATAGTATTCAGTCACTGACATCCCCTCCATCTTGAGGTTTGAGAGCTCCTCGACCTTTTGCTTCTGTAAGAAGTCAGGGTAAAACATATCTCTCACTTTCTCTTGGAACTTAGTCTAATTAAATCCAGGTAGTGCTCTAATAGTTGTCTCATTTGCTACCACCAAAGATCAGCTTCACCTCTCAAGTAATAAGTAGCACAACCCACCTTAGAATTCTCTGGGCAACCTACTGCCCCAAACAGTTTCTCAAACTCCCTTAACCAATTTTCCAGTATGGTAGGGTTACGCTCTCCTTGATTGGTTGGTGGTTTGCTTTGGGCCACATTTTTGAAAAGTTCTCCCTAAGAATCCCCATTGTTGGTTGAATTCCTTGCCAACTGTTGGGCTACAACTGCCAATTGTCTCACAACCTCATTCAAATCATTCCCATCATTACCAGAATTACTTCCCCCTAGCATTTTGCTTCTCCTGAATTAAAAAAAGGGTTTATATTAAAAATGGATTTGGTTAGCTCTCAAGTCATAATCTCATCTATTACTTAATAGCCTCAAAACATTCACAGTAAAATTTGAAGCTAACAAATTGGGATAGCAAAAGCTAAAAATTCCTTAAATTTGTAGCTTTGTCAATCAATTATTGATTGCTAACCAACCATACATTTAATAAAGCATCACATAAATAAATAAAAGTAATTCCCATAGATCCCCAAAGTTTAGAAATAATTTATTGGAATTAATTTGTTTAGAATTTGGCTATTGGGATAGTGACGTGAAATGGAAGATTTTGGAAAATAAAATGAATTATTTATCAAAAAAAATAAATAATTTAATGAAGGAATAAATGGGATTTTTATTAATTAAAATAAACTAGAATTACTGAAATAAAATTAAGTTCTAGAAACTTATGTACTACATAATCTCACTGACTCAATGTGGTCATGCCACTTATTAATTTAAAACTGAAATAATAATAGTAATAAACTGTAAATTAAAACTGAGGATTCATATCGAGGAAAATTATAAATTTGCTGACTGCTTGTAGCTTTTAGGGTCAAACTCAGGATCATATGCCTCCTCCATTGGTTTAGGTGACTCTGGTTCAGGTTCTACCTGCACGAACTCTCCCTTTTCCTCCTCATCAAAAGAAATTTCTATCATAATTGGAGTTGGAGGTGGATTTGGGTTAGAAATTTCCATGAGTGAACTACCTTCCTCACCTTGCTCTCCATTCTCTGCTTGACCACCCTGTGAAAACGAAGAAGAAGAGGAACTCTCTGACTGATGACTAGGAAAAGGGGTGATTTGCCCCACTAGATTTTCATAATAGTAGTCAGGGTATGGAAGGTGGAATTGTCGACAATTGGCTTTCTCTACCCTAACAAGATAGGAAATCAAAAATCTGTAATCAGGGTACCACTATCCATAACAGTCCCTATATTTGTAGTAATTTGGGATGTCCCCTAGTAAGTAGAAATCATCAAATTTGGCTTTGACAGCATAATAAGGAGGCTCATCAGGCAAGCAACGGACAATCATAGCTGAGATATGATCAGGGCTACATTGGTCCTGTAGGAACAGTAAAAGCAAATCTTTTGAACATAATCATAGGGATGTTCATTAGGTTTCTTAGTGAGAGAGCCTAATTTGGTGTATTTGTTAGGAAGATTCGGCATCGTGTAAAGAAAAGACTTAGAAAAGAATTCCCTTTCCCAAAAAAAACAAAATAATACAGTTCTTGCATGAATTAGGTTTAATGTTCAATCAAACAATTTTCTTATTTCTAAACACATAAATACATATCCTCAAGCAATATATTCACATGATTAAACATCCACAACCTAAATATTAATGCATATAAGAACATGATTATTTCTAACTTATATGCCCAAATTCTTTCCTACCCATTCTCACCAACATGCTTTTAAAAACTGTAAACACATAATACTTACCTTAATCCTTGCTGTCCTGCAAAAGAACAAACAAAATATATATATATATATATATATATATATATATATATATATATATATATATATATATATATATATATATATATATATATATATATATATATATATATATTTTAACTCCTTTTTTAATTTTATTTTTCAAAAATAAGTAGGGAAGAAGACCAGAAAATTTCGGCCCTCCCCTTAAAAAAAAAATTCGAACATTCTCCAAAAAAAAAAATTCGGTCCTTATTAAAAAAAAATTCGGACCCTTAAAAAATTCGGTTTTAAATTTAATCAAATAAATATTTGGTCTTCTCAAAATAAAATAAAACAGTTCTCTTAAAATTTTCACCAATAAATAAGTACTTGGCCAAGTTTAGAATTAAAACACGTTTTTGGCTTTAGTGGTAATAAAATTTCAACCAAAGCTCCCAGATACCACTTTGTAACACCCTAGAAATTCCTTTCTTTTAAAATACCGCCATCGTGAAAACGGCTAAGGCACTATCAAAGACACACAGCGGAAGACTCTTCTTTAAAATAATAAATATAAAACGACCCAATTTCAAAAGTCAACTCACGAAAGTAAAGTTAAACTAAAGTAAAACAAAGTCAAACCTACAACTTGGAACCATTGTAGGCCCTTAATCAAATCAATTCAACTTAAAACTTTACGTTAATATCGCAATAGCAATATCATAACATAAATAAAGCAATAACACATCATATACTTATGGAAACTAACATGATTTGCTCTTCACTCATGCCCATCATGAATATGCTTCATCAGCTAAAAATCTTCTCTCTACTTGTTTCCACTACTCTCCATTAAAAATGGGTCATCATAGGACCAAGGTAAAGACAAGGCCAACAAACACACAAAACACACAATCAGCAAAGCTGAGTACATAAGCGTAATTAACACACTAACATGCATTTTCCTATCAACACACAACTTACCTTTGTTACACCTGTTTTTCAAGCATACAACATTCAATAAAACTTCTCACTAGACAATACATAATTTATTTAATGTTGACTACGCATCGAACGGGTTTCCCCACTAACCTCCCCCAATAAATTGAGGTTGCTAACACGGGAGCTAACCGTACCAGCATCAATAACCACTCGTAAGTGGCAGAATTCCTGCGCATAATAATAATAAAAAGGAATGTACAGAGTCTTGTACTCCAGTAGAAGTTATGGTTAAATATAAAACCCCATAACTCCCCCCATATGTTCATACTCAAGGTATATACGTTCCAAGAGTTTTGGTGCGTAATCTCTTTTACTTTACGTTCTTTATAATTTATTAACTTTGTGATGACTCTCAAAACATAACAACATCAAACATCATGATTATTCAAATAATTAAACACTTAATTTAACTCTTGAATAATTAGTGACCACATAATATTTAATGTTGAACCCTTTTTAAATCTACCTCGTTGTCAATGACACCTTAAACGCATAAAGCGCCACAAATCCTATCCCTCGGTGTTAAAACACCTTAAGTGCACTAAGGCGCCAACATACAATTTATTCCTCGTGTACATAGACACTTACATAGCTCGTTTCTCATGCTTAAAGCATCAATAAAAATTATATGAACCATAATAAAATTCTCTTTTAATATTCCAAGCCAAATTAAACATTTAGTTTAATTAAAAATGTTTTCTATCATGCCATAAATAAAAGTGTGGTTCATATACAATGTTCCAAACTATAATTTTCCAACCATTAATCCATCAAAAATAATTCATGCTTCAATATTCAATCACCAATAACAACCAAATCATAATTTCTGTTTCGGGGGTTTTTGTCCCTCGGGAGAGTTACAACACTGAAACTGGATTCAACTGAGGATGCCTGTACCTGCAAAGCAAACGGACCGCCGGATGGTCGGTGGTCCGCCTCCGAAGATTAAGTCAGTAAACGTTCGGAGATAAAACGTGCGGAAGTAAAGTTATCTGCTTGGATTCCAAGCTCAGGTAAAGTGACGAGTGTTCCTTGAAAACGACAGCTTTGTGGTAAGTGACGTATTGTCTCGTATTACGTGTCAAAAATTCTCTCTCTTTTTCTGTCTCGTCATAAATGACATAATGTCCCTATTTATAGGGTCCTTTTGAAAAGTGTGCCTTCCTAGGATCTGGTGACCTAGTAATTAGGTCACGCCGTTTTGCGGCGCCTCGGGATTTGGGCCTTAGAAGGCCGCCATCCCAGGGCCAATGCCTGAGTGACACGTGTCACTGTGCCCAAAGGATTTTGAAGCTCTTTTTGTGTGACACGCGTCGCCACCTGAATGGTCCCTGCTGGACCTTCAGTCCACGTAGGACGGAGAAGAGTCCACCCTCCACGTGTCATCATTCTATAGGTCCAAATGGGACCTTTACGGAGGACACGTGGCACTTTCTGATTGGGCCACCTGGCCGGGTATAAAATACCCAAATCATTTGCCCCTCACAGGGGCCACGTGCATTGCACGTGACTCCTGTGACAGGTGCCAGTATCTGAGTGGTCAGATTCGAAAATTTACTGGAGGGAAAAAATTAGGGTTTTACCCCCCTATAAATAGTAAGGTTTGACCCCCCCTCTTGGATTCACACCTTGGCGAATCTCTGGAGAATCTTGGACTTTTTGACTTAAAGAATCTCAAAATTCCCTAAGCGTTTTTCAAGCATCCGACACTCGGCTACCAGTTCGACTGTTCTTTAGTCAACCAGGCGTCTTTCTCCCTTCTTCTAAAGGTAACGCCTGTATTTTCTTTTTACTCTTCATTTTTTCTTTGTTTTCGAAAAAATGGCTCCCCAATTGCATGCGGCACGGCGTAGGATAGTGATCAGCCGGTCACTGGGGACGGCTGAATCTAGAACTAGCAGTGCCGAATGCTTGGCCAAAGACCCTGCTTTGCGAACTTCTCCGAATCCGACCGTTTCCGTGTCTGTGCAGGACACTATGGCCAGAATCAAAAGAACAGCAAGGCAGTGTAGCTCCGATGGAGTTTTCTACCATTCGGATGGGTCGATTGTTTTTTCAGACGGCTCAATAAGAGTGCCTCGAAGTGAGCTGTCGGAACACCCTGACAGCCCTTCCTATCTTCCTCCTACCCCCACTTATTACCATTTGCCCACATCTAGTGGAACTCCCAGTGATGGAATCCTGGGGGAGGCGGATGAAGAATATCAACCCGGGCTTTCTAGACAGGCGCCGGAAGAGAGTCTAGGGGAGGACCCCGCTGGCACCAGTCGGCGGTCCCCTAGCTCTGATGAGAGCTCTAATGACGAGTTGGCCTCGTCATCTTCTTCAAAGAATGCCTCTGTAACTTCAGAGGAGGCTAGATCAAACATAGATTCTGCCAGAGAGTCCCTGGCAGTGGATAGGGGGAAAGCTGGGCCGAGCCGAGTGCTTCCAGGCGCTTGGAGAGAGCCCCCTACTATCAGCATGTTCCGCCAGGCAGGCGGAGCGCCATGGCGTCCGGCCTTGCCAATTTTAGGCGCAAGGTCGTCCTAGGCTATGGCTACACTTTATCGCTCCCTAACGAGGGCGACACCATAACCTGGCCGAGCCTGGCCAGCTATCAAGACAAAGCATTCGGCTGCTATGAAGCGGCCTTCCAAGCTGGCCTCCGCTTCCCTCTCCATCCGGCCGTGGAGAGGATCTTGGACGGATACCAACTGGGTATCTGGCAACTTGTACCCAACTCCTGGATCAATATTCTGGGGTACGTTGCCGCCTGTGAGATGCTACAGGTGGAGGCGAGCTTTGAAGCGTTCGCCCACATGCACTATCTGAGCAGGGCGCCTGCTAGGGGCGGTGAAGGCTGGTACACCTTGACCACTTGCAAGGGGTACATGATGGCTGTTGGCAAAGAGAACAAGTGCAAAGACTGGAGGACTAAGTTTTACATAGTCAAGTCTGCCGATAGCCGCCTGAACCAAAACTATAACAGGTGGAATAAGGATCCACCTCTCCTAGCAGGCAGGAGCGCATTGCCGCCTATTCCCAGGCGGGCAAAGGAGGAGATCATGGACGCGGGGTTGTTTATCGTGTCCGTGTGGACGAATGATGAGGGGGACAAGGAGGTCACCCCTCAATGCTATCTCCCTTTGTATAAGTGGTTTGAAGAAGGGACATTCTTAGCCGCCTGTAGGCTAAGTTCTGAGATGCCGAGAGGTAGTCGACCGTCTATTTTTTATGCAATTTACTTCTGCTTTTCAGTACTTGTTTAATGATGCTAGTCACTTGTTCATTTTTGCAGACAAAGCAATGGAAAAGCTCTCGGACACAAGGAAGCCGGTTGTATCTGCTGCTCGATACAGGTCGAATGTCTTAAACAGGGCAGAAGTAACCACTCACACCAAAGTGGACGAGCAGAAAACTGGCGGCACCTCCAAGGTAGAAAATTGTTATACTTTCATTTCTGACCAATATTAAATTTGCCCGAATGATTTCTAACTTGCGTTTATCTTGTGTTGATGTAGGGTGCGCCTTCCAAATCTCCTTCAAAACCATCCGACCCTAAAATCCAAAAGACTAGGGCGGGTGACGTGAGCGCATCCGGCAAGGGCGGCCGGAAGCACATTGCTCGTAGGCCCAAGAAGGGCCCAGACGCCTCTTCTCTCGATGCTGAAAAGGAGATCAGCAAACCGGATGCCCAGAGGGCATCGAAGGGTGGCTTTAAGCAACCCACCACTGCTGTCGGCTCAGCAGGAGAGAAGAGGAGCCTGGGGAGAGAGGAGGAACAGAAGGACGACGGTAAAATCCATTCGCCCCTATTGTTCTTCCATTTAGATGTACTTGAGTTATTTTTCTAACTTTCTCTCCTTCTCAGTTCCTGTGCAGAGGCCGACTGTAGTCCAGATGGCCAAGTCCATGCTGAGGGCGGTTGATCCTGACGACAAGGCGTCTGTCAGAGGAGTCGGCACCCTTGACTTGGATGGCATCTTGGGGAACCTCTGCGAGGTATGAGTCTTAGCTCAAGCAAATTTTTTTTTTTTTTTATTAAGCATTATTTCTTTTCCCGCCTGGTTTTAACCATTCGGCTCTTTTGCAGGCCATGCTACGCGTCCAAGGGCTCAGGCAACCCCTCAAGGAGAAATCCAAAGAGGTAACAGTCGCTAAAGCTCGGCCGAGTCCGCCTTGGATCGAGCTCAATTTGATATTGCTCAGAATGAGTATCTGACGCTTGATATGATGTATTCGCAGGCGGAAGCCAATGTGCAGGTGAAGAAGGACCTGGACTCGGCCCGCCTGCGCATCACTTCCCTTAAGAAAGAGATTACAACTCTTAAGGAGAAGCTCGAGCCTCTTCAAGATGCCAAAGAAGAGGCCGAGAGAGCCAAGCAGAAGGTGGGCCGCCTGGAGCAGCGCCTCAGCAACCAGGAGCATCAGCTGAAGTCTAAGTTTGAGTCCGTGGCTGATCAAGAGAGAGAGGCTCTTGTTAAGCAAATGATGAGCGATTATGAAGCCATCATGCGGGACACTTGGGCGGCTGTACAGCCGGACTCGGACTATCAGATTTGGAAATCCAAATTTGACGAAGCTAGCAAAGCATTCGACGCTCGCCTTATTGAAGAGGCTGAGAATGCTGAGGCCGAGGAAAGTTCTGGGTCCGACTCTTCTGGGGAGTCGTCCTCTGGTGGCGAGGAGGAGGATCAGGCGGAGGAGCCAGAGAAAAAGGAGGAAGAGCAGCCGAAGGACGACAAGCCGGCTGCCACTGAAGAGGCTCTCCCCTGATCACTTAAGCTTTTATGCTTTTCTGCGGCCGAATGGCCATGTACTTTTCTTTTCCGGCCTGTGTGCCGAGTATTTGTATCTTTACCGACCGAGGGGTCGGGTAATTTGACAATCTTTCTGGCTTTGCCAGATAACAATCTTAACCAATCGTTTGGTGACGATTGGTCTTTTTTAATTTAAATCATTCGGCCATTTGGCTGACGTTATCCATATTGTTGTTGTCCTTTGCATTTTGAATTTTTCATTGCATGTTTTTGGCTAAGTATTATAACCTGTATACCATGCGAATTTTCTTGCCCCTGGACGGATGTCGAGTGGTTTCGGTTTATTGGATTGATTGACTTAGAAATTTTTGATACTTAGAAGAGTATGCATGGTTTCTAAGTCAATCAATCACTATGGTGATTGCCCCAAACCACGCGGCAGACGTCCATCCAAAATTGGGAAACATAAGTGTTCATTCGGCCATTGGCTCGAACTAACTCAAATTTCCAACTTAGCTAATTTGCTAAGGGTAAACCTCCGCTTGTTCTGCCCCATAAGCAAAAACAAGCGCCTCCGGCCATAGGCCTCTTTGAGATAAAATGCTAAGTTTGTAACTTAACCAATTTTCTTTAAAAATAATTGTCCGCCTGTCTTGCCCCATAAGCAAGGATCAGGCGTCATCCGGCCAATAGCCTCAATAAGTGCTAAGTAGTTAACTTGACTTGTATATTAATCAAATATTCCGCCTGTTTTGCCCCTGAGCAATAACAGACGCATCCGGCTTTATGCCTCACTTAGCCTCTACTCATGAAACAGTGACAACTGCGTTAAATAGAAAATTCAGGTCTTTTAGATTTCACTTTCGATTAAAACAAACGACTGCGAATGCTGCCTTAGCATTCGGTAGGGCCGCTTGATATATTCGAAGAGCAATGTGCCACCCAAATGGGAGATGCTTCTCCTCGACGAATTCTCCCAAATGGACGTCGCCGGTTATCTGACTCATGTTGGAGCAGACGGTCATACTCATGTTGGAGCAGACTGTGACCATTCGGTCTCTTTTTGTTTATTAACATCCGGCCATGGGCCTCATCATGGTTTTATCTGGCCTTAGGCCTCTTAAATGATTAAGTAAATACTCGTCAAGTGTTGGTGTAAACTTGATGAATTTAGTAGGAACGACTGTTCTAAAACAATCGGCTCCTTCAGAGGGTTTGGGGCGTCTGCTGTTGGGACAGACGCTTTCCAAACATATTGGCCGTCTGTATTTGGTACAGGCGACACTTAAAAAACTTAAATAAAAAGATAAGTTGGGAAATGAAGGCATATTCTCATCAACAATACGTGAGATTTACAAAATTGAGGTCTTTACATTCGTACTTAGAAGTAGTACTTTTTCAAGTTGTCTACATTCCAAGTTCTGGGCAGCTGCCTGCCGTCTGGTTCTTCCAGGCGGTAGGTGCCGTCTCTTACCTCCTCATAAATTCGGTAGGGGCCTTCCCAATTTGGGGTTAGCTTTCCCTGTTCATTCGCCCTACCGACTGCCTCCATTTTCCGTAGCACAAAGTCCCCCACTTTGAGAGGACGCTTGTGTACTCTTTTGTTGTAAGCCCGAGTCATTCTCAGACGGTATATCTCATGACACAAGGCAGCATTGCCCCTGCGCTCTGGAAGTGAGTCCAATGCTAGGCGCATGGCCTCCCAATTTGCCTCTTCATCATACAACATGATTCGAAGGGTCGGCTCATAGTGCTCAATGGGCAGAACAGCTTCTGCACCATACATCATTAGGAATGGGGTTTCTCCCGTTGCCCCTTTAGCAGTCGTTCTGATGGACCAAAGGACGTGTGGTAATTCATCCGCCCAAAGGCCACCAGCCCGCTCAATTTTCTTTTTAATCCCGTCTGAGATTAACTTGTTGAAGGCTTCGACCTGGCCGTTTGCTTGCGGCCGGCCGACTGATGCGAAGAAGCTTGAGACCCCCTGGTCTCCCAGCCAAGTCTTGAGTTGAGGCGTCTCAAATTGAGGACCATTGTCAAAAACCATAGACATGGGCACCCCGAAGCGAGTGATTATGTTCCTCCAGATAAAGGAAATGACGTCTTTAGTCTTGATGTTTTTGACTGCCTCAGCCTCTACCCACTTGGTAAAATAATCCACAGCCACCAATATATAGCGCTTGCCGCCTGGTGCAGTTGTATATGGCCCCAAAATGTCCATGCCCCATTTGGCAAAGGGTATTGGGCTGTGGATGGCTGTCAGGTCTGTAGCCGGACGATGGATGAGCTTGCCAAACTTTTGGCACTTGTCACATTTTTTCACCATTTCCATGGCATCCGACTCCAGCGTTGGCCAAAAGTAAAGCCGCCTGGCCTTGGCCGCGAGGGATCTGCCGCCTATATGGGAAGCGCAGAATCCCGAATGCAACTCTTCGAGAACTTCCTTCCCCTTTTTAGGGGTAACACACTTTAACAGGGGTTTCAAAAAGCCAGCCCTAAAGAGCTCTCCTTGTCGCAACTCGAAGTTAGCTGCTCGTTTTTTTAGAACAGCCGCCTCCCGTGGTGAGTAAGGGAGCGTGCCGTCTGCAAGATAGGCCCGGATGTTGTCCATCTAGGTTGAGCTTCGGTCAAGAATTCCAATGGGGTCTCAGATATACTTCTTTTTTCCATGACTTCCCAGAAGACTGACCGAGGCGTTTCACAAGAGGCGGATGATGCCAACTTGGACAGAGCATCCGCCTGATTGTTTGAAGACCTGGGCACTTGAGTTAGATGAAATTCTTCAAGTGTCCCAACTTCACTCTTGACCGCCTGCAAATATTTTATCATGGCCGGATGAGTGGCCTCGTACGTTCCATTAACTTGGAGTACGACCAGTTGAGAATCGGAGCAGGCGGATATCTTCTTCGCCCCTGCCGCCTTGCAATACCGGATGCCGGCCAGCAGGGCCTCATACTCGGCCTCATTATTAGAGACCTGAAACTTGAACCGTAGTGCGTATTCGTACTTATCTCCTTCAGGAGATTGACAGATAATCCCCACACCACAGCCATTCACAGTGGAGCTCCCATCCACATACACTTTCTAGACCTGGTCCGTATTGTCCGGAACAACCGGCCTTGTCATTTCGACAATAAAGTCAGCGAATGCTTGTCCCTTTATTGCCTTCCTTGGTTCGTAAGTGATTTCTAATCCTTGCATTTCAATCGCCCATTTGAGCATTCGACCAGAAGACTCCAAGGTTGTGAGTGGCCGTTTGATCGGTTGGTCAGTATAGACCTCCCACCACTGCTGTCGGCTCAGCAGGAGAGAAGAGGAGCCTGGGGAGAGAGGAGGAACATAAGGACGACGGTAAAATCCATTCGCCCCTATTGTTCTTCCTTCACAGTACGGGGCGACTACATGTCGATTACCGCCTGTATTTTCTCAGGGTTGGCCTCTATTCCTCTTTGGTCAATCAAAAATCCGAGAAACTTCCCAGACTCAACACCAAAGACACACTTTTTTGGGTTAAGCATGACCTTGTGCCGCCTGAGTGTGGCGAATGTTTCTCGGAGATCAGCAAGGTGATCCGCCTGCTGTTTGGATTTGACTATCATATCGTCAATGTACGCCTCTATATTCCTTCCGATTTGATTAATGAAGACTGTATTAATCATTCGTTGGAAGGTAGCAGGCGCATTCTTCAAACCAAACGGCATCACCGTATAACAGAACAACCCCTGATCAGTGACGAATGCCGTCTTTTCTTGATCTTTTTTCCACAGGGGGATCTGATGGAAACCTGAATAGGCGTCCATGAAACTCATCAGGGCATGTCCGGCTATTGAGTCGACCAGACTGTCGATCTTAGGCAGTGGATAGCTATCCTTTGGACATGCCTTGTTAAGGTCTGTGTAATCAACACACATCCGCCAAGTTCCATTCGGCTTTTTAACTAACACAACGTTAGCTACCCACTCAGGGAAGTTGCACGGCCGAATGAACTTGGCATCTAACAGCTTTTTTACTTCGGCAGCTGCCGCCTGACTTCTTTCTTCGCCGTGGTTTCTTTTCTTTTGCCGGATGGGCTTCTTTTTAGGATCCACGGCGAGTTTGTGGACAGCGAGATCCGGGCTGATGCCTGGCATCTCTTCCACTTCAAAGGCAAAGATGTCTTTGAATTCCTTGAGCAGCTGGTGAAGGTTTTCACCCAACTTGGCAAAGGCAATCGTCCCCACCTTAACAGTCCGCTCTGGACGGCTATCATCCATAGGGATATCAATGTGCTCTCCAGTAGGCTGGGGACGAAGATCATCCGACCTTTCCCCGGTCAGTGATTTCTATTGCTTTTCTTTTTTGACCACCACCAGCTGATCAGTCTTTCTTTTCTTTCCGGCTGGTGGGGCCGACTGTTCTTCCTCGACATCGTCGAGGTCAATCATTTGCTTGACCCGGCCGGATGCTGCGGCCGCAGGCTTGACGTCCGAGAGATAACACTCTCGAGCCGTCTTTTGGTCCCCATTAAGGGAACCAACTGTTCCATCATCCTTCTCATACTTGAGTAGCATGAGAGCAAGGATGATGACGGCCTTACACTCATTAAGAGTGGGTCGGCCAAAGATGAGGTTGTAAGCCGTGAGCTCTTCAACCACTAGGAAACGGATGGTCATGTGCCGACCGTCTCCCCTGCTTTCCAGGCGGAAAGGTAGGTCAATTCGTCCGACTGGGTGCACAAGTCCTCCCCCAAACCCAACTAAGGTGTGGGTGACCTCCATCATGCTATCCGGTTTGTACTTGAGATTGGACAAGCATTTGAGGCTGATGAGGTCAGAGGAACTTCCTGTGTCAATCAGAATTCGGCCAACCAGCTGGTTGGCGACTTTACACTCAATGACAACAGGGTCATCATGCGGCCGACGGACTTTGCCTCTGTCCTGTTCGGTGATGACAACTTTAGGGAAGGTGGATGTGCTAGCTGTATCCCCCTCCTCAACAGAATTGACCATCTTTCTCAGATGGTCCTTGGTACCCCGAATGGTCGGGCCACCACCGGCAAATCCGCCTGCTATGGTATACACCGGGTCTTCATCAGTTTCGGTACTCACAGCAAGCCGGGGAGTCTTTTTCTTGGACTGCCCCGGATTTGCTTTTGAAGTCACTTTGGACTTCACATAGGACTTCAGCTGTCCTTTGTCGGCCAGACGGTCGAGCTCCCGCTTGAGACTAAAGCAGTCGTTCGTGTCATGGCCAACATCCTCATGGAAATGGCAATGCTTGTTCTTGTTCCGATACCTTTCATAGCAGCCGGCTTTTCAAGAGTTAGCCGATCCTTAATTTCCAAAAGGATGGAGCAGCAGTCCTTGTGGAATTCGTACCTTGGGGCGTACGGTTTCCACTCTTTTTTCTTCTTCTGAGCCGGTTGATCAGAGTTATCAATGGCCCAGACTTGCTTTTTCTTTTTGCTCTCTTCTGGCTTAGGAGCTGGCTGAGCAGGCCGACTCTCTTTCTGTCGGTCGGACTTCTTATGGTCCGACTGCTTATTGGAGGAGCAGAGTTCGGTCGCCTGTATGTAGGCTTTCGCCTCTCGCAAGGCTCCTTGCAGGGTAAAGATTTGTTTGCGGACGAGTTCGTACTTAAAAGTAGACCCGTCCTTCAGACCCTTAAAGAAGTCTGTGAAGGCAACCTCATCAGACAGCCCATGAATCTGGATTCGGACCAAATTGAACCGCCTGACGTAGGATCGCAAACCTTCTCTATCTCCCTGCTGTACATTGCCCAAGTCAAGACTTGTCTTTTTGGCAGGGATGTTCATAGAGAAGTTTGATGCAAACAAGAACGCAAGCGTCTTGAAGCTATTTATGCAGCCAGCCGGCAGGTTGCCAAACCACTGCTGGGCTATGCCCTTCAGGGTGGCTGGAAAGCAACGACACCATGCGACATCATCCAACCCCTGTAAATACATGAGGTGGGTGTATGCTAGCAGGTGGTCTTCTGGGTTGGAGGTCCCGTCATAGGCTCCAACCAGAACGTTTTTAACTTTAGCCGGCTGTACGGCTTCAGTTATTTCCCTGGAGAAAGCAGAGGGTTGATCTCCAAGGTGTTGCAGCCTAAGCTGCCAGTCCATCGGCTGATAGCCGTATGCCGCCTGTCCTCCATAGAGGGTAGGTTGTATGTAAGGTACAACTGGCGCCTGGTACAATGGCTGTGCCATGTACTGGGCGGACTGAATCACATGCGGCCTAGACTGAACCCTTTGGCTGCTTGCTGGGGTCTCATGTACAGACTGGGAACACCTCACAGAGGTACTCCGAAAGCTATCATGATAAGTCGACGGTGAAGCCGACTCTGATTGCTGGGTTCTCCTTTCCTCAATGTATTGCCGAGCGTCAGAGAACGTCTTCTTGCTGCCATCCGGCTGTACATGCCGGATGGGCTTTCTTGTGCTCGTTTCTGGGAAACGGAGCCGAGTGAGATCAAATTGGGGCCGGGCCTTCTCCTTAGGGGCAGGATGAGGAGTCGGCTGACGGTCCCTGACCGACTTCTGTTTGCCAGCTTGGGCTGGCTTCTTGGCCGACTGCTCCTTTCTAGGGGCAGGCGACTTCTTAGAGGCGAGCTGCTTGATTTCACCCCTGAGGCTGCTCAGGAGTGACATTAGCTCATCCCGAGTGACGGGAGTTGATCCTGCCGCCTGGGAAGGATCAACCGGCCGCCCCGAGGGCTTCTTTGGCTGACCAGCAGTTTTGCTTGGTCCTGCCTGAACATGGGGACGCTCTCGCCGTTCCTTACTGCGGATGCGTTTAGAGATGAGGGATCCATTTGGATCCACATAGGTTTCGACATCAGCGTCGTCACCTGAGTCTTGGTCCGTTTGGACCAGTACATCATTTGGAGGCCGAATGGCCTCCGGATTTGGTACAGGTTCTTGTGAAGCCATTTCAGAGGTACTCTCCCCACAGACGACGCCAAATGTTTCGGGGGTTTTTGTCCCTCGGGAGAGTTACAACACTGAAACTGGATTCAACTGAGGATGCATATACCTGCAAAGCAAACGGACCGCCGGATGGTCGGTGGTCCGCCTCCGAAGATTAAGTCAGTAAACGTTCGGAGATAAAACGTGCGGAAGTAAAGTTATCTGCTTGGATTCCAAGCTCAGGTAAAGTGACGAGTGTTCCTTAAAAACGACAGCTCTGTGGTAAGTGACGTATTGTCTCGTATTGCGTGTCAAAAATTCTCTCTCTTTTTCTGTCTCGTCATAAATGACATAATGTCCCTATTTATAGGGTCCTTTTGAAAAGTGTGCCTTCCTAGGATCTGGTGACCTAGTAATTAGGTCACGCCGTTTTGCGGCGCCTCGGGATTTGGGCCTTAGAAGGCCGCCATCCCAGGGCCAATGCCTGAGTGACACGTGTCACTGTGCCCAAAGGATTTTGAAGCACTTTTTGTGTGACACGCGTCGCCACCTGAATGGTCCCTGCTGGACCTTCAGTCCACGTAGGACGGAGAAGAGTCCACCCTCCACGTGTCATCATTCTATAGGTCCAAATGGGACCTTTACGGAGGACACGTGGCACTTTTTGATTGGGCCACCTGGCCGGGTATAAAATACCCAAATCAATTTCCATTCCAAATCTAGCATGATAATACTTGTAATCAATTAAGCACATTTAGCGAATGTACCTTGTATATACAATTTTAAAATCGTCACGACTAATAGAAATCACTCACTTCGAAGTCTCTTACAATTTAAAATCATAGAAAAGTATTAAAATCCTCTCTACACAAATTTCCAACAATATATACTATTATTAAACCCCTCATAATTTAAATAAAATAAGTTGAAATTATATTTAAAACACCATACTTTAATCCCAATTAATGGGTAATTAAAATTACTTAAAGAAACTTGATTTTTAATGTACTACCAAAAATTTCAGCATTATATTTCAATGAAAACTTGCTGTAACTAGGCCTTAACACACTTAAATCAAAAGCTTAAACCATCTTATATCATAATCCTTCAATAATTAATAATTTATGAATCTAGGGTTTCAAAAATTGGGGCTTATTAATTAAAATTAAAATCTGAAAATTAAATTACATGCTACTTATAATCAAACATCATAATCTAATCACAAAACTCATATTTAATAATTAGATGTAGGACTAAATTGGTTTTTAAAACAAAAGAACAATTTTTTTTTTGTTCTAAGAAGAGCAGCCGACACACAGGTCGGTGCCACTGCCGGCTGCTGCTAGTGCCAGTGGTTGCCGCTACTGGCGGCTGGTGCTACTGGCGGTGGTGAGGCCGAAAGAAAGGAAGGGAAAAAAGAAAGAAAAAGAAAAGGAAAAATAAGGAGAATGGAGAGAAAGGTTTACCTTGAGTTTTCTCCACTCTAGGCAAAGTTTGATTTGCCTCAAGTGTTGAATATTTATACCCCTTCTCTAGAAACCCTTCTTCCTAAACTTTCCCTTTTTAATCTTTCCTAATCCCTTCCCCAATAAAACTTTACTAAAATAAAACTTTCTTAAATTAAACCCCAACTTAAACAAAATAATTAATTAAATAAACTTTCCTTTTATAAAATATTTCTAAACTTATTAAAATGAATAATATAAATAAAAATTTCAATTTATTTAAATACTTCTCAAATACTTATTTTAAATAAAATACGGGGTATTACACCAGCAATTCCCTCGTGGCAGTAGCCTTGTCAGTCTTAATTAGGTCACCAATAGTAATTGCAAGCTTCATTAAGGATGATTGGCTCCAAAATCTTATTTCCATCCCAGGCAGTCTGATCCAAGTAGGAACCTCAAACACCCCCTCATCCTTCAGGTTCAAACCAGGCTTCCAACTTTTCATTATCATAGGCTTCTTATCAAATAGAATTGGTCCCCCATTCATTACTTTTTCCCTACCCTCAACAGACTTAAATCGCACCAAGAATACCCTATTATTCATTGAAGAAACCTTATCAACTCCAAATTTTCCCCAAATTCTTCGAACAAAACCATTCATAGAATAAATCGAGGGCTTGGCACACAACTCATAATACACAATTGCTGAATTCCAGAAAGAAACTTCAGATTGCACATTATCCTCAGTCAATTTCAATTTCCCCTTACTACCCACATTTTGAGGTTGAGAATCAACATTCCTACCCCCCCCCCCCCCGACAAATTCAAACCCTCATCCAAGAAATTCAAAAACATATTCCTCCAATTAATACTACCTGAGCAATTAGGAACAATAGGAACAGGGGGATCAAAATCTAGGTTTCGTGGTTGGGGAAAAACACCACAAGAATTCACATGCACAACATTTCTACGATTACTATTATTATCAATCATCAACAATGGAGTCGGATTAATAGACCCAGTACTCATAGAAGATCAATTACTGTTCCATTGACAATCGCAGAATTAGGGGTTTGAATTACCTGTAACCAACTTTTAACTCCTCTCTATGAAGTGATTTCTCCTCCTCCGTCACCATCTTCACCAGAATTTCTTCAATCGCCTCTTCATCCAACAAACTTTCTACCGAGATATCGTCCATGGCAATACCCTATTTTTGCTCTTCGAGGTTCCTCGTTCTTGGCTTTGTTTTGTTCTTCTCCTTTGATTTAGAGCCCGAGGATTTCTTACCCTTCCATTTCTTTCTCTTTGCCATGAAAATCGAGCTGAAAATATGAGATGAAAATGGCGGGTTTTAACTTTGATTCAATTAGCTTTGTTTGAATATGTTTGGCTTTCATTTGACTCAGCTTTTTTCGATTTCCCTATCAATATCGGAAGCCCTAAATATTTTTCTTGTTTTGCTAATTCTCTCACATCAAGATTCGCAATTATTTCTTGTCTCCAATTAAGTGGAACACGTTTGCTGAAAGCAACTTCTGTCTTACTAAGATTAACTTTCCGGTCAGTTGATCTTTCCATGTATTTTCTATCCAACAATTACTACTAACTTAATAGCTATCCATTGGAACAAAAAGTAACTAAAATGATAATTAGCTTCAGCTTATGTGGCATGACAAGCTAATTGTAAAATTAGCTTGTCAATGAAGTTGCTCTCATCGGCAAAAAATAAATGTGAGACTCTATGGGTACCATTACAAATTTTTGCCCCATTTATTTTCTTATCCCTAGCAGCATGGGTTAAAAGAGTAGAAAAAGCATCCGCGCATAGCAAAAATAAATAAGGTGATATGGGATCACCTTGCCGAAGTCCTCTAGTAGTCTAGTGGGAAAAATAACACTACCATTCACCTTGAATTTAAAAGTAACACTAGTCAAATAGTCCATTACTCTACGAATCCAATTGTCACCAAATCCCAATTTTTGCATTTCCCTTCTTAGAAAATTTCATTCAACCATGTCATATGCTTTACTTATATCTAACTTCAAAGCTATTGAACGGTTTAGTCATTCACTAGGAAAGATAAATAATTAAATATTTGTAAAAGTGGGGTTAGTGGGAGAAAAAAAACTATAAAATAATGGTGGGTTCATTCCAAATTTAGTAGTGTTGCAACTAATATGAAACGACTGAAAGTGGAAAGTGGTACAACCAATGCAAAATGGAGAGTGTATGTAATAATATAAAATTTCATATTATTATTTTGGAAAAATGAAATCTAATAATCCCGGCTTTGTCATTTCTGCTCAAAACAATCTCACCTTTTCGAAATCTAGAAACAATCCCACCTTTTACCCCCATCTGCTCAAAATGATCCCTTTTACCTCCAACTTGTTCTACAAGTAATTTTTTTTCCTTTTTCTTCAATCTCCCTCCTCCTTCATCTTCTACCTTGACCACCTGAAAAACTCCATAACCACCACTTACTCCATAACCACAACCTCCTATATAACCACTACCTCACCACTACCACCACACTATGACACTACCACTAAACCTAATCCAAAACCTCAATCTCGTATGTCCAGCAGCCCCCCCACCTACCCCACGTGATGCGACAGCCCCAAAATCCAGCTAACCCCTAACCTGAAACGCCATCCACCCTCCCAACTAACATGGTCCAAAAGTGAGTTCTAACTTCGGCGGGAGGGGTAGAGGTACGTGATGGGGGAAGAGGACGAAATTAGGGAAGAGGCAAGGTGGGGAAGGGGAAGGAGTCAAGGAATGGCGTGGAGGTGTTTTCGGTGGGGATGAGGAATGCTCCGGCAGGACCGGCAGTGGGTGCTCCGGTAGGGGGTTAGACAGATCAGCAAGAGGGAAGGAACAGGAAAGGGAAGAAGGTGGGGTCTGATTTTTATTTTAATTATTTTAGTTATTCATTTTTTCTACAATTGTTTTTAAAATTAAAAATAGAACCAATAAAAAAGAGACATGTGGCATTTAACCTTTATTAACAGGTTAACAGTTAGATTATCTGGTAAAAGGCTCGTTTTGAGAATATATGAGTTAAAGGTGGGATTGTTTCTAGATTTCAAAAAGGTGGGATTGTTTTGACCAGAATTGACAAAGGTGGGATTATTAGTTTCCATTTTTCCTATTATTTTTAAAATATTTTTCATTTAAATTTATTTATATAAAAATAATGTCAAACTAGTCCATTGACAAGTGTGCAAAGTTATTTTAAGACGGAGAAAGTACAAAAATTCTAAATGAGTAAATATTTTACTTCGTAAAATGCAGAGTATAAAAAAAAAAAAAGAGTAAGAGCTTGTTCTTATTAACTGAATTCAGCTGAACTGAACTAAAATGAATATTTTACAAGAGAAGGAAATTAGGAGTTGAACAGAGTTGAGCTGAAGTGAAATGAACTGAACTGCACTGAACTGAATTTCAACGTATGACAATAGAGTCTAAAAATCAAAATTGTACTTTACATCAGATGGAAAAAGTTGAAAAAAAAAAAATAAAAAAAATTGCAATACATTGAAATCCAAGAAAGAGGTAGACCCCTTTTCTTCAAAAAAAAGAAAGAGGTAGACCCTTCTCAAGTTCTCAATCTGGCCCATCCTTCTTTTATTCACTCTGATGTCAGCTCAAATTAGGGTTTCACCAGCCGTTCATCCCCATTGTCTCTCTCCTATATAAATACTCAACCCTAAAATATTTCTCAATCATCTTTCTTTTTACCTCTTTCTCTTTCTCTTTCTCCCTCTAAAACCTGAATCATCTTCTTCGTCTTTTTCAAATTAATGGAGATTTCGATAAATCAATAAACAAAATCAAAATCATACGCACTAGCTTACCCCGGGCTTCTCTGAAAAACTTTCTATCTGAAGATGCTAATGCCCCAAAGCCGGTGCTACAGTTTCCGCCGTTCGTGTTGCAGTTCTGCCGCTTCTTCACGGCTTTCCTGTGTCTAAGTAACGGCTACATCTCATTTTCTCTCTCCTCTTTTTTTAATTGTTTGCCTCAAAACACCTTTAGGCTTGCTTGTCAAATTCGATTCAATTAAAGTCTAGTCATGGAGGCATACACAGATTCGGCGATGTTAACGTGGAGGTTAACACCTTTGTTATGCCTCTAAAATTATCCGCTATATTTTTTGAATTATTTTTTTTTAACATTTGAAACTTGAGAAATTATTGGCTATGATTTCAAAATTATCCGCGCTTCTGAGATAACTCGGTGAAGTATATGGATTAAAATGGTTGAATTTCTTAATATGAGCCGATTTTTTTCATTAATTTTTGTTATTTTTAATGTTTTTCTTCTTTGCTGTGATGATTGATTTAATCAGCTTAATGCCAGTTCTGCTTCAGAAAATTCTTGATCGAAAAAGCTGTATAATAATCTGAGCTAAAATGCAATTCATTTAATCAATTAAATTTTTTTTATTTTTTTTAAATTTAGTTAAATTAGGGTTTATGATGGGTAATTTCACTTGGTTGAAGGTGTAGTTTTGACTTCGAATCCCACTTTGAAGCGCTACACCTAAAAATGATATCATCAAATCGAATATCTGAAACCTGAAATTGATTTTGATGGCTTAAATTAAGCCAATGATGATAAAATCCAATTAAATGAGGTGTAGTGGATCTGAGTCCCTGTTTAACAGGGGGAACCTCTCAGTGAAACTACATTCATATGATATTACTGGATTTGACTGAGGTTTTTTTTTGGAAGCGTAAATTAAATGTGACGACTAAATTTGGATTGACGGAGTTGATTAAGTTAATGTATGTTACTGAGTTTTAACTATACTCTTTATTACCTGTAAAAGTGGGTAAAGAGCCTGAAAAAACTCAGAAATCGAGTGTTGTCATCAGCTTCTTCCTTCGGATATTACGGGACTGGAGTTAAATAACAGCACTACATTTTATCAAATACACAATTACTGTATCCTAATCTAACAAACCGCGTTTCACATCAATTACAAACAAATTGTGTTGTAATGGAGCTGAATTCATCAGATACAAATTGTGTTGTAATGGAGCTGAATTCATCAGATTTAAGGGCCTGTTCTCATTCACTGAGCTGAATTGAAATGATATAAATGTAAATTCTCAACACTGCTGGCATTCATTGGACCGTTCTGAATTTTAAATTGGAGAGTTGTAGACTACCCTTGAATTGAAATTATTTGCAGTACTCATTATTAATCCAACTTGAAACGAAAGTCTCAATTGAATTAATGAGAGTAGTGTTTTATGTTTATATGCACACTTTTGTCCGGGTGTAAAAATATTACTCAGAAGGTAAGAATTACTTGTTATTAGTACCGTAATAGTTGTAATTTATCATTAACTGAAGTATTATGAAGTTATGAACAAATTTAACCTGTTTTTTATCAACTTGTGACGTAAATATCACTAAGACATTTTGCAAAGACTGGCTATGATTTCAAATTTATCCGCGCTGCTGAGATAACTCGATGAAGTAAGGGTTAAAATTTTGGTTAAATTTCTTGATATGGGCCATTTTGTTGAATTAATTTGTTATTTTCGATTGTTTTTTTGTTTAAGCCGTGAGGATGATAGTAATAAGCTTAATGCCAGTCCTGCTACAGATAATCGTTGATAGAAAAAGCTGTATAATAAATCTGAGTTAAAATCGAATTCTTTTTTTGAGTGAAATGTTTTGATCTTTTTAAAATTTTAGCCAATGAAAATAAAATCCAATTAAGCTGAGGTATTGTGGATCTGACTCCATTTGAGTCCCTGTCTAACAGGGGGAACCTTTCAGTGACGCTACATTAATATGATATTACTAGATTATATTGAGGAAGTGAGGAATTTTATTACTCCCTCCGTTTTTAAATACTTGCTTCACTTTTCATTTGCGGTCGTTTTTGAATACTTTCATTTTCTTATTTGGAAAGGTTTTATAATATTTAATAAATTTCTCTCACCTAGTTGTCCAAATATATATTCTCTCTTCCCCAATTTTCTCCACTATTTTTGCTATCTATAAATTTTTATCGAGTTAAGTATAATAGTGGGTACTTAACTTTGCTAAAAGTTGCAAATAAGGGACTTAACTTTCAAAAGTGACAATTTGGGTACTTAACTTTGGAAGAGTATTAATCAGAGGGAATATTTCGGCAAGTGACCTGTTGTAATCGGTTTAAGCAAATTTTATTTATTTATTTATTTATTTTATTTTTTTAATTTTCTTTGCTTATACTTTACTCTTATACTTCACTGAGTTCACTCCTTTTATCATTCACAACTTCCTCCACACAATTCATTACTAAATCCTTATCAAAATTCTCCAAAACCTCACTTAAATCACCTCGCAAATACCAAAGATACTCAGCAAAATTACTCCTAATATTCCTAATTACAGTATGAGCATTTCGCTCGAGTCGAAAACTGTGTGATTTCGACGAAAATCTAGACTCAAATACAAGTTTAAGAATCAACAACAAAGCCTCCATAATAATACGGTCTTGAAACGGTAGGTAACTAGAACTCAAAAGCTTCTTCAACATTGGTTTAGAGGTAATTTCAGTAATGGGTTTTTCAATTGGAAGATGATGCAATGTCTACGAGTGAGTAGCGCTGGAGTTAGACCGGTATGCTAAAACCCAGATATCAAATTTGTAAAGAAAACATGTAAGATTAGATAAAGGCTGGAGTTGAGAAGGATTTTACCAAGATTTCTGAGCAAATTTGGTAGATTTGGCAAAAAAAATAAATTAATCTAAACTAATCCTTGTCATTATAATCTGAACTAATTCTTGACATTGTAATTTCTCAAAGTTTGTTTTGATAGTATACCGAATTTTTTGGATCATATAAGTCAACTTTCCATCAAAATCATTTGTATAAATTAAATCTGATCAGATTTCAAGGTATTTGAAAAAAAAAAAAATTTGTTTTTGTTTTTGTTTTTGTTTAATTTTTTTTTTAAAATTTTTATTACAGCTAATAAAGAATTAGTTTTAAAATTGCTTGTATAACCTGCTACAACAGGTAAAACAAGTTGAGTACAAAGTTTAGTACTCAATCTGCAACAAGTGAAAGATGAGTACTCAATCTGCAACAAATTGCAAAGTTTAGTACCTAGTATTATACTTCTTCTACCAATTCCACTACCTTCATATTTTACTACTTTCTCTAATTTCTCCTCAAACTCCGCGCATGGAGAAATGGAACAAGTATTTAAAAACGGAGAGAGTAAATCTTAACGAGGTGAGTATTAATTTTAGCTCTAAGTTTTAAAACTTGGAGATGACATCATTTTTGATGGTCCACCATTGAAAATGTATCAAATTCTTATTAATACTCACTAAGAATTCAAATTTATAATTTTAGCCCTAAAATTTAAATATATTACACATTTTTTTTTATCTCTTTATATATAGAAAAGTATATATTAAAAAAAAGGATAAAAAAGTAAAATTGAGATGGATTTTAATTTCAAGTCTTAAGTTGAGTTGTGAAATTTCAAAACTCAACTTGAGATTTAGAAGAAAAATAGGGAAAGTCTTAAACATAAGTCTTAATAAAACTCAACTACTTTAGGTTTCGTGTCATGCATGGTAAATCTAATTTTGTTTTAAAAAATATAAATCTAATTTTGTTTTACAAAAATAAGTAAATCTAATAAATAAAATTGATGCTTTAAAGTAATTTCTTTGATTTTAATAATATGAATTAATATTGTTTTCCAAAAATAAAATTAATATAAATTAATATTATTATGGAGTATTATTTTTTTTTGGCAAAATCTAATATTACTCTATTTATCATATAAATAAAAAGAAGTTAGAATAATACTTTAGATAAATGTGTATGGAAGAATCATGAACACCAAATAAAAATGAATTTTTTTTATCATAAAAATAAAACTACTGGCCTGTTTTATATTTAACTGAAGTTATTAGAGTTGAACTGAACTGGATATTTTATGAGAGAATGAAATTAGGAAGTGAACTGATTGGAATTGAAATGAAGTGAAAATAAGATGAAGACAACAAGCCTTATTTCTGTTTTTAGTTGACACGTTTTGACTTTAGCACTGTTGAAGTTTTACATTGACAAAGTAAATAAAGAAACATGTTAACTAAAAGAAACGGAGGAAGTATACAAGATTTGGAATGACATTATTATAGTTGTATCAAATATTCATACAAAAAATAAATAAAAGGATTTTTTTTTTTTTTTTTTTTTTTTTTTTTTTTTTTTTTTTTTTTACCACAAAATAAATAAAAAAAAAAAAAAATTGTTTTTAACACTAAAACTTTTAATACTTTTTTATATCTCAAATAATACCCTAAACTTGCACATAATATTTAGCAGAGGTAGTAATTTTATTTTACCACAAAAAAATTCTAAAATTATTTTTTACCACCTATCGTCAAGAAAACCGATAAATCTAATGGCTTAAAAAAATTCTTCGATTTGAGGTTTAGGGGGCATTTTGCATATAATTTGAGATCAGAATTGACAAAAAAATGATTGAAAATGCCTCATTTTGTGTGTTTCATGCAAGTCGAGTTATTTTTAAGGAAAATTTGCAAATTGCAGCCATTTAAAGTTCGTATTTTGCAAATTGCAGCCATTAAATTTTTTTTTTTTTTGCAAATTGCAACCCTAAAGTTCGTATAAATTGTAAATTGCAGCCCTATTCAACTTTTACGTTGATTTACATGTCGAAAAATCTTCGCTTAAGGTTTTAGGGGCTATTTTGGCCCTTAAGGATCCGAATTGAGATCGAAATTAGCAAAATAAAATAACATAGGTGCCTCGTTTTGCGTAACAAAAATATATCGATGTGTGGGAAACTGTAAAAATGAGACACTTACGTTTTTTTTTTGCTAATTTCGAGCTTAATTCGGATCCCTTAGGCCTAAATTGGCCCCTAAAACCTTAAACGAAGATTTTTCGACATGTAAACTGATGTAAAGTTGATTTGGGCTGCAATTTACAATTCATACGAACTTTTGGGCTGCAATTTGCAAAAAAAAAAAAGAAAAAAAAAAAGAAAAAAAAAATGTCTGCAATTTGCAAAATATGAATTTAAATGGCTGCAATTTGCAAATTTTCCTATTTTTAAACACACAAAATGAGGCATTTTGATCATTTTTGTCAATCTGACCTCAAATTGGACTCAAAGGGCCAAATTGCTCTCCAAAACCCCTAAAGACCATGTGTTTGGCATGAAAATCGAAGAACTTAAAAATCCGGTTAGGTTATTGACGTCAGGTGGTAAAAAAAATTTGTAATTTTTTATTGGAAAAATTAAAAAGAATAATCACACCTTTGACATTTCTTCTCAAAACAATCCCATTTTCGAATAATCTGAAAAAAAAAACCCACCTTTGCCCCCCATCTGCTCAAAACAATCTCGTTTACCTACTACTTGTTTACCAGGTTACTTTTTTTATTTTTATTTTGACTTTTTTAATCCCTCTCCTCCCAGCTCCCAACTCCCTTTTCCATGGCAGCCACATGACCAGTTGACCGCTATCTCCTCATTATCCACCAATGAAAGGAATGATGCCCTTCGAACAAGTGTATTATTTTGATAGCGGGTTCAGAATTATTAGAAAGCTAATATATTCAGTAAGGTCAAGTAATCGGAATGCCTGGGTGGAGGCCGCTTCCGATTAGTAAAATTAATGTATAATTAATATTACAGCTTAATCTTGACTGAATCCTTCGGGTCACACCCTAGCAAATATACGAACCGACTCGGCGAATTAATTCGGAAGAATTAATTCGTCGCCCGAGTATAAAATATTTAGACGTCGGAAATTCGAGCTTAGAGCGTCGAAACTGAGCGTCAGAAGTTGAGTCAAAATAGTAAAAGACGAGACATGAAAATAATAATAAATCAACAAGACCAAAATACCCCTAGCATCGGAATGCCTTGAGCAAACCGAGTGCTTGGGGCATTTGATATAGCATGGTGGCTAGCATGCGCACCAAGCCGAGCCTAGGCTGGCTGGTGCGTGCTAGCGCACCAATGCTAGTATCGAAAGGCTAGCAGCGCTGGGCCAAGGCGCGCAAGGAGCATCAGCCCGCATCCTTGATGCGCGACTCGCTGGCTGAGAGCACGAGCAGCCCGCACAAGCCGTGCTGGGCTTGCTGGCCAGCAGTGCTAGCAGCCCGCACGCTTGTGCTGGGCCTGCTGGCAGCCGCACATGGCAGCCCACCTTGGGTGCCTTGGTGCCCAAGTGTGGTGCCATGTGGCGCGATTTAAGAGGAGGTTTGAGGGGTGTGTTGGCCGATTTTTGGAGAGGGAGTGGGGAGGAAGTTTGGTCCCCCCCTCCTCCAAATGGTCCTCACCTAACCTCTCTCATGAGCTTGCCACTTGTTGATTTATTACTAGTTTGATTATTAATTTTATTTTAGCTTTAAAATAAAATGGAAAAATCAAATTCTCCCACATTGATGGGAAAGGCTTTTCACTCTCTTGTTTTCCCTATAAATACCCAAGTTGGGGTATTGGGAAAATCACTTGAGTGAGAGTTGAAAAAGGCATCACCATTGTGAAAACCTTTGAACTCATTTAATCACTCGGGTTTTGGTCGGACCTTGCTAACTCCAAGGTAGCGGACCTAAAAAGTCGGTGTTCGTCCTTTGAGGGTGGATACCGTTGGAGGCTCGGTATTTTCGGAGCTAAAGCTTTCAAGTAAGAGCCCATTAGGTCGGGCGAAGCACGCGTCAAAGGTAAATTCCGATTTTATCCTTTTATGCTTTATGGTTTTATTAATTGCGAGTGGTTCTTTGGGTCGGGGTCATTTCCGCGATAAGTTGGACTTACCAAACCCCAACAGCGGTATCGGAGCTACGCTCGTTTATTTTTAAAATCATAATATTTTTCAAGGTGATTTTTATGGATAATTTTTCTGGTTTAAGTTGCTAATTAGATTAGTAGCTCGTATTATCTATTTTAACCTTGTATTTAAGCTACCTTCAGCCTCGAACCCAGATTTCGACTTAAAAATAGTGAATTTTGGGTGGAAAATGTGTTATGGAAATGGTTTTATCCTTCTAGGATGCGGTTTTTAGGCAAAAAACGACCAGATATGCTATTTTCGAGGGGTTTTTTCGTTTTTACGAAAAATTTTAAGTCTTTCTAACCTGGAAAATTAATTGCATATTTATGGTGGTTATGTAATTGGTTCAATACATATTTTATATGCAATTTTAAACCTCTTTAGGCATGATTACTTGGTAGTTTTTTGTGCTTGAATGCTTGGTTTTATTTTTTCACATAATTGTAAACTAATTGCATTAAGTGTGAAATTGTTGTTCTTTGAGGCTTCCAAGTATTAAAGATTCAATATTTAATTATGTTAAGTGATTGAAACTTTATATTACTAAATTCCATGAATTTTTGTTAAACTTTGTTGATTTAATCATTTTTTAGTTGATTGGAATCATAAAGTTTGAAACTTTGTGATAGAAAAATTGTTTATCTTCATATTAGAAGATAAATTTTTTTCTAGGATTCACAAGTATTAAAGTTGGAATCTTTATTGAACTTATGTTCATTTTTCCAACTCCCTCTTATTTTGTCAAAAACTCAAAGTTAATTTAAATTAATTAAATTAATAGTGAGTAATTGCCCTATTATTTTTGTTGCACCAAGTTAAACCAATTTAATTAAAGAATGGTTCTTGGGAATTATTTTGGTTACATGCACTTTAAAATTTTTATTTAAGTTAGACTTGTTTAAATTTTTATAAATTTTTCTCATTAAATTAGTTCTAAAATTAATTTAGAATTAATTGCAAAAGTCACGCAAAATTTGGGATCAAATCCCGAGGCTAATGGCATGCAAGACAAGGCATAAGCGCCCTTGGCTAGCCGGGATACATAGCAGCCCGCATGTGGCTGCCATGCCCTGTGCATGCAGCCAAGGCGTGGCTGGTGCGCACGGCCGCAAGCAGCAGCACAAGCGACAACAACACAGCAGCAACACGCTGCCATGTGCGTGCGTGCGTGTGTGCTGTGTTGCATGGTGCCTGGGGCTGCTGTGGCGCGGGTATGTGGGGCACGAGCACATGGTACATCGCTTGGGACTTGGTGCATGCGTCGTGTAAGTAGAGGTATGCATAGACGTTGCTTGCGAAGCAATGTAGTGCAATGAATTCGTTCAACATGGCCATCAAGGGGCCACGTTTTTGATGTGTGAAAGTTCGTTGATGTGGGCGGTGTAACGCTTAGAGACATCGGGCCCACTCCCACGTTCATTGAGCATCTAACGGTTGTGCGAAATGTGAGCACTCCATGTCTTAGTGCTAGGCACTTAGACACTTTGGACTACGTATTTTTGCTTAAAAATTGTCGTTTTAATTATTTTAATAAATTTTGGAGGCTAGGCCTCGATTTTGAGTAACATTGGCAAAATTTATTTTGACAAATTTTGAGAATTATCGGCCTAATTAATTGGATTAATTAAGTTGGATACGAAATTTAGTGGGAGCTTCATATGTTAATTGCGCTTATTTACATAATCGGTTAAAACAACTTTGACTAGTTTTAATTAGGCGTGTTAATTAGATTAACCACCTAGATTAGTTACTAGTTCACGCGTGTTTGTTTGTTTTTGCAATTTTACTTGTTTATCGTTGTAAAATGCATGGGCCATTCACAAATAGTGAATGGATGAATGGAATGCATATTCTCTAACATGTTTTATGAAATGGCAACTAGTGGGGCCCGATTAGGATAGAAAATATGGACTGCGATCCGTGATGTATTTTTGTAAATCTAAATACGGTATGCGTACCGTTGAGTATTTTTGTACCTTAATATTTAGATAAGTCCTAATCGTAGATACTAGTAGTTGCATTTAATTATGGTCAAGTCTTGAAGATGGAGGTTCTTAGAAGACGTAGCCATGAAGTTGCAAATGAAGACCTTTTGAAGATTTGAATATCTCAAGGGGTCATGCTAGTTGGCAAATGCATCTATATTTATGTTTTTCGATATATATATATATATATATATATATATATATATATATATATATATATATATATATATATATATATATATATGAATTATATGTTAGATGCATGTTTAGGATTTCGAATGTTGTGATGATTAATTAAGTTCACTTAAATCAACCAACATAGAAACCCTAGGTCCCTAAATATTGAGTAAAAACTTGTCATTCCAAAACAACACTTACCGGCCGAGTAGTTGTGGGCTACTACTCTTAGGAAGTAAGTCATACCGGGTATGCAAGTTGGTTTTTGTTGTACTCAACGATATGAGTGATGGAGTCCTAACATGTCGTGGCAAAGTGAATACTACAAGAAGGTGTTCTTGACTCTTTCGATTTAGAATCGTTTGAGAACTGCAAAGGATGTTTATTAGGCAAGATGATTAAGCAGCCATTCTCCAAGATAGGAGAAAGGGCAGGAGACTTATTAGGTCTAATACACACTGATGTATGTGGACCAATGAGCTCAACCACAAGAAATGGACACTGATATTTTATCACCTTCACAGATGACTATAGTAGATATGGTTATGTCTACCTAATGTCACATAAATCTAAATCGTTTGAAAAGTTCAAAGAATTTCAGAGTGAAGGTGAAAATCAGCTTGGCAAGAAAATCAAAGCCTTTCGATCGGATCGAGGTGGTGAATACTTGAGCCAAGAATTCGATGACCATTTGAAAGAAAAGGGTATACTTTCAGAATTGACACCTCCAGGAACTCCACAATGGAATGGAGTATCCGAAAGGAGAAATCGAACCTTGTTGCACATGGTACAATCAACAATGGGTCTAAGTGATCTTCTTATCACTTTCTGGGGACTTGCACTTCTAACTACGGCACTAACACTGAACCGTGCACCATCAAAAGCCGTAGAAAATACTCCATATGAATTATGGACAAAGAAAACTCCTATGCTGTCTTTTCTAAAGATATGGGGTTGCGAAGAATATGTTAAGAAACTGATTTCTGAAAAACTTCATCCCAAATCTGACAAGGTTTACTTTGTAGGCTACCCAAAAGAAACCAAAGGGTATTACTTCTACAACAAATCGGAGAACAAAGTGTTTGTTGCTCGCGATGGTGTCTTTTTGGAGAAGGAACACCTTTCCAAAATGACAAGTGGGAGGAAAATCAAACTCGACAAAGTTCGTGAGGATGAGCAACAAAATCAGAATGACAGTCAAAGTGCTCAAACAACTTCTATTGACGCAGGTCAAAATGTTCAAAATGTGCAAAGTCAAACCGACAGTGCAAATGCTCAATCCATTACCCTACGTAGGTCTCAGAGGCCGAGATCTCAACCTGATAGATATCTTGGTTTAGTATTAACCGAGATATCAGAGGACATCCTGATTATGGATGGAGATGAATTGGCAACCTACAAGTAAGCAATGGCAAGCACCGACTCTGCTAAATGGCATGAGGCCATGAGATCTGAAATGGATTTCATGTTTGAAAATCAAGTCTGGGACTTTGTTGACTTACCCGAAGGTTATACACCTATCGGATGTAAGTGGATTTTTAAGATGAAAACCGACAAAGATGGAAATGTATTCATTTACAAAGTTAGATTGGTGGCAAAAGGTTATAGACAAGTTCATGGTATTGATTACGATGAAACCTTTTCACCAGTCGCAATGCTTAAATCCGTTCGGATCCTCCTAGCGATTGCTGCATATTATAACTATGAAATATGGCAGATGGACGTCAAAACCGCCTTCTTAAATGGTATTTTGGAAGAAACTTTGTACATGACACAGCCTGAAGGTTTTGTCGACCAAAACAATGTTGGGAAGGTTTGTAAGCTTAAGAAGTCCATTTATGGACTAAAGCAAGCTAGCAGAAGTTGGAATCTGCGATTTGATGAAGCCATAGGTAAGTTTGGTTTTATCAAGAATCCAGATGAATCTTGTGTTTACAAGAAGGTCAGTGGGAGTGACATTGCCTTCTTAGTCTTATATGTCGATGACATGTTGCTCATTGGAAACATCATTTCGTTGTTAGAGTCTGTAAAGGCCTGGCTTGGAAAATGTTTCTCAATGAAAGACTTAGGAGAGGCCTAGTACATACTAGGCATCAAGATCAAAATGTTATGTTAGGGTGTTTTGATCTTCCTAGAATCATGTTTAGGGTAACAACTATAATTTCTAATATCAAATATGACAATTATGATTCCTGCGATGCTTCCTCCTCTTCCTAATATTCATGTTAGTATCATGTTAGGGCTAAATATTTGATTTTTATTGCTTAGTGACATGCTAGGGTTTGTTATTAATCGTGTTAGTATCATGCCTAGGATCTTGCTATTATTATGCTTTAACATGATTATTTTAATTATAATTTGTTATTATGATTTTGATTATTATGATTATTATTATGTTGCTTGATATTTATTGTTATTGCTTGATCACGCCTTTTATGCATGTTTAAAGGGAATTGGTACTTGTAATCACACTTAATAAGATAATTAATAATCTTATTTAGGGTTAATTTGATTATAATTCAAGTGATCGCCAATAATAGATTTATTTGTGCATTAATATTCAACCAACATAGATAAATAGGTTTAGGGTAAACCTATTGATTGCATGTTAGTCAGAAAGCGCACATGAATACGATCATAATAAAGTAGAGGCCTATTATTAGGGCAGGTTCAATCTCTTTTAGGTTGTATTTGTACCTTCATCCCCGAACTACCAGTCATGGTTCAAGACCTATTGGAGTTAACGATCTCTTGGATCGTTAAGGGGTGTAACCTTCACCTCGTGAGCTGTTTACAAGTTCCTAAAACTTGTTGGCGATTCTTTTGCTCTATCTTCTTTCCCTTTGGACACCACCGTAATTTAGTGTATGATCACAGTGGGGTTCAAGTTTGGGGTAACGCTTGAAATATACCCTACAGTTTTTGGCGACTCCGCTGGGGAGGATTTCTATTTTAATTCCTGAAATTATTTCAGTAATGATTTAGAATGAGTGCATGAGACTCGAAAAGTTCTAAGTATTTCATGTGCGTAATTTTGATTAACATTATTGTCATATGCATAAAAAAAAGATCTCATTAGAAAGACCATCCGTAATGAGTGAAAAACATAGGACTTTTACACGTAGGAAATTTGAGGAATATCTGTCACAACTAGGATCGAAATAATGCTGCGTGAAACTGGAAAATTTTATCAAGCACAAAAAGATGCTGAGGCATGTAGGAACTAGCGTCAGCGAACAAAGACTAACGCCAACATTTTGACGTTAGCGCCAGGCGCTAAAGCCAAAAGGTGGCGCTGGACTCTGTTCGCTGGCGCCAAGATCTTCCAATACCGAGCCAGAAATATGCGTTCTAATTTTGACCAGTTTTTAGCACTATTCGCTCGATCCTACTTCCTGATTGAGTTTTTCTCACTTTTCTGAAACCCATGTGTTCTACATATGGACATAACCCTCTGGGAATTCATGCTCTATCTACCTGATTGAACGCTCTAAGCAACAAAGGGTACATCCGAGAATGTTGAATTCACCAAACCATGGAAGCAAATTTTTTCTAAATTCGCGGTGTCCCATCCACTCACGCCAACCCTTCATGGTTAGGCTTCCGCGCGGTGCATCCGGACAATTAACCATGGACCCTCTATTGACTAACCCATATCCCGAACTTTAGAGAACTAGAGCCATGGTTAGGTTGCAAACTCATTGCATCATATTGTGCCTACTTGACTAGTTGTGCATTATTTGTTGTGCATACTCTATGTGTTTTTTCCTAACCGTTTGGTTTGACTTGTGATTAAGCCTAAATAAACTAATTAATAACTAAAGGACTTTTCTTAATTAATTTACTAATTAATTTGAGCTAATAAATATGCCTAAAATCGAGTCATAGTTCCTTTAAATCAACCCGGATTTTTATTCCCGTATACTGCACAAACGTCAACATTTTTTGGTCATAGACGGAGTTATAGGAACAACTACGAGTCGTAAAGCCTATGGATCTGTAGCCCCGAGTTTTATCTTTAATTTGGCGTTGGTTTCATCCCAATCAAAGTTACAGATTAAAAGTTATGACTAAAATACCACAACCTGTCCAGTTTAATGCATATACATGAGGTCTTAACTTAGTCTTTGTTCGAGTCTAGTCACATAGTCTAGCCACATGGTCATGACACGAGTCTTAACATGTCACTTGCACTCACAATAAAGCACCCACTAATATGTATATACACCATGACCATGTCTTAGGTTCATGCATGAGTCGGTTTTCTCCGTCATTTGAGTTTGGGGTACATTCTATTCCTAATTTTTTCATATTTCTCCATCTACATCATGTTTCCATTCTCTACATGCTTTCTTCACATTAAAACCTTCATTCTTCCTTCCTCCATCCATTGCATGTTGAATAGAGTTTGAGTCAAATAATTAATAATGAACATCCCCAAATTCCTTTTCCACAGTACTTGATCGAGGAGAGAAGGGCGATTAATCAAGGACAACCTCTTTATTCAAGTCTTACTTTTTGATAAACCGATCCGTCAAAAGAAGAAAGCTAAAAAGATAATGGAAACTCTAGAGGAAGTTAATGAACTTAGGAGTCAATTGACTGACGTGACTGAGGTGTTAAAGGCTTTAACCCTCAAAATTGATGACCCTGTGAAGCAACAACAAATGAATCTCATGCAAGAAAGCTTGAGCAAGCTATCTAGTGACTATAAATTTCAGGGCATTAGTTCACAAGGGGTCTCGCTGGACAAGGAACTTCTTCTGCATAAGTTCAATGCCAACAAAATCCCAAAATTCAAGGCAACAGATGACCCTTACTTTCATCTAAGAGCTTTTGAAACTATAATGAATATTAAGGGGATTGATAAGAAAGTCTTTCATTCTTTGTTTTCTTTATCCCTTGAGACCGTTTGTCAACAATGGTTCTTTTCCCTTGACAAAGAGAAAACCTCTTCTTGGGATTCCATAACAAATGCTTTCATAGATAGATATAAATGTAACATTCAGGACGAAACAGACCACAAACAACTTGAGATGTTAAAACAAAAAGAAAACGAAGGGTTCACTTCTTTCTTCAACAAATGGAGGGAAACTTCTGCTAATATGGTCAAGGTTCCTACCGAAAAAGAATCTGTGAGGATGTTTATCAAGAATCTCCAAGGGAAGTATTCAAAGCACTTAAAATACCAACACAACTTGAATACTTTCAAGGCTGTGTATAATATAGGCATTGACATTGAAGATGACCTTCTGAAAGATAATAGTGCGAGAGCAAAGAAGAACGACCATCCTTCTTCTTTCTCTCCCATTAATGAGGTACATGCTACGAACGCCTCTAAATCGCGAATCCAAAGGTCAAAAAGAGTGTTCACTCCACTCGGTATGAGTTATGAAACAGCTTTCGAGAAGCTACATCACAAAGGACTAGTCATGCCCATAGGGCCCATCAAAGATCCAGTTCCAGAAGCCAGGCCACCCAAGTGGGACCCTAATAAGCACTGCAAATATCACCAAGGAAAGGGTCACGACACTGAGGAGTGTTGGAAACTCAAAGAAGCTATTCAAGATCTGATTGATGACAATAAAACTTCCGAGGTTCTAGCCATTGAAGAAGATCAAACATCCTTCGATCCATCACTTTTTATCACACCTGTAGGTGAGCCCAAGATCGAGACAGCTTATATAACCTCTCTCGATGAAGTGCCCATAATTGAGGAGGATGAAAGTCTTTTCTTAGATAATACCAGGGAAGAATCATCAAGTCTAAAAGAGGATATTCGAAAACTGCAAGATGTCGTTGCCATGCTCTTGAATGTGGTAGAAGGACTAACAAATCGGGTGACGGTTATCGAACAAAATTCTCGCCAAGGATTTAATGAAGAACTCAATGCTCCTAAGCCACGGGCAAAACGGACCATTAAAGAATACACACCAATAGGAATGACTTACAATGAAGCTTTTGACTATCTTCACGATCAAGGTCTTATTCACCCCATTGGTCCAGTCAAGACCCTCCGCGCGAAAAATGGTTTCCCAATTGGGATCCAAATTCTTACTGTCGATACCATAGAGGTCGTGGTCACACCACCGAAGCATGTCTCGCCCTCAAAGATTGTGTTCAAGATCTCATTGATTCAAATATCTTTCATGTTCCCCCGCGCGACAAGAAGGCCAAGATTAGTAACAATAAAAACAGTGGCTGTAAAGGAAACAAGAACGACTATCCTTCTTCTTCCGAAAACACCTACTCTAGTAACAGTGTTGGTACTTTCGACCTTAATGAGATCTTAGCCATGGATAATAGATGATTTAGAAATCAACTAAGAAAGGATTTCACCCCTATTGGAATTAGCTACGATAATGCTTTCGATCGACTCCATGCCAAGGGACTCATTACTCCTATTGGACCTATTCAAGATCCCCCACTTAAGATGAGATTTCCTAGTTGGAACCCAATTGTACGCTGCAAGTACCATCAAGGTAGGGGTCATACTACTGAGAGCTGTTGGAAACTAAAGGAAGCAATCCAATATTTGATCGACATGTTAGGGTGTTTTGATCTTCCAAGAATCATGTTTAGGGTAACAACTATAATTTCTAATATCAAATATGACAATTATGATTCCTGCGATGCTTCCTCCTCTTCCTAATATTCATGTTAGTATCATGTTAGGGCTAAATATTTGATTTTTATTGCTTAGTGACATGCTAGGGTTTGTTATTAATCGTGTTAGTATCATGCCTAGGATCTTGCTATTATTATGCTTTAACATGATTATTTTAATTATAATTTGTTATTATGATTTTGATTATTATGATTATTATTATGTTGCTTGATATTTATTGTTATTGCTTGATCACGCCTTTTATGCATGTTTAAAGGGAATTGGTACTTGTAATCACACTTAATAAGATAATTAATAATCTTATTTAGGGTTAATTTGATTATAATTCAAGTGATCGCCAATAATAGATTTATTTGTGCATTAATATTCAACCAACATAGATAAATAGGTTTAGGGTAAACCTATTGATTGCATGTTAGTCAGAAAGCGCACATGAATACGATCATAATAAAGTAGAGGCCTATTATTAGGGCAGGTTCAATCTCTTTTAGGTTGTATTTGTACCTTCATCCCCGAACTACCAGTCATGGTTCAAGACCTATTGGAGTTAACGATCTCTTGGATCGTTAAGGGGTGTAACCTTCACCTCGTGAGCGGTTTACAAGTTCCTAAAACTTGTTGGCGACTCTTTTGCTCTATCTTCTTTCCCTTTGGACGCCACCGTACTTTAGTGTATGATCACAGTGGGGTTCAAGTTTGGGGTAACGCTTGAAATATTCCCTACAAAACGGATGAAAATGTAGCCGATCCACTTACTAAACCTTTGCCTCAAGTGAAGCACAATAAGAACATTGAGGCAATGGGAATCAGACATGTAGAAGACTGGCTTTGATTTCCTTGTTTAGTGTTTTAGTTAAATTTTGAACATTTAATGTAAGACACTAAGAAAAATCATTCAAGTTTTTGAGTAATATAAATTTCATGCAATATTTTATTACTCCGTTTGCTATTTAATTGTGGTTTAAGATTAAATAATAAGTCCATTCGATTATTGGAATATTCAAAATAGGGTATCAAGACCAGTCTTGGTAAGGAAACACCTATTAAGTGAACATTGAATATTATAATAAAAAATTGTCCCTAATCGAGGTCATTTAAACAATGGACGATTAATGACCAATTGAGATTAGTGTGTAGTCTGATTTATAGCATTGTTTCTTGTGCTAAGAGGACATGATTGTCATAAATCATTTGCACAGGTATTGGTTTAGAACCATAATGGATCGACCTATGAGAATACTTTAAGAGATTAAAAATCGTCATAAGTATACTTCTCATTATGGCTATCGGAACCTATTTCCTTGACCATGAGTATTGTGAGTTCTCTTGTTTGAGTACTAGTCCGTTTTGATGTTGTCAAACGTCTGCCGTAATAGGGGATTATAACGGCAACACTCGGGTGGCTAGGTCCTCTCAGTAAGAGGAGCTACATTACAAGACTGGGAATGTCCCCCTACTAAAATAGGGAAGATGTCTTTGTTGTATACAAGGCCTCTCGTAGAGCGATACTGTAAAATTGCATGGCCGTGCTCGGATGGATTTTAGAAATCATCTATTTATTGACAGTCGGACTTGGAATCGAGAAACACTTCTGGACGTAATAAGGATGATGAAATAATCTTACCTTATAGTTCATGAAGAGACATAGGAAAGAGGCTATACACTAAATGCTCACTTGTCCGGAAGGACAAGTGGGAGATTGAAAGGAATGGTGTCCTTCGAACAAGTGTATTATTCTGATAGCGGTTCAGAATTATTAGAAAGCTAATATATTCAGTAAGTTCAAGTGACCAGAATGCCTGGGTGGAGGCCGCTTCCGATCAGTAATATTAATGTATAATTAATGTTACAGCTAAACCCTTCGGGTCACACCCTAGCAAATATATGAACCGACTCGACGAGTTAATTCGGAAGAAAATAAATCGTCGCACGAGTATTAAATATTTAGACGTCGGAAATTCGAGCTTAGAGCTTCGAAACCGAGCGTCGGAAGTTGAGTCAAAATAGTAAAAGACGAGACGTGAAAATAAAAATAAATCAACAAGACCAAAATACCCCTAGCATCGGAATGCCTTGAGCAAACCGAGTGCTTAGGGCATTTGATTAAGCATGGTGGCTAGCATGCGCACCAAGCCGAGCCTAGGCTGGCTGGTGCGTGCTAGCTTATCAATGCTAGCATCGCAAGGCTAGTAGCGCTGGGCCAAGGCGCGCAAGGAGCATCAGGTCTCAGCAGCAGCCCGCATCCTTGATGCACGGCTCGCTGGCTGAGAGCACGAGCAGCCCGCACAAGCCGTGCTGGGCTTGTTGGCCAGCAGCGCTAGCAGCCCGCACGCTTGTGCTGGGCCTGGTGGCAGCCGCACATGGCAGCCCACCTTGGGTGCCTTGGTGCCCAAGTGTGGTGCCATGTGGCGCGATTGAAGAGGAGGTTTGAGGGGTGTGTTGGCCGGTTTTTGGGGAGGGAGTGGGGAGCAAGTTTGGTCCCCCCCTCCTCCAAATGGTCCTCACCTAACCTCTCTCATGAGCTTGCCACTTGTTGATTTATCACTAAATTGATTATTAATTTTATTATAGTTTTACATAAAATGGAAAAATCAAATTCTCCCACATTGATGGGAGAGCCTTTTCACTCTCTTGTTTCCCTATAAATACCCAAGTTGGGGTATTGGGAAAATCACTTGAGTGAGAGTTGAAAAAGGCATCACTGTAGACACCCATTTGTGTCTCCCCAAAACCAAACCCGGTGATGAGTACCTTTCGCGTCGAATCATAATCGAATGAAGTGAAAGTGTGCAAAGTCTAGTGTTGCGGATAGTTTTAATTTTTTTCTCTTTTCTCTGTTTTTGAAAACTTATTTTAAGAAAACAACCAATCTAGTTTGGTTGGTCCTTGATATGGGTCCAATAGTAGTGTAGTTGGATGGGGCTTGACAAGTGCTTTCTAACGATATATTATAAGCCCAATTCCGATGAATATTGAGGAAGTTATGTCCAATTTACTGAACTAGGCCCGGTTTGAGCCTTATATGCGGCCCAATGATCTAGGGGAGGGCCTAATATAGATTTATCATTCCTAATGCAATTAGAAATGGTTTTAGTCTTCTAGATTCTTCTAGAAGGTTCTTTTCATTCCTAATGCAATTAGCATTGATAAATTGACTTTTGTTGACTTTTCAGAGTTTTTTTTTTTTTTTTTTTTTTTTTTTTTTTTAATTTTTTTTTTGGAAAATAAGATTTTATTACCAAAGAAAGAAAGTTACAACTTACAAGAGCTAAGTTATAACTACCACCAGAACACCACAAGACCTGTTAAACAGGACAAACCCCAAAAACCAGTTCTAGATCCTATCCTAGCCACCAGGAAAGGCCTAGAAAAAACTGGACTCAGATTTCCAGCCACCTTCTAGGAAGGGTTCTGGAAACCAGGACCAGACAGCAACACAAGCAGCAAACTACAAGGCAAACAACCCAAAACAACTAAAACAACAAAAGCCTAACAATACAAAGGATTTCTATTAGCAACAAGGCAACTAGAAGCAAAATTGCAAGCTTGAAACCCCTGCCAAACCCAGAACAGCAGCACCTAGCAAGCTACCACCCAGAGCCAGCAAACAACAACAAGAACAGAACCAACCCCAGCTGTACCACCTGCCAAAACAACAGCAAACACAAACCAGCAGCTTTAGCTTGCAACAACAACACAACAACCCTGCAGCAAGAAACACAAACAGCACAAGCACACAGCAACAGAAGCAGGCCAGCAGCAGCACATGACAACAACAACATCTGAACAGCAGCAGCTATCAACCAGCAGCAGACAGCAGGCAACAGACAGCAACAGCAGACCAACTGCTAACTATCACAACAGCTTAACAACAGCAGCTGAGAAGCAACAGCACATGACAACAACAACATCTGAACAGCAGCAGCACACCAGTGCAACAACAGCAGCAAAGTAGTAAGGAAGCAGAGCAGTAGGACAGCAACAACAGAAAACAGCAGCAGCCTGCAGCACAACATCAGAACAACAGAGCAGCAAGGCACAGAAACAACAGATCAGAAGCAGCCAGATGCAAAGCAAAAAACCAGCAGGGAAAAAGTAGTAGCAGAGAAGCAGCAACCAGCAGCAAAAAATAAAATTTAAAACCTTCAATGAGCAAACCAGCAGCAACAACACATCACCCAATACCCAAAAAAGCAACAAAAGCAAAACCAGCAAAAACAAACCCAACACTAGAAACCAGCACCCAGAAACAAGGAGTCAGAAATAACAAGAACCAGCAACAACACCAGAAAACCAGAGAAGCAGAAGCAGCCCTAAACAATCAAAAATTTGCTTCCCGCCGGGATTCTACAGACTAAATGAAAGACAATATCCCTAACAAGGGCATCAACAGATTTGCAGCACCCAGTAAACAAGACTGCATTCCTCTGAATCCATATACCATAAACCGTTTCAGTAAAGGCTACATGGATCACTTTGTTCTTCAATCTGGAACTTCTACAAATTTTCTTCATCCAATCAATCTCATCACTAAACTGCTGAACAGGCTTGGAAACATGTAAAATACTCAACACCTTGTTCCAAACCTGTCTAGAGTATTCACAATCAAAGAAAAGATGTTGAACACTTTCATTGCTATTCAAACACAAGAAGCACCTTGGATCACAAGAAATGTTCCATTGAAGCAACCTATCCTTAGTGACAAGCCTATTCCACAAAGCTAGCCACAAGATAAAAACACTTTTAGGAGTTGCCAAGTTATGACAAATGACTCTCTTCCAAGGAACCTTAGGGACTTGAGGCCTAATAGCAGCATAAAGCTTCTTGATTTTCACTTTGTTGCCTTGCATGAAACCATCCCATCCCCCTTGATCATTCACAACATCTCTACAGCTCAGAATCTTCTTCAAGAACCAAGAGCATTTAGCAGGGGTAGGGGTGGTCCAACAATCTCTATGCTTGAAGTAATAGATATGGACCCACTTAACCCAAAGATTATCAGCCTTGTGAGCAATATCCCAAAGTAACTTAGTGACAACTGCTTTATTCCATTCAGGAAGAGACAACAAATTCCAGCCACCACAAACTTTAGGGAGACAGACATTATTCCAAGCCACCAAAGATTTTTTAGTAGAGGCAGAGGAACCAGTCCAAAGAAAGCATCTGAATCTAGCCTCGACCTCTTTCAAAATTTTCTTTGGTAAGATGAAAATTTGAGCCCAATATGTCTGAATACCAAATAACACACTCTTCACCAACTGAAGCCTCCCAGCATAAGACAGGTGTTTAGCCATCCACCCTTGGATTCTAGCAGTCACCTTCTCCACCAAAGGCCTACACTGAGCAATAGTAAGCTTCTTGGAAGAAAGAGGGACCTCAAGATACCTAAAAGGGATAGTACCTTGAGAAACACCAAGAAGCTCCCTCAGCTCTGTCTGAACATCAGTAGAAACTCCCCCAAAATAGACTTCACTTTTATTAAGATTAGCAGAAAGCCCAGAGGCACCTGAGAATTTTAAGAAGGCTTGGAAGAGGAGCTTAACAGAAACACTATCAGCTCTAGAGAACATCAGAAGATCATCAGCAAACATCAAGTGAGTTAGGTTTAACTTTTCACATCTAGGATGAAAGTTGAAATCAGGAGTTAACCTAAGCTCATCAAGGCATCTGGAGAGGTATTCCATACCAATAGCAAAAAGAAAGGGAGACATAGGGTCACCTTGCCTTAGGCCTTTCTTAGATTCAAAGGGAGGAGTAGGAAAACCATTAATAAGAATAGAATAGGAGACAGAAGTAAGACAAGTCAAGATCCAGCTAACAAATCTCTGAGGGAAACCAAGATCCTGCATAACAGTGATAAAAAATCCCCACTCAAATGAATCATAGGCTTTCTTCAAATCCACCTTAACCATGCACCTAGGAGAGATAAATTTGTGATCATAGCCTTTGATCAATTCAGTTGCAAGAAGGATATTGTCACCAATGTGCTTGCTTGGAATGAACCCTGCCTGAGCATCATCAATCACCTCACCAATGATAGCAGCAAGCCTAGCAGTTATGATTTTAGAAATGAGCTTATAAACCACCGTACAACAAGCTATAGGTCTAAAATCCTTAACATGAGAGGCATTAGGGATTTTAGGAACAAGAGTGATAGTTGTACAATTCCATTGCTTAGGCAAGGTCCCTTTAGTGAAAAAATCAATAACACTAGCATAAATATCATCTTTCACAATATGCCAAGCTCTCTTAAAGAAAAGGGAGTTAAAGCCATCAATACCAAGAGCTTTAGTATTATCAATTCCCTTAAGGGCAGCATCAATTTCATCATGGGAAATAGGCCTAATGAGATAGCTCTGAGCAGCAAAGCTAAGCTGCCTACCCCTCCTCATAGTGACAAGGTCAATAGCAGGGAGCCAAGGAGCCCGAGTCCCTAAAAGAGACTTATAAAAGGAGATAATTTCATGAGAAATAGCAGCCGGATCCTTGAGCAACACCTGATTAGAATAAAAAATGGAGTCAATTCTATTCCTTGCTTGTCTACTCTTCATCACAGAGAAGAAATAATGAGAGTTGCCATCTCCAAGCTTAATCCAATTGATCCTTGATTTTTGTTTGAAGATGCTTTCTTAAATATCATTCCAGTGTTTGACAACCTTAATAGCATTAGATTCTTTAGCATAAAGATCCAAATTATCAGGATTCTGAGCCATTAAGTTCTAAATTCCAGAAAGCTCAATATTTGCTTGATCAATCTTTTCCTCAACGTTTCCAAACTGCTTGCTATTAAGAGACTTAATACTAGCCTTCACAGAATTAAGCTTCTGCCAGAAAGAACAACCAGAACCCCAAGCATGAGAAACAGTATCAAGAAAATCAGGGTGATCAGCAATACAGTTTAGAAACCTGAAAGGCCTTCCTTTCCGAGCAGGGGCAGAACAAACATCCAACAGAACAGGACTATGATCAGATAAAGAAGGGGGGAGATAGACAGTCTCAACATGCCCATGAGAGGCCAGCCAAGCTTGGTTACTAAAGACTCTATCAATCCTAGAAAGAGTTCTAGGACCAGTGTGAGCCTTATTTGACCAAGAGTAGAAGGCTCCTTTACTCTTAATCTCAGTGAGGTCCAAATCATCAACCAGACTCTGAAAATCTCTAGTCTCATAATCAGTAACATCAGTACCATGAAGCCTATTTGAAGTATGAAGGACAGAGTTATAGTCACCAGCACAAATCCAAGGAGAATGTTGAATAGAGATGCTTCTAAGACCCTCCCACAAAGGAAGCCTATCATGAATAGAGTGAAGCCCATAAACAATAGTAAGATGAATTTGAGTAGAGAGGTCCTTAGAAGAAACACTACAATGAATGAACTATTCATGAACCTTCAAGACATCAACAGTTACTCTATCTGCATTCCAACCAAGCCAGATCCCCCCTTTGGGAGAATGGTCATAATTACACAACCAAAGCCAAGAAGAGCTAAACTTCCTCTGATAAGTGAGAACATTTTTCAATTTGATTTTTGTTTCCAGCAAACCCACAACATCAACTGAATGAGAATGAAGCAACCTCTTTACAGAGGCAACTTTGCCAGGGTCATTCAGGCCCCTGACATTCCAGATAGAGTAAATCATGACACCAAAGGGGGATTAACCTCACCCCCGCTTGGATTTATAGTGAAACCACCTGCACCATCCATTTCATTTGCAAATAAAGCAACAAAAGCATTTGAGGTAGAAGCAGGTTGATGAACTCTAGTTTGTTGCCTTTTTGTCTTCCTTCCAACTATTCTCCACCCCTCATCTGAATTTTGAGAAGTATGAACCTGTGGAGTAATAATAGATTGTCCATGAACAAATACACCAACATCAACAGCAGTAGCAGGAGCAGGAGCTTGGCTAGGCTTAGGAACCCAGACTTGCTTTTGCTTAGGAGGAACAGGAGCCGACTGCTTAGGAGCCTGCTGCGGAATAACAGGCTTAACAGAGCAATCATGACCAACCTTGTTGCACTTAGAACAAAAAGGAGGAGCCCACTCATACACTACCTTGAGCTCCAATAGTTCCTTTAAAGGACTCTCAACCCATACAGAATTGGGCATAGGCTTTGTAACATCAATTTCAATTAGAACCCTAGCAAAAGACACTCTAAGTTGTCTAGTAGTACATTCATCAGCACAAATTGGCACTCCAAGAAAACTAGTAATGCGGCTAAGAGTGTCAGATCCCCAACAATTAAGTGGGAGATTAGGGAACTTAACCCAGAGAGGAACAGTTCTAAGAATTTTAGCATTAAAATCGAAATTAGGACACCAAGGCTTTACTATTGTTGGTTTTCCAAGGAACATATGAGGACCAGAACAACGTATAGTATCTTTATCATCACTAGAACATAGATTAACAATAAAGTACCCATCATCATGCCAATAAACATCTGGTTTTTGCATATCATTCCATTGTTGAGCAAAAAAACGAAGAACAACAGCAATAGTGGGGTAAAAGCCAACCACACAGAAAACTAGAGCATTATCCCATTTTTGATTACCTGCCTCAAGCTCGGCTGCCTGTAGCTCAGCAACCTGTTTCCCTTCTTGCACTTTCAGAGCAACAAAAGATAAAGAAGCCCCTTTAGCAGCCAATTTTCCAGTAAAAGGAGCAGCTCGATCTTCATTGAGTTTGCGCGAGTTCAGCTCAAGAGCAGGGGAAGCAGCAGCCCGATCTTCACTATTCTTGTGCGCGTTCTGCTCCAGAGAGGGTGAGGAATGATGAGGATGACTTCCTGGCTCAGCACGATGCCCAGATCCACCAGCATCCAATGGAACAATAACCCTAGAAACCCTAGGTACTATTCCATTGGATTGACTTAAAATCGGCCTAGCAGTAGCTTCAGCAAAGAGAGCAATGGTCTCAGCATCACTCCTGGGAATAGCTCCACAAGCTGGATGCACTAACGCCAGCGCCGGAGTAACCAATTCATCCACCTCTTGAATCGGACTAGGAACGAAAGATGTGCCTAAGTTTCTCAAATTCTGCAATATCGAACCAATAGCTTCATGAGTAGTCTTTTGTTGCGCTACTTGAGGTGTAGAAATAGTCTGCTTCTTCTTCTTAGCCATTGAAATCCAAAATTGATGAAGAAACCAATCAAAGATGAAGAACCATGGAGAAGAGAGAGAAGAGAGAAAGTCAACGCAACCTTGACCACTTTTCAGAGTATTAATTAAAATCAAAGAGCATATTTGAGGAAAGATACGATTTTATCCTCCTGTACGACAATTTTTATCTGATTTTAAGAAAACGCGTGAATTTCCAGATCAGCGCCAAACGCCAGCTGTAGCGCTTGGCGCTAGCATTGGCGCCTGGCGCTAATGTTGGCGCCTGGCGCCAATAGCCAGCGTTAGCGCCAACTCAGTTTTTTGTGCGCCAGAACTCTGTTTTGATATTTTATCTTTTTGGCTGATTTTCTCTATAAATAACGTATTAAAAACTCCATTTTTGAGAACAGTTTTCATCCACAATCACCTACAATCATCAATTCTTATCAATTCTTATTCTCTCTATTCTCACCAACTCTCATCAAGATTTTCTTGATTACTCTCTCTCTCTTTTCTAAACTAGCTTCTCTCAAATACAAAATTCTGCATTCATTAGATCTAGATACACCTAGCCATATTTGAAGTTGCCTTCGCCCTAGGCGTGAAAGGTTTAATTTATGAGGGTTTGGTCCCAAATCTCTATTTCCATTATTTAATTTAATTGTTTTGATTATTATTTTCCTTGAAGTTACTAATGTTTGTATTTTGTTATTAGAAAGAGGTACGAGGCATCAAAGTAAGTATTTTAATGATTTTTATTGATATTATGATGTAGAGATCATGTGTAGGTTGTTATTATGATATTTCTAGTATCATGTCTAGGGTAATTTTAATATTAAGTATGATTGTTATGATGCCTTTTATGTTCTTCCTAATATTTATGATTGCTAGTATCATGTTAGGGTTAAAGATTTGATTTTTATTGCTTAGTGACATGCTAGGGTTTGTTATTAATCTTGTTAGTATCATGCCTAGGATCTTGCTATTATTATGCTTTAACATGATTATTATTTTAATTATTATTTTAATTTATTATGTTGCTTGATTTTTATATTTATTGCGTGATCACGCCTTTTATGCATGTTTAAAGGGAATTTGTACTTGTAATCACGCTTAATAAGACAATTAATAATCTTGTTTAGGGTTAATTTGATTATAATTCAAGTGGTCGCCAATAATAGATTTATTTATGCATTAATATTCAACCAACATAGATAAACAGGTTTAGGGTTAATCCTATTGATTGTATGTTAATAAAAAAGCGCACATGAATACGATCAGAATAAAGTAGAGGCCTATTATTAGGGCAGGTTCAATCTCTTTTAGGTTGGATTTGTACCTTCATCCCCGAACCCTATTTGGTTCAAGACCTTATGGAGTTGACGATCTCTTGGATCGTTAAGGGGTGTAACCTTCACCCTGTGAACGGTTTACAAGTTCCTAAAACTTGTTGGCGACTCTTTTGCTCTATCTTCTTTCCCTTTGGACGCCACCGTACTTTAGTGTATGATCACAGTGGGGTTCAAGCTAGGGGATTAACGCTTGAAATATTCCCTACAATCACCATTATTGAGAAAACCATTGAACTCATTTAATCAATCGGGTTTTGGTCGGACCTTGCTAACTCCAAGGTAGCAAACCTAAAAAGTCGGTGTTCGTCCTCTGTGGGTGGATACCGTTGGAGGCTCGGTATTTTCGGAGCTAAAGCTTTCAAGTAAGATCCCATTAGGTCGGGCGAAGCACCCGTCAAAGGTAAATTCCTATTTTATCCTTTTATGCTTTATGGTTTTATTAATTGCGAGTGGTTCTTTGGGTCAGGGTCGTTTCCGCGGTAAGTTGGAGTTACCAAACCCCAACAACTAATACTCCATAGCCACCATGTGACCTCACATTCTTCCTTCGAACACCTCACCCACTTGGACCGGCATACCTCCTCCCCACCCTAACCCCAAAAAACCCCTTTCAATCCACCTTCCTGGCCGCCGCCGTCTTCACCAGATCAATTACCGCCCCAAACCTACCAAAAGCCCACCTTTACCAATTACCATGACCCCAAAATTAACCATGACACCGAAGCTCCTGTTTATTGACGAGGAAGGTTTGCTGTTCATCGGCAGCGGATAGAGGGCTGTTGTTTGTCGAAGGGGTGGGCAGGTTGGGCGGTGTAGTTTACTCCGATTTTCCACTGATTTTTCTACCTCTTTAAATTAAAATTGGAAAGAGGAATTGAGGGGGAAATTGAATCAGAGAAAAAAAAAAGAATATAAATGGTGATGACTGATGAGTTTGTGCAGTGATGGGATTAAATTACTTGAAGGCTTGAAGCTATGAAAGAATGTCACGTTTTGGAAGGAGGCGTGAACGATGGTGGACGGGGAGTTATTGCTGTTGTAAGTGGGGCTGCTCTGGCATAGGTGTGACGGTGGGTGGTCTCTGTTCGGGTAGGGGATCGTGAAGAGGGAAGATGAACAGGAAGGGGAAGGTGGGAGCTGATTTTAAATTTTTTTTATTACTTTAAAAAATAATAACAAGCCCAATAAAGAAGGTGACACGTGGCAAGTCACCTTCTTTAACAGGTTATCAAGGACATAAACCAGTCAAGGGATTGTTTTTAGCAAATGGGGGGCAAAGGTGGAATTATTCCCAGATTATTCAAAGGTGGGATTGTTTTGAGAAGAAGTGTCAAAGATGAGATTATTCTTTTCAATTTTTCCTTTTTTTATTTGGTGGTAAAATAAAAGTTTTAGAAGTTTTGGTGGTAAAAAACAATTTTTTTGGTGTTAAAAGTAAAAAAATCCTTAAAAAAAAAGTTAAGGGAAGGGAAATTTTAGAGGGAAAAAACAGCATCAGGATTGACACGTGTCATGCCCGATGTCTATTTTAGTATTAAGTTATTGATTCCTTTCGATAGTTGCCATAATGTACAACACTTGCAATATGTGACGATCTAGCTTACCAGCAAGCGACATGCCTAGAACAAAAGGAGGGGTTTATAGAGTCTCTCAAAATAGACTGAAAATGACTACTATTCCAAACATCTTCTGCAACACAACAATTAGAAATCATCCCTTGTTACCTCGCACAAATGATCCCTTGTTGTATCCCTATGGAAAAGCTCTTGGTTGATGCCACACACCCCTTGCTCATTCCCCACAGGAAGTGGCTAAGCTTTGCATTGGGTTGAACTTGAGAATCCATCTATGACTCAAAACTTGAGACAATCTTGAATCTCGACTATCCTGTTCAAACAATACCAAAGGCAAGAGGAGAAATTTGAGGTAAACTAAAATAATAAAACAAAGTAACAGACAATAAAATGAAATCTATCTATATTTTTATCATATACTAAAGTAATCACTAGACTTACCCCTAATATATTACATGCTACATTTACATAAAATTTTTTCCCATTAAAAGCTTTTTACTATTTCTTTTTTCTTATAAAATAACTAGATTATCCCCGTGCGATGCATGATTAGAATTAATTTTTCTTGTAATTTATGTTTTATTGCATTATAATGTATTTGTATACGAAGATTAGAATTAGATATAAAAATTATTCACATTTCTTAAGGAAAGTAAAAAAAAAAAATTATTAGAACCACCATTAAACATCAAACAAATTAAGTATGTGCAATGAAACTGTAATTTAGGAGAGAAACTTAATTGATTGAATTTTGTATAGATACTTATACATTGAAGTCTAAAGTGTAGATTTAAAAAAAATTCATTAATAATTTATGACATCACACATAGAATTGGAGGAAATATTTTTGAATGTGAGTACGTAGAATAGTTTAGGGTTGATGATGTCAGCAATGTTTTGTTTTAGTAATAGTAAATAAATAGAGATGATAAAAAAAGTTATGGTAATGAATAAAAACTTACAAAATTTATAGGAAAATTTGTAAATGATAATCCCAACTTTGCTCCATTTTCTTTTAATAATCCCAACTTTAGATTATTTTAAAATAATCCCAACTTTGGGGGCTACTTACTTTCTTCAATCCCTTTGACCGGTTACCTGTTAACAAGGTCATTTTCTTATTTTTTTTTTCATAAATGCCACGTGTTGAGTTCTAACTAGCCAAAAGAAAAATAAACAATAAAAAATAAATCAGAAAACCCTACCCCTGACCCCTTCCCTGACCACCCAGCCCCACCGCCCACCGAAAACTCAACCCAGCCACCCTTACCCACTGGAAAATCCACCTAAATCCACCTACTCACCACCCCCACCTTTCGTCCCATCGCCGCCACTCCCCGTCCTTCCCTTTGAACCACAACCCCTATTCCCGTGAATCCTCTATCTCTCTTCGAAAAAACACTGAAATTCTACCCCGCCGCTCCAAAAGCCCACAAAACCCTCCCACCACCCTCGAATCACGTGATTCGAGGGTGGTGGGAGGGGTTTTGTGGGCTTTTGGAGCGTCGGGGGAGGATTTTAGTGTTTTTCGAGGAGAGAGAGAGGGTTTACGGGAATGAGGCTTGTGGCGGTTGGAGGGTTGGGGTGGGTTCGTGGGTGGGGTCAAGAGGATTTGGGTGGGTTTTCTGGTGGGGTAAGGTGGATTGGGACGGTTGGGGTATGGGATTCCGGTGAGCAGTGGGTGGTGGTGGAGGGGTTGGGTGGGGGTTTCATTTTTAAAAAAAAAGTTTTTAATTTTTTTTAAATTTTTTTTTTCTTATTTTGGACCAATCACATTGTGACACATTTCACGTAACTTGTGATAGTAAGTCATTGACTTTTGTTGACTGGTTTAGGATTGAAGAAAGTAAACCACCCCCAAATTTGGGATTATTCTAGAATAATTGAAAGTTGGGATTATTAAAAGAAAATGGAGCAAAGTTGAGATTATTATTTACAAATTTTCCAAATTAATAAAAATATCTTAATTAATGGGAAAAATTCATGCTTTGTCCACCTTTGCGTATTCCTGAAATAATCCCACCTTTATACCCTATATTCTTAAAAAAAGACTTTTACTTGTTAGTGAAATTGATAACTTGTTGAGAAGGTCTTTTGCCACGTGTTTTCTTCTAATTGGTTTTTGTTATTATTTCTGAAAAAAGAAATAAAAAAGGTATTAATAACCTCGAGTTTCTTCCTCCTTACCTTGTTGGAGCCCCATCCCCCGTTGGACCCAGCCGCCCTCCTTGTTTCCCTTCCCTTCCCCGATTCCTTCCCTTTCCTTGTTCCCCCTTCCATTTACCCTTCCTCGATTCCCTCCCCTGCCAAACCGATGTCGTGGAACCCAGCTGGCGCCGTTGATCGAGTTTTGGGCCAGACAAAGGTTTGAGTATCTTAGCCGTCTGTAAGGAGGGTGATCCCATCGTAAGGGGTACTCTCCTTAAATGTCCTTGGCCACTTAAAAGCCTAGGACTTTACACTTGTTAGGGTGTAGTAGGATTTGAATTCCTGACTGTTTGGGGGACCTTGAATTAGAATTGATTCTATCATTACGCTTTTTTGTAAGAAACAAATAGGATTCGCCAATGAGTTTTAGGAAAAACTCATAAACCTCGTTCATGCCTTTCCTCCATGTGGAGTTCATGGAATGATTAGCACGAATCATAAGTTTACCCATGCCCAAATTGGTCTATAAACCAGAAATGAGTTCGGGAGTTCGGGTACTAAAATAACGTTCCTTTTAGAGGGGAATCGTTATCCTAGCCCTAGTGCGACCTCTACTAGCTCTTCCTTTTTTACAATTTCATACCAAACAATATATGCAACGCGATACCTAAAACTATGTTAGTTGATTTTATTTACAAGCATTAATTCACGTAGGAATTACATCGTAATGTCGTTATTCTTATTTAATTAAATTCGTGAAAAGGACAAGAAAATAAACAAGATTCGCCTTGGCTTAAGTGATCAACCAAGAATTATTTAATTTAATTCTTATCTTTATTTAACCCAAGATACTATGTGGAATTGATTAATTAATTATTTTAAAGGTGATTTAACTAATCTTTATTTTAAAGGTGGAATTGATTTAATTAATTAAAGTCCTTTTAAACAAGAAAATAAGTGTGATTTAACTAAGTGCTCGAGAATTTACCACTTCTCTTTGCTAGATCTCCGTTTAGAACACTTATGGGCTTCTTCTTGTTGGGGAACCTCCATCGTAGTAAAAAAATATCAAAAGGGTGAGTGTTTAGGACAAGAGGGGCTAGGTTACACAAGTTCACAAGTATTTCGCAAGAGTTTTAGGTTAATTTCCGTCCGTTTAAGCCTCAGTCTAAGCTTGATTTATAGGGAATGATTAGGTTTAGGGTTTCGAGCATTCTGCCGCAGCAGGTGTCGCGAGCAACAGAATGAGTTCCGCGCGGCATCCCAGCACAAGTGATTGGGTTGCGCTGCTATGGGCAGCGCTACTAATTGTCTTGTGCGCGGCTTTATGGTAAGATTCAATTTTATATTTTCCGTACAATTCTTAATTTTCTGCAGCGCAACTCTGGGGATTACGCTGGGTGTCGCGCGCAACTAAATTAGTTGCGCGTGGCAGCCCAACGCGACTTTTTGAGATGCGCACGGCTTTTTCTGTGGCAGCACTAAGATTTAACCTAGGCGCTCCTAAATCCGTCATTATTAGGTTTTAAGCACGGGCTTAAGCCTAATTATGATCGGGTTTAGTTAATTGGACCTTTGTTTTGGCTCTTTCTTTAATTTGGGCTAGTCTTTTGTGTTTTGTGGCTTAACCAGTTATCCATAAGCATTCTTTAATTCGATCCAACACGAAGATGGTTTTATTTATCGTCATTGCACTTCCTGTCGGGACAGGAGGCCAAAAGTAGATGTCTACAGTTAGCCCCCAGTTTGATCGAGTATAGAATAGATGATGATCAAAGTAGTCAAGGAAATAAATCCGAGACTCATTCTGCGAAGTTCTCTAAGGATAGAGAATCTTTCAGTAATGTTTAAGGATGTCGAAACAATCCTTGGTTCGCTAAGTGTTTGAAACAAGTAGGTATTAAGGCTAAAGAAAGTTCTTCCTAGTCTTAACGCGCTAAAGAATCTAGATTGATTCTTTGCAATTGTAGAACGCTTTTACAAGAAAAGGTGCTCTGGGTGATGTCAAGTCATGAGAAGAGATCGGTTTTAAAAGGATAAAAGGGGAAGATTTCCTCTCAATCGTGTCATCGATGGTCTAAAGTCCCTCGATATGTCATTGAAACTTTAACCTGACTTTAACAAAGTAAAAGATGAAAAAGGGTTTTCGGTATTAGAGCCAAAATGGTCCGGTATTCGAGCCGGGTTTGGTATTCGACCCGGAAGTCCACAAGATAGAAATAAATGTCTTAGGACTGGAGGCATATATCCAAATTCAGTGAGAGGGAAGAAAGTCAACAACTCTCTCAGCAGTTTTGTCCACAAGATGAGTACACGTGTCTCAGGACTGGGGGCACGTGACTACATAGGCGCGACATCGTCTCGTCGCTTCTTTATACAGGGGATGGATTCGACACCCTAACTGTCCGGTAAATTAGTAAGCGCACTAACTACTGTATTTGCTCCCATTCAAGAAGTGCCTGTTCCTGAAGGTTCACCGCGCCTGTCGACTCGTGAGCTAACGGCTACAATAATTCTCTACCTTTTAGTCCCGAGAGGTAGATCTCGCAAAGCTTGGGCTGAGTGAAATTTTACGCAACACCTACGCCGTACAATTTTACACCGTGCGATACGCCATTTGCATTTTTACGCTGCATGAAAATGCCTTCTTTTTTGCTTCGGACGTGAAAAAAGAAGAAAACCCGGACATTTGTAACGTCAGTATAGTGAAATGACAAACCTATCTATGGGTGCTTTTACGCAAAGCACCACTACGGAACGCCTTAAGGCACTCTTACGAAAAACTTTCAAAACATATGCTTGGGGAAGGCACAAAGCACGGTGTGAATGCAATATGATGCAAAAAACTAACAAAAAAGAAAACAAACTACAAAATGCAAAGAAATTTAAAAAAGAATTTGATAATTTGCGTGCCATTACGTCTAATAATGAGCAAAAACCATTAAAAAATGATCAAACGGATCAAAATCAAAATCAAAATCCCGGTCCTTTAGTGACCAGTATCCGTGCGCAACTCAGAGGGTCGCGCTGGCCAGGCGCGCACATCGTTCTGAGTTGCGTTGGTATGTCACGCGCAATAGATTCAGTTGCGCGCGACATTTATGTCAGTAAAGTGAAAATCGCAAACGCGATTTTTCACTTCACTCTTTCTTTCTTCTTCCTTCGCCATTTTCGACCCTTTCTCTATCTAGGAAGCTTGGTTTTTTTGCAATTTTCAAAGCTAAAGTAAGTAAATTTCGTCCTTAATTCATATTTTCCATAATCCAATGTAAGGTTTTGGCTAAAATTTGTTCTTTTTCGTCTAAATTTGAACGATTTTCGAATCGTTAAATCCCAAATTTCAAATTTGGGGGTTTTTGATTCGGTCCATTATTCTTGAAATTGTTTGTTCTATGTTGTTATGCTATGTTTAAGGAGTGTTTTGCAACAAATTTCATGAAAAATGGTTAAGTATTGAACCTTGTATGAGCATTTCTTCGTTCAAGTTCATTCTTGCTTTTTTTTTCTTTGAATTTTGCTTGATTTTATTGCTTTTTCTTGATCATTTTGGTTATAATTGCTGATTATGAAGTATATTATAGTGATGGAACTAATATTACTTTCATAATTCATTTTTGTGAATTTTGAATTGTTGAAAAATGACGCGAAACATACTCTTAGCTTATTTTTGCCATATTCGAATCTTAAAAATTGTTTGGTAGACGATAATTGTGTTTATATTACTGTTATTTGTTTAAAAGTATTTGATTCTTTGTGATTTTAGAATACAATCCCTTGAATAGTTAGTTGAAACTGGTATAGGATGGCTTTTGTGGGTGTTAGAAGCCCCCATGTACTGAGTTTAACTGCAGGTATTGTAGCCCCCAAGTATGGGTGGCATTCAATTTTCGTGTTTTGCCCTATCGGCAGCCGTTATGCTGCCGAAATGGGTCTAGAATACGTATAGTAGTTTAGTTTAGGAAATAAAGTAAACTAATTAAAGAAACTTTATCCATCATAGCATGGACTCGCCTCCATTTGTCGATGCTGAGGAGGTTCTCGGTGGTCCGGACAAGGCAGTTCGCCCTTGGAAGAGGGTGACCCGTCCTCAAGAGGAGGTTTGAGAGCAACGCGTCGCGGCCGATCGATGTCGCTAGGAGGATGTGGTTTGGGAGGCTCCTCCCAACTGGGACCCTAGGGTCCTTAAGTTGGACCTAGACCATCACGTTTCGTTTAGAGGGTGGCGCGGCATCATGAGTTTTTCGCGCCATTGTTTTTTTCTTTTTTTTTTCTTTTGTTTCTTCCCCTTTTAAAACCATAACCGTTTTTTTTATTTCTATTCTTTTATTTTCCTTAGAGTGAGCCTAGTATGCGTTTGTACGGCTCTAGTGACCCGCGAGCCCGTTTAGAGAGTTTGCCCGAGGTGGCAAAGGAGATTGTAGCACTTTCTGGGATTAACTCCCAGCTGGCGGCTCTTCGGGATTTATCGAGTCAGCCTGCATCGTCAACTTTCCTCCGTGGATTGCTGGAGTTTTAGTGGGATTCCACCAACACTTTCCACTTTCCATGGGGAGAGATGACGGTTACCCCTTTCGACTTCTCTATGATTTTGGGTTTTCCTTTCGGAGGCGAGCCTGTAATCATAGAGTTCGTTAAGAGGTCAGACGAGAGATTGCGTGACCTTGTGGGGGACCGTCTTGCTCGGATATACATTGCTCACGTTCTTTCTGTCACCATTTGGAGTGATCGCGGAGAGCGTTTCGCCATTAGGTTACTTATTTGCCTCTGTGATTTGGGGCAAGTAGGTGACCTGAGTTGGGCGGAGGTGTCGTATGTCCGTATGCTTACAGCTATGGGCAAGGCGACCCGGGTGATGGATTCCACGACAGCTACTGAGGTACCTCGAATCTCACTTACGTGGCATGGTCGTATCCTTGAGGTACGTGTTTTAAGCTTCTTTCGGTTATTACTTTCGCCTTTTCCTTTAGGCTTATCTTTTCTTGGTTTCAGGCTTGGGGATACTTGTACCTGCTTTTCTTAGCCCACAGGGTGCTTGGGGCTGCTCGTTTTCCTATCGGCCATCGATTGGTCGCGATTAAGAAGAGACGAGCTACTTCTGCCGGCGACTTTCGCTAGAGGATCTTTTCAGCGACTCGTGGGTCGGTGAGTATTCCAACTACATGTGCTCTTTTTTGATTTTATTCATTTTCTGACGATTTTTCATGTGGTTGTGTTTTATAGATCGATCTCCGTCCTTGGAGTTTGATCGTCGGAGTCCCTGAGGCTATCCGGTCTGGCATGGTTTGTTGCCGTTTCCGGGCCCTCTATCCGGGACTCTCGGTTCTCCAGAGGACAGATGCTTGGTTTTTAGGCGAGCGTGTTCTCTGGCAGCTATCGTCCGAGGAGCCTTTGGTTCCTGCGGCTCCCCCGATCCGGATGTTGCGTCCGAACTTGCTGTTTACCGAGGATCGAGATCAGGCGATCCTTGGTTATCCAGCGGAGCAGCTGGTGCTGCCAGAGGATTCTTATCCGGCTTTTATAGCATCCAGGCTGACTCCTTTTCCGGCTTTTGTTCCGGTTAGTATTCTAACTCTTTTTTTTCCTTGTTTCTATTTATTTTTCGGAACTTTGACCCTTTTATCGTTTTTTGCCATATATATTTTAGCGGGTCGAGCTTGGTGGTTGGGTGCCACCTACAGCGGAGATCACGTATACCGATGCTGTCAGATCGGTAATTCTTGAGACCCTTCCAGCAGCAGAGGATGACGAGGGGATACCGTTTGTTCCTGAGACGGTTGAGTTGGTATATGTACTTAAACATTCCTATTTATTTTTGTTTCATATACATTTGTTTACTAACTGTCCTTGTATCTTTGGAACAGGTTCTACGGGAAACCGTGAACGGTATGGTGAGGACTTTACGTGCTTTCGAGTTGCTTATCGGAGAGCCCTCGTGACTTTATCATACCGTGATCATCGGATGATCGCAGTAAGTTTTGTTTCTTTTCTTTTCAATGAAGTTATTATATTTCATGTATTTAATCTTCGTTTTGGATTTTGCAGGATGTGCAGCAACTGTCTAGTAGTCGCTGAGCACCCTGATTCCTCTTGTACACATTTTGTTATATTTTTTTTAGGAAACCGATGTATTTATATATATATTTGCATTTTTTGTACATATGACACATTTGTATATATGTCATCATTATTTTTTGTTTCCATGTGTACATTATTATAAATGCAAAAAATTTTCGAGGGAGGGAAAGGGTTGCCGACTTACCCCCCTCGAAAAAAATAATCAAACTCGAAAAAGAAGGCGAAAAGAAGAAAAAAGAGAAAAAAGAAAATAAGAAAATAATAAAAAAAAAGAAAATTAGGAAGTAGGAAATGAAAATAAAAAGAATAAAGAAAGTAGGAAAATAATAAGAAAAAAGAAAATAAGAAAATAATAAATAATAAAAAAAAAGAAAATAAAAAGAAAATAAGAAAGAAGGCAAGAAAAAGGACACAAAGTGTTAGAAGGCAAGCGTATGATTCGTCTTAAGATTTCATGAAGATTCCGCCATTATATGAGCCAAAATACGGAAATAAATCCAACTCACATGCCGCGTTAGGGAAGACGCATGCAACTGCGTGAGTTGCGCGCGGCTGTCGCGTGCATGTAAATCTGTTGCGCGCGAATGTCGCGCGCAACTCATGAGTTGCGCGCGCCACCTGTTAGTGAACTTTCCTTTAAGCCGAATTTGCCGAAAACTTGCCCCTCTTGGGTCTATTTAAACGTGGTTTTGTGTAGGCTTTTGATCATCTCGCATTCATTCGCTTAGTAATATAAGAAACTAAAAAGAATTAATCTCTCTAAATTCTCATTCTCTTTTTTTTTTTGAACAATGGTAAAGACCTTTGAACAACGTTTGAAGCAATGGGTCACTTCGCTTTCAACCGAGGACAAACTAGCTTTCAAAATTTACCACTTAGACCCTCTATTGAATTATATGCAACTAGTGGTTAACTTTCATTTTCTTCATACCGCAGTCAACCATTAGTACTCTAACCACCATCTTTTCTTGTTCAAAGGGGACGAAATTGTCCCCCTTCCCGGTGAGTTTGAGGCCTTGCTAGGTTTCCCTACAAACACTCTCCCTGTGACTTATTTGCCTACCTCATCTGATCCCAGACCTATATTCCAAATATTTTTTTGGCTTGTCCGACAATGATATGACCAATATTGGAACTGAAGAAGGCGTGAATTTGATTCAATTTATTGAACATTTTGTCGCCCCTTGTGACAACATGACTAAACAATGCTTTAAAATTCGTGCTTTATGTTATTGTCTTGTTGTCAATTGTTTACTTAGGACAGGCAAAGAATACGGAGATTATTCCATGGTGTCCATAGTAGAGAAAATAGAGGGATGTCATTCACCCGCTCCTTTGGTTTTGGCGGAAGCCGTTCTATGATTGAATCGCCTTAGAGGAGATCCTAACAAAAACGGTTTCACGGGAAGTCCACTCCTATTACACGTACGTTTTTTTTTGTCGGCGTTTATCAGTGCAAGTCACGAAGTTGCGCTGGCATGACCAGCGCAATCTTTTTCGCTGCGTGTGGAAGGTGCGCGCAACTGGTTTGGTTGCACTCGCCACCTGCTTGTGTAAAAAAAATCGCAAATTGATTTTTTTTCTTTTTATTTTTTTATTTTTCAGATTTAGCTCATGGAGCGCTTGCGAATTGTTGATCAGCCACAAAATCTTGAGGCTAATGGAGTAAAGACATTCCCTGGACGTCGAATCCTTTATAAGCATAAGAATGAAGTGGAATGGGCGTCGTTTTTCTGTCATGGGGTTCCCAACATACGTTTTGTGATTCTTTGGTGGAACATAAATAGTATGATTGGGAATAGTCTCAATTGCCCTTACATTAGGCTTTTAGGCCTATCTAGTACTACTTATATTTTTCCTTGTAGGGTAATGAGAGAATACGGGTTGAGACAATGTATTCCCCCGCAAGATTGTGATGCCCCTAAAGATGTGATCTTTAAACCCGAAAGAATTCCTCGTTGGATGGAATATTGGTCAAGTCTTCCTAGGTGGGTAACACAAATTCCTACCGCGAGTATTACATTATCTTCCTTTTACAAGGCTTGGATGAATGCGGCGGATAAGGGTGAATTAAACAAGGCTCGATCTCAACTTCAAGCCGCCACCGCTCGTAATCCACCTAAGCCTTTGATGCATTCAACCACTACTACCCCTCTTAGTGGCCAAAACAAATGAGTGAGAAGAAAATTAGACTTCTCATCCCCTAAGGCTCGTTCGAAGGAAACAAAAAGGAAAGCTCACTCCAAACCTGCGCAACAAGGTGTGAAAATAAAAGAACCTTCACCAAGTACTCGCAAGAAAGCTTCAATAGTCAAAGGGAAAGGAAAACAGGTTGCAAAGGCCTCAATCCCTAAATTGAAAAACAATGTTTGGGTGAAGAAGAAGAGTGTAGGGGAGAGCTCCAAGGCTTCTGAAAATGTTGCGATGGAACCTACTCCACCATCATCTGTGACAATCGAGGACATAGTAAAACCTTAGAGTGTTACACAATTTTATCATTAGTTTATTTCGAATAAAGTGTAATCATTACTATGTTTTTTTTTTCGTTTACTATCTAGTTCAACAATGTCTCTCTTTTGAAATTTGGATGAAATAAAAATGAGCTTTATATTTTTATATTTTGATATGACCAAATCATAAAGATTGCCTACGTATTCGTATTACAAAATTAGGTCTTTGCGTAGTTCTAATTTTTTTTATGTATTTTTTTTACTTTTCTTTTATCGCTTAGATATAAATAAAATGAAAAATTAATCAAACCTTGTTTAAAAGAATTAAATCAAAGTTTAATTTTATTTTCCGAGTATATGTTATATTTAAGAAACACCCTCTTTTTGCCGCAAGTAGAAATCGCAACTTCATTCAAACGCAAAAATTCGGGTTTGCAGTTCGTCATCAGGTGGTGGGCGCAACGTCTATAGTTGCGCAAGCCTGTCGCGCACAACGAAATCTGTTGCGCGTGACATCCGCGCGCAACTCTTACAGTTGCGTGCGACACATGTGCCACAAATGTCTCGAAAAAATTGTTTTTGAAATTCTGTATTACTAACCCCCCCAAGTGTGAAGATTTTTTCGTGATGTTCGAAAAAATTTGAACACTTAGAATGGTTTATTATTTTTAAATTACCCCCCCAAGGTGTTTTGTATTTTACCGTGTTATTCGGTAAAATGCATATAACACTTAGAATCTTTCAATTGAATGCTCATTAAAAATTGGTTGTATGAGTGAACGAGTTTATCCGGATTTCATATGTAATATTTCTTAAGGCGATCAATTTTTATTAATTGTCGAATTTCATCTCCTCCAATATCCATTAATCTGACGGCTCCTCCTGATAGGATTTCAATTACATGGTAGGGATCTATCCAATTAGGTTTGAATTTCCCTCTTGGATCGGTTGGTGGACCCCTAACCTCCTTTAGTTTAAAGTCACCTTCTTTTATATTTCTAGGTTTGACTCTTTTGTTAAAATGACACGCAATGCGCCTTTGGTAGACTTGTACATGATGCAAAGCTCTTAATCGTTGTTCATCGAGGAATAAAAGCTCTTCATACCTCGCTTTTACCCATTCAGCTTCCGGTAGCTTACTTTCAAATACGATGAGTAGGGATGGTATTTCTAGTTCGACTGGTTGAACTGCGTCCATTCCGAAAACTAAGGAGTATGGAGTTACTCCTATCGATGTTCGTATAGACGTTCTATAACCCCATAATGCTAAGTGTAGTTTATTTGGCCAGTTTTATAATTTTCTGCCATTTTCTTAATGATGACTGTTATATTTTTATTTGCTGACTCTACAGCTCCATTCATTTGAGGTCTGTATGGGGATGAATGATGATGATTTACTTTATAACGAGTTAAGAGGGTCTCGACTTCAGCTTTGAATTGAGATCCATGATCACTAATTAGTTCATGTGGAACTCCATATCTACGAAATATGTTTCGTTCGAGAAACTTTGCGACATGTTTAGAAGTGATATTCACGTAAGAAGAAGCCTCAATCCACTTAGTGAAGTAATCGATTGCTACTAAGACGTACTCGTGCCCTCCTGATCCTCCTAGAGAGACTTTTCCAATTATGTCAATTCCCCAAGTCGAAAAAAGCCAAGGGGAAGTGAGATTGTATAGTTCGGATGGTGGAAGGTGTTGTAAATTAGCAAACATTTGACACTCTGGACATTTTTTAACATATTGTATGCAATCATGTTCCATAGTGGACCAATATTACCCTTGTCGTGAAATTATTTTTGAAAGAATTTTACCATTCATGTGAGGTCCACAAACACCTTTGTGAGTATTTTCCGTAAGGTGTGTAGCTTCCGATTGGCCTATACATAATAAACTTAGACCATTAGGTCCTTTTTTGCATAATTGACCATTTACTAGACCATATTGGGCCGCAAGTGTTCGTAAGGCTCGTTGGTCTTTCGATGAAGTATTTATAGGATATGTTCCATGAGTAATATATTGGAGGATATGATCATACCAAGGACCGTCTCCTTCGATGTCATTTATTTCCTCTATTGTGTTGCAATACGCTGGTTCTTCTCTCCTGTCAACGCATAATGGCATCATATTTAAGTGATCTGGAATGTTGATCATTGAGGCTAATTTTGCCGCGCATCAGCAAATTGATTGTCATCCCTTGGGAGATATTTAAAATCAATATGTTCAAAATGCTCGATGAGTTGCCCTAGGTGTGCTTGGTATAATATCATTGTGGAGTTCTTTATTTTTCATTTTTTAGTATATGATTTATAATCAAATTGGAGTCTCCATATACCTCTAATTTTTCCACACCTATGCTAGCTGCTGCTTCTAATTCAATAATGCACGCTTCACATTATGCGGCATTATTAGTAACCTCAAAGTCTAGTTTAACAGAGATTGGAGTATGTGCTCCCTCTAGACTTATGAGTAATACTCCTACGCCACATCCTTTTTGATTGGATGCACTGTCGAAGTACATTACCCATTTGTCATCTTGTGTCATGAGAATCTCTTCATCCGGAAGATGAGTAGTTTCTGCACGACTTGTTTGAATTGGTTGTTGTGCCAGAAAGTCGGAAATTACTTTTCCTTTCATTGATTTTTCAGGAATATATTTTAGCTCAAATTCGGCCAACATCACCAACCACTTAAATATCCTTCCTTGTGTGGGTGTTGTTCAAACAAATACTTTATCGGATTTTGTTGAGAAATCACATGAGTAGTGTGTGGTAACATATAATATCCTAATTTTTTGGTTGCCCACGCTAATGCTAGGCTTGTCTTTTCCAATGTGCTATATTTTGTTTCATATTGGATTAATTTTTTACGTATGTAATATATTGCACGCTCGACTGTTTCTACCTCTTGTGCTAACATGGCGCCTGTGGCTGTGTTTGTAACTGTAATGGCCTAAGAGGTAGTTTGTGTACTGGTGGTGCTAAAATTGGTGGACTTTTGAGATAATATTTGATTTTCTCAAAGGCCTTTTGGCATTGATCGTCCCATTCATGTTTCTCCTCCTTTTTCAAATTTTTAAATATTGGCTCACAAGTCATAGTCAATTTGTTGATAAATCGACTAATGTATTGTAGTTTGCCAAGGAATCCCCTAATTTCTTTTTCTGCCTGAGGGGGAGGCATGTCAACAATTGCCTTTATTTTAGAGGGATCGATCTCGATGCCACGTGTTCTTACTACGTATCCGAGTAAATTACCAGAAGTTACTCCGAAGGCGCATTTTTGTAGATTCAAGCGCATTTTGTATTCTTTTATGCGAGTGAAAAATTTGCGTAAAGCTTTTATATGTCCTATTCTATCTTTGGACTTCACGATCATATCATCCACATACACTTCTATTTTTTTATGCATCATATCATGCAAGAGAGTCATAGCCGTTCTTTGCTACGTAGCTCCTGCATTTTTTAAACCAAATGGCATGACTGTGTAGCAATACGTACCCTAAGGGTTAATAAAGCATGTCTTTTCCTCGTCTTCTTTTGCCATTAAAATTTGGTTGTAACCTGCGTATCCATCCATAAAGGATAACATCGCATGTTTAGCCGTGTTATCTACCAATATATCAATATGTGGTAGAGGAAAATCGTCTTTAGGGCTAGCTTTATTAAGATCCCTAAAGTCGACACACATGCGAACTCATCCATCCTTTTTAGGGACTGGGACGATGTTTGCTACCTATTCTAGGTAATTACATACGCGAACAAAACCGGCGTGCAACTGTTTTTGTACTTCTTCTTTTATTTTTAATGCAACATCAGGTTTCATTCGTCGAAGTTTTTGTTTTACTAGTTTAGAGGTAGGGTTCAAGGGAATGGTATGTTCTGCAATTTCCCTATCTATTCCAGGCATGTCCTTGTATGACCAAGCAAACATGTCTTTGAATTCTTGGAGCGTCGATCGCTCTTCCGGATTTAGAGTTAAGCCAAATTTGACTTCTCTTTTATTTTCGTTAGTTCCTATATTAACTATTTCAGTTTCTTCAACGATAGGGTTCTTTTGTTCTCGTTCATTCATTAGTTCAACCAATTTATTAATATTATCATCTTCATTAGATTGATTGTTATAGCACTCGAAAGATTCAAGAGAAGGCATATACTCGAAAATAGAGCTCATATTATTGAAATCAAAAGAGAGTACATCAAGAGAAGAATCTTTTTTGGGATCTTCGTCCTTAAAACTAGAAAATAAAGACTCAGTAATGGCCACAAGGCCTAGATTTTCAGCTTCCCTAGAGTCTACAATAGATTCATCGTCCGATTCTTCAAACATTTTCCCTCCACCTGGGTCGATTTTCAGCTTATCGCCTTCATGATTGATCCATTTGAAAGATTTCCTCCATCCATGCTAAAAAGTTTCGTTTGAAAGGGTGATCAACGAGGTTGGGTCAAAAGCTTCATCTTGAATGGCGTTTTAATTGATCATTGTAGCGACATGATTTTGCTCTAGTCCAAATAGCATGTTAAATGCTTGCCCATCATAGCCCCCTGGAATTGGGTGTTTAGATTTAACGATACTAAGGTCGTCATCCAAGAAGTAGCAATCATGAAATATTTCAAATCCAGGCTTCTTGATTCCTTCCAAAACTAAGGGTTCTAGAAAGTCGTAGCATAGGTAATCTTCTCCCTCCCTAATGAATTTCCCATTAAGGGTTTGTTGATAGGATGGGAGTAAAGTGATTATCCCTTTCTTATTTTTGTCTCTACGTGCTTTGTTTTTCGCATCGTGAGGCTCCAATTCTTCTTTGGTTGGTTTATATCCCAATCCAAAGGAGAAGCTTTTCTTTGGGATAGGAAGCAAGAGAGATTTCTTCATTCCTGTTCCCAAAGGCATCCCAGGAAAGTAACTACTCTTGAGTAAGATGTTGTTTACTATTCGAGTGGAATATGAATCAAGCTTGCTTGAATGTTTCTTCAAAGTCTTCTTCCATTTCAATTGTGAAGATTGGCTCCACGACGAATCCCCACATGTCCTCTTCATCATTATTATGGTTTATTTCTAAGAGTAATTGATCATTTATTGCTATTTTGAGTGGAGAAGCATGTATAGTCATAGGAAGCCCTTGATAGTTTAACCTAATCATTTGATGAAGTGAAGATGGTATTGCACCAAGCTCATTTATCCAAAAATGTCCAAGTAAAAGGTTGAATGTAGGTTTTATGTCCATAACATGGAATTCAACCATCTTTTGAATTGAGCCTGTGGTAATTGGTAGCTTAATAGTTCCACACATCGATCTTCTCGAATTGTCATAGGCCCTAATGCTTTTTTTTGTTTATTGGAAATATTTTTCTAGATTTAGGCCTAAGTATTTTGCCGTCCGTAATGGGCATACATTTACAGCTGACCCATTGTCTACCAAAGTTAGAGGGATGTTGTATCCCTTGCATCCCACAGTTAAGTGTAATGAATTGTTATGGGTAGTGTCTTTTGAAGGCAAATCATCATTAGTAAAAATGATTGATTTGTCGGATTTCTCGCTAGTAAGCAAGCTAACGAGATCCTGAGGGGTTGTGTCTGTGCTTACAGACAAAGCCGTTAGAGCGTTCATGAGAGAATTCCTATGTTCTTTAGAAGTACTTAGGAGTTCCCAAATGCTAACATTCGCCTTGGATTGTCAAAGTTGTTTGACCAATGGATCTTCCACCTCAAGTGGAGGTGTTATTGGATTTTGTACTTGACCTTGAGTTTGATTTTGTGTGATCGAAGATCCATTTGGCGGTGGTGCCTGGTAGACTCGCCCAGAACGAGTTAAATGATCTATCTCATTTGGGTTTGTTGTAGAACTCACAAACCAACTTTCTTCTAGAGGCTTTGGATATGCCTCCATTTCAAGATGTTTCATGAGTTGTGCTTGATGCCATTGTTCATCCAAGGAGTGATTCGATAAGTCTTGCGACTTCCCCAAGAAATGATCCTAATCAATCGCTCCATTTATTTCATTTTGTAAACAAGATGGAGGTGGGACGACGACATACTTAATGCATATAAGTCTTGAAAGTCGTCATCCCATATTCCACATACTTCATTAGTTGCCCCTATGAGTATTGTGGATAGAGGTTCTCTTATAGGTGTGATATAGTTCAAAGGATTGAACGTATCACTTCCCATATGGTCCTCATCGATATGAAACACCCCAAAGGGGGATGCATTATTGTTAGGTTTAGGCGTGGGAATTCTCCCATCGTCTACTAAATCTTGTATTTTTTGCTTTAAAACATAGAAACGTTCAGTATCATGTCCAACGCCTCTATGATAAGCACAATATGCACTACCATTCCATTGAGGAAATCTCTTTTCTGGTGGAGTGGGTGGTGTTGGCCCTGCTGGCGCAAGTAAGCCTTTTTCATTTAATTTTTCTAACAATTCTTTATAGCTTACAGGAAATGGAGTAAATTTTCTTTCTTTTGTCCATCTTTTTCTAGGATCATCATATCGATTTGTGTTATTGTATTGCGTGGAAGTTGCAAATACGTCAATAAAGGATGATGCATTATCAATCCCCTTCTTGTGGTTATTCTTAGGTTGATGATGATGATGAGGTTTGTTTGGTTTTTCTTTGGCAAGATCATCTTCAATCCTAGTAGCCACAGAATAGACTTTTTGAAAAGTGTCTAGACCAAGGTAACTGAAAGGAATGGTGTCCTTCGAACAAGTGTATTATTCTGATAGCGGGTTCAGAATTATTAGAAAGCTAATATATTCAGTAAAGTCAAGTGATCAAACGCCTGGGTGGAGGCCGCTTCCGATCAGTAATATTAATGTATAATTAATATTACAGCTTAATCGTGACTGAACCCTTCGGGTCACACCCAAGCAAATATACGAACCGACTCGACGAATTAATTCGAAAGAAATTAATTCGTCGCCTGAGTGTTAAATATTTAGACGTCGGAAATTCGAGCTTAGAGCGTCGAAACCAAGTGTCGGAAGTCGAGTAAAAAATAGTAAAAGACAAGACGTCAAAATTAGTAATAAATCAACAATGACTGAAATACCCCTAGCATCGGAATCTCGAGTGCTAGGGGATTAGGCAAGCTAGCAGTCCGCACCATGTGCGAGGCTTTTTAGTGAGCCACGGCCAGCAGCCCGCAAGCATTGTGTGGCCTGCTGGCGCGCGCTACTGCAAGCAGCCTGCACATGTGCGTGGCTTGTTAGCAGCGCCCATTGACAGTAGCAGCCCACACATATGTGCGTGGGCGTGCTAGGCCGAGAAGGTTGCAGCTAGCAGCCCGCGGGTGTGGGGCTAGGCTGGGCCGAGTGCTAGGGAGGGTCATTGGGGAAGCATGTGAAGGGAGTGTGTTTGTGTGAGGACAAGTGGCACAAGGAGAGGAAGGAGTGGGGAGCAAGTATGGTCCCCTCCTCTCTAAGTGGTCCTCACTTCTCTTTACTTACAACAAGGACACTTGTTGATTTATTACTTGCTTGCCTATTTAATTTATTTTAGCTTTAAATTAAATTGTGCAATTTCATGATCCCACATTGATGGGATTGAAATTCTCACTCCCACTTTTCTCTATAAATACCCAAGTTGGGTTTTGGAGAAAAGTGTTTGAGTGGGAGTTAGAAAGAGCACTGCATTTTGGCAAAAACTCTTAAACTCCATTAACACTTGGGTTTTGGTCGGACCTTGCTAACTCCAAGGTAGCGGACCTAAAAAGTCGATCTTTGTCCTTTGTGTGTGGATACCGTTGGAGGCTCGGTATTTTCGGAGCTAAAGCTTTCAAGTAAGAGCCCATTAGGTCGGGCGAAGCACGCGTCAAAGGTAAATTATAATTCTACCCTTTTATGTTTATTTGTTATGCTTTATGGTTTTATTAATTGCGATTGGTTCTTTGGGTCGGGGTCGTTTCCGCGGTAAGTTGGACTTTCTAAACCCCAATAGCGGTATCGGAGCCACGCTCGTTTATTTTTAAAATCATAATATTTTTCAAGGTGATTTTTATGGCTTAATTTTTCTGGTTTAAGTTGCTAATTATATTAGTAGCTCGTATTATCTATTTTAACCTCGTATTTAAGCTACCTTTAGTCTCGAACCTAGATTTCGACTCAAAAATAGTGAATTTTGGGTGGAAAATGTGTTCTGGAAATGGTTTTCTCTTCCAGAAAACGATTTTTAGCCAAAATTTTAAGTCTTTCTAACCTTGAAAATTAATTGCATATTTATGGTGGTTATGTAATTTGTTCAATACATATTTTATATGCAATTTTAAACCTCTTTAGGCATACTTGGTAGTAACTTGTGCTTGAATGCTTGGTTTTATTTTTTCACATAATTGAAAACTAATTGCATTAAGTGTGAAATTGTTGTTCTTTGAGGCTTCCAAGTATTAAAGATTCAATCTTTAATTATGTTAGTGATTGAAACTTTATATTACTAAATTCCATGAATTTTTGTTAAACTTTGTTGATTTAATCATTTTTTAGTTGATTGGAATCATAAAGTTTGAAACTTTGTGATAGAAAAATTATTTATCTTCATATTAGAAGATATAATTTTTTCTAGGATTCACAAGTATTAAAGTTGGAATCTTTATTGAACTTATGTTCATTTTTCCAACTCCCTCTTATTTTGTCAAAAACTCAAAGTTAATTTAAATTAATTAAATTAATAGTGAGTAATTGCCCTGTTATTTTTGTTGCACCAAGTTAAACCAATTTAATTAAAGAATGGTTCTTGGGAATTATTTTGGTTACATGCACTTTAAAATTTTTATTTAAGTTAGACTTTTTTAAATTTTTTTAAATTTTGCTCATTAAATTAGTTCTAAAATTAATTTAGAATTAATTGCAAAAGTCACTCAAAATTTGGGATCAAATCCCGAGGCTATGGCACACAAAACGAGGCAACACATCACTTGGTTAGCCATGTTGCATAGCAGCCCGCATGTGGCTGCCAAGGATGCAACCCCGAGCTTGTGCGCGAGCCGTTGCGTGGCTTCTGCTTGATGCCAGCAGCATGGCGCGCCAGCAAACACCAAGCAGCAGCAGTAGCAAGGTGCTGTGAGCGCCTGTGCGTGCTGCCTTGCGTGGCTAGCCGCGGCTGGTGCAAGCACGAGCACATAGTACATCGCTTGGGACTTGGTGCATGCGTCGTGTAATTAGGGGTATGCGTAGACGTTGCTTGCTAAGCAATGCAGTGCAATGAATTTGTTCAACATGGCCATCAAGGGCCACGTTATTGATGTGTGAAAGTTCGCTGAAGTGGGCGGTGTAACGCTTGGCGACATCGGGCCCACTCCCACGTTCATTGAGCATCAAACGGTTGTGCGAAATGTGAGCACTCCATGTCTTAGTGCTAGGCACTTAGACACTTTGGACTACGTATTTTGCTTAAAAATTGTCGTTTTAATTATATTATTAATCTAATTTGTTTGAATTATTTTGATAAATTTTGGAGGCTAGGCCTCGGTTTTGAGCAGCATTGGCAAAAATTATTTTGACAAATTTTGGGAATTACCGGCTTAATTAATTGGATTAATTAAGTTGGATGCGGAATTTAGTGGGAGCTTCAAATGTTAATTACGCTTATTTACATAACCGGTTAAAACAACTTTGACTAGGTTTAATTATGCGTGTTAATTGGATTAACCACCTAGATTAGTTACTAGTTCACGCGTGTTTATGCATTGTTACTTGTTTATCGTTGTAAAATGCATGGGCCATTCACAAATAGTGAATGGATGAATGGAATGTATATTCTCTCACAGGTTTTATGAAATGGCAACTAGTGGGGCTTGATTAGGATAGAAAATACGGACTTCGATCCGAGATGTATTTTTGTAATTTGAATACGGTCTGCGTACCGTTGAGTATTTTTGTACCTTAATATTTAGATTATTCCTAATCGTAGATACTAGTAGTTGCATTTAATTATGGTCAAGTCTTGAAGATGGAGGTTCTTGGAAGATGTAGCCATGAACGTTGCAATGAAGACCTTTTGAAGATTTGAAGATCTCATGGGGTCATGCTAGTTGCCAAATGCATCTATATTTATGTTTTTCGATATATATACATACATACATATATAAATATATATAGATACATATATATATATATATATATATATATATATATATATATATATATATATAGATATCTATATATATATATATATATATACATATGTATATATATATATATATATATATAGATATCTATATATATATATATATATATATGTATCTATATATATATATATATATATATGTATCTATATATATATATATATATATATATATATATATATATATATATATATATATATGTATATGAAACCCTAGGTCCCTAAATATTGAGTAAAAACTTGCCATTCCAAAACAACACTTACCAGCCGAACGAGGGTAGTGGTGGGTTATGCCAAAGCGAGGAATCACTAACTCTCCTAGGAGCGTAAGGCAAACCGGGTATGCAAGTTGGTTTTGGTTGTACTCAACAATATGAGTGATGGAGTCCTAACATGTCGTGGCAAAGTGAATAAATTGTTGAGAGAGCATTAGATGCGACGATGTTTTCAACCAAGAGTGCCTTGGAGCCATTAGCAAAGCTTTGCTTACCTTAGGAGATTGAGTGTTAAGACAAGCCAAAGCATGCTTAACCACTCTTTGTTTCTTCGGATCTTTGAATTGACTTATTCTCACCAAATTGGGGACAACTTTAAATGTGTGAATAAGACGTTTTAATTAAGTTTGATTAAAATGCATGAATTCAATGTTATTTAAATTTCATGAATGGTTTTTCATTTCAAAATTCTTTCAAATGTAGAATCATGTCTTCAACTATCAACAACAATCTTATGTTCCCAGAACTTCCCGAGAAGTTATCATTTAGCTTGAATTTGGTAAACTTCAAGGAATGGGAAGAGGAACTCCGTTTTACCCTCCGCAATTTCTACCTAGAGCATATCTTGGATACGCCCATCCCGAGTTTCTACTCAAAAGGGATTATGAGCGATATGGCTCATGAGGAGTGGAGTTATGATTGCAAGAGAGTCTCTCGACTCATGGCAAACTCCATTTCAGAACAGTGGAAGAAGAAATTCTCCAACTACCTTCCGGATGTACTTCTGAAGGCTCTAGAAGATGTGGTCAATTTGAGGGTAACAAAGAGCGATAAATGGCAACTATGATGGACTCGTTGAAGAAGTGACTAGGTCATTGTCTAACATGAGGATCAAGTCACCGCAAGATGGATGTCTTAGCAAAGAAAGGCAAAAAGTATGGGCTAGGGTCTATAGTGCAAGACTTAGACCCAGGATGCCACTTCAAGCCCATGTGCAAAAGATGACAAGGTTATTTAACCATTTGGAACTGATTGGTAAACCGGTGGAGGATGAGCAAGTTCATGAAGAGACATAGGAAAGGGGCTATACACTAAATGCTCACTTGTCTGGAAGGACAAGTGGGAGATTGAAAGGAATGGTGTCCTTCGAACAAGTGTATTATTCTGATAGTAGGTTCAAAATTATTAGAAAGCTAATATATTCAGTAAGGTCAAGTGATCGGAATGCCTGGGTGGAGGCCGCTTTCGATCAGTAATATTAATGTATAATTAATATTACAGCTTAATCTGGATTGAACCCTTCGGGTCACACCCAAACAAATATACGAACCGACTCGATGAATTAATTCGAAAGAAATTAATTCGTTGCCCAAGTGTTCAATATTTAGACGTCGGGAATTCGAGCTTAGAGCATCGAAACCGAGCGTCGGAAGTCGAGTCAAAAATAGTAAAAGACGAGACGACAAAATTAGTAATAAATCAACAATGACTAAAATACCCCTAGCATCGGAATCCCGAGTGCTAGGGGATTAGGCAAGCTAGCAGCTCGCACCATGTGCAAGGCTTGCTAGCGAGCCACGACTAGCAGCCCGCAAGCATTGCGTGGCTTGCTGGCGCGCGCTACTGCTAGCAGCCCGCACATGTGCGTGGCTTGCTAGCAGCAGCCATCGACAGTAGCAGCCCGCACATATGTGCGTGGGCGTGCTGGGCCGAGAAGGCTGCAGCTAGCAGCCCGCGTGTGCGGGGCTATGCTGGGGCGAGTGCTAGGGCGGATCATTGGGGAAGAATGTGAAGGGAGTGTGTTTGTGTGGGGACAAGTGGCACAAGGAGAGGAAGGAGTGGGGAACAAGTATGGTCCCCTCCTCTCTAAGTGGTCCTCACTTCTCTTTACATACAACAAGGACACTTGTTGATTTATTACTTGCTTGCCTATTTAATTTATTTTAGCTTTAAATTAAATTGTGGAATTTCATGATCCCACATTGATGGGATTGAAATTCTCACTCCCACTTTTCTCTATAAATACCCAAGTTGGGTTTTAGAGAAAAGAGCTTGAGTGGGAGTTAGAAAGAGCATTGCATTTTGGCAAAAACTCTTAAACTCCATTAACACTTGGGGTTTGGTCGGACCTTGCTAACTCCAAGGTAGAGGACCTAAAAAGTCGGTGTTCGTCCTTTATTGGTGGATACCGTCGGAGGCTCGGTATTTTCGGAGCTAAAGCTTTCAAGTAAGAGCCTATTAGGTCGGGCGAAGCACACGCCAAAGGTAAATTCCGATTTTACTCTTTTTATGTTTGTTTTTTATGCTTTATGGTTTTATTAATTGCGAGTGGTTCTTTGGGTCGGGGTCGTTTTCGCGGTAAGTTGGACTTACCAAACCACAACAGTAACGTAGATGTTTGTTGTACTTTTCATGACAGTTGTCAATGAATTTTTGTACTAACTCGAGTTTAGGAGGCCTTTGGGCATGGTGGGCCGCCTTTTCTTGCCATCTACCATAGAAAGTAAGGAAACCTTCATCGTCGCCTTGCTTAAGCATCTCAAGTTCACATAAAGTTGACTTGAACTCTATGTTACTCTCATATTGGGTAATGAAAGCCGAAATACTTAGAACGTTTCGAGTCTCATCCACTCATTCTAAATCATTGCCGAAACAAATTCAGGAATTAAAATAAAAATCCTCCCCAGTGGAGTCGCCAAAAAACTGTAGGGGATATTTCAAGCGTTAATCCCCTAGCTTGAACCCCAATGTGATTGTACACTAAAGTACGGTGGCGTCCAAAAGGGAAGAAGATAGAGCAAAAGAGTCGCCAACAAGTTTTAGGAACTTGTAAACCGTTCACAGGGTGAAGGTTACACCCCTTAACGATCCAAGAGATCGTTAACTCCATAAGGTCTAGAACCAAATAAGGGTTCGGGGATGAAGGTACAAATCCAACCTAAAAGAGATTGAACCCGCCCTAATAATAGGCCTCTACTTTATTCTGATCGTATTCATGTGCGCTTTCTGACTAACATGCAATCAATAGGATTACCCTAAACCTGTTTATCTATGTTGGTTGAATATTAATGCACAAACAAATCTATTATTGGCGATCACTAGAAATTATAATCACATTAACCCTAAACAAGAGTATTAATTATCTTATTAAGCGTGATTACAAATACCAATTCCCTTTAAACGTGCATAAAAAGGTGTGATCAAGCAATAACAATAAATATATCAAGCAACATAATATATAACAATAAATATCATGACAATAAAATTATAATAATAATAATAATCATCATAAATAAAATAATCATCATCAAAATAATAATAATAATAATAATAATAATAATAATAATAATAATAATAATAATAATAATAATAATAATAATAATAATAATAATAATAATAATAATAATAATAATAATAATAATCATCATCATCATCATAAATTATAACAATTATATTCATAATCATGTTCATGTTAATATTAAAGCATAATAATAATAGCAAGATCCTAGGCATGATACTAACAAGATTAATAACCAACCCTAGCATGTCACTAAGCAATAAAAATCAAATCTTTAACCCTAACATGATACTAACAATCATAAATATTAGGAAGAACATAGGAAGCATCGTAACAATCATATTTAATATTAAAATTACCCTAGACATGATACTAGGAATCATAATAACAATTTAAACACGATTTCTACATCATAACATCAATAAAGCCATTAAAGCACTTACTTTGATGCCTCGTACCTCTTTCTAATAACAAAATACACACATTAGTAACTTCAAGGAAAATAATAAACAAACAATTAAATTAAATAATTGAAATAGAGATTTGGGACTAAACCATCAGAAATTAAAACTTTCACGTCTAGGGCGAAGGCAACTTCGATTATGGCTAGGCGTTTCTAGATCTAATGAATGCGGAATTTTGTATGTAAAAAGCAAATTTAGAAAAAGAGAAAGAGAGAAAGATGAATGAATGATCAAGGAAAATTAGAGAATGATTAAAGAGAATGAAAGAGAATTGAAAACTGGTTGTAGGTGAATGAAAACGGAATTTTAGATAATTATTTATAGAGAAAATCAGCCAAAAAGATAAAATTAACAAAACAGAGTCTGGCGCACGCAAAACGAGATTGGCGCCAGGAATTGGCCATTGGCGCCAAGCGCCAACGTTAGCGCCAGGCGCCAATCCTGTTTTTGACGCGTTTACTAAAATCAGATAAATTTTGCCGTACAGGAGGATAAAATCGTATCTTTCCTCAAAAAATGCTCTTTGATTTTAATTAAAACTCTGAAAGGTCAACAAAAGTCAATTTATCAATGCTAATTGAATTAGGACTGAAAAGAACCTTCTAGAAGAATCTAAAAGACTAAAACCATTCCTAATTGTATTAGGAATGATAAATCTATATTAGGCCCTCCCCAAGATCATTGGGCCGCATATAAGGCTCAAACCGGGCCCAGTTTAGTAAATTGGCCATAACTTCCTCAATATTCATCGGAATTGGGCTCATAATATATCGTTGGAAAGCTCTTGTCAAGCCCCATCCAACTACACTACTATTGGACCCATATCATGGACCAACCAAACTAGATTGACTGTTTTCTTAAAATAGGTTTTCAAAAACAGAGAGAAGAGAAAAGAAATTAAAACTATCTACAACACTAAACTTTCCACACTTTCGCTTCATTCGATTATGATTCAACGTGAAAGGTACTCATCACAGGGTTTGGTTTTAGGGAGACACATTTGGGTGTCTACACTATGTAAGAGGATAGGAAATGTTATTTATGTGACGAATTCCTAAGAATTAGATGTAGAGGTGAATATTTTTCTCGCATTTGGAATTTTTGAAGTATGTTGTACTTTATATGGATACTTTTAGTGTATAGTTTCATTGGTTTGTCTATTTTATTGTATGTGCATAATTTTTTGGAAAATTTAGATTTTAACACCATATAAAAACCTGAAAATGGTTTTTAACACCTCCATAAAAAAAAATTGATTTTAACACCACACAAACTAACAAAAAATGGGTATTACCACCACTTTACGGATTTCTAAACGGAATCAGTTAAGTGCCACGTGTCTCTTTCTTATTGGCCAAAAAAATAAAAAAATAAAAATAAAAAAAGACCTAAAACTACCCAGCCACCCCAGCTCCGCCGCCGCGCCACCACCACCTAACCACCCACCCACCCCTGCCCTCCCAAATACCACCACCAGCGACGCCTTCGCTCACACAACCTAGCTGAAACCTCCCCCTCCCTTTCCCGCAACCGCTTCACCCCCAAAAACCACCTAACCCAAAACCCTCCTTCCCTAATACGGTCACAATTCCGGCCAAAAATTGTCAAAATCGGCCGATTAAGGCAACTAAACCCCAAAACCGGCCGATTTCGTCCAATTGTGGCCGGAATCGCGACCGTATTGGGGAAGGAGATTTTGGGTTTGGTCATTTTTGGGGGCGAAGCCATTGCGGGAAAGGGAGGGGGAGGGTTCATCTGGGTTGGGGGTGTGAAGGCGTCGCGACCGGTGGTGGTTTCGGGGAGGGAAGTGGTAGGTCTGTGGTTGGCGGTGGTGGCGCGGTGGTGGGGCTGGGGTAGTTTTAGGGTTTTTTTTAATTTTTTTTAATTTTTAAATTTTTTTTAAACAACTTAAATGGTGACACGTGTCACTGAGGACCGCACTTAACGGAATATTTGGACGGAATCCATTAAGTGGTGGTAATACCAATTTTTTGTTAGTTTGTGTGGTGTTAAAATCAATTTTTTTTTATGGAGGTGTTAAAAACCATTTTCGGGTTTTTGTGTGGTGTTAAAATCTAAAATTTCCTAATTTTTTTGCATCAAATATCAAATTTTCTTTGTTAGGTAAATAACTCATGTTTATGTGTTTGGTTACTTTTATTTGACATGATTGATCTTGAATGTGTTAATATTTATTATGCATTACATCTTCATATGCCTAGATACCCGTTCAAGATTTACTCATTAGGAGTAAATCTTGGATAGTCCCCGTTTGGGACTGTTCTTGGAATTGTATTCTCACTTAGGATGTAAATGGTTGTTTGTTTTTCGGAAGTAAAGGTAATTTTGTGTTAGAATTCCCTAATGTGTTCTCGGGGTACATATGTAATTAAGAAATTAATTACATCGTGTACTTTGAGAACCATAGGGAAATGCTGCCGAAATTTCCTTAGGGCCGAAAAATGGTCAACCATTTGCTAGTGAGAATACACTTCCAAGGATGGGTTAGGTTGGAGCGATAAGGACCTTTGGAATCATGCATTTGGAATGTGTTGATATGTGATGTTGAATATAATTTGTTTCTTGGGTTTTAATCATACATTTTTAGAAATGGACCATCGTTGGATGTATAATGGTTCTCGAACCAAACCAGAATACTTAGCCGGAGTCAACGAGTTCTGTAGAATCGCAGTGCAACACCAATGGAGTACTCTCGTTGAACAAAGGCTAACCAAAGCAAGACCTATTTTCTGCCCTTGCCGTGATTGTAACAATGTGAAGAGGTGGGAAGACATTAAGAAAATAGAGGACCATTTGATTATTCGTGGGTTTATGCCAGACTACAGTATTTGGTATTGGCATGGTGAAAAATTTCCTCCCACAGATAATTCTTCTTCTATTAACGGCAATGAAGCTGATGAGAGAGAGCCGAATGGTTTTGATGATAATGAAGTGGGTTTTAATGATGACATGGAGGAAGACAGGATAGAAGAGATGATAGACGGGTTAGGCGATCATGTTAATGAAGATTCTAATATATATGAGAATGTGTCGAAAGCAGCTGAGACACCGTTGTATCCTGGATGTTCTAAGTAGTCCAATCTTTCTGGGATTTTAACTTTATATAACTTGAAAGCGAAGAGTGGGTGGACCAACACTAGTTTCACTTTGTTGTTGAAAACCCTCTCTGATATGTTTCTAGAAGGAAATGACATTCCTAAGTCGACTTAATATGCGAAGAAGTTGATGTGTCCATTGGGTTTAGAGTACACCAAGATCCATGCATGTCCTAATGATTGTGTGCTATATCGAAAGGAGAATGCAAAATTGGATGCTTGCCCAAAGTGTGGTGTGTCACGATGCAAGCGAGAGGGCTTAAATAAGGATCCCTTGAAGTGGCCACCAGCTAAGGTAGTGTGGTATCTTCCTATGATACCAAGGTTGAAGCGCTTGTTCTCAATTAAGGATGAAGCAAAGAAGTTGGTGTGGCATGAAAATGAGAGGAAGAAGGATGGGTTGATCAGACACCCAGTTGATTCGTTGCAATGGAAAGACATTGACAAGACATTTTCAGAATTCGGGAAGGAGCCAAGGAACATAAGATTGGCATTAAGTACAAATGGGATGAATCCATTTAGCACTCTTAGTACTCAACATAGTACATGGCTTGTTCTTTTGTCAATATACAACCTACCTCCTTTGTTGTGCATGAAGCACAAGTACATCATGTTATCACTTCTAATCACATGTCCTAAACAACCTGGCCATGAGATAGATGTTTATTTAGAGCCCCTTATTGACGATTTGAAACTGTTGTGGGATGAAGGTGTTGTGACATTTGATGCTCTTTCGGGAACCAATTTTAGATTATGAGCCATGGTGTTTTGTACCATAAAGGACTTTCCTGCATATGGAAATTTGTCATGGTACAAAGTCAGAGGAGAAAAACCATGCCCTATTTGTGAGGATGACATGCAAAGTACACGCTTGACGCGTTGGGGGAAGAATGTGTACATGCATACCAGACGATCACTTCGTCGAAATCACCCATACAGGAAAATGAGACAACAATTCAACGGGCATGTTGAGAAGGGAGTGAGTCGTGAGCCATTGACAGGAATTGAAGTGTATGAGAAAATTAAAAATGTTAAGACAATCTTCGGTAAGATGCACAGAGAAAAACCAAAGAAGGGTGTGTTGTGGAAAAAAGTGTCTAAGTTGTGGGATCTGCCTTATTGGAAGCACTTGTTGGTTCGACATTGTCTTGATGTTATGCACATTGAAAAAAATGTTTGTGAGGCACTAATTGGGACTTTGTTGAATATCAAAGGGAAGACAAAGGATGGTGATAATGTGCGTAGAAACATGAAGGAAGACAAAATTCGACCAAAGTTATGGCCTGAGGATAATGAAGCAACGAAAATAACATTTTTGCCCCATGCGTGTTATACATTGTCTAGAGAAGAAAAAAGGATCTTTTGTGAGTGTTTGAAAGGAATCAAGGTGCCGACAGGGTATTCGTCGAACATAAGGCGTTTTGTTTCTACTACTGATAAGAAAGTTGTTGGTTTGAAGTCCCATGATTTTCATGTGATGATGCAAGTGTTCATGCCAATTGCACTCCGAGGCCTTTTGCCAAAACATGTTAGGCATGCTATTGTGAAGCTTTGCTTGTTTTTCAATGCAATTTGCAGTTAGGTGATAGATCCAATAACACTCGACGATATGGAATATTATATTGTTGAAACATTATGCAAATTCGAGATGTATTTTCCTCCTTCCTTTTTTCACATAATGACTCACCTTGTTATGCACTTGCCTCGTGAGATAAAGGAGTGTGGTCCTGTATTTATGCGTTGGATGTACCCTTATGAGAGGCAAATGGGTACTTTGACAGATAAGGCAAAGAACAGGGCAAATCCTGAAGGGAGCATCGTTTAAAGGGTTCATAGCAGAGGAAGTAGGGAACTATTATTCAGTGTTTTTAGCTAAGGCTAAAGAAAGCGGGATTCCGACTTCTCGTCATGAGGGAAGCCTTCAAGGAAAGGGTACAGTAGGTCGGAAATCGGTTAAACCTCCACTTGATCGATATAAGAAATCCCACCGATTTGTGCTACAAAACATATCTGCAGTTCATCCATATATTGAAAAACATCTTCATGAGTTGAAAATTCACAATCCCAGGATCAACTCCTTTGCGTTGATGTAAAAGTATAATCGCCACTTTGTTGAGTGGTTTGAAGGCCAAGTGAAGCTTGTATTGAGTAGAGATTAGAATGTTTCTGAAACGATCAAGTGGCTTTCACGAGGTCCACAACCACTTGTTTATACTTATGAGGGTTACGATATCAATGGATTTACTTTTTCCACTTGTCGTCAAGATGAAAAAAGTGTGCAACAAAATAGTGGTGTTGTCGTGGTTGCATCTTCTACTGAATACTCAAGTTCTAGGGATACAAGGCCAGTTGAAGCTACACAGGCATATTACGGTGTCATTCAAGAAATCTGGGAGTTGGATTATGTTTATTTCACAATTCCTTTATTTCGTTGCACATGGGCTGATAACCGTCGTGTTTTGAAAACCGATGAGTTATTTGGATTCACCTTGGTTGACTCTAGTCGATACATTGATGGTGAAGAGCCTTTTGTATTAGCTTCACAATCAAAACAAGTATTCTACAACAAGGATAATATAGATCCGCAATGGCGTGTTGTAGTTGAAGGAAAGAGAAAATTGTGGGTGTTGAAAGATGTCGTGGATGAAGAAGAGTATGACCAATTTGATGACATCCCGCCTATAACAATGGGAGTGAAACCTCTACAAGAAGGGGAAGATATTGTTGATGATGTATAGTATGATCGTGAGGAAGGGTTAGTGGTTCCCATAACTACAACTAAGGTTTATGTTATTGTATTCCTTTAACAATAGTATTTTTTTGCAATAAATACTGAATTTATTAAATTGGTATATATCTAAATCATTAATTTCTTCATTGTATAGTAAAACATTAATATGATTTTATTGTTATGATTTTGATTCTAATTCTTATTAATTTCATTCTTTGCGTAGGTGTATGCAAATAACAATGGAAGAAAACATAGATGATCATGATGGACAGGAACAATCTGTTGACATGGATGCCTCCACTTCCCAAGTAAAATCTTCTACAAAAAAGGGATGAGGCCCGTCTAGAGCAGTCTAAACAAAAACACCCATGTTCCTCGAATTTGATGAGTTTGACATGCCTATTGGAAAGTGGGAATCTGCTTATGGGAAGCAAATTGGTAATTGTGCTCAAAGAGTTAACATTAATGTGAAGGGATATCCGAAGTATGATAAAGTTCAAAAGCAAGGAGAGTAAGGTAATTACGATATAAATATGGTTTATTGCTCTAAATTTAATGATACTTATAATTAATTATGAATATTAACATTCTCTAATTTTGTAGCGGAAGTTCCACATTGATGATCCCAAGGGTAGTAAAGAGAAGAAGTTCCATGAAGCTGTTGGTGCTAGATTTAGGAAGCACAAGTCTTGATTAGTTTCACGATTCATTACTAAGGAAACTGCACCTCCGCTTGACTCACCAAGTGCAAACATTAAGCCCTGGGAACTTTATGAAGGTTACATCACAAAAGAGCAATGGAAAGAGTTTGCGACATATTGCAATACAGATGAATTTAAGGTGTGTAAGATATTATGCAAGTATTTTTCACATATATACTTTATTTCAACTATAATACTACTTACAATAGCTTTTCATTTTGTAATAGGCTCTGAGTGAAAAAGGCAAGGAAAATGCAAAGAATAATAAGCATCGCCACCATCTAGGCTCTAAGAGTTATGAGAGGGCTCGAGTTGATTGGAGTAAGACCAATAGAATTCCAGCAGAATCTTCAACCTCAAGCACCACAAAGTCCACGACAAGCTGTGTAATGAGTGAAAAGCTTAAAAATCGGTCTCTTTATTGGATTTTTCCCCGTCAAACTTGTAATGCAGATGAATCGTGGGCTATAGACCCAAAGAATGCCGAAACCCAGCAAATAGCCAATGCTATTGTATGTGTTGTTCTAAGTAACCAAGTATAGTTTTTTTTTTCAGTTACTTGTTTATACTTTTGAGCTGATCAGTTCTGATCAGGCCTTTTCTGTTTATTGCTCATTTCCTACGTTGTTTAATGGGAGGCCTTTTCTATTTATTGCTCATTTCCTGCTTCCTGCGTTGTTTAATGGGATTTGCTAAAATTGAGGCCTTTTCTGATCAGTTCTGATTAGTTCTGATCCGTTTCGACCAGTTATGAAATTACAGTTTTGATCAGTTCCGATCAGTTCTGAAATTACAATTCTGATCAGTTCTGATCCGTTCCGAAAAGTTCTGAAATTTCAGTTCTGATCAGTTCCGATCATTTCTAAAATTTCAGTTCTGATCAGTTCCGATCATTTCTGAAATTTCAGTTCTGATCAGTTCCGATCAGTTCCGATTAGTTCTGATCAGTTCCGATCAGTTTTGAAATTTCAGTTGTGATCAGTTCTGAACAGTTCCGATCAGTTCTGAAATTTCAGTTCTGATTAGTTGTTGCTTGCTTAGTTGTTGTTAACCATGCATACAGAAAAAGGCAAGGACCTGTGGATTTGTGATGGTGTTAATACTTAGTATGTCATTTAGCTGGAAGGGTGAATGGGTGATGCTGAACTTCTGACTTGTGGATTCTCATAGTAGACATTGATGCCAACGCATCTGTTGTTGCGAAGCTCTTGTAGGAATCCTGAGAGAAAGAAAAAGTAGGAAGAACAGAAACTTGCAATCTTATACATTGAAATAACAAAAAACTACCATATATGATTCCTTCTTTATCACATGGAAAGGATACTGCAGTTTGCTAGTTTAGGGAGGTTTATATGGGCCTGTTGGTATGCTGATAGCTAGCTAGTTCTGTTATGGTAAGGCTGTAAGGGTAATGAGCGAGTAGTTTTGTTATTTAGATGCTTACCTCTGTTTTAAATTTTTCTTTTCATCAGAAGTGCTGAACTTCTATTGATATTAAATAATTAAGATAGCTAAAAGAATTTGTCCTTGCCTTTTTCTGTATGCGTGGTTAAGTAATTTATGCAATTAAGATAGCCTTGATTGTTGTTGCTTGCTTAGTTGTTGTTGTGACCGTTGTAACCCCTTCACCATCTCGATTAGTTGATGAAGGCCTTATCAACCAATTTTCCAATTGTTAACACATAATGGGGGTACAGATTATCTAAATTTCTTTACTTGCATGAATTGTCATCTGGGCTATTGGCAGTAGAAGATTGAGCGCAAAGTTGCCTTAATGATAAACAGAAATAGGCTACAAACTAAAAGTTGTAAGAAGGTCCTTTATAAGCACTTTACTATACAAGCTATTGCATTTTTAAACAGGCCCACAGAGTAATTGATTTCCATTTCCATGTGCACAACTTTGTTTACGTTTTCATATTATACAGATTGCGCTTGTACTTGACTGTATTATACACTCATATTGGCGTTGTACATTGAGATTATTATATAATAATTTCTATCCCCTACTTTCTGTCCTGGCTCTTGTTTGCACTCTTCTTCTTTGTTTCTCCTTATTTGTTTACTTACTTCTACTATATTCTCTGTTTTCCCTATGTTCCCCCCTCTGTCCCTAATCTGAATATGTGGCTCACCATGTCGTAGTAGTGGTAAGTATCTGTCTTTGTGCAAATAATCAAGTCCAGCAATCATGTCATAAGCTCTTCTGAAATTTCAGTTCCGATCAGTTCTGAAATTTCAGTTCTGATCAGTTCTGAAATTTCAGTTCTGATCAGTTTGGAAATTTCAGTTCCGATCAGCTCTGGAATTTCAGTTCCGATCAGTTCTGATCAATTCTAGTTATGATCAGTTCTGATCAGTTCCGATCAGTTATGTTCACTTCTACGCTATACATGCTGTAGGCTACAAGTCTATTTATGCATATCATTTTTTTTCAATTCAGGTTCTTGTTCTGCCATATCTTATATATGTTTCTTTTTAATAGTTGGAAAACTTGCAAAAGAATGATAAAGGAAACAATTCAAGTAATGGTATTGGTATGGATGCCCTCGACAAGGCTTTAGGAAAAAAGGATAACCGCGGGCATGTAAAAGCACTAGGAAGGTGTGGGGTTGGAGTTAGTCACACACAAGTATTTGGGAAGGGATACAGAAAGGTTAAATCATCTGGCCAAGGTGGATGCTCATTAGAAGAGTTATAATTAGTGAAAGCTACCTTAACTCAAGAATTTGAGGCGAGGCTAGAAGAAAAGGTTGAAGAGAAGCTTCAAGAAAGGATTGAAGAGAGGATCGAAGAGAGGTTGGAACAACGGGTGGCAATGGAGGTGAAATCTTATCTCGCCAATTTACTACCACAGATGACCGGTGACGTGGAGGCATTTCAAGGAATGCAAGTGATGACGAACATGGAGGAAACAAAAAGCCCTCGTGTAATAAAGGTATATGTCTTATTAACTAATACTAAAGATATGACTTTACATGGTTAACATGTATAATATTGATCGAGTTTTTTGTAATATGTAGGTAGCCACTAAATGTCGCCTAGCATTGAAAGATGAGTACAATCAAAATTTAGTGGTTGTAGCAGATGGAGCGGTATATCCTGTTACCGGTGAAGTTACTCACAACCTGAAGATGTTACCTGATCATTACATGGTTAGTGTGGACAACCCTTATCCCGACTGTGCCCTCCTCGATATACCGATACCGTCTCTCGATGGTGTGACTAAGGAAAAGCCAAGTCTTCCTTTGTACTATGGCCTATAGACATGGTTTTTTTTGAAGAAGAGGTATATTCTCCTATTATGAACATTAAATCCCGTCATTTTTGTATATTTTATCTAGACTAATATTCACCTATTTGTAAAGGTTTAACCATCGCACAAAAAGAAGCATAGATCTCGCCAAAGCAAAGAAAGGGACGATAGTTGTGGTGTGAAATCAAGGCAATCTACCATCAAACCCACAAAATTCCTACCACTTGAAGATAAAATTATCGATACTTTTTGCGAGGGGTGTGAGTTGTTGTATTGGTTAATGAATTCTGATGATGCAAAGTATGATACAACATCGGTACTTTTAAAGGCCTCAATGTTTAATTTTGATAGCGACAAACAGATTTGGGTAATTGCTACCGATGTACGTGAATTTCTAAGAGGATCGTGGGCTAATATTTCATTGATTCATGTTTATATCATGTAGGTTACTTAATCTTCCTTTACTTTGGTTCTTATATTCAGTATAGTAATATTTTTATTTCTATAATGCTGAATTTTTTGTTTTCTATGTCTTTATCATGTAGGTATTTAGTAGACAACTTCATCGACCTTTTAAACAGGACTGAGATCACATTCTTTTGTCCTCAACTCATTTCTGAATCTTCAATTGAGAATGACTACCTTGAAACTTATACATATGTGAAGAATACATTTTTGCATGAAGTAAGAAAGACGGGTAAATGTTGCAAATTCATCGTGGCTTCATATGTCGCAAGGTTCGAAATATGTTTTTTATACTGCCACTAAACTTAATCATATAAATGATATGTTTTTCACCAATTTTCCAATACTCTAACTTGTGTTTTCCTCTTAAATGATGTAGTGGTCATTGGGTTCTTGTGGTGGTCGATCTACAATTAGGTTTAACTTATGAGTTTGACTCTATGAAGCTACCTAAAGAAAAACCACGACAATTGAAAATTGCCGAAATTATGATGACGTGAGCCACAACCTTGAAATTATGCCCTAGTTTCTATATCATTTTTGTATGTGGTGTTGTAGATTATTTTGTTCTAAGTGTTAGAATATATATTATTTTTGTAGGGCTTATAAAGTATATCGGGCGAATCTCACAGGGAGTGAATTGAAATCACATAGGCAAAAATTGAAATTCATACAAATGGAGGTAAATACACTACTCACCCCATATTGTTATACATTGTTCACTTTGAAAACAAAATTTTTAACTATGTGTTATATATACTAGTATTCTCAACAACAAGGAGGCGTTGAATGTGTCTACTACATTATGATATACATGTATGAGATTGTTACTTCTCACTTGGAGTGCAAAGGTGTCTTAGAGGAGGTTAGTAGTTTTTTTTTTGCAAATTTTGAAGCCTTTTTAGCTCTATACGCTCCGAAGAGTAAGATAATGGTCAATTTTTATTGATTTCAATTCATAAAAACCAAAATATAAGGTAATTAAGGATTTTTAGTGTTATATTGTGTTAATTTGAACAAATAATTGAAAGATGGGAAAAGTAGAAGTCCCTTAGGCAAGTTTGAAGCGTTTTTGGCTCTATACGCTCCCAAGAGTGAGATAATGGTCAAATTGATTTCAATTCATTAAAACCAAAATATAAGGTAATTAAGGATGTTTAGTGTTATATTGTGTTAATTTGAACCACTAAATGAAAGATGGGAAAGTTAGAAATCCCTTAGGCCATTTTGAAGCGTTTTTTGCTCTATACGCTCCCAAGAGTGAGATAATGGTCCCTTTGCATTGATTTCAATTCATAAAAACCAAAATATAAGGTAATTAAGGATGTTATGTGTTATATTGTCTTAATTTGAACCAATACTTGAAAGATGGGAAAGATAGAAGTCCCTTAGCGCAATTTTGAAGCCTTTTTGGCTCTATACGCTCCCAAAAGTGAGTAAGTGTTCACTTTTCATTGATTTCAACTCATAGAAATCAAAATATAAGTCAATTAAGGATGTTATGTGTTTTATTTCTATATTATGAGTTTTATTTCTATAATTTGGTTCATCACATTTATTCTAATGATTGTTGTTATTATGGATTTTTTTATTTTATAACCTCTTTCATATGTTTTTTTTTTCAATAGGATTTTTGTCCAAGGACAACCCCGTATGATGTTAACGAGTTGAATGTGGTTCGAGAACAGTGGGCGCAATACTTTAGAAGTAAATATTTATTGAATGCATAACTGTTAGCTTAGGTAGAACAACGTAATACTTTTAGTGTTGTTGTATATGTTGGATAAATTTATATAAGTTTTTATTTGTAATGTGTTACTACTTCAGTTTTTATATTACGTCGTATTAATTTTTACTAAAGATTGTTCGGTATAATTGCTTATTTACAGGAACAGGTTTATTATAACAGGTTTTAATTAATATATATTAATTATATATAAATACATGCTGTCGAAATTAAATAAAATGAAAATTTAATTTAATAATTATTTTTAACGGGCAGTAGAATTGTCAGTTACAAATAACCAGTTATTCGTAACGGGCATATTTGTTGCCCGTTACAAATAAGTGTTAAATTATATACAATAAAACTTTCTTCGTAACGGACATTTAAGATGTCAGTTACGAATAATCACTTATTCGTAATGCGCGTTTTAGGTGCCCTTCACAAATAAGGACTTATTTAAATACAAAAAAAGGATTTATTCGTAACTGTAGACACCTAAAAATGTCTCCCCAAAACCAAACCCGATGATAAATAACCTTTCACCGCCACTATTGGTAGGGTTTAGTATTTAATCCCGAGAGTGCTTAAAAAATCATATTTTATTAAATTCATATTTTTGAATGGTCCATGGATTAGTCTTGATGTTTGGTAAAAGCATAGTTTGAGCCCAAACTTATTAATTAATTTTAAGCCCAAACCTTTTTATTTTATTTTATTTTATTGTTTTATTTTATTTTTTGGCCCAAACCTTTTATTTTTATTTAATTATTTTCTTATTTTAGCCCGAATAATAAAAGTCAGAAAAAAGCCCGAAATTATCAATCGGCACTTTAAAAGCCGAAAGAAATTAGGGTTAAAAATGATTTTAGACGGAAAATGGACTGAAAAATTCCCGCGCCACGGCAGACTGCCACCGTGTCACGGGAATGCTTCCCGTCTGACGGTGGGACTTCCCGTGACACGGGAGGTCTGCCGTGACACGGGACGTTCCGTGTCCTTTCCACGTAAACCCTTAACGCGTTTTTCATCCCGTTTTCTGAAAATTTCCCGCGTCACTCCAAAACTGTACCGTGTCACGGGAAAGTGCACCGTCTGACGGTACAGTCTGACTGTGTCACGGTACAGTCTGACCGTGTCACGGGATACTTTTTTAGGGTTTTTATCATTTTAGGGTTCCGTGTGCTCCCTCAGCACATTTTCCCAATAAATACCCCCCTCAATTCTGATGAACGGGGCACCGAGTAATTCTCTAATTTTATTTTCTCTCTTCTATGCTTTAGCCTAAACACTAGCCTACCCTTTTCACTTCAAAATTCCTTCTTCAAGTACTCAAAGGAGTCCATATTTTACTCGAGGTTATGTCCTTAAACCAAGTCGTGAAAGGTAGAACTGTTTGAGGGTTTGGCCCCAAAGTCAACTTTATTTTATTTATTTTAATTTAGTTATCGTTTTATTATTTCCTTGAAGTTACTAACTCGTTTATTATTTTGTAGTTGCAAACAAACAGAATCGAAGTAAGGATCATGCTCCTTTTATTATTATTATTTTTCTAACGATTTTATGTTGTTGGAATTGTGATTAAATTGGTTTTAATATTAATGTTTGTTCTATTATATTTATTTTGATCACCATATTGCATGTTAAAGGGAATATGTAATTGAAAGTCACGACTAATAAGATAATTTGGACAACCGGTTTAGGATCCTTTTAATCTTATTATTAATTGAAGTGATCACCAAATTTTTAGAACTATGTGTGCATTAATATTAAACCAATTTAGTTAAATAATAGTTTGGAGTGAATTGAATCTTTGTTTGTATGCCTTTGAGATCACAGGAATGCTTTTCAATATAAGAATCGAGTATAGGCCAATACGGGCGAATGTGACTCCATGACTCACTTCGTACCATCATCCCCGATCCTCCTTTCGTGGTTCCAAACCATATGGAGTTAGTAATCTCATGGATTATGAATGGGGTGTAACCTTCACGGGTCAATCGTTGTTGCCTATCGTTGTCCCTTTACCGTGGTTGCCTTTTATGATCCATGAACGGTTTACAAGTTCCTTAAAAACTTGTTGGCGGCTCCCTACTTTATTTGTCCCTAATCGTAATGTCAATTCCCACTTCCTATGAGTGCCAAGCATATTCACACATGCTTTTAACGTAGGCGCACTTCGAGCGACGCCTACAATTTGGCGACTCCACTGGGGAGGATTCTTAATTATTTATCGATTTGAGTGATCGGTAGTTAATTAAGATGAGTGGATGAGACTTGAAAGATTCTTGAAAAAATATTCATGTGATTAATTTGGCATTTTTGCATCTACATAGACGTTTTAACGTCACGTTCAGGTCTGTCCCGTAGGAAAAATTGGATAACTTGGTTGCGCGCAAAAGGAAACAGGGCACCAGTCAGATTTTCTGACTGCCGTGTCACGGTACAGTGCACCGTCTGACGGTGCACAGTACCGTGACACGGGAATTTCTGCCGTGTCACGGCAGTCCTAAAATCAGTCCGATGGCTTATTTTCTTTTCTCACAATCGACTTCCTTCGATTTTTCTGAAAAAACGTATGTGTTCTACATACGTCTTAGCCCCGGGGGATTTAAGCTCTATCGACCCAAAAACGCTCATGGCAATAAGGGTTCATCCGAGTTATTAAATCCACCCAAACCATGGAGTCGAGTTCGATTTCATCACGAACTCGCGGAGCCGCCCGTTGGCATACACCCTCAAGGGAGGCTGCCTTGCTAACGCGTCCAAACTCTTAACCATGGTACCCTTTTGACACCCAAAGCTTGACCAATAGTTGAACATAGATCTCGACTCTAGGTTGCGAACTTTTTTTACATCATCGTGCCTAAATGCTATGTGGTTGTTTGGTGCTAACCCTCATGTGTTTGCTCTTTTTGTTTAACCCATGACCGAGGGTTTTTATTCTCACATAGAAATTAGTACGGACCTAAAATCGGTTAAAATCTGGAAAAAAATCACAAAAACTGACCTGGAACTGCGCACCGTGTCACGGTATTTTCTGCCGTGCCACGGTGAACAGTGCCGTGACACAGGGCTGCCTGCCGTCTGACGGTAGACTGCACCGTGTCACGACAATCTGTACCGTGACACGGTGCCCAGGAAAGTGTCCTGACAGTCTTTTTCTCGATTTTTGCGTGAATGCTGTGTCCAGTTTTGTGTCGTGTCTAGCTATACGGTCAAAACACGCGTCTATAACCTCACCTAATCACTCACATATCGTGTTCACACACTTTTTTTTAGTCGTGCACCACTTTTTGACCGTATTTTAGGAAAGTCTCGTTTTTGTGTCGTTTTTTTTCGTAGTAAGTCGGATGGTATCCTCCCATGTTTTTTTTAAAAAATAATAAGTAGAGTTTCAAAATTATAGATTTTTAATATAAAAAAAATATATATTTTTTTTAATCCGGATAGGTTAAGGTTAAGTTTGGTCATTAAAGGTGTGTTTGTTTCGGTGTCACAGCACTTGGACAAGAAGCAAGGGTAGATTGTTACGGTTCGAGTCCATACCTCAACAACCTCTTATACCAAAGAGGCGTACAAGGAAACCACCTCAATCATCTCCACAAGTTCCATCTCCAGTCTACTTTCAACCAATGGCCACTAAGGAAGACATTGAGAACCTCAACAGGACAATCGAAAGATTGTCTGACATGATGCAGACACTCACCACTAGAGTCAGCACTGTAGAGCAAGACAGTCAAAACAATTTCACTACTGCTGCAATGGACAAGATCAAAGAACAGATGAGCAAGATTTCTGAAGAGTTCACTTATGTGGAACAGCCTGTCACCTCTTCGTCCATAAGAGAGAAGCTTCCTGAAAAGATTTCCACTGCTGACATTCCCAAATTCAAGCCTACTGATAATCCTCTTTTCCATTTGAAGGCTTTTTCTGCAACTATGGCTCTTAAGGGAGTAGATGTGACACTCTTCCCTACGGTGTTTCCTCTTTCCTTAGAGCATGCCTGTCAACAGTGGTTCTATTCTTTGGAATCCAAGCATGTCGCGACCTGGGAGGATGTTGCTGAAAGCTTTATGAATCGGTACAAGTGTAACATCCAAGCCAAGACTTCTGAACGTGAACTCTCTATTCTCAAACAGAAAGAGAATGAAGGCTTCACTACTTACTTAAGCAGGTGGAGAGAAACAGCTGCGCTCTTGGTGGATCCTCCCAAGGAGAAGGAAATGGTTCGCCTGTTCATTGCCAATCTGACTCAAAAATACAAGAAACACTTGAAGTTTCTGCCTCTAAGTACCTTTGAAGCTGTATACGATATTGGAATCAATATCGAAGATGAACTGATAAAGTCTGTTGGTAGCAACAATAACAACGGCACTTGGAAAAACAAGAAGAACGACACTCCTTCTTCTTCGTCTTCTAAGCCCAACAATGCTACCAACAATATCAACATCAATGATGTGCTGGCCCTTAATGCTCCTCCTCAAAGATTCCAAAGGGAAAGGAGGGTTTATACGCCTTTGGGAATGACTTATGATGCTGCTTATGACCGTTTGCATGGTCAGGGACTGATTATGCCAATCAGACCATTTCCAGAACCTCGACCTGAGAATAGGACCGCTAGCTATGACCCCAATGCTTATTGCAAGTATCATCAAGGCAAGGGTCATAACACTGAGAAGTGTTGGAGGCTGAAAGATGCAATCCAAGACCTGATTGATGCTAACCAACTTCCTATCCCTCCAGGGGGTAGGGGGTAAGAAGCCTAACATTCAAACAGGTCCTCTTTCTGATGCTTTGGCTATCATGGGAGATGAAGTCTCCTTTGATCCGTCAATACTCATTCAACCTGTGAATGAACCTCTGCCGGAAGTTGTATTTATATTAAGTACTGAAGAAGTGAATGGGATCTGGGATAGTGATGATGAAGACGTCTATCTCAAAGACATAGCCTGTTCATCTCTCGGCACCAGTGAAGATGTTTGGGGGGACTTTGAGGTCAAGGTTCTCACCAGAAGTGAACGGTTGCAACAACCTAACCCACATAGCCTGTTCATCTCTCGACCCTGTGAATAGCGATGTGGTCAAACAATTGCAAAAGACCAAGGTGGAGATGAATGTATGGAAGTTTTTGCCACTTCCCACGAGCATCGAAAGGCTGTGATGAATGCTCTGGTGAAAATAGGAGTCGATGATGACATGACTCCTCAAGGATTGGTCAACTTTCTCACTACTGAGCTGTCGAGTACTAGCAATCTGATTTCCTTTTCTGATAAGGATCTACCCCCGGAAGGGGACCAACATAATAAGGCCTTACAACTCACTGTAGTGTGTAGGCAGATGAATGTTCCTATGAGCCTAGTTGATAATGGCTCTGCAATTAATGTGTGCCCACTCCGTACTGCAAAGAAGTTGGGTATAAAGAATGAAGAATTGACTCCCTCCACTCAAGGGATTCGAGCTTACGATAATACTCGCCGTCAAGCCGTGGGTACTATCATATTAAATATAACTACTGGGGCCATTGAACGTCGCACCAAATTTCAGGTGGTGGACATTAAGGCCTCTTTCAATCTGTTGTTAGGACGCCCTTGGCTTCATGAGCTAAAGGCGACTCCGTCATCGCTTCACCAGAAAGTGAAAGCCATAGTTGGAGGGGTTCCGATTACTATCGATGCTTCTCCTATGCACATTCATGTTATTGATACTCCTATCGTCCATGTTGAACATGACGAAGAAGATGAAGATCTTTGGGGGTTTTCACTAGATGATGTTCTTGTGATCGAAGAAGAGGAAAAGTGCCATCTCGACTTCGATCCCTATTCAAACACCAGTATCAACGCCATTCTGAAGAAGCAAGGTCACTTCCCTGGAATGACCCTTGGGCTCAAGAAGAAAATGGCTAAATCTTGGGGCCATCCTGGTGCGCTCAAGAAGGATACTTTCGGCTTGGGATTCGAGCCAACAAAGGAAGATCTGAAACAAGATGCATTGAAAATGAAGGCTCGCAACAACGCTCGAATCACGAAGACTGAAATGGCCATGGATCCATATCCGTTCACCCTCAATGGCATGTACATCAAAGAAGGGGAAGACTTCCCATGCTATGAATTCCCTGAACCATTTGTCCATAATGGGATCCGTGAACCGGGATTCGAGGTGTTCCTCGATTGTGACTTCATCGATGAAGAGCTCTCCACAGCCGAGAAGCCAGCTAGCCTGAACTCTGATGATCTGGGAATCAACCTTCTTTTTGGAATGGGGAAAAATGAATCCAAGCCGGTCTGCAATGATAACTCCGAGCTCGTTCAAGCCGTCATAGCGAACAAGGATTTTGACCCCTCCGAGTTAATCGTCCAAGCTGACAACATTTCAAGGGGATGGCGCAAGACATTGAGGATCACTACGCCGAGTGGATAGAAGTTGGAAATAACCGCTGGCGAGGGTCCTATGTTTGATGAGTCTGAGTCGTCTGGGTCTGAGTCCGAGTCTGAGTCTAAGTCTGTAGACAAGTCCTTAGAGTCTGAGGCCGACCCTCTTTCTGCTATAGAGTTCAACCCTGAGTCTCTTGTTGAGTCCTCTCTTTCTAGTCCTAATAATTCTGGTAAGGTCGCAGCCGACCTTGCCTCTCTTGATGTATTAGCCAGTGAATTCAAAAAAATGAGTACCTTTGCTTACGATGCGTGCCATTCCCCTAGCCCTGATCAATATTGCTTTGCTAATGATAAAAATGACAAAGAAATAATAAAAGCAATGGAAGAACACGAAAATAAAACAGCAGTTATTGAAAATACAGAAACAGTTAACATTTCCAATGACACAACTGTTAAAGAAGTAAAAATTGGATTAACACTAAGTCAAGATGAACGCAAAGAGCTAATTAACTTGCTTAGTGAATTTGTTGATGTATTTTCTTGGTCATACCAAGATATGCCAGGAATTGACAGGGATATAGCTCAGCATACGATACCGCTCATTCCAGGTATGAAGCCTGTCAAACAAAAGCTGCGCCGAATGAAACCAGATCTGGCTCTCAAAATCAAGGAAGAAATCAGGAAGCAATTGGCCGCGGGTTTCATTAGAGTATCCAAGTATCCGGAATGGATAGCAAATGTGGTTCCAGTTCCAAAAAAAGATGGAAGGGTCAGAATGTGCGTTGATTACAGGGATCTCAATAAAGCAAGCCCAAAAGATGGGTTCCCTCTACCTCACATTGACATTCTTGTCGATAATACAGCAAACCATGCACTCCTGTCATTCATGGATGGTTACGCCCGATATAATCAAGTATTGATGGCCGAAGAAGACATGGAGAAAACCACATTCATCACGCAATGGGGTACATATTGCTATACGGTAATGTCATTCGGGTTGAAAAACGCGGGTGCCACCTACCAAAGAGCAGCTACAGCATTGTTACATGACATGATGCACAAAGAGGTGGAGGTCTATGTCGATGATATGATCGTTAAGTCTAAAGATTGCCCAGGCCATATTGTTGCACTTCGCAAGTTTTTTGAAAGACTCCGTAAGTACAACATGAGATTAAATCCAGCAAAATGTGCATTCGGAGTCACGTCAGGCAAATTACTTGGATATGTGATCAGTTCTCGAGGGATTGAAATAGATCCTTCAAAAGTAAAAGCGATCATGGCCATGCCACCACCCAAAAATGAGAAGGAGATTCGAGGTTTCATTGGAAGGTTGCAGTATATAAGTAGGTTCATATCAAAGCTCACAACAATATGTGAACCTATATTCAAGAAGCTTAAGAAGAATGTCCCAGTCACATGGGATGATGATTGCCAAAAGGCTTTCGACAAAATCAAAGAGTATTTGGTAAACCCACCCGTGCTAGCGCCAGCAATACCTGACTTTCCTCTTCGACTCTACCTTACGGTCACAAGAGAAACGATGGGGGCAATGCTAGCACAAGAGATCGAAAGCAAGGAGAATGCAATCTATTACTTGAGCAAGAAACTTCAAGGATATGAGACGCGATACACACCACTTGAGAAGTTGTGTCTCGCACTCGTATGGGCCGCACAGAAACTAAGACATTACATGCTCACTCATACAGTGCATGTCGTGTCCAAGATGGACCCTCTCAAAAACTTGTTCGAGAAAGCAACACTCAACGGCAGATTATCAAGGTGGATAGTCAATCTGGCTCAGTTTGACTTGAGATTTGTGCCACAAAAATCCATCAAAGGTTCTGCAGTTTCTGACTTCTTAGCAGACTTTCCGCTAGAAGAAGCTGAAAAAGAAGAAGATGAGTACGATTTCCCTGACGAAGATTTACTCATGACCGAAGATGATAGTTGGACGCTCTATTTTGATGGAGCTTCAAACCAAAAGGGATGTGGTGTAGGAGTCTTGCTTGTATCACCCAATGAAGAGCACATCCCAATTTCCATGAAGCTCGACTTTGATGTCACCAACAATGCCGCAGAATATGAAGCATGCATTTTGGGGTTTGAAACAGCTGTCGCCTTGGGAATTAAGAAACTCATAATCTACGGTGATTCTTCACTAATCATTAACCAAATCTCCAAGAGATGGAAAGTGAGAAGTGAAAGTCTCGCTACGTATCAAGCTCATTTAGAAACTCTCACGGAGCAACTAGATGAAGTGGAATATACGTATTTGCCAAGAGAAGAAAACCAGTTCGCCGACGCACTAGATAAATTAGCATCAATGGTGCGAATTCCAGCTGACACAATCAGAATGCCACTGACCATAGAGAGAAGATATGAGCCAGCTTATGTTCATGCACTTGACGATGAACAGGAACCACAGCAAGAAGATGAAGAGCCATGGTATACGGACATCCTTAATTATTTGACAAGAGGAGAATACCCTCCTAATACTGATAAAAGGGCACGCCGTGCTTTGATGCTCCTGGCCTCACAGTATGTGCTCATCAGAGGAGAACTTCACAAGAGAACAGCAATGGGAAGGAATCTCTTATGTATAGCCAAGAAAGAAGCACATAAAACCATGAAAACCTTCATGCTGGTATATGCGGAACTCACATGAATGCAAAGATGTTAGTCCAAAAGATTCAACGACAAGGTTACTATTGGACTACTATGGAGAGAGATTGTCACGAATACGTCAAGAAATGTATGAAGTGTCAAATCTACGCAAACTAATAATATTGCCGTGACGCGGGAATTTTCTAAGTCTACTTTATTAAAATATAAATTAGCAAGTTTTTCTAAGTCTACTTCATTACCACAAACAATTCTATTTAAATCTGGATCTGTTAGATTCAGATGGCGTTCAAAATCTTGGTAATAATATTCACGTAGGGTAGGCATGGCAATAAGATTTCTAGCAGGAAATCCAAAGATTGCAGCAAATTCCTCCGGCAGAGGACAGATTTCATCATAATCAAATTTGAAACAGTGTGTTTCTGGACTCCAATAATCTAATGCTGCCCTAAGAAAATCATGTTCAATAGCTACGTGTCGCAGGGCTAGTAAACCCCTGACATGAAATAATTCTAACTCTCTTTTTTCAGCATTGGTCAAAGAATAAGACCAGTCGCGCAATGTATTATCAAAATTCTGAGACATGATTATTGAAATATGAAATTCTAAATTATTTTGTGTTTCGTAATTATGCATATCATGAATAATCTGGTCTTATTTTATAGCAAAAGCGCTCGAAACTGCCCAGAACTTATCTTTTCATACGCGTAAAACAAACCGCTGACTAATACGCGTCCCGTGACACGGGAAATTCCACCGTGTCACGGGAACTTTTGCCGTGACACGGTGTACAATGCCGTGTCACGGCACTTCACGCGTCTCTTTTTTTTTTATCTTTTCCCGTATTTATTCGGATTTTTTTATAGTTTTTTATCTTCACCGTTTATTTTCCAGTTTTATTCGAGAGTTTTATTGCTAATAAACTTTTCACCTTTTTTATCTATATTATTATTATTATATTTATTTTATTTTATTTTATTTTATTTATTCATTCATCACTTTATTTCTTTTTTCTTTTGGGGAGGGTAATTTCATTTATTTATTTTATTTCCTTTATTTCCTTTTCTGGTGGAGAAGATATTTTTATTTTTATTTCTTTGTTTTTATTTCTTTTTCTTTTTATTTCTTTTCTTTTGGGGAAGGTCGGTACCCTCCATTACTCCACTTATGTTTTTTCGTCGTACCATTAATAAATACACAATCACACACAAGGAGTCTCAAACACACACTAACACACAATAATAAATACATAAACTGTAAATAATGTACAAAGAGTCGTAATACATAAATATGTCAAGTGTCATCATAGTATGTACAAACAAAAACCCTCGGTCAAAAGTCCCTAGAGACAGAATCAGTCTCGTCTCCACCCTGTGCATATGGGAATGGCGAACCGAAGAGTCCCTCGACCATCCGAGTACGGGGAGTAGCGTCCCTACTAGTCCCTGTAGCTCCAGCAGTAGCCAAGCTCAAGGCAGGACCCGTCCAGCTGGAAAGCGGAGTAGACTGGCCCAAAGATACTGGAATCGTCAGTGAAGGCATCGTCCCAAACATCAGAACCGAGAACAAGCCCGACAGCGGTGGAGGAATCCCGGATAATGGAGCTGAAAATGAACCAGGATCCAAAGGAGTCAGAACAGACCCAAACTCAGGCTGTGGAGGCTGTGAAAACGACTGTCGCTGCCCCTGACTTTGGCCCGGAAAGCGCTGGGAAGACTGACCCTGCTGCCACTGAGCCTCCTGAAATGGCTGAGTAGTCTGAGGCTCTCGCTGAAAATGAGAACGCCGGTGAGCCTCAGGAGATCGTCTACCACGACCAAGCTCCTCCTCGTCCGAGCCTCTGGGCCTCGAGCGCGAGCGGGACCTCCGTCGCTCCTGAAAGATACAAAATCAAAAGGTGTCAACAATGCAAAATAAAACAAATGGTAGAAATGAAAAAATAAGTGATACCTCAAGAACGTCGCTAGAGCTCCGACAACTCGCACCACGCCGAAGCTTGATGATGCAATACTTCAGGGCGTCCACCAGCTTCATGAATCCCATCATCTCCGGGCGGTTAGGCTGAGGATAAAACAAAGAAAAGTCAGTAACAAGAAGTATTAAAAGGATAGATAAAGCGTCGAAGAAAACTCACCGGCTCAAAGACCTCGGGCAGAGACTCCTGCGCCTGTCTATAACCCTCTGGCGCGTCAGCAATATGGTCCTCCGTGATACCAATCGGCCTTGGATAGCGGACAGACTGAGGAGGAATCTCGATCCTCCCCACAGGACGGATGGTCGTCTGAAAATATGATCGAATAATCAAGTTATTCGACTATTTAAAACAGAGGCTAGTAAAGAAGATCCTCAAAAGAAATCATACCTCAGGAAGACGGGGTGGAGGAGCCAGAGAGGGAAGCAAGTCCCGCGCGTAGTCACTCTCCATGTGAACAAGCTCCTGCCATGGAAGAGTATAACGCTCCCCCCTGTTGATCAACTCTCTGATCAAGCGGGAGTCCAGCATCGACTCTGGTGGAGATGAGGGCACCACAAAGCGATCTCCGCTATGATAACGGACGACTCGCTCACCCAAATACCAGACAAAGCGTCCGGTACCAACCAAAATGGTACAGTACGCTGAAAGACGCAGGGCCTCAGGTAGATCAGTCATTTCGGCCCAAGGACGATACTGGACATCGATGGGAACCTGGAAACCATAAAAAGTTAGGCGTGAAACAACGGAAACAACATCAGAAGGAAAGAACGCAACAAAACTAATCCTTACGCCAACGGAATAGGTACCTCGGCGTAATAGCCCACGAAGTGCCGGAACGGACTCCACCCGCGACTCTTCTCGGTCACGCCAGCTGGCCCCGACAGGGAAATCATGGACCGCTCCGCGACGCCGGCGAGGAGCCAAGCCTGGGAAGTACTCGTAGAACCATAGCTGCGATAAAAGTAATCTTTAGCACATGAGTCGAACAAGCTAAAGTGAAACAAAAAGGGAAAAGATCAACACCTCTACGACTCTCCACAGGCCATAAACGATGATAGGGGACTCGTCATTCAGCTGCCGGCAGCCATGACGTAGAGACAAAAGAAGATCCGCGTACCCAAGAATGGCCCAGCTATAGGATCCTATCTCGGGGATCCTGGCCAAAGAGGGGAGGTAGCAAAGGAGCACGCGTGAACTCCTGTCGGGAGAGAGGGTCATAGAGATCAGGATCAAGATGAACGCACCCGCTGCTCAGCCGTCGTATCCTCCATCTCGAAGCCGCGAGCTAGAACTGAAGCCAGCTCCGATCGTCCACTCCTAGGACCACCTCAAGACACTGGTCGGGTCCTGATGTGCTGAACAATCGGACCCAACAAATCGGCTACCTCAGCCGATCCCCAAGATAGATCGGACATCTGACCTACAGCCCGGTCGGTGAAGCGCAGCCCGCTGATCATGCTGAAGTCTAGAGGGGTCACCGTCATCTCCCCCCAAGCAAAATGAAAGGTGTTGGTAGTATCTCAGAAATTCTCCAACAATGCGCGAACGACTGTCGCGCCGCAACCCCGGGGGCTGCGAAACCCTACAACCGCCGCGTAGAAATCTACCAAGCCAGCCGATTCCCATAAGGCGCTCGTAGCAGGATCCCTCGTAATGACCTGGTGAAGTCGAGGGATCAAATTGCCGGCTCCTGAACCATGTTGGCGAAGCGTGCCATCGACTATGTCGGAGAGTGCGCGATGAGAGACGTGGTTTTCACCGCAGAAAACCAACTGGTCCGGAGTCCATGGAGGTGGAACCCAACTACCCCTACTCGTAGAAGTCCGAGGCTCGGACTCTAAGACGTCGTCGTCCATGCCCTCAGGGACAGTGGGAGTGTCCTCCCGAAAAGCCCGACGCCGGCCGCGGGTAGAAAGATCGCAATCTCGTCGTCTAGGCATGCTATTATCAAAATCTAAATGTTTAGCATCATTTCCTAAACATTTAATTCAAGTTGCAAAAATAAAAATACTTAGCATCATTTCCTAAGTTATTTAATTTTTTTGAAATTATATGCTAAATTTTTACCTCCAGGCTAAAAATTGGCAAAATTATGGTATTTAGTTTCTCCATGACAAACTAATACTACAGTTCTCCTAGCCGCATGATACTATGTTCTCCATGACAATATAGTACATATGAGAAATATGAATCAACACATCATTTCACAAGATTCACCACCATTTTTTCACCATTTCAAGAGCAAAACATGAACATTATTTCACAAAGTAGCACCCAAAAATGGTGATTTGCTCAATTCTCCATCAAATCATGCAATTTTTGTCTCAAATTTCTCACAAACACACATACATACATATACAAGTAAAATCATGGCAACAATTTCAACATAAAACCTCAAAATCAAAAATCCCCAAATTGATTTTTAAGGGTTTTTTCATGAAATTACTTATGTGAAGCAAATTCAAGACAAAAATCAAAGGAAACTTACATGGATGCTTGTAGAGAGTCAAAAATGAGAAAGATGGCAAGAAGTTACAGCAAAATCGGTGAAAATTCGAACTCCAAAAGCTCGAAAAAGCTCCGGCCACTAGCAGACCGCCGCGACACGGTCAGCACAATCCGTGACACGGCAAAGCTGTCCCGTGTCACGGTATGCTCAAAACGCGACGGAGCTCTGGTAATCCCGACGACAGCTCCGGCGGAAGACAACAACAACATCAGCAACAAACCGCAGCAAAAATTAAAAAAAAAAGGGAAAAATAGATCTGCAGAACCGCCGTGTCACGGTTGTCGTTACCGTGTCACGGTGAGCTTGGACGGCCGGCGGTTTTCCTTAAACGTGGCGCGGCGTGGCGTTTGTGTAAAGCAAGAAGTGAAAATGGAGAAATATAGAGGAGATGAGAAATGGCGAAGATATGAAGCAAAAATGTGAATTTAAAGAAAAAAATAACCGTTGCAACGGACCCCGTTAACCGTGCCACGGTTACCGTTATTGTGTAACGACACAATTTGACGTGGCGCGTTGACCAATTCAAACAGCAAAATAAAAAAAAGGGGGGAAAAAAGTTCCCGTGACACGGGATTCTGTCCCATCTAACGGGAGTTATTCCCGTGTCACGGCGATCCTGTGACGTGGCGCGGCAATCTTGCACACTGTCAGCGAATATTCCTGGTGTTTTTGACTAGTTTGACTGATTTTCCGAGCTTATTGGGCGATTATTTTTTCGCAAGAATTACGCGGAAAATTCTAACTGATATTTAAGAGGGATTAAAATTGCCATTTTACCCCTAGTAAGTATCAAAGTCTATTTTTCGGAATTTAAGCACTTAATATGGTTGGATAATCGGCTTAAAATTGTGAAACATCTGCGGCCCACGTTCGGGGATAATCGAACTATCATACGCTTACCAATTTCAGCAATCATCGGCTTTCCTCAGGCATGGAAAGCATTATCGGTGGATTTTTCTTCAAGTATAGAAAACCATCAAGTCGGCTTTCCTCAAGCATGGAAAGCATTATCGGTGGATTTTTCTTCAAGTATAGAAAACCGCCAAGTCGGATTTCCTCAGGCATGGAAAGCGTTATCGGTGGATTTTCTTCAAGTATAGAAAACCAAAAAATTTCTTTGTCGGCTTTCCTCAGGCATGGAAGGCATTATCGGTGGATTTCTTCAAGCATAGAAAAACACAAAATTCATTTGTCGACTTTCCTCAGGTATGGAAAGTATTGCCCGGTAGCTTTCTTCAGGCTTAGAAAACTACCAAACTCTTCAGTCGGCTTTCCTCAAGCATGGAAAGCGTTTCAACAAATTTCACTCGGTGGATTCCTTCAAGCTTAGGAAGCTGCCAAATTCGTTTGTCACCGATACACTGGTGCCAAATATATATTCTATCCCTTTACTCTTTTATCTGTGGAATTAACATTTTTCTGCAGGTATCGGCGTATACAGAATGATTTAGGATCGCAGAACGTCTCAAATCATTCTCCGTCCCTATCAGCTACTTTGACTATCGTTTTCGAAACTGACGTTTCTACAAACTCAGTCAAAGTGGGGGCTTCTGTAGACACCTAAAAATGTCTCCCCAAAACCAAACCCGATGATAAATAACCTTTCACTGCCACTATTGGTCGGGTTTAGTATTTAATCCCGAGAGTGCTTAAAAAATCATATTTTATTAAATTCATATTTTTGAATGGTCCATGGATTAGTCTTGATGTTTGGTAAAAGCATAGTTTGAGCCCAAACTTATTAATTAATTTTAAGCCCAAACCTTTTTATTTTATTTTATTTTATTGTTTTATTTTATTTTTTGGCCCAAACCTTTTATTTTTATTTAATTATTTTCTTATTTTAGCCCGAATAATAAAAGTCAGAAAAAACCCCGAAATTATCAATCGACACTTTAAAAGCCGAAAGAAATTAGGGTTAAAAATGAATTTAGACGGAAAATGGACTGAAAAATTCCCGCGCCACGGCAGACTGCCACCGTGTCATGGGAATGCTTCCTGTCTGACGGTGGGACTTCCCGTGACACGGGAGGTCTGCCGTGACACGGGACGTTCCGTGTCCTTTCCACGTAAACCCTTAACGCGTTTTTCATCCCGTTTTCTGAAAATTTCCCGCGTCACTCCAAAACTGTACCGTGTCACGGGAAAGTGCACCGTCTGACGGTACAGTCTGACCGTGTCACGGGATACTTTTTTAGGGTTTTTATCATTTTAGGGTTCCGTGTGCTCCCTCAGCACATTTTCCCTATAAATACCCCCCTCATTTCTGATGAACGGGGCACCGAGTAATTCTCTAATTTTATTTTCTCTCTTCTATGCTTTAGCCTAAACACTAGCCTACCCTTTTCACTTCAAAATTCCTTCTTCAAGTACTCAAAGGAGTCCATATTTTACTCGAGGTTCTGTCCTTAAACCAAGTCGTGAAAGGTAGAACTGTTTGAGGGTTTGGCCCCAAAGTCAACTTTATTTTATTTATTTTAATTTAGTTATCGTTTTATTATTTCCTTGAAGTTACTAACTCGTTTATTATTTTGTAGTTGCAAACAAACAGAATCGAAGTAAGGATCATGCTCCTTTTATTATTATTATTTTTCTAACGATTTTATGTTGTTGGAATTGTGATTAAATTGGTTTTAATATTAATGTTTGTTCTATTATATTTATTTTGATCACCATATTGCATGTTAAAGGGAATATGTAATTGAAAGTCACGACTAATAAGATAATTTGGACAACCGGTTTAGGATCCTTTTAATCTTATTATTAATTGAAGTGATCACCAAATTTTTAGAACTATGTGTGCATTAATATTAAACCAATTTAGTTAAATAATAGTTTGGAGCGAATTGAATCTTTGTTTGTATGCCTTTGAGATCACAGGAATGCTTTTCAATATAAGAATCGAGTATAGGCCAATACGGGCGAATGTGACTCCATGACTCACTTCGTACCATCATCCCCGATCCTCCTTTCGTGGTTCCGAACCATATGGAGTTAGTAATCTCATGGATTATGAATGGGGTGTAACCTTCACGGGTCAATCGTTGTTGCCTATCGTTGTCCCTTTATCGTGGTTGCCTTTTATGATCCGTGAACGGTTTACAAGTTCCTTAAAAACTTGTTGGAGGCTCCCTACTTTATTTGTCCCTAATCGTAATGTCAATTCTCACTTCCTATGAGTGCCAAGCATATTCACACATGCTTTTAACTTAGGCGCACTTCAAGCGACGCCTACAGTAACAGACATTTCAAATGTCCGTTACGAATAACCCCTTATTCGTAACTAAAATTTCAAATGTCTGTTAGGAATAATGGGTTATTCGTAACGGACATTTGAAATTTCCGTTACAAATAACTCATTATTCGTAATGGAAAGTGCCCGTTACGAATAACAATGGCCATCCATAACGGCCGCATACCTAACGGACGCTGCCCCCCGTTACGGATGGCGTTTTTTCCACTAGTGCGTTCTTCTTGTTTTTCCAAGTGCTGTTGTTATTATTGTTGCTACCAGCAGTCTTCATCAGTTCATCTTCGATATTGATTCCAATATCGTACATAGCTTCGAAGGTGCTCAAAGGCAGAAACTTCAAGTGTTGTTTGTACTTATGAGTCAAATTGGCAATAAATAGGCAAACCATCTCTTTCTCCTTGGGAGGATCCACTAAGAGAGCAGCTGTTTCTCTCCACCTGCTTAGGTAAGTAGTGAAGCCTTCATTCTGCTTCTGTTTGAGAATGGAGAGTTCACGTTCAGAAGTCTTGGCTTGGATGTTACACTTGTAACAATTCATGAAGCTTTCAGTAACGTCCTCCCAGGTCGCAACATGTTTGGATTCTAGAGAGTAGAACCATTGTTGACAGGCATGCTCCAAGGAAAGAGGGAACACAGTAGGAAAGAGTGTCACATCTACTCCCTTAAGAGCCATGGTCGAAGAAAAGGCCTTTAAGTGGAAAAGCTAATTATCAGTAGGCTTGAACTGGGGAATGTCAGCAGTGGAAAAATTCTCAGCAAGTTTGTCCCTTATGGACGAAGAGGTGACAGGTTGCTCCACATAAGTGAACTCTTTAGAGATCTTACTCATCAGTTCCTTGATCTTGTCCATTGCAGCGGCAGTGACATTGTTTTGATTTTCTTGCTCTACCGTGTTGACTCTATTACTGAGTGTTTGCATCATGTTAGCAACATCTCAATTGTCTTGTTGATGTTCTCGATATCTTCCTTAGTAGCCATTGGTTGAAAGTAGACTGGAGATGGATCTTGTGGAGATAATTGTGGTGGTTTCCTTGTACGCCTCTTTGATATAAGAGGTTGTTGAGGTATTGACTCGAACAGTAACAATGTACCCCTTCTTCTTGACCAAGTGCTGTGACACCGAAACAAACACACCTTTAATGACCAAACTTAACCTTAACCCATCCGGAAATAAAAAAATAAATAATTATTTTGAAATTTGAAATTTTCTTTATTTATTTATTTAAAAAAAAATATATGGGAGGATACCATCCGACTTACTCCGAAAAAAAATGACAAAAAAAAAAAAAAGACACAAGACTACCCTAAAATACGGTCATGAAATGGTGCACGACTAACGGAAAAAGTGTGTGAACACGACACGTGAGTAATTAAGTGAAGGTTATGGATACGTGTTATGACCGTATAGCTAGACAAGACACCAAACCAGACATACGAACCACATAAGCATGCACGAATACCAAAAAAAAAGCTGATTGGACAAACCTCCTGGGCACCGTGTGACGGTGTTGACTGTCGTGACACGGTACAGAGCACCGTCGGACGGGGCAATGCACCGTGCCACGGCATTGCACACCGTGGCGCGGCAGACCTCCCGTGATGCGATGCGCAATTCCAGGCCTAAATTTGTGTATTTTCCAGATTTTAATCAGTTTTAGTCCGTACTAATTACTATGTGGAAATAAAAACCCTCGGTCATGGGTTAAACAAAAAGAGCAAACATATGAGGGTTAGCACCAAACAAACCATGTAGCATTTAGTCACGATGATGTAAAAAAAGAGTTCGCAACCTAAGTTCAAGATCTATGTTCAACTATTGGTCAAGCTTTGGGTGTCAAAAGGGTACCATGGTTAAGAGTTTGGACGCGTTAGCAAGGCAGCCTCCCTTGAGGGTGTATGCCAACGGGCGGCTCCGCGAGTTCGTGATGAAATCAAACTCGACTCCATGGTTTGGGTGGATTTAATAACTCGGATGAACCCTTATTGCCATGAGCGTTTTTGGGTTGATAGAGCTTAAATCCCCCGGGCCTAAGACGCATGTAGAACACATACGTTTTTTCATAAAAATCGAAGGAAGTTGACTGTGAGAAGAGAAAACAAGCCACCAGACTGATATTAGGACTGTCGTGACACGACAGAGATTCCCGTGCCACGGTGCTGCACACCGTCAGACGGTGTAATGCACCGTGACACGACAGATTCTGTCGTGGCACGTCAAGTAGAAAATCTAACTGGTTCCCTGTTTTCCTTTGTACGCAATCAATTTATTCAATTTATCCTACGGGACAGACCTAAATGCGATGTAAAATAATGTCTATGCTTATGCAAAAAATGCCAAATTAATCACAGGAATATTTTTCAAAAATCTTTCAAGTCTTATCCACTCATCTTAATTAAATACCGATCACTCAAATCGATAAATAACCAAGAATCCTTCCCAGTGGAGTCGCCAAATAGTAGGCGCCGCTTGAAGTGCGCCTACGTTAAAGAATGTGTGAATATGCTTGGCACTCTTAGGAAGTGGGAATTGACGTATACGATTAGGGACAAAGCAAAGTAGGGAGCCGCCAACAAGTTTTTAAGGAACTTGTAAACCGTTCACGGGTCATAAAAGGCAACCACGAATGAAGGGACAATGAAGGCAACAACAATTGACTTGTGAAGGTTACACCTAATTCATAATCCATGAGATTACTAACTCCATATGGTTCGGAACGACGAAAGGAGGATCGGGGATGATGGTACGAAGTGAGTCATGGAGTCACATTCGCCCGTATTGGCCTCTACTCAATTCTTATTGCGAAAAGCATTCCTGCGATCTCAAAGGCATACAAACAAAGATTCAATTTGCTCCAAATTATTATTAAGCTAAATTGGTTTAATATTAATGCAACACATAATTATAAAATATTAGTTATCACTTAAATTAATAACAAGATTAAAAAGGAACCTAAATCGGTTGTCCAAATTATCTTATTAGGCGTGATTTTCAATTACATATTCCCTTTAACATGCAATATGGTGATCATAATAACAATAATAGAATTAACATTAATATTGGAAGCAATTCAACAATATATCCAACAATATAAAATCGTTAGAAAAATAATAGAAATAAAAAGTGCATAATTCTTACTTTGATTCTGTTTGCTTGCAACTATAAAATTATAAACGAGTTAGTAACTTCAAGGAAATAATAATAAAACGATAATTAAATTTAATTAAATTAAATAGAGTTGATTTGGGGCCAAACCCTCAAACAGTTCTACCTTTCACGCCTTGGCTTAAGGACAGAACTACGAGTAAAGTATGGACTCCTTGGAGTGCTTGAAGAAGAACTTTTGAAAGAAGAAGGGTAGGCTAGTGTTTAGGCTAGAGCATAGAGGAGAGAAAAATAGAGAACTAATTGATGCCTCGTACATCAGAAATGAGGGGGTATTTACAGAAAAAATGTGCTGAGGAAACACACGGAACCCTAAAAAGACGCGCCACGACACGGCAAAGGGGACCGTGGAACGGGAAATCCCACCGTCAGACGGGGAACATTCCTGTGACGCGGTGAACAGTTGCGTGACGTGGGAAATATTTTAGGGTACGGGGAATAAAATGCGTGAAGGGTTTACGCGGAACGGACAAGGAATTCCCTGTGTCACAGCAGGTGCACCGTGTCTCGGGGAACATTCCTGTGACACGGTGGACAAATGTCGTGACACGGGAGTCTGTAGTCCGTTTTTCCGTCTAAATTCATTTTTAACCCTAATTTCGTTCAACATTTTAAGTGCCGATTGATAATTTCGGGCCATTTCTGATTTATTATTATTATTTGGGATAAAAATAATAAATAAAATAAATAAAAGGTTTGGGCCAAAATAAATAATAAAACAATAAAATAAAATAAAAAAGGTTTGGGCTGAAATTAAAAAAAAAATATGCTTTGACTAAACATCAAGACTGATCCATGGACTTTTCAAAAAAATGAATTTAATTAAATACAATTTTTTAAGCACTCTCGGGATTAAATACAGAACCCGACCAATAGTGGAGGTGAAAGGTTGTTCATCATCGGGTTTGGTTTTGGGGAGACATTTGTAGGTGTCTACACCAAGGAATGAGAAGAAGTTTGTTTCCTCTACCACTTTGGAAAAGGTGGTGTACTGCTCTTTGATCTTCATGATTTGGAGGAAAGGTCGAGCTTAGGGCCATAAGAAAGCGCTTCTCGGGAGGCAACCCAGTTTCTTTTTCTTTCTTTTTGTTTTGTGTTTAGATTAATAGATTGAATTCATGGAAACTAGACCCCTCAAAGGAGCATGAGCACAATGGGAAGGTGTTTCGTAGTAATTGGTGAGAGTATACTCGATATTAATGCATTTCGATTTAAAAGGGTAAGGTAATCAAGGAGGTATGATTGGAAAAGTTGTGTTTAATTGAGAAGCAAATTTGTACTTGGTGGGTTCATTACAGTGCTATCATTAATTAGGGATGTTGAACCAACTGTCTAAGGATTTAGAAACTGATCTGATGTGTTTAGGGGGTTCAATAATCCCAAGATGATAATGATCATTAATCCAATAGATGAATGCACCAAGAAGAAGAAGCAAGCAAGGAAGAGGAGCAGTAGAGGCACGGGCGCGCGGGCGCACAGGCCGCGTGCACGGGCGCGCACCCCTTCTTTGCGGCCGCGCAGGTACCAAGCCGCACCTACTTCTTCTTCTTTTTCCTTTCTTTTCCTCATTTCACTCTTAACGTCACCCTTGTCCGCACTCTCCTCTCTCCCAAACAAAAACTCTAACCCTCAAACAACAAAAATCATCCCTCAAATCCTTCCAAAAACTCACAAAATTAACCAATTCCTACTCAAATATCATGATTTTCATCAAAAATCATACTACCTTCTTCCATTTCTTCTTCTCCAATCTCTTTCCTCCATTGAAAAGCAATTTGGGGATTTTTCGTGTGGTGGTTTTTGGTGCTTAAACTTTATCAAACTTGCTTCTTGTATGGTATAATCATCTCTTGTACCTTTATTTTACATTATTACATCAATTTAAAGCAAGAATTTGATTTTGCATAGTTGTGAATAGTAGTAGTATTATTTTGGTTGAATTTGATGATTGATTGAGTTATTTGGTTGATTATATGAGTTGTTGTTGATTAATATTGCCTTACATTGTATTGTTGTTGAGTGTGTAGCTTAATTGTGAAATTTGGGGATATTTGTAGAAGGTTGAAATTTGGCATTGTTGGTAGTAAGCGGTGATTGGAGTTTTGGTTGGTTGAACCAAGGATATTGTGGTAGTGTTGCGCTTGTATTGTGATTGTGGTGGATTGTGGAGTTGTGATTGAATTTTGTTGTGAAATTTGTGAAGCAAAAATGTCTACAATCATGAAAGCCCTCATTTCCAGAAAGAGAAAAACAAAAATAACAATTGAAGAACCTTCACCATCAAACACACCTACTTCCCAAACACAAAATGAATACCCTCTACCACTACCCAAAACACGATTCGCCAACCCAAGCCATAAACCGCATTGGAATAAATTCAAGAAAAGAACCATAAAGCCCTCACGACACTATCATCGATTGAGTATGATTAAAGTGGGAATCGTTGAGGACTTGTGGGTCTTATTTGATAACCTTAGGTTAGGTAGATTCGTCAACAAACGCTACCAAACCTACCTTGAGCCGACTAGGGAGTTCTTGGCTTCTTTTACTACTACTCTGGTTGGTGACAAGGACTACCAAATTTCCTTCCAACTATTCAATGTGGAGCATCAAATGTCTTTTGCCGAATTCAATGCGGCCCTTGATTTCAATTCGAGGGCGGATATCCTTTTTCTCGAGCATGATTACTTGGATGGGAACGCCCAAAACACATGGTGGAATAATATCTCAGGGTTGGATGAGTTCACCGCCTGCGGTTCTCTTGCTAGAGACATGTTCCAACCGTGCCTTCGAGTGCTTCATTGGTTGTTGGGTTACTCGGTATTCCCAAAGCAAGAATTGGGAAAGATGTCGCAAGCCGAAGTGCGTGTTCTTTGGATGGAAACTAGAGAAGAGATGCGTGGAAGCTTGAACTTTGGGAACATATTTTTTATTAATTGTATGGATATGAGGGGCAAGAAGTCGGGAGACATTCCTTGTGGTAGCATGGTGACTAGATTGGCTACCAACCTTGGTTATGGTAAATATCTCCTTTCTTGTATTCTGGTGGGGAATGCCGACACCCTCTACCTCGACATTGCTCAACTCAAGCAAGTGTAATTCATAGCAAAGAGCAATGATGATGAGGTGTGTGATTGGTTAGTGAGGGATGCTCATCGATGTTATCTTCTGAACTCCTCCTTAACACCGGCATGCCCTGAATGTGTGGTTTCTTCCCATTAGCAATCGCATCCCCGGTGAAGATTAAGACATGCAAGGTGTCCTCAGTGAAGAGTATCTGTAGACATCTACTTTTCGCCTCCTTTCTCGATAGGAAGTGCTATGACGATAAATAAAACCATCTTCGTGTTGGATCGACGTTAAGAGTAATTATGGGTAACCGATTGAATAACAAAAACACAAAAATGACTAGCCTAACCCAAAAACAATTGCATTAAGTTCAACAAAGCCCGATCATAATTAGGCTTAAGCCCAAGCTTAAAACCTAAAAATGATGGATTTAGAGACGCCTTGGTTAAAAATCAATGCTGCCACAGAGAAATCCGCGCGCATCTCATTGAGTCGCGCTGGTCAGGCGCGTGCATCTCACAAGGTTGCACGCATCACCCAACGCAACTGCTACTGATGCGCTTGCAAAAATTTCAGAATTTCATAAAAATATGAAATCGAATCTTACCATAATACTACGCGCAAGACTTTCAATTGCGCTGCCCATAGCAGTGCAACCTATTTACTTGCGCTGGGATGTCACGCGCAACCTATCTAGATGCGCGCGACACCTGCTGCGGTAGAATGTTCAAAACCCTAAACGTACCAATTCCTTATAAATAGTTGCTTAATACAAGGCTCAAACAGACAGAAATTAACCTAATACTCTAGCAGAAACTTTGTGAACTACCAAACCTTCTTGTCCTAAACACTCACCTCGTTTAATACTTGTTACTACAGTGGAGGTTCCCGAACAAGAATGAGTCCATAAGTGTTCTAAACGAAGATCTAGTGAAGAGAAGTGGTAAATTCTCGAGGACTTAGATCAATCACCTTATTTGTCTTGCTTAAAATAACTTTAATTAGTTAAATAGTGTTGTTTGATCACTATAAACAAACTTTTAATTAATTTAATTTCATATAGTATCTTGTGTTAAATAAAGAATAGAATTGAATAATTAATTGTTGATTGATCACATAAGCCGAGGCGAATTTTGTTTATTTTTGTTCTTTTCACGACTATTGATTAAACAAGAATAACGACTTTTGCAATGTAATTCCTACGTGATTGACACGTGTAAATAAAATTAACTAACTTAGTTTTAGGTATCACGTTGCATATATTGTTTGGTGATGATGTTGTGAAAAAACAAGAGATAGTAGAGATCATACTAGGGCTAAGATAGCGATTCCCCCCTAAAAAGGAACGTTATTTTAGTACCCTCTCTCCCCGAACTCATTTCTGGTTTATGTAGACCAATTTTCTGGTTTATGTAGACCAATTTGGGCATTGGTAAACTTACGATTCGTGCTAAATATCCCTTGAACTCTACTTGGGAGAAAGGCATGAACGAGGTTTATGAGTTTTCCTTAAACTCATTGGCGACTCCAACTTCTTTCTTACAAAAAAGCGTGATGATAGGATCCATTCTAATTCAAGGTCTCCAAAACAGTCAGGAATTCAAATCCTAATACACCCTAACAAGTGTAAAGTTCTAGGCCTTTAAAGGGCCATGGGCATTTTAGGAGAAAGATCCCCTATGATGGGATCTTATAGTGGCGACTCCACTGGGGACTTAGAGGTTACAAGATTAATTTTTAGTTATGATCCAAGATTTCCAACACTAGGTTGCCTATGGGTTGTAACGAGAGTTAACTTGGATAATCTCTACTTAGAAAGCGAGACTTGAACGAATAATATCTTCCTTTTTCACAAAAGTAAAAACCAAACAAGCAACATTGCATCATGCATAATCATAGTACACTATAACCTTTGGGGATTGGCTTATTGACTAGGGGTTGCCAACACTAGGCTTCTATCTTGAAATCAATAACAATCATCCCATCCATATTGCCAACAAAATGTTGGGAGGGCTATGTTATGAGTCAACACGTTGAGTGATTGATTTGTGCATCATTCCATAAAATATGGTACCTTTGGACACCCAAGCTTACGACCTTAGAAATGCATTATGTGAACCTTGGCTTATTGTATGCTTATGTGATTACATGACTATGTGTGACGTGTTTAGGTTAACTTTTTCTTTCTTTTAATTTGGTTTAGGTTCCCAATTACGAAGTTGTCCCTTCGTAATTTTGAGTCGTATTCGAGGGGTAACATAAAAAAATAAAAAAAAACTGCTCGAACAAAAAAAAATCCCATGAGCAGGTGGCGCGCATAAATCATTGAGTTGCGCTAACACTACCAGCGCAAGAGCTAGGGATGCACACGCCACCTGTGCGCAATCTAGTTACTTGCACGCACCTACTGTTACGAGTCCTTTTCATTCTTTCAAGAACAATTTTCTCATTCAAACGATATCTTTATTAAAGAATCGTTTAAAGGTGATGTTACCCATTCGAATGCATCTTGCGTCTTTTCTTTCTTCTTCCTTTGTCTTCAAAACATGCATATCGATTTACTTATCCTTTCGTACTTCTTTTAGGGCCGGTTTCCAAGCTTGGGAACGAAGAATCCCGGGTGCTCGCATTTTACGTTTACGTACCATCAAACAATTCACCCCTTTCAAACCACCTTCCCTCAACAACCATAGAGCAACTCCAAGAAGAGATTGCTCATTTGAGAGAAGAAAAGGCTCAAGAGGCCGAGGAGAGAAGGATTTAATAAACTTGAAAAAGCTGAAAAGAAATATGCCATAACTTTGGCCTTGCAACAAAAGATGGAGGAACTATCCAACAAAGAAAATTCGTTGGAGAAGCTTGTTCTTCATTCCACAATGGAGAACAAGTTCATTGACGCAGAAAAGTTCACTCTTCCTATATGACTTTCTTTGCCAGAAAAGTTCGTAGCTACGGACTTGCCAATATTTAAGGTGACCAATAATCAGGAAAATCATTTAATGTGTTTTACTGGCATCATGGCATCAAAGGGAGTTGACCCTAAGCTTTATGCTTTGACTTTCCCTTTAGCTCTAGGTCCAGCCGCGAGAGAGTGGTACTATGGGATGGATGCAAAATTCAAAACAACACGGGAAGATGTAGTTTCGGCTTTCATCACCCAATATGAGAGTAACGTGGGGTTCAAATCAACTTTACGTAAACTCGAGATTTTTAAGTAATGCGACGATGAAGGTTTCCTTGCTTTCTATGGTGAATGGTGAGAAAAGAAGGCCCACCTTGCCCAAAGGCCACCTGAAATCGAGTCAGTACAAAAATTCATTGACAATTATCATGAAAATTACAACAAACGTCTACGCTACCTTGGTTTAGACACTTTTCGAAAGGTCTATTATGTGGCTACTAGGATTAAAGATGATCTTGCTAAATAAAAAGCAAATAAACCTCATCATCATTAACCTAAAAACAACTACAAAAGGGGGAATGATAACACTTCATCCTCTATTGATGTATTTGTGACTTCCATGCAATATAATAGTACAATGCGATATAATGACCCTCGGAAAATATGGACAAAAGAAAGAAGGTTTACACAATCTGTCGTGAGCTATAAAGAGTTACTAGAAAAACTAAATAAAAAAGGTTTGCTCGCACCAACAGGGCCAACACCACCCACTCCTCCAAAAAAAAGAAGCTCCCAATGGGATGGCAATGCCTATTGTGCTTACCATAGAGGTTTTGGGCATGATACTGAACGTTGCTTTTCCCTAAAGCACAACATTCAAGATCTAGTAGACAATTTGAGAATTCCCACGCCTAAACTCAACAACAAAGTATCCCCATTAGGGACATTTCACATTGATGAGGATCATATGGGAAGTGATACGTTCAATCATTTGGACTATATCACACCCATAGAGAAACCTCTAACCCTAAAACTCGTAGGGGCAACTAATGAAGTGTGTGGGTTATCAGATGAAGACTTTTAGGAGTTATATGTCTCTAAGTACGTCGTCGTCCCACCTCTACATTGTCTACAAAATGAGACAAGTGGGGCGCTTGACTGGGATTATTTCTTGGGGAAATCACAAGACTTATCAAGTCTCTCCTTGGTTGAACAATGACATCAAGCACAACTAATGGAGCATCTTGAATTGGAGGCACACTCAAAGCCTCTAAAAGAAAGTTGGTTCATGATTCCTACAGCTAACCTAGACAAGATAGATCATCTAACTCGTTCTAGGAGAGTTTATTAAGCACCACCAAATGGATCTTCAACCACTCACAATCAAGTTCAAAATACAATACCACCTCCACTCGAGGTGGAAGATCCATTGGTAAAAAAACATCGCCAATCCAAGGAGAATGTTAGCATTTGGGAACTCCTAAGTACTTCTATAGAACATAGGAATTCTCTTTTAAATGGTCTAATGGCTTTGTCTGTAAGTACGGACACAACCCCCAGGATCTCATTAGCTTGCTTACTAGCGAGAAATCTGACAAATCAATCATTTTTACTAATGATGATTTGCCTTCAAAAGACACTACCCACAACAACGCACTATACTTAACTGTGAGGTGCAAGGGATACAACATCCCTCTTACTTTAGTGGAAAATGGGTCAGCTGCAAATGTGTGCCCATTACGAACTGCGAAATACTAATGCCTCAGTCCAGAAAAAGATTTCCAATCAACAATGCAAAGCATTAGGGCCGCCTATGTCAACTCGAGGAGATCGGTGGGTGGAAATGTTGTTGGGGTTTGGTGAGTCCGACTCACCGCGAAAAGAAACCCAAAAACAAGACCGCACTCGCAATAAATAAAACCATAAACATAATTAACATAACGACAAGATTAAGATAATAAATATACCTTTGACTCGTGCTTCGCCCGACCACTTGGGCTCTTACTTGAAAGCAAGCCTCGATAATACGACGGCCTCCAATGATGATCCACCCATAACTCGAACACCGACTAGGTCCAATGCCTTGAAGTTAGCAAGGCCCGAATGAAATCCGAGTAATTGAGTTCAAAGTTTTTCACTACTAGTGATGCCTTTTCCAACTCTTACTCAAGTGAACAATCCCAAGCCATGTTTTAGCTATTTATAAGGAAAGCTTCCTTGTGAATTCCACTCATCTTTCAATGTGGGAATTTTCAAAAAAATATCCCAAATGGAAAGGTTGATGAATTCAACCCTTAGTTAAATAAACCAAGGAACAAGTAACAAGTGTCACATGGTTAGGTGAGGACCACTTTCTCACTTGGTCCCCAAGGAAACTCACATGCATTGTGAACTAACTGTTTCGGGGGTTTTTGTCCCTTGGGAGAGTTACAACACTAAGACTGGATCCAGCAAAGGGCGCCTGTACCTGCAAAGCAAACGGACCGCCGGATGGTCGGTGGTCCGCCTCAAAAGATTAAGTTAGTAATGTACTTGGAGTAAAACGTGCGGAAATAAAGTTATCTGCTTGGATTCCAAGATCAGGTATACTGTATCTTAAGAGTGACAGTTCAGACAATGATTGGTATTCAATCAAGGTTAAGTCATAAAAGTTGTCTAAAATTCTGATCCCCATAAATGAGGGGAATGTTCCCTATTTATAGGGCTCTAGGAATGTGTGCCCTTTCTAGAGTTTCGTGCCCTAAGAAAGGGCATGCCGCTTTTGCAGGGGTCCTTGGGATTTGGGCCTTAAAAGCCGCCATTCCCAGGGGGCCTGATCTTGCCTACCACGTGTCACCATCTGGAAGGGCCAGCTTGGCGCCCCTCTTAGTGACACTTGGTTGGCTCGGATTGGGCCAGCTGGTTGGGTAAAAATACCCAAATCATTTTCCCCTCACAGGGGACACGCGCTTGCAACGTGTCGCCTGTGACAGGTGTCAGAATCTAGCTGGCCGGATTTCAAATTTACTGTTGGAGGGAAAAATTAGGGTTTTACCCCTTCTATAAATAAAAAGGTTTGACCCCCCCTTTGGATTCACACCTTTGCGAATCTTGGAGAATCTCTGGACTTCTGACTCTCAAAGACTTAAACTTATCAAGCATCCGACGCTCGGCTTTCTTTCCGTCAGTTTCAGCAAACCAGACGTCTCCTAGTACCTTCTTCTAAGGTAACTGCCTGCTCTCTTCTTTTACTTATTATTTTTTTTGCATTTTTTCTTTATCAAATGGTTTCCCAAACGCACCCGGCACGACCTCGGTTAGCGATCAGCCGGTCACCGAGGACGGCTGAATCTAGAACTGGGAGTGTCGAATGCTCGTTCGAGAACTTTGCTTTAAGTACATCTCCAAATCCGACAGTGTCTGTGCATCTGCAGGACACGATGGCCAGAACAAAGCAGACAACAAGGAGATATAGGGCGGATGGTTCCTTTTACCATTTGGACAGTGAGACTGTCAACTCTGATGGCTCCATTAGGGTGCCTGCTAGTGAAATCTCTGAGAACCCCCCAAACCCTTCATCTGACCTTCCCTAAACTCCAACTTATTATTCTTTCCCTTCTTCGAGCAGCACCCCCAGCGATACCATACTGCGGGAAGCCGACAATCAATACAAGCCCGAGCCTTCAGAACAGAAGTCGGAGGAGAGTCTAGGGGAGGGGACCCTGCGCCCCTGCCGGAAGTCCCCTAGCTCTGGGGAGATCTCTGATGCCGATTCGGCCCCGTCATCCTCTGAAAATGCCTCCGTTACTTCAAAGGAGGCCAGAGCAAAGATAAGCACTGCAAGGGAATCCTTATCAGTGGAGAGGGGAGAAGGCTGGGTCGAGCCGAGTGCTTCTAGGCGCCTGGAACGCGCTCCCTACTATCACCATGTTCCGCAAAGTAAGCAAAGTTTTATGACATCCAGCCTTGCCAACTTCAAGCGCAAGACCGTAATGGGTCATGGCTTTTCCTTGTATGTGCCTAACAAGGGTGATAAAATAACCTGGCCGATCTTGGCCAGCTATAAGGACCAAGCATTCGGCTGCTACGAGGCGGTCCTCCAGGCTGGTCTGCGCTTCCCTCTCCATCCGGCCGTGGACATAATATTGGACGGATACCAACTGGGTATCTGGAAACTTGTCCCAAATTCCTGGATTAATATTATCGGGTATGTTGCCGCATGTGAAATGCTGGAGGTGGAACCCATCTTTGAGGCATTCGCCCACAAACACTATCTCAGTCGAGCGCCTGCCAAGGGCGGCGAAGGCTGGTACACCTTGTCCACCTGCAAGGGGTACATGATGGCAGTTGGCAAGGAAAACAAGTGGAAGGACTGGAGAACAAAGTTCTACATAGTCCACTCCTCTGATAGGCGACTAAACCGGAAATACAATAGGTGGAACAAGGATCCGCCCCTCCTGGGTGGCAAGAGTGCCTTGCCCCCTCTCCCTAGGCGGGCCTAGGAGGAAATTTTTGACAGGGGTTTGTTCAAAGTGTCCGTTCGGACAAATGAGCAGGGGGAGAAAATAGTCGTCCCTCAGAGCTACATTCCCCTTTACAAGTGGTTAGAGGATGGGGTGTTCTTGGCCGCTTGTGGGCTAAGTTATGAGATGCCGAGAGGTAGTCGGCCGTCTGATAAGTGACATTTATGTCACTCCTAGGGGTAGTGTTTAGGTTATTTTCGTGTTTGTTTTCCCTTATTTTTCCTTTTATTCTCTTGTTTTCTCTTTAATAAAGTTTCCAGTTTATTTTGGTAATTTTGTCGTGTTTTAGTTCTTTTCGTAGTTTTTAGTTTATTTTCGTATTTTATTTGCTTTTGATTTGTTATATTTCGTTCTTTATTTTTCCTTGATAGTTTTCCAATTTACTTTTATTTATTTTAATTGGTTTTGAGTCTATTTTATTTCACTTTCTGTACTTGTATAGTTTTTGTTTAGTTTTTATTAGTTTTAAGTTTATTTTGTTATTTATTTGATTTTATTTACTTGTATAGTTTTATTTAATTTTTATTAGTTTAGTGTTATTTCTCTTTTTCTATTTTACTTTATTTTATTCCTAATTTATTTATTTCATTCCTTTTTGTCTTGATTTCTCCTCGGTTTTGTGTGTAGGGGTTCGGGTTTTATGTCAAGTGGGTTCGGGTTCCAAGTTGAGTCAAACGCCAAACAAACCTGCTGCCCCTTATCCATCACCGCACCCTCCATTATCCTACACCACCCCAAGCAACAGCACTCTTCCCCTGCTGCCACCAATCAACCACCACCAACCCGTAATTGCCCAAAACAGCCACACAACACCACTCACCACCAGTTAACCCCTTATTCTCACACCAGCAGCAACAACAACCGTACTCACCTGCTGCCACCAACAAACACCACCAATCACCCCCGTACCAATCCGTGCAGCCACATCAACCAACCCATTAGCCCCGAATTCACCAGCACCAGCCACCACCTTCACGCACAGCAGCCGCACCACCACAACCCAAACCAAACCAAAACCACCGCGCAACACAGCAGCCGCACCACCACAACCCAAACCAAACCAAAACCACCGCGCAACAGAGCAGCCACCACCAGCATCAATTACAACAACAATTGCACCTTACCGTCACCAATTCGCACAGCAACATCCCTAATTTACAGTAAATCATAAATTCTCAAGTTCGAGCAAACCGTTGGTGGTTCGGTCGAAGTTCGAGACAGAGACTTTGTGGGTTTCGTTAATCGAAGAGGAGTGGTCGAACATACCCATGGTTCGACCGAACCAACCCCGTAGTTCGGTCGAACCCACCACCAGTTCGATCGAACCATTCCACGAGCTTCGCACGCGATTGTTAATGAAGACCAACGGCCTTGATTTGATGATCGATTATAGCTGTTGAGAATGAACGGTGATGATTCTTTGATGAAGCTTGATGATGGATTTTGATGGGTGTGAAGTAGGGGATTGAACCCCATTTTTAGAACTTCAAAATTTCGAAGACAATTCAGTGGGAGTCGGTGGGTTTTGTGAAAATTGGTTTTTGGTTTTATTTTCTTTTTCTTTTATTTTTATTTTTCTTTCTTTTCTTTTCCCATTTCTTATTTCTTTCTTTTATTTTTATAATTAGATTTTTATTTTACTTTTCCTTTTTAATTTATTTTCTTTTGTATTATTTACTTAGTATTTTATTAGCTTAGTATAAATACCCAATTTTGGGGTAATTAAAAAGGGGGGAGAAGAACTATCTATTGAACTCTCTAGTTAGTTTTAGGTTAGGTTAGGATTAGTCTTCTTTGGTAGAGAGAGAAAGTGAGGTTTTCTTCATTAATGAACTTGGATTTTGAAGAAGGAGCTTGTTCAATCCTTTGTAGACCTTCATCTTCAATTAATGAGAAATTTCTTACTCTCTCTCCTCTATTTTTATTTGTTTATTTTGATTATTATTTTAGTTGTTGGTATTGCTTGTTGATCATGTTGATTCTTGATTATTTGTTGATTAATCTTGTTATTATCATGATTAGTGAGTAATTTCCCCATTAAGGGGATGGTTGTGGTGTAGTTGGACCTTGAGCATGTTCTAGGGTTTAGAATTGATTTATTTGTGATTAAAGTCTTTATATGCTTGATATTCTTTAATCTTCTTGCAAGTGCACATTGTTGGTTGATTAAAGGTGAATCTTTGCTAACAAGAAACGGAAGTTGACTTAGTTAAGGTTCATTACTATCGATTGTTATTTAATAGTACCTCCTAGTATATGGTTCTAATGTGGAAACATAGAGGCTATGTTAGGAGAAGCCAATTGACCCCGGAAGGCGGCTAGATTGGATTCTTAATTTCGATATTCGAGCATGTTTAGTTCATAATTAATTCAATTTCTATGCCTTTGTTTATGTTCAAGTGAATGCTATACCTAAACCATTTCCCTTAATGTTTTATTTCTTGTTTTAGCATTTTTAGACTTTAGTTTATTTATCCCCTATTCCGGACTAGCTTAATTGTCGATAACATTTGGTGGTGTTTACCGTTCTCTGTGGTTCGACCCCTATGCTTGCCTTATACTCGTATTAGGTTTGTTTAGGTTGTATAAATTGTATTTGATCTAGGGATAGACAATTGACGACGCGTTTATTTCCCTTGTCAAATTGGCGCCGTTGCCGGGGAACGGCTTCCATTACCATTGTGTTGTCTTATTGAGACTAGTCCATTGTTTATAATTTTCTTTTGATTTGTTGGTTTTTATTTGTGTTGCTTTATTTGAGAAAAAATGGCTTATATTTCTATTCCTCAATTTGATAATGAACCGTTTTGGGTGTATTTCAATAGACTTGAGGATTTCCTAGATGGTGTTAAAGGTTTAACCAAGGGTGATTATTGTGAAATCATCAATTTGGGATTAAATGAGAATTTTAGAGGAGTAGTTGATAATATGTTAAATGGTAAATTTCAAGACATGTCTTCGGATGAAGCTTGGGATTTCTATTCATGGTTAGCTAGGGATAATTATGATTGGGAGAGGGCCAATCATGAGACTTATGTTCGGGATTCTCATGCTTTTAATGTTGATGCTAATTGTCATGATTTGTCTAATATGAATTCCCATGATGTGCTTGATGCTCCCCATAGTGACCATGTAATGCATGATTTCAACTCCCCTCCCTCTATAACTCAATGTAATGAGGTACATTCTAATGATGATGAAGTGCATGCTCTTTCTCATTTTGCATCCGATTTTTGCATGAATTCTAAAGGTGTGCCCCATAGTCCCCTAAATGATTCCAATGAGCAAGATTTCGACTCGTCTATCCATGATGATTTGGACTCATTTGAGATTATGGCCCAAATATTTCTTGAGTTTCAAACGGTAGCCCATAACCTTATGAGTGAGTTCATTGATAAGGCTTCATTAGAAAGAGATGAGTTTGAGAGAAATTTGCCCCCATTCACTCTTGATTTTGAGATAGTAGAAGGAAAGGATGTTTATTGTGTTGAAAAGGAGGATAAGGTTGATTACCTTGGAGTTTTTGAGCTTGAGGGAGGTGTAGATCATGAGTGTTCTTCATTTGAGGATTCCATGATTGATTTTCATTCCCTCATTAGTGATGTGAGATCTTGTGATGAGGGATTAGCTACCCCTTTTTGCCTTTCTCATACACCTTTTTCCCAGAGGTTTAACCATATCTCCTACTATCCTTTGTTCCTCCCTTCTTTTCTCAAAGAACCTCTTAGGGATCCTCTTCCTATTCAAGCTTCCAAAGCCCCTAACTCTTTCATTGTTGATGAGGAAAAGAGTTATAATGCCAACCAAAAAGATTATTGTGAGGATTTTTCTTTTTCTTCTTCTACTTTTTCTTCTTATTTTCTTGATTTTTCTTTTGATTCTTTTACTTTTTCTTTTCTCCCTTCTCTCAAGCATAAAGTCTCCTTGTACTTTATGTTTGCTTGTCATTTGAGCATCGCGTATGCTCTATTTCTTGATATGTTTGCCGGTGCATATGACAAGCTATTGCGTTCTTTGTCGGGTTATTTACTAGATTGGTCATGCTTGGACGTTAAGCAAGCCTTTGCGGGAAGTAATCCGTGTTTTATTGCTTTCTTTTTCTTTCTTTTGTGTTTCTCATTTTTGTTTACTCTCTTGTCTATGTGTATAGGTACTTGATGCATATACTCATGTGCAAGGATTTTGGATTGAGCTCCTTGAGAAGAAGCACACCAATGATTGCTTGCATTTGGAAAAGCAACAAAGACGAGGAATTAGATGAAATTGTGGACAATGTGCTCAATTGCGGGTTTCAACACCCACCTCACATTTGGTTTACTCTCTCCTTCTTCCCTCATCTTGGATTTGCTTTCTTAATTGCATTTGGATTGAGGACAATGCTCCATTCTAGCTTGGGGGAGTAGCTATTCGCTAGCTTGGGGGGGGTTATCTATATCTCTTGGTGGTTTCTTAATTCATAGTCTCATGATTGCTTGATTTATGTCTCTCATACTTGCCAAAGTCTATTATTGAGATTGGTTTTCTATGTTTGGATGGCCATGAGCGCCTTATTGAGTTGACTTTTGGTATTTGTAGCTTTGATTGATCATGCTTTCATCTTGCACAATTGTATATGCATTCTTGAGTATTGTTGGTTTTGTGAATATTTGTGTGTATAGTGTCTTTCCATGGCATTCAAGGCAAGTTTCAAAATGTTTTGTTTTAAACTTGGACATAATTGGGCTTTAGCACCTAGAATACCCTCTTTGCTAGTTGTTAGAGGTTTTCGTGCACTTGAATGTCGAGGTTGGTTCACACATATAACATTGCCAAGGTAGTAGAACTTAAGGGTTATGAGACCTTAGCTCACTTGGTTTGTGGTAAGACGGTTGTCACTCTCTAGCTAGTTGAAGCTTTAAAGGTGATTTTTGCTACTCCACTACCGTCATTTTTGTGAGGATGTGTCTATTTTGTTCTAGCCTTCTACATTTCTTGCGTGTGTGGCGTTTGGATCCTTGGCATTGCTAGCTTATATCGAGAATTTGGCTTAATCTACCCAAGATCGAGACCAAACCAACCTAGGGGAAGACAAAGGCAATTAGGATTTTTGTTTTGTTTTATTATTTTCTTTTCTTTTATTTTTCTTTTGCATTTGCTCATTTAGTAACCCAATTTGAGCCATTTTCCCTTCTTTGGCATAACCACATTACAAACCAATGGACCTTTGCTTTATTTTCACCTTTATTAGTTTTGTGAAGCATTCTTGGGACTTGATTTGTATTTTTGGTTAATGAAAGTGAGAAAAAGAATGAAAAAGAAGTGAAAAAAAAAACTCAAATTTTGGTACTTGTGTTTATATTTGTTATGTTGAATGGGTTGAGTAAATGAGAAGAAAATAAAGGAAATGAAAGAAAAAATCCGCTCAAAGTTAAAAGAGGCAAGAGCAAAGAATAAAAAGAAATGAAAAAAAAAAGAAGAAAATATTGAGAAAATACAAAAATATTTGTTGTTTGGTTGAAAAAGATTAAGCTTGGGGGAGGAGTTGCTAGAATTTTTTATTTGAAAGTTGGTAGTTTATTGAGTTTGAATTGAGGAATTATCAACCTTGCTTCACTTCTAAGTTTACCACCAATTTCCAAATTTATTTCCACACCCTTTACCCTAGCCTAAACGTTTCAACCCTTTTAAGACCTTTTGACCTTAGTGAGGTTTAGTTACTACCGATGGAGGGTAATCAAGCCAAGCCTATTGAGCGAGCTATCAATGCCAAGATGTCGGGTAGCCTAAATGTTTTTCATTGATTATTTCTTCCGATTCCTTCGAGGAATCTCGAGATATCACCTTAAAAGTGGATGCAAAACTAGTGAGGATGCGGAAGTTTGGTTGGAGATAAGGAGGAGTGTAAGTCCCTCTAAGTTCTCTACCCTTTGCATGCTTTATGTGTGCATCAACCTTAGCTATTCTTTTGCTTGGCTACCTTTAATGTCTAGAAAGGATTGTATTCTTGTGCATTTAGCCCATTATTTGTGTTTGGTTTGAAATATCAAAACTCGAGTTTTCTTGATTTCACCTTTGCCTTGAATGTTATGTTTTGTCGAGAGTTGTGGGTTAAACCTCTTAGGAAACCCTCACGAGACCTCACTTGTCCTCATAGGCGACTTTGGGGTTTTAAGGGCTTGTTGTAGCTAAAAACAACCGTGATTCCTACGACAGTGAGTTAGTGTACATTCTTTCTCTTTGTTTCCATTTTTGTTTCTTTTGCTTTCAATAATTCCATCTTGTTCTCTTTTGCCTTTGCTTTGCTCGAGGACGAGCAAAGGTTTAGCTTGGGGGAATTTGATAAGTGACATTTATGTCACTCCTAGGGGTAGTGTTTAGGTTATTTTCTTGTTTGTTTTCCCTTATTTTTCCTTTTATTCTCTTGTTTTCTCTTTAATAAAGTTTCCAGTTTATTTTGGTAATTTTGTCGTGTTTTAGTTCTTTTCGTAGTTTTTAGTTTATTTTCGTATTTTATTTGCTTTTGATTTGTTATATTTCATTCTTTATTTTTCCTTGATAGTTTTCCAATTTACTTTTATTTATTTTAATTGGTTTTGAGTCTATTTTATTTCACTTTCTGTGCTTGTATAGTTTTTGTTTAGTTTTTATTAGTTTTAAGTTTATTTTGTTATTTATTTGATTTTATTTACTTGTATAGTTTTATTTAATTTTTATTAGTTTAGTGTTATTTCTCTTTTTCTATTTTACTTTATTTTATTCCTAATTTATTTATTTCATTCCTTTTTGTCTTGATTTCTCCTCGGTTTTGTGTGTAGGGGTTCGGGTTTTATGTCAAGTGGGTTCGGGTTCCAAGTTGAGTAAAACGCCAAACAAACCTGCTGCCCCTTATCCATCACCGCACCCTCCATTATCCTACACCACCCCAAGCAACAGCACTCTTCCCCTGCTGCCACCAATCAACCACCACCAACCCGCAATTGCCCAAAACAGCCACACAACACCACTCACCACCAGTTAACCCCTTATTCTCACACCAGCAGCAACAACAACCGTACTCACCTGCTGCCACCAACAAACACCACCAATCACCCCCGTACCAATCCGTGCAGCCACATCAACCAACCCATTGCCCCGAATTCACCAGCACCAGCCACCACCTTCACGCGCAGCAGCCGCACCACCACAACCCAAACCAAACCAAAACCACCGCGCAACACAGCAGCCGCACCACCACAACCCAAACCAAACCAAAACCACCGCGCAACAGAGCAGCCACCACCAGCATCAATTACAACAACAATTGCACCTTACCGTCACCAATTCGCACAGCTTTACAGTAAATCATAAATTCTCAAGTTCGAGCAAACCGTTGGTGGTTCGGTCGAAGTTCGAGACAGAGACTTTGTGGGTTTTGTTAATCGAAGAGGAGTGGTCGAACATACCCATGGTTCGACTGAACCAACCCCGTAGTTCGGTCGAACCCACCACCGGTTCGATCGAACCATTCCACGAGCTTCGCACGCGATTGTTATTGAAGACCAACGGCCTTGATTTGATGATCGATTATAGCTGTTGAGAATGAACGGTGATGATTCTTTGATGAAGCTTGATGATGGATTTTGATGGGTGTGAAGTAGGGGATTGAACCCCATTTTTAGAACTTCAAAATTTCGAAGACAATTCAGTGGGAGTCGGTGGGTTTTGTGAAAATTGGTTTTTGGTTTTATTTTCTTTTTCTTTTATTTTTATTTTTCTTTCTTTTCTTTTCCCATTTCTTATTTCTTTCTTTTATTTTTATAATTAGATTTTTATTTTACTTTTCCTTTTTAATTTATTTTCTTTTGTATTATTTACTTAGTATTTTATTAGCTTAGTATAAATACCCAATTTTGGGGTAATTAAAAAGGGGGGAGAAGAACTATCTATTGAACTCTCTAGTTAGTTTTAGGTTAGGTTAGGATTAGTCTTCTTTGGTAGAGAGAGAAAGTGAGGTTTTCTTCATTAATGAACTTGGATTTTGAAGAAGGAGCTTGTTCAATCCTTTGTAGACCTTCATCTTCAATTAATGAGAAATTTCTTACTCTCTCTCCTCTATTTTTATTTGTTTATTTTGATTATTATTTTAGTTGTTGGTATTGCTTGTTGATCATGTTGATTCTTGATTATTTGTTGATTAATCTTGTTATTATCATGATTAGTGAGTAATTTCCCCATTAAGGAGATGGTTGTGGTGTAGTTGGACCTTGAGCATGTTCTAGGGTTTAGAATTGATTTATTTGTGATTAAAGTCTTTATATGCTTGATATTCTTTAATCTTCTTGCAAGTGCACATTGTTGGTTGATTAAAGGTGAATCTTTGCTAACAAGAAACGGAAGTTGACTTAGTTAAGGTTCATTACTATCGATTGTTATTTAATAGTACCTCCTAGTATATGGTTCTAATGTGGAAACATAGAGGCTATGTTAGGAGAAGCCAATTGACCCCGGAAGGCGGCTAGATTGGATTCTTAATTTCGATATTCGAGCATGTTTAGTTCATAATTAATTCAATTTCTATGCCTTTGTTTATGTTCAAGTGAATGCTATACCTAAACCATTTCCCTTAATGTTTTATTTCTTGTTTTAGCATTTTTAGACTTTAGTTTATTTATCCCCTATTCCGGACTAGCTTAATTGTCGATAACATTTGGTGGTGTTTACCGTTCTCTGTGGTTCGACCCCTATGCTTGCCTTATACTCGTATTAGGTTTGTTTAGGTTGTATAAATTGTATTTGATCTAGGGATAGACAATTGACGACGCGTTTATTTCCCTTGTCAAATTGGCGCCGTTGCCGGGGAACGGCTTCCATTACCATTGTGTTGTCTTATTGAGACTAGTCCATTGTTTATAATTTTCTTTTGATTTGTTGGTTTTTATTTGTGTTGCTTTATTTGAGAAAAAATGGCTTATATTTCTATTCCTCAATTTGATAATGAACCGTTTTGGGTGTATTTCAATAGACTTGAGGATTTCCTAGATGGTGTTAAAGGTTTAACCAAGGGTGATTATTGTGAAATCATCAATTTGGGATTAAATGAGAATTTTAGAGGAGTAGTTGATAATATGTTAAATGGTAAATTTCAAGACATGTCTTCGGATGAAGCTTGGGATTTCTATTCATGGTTAGCTAGGGATAATTATGATTGGGAGAGGGCCAATCATGAGACTTATGTTCGGGATTCTCATGCTTTTAATGTTGATGCTAATTGTCATGATTTGTCTAATATGAATTCCCATGATGTGCTTGATGCTCCCCATAGTGACCATGTAATGCATGATTTCAACTCCCCTCCCTCTATAACTCAATGTAATGAGGTACATTCTAATGATGATGAAGTGCATGCTCTTTCTCATTTTGCATCCGATTTTTGCATGAATTCTAAAGGTGTGCCCCATAGTCCCCTAAATGATTCCAATGAGCAAGCTTTCGACTCGTCTATCCATGATGATTTGGACTCATTTGAGATTATGGCCCAAATATTTCTTGAGTTTCAAACGGTAGCCCATAACCTTATGAGTGAGTTCATTGATAAGGCTTCATTAGAAAGAGATGAGTTTGAGAGAAATTTGCCCCCATTCACTCTTGATTTTGAGATAGTAGAAGGAAAGGATGTTTATTGTGTTGAAAAGGAGGATAAGGTTGATTACCTTGGAGTTTTTGAGCTTGAGGGAGGTGTAGATCATGAGTGTTCTTCATTTGAGGATTCCATGATTGATTTTCATTCCCTCATTAGTGATGTGAGATCTTGTGATGAGGGATTAGCTACCCCTTTTTGCCTTTCTCATACACCTTTTTCCCAGAGGTTTAACCATATCTCCTACTATCCTTTGTTCCTCCCTTCTTTTCTCAAAGAACCTCTTAGGGATCCTCTTCCTATTCAAGCTTCCAAAGCCCCTAACTCTTTCATTGTTGATGAGGAAAAGAGTTATAATGCCAACCAAAAAGATTATTGTGAGGATTTTTCTTTTTCTTCTTCTACTTTTTCTTCTTATTTTCTTGATTTTTCTTTTGATTCTTTTACTTTTTCTTTTCTCCCTTCTCTCAAGCATAAAGTCTCCTTGTACTTTATGTTTGCTTGTCATTTGAGCATCGCGTATGCTCTATTTCTTGATATGTTTGCCGGTGCATATGACAAGCTATTGCGTTCTTTGTCGGGTTATTTACTAGATTGGTCATGCTTGGACGTTAAGCAAGCCTTTGCGGGAAGTAATCCGTGTTTTATTGCTTTCTTTTTCTTTCTTTTGTGTTTCTCATTTTTGTTTACTCTCTTGTCTATGTGTATAGGTACTTGATGCATATACTCATGTGCAAGGATTTTGGATTGAGCTCCTTGAGAAGAAGCACACCAATGATTGCTTGCATTTGGAAAAGCAACAAAGACGAGGAATTAGATGAAATTGTGGACAATGTGCTCAATTGCGGGTTTCAACACCCACCTCACATTTGGTTTACTCTCTCCTTCTTCCCTCATCTTGGATTTGCTTTCTTAATTGCATTTGGATTGAGGACAATGCTCCATTCTAGCTTGGGGGAGTAGCTATTCGCTAGCTTGGGGGGGGTTATCTATATCTCTTGGTGGTTTCTTAATTCATAGTCTCATGATTGCTTGATTTATGTCTCTCATACTTGCCAAAGTCTATTATTGAGATTGGTTTTCTATGTTTGGATGGCCATGAGCGCCTTATTGAGTTGACTTTTGGTATTTGTAGCTTTGATTGATCATGCTTTCATCTTGCACAATTGTATATGCATTCTTGAGTATTGTTGGTTTTGTGAATATTTGTGTGTATAGTGTCTTTCCATGGCATTCAAGGCAAGTTTCAAAATGTTTTGTTTTAAACTTGGACATAATTGGGCTTTAGCACCTAGAATACCCTCTTTGCTAGTTGTTAGAGGTTTTCGTGCACTTGAATGTCGAGGTTGGTTCACACATATAACATTGCCAAGGTAGTAGAACTTAAGGGTTATGAGACCTTAGCTCACTTGGTTTGTGGTAAGACGGTTGTCTCTCTCTAGCTAGTTGAAGCTTTAAAGGTGATTTTTGCTACTCCACTACCGTCATTTTTGTGAGGATGTGTCTATTTTGTTCTAGCCTTCTACATTTCTTGCGTGTGTGGCGTTTGGATCCTTGGCATTGCTAGCTTATATCGAGAATTTGGCTTAATCTACCCAAGATCGAGACCAAACCAACCTAGGGGAAGACAAAGGCAATTAGGATTTTTGTTTTGTTTTATTATTTTCTTTTCTTTTATTTTTCTTTTGCATTTGCTCATTTAGTAACCCAATTTGAGCCATTTTCCCTTCTTTGGCATAACCACATTACAAACCAATGGACCTTTGCTTTATTTTCACCTTTATTAGTTTTGTGAAGCATTCTTGGGACTTGATTTGTATTTTTGGTTAATGAAAGTGAGAAAAAGAATGAAAAAGAAGTGAAAAAAAAAACTCAAATTTTGGTACTTGTGTTTATATTTGTTATGTTGAATGGGTTGAGTAAATGAGAAGAAAATAAAGGAAATGAAAGAAAAAATCCGCTCAAAGTTAAAAGAGGCAAGAGCAAAGAATAAAAAGAAATGAAAAAAAAAAGAAGAAAATATTGAGAAAATACAAAAATATTTGTTGTTTGGTTGAAAAAGATTAAGCTTGGGGGAGGAGTTGCTAGAATTTTTTATTTGAAAGTTGGTAGTTTATTGAGTTTGAATTGAGGAATTATCAACCTTGCTTCACTTCTAAGTTTACCACCAATTTCCAAATTTATTTCCACACCCTTTACCCTAGCCTAAACGTTTCAACCCTTTTAAGACCTTTTGACCTTAGTGAGGTTTAGTTACTACCGATGGAGGGTAATCAAGCCAAGCCTATTGAGCGAGCTATCAATGCCAAGATGTCGGGTAGCCTAAATGTTTTTCATTGATTATTTCTTCCGATTCCTTCGAGGAATCTCGAGATATCACCTTAAAAGTGGATGCAAAACTAGTGAGGATGCGGAAGTTTGGTTGGAGATAAGGAGGAGTGTAAGTCCCTCTAAGTTCTCTACCCTTTGCATGCTTTATGTGTGCATCAACCTTAGCTATTCTTTTGCTTGGCTACCTTTAATGTCTAGAAAGGATTGTATTCTTGTGCATTTAGCCCATTATTTGTGTTTGGTTTGAAATATCAAAACTCGAGTTTTCTTGATTTCACCTTTGCCTTGAATGTTATGTTTTGTCGAGAGTTGTGGGTTAAACCTCTTAGGAAACCCTCACGAGACCTCACTTGTCCTCATAGGCGACTTTGGGGTTTTAAGGGCTTGTTGTAGCTAAAAACAACCGTGATTCCTACGACAGTGAGTTAGTGTACATTCTTTCTCTTTGTTTCCATTTTTGTTTCTTTTGCTTTCAATAATTCCATCTTGTTCTCTTTTGCCTTTGCTTTGCTCGAGGACGAGCAAAGGTTTAGCTTGGGGGAATTTGATAAGTGACATTTATGTCACTCCTAGGGGTAGTGTTTAGGTTATTTTCTTGTTTGTTTTCCCTTATTTTTCCTTTTATTCTCTTGTTTTCTCTTTAATAAAGTTTCCAGTTTATTTTGGTAATTTTGTCGTGTTTTAGTTCTTTTCGTAGTTTTTAGTTTATTTTCGTATTTTATTTGCTTTTGATTTGTTATATTTCGTTCTTTATTTTTCCTTGATAGTTTTCCAATTTACTTTTATTTATTTTAATTGGTTTTGAGTCTATTTTATTTCACTTTCTGTGCTTGTATAGTTTTTGTTTAGTTTTTATTAGTTTTAAGTTTATTTTGTTATTTATTTGATTTTATTTACTTGTATAGTTTTATTTAATTTTTATTAGTTTAGTGTTATTTCTCTTTTTCTATTTTACTTTATTTTATTCCTAATTTATTTATTTCATTCCTTTTTGTCTTGATTTCTCCTCGGTTTTGTGTGTAGGGGTTCGGGTTTTATGTCAAGTGGGTTCGGGTTCCAAGTTGAGTAAAACGCCAAACAAACCTGCTGCCCCTTATCCATCACCGCACCCTCCATTATCCTACACCACCCCAAGCAACAGCACTCTTCCCCTGCTGCCACCAATCAACCACCACCAACCCGCAATTGCCCAAAACAGCCACACAACACCACTCACCACCAGTTAACCCCTTATTCTCACACCAGCAGCAACAACAACCGTACTCACCTGCTGCCACCAACAAACACCACCAATCACCCCCGTACCAATCCGTGCAGCCACATCAACCAACCCATTAGCCCCAAATTCACCAGCACCAGCCACCACCTTCACGCGCAGCAGCCGCACCACCACAACCCAAACCAAACCAAAACCACCGCGCAACACAGCAGCCGCACCACCACAACCCAAACCAAACCAAAACCACCGCGCAACAGAGCAGCCACCACCAGCATCAATTACAACAACAATTGCACCTTACCGTCACCAATTCGCACAGCTTTACAGTAAATCATAAATTCTCAAGTTCGAGCAAACCGTTGGTGGTTCGGTCGAAGTTCGAGACAGAGACTTTGTGGGTTTTGTTAATCGAAGAGGAGTGGTCGAACATACCCATGGTTCGACTGAACCAACCCCGTAGTTCGGTCGAACCCACCACCAGTTCGATCGAACCATTCCACGAGCTTCGCACGCGATTGTTATTGAAGACCAACGGCCTTGATTTGATGATCGATTATAGCTGTTGAGAATGAACGGTGATGATTCTTTGATGAAGCTTGATGATGGATTTTGATGGGTGTGAAGTAGGGGATTGAACCCCATTTTTAGAACTTCAAAATTTCGAAGACAATTCAGTGGGAGTCGGTGGGTTTTGTGAAAATTGGTTTTTGGTTTTATTTTCTTTTTCTTTTATTTTTATTTTTCTTTCTTTTCTTTTCCCATTTCTTATTTCTTTCTTTTATTTTTATAATTAGATTTTTATTTTACTTTTCCTTTTTAATTTATTTTCTTTTGTATTATTTACTTAGTATTTTATTAGCTTAGTATAAATACCCAATTTTGGGGTAATTAAAAAGGGGGGAGAAGAACTATCTATTGAACTCTCTAGTTAGTTTTAGGTTAGGTTAGGATTAGTCTTCTTTGGTAGAGAGAGAAAGTGAGGTTTTCTTCATTAATGAACTTGGATTTTGAAGAAGGAGCTTGTTCAATCCTTTGTAGACCTTCATCTTCAATTAATGAGAAATTTCTTACTCTCTCTCCTCTATTTTTATTTGTTTATTTTGATTATTATTTTAGTTGTTGGTATTGCTTGTTGATCATGTTGATTCTTGATTATTTGTTGATTAATCTTGTTATTATCATGATTAGTGAGTAATTTCCCCATTAAGGGGATGGTTGTGGTGTAGTTGGACCTTGAGCATGTTCTAGGGTTTAGAATTGATTTATTTGTGATTAAAGTCTTTATATGCTTGATATTCTTTAATCTTCTTGCAAGTGCACATTGTTGGTTGATTAAAGGTGAATCTTTGCTAACAAGAAACGGAAGTTGACTTAGTTAAGGTTCATTACTATCGATTGTTATTTAATAGTACCTCCTAGTATATGGTTCTAATGTGGAAACATAGAGGCTATGTTAGGAGAAGCCAATTGACCCCGGAAGGCGGCTAGATTGGATTCTTAATTTCGATATTCGAGCATGTTTAGTTCATAATTAATTCAATTTCTATGCCTTTGTTTATGTTCAAGTGAATGCTATACCTAAACCATTTCCCTTAATGTTTTATTTCTTGTTTTAGCATTTTTAGACTTTAGTTTATTTATCCCCTATTCCGGACTAGCTTAATTGTCGATAACATTTGGTGGTGTTTACCGTTCTCTGTGGTTCGACCCCTATGCTTGCCTTATACTCGTATTAGGTTTGTTTAGGTTGTATAAATTGTATTTGATCTAGGGATAGACAATTGACGACGCGTTTATTTCCCTTGTCAAATTGGCGCCGTTGCCGGGGAACGGCTTCCATTACCATTGTGTTGTCTTATTGAGACTAGTCCATTGTTTATAATTTTCTTTTGATTTGTTGGTTTTTATTTGTGTTGCTTTATTTGAGAAAAAATGGCTTATATTTCTATTCCTCAATTTGATAATGAACCGTTTTGGGTGTATTTCAATAGACTTGAGGATTTCCTAGATGGTGTTAAAGGTTTAACCAAGGGTGATTATTGTGAAATCATCAATTTGGGATTAAATGAGAATTTTAGAGGAGTAGTTGATAATATGTTAAATGGTAAATTTCAAGACATGTCTTCGGATGAAGCTTGGGATTTCTATTCATGGTTAGCTAGGGATAATTATGATTGGGAGAGGGCCAATCATGAGACTTATGTTCGGGATTCTCATGCTTTTAATGTTGATGCTAATTGTCATGATTTGTCTAATATGAATTCCCATGATGTGCTTGATGCTCCCCATAGTGACCATGTAATGCATGATTTCAACTCCCCTCCCTCTATAACTCAATGTAATGAGGTACATTCTAATGATGATGAAGTGCATGCTCTTTCTCATTTTGCATCCGATTTTTGCATGAATTCTAAAGGTGTGCCCCATAGTCCCCTAAATGATTCCAATGAGCAAGCTTTCGACTCGTCTATCCATGATGATTTGGACTCATTTGAGATTATGGCCCAAATATTTCTTGAGTTTCAAACGGTAGCCCATAACCTTATGAGTGAGTTCATTGATAAGGCTTCATTAGAAAGAGATGAGTTTGAGAGAAATTTGCCCCCATTCACTCTTGATTTTGAGATAGTAGAAGGAAAGGATGTTTATTGTGTTGAAAAGGAGGATAAGGTTGATTACCTTGGAGTTTTTGAGCTTGAGGGAGGTGTAGATCATGAGTGTTCTTCATTTGAGGATTCCATGATTGATTTTCATTCCCTCATTAGTGATGTGAGATCTTGTGATGAGGGATTAGCTACCCCTTTTTGCCTTTCTCATACACCTTTTTCCCAGAGGTTTAACCATATCTCCTACTATCCTTTGTTCCTCCCTTCTTTTCTCAAAGAACCTCTTAGGGATCCTCTTCCTATTCAAGCTTCCAAAGCCCCTAACTCTTTCATTGTTGATGAGGAAACGAGTTATAATGCCAACCAAAAAGATTATTGTGAGGATTTTTCTTTTTCTTCTTCTACTTTTTCTTCTTATTTTCTTGATTTTTCTTTTGATTCTTTTACTTTTTCTTTTCTCCCTTCTCTCAAGCATAAAGTCTCCTTGTACTTTATGTTTGCTTGTCATTTGAGCATCGCGTATGCTCTATTTCTTGATATGTTTGCCGGTGCATATGACAAGCTATTGCGTTCTTTGTCGGGTTATTTACTAGATTGGTCATGCTTGGACGTTAAGCAAGCCTTTGCGGGAAGTAATCCGTGTTTTATTGCTTTCTTTTTCTTTCTTTTGTGTTTCTCATTTTTGTTTACTCTCTTGTCTATGTGTATAGGTACTTGATGCATATACTCATGTGCAAGGATTTTGGATTGAGCTCCTTGAGAAGAAGCACACCAATGATTGCTTGCATTTGGAAAAGCAACAAAGACGAGGAATTAGATGAAATTGTGGACAATGTGCTCAATTGCGGGTTTCAACACCCACCTCACATTTGGTTTACTCTCTCCTTCTTCCCTCATCTTGGATTTGCTTTCTTAATTGCATTTGGATTGAGGACAATGCTCCATTCTAGCTTGGGGGAGTAGCTATTCGCTAGCTTGGGGGGGGGGGGGGGGTTATCTATATCTCTTGGTGGTTTCTTAATTCATAGTCTCATGATTGCTTGATATATGTCTCTCATACTTGCCAAAGTCTATTATTGAGATTGGTTTTCTATGTTTGGATGGCCATGAGCGCCTTATTGAGTTGACTTTTGGTATTTGTAGCTTTGATTGATCATGCTTTCATCTTGCACAATTGTATATGCATTCTTGAGTATTGTTGGTTTTGTGAATATTTGTGTGTATAGTGTCTTTCCATGGCATTCAAGGCAAGTTTCAAAATGTTTTGTTTTAAACTTGGACATAATTGGGCTTTAGCACCTAGAATACCCTCTTTGCTAGTTGTTAGAGGTTTTCGTGCACTTGAATGTCGAGGTTGGTTCACACATATAACATTGCCAAGGTAGTAGAACTTAAGGGTTATGAGACCTTAGCTCACTTGGTTTGTGGTAAGACGGTTGTCTCTCTCTAGCTAGTTGAAGCTTTAAAGGTGATTTTTGCTACTCCACTACCGTCATTTTTGTGAGGATGTGTCTATTTTGTTCTAGCCTTCTACATTTCTTGCGTGTGTGGCGTTTGGATCCTTGGCATTGCTAGCTTATATCGAGAATTTGGCTTAATCTACCCAAGATCGAGACCAAACCAACCTAGGGGAAGACAAAGGCAATTAGGATTTTTGTTTTGTTTTATTATTTTCTTTTCTTTTATTTTTCTTTTGCATTTGCTCATTTAGTAACCCAATTTGAGCCATTTTCCCTTCTTTGGCATAACCACATTACAAACCAATGGACCTTTGCTTTATTTTCACCTTTATTAGTTTTGTGAAGCATTCTTGGGACTTGATTTGTATTTTTGGTTAATGAAAGTGAGAAAAAGAATGAAAAAGAAGTGAAAAAAAAAACTCAAATTTTGGTACTTGTGTTTATATTTGTTATGTTGAATGGGTTGAGTAAATGAGAAGAAAATAAAGGAAATGAAAGAAAAAATCCGCTCAAAGTTAAAAGAGGCAAGAGCAAAGAATAAAAAGAAATGAAAAAAAAAAGAAGAAAATATTGAGAAAATACAAAAATATTTGTTGTTTGGTTGAAAAAGATTAAGCTTGGGGGAGGAGTTGCTAGAATTTTTTATTTGAAAGTTGGTAGTTTATTGAGTTTGAATTGAGGAATTATCAACCTTGCTTCACTTCTAAGTTTACCACCAATTTCCAAATTTATTTCCACACCCTTTACCCTAGCCTAAACGTTTCAACCCTTTTAAGACCTTTTGACCTTAGTGAGGTTTAGTTACTACCGATGGAGGGTAATCAAGCCAAGCCTATTGAGCGAGCTATCAATGCCAAGATGTCGGGTAGCCTAAATGTTTTTCATTGATTATTTCTTCCGATTCCTTCGAGGAATCTCGAGATATCACCTTAAAAGTGGATGCAAAACTAGTGAGGATGCGGAAGTTTGGTTGGAGATAAGGAGGAGTGTAAGTCCCTCTAAGTTCTCTACCCTTTGCATGCTTTATGTGTGCATCAACCTTAGCTATTCTTTTGCTTGGCTACCTTTAATGTCTAGAAAGGATTGTATTCTTGTGCATTTAGCCCATTATTTGTGTTTGGTTTGAAATATCAAAACTCGAGTTTTCTTGATTTCACCTTTGCCTTGAATGTTATGTTTTGTCGAGAGTTGTGGGTTAAACCTCTTAGGAAACCCTCACGAGACCTCACTTGTCCTCATAGGCGACTTTGGGGTTTTAAGGGCTTGTTGTAGCTAAAAACAACCGTGATTCCTACGACAGTGAGTTAGTGTACATTCTTTCTCTTTGTTTCCATTTTTGTTTCTTTTGCTTTCAATAATTCCATCTTGTTCTCTTTTGCCTTTGCTTTGCTCGAGGACGAGCAAAGGTTTAGCTTGGGGGAATTTGATAAGTGACATTTATGTCACTCCTAGGGGTAGTGTTTAGGTTATTTTCTTGTTTGTTTTCCCTTATTTTTCCTTTTATTCTCTTGTTTTCTCTTTAATAAAGTTTCCAGTTTATTTTGGTAATTTTGTCGTGTTTTAGTTCTTTTCGTAGTTTTTAGTTTATTTTCGTATTTTATTTGCTTTTGATTTGTTATATTTCGTTCTTTATTTTTCCTTGATAGTTTTCCAATTTACTTTTATTTATTTTAATTGGTTTTGAGTCTATTTTATTTCACTTTCTGTGCTTGTATAGTTTTTGTTTAGTTTTTATTAGTTTTAAGTTTATTTTGTTATTTATTTGATTTTATTTACTTGTATAGTTTTATTTAATTTTTATTAGTTTAGTGTTATTTCTCTTTTTCTATTTTACTTTATTTTATTCCTAATTTATTTATTTCATTCCTTTTTGTCTTGATTTCTCCTCGGTTTTGTGTGTAGGGGTTCGGGTTTTATGTCAAGTGGGTTCGGGTTCCAAGTTGAGTAAAACGCCAAACAAACCTGCTGCCCCTTATCCATCACCGCACCCTCCATTATCCTACACCACCCCAAGCAACAGCACTCTTCCCCTGCTGCCACCAATCAACCACCACCAACCCGCAATTGCCCAAAACAGCCACACAACACCACTCACCACCAGTTAACCCCTTATTCTCACACCAGCAGCAACAACAACCGTACTCACCTGCTGCCACCAACAAACACCACCAATCACCCCCGTACCAATCCGTGCAGCCACATCAACCAACCCATTAGCCCCAAATTCACCAGCACCAGCCACCACCTTCACGCGCAGCAGCCGCACCACCACAACCCAAACCAAACCAAAACCACCGCGCAACACAGCAGCCGCACCACCACAACCCAAACCAAACCAAAACCACCGCGCAACAGAGCAGCCACCACCAGCATCAATTACAACAACAATTGCACCTTACCGTCACCAATTCGCACAGCTTTACAGTAAATCATAAATTCTCAAGTTCGAGCAAACCGTTGGTGGTTCGGTCGAAGTTCGAGACAGAGACTTTGTGGGTTTTGTTAATCGAAGAGGAGTGGTCGAACATACCCATGGTTCGACTGAACCAACCCCGTAGTTCGGTCGAACCCACCACCGGTTCGATCGAACCATTCCACGAGCTTCGCACGCGATTGTTATTGAAGACCAACGGCCTTGATTTGATGATCGATTATAGCTGTTGAGAATGAACGGTGATGATTCTTTGATGAAGCTTGATGATGGATTTTGATGGGTGTGAAGTAGGGGATTGAACCCCATTTTTAGAACTTCAAAATTCCGAAGACAATTCAGTGGGAGTCGGTGGGTTTTGTGAAAATTGGTTTTTGGTTTTATTTTCTTTTTCTTTTATTTTTATTTTTCTTTCTTTTCTTTTCCCATTTCTTATTTCTTTCTTTTATTTTTATAATTATATTTTTATTTTACTTTTCCTTTTCAATTTATTTTCTTTTGTATTATTTACTTAGTATTTTATTAGCTTAGTATAAATACCCAATTTTGGGGTAATTAAAAAGGGGGGAGAAGAACTATCTATTGAACTCTCTAGTTAGTTTTAGGTTAGGTTAGGATTAGTCTTCTTTGGTAGAGAGAGAAAGTGAGGTTTTCTTCATTAATGAACTTGGATTTTGAAGAAGGAGCTTGTTCAATCCTTTGTAGACCTTCATCTTCAATTAATGAGAAATTTCTTACTCTCTCTCCTCTATTTTTATTTGTTTATTTTGATTATTATTTTAGTTGTTGGTATTGCTTGTTGATCATGTTGATTCTTGATTATTTGTTGATTAATCTTGTTATTATCATGATTAGTGAGTAATTTCCCCATTAAGGGGATGGTTGTGGTGTAGTTGGACCTTGAGCATGTTCTAGGGTTTAGAATTGATTTATTTGTGATTAAAGTCTTTATATGCTTGATATTCTTTAATCTTCTTGCAAGTGCACATTGTTGGTTGATTAAAGGTGAATCTTTGCTAACAAGAAACGGAAGTTGACTTAGTTAAGGTTCATTACTATCGATTGTTATTTAATAGTACCTCCTAGTATATGGTTCTAATGTGGAAACATAGAGGCTATGTTAGGAGAAGCCAATTGACCCCGGAAGGCGGCTAGATTGGATTCTTAATTTCGATATTCGAGCATGTTTAGTTCATAATTAATTCAATTTCTATGCCTTTGTTTATGTTCAAGTGAATGCTATACCTAAACCATTTCCCTTAATGTTTTATTTCTTGTTTTAGCATTTTTAGACTTTAGTTTATTTATCCCCTATTCCGGACTAGCTTAATTGTCGATAACATTTGGTGGTGTTTACCGTTCTCTGTGGTTCGACCCCTATGCTTGCCTTATACTCGTATTAGGTTTGTTTAGGTTGTATAAATTGTATTTGATCTAGGGATAGACAATTGACGACGCGTTTATTTCCCTTGTCAAATTGGCGCCGTTGCCGGGGAACGGCTTCCATTACCATTGTGTTGTCTTATTGAGACTAGTCCATTGTTTATAATTTTCTTTTGATTTGTTGGTTTTTATTTGTGTTGCTTTATTTGAGAAAAAATGGCTTATATTTCTATTCCTCAATTTGATAATGAACCGTTTTGGGTGTATTTCAATAGACTTGAGGATTTCCTAGATGGTGTTAAAGGTTTAACCAAGGGTGATTATTGTGAAATCATCAATTTGGGATTAAATGAGAATTTTAGAGGAGTAGTTGATAATATGTTAAATGGTAAATTTCAAGACATGTCTTCGGATGAAGCTTGGGATTTCTATTCATGGTTAGCTAGGGATAATTATGATTGGGAGAGGGCCAATCATGAGACTTATGTTCGGGATTCTCATGCTTTTAATGTTGATGCTAATTGTCATGATTTGTCTAATATGAATTCCCATGATGTGCTTGATGCTCCCCATAGTGACCATGTAATGCATGATTTCAACTCCCCTCCCTCTATAACTCAATGTAATGAGGTACATTCTAATGATGATGAAGTGCATGCTCTTTCTCATTTTGCATCCGATTTTTGCATGAATTCTAAAGGTGTGCCCCATAGTCCCCTAAATGATTCCAATGAGCAAGATTTCGACTCGTCTATCCATGATGATTTGGACTCATTTGAGATTATGGCCCAAATATTTCTTGAGTTTCAAACGGTAGCCCATAACCTTATGAGTGAGTTCATTGATAAGGCTTCATTAGAAAGAGATGAGTTTGAGAGAAATTTGCCCCCATTCACTCTTGATTTTGAGATAGTAGAAGGAAAGGATGTTTATTGTGTTGAAAAGGAGGATAAGGTTGATTACCTTGGAGTTTTTGAGCTTGAGGGAGGTGTAGATCATGAGTGTTCTTCATTTGAGGATTCCATGATTGATTTTCATTCCCTCATTAGTGATGTGAGATCTTGTGATGAGGGATTAGCTACCCCTTTTTGCCTTTCTCATACACCTTTTTCCCAGAGGTTTAACCATATCTCCTACTATCCTTTGTTCCTCCCTTCTTTTCTCAAAGAACCTCTTAGGGATCCTCTTCCTATTCAAGCTTCCAAAGCCCCTAACTCTTTCATTGTTGATGAGGAAAAGAGTTATAATGCCAACCAAAAAGATTATTGTGAGGATTTTTCTTTTTCTTCTTCTACTTTTTCTTCTTATTTTCTTGATTTTTCTTTTGATTCTTTTACTTTTTCTTTTCTCCCTTCTCTCAAGCATAAAGTCTCCTTGTACTTTATGTTTGCTTGTCATTTGAGCATCGCGTATGCTCTATTTCTTGATATGTTTGCCGGTGCATATGACAAGCTATTGCGTTCTTTGTCGGGTTCTTTGTTGGGAATCTCTGTGAGGTAGAGAGTTATCTTGATTTTCTTATTGTTAAGCATATATCCGACTGGTCTTGACCATTCTCCAATCTCCCCAAGTAGGGTTCGAACCTACGACTAAGGAAGCCTCTCTAGGAAAAGTCCAAAGAGGTAACAGCCGCTAAAGCTCGAGCTGAGTCCGCCTTAGACCGAGCTCAATTTGAAATTGCTCAAAATGAGCTACTGACCCTTGATATGATGTATTCCCAGGCGGATGCCAACCTATAGGTAAAGAAGGACCTTGATTCGGCTCGCTCCAAAATTATTGATCTTAAGGCCGAAATTAAAGGTCTTAAGGAAAAGCTTGAGCCTCTGCAAGAGGCCAAGAAAGAAGCCGAGAGGGAAAAGGAGCGGGTTGGCCGCCTGGAGATGCGCCTGGCGAACCAGGAGAAGTAGCTGAAGGCCAAGTTTAAGTCCCGAGCTGAGGAGGAGAAGGAGGCCCTTGTCAAACAAATGATGGAAGATTATGAGGCCATCATGCGGATGGCATGGGAGGCGGTACAGCCGGGTGCTGACTATAGCACTTGGAAATCCAAGTTTGACCAAGCCAACAAGGATTTCAGTGCTGACCTTCTTCGACAATCTCAAGAGGAGGCGAACAAGGCTGCTGCTGAGGGTGAAGAGTCCGACTCCTCATCGGGCTCTTCTGGGGACGAGCAGGGAGACGAGGAGGATGAAGAAAATGCTGAGCAGCCGGCGGGTGAAAATATGGATGATGCGGCTGCCAATGTTGAGAACTTCTCCCCTGCTACTTAAGCTTTTTATTATTTTCTTCTGCGGCCGAATGGCCATTTATCTGATCTTCCGGCCTGTGTGCCGACTAAAAAATGTATCTTTACCGACCAAGGGGTCGGGTAACTCAACAATTTTCCTGGCTTAGCTAGTTAACACTTTTTCAGTCGTCAATTTTGACGGCTGTTTAATTTTTATGAAGCATCCGGTCATTTGGCCGGTTTTATTTATATTGGTGTTTATGCATGCTTTAAGAATTTTAGCTAAGTATTTTAGCCCGTATAGTATGCGAATGTTCTTGCCCCTGGACGGATGTCGATTGGTTTCGGTCGATTGGATTGATTGACTTAGAAATTATTGATACTTAGAAGAGTATGCATGGTTTCTAAGTCAATCAATCATTATGGTGATTGCCCCAAACCAAGCGACAGACGGCCATGCAGAGCAGTTGATTCTTTAATTTCATTCGGCCATAGGCCTCGTTAAAATAAGATGCTAAGTTTGAACTTAGCTTATTTGTTAAGAGAAAGTATTCCGCCTGGTTTGTCCCAAAGCAGAACAGGCGCATTCGGCCATAAGCCTTGTATACGTATAATGCTATGTTTTTGGACTTAGCTTTGTTGATTGAGAAAGAGTTCTCTGCCTGCCTTGCCCCAGTGCAAAAACAGGCGCATCCGACCGTATGCCTCGATAACCTCTAATCATGAAACAGTTACCTCTTTCCAATTGTACTAGAACTAATTGAAAGACTCTCGGCCTTTTAGATTTCACTTTCGATTTATTCAAACAACTGCGGATGCGTTCTTAGCATTCGGTAGGGCCGTTTGATGTATTAGTAGAGCAATGTGCCACCCAAATGGGAGATGCTTCTCCTCGACAAATTCGCCCGAATGGACGTCGTCGATTATCTGACTCGTGTTGGAGAAGACGGTCATACTCATGTTGGAGCAGACTGTGGCCGTTGGCCTCTATTGTTTTATTAATATCCGGCCATTGGCCTCTATAAAAATGGTAAATAGTCGTTAAGTGTTGGACTTAACTTGAAAATAGATTAGTAGGGTCGACTGCTTTGGTGCAGTCGGCTCCTTCAGACGGAATGGGGCGTCTGCTGTTGGGACAGACGTTAAAAATAGGGTGGTCGTTTGCACATTGTTTAGGCGACGCTAGCATAATTTACAAAAATTAGCAAGAAGACAAGTTTAGGAAATGAAGACATATTCTCATTAATCAAAACTTTGAAGCATTTACAAATATTCTTAGAAGTAGTACTTTTTTAAGTTGTCTACATTCCAAGTTCTTGGCAGTCGCCTACCGTCTGGTTCTTCCAGTCGATAGGTGCCGTCTCTTACTTCATCATCGTACGGTAGAGGCCTTCCCAATTTGGGGTTAGCTTTCCCTGCTCATTCGCCCTACCGATTGCCTCCATTTTCCGTAGCACAAAGTCCCCCACTTTGAGAGGACGCTTGTGTACTCTTTTGTTGTAGGCCCGAGTCATTCTCAGACGGTAAATCTCATGGCGCAAGGCAGCATTGCCCCTACGCTCTGGAAGTGAGTCCAATGCTAGCCGCATGGCCTCCCAATTTACCTCTTCGTCATACAGCATGATCCGAAGAGTCGGCTCATAGTGTTCGATGGGCAGGACAGCTTCTGCACCATACACCATGAGGAATGGGGTTTCTCCAGTTGCCCCTTTTACGGTTGTTCTGATGGCCTAGAGGACGTGTGGTAATTCATCCGCCCAAAGGCCAACAGCTCTTTCTATTTTCTTTTTGATCCCGTCTGAGATTAAATTGTTGAACGCTTCAACCTGGCCGTTTGCTTGGGGCCGGCCGACTGATGTAAAGAAACTTGAAACCCCTTGGTCTCCCAACCAAGTCTTGAGCTGAGGCGTCTCAAACTGAGGTCCGTTGTCAAAAACCATAGACATAGGCACCCCGAAACGAGTGATAACATTCCTCCATATGAAGGAGATGACATCTTTGGTCTTGATGTTTTTGACCGCCTCCGCCTCTACCCACTTGGTAAAGTAATCCACAACTACCAATATGTAGCGCTTGCCGCCTGGTGCTACTGTATAAGGCCCAAGTATTTCCATGCCCCATTTGGCAAAGAGTATTGGGCTGTGGATAGCCGTCAGGTCTGTGGCCGGACGATGGATGAGCTTGCCAAACTTTTGGCACTTGTCACATTTTTTTACCATTTCCATGGCATCCGACTCTAGAGTAGGCCAGAAATAGAGTCGCCTAGCCTTGGCAGCTAAGGACCTGCCGCCTATATGGGAGGCGTAGAAACCCGCATGCAAATCTTCGAGGACTTCTTTACCCTTCTCTAGGGTAACACACTTCAACAGAGGTTTCAAAAAACAAGTCTTGAAGAGTTCTCCTTGTCTCAGCTTGAAGTTTGCCACTTTCTTCTTCGAAACAGCCGCCTCCTGGGGTGAATCAGGGAGCGTGCCGTCTGCAAGGTAGGCGCGGATGCTGTCCATCCAGGTTGTGCTTCGGTCAAGATTTCTAATGGGGTATTCATTATATATACTTCTCTTTTCCATGACCTCCCATAAAACTGACCGAGGAGTTTTACAGGAGGCGGATGATGCCAGTTGTTTTGGGTGTTTTTGTCCCTCGGGAGAGTTACAACACGAAGACTGATCCGGGATGAGCTGTACCTGCAAAACAAACGGAGACACCTGTTGGGTGGTGCTCCGCCTCCAACGATCAAGTTAGTAACTTGAAAAGGAATACAGAGTACGGAAATTTAGGTGGGTATCTGCTCGGATTCCAAGCTCAGGTGTTTCTCTGATGTAAGAGAAGGCAGGTGTATTAAATGATCAAAAACGTGTCCCCGAAATGAGGGACATCTCCCTATTTATAGGGTCCTTGGGAATTGCCCCTGATTAGGTCACTAAACCCTAATCATTTGGTGGGCTGCGCCGTTTTTCGGCGTTCTCGGGATTTGGGCCTGAAGGCCACCTTTTCCCCTTTATTTCTGGAATGACACGTGTTAAGAAGGGATTGGTCCATTTTGGACCAACCTGAGGCTGACACGTGTCACCCTCTGATTGGGCCACGTGGCAGGGTAAAAATACCCTAAACATTTGCCCCTCACAGATGTGACGTGGCATGCCACGTGGCATCTGTGACACATGTCACGCTTCGGTTGGTGGTAATTTTACCGTTACAGAATAACCGTTCACCTTCCAGGTAAATTACGGAAATGTCCCCGTATTTACCCTCTATATATAGTCGTTTTACCCTCATAATTTTGTACGTTTTACAAAAATTTTCTAGAGAGAAAAACTTTGAGAGAGCAGAAGTCATCCGTTTGAGTCAGGCGCAAGCAAGAAACTTTGTTCTTCCGCAACCCAGCCGGACCCGCCTTCCTTCAGATACTAAATCCAAAGGTACCGTCTCTGTCTCTCTCAGCTCTTTTCTTTTTTCACCGCTTGTACATATTTCTTGCAATAAATGGATGCATCACCAACACACTCGGCACAACCTAGGTTAGAGTCCAGCCGGTCACCAGGGACGGCTGAGTCTAGGACTGGGAGTGCCGGCTCGGGGTGTTGGGACCACCCTTTGCCATGGATTCCGACCAGTTATGTGTCTGTGCAGGACACCATGGCTCGGACAATGCAAACGGCCAATGATCCAAATTACAGAAGCGAAGGCTCAGGCGGCCAAACGCCTGAGGGAGAAACGTCTGGTCAGGGAGACCAGACGGCTCTGGAGAGATCCCCTCCGCGCGCCCCTTTAACCCCTGCTGACTCTTTCTTGGAAGAGTGTGACCTAGGCGGCGACGATGCCGCCTCTGCCCCCATGGACCAAAGTGAGGGGGAGACGGAGAGTGACAGCTCCGCCTCTACCTCTGAGAGCAGCGATGACTTGCCCCCTTTTCCGGATAGCGAGGAGGAAGAAAGGAAAAAATGGAGTGAGAAGGACGATCCCTTCAGCATCCACGTCTCCTCCAAAGACCGGATCCAAATGGGGGAGAACTTGGAGAACTTTAAGAAAATGCACCCGCTTGGAGACGGGTATAAGATCCGGGTGCCGCCTGAGCTGGGCACCATCGCTTGGGGGGATGATCAAGAGAACGCCAACAGCTATTTTGGCTGTTATGAGGCGGCGTTCAAAGCCGGCCTTCGCTTCCCCCTTCACCAGGCGGTGAAGGCAATTTTGAGAGGCTACGGCCTGGGGCTCTGGCAACTTACCCCCAACTCCTGGACCAACATTCTGGGGTATGTTGCCGCCTGCGAATTCCAAGGCCTTAACCCCGGCTGGGAGGCTTTTGCAAGCATGCATTACCTCAGCAAGAGCCCAGGCGGCTGGAGAGCGTGGTATACTCTAACCACGCTGCCGCAATATATGATGACCTTGGACAAGGTCTCCAAGTTCGATGGTTGGAAGCACAGGTTCTACCTGATGTCAGCCCCAACCAGACGGGAGAATTATGAATTCCGTCTGTACAATAAGAAGCCTGACTTGTTGGGCAGGAAGTGCGCTCTTCCCCGGATCCCAGAGGAAGACTTTGACAAAATAATTGAGGCAGACTTTTTCGGCCTCAAAGACGCAACTCTGTCAACCGGGGAAACAATAAAAGTCCCTAAGAACTGGATTCCCAAGAGCGCCTAGTTCAGGGATGAATGTTTCTTAGCCGCCTGCGGGCTAGGGCACATGTTTAATAAACGTATGCACCTGAGTTCATACCGTCTGTAGTATTTTTCTATCGGTATTGATTTATGATGACCAATTTCTTTCTTTTTGCAGAAGAAGCATTGAACATGCTGCAGACGGAGAAAACTCCCAAGCGGTCTTCTGCGGCCATCCGCAAAGAGCTTGCAGAGAAAGCTGCGGCCGAGGTCAGGGCCAAGGTATTGAGCGCCTGAACCGTTTTTAAGTTTATTTTATAAACTGTCTTGCCCGGATACTAACCTTTACTTGTTAATTTTCACAGGGGGGAGAAGTTGGGAAATCGTTTGAGAAGAATCTCAAACGGGCCAGAGAGGAGGCCCCAGCCGTTCTCAATAAAATAAAAAAGTCCGCCTCTACGTCAACTCTTGGCGCCTCAGCCGGGGTTAAGACGATGCGGATAGCGGGGCGACTCGAGAAGGTAGGCGGCAGCGTGTGCCTTGATCTTGCCAACCCCTCAGCAGCCGCGGGGTTCACCACGCCCGCAAGCGTCTCCCGCTTGGTCGGCTCTGAAGGTAAGAACCCTTTTGAATCCCCGCTTGAGCTGGGGTGGCCTTTACGGGTGAAATCCCACTCCCAACAGACGTCATCCTCAGACGGTCGGCAACAAATAGGTGCAGCCTTAGTTTCGCACTCATCACGTATTGATTGTGGTGCAGATCAATCTCCTCGCTGGCCAGACGTCCAGAAGCACGCTAAGGCCATGCTGGACGCCGTCCGGAAGAGGGATAAGGACAATATCCCTGGGATAGAGACGTTCAATCTTGAACGCATTCTATCCCTTCTGGCTGAGGTAAGAAACTTGTCAATTCCATGTTATTTTTTCAATTAATTACCCCGCCTGTAATTCTTAAACCGCCTGCTTTTTTACAGGCCATGCTGCGGGTGGACGGGCTCAAACGTCCTTATTCCCGCAAACGGGAAGAGGTAAAAAGGGCCAAGAAGTCTGCCATAGACGCTGATAATATTGCTTTCCACTCAACTATCGTAAATGAACTTGAAACTAAAGCAATAATAATGACACAGGCGTCTAAAATCCAGCAGCTGGAGCTAGATCTGAAGGCGGCCGACCAGCGGGTAACGGATGCTGAGGCGGCCAAGAAGGGGGCGGAGGAGGCCCAGAAGAAAGCAGACGAGAGCGCCAAACAGGCTGAAGAGGCGCTCAAGAAGGCCCAGGCGGACCTTGGCAAACTGAAATCCAAGGTTGAGAGGCTGGAGAAGGATGCTGCTCAAGCTCAGAAAAACTTTGCAGCAACCCTGGAGGCGGAGCAAAACCGCCTTGTTGCTGAGAGTGATGCTGACAACGACGCCCGTATGAAGATTGCTTGGGCTGCCTTGTATCCAGACGCTGATTATAGCATCTGGACAATGGCGCACAGTTATGCCGAGTACGTAGTGTACTTGAGAGAGCAAGGTGAGCCAGAGCCTACCTCCTTTGAAGCCTGGCTCAGCAACAATGAGCCGTCCGCGCCTGAGCTTCCAGGTCCCGGCGAAGCGCAACAAATTCTCTCAGATGATGAGGAGAAGGGGGAGAACCAGGAGGCTCCGTCTGTAGGCCAGAAGTGACTTTTCAGCGGCAGTATGCCAATCTCCGCTTTTGTCTTTTTCTTTTATTCAGCGGCAGTATGCCAATCTCCGCTTTTGTCTTTTTCTTTTATTCAGCGGTTGTATGCCAAAACTTTCTTTTTTCGGCCTGCGTGCCGAGTATTCCTGTATTTACCGGCTGTGGAGCCGTGTTAATTAACAATTTCTCTCTCCCGGACGAGGTCCGGTTAACATTTGATCCATTACAACCGTTTGGTTGGATGGACTTTATGAATTGCACCGACTAAGTCGGTTTTGATTATTTTGCATTTGAATTTTTAATTTTTTTCCTATCTTATGAAAAGCATGCGGCGATTCTTTGCCTAACTAGTCAATAGTCTGGCTGTCCTTGCCCCTGGACCGCTGTGTGATTGGTTTCAGTTGGAGCTGGTTGATTGACTTGAAAACGTCTGATGCTGCAAAGAGCATGATATGTTTGTAAGTCAATCAATCACAGTAGTGATTTCCCCAAACCAAGTGCACAGCCGTACACCCACAGGCGTTTAGGTCACTACCCAGACGGGTTACGCCCGTCTTGGTAGAGATTTCATAGCCATTGAACTCTTGCCCCAATTGGGGTGAGGTGCAATTTTTGGAATGGATAACCTAAGTGAGAACTTCAGCCGGTGACCGACTGATGCCTATGGGCATTCGGTATTTAGGAACTTATTCGTTCTTCGTAGGTTATTTCGGTCAGACGGCTATGAGTTGACCAATTTGGTCGTTCAATTTTTGTCGTCTGCATGGATACGTAGAACCGACAGATAATCTGTTCTCTGCGACGATTGCACCCGGAGGGGTGTCGCCGGACGCCTTTGTCCATGTTGGGACAGGCGATTTTATAAAAAGAGCAACCATCCGGCCATTTTAGCCTCTGGTCTTGTTTGAGACCGGTTGTGTAGCCACTAAACATTTTTGTGCTTAGTTTCTTAATCAGTGTTGAATTTACACCAAGTATCGAACTTAGTTTTTTAATCAAACGAGTCTGTCTGGGTATTACCCAGGCGGATCATGCTAAGTATCAAACTTAGTTAGAAAAATGGTTAAGCAGTTGAATAAACAAAGTATCCAACTTAAGTAAACAAGGGATCCGAGCATTACCCAGGCGGATAAACAAATGTAACCTTTACCAAGTATCGAACTTAGTTAGGTAAATGGGGAATCCGCCTAGATATTACCCGGATGGATAATCAAACGATAACTCAAATTTGCAAACAAAGACTTAATCTTCAATAATTGACTCATTGTTTACAAAAAATTACAATCTCAGAAGAAGTACTTTTTTAGATTGTCTACATTCCAAGTTCTAGGCAGGCGCCTGCCGTCTGGAGTTTCCAGGCGGTAGGTGCCGTCCCTTACTTCTTCATAGATCCGGTAGGGGCCTTCCCAATTTGGGGTTAGCTTCCCCAGCTCATTGGCCCTACCGGTTGCCTCCATTTTTCGTAACACTAGGTCGTCAACTTTCAAAGGACGCTTGTGTACTTTTTTGTTGTAGGCTCTAGTCATTCTCAGGCGGTAAATCTCATGACGCAAGGCGGCATTGCCCCGGCGCTCTGGGAGTGAATCCAATGCCAGGCGCATTGCTTCCCAATTTGCCTCTTCATCATACAACATGACTCTGAGAGTCGGCTCGCAGTGTTCGATGGGTAAGACGGCTTCAGCACCGTAAACCATGAGAAATGGGGTTTCACCGGTTGCCCCTTTCGTTGTTGTCCGGATGGCCCATAGGACATGGATTAATTCTTCTGCCCATAAGCCACCGACTCTTTCTATTTTCTTTTTGATGCCGTCTCAGATGATTTTGTTGAAAGCTTCAACTTGGCCGTTTGCTTGGGGGCGACCAACAGATGCAAAATAACTTGAGATCCCCTGATCTCCTAACCAAGTTTTTAGCTGAGGCGTCTCAAACTGAGGACCATTATCAAACACCATGGACATGGGTACCCCGTACCGGGTGATAACATTCTTCCAGATGAAGGAAATAACGTCTGAGGTCTTGATGTTCTTAACCGCCTCAGCCTCAACCCACTTGGTGAAATAGTCCACGGCCACTAAGATATAGCGCTTTCCGCCTGGAGCAGGCGTGTAGGGACCCAAAATGTCCATACCCCACTTTGCAAACGGGATTGGACTATGGATGGCCGTCAAATCAGTAGCCGGTCGATGAATAAGTTTTCCAAACTTTTGGCACTTGTCACATTTTTTCACCAATTCCTTGGCGTCTGCCTCAAGAGTGGGCCAAAAGTAATGTCGTCTGGCTCTGACGGCTAGGGACCTGCCGCCTATGTGAGAGGCGCAGAATCCTGAGTGCAAGTCTTCGAGAACTTCTTTCCCCTTTTCTGGGGTGACACACTTCAACAAAGGCTTCAGAAACCCCGCCTTGAAGAGTTCTCCACTTCTCAACTCGAATCTTGCAGCTCGCTTCTTCAGGACGGCTGCTTCCTGTGGCGAATCAGGAAGTATGCCGTCTGAGAGATAAGCCCGGATGTCATCCATCCAGGTAGAGCTTCGGTCCAAAACTCCAATGGGATCTTCATTGATGCTTCTCTTTTCTAGAACTTCCCAAAAAACAGACCGAGGCGTATCATGGCAGGCGGAAGATGCCAGTTTTGACAACGCATCCGCCTGGTTATTTTCAGACCTAGGCACTTGGTTCAGCCCGAATTCCTCAAGTGCCCCGGCCTCCTCTTTGACTGCCCGAAGATATTTGATCATAGCCAGATGTGTAACCTCATAACTTCCCTCATACTAGCTAACAACCAATTGAGAATCAGAGTAGGCGTCAATTTTCATGGCCCCCGCCGCCTTACACATACGCATGCCGGCTAGCAGGGCTTCATATTCCGCCTCATTGTTAGAGGCCTGAAACTTGAAGCGTAGTGCATACTCAAATCTGTCTCCTTCAGGAGACTCATAAATTACACCTGCACCACAACCGTTCTTTGTAGAGCTCCCGTCTACATACACTTTCCAAACCTGATCAAAATTATCCGGAGCCACTGGACGAGTCATTTCTACAATGAAGTCGGCAAACGCCTGACCCTTCACTGCCTTTCTTGGTTCGTAAGTGATTTCAAGGCTTTGCATTTCAATAGCCCATTTCAACATTCTCCCGGATGAGTCCAAGGTGGACATTGGCCGCTTGAGTGGCTGGTCCGTGTAGATCACCACCGGATGTGCCAAAAAATAAGGCTTCAATTTTTTGAATGCCATATACAAAGCAAGGCCAAATTTCTCAACCATGGGGTACCGGAGTTCAGCATTTTTAAGAACATGACTAATGAAGTAAACCGGGAGCTGCACGCCGTCTCGCTCAACAAGGAGAACGGCACTGAGGGCATGGTCTGAGACGGCTAAGTACATGTACAACATCTCCCTAGGCAAAGGGCTGACCAACCTAGGTAGAGAGTGTAAATGCTCTTTCAACCTCTAGAACGCCGTCTCAGCATCATCCCCCCATTCAAATCTGGTCTTCTTCCTGATTGCTTGGAAGAAGTAGAGGCATTTGTCGCCTGACCGGCTGAGGAATCTTCCCAAGGCAGCCAGGCAACCGGTGAGTCTTTGGACTTCCTTGACAGAATGGGGTGACTGCATGTCAATCACCGCCTGTATCTTCTCAGGGTTAGCCTCTATCCCCCTTTGATCAATCAGGAACCCGAGAAACTTCCCAGACTCAACACCAAAGCCGCATTTCTTAGGATTTAACATGACCTTATGCCGCCTGAGTGTGGTGAAGGTTTCTCGGAGATCAGCAAGGTGATCCGCCTGCTGCTTAGATTTGACTATCATGTCATCAATGTACGCCTCCACATTCCTCCCAATCTGATTAACAAAGACCGTATTAATCATTCGTTGGAAGGTGGCAGGCGCATTTTTCAAGCCAAATGGCATCACAGTATAACAGAATAACCCCTGATCAGTGACAAAGGCTGTCTTCTCTTGATCTTTTTTCCACAGGGGTATCTGATGGAAGCCGGAATAGGCATCCATAAAACTCATCAAGGCGTGGCCGGCTGTAGAGTCGACCAAGCTGTCGATTTTTGGAAGCGGATAACTGTCCTTTGGACACGCCTTGTTGAGGTCTGTGTAATCAACACACATGCGCCAGGTCCCATTCGGTTTCTTAACAAGGACCACATTGACCACCCAGTCGGGAAAATTACAAGGCCGAATGAACCTGACATCTAGCAGCTTTTTGACTTCGGCAGCTGCCGCCTGACTTCTTTCCTCGCCGTGGTTTCTTTTCTTTTGCCGGATGAGCTTCTTTTTGGGATCCACGGCAAGTTTGTGGACAGCGAGATCCGGGCTGACGCCTGGCATCTCTTCCACTTCAAAGGCGAAGATGTCTTTGAATTCCTTCAGCAGAAGGTGTAGGCTTGCACCCAAGGTAGCATGCGCAACCGTCCCAACCTTAACAGTACGTTCTGGACGGCTGTCATCCAGAACGAGATCAATGCATTCGTCAGCCGGTTGGGGACGGAGCTCATCTGACCGCTCACCGGTCAATGATTGCTATTTTTTCTCCTTCTTCACCTCCACCAACAGAGGTGCCTTTCTTTTCTTACCGACTGCTGGTGGGGCGGGAGCTGGGTCGGCATCCTTGACATTGTCAAGGTCTATTGGTTCTTGACCGCCTGGGGCCACGGTATCTCGAACGGCTGAGAGATAACACTCTCGGGCCGTCTTCTGATCCCCATTCAAGGAACCAATAGAGTCGTCATCCCTCTCATACTTGATGAGCATGAGAGACGGGATGATTACTGCCTTGGCTATGTTAAGGGTTGGCCTGCCAAGGATGATGTTGTAGGCGGTCAACTCCTCAACGACCAAGAATCTGACGACAATGTGTCGTCCCTGGCGTTTCTCCCCCAGCCGGATGGGTAAGTCAATTCTCCCGGCTGGGTAGACCATCCCACCCCCAAAACCAACCAGCTGGTTGGCAACCTTACATTCAATGACCACCGGGTCATCATGCGGGCGGCGGACGCTGCCCCTGTCCTTCTCAGTGATCAGGACGTCTGGGAAGGAGGAGCTGGCTTCCGCCTGCTCATCATCATCTTTGTCCATCTTTCGAAGATGGCTCTTGGTGCCCCGGATGGTAGGGCCACCACATGAGAACCCGCCTGCTATAGTGTAGACCGGCTCCTTGTCGGTATCCGAACTACTAGCAGGCTGGGGGGTAGTCTTGGAGGACTGACCCTTGTTTTTCTTCTTTGCCCCGGCTGGGGACTTAGAAATGTAGGACTTCAACAGCCCTTTGTCAGCCAGACGGTCCAACGCACGCTGAAGACTGAAGCAGTCGTTGGTGTCATGGCCAACTTCCTCATGAAACTGACAGAATTTATTCTTGTTCCATGACTGGACAGAACTCTTCATAGGATTCGGCTTCTCAATGGACAGCCGGTCCTTTACCTCCATGAAGATGGAGTTGGAGTCTTTGTTAAACTCGCACTTGGGGACGTACGGTTTAAACTCTTTCTTTTTCTTCTGGGTCGGCTGGTCAGAGTCACTAACCGCCCAGACTTCTTTTCTCTTCTTGCTCTCTTCTTTCTTTTTTGCCGGCTGAGCAGGCCGGTTGTCTTTCTGTTTGTCAAACTTCTTAGAGTCCGACTGGCTGCCAGGCGAGCAGAGGTCGGTAGCTTAAATATAGCTTTCCGCCTCCCTCACGGCCGCCTGTAAGGTGAAAGCCCCTTTTCTGACGAGGTCGAACTTAAAGGTCGACCCGTCTCTCAGACCCTTAAAAAAGTCTGTAAAAGCTACCTCGTCAGACAGTCCTTGAATCTGAATTCTTATCAGATTGAACCGCCTGTCATATGAGCGCAGCCCTTCTCTCTCTCCCTGCTTAACAGTGCTCAGATCAAGGCTTGTTTTCTTAGCAGGGATGTTCATTGAGAAGTTAGAGGCAAACAGGAAGGCAAGCTTCCTGAAGCTGTCTATGGACCCGGCTGGCAGATTACCAAACCATTGTTGGGCAATGCCCTTCAATGTAGCCGGAAAGCATCGACACCAAACGGCATCATCCAACCCCTGCAGATACATGAGGTTGGTGTACGCCATGAGGTGATCTTCCGGGTTGGAGGTACCGTCATAGGTACCAACCAACACATTTTTAACCTTGGCCGGCTGAGCCGCCTCGGTTATCTCTCGAGTGAACGCAGAAGGTTGTTCACCCAGGCGCAGCAAACGAAGCTGCCAGTCCAAAGGCTGGACATTTGGATATGTCGCCTGACCCCCAAAGAGGGCCGGCTGCATGAAGTGAGGAGGATATTGCCCGTAAGCCGGAGAAGGCATATACGGGACAGCTCCAATCATATGAGGGCCAGAATGGACGGTATTACCGCCTGTCTGACTCTCATGCAAGGAGGGTGCACTCCCTGCAGAAACGTTGTTGAAGCTGTCTGGAAAGTTCGACGTTGAAGCCGACTCAGACAGCGATTGATTTCTTTTCCGGTTAATAATATCCCGGGCATCAGAAGTTGGTTTTTTACTTCTCACCGGCTGTTGGGGCCGGCGAGTGTTATTGGTGTTCCCCCCAGGAAGGAGAATTTTTTACCAATCGATGGTCCCGGCTGCCTTCTCCTTTGGGTGAGGAGTGGGCTGCCGGTTTTTGACTGACTTCCCCTTCTCTGGAGGAGTCTTCTTCACCGACTGACCTTTACTTGGGCCAGCCTGGTTTTTGGTGATCAGCTTTGTAATTTCACCCTTGAAACTCGTCATGAACCTCATGAGTTCGTCTCAGGTGACAGGGGCCGATCCAGCTGCCGTTTGGGTTGACCCTTCCGGCTGCCCAGTAGGTCTGCTCGGACCCGCTTGGGAGGCGCCCCGCTCCAGAGTCTCTCTAGGCCGGATGCGCTTGACTCTGAGAGAGCCGTCCTCGGCTGTAGAGGTTTCGACTTGAGGATCCTCATCCTCCTCGTGGTCTGTAAAAACTTCTAGGTCTTCACCCAGACGGTTAGGGGGTGGTACAGACTCTTGAACCATCTTCGAGGTACTCTCCCCACAGACGGCGCCAAATGTTTTGGGTGTTTTTGTCCCTCGGGAGAGTTACAACACGAAGACTGATCCGGGATGAGCTGTACCTGCAAAACAAACGGAGACACCTGTTGGGTGGTGCTCCGCCTCCAACGATCAAGTTAGTAACTTGAAAAGGAATAAAGAGTACGAAAATTTAGGTGGGTATCTGCTCGGATTCCAAGCTCAGGTGTTTCTCTGATGTAAGAGAAGGCAGGTGTATTAAATGATAAAAAATGTGTCCCCGAAATGAGGGACATCTCCCTATTTATAGGGTCCTTGGGAATTGCCCTTGATTAGGTCACTAAACCCTAATCATTTGGTGGGCTGCGCCGTTTTTCGGCGTTCTCGGGATTTGGGCCTGAAGGCCACCTTTTCCCCTTTATTTCTGGAATGACACGTGTTAAGCAGGGATTGGTCCATTTTGGACCAACCTGAGGCTGACACGTGTCACCCTCTGATTGGGCCACGTGGCAGGGTAAAAATACCCTAAACACCAGTTTTGACAGAGCATCCGCCTAATTGTTTGAAGACCTAGGCACTTGACTTAGATGAAACTCCTCAAGTGTCCCGACTTCATTTTTGACAGCCTGAAAATATTTTATCATGGCCGGATGAGTGGCCTCGTACGTTCCATTGACATGTAGTACGACCAGTTGGGAATCAGAGCAGGCGTCAATCTTCTTTGCCCCTACCGCCTTGCAATACCGAATGTCGGATAGTAGGGCCTCATATTCGGCCTCATTGTTAGAGACATGGAACTTGAACTGCAATGCATATTCGTAATTATCTCCCTCAGGAGATTGACAGATAATCCCTGCACCACAGCCGTTCGTAGTAGAGCTCCCGTCCACATACACTTTCCAAACCTGGTTAGTATTGTCCGATGCAACCGGCCTTGTCATTTAAACAATAAAGTCGGCAAATGCTTGCCCCTTTATTGCCTTCCTTGGTTCGTAAGTGATTTCCAATCCTTGCATTTCAATCACCCATTTAAGCATTCGTCCAGAAGACTCCAAGGTTGTGAGTGGCTGCTTGATCGGTTGGTAAGTATAGACTTCTACCGCATTCGCCAAGAAGTAAGGTTTCAGCTTCTTGATGGCCATGTAAAGGGCAAGGCCAAATTTTTCAACCATGGGGTACCGAAGCTCTGCGTTCCTAAGACCGTGACTAATGAAATACACCGGGAGCTGGATGCCGTCTCTTTCATCTAAGAGAACGGCATTGAGGGCATGATCGGAGACGGCTAAATACATGAAGAGCTTCTCTTTGGGCAAAGGGCTAACAAGCCTCAGCAAAGAGTGCAGATGAGTTTTCAGCTTTTGAAAGGCCGCCTCTGCGTCATCCCCCAATTCAAAATTGGTCTTCTTTTTTATTGCCTGGAAGAAGTAGAGACACTTGTCACCTGACCGACTAAGGAATCTCCCCAAGGCCGCTAGACAACCTGTTAACTTTTGCACTTCCTTCACAGTACGGGGCGACCGCATGTCGATTACCGCCTGTATTTTCTCAAGGTTGGCCTCTATTCCCCTTTGGTCAATCAAAAATCCGAGAAACTTCCCAGACTCAACACCAAAGAAACACTTTTTTGGGTTTAGCATGACCTTGTGCTGCCTGAGGGTGGCGACTATTTCTCGGAGATCAGTAAGATGATCCGCCTGTTGTTTGGATTTGACTATCTTGTCGTCAATGTACGCCTCTATATTCCTTTCGATTTGATTAATGAAGACCGTATTAATCATTCGTTGGAAAGTAGCAGGCGCATTCTTCAAAGCAAACGGCATCACCGTATAACAGAACAACCCCTAATCAGTGACGAATGCCGTCTTTTCTTGATCTTTTTTCCACAGGGGGATCTGATGGAAACCTGAATAGGCGTCCATAAAACTCATCAGGGCATGTCCGGCTGTTCAATCGACCAGACTGTCGATCTTAGGAAGTGGATAGCTATCCTTTGGACATGCCTTGTTGAGGTCTGTGTAATAAACACACATGCGCCAAGTTCCATTCGGCTTCTTTACTAACACAACGTTAGCTGCCCACTCAGGGAAATTGCATGGCCGAATGAACTTGGCGTCTAGCAGCTTTTTTACTTCGGCGACTGGCGCCTGACTTCTTTCCTCGCCGTGGTTTCTTTTCTTTTGCCAGATGGCCTTCTTTTTAGGATCTACGGCGAGTTTGTGGACAGCAAGATCTGGGCTGATGCCTGGCATCTCTTCCACTTCAAAGGCAAAGATGTCTTTGAATTCCCTCAACAGCTGGTGCAGGCTCTCTCCCAGCTTAGCAAATGCGACCATCCCCACCTTAACCGTCTGTTTTGGGAGACTGTCGTCCAGAGGGATATCAATGTGTTTGCCAGCAGGCTGGGGACGGAGATCATCTGACCGTTCCCCGGTCAGTGATTGCTATTGTTTTTCTTTTTTGACCACCACCAGCTGATCAGTATTTCTTTTCTTACTGGCTGGTGGGGCCGACTGTTCTTCCTCGACATCGTCAAGGTCGATTGTCTTCTTGCCCCGGCCAGATGATGCGGCCGTGGGCTTGACGTCCGAGAGATAACACTCTCGAGCCGTCTTCTGGTCCCCATTGAGGGAACCGACTGTTTCATCATCCTTCTCATACTTGAGCAGCATGAGAGCATGAATGATGACGGCCTTAAACTCATTTAGAGTAGGTCGGCCAAAAATGAGGTTGTAAGTTGTGAGTTCTTCAACCACTAGGAAACGGATGGTCATGTGCCGACCGTCTCCCCTGTTCCCCAGGCGGACGGGTAAGTCAATTCGTCCTACTGGGTGCACAAGTCCTCCCCCAAACCAAACAAGGGTGTGAGAGACCTCCATCATGCTATCCGATTTGTATTTAAGATTGGATAAGCATTTGAGGCCGATGAGGTCCGAGGAGCTACCTGTGTCAATCAAAATTCGACCAACCAGTTGGTTGGCCACTTTGCATTCAATGACCACAGGGTCATCATGCGGCCGACGGACTTTGCATCTGTCCTGCTCGGTGCTGACAACCTTAGAGAAGGCGGATGTGCCTTCCGCCTCTCCTTCTTCAAAAAAGTTGACCATCTTTCTTAGATGGTCCTTGGTGCCCCGAATGGTCGGGCCACCACCGGCAAATCCGCCTGCTATTGTGTATACCGGATCTTCATTGGTTTCGGCACTAACAGCAGGCTGAGGAGTCTTCTTCTTGGACTGCCCCGAATTTTCCTTGGAAGTCACTTTGGACTTCACATAGGACTTCAGCTGTCCCTTGTCGGCCAGACAGTTAAGCTCCCGCTTGAGACAAAAGCAGTCGTTCGTGTCATGGCCGACATCCTCATGGAAATGGCAGTGTTTATTTTTGTTCCGCTTTTCAGCGGAACCTTTCATAGGGGTCGGCTTCTCGAGAGTCATCCAATCCTTGATTTCCAAAAGGATGGAGCAGCAGTCCTTGTGGAACTCGTACCTTGGAACGTACGGTTTCCACTCTTTTTTCTTCTTCTGGGCCGGTTGATCATAGTTATCAATGGCCCAGATTTGTTTTTTCTTTTTGCTCTCTTCTGGCTTAGACGCCGGTTGAGCAGGCCGACTCTCCTTCTGTCGGTCGGACTTCTTAGGGTCCGACTGCTTATTGGAGGAGCAGAGTTCGGTCGCCTGTATATAGGCTTCCGCCTCTCGTAATGCTCCTTGCAGAGTGAAAATTTGTTTGCGGACGAGTTCATACTTAAAAGTAGACCCGTCCTTAAGGACCCTTAAAGAAGTCTGTGAAGGCGACCTCATCAGACAGCCCATGAATCTGTATTCGCACAAGATTGAACCGCCTGACATAGGAACGCAGGCCTTCTCTATCTCCCTGTTATACATTGCCTAAATCAAGGCTTGTCTTTTGGCAAGGATGTTCATTAGGGGTGAAACAAACTCGGTTTAAAACCAAACCAAACCGAAAACCAAACCGAATAAGAAATTTGGTTCGGTTTTTTTTTAAAGTGGTTTGGTTTCGGTTTAAAAAAAAAAAATCGGTGTGTGGTTCGGTTTCGATTTCGAAAATGAAAAATCGAACAAAACCAAACCACACCGAAATATAGGCCCAATCCCAATCAAACCCTAGCCCAACTCTGAATTACCCTAGGTATATAAAGTAAAAAAAAAATCCTAATCATTCTCAGCCTCCCTCTCTCTCTTTCCACCCTTTCTCTCTCCTTTCCCCTTCTCCTCTTTCCCGGATTCCGCCCAATCGCCCATTCTCTCTCCTCTTCTTCGCTTTCAAAGTTTCATTCTCCTCTGTTCTTTTCGTTTTTCTTGTCTAAAATTCGAATTCGCTTCACCATTAACGAACACCATCAACTAAATTAAAGGTTTTGATTTCGAACACCATAAACTAAAAGTTTTTCATGTCAAATTCGACTATGTAAACTCTAGATCTAGAGTTTTCATGGTCGAATTTGACCTTTAAAACCCAAATTCGACGCTTTTTCGGTGGAATATGAGGTATTTCCTCTTTTTCTTTCTTTTAATTTGGTTTGTGTTTTTTTTCTACTAATTTATGTCCAATTTTTTCTGATATTTCGGTGAATTTAATTCCAATTAGTTTAATGAAATTAGGGTTTTATCTTAAAATTTCCGAAATTGTAGCAATTTGATCTTTATGGTAAATATTTCTAGGAATATTTGCGGATCTGGGTTAAAACTTGTTTAATTATGTTGTATAAATGGGTTTAGTTTGGTTTTGTTTGGTTCGGTTTTGATTGGTGTGGTTTGGTTTGGTTTTTTTTTTTTTTTTTTTGCAAAATTTGATGTTTATGATGCTTGATATGAAAATTCGGTGCGGTTTGGTTTTTTTTAAGAAAACCGAAATTTAAGTGGTTTGGTTTTGTAGACGTCGCTCGAAGTGCGCCTACGTTAAAGCATGTGGTGAATATGCTTGGCACTCATAGGAAGTGGGAATTGACATATACGATTAGGGACAACGATTAGGGACAAATAAAGTAGGGAGCCGCCAACAAGTTTTTAAGGAACTTGTAAACCGTTCACGGATCATAAAAAGGCAACCACGATAAGGGACAACGAAGGCAACAACGATTGACCCGTGAAGGTTACACCCCATTCATAATCCATGATATTACTAACTCCATATGGTTCAGAACCACGAAAGGAGGATCGGGGATGATGGTACGAAGTGAGTCATGGAGTCACAATCGCCCGTATTGGCCTCTACTCGATTCTTATATTGAAAAGCATTCCTGTGATCTCAAAGGCATACAAAAAAAATATTCAATTCGCTCCAAACTATTATTTAACTAAATTGGTTGAATATTAATGCACACATTATTCTAAAATATTGGTGATCACTTGAATTAATTTACAAGATTAAAAAAGATCCTAAACCGTTGTCCAAATTATCTTATTAGGCGTGATTTTCAATTACATATTCCCCTTAACATGCAATATGGTGATCAATAAATATAATAGAACAAACATTAATATTGGAAGCAATTCAACAATTCCAACAACATAAAATCGTTAGAAAAATAATAGAAATAAGAGGAACATGATTCTTACTTTGATTCTGTTTGTTTGCAACTACAAAATAATAAACGAGTTAGTAACTTCAAGGAAATAATAAATCAATGATTAAATTAAATTAAATAAAGTAGAGTTGATTTGGGGCCAAACCCTCAAACAGTTCTACCTTTCACGCCTTAGCTTAAGGACAGAACCACGGGTAAAGTATGGACTCCTTTGAGCACTTGAAGAAGGAATTTTGAAATAAGAAGGGTAGGCTAGTGTTTAGGCTAAAGCATAGAAGAGAGAAAAATAAATCAGAGCATTACCTCGTGCCCCGTACATCAGAAATGAGGGGGTATTTATAGGGAAAATGTGCTGAGGGAGCACACGGAACCCTAAAATGATAAAAACCCTAAAAAAGTATCCCGTGACACGGCAAATTGTACCGTGACACGGGAAGTCCCACCGTCAGACGGCAAACTTTCCCGTGACACGGTACATTTTTAGTGTGACGCGGGAAATTTTCAGAAAACGGGAAAGAAAACGCGTTAAGGGTTTACGCGGAAAAGACACGGAATGTCCCGTGTCACGGCGGACTTCTCGTGTCACGGGAAAGCCCACCGTCAGACGGGAAGGATTTCCGTGACACGGTGGGTGTCTGCCGTGGCGCTTGAATTTCCAGCCCACTTTTCTGTCTAAATACATTTTTAACCCTAATTTCATTCGGCATTTTAAGTGCCGATTGATAATTTCGGGCCTTTTCTGGCTTATTATTATTTGGGCTAAAATAAGAAAATAATTAAATAAAAATAAACAAAAGGTTTGCGCCAAAAATAAAAAAGGGTTTGGACTAAAAATTAAATAATAAGTTTGGGCTGAAATAAAAACTATGCTTTTACCAAACATCGAGACCAATCCATGGACCGTTCAAAAATATGAATTTAATCAAATACGATTTTTTAAGCACTCTCGGGATTAAATACTGAACCCGACTAATAGTAGCGGTGAAAGGTTGTTCATCATCGGGTTTGGTTTTGGGGAGACATTTTTAGGTGTCTACAGGTTTGGTTTGGTTTCATCGCTAAAGTGGTGCGGTGTGGTTTGCGAAATCAAGAAACCAAATTATGGTGGTTCGGTTTTCGTTTGGGCAAAAAACCAAACCGAAAACCGAACTTTCACCCCTAATGTTCATAGAGAAGTTCGAAGCAAACAAGAACGCAATCGTCTTGAAGCTATTAATATAACCAGCCGGCAGATTGCCAAACCACTGTTGGGCTATGCCCTTCAGGGTGGCTGGAAAATAGTGACACCATGCGGCATCATCCAACCCTTGTAAATACATGAGGTGGGTGTATGCTAGCAGGTGGTCTTCCGGGTTGGAGGTCCCAGCATAGGTTCCAACCAAAACATTTTTAACCTTGGCCGGCTGTTCGGCTTCGGTTATTTCCCAAGAGAAAGCAGAGGGTTAATCTCCAAGGTGTTGGAGCCTGAGCTGCCAATCCATCGGCTGATAGCCGTATGCCGCCTGGCCTCCAAACAGGGCAGGCTGCATGTAAGGTAAAGCAGGCGACTGGTACAATGGCGGAGCCATGTACTGGGCCGACTGGATTACATGAGGGCCAGACTGAACCCGTGGGTTGCTTTCTAGAGTCTCATGTATAGACTGGGAATACCTCGCAGAGGTATTTCGAAAGCTATCATGGTAGGTCGACGTAGAAGCCGACTCTGATAGCTGGGTTTTCTTATGCTCAATGTAATGTCGAGCATCGGAGAATGTTTTCTTGCTACCATCCGGTTGTATGTGCCGGATGGCTTTTCTTGTACCTGTTTCTGGGAAACGGAGTCTGGTGAGGTCAAATTGGGGCCGAGCCTTCTCCTTGGGAACGAGATGAGGATTCGGCTGGCGGTCCCTGACCGATTTCTGTTTACCAGGCTGAGTAGGCTTCTTGGCCGACTGCTCCTCTCTAGGAGTAGGCGACCTCTTGGTGGCAAGTTGTTTGATTTCACCCCTGAGACTGCTCAGGAGTTTCATGAGTTCGTCTCGGGTAACGGGAGTTGATCCTGCCGCCTGGGAAGGATCACCCGGCTGCCCTGAGGGCTTCTTTGGCTGACCAGCAGTTTTGCTTGGCCCCGCCTGGTCAGGGTGACGCTCCCGCTTTTCCTTACTGCGGATGCGTCTAGAGATGAGGAATCCGTTAGGATCCACATAGGTTTCGACATCAGCGTCGTCCCCTGAGTCATGGTCCATCTGGACCACTATGTTTTCCGGAGGCCGATTGGTCTCAGGATTCGGTATAGGGACTTGTGAAGCCATCTTAGAGGTACTCTCCCCACAGACGGCGCCAAATGTTTCGGGGGTTTTTGTCCCTTGGGATAGTTACAAAACTAAGACTGGATCCAGCAAAGGGCGCCTATACCTGCAAAGCAAACGGACCGCCGGATGGTCGGTGGTCCGCCTCCAAAGATTAAGTTAGTAATGTACTTGGAGTAAAACGTGCGGAAATAAAATTATCTGCTTGGATTCCAAGCTCAGGTGTACTGTATCTTGAGAGTGACAGTTCAGACAATGATTGGTATTCAATCAAGGTTAGGTCATAAAAGTTGTCTAAATTTCTAATCCCCATAAATGAGGGGAATGTTCCATATTTATAGGGCTCTAGGAATGTGTGCCCTTTCTAGGGTTTCGTGCCCTAAGAAAGTGCACGCCGCTTTTGCAGGGGCCCTTGGGATTTGGACTTTGAAAGCCGCCATTCCCAGGGGGCCTGATCTTGTCTACCACGTGTCACCATCTGGAAGGGCAAGCTTGGCGCCCCTCCAAGTGACACATGGTTGGCTCGGATTGGGCCAGCTGGTTGGGTAAAAATACCCAAATCACTAACCATGTGTCACCCAACCTTGAGCCCCAAGATGGGTTCGGTTGGGCCACTTCCTTTTGGCCCATATCCATGACCCGTCACCCGGGTCCACGGCCCCCTTGCCACATGCGCTGCCACCATGGCGCGCTGCCAACGTGGCACGCTGCCATGTGGAGCGCTGCCAAGGTGGCTGCTGCCAAGTGGAGCGCTGCCAACGTGGATGCTACCACTTGGTGGTTGCCACGTGTGATGCCACATGGCGTGGTGCCATGTGTGTTGCCACGTGTGATGCCACATGGCGTGCTGCCATGTGTGCTGCCACGTGGCACGCTCCTATTTGGCGCGCTTCCCTTGTTTTTTGTGGCTAGGGTTTTTTGCTTGTTACTTGAAGCATTTTCCCGTCTCACCAATTCCTAAATTTTAGCTTGACATTTAAGATTCTCTGACGCTCGATTTCGAAGCTCCAAGCTCGAATTTTTGACGTCTAAATATAAATTACTCGGTCGACTCATTAATTCCTTCCAAACTAATTCGTCGCTTCGGCTCGTTAGTTGCTTAGGCGTGATCCAAAGGGTTCAGTTAAGATTAAGCTGTAATATTAATTATGCATTCATATTATTGATCGGATGCGACCTCCACCCAAGCATTCCGATCACTTGACCTTACTGAATATACTAGCTTTCTAATAATTCTGAACCCACTATCAGAATAATACACTTATTCAAAGGACACCATTCCTTTGAATCTCCCACTTGTCCTTCCGAACAAGTGAGCTTTAAGTGTATAGCCCTTTCCTATGTCACTTAATGTCTTTTCATGAACTATAGGGTAAGATTATTCGTCATCCCTATTACGTCCAGAAGTGTTTCTTGAAATCCAAGTTTAGTTGTCAATAAACAGATGATTTCTAAAATCCATCTTAGCACGGCCATGCATTTTCACAGTCTCTCTCTTCAAGAGGCCTTGTAAACAACAAAGACATATTCCCTATTGTTAGTAGGGGGACATTCCCAGTTTTGTAATGTAAGCTTCTCTTACTAAGAAGACCTAGCCTCCTGATTGCCGTCGTTATAATCCCCGTGTACGGCAGACGTTTGACCAACATCAAAACGGACTAGTACTCAAACAAGAGACCTCACAATACTCATGGTCAAGGAAAAGAGTTCCGATAGCAATAATGAGAAATATACTTATGACAATTTTAAATCTCTTAAAGTATTCTCATAAGTCGATCCAGTATGGTTCTAAACCAATACCTGTGCAAATGATTTATGTCCTTGTAGCACAAGAAACGGTGCTATAAATCATACTGCACACTAATCTCAATTGGTCATTAATGGTCCACCATTTAAATGACCTTGATTAGGGATAATTTTCGATTAAGATATTCAACGTTCACTTAATAGGTGTTTCTCTATCCAAGACATTGTCTTGATACCCTATTTTGAATATTCTTTAAAATCAAATGGACTCATTATTTAATTCTAAACCACAATTAAATAGTTTTGTGGAATATTTAGGAAAAAAATTTTATTCCACTATGAAACTTCACAACGTTTCATCTTATGATAAATGGTTTTCCCAAATGTTTTAAGAGTAGTACTCTTCATAAAACATTTATAGAAATCATACCCATATTTGATATGCTTGATTTGTTTCACGCAATTGGTGAATGTTGTCGTTCACTTATTGCATAGGTTTAGTTATAATTACTTTGCTAATCTTAGCATCTTCATTACTGATCACTTTCATAATAAGATGATAAAACTTGAGAGTGTCATGGAATATATGTCATTTATGATTTATTGTCCAAGTGATGGCTCCCACTCATTTTCATGATTGAGATCTTCAACTTTAAGGCAACAATATTCTCAACATATATTTTAGTAGACTTCTTGATGATGCTACACCAAACGACTCACGATGATTTGGGATACCCTAATAACTTGTGATAATGGAAATTTACTTTAAATTTCGGCACATTACACATGGATGCACCTCCATGTTACCATTCTCAAGCCACGACTTATTGTTAGCTCATGCTTATAAACGGCTTCCTTGTTAAGGATCTAATCCTTGTTAAGGCTTGTGCTTGCAAAATCAATTCTCAAATTGTATTTGTTTCCACAAGTCAAGAACTTATCATGTTACTTATCCAAGTACTTTGGATGTTCTTGGCCATAAACTAACGATCTAATACATAGATTCAGGTTGATTGGTGCTATATACGTACTTCACATGCTCTAAGCATGTAAGTCCTGCGACGATTCCATATCATAGCGTACATGATGGATTAAGTTGTAGAGTAATTCTCAATCTTATTCCAATTTTAGCTCATTCAGTTTCACTGTGTCTTGCTTAAATTGTTCGCTATGTGATACGGTTGAAAATCTCTTACTAGAGTCTTTCTTGTTTGACTTGGTATTTAGCCTAGCTTATACCTAGTTCAAACTTTTACTTAGCTTTATACATATGGGTTGAAAGCATTTCAGAGTCCTTCATGTTCAACATGGTAAATTTCTTTACCCGTTTAAACATTTAATTAAGTCTATACCATAGAACTTAATTCCCAATATGTACTATGTATCGCCTTTAGCTTGGTCCATTGTCGAAAATACCTTCAAATCTAATTGATGAGCGTCATTTATGGCGCTCAAAAGAATAAGATTTAGGTTCTTTTTCTCTATTTTCTTTCATTATTTTCCTATATTTTTCTTAGTTTTATTTGGTTTTCCATTTTAATAACTCATTTTGAGTTTTGTTTAGTTTTTATGTGATTTTCATTATTTTAGTCCTTAATTCGTAGTTTTAGTTTTATTTCCTTTATATTCTATTTTACCTTATTTATTTTTATTTTATTTATTTTTATTTTATTATGTCCCGATCCTTTCCTCATGTTTTTTTTTTGGTTGTAGGTGTTTTCGGGTCCTTGGTCGATCGAGTTCAACGTCCGAGAATTAAGTCAAGTTGCTGCCTTTGAGCCAACCCCTGCTGCCAGCCTAACCTACACCACCCATTTTCTTAACCTACACCACAACTACAACAACAACCTCACCATCTCCCCTGCTCCAACTCTCCTTCTTCCCCTGCTTCCAGCTTCTCACCCACACCATCACCAACAGCAATAAAAACAACACCAATCAGCCACGCAACAACCACCAGCCTCCCAATCTCAGTCACACACACCAACACCCCGCAATTCCAATCAACCACGCAACTCACAGCAACACTAATCCCCTGCTACCTCACGCAACTCCCTTACCACCTCCAATTAACCACCACGCAGCCACCGAAACCACCATAAATCTCCACCACCAGCCACGCACCGCACTCTACCCCACATCACACAAACCAGCCACGCAACTCCCATATTTCTACCACAACCACCACCAATCGCAGCCCTCACCCACCTAACAACTCACGCACTCCACCACATCAACCTCACACAAAGCCGCCGCAGCCTCTACACCAGCCACCTGGCAGCCGCAACCAACACCAACACCAACACCACCAATCAGAATAGCAGCCCCTGCTCGGCCACCACTCTCGCAACCTCCTTTAATTCCCCTAATTCAATTGAAATTCCCCGAGGACGCGGGTGTGAGAGGAGCGGACGCGGGTGTGAGAGGAGCGGACGCGGGCTCGATGTCGCAAATCAGGCAGTAAGTAGCCGCGGTTGTCCCGAGGTCTTCCCGCGGACGCGGTGGCTCTAGAGAGAGCGCGGTTTAGACCACCGCGGGCGCGGCTTTATGGGTTCAATTTGAACCGTATCGCAAGCTCCTCACGTGACTTTAATGAAAATACAACGGCTTTGATTGATGCTTGATGATAGATGATGAAGATGAGTGGCGGTGATTGAAGTTGATGATGATTGATGGACGGTGATGGTGGCGTTGCGCTTCAATGGAGATCAAGCAGCTTCAAAAAAAAGAATATCGAAGCTGATTTCTTTTGTTTTGTTTTTGTTTTCTTTTTCTTTTATCTTTTATTTTTACTTTTCCTTTTCCTTTTATTTTTATTTCTCTTTTCTTAGTTTATTTTCCTTTCTTATTTTTATTTTCCTTTTCTTAGTGTATTTATTTTATTTTCTTTCCTTTATTATTTTTCTTAGCTTAGTTTAAATACCCATTTTTTTTGGGATAATTAGAACCAACTTTTATTCATGTATTTCTTTAGTTTTAGAATAGTTTTCTCTCTCTTAGGTTGAGAGCATCTCTCTCTAGATTAGGCTAGATTAGGAGTAGTTTTAGAGAGAGAAAGTGAGGAATTTCAATGGTGATTGAGAGATTGAAGATGCAAGTGTGACAATTGTGTTCAAGATCTTCTCTATTATCAATGAGCATTATTAACTCTATCTCACCTTATTTCTTTGTTTAATTTCATGTTTGTTTAGTTTAATTTTGATGTTTGATGCTTGATTAGTGTAATTGTTCTTGGTATTTTGTTGATTCTTGATTTCCATAGTTGTTAGTTGATAGATGATGATTCTTGAATAGTTGTTTGGCTAGGAATTGGGTGAAACTTGTATGATTGATTAATTGTGATTAATTTGGGGATTGTGTTGATTGATTATTGAGATTAAAGTGATTAGTGAAGGTTTGCATGTGTGTAATTCAATTTGGCCTTGAGAATTATGCTAGATTGCATTGTAATTTCTAATGACATGAACAATTGATTTAGGAATTGCAATTATCAATTGGTTTTGATTGTGATTCTCTTAGTTTGTTATTCATAGTGAACCCTAGCTTAACAATTAGGAGATAGCTCTTTGATTCCTATTGATTGCTCTTATCATTTAGTCCTCACAACCTTTGATTGGCATGCTCTTCCTAAGTTGTTGCAATTGACATGATTACTTGTTGATCCCCGTTCCTAGTGTTTTATTTCCTTGGTTACTTGTTTTGTTAGTTGTTAGTATTCTCTCTTACCTTCGTCTTCGACCTAGCTTAGGCGCATAATTGAAAGTGCTTGAACATTACCGTTCCTTTGGGTTCGACCCTTGACTTGCCTCTATACTCGTATTTAGGTTTGTTAAGTGTTTATAAATTTAGTTTGACCGAGGGAAGATTAGATAACGACCTAGTTTTCCTCTCGTCAAAATGGCGCCGTTGCCGGGGAACGGTGTCTATGTTTGAGTGTTTTTGATTGCTTGAGTCTAGGTCTTTGTATATACTTTTTTTTATTTGATTTTTGTTTGTTTTGTATAAAAATTGCATGTCTATCATTTCCTCAATTTGACAATGAGCCTTTTTGTGAATATTTCAATAGACTTGAGGGATTTTTGGACTATAATTGTTGTAGTCTTTTGGAGGCTTGTGAGATTTGTTATTTTGGTTTGAATGAGCAAACTAGAAATGAAGTTGAATGCATACATAATGGTGAATTTAGAGCATTGTCAATTGATGATGTTTGGGATTTTTATGTTTGGTTTGCTAGGGATGTTTATGATAGGGGTAATCATGATTCTAATATTGATTTGCAATGTGTTGATTATTCTAATATTAGCATGAATTCCCAAGATTTGTCACATGAGCCCTTAAGTGAACCTAGAACATATGATTTCAACTTTATTTCTCCATTTGTTCATCATGATGAAGTACATGCTCAAGTTGATGCTAATGGTGTGTTTCAATATGCTTCATTATTTACCATGCCTTCTTGTGATGTGCTTTGTTCCCTTGATGATGAATCTCATGTCCTTGATTGTGCCCCCGCTCCCCAATGTGATGTATATGCTCATGATCTTAATGTTGATTCTTCCAATCTTGGTTGTACTTCTTCTTCCCTTGTTGAGCCTCAACCTTTTACATCTTTTGAATCTCTTGTTGATATATTTGAGTCTCAAATTAGGCACATTGAGCTTGATGATGATCTTGGGACTAGTAAGGAGATGATTCTTCAATCTATGAGAGGTCAATTAGAGATAATGAAAAAGAATGAGGAGCGTCTTGAGGAGGGAAAGAGAAGAAAAGATGAGTTAGAAAGCCAATTGTCATCCTTGATGCTTGTTTGTGAAAAATCTCAATTTGATGTGTGTGTTGAGGATGATGATGATGATCATTTTGAACAACCAAGAGTGTGTGAGGATCCTATTGTTGAGCATAGGAGTGAAGGAAAGGGAGTTGAGAGTGATGATGATTATGATGATTTTGTGAATCTAAACTCCTCTTCCTTGATTGATTATGATGAGTCTCAAGTGTATGAATGTGACTCTTCTATCCATGAGTGTTTGGACTTGTTTGAGGTTATGTCCAATGTGTTTATTGAGAGTCAAATGAAAACCCATAGCCTTCTAAGTGAGTTCATTGATGATGCTTCATGGGAGAGAGATGATTTTGAGTTATATTTGCATCCATTCATGCACGGTTTTGAGGAATTAGGTTTTGAGTTTGTGGAAGGAAAGGTTGTTTATTGTGGTGCAAAGAAGGATGAGGTTGATTCCTTTGGAGTTTTTGAGCTTGAGGGAGATGTCGATTGTGAGAGAACTTCATTTGAGGACTCTATGATTGATTTTCATGCCCTCATTGGCGATGTGAGACCTTGTGTTGAGGGAGTCGTGAACCCTTTGCCTATTTCTCATACCCCTTTTTCTCAAAGGTTTGACCACATCCCCTATTGCCCTATTTTTCTCCCTTCCTTTGTTGATAAGCCTATTGGGGACTCCCTTGTCTATGATGATCTTAATTTCCCTCATTCGTCTATTATTGAGAAAAAGGGTGATGTTGCCACCAAAAAATATTTTAGTGAGGAGGATTTGCCTTTTTCTTTTTCTTTCCATTCTTTTATTCCCCCTTCTTTTTCTTCTTCTTCTAATTTTCTTGTTTTTCCTTTTGATCCTTCTTCTTCTTTCTTTTGGCACCTCCCTTCTCACTTGTGTGCAATGATCTTGTTGCACGTTTTTCTTCCGTCATTTGCCTACCTTATATCATATGAAATGTGTAGTAGTGCATTTGACAAGCTCTTGCGATCGTTGCAATATTATTTTACTAGAGCGGTCAAGCTTGGACCTTAAGCAAGCCTTTCTCGGGAAGTAACCCGTGTTTTAGAATAGATTTTCTTTTGTTTTTAGATTAGATTTTCTCTCATGGAAATTTTTGTGTGCCTTTTGCTAGGTACATGAGTTGATATACTTCGGTGCTTCGATTTGGATCAAGAATCGAGGAAGTTCGACTCCTATTTTTGCTAGCATATGGAAACAAGGTTTAATTCTTGAGAAATTAGCTTTGAAAGGTTAAGTTGGGTCATTTGCGGGTATTTACACCCACCTAATATCCAGTAATATCCTTCCTTGCTCTTTCTCTAGTGGATGATGACTTGTTGGACATATGTTGGTTTGTTGGATTGATCTCCTTGTTTTCCCCTCCCGTGGATTATATGATTTATGTTTGAGTGTAATGTCTCATTCAAGCTTGGGGGAAGGTATTCTATCATGTTTGGTGGGATGTTGATTCATGTATGCTATGCACCTTTGTATATGCTTTTCCATGTTCTTATATTTTGAAAAACTCCAAAAAAAATTTGATTCTATCAAGGCAAATTTGCAATGTGTTTTGTTTTGTTCTTGCTTTGGACATAATAACATTTGGACTTGTATAATTGAATGCTTTTCTTCCTAAATGTTAGTGGTGTGCACGGTTTGAGATTACGTTTGGTTGATTCTAGGATAAAGCATGCTAAGGTAGTTGTCTAGAACTAGGGGGATCATGAAGCCGGATTCTACTTGTTTGTGGCATGTTTGGTAGTTGCTCCCTATCTTCGATTTGACAACCTTAGTGAGTTTTTGCTACAACCATGTGAGATTTATATTTGTTCAAGCTTTCATCATATTCTCGCATGAGCGGCATGGTGTCCTTGACTTTGCAAGCCTAATCTATAAAGCTTGATGTATGATTCTTAAACCCGAGACCGAGCTATCTAGGGAGGACAAAGGCACCTTTTTCGGGGTGGTATTTTTCATTTTTAGGTTAGTTTGATTCATATTTGTTTTTGGGTTTCCATTTGCCTTCTTGCAACCATTTGAGCCTTATACCTTCTTTTCAAGCCACATCTTTAGTTCTTTGGCCTTTTGTTTCATTTCCTTTCTATTCTTGGTTTTTTTTTGTGAAGCAAATTGATCACGTATGATGGAGTTTGTGGTGGATAAGTTGGAAATTTGGTTTTTATGAGTGCTAGTTTGTGATTAAGTCTTCTTTGTGAATAATGGCAAGTGTTTGAGTAAAAGTCGTCCTTAATCATAAAAGGCATGGACTAATAAATTGCATTATAGAAAAAGCCGTCCGAATTTAGCAAAAGGCGAGGACATTACAAGTTTAAGTAAAAAAAAGAAAAAAATTTGAAAAAAGTGAAAATTCAAAAATATTTTGATGTATTCTTTTCTCCTTCTAAGCATTGAGGACAATGCTTCATTTATGCTTGGGGGAGAAGCGTTTACGCTTTTTGTATATATTTCTTGTGAGTATAGCTTCAAATAAGCTTGGGGGTGTTGCTTTTGCTTGGTGATTTCTTGATCGTGTTGTTAAGGATTGATCACCCTTTTGCTTCACTTTTTAGGAAAACCTCCAAATTTTAAATTTTAGCCTACCTTCACCCTTTATGCCTTATGTTACAACCTTGGGGAAAGACCTTTCGACCTAGAAAGTTGAGTCACTATTCGGGGGAGGGAATCATGGGTCATTGCCTAAGGAAAGGGGATGCGAAGTCAAGATGTCGAGTAGCCTAAAATTTTGATCTTTTTCAGGTTCCTTCGCGGAATCTATGAGATGCTCACTAAGGGGAGATATGAGATTAGTAGGGGGAACGCGGTAAGACCGTTTGGGATGAAAGTGGAGTGTGATAACTAGTTCCTATGCTTGGCATATTTATGTTTCAATCAACCTTAGATATCTTATAGCATGCACTCCCTTACTTGTTTAGAAAGATTTGCATTCACTTGTGCTTGTACGTTTGCAAAAGTCCTTTCATGAACATTTGTTTGCTTTTCTTGTATTTTGCTTTCTTTTTCATGCTTTGCCTTGTTGGTATTATTATGAGAGTTATGGGTAAACTCTTAGGATACCCTTACGAGAGCATCACTCGTCCTCTAGGGCGATCTAGGGGTTTAAATGGCTTGTCTTTAGTTGCTAAAATTGACCGTGATTCCTACGAAAGTGAGTTAGTGTATATTCCCATCTTCTCTAGTTTTTCTTGTTTCTTTCCTTGCTTGAATAAATTCATCATTTTTCCTTGGGTTGGATTTTATTTTGCTCGAGGACGAGCAAAAGTTTAGCTTGGGGGAATTTGATGAGCGTCATTTATAGCGCTCAAAAGAATAAGATTTAGGTTCTTTTTCTCTATTTTCTTTCATTATTTTCCTATATTTTTCTTAGTTTTATTTGGTTTTCCATTTTAATAACTCATTTTGAGTTTTGTTTAGTTTTTATGTGATTTTCATTATTTTAGTCCTTAATTAGTAGTTTTAGTTTTATTTCCTTTATATTCTATTTTACTTTATTTATTTTTATTTTATTTATTTTTATTTTATTATGTCCCGATCCTTTCCTCATGTTTTTTTTTTGGTTGTAGGTGTTTTTGGGTCCTTGGTCGATCGAGTTCAACGTCCGAGAATTAAGTCAAGTTGCTGCCTTTGAGCCAACCCCTGCTGCCAGCCTAACCTACACCACCCATTTTCTTAACCTACACCACAACTACAACAACAACCTCACCATCTCCCCTGCTCCAACTCTCCTTCTTCCCCTGCTTCCAGCTTCTCACCCACACCATCACCAACAGCAACAAAAACAACACCAATCAGCCACGCAACAACCACCAGCCTCCCAATCTCAGTCACACACACCAACACCCCGCAATTCCAATCAACCACGCAACTCACAGCAACACTAATCCCCTGCTACCTCACGTAACTCCCTTACCACCTTCAATTAACCACCACGCAGCCACCGAAACCACCATAAATCTCCACCACCAGCCACGCACCGCACTCTACCCCACATCACACAAACCAGCCACGCAACTCCCATATTTCTACCACAACCACCACCAATCGCAACCCTCACCCACCTAACAACTCACGCACTCCACCATATCAACCTCACACAAAGCCGCCGCAGCCTCTAAGCCAGCCACCTGGCAGCCGCAACCAACACCAACACCACCAATCAGAATAGCAGCCCCTGCTCGGCCACCACTCTCGCAACCTCCTTTAATTCCCCCAATTCAATTGAAATTCCCCGAGGACGCGGGTGTGAGAGGAGCGGACGCGGGCTCAATGTCACAAATCAGGCAGTAAGTAGCCGCGGTTGTCCCGAGGTCTTCCCGCGGACGCGGTGGCGCTAGAGAGGGCGCGGTTTAGACCACCGCGGGCGAGGCTTTATGGGTTCAATTTGAACCGTATCGCAAGCTCCTCACGTGACTTTAATGAAAATACAACGGCTTTGATTGATGCTTGATGATAGATGATGAAGATGAGTGGCGGTGATTGAAGTTGATGATGATTGATGGACGGTGATGGTGGCGTTACGCTTCAATGGAGATCAAGCAGCTTCAAAAAAAAGAATATCGAAGCTGATTTCTTTTGTTTTGTTTTTGTTTTCTTTTTCTTTTATCTTTTATTTTTACTTTTCCTTTTCCTTTTATTTTTATTTCTCTTTTCTTAGTTTATTTTCCTTTCTTATTTTTATTTTCCTTTTCTTAGTGTATTTATTTTATTTTCTTTCCTTTATTATTTTTCTTAGCTTAGTTTAAATACCCATTTTTTTGGGGATAATTAGAATCAACTTTTATTCATGTATTTCTTTAGTTTTAGAATAGTTTTCTCTCTCTTAGGTTGAGAGCTTCTCTCTCTAGATTAGGCTAGATTAGGAGTAGTTTTAGAGAGAGAAAGTGAGGAATTTCAATGGTGATTGAGAGATTGAAGATGCAAGTGTGACAATTGTGTTCAAGATCTTCTCTATTATCAATGAGCATTCTTAACTCTATCTCACCTTATTTCTTTGTTTAATTTCATGTTTGTTTAGTTTAATTTTGATGTTTGATGCTTGATTAGTGTAATTGTTCTTGGTATTTTGTTGATTCTTGATTTCCATAGTTGTTAGTTGATAGATGATGATTCTTGAATAGTTGTTTGGCTAGGAATTGGGTGAAACTTGTATGATTGATTAATTGTGATTAATTTGGGGATTGTGTTGATTGATTATTGAGATTAAAGTGATTAGTGAAGGTTTGCATGTGTGTAATTCAATTTGGCCTTGAGAATTATGCTAGATTGCATTGTAATTTCTAATGACATGAACAATTGATTTAGGAATTGCAATTATCAATTGGTTTTGATTGTGATTCTCTTAGTTTGTTATTCATAGTGAACCCTAGCTTAACAATTAGGAGATAGCTCTTTGATTCCTATTGATTGCTCTTATCATTTAGTCCTCACAACCTTTGATTGGCATGCTCTTCCTAAGTTGTTGCAATTGACATGATTACTTGTTGATCCCCGTTCCTAGTGTTTTATTTCCTTGGTTACTTGTTTTGTTAGTTGTTAGTATTCTCTCTTACCTTCGTCTTCGACCTAGCTTAGGCGCATAATTGAAAGTGCTTGAACATTACCGTTCCTTTGGGTTCGACCCTTGACTTGCCTCTATACTCGTATTTAGGTTTGTTAAGTGTTTATAAATTTAGTTTGACCGAGGGAAGATTAGATAACGACCTAGTTTTCCTCTCGTCACTAATCATTTAGCATTTGATATTTATTTCATAATAGAGTTCGTAATCTTTTCATTGGACCTTTACTTTTTCTCCCACTAAACTTCTTATTCATCAGAATTTCTATGTTTCTCCATAAGCCAACCCTCTTATTAACTTTATGAGAAAACACGTTCCAATTCCTATATCAATGCTTCCATTAATCCCATGACGGATTCCTTGAGCTTACTTTCAAATCTAGCATTATTTAGATTTTCAAAAACCCTTAGACTATTTTCATAGTCACTTCCAAAATCCTGTTTTAGGAAGACGGTTTGGGTATCTATTTTGCCATATTTCATAAGTGCAATTTTGTAAGATCAATCAAAAAAAGACCTAAGCATTCCGATTGGTGAATAGGTTAAAATCAACTCCGTGAATTTAATTATATCCCTTTCAACCAATCTAGCTATGTATGTATATACATTTCCATATTTGTTAGTTTTGTTCCTTGAAAACTTATTTGCAATCGATGGGTCTTTCACCCTTCATGCAAATTAATCAAGTTTCAAACATGATTTTCAAACATGGGGTCTGTTTCGGATTTTCATGGCCTTTAACCATTATTCGGAATTTTGGATTTGTCGTAGCTATCTTACAAGACATTATTCCTTTACTATCTAGGGCATGCTTGAATTGAGGGTAATACATTAACGGGGTAATAAAAGTCAAACTTGAAAAAACAAAAGAAATTAGAGGTGTTGTTGTAGGAGACATGGTGCTTACACATGAAATAAACTAGTTGTGCCATGAGGAAAAGAGAGAGTTAGAGGAAATATTACTCTCATAATGAGGGTAATAGTTACCCACCCTCCCCCCTAGTGTAACTATTACCCCCAAAATGAGGGTTGTTTTGGGTGTTTTTGTCCCTCGGGAGAGTTACGTCACAAAGATTGGTCCGGCTGAGTTGTACCTGCAAAAACAACGGAGACTCCGGGTGGTGGAGCTCCGCCTCCGACGATCAAGATAGTAACTTGAAAGAGAATAAAGAGTACGAAAATTTAGGAGGGGATCTGCTTGGATTCCAAGCTCAGGTGCTTCTCTAATGAGAGAGAAAGTAGGTGTAATAAATGATTGAATGTGTCCCCAAAATGGGGAAATATCTCCCTATTTATAGGGTCGTTGGTAGAAGTGCCCCTATCTAGGTCACTTGACCTAGATTTTGGTGGGCTGCGCCGAATTACGGCGCTTCTTGGGATTTGGGCCCTTGAAGGCCGCCATTTCAGAAGCTTATCTGAAGGGGACACGTGTCAAGAGGCTATTGGGCAACTTAGGCCATCCTGAACTTTACACGTGGCCTCCTCTCATTGGTCCACATGTCTAGGGTATTTTTACCCTAAACATTTGCCCCTCACAAGGGTCACATGAATGTCACGTGATGCCTGTGACACGTGTCCACCTATCAAAAGTGAACAGTGACAACGGATAGTAAAATTTGAATTTCAAACGGGGATGCCCCCGTTTTCACCTTCTATAAATAGAATTTTACCTCCCCCCCCCCCTTTTCTCTCACTTCATTTTCATTTGACTTTCTAGAGAGAGAAAAAAAGATTTTTAGAGAGAGATTCTCTGCTTCCGTCTGCGTCAAAGTTTTCTAGAATTCCGTGTGCTAACCTTGCAACACTCGGTCACCGTCTGTAGCTGTTCTCAGAGTTAAAAGTAAGGTAACCGCCTGTACCATTTTTGCTTTTCTTTTCCAATCTTGTATACATTCTTTTTTCCGCCTGTATACATAGTCTTAGAAATAAAATAAGTTCTAAATACACACACTCGGCACTGCCTAGGACACTCAGCCGGTCTCTTGGAAAGGCTGAGTCTAGAACAGGGGGTTCCTTTTCTGGACTGTCGGAACTGCTGTGCTCATCTCCGAATTCCTCCCTCTCTGTGCCTGTGCAGGACACAATGACCAGAGTCAAACATACGGCCAGAAAGTGTAATCCCCCATATTTTTAAATATTTTATAAATGTTTATTTATAATATTTATTTGTTATTTTTTATAATTTAATTTCAAAAGTTTCAAATTAATAATCTGGGTCGAAAATTATTTGAACCACCTTTATTCTACAATTTATGTCCAATCACACAAGCCTAACCCATTTGTTTACTTAATCGACCCATTATTTTTATAAGGCCCAATCTTCCTATTTACCCTACAATACTCTCCTATAAATACCCCATTAATCCCCAAAATTTTCCCACACAAAAAGGTTAGTCTTATTTTCTGCTTTGTTTTTATTAATTTGTGTAATTATAATTATTGATTTATGGGTTTTGATTTTATTGTTTGAAATTAATTTAATTAGTATCAAATTGTATTTTGATGATTAAACTTTATAATTTCAGATTTTATAAGTGTCATAATTTTCAGATTTTGTAAATTTTATAACCTAAGGTTTTTAATTATTGAAAATCATGATTTTAGGGTTTTTATGAACAATTGATTTAGGGCTTTTATAGTAATGATGTTTTGAAATTTTGGTGATTATAACTAATGATTAGTTTAACTTAATTCCAGATTATTTTGAACACTTAAATTCGTGTTTTAATTTTTAAATTTTCGTTCGTTAATATTAATCCCGTTTTAATACTGGTCATGTTATGAAACTCATCCGATTTTGATAAAAAAAAAAAAAAAAAAAAAAAGAAAGTACAGTTTTCCATGTAGAAACAACGTTTTAAGAAAAACTTACTACCTTTGGTAGTGAGCACCACCCTCTCGTGGCCAAATTCAGCCTCTAAATATGATTTTCGAGCTGTTTTTGATTTTAACGAAGTATTTTTATACTTAAAATATTATCCTTGAGTTTGATTAATAAAATTAATTATGTTTAAAGTTAATTAAGCATAAATATATGTTTTTATTGAAGCTTTAAGTGCTAGAAATACTTTCTAAGTACAACTTTTGATGTTTTATAAAGAGGGTTTAATCACCCATTAAAAAGGGAGATTATTAGGGGTTTTTAAATAATTTTCAGATTTTTATTAAACTTTAAACTTGCTGTAATTTCATGTATAAGAGTGTATTTTAAGGTTTTTATGAAGAAAATTTAAAGAACTATATATTAAGCTTTTAATTTTAACTAAAGGGAAGGTTTTAAAGTGATGTTTGATTTGGATTTTGAAGGTTTTAAAGTAAGTTAGTATTGCTGTAAATTTGATTGATTGGGTATTGATTGAGCTGTTATTGTTTGGTTTAGGAGAGGAATTTATTGAAGGTGATTTCTAGATAGTAAAGTTGCATACCAATTCGTTTGCTCAAGGTACGTACAAGTTACGAAACCTTGCTTGTAGGTGCATGTTAAGGACGGATTGAGAACTTAGTATCATGTATAGGATTGACTGGGTTAAATTGTTTGGTTATACATTGTGAATTTCAAATGATGTGCACTAGTTTATAATGCAAGTATTATTTGTGCTCTAATTATGCAAGGTGCGCTTAAAGGCAAAGGTATGTGATTGGTGTAAAGATTAATTTATAACTCATTCATGATTATGCAAACAGGATGAGTAAAGGAAGAATTCAAGTCTTATAATACGAGGTTAAGGTTTTGGGGTGCCTTATGCACTCAAGGTGTTTATACACCGAGGTAGTAAAGGAATAAATAATAAATGTTGTTTGTCACTAATAAATCAAGAATTGAAATTGGAAACTTGCCTTGTTTGATTGAATTGTATTTAGAATGTTTGTATTGTTATGCATATGAGTCATCACTAAGTCTAAACATGTAAATCACGTAAAGTGCAAGATGGATGAGCAATAAAACTCTGAATTGGTGCACATCTGGAATAATGACAATCAGGGGTTGGGGTTCATGGGGTATTAGCCGTGTACTTTTATCGAGGCCGTCTGATCTACGAGTCTCCTATTTCAAATATTATTTTTTAAAACTAAGAGTTAGGTTTGATCTCATACTAACTACGGTCACGGAGTCGCGCCCGTGGTCGTTGGATGTTTATTGATGTTTCCGAAAGGAGGCATGGGGTTTTTCTTTTATTGATGTTCCAAATGGAGCATGGATTGGATAACCTTGTCTATTGTGTGATCCAGTGAATAAAAATAATGATTTACCTATTATTAATTAATGGAGTCTTAGTAATATAAATAGTTGAGTCATGTGCCGAGTCTATAAACTAATGATGCGTAATGGTGGATTATTAGTAGCATGTTAGGGATTTCTTTTATGTTTTGCAACTTGTATGTACTCAGCTTTGCTGATTGCGTGTTTTGTGTGTCTTTCTTTGGCCATGGCCTTCGCCTTTCAATGACCATGTGACGATCCAATTTTTACACTTGTAATATTGGGGAGCAGATTAACCACAGGTTCTTACACACGCAGCATTCGCATGAGGGTTGTGGGATTTTGAGTGGAGAGTTGGTAATTATTTGCAGTTTATTTCTTTTCATAAGTTTGAATTTTATTAAACTCTGGTTTATTTATTTACTACTTTTGTGGGGTTTTGAATAAGGGCCTTAATAGTTCCAAGTTGTATGATTTAATTTGGTTATTGGTTTTGAAACTTATTTAAAACTGAATTAGTTTTTCCGCTGCTATTTTCTAAAAAAGCCTTAACGTTTGAACACGTGGCGGTAGCACGCCAGTAATTCTCTTGGAATTGTTCAGGTTAATCACAGGTTTTTAAGAGAGAATTATTGGGGTGTTACAGAAAGTCTAAGAGCCAGCACACTATATAAGTGCCTGCCGACGAAGTTTTTTCGGATGGGGATTATGAGGATTTGAGGGGAGCGGCAATTCTGATGAAGAAGAGGCTCCGGATGGGGATTATGAGGATTTGAGGGGAGCGGCAATTCTGATGAAGAGGCTCCCTCTTCTTCCGGGAGCTCAAGCGTACGCGAGGTAGACGGTGAAGAAGCCGCCTCCTCTAATGGATCCGGGGAAGGATCCAGCGGTACTGAGGCCGCTGAAAGATCGGGGGCCGAGACTTCTGGCTCCGATCAAGATAATTTCGCGGCTGACTATCAGCAGCCGGCGAAAGTTGCTGACAACCCCAACCCGAAGAAAATTAGGATGCTTCCGAGTGACATAGCCCTGCTGAAGAGTGGCTTCAGGGATTTCAAGGAAAAGTACCCCTTTGGAAAGGGGTGGGATATTATCGTCCCGCCTGCTGATGCAGTGATGGCATGGGATGACAAGATAGAGAATGCAGACAATTATTTTGTCTGCTACGAGGCGGTAATAGAAACCGGCCTCCGGTTCCCCCTCCATACCGAGATTAGGAAAATCCTGAAAGGGTATGATCTGGGAGTTTGGCAGCTCACCCCCAACTCGTGGGTGAATATTCTGAGCTACATTGCCGCCTATGAGCTCCAAAACTTGGCTCCCAGCTTCTCTACCTTCGCTCACATGCATTACTTGAGCAAGGTCCCAGGCGGTCACGGGGCATGGTACACTCTTTCCACCATGCCCCAGTATTTGATGAGTTTGGATAAGGTGTCCAAGTGGTCAGGGTGGAAAGACAGGTTTTATTTAATTTCTTCACCAACCCTGAGACACAACCGGACACTGCGCCGGTACAATCAGGAACCGGTTCTTTTGGGCCGGAAATGCCCCCTCCCCGCGCTCTCTACTAGGGCCCGGGAGCAAATAATGGAGTCGGGTTTCTTTGAAACCACTACTGAGCCCTTGGGGGATGGGACTCACATCATTTTTTTTTTGAAAAACTAGATCCCCCACCTGGACTACATCAAAGATGAATGCTTTCTGTCCGCCTGTGGGTTAAGCCCTATGTTTCCCAAGGGTAGATCCACTTGCATCCGGCATGTCTGTAGTTTTTATTTTGTACTACAAACTTTTTATGATTTTTTCTAACTTTTATTTTCTCCTTGCAGTCGACGCCTTGAAAATGGTTGACCCAGCCAAAACTCCGGCTAAGTCAGCAGCACAACTGCGCAAGGAAAGCGCGCTCTAAAAGAGAGCAGCCGTTGAGGCCAAGGAGACCAAGAAAGGCGGGGTAAGACCGCCTGACTTTAGTTTTTTCTTTACATTTCTTGCAAAGGTTTTTTGCCGGATGGTAACATTTAGTTCTTAATTTGCAAGACTCTGCTAAACGCGTTCCACGCTCCATCTCCAAGCTTTTTAAAAGGCAAGGGTAGGATCTGGAAAAGACCCCGGCTGCAAAGACCGCCAGGAGGGACCCCCCAGTCAACCTCTACTGCCAATCCGGGTCGTCCCACGACCGGGGGCAAATCTCCTTCTGCAATGAAAATTCTGAGTGAAAGCTCAGAACGCTCGCAGAAGAATGCGTCGGATGTCTCTACGGCATCGAAGGGTTGCCAGCCACCTAATGTTGCAGCTGGTGCGGCAACAATTGGGGAGGAGGAGATTCCTAAGCCCCATCCGGAAACCCAAGGTAAGGGCAAGATTGAAATACCTTGGCCACTTGACTTCATGAGAGTCAATACTAAGGTAGACCCCTTAGGGGTTCAGTCAGCAGCCGGCAACGGATGAATGCCAACTATGCTGCATCCTTCTCACCAAGTACTTCTACTTCTTTTGGTGCAGATCTTACATCCGACGAGCCGGATCTTGTTGGGTTTGCCAAACGGATGGTGAGGACCCTCACCCGGTCAGAGAAAAATTCCATACCTGATCTGCAGGTGGTGGACTTTGACCGGATAATGGGCCAACTGGCTGAGGTAAAAGATTCTTCAGCTCAATTTTGATATTTTTTTTTTCATTTTTATCAAGTATTTCATAATCCGCCTGCCCCTTTTTCTCAGGTAATGCTAAGGGTGGATGGGCTCCGAGGCCCCTTTAGGCGGAAGCAAGAAGAGGTAAATGACGCCAAATGGCGGGCCCTTGAAAACCTCAACTCTGCTGAATTTGCTAATTATATGTGTGATTTAGAGATTAAAGCAATAGAGTTGAAATAGGAGGAGCTGATCTGGAGCTTGACGGCTGCGAATGATGAAGCCACCAGCCGGACTAATGACCTTGAGCTAAAACTGAAGGATGCTCAATCTGAACTCAAGGCATTAGAAGACGCTGACAAGGAGAACACAAAGCTCCGGGCAGACGTCAAACGCTTGGAGGTGGAGATCGTCAATCTGCATAATCAGCAGGCATATGAGATTGTCAAGGAGCAGACCCGACTGAGCGAGGAGAATGAGCGGGACAATGCTGCCCGCCTAAAGATAGCATGGAAGCTCCTCTATCCGGATGTGGACTTTGAAGTCTATAAACTTAGGTTTGATTACGCCACTGCGGTGTATGATGCCCAAGTGCTAGGAGAGGCAGCTCCGCCTCGCTTCAAGGATTGGGCTACAGAGCTGGGATATGAAGTCTCAGATAATGAGGAGCTGGTGGAGGACGAACAAAATGAAGGCAGCCAGCCTTAGGTGGCTGATGACCAATCAGAAGCCCTCCCAGCCGGTCAGAACCAGCCGAAGTAGCAGCTTCCCCCTCAGCCTTGAATCAGCCTCCCAAAATTCAGCGGCAGTATGCCAAGTTGCTTTCTTTTCCGGCTTGTAAGCCGAGTATGTTGTATCTTTACCAACTGTGGAGTTGGGTAAACAATTTTCTTTTGCTTCTTCTCCGGATGTTATTTCGGTTAACAATTATTTATACCTTTGTGCCATTTTCAATATGAAGTAATCCGACTCAGTCGGTTGTTTATATATGTTTGTGTTTGAATTTTTTCAATTAGAATTTTGCGTATATACTGCAATTCTTTAATATTTTGCCTAACTTAAAAAAGCATGCGGCAATTTGCAATCTAGCTACTCTTGCCCCTGGACGACTGTGTGGTTGGTTTTATTTCAAATTGATTGATTGGCATGAAAACACTTGATACTTGGAGAAGTATGAGGTGTTTTTAGGCCAATCAATCACAATGGTGATTTCCCTAAACCAAGTGCACAGCCAGCCATTAGAACGGGTGCTTCTAGCCTCTTACCCAGGCGGTAATATTCCGTCTGGGATTGTTGCATAGCCATTACAAAAACTCTTTTTTCCCAATAGGGAGAGAGAGTGCAACTTTGGAATAAATAATCTAAGTAAAAACATCACCCGGTAACCGACTGATGCCTCAGGGCATCCGTTATTCGGAAACTTAATCGTTCTCGTAGACGACTATGAGTTGACCAATTTTGTCGTTCAATCTTTGTCGTCTGCATAGGTACATAGAACTGACGAAGAGTCTGCTCCCTGCGACGATTGCACCCGGAGGGGTGTCGCCGGACGCCATTGTCCATGTTGGGACAGGCGGTTTTATAAAATAAGCAACCATCCGGCCATTGGCCTTTGGTCTTGTTTGAGACCGGTTGTATAGCCACTGAGCGTTTTTGTGCTTAGTTTTTTCAATCTGGCCATTGGCCGCGTGTTATTATAACATTAAATTTACATTAAGTGTCAAATTTAGTTGGTTAAACGAATAGTCCGTCTGAGTATTATCCAGGCAGACAAGTAATTATAACATTGAATTTACACTAAGTGTCAAACTTAGTTGGTTAAACAAATAGTCCGTCTGAGTATTACCCAGGCGGATTAGTAATTGCAAAGATAACAAAACATTTTTGAAAATAAGGCATGATTTCTCATTAATAGACTCTTTGTTTACAAAAATTTACAATCCTCAGAAGTAGTACTTTTTTAAGTTATCTACATTCCAAGTTCTAGGTAGGCGTCTGCCGTCTGGGGTTTCCAGACGGTAGGTGCCATCCCTGACTTCTTCATAGATCTAGTAGGGGCCTTCCCAATTGGGGGTTAGCTTTCCAGACTCATTGGCCCTACCGGTTGCCTTTATTTTTCGTAACACAAAGTCGCTAACTTTCAAAGGGCGCTTGTGTACTTTCTTATTGTAGGCTCTCATCATTCTCAGACGGTATATCTCATGGTGCAGGGCAGCATTGCCCCTGCGTTCCAGGAGGGAGTCCAATGCCAACCGCATGGCCTCCCAATTTGCCTCTTCATCAAAAAGCATGACTCTGAGAGTCGGCTCATAATGTTCAATGGGAAAGACGGCTTCAGCACCGTACACCATAAGAAATGGGGCTTCACCGGTTGCCCCTTTGGCAGTTGTCCGGTTGGCCCATAGGACATGAATAAGCTCTTCTGCCCATAAGCCACCGGCTCTTTCAATTTTCTTTTTTATGTCGTCTGAGATAAGCTTGTTGAAGGCTTCAACTTGGCCGTTTGCTTAGGGTCGGCCGACTGATGCCAAAAAATGTGAGATTCCCTAATCTCCCAACCAAGTCTTAAGGTGAGGCGTTTCAAACTGAGGGCCAATATCAAACACCATAGACATAGGTACCCCAAACCGGGTGATTATGTTCTTCCAAATGAAAGAGATGACATCCTTTATCTTGATGTTCTTGACCGGCTCAGCCTCTACCCATTTGGTAAAGTAATCAACAGCCACCAAAATATAACGCTTTCCGCCTGGTGCAGGCGCATAAGGACCCAAGATATCCATGCTCCGCTTAGCAAACGGTAGTGGGCTGTGGATTGTCGTCAGATTAGTAGCCGGACGGTGAATAAGCTTGTCAAACCTCTGGCATTTGTCACACCTCTTCACCAACTCTTTAGCGTCTGCTTCAAGAGTAGGCCAAAAGTAATGTCGCCTGGCTCTGACGGCTAGGAACCTGCTGCCTATATGAGAGGCGCAGTATCCAGCATGCAATTCTTTAAGAACTTCTTTACCCTTTTTTAGGGTAACACACTTCAATAGAGGCTTAAGGAAACCCGCCTTGAATAGTTCTCCATTTCTCATCTCGAAGTTTGCTGCTCGCTTCTTCATGACGGCTGCCTCCTGTAGTGAATCAGGAAGTGTGTCGTCTATTAAATATGCCCAGATGTCATCCATTCAGGTAGAGCTTCGGTCCAGGATTCCAATGGGCTCTTCATATATACTTATTTTTTCCAAAACTTCCTTAAAGACTGACCGAGGCGTATCACAGCATGCGGAAGATGCTAATTTGGACAATGCATCCGCCTGGTTGTTATCTGACCTGGGCACTTGACTCAGACAGAATTCTTCAAGTGCCCCGGCCTCTTCTTTGACTGCATGAAGATACTTGATCACAGCCGGATGAGTTGCCTCATATTTTCCCTCATACTAGCTTACGACCAACTGTGAATCAGAGTAGGCGTCAATTTTTGTTTCCCCTGCTGCCTTACACATGCGGATTCCGGCTAGCAGGGCTTCATATTCAGCCTCGTTATTTGAGGCTTCAAACTTAAACCGTAGTGCATATTCAAATCTGTCACCCTCAGAGGACTCATATATAATTCCTGTACCGCATCCGTTCTTCGTCGAGCTCCCGTCTACATACACTTTCCAAACCTTATCAATGTTATCCGGTGGTACCGGTCGTGTCATTTCAACAATGAAGTCGGCAAATGCCTGACCTTTCACTGCCTTTCTGGGTTCAAAAGTGATCTCAAGACTTTGCATTTCAATAGCCCATTTCAACATTCTGCCGGATGACTCCAAGGTAGACATTGGCCGCTTGAGGGGCTGATCGGTGTAAATTACAACCAGATGAGCCAGAAAGTACGGCTTCAATTTCTTAGCACATGGCTAATTAAATAGACCGGAGCTGGATGCCAAATTTTTCAACCATGGGGTACCGGAGTTCAATATTTTTTAGCACATGGCTAATGAAATAGACCAGGAGCTGGATGTCGTCTCTCTCAACAAGGAGAACAGCACTGAGAGCGTGATCTGAGACGGCTAGGTACATGTATAACGTCTCTTTGGGAAGAGGGCTAACAAGCCTTGGCAAAGAGTGCAAGTGTTCTTTCAGCTTTTGAAAGACCGCCTCGGCATCATCCCCCCATTCAAATCTGGTATTCTTCCTGATTGCTTGGAAGAAGTAAAGGCATTTGTCACCTGACCGGCTGAGGAACCTCCCTAGTGCCGCCAAGCAACCGGTTAGTCTCTGTGCTTCCTTGACAGTGCGGGGTGACTTCATGTCAATTACCGCCTGTATCTTCTCAGGGTTAGCCTCTATCCCCCTTTGATCAATCAGGAATCCGAGAAACTTCCCAGACTCAACACCAAAGACGCATTTCTTAGGATTTGACATAACCTTATGACGCCTGAGGGTGGTGAAGGTTTCTCGGAGGTCAGCAAGGTGATCCGCCTGCTGCTTGGATTTGACTATCATGTCATCAATGTACGCCTCCACATTCCTCCATGTTTGATTAATGAAGACCGTATTAATCATCCGTCGGAATGTAGCCGGCGCATTTTTCAAGCCAAACGGCATCACAGTGTAACAGAATAACCCCCGATCAGTGACGAAGGCCGTCTTCTCTTGATCTTTTTTCCACAGGGGTATCTGATGGAAGCCGGAGTAGGCATCCATGAAACTCATCAAGGCATGCCCGGCTGTTGAATCGACCAAACTGTCGATCTTTGGAGGCGGATAACTGTCCTTGGGACATGCCTTGTTGAGGTCTGTGTAATCAACACATATACGCCAGGTACCATTCGGCTTCTTTACAAGCACAACATTCAGCACCCAGTCGGGGAAATTGCATGGCCGAATGAACCCAGCATCCAGCAACTTTTTTACTTCGGTAGCTGCCACCTGACTTCATTCCTCGCCGTGATTTCTTTTATTTTGCCGGATGGGCTTCTTTTTAGGATCCACGACGAGTTTGTGGACAACAAGATCCGGGCTGATGCCTGGCATCTCTTCCACTTCAAAGGCAAAAATGTCTTTGAATTCTTTTGGCAATAGGTGCAGGTTTTCACCTAGCTTAGCATAAGCAGCCGTCCCAACCTTAACAGTACGTTCTGGACGGCTATCGTCCAGAGGTATATCAATATGTTCTCCAGCCGATTGGAGACGGAGCTCATCTGACCGTTCCCCGGTCAGTGATTGCTATTTTTTCTCTTTCTTCACCTCCACCAGCAGAGGAGCCTTTCTTTTCTTCCCGACTGCTGGTGGGACTTGATGAGAGAGAAGGTAGGTGTAATAAATGATTGAATGTGTTCCCAAAATGGGGAAATATCTCCCTATTTATAGGGTCGTTGGTAGAAGTGCCCCTATCAAGGTCACTTGACCTAGATTTTGGTGGACTGCGCCGAATTACGGCGCTTCTTGGGATTTGGGCCCTTGAAGACCGCCATTTCAGAAGCTTATCTGAAGGGGACACGTGTCAAGAGGCTATTGGGCCATCCTGAACTTGACACGTGGCCTCCTCTCATTGGTCCACATGTCTAGGGTATTTTTACCCTAAATAAGGGTATTGATTTCTCTTTCTTCACCTCACACTATACCATCACTACATATCTTCTTACAATCACACCATCACTATCTCCTTCTTCCCTATTTTCACATTCATTTTGCTTAGTTTGACTTTTATTACCCCCTTAAGCCCCCAATCCAAGCATGCCTAAGAGAAGCATGAAGGCTAAAGTTTTTTATATGGTGTGTTGGCTTTGTTCTTATAATCTTATGCAGAGTAGTAAGATTCATTTTAAGAAATTATATATTCAAAATTAGCAACCCGGTGCCATTGCTTCATATGAAGTATGAGTGGTTTTTGTATTACATTGAGTTCCATTTTAGGGGGGAAAAAAAATTTTGACCCACAAACGATCGGAACATAAAATTCCCAACCCGAACTTTACCCGGTGCCGACCTGGTTGACATGTATAATCACCATTATATTACGCCGGAATCAATTTCATTGAACAATATACTGGACACTTGATTGTTTTTTTTTTTTTTTTTTTTTTTTTTTGGATAGTTGAGAAGAATGACCCAACTTGTGCGAGTAAACGTTAGCACAGATTTGAAGCCACCCTGAACAGAAGGGATAGATAAGGAAGTCCAAGAACCACAGTTGCGTGAGAGTAAAACTTGTTGCCTCAAGGTAGGAATCCTACCAGCCATGGTAATTATACATCATGTATCCTACTACTGTGAACTGTCGAACTACATCAATAATCTACCTCTGTACTATTCTAATATTCTTACAAAAATTGTACCTGCTTAAAATATAGTCAGAACTCTGAAGTTCTTAATGATATTGTTGTATGGGTTCATATTCCTTGAAGTTTTCATTTTTGTCACTAACCCAAGTGTCCGATGAGTTACCTCATAACAGCTGGACAGTGAAGGAACTCTGAACAATGGTTCCTTGACACTGTGAAATCTTTATCTTTGCCTGGAGATATGGAAGACATTAGTGATCAGCATTCTGCCATGCTCATAAAACCCTTTTCCCCACGCTGTAAAAAATTTATTGTCACAGTTCTGCCTTGGACTCCATGTCAATTTCTTCATCATTTTTCACACTCTCGGACTGAGGAGATGGTGGTGTAGACTCAACAGGATCCAATTCTTCACCTAACACTTTAGCAGTGAATTGCCTTGCCTCTTGGTCAAGATCAACCCACTCAGATACAATTCTTCTAGCACCCTGAACGTATAAGGAGCTGATATGTGAAAACTGGAATGGATACAAATATGGAAATTATAACAACAATATCACAAAGTATGACACTACCTGAAGCTTGGGCTCTTTAGTCATGGGATTGTTGCACAAGTCAATGGTTTTTGCCTTGGGTTTTGTAGAATTTCCGCACCATGACTCACACCAGAGCCATTCTTGTGGGAGTGAAAAGATTGGCACTGTGTGCTGTGCATAGTTAGGAAGATCCTGAAACATTGGCAGATATTGTCAGCTTAACGCAAGCCTGTGTTACCACAATGGATAAATGAGACATCTTTCCCCTAAAGTGTTCATTCACTCCATTCCTTTTTGAATCCCTTAGCTTGTATTCTAGTAATGTCACTCATTTGATGAGAGAGAAACTTTGACCACAAAAACTCATCGATTTATATAAGAAAAAAAAAACACACTAATGTGGGATCCTATTCAATTCATCTTGACATTCAGTTTCAAAAGATTAACTTTTATAATTTTTTATAAGAAAATTTGCAAATTGCAGCCATTTAAAGTTCGTATTTTGCAAATTGCAGCCATTTAAAAAAAAATTGCAAATTGCAGCCCAAAATTTCATATAAATCGTAAATTGCAGTCCGATTCAATTTTTTCATCGGTTTACAAGTTGAAAAATCTTCGATTAAGGTTTTAGGGGCCATTTAAGTCCTTAGGTGACCGAATTGAACTCGAAATTAGCAAAAAAATAACACAAGTATCTCGTTTTGCGTAGCAAAAGTGTATCGATTTGTGGGAAACTGTAAATATGAGATACTTACGTTATTTTTTTGCTAATTCCTAGCTCAATTCGGGCCCCTGAGGGCTATAATGACCCCTAAAACCTTAACCGAAGATTTTTCAACATGTAAACTAATGAAAAAATTGAATCTGGCTGCAATTTACAATTTATACGAACTTTTGGGCTGCAATTTGCAAAAAAAAAATTTAAATGGCTGCAATTTGCAAAATACGAACTTTAAATGGCCGCAATTTGCAAATTTTCCTTTTTTATAATACTTTGTTGAAGAAATTTTTGTTCAAATATGTACATTGAAGATGGTATGCTTTTTCAATCAATAGAATATAAAAAGGATACAAATACTGAAAATTCACTCAAAGATAATTGGCATACCTGGTCCAGATTAGCGAGACTATTAGGATCCTTGCTCAAAGTTTCATAAACTACTCTAAGATTATCTCCAGCAGCAGTTTGTCGGAATTTGTCCAGATCTACGACATACAAAGCACTGCAAGAGACAATTGCACAAGATTATTATTTAAAATACTAAGGAACTAGAAAAATGCAATTAAGTAAAACTTCACCTAATATGATAGGGTTTTCCTCGCAAGTGCTCTTTCCAAAATCCCTGCAACAAAAAGTTTCATGTTATCAATATAAATTGATAAATACCATGGTACTAATTGCATAGATCATAAGAGATATTGTACTTGTCTCCAAAATCGATAGCCGTCCATATCTTTGTTGTTATCACAGAATGGTGTATATGCTAAAGGTCTTCCTTTTATATCCATATCATAAAGTTCGCCTAAGTCAGCTCGGACAACCTGGTCAGCATCAACGAATATAACCTGCAGATCAATACAGATATAGTCAATATTCCTTCATACATAAAAAGTGAACAAAATCAGAAATTATAAACCAAGAAAGATGACAACAGGGCAAAGCAAGCTAATATACCTTATCTAGTGACAGGGGAAAGATAACATCAAGAAACAAGATTTTATAAGCCCAGATAATTCGTTGCTTTTCCGTTTGTTTATGCAACCACGTAGGCCACTTGTAAGTTATCAGTTCATAATCAAAACCATATTCTTGTGCCATAAGTGGAATAACATCCTGAAAATAAAAAGATAAGTACGCATCCCAAAACTGTACCTCAACACAAAAAGAAAAACTTTCAACCTTAACAAAAAAAAAGAAAACTTTCAACCTTAAACTTTGGAGACAAATAATTCTTTATAAACCAAAACTTGACAGGTCGATTAGTGTTCTTCAGAACGCTCAATATCATAATTTTGAGAAATCGCTCATATCTGTAAAATAAAGAATTTTTTAGCAATTTCATGAAATGAAAACAATCTGATTCTTATTTAAAGTGAATGTCAACATAAAATAGAGAAGATAAAATGTATGGTAAGGACAACATAGACACATTGCACATCCAATAAATACTCATGTGTGTCACAAAAAAAAAAAAATAAATAAATAAATAAATACTCATGTGGAGTTCAAGTGTTTGATTCATAAGCTGTAGTTTGTGAAAGAACAACCAACTTCAAGCTCTGCAGCCAACTAAATAACATATTGCTAACTACAGAAACCCAGAAAAAGTACTATCATAAAATAATTTTCCATATGATCTATCAGAAAAATCACATGATTGAGTAAAACAAAAAAAAAAAAAAAAAAAAAAAAGGGGTAGGTGGGTGTAAGCAAAAAGTCAATATTATGTCCAAGTGTCATACCCATGTCCGATTGTCGAGGGTTCAACATGGGTACTTGAAGTTAAATGAAGAGTCCAAGTAACATAGACCACACTTGTCCTTGGGCTATATTGCTCACTTGTTTAATTAAGATTATTTCCATTATATAAAGTAATGAATGAGAATGTAAATAGAAAGAAAGCAATACTTTACTTACAAGTGTCCTGAAGCAACCGAAAATATATTAATAGTTTTCCCATGTCGATCGCTTTTATTCTCCTGCAAAAGTTAAAGTACAAGTACTGTTATCTAACAAATCAGCTAAAACCAATGAAAAAGTCTATAAGGCTAAAATGTGAATTCAGATAACAATATCAAGCCATAAACAACAGGCCTTAATACAGAATGTCAAGATATTGTAATATAGAAATGGCTCTTTGATAGCTAATGCTTAAGCATCAATAAGCAGCTTATAGATTCCAAGTCCCATTTGACTAGCACAGAATTGCAGTGCTAAATTTAGCAATAGTATAGGCAGCCATATCAGACCCATTTATTCTAGACAGCAAAGTGAAAGGTCAGTACTTCTAGGGAAGGAGTAAGGACAACCTAATAAATCACAACCAAAAAAAAAAAAAGGGAGAAACGACAAAACAAACAAACAGAAATCATAGAGTTGCCCAAATAAATTGCTAATATTCTAATGCTTTCTCTGTTTTAATCTAGTCAAATCTTAGGTGGATTAAGGCACATAAGGTTCAGTGCATGAACAAAAAGAGATGAAGAATATCTGGTTCTAAGGAGTTAATTACTTAAGCCATAATTTATTCATAGGAATAAGTATTAAATAAAATTCTACGTTGTAACTTAGCAGCTTATTTGGTTGAAAAGGTTTGTTGATGAGCAAGGAGAAAGCTGAAATTTCTGTCCAAGCAAGAAATATGACGGCCTTATAAGGTAGCATAAGAAATAATTCCCAAAATATGATAGCCTAGATAATCATTATTAAAGAGTCATACTGAAGTTAACATATATGTGGTATTTTTGGGACAAAAAATGGTGCTTTCCTGTAATCAGCCTTGCTAAGCTCCTCCATCATTTACTTGTAGACTTGAAAATAGTTTCTCATTTTGGATTGTTTACAATGATAGAATCACTGTACAGTTTTTGTCATTACAAATTATCAGTGCAATATTACTATCAATTTGATTATGCACTAACTTTAACTTCAAACTATTTGATAGGTATGCATACTCTTAACCCATATTTTGGAATGAGAATTAGATATCGAAAGACAAACTGGCATGCACAAGGTGAACAGACCATGGAACATGACAAGCATTTAGATAAAAACTAGAAATGGGAAATCCAAAGCATTGTCTTTTTCTTCAAGATGATTCAGAAGGATACTTATATATTGATATCCTAAATAGACATAAACCAGTCTTTAGTCATGGGATTGTTATATATTATCAGTATCATCTTCACTTGAAGAAAAAATCATAGAATTATTCTTGGCCCAACTCTTTAGGCTTTGGTGACAAGCATCGTCAAGTATCACCAAGCAAGATATAACTATTCAAGTAACATAGTTGTGTGCAGGTGTAACACTCACATCTCATCAAGCCAATGCTTCAAGAGTTCTTATGACACATGAATCTAGTTCAGGTGTAATAAAAAAAGATGACATAGAAGGGGAAAAGCAACAGTAGACTACCGGCACTGTGCTATCGCTCTTTTTTGTATTCTGACTTCCACCAATGAGACCAGAAGCCCATTTTAAAATATTTTTGTTCCAACTTCTCTGACTATCCTGCAAAAGCACCAAACAGAAGCTAATATATTGAGTAAAAAAAATTAAGAAAATATGCAAGATAAAAAGCAATGGTGATTTATTAAGACTGACTTTGATCCTTTCTGGGGATTGACCATCATCATCAGCAGAGGCCAACAACTTCTCATGCTCCTTGCCCTTTTTTTTCACTACTTCCAAGTGAACTACTTTACCACGTAAATCATTTATAATTATACGCTTTGAAAAGGTGGTCTTGTGACTTCCACCATCATCCTCTATCAAATGGTAAAGTTCAGAACTTCGGCCTGGAGCAAGCAACAAATACCACATTCCAGGAGAAACTTTCATTTGCCAGTAGCCTAAATTTGCCATGACAAGAGTATCCACCAGATGGGGAGCGCTCTTGGTCCCGAGAATCAGTTGCAGTCCTCTAGGTGGTTCATGGTCCTTCTCAAAACAATGACCTGATCTCCACATTTAAAAGTAAGACAGCCAACTGTAAGCATCAGATTCGACCATAAATGCAAGTTTTGACTTTGTTCAGCCAAACTTGTTTTCATCAGGAAGCAAAAAGTTAGTTTTCACACATAAAATTGTACCTGTAAGTACAAGCGCTTCAAGTTCAAAAACAGCTTGCAGTGTTCTTGTATCTCCCAAATTTTCAAGCAATATATTATCCAAGTCGTGGCTGATGCATGTTAGACAAACAGAAGGGCTTTGTATTAGGTTTAAAAATATAAAAAACAGACAATATAAAATTAAAAGTGAACTTATGATGAAACTAAAGGCTAGTGCAACAAGCAGCATACACAGCAATGACAGGCTCCACAAGCCATGTCTCAGGTACATCAAGGTTCATAGTCAACGTTTTGGATAATGGCATATTTGCAAAGAAAGCCTTAGGACCATTTACAGCATAATCAGAGCCACTAAAGTCATCCTGGACAAAATGAGACAGTCAGCATATCAAAGCAGCAATAGTGGCAGGTTTAAATACAGCTCATTCAGGAGAAATACCATTGATGGAACAACATATCTGTAGTAATTCTTCAGTGGGAGATCAACAAGGGAACTCTGCCATAAATTGAACATCTTAGCATAAGATATATAATCTAAAAAAGACTAAGAAATTAACAACAGCATCTCTAATAGTGAGGGAACTTTTTGATAGAATCATGTTTATGAATTATCCAATTCGTCCTAAATGCTCCAATTTAACACCAGTAGAAACTTAAGAGGAATAATAGTACACCCAAAATGAACATGTGACAGCTACTTGAGGTAGGAGGGAGTATATGATTTTGAGAATATTAGCAAGAGACCCAGTAATCCTCTTTTGTATACAGAGTTAACCCTTGTGTGGAACACAGTAGAAGCAACAGCCTAGCATTCAGAACAGAAAAGGATAATAAGTCATCTAACAACTCATTTTTGAAGCTAAAAGCAAAGCTCACAAGTACCTAAAAAGCTTAGGGACTCAGTTTTTTTTTTCAGCAACCAGTGAATGTTTTCCAGTAGATAGCGATACCATCAAGCAACAACGCTCTGCTGAATCAAAGAACTATTTAAAGTCCCCTTCACTAGTCCATTTAATAAGCTTCCCACATACCTTAACTTTTACTTGCAAGATATTTACTGTTTATTTCTCTTATAATTCTCCGCTTTTAAATTTTCATATTGTAAAGGATTCAGAGTCAGTGTTTAAATCATGTTAACAATTAGTCACCGGTCTCTTATAGATTCATAAGTTCATTTCCAATTTCATTAGAAAATCAAAAATGCCCTATTACTTCGAGTGACCAACTTTTTTCCAAAAACTATGTACTAAATAGAACACATAATCAGAAAATTGCAGGCCTATCATTCAAATTTCCTAATACTCAATAATTAGTGGTAGAGGCATGGATATAACATTTTGACAGTGATTTCCAATGCCTAACACTTTTTTAGGGATGTATCTCAACTTCTAATGTCATCATCTTTGATGCAAACTAGCAGTAAGTGTCCCCGCTCCAGAGATCAAAGGAGACATTTTTTTAGAACCTCTTTCAAGAATAATAACCCCTTAAAAATAATCCTGGTTTTTTGTCCACAGAAAGTTCTTGTAGCTTCATGAGCAATACTATATACTACAGACAGATAGGTTGAATCATCTTCCAAGATACTACTCTTTGTCATATATTGACATACTAACACAAAATGCAGAGAAATAAAATACAATGACATGCAAGATGTCTTTAATCTGTATGTAGAGGAACAAAGAAGAGGGGCGAAGTTAAAGCAAGGCTTCATCTCAAAACCTATTCTGTTAGAAGTACAACATCTCATTTAAAATATAAATTAGATAAACATTCAAAAAGAAAAAATTCGTATAGTTATCCAAACAAAAGAATTCTAGTCTCCAATGCGAATATAAGTCTACATCCAAGAAAACTTAAACTTCACAGCATACACCCACTCTTGGAATAAAAATCTTTTCTTTTTACTCTTTGGAAAGAATGACCAGGAAATTTATTTACACAGCTACCAGCTTCGAAAAATAAATCAAGAAAATAACCTAAGACATAACTCACCAATGGGTTAAGTACAATTCTCATGCTTGGCTGAATATATTTCCCTAAGATTTGGAGAAGAGATGTGAGCTTTTGTCCTGACGGACCCAACGGATCAATCACTGCATCAACATGGATAGGGCTTTCACTAGTCAACACAACAGCACTGTAAACAACAAAAGCAAAATAATTTAATAATTATATCAACCAATAAGGATCCTTCAATAATATGGTACAAGCAGCAGGTAATATCTGCATGATCACAGCCCAACACAAGCCAGACTTCTGTACCTACTAGACAAGTAACTTGGACTGAGGATTTGTGGAAGCAAAACTAGTTCAATCACTCACCAGAATTATTCCTAGTACAACCTCAACATAATTGGAATTTTTCCATAATTTGGAATTTGGAAAGCTCACAAATACACAAATACATAGAAAAACTAAATAAAATCCATGAGACTCTTCAGAAAAATTAAGCATCAAGATTACATAATATCTGAAAACTTAATACTTGCAATGAAAGTGTTTTACTTATAAAAATGCAAACATGATATTAAGATCACTTAACCTGTATGTCGCTTGCAAAATCTCAAAACGAGCACCCTCAGTACTACGGTCTCGTCTAGCCATTGATGAAGAGACGAGCATAATGACATCACTAATGAACTTGCTGCAAGAAACACAAAAAGGGATTTGAGAACCACTAACAGAAGATAATTTGGTTTCAGAGATGATACATAATATAAAGCAAGTCTTTGCAAAAGGACATATGTCTCCAGCTGCATGTGCCACAAGAAGAAAGCTAGCAAGTGTGGACTTTGAGAGAAAGTGACTTCAAATTTCAAAGGATCATGTGAAGGAAGAATCGAAATGGGATGAAAAATAGTTAAGAGAAAGGGAGAAATGGTCCACTGACCCAATTTGTGGACGGATAGAGCTAATTAATAGTGCTTTTCTATTAAAACTTGAAATTTAGTATCTTTCATTTTTGAAAAGAAGGAAAGGGAAGAGGGGGGGGGGGGGTGTAAGCCATCTCTAAAAGTTGATAACTAATTGGTAAGTTGTACACAAAAACCAATTGTTTGTTATCGCATTACCATTTTAAGTAATAAAAATAAATACTCCCTCCATCCTTTATTGATAGTCCCTCATGGGAAATTTTCACGGGAGTCAATAAACATAAATAAGTAGTAAAAGTACATTGGAAAGATAAATTTACATTCGATATGCAATAATGTAGAGAGAGAAAGTAATAAAAGCACATGGAAAAGTTAAATTTGCACAAATATTGTTGCAAATTGGAGAGAATTTTGGTGAAAAATTAATATTAATGGTACTTGAAAAAAGCAAATGGGACTATCATTTTGGGATTTAAAATTAGCCATAAGGGACTATCAATAAGAGATGGAGGGAGTAGTAAAATACAAAAGGTTGAAAGTTTTAGATATATGGAAAGGAGGCAGAATAATGAAACCAGAACAAGCAGTAAAAGAGTAGAACCTTGTTAGAGAATCAGGATCAATGTTTTCCCACTTCAAATCTTCAATAACTTCAGAAATATGCTTTATTCTCTGCTTAAACTCATATGACTCCAATAGATGCAGATCATGAGACAAGAAGGTATCTTCATCAGAAAATACTGTTACCTGAAAAGTGAGAGCCGGGCTGTAGATTTAGAAGATTATCCGAACAATCAGAACAACAAATTTGCACAAGTACAGTTTCCCCACCCCTACCCCACACACCCACTCCCTAAAAAAAATGACGGAGAAATGAAGAAAGGATTATCCCCATATAAATTTTAAGAAAAAAAAAATTATCATTATATTTAAATGGAATAGACATGTCAGCATGTTTATGAGTTTAGTGCAGGATAGTTTCGGTCAGACAACGCGAGACAGAAATGATCTGCTAGATCAAGAAGCAATATGTAAGTTTTTGAGGTGAATAAAGATTTCGAAGAGACGTTTAAACAATTTACTAGTTATTTTTGAGTTTTGGGATGAGTATCTAGCAATTGACAGAGTCATCATTACAGGTGTCATCTACAGGACACCTTTCTGTGACATATGTGAATGTGAAACTTGCTCAAGATAATAATGGTGCATTTTCACTCGCTGAAAGAGCAGAGAAAAACTAAAATCAGAATAGGTAGAGATGTAGGCAGAAAACGCACCCTCCCATTGGTGATGACTGCATTTAGATTAGATTCATGTCCAAGGTGCTTGTGTAGAAACAAACCCACCTGCACACCAGCATAAACTTAACAACAACAACAGCAACAACAACAACAACCACAACAACAAATAATAATAAAATGTTTCAGTAAGCAAATGAAGGTCATAAACCAAAAACAAAGTAGGACATAGACAGCAAAAAAGAAAGAAGACTCTAGTGCACAACAATGTACAGAAATTAACTTTCCATCTAAATAAGAGTTAAATCAAAGAATGGGATGGGAATGGTACAAGGCATGCATCGAAATGAGCGCACCTACGAATGAAAGAAAAGACCTTTTTTATTCCGATATGAATAAATAATCAGATACCTTATTCAACAGTTTTTGCAAATCCTCGATTGCAAATTCTGTAAGAAGAGAGCTATACCCCTTAGATGGCAATCCGTTCACATCTGCTAGATCAGAAACCTTTTCAATAAATGTTTTAATGCTTTCTGTGTGCTGAGAAGAACTTTTCATGAAGATACGCTCATATAATGAGCATAACTGATCCAAGAATTGCAAAACCCCTTCCTTATGGCTGCACAATACATGTAAGAAGTAAACAAAAAGATAATGTAATGAAAACAGGATGACAACTGAAAAATATTCTAGTATATAAAAAATATGTATATGTAAAAAAAAAAAAAAAAAAATTAGGATTTTCAAATTCAACGACCTTAAAATAAAAACTGATAATTTTTTTTTTTCCACCTTAATATATAAAAGTTGTACATTACCAACAACTAAACAAATTAAAATTTGGATATTCCAATACTAAACAGATTATATCAATAAATCCATTAAAGCGCCCCACCGTTTTACATTTCCCTCTTATTTCACACTCCTTTCCATGATTTTGTCTACTTTCACTTCTTTTACCACAATTCACACACCAAATCAATCTCACTCCTTCCCATTTATAGTGTTTCATACCCATAACAATGGCTGCTTCCTACCAAGGATATCTTTTTTTTTTTTTTGACATCAACAGCAACAAGCAAACAGCTTAGCAACCAAAACTGAAATTGATTTTTTTGTCATAGTTAACCATATTTTCAACAACAAGAATTAATTAATAAAAATAGGATTCATGTTCAATTGGATTTGGGAAAAACTTGATATGAAGCTGTTTGATCACATTAAGCTTACTATATGCTACTGAAATTGTGAATGAATTATTTTAATTCTTTAACAAACCCAATTCTCTCACTAAATTAATTCCAAAAAAACTAGTTTTAAAATACCTTCATGGAAATCTTCTACTCTTCACATTGCAAAGGAGAGAAAAAAGGGAGACGGAAAACTTTTGTGGGTATTTGGTTTTAGTGATTCTCAGTTTTGACAGAAGAAGAGGTTGAAGTAAGAGATGAGAAGAGAAAAAATGAAGTTTCTTACATTTTTTTGAAGGGGTATGTCAAAGTAGGAGAAAGGACTGAAAGAGCAGAAGGAATTAATAGGAGAATAGGTGGAGATGGAGGTTGAGGAGGTAAGGGGGAGGGAGAATCTTGGAAAACAAAGGGGAATATAAGAGAAATGTGCCTTACTAACATGTTCAAGGACATAATCAGTTAAGTGGTGGTAAAATTCTAATTTTACTTTTTAGTTAGTGGTAAACATGCAAAATACAACTTTTATTGATTAGGGTAGTAAAAACATATTGGGATTATTTTAAGGAGGTGAAATTTTAAAAAATCCTAACAATAATAAACATAAAGAAAAATAAAGAATGTAAATCCCGTATGTCTATAATGAACAAGATGTTATACACACCTATATGATGATGAAGTAATGTGAAAGATCTTCACGAAAAGGAGGCTAGATGAATCAGAAGCAAAATTTGGGACAAATAATACACCAACACGGGCTTTTGTTGACCCATCTTCCTGATATTGAGAAATAAGAAAGAAAAAAAACAGTAAATTAGCTGAGTTAATAGCTAGTCAGCAAACTTACTTCCATTGAATAAGAGACTAACAAGATAACGTATTCCTTCTTGAAGAAACTTCAACCCTTTTGTTGATGTCAAATCTATGGCCAGAAGATGTGTCACTGGTTTCAATTCATCAATAGCTGCAATATAAATGGACCAAACGAGTTTTCAGTTGAAATAATAAAATATAATTGTAACGGGATAATTCAATAAAATGCAAAACCCACTTACTTTCAGGAGAATGGAGGTAATTTATCTCATGAAGAGCAGATACCTCATCAAGAATTGAATCGGAAAGAGACACGAACTTAGGCTTAACTTTCCCATCAATTATAATCTGCACAGATGCGTTCAGAATGCAGAGCACTTAATTAACAAAAATAACTCATACAGAGATTTCAGGTTTGGTTATATGTACAGAATATGTGAAAAGGAGACACACACACACACACACACACACACACACACACAGAGAGAGAGAGAGAGAGAGATAATTGGAAGAGCGAACACGTGAAGAATTCCTTGATGCATTACCAGTGGATTGTAGCGCCTTACACCATTCTCAGATAAAAATTTATCTAACACATCAGTGTGAGAGTCAATGTTTCCATAATAGACTTGTTCCTGTATCCTTGGAAGCTCATCATTCATAGCACTTAGCAGAGTTTCCTAAACAATAAAAGTAAATATTGTCATGTTTCACAACAATATATGCAAATAACGGTGGATGAAAGCAAACCCGACAACGGCTAAACCAGTTTAAGCTAAGCAATGACAGGTTCTCAAACTAGTCTATAAGCCAATACATGTAACGCTTAACTTTTTAAAAAAAAAAAAACAATTTCATATATTAAGGGGGGGGGGGGGGGGGACTTCTTGCACAAAATATCAAGGAATACAGGAGAAGGATCTCCAATCATGTTCCAAAATCCAAATAAAACAATTTTATTCCACATTGATTCTTGACAAGAATGCTGATCTCTGAGGATACTATCATTGTTTTCAATGAAAATGCCCAAGATAGCCATAAGTACAGAGTGTATAGTTTCATAGAAGGTACCCACCCGGTTAGTCTGTTCCAAAAACTGTATTTGCTCCTGTCAGTCTATACAAAGAGCTAGATATTTGGATTTTCGCCAAATTTTGCACCAAAGAAATACATTTCGATGCTAAGTTACCAAAATACCAGCCTCCCACCCTTCCAGATTTATTCTTAACAAACACTTACCCAGAATATATAGTGCATAAATCTCATCATCATCTTTCCTGACACCAGTGTTTGAAATAACGAAAACATAAGGCAGCCAACACAGAAATTTCAACACGATACTATGTTATGTATCCACCCAAATGTAGTAAGATTCACTAGGAAAAATTAACCAGCAAAACTAAATATAGTTGACATTCCTGATGCCTGCTCCCAGTCAGTTATTATAGAATACCCCACGCAGGAGTATTGTTCCATTTACTTCTCTAAAATTCGCAACGATGTCAACAAAAATAATGTCATTGGGTTGAAAAGAGCATATGATGCATGATTCTGAATGCTGATTAAGTTAACAATATACTAATAGATTCAAGCAAAGTATTATAAAGAACAGGAAAACAAAAGCAACGATAGGACCCTTGGGTAAAAATAATTTTAAAGAAAGGATCTAGGTTTGATTTGTAGAACTTAAAATTATAGATCTATGATAACTGCTACCCCTACTCAGGATAATGTGCAGATCAGGTTTAATTTGAAGTTGTTCTAAACTAATATCAAAGTTCTAGCAAAAGTTTTTCAGCCCACAAAAGGCTACCTCATTAGAATTGTACACAAGTCCATTCAATAAGAGGCAACATTTGCGCTTAGACAATCCGAGCTTGAAAACAAACATAGAACTTTCTTGAGCTACATCTTGAAAATCCTTCTCCTGGTCCAATTTCAGCAGCAGATCCTGGGGAGAAGACTTTGCCTTAGTTCTGCAGGAAAAAAACAAGAGTGCTTCAAAATCAGTTTAGAAAATACAAACAAATTTTTTGATGAAGAAATTTTCTGTATATGTTTACATAAGAAAAGAAGAATATTAAACATTCATGAAAATAACAAAACAGCGAAAACACTATAATGATACGTCAAAATAATGAAGGAAGTAGTCATGCTAACTCAACCAAAATTTCCAGAACTTACAATAGCACATCAATAAATGCTCCTTCCACATGATGCCTCTCAGGAGATTCTTCACCAAAATCACCGAACTCTGAGTGAACCTAAAAGATGAAAGTCAATTTTAAGGACCTTAGTAAAAAAAAGACTCCTTTATAAGAAAACAAAGACAAAGAGGAAAGTGGGTAGGCTACTTCATCTTTTCTCACAAAAGATTAAGAATGGTAATGTTATGGCCATGTAAATAACATCAAAGTTTGTAATGGCCATGAAATTAACATCATTAAATTAAGTCAGACCTTAGCATTGCTAACTAATAAACATGACCAATGTATAAAAAAGCTCAAGGCGCACTAAAGCGAGAGGGGTTCTGTTGCGCCTAGGCGCGCCTCAGTGCCCCTCTTTGAAGTGAGGCGTACTAAATGAGCAGTTAAAAAAATTTGGCTGAAGTGTGCCTCGGGTGCGCCTCAAGTGCGCCTCGGGCGCTTTTTGAGCGCCTAACCCAAAACGCCTTGCCTAGACCAAAATAAGCGCTCACCCCTGATCGCCTTGCGCCTCAGCACCTAGGCGCGCTTTTTCAAACACTAAACATGACAGAGATCAGCTTATTTCATGGAAAACTGAAATTGTCACGGACTATAATTTGTGAATTTAATTATTTTATAAAATTATTCAATTGTTCGAAATTTGGGATAATCAAATTATAATGGGTAAACAAACTACAGAGCAGACTCTTAACATCACTAAAAAAAATTAAAATAAAAAAAAAATAAATAAAAAAAAAAAAAAAAAAAAAAAAAACAAGAACCAGGATTTGCTCAATCACTAGAAAAAAGGAGTATGTGCTGTATGCATCTTTACGTTAAATTCTTACCCATCCCTTGAAATGCACAGATTTTTTTAAAGTCCAATTATCATTGTGGTATCATCTTAACCTTTTAGTTAAATTTGGATTAGTTATAGAATCAAATATAAAATATTGGTAACACTCATTTCTATAGATGATTGTAGCTTTTGTCTTTATGCGTTCTCTTAGCGACAAAGCTGACAATAGGTATTATTATGTGATACATAATATCAATATGAAGAAAACAAAGTCTTAAGAAATTGAGGGTTGTAAAAAGAGTTAAGGATAATGGAATGTTCAATGAGATAAATTTGATCAAAGCATATGCAGTATCACATAAGCAACCACTAAAACCCAAATAATGAGAAGAGAGATTTATTACATATTTTTACATTAAAAAAATCATTTGTCACCTAAGTTAAGCCAACTAATGAGCTAAAAATAAAGGTTTTGTCCAAAAATCTAACAAAAGAGATTAGTGATGTACAATTTCTTTTATAATTATAAAAATTAAGCGCCACATACGTATAACTAACAAATAGATCAAAGATTTAACATTAAGTTAAGAAGGAAAAAAAAAACAGATTACGTTATAAGAGATTTAATCCAGATACTTTAGTGGTTCACATTAGCAATACTTTAAGTGGTAAGAAGGGAAATAAAAAAATACAACATTCCTTTTGTTTGTGCCATTTTCCAATCTGAACAATTTCCAATGCATTCATTTGAACACAAATTATAACTATAAATTATGAAAAATTTAAATTTAAAAAAAATATATATTCTAAAACAGCCCATCAAGACGACTCCTTGTATATGATGCTTGTTACCCATTTTAAGAGGTGAAAGCTCAAGAAAGGTTCTTTTAGAGTCTTAGGTGTTCGAATAATCTTATATATACCCTCCAATCATAAAATGTCAAGAGACATTTTTTTTTAATTGAGCGAACAAACACTACTATCTACAAAAGTAGCCTCTCTATTAAACTACAACTCCATGGACAATATTTCCTTAACTATAAAGTGAGTGGAGGACAAACTTACATTGCCCAAGAATTTAAAAGCTGTCAGCATCCCATGGTGCTCCTTAATGTAAATAAAAAGACGAATAATCTGTATGGGGAACAAGAGATAAAAAAAAATAAGGGAATGTGTATATTCAGTCCAAACACCAGCCAAGCATTCACTTAATTGGTAAACAAAACAATGTCACTAAACAGAATATCAACATGTTTTGGCATGTAAAAGCAATACCATAACAGAAACATAATGACTTACAAAAAACCTTAAAAACACATGTGCTATACCACAAATTTTTGGATGATTGCTTCATGTTAGTAAGATTATACTGTTATATAATAATAGGTGAGACCATATTTTGCACAGCACCTGCAGGTAGTGCTCCCCTACTTCAGCTATAACTCTCAAAGTCTCAATCATTAAAGCATGATATAGAGAAAAGAAATTTATTTAAATTTTATAAGAAAATTGGAAGGAAACAGAACATTAACAACAACAAAAACAACAGTAATGCAAGAGAAAGCAAGATAGTATTTGTTAGATTTCTCCATAGACAGTAATTGAAAAATATCCTAATATAAAGCCTAGCAATCATCTCTCCCACCATCACTGTTCCCGCTCCCAAAGTCCCAAAATATACGTAGCAAAGTACATCAAAACACACAGCTGAATCTATCGTATATACTAGTAAAAAATTATTTGTGGGGAAAAAAAGTTATGGTGTGGTTCAAGGGCATCAGGATGCACTTCAGTGCAGTTCTATATGCCTCATTTAAATATCCTGGCCTAGATCGATAGCAGCATGACCCTTGTTGCCCTCCGCCTACACACCCTTTCTATACATTGATACTACCTTATGCATATACCATATATGTCAAGCTTTTAAAGTCACTTAGGCAGTTAGGCCAGCTTTGAGTCGACTCGTTCAGGGCACAAGTGAGATATTAATTAATAGTAAAACATTACTGACCTAATATTAAAATATACGTAGTAGTAAAATTTAGCATCATCAACCTTATACTAGAAAGAAAAAAGTGATTCAAACAGTTCAGTACCAAACTAGAGATGTCTTCATCTGTTGAGTTGACACTGATATCTGCAAGATTTTCCCCACCATTTTTCTCAACCTCATTAATATATGTTGTGGAGTATAAAATTACTCCAAATCTCACTGGAAATTGATTTTCATATAGATTGACAATCATTTCAATCACCTGAAATGTGAAACAAATTGAATGAAGAAATCAGCATGCAACACCTAGGAAACTTGATTAAACAAAACTAAAATGTGGGCTGCAAAAATTCTTGCCTCAAGTCCACAAGAGGTGGCAGGATCAATAACATAAACTGCATGGAAGAGGTTTTTGCGAATGTACCGTAGTTGTCCAGGAAATGTTGGCATCAAAATCTACAAATGTTGTGATATCACTTGTCAGAACCTCAAATTTCATCATCTTGCGAAACAACCACAGAACAGGCATATTTAAAATTAAAACAGAACCAGAGGAAAAAAAATGAATGCTACCTCATTTACATTGCTACGCCACCGTTTGTACATAGAATCCTCTTCCAAGTTATTGATATAATGAACATGACTTGAGCGAAAATCAATGCGGAACATATTTGATTCTGAAGGCAGCACAGTTGAAAGTAGTTTCCTTATAGCAGGTTCAGGAATCTAGAATTTATCAGGAATGTGTACACAAGTTAGCAAAGTTAATTCTAGAACTGATCAGTATGTAAACAGTTTATGAGATACATCTTTCAAGTGCAATATATGTTAAATGAAATGCTTATTTACAAAGTCATTCAAAAGCACTAATTCATGCGTACGGAAATGGCGAAAATATATAATGGAAGTAATAAGGAAAGACTGTTCCAGAGGCTAAATTATGCTAACTGTATATATCCACTGGCCTACTACAACAATTATAGTTTTACTTCGCAGCACCAAGAATGCGCATATCAATGACAGCATGAACATCAATAGTGATAGTGATGAATATTTATTCTTTTCTGAACTCCTCTATAGTCAGAGCTGTCAAAATGTCATCCACAACATCAAAATCGATTAGAATATATATATACCAATATCTCATATGCAAGGACACTATGCTACTTCATTAAAAACAAGAAAGGCCAACAGTTTAATGAGTTACTTGAATAGGCCATCATAAATCAAAATCCAAAGATGGTAGCAAATGTGGAACGGAATGGATTACACATTTGCACTCAATTCTTTTGTTTGGTTTTTCTTGAGAGTGAATCTTATTAGCAGTATCAAAATCCCCTTTTATCACCTCAAATGTCATTTAATACCCCTATAACCCCACCCCAAGATTCATGGCCCAACCACCAAGATTCACAACTTCATTCTTTGTTTAAATCAGATGTAGACAGGGATGAATTCCCATTCCACGCCTCCCTAGTATGGAATTCTCATATTATTCCATTACAAGTTGGTAAACTACATGACCCCTAACCCTAAAATACTGGAATTAATCCACTCTTTTGATGTTGCGTCTTTTTCTTTGAGACCAAAATATTAAGCAAGACCCACTACAATGACTCAAAAAAATGGCGCTAGCAATAGGATCTTCAAGAATAATGACATTTTCATCCCCAGTTTCTAAATGGAAAATTTGTCCGGAAGGGACATATGTTCACTATTTTGTCTACAAGGACCTTATATGTTTAAAGTGGTCTAAAAAGACCATATAAGTTTATTTTGTTGTTTAGGGGGACCTTGGGGTCGGAATCCGGTAATAATTGACTTTTTTCTCCGATGTTAACCTCTCACATGACCTTAAAAATTGACCTCATTTTCTTTTTTTCAACGATCTCCCTTCAATTCCTCCTTTTCTCTCTTCTACTCCCCAAATGACACAAATCAAAATAAGGGAATTCGAAGGAAATCATGGAAAAAAGGAAAAAGGGGTCATTTTTTAAAGTCACATGAGAGGCTCGGAGAAAAAAGTCAATTATTGATGGCTTCTGACCTCAAGGTCCCCCCAAACAACAAAATTAACTTATAAGGTCTTTTTAGACAACTTTAAACAAATAAGGTCTTTCCAGACAAAATAGTGAACATATATGTCCCTTCTAGACAAATTTTCCTTTCTAAATATAATAGTTTGTAGTGGGGTATGCGTAACATGAATGCTACTCGCAAAATAAAAAGTAACCGTAAGTCCCAATATAAATGAAACACTTTATATATTAAGTCCTAATAATCTTATACTTAATCATTACTTCTTTGATAAGGCTGTATGCTTTTTGGCCTATCATTTTCCATACTTGATATCTTTTTCATGTTTTTAACTCTCAATATCATGTTGTTGTGACCTAAGCACAATTTCAAAAAAAATTTAAAGACTATTACCCTCCAAATTTCCTACGCTTCCTCATTACTGGTTTTCTACTGGTGAGGTTATGGTCAAATTCCAACATATTTCATTGTACTATGAGGAGTTTGGATCCTGTTGAACATTTACTATCACAGCATCATTTTGATCAACATTGTGATGATCCGGCCAAATCCCCCCTTGCTCTAGTCCTCTGAAGATAGTATGTTCAATTCAGTTATTTGATGGACTAGGAAATTTAATCTATTTCTTTATAGTTACAACACACACGTTATCACGGTATCTAAGAAAAGTGGACCTCCCATGATATAATACACTTAAAATGGGGATAAGAGGTTTGTAGGAGTATAATCAAGTGGGCCATAAGCTTTAAGCCTTTAAATAAAGGTTATAGTACAATTTTCACCATAAAAACCTTCCTTTTATAGTGTATTGCAACTATTGTGACATTTCTAGTTTAGTTAAGTGTTGCAACTATAAAGAAACGGAGGAAGTACATCCATAATATGGTCTTAATAGCACAGTTATTTCTTAGATCATAGCAGTGAAGGTCTTTATTTCTGTAATAAAATCTTGAGAAACCTCACTATTCTTATCACTTACACATCATAATACAAGATAATACACTGTTTAAAGTTCTCCATCACAGCCACATCTTGAAACGTGCATGTTACCATAGTAAGGAAATAGGATGAGAAAATAAGGAAAGCTTAAAGCAACCATACCCTTAGCTTTGAAAATTGATCAGCTAATGACAACTCCTGGTGCACCAAATCAATTAACCTGTGATTCAAAATAAGATATACAAAAACACTCATTGAAAATAAAGACAATGTAGTAGAAACAGAATCAATAAACCAGCTGAGAGAGAACTAAAACTTTTTCTACAAATGAAGGGACTAAACATGAAACATACTGATAGAAATATTGGACAGTTAAGCAAGGCCAGGAGTCAACACACTGATACAGGATTATAAAACAAGTTATATCCTTCATTTGTAGACAAGGATTATTCAGAGTGCAGTTTAAACCACGTGAAAGCACAAACCAAACCATTCTTTGGGGGTTTGTGGTTTGAAAATTACAGGGTGGTTTGGAATTTGGACCAAAACGCTGTTTGCGGTTTAGATGTGGTTTCAAATATTTCTAAAACCAAACTGCACCGCTAAATGTAATTTGATGAGGTTTGTGGTTTAAATTGTAAATTATTCTATCAATTATCTCTATGAATATAAGGAATGGCAATCTTGTTAATAACAAGAATTTCATTGCTATTTGCAGAAGACTCATAAACATTTTAGAACACAACTTTTTCTCTCCTAAAACACAAACTCAACCCTATATTGTCTCTCCAAAAGTCCTCCAACTTTTTTCAAATTTCTTTTAAAATCATCAAATTTCTACCAACATTACCCAAATTTATTCATAATTTGCAACTAAAGTTAAATTAATTGTTTCATATTTTTTAATTAAAGATGAAGACAACAGAACAAAGCAAGAGCAGTGAGGAGTGAACCCTCAAGTGCCTCTTACAACACCAATATTATTGGACACGGTGAGGAAATACTAAGAGTTTGAAATGCCACATCATTTAACTCGCAGGGGAGAAGAAATAAATCAACTCAAGAAGACAGCAAAAAACATACTCCGTGCAAATAAAAAATGGAAGCAGAGAATGATTTAAGAAGAGAAATTACAAATAAAGGTCAATATCTTCAATATTGATCAAAGCGCCGTTTAAGGCCATCAAGGACTTGCCAGGAGGGACCATTCGCTGGTTTGCAAGTATCTCATCTTTCACAGAATCATTTAACTGCATGCATACGAGTACCATTAGCTCTGATGCTGAAGAAATAACTTAAGCTATCTTTTCCTTATCTAAGAGATAAGGATATAAGGACATTTATTAATAGCATATATTTGTAAACCATAATGAGCTATACCTTCATCCTTGATAATGATGCAACAACACTGGGGAAATTCTGATTGATTTCTTGCATTGCTTGCAAGGGATCAGAGGCATGGACAATCTTCTGTGCAGTTTGATGTCCCAGATCTGTATTTAATAATCAGATTCATTTTTTTTAGTTCAATTACAACTCTAATCAATGAAACTGTAGCCAACCATTGGTTACCTTTCAATTCCCAAACTTCCAGAGTATCTGATATACTGGATGACAAAAGATGATCCCTAAAAGCCATAATCTCAGAGGAGAGCCCAGGTTTACGCTCCTGTATAATGATAAGAAAAGTCATAATAAGCACATTGTTAATATCTTTAGACTCAAGATAACTATTTAGCAAGAAATAAAACACCCTGACATCAGGCATCTGTATAGGTACAGGAACAAATAAAACTTCAGATCGAAGATTTAGAGTTTCTTCTACAGCCCTCACACTTTTTCTTAAAAACTTCTACTTCAAATGTAAGAAAATGACAGCATAAGTCTACAAATAGAATAAGAATGAAATCAGAGAGTTCAAAAACCCAATAATGGAGTCAATACGGTGACAAATTTTATTTAACAGTTACTGAAAAATCCCTAGAAATAATATATGCATCAAAGTAGCTCATTCGAAAATACAAAGAGCAAAACAAACCAATTTATGGAAATATAAAGGAATATATTGAGACAGTTTTCAGGCTCACAAACCAGTATTTTGGAAAAAATAAAGCCTCTGACTTCTTGGCTAAGGTCTTCTATATGAGGATCTTCAAGAGTAACACCTAGTAAAAAAAAAAAATGTCATTCCAATAACAAATAAAAGTAATAAAACTTTTGTTTTAAGATAAATATCAGAGCACTTATGGTGATTGCATCCACAACACCTACAAATAAAACTCGATTGGAAAGAAATGTACTGTGACTCTGTGAGAAGCTTGGAGAAACAAGTAAGCAGATATTCTTGTAGATTGCTTAACAGAGAGAAATTGAAGTAAATACAATCAAGGCTTTATAAATGCAGACATTTACAAGAAAGTTAGAGTGGAAAGCATTATAAGATGCCACAAGTTGCAGAATCAACGACCAAAAGATGAAAAAAAAAAAAAAACAACAACAACAACAACAAAATGTTATATCTACATTTTTGTCATATATGAGGTTGCAAGCACTGCATAGATGTCTAATATGATTACAAACTAGATAGATGGAAGTGCACTACTTGCGTGAATAATAAAAAATTTAAATAACAAACTATTCCTATTCAAAAATTTCACTCGCATTGAATCAAGCCAGACAGCAGGAGATCATTATGGCAATATCCTAGCCATGCTAAACCACTCGTGTCTGCTAATGGAGAAGAATAAAACATACTCACTTTTTTTAATCATGCTATCATCCATAGCTTTATACTCCATATTTTTCAAGGCAAGCTCCACACCATAGCCACCCAAGTTTACAGGACTTTTGGTACCAAGTGCACCACAATGGCTAGTATTCACTTCACAACCAAGGGGTAATACAAATCTAACAGCATATTTAACCTTTCCCTGAAAATTGTTAAACAGATATCAGCTCATGCAGCATTATATATAATAAGGTGATGTAAACATAAGATATATAAATAAAAGTAACCAGCAGTGACAATTCAAAAATACATTGCTTGCAAGTGTCCTCTATTTTTCAGACGATCTAGCAAGTGTCTTCTAATTGGGGTGAATAATTGTGCTTGCTGCAATAGAACTTTACAAAAAAAAATGACATTTTCAATAGAGATTTAGATGCATTTTCTTTTAATTTTCAAGAACCTGTTTGTCGTTTGACCATCTGTTATTTAATCTGCTAAAGCAGCTGCTTGAGTATTCTCCAATATAGCAAATTTATAAACGCACAAATATCAAACCCACTCATGGAACCCACAAACTACCAATCCTTCAATAAACCATTGGTGCAATTGGATTGACTCAGTCAATCAGATTATTTGGTCCAATCAGCTTGATTAATAATAGGGATTTTGCAACTGGTACCACTAAATTTCTGTCTTTAGCATATGGTACCCAAATATGTTTTTTTTTTTTTCTAAGCGGTACCACCCAAGTCTATAGTTAATTAATACAGTTACATTCCGTGAATTAAAAGTTAATTACACATTAGATTTGAGTTAGATAACTAGACAAAAATTACGTTTTAATCCTTGTCCTTGCCAATTGTCTTCGAAAGGACAGGTGTTTCTATCTCTTGGATAACTCAACTCATCCTTTCCTCTTTCTTCCTCCTCTAGCTTTTGTTATGGCAGAATTATGCTCGCCTCTTCCTCTTGCTTTGTTCTTGTCATGACTCACAAAGTAACAAAGATGGAATCATGAAATCGAGCACCGACCTCCTTATTCTTCATACGTCCTATGCGCTCCTCAGGTTCATGAATTTCTTCTCTCTTCTCCTTTTCAAATTCAATTTTTCTCTCGTAGTTTTATTTTTATGTTTATATTAATGGGCTTTTTATATGCTTTTGTAATTGGTTTTTTTTTTTAATTCCTTGTCAATTTTATTGTTTTTTGCTGATTTTGCCAGTGAAGTTTTTGTCAATTTCATGTGAATTAGCTTTGAAATTGGGGGAAAAGTTAATTAGAGGTCAAAATTTGATTAAATTGGGTTAATTCAAAATTCATGACTTTAATTTTACTACATTCATAATCCTATTTATTTATTTAATTGCAAATCAACAGGTTGTCTAACTTAAATGATCAATCTGAGCTTGCCTTTATGAATAACTAGTTAACATCCCACATCATAGACGCTCAGAGCATTCTCCGAAAGCCACTGCTTTTGGCAGAGTTCGGAAAATCAGATAAAGATCCTAGATTCAATACTACTCAGAGGGTCTTGTTATTTGCAAATGTTTACAGCAAGTTATACTCATCGGCTAAGAGAGTAAATGGTCCTCCGTATCTTTTTTTCTAACTGATTGGAGTATATATGGCACAACTCCAAAAACATAGGAGAAGAGAGAAGAAAGATCATTTTTTTTTTTTTAAAGAAGGGGAATCTTGAGTGGTAAGTTCAGTTGGTGGGTGGGCTTGATAATTGGGTTATTTAAAGCATCTTTTCTTAAATCTAGCTGTATAACAGTGTAATTAACGTTTTAATTCCTAGAGTATTATGGAATTGATTAACTATAAACTTGGGTGGTACTGCTTGGAAGAGAAAACATATTTGGGTACCATATGGAAAAGACAAAAGTTTAGTGGTACCAGATGAAAAATCCCTTAATAATACAACAGGCTAAGATGTTCAGGGAAACACAGCACTTTCTCATGGTGGGTTCCCAAACTTAAGATGAAATTATACAAATGACTTCAAATAAGAAATCTTACAGCCCAAAAAGTCATCAAATTACAGCACAAACAAAAGCCACCACATGATGAGCCATGAGCACACTGTGTATGTGACTGAGATTCCTAGCTTATGGTACTAACTATAAATAATCATCATGACTAGCAAAGAGCAATGTACCCATGAAACATAGAGAGAGCATTTCAAGATAGAGAGTACCTCTTTGGCAGCATTAACAAGTGCCCCATGGAACTCCCTAAAGCATACTGTTCCCAAAGCTCCATATAAAATGGCAACTGGACTTGAACTATTAGAAACCGAGTATACATGATCGAATTCGAAAAGTTCAGGCTGCTGAGATGAATCCCCGCCACTGCAACAATCAAACAATGTAAGGTTGTAACATTACTGTAGGAGAAATTTAAGCTCAGAACCGCAACCCTTATGTCCATATTTTTATCCTCCCTTCATCACTATATATTAGGCCACACTTCTATATTAGCTCCTCTTTAGATAATAGGAAGCTTCCTACACTTTAGTAGGACTTTAAATTATCAAACTATCCTTATTGATACCCTTAACAAGAACTCCAAAAACTTACTACAATACGATGGTGAATTAATAAACATTTGAATATTAGAGTTTTGTTTTTACTCAATTCTTCATGACTGATCGTCTGATCCTATATCAATGTGGCTTATCATCAAGGGATGGAAGATACTTACTGGATCTGCAGCCATTCTAGCAATTCAACAACATCAAAAAATAATGAAGCACCAACATCAACCCAACAGCATTTTCCTCCTGGATTCTTCGGATTCACCCCTACAAGAAGGAGGTCAGGCTTTCTGTTTCCTGTATTAGTATCATGCAAATCTGAAGGTACATCACCAGCATTCGTAACAGCTTCGTCGGTCAATGGAAAAGAAGATAGAGATTCCTGCGCTAACTGCCTATATAGAACTAATCTAGGTGATGCTGATCGGAGAGTTAGAGAAAATTCAAACATGGAACCAAGATGTTCACTCAAGAAAGAGCGCCCATATTTAACAATCTTAACCATGCATCCTTTTGCTGTGTTTGAATCAATTTCATCATTTTCATGTTGAAGCCAGACGTCAATAAAATCCCAGAACAGGTCTTTCCACTCTCTAGACAGCAATTCCCTGTCAAAATGATGATGACTCTTTAATAATTACTCAACAGATAAAACAGCTTCTACTCTTACTTGCATATTATGATAGTCAAACGTATAATAAAATTAAAAAAAAAAAAAAAAAAAAAAAAAAAAAAGCCATAAAGCAACTACTTGACATCGACACCATGAAAATAAATGCAATTGACTGTAAACCACTGAGGTCAGTTGTTCACTTTATAAACAAAACAACCAATCTCGTAAATTCAACTTATTTCCTTGACGCTTTGACAGTATACAGATTTGCAATGCCACAAAAGCACAGAAAGACATCAGTAACATTAAAAAGAGACACCCATATCACTAAATCCCCTTAAAATTGAAGGTCCAAATTCTTCAGAATACTTCACTAAACAATAAGCAAACTCTAAAATCATCAAACCCGTCATAATTTCCAAACATTTAACTTGATACATAAACTAAGTTCCACCAATGACATATCATTCATTACAATTCATCAAAACTAAATGCATCATGATTCAAAAAATAACAATCATCAACATAATTACTCATAAAACTTATAAATCAATTAATTTCCATAATAATTTCCATTAAAAAAAAATACCCAAATGAAGAAAAAAACAAATCAATACATTAAGATTAGAAATTAACAAAAAAATAAAAAATAAAAAAGATCATACCCAGCTTCTAGAAGAAGAGGAGTACCCTGCCACTTAGCACGAAGTGCAGTCTGAACATTCTTGGGACGATGAGATTGAGCAGAAACAAAAATCCCACTAATGCAAATGAAAATCAAAATTATCAAAACCCAAAACTTCGATCTATCATATTTTCCCATCATCAAATCTATTTTTGAGATTAAGGTTTTTTTTCTTGTTTTTTTTTTTTTTTTTTGGGATCCGTTTCACGAACTCAGTCACTCACTCACTTGAATGGGATAAATTAGTCATTCGAAATTTGGGATGAATAACTAGAATGGAAAAATTGAGGGGGTAGATTGTAGAGCAAAGACTTTTGTGGTGAGGGATTTAAGAGTGAAGTAAATAAAAATCCATGCATTGATCTCAAAGCTCGAACCTTTGCTATGTTGTTAAGTGCTAGATTGGAATCAATCAATCAAAAAATTGTCCATAATAAGTCGTCTGCTAAAAATAATGAGCCCTTTCCCTAAATAATGTTAGGAAATTATCTAATTCCCAAATTATAGCTACTTTTTTTTTAATTTCCATTATATCGTCCACATCAGCTAAGGAAAACAAACCGGATTTTTTTACTATGTATAAGTATATTATTTGCGCTGCTCTGTAACAACGGTACAATTTAGCAATTGGTACAATTTAACAGCACAACTAGTAGCATATCAAATGTATCCCTGGCATCTATTTTGAATATAATTGGTACACATAAAAGTACCACTGCATCTATTTTGCTTATAATTGGCACACATAAAAGTACCACTTAGTTTTTCCAAGGGTACTACTCTATGTTTAATGATATCAATATATTCAATGGCGACTAACAAAAATAACATGATTGAAGTAGGATTCCATAGTAGGACAAAAAAAGAAAGACACTTAAAATGTCGAAGGACAAGAAATGAAAGGCATTTAAAATGTGGAAAGCAGTCATGTAGTGATATAAGAATCGACAACTTGTTTCAAAAAAAAAAAAAAAAAAAAAAAAAAAAAAGAATCGACAACAAGATGTACCGTTCATAACAAGGTGGTATAATTAAGTTATATAATTTACCACAATAAATAAAGGATTGTACCGCTGCAGGCATAGCGGTACGTAACGTGAATTAGGATTCCATAGTAGACAAAGAAAGGAAAGACATTTAAAATGTATGGAAAGCATTCATGTAGTGATATAAGATTTTAAATGTCTTATATCATATATAAAAGCGGTTCTTTTACTCATGTAGTGATTATTCGTTGGTCGTATATCATACGGGTACCGCGCATAATCATTCATATATCGTCTATAGGGATCTTCATAATTGTAATGGCAACCATTTGGAATACATGCTTTACAAAGTAAAAAGACTATTCGTAGTATTGATTCAATTATAGACTTAATATATCAACTCTTAGTACAATATATCATGTGTATGCACTTGCGGGCTTAAAAATACATCAACAATGGCTTCATAGTTATCACTTCCTCAATCTCTTACTTGACACAACAAACAAAGGGATTAAGGTACTACATAATTGGTACTTTGATTTTCACCTATCGTACCACTGAATATTTAATGGCACATTATAGAATTATAAGACGTACCATTTACGAGGGCAAAGTCTAGGGTACCACTGTGCAAAGTTATAATACATTAGGGTACCAATTACCTCGTAATGGTACGTAAGGATATGTGGTGGTACATAATTATCTAGTGAGTCTTAAGTAAATTTCCAAAATAGCTTCTGATTTTTAATTACTTGGCCCAAAAAACTAGTGAGTTCTAAGTACGTTTCCCAAAATAGCATAATGTATGGACAACCATTTGGACGCTGTTGAGTAATGTTGTTATGTATAACGTAGTTATCATACGCAACGTAATCTCTTTTGTTACAACTGACATTGTTTACAAAGTTTTTATGAGTTAGCTACCTAGTCTGCGTACTTGTGTAGGTTGTATGCAAAATAGTTATTACGAGTAATTGTTATTGTTAATTACGTACAACTGATAACTTCACCGATGTATTGTGTGACGTAACATGTGTTTTGAATGTGGCATATAAAGTCGTAATCAATGCAAGTGCACAATTAGTTAACATCCCTTTACTATTGAAGTTTATATGCTTTTACACAATGGATGCCATTAACACTAGTAAGGGTACCGTTGTAATGCAAATGGTTATTATCCTGTTAATAGTGGTACATATTACCATAAGATTTGTACCACTGAGAGTCCTTCAATGCACTTGTATGTGTGTTCCACCAAATGAAATTCGATCTTCACATTAAGTTGGAGTGCACACTTGGGTAGTTCAGCTTTGTCACAATGATACCTATGAAGACCATATAGTGGTACAAATAAAACCAGTTAGTTAGTCAATGGTACATATATGTACCATTATATTCGATTTAGTGTTTCTTTGACAAGACAGTTCTCTGGCCTAGTGCTGCACCTATTGCGTCACCTACAGTAGTAGGATTACCACGGTAACATGGTAAATAGGATCAAATATTCAAATTTAACTTTTCCCTCCCACGAAACTAGTTCAAATTCTATATTTTTTTTAACTTAGCTCACATTCTCACCCCACTCACTTCCTCTAATTGCTGAAGTACATCATCCTTCCCTTCCTATCTTCTTCCAACCTTTGACACCTTTTGGTTTCATCACATCAATGGAGAACTTTCATCCACTTCCCGTTTCATATGTTCATGTCGTACCCCACCCACATTTTCCCATTTTGTATTTCCAGAAATCGGAGCGGGAATACAACGAAGTAGACTTAATTAAATGTTGTGAATTTTTTGAAGACAATAGACCACTTAGAAGGTGGTTTTTTCCATCCTATCCAAAACTTGAGGGCACTTCTTCTACAAGGAATGTGCTCCCCAACTCAGCTCATGGTTCTCGAGGACGGAAGCCCTGTTCTCGGGCATTTACCCCTGCTTGAGGATTTAGTAGGCTGCTACAATGAAGGAGCAGTTGTAATGATTTTTTGGCTGATCCAAGTCTTCTATTCCTCTTCTTCGTTGCGAACAATTCCCTTCCAATTGGCTAAAGTAATTGATTTGGAGCCCGTACTGAACATATTCGAGGCACCCATATATGCATTACCTATGATGTGGCGTAATGTATTTGTTGGGTCATACACGGATACGCTCCATGTAATGAAGGTTGTCGACGGCCAAACCCACATGAGGCTCAATATATCGGGTTACACCATGAAGCCGAAGGTCCCCCGTATTCTGCCTATCAGAAAGAGATACCACCGTGTTAGTTACACAGGAGAGTATCTGGCCTCAAGTAGTAGCAACGAGACTACTATACGGTTTGGGTCGTTTGCTTTGTGTTGGAATGCCAGAGGATGCACACGTCCTTCGTTTATTTGTAACTTCACTACCCTTTATCACCATTTCAACCCAATTCTAGTAATCATATTGGAAGCTCGTGTAGACAGTCAGTACGCAAGGAACGACCTGTTGGGTGATCTCCCAAGTGACTATGAAGTGGAGCCAGCTGGTCTAGACAACAATCCAGGGGGAGTATTGGTGTTGTGGAGGCCAAGGGCGCTTACTGCTACTTTCTTGTACACATCAACAAGGCCAGAGGGAATGTTGTTGGATGCCGTTTTTCAGGTAAGTTCTTTTTTTAGGGTGCTTCACATAGTATGGACCACTTATTACTTTAAACTCCTTATGCCGTCTTTAAGTTATCTTAATAAAAATATTTCTGCATTTGAAGCCGCCTCCTCCAACATGGACTTACATCCCCCCCTCAGCAAGAACTGAACAATGACCCTTGCAGCTCAGACGAGGAGCCTGACATAAACAGCCACTGGTTCGCATCAGGATTGGCGTTTGATGGGTCGCACCACGAACAGTTCGGGAAGGACCTTTGATGTGGAGGTGAAACTGGTTGGAGATGGTGATGTATCGGGGGTACTAGTTCTTCTATTTAGTACTTTTGTGTCTACTGCATTTCTATTTCTTTTGTTAAGACTGAAATGTTTTGTTATGCATTTTTTTTAAGACTATGCGTTGAACAATCAACTTATTTGTGAGACAGTCGTTAGTGTTACTTTTTACAAACTGTCATGTTCTTTAGCGAAATTCTGTTGTTGAAATGAAAGGTATTGCACCTCATGATTCTTGGTGGTACATTGCTCTACATACAGAAGTACTTCTGATGTTGTCATGATTCTTGGTGGTACTTTAAGCAATATGGACATAACACCAGCGGTACAATAATAGGTGAAGAAATGTGAAAAAAATGTAGATGGTGCAAAAGGTGGTCTGATGTACGTATTCTTTGTTTATTTTTTTTTCTTTACGAAAAAAAGGCGGGGTAATTTACTACATTTCCCGCCATCAACGATGGTACCCTGCCCTTATATTAACCCCAATAGAAGTTGAAAAAACGTAACTCAAAACAATCATCAACCTCTTTAAAAAAACCGTTATCGCAATGTCTACTATGTCTTCAGCATCCTCTGGGAGCCGGTTGATTCGTCGTCCATGTGCTTCCCCAGATATCTCGTTGATATCTGCCAAAATATGTAACTGCTTGGGGGATGAGTCAACCCTCGTGGAGTTTCACATCTCAATGTCGGAAATAAATCCGAAGAGGCCGTATTACAAATGTCGCCACTGCGGGTACTGGGAATGGGCTGTAGAATCTGATCTCGTCAAGGACGGACCACCAAACAATATTGGGGGCGTTGTCAATAGCGTAAACATCGTGAAAATCGGGCTTACCATCTTACTAATGGTTGTGTTTTTTTACTTAAAATGTTAAACTCGTACTATTGGTAGTATTGGATATTGTAAAATCTTACTAATGGTAGTATTGGATATTGTAAAATCTATGTAGTTTTTAATATTCTCTTGCAAGTCAGGATTGAACAAAGTTGTTAGTCCTAGCGTATTGAAAGCACATAAGATTTGTAAAGGTACATCTATGCAGAGGTAAATGTGCTACTGAATATAAAATAGTACATAATGTCATTAAAAGAAAGGAGAGATTGTACCACCTCACGTTGGATGATACATAAAACATGCCTAACAACGTTACATGAACATCAATATAAAAAACAACATAATCAAAAGCAGATAAGTAGCAGGCATAACTAGGAAATGAATAACCTAGCAGCAATCAGTCATCGTCTAACCCGAAATCTTGGTATCCTTCCCACGGCTCCACGTAGGGGTCATTGTAGTCAGGCGCATGTCCGTCCCAAAAAGATCCGGAATCCGGGTTGACCTTGTTGTCATACCTTTGCTTCGCCTCCTTCAACCTATTGACATACCATTGTGGGTAGTCGTCATAGTCAAAAGGCTCCCTAGTAATGAGATCAAGGTGTTGCATCTCATCGTACCCATTTTTAGCCAACATCTTGCTCCTAAAGTACATGCATTGCTCCTCACTGGAGTGGATGATATCATAAGGATCCTCGTGAGAGAAATTCATCCACTCTACAGTGACATGAACCACATCTTTGTCATAGTCGGACGTGAAATCATGGCCAAGTAGTAGAAGGCAAAATGTCTCACCTTCCTTACAGTGGTTGTTGAGCATGTACTCCAGATTAGTAGCCCAATCATAGTAGGACATAAAGAGCTCCCAAAATCGAATCCAATGGCGACAGTACCATGGAGAACGCCCACAATCAATCAGTAACTCATTGAATTCTCGGAGGTTGACACTAACCGCAATCTTGTGAGCATCTACTAGGTAGTGCATGAAACAATATGCCTCTTTCCGAAAGTGTGCAGGACCTCCTATTTTGAAAGGCGATAGGAATGGGAACTCGGGATGGAAATCGATCCCAGTTACGGGATTTTGAAGCCCACCACGGGCTATCGTCGCCGATCGGTGCGAGAACATCATCTCTCTACCTCTTTTAGGTATAAAGAAGTCTCGAACGACACCGTTTGGATCATGATATCCATTGTTTTTCATAAATTCCAACCGCTTCATAAGTCCCTTTGGGGTCTTATGAGAAACCCCTTTGTTTGCATCCCTCACCTTCTTAGCTACCACCCTCTTGCTCCTATTTCCCCCCATAATACTATTAGTGTATATACTCAAGAAGAAAGGGGTGTATGATCTAAATAGTCCTCTGTGAACGTTTATACATACTCTAAAGAAACAATAAATGATTTCCCACCTACTTTGTGACTTACTACATTTTCCTTAGATCGCAGTGGCTGATGGAATATACCACTATGCTAACAAAAGAATTAAATGGTATAAGTAATGCTACTATCTTATATAATAATGTACCACTGGATTGCATCCACTCACCACGCAATTAATCTTGCACTTTTACCAAGGGTTAAGTGTGAAATTGGTAGTTGGATAATAACTGCAAATAATAACTCCCTTTAATGTTGTAATTGTAATCCTGAAGTCCATTCGCAAAGCATTTTGTAGCAAAATTTTACAGTGGTACTTATAACTCCCGTTAGTATAGAAAATGTTTAAGATGGTACATTTTGTAACATTCCCAGAGTGCTTGTGTTTGTTATGACAAGACAACTCTGTCCCCTACAGCCCTAGTACTTATAGAGTGTGGTGCATTCTGTAGCATTTTGTAGATTCAATTTCCCAGTGGTACTTTTATTGTCCATTGAGTACCATTCATTACCAAATTCCACCAATATTGTACCAATTTGAAGTGATCACATTGTTGATTCACATGCAATGCACCATTCATAGCATAATTTCACAAAACAGCTTTCGAGTGTACCTTTGGCACTTGTAAAATACCATTGGAAGCAAATAACAACGAATAGCATACACATTCTACCACCGCTTTTTACATTGAAATTAAAGCATTAATAATCTGCATATGGTCAAAACACTATACTTAAAGCATCAAAATGGTACCAAACCCACTAATTGTACCACCTAAATTCTAATTGCCCCAATAGTACTAAAAAAATGGTGTAGATTGTACCACCTAAATTCTAACTGATTGAACCTGTGTTTTCTGTGACAAAAAACCTGGTCATAGATAAACCAGAAAGAGGAAATGTGCACTAACTATCCATCAGACCTCCCAAAATAATTACAGCTAATGTTTACCAACACTTCAAAAAATATAATAAATCATCACAAAGTTGACTAAATCGTCAATGATTCCGCGTTGACATCCTAGAACCAGCGGTCAAATCCCCCAGGACGTATTTCAGCTCGTTGCATTCACACTGCACGTCGTCCAGAAACAGATTCTCTCGAGCAGGCGTGATCCTCCCCTGCAATGTAAGATCACACCCATTAAACAACTTTTCACAAAACCTAACCCAACAACAACACCAATGTATAAACATACGCGACTTACCACACCAAATTTAGTGGTGAATCTTCTGGCAAAGAACTTAATACATGCCAGCATAAACACTCCACAGTATGTGCTGCACCAATGGAGGACCAAAATCAACACACACAACAATCTCAAACTTTTACACTACTAACCAAATAATTAAAGAAGTGCTTACTTATCCCGGGGCTCAAGGACCTCAACAGTGCATCGTGTCCACGATTTTAGCTGACCACTTGTCCACTGAGGATCACAAATTTCAAACAGTGCGTCGAGACCACTAACCTGTATAGTTATAGAAAAAACATTAAGCCAATACTGTACCGTCAAAGAGCAAGCACAATAACTCGACACACTCTATATTAATCTACCAGAAGTTCAAACACCTCAGCATGTTTGGTGAATGGATCAGGGTACAAAGAATCTATCATCCACAACTGTTGACCCTTCATATACAAAGCCAAGCACCACCAATGGGACTCGTCTGGGGAATCCTTGGGAACTTCCAGCACAGGGATGAAGACCTAATACGACAAGTAAGCCATAACCAAGTTTAGAATATGTTCCTGAAACAACATAATCAATTTAGCAAAGTATATAACTTACCGCTCGAATCTGCGGTAGCTTATAGCTAAGAAGAAGTTTGCAATACTTGTCAGCAATGTGCTCTTCTTTTCCTTTATTCAACATTAATCGATTCTACAAATTTTTTGCAATAACCATTAACAACATTCAAGTGTACTTGCTGCTATGTATGATTAACAGCAAAACAACCTATTTAAAACGTATCGAATAGCTTGGATCAAGCATAATACGCTTGCTTCTGTTGACAAAGTCCCTGGTGGCCCATTGCTTGTTGTATAGGACGCTGGCCATTCTAACATAATCTGTTGAAACCCGCGACTTATAGTGCACCACTTCATAGCAATCCCTCTGGCTCGCCTCTTGGTGGTCACACTTTATCAACACAGTACTAGGGCTAAGAATCACCAACATAACATCAAATAAGCAGATAATATGATTAGAGTGATTGATTAACATTTGCGATTAAGAAAGTGGACATCAGTTATAATTTGAACATCATGAAGGGGTACTCAATTACCTGAGTGGATCCTTCTGAAGCTTCCAGTCCTTAACAAACTTGATCAAACGTGCCTCGCACGATGTATGCCTCCTAGTCTTTGCCGTGTTGCTAAACAAGGCTGCCTGTGTAGGCTTCACCACCCTCTTGTCACCACTTTTCTCCCCAATCCCATCACAATCATCTTCCTCATCACATGAAGAGTAGCTTGCAGAAGTACACTGAGCATCAACCAAAACAGTTGTTCCCCTAGTTCCTAACAACCCCACAACTATTTGCGGTCCAGGCTCCATGTCCTCATTTTTTTCATCTTCCAATTCTGCTTCGGAAGCGCTTTGAAACTCTGGCCCCTCCATGGCTCCTGCCCCAACCACACCCTCCTTGGCTTCTTCCCCAATAACACCCTCCTTGGCTGCTGCCCCATCATGACCTCCCTTGGCTTCTGCCCCATCAAGACCTCCCATGGCTTCTGTCCCAACAACACCACCCTTGGCTTCTGCCCCAACGACTTCCTTCCCAGGAAGCCCCTCCCCTACTGTTGTTGAATCGATGATTGATATCGATCCAACAACAACATCCAGGTGACATTCACCTTCATCTGCTTGCAACCCCTTCTCATTCAATGTAATATCTACAACCTCTGCTGCCGATTCAAATTGTTGGCTCAAAGGCTTTGCCAACCCAACCGTTCCACCAGCACTCTCCTCACCAACAGGATTTGTTACTTCCCTAACAACTTCCTTGGGCATGTTTGCTTTTCTTGTGGCTTTTGCCCGATCAATACCCATAGACATCATCCCATAGAACTGATGGAGGACCTCATCACACTTGTTGTCTATAACAGCTAGTAGCTTTGGAGTTACCTTATCAATCACCTAACGAGGAACACAAGTAAAACACATGAAACTCAAACTTTGCATTCACATATAAAAACTTATCCCCTATTATACAAACAATTTAGACATAACAAGAATTAGTAAGTCGTACCTGCTGAGCAACCTGATCCAAATAACAGCATCTGAAGGGACATCCCGACAGTCCATTGGATGTGGTTCTCCATAAGCAACATCTAGCGACTACAAAATAAAACCACAGAATGTTAACAGTCTTCACTTAACTTGAATCTGAAATATTAACCCGAAACAATACAAAAAGGAAATAACTCACCAGGAGCCGTCCATAGTCCCCCTTTCGTGTTTTTTTGTCATCTTTTATAGCTGCATTAATTTTTTCCTGCGACCAAGCCTTCAACCTCGGTCTCATACCCCATGACTCAGGAACACGACTTAGGTGATCAAGATAATAAATCTGTATAATGGACACAAAGATGAAGAATATTTCAATCAGTCCAAGACAAGACACTCAAATGCAACCCAAACTAACACAATACCAACTAAAAACTAACAACTCAATTTAAACTAACAACTCAATTTAACATAACAACTCAATTTATGCAACAGACATTACTTACCAAGACAAACAAAATGCATCTGCCTGATCCAGCAACATATCCATCCTCAACAAATTTCTTCTGGAAATTCCTTGCAGCATTACACATCCACATATGCACAAAAGTGCACCAGTCATACTCCGACTATTCATCATAAGTAAGTAAAGCTGGATATAGCTTCACTCCCAGATTTGTTGTGTTTGTCGTAGCACACAACAAGTAACCCAGTATCACAATAAGAAAAGCAACCTTGAAATTAGGCTTCTCTACATCTGACAGAGGCAGCACATACCAATCCTTATCCCTAACAATCAATGATCCCAATGCATTGGCAAGTGAAACGCTTTCTCCCTTGGCATACAACCCCCTTAATCTCATCACTTCCGCCTGCTTCACCGGATCATCATCAGGAATAGTAGTAGGGACTGCCTTGGACCCCATTGGAATCCCAAGTACACATTGAATTGAAACAGGACTCATGGGTTGCACATAGTTATCTCCAAATGCTATGGAGCCATCACCTAATACCCTTGTCAACAAACAATATGAAAATTTGCGTGGCAAAGTCGTTAGAGGAATGCTTAACAAACCTCCAAAACCCATCTCCGTCACAACCTTCTGCCTAGAAGAATCAAATAACCTAACCACAGTAGACACAACCTTCACACCATTCAGGTTGGGGGCCTACAGCGGTAAGAAAAAACAATAAGCTCAACACATCCATTAACCACACCTAGTCACTACTTTTTACGATGCCTAATTTAACCACTAACTAATTTAGACCCAAATCACCTATATTAAGATAGAAAAAAAAACCTACAAGTTACATGACACAAAACTATGAGCATACCTTCTGCGTTTTTCTTGATTGGGTTTTAATCACCTCCCCTTTCTCGACCACCAACTCCCCCTTGCTCTTCTTTACCTGCCCATACAATACCATTACAAACATTTAATCCTTGATATACTCAATATCACCAATGCAAGCTGTACTTATAAGGAACATGATATAGCCTTAGAAGGAACATAATATAGTTATATAGCCATACCTTTTGCTTCTGCTTTCCTTTACTTTTAACAGAAGGACCTCCCTTCTGCTTTCTAGTTGTTATTTTGTCTGCCAACAACTTCGCCAGCAAAGTCTCCCACAACTCTTTTTTTGAATCAACCTCCTCCACCTCATCTGACTCAGGCTGGTCATCCTCACCTGACTCAGAACCAGAATCACCAGAGGTACCAGAACCACTTTCTTCTGTACCCTCTTCCTCCGTATCTTCTAGTTCCTCACGCTCAAAATCAGGATTAGAAGCCTTCATCTTCTTCTTCCCTTTCGCAATATTTTTCTTTTTAGAGATCTCATCAGCATCGGATTTTCCTTGTTTTCCCTTGACCAAATCAGATCCATGCTTCCGCTTCATTTCTTTGAATCCTGCCATAGATAACATTAATGACCTTTAACTACACCTACCTAAACAGTGCAACAAGAAAATCATATACTATATCCACATTCAAATAGCACATGCATAAATCAATGACTATTTCTCTTACTTAGTCTTCAATCCATCATCTATACACAAAAAAAAAAACAAAAAAAAATAAATAAAGCATGTATGCACACAAAATATTGATTTCAATTACAAGGACTTCCCTTATAATTATTAAACAATTTAAATTCCCCTTCCAATATCAATACTACAAATCGCACAATCTAACCCAAATTGGTAAACAAAAGAACGCAGAATTATGCAAGAGCCGATGACAAAAGTTAAACATAGTGAGCATGCGTGGGTGAAAATCATACAACACTTCAGTCTGATAAAGTACACAAAGGGCTAGTTGGTGCCAAATAAATATCAAAGGAAACAGCAAAGAACCAGAAACGAATCCCAGGATAAAATATATAATTAAATGACAACCAAAAGAAAACCACATTTCAAATCACCAAAATTCATTTTAACCACAAAATTATACTGGCTTGATTAATCAAAAGCATACACCCCCAAAAACAAAGAACACAACACAGTCAACAATTGATATCCCCATCACATGCCAACAAGGGATGATTGTATCAAACAAGGTAATAAAAAACACATAAGGCGACCAATTGGAACCACAATCAACCAAAAAAAACAACAAGCCTTGTAAAATCCATCTTTGAATGGCCTAATCAACACAAAAGAACTTCGCATTCACCAATAATGAAATACCAAAATCAAACAACCTAAACAATAACACATTTAACTCTGATTACATGTAAAAATAAACAAATAAATATTTCCATTACTTACTTCAATCTTTTATTTTCAATTATTCATTAAATCATGCAAGCACACAATAAAATGGTTACAATTACAGGGACCATCCATATAATTACACAATATTAAATCCTCTCGAAAACCAAAAAACCGTATGTTTAACATGCCACAAATAATTCAGAATCAAACAAAGAAACACTGATAAGAACCTACATCAACCCACCCCTAACAAAGCTAAATCAAACAGCCCACAGTTGCATGAACTCAGTACATTCAACTCGCAAAAAACCCTACTAATATAATTCACTTAATCCAACTCGCATAATTCCTTACTCTACTTTCAATACATAACCAAATTTCAACATAACCACACCGGAAAAAAACGATATTTCAATTATTTTAACATAAACCCTAAATCGAATCAATTATACTTCACCGTAACCCTAATTTAAGTAAAAATTCGCAATTTGATTGAAATTATAACTAATTACCCACTCAAATTACATCTATAAACACATATAATCCTTCGTCATTCGAGTAGCGAGATTTTTGTCATACCTTTTACAAGCAACACAATTTAATTCTGAATTGGGAACTTCTTTGTCCGGAAACAACCACACTTCGCTGCGCCAGTAAATTGAGCACCAAAACCCTACGATCGCCCTTCGTCGGACTGGAGAAGATGAGAAGACAGAGAGAGGAGTGAAGATGAAGTGAAGAGAGAGAGAGAGAGAAGAGAGGGAAGACGATGAGAACAGAGAGAGAAAATTAAATTTGACTTGCTTTGTAAGATTGTCAAAAAACGAGGCCCCGTTACAATTCAAAAAATAACGGAGGCACGTGCAAGGCATGTGATTTTTTATTCCAGCAAACAAGAGTTTATTCCTCTTTTGCCCTCTGATATGCTTCCTTCACCCATAGGTGCTATGCGCCCAGACCGACTCTGTGATTGAATTTGTTTTGTCTTTCAATTTCACCATGATTAGTGAGTAGATTAGTTGCTAGATTAGTTGATGATCATTGAATGATTGAATTGTTGCAATTAAATTCGTTGACATAGTTGTGCATGTGATTAATTAGACTAGGAATGATCAACCTATAAGATTAATTTAGATTGCATTGCAAATTTCAATGACATGAACCCTTGATTTGAGAATTGCTTTAATTGATTGAATTTGATTGTGATTCTCCTTGTTAGCCATTCATAGTGAACCCCAGCTTGGTTTATAGGAGATAACCTTTGAATTCCTTTGATTGCAACTATTGTTTTTCCCTTGCAATGTTTGAATTAATTGAGTGATCTATCAATTAGCATAATCGTTGAGCTTGCATGTGGAACCTATATCCCTAGTGTTTAGAAATATTGATTGAATTCTTTGATTTGTCTTGATTCTTGATATCCTAGTTACCAACCTCAACCATTGATATTCTTTGATTTAGCTTGACAATAGACTATATCATAGTTCTTATTCATTCCTTTGGGTTCGACCCTTGACTTACCGCATACTTGTATAAGGTTGGTTAAGTGTGTATAAATTTAGTTTAACCAAGGGAGAATTAGATGACGACCTAGTTTTAGCCCTTGTCATGGGGTAGGTGTTTGTGTGAGTGGTGGTGGGTAGGTTGGTGGTTAGAGTCGTTGTGTTGGTTAGGTAAGCTGGTGGTTTCTGAGGTGGGGTTGGTAGTGTGCGATGGGGGCTGGTGGTGGTGCTATTTTTTTTATTTTCTAATTGGATTTTCCAACGGAATTTCCGTCAGAAATTTTTGGCGGAAAAATATTTGTCAGAAATTTCTGACGGACTTTTCCGTGCGAAATATCTCATTCGGTGCCAGATTTCCGTCGGAAATTTCGTAGGAAAAGGTCGTTTTTCCAGCAAATGCTTTTACGACGACATTTTTCGACAGAATTCCGTTGGAAACATGTTTTCCGACGGAAATTTTTTGTCGGAAAATTCCTTGCCTTTTAAGGAAGTTTCACAAATTTTCTGTCGGAAAATTCCTTTTTTCTAGTAGTGTTGATGTCTAATACTTCCTCCGTTTTTATTAGGTTATGCGTTTCATTTTGGCGCGTTTATTAAGATAGGAAGTAAAATGTACTTCCTCCCGTTTTTTATTTATTGCACCACTTGCCTTTTAAGGAATTTTCACAAATATTGCACCATTTCTATTTTAAGAAATAAAATATCTATGTTCACACTACAAATACCCAATATACCCTTACTTTTGCCACTTGATTCTTTAGTTTATGCTTACATTACATAAATAACTTTGTAATTTTACCCCTCTCTCTCTTCCCTTTTCCAATACAAAAAAAAAGTGTGCCAAATGTATGGTGCAATAATAAAAGAACGGAGAAAGTATGTAAAATACTTAATTGCCCTTCACGCACTTTACTCCCTCACAGTCACACACACTAACACTGTGACCCACCACTCTTCGTATAGAGACCTAGTCCACCTAGACCAAATTTGCTCATTATCTTCATTGATTACTATAATTTCTTAATCTCTGTTCCTGTTTTTACAAGAACACTCATTGCATCTAATTCTAGAAATCATATAAATTAAATATTCAAAATAATTAAGAAATCTCAATCAATTAATTTAACCTTTAAACTTCTCAATTTTAACATTCAAACATTGATTTTAACTTTTAATTATTAAATAAAACCCCATTTACAGAGGGGAGAGAAAACAAAATTATTAAGAAGCTCAAAATCAACAAGACAACAATGGAGACACTATTATTCAAGCAAGTCCTTCGACTTTTTTTCCTCAAATATTTCAATTGTTAATACTTGTATGATAATCAAAACCTTTTTTTATAATTGATTCTTGGCTTCTTTATACTTCTAGAATGGCGGCTTTATATAATGAGTGGTGAAGGTGGAGATCCAGATAGAAATGTAGAAAAAACGAGACTTTTTTCCATAAATTTGCAAATAATTGAGGCAGTGATGTTTTATACGGAGTAAATTTCATTTACAGTTGTTTGATAATTTTGGAGATAGATAGAGTGAGTTTGGAGGAGTGAGAGGGGGATTGTTTATTTCATTTGGTACAAAGGAGAGAGATGGGTACAGAGGAGAGAGGAAAGAGAAGGGTCTAGGGAAGAGAAAGAAGGAGGGTATAATTGTCATCTAACTATACAAAACTTACTTAAAAAAGGAAACGTGTCAACTAAATAAAAACTTCCTAAAAAAGAATACATGTCAACTAATAAAATACAGAGGTAGTATCAGTCAACATTAAGGACATATCAAATATTAATAAAAATGTATTAGTAAACACAATGAACATATCATCCAACAAATGAAATATATCAGCGAACAAAAGAAACATATCATCCAACAAAAGATATATATCAGCTATCAAAAGGAATGTATCAGGCAACAAAAGAATGAAATCAACAAACAAAAGTAACAGGTAAGCCAACAGAACAAATACATCAGCCAACAAAATGAAACATACAAGCTAACAATTAAAACACTAGTAAAAAAAATGCTATTTGTAACTGGCGAAATTGACTTTTAGTAACTAGCATTATTGATTGCTATTGACACCGTACAACTAGTGAAAATTATTCGTTACTGGCTAATGTTAGTTACTAATATTATACTATTCGTAACAGGTCTAACTTAACGTCAGTTACTACTAGTCAATTTTCCATGTTAAAAAACACACTATTGGTAACTGGTGTTAGGTTATGACAATCACTAATAGTGCATTATTAGTAACTGACACAACTTTAGGCCAGTTACTAATAGTATAACATATGCTAAAAAAATTAATTTTTTCCTATTAAATTTATATACAAATACAAATACATATTAATTATTAGGATTTCTTTTTTGAAAAACTACCTTATATACATCAAATTTTGTGAAAAACTATCTTTAAAAAAATTGTTGTAAGAAACTACCTTATAAAAACTAAATGTTGTAAGTTGCCACTATGTGCTTAATTTAACAATGAAAGTGAAGGGGAATTAGGGGTTATAAGGGGGCTATGTAGAAATTGGGTGGAAAAAAGAGAAACAATGATTGAAAATGGGTCATTAAACATCTCTTATTTAATGCATTAATTCGGCAAAGGTAGCTTTTTACAACATTAATAGTTTTATACAGTAGTTTCTTACAATATTTATTATTTAAAAGGTAGTTCTTACAACATTTTTTTAATAAGGTACTTTATTACAAAAACTGACTTGTATAAGGTAGTTTTTTTTTTTTACAAAAATGTCTTAAATATTATAAATATAGACATTTTCATTAAAAATTATTGTAATATTATAATATAACCCAAAAGAAAAATATAGTACTATAGGGAATATTTCAAGCCATTCCACACTTGAACCTCATTGTGATCATACACTTAAGCATGGTAGCGTCCAAATGAAAGGAAGTTAGAGTAAAAGAGTCGCCAACAAGTTTTAGGAACTTGTAAACCGTTCACAGGGTGAAGGTTACACCCGTTAACGATCCAGGAGATCGTAACTCCAATAGGTCTGGAACCATGACTGGAAGTTCGGGGATGAAGGTACAAATCCAACCTAAAAGAGATTGAACCTGCCCTAAAAATAGGTCTCTACTTAATTCTTCTCGTATTCGTCATGTGCGCTTTCTGACTAACATGCAATCAATACGTTTACCCTAAACCTGTTTAATCTATGTTGGTTGAATATTAATGCACAAACAAACCTATTATTGGTGATCACTTGAATTATAATCATATATATTAGCCCAAACAAGATTATTAATTATCTTATTAAGCTTGATTACGAGTACAAATTCCCTTTAAACATGCATAAAAGGCGTGATCAAGCAATAACAATAAATAATAAATATGATATCAAGTAAGCATAACAATAATCAATCATCATAATAATCATGATCATGTTAAAAATAAAGCATAAAAATAGCAAGATCCTAGGCATGATACTAACAAGATTAATAACAAACCCTAGTATGTCACTAAACATTAAAGATCGATTAGCCCTAACATGATATTAGGAAAGAAATAGGAAGCATCATAATAAACATACTTGATATTAGAAATTTTAGTTATTACCCTAAACATGATACTAGGAAGCAATAAAACATCCTAACATGATACTAGGAATCAATAAAACAATCTAAACATGATTTCTATATTAAAAAATAATAAAACAATTAAAGTATTTACTTCGATGCCTCGTACCTCTTTCTAATAACAAAATACACACGTTAGTAACTTCAAGGAAAATTATAAACAAAACAATTAAATTAAATAATTGAAATAGAGATTTGGGACCAAACCCTCAGAAATATCAAACCTTTCACGTCTAGGGTGAAGGCAACTTCGAACTTGGTTAGGTGTTTCTAGATCTAATGAGTGAGGAATTTTGAGAGAGGGAAGGTTTAGAAAAAGAATAGAGAGAGAAGGAAAGCTTCTAGCTTTTAGAGAGAGAGAGATGATTGTGAATGATTTTTGATTATTAAAAATAGGGAAATACGACCCCTATTTATAGGAAACATAGCACAAGATCAAAGAAAATCATATTCGGAATAAAATACCTCCTGTCGCCAACGACAGGAGTCAACGCTAGACGACAAGCTCGTCGCCAGGCGACAGCTGTCAGCGCCAGGTGACAACTCTGTTGTCTCGCGCTGTTTTGAAAGTACAACACGATTTTACACGCGGAATCATCTTTTAAACCGGTTACAGGTAATTCCGCGTCCAAGCAGATTTAATGTATTTTATTTGAAATAAAACATCTTTTAAAAATATAATTATCAATCCTAATCTTATTATAATTAAAGAGAACCTTCTAGAGATTCCTAGAAGATTAAAATCAATCCAAATCACTTTAGGAATAATAATTAATAGGCCCTCCTCTAGATCATTGGGCCTAATTTAATTTAATCCATAACTTCCTCATTATTCATCGGAATTGGACTTATAATATATTGTTGGAAAGCTCTTTGCAAGCCCAATCCAACTACACTATTATTGGACCCTTATCATGGACCAAACCAAATTGGACTGGCTATTTTCATAAATAGAGTAAGAAAATAAATATTTTTGAAAACAGAAAGAGAAATATTTTAATAAAAAAATCCTCATCACTAGACTTTTCGCACTTTCACTTCGTTCGATAATCAAATAACGTGAAAGGTATTCATCACTGGTTTTGGTTTTGGGGTGACACATTTGGGTGTCTATAGAAGCCCCCACTTTGACTGAGTTTGGAGAAACGCAAGCTTCGAACACAAAAGTCAAAGTAGCGATAGGGACGGAGAATAATTCAGAACGTTCTGCGATCCTAAATTATTCTTGTAACGCCGATACCTGCAAACTAGCGTTAGTTAAAATAGATAAAAGAGTTAAGAAACACGTATCTTGCACCGTCGAGCACACGTCTCTGGAGTAACTGATTTTGTTTGACGATCTTCCTCAAGCTAGGGGATACCGTCTGAAGACTACCACGCTTGCAGTTGCCTTCAATTTCCGCTGTTTTATAACCATCTTCCACATCTTAGAGAACATGACCGAAGATAACTTCGCTTGAAGCTACCTCCTATTTCTGACAACCTTCCACATCCTAGGGAACGCCGTCGAAGATAACTTCGCTTGAAGCCATCCTCATTTTTCTGAAAACCTTTCACATCCTAGGGAACGCCGTCGAAAATAACTCCGCTTGAAGTCATCTTCAGTTGTCGCGATAATATTCTGAAGAAAATTACCGAAGATTGACGATTGTTGCTCCTCAAAGCTCGCTTGAACTTTGCTGTTGTGATATTTGCTGAAATTACCGCGGTGCCAGTATGTCGGCGCATTTTGCTGCTTGTGAACCGTTACGTTGGTGCCTTTGCGATGAGCTAATGTTTAGGTGCTTTAAGCTAAGTGAGACGATCTTTTATCAAGTCGATCACTTACTGTGATTGTAATCGAGCGGATTACTTAATCATGTCAAATTGCTTATAGGGGCTAACTGGCATACACTACTACAAAAAGTAGCAAAGAGACCCGTTGAAAAATGCTTTACAAACCGCCAAACAACGGGTCTCTAGCTAAGGGGTCTGTCAGATAAACAAACCGCCTCTTTGGAGGGGTCTGTTTAAAAAACATACCAAACCCGTTAATTAAGAAGTCAGGTTTGTCAGACTAGTAAATTGAAAAATTATTTAGAAGGATAAGAGACCCGTTATCTAACATAACAGGTCTTTTTGGTGGGGTATCAAACAGACCCCATATGCGACATAACAGGTCTCTTTCTTCTTTTTTTTTGTTTTTTAAAAAAAAATTCTCGTGATTTTTTTATTATATATAGTATTTTGAAATTTGAATTTCATTACGTTATTGAATTGACTGAATAAAATGTAAACTTTGAATATATAATTAAACAAACCAACATAGATTAATTATTGAAATTTACAAAATAATTACTAGAATTTACAATTGGTAGCTTATTGAATAATTTACAGGTATATACTCCATACAACCATACATTAATAGTGTATCTTGTACTCTGTATTCCTTCCATGATTATCAATAGCATAACCTGTTCAATGATATAAACAATATTAGGAATAATTATGCCCAATAATATAACAGTAGTAGGAACAATTATGCAAAATGTTATGCAGTTATATGAAATTAAAATATAGCTTGCTAAATTAAGAGCCCATAAACAAGTTAATATTCAGTAAAATAAAGAGCAATAATCTAATTTAATATTCAAAAAAAAAATCAAAAAATCAGATAAAGACCAGAACACCAACAATTCAACACGACTAGACTACCTCCACACCCATATAAAGTATAAACCATCCTTAATGGCCCAACCCTCCTAAATACCCTAGCCGCCGCCACTGCCTCACCGCCAAAAGCAATCTAAAGCTAAACCCAAACAACACCCATAAAACCATACACACCCACGAAAAAATCCAAAATCAAAACAGCCACCATGAAAAAACTTAAAAAAAAAAGCTGCAAATTCTACTACACAATCTTCAAACCTTTCTGATATAGATCTTCAGACCTTTCTTATATAGATCTTCGGACCTTTTCTCGAAAACTCTAGATCTATCTCAATGATTAGAGCACACATTACACAATCACATAATCTTTCAATAGATCCAACAAAAGGATTATAATCAATATAATGAAAATTAGAATTCGAGAGTATAAAAAGAATCACAAACCTGTTTTCATTATTACCAAAACAAATCGAAAATTAAACAAAAACCAAATCACAAAAACAAACAAAAAATCAAACGAAAACACAACTCACAAAACAAACCAAAAACATCTACCCACCACCATCGCTAACCCAAAGCAACCCAGAAAAAAACAATAAATTTCGAACAACCTCAGTGAAATTCACTAAAATTGTACCTTGAATGATTAAATCTAGATCTAATTGCACTAAAGCACTTTGAAACTGTCGTCGGAGGATAAGCAAAGAGGGATCTTGAAGGTGGAGAGTTATGAAAATACAAGGAGCATGCATATGCTCGAAGAAGTCGTTGATGAAGGTGGAAAATAAGGAGATGAAGCCATAAATTGGAGGTGAATGAGAAATGAGTTTTTGAGGAAAAAAATTAGCAAAGGAATGTCGGTGATAAACAAAGAGATGCAGAGGAGAGAGATTGAGCAAAAGGATGGTACAACAACACGCATAAATAATTGAGAAGTGAAAAAGGAAGGTAAGAGACCCGTTGCCCTTACAATGGGTTTCTTATCTCACTCCTATTAATAAAGTTGTGGGCCCAAGGGCTTATAAGAGACCCGTTATCTCTATTAAAGGATCTCTTATATCAAACATACATGTTGGTTAAGATAACGGGTCTCTAATTAGGGGTCCTTTTTCCACTTTTTGTAGTAGTGCCAAGGAACCCGTAATTGCTGCATAAGGTCTACTTAGTCATTTATGGGGGCCACATATCCTGTCGTTGCACCAGCGCACACCGGAACACATTGTCGCCAGTTTTTAGCTCTGTCGCCAGGCGACGAAGGTCAGCACCTGGCGAGGAACTTGTCATCTGGCGTTGATGTCGGGTTTTCCGAAATAAAACCTCATTCTTCTTCATTTGCCGTGACTGCTGCTGCTATCGTTCGCGTTTGCTCGAAGATTTGAATTGGTCGTCTTGCTCGTTTGTCCACCAAATTCGCTCAAACTTGTTGTAAATCAAAGCTTATTTCATCTAGTTTCCCTATCCATGTAAGTTTTTCTCAAACTCATCTCGGTTTTTACTGAATTTGAACATATTCATGTGCGGGTTTTCAAAAAAACCAAACCCAATTATGCTTAATTTGCTTTGTTTGTTGAATTTTATGCCTTGAAATTACTAGATTATGTTAATATATCATGTTTAGAGCATCTTGAGACTTGTTTTACTCAATTTGGTGAAGAAATGAGCAAATTGCCATTGTCGAACTCCTTGAGTTCGTGAGAACAATGTGACTTGTTATTCTTGTTTTGCTAGCTATTCTTGTAAAAATTTGTCACAATATTAGTCATAGTATTGTAAGAAATTGTTTGATTGTTGAAAATTGCTATTTATGCTTGGATTGAAATCATGCTCTGTTTTAGTACCACGTACTCTAGTTTTTTGTGACCATAGTATCAGGCGGCTAGGCAAACCTTAGATACTACAAAACCTTAATTTTCTGTTTTTTTGCATAATATAGCATGGCTAGACAAAGAAGTTCCAATTCTTGTTCCAGGGAGGCTCATTGGGAGGACGATCCCGCTGATGTCGGCGTGGGGACCTCTTCTTCCCTAGGGAGGTTTCCAGAGGGGGACGAGCGCACTCTGTATTTCACGCCTGAGTTTCACATTTAAGAGCACATTCAACGAGGGATTCACAGCGGGCGAGTCTGCAGCCATGGTTCCGGAAACACGACCATCGACTCTTTGTACGATACATACTTCCAGGACCACAACGGTCTGTGCCTTCAGTGGGTGTCATGTGGCTTGTTTCCTTTGCTGAGAGCCACTCAAGCTATGTATTTTTTTGGACAGAGCAACTACGTAGTCCGAGCTTTGGTAGAGTTATTTTGGGACACCACCAACACCTTCCATTTTCCTTGGGGTGAGATGACTATTACCCCTACTGACTTCAGTATCATCACGGGATTGGAGTTCACTTCGATCGCGCTTCCTTTTGATAGAAAGATCTCTGTTTTTTCTCTAGAGGTACTGGAGCTGTTGGGCCCTATCACCATTCGGGCTCGTGGGGAGGCTGATCCGACACAGCTTAGCTCTAGATGCATTCACCAGACCACGCTTCGGCGGCCTTTCAGGACAGTGCGACCACCCCTGAGCGGCGGGCGCGCATTTTTGCCCTCATCATGTTGTTAGGGACCTTTTCACCTGACAGAGGTAGTCGAGTGCTACTCTACTACCTGCCTGGTCTTTGCGATCTTCCTATGGTCGAGTCGTATGATTGGGCCAGCTTGGCCTACGCGGACTTCCTAGTCGGACTGCGACTTGCCAGTCGTCATGCCTCCTTCAAGGGAGATATCGCGCTTTCCAGCTTTTTGAGAGTCGTAGAGGTACACTTCATTTCCTTTAATGTTAGCTCTAGATGTGTTTTGGCATTTGTTGACATTTCTTTATTGTAATAGATCTGGTTCTACGAGTACTTTCCATCTCTTGCGCCGGCGAGACCTTCACCTCGCGAGCTCATCGTTGCTGCCGGTTGGGGAGGCCGTCACAGTGCGGATGCTACTACTAGGCGCGTAGTGCCTTTTTATACCTTCTGTAGGATTTTATCTTATGAGTATTGTAGGGAATATTTCAAGCATTATCCCTAGCTTGAACCCCACTGTGATCATACACTAAAGTACGGTGGCGTCCAAAGGGAAAGAAGATAGATCAAAAGAGTCGCTAACAAGTTTTAGGAACTTGTAAACCGTTCACAGGGTGAAGGTGTAGGAATTTATAGGTACTACGCAGCGGAAATAACATGAATCATATTCAATCAAGTACTAATCCTAAGAATCACATGCATAACACACAAGACACATAATCATATCTTTGACGCGTGAATTCCACGAAGCTATTCGACAGGCAAATCGGGGAGAGAATAGATCCCCAAGCGTTGCTCCTCTACTTAGTCCACGAGATTCAAACGAGCCGTCCACCAATACAAGATTGGTCGAGTGATTGAGGAAAACCGCGATCACTACCTTTATGGACAACCGACCACCGCACGAACCACCACCACCACGAACCACCACCGGCGTGAGGAGGAGGAGAGAGCCGTGAGAGAGAGGACTTTGAGAGGGGTTAGGTTTCGTGTTTGCTAATTAGGGTTTGATCACACTGATCAGTAAATTGCTTACTTGCAAACCTAGGCACCTAGTCTATTTATAATCTCATTATATTTAGAATGGGGAACGAAGTCCAAAACCACTTCTAACCCTCCATATGGCCGGCCACCTAGAGCGATGAGGCCCATGATGGGCCTCGTCCTCTAATGCTCGATCTAGCCCCTTTGTGTGACCTTATAGGATCCATCTAATTAGGCTTTGGCCTATTTTACTAGTCCAAAGATCGTTAGTACCTCTAGCTATGGAAAAACGACGACCCAAATGTATGAACTTAATTATCTCCATAAATTGATCCATTTATATATCTAGTAATTGCACACGACGAAGACATAACTCCTTCAATCTCCCACTTGTCTGAGACAAGGGTGCAATATTCAAATTCCTTAAGTCAATGTATGTGTCAATTTGATAATATGATTGCATCACATGTTGAGATCATATTAATCTACAAATCGTTTCTTGAAATTTGAGTCGGAATTACAAAACCAAATGATTACTGTGTAATGCATTTGAACGCCGCCACGTATTTTCTAAATTCTCCTTCTTTAAGCGGCCATGACACATTTCCTAATTTAATAGGTATACTCTATCCAATCTTGTGGTAACATAACTCCCACTCAACTTCTGAAATAACCGGGAAACACCCTTTATAATCTCCAATTACGGCTAGACGTTTGATTGTACCATAGTCACAACATCCATTGAATGAAATCAATGTTCCTCTCATGTCAAAGGAATCCACTAATATATACAGAAGCTCTATACTTGAACTTCAAAGTAGGTCAATAGTTTGATCATGCATCATTCATGCATATCCAAGTGATTGACCGAGCATCACTATGCCCCTATAGCCCATGAAACTGCGCTATCCAATCAATCTTACATGTTAGTTCATTTATTAAAATCATTTATGTCCACTTTAATGATCTCGAACTAGGAACTTAAATAATATAGGAATTTTGTTCACCTGTGGGGTTTCAATTCACCAGGTCATCAACCTGATGAGCCCATCAATTCATAATTATTTTGGACATTTTATTTAATTTCCGAAACCATAATTAAATAAGAGAAATAATAATTTCTATTTTAAACATAATTCTACAAATTGATGCATTTCTCATGTAATATGCTTTCTCAAAACATATAGAACTTAAATTACATAACTTGCTTCAATCCTAAGACTTTAATATGACTCTCATACCTTAGTCCATGGAAGGGGTTTAGTGATTTCTCACTCATAATAAAACTTTGCAGAAATTGACCTTCCGCTGGTCAATGATCTCATAGTTGAGGTGATATCTCATATCCTTAAGTTTGGATTTGTGATGTGACTCTGGCTCCTTTGTTCTTGGGCAAAGGTGACCTGTTAGTCACATGACATTTTAATCCGAACTTCCTCTGTAACTATCTGACTATAGTTTAATACACATATTCTGACATTGAGTATGTAACAGTGCTCTGCTTTGAACTCTTCAAGCTCACTATCCTTCTCCATCCAGACACAAATATGCATTTAGATCACCATCTAGCTCATCTTGCCTGTTTGGAAAACTTGCATTTGTGTAATATTTTGAGAACTTGCTTAAATTACCTTTTAACGTAATAGCTAGAAGAATCCCTTTTAGTGCTTCTCAAGTACTCAAGGATTTGTTCTTGGTAACTCTCCGTATGCTTATTCTGATTTTGCTTGAAACCTGTTACACATGCACAAGTCATATGCAACATATTGCTTTGTACATTTCATGGCACATGTAATGGATCCTTTTTGAGAAGCATAAGGTACACTATCCATACAACTCAACTCTATTAGCTTTTGAAGGCACTGAGTTTTACTGAGTGTAATACCATGAAACATGGGAAGACATCCTCTCATAGAGTCTTGCTTCATGAACTTGTCAAGATTCTTATCAACATAAGTCTCTCGATTCATTCCAATCATTTTTCAGGATTCACTTCATGGATCTTAATTCCCAATATGTACTCAACATCTCCTAAGTCTCTCATATAGAAACAATCTTTCTAACCACTGCTTGACTTATTCAAGCATTGATATATCATTTCATATGAAATGTATGTCAACTACATACTAGACTAAGAAGACAAATTACTCCCACTAAACTTCTTGTCTCTACAAGATTCCCTTTTTATTCTACTAAGGAAATCAAACTGTTTGATTGCCTAATCAAAACGAATGTTCCAACTCCTTGATGCTTACTTCAATCCATAAATGAATTTCTGAAGTTTGCAAAACTTTCTAGGATTTCTGGATTTCAAAACTCTTAGGTTGTATCATATACATGCTCACCATCAAGAACATTTCACGAAGGTGATTTTGATATTCCACAATTAGAAATAATCCGAATAGGCTTACCCAACTAATAGGTTAGTTTGACCCTATTTGTAAGACTTTTATGGACTAACACATCTTTACAGACATGGAGTCCATTCTGAATTTCAAGGCTTTAAGCCATTTCCTGATTTGACACTTTATCCAAAGCTTGCTTGTAGGGCATGGATTCTAACCGTTCTAATAAGAAAATTTTAGAATCCACCTTTTCTCAGAATTTCAACAAACTATTTGTTTTGATCCCAAGTAACCTACGATAGGTATGAGCGACAATAGAATTATTCTCTTCAACTCTTTGAAGCCTTTCATTCAAGTAGGACGATAGAAGTCTCGCTAGTTGAATTAGCTTGCTTCTACACATGTTTTATCAAATTAGCTGATTTCATATGCCTTCATCTCTGATGTAGTGTTATCCACATCCATTTTTTGCTCGTCTCAATTCTCATCGAGATTTAACATTACTCCCACTTGGCTTTGTAGGAAGACATTCTTTCTATAAAGACACTATCGCGAGCAACAAACTCTTTGTTTCTACGCGATTGTAGGAATAATACCTCTTAGTTTCCATGAGAAAACCCATGAAGAACTATTTTTCTGATTTAGAGTGCATTATGTCATCTTTGTAAACATTTTACATTGATTTCATAACCCTTTAATCCTGCTTAGAAAAGATAACTTTTGGAACATTTCCAAATCATAACTCTTATGACTTATTTTCTACTGCTTTGGTTAAGTTTCCTGTTTAGTATATTTGCAATTGTTGTTGTAATGTATATCCTCAAAACGATATTTGTAAATCATTAAATCTTGGATCGAACAATGGCAAGCAAAGTTTGATTCCTTCTTCATAAACATACACTTTAATTGTAATGTTTCTGGATTGTGAATTAATTCAACAATTCCCTTTAGATGATAATTCCTTTAGAGTTAAATATTTATCACAACAATCATATTGTGGTGTTAAATTGTTTATCTCAAACTGATTTTACATTTAATTTTGGAATTTTTGAACATTTCAATGATTCTAAGCTTTACTTCATTAAGTAATTATCGATATATTTACTTAAATCGTTAGTAAAAGCAATGAAGTAGTTAAATCTCTTTGCTAATTTTGAACTTATTGGTCTACATACATCATATGTATAAGTTCCATAAGGTCATTTTAGCTTCTTTTACCCTTTCTACTAAAAGGCAACTTGGTCATCCTAACTTATCAAGCATGACTTCTAATTCTCAAGTGATTCATAATCATATAAGAATAAGAGTCCATCCATAACTTTGGATGTGCAAATTTTTAATGTGACCTAACCTTAAAGTGTATTTTGAATCATCTAAATTTTACTTTTGTGATCTACTTAAAACTAAATTAACTCATATCTAGCAAAATGAAAGCAATTTATTATCTTGATCATGGATCAACACTTGTCCAAGCCAAGTAAACCAAATTCAGTATTCAAAATAAGAAAACCGAAATATTGTCTCATCAAAACTGGAAATTTTTCTAAAATCATGATAAACTAATAAAAATTTTAAACTATGAAGCTATCTCTGGCCACTCAAATACTTTTAGTGCACCTTCAAGCTTCATTTCTATGCTAGCTTCACTTGTTTGCAGTTCCTGCGCAACATCTCAATGTTAAGCACTGCAACTTGGTATCACATACCTAAGTGAAAGTTAAAATGTTTATAACATTATACCTGAGGTTGGTGCTCCATTCTTCTTGAGGAAGTCTAGGTATTTCTGACAATTTTGCTTCCAATGCCCCTTCTTCTTGCAGTAAAAGCATTCACTTTCACTTGCAGCCTTGGGCTTTAGAGTCGTCTTAGGCTTTTCAGGAGCCTTGGCAACTTGTTTGCCCTTGCTCTTGGCACTAGCCTTTTGCCCCTTCTTCTTAAACCCCTTTCCCTTTTGAATCATAAGAACTTCCTTCTTAGGCTCCTTAGGGATTTGTTTCTAAGCACTAACCAGCATTGCATGCAATTAATTCATAGTCTTTGCAGTGGCAGTCATGTTAAAATTCATGATAAACTGGTTGAAACTTTCTGGTAGTGAATGGAGAATGATGTCTGTTGCCAAATCATCACTATATGGGTCCCCCAGTTTCTCCATACTTTGAATTAGGCCGATCATTTTGAAAACATGATCATGAACTGTGGCCCCTTTCTCCATCCTACAATCCAGAATCTCACGATGGAGCTCATACCTTTCAACTCTAGCTTGTTTCTTAAACAAGGCTTTGAGTTCTTGCATGATTGAGTAGGCATCCTAGTCCTCAAAACGCTTTTGAAGACTAGGCTCCATGGTTTCATTAAGCAAGTGACAGGTATAGCTCTGTCATGAGCTTCCTTGTGCTTCTTGATCTCTGCCGCAGTTGGATTTTCTGGCAGAGGTCCTGACAATGGGGTGTCAATGACATCCTCTATACCTTCTGATTTCAGAATAAGCCTTAGCTTTCTTTCCCAGTTGGAAAAGTTATCCCCTGTCAACCTATTTTTCTCAAGGAATGGTCGAAGGTTGTAAACATTGTTGTCATTGTGATTACGGCTACCCATCTATGTCAAAATAAGGCAAAGTTTAATAATTATGTTTAATTTAATAATTAAAGTACCATAAACGCATTCATTTGGTAACTTTAAAACACTTTATTCAATAATTAATTGATCCTAATTGAATTTTAAGTGATTCCAAGATCCTTTATTCGTGCAATAATTGACTGGACTTTGGCCCTACTATACCATCAACCATTACATTTTCAAGGTGAGTAAACTCTTTACTGATTACAACTCTTGTAACTCTTTGTTAAATAATTAATAATCACATGTTTAATTATTTCCCTTTACTTCAAGGTTCTAAACCCTTTAGGTAACCTTGTTAAGCATAACCAATTAAAATTGTAAAATTTGTTTTACCCCCACTCCCTTAAGATATAATATGACACCCAGCTTTGGCACGGCCCATCATAAATATCGAAGGTTTCATCGGGTTTTTAATTGGAAAATCAATCTCAATATTACTGGGACCTAGATTTATTATGTTGTGATTATTTAATGAACTCTAGCGCATCATCAATCAACATAAATAAAATCTAACATGCATATTCTACTAATACAATAAAATAAAGCATGACATAGTATGACCCCTTAGTCCTAAGAAAACTAGAAATGAAAATGCTCCCACTTGAATCATCATGGATCTCCATCCACCTTGCTCCTTTGGGCCTTCACTTCATGGGGTTCTTTGAACTAACATTAATAACTATTCTATTTACTTTAAATAAAAGTTACAAAAATACTTAACGGTACGCAGACAGTATTTAGATTACAAAAATACTTCACGATGCGCAGATCGTATTTAAGAATCTATGGGCCATACTAGTCTATATATAGCAACATAATATCATATATTATAAAAGTGCCATATAATAAATCACTCAACATGCTTGTCTAAACTACAACATCGAATGTTCATAATAAAGTCAATGCATTTCCTAAAATATCTCATATTTTAATCATAATTAGATAATATCATATATTATTCATGACCGTTTATAAAATATCATATATTTAATTTAGTCATGAGATAGAATCAAATCATATTTTAATCTAGAAAGATAAATCATATTTAATCTTCCATGATTATCTTAACAAATTTAGGAGATTCTATCCTAATTACTAGCCAATCAAATAATTTTAAAATCAATTATATCCTAATCTAATTATGGGGTAATCACATTATTTAAATCAATTATTATCCTTTTGGAATATGCTCGGAATATCCTAATCAATCTTATCCAAAATTAACCACTTTAATTAGGATAATTACCAATTTAACAACTTTAAATATGTATAATATCAAATATAACAACTTTTGAATATTTGATTTTATCCTAAAATAAAAGATTTTATCCAAATAAAACCAATTTTATCTTTTAAAATAAAAGATAATATTTTCAAAATATTTAACTTATCTAAAATAAATCATATTTATCATGAAATATTTTTTAAAATAAGATAATTAATTTTTTTTTTGAAAAAACGTGAGCCACCACCGCCGGCCACTATGGTTGGCTAGCCGAAGCTAGCCACGGTGGCTGGCTGCCAATAGCAGCCACTGCCGCAAGGGCAGCAGCGTGGCAGCAGCCGTGCAACGCTTGCACGCTGCTGCCCACAGCGACCCTCCGACCAGCAGCGGCAACAGCCACCGTGGCTGCGCCACCCAGCCGTGGCTGCCGCCTCTAAGTAATTTTTTTTTGGTGTTTTAATTTAATTAAAATAACTTTTATTATAATTAAATTAAATCAGCCCATAAGATTAAAATTAAATCACATTCAACTTTAAAATTAGGGTTTATCATATAATTAATCCCAATTTAATTCTAACTTATAAAATTAAATCGATGATCATACACAAAACACTTTTATGCATAAATCAATCCGATTAAAATTATGAATTATAAAATAAATCGAATTAAATCAAAATTAAGCACAAAAATCATATTTTAGGGCTAGATATTTTGAAAAATTCGAAAAATATGGTTAGGGGGTTCGAAAATTCGAACGCTCTAGGGCTTAATTCGGTCATCTTCATGACTATTTTGAGCATAATTAAATCACATTTAATTGATTCCAAAAGTTTAATCACATTAAATATAATAATTGAACCATAATTAAATTAATTTCTCTCTTAATTGATTATAAAATTATTATGGACATCAAATAATCGTATTATTATGATCTAGCGCGTTCATGCAAGAGGCTAACTGATACCACTGTAGGAATTTATAGGTACTACGCAACGGAAATAACATGAATCATATTCAATCAAGTACCAATCCCAAGAATCACATGCATAACACACAAGACACATAATCATACCTTTGACGCGTGGATTCCACGAAGCTACTCGACAGGCAAATCAGGGAGAGAATAGAGCCCCAAGCGTTGCTCCTCTACTTGGTCCACGAGATTCGAACGAGCCGTCCACCAATACTAGATTGGTCAAGTGATTGAGGAAAACCGCGATCACTACCTTTATGGACAATCGACCACCGCACAAACCACCACCACCACCACGAACCACCACCACCACCACGAACCACCATCGGCGTGAAGAGGAGGAGAGAGCCATGAGAGAGAGGACTTTGAGAGGGGTTGGGTTTCATGTTTGCTAATTAGGGTTTGTTCACACTGATCAGCTAATTGCTTACTTGCAAACCTAGGCACCTATTTTATTTATAATCTCATTATATTTAGACTAGGGCACGAAGCCCAAAACCACTTCTAACCCTCCATATGGCCGGCCACCTAGAGTGATGAGGCTCATGATGGGCCTCGTCCTCTAATTCTCGATCTAGCCCCTTTGTGTGACCTTATAGGATCCGTCCAATTGGGCTTTGGCCTATTTTACTAGTCCAAAGATCGTTAGTACCTCTAGCTATGGCAAAACGATGACCCAAATGTACAAACTTAATTATCTCCATAATTTGATCCATTTATATATCTAATAATTGCACACGACGAAGACATAACTCCTTCAGAAGGTTACACCCCTTAACGATCCAGGAGATCGTCAACTCCAATAGGTCTGGAACCATGACTGGTAGTTCGGGGATGAAGGTACAAATCCAACCTAAAAGAGATTGAACCGGCCCTAATAATAGGCCTCTACTTTATTCTGATCGTATTCATGTGCGCTTTCTGACTAACATGCAATCAGTAGGTTAACCCTAAACCTGTTTATCTATATTGGTTGAATATTAATGCACAAACAAATCTATTATTGGTGATCACTTGAATTATAATCAAATTAACCCTAAACAAGATTATTAATTATCTTATTAAGCGTGATTACAAGTACCAATTCCCTTTAAACATATATAAAAGGTGTGATCAAGCAATAACAATAAATATCATGCAATATAATAATAATTATAACAATTTTAATCATATTTATAATAATAATAATAATAATAATAATAATAATAATAATAATAATAATAATAATAATAATAATAATAATAATAATAATAATAATAATAATAATAATAATAATAATAATAATAATAATAATAATAATAATAATAATAATAATAATAATAATAATAATAATAATAATAATAATAATAATAATAATAATAATAATAATAATAATAATAATAGCAAGATCCTAGGCGTGATACGAACAAGATTAATAACAAACCCTAGCATGTCACTAAACAATAAAGATCAAATATATAGCCCTAACATAATACTAACATGAATATTAGGAAAGAAAATAGGAAGCATCATAACAATCATACTTGATTTAAGGAACTTATTCTTTATCCTAAACATGGAAGCATTATTTTAATCATACTTGATATTAGAAATTACCCTAAAAATGATACTAGGAATCAAAATAATAACCTAAACATGATTTCTATATCAAAATATCAATTAAACAATTAAAGAACTTACTTGAATGTCTCGTATCTTTTTCTAATAACAAAATACACACGTTAGTAACTTCAAGGGAAATAATAAAATCAAAGAATTAAATTAAATAATTGAAATAGAGATTAGGGACCAAACCCTCAGAAATCTCAAACCTTTCATGTCTAGGGCGAAAGCAACTTCAAACTTTGCTAGGTGTGTCTAGTGCTAATGTATGAGGAATTGTGTTTGTAAAAAGGTTGGTTTAGAAAGAGAGAGAGAGAGAGAATCAAGAAATTCTTGATGAGAGTTAGTTATTGAAAAAAGGGAGATATGAACTCTATTTATAGAGAAAAAAGAGAGTTGAAAAATCAAGAAAATAATTCGAATTCGAAACGAAATAAAACTCGATGGACAACAGTTTTTACGGATTTTGTTTTTATCATATCTTTTGATCCAGAAGTCCAAATAAGTCATATAATATGTTGTTGGAAAGATATTGAAGTCTAATTTTCAACCCAATTAGAATCAGATTAAAATATTTTGTAGATAAAAATATATGGCCGAAATAGTAGGGCGGTGTCAGTTTTGGATAGAGTTTTGTATCTCATTCATATCTTATTCGTTATAGCTCAGAATTAATATTATGATATATCATTGGAAAGATAATTTCAAGATCTATCCAACCATATAAGATTTGGATAAATATTATGAGGCACGAAAATAAAATCTGACTGTCTTTGAACATCTTTAAATTCGAATAGAATTAGGATTTAAGAAAAGGAAAGTTTTAAAAAAGGAGAGTTTTTATATTCTTTAATCTTATCTTTTCAAAAAGGATAATTAAGATCTTTTATAAAATTATAGAAGGTTCGAATTAATCCTAATTAGTTTAGGAATAGGATTAAACCTTTGGACCCTCCACATGATCATTGCGTCGTATGTAAAATCCGGTTTGGCCCCAGTTTAGTATTTTGGCCATAACTTCCTCATTATTCATCGGAATTGGGATTATAATATATCGTTGGAAAGATATTTTCAAGCCCCATATAAATACATTATTATTGGACCCATATCATGGACCAAACTAAACTGGAACGCATGTTTTTCAAAAATAAACTCAGTGATGAGGGTGTTTTTATTAAAATATCTCCCCAAAACCAAACCTAGTGATGAGTACCTTTCATGTCATTTGATTATCGAACAAAGAGAAAGTGTGAAAAGTCTAGTGATGAGGATGTTTTTATTAAAATATCTCTTCTTAGTAAATAGATTAAAGAAGGTAGGAAGAATGAAGGTCGTTATGTGAAGAAAAATGATGTAGATTAAATAGATTAAAGAAGGTAGGAAGAATGAAGGTCGTGATGTGAAGAAAAATGATGTAGATGGAGGGATGTGAAGAAATTAGGAATAGAATGTACCCCCTACTCAAATAACGGAAAACCGACTCATGCATGAACCTAAGACATGGTCATGGTGACATGTACAAAGTGTGTGCTAAACTAGTGAGTGTAGGTGACATGTTAAGACTCGTGTCATGTGTCTACAAGTATGCATTTTGTAGGAGACGGCCGTAGTGTTTCGGTAGTGGGCCAATTTTGACATTCCTGCGCTTGTTACGCAATACACCGCTCAGCGTCGGTACTTCCAGGGGACGTATGATGCTGCGGTGTATTTAGGCAAGAGAGTGGCTATTTAGCACTCCTCGGAGGCTTTTGTTGTTCCTGTTTGCCCTCCTTGGCATATGTTTGATAAGATGAGATTGAGGGCCTTGGCAAGTAGGGTGCCAGAGGGCACACCTTGGCGAACTCACGCTCGTCCGGAGCTATGCTACACAGAGGCATTGCTGTCGCTCTTGGCTCTACCACCTGCTTTGCTAGAGGGAGCAGAGGAGGTATTTTTTATCTTGTGCATTTGTTCCTTGTATGGTATTGATTACTCGGTTTATTTTGTAGGATTTTCACGCGGAGTTCGTTGCTCCTCCCGCATCCATCACTTATTAGGGGATGTATGGCCCCGTCGAGGAGATGCTTCCTTTGGCTCCTCTGGACCACCGCTTTATTGAGCAGTCGATACCTCGGCACCAGACTTGGGTGAGTGATTTATTTACCCTTTTACTTACACATATATCTTTGATTGTTACTAACTTGTCTTTTGACAGTTCTCTCTCGAGGTGGTAACGAGGATGGCGTGGGGTTTGGACGCCTTTTGTTACTAGATGGTGAGAATGAGCGATCGAGCTTCTTGTCGCCATGACGACACTACAGAGGTATTTCTCTTATCCTTATCTCATGATTTATTTACTCATTTAGCATCTGACATGGTTTACTTTTGCAGGGACAGCCTATTCCTCCTCCACAGACTCGGACAAGACCAGAGGCTAGGAGAGAGAGGTCCAGGTCCGACTCGAGGATTCCTCGTAACTCCTCCTTGGGTGAGGGTGGCCGATCGGAGACGGCTCCAGTTCAGAGACCAGAGGGTTCAGGCTCTTCGTCTGAGGGTGCATACGCTAGGCCGGTAAGCCAAGGAGGCGTGCCATCGACTCCTTTAGGGGATGGTGGGACGTACGAGGTTGGCTCGTAGTTGCAGCAGTCGGCGCAGCCTCAGCCGTTGGCTATTCAGCATCAGGGTGAGCCTGGATGAGTTGGCCCTACTCTGTTGATCCTGACTGTTGGCGATCCTGGAGCCAGTGAGGGACATAGTCCACGATCTACCTTGTTCTTTGACACTTTGGGAGTGCCTCCCCATTTGCCTCCTCCGGCACCGTAGTTATACCTGTGTTTTTTATTTGACTTGTAGGACTTTGCTTATTTTGTATTATATGACTTCTATGTCAGACACATTGTATATACAAACTTATTATGCTTATTTTATCTTTGCATTTTATTTTTCATTTTATGTGCATGTGAGTGTGTGAAAAAAATTGTTACTAATTTTTGCGCAAAAAAAAAAAAATATGTCATAAAATTTGACTTTTACCACCGAAAATAACCAAAAATGTTTTTTTACCACCAAAACTTCAAAAACTTTTATTTTACCACCAAATAAAAAATAAAAAAATTATTTTTTACCACATGTCGTCAAAAACCTAACGGAATTTTTAAAATTCTTTGAATTTCGTGTCAAGCACATGCTATATAAAGGTTTTGGGGGGCATTTTGGTCCTTGGGGTCCAATTTGAAGTCAGAATTGACAAAAAAAGATCCAAAATGCCTCGTTTTGCGTATTTAAAAATACTTCAATTTGTGTGAATACGCAAAACGAGGCATTTCCGATTATTTTTGTCAATTTTGACCTCAAATTGGACCCATAGGGCCAAAATGGCTTCCTAAACATATGAAGAGCATGTTTTGCGCACAAAATTCGAAGAAATTTTCTTTAAACCGTTGGATTTAGCGGTTTTCTTGACGTTAGGTGGTTAAAAACAATTGTTAGTTATTTTTTTTGGTGGTAAAAAACATTTTTTTTGATTTTTTTGGTGGTAAAAATCATAATTTCCTTTTTATTATTAATGGAGGTTATCCGACTTTCTCCCCTAAAAAGAAAAAATGAAAAATAAAATTTTGACTAGCATAAGCCTAAAATTAATTCAGCTTAAATTAATCGAAAAGTGTTTGAAAGGGATAACAAAAACGTAAAGTCAATGTACAAAATCGAGTCGTAATAAAAAAAACATATGATTTGCAAAGGTTGAGAAAGCTGTCGTCGAGCCGACTCTCTGTCGCCAAATGCTGACCTTGTCGCCAGGTGACATGCCTCGTCGCCAGACGCTGTCCTTGTCGTATGGCGATGCACTTTTTTCTCCGAATCCTTTCGGAAAACAAACTATACCAGTTTGTGCATAAATAGCCCCCAAATCTGCCGAGTTTTGTATATTTCGAACATATTAAAATTATAGTTATAACTTTAATTCTCTTTAAGCAATCATGTCTAAAAGTTTTAGTGATTTTACTCGTGAGTGGTGTCGATCTTTGACTGTTAGGGAGAGAAAAGAGCTTGATTTCTTTTATCTGGGAGGTATTTATGGTATTAAGGGGGTAGACATAGATGTAGATTTTATTCATACCGCCTTATAATATTGGGATCCAAACACCCATTGCTTTAGACTAGGCTATGATGAAATTAGTCCTTTACCGGAAGAATTTGGTGCTATTCTAGGCTTTCCTTCCATGGATCTTGCGGTAATTCCTTATATGAGTGAATATTATTGTAAAGATTTTGAGCGTTTCTTTAATCTTAAAGACAGGGATCTAACAAATATTGTAGATGGAACTGTAGTTAATCTGAAAGAATTTGCACGCCACGTCTTTGATAGACCATATTCTAATCCTTTTCATGTTTATCAGAGGAGAGCTTTTCTCTTTTGTATGGTTAGCCAATATCTCCTAACTATTGGAAATAATCCTGAGGGTCAACCAATTTTAGTGTCTGTCATGGAACAAATTGAATTAGGAAGGAATCCAATGTCATTAATTGTTGGAGAAACTATGCTTAGTTTGGCTGAATTAAAGAAAAATCCAAAAGCACCTTTTTGAGGCTCTCCAATTGTATTACAGGTAGAAAAATAATATTTTTAATTACGAAAATAAAAAACATATATTTTTGTATAGTAATACTAATAATTTGCATTGAATTTTTGCACATGTGGCTAATGAAGAGGCTAGAATTAATTAGTCCTCCTTACAATATTGAAAAATATACACCAAACTGCTTTGTGAGGCGAAAGAACGCTTTTCCATAAAGATGGGCCCGCCGGGAGTGGAGTAAAATATTCGCTTCTTGTGATTTTGCTATCAAATGGATCATCCCATGGTGGAAAATTGAGAAGATGGTTGGTGTCAACAAGAAACCCTTCTGCCGTCTTCCTAGCTTATCAAAGTTGAATTTTTGTTACCCCTGCAGGGTAAAAAGGCAGTATGGCCTTGCTCAAACCATTCCTTCTAGAGACCTTCGTCGTCCTTATGAATTTCCTTTGTCACAAGAAGTAGAGAGGTTTGATGCCTATTGGGGTGCCAGGCCTTTATGGGAAGTTGTTACCCAAAAGGTTCCTCCTTATTTGTCCAAGGATGTGAAGCATTGGCTACTAGATAGTCCTAAAAAGGACAATAAGGGATTTCAAAATAAAACCAATGTGAAGAATCGTCTGGGAGACTCCTGTTAAGGAACACCTAGGTGAAAAAGTTGGATTTAAAACTCCTATAATGCCTAAGAAGAGAAACACTACTAAAGGCACAGAGAAACGGAAAGCTGACTCTACAGGAAAAAAAATATGGGTAGAGAAGAAACACGGTGTAATGGCTAAGGGAGAAAATATTAACACCAAAACTGAATGTAGATCCTCTAAAGGATGCTTGCTAGCAAAAGTAATGGATGAAGAAGAAGAAGCTGACAAGAATCGGAAGAGAGCAAAGAAAGAGAAGAAAGATTAGAGCGTTGCTTTAATTTCAATTTATTAGACAATTTTAATTTTTAAGTTAATTTTTTAAAGTTTCGTTTAAATTCCATCAATAACGTAATTTAATTTTATTAATGCAATTTTCAGCTTTTAAATTTAAATCAACATTTACATTATAATTTCCATTAAAGCAATGAAAACAATTAATTATTTTTTCTGGAAAATATTCGAGTACGGAAGTCAAAACTTTCCGAAATACACCGAAATTTGCCCAGTTTACTTCGGAAAAATTGGCATCGCAATTTGGGTCTGTCGCCAGACGCTAATGTTCGTCGCCTGGCGCTGTCCTCGTCGCCAGAAGCTACTGTTCATTGCATGGCGCTGTCCGCCAGACGCTGCTGCTTTCGGCCGACGTTGACATCTGTCGTCAGACGACAACTTTTTTGGGATGTGTTGCAAATTTTCGCGTTAATTGGTATGAGTTGATTGGCTGGGATGCGAGGTTTGTAAAAATTATAGTGGCCGCACCCTATAAAGGTTGCCTACGTATCCTTTCTTATGGTATTAGGCCAAACGTAGCTCTCTTGAGTATCATAATAAAGTAACTATGGGTAATACTTCTTAAGTTGGTCAAGATTTGTCATGTTTGAGAACTCATTGCCATCCATATCAGTCAGTTTTGCAGCACCTCCTAATAGGATAGTTTTGACAATATATGGCCCTGTAAACACCCAAATATGTCTCCCCAAAACCAAACCCAATGATGAATACCTTTCACGTCATTTAATTATCGAATAAAGTGAAAGTGTGGAAAGTCTAATAATGAGGATGTTTTTATTAAAATATTTATCTTTATGTTTACAAAAATATTTCTTTTCTTACTCTATTTATGAAAAACAGCCAGTCAAATTACGTTTGGTCCATGACAAGGGTCCAATAATAGTGTAGTTGGATTGGGTTCGAAAAGAGCTTTCCAATGATAGATTAAAAGCCCAATCCCGATGAATTATGAGGAATTTGTTTTGGGTATTTTATACCCTGCCAAGTGGCCCAATCAGAGTTTGACATGTGTCACTGGAAGGGGCGCCAACTTGGACCTTCCAGATGGTGACACGTGTCAAATAGATATAACTCCTGATTTGGGGTATTCAATAATCCCAATTGGACTAATGAGAGAGCGACACGTGTCGCCATGGGAGGCACTCAAATGGCCTCTCCAAATGTGTGACACGTGTCACTTAGATATCCCATCTGAAAAGACGGCCTTCAAGGCCCAGACTTTGAGGCGCTGTAAAACGGCGTGCCCTAATCCCTAGGTCATCAAACCCTAGGGAGGGCACACTTCCTAAAGACCCTATAAATAGGGACATTCCCCTCATTTATGACGGGACACTACATTGCATTAATTACAGAACTGTCGTTCTCAAGAAACAGACAACACCCGAGCTTGGAATCCGAGTAGACAACTTAATTTCCGCACGTTTTATTCCGAATACCGTACTAACTTAATCTTCAGAGGCGGACCACCGATCATTCGGTGCTCCGTTTGTCTTATAGGTACAAGCGTCCTTGCGGAATCCAGTTTAGAGCTGTAACTCTCCCGAGGGACATAAAAAACCCCAAAACATTTGGCGCCGTCTATGAGGAGAGTAATTCAAAGATGGCTTCCCAATAACAACCTATGCCGCCTCCAGAGACCACTCGGCCTCAGGAAGAAATAGAGTTCCAAACAAACCATGACTTAGGTGACGACGGAGACGTCGAAACCTATGTGGCCCAAGACGGGTCACTCATCTCTAAGCTCCTCCGTCACAAAGACAGGCGGGAGCGCAATGCTAACCAGGCGGGTCCTAACAAGCTCCCTAGACCTGACGGCAATCCACAGTCCTGTGCCATTTGCTAAATGGGGCATGGACATTTTGGGCCCCTATACGACTACTCCAGGCGACAGGCGTTACCTTTTAGTGGTTGTGGATTACTTTACCAAATGGGTAGAGGCAGAGGCGGTAAAAAAATCAAGACAAAGGACGTCCTCTACTTCATCTGAAAGAATATCATCACCCGCTTTGGGGTGCCTATGCTATGGTTTTTGACGATGGTCCTCAGTTTGAGACCCCTTACATACTTGGCTGGGAGAGCAAGGGATCTCCAATTATTTTGCATCAGTTGGCTGACCCCAAGCAAACAACCAAGTTGAGGCTTTCAATAAGTTAATCTCAGACGGCGTGAAGAAGAAAATTGAGAGAGCTGGCGGCCTATGGGCGGACGCATTACCTTACGTCCTATGGGCCATCAAAATAACAGCAAAAGGGGGCAACTGGAGAAACCCCATTTCTCATGGTGTATGTGGCAGAAGCTGTCTTGCCCATTGAGCACTATGAGCCGACTCTTCGGATCATGCTATATGATGAGATGCAAATTGGGAGGCCATGCGCCTTGCATTAGACTCACTCCTAGAGCACAGGGGCAATGCTGCCTTGCGCTATGAGATCTACTTCCTGAGAATGACTCGTGCTTACAACAAAAGAGTACAGAAGCGCCCTTTAAAAGTTGGGGATTTTGTGTTACGAAAAATGGAGGCAGTTGGTAGGGCAAATGAACAAGGGAAGTTAACACCCAAATTGGGAAGGCCCCTGCCGAATCTATGAATAAGTAAGAGGTGACACCTACCCCTGGAAACACCAGACGACAAGAGGCTACCCAGAACCTGGAATGTAGATAACCTAAAGAAGTATTACTTCTAAAATTTTGTAAAGTTTTTTGACTTGTTAATGATATTTTACCTTCATTTCACACTTGTCTTTATTTTCCTTATTTTAAGTACCAACTGCACAAAGTGCAGAAGGACCATGCTCATATCAATGAAGGATGCCGCCTGCACTGTATGCTGGCGGATCCTTCTTACCCTCTATAGTACCGCTTGCACAACGTGCAGGCGGACTAAAGTTTTAACAAATGACGACGTTTGAATTTCTCATGCACAATGTGCAGACGGACAACGTCGAGATTTTACAAGCTAGCGCCTGCACAATAAGAAGACGGCTAAGAACACTTAAACTTAACATGATTAAGGGACCGTCTTCCCAACAGCAGACGCCTAAGAAAGGACCTGACTGCACCAAAACAGTCGTCCTAAAACCTATCCTTAAGCTAAGTTAATAACTTAGTAGCTAATCATTCTTTATTTAAAGCTAAGTCAATGACTTAGTGGCTATCTAATTCGTTAAACGAGGCTAATGGCCGGATGAACATTATTTAAACTACCGTCTGCTCCAACGTGACTACGACTGTCTGCTCCAACACGAGTTAGACAACCGGCGATGTCCATCCGGGTGATTTTGTCGAGGAGAAGCATCTCCTATTTAGGTGGCACATTGCTCTACTAATACCACAAGCGGCCCTATTGAATGCACTAAGGCAGTGCTCGCAGTCATTTGATTTAATCTAACTTGGAATCTAAAAAGCATTAAGTTTTCCGGCTGTTCTAGTACAGACGGAAGACAGCTACTGTTCCAGGATTAGAGGCTACTTTACCGCCTGTCCCTGCTATGGGGCAAGGCAGGCGGATGAATCCGTTTTCAATAAATATGCTAAGTTAAAAGGCTTAGCAGTTTTTCTATACTACTCGAGGCCTTTGGCCGGATGCATTAAGGAAATTACCAGTTCTATATGGCCTTATGTCGCTTGGTTTGGGGCAATCACCATAGTGATTGATTGACTCAGAAACCATTCATACTCTTTAAAGTATAAAAATTTCTAAGTCAATCAATCCACGCAACTGAAACCAAACGACTTCGGCCAGGGGCAAGAACATTCGCATACTATACAGGTTAAAATACTAAGCCAAAAATTCTATGCATAAAAATTGAAATCTTTGAAAATTTTTAAAGCATAAACATCAATATGAATAAAACCGGGAAAACGATCGGATGTTGCTTGATTTAATAGAACTGCCGTCAAAATAGACGACTGTGATTGTCAGCTGGCAGAGCCAGAAATTATTAAATCAACCGACCCCATGGTCGGTAAAAACACAAGATTACTCGGGACGTAGGCCGGAAAAGCAAATACTTGGCCATTCGGCCGCGAAAACAGAAACATAAAAGCTTAAGTAGCAAGGGAGAGGTTCTTAGTGTTGGCAGCCGCCTCTTTGTTTCTACCAGTTGGCTGCTCATCATTTTCTTTCTCCTTCTCATCCTCCTGATCATCCCCAGAGGACTCTCTGGAGGAGCCGGAAGCCTCAGCAGCGGCCTTGGCTGCTTCCTTGATCAAACTTGGTTTTCCAAGTATCATAGTCAACACCTGGCTGAGTCGCTTGCCATGCCATCCGCATGATGGCCTCGTTGTCGTCCATCATCTGCTTGACAAGGGCCTCATTCTCCTCCTCGTTCCGAGCCTTGTACTTGGCTCGGAGCTGCTTCTCTTGGTTGGCCAGACGCGGATTTGAAATTAAGCTCTGTCTAAAGCATAGGCAGCCCGGGCATTAGCAGCCGTTACCTCTTTTGACTTCTTTAGGATATGCTTCTTAAGCCCTTGTAGGTGCAGCATGGCTTGCATTCGGTCAAAGGGGCGAATGGTTAGCATCAGGCAGATACAAGTGTTACTTGTAAAAAATCTTTTACCAAGTCTTTACCTCGCAGAGGATCCCCAAGATGCCATCCAAGTTCAGGGTGTTGACTCCTCGGACAGACGCCTTGTCCTCTGGGTCGAGCGCCCACAGCATATCCCTTGCCATCTGAACAACAGTCGCCCTCTGAGCAGGAGCTGCAAAGATAAAAAAATACAAGTTAATAGCAGGCCGAATGGTCTACTTCTTTGCAAAAACATCAAGGGGAAGTAGCATTACAATCCGGCTGCTCCTCATCCTCCATAACGGGCTTTTTCCCTTCTCCTGCTAAACCGGCAGCAGAGTTGAGTGGCTTGCCACTCTTCGATACCCTTTGGGCATCCGGCTTGCTGATCCCCCTATCAGCTTCGAGACGGGAGCCGTCAGCTACTTTCTTTGGCTTATGGGCGATGTGTTTCTTCTTTTTGCCAGAGGCGCCCACATCTCCAACCCCAAGTTTCTGCACCTTAGGGTCGGGTGGTTCGGAGGGAGAAGGATTGGTGGAACCACTCATCAATAAAGAATAGTTAGAAACCATGAGGACTGATACGAAATCTTGTCAAAGTCAAGTATGATAGACTTTTACCTTGGGAGTCCCGCCTGCTTTTTGTTCTTCATTCGTCACTTTGAGAACGTTCGGACGGTACATTGTTGTAGAGGCTGCAGCCGGCTTCTTGGAGGCCGAGAGCTTCTCCATAGCTTTGTTTGCACAAAGAAACATGAGTTAGAAATCTGCAAGAAAACTTTGAAAATAGCTAAAGCATTACAAAATTTCAAACGACCGACTACCTCTTGGCATCTCTGTACTCAGCATGCAGGCGGCCAAGTACACCCCGTCCGAAAGCCACTCGTAACGGGGAATGTAACTCTGGGGGGTGACTTCTTTCTCCTTCGTCTATTCGTTTGTCCGGACAGACAACTGGAACAGACCCTTATCAAAGATCTCCTCCTGGGCTCGCCTTGGGAGAGGCGACGGGGCTTTCTTTCCAGCCAGGAGGGGTGGATCCTTATTCCACTTGTTATATTTATCGTTCAGGCGGCGTTCGGGGGAGTGGACAATATAAAACTTAGTCCTCCAGTCCTTCCACTTGGACTCCTTCTCGATTGTCGTCATGTACCTTTGCAGGTGGTCAAGGTGTACCAGCCTTCGCCTCTTGCTTTTGGCGCTCGGCTTAAATAATGCATGTGGGCGAACGCCTCAAAGTTGGGATCCACCTCCAGCATTTCACATGCGTCAACATACCCAATTATGTTAATCCAAGAGTTCGGGACCAGGTGCCAGATACCCAGTTGGTATCCATCAAGAATTCTCTCCACTGCCGGATGGAGAGGGAAGCGTAAACCTGCCTGAATGGTTGCCTCATAGCAACCAATGCTTTTATCATGGTAGCTGGCCATTTTTAGCTAGGTGACCGTTCTGCAGCATCCGGCACAGAGAGAAGAAAGCCATGCCCCATGACATGCTTAGAATTTGAACTTGGGCAGGTCAGTTTTCATTGTGTCCCGCTTGCCCTCGGGAATGTGATGATAATAGGTAGCACGCTCCCGGCGGTGTAGCATGCGGCTCAGCCCATCCCTCACCCCTTTCCACGCACAAGGACTCCCTTGCCGTGCTTTTTTTATCCCGTGCCTCCTCCGAGTTATTGGAGGCACTGACAGAAGATGACGAGGCTGAGTCATCATCAGAGCTCTCGCCAAAGCTGAGGGACTGCCGGCTAGTGCTAGTAGGGTCTTCCCTCAGCCCCTCTTTCGGCGCTTGTCCAGAAGGCCCGGGTGCTGTAGGGAATATTTTAAGCGTTAATCCCCTAGCTTGAACCCCACTGTGATCATACACTAAAGTACGGTGGCGTCCAAAGGGAAAGAAGATAGAGCAAAAGAGTCGCCAACAAGTTTTTTAGGAACTTGTAAACCGTTCACGAGGTGAAGGTTACACCCCTTAACGATCCAAGAGATCGTCAACTCCATAAGGTCTTGAACCAAATAGGGTTCGGGGATGAAGGTACAAATCCAACCTAAAAGAGATTGAACCTGCCCTAATAATAGGCCTCTACTTATTCAGATCGTATTCATGTGCGCTTTCTGATTAACATGCAATCAATAGGATTAACCCTAAACCTGTTTATCTACATTGGTTGAATTTAATGCACAAATAAAACTACTATTGGCGATCACTTGAATTATAATCAAATTAACCCTAAACAAGATTATTAATTATCTTATTAAGCGTGATTTACAAGTACAAATTCCCTTTAAACATGCATAAAAGGTGTGATCAAGAAATAACAATATATATATCAAGAAACATAATAAATCATCATCATAATAATAATAATAATATTCATAATAATCATCATCATCATCATAATAATAATTATAATAATAATAATAATAATAATAATAATAATAATAATAATAATAATAATAATAATAATAATAATAATAATAATAATAATAATAATAATAATAATAATAATAATAATAATAATAATAATAATAATAATAATAATAATACTAACAAGATTAATAACAAACCCTATCATGTCACTAAGCAATAAAAATCAAATCTTTAACCCTAACATGATACTAACAATCATAAATATTAGGATGAACATAAAAAGCGTCATAACAATCATACTTAGTATTAAAATTACCCTAGACATGATACTAGGAATCATAATAACAATCTAAACATGAACTCTATATCATAACATCAATAAAAACCATTAAAGTACTTACTTTGATGCCTCGTACCTCTTTCTAATAACAAAATACACACGTTAGTAACTTCAAGGAAAATAATAAACAACAATTAAATTAAATAATTGAAAGAGAGATTTGGGACCAAACCCTCAGAAATTAAACCTTTCACGTCTAGGGCGAAGGCAACTTCGAATATGGCTAGGTGTTTCTAGATCTAATGAATGCGGAATTTTTATATTTGAGAGAAGCTAGTTTAGAAAAGAGAGAGAGAGAAAGAGTAATCAAGAGAATCTTGATGAGAGTTGGTGAAAATAGAGAGAATTGATGATTGTAGGTGAGAATAAGAATTGATGAGAATTGATTATTGTAGGTGAGAATAAGAATTGATGAGAATTGATGAATGTAGGTGATTGTAGATGAATGTTGATGAGAATTGGTGAATGAAAACGGAGTTTTTATGACGTTATTTATAGAGAAAATCAGCCAAAAAGATAAAATATCATAACAGAGTTCTGGCGCAGATAAAAATTAATTAGTGCCAACGCTGGCTATTGGCGCCAGACGCCAACATTAGCGCCAGACGCCAACATTAGCGCCAGGCGCCAATGCTAGCGCCAGGCGCTACAGCTGGCGTTTGGCGCTGATCTGGAAATTCACGCGTTTTCTTAAATTTAGATAGAAATTGTCGTACAGGAGGATAAAATCGTATCTTTCCTCAAAAAATGTTCTTTGATTTTAACTAAAACTTTGAAAAGTCAACAAAAGTCAATTTATCAATGCTAATTGAATTAGGAATGAAAAGAACCTTCTAGAAGAATCTAGAAGACTAAAACCATTCCCAATTGCATTAGGAATGATAAATCCATATTAGGCCCTCCCCTAGATCATTGGGCAGCATATAAGGCTCAAACCGGGCCCAGTTCAGTAAATTGGCCATAACTTCCTCAATATTCATCGGAATTGGGCTTATAATATATCGTTGGAAAGCTCTTGTCAAGCCCCATCCAACTACACTACTATCGGACCTATGTCATGGACCAACCAAACTGGATTGGATGTTTTCTTAAAATAAGTTTTCAAAAACAGAGAGAAGAGAAAAGAAATTAAAACTATCCGCAACACTAAACTTTCTACACTTTCACTTCATTCGATTACGATTCGACGCGAAAGGTACTCATCACCGGGTTTGGTTTTGGGGAGACACAAATAGGTGTCTACAGGTGCCGACTGATTTTCAGCCGCCCACAATATAGAATCGCTGAGAGTACCACTTCAGGTTTGGGAGTGGTAAAAAGTAGGAGTTGGAGGGGGGGTCAGAAGAAGGGCTTGGAGGATGATCTCAAAGCTGACTGACAGACGCCCTAATAAAGCCATCTGAATATACTGTGGACCCGTCGGAATGGTAGAAAGAACCATCCCAGTTATACTGTCTGGCCGTTCTTTTGGTTCTGGCCATGGTGTCCTGCACAGACACTGAAACGGTCGGATTCGGGGAAGTTCGTAAAGAAGGGTCCATGAACAAGCATTCAGCACCGCTAGTTCTAGATTTAGCCGTCCCCGATGACCGGAAGGTCACTATCCTATGCCGTGCCGTGTGCGTTTGGGAAACCATTTTTAAAAAACAAAACAAAAAGAAAATAAAAAAGAGAGAAGGAAACAGGCGGTTACCTTTAGAATGTAATGGGAGACGGCTAAAGAAGCTTGGACATCTGTTTACAGACGGACTAACGGACGGCTGTCGGATGCTTGAAAAGAACGAGTCAAGAGTTCAGAAGTCAAAAGCTCTGGATACTCTCAAAGATTCATAAAGTGTGAAAAAAATGAAGGGTGGTCAACCCCTATTTATAGAAAGGGTAAAAGAATCTAGGGTAAAAATCCTTAGATTCACCCATGGTAAACGGTTAAAAAATCAACCATTCATAGCTTGACACCTGTCACAGGCGTCATGTGCCAAGCACATGACGCCTATGAGGGGAAAATGTTTTGGGTATTTTATACCCTGCCAAGTGGCCCAATCAGAGTTTGACATGTGTCACTGGAAGGGGCGTCAACTTGGACCTTCCAGATGGTGACACGTGTCAAACAGATATAACTCCTGATTTGGGGTATTCAATAATCCCAATTGGACCAATGAGTGAACGACACGTGTTGCCCTAGAAGGCACTCAAATAGCCTCTCTAGATGTGTGACACGTGTCACTCAGATATCCCATTTGAAAAGACGGCCTTCAAGGCTCAAACTTTGAGGCGTCGCAAAATGGCATGCTCTAATCCCTAGGTCATCAAACCCTAGGGAGGGCACACTTCCCAAAGACCCTATAATAGGGACATTCCCCTCATTTATGATGGGACACTACATTGCATTCATTACAGAGCTGTGGTTCTTAAGAAACAGACATCACCTGAGCTTGGAATGCGAGCAGATAACTTAATTTTCGCACATTTTATTCTGAATAACATACTAACTTAATCTTCGGAGGTGGACCACCGACCATTCGGTGCTCCGTTTGTCTTACAGGTACAGGCGTCCTTGCGGAATCCAGTCTAGAGCTGTAACTCTCCCGAGGGACATTAAAAAACCCCGAAACAGAAGTTATGGATTAAATTAAATTAGGCCCAATGATTTTTAACGTGGCCCAATGATCTAGTGGAGGGCCTATAAATTATTATTCTTATAGTGATTAAGATTGATTTTAGGCTTCTAGGAATATCTAGAAGGTTCTTTTTAATTCTAATAAGGTTAGGATTGATAATTATGTTTTTAAGATGTTTTGTTTTGAATAATATATTAAATTTGATTTTAAATCTGCTTAGACGCATAATTACTTGTAACCGGTTTTAAAGGTAATTACGCGTGTAAAAGCGCGTTGTACTTTTGAACCAGCGTGAGACGACAGAGTTTTCGTCTGGCGCTAACTCTTGTCATTTGCGACAGGAGGTATTTTATTCCGAATATGATTTTCTTCAATCCCGTGCTATTTTTCCTATAAATAGGGGGTCGTATTTCCCTATTTTCAAATCACCTAGAATTTTCTGCATCTACTCTCTCTCTCTCTCGCTCTAAAAGCAAGAAGCTTTCTCTCTCTATTCTTTTTCTAAACCTTTCCTCTCTCAAAATTCCTCACTCATTAGTTTTAGAAACACCTAGCCAAGTTCAAAGTTACCTTCGCTCTAGACGTGAAAGGTTTGATATTTCTGAGGGTTTGGTCCCAAATCTTTATTTCAATTATTTAATTTAATTGTTTATTACTTTTACTTTTCCTTGAAGTTATTAACGTATGTATTTTGTTATTAGAAAGAGATACGAGGCATCGACGTAAGTACTTTAATTGTTTCATTATTCTTTTGATATAGAAATCATGCCTAAATTATTTTGTTGATTCCTAGTACATGTTAGGATGTTATATTGCTTCCTAGTATCATGTTTAGGATTAACTAATATTTCTGATATTATTATGATGCTTCATATTTCTTTCCTAATATCATGTTAGTATCTTGTTAGGGCTAAAGCTTTGATCTTTTATCTTTAGTGACATGCTAGGGTTTGTTATTAATCTTGTTAGTATCATGCCTAGGATCTTGCTAACATTATTATGCTTTAACATGATTATTTTAATTATGATTTTTATTATTATGATTATTTTGATAATTGTTATTATGTTGCTTGATTTTATTGTTATTGCTTGATCACACCTTTTATGCATGTTTAATGGGAATTTGTACTTGTAATCACGCTTAACAAGATAATTAATAATCTTGTTTAGGCTAATATGATTATAATTCAAGTGATTTCCAATAATAGTTTTATTTGTGCATTAATATTCAACCAACATAGATTAAACAGGTTTAGGGTTAATTTATTGATTGCATATTAGTCAGAAAGCGCACATGAATACAAGAAGAATAAAGTAGAGGCCTATTATGAGGGCAAGTTCAATCTGTTTTAGGTTGGATTTGTACCTTCATACCCGAACTTCCAGTCATGGTTCTAGACCTAGTGGAGTTAAAGATCTCTTGGATCGTTAAGGGGTGTAACCTTCACCCTGTGAACGGTTTACAAGTTCCTAAAACTTGTTGGCGACTCTTTTACCATAGCTTCCTTCCTTTTGGACGCCACCATGCTTAAGTGTATGATCATAGTGGGGCTCAAGTGTTTGATGACTCGAAATATTCCCTACAGTGTTTAAGTGACTCCGCTGGGGAGGATTTCTATTTTAATTCTTGAAATTTATTTTGGCAATGATTTCGAATGAGTGGATGAGACTAAAAAAGTTTTAAGTATTTCATGTGCGTAATTTTGTTTAACACTATTGGCATAAGCATAAAAAGGTTATCATTGGAAAGACCATCCGTAATGAGTAAAAAACATAGGATTTTTACACGTAGGAATCTTGGGAAGTATCTTTCACAACTAATGTCAAAATAATGCTCCGAACCAACTGGAAAAAATCAAGAACAAAAAGTTGTCGAGGCATGTAGGAATTAGCACTGGGAAAATAGCGTCAGCGCCTAACGATGGCGCTGTCGCTTGGCGACAAGCTTGTCATCTGGCGACAAACGCTATTTTTCTCGCGCCGAATTCTTCCAATACCGAGCTAAAAATCTACCTTTTTGTTTCGACTAGGTTTCTAATACTTGTAGACACCCAAATGTGTATCCCCAAAACCAAACCCTGTGATGAATACCTTTCATTTCATTTAATTATCGAACAGAGCAAAAATGTGAAAAGTCTAGTGATGAGGATATTTTTATTAAAATATCTCTTCTTTTTGCTTTTGAAAATATTTCTTTTCTTACCCTATTTTTGAAAAATGTGCATTCCAATTTAGTTTGGTCCATGATATGGGTCCAATAATGGTGTAGTTGGATGGGGTTTGAAAAGACCTTTCCAACGATATATTATAAGTCCAATTCCGATGAATAAAGAGGAAGTTATGGCCAAAATACTAAACTGGGCCCGATTTTGTTTTTATATGCGGTCCAATGATCTAGAGGAGGGCCTATTATTAATTATCAATACTATAGCTACTAGGATTTATTATAGTCTTCTAGAATACTCTAGAAGGTTCTTTTAAATCCTAATGGAGTTAGGATTGATAATTATGTTTTAAAGAGTTTGAAATTGAATAAAACTACTCATTTTTAGAATCCTTGTTTTGTACGAAGTGGAATATATTTAGATTTTATTTTTGTGCCTCATAATCTTTATCCAAATTTTATATTGTTGGATAGATCTTGAAATTATCTTTCAAATGATATATTATGATATTAAATCCGAGTTATAACCAAAAGATATGAATGGAATATGAAACTCTATCCAAAACTGACACCCTTTCACTATTTCGACCATATCGTTTTATCTACAAAATATTTTAATATAATTCTGATTGGGTTGGAAAGTAGACTTCAAGATCTTTCCAACGACATATTATATGCCTTATTTGGACTTTCGTATCAAAAGATATGATAAAAAAACGCGTGAAACTAATTATTAGCGCTTGACGAAAAGCATTAGCGCCTGGCGCTAATGACCAGCGTCTGGCGCTAATCGTGTTTTATTCTCGTCAAAACTCTGATTCGTTTTTCTATCCGTTTGGCTGATTTTCTCTATAAATAGCCTCCTAAAACCTCCGTTTTTCATCATCAATTCTCATCAATCCTTCTCAAGAATTAGCATCAGTTCTCTAGTTTCTTATTCTCTCTAGATTTTAAGAATTCTCTTCTCTCTCTAGCTTTCTCTACAAAATTCCTCACACACAAGATCTAGACACACCTAGCCAAGTTCGAAGTTGCCTTCGCCCTAGACATTAAAGGTTTTAATTTATGAGGGTTTGGTCCCAAATCTCTCTTTCAATTATTTAATTCAATTGTTTGGTTTTTATATTTTCCTTGAAGTTACTAATGTGTGTATTTTGTTATTAGAAAAAGATAAAAGGCATCCAAGTAAGTGCTTTAATTGATTTCATTGATATTATGATATAGAAGTCATGTCTAGGTTGTTATGATTCCAAGTGTCATGTTAGGGTGTTTTGATCTTCCTAGTATCATGTTTAGGGTAATTTATAATATCAAATATGACAATTGTGTTTCCTGCAATGCTTCCTATTCTTTTCCTATTATTCATGTTAGTATCATGTTAGGGTTAAAGCTTTGATCTTTATTGTTTAGTGACATGCTAGGGTTTGTTATTAATCTTGTTAATATCGTGCCTAGGATCTTGCTATCAATATTATGCTTTAACATGATTATTTTAATTATGATTATTATGATATTTATTATGATTATTATTATTATTATTATTATTATTATTATTATTATTATTATTATTATTATTATTATTATTATTATTATTATTATTATTATTATTATTATTATTATTATTATTATTATTATTATTATTATTATGTTGCTTGAATTTTATTTATTGCTTGATCACATCTTTTATGCATGTTTAAAGAGAATTGGTACTTGTAATCACGCTTAATAAGATAATTAATAATCTTGTTTAGGGTTAATTTGATTATAATTCAAGTGACCGCCAATAATAGTTTTATTTTTGCATTAATATTCAACCAACATAGATAAACAGGTTTAGGGTTAATCCTATTGATTGCATGTTAGCCAGAAAGCGCACATGAATACGATCAGAATAAAGTAGAGGCCTATAATTAGGGCAGACTCAATCTCTTTTAGGTTGGATTTGTACCTTCATCCCCAAACTACCAGTCATGGTTCCAGACTTATTGGAGTTGACGATCTCCTGGATCGTTAAGGGGTGTAACCTTCACCTCGTGAACGGTTTACAAGTTCCTAAAACTTGTTGGCGACTCTTTTGCTCTATCTTCTTTCCCTTTGGACGCCACCATGCTGAAGTGTATGATCACAGTGGGGTTCAAGCTAGGGATAATGCTTGAAATATTCCCTATAGTGTTTGGCAACTCCACTGGGGAGGATTTCTATTTTAATTCCTGAAATTTATTTCGGCAATGATTTAGAATGAGTGGATGAGACTCGAAAAGTTCTAAGTATTTAATGTGCGTAATTTTGATTAACATTATTGTCATATGCATAAAAAAAAGGTCTCATTGGAAAGACCATCCGTAATGAGTTAAAACATAGGATTTTTACACGTAGGAAATTTAAGGAATATCTTTCACAACTAGGATCGAAATAATGCTGCGCGAAACTGGAAAATTTTATCGAGCACAGAAAACTGCTGAGGCATGTAGGAACTAGCTTCAGGAAATAGAATCTAGCGCCACTTATTTGACTTTGGCGCCAGGCGACAGCTTTTGTCGCCAGGCGCTAAAGCCAAATTGTGGCGCCGACCTTTGTTTGCTGGCGCCAAGTTCTTCCAATACCGAGCCAGAAATATGCGTTCTAATTTTGACCAGTTTTTAGCACTATTTGCTCGATCCTACTTCCTAATTTAGTTTTTCTCACTTTTTTGAAACACATATGTGTTCTACATATGGACACAACCCTCTGGGAATTCATGCTCCATCTACCTGATTGAACGCTCTGTGCAACAAAGGGTACATCCGAGAATGTTGAATTCACCAAACCATGAAAGTGAGTTTTTTAACTCGCGGTGTCCCATCCACTCGCGCCAACCCTTCACGGTTAGGCTTCCACGCGGTGCATCCAGACAATTAACCATGGACCCTCTTTGACTAACCCATATCCTAAAATTTAGAGAACTAGAGCTATGGTTAGGTTGCAAACTCATTGCATCATGTTGTGACTAATTGACTACTTGTGCATCTCTTACTTGTGCATACTTATTATGTGACTAAGCTTACCATTTGGTTGGACTTGTGCTTGTAAATAAGTTTTAATAAACTAATTAATGACTAAAGGACTTTGATTAATTAATTAATTAATTAATTTGAGCTAATAAATATGTCTAAAATCAAGTCATAGTCCCTGTAAGTCAACCCGGATCATAGCCAGAGTTCTAGGAAGAACTACGAGTCTTACAGCATATGGATCTGTAGCCCTGAGTTTTATCTTTAATTTGGCGTTGGATTCATCCCAATCAGAGTCACAGATCAAAAGTTATGACTAAAATACCACAGCCTGTCCAGTTTAATGCATATACGTGAGGTCTTAACTTAGTCTTTGCTTGAGTCTAGTCACATAGTCTAACCACATGGTCATGACACGAGTCTTAACATATCAACTACACTAACTAGTCTTAGCATACACTTTTTACATACTCTTTGTACACCAGGACCATATCTTAGGTTCATGCATGAGTCGGTTTTTTTTTCCGTCATTTGAGTTGGGGGTATACATTCTATTCCTAATTTTTTCATATCTCTCCATCTGCATCATCTTTCCATTCTCTACATGCTTTCTCCATATCACAACCTTCATTCTTCCTTTCTTCTTCCATCTGTGCATGTTGAATCGAGTTTGAGTTATGTAAAAAAAAAAAAATGAGGGTAATGATGAAACAAATGCACAAGGCAAGCTTCTCACCAAGATTTCATGCTTTATTCTTATTTTGTTTTCAAACCCCTTCCCCAATAAGTCTAGCATAGACACCCTTCATCCTCCTAGAATTTATTTCTTAGAGTTTGATTTTTACCCTTCACTTTTTAAATAAAATGAGCATTTATTTCTTTACACATGATCATAGCATTTAAAAAAAAAAAATCCATGTCAAACTAAGCACAAGGTATACCAATGATTTGAGGCACCCCTTGTAGCCACATCATATCACCTTTCACCCTTCAAATATGCAATCCTTTTTTGGTAAACCACTTTGAGCCTCGTCTAACGATAAACCCTTCATTTTTTCAACCTACATCTACCTAACCTTGGGATGGGATGGTGTGTAACATATGCAACTTCAAAAGCTTGAGTGATTTCAAAAAAATGATAAAGCAATAATAATAATAATAATAATAATAATAATAATAATAATAATAATAATAATAATAAAAGTGTACAAAAGGGCAAGTGTTTCAATGTCTTTGATATGAAAATATCTTCGATTAGAACACGTCTCAGATTGCGTCTCTTATCGAGTGCTCGGTACCGTGCCTGAGAAACATGAATGCCAAGTGAGTGATAGATCGCATCATTGGGATTGCCCACACTTATAAAAGTAAAAAAATTGCAAAAGCCAAAAAAACAAGAGCAAAAAAAAAAAAAAAAAAAAAAAGAGCTCAAAAGTGAGAAACCTCAAGCACAATAATAAAAAGATTCAAAAGTAAGGTTGCACACCTTGGGGGCTTATCGAGGGTCTTGAGCCTTTATCCCTTTCTTTTTCAACCTTTATCCTAACCACGTTACAACCCTTAAAAAGACCTTTTTGAGGTATACACACACTTGTGCGAGGTTCGGCTAGAGCTACGTTCGTCCTGATCACTACAAGAAAAATCACTTTTCGTAACGATTATTTCGTAGCGATTGTTCATTCGCTACAATATGCAAGTATGTTTGTGAAATAATTAAGGATGTCGTATCATTTTTACAATCACCATGGTTTTCCCATATAAAATCGATACGAAAAGCATAATAATACATATACACACTATTTTTACACATTTATATAATTTTGAGAAATCGTATCATTTACAATCGCCACTAAATCCTAAAAATCGATACGAAAAGCCTTTTCAACACTAGATATATAAATATTGTTTGACAAAGAATACATAAAATATGTCATAACTTATTGGTGAAACATTTAATATAAGAGTTTGAGGTTGCATGTTCGAATCTTGTAAAGATCATACGCATGTTTTTTTTTTTTTTTTGAAGAAAATGTGTTGAACATTTATAGCGATTGTAATCGCTACAATAATCACCACGATTGGATGTAGTTTTTCGTATCAATTATTGAGGCCAACCCCAACGATATTGAAAACCACTACTAAAGGCTAAGGCAACGGGGGATATTGTATCGAATGACCATTCGTTGGGAAAGCTTTTTGTTGCAATTATAATCGATACTAAAGGTTAAAATAATCGCTACTAAAAGGTTATTTTCTTGTAGTGGATTCCTAACGGATACGTAGGAAACCTCACATCGAGGTGCGACCGTAATAAAAATTCATTCATATTTACACTCATAATTAATCATATCTACGGATCTCCAATGCTCATCCCTATCTACTTAGAGCTAGACTTGGGGGCTTGATCCTTACATCATTAGCTTACCTAGCCTAAGTGTCACCATCATTTGACTCTTCTTCAAATAATATCTTTTTCCACACACTTAGCCCTTGCAGCTTAACTTTAGTGTCACTTTCACACACATCACAAATACATGACCAAATATATTTTCCCTTAGGAACCCTTTGTCATGAAATCTTAACATAACGCTGAAGCATGCCTTGTTATGTCAAAATCGCTCATAAATCATCATTACATCACAAAGTATGAAGTACTTAGCCTCTGCGCCTAAGTTACCTAAATACTTTCATTATCGAGTCAACTAGGATAGTCTAAGATGTTACAATCCTTGTACTGTGAGAGACAACGTTAACGGATTAAGCTCATTCAACATGCATATTAAAAAAACTTCACTTCGATTCTTTTTTGTGTCTTTCATTTTCGGGAGAAAGTCGGTACCTTCCACAAAAAAGACGAATTTTTTTTGCTTTTTTGCATTTTCGAGTCCCACGATCACAATAAAATGCACACACGAGTCATGTTCACGTTGAGTCATGTCATGATATCACCTTGATTTGAGTCTAACACATGTGTCAAACACTTTGAGTCGAGTCAACCTCGAGTCAATCACAGCGAGTCAAGTTCATACCTTGAGTCACGACAAGTCAATGAGTCAAGCGACATTTAAAGCTTAGGTCAACCCTAAAATAATTAAAGAAAGATAAGCAAAGTCCTATAGTTAAAGATAAATACAGGTGCATCCCAGCAGCAGCAAGAGGAGAATAGGGAAGACCCTACACCAGCACCAGACGACAATATCTAGCGTCTGGCAACAGATTTCAGCGCCTGGCGCTAGATCCCAGCGCTAGAACGCTCAACCACTCTCTGCATTTATTTCAACCTATTTCAGCAATTTAAGGTTCCTTAGTAAGCCAGTTAGCCCCTATAAGCAATTTGACATGATTAAGTAGTCGGCTTGATTACAATCGCAATAAGTGATTGACCTGACGAAAGATCGTCTCACTTTAGCTTAAAGCGCCTAAACATTGGCTCATCGCAAGACAGCGACGTACTGGTTCATAAACAGCAGAGACACCGACATATAGGTTCATAAACAGCAGAGGCACCGACATAATGGTTCACAAGCATCAAAAGCGCTGACATACTTGCATAGTGGAAGCAAAGTTCAAGCGAGCTTTAAAGATCGACATGCGTTGGTCTTCAGAAGTTTTCTTCGGAATAGCAACAAACATTTAAGTATCATTAGAAGCTCTTTGTTCAGAGACGCGTGGACATTTCTTTCAAGCTCTTTTGTTCAGAGATGCGCGAACATTTCTTTCAAGCTCTTTTGTTCAGAGACACGTGGACATTTCTTTCAAGCTTTTTTGCTCAGAGACGCGTGGGCATCCTATTATCAAGCTCTTTGTTCAGAGACGCGTGGACACATCATTCAGAAGTTTATCTTAAATATAAGCTATTTATTCAGAGACGCGTGAACATATCCAAAAAGCTCTGTTGTTCAGAGGCGAGTGAACATCAAAACAGCAAGATGGCGTTCCCTAGATTGCGGAAAGTTGTCACAGCAGCAATGCAACAACAAATCGGTTACCCTCAGAGACGTGTGCTCGACGGTGCAAGATACGCGTTTCTTTAACTCTTTTATCTGGTTAAATAACGCTAGTTTGCAGGTATCGGCATTACAAGAATGATTTAGGATCGCAGAACGTTCTGAATCATTCTCCGTCCCTATCGATACTTTGACTTTTGTTTTCGAAACTTGCGTTTCTCCAAACTCAGTCAAAGTGGGGGCTTTTGTAGATACCCATTTGTGTCTCCCCAAAACCAAACCCGGTGATGAGTTCCTTTCACGTCGAATCATAATCGAATGAAGCGAAAGTGTGGAAAGTCTAGTGTTGCGGATAGTTTTAATTTCTTTTCTCTTCTCTCTGTTTTTGAAAACTTATTTTAAGAAAACAGCCAATCCAGTTTGGTTGGTCAACGATATGGGTCCAATAGTAGTGTAGTTGGATGGGTCTTGAAAAAATCTTTCCAACGATATATTATAAGCCCAATTCCGATGAATATTGAGGAAGTTATGGCCAATTTACTAAACTAGGCCCGGTTTGAGCCTTATATACGGCCCAATGATCTAGGGGAGGGCCTAATATGATTTATCGTTCCTAATGCAATTAGGAATGGTTTTAGTCTTCTAGATTCTTCTAGAAGGTTCTTTTCATTCCTAATTCAATTAGCATTGATAAATTGACTTTTGTTGACTTTTCAGAGTTTTAATTAAAATCAAATAGCATTTTCGAGGAAATTATATGATTTTATCCTCCAGTACGTCAAACTTATCTGATTTTTGAAAACGCGTTAAAAACAAGCTTGGCGCCTGAATCCAGGCACAGGCTGGCGCTAGTGTTGGTGCCTGGCGCTAGTTAGCCAGGGTGGACATTTCTTTCAAGCTTTTTTGTTCAAAGACGCATGGACATTTCTTTCAAGCTTTTTTGCTCAGAGACGCGTGGGCATCCTATTATTAAGCTCTTTGTTCAGAGACGCGTGGACACATCATTCATAAGTTCATCTTAAAAATAAGCTATTTGTTCAGAGACGCGTGAACATATCCAAAAAGCTCTGTTGTTCAGAGGCGAGTGAACATCAAAACAGCAAGATGGCGTTCCCTAGATTGCGGAAAGTTGTCACAGCAGCAATGCAGCAACAAATCAGTTACCCTCAGAGACGTGTGCTCGACGGTGCAAGATACGCGTTTCTTTAACTCTTTTATCTGTTTAAATAACGCTAGTTTGCAGGTATCGGCATTACAAGAATGATTTAGGATCGCAGAACGTTCTGAATCATTCTCCGTCCCTATCGATACTTTGACTTTTGTTTTCGAAACTTGCGTTTCTCCAGACTCAGTCAAAGTGGGGGCTTCTGTAGACACCCAAATGTGTCTCCCCAAAACCAAACCCTGTGATGAAAACCTTTCATGTCATTTAATTATCGAACAAAGTGAAAGTGTGAAAATTCTAGTGATGAGGATGTTTTTTTTAAAATATCTCTTCTTTCTGTTTTTTTGAAAATATTTCTTTTCTTACCCTATTTTTGAAAAACGTGCATTCAAATTTAGTTTGGTACATGATATGGGTCCAATAATGGTGTAGTTGGATGGGGCTTGAAAAGACCTTTCCAACGATATATTTTAAGCCCAATTCCGATTAATAATGAGGAAGTTATGGCCAAAATACTAAACTGGGCCCGATTTGGTTTTTATATGCGGTCCAATGATCTAGAGGAGGGCCTATTACTAATTATCAATCCTAAAGCTATTAGGGTTGATTATAGTCTTCTAGAATACTCTAGAAGGTTCTTTTAAATCCAAATGGAGTTAGGGTTGATAATTATATTTTAAAGAGTTTGAAATTGAATAAAACTACTCCTTTTTAGAATCCTTATTTTGTACGAAGTGGAATATATTCAGATTTTATTTTCGCGCCTCATAATCTTTATCCAAATTTTATATGGTTGGATAGATCTTGAAATTATCTTTCTAATGATATATTATGATATTAATTCCGAGTTATAACGAAAAGATATGAATGGAATATGAAACTCTATCAAAAACTGACACCCTTCCACTATTTAGGCCATATCTTTTTATCTACAAAATATTTTAATCTGATTCTAATTGGGTTGGAAAGTAGACTTCAAAAGATTTCCAACGACATATTATATGCCTTATTTAGACTTCCGGATCAAAAGATATGATAAAAATTAAAAACGCGTGAAACTGATTATTAGCGTCGGGCGCTAAAGCCTTGGCGCCTGGTGCTAACCTTCAGCGCCTGGCGCTAATGACCAGCGTCTGGCGCTAATCGTGTTTTATTCTCGTCGAAACTATGATTCATTTTTCTATCCGTTTGGCTGATTTTCTCTATAAATAGCCTCCTAAAACCTCCGTTTTTCATCATCAATTCTCATCAATCCTTCTCAAACAATAGTTTTGTTATTGTTATCTTTTCATGCAACAATTATTATATTTGTTGTCTTAGACAAGAAAAAGGTAACACTTTAAGCGATTGTTGTCTTATATATTCTAGAGCAACACTTTTTTTCTGTTACTTTAGTTCAAGGTAACAAATAAGTATTGTTGCGTTAGATTATTAAGAGTAACATTTCTGTAAGTGTTGCCTATTCTCATTTTTTTTGTAGTGTGTTGCGGAAAGTTTTTATTTCTTTTCTCTTCTCTCTGTTTTTGAAAACTTTATTTTAAGAAAATAGCCAATCCAGTTTGGTTGGTCCATGATATGGGTCCAATAGTGGTGTAGTTGGATGGGGCTTGCAAAGACCTTTCCAACGATTTATTATAAGCCCAATTCCGATGAATATTGAGGAAGTTATGGCCAATTTACTAAACTGGGCCCGATTTGAGCTTTATATGCGGCCCAATGATCTTGGGGAGGGCCTAATATGATTTATCATTCCTAATGCAATTAGGAATGGTTTTAGTCTTCTAGATTCTTCTAGAAGGTTCTTTTCATTCCTAATTCAATTAGCATTGATAAGTTGACTTTGTTGACTTTTCAGAGTTTTAATTAAAATCAAATAGCATTTTCGAAGAAATTATATTATTTTATCCTCCAGTACGGTAAACTTATCGGATTTTCGAAAACGCGTTGAAATCAAGCTTGGCGTCCAACCCCAGGCCTTGGCGCCTGGCGCTAGCCATTGGCGCCTGGCGCCAGCTAGCCAGGGTTGGCGCCAGCTCTATTTCCTGAGCGTCAGACTCTGTTTTGTTAATTTATCATTTTTGGCTGATTTTCTCTATAAATATCGTATTAAAAACTCCGTTTTCATTCACCAATGATCATCATCTACATTCATTCATTCACCAATTGAATCATTCATTTCTCTTAAACATTCAATTCTTTCTTACTTTGCTTTTTTAATACAAAATTCCGCATTCGCAAGATCTAGATACACCTAGCCATATTCGAAGTTGCCTTTGCCCTAGACGTGAAAGGTTTTAATTTCTGAGGGTTTGGTCCCAAATCTCTATTTCAATTATTTAATTTAATTGTTTGTTTATTATTTTCCTTGAAGTTACTAATGTGTGTATTTTGTTATTAGAAAGAGGTACGAGGCATCAAAGTAAGTAATTTAATGGTTTTAATTGATATTATGATGTAGAAATCATGTTTACATTGTTATTATGATATTCCTAGTATCATGTTTAGGGAAAAGGTTATAATATCAAATATGCTTAATATGATTGTTACGATGCTTCATATGTTTTTCCTAATATTTATAATTGTTAGTATCATGTTAGGGTTAAAGATTTGATTTTTATTGCTTAGTGACATGCTAGGGTTTGTTATTAATCTTGTTAGTATCATGCCTAGGATCTTGCTATTATTATTATGCTTTAATATTAACATGAATATGATTATGATTATAATTGTTATAATTTATGATGATTATTATTATTATTATTATTATTTTGATGATGATTATTTATGATGATATTATTATTATTATTATTATTATTATTATTATTATTATTATTATTATTATAATTATTGTTCATGATTATTTAATCTTTGTTGCTTGATATTTATTCTTTATTGCTTGATCACGCCTTTTATGCATGTTAAAGGGAATTTGTACTTGTAATCTTGCTTAATAAGATATTTAATAATCTTGTTAGGGTTAATGTGATTATAATTCAAGTGATCGCCAATAATAGTTTGTTTGTGCATTAATATTCAACCAACATAGATAAACAGGTTTAGGGTTAATCCTATTGATTGCATGTTAATCAAAAAGCGCACATGAATACGATCAGAATAGGGCAGGTTTAATCTCTTTTAGGTTTGATTTGTACCTTCATCCCCGAACCCTTATTTGGTTCATGACCTTATGGAGTTGACGATCTCTTGGATCGTTAAGGGGTGTAACCTTCACCTCGTCAACGGTTTACAAGTTCCTAAAAAACTTGTTGGCGACTCTTTTGCTCTATCTTCTTCCCTTTTGAACGCCACCGTACTTTAGTGTATGATCACAGTGGGGTTCAAGCAAGGGGATTAACGCTTGAAATTATTCCCTACAATTATTGGCGACTCCACTGGGGAGGATTTCTATTTTAATTCCTGAATTTGTTTCGGCAATGATTTAGAATGAGTGGATGAGACTCGAAAAGTTCTAAGTATTTCATGTGCGTAATTTTTATTAACATTATTGTCATATGCATAAAAAAGATCTCATTGGAAAGACCATCCGTAATGAGTTAAAAACATAGGATTTTACACGTAGGAAATTTGAGAAATATCTTTCACAACTAGGACTGAAATAACACCGCGCGAAACTGAAAAATTTTATCGAGCACAGAAAGCTGCTGAGGCATGTGGGAAGTAGCGTCAGGGGCCAGAGCTTGGCGCCAGTATTTTAGTCTTAGCGCCAAACGCCAGTATTGGCGCCAGGCGCTACAGTTAAAAGCTGGCGCCAGTCTCTGTTTGCTGGCGCCAATTTCCCCCAATACCGAGCCAGAAATATGCGTTCTAATTTCGACCGGTTTTTCGTATTGTTTGCTCGATCCTACTTCCTGATTGAATTTTTTCTCACTTTTCTGAAACCCATATGTGTTCTACATATGGACATAACCCTCTGGGAATTCATGCTCCATCTACCCGATTGAACGCTCCGTGCACCAAAGGGTACATCCGAGATGTTGAATTCACCAAACCATGGAAGCGAGTTTTTTTCTAAAACTCGCGGTGTCCCATCCACTCGCGCCAACCCTTCACGGTTAGGCTTCCGCGCGGTGCATCCGGACAATTAACCATGGACCCTCTATTGACTAAACCATATCCCGAACTTTAGAGAACTAGAGCCATGGTTAGGTTTAGGTTGCAAACTCATTTCATCATATTGTGCCTACTTGACTAATTGTGCATTATTTGTTGTGCATACTCTATGTGATTTTTCCTAACCGTTTGTTTGACTTGTTTTAAGACTAAATAAACTGATTAATGACTAAAGGACTTTGTTTAATTAATTAATTAATTAATTTGAGCTAATAAATAAATATAAAATCGAGTCATAGTTCCTTTAAGTCAACCCGGATTTTTATTCCCGTGTACTGCACAAATGTCAACTTGTTTTGGTCATAGCTGGAGTTATAGGAAGAACTACGAGTCGTACACCCTATGGATCTGTAGCCCGAGTTTTATCTTTAATTTGGCGTTGGTTTCATCCAAATCAGAGTCACAGATAAAAAGTTATGACTAAAATACCACAGTCTGTCCAGTTTAATGCATATACGTGAAGTCTTAACTTAGTCTTTGCTTGAGTCTAGTCACATAGTCTAGCCACATGGTAATGACAAGAGTCTTAACATGTCACCTACACTCACTAGTCTTAGCACACACTTTGAGTACACATCACCATGACCATGTCTTAGGTTCATGCATGAGTCTGTTTTTTTCCGTCATTTGAGTTGGGGGGTACAATCTACTCCTAATTCTTCTTCATATCCCTCCATCTCCATCATTCTTCTTCACATTCTATACCATCTTTCTTCACTTCCTCCATCCATTGCATGTTGAATGAAGTTTGAGTCAAATAATTAACAATAAATATCCCCAAATTCCTTTTCCACAGTACTTGGTCGAGGAGAGAAGGGCGATTAATCAAGGACAACCTCTTTATTCAAGTCTCACTTTTTGATAAACCGATTCGTCAAAAGAGGAAGGCTAAGAAGATAATGGCAACTCAAGAAGAAGTCAATGATCTTAAGAACCGACTGGCTACCGTGACTGAGACACTGAAGCTTCTCGCACTTAGGATCGATGATCCCGTGAAGCAACAACAGATGGACCTCATGCAAGAGAGTTTAAGCAAGTTGTCTAGCGACTACAAGTTTCAAGAGCTTACATCACAAGGGGTCTCGGTGAACAAAGATCTTCTTCCGCAGAAGTTCAACGCCAACGACATCCCAAAATTCAGAGCAATTGACAACCCTTACTTTCATTTAAGAGCGTTTGAAACAATAATGAGTATCAAGGGTATCGATAAGAAGGTTTTCCCCTCTCTGTTCCCACTATCTCTTGAAACCGTTTGCAAAGAATGGTTCTTCTCCCTTGACAAGGAGAAAACCTCTACCTGGGAATCGATAGTAAATGCTTTCGTTGATAGGTACAAGTGCAATATTCAAGTTGAAACCGACCATAAACAACTTGAGATGCTTAGACAAAAAGAGAAAGAAGGCTTTACTTCTTTCTTTAATAAATGGAGGGAAACTTCCGCCAAGATGATTGAGGTCCCCACCGAAAAGGAGTCTGTGAGGATGTTTATAAAGAATCTCCAAGAAAAGTATTCAAAGCACTTAAAATATCAACACAACTTGAATACTTTCAAGGCCGTTTATGACATCGGAATTGAAATCGAAGATGACCTCGCAAAGCAAAAAGCTACTAACAATAGTAACCACGGTGGCTGGAAAGGAAAGAAGAGCGACAATCCTTCTTCTTCCGAAAACGCCCACTCTAGTAACAATGTTAGTACCTTTGATCTCAGTGATGTTTTAGCCATGGATAACCAAGGATCTAAGAAGCAACTAAGGAAAGACTTCACCCCCATTGGGATGAGCTACGATACTGCCTTCGATCGACTCCATGCCAAAGGACTCATTACTCCCATTGGCCCCATTCAAGATCCCGCACCTGAAAAGAGATTGCCTTGTTGGAATCCAGACGAACACTGCAAGTATTATCAAGGTAGGGGTCATGCTACTGAGAGCTGTTGGAAGCTAAAGGAGGCTATCCAACATTTGATTGATAACAACAAGGTTCCCATGCCTCCAGTTAATAAGAACAGAGAGTGATGATAAAGGAAACAATACAAGACAAGAGGCAAGCTTCAACGACAAGATTTTGTGACCTCTTTTTTCTATTTCTTTTTCATTTTTTCCTTCCCCAATAATTCTAGCATAGGCACCTTTCTTTTCCCTTAGATTATTTTTGTAGATTCTTTATTCCTTTTAATAAAAATGAGCATTTATTTCCTTGCATATGATCATTTCATTATATTGCATTAAAAAAAATAGTAAAAACAAAAAAAAAAAAAAATCCATGTCGAATTAAGCACAAGGTATACCAATGATTTAAGGCACCCCTTGTAGCCACACCATATCTCCTTTCACCTTTCTAATTTACAATCCTTTCTTCATAAACCACTTTGAGCCTCGTCTAACGATAGACCCTTCTTTTTTTAACCTACATCTACCTAACCTTGGGATGGGATGGTGTGCAACTTATGCAATCCTAAAAAAAAAGGCTTGAGCAAATTCAAAAGATTAAAATAGAAAAAATAGCAAAAAAATAAATAAAAGTGTGCAAAAGGGCAAGTGTTCCAATGTCTTTGATATGAAAATGTCTTCGATAAGAACACGTCTCAGATTGCGTCTCTTATCGAGTGCTCGGTACCGTGCCTGAGAAACATGAATGCCAAGTGAGTGATAGACCGCATGGTCGAGATTGCCCACACTTGTAAAAATGAAATAAATGCTAAAACAAAAGAGAGCTAAAAAAACAGTAGAAACTCAAGCATGAAAATACAAAGATTCAAAAGCGAGGTTGCACACCTTGGGGGCTTATCTAGGGTCTTGAGCCTTTATCCCCTTCTTCTTCAAACCTTTAGCCTAACCACGTTACAACCCTTAAAAAGACCTTTTTGAGGTATACACACACTTGTGCGAGGTTCGGCTAGAGCTACGTTCGGCCTGATTCCTAACGGATACGTAGGTAACCTCACATCGAGGTGCGGCCGTAATAAAAATGCATTCATATTCACATTCACACACTCACACCATGATCATATCAAGGGATCTCCAATGCTCATCCCTTTTCACTTAGAGCTAAACTTGGGGGCTTGATCCCTATATCATTAGCTTACCTAGCCTAAGAGTCACCACCATTTGACTCTTTTAACAAATAATATTTTCCCACACACTTAGCCCTTGCGGCCTAGCTTTAGTCTCACTTTCACACACTGCACAGATACATGACCAAATATACTTCCCTTAGGAACCCTTTGTCATGAAATCTTAATACACCGTTGAAGCATGCCTTGTCATATCAACATCACTCATCATTGCATCATGAAGTACGAAGTGCTTAGCCTCCGTGCCTAAGTTACCCAAATACTTTCATCATGGAGTCAACAGTTGAGATAGCCTAGGATGGATTAATCCTTGCACCTTGAGAGATAGTATCAATCAAACGACATTTGACTAAGCTCATTCAACATGCATCTTCAAACTTCGATTCTTTTTCGCGTCTTTCTTTTTTCGGGAGAAAGTCAATACCCTCCACGGAAAATGACGGAAAATTTTTGCTTTTTGCATTTTTGAGTCACATTGAGTCAACACTATGCACACACGGGTCACGAGTCACATGTGTCATTTTACTTTGAGTCGAGTCAACCTCGAGTCAGTCAATCACATCGAGTCAAGTTTATGCCTTGAGTCGTGTCAAGTCAATGAGTTGAGTCAATCAATGCTAAACCTTAGGTCAACCCTAAGATAATTAAAGAGATTGGCAAAGTTCTATAGTAAAAAATAAATACAGGTGCCGCAGAATAGGGAAGACCCTATCACAGCGTTCGGCGACAGAGTCAATTCTTGGCGCTAGAGATATTTCAGCAGCGACAGAGCTCGAAGCCTCTCCGAAAGGTGATTTCGACTTCATACAGCGATTTCGGGTTCCTTGGTACGCCAGTTAGCCCCTATGAGAAATTTGACATGATTAAGTAGTCGGTTTGATTACAACAGCAAATAAGTGATCGACTTGATGAAAGATCGTCTCACTTAGCTTAAAGCGCCTAAGCATTGGCTCAAAAGCAGAAAAGGCACCGACGTATAGGTTCAAAGCAACGAAAGCGCCGACGTACAGGCATAGCGGAAGCAAAGTTCGAGCGAGCTTTAAAGATCGACAAGTGTTGGTCTTCGGTAATTTTCTTCGGAATATTATCGCAACAACTGAGGATGACTTCAACTAAAGTTATTTTCGATGGCATTCGCTAAGATTGTGGAGGTTGTCACCAAAGATTTGAGAAGATAGCACGAGATGGGCGGTCTTCGACGGCATTCACTAAAATTGTGGAGGTTGTCACTCAAGATTTGAGAAGATAGCACGAGATGGGCGGTCTTCGACGGCGTTCGCTAAGATTGTGGAGGTTGTCACCAAGATATGAGAGGAGCGGTTCATGATGAGGCGGTCTTCAACGACTTTTTCTATGATTGGAAAGGTTGTCACTACGATTCAAGAAAAGGCTCGAGATGTAGCAACATTGATCGACGACGTTCCCTAGACTGCAGAAGATTGTCAAAACAAACAGCAAGATGGCGTTCCATAGATTGTGGAAAGTTGTCAAAAAGCAACTGAAGGTGATTTCAAGAGAAATAATCTTCGATGGTATTCCCTTGGACGTGGAATATTATCAATGCGGATGAGGATTGTTTCAAGAGAAACAATCTTCGATGGTATTCCCTTGGACGTGGAATATTATCATAGCGGAGGAGGATCGTTTCAGGCGAAGCAATCTTCTATATTGGAAGTAGTTACGAGCGTAGCGGTTTTCAAGCGGGATGGCATTCTCTAGCTTGCAGGAGGTCATCAAAACAGATCGGTTACTTTCAGAGACGCGTGCTTGACGGTGCAAGATACGCGTTTCTTAACTCTTTTATCTGTTTAACTAAAGCTAGTTTGCAGGTATCAGCGTTGCAAGATTGATTTAGGATCGCAGAACGTTCTGAATCATTCTCCGTCCCTATCGATACTTTGACTTTTGTTTTCGAAACTTGCGTTTCTCCAAACTCAGTCAAAGTGGGGGCTTCTGTAGACACCCATTTGTGTCTCCCCAAAACCAAACTCGGTGATGAGTACCTTTCACGTCGAATCATAATCGAATGAAACGAAAGTGTGGAAAGGTCTAGTGTGGAAAGGTCTAGTGTCACTACAACAAAATAATGCAAAAAAAGTGTTGCCTTGTAGCTAAGACAACACATATGAGGCGTAATTTATGCCCACGTTGTCTATTCATAAGGCAACACATTTTTATTCAAAGGCAACAATTTTGAAAGCTTAGGTAAAATGATACATAAGGAAACACTTTAACAAAGACAATAAATGAAAAATGTTGCCATCTAAGAAGATAATTCAATATATATATATATATATATATATATATATATATATATATATATATATATATGTTGTCATTTTTATATAAATGTTGCTATAGAAGGAAACATAGATATTAAATTATTAATGTTACATTTTTCAAACAATAGTTTTGTTATTGTTATCTTTTCATGCAATAATTATTATATTTGTTGTCTTAGACAAGAAAAAGGTAACACTTTAAGCGATTGTTGTCTTATATATTCTAGAGCAACACTTTTTTTCTGTTACTTTAGTTCAAGGTAACAAATAAGTATTGTTGCGTTAGATTATTAAGAGTAACATTTCTGTAAGTGTTGCAATCTTAAGTCATGCCTATTCTCATTTTTTTTGTAGTGTGTTGCGGAAAGTTTTTATTTCTTTTCTATTCTCTCTGTTTTTGAAAACTTTATTTTAAGAAAACAGCCAATCCAGTTTGGTTGGTCCATGATATGGGTCCAATAGTGGTGTAGTTGGATGGGGCTTGCAAAGACCTTTCCAACGATTTATTATAAGCCCAATTCCGATGAATATTGAGGAAGTTATGGCCAATTTACTAAACTGGGCCCGGTTTGAGCTTTATATGCGGCCCAATGATCTTGGGGAGGGCCTAATATGATTTATCATTCCTAATGCAATTAGGAATGGTTTTAGTCTTCTAGATTCTTCTAGAAGGTTCTTTTCATTCCTAATTCAATTAGCATTGATAAGTTGACTTTGTTGACTTTTCAGAGTTTTAATTAAAATCAAATAGCATTTTCGAAGAAATTATATTATTTTATCCTCCAGTACGGTAAACTTATCGGATTTTCGAAAACGCGTTGAAATCAAGCTTGGCGTCCAACCCCAGGCCTTGGCGCCTGGAACCAGGCTTGGCGCCTGGCGCTAGTGCTGGTGCCTGGCGCCAGCTAGCCAGGGTTGGCGCCAGCTTTGTTTCCCGAGCGTCAGACTCTGTTTTGTTAATTTATCATTTTTGGCTGATTTTCTCTATAAATATCGTATTAAAAACTCCGTTTTCATTCACCAATGATCATCATCTACATTCATTCATTCACCAATTGAATCATTCATCTCTCTTAAACATTCAATTCTTTCTTACTTTGCTTTTTTAATACAAAATTCCGCATTCGCAAGATCTTGATACACCTAGCCATATTCGAAGTTGCCTTCGCCCTAGACGTGAAAGGTTTTAATTTATGAGGGTTTGGTCCCAAATCTCTATTTCAATTATTTAATTTAATTGTTTGTTTATTATTTTCCTTGAAGTTACTAACGTGTGTATTTTGTTATTAGAAAGAGGTACGAGGCATCAAAGTAAGTAATTTAATGGTTTTAATTGATATTATGATGTAGAAATCATGTTTACATTGTTATTATCATATTCCTAGTATCATGTTTAGGGAAAAGGTTATAATATCAAATATGCTTAATATGATTGTTACAATGCTTCATATGTTTTTCCTAATATTTATAATTGTTAGTATCATGTTAGGGTTAAAGATTTGATTTTTATTGCTTAGTGACATGCTAGGGTTTGTTATTAATCTTGTTAGTATCATGCCTAGGATCTTGCTATTATTATTATGCTTTAATATTAACATGAATATGATTATGATTATAATTGTTATAATTTATGATGATTATTATTATTATTATTTTGATGATGATTATTTATGATGATATTATTATTATTATTATTATTATAATTATTGTTCATGATTATTTATTCTTTGTTGCTTGATATTTATTCTTTATTGCTTGATCACGCCTTTTATGCATGTTAAAGGGAATTTATACTTGTAAACACGCTTAATAAGATATTTAATAATCTTGTTAAGGTTAATGTGATTATAATTCAAGTGATCGCCAATAATAGTTTGTTTGTGCATTAATATTCAACCAACATAGATAAACAGGTTTAGGGTTAATCCTATTGATTGCATGTTAATCAAAAAGCGCACATGAATACGATCAGAATAAAGTAGAGGCCTATTATTAGGGCAGGTTCAATCTCTTTTAGGTTGGATTTGTACCTTCATCCCCGAACCCTTATTTGGTTCATGACCTTATGGAGTTGACGATCTATTGGATCGTTAAGGGGTGTAACCTTCACCTCGTCAACGGTTTACAAGTTCCTAAAAAACTTGTTGGCGACACTTTTGCTCTATCTTCTTCCCTTTTGGACGCCACCGTACTTTAGTGTATGATCACAGTGGGGTTCAAGCAAGGGGATTAATGCTTGAAATTATTCCCTACACTAACGTGTGTATTTTGTTATTAGAAAGAGATACGAGGCATCCAAGTAAGTGCTTTAATTGATTTCATTGATATTATGATATAGAAATCATGTCTAGGTTGTTATGATTCCTAGTGTCATGTTAGGGTGTTTTGATCTTCCTAGTATCATGTTTAGGGTAATTTATAATATCAAATACGACAATTGTGTTTCCTACGATGCTTCCTATTCATTTCTTAATATTCATGTTAGTATCATGTTAGGGTTAAAGCTTTGATCTTTATTGTTTAGTGACATGCTAGGGTTTGTTATTAATCTTGTTAGTATCATGCCTAAGATCTTGCTATTAATAATATGCTTTAACATGATAATTATTATTATTATTATTATTATTATTATTATTATTATTATTATTATTATTATTATTATTATTATTATTATTATTATTATTATTATTATTATTATTATTATTATTATTATTATTATTATTATTATTATTATTTATTATTGTGTTGCTTGAATTTTATTTATTGCTTAATTACATCTTTTATGCATGTTTAAAGGAAATTGGTACTTGTAATCACGCTTAATAAGATAATTAATAATCTTGTTTAGGGTTAATTTGATTATAATTCAAGTGACCGCCAATAATAGTTTTAATTGTGCATTAATATTCATCCAACATAGATAAACATGTTTAGGGTTGATCCTATTAATTTCATGTTAGTCAGAAAGCGCACAAGAATACGATCAGAATAAAGTAGAGGCATATTATTAGGGAAGGTTAAATCTCTTTTAGGTTGGATTTGTACCTTCATCCCCGAACTACCAGTCATGGTTCCAGAATTATTGGAGTTGACGATCTCCTGGATCGTTAAGGGTGTAACCTTCACCTTGTGAACGGTTTACAAGTTCCAAAAACTTGTTGGCGACTCTTTTACTCTATCTTCTTTCCCTTTGGACGCCACCATGCTTAAGTTTATGATCACAGTGGGGTTCAAGCTAGGGATAATGCTTGAAATATTCCCTACAATACTGTTTGCTCGGTTTTACTTCCTGATTGATTTTTTCCTTTTTTTTCTGAAACCCATATGTTTTCTACATATGGCTATAACCCTCTAGGAATTCACGCTCCATCTTCCCAATCGAACGCTCCAGGCAACGACGGGTACATTCGAGTTTGTTAAATTCATTAAACCATGGAAGCGAGTTTAACTCGTGGGGTCCTATCCACACGCGCCAATTTTTCCACAGGTAAGGCTTTCGCGCGGTGCATCCGGACTCATAACCATGGACCCTCTTTGACTAATCCATATCCTGAACTTTAGAGAACTAGAGCCATGGTTAGGTTGCAAACTCATTGCATCTTATCATGACTATATGACTACTTGTGCATTTTTTTTGTTGTGCAAATCTTATGTGTTTTCCTTAAACATTTGTTTAACTTATGAATGAGTTAAATAAATTAATTAATGACTAAAGGACTTTGATAATTTAATTAATTAATAAATGATTAAAGTCTAATAAATTGATCAAACTTGACTTAGTATGACTTTTAGGCTTATTTCTTTAGAGCAAAATACTGGAAACAGTCTTAGAACGATGTTCCGGAATGGCGCAGAGATTTGGACTGTGGCGCCACGCGCTAGTGATCTGCGCCAGGCGACGACTCTGTCGTCTGGCGCTGACCCTTAGCGTCTGGTGACAGCATTGTCGTCTAACGACAGCCTGTAGTTTTGCTCGAGTCTTCACGACGAATCAGTTTAAACAATTTGCTGAAACAGTTAAATCGCCTTATTAATGACAGTTTTCATGTTCACTCCTTAATTGAGTCTAGGTACATAGTCCCATGGTCTCACTTTAGCTTAAAGCGCCTAAACATTGGCTCATCGCAAGACAGCGACGTACTGGTACATAAACAGCAGAGGCACCGACATATTGGTTCATAAACAGCAGAGGCACCGACATAATGGTTCACAAGCATCAAAAGCGCTGAGATACTGGCATAGTGGAAGCAAAGTTCAAGCGAGCTTTAAAGATCGACATGCGTTGGTCTTCAGAAGTTTTCTTCGAAATAGCAGCAAACATTCAAGTATCATTAGAAGCTCTTTGTTCAGAGACGCGTGGACATTTCTTTCAAGCTCTTTTGTTCAGAGACGCGCGGACATTTCTTTCAAGCTCTTTTGTTCAAAGACGCGTGGACATTTCTTTCAAGCTTTTTTGCTCAGAGACGCGTGGGCATCCTATTATTAAGCTCCTTGTTCAGAGACGCGTGGACACATCATTCATAAGTTCATCTTAAAAATAAGCTATTTGTTCAAAGACGCATGAACATATCTAAAAAGCTCTGTTGTTCAGAGGCGAGTGAACATCAAAACGGCAAGATGGCGTTCCCTAGATTGCGGAAAGTTGTCACAGCAGCAATGCAACAACAAATCAGTTACCCTCAGAGACGTGTGCTCGACGGTGCAAGATACGCGTTTCTTTAACTCTTTTAACTGTTTAAATAACGCTAGTTTGCAGGTATCGGCATTACAAGAATGATTTAGGATCGCAGAACGTTCTGAATCATTCTCCGTCCCTATCGATACTTTGACTTTTGTTTTCGAAACTTGCGTTTCTTTAAACTCAGTCAAAGTGGGGGCTTCTGTAGACACCCAAATGTGTCTCCCCAAAACCAAACCCTGTGATGAATACCTTTCATGTCATTTAATTATCGAACAAAGTGAAAGTGTGAAAATTCTAGTGATGAGGATGTTTTTATTAAAATATCTCTTCTTTCTGTTTTTTTGAAAATATTTCTTTTCTTAACCTATTTTTAAAAAACGTGCATTCCAATTTAGTTTGGTACATGATATGGGTCCAATAATGGTGTAGTTGGATGGGGCTTGAAAAGACCTTTCCAACGATATATTTTAAGCCTAATTCCGATGAATAATGAGGAAGTTATGGCCAAAATACTAAACTAGGCCCGATTTGGTTTTTATATGCGGTCCAATGATCTAGAGGAGGGCCTATTACTAATTATCAATCCTAAAGCTATTAGGATTGATTATAGTCTTCTAGAATAATCTAGAAGGTTATTTGAAATCCTAATGGAGTTAGGGTTGAAAATTATATTTTAAAGAGTTTGAAATTGAATAAAACTACTCCTTTTTAGAATCCTTATTTTGTACGAAGTGGAATATATTCAGATTTTATTTTCGTGGCTCATAATCTTTATCCAAATTTTATATGGTTGGATAGATCTTGAAATTATCTTTCTAATGATTTATTATGATATTAATTCCGAGTTATAACGAAAAGATATGAATGGAATATGAATTGAACTCTATCAAAAACTGACACCCTTCCACTATTTAGGCCATATCTTTTAATCTACAAAATAATTTAATCTGATTCTAATTGGGTTGGAAAGTAGACTTCAAGAGATTTCCAACGACATATTATATGCCTTATTTGGACTTCCGGATCAAAAGATATGATAAAAATTAAAAACGCGTGAAACTTATTATTAGCGCCGGGCGCTAAAGCCTTGGCGCCTGGTGGTAACCTTCAGCGCCTGGCGCTAATGACCAGCGTCTGGCGCTAATCGTGTTTTATTCTCGTCGAAACTATGATTCATTTTTCTATCCGTTTGGCTGATTTTCTCTATAAATAGCCTCCTAAAACCTCCGTTTTTCATCATCAATTCTCATCAATCCTTCTCAAGAATTAGCATCAGTTCTCTAGTTTCTTATTCTCTCTAGATTTTAAGAATTCTCTTCTCTCTCTAGCTTTCTCTACAAAATTCCTCATACACTAGATCTAGACACACCTAGCCAAGTTCGAAGTTGCCTTCGCCCTAGACGTGAAAGATTTTAATTTCTGAGGGTTTGGTCCCAAATCTCTCTTTCAATTATTTAATTTAATTGTTTGGTTTTTATATTTTCCTTGAAGTTACTAACGTGTGTATTTTGTTATTAGAAAGAGATACGAGGCAACCAAGTAAGTGCTTTAATTGATTTCATTGATATTATGATATAGAAATCATGTCTAGGTTGTTATGATTCCTAGTGTCATGTTAGGGTGTTTTGATCTTCCTAGTATCATGTTTAGGGTAATTTATAATATCAAATACGACAATTGTTTCCTACGATGCTTCCTATTCATTTCCTAATATTCATGTTAGTATCATGTTAGGGTTAAAGCTTTGATCTTTATTGTTTAGTGACATGCTAGGGTTTGTTATTAATCTTGTTAGTATCATGCCTAAGATCTTGCTATTAATAATATGCTTTAACATGATGATGATGATTATTATTATTATTATTATTATTATTATTATTATTATTATTATTATTATTATTATTATTATTATTATTATTATTATTATTATTATTATTATTATTATTATTATTATTATTATTATTATTATTATTATTATTATTGTGTTGCTTGAATTTTATTTATTGCTTAATTACATCTTTTATGCATGTTTAAAGGAAATTGGTACTTGTAATCACGCTTAATAAGATAATTAATAATCTTGTTTAGGGTTAATTTGATTATAATTCAAGTGACCGCCAATAATAGTTTTAATTGTGCGTTAATATTCATCCAACATAGATAAACATGTTTAGGGTTGATCCTATTGATTTCATGTTTGTCAGAAAGCGCACATGAATACGATCGGAATAAAGTAGAGGCATATTTTTTGGGCAGGTTCAATCTCTTTTAGGTTGGATTTGTACCTTCATCCCCGAACTACCAGTCATGGTTCCAGACTTATTGGAGTTGACGATCTCCTGGATCGTTAAGGGGTGTAACCTTCACCTCGTGAACGGTTTACAAGTTTCTAAAACTTGTTGGCGACTCTTTTACTCTATTTTCTTTCCCTTTGGACGCCACCATGCTTAAGTGTATGATCACAGTGGGGTTCAAGCTAGGGATAATGCTTGAAATATTCCCTACAATACTGTTTGCTCGGTTTTACTTCCTGATTGAGTTTTTCCCTTTTTTCTGAAACCCATATGTTTTCTACATATGGCCATAACCCTCTAGGAATTCACGCTCCATCTTCCCAATCGAACGCTCCAGGCAACGACGGGTACATTCGAGTTTGTTGAATTCACCAAACCATGGAAGCGAGTTTAACTCGCGGGGTCCCATCCACACGCGCCATTTCTTCCACAGGTAAGGCTTTCGCGCGGTGTATCCGGACTCATAACCATGGACCCTCTTTGACTAATCCATATCCGGAACTTTAGAGAACTAGAGCCATGGTTAGGTTGCAAACTCATTGCATCTTATCATGACTATATGACTACTTGTGCATTTTTTTTGCTGTGCAAATCTTATGTGTTTTCCTTAAACATTTGTTTAACTTATGAATGAGTTAAATAAATTAATTAATGACTAAAGGACTTTGCTAATTTAATTAATTAATAAATGATTAAAGCCTAATAAATTGATCAAACTTGACTTAGTATGAATTTTAGGCTTATTTCTTTAGAGCAAAATACTGGAAATAGTCCCAGAACGATGTTCCGGAATGGCGCAGAGATTTGGACTGTGGCGCCACGCGCTATTGATCGGCGCCAGGCGACGACTCTGTCGTCTGGCACTGACCCTTAGCGTCTGGCGACAGCACTGTCGTCTAACGACAGCCTGTAGTTTTGCTCGAGTCTTCACGATGAATCAGTCTAAACAATTTGCTGAAACAGTTAAATCGCCTTATTAATGACAGTTTTCATGTTCACTCCTTAATTGAGTCTAGGTACATAGTCCCATGGTCTCACAAAAGAGTCAAAGTATGTCACTCGCATTCACCACTAAAGCACACATATAATATGTCACATTTTGACCATGTCTAGAGAGTCTTGTTTGCGCGTATTTTCCGTCTTTTTTAGGGGGGTAAGTTAGATATTAATCCTCCAATTAAACCGTACTTGTTTAAATCCTTCCTAAAAAATACACCCTATTTTTGCTTTTTTCTTTTTAAAATCAATAAAGTCAAAGTCAAATTTGAGTTAAGTAATTAAAACAAATAAATGGTTTAATTTACAGCGCTTGGTCAAGAAAGGAAGAACACTTAATCAAAGACAATACATTCGTTCAAATACTCTTTTTTTAACAAACCCATCACTCAGAAAAGAAAAGCTAAGAAGATCATGGCGTCTCAAGAAGAAGTTAATGAGCTCAAGAAGGATGTAGCCAACCTAACTGAATTGATGAAGGCTTTGACCCTTCAAATTAATGACCCTATTGTAGAGAATATTTCAAGCCATCCCACACTTGAGCCCCACTGTGATCATACACTTAAGCATGGTGGCGTCCAAAGGGAAGGAAGCTAGAGTAAAAGAGTCGCCAACAAGTTTTAGGAACTTGTAAACCGTTCACAGGGTGAAGGTTACACCCCTTAACGATCCATGAGATCGTCAACTTCAATAGGTCTGCAACAATGACTGGTGTTCGGGGATTAGGGTACGAATCCAATCTAAAAGAGAAAGAACTCGCCCTATAAAATAGGCCTCTACTTTATTCTACTCGTATTCATGTGCGCTTTCTGACTAACATGCAACCATTAGGTTAACCCTAAACCTGTTTATCTATGTTGGTTGAATATTAATGCACAAATAAAACTATTATTGGTGATCACTTGAATTATAACCATATTTATCTAAACAAGATTATTAATTATCTTATTTAGCGTGATTAAAAGTACAAATTCCCTTTAAACATGCATAACAGGTGTGATCAAGCAATAACAATAATAACAATTAAGAAACATAATAAGAATAATTATAATTATAATAATTATAAAAATAATCATGTTAAAGCATAATATTATTAGCAAGATCCTAGGCATGATATTAACAAGATTAATAACAGATCCTAGCATGTCACTAAACATATAAAAATTAAAGCTTTAGCCCTAATATGATACTAACATGATATTAGGAAAGAAAATAGGAAGCATCATAGAAATCATAATTGATATAAGAAACTTAATTATAACCCTAAACATGATACTAGGAAGCAATAAAACATCCTAACATGATACTAGGAATCAATAAAACAATCTAAGCATGATTTCTATATCAAAATATCAACAATCGAGGTACTTACTTGGATGCCTCGTACCTCTTTCTAATAACAAAATACACACGTTAGTAACTTCAAGGAAAATAATAAAATTAAACAATTAAATTAAATAATTTAAATACAGATTTGGGACCAAACCCTAAGAAAGTATCAAACCTTTCACGTCTAGAGCGAAGGCAACTTCGAATTTGGCTAGGTGTGTCTAGTGCTAATGTATGAGGAATTGTGTTTGTAAAACGCTAGGCTAGAAAGAGGGAGAGAGAGAAGAATTAGAGAATTTTGGTTATTGAAAAATGGAGGTCCAGGGACCCTATTTATAAGAAAATAGTCCGGAATTGATGGAAACGAATCAGAGTTCGAAAAGGAATAAAACACCCTCTTGTCGCCAAACGACGAACTCATTGCCAAGCGCTGCACTGCAGCGCCAGGCGACCAACTTGTCGTTTGGCGATGTAAGAGGTTTTCAACTCGTTTTCAATGCGGAATCCACTTCCCGATAAAATTGAGTCGTAAAATCCGTGTTAGGGGTAAAAACGTATTTTTATATAAAACACTTATTTTATTCCAAATAAAACTCATATATATAATTATCAATCCTAATCCTATTAGGATTTAAATGAACCTTCTAGAAGATTCTAGAAGACTATAATCAATCCTAATAGCTTTAGGAATGATAAATAATTGACAAGGGAATAAACGCGTCGTCAATTGTCTATCCCTAGATCAAATACAATTTATACAACCTAAACAAACCTAATACGAGTATAAGGCAAGCATAGGGGTCGAACCACAGAGAACGGATAAACACCACCAAATGTTATCGACAATTAAGCTAGTCCGGAATAAGAGATGAATAAACTAAAGTCTAAAGATGCTAAAACAAGAAATAAAACATTAAGGGAAATGGTTTAGGTATAGGATTCACTTGAACATAAACAAAGGCATAGAAATTGAATTAATTATGAACTAAACATGCATGAATATCGAAGTAAAGGGTTCAATCTAGCCGCCTTTCGGGGTCAATTGGCTTCTCCTAACATAGCCTCTATGTTTCCACATTAGAACCATATACTAGGAGGTACTATGTAACACCCCGTATTTTCGAACCATTACTTTGTGTGTGTTTCAACCTATAAAGCCTAATTTTTAATTTAAATCTCAATTTCTAAATTAAAATGCTAATTTAATTATTAAGACCGTTCTTTGTTTTAAAGGTCATCCCAACCTTTTTATACTCTAATTATAGTATTTTGACATAACGTTTGAAAGTTATTATTTAAAAAGGTTCTATATTTGAGTTTTTATCATTTCAAATGTATTTAACTTGTCTAAATTGATATTAGCCTTACATGGTGATTCCTTAAGCTTAAGCATCAATTTAGTAAGTGCTACTAAATTATATGTAATTTTAATATCTAATCTATTGCGATTGATACAGGTCATCATGGGTGACTCCTTGACTAAAGTACCAATCTAATAGGTATAAAATGATTTTTGGAGTTTTAAAAACGTTTTACATGCAATTATATCAATATCGATAAATAAAGTTGTATTGGGTGATTCCGTCAACTCGTTTATCAAATTGGTACTGTATTGTTTATAAAGTATTCTTTAATTCTTTTATTTATAAAACTCATTATAATGTCTGTTTATTAATTAGGTCATTATAAATGAATAATATTACTGATTTCACATTTCGTCTTTTATGTCGCTTTTCAGTACTTACGAACTTTATATACATTTTCAATATTGTGTTTTAAATTATTATTTTCATTATTATTATTGAGATATCAGTAATAAAATCTATATTATCGTTTTTGAACGCGTTTTAAAATGCCTTCCGTTACATTCCTTTTCTAGTCTAGTTTCGAGCCAACTAGCATTTATCTATGGGTCGGGTTTTTCCCTTAAAACTTTCATGAAAAAATAGATTAAGATAAGTAGATTTCCTAATCTCATTCGTAAGCCTAAATTAATCATTCATTCAAGCCCATAAGTGTAGCTTAAGTTAAGGTTTATATGAAGCTCATTTGAAGCCCAATTTCTCTCCTCTCTCACGGCAGCCTTAAGGCTGATTATTAATCAGTTTTTAAAGCCTAAACTCCCTAATTACTCATGTAATAAAATCCCCTTTACTCCTCTTTAAGTGGCTGTCCAAGACCCTTCTTCTTCCTCTCTTTTAAACGTACAAAACAAGATGATTGAGCGTTCTTTTCGCTGCTTGCATCTCATCTGTTTCTCTCCTTCTTTCCCTCAAAATTTTTGTGTGATCTCAAGGCTCAAACATGGGGATTTTCGTGGTTAATTTGCTGTTGCTTTTCCTCTCAAATTCGAGCACTCTATTGTACTCAAGAACATCAAGACAAAGGGGTGAATGGAGCTTCGTTTGGGGCGTTTTGGTGAGCAACCCTTGCTGCACTTTAATTTGATTTAATATCGCCTTCATTTAAGAGGTAACTAGCACTATTCCAAGCTTTAGAACTCATGGCTAGTATAGGTTAAGGCCTGGTGCAAGTTAGAGTTAATTGGTTTGATTAGAAATTGTTGTAGTTCATCTCATGTTCGTTTGATGTTTTATGCGTGAGGAATGGGTGTATTACATTCTTGTTTATTTCTGGTTTTTTTAATGCTAGATTATCATGAGTAGAAGTAGTCTATGTATTGAGGTTTGGTACCATTAATTATTGTTGTGTTTTCTAGGGGTTTTCAAGCATGATATGTACTCTAATGTTCACGAATATGCTGTTGTAATTGCTGTAGATGTGCAGTGGGTTTACATCCTTATTTTGCCTTGATTTAGTTTGTTTCTGTGCCTAAAATGGTATAGAATCATGTTAGGTATATCCCTAAATAAGTATGTCATGTTTTTGGCAAGTTTAGTGTGGTCTTTGTGCCTAATTTTCAGTGTACTGTGCTGCTGCCAGCTTGTGTATGTCGTGAGTTTAGTGACCAATTTTAGAAGGTTTTTGCTTTGATTCCTTGCTTAACTCATGATGAAGAATAGTGGGTATCTCATGAACTTGATGTACATGGGTTTACTTTGGCTATTGGCATGATTAAACAATCTCAAACATGAATTAGTATGTGTAAAAACAAGTTGGAAGTATTTTTTCTCATGCGTGTGGTCAGGGTGGTTTTACATGTTTGGTTGCCAGGTTATCATACTTAAATTTATGCCTATTATGTCCTAGTATGTCTTATGATGCTGTATGATAATGGGCTAGGTTTAAATTTGAGTTTAGATGGCTTTTAAGTGGTCTAAACATGTGATTATGTTGCTGTAATTCTAATTAGGGGCTGCTGCATTGTCATCTTGTTTTTACATGTTATAGTCATGAATTAAAGCTTATCTTGTATGTATATATTGCCTAATATGTGGATTAATATGTCATAGTCTTAATTCATCATATTTTGACATGATTTGAGTGTGTTTATGAAGTGTTCGAAGTACTATAGTTGCTGCCATTTTATGTTATTAATAAATTGTCGACGTCGTTGTGCTTTAAAGTAGAATAACACTGTTTTTAGCACCGCTTCTCCAAGGGTTGTGTACGGAGTGTATTGTGATATTTTACCATAATTAGCTTCGTACCCAAATCCAGACAATGAGAGTGACACCTTGTTGGATATATAAATGATTTTTTTGTATATTTTGAAGAATTTCGAAGTTAAACTCTTTTGAAGGATTTATATTGAATTTTGGTCTTAGAAGTAAAGACCTGCAGTATTTTCAAATTAGGGTTGATGATCCCTAAAATGTGTTTCGATGATTTTGAAGAATTATTTTTACCGTTTTATATGATTCGTGAGTGTAAGACAACCATTGGGCTGCGGAATTCAATGGTTAGAACATGCCAACATCTTGGGCTGCGGAATTCGAGATGTAATTTTCTAGGTTAATTGTTGTCGTTCGGAACTACTAGGGCTGCGGAATTCGAGTAGGAAAACTGGGAGTTTGGCCATTCTCAGACGCAGACGGCTGCGGAATCGTCTGTAGGTTCGCCCTGACAAACCTTTGATGGTGGGCTGCGGATTTCACCGGCGTTCATATTTTATATGCTTGCCTCACTATGGATCAGTTTTCGAAAAGCTAAAATCCTCTATTTTAATATTATTACGCTTTTGAGAAGGTCTTCTTAAGTCAAGTCAAGAATTTTCTAAATCTCTTTAAAGAACCTTTATAAGTGTTAATTATTGTTTTTATGAGTTTATTGCTTATGCTTTGGGTGCCATTTATTCTTACTCTATAATCATGTGGTAATATATTCATTTTGTTTAATATACATGTTTGCTTGTATTGTATTGTAATCACGTTAAATGTTTTGACTTGCATTCCTATCTATGTATCTTATCATGTTTATCTTGTGTATATTTTGAAGTAGTTGTTTATCTTGTCTACTTGTTGTATTATTTTTATGTATGCTTCTATGCTTTACTCTATGCTTAGCTTTGTGTTTCTACAAGTTTTGGGAGAACTGCTAGTTACTCCCCACTGATTGTGGAACCTAAATGTTATTTGCAGGTGAAGGGTAGCATTTGTTGAGTCTGGGCTGAGAGCAGAGTGTTTAGGTTGTCCCCAAGTACTTTTATCGATTATTCTTTTATGTCTTTATCTCTCTTTATGAGATAGTCGAATTTGAGGTTGTTCTGCCTCGTTGAAAGTTTTCTTTGATCATTTGAGATTTCTTTCTCTTCATAATTTTTGTTTCAGTTATTTAATTTATTTATTTTGTTTAGTTTTTTTAGTAACCCTTAGAGTGACATTCCGTCTTGACGTTGTTTCCGCTAACGTCTCGCCTTCTATTTTAGACGGGGTGTTACATACTATTAAATAACAATCGATAGTAATGAACCTTAACTAAGTCAACTTCCGTTTCTTGTTAGCAAAGATTCACCTTTAATCAACTAACAATGTGCACTTGCAAGAAGATTAAAGAATATCAAGCATATAAAGACTTTAATCACAAATAAATCAATTCTAAACCCTAGAACATGCTCAAGATCCAACTACACCACAACCATCCCCTTAATGGGGAAATTACTCACTAATCATGCTAATAACAAGATTAATTAACAAATAATCAAGAATAAACATGATTAATAAGCAATACCAACAACTAAAATAATAATCAAAATAAAGCAAATAAAAATAGAGGAGAGAGAGTTAGAGATTCTCATTGATTGAAGATGAAAGTCTATAGAAAAGATGATCAATTTCTTCTTTAATATCCAAGTTCATCAATGGTGAAACCCTTACTTTCTATCTCTAAACTATCCTAATCCTAACCTAAACCTAGAGAGAGAAGATCTCCTAAAAACTAATTAGAGAGTAGAATAGATGGTAATTGTATATTTTTCTAAGGAAAAATTTTAAATTACCACCCAAAAATGTAACCATTTTCGAACTAACCACCCATTTAATTTTTTATTTTAAATTACCACCTCTTAAATTAAATAAATGCTCAGATTACCACCCATTTGAAAAATTCGATGGATTTTTCGTCTGTGGGCCCCACCTAACGCTTATCTTGACCCTTTTTAACTGAATTTTCTCTTTAACAACGCTCTCCTAACTTCAATTCACATTTTTCTCTTTGAAATTTGGTAGAATTTGGTGAAGGAAATGTGAATTAAAGTATAGAGAGTGTTTTTAAAGAGAAAAATCATGGAAAAAAGCAATCAAAAGGGTCAAAATAAGTGTTAGGTGGGGCATATTGACGGAAAATCCACCGGATTTTTGAAATGGGTGGTAATCTGAGCATTTATTTAATTTAAGGGGTGGTAATTTAAAATAAAAAATTAAACAGGTGGTTAGATCGAAAATGGTTATATTTTTGGGTGGTAATTTAAAAATTAACCTTTTTCTAATTACCCCAAAAATGGGTAAATATACTAAGCTAGGAAAAAGAAAAGAAAAGAAAGTAAAAAGGAAAAATAAAATAAGAAAACTAGTATAAAAATAAAGGAAAGAAATAAGAAAAAGGTAAAAGAAAAGAAAGAAATAAAAATAAAAAGAAAAGAAAAATAATAAAAACAAAATCAATTCCCACCCAAAACATATCAGCCTCTTTTTTCTTCTTCGAATTAGCTGCTTTGAACTCCATTGAAGAGCCTCACCATTACCACCGTTCATCAACCATCATTATCAAATCGAGGCCATTCGAGTTTTACTAAAATCATGTGTGAAGCCCGTGCTACATTTCAAAATGAACCCAGAAGACCGCGCCCGCGGAAGACTAGGTCGCGCCCGCGGTGGTTTGAGTCGCGCCATCTCATAGACATCTCCTTGGCATCTACCGAAACTTGGAGAAGGATGAAAGGAACCAAGGCCGCGCCCGCGGCAGCAGCTGCCGCGCCCGCGGTGGTCTGGGTTGCTGATTGGAATGAATTTGGTTCGATTTGTTGCTTAATTGTTGCTGGTTGTTGACAGTGGTGCAGGTGAGGCTGAAAGTGGTTGGTAATTGGATTGGAGGTGGTGGTGGCTATTACTTGGTTAAGACGATTGGTGGCTATGGTGGTTGTTACGCTGCTGTGGTTGATTGTGCTGGGCTGGTGGTGAAGTGGCTGGTGAGTGGTGTTGCGGATTGGTGGTGTGGCTGCCAGGTGCGCAGCAGGGGTGTTGCGTGGCTGGCCGCTGCAATTGGTGGTCAGGTGGTTTGTTGGCAGCAAGGGAGTTGGTTGTAGGTGGAGGTTGCTGTTATTACGGGGGTGATTGAGGGAGGCAGCAGTGGTGTTGGTGGCTGGTGAGTGGTGTTTTCGGGGGCTAATGGGTTGGTGGTGGTTGCAGCCTGCAATGGTGTTTCGTTGTGGCTGGAGTTTGACTTTTGACATGAATTCGGGAACCAAACTCACTTGACTTAAAACACAAACACCTACACACAAAACCGAGGAAAGGGATTGGGACAAAGAATAAAATAAAATAAATAAAATAGAAAATAACAGAAATAACACTAAACTAATAAAAATTAAATAAAACTATACAAGTAATAAAATCAAATAAATAACAAAATAAATATAAAACTAATAAACACTATGAAAGTAACAAAGAAAAGGAACGAAATAAAATAAACTGAAAGCAAATAAAGTACAAAAATAAACTAGAAACTAATTAAATAAAGAAATTAAATTAAAACATACTAAAACTAAGAAATAAACTAGAAACTTTATTAAAAAGAAAACAAGAGAATAAAAGGGAAAATAAGGGAAAATAAACACGAAAATGACTCTAAAACTACTCCCTAAGATTGACATAAATGTCACTCATCAATAATAGGCCTTCCTCTAGATCATTGGGCCGCATATAAGAATCAAATCGGGCCCAGTTTAGTATTTTAGCCATAACTTCCTCATTATTCATCGGAATTGGGCTTATAATATATCGTTGAAAAGCTCTTTTTGAGCCCCATCCAACTACACCATTGTTGGACCCTGTTCATGGACCAAACTAAACTGGGCTGGCTATTTTCATAAAATAGAACAGGTTTTTGAAAATAGAAAGAAAGATTTTTATAAAAATTAACCGCAACATTAGACTTTTCACACTTTCACTTCATTCGATTATGATTCGACGCAAAAGGTACTCATCACTGGGTTTGGTTTTAGGGAGACACATTTGGGTGTCTACACCTATGAAGCAACAACAAATGGAGCTCATGCAAGAAAGCTTGAGGAAACTCTCTAACGATTATAGGTTCTAGGGAATTATCTCACAAGGGGTATCAGTGGAGAAGGAACTTCTTCCGCAGAAATTCAATGCCAATGACATCCCTAAGTTCCAGCCAATGGACAATCCTTACTTTCACTTAAGGGCCTTTGAATCTTTAATGAACATTAAGGGGATTGATAAGAATATTTTTCACTCTTTATTCTCAATATCTTTAGAAACCGTTTGTCAACATTGGTTCTTTTCTCTTGATAAAGAGAAAACCTCTACTCTGGATGGAATAAAAAACGCTTTCATTGATAGATATAAGTGTAATATTCAAGTCGAAACTGACTATAGACAACTTGAGATGCTAAGACAAAAATAGAATAATGGCTTTACTTCTTTCTTTAATAAGTGGAGGGAAACTTCCCTAAGGTGATTGAGGTGCCCACCGAAAAAGAATATGTAAGGATGTTAATCAAGAATATCCAAGAGAAGTATTCGAAGCATTTGAAATATCAACATAATTTGAATACTTTCAAGGCCGTCTATGACATAGGTATTGAAATCGAAGATGACGTTGCAAAGCAAAAAGCTACTAACAATAGTAACCACAGTGGCTGGAAAAGAAAGAAGAACGACAATCCTTCTTCTTCCAAAAACACCTACTCTAGTAACAATGTTAGTACCTTTGACCATAACAGTGTCTTAGCCATGGATAATCAAGGATCTAAAAAGAAACCCAAAAGAGAGTTCACACCCATTGGAATGACCTATGATGTTACTTTCGATCGTCTCTATAATCGAGGATTAATCAAACCTATTGGCCCTACTAAAGATCCAATGCCAGAAAAAGGATCTTCAAGATGGAATCCCAATTCTTATTGCAAGTAACATCAAGGAAATGGTCATACCACCGATGAATGTTATAGATTTCAAAATCTCATTCAAGATCTCATAGAAGCGAAAAAGATCCCATTGCCTCTAGCTAGCAAGAAGATCGGGTGATGATAAGAACAAGACACAAGGTGGGCTTCAACGACAAGATTTCATGACCTCTTTTTCTATTTCTTTTTCATTCTTCCTTTCCCCAATAAGTCTGGCATAAGCACCTTACATTTTCCTTAGATTTACTTTGTAGGTTTTTTTTTTCTTTTTCCCTTTTAATAAAATGAGCATTTATTTCCTTTCATATGATCAGTGCATTGCACAAAAAAAAAAAATGTCGAACTATGCACAAGGTATATAAATGATTTGAGGTACCTCTTCTATCCATATCATACCTCTCACCCTTCAAATATATAATCCATCTTTTGATAAACTGCTATGAGCCTCGTCTAACGATACACCCTCATTTTTTAAAACCATATCTACCTAACCTTGGGATGGTATGGTTTGCAACTTATGCAAATTCCAATTTCACAAAAGCTTGAGTGATTTCAAAGGAATAAAATAAAAATATAAAAAATCCTACTAAAGGTACAAAAAGGCAAGTATCTGAAGGACATACCAAGAGGATCGACTCTCGAATGCGCCTAGTAGTGACATCCACACTATGACGACCTCCCCAAACGGCATCAACGGGGAGCTTGCGAGGTGAAGGTCTCGCCGGCGCAAGAGATGGAAAGTACTCATAGAACCAGATCTATGAAAATAGAGAAATGTCAACAAATGCCAAAACAGATCTAGAGCTAAGTTTAAAAGGAATAAAGTGTACCTCTACAACTCCCCAAAAGCTGGAAAGCGCAATATCTCCCTCGAAGGAGTTATGATGACTAGCAAGTCGCAGTCCGACTAGGAAGTCCGCGTAGGCCTAGCTGGCCCAATCATACGACCCGACAGTAGGAAGGTCGCGAAGAGAAGGCAGGTAGTAGAGTAGCACTCGACTACCTCTGTCAGGTGAAAAGGTCCCTGATAATAGGATGAGAGCAAAAATGCGCACCCGCTTTTCTAGGGTGGTCGCACTATCCTGAAAGGCCGCCGCAAGCGTGCTCCGGCAAATGCATCTAGTGCTAAGCTGTGTCGGATCAGCCTCAGCACGAGCCCGAATAGTGATAGGGCCCAACATCTCTAGTACCTCTGGAGAAAAGACAGTGATATCGCTGTTGAAAGGAAGCAGGACCAAAGTGAACTCTAATCCCGTAATGAGACTAAAGTTTATAGGGGTAACAGACATCTCACCCCAAGGAAATTGGAAGGTGTTGGTGGTGTCCCAAAAGAACTCCACCAAAGCTCGGACAACGTAGTGACACTATCCAAAAGAGTACATAACCTGAGTGGCTCGCAGCAAAGGAGTCAGGCCACATGACTCCCACATAAGGCGCAGACTGTTATGGTCGCGGAAGTAAGTATTGTACAAAGAGCCAATGGTCGTGTTGCCGGAACCATGGCTCCGGACCCTCCCGCTCTGAATCCCTTGATGGACATGCTCCAAAATATGGAACTCTGGTGTAAAATATAGAGTGCGCTCGTCCCACTCTAGAAAACTCCCTAGAGAAGAAGAGGTCCCTACGCCGGCGTCAACGGGATCGTCCTCCCGATGAGCCTCCCTAGAACGAGAACGTGAACCCAAACCTCATCATCTAGTCATGATATATTATGCAAAATACCAGAAAAATAAGGTTTTATAGTATCTTAGGTTCGCCTAGCCGCATGATACTATGTTCGCAAAAAACAGAGTACGTAGTACTAAAACGGAGCATAATTTCGATTCAAGCATAAATGGAAATTTTTCAGCAATTAAACAATTTCTTGCAATACTATGACAAATATTGTGACAAATTTGACAAGAACGGCTAGCAAAAACACGAGGAACAAGTCACATTGTTCTCATGAACTCAAGGGGTTCAACAATGGCAATTCGTTCATTTCTTCACCAAATTGAGAAAACAAGTCTCAAAATGCTCTAAACATGATATATAAACATAATCCAACAATTTTAAGGCATAAAATTCGACAAACAAAGCGAATTAAGCATAATTGGGTTTAATTTTATTGATACCCGCGCACAAATATATTCAAAATCAGCAAAAACCGAGTTAAGTTTGAGAAAATCTTACATGGCACTACTACAAAATTTGGATAAGGGACCCCAAATAAAAGACCCGTCATATCAATCAACAGGTTTGATTTATGTAAGAGATCTAATATTATAGATGACGGGTCTGTAATGTGTACTAGGCCCCACCACTATGGAGATTAAAAAAAATTAAAAAATTAAGAGATCCGTTGTCAAATCCAACGGATCTCTAATATGTAGTAGGGCCCAATACTTAGGTAAGAAAATTAGAAAGAAAAAGATAACAGACCCGTTATTAGACTTGACGGGCCTCTTGCCTTGATTTTTTAAAACTTTAATAGTCACCAAGTAGGCAAGTATTCATTCCTCTTCCCTGGATTTTTCATATGTTCTTCCTCGTCATTTCCGCCTAACTCTAATCTTTCTCAATCTCTATCCTCTCCTTCCTCTCCAAGTCACACTAAAACAATATTAGGAAACAATATTAGCGGGTCGATAGCGGTGAAAAATTATTTGGCAACAATCGGTGGTTAGTGGTGGTAACTAGGGGTGAGCATAACAGGGTACCCTGTAAAAATTCCAGGAACCGGAACCTGTTGCAACAGGTTCCTCAAAATGAGAACCGGAACTGGAACCTGTTGAACAGGTTCTGGTTCCGATTCAGGGTACCCTGCATTATAATATACTCACTAACTTTTTCGCGGAATTTTTAATAAAAAACTAGTTGGTCACTAATTTATAATGTTTGCAACTTGCAAATAAGACAAACTAATAGTAGTTGTCTAACAAATTTAATATATATATTTTTATAATTGTAATTTTGATATTTATTATTTAAAAATTGAGTAAGAATTAGTGTATAATTTGAAATTAAGTGATACTTTTATCAGGTACAAGGTACCCTACAGGTTCCGGTTCCAAAAAATTGAGAACCTGAACCGGAACCTATTACAACAGGTTCTCCAGTTTGCTACCCGGAACCGGAACCTCTTGTACAGGTTCTGGTTCCGGAACCAGCGGTTCCTAACAGGTTCCGGTTCCGATTCAGGGTACCCTGATTTTTTGCTCACCCCTAGTGGTAACGTTTGTATAAGTGAAGGCAGGTCGATAGCGGTGGTCGATTGAAGAACAAGAAGACTAGAAATCGTTACTGATATCTAAATTTGATAAAGGTATGTGTTAAAATTTTGATTGTCCTACTTTAATTTGCTCGATTAATTTGATATCAATTTGCTTTATTTTGTCATTAAGAATTAATGGATTGGTGGTTTTTTTTTTTTTTTTGTAACTTCTTAAAATTCATGTATAATGTAGAATAAGAAGATACGGAGTATGAAATAAAGTGCTTTTTTTTTTTTTTTATAATTTCTTATGAATTACTAAGTACAAATTTCCAGTTATCGTGGGTTAATTTGCTGTTGAAATGTATAAGTTTTACTTTAATTACTTATAATTACATATTTGAATTTTTTATGAATTGCAAATTTGAAGTACTTTATTGGTATGTTGCAAAATTAAAGTGCTGTCCATAGCTTGTTGGGAAATATTGAGGTTAGCTACGCTTAGCATTGATAAGTTAAATTTCTTTGAATTAGAGAGGCTTAGAGATGTCAGATGTGTTACTAATTCATTTTTGTTACTTTATTGACTTATTGTTTTAATGGATGAAATTGAGATTAATCTTTTCTAAATTTTGTTTGTTATAAATTGTCAATTGAACTTGCAAATGACATTGTAGATATCGTTGGTTTATTCGAGCTTTGAGGACTGCAAATCGGCATAATACATTCCTCCTATTATAATATTAGTTCGTATTTGTAGATTTCAAATTAGTTTATAAATGTAACTTGTAACAATTTCATTCTGATAATAAAATTTTTTTGATGATTAATTTTAAGCAATTACACATTCTTTTGTTGATTTGGTTTACTTACATTTTTTTTTGGTCAAATTTAATAGAGTATAAAATTTCAAATTTTAAATTATAAATTTCAAATTTCAAAACAAAATAATAAACCGCCATTTTTTTTTATTAAAATAGTGATCAAAGAGACCCCATTTCTTTGATATGGGATCTATTATATATATGGCAGGGAGACCTCATTTCTTTAAGGACGGGTCACTTCCCCTATAAATTAATACTAAAAATTAGTAGGATAACAGACCCCATTTCTCAAATATTAGCTCTCTTCTTTCTTAAAAATAGACCCCTTCTTAGATGCGGTCTCTTAATCAAACAGACCCTTAAGATAGAGACCCGTCCAAGTGCGGTCTCTAAGGCATATTTGAACGGGTCTCTTTGCCTATTTTAGTAGTAGTGTGGATCGGAAAATAGATGAGACAAGCTTTGATTTGCAACAAATTTGAGCGAATTTAGTGGACAAACAAGCAAGAACGACTAATTTGAAGTCTCGAGCAAACATGAACAAACAGCAGTAGAAGTCACGGTAAATGAAGAAGAAAGGGGTCTTATTTTGAAAACCCGACATCAGCGCCAAACAACGAGTTTGTCGCCTGGCGACAGGGTTAAAACCTTGCGGCAGTGCGTTCCAGCGTGCGCTGGTACGACGACAGAATATGTGGCCCTCATAAATGACTATGTGGACCTTCTTGCAGCAATTTCGGGTTCCTTGATACGCCAGTTAGCCCCTATAAGCATTTGACATGATTAAGTAATCGGCTCGATTACAATCACAGTAGGTGATCAACCTAATAAAAGATCGTCTCACTTAGCTTTGAGTTCCTAAACATTGGCTCATCGCAAAGGCACCCACATAATGGTTCACAAGCAGCAAAAGGCACTGACGTAATGGTTCACAAGCAGCAAAATGCGCCTATGCACTGGCACCGCGGAAATTTCAGCAAATATCACAACAGCAAAGTTCAAGCGAGCTTTAAGGATCAACAGGCGTTGGTCTTCGGTAATTTTCTTCGGAATATTATCGTAACAACTAAAGATGGCTGCAGTGGAGTTATCTTCGAAGGCGTTCCTTAGCTTGCGGAGGGTTGTCACAAACAACTGAGGATGGCTTCAAGCGAAGTGATCTTCGACGACGTTCCCTAGGATGTGGAAGGTTGTCAGAAAATGAGGATGGCTTCAAGCAAAGTTATCTTCGACGGCGTTCCCTAGGATGTGGAATGTTTTCAGAAAATAGGAGGTGATTTCAAGCGAAGTTATCGTCGACCATGTTCCCTAGGATGTGGAAGATGGTCATAAAACAGTAGAAATTAAAGGCATTTGCAGGCGAGGTAGTCTTCAGACGGTATCCCCTAGTATAAGGAAGATCGTCAAACAAAATCGGTTACTCCAGAGATGTGTGCTCGACGGTGCAAGATACGCGTTTCTTAACTCTTTAATCTGTTTATCTAACGCTAGTTTGCAGGTATCGATGTTACAAGAATGATTTAGAATTGCAGAACGTTTTGAATCATTCTCCGTCCCTATCGCTACTTTGACTTTTGTTTTCGAAACTTTCGTTTCTCCAAACTCAGTCAAAGTGGGGGCTTCTGTAGACACCCAAATGTGTCTCCCCAAAACAAAACCCAGTGATGAATATCTTTCACGTCATTTGATTATCGAACAAAGTGAAAGTGTGGAAAGTCTAATGATGAGGATGTTTTTATAAAAATATTTCTCTTTTTGTTTTCAAAAATATTTCTTTTCTTACTCTATTTATGAAAAATAGCCAGTCTAATTTGGTTTGGTCCAAGATAAGGGTCCAATAGTAGTGTAGTTGGATTGGGTTCGAAAAGAGCTTTCCAATGATATATTATAAGTCCAATTCCGATGAATTATAAGGAAGTTATGTATTAAATTAAATTAGGCCAACGATTTTTAATGTGGCCCAATGATCTAGAGGAGGGCCTATTAATTATTATTCCTAAAATGATTAGGATTGATTTTAGTTTTCTCGGAATATCTAGAAGGTTATTTATAATTCTAATAAGGTTAGGATTGATAATTATTTTTAAGATGTTTTATTTTGAATAAAATATATTAAATTTGATTTTAAATCTGCTTGGACGCATAATTACTTGTAACCAAATTTAAAGGTAATTACGCGTGTAAAAGCGCGTTATACTTTTGAACGAGCGTGAGACGACAGATGTGAAACACCTAGCCAAATTCAAAGTTGCCTTTGCCCCAGATGTGAAAGGTTTGATATTTCTGACGGTTTAGTTCGAAATCTTTATTTCAATTATTTAATAGAATTGTTATTACTTTTCCTTGAAGTTACTAACGTGTGTATTTTGTTATTAGAAAGAGATACGAGGTATCGACGTAAGTACTTCAATTGTTTCACTATTCTTTTGATATAGAACTCATGCCTAAATTATTTTGTTGATTCCTAGTATCATGTTAGGATATTATATTGATTCCTAGTATCATGTTTAGGATTAACTAATATTTCTGATATTATTATGATGCTTCTTATTTCTTTCCTAATATCATGTTAGGGCTAAAGCTTTGATCTTTAATCTTTAGTGACATGCTAGGGTTTGTTATTAATCTTGTTAGTATCATGCCTATGATCTTGCTAATATTATTATGCTTTAACATGATATTAATTATGATTGTTATTATTATGATTATGATGATAATTGTTATTATGTTGCTTGATTTTATTTTTATTACTTGATCACACCTTTTATGCATGTTTAAAGGGAATATGTACTTGTAATCACGCTTAATAAAATAATTAATAATCTTGTTCAGGCTAATATGATTATAATTCAAGTGATCGCCAATAAAAGTTTTATTTGTGCATTAATATTCAACCAACATAGATTAAACAGGCTTAGGGTTAATTTATTGATCGCATGATAGTTAGAAAGCGCACATGAATACGAGAAGAACAAAGTAGAGGCTTATTATTAGGGCAAGTTCAATCTCTTTTAGGTTGGATTTGTTCCTTTATCCCCGAACTTCCAGTCATGGTTCCATACCTATTGGAGTTAATGATCTCCTGGATCGTTAAGGGGTGTAACCTTCACCCGGTGAACGGTTTACAAGTTCCTAAAACTTGTTGGCGACTCTTTTAGTCTAGCTTCCTTTCCTTTGGACGCCACCATGCTTAAGTGTATGATCACAGTGGGGCTCAAGTGCGGGATGGTTTGAAATATTCCCTACAGGCCCAGACCAATTGGGTCTAAACTTGCCTCTTGGGTCTAAAACATTTTTCCTTAATGCTTTTAACACCAAGTCTCCTACTTTAATATTCCTTGTCTTGACTTTCTTGTTGAAATGTATAGCCATATGAGTTTGATAACATTGAGTATGATGCAGAGCCTCTAGTCGCTTTTCATCAAGTAGAATTAGCTCTTCATATCTCGCTCTAGTCCATACTACTTCATCGAGTTTACTTTCTAACGCGATGCATAGAGAAGGTATTTCTAACTCTATAGGTTGTACGACATCCATTCCATAGTCCCGAGGAGAAGAGCTAGGAGAACTTGGTTCACTTCGGCTAAGGCAAGCATCAGCTTATATCCTCAAAAACCGTATACTTAAAGAAAGGAATAGCTGTTGTAGCTACCGCTTTCTAAGAAGTGAGTGAGACCGGGGCGGGCTCACGAACGTTTAAGTATAAGCTTGAAAGAACTAAGCTTCCTCTTTAAGGGACTAAGCTGGGAGTTCGTTCTGTCTCAATAAGTCGAGGAAGGATTATTTTATGAGCCTCTTCTCATTGGATTTCACGAGCCCGGTCGCTTGTTTCTGCCCCCCACCCAACTGACTCAGCCAAGAGAGAGCCCATGGCGCTTCGGCGATGTTACCTACTAAATAAAAAGCCTGCTAGGTGATCGAAATCGACGAAAGGAGGACACACTAAGCAAGTACGATAAATTGGCCCTGCTCCGCTTTCTTAAAAGCAAGGTGACCCCTGTTAAGGAGGTCAAACCAAGGACCTATGGAAGTCGGGGCTCGTCCCTGGTCAATATTGGATCAAACAATAGGAGGCCTAAGGAAAATGGCGTATTCCCTGTTGATGAGCGAATTGACGTGCAGTTCCCCCATAGGGAAAAGTGGAGTTTGTCAAGCCAATCTTTGTAATTTTTTGTCATCTTCTCGATGAACGTCTTTAAATTTTTGTTAGTTGCCTCAATTGCACAATTTGCCTGAGGTCTGTATGGAGAAGAATGATTGTGTTGAACGCCATACTTTTGTAACAATTCTTCACATTCTGCTTGAAAGTGATTTCCATTGTCACTTATCATTTTATGTGGGACTCCACATCAACAAGTAATGTTTCTTTTGATAAAGAGTGCTACATGTTTTGTAGTGAGTTTTGCATACGATTTTGCTTCAACCCATTTAGTGAAGTAATCAATTGCTACTAATATGTATTCATGGCCTCCTGTTCCTGGAGGAGTAGTTCTTCCAATAATATCTATTCCCCATGTTGAGAAAGGCCATGGTGATGTATAAGTGTAGAGGAGAGACGGAGGAACATGTTGCAACTTAGCATATTTTTGGCATTTGGGGCATCTTTTTACATATTGACGACAGTCCCTATTCATGGTAGTCTAATAATACCCTTTGCACATTATCTTTTGGACTAGCATTTTGCCATTTATGTGTGTTCCACATACTCCATCATGGACTATTCTCATAGCCCTTTGGGCTTCCTTTTTGCCTACGCATAGAAGAGCTCGACCTTTAGGTATTCTTTTGTGTAGCTCGTCGTTAATGAGCACATATTGGTAAGCCAAAAGTCTTAAGGCTCGTTTTGCTCTTTTGTCAGCATGGGGTGGATATTCTCCCTTTGTGACATAATTGAGGATGTCTGTATACCAATGCTCTTCCTCTTCTTCTTCTTCTTAGGTTACTTCATCATCCTCTATTTCTTGGATATAAGCCGATTTATGCCTCTTTTATGTTGTTAAGGGCATTTGCTCAATTTCCGTAGGAATCCTAACCATTGAGGCTAGTCTTTCCAAGGCATCACCGAATTGATTTTCTTCTCTAGGTAGATGTGTGTATTCTACCTTTTCCAATTGATTCTTGAGAGTTTCCAGGTAGGTATGGTAAGGGGCCAAGCTCTCACTCCTTACTTTCTATCTCTTAGAAATTTGATTGATGATAACGAAGAATCCCCAAAAATTCGAAGTTTCTTTACTCCCAACGCCAATGTTGTTTCGAAGTCTACCACACATGCTTCATATTCTGCAGCGTTGTTGGTAACGTCGAAATCTAGCTTTATGGAGATTGGAACATGTTCTTCTTTAGGTGATACTAATAGTACTCCTACGCCACATCCCTTTTGGTTTGAGGCTCCGTCGAAGTAGAGAGTGCAAGTATCATCTTTTGTGACCATCAAGTCTATGTTTAGAAAATCATTCTCATGTATAGGCGTGGAATCTTCTATCGCAAAATCTGCTAAGAAATCCAAAACCATAGATCCTTTAATATCCTTTTAGGGCATGAACCTTACATTGAATTGGGCTAGGTTGATTATCCATCTTGATATTCGCCCATTTAGTGTAGATTTCTTGAAAAGATACTTGAGTGGATCCATTCGAGATACTATAAAGACCGTTCGAACGAGCATGTAATGTCTTAACTTGGTTGTGGCCTTCACTAATGCGAGGCACAATTTCTCAAGTGGTGTATAGCGTATTTCATACTCAAGCATCTTTTTACTTAGATAGTAGATGGCGTTCTCCTTTCCTTCTACTTCTTGTGCGAGCATAGCCCCCATTGTCTCTTTGGTGATTGTTAAGTACAACCTAAGAGGAATTCCTGGGAGTGCTGGTACTGATACAGGAGGATTAGCGAAATAGGCTTTGATCTTCTCAAAGGCTTTTTGACACTCATCGTCCCATATTACTAGCACATTCTTTTTAAGCTTCTTGAATAGTGGTTCACATATTTTTGTCAATTTAGATATGAACCTACTTATGTATTGCAACCAACCAATGAATCCCCGAATTTGCTTTTCGATTTTAGGCGGTGGCATTGACATGATTGCTTTGATCTTGGTTGGGTCTATCTATATTTCTCTAGAGCTAATGACATATACACAATTTTTCATGAGGTGACTCTTAAAGCACACTTGGATGGGTTCAACCTCATGTTGTATTTTCTTAACTTTTCAAAGAATTTTCTTAGGGCTACCAAATGCCCTGGGCGATCCTTTGATTTCACAATCACGTCATCTACATAGACTTCGACTTCCTTGTGCATCATGTCATGGAGTAAAGTAGTTGTTGCTCGTTGGTAAGTGGTACCCGCGTTTTTCAACCCGAATGGCATCACCGTGTAACAGTAAGTGCCCCAAGGTGTTATGAATGTTGTCTTCTCCATGTCTTCTTCTGCCATGAGAATCTGATTGTACCCTGCTTATCCATCCATAAATGAGAGAAGTGCGTGGTTCGCTGTATTATATACTAGAATATCGATGTGTGGCAAAGGGAAGTCGTCCTTTAGACTTGCCTTATTTAGATCTTGATAGTCGACACACATTCATACCCTTTCATCCTTCATTAGAACTGGGACTACATTTGCAACCCATTCGGGGTATCTGGATACCCTGATAAAACATGTTGTTATCTGTTTTTGTACTTTTTCTTTTATTTTAAGGGCTACGTCAAGTTCATTCGACGTAACTTTTGTTTTACAGGTTTCATTCCCGGAATTAGTGGAATTGTGTGTTGAGCTATTTCTCTATTAATGCCTGGCATATCTTCATATGACCAAGAGAATACATCGATGAATTCTTTTAATAGATTAATAAAATTGGGTCTTTCATCTTTATTAAGTGTTAGTCCGATTTTAACTTCTCTTTTAATGGATGGATCTTTTGAGATGTCAATCGTTTCAGTATCCATAATTACCGGTGTTTTATTTTCAAGTGTTTTCCATTGCTTTAATTATTTCTTTGTCACCTTCATTGTTAGTTAAACAATGCTCATCATCTTGAGTTATAGAATGACACGAGGAGTAAGCAAAGGAAGACATGTTATTGAATTCATAAACCATTACATCAAATAAAGTTATGTCCGTTAGGACTTGATTATTAATTATTCTAGGAGAAGGTGCTAAAGAAGAACTAGGAGAAGGTGTTATAACTAAGGACTTAGAAGACTCGATAGGGGAAGACTCTGACTCGGACTCTGACTCAGATGATTCTTCGAACATTGGTCCTTGTCCTGTTGTTATGGAAATCTTTCTTTCACTTGGATTAGTCACTTTCACGGTCTTTCTCCATCCTTGAACTAGACCTTCTGTTGGACTGATAAGTTTGGAAGGATCAAAGTTATCAATCTGTAGTACCGTGTGAATGAGAAAATAATTGTCTTCAATATGCGTTGGCTCATTCTTCTTATACCCAAAGAGGAGTCCCATGACATTAGAGTGGAGGTCGTAGTGAAGAGGGGTTCTTTGATCCTCCTTAATTAAGGAGACCTCTTCGTTAAAGCCCCACAAGTCTTCGTCATCTTCATCGTGCTCCACATTTATGATGGGATTCTCGATAGCCTTGATTCTCATTGGTGAAGCATCAATTGTGACAGGGATTTCCCTAACTATAGCCTTCACTTGCTGATGAAGGGATGAAGGGACGGCCTTTAGGTCATGAAGCCAAGGGCGTCCCAACAATAGGTTGAAAGATGCTTTAATATCTACCACTAGAAAAGTAGTAGCATGTTCTATGACTCCTGCCGTTACATTCATGGTGATAGTCCCAAGAGATTAGCGGCAAGTGTTGTAATAGGCTCTTATTCGCTGTGTAGACGGAGACAAGTCTTCATCTTTTATCCCTAACATTCTCGCAGTTCGGAGTGGACAGACGTTAATCGCTGATCCATTATCTACAAGAGTCATTGGGACATTCATCCTCTTGCAGATTACTGTGAGATTTAATGCTTTGTTATGTTTATCACCCTCTAGAGGTAAGTAATTGTCAGAGAAGGTGATCAAATTGATGGGACTAGGAAGATCACTCGTGAGAAAGTTAGCCAACCCCTCAGGAGTGGTTTCAGAATCTATTTCTATTTTGTCCAAAGCATTTATTACCGCCAACCTATGTTGATGGGATGTAGCTAAGAGTTTCCATATGTTTATATCAACTTTAGTCTTCTTTAAATTCTTGTCAATATCGTTTTCTTCTATGATAGGTATGGGAACTTGCTGAGTAGTATGGATAGGTTGTTGCACAGTATTGAGAGGTTGCATTCTCCCGGATCTTGTGAGGACATCTATGGGTGAATCTTCTTCATCCCAAATGTAATCTACTGGATATATTGTGGAGAGTGGGGTCTCTTCCATATCCTTAAGGTAGACATCCTCGTCGTCACTGTCCCAAACTCCATTAATAGTAGCATCTTTCTCTTGTGGAATTTGGACTATCTTTTTATCATCAATAATTTTCTGAATTAAATCCTTAAATTTAAAAGTGTTCTATTGTGTTTCCTCCTGACTGATGATATGGACAGTAGAACTTATCCGTCCTCTTTAGTGATTCAAATGGTCTCGGTTCGAGAGGTTTAATCTTGCCACTCTCGGAGAGCCTTTTGAACATATTTTCATAGGTGGTCCCAATCAATTGGAGTGTAGGGCCTATAGCTCCTTCTGGGTGTTTCGACTACTTGAAGAGAGAATGGTTTCTTCATAGGTGTTACTTATTTGTTGACATGTTCATTTCTTTCTTGTTTTGTGCGTTCAAGAACTCTTCTACACATGCCTACCAATTTCTCTACCGAGTATACAAGGAGCAACATATCTTCTTTAGTGGGCGGTTGTTGCATTGGGGACGGTTCACTCATGGCGTCGAATAATACTTCTTCTTCTTCTTATTCAAGGGCATGAGTTTCTTCGACTGGTTTGATCAAAGATGAGGGATCAACATAATTTTCCTCATTAGAGATAGCTAAGGAATCAAAAAGTGGTGCACTATTGATGCTTGGCTTCTTGCTTGTGGGAGGCACTGGGAGTTTATTGTTGTCGATCGAGTCTTGGATAGCTTCCTTTAGCTTCCAGCAATTGTCAGTAAGATAACCCCTGCCTTGATGGTATTTGCAGTGTGCATTGGAGATCCAATTAGCTGTTGACGAGGGGAAAACTAGGTCGTTATCTAATCTTCCCTCGGTCAAACTAAATTTATACACACTTAACAAACCCTAATACGACTATAGAGGCAAGTCAAGGGTCGAACCTAAAGGAACGGTAATGTTCAAGCACTTTCAATTATACTAACAACTAATAAAACAAGTAACCAAGGAAATAAAACACTAGGAACGGGGATCAACAAGTAATCATGTCAATTGCAACAACTTGGAAAGATCAAGTCAATCAAATGTTGTGAAGACTAATGATAAGAGCAATCAATTGAAATAAAAGAGCTATCTCCTATTTGTTAAGCTAGGGTTCACTATGAATAACAAAATAAGAGAATCACAATCAAAACCAACCGATAACTGCGATTCCTAAATCAATTGTTCGTGTCATTAGCAATTACAATGCAATCTAGCATAATTCTCAAGGCCTAATCGAATTACACACTTGCAAACCTTCATTAATCACTTTAATCTCAACAATCAATCAACACAATTCCCAAATTAATCACAATTAATCGATCATACAAGTTTCACCAAATTTCTAGCCAACAACTACTCAAATATCATCATCTTTCAACAAACAACTAAAGAAATCAAGGATCAACAATATATCAAGAACATGACACTAATCAAGCATCAAACATCAAAATTAAACCAAACAAAGATTAAATTAAACAAAGCAATAAGGTGATATAGATTTAAGAATGCTCATTGATAATAGAGAAGATCTTGAACACAATTGTCACACTTGTATCTTCAATCTCTCAATCACCATTGAAATCCTTCACTTTCTCTCCTCTAAAACTATTCCTAATCTAGAGAGAGAACCTCCTAATCTAAGCTAATCCTCCTTAGAGGAGAGAGAAACTATCCTAAACTAAATGATTTTCATGTATGAAGAATAAAGAAGGTAGTACACTATATATACAAAAGGAGGAAATAAATGAAATCGCAAGTAAAACGCAAAAAGTCGCGCCTGCGGGGCTAGGCCCGCGCCCGCGGGGTGCCCGCGGCTAGCCCTCTCCAATTTCCTGGTAAAAAATGGGCAGAAATAGGTTGCGGCAGCCCCGCGCCCGCGTAAACTATAGCCCGCACCCGCGGGTACTGTAGCCGGCGCCCGCGGACAGCCCGCGGCAGATTTGTAGGGCCAACTTTGAAAGGCTGTAACACACAATATATTAATTTTATAAAGGCGTGCAACCTATTGTTAAAAGCTCTTCAAGTCTAGTTTCCAACCCAACTTAAATCACCTCAATCCGATATGTAGAACTTGAGATATGGCTGAAACAATGCACAAAGGTCCTTTTTGATACTTTGCAAGCCTTCATTTTCCTTTGTTTCTTGGATTGGATTGACTTGCGTGCTTGGATTCCCTAACTTGGCTCCGTTAAATTCCTTGATTGCACTTGAGCTCCCTCCTTGATTATTAAATCTATGTGAACTCGACGTACCTACAAAACAAGACAAAGAAACGGAGAAGCGAGAGAAATAGCCGAGAAATGAATAAAAATGATAAGAAAACCATTAAAAGCGTGCATTTCTCTAAACTAACACAAAAACACGCAAATCGAGCATTATTCTCTAAAAACACGACATAAACGACTAAAAACGAGAATAGAAATATAAAAAAAACATAGCCTAAAGGTGCCATAAATGGCATGGATCAAATTCCCCCAAGCTAAACTTTTGCTCGTCTTCGAGCAAAACGAAATCCAACCCAAGGGAAAAATGAAGACATTATTCAAGCAAAGAAAGAAACAAGAAAACTAAAGAAGATGGGAATATACACTAACTCACTTTCGTAGGAATCACGGTCAATTTTAGAAACTAAAGACAAGCCATTTAAACCCCTAGATCGCCCTAGAGGATGAGTGATGCTCTCGTAAAGGTTTCCTAAGAGATTAACCTATACCTCTCATAATAATACAAACAAGGCAAAGCATGAGAAGAAAATCAAAAGAAAAGAAGAGCAAACACATGTTCATGAAAGGACTTTTCCAAATGTACAAGCACAAATGAATGCTAATCTTTTTAAACAAGTAAGGGAGTGCACGTTCCAAGATACCCGAGGTTGATTGAAACATAAACATGCTAAGCATAGGAACTAGAGAAACGCAATTCACTTTCATCCCAAACGGTCTTACCGCGTTCTCCCTACTAGTCTCATATCTTCCCCTAGTGAGCATCTCAAAAGTTCTACGAAGGAACCGGAAAAAGAGATAATTCTGGGCTACTCGACGTCTTGACAATGCATCCACTCTCCTTAGGCTTTAACTCATAATGCCCTCCCTCGGTATATGACTCAACCTCTAGGTCGAAAGGACTTTCCCAATGGTTGTAACGTAAGGGCAAAAAGGGTGAGGGTAGGCTTAAAATTTAGAATTTGGCGGTATTCCTAATTAGTGAAGCAAAGGGTGATCAATTCTCAACACCATAATCAAGAAGTCACCAAACAAAAACAAACTAACACCCCCAAACTTATTCAAAGCTATAACCACAATCATTTATACAAAATAGACACCGCTCCCCGGCAACGGCGCCATTTTGATAGAGGAATAAACGGGTCGTCAACTGTCTATCCCAAAATTCAAACTCAATTTATAATATCCTAAACAAACCTAATACAAGTATAAGGCAAGTATAGGGTCGAACCCAAAAGAGTGAGTCGGTATTAACTATAGCCTAAGTCAAGCTACTTCGAAGATTGTAGTGAGAAAATGGTTGGTACTATGTTAACAAAGCTAGACTAATCAAGTAATTCAAGAAACTAAACACTAGGGATATAGGTTCTACATGCAAGTTCAATAAACATGCTAATTGATAGTTCATTCACTTGATTCAAGCATTGCAAAGGACAAATAATAGTAGCAATCTAGAGAATTCCAGAGCTATCTTCTAGAGGCCAAGCTAGGGGTCACTATGAATGGCTAATCAAGGAAATTCACAATCAAACTCAATCAATTAAAGCAATTCTCAAATTGATGGTTCATGTCATTAAGAATCGCAATGCAATCTAGACTAATCTTATAATTTGATCACTCCTAATCTAATTAATCACATGCAAAACTATGTCAACCAATTTAATTGCAACAATTCAATCAATCAATGATCATCAACTAGCACAAATTATCAATCAAGCATGCTTCCCCTTCTCCCTAGCAACTAATCTACTCACTAATCATGGTGTAACTAAAGAACAAATCACTATAAATAGCATTGATCATCATTCTAAATCAAAATCAAGAGAAAACAATATCAACTACAATATCAAATTCAAATCCAAGCAAATCAAACAATCAAACATGAAACTAAAACAAACAAGTACAAAGATGAACTAAAAGAAGAGAATCTCACTAATACTTATGATTGAAGATGAAGAAATCCAAGCACAATTGATCCAATGTTGAAATACAAATCCAAAACCAAGAACTTCTCTCTAACTTCTCTCTCTAAAACTAAGCTAATGAAAATTATCTAAAAGTTAGTTTTCAAAAAGAAATTACAAGTGTATTTATAGGCAAATAAGGAAAATGGAATCCCCGCGCCCTCTCTAGTAAACCCCGCGCCCTCGGGGAAATAGGTACGGAACCCATAACAAACTCCGCGGGCTATCTGGGCAACACCCGCGCCCGCGGGTCTTCTAGCCCGCGCCTAAGGCAAAATCCTCCGCGCCCGCGGCAAGGGCGCAACGAATCCCCTACTCCCAAAGGGTGATCAGAGGGTCGCGGTCTCTGTAATCTGGAGCGGTCTCTCTAATCTCCCCGCGCCCGCGGGGAGCCTGCGGCCAGATCGCGGAGAGTTCCCAGTTGAATTTGGCCAATTTGGTGAAAATGAGCCCGCGCCCGCGGCATTCAAGACCTGCGCCCTCGGCAACCTGGCAGGGCTTGATGCCCTCTCCAAGGCCTCTCCAAGCCCTCTCTGAGCCCTCTCCAAGCAGATTAGTTCCTCCTTTCTTAGTCAATATAGCTCATCTTGATCCCCTTGCAAAGACAACTCTTAGGTACCTACAAGAACAAACAAAGGAAAGGAATAAAAGGGAAAAAGGACTAAATAAAAAGGAAAACACAAAGAAAACACGAAAAACACAAGGAAAGAAAGAAAAAAAGGAATTAAAGGAAAAAGAACCAAAAATAAGATAAGAAAGCATGAAAAGGAGATGAAATCATCCTAAAAGACTACCTTATGTGTGCCATAAATGACACTCACCAGCTGTTCTCTTTTTGACTAGTGGATCCCCAAATGGTCCAATAGGAGTTATAAGACCTTTTACATGAAGACGGGCAAATGCGGTGTCATAACTCATACCAATAGGAGTAAAGTTTCTCCTAAATGGTTTCTTTTGTACTTGATTGTTCATAGTAAGGACTTCATTCAGATTAAAGGTGCTAACATTATTTGAGTGGATAGTTTTGGAAGAAGAAGGATTGTTGTTCTTCTTTCCTTTCTAGCCACTATTGTAGTTAGTGTTAGCAGCTTTTTGCTTTGCAAGGTCGTCTTCAATACTAATCCCAATGTCATAGATGACCTTGAAAGTATTCAAGTTGCTTTGATACTTGAGATGTTTAGAATATTTTTCCTAGAAATTCTGTATGAACAATCTCACATATTCCTTTTCAGTAGGTACCTCGATCATCTTAGCAGAGGTTTCCCTCCACTTATTAAAGAAAGAAATAAAGCCTTCAATCTCTTTTTGTTAAAGTATCTCAAGTTCCCTATGAACAGTTTCAACTTGAATATTACATTTGTACCTATCAATAAAAGCGTTTACAATGGCATCCCAAGTAGAGGTTTTCTCTTTGTCAAGGGAAAAGAATCATTGTTGACAAATAGTTTCGAGTGATAAAGAAATCAGTGTATGATTCTTATGTATCCCCTTAATGTTCATCATTGTCTCGAACGCTCTTAAGTGGAAGTAAGGGTTAACTGTTGCCTTGAATTTAGGGATGTCACTGGCATTGAACTTTTGCGGAAGAAGTTCCTTGTCCACTAAGACCCCTTGTGAGCTAATACCCTGGAATCTATAGTCATTGGATATTTTGCTCAAGCTTTCTTGCATGAGCTCCATTTGTTGTTGCCTTACAGGGTCATTGACTTGAAAAGCTATACTCTTCATTAATTCAGTTAGGTTGGCCACATCTTTCTTGAGTTCATTAACTTCTTCATGAGAGGCCATGATCTTCTTGGCTTTTCTTTTCCGACTGATGGGTTTGTCAAAAAGGAGTATTTGAACAAATGTATTGTCTTTGATTAACCGCCCTTCCTTTCTTGATGAAGCGTTGTAAATTAAACCATTTATTTGTTTTAATGACTTGACTCAAATTTGACATTGACTTTGACTTTATTGATTTAAAAAAAAAAAATAGGGTGTATTTTTGAAGACCAAGTAAGGGATTAATATCCGACTTACCCCCCTAAAAAAATGACAGAAAATACGCGCATAGAAGACTCTTTAGACATGGTCAAAAGGTGACATATTATGTGTGTGATTTAATAGTGAATGTGAGTGACATACTTTGACTCTTGAGTGAGACCATGAGACTATGTTCCTAGACTCAATTAAGGACTGAACATGATTATTGTCATTAATAAACCGATTAAACTATTTTATCCAATAAATTAGTCAGACTCATCGTGAAGATTCGAGCAAAAATACAGACTGTCGTCAGACGACAGGATTGTCGCCAGACGCTAAGGGTCAGCGCCAGACGACAAGATCATCGCCTGGCGCTAATCTCTAGCGCGTGGCGCCATAGTCCAAATCTTGGCGCCATTACGGGAAAATAGATCTGGGACTGTTTCCAGTATTTTGCTCTAAAGGGACAAGCCTAAAAGTCGTACTAAGTGAAGTTTAATCAATTTATTTAGACTTTAATCATTAAATAATTAATTAATTAAATTAGCAGACTCTTTTAGTTATTAATTAATTTATTTAACTCATTCACAAGTTAAACAAACGGTTAGGAGGAACATATCAAAATGTGCACAACAAATAATGCACAAGTAGTCATATAGTCACGATATGATGCAATGAGTCTGCAACCTAACCGTGGCTCTAATTCTCTAAAGTTCAGGATATGGGTTAGTCAAAAAGAGTCCATGGTTATGAGTCTGAATGTACCGCGTGAAAGCCTAACCTTTGGAAGGGTTGGCGCGTGTGGATGGGACCCCGCGAGTTAAACTCATTTCCATGGTTTGGTGAATTCAACAAACTCGGATGTACCCTTCGTTGCCAGGAGGGTTCGATTGGGTAGATGGAGCGTGAATCCCCAGAAGATTATGGCCATATGTAGAACACATGTGGGTTTCTAAACAAAGGGAAAAACTCAATATGGAAGTAAAATCGAGCAAACAGTACTAGAAAACTAGTCGAAATAAGAAGGTAGATTACTGGCTCGGTATTAGAAGAATTCGGCACGAGAAAATAGCGTCTATCGCCAGAAACTGTAGGGAATAATTTCAAGCTTTAATCCCACTAGCTTGAACCCCACTGTGATCATACACTAAAGTACGGTGGCGTCCAAAAGGGAAGAAGATAGAGCAAAAGAGTCGCCAACAAGTTTTTTTAGGAACTTGTAAACCATTCATAGGATGAAGGTTACACGCCTAAACGATCCAAGAGATCGTCAACTCCATAAGGTTTAGAACCAAATAAGGGTTCGGGGATGAAGGTACAAATCCAACCTAAAAGAGATTGAACCTGCTCTAATAATAGGCCTCTACTTTATTCTGATCGTATTCATGTGCGCTTTCTGACTAACATACAATCAATAGGTTTAACCCTAAACCTGTTTAATCTATGTTGGTTGAATATTAATGCACAAATAAACTATTATTGGCGATCACTTGAATTATAATCATATTAAACCTAAACAAGATTATTAATTATCTTATTAAGCGTGATTACAAGTGCAAATTCCCTTTAAACATGCATAAAAGGCGTGATCAAGCAATAACAATAAATATATCAAGCAACATAATAATCATCATAACAATTATCATAGTAATAATAATAATAATCATAAGCATGACAATAATCATAATAATAAAAATCATAATCATGTTAAAGCATAATAATAGCAAGATCCTAGGCATGATACTAACAAAATTAATAACAAACCCTAGCATGTCACTAAGCAACAAAAATCAAAGCTTTAGCCCTAACATGATACTAACATTAATATTAAGAAAGACAATAAAAGGCATCGCAGGAATCATAATAAGCATATCTGATATTATAACCTTTTCCCTAAACATGATACTAGGAAGATCAAAACACCCAACATGACACTAGGAATCAAAGTAGGAACCTAGACATGATTTCTATATCATAATAACAATACAAACAATTAAAGCACTTACTTGGATGCCTTGTATCTCTTTCTAATAACAAAATACACATGTTAGTAACTTCAAGGAAAATATAAAATAAAACAATTAAATTAAATTATGGAAATAGAGATTTGGGACCAAACCCTCAAAAATTAAACCTTTCACGTCTAGGGCGAAGGATAATTCAAACTTAGCTAGGTGTCTCTAGATCTTGTGAATGCGGAATTTGTTTGAGAAAAGCTAGTTTACAGAAGAGAGAGAGAGAGAGAGAAAGACTAATCAAGAATTTCTTGATGAGAGTTGGTGATTGAGAGAATTGATAGAGAGTTGATGATTGAAAACGAATGCTTTAGGACACTATTTATATAGAAAATCAGCCGGACATGATAAAAAACGAATCAGAGTTTTGAAAAGAATAAAACACGACGCTGTCACCAAACACGCGCCTATCGCTAGACGACAGGGCTGTCGCCAGACGCCAGGTCTGTCGCCAGGTGACAGACGTGTCGTACGGCGTTACAATCAGTTTTTCCACGCGTTTTCTTATTTTGACAAAATTTAAGCGTACGAGAGGGCAAAATTGTATTTTCCTTAAAAAACACTTCTATTATTCCAATCAAAACTCTTAAAAGTCAATTTATCAATGCTAATCAAATTAAGATTCAAAAAAACCTTCTAGAAGATTCTAGAAGACTATAATCAATCCTAACTGCACTAGGAATGACAAATCATATTAGGCCCTCCTCTAGATCATTGGGCCGCATATAACAATCAAACCGGGCCCAGTTTAGTAATTTGCCCATAACTTCCTCATTATTCATCTGAATTGGGCTTTATAATGTATCGTTGGAAAGATATTTTCTAACCCAACCCAACTACACCATTATTGTACCCTTGTCATAGACCAAACCAAACTGGATTGACTGTTTTCTTAAAATAGGTTTTCAAAAATAGAGAGAAAGAAAAGAATTAAAAACTAACCGTAACACTAGACTTTCTACACTTTCACTTCATTCGATCATGATTCGACGTGAAAGGTACTCATCATTGGGTTTGGTTTTGGGGAGACACATTTGGGTGTCTACAGAAGCCCCCACTTTTACTAAGTTTGGAGAAACGCAAGTTTTGAAAATAAAAGTCAAAGTAGCGATAGGGACAGAGAATGATTCCGAACGTTCTGCAATCCTAAACCATTCTTGTAACACCGATACCTACAAACTAGCGTTAGTTAAAACTGATAAAAGAGTTAAGAAACGCGTATCTTGCACCGTCGAGCACACGTCTCTAAAGGTAACCAATTTGTGTTGCATTTGCTGTTGTTGACAACCTTCCTCAAGCTAGGGAACGCCATCTTGCTGTTGTTTTGATGTTGCTATGTCCACGCGTCTCTGAACAAAGAGCTTTGACAATCTTCCTCAAGCTAGGGGATACTGCCTGAAGACTGCTATGCCTGTAACTGCCTCCAATTTCCGTTTTGATAGTCTTCAAAAGACCACTGATTGTTGATCCTTAATGTTGCTTGAATTTTGGTGTTGATGTTTTTGGTGATGACAATCCTCTTTTCTTTGGGAATAGTTGCCAACACAACTCTTGTATGATGTATGACAATCCGATTTAGGAAAAGTTGTCAATGCCACGTAACAATCCATCCTTGGAAATGTTGCCACGATGAAGCGACAATCCGTATCTCGGAAAATTTGTCAAAACCCAATTTTGGGAAAAGTTGCCAATGCTTCGTAACAATCTATCATAAGAACTTTGCTATGATCGACAATCCACATCTTGAAATATAACTCTTGAAAGCAATCCATCTTGGAAATTTGCCAATGCTATGCGAAAATCCTTTTAGGAAAATATTGCCAAAATTGACAATCTGTGTCTTGAAGCATTTGCAAAAAAGAGTTGACCGGCAATCCACTTCGGGAAAATTTGCCACTTACTGAAATGAATGACAATCCACGTTGAGGAACCTTTTCCGAAATTTATGATGAGTAGGGACCTACGACAATCCTTAGGGGAATTTTTCCATTGGGAACTGGGTGTATGACAATCCAATCTCAGAAAACTTGCCAGCGATGAAAATCCAAATTTTGGAAGAATTTGCCAAATAGAGAAGGAGCACGAAAATCCACGCTTGGAAACTTTGCCAGAGATGACAATCCAATCTTGAAAAATTTGTCGTTAAAAAATAATGCGCGACAATCCACTTTTGGAACTATTGTCAGTTGGGGATGACAATCCAATCTTGGAAAAATTTTCGTATAAGTGCTTGCTTTTGAACTGATGCGTTGGTGCTTGTAATAATGAGCCAATGCTTAGGCGCTTAAGCTAAGCGAGACAATCGTCGTCAGGTCAATCACTTACTGCGATTGTAATCGAGCCGACTACTAATCATGTCAATTTTCTTATAGGGGCTAACTGGCGTACCAAGGAACCCGAAAATTGCTGTATGGGGTCCGCATAAACCAATATGGGGCCACGCATTATGTCGCCGCACCGGCGTATGCTGGAAGACTTTGGCGCCACGCTTTTCTTCTGTCGTCAGGCGACAGATGTTGTCGCCAAGTGACAGTCTTGTCATCTGGCGCTGGAGTCGGGTCTTCCCTATTTTGCCTTTGCTGCTGCTGCTGCTGCTGGGTTTCGCTTCAAACTTTGAATTTGTTCGTTTCCTTTCAACCAAATACGCTCAAATCTTTTGTACATTAAATCTCTTCATCTCCAATTTACTAATCCATGTAATTTTGCTCAAACTCTTCTCATCTTGGAAGAGTCTCATGCGGCGTATTCGCGGTTTTTCGAAAAAATCCGGGAATGTTCTTGCTTGCTGGGATGCACCTGAATTTGTATCTTTGACTATAAGACTTTGCTTATCTTTCTTTAGGTTGACCTAAGACTTAGTGTTGCTTGACTCATTGACTTGACACGACTTAAGGTATGACGACTCACTTCATGTGACTCGTGTGTGCATAGTGTTGACTCAATGTGATAACACGACATGACTCAATGTGTACATGACTCGTGTTGTGCATTGTATTGTGATCGTGCGACTCAAAAATGCAAAAAAGCAAAAATTTTCCGTCATTTTTGTGGAGGGTACCGACTTTCTCCGAAAAAAGAAAGAAGCGAAGTTTTTGAAGGTGCATGTTGAATGAGCTTAATCCGTTAACGTTGTCTCTCAAGGATTGTAACATCTTAGACTATCCGAGTTGACTCGATAATGAAAGTATTTAGGTAACTTAGGCGCGGAGGCTAAGTACTTCATACTTTGTGATGCAATGATGGTTGATGTTGATATGACAAGGCATGCTTCAGCTTTGTATTAAGATTTCATGACAAAGGGTTCCTAAGGGAAGTATATTTGGTCATGTATCTGTGACGTGTGTGATAGTGACACTAAAGCTTGGCCGCAAGGGCTAAGTGTGTGGGAAAATATTATTTCAAGAAGAGTCAAATGATGGTGACTCTTTAGGCTAAGGTAAGCTAATGATGTAGGGATCAAGCCCCCAAGTCTAGCTCTAAATTAATAGGGATCATTGGAGATCCCTTAACATGATCAATTATGAAAATATGAATGCATTTTTATTACGGTCGCACCTCGATGTGAGGTTGCCTACGTATCCGTTAAGAATCAGGCCGAACGTAGCTCTAGCCGAACCTCGCACAAGTGTGTATACCTCAAAAAGGTCTTTTAGAGGGTTGCAACGTGGTTAGGCTAAAGGTTTGAAGAAGAAGGGGATAAAGGCTCAAGACCCTCGATAAGCCCCCAAGGTGTGCAACCTTGCTTTTGAATCTTTATATTTTTATGCTTGAGGCTTTTAGCTCTTTTTTAGCTCTCTTTCTTTTTTGCTTTTGCATTTATTTTATTTTTATAAGTGTGGGCAATCCTGATCATACGGTCTATCACTCACTTGGCATTCATGTTTCTCAGGCACGGTACCGAGCACTCGATAAGAGACGCAATTTGAGACGTGTTCATATCAAAGACATGTTCATGTCAAAGACATTAGAACACTTGCCCTTTTGTACACTTTTATTTATTGTTTTGCTTATTTTCGCTATTTTTTCTGAAATTACTCAAGCTTTTGAAATTGCATAAGTTACACACCATCCCATCCCAAGGTTAGTTAGATGTAGGTTGAACAAAGAAGGGTCTATAATTAGACGAGGCTCAAAGTGGTTTATCAAGAAAAGATTGCATATTTGAACGGGTGAAGATGATATGATGGGCTACAAAGGAGTGCCTCAAATCATTGGTATACCTTGTGCTTAGTTCGACAATTTTTTTTTTATTATGATGCAATGCAATGATCATATGCAAGAAAGTAAATGCTCATTTTTATTAAAGGAAAAAAGCAAAAACCTACAAAATAAATCTAAGGAAAAGAAAAGTGCCTATGCTAGACTAATTGGGGAAAGGAAAAAATGGAAAAGAAATAGAAAAAAAAGGTCATGAAATCTTGTCGTTGACGCTCGCCTCTTGTCTTGTGTTGTTTGCTTCATCATCACCCAGTCTTCTCGCTAACTAGAGGCAATGGGATCTTGTTTGATTCTATGAGATCTTGAATGAGATTTTGAAACCTGTAGCATTCATCAGTGGTATGACCATTTCCTTGATGGTACTTGCAATAGGAATTGGGATCCCATCTTCAAGATCGCTTTTCGGGCATTGGATCCTCGGTAGGGCCAATGGGTTTGATTAATCCTCAATCATAGAGATGATCGAAAGCAACATCGTAGGTCATTCCAATGGGTGTGAACCCTCTCCTGGGTTTCTTTTTATATCCTTGATTATCCATAGCTAAGACACCGTTATGGTCAAAGGTACTAACATTGTTACTAGAGTGGGCGTTTTTGGAAGAAGAAGGATTGTCGTTCTTCTTTCCTCTCCAGCCACTGTGGTTACTATTGTTAGTAGCTTTTTGCTTTGCGAGATCATCTTCGATTTCAATACCGATATCATAGACGGCCTTGAAAGTATTCAAGTTGTGTTGATATTTTAAGTGCTTTGAATACTTTTCTTGTAAATTTTTGATGAATATCCTCATAGATTCTTTTCCGAAGGGCACCTCAATTATCTTGGCGGAAGTTTCCCTCCACTTATTAAAGAAAGAAGTAAAGCCTTCATTCTCTTTTTTTCTTAGCATCTCAAGTTGTCTATAATCGGTTTCGACTTGAATATTACACTTATATCTATCAATAAAAGCGTTTACAATAGCATCCCAAGTAGAAGTTTTCTCTTTAACTAGAGAAAAGAACCATTGTTGACAAACGATTTCAAGAGATAAAGAAAACAAGGAATGAAAGACTTTCCTATCAATCCCTTTAATGTTCATTATGGTCTCAAAAGCTCTTAAGTGGAAATAAAGATTATCTGTTGCCTTGAACTTAGGGATGTTAGTGGTATTGAACTTCGGCGGAAGAAGTTCCTTGTCCACCGAGACCCCTTGTGAGCTAATTCCCTGGAACCTGTATTCACTAAATATCTTGCTCAAGCTTTCTTGCATGAGATCCATTTGTTGTTTCTTCACAGGGTCATTAATTTGGAGGGTTAAGTTCATCAACACCTTAGTAACACTAGCCATTTGATGCAGACGAAATTAGAGAATCTCTCTATAAAAAATCTCTCTCTCTCTCTCTAGAAAGTCAAATGAAAATGAAGTGAGAGAAGGGAGGGGGGTAAACTTCTATTTATAGAAGGTGAAACGGGGGCATCCCCATTGGAATTTTAAATTTTACTAGCCGTTGGGACTGTTCACCTTTGATAGGTGGACACGTGTCACAGGCCCCACGTGACATCCACGTGACCCTTGTGAGGGGCAAATGTTTAGCGTAAAAATTACCCTAGACAGGTGTCCCAATAAGAGAAGGCCACGTGTCAAGTCCAGGCTGACCTAAGTGCCCCCCTAGACCCCAGACACGTGGCCCCTTCAGATAGATTGTGAAATGGCGGCCTTCAAGGGCCCAAATCCCAAGAAGCGCCGTAATTTGGCGTAGCCCACTAAAATCTAGGTCAAGTGACCTAGATAGGGGCACACTTACCAATGATCTTATATTTTTTTTAAGACAACCAATGACCCTATAAATAGGGAGATATTTCCCCATTTTGGGGACACATTCAATCATTTATTACACATACTTTCTCTCTCATCAGAGAAACACCTGAGCTTGGAATCCAAGCAGATACCCACCTAAATTTCCGCACTCTTTATTCACCTTCAAGTTACTAATTTGTTCTTCAGAGGCGGAGCTCCATCCACCCGAAGTCTCCGTTGTTTTTCCAGGTACAGCTCAGCCTGACCAGTCTTTTTGACGTAACTCTCCCGAGGGATAAAAACACCCAAAACATAGGGTAGATTCAATCTCTTTTAGGTTTGATTTATACCTTCATCCCCGAACTTCCAGTCTTGGTTCCAAACCTATTAGAGTTAACGATCTCCTGGATCGTTAAGGGGTGTAACCTTCACCCCATGAATGGTTTACAAGTTCCTAAAACTTGTTGGCGACTCTTTTGCTCTAGCTTCCTTCCCTTTGGACGCCACCATGCTTAAGTGTATGATCACAGTGGGGTTCAAGTTTGGGGTAATGCTTGAAATATTCCCTACAGTTTTTGGCGACTCCACTGCGGAGGATTTCTATTTTAATTCCTGAAATTTATTTCGACAATGATTTAGAATGAGTGGATGAGACTCGAAAAGTTCTAAGTATTTCATGTGCGTAATTTTGATTAACATTATTGTCATATACATAAAAAAAGATCTCATTGGAAAGACCATCCGTGATGAGTTAAAAACATAGGATTTTTACACGTAGGAAAGTTGAGGAATATCTTTCACAATTAGGATCGAAATAATGCTCAAAAAATTGGAAAATTTTATCGAACACAGGAAGCTGCTGAGGCATGTAGGAACTAGCGTCTAGAAAACAGAATATGTCGCCGATGATATGACTCTGTTGCCAGGCAACAGAGCTATATTGCGGCGACGGCCTCTGTTCGCTGGCCCCAAGTTCTTCCAATACCGGGCAAGAAATATGAGTTCTAATTTTGACCAGGTTTAGCACTGTTTTCTCGATTCTACTTCCTGATTGAGTTTTTCTCACTTTTCTAAAACCCATATGTGTTCTGCATATGGACATAACCCTCTGGGAATTCATGCTCCATCTACCTGATTGAGCGCTCTGTGCAACAAAGGGTACATCCGAGAATGTTGAATTCACCAAACCATGGAAGCGAGTTTTTAACTCGCGGTGTCCCATCAACTCGCGCCAACCCTTCTAAAGGTAAGGCTTCCGCGCGGTGCATCTGGACAAATAATCATGGACCCTCTTTGACTAACCCATATCCCGAACTTTAGAAAACTAGAGCCATGGTTAGGTTGCAAACTCATTGCATCATATCGTGCCTACTTGACTAATTGTGCATTATTCGTTGTACATACTCTATGTGTTTTTCCTAACCGTTTGTTTGACTTGTGTTTAAGCCTTAAATAAACTGATTAATGACTAAAAGGACTTTGCCTAATTAATTAATTAATTAATTTGAATAATTAAACTTTAATAATTTAATCGAAATTGACTTAGTACGACTTTAGGCATGTCCCGTAGAGTTAAAATACTGAAAGCAGTCCCAGATTAATGCTCCAGTAATGGCGCCACGATTTGGGTTGTAGCGCCACACGCTGTTGTGCAACGCCGAGCGACAACTCTGTCGTCTGGTGCTGCACTGCAGAGTGCGGCGACAGTTCAGTTGCTTTGGCGACAGTTTAGCATTTTGCTCGAGTCATAACGACGAGTCTAATTAAATAGTTTGCTAATCAGTTAGATTATTTTGTTAATAATTGTACCTTTGTTAAGTCCTTAATTGAGTCTAGTCACATAGTTTAGCCACACGGTCTTACACAAGAGTCTTAACATGTCACTTATACTCATTACACTTACTAGTCTTAGTACACACTTTATATATGTCACCATGACCATGTCTTATGTTCATGCATGAGTCGGTTTTTTCCGTTATTTGAGTTGGGTGTACATTTTATTCCTAATTTTTTCATATCCCTCAATCTACATCATCTTTCCATTCTCTTTGCATGTGTGATTTAAAGATTAAAGCAGTAGAGTTGAAACAGGAGGAGCTGATCCAGTTTGACGACTGCCAACGACGAAGCTAACAGCCGGGCTAATGACCTTGGTCGGAGATTGAACGATGCTAAAGCTGAGCTCAAGGCATTGGAAGATGCTGACAAGGAGAACACGAAGTTCCGGGCAGACGTCTCCAGGTTGGGTGATGAGTGACATTTATGTCACTCTTAGGGAGTAGTTTTAGAGTCATTTTCGTGTTTATTTTATCTTATTTTCCCTTTCTTTCTCTTGTTTTCTCTTAATAACATTTCTAGCTTATTTTGGTAATTTTGGTGTGTTTTAGTTTATTTTCTTTATTTTATTAGTTTTAGTCTATTTTCCTTTTTTATTTTTATCTTATTTGCTTGCGTAGTTTTAATTATTTTAGTCTTAGTTTTGTGTCCCTTATTTTCTATTTCATTTTATTTATTTCCATTTTATTTATTTTTATTTTTATTTTATTTATCCCAATTTCTCCTCGGTTTTGTGTGTAGGGGTTCGGGTTTTATGTCAAATGAGTTCGGGTTCCAAGTTGAGTCAAACACAAACCGCAACCTGCTGCCCCTTATCCTTCACCACACTCCTCCTCTCTTTTCCCCTTATCCTCCACCACACCAAAACACCATTTCCACCCTCACCTCACAGCAGCTCCCTCGACCAGCCATGTACTTCACCCCGCAGCACCAGCCACCACCAAACCACCTGACCACACCACAACCAACACACACAAGCCGTAGCAGCACCAACACAAACAAACCGCAACCCAGCCTGCAACTCCGCAAACACCAACAACCCACTGCAACAGCCACCGGTTGCCAATCCCCAACCAATCCAACTTCCAACCACCAACCTTCATCCACCTTCGCGCAACCCCTGCTCACCCTCACCTTCAACCACCAATTTACAGCCTGCAAAACCAACCCAATTACCACCAGCCGCGCCACCGTTCTCAACCACCAACAACACCAACAGCAACACAATCACCCCGCATCACCAATTCGCACAGCAACAACCCCAAATCAGAGCAAATTCGATTTCAATCGGGTTCGAGCAAACCGTTGGTGGTTCGGTCGAAGTTCGAGACAGAGTCTTCGTGGGTTTCGTTAATCGAAGAGGAGTGGTCGAACCTACCCATGGTTCGACCGAACCAACCCCGTAGTTCGGCTGCACCAACCCATGGTTCGACCGAACCGCTTCACGAGACTCGCACATGATGTTTAATGAGGAACGAACGATTGAAGCTTGGTGATGGCCGTTGATCTTTGATTTGTGATGATGATGTGCGGTGATGATGGATTTTGATGAATGGTGATGATGATAATTGAAGCAACCATGAAGGTGAAAGAAAGGGGAAATCGGGTTGCTGATTGTTTTGGGGGAATGTATGGGTTTTGTTTTCTATTTTCTTTTTCTTTTATTTTTTTATTTCCTTTTTCTTTTTTTTCTTTTCCCTTTTCTTATTTCTTTTCTCTTTTATTTCTTTTCTATTTTATTTTTCTTTTTATTTTCCTTTTCTTTCTCTATTTTATTTTTCCTTCTTTTATTTTTCTTACTTTGGCTAGCTTAGTATAAATACCCAATTTTTAGGGTAATTAAAAGAACATTCAATAACTATCTATTCCTCTCTCTAGTTAGTTTAGTTTTAGGTTAGGTTAGGATTAGTCTTCTTTGGTAGAGAGAGAAAGTGAGGTTTTCTTCATTAATGAACTTGGATTTTGAAGAAGGAGCTTGTTCAATCCTTTGTAGACCTTCACCTTCAATTAATGAGCAATTTCTTACTCTCTCTCCTCTATTTTTATTTGTTTATTTTGATTATTATTTTAGTTGTTGGTATTGCTTGTTGATCATGTTGATTCTTGATTATTTGTTGATTAATCTTGTTATTATCATGATTAGTGAGTAATTTCCCCATTAAGGGGATGGTTGTGGTGTAGTTGGACCTTGAGCATGTTCTAGGGTTTAGAATTGATTTATTTGTGATTAAAGTCTTTATATGCTTGATATTCTTTAATCTTCTTGCAAGTGCACATTGTTGGTTGATTAAAGGTGAATCTTTGCTAACAAGAAACGGAAGTTGACTTAGTTAAGGTTCATTACTATCGATTGTTATTTAATAGTACCTCCTAGTATATGGTTCTAATGTGGAAACATAGAGGCTATGTTAGGAGAAGCCAATTGACCCCGGAAGGCGGCTAGATTGGATTCTTAATTTCGATATTCGAGCATGTTTAGTTCATAATTAATTCAATTTCTATGCCTTTGTTTATGTTCAAGTGAATGCTATACCTAAACCATTTCCCTTAATGTTTTATTTCTTGTTTTAGCATCTTTAGACTTTAGTTTATTTATCTCTTATTCCGGACTAGCTTAATTGTCGAAAACATTTGGTGGTGTTTACCGTTCTCTGTGGTTCGACCCCTATGCTTGCCTTATACTCGTATTAGGTTTGTTTAGGTTGTATAAATTGTATTTGATCTAGGGATAGACAATTGAAGACGCGTTTATTCCCTTGTCAAATTGGCGCCGTTGTCGGGGAACGGCTTCCATTACCGTCATGTTATCTTATTGAGACTAGTCCATTGTTTTTATTTTCTTTTGATTTGTTTTTGTTCTCTTTGTTTTGTTTGAGAAAAAATGGCTTATATTTCTATTCCTCAATTTGATAATGAACCGTTTTGGGTGTATTTCAATAGACTTGAGGATTTCCTAGATGGTGTTAAAGGTTTAACCAAGGGTGATTATTGTGAAATCATTAATTTGGGATTAAATGAGAATTTTAGAGGAGTAGTTGATAATATGTTAAATGGTAAATTTCAAGACATGTCTTCGGATGAAGCTTGGGATTTCTATTCATGGTTAGCTAGGGATAATTATGATTGGGAGAGGGCCAATCATGAGACTTATGTTCGGGATTCTCATGCTTTTAATGTTGATGCTAATTGTCATGATTTGTCTAATATGAATTCCCATGATGTGCTTGATGCTCCCCATAGTGACCATGTAATGCATGATTTCAACTCCCCTCCCTCTATAGCTCAATGTAATGAGGTATATTCTAATGATGATGAAGTGCATGCTCTTTCTCATATTGCATCCGATTTTTGCATGAATTCTAAAGGTGTGCCCCATAGTCCCCTAGATGATTCCAATGAGCAAGCTTTTGACTCGTCTATCCATGATGATTTGGACTCATTTGAGATTATGGCCCAAATTTTTCTTGAGTTTCAAACGGTAGCCCATAACCTTATGAGTGAGTTCATTGATAAAGCTTCATTAGAAAGAGATGAGTTTGAGAGAAATTTGCCCCCATTCACTCTTGATTTTGAGATAGTAGAAGGAAAGAATGTTTATTGTGGTGAAAAGGAGGATAAGGTTGATTACCTTGGAGTTTTTGAGCTTGAGGGAGATGTAGAACACGAGGGTTCTTCATTTGAGGATTCCATGACTGATTTTCATTCCCTCATTAGTGATGTGAAATCTTGTGATGAGGGATTAGCTACCCCTTTTTGCCTTTCTCATACACCTTTTTCCCAAAGGTTTAACCATATCTCCTACTATCCTATGTTCCTCCCTTCTTTTCTCAAAGAACCTCTTAGGGATCCTCTTCCTATTCATGCTTCCGAAGCCCCTAACTCTTTCATTGTTGATGAGGAAAAGAGTTATAATGCCAACCAAAAAGATTTTTGTGAGGATTTTTCTTTTTCTTCTTCTACTTTTTCTTCTTATTTTCTTGATTTTTCTTTTGATTCTTTTACTTTTTCTTTTCTCCCTTCTCTCAAGCATAAAGTCTCCTTGTACTTTATGTTTGCTTGTCATATGAGCATCGCGTATGCTCTATTTCTTGATATGTTTGTCGGTGCATATGACAAGCTATTGCGTTCTTTGTCGGGTTATTTACTAGATTGGTCATGCTTGGACGTTAAGCAAGCCTTTGCGGGAAGTAACCCGTGTTTTATTGCTTTCTTTTTCTTTCTTTTGTGTTTCTCATTTTTGTTTACTCTCTTGTCTATGTGTATAGGTACTCGATGCATATACTCATGTGCAAGGATTTTGGATTGAGCTCCTTGAGAAGAAGCACACCAATGATTGCTTGCATTTGGAAAAGCAACAAAGACGAGGAATTAGATGAAATTGTGGACAATGTGCTCAATTGCGGGTTTCAACACCCACCTCACATTTGGTTTACTCTTTCCTTCTTCCCTCATCTTGGATTTGCTTTCTTAATTGCATTTGGATTGTATGATTATGAATTGTTGTGTGAATGAGTTTTCTTCCTTCCCCTCCCACCCACCCTTTGTGCCTTTATTTTGAGCATTGAGGACAATGCTCCATTCTAGCTTGGGGGAGTAGCTATTCGCTAGCTTGGGGGGGTTATCTATATCTCCTGGTGGTTTCTTAATCCATAGTCTCATGATTGCTTGATTTATTTCTCTCATACTTGCCAAAGTCTATTATTGAGATTGGTTTTCTATGTTTGGATGGCCATGAGCGCCTTATTGAGTTGACTTTTGGTATATGTAGTTTTGATTGATCATGCTTTCATATTGCACTATTGTATATGCATTCTTGAGTATTGTTGGTTTTGTGAATATTTGTGTGTATAGTGTCTTTCCATGGCATTCAAGGCAAGTTTCAAAATGTTTTGTTTTAAACTTGGACATAATTGGGCTTTAGCACCTAGAATACCCTCTTTGCTAGTTGTTAGAGGTTTTTGTGCACTTGAATGTCGAGGTTGGTTCACACATATAACATTGCCAAGGTAGTAGAACTTAAGGGCTATGAGACCTTAGCTCACTTGGTTTTTGGTAAGATGGTTGTCGCTCTCTAGCTAGTTGAAGCTTTAAAGGTGATTTTTGCTACTCCACTACCGTCATTTTTGTGAGGATGTGTCTATTTTGTTCTAGCCTTCTACATTTCTTGCATGTGTGGCGTTTGGATCCTTGGCATTGCTAGCTTATATCGAGAATTTGGCTTAATCTACCCAAGATCGAGACCGAACCAACCTAGGGGAAGACAAAGGCAATTAGGATTTTTGTTTTGTTTTATTATTTTCTTTTCTTTTATTTTTCTTTTGCATTTGCTCATTTAGTAACCCAATTTGAGCCATTTTCCCTTCTTTGACATAACCACATTACAAACCAATGGACCTTTGCTTTATTTTCACCTTTATTAGTTTTTGTGAAGCATTCTTGGGACTTGATTTGTATTTTTGGTTAATGAAAGTGAGAAAAAGAATGAAAAATAAGTGAAAAAACTCAAATTTTGGTACTTGTGTTTATATTTGTTATGTTGAATGGGTTGAGTAAATGAGAAGAAAATAAAGGAAATGAAAGAAAAAGCCGCTCAAAGTTAAAAGAGGCGAGAGCAAAGAATAAAAAGAAATGAAAAAAAAAAAAGAAGAAAATATTGAGAAAATACAAAAATATTTGTTGTTTGGTTGAAAAAGAATAAGCTTGGGGGAGGTGTTGCTAGAATTTTTGATTTGAAAGTTGGTAGTTTATTGAATTTGAATTGAGGAATGATCAACCTTGCTTCACTTCTAAGTTTACCACCAATTTCCAAATTTATTTCCACACCCTTTACCCTAGCCTAAACGTTTCAACCCTTTTAAGACCTTTTGACCTTAGTGAGGTTTAGTTACTACCGATGGAGGGTAATCAAGCCAAACCTATTGAGCGAGCTATCAATGCCAAGATGTCGGGTAGCCTAAATGTTTTTCATTGATTATTTCTTCCGATTCCTTCGAGGAATCTCGAGATATCACCTTAAAAGTGGATGCAAAACTAGTGAGGATGCGGGAGTTTGGTTGGAGATAAGGAGGAGTGTAAGTCCCCTTAAGTTCTCTACCCTTTGCATGCTTTATGTGTGCATCAACCTTAGCTATTCTTTTGCTTGGCTACCTTTAATGTCTAGAAAGGTTTGTATTCTTGTGCATTTAGCCCATTGTTTGTGTTTGGTTTGAAATATCAAAACTCGAGTTTTCTTGATTTCACCTTTGCCTTGAATGTTATGTGTTGCCAAGAGTTGGGGGTTAAACCTCTTAGGAAACCCTCACGAGAGCTTACTCGTCCTCTTTGGCGACATAGGGGTTTAAAGGGCTTGATGCATACGCTAAATGCATCCGTGATTCCTACGACAGTGAGTTAGTGTACATTCTTTCTCTTTGTTTCTATTTTGTTTCCTTTGCTTTCAATAATTCCATCTTGTTCTCTTTTGCCTTAGCTTTGCTCGAGGACGAGCAAAGGTTTAGCTTGGGGGAATTTGATGAGTGACATTTATGTCACTCTTAGGGAGTAGTTTTAGAGTCATTTTCGTGTTTATTTTATCTTATTTTCCCTTTCTTTCTCTTGTTTTCTCTTAATAACATTTCTAGCTTATTTTGGTAATTTTGGTGTGTTTTAGTTTATTTTCTTTATTTTATTAGTTTTAGTCTATTTTCCTTTTTTATTTTTATCTTTTTTGCTTGCGTAGTTTTAATTATTTTTAGTCTTAGTTTTGTGTCTCTTATTTTCTATTTCATTTTATTTATTTCCATTTTATTTATTTTTATTTTTATTTTATTTATCCCAATTTCTCCTCGGTTTTGTGTGTAGGGGTTCGGGTTTTATGTCAAATGAGTTCGGGTTCCAAGTTGAGTCAAACACAAACCGCAACCTGCTGCCCCTTATCCTTCACCACACTCCTCCTCTCTTTTCCCCTTATCCTCCACCACACCAAAACACCATTTCCACCCTTACCTCACAGCAGCTCCCTCGACCAGCCATGTACTTCACCCCGCAGCACCAGCCACCACCAAACCACCTGACCACACCACAACCAACACACACAAGCCGTAGCAGCACCAACACAAACAAACCGCAACCCAGCCTGCAACTCCGCAAACACCAACAACCCACTGCAACAGCCACCGGTTGCCAATCCCCAACCAATCCAACTTCCAACCACCAGTCTTCATCCACCTTCGCGCAACCCCTGCTCACCCTCACCTTCAACCACCAATTTACAGCCTGCAAAACCAACCCAATTACCACCAGCCGCGCCACCGTTCTCAACCACCAACAACACCAACAGCAACACAATCACCCCGCATCACCAATTCGCACAGCAACAACCCCAAATCAGAGCAAATTCGATTTCAATCGGGTTCGGGCAAACCGTTGGTGGTTCGGTCGAAGTTCGAGACAGAGACTTCGTGGGTTTCGTTAATCGAAGAGGAGTGGTCGAACCTACCCATGGTTCGACCGAACCAACCCCGTAGTTCGGCCGCACCAACCCATGGTTCGACCGAACCGCTTCACGAGACTCGCACATGATGTTTAATGAGGAACGAACGATTGAAGCTTGGTGATGGCCGTTGATCTTTGATTTGTGATGATGATGTGCGGTGATGATGGATTTTGATGAATGGTGATGATGATAATTGAAGCAACCATGAAGGTGAAAGAAAGGGGAAATCGGGTTGCTGATTGTTTTGGGGGAATGTATGGGTTTTGTTTTCTATTTTCTTTTTCTTTTATTTTTTTATTTCCTTTTTCTTTTTTTTCTTTTCCCTTTTCTTATTTCTTTTCTCTTTTATTTCTTTTCTATTTTATTTTTCTTTTTATTTTCCTTTTCTTTCTCTATTTTATTTTTCCTTCTTTTATTTTTCTTACTTTGGCTAGCTTAGTATAAATACCCAATTTTTAGGGTAATTAAAAGAACATTCAATAACTATCTATTCCTCTCTCTAGTTAGTTTTAGTTTTAGGTTAGGTTAGGATTAGTCTTCTTTGGTAGAGAGAGAAAGTGAGGTTTTCTTCATTAATGAACTTGGATTTTGAAGAAGGAGCTTGTTCAATCCTTTGTAGACCTTCACCTTCAATTAATGAGCAATTTCTTACTCTCTCTCCTCTATTTTTATTTGTTTATTTTGATTATTATTTTAGTTGTTGGTATTGCTTGTTGATCATGTTGATTCTTGATTATTTGTTGATTAATCTTGTTATTATCATGATTAGTGAGTAATTTCCCCATTAAGGGGATGGTTGTGGTGTAGTTGGACCTTGAGCATGTTCTAGGGTTTAGAATTGATTTATTTGTGATTAAAGTCTTTATATGCTTGATATTCTTTAATCTTCTTGCAAGTGCACATTGTTGGTTGATTAAAGGTGAATCTTTGCTAACAAGAAACGGAAGTTGACTTAGTTAAGGTTCATTACTATCGATTGTTATTTAATAGTACCTCCTAGTATATGGTTCTAATGTGGAAACATAGAGGCTATGTTAGGAGAAGCCAATTGACCCCGGAAGGCGGCTAGATTGGATTCTTAATTTCGATATTCGAGCATGTTTAGTTCATAATTAATTCAATTTCTATGCCTTTGTTTATGTTCAAGTGAATGCTATACCTAAACCATTTCCCTTAATGTTTTATTTCTTGTTTTAGCATCTTTAGACTTTAGTTTATTTATCTCCTATTCCGAACTAGCTTAATTGTCGATAACATTTGGTGGTGTTTACCGTTCTCTGTGGTTCGACCCCTATGCTTGCCTTATACTCGTATTAGGTTTGTTTAGGTTGTATAAATTGTATTTGATCTAGGGATAGACAATTGACGACGTGTTTATTCCCTTGTCATTGGGGCTGGAGATTATCAACATGCAAAATCAGCATGCGGAGGAAATTGCCAAGGAGCAAAACCGGTTGATGGAGGAAAATGAGCGGGACAATGCAGCCCGCCTGAAGATAACTTAGGGTCTCCTCTATCCGACTTTGAAGTCTATAAACTTAGATATGATTACGCCACTGCGGTGTATGATGCCCAAGTGCTGGGAGAGGCAGCTCCGCCTCGCTTCAAGGATTAGGCTGTAGAGCCGGGATATGATGTCTTAGATAATGAAGAGGAGTCGGCGAAGGATGAGCAAAACGAAGGCAGCCAGCCTCAAGCAACTGATAATCAATAGAAAACCCTCCCAACCGGTCAGAGCCAGCCGGGTCAGCAGCCTCCACCTAAGTTTTAGTCCAACCTCCCTAAGTTCAGCGGCAGTATGCCAAGTTTCTTTCTTTCTGGCTTGTAAGCCGAGTATGTTGTATTTTTACCAACTGTGGAGTTGGGTTAACAATTATTTCTTTGCTTCTTCACCGGATGTGATTCCGGTTAACAATTATATGGCCTTAGTGCCATTTTTAATATTAATATGAAGTTTTCTGACTCAGTCGGTTGTTTATACATGTTTGTGTTTGAATTTTTTGAATTTGAATTTTGCGTATATACTACAATTCTTTGATATTTTGCCTAACTTAAAAAAGCATGTGGTAATTTGCAATCCGGCTGTTCTTGCCCCTGGACGGCTGTGTGGTCAGTTTCATTTCAAATTCATTGATTGGCTTGAAAACACTTGATACTTGGAGAAGTATGAGGTGTTTTAAGGCCAATCAATCACAACTGTGATTTCCCCAAACCAAGTGCACAGCCGACCATTTAAACGGGTGCTTCAAGCCTCTTACCCAGGTAGTAATATTCCTTCTGGGATTATTGTGTAGCCATTACACAAAACTCTTTTGCCCCAATTGGGAGAGAGTGTGCAATTTTGGAATAAATAATCAAAGTTAGAACTCAGTCGAAAACCGATTGATGCCTAAGGGCATCCGTTATTCGAAAATTTGATCGTTCATGTAGACTATTCTGGTCAGACGGCTATGAGTTGACCAATTTGGTCTTTCAATCTTTGTCGTCTGCATAGGTACGTAGAGCTGACAAAGAGTCTTCTCTCTGCGACGATTGCACCCGGAGGGGTGTCGCCGGACGCCATTGTCCATGTCAGGACAGGCGGTTTTGTAAAATAAGTAACCATCCGGCCATTGGCCTTTGGTCTTGTTTAAGACCGGTTATATAGCTACTAAACGTTTTTGTGCTTAGTTTTTTCAATCGGGCCATTGGCCGCGTGTTATTTGATTATTGAATTTACCACTAAGTATAGAACTTAGTTGGTTAAGCAAATAATTCGTCTGGGTATTGCCCAAACGGATAAATAATTATAAAGATAACAAAACAATTTTGAAAACAAAGCCTGATTTCTCATTAATAGACTCTTTGTTTAAAAAATTTACAATTCTCAGAAGTAGTACTTTTTTAAGTTATCTACATTCCAAGTTCTAGGTAGGCGTCTGTCGTCTTGGGTTTCCAGACGGTAGGTGCCATCCCTGACTTCTTCATAGATCCGGTAGGGGCCTTCCCAATTAGGGGTTAGCTTTCCAAGCTCATTGGCCCTACCGGTTGCCTCCATTTCCCGTAACACAAAGTCGCCAGCTTTCTAAGGGTGCTTGTGTACTCTCTTGTTGTAGGCTCTTGTCATTCTTAGACGGTATATCTCATGACACAGGGCAGCATTGCCCTTGCGTTCCGGGAGGGAGTCCAATGCCAATCGCATGGCCTCCCAATTTGCCTCTTCATCATAAAGCATGACTCTAAGAGTCGGCTCGTAATGCTCAATGGGCAAGACGGCTTCATCACATAAACCATGAGAAATGGGGTTTCACCGGTTGCCCGTTTGGTAGTTGTCCGGATGGCCCATAGGACATGAATTAATTCTTCTGCCCATAAGCCACCGGCTCTTTCAATTTTCTTTTTAATGCCGTCTGAGATAAGTTGGTTGAAGTCTTCAACTTGGCCGTTTGCTTGGGCTCGGCCGACTGATGCAAACAATGTGAGATTCCTTGATCTCCCAACTAAGTCTTAAGGTATGGCGTTTCAAACTGAGGGCCATTATTGAACACCATAGACATAGGTACCCCAAACCGGGTGATGATGTTCTTCCAAATGAAAGAGATGACATCCTTTGTCTTGATGTTCTTGACCGGCTCAACCTCTACCCATTTAGTGAAGTAATCCACAGCCACCAAAATATAACGCTTTCCGCCTGGTGCAGGTGTATAAGGACCCAAGATATCCATGCCCCACTTAGCTAACGGGACTAGGCTGTGGATTGCCGTCAGATTAGTAGCCAGGCGGTGGATAAGCTTGCCAAACCTCTGGCATTTGTCACACCTCTTCACCAACTCATTAGCATCTGCTTCAAGAGTAGGCCAAAAATAGTGTCGCTTGGCTCTGACGGCTAGGGACCTGCCGCCTATATGAGTGGCGCAGTATCTCGCATGCAATTCTTTGAGAACTTATTTACCCTTTTCTGGGGCAACACACTTCAATAGAGGTTTAAGGAAACCCGCCTTGAAGAGCTCTCCATTTTTCATCTCGAAAGTTGCTGCTCGTTTCTTCATGACGGTTGCCTCCTATGGTGAATTAGGAAGCGTGACGTCTGTCAAATATGCCCGGATGCCATCCATCCAGGTGGAGTTTTGGTCAAGGATTCCAATGGGTTCTTCATATATACTTCTTTTTTCTAGAACTTCTCAAACGAATGACCGAGGCGTATCACAGCAGGCGGAAGATGCCAGTTAGGACAATGCATCCGCCTGGTTGTTATCTGACCTGGGGGAACTTGACTCGGACGGAATTCTTCAAGTGCCCCAGCCTCTTCTTTGACTGCCTGAAGATACTTGATCATAGCCGGATGAGTTGCCTCATATTTTCCCTCATACTAGCTTACGACCAATTATGAATTAGAGTAGGCGTCAATTTTTGTTGCACCTGCTGCCTTACATATGCGGATTCTTGCTAGCAGGGCTTCGTATTCCGCCCTCGTTATTCGAGGCCTGGAACTTAAACCACAATGCATATTCAAATCTGTCCCTCTCAGGGGACTCATGTATGATTCCTACACCACAACCATTCTTCGTCGAGCTCCCGTCTACAAACCCTTTCCAAACCTGCTCAATGTTATCGAAAGGAACAAGTCGTGTCATTTCTATAATGAAGTCTGCAAACGCCTGACCCTTCACTGCCTTTCTGGGTTCAAAAGTGATTTCAAGACTTTGCATTTCAATAGCCCATTTCAACATTCTACCGGATCACCATTGACCTCTTGAGGGGCTGATCGGTGTAAATTACAACTGGATGTGCCAGAAAGCACGACTTTAGTTTCTTAAATGCCATATGTAAAGCAAGACCAAATTTATCAACCATGGGGTACCAAAGTTAAGCATTTTTAGCACATGGCTAATGAAATAGACCGGGAGCAGGATGTCGTCTCTCTCAGCAAGGAGAGCATCACTGAGGGCATGGTCTGAGGCGACTAGGTACATGTATAACGTCTCTTTGGGTAGAGGGCTAACAAGCCTTGGCAAAGAGTGCAAATGTTCTTTCAGCTTTTGAAAGACCACCTCAGCATCATCCCTCATTCAAATCTAGTCTTCTTCCTGATTGCTTGGAAGAAGTAAAGACATTTGTCACCTGACCGGCTGAGGAACCTCCCAGTGCCGCTAGACAACCGGTTAGTCTCTGTACTTCCTTAACAGTGCGGGGTGACTTCATGTCAATTACCGCCTGTATCTTCTCAAGGTTAGCCTCTATCCCCCTTTGATCAATCATGAACTCGAGAAACTTCCCAGACTCAACACCAAAGACGCATTTCTTTGGATTTAACATGACCTTATGCCGCCTGAGTGTGGTGAAGGATTCTCAAAGATCAGCATGGTGATCCACCTGCTACTTGGATTTGACTATCATGTCATCAATGTACGCCTCCACATTCCTCCCAATTTGATTAATGAAGACCGTATTAATCATCCGTTCGAATGTAGCCGGCGCATTTTTCAAGCCAAACGGCATCACAGTGTAACAGAATAACCCCTGATCAGTGACGAAGGCCGTCTTCTCTTGATCATTTTTCCACAGGGGTATCTAATGGAAGCCGGAGTAGGCATCCATAAAACTCATCAAGGCATACCCGGCTGTAGAATTGAATAGACTGTCGATCTTTGGGAGCGGATAACTGTCCTTTGGACATGCCTTGTTGAGGTCTGTGTAATCAACACACATACATCAGGTACCATTCGGCTTCTTTAAAAGCACAACATTCGCCACCCAATCGGGGAAATTACGTGGCCGATTGAACCCAACATCCGACAGCTTTTTTACTTCGGCAGCTGCCGCGTGACTTCTTTTCTCGCCGTGATTTTTTTTCTTTTGCCGGATGGGCTTCTTTTTTGGATCTACGGCGAATTTGTGGATAGCAAGATTCAGGTTGATGCCTAGCATCTCTTCCACTTCAAAGGCAAAAATGTCTTTGAATTCTTTCAACAATAGGTGCAGGTCTGCACCCAGCTTAGCATAAGCAGCCGTCCTAACCTTAACAGTACGCTCTAGACGGATGTCGTCCAGAGGTATATCAGTATGTTCTCCAGCCGGTTGGGGAAGGAGCTCATCTGACCATTCCCCGGTCAATGATTGCTATTTTTTATCTTTCTTCACCTCCACCAGCTGATGAGCCTTTCTTTTCTTCCCGGCTGCTAGTGGGGCAGGGCCGGCGTCCTTGACATTGTCAAGGTCTATTGGTTCCTGCCCTTGGTCGTCTAGGGCCACAGTATCCTTGACGGTTGAGAGGTAGCACTCCCGGGCCGTCTTTTGGTCCCCATTCAAGGAACCAACAGAGCCATCATCCCTCTCATACTTAATGAGCATGAGAGAAGGAATTATTACAGCCTTGGCTTTGTTGAGGGTTGGGCGGCCTAGGATGATGGCGGTTAGTTCCTCAACAACCAAGAATTTGACGACCAGGTGTCGTCCTTTTCCTTTTTCACCCAGCCGGATAGGTAAGTTGATCCTACCGACAGGGTAAACCATCCCACTCCTAAAACCAACCAAGGGGTGGGTAACCGGATGCATGCTACTGAGGTTGTATTTCAGCTTTTGCAGGCACCGGAGAGTGATAATGTCCGACGAGCTTCCGGTGTCAATAAGGATTCGACCAACCAGCTGGTTGTCGACCAACCAGCTGGTTGGCGATCTTACATTCAATGACGACCAAATCGTCATGCGGATGGTGTATAGTGCCCCTGTCCTTCTCAGTGATAAGTACGTCTGGGAAGGAGGAGCTACCTGCGGCCTGCTCATCATCATCATCATCATTGTCCATCTTTTGAAGATGGCTCTTGGTGCCCCGGATGGTAGCGCCACCGCATGAAAACCCGTCTGATATAGTGTAGACCGGTTCCTTATTGGTATCTGAACTACTAGCCGGCTAGGGTGTCTTAGATGACTGTCCCGGGTTCTTCATATTAGTCCCTTTGGACTTAGAAATGTAGGACTTTAACATCCCCTTGTCAGCTAGACGGTCCAACGCCCGTTGAAGGCTAAATCAGTCGTTGGTGTCATGGCCAACTTTCTCATGGTATTGACAGAATTTATTTTTGTTCCTTGATTGAATGAAACTTTTCATTGGATTCGGCTTCTCTAGAGACAGCCGGTCCTTGATCTCCTTGGGGATGGAGTTGTAGTCCTTGTTAAACTCGTACTTAGGGACGTACGGTTTAAACTCTTTCTTTTTCTTCTGGGACAGCTGGTCAGAATCATTCACCGCCCAGACTTCTTTTCTTGCTCTCTTCTTTTTTCTTCTCCGGCTGAGCAGGCCGGCTGTCTTTTTACCTATCAGACTTCTTGGAGTCCGACTAGCTACCGGGTGACCAGAGGTCGGTTGCTTGAATATAGCTTTCTGCCTCCCTCAGGGCCGCCTGCAAGGTAAAAGCCCCTTTTCTGACAAGGTCAAACTTAAAGGTCGACCCGTCTCTCAGACCCTTAAAGAAGTCTGTAAAGGCTACTTCGTCAGACAGTCCTTGAATCTGAATTCTGGTCAGATTAAACTGCCTGACGTAGGAGCGCAATCCTTCTCTCTCTCCTTGTTTAATGGTGCTCAATTCAATACTTGCTTTCTTCGCAGGGATGTCATTGAGAAGTTGGAAGCAAACAAGAAGGCAGGCTTCTTGAAACTATCGAAGGAGCCGGCTGGTAGGTTGTCAAACCATTGTTGGGAAATGCCCTTCAATGTAGCCAGAGCATCGAAAGAAAGTGGCATCGAAACCAAGTGACATCATCCTACCCCTGCAAATACATGAGGTTGGTGTAAGCCATGAGGTGATCTTTCGGGTTGGAGGTACTGTCATAAGTACCCACCAACACATTTTTAACCTTGGTCGGCTGTGCCACCTCGGTTATTTTCCGGGTGAACGCAGAAGGTTGTTCACCCAGGCGGAGCAGACGAAGCTGCCAGTCTAGTGGATGGACATTGCTAAATGTCTCCTGACCTCCGAAGAGGGTCGGTGTAGAGAATATTTCAAACATTACCCCAAACTTGAACCCCACTGTGATCATACACTAAAGTACGGTGGCGTCCAAAGGGATAGAAGATAGAGCAAAAGAGTCGCAAACAAGTTTTAGGAACTTATAAACTGTTCATAGGGTGAAAGTTACACCCCTTAACGATCCAAGATCGTTAACTCCAATAGGTCTAGAACCATGACTGGTAGTTTAGGGAAGGTACAAATCCAACCTAAAAGAGATTGAACCTGCCCTAATAATAGACCTCTACTTTATTCTGATCGTATTCATGTGCGTTTTCTGACTAACATGCAATCATTAGGTTTACCCTAAACCTGTTTATTTATGTTGGTTGGATATTAATGCACAAATAAAATTATTATTGGCGATCACTTGAATTATAATCATATTAACACTAAACAAAATTATTAATTATCTTACGGATTTTTCACCATATACCATTGAGTTTAACGTTAATTCACCATATACCACCCAAAGTTTTAAATTCACCATATAACCTTCAGTTTTATGAAAATATCACAACATGCCCTTTTTGTTCACTCAGTTAGTGATTAACGTTAATTATGTCACATGGTAGCTTGTAATAGGTGATTATTAATATTATTTATTTAATTAAATAATTATTCTAAATTTTAAAAAAACCTCAGCCAACCACCACACCGCAACCCAGCCTCCCACAATGCCCCCAACCCCCGGCCACCCTACACCGGCACTTCCTCCCTAAAACCCGCGGCGGCATACTCTAACCCTGAACCTCCCGTCGTCGGCGTCTTCCTTTTCCCTTAAACCATCATCTTCTCAATCTAAAACCTCATCCCTTCCTCGAAAAGCCTCCCTCCTAACCCGTCGGCCGTCCAAACCCCCTTGCAAAAGCCGGCAAACTTAATCCGCCCCTCCCTCTGCCATCTCCATCATCCTGCTCCTCTGAATCACCACCTCGAAACCCTTAAACTAAAATCTAGGGTTTCAATTTTAGGGTTTTAGGGTTTTGGGGTGGTTGTTTTCAAGTAAAGGCGGCGACGATGTGAGGGAGGGGAATTAGGTTCGCCGACGCAAAGGAAAGGTGTTTGGGCGTCGGCCGGTGGTTAGGGGAGGGTTTTTCGAGGGAGATAGGGGGTTTTTAGTGCTCAGGAACGGTGGTTCAAGGGAAGGGGGAGAGCGCTGAGGGGGGTTCTGGCCGGATTCCACGTCGGTACAGGAGTTCTGGTGGGTTTTCGTGTCGGCGCCGAGATTTTGATCAGATTACGTGCCGGCAGGGGTTGTCAGGAGAAGGTGGTGGCTAAGGGTAGCTGGCTAAGGGAGAAGGTGGTGGCTAAGGGTGGCTGGGTCGAGATTTTCACCGGCGGGAGGGGGGATGGTCGCCGCCAGCCAGGAAGTGGACTAGGCGGCCAACCGGAGGATGGGTTGGGGCTAGGCTGTGGGCGGCGGTGGCTGGTTTTTTTTAAAAAAAAATTAATTTGATAATTAAATATATATATATTTTAAAATAAAGTAATTTAAAAGGGAACCAATTATATGTTGCCACGTGGCCTTAACACCGTTAGTCATTAATGGCATGTTGTGACATTTTAGTTAAACTCAATGATATATGGTGTATTAGAAAGTTTTCTATGGTATATGGTGAATTAAGCTTTAACTCAGTGGTATATGGTGAAATTTCCGATTATCTTATTAAGCGTGATTACAAGTACAAATTCCCTTTAAGCATGCATAAAAGGTGTGATCAAGCAATAAATAATAATAAGTATCAAGCAACATGATGTTAACAAATTACGTAAAACAATTTGTAAATTAACAAATAACATGAAATAATTTGTATCCGTCAATTAACAAATTACGTAAAACAATTCGTAAATTAACAAATTACGTAAAACAATTCGTAAATTAACAAATTACGTAAAACAATTCGTAGATTAACAAATTACGTAAAACAATTCGTAAATTAACAAATTACGTGAAACAATTCGTTAATTAACAAATTACGTCAAACAATTCGCTAATTAACAAATTACGTTAAACAATTTGCTAATTAACAAATTACGTTAAATTATATAATTCAACACAACAATAATCATAATCATAATTATCATAATCATGTTAAAGCATAATATTAATAGCAAGATCCTAGGCATGATACTAACAAGATTAATAACAAACCCTAGCATGTCACTAAATAATAAAAAATCAAAGCTTTAACTGTAACATGATACTAACATGAATATTAGGAAAGAAAATAGAAAGCATCACAGGAATCACAATTGTCATATTTGATATTAGAAATTATAGTTGTTATCCTAAACATGATACTAAGAATCAATAAAACATCCTAACATGATATTAGGAATCAAAATAACAATCTAAGCATGATTTCTATATCATAAAATCAATTAAAGCACTTACTTGGATGCCTCGTATCTCTTTATAATAACATAATACATACGTTAGTAACTTCAAGGAAGATAATAATCAAACAATTAAATTAAATAATTGAAAGAGAAATTTGGGACCAAACCCTTAGAAATCAAAACCTTTCACGTATAGAGCAAAGACAACTTCGAACTTGGATAGGTGTGTCTAGTGCTAATGAGTGGAAAATTTTGTTTGTAAAAGGGTTAGTTTAGAAAGAGAGAGAGAATCAAGAAATTCTTGATGAGAGTTGATAATTGTTGATGGAAATTGATTATTGAAAACAGAATTTTAAGATATTTATAGAGAAAATCAGTCGGATGAATAAAAAAATGAATCAGAGTTTCAACAAGAATAAAACACGATTAGCGCCAGACGCTGGTAATAAGTGCCAGGCGCTGAAGGTTAGCGCCAGGCGCCAAGCTTTAGCGCCAGGTGCTAATGCTTGTCGTCATGCGCTAATAATCAGTTTCACGCGTTTTTTGTTTTTATCATATCTTTTGATTCGGAAGTCCAAATAAGGCATATAATATGTCATTGGAAAGCTCTTGAAGTCTATTTTCCAACGCAATTAGAATCAGATTAAAATTTGTTGTAGATAAAAAGATATGACCAAAATAGTGGAAGAGTGTCAGTTTTGGATAGAGTTTCATACCTCATTCATATCTTTTTCGTTATAAATCGGATTTAATATGATAATATATCATTTGAAAGATAATTTCAAGATCTATCCAACCATACAAAATTTGGATAAATATTATGAGGCACGAAAATAATATCTGACTGTTTTTGAATATCTTTAAATTCGAATAGAATTAGGATTTAAGAAAAGGAAAGTTTTTAAAAAAGGAAAGTTTTTATTTAACTCAAATTCTTTAATCTTATCTTTTCAAAAAGGATAATTAAGATCTTTTAGAAATTATAGAAGCTTCTAATTAATCCTAATTAGTTTAGGAATAGGATTAGACCTTTGGACCCTCCACATGATCATTGGGCCGTAGATAAGATCCGGTTCGAGACCAGTTTAGTATTTTGGCCATAATTTCCTCATTATTCATCGGAATTTGGCTTATAATATATTGTTGGAAAGGTCATTTCAAACCACATCCAAATACACTATTTTTGGACCCTTATTATGGACCAAACTAAACTCGAATGCACGTTTTTCATAAATAAGGTAAGAAAAGAAATATTTTTAAAAACAGAAAGAAGAGATATTTTAATAAAAACATCCTCATCACTAGACTTTTCACACTTTCGCTTTGTTCGATAATCAAATGACATGAAAGGTATTCATTACTAGGTTTGGTTTTGGGGAGACACATTTGGGTGTCTATAGTCGGCTGCATGTAATGAGGAGAATACGGACTGTAGACCAAAGGTGGTACATATGGTGCATTCCCAATCATTTGAGGGCCAAAATGAACGGTATTACCGTCTATATGGCTCTCATGCAAGGATTTCACATTCCCTGCTGTAACACCCTAGAAATTCCTTTCCTTTAAATACCCATTCTACTCTTTTAAAAATACGATTTAGGAATAATTAAGACATTACCGCCACCGTGAAAACGGCTAAGGCAATTATCAAAGATACAAAGCGGAAGACTCAAATTTTAAAACGATTAAACAAGTCAACCCAAAGTCAACCAAACAAAAATAAAGTTTAAAAACCAAACGAAAATAAAGTTTAAAACCAAACGAACAAGTTAAATAGAATCAAACTACAACTTGGAACCATTAAAGGTCCTTATTCAAAAACCGTTCCCAAAACCAAACCTTTATGTTAGTCCACACATAATATATCATAAATATATAAAGCATAAAACACATTGTAATCTAATGAAAACTAGTAGGATTCACTCTTCACTCATGCCCCATCATGATCATGCTTCAATACCTGAAAAGTTTATCTCTACTTGTTTCCACTACTCTCCATTAAAAATGGGTCATCATAGGGCCAAGATAAAGACATGGCCAAAAACACAAACACACACAATCAGCAATGCTGAGTACATAAGCGTAAAATAGCCACACTAACATGCTTTCACCTATCAACACACACTTACCTCATTGCACCTGTTCACAAACACACCAATCAACACAACACAAAGACTAGACACTAACTAATTCATTTTGCATTGATTACGCATCGAACGGGTTTCCACCTCCTAACCTCCCCCAAATAAATTTGAGGTTAACTGGCACGGGAGCTAACCGTGCCAGCGACAAAACCACACAAAGGTGGCGGAATTCCTGCGCATAATAATAAATGATAAAAAAAGGAATATACAGCATCCTGTACTCCATTAGAAGTTATGGTTAAATATAAAACCCCATAACTCCCCCAATTGTTCATACTCAACGTATATACGTTCCAAGAGTTTTGGTGCGTAATCTCTTTCACTTTACGTTATTTACATATTATTAGACTAGGTGATGACTCTCAAAGCATAATAAGTCAATCAACAATAATTATTCAATCAAACAAACATACCAATTTAATTCTTGAATAATTAGTGACCACATATTATTTAATGTTGAACCCTTTTTAATTCTACCTCAGTGTCAAAGACACCTTAAACGCATAATGCGCCAAAAATCCTATCCCTCGGTGTTAAAAACACCTTAGGTGCACAAAGTCACCAACATACAATTTATTCCTTGTGTACATAGACACTTATATAGCTCCTTCCTCATGCTTAAAACATCAATAAAAATTATTTGAAACATAATAAAATCCCTTTTCAATATTCCAAACATAATTAAACATGAAGTTTAATTAATCATGCCTTCTAACATGCCATAAATAAAGATGTGGTTCAAACACAACATGCCCAAAATATAATTTTCCAATCCATAACCATCACAAATAATTCATGCTTCACAATTCAATCACAAACACCATAAATTCACAATTCCATACATAAACCTTAGCATGATACTATTTGTAATTGATTGAAATCAAACCTAGCATGATTCTACATCATCAAAATATGCTAAGTACGCGTACGTACTTTGAGTACGTTATAAAAACTGCCACGACTAGTAGAAATCGCTTACTTCAAAGTCTCCTACACATTAAATCCATAATAGAGTATTAATATCCACTCTAAACAAATTTCCAGCAATATATACTATTTTAAAACCTTTCATAATTTATTTAGAATAAGCTGAAATTATATTTAAAACACCATAAATTAAGTCCCAATTAATGGGTAATTAAAATTTCTTCAAGAAACATAATATCAAGTGTCCTACATAAAATTCCAGCACTTTATTATAATTAAAACTTGCTGTAATTAAGTTTTAAAACACTTAAAACAAAGGCCTACCCTATTATACATCGTAATCTTTTAATAAATCATGAATCAAGAACCTAGGGTTTCAAAAATTGGGGCTTTTTAATTAAAAACCAAATCTGAAAATTAATTAACACAATTACAATAACCAAACATCAAATTTAAATCTCCAAACTCATAATTTATAATTAGACTATAGCATAGATTAGTTTTAGGTAATGGTGGTGGCTGCCGGTGGTGGCTGTGCGCGGCAAGAGGGGAAGGGAAGGAGATAGAAAGAAAAAAAAAAAGAAAGAGAAAAATAAAGAGAAAAGGGAGAGAAGTTTACCAAGGGTTTTCTCCATTCTAGGCAACGTTGAATTGCCTCATAAGAGGGATATTTATAACCCTTCTCTATCTCCCCTTTTACCCTAAAATTTCCTCCTTTAGTTTTTCCTAATCCCTTCCCTACTAAAGCTTGTTAAAAAAAAATCATAATTTCTTAAAATAAAACCCCAACTTCTATTAATTAATTAATTAAACGACCTTTCTTTTTGTAAAATATTCCCAATTTACATGGGATAAATAATTAAAACTTGATAATTAAAATGCTAGGGTTATTTAAATACCCTTATAAAATATATATATTAAATAAAATACGTATAAAATGTATATATGTTAAATAAAATACGTATAAAAATACGGGGTATTACAGTATACCCCCCTTAAAACAAGTTTCGTCCCGAAACTTGGGAAACGAATCTTAAAACTTTTTTCTTTTTGTGTATAGTATTGCTGTACTTTTTGTCATTTATCACTCCTTTGTGTCTCTTTGAGAGCACTAATACCTAAAACACTTGATAGAATTTGTGCAAAAAGCACCAGAAGTATGTAAAACATAGGGAAAAAGCGTGAAATTCTATCGCATTCCACCCCCCTTAAAGAAAACGAGTTACGCCCCCGTAACTCAACATACCTGAAACAGTTCTGGGTATTTCTTTTTCATTTCATCTTCTGCCTCCCAAGTGGCTTCCTCATATTCTTGGTTAGACCAAAGTACTTTCACAATGTTAACGTTCTTATTGCGTGTACTACGCACTTTACTGTCAAGAATCTTGATAGGTATCTCTTCATAAGTTAAGCTTTGATCTAACTCAATGGTTTCGGGTTGTAGCACATGGGATTTATCAGGGATGTACCTTCGCAGTTGGGACACATGAAATACATCATGTACTTTACTAAGCTCCATAGGTAATGCTAACCTATAAGCTACCTTGCCTATTCTTTGCAGTATTTCATATGGACCAATGTATTTTGGACTGAGCTTTCCTTTATTTCCAAATCTCATCACCCCCTTCATTGGTGACACCTTTAACAACACTTTATCACCAATTTTGAATTCTTCTTCCCTTCGCTTCGAGTCTGCATAGCTCTTTTGGCGATCTTGAGCTGCTTTAATTTTAGCTTGAATTTCCCTTACTTGTTTAACTGTGTCTTCAATCATTTGAGGCCCTAGGATCATAGTTTCACTAATGTCATTCCAACAAATTGGACTTATACATTTTCTCCCATACAAAGCCTCAAATGGTGCCATTCCTATGCTTGCGTGGTAACTATTATTGTAGGAAAATTCAATTAAATCCAAACTATCTTCCCAACCTCCCTGGAACTCTATTACACAAGCTCTCAACATGTCCTCCAAGGTTTGAATGGTTCTTTCGGTTTGTCCATCTGTGGCAGGGTGAAATGCCGTACTCATCTTAAGTATGGTACCAAAATTTTCTTGTACACTTTTCCAGAATTTTGAGAGAAACCTGGAATCTCTGTCAGATATAATATCTTTTGGAACCCCATGTAACCTCACCACATGTTTGATGTAAGCTTTCGCAAGTTGCTCCATCTTCCAAGTTTCTTTCATTGGTATAAACACTGCTGATTTCGTAACTCTGTCCACCACTACCCAAATGGTATCATTTCCACTCCTTGACTTAGGTAAGCAAGTCACGAAATCCATTGAAATGCAATCCCACTTCCATCCTGGAATTTCTAGTGACTACACCGTTCCTTGAGGCCTTCTGTGCTCCATCTTCACCTTTTGAAATGTTAAACACTTTGCCACAAACTCAGCAACCTCATTTTTCATTCTTGGCCACCAAAACATCTTCTTCAAATCCTTATATAGTTTGTCTCCTCCCGGGTGTACAGAGTAAGGTGTATTGTGGCCTTCCTCCATCAACTTTCTCTTCACCTCCTCACATTTCTGTGGTATGCACCATCTATTTTTGTACCTCAAACTCCCATCTTCGTGAATCTTAAAATCTGTAGTCCTTCCCTGCTTAATTTTCTCGCGAATCCTATCCAACTTTACATCCCCCTCTTGGTTGACTCGAATCTCGTCAAATATAGTTGGTTGGATGCTTAGATTCGCAAGAATACCCGCTGGTACTCCCCATTCTACGACCTCTAAATTCAATTTCATCATTTCCCTACATAGTTCATTAGCCACTACCAACGAGTTGATTCCATGACTAGTCTTACGACTTAGAGCGTCCGCAACCACATTCGCTTTCCCTTCGTGGTATTGTATGTCTAAATCATAATCTGTCGTATACTCTAACCATCTTGGCTGACGGGAGTTTAAGTCCTTTTGGGTGAAAATGTATTTTAAGCTTTTGTGATCCGTGTAGATTCTACATTTCACCCCATACAAATAATGGCGCCAAATTTTTAGCGCAAAAATGATTGCAGCTAATTCCAAATCATGGGTGGGATAGTTTACTTCATGTTTCTTTAACTGTCTTGATGCATATGCAATCACCTTCCCATTTTGCATAAGCACGCATCCTAAGCCATTCTTTGATGCGTCGCTGTACACATCATATAGTCCACTATCATCCGGGATTTTAAGTACTGGTGCTGTGATTAGTTTCTGTTTCAAGAGTTGGAACGCATCTTCACATTTATCGTCCCGCTCCAACTTTTTGTCCTTCTTCATCAAGGTGGTCATGGGTTTAGCAATTTTGGAAAAATCCTTAACAAAACGCCTATAATAACCTGCTAAACCTAAGAAACTTCTCACGTCAGATACCGCCTTTGGTTTAGGCCAAACTTTAACTGCTTCTATTTTGGTTGGATCTACCTCTACGCCGTCTTTGGACACGTAATGTCCCAAGAAGGCTACCTTTTCCAACCAAAACTCACATTTAGAGAATTTTGCGTAGAGGTGGTTTTCTCTTAGTGTCTACAGAATTGCCCTTAGGTGTTCTGCGTGCTCTTCCTTACTCTTCGAGTACACCAGTATGTCATCTATGAACACAACTACAAACTTATCCATAAATTGATGAAATACCCTATTCATCAAATCCATAAAGATTGTTGGGGCATTGGTCAATCCAAAAGGCATGACTGTAAATTCGTAATGTCCATATCTTGTCCAAAATGTAGTTTTTGGAATGTCTTCGTCGACAATCCTCAATTGGTGATACCCAGATCTCAAGTCGATCTTTGAAAACACTGTGGCACCCTTTAGCTGGTAAAACAGATCATCGATCCTTGGTAAGGGGTACTTATTCTTTATGGTTACTTTATTTAGTTCCCTGTAGTCAATGCACAACCTCATACTTCCATCCTTCTTTTTCACAAACAGAACTGGTGCTCCCCAAGGAGAAGCACTTGGTCTAATGTACCCTTTGTCCAATAGATCTTGTAACTGCTCCTTTAATTCACTCATTTCTGCAGGTGCCATTCGATATGGTGCCTTGGATATTGGGGCTGTTCCTGGAACTAAATCTATGGTAAAGTCGATTGCCCTCTTAGGTGGCATCCCATGGATCTCCTCCAGAAATACATCCAGGAATTCGTTGACCACTTCTATATTTTCTGGATTTGTCACTTGTTCATGGTTCATATCCCTAACACTACAAAAATATACTGGATGTCCCTTCTTCATGTACTTTGCTAATTTTAGCACCGATATTACCCTTGGGCACTTGGTCTTACCATTTATCCAGTAAGTCACTGATTCATTTCCACTTGTGACCATCTTCACTTTCTGTGATCTACAACTAATCTCAGCATTATACTTACTCAACCAGTCCATCCCCAAAATAAGGTCAAAGTCGCTTAGCCCAAACTCAATGAGTTCAGACGGAAATATCTTTCCTTCTATTTCTAAAGGCACATTTTTAAAAGTTTTGGTACAAATTACTACCCCACTTGTCGGAATGGTTATGGGTAAATCTAATACCTCTACTGTCTTTAAACACTCTTTACGTTTTGCAACAATAGCCTTAGAAATAAAAGAAAAAGTTGCACCAGAATCAAACAATACTTTAACAGGAATGGAGTTAATAGAAAAAGTACCAGTGATAACATCTTTCGTGGCATCCGCCTCATGCTTACTCAGAACATTCAGTTTCCCTGCAGTTCCACTCTTCTGCTGGTTATTCCCACTGGTGGTGTTACTGTTCCTTGCCCCATTTTGTTGCACCCCCTTGCTCCCAGCAAAGTTGTTGTTGTTCTGTTGGAAATTCCTCTGGTTTCCTCCTGAATTATTATTGTTTTGCCTGTTCCCATTACTATTCTTGGAGAAACATTCATATTCTCTATGCCCGAGCTTATTACAAAAACGACAAGTGACCATATTACCCTTGCAATCCTTTCCAGGGTGGTTATTCTTGCACCTCTTGCAAAAATAAACTCTCCCATTCCTGTTATTTCCCTGGTTATTGTTTCTAGCTCCTCCATTGCTGTTACGGTTCCCTTGACGGTTATTACCATGGAAGTTGTTATTGTTGTGGAAGTTATTGTTATGGTGGTACTTCTGCTTCTTAAAACCATTCTGGTTTCCCTGTTGGTTTCCAGAATCTTGTCCCACTTCCTTCCTCTTCTCCCTTCCTTCTATTTCAGCTAACTCTTTCTTCTTCTTTTCTTCCAGAGCATAAAGGTGTGCAGCCCTTCCATATACTTCATCCAGGGTCTTAAATACCTGCCGCACAGCTTTAACTGTAAATCAATAGTTGACCCACTCTCAAACTTCCTAGCTTTTGCTTTCTCCGTAGAGACAGACCCTTCATTAAAACGGGATAATTCAATAAACTTGGTGTAGTATTCCGTAACTGTCATCTTGTCCATCCTAAGGTTTGAAAATTCCTCAGCCTTCTGCTTCTGCAAAAAGTTAGGATAAAACTTGTCTCTCACTTTTTCTTTGAATTTGGTATAGTTGAACCCAGGTAATGCTCTAATGGTAGCCTCGTTTTGTTGCCACCAAAGGTCAGCTTCACCCCTCAAGTAGTAAGTAGCACAACTCACTTTTGAGTTTTCAGGGCATCCCACAGCTCCAAACAGTTTCTCAAATTCCCTTAACCAGTTTTCCAATACAATAGGGTCAGGCTCGCCCTGATAGGTTGGTGGCTTGTTTTGTGCCATCTTTTTAAAGAGCTCCCCTTGAGCATCCCCATTACCATTTGAGTTTCTTGCCAATTGTTGGGCAACTTCTGCCAATTGCCTCACTACTTCATTCAAATCGTTTCCACCACTACCTGAACTTCTTCCCCCTGCCATTTTGTTTCTCCTGAATATAGGACAAGGATAACTATTAGAATGGTTAGGTTTAGCTCTCAAGACGTACACTCGTCCATTACCTAACGACCCTTAAACAATTACAGGAGAATTTGAAGCTAACAATTTGGGATAGCGATTGCTAAGAATTCCCTTAATATAGCTTTATCAATTAATTTTTGATTGCTAACCAACCATGCATTTAATAAAGCATCACATATATATATAAAAAAAAATTCCCATAGACGTTCACAGATAATAAATGTTTGTTGGAGATAAGTTGCTTGAAATGGTGATTACTGGAATAATGGTGTGAAATGGGAGATTTGTAAAACAAAAGAATTTATTTTTAAAAAAAAATTTATCAAAGAAATAAATAAGGTCTTATTAATTAAAATAGACTGAAGATACTAAAATTAAAAATTGTGTTCCAGGAACTTGTGTGCTCATGCCACTTATTAGTTAAAACTGAAATAACAAATAATTTTAAAATAAAGACTATGAATTCGTGTCGAGGAAAGTCATAAGATCTAATCCTTTCGAACGTTGTCCCTTTTGTCGGTGGATTGCTTGTAGCTTGAAGGATCGAAATTAGAATCATTTGACTCTTCCATTGGTTCAGGTGACTCAGGTTCAGGTTCTACTTGTACAAACTCCCCGTCTTCCTCCTCATCCGATGAAATATCTATAATTATTGGAGTTGGAGGTGGATTTGGATCAGAAATGTCCATAAGTGAACTATTACCCTCTTGTTGTTCTCCATTCTCTGCTTGATCACCCCCTGACGAAGAAGAAGAAGAAGAAGAAGAAGAAGAAGAAGAAGAAGAAGAAGAAGAAGAAGAAGAAGAAGAAGAAGAAGCATAATTTCCTGGTTGTTGATTAGGAGGAGGATTGTTCCCTACTGGGTCATCATAGTAGTAGTCAGGGTAGGGAAGGTTTAAGCGCTGACAATAAGCTTTCTCCACCCTTACGAGATATTTAGTTAAGAAAATATAATCTGGATACCACTGGCCATAATAGTCTCTGTATTTATGGTAATTTGGGACGTCTCCTGGAAGGTAAAAATCAGAAAATCTCTGTTTGACAGCAATGTAAGGGGGCTCCTCTGGAAGACAATGGACAATCATTGCCGAAATACGATCAGGGGTGTCATAAACTTTCTCTCGTAAGACATTGCTCATGTAGGAACAAAAGTATCTGATCTTTTCTACAAAGTCATAGGGGTGTTCATTATTTTTCTTTACAAGAGATCCCATTTGTGTAAATTTGCTAGGAAAGATTGGCATCCTGTAGAGAAAAAGGCTCAGAAAAGATTTCCCTTCCCTAAAGAAATAAAATAAAATAAATAATACAGTCTTGTAGGAGATTAAGTTCGGTGTTCAATCATACAATCTTTAGGGTTCACATAGAATAATACACATTTTTCATGCTTTTATTAACAAACACCTAGTCAAATCACATGCTTGATCACTCAAAATAAAATTATGCACATAGGGAATAATTTAAATCTTAGCCTATATGCCCTTTCTTTCTCCTACCCAAGCTCACCAACATGTTAATAAAAGCTTTTAACACATAACACTTACCTCGATCCTTGCTTCCTGCAATACATAAAAATAAAGGATACATATTTACCCCCTAAAAAAAAAGAGAGCCAAACTTTTCGGCCCTGATAAAAAAAATAATTTCCAACACACACAAAAAAAAAAATTTGAGTGTTCTAAAAAAAAATTTTGGACCATAAATAAATAATTAAAAAAAAAATTTCGGCCCTTAAGTATTATTTTTTTAAAAAAAAAATAAAATAAATAAATATATATATATATATATATATATATATGTATATATATATAAAAAAAATAAAATTAGAACAATTAACGTTAAATAATTAAATTAACACTTGGCCAAGTTTGAATCAAGTAAGAAAAATTTATTCGGGTTAGTGGTAATTTAAAATCTCAACCTAAGCTCTGATACCACTTTGTAACACCCTAGAAATTTGTTTCCTTTAAATACCCATTCTACTCTTTTAAAAATACGATTTAGGAATAACTAAGACATTACCGCCACCGTGAAAACGGCTAAGGCAATTATCAAAGATACACAGCGGAAGACTCAAATTTTAAAACGATTAAACAAGTCAACCCAAAGACAACCAAACAAAAATAAAGTTTAAAAACCAAACGAAAATAAAGTTTAAAACCAAACGAACAAGTTAAATAGAATCAAACTACAACTTGGAACCATTAAAGGCCCTTATTCGAAAACCGTTCCCAAAACCAAACCTTTATGGTAGTCCACACATAATATATCATAAATAAATAAAGCATAAAACACATTGTAATCTAATGAAAACTAGTAGGATTCACTCTTCACTCATGCCCCATCATGATCATGCTTCAATACCTGAAAAGTTTATCTCTACTTGTTTCCACTACTCTCTATTAAAAATGGGTCATCATAGGGCCAAGATAAAGACATGGCCAAAAACACAAACACACACAATCAGCAATGCTGAGTACATAAGCGTAAAATAGCCACACTAACATGCTTTCACCTATCAACACACACTTACCTCATTGCACCTGTTCACAAACACACCAATCAACACAACACAAAGACTAGACACTAACTAATTCTTTTTGCATTGATTACGCATCGAACGGGTTTCCACCTCCTAACCTCCCCCAAATAAATTTGAGGTTAACTGGCACGAGAGCTAACCGTGCCAGCGACAAAACCACACAAAGGTGGCGGAATTCCTGCGCATAATAATAAATGATAAAAAAGGAATATACAGCGTCCTGTACTCCATTAGAAGTTATGGTTAAATATAAAACCCCATAACTCCCCCCATTGTTCATACTCAACGTATATACGTTCCAAGAGTTTTGGTGTGTAATCTCTTTCACTTTACATTATTTACATATTATTAGACTTGGCGATGACTCTCAAAGCATAATAAGTCAATCAACAATAATTATTCAATCAAACAAACATACTAATTTAATTCTTGAATAATTAGTGACCACATATTATTTAATGTTGAACCCTTTTTAATTCTACCTCAGTGTCAAAGACACCTTAAACGCATAATGCGCCAAAAATCCTATCCCTCAGTGTTAAAAACACCTTATGTGCACAAAGTCACCAACATACAATTTATTCCTTGTGTACATAGACACTTATATAGCTCCTTCCTCATGCTTAAAGAATAAATAAAATTTATTTGAAACATAATAAAATCTCTTTTCAATATTCCAAACATAATTAAACATGAAGTTTAATTAATCATGTCTTCTAACATGCCATAAATAAAGATGTGGTTCAAACACAACATGCCCAAAATATAATTTTCCAATCCATAACCATCACAAATAATTCATGCTTCACAATTCAATCACAAACACCATAAATTCACAATTCCATACAAAAACCTTAGCATGATACTACTTGTAATTGATTGAAATCAAACCTAGCATGATTCTACGTCATCAAAATATGCTAAGTACGCGTACGTACTTTGAGTACGTTATTAAAACTGCCACGACTAGTAGAAATCGCTTACTTCAAAGTCTCCTACACATTAAATCCATAATAGAGTATTAATATCCACTCTAAACAAATTTCCAGCAATATATACTATTTTAAAACCCTTCATAATTTAATTAGAATAAGCTGAAATTATATTTAAAACATAAATTAAGTCCCAATTAATGGGTAATTAAAATTTCTTCAAGAAACATAATATCAAGTGTCTTACATAAAAATCCAGCACTTTATTATAATTAAAACTTGCTGTAATTAAGTTTTAAAACACATAAAACAAAGACCTAATCTATTATACATCATAATCTTATAATAAATCTTGAATCAAGAACCTGGGGTTTCAAAAATTGGGGCTTTTTAATTAAAAACCAAATCTGAAAATTAATTAACACAAGTACAATAACCAAACATCAAATTTAAATCTCCAAACTCATAATTTATAATTAGACTATAGAATAGATTAGTTTTAGGTAATAAAGATTTGATATTTGAAACGAAAACCTGTTTTTTTTTTCGAAAAAGCAGGGCTTCTGACAGCAGGGGGCCGGCGCCACTGCCGGTGGTCGCCGCTGCTGCCGGCTGCCGGCTGGTACTGGTGGCCGGTGGCCCACCGGTGGTGGTGGTGGCTGCCAGTGGTGGCTGTGCGCGGCAAGAGGGGAAGGGAAGGAGAGAGAAAGAAAAAAAAAAAGAAAGAGAAAAATAAAGAGAAAAGGGAGAGAAGTTTACCTTGGGTTTTCTCCACTTTGGGCAACGTTGAATTGCCTCATAAGAGGGATATTTATACCCCTTCTCTATCTCCCCCTTTTATCCTAAACTTTCCTCCTTTAGTTTTTCCTAATCCCTTCCCTTCTAAAGCTTGTTAAAAAAAAATCATAATTTCTTAAAATAAAACCCCAACTTCTATTAATTAATTAATTAAACGACCTTTCTTTTTGTAAAATATTCCCAATTTACATGGGATAAATAATTAAAACATCATAATTAAAATACTAGGGTTATTAAAAACCCTTATAAAATATATATGTTAAATAAAATACGTATAAAATGTATATATATTAAATAAAATACGTATAAAAATACGGGGTATTACACCTGCAGATGTATTCTTAAAGCTTTCTGGAAAGCTTGATGTAGAAGCTGACTCATACAACTGTTGATTCCTCTTACGGGTGATGATCTCCCGGGCATCAAGAGGTGATTTTTTGTTTCCCACCAATTGTTCACTCCGGCGGGTATGTTGGTGTTCCTCTTAGGCAGAAGATTCTTGGACCAATCAATGGTCTCGGCTGCCTTCTCCTTTGGATGCGGAGTTAGCTGCCTATCCCTGACTGACTTCCCCTTCTCCAGAGGAGTCTTCCTTGCCGACTGACCCTTGCTTGGGCCAGCCCGGCTCTTGGTGATCAGATCCTTAATTTCACCCTTGAAACTAGTCATGAACTTCATGAGTTCGTCTCGAGTGACTGGAGCAGATCCACTCGCCGTATGGGTTTCCCCTTTCGGCTGTCCAGGGGGTCGGTTTGTACCCGCCTGGCTGGCACCCCGCTCTAGAGTGTCCCTAGGCCGGATGCGCTTGGTTATCAGAGAGCCGTCACTAGCTGTATAGGTTTCGACCTGAGTATCATTGTCCTCTTGGTCAATAAAGAATTCCGGTTGGTCTACCGGACGCTCAGGAGGTGGTACAAACTCTTGAACCATCCTTGAGGTACTCTCCCCACAGACGGCGCCAAGTGTTTTGGGTGTTTTTGTCCCTCGGGAGAGTTACGTCACAAAGACTGGTCCGGCTGAGCTGTACCTGCAAAAACAACAGAGACTCCGGGTGGATAGAGCTCCACCTCTGAAGATCAAGTTAGTAACGTGAAAGAGAATAAATGATTGAATGTTTCCCCAAAATGGGGAAATATCTCCCTTTTTATAGGGTCATTGGTAGGTGTGCCCCTATCTTGGTCACTTGACCTAGATTTTAGTGGGTTGCGCCGAATTACGGCGCTTCTTGAGATTTGGACCCTTGAAGGCCACCATTTCAGAATCTACCTGAAGGGGCCACGTGTCAGGTGGCTAGGGGGCCACTTGGGTCAGCCTGGACTTGACACGTGGCCTTCTCTTATTGGGACACCTGTCTAGGGTATTTTTTACCCTAAAAACCTTAAAAATAGGCCTCTACTTTATTCTGCTCGTATTCATGTGTGCTTTCTGACTAACATGCAATCAATAGGTTTACCCTAAACCTGTTTATCTATGTTGGTTGAATATTAATGCACAAACAAAACTATTATTGGCAATCACTTTAATTATAATCATATTAACCCTAAACAAGATTATTAATTATCTTATTAAGCGTGATTACAAGTACAAATTCCCTTTAAACATGCATAAAAGGCGTGATCAAGCAATAACAATAAATATATCAAGCAACATAATAATCATCATAACAATTATCATAGTAATAATAATAATAATCATAATTATGACAATAATCATTATAATAAAAATCATAATCATGTTAAAGCATAGTAATAGCAAGATCCTAGGCATGATACTAACAAAATTAATTACAAACCCTAGCATGTCACTAGCAACAAAAATCAAAGTTTTAGCCCTAACATGATACTAACATGAATATTAAGAAAGACAATAAAAGGCATCGCAGGAATCATAAAATGCATATCTGATATTATAACCTTTTCCTTAAACATGATACTAGGAAGAGAAAAACACCCTAACATGACACTAGGAATCAAAATAGGAACCTAGACATGATTTCTATATCATAATAACAATGCAAACAATTAAATCACTTACTTGGATGCCTTGTATCTCTTTCTAATAACAAAATACACACGTTAGTAACTTCAAGGAAAATATAAAATAAAACAATTAAATTAAATAATGGAAATAGAGATTTGGGATCAAACCCTCAGAAATTAAACCTTTCACGTCTAGGGCGAAGGCAACTTCAAACTTGGCTAGGTGTGTCTAGATCTTGTGAATGCGGAATTTTGTTTGAGAAAAGCTAGTTTATAAAAGAGAGAGAGAGAGAAAGAGTAATCAAGAATTTCTTGACGAGTGTTGGTGATTGAGAGAATTGATAGAGAGTTAATGATTGAAAACGGAGGCTTTAGGAGGCTATTTATAGAGAAAATCAGCCGGACATGATAAAAAATGAATCAGAGTTTCGAAAAGAATAAAACACGACGCTGTCGCCAAACACGCGCCTGTTGCCAGGTGACGTGTCGTACGGCGCTGCAATAAGTTTTTCCACGCGTTTTCTTATTTTGATAAAATTTAAGCGTACGAGAGGGAAATACTGTACTTTCCTTAAAAAACACTTCATTTATTCCAATTAAAACTCTTAAAAGTCAATTTATCAATGCTAATCAAATTAGGATTCAAAAGAACCTTCTAGAAGATTCTAGAAGACTATAATCAATCCTAATTGGATTAGGAATGACAAATCATAATAGGCCCTCCTCTAGATCATTGGGCCGCATATAACAATCAAACCGGGCCTAGTTTAGTAATTTGGCCATAACTTCCTCATTATTCATCGGAATTGGGATTATAATATATCGTTGGAAAGCTCTTTTCGAAACCGACCCAAATACACCATTATTAGACCCTTGACATGGACCAAACAAAACTGGATTGGCTATTTTCTTAAAATAGGTTTTCAAAAACAGAGAGAAAGAAAAGAATTAAAAACTAACCGCAACACTAGACTTTCTACACTTTCACTTCATTCGATCATGATTTGACGTGAAAGGTACTCATCATTGGGTTTGGTTTTGGGGAGACACATTTGGGTGTCTACACCAGGCGACAGCGCCATCGTTTTGCGCTGACGGTGTTTCTCAGCGCTAATTCCTACATGCCTCAGCAGCTTTATGTTCTTGAATTTTCTAGTTTTTTTCATAGCATTATTTCAACTTTAGTTGTGAAAGATATTTCCCTAGATTCCTACGTGTAAAAATCCTATGTTTTTGATGAATTACGGATGGTCTTTCCAATGCGAACCTTTTTATGCTTATGCCAATAATGTCAATCAAAATTACTCACATGAAATACTTAGAACTTTTCGAGTCTTATTCACTCATTCTAAATTATTGCCCAAATAAATTTTAGTAATTAAAATAGAAATCCTCCCCAACGGAGTCGCCAAAAAACTGTAGGGAATATTTTAAGCCATCCCATATTTGAGCCCTATTTTGATCATACACTTAAGCATGGTGGCGTCCAAATGGAAGGAAGCTTGAGTAAAAGAGTCGCCAACAAGTTCTAGAAACTTGTAAACCATTCACAGGGTGAAGGTTACACCCATTAAAGATCAAGGAGATCGTTAACTCCTAAAGGTCTGGAACCATGACTAGAAGTTCGGGGATGAAGGTACAAATCCAACCTTAAAGAGATTGAACATGCCCTAAAAATAGGCCTCTACTTTATTCTTTTCGTATTCATGTGCGCTTTCTGACTAACATGCAATCAATACGTTTACCCTAAACCTGTTTAATCTATGTTGGTTAAATATTAATGCACAAACAAACCTATTATTGGTGATCACTTGAATTATAATCTTATTAGCCCAAACAAGATTATTAATTATCTTATTAAGCGTGATTACAAGTACAAATTCCTTTTAAACATGCATAAAAGGCGTGATAAAGCAATAACAATAAATAATAAATATAATATCAAGCAACATAATAACAATAATCAATCATTATAATAATCATGATCATGTTAAAAATAAAGCATAACAATAGCAAGATCCTAGGCATGATACTAACAAGATTAATAACAAACCCTAGTATGTCACTAAACATTAAAGATCAATTAGCCCTTACATGATACTAACATGATATTAGGAAAGAAATAGGAATCATCATAATAAACATACTTGATATTAGAAATTTTAGTTATTACCCTAAACATGATACTAGGAAGCAATAAAACATCCTAACATGCTACTAGGAATCAATAGAACAATCTAAACATGATTTCTATATCAAAAGAATAATAAAACAATTAAAGTACTTACTTCGATGCCTCGTACCTCTTTCTAATAATAAAATACACATGTTAGTAACTTCAAGGAAAATAATAAACAAAAGAATTAAATTAAATAATTAAAATAGAGATTTGGAACCAAACTCTTAGAAATATCAAACCTTTCACGTCTAGGGCGAAGGCAACTTCAAACTTGGCTAGGTGTTTCTAGATCTAATGAGTGAGAAATTTTGAGTGCGGAAAGGTTTAGAGAAAGAATGGAAAGAGAAGGAAAGCTTCTAGCTTTTAGAGAGAGCGATGATTGTGAATTATTGTTGATGATTAAAAAAAGGGAAATACGACCCCTATTTATAGGAAACATAGCACGGGATCAAAGAAAATCATATTCGGAATAAAATACCTCCTGTCTCCGACGACAGGAGTCAGCGCCAGAAGACAAGCTCATCGCCAGGTGACAGATGCAGCGCCAGCCGACGACTCTGTCGTCTCGCGCTGTTTCGAAAGTACAACGTGCTTTTACACGCGGGATCATCTTTTAAACCGGTTACAGGTAATTCCATGTCCAAGCAGATTTAAAATCAGATTTTATTTATTTTATTCAAAATAAAACATCTTTTAAAAATATAATTATCAATCTTATTCTTATTAAAATTAAAAAGAACCTTCTAGAGATTCCTAGAAGATTAAAATCAATCCAAATCAATTTAGGAATAATAATTAAAAGGCCCTCCTCTAGATTTTTGGGCCACATTTAAAATCATTGGGCCTAATAAAATTTAATCCATAACTTCCCATTATTCATCGAAATTGGACTTATAATATATTGTCGGAAAGCTCTTTGCAAGCCCAATCCAACTACACTATTATTGAACCCTTATCATGGACCAAACAAAATTTGATTGGCTATTTTTCATAAATAGAGTAATAAAAGAAATATTTTTTAAAACAGAAAGAGAAATTTTCTAATAAAAACATCCTCATCACTAGACTTTTCACACTTTCACTTCTTTTAATAATCAAATGACGTGAAAGGTATTCATCACTGGGTTTGGTTTTAGGGAGACACATTTGGGTGTCTACAAGTACTTGTTTTGCATAAACCCCAATATCTAGCATTATCAATAACATCAAACATGTGTATCGACTCAAATGCTTCCTGAAAAATAAATACAAAGCTCAATAGTTTTTAATTAAGAGAGCAATAGCTATTAAAAGTTGTTGCCGCTGCTACAAATGTTCTTGGTGTTGCCTATTTACGAAATCCACTAGTTTAATGGTTGCCACTCGATGTTTCGCGAAGAACTGATGAGAAGGCCCAAAAGAAACCCTGAGAAGAAAAAAGTTATCACTAAGTCGTTAATAAAAGATAATATTTATTTCACTCTTTAGAGTACGATACGTACATATCAGCTATCAAAATAAAGATATCAGCCAACTAAAGAAACATATCAATCAATTGATGTCTGATAGCAGCCAATAAAAGAAACATATATTAAACATTAAGAAAAAATATCAGCCAACAAAAGGAATATATTAGCCAAGCGAACACAAAACAAACATATCAGCCAACAAGTGAAACACAAAAAAAAAAATTTTGCGTTTTCAGGTTACTGCATTCCGCACCCAATACCTTCTCATAATAATAGTATTCCAGATTTTATGTATTATCTTTATTAAATGTATTTCCTTTTCGTTTCATGTTCTTAATTCTTCCATAAGCTGTAACGTTTTTCCCCCAAATATCTCTAATATTTTGTTTCTTATATTAAAGGAGTATTAGATATGAGTATAAAATAAATATTGTGTTTGACAACTATATCATATGCCTAATTCTAGGAAAATGTTAAATATCATTAATTTCGTCTATATTACGTAATATATCTTAGTTAATACAAAAATTGTTATATGTTGCTGAAACACTTGGTTGAGATAATAAAAATATTACATTCGACATTTATTTACTACCGCGTATTATTGTCATTTTGAAAATTACTATAGTTAATTAAAAAAATTGTGAATTACTAATTTAAAAATTTTAAAAGTTTTGATTTTACTACCAGACTCCACTTAAGACCATTTATGACGTCACTTCTTCCCCTCAACCCACGTTTTACCCTTGGTTAACCATTTAAACGATCCAAAAAATAGAAAATAAAATCCCCTAAATCATGGTTACTGTAGACACCCAAATGTGTCTCCCTAAAACCAAACCCGGTGATGAATACCTTTCACGTCATTTGATTATCGAACGAGGTGAAAGTGTGGAAAGTCTAATGATGAGAACGTTTTTATTAAATATTTCTCTTTTTGTTTTCTAAAAATTTTTCTTTTCTCACTCTTATTTATGAAAATAGCCCGTCCAATTTGGTTTGGTCCATAATAAAGGTCTAATAGTAGTGTAGTTGGATTGGGCTCGAAAAGAGCTTTCCAATGATATATTATAGGCTCAATTCCGATGACTTATGAGGAAGTTATGGATTAAATTAGATTAGGCCCAATGATTTTCAAAGGTGGCCCGATGATTTAGAGGATGGCTTATTTTTTTAAAAGAATGTTTTATTTTGAATAAAATATATTAAATCTGATTTCAAAAACTGCTCGGACGCATAATTACCTACAACCGGTGTTGAAGGTAATTATGCGTGGAAAAGCGCGTTGACTTTTGGACCAGCGCAAGACGACGAAGTCGTTGCCAGGCGCTGACCTTCGTTGCCTGGTGTTGGCCTTTGTCACCTAGCGACGAGTTCGTCATTTGGCGTTGGCTCCTGTCGTTTGCGATGGGAGGAGTTTTATTCCGAATATGATTTTATTTGATCCCATGCTATTTTTCTTATAAATATGGGTCGTTTCTCCCTGTTTTAAAATCATATACAACAATCATCTTTCTATATTTTCTCTCTAAAAGCTAGAAGCATTCTCTCTCTCTATTCTTTCTCTAAACCTTTTCTCTCACAAAATTCCTCATACATTAGCTTTAGAAACACCTAGCCAAGTTCGAAGTTGTCTTCGCCCTAGAAGTGAAAGGTTTGATATTTCTAAGGGTTTTGTCCCAAATCTGTATTTCAATTATTTAATTTAATTGTTTGATTTATTATTTTCCTTGAAGTTACTAACGCGTGTATTTTGTTATTAGAAAGAGGTATGAGGCATCGAAGTAAGTACTTAATTGTTTAATTATTCTTTTGATATAAAAATCATGTTTAGATTATTTTGTTGATTCCTAGTATCATGCTTAGATTGTTTTATTAATTCCTAATATCATGTTAGGATGTTTTATTTCTTCCTAGTATCATGTTTAGGGTAATTTCTAATATCAAGTATGATTAAAAGGATGCTTCCTATTTCTTTCTTAATATCATGTTAGTGTCATGTTAGGGCTAAAGCTTTGATCTTTATTGCTTAATGACATTCTAGGGTTTGTTATAAATCTTGTTAGTATCATGCCTAGGATCTTGCTATTAATATTATGCTTTAACATGATTATTATTATTGTGATTATTATGTTGCTTGATGTATATTATTGTTATTGCTTGATCACGCCTTTTCTGCATGTTTAAAGGGAATTTGTACTTGTAATCACGCTTAATAAGATAATTAATAATCTTGTTTAGGTTAATATGACTATAATTCAAGTGTTCACCAATAATAGCTTTATTTGTGCATTAATATTCAACCAACATAGATAAATAGTGTATAGGATAGCTCCCGCTGAACTATCGCCCAGCCCCCAAGGTGCGCACTCACCGCCGAGAAGCCAATTAAGGAGGGCTCATTAGCCCGGTGGAGTCAGCCCGCAGGGCTGACCAGGCTGAACTCTCCATGAAGGAGATGGTACGCCTATAAATAGAGGGTAAAGTACAACGGAAAGGAGGTGAGACACTGAAGTTATTACATTCTCTATATCTCTCTAAGTACACTTTCTCTCTCTAAACACTCTCTAACTTAAGCTTCGGAGGGGGGTTCCTCAAGCCACCCCCGAGGGCAGTTTACGTGTGCTGCCTTGTGTAGGTTGTTGACGGGACCCAGCTCACCCAGCAGAACCCTTGGATCCATACCTGGAACAATTGGCACTAGCTTAGAATGAGGGGTAGGATCATCTAACCTAAGGTTCACCAACTGAGCTAGGGACTAGTTAACTAACCACCATGGCCGGAGAAGAAACGGTACCAACACCCACGTCCAAAGCCAATGAGACCAACCAAACACCACAAAAAACACCCTCAGTAACCCTCGATCCAAAAGGATCCACCGGAAATCCCAAATCGACCATCTCACAGAAATCCAACCCCATCGGATCGACGTCAGCTGCAGCCAAAGCGGCGTCGAAACCAGTCGATCCGACGGGATACAGTTCCATTTTCAAATGCGGCATGCCGTTAACAGGCGCGAACAATGAGCTCATTGTTTCAGCACCTGTAACCCAGAAACCGCAGCCCATAAACATGCCAGCCATCCTGAAGAACCTCTCTAAGTGCAGTAAGGAGCAGATGACAGCAATGACGACGGTCCATACCAATATGGGTAAGGGGGCAAGCCCGTCACCGGTAACGGCAACTACATAGCCCGTAGTAAAGAAGTCGGCGCCCTCATCCCTCACCCCCGAGCAGAAAGAGCTCGTTCAGCTGAGGAAGAAGGTATTGGAGTTGGAAGCTCGTAATCTGAACTGAGAATGGAGCGTGGAGGAAGTAACCCCGGCTTAGATCACCCCAGAGAAGCGGGTCCTCCGCAGCAGGTCGCCAGCCTCAAAGCGAGGACCCATCCCGAAGAGGGACAAGCGAGCGTGAATCCAAGTTGTTCCAGATGATTCCCCATTTTGCCGGGAGATTCTGGAGGAACGAATGGAGAAGGTAAAGATGCCGAGCTGCAGATACAATGGAACCACAACACCTAAGAGCCACGTATCAGCTTTTGAGAACCACATGGTACTCTATACTATGACGAACTCAGTTTGGTGTAAAGCATTCCCGCCAACCCTGGAGGGGCTGGCAGCGGAGTGGTATGGAGCCATTCCCAAATGTTCCGTGTACTCATATAATCAGCTGAAAAGAATGTTCATGGAGCATTTTATAACCCTGGTAGATCGAACTAAGATGACAACTGAGCTGATGTCGTTAGTTTAAGGAAAGGACGAGCCCCTGAAGGAATTCATCACCAGATTCAACAAGGAGGCAACAACCATTCCAAATATGAGTCAAGAGGTAGCGCTGCTAGCAATGAAGAGCGGCTTGCTACCAGGATCACCCTTCAGAGCGTACATGGGGCGTAAGAGCCTCAAAACACTAGCTGAAGCGCTGGGTAAAGCGTACGAGTTCATCAAGGCAAACGAAACAGATAGAGCCATGCTGAGTAGGAAAGCACCGGGTGACTCAGCTAAGCGAGCAGAGGTTACCCGGGCAGAGAACACACCCAGGGCTGACCAGCCAAGCAGGACAGGGCAAAGCCGCAGAGAAGCGGACAGGGCAGTGGGGGTGAGAAGGTCAGATCTAAAGAGAGGGCCAAGACCTAGAAGGTTCGACCAATATACCCCGCTAACCCACTCAAGATCTCATATCTTCAGTGTGAACAAAGCTGATGATAAGTGGCAGAGACCCCCAAGGATGGTCAATAGAAACCGTGATACCAGCAAGTGGTGTGACTTTCACAGAGATCATGGCCATACCACCGATGAATGCACACCCTTGAAGGATAACATAGAGGATGTAGTCAGGAGAGGGTACCTAAATCAGTTTAAGCAGCGTGATGATCCTTCCCGAAAGAGGGACGAGGATAAAGCAGGCCGCGCTGACCGTAGAGGGGGTCATAGGGGCCCCGCTGGAGACAGAGACAGAGATGGTAAGCCAGAGGGCAGGGTGTACGTGATTAGTGGAGGTCTAGTGCATGGAGGAACAGTGAACAAAGCACGGGCTGATCTGCGGGAAATGATACACCAGATAAACTACAATAAGAAGCGTAGATGGCCACCTCTTTCCCCGCAGCCGCGAGCCACGTTTGACGAATATGACCAGGAAGGCATAATTTACCCTAATGATGATCCACTGGTAGTGATGATGAGAATTGCAAACTGGGAGGTGGAAAAGATATTAGTAGATGGAGGCAGCTCAGCCAATATCCTATACATCAGCGCGTTCAACGAGCTGAAGTTGGATAAGAAGAATCTGAAAACGGTGAGTTACGAAGTCACCGGGTTTAATGGATCAGGACTGACTCCCGAAGGTATAATCGAGCTCTCAGTACGAGTAGGGGAGAGGTCAAAAAGGCGCGATGTTCGAGCAGAAATCCTTGTGATAAACTCTCCTTCGCCCTGTAATGTGATCATGGGCAGACCTCTCATTCACAAGATAGGCGGAGTGGTATCCACCTACCACCTCACCATGGCCTACACAACTAATGAAGGGCGGTCAGCAAAGCTCAGGGGAAGCCAGAAGGCAGCTCAGCAATGTTATATAACTGCTCTAAAGCAGCCTGCAAAGACCAGGCAGCAGCCTACCTCAGAACGGAGGCCCGCTGAGCAGACTGAGAGGAAGTCAAGAAAAAGGAAGCACGAAGAGTATCACAGGGAGAAGGACATACAGAAGTTAGCAATGGAAAACTTTTATCCTGCAAAGGAAGAAATGGCCAGACCACTCCCTAGTGGGGAGCATGTCACAGTTGAGCTCACAGAGGGTGACCCCTCAAGAACGGTGAAGATCGGGAAATATATCGATCCTGAAGTAGGGGTACACCTCATAGAGCTGCTGAGAAGGAACAAAGATGTTTTCGCATTCTCCGCAGATGAGATGCCAGGAATTGACCCCGTAGTCATGGTCCACAGGCTGAATGTAAAGGAGGATATAAAGCCAGTCAGGCAGAAGAAATGAAGCTTCTCCACGGAGAACAACCAAGCAATCCAGGAGGAAGTGGAAAAACTCTTGGAGGCAAGATTCATCGAGCCTTGCGATTACCCAGAGTGGCTAGCCAATGTTGTCATGGTGAAAAAAGCAAATGGCCAGTGGAGAATGTGTGTTGATTTCACAGATCTCAACAAGGCATGCCCGAAAGACTGCTACCCGCTGCCGCAGATTGACCAACTGGTGGACTCAACCAGCGGGCACACTTTGCTAAGCTTTATGGATGCCTTCTTAGGGTACCACCAGATCAGCCTGCATGAACCAGACCGACAGAAAACCGCATTCATCACCAAAGGGGCAGTGTACAATTACATAGCTATGCCCTTCGGGCTGAAGAATGCTAGGGCAATCTTTCAGAAGACGATGGATAGAGTGTTCATACACTAGAAGGGTAGAAATGTTGAAGTATATGTTGACGACTCAATTGTCAAGAGTGTCACACAGGCAGGGCATATCATGGATCTGGAAGAAACATTCGCTACTTTGAACAAACACAAAATCAAACTCAACCCGAAGAAATGTGTCTTCGGAGTGAGCTTAGGAAAGTTCTTAGGTTTCCTTATCAGCGAGAGAGGAATAGACGCAAATCCGGAAAAGGTTGAAGCAGACCTAAGCCTGCCGGAACCTAAGTGCATTAAAGATATCATGCGGTTGACAAGCAGAATGGTCGCGCTGACCAGATTCATCAGCAAGTCAGCAGACAAGGCTTTGTCGTTCTGTCAGCTACTGAAAGGAAACAGAGAATTCAAGTGGGGGGCTGCAGAAAAAGAAGCCTTCGAGGGTATTAAGGAGAATCTAACTAAACTCCCAACAATGATCAGCCCGGAGCTGAGAGAAAAGTTACAGCTGTACATCTCTGCATCAATTCAGACAATCGTAGTCGTCTTGCTGGTAGAGAGACAAAAGCAGCAAAGGCCAATATACTTCGTGAGCCATGTTCTGACCAAGGCAGAGCAAAGGTACCCGTTCGTAGAAAAGCTGGCCTTCGCAGTAGTAACAACATCAAGGAAGCTGAAACCGTACTTTGACGCGCACATAATACAAATCCTCATAAATCACCCGCTGGAGAAAGCGTTATAGAAAATGGATGCATCAGGCAGACTGTTAAAGTGGGCCATCGAACTTTCTGAGTACGAGTTTGAGGTCAAACCGAGGGCATCCATCAAGGCACCAGCCTTAGCAGAATTCATCGTGGAAGCCTCCTATGAGGAGAAAGAGGATGACATCGGGGTCTTGAAGGTAGAAATAGATGGATCCTCAGCCCAAATGGGGAGCAGAGCAGGAGTCATAATGACATCCCTAGAGGGAAATGTATTTGAGTACGCCATAAAGTTCAGGTTCAAAGCATCGAACAATGAGGAAGAGTATGAGGCAGCGCTGGCAGGCCTGCGCATGAGCATCACGGCCGGAGCCCGCAAGGTCCACTTGCAAACTGATTCTCAGCTCGTCGCCAGCCAACTACAAGGAGCGTATGAGATTAGAGAAGCCGCCATGCTGAAATATGTTACCAAAGTAAAAGAGCTGGCAGCCCAGCTAGTTCACTTTCAGATATACTTGGTCCCCAGAGTAGGAAACTCCCAGGCTGACGCTTTATCAAAGTTAGCCAGCTCCACACTGCAGAGCCTCACAAGGACAGTGATGGTTGAAGTTATGGAGGAAAGCAGTATTGCTGAAAAGGAGCAGGTAAACTGCATTGGGCAACAGAGAGCTTGGTTCGCAAACATTCTGGCATACAAAGTTCATGGCTCGCTGCCCGACGATGAAGTACAGGCGAAGAAAGACGCCAATTGGTATGTGGTGATGAATGGAGAGCTCAACAAGAAGGGCTTCTCAAAGCCACTGCTGAGGTGCATCCCAGAATGGGAGCAAGAAAGCATTATGGAAGAAGCCCACTCAGGAATATGTGCCAATCACATTAGTGGAAAGGCATTAGGGGTGGAAGTCCTAAGAAAGGGTGCATATTGGCCAACCCTAGCTCAAGACGCGGTGGCTTATGTGAAAAAATGCGACAAGTGCCAAAAGTACTTCCTAGTCATAAACTAGCCAGCAAATGATCTGACCCCAATCCTCAACCCAATCCCGTTTGCTCAGTGGGGAATGGACATATTGGGACCATTCACCATTGGGTCAGCAGGCAGAAAGTACCTCATAGTGGCGGTAGATTATTTTACTAAGTGGATAGAAGCTGAGCCGACAAAATACATAAAGGCAACCCAAGTGAGGACGTTTATATGGAAAAACATCATCACAAGGTTCGGGGTGCCACAGTGCATAGTCTTCGACCATGGGTGCCAATTTGACTGCGACACAATTAAGGATTACCTGGAAGACATGGGCACCAAATACGCAAGCGCCTCAGTTTGCCACCCCTAGAGTAATGGCCAAGCAGAACCAGCAAACAAGCTGATCCTAACGGTCCTGCAGAGGAAGCTGGAAGAATACAAGGGCCTGTGGTCGGACTTAGTCCCAGAGGTCTTATGGGCGAATAGAACCACAGAAAAGGAGTCCACTAGTAAAAGTCCTTTCACCTTAGCATACGGGGCTGATGCAGTCGTCCCAGTGGAAGTGCAAATTCCCAGCCTGAGAATACACCATTATGAACAACAAGGAAACGAAAAGCGCATGCTGGAAGAGCTAGACTTCCTGCCAGAAGTAAGGCTAAAAGCAGCTCTCAAGCTGGCAGCCCATAAGAGCAGGATTTCCAAAGCTTTCAACAAAAGAGTCAAGCAGAGAGAGCTTATGCCCGGAGATTTATTCCTCAGAAGGACGGCAGCAGTGGGAAGAGGAAATCAGTATGGAAAACTGTCATCAAACTAGGAAAGCCCTTTCATCATTCCCGCTGAACTATCGCCCAGCCCCTAGGGTGCGCACTCACTGCCGAGAAGGCAATTAAGGAGGGCTCATTAGCCCGGTGGAGTCAGCCCGCAGGGTTGACCAGGCTGAACTCTCCATGAAGGAGATGGTACGCCTATAAATAGAGGGTAAAGGACAACGGAAAGGAGGTGAGACACTGAAGTTATTACATTCTCTATATCTCTCTAAGTACACTTTCTCTCTCTAAACACTCTCTAACTTAAGCTTCGGAGGGGGGTTCCTCGAGCCACCCTCGAGGGTAGTTTACGTGTGCTGCCTTGTGTAGGTTGTTGACGGGACCTAGCTCACCCAGCAGAACCCTTGGATCCATACCTGGAACAAATAGGTTTAGGGTTAACCTATTGATTGCATGTTAGTCAGAAAGCGCACATTAATACGAGAAGAATAAAGTAGAGGCCTATTTTTAAGGCATGTTCAATCTTTAGTTCTTAAAACTTGTTGGCGACTCTTTTACTCTAGTTTCCTTTCCTTTAGACGCCACCATGCTTAAGTGTATGATCACAGTGGGGCTCAAGTGTGGGATGGCTTGAAATATTCCATACAATTACTTTAGCTAACTAATCTTCCTCCTTCACCATTGCTAAAAATCCTCCAAGTTTCTTGCTCCAAATTCACACTAATTCTTCCCATCTATCCTTTAATTGTTCTAGGTGAACATGTAATTCAACTTTAATAAATTTGTCTTAGGGTTTTCGAATTTTAGGGTTTTCTAATTTTAGTGTTAATGCTATTAGCAACTGGCGAAAAATGACTTTTAGCATTGCGAATGGGGCTGCTATTGCGGGGGCTACCAATAAAACTAATATTTGCAACTGGCATTTGCCAGCTGCTAATAGTCATTATTCGCAACTAGCATACTTATTAGCCAGTTGCAAATAGTCTTTTTTCAACATAAAAAAAGTATTATTTCCAACTGGCCAATAACTAGCCCGCTGCTAATAGTACCTATTTGCAGCTGGCATATGTACTATTAGCAGCTAGCATATAATTGCTAGCTGCTAATAGTATGTATTTGCAATTGGCATATAATTCGGCCAGCTGCTAATAGTCATTTTTTTTAAGGAAATTTTGCGAAGTGCCATTTAAATGATGATTTTGGAAACAACTAACATTTAATTTATTTTTTGAAACAACTACCACAAAAACAAAAAAAGTTTGAGTAGCGCTACCTTGACAACTATTCCGGCGAGAATCTCCGGCACTAGGCCCCATGAATTACACTTTTCCTCCTAAAATCCCACCTGAATTGACGCATGTACTCTAGATTGGATAATAAAGAAAAATTTCCCCCAAAACCCTCAATTTTGGAAATCCCCAATTTCAATTTTTTCCCCAAGAACCCTAATTTAATGATTCAATTGAGAAATTATGTGAATTCAAACAAAGCGTTTTGTGTGAGACTGGACTCACATGAGACCGGGCTCTTATCAAAAAGGCGCGGACCTGAGATAGCCGACCAAAGCCCGCACGTCAATTTATAAAATGTGTGAATTGTTTGTCATTTATCATTTTCCTCAAATTTCAAGCGCCGACATTTTCTAACAAAATTGCAAACACATTCATTTCGCGAAACTAAGAACTCCTTCATTTTCTCAAACATCAGAGCATTCAAATTTTCAAATTTCTGAAAAAATCAAATCAAATAATGGAGAAATCAAACAGCAGAATAATAATTGAAGAAGAATCTGATTCACCTATAGAATCAATTTCGAGCTCAATTACTGCTGAAAAAGGTACAATTTATTTCAATTGAATTACATAATTTCATAACGTATTTAAATTCAGATTGCCTTTAATTACAGATTGTATTTAATATCAGTTTATACTTAATTTCATATCATATTTAGTTCATAATCAATTTTGAGTTTATAAATTTTCGAAAAAAGTTAATTCAATTTTGAATGCAATTTAAATTTGCATACAATAAATTTCGACTTATAATTGCATGTAATGTTAATTTAATTTTAGATCGTATTTAATTTCGAGTTAAATTGGACTTATAATTTGTAACCAGACAAATTTATTTTCAGATCGTTGTTAGTTTCAATTTATAATTTGCAAGCAATACTAATTTAATTTCAGATCGTAGTTAATTTCATTTCTATTTATAATTTGCATGCAAGGCTAATTTGAATTCAGATCGTAGTTAATTCGACTTTTAATTTGCATGCAAAGCTATTTTAGTTTCAGATTGTATACCTAAAGTGTTGAGCACTAATAATGAATGTAGCAGATAATGTAATTATACAAGAGAACACCAATAAAGGAAGAGATGATGAAGAAAGAGATGAAGATGTTGCAAATATAATAGGTATGTTTGTTTGAAAATTTATGAAGTGTTAAAATAATCTTAAACAGTTTAATTCCTAAGAAAAATATTTTAATGCTTACAAAAATAGACTAATTCCTAGCATATATAATGTAATTCCTAACAAAAACATAGTAATTACACATAAAATATATTTTTAATTCAATTCGTTACTTTGTAAACCTCATTCCTGAATAATTTAATTAAATATCTGACTATTCTAATATTATTTTTGATGAAATAAATTACAGAACAATTTCAATTTTGACTAAAAAATTGTTATTCCTTTGTAATAATATATTATTCCTGTGTAATTTTATGTAATTCCTAATTTATGTTATCTTAAAATTGACAAAAAGTATAATATTTCTGACTAAAATATTGTAATTTCTAATATAAATTATCTAATTCCTGAATAAAAGATGCTAATTCATTAAATCAATAATTTTCAAAATAAGTTTAACCCTTGACTAAAGTATTTAAGCTTGAAAAAAATATACTAATACCTGATATATAAATAATATAATTCCTCACTAAAACATAGTAATGTTCTAATTCAATACCTGATTAAATATTGTAATGTCTGACAAAAAAATTTCAATACCTGACACAAAATAGCTAATTCCTGATGAAACATACTAATTCGTGTTATTGCTTAAAAAATCAATTCCCGATAGTTTAACTATAGTTCCTGTTATATAATATCTAATTTCTAACTGTATACCTTTAATTCCTTACAAAATATCTGAATTGATATATTTGTTGAGTTAAATATTCTAATTTCTGACTTAAATTTTATAGTTTCTTACACTAAAAATATTTTAATTCCTGACTTTTGTATAATTTAAATTTACTTTTGCTGCAGATTATTACAAATATGATAGGAATGAAAACATAAGTAGATGTTTAGCAGGATATACAGTATCAGACTACAATGATGGATAATTTTTATACAAAGATCATTCAAGATATGTTGGTTTCAGTGTCAGAAAATCAACAAAGAGAAGAGATAATAATGATTTATTGTATGAGTTTTATTTTATATGTTCTAAGGAAGGACAGACAAAGGGTAAAGTGAAGATTGCAGGTGAACAAAATTCAGTAGAAATACCTATATTGAGTAAAACTGATGAAAGAAAGAGAAAAGAAAGGGAAGTAAATAAAACAAGAACTTGATGCAAAGCTCATATTCATTTTAAGAAAAATGCAGAAGGTATATTTGCTGTTCTTACACATGAGTTGGAACACAATCATGAACTGGTAATAACAGTTCAACGACATCATCTAAGATCAGAAAAGCAAATATCCGCTCTAATGGGTAAGTTAATTAAGAGCATGATTGAGAGTGGTATTAAACCAATGGATGCTTATAATTATATAAGCAATGAAGCTGGAGGAGAAGAATGTGTAGGTCATACTAAGAGAGATTACCTTAAATATGTATCAAGGGTGAAAAAGAGTATGGTTGAAGGTGGAGACATGCAGAATGTATTAGACACCCTTCAAGAAAGAGCTATTCAAGATCTTTCATTCTTTTATAGACTGAATATTTGGAGAAGAAAATAATGTGGTGAGCTATTTTTGGTGTGACTCTCAAATGCTTGAAGATTTCAAAGCTTATGGTGATGTTTTAATCTTCGATACAACATACAGATCAACAAACAAATATGGGTTGATATGTGCTCCATCTGTTGGTATAAACAATCACTAGGGAACAACAATGTTTGGAGGTGCATTCATAACTGATGAAAAGACTGAAACATTTGTTTGGCTGCTTTCAATCTTCAAAAAGTCAATGTGTGGAATTGAACCAAAATCAATCTTCACCGATAAAGATCTTGCAATGAGCAACGCGTACCAGAGGTAAGCAGTTTTAGCTTCATAATATTTGTATTTTATACTGTAATATGTGATTTGTATTCTATAACTTAACACAATCTAAGTAAATTTGAATGTAGCTTAATTCCTGACCAAAAAAATATAATTCCTCTGAAAAATAATGCAATAACTAACTAAAATATTAATAACATATTCAAATTTTTTTAATTCCTGAATTCAAACTATTTAGTCATGATGAAAGAAATATTAATCCTGATGTTTAAGTTTTAAATCCTGACAAAAGTAATCTGATACTTGAATGAAACTATCTTATTCTCATTTAAAAATGTATTTAATTATAAAAATAATTATATTCCTAACAAATATTCTTTAATTCCTTATAGATATAAACTAACTCATGCCCTACATAATCTAATACCTGAAAAAAATGTTATGCCTGACTTAAATCAAAAAATTCCTAAGATGAAAGAAATTATATCTGACTAATAATATCTAATTCCCGTTTAAGTTAAACTTATTTCTGAGTTAAAAATATTAATTCCAAAACACTAATTAAACTCTGAAATATTTAAATCCTGACTAAAATATAGTAATATTTGATAAGAGTTATCTAATATCTGACTAAAATATAAGAATAAATGATTTAAATTTATAATTCCTTACACAAATACAACAAAAATAATTTCTGACAAATATGATTTAATTCCTGCCCTAAATAATATAATACCTGACTAAAAGAATATTAATCCTGAAAGAAATAATATTATTCCTGATTTAAAATATATAATTAGTTACAAAAATAAATTAATTTCTAGTTAAATTAGTATAATTCCAGACTAAAATATACATATTCCTGATGAAATTAATCTAATTTATGACTGAAAGAATTTAATTCCTGACTAAGGTAACATAGTCCAACTATTCAGGAGTGTTTTTTCATTCACCAACATTATGCACAAAAAAAAACCAAACCAAAAACAAAAAACTAAGTCCAAATTAGTATTTAAATTTCTTCATTTCATTAATAATTATCAATTAAGTACATAATACTTTGTTATGCTGGTGACAATGCCTTACAAATGCAAATGAACACTGTCACACTAAACTATGACAAGAGCAAAAAAATTTAATTCTATACAAAACAATGCCCTCTAGTTAACCAAAAACCAAGTTACAGTTCATTTACTCTAGCACTAATTACATCACTACTCTAGCCTAATCTTCTTCTGCGGCCCACCAGGTTGAATAGCTTCTTCCCTCTTCCTTTTCTTACTCCACATATCTTCCTCATCCCTAAATAGCCATCGCAAACCATCAAGAAACTCAGCCTAATCCTGAACCATTGAATTATGAAAGCCATACCCATTATGCCTCATAATATCAGTTGCAATCCATCACCTTTCATTGGCCGGTCTAGCTCTAACAACATGAGGAATCCAGGCATTTGAATACCACATATCATACCAATGCCTACAAACACAATTACACATCGCTTGGGCTCAAGGGGTGCACTTAGGAAAGATGTACATGCATAAGATTTCAGGAATAGATAAAAGCATGTGGGGCATCCTCTAGAGCAGCCATGTAGTGAGGGTCGGCTACCGGATCCAATTACACTAACAAAACATCCAATAATCATAGTGTTAACACAACCACAAATTAAAATAATTCAAACTAAAAAAATACATTGTTTTTAAAAATAATAACAATGAACATCATCCAATTATAAACATTACATTACTTGAGTAACAAAATACATAAATTCCACATATTATAACACATTATATACATCTACACAAAAAAAAAAAAAAAAAAAATGATGATCAACATAATTCTAAATACTACAATACCAATAATATTTTAAACTTAATTTCAATATTGAAACAATAAAAATAAAGGAGAATATGATTTTGAAATATGTACCTTGCAATTTAGTTGATATTGAATAAAAATTGAACAAAACTACTAAATCTCCTTTGTTGAAAAACTGGAAATGGATGGTTTTTTTAACAAACAGAAGAGAAATATGAAAGGGTGTATAGATTTTTTTGAGAATATGATTTTTTGAATACTTTACTTAAATCAGTTATTATTGCGCGTTTTCCCAAGTAATTTTATTATAAATCAATCAATTCATCATTTTCTGGCTTTTTGTTTGTCCACATAATTATACTTAGTCCTAATATAAAATATTGTAATATAAGGAATGTAGTGTAATCTAATTTCTGACAAATATAAACCATTATATGAAATTTAAATCTATTACCTGACTAAATATACTAATTTTTTTACCAGCAAGTATTATAGTCTGATTATTATAATTTAATTCCTAAAAAAAAGAAGACAATACATGACAAAACAAAATAAAATCAAAGTACAATACTAAATAAATACTCAGCAATGTATAGGCTACATATTTCATATATTTCGAAAAATGTAATACATCATAAAATATACTCGTAATATATTTTTGAAATTTTAATTATTACATATCATTTTTTCATATATTAAAATGATATTGATTGAGGTTAATCCTTAAGAAAGAGAGAAAAAAAAAACTATATAAAAAAATAAAAACCCTGGAATCTTAATCTTCTTCTTCAGATTTTAAACTTGTTTTTTCTTTTGATCTTCTTTTTCTTCTTCCTGTTCCTTCTTTTGTTGATCGTCCTCTTTTTTTTTTTTTTTTTTTTTTTGTTTTGTTCTTCTTGGAATTTTTCTTCCGCCCTCTTTCTCTTCCTCAGTTCTTCGATTTCATTCTTTTCAACTTTTTTATACAGCTTCATCAACCCATCCTTCACTCTATCTCTTCTCTCGAATAGATCATTTAATCTCTTTTCAAAGTTGTCAAAAACATTTTCCTCTGGATCGTTTGATGAAGTAGAAGACTGAGAATTGTTTTCCATATTTGAGGAATAAAGAAAAAGAGTTTGTTTTAGGAGAGAGAATATACAGGAACACAAACATGCAAAATGTATGACCAAATCATGGTTTTATAGACAAATAAAATAGATTAAAAAAATACTTTTAAAATAATTTTCTATTTCTTATTCTTACATTTTTGTCATCTTTATCCAGAAGTTTAGGTAAATATCTTTATGTTAAATATCTTTATTTTAAATATCTTTATCCAAATCACAAAGTACTGAGAGCTACTCTAAGTAAAATCAAACACTATTAAATTTTTTTATGCTTGATAAACATACACCAATACCTGATATAAGTTATCTAATATCTGACAAAAACATGCTAATTTCTATCTTTTAGATTGTTATTCCTGAATAAAATACATCAATAATTGAGATAAATTATCTAATATCTGACTAAACCATTCTTATTCCTAACTAATAATTTTTAATTCCTGATGTTATTAATTTTAAATCTGTCTTAAATTTGCTAATTTCTGACTTTTAGAATGTTATGCTAGATTAATATACACGAATAACTTAATTTAATTAAATAAAATATGAATAAAGCATGCTAATTCGTGCTTATAATAATCTTATTTCTGACTTAAAATTGTTAAATGCAAAACTCTAAGTATTCACATCATCAATTGACAATTTATTTTTTTTTATGCCTAATAAACATAGAACGATCCCTGATATAAGTTAGCTAATATCTGACTTTAAGAATAATATGCCTGACTAAAAAACACTAATGTCTTAGATGAACTACCTAATATCTTACTAAACCATCCTAATTTCTGCGTAAAAATATCTAATTCCTAATTATAATAATCTTATTTCTGACTGTAAAATATTTAATGTAAAACTCTTAAGTATTCACATCATGATATAGCATTATGCATAGTGAAACAACCGTATCCATACCAAAGGGTAAAATAAGAACAAGATTCACTACAATGTACAGTATAGTTAACAATATTAAGGAAAGTAAATAAAAAATAAGTAATCAATTAAATTCAATTAAAATTTATAAACATTTTCATTTGTTTCCAAAATAATTGTCAAGGATGTGACAAAGTGTTACAAAAAACAACCTCATAATGTCACACTATCCTTTGACAACAACATGTACATCCAAATTAAACCTAAAATATAAGTACTACACTAGGAACTTAACAAAAACCAAAGGCTACCCTGTCCAACCTCGAATTACAACCTAGTTCTCCCCAAATAACAGAGGAAAACCATCACAATAAGGTGACCAATCCTCATTGATATCAGCCCAGAAATCCTTTCCTTCATTGTTGATAAGATCATCAATAACCCATGTATAGTAGCTATTGGTTTTGTTGTAATGATACCAAGGTATAAATGCACAATCAACTATCATCCTCCTCCAATCTTGACAAACCAAAGAGGTAATTTTTTGCTCAAAAAATTTCAGTTTAGAGAATACATGGAGAACCATTATCTGCTCCATGCCCAAAACTAGATTGGCTTCCTCTAGCCCAAACCGAATAACTCTCCTCCACCTCCTGCAAACATTTCCTGATGAATGTCTTGTTGTGGGATTAAGTTTGGGAAAAACATGGACAACAAGAATATCCTCCAGCGATAATAAAGGGTGTGCATCCTCCAAACCGTCCATTATTTCCTAAAATCATCAAATATAGATATTAAACAACATTATTTAATACCCAAATTCAAACAATCAAACAGTAATTCAAAAATAAAGTGTAAACACTAAAACTTAATTGCTAATAGTTCAAAAACAACCACAATTTAAGATAAACAAGTTACCTGAATTTTGTTTAAGAATCAACTCAGAATTATTCCTTTGATCAATGTAGATTGCACAAAAAACTCAAGAGAAAGTGAGGGTTAAATAGAAGAACAGGTAAGAAATGAAAAGGCGGAAGATGACCTCTCATCTACCCCTATTAAAAAAACCTTTTGGCCTTTCAATACACCTCACACACATTTAAGTTTATGGAAGGTCCCTAATAAAATCAGTGAGTAAATGCTTTTAGGAGTTAAAGTTTTTTTAGAAGTCTAATTTTTTTAAAATGATATAAGTTCTTAATAGTACCAACTTTCTTGGTGTTTAAGTTTTTTTTATAACCCTATAAAACATAACAATTGCTAATTAATAACATCTTATTCCCGACCTTTATTATGTTAAACCTGATTTTAAAAAACTACTTAATTCCTGACCTATATAATGTTAACTTAAAAACGTTAATTGAAAAACGCTAACTATTACACTTTTTTGTTATTCCTGACAAAAATAGGTTTATAATTGACATTATTTATTTAATATCTGACTGAAACTCTTTAATTCGTGACTAATATATTGTTATCCCTGAAAAAAATAAATTAATAACCGACGTGAGTTATATAATATGTGACTGTGACTCTTTAATTCCTAACTAAAATATTGTTATTCCTGACAAAAATATATCAAAAACTGACATGATTTATCTAATATCTGACTATAAAATGCAATTGTTTGATTTATGTTGTCTAAATAATGACTAAAACTTGCTAATTCCTAATGAATATCATATAATTCTTGATTATAATAATCTAAAAAAATAAAGAAAATAATTAAATTGTTCTATAATTGTTGCAGGTGTATCCAAATTCAAGACATAGACTGTGTCTATAGCATTTACAAAAGAATTTTTTATCACACTTTGGAACTCTAAAAAACAATCCTAAATTCAAGAATATGTTTCACAAGTGCTTAAGTGGCTGTGATTCAGATCAAAATTTGAAGATATCTGGAACAAGATGGTTCAAAAGCATGGATTAGAAAAAAAAAGAGTGGTTTGATAGGTTATTCGGGCTACGAGAAAAATGGTGCACAACATTGAGCAATGATATTTTCTCAGCGAGAATTCTTTCATCTCAAAGAGTATAAGTAACAAACAGAGCAATTTCATTTAAGGCCAACAGAACTACTAAACTTTTGGAGTTCTTTCACATATTTGAAGGTACTGTGAGAAGATGTAGAAGCACTAAACAGAGTGACAACTTCAAATGTACTACTGAGAAACCAAAAACAACAACAAAAATATTAAAACATGCTGCTAAAGTTTATACTCTAAACTTAAACAAGGATTTTAAGTTGGAATCTGACACAAGTCTAGGAGCATATGCAAAGGAAAAGCCAACTTCAATGCAATACGTCAAATTCTTTGATGTTTCTCTTGATGAAGATTATAAGCACACCTATCAAGTCATATATCACTGTTAAAACAATGAGTTTATGTGTTCTTGTATGTGCTTCACATAGACCGGATTGTTGTGCTTTCACATCCTCAAGATAATGCAAATGTACAGCATACATGCTATACCAGAGAGATACGTTCTGAAACGCTGGACAAAGCTTGCTAAATCAATGATATGGGATGAGAATGAATCACGTACGTACATACTTTGTTATTTTAAAATTTATTATTTGTTAATTAAATATAAAATGAAAGTATTTTACTCCTAATTATAAGAATTCATCCCTGACAAATATTATATAATTCTTGACAAAAATAGTCTTTTTGCTGAAATTAATATAGTTACTTATGATAAAACAATTTAATTATGAAAAACATAAACTTATACCTGATATAAATATTATTATTTCTGATAAATATAAACTTATTTATTACAAACATAAACTTAACAGAGAAACTTATACATTAATACCATTTTCTGCATCAGTAGGAATCCTCTAATTACCATCAGCAGTAAAAACTCTAATGTAAAAATTTTAATCAATATCATGATAAATATCTAGTCTTTCTCCTTCAACAATATTATTGGATGATACAAAGCTTGTCCATTCATCATCAATAAAACAACCACCATAGGTTCTTGTATTTTGTGGTACGCTTAACACTCTAACTTCCCAAAATCTGCCGTTATTCCCACGATAGACTATAACTGGACCTCTGAATCTTAAAAGAAAACCTTTCCAATCTGCAGAAAGTGGCTGAAATATAAATAAAAAACACACAAAATACAATGAAAACATTAAATATTTACTAAGATACAAAAAAAATATATAAGTATAAAGCTTAATGTATTTACCAAACTTAGCCGATAAGGTGATCTGAACTTAACACAACATTTTGCCAAATTTTCATAGAAATCAGCCATTGTCTTCAAGATTGTACAAAAGAAAAATATAACTTATTGTGAAGTTATGATATAAGACTCAACCTTATATAGAAACAATAGAGGTTGTTAATTTAAGTTTTTTTATAGAAAAAACTTGATTTAAACAGCCTTTAAATACAAAATAGTTATGTTTGAACAACAATAATTGACATGTAATTTAACAGAAGAAATTATGACTTTTGTCTATTTTTTATGACTTTTTCATGATGCAATAAATTAATTTGAAATTATATGACTTTTTCAGTTTTTTCAGATTTGTATGACTTATTGAAGATGCAATTAAATACTTTTTCAGTTTTTTCAGATTTGTATGACTTTTTGAAGTTGCAATAATTAAATACTTTTTCAGTTTTATATGACTTTATTATGACTTTAGTAAAATTTGTATAACTTTTTAATAATAACATATATTAAATTTTCATATTTTTATAACTTTTTATGATACAAGAACACTTATGGCCCAAAGAAAAAACAATATTGTTTTTACGGAAAAATTTAAACTTATTCCTGACCAAACCTATCTTATTCCTGACATTTAGATTCTCATTCCTGATTATACATATGTTATTCATGCCTATACATATCTTATTCCTGACATTATAATCTTATTCCTGATATATATATTGCTATGACTGACAATAATAATATTTTTACTGATACATAGATATATTTATTCCTGACCTATATTATTTGATGACAAATGTAATAATTTTTTTTTTTTTTTTAGGAAATGCAACTACGGATCATTCATTAATAAACACTCCTTGGAGGCAATCAATAACAAAGAATTTCTACAACCTTGTAACTATATGTCAAGGGAACGAAGAAGCAACAAAATTATGTGACGACGCTTTGGAACAAATGTACAAATCTGTAAGAAAATTCTTCCAAACAAATGAAGAAAAAATTCATGAGCTTGATGAAGAACAAGAGAGAAGGAATGCTGTAAAAGATCCAAAACGACCAAAAACAATAGGAAGGCCAAAGAAAAACAAAAGAATTAGAGGGAATTTTGAAAGAAAAAGAACAACAACTAGAGATCCAAATGAGTTTGGTACCAAAACTCCAAATCCATAACTCATTTAATATTGAGACATTCATCAAATAATTTTTATTCATTAATAATATTTGTAAAAAATATTATATTTTATTCTAGTATATTTTGATTTGATATTTTAGATTATAATCAAAATTAAGTTTTGATATTTTTTATTATTCCTGCCTGAATTAATCTAATTTCTGAACAAAATAATGCTATTCCAGACTAACATGATTTATTTCCTGATAAAAATCACTCATTTCTTGAATATAATTTTTGAACAAAATAATTCTATCCTGATTAATATGATTTATTCCCTGATAATATTGACTTATTTCTTGAATATTATCTCCTAACTGAGTTTTTTTTTTCTTGATAAAAATAATCTAACTTATGCAAAAACACGCATGTATACCTGATTGATAATATTAAAGAAAAGCAATATATATACATATATAAATAACTGTAAAAACAAAATTTATCAACTAAAATGAACCTAATATTTAACTACAAAAAAGTAATATATATATACAAAATAAAATTATCTAAGTATTTTCTATATTATGCTGTTTTCCATTTCCTTTAGTTTCTTCTGCTCCAAGTTGTATCTCCTATCTTTTTCTTTCTGTATAGCAGCTAAATCCTTTCTATATTAAGCCTTAAGCTTCTTCCTTGCATGCTGAGCTTTGAATATTTTGTCTTTGTTAATAGAAAATTCAATGCAAGCATTCCACAATTGCTTGAGCAAAAAATTGTCTTCTCTAATAACCAAATTATAAGCTATTCTGCATCTATACAACTTCCGATTTTGTTTCTTCAAATTTATACAAAAATACAAAAATAAGAACACTAAAAAATAATTAGTTTAAATCACAACAAATATCAAGAGAGAAAAACACTTACATTTTTTAAATCAAGAAGTCCTCCATCTAGTCTAGTGTATTTTTGCATACACATTAATGCAAAAATCCCACAATCATAATTTTTTGTGCTCGTCTTCCAAGAAAAAGATGGAGTATTCCATGGCAACGTAGGAACGTTTTCCGCTAATGGATGTTCTTTCTTTTGCAAAAAAAGATGAACAACTCTAATCTGTAAATATAAATATATATATATTTATATATATAAGCATCTAAAAGTGTACGTAATTTTTAAGAAACAAAATGAAATAGTTAGTTTACGAAAACTTACAAAATACTTATCTATTAAATCCAAATCAGTTCAATCAATGTCAGTCCTGTTATTTATCCAATCTATACGTGGAGTTATACCAGGAATAAAATTGAAAACCACCAGAGTATAGTGATTTTTGTACCAAATGGGAAAGATTAATTCCAACCAAAAAAAAAAGTTAAACTATTATTATTTATAAACCAATACCTGATTTAAACTTGCTAATTTCTGAGTTTTATATTATTATGTCTAACTAAATACAATGATACATGACATGAATAATCTAATACCTGACTAAAGAATGATAATTCCTGACTAATAATATCTAATTACTAATTATAATAATATAATTCCTGACTAAATATTGTAATGTTTGTTCCTGACCTATATTATCTTAAACTTGAAAATGTTAAATCCAAAACTTTAACTCTTAGACTATATAGTTCCTGAATAAAATATTGTTATACCTGACTAAAATAGAATAATACCTGACATAAGTAATCTAATATCTGACTATAAGATATTAATATCTGACTTAGATTGTTAAATTCATGACTAAAACTTGTAAATTCCTTATCAATATAACTTAATTCTTGAATAGAATAATCATATTTCTGACTTAAATTGTTATGCCTGACAAAATACAACAATACCTAAGATGAATCATCTAATATCTGACTAAGCATAGTAATTCCTGACTAATAAAATCTTATTTTTGATTATAATAATCAAATTCATGACTAAATATTGCAATGTTTAATTCCTATTTTATATTATGTTAAACTTAAAAATGTTAAATCCAACACAATAACTCTAAGATTGTCTAATTCCTTCACTAAATATTTTTATACATGAAAAAATTAGATTAATACGTGATTATAAAAAGCTGAGTAAAAACAAGAAATAAATTTAAAAACTTACCAACTATGCTTCAGCTATGTTCAGCTTTGGAAATCGTTGAACCCCTTTATCAATGGCAACATAAACATCATTACCATCATGTTTTTTCAATTCCATTTGAAGCTCCTGTTTTTTCAACTGCTCCTTAAACTTTGCATATTCTACTAGATCATTTTCCAAAGAATTCAAAATTTTTTCCTTATCTTTGATCATCTTGACATTTTTTTTTTGTAATTTTCTCTCTTTATTATTTATCTCTGTATAGTTTCCTACAATACAAAAAAGTTGAAACATATATTATGTTATATACATAAAAATTCCAAAGATAATAAGTAAATAAAAAGAAAAAACTTACAGCAACTCCAGTAAAAAAAAAAAAAAATCTCTTGTACTGAAATATTTCTCTGTCAGCTATTTGGCTCTATTCAAGATTCAACACAGAAGCCCAATTATCATGAATATCACTAATAATCCAGACAGAGGGGCGCAGTGAACAAAATTCCTCTTTCACCAAAATAATATCTCTTTGGGAAGGATCTTCAGCGTTAAACCGACAGATAACATCACCAGTATCTTCCACATACAACCTCCTGTTACGCGCCTTAACTCCCTCATCTTCATCTGTAGGATCTAACTCTTGCTCCTCATCATATTTTCTAAAAAAGAGGAAGTCACACATATTGAAAGGAATGGTGTCCTTCGAACAAGTGTATTATTCGGATAGTGGGTTCAGAATTATTAGAAAGCTAATATATTCACTAAAATCAAGTGATCAGAATGTCTAGATGGAGTCCGCTTCCGATCAGTAATATTAATGCATAATTAATATTACAGCTTAATCTTGACTGAACCCTTCGGGTCACACCAAAGCAATGAACGAACCGACACGACGAATTAATTCGGAATAATTAATGAGTCGCCCGAGTATTAAATATTTAGACGTCGGAAATTCGAGCTTGGAGCGTCAAAACCGAGCGTCGGAGAATCTCAAATGTTGAGCCAAAATTTAGGATTTGGCAAGACGGGAAAATGCTTCAAGTAACAAGTAAAATCCTAGCCACGCAAAAGGCTAGGAAAGCGCGCCCTATAGGAGCGTTCCACGTGGCAGCACACATGGCAAAACGCCATGTGGCAGCACGTGTGGCAGCACACGTGGCAACCACATTGGCAGCAACCAAGTGGCAGCATGCCACGTGGTAGCGCGCCATGGTGGCAACGCGCCACGATGGCGGCACGTATGGCAAGGGGCCATGGAACCGGGTGACGGGTCATGAACACGGGCTTAAAGAAAATGGCCCAACCGAACCCAACTTGGGGATCAAGGTTGGGTGACACATGGTTAATTCACAATGCATGTGAAATTCCTTGGTGACCAAGTGAGAAAGTGGTCCTCACCTAACTATGTGACACTTGTTACTTGTTCCTTGGTTTATATAACAAAGGGTTGAATTCATCAATCTTTTTATGTGGGATCTTTTTGTGAAAAAGTCCCACATTGAAAGATGAGTGGAATTCACATGCTATCCTTCCTTATAAATAGCCAAAGAATGGCTTGAGAACTATTTTCTTGAGTAGGAGTTCAATAGGGCATTGCCTTTGCAAAAACCCTTAAACTCATATAACACTCGGGTTTTGGTCGAGCATCGCTGACCTCGAGGCAACGGACCTAAAAGTCGGTAGTCATTCTTGTGGGTGGATTATTTCCGTTGGAGGCTCTAGTGTTTTTGGGGCTAAGCTTTCAAGTAAGAGCCCATTCGGTCGGACGAAGCACGCGACAAATGTATATTTCCTATTTGGCCCTTTTGTGTTTATTTTATGTATTAGTGATATTAATTATTGCGACCGTGATCCTTGGCTCGGGTTTTTTTCGCGGTGAGTAGGACTCAGCTAACCCCAACAGCGGTATCGGAGCCCCGCTCGTTTATTTTTAATTATCATATTTTTTCAAGGTATTTTTTATGGCTTAATTTTTCTGGTTATTAGTTGCTAATTAGATTAGTAGCTCGTTTTATCCATTTTAACCTCGTAGTAGAGCCGACTTCAGCTCCCAAACCCAGATTTCGACCCAAAAATAGTGAATTTTGGGTGGAAAAGGCGTTCTGGAAATTATTTAACCCTTTTAAGACTCGGTTTTTAGCCAAAAAACGACCAAAAATGCATTTTTCGAGGAGTTTTTCGTTTTTACGAAAAATTTTAAGTCTTTCTAACCTTGAAAATTAATTGCATATTTATGGTGGTTATTTTATTGGTTCAATACATATTTTATATGCAATTTTAAACCTCTTTAGGCATGATTACTTGGTGGTTGAAAGCTTGGTTTTTATTTTTCATATAATTGCAAATTAATTGAATTAAGTGTCAAATTTTTGTTTTTGAGGCTTCTAAAGTGCTAAAGATTCAATATTTTAATTATGTTAAGTGATTGAAACTTTAAAAGCTACTAAATTCCATGAATTTTATGTTGAACTTTGTTGTTTTAATCATTTTTGGTTGATTGGAAACATGAAGTTTTAAACTTTGTGATAGAAATTTGTTTATCTTCATATTGGAAGATATAGTTTTTCAAGGATTCACAAGTGTTAGTAGTTGGATTTTTCATTTGAACATTAAAGTTCATATTTTCCAACACCCTCTTACCTTGTCAAAATCTCAAGATTAATTTAAATTTATTAAATTAATAATGAGAAATCGCCTTATTTATTTTGTTGCACCAAGTTAAACCAATTTAATTAAAGAATGGTTCTTGGAAATATTTTGGTTAAATGCACTTGAATGAATTTTATTTAAGTTAGACTTGTTATTATTTTCATTTTTCCTCAATAAATTAATTCTAAAATTAATTTAGAATTGATAAATAATGTCACACAATATCGGGAATTTTTCCCGAGGCTGAGCACAAAAATCGAGGCTTAAGAGCCCCAAGCAAGCTCTCGTCCAGCTGGGCTGCTCACGCAACCCACATGGGGCTGCCGAGACTGCTGGGCGCCTCGACGGTGTGTGCGTGTTGCTGTGCGCATGGGCAGTAGGCTGTGCGTGCGATGTGTGCAAGGGAGGTAGTGCGTTGCTTGGTGCGTGTAGGCGGGGTATGCGAAGGGTTGTGCGGGCTATGGTTGCTAGGCAGCACGAGCCCGACACATCAGCAAGTGCGTGCGAGCAGCAGCTTGCACCCCTGCCGAGGCTTGGTGCCTAGCAAACCAAGCCTCATTGCTTGGTGCTAGGCACACACACACAAAATCATTGGGCTACGTTTTGCATTTTAAGCCGTTTTTAATTATTTTAATTAATTTTGTTTATTTTAATTAAAAATTTTGGAGGCTAGGCCTCGGTTTTTGAGCGGCATTGAAAAAATTTATTTTGACAAATTTTGGGTTCTACCGGCTTAATTAATTGGATTAATTAAGATGGATGCGGAATTTAGTGGGAGCTTCAATTATTAATTACGTCAATTACATAATCGGTTAAACAACTTTGACAAGTTTTAATTAGGCGTGTTAATTGGATCAACCACCTAGATTAGTTACTAGTGCGTGCGCGTGTTTAATTCATTATTAATTGTTTGTTGAAAAATGCATGGGTCATTCACATATAGTAAATGGATGAATGGAATGTATATTCTCTCACAGGTTTTATGAAATGGCAACTAGTGGGACCCGATTAGGATAGAAAATACGGACTACGTGCTGTGATGTATTTTTGTAAATCTAAATACGGTCTGCGTACCATTGAGTATTTTTATACCTTAATATTTAGATTAATCCTAGTCGTAGATACTAGTAGTTGCATAAATTTTGGTTAAGTCTTGAAGACGGAGTTTCTTGGAAGACGATGCCTTAAAGTTGCAAGTGAAGACCTTTAGAAGACTTGAAGAATTCAAGGGGTCATGCTAGTTGCCAATATGCATCTTATACTTATGCTTTATATATTTATGCTTGTGCTTATATATGAATGATATGTTAAATGCATGTGTAGGTTTTCAAAATGTTGTGATGATTAGTTAAGTTCGCTTAAATCAACCAACATAGAAATCCTAGGTCCCTAATAATATTGAGTTAAAACTTGCCTTTCCAAAACAACACTTGCAAACCGAATGGGTGTAATGGTGGGCTACGCCAAAGCGAGACACCATTACTACTTTGAGGTTGGTAAGGCACACCGGGTGTGCAAGATGGTTTTGGTTGAACTCATCGGTATGAGTGAGAAGTCCTCACATGTCGTGGCAAAAGAGATAAATCGTCAAGAGAGCATTAGATGTGACGATTATCTAACCAAGAGTGGCTTGGAGCCATTAGCAAAGAGTTGCTTACCTTAGAAGATTGAGTGTTAAGACAAGCGAAAGCATGCTTAACCACTCTTTGTTTCTTTGGATCTTGGAATCGACTTATTCTCGCCAAATGGGGACATATTTAATGTGTGGATAAGACGTTTAATAAGATTGAAGTTTGCATGAAATGCTCTTAAATTTCAAACTTATTATATTCTTGATAAATGGTTATACTTTGCACTTATATTTATAGTACACTAAATCAAATAATATTGTTTCCATGATTGGTAAAGGAAATCTTTGAGGATAGTTCTCAAAGAAAGGAAAAGCATTTCTAATATACAATTCTCATTAATGACTTTTACAACAAAGTCTGAAAGGACGGTTGGACATCATGTATTAAAAATACTAGGTAGTTTTGATAAAACATGAAGTATTGAGTTGCAAACTCAAATTGTCAATATTTGACAACCAACGTATCTTTTCGCTTCATACATAAATGAGTAGGACTCATTGATGTAGTAATTCAAGTGTGAATTGAAAGAAAAGATAGAACTTTGTTTTACGGCGCACTAGGTGCCTGATTATGCCTAATAAAGTTTAAAAGTCAAGGCACTTAAAGAAATGGTTCTTAAAGTAAGGTTATGAGATATTATACAATAAGAAATATAGGAAATAAGGAACAAAGAAAAGGAATTGGATTCCATTTCAACCCATGAGTTCATGTTATTGTAGTTAACTTTGCAATTCGTTATCTTCACAAGTATCGGATACTGCTTGAGTGTTCCACTTTGAAATTGACCTCAAACTATTGAAATTAAGCTAAGTTATCGACTTACAAGCTTAGAATAAAGCAAGGAGAGCTACATAAGTTGTAAGGTCGTATGCTTTGTTTAAAGACCTTTTAAGCAAAAGGCTGGAACAAGTAATGGTTATTATTATGTTCCATAATCAGCAATTAATCCGTTTACACACGGAAAGACTCACATTCAAAGTAAAAGCAATAGTTGCGAATTTATTTGAATGGCATGGTTATCCAAGCGATGAGTCAAGAAATGCTTGATTATAAACAAACATTTCCTTAAACATGATAAACTCACTAAGTTCAAATCATGGGCATGATTTGCGTTCCGAACATCTTTAGCAATGTCACATCGACAAGAATGTACTCTAGGCTCTATTAAATAGGCTCTTGATAGTTGATCTATTCGAAATTGTTCTAATACAAGCAAGTCTTACTTGTTGAAACCGACAAAGTAAAGAGTTATTGTTCTTGGTATAGACAATTGACTCCGAATAAAGTAAAGAGCTATATTCATCAAATGTGAACAAACTTGACCTTGAATTGAGTTCAGTGAAGTACATAATCGACTTGGCAAGATATTAAAACGTCTACATTAGATAGAGCGATATTTTCTTGAGCCAAGCGTGACCATCACAAAATTATGAAATTGAAATTTTCATAAAAAACTCCACAAAGAACATAGCTTGCCTTCACGGAGATCTCGATGTCATTTGAAAATGACTCAAACAAAGATGGTTCACAACCCTTCCTATAAAGTTCTTAAAGATTTGCATAAATGACTAATGTTACACTAAACGAAATGTCAAAGCTAAGAAAGGACGCCATATTCAGTTATGGATAGAAATAACTTCTAAAAGTCTTTTCAAGTATATGTCTAAGGATTTTGTCTCAGTGGGAGCTCACTGGCTTAGTGGGAGCTAAGTGACTCAATGGGAGATCACCGGCTAAGTGAAGCTAGGTGGCTCAGTGGGATCTTAGTGGCTCATTAGAGGCTAAGATAGCTCAAGTGGGAGCTAACTGTTTGTTTCACAATGAACTTTTACCCAAAGACAATATACATGTCTCTTTGAAAGCATTCAAGTGAGACTACGGGCATTACCTCCACAACCTAATTGAGAACATAATGTTTGTTTCTCTAAGTGGTGTCTTTTTGGAAAGTAACACATTTCCACAATGATAAGTGGGAGGAAAATGAACTCGATGTCCATCGAGCTTAGCAACAAAAAATGAGAGTACTGAGAATCTCGAAAGACCTTAAAAGGACTTCGTGAGAATGCTTGATCAAGAATACTCAAAAGGACTTTACAATTGCCTTAAAAGAGAATTCATTTCTCACAAAACTTTTGAAAAGTTGGAGTAAGATCAAAAAATAAAAGGGCTTTGGAAGTGCCTTGAAACTCAGTGTTTTGATGCAATAACCCTTATAGGTATAGCATTCACCAAAGGCTTGGGTTGAATCCTATAAATTTTCTATTAAGTTAGAAATGAACCTATGACTTACAAGCATACTATTTACTATTAGATAGTAAAGGAATAATACCTTGTAAGATAGCTACGACAAATCCAAATTACGAATAATGGTTAGAAGCCATAAAAATCCGAGATAGACTCCATGTTTGAAAATCATGTTTGAAACTTGATTAATTTGCATAAAGGGTGAAAGACCCATCGATTGCAAATAAGTTTTCAAGGAGAAAACTAACAAATGTGGAAATGTATATGCATACATAGTTAGATTGGTTGAAAAGGATACAATTAAATTCACGGAGTTGATTTTAATAAAAACCTATTCACCAATCGGAATGCTAAAGTCTTCTCGTGATTGTTTTAGCAAAATTGAATATATGACATATGGCAAAATAGATACCAAAACCGCCTTCCCAAAATAGGATTTTGGAAGTGACTATAGGATATTCTAGGGATTTTGAAAATCTAAATAATGCTAGATTTGAGAGCAAGCTCAAGGAATCCGTCATGGGATTAAAGGAAGCATTGCATATAGGAATTGGAATGTGCTTTCTCATAAAGTTAATAAGAGGATTGGATTATGGAGAAACATAGAAATTCTGATGATTAAGAAGTTTAGTGGGAGCAAAAGTAAATTATATAAAAGTCCAACGAAAAGTTTATGAACTCTATTGTGAAATAACTATCAAATGCTAAATGCTTAGATTTGAAAGTATTTTGACAATGGACCAAGCTAAAGGCAATACTTAGTATACATATTGGGAATTAAGTTCTATTGTATAGACTTAATAAAATGTTTGCACGTGTAAAGGATTTTACCGTGTTAAACATGAATTGAAGGACTTTGAAAGACTTTCGACCCGTATGTATAAAACTAAGTAAATGTTTTAGCAAGACTTAGTGAAACTGAATGAGCTAAAATGCCACATGGATGGAATAAGATTGAGAATTACTCTGCAATTTAATCCATCATGTACGCTGTGATATGGAATCGTCGCACAACTTACTTGCTTAGATCATGTGAAGTATGTATGTAGTACCAATCAACTTGAATCTAAGTATTAGATTATAGTCAAGAACATCCAAAACACATGGATGAGTTAGAGGATGAGTTATTGACGCATGGAAACAAATATAATTTGAGCATTGATGATGCAAGCACAAACCTTAAATAAGGATGAAATCCTTAATAATGAAGCCATTTGTAAGCACGAGGTAAGAAGCGTCATGGCTTGAGAAATGGTAACATGGATGTGCATCCATGTATAATATGCGGAAATTTAAGGTAAATTTCCATGATCACAAGTGATTAGGGTATTCCAAATCATTGCGAGCCGTTGGGAGTGAAACCCAAGTAAGGCATCATCAAGAAGTCTACTAAAGTATATGATGAGAATATTGTTGCCATAAAAGGCAATAATAAAGAAGATGTTAAATGGAAAGTTCGTTGTTGAACGTTGATGATTATAGGTTGTCAAGATGAAGGTCACAAATCATGAAAAATGAGTGGGATCGGAGCCATTGCTTGGGCAATAAATCCTAAATCACATGTAATCCATTAACACTCTCAAAGTTTTATCATCTTATTATGGAAATGGTGGATAATGAAGATGCTAAGATTTGCAAAGTAATTATAACTAAACCTATGCAATAAGTGAACGACAACATTCACAAATTGCGTGAAAGAAATCAAGCATATTAGATATGGGTGTGATTTCTATAAATGTTTTATGAAGAGTACTACTCTTAAAACATGTGGTAAAACCAATTATCATAAGATGAAACATTGTGAAGTTTCATAGTGGAATAAAATTTTTCTAAATATTCCACAAGACTATTTAATTGTAGTTTAGAATTAAATAATGAGTCCATCCGATTTTAAAGAATATTCAAAATAGGGAATCAAGACAATGTCTTGGATAAAGAAACACCTATTAAGTTAACATTGAATATTTTAATCGAAAATTATCCCTGATCAAGGTCATTTAAATGATGGACTATTAATGATCAATAGAGATTGGTATGTAGTATGATTTATAGCACCGTTTCTTGTGCTATGAGGACATAAATCATTTGCACAGGTATTGGTTTAGACCCATACTGGATCGACCTGTGAGAAAACGTTAAGAGATTCAAAATCGTCATAAGTATATTTCTCATTATTGCTATCAGAACTCTTATCCTTGACCATGAGTATTGTGAGGTCTCTTGTTTGAGAACTAGTCCGTTTTTTATGTCGGTCAAATTTCTGCCAAAATTGGGGATTATAACGACGACTATCAGGCAGCTAGATCCTTTTAGTAAGAGAAGCTACATTACAAGACTGGAAATGTCCCCCTATTAACAATAGGGAACATGTCTTGTTGTTTACAAGGCCTCTCGAAGAATGAGACTGCGAAAATGCATGGTGCTCAGATGGATTTTAGAAATCATCTGGTTATTGACAATTAAACTCGGATTTCGAGAAACACTTCTAGACGTAACAGGGATGACGAATAAGCTTACCCTGTAGTTCATGAAAAGACATGAAGAGACATAGGAAAGGGGTTATACATTGAATGCTCACTTATCTGGAAGGACAAGTGGGAGATTAAAAGGAATGGTGTCCATCGAACAAGTGTATTATTCTGATAGTGGGTTCATAATTATTAGAAAGCTAATATATTCAGTAAGGTCAAGTGATTGGAATGCCTAGGTGGAGGCCACTTCCGATCAGTAATATTAATGCATAATTAATATTATAGCTTAATCTTGACTGAACCCTTCGGGTCACACCCAAGCAATGAACGAACCGACACGACGAATTAATTCGGAAGAATTAATGAGTCGCCCGAGTATTAAATATTTAGACGTCAGAAATTCGAGCTTGGAGCGTCAAAACCAAGCGTCAGAGAATCTCACATGTTGAGCCAAAATTTAGGATTTGGCGAGACGGGAAAATGCTTCAAGTAAAATCCTAGCCACGCAAAAGGCTAGGAAAGCGCTCCCAATAGGAGCGTTCCATGTGGCAGCACACATGGAAAAACGCCATGTGGCAGCACGCGTGGCAACGCATGTGGCAACCACATTGGTAGCCGCCAAGTAGCAACCGCCACGTTGGTAGCCGCCTAGTGGTAACCACCAAGTGACAGTGTGCCACGTGGAAACATGCCACATGGCAGCACGCCATGGTGGCAACGCGCCATGTTGGAAGCGCGCCACGGTGGCGGCACATATGGCAAGGGGCCATGGACCCGGGTGATGGGTCATGAACACGGGCCAAAAGAAAATGGCCCAACCGAACCCAACTTGGGGCTCAAGGTTGGGTGACACATGGTTAGTTCACAATGCATGTGAAATGGCTTGGGGACCAAGTAAGAAAGTGGTCCTCACCTAACCATGTGACACTTGTTACTTGTTCCTTGGTTTATTTAACTAAGGGTTGAATTCATCAAAGATGAGTGGAATTCACAAGCTATCCTTCCTTATAAATAGCCAAAGAATGGCTTGAGAATTCTTTTCTTGAGTAGGAGTTCAATAGGGCATTGCCTTTGCAAAAACCCTTAAATCATATAATACTCGGGTTTTGGTGGGGCCTTGCTAACCTCGAGGCAACGGAGCTAAAAGTTGGTAGTCGTTCTTGCAGGTGGATTTCCGTTGGAGGCTTTCGTGTTTTCGGAGCTAAGCTTTCAAGTAAGAGCCCATTCGATCGAGCGAAGCACGCGACAAATGTATATTTCCTATTTTGCCCTTTTGTGTTTATTTTATGCATGCATTAGTGATATTAATTATTACGAGCGTGATCCTTGGCTCAGGTTTTTTTCGTGGTGAGTAGGACTCCCCAAACCCCAACACATATATCTTTCATGCTCACTTAAATTTTTTAGATACAGAGACTTATTTTCCTACAAACTCCTAGAGACAAGCATTACTTGATTTTAAATCGGAATCTTATCAATAGGGGGATGTACCCAATCTGAATCCAAATTAGATGCTTCCAAATTAGCCTGCAATTCCAACTGCTGTTTATCTCTTAGATTTTGCGATCTCTCTGCCTGTTTTTCAGCATATGCATCAGCAGCAACAAATGTAATTTAAGGAGGGACATTTTCACCAGTAGGAATTTTGTCCACATCAATTAACTGAATGTGTGTTTTAGGAGGCTGAGGTCCTATTTCCATAAACTCATCTTGAGACAAATCAGCAGCAGTAGCAGTAGGAGTTTTATCTATTACAATAAGGGTAGGATTTGGAGCAGTAGGAGATTTTAGAACTTCAATTGGAACAAATTCATTTGCAACCGATTCCGTTTCAACATATTTCTTTCTCAATAAATCTAAAACTGCAGTTGTATCTCAAGGCTGAGCTTCCTACAGAAAAAATAAAATGTATTAAAATCTAAAACAAGTAATTTAAATCCAAACAATAATAACCTATACTAATTACTGAATTAAAAATTCGAATTCCTGATATCAAGATTCTTACTACTAACAAAAGTAATCTAATAGCTGAATGAATAAATCTTTTTCCTGATTAAGAATGTATTATTTTGAAAAAGAAAGTTAATTTCTGTTCAAAAATTTATTATTCCTGACTAAAGTATTCTTACTACAGATAGAGGTAATCTAATATCTGACAGAAACAACATTATTCCTGATAAACAATTAGAGTTATAATTTACATCTTAACAAAAATTTATTATTTCCTACGCAAACTCATCTAATACCTGACTAAAATATTATTATTCCTGATACAATAAATCTAATTACAAACCCAACCACTATATTGCTTTCAGACATATTTTAATTCCTGACAAAAATATTGTAATTGCTGACAAAACTTAAATAATATATGACAAAATAAATCTAATTCCTGACCAGAATACTTTAACTCATGAAAAAAATAACAAAAAAATTACCTGATTCACAACATCAATAAGTGAATGATGTTCTTCTGTGACTTTACTCTGAATTAAATCATCAGATTTAGTAAAAACCTGAAAACATATGTATAACAGAAATAAAAAATATTTAAATTTATTTATATAAAATATCAAATTTAAATACAATAATTATTTTAATATATTATTCAAATAAAATACACATATTAGACCTTAGATGTGTTGTCATCATCTTTGTCATTTTTTCTTTCTTTTTCATCAGTTACCGGAACTTCTTCTTCAGTAACTTCTGCTTTTTGCTCTTGGGATGATTGAGGAGAAGGAGGAGTAGGAGTAATTAAATTAAACTTTGTCATAGAATGAGTTCCCTTGGAAAAACTCCTACCTTCTTGCACAATCCTAGCCTGATTATCATTCAAACCAGCAGAATAAACTTCATTGAGTCCCCTAGCTTCCTTTGTGTCCTAGGAGGTGATGTTAATGAACCAAGAACACCCTCCACACCAACTGAACTAACCACATTTTCTACTGGTGCTATGACGGGTTCAGAGTTTACAGCAACAGTTTCAACACAAACTGAAACAACATCAGTTCCTTTGTCAACAGCAGCAGCTTCTACACCAAGTGAAACATCAACAATAGTTCCTTGGTGAACAGTCAAGACTTTGTCTTCATCTGTATTTTTCTCTGGTATCTGTTCAGGCATACCAGTTTCAGGTATATCAGTTTCTTCTAATTCATTGAATTCTTTTTCCTTATTTGCATCCTCTAATTTATCACTTTCAGGTATACCTTGACTTTCTCCAAATAAAGATCAGCAATAACATTATTCACCTATATAAAATAAACATATAATATCAAACATAAATCTTAAGTTAATTTCATATAAAAAATAATGATAAAGGTAATTAAACTTACAATTTCATCAGGCTTAAGCTTAAGATCAAAATTATCCAATTCAGTGGTTAACTTTTTGCTCTGCATAGCAGCTACCACTATTTCATCAATTTTAGCAAAGAAATATGGATTGGAATATATATATTATCATCTCCTTGAGATTGAGATTCTTGTGAAGTTTTATTGCTTCATCCTTCAAATCAATAGCAAGGTGAATTTGGTTCTCTGATACAATCTTCAAGCCACGACCAAATTTCATCATTTTCTTTTTCACAGCCTAATAAAAAAAAGAGAATAAAGAGTGAATGAGTTAAATATAATAAAATATCCTACATGCAAGAGACTCTCAACATTCTAATTCCTGATAAAAATTAAATAATTTCTGACTAAAACAATATTATTCCTGAAACTGATACCTTATTTCCTAACTATAAAAAATTAATTCCTGACAAAACCTTCCTGACAAAAATGTTGTTATTTATGTTAAAAGTAATATAATTTCTGATTAAACAATGTTATCCCTAATTGAGATATAAGTTTTTTCCTGACTAAAAGAATTCTATTCCTGACTAAAACTCTCATATTCCTGACCAAAATTCTCATATTAACAATGATAGTAATATAATTTCCTGATATTAAATTTCTTACTCCTGATAAAACTAAACTAATTTCTGACTACAATTAATACTCATTCATATTATATTAATCACTAAATTATTGACAAAAAAATTAGTACATAATAACAGGTTATATAGAATGAACTCTTGAATTAAAAGATTTAATAAATTAATAAAAAGATGAGATTTTAAACATACATCAATATCCATTGTATCAATCTCATCATCAGTTGGGTACTCTTTAGGGAATTTTGTACATGACATATCTAGCTTGGTCATCTTCAGCTTTCAAATCAATTGGGGCAAATTGTACACCCTGACCTTCCTTATTTCCCCCAGAATTAATTGGGGCAGATTGTACACCCTGACCTTTCTTATTTCCACCAGTATCTTCATCATCATCAGTATCTTCAAGTTTAAACTCAATGTTATCCCACCGAAAAGATTTTAGAAGCTCCTGTTCACTTTTCCCAACATACTGTAATGGTAATGTCCAAAGATACAATTTCACAATACCGTAATCAATATTTTTAGCAACGGCTTTAATCCTATCATTACAAATTCATTACAAATGGCTTCCTATCAAAAGTGGTCCGAAACTCAAACTTTTGCAAAAAAGCAATTATAAAGGCAACTAAACAGCCATTTACTTGTTTTGATTTACTTTTCATTCCTTGTCCTACCTTCTTCTTCAAAACAAAGGCCTGAAACTCTGCTATAGATGTACATAACCAATCCATCACATAACTAGCTCAGTTGTAAGTCTTTATGAAACATACATCTTCCAAAGACTTGATGATGTTAAAATTGGGGGACTTATCACCAATAGGAGCCAAAAAATTAGATACAACAAACTTAACAAAGAGTCTGTTGAATTCATAACCTCCACCCCTATATTTCTCAAACAATGCTTGATAAGTAAAAAAATTGACATATGTGTCCTTCTTCTTACTTTGAGCTGCTCTTTCAGATTCCTTCTTCTTGCTTTGAATACCTTTTTCAGATTCATCACCAGTTTTCCACTTCTTTTTTTTTGTTAGTTTCAGATTCATATTCTTTTTCCAAATTTTCTTCTCCATCCAAACCCAAAAATTTCCTCCACTCTAATTTCAAGGATTAAAGCCTTTCTTGTTTTTGGAAATCTCTTTCACAGGTATATTAGTAAAAGGGATGCCCAAAACATCACCAATATCAGAACTGTCAATATGAATGGTATGTTCCTCTTTACCAACAATCAGATTTCTTGCCTTGGGACTATAATGAGTTACTATATAACCATGCAACTGGTGACTGATATTATCCTTTAATTTAAAATTAAGCAACCCATCAAACCCAATTTCTTTTACATCCTTCTTCTGCTGATTACTTAAATCTTCCATGATTTGACAAAGATGATTAGGACCAGATTTATTACCAAGCTCTAAGTCTTCAATATCATCTTCAGTAAGAGAGCTGAAAGTTTAAAAAGTAAAAAATCACATTAAAATTGAGAGCTTTTTAAAACATTCTAAATCATGATAATAATTATGTTAATGATAATAGTAATCTTATTAGTAAAAATAAATATGTTTTTGCTGACAAAAATAAATCATTTATGACCAATATAATCTTATTCCTAATATCTTATATAAGTTATCTAATATCTGACTAAAACGTGCTAATTTTTGAATTTAAAAATGTTATTCTTGACAAAAATACACCAATACCTTATATGAATTTTCTAAAATCTGACTTATACTTTCAAATTCCTGACTAATAATATTTAATTCCTTATTGTATTAATCATATTTTTGACTTAACCATTCTAATTTCTGACTTATAAAATGTTATGTCAGACTAAAATACACCAATATCTTAATTGAATTATCTAATATCTGAATAAAGCATGCTAATTCCTAATTATAATAAACATATCTTTATTATAAATATCTTTATGCAAATCACAAAGTACCGACAACCACTTTGAGTAAAATCAAAGACTAATAACTGATAAAAGTTATCTAATATCTGACTTAAACATGCTGACATATAAATTGTTATTCCTGACTAAAATACACCAATACCTGAGATGAATTTTCTAATCATTCTAATTCCTGACTAATAATATTTAATTCCTGATTATATTAATCTTATTTCTGACTTGAACTTGCTAATTCCTGACATTTAGAATATTATGCCAGACTAAAATACACCAATAACTTAATTGAATTATCTAATATCTGAAGAAAGCAAGCTAATTCCTTATTATAATAATCTTATTTCTGGCTTAAAATTGTTAAATACAAAACTGTAACTATTCGCATCATCAATTGACTATTTAATTTTTTTATAACTGATAAACATAGATCAATTTCTTATATAAGTAAGCTAATATCTGACTAAAACTTGCTAATTTCTGACTTTTAGAATTATATGTCTGACTTGAATACACCAATTCCTTAAGTAAACTATCTAATATCTGACTAAACCATCCTAATTTCTGGCTAATAATATCTAATTCGTGAAAATAATAATCTTATTTCTCACTTAAAAATATTAAATGCAAAACTCACAAGTATTCACATCATGATATAGCATTATGAATAGTGAAACAACCATATCCATAACAAAGGGCTAAACAAGAAGAATATCCTGACAAATATAATCTATTACCAAATTACAATATAATAACTAGATATGTATGTTTATTTCCCAAGAAAAAATATTCTATATGAAACAACAAATACAAAAATGCTATGTCTTTTTACAAAATAAATAGAATAGAATTTCACACCTAACAGGTCGACTTCGTTTAGACCCAGGTTAGGACCACACTTCTTCAATGGAGGTTCTGAATCGACCTTACAAAACAAAATAATAACTTATAAAAATGAATTTAAACAAAAACAGTATAACCTAAAAAATAATTGAAATAAAATAAACCTTTCAGCCATTGCAACTGTATTCTCCTTTTTTGAGCTTGTTTACTTCGTTTAAGATAAACTTTTAAGGGAGAAGAATCTTTAATCGACGAAATGGTAGACATTAATTGAGTCGAAAATGACGAAAGTTAGGGTTTATAAAGAAGAAGTAAAAATTAAATACATGCAAATATAATTAAAGCTAGAAAATGAAGTAGTTATGCGAATAATTCAAACGTGAAGTTAAGTCGATAGTAATGGAGTGTAAATGATACAAATGGAGTGAAAATGTAGAAAACGTGGGTGAAAAGAAGGAGGAGGAAGGCACAACGATGGATTTGTTTGAAAAAAAAATGGATATTTAAAGTTTGGGCCGCGCGCGGGCTGAACTTTAAATAAACGGGCCGAGCGCGGGCCGATTAATATAACGGACTCACATGAGTCTGTTATACACAATATTTTTCGCAATTAAAATGGGTAATGAGACAAACATTACCTTGACTTGAGTTCGCCTAACAATTTACCTTCATCTCTTGCTTGGAATTGAAAGCAATCAAGATATTAGGGTTTTAAATTTTTTAAACAAAGGCAAAAGGGGGAAAACGAAGTTTATCAATTAAATATAGAGGAGAGAGGAAGAATTTTCGGAGGGTAAGTGTAATTCGCGGGGCCCACTGGAGATTCTCGCCGGAATAATTGTCAAGGTAGTGCTACTCAAACTTTTTTTTTATTTTGTGGTAGTTGTTTCAATTTTTTTAAAATGGTAGTTGTTTCCAAAACCCGTCATTTAAATAGTAGTTCTTCGCAAAACTACCTTTTTTTAAAATTAAAAAAAAAACAATTCTTTAGCCAAATTCATGTACGATTTGCTACGCATATCATACTTATAGAAGTTACCATTGTAACAAAATTTATGTTAATTTTGCAGCATACATTGAATACAAATTTTTAAAAATTACAAGGCTAGAAATCTACAAAAAGAAAATAAATAAAGAAAGAAAAACTGAAAAAAATTCAAAAAAAAAAGCAGCAACATTGTCTCGGAGCGACAACATTTATGAGAAGCAACAACTCAATCGACTACATTAGCCATGGATTTTCCTGCTAAAACATAAAAGTACAATAAACAACAATTCATTAGAAATCCCTCTAAACATAAGTGCCATGCTATACAAATAATATGCTCAAGTATAGGTTAAAAGCAAGTGCAGAAGTGCAAAACACAAAGTTTCAGGTTATAAGCGATTGCTTTAGGGAAGATTATAATCCTAATATTGTCATGAAAAATAACACACAAACACTAGCACCAACATCATTTTGTAACACTTCCCGGTCTGTCAGTCTAAGTTATTCATGGTGACATGGTTATCAGTTCTACTAAATATAGAAAACCAAATAAGTTTAAGTAGCATGCAAATCAAATCTTAAATAACAAAAATTAGATCTCCAACATACTATTGGAACTAAGCTAAAACAGGAAGAAGAGTACTCATGAACTATCGCTATTTAATCTGAAGTACTTAGTGAAGACTTAGTGTCTTGTTAAGGTTGTAATTACTATAATATGTGAATGATGTAGATTTTTATATGCAAGATAACTTAAAAAGAATATGATTGTAGATATTAGGCTTTGATCATCCAATGCTTTATCCTAGACAAGGAAGAAACCTGTTAACTCATAAAAAGGAGAGTATGTCATATTAGAGCAGATATCTAATCAAAAAATCATAAACAAAAATACGTAATTATAGAGAAAGTAACTATTTATCAAACATTTACTGAAGGAAATTTAATGGGAATTAATCGCACTTACCCAAAGCCAAATTCATCACTTTATTATGTCGAAGGAAGTATGTTGACTAGATTAAGATTACTTCGGAGACAATATGCAATATACACCGAAAATTCTACTATGGTCTCCTTTATTTGGACTACCACTATACTCAAATATTATTGGCTGATTTTACCTTTTTTTTTTCAGCTTGGTCAAACCTTATTTTAGGTATTTTCCTTTTTTAATATTTTTTTTATTTTCCATTATTCAATTAATGATTTTACCAAAATATTTTAATTATATTTTTGAAATTTATATTAAATTCAGTTTTTAATTAAATAAAAAAATAAAAAACGATTAAATTTAAAAAAAAAAAAACAAAATCAAAAAATCGTTCATCGTGTTCTTCATAGTTCATCAATGTTATTCAACTTTTTACATCCATGGATGAGATTAAACACGAAACCATGATCTATGTCCATTAAATTCAGACGCGCATCGAAATTGTTTTACAATATGGCTTGATTAAAAAAGAAATTGCAAAATTTTAATTAACAAAAAATTGTGATTGTTGCGATTTTTGGCAGCGATTGAAATACCAAAATAATAGATTTTTATTGTACAGTCAAAGGTTTCCAAAATGATGATTATATGTAATCGAAATCATAATATTTAAGTTGTATAGTAATCGGCTTTGACCTGAATATCTGAAAAAGAAACCGCATCATTATGTCTTCGAAACCTTTTTTGATCCGAAAAACACAGAAAACGAATTTGAAATCTTGTTTGTGTAAAATGTTTTACCTAATAACGGATGGGACATTACCTATTATGAAAATTGTAATTAATAACAGCATATGACATTTGGTTCATTTGTACATTACTAATTACGGATTTATATTCAATAATATTTTGTTATGTTCTTAATTGGTACAGAGTAGTAGATATGACTATGGTCTTCACTGGACAACCACAGTATCATGTTAACCAGGTTTGGTATTTATGGTAACTAATATATATTTACACATGTCGTTTGCCTTATGGATGCATATACTTCAATAGTAGATAAAATACTTTTAGAGAAACTAACATTTTTTTTTTTCTGAAAGTCCACTTTGATGGCACACCTAGGGCAGGGGGACTTAAATTTTACCCCCTTATTTATCCCATAAAAGATTGAAATTTAAACCTTATTTATGAAAGAAGGAATTCACCAAACATCAAACAGGGATTTACTTGCGAAAACAAATAAATTAAGTATTGGTTATGATGTTAAAATGTTGTGGTCAATACCAGTGCTTAGATTATAATTTGTTAATATCTTGCTATCTTTGTAATAAACTTCATTTGCTAATTCAAAATTGAAATAAGTCCAGTATTTTGTTCCCTATTTATGGCATTACCAATTTTAAGATTATAATTTGCCCAAATGGTTAGTTGCTTGATTGTTATTGAAATGAACCGTAGTTTTTATTTATACATACATGGTGTGCCCCAAGTTGGCTTTTACTTGTAAAAGTAGTTTAAATAGAAATAGGTAATGACATTTTAATAAAAATGATAAATCATAATGTTAGTACATGTAAAGAGCTACGCGGTATCTTTTTCAATTAAATCATTAAGTGAAAATTTCAAATTAAATGGAATTCAAAATTGAAATATGAACGCCCATGATTTTCGGTTGTCAGTTACAAAACTTGAATTTATACCCTTGACCTAATTCTATAAACATAACCACAAAAAGGAAAAAATTAAAAAATAAAAATTAAAAAAATATGGGGGATTCAATACATTCCAGAGGCTCATCTTCAAGTTTTGGCGGATTCGTGATGAAATGTGGATGTGGTGTTCCGTCTAAGATTCGAACAGTTACCAAGCGTAACCACAATAGGGGAAGGAAATTTCGTGGTTGTGGAAAATTTCCAGTAAAATTTCTAAATCCTTTCGTCATTTAATATAATAAATATGAGTACATGTAATATACTTTTCATTAGGAATCTAATTACAAATTAGGGTTTTTAATATGTATAAATTGCAGGAGGCTGATTGTGGATTTTTCAAATGGTTGTACGATGATGTTGGTGGATGCGTAGAGTGTGAGATGATGTCAAAGAGGTTGGATGCAATTGAGAAAAAAGTTGAATCTCTTACTATGAAGCTAAACAAAGTGAAGGTTAAAAATTCACAATTTCATGAACAAATGTTCCAATTGAAAAGCAAGTTATGTCGATCAAATACGGAGAAGAACAAACAAATTGCATACACAATAGCAACTTTGTTTCCATTGGTTATGTCATGGGTTATGTTTGTGGTCAAATATTATTGAATGACTTACCTAATGAAAAATTCAGTAGAATAAGACTCATTGTGTAATAAGTTGTTAGGGCTTTTGTTAATGCTAAATATTATTTAAATGAATTAAATTCTACAAAAACAGTTGCTGCATTAATGCCTGCCAATTACTTTCAATTATGCCTTTTATACATAGAGTTATCATTGGAAAATCGGTAATTATCAATAAGTCCATAATCAATGGCCTTATATAATCAGTTGAAGAAATAATGGAAGAATTCTATGTCCATTTGAATATAAAAGGTGGGGATATCATGTTTCATACATAACACATTTTACTTGAATTTTGTAAGTGACCTCATAATGTAGAAACATACCACACGTTTTTTTTTGTGTTGAAGAAAAGAAACATACCACACTTAAGTACTTAATAAGTTAATTACATGCAATCAGTAGAAATTTTAATTACATGCCATCAGTAGAATTTAGCCACAAAGGGGCAAAAATCTTTTAATAACTACAGCATGAATGATGTTAAATTGTCTTCACACCGCACTTGAAACAACACAAAAGAAAATGCAAAAACTAATAGTTCCCAGTTATAGACAACTTTCCATAATAGTCGATATCCTAGTCATAAAATAATAAATAAAGCAAACTACACAGAAGTCGGTAGCTTAATCATCACCAAAGCTAGCATTTCCAAAATCAGAATCTATTTCGTCAGCAGCAGGCATTTTTCCTCTCTTAGTGTCTTCACCACCTTCATCACCACCTTTCAAACAATGAACAAAAATAATACAGTTATATTTCTTAAATTGTTAGTATCAAAATATATATATAGGTAATAATAAGTGGTATAACATGTCATTACATATTAATGTGTGAAACAGAAAGTATATAAAATGAGTTTAACCAATATATGTAATTACCCACATTAAGATAGATAAGTACCAAATTACTATAGGCAATAATCAACACAGTATATTGTCATAACATATGAACTCTGAGATAAATACCTTAATCACCAACTTTCAAACAATGAATGAGCAAAAGATATACAATTATTTTATTTTAATTTCTAGTATTTAAAAAAGTAGGCAAGAACCCGACTTATGATAAGTCATTTATATTAAGGAATGTGATAAATAGAAAGTAGATAACAAGTGTTCAACCAATGTAGGTAATTACCGATATGTAGATAGTCAATAACCTATTTAATTAAAACAGAGTATGGGCAATAATCAATAAGGTATATGGTCATAACATATTAACTCAGAGATATATACCTTATTTAACAACTTTCAAGCAATTAATTTTCTGTTATTTCTAGTATTAAAAATGGTAGGTAATACCCCGATTTTGTTATGTCATTGCATATTAAGTGATGTGTTAATTAAAGAGTATATTACGTGAGTTCAACCAATATAAGTTAATGCAGATATATAGATAGGCAATTACCGATGTAAAAAAAGTAGAGCATAAACAATAATAAACAAGGTATATGAGCATAACATATGAACTACGAGAAAAATACCATATTGTAAATCAAAGAATTTTAAGTACAATTAGTACCTTCCTCCTCATTACGAGCGTCTATTATAGACTGTGCACTCTCCCGGATGTCACTCATAACATCATTAGTGAATAAGTCCGGCCTCATCCACTTAAGCATTTGTTGCACAACGATGCTCTCAAGCATGACAGTGTCAACAGATGATGCAGAAATTATTCCTCCAACATCTTCGTCATCATCTCCAATATTTGCCTCCTGCACTTCAGGATCACGCTTCCGTTTAGGTGCACGCTTTACCCCTACTTTAACCCACTTGTTTGCCTTGACATCATAGTTGTAACCCAAAGCATTAACAACAGTACTGTCGTTGAATGGTTGCTTTGGTCCATGTATTTCTACTTCATCAGATAAATTTACTTCAAAATGGTTAAAAACCTTGGTCAACCACATCCCATAAGGAAGGAATAGGCCTTCCTTTGTTGATTTTTGAATAACAATCATGTAGTCAATCATCATCCTCGGCATATTCATTTTGATATGACCAAGTACAAAGTACATGACCAACATATCTAGGTATGTCAACGAGGACAGTCTACCATTACGACAATTAAAGGATCTAAACAGAATCAGATGATGAAGACACGTAGGCAGCAGCAGTTCATAAATTTCTAGTTTCTTAGTCCTACCAGAGTCTTCTTCATCAAGCACAAGATTAAGACTTTTCTGAATATCAAATTCCTTAACAGTGCTCCATTTCTTACCCGGAAGAACGGCTCGCACCCCTCCTCGAGGGATCTTCAAGATTCTGCTCAAAGTGTTTTCATCCGACTTAATCAGTTTTCCCTTTACCCAAGTGATTATTACTCCCGCCGTTTTGTTTGCATGGTTAAAGTGAGTGTAGAAATGGCGAACAAGGTCAGGGTATATAGGGTGCTTTTCTATTAGCAACCCGTCCCATTGTTGGCAGTGAAACCACTGTCTTATGAAACCAGCATGGACTGTGTCAAGTGAATCGAAGTCTACATGCCGGCATTCATAAATTGTCCTACCAGTGAATGTCTTGTAATACATTTCACGGTAGAGGGGTGACTTGAATCGCGGATCCTCTTCTGGTTGTACATCGTCACTGCTTGTAGCTGTAACCGGAGAAGGTGGAGTTGCAGCGGTGGAACCTTTCCTTGTTGAATTTCTTCTAGGAGGGGAAGCTTTTTCAAGGCCAACGATCTTTGCTCCTTTTCTGGGTCTCTTTGGTTTCGTTGCCACCTGCTTAACTTTAACCATTTTGATACAAAAAGGAAAAAAAACATAAAAAATAAATAACTAAAATAGAAAGTTCATTTGAACAAATCAAATAAGAATGCAATTTGAAATTGCTAGCCACAAGGAACTACAACTAGGGTCAAAAGTACACAATACCAAAAGATTTGAGTATTACCATATACGAATAGGTAATAACCAAAACAAAACAAATGATTACATAACGATAACAGACCATTATCTCACATTCCAGAAGGAAACTAGATATATCCCAGCTGATTGGAATTCTTTTAAAATGGTTAGAGGTATTAACCAATTCAATAAATGGATAATGCATAGTCATATCAGACTTCCATTTGATTATGGCAAGAATGATTCAGTAAAAATTAAGGGGTTTATTAACACAAAAAAAAAAAAAAAAGCTTATATCAACTACTTAATTTAAAAATGGAATAACCAAATCAGAAAATAGCCATTACAATGATTGGGCTTCCTATATAATGCAAATAGGTATCAACCAACACAATGTAGAGTCATTGCAAAAGCAAATCATACTTATTTTTGAAATGGCCAAAAGATTGAACCAAAAGGAGGCTCATTCAAATTGGTATTGATCAAAACAACAAAGAGTAATTACATACCCAATAAATACAGAACATTATATTATGAATACATGGACCAACTTCAATAAACCCCCAACTGAATGGATTTCCTTTAAATTATCATTATGAATACATGTGCAAACTTTAATAACCCCACATGAATGGTTTTCCTTTAAAATTCAATTTGATTTTACACAATCCAATTAAACTATGTAATTTTAATTTTATTTACATATTGGTATCATCCAATATAATATGGGCCATTACAAAAAGACTAAAACAGATATAAAATTTATATATTAAAAACAGAGTGCAATCACAAAAAGCCAAAAAATTATTTGAAAATTATATATAAAGACGGGTATTAACCAATATAAAACGGGGCCATCACAAACAGAATAAAACAAATATTATATTTATTTAAGAATTTCTTTGAAATTGTAAGTAAAGTTCATAACTATAATTGAACATATTAATTCACATATGAAACATGAGTAATAGTTACAGTTAAAAAAATAGTAGTTCATATATCAACAATTTAAAAAAATGATCCCAAAATCAAAATGAAAAACGACTACTTTTTAAACAAAGGTAATTGAAATTCGAAAACTATAACAACAACACTAGTGTTAATAACCATGAAACCAAAAACGGAAAATAAAAAAAAATACAATTGCAATTTGAAATTAATCTAAAGAAGACATGCATTTGACGAAAATCAAAGATCAATAATTTGAATTACTCAATAAACCAAATCAAAGCCAAAACCACTTGTTTGAAATTGTCATTGCAAGCAAGAGAGATAAATTTTAATAATATTACAAAAAAAAAAAATAAATAAAAAAAAAACGCTGAGTAAGTGAAGAGAAAATAACTTACTAGGATTTAGGTTAAGTATTCGGTAGTTGTTAATGGAGTTGGAGAAATTTTGAATTGGAGAAGAAGAGTGAGATAAGTTAGGAAGTTTGGGGTTTCCTAAGGCGGCTTTGATGGGATTTATTTCCTACTTTTTTTCCCATGAGTGAGTAAGTTATTCTAATAAAATTTTAAAATTTGATTTTATTTTTTTTGTAATATTCTTTTTCACCCAAAACGAGGAGAGTAATATTTGTGGATGGGTATGGTTGAGTGTGGTAGTTGATGTGATGATCATGATTACATCACATTAAATGTTTTTTTTTATTTTTTATTTTTTGTTTTTTTTTATTATTGTTTTATTTGTGTTAGCTAAATCTTTGCATTTAAGGATGTTTGTTAATTTTTAAAATACATCACTTTATATTTGTAGTCTATATAATTACGCATTTTAGGATTTTTTATGTGCAAGGTTGGTTAGTATATTCACGATACATGTTAATACCTAATTATGGAATCCAACATCGATATTACTTATTTTACAAAGGATCACGAACAAGTTTCAGCTAAGAACGAATACGTGTATGCTCGTAATATATAATTTCAGTTACTTATCAATTTGCACGTACTCTTCAACCTAATTGTTACGGCGTAATCTACTTAATGAAGTTAATTATAATATGTTATAAGAAAACTACGTTAAAATGAATTGGGTGATATATTTTGGAAAGTTAAATGAATTCAATAATCAAATAAATTTTTGGAAATTTTGAATTGTGGTAACTTGAAAATGGAAAACATTGTCAATTTTCGCACCCGTTTAAAAATTTGTTTTTAAACTTTGATACCCATCAAAGTGTAAAAATAGGTAATTATTATATGTAATCAGTAAAGGCATAATATGTTATAGTCAAATTGTGTTAAAATGAATTGGGTGATATATTTTTGAAATTTAAATGATTTCAATAATCTTATAAAATTTTTGGAATTTTGAATTGTGGTAACTTGAAAATGGAAAATATTGTCAATTTTTGCACTCGTTTAAAAATTTGTTTTTAAATTTATTTTTTTTTTTGACAAAATTTGTTTTTAAACTTTGATACCCATCAAATTGTAAAAATATAGGTAATTATTATATGTAATCACTAAAGGTATAATATGTTTTAAGAAAACTGTGTTAAAATGAATTGGGTGATATATTTTTGAAATTTAAATGAATTCAACAATCTAATAAATTTATAGGATATATTAATATAGTAAAGTCCAGTAAAATATTTATGTAATAGCCGTTGATACGGTAGGTTATTACCTGTAACAACAAATACTTAATCGTGTACATCATACGTTTATAAACTAAACCCTCTAAAATTGTACAGTTACGTAAAATAGGGGTAAAACCATATACTGCTATATAGGATATATTGATAGATTTTAATTATTGTAATTTATATACAGTATATACCAAAAACATTCTTTATAGTACTAGTAAAGATATATTACCAAAAATATAACAAATTAAACCTAAAATATTCTTTATAGTATTAGTAAAATAATATAGTAATATAGAAGATTTTTTATTTACCCTTATTATTAGCTATAAAGAAATCTGTGTACGTACACATTTTGGCGCCAGAATTTGGTGTGAAAATTAAGCATTTTGGCTCCATATTTATGCTTTATATAAGTATCTTAATAACCAATTTAAAGCATCACAATTATTCACTACTAATTTATTTTCTCTCTTACTGAATACTTCCAATATTTCTCTTTGTCATTTCATTTTCTTCAGAAATGCCTCCTAATCCAAAAGCTGTCTTTGATCATGAGTTTGACCTCTTTGAAATTAGGTTATTTATATCTCATTTACTTTATCATATTGGGGAAAAAAAGGTAAGTGACAAATTGCAAGCCTGTGGGCAATTACCTACGATTGAATTGAGTTTTGCCGATGAAGTTACGGTGTATCGTAGGGATAACGGATTGCCCTACGATGAAAATCCAGATGATGGACCTCTTCCTGGAATTTTAGGTGATGATGTAAGTCATCCAAATGATTTAATTGAATTACAGATATTTATGGAAAGATTAATCATCGTTTGTGGTGTCACACAAGCCGAGTCTTTGATTGATGATGTAACTGTGGCAGAGCTTTTTAAAAATATATTTCAACTTGAGCTTAACTCCTACTACAAAGATCAATATATGTTCAACAAGTTGCCATTGAATGAGAATGGAAAGCGTGTTCTTCAGGTTGCAGAAACGCTTTATGATATTGTTTTAAATGAAGAAAAATGGACTCCAAATTCGTTCATCATACGTCCTGAAAAAGTCCCAAAGATAACCAAATACATTGATTTTATTGATCTTTTGTTAGAGGATTAGATCCTTTTTTTTTTTAATTAAGTAACGCTTTTATTATTATCTTCTTAATATGTTTTTATCATTTAGTAACCAGGCCATTAGGGTTGTCGAATTTTGTTTTTAGGTTGGAGTTATTATTATATTGAATAATACATAATTACCTTATTTCCTAATTGTTTTGGTTTTGATATATACATGTATAGGTGATTATTATTTTTATTGAGTTATATATGTATTGACATATCTTCACATGATTTTAAAAATGGAAATAAATTAACACAATCGTATGAGAAATAGTGGTGAATATGTATATACCATAATTATAGGCACATAATATGGTGTGTATTTATGTTTTGTGGATTTAAACAGAATATTAATCAACATAAATTTTGTTTCCCCCCTAAAAAAAACATAAAAATAAAAATAAAAAACAACTAACAGTTTTATTAGTTTAAACAAGTTCAACCTTTTTTTTTTGACAAAAACACATGTCCATAATTAATTAATTATTTTCATTACATTTAAAATAACTGATGATTAAATAATTTTTTTTTAAAAAAAGAAATTGAACACACGTTCTCCCCATGTTCTTTTTTTTAAAATTAAAAAGAAAAATCTTTATAAAAAAAAAACTGAAATTTTATCTTCTTATCTAAAAAAAAAACTGAAATTTTTTTGTTCTTATCTAAGGAAAAAAATGGTTACAATAAAACACCACAAATAAAAAAACACAAACAAAAAAAGAAAACGGTTACAAATTCTATATAAATCATTCTATTGTCCTTACAAATACATTTAAACAAAACAAACACATTAATTAAGACACAATGGAGATCAACGAGAGTAGTTCAGACAAAATTGAGGAGGAGCAAGACAATGTAAGTGATAGGATTTTCTTTGATTATGTAAAATTATTTAGACTATCCTAAAATATACAAATCTACTTAACTATAGTAATAGTATCTTAGTTTTTGTTAATATCGTATATGATGCATTTTCTATGTTTGGTTCATTTCCTAAAGCATTTATAACTGAAGATCATATAATGACTTCTTAAAATGTTCATTACTTGCATTTATTTTATTTGATGCTTTTCCTAAAGCATATGGTAATATAGATCATATAGTTACATCTTCTATTGTTCAGTTTATGCATTTAGTTTTATTACACTATTCTTTAATATGACATTATTTAAATAAGTAGTTTATGATATATTGAACGCTTTAAGTTTCTGTTTGTAGGGAAAATGATTTCATGTTTTGGTCCCCAATATGTATTGTCATAAATGGATTTCGGTTATTACATTTGTTGAAGTAATTGTTGATTTAGATTGAAATTTGATTGACAGGATGTGCGTAGTGAAGGCAAAAGACCATTAGACAATGATGGATGCAACACATATTCTAACAAGAAACAAAAGACACATGATGTTTCTAACTATTATGAGTGGCAGTTAAAAAGACAGAGGATCATTGATGAACAACAAGGACAAACGGACACTAGGGAGTGCAACTGTTTACATAATATAGCGGAAGACAAAATGAGGGACCCCAAGTGGTCTGTTCCTCCGTTGCCAAAAGCTTTGTACTTTCAATTGTGCACATTTCATGATGTCGTACCTAAGGATCCAAAAAAGCCTTGTGTAGGCGGAGTGAAGTCCGTCATGGAGTTAATTTGGTAAAAAATGAGTGAAAAAAGGCTTGCGCAAGCAATGCTTGTCTGTCGTGAATGGGGGAGGGCTATACCATTCTTTGTGAATGATTCTAGTGTGCGTAGGAGGTGGACTTGGTTTAATGACAACCCCAATGAATACCAAATCAAGAGGCCAAAGCCGGATTTCTATCGATTTATGACTTTGCGCCGTCTACGTCAAAGATTTTTTTTATGTACTAAGTAATTACTATGTATAGTTGTTTTAAACCTTCTAAACATATTTTTATTTTATGTAGTTGTGTTGAACAATTTCTATGTAATGAGTATTTTCATGAATGGTAATTACTAATATTAATATATAATATTGTGTTTTCCTTTTTATGGTATGTAAACACGACATTAATTGTAGTCATACTTTTGATACTCCTTATTTCATTAATGATTTATAATGTGAACATGTGTCATTATTGATTTAGAAATCACACTTATATTTTTGTCATACCATTCCGTTTTATACCACCCTTCAAAAGTATATATGATAACAGTTTTATACATAGGAGAAGATATGATTCTATTTTATTTTTTCTTTTAGAAATAAGAAGTTTTGAATTTGTATTTGCGGCATATTGTAATTGCTTAATTCATCATTTTAAGATAATAGTTTCCATATTGGAAACCTAACATATTTTATCCTTTCTTTTTTAAAATTTAAACACCCCACCCCCCCCCCCCCCCAAAAAAAAACTGTAATTGTTATTTAAATCCAAAAATATCATTTTGTGATACCACCATATCCTACATAATCCACACGAAGTGCCTAGAATAATGGCATAATCTAGTTTATTTTTCCAAAAATAGGAAATAAAAATTTTAAAATTAAACTTCATATTTAAAATCGTGTGAACATGTATGAATATGTTTGACTTAATTAATTTCGAATAATACCCTTTTTAAAATTCAAAATTTTTTACTTTATACTTTTCTCATTATAAATAGTTAATAATATATATTTTATTAAAAGTAAATGTTTGACTTCAAGATATGCCGAAAATTTATTCTAACCCATCCAAAAATTGCTGAAATTGATTGTTTACCTATAACCTCTATCAATGTGATTTTTTTTTTTTTAATTTTAACAAGATGTGTCAATTAAAAAAAAATCCTATCAATATGAATTGTTTTACATTTAACAAGGATGAGAAAGGCAATATGTAGAACAAGACTATAGTGTAGGTCAATACCAATACTTTGATATTACTTGTTGATTAGATATAGATTATTAATTTGTAAAATGCATAAAAACTCGTATTAAACTCGTACACTTATAATATAAACACCAGTTAAAACCAACATGTAATGTCCATATATAGAATACAAAATGTCAGACATGCCTACATACTATCTAATTTTGTTAATTTTGAAATTGAATATGTTCTACTTTGTAATTAGCAAAATAAACCCATATATGCAATTGCCAAACACAATTTATGACAACACCTATTATGTATTTTTAAATTTTTTATTTCTTACTCACTTTATTATTGTTTATTTTTCTTAAATTTTTTTGTTTTTTTAACTGGTTTTATTGTAAGCACGTCAAATATTTTAATGTACTAAGTAATTACTATGCATTAGTGGTTTTAATTTTCCTTTTAATTTTAACAAAAAGAAAAATTAAAAAAAAAAAATTTTATTAATTTGTCAACAACTTCCTATTTAAAATCATGTGAACATGTATAAATAGATATAATATATATTTTATTTAAAGATTTTTGAATATTATCCAAAGGACCTTCAAATTTATTTACTTTACAATTTTTTCAATAAATAGATATAATATATATTTGATTAACTAAAAAAAGGATTGTCTATAAGATAGTACGAAAATTTATCATTTACCAATAACTCTTATCAATATGATTTATTTTACGTTTAACAAGGATGAGACAATCGATATGTAGTTGAAGACTATAGTTTATGTTAATACCAATACGTTAATATTAGGTGTTGATTATGTATGGATAATTAATTTGTAAAATTCATAAAAGCTCGTATAAAACTCGTACACCTATAATACAAACACTAGTTTTTTCAAAACCAACATTTAATGTCCAAATATAGAAGACATAATGTCAAAATTATATACAATGTTAGACATGCCTACATACTATCTAATTTTGTTATTATTGAAATTGAATGTATGATATTTCGTAATTAGCAGACTAAACCTATATATGTAATTGCCAAATACATTTTATTACATGACCTATTATCTATTTATTACTTTTTATTTCTTAGACGTATTTTTTTAAAATTAAATTAATATATTTGAGGGAAGTCAGTGCACACATTATGGCCCCATATTTTGGTGGGAAAATTGATATATTTTTGCGCCATAATAATTATATAAATACGTGTTAAGTGCACGACACAAAATTACATAATCACTGTTATTCATATGCAATTGCTTTCTCTTTGAATCATCAAACCCTTTATCTTTATAATTTCAGTTTCTTCAGAAATGCCTCAAAATCCAGAAGCAGTCTTTGATCATTTGTTTGACATTATTCACTTTAGTATATTTATTTCACACTTACTTTACACTATTGGGGAAAAAAAAGTTAGCGACATCTTGTATGAATGTGGGTAATTACCTACGGTTGAAATGATATTTCGCGATGAAGTTTCAGTGTATCGTATGGATAATGGAATGCCATACGATGACAACCCGGATGGTGAACATCCTCCCGGGATACTTGGTGATGATGTGAGTCAAGCTCGAGATTATATCCAATTTCGTATATTTATGAAAAGACTAATCATAGCATGTGGTGTAACACATATTAAGCCTTTGATTGAAGGTCAGGCAGAGTTTCTTAAAAAAATATTTCGGCTCGAGCGTAACTCTTATTATAAAGAGAAATTTATGTTCGAAAAGTTGCCATTAAACGTAAATGGAAAGCGTGTACTTGAGGTCGCGGAAACCCTTTATGATATGTGTTTTGGGTGTTTTTGTCCCTCAGGAGAGTTACGTCACAAAGATTGGTCTGGATGAGCTGTACCTGCAAAAACAACGGAGCCTCCGGGTGGTGGAGCTCCGCCTCCGACGATCAAGTTAGTAACTTGAATAAGAATAAAGAGTGTGGAAATTTAGGTGAGGATCTGCTCGGATTCCAAGCTCAGGTGTTTCTCTGATGAGAGAGAAAGTTGGTGTAATAAATGATTCAATGTGTCCCCAAAATGGGGAAATATCTCCCTATTTATAGGGTCATTGGAGAGTGTGCCCCTATCTAGGTCACTTAACCTAGATTTTAGTAGGCTGCGCCGTTTTACAGCGCTTCTTGGGATTTGGGCCCTTGAAGGCCACCATTTCAGGGGCTTATCTGAAGGGGCCACGTGTTAAGAGGGTATTGGGCTACTTGGGCATCCTCAACTCACCACGTGGCCTCCTCTCATTGGTCCACTTGTCTAGGGTATTGTTACCCTAAACATTTGCCCCTCACAGGGGTCATGCGCATGTCACGTGATGCCTGTGACACGTGTCCATCCATCAAGGGTGAACAGTAACAACGGATAGTAAAATTTGAAATTCAAACGGGGATGCCCCCGTTTTCACCTTCTATATATAGAAGTTTACCCCCCCTTTTCTCTCACTTCACTTTCATTTGACTTTTTTAAAGAGAAAAAGGAGAGTTTAAGAGAGAGATTCTCTGCTTCTGTCTGCATCAGAATTTTCAGGATTTCCGTGTGCTAACTTTGCAATACCCGGTTCACCGTCTGTAGATGTTTTTAGATTTTTCAGAGCTAAAGCAAGGTAACCGCCTGTACCATTTTTAGTTTTCCTTTTCAAACTTGTATACATTATTTTTCCGCCTGTATACATAGTTTTAGAAATAAAATGAGTTCTCAATCCACACACTCGGCACTGCCTAGGACACCCATCTGCTCACCCGGAACGGCGAAGTCTAGAACAGGGGGTGCCTTTTCTGGACTGTCGGGAATTGCTGTGCTCATCTCCGAATTCCTCCCTCTATGTGTCTATGCAGGATACAATGGCCAGAGTCAAACAAACGGCCAGAAAGTCTAAGAGTCGACGCACTATGGAAGTGCCAGCCGATGAGGTTGTTCCGGATGGGGAACATGAGGATTTGGAGGAGAGCGCCGACTCTGATGGAGAGGCTCCCTCTTCTTCCGAGAGCTCTAGGGTGCGGGAGGTAGCTGGAGAAGAGGCTACCTCCTCTAATGGATCCGACGGTACTAAGGACGCTGAAAGATCGGGGGGCGAGGCTTTTGGCTCTGATCAAGATAACTTCGTTGCTGACTACCAGCAGCTGGCGAAAGTTGCTGACAACCCCAACCCTAAGAAAATTAGAATGCTTCTGGGTGACATTGCCCTACTGAAAAGTGGCTTCAGGGCCTTCAAGGAAAAGCACCCCTTTGGAAAGGGGTGGGACATTATCATCCCGCCTGCTGATGTAGTGATGGCATGGGATGATAACATAGAGAACGCAGATAATTATTTTGTCTGCTACGAGGTGGTAATAGAAGTCGGCCTCCGGTTCCCTCTCCATACCGGGATTAGGAAAATCCTAAAGGGGTATGATCTGGGAGTTTGGCAGCTCACCCCTAACTCATGGGTGAACATTTTAAGCTACATTGCCACCTGCGAGCTCCAGAACTTAGCTCCCAGCTTCCTCGCCTTCGCTCATATGCATTACTTGAGCAAGGCACCAGGCAGTCATGGGGAGTGGTACACTCTTTCTACCTTGCCCCAATACTTAATGAGTTTGGACAAGGTGTCCAAGTGGTCAGGGTGGAAAGATAAGTTTTATTTGATTTCTTCTCCAACCTCCGAGCAGACGTCTCCCGACTGGGGGTAGAGATCACCAATCTGCGGAACAAGCAGCCGGATGAGATCGCCCAGGAGCAGAAGCGACTGATGGAAGAGAATGAGCGGGACAATGCAGCTTGCCTGAAGATAGCATGGGGGCTCCTCTACCCGTATGTAGACTTTGAGGTCTACAAACTTAGGTATGATTACGCCACATCGGTGTATGATGCTTAAGTGCTGGGTGAGGCAGCTCCGCCTCGCTTCCAAGATTGGGCTGCAGAGCTGAGATATGAAGTCTCAGACAATGAGGAGCCGGCGGAGGAAGAGAAAAATGAAGGTGACCAGCCTCAAGTGGCTGACGGCCAATCTAAAGACCTCCCAATCGGTCGGGACTAGCCGGAGCAGCAGCCTCCCCTTAGCCTTGAATCAGCCTCCCCAAATTCAGCGGCAGTATGCCAACTCTTTTCTTTGCCGGCTTGTATGCCGAGTAATATTGTATTTTTACCAACTATGGAGTTGGGTAAACAATTTATTTTTCTTCTTCACCGGATGTGATTCCGGTTAACAATTTATTCTGGCCTTTGTGCCATTTCAAATATTTATGAAGTAATCCGACTCTGTCGGTTGTTTATATATATTGTGTTTAAATTTTTTCGATTTGAATTTTTTGCATATATACTGCAATTTTTAAATATTTTGCCTAACTTAAAAAAGCATGCGGCAATTTGTAATCCGGCTAATCTTGCCCCTGGACGGTTGTGTGGTTGGTTTCATTCCGAATAGATTGACTTGCTTGAAGACACTCGATACTTGGAGAAGTATGAAGTGTTTTTTAGGCAAATTAATCACAATGGTGATTGCCCCAAACCTAGTGCACAGCCGGCCATTAGAACGGGTGCTTCGAGCCTCTTACCCCAGCGGTAATATTCCGTCTGGGATTATTACATAGCCATTACACAAACTATTTTGCTCCAATTGGGAGAGAGAGTGCAACTTTGGAATAAATAATCTAAGTAAAAACTTCAGCCGGTAACCGGCTGATGCCTCAGGGCATCTGGTATTCGGAAACTTAATCGTTCTCATAGATTATTCTAGTCAGACGGCTATGAGTTGATCAATTTGGTTGTTCAATCTTTTCCATCTGCATAGGTACGTAGAACTGACGAAGAGTCTACTCTCTGCGATGATTGCTCCCGGAAGGGTGTCGCCGGACGCCATCGTCCATATTGGGACAGGCGGTTTAATAAAATAAGCAACCATCCGGTCATTGGCCTTTGGTCTTGTTTTAGACCGATTGTATAGCCACTAAGCGTCTTTTTTTTTTTTTTTTTTTTTTTTTTTTTTTTTTTTTTTTTTTTTTTTGTCTGGCCATTGGCCACACGTTATTATAACATTGAAGTTACACAAAATGTTGAATTTAGTTGGTTAAGCAATTAGTCCGTCTAGGTATTACCCAGGCGGACAGGTAATTATAACATTAAATTACACTAAGTATCAAACTTAGTTGGTTAAACAAATAGTTCGTCTGAGTATTACCCAGGCGGACAAGTAATTATATCATTGAAACTACACTAAGTATCAAACTTAAATATTTATGCAAAAGTTCCGTCTGAGCATAACCCAGGCGGATAAGTAATTATAAAGATAACAAAGCAATTTTGCAAACAAAGCCTAATTTCTCATTGTTGGACTCACTGTTTACAAAAAATTTACATTTCTCAGAAGTAGTACTTTTTTGAGTTATCTACATTCCAAGTTCGAGGTAGACGTCTGCTGTCTGGAGTTTCCAGACGGTAAGTGCCATCCCTGACTTCTTCATAGATCCGGTATGGGTCTTCCCAATTAGGAGTTAGCTTTTTAGCCTCATTGGCCCTACCGGTTGCCTTCATTTTTCGTAACACAAAGTCGCCAACTTTCAAAGGACGCTTGCGTACTTTCTTATTGTAGGCTCTTGTCATTCTCAGACGGTATATCTCATGGCGTAGGGCAGCATTGCCCCTGCATTCCGGTAGGGATTCCAATGCTAGCCGCATGGCCTCCCAATTTGCCTCTTCATCATAAAGCACGACTCTGAGAGTTGGCTCGTAATGTTCAATGGGCAAGACGACTTCAGCACCGTATACCATAAGAAATGGGGTTTCACCGGTTTCCCCTTTGGCAGTTGTCCGGATGGCCCATAGGACATGAATAAGCTCTTCAGCCCATAAGCCACAGGCTCTTTCAATTTTCTTTTTTATGTCGTCTGAGATAAGCTTGTTGAAGGCTTCAACTTAGCCATTTGCTTGGGGTCGGCCGACTGGTGCAAAACAATGTGAGATTACCTGATCTCCCAACCAAGTCTTAAGGTGAGGCATTTCAAACTGAGGGCCATTATCAAACACCATAGACATAGGTACCCCAAACCGGGTGATGATGTTCTTCCAAATGAAACAGATGACATCCTTTGTCTTGATGTTCTTGACCGGCTCAGCCTCTACCCATTTGGTAAAATAATCCACAGCCACCAAAATATAACGTTTCCCGCCTGGAGCAGGCGTATAAGGACCCAGGATATCCATGCCCTACTTAGAAAACAGGACTGGGCTATGGATTGCCGTCAGATCAGTAGCCGCGCGGTGAATAAGCTTGCCAAACCTCTGGCATTTGTCACACCTCTTCACCAACTCTTTAGCGTCTGCTTTAAGAGTAGGCCAAAAGTAATGTCTCCTAGCTCTAACGGCTAGGGACCTCCCGCCTATATGAGAGGCGCAGTATCCAGCATGCAATTCTTCAAGAACTTCTTTCCCCTTTTCTGGGGTAACACACTACAATAGAGGTTTAAGGAAACCCGCCTTGAAGAGCTCTCCTTTTCTCATCTCGAAGTTTGCTGCTCGCTTCTTCATGACGGCTGCCTCCTCTGGTGAATCATGAAGCGTGCTGCCTGTTAAATATGCCCGGATGCCATCCATCCAGGTAGAGCTTCGGTCCAAGATTCTAATGGGCTCATCATATATACTTCTTTTTTCAAGAACTTCCCAAAAGACTGATCGAGGCGTATCACAGCAGGTGGAAGATGCCAATTTGGACAACGCATCCGCCTGGTTGTTATCTGACCTGGGCCCTTGACTCAGACGGAATTCCTCAAGTGTCCCGACCTCTTCTTTGACTGCCTAAAGATACTTGATCATAGCCGGATGAGTTGCCTCATATGCTCCCTCATACTGGCTTACGACCAACTGTGAATCAGAGTAGGCGTCAATTTTTGTTGCCCCTGCTGCCTTACACATGCGAATTCCGGCTAGCAGCGCTTCATATTCCGCCTCGTTATTTGAGGCCTGAAACTTAAACCGCAGTGAATATTCAAATCTGTCTCCCTCAGGGGACTCATATATAATTCCTACACCGCAGCCGTTCTTCGTCGAGCTCCAGTCTACATATACTTTCCAAACCTGGTCAATATTATCCGGTGGTACCGGTCGTGTCATTTCAATAATGAAGTCGGCAAACGCCTGACCTTTCACTTCCATTCTAGGTTTAAAAGTGATTTCAAGACTTTGCATTTCAATAGCCCATTTCAGCATTCTGCCGGATGACTCCAAGGTAGACATTGGCCCATTGAGGGGCTGATCAGTGTAAATTACCACATGATGAGCCAGAAAGTACGGCTTCAATTTCTTGAAGGCCATATATAGAGCAAGGCCAAATTTTTTAACCATGGGGTACCGGAGTTAATGAAATAGACCGCGAGCTGGATGTCGTCTCTCTTAGCAAGGAGAACAACACTGAGAGCATGATCTGAGACGGCTAGGTACATATACAACGTCTCTTTGGGAAGAGGGCTAACAAGCCTTGGCAAAGAGTGCAAATGTTCTTTCAGCTTTTGAAAGGCAGCCTCAGCATCATCCCCCCATTCAAATCTGGTCTTCTTCCTGATTGCTTGGAAGAAGTAAAGGCATTTGTCACCTGACCAACTGAGGAACCTCCCCAGTGCCGCCAGGTAACCGGTTAGTCACTGTGCTTCCTTGACAGTGCGGGGTGACTTCATGTCAATTACCGCCTGTATCTTCTCGGGGTTAGCCTCTATCCCCCTTTGATCAATCAGGAATCCGAGAAACTTCCCAGACTCAACACCAAAGACACATTTCTTAGGATTTAACATAACCTTATGCCGCCTGACTGTGGTGAAGGTTTCTCGGAGATCAGCAAGGTGATCCGCCTGTTGCTTGGATTTGACTATCATATCATCAATGTACGCCTCCACATTCCTCCCAATTTGATTAATGAAGACCGTATTAATCATCCGTTGGAATGTAGCCGACGCATTTTTCAAACCAAACGACATCACAGTGTAACAAAATAACCCCTGATCAGTGACAAAGGTCGTCTTCTCTCGATCTTTTTTCCACAGGGGTATCTGATGGAAGCCGGAGTAAGAAGCCGGAGTAGGCATCCGTGAAACTCATCAAGGCATGCCCGACTGTCGAATTGACCAGACTGCTGATCTTTGGGAGCGGATAACTGTCCTTGGGACATGCCTTGTTGAGATCTGTGTAATCAACACACATACGCTAGGTACCATTTGACTTCTTTACAAGCACCACATTCGCCACCAAGTCGGGGAAATTACATGGCCGAATGAACCCGGCTTCCAACAACTTTTTCACTTCGGCAGCTGCCGCCTGACTTCTTTCCTCGCCGTGATTTTTTTTCTTTTGCCGGATGGGCTTCTTTTTTGGATCCACGACAAGTTTGTGGACAGCAAGATCCAAGTTGATGCCTGGCATCTCTTCCACTTCAAAGGCAAAGATTTCTTTGACTTCTTTCAGCAATAGGTTCAGGTCTGTTCCCAACTTAGCATAAGCAACCGTCCCAATCTTAACAGTATGCTTTGGACGGCTTTCGTTTAGAGGTATATCAATATGGTCACCAGTCGGCTGGGGACGGAGCTCAGCTGACCGCTCCCTGGTCAGTGATTGCTATTTTTTCTCTTTTTTCACCTCCACCAGCAGAGGAGCCTTTCTTTTCTTCCCGGCTGCTGGTGGGACTTGATCCCCATTAAAGGAACCAACAGAGCCATCCCTTTCATACTTGATGAAAATGATAGAAGGGATGATTACAGCCTTGGCTTCGTTGAGGGTTGGCTGGCCTAGGATAATCTTATAGGCGATCAGTTCCTCAACGACCAAGAACTTGACGACCAGGTGTCGTCCTTTACCTTTTTCACCCAGCCGGATTAGTAAATAAATCCTACCGACTGGGTAAATCATCCCACCCCCAAAATTAACCAAGGGGTGGGTAACCGGATGCATGCTGCTGAGGTTGTATTTTAGCTTTTGCAAGCACCGGAGACTGAAGATGTCTGACGAGCTACCGGTGTTAATAAAGATTCGTTCAACCAGCTGGTTTGTGACCTTACATTCAATGACAAACGGGTCATCATGCGGACGCCGGACAATGCCCCTATCCTTCTCAGTGATAAGAACGTCTGGGAAGGAGGAACTTCCTGCCTGATCATCATCATCATCATTATCCATCTTTCGAAGATGGCTCATGGTGCCCCGGATGGTAGGGCCCCCGCATGAGAACCCGCCTACTATGGTGTAGACCGGCTCCTTATCAATGTCCGAACTACTAGCAGGCTGGGGTGTCTTAGATGAATGCCCCGGGTTCTTCTTATTAGTCCCTTTGGACTTAGAAATATAGGAATTTAACATCCCCTTGTCAGCCAGACGGTCCAACGCCCGTTGAAGGTTGAAGCAGTCGTTGATGTCATGGCCAACTTCCTCATGGTATTGGAAGAATTTACTTTTGTTCCTTGATTGAATGGAACTTTTCATTGGATTTGGCTTTTTTAGAGACAGTCGGTCCTTGATCTCCATGAGGATGGAGTTTCAGTCCTTGTTAAACTCGTACCTAGGAACGTACGATTTAAATTCTTTTTTTTTCTTCTGGGACGGCTGGTCAGAATCAATAACCGCCCAGACTTCTTTTCTCTTCTTGCTCTCTTCTTTTTTCTTGGCCGGCTGAGCAGGCCGGCTATCTTTCTGCCTGTCAGACTTCTTAGAGTCCTACTGGTTACAGGGCGAGCAGAGGTCGGTTGCTTGAATATAGCTTTCCACCTCCCTCAGGGCCGCCTGTAAGTTAAAGCCCCTTTTCTGAATAGGTCAAACTTAAAGGTCGACCCGTCTCTCAGACCCTTAAAAAAGTCTTTAAAAGCTACCTCATCAGACAGTCCTTGAATCTGAATTCTGATCAGATTGAATCGCTTGACATAGGAGCGCAATCCTTCTCTCTCTCTCCCTGCTTAATGGTGCTCAAGTCAAGACTTGTTTTCTTTGCAGGGATGTTCATCGAGAAGTTGGAAGCAAATAGGAAGGCAAGCTTCATGAAACTATCGATGGACCCGGCTGGCAAGTTGCCAAATTATTGTTGGGAAATGCCCTTCAAAATAGCCGGGAAGAATCGGCACCAAGTGGCATCATCCAACTCTTGGTGTAAGATATGAGGTGATCTTCCGGGTTGGAGGTACCGTCATAGGTGCCTACCAACAAATTTTTAATCTTGGCCGGCTGTGCCGCCTCGGTTATCTCCCGGGTGAACGCAGAATGTTGTTTACCCAGGTGGAGCAGACGAAGCTGCCAGTCCAGTGGCTGGACATTGTTGTATGCTGCCTGACCTCCAAAGAGGGCCAGCTGCATGAAATGGGGAGAATACGGATTGTAGACCAAAGACGGTAAATACGGTGCAGTCCCAATGATCTGAGGACCAGAATGGACGGTATTACCGCCTGTATGGCTCTCATGCAGGGAAGGTACATTCCCTGCAGATGTGTTATTGAAGCTATCTGGAAAGCTCGATATAAAAGCTGACTCAGACAGCTGCTGATTTCTTTTGCGGGTGATAATCTCCCGGGCATCAAGAGTTGATTTTTTGTTTCCCACCGGATGTTGAGTCCGGCGGGGATTGTTGGTGTTCCTCTTAGGCAGAAGGATCTTAGACCAATCAATGGTCCCGGCTGCCTTCTCCTTTGGATGAGGAGTTGGATGCCGATCTCTGACTGACTTCCCCTTCTCCAGAGGAGTCTTTCTTGCCGACTGACCCCTGCTTGGGCTAGCCCGGCTCTTCGTGATCAGATCTTTAATTTCACCCTTGAAACTTGTCATGAATTTCAGGAGTTCGTCTCGAGTGACGGGAGTTGATCCACTGGCCATATGGGTTTCCCCTTCTGGCTGTCCAGGTTGTCGGTTTGTACTCGCCTGGCTGGTACCCCGCTCCTGAGTGTCTCTGGGCCGGACATGCTTTGTTATCAGAGAGCCATCATTGGCTATATAGGTCTTGACCTGAGGATCATCATCCTCCTAGTTAGTAAAAACTTTCGGTTCATTGACCGGGCGCTCAAGAGGTGGTACAGACTCTTGAACCATCCTTGAGGTACTCTCCCCACAGACGGCGCCAAATGTTTTGGGTGTTTTTGTCCCTCGGGAAAGTTACATCACAAAGATTAGTCCGGCTGAGCTGTACCTGCAAAAACAACGGAGACTCCAGGTGGTGGAGCTCCGCCTCCGACAATCAAGAGTGCGAAAATCAAAGTGAGGATCTACTCGGATTCCAAGCTCAGGTGTTTCTTTGATGAGAGAGAAAGTTGGTGTAATAAATGATTCAATGTGTCCCCAAAATGGGGAAATATCTCCCTATTTATAGGGTCATTGGAGAGTGTGCCCCTATCTAGGTCACTTGACCTAGATTTTAGTAGGTTGTGCCGTTTTACAGCGCTTCTTGGGATTTGGGCTTTTGAAGGCCGCCATTTCAGGGGCTTATCTGAAGGGGCCATGTGTCAAGAGGGTATTGGGCCACTTGGGCCATCCTGAACTCACCACGTGGCCTCCTCTCATTGGTCCACTTGTCTAGGGTATTTTTACTCTAAACAATATGGTTTTAAATGAAGAAACATGGACGCCAACTGCCTTTACTAAGCGTCTTGAGAAAGTACCCAAAATAACAAAACTTATTGATTTTGTTGATCTTACGTTGGAGGATTAGATGTTTTCAATTTTTTAGTTAACATTTATTAGTTTATTGTTTTTTAATTAAACCTTAAAATAATATCGGGTTAAACCATTAGGGTTTACGGCTATCACATATGTACTTTTTTTTATTCAATAATATATAGTATCCTAATTTCCTTAATTTGTTGGTTTTGATATATATTTATATAGGTTAGTACCTGTTTAATTGAGTTAATACTTGTTTTAAACAAAATTATTAAATTTTGATATTTATTCGCGTAAATATTTATTCTAATTTAATAAATTAAAAAAACACAGGAATAAACGGTTTTAAGTTAAGATTTTTTTACTTAAAAATATAATCAATATTAATATTATTGCTTATATTTCTACATGATGCATGTATTAGGCGACTATAAAGGGGTACATTATCAATTTGGAAAAATAAGTTTCAAAAATTACATTTTATTTACTATAATTAAGATAACAGTTATATTATTTTTGTTAATTATTTATTATAATTAAACTAACACTGTACAAGGAATATATATTCAAGTTACAAGTCAAACTATAGCCAAATTGTAGCCTACAATCAAGGGAACTTACAACGCAAAGATATACATAGAAATATATACTTAACTAATTTAAAGATATGTACAACAAACCTAATATAAGAAAATCATATCATATACTCTAAGATTTACTATACAGTCAAAGGTATTACGGTGATATATGGTAAGTTAAAAAAATTCGAATATCAGTATCATATAAAATTATACAAGTTATTGGATATTTTTAGATTACCGAAACAGAAACGATATAAAATTAAAAATAGTAATTCAAGATATAGTACATGGTAACACCATCTTACAGCTAACTATGATTTATTTATGTACACGTGTTACTTTTGGACAAATTTTAAAGAATAATTATACTCGTTAATTTGGGATAATTTATATGCTGGTAATTATGTTTTCAAAATTTCAAAAGTGGACTGAAAATTAAACATTTGGAAGGAAGATAAACAGGTAAGCAAGAAGTTAACAATAGGTCAATACATATCATATAGATTGACAATACTTAAAACAATTTTATTGAACAGTCGAATGTTTTGTAACATTAACAATAAACATGGTAATCTCAATCAAACTATAGGACACTACCTATCAAATAGGTTAATTGATAATATCTCTAATAGCCGGCATTCGGATCCCAATCGAAAATGGTGGGCATTCTCTCGAATATGCTAACCTCATAACTATCGGTAGCTCTTGCAACATCACCAGGTTGATATATCCTTGGCATTAACTGTATTAAGAGGTCAACAAAACCACCCCGTTTAATAAAATTAGGATGATCAGTTTGCGTAGTGACTTTAATATTAGGAACCTGTTCATCTATGTCATTATCCTCCTCACCTACAGGTTGTCCATCCAAACCGTACGTTTTGTCATCGTTGGGTTCAACTTCATCGAACATACGTTTGGGTCTTCCCCTTCCCTTTTTTTAACAAAATTTTGTTCAAAAATAATGTCCTTTTTGTTAGGGAATGTTTTCTCCTTCTCAACTTCCAAAATCATCTTCGCCAATTTGTCCTTTAGCCATTGGATCGATCATAAGAGGTAGACACCATTCTAACAAGCTGGTTGCTCAATGCACTTAGAAATGCAAAACGACCACACTACCACAAAATAGGGAATAAGTAACGCATAATAGAGAGCTGTCAAGTTAGATAGGCGATCTCTAGCATTCTATAGAACGCCTATGTAAGATAAGTGCTTTGTATATTGAACCTATAGAGCACCTCTCCTAATTAAGCGTTCCATACGTTTTATATAAAAAATATGATTATAGAAATAGATCGCCTTTCTAAGTTAGGCGATCTATATGATTTTTAGATAATTAAAAAAAAAAGTAAAAAAAAATTAGAAATCTTACCCTAAAATAAACACGTCGCCCCCTCCTCTCCTTTCTCTCTCCTCTTTCTGTCCTCTCAACTCCATTCCTCTTTCTATCTTCTCAACTCCATTCCACTTTGTTCTTAAAAAAAAAACTCCATTCCTCTTTCTTTCTCCTCTCATCTCCTCTCCTCTCAAACCCCAAGAGGCCAAATTTGTTTGTTGGTTTTAAAATCAAGACCATAGATCGAGTTGGAGAAGTCGCCGTCGTTTATCTCGATGCATTGAAATGAAGTGTTGCTGCTGTAAAGTTTTATGAAGATTAATCTCGTTTGTGTCCGAATTTTAATGTTCAAATCCGTTTTTTGTGTTTTTAGAGTGATTGATATGATTTTTTTCCCCTTTTTTGTCGATCTATGTAGGTCATGATTTAATTCTAATTCAAACTTTTGATTTTCATTTTAAATATTCGTTTTACTTCTCATTTATTTTAGATCTGTGGGTATTTGGTTTTCATTTTTTTAAATTCTGATTTTCATCTTTTATCAATTGATTTTGGTGTTTTTTTTTTTTTGACAAGGATTTTGGTGTTATAATTAGATTAATTTCTGATTTTTCATGTTTATGATCTGTGGGTTTTTGGTGCAGAATCTCTATTTTTGTGCGTTGTTAGTGGAAGCCTGGAAGGTGGTTAAGGTTGGTTGAGGCGCTGCGGTGGTTCCGTGGTTGAGGTTGGTGGAGACGCTGCGGTGGTTCTGTGGTTGAGGTGGTTTCGACTTTCGACAGCAGTTTAAGTTTGTGCACTGCTATACATGTTAGCACATTTATAATTATTTTGTAATTAATTATAGAGAAATCATAATGTAATTTAATTTTTTAAGGAATTTAGTTGTTAGGGTGTTTTAGTTATTAGCTACTTCGTATGAATTATTATTATTATTATTATTATTATTATTATTATTATTATTATTATTATTATTATTATTATTATATAAATTATATAATCATAATAATAATAATTTTAATAATAATAATAATAATAATAATATTTTTTTATTAAAAAAGTGAGGAATAGAGAGCGCCTATCTATGATAGGCGTTATGTTTTTATGTAGCTAGAGAGCGCCTATGCGAAGATGAGCGCTCTATTTTCCTATCTTTTTATTTACTTTTTATATAAAATATGAAGCGCCTATCTTAGATAGGCGCTCTGTATTGTGTTAGATATAGATCGCCTCTTTGAGGCGTTATATAGACTTTATAGGGCACCCCCTCAGAGGAGCGCCCTACAGGCGATCTATATTGGTTGTTTTAAGCGCTCTCTATTCCCTATTTTGTGGTAGTGCCATTTGATGCTGACTGATCGTTTATCTTCTTAAGTTTAATTTGCTTGTAATTATTAGGAAGATGCAGCTTTGCTCTTATTGTCCATCTTCGGAGTATTACACCCACTGGTAGCTCAACCATTCCATAATGTTTCATGCATGCAAACATATGTCGACATGGAATGCCTATGGACTCAAGCTTCATACAACAACATACCATTTGTTGTAGTTTCTTGTTGAAACAGGCAACGTACCTACACTCTTTCATCTCATAGTCATTTAATCAAAAGGTAACAGAAGCCCCATCAACATGATTAATATAATAATGGAGCAAATTAAACAACTTTTAATGATTCTATATTGTTAAATCACATTTAATACAATAATTGAACCATAATTAAATTATTCTCCCTCCTAATTGAATTAAAATTGTGGATTATCAAAGAATTAATACTCAATATATGTAATTGCAAGAGGCTGTGATACCACTGTAGGAAATTATAGGTACTATGCAGCGGAATAAACATGAATCATATTCATAAAGCACCAAACCAAGGATCTCACGCATAACACACAAAGAGTAAGAATTATACCTTTGAAGCGTGATTCCACTAGTAATCAAGCAAGAACGAGGGAGACAATGAACCTTAAATGTGATTCCTCTACTTGGTCCACATGCACGGATTAAGACCTCCACTAATGCTAGTTAGTCGCGATCGAACTTTTCAATCGACTTTCTACGAAGAAGTATGAACAACGAACTAGTCACGAACCACCGCAAAAGCCACTAGGGGTGGCCGGCCGCAAGTCCGGGGGGAAGAGGGGTGCCGTGAGAGAGAGAGAGGGAGATTAAGGTTTTTGGGATTTGGTTGCCTTGATCACAATTCACTGTAAGTTAATTGTGACTTAATTAATCAACCCTAGGCATGGATCTTATTTATAGATCACATCTCTAAATAAGAGTCCATGACAAAGCCCAATTCCTAATCCCAATCAAATTACACTAGCCCAATCCTATTCATGATTAGTTAAATGCTCATAAGGCCCATTAATGGGCCTCTTACTTGCTTAACGCAATACCTTTGTGTGTGACCTCATAGGATCCATTCTAGCGGGCTTTGGAATATTTTACTAGCCCAAAGATCATCTCTCATAGTCTAGCAACAGATGATGACGCCCCAAGAAAATGAACTTATTATCTCCATAATATTGATCCTTGATATATCTAGTAATTGCACTTATTGAAGACACAACTCCTTCAATATCTTCTTCCTCTATTTTAGTCACGATGTGCCTTGATTCAAAACCGAGTTCCTTGCAAACCAATTTGTAAGCGTTCCTTGTATATGTTCGCGCAGCTTGAGTATTTATTTCGGTCAAAACACCACCAACAACAGGGAACTTATGTGTGGATGTGTAATCATCTTTATCTTCTTCAAACCGGATAAGTTCAAGAACTTGATCATATAGCTCAACAAACCGATAGAACATTATTTTTGATGTTATTACCGTTTTAAATGTGCTATTGATGGACTCACATCTTTGGGTGCTTCTCATACCTGCATACACAACATATAGGTAATGTCCATATTAGATATTATGTAAAACCTGTAGAATGATTTTAACATCTGAATACATATACCATTTTATAGATAATGACCAATTATCATTAAACATGACCACAACAAAAAAGTTAAAAATCTATTCAATATATAGGTAATGACCCCTATTAATATTAGTTAAAACATGTTATATCTGATTCTCTACTCACGAGACACAAGACATGTTTCATTCACATATAGGCTATAACCTATCATGGGTCTACGGATTACATATAAATTTGAATACACTTACCTGCATAAAACTGTCCAACCATGAAAGCCTCAACCCATTTGGTTTTGTTACTATACAGATCTTTTGCCAACTTTTTATCTCTGAATTTAGGGTATGCTTTCATCAAATCTTCCCACGCCTCCTCGAACTCAGTTGGTGTCTGAGCTCCATCCACGCATTTCATGAACCCATTGCAAAACCGTCTATTTGTGTGGCCCTTAATATTACGCATTAGATGCCAAAGACATAGTCTGTGATGAGCGTTTGGGAACACCTCCACAATTGCTTTTGACATGGCCTTGTCCCCATCTGTGACAACAGTATGGGGAGCGACACCGCCACCTGCCTCAAGTAATTGTTTTAACACCCATATGTAGATATCCGTTGATTCGTTTATAACAAGAGCAACACCGAATGACACATTCTTTCTATGGTGAGTCACACCAACAATAACAACAAAAGGTTTATGGTATGCGTTGACTTTGTAAGTCGTATCAAACGGAATTACTGACCCGAAAGCCTTGTAATCTCCTTGGCTTATCCCATCACACCAAAACATTTTATATATCCCTGTAACTGGATGTCGTTTAAATCTCAGAAAAAAGTTTGGGTCCGAAGCTGTTTTCCCAAGTAAGTATGCCAAGATAGTTTCGGTATCGCCGTCTTTTATCTCTTCTTTTTTGAACTTCTCACAAGTATTATACAGGTCTTTCACTAAGAATCCTACACCACGTATACCTCCGGCATTACGAGCAATATTTCTCATAGTGATAGATGGCTTCACTCAAGAATCAATTAGAGACTTCATATAAATTTGATCAGCTTCGGTCATGTCTCGGAATGTCCTGTATTTTCCAATTCAAAAGAAACAATTACAATTGATATTCGATAAATCGTATTTGTTTTAAATTTGGTGTGAATAGAATTAATTACCGACCTTTCAAAATAGACCTGGTTCATGGTTTTTAGGTCATGGTTATGTTCAGCGACAAAATTTTTCACATACCATGAATCCTTTTGGCGATCCCACTTAAAATTAATCAATGCTTTACAACCGCATCGAGTTATTGGTTTTTCCTTACGCTTCCTTTCAGGTCTGAGAAGGTGTTTTGCTTCTCGAAAACCTTGCCTATTGCACCAAATGATTTGTGAGGTCGAATGTCCATCAATTTTGCTTAGTCTTGTATGCTTACGGCGTATTCCAAACCCCGTGCACTTGGCATACATCTTGTAAAAATCAAAGCATGTTTGAAGATCTTTGAACAATAATTGTTGCATCTCTTCCAATGTAAAATCCTCTAATCTCTTGCCAATTTCTTCCCAGACTTCTAAACCTCTAAATGATTTTGGTATCTCATAGTTGATTTCAGTGTCGTTTATGTCATCGTCTTCATTAATATTTTCATCTCCATCGTCACCATCTCCATTGTCATCATCTCCATTGCTATCATCCCAATTGTTAGTATCCTACATAATATAGGTAATGTATCTAAAGTAAGATTGTGCTGTCTAGTTGTACATAGTCTATTAAAAGGAAAGGTAATGACCAATGTGAATAAAGGTCAATTCCGTATTGGTAGTTTCTGAGTAATACCTTAAGTTCTTGTATTTCAATAATCGCATCCTCATTCTCGGATATCTCTTGATTATTTGTCTTGTGGAAAGATTTTCAAAGCAATTACAATAAACTAGACGTTAGTACATGGCCTATACATACAGTTTTGATGTGAAAAGTTTTTTCTGCTAAAAAAATAATATATAAATTAAGCAGTATATTTTAATAACACATACCTTCGAATCACATACGCTACCATCAACTCGTTGTATAGGAGTTTCCTCCATATCAGACACGTCGTCTTCTAAGAAAAAAATCCATTAAGAGCTTAAAAGCTTAAATTACAAAACAATTTAACACGATGTTCTTGTTTAATATTTTAGTTTAAAATTCAAATTTCAAAACAGTATGTTATATAGGAATTGCTCTTAGCATAAACGAACAATAATAGTAAGTAAATAAGATAATAATTGGAAAATATATATTATTCCATACACCAAAAGATAGTACAGAATCTTTGATGTTAGATAAACACACAATTTTATTTTAAATATACCAAATTATTTAATTTCCAAAAAAAAAATTCATATAAATAGGAATAACATATTATCTTTGTTTTTTAGAGGAAAGTGTACATATTATATAAAAAAATATTCATACAGTCATATTCATTTGCAAATAAAACATTACCATAGTTAAAGGCTTTTTGGAGTAATAATTTTTTTTAATTAAAAAATAAAAATAAAAATAAAAATAAAAATAAAAGAAAAAAAACCAAATTTTAAACCAAAAAAAAAGTTACAACCGTCAATTTTGTACTTCACACATATACCAAGGGTGGGTTGGCGGTTATTATTCACCACTTTCTTTATTTCACTCTTTCTCTCTCTATTTCACTCTTTCTTTCTCTAGTTTCCTTCAACAATAAGCATTCACCATTGTAGTTCAAAATTTGAGAAACAAACGGTGACGAGGCGACGGCGAGAACGAAGGTAACTCTTTCTCACATTAACCGACGTTAGTATTGTAAGTACCTTTCAACCATCATCGTTGTTACTCATGTTATTTGTGTATATTTTTTTCTAGTTTTCATATGTATTCTATAGATTGTAAATTTGCAACTTCCAAAATTAAGTAAGAACAATGTCAAGTATTATTTTCGGAACTTAATTGGGTTTTAAAGTATACGATACATGATTTTAATTTGTTGATTGATGGTTTAATTACTTGTTTTGGCACCATTTTATCACTTACGAAATCATGTTAGTAGTGATTCCGAATTAGTTCAATTGGGTGGTTTTCTTATTTTTTTGTGTTGCTGAATTTTTTGAAATTAAGTAATGTGTGTATATGTATATGGGCTTGATTGTAAAGGATGTGAATGTAATTTCAACGAATGTTTAATTTTAAAATTACTTGAATTATGTATGAAGTGTGATTTTTTTTATTTGTCTAATTTAATTAATTGTTTTTGTTCGAATTCTTTGATTCTGCCTTCGCTTGCTGTTACTCAATTCGAATTGTATTAGTTTAAATATAAATTTGATTTCTCTGTAAACAGAAACAAGGATAACCATGTCTTCCCGAAAGAGAAAGCCAAGTGCAAGTGCTTTTCCTACTCAAGTGGATAAGAAACTTAAACCTTTCCCCTGTGAGAAGTTTAACAAAAACAAGGGTACATTTTCTATATATTGAATTTTGATGTGTATTCATTAGGATATATGTTTGTACCTATCATAACACAACATGTCACATTGTTTATGTAGGTATCATGGGACCTATTTTGGGTGTTTTTGTCCCTCGGGAGAGTTACAACACGAAGACTGAACCGACTTGAGCTGTACCTGCAAAACAAACGGAGACACCGGTTGGTTGGTGCTCCGCCTCCGACGAACAAGTTAGTAACTTGAAAGGAGAGAAAAAGGTGCGGAAATTTAGGTGGGTATCTGCTCGGATTCCAAGCTCAGATGTCTCTATCACAGGGACAGTGTGTAATAAATGGTAAGAACGTGTCCTCCAAAAGAGGGAAATCTCCCTATTTATAGGGTTCTTGGGATTTGTGCCCCTAATTAGGTCATTGATCCCTAATCATTGGTGGGCTGCGCCGCATTGCGGCTTCCTCGGGGTTTGGGCCTGAAGGCCGCCTTTTTTCCTTTAACTTCTGGAATGACACGTGTCAAGCAGGGATTGGTCCACTTTGGGCCATCCCGAGGCTGACACGTGTCACCCTCTGATTGGACCACGTGGCGGGGTAAAATTACCCTAAACATTTGCCCCTCACAGATGTGACATGGCACGCCACGTGGCATCTGTGACACGTGTCACGCTCCGATTGGTGGTAATTTTACCATTGAAGAGTAACCGTTCACCTTCCGAGTAAATTACGAGAATTCCCCCGTATTTACCCTCAATATATAGCCGTTTACCCTCATAATTTCGTAGGTTTACAAAAATTTTCTAGAGAAAGAACTTTGAGAGAGCAGAAGTCATCCGTTTGAGTCAGGCGCAAGCAAGAAAGCTCGTTCTCCATCAACCCAGCCTGATGACAAGGGAATAAACGCGTCGTCAATTGTCTATCCCTAGATCAAATACAATTTATACAACCTAAACAAACCTAATACGAGTATAAGGCAAGCATAGGGGTCGAACCACAGAGAACGGTAAACACCACCAAATGTTATCGACAATTAAGCTAGTCCGGAATAGGAGATAAATAAACTAAAGTCTAAAGATGCTAAAACAAGAAATAAAACATTAAGGGAAATGGTTTAGGTATAGCATTCACTTGAACATAAACAAAGGCATAGAAATTGAATTAATTATGAACTAAACATGCTCGAATATCGAAATTAAGAATCCAATCTAGCCGCCTTCCGGGGTCAATTGGCTTCTCCTAACATAGCCTCTATGTTTCCACATTAGAACCATATACTAGGAGGTACTATTAAATAACAATCGATAGTAATGAACCTTAACTAAGTCAACTTCCGTTTCTTGTTAGCAAAGATTCATCTTTAATCAACCAACAATGTGCACTTGCAAGAAGATTAAAGAATATCAAGCATATAAAGACTTTAATCACAAATAAATCAATTCTAAACCCTAGAACATGCTCAAGGTCCAACTACACCACAACCATCCCCTTAATGGAGAAATTACTCACTAATCATGATAATAACAAGATTAATCAACAAATAATCAAGAATCAACATGATCAACAAGCAATACCAACAACTAAAATAATAATCAAAATAAACAAATAAAAATAGAGGAGAGAGAGTAAGAAATTGCTCATTAATTGAAGATGAAGGTCTACAAAGGATTGAACAAGCTCCTTCTTCAAAATCCAAGTTCATTAATGAAGAAAACCTCACTTTCTCTCTCTACCAAAGAAGACTAATCCTAATCTAACCTAAAACTAAAACTAACTAGAGAGAGGAACATTCAATAAACAAGAAGCTTTTTCTCTTCGTGTTTCTTTTCCTTTTCCTTTCGTTGCCTTGCCTTGGTTTTTGTCAAGAGTTGTGGGGTAAGCTCTTAGGAAACCCTCACGAGAGCTTACTCGTCCTCTTTGGCGACATAGGGGTTTAAAGGGCTTGATACATACGCTAAATCCATCCGTGATTCCTACGACAGTGAGTTAGTGTACATTCTTTCTCTTTGTTTCTATTTTGTTTCTTTTGCTTTAAATAATTCCATCTTGTTCTTTTTTGCCTTAGCTTTGCTCGAGGACGAGCAAAGGTTTAGCTTGGGGGAATTTGATGAGTGACATTTATGTCACTCTTAGGGAGTAGTTTTAGAGTCATTTTCGTGTTTATTTTATCTTATTTTCCCTTTCTTTCTCTTGTTTTCTTTTTAATAAAGTTTCTTGTTTATTCGGTAATTTTGGAGCGTTTTAGTTTATTTTCTTTATTTTATTAGTTTTAGTCTATTTTCCTTTTTTATTTTTATCTTATTTGCTTGCGTAGTTTTAATTATTTTTAGTTTTAGTTTTGTGTCTCTTATTTTCTATTTCATTTTATTTATTTCCATTTTATTTATTTTTGTTCTCTTTGCTTTGATTTTGAAAAATGACACATTTTTCTTTTCCTCAATATGATGATGAGCCTTTTTGTGTCTACTTCCATAGACTTGTGGGGTTTTTGAACTATGATGGTTGTAATCCTTGTCAAGCTTGTGAGATTTGTTACTATGGCATGAATGAACAAACGAGATATGAAGTTGAAAGTAGGTTTAATGGCGAATTTCAAGCATTATCGGTTCATAGTGCTTGGAGCTTTTTTGTACGGTTTGCTAAGGAAGTACGCAATAGGGCATGTAATGTTGCTAATTTTGATTCTCAATGTGATAATAGTTTTATTAGTGGCATGCATCCCCATGATTTGTCTTGTGATCCTATTTGTGAACCTAGTACAAGTGATTTCAACTCTTTTTCTCGTATTGTTGATAATGAATCTCATTTGCTTGATTATGCCCCCTCTCCCCAATATGATGATGCTCATGTTTATAATGTGAATGATCCTCCCTCCTCATCTTCTTGTTCTTACATGGCTTCAAATGATTTCCCTTATGCTTCTAATGAGTCCTTTTATGAGGGTAATTCTATGGAAAGTTTGAAGGAAGAGAAGATAATGAGGATAATGGAGATGATGGAGAAGTATAACGAGATGAGGGAAGCTGAGAATAGGGAGACAGAAGCTAGAATGAAGATGCTTGAGAGCCAAATTCTCCAACTAGCCAACTCTCAAGAAAATGCCCTTCCTTCTTCTTCTCTTCCCCATATGAGTGAGGATCCCATTAGAGAGCATTCGAGTGATGGTGAAGGAGTTGAAAATGAAAAGAGTGTTGATTTTGAAAATCCTAATCCTTCTTCCCATCTTGATGAGTCTCAAGTGTATGTTTGTGACCCTTCAATCTATGAGTATATAGACTCTTTTGAGGTAATGTCCCACATATTTTTCGAGAGTCATATGAGGACTTATAGATTATTGGATGATTTCATCGAGAACGCTTCTTGGGACTTAGATGAGTTTGAGATGAATCTACCTCCATTCATGCACGATTTTGGGACCTTGGGTTTCGAGATAGTTGAAGGAAAGGTTGTCTATTGTGGTGAAAAGGAGGATAAGGTTGACTCCCTTGGAGTTTTTGAGCTTGAGGGAGGTGTATATCGTGAGTGCCCTTCATTTGAGGATGCTATGATTGATTTTCATGCTCTCATTGGCGATGTGAGACCTTGTGGTGAGGGAGTAGCTACCCCTTTTCCCGTTTCTCATACCCCTTTTTCTCTAAGGTTCGACCACATCCTTCCTTACCCTACTTCTCTCCCTTCCTATCTCAAACAACCTATTGGGAAGCCGCCCTCTATGGATGATTTTCATGCCTCTCATTCCATCATCATTGAGGAAGAGAGGAATTTTGTCAACAAAAAAATATGTGATGAGGATTTGCCTTTTTCCTTTTCTTTCCACTATTCTTTTCCTTCTTCTACTTCTTACTTTCTTGAGTTTCCTTTCGATCCTTCTTCTTCTTTCTTTTGGCATCTCCCTCTTCACTTGCGTGCAATGATTTTGTTGCACGTTCTTATTCCGTCATTTGCCTATTTACACCCCCATGAAATGTGTAGTAGTGCATTTGACAAGCTCTTGCGTGCGTTGAATTTTTATTTCCTAGAGCGGTCTCGCTTGGACATTAAACAAGCCTTTGCGGGAAGTAACCCGTGTTTTATTGCTTTCATTTTCTTTTGTTTTTAGACTAGACTTTCTCACATGGACGTGTTTGTGTTCCTTGCTAGGTACATAACTTGATATACTCTTGCGCATTGGTGATGATCAAGAATCAAGGAAATGTGCCTCAACTTACCTATCATGTGGAATTCAAGCCTTATTTGTAGAGATTATGGCTCATATGAGGTTATTTCGGGTTTTTTGTGTGATTTTGCATTTACCCCATATCCGGTAATATCCTTCTTTTCCCTCTCTCTCTTACTTATTGTGACTTGAAGATCATGTGTTGGTAATGTTGGATTAATTTTTCCTTGTATTCCCCTCCTTGGTTTTATTGTTTATGATTTGAAAGCTTGGTTTCATTCAAGCTTGGGGGAGGGTATTCTATCATGTTTGGTGGGATGTTGATTCATATATGCCATGCACGTGAGTATATGCATTTCCATGTTTTTCATGCTTTTGGAAAATCCAAAAAGATTTTTGTTTACTTCAAGGCAAGTTTAGAAAAATTGTGTTTTGTTTGTTCTTAATTGGACATTATATCTTTTGGATTTGTTTACTCTTGAATGCCTTTCTTCCTAAGTGGTTAATGTGTGCACGATTTGAGAGTGTCATTGGTTGACTCTAGGATATTACATGCTAAGGTAGCCGGGTTGAGAACTTTTAGGAATCCATGAAGCCCTAGTTCACGGGTATGTGGTAAGATGGTGTTGCTCTCTATAGTGGATTTGGCACCCTTAGTTGGTATTTGCTTAGTTATAATCCCGTGTGAGGTAACATTGTTCTAGCCTTCATCACTTTGTTGTGTGGCGCATTTGGATCCTTAGCTATGCATGTCTTGATCCTTGTTTTGACTTATAGCTCCCAAGATCGTGACCGAAACACTCTAGGGGAGGAAAAGGGCACTTCTTTCTCTTTTTTTTTTCTTTATCTTCTTTTTGTTTTGTTACAAATTTGATTTTCTATTGTGCATAAACCTACCTGCTAACCAATTTGAGCTTATGTTTCCCGCTCTTGTTTAAACCATGTTACAAACCTAATGGCCTGTGTTTACCAACCCTTATAGTTAGTGAAGCATTGGCATGTGAGGTTTGAGTTTTGAGTTGTTGATCATAAACAAGATGCATTTTGAGACTTGGTTAGAGTTGAGCTTGTAAAGAAATATGCAAATATTTGAAAATCAAGTGAAGTTTCAAGAAAAAGCCGTCCAAAATTAAAAAAAAAAGGCAAGGACAATGAATAAAGTAAAAAAAAAAAGAAGAAAAAATTGGAAAAGAAACAAAAACAACAAAAATATTTTAGATGGTTTCATTTTCTTCCTTAGTTTAAGCATTGAGGACAATGCTTTGTTCAAGCTTGGGGGGAATATTGTGTGTTTGTGTTGAATAAGCTTGGGGAATGGCATTAGTGGTATTTTTGCTTGATATTTAGTGAATTCTTGAGTTATTTTTGAGTGTCGGCCGCACTTTTTGCTTCACTTAGGAATTATCACCAAATTTTAAATTTTTACCCCTCCTTAACCCTTAACCTTACGTTACAACCAATAAAAAGACCCTTAGACTCTAGCGGTTTAGGTCAAAAGAACGGTGGAGGGAGATAGACTTCAAACCTATGGAAAGAGTATGCATAGTTGAGACGTCGGGATCACTTTCTCAAAGTTTTTCATTTCTTTATCTTTTTCCGGTTCCTTCGTGGAATCTTGAGAAGCTAGCTTAAGGGTTAATTTGAAGCTAGTGGAGAGAACGTGGCCCGATTGGTTGGGGCTAGGGTGGAGTGAGTCCTAAGTAGTTCTCTATGCTTAGCATGTTTTATGTTTCAATCAACCATCGACATCTTGGAACGTGCATACATTTGTCCATTTAGAAAGGTTTGCATTCATTAGTACTTGTCCTTATCTCTTGTCCGTATATGAGCTTGTGTTTTGCTTTTTCTCTTCGTGTTTCTTTTCCTTTTCCTTTCGTTGCCTTACCTTGGTTTTTGTCAAGAGTTGTGGGGTAAGCTCTTAGGAAACCCTCACGAGAGCTTACTCGTCCTCTTTGGCGACATAGGGGTTTAAAGGGCTTGATACATACGCTAAATCCATCCGTGATTCCTACGACAGTGAGTTAGTGTACATTCTTTCTCTTTGTTTCTATTTTGTTTCTTTTGCTTTAAATAATTCCATCTTGTTCTTTTTTGCCTTAGCTTTGCTCGAGGACGAGCAAAGGTTTAGCTTGGGGGAATTTGATGAGTGACATTTATGTCACTCTTAGGGAGTAGTTTTAGAGTCATTTTCGTGTTTATTTTATCTTATTTTCCCTTTCTTTCTCTTGTTTTCTTTTTAATAAAGTTTCTTGTTTATTCGGTAATTTTGGAGCGTTTTAGTTTATTTTCTTTATTTTATTAGTTTTAGTCTATTTTCCTTTTTTATTTTTATCTTATTTGCTTGCGTAGTTTTAATTATTTTTAGTTTTAGTTTTGTGTCTCTTATTTTCTATTTCATTTTATTTATTTCCATTTTATTTATTTTTGTTCTCTTTGCTTTGATTTTGAAAAATGACACATTTTTCTTTTCCTCAATATGATGATGAGCCTTTTTGTGTCTACTTCCATAGACTTGTGGGGTTTTTGAACTATGATGGTTGTAATCCTTGTCAAGCTTGTGAGATTTGTTACTATGGCATGAATGAACAAACGAGATATGAAGTTGAAAGTAGGTTTAATGGCGAATTTCAAGCATTATCGGTTCATAGTGCTTGGAGCTTTTTTGTACGGTTTGCTAAGGAAGTACGCAATAGGGCATGTAATGTTGCTAATTTTGATTCTCAATGTGATAATAGTTTTATTAGTGGCATGCATCCCCATGATTTGTCTTGTGATCCTATTTGTGAACCTAGTACAAGTGATTTCAACTCTTTTTCTCGTATTGTTGATAATGAATCTCATTTGCTTGATTATGCCCCCTCTCCCCAATATGATGATGCTCATGTTTATAATGTGAATGATCCTCCCTCCTCATCTTCTTGTTCTTACATGGCTTCAAATGATTTCCCTTATGCTTCTAATGAGTCCTTTTATGAGGGTAATTCTATGGAAAGTTTGAAGGAAGAGAAGATAATGAGGATAATGGAGATGATGGAGAAGTATAACGAGATGAGGGAAGCTGAGAATAGGGAGACAGAAGCTAGAATGAAGATGCTTGAGAGCCAAATTCTCCAACTAGCCAACTCTCAAGAAAATGCCCTTCCTTCTTCTTCTCTTCCCCATATGAGTGAGGATCCCATTAGAGAGCATTCGAGTGATGGTGAAGGAGTTGAAAATGAAAAGAGTGTTGATTTTGAAAATCCTAATCCTTCTTCCCATCTTGATGAGTCTCAAGTGTATGTTTGTGACCCTTCAATCTATGAGTATATAGACTCTTTTGAGGTAATGTCCCACATATTTTTCGAGAGTCATATGAGGACTTATAGATTATTGGATGATTTCATCGAGAACGCTTCTTGGGACTTAGATGAGTTTGAGATGAATCTACCTCCATTCATGCACGATTTTGGGACCTTGGGTTTCGAGATAGTTGAAGGAAAGGTTGTCTATTGTGGTGAAAAGGAGGATAAGGTTGACTCCCTTGGAGTTTTTGAGCTTGAGGGAGGTGTATATCGTGAGTGCCCTTCATTTGAGGATGCTATGATTGATTTTCATGCTCTCATTGGCGATGTGAGACCTTGTGGTGAAGGAGTAGCTACCCCTTTTCCCGTTTCTCATACCCCTTTTTCTCTAAGGTTCGACCACATCCTTCCTTACCCTACTTCTCTCCCTTCCTATCTCAAACAACCTATTGGGAAGCCGCCCTCTATGGATGATTTTCATGCCTCTCATTCCATCATCATTGAGGAAGAGAGGAATTTTGTCAACAAAAAAATATGTGATGAGGATTTGCCTTTTTCCTTTTCTTTCCACTATTCTTTTCCTTCTTCTACTTCTTACTTTCTTGAGTTTCCTTTCGATCCTTCTTCTTCTTTCTTTTGGCATCTCCCTCTTCACTTGCGTGCAATGATTTTGTTGCACGTTCTTATTCCGTCATTTGCCTATTTACACCCCCATGAAATGTGTAGTAGTGCATTTGACAAGCTCTTGCGTGCGTTGAATTTTTATTTCCTAGAGCGGTCTCGCTTGGACATTAAACAAGCCTTTGCGGGAAGTAACCCGTGTTTTATTGCTTTCATTTTCTTTTGTTTTTAGACTAGACTTTCTCACATGGACGTGTTTGTGTTCCTTGCTAGGTACATAACTTGATATACTCTTGCGCATTGGTGATGATCAAGAATCAAGGAAATGTGCCTCAACTTACCTATCATGTGGAATTCAAGCCTTATTTGTAGAGATTATGGCTCATATGAGGTTATTTCGGGTTTTTTGTGTGATTTTGCATTTACCCCATATCCGGTAATATCCTTCTTTTCCCTCTCTCTCTTACTTATTGTGACTTGAAGATCATGTGTTGGTAATGTTGGATTAATTTTTCCTTGTATTCCCCTCCTTGGTTTTATTGTTTATGATTTGAAAGCTTGGTTTCATTCAAGCTTGGGGGAGGGTATTCTATCATGTTTGGTGGGATGTTGATTCATATATGCCATGCACGTGAGTATATGCATTTCCATGTTTTTCATGCTTTTGGAAAATCCAAAAAGATTTTTGTTTACTTCAAGGCAAGTTTAGAAAAATTGTGTTTTGTTTGTTCTTAATTGGACATTATATCTTTTGGATTTGTTTACTCTTGAATGCCTTTCTTCCTAAGTGGTTAATGTGTGCACGATTTGAGAGTGTCATTGGTTGACTCTAGGATATTACATGCTAAGGTAGCCGGGTTGAGAACTTTTAGGAATCCATGAAGCCCTAGTTCACGGGTATGTGGTAAGATGGTGTTGCTCTCTATAGTGGATTTGGCACCCTTAGTTGGTATTTGCTTAGTTATAATCCCGTGTGAGGTAACATTGTTCTAGCCTTCATCACTTTGTTGTGTGGCGCATTTGGATCCTTAGCTATGCATGTCTTGATCCTTGTTTTGACTTATAGCTCCCAAGATCGTGACCGAAACACTCTAGGGGAGGAAAAGGGCACTTCTTTCTCTTTTTTTTTTCTTTATCTTCTTTTTGTTTTGTTACAAATTTGATTTTCTATTGTGCATAAACCTACCTGCTAACCAATTTGAGCTTATGTTTCCCGCTCTTGTTTAAACCATGTTACAAACCTAATGGCCTGTGTTTACCAACCCTTATAGTTAGTGAAGCATTGGCATGTGAGGTTTGAGTTTTGAGTTGTTGATCATAAACAAGATGCATTTTGAGACTTGGTTAGAGTTGAGCTTGTAAAGAAATATGCAAATATTTGAAAATCAAGTGAAGTTTCAAGAAAAAGCCGTCCAAAATTAAAAAAAAAAGGCAAGGACAATGAATAAAGTAAAAAAAAAAAGAAGAAAAAATTGGAAAAGAAACAAAAACAACAAAAATATTTTAGATGGTTTCATTTTCTTCCTTAGTTTAAGCATTGAGGACAATGCTTTGTTCAAGCTTGGGGGGAATATTGTGTGTTTGTGTTGAATAAGCTTGGGGAATGGCATTAGTGGTATTTTTGCTTGATATTTAGTGAATTCTTGAGTTATTTTTGAGTGTCGGCCGCATTTTTTGCTTCACTTAGGAATTATCACCAAATTTTAAATTTTTACCCCGCCTTAACCCTTAGCCTTACGTTACAACCAATAAAAAGACCCTTAGACTCTAGCGGTTTAGGTCAAAAGAACGGTGGAGGGAGATAGACTTCAAACCTATGGAAAGAGTATGCATAGTTGAGACGTCGGGATCACTTTCTCAAAGTTTTTCATTTCTTTATCTTTTTCCGGTTCCTTCGTGGAATCTTGAGAAGCTAGCTTAAGGGTTAATTTGAAGCTAGTGGAGAGAACGTGGCCCGATTGGTTGGGGCTAGGGTGGAGTGAGTCCTAAGTAGTTCTCTATGCTTAGCATGTTTTATGTTTCAATCAACCATCGACATCTTGGAACGTGCATACATTTGTCCATTTAGAAAGGTTTGCATTCATTAGTACTTGTCCGTATATGAGCTTGTGTTTTGCTTTTTGTCTTCGTGTTTCTTTTCCTTTTCCTTTCGTTGCCTTGCCTTGGTTTTTGTCAAGAGTTGTGGGGTAAGCTCTTAGGAAACCCTCACGAGAGCTTACTCGTCCTCTTTGGCGACATAGGGGTTTAAAGGGCTTGATGCATACGCTAAATGCATCCGTGATTCCTACGACAATGAGTTAGTGTACATTCTTTCTCTTTGTTTCTATTTTGTTTCTTTTGCTTTAAATAATTCCATCTTGTTCTCTTTTGCCTTAGCTTTGCTCGAGGACGAGCAAAGGTTTTGCTTGGGGGAATTTGATGAGTGACATTTATGTCACTCTTAGGGAGTAGTTTTAGAGTCATTTTCGTGTTTATTTTATCTTATTTTCCCTTTCTTTCTCTTGTTTTCTTTTTAATAAAGTTTCTTGTTTATTCGGTAATTTTGGAGCGTTTTAGTTTATTTTCTTTATTTTATTAGTTTTAGTCTATTTTCCTTTTTTATTTTTATCTTATTTGCTTGCGTAGTTTTAATTATTTTTAGTTTTAGTTTTGTGTCTCTTATTTTCTATTTCATTTTATTTATTTCCATTTTATTTATTTTTGTTCTGTTTGCTTTGATTTTGAAAAATGACACATTTTTCTTTTCCTCAATATGATGATGAGCCTTTTTGTGTCTACTTCCATAGACTTGTGGGGTTTTTGAACTATGATGGTTGTAATCCTTGTCAAGCTTGTGAGATTTGTTACTATGGCATGAATGAACAAACGAGATATGAAGTTGAAAGTAGGTTTAATGGCGAATTTCAAGCATTATCGGTTCATAGTGCTTGGAGCTTTTTTGTACGGTTTGCTAAGGAAGTACGCAATAGGGCATGTAATGTTGCTAATTTTGATTCTCAATGTGATAATAGTTTTATTAGTGGCATGCATCCCCATGATTTGTCTTGTGATCCTACTTGTGAACCTAGTACAAGTGATTTCAACTCTTTTTCTCGTATTGTTGATAATGAATCTCATTTGCTTGATTATGCCCCCTCTCCCCAATATGATGATGCTCATGTTTATAATGTGAATGATCCTCCCTCCTCATCTTCTTGTTCTTACATGGCTTCAAATGATTTCCCTTATGCTTCTAATGAGTCCTTTTATGAGGGTAATTCTATGGAAAGTTTGAAGGAAGAGAAGATAATGAGGATAATGGAGATGATGGAGAAGTATAACGAGATGAGGGAAGCTGAGAATAGGGAGACAGAAGCTAGAATGAAGATGCTTGAGAGCCAAATTCTCCAACTAGCCAACTCTCAAGAAAATGCCCTTCCTTCTTCTTCTCTTCCCCATATGAGTGAGGATCCCATTAGAGAGCATTCGAGTGATGGTGAAGGAGTTGAAAATGAAAAGAGTGTTGATTTTGAAAATCCTAATCCTTTTTCCCATCTTGATGAGTCTCAAGTGTATGTTTGTGACCCTTCAATCTATGAGTATATAGACTCTTTTGAGGTAATGTCCCACATATTTTTCGAGAGTCATATGAGGACTTATAGATTATTGGATGATTTCATCGAGAACGCTTCTTGGGACTTAGATGAGTTTGAGATGAATCTACCTCCATTCATGCACGATTTTGGGACCTTGGGTTTCGAGATAGTTGAAGGAAAGGTTGTCTATTGTGGTGAAAAGGAGGATAAGGTTGACTCCCTTGGAGTTTTTGAGCTTGAGGGAGGTGTAGATCGTGACAAGGGAATAAACGCTTCGTCAATTGTCTATCCCTAGATCAAATACAATTTATACAACCTAAACAAACCTAATTCGAGTATAAGGCAAGCATAGGGGTCGAACCACAGAGAACGGTAAACACCACCAAATGTTATCGACAATTAAGCTAGTCCGGAATAGGAGATAAATAAACTAAAGTCTAAAGATGCTAAAACAAGAAATAAAACATTAAGGGAAATGGTTTAGGTATAGCATTCACTTGAACATAAACAAAGGCATAGAAATTGAATTAATTATGAACTAAACATGCTCGAATATCGAAATTAAGAATCCAATCTAGCCGCCTTCCGGGGTCAATTGGCTTCTCCTAACATAGCCTCTATGTTTCCACATTAGAACCATATACTAGGAGGTACTATTAAATAACAATCGATAGTAATGAACCTTAACTAAGTCAACTTCCGTTTCTTGTTAGCAAAGATTCACCTTTAATCAACCAACAATGTGCACTTGCAAGAAGATTAAAGAATATCAAGCATATAAAGACTTTAATCACAAATAAATCAATTCTAAACCCTAGAACATGCTCAAGGTCCAACTACACCACAACCATCCCCTTAATGGGGAAATTACTCACTAATCATGATAATAACAAGATTAATCAACAAATAATCAAGAATCAACATGATCAACAAGCAATACCAACAACTAAAATAATAATCAAAATAAACAAATAAAAATAGAGGAGAGAGAGTAAGAAATTGCTCATTAATTGAAGATGAAGGTCTACAAAGGATTGAACAAGCTCCTTCTTCAAAATCCAAGTTCATTAATGAAGAAAACCTCACTTTCTCTCTCTACCAAAGAAGACTAATCCTAATCTAACCTAAAGCTAAAACTAACTAGAGAGAGGAATAGATAGTTATTCAATGTTCCTAATTACCCCAAAAAAAATGGGTATTTATACTAACTTAATAAAACTAGGAAAAATAGAAAAAGAAAATAAAATAAAATAAATTAAAAGGAAAAGTAAAAAATAAAATCAGAAACTAAAAAATAAAAATAAAAGAAAAGAAAGAAAATAAGAAAAGGGAAAAGAAAAAGAAATAAAAATAAAACAAATCAATTCCCACCAAAACAATCAGCTACCCCCTTTCCCCTTCTTCTTCGAAATTGGTTGCTTCAATATCAACACCAAACAACCATCATCAATGGCTCAAAATCATCACCGACATCTTCATCAACCAGCAATCAATCAAGGCCGTTCAATTTTCATTAAAACTCGCGTGAGAAGCTCGTGAAATGGTTCGATCGAACCGGTGGCTGGTTCGACCGAACTACGGGGTTGGTTCGGTCGAACCAAGGGTATGTTCGACCACTCCTCTTCGAATAACAAAACCCCCAAAGTCTCTGACTCGAAGTTCGGCCGAACACTCATTGATTTGCTCGAACTTGATTAATTTGCTAATTGTTCTGATTTTTGGGTCGATTGGTTGCTTAATTGGTGGTTTGAGTAGTTGCGGGTCAGGTGTGGTGAAGGGCTGCCGTTTGGGTGGAGTGAGTGCCCGCTGCGAAGGGTATCGAGAATGGAGATGAATTGGAGCTATGGGTTGCGGGCTGCTCTGATTTGGGGCTGTTGCTGTGCGAATTGGTGATGCGGGGTGATTGTGTTGCTGTTGGTGTTGTTGGTGGTTGAGAACGGTGGCGCGGCTGGTGGTAATTGGGTTGGTTTTGCAGGCTGTAAATTGGTGGTTGAAGGTGAGGGTGAGCAGGGGTTGCGCGAAGGTGGATGAAGGCTGGTGGTTGGAAGTTGGATTGGTTGGGGATTGGCAACCGGTGGCTGTTGCAGTGGGTTGTTGGTGTTTGCGGAGTTGCAGGCTGGGTTGCGGTTTGTTTGTGTTGGTGCTGCTACGGCTTGTGTGTGTTGGTTGTGGTGTGGTCAGGTGGTTTGGTGGTGGCTGGTGCTGCGGGGTGAAGTACATGGTTGGTCAAGGGAGCTGCTGTGAGGTGAGGGTGGAAATGGTGTTTTGGTGTGGTGGAGGATAAGGGGAAAAGAGAGGAGGAGTGTGGTGAAGGATAAGGGGCAGCAGGTTGCGGTTTGTGTTTGACTCAACTTGGAACCCGAACTCATTTGACATAAAACCCGAACCCCTACACACAAAACCGAGGAGAAATTGGGATAAATAAAATAAAAATAAAAATAAATAAAATGGAAATAAATAAAATGAAATAGAAAATAAGAGACACAAAACTAAAACTAAAAATAATTAAAACTACGCAAGCAAATAAGATAAAAATAAAAAAGGAAAATAGACTAAAACTAATAAAATAAAGAAAATAAACTAAAACGCTCCAAAATTACCGAATAAACAAGAAACTTTATTAAAAAGAAAAAAAGAGAAAGAAAGGGAAAATAAGATAAAATAAACACGAAAATGACTCTAAAACTACTCCCTAAGAGTGACATAAATGTCACTCATCACCTGACCCGCCTAGTTTCAGATATCACATCCAAAGGTACCGTCTCTGCCTCTCTCAGCTCTTTTTCTTATTTCACCGCTTGTACATATTTCTTGCAATAAATGGATGCATCACCAACACACACGGCACAGCCTAGGTTAGAGTCCAGCCGGTCACCAGGGACGGCTGAGTCTAGGACTGGGAGTGCCGTCTTGGGGTGCTGGGACCACCCTTTGCCTTGGATTCCGACCAGTTATGTGTCTGTGCAGGACACAATGGCTCAGACTATGCAGACGGCCACCGATCAAAACTATAGAAGCGAAGGCTCAGGCGACCAAACGCCTGAGGGAGAAACGTCTGGTCAGGGAGACCAGACGGCTCTGGAGAGATCCCCTCCGCGCGCCCCTTCAACTCCCGTAGATTCCTTTCTGGAAGAGTGCGACCAAGACGGCGATGAGGCCGTCTCAGCCCCTTTGACCCAAAATGAGGAGGAGACGGAGAGCGACAGCTTCGCCTCCACCTCTGAGAGCAGCGACGATTTACCCCCGCTTGAAGATAGCGAGGAGGAGGAGAGGAAGAAGTGGAAAGAGAAGGACGACCCTTTCAACATCCACGTCTCTGCCAAAGACCGGCTCCAAATGGAGGAGAACTTAAAAAACTTTACGCAAATGCACCCGTTAGGAGACGGGTATAGAATAAGAGTGCCGCCTGAGAATGGCACCATCGTCTGGGAGGATGATCAAGAGAACGCCAACAGCTACTTTGGCTGTTATGAGGCGGCGTTCAAGGCTGGTCTTCGCTTACCCCTTCACCAGGCGGTGAAGGCAATATTGAGAGGCTACGGCCTCGGAGTCTGGCAACTTACCCCCAACTCTTGGACAAATATTTTGGGGTACGTTGCCGCCTGCGAATTTCAGGGGCTCAACCCCGGCTGGGAGCCTTTTGCTAGCATGCACTATCTCAGCCGAAGCCCAGGCGGCTGGAGGGCGTGGTACACTCTAACCACGCATCCTCAATACATGATGACGTTAGACAAGGTCTCCAAATTTGACGCCTGGAAGCACAGGTTCTACCTGATGTCAGCTCCCAACAGGCAGGATAATTATGAATTCCGCCAATATAATAAGAAGCCCGACCTGATGGGCCGGAAGTACACTCTTCCCCGGATCCCTGAGGAGGATTTTGACAGGATAATTGAGGCAGACTTTTTCGGCCTCACAGACGCGACCTTGTCAACCGGGGAAACAATAAAAGTTCCCAAGAACTGGATCCCCAAAAGTGCCTGGTTCAGGGATGAGTGCTTCCTAGCCGCCTGCGGGCTAGGGCACATGTTTACCAAACGTATGTGCCTGAGTTTATATCCGCCTGTAGGGATTTTGCACCAAAATTGATTTATGATACTAATCAATTTCTTTCTTTTTTGCAGAAGAAGCTTTAGACATGTTGCCAACGGAGAAGACTCCCCAGCGATCCTCTGCATTCATCCGCAAGTAGCTTGCGGAAAAAGCTGCGGCTGAGGTCAAGGCCAAGGCCAAGGTAATAAACGCCTGACCCTTTCTTAAATTGGTCTTAAAGATTATTTTTCCCGGATGCTAATGGTTATTTTTGCAGGGGGGAGAGGTTGGAAAGACGTTTGAGAAGCATCTTAAACGGGCTAGGGAGGAGACCCCCTCCATTCTAAACAAAACCAAAAAATCCACCTCCGCTTCAACTCCTGGCGCCTTAGCCGGGAATCAGCAAATGCGGATAGCGAGGCAAAACAAGAAGGTAGGCGGCAGCCTGTGCCTCGATCTCGTCAACCCCTTATCAGCAACCGGGGTGTTCACTGCGCCTGCAAGCGGTTCCCGCTTGGCCGGCTCTGAAGGTAAGAACCCTTTTGAATCCCCGCCCGAGCTGGGGTGGCCTTTGCGAGTGAAATCCCACTCCCAACAGATAGGTGCTGCCTTAGTTTCGCACTCATCACGTATTGATTATGGTGAAGATCAATCTCCCCGCTGGCCAGACGTCCAGAAGCATGCCAAGGCCATGCTTGACGCCGTCCGCAAGAGGGATAAAGACAACATCCCGGGGATAGAGACGTTCAATCTGGAACGCATTCTATCCCTTCTGGCTGAGGTAAGAGACTTGGCAATTTTATTTTTTCAAGTGCTTTACCCCGCCTGCAATACTAATACCACTTGCTTTTTTGTAGCCTATGCTGCGGGTAGACGGACTCAAGTGTCCTTATTCCCGCAAACGGGAAGAGGTAAAACGGGCCAAGAAGTCCGCCACAGACGCTGAGAATATTGCTTTACACTCAACTACCGTAATTGAACTTGAAACTAAAGCAATCATAATGACACAGGCGTCTAGAATCCAGCAGCTGGAGGCGGATCTGAAGACGGCCAACCAGCGAGCGAGTGATGCTGAGACGGCCCAGAAGAAGGCAGAGGAGGCCCAGAAGAAGGCGGATGATAGCGCCAAGAAAGCTGGCGAGGCGCTCAAGAAGGCCCAGGCGGACCTTGGCACGCTTCAAGGTGTTTCTGAAGAGAACACCAACCTAAAGACCAAGGTTGAGAGGCTGGAGAAGGAGGCTGCTCAGGCTCAGATAAACTTTGTAGCAACCCTGGAGGCGGAGCAAAACCGCCTAGTTGCTGAGAGTGATGCTGACAATGACGCACGCATGAAGATCGCCTGGGCTGCCTTGTACCCAGACACAGACTACAACATCTAGGCACTGGCTCATAGCTACGCTGAGTACGTGGTGTACTTAAAAGATAGAGGCGAGCCAGAGCCTGACTCTTTTGATGCCTGAGTCAATTCCAGCAACGAGCCTCCCGCGCCTCAGCTACCTGGTCCAGGTGAAGCACAAGAGATACCCTCAGATGGTGAGGAGAAGGACCAGGAGGCACCGTCTGCAGGCGAGAAGTGATCTTTCAGCGGCAGTATGCCAATCTCTCTTTTTTATCTTTTCTTTTATTCAGCGGCAGTATGCCAAAACTTGTTTTTCCGGCCTGTGTGCCGAGTATATTTGTATTTACCGGCTAAGGAGCCGGGTTAATTAACAATTTCTCCTTTCTCCCGGACGAGGTCCGGTTAACATTTAATCCACTACAACCGTTTGGTTGGGTGGAATTTGAATGAATGCACCGACTGAGTCGGTTTTGATCATTTTGCGTTTGCGTTTGAATTTCAATTTTTGCCTAACTTATCAAAAGCATGCGGCGATTTTTGCCTAATTTATCAAAAGCCTGGCTGTTCTTGCCCCTGGACGGCTGTGTGATTGGTTTCAAGTGGAGTTGGTTGATTGACTTGGGAACGTCTGATGCTGCAAAGAGCATGATACATTTGTAAGTCAATCAATCACAGTAGTGATTGCCCCAAACCAAGCGCACAGCCGTACACCAACAGGCGCTCCAGTCATTAATCACACAGAGTTTTCCGTCTAGGTGGAGATTTCATAGCCATTGCACAACTCTTTTGCCCCAATTGGGATAGAAGATGCAACTTTGGAATAAATAACCTAAGTAAGAACTTCAGCCGGTGACCGACTGATGCCCCAGGGCATCCGGTATTCGGTAACTTGATCGTTCTTCATAGATCATTCTGGTCAGACGGCTATGAGTTGACCGATTCGGTCATTCAATTTTTGCCGTCTGCATAGGTACGTAGAACCGACAAATAGTCTGTTCTCTGCGACGATTGCACCCAGAGGGGTGTCGCCGGACGCCTTTGTCCATGTTGGGACAGGCGATTTTATAAAATGAGCAACCATCCGGCCGTTTTAGCCTTTGGTCTTGTTAAGGACCAGTTGTATAGCCACTAAGCGTTTTTGCGCTTAGTTTTTAATCGGAGCATTGGCCGAACGTTATTGAATTACACTAAGTATCGAACTTAGTTAGTTACACAAAAAGCCCGTCTGGGTCATTCCTCAGGCGAACTGACGGTTATTAAGTCAAACTTAGTAAAATAAATAAAGGATCCATCTTAGTACTACCCAGGCGGAAAAACAAAACAAATTTGCAAACAAAGTCTGAATTCTCATTAATTGACTCATAGTTTACAAAAAATTTACATTCTAAGAAGTAGTACTTTTTCAAATTGTCTACATTCCAAGTTCTAGGCAGGTGCCTGCCGTCTGGAGTTTCCAGGCGGTAGGTTCCATCCCTTACTTCTTCATAGACCCGGTAGGTGCCTTCCCAATTTGGAGTTAGCTTCCCCAGCTCATTGGCCCTACCGGTTGCCTCTATTTTTCGTAACACTAAGTCGTCGACTTTCAAGGGACGCTTGTGTACTTTCTTGTTGTAGGCTCTAGTCATTCTCAAACGGTAAATCTCATGTCGCAAGGCAGCGTTGCCCCTGCGTTCTGGGAGTGAATCCAATGTCAGGCGCATTGCTTCCCAGTTTGCCTCTTCATCATATAGCATGACTCTGAGAGTCGGCTCGTAATGTTCGATGGGCAAGACGGCTTCAGCACCGTAAACCATGAGAAATAGGGTTTCACCGGTTGCCCCCTTTGCTGTTGTCCGGATGGCCCATAGGACATGGATTAACTCTTCTGCCCACAAGCTACCGGCTCTTTCTATTTTCTTCTTAATGCCGTCTGAGATAAGTTTGTTGAAGGCTTCAACCTGGCCATTTGCTTGGGGCCAACCGACGGATGCAAAACAGCTTGAGATCCCCTGATCTCCCAACCAGGTTTTTAGCTGATGCGTCTCAAACCGAGGACCATTATCAAACACCATAGACATAGGTACCCCATACCGGGTGATAATGTTCTTCTAGATGAAGGAAATTACGTCTGAGGTCTTGATGTTCTTAACCGCCTCAGCCTCCACCCACTTGGTGAAATAATCCACAACCACCAAGATGTAGCGCTTTCTGCCTAGAGCAGGCGTGTAAGGACCTAGCATGTCCATGCCCCATTTTGCAAACGAGATTGGGCTGTGGATGGCCATCAGATCAGTAGCCGGACGGTGAATGAGTTTGCCAAATTTTTGGCACTTGTCACATTTCTTCACCAACTCCTTGGCATCTGCCTCAAGAGTGGGCTAAAAGTAATGTCGTGTGGCTCTGACGGCTAGGGACCTGCCGCCTATGTGGGAGGCGCAGAATCCCGAGTGCAAGTCTTCGAGAACTTCCTTCCCCTTTTCTGGGGTGACACACTTCAACAGGGGCCTAAGAAACCCCGCCTTGAAGAGCTCTCCATTTCTCAACTCGAAGCTTGCAGCTCGCTTCTTCAGGACGGCTGCCTCCTGTGGCGAATCAGGAAGTGTGCCGTTTGAAAGATAAGCCCGGATGCCATCCATCCAGGTAGAGCTTTGGTCTAGAATTCCAATGGGATCTTCATAGATGCTTCTTTTTTCAAGAACTTCCCAAAAGACTGACCGAGGCGTATCGTGGCAGGCGGAAGATGCCAATTTTGACAATGCATCCGCCTGATTGTTTTCCGACCTAGGCACCTGATTCAAACGAAATTCTTCAAGTGCCCCAGCCTCTTCTTTGACTGCCTGAAGATATTTGACCATAGCCGGATGAGTTGCCTCGTAGCTCCCCTCATACTGGCTAACGACCAATTGTGAATCAGAATAGGCGTCAATTTTCATGGCCCCTTCCGCCTTACACATACGGATGCTGGCTAGCAGGGCTTCATATTCTGCCTCATTGTTTGAGGCCTGAAACTTGAAGCGTAGTGCATACTCAAATCTGTCCCCTTCAGGAGACTCGTAGATTACACCTGCACCACAGCCGTTTTTTGTAGAGCTCCCGTCTACGTACACTTTCCAAACCTGATCAAGATTATCCGGAGCCACCGGACGGGTCATTTTAACAATGAAGTCGGCGAACGCCTGACCCTTCACTGTCTTTCTTGGTTCGTAAGTGATTTCAAGACTTTGCATTTCAATAGCCCATTTCAACATTCTTCCGGATGCCTCCAAGGTAGACATTGGCTGCTTGAGTGGCTGGTCAGTGTAGATCACCACCGGATGTGCCAAAAAGTAAGGCTTCAGCTTTTTAAACGCCATATACAAAGCAAGGCCAAATTTTTCCACCATGGGGTACCGGAGTTCAGCATTTTTAAGGACATGGCTAATGAAGTAAACCGGGAGCTGCACGCCGTCTCGCTCAGCAAGGAGAACGGCACTGAGAGCATGATCTGAGACGACTAAATACATGTACAACATCTCCCTAGGCAAGGGACTGACCAACCTAGGTAGAGAATGCAAATGTTCTTTCAACTTTTGGAATGCCGCCTCAGCATCATCCCCCCATTCAAATCTGGTCTTCTTCCTGATTGCTTGGAAGAAGTAAAGGCATTTGTCGCCTGACCGGCTGAGGAACCTCCCCAGGGCGGCCAGACAACCAGTGAGTCTCTGAACTTCCTTGACAGAACGGGGTGACTTCATGTCAATCACCGCCTGTATCTTTTCGGGGTTAGCCTCTATCCCCCTTTGATCAATCAGGAATCCGAGAAACTTCCCAGACTCAACACCAAAGACGTATTTCTTTGGATTTAACATGACCTTATGCCGCCTGAGGGTGGTGAATGTTTCTCGGAGATCAGCAAGGTGATCCGTCTGTAGCTTGGATTTGACTATCATGTCATCAATGTACGCCTCCAAATTTCTCCCAATTTGATTAATGAAGACCGTATTAATCATCCGTTGGAAAGTGGCAGGCGCATTTTTCAAGCCAAACGGCATCACAGTATAACAGAATAACCCCTGATCAGTGACGAAGGGCGTCTTCTCTTGATCCTTTTTCCACAGGGGTATCTGATCGAAGCCGGAGTAGGCATCCATAAAGCTCAGCAAGGCGTGACCGGCTGCAGAGTCGACCAGAATGTCGATCTTTGGAAGCGGGTAACTGTCCTTTGGACACTTTTTGAGGTCTGTGTAATCAACACACAAGCGCCAGGTCCCAATCGGTTTCTTAACAAGGACCACATTGGCCACCCAGTCGGGGAAGTTACAAGGCCGAATGAACCTGGCGTCTAGCAGCTTTTTGACTTCGGCAGCTGCCGCCTGACTTCTTTCCTCACCATGGTTTCTTTTCTTTTGCCGGATGGGCTTCTTTTTGGGGTCCACGGCGAGTTTGTGGACAGCGAGATCCGGGCTGACGCCTGACATCTCTTCAACTTCAAAGGCAAAAATGTCTTTGAATTCCTTCAGCAGAAGGTGCAAGCTTGCACCCAAGGTAGCATGAGCAACTGTCCCAACCTTTACAGTACGTTCTGGACGGCTGTCATCCAGAAAGAGATCAATGTTTTCACCAGCCGGTTGGGGACGGAGCTCATCTGACCGTTCACCGGTCAGTGATTGCTATTTTTTCTCTTTCTTCACCTCCACCAGCAGAGGTGCCTTTCTTTTCTTTCCGGCTGCTGGTGGGGCAGGTGCTGGGTCGGCATCCTTGACATTGTCAAGGTCTATTGGTTCCTGGCCTCCTGGGGCCACAGTGTCTCTGACGGCTGAGAGATAGCACTCTCGGGCCGTCTTCTGATCCCCATTCAGGTAACCAACAGAGCCGTCATCCCTCTCATACTTGATGAGCATGAGAGACGGGATGATTACTGCCTTGGCTACATTGAGGGTTGGCCGGCCAAGGATAATGTTGTAGGCAGTCAACTCCTCAACGACCAAGAATCTGACGACAATATGTCGTCCCTGGCCTTTCTCTCCCAGCCGAATGGGTAAGTCAATTCTACCGGCTGGATAGACCATCCCACCCCCAAAACCAACCAAGGGGTGGGTGACCAGATGCATGCTGCTGACATTGTATTTCAGCTTTTGCAGGCACCAGAGGCTGATGATGTCTGAGGAGCTGCCAGTGTCAATAAGGATCCGTCCAACCAACTGGTTGGCCACCTTACATTCAATGACAACCGGGTCATCATGCGGACGGCGGACGCTGCCCCTATCCTTCTTAGTGATCAGGACGTCTGGGAAGGAGGAGCTTGAAGACGCCTGTTCATCATCATCTTTGTCCATCTTTCGAAGATGGCTCTTGGTGCCCTGGATGGTAGGGCCACCACATGAGAACCCGCCTGTTATAGTGTAGACCGGCTCCTTGTCAGTATCCGAACTACTAGCAGGCTAGGGGGTAGTCTTGGAGGACTGACCCTTGTTTTTCTTTTTTGCCCTGGCTGGGGACTTAGAAATGTAGGACTTCAACAGCCCTTTGTAAGCCAGACGGTCCAACGTCCGCTGAAGACTAAAGCAGTCGTTGGTGTCATGGCCAACCTCCTCATGGAATTGACAGAATTTATTTTTGTTCCGTGACTGAACAGAACTCTTCATTGGATTCGGCTTTTCAATGGACAGCCGGTCCTTTACCTCCATGAGGATGGAGTTGTAGTCTTTATTAAACTCGTACTTGGGGACGTACGGTTTAAACTCTTTCTTTTTCTTCTAGGACGGCTGGTCAGAGTCAGTAACCGCCCAGATTTCTTTTCTTTTCTTGCTCTCTTCTTTGTTTTTGGCCGGCTGAGCTGACCGGCTGTCTTTCTGTTTGTCGGACTTCTTGGAGTCCGACTGGCTACCAGGCGAGCAGAGGTCGGTAGCTTGAATGTAGCTTTCCGCCTCCCTCAGGGCCGCTTGTAAGGTGAAAGCCCCTTTTCTGACTAGGTCGAACTTAAAGGTCGACCCGTCTCTCAGACCCTTGAAAAAGTCTGTAAAAGCTACCTCGTCAGACAATCCTTGAATCTGAATTCTTATCAGATTGAACCGCCTGACATATGAGCGCAACCCTTCTCTCTCTCCCTGCCTGACAGTGCTCAGATCAAGGCTTGTTTTCTTAGCAGGGATGTTCATTGAGAAGTTGGAAGCAAATAGGAAGGCGAGCTTCCTGAAATTATCAATGGACCCGGCTGGCAAGTTGCCAAACCATTGTTGGGCAATGCCCTTCAATGTAGCCGGGAAACAACGACACCAAGTGGCATCATCCAACCCCTGTAAGTACATGAGGTTTGTGTATGCCATAAGGTGGTCTTCCGGGTTGGTAGTACCATCGTAGGTACCCACCAACACATTCTTAACCTTGGCTGGCTGTGCCGCCTCGGTTATCTCCGGGGTGAACGCAGAAGGTTGCTCACCCAGGCGTAGCAGACGGAGCTGCTGGTCCAGTGGCTGGACAGTTTGATATGCCGCCTGACCTCTGAAGAGAGCCGGCTGCATGACCTGAGGAGGATATTGTCCGTATGCCTGAGTAGGCACATACGGTACAGCTCCAATCATCAGAGGGCCAGAATGGACGGTATTACCGCCTGTCTGGCTCTCATGCAGAGAGAGAGTATTCCCTGCAGAAGTGTTGTTAAAGCTGTCTGGAAAGTTCGACGTTGAAGCCGACTCATACAGCTGCTGATTTCTCTTCCGGTTGATTATTTCCCGGGCATCAGGAATTGATTTTTTACTTCCCACCGGCTGCTGAGTCCGGCGGGTGTTGTTGTTCCTCTTAGGAAGAAGAATTGTTGACCAATCAATGGTCCCGACTGCCATCTCCTTTGGATGAGGAGTGGGTTGCCGTTCTCTGACTGAATTCCCTTTCTCCGGAGGAGTTTTCTTCGCCGACTGACCTTTACTTGGGCCAGCCCGGCTTTGGGTGATCAGCTCTTTAATTTCACCCTTCAAATTTGTCATGAATCTCATGAGTTCGTCTCGGGTGACAGGGGCTGATCTAGCAGCCGTTTGGGTTTCCCCTTTCGGCTGCCCAGAGGCTCGGCTTGTACCCGCCTGGGAGGCACCCCGCTCCAGAGTGTCTCTAGGCCGGATGCGCTTCGTTATGAGAGAGCCGTCATTGGCTGTAAAGGTTTCGACCTGAAGATCTTCATCTTCATGGTCTGTAAAAACTTCTGGGTCATCGCCCAGACGGTTAGGGGGTGGTACAGACTCTTGAACCATCTTCGAGGTACTCTCCCCACAGACGGCGCCAAATGTTTTGGGTGTTTTTGTCCCTCGGGAGAGTTACAACACGAAGATTGATCCAGCTTGAGTTGTACCTGCAAAACAAACGGAGACACTGGTTGGTTGGTGCTCCGCCTCTGACGAACAAGTTAGTAACTTGAAGGGAGAGAAAAAGGTGCGGAAATTTAGGTGGGTATCTGCTCGGATTCCAAGCTCAGATGTCTCTATCATAGGGACAGTGTGTAATAAATGGTAAGAACGTGTCCTCCAAAAGAGGGAAATCTCCCTAATTATAGGGTTCTCGGGATTTGTGCCCCTGAATAGGTCATTGATCCCTATTCATTGGTGGGCTGCGCCGCATTGCGGCTTCCTCGGGGTTTGGGCCTGAAGGCCGCCTTTTTTCCCTTAACTTCTGGAATGACACGTGTCAAGCAGGGATTGGTCCACTTTGGGCCATCCCGAGGCTGACACGTGTCACCCTTTGATTGGACCACGTGGCGGGGTAAAATTACCCTAAACAGAACCCAATGTGTAACCTTGAAGAATTTGTTGCATTAGTTAAAGGCTTACTAAGAGAGAAGAAGGAGAAGTTGGAGGCCATAGGATTTGGATTCCTTGTACATTACAACACCAAAACAACTAGGAAAACGATGTGCAAGTGGGTCACTGAACACTTTGATCCTAGCACAAGAATTCCTGGGGTGTATGGTGAAAGATTGGAAATCAAACCTAACCATGTAGAGTACCTATTGGGGTTTAAGGACCATGGTTTTGATATTGATAGCGCGGAGTTAGATGACAAGAGTTCCGTATATGAAGCATTACATAGGTTTACGACGCTGAAAGTATAAGGAATGGCATCTGAGTTAAGGAAAGTTGCACATGACGATCCAAACTTTGATCGAATGTTTACGCTTTTTGTCATGACAGCTTTAATCTGTCCAAACCTGGAGGGAAAGCCACATACCGAATGACTTCATCTTGTAGTTGAAGAAGACTGTATAGGTCACTGGAATTTTACAAAATTTTTGCTGGATAGTATGATTGATGCCATACAAGATTTCAAGTCCAAAGATACTCCTCTGCATTTGGGTGGTTGTACACTGCAGATTATGGTATGTTAATGTTCTGCTGTTTTTTAGGTATTGACCAATGTTTATATATGTGATTACAATACAAAAAAAGATACAGTATAAAAAACTATTTTTGTGCTGCATTATATTAAGTATTGACCAATTAATCTTTAAATGATTACAAAACCATATAAGATACATTGTTTATGAAGAAAGATTTTGTTATGCATTTTAATAGGTATAGACCAATCAGTATATAAAAGATTACTAAACCATAATAGAAACTCTGTTCAAAAAAATCTTTTTAATGGTATAAGTTTTGTTTGTTTATACGGGTTACAACCAATTTGATTTGTGTGATTACATATTCTTTAACATGACTCTACTACAGTACTGTGCTTTTTAGACAGGGAATGTGAATGATCACCAGTAATTTAATGACACTGACTATTTTATTGTAGTTGTATTTGTATTTTTACCAAAAAGTGCTTTTAGTTATTATTAATACCACAACCAAAGTATAATATCATTGTTCTTATTGTATCTTAGGTAATGACCAAATAGTAAGTGTATGATCACATATGTGTGATATCCTACTTTAATGTTAGATGCTTAAATATGTGTTAACCTATTATCTTGTTTGTTATTACACACACATTGTACATGACAGTATGAATTAGATTGTTTGTTGATGCATGTTCAGGAAATATTATGTGAGTATTCTCCTCGGGATGGACTGTACAACATCTAGAAATATGACTTACCTAGGATTAGGGACTGGACCGATGCAAATACGAAGAGTTTGCACGAGTTAATTCACGGGTTAAAAGATGGATACAAAACAAGTAAAGTAAGTGCCATGGTATATTTTTTTATGTTGCGTAATCTTCCATATTTTAATTACCTACAATTAATTGATAATGTTTTGTGTTGTATCTGATGTAGGTGATTGACAAAGAAAAGGAAATGATAGTTGGAAAGCATCCGCCAGAACATATTCAAGTTGTGGAGAAACATTTGACCTCATTCAAGATAGGATTGGTTGATGGGGTGCTGCCATGAACCAAATGTGGAGGTTGATGGGCAGCTTTTTGGCTGACTTGCATGAATACAGTGGTAGTGATGTCAATGAAGCAAGCAAAAAAAAAAGTAAGGGTAAAGGAAAAATTGAAGAAGATGAGGATTACATTGATTATGAGGAGGAAGAAGACATTGGAGATGATGATTTTGCTGATGAATCTGACGGTGAGAAGGAAAGAAAAAAGAAAAAAAAGGGGGAAGAAAGCTTTGAAGGAGGTAATCACCATTATTATATTATTATTTTTTATTTGTATGTATATGATCACTTAAGTATGATATATAAATATATTGCTGCTGTTTTATATATGGGTTAACTTATTATCTAGTTTGTCATTACATATTTATGCTAATGATGTGCAGGTATATATTCTATATACGTCTTTTATATATGATTTAACCTATGTTAGTGTCTGTCATTACATATTTATGTTATTTGTGTGTTGTTATATATGTTATTTATGTAGTAAGCACATATGGTGTAACCTATATTATTGTTTGTCATTACATATATATGTTATATGTCATTTAATAACTTAATGTATACTTCCCTCCTTTCTCATAAAGTAGCCAAGGAAGCTAAAGAAGATGTTGAGGAAGAACCAGAGGAAGAGGAGGAGAAGGAAATAAAAAAGAAAAAACCCAGAGGCTAAAAAAATTTGAAGAAAGCTGCAAAGGAGGTATTCATGTATATATTATGCACATATGGTTTGACCTATATTACTGTTAGTGATTACACAAATATGTTATTTGCATTTTTATATCTTTATGTATACTGCCCTCCCTTTTCAGAAGGCACTCAAGGATCCTGATGAAGATGAGGAGAAGGAAATACAAAACAAAAAACACAAAGGCCAAAAAAAATTGAAGAAAGCTGCAAAGGAGGTATTCATATATATATATATATATATATATATATATATATATATATATTATGCAAATATGGTTTAACCTATATTACTGTCAGTCATTACACAAATATGTTATTTGCATTTTTATATCTTTATGAATACTGGCCTCCCTTCTCAGAAGGTACTCAAGGAGGCTGATGAAGATGAGGAGGAAGAACCAGAGGAAGAGGAGGAGAAGGAAATACAAAAGAAAAAACCCAAAAGAAAAAAAAAATTGAAGAAAGCTGCAAAGGAGGTATTCATGTATATATTATGCAAATATGGATTAACCTATATTACTGTTAGTCATTACACAAATATGTTATTTGCATTTTTATATCTTTATGAATACTGCCCTCCATTCTCAGAAGGCACTCAAGGAGGATGATGAAGATGAGGAGGAAACAGAATCAATGGAAGAGAAAGAGGAGGAAGTGCCAAAGAAAAAAACTAAGGGCATACAAGGAGCTGTGAAAAGGAAGATTGATTTTGAAGGAAAACAAAAGGGAGAAAAAGAGAAAGTTGTTGGGGCCCCCGCGGAAGTTAGCCAAACACAAAAAGGGCAAGAAAGTAGACCAGACTGAAGAATCTGAAGTGGGGTTTTCAAATAAGAAAAAGAAGAGAATGCCTAAGGAGAAATCTGAAACAGTTGCTGAAGAAGACCTAGATGCTGATTTGGAGGAGGGTGAAGACGAGGAAAAACAAGAACGCTTGAACTTGGTCATTCAACGCCTGTCATCTTCAGTTGAAAATCCATACATGCACACTATTCGTGAGCCACATGCCGACGATGATAGTATGGCAGAAAAAACCGATGTTCCTGTGGCTGAAAAAGATGTCCCGAAAAGTGATGTTGATGTTGAAATGGCCAAAAAACCGAAGAATTTAAGGATGGTGTGGATGTTGGTTTTGAATTAGCTAATAATTTTGTGGATGTGCAAGAAGAATCCACATGTGTGAAAGGGGTTGTGATTAAGAACGCTGCCTTAGTGACAGATGGTAAAGCTAAAGAGGAGGAGGAGGACAAGAGTGTCAATGCAAAAGAAGCTGATGAGCCACTAGTTGGCAGTGCAACTGATGAACCTTCTGAAAATGTTGGTGACCATGATGTATCCGCTACTGCCACAGGGCCTGGTGAGCAAGGTGATGAACCTGTTGAGAGTGCAGCTGATCAAAGTGGTGATGGTCCAAAGGTCTCTGCTACATGAAGATTATTTAGGTTGAACTGGTTTTAACATAACACAGTATTGGATATTACATATGTCAAATAGTTGATGTTTTATTATTTATGTCATGGACATGTTTATGTTTTTATTTGCACAAGTTAAGATTTAAATGTTTATAGGATTGCATTAACCATTACATAGTAGTAGTATGTTTGTAGAAACAGTATATGTTGTTATATCAAACAACCCTTATATTTGATGCTTTAGACTTGTTTATATTTTTTTGTTTATAGTAACTTTGATTAATTTAATTTTAATTAATTTGCATAACAGTCTTTCCAAATATTAGCATTTTTAATTTATCAGAAAAAATATGACAAGAGGGATATAAGTAAACAAGAAAGCATGACTGTTTCTTTATTTTAATTTTACATTTGTATTGTCCTATTTATCATTAGGACATTCTCCAATCATACTATGTACATAAAAATGTAGTGCAAGTTTTTACATGATAAAACCAAAAAAAAAAAAAATAACAACACATGCTTGGGGTTACTGTTTCTTTGTTTTAATTTTACATTTGTATTTTCCTGTTTAATATTAGGATATGGCCCAATCATACATGTACATAAAAATGTAGTGCAAGTTTTTATTGATAAAACCAAAAAAAAAAAGGGGCTTGTGGTGACTATTTCTTTGTTTTAATTTTACATTTGTATTGTCCTTTTTATTATTATGACATTGCCCAATCGTACATGTACATAAAAATGTAGTGCAAGCTTCTATTGATAAAACAAAAAAAATAAAAAAAATAAAAATTAAACACAGGCTTGGGGTGACTATATCTTTGTTTTAGTTTTACATTTGTATTGCCCTATTTAGTATTAGGACATTGCCCAATCGTACCATGTACATAAAAATGTAATGTAAGTTTTTACATGATAAAACCCAAAAAAAAAAGGCTTGGGTTGACTATTTCTTTATTTTAATTTTACATTTGTATTGACATGTTTATTATCAGGACATTGCCCAATCATACCACGTACATAAAAATGTAGTGCAAGTTTTTACATGATAAAACCAAAAGAAAAAAAAAACACAGGCTTGGGGTGACTATTTCTTTGTTTTAATTTAACATGTGTATTGTCCTGTGTATTATTAGGATATTGCCCAAACGTACCATGTACATAAAAATGTTGTGCAAGTTTTTACATGATAAAACCAAAAAAAAAAAAAACACAGGCTGGCTGTTATTTGTTTCCTTTAGTGTTTGTAATTGTGCCAATAACTTTTTTTTAAAAAATGACCAAAGAGAATACAAATAAACAAGAAAGTATTACTGTTTTTTAGTTTTAATTTTAAATATGTATTGTCATGTTTATGAGTAGGACATTATCCAATCGTACCATGTACATAGATATATAGTGCAAGTTTTTACATGATACAACAAAGAAGAGAAAAAAAAACAAAGGTATTGTGTTAATTATAAATAAGGCATTACATATCCATATAAAAAAAATTGATTAGATAATGCTAGAATGTGATCATTTAGGAAAAATATTAACATAACACGAATTTGACTTGATTCCTGCCAAAAATGAAAACGTGTTCGTAGGCTAAACAATGTAATTAGCACCGCTCAACAGGAAAAATCACTACACAATCTCTTGATGTTGTCATCATTATTATGCTCGCTGGTAAGAAGCTTTGCCAGGTACTTTAACCGTTCAACACGCATTTCACTAGTCTATTTAATGAAACAAGAAATAAGAGAGTTATATGTTTTGCAATTATACAAAAGTATAATTTTCACAAGTAATATAGTTTCAATTATACTGTATAGTTAATGTCCTTCATGGCATTGATATCACCACACTCTATGTACTTCAAGACATACATTCCACAATCACGGCTGAAGAGAGAGAGAAAATAATTTAAATTAGCAATATAAATTAAACATGTTCATGCGAATGTTAATGGTATGGTCTTAGAAATAAATACCCGTGTGGTTGCGCATCATGATGAACATCTAGAACTTCATGTGAAATAACTTTGTAGTCTTTGAAAAATCGACCCAATGGATTTCTCCGCATAGCAAAGCTAACATTTTTCATCTATTCACAGTTTAAAGGTTCCATCATCATTACACAACAACTTTTTATAAGGCTAACACACAGTCACATAGTTACCATATCCATAGAAAGAACGAATCGGCTATTAGTATTCTGTTGCGGATCAACGATGTGCACCATTTTATCGAAGACATTGTAAACTAGAAGGAACCAATTAGGTGCGCCTAATTCAGTAACTGGGATGAATATCTGATGAACATACATCATTTTGTGACGCACATATCATTAAACACATATGAAAATTTGAACAAAACAAACAAAGCTCAAACCTGTTCAATCTTGTCGAGATCTCCACATGGTATGAAGGGTTCAAACACTTTGTGACAGTAATTAAGAGTCGATTGATTTATCATATGCGGGCTCCGATCATCTGATCTCATTACTATAGTCTGGGTGCAGCATGTAATTATACTACTGTTATAAATCATAATAAATTGACATGTGTAGTATCAACTATTGTTAATACCTGAAATATTACCGGCAATATGAGCTTAGTTTGGTCATTTAATCCCATTACCATATCATATAAGTACACATTTATCACCTGCATATGAAGAAAAAAAACCACAACAAATGCCATTTAATAGGTTAACATGTCTATGTACATTAAACTAAAAAGGGTTGGAAGATTATGATCAGATAAAAATCTATCTGGATACAAAGACCAAGACTCACCAATGGTCAACCTGATAATTGGTTTATTTTTGGAACAATAAAATTCTTCAGAATGTCGTTCTTTGTGAACCATGATACATATATGTTTCTCTAAGGATGTTAGTTGTGATACATATTCAAGAAATAGGGGAGTTGGAGAATGCTGATCTTTATACCGTTTCACATCACCATTATCATCACAACTTTGTACTTTAACCTTATTTCTTGGTCCCTGCGTGTTATGCGTGGTAATTTAGATAAAAATGACCCATAGAAACATAGTGTAATAAATTAATTATGCATTAACCAGTATTGTGTTTAGTCATTGCATTCGTGATGCATTTCTTCTTCCTTTTTGATTTTGATAACTCGGCCTGCATATAATTGTGTCTATGATGTCACATTTTTGGATCAAATAGAGTTGAATATAAAAATAAGAAACATAACGGTAATACGATTACCAATTCTCCACGAGTTTGGTATTCCTTCTCGATAGAGCACGTTGATGTTTTTTCATGAACAGGCGTATGTTGCTACAATAAAGAGTTACAAAAAACTCAGTATAAAAATTTAATTATAAGGAATTATTCAAGTGTATTACCTTTTCCACTTTTGCTTTTGATTTGCTCTTATTTCCTTTTTCTGGCTTTGAGGATGCTGAAGCCTTTATTAAATGTAGTGACCAAAATATTAATGAATGATTACCACAAATCCAAAATCTAATTATTAAATGTAATGAACAATAAAATAATTAAAGATTACCTTTTCTACAATCACAGAGTTCTCTATTAATTGACTTATTGGTCTAGTCCTTGGCCTCTTATGCGGCCTCTTCTCTGAATATGAATCTGACGAAATCATGTCATCTGATTTGTTGTTACAAGTCTTTGATATTGAATTTGCCTTTGGAGTTTTCAATTTGATGTCAAGGCTTTTCGCCTTCTCTTTTTCTTTTGGGTCCTTCGGTATTTCCTCCTTCTCAATAAGGTCCTTTAGTGTTTCAAGTCCCGGTGGAAATTGAGGCTCATTAAAACGAATATTATGAATGGTGAATGAATTAATATCGAAGCCTTTCACTTGTTCATCTTCTTTGTCGGCAGAGTTTTCCACATCTAGAGTGTTAACCACATCTAGAGTGTTCTCCACATCTAGCTTTCGCTTAGCGGTTGAGACCCGAGTACTAACAATCAACTCACCATTAGGGCTTAGGAAAGGAGACTTAGAACGATTTAAAAGTGGTTGATTCACAATGGTACCAATTGATTCTGAAACCTTGAGATACTATTGGATAAACATTTGTTTATACTAGCAACTTCAGTAATTAGTGCAGCCAATGATACCTCCATGTTTGACACTTTGCTGTGAATCTCTTTCATCATTTCCATATCTTTCTGCAAGGAAAAAGCAATAATAATTTGAATTTAAATTACTCATGATTCAGGAAATTGAATTTTTTTTTCGATAACATAAACCCTAAATATATGAAATTAATTTGTTGTCCAATTCATCAAATACATAATTTCATAATTAAATTATAGTACAAATATTTCATAATTAAATTATAGTACAAATACAGGTAAACAAATCTGTGTTGAGTACACTTACATCTACTTTCCTTTTAACCATGTTTGGTGTTCAAACACAATATTCGGAAGCCGCAAATTTGCAAAGAGTTTTCAGTGTAGAACGATGAAGATGTACAACGTATAATAGTTTGAAAAAATTAGAATATAATATTTTCAAATTTGAAAGTTATACTGATTTTAAAATCTTCCATAAATATTATCCTTATTATAATAATAAGTTAAGAAATTATGAAACTATCATTATTATAATTGCTGATTATAATGTTTTTTAAATAATATATCAAATGTTAAAAGATATCCTAAAAGATATAGATTCCATTTTTTTTATACTATATTTTTAAATTAGATTCAGTTTAAACTTTTTACATGTGTATCTAAAAATATTTTGCAATGGTCGCATTTATGAACTTTAAATTAATTGGTAATGTCCAACATATTGTCGAGTCATAACTGTTTATAATTAAAGATGAATACAATAGGTAATGTCTGATGCATATGTCGGTTAATTCCTTAGATACAAGCACAATTTGTAATTACGACTCAAAATTTTTCAGATCAAACAGCGTTTCGAAGAAAGACCTTACGGTTTCTAAACAAGGTGTCTTGAATAACCTGGATTACCGAAATAATTGAGTTTTATTTGTGATCGAACACATGAATTTGATGTTTTTGCATTTTCCATTGAATATTGTACAAATTAAAAAACTAATTTCCTAAAATTGACGTCGATACGCGTTACAACCCGGATTTTGCAAATTCGATATGAATCGGGACGAGGGATCGTATTTCATTTTTTGCAACCACGCTCGACTGTAGATCTTGTTGCGGTTTCTTCATCGACGCACGACTGTAGGTCTTAATTTATAGAGAAATGCATCGATTGTTGAACAAATTTGAAGGTTGTTGAAGAATGCTCAATGAACAATGATGAACTATGAAGAACGTTGATGAATTTCTTTTTTATTTTGTTTTTTTAATCATATCTTAATTTTTGATTTCATTAAAAAATAAATTTAATTTTATATTTTGAATATATAATTAAAATATATTTGTAAAATTATTAATTGAATAATGGAAAATAATAAAAAAAGATTTAAAAAAGGAAAATACCTAAAATAAGGTTTGACCAAGCTAAAAAAAAAGGTAAAATCAGCCAATGATATTTGAGTATAGTGGTAGTCCAAATAAAGAGGACCACAGTAGAAACATCCAATATACACGCATACACATTGTATCTGAGCCTTATCAGCGAACATCATATTTTGTATTAACAGAGAAATGAATAACTTTTTTTAGACAAAAGTATAAAATATATAGAAAAACCACTATCTATTCAATATGCTTGCGATTTCTCAAATTTTTCATGGTATCTTAAACAAATGCATAATGCAGTTCCCCTCACGTATGAACAACAATGCATAGAACAAATGAGAAAAATCCCAACACAAAATGATCGCAAAGAATCAGAAAACTTTGCCAAAAATAGACACCATTCTCCATGTTAAATATGTTTTTTCTCTATGGGGAGCTAACATGAGCAAAATTAACAACATTACACTAATTTGCAAGCTCTAGAATATCCTCAATTAATGTTATAGTAGCCTTAGTCAGGTGACATCCATTTTTTAGAAGACGAGCTCCCTGCACTCTTATCCATGGCATTACATTTATTTGCCTTCTCTACTTCACCCGCCAAACAAACTGCTTTACTAGTAACATCCTTGACATGAGCCCTGTTTTGGGGAAAATTACCCCGCTCCGTGGACCACTTAAATCAAGACACGTGTCCACCCGTAATTGGTTCCAAAGAAGCCAATAACAGCTTGACACGTGGAATCCACTGTCAAGAGAAGGAATGGTGGCCTTTATAGGCCCAATTCTCGAAAAGCTGCCAAAAGAGCGGACAGCCCACCAAATATAGGTCAAATGACCTACGTAAGGGCACACCTTTCCAAAATGACCCTATAAATAGGGAGATTTCCCCCATTTGTGGGACAGATTGAATTTATTACAATATCACTGCCATTCTCATACATCAGAGAAATCCCCTAATCTCGGAATCCGAGAAGATCTCAATTTTACATTTTTCTGTACTTCTTACTTACTCCATCACTTTCTAACTTGATCGTCGGAGGCGGAGCTCCAACCACCCGGAGTCTCCGTTGTTTTGCAAGTATATGCACTTCTCAACCAGTGTTTGAGTCGTAACTCTCTCGAGGGACAAAAAACACCCAAAACATTTGGCGCCGTCTGTGGGGAGAGTACCTCAAAGGTGGTTCAAGAGTCTGTACCGCCTCCTGCCCTCACTATTTATCAGCCAGAGGTCTTCACCGACAATGAGGATGAGGATCCTCCGTTTGAAACGTACATAGCCAAATATGGCTCTCTCATCACCAAATGCATTCGTTCCAGGGACACTCTGGAGCGGGGTGTAAGCTAGGCGGGTACAAGCAGGCCCATTGGTCAGCTGGAAGGGGAAATGCAAACGGAAAACGGATCCGCCCTAGTCACCCGGGACGAGCTCATGAAATTAATGACTAGTTTCAAGGGATAAATTAAGGATCTGATCACCATGAGCAAGGCTGGCCCAAGCAAGGGTCAGTCAACAAGGAAGACTCCTCCATAGAGGAGGAAGCCCGTCAGGGACAGGCAGCCAACTCCGCATCCAAAGTACAAGGCAGTCGGGACCCTTGACTGGTCCAAAATTCTTATGCCCCAAAAGAATACAAGAAACCCCTGCCGGGGTGAACAACCGGTGGGTAAGAAAAAATCTACTCCACACGCCCAGGAAATTTTCACCCCAAGGAGAAGTAAGCAACTGTCTGAGTTAGCCTCTACCTCGAGCTTTCCAGACAGCTTTAAGAATACATTAGCAGGGAATGTTCAATCCTTGCATGAGAGCCATACAGGCAATAATACCGTCCACTCTAGCCCTCAGATGATTGGGAATGCACCGTATGTACCCCCCTATGGTCTACGGTCCATATTCTCCTCATTTCATACAGCTGACCCTCTTTGGGGGTCAGGCGGCATTTAAGGTCCAACCCTTGGACTAGCAGCTCAAACTTGGTGAACAAACTTTTGCGTTCACCAAGGAGATAACCGAGGCCGTACAGCCGACCTAGGTTAAGAATGTGTTGGTAGGTGCTTATGATGGTACCACCAACTCAGAGGACCACCTTATGGCCTATTCTAACCTCATGCACATGCAGGGGTTGGAGGATGCTATGTGGTGCCGGTGCTTCCCAGCTACATTGAAGGGCATTGCCCAACAATGGTTTGGAAACTTGCCAGCCGGGTGCATTGATAGCTTTAGGAAGTTTGCCTTCCTGTTTGTCTCCAACTTCTTAATGAACACCCCTGCTAAGAAAACCAGTCTCAATCTTAGCGCCATTTGGCAGGAAGACAAAGAGGGGCTTCGCTCCTACGTCAGGCGGTTCAACCTGGTAAGAATCCAAATCCAGGGTTGTCTAACGAGGTAGCCTATACAAACTTCTTCAAGGGTCTGAAGGACGGGTCGACAGATCTTGTCCGAAAGACGGTTTTCACTATTCAAGAGGAGTTGATATAGGCAGAGAGATTTATTTAATCTACCGACCTCTGCTCGTCCAGTCATCAGTCGGACTCCAAGAGGTTCCACAAGCAAAAAGAGAGTCGGTTTGCTCAGCCGGGTTAGAAAGCTGAAGAGAGAAAAAAGAGAAAGGAAGAAGAAAAAGAAAGAATTCAAACCGTATATCTCGCGGTATGAATTCAATAAAGACTGCTACACCATATTTACAGAGGTGAAGGATCGGCTGACCATAAGAAGCCGAATCCTATGAAGAGTTTCGTTCAGTCACGGAACAAGAATAAATTCTGCCGGTTCCATCAGGAAGTGGGCCATGACACCAATGACTGCTATAGTCTCAAGCGGATGTTGGACCGTCTGGCGGACAAGGGCATGCTAAAGTCCTATGTATTGAGGTCCAAAGCGACTTTAAAGATGAATCTAGGACAGTCGTCAAAATTTGTCCAGCCTACTAGTAGCTCGGATACCAACAAGGATCCGGTCTACACTGTAGCAGGCAGACTTGCATGTGGTGGCCCGACCATCCGGGGCACCAAGGATCACCTAAAAAGGATGATCCATTCAGTTGATAATGGACAGGCATCCTTTAGTGGAACATTTCCAGACGTCCTTATCACTGAGAAGGACCGGGACAAAGTGCGCCGACCGCATGATGACCCAGTCGTTATTGAATGCAAGGTCGCCAACCACCTACAGGTAGCTCCTCTGACCTCATCAGCTACAAGTGTCTGTCTAAGCTTATTTACAAGATTGACAATTTGCGCGATGTCTCCCATCCATTAGTTGGCTTCGGTGGGGGGGGGGGGTCGTGCACCCAGTCGGACAAATTGATATACCCGTCCGGATAAGGGAGAAAGGGATAGGGCGACACATGGTCGTCCGGTTCTTGGTGGTTAAATAGCTGACCGCCTACACCATATATCTCGGCCGACCCACTTTGAATGAGTGCAAGGCCATCATCATCCCAGCTCTCATGCTTCTAAAGTATGAAAGGGATTATGGCTCTGTTAGCTCCCTCAACGGGGATCAGAAGATGGTAAGGGAGTGCTATCTCCCAAACGTCAAGCCAACTAGCGCAGCAGCCGGACAGCTGAAGGAGCCAATAGACCTTGACGAAGTCAAGGACCCTGATTTACCCCCTCCAGCCGCAAAGAAAAGAAAAACTGAATAGCTGGTGGAGGTGAAGAAGGAGAAGAAATAGCACTCATTGACCAGGGAACGGTCAGATGATCTCTGTCCCATGCCAGCTGGAGAGCATGTTGATATTCCTTTGGACGACAACCATCTAAAGCAAACTGCTAAGGTGGGGACGGCTGCTTTTGAAATGTTGGGTGCACACCTGCACCTCCTGCTGAAAGAATTCAAAGACATCTTTGCCTTTGAAGTGGAAGAGATGCCAAGCATTAGCCCAGATTTTGCTATCCACAAACTCGTCGTGGATCCAAAAAAGAAGCCCATTTGGAAAAAGAAAAGAAATCACGGTAAGGAAAGAAGTCAGGCGGCAGCTGCCAAAGTTAAAAAGCTGCTGGATGATGGGTTCATTCGGCCATGTAACTTCCCTGATTGGGTGGCGAATGTTGTGCTTGTAAAGATGCCAAATGGAGCCTGGCGCATGTGTGTTGATTATGCAGATCTTAACAAGGCATGTCCAAAGGACAGTTATCCTCTCCCAAAGATTGACAGCCTTGTTGATTCTACAGCCGGCTATGCCTTGATGGGTTTCATGGATGCTTATTCTAGCTTCCATCAGATACCCTTGTGGAAAAAAGATAAAGAGAAGACGGCCTTCGTCACAGATCAAGGGTTATTCAGCTATACTGTGATGTCGTTTGGTTTGAAAAATGCTCCTGCTACTTTCCAGCGAATGTTTAATACAGTCTTAATTAATTAAATTGGAAGGAGCGTAGAGGCGTACATTGACGATATGATCGTCAAAACCAAGTTCCATACAAATAACCTTGCTGATCTCTGAGAAACCTTCATCAGACTCAGGGGACATAAGGTTATGTTGAATCCCAAGAAATGCGTCTTTGGTATTGAGTCTGGGAAGTTTCTTGGATTCCTGATTGATAAAGGGAGATAGAGGCTAACTTTGAGAAGATACAAGCGGTCATTGACATGAAGTCACCCCGCACTGTCAAGGAAGTTCAGAAACTAACTAGTTGTCTAGCGGCATTGGGAATATTTCTCAGCCGGTCAGGTGACAAAGGCCTATATTTCTTCCAAGCAATCAGGAAGAAGACTAGATTTGAATGGGAGAATGATGCTGAGGCGGCCTTCCAAAAGTTAAAAAGAACACTTTCAATCTTTGCCAAGGCTAGTTAGCCCTCTGCCCAAAGAGACATTATACATGTACTTAGCCATCTTAGACTATGCCCTTAGTGTCGTCTCCTTGCTGAAAGAGATGGCATCCAGCTCCTGGTCTATTTCATTAGCCATGTGCTCCGAAATGCTGAACTCCAGTACCCCATGGTTGAAAATTTTGGCCTTGCCCTTTACATGGCAGTCAAGAAATCGAAACCATACTTTTTGGCGCATCCGGTTGTGATATATATACACAGATGCTAAAGTGGGCTATTGAAATTTAAAGTCTTGAAATCACGTACGAACCAAGAAAGGTAGTGAAGGGTCAGGTGTTCGCCGACTTCATTGTCGAAATGACAAGACCAGTTCCACCGGATAATACTGATCAGGTTTGGAAAGTGTACGTGAAAGGGAGCTCCACTATGAACGGCTGTGGTGCAAGAATTATTTCTGAGTCCCCTAAGGGGGACAAATTTGAGTATGTACTACTGTTCAAGTTCCAAGTCTCAAACAATGAGGTGAAGTATGAAGCCCTGCTAGCCGTTGTCCGCATGTGCAAGGCGGAAGGGGCAACCAAAATTAACGCCTACTCTGATTTGCAATTGGTCGTTAGCCAGTACCAAGGTGAGTATGAAGCCACCCATCCGGCTAGGATCAAATATCTTCAGGTTGTCAAAGAGGAGACTGGGACACTTGAAGAATTCCATCTGAATCAGGTGCCCAGGTCAGAGAATAATCAGGCAGATGCATTGTCCAAACTGGCATCCTCCGCCTGCTGTGATACGCCTTGGTCAATCGTTTAGGTTGTTCTAGAAAAAAGAAGTATACATGTGGAACACATTGAAATTCTTGAACGATGGCACGCTTCCTAACAGATGGCACACTTCCTAATTAACCTCAGGAAGCATCCGTCATGAAAAAGCGAGCTTCAAACTTTGAGATATAAAAATGGAGAACTCTTCAAAGCAGGTTTCTTGAAGCCTTTACTGAAGTGTGTTACCCTTGAGAAAAGGGAAGGAAGTTCTCGAAGATTTGCATGCGGGATACTGCGCCTCTCACGCAAGCGGCATATCATTATCCGTTAGAGCTAGGTGGCATTACTTCTGGCCTAATCTGGAGTCGGACGCCATGGAGATGGTAAAAAAATGCAACAAGTGCCAATAATTTGGCAAGCTAATCCATCGTCCGGCTACCGACCTGACGGCAATCCACAGCCCAGTCCCGTTTGCTAAATGGGGCATGTACATTCTAGGTCCTTACACGCCTTCTCCATACGAAAAACGCTATATCTTAGTGGCAATGGATTACTTCACCAAGTGACTGGAGGCGGAGGAAGTAAAAAACATCAAGACCAAGGATGTCATTTCTTTCATAGGGAAGAACATTATCACCCAGTTTGGGGTACCTATGTCTATGGTGTTTGATAACGGTCGTCAATTTGAGACGCCTCAACTCAAAACTTGGTTGGGAGATCAAGGGATCTCAAATTATTTTGCATCAGTCGGATGACCCCAAGCAAACGGCTAAGTTGAAGCCTTTAACAAACTCATCGTAGACGACATTAAAAAGAAATTTGAAAGAGCTAGAGGTTTATGGGCTAAGGAGTTAATTCATGTCCTATGGGCCATATAGACAACTACAAAGGGGGCAACAGGTGAAACCCCATTTTTCATGGTTTACGGTGCTGAAGTTGTCTTGCCTATCGAGCATTAGGAGCCGACTCTATGAGTCATGCTATACGATAAAGAGGCAAACTAGGAGGCCATACCGCTAGCATTGGACTCACTCCCACAAGGCAGAGGCAAAGCCGCCCTACGTCATGAGATTTACCGTCTGAGAATGACTCGTGCCCACAACAAGAAAGTACACAAGCGCCCTTTGAAATTTAGGGACTTTGTGTTACGAAAAATGGAGGCAACCGGTAGGGCGAATGAGCTTGGAAATCTGACTCATAGTTGGAAAGATCCCTACCGGATTTATGAGGAAGTAAGAGACGGCACCTACCGCCTGGAGACCCCAAACGGTAGGCGGCTGCCCAGAACTAGGAATGTAGACAACCTCAAAAAATACTACTTCTAAGTGTTGTAAATATTTTTAAATAGAAAGCCTTTCAATGAAAAGTTGCTTTTTGTTTCAAAATTATTTTATCTATTCCTATTTATACATGCGTCATATCACAAGTGCCGCCTATTTGATTTACAGACCGTACACCTTCGCCTAATAACTTGAAAATTGAAATTGGAAGTTAACTGCTAGCGTCCAAATAATGTGAGGCTAATGGCCAGATAATAAGCTAGCACAAAAAGGTTTAGTGGCTATACAACCGTCTTTTAAAAAGAGACATGAGGCCAATGGCCGGATGGTTACCCATTATAAATTCGCCTGCTCCAATGTGAAATATGGCGTCCGGCGACGCCCCTCCGGGTGTTATCATCGCAGAGGGCATTCTATCGTCTGCTCTACAACCACATACAGATGGAAAAAATTAAACGACCTAATTGGTTAACTTATAGCCGCCTGACCAGGGTAATCTAAAGAATGATTAAGACTGCGGAAGCCGGATGTTAGACACATCAATCGGCAGCAGACCGAAGTTCTAACTTAGGTTACCTCGCGAAATTATACAAGTCCTCCCAGCAGGGGCAAACGGACATTGAGTATAATTAGATTATGGCCACCAACCTACATAGAAGGCTAGTTTTAAAATTGGCCCAAGTAGGATGACTAAGTCTAAAAAACCCATCTGAAATAGGGTGAGAACATAAGGCCTATAGAACTGTCTGCTATTGTGATAGAAGATTAGTAGGAGAACAAGTACAAACTTTACTTCCTAGTTCATGCAACATGTAATATTTGTAACATGACCACTCATCCGGACCCATTTGAAATTGTGTAGGCGCAAAAGGCCGCTTGGAAAATATAGGTCTGCTTGTTACTGTATAAGAAGAATTTCAGGCGGACCAATGCCAACTTTACATTCTAGTTCATGTAACTTGTAATACTTGTTGCATGAACAACCATCCGACCATGGCAAAAAGGTCTAATGACTGCGTGCAATAAGCACCGGCGGCTCGATTGGCCGACTGCGCGCTTGGCTTAGGGCAATCACCTTAGTGATTGATTGAATCGAAAATCAGTCATACCCCCATCCAGTATCACACATTTTCAAGTCAATTAACCAGCTTATAAATCCAAGCGCACAACCGCTCAGGGGCAAAACCATCCGGTATACCATCCAACAAAATTCAAATTTCAAAAAATAAAGCGCAAGTGTTAGAAACCAAACGCAAGCGTTAAAAACCGACCTACTGGTCAGATGATTCATCATTAAAAGCTGACCCCTTGGCCAGCCAAATTCAAAAGACAAATTGTTAACCGGCTAAACAGCCGGTGAAAGTAAGAAAAAAGAAATTGTTGATTAACCCCCTCTACAGTCGGTAAAGAAACAAGAGATACTTGGCACGCAGATCGGAAATGTATTTAAAATGGCCATTTAGCCGCAGAGAAATATCAAAGTTAATCAGCTTTGGGAGAGGACTCGGCTTCATTTTCATCCGCCATTTCATCATTGGCCGGATGTTCTCCATCCCCCTCCTTAGCCCCGTCCTCATTCTAGATCGCCTCGCCGCTATTTTCTCCCTGGTTCACTTGGGCATCCAGCTCCTTCGTAGCTTGCTCAAAACAATACTCCCAAATGGAGTAATCATCCTTGGGAAAGAGAGCCTTCCACGCCATCTTCATGGGAGTGACACAGTCGGCCTCATTTTCCTAAATGAGTCGCTTCTTCTCTTCCTCTATCCTGGCGGCCCATTTGGATGCGAGCTGCTTTACTTGGTTGGCTAGCTTGTGTTGCAGCTTCTCATTCTGGAGCTTGAGACTATCCGTCTCTTTGCCAACATCCTAAAGCTCTTTAACTTTTTCTTTAGCCGCCTTCAGCTCAGTCACCCTCTTTTGGGTCGCCTCCAAATCTTTCTTCACTTGCTAATTCGTAGTCGCATGTGAGTATAGGATATCTCGAGTCAACAACTCATTTTTATTTACACCAAACATGGCTTTGTCAAGATTGGAAGCAGCCCTTAAGTTGGCAGCCCTTACCTCTTTCTGCTTGTCGTTGAATGGTTTTTTAAGACCATTAACTCACAGCAAAGCCTACATCCGGCCAAAAGAATAAGACTGCTAGTATATAGTCGGCAAAGGCAAAAATTAGAAAATAACTTGAGAAAATACCTCTGCCAAATTTGCAAGGATGGCATCAAAGTTCAGGGAGCTGACTCCTTTAATAGAGTCGCGCTGTTCAGTAGAGACGGCGGCGATCATATCCTTGGCGGTCCTCTTCACATCCGGCGCCTAAGGAGCATCTACACAATCAACACTTGGTGAGAGGCTGGCATAGATCTGGCTAATAGACCGGCTGTTTTCAGAGTTGGTTGGCGAATGACTATAAGTCTTAAGCCTACAAGGGTAAGGTAAAGGATCAAAGGCGGAGGTACCTAGGATAACTACTAGATCCTGGGTGTTTTTATCCCACCGCCTGTTCGAGAGGCCACCTGGAGAGTCGGCGGCCCCAGTTGGAGGTTTGTCCCTAGTCAACTTGGACTCCTCCGCTTGTTTAAGAGCAGCCATGACAGCCGGTAATTTGCCGCCTGTAGAGGGATGGGATTCGGACTGGCTTGCAGACGGCTTGTGAGCAACCGTCTTCGTCCTCTTGGCCGGAGTCTAGCCCTCATCCGGAGCTAGCTGTTTTGGGGGCTTTAGCCTAAGCGTTAGCAGCACAAGCAACTTCACCGACCCTTCCTGAAAAAAATACAACTTTGAAATGAGGAATTTTAAAAAGGCTAACGGCAAGAAGACGGATGTAGAGAAACTTACATGCTCAAGTTGCTCTTTTTTTAACATTTGGTTCTTATGCTTAACCATCTAGCTGTAAGCTGAGGCGCTGCCTCTTTGTTTCTTGTTGGGGTCTAAATGAGACATGGCTTCTTCTGCAAAAGGCTGAATGAGATGTTAGTAAAAAAAAATGGCAAACAAACAAGCTACGCAAAAGACTCATGCGGCTGACCACCTCTTCCCTTCTCACAACTGAGGCCACAAGCGGCCATATAGAAGGGATCAGTTAGCCAGCTAAACTCTGGGATATAACTTTTGGGGATTATCTCTTTCTCAGTTCCCCCCTTAACAATTTTTACTTCAACTTTGAAAAGCCCAAGCGTCAAAATCTGATCCCAGCCTTCATCAGACACAGGCGGGAGGATGGCTTTCTGACCCAGTAGATAAGGATTTTGATTCCAGGAATTGAATTTCCTGTTTTTGATGGTGTCGGGGGAGGAAATGATGTAAAACTTGTTTCTCTAATCTTTCCATTTATTTTCTTTCCCCAAATTCATCGTGTAACCTTTGTTACATACCAAAATGAACCATCCGGGGCCGACTAATTAGGGAGCCTTGCTTAGGTAATGCATATGGGCGAAGGCCTCAAAGCTAGGCTCAACATCCTGCATCCTGCAGGCGGCTTCAAACCATAAGATATTAAACCCATCCAAGATCCTTTCAATAGTCGGATCTAATGTGAATCTAAGGCTCGCCTGTATTGTGGCCGCATAGCACTCAAAGAATGAATCCCCGTAGCTCCGATCAAGCGGCCAGAGGACTGCGTCGTCAAGGGCAGGGACGTTTATTTTGTAGTCGGCACCCATAACATAGGTGTCCCTGAAATCTTCTAAGTTTTTCCGCATGGTTCTTTAAGTAGATGCGAATATGTGGGTGAAGTATGGAGTGAATTTATCTTGAAGGGAAGAAGAAGTTTCTTCCTGGCCTCGCTCTACAGAGGCGGCTTCTTCTCCATATGCTTCTTCAGCATCCACAAGCTGCTCTTCCTCACTTTTAAGACTGCCTGTGTTAGCATCCGACTGAGATGAGCCCTCTTCAGAGCCGGATGCCTCATCACTTGAATCATTTTTTGGTTCACCCAAAATCGATTCATCCGGTGTCATTGGGACGCCTGATGGATAGTAGGAGACTTTGCTCCTGGGCACCCTGATAAAACTCTCGTCCTCTTCATCACTAGGTGGCCGAGCTGTCCTTTTTGTTCTAGCCATAGTGTCCTACACAGACACAAACGGATTCGTTGGCGAGAGCAGTTCAAGATAGGCGGCACCCCTAATTCTAGATTGAGCCGTCCCAGGTGACCGGCTAACAGCTATCCTAGGCCGTGTCGTGTGTGTTTTTGATACCATTTCTAAGGAAACAAACACAGGGAAAATGAAAGTAAAATGAAAAGAGAGAGAAAGAGCAGGCAGTTACCTTAAAAAGGTAATGCTGGAAGTTGATCGAGCCGACTGGGTCAGGCGGAAAAATGCAACCGGGAAGCGGAAGCGTTTTTTCAAGAAAAAGTCAAACATTCTCTTAGATTTTCTCAAAGATTTTTTGTAAATGAGCGACAAAGAGAGGGGAAAAATGTTTATTTATAGAGGGGTAATTCCAGGGACACCATGGTAATTTTCCCAAAAGGTGAACAGTAAAATCAGTTCTACCAGTTGTTGAGTGACAAGTGTCACAGATGCCATGTGGCATGCCACATCACATATGTGAGGGGAAAATGTTTAAGGGAAAATTACCCCGCTCCGTGGACCAGTTAAATTAGGAGACTAGTCCACTCGTAATTGGTTCCAAAAAAGCCAATAACACCTTGACACGTGGAATCCATTGTTAAGAGAAGGAAATGGCGGCCTTCATAGGCCAAATTCCCAAAAACCCGCCAAAAGAGCGAGCAGCCCACCAAATTTAGGTCAAATGACCTACGTAAGGGCACACCTTTCCAAAATGACCCTATATAGAGGAAGATTTCCCCCATTTGTGGGACATGATGAATTTATTACAATATCACTTTGTAGGGAATATTTCAAGCATTATCCCTAGCTTGAACCCCACTGTGATCATACACTAAAGTACGGTGGCATCCAAAGGGAAGGAAGCTAGAGCAAAAGAGTCGCCAACAAGTTTTAGAAACTTATAAACTGTTCACAGGGTGAAGGTTACACCCCTTAACGATCCAAGAGATCGTTAACTCCAATAGGTCTGGAACCAAAACTGGAAGTTCGGGGATGAAGGTAAAAATCCAACCTAAAAGAGATTGAACCGGCCCTAATAATAGGCCTCTACTTTATTCTGATCGTATTCATGTGCGCTTTATGACTAACATGCAATCAACAGGATTAACCCTAAACCTGTTTATCTATGTTGGTTGAATTTAATGCACAAATAAATCTATTATTGGCGATCACTTGAATTATAATCAAATTAACCCTAACAAGATTATTAATTATCTTATTAAGCGTGATTACAAGTACAAAATTCCCTTTAAACATGCAATAAAAGGCGTGATAAAGAAATAACAATAAATATCAAGCAACAAATAATTATCACAACAATCATAATCATAATTATCATAATCATGTTAAAGCATAATATTAGTAGCAAGATCCTAGGCATGGTACTAACAAGATTAATAACAACCCCTAGCATGTCACTAAACAATAAAGATCAAATATATAGCCCTAACATGATACTAACATAAATATTAGGAAAAGAATAGGAAGCATCACAAGAATCATAATTGTCATATTTGATATTATAACCTTTTCCCTAAACATGATACTAGGAAAATCAAAACGCCCTAACATGACACTAGGGAACATAATAATAATCAATAAATCAATTAAAGCACTAACTTGGATGCCTCGTACCTCTTTCTAATAACAAAATACACACGTTAGTAACTTCAAGGAAAGTAATAAAATTAACAATTAAATAAAATAATTGAAATAGAGATTTGGGACCAAACCCTCATAAATTAAAACCTTTCACGTCTAGGGAGAAGGCAACTTCGAATTTGGCTAGGTGTGTCTAGTGCTAATGTATGAGGAATTGTGTTTGTAAAAGGGTTGGTTTAGAAAGAGAGGGAGAATTAGAGAGTTGATGATAATTGATGAGAATTGTTGATGATTGAAAACAGAATTTTAGGAGGCTATTTATAGAGAAAATCAGCCGGATATGATAAAAAACGAATCAGAGTTTCGAAAAGAATAAAACACGATCGCAGCGCCAAACACGCGCGTGTCGCGAAACGCTAGAGTGCAGCGCCAAACGCTAAGTCTAGCGCCAGACGCCAGACGCTAGGCTTGGCGTCCGGCGCTGCATTACAGTTTTTGCGGATTTTGTTTTTATCATATCTTTTGATCCAAAAGTCCAAAAAAGTCATATAATATGTCGTTGGAAAGCTCTTGAAGTATTATTTCCAACCCAATTAGAATTAAATTAAAATATTTTGTGGATAAAAAGATATGGCCAAAATAGTGCGTGGAAGGGTGTTAGTTTTGGATAGAGTTTCATATCTAATTCATATCTTTTTCGTTATAGGTTGGATTTAATATAATAATATATCATTAGAAATATAATATCAAGATCTATCCAACAATATAAAATTTGGATAAAGATTATGAGGATGTAGACACCCATTTATGTCTTCCCAAAACCAAACCCGGTGATGAGTACCTTTCGCGTCGAATCATAATCGAATGAACTGAAAGTATGGAAAGTTTAGTGTTGCAGATAGTTTTATTTCTTTTCTCTTCTCTCTGTTTTTGAAAACTTATTTTAAGAAAACAGCCAATCCAGTTTGGTTGGTCCATGATATGGGTCCAATAGTAGTGTAGTTGGATAGGGCTTAACAAGAGCTTTCCAATGATATATTATAAGCCCAATTCCGATGAATATTGAGGAATTTATGGCCAATTTACTAAACTAGGCACGGTTTGAGCCTTATATGCGGCCCAATGATCTAGGGGAGGGCCTAATATAGATTTATCATTCCTAATGCAATTAGGAATGGTTTTATTCTTCTAGAAGGTTCTTTCCAGTCCTAATTCAATTAGCATTGATAAATTGACTTTTGTTGACTTTTCAGAGTTTTAATTAAAATCAAAGAGCATTTTTGAGTAAAATACGATTTTATCCTCCTGTACGGTAATTTTTATCTGATTTTAGAAAACGCGTGAATTTCGTGAATTAGCGCCAAACGCCAGCTATAGCGCCTGGCGCTACGCTTGGCGCCTGGCGCTAGTGTTGGCGCCTGGCGCCAACAGCCAACGTTGGCGCTGGTTCGTTTTTCTGTGCGCCAATGCTCTGTTTTAATAATTTTATCTTTTGGCTGATTTTCTCTATAAATAACGTCGTAAAAACTCCGTTTTCATGCACCTACAACCAGTTTTCATTCATCAATTTTCTCATTCTCTTTAATCATTCACCATCTCTCTCTCTCTCTCTCTTTTTATAAACTTGCTTTTCAAATACAAAATTCCGCATTCATTAGATCTAGAAACACCTAGCCACATTCGAAGTTGCCTTCGCCCTAGACGTGAAAGGTTTAATTTCTGAGGGTTTGGTCCCAAATCTCTCTTTCAATTATTAAATTTAATTGTTTGTTTATTAATTTTTTTCCTTAAAGTTACTAACTTGTGTATTTTGTTATTAGAAAGAGGTACGAGGCATCAAAGTAAGTACTTTAATGGTTTTTGTTGATATTATGATGTAGAAATCACGCTTAGGTTCTTATTATGATTCCTTATGTTATGTTAGGGTGTTTTGATCTTCCTAGTATCATGTCTAGGGTAACTTTAATATCTAGTATGATTAAAAGTACGATGCCTTTTATTCTCTTCCTAATATTTATGATTGTTAGTATCATGTTAGGGTTAAAAATTTGATTTTTATTGCTTAGTGACATGCTAGGGTTTGTTATTAATCTTATTAGTATCATGCCTAGGATCTTGCTATTTTTATTATGCTTTAACATGATTTATGATTATTTTTATAATTGTTTTTATTATGATTATAATTTTATTATTGCAATAATAATTATTATTATGATTAACATGATTATCATTATGATTAATATGATTGTTATTATGATGATTATTGTTTTGATGATAATAATTATTATTTTGATTATTTATTATGTTGCTTGATATTTATTGTTATTGCTTGATCACACCTTTTATGCATGCTTAAAGGGAATTGGTACTTGTAATCACGCTTAATAAGATAATTAATAATCTTGTTTAGGGTTAATGTGGTTATAATTTCAAGTGATCTCCAATAATAGATTTGTTTGTACATTATATTCAACCAACATAGATAAACAGGTTTAGGGTAATCCTATTGATTGCATGTTAGTCAGAAAGCGCAGATGAATACGATCTGAATAAAGTAGAGGCCTATTATTAGGGCAGATTCAATCTCTTTTAGGTTGGATTTGTACCTTCATCCGCGAACCCTTATTTGGTTCTAGACCTTATGGAGTTGACGATCTCTTAGATCGTTAAGGGGTGTAACCTTCACCTCGTGAACGGTTTACAAGTTCCATAAAAACTTGTTGGCGACTCTTTTGCTCTATCTTCTTTCCCTTTGGACGCCACCGTACTTTAGTGTATGATCACAGTGGGGTTCAAGCTAGGGGTTTAACGCTTGAAATTTATTCCCCACAATTTTTGGCGACTCCACTGGGGAGGATTTCTATTTTAATTCCTGAATTTGTTTCGGCAATGATTTAGATTGAGTGGATGAGACTCGAAACATTCTAAGTACTTCATGGGCGTAATTTTGATTAACATTATTGTCATATGCATAAAAAAGATCTCATTGGAAAGACCATCCGTAATTAGTTAAAAACATAGGATTTTACACGTAGGAAATTTGAGAAATATCTTTCACAACTAGGACGGAAATAACACCGCGCGAAACTGGAAAATTTTATCGAGCACAGAAAGCTGCTGAGGCATGTGGGAATTAGTGCCAGGGGCCAGAGTATTGGCGCCAGACTTTTAACTGTAGCGCCAGACGCCAGCATTGGTGCCAGGCGCTACAGCTAAAAACTGGCGCCAGTCTCTGTTTGCTGGCGCCAACTTCCCCTAATACCGAGCCAGAAATATGCGTTCTAATTTCGACCAGTTTTTCGTATTGTTTACTCGATCCTACTTCCTGATTGAATTTTTTCTCACTTTTCTGAAACCCATATGTGTTCTACATATGAACATAACCCTCTGGGAATTCATGCTCCATCTACCCGATTGAACGCTCCGTGCAACAAAGGGTACATCCGAGAATGTTGAATTCACCAAACCATGGAAGCGAGTTTTTTCTAAAACTCGCGGTGTCCCATCCACTCGCGCCAACCCTTCACGGTTAGGCTTCCGCGCGGTGCATCCGGACAATTAACCATGGAACCTATATTGACTAAACCATATCCCGAACTTTAGAGAACTAGAGCCATGGTTAGGTTGCAAACTCATTGCATCATATTGTGCCTACTTGACTAATTGTGCATTATTTGTTGTGCATATATTCTATGTTTCTCTTAACCGTTTGTTTGACTTGTGTTGAGATTAAATAAATTAATGACTTAAAGAAGTTTGCCTAATAAATTAATTAATTAATTAATTTGAGTCAATAAAGTCTAATATTTTAATTTGAATTGACCTAGTACGACTTTAGGCATACCCCAGCTTATTAATAACACCGAAAACAGTCCCAGATTGAAGCTCCAGTATTGGCGCCAAAATCTGGGCTGTAGCGCCACCCTGTGGAGTGTGGCGCCTGGCGACAGCTCTGTCGTCTGGCGCCAAGCTACACTGTGTGACGCCAGTTCTGTCATTTTGCCGACAGTTCGGATTATTGGTCGAGTCATCACCTAGTGTCTAATTAACCAGTTTGCTAATTAATTCGGTTAATTTTTGCTGTCAATAATACCTTGTCGAGTCATTAATTGAGTCTAGTCACATAGTCTAGCCACATGGTCATGACACGAGTCTTAACATATCACCTACACTCACTAGTCTTAGCACACACTTCGAGTATATGTCACCATGACCATGTCTTAGGTTCATGCATGAGTCGGTCTTTTCCGTCATTTGAGTTGGGGGGTACACTCTATTCCTAATTCTTCCGATCCCTCCATCTACATCATTTTTCTTCACTATCTATTCCAATCTTTCTTCACTTCCTCCATCCATTGCATGTTGAATAGAGTTTGAGTCAAATAGTTAACAGTGAATATCCCCAAATTCCTTTTCCACAGTACTTGGTCGAGGAGAGAAGGGCGATTAATCAAGGACAACCTCTTTATTCAAGTTTCACTTTTTGATAAACCAATTCGTCAAAAGAGGAAGGATAAAAAGATAATGGCAACTCAAGAAGAAGTTAATGAGCTTAGGAACCAAGTGGTTACCATGACTGAAACCCCTGAAACTCCTCACACTTAAGGTCAATGATCCCGTGAAACAACAACAGATGAACCTCATGCAAGAAAGATTGAGGAAGCTATCTAGTGACTATAAATTTCAGGGCATGAGTTCACAAGGGGTCTCGCTGGATAAGGAACTTCTACCGCATAAGTTCAATGCCACTGACATCCCTAAATTCAAGGCAACAGATAACCCTTACTTCCATCTAAGAGCTTTTGAAACTATAATGAACATTAAGCGTATCGATAAGAAGGTTTTCCCCTCTCTGTTCTCACTATCTCTTGAAACCGTTTTCCAACAATGGTACTTCTCCCTTGATAAAGAGAAAACCTCTACCTGGGAATCGATAGTAAACTCTTTCGTTGATAGGTACAAGTGCAATATTCAAGTTGAAACCGACTATAGACAACTTGAGATGCTAAGACAAAAGGAGAATGAAGGCTTTACTTCTTTCTTTAATAAATGGAGGGAAATTTCCGCTAAGATGATTGAGGTGCCCACTGAAAAAGAATCTGTGAGAATATTTATCAAGAATCTCCAAGAGAAGTATTCGAAGCATTTAAAGTATCAACACAATCTGAATACATTCAAGGCCGTTTATGACATCGGTTTTGAAATCGAAGATGACCTTTCAAAGCAAAAAGCTACTAACAATAGTAACCACGGTGGCTGGAAAGGAAAGAAGAACGACAATCCTTCTTCTTCCGAAAACGCCCACTCTAGTAACAATGTTAGTACCTTTGATCTCAGTGAAGTTTTAGCCATAGATAACCAAGGATCTAAGAAGCAACTAAGTAAAGACTTCACCCCCATTGGGATGAGCTACGATACTGCCTTCGATCGACTCCATGCCAAAGGACTCATTACTCCCATTGGACCTATTCAAGATCCCGCACCTGAAAAGAGATTGCCTAGTTGGAATCCTGACGAACACTGCAAGTACCATCAAGGTAGGGGTCATGCTACTAAGAGCTGCTGGAAGCTAAAGGAGGCTATCCAACATTTGATTGATAATAACAAGCTTCCCATGCCTCCAGTTAGCAAGAAGAGCGAGTGATGATAAAGGAAACAACACAAGACAAGAGGCAAGCTTCAACAATAAGATTTCGCAACCTCTTTTTTCTATTTCTTTTTTATTTACCCTTTCCTCAATAAGTCTAGCATAGGCACCCTTTTATTCTCCTTAGATTTATTTTGTAGGATCATTATATAGTTTCTTTTAATAAAATGAGCATTTATTTCCTTATATATGATCATTTCATTATATTGTATTAAATAAAATAAAAAAAAAAATCCATGTCGAGCTAAGCACAAGGTATACCAATGATTTGAGGCACCCCTTGTAGCCACATCATATCTCCGTTCACCTTTCAAATATGCAATCCTTTCTTGGTAAACCATTTTGAGCCTCGTCTAACGATAGACCTTTCATTTTTTCAACCCATATCTACCTAACCTTGGGATGGGATAGTGTGTAACTTATGCAATCTCAAAAGCTTGAGTGATTTCAAAAGATCAAAATAAAAATAAAATCAAAAAATAAATAAAAGTGTACAAAAGGGCAAGTGTTCCAATGTCTTTGATATGAAAATATCTTTAATAAGAACACGTCTCAGATTGCGTCTCTTATCGAGTGCTCGGTACCGTGCCTGAGAAACATGAATGCCAAGTGAGTGATAGATCGCATGATCGGGATTGCCCACACTTATAAAAATGAAATAAATGCTAAAACAAAAGAAAGAGCTAAAAAAGAGTAGAAAACCTCAAGCATGAAAATACAAAGATTCAAAAGCGAGGTTGCACACCTTGGGGGCTTATCTAGGGTCTTGAGCCTTTATCCCCTTCTTCTTTAATCTTTAGTGTTGTATATTTGGAGTATCAACCCGAAATATACAAGGGATGAACCAAGATAAGTAAGACTAAAGAACCAAATAGCTTCTTAGCTACAGTCACACCACTAAGAAACGAAATGGGTTCCTAAGATCACAAGCCAACTAGTAGTCTAAGCTAGTTAACTAAGCAAAGGAATTGAAATTCCAAATCCAAGAATTTCTGGTTTGTTTCTAATCCAAGAAACGAGTGTAAAACACAAAGTTTGTTTTTTCGAATAATCTCCATTTTTCATTCACATTTGCTTGCTATTTATAGTAAACAAGCATCCTTAAGTACAAGCTAACTTAAGTGACTTTCAGCTTACTTGTTACACGCCTAAGCTAAGCATCAAAAATAGATTTTGTGTCTAGATACATCAATAAAAGAAGCTAAGCTTAACTAGATACATCAAAGGAAAAAGTGGCGGTTTGTAACCTCCACATTAAGGCTTCATAAAATCAGAAATAAAGAGCATAACTCTCCCTTGATTCACGCCCAACAAAGCAGCAAGTAAGAAGCAAAACAGCCCCTTAATTCACGCCCAATTCAAACAGCAAAAAGAAGTGTAACTCCTCCTTGATTCAAGCCTTGGATCAAGCTTGAATGTATGTAGACAAGAGTGTACTTGGACGCCTTTTAGATGCTCATTTGCTGACTGAAATCTACGCCCACTTGAAGGCTTAATTGAAAGCTTGTAACTCCTCATTGAAGCTGATTGTAACACCCAAGTTAAAGCCTTGAAATTCCTTTTAAAGAATTTCGGATTCTATGCTTCTTTCACAAGCTTAAATGGCTGCCTTCTTGATGTATCTTGCACTTGTACTTTGTGTGAATGTGACATTACATTTCCGAACTATAATCAGCTAAAAGAACTAAAGAAAAATGTAACTAATTTGCAAACTTAAAATAAGACTAAAGTTTACAACTTATTCAAAGCATAAAAGAACTAGAATGAACTAGTTAATAAGAACAACAAGAAACTCAAAGGATTGAATATCTTGCTGCACATAGATAGAACGCATAGCACCAATGCATGATGCTACGTCTTGGACCAAAGAAACGTCCATAACCAAGTTGTTAGGCTTGGCTACAACATTCCCCCCTTCTTGAAAAGAGTTTGCCCTCAAACTCGGCAACTCTTCAAACTCATCATAGTAAGGTGATAAATCAGCCACATTAAAGGTGCTAGAAACACCATAGTCTCCGGGCAATTCAACCTTATAAGCATTATCATTCACCTTTTCAACAATAGCAAATGGACCATCACTACGAGGACTAACCTTGGAACGCCGCTTGGAAGGAAATCTTTCCTTTCGTAGATGAATCCAAACCAAATCACCAGGTTGAAAACGGACCTCCTTTCTCTTCTTGTCATAGTAGGCTTTAGTCTTTGCATTAGTTTGTTCAATTCGAGAACGAACTTGCTCATGCATAGACTTGATTTCTTTGGAACGCACCTCGGCATCATGACTAAACTTGTTAGGTGAGGGAATGGGAGCAAGATCAATAGGAGTACAAGGATTGAATCCATACACAACTTCAAAAGGACTCAAACCGGTTGTCTTGCTAGGCACTCTGTTGTAAGCAAACTCCGCATGAGGGAGCATCTCTTCCCATTGCTTGGGACGTTTAGTAGCCAAAGTTCGCAACAAAGTTCCCAAAGTTCTATTAGTCACTTCGGTTTGACCATCTGTTTGAGGATGACTTGAAGTGCTAAAGTTCAATTTTGTGCCCATCTTCTTCCATAATGTAAGCCAAAAATGACTTAGGAATTTTGGATCACGATCACTCACCATGGACTTAGGTACACCATGTAAGCGCACAACCTCGTTAAAAAACAAGTTAGCAACATGAGTAGCATCATAAGTTGTATGACAAGAAATAAAATGAGCCATTTTAGAAAAACGGTCCACAACAACCATAATGAAATCTTTCTTTCGTTGGGTCATAGGAAGTCCCACAACGAAATCAAGACTAACATCTTCCCATGGAGCTTGCGGAATAGGTAAGGGCAAAAGATAGCCTTGTGGAAGACTATGACTCTTGGCCTTTTGACAAACCACGCATCTTTTCACAATAAACTCCACATCACGAACCAATCTAGGCCAATGAAAGTACTCTTGCACAAGAAGAGTAGTCTTCTCTATGCCAAAGTGTCCCGCCATTCCTCCTTCATGAAACTCTTTGATAAGAGATTCTCTTAGGCTTGATCTTGGAACGCACAACCTGTTTCCTTTGAACAAATAGCCATCTAAAATGTAATAATCTTTGTAAGCATGATTAGAACATTTTAGAAATAAATCACCAAAGTCATGATCATTTTTGTAACTTGCTTTCACATCTTCAACACTAATCACTTTTGCCTTGAAAGAATTCAAGAGTGTGTATCTCCTTGAAAGGGCATCAGCTCCTTTGTTCATGGCGCCTCTCCTATGCTTGATCACAAAATGAAAAGCTTGCAAATACTCCACCCATTTGGCATGGCGTGGTTGGAGTTTTTGTTGGCTTTGAAGATATTTGAGAGCTTCATGATCTGAATGAAGGATGAACTCCTTGGAAATGAGGTAATGTCTCCAATGGTCCAAAGCACGAACAAGAGCAAAGAACTCCTTATCATAGGTGCTATACTTCCGTTGTGCTTCATTGAGTTTTTCACTAAAGTAGGCAAGGGGACGCCCAACTTGTGACAAAACAGCACCAATACCAACTCCACTAGCATCACATTCTACTTCAAAAACTTCATCAAAGTTAGGTAAAGAAAGAATAGGTGCACTAGTAAGTTGATGTTTTACCTCATCAAAGGCCTTTTGAGCCTTATCATTCCAAACTAACTTCTGATTTTTAGTTAGCTCGGTGATAGGTGCCATGAGAGTACTAAAATTTCGCACAAATCTCCTATAGAAAGAAGCAAGTCCATGAAAACTACGAACTTGTTGAATTGTTTGTGGCGTGGGCCACTCACGAATTGCAGCAACTTTCTTTTCATCAACTTCTATGCCTTGAGAGGAAACTTTGAAACCAAGAAAAATAACTTGGGAAGTGAAAAAATGACACTTCTCTAAGTTACCATATAGTTGCTCACGAGCAAGGGCTCCAAAAACCTGGTGCAAATGCATAGCATGCTCTTCTTCTTCCCTACTATACACCAAAATATCATCAAAATAGACTACAATAAATTTACCCATGAAAGGTTGCATAACCTGATTCATAAGGCGCATAAATGTAGATGGTGCATTAGACAAACCAAATGGCATCACAAGCCACTCATAGAGGCCCTCCTTTGTCTTGAAAGCGGTCTTCCATTCATCTCCTTCGAAAATTCGAATTTGATGATAGCCACTTCTCAAATCAATTTTAGAGAACACTTTAGAACCATGCAAATCATCAAGTAAATCATTCAACCTTGGAATAGGAAACCGGTACTTGATAGTGATCTTGTTGATTGATCTACTATCAACACACATTCTCCATTCTCCATTTTTCTTAGGTACAATCAAAGTAGGACAAGCACATGGACTAAGAGACTTACGAATAAGACCCTTTGATAACAATTCCTCCACTTGTCTTCTAATTTCCTCGGTTTCTTTGGGATTGGTTCTATAGGCTGGTTTGTTTGGGAGCATGGATCCGGGTACAAGATCAATCTTGTGTTGGATGTCACGCTTTGGGGGTAATCCGTGAGGGATATCTTTGGGGAAAACATGGGAATAGGTTTGGAGAAGAGAGGTGAGGAGTGGGTGGTTTTCTTCTTTGGACGGTTGAGAGGGGGTATCAAGTTGGCTCAAAATGAAGTGTTTGTGAGCCCTATACTCACGAAATTCAGATTTTATGAGAGTGGTGAGGGAAGTGGGAGGCGTGGATATGGGGTGGTCATTTTTGAGGATTAAAGGGGTTAGGACAATTTTCTTTCCATCCTTGGAAAAGGAGTAGGTGTTTTTGTAACCATCATGCATCACACGTCTATCAAATAACCAAGGTCTACCAAGTAAAACATGACATGCATCCATAGGTACAACATCACACCATAATTTTTCCTCATAAGTTTTACCAATGCTAAATGATAACAAGACTTGTTGTGTGACATGAATCCCTTTACTATGACTTAACCATTGAATTTTATATGGTGTAGGATGAGGGATAGTTTTCATTTTCAGCTTGTCTATCATTACTTGTGAAGCTACATTGGTACAACTACCTCCATCAATAATCAAAGTGCATACCTTTCCACCAATGGTGCAACGAGTGTGAAAGATTGCCTCACGTTGCAAGCTCCCTTCTTGGTCCAACAAATTGCTTAGTGTGCGTCGAACTACCAAGCATTCTCCTTCATCCGGACCTAGGCACGCATACTCATCATTATCCTCAAGATTGCTGTCCTCTTCAACCTCTAGTTCGTTCTCCTCTTCATACTCTACCAAAGTAACAATCTTTTTATTTGGACAATCACTAGCCATATGTCCAAGGCCTTGACACCTAAAGCATCTTCTTGGGGCTGGTTTTGGGTTGGAATTTTGGGTGTTTTGTGAAGGTGGTTTAGAAGTAGGCTGATTGGATGTGGGTTTGAAAGGTGGGAAATTGGATGTTTGCTTTCTTTGGGGAAATGAGGTTTGAGATGCAAAACGTGATGATTCACTTTTGCCTCTTGCTTTTTGTTGCTGCTCAATCTTATGTGCTAAGATAATGAGCTCTTCAAGGGTGGTGTAAGGGTGTAGTTCGGCCACATTGGCTATTTTTGGGTCAAGTCCACCTAGGAACCGAACCAAAGTTTGAGGCTCATCTTCCTCTACTCCACACTTCATAACAAATCCTTCAAACTCTCTAGCATACTCCTCTACAGATTTCGTACCTTGCTTAAGGGTATGGAATTTTGAAAAGTTTTCTTGCACATAGTATGTGGGAAGAAACTTTTGTTTCAACAATTTCTTCATCTTAACCCATGATCTCACTTTTTCTTTGTCTTGCCTTTCCCTCTTGGCGCACACACTAGCCCACCAAGTTGAGGCATATTTTCGTAGCTTCAAGGCCACAATTTTCACCTTTTTCTCTTCCGGTGTTTGCTTATAGTCAAACACTCTCTCCACCGTTCTTAACCATTCTACAAACTCATCAGCATCGAGTTTGCCATCATATTCAGGAATGTCTGCTTTTATGTCATTATTAGGCCGTGACCTTTCTCTTTCATGAGAAGGTCTATCATTGTGATTGAAATTAGATTCACTCAATTCTTCATCACTATGATTGGGTGAGCCCTCTTTTTGATGGCGCAACTTAGTAGAAAGATCTTTTAACTGATCTTGCAAATATTGCATTCGTTGCTCCATATCTTCTTTCTCTTGTGCAACCTTATTGACATATTCTTGCCAATTAGGGGGTGGGATGTCGGACATGGTTTGTGTTTGGGGTATGTGTTTGGGTATGTGTTTGGGTATTTGTTTTGCTAGATCCCCCTCCTTCTAGCGCCAAATGTTGTATATTTGGAGTATCAACCCGAAATATACAAGGGATGAACCAAGATAAGTAAGACTAAAGAACCAAATAGCTTCTTAGCTACAGTCACACCACTAAGAAACGAAATGGGTTCCTAAGATCACAAGCCAACTAGTAGTCTAAGCTAGTTAACTAAGCAAAGGAATTGAAATTCCAAATCCAAGAATTTCTGGTTTGTTTCTAATCCAAGAAACGAGTGTAAAACACAAAGTTTGTTTTTTCGAATAATCTCCATTTTTCATTCACATTTGCTTGCTATTTATAGTAAACAAGCATCCTTAAGTACAAGCTAACTTAAGTGACTTTCAGCTTACTTGTTACACGCCTAAGCTAAGCATCAAAAACAGATTTTGTGTCTAGATACATCAATAAAAGAAGCTAAGCTTAACTAGATACATCAAAGGAAAAAGTGGCGGTTTGTAACCTCCACATTAAGGCTTCATAAAATCAGAAATAAAGAGCATAACTCTCCCTTGATTCACGCCCAACAAAGCAGCAAGTAAGAAGCAAAACAGCCCCTTAATTCACGCCCAATTCAAACAGCAAAAAGAAGTGTAACTCCTCCTTGATTCAAGCCTTGGATCAAGCTTGAATGTATGTAGACAAGAGTGTACTTGGACGCCTTTTAGATGCTCATTTGCTGACTGAAATCTACGCCCACTTGAAGGCTTAATTGAAAGCTTGTAACTCCTCATTGAAGCTGATTGTAACACCCAAGTTAAAGCCTTGAAATTCCTTTTAAAGAATTTCGGATTCTATGCTTCTTTCACAAGCTTAAATGGCTGCCTTCTTGATGTATCTTGCACTTGTACTTTGTGTGAATGTGACATTACATTTCCGAACTATAATCAGCTAAAAGAACTAAAGAAAAATGTAACTAATTTGCAAACTTAAAATAAGACTAAAGTTTACAACTTATTCAAAGCATAAAAGAACTAGAATGAACTAGTTAATAAGAACAACAAGAAACTCAAAGGATTGAATATCTTGCTGCACATAGATAGAACGCATAGCACCAATGCATGATGCTACGTCTTGGACCAAAGAAACGTCCATAACCAAGTTGTTAGGCTTGGCTACAACATTTAGCCTAACCACGTTACAACCCTTAAAAAAGGCCTTTTTGAGGTATATACAAACTTGTGCGAGGTTCGGCTAGAGCTACGTTCGGCCTGATTCCTAATGGATACGTAGGCAACCTCACATCGAGGTGCGGCCGTAATAAAAAATTGCATTCATATTTACATTCACAAATCATGGTCATATCAAGGGATCTCCTATGCTCATCCCTATTCATGCAGAGCTAGACTTGGGGGCTTGATCCCTACATCATTAGCTTACCTAGCCTAAGAGTCACCACCATTTGACTCTTTTAACAAATAATATCTTTCCACACACTTAGCCCTTGCGGCCTAACTTTAGTGTCACTTTCACACACTGCACAGATACATGACAAAATATACTTCCCTTAGGAACCCTTTGTCATGAAATATTAACATAACGTTGAAGCATGCCTTGTCAAAATGCCCAACATCACTCATAATCATCATTGCATCGAAGTATGAAGTGCTTAGCCTCCGTGCCTAAGTTACCCAACTACTTTCATCATTGAGTCAATAATTGAGGTAGCCCAGGATGGATTAATCCTTGCACCTTGAGAGATAGTATCAAACAACATTTGACTAAGCTCATTCAACATGCATCTTCAAACTTTCGATTCTTTTTCGCGTCTTTCTTTTTCGGGCGAAAGTCGGTACTCTCCACAAAAATGATGGAAAATTTTTGCTTTTTTGCATTTTCGAGTCGCACGATCACATTACATTGCACACATAATTCATGTACACATTGAGTCATGTCGTGTCACATCACCTTGATTTGAGTCTAACACATGTGTCAAACAGATTGAGTCGAGTCAACCTCGAGTCAGTCAAACATATCGAGTCAAGTTTATACCTTGAGTCGTGTCAAGTCGATGAGTCAAGCAACATTAAACCTTAGGTCAACCCTAAGATAATTAAAGAGATTGGCAAAGTTCTATAGTAAAAAATAAATACAGGTGCAGCAGAATAGGGAAGACCCTACTCCAATTCCTGGCGCCAGAGATATTTCAGCAGCGACAGAGCTCGAAGCCTCTCAGAAAGGTGATTTCGACCTCATACGAAAATTTCGGGTTCCTTGGTACGCCAGTTAGCCCCTATAAGCAATTTGACATGATTAAGTAGTCGATTTGATTACAACCGCAAATAAGTTATCGACCTGACGAAATATCGTCTCACTTAGCTTAAAGCGCCTAAGAATTGGCTCATCACGGAGACACCGACATACTGGTTTTGGTGGAAGCAAAGTTCAAGCGAGCTTTAAAGATCGATAAGCGTTGGTCTTCGGTAGTTTTCTTCGGAATATTATCGCAACAACTGAGGATGACTTCAAGTAAAGTTATTTTCGACAGCGTTCGCTAAGATTGTGGAAGTTGTCACCAAATATTTGAGAAGATAGCACGAGATGGGCGGTCTTCGACGTTATTTGCTAAGATTGTGGAGGTTGTCACCCAAGATTTGAGAAGATAGCACGAGATGGGCGGTCTTCGACGGCATTCGCTAAGATTGTGAAGGTTGTCACCAAGATATGAGAAGAGCGGTTCATGATGAGGCGGTCTTCGACGACTTTTGCTATGATTGGAAAGGTTGTCACTATGATTCAAGAAAAGGCTCAAGATGTAGCAACATTGATCGACGGCGTTCCCTAGATTGCAGAAGATCGTCAAAACAAACAGCAAGATGGCGTTCCCTAGGTTGTGGAGGGTTGTCACGAACAACTGAGGATTGTTTCAAGAGAAGCAATCTTCGATAGTATTCCCTTGGACGTGGAGTATTATCATAGCGGATGAGGATTGTTTAAAAAGAAGCAATCTTCGATAGTATTCCCTTGGACGTGGAATATTATCAAAGCGGAAGAGGATCGTTTCAGGCGAAGCAATCTTCTATATTGGAAGCAGTTACAAGCGTAGCGGTTTTCAAGCGGGATGGTATTCTCTAGCTTGCAGGAGGTCATCAAAACAACAGTAAAGCGGCAACAATAGGTTACTTTCAGAGACGTGTGCTCAACGGTGAAAGATACGCGTTTCTTAACTCTTTTATTTGTTTAACTAACGCTAGTTTTGCAGGTATCGGCGTTACAAGAGTGGTTTAGGATCGCAGAACGTTCTGAATCATTCTCCGTCCCTATCAATACTTTGACTTTCGTTTTCGAAACTCGCGTTTCTCCAAACTCAGTCAAAGTGGGGGCTTCTGTAGACACCCATTTGTGTCTCCCCAAAACCAAACCCGGTGATGAGTACCTTTTGCGTCGAATCATAATCGAATGAAGTGAAAGTGTGGAAAGTTTAGTGTTGCGGATAGTTTTATTTCTTTTCTCTTCTCTTTGTTTTTGAAAACTTATTTTAAGAAAACAGCCAATCCAGTTTGGTTGGTCCATGATATGGGTCCAATAGTAGTGTAGTTGGATAGAGCTTGACAAGATCTTTCCAACGATATATTATAAGCCCAATTCCGATGAATATTGAGGAATTTATGGCCAATTTACTAAACTAGGCATGGTTTGAGCCTTATATGCGGCCCAATGATCTAGGGGAGGGCCTAATATAGATTTATCATTCCTAATGAAATTAGGAATGGTTTTATTCTTCTAGAAGGTTCTTTCCAGTCCTAATTCAATTAGTATTGATAAATTGACTTTTGTTGACTTTTCAGAGTTTTAATTAAAATCAAAGAGCATTTTTGAGTAAAATACGATTTTATCCTCCTGTACGGTAATTTTTATCTGATTTTAGAAAACGCGTGAATTTCTGGAATCAGCGCCAAACGCCAGCTATAGCGCCTGGCGCTACGCTTGGCGCCTGGCGCTAGTGTTAGCGCCTGGCACCAACAGCCAACGTTGGCGCTGGTTCGTTTTTCTGTGCGCCAATGCTCTGTTTTAATAATTTTATCTTTTGGCTAATTTTCTCTATAAATAACGTCGTAAAAACTCCGTTTTCATGCACCTACAACCAGTTTTCATTCATCAATTTTCTTATTCTCTTTAATCATTCACCATCTCTCTCTCTCTCTTTTTCTAAACTTGCTTTTCATATACAAAATTCCGCATTCATTAGATCTAGAAACACCTAGCCACATTCGAAGTTGCCTTCGCCCTAGACGTGAAAGGTTTATTTTCTGAGGGTTTGGTCCCCAATCTCTCTTTCAATTATTTAATTTAATTGTTTGTTTATTATTTTTCCTTGAAGTTACTAACGGTTGTATTTTGTTATTAGAAAGAGGTACAAGGCATCAAAGTAAGTACTTTAATGGTTTTTTTTGATATTATGATGTAGAAATCACGCTTAGGTTCTTATTATGATTCCTAATGTTATGTTAGGGTGTTTTGATCTTCCTAGTATCATGTTTAGGGTAATTTTAATATCAAGTATGATTAAAAGTACGATGCCTTTTATTCTCTTCCTAATATTTATGATTGTTAGTATAAAGTTAGGGTTAAAACTTTGATTTTTATTGCTTAGTGACATGCTAGGGTTTGTTATTAATCTTGTTAGTATCATGCATAGGATCTTGCTATTTTTATTATGCTTTAACATGATTTATGATTATTTTTATAATTATTTTGATTATGATTATAATTTTATTATTGCTATAATTATTATTATTATGATTAACATGATTATCATTATTATTAATATGATTGTTATTATGATGATTATTGTTTTGATGATTATAATTATTATTTTGATTATTTATTATGTTGCTTGATATTTATTGTTATTGCTTGATCACACCTTTTAAGCATGCTTAAAGGGAATTGGTACTTGTAATCACGCTTAATAAGATAATTAATAATCTTGTTTAGGGTTAATGTGGTTATAATTTCAAGTGATCATCAATAATAGATTTGTTTGTGCATTATATTCAACCAACATAGATAAACAGGTTTAGGGTAATCCTATTGATTGCATGTTAGTTAGAAAGCGCACATGAATGCGATCTGAATAAAGTAGAGGCCTATTATTAGGGCAGGTTAAATCTCTTTTAGGTTGGATTTGTACCTTCATCCCCGAACCCTTATTTGGTTCTAGACCTTATGGAGTTGACGATCTCTTAGATCGTTAAGGGAAGTAACCTTCACCTCGTGAACGGTTTACAAGTTTCTAAAAAACTTGTTGGCGACTCTTTTGCTCTATCTTCTTTCCCTTTGGACGCCACCGTAGTTTAGTGTATGATCACAGTGGGGTTCAAGCTAGGGGTTTAACGCTTGAAATTTATTCCCCACAGAGGCACGAAAATAAAATCTGAATATATTCCACTTCGTACAAAACAAGGATTCTAAAAAGGAGTAGTTTTATTCAATTTCAAACTCTTTGAAACATAATTATCAATCCTAACTCCATTAGGATTCAAAATAACTTTCTAGAGTATTCTAGAAGACTATAATCAATTCTAATAGATTTAGGAATGATAATTAATAATAGGCCCTCCTCTAGATCATTGGGCCGCATATAAGAACCAAACCGGACCCAGTTTAGTATTTTGGCCATAACTTCCTCATTATTCATCAGAATTGGGCTTATAATATATCGTTTTGGAAAGGTCTTTTCAAACCCCATCAACCTACACTATTATTGAACCCTTATAATGGACCAAACTAAAATGGAATGCACGTTTTTCATAAATAAAGTAAGAAAAGAAATATTTTCAAAAATAGAAAGAAGAGATATTTTAATAAAAACATCCTCATCACTAGACTTTTCACACTTTTGCTTTGTTTGATAATCAAATGACATGAAAGGTATTCATCACTGGGTTTGGTTTTGGGGAGACACATTTGGGTGTCTACAGAAGTCCCCAGTTTGACTGAGTTTGGAGAAACGCAAGTTTCGAAAACAAAAGTCAAAGTATCGATAGGGACGGAGAATGATTTAGAACGTTCTGCGATCCTAAATCATTCTTGTAACACTGATACCTGCAAAACTAGTGTTAGTTAAAATAGATAAGAGAGTTATGAAACGCGTATCTTGCATCGTCGAGCACACGTCTCTAGGAGTAACCGATTTGTTGCTGCATTGCTGTTGTGACAACCTTCCACAAGCTAGGGAACGCCATCCTGCTATTTTGATGTTCACTCGTCTTTGAACAATGGAGATTTTCTAGATATGTTCACGCGTCTCTGAACAAAGGGCTTCTTTTTTGAGGATTGTTCACTCGTCTCTGAACAATGCAGCTTTTCTGGATATGTTCACGCGTCTCTGAACAAAGAGCTTATTTTTTTAGGATTGTTCACTCGCTCTGAACAATGGAGCTTTTCTGGATATGTTCACGCGTCTATGAACAAAGAGCTTGGATGATATGTCCACGCGTCTCTGAACAAAAGAGCTTGAATAATGAGCCCACGCGTCTCTGAGCAAAAGATCTTTTTTATATGTCCACGTGTCTCTGAACAAAAGAGCTTTTTGATATGTCCACGCGTCTCTGAACAAAAGAGCTTTTATTATATGTCCACGCGTCTCTGAACAAAAGAGCTTTGATGATATGTCCACGCGTCTCTGAACAAAAGAGCTTTGAATAATATGCCCACGCATCTCTAAGCAAAAGAGCTTTGATGATATGTCCACGCATCTCTGAACAAAAGAGCTTTGAAAGGATTGTCCACGCGTCTCTGAACAATAGAGCTTTGATAGGGTTGTCCACGCGTCTCTGAACAATAGAGCTTTGATGATATGTCCACGCGTCTCTGAACAAAAGAGCTTTGATTCTTGAATGTTTGTTGCGATCGTTCGGTTGGATGCAAACAGGAGCTTTGCTAAATGGTGGTATATTAAAAAATCAAAAGATTTCCAAAAGACTTTGCTTGTGTTTTTCTTAGGGTTGACCTATGGCTTGATGTTTTTCTTAGGGTCGACCTAAGGTGATTGGACTGACTTGAGGTTGGCTCAATGTGACTGACTCACTTGAGGTTGACCCAAGGTGAAATGACTGACTTGAGGTTGACCCAAGGTGAATTGACATGTGTGACTCATGACTCGTGTGTGCATTATATTGGCGTGCTTGACTCAAAATGCGAAAAAGCAAAAAATTTCCGTCATTTTTGTGGAGGGTACCGACTTTCTCCCGAAAAGGAAAGATGCGAAAAAAGAAAGAAGCGAAGTGTTTGATGGTGCATGTTGAATGAGCTTAATCAAATGTTGTGCAAGGATCAATTCATCCTAGGCTATCTCAATTGTTGACTCAATGATGAAAGTATTAAGGTAACTTATGCAAAGAGGCTAAGCACTACGTACTTTGTGATGCAATGATGAGTGATGAGTGATTTTGTTATGACGAAGTATGCTTCAATGTTGTGTTAAGATTTCATGACAAAGGGTTCATAAGGGAAGTATATTTGGTCATGTATATGTGATGTGTGTGAAAGTGACACTAAAGTTAGGCCGTAAGGGCTAAGTGTGTGGAAAAAATATATTGAAAAGAGTCAAATGGTGGTGACTCTTAGGCCAGGTAGGCTAATGATGTAGGGATCAAGCCCCCCGAGTCTAGCTCTAAGTAAATAGGGATGAGCACAGGGGATCCCTTGATATGATCATGGTGTAAGTGTGTGAATGTGAATATGAATGCATTTTATTACGGCCGCACCTCGATGTGAGGTTGCCTACGTATCCGTTAAGAATCAGGCCGAACGTAGCTCTAGTCGAACCTCGCACAAGTGTGTGTATACCTCAAAAAGGTCTTTTTAAGGGTTGTAACGTGGTTAGGCTAAAGGTTGAAGAAGAAAGGCATAAAGGCTCAAGACCCTAGATAAGCCCCCAAGGTGTGCAACCTTGCTTTTGAATCTTTGTATTCTTGAGTTGAGCTGTTTCTCTTTTTTTTTTTGCTTTATTTATTTTTGTTCTCTTTTCTTTTTTTTTTTAGCTTTTGCATTTTTTTTTTATTATTTTGAACCTTTTTTTATAAGTGTGGCAAATCCCGATCATGCGATCTATCACTAACTTGGCATTTATGTTTCTCAGGCACGGTACCAAGCACTCGATAAGAAACATAATCTGAGACGTGTTCATATCAATGACATGTTCATGTCAAAGACATTGGAACACTTGCCCTTTTGTACACTTTTATTTATTTTTTTTGCTTATTTTTTTGCTATTTTAATCTTTTGAAATCACTCAATCTTTTTTTAAAATTGCACAAGTGGCACACCATCCCATCCCAAGGTTAGGTAGATGTGGGTTGAAAAAGAAAGGTCTATCATTAGACGAGGCTCAAAGTGGTTTATCAAAAAAGGATTGCATATTTGAAGGGTGAAAGGTGATATGATGTGCTACAAGGGGTGCCTCAAATCATTGGTATACCTTGTGCTTTTTTTTTTTTTTGTTTTTTTTTTTTTTTTTTTTTTTTACAATGCAATGATCATATGTAAGGAAAAAAATGTTCATTTTATTTAAAAAGTGAAGGGTAAAAATCAAACTCTAAGAAATAAATTCAAGGAGGATGAAGGGTGCCTATACTAGACTTATTGGGGAACGGGTTTGAAAAAAAAAAAAAAGAAAACATGAAATCTTGGTGAGAAGTTTGCCTTGTGCATTTGTTTCATCATTACCCTCATTTTTTTTGTTTTTCAATCACATGACTCAAACTCGATTCAACATGCATGGATGGAAGAAGGTAGGAAGAATGAAGGTTGTGATATGGAGAAAGCATGTAGAGAATGGAAAGATGATGTAGATGCAGAGATATGAAAAAATTAGGAATAAATTGTACCCCAACTAAAATGACGGAAAAAACCGACTCATGCATGAACCTAAGACATGGTCATGGTGAATTATACAAAGTGTGTGCTAATACTAGTGAGTGTAGGTGATATGTTAAGACTCGTGTCATGACCATGTGGCTAGACTATGTGACTAGACTCAAGCAAAGACTAAGTTAAGACTTCATGTATATGCATTAAATTGGACAGACTCTGGTATTTTAGTCATAACTTTTTATCTGTGACTCTGATTGAGATGAACCAACGCAAAATTAAAGATAAAACTCGGGGCTACATATCCATAGGTGGTACGACTCGTAGTTCTTCCTAGAACTCTGTCTATGACCAAAACAAGTTGACGCTTGTGCAGTATACGGGAATAAAAATCCGGGTTGACTTGAAGGAACTATAACTCGATTTTAGACATATTTATTAGCTCAAATTAATTAATTAATTAATTAAGAAAAGTTCTTTAGTCATTAATTAGTTTATTAAGACTTATTTACAAACACAAGTCAAACCAAACGGTTAGTTTTAGTCACATAATAAGTATGCACAAGTAAGAGATGCACAAGTAGTCAAGTAGTCACAACATGATGCAATGAGTTTGCAACCTAACCATGGCTCTAGCTCTCTAAAGTTTTGGATTTGGGTTGGTCAAAGAGGATCCATGGTTAATTGTCCGGATGCACCGCGCATAAGCCTTACCTTTTGAAGGGTTGGCGCGAGTGGATGGGACACCGCGAATTAAAAACTTACTTCCATGGTTTGGTGAATTCAACATTCTCGGATGTACCCTTTGTTGCACAGAGCGTTCAATCAGGTAGATGGAGCATGAATTCCCATAGGGTTATGTCCATATGTAGAACACATATGGGTTTCAGAAAAGTGAGAAAAACTCAATCAGGAAGTAGGATCGAGCAAACAGTGCTAAAAACTGGTCAAAATTATAACGCATATTTCTGGCTCGGTATTGGAAGAACTTGGCGCCAGCAAACAGAGGTCGGCGCCGCGATTTGGCTCTCTATGCCTACATGCCTCAACAGCTTTCTGTGCTCGATAAAATTTTCCAATTTCGCGCAACATTATTTTGATCCTAGTTGTGAAAGATATTCCTCAAATTTCCTACGTGTAAATATCCTATGTTTTTAACTCATTACGGATGCTCTTTCGAATGAGATCTTTTTTATGCATTTGACAATAATGTTAATCAAAATTACGCACATGAAATACTTAGTGTTGGGGTTTGGTGAGTCCGACTCACCGCGGAAACAACCCCGACCCAAGGAACCACTCGCAATTAATAAAACCATAAAACATAACAAATAATCATAAAAGGGTAAAATCAGAATTTACCTTTGAAGCGTGCTTCGCCCTCAAAGACGGGCTCTTACTTGAAAGCTCGAGCTCCAAAAATACGCGAGCCTCCTACGAAAATCCACCCGCAAAAACTACTAGCGAATTTTAGGTCCGTTACCTCGAGGTTAGCGAGGTCCGACCAAAACCCGAGTATTATATGAGTTTAAGATTTTTTGCTAATAATGCAATGCTCTATTGAACTCCTACTCAAGCAAGGAAATCTCATACCATGCTTTGGCTATTTATAAGGAAGGACAGCTTGTGAATTCCACTCATCTTTCAATGTGGGACTTTTCACAAAAAAATCCCACATGGAAAGATTGATAAATTCAACCCTTAGTTAAATAAACCAAGGAACAAGTAACAAGTGTCACATGGTTATGAGTGGACCACTTTGTCACTTGGTCCCCAAGGCATTTCACATGCAATGTGAACTAACCATGTGTCACCCAACCTTGAGCCCCAAGTTGGGTTCAGTTGGGCAATTTTATTTTGGCCCGTGTCCATGACCCATCGCCCCGGGTGTACGGCCCTTGCCACATGTGTCGCCATGGTGGCGCGCTGCCACGTGGCACGCTGCCACTTGGTGGCTGCCACTAGGTGGCTGCCAATGTGGCGGCTACCAACGTGGTTACCACGTGTGCTGCCACATGGTGTTTCCCCATGTGTGCTGCCACGTGGCACGCTTCTGTTGGGCGTGCTTTCCTAGCCTTTCGCGTGGCTAGGATTTTACTTGGTACTTGAAGCATTTTTCCGTCGCGCCAAATCTTAAATTTTGGCTCGACATTTGAGATTCTCTGACTCTCGGTTTCGACGCTCCAAGCTCGAATTTCCGACATCTAAATATTTAATACTCGGGCGACGAATTAATTTCTTCCGAATTAATTCGTCGAGTCGGTTCGTTTACTGCTAAGGTGGTGACCCAAAGGGTTTAGTCAAGATTAAGCTGTAATATTAATTATGCATTAACATTATTGATCGGAAGCGGCCTCCACCTAGGCATTCTGATCACTTGACCTTACTGAATATATTAGCTTTCTAATAATTCTGAACCCACTATCAGAATAATACACTTGTTTGAAGGACACCATTTCTTTCAATCTCCCACTTGTCCTTCCGGACAAGTGAGCTTTCAGTGTATAGCCCTTTTCCTATGTCTCTTTATGTCTCTTCATGAACTATAGGGTAAGATTATTCGTCATCCCTATTACGTCCAGAAGTGTTTCTCGAAATCCGAGTTTGACTGTCAATAAGCAGATGATTTCTAAAATCCATCTGAGCACGACCATGCATTTTCACAGTCTCGCTGTTCGAGAGGCCTTGTAAACAATAAGACATATTCCCTATTATTAGTAGGGGACATTCCCAGTCTTGTAATGTAGCTTCTCTTTCTAAGAGGACCTAGCTGCCTGATAGCCGTCGTTATAATCCCCAATTACGGGAGACGTTTGACTGACATAAAAAATGAACTAGTACTCAAACAAGAGACCTCACAATACTCATGGTCCAGGAAAAGAGATCCGATAGCAATAATGAGAAATATACTTATGACAATTTCAAATCTCTTAAAGTATTCTCATAGGTCGATCCAGTATGGTTCTAAACCAATACCTGTGCAAATGATTTATGTCCTCAAGCACAAGAAATGGTGCTATAAATCATACTACACACTAATCTCTAACGATCATCAATCGTCCACAAAATAAATGACCTTGATTAGGGATAATTTTCGATTAAAAATATTCAATGTTCACTTAATAGGTGTTTCTTTATCCAATAAATTGTCTTGATACCCAATTTTGAATATTCTTTAAAATCGAGTGGACTCATTATTTAATTCTAAACCAGAATTAAATAGGTTTGTGGAATATTCAGAAAAATTTTGTTCCACTATGAAACTTCACAATGTTTCATCTTATGTTAAATGGTTTTCCCAAATGTTTTAAGAGTAATACTCTTCATAAACACTCATAGAAATCATACCCATATTTGATATGCTTGATTTCTTTCATGAAATTATGAATGTTGTCGTTCACTTATTGCATAGGTTTAGTTATAATTACTTTGCGAATCTTAGCATCTTCATTATCAATCATTCCCATAATAAGATGATAAAATTTTGAGAGTGTTAATGGATTACATGTGATTTAGGATTTATTGTCCAAGCGAAGGCTCCCACTCATTCTCATGATTTGTGACCTTTAGATTGACACCCTACAATCATCAATGTTCAACAACGAGCTTTCCATTTAACATCTTCCTTATTATTGCCTTTAATGCAACAATATTCTCAATATATACTTTAGTAGACTTCCCGATGATGCCTTACATGGATTTCACTCCAAACGACTCACAATGATTTGGGATACCCTAATCACTTGTGATTATGGAAATTTACCTTAAATTTCCGCACATTATACATGGATGCATATCCCATGTTACCATTCTCAAGCCACGACTCTTCTTGCCTCGTGCTTACAAATGGTTTCCTTGTTAAGGATCTGATCCTTGTTAAGGTTTGTGCTTGCAACATCAAAATGCAAGTATATTTTTTTCCATGCGTCAAGAACTCATCCTCTAGCTCATTCAAATGCTTTGGATGTTCTTGACTATAATCTAATGATCTAACACTTAGATTAATGTTGATTGATATTACATACGTACTTCACATGCTCTAAGCAAGTAAGTCGAGTGACGATATTATATCATAGCTTTACGTGATGGATTTAATTATAGAATGATTCTAAATATTTATCCCATCAATTTGACATTATAGCTCATTCAGTTTCACTGTGTCTTTGCTAAATTGTTCTCTATGTGATATGGTTGAAAGTCTCTTACTAGAGTCTTTCTTGTTTGACTTAGTATTTAGCCTAGCTTATACTTAGTTCAAACATTTACTTAGTTTTATACATATGGGTCGAAAGTCTTTCAAAGTCCTTCAATTAATGTTTAACACAGTAAAATCCCTTACACGTTCAAACATTTTATTAAGTCTATACCATAGATCTTAATACCAATATGTACTAAGTATCGTCTTTTGCTTGGTCCATTGTCTAAAATACTTTCAAATCTAAGCATTTAGCATTTGATAGTTATTTCACAATAGAGTTCATAAACTTTTTGTTGTACTTTTACTTTTGCTCCCACTAAACTTATTATTCATTAGAATTTCTATGTTTCTCCATAAGCCAATCCTCTTATTAACTTTATGAGAAAACACATTCCAATTCCTATATGCAATGCTTCCTTTAATTCCATGACAGATTCCTTGAGCTTGCTTTCAAATCTAGCATTATTTAGATTTTCAAAACCCTTAGACTATTCCATAGTCACTTCCAAAATCCTATTTTGGGAAGTCAGTTTTGGTATCTATTTTTGCCATATTTCATATGTGCAATTTTACTAGATCAATCAATCACGAAAAGACTTAAGCATTCCGATTGGTGAATAAGTTTTTTTTTTATTAAAATCAACTCCATGAATTTAATTGTATCCTTTACATCCAATCTAGCTATGTATGCATATACATTTCCACATTTGTTAGTTTTCTCCTTGAAAACTTATTTGCAATCAATGGGTCTTTCACCCTTTATGCAAATTAATCAAGTTTCAAACATGATTTTCAAACATGGGGTCTGTTTCGGATTTTCATGGCCTCTAACCATTATTCAGAATTTGGATTTGTTGTAGTTATCTTACTAGGCATTACTCCTTTACTATCTAATAGTAAATAGTATGCTTGTAAGTTTTAGCTTTATTTCTAACTTAATAGAAATTTATAGGATTCAATCCAAGCCTTTGGTGAATTCTATACCTATACGGGGCAATTGCATCAACCACTGAGTTTCAAGGCGCTTCCAAAGCCTTTTTATTATGTAAATCTTACTCCAACATTTCTGATGTTTTGTGAGTAATGAATTCTCTTTTAAGGCACTTGTACAGTTGTAGGCGTCGCCCGAAGTGCGCCTACGTTAAAGCATGTTGTGAATATGCTTGGCAATCATAGGAAGTGGGAATTGACATTACGATTAGGGACAACGATTAGGGACAAATAAAGTAGGGAGCCGCCAACAAGTTTTTAAGGAACTTGTAAACCGTTCACGGATCATAAAAGGCAACCACGATAAAGGGACAACGAAGGCAACAACGATTGACCCGTGAAGGTTACACCCCATTCATAATCCATGAGATTACTAACTCCATATGGTTCGGAACCACGAAAGGAGGATCGGGGATGATGGTACGAAGTGAGTCATGGAGTCACATTCGCCCGTATTGGCCTCTACTCGATTCTTATATTGAAAAGTGATTCCTGCGATCTCAAAGGCATACAAACAAAATATTCAATTTGCTCCAAACTATTATTTAACTAAATTGGTTTAATATTAATGCAACATATTATTCTAAAATATTAGTGATCACTTGATTTAATAACAAGATTAAAAAGGAACCTAAACCGGTTGTCCAAATTATCTTATTAGGCGTGATTTTCAATTACATATTCCCTTTAAACATGCAATATGGTGATCATAAAAATAACAGAATAACATTAATATTAGAACCAATTTAATCACAATTCCAACAACATAAAATCGTTAGAAAAATAATAGGAATAAAAGGAGCATGATCCTTACTTTGATTCTGTTTGTTTGCAACTACAAAATAATAAACGAGTTAGTAACTTCAAGGAAATAATAAAACAATAATTAAATTAAATTAAATAAAGTAGAGTTGATTTGGGGCCAAACCCTCAAACAGTTCTACCTTTCACGCCTTGGCTTAAGGATAGAACCACGAGTAAAGTATGGACTCCTTTGAATACTTGAAGAAGGAATTTTGAAGTAGAAAAAGGGTAGGCTAGTGTTTAGGTTAAAGCATGGAAGAGAGAAAAATAAATTAGAGAATTACTCGGTGCCCCGTACATCAGAAATGAGGGGGTATTTATAGGGAAAATGTGCTGAGGGAGCACACAAAACCCTAAAATGATAAAAACCCTAAAAAAGTATCCCGTGACACGGAAAACTGTACCGTGACACGAGAAGTCCCACCGTCAGACGACACACTTTCCCGTGTCACGATACATTTTTGGTGTGACGCGGGAAATTTTCAGAAAACAGGATAGAAAACGCGTCAAGGGTTTACGCGGAAAAGACACGGAATGTCCCGTGTCACGGCAGACTTCCCGTGTCACGGGAAATCCCACCGTCAGTCGGGAAGGATTCCCGTGACACGGTAGGTACCTGCCGTGGCGCGGGAAATTCCAGCCTGTTTTTCCGTCTAAATACATTTTTAACCCTAATTTTATTCGGCATTTTTAGTGCCGATTCATAATTTCAGGCCTTTTCTGACTTATTATTATTTGGGCTAAAAAATGAAAATAATTAAATAAAAATAAATAAAAGGTTTGGGCCAAAAATAAATAATAAAACAATAAAATACAAAAAGGTTTGGGCTAAAATTAAATAATAAGTTGATGAGTGACATTTATGTCACTCTTAGGGAGTAGTTTTAGAGTCATTTTCGTGTTTATTTTATCTTATTTTCCCTTTCTTTCTCTTGTTTTCTCTTAATAACATTTCTAGTTTATTTTGGTAATTTTGGAGTGTTTTGGTTTAGTGTCTTTATTTTATTAGTTTTAGTCTATTTTCGTATTTTATTTTACTTTATTTGCTTGTATAGTTTTTGTTTTATTTTTATTAGTTTAGTTTTATGTCTCTTATTTTCTATTTTATTTTATTTATTTCTATTTTATTTATTTTATTTTATTTGTCGTGGTTTTGTTTTATTTCGTCCTTTGTTTATTTTCATTTTATTTTATTTTATTCTTTGTCCCAATTCTCTCCTAAATCTTGCTCGTGTTTGTAAGTGTGTTCGGGTTGACGCTCGATTTCCATGTTCAAATCAAGTTCGAAGTTCAAGGTTCGAGGCACAAACTTGAGCCAACCCCTGCTGCTGCCCCTTAACCTTCACCCCACCTACCTTATCCTCCACCACACACCACAGCAGCCACCTATCACCAGCCTGCAACCCCGCAAACACCACACACAACAGCACCAATTTACTCACCCGCTGCAACCCCTCACACCATTCACCACCAGTCCAACCTCCAACCACCAGCCAACAACCACCTGACCGCCGCAGCAACCACAATCACCCACCAATTCTTGCGCCCACTACACCAGCCACCTAGCACCGCATATCCCCTGCTTCACCCCGCAACAATACCAACAGCAACACAACCAACCACCAGCACCACCAGCCGCAACAGCACACACCACACACCACTACTCACCTCCCTTTCCCCCTGCTCCAATTCACACCATTGCCCCGCAACAGCAGCCACTCAATCCCAACACCACCAACACCAACGCAACCCAGCCGCTGCAATCAACCTCAGAACAGCCTGCTTTACACCCGCAATCAGCCGCACCTAAACCAGCAACAATTAAGCAACCATTTCGCACAAGCAATTCGGCCCCTCAATTAAGCAAATCAGAACAAATTGAAAATCAATCAAGTTCGAGCATACCGTTTGTGGTTCGATCGAACTTCGAGTCAGAGACTTTGTGGGTTTTGTTATTCGAAGAGGAGTGGTCGAACATACCCATGGTTCGACCGAACCAACCCCGTAGTTCGGTCGAACCAACCATCGGTTCGATCTAACCATTTCACGAGACGCGCACATGATGTTTAATAAGATCGAACGGTTGATATTGGAGGTCGAAGCGAGGATAGCCATTGATGGTTGATGAACGGTGGTGATGGTGATGCGTTTCAATGGAGTAGAGAGCAGCCATGAATTGGGAAGAAGGGGAAATCGAGGGTAGCTGATAGTTTTGGGGATTTTGGTTTTTATTTTTCTTTTTCTTTTATTTTTATTTCTTTTCCTTTTCCTTTTCTTATTTCTTTTCTCTTTTGTTTTCTTTTCATTTTTCTTTTCTTTTTATTTCCTTTTCTTTCTTTATTTTATTTCCTTCTTTTATTTCTCTTTTTTTTCCTAGTTTTATTAGCTTAGTATAAATACCCAATTTTGGGGGTAATTAAAGAATTCAATAACTATCTATTCCTCTCTCTAATTAGTTTTAGTTTTAGGTTAGGTTAGGGTTAGTCTTCATTGGTAGAGAGAGAAAGTGAGGTTTTCTTCATTAATGAACTTGGATTTTGAAGAAGGAGCTTGTTCAATCCTTTGTAGACCTTCATCTTCAATTAATGAGCAATTTCTTACTCTCTTTCTTTACCTTTGTTCTTGATTTTGTTTATTTGCTTTTATTTTTCTTCTTTGCTTATTAATCATGTTGATGCTTATTGATTTGATGATTGATATTGTTTTCAACATGATTTGTGAGTAGTCATCTAGCCAAGGGTGTGGGGATGGTGTAGATGCTAATTGTTCATGCTTTTAATGTTGGGGTTATGTTAATGGTGATTAAAGTCTTTGCATGCTTGATATTCTTTGGTCTTTCTTGCAAGTGCACATTGTTAGTTGATCAAAGATGAGTCTTACTAACAAGTAACGGATGTTGAAATAGTTGAGATTCATTACTATCGATTGTTATTTAATAGTACCTCCTAGTATATGGTTCTAATGTGGAAACATAGAGGCTATGTTAGGAGAAGCCAATTGACCCCGGAAGGCGGCTAGATTGGACCTTTTACTTCGGTATTCATGCATGTTTAGTTTACCATTGATATGCTACTTTGTTATTGTATGGTCAAGCGTCAACTTCGCCTACCCATTTCCCTTGGTGCCTTATTGTTTTATTTCTTGTTTTAGCATTTTTAGACTTTAGTTTATTTATCCCCTATTCCGGACTAGCTTAATTGTCGATGACATTTGGTGGTGTTTACCGTTCTCTGTGGTTCGACCCCTATGCTTGCCTTGTACTCGTATTAGGTTTGTTTAGGTTGTATAATTTGTATTTGACCTAGGGATAGACAATTGACGACGCGTTTATTCCCTTGTCATAAGTTTGGGCTGAAATTAAAACTATGCTTTTACCAAACATCAAGACTAATCCATGGACTATTCAAAAATATGAATTTAATCAAATACGTTTTTTTAAGCACTCTCGAGATTAAATACTGAACCCGACCAATAGTGGCGGTGAAAGGTTGTTCATCATCGGGTTGTGTTTTGGGGAGAAATTTTTAGGTGTCTACAGAAGCCCCCACTTTGACTGAGTTTGTAGAAACGTCAGTTTCGAAAACGATAGTCAAAGTAGCCGATAGGGACGGAAAATGATTTAAAACGTTCTGCGATCCTAAATCACTCTGTATACGCCGATACCTGCAGAAAAATGTTAGTTCTACAGATAAAAGAGTAAAGGGATAAAATACGTATCTGGCATAGTGTATTGGTGACAAACGAATTTGGCAGCTTCCTAAGCTTGAAGGAATCCACCGAGTGACATTTGTTGAAACGCTTTCCATGCTTGAGGAAAGCCGACTGAAGAGTTTGGTAGTTTTCTAAGCCTGAAGAAAGCTACCGGATAATACTTTCCATGCCTGAGGAAAGTCGACGATAATGCCTTCCATGCTTGAGGAAAGCTGACAAAGGAATTTTGCGGTTTTCTATACTTGAAGAAAAATCCACCGATAACGCTTTCCATGCCTGAGGAAAGCCGACACAGGAATTTGGCGATTTTCTATACTTGAAGAAAAATCCACCGATAACGCTTTCCATGCCTGAGGAAAGTCGACACATGAATTTGGCGGTTTTCTATACTTGAAGAAAAATCCACCGATAACGCTTTCCAAGCCTGAGGAAAGCCGACGATTGCTGAAATTTGTAAGTGTATGATGGTTCGATTATCCCCGAACGTGGGCCGCAGATGATTCAGACCTTTAAGTCGATTATCCGACCATATTAGGTGCTTAAAAATGCCAAAAAATAGACTTTGATGCTTGCTAGGGGTAAAATGGTAATTTTAGTCCCCTTTAAGTATCAGTTAGAATTTTCCGCGTAATTCCAGCTAAAAATAACCGCCCGATAACCTCAAAAAATCATTCAAACTAGTCAAAAACGCCAGGAATATTCGCTGACAATGTGCAGAGCTGCCGTGCCACGTAGCTTTTTTGCCGTGACACGGTAACAACTCCCATCATACGGGATGAAACCTCGTGTCACGGGGGTATTTTACACAATTTTTTTTATTTTTGCTTTTTGAATTGGTCAACGCGTGCATCATTATGCTTTTTACCAACGAATCCCAGCGTGCCACGTCATCAGTGTACCGTTACACGGTAACGGTAACCGTGGCACGGTGAACGGGGTGCGTAACGGTTACTTTTTGGCTTTAAATTCACACTTCTGCTTCACTTTTTTTTTCACCATTTCGCCATTTCCTTATTCATCTCCTCTCTCTATCTTCTCCATTTTCATCTTCTTGCTCACACATATCGCCGCGCCACGGTTAAATTAACCGACGGTCGTCCGGCCTCACCGTGACACGAGAACGGCAACCGTGACACGGCGGTTTCCGTTTTTCTTTCTCTTTTTTTTTTTTTTTATTTTTGCTTTGCTGCGAGCTGCTGTTGTTCATCTTGCTGTTGTTCGTCGGTGCTGTTGCTGCACACCAGGGCTCCGGCAAACACCATTCTTCCCGTGACACGGGACTTAATCCCCGTGACACGACGGTCTTCCACCGAGCCCGGCCAGGCTCAACCATGTCACTGCGGCTGCGCAGATTTTCGAAGTTTTTCGAGCTTTTGGAGCTCAAATTTTCACCAATTTTGCTCTAATTTTCTGCTACTTTCCTCATTTTCGACTCTCTACAAGGATCTATGTAAGTTCCTCTTAATTTTTGTCTCAAATTTGCTTCAAATGAGTAATTTCATGAAAAACCCTTAAAAATCAATTTGGGGATTTTTGATTTTGAGGTTTTATGTTGGAATTCTTGCCATGATTTTACTTGTATATGTATGTATGTGTGTTTGTGAGAAATTTGAGACAAAAATTGCATGATTTGATGGAGAATTGAGCAAATCACCATTTTTGGTTACTACTTCTGTGAAATGATGTTCATGTTACTTCTTGAAATGGTGAAAAAATGGTGGTAAACCTTGTGAAATATTTCATGACGTGTTGATTCATTGTTTTTGTGCAACTTCGAAACATATTTTGCGTATGTACTATATTGTCATGGAGAACATAGTATCATGCGGCTAGGAGAACTGTAGTATTAGTTCGTCATGAAGAAACTAAATACCATAATTTTGCCAATTTTTAGCCTAGAGGTAAAAATTTAGCGTATAATCCGATAAATAACTAAATAACTTAGGAAATGATGCTAAGTATTTAGATATTTATTTTTATAAAATTGCAACTTGAATTAAATGTCTTAGGAAATGATACTAAGCATTTAGATTTTTATAATAGCATGCCTAGGCGACGAGATTGCGATCTTTCTACCCACGGCCGGCGTCGGGCTTTTCGGGAGGACACTCCCACTATTCCTGAGGGGATGGACGACGATGCTTTAGAGTCTGAGCCTCGGGCTTCTACGAGTAGAGGTAGGTGGGTTCCACCTCCGTGGACTCCAGACCAGTTGGTTTTCTGCCGCGAAAACCATGTTTCTCATCGCCCACTCTCCGGCATAGTCGATGGCATGCTTCGCCACCACAGTTCTGGAGCCGGCGATTTGATCCCTCGACTTCACCAGATCATTACGAGGGATCCTGCTACGAACGCCCTATGGGAATCGGCTGGTTTAGTAGATTTCTATACGGCGGTTGTAGGGTTTCGCAGCCCCCGGGGTTGCGGTGCGACAGTCGTTCGCGCATTGTTGGAGTATTTCTGGGATACTACCAACACTTTTCATTTTTCTTGGGGGGAGATGACGGTGACCCCTCTAGACTTCAGTATGATTAGCGGGCTGCGCTTCACCGACTGGGCTGTAGCTCAAATGTCTGATCTGTCTTGGGGATCGGCTGAGGCAGCTGATTTGTTAGGTCCGATCGTTCAGCATATCAGGACCCGACCAGTGTCTCAAGGTGGTCCTAGGAGCGGACGATCGGAGCTGGCTTCAGTTTTAGCTCGTGGCTTCGACATGGAGGATACGTCGGCTGAGCAGCGAGTGCGAATCTTCATCCTGATCTTGATCTCTATGACCCTTTCTCCTGATAGGAGTTCACGCGTACTCCTTTGCTACCTCCCCTCTTTGGTCAGGATCCATGAGATAGGATCCTATAGTTGGGCCAGCCTTGGATACGTCGATCTTCTCTTATCGCTACGTCATGGTTGTCGGCAGCTGAATGACGAGTCTCCCATCACCGTCTATGGTCTGTGGAGAGTCGTAGAGGTGATAATCTTTTCCCTTTTTGTTTCACTTTAGCTTGTTCGAATCATGTGCTAAAGATTACTTTTCATCGCAGCTATGGTTCTACGAGTACTTCCCAAGCTTGGCTCCTCGCCGGCGTCGTGGAGCGGTCCATGATTTCCTTGTCTGGGCCAGCTGGCGTGATCGAGGAGAGTCGCGGGTGGAGTCCGTCCCTGCACTGCGTGGGCTACTACGCCGAGGCACCTCTTCTGTTGGCGTAAGGATTAGTTTTGTTGCCTATTATTTTCCTTCTAACGTAGTTTCTGTTGTTTCACGCCAACTTTTTATGGTTTTCAGGTTGCCATTGATGTTCAGTATCGTCCTTGGGCCGGGATGACTGATCTACCTGAGGCCTTGCGTCTTTCAGCGCACCGCACCATCTTGGTTGGTACCGGACGCTTTGTCTGGTATTTGGGGGGAGCGAGTCGTTCGTCAGCATAGCGGCGATCGCTTTGTGGTGCCCTCATCTCCACCAGAGTCGATGATGGACTCACGCTTGATCAGAGAGTTGATAAACAAGGGAGAGCGCTATAATTTTCCATGGCAGGAGCTTGTACACATGGAGAGTGACTATGCGCGGGACTTGCTTCCCTCTCTGGCTCCTCCACCCCGTCTTCCTGAGGTATGATTTCTTTTGAGAATCTTCGTTACTAGTCTCTGCTTTAAATAGTCGAATAACTCTATTATTCGATCGTATTTTCAGACGACTATTCGCCCTGTGGGGAGGATCGAGATTCCTCCTCAGTCTGTCCGCTATCCAGGGACGATTGGTATCACCGAGGACCATATCGCTGACGCGCCAGAAGGTTACAGACAGGCGCAGGAGTCTCTGCCCGAGGCCTTTGAGCCGGTAAGTTTTTCGATGCATTATTCATCCTTTTAACGCCGCTTGTTACTGACTTTTCTTTGTTTTATCCTCAGCCTAACCGCCCGGAGATGATGGGACTCATGAAGCTGGTTGACGCCCTGAAGTATTGCATCATCAAGCTTCGGCGTGGTGCGAGTTGTCGGAGCTCTAGCGACGTTCTTGAGGTATCATTCATTTTTTTACTTCTACTATTTGTTTTATTTTGCATTGTTGACACCTTTTTATTTTGTATCTTTCTGGAGCGACGGAGGTCCCGCTCGCGCTCGAGGCATAGAGGCTCGGACGAGGAGGAGCTTGGTCGTGGTAGACGATCTCCTGAGATTCACCGCGTTCTCATTCTCAGCGAGAGCCTCAGACTACTCAGCCATTTCAAGAGGCTCAGTGGCAGCAGCCTCAGTCTTCCCAGCGCTTTCTGAGCCAGAGTCAGGGGCAGCGGCAGTCGTTTTCACAGCCTCCACAGCCTGATCTTGGGTCTGTTTTGACTCCCTTGGATCCTGGTTCATTTTCAGCTCCATTGTCCGGGATTCCTCAACCAGTGTCGGGCTTGTTCTCTGTTCCGATGTATGGGAGGATGCCTTCACCGAAGATTCCCGTGTCTTTGGGCCAGTCTACACCGTTTTTCGGCTGGACGGGCCCTGCCTTGAGTTTGACTACTACTGGGGTCACAGGGACTAGTAGGGACACTACTCCCCGTATTCGGATGATGGAGGGACTCTTCGGCTCACCGTTCCCATATTCGCAGGGTGGAGATGATACTGATTCTGGCTCTAGAGACTTTTGACCGAGGGTTTTTATTTGTACATACTATGATGACACTTGATATGTTTATTTATTATGACTCGTTTGTACATTATTCATAGTTTATGTATTTATTATTGTGTGTTAGTGTGTGCTTGAGACTCATTGTGTGTGATCGTGTATTTATTAATGGCGCGACAAAAAACATAAGTGGAGTAATGGAGGGTACCGACCTTCCCCAAAAGAAAAAGAAATAAAAAGACAAGCAAAGATAAATTAAAGTGATGACTAGAAAAGAAATAAAAAAGACGAGCAAAAATAAATAAAATGATAAGGAATATTAAAGTGATGACTAAATAAATAAATAAAATTACCTTCCCCAAAAGAGAAAGAAATAAAAAGACAAGCAAAAATAAAGAAATAAAATATTGACGTGATGAAAAAAAATAAATAAAGTAAGGATAATAATAATAAAAAAAAATAATAATAGAGATAAAAAAGTTGAGAATTTTTTTAGAAATAAAACTCTCAGAAAACTGAAAAATAAACGGTGAAGATAAAATACTATAAAAAATCCGGATAGATACGGGAAAAGATAAAAAAGAAAACGCGTGAGGTGCCGTGACACGGCACTATGCACCGTGTCACGGCAGAACTTGCCGTGTCGCGGCAAAAGTTCCCGTGACACGGTAAGACTTGCCGTGTCACGGTACGCGTATTACTCAGCGGTGTGTTTTACGCGTATGAAAAGATAAATTCTGGGCAGTTTCGAGCGTTTTTGCTATAAAACAAGACCAGTTTATTCATGATATGCATAATTACGAAACACAAAATAATTTAGAATTTCATATTTCAATAATCATGTCTCAAAATTTTGATAATACATTGCGCGACTGGTCTTATTCTTTGATCAATGCTGAAAAAAGAGAGTTAGAATTATTTCATGTCAGGGGTTTGCTAGCCCTGCGACATGTAGCTATTAAACATGATTTTCTTAGGGCAACATTAGATTATTGGAGTCCAGAAACACACTGTTTTAAATTTGATTATGATGAAATCTGTCCCCTGCCGGAGGAATTCGGTGGAATCTTTGGATTTCCTGCTAGAAATCTTATTGCCATGCCTACCCTACGTGAATATTATTACCAAGATTTTGAACGCCATCTGAATCTAACAGATCCAGATTTAAATAGAATTGTTTGTGGTAATGAGGTAGACTTAGAAAAACTTGCAAATTTATATTTTAATCGCCCATCTCTGAGTCTTATCATGTATATCGTAGAAGGGCATATATATTTTTTCATGTTTAGCAAGCTTTTATTTGCAAACGGTAGGGTAGGACATGCTTGTCTAGCGTCTGTGCTTGAACATGTCGAAACGGAAGATCTCCTATGCCGACGTGCCTTGGAGAAACATTTCGTGGCCTTAACGAAGCAAAAGCTGACCGGAAAGCCATCAGGAAGGGCTCTCTGGTACTGCTGTAGGTAAAAATACGCTCCGAGTAGCCCCCGTGACACAAAACAGGCACCGTGTCACGGTGGGTGTCTGCCGTGACACGGTGAAACCTGCCGTGTCACGGGAATCTGCAATTTTTTTTTTTTTTTTTTTTTTTTTTTTTTGCAGATTTGGTTGATGGAGCGTTTAGAATTATTTGAAGCCCCTGACGATGTTGAAAAATATGGCCCTAACGACCTAGTCCGCAATGAATAACTTCAGCCAAACGGCCGAATGATTTTAAATTAAAAGGCCCAATCGCCATCAGACGATTGGGTAAGATTGTTAGCTAGCAAAGCCAGAAGGAATTGTCAAATCACCCGACCCCTCGGTCGGTAAAGATACATGGATACACGGCACGCAGGCCGGAAGATGAAATGAATGGCTATTCGGCCGTAGAAATAATTACTGAAAGCTTTAAGGGGCAGAGGGATTCTCAGCATTGGCAGCCGCATCACCAGTTGCCGGCTGCTCTTCCTTGTCATCACCATCCTCTTCCCCGTCTTCGTCCCCAGAGGAGCCTGAAGAGGAGTCGGCCTCTTCATCATCCGCATCCTCCTCTTCAGCCTGGCGAAGGAGTTCAGCATTGTAATCCTCGTTTGCCTTATCAAACTTGGACTTCCAGATGCCAAAATCAGCACCCGGCTGTACCGCCTCCCATGTCGCCCGCATGATGGATTCATAGTCTTCCATCATTTGTTTGACAAGGGCCTGCTTCTCCTCCTCAGCCCGAGACTAGAACTTGGCCTTTAGCTGCTCATGCTGGTTCGCCAGACGCCCCTCCAGGCGGCTAACCCGCTCCTTGGCCCTCTTGGCCTCTTCCTTGGCCTCTTGAAGAGGCTCAAGCTTTTCCTTAAGGCCTTTAACCTCGGCCTTAAGGTCATTGATTCTGGAGCGGGCCGAATCCAGGTCCTTCTTCACCTGCAGGTTGGCGTCCGCCTGGGAATACATCATATCAAGGGTCAGAAGCTCATTCTGAGCAATTTCAAATTGAGCTCGGTCTAAGGCGGACTCGACTCGAGCTTTAGCGGCTGTTACCTCTTTGGATTTCTCCTGCATTGGCCGTCTGAGCCCTTAGACGCGCAGCATGGCCTGGAAAAAAGAAAGGACCGAATGGTCAAAACCAGTCGGATATGTATTAAAAGTGAAGGAAAAATTAGCTAACTCTTTTACCTCGCAGAGGTTCCCCAAGATGGCATCCAAGTTGAGGGTGCCGAATCCCGTTACGGACGCCTTGTCCTCAGGATCAAGCGACCGCAGCATCTCCTTGGCCATCTGGATGACTGTCGGCCTTTGTGGGGGGGCTGCAAAATTATGAGTTAGTCAAGTTCCAAGAAGCCAAATTAAGCGTTGAAGTTTAATAAAGATGCGGTCCATACCGTCCGGCTGGGCCTCCTCCTCCTTCCCCTGACGTCTCTTCTCTCCTACTGAGCCGACAGCAGTGTTAGGTTGCTTAAAGCCACCCTTTGATTCCTGAGTGGCATCCGGTTTGCTGACCTCCCTGTCAGCTTCGAGATTAGAGCCGTCCCCTCTTTTGGGCTTGTGAGCGATGTGTTTCCGGTTCTTACCGGATGCACTCACATCACCCGCCCCTGTTTTTTGGATTTTGGGTTGGGGTTGTTTGGAGGGAGAAGGCTTGGTAGAAACGCTCTGCATGAGTTAAAGGAAAAGCGTCAGAAAAGTAGGCGGGCAAAATGTAACCTCTATTGAAAAAATATACCAAGTGTCATGAAATTACTACCTTGGGGGTACCGGCTGTCTTTTGCTCGTCACTCGCCCTGTTGAGGACGTTGGTACGGTACTTACCTGCAGAGACAGCAGTCGGCTTCTTCGTTGCCGAGAGCTTTTCCATTGCTTTGTCTGCACCAAATAGAGGAAGTTAGGCTTTATAAGCATACACTGAAAACAATTTTAAGTTTACTTAAAGATAGACGGCCGACTACCTCTCGACATCTCAGAACTTAGACCACAAGCGGCCAAGAACACCCCATCTTCTAGCCACTTGTAAAGGGGAATGTTGCTCTGGGGGACGACTATTTTCTCCCCATGCTCGTTTGTCTTCTTTTTGATTGCCTGGAAAAAGTAGAGACACTTATCGCCTGACCGACTGAGGAATCTCCCCAAGGCCGCCAGACAACCTGTTAGTTTTTGCACTTCCTTCACAGTACGGGGCGACTGCATGTCGATTACCGCCTGTATTTTCTCAGGGTTGGCCTCTATTCCCCTTTGGTCAATCAAAAATCCGAGAAACTTCCCAGACTCAACACCAAAAATTTCCTCCTGGGCCCGCCTAGGGAGAGGGGGCAAGGCACTCTTGCCAGCCCGGAGGGGCGGATCCTTGTTCCACCGATTGTACTTTTGGTTTAGTCGGCCTTCAGGTGAATGGACAATGTAGAACTTAGTTCTCCAGTCCTTCCATTTGTTCTCTTTGCCGACTTCCATCATGTACCCCTTGCAGGTGGTCAAGGTGTACCAGCCTTCGCCGCCCTTGGCAGGCGCTCGGCTGAGATAGTGCATGTGGGCGAATGCCTCAAAGCTGGGATCCACCTCCAGCATTTCACATGCGGCAACGTACCCGATTATATTTATCCATGAATTCGGGACGAGTTGCCAGATACCCAGTTGTTATCCATCCAGTATCCTCTCCACGGCCGGATGGAGAGGGAAGCGTAAGCCAGCCTGAAGGACCGCCTCATAACAGCCGAAGGCTTTGTCCTTATAGCTGGCCAGGGAGGGCCAGGTTATAGTATCCTCCTTGTTGGGGACGGCCAAGGAGAAGCCATGCCCCATTACAACCTTGCGCCTGTAATTGGCAAGGACGGATGTCATAGAGGCCTGCTTGCTCTACGGGACATGGTGAAAATAGGGGGCGCGCTCCAAGCGCCTGGAAGCACTCGGCTCCGCCCAGCCTTCCCCCTTTTCTACTTACAAGGATTCCCTTGTAGTGTCTATTTTTGCTCGGACCTCCTCTGACTCAATAGAGGCGCTGTCAGAAAATGACGAGGCCGAATCGTTATCAGAGCTTTCCCCGAAGCTAAGGGACTGCCGACTAGGGCCATCAGGGTCCTCCCCTAGACTCTCCTCAGGCGCCTATCCTGAAGACTCGGCCTGGTACTGACTGTCGGCCTCCCTCAGTATAGTATCACTGGGGGTGCCGCTTGAAGAAGAGGGAGAATAATAAGTTGGAGTTGGGGGAAGGTCAGAAGAGGGATTTGGGGGTTGCTCTGAAGTCTCACTAGCTGGCACCCTAATGGAGCCATCTGAATTTTGAGTCTCACTGTCCGAATGGTAAAAGGTACCATCCGGCCTATATCTCCTCGTTGTCTTCTTTGTTCGAGCCATCGTGTCTTGCAGATGCACAGACACTGTCGGATTTGGAGTTGTACTTAAAGGAAAGTTCTCGAACGAGCATTCGGCACTCCTATTTCTAGATTCAGCCGTCCCCGGTGACCGGCTGATCGCTAACCTAGGCCGTGCCGTGTACGTTTGGGAAACCATTTGAATAAACGAAAAACACAAGAAAAAATAAAAGAAAAGAGCATGTGGTTACCTTAGAAGAAGGTATTTGAGACGCCTGGTTGGCTGAGCAGTCGGTAGGAAAGGCCGAGTGTCGGATGCTTGACAAAAGTCAGGGTCTTTAAGAGTCTTTGAGAGTCAAAAGTCCAGAGATTCTCCAAGATTCGCAAAGGTGTGAAAACAAAAATGAAGTCAAACCTTCCTATTTATAGAAATGGGAAATCCTAATTTTCCCCCCCAAAATGCAATTTGAAAATTCAGCCAGTCAGAGGAAGACACCTGTCACAGGTGCCACGTGCAATACACGTGACCCCTGTGAGGGGCAAATGATTTGGGTATTTTATACCCTGCCAAGTGGCCCAATCAGAGCATGACACGTGTCACTGGAAGGGGCACTTAGTTGGACCTTCCAGATGGTGACACGTGTCGAGCAGATATTGCCCCCTGGGAATAGCGGCTTTCAAGGCCCAAATCCCAAGGGGCCCTTAAAAAACGGCGTGCCCTAATCCCTAGGTCACCAGATCCTAGGGAGGGCACACTTTCCAAAAGGACCCTATAAATAGGGACATTCTTACATTTATGACAAGACAGAGGATATACACGCAATACGGGACAACACGTCACTTATTACAGAGCTGTCGTTTTCAAGGAACATACAGCACTTTACCTGACCTTGGAATCCTAGCAGATAACTTTATTTCCGCACGTTTTATTACCGAACGCTTACTAACTTAATCTTCGGAGGCGGACCACCGACCATCCGGCGGTCCGTTTGCTTTGCAGGTACAGGCGTCCTTCGTTGAATCCAATCTCAGTGTTGTAACTCTCCCAAGGGACAAAAACCCCCGAAACAGGAGTAAAGCTCAAGTCAAAATATATTTTTAAGAAGCTCTTCCACATTTACATCATCAATCAAAGACTCGGCTTGTGTGACACCACAAACGATGATTAATCTTTTCATAAATATCCGTAATTCGATTAACTCTTTTGCATGACTTACATCATCACCTAAAATTCCAGGAGAGGCCCATCATCTGGGTTTTCATCGTAGGGCAATCCGTTATCCCAACGATACACCGTAACTTCATCGGCAAAACTCAATTCAATCGTAGGTAATTGCCCACATGCTTGCAATATGTCACTTACCTTTTTTTCCCCAATACGATAAAGTAAATGAGATATAAATAACCTAATTTCAAAGAGGTCAAACTCATGATCAAAGACAACTTCTGGATTAGGAGGCATTTCTGAAGAAAATGAAATGACAAAGAGAAATATTGGAAGTATTCAATAAAAGTGAAAATAAATTAGTAGTGAATAATTGTGATGCTTTAAATTGGTTATTAAGATACGTATATAAAGCATAAATATGGCGCCAAAATGCTTAATTTTCATACCAAATTCTGGCGCCAAAATGTGTACATACACAGATTGCTTTATAGCTAATAATATGGGTAAATAAAAAATCTTCTATATTACTATATTATTTTACTAATAATATAAAGAATATTTTAGGTTAAATTTGTTATATTTTTGGTAATATATCTTTACTAATACTATAAAGAATTTTTTGGTATATATTGTATATAAATTACAATAATTAAAATCTATCAATATATCCTATATAGTAGTATATGGTTTTACCCCTATTTTACGTAACTGTACAATTTCTGAGGGTTTAGTTTATAAACGTATGATGTATACGATTAAGTATTTTTTGTTACAGGTAATAACCTACCGTATCAACGGCTATTACACAAATATTTTAATGGACTTTACTATATTAATATATCCTAAAAATTTATTAGATTATTGAATTCATTTAAATTTCAAAAATATGTCACCCAATTCATTTTAACACAGTTTGCTTATAACATATTATACCTTTAGTGATTACATATAATAATTACCTATATTTTTACACTTTGATGGGTATCAAAGTTTAAAAACAAATTTTTAAACGGGTGCGAAAATTGACAATGTTTTCCATTTTCAAGTTACCACAATTCAAAATTTTCAAAAATTTATTAGATTATTGAATTTATTTAACTTTCCAAAATATATCACCCAATTTATTTTAACGTAGTTTGCTTATAACATATTATAATTAACTTCATTAAGTAGATTATGCCGTAACAATTAGGTTGAAGAGTACGTGCAAATTGATAAGTAACTGAAATTATATATTATGAGCATACACGTATTCGTTCTTAGCTGAAACTTGTTCATGATCCTTTGTGAAATAAGTAATATCGATGTTGGATTCCATAATTAGGTATTAACATTTATCGTGAATATACTAACCAACCTTACACATAAAAAAAAAATCCTAAAATGCATAATTATATAGACTACAAATATAAAGTGATGTATTGTAAAAATTAGCAAACATCCTTAAATGCATAGATTTAGGTAACACAAATAAAACAAAAATAAAAAAAAACAAAATAAAAAAAACATTAAATGTGATATAATCATGATCATCACATCAACTACCACACTGAACCATCCCCATCCACAAATATTACTCTCCTCGTTTTGGGTGAAAAAGAATATTACAAAAATATAAAATCAAATTTTAAAATTTTATTAGAATAACTTACTCACTTAAGGGAAAAAAAGTAGGAAATAAATCCCATCAAAACCGCCTTAAGAAACCCCAAACTTCCAAACTTATCTCACTCTTCTTCTCCAATTCAAAATTTCTCCAACTCCATTAACAACTATCAAATACTTAACCTAAATCCTAGTAAGTTATTTTCTCTTCAATTACTCAGCATTTTATTTTTATTTTTTTGTTTTTGTAATATTATTAAAATTTATCTCTCTTGCTTGCAATGACAATGTCGAACAAGTGGTTTTGGATTTGATTTGGTTTATTGAGTAATTCAAATTATTGATCTTTGATTTTCGTCTTATGCATGTCTTCTTAAGATTAATTTCAGATTGCAATTGTATTTTTTTATTTTCCGTTTTTGGTTTCATGGTTATTAACACTAGTGTTGTTGTTATAGTTTTCGAATTTCAATTACCTTTGTTTAAAAGTAGTCGTTTTTCATTTTGATTTTGGGATCATTTTTTTAAATTGTTGATATATGAACTACTATTCTTTTAATTGTAACTATTACTCATGTTTCATATGTGGAATTAATATGTTCAATTATAAGTTATGAACTTTACTTACAATTTCAAAGAAATTCTTAAATAAATATAATATTTTTTTTATTCTGTTTGTGATGGCCCGTTTTATATTGGTTAATACCTATCTTTATATATAATTTTCAAATAATTTTTTGGCTTTTTGTGATTGCACACTGTTTTTAATATATAAATTTTATATCTGTTTTAGTCTTTTTGTAATGGCCCATATTATATTGGTTAATACCAATCTGTAAATCAAATTAAAATTACATAGTTTAATTGGTTTGTGTAAAATCAAATTGAATTTTAAAGGAAAACAATTCAGTTGGGGTTATTGAAGTTGGCACATGTATTCATAATGATAATTTAAAGGAAATCCATTCAGTTGGGGGTTTATTGAAGTTGGCCCATGTATTCATAATATAATGTTCTGTATTTATTAGGTATGTAATTACTCTTTGTTGTTTTGATCAATACCAATTTGAATCTGATAGTGGATCAAAACTTCTGTGTTCTGTCTACATATGATGAGCCTCCTTCTGGTTCAATCTTTTGGCCATTTCAAAAATAAGTATGATTTGATTTTGCAATGACTCTACATTGTGTTGGTTGATACCTATTTGCATTATATAGGAAGCCCAATCATTGTAATGCCTATTTTCTGATTTGGTTATTCCCTTTTTAAATTAAGCAGTTGATATAAGCTTTTTTTTTTTTTGTGTTGATAAACCCCTTAATTTTTACTGAATCATTCTTGCCATAATCAAATGGAAGTCTGATATGACTATGCATTATCCATTTATTGAATTGGTTAATACCTCTAACCATTTTAAAAGAATTCCAATCAGCTGGGGTATATCTAGTTTCCTTCTGGAATGTGAGATAATGGTCTGTTATCGTTATGTAATCATTTGTTTTGTTTTGGTTATACCTATTCGTATATGGTAATACTCAAATCTTTTGGTATTGTGTACTTTTGACCCTAGTTGTAGTTCCTTGTGGCTAGCAATTTAAAATTGCATTCTTATTTGATTTGTCCAAATGAACTTTCTATTTTAAATATTTATTTTTTATGTTTTTTTCCTTTTTGTAGCAAAATGGTTAAAGTTAAGCAAGTGGCAAGGAAACCAAAGAGACCCAAAAAAGGAGCAAAGATCATTGGCCTTGAAAAAGTTCCCCTCCTAGAAGAAAGTCAACAAGGAAAGGTTCCACTGCTGCTACACCACCTTCTCCGGTTACAGATACTAGCAGTGACGATGTTCAACCAGAAGAGGATCCGCGATTCAAGTCACCCCTCTACCGTGAAACGTACTACAAGACATTCACTGGCAGGACAATTTGTGAATGCCGACATGTAGACTTCGATTCACTTGAAACAGTCCATGCTGGTTTCATAAGACAGTGGTTTCACCGCCAACAATGGGATGGGTTGCTAACAGAAAAGCACACTATATACCCTGACCTTGTTCGCCAGTTCTACACTCACTTTGACATTGCAAACAAAACGCGAGAATAATAATCACTTGGGTAAAGGGAAAAATGATTAAGTTGGATGAAAACACTTTAAGAAGAATCTTGAAGATCCCTCGAGGAGGGGTGCGAGCCGTTCTTCCGGGTAAGAAATGGAGCACTGTTAAGGAATTTGATATTCAGAAAAGTCTTAATCTTGTGCTTGATGAAGAAGACTCTTGTAGGACTAAGAAACCAGAAATTTATGAATTGCCGCTGCCTACGCGTCTTCTTCATGTGATTCTGTTCAGATCCTTTCATTGCCGTAATGGTAGACTGTCCTCGTTGACATACCTAGATATGTTGGTCATGTACTTTGTACTTGGTCATACAAAATGAATATGCCGAGGATGATGATTGACTACATGATTGCTATTCCTTCCTTATGGGATGTGGTTGACCAAGGTTTTTAACCATTTTAAAGTAGATTTATCTGATGAAGTAGAAATACAGGAACAAAGCAACCATTCAACGACAATATTGTTGTTAATGCTTTAGGGTACAACTATGATGTCAAGGCAAACAAGTGGGTTAAAGTAGGGGTAAATCGTGCACCTAAACGGAAGCGTGATCCTGAAGTGCAGGAGGCAGATATTGGAGATGATGACAAATATGTTGGAGGAATAATTTCTGCATAATCCGTAGATGTTGTCATGCTCGAGAGCATCGTTATGCAACAAATGCTTAAGCGGATGAGGCCAGACTTATTCACTGATGATGTTATGAGTGACATCCGGGAGAGTGCACAGTCTATAATAGACGCTTGTAATGAGGAGGAAGGTACTAAGTGTACTTAAAATTCTTTGATTTACAATATGGTATTTTTCTTGTAGTTCATATGTTATGCTCATATACCTTGTTTATTATTGTTTATGCTCTGTTTTTTTTTTTTACATCGTAATTGCCTATCTATATATCGGTAATAACTTATATTGGTTGAACTCATGTAATATACTCTTTAATTAACACATCACTTTATATGCACTGACATAACAAAAATCGGGGTATTACCTACCATTTTTAATACTAGCAATAACAAAAAACTAATTGCTTGAAAGTTGTTAATTAAGGTATATATCTCTGAGTCAATATGTTATGACCATATACCTTATTGATTATTGCCCATACTCTGTTTTTATTAAATAGGTTATTGACTATCTACATGTCGGTAATTACCTACATTGGTTGAACACTTGTTATCTACTTTCTATTTATCACATTCCTTAATATAAATGACTTATCATAAGTCGGGTTCTTGCCTACTTTTTTAAATACTAGAAATTAAAATAAAATAATTGTATATCTTTTGCTCATTCATTGTTTGAAAGTTGGTGATTAAGGTATTTATCCCATAGTTCATATGTTATGACAATATACTGTGTTGATTATTGCCTATAGTAATTTGGTACTTACCTATCTTAATGTGGATAATTACATATATTGGTTAAACTCAATTTATATACTTTCTGTTTCACATATTAATATGTAATGACATGTTATACCACTTATTATTACCTATATTTTGATACTAACAATTTAAGAAATATAACTGTATTATTTTTATTCATTGTTTGAAAGGTGCTGATGAAGGTGGTGAAGACAGTGGGACAGGAAAAATGCCTGCTGCTGACGAAACTTATTCTGATTCTGGAAATGCTAGCTTTGGTGATGATTAAGCTACCGACTTCTATGTAGTTTGCTTTATTTATTATTTTATGACTAGGATATCGACTATTATGGAAAGTTGTCTATAACTGGGAACTATTAGTTTTTGCATTCTCTTTTGTGCTGTTTCAAGTGCGATGTAAAGACAATTTAACATTATTCGTGTTGTAGTCATTAAAAGATTTTTGCCCCTTTGTGGCAAAATTCTACTGATGGCATGTAATTAAAATTTCTACTGATGGCATGTAATTAAAATTTCTACTGATGGCATGTAATTAACTTATTAAGTACTTTAGTGTGGTATGTTTCTTTTCTTCAACACCAAAAAAAAACATGTGGTATGTTTCTACATTATGAGGTCACTTACCAAATTCAAGTAAAATCTGTTATGTATGAAACATGATATCCCCACCTTATATATTCAAATGGACATAGAATTCTTCCATTATTTCTTCAACTGATTATATAAGGTCATTGATTATGGACTTATTTGATAATTACAAATTTTCCAATGATAACTCTATGTATAAAAGGCATAATTGAAAGTAATTGGCAGGCATTAATGGAGCAACTGCTTTTGTAGAATTTAAATCACTTAAATAATATTTAGCATTAACAAAAGCCCTGACAACTGATTACACACTGAGTCTTATTCTACTGAATTTTTCATTAGGTAAGTCATTCAATAATATTTGACCACAAACATAACCCATGACATAACCAACGGAAACAAAGTTGCTATTGTGTATGCAATTTGTTTGTTCTTCTTCGTATTTAATCGACATAACTTGCTTTTCAATTTGAATATTTGTTCATGAAATTGTGACTTTTTAACTTTCACTTTGTTTAGCTTCATAGTAAGAGATTCAACTTTTTTCTCAATTGCATCCAACCTCTTTGACATCATCTCACATTCTACGCATCCACCAACATCATCGTACAACCATTTGAAAAATCCACAATCAGCCTCCTGCAATTTATACATACTAAAAACCCTAATTTGTAATTAGATTCCTAATGAAAAGTATATTACATGTACTCATATTTATTATATTAAATGACGAAAGGATTTAGAAATTTTACCGGAAATTTTCCACAACCATGAAATTTCCTTCCCCTATTGTGGTTACGCTTGGTAACTGTTCGAATCTTAGAGGGAACACCACATCCACATTTCATCATGAATCCGCCAAAACTTGAAGATGAGCCTCCGGAATGTATTGAATCCCCTATATTTTTTTTTAATTTTTTTTTTTAATTTTTTCCTTTTTGTGGTTATGTTTATAGAATTAGGTCAAGGGTATAAATTCAAGTTTTGTAACTGACAACCGAAAATCATGGGCGCTCATATTTCAATTTTGAATTCCATTTAATTTTAAATTTTCACTTAATGATTTAATTGAAAAAGATACCGCGTAGCTCTTTACATGTACTTACATTATGATTTATCATTTTTATTAAAATGTCATTACCTATTTCTATTTAAACTATTTTTACAAGTAAAAGCCAACTTGGGGCACACCATGTATGTATAATTAAAAACTACGGTTCATTTCAATAACAATCAAGCAACTAACCATTTGGACAAATTATAATCTAAAAATTGGTAATGCCATAAATAGGGAACAAAATACTGGACTTATTTCAATTTTGAATTAGCACATGAAGTTTATTACAAAGATAGCAAGATATTAACAAATTATAATCTAAGAACTGGTAATGACCACAACATTTTAACATCATAACCAATACTTAATGATTTGCGTTCTGAACATCTTTAGTAATTTCACATCGACAAGAACGTGCTCAAGGCTCTAGTAGATAGGCTCTTGATAGTTGCTCTATTAGAAATCGTTCTAAGACAAGCAAGTCTTTCTTGTTGAAACCGACATAGCAAAGAGCTCTTGTTCTTGGAATAGACAATTGACTCCGAAGGCTAAAGAGGATTCAATTACTTCAACGTTTCACAAAGAATTTAAAAGGGTATAGCCATCAAATGTGAACAAACTAGACATGAGTAGCTCAAGAGTTCAGTGAAGTACAAAATCGACTTGGCAAGATATCAAAAAGTCTAAATTAGATCGAGCGATGTTTGCTTGAGCCAAGCGTGACCATCATAAAGTTATGAAATTGAAATTTTAATAAATAACTCCACAAAGAACATAGTGTATCTTCACGGGGACCTCAATGCCATTTAAAAATGACTCGAACAATGATGGATCACATCCATTCCTATAAAGTTCTTAAGATTTGCACGAAGGACTAATGTTACACTAAACAAAATGTCAAAGCTAATAAAAGGACGCCATATTCAGTAATGGATAGAATTATCTTCTAAATGTCTTTTCAAGTATATGTCTAAAACTCTTAGCCACAGTGGGAGTTTTACTGGCTTAGTGGGAGCTAAGTGACTCAGTGGGAGCTCACCGGCTTATCAAGAGCTAGGTGGTTGAGTGGGAGATTAATGGCTCATTAAAGGCTAAGATAGCTCGAGTGGGAGCTAATTGTTTGTTTTACAATGAACTTTTACCCAAAGTCAATATACATGTCTCTTTGTAAGCATTAAAGTGAGACCACGGGCATTACCTCCACAACCTAATTGAGAACATAGTGTTTGTTTCTCTAAGTGGTGTCTTTCTGGAAAATAACACATTTCCAAAACGACAAGTGGGAGGAAAATGAACTCGATGACAATCGAGCTTAGCAACAAACTAAAACTGAGAATGTCGAAAGACCTTAAAAGGACTTCGTAAGAATGCTTTACCAAGAATACTCAAAAGGACTGTACAGGTGCCTTAAAAGAGAATTCATTACTCACAAAACATCAGAAATGTTGGAGTAAGATCAACATAATAAAAGGGCTTTGGAAGCGCCTTGAAACTCAGTGGTTGATGCAATTGCCTCGTATAGGTATAGAATTCACCAAAGGCTTGGATTGAATCCTATAAATTTCTTTTAAGTTAGAAATAAACCTAAAACTTACAAGCATACTATTTACTATTAGATTGTAAAGGAATAATGCCTTGTAATATAGCTACGACAAATCCAAATTCCGAATAATGGTTAGAGGCCATGAAAATCCGAAACAGACCCCATGTTTGAAAATCATGTTTAAAACTTGATTAATTTGCATAAAGGGTGAAAGACCCATCGATTGCAAATAAGTTTTCAAGGAGAAAACTAACAAATGTGGAAATGTATATGCATACATAGCTAGATTGGATGTAAAGGATACAATTAAATTCATGGAGTTGATTTTAATAAAAAAAACTTATTCACCAATCGGAATGCTTAAGTCTTTTCGTGATTGATTGATCTAGCAAAATTGCACATATGAAATATGGCAAAATAGATACCAAAATTGCCTTCCCAAAATAGGATTTTGGAAGTGACTATGGAATAGTCTAAGGGTTTTGAAAATCTAAATAATGCTAGATTTGAAAGCAAGCTCAAGGAATCTGTCATGGGATTAAAGGAAGCATTGCATATAGGAATTGGGACGTGTTTTCTCATAAAGTTAATAAGAGGATTGGCTTATGGAGAAACATAGAAATTCTAATGAATAATAAGTTTAGTGGGAGCAAAAGTAAAAGTACAACGAAAAGTTTATGAACTCTATTGTGAAATAACTATCAAATGCTAAATGCTTAGATTTGAAAGTATTTTTGACAATGGACCAAGCAAAAGACGATACTTAGTATATATTGGTATTAAGATCTATTGTATAGACTTAATAAAATGTTTGAACGTGTAAGGGATTTTACCGTGTTAAACATTAATTGAAGGACTTTGAAAGACTTTCGACCCGTATGTATAAAACTAAGTAAATGTTTGAACTAAGTATAAGCTAGGCTAAATACTAAGTCAAACAAGACAGACTCTAGTAAGAGACTTTCAACCATATCACATAGCGAACAATTTAGCAAAGACTTAGTGAAACTAAATGAGCTAAATGTCAAATTGATGGGATAAAGATTTAGAATCATTCTATAATTAAATCCATCACGTAAAGCTATGATATGATATCGTTGCTCGACTTACTTGCTTAGAGCATGTGAAGTACGTATGTAATATCAATCAACATTAATCTAAGTGTTAGATCATTAAATTATAGTCAAGAACATCCAAAGCATTATTGTAATATGCATAAAAAAGATCTCATTAGAAAGAGCATCCGTAATGAGTTAAAAACATAGGATTTTTACACGTAGGAAATTTGAGGAATATCTTTCACAACTAGGATCGAAATAATGTTACGCGAAATTGGAAAATTTTACCGAGCACAGAAAGCTGATGAGGCATGTAGGCACAGAGAGCCGTATCGCGACGCTGGCCTCTGTTTGCTGACGCCAAGTTTTTCCAATACCGAGCCAGAAATATGCGTTCTAATTTTGACCAGTTTTTAGCACTGTTTGCTCGATCCTACTTCCTGATTGAGTTTTTCTCACTTTTTTGAAACCCATATGTGTTCTACATATGGACATAACCCTATGGGAATTCATGCTCCATCTACCTTATTGAACGCTCTGTGCAACAAAGGGTACATCCGAGAATGTTGAATTCACCAAACCATGGAAGCGAGTTTTTAACTCGCGATGTCCCATCCACTCGCGCCAACCCTTCAAAAGGTAAGGCTTCCGCGCGGTGCATCCGGAAAATAAACCATGGACCTTATTTGACTAATCCAAATCCCAAACTTTAGAGAACTAGAGCCATGGTTAGGTTGCAAACTCATTGCATCATGTTGTGACTATATGACTACTTGTGCATCTCTTACTTGTGCATACTTATTATGTGACTAAAACTAACCGTTTGGTTTGACTTGTGTTTGTAAATAAGTCTTAATAAACTAATTAATGACTAAAGGACTTTTCTTAATTAAATAATTAATTAATTTGAGCTAATAAATATGTCTAAAATCGAGTCATAGTTCCTTCAAGTCAAACCCGGATTTTTATTCCCGTATACTGCACAAGCGTCAACTTGTTTTGGTCCTATACAGAGTTCTAGGAAGAACTACGAGTCGTACAACCTATGGATATGTAGCCCCGAGTTTTATCTTTAATTTTGCGTTGGTTTCATCTCAATCAGAGTCACAGATAAAAAGTTATGACTAAAATACCACAGCCTGTCCAGTTTAATGCATATACATGAAGTCTTAACTTAGTCTTTGCTTGAGTCTAGTCACATAGTCTAGCCACATGGTCATGACACGAGTCTTAACATATCACCTACACTCACTAGTATTAGCACACACTTTGTATAAGTCACCATGACCATGTCTTAGGTTCATGCATGAGTCAGTTTTTTCCGTCATTTTAGTTGGGGGTACATTTTATTCCTAATTTTTTCATATATCTGCATCTACATCATCTTTCCATTCTCTACATGCTTTCTCAATATCACAACCTTCATTCTTCCTACCTTCTTCCATCCATGCATGTTGAATCGAGTTTGAGTCATGTGATTGACAAAAAAAAAAAAATTAGGGTAATGATGAAACAAATGCACAAGGCAAGCTTCTCACCAAGATTTCATGCTTTCTTCTTTTTTTTTTTCAAACCCTTTCCCCAATAAGTCTAGCATAGGCACCCTTCATCCTCCTTGAATTTATTTCTTAGAGTTTGATTTTTACCCTTCATTTTTTAAATAAAATGAGCATTTTTTCCTTACATATGATCATTGCATTGTAAAAAAAAAAAAAAAAAAAAAAAAAAAAAAAAAAAAAAAAGGCACAAGTTATACCAATGATTTGAGGCACCCCTTGTAGCACATCATATCACCTTTCACCCTTCAAATATGCAATCCTTTTTTGATAAACCACTTTGAGCCTCGTCTAACGATAGACCTTTATTTTTCAACCCACATCTACCTAACCTTGGGATGGGATGGTGTGCAACTTGTGCAATTTTAAAAAAAGATTGAGTGATTTCAAAAGATTAAAATAGCAAAAAATAAGCAAAAAAAAATAAATAAAAGTGTACAAAAGGGCAAGTGTTCCAATGTCTTTGACATGAACATGTCATTGATATGAGCACGTCTCAGATTGCGTTTCATATCGAGTGCTCGGTACCGTGCCTGAGAAACATAAATGCAAAGTGAGTGATAGACCGCATGATCGGGATTGCCCACACTTAGAAAAAAAGGTTCAAAATAATAAACAAAAAATGCAAAAGCTAAAAAAAAAGAGAAGAGAACAAAAATAAATAAAGCAAAAAAAAAAAAAAAAAGAGAAATAGCTCAACTCAAGAATACAAAGATTCAAAAGCAAGTTTGCACACCTTGGGGGCTTATCTAGGGTCTTAAGCCTTTATCCCTTTCTTCTTCAACCTTTATCCTAACCACGTTACAACCCTTAAAAAGACCTTTTTGAGGTATACACACACACTTGTGAGAGGTTCCGCTAGAGCTACGTTCGGCCTGATTCCTAACGGATACGTAGGCAACCTCACATCGAGGTGCGGCCGTAATAAAATGCATTCATATTCACATTCACACACTTACGCCATGATCATATCAAGGGATCCCCTGTGATCATCCCTATTTACTTAGAGCTAGACTCGGGGGGCTTGATCCCTACATCATTAGCCTACCCGGCGTAAGAGTCACCACCATTTGACTCTTTTCAATATATTTTTCCACTCACTTAGCCCTTACGGCCTAACTTTAGTGTCACTTTTACACACATCACATATACATGACCAAATATACTTCCCTTAGGAACCCTTTGTCATGAAATCTTAACACAACATTGAAGCATACTTCGTCATAACAAAATCACTCATCACTCATCATTGCATCACAAAGTACGTAGTGCTTAGCCTCCTTGCATAAGTTACCCAAATACTTTCATCATGGAGTCAATAATTGAGATAGCCTAGGATGAATTCATCCTTGCACAACATTTGACTAAGCTCATTCAACATGCACCATCAAACACTTCGCTTCTTTCTTTTTTTGCGTCTTTCCTTTTCGAGAGAAAGTCGGTACCCTCCACAAAAATGAAGAATTTTTTTTGCTTTTTCGCATTTTGAGTCAAGCACGCCAATATAATGCACACACGAGTCATGAGTCACACATGTCAATTCACCTTGGGTCAACCTCAAGTCAGTCATTTCACCTTGGGTCAACCTCAAGTCAGTCAGTCACATTGAGTCAACCTCAAGTCAGTCTAATCACCTTAGGTCAACCCTAAGAAAAACATCAAGCCATAGGTCAACCCTAAGAAAAACACCAGCAAAGTCTTTTTGCAATCTTTTGATTTTTCAAGATACCACCATTCAGCAAAGCTCTTGTTCGCAGCCAACCGAATGATCGCAACAAACATTCAAGTATCAAAGCTCTTTTGTTCAGAGACGCGTGGACATATCATCAAAGCTCTATTGTTCAGAGACGTGTGGACAACCCTATCAAAGCTCTATTGTTCAGAGACGCGTGGACAATCCTTTCAAAGCTCTTTTGTTCAGAGACGCGTGGACATATCATCAAAGCTATTTTGCTTAGAGATGCGTGGGCATATTATTCAAAGCTCTTTTGTTAAGAGACGCGTGGACATATCATCAAAGCTCTTTTGTTCAGAGACGCGTGGACATATAATCAAAGCTCTTTTGTTCAGAGACGCGTGGACATATCAAAAAGCTCTTTTGTTCAGAGATGCGTGGACATATAAAAAAGATCTTTTGCTCAGAGACGCGTGGGCACATTATTCAAGCTCTTTTGTTCAGAGACGCGTGGACATATCATCGAAGCTCTTTGTTCAGAGACGAGTGAACATATCCAGAAAAGCTCCATTGTTCAGAGACGAGTGAACAATCCTAAAAAAATAAGCTCTTTGTTTAGAGACGCGTGAACATATCCAGAAAAGCTGCATTGTTCAGAGACGAGTGAACAATCCTCAAAAAAGAAGCTCTTTGTTCAGAGACGCGTGAACATATCTAGAAAAGCTCCATTATTCAGAGACAAGTGAACATCAAAACAGCAGGATGGCGTTCCCTAGCTTGTGGAAGGTTGTCACAACAGCAATGCAGCAACAAATCGGTTACTCCTAGAGACGTGTGCTCGACGGTGCAAGATACACGTTTCATAACTCTCTTATCTATTTTAACTAACGCTAGTTTTGCAGGTATCGGCGTTACAAGAATGATTTAGGATCGCAGAACGTTCTAAATCATTCTCCATCCCTATCGATACTTTGACTTTTGTTTTCGAAACTTGCGTTTCTCCAAACTCAGTCAAAGTGGGGGCTAATGTAGACACCCAAATGTGTCTCCCCAAAACCAAACCCAGTGATGAATACCTTTCATGTCATTTGATTATCGAACAAAGCAAAAGTGTGAAAAGTCTAGTGATGAGGATGTTTTTATTAAAATATCTCTTCTTTCTGTTTTTGAAAATATTTCTTTTCTTACTTTATTTATGAAAAACGTGCATTCAATTTTATTTTGGTCCATTATAAGGGTCCAATAATAGTGTAGGTTGATGGGGTTCGAAAATACCTTTCCAACGATATATTATAAGCCCAATTCCGATGAATAATGAGGAAGTTATGGCCAAAATACTAAACTGGGTCCGGTTTGGTTCTTATATGCGGCCCAATGATCTAGAGGAGGGCCTATTATTAATTATCATTCCTAAATATATTAGAATTGATTATAGTCTTCTAGAATACTCTAGAAGGTTATTTTGAATCCTAATGGAGTTATGATTGATAATTATGTTTCAAAGAGTTTGAAATTGAATAAACTACTCCTTTTTAGAATCCTTATTTTGTACGAAGTGGAATATATTCAGGTTTTATTTTCGTGCCTCATAATCTTTATCCAAATTTTATATTGTTGGATAGATCTTGAAATTATATTTCTAATGATATATTATAATATTAAATCCGAGCTATAACGAAAAAGATATGAATTAGATATGAAACTCTATCCAAAACTAACACTCTTCCACGCACTATTTCGGCCATATCTTTTTATCTACAAAATATTTTAATCTAATTCTATTTGGGTTTGAAATAATATTTTAAGAGCTTTCTAACGACATATTATATGACTTTTTTGGACATTTGGATCAAAAGATATGATAAAAACAAAATCCGTAAAAACTGTTTTGCAGCGCCGGACGCCAAGCCTAGCGTCTGGCGTCTGGCGCTAGACTTAGCGTTTGGCGCTGCACTCCAGCTTTTGGCGACACGCGCGTGTTTGGCGCTGCGATCGTGTTTTATTCTTTTCGAAACTCTGATTCGTTTTTTATCATATCCGGCTGATTTTCTCTATAAATAGCCTCCTAAAATTCTGTTTTCAATCATCAACAATTCTCATCAATTATCATTAACTCTCTAATTCTCCCTCTCATTAAGAATTTCTTGATTCTCTCTCTCTTTCTAAACCAACCCTTTTACAAACACAATTCCTCATTGTAGGGAATAATTTCAAGCTTTAATCCCACTAGCTTGGACCCCACTATGATCATACACTAAAGTACGGTGGCGTCCAAAAGGGAAGAAGATAGAGCAAAAGAGTCGCCAACAAGTTTTTTTTAGGAACTTGTAAACCGTTCATAGGATGCAGGTTACACCCCTAAACGATCCAAGAGATCGTCAACTCCATAAGGTCTAGAACCAAATAAGGGTTCGGGGATGAAGGTACAAATCCAACCTAAAAGAGATTAAACCTGCCCTAATAATAAGCCTCTACTTTATTCTGATCGTATTCATGTGCGCTTTCTGACTAACATACAATCAATAGGTTTAACCCTAAACCTGTTTAATCTATGTTGGTTGAATATTAATGCACAAATAAACTATTATTGGCGATCACTTGAATTATAATCACAATTAACCCTAAACAAGATTATTAATTATCTTATTAAGCGTGACGACAAGTACAAATTCCCTTTAAACATGCATAAAAGGTGTGATCAAGCAATAATGAATAAATATCAAGCAACATAATAAATAATAATAAATAATCAATCATTAGAATAAACATGAATTATAATAATCATCATCAAAATAATAATAATAATAATCATAATATTCATAAATTATCATAAATTATAACAATTATAATCATAATCATATTCATGTTAATATTAAAGCATAATGAACATAGCAAGATCCTAGGCATGATACTAACAAGATTAATAACAAACCCTAGCATGTCACTAAGCAATAAAAATCAAATCTTTAACTCTAACATGATACTAACATGAATAAATATTAAGAAGAGAATAAAAGGCATCGCAAGAATCATATTTAATATATTTGTTACCCTAGACATGATACTAGGAATATCATAATAACAATATAAACATGATTTCTACATCATAATATCAATAAATCAATTAAAGTACTTACTTTGATGCCTCATACCTCTTTCTAATAACAAACTACACACGTTAGTAACTTCAAGGAAAATAATAATCAAAACAATTAAATTAAATAATTGAAAGAGAGATTTGGGACCAAACCCTCAGAAATTAAACCTTTCACGTCTAGGGCGAAGGCAACTTCGAATATGGCTAGGTGTTTCTAGATCTTGTGAATGCGGAATTTTGTATGCGAAAACAAAGTTTATAGAAGGAAAGAAAGAACTAAAAGATGAATGATTAAGAGAATGCTAATTAAAACTGATTGTAGGTGAATGATGGATGTAGATGATGAATGAAAACGGAGTTTTTAATACGATATTTATAGAGAAAATCAGCCAAAAAGATAAAATAAACAAAACAGAGTCTGACGCACAGAAAACAGAGCTGGCGCCACCCTTGGCTAACTGGCGCCAGGCACCAACACTACCGTCAGGCGCCAATGGCTAGCGCCAAGCGCCAGGCTTGGTTCCAGGCGCCAAGCCTGATTTTAACGCGTTTTCGAAAATCAGATAAATTTGTCGTACTGGAGGATAAAATCATATAATTTCCTCGAAAATGCTATTTGATTTTAATTAAAACTCTGAAAAGTCAAAAGTCAATTTATCAATGCTAATTGAATTAGGAATGAAAAGAACCTTCTAGAAGATTCCAGAAGACTAAAACCATTCCTTAATTGCATTAGGAATGATAAATCATATTAGGCCCTCCCCTAGATCATTGGGCCGCATATAAGGCTCAAACCGGGCCCAGTTTAGTAAATTGGCCATAATTTCCTCAATATTCATCGGAATTGGGCTTATAATATATCGTTGGAAAGCTCTTGTCAAGCCCCATCCAACTACACTATTATTGGACCCATATCATGGACCAACCAAACTGGATTGGATGTTTTCTTAAAATAAGTTTTCAAAAACAGAGAGAAGAGAAAAGAATTAAAACTTTCCGCAACACTAGACTTTCCACACTTTCGCTTCATTCGATTATGATTCGACGCGAAAGGTACTCATCACTGGGTTTGGTTTTGGGGAGACACAAATGGGTGTCTACAGAAGCCCCCACTTTGACTGAGTTTGGAGAAACGCAAGTTTCGAAAATAAAAGTCAAAGTATCGATAGGGACGGAGAATGATTCAGAACGTTCTGCGTTCCTAAATCAATCTTGTAACGCCGATACCTGCAAACTAGCGTTAGTTAAATAGATAAAAGAGTTAAGAAACGCGTATCTTGCATCGTCGAGCACACGTCTCTGAAAGTAACCGATTGTTGCCGCTTTACTGTATCCTTGCTTTGATGACCTCCTACAAGCTAGAGAATGCCATCCCGCTTGAAAACCGCTAAGCTTGTAACTGCTTCCAAATTAGAAGATTGTTTCGCCTGAAACGATCCTCCTCCGCATTGATAATATTCCACGTCCAAGGGAATACTATCGAAGATAACTTCGCCCGAAATTACCTCCAGTTGTTCGTGACAACTCTTCGCAAGCTAGGGAATGTTGTCGAAGATATCTTCTCTTGAAGTCATCCTCATTTGATGCGATAATTTTCCAAAGGAAATTACCGAAGATCCACGTCTGTCGATCTTTAAAAGTTTGCCTGAACTTTGCTTTCGCTATGCCTGTACGTCGGCGCTTCCGTTGCTTTGAACCTGTATGTCGGTGCTTTTTGCTAATGAGCCAATGCTTAGGCGCTTTAAGCTAAGTGAGACGATCTCTTATCAGGTCGATCACTTCATGTAATCAAGCCGATTACTAAATCATGTCAAATTGCTTAGAGGGGCTAACTGGCGTACCAAGGAACCCAAAAATATGTTGCAGAAGGCTAGCACAACCTCATCAGGTGGCTGGGTGCTTTGGCGCCGCTGAAAAACCATCAGCGCCACCTTATTAGCATTAGCGCCAGGCGCTGATATTGGCGCCAGGCGCCAAGCCAATTTGTGACGCCAATGCATAGGCTTGGCGCCAGCACAGGGACTTCCTTAAATACCCCTTTCCCCTTCATTTTGCTGCTGCTCGTCGCGATTTTGCTCGAAAGAAAGTCCGAAAACTTCAATTGCTCGGTTCTTGCTCGTTTCTGAACCAAATTCGCTCAAATTTGTTGCAAATCAAAGCTCTTTTCATCTATTTTCCTGATCTATGTAAGTTTTCTTCAAACTCACATCAGTTTTTATGAATTCTTGGCATGTTTATTCACGAATTTCATAAAAATTCGAAACTTATAATGCTCAATTTGCTTTGTTTGCCAAGTTTTATGCAATGAAATTGCTTGATTATGTTTGTATATTGCCTTGGGAGTAATTTGAGACTTGTTTGACTCAATTTGGTGAAGAAATGAGCAATTTGCCATTGTTGGACCTCTTAAGGTCGTGAAGAACAATGTGGCTCGTTCTTGATGTTTTTGCTAGCAATTCTTGTTCAATTTGTCATAATAATCACTATAGTGTTGCAAGAAATTGTTTGATTGCTTGAAAAATGTTGTTATGCTCAATTCGAATTTGTGCTCTACTTTAGTACTACGTACTCTGTTTTTTTGTGAACATAGTATCATGCGGCTAGGCGAACATTAGATACTATGGAACCTTAATTTATGATGATTCTGCACAATGTAGCATGGCTAGACAACGAGGCTCGGGTTCACGGTCCCGAAACACTAGACGGGAGCATGAGCCCGTGGAGGACGACGCCGAGCCGTCCACTTCGCTTAGTCGGCTTCCGGAGTGGGATGAGCGGACCCTGTTCTTCGCCCCTGTCCACCACATTTCTGAGAGGGTGAGACGGGGCATCGCGCCCAGGAGGACGCGGCATCACGGCTCCGACTGTGATGGTTTAGGAGATTTGTACAGGATGTACATCGCCAGGGATCTTGAGACGAGGCTCCTATGGGAGTCTTGCGGACAGGCTACCCTGTTCGAGACCTCCGAGGCTATGGTTGCCTCCAGCGGTGTCATTACGTAGTGCGCGCTTTTGTGGAGTTCTTCTGGGAAACCACCAACACCTTCCATTTCCCCTGGGGCAAGATGATGGTCACCCCTACGGACTTCAGTCTCATCACAGGACTGGAGTTCACTTCTGTGCCACTGCCGTTTGACAGTGGAATCGACGTCTTCTCTTCGGAGGTCGAGGAGCTGTTGGGGCCGATCGCTATTCAGGCCCGAGCTGAGGTCGAGACGACTCAGTTTAGCGCTAGGGGAATTCGCCGCTCGACACTGGCAGCGGCTCTTGATGACGATGCGACCACCCGAGAGCAGCGGGTGCGCATCTTTGCGCTGATGTTGTTGTCAGGGACATTCTCCCCTGACAAAGGTAGTAGGGCGTTGCTTTACTATCTTCCTAATGTCCGTGATCTTCACCGGATCGGGACTTATGACTGGGCCAGCGTGGCCTATGCTGACTTCGTTCGTGCGCTGAGGGACTCGTGTCGACACCGGTCCTTTGGGGCAAACGTCGCTTTATCTGCCTTTTGGAAGGTCGTAGAGGTAAATATTATTTCCTATAAGGTTTAGCTCTACATATTAGTTAGCATTTACTCACACTTTTAAACCCTTGTAGATCTGGTTCTACGAGTACTTTCCTTCTGCTGCGCCGGCGAGACCATCGCCGCGGGGATTTCCAGTGAGCGCCTCTTGGGGCGGTCATCATGTGGATATGTCTACTGCACATGTCCGGAACTAGATCATCTCGGTACGACTTTTATTGTTTATTTTGCTTTTCCGCGGTGCTTTAGACATATTCTTGCCTGATTGATGCTCTTTATAGGGACCTGAGGTGGTATACTGGCCGTGGGGTGGTTGGACAGTCCCTGGGTTAACTGCACAGTATTCTGCTGAGCGTCGCTATTTTCTAGGGACTTATAGAGCGATCGCGTACTTGGGAGAGAGGGTCGCTAGACAACATTCTTCTGATGTCTTCGTCGTTCCCGCTGCTCCACCACGTCATATGTTCGACGAGGTTCGGTTGTCGAGCATGTCTGAGGGAGCTGGTACCCCTTGGCGGTCCCATGTGATCCTCGGGCGGTGTTATGCTGAGGAGCTACTACCTTTATTAGCTCCAGCCCCTGTACCGGCTGAGGATGTGAGGGTAAGATTTTTTTTCTTCAGATTTTTTTTATCAGGACGGTGCTGCTGAGTTCGTGCCACCCCGTATGTTCATCCACTACCAGGGGATATAAGGGCCGATCGAGGAGATGATTCCTCCGGCTCCCAAGGGCGAGCGCTTCGTAGAGCGGTCGATTCCTCGCCACCAGACTGGAGTAAGCCTAGTTTTTTCAGAATTTTTGTGTTCATATATCATGCATATTTACTAACTTATTTTTATGACAGTTTTCACGCGAGGTGGTTTCGGCGATGGCACGATGCATAGGAGCCAGCTCGTCCGGATGAGGAATGCGGCCACCTGCCGTCGGGATGACGTCATCCGAGAGGTAGCCTTTCTTTACTCATTATTTTTGCATTGCTGCTTCAATTTTACCTTGTTTCTGATTTAATTCTGTTTCCAGGGCCAGCCTATTGCTTCTCACACCCGCACGAGACCTGAGGGACGGAGGGATCCAGCGAGGTCTAGCTCGAGACGTCGTCGCACTTCGTCAGGGGGTAGAGGCGGACGCTCTAAGGCTGCTCGAGCTGACGTTGCAGAGGGCTCGGGATCTTCTTCTGAGGGTGCTCACACTGCACCGGTAGGAGAGGCTACCTCGGCTTTCAGAGGTGGTGGGATGTACGAGATAGGCTCGTCATCGCAGCAGCCTCCGCGGCCTCAGCCTCAGGTTGATCCTAGCTAGAGTGGTCCTATATTGAGTCTTCCTCCTCCTACAGAGACTGGAGCTGGAGCTGGAGCTGGAGCTGGTGGAGAGGTGACTCCTCGTACGGCGCATTTATATGATATGATGGGCCTACGTCCTCCGGCGCCGTAGTTTGTTCCTGTGTATATTTTATTTTGAATTTTCCTAGAACTTTGCCTTAAACTCATTATACATTTTGTATATTTATGTTATTATGAGTTTATTTGATTGTTATTATTATGTGTATGTTAGTGTGTGCAAGAAAATTTTGACAAATAATTTTGCGCAAAAATTCCGTCATTTTTATTATTGATGGAGGGTATCCGAGTCTCTCCCCCAAAAAGAAAAAATAAAAAACGAAAAAATCGAATAAAATGTCGGGTGTTTGGAATTTAAAATAAAGTCCAAAAAGAATAATATAGCTATATTTAATTAATTAAGAAAAAGGATAAAAAAGGATGTTTAGGAGAATTAAACGGAGCCATAAAGTCATTAACCGACTCGAGTATAATATTAAAAACGCAAGTTGAGCACACGCGGCTGATCTGGCAACTTGGCGCCAGCTGGCGCCACACTATGGCGCGTGGCGCCAGGCGCTACACTTAGCGTGTGGCGCCAAGCGCTGGCGGTTGGCGCCAATCACGGGGTTTTGACGCCAATTGACGCTGATTCCGTATTTTATTCTGATTAAAATTCTTCGCAATTTGTGTATAAATATCCCCCTGCCCAGCCGATTCTTCTCATAATTCCAGCGAATAAAATAATTCTCTGCTTTAGAAAAAATAATAATCATGTCTTTAGTCACCAAAACCTTTACCCAATACACTCATGAATGGTGTCAATCTCTTAATGCTAGAGACAGAAAAGAATTAGATTTATTTCACTTGGGGGGAATTTATGGCATCAAAGGGGTAGATCTTGACCTAGACTTCATACATACCGCTCTAGAATTTTGGAATGTTGATACTCATTGTTTCAGAATAGGGTATGATGAGATAAGCCCTTTGCCAGAGGAATTTGGTGCTATTTTAGGCTTCCCTGCGATAGACCTTGTAGTAATCCCTAGAGTAGACGCATACTATTATAAGGATTTTGAGCGCTTCTTTAATTTAAAGGAAAGGGATTTATCAAAAATAGTGGATGACAACATAGTTAACTTGAAAGAATTCGCACGCCATTATTTTGATAAACCTCTTTCTGAATCTTTTCATATATATAGAAGAAGGGCGTTCATATTTTGCATGCTTAACCAATTTTTTCTTAGAAGTGGTAAAAATAATGAAGGTCAATCAATTATAACCACTGTACTAGAACAAATTGAATCAGGGAGAAATCCAATGCCATTAATAGTTGGAGAGACTATGACTAGTCTAGATGAATTGAAAAGGGACCCTAAAGCACCTTATCGCGGCTCTCCAATTTTACTACATGTAGAAAAATAATATTTTTAATTACAGAAATCAAAAAATATATTTTTGTATTGTAATAATAATTTATTTGCATTGCAATATTTTACAGATGTGGCTAATGGAAAGGCTAGGATTAATTAGCCCTCCGGATGATATTGAGAAGTATACGCCCAATTGCTTTGTGAGAAGGAAGAAACGATTCCCTAAGATTGGGCGCCATGGGTGGAGAAAAGTCTTCGAATCACGTGATTTTGCTATCAAGTGGGTCGTCCCATGGTGGAAAATAGAAAGAATGGTTGGTGTTAACAAGCAACCTTTCTGCCGTCTTCCAAGCTTGTCTCGTGTGACTTATTATTATCCCTGCAGGGTAAAAAGACAATACGACTTGCTTCAGAATATTCCTTCCGGGGATCTTCGTCCTCCCTTTGAGTACCCTATTTCTCAAGAAGTAGAAAGATTTGATGCTTACTGGGGTGCTAGACCATTATGGGAAGTGATTACCCAAAAGGTTCCTCCTTCCTTGCCCAATGATGTGAAGAAGTGGTTGTTGAAGAAACCTTTGAAGGATAAAAATCAGGGTAAATCTGATGTGAAGAGCCGTCTGGGTGACAGGGTGATTTCTGCCAAGGAACGCCTAGGTGCAAGAATTGAATTTAAAACACCTACAATGCCTAGGAAGAAAAATGCTACCAAAGATAAAGGGAAAAGGAAAGCTAACACCACAGATAAAAAGGCTTGGGTGGAAAAGAAGCATGGAGTGTTAGCTGAAGGGGAGACTATCTACTCCAAAATTGAATGCAGGTCCTCTAAAGGATGCCTACTAGCTAAGGTTATGGATGAAGAGGAGGAAGCAGACAAAAATTGGAAAAGGGCGAGAAAGGAAAAGAAAGATTAGGAGCATTGCTTATCCTTCAATTTATTAGACTTAGTTTGTTATTTTTTATTTAAAGTTAATTTATTTCAGCTTTATTTAAATTCCATCAATAATGTAATTTTGTTTTATTAATGAAATTTCAGCTTTTAATTAAATTGTTTACTTTAAATTTATTTTATTAAAGCAATAAAAATCGAAAAAAATCAATTTTCCAGAAATTCTTCGAGTACGGAAGTCGAAAATTTTTCGAAAAACACCAAAATTCACCCAGAATTTATTTCCGAATTGGCGCCGGTTATTGGCATTTGGCGCCTGTCATTTAAGTCTGGCGCCAGGCGCCAATTCCATCGGCCAAGCTCTTCTTTGCGACGCCGATGATTCGCCGATTTTCTGTTGAATTTTTAATTAATTCTGGAACGCGGAGATGTCGAAAAATAAAGTGGCCGCACCCGTAAAGGGTTGCCTACGTATCCTTTCTTAAGGAATCATGCCGAATGTAGCTCTCTTGAGTATCCTACTCAAGTACTTATGGGTAGTATTTCTTAAGTTGGTCAAGATTTGTCATGTTTGAGAATTCATTGCCATCCATATCTGTTAGTTTTCCTGCACCTCCTGACAGGATTGTTTTGACAATGTAGGGTACAAACCAATTAGGTCTAAATTTTCCCCTTGGGTCTAAAACATTTTTCCTTAGTGCTTTTAATACCAAATCTCCTACTTTGATATTTCTTGTCTTGACCTTCTTATTAAAATGCCTAGCCATACGAGTTTGGTAACACTGAGTGTGATGTAGAGCTTCTAGTCGTTTTTCGTCGAGTAGAATCAATTCTTCGTATCTTGCCCTAGTCCATTCAACTTCATCGATTTTACTCTCTAACGCGATGCGTAGAGATGGTATTTCTAGTTCGACAGGTTGTACGGCATCCATTCCATATACCAAAGAAAATGGCGTATTTTCTGTTGATGTACGGATTGACGTGCGGTAACCCCACAATGCGAAGTGAAGTGTGTCAGGCCAATCTTTATAATTTTCAGTCATTTTCTCGATGATAGTTGATGAGTGACATTTATGTCACTCTTAGGGAGTAGTTTTAGAGTCATTTTCGTGTTTATTTTATCTTATTTTCCTCTTTCTCTTGTTTTCTTTTTAATAAAGTTTCTTGTTTATTTGGTAGTTTTGGAGCGTTTTAGTTTATTTTCTTTATTTTATTAGCTTTAGTTTATTTTCGTATTTTATTTTACTTTATTTGCTTGTATAGTTTTTGTTTTATTTTTATTAGTTTAGTTTTATGTCTCTTATTTTCTATTTTATTTTATTTATTTCTATTTTATTTATTTTATTTTATTTGTCGTGGTTTTGTTTTATTTCGTCCTTTGTTTATTTTCGTTTTATTTTATTTTATTCTTTGTCCCATTTCTCCCCTCATGTTTGGTTTTTGGTTGTAGGTGTGTTCGGGTTGACGCTCGATTTCCATGTTCAAATCAAGTTCGAAGTCCGAGGTTCGAGGCACAAATTTTGAGCCAAGCAAACTGTGCTGTGCTGCCTTTAGATGCTGCCTCCTATTCTTCACCCCATCTCTTTCTTAACCTCCACCACACCAACCTTTCCCCTGATGCCTCCCTCAACCAACACCAACAGCAACACAACCTGACCACACCACAGCAGCGCCACCACACACCACAGCAGCGCCACCACACAACAGCAGCTACCCCCTGCTCTCACCACCTCACACGACCACAACCAAACACCACACACAACCAGCCTGCAACCCCGCAAGCACCACAACACCCCTCATAGCTGCTGCCTCCCTCAATCACCTCCGTATCCACCACCAATCAGCAACAATAACCACCATCAACCATCAATTCCACTCACCCTCACAACACCAACACCACCAATCAGAACACCCCTCACAGCTGCCGCAACAACCATACCCCAAACCAACCCGCAATTACAACACCAACGCGCACCTCGCAACAGCCACCAATTAACTCCCCTGCTGCCACCAATTTACAGCCACCCTCACCTCGCAACAGCCACCAATTAACTCCCCTGCTTCACCCCGCAAACCACCAGCCACAACAACAACAAAACAACCACCAATTAAGCAACAAATCGCCCACCAGCATCAATTACAGAAAAAATCAGAACAAATTGAAAATCAATCAAGTTCGAGCAAACCGTTGGTGGTTCGGTCGAAGTTCGAGTCAGAGACTTTGTGGGTTTCGTTAATCGAAGAGGAGTGGTCGAACATACCCATGGTTCGACCGAACCAACCCCGTAGTTCGGCCGCACCTACCCTCGATTCGATCGAACCACTTCACGAGCTTTACACGTGATAATTAATGAGAGCAAACAATTGGAGCTTGGTGATTACCATTGATTTCGATTTGTAATGATGATGTCCGTTGATGATGATGTGATACGGTGGTGATGAGGTTCACAAAGCAGCAAAGTGAAAGATGAAGGAGAAGGGCCGGTTTAGGGGATTTGATTAGTTGGTTTTGTTTTCTTTTTATATTCTTTTTTTCTTTCATTTTTATTTTCTTTCTTTTCTATTCCCTTTTTCTTATTTCTTCCTTTTATTTTTATATTCAGCTTCTTATTTTACTTTCCTTTTTAATTTATTTTATTTCCTTCTTTTATTTTTCTATTTTTCCTAGTTTTATTAGCTTAGTATAAATACCCAATTTTGGGGTAATTAGAAGGGGATGGAATAACTATCTATTCCTCTCTCTTATTAGTTTTAGGTTAGGTTAGGATTAGTTTTCTTTGGTAGAGAGAGAAAGTGAGGTTTTCTTCATTAATGAACTTGGATTTTGAAGAAGGAGCTTGTTCAATCCTTTGTAGACCTTCATCTTCAATTAATGAGCAATTTCTTACTCTCTCTCCTCTATTTTTATTTGTTTATTTTGATTATTATTTTAGTTGTTGGTATTGCTTGTTGATCATGTTGATTCTTGATTATTTGTTGATTAATCTTGTTATTATCATGATTAGTGAGTAATTTCCCCATTAAGGGGATGGTTGTGGTGTAGTTGGACCTTGAGCATGTTCTAGGGTTTAGAATTGATTTATTTGTGATTAAAGTCTTTATATGCTTGATATTCTTTAATCTTCTTGCAAGTGCACATTGTTGGTTGATTAAAGGTGAATCTTTGCTAACAAGAAACGGAAGTTGACTTAGTTAAGGTTCATTACTATCGATTGTTATTTAATAGTACCTCCTAGTATATGGTTCTAATGTGGAAACATAGAGGCTATGTTAGGAGAAGCCAATTGACACCGGAAGGCGGCTAGATTGGATTCTTAATTTCGATATTCGAGCATGTTTAGTTCATAATTAATTCAATTTCTATGCCTTTGTTTATGTTCAAGTGAATGCTATACCTAAACCATTTCCCTTAATGTTTTATTTCTTGTTTTAGCATTTTTAGACTTTAGTTTATTTATCCCCTATTCCGGACTAGCTTAATTGTCGATGACATTTGGTGGTGTTTACCATTCTCTGTGGTTCGACCCCTATGCTTGCCTTATACTCGTATTAGGTTTGTTTAGGTTGTATAAATTGTATTTGATCTAGGGATAGACAATTGACGACGCGTTTATTCCCCTGTCAATAGTCTTTAAATTTTTATTAGCTTCCTCGACTGTTCCATTTGCTTGAGGTCTATAAGGGGAAGAATGATGATGTTGAATGCCGTATTTTTGTAGCAATTCTTCACATTCGGCTTAAAAGTGAGTTCCATTGTCACTTATCATTTCATGTGGGACTCCGTATCGGCAGATAATATTTCTCTCGATAAAGAGTGCTACATGTTTTTGCAGTGAGTTTAGCGTATGATTGCGCTTCAACCCACTTTGTGAAGTAATCAATTGCTACTAGAATAAATTCGTGGCCTCCTGTTCCTGGGGGAGTGATTTTGCCAATGATGTCAATTCCCCATGTAGAGAATGGCCACGGCGGTGTGTAAGTATACAGCAAAGACAGAGGGACATGTTGTAAATTGGCGTAAATTTGGCATTTAGGGTATCTTTTTACATATTGATGGAAATCCTTATTCATTGTAGTCCAATAATATCCTTCTCGCATTATTTTCTGGACTAACATTTTGTCGTTTACATGAGTGCCACAGATTCCTTCGTGAACTATTCTCATTACTCTTTGTGCATCCATCTTTCCTACACATAAGAGAGCTCGACCTTTAGGTACCCTTTTATGTAGCTCGTTATCTAAGTGTACGTATTGGGAAGCCAAAAGTCTTAATGCTCGTTTTGCTCTTTCGTCGGCATGAGGAGGGTATTCTCCATTGGTGACATAGTTGAGTATGTCCGTGTACCACGGTTCTTCTTCTTCTTCTTCTTCTTCGCCTTGGACTAATTCGTCGTCTTCTATAGCCTGGATATATGCTGGTTTGTGCCTTTTTTCTATAGTTAGAGGCATTTTCTCGATTTCCGTGGGAATCCTAACCGTTGAGGCTAATCTTGCCAAAGCATCGGCAAATTGGTTTTCCTCTCTGGGTAGATATGTATATTCTACCTTGTCTAATTGATCAGTAAGAGTTTCCAGATAGGTTTGATAAGGGGCTACACTTTTGCTCCTTACTTTCCACCTTTTAGATATCTGATTGATGATCAATGAAGAGTCTCCGAATATCCTTAACTTCTTTACTCCCAATGCCAAAGCTATTTCAAGGCCTACCACGCATGCTTCATATTCAGCAGCATTGTTGGTAACGTCAAAATCAAGCTTTATTGAGATTGGAACGTGCTCTTCTTTAGGTGATACTAGTAGTACTCCAACGCCACATCCCTTTTGGTTTGAGGCTCCGTCGAAATACAAGGTCCAAGTATCATCTTCAGTAACCATTAAGTCTTCATCTGGAAATTCATTGTCTTGTATAGGCGTCGAGTCTTATATTGGAAAATCTGCTAGAAAGTCTGACACCACGGATCCTTTGATAGCTTTTTGTGGCATAAACCTTACATCGAACTGGGCTAGATTGACTATCCATCTTGATATGCGTCCATTGAGTGTAGATTTCTCGAATAGATACTTGAGTGGATCTAATCGGGAGACTACGAAAACGGTATGCACCAACATGTAATGTCTTAACTTAGTTGTGGCCTACACCAAGGCGAGGCACAATTTCTCGAGCGGTGTATAGCGTGTTTCGTATTCGAGCATATTTTTACTTAGGTAATAGATTGCGTTCTCTTTGCCTTCTACTTCTTGTGCTAGCATGGCTCCCATTGTCTCTTTGGTAACCGTCAAGTATAACCTAAGAGGTATTCCGGGAAGTGCTGGTGCTAATACGGGAGGATTTGTGAGATAGGCTTTGATCTTTTCAAAGGCTTTTTGACACTCGTCATCCCATATTACTGGTACATTCTTTTTGAGCTTCTTGAAGATCGGTTCACATATTGTCGTCAGTTTTGATATGAACCTACTTATGTATTGCAATCGGCCAATAAATCCTCGAATCTGTTTCTCAGTCTTGGGCGGTGGCATTGACATGATTGCTTTAATCTTGGTTGGGTCTACCTCTATTCCTCTAGAGCTTATGACGTATCCCAAGAGCTTGCCTGAGGTGACTCCAAAAGCAAATTTTGATGGATTCAACCTCATGTTATATTTTCTTAGCCTTTCGAAAAATTTCCTAAAGGCTAGTTGATGTCCTGGACAGTTTTTTGATTTTATAATCATATCGTCGACATATACTTCGACTTCTTTATGCATCAAGTCATGGAGTAAGGCAGTTGCTGCACGTTGGTAAGTAGCACCCGTGTTCTTTAATCCGAATGGCATTACCGTGTAGCAGTAAGTGCCCCATGGCGTTATAAAAGTTGTTTTCTCCATGTCTTCTTCTGCCATGAGAATCTGGTTGTAACCTGCGTACCCATCCATGAACGAGAGAAGCGCGTGATTTGCCGTGTTATCTACCAGAATATTGATGTGTGGCAAAGGGAAGTCGTCCTTTGGACTTGCCTTATTTAGATCTCGATAGTCGACACACATCCTTACCCTTCCATCTTTATTCGGAACTGGGACGACGTTGGCGACCCATTCGGGGTATTTGGATACCTTGATGAAACCTGCAGTTATTTGTTTTTGAACTTCTTCTTTTATTTTAAGTGCTACGTCGGGTTTCATTCGACGCAACTTTTGTTTTACAGGTTTCATTCCTGGAATTAGTGGTATAGTGTGTTGAGCTATTTCTCTGTTAATGCCTGGCATATCTTCATAAGACCAAGCAAATACATCGATAAATTCTTTATGTGAGTTAATTAAATCGGTTCTTTCTTGTTTATTCAATGTTAATCCGATTTTAACTTCTCTTTTATGAGTTGAATCATTCGATATATCAACTGTTAAAGTTTCTTCAATTACCGGTGTTTTCTTTTCGAGTGTTTCCATTGCTTTAATAATTTCTTTGTCTTTTTCATTGTTAGCTAAGCAATGCTCGTCATCTTGGGTTAGAGAAGAACACGAGAAGTAAGAAGAATGAGAAATATTATTGTACTCTGAGATCATTACATCAAAGAGTGATACGTCCTCAGGGACTGGATCACTAACTATTCTAGTAGAAGCAATAGGAGGGGGAGGTGTTACTACTAAAGACTTAGAAGATTCTAAAGGGAAAGACTCTGACTCAGACGACTCTTCAAACATCGGTCCTTGCCCTGTCGTGATGGATATCATCCTTTCGCTTGGAGTTGTCACTTTGATAGTCTTCTGCCACCCTTGTAGTGATCCTTCAGCTGGAGTAATTAGCTTCGAGGGATCGAAGCTTTCACTTTGTAGGACTGTTTGAATGAGCGAGGAGTTATCCTCTTTATAAGTTGGCCCATTCTTTTCTCGCCCAAACAGTAATCCCATGACGTTAAAGTCAAAGCATGGAGGTGCTTTCTCCTTGTGGACGGGAGTTGGGATTTCATCAGTGAAGTAGCAATCCAAGAAAATCTCGAATCCCGGTTGTCGTATGCCGTTTACAACAAATGGCTCGGGAAATTCATGGCATAGATAGTCCTCTCCTTCTTTTATGAACTGACCATTAAGCGTAAGGGGGTACTGATCCATTGGAATTGCTTTCTTTTGAATGCGAGTGTCCCTACGTGCTTTCGACTTTTCCTAGGCTCGCTTGAGATCTTTCCGAGTCGGTTCAAAACCAAGTCCGAAAGTGTCTAACTTAAGGAGGCTAGGTAACTCTAGCGGTTTTGCCATTCCTTTCTTCTTCCCTAGGGTCATCCCAGGAAAGTGTCCTTGTTTCTTCAGCATGTCGTTGACAATCATGTTTGAATGGGGGTCATAGCAAAGAGGGGTCCTTTCATCCTCCTGGATTAAGGAGACTTCTTCGTTAAAGCCCCATAGGTCGTCATCATCCTCGTCGTGTTCCACATTAATAATTGGATTTTCTATAGATTTGATTCTCATTGGCGAAGCATCGATGGTGATTGGAATTCCTCCAACTATAGCTTTCACTTGTTGGTGGAGAGATGAAGGGATGGCCTTTAGATCATGAAGCCAAGGGCGTCCAACCAATAAGTTGAATGAAGCTTTGATGTCTACTACTTGGTAAGTAGTAGCATGTTCTATTGCTCCTGCTGTTACATTTAGGGTAATTTTGCCAAGAGCTTGACGACGAGTGTTGTCGTAGGCCCTTATTCCTTGTGTAGACAGAGTTAAATCTTCATCCCTTATGCTGAGCATCCTTGCGGTTCTAAGTGGACAAACGTTGATGGCTGATCCATTGTCTACGAGAGTCATAGGAACATTCATCCTTTTGCAAACTACTGTGAGGTTTAATGCCTTGTAGTGTTTGTCACCTTCTGGAGGTAGATCTTTGTCAGAGAAAGTAATCAAATTAATCGGGCTTGGAAGATCACTTGTGAGGAAGTTGGCTAGTCCCTAAGGAGTAGTGTTAGAGTTTATCCCGATTTTGTCCAAGGCATTCATTACAGCCAACCTATGTTCTCGAGATGTTGCCAGAAGTTTCCATACATTCATCTCAACTTTTGTCTTCTTGAACTGCTTAACAATGTCGTTGTCTTCAATTATAGGTATGGGAACTTGTTGTATGGTTGGTATAGGTTGTGTTGAAACGGGAGGTTGCATTCTCCTAGATCTTGTGAGGACATCTATTGATAAGTCTTCTTCACCCCAAACGTCATCTGTGGTGTATGACACAGAAGGCGGAAGTTCTACTAAGTCCTTTAGATAAACATCTTCTTCATCACTGTCCCAAACTCCATTAATGATTGTGTTTAGGGTATTTTTACCCTAGACACGTGGACCAATGAGAGGTCGCCACATGTCGAGCTCAGGATGGCCCATGTGGCTCAACATCCTCTTGACACTTGGCGCCCTCAGATATGTTTCTGAAATGGCGTCTTTCAAAGCCCCAACCTCCTAGGAGCGCCGTAAAACGGCGCAGCCCACTAGAATCTAGGTCAAGTGACCTAGGTAGGGGCACATTTTCCAACGACCCTATAAATAGGGAGATATTTCCCCATTTTGGGGACACAGATTCAATCATTTATTACACCCTTATTCTCTTACATCAGAGAAAGACCTGAGCTTGGAATCCGAGAAGATACCCACCTAAATTTCCGTTCTTTATTCCGTTTCAAGTTACTAACTTGATCATCGGAGGCGGAGCTCCAACCACCCGGAGTCTCCGTTATTTTGCAGGTACAGCTCACCCGGATCAGACTTCGTGACGTAACTCTCCCAAGGGACAAAAACACCCAAAACATTTGGCGCCGTCTGTGGGGAGAGTACCTCGAAGATGGTTCAAGAGTCTGTACCACCCCCTAACCGTCTGGGCGATGACCTAGAAGTTTTTACAGACCAGGAGGATGAAGATCCTCAGGTTGAAACCTTTATAGCCAAAGACGGCTCTCTCAGAATCAAGCGCATCCGGCCCAGAGAGACTCTGGAGCGGGGTGCCTCCCAGGCGGGTCCGAGTCGACCCTCTGGGCAGCCGGAAGGGGAAACCCAAACGGCAGCTGGATCAGCCCCTGTCACCCGAGACGAACTCATGAGATTCATGACAAGTTTCAAGGGTGAAATTAAAGAGCTGATCACCAAAAGCCGGGCTGGCCCAAGTAAAGGTCAGTCGGCGAAGAAGACTCCTCTAGAGAAGGGGAAGTCAGTCAGAAACTGGCAGCCCACTCCTCATCCAAAGGAGAAGGCAGCCGGGACCATTGATTGGTCAAGAATTCTCCTTCCTGGGAAGAATACCAATAACACTCGTCGGACTCAGCAGCCGGTGAGAAGTAAAAAAGCAACTCTTGATGCCCGGGAGATCATCAACCGGAAGAGAAACCAATCGCTGTCTGAGTCGGCTTCAACGTCGAACTTTCCAGACAGCTTCAACAACATTTCTGCAGGGAGTGCACCCTCCTTGCATGAGAGTCAGACAGGCGGTAATACCGTCCATTCTGGTCCTCATATGATTGGAGCTGTCCCGTATGTGCCTACTTAGGCTTACGGACAGTATCCCCCTCACTTCATGCAGCCGACCTTCTTTGGGGGTCAGGCGGCATATCCAAATGTCCAGCCATTGGACTGGCGGCTTTGTCTGCTACGCCTGGGTGAACAGCCTTCTGCGTTCACCCGGGAGATAACCGAGGCGGCCCAGCCAGCCAAGGTTAAGAATGTATTGGTTGGTACCTATGATGGTACCACCAATCCGGAAGACCACCTCATTGCATACACCAACCTCATGTATCTGCAATGGTTGGATGATGCCACTTGGTGTCGATGCTTCCCGGCTACATTAAAGGGCATTGCCCAACAATGGTTTGGTAATCTGCCAGCCGGGTCCATCGATAGTTTCAGGAAGCTTGCCTTCTTGTTTGCTTCCAACTTCTCAATGAACATCCCTACTAAGAAAACAAGCCTTGATTTGAGCACTGTTAAGCAGGGAGAGAGAGAAGGGCTGCACTCATATGTCAGGCGGTTCAATCTGATCCGAATTCAAATTCAGGGGCTGTCTGATGAGGTAGCTTTTACAGACTTTTTCAAAGGTCTGAGAGACGGGTCGACCTTTAAGTTCGACCTAGTCAGAAAAGGGGCTTTTACCCTGCAGGAGGCCCTGAGAGAGGCGGAAAGCTACATTCAAGCTACCGACCTCTGCTCACCTTGAAGCCAGTCGGACTCTAAGAAGTCTGACAAGCAGAAAGACAACCGGCCTGCTCAGCCGGCTAAAAAGAAAGAGGAGAGCAAGAAGAGAAAAGAAGTCTGGGCGGTTAGTGACTCTGACCAGCCGTCCCAGAAGAAGAAGAAAGAATTTAAACCGTACGTCCCAAAGTACGAGTTAAACAAGGACTGCAACTCCATCCTCATGGAGATAAAGGACCGGTTGTCCCTAGAGAAGCCGAATCCAATGAAAAGTTCCATTCAATCCAGGAACAAAAATAAATTTTGTCAATACCATGAAGAAGTTGGCCATGACACCAACGACTGCTTCAGCCTTCAGCGGACGTTGGACCGTCTGGCTAACAAGGGGATGATGAAGTCCTATATTTCTAAGTCCCCAGCTGGGGCAAAAAAGAAAAACAAGGGTCAGTCCTCCAAGACTACCCCCCCAGCCTGCTAGTAGTTCGGATACCGACAAGGAGCAGGTCTACACTATAGCAGGCGGGTTCTCATGTGGTGGTCCTACCATCCGGGGCACCAAGAGCCATCTTCGAAAGATGGACAAAGATGATGATGAGCAGGCGTCTGCCAGCTCTTCCTTCCCAGACGTCTTGATCACTGAGAAGGATAGGGGCAGCGTCCGCCGCCCTCATGATGACCCGGTGGTCATTGAATGTAAGGTTGCCAACCAGCTGGTTGGACGGATCCTTATAGACATCGGCAGCTCATCAGACATTATCAGCCTCCGGTGCCTGCAAAAGCTGAAATACAATGTCAGCAGCATGCACCCGGTCACCCACCCCTTGGTTGGTTTTGGGGGTGGGATGGTCTACCCAGCCGGTAGAATTGACTTACCCATCCGGCTGGGGGAGAAATGCCAGGGACGACATATTGTCGTCAGATTCTTGGTCGTTGAGGAGTTGACTGCCTACAACATCATCCTTGGCCGGCTAACTCTCAACGTAGCCAAGGCAGTAATCATCCCATCTCTCATGCTCATCAAGTATGAGAGGGATGACGGCACTGTGGGTTCCCTGAATGGGGATCAGAAGACGGCCCGAGAGTGTTATCTCTCAGCCGTCCGAGATACCGTGGCCCCAGGCGGTCAGGAACCCATAGACCTTGACAATGTCAAGGATGCCGACCCAGCTCCTGCCCCACCAGCAGCTGGAAAGAAAAGAAAAGCACCTCTGCTGGTGGAGGTGAAGAAAGAGAAAAATAGCAATCACTGGCCGGTGAACGGTCAGATGAGCTCCGTCCCCAACAGGCTGGCGAAAGCATTGATCTCGTTCTGGATGACAGCCGTCCAGAACGTACTGTTAAGGTCGGGACGGTTGCTCATGCTACCTTGGGTGCAAGCTTGCACCTTCTGCTGAAGGAATTCAAAGTCATTTTTGCCTTTGAAGTGGAAGAAATGCCAGGCGTCAGCCCGGATCTCGCTGTCCACAAACTCGTCGTGGACCCCGAAAAGAAGCCCATCCGGCAAAAGAAAAGAAACCACGGCGAGGAAAGAAGTCAGGCGGCAGCTGCCGAAGTCAAAAAGCTGCTAGATGCCAGGTTCATTCGGCCTTGTAATTTTCCTGACTGGGTGGCCAATGTGGTCCTTGTTAAGAAACCGAATGGGACCTGGCGCATGTGTGTTGATTACACAGACCTCAACAAGGCGTGTCCAAAGGACAGTTATCTGCTTCCAAAGATCGACAGTCTGGTCGATTCTACAGCCGGTCACGCCTTGATGAGTTTTATGGATGCCTACTCCGGCTACCATCAGATACCCCTGTGGAAGAAAGATCAAGAAAAGACGGCCTTTGTCACTGATCAGGGGCTGTTCTGTTACACGGTGATGCCGTTTGGCTTAAAAAATGCGCCGGCTACGTTCCAACGAATGATTAATACTGTCTTTGTTAATCAAATTGGGAGGAATGTAGAGGCATACATTGATGACATGATAGTCAAATCCAAACAGCAGGCGGATCACCTTGCTGATCTCCGAAAAACCTTCACCACACTCACGCGGCATAAGGTCATGTTAAATCCTAAGAAATGCGTCTTTGGTGTTGAGTCTGGGAAGTTTCTCGGATTCCTGATTGATCAATGGGGGATAGAGGCTAACCCTGAGAAGATACAGGCGGTGATTGACATGAAGTCACCCCGCACTGTCAAGGAAGCACAGAGACTAACCGGTTGCCTGGCTGCTCTGGGGAGATTCCTCAGCCGGTCAGGCGACAAATGCCTTTATTTCTTCCAAGCAATCAGGAAGAAGACCAGATTCGAATGGGGAGATGAGGCTGAGGCGGCCTTTCAACGGCTAAAAGAACACCTCCACTCTTTGCCAAGACTTGTTAGTCCATTGCCTAGGGAGGTGTTATACATGTACTTAGCCGTCTCAGATCATGCTCTCAGTGCCGTTCTCCTTGCTGAGAGAGACGGTGTTCAGCTTTCGGTCTATTTCATTAGCCATGTCTTAAAAAATGCTGAGCTCCGGTATCCCATGGTAGAAAAATTTGGCCTTGCTCTGTATATGGCTTTCAAGAAATTGAAGCCATACTTCCTGGCTCATCCGGTGGTAATCTACACCGACCAGCCCCTCAAGCGACCAATGTCTACTTTGGAGTCATCCGGAAGAATGTTGAAATGGGATATTGAAATGCAAAGTCTTGCAATCACTTTTGAATCTAGAAAAGCAGTGAAAGGTCAGGCGTTTTCCGACTTCATTGTTGAAATGACCCGTCCGGTGGCTCCGGATAATCTTGATCAGGTTTGGAAAGTGTATGTAGATGGGAGCTCTACAAAGAACGATTGTGGTGCAGGCATAATCTACGAGTCTTCTGAAGGGGACAGATTTGAGTATGCACTACGCTTCAAGTTTCAGGCCTCTAACAATGAGGCGGAATATGAAGCCCTGCTAGCCGGCATTCGCATGTGTAAGGCGGCAGGGGCCATGAAAATTGACGCCTACTCTGATTCTCAATTGGTCGTTAGCCAGTATGAGGGAAGCTACGAGGCTACTCATCCGGCTATGATTAAATATCTTCAGGCAGTCAAAGAAGAGACCAAGGCACTTGAGGAATTCCGTATGAGTCAAGTGCCTAGGTCGAAAAACAACCAGGCGGATGCATTGTCAAAATTGGCGTCTTCCGCCTGCCATGATACTCCTCGGTCGGTCTTTTGGGAAGTTCTTGAAAAGAGAAGCATACATGAAGAGCCCATTGGAACCTTAGACCGAAGCTCCACCTGGATGGATGCCATCCGGGCTTATCTTTCAAATGGCACACTTCCTGATTCACCACAGGAAGCAGCCGTCCTGAAGAAGCGAGCTGCAAGCTTCGAGTTGAAAAATGGAGAACTCTTCAAGGCAGGATTTCTTAAGCCCCTGTTGAAGTGTGTCACCCCAGAAAAGGGGAAGGAAGTTCTCGAAGACTTGCACTCGGGATTCTGCGCCTCTCATATAGGCGGCAGGTCCCTAGCCGTCAGAGCCAGACGACATTACTTTTGGCCCACTCTTGAGGAAGACGCCAAAGAGTTGGTGAAGAAATGTGACAAGTGCCAAAAATTTGGCAAACTCATTCACCGTCCGGCTACTGATCTGACGGCCATCCACAGCCCAATCCTGTTTGCAAAATGGGGCATGGACATTCTAGGTCCTTACACGCCTGCTCCAGGCGGAAAGCGCTACATCTTCGTGGCTGTGGATTATTTCACCAAGTGGGTGGAGGCTGAGGCGGTTAAAAACATCAAGACCTCAGACGTAATTTCCTTCATTTGGAAGAACATTATCACCCGGTTTGGGGTACCTATGTCTATGGTGTTTGATAATGGTCCTCAGTTTGAGACGCCTCAGCTAAAAACTTGGTTGGGAGATAAGGGGATCTCGAGCTATTTTGCATCTGTTGGCCGGCCCCAAGCAAACGGCCAAGTTGAAGCCTTCAACAAACTCATCTCAGACGACATTAAAAAGAAAATAGAAAGAGCCGGTGGCTTATGGGCAGAAGAATTAATCCATGTCCTATGGGCCATCCGGACAACAGCGAAAGGGGCAACCGGTGAAACCCCATTTCTCATGGTTTATGGTGTTGAAGCCGTCTTGCCCATCGAACATTACGAGCCGACTCTCAGAGTCATGCTGTATGATGAAGAGGAAAACTGGGAAGCAATGCGCCTGGCATTGGATTCACTCCCAGAATGCAGGGGCAATGCCGCCTTGCGTCATGAGATTTACCGTCTGAGAATGACTAGAGCCTACAACAAAAAAGTACACAAGCGTTCTTTGAAAGTTGACGACTTAGTGTTACGGAAAATGGAGGCAACCGGTAGGGCCAATGAGCTGGGAAAGCTAACTCAAAATTGGGAAGGCCCCTACCGGATCTATGAAGATGTAAGGGATGGCACCTACCGCATGGAAACCCCAGACGGCAGGCGTCTGCCTAGAACTTGGAATGTAGACAACCTAAAAAAGTACTACTTCTGAGATTGTCAACTTTTTGTAAACAGTGAGTCAATTAATGAAGATTCAGACTTTATTTGCAAAATCGAGTTATTGTTTAATTATCCATCCGGGTAATACCCAGGCGGATTCTTCTTTACCTAACTAAGTTTGACACTTAGTAAAGGTTACATTTGTCGGACTGCCTGGGTAATACTCGGATCCCTTGTTTATTTAAGTTTGACACTTTGTTTATTCAACTGCCTGATTATTTGCCTGGGTAATACCAAGACTGACCCGCTTGTTTAAAAAACTAAGTTTGATCCTTAGTGTAAATTCAATACTGACTAAAAACTAAGCATAAAAACGTTTAGTGGCTATACAACCGGTCCCAAACAAGACCAAAGGCTAAAATAGCCGGATGGTTGCTCATTTTATAAAATCGCCTGTCCCAGCATGGACAAAGGCGTCCGGCGACACCCCTCCAGGTGCAATCGTCGCAGAGAACAGACTATTTGTCGGTTCTACGTACCCATGCAGACGACAAAAATTGAACGACCAAACTGGCCAACTCATAGCCGTCTGACAAAAATAACCTATGAAGAACGAATAAGTTTCCAGATACCGGATGCCCATAGGCATCAGTCGGTCATTGATAGAAATTCTTACTTGGGTTATTTATTCCAAAGTTGCACTCACTTCCCCTATTGGGGCAAAGGATTGTGTAATGGCTACGCGTTAACCCCAGACGGAATATAACCGCCTGGGTAAGAAGCTCAAAGCACCCGCTTTTATGGCCGGCTGTGCACTTGGTTTGGGGCAATCACCATTGTGATTGATTGGCCTAAAAACACTCCATACTTCTCCAAGTATCAAGTGTTTCCAACCAATCAATCAGCTTGACATAAAAAACCAACCACACAGCCGCCTAGGGGCAAGAGCACCCGGATTGCAAATTGCCGCATGCTTTTTTAAGTTAGGCAAAATTATAAAGAATTGCAAACAGATGAAAAATTCAAATTGAAAAAAAACTCAAAAGACATATAAAATCCGACTGAGTCGGAATACTTCATTTATATTTGAAATGGCACAGAGGCCAGAATAATTGTTAACCGGACACATCCGGTGAAGAAAGAAAGTAAAAATGTTAACTCAACCCCATGGTTGGTAAAAAGATACAACAAAACACGGCATGCAATCCGGTAAATAACATTGATTGGCATACTGCCGCAGAAAGGTGGGAGGCTCGCCTAAGGCTGAGGCGGAGTCTTCTCCGGCTGAGTTTGGTTGGCATGGCCCTCTTGATGATCATCCGCCTGCTCCTCATCATCAGAAACTTCATATCCCTGTTCAGCAGCCCAGTCTTTGAAGCGAGGCGGAGGAGCATCACCCAATTGCTGGGCATCATACACCTCAGTGGCGTAATCATACCTTAGCTTATAGACCTCAAAGTCTATTTATGGGTAGAGGAGGCCCCAGGTGATCTTCAGCCGGGCCAAGTTGTCCCGTTCATTCTCCTCAGTCAGCCGGGTCTGCTCCCGGGCCAGCTCATCCGACTGCTTGTTGCGCAGGGTCATGAGCTCGAGCTTCAGGCGGTCATTGTCAATCCGGAGTTGGGCATTCTCCTTGTCAGCATCTTCTAATGCCTTGAGATCATATTTGGCATCTTTCAGCTGCTTGTCAAGGTCATCAGCCCGGTTGTTAGCTTCATCGTTTGCAGCCGTCAAACTCCGGATCAGCTCCTCCTGTTTTAACTCTACTGCTTTAATCTTTAAATTACACAAATAATCAGAATGTTGAGCAAAGGTGAGGTTTTCTAGGGCCCTCCGTTTGGCGTCATTTACCTCTTCTTGCTTCCGCCTGAAGGGACCCTGGAGATTGTCCACTCTCACCATAGCCTGAGTCAATAACAGCCGGTTTATGAGTTTCTTAGTCAAAATAAAGATTAAAGACATCAAGATAGAGGAATCATGTACCTCAGCCAGAGAGCCCATTATCCGGTCGAAGTCCACGACCTGCAGATCAGGTATGGAGGCCTTCTCAGACCGGGTGAGGGTCCTCACCACCGGCTGCTGACTGACCCTTTTGAAGAATCAACCTTAGTCTTGATTCTCATAAAATCAAGTGGCCAAGGTATTTCAGTTCGTTCCTTACCGTGAACTTCCGGATGGGTCTCCGGCTTGTTCTCCTCCCCAGTGGTTGCCGCACCGCCTGCAACCTTAGGTGGCTCGCCACCCTTCGATGCCGTAGAGGCTTCCGGCACTTTCTGCTGTTCTGAGCTTTCACTCAGTTTCTTCAGAACAGTAGGGGATTTGCCCCCAGTCGTTGGACGACCGGATTGGGCAGAAGTTTGTTTCTGGGGGGGTCCTTCCTAGCGGCTTTGGCAGCCGGAGCCTTCTCCAGATCATCTCCCTGCCTTTTGAGCATCTTGGAGAATGATCGAGGAATTCTCTTGACGGACTCCTGAAAAAGAAGCAAAATATAAGTATACCCAACCGGTATATACAAAAAAAAAAAATGCAAACATAAAGTCAGGTGGTCTTACCCCGCCTTTTTTCGTATCTTTAGCCTCGACGGCTGCCTTTTTGACAAGGGTCGCCTCCTTGCGCAGTTGCGCCGCAGATTTAGCAGGATGATGCAAGTCTAAGCATGGAGAACTTCGAAGATTTGCTTATCATGCATCAAGATAGTTTATCCCTAAACATTGATTCAAGCCAAGCATTGCATGGACACTTTCTTGGATATCAAAGCAAAGCCACGGTTTGCTTAGTGGTTTTTCTTGGAGTCTAGTTCGCTTTCTTAAACTTTCTTGAATTTTCTTTACTTAGATTTTGCTTACAAGTTTTTACCTTTCACTTGAAAGGGTTTTTCTTGGTTCAAGCATTAGGATCTTTAATCTTTATTTAGTTCTTTAATTTTTATTTATTTATTTAGTTGCTTTAAAAAATTAGTTAGTTAGCAAAATAAATCAGTTAGTTAGCAAAATAAATCAGTTTAGGCGTGTGCTTGTTCTCCAAGGAGTTTGGTGTATGCTTGTGCGCCAAGGTGCTTGCTCTTTAAGCAAGTTAGAATTCTAGTTTAATTAGGATTGAATTAGGATCTTGTCCTAATCTTCCTAGGTAAACTAAGTCTTATAAATAGGGCTGTAAAACACACAAATAAACATATAGATTAATATTCAGATTTATTTCTTAAGTTGCATACTTGAGTTTTGTTGATTGTGATCAATTGCTGTTTTGCTTGTTTTAGTTAAAACATTCGTTTGGATTGATTAATTAGGTGGATTCTTAATTGATTAATCTTAGTATTTGTTTAATTCTTGGTGGATTTCCTGTATAGAATTAGACTTAAACATATCCCTTGTGTTTTGTTGATTTTCGGATCAATAATTCACATCACAGGAGTCTTATCCTGGTCAACCATCCTCAGGGCTTCTTCTGCAAAAACAAGAATGTCAAGTTAGAAAGAATTAAGGCAAGTTTGCAATAAAAATAAAATGACAATCATTCCGGATGAGAAGTATTCTACCCCTGGGAAACATCGTACTCAGTCCGCAGGCGGACAAGAAGCACTCATCTTTGAAGAAGTCCGGATGGGGGATCCAGTTCTTGGGAACTATGATGTGAGTCCCATCCCCCATGGGCTCAGTTGTTGTCTCAAAAAATCCCGGCTCCATGATTTGCTCCCGGGCTTTAGTAGATAGTGCCGGGAGAGGGCATTTACGTCCAAGAAGAGCCGGCTCAGTATTGTACCGGCGCAGTGTCCGATTGTGTCTTAGGGTTGGAGAGGAAATCAAATAGAACTTGTCCTTCCACCCGGACCATTTGGACACTTTGTCCAAAGTCATCAAGTATTGGGGCAAGGTAGTTAGTGTATACCATGCCCCATGGCCGCCTGGAGCCTTGCTCAAGTAGTGCATGTGAGCGAAGGCGGAGAAACTGGGGTTCAAGTTTTGGAATTCGCAGGCGGCGATGTAACTTAATATGTTCACCCACGAGTTAGGGGTGAGCTGCCAAACCCCCAGATCATACCCCTTGAGGATTTTCCTAATCCCGGGGTGGAGGGGGAACCGGAGGCCGGCTTCTATAACCGCCTCATAGCAGATGAAGTAGTCATCTGCATGGTCAATGTCGTCCCCCCAGGCCATCACAACATCAGCCGGAGGGACAATAACTTCCCAACCCCTTCCAAATGGATGTTTCTCTTTAAAAGCCCTGAACCCGCTATTAAGAAGGGCAATGTTACTCGGCAGCATCCGGGTTCTTTTGGGGTTGGGATAGTCAGCAACTTTGGGCGGCTGCTGATAGTCAGTCGCAAAATCTCCCTGGTCAGAGCCGGAGGATTCCGCTCTTGATCCCTGGCCGGCTTCAGCGTCGCCGGCTTCATTGGAGGAGGCGGCTCCCTCGCCGTCCACTTCTCTTACTCCAGAGCTCCCGGAGGTAGAAGGAGCCTCTTCGTCAGATCTGCTCTCCTCCCAATTCCTCGGATCCCCTTCCGGGAAAACCTCATCGGCTGACACTCTCATGGTGCGCCGACTTTTAGACCGCCTGGCCGTTTGTTTCGTTCTGGCCATTGTGTCCTGCACAGACATAGAGAGGGAGGAATTCGGAGATGAGCATATTGGTTCCGACAGTCCAGAAGAGGCACCCCCTGTTCTAGACTCAACCGTTCCGGGGGATCGGCTGAGTGTCCTAGGCAGTGCCGAGTGGGTGGATTGGGAACTCATTTATATTTTCTATTTTCTAAAGAAAGCCGGGCATACAGGCGGAAAAAATGGTATGTAAATTGAAGGGGAGAAAAGCTAAAATGGTACAGGCGGTTACCTTGCTTTAACTCTGAAAAATCTGAAAACCGCTACAGCCGGTGAGCCGGGTGATGTACTGCTAGCACTCGGAAGCTTGAAACTTGCTGTTATGCAGGCGGGAGCAGAGAAAACTCTCTCTAGAAATCTCTCTTTTTCTCTCTCTAAAAAGTCAATATGAACGTAAGGTGTGAAAAGGAGGGGGGGTAACTTTCTATTTATAGAAAGTAAAAGTGGGGGGAAAATTTTGATTTGAAATTCAAAATTTTACCCGTTACTGTTCACCTATGAAAGGTGAGGTTTTCTAGGGCCCTCCGTTTGGCGTCATTTACCTCTTCTTGCTTCCGCCTGAAGGGACCCTGGAGATTGTCCACTCTCACCATAGCCTGAGTCAATAACAGCCGGTTTATGAGTTTCTTAGTCAAAATAAAGATTAAAGACATCAAGATAGAGGAATCATGTACCTCAGCCAGAGAGCCCATTATCCGGTCGAAGTCCACGACCTGCAGATCAGGTATGGAGGCCTTCTCAGACCGGGTGAGGGTCCTCACCACCGGCTGCTGACTGACCCTTTTGAAGAATCAACCTTAGTCTTGATTCTCATAAAATCAAGTGGCCAAGGTATTTCAGTTCGTTCCTTACCGTGAACTTCCGGATGGGTCTCCGGCTTGTTCTCCTCCCCAGTGGTTGCCGCACCGCCTGCAACCTTAGGTGGCTCGCCACCCTTCGATGCCGTAGAGGCTTCCGGCACTTTCTGCTGTTCTGAGCTTTCACTCAGTTTCTTCAGAACAGTAGGGGATTTGCCCCCAGTCGTTGGACGACCGGATTGGGCAGAAGTTTGTTTCTGGGGGGGTCCTTCCTAGCGGCTTTGGCAGCCGGAGCCTTCTCCAGATCATCTCCCTGCCTTTTGAGCATCTTGGAGAATGATCGAGGAATTCTCTTGACGGACTCCTGAAAAAGAAGCAAAATATAAGTATACCCAACCGGTATATACAAAAAAAAAAATGCAAACATAAAGTCAGGTGGTCTTACCCCGCCTTTTTTCGTATCTTTAGCCTCGACGGCTGCCTTTTTGACAAGGGTCGCCTCCTTGCGCAGTTGCGCCGCAGATTTAGCAGGATGATGCAAGTCTAAGCATGGAGAACTTCGAAGATTTGCTTATCATGCATCAAGATAGTTTATCCCTAAACATTGATTCAAGCCAAGCATTGCATGGACACTTTCTTGGATATCAAAGCAAAGCCACGGTTTGCTTAGTGGTTTTTCTTGGAGTCTAGTTCGCTTTCTTAAACTTTCTTGAATTTTCTTTACTTAGATTTTGCTTAAAAGTTTTTACCTTTCACTTGAAAGGGTTTTTCTTGGTTCAAGCATTAGGATCTTTAATCTTTATTTAGTTCTTTAATTTTTATTTATTTATTTAGTTGCTTTAAAAAATCAGTTAGTTAGCAAAATAAATCAGTTAGTTAGCAAAATAAATCAGTTTAGGCGTGTGCTTGTTCTCCAAGGAGTTTGGTGTATGCTTGTGCGCCAAGGTGCTTGCTCTTTAAGCAAGTTAGAATTCTAGTTTAATTAGGATTGAATTAGGATCTTGTCCTAATCTTCCTAGGTAAACTAAGTCTTATAAATAGGGCTGTAAAACACACGAATAAACATATAGATTAATATTCAGATTTATTTCTTAAGTTGCATACTTGAGTTTTGTTGATTGTGATCAATTGCTGTTTTGCTTGTTTTAGTTAAAACATTCGTTTGGATTGATTAATTAGGTGGATTCTTAATTGATTAATCTTAGTATTTGTTTAATTCTTGGTGGATTTCCTGTATAGAATTAGACTTAAACATATCCCTTGTGTTTTGTTGATTTTCGGATCAATAATTCACATCACAGGAGTCTTATCCTGGTCAACCATCCTCAGGGCTTCTTCTGCAAAAACAAGAATGTCAAGTTAGAAAGAATTAAGGCAAGTTTGCAATAAAAATAAAATGACAATCATTCCGGATGAGAAGTATTCTACCCCTGGGAAACATCGTACTCAGTCCGCAGGCGGACAAGAAGCACTCATCTTTGAAGAAGTCCGGATGGGGGATCCAGTTCTTGGGAACTATGATGTGAGTCCCATCCCCCATGGGCTCAGTTGTTGTCTCAAAAAATCCCGGCTCCATGATTTGCTCCCGGGCTTTAGTAGATAGTGCCGGGAGAGGGCATTTACGTCCAAGAAGAGCCGGCTCAGTATTGTACCGGCGCAGTGTCCGATTGTGTCTTAGGGTTGGAGAGGAAATCAAATAGAACTTGTCCTTCCACCCGGACCATTTGGACACTTTGTCCAAAGTCATCAAGTATTGGGGCAAGGTAGTTAGTGTATACCATGCCCCATGGCCGCCTGGAGCCTTGCTCAAGTAGTGCATGTGAGCGAAGGCGGAGAAACTGGGGTTCAAGTTTTGGAATTCGCAGGCGGCGATGTAACTTAATATGTTCACCCACGAGTTAGGGGTGAGCTGCCAAACCCCCAGATCATACCCCTTGAGGATTTTCCTAATCCCGGGGTGGAGGGGGAACCGGAGGCCGGCTTCTATAACCGCCTCATAGCAGATGAAGTAGTCATCTGCATGGTCAATGTCGTCCCCCCAGGCCATCACAACATCAGCCGGAGGGACAATAACTTCCCAACCCCTTCCAAATGGATGTTTCTCTTTAAAAGCCCTGAACCCGCTATTAAGAAGGGCAATGTTACTCGGCAGCATCCGGGTTCTTTTGGGGTTGGGATAGTCAGCAACTTTGGGCGGCTGCTGATAGTCAGTCGCAAAATCTCCCTGGTCAGAGCCGGAGGATTCCGCTCTTGATCCCTGGCCGGCTTCAGCGTCGCCGGCTTCATTGGAGGAGGCGGCTCCCTCGCCGTCCACTTCTCTTACTCCAGAGCTCCCGGAGGTAGAAGGAGCCTCTTCGTCAGATCCGCTCTCCTCCCAATTCCTCGGATCCCCTTCCGGGAAAACCTCATCGGTTGACACTCTCATGGTGCGCCGACTTTTAGACCGCCTGGCCGTTTGTTTCGTTCTGGCCATTGTGTCCTGCACAGACACAGAGAGGGAGGAATTCGGAGATGAGCATATTGGTTCCGACAGTCCAGAAGAGGCACCCCCTGTTCTAGACTCAGCCGTTCCGGGGGATCGGCTGAGTGTCCTAGGCAGTGCCGAGTGGGTGGATTGGGAACTCATTTATATTTTCTATTTTCTAAAGAAAGCCGGGCATACAGGCGGAAAAAATGGTATGTAAATTGAAGGGGAGAAAAGCTAAAATGGTACAGGCGGTTACCTTGCTTTAACTCTGAAAAATCTGAAAACCGCTACAGCCGGTGAGCCGGGTGATGTACTGCTAGCACTCGGAAGCTTGAAACTTGCTGTTATGCAGGCGGGAGCAGAGAAAACTCTCTCTAGAAATCTCTCTTTTTCTCTCTCTAAAAAGTCAATATGAACGTAAGGTGTGAAAAGGAGGGGGGTAACTTTCTATTTATAGAAAGTAAAAGTGGGGGGAAAATTTTGATTTGAAATTCAAAATTTTACCCGTTACTGTTCACCTATGAAAGGTGGACACGTGTCACAGGCCCCACGTAACATGCACGTGCGACCTGTGAGGGGCAAATGTTTAGGGTATTTTTACCCTAGACACGTGGACCAATGAGAGGTCGCCATGTGTCGAGCTCAAGATGGCCCATGTGGCTCAACATCCTCTTAACACTTGGCGCCCTCAGATATGTTTCTGAAATGGCGGCTTTCAAAGGCCTAAACTCCTAGGAGCGCCGTAAAACGGCGCAGCCCACTTGAATCTAGGTCAAGTGACCTAGGTAGGGGCACATTTTCCAACGACCCTATAAATAGGGAGATATTTCCCCATTTTGGGGACACAGATTCAATCATTTATTACACCCTTATTCTCTTACATCAGAGAAAGACCTGAGCATGGAATCCAAGCAGATACCCACCTAAATTTTCGTTCTTTATTCCGTTTCAAGTTACTAACTTGATCGTCGGAGGCGGAGCTCCAACCACCCGGAGTCTCCGTTATTTTGCAGGTACAGCTCAGCCGGATCAGACTTCGTGACGTAACTCTCCCAAGGGACAAAAACACCCAAAACAGATTGCATCTTCTTCTTGTTGGACTTGGACTAGTTTCTTTTCATCAATCATTTTCTGTACCAAATCCTTGAAATTGAAACAGTTTTCTATAGTGTGACCCCCTGATTGATGATATTGATAGTAATATCTATCTGTCCTTTTCAATGACTCGAATGGTCTCGGCTCGAGAGGTTTGATCTCGCCATTCTCGGAGATCATTTCGAACATTTGCGCATATGGGATCCCGATTCGAGTGTAGATTCTATTGCTCTTCTTGGGTCTCTCAGTGACTTGTAAGGGAAAATATTTTGCCTCATAAGTCGTTCTCACTGGTGTGGATTCTCTTTTAGGTTCATCTTTCGGAAGTGGAAGCTCATCATATTTCTTATGGAGTTCGTTCATAACTTTGAGAGCTTCACGTAGTAATTGCGATACCTCCTTCATAGACAGTGTGAGCAATTGTATATCATCTTTATTCGCCGGTTCTGGAAGGTTATCCTTGACATCGAAAAAGATCTCCTCTTCTTTTTCTATGACACTGATTTCTTTGACAGGTTTAATGAGAAAGGAGGGGTCAACCTCGTTTTCCTCATCGGAGATAGCCAGGGTATGAGCTAGAGGTGCATTGTCGATGCTTGGCTTCTTACTGGCAAGGGGCAACGACATTTTGTTGTTGTCGATCAAGTCTTGGATAGCTTCCTTAAGCTTCCAACAGTTTTCAGTAAGATGACCCCTACCTTGGTGGTACTTGCAGTGTGCATTGGGGTTCCAATTAGCTGACCTCTTCTCAACTGGTGGGTCCTCAAATGGTCCAATAGGAGTTATAAGACCCTTTTCATTTAATCGATCAAACGTTGTGTCATAACTCATGCCAATAGGAGTGAAGTTCCTCCTAAATGGTTTCTTCTGTCCTTGGTTGTTCATAGCAAGGACTTCTCCTAAATTAAAGGTGCTCACATTGTTTGAGTGGGCGGTTTTGGAAGAAGAAGGATTGTTGTTCTTCTTTCCTTTCCAGCCACTGTTGGAGTTATTGTTGGCAGCTTTTAATTTAGCCAGGCCATCTTCAATGTTGATCCCAATGTCATAAACGGCCTTGAAAGTATGGAGATTATTTTGATATTTGAGATACTTGGAATATTTTTCTTGGAGATTCTTGATGAACAGTCTTGTTTCGGGGGTTTTTGTCCCTTAGGAGAGTTACAACACTGAGACTGGATTCAACAAAGGATGCCTGTACCTGCAAAGCAAACGGACCGCCGGATGGTCGGTGGTCCGCCTCTGAAGATTAAGTTAGTAAGCGTTCGGTAATAAAACGTGCGGAAATAAAGTTATCTGCTCGGATTCCAAGCTCAGGTAAAGTGCTGTATGTTCCTTGAAAACGACAGCTCTGTAATAAGTGACGTGTTGTCTCGTATTGCGTGTATATTCTCTGTCTTGTCATAAATGTAAGAATGTCCCTATTTATAGGGTCCTTTTGGAAAGTGTGCCCTCCCTAGGATCTGGTGACCTAGGGATTAGGGCACGCCGTTTTTTAAGGGCCCCTTGGGATTTGGGCCTTGAAAGCCGCCATTCCTAGGGGGCAATATTTGCTCGACACGTGTCACCATCTGGAAGGTCCAAGTAAGTGCCCCTTCCAGTGACACGTGTCATGCTCTGATTAGGCCACTTGGCAGGGTATAAAATACCCAAATCAACTCCTACTACAAAGAGCAATATATGTTCAACAAGTTGTCATTGAATGAGAATGGAAAGCATGTTCTTCAGGTTGCAGAAACGCTTTATGATATTGTTTTAAATGAAGAAACATGGACTCCAAATTCGTTCATCATACGTCCTGAAAAAGTCCCAAAGATAACCAAATACATTGATTTTATTGATCTTTCGTTAGAGGATTAGATCCTTTTTTTTAATTAAGTAACGCTTTTATGATTATCTTCTCAATATGTTTTTATCATTTAGTAACCATGCCATTAGGGTTGTCGAATTTTGTTTTTAGGTTGGAGTTATTATTATATTGAATAATACATAATTACCTTATTTACTAATTGTTTTGGTTTTGATATACACATGTATAGGTGATTATTCTTTTTACTGAGTTATATATGTATTGACATATCTTCACACGATTTAAAAAATGGAAATAGATAAACACAATCGTATGAGAGATAGTGGTGAATATGTATATACCATAATTATAGGCACATAATATGGTGTGTATTTATGTTTAGTGGATTTACACAGAATATTTATCAACATAAATTTCGCTTCCCCCCTAAAAAAAACATAAAAATAAAAATAAAAAACAACTAACAGTTTTATTGGTTTACACAAGTTCAACCTTTTTTTTTTTTTTTTGACAGAAACACATGTCCATAATTAATTAATTATTTTCATTACATTTAAAATAACTGATGATTAAATAATTTTTTTAAAAAAAAAGAAATTGAACACACGTTCCCCCCATGTTCTTTTTTTAAAAATTAAAAAGAAAAATCTTTATAAAAAAAACTGAAATTTTATGTTCTTATCTAAAAAAAACTAAAATTTTTTTGTTCTTATCTAAGGAAAAAAATGGTTACAATAAAACACCACAAATAAAAAAAAAAAAAAAAGAAAATGGTTACAGATTCTATATAAATCATTCTATTGTCCTTGCAAATACATTTAAACAAAACAAACACATTAATTAAGACACAATGGAGATAAATGAGAGTAGTTCAGACAAAATTGAGGAGGAGCAAGACAATGTAAGTGATAGGATTTTCTTTGACTATGTAAAATTATTTAGACTATCCTAAAATATACAAATCTACTTAAATATAGTACTAGTATCTTAGTTTTTGTTAATATCGTATATGATGCATTTTCTATGTTTGGTTCATTTCCTAAAGCATTTATAACTGAAGATCATATAATGACTTCTTAAAATGTTCATTACTTGCATTTATTTTATTTGATGCTTTTCCTAAAGAATATGGTAATATAGATCATATAGTTACATCTTCTATTGTTCAGTTTATGCATTTAGTTTTATTACACTTTAAGTTTATGATATATTGAACACTTTAAGTTTCTGTTTTATTTAAATAAGTAGTTTATGATATATTGAACGCTTTAAGTTTCTGTTTGTAGGGAAAATGATTTCTTATTTTGATCCCCAATATGTATTGTCATAAATGGATTTCGGTTATTACATTTGTTGAAGTAATTGTGATATGAATCAAGAGGGAAATTCTTTTGAAGATCCAATTACATTGATTTTGAGTCCAATAGGGTTCGAACTTGGAGGGAAAAGTAAAGGATGGGTCACTTGTTTGATTATCAAGGAAGAAGGAAATTAATACTTTAGTTTTTCTACAGTTTTGCTTCTAAGTTTTTACCTTTCACTTGAGAGGGTTTTTCTTAGTTTAAGCACCTTAAGTTTTCTTTATTTTCTTGTATTTTAGTTGAATCACAATTCCTAAGTTGGTAGGAAGTATCTTAATTAGTTTCTTACTTGGAGACCAAGCTAAGGGAAGCTTCTTACTTCTAATAGGTTAATGCTTGGAGCCCAAGGTTTATGCTTGTAGCCCAAGGTCTATGCTTGGAGCCCAAGGTTTATGCTTTATTGTAGCTTATAAATAGAGGTTGATCGTGGCTTTTCTTCCACACACAACCAGAAAAATTCAATACAAGTTTTATAGCTTTGTTTTGCTTAATTGCTTACAAATCTTTTGCTAGTTTTCAATTCAAGGAGTTGTTTTGATAATTAGAACGTTCAATACATAGTTCTAGGAGTAGTCTAAGTCTTGTTCATCAAAATACTTAGTTCTAGGAGTAGTCTAAGTAATTTGAGTAGTCTTGAATTCGTTCCAGGAGTGGTCGAATTACAAGTCATATCCGGTTCGTTGTTCTTCAAATTGTTCGAATTTCCTATCAAGTTCGGATAATTGGTTCTAATTGTGATATTTAGATTCTTTATAAGTTTAAAGGATTTAAATCCACATCAAATTGGTATCAGAGCTTCAAAGGTTTGATCGATCTACAACTCGTTCAAGTCGCACTTGTTCTCGGAGGATCAGTTTTTTCTGTCAACTTCAGAGGGCTCGTTCTCCGTCTTTAAGAGGTTTTTTAAGGTGATTCTTTTTTTAAATTTGGGTGAAATTTTGTCTACTTTCTTCCTGAAAAATTTCAGAATTTTCATAGTTAGTTTGCTATTAAACTGGACGGTTTTCCGCAACTGTGTCAGTTTTAGTCCGACTTGATAGTTATTGTTGTTTGTGTGCAAATTTGTTTCAAGTTGTGTTGCGATTTTTGCTTTGTTTTGTGCATGTATTTTGCATATAAATCATGGCAGATGAGGTTTTAAAAAATTTGGCTGATATGTTTCAAGAGAAACTTGAGATTATGGAAGAAAAGATGACTGACCGCAATGATGCAAGGTTTGAGGCTTTTGCTAAGTTACTCCAAGGTAATAAAAAGAAGAAAAAACATGATAGTGATAGCGATGCTTCTGGTAGTGATGATGATAATCATCATAGCAAACACAAGATCGATGATAGAGGAATCAAACTTGATGATTTCACGGGTCTAGGAAGCCCCGTAGATTTTCTTGAGTGGGCGAGACAATTGGAGAAAATTTCAGATTATAAGGGTTTTGATGATGTTAAACGTTTCAAAATTGCTTATATTCGACTCACTAAGAATGCAGGAATTTGTTTCGATAACTTAAAGGCTCGACGTGCTAGAGCAGAGAAAGAGAAAATCAAGACATGGACGGTGTTGAAGAAGAAGATGAGCTCTAAATACCTTCCACATGATTTCGAACAAACCCTATACATTCGACTCACTTTGTTGTCTCAAGGTACTAAGAGTGTTAATGAATATATTGCTGAATTTGATAAACTAACCTCTCTTTGTAATTTGGAGGAGAAAGAACCATTGCGAATTGCTAGATTCCTCAAGGTCTTAATGGGCCTATTGCTAGGAAAATTGAGTTGAGTGCCTATGAGTCATTCAATGATGTATGCAAGCTAGCTTTGAAGATTGAAAGTCATTGGCTCGAAGATAAGAAGGAAGTTGGTGTAAAGAGTTCTAGTAACAAGAATTCACAGGGGTTCGAGGCAAACAAAACTTTCTATAAACCATTCAAGACTAGTTCTAGCGAGTACAAAGGAGAAAGTTCTAAGAGTAGAGACAAGAAGGTCGTCAAGGTGTCCAAAGAGGAATTTGAAAGTCGAATTAGGTGTTTCAAGCGTCAAGGAAAAGGTCATAGATCCGATCAATGTCCTACAAAGAAGGCTCTTACATTAAAGCAATATAGACAAATGGAAGAGGAGGAGGAACATATATCCTTTGAATGTGAAGATGAAGAGTCCGCAACTAAGGAAGAGCACACTAATGAACAAGAAGAGGATGAGGCTTTTCCCGAGAGTGACGATAATTGTCTTGTGATAAGGAAGATCCTTCATGCCGAGGCTACTCTCAACGTGAGAGTTTGTTTCATACTCGTTGCAAAGTAGGTGATACTTCATGTAGAGTGATTGTGGATAGTGGTTCGTGTACTAATGTAGCTTCTACAGAGATGGTTGCTAAACTCCAACTTCCTACAAGACCACATGCAAAACCATACAAGTTTAGTTGGCTTGATGATTCAAAAGGACTCCAAGTGAAGAAGCAAGCTTTGGTGAATTTTTCCATTGGCAATTACAAAGAGGAGTTATGGTGTGATGTTATTCCTATGAGTGCTTGTCACCTTCTCTTAGGTAGACCATGGCAATTCGATCGACAAGTTACACATGATGGTGTATCTAACACATATTCGGTCAAGGTGGGAAACAAGAAGATCAAACTTCTTCCTTTATCTCCTATTCCAAGCCGTACAAAAGAAAAGGAAAAGGAGAAACACGGCTCCACTTTGTTCGTGAATGCTAGGGAACTTGAAAAAGAAGTTGAGGAGGGAGCTATGGTTTTTGCTTTAATAGTAAAAGAAAGGCAGCACACTAGTTCTTCTACGGATAAATATGTAGGGGAATTACTAGAAGAATTCAAGGATGTTTTCCCGGATGAGTTACCTAAGGGTTTACCCCCTTTGCGTGGAATAGAGCATGCTATTGATCTTATTCCCGGAGCTCCTCTACCTAATAAGCCCGCATATAGGTGTGATCCTACGGCTTCCCAAGAGCTTCAAAGGCAAATCGAAGAATTGATGGAAATAGGCTATATTCGTGAAAGCATGAGCCCTTGTGCGGTTCCGGCTTTATTAGTGCCAAAGAAAGATGGTACATGGAGAATGTGTATTGATTCAAGAGCAGTCAACAATATTACTATCAAGTATCGTTTTCCCATGCCTAGATTAGAAGACATGCTTGATGAGTTACATGGTTCTACCATATTTTCGAAGATTGATCTTAGAAGTGGATATCATCAAATAAGGATTCGAGAAGGAGATGAGTGGAAGACGGCTTTCAAGACTAAACAAGGCCTATACGAGTGGATGGTCATGCCTTTCGGTCTATGCAACGCGCCTAGCTCTTTTATGAGGCTCATGAACGAGGTACTCCGACCCTTCTTAAATAAATTCATTGTCGTTTATCTTGATGATATATTGGTCTATAGTAGAGACAAAATTGAGCATATTTCTCATCTTAGAAAATTATTTGAGACTTTGAGAGAACAACAACTATATGGTAAACTTGAAAAATGCTCATTCATGGTCACTAGTATTTCTTTTCTTGGATATATTATTTCGGGAGAGGGTATTGCAGTAGACCCCGAGAAGGTAGTTGCTATTTCTACTTGGGTAGCTCCTAGAAATATTTGTGAAGCACGTAGTTTTCATGGTCTTGCATCATTCTATAGAAGGTTCATTAAAAACTTCTCTACCATTATGGCACCTTTCACGGAGTTGATGAAGAAAGGGGAATTTTTGTGGACTAATGCGGCACGACAAGCTTTTGAAACTATCAAAGAGAAATTGTGTCATACTCCGGTTTTAGCTTTGCCAAACTTTGATAAATTTTTTGAAGTTGAATGTGATGCAAGTGGAGCAGGTATAGGTGCGGTTTTACTTCAAGAAAAACGGCCTATTTCATATTTTAGTGAGAAGCTAAATGGCGCAAAGTTGAATTATTCTAACTATGATCGTGAGTTTTATGCTATTGTTCGTGCTTTGGATCATTGGTCTCACTACTTAAGACCAAAACCTTTTGTGCTACATTCAGATCATGAAGCATTGAAGTTTATACATGGGCAACAAAAGTTGAATTATAGACATGCTAAATGGGTTGAGTTTCTACAATCTTTCACTTTTTCTTCGAAGTATAAGGAGGGTAAAGCAAACATTGTTGCCGATGCTTTGTCAAGAAGAGCTTATTTGCTAGCCATGGTAGATGCTAGAATCATTGTCTTTGATCACATACTTGGTTTATATGCAACCTGCCCGGATTTGGCGCAAGAATACAAGAATCCCTCGCACAACTTTGTTCTTCAAGATGGATTTTTGTTTCAAGGAAATAGACTTTGTATTCCACAATGTGGTGTACGGGAATTACTCATTAGGGAGGTGCATAGTGGTGCAATTGCAGGTCACTTTGGTGTTCACAAAACGGTCGACATGCTTAGTGAGTATTTTTATTGGCCGAAGATGATTAAAGATGTTCAAAGTGTGATCTCGAGGTGTGCTACTTGTCAAAAGGCAAAAAGTTCTTTTTCTAAAGGTTTATACACACCTCTTCCAGTGGCTGATTGTCCTTGGGATAGTGTTAGCATGGATTTTATTTTTGGACTTCCACGAATCCAAAGAAGAAACGATGCAATTATGGTTGTGGTTGATAGATTTTCAAAGATGGCGCATTTTATTCCAATGCAAAAAACAGATGATGCTCAACATGTAGCAGACTTGTTCTTCAAAGAGATTGTTCTTCTTCATGGAGTTCCTAGAAGCATAGTTTCAGATCGAGATTCAAAGTTCCTTAGTCACTTTTGGAAGAGTTTATGGAGACTTCTTGGAACAAAATTAATGTTTAGCACTTCTCATCATCCTCAAACCGATGGCCAAACTGAGGTCACAAATCGAACCTTGGGTACTTTGTTAAGAGGATTGGTTGGTAAGACCAAAAAAGATTGGGATAGGAGACTTTGTCATGCAGAGTTTGCTTATAATCGTTCTCCTTCATCTACTACACATCAATCACCTTTTGAGATAGTTTATGGAGTTAACCCTTTCTTACCGATTGATTTGTTACCTTTGAGCAAAGAGGATATTCATGTTGATGCCAAGAAGAGGCTTGAGGTTTTCAAGAAGCCATGTGAACAAGTCAAGGCAAGGATTGAGAAGATGAATAACTTATACAAGGCTCGGTCTAATAAGAAGCGTAAGCAACCTACATTCAAACCGGGAGATCTTGTTTGGTTACACTTGAGGAAAGAAAGATTTCCAAGCAAAAGAAAGAACAAACTCATGCCTAGAGCCGACGGTCCCTTTGAGGTGTTAGAAGCATATGGTGAGAGTGCCTATATGTTGTATATTTGGAGTAACACTCGAAATACACAAGGGATAAACCAAGGGATAGATAAGGCTAAAGAACCAAAGGCTTCTTAGATAAAGTCACACCACTAAGAAACGTTTGGGTTCCTAAGATCACAAGCCAACTAGTAGCCTAAACTAGCTAACTAAGCAAAGGAAACGAAATTCCAAATCCAAGAATTTCAGGTTTTGTTTCTAATCCAAGAAACGAATGTAAGACAAGTTTTTTTATGTTTGAATAATCTGATTTTCTCATTCACATTTGCTTGCTATTTATAGTAAACAAGCATCCTTAAGTACAAGCTAAACTAAGTGAAATTTCAGCTCACTTGTTACATGCCTAAACTAAGCATCAAAAACAGATTTTGTGTCTAAATACATCAATAAAAGAAGCTGTGCTTAACTAGATACATAAGCTTAAAAAGTGGCGGCCACAACCTCCTCAATTAAGCCTCATCAAATCTGAAATAAAGAGCATAACTCTCCCTTGATTTACGCCCATCAAAGCAGCAAGTAAGAGCATAACCTTCCCTAGAATCACGCCTCAACCAAGCAGCAAGTAAGAAGTGTAACTCCTCCTTGATTCAAGCCTTGGATCAAGCTTGAATGTATGTAGACAAGAGTGTATTTGGACGCCTTTTGATGCTCAAATGCTGACTGAAATGACGCCCACTTGAAGGCTCAATTGATAGCTTGCAACTCCTCATTGAAGCTGATTGTAACACCCAAGTTAAAGCCTTTGAAACTCCTCCAAAAGGAATTTTCGGATTCTATGTTTTTCCCAAGCTAAACGGCTGCCTTCTTGTTGTATCTTGTACTTGTACTTCATGTGAATGTGACACTACATTTTCGAACTTTAACAAGCTAAAGAAAACTAAAGAAAATGAAACTAATTTGCAAACTTAAAATAAGACTAAAGTTTACAATTTATTCAAAGCATAAAATGAACTAGATTGAACTAGTTAATAAGAACAACAAGAAACTCAAAGGATTGAATATCTTGCTGCACATGGATAGAACGCATAGCACCAATGCATGATGCTACGTCTTGAACTAAAGAAACGTCCATAACCAAGTTGTTAGGCTTGGCTACAACATTCCCCCCTTCTTGAAAAGAGTTTGCCCTCAAACTCGGCAACTCTTCAAACTCATCATAGTAAGGTGATAAATCAGCCACATTAAAGGTGCTAGAAACACCATAGTCTCCGGGCAACTCAACTTTGTAAGCATTATCATTCACCTTTTCAACAATAGCAAATGGACCATCACTACGAGGACTAACCTTGGACCGTCTTTTGGAAGGAAATCTTTCCTTTCGAAGATGAATCCAAACTAAGTCACCGGGCTGAAACTGGACCTCCTTTCTTTTCTTGTCATAGTATGCCTTTGTCTTTGCATTAGCTTGTTCAATTTTGGAACGAACTTGCTCATGCATTGACTTGATGTCTTTTGCACGCACCTCGGCATCATTGCTGAACTTGTTTGGTGAGGGAATGGGAGTGAGATCAATAGGAGTGCACGGATTGAATCCATACACCACTTCAAAAGGACTCAAACCTGTTGTCTTGCTAGGTACACGATTGTAAGCAAACTCCGCATGAGGAAGCATCTCTTCCCATTGCTTGGGACGTTTAGTAGCCAAAGACCGCAACAAGGATCCCAAAGTTCTATTAGTCACTTCGGTTTGACCATCTGTTTGAGGATGACTTGAAGTGCTAAAGTTCAATTTCGTGCCCATCTTTCTCCATAATGTAAGCCAAAAATGACTTAGAAATTTTGGATCACGATCACTCACCATGGATTTAGGTACACCATGCAAACGAACAATCTCATTGAAGAACAAGTTAGCAACATGAGTAGCATCATAAGTTGTATGACAAGAAATAAAATGAGCCATTTTAGAAAAACGGTCCACAACAACCATAATGGAATCTTTCTTTCGTTGGGTCATAGGAAGTCCCACAACGAAATCAAGACTAACATCTTCCCATGGAGCTTGCGGAATAGGTAAGGGCAAAAGATAGCCTTGTGGAAGACTATGACTCTTGGCCTTTTGACAAACCACGCATCTTTTCACAATAAACTCCACATCACGAACCAATCTAGGCCAATGAAAGTACTCTTGCACAAGAAGAGTAGTCTTCTCTATGCCAAAGTGTCCCGCCATTCCTCCTTCATGAAACTCTTTGATAAGAGATTCTCTTAGGCTTGATCTTGGAATGCACAACCTGTTTCCTTTGAACAAATAGCCATCTAAAATGTAATAATCTTTGTAAGCATGATTAGAACATTTTAGAAATAAATCACCAAAGTCATGATCATTTTTGTAACTTGCTTTCACATCTTCAACACTAATCACTCTTGCCTTGAAAGAATTCAAGAGTGTGTATCTCCTTGAAAGTGCATCAGCTCCTTTGTTCATGGCGCCTCTCCTATGCTTGATCACAAAATGAAAAGCTTGCAAATACTCCACCCATTTGGCATGGCGTGGTTGGAGTTTTTGTTGGCTTTGAAGATATTTGAGAGCTTCATGATCTGAATGAAGGATGAACTCCTTGGAAATGAGGTAATGTCTCCAATGGTCCAAAGCACGAACAAGAGCAAAGAACTCCTTATCATAGGTGATATACTTCCGTTGTGCTTCATTGAGTTTTTCACTAAAGTAGGCAAGGGGACGCCCAACTTGTGACAAAACAGCACCAATACCAACTCCACTAGCATCACATTCAACTTCAAAAACTTCATCAAAGTTAGGTAAAGAAAGAATAGGTGCACTAGTAAGTTGATGTTTTACCTCATCAAAGGCCTTTTGAGCCTTATCATTCCAAACTAACTTCTGATTTTTAGTTAGCTCGGTGATAGGTGCCATGAGAGTACTAAAATTTCGCACAAATCTCCTATAGAAAGAAGCAAGTCCATGAAAACTACGAACTTGTTGAATTGTTTGTGGCGTGGGCCACTCACGAATCGCAGCAACTTTCTTTTCATCAACCTCTATGCCTTGAGATGAAACTTTGAAACCAAGAAAAATAACTTGGGAAGTGAAAAAATGACACTTCTCTAAGTTACCATATAGTTGCTCACGGGCAAGGGCTTCAAAAACCTGTTGCAAATGCATAGCATGCTCTTCTTCTTCCCTACTATACACCAAAATATCATCAAAATAGACTACAACAAATTTACCCATGAAAGGTTGCATAACCTGATTCATAAGGCGCATAAATGTAGATGGTGCATTAGACAAACCAAATGGCATCACAAGCCACTCATAGAGGCCCTCCTTTGTCTTGAAAGCGGTCTTCCATTCATCTCCTTCGAAAATTCGAATTTGATGATAGCCACTTCTCAAATCAATTTTAGAGAACACTTTAGAACCATGCAAATCATCAAGTAAATCATTCAACCTTGGAATAGGAAACCGGTACTTGATAGTGATTTTATTGATTGACCTACTATCAACACACATTCTCCATTCTCCATTTTTCTTAGGTACAATCAAAGTAGGACAAGCACATGGACTAAGAGACTTACAAATAAGACCCTTTGATAACAATTCCTCCACTTGTCTTCTAATTTCCTCGGTTTCTTTGGGATTGGTTCTATAGGCTGGTTTGTTTGGGAGCATGGATCCGGGTACAAGATCAATCTTGTGTTGGATGTCACGCTTTGGGGGTAATCCGTGAGGGATATCTTTGGGGAAAATATGGGAATAGGTTTTGAGAATAGAGGTGAGGAGTGGGTGGTTTTCTTCTTTGGACGGTTGAGAGGGGGTATCAAGTTGGCTCAAAATGAAGTGTTTGTGAACTCTATATTCATGGAATTCAGATTTTATGAGAGTGGTGAGAGAAGTGGGAGGCGTGGATATGGGGTGATCATTTTTGAGGATTAAAGGGGTAAGGACAATTTTCTTTCCATCCTTAGAAAAGGAGTAGGTGTTTTTGTAACCATCATGCATCACATGCCTATCAAATAACCAAGGTCTACCAAGTAAAACATGACATGCATCCATAGGCACAACATCACACCATAATTCTTCCTCATAAGTTTTACCAATGCTAAATGATAACAAGACTTGTTGTGTGACATGAATCCCTTTACTATGACTTAACCATTGAATTTTATATGGTTTAGGATGAGGGATAGTTTTCATTTTCAACTTGTCTATCATAACTTGCGAAGCTACATTGGTACAACTACCTCCATCAATAATCAAAGTGCATACCTTTCCACCAATGGTGCAACGAGTGTGAAAGATTGCCTCACGTTGCAAGCTCCCTTCTTGGTCCAACATATTGCTAAGCGTACGTCGAACCACCAAGCATTCTCCTTCATCCGGACCTAGGCACGCATACTCATCATTCTCTTCAAGATTGCTGTCCTCTTCAACCTCTAATTCGTTCTCCTCTTCATACTCTACCAAAGTAACAATTTTTTTATTTGGACAATCACTAGCCATATGTCCAAGGCCTTGACACCTAAAGCATCTTCTTGGGGCTGGTTTTGGGTTGGAATTTTGGGTGTTTTGTGAAGGTGGTTTAGAAGTAGGCTGATTGGATGTGGGTTTGAAAGGTGGGAAATTGGATGTTTGCTTTCTTTGGGGAAATGAGGTTTGAGATGCAAAACGTGATGATTCACTTTTGCCTCTTGCTTTTTGTTGCTGCTCAATCTTATGTGCTAAGATAATGAGCTCTTCAAGGGTGGTGTAAGGGTGTAGTTCGGCCACATTGGCTATTTTTGGGTCAAGTCCGCCTAGGAACCGAACCAAAGTTTGAGGCTCATCTTCCTCTACTCCACACTTCATAACAAATCCTTCAAACTCCCTAGCATATTCCTCTACTGATTTCGTACCTTGCTTAAGGTTATGGAATTTTGAAAAGTTTTCTTGCACATAGTATGTGGGAAGAAACTTTTGTTTCAACAATTTCTTCATCTTAACCCATGATCTCACTTTTTCTTTGTCTTGCCTTTCCCTCTTGGTGCACACACTAGCCCACCAAGTTGAGGCATATTTTCGTAGCTTCAAGGCCACAATTTTCACCTTTTTCTCTTCCGGTGTTTGCTTATAGTCAAACACTCTCTCCACCGTTCTTAACCATTCTACAAACTCATCAGCATCGAGTTTGCCATCATATTCAGGAATGTCTGCTTTTATGTCATTATTAGGCCGTGACCTTTCTCTTTCATGAGAAGGTCTATCATTGTGATTGAAATTAGATTCACTCAATTCTTCATCACTATGATTGGGTGAGCCCTCTTTTTGATGGCGCAACTTAGTAGAAAGATCTTTTAACTGATCTTGCAAATATTGCATTCGTTGCTCCATATCTTCTTTCTCTTGTGCAACCTTATTGACATATTCTTGCCAATTAGGGGGTGGGATGTCGGACATGGTTTGTGTTTGGGGTATGTGTTTGGGTATGTGTTTGGGGTATGTGTTTGGGTATTTGTTTTGCTAGATCCCCCTCCTTCTAGCGCCAAATGTTGTATATTTGGAGTAACACTCGAAATACACAAGGGATAAACCAAGGGATAGATAAGGCTAAAGAACCAAAGGCTTCTTAGATAAAGTCACACCACTAAGAAACGTTTGGGTTCCTAAGATCACAAGCCAACTAGTAGCCTAAACTAGCTAACTAAGAAAAGGAAACGAAATTCCAAATCCAAGAATTTCAGGTTTTGTTTCTAATCCAAGAAACGAATGTAAGACAAGTTTTTTTATGTTTGAATAATCTGATTTTCTCATTCACATTTGCTTGCTATTTATAGTAAACAAGCATCCTTAAGTACAAGCTAAACTAAGTGAAATTTCAGCTCACTTGTTACATGCCTAAACTAAGCATCAAAAACAGATTTTGTGTCTAGATACATCAATAAAAGAAGCTGTGCTTAACTAGATACATAAGCTTAAAAAGTGGCGGCCACAACCTCCTCAATTAAGCCTCATCAAATCTGAAATAAAGAGCATAACTCTCCCTTGATTTACGCCCATCAAAGCAGCAAGTAAGAGCATAACCTTCCCTAGAATCACGCCTCAACCAAGCAGCAAGTAAGAAGTGTAACTCCTCCTTGATTCAAGCCTTGGATCAAGCTTGAATGTATGTAGACAAGAGTGTATTTGGACGCCTTTTGATGCTCAAATGCTGACTGAAATGACGCCCACTTGAAGGCTCAATTGATAGCTTGCAACTCCTCATTGAAGCTGATTGTAACACCCAAGTTAAAGCCTTTGAAACTCCTCCAAAAGGAATTTTCGGATTCTATGTTTTTCCCAAGCTAAACGGCTGCCTTCTTGTTGTATCTTGTACTTGTACTTCATGTGAATGTGACACTACATTTTCGAACTTTAACAAGCTAAAGAAAACTAAAGAAAATGAAACTAATTTGCAAACTTAAAATAAGACTAAAGTTTACAATTTATTCAAAGCATAAAATGAACTAGATTGAACTAGTTAATAAGAACAACAAGAAACTCAAAGGATTGAATATCTTGCTGCACATGGATAGAACGCATAGCACCAATGCATGATGCTACGTCTTGAACTAAAGAAACGTCCATAACCAAGTTGTTAGGCTTGGCTACAACACTATAAGCTTGACTTACCAAGTGAATATGGGAATGTAAGTGCTACTTTCAATGTTGGTGATTTGTCTCCTTACTTGGATGATGTGAATTTCAGGGCAAATTCTTTTGAAGAAGGGGAGAATGATATGAATCAAGAGGGAAATTCTTTTGAAGATCCAATTACATTGATTTTGAGTCCAATAGGGTTCAAACTTGGAGGGAAAAGTAAAGGATGGGTCACTTGTTTGATTATCAAGGAAGAAGGAAATTAATACTTCAGTTTTTCTACAGTTTTGCTTCTAAGTTTTTACCTTTCACTTGAGAGGGTTTTTCTTAGTTTAAGCACCTTAAGTTTTCTTTATTTTCTTGTATTTTAGTTGAATCACAATTCCTAAGTTGGTAGGAAGTATCTTAATTAGTTTCTTACTTGGAGACCAAGCTAAGGGAAGTTTCCTACTTCTAATAGGTTAATGCTTGGAGCCCAAGGTTTATGCTTGTAGCCCAAGGTTTATGCTTGTAGCCCAAGGTCTATGATTGGAGCCCAAGGTTTATGCTTTATTGTAGCTTATAAATAGAGGTTGGTCGTGGCCTTTCTTCCACACACAACCAGAAAAATTCAATACAAGTTTTATAGCTTTGTTTTGCTTAATTGCTTACAAATCTTTTGCTAGTTTTCAATTCAAGGAGTTGTTTTGATAATTAGAACGTTCAATACTTAGTTCTAGGAGTAGTGTAAGTCTTGTTCATCAAAATACTTAGTTCTAGGAGTAGTCTAAGTAATTTGAGTAGTCTTGAATTCGTTCCAGGAGTGGTCGAATTACAAGTCATATCTGGTTCGTTGTTCTTCAAATTGTTCGAATTTCCTATCAAGTTCGGATAATTGGTTCTAATTGTGATATTTAGATTCTTTATAAGTTTAAAGGATTTAAATCCACATCAAATTGTTGATTTAGATTGAAATTTGATTGACGAGATGTGCGTAGTGAAGGCAAAAGACCATTAGACAATGATGGATGCAACACATCTTCTAACAAGAAACAAAACACACATGATGTTTCTAACTATTATGAGTGGCAGTTAAAAAGATAGAGGATCATTGATGAACAACAAGGACAAACGGACACTAGGGAGTGCAATTGTTTACAAAATATAGCAGAAGATAAAATGAGGGACGTCAAGTGGTCTGTTCCTCCGTTGCCAAAAGCTTTGTACTTTCAATTGTGCACATTTCATGATGTCGTACCTAAGGATCCAAAAAATCCTTGTGTAGGCGGAGTGAAGACCGTTATGGAGTTAACTTGGTAAAAAATGAGTGAAAAAAGGCTAGCGCAAGCAATGCTTATCTGTCGTGAATGGGGGAGGGCTATACCATTCTTTGTGAATGATTATAGTGTGTGTAGGAGGTGGACTTGGTTTAATGACAACCCCAATGAATACCAAATCAAGAGGCCAAAGCCGGATTTCTATCGATTTATGACTTTGCGCCGTCTACGTCAAAGATTTTTTTTATGTACTAAGTAATTACTATGTATTAATTGTTTTAAACCTTCTAAACATATTTTTTTTTATGTAGTTGTGTTGAACAAATTCTATGTAATGAGTATTGTCATGAATGGTAATTACTAATATGAATATATAATATTGTGTTTTCCTTTTTATGGTATGTAAACACGACATTAATTGTAGCCGTACTTTTGATACTCCTTATTTCATTAATGATTTATAATGTGAACATGTGTCATTATTGATTTAGAAATCACACTTATTATTTTTGTCACACCATTCCATTTTATACCACCCTTCAAAAGTATATATGATAACTGTTTTGGGTGTTTTTGTCCCTCGGGAGAGTTACAACACGAAGTCTGATTCGGCTGAGCTGTACCTGCAAAATAATGGAGACTCCGGGTGGTTGGAGCTCCGCCTCGGACGGTCAAGTTAGTAACTTGAAATGGAATAAAGAGAACGGAAATTTAGGTGGGTATCTGCTCGGATTCCAAGCTCAGGTGTTTCTCTGATGTGAGAGAATGCAAGTGTAATAAATGGAAAAATGTGCCCTCAAATTGAGGGACATCTCCCTATTTATAGGTTCTTTGGGATTTGTGCCCCTGATTAGGTCACTGAACCCTAATCATTGGTGGGCCGCGCCGTTTTGCGGCTTTCTCGAGATTTGGGCCTGAAGGCCGCCTTTTTCCCTTAATTTCTGGAGTGACACGTGTCAAGCAGGGATTGGTCCACTTTGGGCCATCCTGAGGCTGACACGTGTCATCCTCTGATTGGACCACGTGGCGGGGTAAAATTACCATAAACATTTTCCCCTCACAGATGTGACGTGGCACGCCACGTGGCATCTGTGACACATGTCACGCTCCGGTTGGCGGTAATTTTACCATTTAAAGAGTAACCGTTCACCTTCTAAGTAAATTACGGAAATGCCCCCGTATTTACCCTCTATATATAGCCGTTTTACCCTCATAATTTTGTACGTTTACAAAAACTTTCTACAGAGAAAACTTTGAGAGAGCAGAAGTCATCCGTCTGAGTTAGGCGCAAGCAAGAGAGCTCGTTTTCCACCGACCCAGCCGGATCCGCCTAGTCAGATTTTCTTTCAAAAGGTACCGTCTCTGCCTCTCTCAGCTCTTTTTCTTTTTTCACCGCTTGTATGTATTTCTTGCAATAAATGGATGCATCACCAACACACACGGCACAGCCTAGGTAAGAGTCCAGCCGGTCACCAGGGACGGCTGAGTCTAGGACTAGGAGTGCCGTCTCGGGGTGTTGGGACCACCCTTTGCCTTGGATTCCAACCAGTTATGTGTCTGTGCAGGACACCATGGCTCGGACAATGCAGACGGCAACTGATCCAAATTACAAAAGCGAAGGCTCAGGCGGCCAAACGCCTGAGGGAGAAACGTCTGGTCAGGGAGACCAGACGGCTCTGGAGAGATCCCCTCCGCGCGCCCCTTCAACTCCTGCTGATTCCTTCTTGGAGGAATGTGACCAAGGCGACGACGAGGCCGTCTCTGCCCCCTTGGGTCAAAGTGAGGAGGAGACGGAAAGCGACAGCTCCGCCTCTACCTCCGAGAGCAGTGACGATCTACCCCCGCTTCCGGATAGTGAGGAGGAAGAAAGGAAAAAGTGGGACGAGAAGGATGATCCCTTCAACATCCACGTCTCCTCCAAAGACCGGATCCAAATGGAGGAAAACTTGAAGAATTTTACTAAGATGCACCCGCTAGGAGACGGGTATAGGATCCGGGTGCCGCCTGAGAATGGCACCGTCGCCTGGGAGGACGACCAAGAGAACGCCAACAGCTATTTTGGCTGTTATGAGGCGGCGTTCAAGGCTGGTCTCCGCTTTCCCCTTCACCAGGCGGTGAAGGCAATCTTGAGAGGTTACGGCCTCGGAGTCTGGCAACTTACCCCCAACTCTTGGACAAACATTCTGGGGTATGTTGCCGCCTGCGAGTTCAAGGGGCTTAACCCCGGCTGGGAGGCTTTTGCTAGTATGCACTATCTTAGCAGAAGCCTAGGCGGCTGGAGGGCGTGGTACACTCTAACCACACAGCCCTAATATATGATGACCTTGGACAAGGTCTCAAAATTCGATGGCTGGAAGCACAGGTTCTACCTGATGTCAGCTCCAACAAGACGGGAGAATTATGAATTCCGTTTGTACAATAAGAAGCCCGACTTGCTGAGCCGGAAGTGTGCTCTTCCCCGGATCCCAGAGGAAGACTTTGACAAGATTATTGAGGCAGACTTTTTTGGCCTCACAGACGCGACCTTGTCAACCGGGGAAACAATAAAAGTCCCCAAGAACTGGATCCCCAAGAGCGCATGGTTTAGGGACGAGTTTTTCCTAGCCGCCTGCGGGCTAGGGCACATGTTTACCAAACGTATGCGCCTGAGTTTATATCCGACTGTAGTAGCTTTTTACTAGAATTGATTTATGATGTTGACCAATTTCCTTCTTTTTTGCAGAAGAGGCATTAAACATGTTGCAGTCGGAGAAAACTCCCAAGCGATCCTCTGCAGTCATCCGCAAAGAGCTTGCGGAGAAAGCTGCGGCTGAGGTCAAAGCCAAGGTAATAAACGCCTGACCCTTTCGAAAATTGATCTTTAAGAATTATTTTTCCCCGGATGCTAACTTTAACTTGGTTATTTTCGCAGGGGGGAGAGGTTGGAAAGTCGTTTGAGAAACAACTCAAACGGGCTAGGGAGGAGACCCCCGCCGTTCTCAACAAAATAAAAAAATCCACCTCTGCGTCAACTCCTAGCGCCTCAGCCGGGCATCAGCAGATCCGGATAGCGGGGCGAGTCGAGAAGATAGGCGGCAGCGTGTGCCTTGATCTCGTCAACCCCTTAACCGCGACCGGGGGGTTCTCCACGCCTGCAAGCGGTTCCCGCTTGGCTGGCTCTGAAGGTAAGAACCCTTTTGAATTCCCGCTTGAGCTGGGGTGGCCTTTGCGGGTGAAATCCCACTCTCAACAGACGTCATCTTCAGACGGCCGGCAACAATAGGTGCTGCCTTAGTTTCGCACTCATCACGTATTGATTGTGGTGCAGACGTCCAGAAGCATGCCAAGGCCATGCTGGATGCCGTCCGGAAGAGGGATAAAGACAGTATCCCTGGGATAGAGACGTTCAATCTTGAACGCATTCTATCCCTTCTGGCTGAGGTAAGAAACTTGCCTTGCCAATTCAATTTTATTTTTTCCAAGTGTTTTATCCCGCCTGCAATACTTATACCGCCTGCTTTTTTGCAGGCCATGCTGCGGGTGGACGGGCTCAAACGTCCTTATTCCCGCAAACGGGAAGAGGTAAAAAGGGCCAAGAAGTCCGCCATAGACGCTGACAATATTGCTTTACACTCAACTATCGTAAATGAACTTGAGTCATAGAATCCAGCAGCTGGAGTCAGATCTGGAGACGGCCAAACAGCGGGCGACTAATGCTGAGACGGCCCGGAAGGAGGCGGAGGAGGCCAAGAAGAAGGCTACTAAGAGTGCTAAAAAGGCTGATGAGGCGCTCAAGAAGGCCCAGACGGACCTTGGCAATCTTCAGGGTGCTTCTGAAGAGAACACCAACCTGAAGACCAAGGTTAAAAAACTAGAGAAGGAGGCTGCTCAGGCTCAAAAGAACTTTGCAGCAACCCTGGAGGCGGAGCAAAACCGCCTTGTTGCTGAAAGTGACGCTGATAATGACGCCCGGATGAAGATCGCTAGGGTGCCCTGTACCCGGACGCGAATTATGGCGTCTGGGCACTGGCTCACAGGTACGCCGAGGACGTGGTGTACCTGAGAGAGAAGGGAGAGCCAGAGCCTGAGTCCTTCGACGCCTGGGTTAACGCCAACAATGTGCCCCTCGTGCCTGAGCTACCTGGTCCGGGTCAAGCGCAAGAGATTCCCTCAGACGGTGAGGAAGAGGACCAGGAAGAGCCGCCTGCAGGCCAGAAGTGACTTTTCAGCGGTAGTATGCCAATCTCTGTTTTTGTCTTTTTCTTTTAATCAGTGGCAGTATGCCAAAACTTGTTTTTCCGGCCTGTGTGCCGAGTACATTTGTATTTACCGGCTAAGGAGCCGGGTTTATTAACAATTTCTCATTTCTCCCGGACGGGGTCCGGTTAACACTTTATTCCACCACAACCATTTGGTTGGGTGGACTTTATGAAATGCACCGACTGAGTCGGTTTTGATCATCTTGCGTTTGCGTTTGAATTTCAATTTTTTCTTCATTTTAATTTTTCATTTTTACCTAACTTATCAAAAGCATGCGGCGACTTTTAGCCTAACTAATCAATAGTCTGGCTGTCCTTGCCCCTGGACGGCTGTGTGATTGGTTTCAAGTGGAGTTGGTTGATTGACTTGAAAACGTCTGATGCTGCAAAGAGCATGATATGTTTGTAAGTCAATCAATCACAGTAGTGATTGCCCCAAACCAAGTGCATAGTCGTACACCAACAGGCGCTCCAATCACTACCCAGACGGCGTTTGTCCGTCTTGGTAGAGATTTCGTAGCCTTTGAACAACTCTTTTGCCCCAATTGGGGTGGGAAGTGCAATTTTTAGAATAAATGACCTAAGTGAGAACTTCAGCCGGTGACCGACTGATGCCTTTGGGCATCCGGTATCTGGAAACTTTATCGTTCTTCTTAGGTCATTTTGGTCAGACGGCTATGAGTTGACCAATTTGGTCGTTCAATTTTTGCCGTCTGCATGGGTACGTAAAACCGACAATTAGTCTGTTCTCTGCGACGATTGCACCCGGAGGGGTGTCGCCGGACGCCTTTGTCCATGGTGGGACAAGCGATTTTATAAATGAGCAACCATCCGGCCATTTTAGCCTCTGGTCTTGTTTGAGACCGGTTGTATAGCCACTTAACGTTTTTTGTGCTTAGTTTTTAGTCGGAGTATTGAATTTACACTAAGTATCGAACTTAGTTGTTTAAACAAACGAGTCTGTCTGGGTATTACCCAGACGGACAGGCAATTATTTAATCTTACCAGGTATCAAACTTGGTTAGGTAAATGAAAAATCCGTCTGAGTATTACCCAGGCGGATAATTAAACATAGTTAAATGAACAAAGTATCAAACTTAAATAAACAAGAGATCCGAATATCCGAGTATTACCCAGGCGGTCAAACAAATGTAACCTTTACTAAGTATCGAACTTAGTTAGGTAAATGAAAAATCCGTCTGGGTATTACCCGGATGGGTAATCAAACAATAACTCAATTTTGCAAACAAAGTCTGAATCTTCATTAATTGGCTCACTATTTACAAAAAGTTTACATTCTCAGAAGTAGTACTTTTTTAGATTGTCTACGTTCCAAGTTCTAGGCAGGCACCTACCATCTAGAGTTTCCAGACGGTAGGTGCCGTCTCTCACTTCCTCATAGATCCGGTAGGGGCCTTCCCAATTTGGGGTTAGCTTTCCCAGCTCATTTGCCCTACCGGTTGCCTCCATTTTTCGTAACACTAAGTCGTCAACTTTCAAGGGACGCTTGTGTACTTTTTTGTTGTAGGCTCTAGTCATTCTCAGACAGTAAATCTCATGACGCAAGGCGGTATTGCCCCTGCGTTCTGGGAGTGAATCCAATGCCAAGCGCATTGCTTCCCAGTTTGCCCCTTCATCATATAGCATGACTCTGAGAGTTGGCTCGTAATGTTCGATGGGCAAGACGGCTTCAGCACCGTAAACCATGAGAAATGGGGTTTCACCGGTTGCCCCTTTTGCTGTTGTCCGGATGGCCCATAGGACATGGATTAGTTCTTCTGCCCATAAGCCACCGGATCTTTCTATTTTCTTCTTAATGCCGTCTGAGATGAGTTTATTGAAGGCTTCAACTTGGTCGTTTGCTTGGGGCCGGCCAACAGATGCAAAATAGCTTGAGATCCCCTGATCTCCCAACCAAGTTTTTAGCTGAGGCGTCTCAAACTGAGGACCATTATCAAACACCATAGACATAGGTACCCCATACCGGGTGATAATGTTCTTCCAAATGAAGGAAATTACGTCTGAGGTCTTGATGTTTTTAACCGCCTCAACCTCCACCCACTTGGTGAAATAATCCACAGCCACCAAGATATAGCGCTTTCCGCCTGGAGCAGGCGTGTAAGGACCTAGAATGTCCATGCCCCATTTTGCAAACGGGATTGGGCTGTGGATGGCCGTCAGATCAGTAGCCGGACAGTGAATGAGTTTGCCAAATTTTTGGCACTTGTCACATTTCTTCACCAACTCCTTGGCGTCTGCCTCAAGAGTGGGCCAAAAATAATGTCGTCTGGCTCTGACGCCTAAGGACTTGCCGCCTATGTGGGAGGCGCAGAATCCCGCATGCAGGTCTTCGAGGAATTCCTTCCCCTTTTCAGGGCTGACACACTTCAACAGAGGTTTAAGAAAACCCGCCATGAAGAGTTCTCCATTTTTCAACTCGAATCTTGCAGCTCGCTTTTTCAAGACAGCTGCTTCTTGTGGCGAATCAGGAAGTGTACCGTCTGAGAGGTAGGCCCGGATGCCATCCATCCAGGTAGAGCTTCGGTCCAGATTTCCAATGGGATCCTCATAGATGCTTCTTTTTTCAATAACTTCCCAAAAGACTGACCGAGGCGCATCATGGCAGGCGGAAGATGCCAACTATGACAATGCATCCGCCTGGTTGTTTTTCGACCTAGGCACTTGACTCAGCCGGAATTCCTCAAGTGCCTTGGTCTCTTCTTTGACTGCCTGAAGATATTTAATCATAGCCAGATGAGTAGCCTCGTAGCTTCCCTCATACTGGCTAACAACCAATTGAGAATCAGAGTAGGCGTCAATTTTCATGGCCCCTGCCGCCTTACACATGCGAATGCCGGCTAGCAGGGCTTCATATTCCGCCTCATTGTTAGAGGCTTGAAATTTGAAGCGTAGCGCATACTCAAATCTGTCCCCTTCAGGAGACTCGTAAATTACGCCTGCACCACAGCCGTTCTTAGTAGAGCTCCCGTCTACATACACTTTCCAAACCTGATCAAGATTATCCGGAGCCACCGGACGGGTCATTTCAACAATGAAGTCGGCAAACGCCTGGCCTTTCACTGCCTTTCTTGGTTCGTAAGTGATTTCCAGACTTTGCATTTCAATAGCCCATTTCAACATTCTCCCGGATGAGTCCAAGGTAGACATTGCCCGCTTGAGTGGCTGGTCGGTGTAAATCACCACCGGGTGTGCCAGAAAGTAGGGCTTCAATTTTTTGAAAGCCATATACAGAGCAAGGCCAAATTTTTCTACCATGGAATGCCGGAGTTTAGCATTTTTAAGAACATGGCTAATGAAGTAAACCGGGAGGTGCACGTCGTCTCGCTCAGCAAGGAGAACGGCACTGAGGGCATGATCTGAGACGGCTAAGTACATGTACAACGTCTCCCTAGGTAAAGGACTGACCAACCTAGGTAGAGAATGTAAATTCTCTTTCAACCTCTGGAATGCCGCCTCAGCATCCTCCCCCCATTCAAATCTGGTCTTCTTCCTGATTGCTTGGAAGAAGTAGAGGCACTTGTCGCCTGACCGACTAAGGAATCTCCCCAAGGCAGCCAGACAGCCGGTGAGCCTTTGCACTTCCTTGACAGAACGGGGTGACTTTATGTCTATCACCGCCTGTATCTTTTCAGGGTTAGCCTGTAACCCCCTTTGATCAATCAGGAATCCGAGAAACTTTCCACACTCAACACCAAAGACGCATTTCTTAGGATTTAACATAACCTTGTGCCGCCTGAGGGTGGTGAATGTTTCTCGGAGACCAGCAAGGTGATCCGTCTGTAGCTAGGATTTGACTATCATGTCATCAATGTACGCCTCCACATTCCTCCCAATCTGATTAATGAAGACCGTATTACTCATCCGTTGGAAAGTGGCAGGCGCATTTTTCAAGCCAAACGGCATCACAGTATAACAGAATAACCCCTGATCAGTGACGAAGGCCGTCTTCTCTTGATCTTTCTTCCACAGGGGTATCTGATGGAAGCCGGAGTAGGCATCCATAAAGCTCATCAAGGCGTGACCGGCTGTAGAGTCGACCAGACTGTCGATCTTTGGAAGCGGGTAACTGTCCTTTGGACACGCCTTGTTGAGGTCTGTGTAATCAACACACATGCGTCAGGTCCCATTCGGTTTCTTAACAAGGACAACATTGGCCACCCAGTCGGGAAAGTTATAAGGCCGGATGAGCCTGGCGTCTAGCAGCTTTTTGACTTCGGCAGCTGCCGCCTGACTTCTTTCCTCGCCGTGGTTTCTTTTCTTTTGCCGGATGGGTTCTTTTTGGGGTCCACGGCGAGTTTGTGGACAGCGAGATCCGGGCTGACGCCTGGCATCTCTTCCACTTCAAAGGCAAAAATGTCTTTGAATTCCTTCAGCAGAAGGTGCAAGCTTGCACCCAAAGTAGCATGAGCAACCGTCCCAACCTTTACAGTACGTTCTGGACGGCTATCATCTAGAACGAAATCAATTCTTTCACCAGCCGGTTGAGGGCGGAGCTCATTTGACCGTTCACCGGTCAGTGATTGCTATTTTTTCTCTTTCTTCACCTCCAACAGCAGAGGTATCTTTCTTTTCTTCCCGGCTGCTGGTGGGGCTGGTACTGGGTCGGCATCCTTGACATTGTCAAGGTATATTGGTTCCTGGCCGTCTGGGGCCACAGTGTCTCTGACGGCTAAGAGATAGCACTCTCGGGCTGTCTTCTAATCCCCATTTAGGGAACCAACAATGCCGTCATCCCTCTCACACTTGATGAGCATGAGAGACGGGATGATTACTGCCTTGGCTACGTTGAGGGTCGGCCGGCCAAGGATAATGTTGTAGGCGGTCAACTCCTCAACAACCAAGAATCTGACGACAATATGTCGTCCTTGGCCCTTCTCTCCCAGCCGGATGGGTAAGTCAATTCTTCCGGCTGGGTAGACCATCCCACCCCCAAAACCAACCAAGGGGTGGGTGACCGGATGCATGCTGCTGACGTTGTATTTCAGATTTTGCAAGCACCGGAGGCTGATAATGTTTGATGAGCTGCCGGTGTCAATAAGGATTCTTCCAACCAGTTGGTTGGCAACCTTACATTCAATGACAACCGGGTCATCATGCGGACGGCGGACGCTGCCCCTATCCTTCTCAGTGATCAAGACGTCTGGGAAGGAGGTGCTTGCAGACGCCTGCTCCTCATCATCCTTGTCCATCTTTCGAAGATGGCTCTTGGTGCCCCGGATGGTAGGGCCACCACAGGAGAACCCGCCTGCTATTGTGTAGACCGGCTCCTTGTCGGTATCCGAGCTACTAGCAGGCTGGGGGTAGTCTTGGAGGACTGACCCTTGTTTTTCTTTTTTGCCCCGGCTGGGGACTTAGAAATGTAGGACTTCAACAGCCCTTTGTCAGCCAGTCGGTCCAACGCCCGCTGAAGACTGAAGCAGTCGTTGGTATCATGGCCGACCTCCTCATGGAACTGACAGAATTTATTTTTGTTCCGTGACTGGACAGAACTCTTCATAGGATTCGGCTTCTTAATGGACATCCGGTCCTTTACCTCCATGAGGATGAAGTTGCAGTCTTTATTAAACTCGTACTTGGGGACGTACGGCTTAAACTCTTTCTTTTTCTTCTGGGACGGCTGGTCAGAGTCAGTAACCGCCTTGACTTCTTTTCTTTTCTTGCTCTCTTCTTTGTTTTTGACCGGCTTAGCAGACCGGCTGTCTTTCTGTTTGTCGGACTTCTTAGAGTCCGACTGGTTACCAGGCGAGCAGAGGTCGGTAGCTTGGATGTAGCTTTCCGCCTCTCTCAGGGCCGCCTGTAAGGTGAAAGCCCCTTTTCTGACTAGGTCGAACTTAAAGGTCGACCCGTCTCTCAGACCTTTGAAAAAGTCTGTAAAATCTACCTCGTCAGACAGTCCTTGAATCTGAATTCTTATCAGATTGAACCGCCTGACATATGAGCGCATCCCTTCTCTCTCTCCCTGCCTAACAGTGCTCAAATCAAGGCTTGTTTTCTTGGCAGGGATGTTCATTGAGAAGTTGGAAGCAAATAGGAAGGCGAGCTTCCTGAAGCTATCGATGAACCCGGCTGGCAAATTGCCAAACCATTGTTGGGCAATGCCCTTCAATTTAGCCGGGAAGCACCGACACCAAGCGGCATCATCCAACCCCTGTAGATACATGAGGTTGGTGTATGCCATGACGTGGTCTTCCGGATTGGTGGTACCATCATAGGTACCAACAAATACATTCTTAACCTTGGCCGGCTGGGCCGCCTCGATTATCTCCCGGGTGAACGCAGAAGGCTGTTCACCCTGGCGCAGCAGACGAAGCTGCCAGTCTAGTGGCTGGACATTCGGATATGCCGCCTGACCTCGAAAGAAGGTCGGCTGCATGAAGTGAGGGGGATACTGTCCGTAAGCCTGAGTAGGCACATACGGTACAGCTCCAATCATGTGAGGGCCAGAATGGACGGTATTACCGCCTATCGGGCTCTCATGCAAGGAGGGTGCACTCCCTGCAGAAATGTTGTTGAAACTGTCTGGAAAGTTCGACGTTGAAGCCGACTCAGACAGGGATTGGTTTCTCTTCCGGTTGATGATCTCCCGGGCATCAAGAGTTGATTTTTTAATTCTCACCGGCTGCTGAGTCCGGCGAGTGTTATTGGTGTTCTTCCTAGGAAGGAGAATTTTTGACCAATCAATGGTCCCGGTTGCCTTCTCCTTTGGATGAGGAGTGGACTGCCGGTTTCTGACTGACTTCCCCTTCTCTGGAGGAGCCTTCTTCGCCGGCTGACTTTTACTTGGGCCAGCCTGGCTTTTGGTGATCAGCTCTTTAATTTCACCCTTGAAACTTGTCATGAATCTCATGAGTTCGTCTCGGGTGACAGGGGCTGATCCAGCGGCCGTTTGGGTTTCCCCTTCCGGCTGCCCAGTGAATCGGCTTGGACCCGCCTGGGAGGCACCCCGCTCTAGAATGTCTCTGGGCCGGATGCTCTTGATTCTGAGCGAGCCATCCTCGGCTGTAAAGGTTTCGAGCTGAGGATCCTCATCCTCTTGGTCTGTAAAGACTTCTGGGTCTTCGCCCAGACGGTTAGGAGGTGGTACAGACTCTTAAACCATCTTCGAGGTACTCTCCCCACAGACGGCGCCAAATGTTTTGGGTGTTTTTGTCCCTTGGGAGAGTTACAACACGAAGTCTGATCTGGCTGAGCTATACCTGCAAAATAACGGAGACTCCGGGTGGTTGGAGCTCCGCCTCCGACGGTCAAGTTAGTAACTTGAAATGGAATTAAGAGAACGGAAATTTAGGTGGGTATCTGCTCGGATTCCAAGCTCAGGTGTTTCTCTGATGTGAGAGAATGCAAGTGTAATAAATGGAAAAACGTGCCCTCAAAATGAGGGACATCTCCCTATTTATAGGGTCTTTGGGATTTGTGCCCCTGATTAGGTCACTGAACCCTAATCATTGGTGGGCCGCGCCGTTTTGCGGCTTTCTCGGGATTTGGGCCTGAAGGCCGCCTTTTTCCCTTAATTTCTGGAGTGACACATGTCAAGCAGGGATTGGTCCACTTTGGGCCATCCTAAGGCTGACACGTGTCATCCTCTGATTGGACCACGTGGCGGGGTAAAATTACCCTAAACAATAACAGTTTTATACATAGGAGAAGATATGATTATATTTTATTTTTTCTTTTAGAAATAAGAAGTTTTGAATTTGTATTTGCGGCATATTGTAATTGCTTAATTCATCATTTTAAGATTACAGTTTCCATATTGGAAACCTAACATATTTTATACCTTCTTTTTTAAATTTAAACCCCCCCCCCCCCCCAAAAAAAAAAAAAAAAAAAACTGTAATTGTTATTTAAATCCAAAAGTATCATTTCGTGATACCACCATATCCTACATAATCCACACGAAGTGCCTAGAATAATGACATAATCTAGTTTATTTTACCAAAAATAGAAAATAAAATTTATAAATTAAACTTCCTATTTAAAATCGTGTGAACATGTATGAATATGTTTGACTTAATTAATTTTGAATAATACCCTTTTTAAAATTCAAATTTTTTTACTTTATATTTTTCTCATTATAAATAGTTATCATATATATTTATTAAAAGTAAATGTTTGACTTCAAGATATGCCGAAAATTTATTCTAACCCATCCAAAAATTGTTGAAATTGATCGTTTACCTATAACCTCTATCAATGTGATTTTTTTTTAAATTTTAACAAGATGTGTCAATTTAAACAAAAAAAAAAAGAAACTATCAATATAAATTGTTTTACGTTTAACAAGGATGAGAAAGACAATGTGTAGAACAAGACTATAGTGTAGGTCAATACCAATACTTTGATATTACCTGTTGATTAGATATAGATTATTAATTTGAAAAATGCATAAAAACTCGTATAAAACTCGTACATCTATAACATAAACACCAATTAAAACCAACATCTAATATCCATATATAGAATACAAAATGTCAGACATGCCTACATACTATCTAATTTTGTTAATTTTGAAATTGAATATGTTGTACTTTGTAATTAGCAGAATAAACCCTTATATGCAATTGCCAAACACAATTTATGACAACACCTATTATGTAATTTTAAATTTTTTATTTCTTACTCACTTTATTATTGTTTATCTTTTAAAAAAAAAATTTGTTTTTTTTAACTGGTTTTATTGTAAGCACGTCAAAGATTTTAATGTACTAAGTAATTACTATGAATTAGTGGTTTTAATTTTCCTTTTATTTTTAACAAAAAGAAAAATTAAAAAAAATATTCTTTTTTTTATTAATTTGTCAACAACTTCCTATTTAAAATCATGTGAACATGTATAAATAGATATAATATATATTTTATTTAAAGATTTTCGAACATTATCCTGTGGACCTTCAAATTTATTTACTTTACAATTTTTTCAATAAATAGATATAATATATATTTGATTAACTAAAAAAAGGTTTGACTATAAGATAGTACGAAAATTTATCATTTACCGGTAACTCTTATCAATATGATTTATTTTACGTTTAATAAGGATGAGACAGTCAATATGTAGTTGAAGACTATAGTTTATGTCAATACCAATACATTAATATTTGGTGTTGATTATGTATGGATTATTAATTCGTAAAATGCATAAAAACTCGTATATAACTCGTACACCTATAATACAAACACTTGTTTTTTCAAAACCAACATTTAATGTCCAAATATAGAATACATAATGTCAAAACTATATATACAATGTCAGACATGCCTACATACTATCTAATTTTGTTATTATTGAAATTGAATGTATGATATTTCGTAATTAGCAGACTAAACTTATATATGTAATCACCAAATACATTTTATTACATGACCTATTATCTATTTATTACTTTTTATTTCTTAGACGTATATTTTTTTAAAATTAAAGTAATATATTTGAGGGAATTCAGTGCACACATTATGGCCCCATATTTTGGTGGGAAAATTGATATATTTTTGCGCCATAATAATTATATAAATACGTGTTAAGTGCACGACGCAAAATTACATAATCACAGTTATTCATATGCAATTGCTTTCTCTTTTAATCATCAAACCCTTTATCTTTATAATTTCAGTTTCTTCAGAAATGCCTCCAAATCCAGAAGCAGTCTTTAATCATTTGTTTGACATTATTCACTTTAGTATATTTATCTCACACTTACTTTACACTATTGGGGGAAAAAAGTTAGCGACATCTTGTATGACTGTGGGCAATTACCTACGGTTGAAATGATATTTCGCGATGAAGTTTCAGTGTATCGTACATATAATGGAATGCCATACGATGACAACCTGGATGGTGAACATTTTCCCGGGATACTTGGTGATGATGTGAGTCAAGCTCGAGATTATATCCAATTTCATATATTTATGAAAAGACTAATCATAGCATGTGGTGTAACACAGATTAAGCCTTTGATTGAATGTCAGGCAGAGTTTCTTAAAAAAAATATTTCGGCTCGAGCGTAACTCTTATTATAAAGAGAAATTTATGTTCGAATAATTGCCATTAAACGTAAATGGAAAGCATGTACTTGAGGTTGCGGAAACCCTTTATGATATGTGTTTTGGGTGTTTTTGTCCCTCGGGAGAGCTACGTCACAAAAGATTGGTCTGGTCGAGCTGTACCTGCAAAAACAACGGTGACTCCGGGTGGTGGAGCTTCGCCTCCGACGATCAAGTTAGTAACTTGAAGAAGAATAAAGAGTGCAGAAATTTAGGTGAGGATCTGCTCGGATTCCAAGCTCAGGTGTTTCTCTGATGAGAGAGAAAGTTAATGTAATAAATGATTCAATGTGTCCCCAAAATGGGGAAATATCTCCCTATTAATAGGGGCATTGGAGAGTGTGCCCCTATCTAGGTCACTTGACCTAGATTTTAGTAGGCTGCGTCGTTTTACAGCGCTTCTTGGGATTTGGGCCCTTGAAGGCCGCCATTTCAGGGGCTTATCTGAAGGGGCCACATGTTAAGAGGGTGTTGGGCTACTTGGGCCATACTGAACTCACCACTTGGCCTCCTCTCATTGGTCCACTTGTCTAGGGTATTTTTACCCTAAACATTTGCCCCTCATAGGGGTCACGCGCATGTCACGTGATGCCTGTGACACGTGTCCATCCATCAAGGGTGAACAGTAACAACAGATAGTAAAATTTGAAATTTAAACGGGGATTCCCCCGTTTTCACCTTCTATAAATAGAAGTTTACCCCCCCCCCCCCCCCCTTTTCTCTAACTTCACTTTCATTTGACTTTTCTAGAGAGAGAAAAAGGAGAGTTTTAGAGAGAGATTCTCTGCTTCCGTCTGCATCAGAATTTTCAGGATTTCCGTGTGCTAACTTTGCAACACCCGGTTCATCGTCTGTAGTTGTTTTCAGATTTTTCAGAGCTAAAGCAAGGTAACCGCCTGTACCATTTTTAGTTTTCCTTTTTCAACTTGTATACATTCTTTTCCGCCTGTATACATAGTTTTAGAAATAAAATGAGTTCTCAATCCACATACTCGGCACTGCCTAGGACACTCAGCCGGTCTCCCGGAACGGCGGAGTCTAGAACAAGGGGTGCCTTTTCTGGACTGTCAGGAATTGCTGTGCTCATCTCCGAATTCCTCCCTCTCTGTGTCTGTGCAGGACATAATGGCCAGAGTCAAATAGACAGCAAGAAAGTCTAAGAGTCGGCACACTATGGAAGTGCCAGCCAATGAGGTTGTTCCAGACTGGGAACATGAGGATTTAGAGGAGAGCAGTGACTCTGATGGAGAGGCTCCCTCTTCTTCCGAGAGCTTTGGGGTGCGGGAGGTAGCCGGAGAAGAGGCTGCCTACTCTAATGGATCCGGGGAAGGATCCGGCGGTACTGAGGCCGCTGAAAGATCGGGGGGCGAGGCTTCTAGCTCCGATTAAGATAACTTTGCTGCTGACTACCAGCAGCCGACGAAAGTTGCTGACGACCCATACCCAAAGAAAATTAGAATGCTTCCGGGTGACATTGCTCTGCAGAAAAGTGGCTTCAGGGCCTTCAAGGAAAAGCACCCCTTTGGAAAGGGGTGGAACATTATCATCCCGCCTGCTGATGCAGTGATGGCATGGGATGATAACATAGAGAACGCAGACAATTATTTTGTCTGCTACGAGGCGGTAATAGAAGCAGGCCTCCGATTCCCCCTCCTTACCGAGATTAGGAAATCCTAAAGGGGTATGATCTGGGAGTTTGGCAGCTCACCCCCAGAACATAGCTCCCAGCTTCTCCGCCTTCGCTCATGTGCATTACTTGAGCAAGGCACCAGGCGGTCATGGGGCGTGGTACACTCTTTCTACCTTGCCCAAATACTTAATGAGTTTGGACAAGGTGTCCAAGTGGTCAGGGTGGAAAGATAAGTTTTATTTGATTTCTTCTCCAACCCTGAGACACAACCAGACACTGCGCCAGTACAACCAGGAACCGGTTCTTCTAGGCAGGAAATGCCCCCTCCCGGCACTTTCTACTAGGGCCCGGGAGCAGATAATGGATCCGGGTTTCTTTGAAACTACTACTGAGCCCATGGGGGATGGGACTCATATCATTGTTCCAAAAAACTAGATCCCCCACCCGGACTACTTCAAAGACGAATGCTTCTTGTCCGCCTGTAGGTTAAGTCCCATGTTTCCCAAGGGTAGATCCACTTGCATCTGGAATGTTTGTAATGTTAATTTTGTACTAAAAACTTTTCATGATTTTTTCTAACTTTTATTTTCTTCATACAGCCGACGCCTTGAAGATGGTTTGTTGTATATTTTGAGTAGCAACTCGAGATATACAAGGGATAAACCAAAGGATAGTTAAGGCAAAAGAACCAAAGGCTTCTTAGATATAGTCACACCACTAAGAAACGGTTTGGATTCCTAAGATCACAAGCCAACTAGTAGCCTAAACTAGATAACTAAGCAAAGGAAACGAAATTCCAAATCCAAGAATTTCAGGTTTGTTTCTAATCCAAGAAATGAGTGTAAAACAAAGTTGTTTGTTCGAAATAATCTGATTTTTTTATCCACATTTGCTTGCTATTTATAGTAAACAAGCATCCTTAAGTACAAGCTAACTTAAGTGAATTTCAGCTCACTTGTTACACGCCTAAGCTAAGTACAAGATCAGCTTTTGTTGTCTAGATACATTAATAAAAGAAGCTTTATTTAACTAGATACATCAAAGAGAAAATGGTGGTTTGTAACCTCCAAATTAAGGCTGAAAATAAAATCAGAAATGAGAGCATAACTCCCCCTTGATTCACGTCCAACAAAGTAGCAAAAAGAAGTGTAACAGCTCCATTGTTTACGCCCAATTCAAACAGCAAAAAAGAAGTGTAACTCCTCCTTGTTTCAAGCCTTGAAATAAGCTTGAATGTATGTAGACAAGAGTGTATCTGGACGCCTTTTAGATGCTCCTTTGCTGACTGAAAAAACGCCCACTTGAAGGCTCAATTGAAAGCTTGTAACTCCTCATTAAAGCTGATTGTAACACCCAAGTAAAAGCCTTGAAATTCCTTTAAAAGAATTCGGAATCTAGACTTCTTTCCCAAGCTTAAATGGCTGTCTTCTTGATGTATCTTGCACTTGTACTTTGTGTGAATGTGACATTACATTTTCGAACTTTAATCAGCTAAAAAGAACTAAAGAAAATATAACTAGTTTTGCAAACTTAAAAAAAGACTAAAGTTTACAATTTATTCAAAGCATAAAATGAACTAGAATGAACTAGTTAATAAGAACAACAAGAAATTCAAGGGATTTAATATCTTGCTGCACATAGATAGAACGCATAGAACCAATGCATGATGCTACATCTTGAACCAAAGAAACGTCCTTAACCAAGTTGTTAGGCTTGGCTACAACATTCCCCCCTTCTTGAAAAGAGTTTGCCCTTAAACTCGGCAACTCTTCAAACTCATCATAGTAAGGTGATAAATCAGCCACGTTAAAGGTGCTAGAAACACCATAATCTCTGGGCAATTCAACTTTGTAAGCATTATCATTCACCTTTTCAACAATAGCAAATGGACCATCACTACGAGGACTAACCTTAGACCGCCTTTTGGAAGGAAATCTGTCCTTTCGAAGATGAATCCAAAATAAGTCACCGGGTTGAAAACGGACCTCCTTTCTCTTCTTGTCATAGTAGGCCTTTGTCTTTGCATTAGCTTGTTCAATTTTGGAACGAACTTGGTCGTGCATAGACTTGATTTCTTTTGCACGCACCTCGGCATCATTGCTGAACTTGTTTGGTGATGGGATGGGAGTGAGATCAATGGGAGTGCAAGGATTGAAGCCATACACAACTTCAAAAGGACTCAAACCTGTTGTCTTGCTAGGCACACGGTTGTAAGCAAACTCCGCATGAGGAATCATCTCATCCCATTGCTTGGGACGTTTGGTAGCCAAAGACCGCAACAAGGATCCCAAAGTTCTATTAGTCACTTCGGTTTGACCATCTGTTTGAGGATGGCTTGAAGTGCTAAAGTTCAATTTCGTGCCCATCTTCCTCCATAATGTAAGCCAAAAATGACTTAGAAATTTTGGATCACGATCACTCACCATGGATTTAGGTACACCATGTAAACGCACAATCTCAATGAAAAAACAAGTTAGCAACATGAGTAGCATCATAAGTTGAATGACAAGCAATGAAATGAGCCATTTTAGAAAATCGATCCACCACAACCATTATGGAATCTTTCTTTCGTTGGGTAATAGGAAGCCCCACAACGAAATCAAGACTAACATCCTCCCATGGTGCTTGTGGAATAGGTAAGGGCAAAAGATAGCCTTGTGGAAGACTATGACTCTTGGCCTTTTGACATATCACACATCTCTTCACAATGAACTCCACATCACGGACCAATCTAGGCCAATGAAAGTATTCTTGTACAAGAAGAGTAGTCTTCTCTATGGCAAAGTGTCCCGCCATTCCTCCTTCATGAAACTCTTTGATAAGAGATTCTCTTAGGCTTGATCTTGGAATGCACAACCTGTTTCCTTTGAACAAGTAACCATCTAAAATGTAATAATCTTTGTAAGCATGATTAGAACACTTTGAAAACAAATCACCAAAATCATGATCATTTTTGTAACTTGCTTTCACTTCTTCAACACTAATCACTCTTGCTTTGAAAGAATTCAAGAGTTTGTATCTCCTTACAAGTGCATCAGCCCCTTTGTTCATGGCACCTCTCCTATACTTGATAAAAAAATGAAAAGCTTGCAAATACTCCACCAATTTGGCATGGCGTGGTTGGATTATTTGTTGGCTTTGAAAATATTTGAGTGCTTCATGATCTGAATGAAGGATAAACTCCTTGGAAATGAGGTAATGTCGCCAATGGTCCAAAGCACGAACAAGATCAAAAATCTCCTTATCATAGGTGCTATACTTTCGTTGTGCTTCGTTGAGTTTTTCACTAATGTAGGCAAGGGGACGGCCCACTTGTGACAAAACAGCACCAATGCCAACTCCACTAGCATCACATTCAACTTCAAAAACTTCATCAAAGTTAGGCAAAGCAAGAATAGGTGCACTAGTAAGTTGACGTTTTACCTCATCAAAGGCCTTTTGAGCCTTGTCACTCCAAACTAACTTTTGATGTTTAGTTAGCTCGGTGATAGGTGCCATGAGAGTACTAAAATTCCGCAAAAAATCTCCTATAGAAAGAAGCAAGTCCATGAAAGCTACGAACTTGTTGAATTGTTTTTGGCGTGGGCCACTCACGAATTGCAGCAACTTTCTTTTCATCAACTTCAATGCCTTGTGATGAGACTTTAAAGCCAAGAAAAATAACTTGGGAAGTGAAGAAATGACATTTCTCTAAGTTACCATACAATTTCTCACGTTCAAGGGCTTCAAAAACCTGTTGCAAATGCATAGAATGCTCTTCTTCCTCCCTACTATACACCAAAATATCATCAAAATAAACTACAACAAATTTACCCATGAAAGGTTGCATAACCTGATTCACAAGTCGCATAAATGTAGATGGTGCATTAGACAAACCAAATGGCATCAAAAGCCATTCATAGAGGCCCTCCTTTGTCTTGAAAGCGGTCTTCCATTCATCTCCTTCAAAAATTCGAATTTGATGGTAGCCACTTCTCAAATCAATTTTAGAGAACACTTTAGAACCATGCAAATCATCAAGAAAATCATTCAATCTTGGAATAGGAAACCGGTACTTGATAGTGATCTTGTTGATTGATCTTTTATCAACACACATTCGCCATTCTCCATTCTTTTTAGGCACAATCAAAGTAGGACAAGCACATGGACTAAGAGACTTACGAATAAGACCCTTGGACAATAATTCTTCCACTTGCCTTCTAATCTCCTCGGTTTCTTTTGGAGTGGTTCTATAGGCTGGTTTGTTTGGAAGCATTGATCCGAGAACAAGATCAATCTTGTGTTGTATATCACGTTTTGGGGGTAGGCCATGGGGAATGTCTTCGGGGAAAACATGAGAATAGGTTTTGAGAAGAAGGGTGAGGAGTGGGTGTTGTTCTTTTTATGACAGTTGGGAAGGTGTGTCAAGTTGGCTCAAAATGAATTGTTTGTGAGCTTTATACTCATGCAATTCTGATTTGATGAGAGTGGTAAGGGAAGTGAGGGGTGTGGATGTGGGGTGGCCGTTTTTGAGGTTTAGAGGGGTAAGGATTATTTTATGTCCATCCTTAGTGAAGGAATAAGTGTTTTTTATACCCATCATGCATCACACACCTATCAAATAGCCAAGGTCTACCAAGTAAAATATGACATGCATCCATAGGTATAACATCACACCATAATTCTTCCTCATAAGTTTTACCAATGCTAAATGATAACAAGACTTGTTGTGTTACTTGAATCCCTTTACAATGATTTAGCCATTGAATCACATAAGGTTTAGGGTGAGGGACGGTTTTTAATTTCAGCTTGTCTATCATTACTTGTGAAGCTACATTGGTATAACTACCTCCATCAATAATCAAGGTGCATACCTTACCACCAATGGTGCAACGAGTGTGAAAGATCGCCTCACATTGCAAGCTCCCTTCTTTTCCCAACATATTGATTAGCGTACGTCCAACCACCAAGCATTCTCCTTCATCCGGTCCTAGACACGCATACTCATCATTCTCCTCAAGATTGCTGTCCTCTTTAACATCTAATTCGTCCTCCTCTTCATGCTCAATCAAAGTAACAATCTTCTTATTTGGACAATCACTAGCCAAATGTCCAAGGTCTTGACACCTAAAACATCTTCTTGGGGCTGGTTTTGAGTTGGAATTTTAGGTGGTTTGTGAAGGTGGTTTAGAAGTAGGCTGATTGGATGTGGGTTTGTAAGGTGGGAAGTTGGTTGTTTGCTTTTTTTGGGGAAATGAGGCTTGAGTTGCAAAACGTGACGAATCACTTTTGCCTCTTGCTTTTTGTTGCTGCTCAATCTTATGTGCTAAGATAATGAGCTCTTCAAGGGTGGTGTAAGGGTGTAGCTCGACCACATTGGCTATTTTTGGGTTTAGTCCTCCCAAAAAGCGCACCAATGTTTGAGGTTCATCTTCCTCTACTCCACATTTCATGATAAATCCTTCAAATTCCCTAGCATATTCTTTTACTGATTTTGTACCTTGTTTGAGGTTGTGGAACTTTGAAAAGTTTTCTTGCACATAATATGTGGGAAGAAACTTCTGTTTCAACATCTTTTTCATCTTGGTCCACGATCTCACCTTCTCTTTGCCTTGCCTTTTCCTCTTGGCGCACACACTAGCCCACCAAGTTGAGGCATATTTCCGTAACTTCAAGGCCACAATCTTCACCTTTTTCTCTTCCATTGTTTGCTTGTAGTCAAACACTCTCTCCACCGTTCTAAGCCATTCTACAAACTAATCAGCATCGAGTTTGCCATCATACTTCGGAATGTCAGCTTTAATATCATTGTTAGGCCATGACCTTTCTCTTTCATTAAAAGGTCTCTCATTGTGATTGAAATTAGATTCACTCAATTCTTCATCACTGTGATTGGGTGAGCCCTCTCTTTGATGACGCAACTTAGTAGTAAGATCTTTTAATTGATCTTGCAGATATTGCATTCGTTGCTCCATGTCTTCTTTCTCTTGTTCAACCTTATTGACATACTCTTGCCAATTAGGTGGTGGAACGCTTGCCATGGGTTGTGTTTGGATTGTGTTTGGGTTGTGTTTGGGTTTGTGTTTTGCTAGATCCCCCTCCTTCTAGCGCCAAATGTTGTATATTTGGAGTAGCAACTCGAGATATACAAGAGATAAACCAAAGGATAGTTATGGCTTAAGAACCAAAGGCTTCTTAGATATAGTCACACCACTATGAAACGGTTTGGATTCCTAAGATCACAAGCCAACTAGTAGCCTAAACTAGATAACTAAGCAAAGGAAACGAAATTCCAAATCCAAGAATTTCAGGTTTGTTTCTAATCCAAGAAATGAGTGTAAAACAAAGTTGTTTGTTCGAAATAATCTGATTTTTTTTATTCACATTTGCTTGATATTTATAGTAAACAAGCATCCTTAAGTACAAGCTAACTTAAGTGACTTTTCAGCTCACTTGTTACACGCCTAAGCTAAGTACAAGATCAACTTTTGTTCTCTAGATACAATAATAAATGAAGCTTTATTTAACTAGATACATCAAAGAGAAAATGGTGGTTTGTAACCTCCAAATTAAGGCTGAAAATAAAATCAGAAATGAGAGCATAACTCCCCCTTGATTCACGCCCAACAAAGCAGCAAAAAGAAGTGTAACAGCTCCATTGTTTACGCCCAATTCAAACAGCAAAAAAGAAGTGTAACTCCTCCTGGTTTCAAGCCTTGAAATAAGCTTGAATGTATGTAGACAAGAGTGTATCTGGACGCCTTTTAGATGCTCCTTTGCTGACTGAAAAAACGCCCACTTGAAGGCTCAATTGAAAGTTTGTAACTCCTCATTGAAGCTGATTGTATCACCCAAGTTAAAGCCTTGAAATTCCTTTAAAAGAATTTCGAAATCTAGGCTTCTTTCACAAGCTTAAATGGCTGCCTTCTTGATGTATCTTGCACTTATACTTTGTGTGAATGTGACATTACATTTTCGAACTTTAATCAGCTAAAAAGAACTAAAGAAAATATAACTAATTTGCAAACTTATAAAAGACTAAAGTTTACAATTTATTCAAAGCATAAAATGAACTAGAATGAACTAGTTAATAAGAACAACAAGAAATTCAAGGGATTGAATATCTTGCTGCACATAGATAGAACGCATAGCACCAATGCATGATGCTACATCTTGAACAAAAGAAACGTCCATAACCAATTTGTTAGGCTTGGCTACAACATGGTTGACCCAGCCAAAACTCCGGCTAAGTCAGCAGCGCTGCTGCGCAAAGAAGCCGCTCTTGCAAAGAAAGCAGTCGTTGAAGCCAAAGAGTCCAAGAAAGGCGGGATAAGGCCGCCTGACTTAGTATTATTATTATTTTTAAAGCAGTTTGCCGGTTGGGTATATTTAATTTCTTAATTTGCAGGACTCTGTTAAACGCGTGCCACGCTCCTTCTCCAAGCTTTTTAAAAGGAAAGGGGAGGATCTGGAAAAGGCCCCAGCTGCCAAGGCTGCTAGGAGGGACCCCCCTAGTAACCTTCTATTGCAAAAACCGATTAACCAACGACCGGTGGCAAATAGCCTTCTGCAATGAAGATTCTGAGCGAAAGCTCAGAGCGCTCGCAGAAGAATGCGCTGGATGCCTCTACGGCATCGAAAGGTGGCCAACCACCTAATGTTGATGCCGGTGCAGCAACAACTGGGGAGGGGATTCCCACACTCCATCCGGATACCCAAGGTAAGGGAAAGATTGAAATACCCTGGCCACTTGACTTCATGAGAGTCAAGACTAAGGTAGATCCCTCCGGGGGTTCAGTCAGCAGCCGGCAACGGATGAGTGCCAACTATGCTGCTTCCTTCTCACAAAGTACTTCTACTTTTGGTGCAGATCTTACATCCGACGAGCCGGATCTTGTTGGGTTTGCCAAACGGATGGTGAGGACCCTCACCCGGTCGGAGAAAAATTTCATACCTGATCTACATGTAGTGGACTTTGACCGGATAATGGGCCAGCGGGCTGAGGTAAAGAATCCTCACCTTAATTCTTATATTTTTCCTCATTTTTACTAAGTATGTCATAATCCGGCTGCTCTTTCCTCGGGTAATGCTGAGGGTAGACGGGCTCCGAGGCCCCTTCAGGCGGAAGCAAGAAAAGGTAAATAACGCAAAACGGAGGGCCCTTGGAAACCTCAACTCTGCTGAATATGCTAATTATATCTGTGATTTAGAGATTAAAGCAGTAGAGTTGAAACAGGAGGAGCTGATCCGGAGCTTGACGGCTGCAAATGATGAAGCCACTAGCCGGGCTAATGACCTTGAGCAAAAACTAAAGGATGCTCAATCTGAACTCAAGGCATTAGAAGATGCTGACAAGGAAAACACAAAACTACAAGCAGACGTCTCCCGACTAGGGGTAGAGATCACCAATCTGCGGAACAAGCAGTCGGATGAGATCGCCCGGGAGCAGAAGCGGCTGATTGAAGAGAATGAGCGGGACAATGCAACCCGCTTGAAGATAGCATGGGGGCTCCTCTACCCGGATGTAGACTTTGAGGTCTACAAACTTAGGTATGATAACGCCACAGCGGTGTATGATGCCCAAGTGCTGGGTGAGGCAGCTCCGCCTCGTTTCCTAGATTGGGCTGCAGTGCTGGGATATGATGTCTCAGACAATGAGGAGCCGGTGGAGGAAGAGCAAAATGAAGGTGACCAGCCTCAAGTGGCTGACGACCAATTTGAAGCCCTCCCTACCGGTCCGGACCAGCCGGAGCAGCAGCCTCCCCCTCAGCCTTGAATAAGCCTCCCCAAATTCAGCGGCAGTATGCCAACTCTTTTCTTTGCCGGCTTGTATGCCGAGTAATATTGTATTTTTACCAACTATGGAGTTGGGTAAACAATTTATTTTGCTTCTTCACCGGATGTGATTCCGGTTAACAATTTATTCTGGCCTTTGTGCCATTTCAAATATTTATGAAGTAATCCGACTCAGTCGGTTGTTTATATATATTGTGTTTAAATTTTTTCAATTTGAATTTTTTGCGTATATACTGCAATTTTTGAATATTTTGCCTAACTTAAAAAAGCATGCGGCAATTTGTAATCCGGCTACTCTTGCCCCTTGACGGTTGTGTGGTTGGTTTCATTCCGAATAGATTGATTGGCTTGAAGACACTCAATACTTGGAGAAGTATGAAGTGTTTTTTAGGCCAATTAATCACAATGGTGATTGCCCAAAAACAAGTGCACAACCAGCCATTAGAACGGGTGCTTTGAACCTCTTACCCAGGCGGTAATATTCCGTCTGGGATTATTACACAGCCATTACACAAACTATTTTTCCCCAATTGGGAGAAAGAGTGCAACTTTGGAATAAATAATCTAAGTAAAAACTTCAGCCAGTAACAGACTGATGCTTTAGGGCATCCGGTATTCGGAAACTTAATCGTTCTCGTAGATTATTCTGGTCAGACGGCTATGAGTTGACCAATTTGGTCGTTCAATCTTTTCCATCTGCATAGGTACGTAGAACTGACAAAGAGTCTACTCTTTGCGACAATTGCACCCGGAGGGGTATCGCCGGATGCCATCGTCCATATTGGGACATGCGGTTTTATAAAATAAGCAACCATCCGGTCATTGGCCTTTGGTCTTGTTTTAGACCGGTTGTATAGCCACTAAGCATTTTTTTTTAATTTTTTTTTCTATTTTTTTTAGTTTGGCCATTGGCCACGCGTTATTATAACATTGAAGTTACACAAAATGTTAAATTTAGTTGGTTAAGCAATTAGTCCGTCTGGGTATTACCCAGGCGGACAGGTAATTATAACATTAAATTACACTAAGTATCAAACTTTGTTGGTTAAACAAATAGTCCGTCTGAGTATTACCCAGGCAGTCAAGTAATTATATCGTTGAAACTACACTAAGTATCAAACTTAGATAGTTAAGCAAAAGTTCTGTCTGAATATAACCCAGGCGGATAAGTAATTATAAAGATAACAAAGCAATTTTACAAACAAAACCTGATTTCTCATTGATAGACTCACTGTTTACAAAAAATTTACATTTCTCAGAAGTAGTACTTTTTTAAGTTATCTACATTCCAAGTTTGAGGTAGACGTCTGCCGTCTGAAGTTTCCAGACGGTAAGTGCCATCCCTGACTTCTTCATAGATCCGGTATGGGCCTTCCCAATTAGGAGTTAGCTTTCCAGCCTCATTGGCCCTACTGGTTGCCTCCATTTTTCGTAACACAAAGTCGCCAACTTTCAAAGGATGCTTGCGTACTTTCTTGTTGTAGGCTCTCGTCATTCTCAAACGGTATATCTCATGGCGTAGGGCAGCATTGCCCCTGCATTCGGGGAGGGAGTCCAATGCTAGCCGCAAGGCCTCCCAATTTGCCTCTTCATCGTAAAGCATGACTCTGAGAGTCGGCTCATAATGTTCAATGGGCAAGACGGCTTCAGCACCGTATACCATAAGAAATGGGGTTTCACTGGTTGCCCCTTTGGGAGTTGTCCGGATGGCCCATAGGACATGAATAAGCTCTTCTTCCCATAAGCCACCGGCTCTTTCAATTTTCTTTTTTATGCCGTCTGAGATAAGCTTATTGAAGGCTTCAACTTGGCTGTTTGCTTGGGGTCGGCCGACTGGTGCAAAACAATGTGAGATACCCTAATCTCCCAACCAAGTCTTAAGGTGAGGCGTTTCAAACTGAGGGACATTATCAAACACCATAGACATAGGTACCTCAAACCGGGTGATGATGTTCTTCCAAATGAAATAGATGACATCCTTTGTCTTGATGTTCTTGACCGGCTCAACCTCTACCCATTTGGTAAAATAATCTACAGCCACCAAAATATAACGTTTCCCGCCTGGAGCAGGCATATAAGGACCAAGGATGTCCTATGCCCCACTTAGAAAACGTGAATGGGCTGTGGATTTGATAAGTGACTTTTATGCCACTTTTTAGGGTGTTTGTTGAGTCGTTTTTCGGCTTATTTTTCCAATAATTTAACCCTTTTTGTCCTTTATTTCTTTATTTACTTATTCTCGTCTTTTATCTTGTTTTTGAGTATTTAAGTAGTTTTTAATAGTTTTTAGCTTATTTTCTTAATTTATTTAATTTATCTTATTTTCTTTGTTTTTATTTTGATCTCCATGCTTTGGTTTTGTAGGAATTATGCGCCGAAAGAAAGAGGATATCAAGAAGCCAAGTTATCTGTTGTGCGCGGGGTGCTGTGCGGCTTATGCGCGGGCGCACATGTGCGGCTGTGCGGGCGCGCAGCCCTGTCAGAACCCGCACAGCCAGACTGAAGAAACAGAGCAAAACCAGAGAGTTTGCGCGACCCTATGCGCGACCTCTGTGCGGGCGCACACACCTTTGCGCGGGCGCGCATGACTTATGTGCGGGCGCACTTATTTTCCCCGTACCCACAAAGTTGCGGCCGCACACTACGATGAGAGGGCGCACACACCTGTGTGCGGGCGCACAGGACTCATGTGCGGGCGCGCACGACTGGGTTTACGATTTATTTGCGCCTTGTTATCCAAGTCTCTTTTTTTTGGGGGAGCCACATATATATAGAGGGGACTCTTTGTAAAATGGGGGGGATCTATTATGCTATTTTCTTAGTTAGTTTAGGAGAGCTTCTCTCTCTTAGGGTTAGATTAGGAGTTTCTCTCTCTAGTTTAGGAGTAGTTTAGAGAGAGAAAGCTTGGATTTTTCATGGAGTTTTTGGGATTTTGAAGAAGCAAATTTGTGGATTTTCCCTCTCATAAATTCAATGAGTCTTCCTAACTTTCTCTCACCTTTATTGCTTTCATTTATTATTGTTTTTGCTTATTTATTTGTTTATTTGAGTAGATTAATTAGTTTAGTTGTTGATTCTTGCTTTTATTATTATTTTACCTTGTTTTCCATATTTTTGTTCATTATGTTAGTTTAGGTTTTGTTCTAGGGAAATGGATGAAGGTTATGTTAATTAATTTAATGATTGATTGTGGTTAGTATGAAATTGTTTCTTGATTATTGTGTATGGATGATGCTTTTATGGATTAGAATCTTTCTAGCTAATTGATTCTATGCTTTTAATTGTGTTTTCAATCAATTGTGCGAAAGTGAGTTGTTTGAGAACCCTAAATTCCTCCATATCTTTGCTAGGCTAGTTGCACGAGAGTGAATTAGTCTAGTAGGATTATTAACATGTTTAATTGCGCGAGAGTGAGTTAAATGTGTAAATCGTCCTAATTGAGGTCATTTTCATCTGATTGTTTGATGTTGTTGAATGCATTAATTTAATTGGATTCCACTTTCCCTAGTTTTAGTTATTTTCTCTTAGTAGTGTTTAATTGAACCTCTCTTACCTCACAAGCTTTCCTAGTAGTCTAATTAGCATAGATTGATACACTTAGTCCTTTTGGGTTCGACCCTTTACTTACCCCTATACTCGTATTAGGGTAGTTTAGGTATTATAAATTGTTAATTTGATTAGGGTTAGTAGACTAACGACACTATTCTAACCCTCGATCAGGATTACCGTCAGATCAGTAGCCGGACGGTGAATAAGCTTGCCAAACCTCTGGCATTTTTCATACCTCTTCACCAACTCTTTAGCGTCTGCATTAAGAGTAGGCCAAAAGTAATGCCGCCTGGCTTTGACGGCTAGGGACCTGCCGCCTATATGAGAGTTGCAGTATCCAACATGAAATTCTTCAAGAACTTCTTTCCCCTTTTCTAGGGTAACACACTGCAATAGAGGTTTAAGGAAACCCGCCTTGAAGAGCTCTCCGTTTCGCATCTCAAAGTTTGCTGCTCGCTTCTTCATGACGGCTGCCTCCTGTGGTGAATCAAGAAGCGTGCCGTCTGTTAAATATGCCCGAATGCCATCTATCCAGGTAGAGCTTCGGTCCAAGATTCCAATGGGCTCTTCATATATACTTCTTTTTTCAAGAACTTCCCAAAAGATTGACCGAGGCGTATCACAGCAGGCGAAAGATGCCAATTTGTACAACTCATCCACCTGGTTGTTATCTGACCTGGGCACTTGACTCTGACAGAATTCCTCAAGTGTCCCGACCTCTTCTTTGACTGCCTTAAGATTCTTGATCATAGCCGGATGAGTTGCCTCATATGCTCCCTCATACTGGCTTACGACCAACTGTAAATCAGAGTAGGCGTCAATTTTGGTTGCCCCTGCTGCCTTACACATGCGAATTCCGGCTAGCAGCGCTTCATATTCCGCCTCGTTATTTGAGGCTTGAAACTTAAACCGCAGTGCATATTCAAATCTGTGCCCCTCAGGGGACTCATATATAATTCCTGCACCGCAGCCGTTCTTCATCGAGCTCCCGTCTACATACACTTTCCAAACCTGATCAATATTATCCGGTGGTACCGGTCGTGTCATTTCAACAATGAAGTCGGCAAACGCCTGACCTTTCACTGCCATTCTAGGTTCAAAAGTGATTTCAAGACTTTTCATTTCAATAGCCTATTTCAGCATTCTACCGGATGACTCCAAGGTAGACATTGGCCGCTTGAGGGGCTGACCGGTGTAAATTACCATCGGATGAGCCAGAAAGTACGGCTTCAATTTCTTGAAGGCCATATATAGAGCAAGGTCAAATTTTTCAACCATAGGGTACCGAAGTTAATGAAATAGACCGGGAGCTAGATGTCGTCTCTCTCAGCAAGGAGAACAACACTGAGAGCATGATCTGAGACGGCTAGGTACATATATAACGTCTCTTTGGGCAGAGGGCTAACAAGCCTTGGAAAAGGGTGCAAATGTTCTTTTAGCTTTTGAAAGCCCGCCTCAGCATCATCCCCCCATTCAAATCTGGTCTTCTTCCTGATTGCTTGGAAGAAGTAAAGGCATTTGTCACCTGACCGACTGAGGAACCTCCCTAGTGCTGCCAGGCAACCGGTTAGTCTCTGTGCTTCCTTGACAGTGCGGGGTGACTTCATGTCAATTACCGCCTGTATCTTCTCGGGGTTAGCCTCTATCCCCCTTTGATAAATCAGGAATCCAAGAAACTTCCCAGACTCAACACCAAAGACACATTTCTTAGGATTTATAATAACCTTATGCCACTTGAGTGTGGTGAAGGTTTCTCGGAGATCAGCAAGGTGATCCGCCTGCTGCTTGGATTTGACTATCATATCATCAATGTACACCTCCACATTCCTCCCAATTTGATTAATGAAGACCGTATTAATCATCTGTTAGAATGTGGCCGGCGCATTTTTCAAACAAAACGACATCAAAGTGTAACAGAATAACCCCTTATCAGTGACGAAGGCCGTCTTCTCATGATCTTTTTTCCACAGGGGTATTTGATGGAAGTCGGAGTAGGCATCCATGAAACTCATCAAGGCATGCCCGACTGTCGAATCGACCAGACTGTCGATCTTTGGGAGCGGTAACTGTCCTTGGGACATGCCTTGTTGAGGTCTGTGTAATCAGCACACATACGCCAGGTACCATTCGGCTTCTTTACAAGCACCACATTCGCCACCCAGTCGTACATGGCCGAACGAACCCGGCTTCCAACAACTTTTTTTTACTTCGACAGCTACCGCCTGACTTCTTTCCTCGCCGTGATTTCTTTCCTTTTGCCGGATAGGCTTCTTTGAGTTTGTGGACAGCAAGATCCAGGCTAACGCCTGGCATCTCTTCCACTTCAAAGGTAAAGATGTCTTTGAATTCTTTCAGCAATAGGTGCTGGTCTGCACCCAGCTTAGCATAAGCAGCCGTCCCAATCTTAACAGTACGCTCTAGATGGCTGTCGTCCAGAGGTATATCAATATGGTCACCAGCCGGCTGGGGACGGAGCTCAGCTGACCGCTCCCCGGTCAGTGATTGCTATTTTTTCTCTTTTTTCACCTCCACCAGCAGAGGAGCCTTTCTTTTCTTCCCGGCTGCTGGTGGGGCTGGGGCGGCATCCTTGACATTATCAAGGTCTATTAGTTCCGGGGCCTGCCCGTCTGGGACCACATATCCTTGATGGTTAAGAGGTAACACTCCCGGACCGTCTTTTGATCCCTTTAAGGAACTAACAGAGCCATCATCCCTCTCATACTTGATGAGCATGAGAGAAGGGATGATTACAGCCTTGGCTTCGTTGAGTGTTGGCTGGCCTAGGATAATCTTATAAGCGATCAGTTCCTCAACGACCAAGAACTTGACGACCATGTGTCGTCCTTTACCTTTTTCACCCAGCCGGATTGGTAAATCAATCTTACTAACTAGGTAAACCATCCCACCCCCAAAACCAACCAAGGGTGGGTAACCAGATGCATGCTGCTAAGGTTGTATTTCAGCTTTTTCAAGCACCGGAGACTGATAATGTTTGACGAGCTGCCGGTGTCAATAAGGATTCGTCCAACCAGCTGGTTTGCGACCTTACATTCAATGACAACCGGGTCATCATGCAGACGCCGGACAATGCCCCTATCCTTCTCAGTGATCAGAACGTCTGGGAAGGAGGAACTTCCTGCCCGATCATCATCATCATCATTGTCCATCTTTCAAAGATGGCTCTTGGTGCCCCGGATGGTAGGGCCCGCGCATGAGAACTCGACTACTATGGTGTAGACCGGATCCTTATCAGTGTCCAAACTACTAGCAGGCTGGGGTGTCTTAGATGACTGCCCCGGGTTCTTCTTATTAGTCCCTTTGGACTTAGAAATATAGGAATTTAACATCCCCTTGTTAGCCAGACGGTCCAATGCCCGTTGAAGGCTAAAGCAGTCGTTGGTGTCATGGCCAACTTCCTCATGGTATTGGCAGAATTTACTTTTGTTCCTTGATTGAATGGAACTTTTCATTTGATTCGACTTCTCTAGAGACAGTCGGTCCTTGATCTCCATGAGGATGGAGTTGCATTCCTTGTTAAACTCGTATATAGGAACGTACGATTTAAATTCTTTCTTTTTCTTCTGGGACGACTGGTCAAAATCACTAACCGCCTAGACTTCTTTTCTCTTCTTGCTCTCTTCTTTTTTCTTGGCCGGCTGAGCAGGATGGCTGTCTTTCTGCCTGTCAGACTTCTTAGAGTCCGACTGGTTACTAGGCGAGCAGAGGTCAGTTGCTTGAATATAGCTTTTCGCCTCCCTTAGGGCCGCCTGTAAAGTGAAAGCCCCTTTTCTGACTAGGTCGAACTTAAAGGTCGACCCGTCTCTTAGACCCTTAAAAAGTCTTTAAAAGCTACCTCATCAGATAGTCCTTGAATCTGAATTCTGATCAGATTGAATCGCCTGACATAGGAGCGCAATCCTTCTCTATCTCCCTGCTTAATGGTGCTCAAGTCAAGACTTGTTTTCTTCGCAGGGATGTTCACCGAGAAGTTGGAAGCTAACAGGAAGACAAGATTCCTGAAACTATCGATGGACCCGGCTGGCAAGTTGCCAAACCATTGTTGGGCAATGCCCTTCAATATAGCCGAGAAGCATCGGCACCAAGTGGCATTATCCAACCCCTGTAAGTACATGAGGTTGGTGTAAGCCATAAGATGATCTTCCGGGTTGGAGGTACCGTCATAGGTGTCTACCAACACATTTTTAACCTTGGCCAGCTATGCTGCCTCGGTTATCTCCCGAGTGAACGTAGAAGGTTGTTCACCTAGGTGGAGCAGACGAAGCTGCCAGTCCAGTGGCTGGACATTGTTGTATGCTGCCTGACCTCCGAAGAGGGTCGGCTGCATGAAATGGGGAGAATACGGACCGTAGACCAAAGACGATACATACGGTGCAGTCCCAATCATCTGAGGACCAGAATGGACGGTATTACCGCCTGTATGGCTCTCATCCAGGGAACGTACATTCCCTGCAGATGTGTTCTTGAAGCTGTCTGGAAAGCTCAATGTAGAAGCCGACTCAAATAGCTGCTGATTTCTCTTGCGGGTGATAATCTCCCGGGCGTCAAGAGTTGAATTTTTGTTTCCCACCGGCTGTTGAGTCCGGCGGGGATTGTTGGTGTTCCTCTTAGGCAGAAGGATCTTGGACCAATCAATGGTCCCGGCTACCTTCTCCTTTGGATGAGGAGTTGGTTGCCGATCTCTAACTGACTTCCCCTTCTCTAGAGGAGTCTTTCTTGCCGACTGACTGCTTGGGCCAGCCCGGCTCTTCGTGATCAGATCTTTAATTTCACCCTTGAAACTTGTTATGAATTTCATGAGTTCATCTCAAGTGACGGGAGCTGATCCACTGGCCATATGGGTTTCCCCTTCCGGCTATCCAAGGGGTCGGTTTGTACCCACCTGGTTGGTACCCCGCTCTAGAGTGTCTCTGGGCCGGACACGCTTGGTTATCAGATAGCCATCATTGGCTATATAGGTCTCGACATGAGGATCATCATCCTCCTAGTCAGTAAAAACTTTCGGTTCATTGACCGGGCGCTCAGGAGGCGGTATAGACTCTTGAACCATCCTTGAGGTACTCTCACCACAGACGGCGCCAAATGTTTTGGGTGTTTTTGTCCCTCGGGAGAGTTACGTCACAAAGATTGGTCTGGCTGAGCTTTACATGCAAAAACAACGGAGACTCCGGGTGGTGGAGCTCCGCCTCCGACGATCAAGTTAGTAACTTGAAGAAGAATAAAGAATGCGGAAATTTAGGTGAGGATCTGCTTGGATTTCAAGCTCAGGTGTTTCTTTGATGAGAGAGAAAGTTGGTGTAATAAATGATTCAATGTGTCCCCAAAATGGGGAAATATCTCCTTATTTATAGGGTCATTGGAGAGTGTGCCCCTATCTAGGTCACTTGACCTAGATTTTAGTAGGCTGCGCCGTTTTACAGCGCTTTTTGGGATTTGGGCCCTTGAAGGCCGCTATTTTAGGGGCTTATCTGAAAGGGCCACGTGTTAAGAGGGTATTGGGCCACTTTGGCCATCCTAAACTCACCACAAGGCCTCCTCTCATTTGACCACTTGTCTAGGGTATATTTACCCTAAACAATATGGTTTCAAATGAAGAAACATGGACGCCAACTGCCTTTACTAAGCGTCCTGAGAAAGTACCCAAAATAACAAAATTTATAGATTTTGTTGATCTTACGTTGGAGGATTAGATGTTTTCAATTTTTTAGTTTATTGTTTTTTCATTAAACCTTAAAATAATATCGGGTTTAACCATTAGGGTTTACGGCTATCACAGATGTACTTTTTTTATTCAATAATATATAGTATCCTAATTTCCTTAATTTGTTGGCTTTAATATATATTTATATAGGTTAGTACCTGTTTAATTGAGTTAATACTTGTTTTAAACAAAATCAATAAATTTTTATATTTATTCGCATAAATATTTATTCTAATTAAATAAATTAAAAAAACACACGAATAAACAGTTTTAAGTTAAGATTTTTTTACTTAAACATATAATCAATATTAATATTATTGCTTATATTTCTACATGATGCATGCATTAGGCGACTATAAAGGGGTACATTATCAATTTGGAAAAATAAGTTTCAAAAATAACATTTTATTTACTATAATTAAGATAACAGTTATATTATTTTTGTTAATTATTTATTATAATTATAATTAAACTAAACATTGTACAAGGAATATATATTCAAGTTACAAGTCAAACTATAGCCAAATTGTAGCCTACAATCAAGGGAACTTACAACGCAAGGATATACATAAAAATATATACTTAACTAATTTAAAGATGTGTACAACAAACCTAATATAAGAAAATCATATCATATATTCTAAGATATACTCTACAGTCAAAGGTATTACGGTGATTTATAGTAAGTTAAAAAAAATTCGAATATAAGTATTGTTCCAGATATGGATCCAAGGGTTCTGCTGGGTAAGCTGGGTCCCGTCAATAACCTACACACGGAAGCACACGTAAACTGCCCTCGGGGGTGGCTCGAGGAACCCCCCTCCGAAGCTTAAGTTAGAGAGTGTTTAGAGAGAGAAAGTGTACTTAGAGAGATATAGAAAGTGAAATAACTTGAGTGTCTAACCTCCTTTCCGTTGTACTTTACCCTCTATTTATAGGCGTTCTATCTCCTTCGTGGAGAGTTTAGCCTGGTCAGCCCTGCGGGCTGATGAACCCTCCATTAGTTGCTTATTCGGCGGTGAGTGTGCACCCTGGGGGCTGGGCGATAGTTTAGCGGGAGCTATCCTTGATGAAAAGTGTTATGTGCCTAAGAATTGCGTGCTAGATTCCAGTTGGCGTAAGGACGCTGAGAGACAAGGCCTGGCTGCTGTTGGGCAGAAGTTTTACGGTTTTGGGGAAGGCTACGAGCTGGTTCTGCCTGCTAATGCTGCGAAGTTATCAGCCCCTCCTGTAGGTCATATTGTTGTGTTTGCCTCGCAGCTAGACTTGGGCTTGAGGTTCCCCTTGGACCCCACCTTAGAGAAGTTGCTACGTGCTTTTAACATCTGCATATCTTTGGTGCACCCTGCCTCCCTTCATACCCTGATTTGTCTACTTTGGTTTTTGAGGTTTCGAAGGTACCCTGAGTCTCTGCATTTGTTCAAGTCTTTCATGAGCCTGAAAAGATCAGCCTCTGGGACTGAGTTAGGGTGGTACTATGTCGCTCCCAAAGAGAGTAGAGTCTTGTCCTACCCAAAACTTAGGCGTTTCAGGGACTGGACTGACAAGTTCTTCTAGGTGAGGGTGCCTTCCAATTTTGCTGCTCCGCGCAACTTCAGAGAGATTCGCACCAACATGGCTGGGGTCACAGTTTCTCCCTCTAAACCTGCTCGTGAGACAGAAGCTTTTGAAGATCTGTAGGGAGCGGGGACAGGTGACTCCAAGTTTCCCAAGGTCTGGTTGCCCAACTCTATTTACATCGTGGGTAATGAGCAGCTTTCTGCCATGCGTTTGTGCCGTACACATGAGTCTGGTAAGCTTTTTCTGCCTTCTGCCTTTTTTCTGTTTTCTGTCTTTTCTTCTTTTTTTTTTGCCTCTCTGCCTTATTTGACTTTTTGTTATTTTGTGTCTTTAGGCTATGACAAGTTGGACAAACGCATGCTCGGGCTGGCCGATAATTGGAAGGACCCTTTGACTGCCACTCCTGAGAACCCTCCTCAGCTCTTTGATACGCTGGAGGTGTTTGCGGGTTCCCTGAAGGGCGAGGTGCGTTTGGCTCCTGCTGAGCTGCGGGCTGTTGTTGGCACCGTGGCTACTGGCGAGCGTGCTGGGTCTAACCGCGCTGAGCCTGAGCCTTCGTCTTCTAATGTTGGGAGTAAGCGTGATACTCGCCCTGCTCCTCAAAAGGTGGCTTCAGATTCTGAGGCGTTAGTGGCGCCTGCTGCTTCCCCTGAGAAGCAGTCTGTCGCGGCTTCCGGCCGGGTGGCACCTCAGACTTCTGCTGCCAAAAGACCACGTGAACAAGCTTCTGAAGAACCAAAGGCTACTGCCGATGATTTTGCTTATAGTGTTCTCCAGTTTCCTTTTGAGGGGATTGAGACCACTACTGCGGGTGAAAAACCCGTTTCCTCTGCTGAGCATGTTCTGCTCTTTCCTACTTCTACTGATGATACTGCTGCTGCGAAGGGCACTGCAGTTCCTTCTGTTGCAGCTACTGATTTTCAGCTCCCTGATGAATCTGTCATGGAGCTTCCAAGGTTTCCGCCGCGTCCCTACGGGCTGAAGGGGCGGCTCCAAAGCGCTACCCGGGGTGGGCTCTCCTTAGCTACGGGCTCTCTTCAGCAGGATCGTCTAGTGATTGACCTGGAGGACTATCTTGTGTCTTCTGCCCCTGCTAGGGATGAGCCAGAGGCAAAAAAGGCTCGCACTTCTTCTGGCCCAAACCCTCTTGCTTCCACGTCTGCCAACACTGGACTTCCAGGTGGGAACGTTGGTGGGGGAGACACTCAGAACTTCAGTGAGCTTAACCGCTGCGTTCATCAGTTCTTGGGTGATGCCTTTGAGAATCCTCTTTCTGCGTCCTCACTCTTTGCTGGAGGGACTTTTTGCCCTATTGGGGCCATTGAGTTTGTTAAGGTCCCTATTGACATTCATCTTCGCCCAATACTCTGTCCTTCTGGAGCTGAGAACGCTCCCTTTCGGCCTTTGATGAATGTGAGGGCTGATGAGTCTTTATTTGTAGACGACCCTCAGAAGGGTGGTACTCTAGGATACCGCCTGACTCAGGGGGTTCGTCTCCCTGCGGAGTCTACGCGCAGCTCAGTCAGCCTTCTAGCAGCTACTGCTTGCCATGATTTGCAGAAGGTTAGTCTCTGCTTTTGGCTTTTCTTTTTCTCGTTTCAGCTTTTCTCTGCTTGTTTTGTTGCTGCTGTCTTGTTTTACTTATTATTATACTTTAATTTTTTTTTATTGTTAACTTCTTTTGTTAACTCCCACTTTAGCTGACTCTTCTTTTCTGCTTTTCTTGCAGCTTGTTATGTATGTGGGGGATTTGTCCAATGCCTTGCTGTTAGTGGAGAAGGAATATCAGAACCAGGGTATAACTCTTTCCCAGAAGACTCTGGAGGTTCAGCAGGCTTAAGATGAGAGAGATGCTATGGCCAATGAGGTGACTCCGCTAAGGGAGAAAGCGGATGCCTTGCAGCTCCAATTGGGAGAATTTTAGCTCACTCAGACCAAGCTGAAGTACTGCGAGGAGCAGTTGGGGACTTCTCAGGCCAGAGTGAAGACGTTAGAGGCGGAGGTGGCAGATTTACAGGCTGCGCATGCTGTTGCGCTGGAGGCTGCTAGGAGAGAGGCTCTTAACTCTTTTGCGCTCTCTCCTGCTTTTGCTAAGCTCCTGGCTGATCGCCATGATGGAGGATGGGAAGCTGCGGCTCGATGCGTTAGCAGCTTGTATGGTGAGGGTGAATAGCAGCAGGCTCGCTTTAATGCCTTCTGGGCTAAGGTTGAAGCTGCAGGTGAGGCTGGTTAGTTCGATCTTCCCGCCGATCACCCTCGCGCTGCTGGCTGCAAGATCCCCAACCAGGCTGTGCTAAACTTAGAGGTGCCTCTCTACCCTGACGTTGCTGCAGCTATTGGAGTGGAGTCTCTAACTGATGATCAATAAAGGTTATGGCGGCTGTCACCCTCCTACTCCAGTGATTCCTCAGAGTTTCCCTCACCCAGATCTGTTGTAACTAGGTAGTTTTTGTTACTATCTTTGGGGTGTATAGCTGCCAAAGATTATGTTTCTCTTTGTATTTTCAGAATACTTTTTCTTTCGTTGCTGGGTCTGTCCAGCTTTGCTTGAATTTGTGATCTTCTAACTTTACCCGCTGAGTGTTTCCTTATCCTGGTGGATGAGGGCTCAGCTTTATTTGTTATGTGACTAACCTACTGAATGTCTACCCTGCCTTGGTAGGCAGGGGTTCGGCCTTATAATGTATGTTCCTTATGATCTCCTCTTGCTGCTTTTCTTGCTGTTTACTTCATTGTTTGCATGCTTGCTCTTTATTACGTTTGGTGGGGCCTCGTAGGTTGGGCGTTCCTGTCTTTTAATTTAGCTTCCTAGCGCTTTTCTGTTTCTTTTGCGCTCCGCTATGCTTCAGCAGGGACTTTGTTACATTTTGTCCTTCTTGCTTTATCTGCTTCAAGTGTTTGCGCGTTGTGTACTTCACTTGGCTTTGCCCAAAGGCTTCGTCTGCGTGCTGGTTGACATATTTGATTGAGCGTTATTTGACTTATCCTTGCTGAGACTTGTTTGTGTCGATCAGCTTTTTGCTTATTTCTTCAGTGTCATCAGCTTGCTTTGATGTGACTTATTTGTGTCGTTCAGCTTATCTATGCTGCGACTTGTTTATGTCGTTCAGCTTGTTTATGCTGCGACTTATTTATGTCATTCAGCTTGTTTATGCTGCGACTTATTTATGTCATTCAGCTTGTTTACTGCCTACTTACTTCTTTTTGTAAGGGCTTACTGACTGTCTTCTCCTTTCCTCTCCCCCTCGAAGAGATGGGCTGAATAGGACTAAGAGAACCTTAGTGTTGCCCATGTAGTTCATCTTCTTCTTTTCTTCTCTTCTCCCCTGCTCAAGCTGAACGTGTCAGGCTCCCGCTCAGGCGTCCCCGAGGTGGTGCCCTGTTTTGCTTTTTGCAGGTGAAGTGAGGTTTTAAGGAGGAATGCTTTCACTTTGTCATTTTGTGCTAGAGTGCTTCTTGCCTCTAACACTTTATTATTATTCTTGTTTGATTTCTGCATGTTAGTATATGATGCTTGGGCATACTATATTAAACAAATTTATGCAACATACTCCTCACGCAGAGGCTTGTATTTCATTGAATAAAAATGGCTCAAATGCCTTAGTTAACATAACATGGACTGAATAAAGGTTTATCGACTTGAAACAGCTATATTTCACGCTATTTAAACAAAATATTTCTTTAACACATCAGCATTGAAACTGTTTCTTAAGACCTGACCTTCTTGATCTGCAAAGAGGAACGCGCCTGGTCCCACCTGCTCGTGGATGATGAAAAGGGCCTTCCCAGTTTGCTGACAGCTTTCCATGTTGATTTCCTCTTCCAACTGTTGTTGTCCTCCTGAGGACTAAGTCTCTTGGCAGAAGCTCCCTGTGTTTGACCGTTTTGTTGAAAGCTTTTGAGATCCTGCTCTTTTAGGCCGCCAGCTTAAGGGCTGCTTTTAGCCTTACTTATGGCAGGAAGTCTAGCTCTTCCAGCATGCGCTTTTCATTTCCTTGCTGCTCATAGTGTTGTATCCTCAGGCTAGGGATTTGCACTTCCACAGGGACAACTGCATCAACCCCGTAGGCCAGGGTGAAAGGGCTTTTACCGGTTGACTCCTTCTTAGTGGTCCTATTTGCCCACAAGACCTCTGGGACTAAGTCTGCCCACTCTGTAGGGCTGTCAGGATCAGCTTGTTTGCTGCTTCTGCTTGGCCATTGCTCTGCGGGTGGCAGACTGAGGCACTTGCATACTTGGTGCCCAAATCCCCAAGGTAGTCCTTTACGGTGTCGCAATCAAATTGGCACCCATGATCAAAGACTATGCACTGTGGCACCTCGAATCTAGTGATGATGCTCTTCCATATAAATGTTCTGACCTGGGTTGCTTTTATGTACTTGGTAAGCTCAGCTTCTATCCACTTTGTAAAGTAATCTACTGCCACAATAAGATACTTCCTGCCCGCTGACCTAGTGGTGAAAGGTCCCAATATGTCCATTCCCCACTGAGCGAACGGGATCGAACTAAGGATTGGAGTCAGATCGTTTGTTGGCTGATTTATGACTGGTGAATATTTTTGACACTTGTCGCATTTTTTGACATATGCTAGTGCATCTTGCGTGAGAGTTGGCCAATATGCCCCTCTTCTAAGGACCTCTACTCCCAATGCTTTCTCGCCGATATGGTTGGCACATATTCCGGAGTGGGCCTCTTCCATAATGCCCTCCTGCTCCCATTCCGGAATACACCTCAGCAGCAGCTTTGAGAAGCCTTTCTTGTTGAGCTCTCCATTCATCACTATATACCAATTTGCGTCTTTCTTCACCTTTTTAGTCTGTACTTCATCATCGGGCAGCGAGCCATGAAGTTTGTATGCCAAGATGTCTGAGAACCAGGCTCTTTGACTCCTGACGCAGTTTACCAGCTCCTTTTCAGCGATGCTGCTTTCCTCTAACACTTCGACCATCACTGTTCTTGTGAGGCTTTGTAAGGTGGAGCTGGCTAACTTAGATAAGGCGTCATCCTGAGAGTTTCCTGCTCTGGGAACCAAGTCTATCTGGAAATGGACTAGCTGGGTTGCCAGCTCTTTCACTTTGGTTACATATTTCATCATAGTGGCTTCCCTTATCTCATACGCCCCCTGCAATTGGCTGGCAACGAGCTGAGAATCAGTCTGCAGGTGTACTTTGTGGGCTCCGGCTGCGAGGCTCATACGCAGTCCTGCCAGCGTCGCCTCGTACTCTGCTTCATTATTAGACGCTTTGAACTTGAACTTGATGGCATACTCAAATACGTTTCCTTTTTGAGACGTCATTATGACTCCTGCCCCACTCCCGATTTGGGCTGAGGATCCATCCACTTCCACCTTCCAGACCCCAATGTCATCCTCTTTCTCCTCATAGGAGGCTTCCACTATGAAGTCTGCTAAAGCTTGTACCTTGATGGCTGCTCTAGGCTTGACCTCGAATTCATACTCAGAAAGCTCGATTGCCCACTTTAAGAGTCTACCCGATGCATCCATCTTTTGTAATGCTTTCTCCAGCGGGTGGTTTGTGAGGACCTCTATTATATGCTCGTCAAAATATGGTTTTAGCTTTCTTGCTGATGTGACCACTGCGAAGGTTATCTTCACTACTAGGGAGTATCTTTGCTCTGCCTCGTTCAGCACGTGGCTCACGAAATATATCGGCCTTTGTTGCTTCTGTATTTCTACCAGCAGAACGGCTGCGATTGTCTGTATTGACGGTGAGATGTACAACTGCAGTTTTTCCCTCAGCTCCGGGCTGATCATTGTTGGGAGCTTAGTCAGATGCTCCTTAATACCCTCAAAGGCTTCTTTCTCCTTAGTCCCCCACTTAAATTCTCTGTTTCCTTTCAACAGCTGATAAAATGGCAAGGCTTTGTCTGCTGAATTGATGATGAATCTTGTTAGTGCGGCCATTCTTCCTGTCAACCGCATGATATCTTTGATGCTCTTAGGCTCGGGCAGACTGAGGACTGCTTTGACCTTTTCTGGGTTGGCATCTATTCCTCTCTCGCTGATCAGAAAACCCAAGAACTTTCCGGAGCTCACTCCAAAGACACATTTCTTCGGGTTGAGCTTGATTTTATACTTGTTCAGGGTGGCAAATGTTTCCTCCAGATCCATGATATGTCCAGCCTGCGTGACGCTCTTAACAATTGAGTCGTCAACGTATACTTCCACATTTCTTCCCTTTTGGTGAAGGAACACTCTATCCATTGCCTTCTGAAAAGTTGCTCCAGCGTTCTTCAGCCCGAAGGGCATAGCTATGTAATTATAAACTCCCCCTTCGGTAATGAATGCAGTTTTCTGCCTGTTTGGCTCGTGCAGGCTGTTCTGATGGTACCCTAAGAAGGCGTCCATGAAGCTTAGCAGGGCGTGCCCGCTGGTTGAGTCTACCAGTTGATCTATCCGTGGCAGTGGGTAACAGTCCTTCAGGCAGGCTTTATTAAGATCCGTGAAATCAACACACATTCTCCATTGGCCATTTGCCTTCTTTACCATGACCACGTTGGCTAACCATTCTGGATAGTCACAGGGTTCAATAAATCCTGCTTCCAAGAGTTTTTCCACCTCTTCCTGGATTGCCTGGTTTTTCTCCGTGAAGAAGATTCGCTTTTTCTGCTGACTGGCCTAATATCCTCCTTCACATTAAGCTTATGCACCAGGACTGCTAGGTCAATTCCGGGCATCTCATCTGCGAAAAATGCAAAAATGTCTTTATTCTTTCTTAGCAGCTCTATGAGGTGCACCCCTACTCCTGGATCAATGTCTTTCCCAATCTTCACCGTCCTCGAGGGATCACCTTTTGTGAGCTCGATTGTGACATGCTCCCCGCTGGGAAGTGGTCTGGCCATTTCTTCTTTTGCAGGCTTGAAGTTTTCCATTATAAACTTCTGTTTATCTTTTTCCCTGTGATACTCTTCACGCTTCCTTTTCCTCGACTTCCTCTCAGGTTGCTCAGGGAGCCTTCTCTCGGAACTGGACTGTTGTCTGGTTTTGGCAGGCTGCTTTAAGGCAGTTATGTAACATTGTTGGGCTGTCTTCTGGCTTCCCCTGAGCTTTGCTAACCGACCCTCATTAGTTGTGTAAGCCATGGCAAGGTGGTAAGTGGATACCACCCCGCCTATCTTGTGGATGAGCGGTCTTCCCATGATTACATTGTAGGTTGAAGGGGAGTTTATCACGAGAAATTCTGCTCGGACATCACGCCTTCTTGACCTCTCTCCCACCCGGACTGAGAGTTCAATTATGCCTTCTGGGGTAAGCCCCGAGCCATTAAACCTGGTGACCTCGTAGTTTACCCTCTTCATGTCTTTTCTGTCCAACTTCAGCTCATTGAACGCACTAATGTATATGATGTTGGCTGAGCTGCCTCCGTCTACCAGTATTCTATCCACCTCCCAGTTTGCAATTGTCATTGTCACCACCAGCGGGTCCTCATGAGGGTAAATTATGCCCTTCTGGTCATACTCGTCAAACATGGCTCGTGGCTGCGGGGGAAGAGGTGGCCATCTACGCTTATCATTGTCGTTTATTTGATGTATCATTGCCCGCAGGTCAGCCCGCGCTCTATTAACTGTCCCCCCATGTACTGGACCCCCGCTGATCACGTACACCCTGCCCTCTGGCTTGCCATCTCTATCTTTGTCTCCAGTTGGGCCCCTATGACCTCCTCTGCGGTCAGCTCGGCCCGCTCTATCCCCCTCCCTTCTTCTGGGAGGGTCATCACGCTGCTTAAATTGACTCGAGTATGCTCTAATGACTAAGTCATCTATGTTGTCCTTCAAGTGCGTGCATTCTTCAGTGGTGTGGCCATAGTCCCCGTGAAAGTCACACCACTTACAAGTATCACGACTCCTGTTTACCATCTTTGGAGGCCTCTGCCACTTATCATCAGCCTTATTTACGCTGAATATGTGAGATCTGGAATGGGTTAGTGGGGTATACTGATCAAACTTCCCAGGCCTTGGCCCTCTCCTTGGATCGGACCTTTTCGGTCCCACTGCCCTGTCCGCTTCTCTGCGGTTTTGCTCAGCCCTGCTTGGCTGGTCCACCCAGGGTGTGTTCTCTGCCTGGGTGACCTCTACCTGCTTAACTGAGTCACTTGTTGCTTTCCTACTCAGCATTGCTCTGTCAGTCTCGTCTGCTTTGATGAACTCATGCGCTTTACCCAGCGCTTCAACGAGCGTTTTGAGGCTCTTATGCCCCATGTATGCTCTGAATGGTGACCCTGGTAGTAGGCCACTCTGCATTGCTAACAGCGCTACCTCTTGGCTCATATTTGGGATGGTTGTTGCCTCCTTGTTGAATCTGGTGATGAACTCCCTCAGGGGCTCATCCTTTCCCTGAACTAGGGACATCAGCTCGGTTGTTATCTTGGTCCTGTCCACCAAGGTTATGAAATGCTCCATGAACATTCTCTTCAGCTGACTGTACGAGTACACAGAACATTTGGGGATGGCGCCGTACCATTCCGCTGCCAGCCCCTCCAGAGTTGAGTTTGTCATGGTGTAGAGTACCATATGATTCTCGAAAGCTGATATGTGGCTTTTGGGTATTGTGGTTCCATTGTACTTGCAGCTCGGCATCTTCACCTTCTCCATGGGTTCTTCCAGAATCTCCCGACAAAATGGGGAATCATCTGGAACAACCTGGATTCGCGCTCGTTTGTCTCTCTCCGGGCTAGGTCCTCGCTCTACAGCCGGTGACCTACTGCGAGGGACCCGCTTCTCCGGGCTGATTCGAGTGGGGGTTATTTCCTCCACGCTCCATTCTCGATTCAGGTTGCGAGCTTCCAGCTCCAATACCTTTTTCCTCAACTAAATGAGCTCTTTCTGCTCGGGGGTGAGAGTTGAGACTTCCGGCTTTTTCGCTGCGGGCTCCGCAGCTGCCGTTGTCGGTGATGGGCTTGCCCCCTTACCCATATTGGTAAGGACCGCTATCATTGCAGCCAGCTGCTCCTTGCTGCCCTTAGAGAGGTTCTGCAGAATGGCTGGCATATTTACGGGCTGCGGTTTGTTGGTTACAGGTGCTGACACAATAAGCTCATTGTCCGCGCCTGTTAACGGCATTCCGTACTTGAAAATAGAGATAGATCCTACCGGATCTACTGGTTTCGCCGCTGCTTTAGCAGTGGATGATGTCGATCCGATGGGGTTGGATTTCTGTGAGATGGTTGATTTGGGGTTTTCGGTGGATCCTTTTGGATCGTTGGTTACTGGGGGTGTTTTTTGTGGTGTTTGGCTGGTCTCATTAGTTTTGGACGTGGGTGTTTGTACAGTTTCTTCTCCGGCCAAGGTGGTTATTTAACTTGTCCCTAGCTCAGTTGGTGAACCTCAGGTTAGATGATCCAATCCCCTCCTTCTAGCGCCAATTGTTCCAGGTATGGATCCAAGGGTTCTGCTGGGTAAGCTGGGTCCCGTTAACAACCTACACACGACAGCACATGTAAACTGCCCTCGGGGGTGGCTCGAGGAACCCCCCTCCGAAGCTTAAGTTAGAGAGTGTTTTGAGAGAGAAAGTGTACTTAGGGAGATATAGAAAGTGTAGTAACTTGAGTGTCTAACCTCCTTTCCATTGTACTTTACCCTCTATTTATAGGCGTACTATCTTCTTCGTGGAGAGTTTAGCCTGGTCAGCCCTGCGGGCTGACTCTGCCGGGCTGATGAGCCCTCCATTAGTTGCTTATTCGGCGGTGAGTGTGCACCCTGGGGCTGGGCGATAGTTCAGCGGGAGCTATCCTATACAAGTATCATATAAAATTATACAAGTTATTGGATATTTTTAGATTACTGAAACGATATAAAATTAAAAATAGTAATTCAAGATATAGTACATGGTAACACCATTTTACAGCTAACTATGATTTTTTTATGTACACGTGTTACTTTTGGATAAATTTTAAAGAATAATTATACTCGTTAATTTGGGATAATTTATATGCTGGTAATTATGTTTTCAAAATTTCGAAAGTGGACTGAAAATTAAACATTTAGAAGAAAGATAAACAGGTAAGCAAGAAGTTAACAATAGGTCAATACATATCATATAGATTGACAATACTTAAAACAATTTTATTGAACAATCGAATGTTTTGTAACATTAACAATAAACATGGTAATCTCAATCAAACTATAGGACACTACCTATCAAATAGGTTACTTGATAATATCTCTAATAGCCGACATTCGGATCCCAATCAAAAATGGTGGGAATTCTCTCGAATATGCTAACCTCATAACTATCGGTAGCTCTTGCAACATCACCAGGTTGATATATCCTTGGCATTAACTGTATTAAGAGGTCAACAAAACCACCCCATTTAATAACATTAGGATGATCAGTTTGCGCAGTAAAATTAATATCAGGAACCTGTTCATCTATGTCATTACCCTCCTCACCTACAGGTTGTCCATCCAAACCGTTCGTTTTATCATTGTTGGGTTCAACTTCATCGAACATACGTTTGGGTCTTCCCCTTCCCTTTTTTTAACAAAATTTTGTTCAAAAATAATGTCCTTTTTGTTAGGGAATGTTTTCTCCTTCTCAACTTCCAAAATCATCTTTGCTAGTTTGTCCTTTAGCCATATGGATCGATCATAAGAGGTAGACACCATTCTAACAAGCTGGTTGCTCAATGCAGTTAGAAATGCAAAACAACCATTTGATGCTGACTGATTGTTTATCTTCTTAAGTTGAATTTGCTTGTAATTATTAGGAAGATGCAGCTTTGCTCTGATTGTCCATCTTCGGAGTATTACACCCACTGGTAGCTCAACCATTCCATAATGTTTCATACATGCAAACATATGTCGACATGGAATGCCTATGGACTCAAACTTCATACATCAACATACCATTTGTTGTAGTTTCTTGTTGAAACAGAAAACGTACCTACACTCTTTCATCACACACTCATTTAATCAAAAGGTAATAGAAGCCCCATCAACATGCTTAATATAATAATGGAGCAAATTAAACAACTTTTAATGATTCTATATTATTAAATCACATTTAATATAATAATTGGCCCATAATTAAATTACTCTCTCTCCTAATGAATTAAAATTGTGGATTATCAAAGAATTAATACTTAATATATGTAATTGCAAGAGGCTCTGATACCACTGTAGGGAATTATAGGCACCATGCAAAGCACCAAACCAAGGATCTCATGCATAACACATAAAGAGTAAGAATTATACCTTTGAAGCGTGATTCCATTAGTAATCGAGCAAGAATAAGGGAGACAAAGAACCTTAAACGTGATTCCTCTACTTGGTCCACAGGCACGGATTAAGACCTCCACTAATGCTAGTTAGTTGCGATCTAACTCTTCAATTGACTTTTTACGGAGAAGTATGAACAACGAACTAGTCACAAACCACCACGAACCACCGCGAACGCCACTAGGGGTGGTCGGCCGCAAGTCCAAGGGAGAGGGGAGGGGTACCATGAGAAAGAGAGAGGGAGATTAGGGTTTTTGGGAATTGGTTGCCTTGATTCACAATTCACTGTAAGTTAATTGTGACTTAATTAATCAACCCTAGGCATGGATCTTATTTATAGATCACATCTCTAAATAAGAGTCCATGACAAAGCCCAATTCCTAATCCCAATCAAACTACACTAGCCTAATCCTATTCATGATTAGTTAATTGCTCATAAGGCCCGTTAATGGGCCTCTTACTTGCTTAACCCAACACCTTTGTGTGTGACCTCATAAGATCCATTCTAGCGGGCTTTGGACTATTTTACTAGCCCAAAGATCATCTCTCATAGTCTAGAAACAGATGATGACGCCCCAAGAGAATGAACTTATTATCTCCATTATAGTGATCCTTGATATATCTAGTAATTGCACTTATCGAAGACACAACTCCTTCAATATCGTCTTCCTCTATTTTAGTCATGATGTGCCTTGATTCAAAACCGAGTTCCTTGCAAAACAAATTGTAAGCATTCCTTGTATATGTTCGCGCAGCTTGGGTTTTTATTTCGGTCAAAACACCACCAATAACAGGGAACTTATGTGTGGATGTGTAATCATATTTATCTTCTTTAAACCGGATAAGTTCAAGAACTTGATCATATAGCTCAACAAACCGGTACAACATTATTTTTGATGTTATTACCGTTTAAAATGTGTTATTCATGGACTCACATTTTGGGTGCTTCTCATACCTGCAAACACAACATATATGTAATGTCCATATTAGATATTATGTAAAACCTGTAGAATGATTTTAACATCTGAATACATATACCATTTTATAGGTAATGACCAATTATCATTAAACATGACCACAATAAAAAAGTTAAAAATCTATTCAATATATAGGTAATGAACCCTATTAATATTAGTTAAAACATGTTATATCTGATTCTCTAATCACGAGACATAAGACATGTTTCATTCACATATAGGCTATAACCTATCATGGGTCTACGGATTACATATAAATTTAAATACACTTACCTGCATAAAACTGTCCAACCATGAAAGCCTCAACCCATTTGGTTTTGTTACTATACAGATCTTTTGCCCACTTTTTATCTCTGACTTTAGGGTATGCTTTCATCAAATCTTCCTACGCCTCCTCGAACTCAGTTGATGTCCGAGCTCCATCCACGCATTTCATGAACCCATTGCCAAACCGTCTATTTGTGTGGCCCTTAATATTACGCATTACATGCCAAAGACATTGCAAACCCATCTGTGATGAGCGTTTGGGAACACCTCCACAATTGTTTTTGACATGGCATTGTCCCCGTCTGTGACAACAGTGTGGGGAGCGACACCGCCACCTGCCTAAAGTAATTGTTTTAACACCCATATCTAGGTATCTGTTGATTCGTTTGGAACAAGAGCAACACCGAATGGCATAGTCTTTGTTTGGTGATTCACACCAACAATAACAACAAAAGGTTTATGGTATGCGTTGACTTTGTAAGTCGTATCAAACGCAATTATCGACCCAAAAGCCTTGTAATCCCCTTGGATTATCCTATCACACCAAAACATTTTATCTATCCCTGTAACTGGATGTCGTTTAAATCTCAGAAAAAAGTTTGGGTCCGAAGCTGTTTTCCCATGTAAGTATGCCAAGACAGTTTCGGTATCGCCGTCTTTTATCTCTTCTTTTTTGAACTTCTCACAAGTATTATACAGGTCTTTCACTAAGAAACCTACTGATGAGTGACATTTATGTCACTCTTAGGGAGTAGTTTTAGAGTCATTTTCGTGTTTATTTTATCTTATTTTCCTTTCTTTCTCTTTAATAAAGTTTCTAGTTTATTTTGGTAATTTTGTCGTGTTTTAATTCTTTTCGTAGTTTTTAGTTTATTTTCGTATTTTATTTGCTTTTGATTTGTTATATTTTGTTCTTTATTTTGATGAGTGGCATTTATGCCACTCTTTTATCCTTTTTCTCTAAGGATTCTCCCCTCATTTACACTTGTTTGGCCCTCTTTCTAAGCATTTTTACTTAGCTTTGCTTTCTCTTTTCTTTCTCCTTTATCCTCCCTTTTCTTAGTCTTCCCGCTTTGTTCTTATTGTGCTTTCCATGCTTATGCTTTGTAGGAACCATCGAGATTTTCAAGAGGAGGAAGCTAAGCTCAAAGGAAGCTAGAGGAAGCATGATTCAGAAGAGGTTCGGCCGAACCTCCTGATGGTGTGGCCGAACCAAAGTGTGGCCGAACCTGCTCAGTGGTTCGGCCGAACTTCGAGGCAGGGGCAAGATGAAAATTGGCAGTTTTGCAGGAGTGGCCGAACCACAGGAGTTCGACCAGACCAGGATCAGGGAGGTTCGACCGAACCTACCCATGGTTCGGCCGAACCTACCCATGGTCCGGCCGAACCTACCCTGTAGTCCGGCCGAACCTTCCCATTTGTTCGGTCGGACCTCTCCTTTTCTCAGCTGACTCTGTACGGACTATATAAGTCCCTTTTTTAGAACGTTTTGGGGGGGAATTCAATAACTATCTATTCAACTCTCTAATTAGTTTTAGGTTAGGTTAGGATTAGTCTTCTTTGGTAGAGAGAGAAAGTGAGGTTTTCTTCATTAATGAACTTGGATTTTGAAGAAGGAGCTTGTTCAATCCTTTGTAGACCTTCATCTTCAATTAATGAGCAATTTCTTACTCTCTCTCCTCTATTTTTATTTGTTTATTTTGATTATTTTAGTTGTTGGTATTGCTTGTTGATCAAGTTGATTCTTGATTATTTGTTGATTAATCTTGTTATTATCATGATTAGTGAGTAATTTCCCCATTAAGGGGATGGTTGTGGTGTAGTTGGACCTTGAGCATGTTCTAGGGTTTAGAATTGATTTATTTGTGATTAAAGTCTTTATATGCTTGATATTCTTTAATCTTCTTGCAAGTGCACATTGTTGGTTGATTAAAGGTGAATCTTTGCTAACAAGAAACGGAAGTTGACTTAGTTAAGGTTCATTACTATCGATTGTTATTTAATAGTACCTCCTAGTATATGGTTCTAATGTGGAAACATAGAGGCTATGTTAGGAGAAGCCAATTGACCCCGGAAGGCGGCTAGATTGGATTCTTAATTTCGATATTCGAGCATGTTTAGTTCATAATTAATTCAATTTCTATGCCTTTGTTTATGTTCGAGTGAATGCTATACCTAAACCATTTCCCTTAATGTTTTATTTCTTGTTTTAGCATTTTTAGACTTTAGTTTATTTATCCCCTATTCCGGACTAGCTTAATTGTTGATAACATTTGGTGGTGTTTACCGTTCTCTGTGGTTCGACCCCTATGCTTGCCTTATACTCGTATTAGGTTTGTTTAGGTTGTATAAATTGTATTTGATCTAGGGATAGACAATTGACGACGCGTTTATTCCCTTGTCAAATTGGCGCCGTTGCCGGGGAACGGCTTCCATTACCGTCATGTTATCTTATTGAGACTAGTCCATTGTTTATATTTTCTTTTGATTTGTTTTTGTTTTCTTTGTTTTGTTTGAGAAAAAATGGCTTATATTTCTATTCCTCAATTTGATAATGAACCGTTTTGGGTGTATTTCAATAGACTTGAGGATTTCCTAGATGGTGTTAAAGGTTTAACCAAGGGTGATTATTGTGAAATCATTAATTTGGGATTAAATGAGAATTTTAGAGGAGTAGTTGATAATATGTTAAATGGTAAATTTCAAGACATGTCTTCGGATGAAGCTTGGGATTTCTATTCATGGTTAGCTAGGGATAATTATGATTGGGAGAGGGCCAATCATGAGACTTATGTTCGGGATTCTCATGCTTTTAATGTTGATGCTAATTGTCATGATTTGTCTAATATGAATTCCCATGATGTGCTTGATGCTCCCCATAGTGACCATGTAATGCATGATTTCAACTCCCCTCCCTCTATAACTCAATGTAATGAGGTACATTCTAATGATGATGAAGTGCATGTTCTTTCTCATTTTGCATCCGATTTTTGCATGAATTCTAAAGGTGTGCCCCACAGTCCCCTAGATGATTCCAATGAGCAAGCTTTTGACTCGTCTATCCACGATGATTTGGACTCATTTGAGATTATGGCCCAAATATTTCTTGAGTTTCAAACGGTAGCCCATAACCTTATGAGTGAGTTCATTGATAAGGCTTCATTAGAAAGAGATGAGTTTGAGAGAAATTTGCCCCCATTCACTCTTGATGTTGAGATAGTAGAAGGAAAGGTTGTTTATCGTGGTGAAAAGGAGGATAAGGTTGATTACTTTGGAGTTTTTGAGCTTGAGGGAGATGTAGAACATGAGGGTTCTTCATTTGAGGATTCCATGATTGATTTTCATTCCCTCATTAGTGATGTGAGATCTTGTGATGAGGGATTAGCTACCCCTTTTTGCCTTTCTCATACACCTTTTTCCCAAAGGTTTAACCATATCTCCTACTATCCTATGTTCCTCCCTTCTTTTCTCAAAGAACCTCTTAGGGATCCTCTTCCTTTTCAAGCTTCCAAAGCCCCTAACCCTTTCATTGTTGATGAGGAAAAGAGTTATAATGCCAACCAAAAAGATTTTTGTGAGGACTTTTCTTTTTCTTCTTCTACTTTTTCTTCTTATTTTCTTGATTTTTCTTTTGATTCTTTTACTTTTTCTTTTCTCCCTTCTCTCAAGCATAAAGTCTCCTTGTACTTTATGTTTGCTTGTCATATGAGCATCGCGTATGCTCTATTTCTTGATATGTTTGTCGGTGCATATGACAAGTTATTGCGTTCTTTGTCGGGTTATTTACTAGATTGGTCATGCTTGGACGTTAAGCAAGCCTTTGCGGGAAGTAACCCGTGTTTTATTGCTTTCTTTTTCTTTCTTTTGTGTTTCTCATTTTTGTTTACTCTCTTGTCTATGTGTATAGGTACTCGATGCATATACTCATGTGCAAAGATTTTGGATTGAGCTCCTTGAGACGAAGCACACCAATGATTGCTTGCATTTGGAAAAGCAACGAAGACGAGGAATTAGATGAAATTGTGGACGATGTGCTCAATTGCGGGTTTCAACACCCACCTCAAATTTGGTTTACTCTTTCCTTCTTCCCTCATCTTGGATTTGCTTTCTTAATTGCATTTGGATTGTATGATTATGAATTGTTGTGTGAATGAGTTTTCTTCCTTCCCCTCCCACCCACCCTTTGTGCCTTTATTTTGAGCATTGAGGACAATGCTCCATTCTAGCTTGGGGGAGTAGCTATTCGCTAGCTTGGGGGGGTTATCTATATCTCTTGGTGGTTTCTTAATCCATAGTCTCATGATTGCTTGATTTATTTCTCTCATACTTGCCAAAGTCTATTATTGAGATTGGTTTTCTATGTTTGGATGGCCATGAGCGCCTTATTGAGTTGACTTTTGGTATATGTAGTTTTGATTGATCATGCTTTCATATTGCACTATTGTATATGCATTCTTGAGTATTGTTGGTTTTGTGAATATTTGTGTGTATAGTGTCTTTCCATGGCATTCAAGGCAAGTTTCAAAATGTTTTGTTTTAAACTTGGACATAATTGGGCTTTAGCACCTAGAATACCCTCTTTGCTAGTTGTTAGAGGTTTTCATGCACTTGAATGTCGAGGTTGGTTCACACATATAACATTGCCAAGGTAGTAGAACTTAAGGGCTATGAGACCTTAGCTCACTTGGTTTGTGGTAAGATGGTTGCCGCTCTCTAGCTAGTTGAAGCTTTAAAGGTGATTTTTGCTACTCCACTACCGTCATTTTTGTGAGGATGTGTCTATTTTGTTCTAGCCTTCTACATTTCTTGCATGTATGGCGTTTGGATCCTTGGCATTGCTAGCTTATATCGAGAATTTGGCTTAATCTACCCAAGATCGAGACCGAACCAACCTAGGGGAAGACGAAGGCAATTAGGATTTTTGTTTTGTTTTATTATTTTCTTTTCCTTTATTTTTCTTTTGCATTTGCTCATTTAGTAACCCAATTTGAGCCATTTTCCCTTCTTTGGCATAACCACATTACAAACCAATGGACCTTTGCTTTATTTTCACCTTTATTAGTTTTTGTGAAGCATTCTTGGGACTTGATTTGTATTTTTGGTTAATGAAAGTGAGAAAAAGAATGAAAAAGAAGTGAAAAAAACTCAAATTTTGGTACTTGTGTTTATATTTGTTATGTTGAATGGGTTGAGTAAATGAGAAGAAAATAAAGGAAATGAAAGAAAAAGCCGCTCAAAGTTAAAAGAGGCGAGAGCAAAGAATAAAAAGAAATGAAAAAAAAAGAAGAAAATATTGAGAAAATACAAAAATATTTGTTGTTTGGTTGAAAAAGAATAAGCTTGGGGGAGGTGTTGCTAGAATTTTTTATTTGAAAGTTGGTATTTTATTGAATTTGAATTGAGGAATGATCAACCTTGCTTCACTTCTAAGTTTACCACCAATTTCCAAATTTATTTCCACACCCTTTACCCTAGCCTAAACGTTTCAACCCTTTTAAGACCTTTTGACCTTAGTGAGGTTTAGTTACTACCGATGGAGGGTAATCAAGCCAAGCCTATCGAGCGAGCTATCAATGCCAAGATGTCGGGTAGCCTAAATGTTTTTCATTGATTATTTCTTCCGATTCCTTCGAGGAATCTCGAGATATCACCTTAAAAGTGGATGCAAAACTAGTGAGGATGCGGGAGTTTGGTTGGAGATAAGGAGGAGTGTAAGTCCCTCTAAGTTCTTTACCCTTTGCATGCTTTATGTGTGTACCAACCTTAACTATTCTTTTGCTTGGCTACCTTTAATGTCTAGAAAGGTTTGTATTCTTGTGCATTTAGCCCATTGTTTGTGTTTGGTTTGAAATATCAAAACTCGAGTTTTCTTGATTTCACCTTTGCCTTGAATGTTATGTGTTGTCGAGAGTTGTGGGTTAAACCTCTTAGGAAACCCTCACGAGAGCTTACTTGTCCTCTTTGGCGACATAGGGGTTTAAAGGGCTTGATGCATACGCTAAATGCATCCGTGATTCCTACGACAGTGAGTTAGTGTACATTCTTTCTCTTTGTTTCTATTTTGTTTCTTTTGCCTTTAATAATTCCATCTTGTTCTCTTTTGCCTTAGCTTTGCTCGAGGACGAGCAAAGGTTTAGCTTGGGGGAATTTGATGAGTGACATTTATGTCACTCTTAGGGAGTAGTTTTAGAGTCATTTTCGTGTTTATTTTATCTTATTTTCCTTTCTTTCTCTTTAATAAAGTTTCTAGTTTATTTTGGTAATTTTGTCGTGTTTTAATTCTTTTCGTAGTTTTTAGTTTATTTTCGTATTTTATTTGCTTTTGATTTGTTATATTTTGTTCTTTATTTTGATGAGTGGCATTTATGCCACTCTTTTATCCTTTTTCTCTAAGGATTCTCCCCTCGTTTACACTTGTTTGGCCCTCTTTCTAAGCATTTTTACTTAGCTTTGCTTTCTCTTTTCTTTCTCCTTTATCCTCCCTTTTCTTAGTCTTCCCGCTTTGTTCTTATTGTGCTTTCCATGCTTATGCTTTGTAGGAACCATCGAGATTTTCAAGAGGAGGAAGCTAAGCTCAAAGGAAGCTAGAGGAAGCATGATTCAGAAGAGGTTCGGCCGAACCTCCTGATGGTGTGGCCGAACCAAAGTGTGGCCGAACCTGCTCAGTGGTTCGGCCGAACTTCGAGGCAGGGGCAAGATGAAAATTGGCAGTTTTGCAGGAGTGGCCGAACCACAGGAGTTCGACTAGACCAGGATCAGGGAGGTTCGACCGAACCTACCCATGGTTCGGCCGAACCTACCCATGGTTCGGCCGAACCTACCCATGGTCCAGCCGAACCTACCCTGTAGTCCGGCCGAACCTTCCCATTTGTTCGGTCGGACCTCTCCTTTTCTCAGCTGACTCTGTACGGACTATATAAGTCCCTTTTTTAGAACGTTTTGGGGGGGAATTCAATAACTATCTATTCAACTCTCTAATTAGTTTTAGGTTAGGTTAGGATTAGTCTTCTTTGGTAGAGAGAGAAAGTGAGGTTTTCTTCATTAATGAACTTGGATTTTGAAGAAGGAGCTTGTTCAATCCTTTGTAGACCTTCATCTTCAATTAATGAGCAATTTCTTACTCTCTCTCCTCTATTTTTATTTGTTTATTTTGATTATTTTAGTTGTTGGTATTGCTTGTTGATCAAGTTGATTCTTGATTATTTGTTGATTAATCTTGTTATTATCATGATTAGTGAGTAATTTCCCCATTAAGGGGATGGTTGTGGTGTAGTTGGACCTTGAGCATGTTCTAGGGTTTAGAATTGATTTATTTGTGATTAAAGTCTTTATATGCTTGATATTCTTTAATCTTCTTGCAAGTGCACATTGTTGGTTGATTAAAGGTGAATCTTTGCTAACAAGAAACGGAAGTTGACTTAGTTAAGGTTCATTACTATCGATTGTTATTTAATAGTACCTCCTAGTATATGGTTCTAATGTGGAAACATAGAGGCTATGTTAGGAGAAGCCAATTGACCCCGGAAGGCGGCTAGATTGGATTCTTAATTTCGATATTCGAGCATGTTTAGTTCATAATTAATTCAATTTCTATGCCTTTGTTTATGTTCGAGTGAATGCTATACCTAAACCATTTCCCTTAATGTTTTATTTCTTGTTTTAGCATTTTTAGACTTTAGTTTATTTATCCCCTATTCCGGACTAGCTTAATTGTTGATAACATTTGGTGGTGTTTACCGTTCTCTGTGGTTCGACCCCTATGCTTGCCTTATACTCGTATTAGGTTTGTTTAGGTTGTATAAATTGTATTTGATCTAGGGATAGACAATTGACGACGCGTTTATTCCCTTGTCAAATTGGCGCCGTTGCCGGGGAACGGCTTCCATTACCGTCATGTTATCTTATTGAGACTAGTCCATTGTTTATATTTTCTTTTGATTTGTTTTTGTTTTCTTTGTTTTGTTTGAGAAAAAATGGCTTATATTTCTATTCCTCAATTTGATAATGAACCGTTTTGGGTGTATTTCAATAGACTTGAGGATTTCCTAGATGGTGTTAAAGGTTTAACCAAGGGTGATTATTGTGAAATCATCAATTTGGGATTAAATGAGAATTTTAGAGGAGTAGTTGATAATATGTTAAATGGTAAATTTCAAGACATGTCTTCGGATGAAGCTTGGGATTTCTATTCATGGTTAGCTAGGGATAATTATGATTGGGAGAGGGCCAATCATGAGACTTATGTTCGGGATTCTCATGCTTTTAATGTTGATGCTAATTGTCATGATTTGTCTAATATGAATTCCCATGATGTGCTTGATGCTCCCCATAGTGACCATGTAATGCATGATTTCAACTCCCCTCCCTCTATAACTCAATGTAATGAGGTACATTCTAATGATGATGAAGTGCATGTTCTTTCTCATTTTGCATCCGATTTTTGCATGAATTCTAAAGGTGTGCCCCACAGTCCCCTAGATGATTCCAATGAGCAAGCTTTTGACTCGTCTATCCACGATGATTTGGACTCATTTGAGATTATGGCCCAAATATTTCTTGAGTTTCAAACGGTAGCCCATAACCTTATGAGTGAGTTCATTGATAAGGCTTCATTAGAAAGAGATGAGTTTGAGAGAAATTTGCCCCCATTCACTCTTGATGTTGAGATAGTAGAAGGAAAGGTTGTTTATCGTGGTGAAAAGGAGGATAAGGTTGATTACTTTGGAGTTTTTGAGCTTGAGGGAGATGTAGAACATGAGGGTTCTTCATTTGAGGATTCCATGATTGATTTTCATTCCCTCATTAGTGATGTGAGATCTTGTGATGAGGGATTAGCTACCCCTTTTTGCCTTTCTCATACACCTTTTTCCCAAAGGTTTAACCATATCTCCTACTATCCTATGTTCCTCCCTTCTTTTCTCAAAGAACCTCTTAGGGATCCTCTTCCTTTTCAAGCTTCCAAAGCCCCTAACCCTTTCATTGTTGATGAGGAAAAGAGGGGATGGTTGTGGTGTAGTTGGACCTTGAGCATGTTCTAGGGTTTAGAATTGATTTATTTGTGATTAAAGTCTTTATATGCTTGATATTCTTTAATCTTCTTGCAAGTGCACATTGTTGGTTGATTAAAGGTGAATCTTTGCTAACAAGAAACGGAAGTTGACTTAGTTAAGGTTCATTACTATCGATTGTTATTTAATAGTACCTCCTAGTATATGGTTCTAATGTGGAAACATAGAGGCTATGTTAGGAGAAGCCAATTGACCCCGGAAGGCGGCTAGATTGGATTCTTAATTTCGATATTCGAGCATGTTTAGTTCATAATTAATTCAATTTCTATGCCTTTGTTTATGTTCGAGTGAATGCTATACCTAAACCATTTCCCTTAATGTTTTATTTCTTGTTTTAGCATTTTTAGACTTTAGTTTATTTATCCCCTATTCCGGACTAGCTTAATTGTTGATAACATTTGGTGGTGTTTACCGTTCTCTGTGGTTCGACCCCTATGCTTGCCTTATACTCGTATTAGGTTTGTTTAGGTTGTATAAATTGTATTTGATCTAGGGATAGACAATTGACGACGCGTTTATTCCCTTGTCACCTACACCACGTATACCTCCGGCATTACGAGCAATATTTCTCATAGTGATAGATGGCTTCACTCCAGAATCAATTAGAGACTTCATATAAATCTGATCAGCTTCGGTCACGTCTTGGAATGTCCTGTATTTTCCAATTCAAAAGAAACTATTACAATTGATACTCGATAAATCGTATTTGGTTTAAATTTGTTGTGAATAGAATTAATTACCGACCTTTCAAAATAGACATGGTTCATGGTTTTTAGGTCATGGTTATGTTCAGCCACAAAATATTTCACATAACATGAATCCTTTTGCTGATCCCACTTAAAATTAATCAATGCTTTACAATCGCATTGAGTTATTGGTTTTTCCTTACGCTTCCTATCAGGTCTGAGAAGGTGTTTTGCTTCTCGAAAACCTTGCCTATTGCACCAAATGATTTGTGAGGTCGGGTGTCCATCAATTTTGCTTAGTCTTGTATGCTTACGGCGTATTCCAAACCCCGTGCACTTGGCATACATCTTGTAAAAATCAAAGCATGTTTGAAGATCTTTTAACGATAATTGTTGCATCTCTTCCAATGTAAAATCCTCTAATATCTTGCTAATTTCTTCCCAGACTTCTAAACCTCTAAACAATTTTAGTATCTCATAGTTAATTTCTGTGTCGTTTTATTTCATCGTCTTCATTGTTATTTTCATCTCTATCATCACCATCTCCATTGTCATCATCTCCATTGCTATCATCCCCATTGTTAGTATCCTACATAATATAGGTAATGTATCTAAAGTAAGATTGTGTTGTCTAGTTGTACATAGTCTATTAAAATGAAAGGTAATGATCAATGTGAATAAAGGTCAATTCCGTATTGGTAGTTTTTGAGTAATACCTTAAGTTCTTGTATTTCAATAATCGCATTCCTCATTCTTGGATATCTCTTGATTATTTGTCTTGTGGAAAGATTTTCAAAGCAATTACAATAAACTAGACGTTAGTACATGGCCTATACATACAGTTTTGATGTGAAAAGTTTCTTCTGTTAAAAAAATAATATATAAATTAAGCAGTATATTTTAATAACACATACCTTCAAATCACATACGCTACCATCTACTCGTTGTATAGGAGTTTCCTCCATATCAGACACGTTGTCTTCTAAGAAAAAAATCCATTGTGAGCTTAAAAGCTTAAATTACAAAACAATGTTGTTTAGGGTAATTTTACCCCGCCACGTGGTCCAATCAGAGGATGACACGTGGCAGCCTCAGGATGGCCCAAAGTGGACCAATTCCTGCTTGACACGTGTCACTCTAGAAATTAAGGGAAAAAGGCGGCCTTCAGGCCCAAATCCCGAGAAAGCCGCAAAACGGCGCGACCCACCAATGATTAGGGTTCAGTGACCTAATCAGGGGCACAAATCCCAACGACCCTATAAATAGGGAGATGTCCCTCATTTTGAGGGCACGTTTTACCATTTATGACACTTGCATTCTCTCACATCAGAGAAACACCCGAGCTTGGAATCCGAGCAGATACCCCCCTAAATTTCCGTTCTCTTTATTCCATTTCAAGTTACTAACTTGACCGTCGGAGGCGGAGCTCCAACCACCCGGAGTCTCCGTTATTTTGCAGGTACAGCTCAGCCGAATCAGACTTCGTGTTGTAACTCTTCCGAGGGACAAAAACACCCAAAACATTTGGCGCCGTCCGTGGGGAGAGTACCTCGAAGATGGTTCAAGAGTCTTTACCACCTCCTAACCGTCTGGGCGAAGACCCAGAAGTCTTTACAGACCAGGAGGATGAGGATCCTCAGTTGAAACCTTTACAGAGGATGGCTCGCTTAGAATCAAGAGCATCCGGCCCAGAGACATTCTGGAGCGGGGTGCCTCCCAGGCGGGTATAAGCCAATCCACTGGGCAGCCGGAAGGGGAAACCCAAACGGCCGCTTGATCAGCCCCTGTCACCCGAGACGAACTCATGAGATTCATGACAAGTTTCAAGGGTGAAACTAAAGAGCTGATCACCAAAAGTCAGGCTGGCCCAAGTAAAAGTCAGCCGGCGAAGAAGGCTCCTACAGAGAAGGGGAAGTCAGTCAGAAACCGGCAGCCCACTCCTCATCCAAAGGAGAAGGCAACCGGGACCATTGATTGGAGTAACACTCGCCGGACTCAGCAGCCGGTGAGAAGTAAAAAATCAACTCTTGATGCCCGGGAGATCATCAACCAGAAAAGAAACCAATCCCTGTCTGAGTCGGCTTCAACGTCGAACTTTCCAGACAGTTTCAACAACGTTTCTGCAGGGAGTGCACCCTCCTTGCATGAGAGCCAAACAGGCGGTAATACTGTCCATTCTGGCCCTCACATGATTGGAGCTGTACCGTATGTCCCTACTCAGGCTTACGGACAGTATCCCCCTCACTTCATGCAGCCGACCTTCTTTGGAGGTCAGGCGGCATATCCAAATGTCCAGCCACTGGACTGGCAGCTTCGTCTGCTGCGCCTGGGTGAACAGCCTTCTGCGTTCACCCGGGAGATAACCGAGGCGGCCCAGCCGGCCAAGGTTAAGAATGTATTGGTTGGTACCTATGATGGTACCACCAATCCAGAAGACCACCTCATGGCATACACCAACCTCTTGTATCTGCAGGGGTTGGATGATGCCGCTTGGTGTCGGTGCTTCCTGGCTACATTGAAGAGCATTGCCCAACAATGGTTTGACAATTTTCCAGCCGGGTCCATCGATAGCTTCAGGAAGCTCGCCTTCCTGTTTGCTTCCAACTTCTCAATGAACATCCCTGCCAAGAAAACAAGCCTTGATTTGAACACTTTAGGTAGGGGGAGAGAGAAGGGCTGCGCTCATATGTCAGGCAGTTCAATCTGATAAGAATTCAGATTCAAGGACTGTTTGACGAGGTAGCTTTTACAGACTTTTTCAAAGGTCTGAGAGACGGGACGACCTTTAAGTTCGACCTAGTCAGAAAAGGGGCTTTCACCTTACAGGCGGCCCTGAGGGAGGCGGAAAGCTACATCCAAGCTACCGACCTCTGCTCGTCTGGTAACCAGTCGGACTCTAAGAAGTTCGACAAACAGAAAGACAGCCGGTCTGCTTAGCCGGTCAAAAACAAAGAAGAGAGCAAGAAAAGAAAAGAAGTCTAGGCGGTTACTGACTCTAACCAGCCGTCCCAGAAGAAAAAGAAAGAGTTTAAGCCGTACGTCCCCAAGTACGAGTTTAATAAAGACTGCAACTCCATCCTCATGGAGGTAGGGGACCGGCTGTCCATTGAGAAGCCGAATCTTATGAAGAGTTATGTCCAGTCACGGAACAAAAATAAATTTTGTCAGTTCCATGAGGAGGTCGGCCATGATACCAACGACTGCTTCAGTCTTCAGCGGGCGTTGGACCGACTGGCTGACAAAGGGCTGTTGAAATCCTACATTTCTAAGTCCCTAGCCGGGGCAAAAAAGAAAAACAAGGGTCAGTCCTCCAAGACTACCCCGCAGCCTGCTAGTAGCTCGGATACTGACAAGGAGCCGATCTACACAATAGCAGGCGAGTTCTCCTGTGGTGGCCCTACCATCCGGGGCACCAAGAGCCATCTTCGAAAGATGGACAAGGATGATGACGAGCAGGCGTCTGCAAGCACCTCCTTCCCAGACGTCTTGATTACTGAGAAGGATAGGGGCAGCGTCCGTCGTCCGCATGATGACCCGGTTGTCATTGAATGTAAGGTTGCCAACCAACTGGTTGGAAGAATCCTTATTGACACCGGCAGCTCATCAGACATCATCAGCCTCCGGTGCTTGCAAAAGCTGAAATACAACGACAGCAACATGCATCCGGTCACCCACCCCTTGGTTGGTTTTGGGGGTGGGATGGTCTACCCAGCCGGAAGAATTGACCTACCCATCCGGCTGGGAGAGAAGGGCCAAGGACGACATATTGTCGTCAGATTCTTGGTCGTTGAGGAGTTGACCGCCTACAACATTATCCTTGGCCGGCCGACCCTCAACGTAGCCAAGGCAGGAAGCATCCCGTCTCTCATGCTCATCAAGTATGAGAGGGATGACGGCACTGTTGGTTCCCTGAATGGGGATCAGTAGACGGCCCGAGAGTGCTATCTCTCAGCCGTTAGAGACATTGTGGCCCCAGACGACCAGGAACCAATAGACCTTGACAATGTCAAGGATGCCGACCCAGCGCCTGTCCCACCAGCATCTGGGAAGAAAAGAAAGGCACCTCTGCTGGTGGAGGTGAAGAAAGAGAAAAAATAGCAATCACTGACCGGTGAACGGTCAGATGAGCTCCGCCCTCAATCAACTGGTGAAAGTATTGGTCTCGTTCTTGATGACAGCCGTCCAGAACGTACTGTAAAGGTTGGGACGGTTGCTCATGCTATTTTGGGTGCAAGCTTTCACCTTCTGCTGAAGGAATTCAAAGAAATTTTTGCCTTTGAAGTGGAAGAGATGCCAGGCGTCAGCCCGGATCTCGCTGTCCACAAACTCGCCGTGGACCACAAAAAGAAGCTCATCCGGCAAAAGAAAAGAAACCACGGCGAGGAAAGAAGTCAGGCGGCAGCTGCCGAAGTCAAAAAGCTGCTAGACGCCAGGCTCATATGGCCTTGTAACTTTCCCGACTGGGTGGCCAATGTGGTCCTTGTTAAGAAACCGAATGGGACCTGGCGCATGTGTGTTGATTACACAGACCTCAACAAAGCGTGTCCAAAGGACAGTTACTCGCTTCTAAAGATCGACAGTCTGGTCAACTCTACAGCCGGTCACGTCTTGATGAGCTTTATGGATGCCTACTCCGGCTTCTATCAGATACCCCTGTGGAAGAAAGATCAAGAGAAGACGGCCTTCGTCACTGATCAGGGGTTATTCTGTTATACTGGATGCCGTTTGGCTTGAAAAATGTGCCTGCCACTTTCCAACGGATGATTAATACGGTCTTCATTAATCAGATTGGGAGGAATGTGGAGGCGTACATTGATGACATGATAGTCAAATCCAAGCTACAGACGGATCACCTTGCTGATCTCCGAGAAACATTCACCACCCTCAGGCGGCACAAGGTTATGTTAAATCCTAAGAAATGCGTCTTTGGTGTTGAGTCTGGGAAGTTTCTCGGATTCCTGATTGATCAAAGGGGGATAAAGGCTAACCCTGAAAAGATACAGGCGGTGATAGACATGAAGTCACCCCGTTCTGTCAAGGAAGTGTAGAGGCTCACCGGCTGTCTGGCTGCCTTGGGGAGATTCCTCAGTCGGTCAGGCGACAAGTGCCTCTACTTCTTCCAAGCAATCAGGAAGAAGACCAGATTTGAATGGGGGGAGGATGCTGAGGCGGCTTTCCAGAGGTTGAAAGATCATTTACATTCTCTACCTAGGTTGGTCAGTCCTTTACCTAGGGAGACGTTGTACATGTACTTAGCCGTCTCAGATCATGCCCTCAGTGCCGTTCTCCTTACTGAGCGAGACGGCGTGCAGCTCCCGGTTTACTTCATTAGCCATGTTCTTAAAAATGCTGAACTACGGTATTCCATGGTAGAAAAATTTGGCCTTGCTCTGTATATGGCTTTCAAAAAATTGAAGCCCTACTTTCTGGCACACCCGGTGGTGATTTACACCGACCAGCCACTCAAGCGGCCAATGTCTACCTTGGACTCATCCGGGAGAATGTTGAAATGGGCTATTGAAATGCAAAGTCTTGAAATCACTTACGAACCAAGAAAGGCAGTGAAAGGCCAGGCGTTTGCCGACATCATTGTTGAAATGACCCGTCCGGTGGCTCCGGATAATCTTGATCAGGTTTGGAAAGTGTATGTAGACGGGAGCTCTACTAAGAACGGCTGTGGTGCAGGCGTAATTTACGAGTCTCCTGAAGGGGACAGATTTGAGTATGCACTACGCTTCAAATTTCAAGCCTTTAACAATGAGGCGGAATATGAAGCCCTGCTAGCCGGCATTCGCATGTGTAAGGCGGCAGGGGCCATGAAAATTGACGCCTATTCTGATTCTCAATTGATTGTTAGCCAGTATGAGGGAAGCTACGAGGCTACTCATCCGGCTATGATTAAATATCTTCAGGCAGTCAAAGAAGAGACCAAGTGCCTAGGTCGGAAAACAATCAGGCGGATGCATTTTCAAAACTGGCGTCTTCCGCCTGCCATAATACGCCTCGGTCAGTCTTTTAAGAAGTTCTTGAAAAGAGAAGCATTTAAGAGGATCCCATTGGAATTCTGGACCGAAGCTCTACCTGGATGGATGGCATCCGGGCCTACCTCTCAGACGGTACACTTCCTGATTTGCCACAGGAAGCAGCCGTCCTGAAAAAGCGAGCTGCAAGATTCGAGTTGAAAAATGGAGAACTCTTCAAGGCGGGTTTTCTTAAACCTCTGTTGAAGTGTGTCACCCAAAAAAAAGGGAAGGAAGTCCTCGAAGACCTGCATGCGGGATTCTGCGCCTCCCACATAGGCGGTAAGTCCCTAGCCGTCAGAGCCAGACGACATTATTTTTGGCCCACTCTTGAGGAAGACGCCAAGGAGTTGGTGAAGAAATGTGACAAGTGCCAAAAATTTGGCAAACTCATTCACCGTCCGGCTACTGATCTGACGGCCATCCACAGCCCAATCCCGTTTGCAAAATGGGGCATGGACATTCTAGGTCCTTACACGCCTGCTCCAGGCGGAAAGCGCTACATCTTGGTGGCTGTGGATTATTTCACCAAGTGGGTGGAGGCTGAGGCGGTTAAAAACATCAAGACCTCAGACGTAATTTCCTTCATTTGGAAGAACATTATCACCCGGTATGGGGTACCTATGTCTATGGTGTTTGATAATGGTCCTCAGTTTGAGACGCCTCAGCTAAAAACTTGGTTGGGAGATCAGGGGATCTCAAGCTATTTTGCATCTGTTGGCCGGCCCCAAGCAAACGGCCAAGTTTAAGCCTTCAATAAACTCATCTCAGGCGGCATTAAGAAGAAAATAGAAAGAGCCGGTGGCTTATGGGCAGAAGAACTAATCCATGTCCTATGGGCCATCCAGACAACAGCAAAAGGGGCAACCGGTGAAACCCCATTTCTCATGGTTTACGGTGCTGAAGCCGTCTTGCCCATCGAACATTACGAGCCGACTCTCAGAGTCATGCTATATGATGAAGAGGCAAACTGGGAAGCAATGCGCCTGGCATTGGATTCACTCCCAGAACGCAGGGGCAATGCCGCCTTGCGTCATGAGATTTACCGTCTGAGAATGACTAGAGCCTACAACAAAAAAAGTACACAAGCGTCCCTTAAAAGTTGACGACTTAGTGTTACGAAAAATGGAGGCAACCGGTAGGGCAAATGAGCTGGGAAAGCTAACCCCAAATTGGGAAGGCCCCTACCGGATCTATGAGGAAGTGAGAGACGGCACCTACCGCCTGGAAACTCCAAACGGCAGGCGCCTGCCTAGAACTTGGAATGTAGACAATCTAAAAAAGTACTACTTCTGAGAATGTAAACTTTTTAAAAACAGTGAGTCAATTAATGAAGATTCAGACTTTGTTTGCAAAATTGAGTTATTGTTTGATTATCCATCCGGGTAATACCTAGACGGATTTTTCATTTACCTAACTAAGTTCGATACTTAGTAAAGGTTCCATTTGTTTGATCGCCTGGGTAATACTCGGATATTCGGATCTCTTGTTTATTTAAGTTTGATACTTTGTTCATTTAACTAAGTTTGATTATCCACCAGGGTAATACTCAGACGGATTTTTCATTTACCTAACCAAGTTTGATACCTGGTAAGATTAAATAATTGCCTGTCCGTCTGGGAAATACCCAGACAAACTCGTTTGTTTAAACAACTAAGTTCGATACTTAGTGTAAATTCAATACTCCGACTAAAAACTAAGCACAAAAACGTTTAGTGGCTACACAACCGGTCTCAAACAAGACCAGAGGCTAAAATGGCCGGATGGTTGCTCATTTTATAAAATCGCCTGTCCCAACATGGACATAGGCGTCCGGCGACACCCCTCCGGGTGCAATCGTCTTAGAGAACAGACTAATTATCGGTTCTACGTACCCATGCAGACGGCAAAAATTGAACGACCAAATTGGTCAACTCATAGCCGTCTGACCAAAATGACCTAAGAAGAACGATAAAAGTTTCTAGATGCCGGATGCCCAAAGGCATCAGTCGGTCACCGGCTGAAGTTCTCACTTAGGTCATTTATTCTAAAAATTGCACTTCCCACCCCAATTGGGGCAAAAGAGTTGTTCAAAGGCTACGAAATCTCTACCAAGACGGACAAACGCCGTCTGGGTAGTGATTGGAGCGCCTGTTGGTGTACGGCTGTGCACTTGGTTTGGGGCAATCACTACTGTGATTGATTGACTTACAAACATATCATGCTCTTTGTAGCATCAGACGTTTTCAAGTCAATCAACCAACTCCACTTGAAACCAATCACACAGCCGTCCAGGGGCAAGGACAGCCGGACTATTGATTAGTTAGGCAAAAAGTCGCCGCATGCTTTTGATAAGTTAGGCAAAAATGAAAAATTAAAATTGAAAAATTAAAATTCAAACGCAAACGCAAGATGATCGGTCGGTGCATTTCATAAAGTCCACCCAACCAAACGGTTGTGGTGGAATAAAGTGTTAACCGGACCCCGTCCGGGAGAAATGAGAAATTGTTAATTAACCCGGCTCCATAGCCGGTAAATACAAATGTACTCGGCACGCAGGCCGGAAAAACAAGTTTTGGCATACTGCCGCTGAATAAAAGAAAAAGACAAAAATAGAGATTGGCATACTGCCGCTGAAAAGTCCATTCTTGCCTGCAGGCGGCTCTTCCTGGTCCTCTTCCTCACCGTCTGAGGGAATCTCTTGCGCTTGACCCGGATCAGGTAGCTCAGGCACGAGGGGCACATTGTTGGCGTTAACCCAGGCGTCGAAGGACTCAGGCTCTGGCTCTCCCTTCTCTCTCAGGTACACCACGTCCTCGGCGTACCTGTGAGCCAGTGCCCAGACGCCAAAATCCGCTTCCGGGTATAGGGCAGCCTAGGCGATCTTCATCCGGGCGTCATTATCAGCGTCACTTTCAGCAACAAGGCGGTTTTGCTCCGCCTCTAGGGTTGCTGCAAAGTTCATCTGAGCCTAAGCAACCTCCTTCTCCAGTTTTTGAACCTTGGTCTTCAGATTGGTGTTCTCTTCAGAAACACCCTGAAGATTGCCAAGGTCCGTCTGGGCCTTCTTGAGCGCCTCATCAGCCTTTTTGGCACTCTCAGTAGCCTTCTTCTTAGCCTCCTCCGCCTCCTTCCGGGCCGTCTCAGCATCAGTCGCCCGCTGTTTGGCCGTCTCCAGATCTGACTCCAGCTGCTGGATTCTAGACGCCTGTGTCATAATGATTGCTTTAGTTTCAAGTTCATTTACGATAGTTGAGTGTAAAGCAATATTGTCAGCGTCTATAGCGGACTTCTTGGCCCTTTTTACCTCTTCCCGTTTGCGGGAATAAGGACGTTTGAGCCCGTCCACCCGCAGCATGGCCTGCAAAAAAGCAGGCAGTATAAGTATTGCAGACGGGATAAAACACTTGGAAAAAATAAAATTGAATTGGCAAGGCAAGTTTCTTACCTCAGCCAGAAGTGATTGAACGTCTCTATCCCAGGGATACTGTCTTTATCCCTCTTCCGGACGGCATCCAGCATGGCCTTGGCATGCTTCTGGACGTCTGGCCAGCGGGGAGATTGATCTGCACCACAATCAATACGTGATGAGTGCGAAACTAAGGCAGCACCTATTTGTTGTCGGTCGTCTGAATATGACGTCTGTTGAGAGTGGGATTTTACCCGCAAAGGCCACCCCAGCTTAAGCGGGAATTCAAAAGGGTTCTTACCTTCAGAGCCAACCAACCAGGAACTGCTTGCAGGCATGGAGAACCCCCTTGTCGCGGTTAAGGGGTTGACGAGATCAAGGCACACGCTGCCGCCTATCTTCTCGACTCGCCCCGCTATCCGCATCTGCTGATGCCCGGCTAAGGCGCCAGGAGTTGACGCAGAGGAGGATTTTTTTTATTTTGTTGAGAACGGCGGGGGTCTCCTCCCTAGCCCGTTTGAGTTGTTTCTCAAACGACTTTCCAACCTCCCCCCCCTGCGAAAATAACCAAGTTAAAGTTAGCATCTGGGGAAAAATAATTGCTAAAGATCAATTTTCGAAAGGGTCAGGCGTTTATTACCTTGGCTTTGACCTCAACCGCAGCTTTCTCCGCAAACTCTTTGCGGATGACTGCAGAGGATCGCTTGGGAGTTTTCTCCGACTGCAACATGTTTAATGCCTCTTCTAAACAAGGAAATTGGTCAACATCATAAATCAATTCTAGTAAAAAGCTACTACAGACGGATATAAACTCAGGCGCATACGTTCGGTAAACATGTGCCGTAGCCCGCAGGCGGCTAGGAAACACTCGTCCCTGAACCGTGCGCTCTTGGGGATCCAGTTCTTGAGGACTTTTATTGTTTCCCCGGTTGACAAGGTCGCGTCTGTGAGGCCAAAAAAGTCTGCCTCAATAATCTTGTCAAAGTCTTCCTCTGGGATCCAGGGAAGAGCGCACTTCCGGCCCAGCAAGTCGGGCTTCTTATTGTACAGACGGAATTCATAATTCTCCCGTCTGGTTGGAGCTGACATCAGGTAGAACCTGTGCTTCCAGCCATCGAATTTCGAGACCTTGTCCAAGGTCATCATATATTGGGGCTGTGTGGTTAGAGTGTACCACGCCCTCCAGCCGCCTGGGCTTCTGCTAAGATAGTGCATACTAGCAAAAGCCTCCCAGCGGGGGTTAAGCCCCTGGAACTCGCAGGCGGCAACATACCCCAGAATGTTTGTCCAAGAGTTGGGGGTAAGTTGCCAGACTCCGAGGCCGTAGCCTTTCAAGATTGCCTTCACCGCCTGGTGAAGGGGAAAGCGGAGACCAGCCTTGAACGCCGCCTCATAACAACCAAAATAGCTGTTGGCGTTCTCTTGGTCGTCCTCCCAGGCGACGGTGCCATTCTCAGGCGGCACCCGGATCCTATACCCGTCTCCTAGCAGGTGCACCTTAGTAAAATTCTTCAAGTTTTCCTCCATTTGGATCCGGTCTTTGGAGGAGACGTGGATGTTGAAGGGATCATCCTTCTCGTTCAACTTTTTCCTTTCTTGCTCCTCGCTATCCGGAAGCGGGGGTAGATCGTCACTGCTCTCGGAGGTAGAGGCGGAGCTGTCGCTTTCCGTCTCCTCCTCACTTTGACCCAAGGGGGCAGAGACGGCCTCGTCGCCGCCTTGGTCACATTCCTCCAAGAAGGAATCAGCAGGAGTGGAAGGGGCGCGCGGAGGGGATCTCTCCAGAGCCGTCTGGTCTCCCGGACTAGACGTTTCTCCCTTAGGCGTTTGGCCGCCTGAGCCTTCGCTTTTGTAATTTGGATCAGTTGCCGTCTGCATTGTCCGAGCCATGGTGTCCTGCACAGACACATAACTGGTCGGAATCCAAGGCAAAGGGTGGTCCCAACACCCCGAGACGGCACTCCCAGTCCTAGACTCAGCCGTTCCTGGTGACCGGCTGGACTCTAACCTAGGCTGTGCCGTGTGTGTTGGTGATGCATCCATTTATTGCAAGAAATACATACAAGCGGTGAAAAAAGAAAAAGAGCTGAGAGAGGCAGAGACGGTACCTTTTGAAATGAAATCTGACTAGGCGGATCCGGCTGGGTCGGTGGAAAACGAGCTCTCTTGCTTGCGCCTAACTCAGACGGATGACTTCTGCTCTCTCAAAGTTTTCTCTCTAGAAAGTTTTTGTAAACGTACAAAATTATGAGGGTAAAACGGCTATATATAGAGGGTAAATACGGGGGCATTTCCGTAATTTACTCAGAAGGTGAACGGTTACTCTTTAAATGGTAAAATTACCGCCAACCGGAGCGTGACATGTGTCACAGATGCCACGTGGCATGCCACGTCACATTTGTGAGGGACAAATGTTTAGGGTAATTTTACCCCGCCACGTGGTCCAATCAGAGGATGACACGTGGCAGCCTCAGGATGGCCCAAAGTGGACCAATCCCTGCTTGACACGCGTCACTCCAGAAATTAAGGGAAAAAGGCGGCCTTCAGGCCCAAATCCCGAGAAAGCCGCAAAACGGCGCGGCCCACCAATGATTAGGGTTTAGTGACCTAATCAGGGGCACAAATCACAAAGACCCTATAAATAGGGAGATGTCCCTCATTTTGAGGGCACGTTTTACCATTTATGACACTTGCATTCTCTCAGATCAGAGAAACACCTGAGCTTGGAATCCGAGCAGATACCCACCTAAATTTCCGTTCTCTTTATTCCATTTCAAGTTACTAACTTGACCGTCGGAGGCGGAGCTCCAACCACCCGGAGTCTCCGTTATTTTGCAGGTACAGCTCAGCCGGATCAGACTTCGTGTTGTAACTCTCCCGAGGGACAAAAACACCCAAAACAAATGTAACACGATGTTCTTGTTTAATATTTTAGTTTAAAATTCAAATTTCAAAACAGTATGTTATATAGGAATTGCTCTAAGCATAAACGAACAATAATAGTTAAGTAAACAAGATAATAATTGGAAAATATATATTATTCCATACAGCAGAAGATAGTTCAGAATCTTTGATGTTAGATAAACATATAATTTTATTTTAAATATACCAAATTATTTAATTTCCAAAAAAAAAAAAAAATCATATAAATAGCAATAACATATTATCTTTGTTTTTTAGAGGAAAGTGTACATATTATATAAAAAATACTCATATAGTCATATTCATTTGCAAATAAAACATTACCATAGTTAAAGACTTTTTGGAGTAAAATTTTTTTTTAATTAAAAAATAAAAGGAAATAAAACCAAATTTTAAACCAAAAAAAAAGTTACAACCGTCAATTTTATACTTCACACATATACCAAGGGTGGGTTTGCAGTTACTATTCACCACTTTCTTTATTTCACTCTTTCTCTCTCTAGTTTCCTTCAACAAAAAGCATTCACCATTGTAGTTCAATTTTTGAGAAACGAACGGTGACGGAGGCGACGACAACTCTTTCTCACTTTAACCGACGTTAGTATTGTAAGTACCATTCAACCATCATCGTTGTTACTCATGTTATTTGTGTATATTTTTTTTCGACTTTTCATATGTATTCTATAGATTGTAAATTTGCAACTTCCGAAATTTAGTATGAACAATGTCAAGTATTATTTTTGGATAATTGGGTTTTTAGGTATATGATACATGATTTTAATTTGTTGATTGATGGTTTAATTACTTGTTTTGGCACCATTTTATCACTTACGAAATCATGTTAGTAGTGATTCCGAACTACAATTAGTTCAATTGGGTGGTTTTCTTATATTTTTTTTGGGTTGCTGAATTTTTTGAAATTAAGTAATGTGTGTATATGTATATGGGCTTGATTGTAAAGGATGTGAATGTAATTTTCAACGAATGTTTAATTTTAAAATTACTTGAATTATGTATGAAGTGTAATTATTTTTTATTTGTCTAATTTAATTAATTGTTTTTGTTCGAATTCTTTGATTCTGTCTTCGCTTGTTGTTACTCAATTCGAATTGTATTAGTTTGAATATAAATTTGATTTCTCTGTAAACAGAAACAAGGATAACCATGTCTTCCCGAAAGAGAAAGCCAAGTGCAAGTGCTTTTCCTGCTCAAGTGGATAAGAAACTTAAACCTTTCCCTGTGAGAAGTTCAACAAAAACAAGGTACATTTTTTATATATTGAATTTTGTTGTATATTCGTTAGGATATATGTTTGTACCTATCATAACGCAACATGTCACATTGTTTATGTAGGTATCATGGGACCTGTTTAGGGTATTTTTACCCTAGACACGTGGACCAATGAGAGTTCGCCACGTGTCGAGTTCAGGATGGCCCATGTGGCTCAACATCCTCTTGACACTTGGCGCCCTCAGATATGTTTCCGAAATGGCGGCCTTCAAGGGCCCAAATTCCTAGGAGCGCCGTAAAACGGCGCAGCCCACTAAAATCTAGGTCAAGTGATCTAGGAAGGGGAACGTTTTCCAACGACCCTATAAATAGGGAGATATTTCCCCATTTTGGGGACAGATTCAATCATTTATTACACCCTTATTCTCTTACATCAGAGAAAGACCTGAGCTTGGATTCCGAGCAGATACCCACCTAAATTTCCGTTCTCCCTATTCCGTTTCAAGTTACTAACTTGACCGTCAGAGGCGGAGCTCCGACCACCCGGAGTCTCCGTTATTTTGCAGGTACATCTCAACCAGATCAGACTTCGTGACGTAACTCTCCCAAGGGACAAAAACACCCCAAAACATTTGGCGCCGTCTGTGGGGAGAGTACCTCGAAGATGGTTCAAGAGTCTGTACCACCCCCTAACCGTCTGGACGATGACCCAGAAGTTTTTACAGACCAGGAGGATGAGGATCCTCAGCTCGAAACCTTTACAGCCGAGGATGGCTCGCTCAGAATCAAGAGCATCCGGCCCAGAGATATTCTGGAGCGGGGTGCCTCCCAGGCGGGTCCGAGCAGACCCACTGGGCAGCCGGAAGGGGAAACCCAAACGGCCGCTGGATCAGCCCCTTTCACCAGAGACGAACTCATGAGATTCATGGCAAGTTTCAAGGGTGAAATTAAAGAGCTGATCACCAAAAGCCGGGCTGGCCCAAGTAAAGGTCAGTCGGCGAAGAAGACTCCTCCAGAGAAGGGGAAGTCAGTCAGAGACCGGCAGCCCACTCCTCATCTAAAGGAGAAGGTAGCCGGGACCATTGATTAGTCAAAAATTCTCCTTCCTGGGAAGAACACTAATAACACTCGCCGGACTCAACAGCCGGTGAGAAGTAAAAAATCAACTCTTGATGCCCGGGAGATCATCAACCGGAAGAGAAACTAATCGCTGTCTGAGTCGGCTTCAACATCGAACTTTCCAGACAGCTTCAACAACATTTCTGCAGGGAGTGCACCCTCCTTGCATGAGAGCCAGACAGGCGGTAATACCGTCCATTCTGGCCCTCACATGATTGGAGCTGTACCGTATGTGCCTACTCAGGCTTACGGACAGTATCCTCCTCACTTCATGCAGCTGGCCTTCTTTGGAGGTCAGGCGGCGTATCTAAATGTCCAGCCATTGGACTGGCAGCTTCGTCTGCTGCGCCTGGGTGAACAGCCTTTTGCGTTCACCCGGGAGATAACCGAGGCGGCCCAGCCGGCCAAGGTTAAGAATGTATTGGTTGGTACCTATGATGGTACCACCAATCCGGAAGACCACCTCATAGCTTACACCAACCTCATGTATGCAGGGGTTGGATGATGCCACTTGGTGTCGATGTTTCCCGGCTACATTGAAGGGCATTGCCCAACAATGGTTTGGTAATCTGCCAGCCGGGTCCATCGATAGCTTCAGGAAGCTAGCCATCCTGTTTGCTTCTAACTTCTCAATGAACATCCCGGCTAAGAAAATAAGCCTTGATTTGAGCACTGTTAAGCAGGGAGAGAGAGAAGGGCTGCGCTCATATGTCAGGCGATTCAATCTGATCAGAATTCAGATTCAGGGACTGTCTGATGAGGTAGCTTTTACAGACTTTTTCAAAGGTCTGAGAGACGGGTCCACCTTTAAGTTTGACCTAGTCAGAAAGCTACATTTAAGCTACCGACCTCTGCTCGCCTCGTAGCCAGTCGGACTCTAAAAAGTCCGACAAGCAGAAAGACAACCGGCCTGCTCATCCGGCTAAAAAAAAAAGAAGAGAGCAAAAAGAGAAAAGAAATCTGGGCGGTTAGTGATTCTGACCAGCCGTCTCAGAAGAAGAAGAAAGAGTTTAAACCGTACGTCCCCAAGTACGAGTTTAACAAGGACTGCAATTCCATCCTCATGGAAATTAAGGACCGGTTGTCCCTAGAGAAGCCGAATCCAATGAAAAGTTCCATTCAATCAAGGAACAAAAATAAATTTTGCCAATACCTTGAGGAAGTTGGCCATGACACCAACGACTGTTTCAGCCTTCAAAGGGCGTTGGACCGTCTGGCTGACAAAGGAATGCTGAAGTCCTATATTTCTAAGTCCCCAGCCGGGGCAAAGAATAAGAATAAGGGTCAGTCCTCCAAGACTACCCCCCAGCCTTCTAGTAACTCGGACACCGACAAGGAGCCGATCTACACAATAGCAGGCGGGTTTTCCTGTGGTGACCCTACCATCCGGGGCACCAAGAGCCATCTTCGAAAGATGGACACGGATGATGATGAGCAGGCGTCTGCAAGCACCTCCTTCCCAGACGTCTTGATCACTGAGAAGGACAGAGGCAGCGTCCGCCGTCCGCAAGATGACCCGGTCGTCATTGAATGTAAGGTTGCCAACCAACTGGTTGGAAGAATTCTTATTGACACCGGCAGCTCATCAGACATCATCAGCCTTCGGTGCTTGCAAAAGCTGAAATACAATGTCAGCAGCATGCATCCGGTCACCCACCCATTGGTTGGTTTTGGGGGTGGGATGGTCTACCCAGCCGGAAGAATTGACTTACCCATCCGGCTGGGAGAGAAGGGCCAAGGACGACACATTGTCGTCAGATTCTTGGTCGTTGAGGAGTTGACCGCCTACAACATTATCCTTGGCAGGCCAACCCTCAACGTAGCCAAGGTAGTAATCATCCCATCTCTCATGCTCATCAAGTATGAGAGGGATGATGGCACTGTTGGTTCCCCGAATGGGGATCAGAAGACGGCTCGAGAGTGCTATCTTTCAGCCGTCAGAGATACTGTAACCCCAGGCGGCCAGGAACCAATAGACCTTGACAATGTCAAGGATGCTGACCCAGCACCTGCCCCACCAGCCGCCGGAAAGAAAAGAAAGGCACCTATGCTGGTGGAGGTAAAGAAGGAGAAAAAATAGCAATCACTGACCGGTGAACGGTCAGATGAGCTCTGTCCCCAACCGGCTGGTGAACATATTGACATACCTCTGGACGACAGCCGTCCGGAGCGCACTGTGAAGGTTGGGACGGTTGCCTTTGCTAAGTTAGGTGCAGACTTGCACCTTCTGCTGAAAGAATTCAAGGACATTTTTGCCTTTGAAGTGGAAGAGATGCCAGGCGTCAGCCCAGATCTTGCTGTCCACAAACTCGCCGTGGACCCTAAAAAGAAGCCCATCCGGCAAAAGAAAAGAAATCACGGCGAGGAAAGAAGTCAGGCGGCAGCTGCTGAAGTAAAAAAGCTGTTGGATGCTGGGTTCATTCGGCCATGTAATTTCCCCGACTGGGTGGCAAATGTTGTGCTTGTAAAGAAGCCGAATGGTACCTGGCGGATGTGTGTTGATTACACAGATCTCAACAAGGCATGTCCCAAGGACAGTTATCCGCTTCCTAAGATCGACAGTCTGGTCGATTCAACAGCCGGGCATGCCTTGATGAGTTTTATGGATGCCTACTCCGGCTTCCATCAGATACCCCTGTGGAAGAAAGATCAAGAAAAGACGGCCTTCGTCACTGATCAGAAGCTATTCTGTTACACGGTGATGCCGTTTGGCTTGAAAACCGCTACAGTCGGTGAACCGGGTGATGAATTGCTAGCACTCGGAAGCTTAAAACTTGTTGTGATGCAGACGGGAGCAGAGAAATCTCTCTCTAAAAAGTCAATGTGAACGTAAGGTGTGAAAAGGAGAGGGGTAACTTTCTATTTATAGAAAGTAAAAGTGGGGGGAAAATTTTTGATTTGAAATTCAAAAATTTTGTCCGTTACTGTTCACCTATGAAAGGTGGACACGTGTCACAGGCCCCACGTGATGTGCACGTGCGACCTGTGAGGGGCAAATGTTTAGGGTATTTTTACCCTAGACACGTGGACCAATGAGAGGTCGCCACGTGTCGAGCTCAGGATGGCCCATGTGGCTCAACATCCTCTTGACACTTGGCGCCCTCAGATATGTTTCCGAAATGGCGGCCTTCAAGGGCCCAAATTCCTAGGAGCGCCGTAAAACGGCGCAGCCCACTAAAATCTAGGTCAAGTGACCTAGGAAGGGGCACGTTTTCCAACGACCCTATAAATAGGGAGATATTTCCCCATTTTGGGGACAAATTCAATCATTTATTACACCCTTATTCTCTTACATCAGATAAAGACCTGAGCTTGGAATCCGAGCAGATACCCACCTAAATTTCCGTTCTCTCTATTCCATTTCAAGTTACTAACTTGACCGTCGGAGGCGGAGCTCTGACCACCCGGAGTCTCCGTTATTTTGCAGGTACAGCTCAACCGGATCAGACTTCGTGACGTAACTCTCCCAAGGGACAAAAACACCCCAAAACAGGACCCAATGTGCAACCTTGAAGAATTTGTTGCATTAGTTAAAGGCATACAAAGAGAGAAGAAGGAGAAGTTGGAGGCCATAGGATTTGGATTCCTTGTACATTACAACACCAAAACAACTAGGAAAACGATGTGTAAGTGGGTCATTAAATACTTTGATCCGAGCACAAGAACTCTTGGGGTGTATGGTGAAAGAATGGAAATCAAACCTAACCATGTAGAGTACCTATTGGGGTTTAAGGACCATGGTTTTTGATATTGATAGCGTAGAGTTAGATGACAAGAGTGCCATAGATGGAGCATTACATAGGTTTACGACGCTGAAAGTACAAGGAATGGCATCTAAGTTAAGGAAAGTTGCACATGACGATCAAAACTTTGATCGAATGTTTACGCTTTTTGTCATGGCAGATTTAATATGTCCAAACCTGGAGGAAAAGCAACATACCGAATGGCTTCATCTTATAGTTGAAGAAGACTGTATATGTCACTTCTGGATAGTATAATTGATGCCATACAAGATTTCAAGTCCCAAGATACTCCTCTGCATTTGGGTGGTTGTACACTGCTGATGATGGTATGTTAATGTTCTGCTTATTTTAGGTATTGACCAATGTTTATATATGTGATTACAATACAAAAAAAGATACAGTATAAAAAACTGTTTTTGTGCTACATTATATTAGGTATTGATCAATTAATCTATAAATGATTACAAAACCATATAAGATACATTGTTTATGAAGAAAGATTTTGTTATGCATTTTAATAGGTATAGACCAATCAGTATATAAAAGATTACTAAACCATAATAGAAACTCTGTTCAAAAATTTTTTTTTAATGGTATAAGGTTTGTTTGTTTATACGGGTTATAACCAATTTTATTTGTGTGATTACATATTCTTTAACATGACTCTACTACAGTACTGTTCTTTTTAGACAAGGAATGTGAATGATCACCAGTAATTTAATGACACTGACTATTTTATTGTAGTTGTATTGGTATTTTTACCAAAAAGTGCTTTTAGTTATTATTAATACCACAACCAAAGTATAATATCATCGTTCTTATTTTATCTTAAGTAATGACCAAATAGTAAGTGTATGATTACATAGGTGTGATATCCTACTTTAATGTTAGATGCTTAAATATGTGTTAACCTATTATCTTGTTTGTTATTACATACACATTGTACAGGACAGTATGAATTAGATTGTTTTTTGATGCATGTTCAGGCAATATTCTGTGAGTATTCTCCTCAGGATGGACTATACAACATCTAGAAATATGACTTACCTAGGATTAGGGATTGGACCGATGCAAATACGAAGAGTTTGCACGAGTTAATTCACGAGCTAAAAGATGGATACAAAACAAGTAAAGTAAGTGCCATGGTATATTTTTTTTATGTTGCGTAATCTTCCATCTTTTTATTACCTATAATTAATTGATAACGTTTTCTGTTGTATCTGTTGTCGGTGATTGACAAAGAAAAGGCAATGATAGTTGAAAAGCATCCGCCAAAACATATTCAAGTTGTAGAGAAACATTTGACCTCATTCAAGATAAGATTGGTAGATGGGGTGCTGCCATTAACGGGGTGCTGCCATGAACCAAATGTGGAGGTTGATGGGCAACTTTTTGGCTGACTTGCATGAAGATAGTGATAGTGATGTCAATGAAGCAAGCAAAAAAAAAAGTAAGGGTAAAGGAAAAATTGAAGTGATTATGAGGAGGAAGAAGATATTGGAGATGATGATTTTGCTGATGAATCTGACGGTGAGAAGGAAAGAAAAAAGAAAAAAAAAAGGGGAAGAAAGCTTTGAAGGAGGTAATCACCATTATTATATTATTATTATTTATTTGTATGTATATGATCACTAAAGTATGATATATAAATATAATGCTGTTTTTTTTTATATGGGTTAACCTATTATCTAGTTTGTCATTACATTTTTATGCTAATAATGTGCAGGTATATATTCTATATATGTCTTTTATATATGATTAAACCTATGTTAGTGTCTGTCATTACATATTTATGTTATTTGTGTGCTGTTATATATGTTATTTATGTATTAAGCACATATGGTGTAACCTATATTATTGTTTGTCATTACATATATATGTGATATGTCATTTATTAACTTAATGTATACTTCCCTCCTTTCTCAGAAAGTACCAAGTAGGCTAAAGAAGATGTTGAGGAAGAACCAGAGGAAGAGAAGGAGAAGGAAATACAAAAGAAACAACACGAAGGCCAAAATAATTTGAAGAAAGCTGCAAAAGAAGGTATTCATGTATATATTATGCAAATATGGTTTAACCTATATTACTGTCAGTCATTACACAAATATGTTATTTGCATTTTTATATCTTTATGAATACTGCCCTCCTTTCTCAGAAGGCACTCAAGGAGGCTGATGAAGATGAGGAGGAAGAACCAGAGGAAGAGGAGGAGAAGGAAATACAAAAGAAAAAACCCAAAGGCAAAATAAAATTGAAGAAAGCTACAAAGGAGGTATTCATGTATATATTATGCAAATATGGATTAACCTATATTACTGATAGTCATTATACAAATATGTTATTTGCATTTTTATATCTTTATGAATACTGCCCTCCATTCTCAGAAGGCACTCAAGGAGGTTGATGAAGATGAGGAGGAAACAGAATCAGTGGAAGAGAAAGAGGAGGAAGTGCCAAAGAAAAAAACTAAGGGCAAACAAGGAGCTGTGAAAAGGAAGATTGATTTTGAAGGAAAATAAAAGGGAGAAAAAGAGAAAGTTGTTGGGGCCCCCGCGGAAGTTAGCCAAACAAAAAAGGGCAAGAAAGCGGACCACACTGAAGAATCTGAAGTGGGGGTTTCAAATAAGAAAAAGAAGAGAATGGCTAAGGAGAAATCTGAAACAGTGGCTGAAGAAGACCTAGATGCTGATTTGGAGGAGGATGAAGACGAGGAAAAATAAGAAAGCTTGAACTTGGTCATTCAACGCATGTCATCTTCTATTCAAAATCCATACATGCACACTATTCGTGAGCCACATGCCGACGATGATAGTATGGCAGAAAAAAACCGATGTTCCCGTGGCTGAAAAAGATGTCCCGAAAAGTGATGTTGATGTTGAAATTGTTAAAAAAAACGGAAGAATTTAAGGATGGTGTGGATGTTAGTTTTAAATCAGCTAAAATTTTTGTAGATGTGCAAGAAGAATCCACCAGTGTGTGAGGGGCTGTGATTGAGAACGCTGCCTCAGTGACAGATGGTGAAGCTAAAGAGGAGGAGGAGGACAAGAGTGGCAATGCAAAAGAAGTTGATGAGCCACCAGTTTGCAGTACAACTGATGAACCTGCTGAAAATGTTGGTTACCATGATGTATCTGCTACTGCCACAGGGCCTGGTCAGTAAGGTGATGAACCTGTTGAGAGGGCAGCTGATCAAAGTGGTGATGGTCCAGAGGTCTCTGCTACATGAAGATTATTTAGGTTGAACTGGTTTTAACATGACACATTATTAGATATTACATATGTAAAATAGTTGATATTTTATTATTTCTGTCATGGACATGTTTATGTTTTTATTTGCACAAGTTAAGATTTAAATGTTTATAGGATTGCATTAACAATTACGTAGTAGTAGTATGTTTGTAGAAACAGTATATGTTGTTATATCAAATAACCCTTATGTTTGATGCTTTAGACTTGTTTATATTTTTTAATTTAAAGTCACTTCGATTAATTTAATTTTAATTAATTTGCATAACAGTCTTTCCAAATATTAGCATTTTTAATTTATCAGAAAAAATATGACAAGAGGGAATATAAGTAAACAAGAAAGCATGACTGTTTCTTTGTTTTAATTTTACATTTGTATTATCCTGTTTATTATCAGGACATTGTCCAATCATAGCATGTACATAAAAATGTAGTGCAAGTTTTTACATGATAAAACACAAAAAAAAAAAAAAAAAAAAAAAAGCACATGCTTGGGGTTACTGTTTCTTTGTTTTTATTTTACATTTGTATTTTCCTGTTTATTATTAGGACACGGCCCAATCATACATGTACATAAAAATGTAGTGCAAGTTTTTATTAATAAAACCAAAAAAAACGGGGGGAGGGGGGGGGGCTTGGGGTGACTATTTCTTTGTTTTTATTTTACATTTGTATTGTCCTATTTATTATTAGGACATTTCGCAATCGTACATGTACATAAAAATGTAGTGCAAGTTTTTATTGATAAAAAAAAAAAAAAAAAAACAGGCTTGGGGTGACTATATCTTTGTTTTAATTTTACATTTGTATTGCCTTTTTTAGTATTAGGACATTACCCAATCGTACCATGTACATAAAAATGTAGTGCAAGTGTTTACTGATAAAACCCAAAAAAAAAAAGGCTTGGGGTGACTATTTCTTTGTTTTAATTTTACATTTTTATTGTCCAGTTTATTATTAGGACATTGCCTAATCGTACCATGTACATAAAAATATAATGCAAGTTTTTACATGATAAAACCAAAAAAAAAAAAAAAACACAGGCTTGGGGTGACTATTCTTTGTTTTAATTTAACATTTGTATTGTCCTGTGTATTATTAGGATATTGCCCAAACGTACCATGTACATAAAAATGTTGTGCAAGTTTTAACATGATAAAACCAAAAAAAAAAAAAAAACACAGGCTTGGTGTTATTTGTTTCCTTTTGTGGTTGTAATTGTGCCTATAACTTTAAAAAAAATGACCGAAGGTAATACAAATAAACAAGAAAGTATTACTGTTTTTTAGTTTTAATTTTAAGTATGTATTGTCATGTTTATGAGTAGGACATTGCCCAATCGTACCATGTACACAAAAATATAGTGCAAGTTTTTACATGATACAACAAAGAAGAGAAAAAAAAAAACAAAGGTATTGTGTTAATTATAAATAAGGCATTACATATCCATATAAAAAATTGATTAGATAATGCTAGAATGTGATCATTTAGGAAAAATATTAACATAACACGAATTTGACTTGATTCTTGCCAAAAATGAAAACATGTTCGTTGGCTAAACAATGTAATTAGCACCGCTCAACCGGAAAAATCACTACACAATCTCTTGATGTTGTCATCATTATTATGCTCGCTGGTAAGAAGCTTTGCCAGGTACTTTAACCGTTCAACACGCATTTCACCAGTCTATTTAATGACACAAGAAAAAAGAGAGTTAAATTTTTTGCAATTATACAATAGTATAATTTTCACAAGTAATATAGTTTCAATTATACTATATAGGTAATGTCCTTCATGGCATTGATATCACCACACTCGATGTACTTCAACACATACATTCCACAATCACGACTGAAGAGAGAGAAAAATAATTTAAATTAGCAATATAAATTAAACATGTTCATGCGAATGTTAATGGTATGGTCTTAGAAATATATACCCGTGTGGTTGCGCATCATGATGAACATCTAGAACTTCATGTGAAATAACTTTGTAGTCTTTGAAAAATCGACCCAATGGATTTCTCCGCGTAGCAAAGCTAGCATTGTTTTGGGTGTTTTTGTCCCTCGGGAGAGTTACAACACGAAGTATGATCCGACCGAGCTGTACCTGCAAAATAACGGAGACTCCGGGTGATTGGAGCTCCGCCTCTGACGGTCAAGTTAGTAACTTGAAAAGGAATAAAGAGGACGGAAATTTAGGTGGGTATCTGCTCGGATTCCAAGCTCAGGTGTTTCTCTCATGTGAGAGAATGCAAGTGTAATAAATGGTAAAACGTGCCCTCAAAAAGAGGGACATCTCCCTATTTATAGGGTCTTTGGGAATTGTGCCCCTGATTAGGTCACTGAACCCTAATAATTGGTGAGCCGCGCCGTTTTGCGGCTTTCTCGGGATTTTGGCCTGAAGGCCGCCTTTTTCCCTTAATTTCTGGAGTGACACATGTCAAGCAGGGATTGGTCCACTTTGGGCCATCCTGAGGCTGCCACGTGTCATCCTCTAATTGGACCACGTGGCGGGGTAAAATTACCCTAAACATTTGCCCCTCACAGATGTGACGTGGCACGCCACGTGGCATCTGTGACACATGTCACGCTCCGGTTGGCGGTAATTTTACCATTAAAGAGTAACTGTTCACCTTCTGGGTAAATTACGGAAATGCCCCCATATTTACCCTCTATATATAGCCGTTTTACCCTCATAATTTTGTACGTTTACAAAAATTTTCTATAGAGAAAACTTTGAGAGAGCAGAAGTCATCCGTCTGAGTCAGGCGCAAGCAAGAGAGCTCGTTTTCCACCGACCCAGCCGGATCCGCCTAGTTTCAGATTTCACTTCAAAAGGTACCGTCTCTGCCTCTCTCATCTCTTTTTCTTTTATCACCGCTTGTATATATTTCCTGCAATAAATGGATGCATCACCAACACACACGGCACAGCCTTGGTTAGAGTCCAGCCGGTCACCAGGGACGGCTGAGCCTAGGACTGGGAGTGTCGTCTCGGGGTGTTGGGACCACCCTTTGCCTTGGATTCCGACCAGTTATGTGTCTGTGCAGGACACCATGGCTCGGACAATGCAGACGGAAACTGATCCAAATTACAAGAGCGAAGGCTCAAGCGGCCAAACGCCTGAGGGAGAAACGTCTGGTCAGGGAGACCAGACGGCTCTGGAGAGATCCCCTCCGCGCGCCCCTTCAACTCCTGTTGATTCCTTCTTGGAGGAATGCGACCAAGGCGGCGACGAGGCCGTCTCTGCCCCCTTGAGTCAAAGTGAGGAGGAGACGGAGAGCGACAGCTCCGCCTCTACCTCTGAGAGCAGTGACGATTTACCCCCGCTTCCGGATAGCGAGGAGGAAGAAAGGAAAAAGTGGAACTAGAAGGATGATCCCTTCAACATCCACGTCTCCTCCAAGGACCGGATCCAAATGGAGGAAAACTTGAAGAATTTTACTAAAATGCACCCGCTAGGAGACGGGTATAGGATCCGGGTGCCGCCTGAGAATGGCACCGTCGCCTGGGAGGACGATCAAGAGAACGCCAACAACTATTTTGGCTGTTATGAGGCGGCGTTCAAGGCTGGTCTCCGCATTCCCCTTCACTAGGCGGTGAAGGCAATCTTGAGAGGCTACGACCTCGGAGTCTGGCAACTTACCCCCAACTCTTGGACAAACATTCTGGGGTATGTTGCCGCCTGCGAGTTTGTGGACAGCGAGATCCGGGCTGACAAGATCATTGAGGCAGACTTTTTTGGCCTCACAGACGCGACCTTGTCAACCGGGGAAACAATAAAAGTCCCCAATAACTGGATCCCCAAGAGCGCATGGTTCAGGGACGAGTGTTTCCTAGCCGCCTGCGGGCTAGGGCACATGTGTACCAAACGTATGCGCCTGAGTTTATATCCGTCTGTAGTATTTTTCTATCGAAATTGATTTATGATATTGACCAATTTCCTTCTTTTTGCAGAAGAAGCATTAAACATGTTGCAGACAGATAAAACCCCCAAGCGATCCTCTGCAGTCATCCGCAAGGAGCTTGCGGAAAAGGCTGCGGCTGAGGTCAAAGCCAAGGTAACAAACGCCTGACCCTTTCATAAGTTGATCTTTTAAAATTATTTTTCCCGGATGCTTACCTTAACTTTGGTTATTTTTGCAGGGAGGAGAGGTTGGAAAGTCGTTTGAGAAACAACTCAAATGGGCTAGAGAGGAGACCCCCGCCGTTCTCAACAAAATCAAAAAATCCACCTCCGCGTCAACTCTAGGCGCCTCAGCCGGGCATCAGCAGATGCGGATAGCGGGGCGAAACGAGAAGATAGGCGGCAGCTTGTGCCTTGATCTCGTCAACCCCTTATCAACAGCGGTGGGGTTCAGCACGCCTGCAAGCGGTTCCCGCTTGGCCAGCTCTGAAGGTAAGAACCCTTTTGAATCCCCGCTTGAGCTGGGGTGGGGTGGCTTTTGCGGGTGAAATCCCATTCTCAACAGACGTCATCTTCAGACGGTCGGCAACAAATAGGTGCTGCCTTAGTTTCGCACTCATCACGTATTGATTGTGGTGCAGATCAATCTCCCCGCTGGCCAGACGTCTAGAAGCATGCCAAGGCCATGCTGGAAGCCGTCCGGAAGAGGGATAAAGACAGTATCCCTGGGATAGAGACATTCAATCTGGAACGTATTCTATCCCTTCTGGCTGAGGTAGGAAACTTGTCAATTCAATTTTATTTTTTCCAAGTGTTTTATCCCGCCTGCAATACTTATACCGCCTGCTTTTTGTAGGCCATGCTGCGGGTGGACGGGCTCAAACGTCCTTATTCCCGCAAACGGGAAGAGGTAAAAAGGGCCAAGAAGTCCGCCATAGATGCTGACAATATTGCTTTACACTCCACTATCGTAAATGAACTTGAAACTAAAGCAATCATAATGACACTGGCGTCTAGAATCCAGCAGCTGGAGGCGAATCTGGAGACGGCCAAACAGCGGGCGGGTGATGCTGAGACGGCCCAGAAGAAGGCGGAGGAGGCCTAGAAAAAGGTGGATGAGAGCGCCAAAAAGGCTGATGAGGCGCTCAAGAAGGCCCAGACGGACCTTGGCATACTTCAGGGTGTTTCTGAAGAGAACACCAAACTGAAGGCCAAGGTTCAAAAACTGGAGAAGGAGGCTGCTCAGGCTCAGAAGAACTTTGCAGCAACCCTGGAGGCGGAGCAAAACCGCCTTGTTGCTGAGAGTGACGCCGACAATGACGCCCGTATGAAGATCGCCTAGGCTGCCTTGTACCCAGACACGGATTACAGTGTCGGGGCACTGGTGCACAGCTATGCCGAGTACGTGGTGTACTTGAGAGAGCAAGGTGAGCCAGAGCCTGACTCTTTCGAAGCCTGGGTCAACTCCAACAATGAGCCGTCCGTGCCTCAGCTACCGGGTCCTGGTGAAGCACAAGAGATGCCCTTAGACGATGAGGAGAAGGAGGAGGACCAGGAGGCACCGCCTACAGGCAAGAAGTGACCATTCAGCGGCAGTATGCCAATCTCTTTTTTATTTTTTCTTTTATTCAGCGGCAGTATGCCAAAACTTGTTTTTTCCGGCCTGCGTGCCGAGTACATTTGTATTTACCGGCGAAGGAGCCGGGTTAATTAACAATTTCTCATTTCTCCCGGACGAGGTCCGGTTAACACTTTATTCCACCTCAACCGTTTGGTTGGGTGGACTTTATGAAATGCACCCACTGAGTCGGTTTCGATCATCTTGCGTTTGCGTTTAAATTTCAATTTTTGCGAATTTTAATTTTTCATTTTTGCCTAACTAATCAATAGTCTGGCTGTCCTTGCCCCTGGACGGCTGTGTGATTGGTTTCAAGTGGAGTTGGTTGATTGACTTGAAAACGTCTGATGCTGCAAAGAGCATGATATGTTTGTAAGTCAATCAATCACAGTAGTGATTTCCCCAAACCAAGTGCACAGCCGTACACCAACAGGCGCTCCAATCACTACCCAGACGGCGTTTGTCCGTCTTGGTAGATATTTCGTAGCCATTGAACAACTCTTTTGCCCCAATTGGGGTGGGAAGTGCAATTTTTAGAATAAATAACCTACGTGAGAACTTCAGCCGGTGACCGACTGATGCCTCTGGGCATCCGGTATCTGGGAACTTTATCGTTCTTCATAGGTCATTTTGGTCAGACGGCTATGAGTTGACCAATTTGGTCGTTTAATTTTTGCCGTCTGCATGGGCACGTAGAACCGACAAATAGTCTGTTCTCTGCGACGATTGCACCTGGAGGGGTGTCGCCGGACGCCTTTGTCCATGTTGGGACAGGCGATTTTATAGAATGAGCAACCATCCGACCATTTTAGCCTTTGGTCTTGTTTAGGACCGGTTGTATAGCCGCCAAGCGTTTTTGTGCTTAGCTTTTAATCAGTTAATTTACACTAAGTGTCGAACTTAGTCGGTTAAACCAAAAAGCCCGTCTGGGTATTACCCAGACGGACGGGCATTTATTAAATCATACCAAGTATCAAACTTAAGTAAATAAACAAAGGATCCATCTGAGTATTACCCAGGCGGTCAAGCAAACCAACTAAGTATCAAACCTAGTTAGGTAAGTGAAGAATTCGTTTGAGTATTACCCAGGCGGATAATCAAAAAGCAACAAAACAATTTTGCAAACAAAGTCTGAATCTTTATTAATTGACTGACTGTTTACAAAATCTTACATTCTCAGAAGTAGTACTTTTTCAAATTGTCTACATTCCAAGTTCTAGGCAGGTGCCTGCCGTCTGGAGTTTCCAGGCGGTAGGTGCCGTCTCTCACTTCCTCATAGATCCGCTAGGGGCCTTCCCAATTTGGAGTTACCTTTCCCAGCTCATTGGCCCTACCGGTTGCCTCCATTTTTCGTAACACTAAGTCGTCAACTTTCAACGGACGCTTGTGTACTTTCTTGTTGTAGGCTCTAGTCATTCTCAGACGGTAAATCTCATGACACAAGGCGGCATTGCCCCTGCGTTCTGGTAGTGAATCCAATGCCAGGCGCGTTGCTTCCTAGTTTGCCTCTTCATCATATAGCATGACTCTAAGAGTTGGCTCGTAATGTTCGATGGGCAAGATGGCTTCAGCACCGTAAACCATGAGAAATGGGGTTTCACCGGTTGCCCCTTTTGCTGTTGTCCGGATGACCCATAGGACATGGATTAACTCTTCTACCCATAAGCCACCGGCTCTTTCTATTTTCTTCTTAATGCCGTCTGAGATGAGTTTGTTGAAGGCTTCAACTTGGTCGTTTTCTTGGGGCCGACCAACAGATGCAAAATAGCTTGAGATCCCCTGATCTCCCAACCAAGTTTTTAGCTGAGGCGTCTCAAACTGAGGACCATTATCAAAAACCATAGACATAGGTACCCCATACCGGGTGATAATGTTCTTCCAAATGAAGGAAATTACGTCTGAGGTCTTGATGTTTTTAACCGCCTCAGCCTCCACCCACTTGGTGAAATAATCCACAGCCACCAAGATGTAGCGCTTTCCGCCTGGAGCAGGCGTGTAAGGACCTAGAATGTCCATGCCCCATTTTGCAAACGGGATTGGGCTGTGGATGGCCGTCAGATCAGTAGCCGGACCGTGAATGAGTTTGCCAAATTTTTGGCACTTGTCACATTTCTTTACCAACTCCCTGGCGTCTGCCTCAAGAGTAGGCCAAAAATAATGTCGTTTGGCTCTGACGGCTAGGGACCTGCCGCCTATGTGGGAGGCGCAGAATCCCGAGTGCAAGTCTTCGAGAACTTCCTTCCCCTTTTCAGGGGTGACACATTTCAACAGGGTCTTAAGAAACCCCGCCTTGAAGAGTTCTCCATTTTTCAACTCGAAGCTTGCAGCTCGCTTCTTCAGGACGGCTGCTTCCTGTGGCGAATCAGGAAGGGTGCCGTCCGAAAGATAAGCCTGGATGCTTGCCATCCAGGTAGAGCTTCGGTCCAACACTCCAATGGGATCTTCATAGATGCTTCTCTTTTCAAGAACTTCCCAAAAGACAGACCGAGGCGTATCATGGCAGGCGGAAGACGCCAATTTTGACAACGCATCCGCCTGGTTGTTTTCTGACCTAGGCACTTGATTCAGCCGGAATTCCTCAAGTGCCCCGGCCTCTTCTTTGACTGCCTGAAGATATTTGATCATAGCCGGATGAGTAGCCTCGTAGCTTCCCTCATACTGGCTAACAACCAATTGGGAATCAGAGTAGGCGTCAATTTTCATGGCCCCTGCCGCCTTACACATGCGAATGCCGACTAGCAGGGCTTCATATTCCGCCTCATTGTTTGAGGCCTGAAACTTGAAGCGTAGTGCATACTCAAATCTGTCCCCTTCAGGAGACTCGTAGATTACGCCTGCACCACAACCGTTCTTAGTAGAGCTCCCGTCTACATACACTTTCCAAACCTGATCAAGATTATCCGGAGCCACCGGACGGGTCATTTCAACAATGAAGTCGGCAAACACCTGACCTTTCACTGCCTTTCTTGGTTCGTAAGTGATTTCAAGACTTTTCATTTCAATAGCCCATTTCAACATTCTCCCGGATGAGTCCAAAGTAGACATTGGCCGCTTGAGTGGCTGGTCGGTGTAAATCACCACCGGATGGGCCAAAAAGTAAGGCCTCAGTTTTTTGAATGCCATATACAAAGCAAGGCCAAAATTTTCAACCATGGGATACCGGAGTTCAGCATTTTTAAGAACATGGCTAATGAAGTAAACCGGGAGCTGCACGCCGTCTCGCTCAGCAAGGAGAACGGCACTAAGGGCATGATCTGAGACGGCTAAATACATGTACAACGTCTCCCTAGGTAAAGGACTGACCAACCTAGGTAGAGAATGTAAATGCTCTTTCAACCTCTGGAATGCCGCCTCAGCATCCTCCCCCCATTCAAATCTGGTCTTCTTCCTGATTGCTTGGAAGAAGTAGAGGCACTTGTCGCCTGACCGACTGAGGAACCTCCCCAAGGCAGCCAGACAGCCGGTGAGCCCCTGCACTTCCTTGACAGAACGGGGTGACTTCATGTCTATCACCGCCTGTATCTTTTCAGGGTTAGCCTTTATCCCCCTTTGATCAATCAGGAATCCGAGAAACTTCCCAGACTCAACACCAAAGACGCATTTCTTAGGATTTAACATAACCTTATGCCGCCTGAGGGTGGTGAATGTTTCTCGGAGATCAGCAAGGTGATCCGTCTGTAACTTGGATTTGACTATCATGTCATCAATGTACGCCTCCACATTCCTCCCAATCTGATTAATGAAGACCGTATTAATCATCCATTGGAAAGTGGCAAGCGCATTTTTCAAGCCAAACGGCATCACAGTATAACAGAATAACCCCTGATCAGTGACGAAGGCCGTCTTCTCTTGATCTTTCTTCCACAGGGGTATCTGATGGAAGCCGGAGTAGGCATCCATAAAGCTCATCAAGGCGTGACCGGTTGTAGAGTCGACCAGACTGTCGATCTTTGGAAGCGGGTAACTGTCCTTTGGACACGCCTTGTTGAGGTCTGTGTAATCAACACACATGCTCCAGGACCCATTCGGTTTCTTAACAAGGACCACATTGGCCACCCAGTCGGGAAAATTACAAGGCCGAATGAACCTGGCGTCTAGCAGCTTTTTGACTTCGGCAGCTGCCGCCTGACTCCTTTCCTCACTGTGGTTTCTTTTCTTTTGCCGGATGGGCTTCTTTTTGGGGTCCACGGCGAGTTTGTGGACAGCGAGATCCGGGCTGACGCCTGGCATCTCTTCCACTTCAAAGGCAAAAATGTCTTTGAATTCCTTCAGTAGAAGGTGTAAGCTTGCACCCAAAGTAGCATGAGCAACCGTCCCAACCTTTACAGTACGTTCTGGACGGCTGTCATCCAGAACGAGATCAATGCTTTCACCAGTCGGTTGAGGACGGAGTTCATCTGACCGTTCACCGGTCAGTGATTGCTATTTTTTCTCCTTCTTCACCTCCACCAGCATAGGTGCCTTTCTTTTCTTCCCGGCTGCTGGTGGGACAGGTGCTGGGTCGGCATCCTTGACATTGTCGAGGTCTATTGGTTCCTGGCCGTCTAGGGCCACAGTGTCTCTGACGGCTGAGAGATAACACTCTCGGGCCGTCTTCTAATCCCCATTCAGGGAACCAACAGTGCCGTCATCCCTCTCATACTTGATGAGCATGAGAGACGGGATGATTACTGCCTTGGCTACGTTGAGGGTCGGCCGGCCAAGGATAATGTTGTAGGCGGTCAACTACTCAACGACCAAGAATCTGACGACAATATGTCGTCCTTGGCCCTTCTCTCCCAGCCGGATGGGTAAGTCAATTCTTCCGGCTGGGTAGACCATCCCACCCCCAAAACCAACCAAGGGGTGGGTGACCAGATGCATGCTGATGACGTTGTATTTCAGCTTTTGCAAGCACCGGAGGCTGATGATGTCTGATGAGCTGCCGGTGTCAATAAGGATTCTTCCAACCAGTTGGTTGGCAACCTTACATTCAATGACAACCGGGTCATCATGCGGACGGCGGACGCTGCCCCTATCCTTCTCAGTGATCAAGACGTCTGGGAAGGAGGTGCTTGCAGACGCCTGCTCGTCATCATCCTTGTCCATCTTTCGAAGATGGCTCTTGATGCCCCGGATGGTAGGGCCACCACAGGAGAACCCGCCTGCTATTGTGTAGACCGGCTCCTTGTCGGTATCCGAGCTACTAGCAGGCTGGGGGTAGTCTTAGAGGACTGACCCTTGTTTTTCTTTTTTGCCCCGGCTGGGGACTTAGAAATGTAGGACTTCAGCAGCCCTTTGTCAGCCAAACGGTCCAACGCCCGCTGAAGACTGAAGTAGTCGTTGGTATCATGGCTGACCTCCTCATGGAACTGACAGAATTTATTTTTGTTCCGTGACTGAACAGAACTCTTCATAGGATTCGGCTTCTCAATGGACAGCCAGTCCTTTACCTCCATGAGGATGGAGTTGCAGTCTTTATTAAACTCGTACTTGGGGACGTACGGTTTAAACTCTTTCTTTTTCTTCAGGGACGGCTGGTCAGAATCACTAACCGCCCAGATTTCTTTTCTCTTTTTGCTGTCTGTTTTCTTTTTAGCCGGCTGAGCAGGCAGGTTGTCTTTATGCTTGTCGGACTTCTTAGAATCCGACTGGCTACCAGGCGAGCAGAGGTCGGTAGCTTGAATGTAGCTTTCCGCCTCCCTCAGGGCCGCCTGTAGGGTGAAAGCCCCTTTTCTAACTAGGTCAAACTTAAAGGTCGACCCGTCTCTCAGACCTTTGAAAAAGTCTGTAAAAGCTACCTCATCAGACAGTCCTTGAATTTGAATTCTTATCAGATTGAACCGCCTGACATATGAGCGCATCCCTTCTCTCTCTCTCTGCTTAACAGTGCTCAAATCAAGGCTTGTTTTCTTAGCAGGGATGTTTATTGAGAAGTTGGAAGCAAACAGGAAGGCGAGCTTCCTGAAACTATCGATGGACCCGGCTGGCAGATTACCGAACCATTGTTGGGCAATACCCTTCAATGTAGCCGGGAAGCACCGACACCAAGTGGCATCATCCAACCCCTGTAGATACATGAGGTTGGTGTAAGCCATAAGGTGGTCTTCCGGATTGGTGGTACCATCATAGGTACCAACCAATACATTCTTAAACTTGGCCGGCCAGGCCGCCTCGGTTATCTCCCGGGTGAACGCAGAACGCTGTTCACCCAGGCGCAGCAGACGAAGCTGCCAGTCCAATGGCTGGACATTTGGATATGCCGCCTGACCTCCAAAGAAGGCTGGCTGCATGAAGTGAGGGGGATACTGTCCGTAAGCCTGAGTAGGCACATACGGTACAGCTCCAATCATGTGAAGGCCAGAATGGACGGTATTTCTGCCTGTCTGGCTCTCATGCAAGGAGGGTGCACTCCCTGCAGAAATGTTGTTGAAGCTGTCTGGAAAGTTCAACGTTGAAGCCGACTCATACAGCGATTGGTTTCTCTTTCGGTTTATGATCTCCCGGGCATCAAGAGTTGATTTTTTACTTCTCACCTCTTGTTGAGTCCGGCGAGTGTTATTGGTGTTCTTCCTAGGAAGGAGAATTTTTTACCAATCAATGGTCCCGGCTGCCTTCTCCTTTGGATGAGGAGTGGGCTGCCGGTCTCTGACTGACTTCCCCTTCTCTGGAGGAGTCTTCTTCGCCGACTGACCTTTACTTGGGCCAGTCCGGCTTTTGGTGATCAGCTCTTTAATTTCACCCTTGAAACTTGTCATGAATCTCATAAGTTCGTCTCGGGTGACAGGGGATGATCCAGCGGCCGTTTGGGTTTCCCCTTCCGGCTGCCCAGTGGGTCGGCTTGGACCCGCCTGGGAGGCACCCCGCTCCAGAATATCTCTAGGCCGGATGCTCTTGATTCTGAGCGAGCCATCATCGGCTGTAAAGTTTTCGACCTGAGGATCCTCATCCTCCTGGTCTGTAAAGACTTCTGGGTCATCGCCCAGACGGTTAGGGGGTGGTACAGACTCTTGAACCATCTTCGAGGTACTCTCCCCACAGACGGCGCCAAATGTTTTGGGTGTTTTTGTCCCTCGGGAGAGTTACAACACGATGTCTGATCCGGCCAAGCTGTACCTGCAAAATAACTGAGACTCCGGGTGATTGGAGCTCCGCCTCCGATGGTCAAGTTAGTAACTTGAAAAGGAATAAAGAGGACGGAAATTTAGGTGGGTATCTGCTCGGATTCCAAGCTCAGGTGTTTCTCTGATGTGAGAGAATGCAAGTGTAATAGATGGTAAAACGTGCCCTCAAAAAGAGGGACATCTCCCTATTTATAGGGTCTTTGGGAATTGTGCCCCTGATTAGGTCACTGAACCATAATCATTGGTGGGCCGCGCCGTTTTGCGGCTTTCTCGGGATTTGGGCCTGAAGGCTGCCTTTTTCCCTTAATTTCTGGAGTGACACGTGTCAAGCAGGGATTGGTCCACTTTGGGCCATCCTGAGGCTGACACGTGTCATCCTCTAATTGGACCACGTGGCGGGGTAAAATTACCCTAAACAAGCATATTTCATCTATTCACAGTTTAAAGGTTCCATCATCATCACATAACAAGTGTTTATAAGGCTAACACATAGTCACGTAGTTACCATATCCATTGAAAGAACGAATCAGCTATTAGTATTTTGTTGCGAATCAACGATGTGCACCATTTTATCGAAGACATTGTAAACTAGAAGGAACCAATTAAGTGCGCCTATTTCAATAATTGGGATGAATATCTGATGAACATACATCATTTTGTGACGCACATATCATTAAACACATATGAAACTTTGAACAAAAAAAACAAAACTCAAACCTATTCAATCTTGTCGAGATCTCCACATGGTATGAAGGGTTCAAACACTTTGTGACAGTAATTAAGATTCTATTGATTTATCATATGCGGGCTCCGATCATCTGATCTCATTACTATAGTCTGGGTGCAGCATGTAATTATACTACTGTTATATATCATAATAAATTGACATGTGTAGTATCAACTATTGTTAATACCTGAAATATTGCCAGCAATATGAGCTTAGTTAGGTCATTTAATCCCATTACCATATCATATAAGTACACATTTATAACCTGCATATGAAGAAAAAAAAAACCACAACAAATTCCATTTAATAGGTTAACATGTCTATGTACATTAAACTAAAAAGGGTTGGAAGATTACGATATAGCATACTTGATCAAATAAAAATCTATCTGGATACAAAGACCAAGACTCACCAATGGTCAACCTGATAATTGGTTTATTTTTGGCACAATAAAATGCTTTAGAATGTCGTTCTTTGTGAACCATGATACATATATGTTTCTCTAAGGATGTTAGTTGTGATACATATTCAAGAAATAGGGGAGTTGGAGAATGCTGATCTTGATACCGTTTCACATCACCATTATCATCACAACTTTGTACTTTAACCTTATTTCTTGGTCCCTGCGTGTTATGCGTGGTAATTTAGATAACAATGACCCATAAAACGTAGTGTAATAAATTAATTATGCATTAACCAATACTGTGTTTAGTCATTGCTATACAAACAATTAATTTTATACAAGATCACCTCGCCGGTAATTGCATTCGTGATGCATTTATTCTGCCTCTTTGATTTTCATAACTCGGCCTGCATATAATTGTGTCTATGATGTCACATTTTTGGATCAAATAGAGAAGAATATAAAAAATAAGAAACATAATGGTAATACGATTACCAATTCTCCAAGAGTTTGGTATTCCTTCTCGGTAGAGCACGTTGATGTTTTTTCATGAACAGGCGTATGTTGCTACAATAAAGAGTTACAAAAAACTCAGTATAAAAATTTAATTGTAAGGAATTATTCAAGTGTATTACCTTTTCCACTTTTTCTTTTGATTTGCTCTTATTTCCTTTTTTCTGGATTTGAGGACGCTAAAGCCTTTATTAAATGTAGTGACCAAAATATTAATGAATGATTACAACAAATCCAAAATCTAATTATTAAATGTAAGGAACAATAAAATAATTAAAGATTACCTTTTCTACAATCACAAAGATCTCTATTAATTGACTTATTGGTCTAGTCCTTAGCCTCCTATGCGGCCTCTTCTCTGAATATGAATCTGACGAAATCATGTCATCTGATTTGTTGTTACCAGTCTTTGATGTTGATTTTTCCTTTGGAGTTTTCAATTTGATGTCAAGGCTTTTCGCCTTCTCTTTTTCTTTTTTGTCCTTCAATGTTTCCTCCTTCTCAATAAGGTCCTTTAGTGTTTCAAGTCTCGGCGGAAATTGAGGCTCATTAAAACGGATATTACGAATGTTGAATGAATCAATATCGAAGCCTTTCGCTTGTTCATCTTCTTTGTCGGCAGAGTTTTCCACATCTAGCTTTCGCTTAGTGGTTGAGACCCGTGTACTAATAATCAACTCACCATTAGGGCTTAGGAAAGGAGACTTAGAACGATTTAAAAGTGGTTGACTCGCAATGGTACCAATTGATTCTGGAACCTTGGAGATACTATTGGATAAACATTTGTTTATACTAGCAACTTCGGTAATTAGTGCAGCCAATGATACCTCCATGTTTGATACTTTGCTGTGAATCTCTTTCATCATTTCCTTATCTTTCTACAACGAAAAAGCAATAATAATTTGAATTTAAATTACTCATGATTCAGGAAATTGAAATTTTTTTTTCGATAACATAAACCCTAAATATATGAAATTAATTTGTTGTCCAATTCTTCAAATACATAATTTCATAATTAAATTATAGTACAAATATTTCATAATTAAGTTATAGTACAACTACAGGTAAACAAATCTGTGTTGAGTACACTTACATCTGCTTTCTTTTTAACCATGTTTGGTGTTCAAACACAATATTCGGAAGTCGCAAATTTGCAAAGAGTTTTCAGTGTAGAACGATGAAGATGTACAACGTTTAATAGTTTGAAAAAATTAGAATATAATATTTTCAAATTTGAAAGTTATACTGATTTTAAAATCTTCCATAAATATTATCCTTATTATAATAATAAGATAAAAAAAATTAGGAAACTATCATTATTATAATTGGTGATTATAATGTTTTTTAAAAAATATATCAAATGTTAAAAGATATCCTAAAAGATATAGATTCTATTTTTTTATACTATATTTTTTAATTAGATTCAGTTTAAACTTTTGTACATGTGTATCTATAAATATTTTGCAATGGTCGCATTTCTGAACTTTAAATTAATTGGTAATGTCCAACATATTGTCGAGTCATAACTGTTTATAATTAAAGATGAATACAATAGGTAATGTCTGATGCATATGTGGGTTAATTCCTTAGATACAAACACAATTTGTAATTACGACTCAAAATTTTTCAGATAAAACAGCGTTTCGAAGAAAGACCTTACGGTTTCTAAACAAGGTGTCTTGAATAACCTGGATTACCGAAATAATTGAGTTTTATTTGTGATCGAAAACATGAATTTGATGTTTTTGCATTTTCCATTGAATATTGTACAAATTAAAAAACTAATTTCCTACAATTGACGCCGATACGCATTACAACCTGGACTTTGCAAATTCGATATGAATCGGGACGAGGGATCGTATTTCGTTTTCTACAACCACGCTCGACTGTAGATCTGACTGCGGTTTCTTCATCGACGCACGACTGTAGGTAATGTATAGTTGGTGCACCCGGGTGCACCATGCGCATGGTGCACCCGGAAAGAACATTAGGTATATTTAAAAGAACATGGGCGAAAAAAAGAACATTATAGATATTTACAAAGAACATGAGCATAATATGTTCTTTAAATTTGATTAATATGTTCTTTGAGTTTGAACTATATGTTCTTTATATTATACAATATGTTCTTTAATGTATGTACATTTAAAAAAAATAAAAATCACCCGAGTAACTAGAAAAAAGAACATGTTCTTTATTGTATTATCATGTTCTTTTTGTAAAAACTTTATGTTATTTGGTTAGAGGTGATCAAAGTTAGACCGACCCGACTTGATTTTGGACGGATTTTGGGCAAAAAAAATTTCACCACTAAATTCGGTCGGACCCGGCCCGTAAATTTAAATTTTTGGGCGGGTTTGGGATTGCGTTATTATGCATTTTAGTTGATTTTTTTATACTCAACATGAAAAGCCCGCACGGCCGGACCATTTTGGGCAGGTTTGGGCACAAAAACTTCAGCCCAAAACTTGGCCCGACTCGAGAAGTGAGCTGATTTTTTAACCTTGGCCCGGTCCGCCCAATGATCACCTATATCTTTATCAAACACGAACATGTTCTTTTTTGTCAAATATAATGTTCTTTTTCAAACACGTTTAACCACCCAAATAACCATGAAAAATAACATGTTCTTTTTGCAAAGACTTTATGTTCTTTGTAATGTCATGTTCTTGTCAAACACAAACATGTTCTTTTGTCAAACACATGTATGTTCTTTTTCAAAGACTAGCATGTTCTTTTTTTTTTTGCCCATGTTCTTTGAAATATGTCTAATGTTCTTTCCGTGCACTATACTATTTTCACCACTGTAGGTCTTAATTTATAGAGAAATGCATCGATTGTTGAACAAATTTGAAGGTTGTTGAAGAATGCTCGATGAACAATGATGAACTATGAAGAACGTTGATGAATTTCTTTTTGATTTTGTTTGTTTTTAATTATATCTTAATTTTTGATTTAATTAAAAAATAAATTTAATTTTATATTTCGAATATATAATTAAAATATATTTGTAAAATTATTAATTGAATAATGGAAAATAATAAAAAAGGAAAATACCTAAAATAAGGTTTGACTAAGCTAAAAAAAAGAAGGTAAAATCAGCCAATGATATTTGAGTATAGTGGTAGTCCAAATAAAGAGGACCACATTAGAAACATCCAATATACACGCATACACATTGTATCTAAGCCTTATCGGCGAACATCATATTTTGTATTAACAGAGAAATGAAAAACTTTTTTTAGACAAAAGTAAAAATATATAGAAAAACCACTATCTATTCAATATGCTTGCAATTCTCAAATTTTTCATGGTGTCTTAAACAAATGCATAATGCAGTTCCCCTCACCGTATGAAGAACAATGCATAGAATAAATGAGAAAAACCCCAACACAAAATGATCGCAAAGAATCAGAAAACTTTTCCAAGAATAGACACCATTCTCCATGTTAAATATGTTTTCTCTCAATGGGGAGCTAACATGAGCAAAATTAAAGACATTACACTAATTTGCAAGCTCTAGAATATCCTCAATTGATGTTATAGTAGCCTTAGTTAGGTGCCATCCATTTTTGAGACGACGAGCTCCCTGCACTCTTATCCATGGCATTACATTTATTTGCCTTCTCTACTTCACCCGCCAAACAAACTGCTTTACTAGTAACATCCTTGACATGAGCCTTGTTTTGGGGAAAATTACCCCGCTCCGTGGACCACTTATATCAAGACACGTGTCAACCCGTAATTGGTTCCAAAGAAGCCAATAACAGCTTGACACGTGGCATCCACTGTCAAGAGAAGGAAATGGCGGCCTTCATAGGCCCAATTCTCGAAAAGCCGCCAAAAGAGCGGGCAGCCCACCAAATCTAGGTCAAATGACCTACGTAAGGGCACACCTTTCCAAAATGACCCTATAAATAGGGAGATTTCCCCCATTTGTGGGACAGATTGAATTTATTACAATGTCACTGACATTCTCATACATTAGAGAAATCCCCTGATCTCGAAATCCGAGAAGATCTCAATTTTACATTTTTTCGTACTTCTTACTTACTCCATCACGTTCTAACTTGATCATCGGAGGTGGAGCTCCAACCACCTGGAGTCTCCGTTGTTTTGCAGGTACATGCACTACTCAACCAGTCTTCGAGTCGTAACTCTCCCGAGGGACAAAAAACACCCAAACATTTGGCGCCGTCTGTGGGGAGAGTACTTCAAAGATGGTTCAAGAGTCTGTACCGCCTCCTGTCCTCACTATTTATCAGCTAGAGGTCTTCACCGACCAAGAGGATGAGGATCCTCAGTTTGAAACGTACATAGCCAAATATGGCTCTCTCATCACCAAACGCATCCGTTCTGGAGACACTCTGGAGCGGGGTGTAAGCTAGGCGGGTACAAGCAGGCCCATTGGTCAGCTGGAAGGGGAAATCCAAACGGCAAACAGATCCGCCCCAGTCACTCTGGACGAGCTCATGAAATTCATTACTAGTTTCAAGGGATAAATTAAGGATCTGATCACCATGAGCAAGGCTGGCCCAAACAAGGGTCAGTCAACAAGGAAGACTCCTCCATAGAGGAGGAAGCCCGTCAAGGAAAGGCAGCCAACTCCGCATCCAAAGTACAAGGCAGTCGGGACCCTTGACTGGTCCAAAATTCTTCTGCCCCAAAAGAATACAAGAAACCCCTGCCGGGGTGAACAACCAGTGGGTAACAAAAAATCTACTTCAGACGCCCGGGAAATCATCACCCGCAGGAGAAGTCAGCAACTGTCTGAGTTAGCCTCTACCTCGAGCTTTCCAGACAGCTTTAAGAATACATCAGCAGGGAATGTTCAATCCTTGCATGAGATCCATACAAGCAATAATACCATCCACTCTAGCCCTCAGATGATTGGGAATGCACCGTGCATACCCCCTATGGTCTACGGTCCATATACTCCTCATTTCATACATCTGGCCCTCTTTGGGGGTCAGGCGGCATTTAACGTCCAACCCTTGGACTGGCAGCTCAAACTTGGTGAACAAACTTCTGCGTTCACCAAGGAGATAACCGAGGCCGCACAGCCGGCCATGGTTAAGAATGTGTTGTAGGTGCTTATGATGGTACCACCAACTCAGAAGACCACCTTATGGCCTATTCTAACCACATGCACATGCAGGGGTTGGAGGATGCTATGTGGTGCCGGTGCATCCCAGCTACATTGAAGGGCATTGCCCAACAATGGTTTGGCAACTTGCCAGCCGTGTGTATTGATAGCTTTAGGAAGTTTGTCTTGCTGTTTGTCTCTAACTTCTTAATGAACATCCCTACTAAGAAAACCAGTCCTAATCTTAGCACCATTTGGCAGAAAGACAAAGAGGGCCTTCGCTCCTACGTCAGGCGGTTCAACCTGGTAAGAATCCAAATCTAGGGGCTGTCTAACGAGGTAGCCTATACAAACTTCTTCAAGCGTCTGAAGGACGGGTCGACCTTTAAGTTCGACCTTGTCCGAAAGAGGGTTTTCACCCTTCAAGAGGCGTTGATAGAGGTGAAGATCTTTATTTAAGCTACCGACCTCTGCTCGTCCAGCCATCAGTCGGACTCCAAGAGGTCCGACAAGCAAAAAGAGAGTCAGTCTGCTCAGCCGGCTTAGAAATCTAAAGAGAGCAAAAAGAGAAAGGAAGTTTAGGCGGTTGAGGAACCTGATCAGCCGTCTAAGAAGAAAAAGAAAGAATTCAAACCGTATATCTCGCGGTATGAATTCAATAAAGACTGCTACACCTTATTTACAGAGGTGAAGGATCGGCTGGCCATTAAGAAGCCGAATGCTATGAAGAGTTTCCTTCAGTCACGGAACAAGAATAAATTCTGCCACTTCCATCAAGAAGTGGGCCATGACACGAACGACTACTACAGTCTCAAGCGGATGTTGGACCGTTTGGCGGACAAGGGCTTGCTAAAGTCCTATGTATTGAGGTCCAAAGCAACTTCTAAGACGAATCCGGAACAGTTGTCAAAAACTGTCCAGCCTGCTTGTAGCTCGGATACCAACAAGGATCTGGTCTTCACAATAGCAGGCGGATTTGCATGTAGTGGCCCGACAATCCGGGGCACCAAGGATCACCTGAAAAGGATGATCCATTCAGTTGATAATGGACAAGCGTCCTTTAGTGGAACATTTCCAGATGTCCTTATCATTGAAAAGGACCGGGACAAAGTGCGCCGACCGCATGACGACCCAATCGCTATTGAATGCAAGGTCGCCAGCCACCTAGTTGGCCGGATCCTAATAGACACAGGTAGCTCCTCTGACCTCATCGCTACAAGTGTCTGTCTAAGCTTAATTACAAGCTTGACAATTTGCGCGACGTCTCCCATCCATTAGTTGGATTCGGTGGTCGTGCACCTAGTCGGACAAATTGATATACCCGTCCGGCTGGGGGAGAAGGGGATAGAGCAACCCATGGTCGTCCGGTTCCTGATGGTTAAATAGCTGACCGCCTACAACATAATTCTCGGTCGACCCACTTTGAATGAGTGCAAGGCCATCATCTTCCCAGCTCTCATGCTTCTAAAGTATGAAAGGGATGATGGCTCTGTTGGCTCCCTCAACGGGGATCAGAAGACGGTAAGGGAGTGCTATCTCCCAAACGTCAAGCCAACTACCGCAGCAACCGGACAGCTGAAGGAGCCAATAAACCTTGACGAAGTCAAGGACCATGATTTACCCCCTCCAGCCGCAAAGAAAAGAAAAAACTGAACAACTGGTGGAGGTGAAGAAGGAGAAGAAATAGCACTCATTGACCAGGGAACGGTCAGATGATCTCCGTCCCTAGCTGGCTGGAGAGCATGTTGATATTCCTTTGGACGACAGCCATCTAAAGAGAACTGTTAAGGTGGGGACGGCTGCTTTTGAAATGTTGGGTTCCTGCTGAAAGAATTCAAAGACATCTTTGCCTTTGAAGTGGAAGAGATGCTAGGCGTTAGCCCGGATTTTGCTATCCACAAACTCGTCGTGGATCCAAAAAAGAAGCCCATTTGGCAAAAGAAAAGAAATCACGGCTAGGAAAGAAGTCAGGCGGCAGCTTCCTAAGTTAAAAAGCTGCTGGATGATGGGTTCATTCGGCCATGTTACTTCCCTGATTGGGTGGCGAATGTTATGCTTGTAAAGAAGCCAAATGGAGCCTAGCGCATGTGTGTTGATTACACAGATCTTAACAAGGCATGTCCAAAGGACAGTTATCCGCTCCCAAACATTGATAGCCTTGTTGATTCTACAGTCGGCCATGCCTTGTTGAGTTTCATGGATGCTTATTCTAGCTTCCATCAGATACCCTTGTAGAAAAAAGATAAAGAGAAGACGACCTTCGTCACAGATCAAGGGTTATTCTGCTATACTGTGATGCCGTTTGGTTTGAAAAATGCGCCTGCTACTTTCTAGCGAATGTTTAATACAGTCTTCATTAATCAAATTGGAAGGAGCGTAGAGGCGTACATTGACGATATGATAGTCAAAACCAAGTTCCATACGGATAACCTTGCTGATCTTTAAGAAACCTTCATCACACTCAAGCGGCATAAGGTTATGTTGAATCCCAAGAAATGCGTCTTTGGTGTTGAGTCTGGAAAATTTCTAGGATTCCTTTTTGATCAAAGGGAGATAGAGGCTAACTTCGAGAAGATACATGCGGTCATTGACATGAAGTCACCCCACACTGTCAAGGAAGTTCAGAAACTAACTAGTTGTCTGGCGGCATTGGGAATATTTCTCAGCCGGTCAGGTGACAAATGCCTATATTTCTTCCAAGCAATCAGGAAGAAGACTAGATTTGAATGGGGGGATGATGCTGAGGTGGCCTTCTAAAAGTTAAAAAGAACACTTGCACTCTTTTTCAAGGCTAGTTAGCCCTTTTCCCAAAGAGACTTTATACATGTACTTAGCCGTCTTAGACTATGCCCTCAGTGTCTTTCTCCTTGTTGAAAGAGATGGCATCCAGCTCCCGGTCTATTTCATTAGCCATGTGCTTTGAAATGCTGAACTCCAGTATCCCATGGTTGAAAATTTTGGCCTTGCCCTTTACATGGCAGTCAAGAAATTGAAACCATACTTTTTGGCGCATCCGGTTGTGATATACACAGATCAACCCCTCAAGCGTCCTATGTCAACTTTGGAGTCATCCGGCAGAATGCTAAAACGGGCTATTGAAATTAAAAGTCTTGAAATCACTTACGAACCAAGAAAGGCAGTGAAGGGTCAGGCGTTTGCCGACATCATTGTCGAAATGACAAGACCGGTTCCACCGGATAATACTGATCAGGTTTGGAAAGTGTACGTGGACGGGAGCTCCACTATGAACGGTTGTGGAGCAGGAATTATTTATGAGTCCCCTAAGGGGGACAAATTTGAGTATGCACTACGGTTCAAGTTCCAAGTCTCAAACAATGAGGCGAAGTATGAAGCCCTGCTAGACGGTATCCGCATGTGCAAGGCGGCAGGGGCAACCAAAATTCACGCCTACTCTGATTTGCAATTGGTCATTAGCCATTACCAAGGTGAGTATGAAGCCACCCATCCGGCTATGATCAAATATCTTCAGGCTGCCAAAGAGGAGACTGGGACACTTGAAGAATTAAATCTGTATCAGATGCCCAGGTTAGAGAACAATCAGGCAGATGCATTGCCCAAACTGGCATCCCCCGCCTGCTGTGATACGCCTTAGTCAATCGTTTAGGAATTTCTAGAAAAAAAAAGTATACATGAGGAACGCATTGGAATTCTTGACCAATGGCACGCTTCCTAACAGATGGCAAGCTTCCTGATTGACCTCAGGAAGCATCCTTCATGAAAAAGCGAGCTGCAAACTTTGAGATATAAAAATGGAGAACTCTTCAAAGCAGGTTTCTTGAAGCCTTTATTGAAGTGTGTTACCCTTGAGAAAAGAGAAGGAAGTTCTTGAAGATTTGCATGCGGGATAATGCGCCTCTCACGCAAGCGGCAAATCATTAGCCGTTAGAGCCAGGTGGCATTACTTCTGGCCTAATCTGGAGTCGGACGCCATGGAGATGGTAAAAAAATGCAACAAGTGTCAATAATTTGGCAAGCTACACTATCGTCCGGCTACTGACCTGACGGCAATCCACAACCCAGTCCCGTTTGCTAAATGGGGCATGGACATTCTAGGTCCTTACACGCCTGCTCCATATGGAAAACGCTATATCTTAGTGGTAATGGATTACTTCACCAAGTGGCTGGAGGCGGAGGCGGTAAAAAACAACAAGACCAAGGATGTCATTTCTTTCATATGGAAGAACATTATCACCTTGTTTGGGGTACCTATGTCTATGGTGTTTGATAACGGCCGTCAATTTGAGACGCCTCAACTCAAAGCTTGGTTGGGAGATCAAGGGATCTCAAATTATTTTGCATCAGTCGGCCGACCCCTAGCAAACGACCAAGTTGAAGCCTTGAACAAACTCATCGTAGACGGCATTAAAAAGAAAATTGAAAGAGCCAGAGGTTTATGGGCTGAGGAATTAATTCATGTCCTATGGGCCATCTAGACAACTGCAAAGGGGGCAACAGGTGAAACCCCATTTCTCATGGTTTACGGTGCTGAAGCCGTCTTGCCTATCGAGCATTACGAGCCGACTCTATAAGTCATGCTATACGATGAAGAGGCAAACTAGGAAGCCATACCGCTAGCATTGGACTCACTCCCACAAGGCAGGGGCAAAGCCACCCTGCGTCATGAGATTTACTGTCTGAGAATGACTCGTGCCTACAACAAGAAAGTACACAAGCGCCCTTTGAAATTTGGGGACTTTGTGTTACGAAAAATGGAGGCAACCGGTAGGGCGAATGAGCTTGGAAATCTGACTCATAATGGGAAAGGTCCCTACCAAAATTATGAGGAAGTAAGAGACGGCACCTACCGCCTGGAGACCCTAAACGCTAGGCGGCTTCCCAGAACTAGGAATGTAGACAACCTCAAAAAATACTACTTCTAAGTGCTGTAAATATTTGTAAATAGAAAGCCTATCAATGAAAAGCTGATTTTTGTTTAAAAATTATTTTATCTATTCCTATTTATACATGCGTCATATCACAAGTGCCGCCTATTTGATTTACAGACGGTACACCTTCGCCTAATAACTTGAAAATTGAAATTGGAAGTTAACTGCTAGCGTCCAAGTAATGTGAGTCTAATGGCCAGATAATAAGCTAGCACAAAAAGGTTTAGTGGCTACACAACCGTCTTTTAAAAAGAGACATGAGGCCGATGGCCGGGTGGTTACCCATTATAAATTCGCCTGCTCTAATATGAAATATGGCGTCCGACGACGCCCCTCCAGGTGTTATCGTCACATAGGGCATTCTATCGTCTGCTCTACAACCATATACAAACGGAAAAAATTGAACGACCTAATTGGTTAACTCATAGCCGCCTGACCAGGGTAATCTAAAGAATGACTAAGACTGCGGAAGCCGGATGTTAGACACATCAATCGGCAGCCGACCGAAGTTCTAACTTAAGTTACCTCGCGAAATTATACAAGTCCTCCCAGCAGGGGCAAATGGACATTTAGTATAATTAGATTATGGCTACCAACCTACATTGACGGCTAGTTTTAAAATTGGCCCAAGTAGGATGACTAAGTCTCAAAAACCCATCTGAAATGGGGTGACAACATAAGGCCTATAGAACCGCCTGCTATTGTGATAAAAGATTAGTAGGCGGACAAGTACAAACTTTACTTCCTTGTTCATGCAACATGTAATATTTGTAGTATGACCACTCATCCGGACCCATTTTAAATTGTGTAGGCGCAAAAGGCCGCTTGGAAAATATAGGACCGCTTGTTACTGTATAAGAACTTCAGGCGGACCAATGCCAACTTTACATTCTAGTTCATGTAACTTGTAGTACTTGTTGCATGAACAACCATCCGACCATGGCAAAAAGGTCTAATGACTGCGTGCAATAAGCACCGGCTGCTCGATTGGTCGACTGCGCGATTGGCTTGGGGCAATCACCTTAGTGATTTATTGACTAGAAAATTAGTCATACCCCCATCTGGTATCACACATTTTCAAGTCAATCAACCAACTTGTAAATCCAAGCGCACAACCGCTCGGGGGCAAAACCATCTGGTATACCATCCAAATACAAAATTCAAATTTAAAAAAATAAAACGAAAGTGTTAGAAACCAAATGCAAGCGTTAAAAACCGACCTACTTGTCAAATGATTCATCATTAAAAGCTGACCCCTTGGCCAGCCAAATTCAAAAGACAAATTGTTAACCGGCTAAACAGCCGGTGAAAGTAAGAAAAAAGAAATTGTTGATTAATCTCCTCTAAAGTCGGTAAAGAAACAAGAGATACTCGGCACGCAGACCAGAAATGTATTTAAAATGGCCATTCGGCCGCAGAGAAATATCAAATTTAATCAGCTTTAGGAGAGGACTCGGCTTCATTTTCATCTGTAATTTCATCATTGGTCGGATGTTCTCCATCGCCCTCCTTAGCCCCATCCTCATTCTATATCGGCTCGTCGCTATCTGCTCCCTGGTTCACTTGGGCATCCAGCTCCTCCGTAGCTTGCTCAAAACGATACTCCAAAATAGAGTAATCATCCTTGGGAAAGAGAGCCTTCCACGCCATCTTCATGGGAGTAACGCAGTCGGCCTCATTTTCCTAAATGAGCCGCTTCTTCTCTTCCTCTACCCTGGCGGCCCATTTGGATGCGAGCTGCTTTTCTTGGCTGGCTAGCTTGTGTTGCAACTTCTCATTCTTGCGCTTGAGACTATTGGTCTCTTTGCCAACATCCTGAAGCTCTTCAACTTTTTCTTTAGTCGCCTTCAGCTCAGTCACCCTCTGTTGGGTCGCCTCTAAATCTTTCTTCACTTGCTAATTCGCAGTCGCATGTGAGTATAGGATATCTCGATTCAACAACTCAGTTTTATTTACACCAAACATGGCTTTGTCAAGATTGGAAGCAGCCCTTAAGTTGGCAGCCCTTACCTCTTTTCTGCTTGTCGTTGAATGGTTTTTTAAGACCATTAACTCGCAACATGGCCTACATCCGGCCAAAAGAATATGAGTGCTAGTATATGGTCGGCAAAGGAAAAACTTGGAAAATAACTTGAGAAAATACCTATGCCAAATTTAGAAGGATGGCATCAAAGTTCAGGGAGCCGACTCCTTTAATAGAGTCGCGCTGTTCAGCAAAGACGGCGGCGATTATATCCTTGGCGATTCACTTCACATTCGGCGCCTAGGGAGCATCTACACAATTAACACTTGGTGAGAGGCTGGCATAGATCTGGCTAATAGACCGGCTGTTTTCAGAGTTGGTTAGCGAATGACTATAAGTCTTAAGCCTACAAGGGTAAGGTAAAGGATCAAAGGCGGAGGTACCTAGGATAACTACTAGATCATTGGTATTTTTATCCCACCGCGTGTTGGAGAGGCCACCTGGAGAGTCGGCGGCCCCAGTTGGAGGTTTGTCCCTGTTCAACTTGGACTCCTCCGATTGTTTAAGAGCAGCCATGAAAGCCGGTGATTTGCCGCCTGTAGAGGGATGGGATTCGGACTGGCTTGCAGACGGCTTGTGAGCAACCGTCTTCCTCCTCTTGGCCGGAGTCTAGCCCTCATCTGGAGCTAGCTGCTTCGGGGTCTTTAGCCTAAGCGTTAGCAGCACAGGCAACTTCACCGACCCTTCTTGAAAAAACACAAATTTTAAATGAGGAATTTTAAAAAGGCTAACGACAAGAAGACGGATGTTGAGAAACTTACATGCTCAAGCTGCTCCTTTTTTAACATTTGGTTTTTATGCTTAACCATCTGGCTGTAAGCTGAGGCGCTGCCTCTTGGTTTCTTGTTGGGGTCTAACTGAGACATGGATTCTTCTGCAAAAGGCCGAATGAGATGTTAGTAAAAAAAATGGGAAACAAACAAGCTACCTAAAAGACTCATGCGGCTGACCACCTCTTCCCTTCTCACAACTGAGGCCACAAGCGGCCAGATAGAAGGGATCAGTTAGCCAGCTAAACTCAAGGATATAACTTTTGGGGATTATCTCTTTCTCAGTTCCCCCCGTAACAGTTTTTACTTCAACTTTGAAAAGCCCAGGCGTCAAAATCTGATCTCAGCCTTCATCAGACACAAGCAGGAGGATGGCTTTCTGACCTAGTAGATAGGGATTTTGATTCCAGGAATTGAATTTCCTTTTCTTGATGGTGTCGGGGGAGGAAATGATGTAAAACTTGTTTCTCTAATCTTTCCATTTATTTTCTTTCCCCAAATTCATCATGTAACCTTTGTTACATGGCAAAATGAACCCTCCGAGCCCGGCTAATTTAGGAGCTGTGCTTAGGTAATGCATATGGGCGAAGGCCTCAAAGCTAGGCTCAACATCCTGCATCCTGCAGGCGGCTTCAAACCCTAAGATATTAAACCGATCCAAGATCCTTTCAATAGTCAGATCTAATGGGAATCTAAGGCTCGCCTGTATTGAAGTCGCATAGCACCCAAAGCATGAATCCCCAAAGCTCCGATCAAGCGGCCAGAGGACTGCGTCGTCAAGGGAAGGGACGTTTATTTTGTAGCCGACACCCATGACATAGGTGTCCTTGAAATCTTCTAAGTTTCCGCATGGTTCTTTAAGTAGGTGCGAATATGTGGGTGAAGTATGGAGTGAATTTTTCTTGAAGGGAAGAAGAAGTTTCTTCCTGGCCTCGCTCTACTGAGGCGGCCTCTTCTCCGTATGCTTCTTCAGCATCCACAAGCTGCTCTTCCTCACTTTTAAGACCTCCTGTGTTAGCATCCGACTAAGATGAGCCCTCTTCAAAGCCGGATACCTCATCGCTTGAATCATTTTTTAGTTCACCCAAAATCGATTCATCCAGCGTCATTGGGACGCCTGATGGATAGTAGGAGACTTTGCTCCTAGGAACCTAATAAAACTCTCGTCCTCTTCATCACGAGGCGGCCGAGCTGTCCTTTTTGTTCTAGCCATAGTGTCCTGCACAGACACAAACGGATTCGTTGGCGAGAGTAGTTCAAGATATGCGGCACCCCTAGTTCTAGATTGAGTCGTCCTAGGTGACCGGCTAACAGCTATCCTAGGCATTGCCGTGTGTGTTTGTGATACCATTTCTAAGAAAAAAAACACAGGGAAAATGAAAGTAAAATAAAAAGAGAGAGAAAGAGCAGGCAGTTACCTTAAAGAGGTACTACTGGAAGTTGATCGAGCCGACTAGGTCAGGCGGCAAAAAGCAAGCGGCAGGCGAAAGCATTTTTTCAAGAAAAAGTCAAACATTCTCTTAGATTTTCTCAAGGATTTTTTGTAAATGAGCGAAAAAGAGAGGGGCGAAATGTTTATTTATGAAGGGGTAATTCCAGGGACACCATGGTAATTTTCCCAAAAGGTGAACAGTATAATTTGTTATACTAGTTGTTGAGTGACAAGTGTCACAGATGTCATGTGGCATGCCACATCAAATCTGTGAGGGGCAAATGTTTAGGAAAAAATTACCCCGCTCCGTGGACTAGTTAAATCGGGAGACTAGTCCACTCGTAATTGGTTCCAAAGAAGCCAATAACAGCTTGACACGTGGAATCCACTGTTAAGAGAAGGAAATGGCGGCCTTTGTTTCGGGGTTTTTGTCCCTCGGGAGAGTTACAACACTAAAACTGGATTCAACTGAGGACGCCTGTACCTGCAAAGCAAACGGACCTCCAGATGGTTGGGGGTCCGCCTCCGAATATTAAGTCAGCAAACGTTCGGAAATAAAACGTGCGGAAGTAAAGTTATCTGCTTGGATTCCAAGCTCAGGTAAAGTGTGATAAGTGACGTATTGTCTCGTATTGCGTGTCAAAAATTCTCTCCCTGTCATAAATGACATAATGTCCCTATTTATAGGGTCCTTTTGAAGAGTGTGCCTTCCTAGGATCTGGTGACCTAGGAATTAGGTCACGCCATTTTGCGGCGCCTCGGGATTTGGGCCTTGGAAGGCCGCCATCCCAGGGCCAATGCCTGAGTGACACGTGTCACTGTGCCCAAAAGGATTCTGAAGCACTTCTTGAGTGACACGTGTCGCCACCTGAATGGTCCCTGCTGGACCTTCAGTCCACGTAGGACGGAGAAGAGTCCACCCTCCACGTGTCATCATTCCATAGGTCCAAATGGCACCTAAACGGAGGACACGTGGCGCTTTCTGATTGGGCCACCTGGCCGGGTATAAAATACCCAAATCATTTGCCCCTCACAGGGGTCACGTGCATTGCACGTGACTCCTGTGACAGGTGTCATTATCTGAGTGGTCAGATTAAAAAATTACTGGAGGGAAAAAATTAGGGTTTTACCCCCCTATAAATAGTGAGGTTTGACCCCCCCTTAGATTCACACCTTGGCGAATCTCTGGAGAATCTTGGACTTTTTGACTTAAAGAATCTCAAAATTCCATAAGCGTTTTTCAAGCATCCGACACTCGGCCAACAGTCCGACCGTTCTTAAATCAACCAGGCGTCTTTCTCCCTTCTTGTAAGGTAACGCCTGTTTTTTTTTCTCTTTTTACTCTTCATTTTTTCTTTGTTTTCAAAAAAATGGCTCCCCAATTGCATGCGGCACGGCGTAGGATAGTGATCAGTCGGTCACCGGGGACGGCTGAATCTAGAACTAGTAGTGCCGAATGCCTGGCCAAAGACCCTGCTTTGCGAACTTCTCCGAATCCGACCGTTTCCGTGTCTGTGCAGGACACTATGGCCAGAATCAAAAGAACAGCAAGGCAGTGTAGCTCCGATGGAGTTTTCTACCATTCAGATGGGTCGACTGTTTATTCAGACGGCTCAATAAGAGTGCCTCGAAGTGAGCTGTCGGAACACCCTGACAGCCCTTCCTATCTTCCTCCTACCCCCACCTATTACCATTCGCCCACATCTAGTGGAACTCCCAGTGATGGAATCCTGGGGGAGGCGGATGAAGAATATCACCCCGGGCCTTCTGGACAGGCGCCGGAAGAGAGTTTAGGGGAGGACCCCGCTGGCACCAGTCGGCGGTCCCCTAGCTCTGATGAGAGCTCTGATGACGAGTCGGCCTCGTCATCTTCTTCAGAGAATGCCTCCGTAACTTCAGAGGAGGCTAGATCAAAAATAGATTCTGCCAGAGAGTCCCTGACAGTGGATAGGGGGGAAAGCTGGGCCGAGCCGAGTGCTTTCAGGCGCTTGGAGAGAGCCCCCTACTATCAGCATGTTCCGCCAGGCAGGCGGAGCGCCATGGCATCCGGCCTTGCCAATTTTAGGCGCAAGGTCGTCCTAGGCTATGGCTACACTTTGTCGGTCCCTAACAAGGGCGACACCATAACCTGGCCGAGCCTGGCCAGCTATCAAGACAAAGCATTCGGCTGCTATGAAGCGGCCTTACAGGTTGGCCTCCGCTTCCCTCTCCATCCGGCCGTGGAGAGGATCTTGGACGGATACCAACTGGGTATCTGGCAACTTGTACCCAACTCCTGGATTAATATTCTAGGGTACGTTGCCGCCTGTGAGATGCTGCAGGTGGAGGCGAGCTTTGAAGCGTTCGCCCACATGCACTATCTGAGCAGGGCGCCTGCTAGGGGCGGCGAGGGCTGGTACACCTTGACCACTTGCAAGGGGTACATGATGGTTGTTGGCAAAGAGAACAAGTGGAAAGACTGGAGGACTAAGTTCTACATAGTCAAGTCTGCCGACAGCCGCCTGAACCAAAAGTATAACAGGTGGAATAAGGATCCACCTCTCCTAGCAGGCAGGAGCGCATTGCCGCCTATTCCCAGGCGGGCAAAGGAGGAGATCATGGACGCGGGGTTGTTTACCGTGTCCGTGTGGACGAATGATGAGGGGGACAAGGAGGTCACCCCACAATGCTATCTCCCTTTGTACAAGTGGTTTGAAGAAGGGACATTCTTAGCCGCTTGTGGGCTAAGTTCTGAAATGCCGAGAGGTAGTCGGCCGTCTGTTTTATATGCAATTTACTTTTGCTTTTCAGTACCTGTTCAATGGTGCTAACACTTGTTCATTTTTGCAGACAAAGCAATGGAGAAGCTCTCGGCCACAAGGAAACCGGCTGTATCTGCTGCTCGATACAGGTCGAATGTCCTAAACAGGGCAGAAGCAACCACTCACACCAAAGTGGATGAGCAGAGAACTGGCGGCACCTCCAAGGTAGGAAATTGTTATACTTTCATTCTTGGCCAATATTTAACTTGCCCGAATGATTTCTAATTTGTGTTTGTCTTGTATTGATGTAGGGTGCGCCATCCAAATCTCCTTCAAAACCATCCGACCCTAAAATCCAAAAGACTAGGACGGGTGATGTGAGCGCATCCGGCAAGGGTGGCCGGAAGCACGTTGCTCATAAGCCCAAGAAGGGCCCAGACGCCTCTTCTCTCGAAGCTGAAAAGGAGATCAGCAAACCGGACGCCCAGAGGGCATCGAAGGGTGGCTTCAAGCAACCCACCACTGCTGTCGGCTCAGCAGGAGAGAAGGGGAGCCTGGGGAGAGAGGAGGAACATAAGGACGACGGTAAAACCTATTCGCCTCTATTGTTCTTCCATTTAGATGTACTTAAGTTATTTTTCTAACTTTCTTTCCTTCTCAGTTCCTGTGCAGAGGCTGACTGTAGTCCAGATGGTGAAGTCCATGCTGAGGGCGGTTGATCCTGACGACAAGGCGTCTGTCAGAAGAGTCGACACCCTTGACTTGGATGGCATCTTGGGGAACCTCTGCAAGGTATGAGTCTTAGCTCAAGAAATTTTTTTTTTTGTCTTTTTCTGCCTGGTTTTAACCATTCGGCTCTTTTGCAGGCCATGCTGCGCGTCCAAGGGCTCATGCAACCCCTCAAGGAGAAATCCAAAGAGGTAACAGTCGCTAAAGCTCGGGCCGAGTCCGCCTTGGATCGAGCTCAATTTGATATTGCTCAGAATGAGTATCTGACGCTTGATATGATGTATTCGCAGGCGGAAGCCAATATGCAGGTGAAGAAGGACCTGGACTCGGCCCGCCTGCGCATCACTTCCCTTAAGAAAGAGATTACAACTCTTAAGGAGAAGCTCGAGCCTCTTCAAGATGCCAAAGAAGAGGCCGAGAGAGCCAAGCAGAAGGTGGGCCGCCTGGAGCAGCGCCTCAGCAACCAGGAGCATCAGCTAAAGTCCAAGTTTGAGTCCGTGGCTGATCAAGAGAGAGAGGTTCTTGTTAAGAAAATGGTGAGCGATTATGAAGCCATCATGCGGGACACTTGGGCGGCTGTACAGCCGGACTCGGACTATCAGATTTGGAAATCCAAATTTGACGAAGCCAGCAAAGCATTCGACGCTCGCCTTATTGAAGAGGCTGAGAATGCTGAGGCCGAGGAAAGTTATGGGTCCGACTCTTCTGGGGAGTCGTCCTCTGGTGGCGAGGAGGAGGATCAGGCGGAGGAGCAAGAGAAAAAGGATGAAGAGCAGCCGAAGGATGACAGGCCGGCTGCCACTGAAGAGGCTCTCCCCTGATCACTTAAGCTTTTATGCTTTTCTGCGGCCGAATGGCCATGTACTTTTCTTTTCCGGCCTGCGTGCCGAGTATTTGTATCTTTACCGACCAAGGGGTCGGGTAATTTGACAATCTTTCTGGCTTTGCCAGATAACAATCTTAACCAATCGTCTGGGGACGATTGGGCTTTTTAATTTGAATCATTCGGCCATTTGGCTAAAGTTATCCATATTGTTGTCCTTTGCATTTTGAATTTTTCATTGAATGTTTTTGGCTAAGTATTATAACCTGTATACCATGCGAATGTTCTTGCCCCTGGACGGATGTCGAGTGGTTTCGGTTTATTGGATTGATTGACTTAGAAATTTTTGATACTTAGAAGGGTATGCATGGTTTCTAAGTCAATCAATCACTATGGTGATTGCCCCAAACCACGCGGCAGACATCCATCCAAAATTGGCAAACATAAGTGTTCATTCGGCCATTGGCTCGAACTAACTCAAATTTCCAACTTAGCTAATTTGCTAAGGGTAAACCTCCGCCTGTTCTGCCCCATAAGAAAAAACAAGCGCCTCCGGCCATAGGCCTCTTTGAGATAAAATGCTAAGTTTGTAACTTAACCAATTTTCTTTAAAAATAATTGTCCGCCTGTCTTGCCCCATAGGCAAGGATCAGGCGTCATCCGGCCAATAGCCTCAATAAGTGCTAAGTAGTTAACTTAACTTGTATATTAATCAAATATTCCGCCTGTTTTGCCCCTGAGCAATAACAGGCGCATCCGGCTTTATGCCTCGCTTAGCCTCTACTTATGAAACAGTGACCATTTCTGAACTGCGCTAGATAGAAAAGTCAGGTCTTTTAGATTTCACTTTCGATTAAAACAAACGACTGCGAATGCTGCCTTAGCATTCGGTAGGGCCGCTTGATATATTCGTAGAGCAATGTGCCACCCAAATGGGAGATGCTTCTCCTCGACAAATTCGCCCGAATGGACGTCGCCGGTTAGCTGACTCATGTTGGAGCAGACGGTCATACTCATGTTGGAGCAGACTGTGACCATTCGGTCTCTTTTTGTTTATTAACATCCGGCCATGGGCCTCATCATGATTTTATCTGGCCTTAGGCCTCTTAGATGATTAAGTAAATATTCGTCAAGTGTTGGTGTAAACTTGATGAATTTCGTAGGAACGACTGTTCTAAAACAATCGGCTCCTTAAGAGGGATTGGGGCGTCTGCTGTTGGGACAGACGCTTTCCAAACATATTGGCCGTCTGTATTTGGTACAGGCGACACTTAAAAAACTTAAATAAAAAGAGAAGTTGGGAAATGAAGGCATATTCTCATTAACAAAACTTGAGATTACCAAATTGAGGTCTTTACATTCGTACTTAGAAGTAGTACTTTTTCAAGTTGTCTACATTCCAAGTTCTGGGCAGCTGCCTGCCGTCTGGTTCTTCCAGGCGGTAGGTGCCGTCTCTTACCTCCTCATAGATTCGGTAGGGGCCTTCCCAATTTGGGGTTAGCTTTCCCTGTTCATTCGCCCTACCGACCGCTTCCATTTTCCGTAGCACAAAGTCCCCCACTTTGAGAGGACGCTTGTGTACTCTTTTGTTGTAAGCCCGAGTCATTCTCAGACGGTATATCTCATGACGCAAGGCAGCATTGCCCCTGCGCTCTGGAAGTGAGTCCAATGCTAAGCGCATGGCCTCCCAATTCGCCTCTTCATCATACAACATGATTCGAAGGGTCGGCTCATAGTGCTCAATGGGCAGAACAGCTTCTGCGCCATACACCATTAGGAATGGGGTTTCTCCCGTTGCCCCTTTAACAGTCGTTCTGATGGACCAAAGGACATGTGGTAATTCATCCGCCCAAAGGCCACCAGCCCGCTCAATTTTCTTTTTAATCCCGTCTGAGATTAACTTGTTGAAGGCTTCGACCTGGCCATTTGCTTGCGGCCGGCCGACTGATGCGAAGAAGCTTGAGACCCCCTGGTCTCCCAGCCAAGTCTTCAGTTGAGGCGTCTCAAATTGAGGACCATTGTCAAAAACCATAGACATGGGCACCCCAAAACGAGTTATTATGTTCCTCCAGATAAAGGAAATGACGTCTTTAGTCTTGATGTTTTTGACTGCCTCAGCCTTTACCCACTTGGTAAAGTAATCCACAGCCACCAATATATAGCGCTTGCCGCCTGGTGCAGTTGTATATGGCCCCAGAATGTCCATGCCCCATTTGGCGAAGGGTATTGGGCTGTGGATGGCCGTCAGGTCTGTAGCCGGACGATGGATGAGCTTGCCAAACTTTTGGCACTTGTCACATTTTTTTACCATTTCCATGGCATCCGACTCCAGAGTTGGCCAAAAGTAAAGCCGCCTGGCCTTGGCCGCGAGGGATCTGCCGCCTATATGGGAGGCGCAGAATCCCGAATGCAACTCTTCGAGGACTTCCTTCCCCTTTTCAGGGGTAACACACTTCAACAGGGGTTTCAAAAAGCCAGCCTTGAAGAGTTCTCCTTGTCGCAACTCAAAGTTAGCTGCTCGTTTTTTTAGAACAGCCGCCTCCCGTGGTGAGTCAGGGAGCGTGCCGTCTGCAAGATAGGCCTGGATGCTGTCCATCCAGGTTGAGCTTCGGTCAAGAATTCCAATGGGGTCTTCCTCAGATATACTTCTTTTTTCCATGACCTCCCAGAAAACTGACCGAGGCGTTTCACAGGAGGCGGATGATGCCAACTTGGACAGAGCATCCGCCTGATTGTTTGAAGACCTGGGCACCTGAGTTAGATGAAATTCTTCAAGTGACCCAACTTCACTCTTGACCGCCTGCAAATATTTAATCATGGCCGGATGAGTGGCCTCGTACGTTCCATTAACTTGGAGTACGACCAATTGAGAATCAGAGCAGGCGGATATCTTCTTCGCCCCTGTCGCCTTGCAATACCGGATGCCGGCCAGCAGGGCCTCATACTCGGCCTCATTATTAGAGACCTGAAACTTGAACCGTAGTGCGTATTCGTACTTATCTCCTTCAGGAGATTGACAGATAATCCCCGCACCACAGCCGTTCACAGTGGAGCTCCCATCCACATACACTTTCCAAACCTGGTCTGTATTGTCCGGAACAACCGGCCTTGTCATTTCGACAATAAAGTCAGCGAATGCTTGTCCCTTTATGGCCTTCCTTGGTTCGTAAGTGATTTCTAATCCTTGCATTTCGATCGCCCATTTGAGCATTCGTCCAGAAGACTCCAAGGTTGTGAGTGGCCGTTTGATCGGTTGGTCAGTATAGACCTCTACCGCATGCGCCAAGAAGTAAGGTTTAAGCTTCTTGATGGCCATGTAAAGGGCAAGGCCGAATTTCTCAACCATGGGGTACCGAAGCTCCGCGTTTCTCAAAACATGGCTTATGAAATACACCGGGAGCTGGATGCCGTCTCTTTCAGCTAAGAGGACGGCACTGAGGGCATGATCAGAGACGGCTAAGTACATGAAGAGCTTCTCTTTAGGCAAAGGGCTGACAAGCCTTGGCAAAGAGTGCAAATGAGTTTTTAGCCTTTGAAAGGCCGCCTCTGCATCATCCCCCCATTCAAAGTTTGTCTTCTTTTTGATTACCTGGAAAAAGTAAAGACACTTGTCGCCTAACCGGCTGAGGAATCTCCCCAGGGCCGCCAGACAACCTGTTAGTTTTTGCACTTCCTTCACAGTACGGGGCGACTGCATGTCGATCACCGCCTGTATTTTCTTAGGGTTGGCCTCTATTCCCCTTTGGTCAATCAAAAATCCGAGAAACTTCCCAGACTCAACACCAAAGACACACTTTTTTGGGTTAAGCATGACCTTGTGCCGCCTGAGTGTGACGAATGTTTCTCGGAGATCAACAAGGTGATCCGCCTGCTGTTTGGATTTGACTATCATATCATCAATGTACGCCTCTACATTCCTTCCGATTTGATTAATGAAGACCGTGTTAATCATTCGTTGGAAGGTAGCAGGCGCATTCTTTGAACCAAACGGCATCACCGTATAACAGAACAACCCCTGATCAGTGACGAATGCCGTCTTTTCTTGATCTTTTTTCCACAGGGGGATCTGATGGAAACCTGAATAGGCATCCATGAAACTCATCAGGGCATGTCCGGCTGTTGAGTCGACCAGACTGTCGATCTTAGGCAGTGGATAGCTATCCTTTGGACATGCCTTTTTGAGGTCTGTGTAATCAACACACATCCGCCAAGTTCCATTCGGCTTTTTTACTAACACAACGTTAGCTACCCACTCAGGGAAGTTGCACGGCCGAATGAACTTGGCATCTAACAGCTTTTTTACTTCGGCCGCTGCCGCCTGACTTCTTTCTTCGCCGTGGTTTCTTTTCTTTTGCCGGATGGGCTTCTTTTTAGGATCCACGGCGAGTTTGTGGACAGCGAGATCCGGGCTGATGCCTGGCATCTCCTCCACTTCAAAGGCAAAGATGTCTTTGAATTCCTTGAGCAACTGGTGAAGGTTTTCACCCAGCTTTGCAAAGGCAATCGTCCCCACCTTAACAGTCCGCTCTGGACGGCTGTCATCCAGAGGGATATCAATGTGTTCACCAGCAGGCTGGGGACGAAGATCATCCGACCGTTCCCCGGTCAGTGATTGCTATTGCTTTTCTTTTTTTACCACCACCAGCTGATCAGTCTTTCTTTTCTTTCCGGCTGGTGGGGCCGACTGTTCTTCCTCGACATCGTCGAGGTCAATCATTTGCTTGCCCCGGCCGGATGCTGCGGCCGCAGGCTTGACGTCCGAGAGGTAACACTCTTGAGCCGTCTTTTGGTCCCCATTAAGGGAACCACCTGTTCCATCATCCTTCTCATACTTGAGTAGCATGAGAGCAGGGATGATGACGGCCTTACACTCATTAAGAGTGGGTCGGCCAAAGATGAGGTTGTAAGCCGTGAGCTCTTCAACCACTAGGAAACGGATGGTCATGTGCCGACCGTCTCCCCTGCTTCCCAGACGGACAGGTAGGTCAATTCGTCCGACTGGGTGCACAAGTCCTCCCCCAAACCCAACTAAGGTGTGGGTGACCTCCATCATGCTATCCGGTTTGTACTTGAGATTGGATAAGCATTTGAGGCTGATGAGGTCAGAGGAACTTCCTATGTCAATCAGAATTCGGCCAACCAGCTGGTTGGCGACTTTGCACTCAATGACAACAGGGTCATCATGCGGCCGACGGACTTTGCCTCTGTCCTGCTCGGTGATGACAACTTTAGGGAAGGTGGATGTGCTAGCTGCACCCCCCTCCTCGACAGAATTGACCATCTTTCTCAGATGGTCCTTGGTACCCCGAATGGTCGGGCCACCATCGGCAAATCCGCCTGCTATTGTGTACACCGGTTCTTCATCAGTTTCGGCACTCACAGCAGGCTGGGGAGTCTTTTTCTTGGACTGCCCCGGATTTGCTTTTAAAGTCACTTTGGACTTCACATAGGACTTCAACTGTCCTTTGTCAGCCAGACGGTCGAGCTCCTGCTTGAGACTAAAGCAGTCGTTCGTGTCATGGCCAACATCCTCATGGAAATGGCAATGCTTGTTCTTGTTCCGATTTTCAGCGGAACCTTTCATAGCAGTCGGCTTTTCAAGAGTTAGCTGATCCTTAATTTCCAAAAGGATGGAGCAGCAGTCCTTGTGGAATTCGTACCTTGGGACGTACGGTTTCCACTCTTTTTTCTTCTTCTGGGCCGGTTGATCAGAGTTATCAATGGCCCAGACTTGCTTTTTCTTTTTGCTCTCTTCTGGCTTAGGAGCCGGCTGAGCAGGCCGACTCTCTTTCTGCCGGTCGGACTTCTTATGGTCCGACTGCTTATTGGAGGAGCAGAGTTCGGTCGCCTGTATGTAGGCTTCCGCCTCTCGCAAGGCTCCTTGTAGGGTAAAGATTTGTTTGCGGACGAGTTCGTACTTAAAAGTAGACCCGTCTTTCAGACACTTAAAGAAGTCTGTGAAGACGACCTCATCAGACAGCCCATGAATCTGGATTCGGACCAGATTGAACCGCCTGACGTAGGATCGCAAACCTTCTTTATCTCCCTGCTGTACATTGCCCAAGTCAAGACTTGTCTTTTTGGCAGGGATGTTCATAGAGAAGTTTGATGCAAACAAGAACGCAAGCGTCTTGAAGCTATTTATGCAGCCAGCCGGCAGGTTGCCAAACCACTGCTGGGCTATGCCCTTCAGGATGGCTGGAAAGCAACGACACCATGCGGCATCATCCAACCCCTGTAAATACATGAGGTGGGTGTATGCCAACAGGTGGTCCTCTGGGTTGGAGGTCCCGTCATAGGCTCCAACCAGAACGTTTTTAACTTTAGCCGGCTGCACGGCTTCGTCAGTTATTTCTCTGGAGAAAGCAGAGGGTTGGTCTCCAAGGTGCTGCAGCCTAAGCTGCCAGTCCATCGGCTGATAGCCGTATGCCGCCTGTCCCCCGTAGACGGTAGGCTGCATGTAAGGTACTACTGGCGCCTGGTACAGTGGCGGTGCCATGTACTGGGCGGATTGAATCACATGAGGCCCAGACTGAACCCTTTGGCTGCTTGCTGGGGTCTCATGTACAAACTGGGAACACTCACAGAGGTATTCCGAAAGCTATCATGATAAGTCGACGTTGAAACCGACTCTGATAGCTGAGTTCTCTTCTCCTCGATGTATTGCCGAGCGTCGGAGAACGTCTTCTTGCTGCCATCCGGCTGTACATGCCGGATGGGCTTTCTTGTGCTCGTTTCTGGGAAACAGAGCCGAGTGAGATCAAATTGGGGCCGGGCCTTCTCCTTAGGGGCAGGATGAGGAGTTGGCTGACGGTCCCTGACCGACTTCTGTTTGCCAACTTGGGCTGGCTTCTTGGCCGACTGCTCCTTTCTAGGGGCAGGCGACTTCTTAGAGGCGAGTTGTTTGATTTCTCCCCTGAGACTGCTCAGGAGAGTCATTAGCTCATCCCGAGTGACGGGAGTTGATCCTGCCGCCTGGGAAGGATCAACCGGCCGCCCCGAGAGCTTCTTTGGCTGACCAGCAGTTTTGCTTGGCCCTGCCTGGTCATGGTGGCGCTCCCGCCTTTCCTTACTACGGATGCATTTAGAGATAAGGGATCCATTTGGATCCACATAGGTTTCGACATCAGCGTCGTCACCTGAGTCATGGTCCGTTTGGACTAGTACATCATTTGGAGGCCGAATGGCCTCCGGATTTGGTACAAGTTCTTGTGAAGCCATTTCAGAGGTACTCTCCCCACAGACGGCGCCAAATGTTTCGGGGTTTTTGTCCCTTGGGAGAGTTACAACACTGAAACTGGATTCAACTGAGGACGCCTGTACCTGCAAAGCAAACGGACCTCCGGATGGTTGGGGGTCTGCCTCTGAATATTAAGTCAGCAACCGTTCGGAAATAAAACGTGCGGAAGTAAAGTTATCTGCTTGGATTCCAAGCTCAGGTAAAGTGTGATAAGTGACGTATTGTCTCGTATTGCGTGTCAAAAATTCTCTCCCTGTCATAAATGACATAATGTCCCTATTTATAGGGTCCTTTTGAAGAGTGTCCCTTCCTAGGATCTGGTGACCTAGGAATTAGGTCACGCCGTTTTGCGGCGCCTCGGGATTTGGGCCTTGGAAGGCCGCCATCCCAGGGCCAATGCCTGAGTGACACGTGTCACTGTGCCCAAAAGGATTCTGAAGCACTTCCTGAGTGACACGTTTCGCCACCTGAATGGTCCCTGCTGGACCTTCAGTCCACGTAGGACGGAGAAGAGTCCACCCTCCACGTGTCATCATTCCATAGGTCCAAATGGCACCTATACAGAGGACACGTGGCACTTTCTGATTGGGCCACCTGGCCGGGTATAAAATACCCAAATCAGCCTTCATAGGCCCAATTCTCGAAAAGCCGCCAAAAGAGCGAGCAGCCCAACAAATCTAGGTCAAATGACCTACGTAAGGGCACACCTTTCCAAAATGACCCTATAAATAGGCAGATTTCCCCCATTTGTAGGACAGGATGAATTTATTACAATATCACTTTTTAGGGAATATTTCAAGCATTATCCCTAGCTTGAACCCCATTATGATCATACACTAAAGTATGGTGGCGTCCAAAGGGAAGAAAGCTAGAGCAAAAGAGTCGCCAACAAGTTTTAGGAACTTGTAAACCGTTCACAGGGTGAAAGTTACACCCCTTAACGATCCAGGAGATCGTTAACTCAAATAGGTGTGGAACCAAAACTGGAAGTTCGGGGATGAAGGTAAAAATCCAACCTAAAAGAGATTGAACCTGCCCTAATAATAGGCCTCTACTTTATTCTGATCGTATTCATGTGCGCTTTATGACTAACATGCAATCAACAGGATTAACCCTAAACCTGTTTATCTATGTTGGTTGAATTTAATGCACAAATAAATCTATTATTGGTGATCACTTGAATTATAATCAAATTAACCCTAACAAGATTATTAATTATCTTATTAAGCGTGATTACAAGTACAAAATTTCCTTTAAACATGCAATAAAAGGCGTGATCAAGAAATAACAATAAATATCAAGCAACATAATAATAATCATCACAACAATCATAATCATAATTATCATAATCATGTTAAAGCATAATATTAATAACAAGATCCTAGGCATGATACTAACAAGATTAATAACAACACCTAGCATGTTACTAAACAATAAAGATCAAATATATAGCTCTAACATGATACTAACATGAATATTAGGAAAAGAACAGGAAGCATCACAGGAATCATAATTGTCATATTTGATATTATAACCTTTTTCCTAAACATGATACTAGGAAAATAAAAAACTCCCTAACATGACACTAGGGATCATAACAATAACCTAGACATGATTTCTACATCATAATATCAATAAATCAATTAAAGCACTAACTTGGATGCCTCGTACCTCTTTCTAATAACAAAATACACACGTTAGTAACTTCAATGAAAGTAATAAAATTAACAATTAAATTAAATAATTGAAATAGAGATTTGAGACCAAACCCTCAGAAATTAAAACCTTTCACGTCTAGGTCGAAGGCAACTTCGAATTTGGCTAGGTGTGTCTAGTGCTAATGTATGAGGAATTGTGTTTGTAAAAGGGTTGGTTTAGAAAGAGAGAGGGAATCAAGAAATTCTTGATGAGAGAGAGAATTAGAGAGTTGATGATAATTGATGAGAATTGTTGATGATTGAAAACATAATTTTAGGAGGCTATTTATAGAGAAAATCAGCCGGATATGATAAAAAACGAATCAGAGTTTTGAAAAGAATAAAACACGATCGCAGCGCCAAACACGCGCGTGTTACCAAACGCTAAAGTGCAGCGCTGTAGGGAATATTTCAAGCATTACCCCTAGCTTGAATCTCACTGTGATCATACACTTAAGTACGGTGGCCTCCAAAGGGAAAGAAGATAGAGCAAAAGAGTCGCCAACAAGTTTTAGGAACTTGTAAGCCGTTCACGAGGTGAAGGTTACACCCCTTAACGATCCAAGATATTGTCAAGTCCATAAGGTCTAGAACCAAATAAGGGTTTGGGGATGAAGGTACAAATCCAACCTAAAAGAGATTGAACCTGCCCTAATAATAGGCCTCTACTTTATTCTGATCGTATTCATGAGCGCTTTTCGATTAACATGCAAGCAATAGGATTAACCCTAAACCTGTTTATCTATGTTGGTTGAATTTAATGCACAAACAAAAATATTATTGGCGATCACTTGAAATTATAATCATATTAACCCTAAACAAGATTATTAATTATCTTATTAAGCGTGATTACAAGTGCAAATTCCCTTTAAACATGCATAAAAGGCGTGATCAAGCAATAAAAATAAAATAATAAAGCAACATAATAAATAATCAAAATAATAATTATAATCATCAAAACAATAATCATCATAATAACAATCATATTAATCATAATAATCATGTTAACAATAATAATAATAATGATTATAGCAATAATAAAATTATAATCACAATCAAAACAATTATAAAAATAATCATAAATCACGTTAAAGCATAATAAAAATAGCAAGATCCTAGGCATGATACTAATAATCATAAATATTAGGAAGAAAATAAAAGGCATCGTAACAATCATATTTAATATTAAAATTACCCTAGACATGATACTAGGAATATCATAATAACAATTTAAACATGATTTCTACATCATAACATCAATAAAGACCATTAAATTACTTACTTTGATGCCTCGTACCTCTTTCTAATAACAAAACACACACGTTAGTAACCTCAAGGAAAATAATGAACAAAACAATTAAATTAAATAATTGAAAGAGAGATTTGGGACTAAACCCTCAGAAATTAAACCTTTCACGTCTAGGGTGAAGGCAACTTTGAATATGGCTAGGTGTTTCTAGATCTAATGAATGCGGAATTTTGTATGTGAAAGCTAGTTTAGAAAAGAGAAAGAAAGAGAGAGATGGTGAATGATTAAAGAAATCTTGATGAGAATTAGCGAATGATTAAAGAGAATGAAAGAGAATTGAAAACTGGTTGTAGGTGAATGAAAACGGAGTTTTTACGACATTATTTATAGAGAAAATCAGCCAAAAAGATAAAATTAAAAAAACAGAGCATTGGCGCAACTGGAACAGAGCTGGCGCCATCGCCAGATATTGGCGCCAGGTGCCAATGCTAGCACCAGGCGCCAATGCCTGGCGTTTGGCGCTAACCCAGTTTTTGACGCGTTTTTTCTCAAATTAGATAAATTTTGCCATACAGGAGGATAAAATCGTATCTTTTCCTCAAAAATGTTCTTTGATTTTAATTAAAACTTTGAAGAGTCAACAAAAGTCAATTTATCAATGCTAATTGAATTAGGAATGAAAAGAACCTTTTAGAAGAATCTAGAAGACTAAAACCATTCCTAATTGCATTAGGAATGATAAATCATATTAGGCCCTCCTCTAGATCATTGGGCCGCATATAAGGTTCAAACCGGGCCCAGTTTGGTAAATTGGCCATAACTTCCTCAATATTCATCGGAATTGGGCTTATAATATATCGTTGGAAAGCTCTTGTCAAGCCCCATCCAACTACACTACTATTAGACCCATATCATGGACCAACCAAACTGGATTGGCTGTTTTCTTAAATAAGTTTTCAAAAACAGAGAGAAGAGAAAAGAAATTAAAAACTATCCGCAACACTAGACTTTCCACACTTTCACTTCATTCGATTATGATTCAACGTGAAAGATACTCATCACTGGGTTTGGTTTTGGGGAGACACAAATGGGTGTCTACAAGCGCCAAACGCTAAGTCTGGCGCCAGACGCTAGGCTTGGCGTCCGGCGCTGCAAAATAGTTTTTGCGGATTTTGTTTTTATCATATCTTTTGATCCAGAAGTCCAAAAAAGTCATATAATATGTCGTTGGAAATATCTTGAAGTATAATTTCCAACCCAATTAGAATTAGATTAAAATATTTTGTAGATAAAAAGATATGGTAGAAATAGTGAAAGGGTGTCAGTTTTGGATAGAGTTTCATATCTAATTCATATCTTTTTCGTTATAGCTCGGATTTAATATTATAATATATAATTAGAAATATAATTTCAAGATCTATCCAATAATATAAAATTTGGATAAAGATTATGAGGCACAAAAATAAAATCTGAATATATTCTACTTCGTGCAAAACAAGGATTCTAAAAAGGAGTAGTTTTATTCAATTTCAAACCTCTTTGAAACATAATTATCAATCCTAACTCTATTAGGATTTAGAAGAACCTTCTAGAGTATTCTAGAATACTACAATCAATTCTTATATATTTAGGAATGATAATTAATAATAGGCCCTCCTCTAGATCATTGGGCCGCATATAAGAACCAAACCGCATATAGTATTTGTTGCTGCATTGCTGTTGTGACAACCTTCCACAAGCTAGGGAACGCCATCCTGCTGTTTTGATGTTAACTCGTCTCTAAACAATGGAGCTTTTCTAGATATGTTCACGCGTCTCTGGACAAAGAGCTTCTTTTTTGAGGATTGTTCACTCGTCTCTAAACAATGAAGCTTTTCTGGATATGTTCACGCGTCTCTGAACAAAGAGCTTATTTTTTGAGGATTGTTCACTCGTCTTTGGACAATGGAGCTTTTCTGGATATGTTAACGCATCTCTGAACAAAGAGCTTCGATGATATGTCCACGCGTCTCTAAACAAAAGAGCTTGAATAATGTGCCCACGCGTTTCTGAGCAAAAGATCATTTTTATATGTCCACGTGTCTCTAAACAAAAGAGCTTTTTGATATGTCCACGCGTCTCTGAACAAACCAGCTTTGATTATATGTCCACGCGTCTTTAAACAAAAGAGCTTTGATAATATGTCCACGCGTCTCTGAACAAAAGAGCTTTGAATAATATGCCCACGCGTCTCTAAGCAAAAGAGCTTTGATGATATGTCCACGTGTCTCTGAACAAAAGAGCTTTGAAAGGACTGTCCACGCGTCTCTGAACAATAGAGCTTTGATAGGGTTGTCCACGCGTCTCTGAACAATAGAGCTTTGATGATATGTCCACGCGTCTCTGAACAAAAGAGCTTTGATAGTTGAATGTTTGCTGCGATCGTTCGGTTGGCTGCGAACAGGAGCTTTGCTGAATGGTGGTGTTTTGGGTAATTTTACCCTGACACGTGGTCCAGTCAGAGAGTGACACGTGTCACCTTAGGGTTAGTCCAAATAGGACCAATTAATGTTTGACACGTGTCCTCCCAAGGAAATGGAAAAAAGACGACCTTCATGGCCCAAATCCCGAGAAAGCCGCAATGCGGCGCAGCCCACCAATGATTAGGGCTTGATGACCTAATCAGGGGCACAATTCCCGAGGAACCTATAAATAGGGAGATGCACATTTTACCATTTATTACACATCTTTACTCTTTGATAGAGACATCTCGAGCTTGGAATCCGAGCAGATCCCCACCTATATTTCCGCCTCTTTTTACTCCTATTCAAGTTACTAACTTGACCGACGAAGGCGGAGCTCCAACCACCTGGGGTCTCCGTTGTTTTGCAGGTACAACTCACGCGTGGATAAGACTTTGTGACGTAACTCTCCCAAGGGACAAAAACACCCAAAACATTAAGCTGAACGGTTCAAATTTTTGAGGACATGACTAATGAAATAGACCAGGAGCATTTTTTAGGCCTCATTTAAAATGAACGCTGAACGGTTCAAATTTTAGGCCTCAAACAATGAGGCGGAATATGAATCCCTGCTGGCTGGAATCCGCATGTGTAAGGCAGCAGGGGCAACTAAAGTTGACGCCTACTTTGATCCTCAATGGTTGTTAGCCAGTACGAAGGTACATATGAGGCTACCCATCCGGCAATGATCAAATATCTTCAGGCGGTCAAAGAAGAGGCTGGGACACTCCAAGGGTTCACTTTGAGCCAAGTGCCCAGGTCTGGTAACAACCAGGCGGATGTCTTTTCCAAGTTAGCATCTTCCGTCTGTTGTGATACGCCTCGGTCAGTCTTTTGGGAAGTTTCGGAAAAAAGAAGCATTTATGAAGAGCCCATTGGAACTCTGGACCGAAGCTCTACCTGGATGGATAGCATCCGGGCTAACTTGACAGACGGCACGCTCCCTGATTCGCCACAGGAGGCAGCCGTCATGAAAAAGAGAGCGGCAAACTTCGAGATAAGAAACGGATAACTCTTCAAGGCGGGGTTTCTGAAACCTCTTCTGAAGTGTGTTACCCCAGAAAAGGGGAAGGAAGTTCTCAAAGAATTGCATGCGGGGTACTGCGCCTCCCACATAGGCGGCAGATCCCTAGCCGTCAGAGCCAGGCGACACTATTTTTGGCCTACCCTTGAGGCAGACTCCAAAGAGCTGGTGAAGAAATGTGACAAATGTCAGAAATTTTGCAAACTTATTCACCGCCCGGCTACTGATCTGACGGCCATCCACAGCCCAGTCCCGTTTGCAAAATAGGGTATGGACATTTTAGGTCCTTATACGCCTACTTCAGGCAAAAAACGTTACATTCTAGTAGCTGTGGATTACTTCCCCAAGTGGATGGAGGCGGAGGCGATCAAGAACATCAAGACTAAGGATGTCATCTCTTTCATTTGGAAGAACATCATCACCCGGTTTAGGGTACCTATGTCTATGGTGTTTGATAATGGCCCTTAGTTTGAGACGCCTCAGCTCAAGACTTGGTTGGGGGATCAAGGGATCTCCAACTGTTTTGCATCAGTCGGCCGACCCCAAGCAAACAACCAGGTTGAAACCTTCAACAAACTCATCTCAGGCGGCATAAAAAAGAAAATTGAAAGAGCCGGTGGCTTATGGGCAGAAGAATTGATTCATGTCCTATGGGCCATCCGGACAACAACCAAAAGGTCAACCGGAAAAACCCCATTTCTCATGGTTTACGGTGCTGAAGTCGTCTTGCCCATCGAACATTACGAGCCTACCCTCAGAGTAATGCTTTATGATGAGGAAGCAAATTGGGAGGCCATGTGTCTGGCTTTGGACTCTCTCCCAGAATTCAGGGGCAATGCCGCCTTGCGTCACGAGATATACCGTATGAGAATGACAAGAGCCTACAACAAGAAATTGCACAAGCGCCCTTTGAAAGTTGGCGACTCTGTGTTACGAAAAATGGAGGCAACCGGTAGGGCCAACGATCTTGGAAAGCTGGCTCCAAATTGGGAAGGCCCCTACCGGATCTATGAGGAAGTTAGAAATCGCACCTACCGCCTGGAAACCCTAGATAGCAGGCGCCTGCCTAGGTATTGGAATGTAGACAATTTGAAAAAGTACTACTTCTGAGTTGTAAAATTTTGTAAACAAAAAGTCTATTAATGAGAAATCGCTTTTTGTTTTCAATTATGTTTTCCTTTTTCAAGTTTTAAGGCCGTCTGAGAAATTCACAAGCAGCCTAATTGGTGAAGTCTCTAAGTTTAAAACTTAGTAGACGATTCAGCGTTCATTTTACATGAGGCCACTGGCTGGATAACTAAACTAGGCACAAAACCGCTTAGTGGCTATATAACCGGTCTCTACCAAGACAAGAGGCCAATGGCCGGATGGCTGTCCGTTTTATAAAATCGCTTGTCCCAACATGGATAAAGGCGTCCGGCGACACCCCTCCGGGTGCGATCGTCGCAGAGAGCGGCCTACCTGTTTGCTCTACGTACTTATGCAGACGACAAAGATTGAATGACTAAATTGGTCAACTCATAGCCGTCTGACCAGAAAAGTTTGAAAAAGGATTAAGTTTTCTAAATACCGGATGTCCTCAGACATCAGCCAGCGACCGACCGAAGTTCCCAAGTTTTTCATTCCAAAGTTGCACCAACCCACCCCACCGGGTCATCAAGGGTTGTGCAACAGCTACGCAATCATCAAAAGGACGCGAGGCCGAAGGCCGGATGGTTATTTGAATTTCGTCTACTCCATGCGTATTAAGACGGCTGGTAACACCCCTCCGGGTGAAATCATCACAAGCACTACCAGAGTGCACTTGTATATACAAATGGCATGGTCCAACTCATAGCCGCCTGACCTAGGTAAAAAGAATCACCCTTCGAAATTAAACATTTTCCCAAGGCGGAAAAGCCTAATTGGGTTGCAAGACCCCCAGGCGGCAATTTGCCCCCTGTCTCATGACAGGACAGACAGTCCTTCGCCTTTCGTCTGATTTCCAAACGGCCTTTTTCAGTCTGATCCTTAGTCACATGAGCGGTTGTGTGCTTGGTTTAGGGCAATCACTGTTGTGATTGATTGACTTGCAAACGTATCATGCTCTTTAAAGCATCAGACGTTCCCAAGTCAATCAATCGATTTAAAGGTGAAACCAACCACACAACCGCCCAGGGGCAAGAACAGCCGGATTATCTGTTGCCGCATGCTTTTCATAAGTTAGCCAAAAGCAAAAATTTCAAGCATACATGCAAAATTAAAAATGCAAAATTCAAGCGCAAAATGATAAAAACCGACTCAATCGGTGCATTCATTAAAAAAACTACCCAACCAAACGGTTTTGGTAGAACATTGTTAACCGGACCCCCGTCCGGGAAGTGAAACAAATATTCAAATAACCCGGCTCCTCAGCCAGTAAAGACAACTAATACACGGCACGCAGGCCGGAAAGAAAGTAAATTGGCATATAGCCGCTGAATAAGAAAAAAAAAATGGCATACTGTCGTAGAAAGTCATTGTTGAGCTGCTGACGGGTCCACCTGGTCATCGCCCCCCTCATCCTCATCTTCCTCGTCAGAAGGAACCTCGTGCGCCTGAGTCGGGACGGGGTGACAAGGTTCTGGAAGCTCAGCTTGAGCCTAGGCTTCGAACGACTCATGCTCTAGCTCGCCTTTCTCCCCCAAATATACAACTTCCTCTGCATATTTGTGAGCCAGTGCCCAGATGCCATACTCCTTGTTTGGATACAAGGCGTTCCAGGCAATCTTGATCCGGGTGTCGTTGTCAGCCTCACTATAAGCAACCAGGCGCTCTTGTTCCGCCTCCAAGGTTGCTTTGAAGTTCAGCTGCACCTGGGCCGCCGCCTCCTCCAGCTCCTTGACCTTGGCCTTGAGGTCGTTGTTCTCTTGGGAGACCCCCTTTAGAGAGTCCAGCTCTGTCTTGGCTTTGTCAAGCTCCTCTTTGGCCTTTTTAAGCGTCGTCTCAGCATCCCCGGCTTTCTGCTTGAACGCCTCCAGGTCCTTCTCGAGCTGATTAATCTTCGACGCCTGCGTCATCATTGTGGCTTTAGTCTCAAGTTCATTTATTGTACAAGAGTATAAAGCAACGTTTTCAGCGTCTCTTGCTGATTTGTTGGCTCTCTTTACCTCTTCCCACTTGCGGGAGTATGGACGTTTGAAACCGTCTACCCGCAACAGAGCCTGTATAGAATGAATGAGGTTAGATCTGTAGGCGGGATAATACTTGAAGTTCACTTGTTACTTTCGTACACCTTACCTCAGCCAGAAGGGATAGAATGCGTTCCAGATTGAACATCTCTATCCCAGGGATGTTGTCTTTGTCCCTCTTCCAGACGGCGTCAAGCATGGCCTTGGCATGCTTTTGGACGTCTGGCCAGCGGGGAGAGACATCTGCACCACAATCAACACTTGATGAGTGCGAAATATAGGTGGCACCAATCTGTTGGCGATCGTCTGAGGAAGAAGTCTGTTGGGAGTGGGATTTCACTCTCAAAGGCCACCCTAACTCAGGCGGGGACTCAAATGGGTAAGCCTTACCTTCAGAGACGGCCTGGCGAGATCCACCTACAACCGCTATAACCCCTCTTCCAATGGACAAGGGGTTGACGAGATCAAGGCCAAAGTCGTCGTCTACCTCCATCATCCTGCCCCCAAGACGCATTTGGGTTTTCTCGGCTCTGTGATGCAAGTCTAAGCATGGAGAACTTCGAACATTTGCTTATCATGCATCAAGATAGCTTGTCCCTAAACATTGATTCAAGCCAAGCATTGCATGGACACTTTCTTGGATATCAAAGCAAAGCCACGGTTTTCTTAGTGGCTTTTCTTGGAGTCTAGTTCACTTTCTTGAACTTTCTTGAATTTTCTTTACTTAGATTTTGCTTACAAGTTTTTACCTTTCACTTGAAAGGGTTTTTCTTGGTTAAAGCATTAGGATCTTTAATCTTTATTTAATTCTTTAATTTTTATTTATTTATTTAGTTGCTTTAAAAATCAGTTAGTTAGCAAAATAAATCAGTTTGGTGTATGCTTGTGCGCCAAGGTGCTTGCTCTTCAAGCAAGTTAGAATTCTAGTTTAATTAGGATTGAATTAGGGACTTGTCCTAATCTTCCTAGGTAAACTAAGTCTTATAAATAGGGCTGTAAACACACGAATAAAGATACATAGATTAATATTCAGATTTATTTCTTAAGTTGCATACTTGAGTTTTGGTTGATTGCGATCAATTGCTGTTTTGCTTGTTTTAGTTAAAACATTCGTTTGGATTGATTAATTAGGTGGATTCTTAATTGATTAATCTTAGTTTTTGTTTAATTCTTGGTGGATTTCCTGTATAGAATTAGACTTAAACATATCCCTTGTGTTTTGTTGATTTTCGGATCAATAATTCACATCATCTTTGGTATCAGAGCAGGTTTGCGAAACTTCGCCAAAAATTAAACTGGGAACAATTGGCTGGGAATTTTTGCGTGATTCTTTTTGCATTGAACTCTAAAAACGTTCAGATATCACCATATAAAATTTCATAATTTTTAGTTGAGTAACGCGTTCTACACAGCCTCAAACTTTTGGTGTTTGTACACTGATTTGCGGATGGGAGTCCGGTTTTTGTGTTGCCTAGTTTTCCTTCAAGATTCGATCTTTTAATCAAGATTTTTGCATAAACTGACTTGGTTTGTGTAGGAATCATGAGTGACGAGGAGGTTCCACAAGTTCCAAGGGGATTAACCTTAGAACAAGCTCAAAACCTTAGAAGAGATAGGCGAATTGACGAGTTGGCAGCAAGGATGGATGAGATATTAAAAAGGCTTGATACTCTTGCTGGAGATTCTTCAAGGAAAGGGAATTCTAACCCTAATTCTGGTTCAAGTGAGGAAGAACAACCAAGGAGGAACCCAAGGAGGCCACGAAATAATTATTCCTCAAGTGATGAATCACCAAGGCCTAGGAGGAGAGATCGACCAAAGGATGATGATAGGAACCTTAGATTAGATCTTCCCGAATTCAATGGGAGTATGAATGAACCTGAAAAATACCTTGAGTGGATTAGAAGGGCCGAGACACTCTTTGATTACAAGGAGTATGATGAAAGGAAAAGATGCAAATTGGCTGAATTAAAACTGACCGGTTATGCTAGTCTTTGGTATGATAATCTAAAGAAGAAGAGGCATAAGGAGGGGCGTGCAAGAATCTCAACTTGGGAACAACTCAAGAAGCACATGAAAAAAAGGTTCGTACCTAGTGATTATATTCAAGATGTTTATCTTAAGATGCAACTTTTTAAACAAAATTCTATGACTGTTGAGAATTATATTGGTGAATTTGAAAAGTTATGCATGCTATGTGGCTTAGAAGAGATTGTTGAGCATAAGATTGCTAGATTTATTTCGGGGTTGAATGATAATATTGCTGAAAAAGTTGAATTGCAACAATATTGGTCCTTTGAGGATGTTTGCAAGGTAGCTTTGAAAGTTGAAAAACAGATAAAGGGGAAGAAAGGGACGTACACTAAGCCCTTTGTAAAAGGTTTCACTAAACCTTTTGAGAAGAACAGCTTGGAGAAAAGTGGTTCTAGTTCGAACTACAAGGAGACTAAATCAAAATTTGAAGCTCCTAAAAAGCTTGTTGAAGATAGGAAGTGCTTCAAGTGTGGTAGTGTTGGTCACATTGCAACTAATTGTCCATCAAAAAGAGTAATGACTGCTCAAGAGTGGGAACAAGAACAAGCTAAGTGTGAGCAGGGTAGTGACTATGAAGAAAAGAACGAAGGGGAAAACTTTGAAGAAGAGGAGGGGCATGTTGACGAAATTGATCCCGAGACTCATGGTCAAAGTTTGGTTCTAAGAAGGGCGCTACACTCTAAAACCGTACCTATGGAAAACAATCAAAGGGAGAAAATCTTTCTTACAAGGTGCAAGGTAGAAGATAGGTTGTGTGACATGATCATAGACACGGGGAGTTGCACTAATGTGGTATCTACTACTTTGGTAGACAAATTGAAGTGGCCAATTACTGAACATCCAAGCCCTTATAAGCTTCATTGGCTTAATAATTCGAGTGATGTTAAGGTAACTAAACAAGCCTTAATCTCCTTTTCAATTGGTAAATTTCATGATAAAGTTTTGTGTGATGTTTGTCCTATGGATGCTTGTCATATACTATTAGGCCGTCCTTGGCAATATGATAGATTTGTGAATTTTGATGGAAGGACTAATGTGTATGTTGTGAGAAAAGGAGAAAAAGAGAGACCGGTTGCTTTAAAACCTTTGATAAGCAACAAGTCTTCTAATGTTACCTCTAATTCGAAGAGTTCTTATTTGATTAGTGAGAGGGAATTAGAAAAAGAGATTTGCAGCAACAATGTGGTATATATACTTGTTTCTAATGAGATTCGAATTGATCAAGATAAACAAGCAAAGAGGCCGTATGAATTGGAATCTGTTTTAGAAGAATTCAAGGATGTCTTTCCTAAGGAATTACCTCCGGGACTACCTCCTATTCGTGGGATAGAGCATCAAATTGACTTGATTCCGGGAGCACCCTTACCTAATAAGGCAGCCTATAGAAGTAATCCGGAAGAAACAAAGGAGATGCAAAGGCAAATTGAAGAGCTTATGACTAGAGGATACGTGAGGGAAAGTATGAGCCCTTGTGCCGTACCTACTTTACTTGTCCCAAAGAAAGATGGGAGTTGGCGCATGTGTATTGATAGTAGGAGTGTGAATAACATCACTATCAAATACCGATTTCCTATTCCAAGATTAGATGATCTACTTGATGAACTACATGGTTCAAAGTTGTTTTCTAAGATTGATCTTATGAGTGGTTATCATCAAATTCGAATGAGAGAAGGAGATGAGTGGAAAACAGCATTCAAGACTAAGTTAGGGTTGTATGAATGGTTGGTGATGCCGTTTGGACTCACTAATGCACCTAGCACTTTCATGAGGTTGATGCATGAGGTACTTAAACCTTTCCTTGGCAAGTTTGTTGTTGTTTATTTAGATGATATTCTGATATACTCTAAAAATTTGCATGATCATCTAAATCATCTAACAAGTGTGTTTGAAGTGTTAAGAGAGAAGAAACTCTATGCTAAGCTTGAAAAATGCTACTTCTTAGTGCCTAGTGTTACTTTTCTTGGTTATGTTGTATCAAAAGATGGAGTTTCAGTTGATCATTTGAAAGTAGAGGCTATTAAAACTTGGCCTATTCCTACTAATATGAGTGAAGTAAGGTCTTTTCATGGTCTAGCTTCATTCTATAGAAGATTTGTCAAGAATAAGTTGATGCCTAGAATTGAAGGTCCTTTCAAGATTATTGAGAAGATCAATGACAATGCTTATAAGTTAGAACTTCCGGGAGAATATGGAGTTAGTGCGACATTCAATGTTGGCGATTTGGCTAAGTATATTCCTGATGAAGAACTTCGAGATTTGAGGACAAATTCTTTCGAAGAAGAGGAGGATGATGCAAGTCTAAGCATGGAGAACTTCGAACATTTGCTTATCATGCATCAAGATAGCTTGTCCCTAAACATTGATTCAAGCCAAGCATTGCATGGACACTTTCTTGGATATCAAAGCAAAGCCACGGTTTTCTTAGTGGCTTTTCTTGGAGTCTAGTTTACTTTCTTGAACTTTCTTGAATTTTCTTTACTTAGATTTTGCTTACAAGTTTTTACCTTTCACTTGAAAGGGTTTTTCTTGGTTAAAGCATTAGGATCTTTAATCTTTATTTAATTCTTTAATTTTTATTTATTTATTTAGTTGCTTTAAAAATCAGTTAGTTAGCAAAATAAATCAGTTTGGTGTATGCTTGTGCGCCAAGGTGCTTGCTCTTCAAGCAAGTTAGAATTCTAGTTTAATTAGGATTGAATTAGGGACTTGTCCTAATCTTCCTAGGTAAACTAAGTCTTATAAATAGGGCTGTAAACACACGAATAAAGATACATAGATTAATATTCAGATTTATTTCTTAAGTTGCATACTTGAGTTTTGGTTGATTGCGATCAATTGCTGTTTTGCTTGTTTTAGTTAAAACATTCGTTTGGATTGATTAATTAGGTGGATTCTTAATTGATTAATCTTAGTTTTTGTTTAATTCTTGGTGGATTTCCTGTATAGAATTAGACTTAAACATATCCCTTGTGTTTTGTTGATTTTCGGATCAATAATTCACATCACTCTGGCTACAGGAGTTTGGAAGAAGCCAGTCTTTTTCTTTGAGGGGGTAGAGGCGGAGTCATCCCTAGCCCGTTTGAGAGTCTTCTCAAATGTTTTTGGGATTTCGCCTCCTTGCAAATTGTATGCAAGTTAATTATGCATCCGGAAATGAAACTTGTGAAGTAAAAGAAAAGGGGTCAGGCGTCTTACCTTGGCCCTGATAGCTGCCGCCTGCTTTTCCGCCAGATGGCGGCGGAGGACCTTTTGGGTGTCTTCTCATCTGGGAGCATGGAAGCTTCCTCTGCAAAAAAGAGCGAAAAACATTAGTAATTGCCAAATTCGGCACAAAAGTACCCCAGACGGTCCTAAGGTCAGGCGCATACGTTTGGTGAACATTGTGCTGAGCCCGCAGGCGGATAAAAAGGCCTCGTCTCTGAACCAAGCGCTTTTTGGAATCCAGTTATTTGGAACCTTTATTGTTTCCCCGGTTGACAGGGTAGCATCTTCAAGACCAAAAAATTGGTCTCAATTATTTTGTCGTAATCCTCTTCCGGAATCCGAGGAAGACAACACTTCCGACCTAGAAGGTCGGGCTTCTTATTGTACCGGTGCAGTTTAAAATTTTCGCGCCGGCTAGGCGCAGACAGCAAGTAGAAGCGGTGCTTCCAGCCGTCGAACTTGGACACCTTGTCCAAGGTCATCATGTACTGAGGGAGGGTGGTCAGTGTATACCACGCCCTCCAGCCGCCTGGGTTGCGACTTAAGTAATGCTTGTGGGCAAAGGCCTCCCAACCGGGATGCAGCCCTTGGAACTCACAGGCGACAACATACCCCAGAATGTTAGCCCAAGAATTGGGGGTAAGTTGCCACACTCCCAAGTCATAGCCTCTTAGAATTGCCTTCACCGCCTCGTGAAGTGGAAATCTTAGCCCAACTAGGAACACCGCCTCATAACATCCAAAGTAGGCGTTGGCGTTCCTCTCGTCATCTTTCTAAGAGACGGTGCCTTCTGCAGGCGGAACCCGGATGGTATAATTGCCGGCTAACGGGTGCATGAGCTTGAAGTTTTCCAGGTCTTTATCCATGTTTTCCCTGTCTTTGGCAAATACGTGGATTTGGAAGGAGTCATCCTTCTCACTCCATTTTTTCCTCTCCTCCACCTCACTATCCTCAAGCGGTGACATAGGCTCGTCACTGCTCTTGGAGCTGGAGGCGGAGCTTTCCCCGGATGAGTTCTCATCTTGCGAGCAGGGCATAGAGACGGCCTCCTCACTGTCTCCCTGATCGCACTCATCAAGGAATGAGTCCCCTGGGGTTGAAGGGGCACCCGGGGGAAACCTCTCAGCAGCCGTCTGCGTTTCCCTACCTGACGTCTCCCCCTCAAGCGGTTGCTCGCCTGAGCCCTCGCTCCTATAGCTGGGATCTCTTACCGTCTGCATTGTCCGAGCCATTGTGTCCTGCACAGACACATAGACGGTCGGATTCCAAGCATAAGGGTGGTCCCAACACCCCGAGGCGGCACTCCCAGTCCTAAACTCAGCCGTACCAGGACATCGGCTGGACTCTAACCTAGGTTGTGTCGTGTGTGTTGGTGATGCATCCATTTATTGCAAAGAGTATATACAAGCGGGAAAAAAATGAAAAGAGCTGAGAGAGACAGAGGTGGTACCTTTAAAAGTTGATGACTGAAGGTTAGGCGGAATCGTCTGGGGCAGGCGGAAACGAGCTTGATTGCTTGCGCATGACTTAGACGTGAAAGGAGACTCTCTCTCTCTCTCTCTCTAAAGTTTAAAATTTTTGTAAAAAGTACAAAAAATAAGGGTAAACGGCTTCATATAGTGGGTAAATTCAGGGGTACCTCCGTAATTTCCCCATAAGGTGAACAGTAAAAAATTAGCGGTAAAATCACCCCCAATGGAAGAGTGACACCTGTCATAGATGCCACGTCACATATGTGAGGGGCAAATGTTTGGGGTAATTTTACACTGACACATGGTCTAGTCAGAGAGTGACACGTGTCACCTTAGGGTTAGTCCAAATAGGACCAATCAATGTTTGACACGTGTCCTCCCAAGGAAATGGAAAAAAGACGGCCTTCATGGCCCAAATCCCGAGAAAGCCGCAATGCAGCGCAGCCCACCAATGATTAGGGCTTGATGACCTAATCAGGGGACCCTATAAATAGGGAGATTTCCTCCTTTTGGAGGCATGTTTTACCATTTATTACACATCTTTACTCTTTGATAGAGACATCTCGAGCTTGGAATCCGAGCAGATCCCCACCTAAATTTCTGCACCTTTTTACTCCTATTCAAGTTACTAACTTGACCGACGGAGGCGGAGCTCCAACCACCTGGGGTCTCCGTTGTTTTGCAGGTACAGCTCACGCGTGGATTAGACTTTGTGACGTAACTCTCCCAAGGGACAAAAACACCCAAAACAGGTGGTGTCCTGAAAAAAAAAAGATTGCCAAAAGACTTTGCTGGTATTTTTCTTAGGGTTGACCTAACGCTTGATGTTTTTCTTAGGGTTGACCTAAGGTGATTGGACTTCCTTGAGGTTGACTCAATGTGACTGACTGACTTGAGGTTGACCCAAGGTAAAGTGACTAACTTGAGGTTGACCCAAGGTGAATTGACATGTGTGACTCATGACTCGTGTGTGCATTATATTGGTGTGCTTGACTCAAATTGCGAAAAAGCAAAAAAATTCTGTCATTTTTGTGGAGGGTACCGACTTTCTCCCGAAAAGGAAAGACGCGAAAAAAGAAAGAAGTGATTTGGGTATTTTATACCCGGTCAGGTGACCCAATCAGAAAGTGCCACGTGGCCTCCGTATAGGTGCCATTTGGACCTATGGATTGATGACACGTGGAGGGTAGACTCTTCTCCGTCCTACGTGGACTGCAGGTCCAGCAGGGACCATTCAGGTGGCGACACGTGTCACACATAAAGTGCTTCAAAATCCTTTGGGCATAGTGACACGTGTCACTCAGGCCTTCTAAGGCCCAAATCCCGAGGCGCCGCAAAACGGCGTGACCTAATTACTAGGTCACCAGATCCTAGGAAGGCACACTTTTCAAAAGGACCCTATAAATAGGGACATTATGTCATTTATGACAGAGAGAGAATTTTTGACACGCAATACGAGACAATACGTCACTTACCATAGAGCTGTCGTTTTCAAGGAACACACAGCACTTTACCTGAGCTTGGAACCCAAGCAGATAACTTTACTTCCGCACGTTTTATCTCCGAACATTTACTGACTTAATCTTCGGAGGCGGACCACCGACCATCCGGCGGTCCGTTTGCTTTGCAGGTACAGGCATCCTTAGTTGAATCCAGTTTCAGTGTTGTAACTCTCCCGAGGGACAAAAACCCCCGAAACATTTGGCGCCGTCTGTGGGGAGAGTACCTCTGAAATGGCTTCACAAGAACCTGTACCAAATCCGGAGGCCATTCGGCCTCCAAATGATGTACTGGTCCAAACGGACCATGACTCAGGTGACGACGCTGATGTCGAAACCTATGTGGATCCAAATGGATCCCTCATCTCTAAACGCATCCGCAGTAAGGAACGGCGAGAGCGTCCCCATGTTCAGGCAGGACCAAGCAAAACTGCTGGTCAGCCAAAGAAGCCCTCGGGGCGGCCGGTTGATCCTTCCCAGGCGGCAGGATCAACTCCCTTCACTCGGGATGAGCTAATGTCACTCCTGAGCAGCCTCAGGGTTGAAATCAAGCAGCTCGCCTCTAAGAAGTCGCCTGCCCCTAGAAAGGAGCAGTCGGCCAAGAAGCCAGCCCAAGCTGGCAAACAAAAGTCGGTCAGGGACCGTCAGCCGACTCCTCATCCTGCTCCTAAGGAGAAGGCCCGGCCCCAATTTGATCTCACTCGGCTCCGTTTCCCAGAAACGAGCACAAGAAAGCCCATCCGGCATGTACAGCCGGATGGCAGCAAGAAGACGTTCTCCGACGCTCGGCAATACATCGAGGAGAAGAGAACTCAGCTATCAGAGTCGGCTTCAACGTCGACTTATCATGATAGCTTTCGGAATACCTCTGTGAGGTGTTCCCAGTCTGTACATGAGACCCCAGCAAGCAGCCAAAGGGTTCAGTCTGGGCCTCATGTGATTCAATCCGCCCAGTACATGGCACCGCCACTGTACTAGGCGCCAGTAGTACCTTACATGAAGCCTACCCTCTACGGGTGACAGGCGGCATACGGCTATCAGCCGATGGACTGGCAGCTTAGACTGCAGCACCTTGGAGATCAACCCTCTGCTTTCTCCAGAGAAATAACTGAAGCCGTGCAGCCGCTAAAGTTAAAAACGTTCTGGTTGGAGCCTATGACGGGACCTCCAACCCAGAGGACCACCTGTTGGCATACACCTACCTCATGTATTTACAGGGGTTGGATGATGTCGCATGGTGTCGTTGCTTTCCAGCCACCCTGAAGGGCATAGCCCAGCAGTGGTTTGACAATCTGCCGGCTGGCTGCATAAATAGCTTCAAGACGCTTGCGTTCTTGTTTGCATCAAACTTCTCTATGAACATCCCTGCCAAAAAGACAAGTCTTGACTTGGGCAATGTACAGCAGGGAGATAGAGAAGGTTTGCGATCCTACGTCAGGCGGTTCAATCTGGTCCGAATCCAGATTCATGGGCTGTCTGATGAGGTCGCCTTCACAGACTTCTTTAAGGGTCTAAAGGACGGGTCTACTTTTAAGTACGAACTCGTCCGCAAACAAATCTTTACCCTACAAGGAGCCTTGCGAGAGGTGGAAGCCTACATACAAGCGACCGAACTCTGCTCCTCCAGTAAGCAGTCAGACCATAAGAAGTCCGACCGGCAGAAAGAAAGTCGGCCTGCTCAGCCGGCTCCTAAGCCAGAAGAGAGCAAAAAGAAAAAGCAAGTCTGGGCCATTGATAACTCTGATCAACCGGCCCAGAAGAAGAAAAAAGAGTGGAAACCGTACGTCCCAAGGTACGAATTCCACAAGGACTGCTGCTCCATCCGTTTGGAAATCAAGGATCGGCTAACTCTTGAAAAGCCGACTGCTATGAAAGGTTCCGCTGAAAATCGGAACAAGAACAAGCATTGCCATTTCCATGAGGATGTTGGCCATGACACGAACGACTGCTTTAGTCTCAAGCGGGAGCTCGACCGTCTGGCCGACAAAGGACAGCTGAAGTCCTATGTGAAGTCCAAAGTGACTTCAAAGGCAAATCCGGGGCAGTCCAAGAAAAAAACTCCCCAGCCCGCTGTGAGTACCGAAACTGATGAAGAACCGGTGTACACCATAGCAGGCGGATTTGCCGGTGGTGGCCCGACCATTCGGGGTACCAAGGACCATCTAAGAAAGATGGTCAATTCTGTTGAGGAGGGGGATGCAGCTAGCACTTCCACCTTCCCTAAAGTTGTCATCACCGAACAGGACAGAGGCAAAGTCCGTCGGCCGCATGATGACCCTGTTGTCATTGAGTGTAAAGTCGCCAACCAGCTGGTTGGCCGAATTCTGATTGACACAGGAAGTTCCTCTGACCTCATCAGCCTCAAATGCTTGTCCAATCTCAAGTACAAACCGGATAGCATGATGGAGGTCACCCACACCTTAGTTGGGTTTGGGGGAGGACTTGTGCACCCGGTCGGACGAATTGACCTACCTGTCCGCCTGGGAAGCAGGGGAGATGGTCGGCACATGACCAACCGTTTCCTAGTGGTTGAAGAGCCCACGGCCTACAACCTCATCTTTGGCCGACCCACTCTTAATGAGTGTAAGGCCGTCATCATCCCTGCTCTCATGCTACTCAAGTATGAGAAGGATGATGGAACAGTTGGTTCCCCTAATGGGGACCAAAAGACGGCTCGAGAGTGTTATCTCTCGGACGTCAAGCCTGCGGCCGCAGCATCCGGCCGGGGCAAGCAAATGATTGACCTCGACGATGTCGAGGAAGAACAGTCGGCTCCACCAGCCGGAAAGAAAAGAAAGACTTATGAGCTGGTGGTGGTCAAAAAAGAAAAGCAATAGCAATCACTGACCGGGGAAAGGTCGGATGATCTTCGTCCCCAGCCTACTGGTGAGCACATTGATATCCCTCTGGATGATAGCCGTCCAGAGCAGACTGTTAAGGTGGGGACGATTGCCTTTGCAAAGTTGGGTGAAAACCTTCACCAGCTGCTCAAGGAATTCAAAGATATCTTTGCCTTTGAAGTGGAGAAGATGCCAGGCATCAGCCCGGATCTCGCTGTCCACTAACTCGCCGTGGATCCTAAAAAGAAGCCCATGCGGCAAAAGAAAAGAAACCACGGCGAAGAAAGAAGTCAGGCGGCAGCTGCCGAAGTAAAAAAAGCTGTTAGATGCCAAGTTCATTCGGCCGTGCAACTTCCCTGAGTGGGTAGCTAACGTTGTGTTAGTAAAAAAGCCGAATGGAACTTGGCGGATGTGTGTTGATTACACAGACCTCAACAAGGCATGTCCAAAGGATAGCTATCCACTACCTAAGATCGACAGTCTGGTCGACTCAACAGCCGGACATGCCCTGATGAGTTTCATGGACGCCTATTCAGGTTTCCATCAGATCCCCCTGTGGAAAAAAGATCAAGAAAAGACGGCATTCGTCACTGATCAGGGGTTGTTCTGCTATACGGTGATGCCGTTTGGTTTGAAGAATGCGCCTGCTACCTTCCAACGAATGATTAATACGGTCTTCATTAATCAAATCGGAAGGAATGTAGAGGCGTACATTGATGATATGATAGTCAAATCCAAACAGCAGGCGGATCACCTTGCTGATCTCCGAGAAACATTCGCCACACTCAGGCGGCACAAGGTCATGCTTAACCCGAAAAAGTGTGTCTTTGGTGTTGAGTCTGGGAAGTTTCTCGGATTTTTGGTTGACCAAAGAGGAATAGAGGCCAACCCTGAGAAAATACAGGCGGTAATCGACATGCAGTCGCCCCGTACTGTGAAGGAAGTGCAAAAACTAACAGGTTGTCCGGCGGCCCTGGGGAGATTCCTCAGCCGTTCAGGCGACAAGTGTCTCTACTTTTTCCAGGCAATCAAAAAGAAGACAAACTTTGAATGGGGGGATGATGCAGAGGCGGCCTTTCAAAGGCTAAAAACTCATCTGCACTCTTTGCCGAGGCTTGTCAGCCCTTTGCCTAAAGAGAAGCTCTTCATGTACTTAGCCGTCTCTGATCATGCCCTCAGTGTTGTCCTCTTAGCTGAAAGAGACGGCATCCAGCTCCCGGTGTATTTCATAAGCCATGTTTTGAGAAATGCGGAGCTTCGGTACCCCATGGTTGAGAAATTCGGCCTTGCCCTTAACATGGCCATCAAGAAGCTTAAACCTTACTTCTTGGCGCATGCGGTAGAGGTCTATACTGACCAACCGATCAAACGGCCACTCACAACCTTGGAGTCTTCTGGACGAATGCTCAAATGGGCGATTGAAATACAAGGATTAGAAATCACTTATGAATCAAGGAAGGAAATAAAGGGACAAGCATTCGCTGACTTTATTGTCGAAATGACAAGGCCGGTTGTTCCGGACAATACGGACCAGGTCTGGAAAGTGTATGTGGATGGGAGCTCCACTGTGAATGGCTGTGGTGCGGGGATTATCTGTCAATCTCCTGAAGGAGATAAGTACGAATACGCAATACGGTTCAAGTTTCAAGTCTCTAATAATGAGGCCGAGTATGAGGCCCTGCTGGCCGGCATCCGGTATTTCAAGGCGGCAGGGGCGAAGAAGATATCCGCCTGCTCTGATTCTCAACTAGTTGTACTCCAAGTTAATGGAACGTACGAGGCTACTCATCCGGCCATGATAAAATATTTGCAGGCGGTCAAGAGTGAAGTTGGGACACTTGAAGAATTTCATCTAACTCAAGTGCCCAGGTCTTCAAACAATCAGGCGGATGCTCTGTCCAAGTTGGCATCATCCGCCTCCTGTGAAACGCCTCGGTCAGGCTTCTGGGAGGTCATGGAAAAAAGAAGTATATCTGAGGAAGACCCCATTGGAATTCTTGACCGAAGCTCAACCTGGATGGACATCATCCGGACCTATCTTGCAGACGGCACGCTCCCTGACTCACCACGGGAGGCGGCTATTCTAAAAAAACGAGCAGCTAACTTCGAGTTGCGACAAGGAGAGCTCTTCAGGGCTGGCTTTTTGAAACCCCTGTTGAAGTGTGTTACCCCTGAAAAGGGGCAGGAAGTTCTCGAAGAGTTGCATTCGGGATTCTGCGCCTCCCATATAGGCGGCAGATCCCTCGCGGCCAAGGCCAGGCGGCTTTACTTTTGGCCAACTCTGGAGTCGGATGCCATGGAAATGGTGAAAAAATGTGACAAGTGCCAAAAGTTTGGCAAGCTCATCCATCGTCCGGCTACAGACCTGACGGCCATCCACAGCCCAACACCCTTTGCCAAATGGGGCATGGACATTCTGGGGCCATATACAACTGCACCAGGCGGCAAGCGCTATATATTGGTGGCTGTGGATTACTTTACCAAGTGGGTAGAGGCTGAGGCAGTCAAAAACATCAAGACTAAAGATGTCATTTCCTTTATCTAGAGGAACATAATCACTCGTTTCGGGGTGCCCATGTCTATGGTTTTTGACAATGGTCCTCAATTTGAGACGCCTCAACTCAAGACTTGGCTGGGAGACCAGGGGGTCTCAAGCTTCTTCGCATCAGTCGGCCGGTCGCAAGCAAACGGCCAGGTCGAAGCCTTCAACAAGTTAATCTTAGACGGGATTAAAAAGAAAATTGAGCGGGCTGGTGGCCTTTGGGCGGATGAATTACCACACGTCCTTTGGTCCATCAGAACGACTGCTAAAGGGGCAACGGGAGAAACCCCATTCTTAATGGTGTATGGTGCAGAAGCTGTTCTACCCATTGAGCACTATGAGCCGACCCTTCGAATCATGTTGTATGATGAAGAGGCGAATTAGGAGGCCATGCGCCTAGCATTGGACTCACTTCCAGAGCGCAGGGGCAATGCTGCCTTGCGTCATGAGATATACCGTCTGAGAATGACTCGGGCATACAACAAAAGAGTACACAAGCGTCCTCTCAAAGTGGGGGACTTTGTGCTACGGAAAATGGAGGCAATCGGTAGGACGAACGAACAGGGAAAGCTAACCCCAAATTGGGAAGGCCCCTACCGAATCTATGAGGAAGTAAGAGACGGCACCTACCGCCTGGAAAACCCAGACGGTAGGCAGCTGCCCAGAACTTGGAATGTAGACAACTTGAAAAAGTACTACTTCTAAGTACGCATGTAAAAACCTCAATTTTGTAAATCTCACGTATTGTTAATGAGAATATGCCTTCATTTCCCAACTTGTCTTTTTATTTAAGCTCTTAGTGTCGCCTGTATACAATACAGACGGCCAATACGTTTGTAGAGCGTTTGTCTCAACAGCAGACATTCCAATCCTTCTGAAGGAACCGATTGTTGTAGAACATTCGTTCCTACGAAATTCATCAAGTTTACACCAACACTTGACGAATATTTACTTAATCATTTAAGAGGCCTAAGGCCAGATAAAATCATGATGAGGCCCATGGCCGGATGTTAATAAACAAAAAGAGACCGAATGGTCACAGTCTGCTCCAACATGAGTCAGATAACCGACGACGTCCATTTGGGCGAATTCGTCGAGGAGAAGCATCTCCCATTTGGGTGGCACATTGCTCTACGAATATATCAAGCGGCCCTACCGAATGCTAAGGCAGCATTCGCAGTCGTTTGTTTTAATCGAAAATGAAATCTAAAAGACCTGAATTTTCTATCTAGCGCAGTTCAGAAATGGTTACTGTTTCATAAGTAGAGGCTAAGCAAGGCATAAAGCCAGATGCGCCTGTTATTGCTCAGGGCCAAAACAGGCGGAATATTTGATTAATATACAAGTTAAGTTAACTACTTAACACTTATTGAGGCTATCGGCCGGATGACGCCTGATCCTTGCCTATGGGGCAAGACAGGCGGACAATTATTTTTAAAGGAAATTGGTTAAGTTACAAACTTAGCATTTTATCTCAAAGAGGCCTATGGCCGGAGGCGCTTGTTTTTGCTTATGGGGCAGAACAGGCGGAGGTTTACCCTTAGCAAATTAGCTAAGTTGGAAATTTGAGTTAGTTCGAGCCAATGGCCGAATGAACACTTTATGTTTGCCAATGCTGGATGGACGTCTGCCGCGTGGTTTGGGGCAATCACCATAGTGATTGATTGACTTAGAAACCATGCATACTCTTCTAAGTATCAAAAATTTCTAAGCCAATCAATCCAATAAACCAAAACCACTCGACATCCGTCCAGGGGCAAGAACATTCGCATGGTATACAGGTTATAATACTTGGCCAAAAACATGAAATGAAAAATTCAAAATGCAAAGGACAACAATATGGATAACTTCAGCCAAATGGCCGAATGATTCAAATTAAAAAGACCAATCGTCACCTGACGATTGGTTAAGATTGTTATCTGGCAAAGCCAGAAAGATTGTTAAATTACCCGACCCCTCGGTCGGTAAAGATACAAATACTCGGCACACAGGCCGGAAAAGAAAAGTACATGTCCATTCGGCCGCAGAAAAGCATAAAAGCTTAAGTGATCAGGGGAGAGCCTCTTCAGTGGCAGCCGGCCTGTCGTCCTTCGGTTGCTCTTCATCCTTTTTCTCTTCCTCCTCCGCCTGATCCTCCTCCTCGCCACCAGAGGACGACTCCCCAGAAGAGTCGGACCCAGAACTTTCCTCGACCTCAGCATTCGCAGCCTCTTCAATAAGGCGAGCGTCGAATGCTTTGTTGGCTTCGTCAAATTTGGATTTTCAAATCTGATAGTCCGAGTCCGGCTGTACAGCCGCCCAAGTGTCCCGCATGATGGCTTCATAATCGCTCATCATTTGCTTAACAAGAGCCTCTCTCTCTTGATCAGCCACGGACTCAAACTTGGACTTCAGCTGATGCTCCTGGTTGCTGAGGCGCTGCTCCAGGCGGCCCACCTTCTGCTTGGCTCTCTCGGCCTCTTCTTTGGCATCTTGAAGAGGCTCGAGCTTCTCCTTAAGAGTTGTAATCTCTTTCTTAAGGGAAGTGATGCGCAGGCGGGCCGAGTCCAGGTCCTTCTTCACCTGCATATTGGCTTCCGCCTGCGAATACATCATATCAAGCGTCAGATACTCATTCTGAGCAATATCAAATTGAGCTCGATCCAAGGCGGACTCGGCCCGAGCTTTAGCGACTGTTACCTCTTTGGATTTCTCCTTGAGGGGTTGCCTGAGCCCTTGGACGCGCAGCATGGCCTGCAAAAGAGCCGAATGGTTAAAACCAGGCGGAAAAAGAAATAATGCTTAATAAAAAAAAATTTTGCTTGAGCTAAGACTCATACCTCGCAGAGGTTCCCCAAGATGCCATCCAAGTCAAGGGTGCCGACTCCTCTGACAGACGCCTTGTCGTCAGGATCAACCGCCCTCAGCATGGACTTGGCCATCTGGACTACAGTCGGCCTCTGCACAGGAACTGAGAAGGAGAGAAAGTTAGAAAAATAACTCAAGTACATCTAAATGGAAGAACAATAGGGGCGAATGGATTTTACCGTCGTCCTTTTGTTCCTCCTCTCTCCCCAGGCTCCTCTTCTCTCCTGCTGAGCTGACAGCAGTGGTGGGTTGCTTAAAGCCACCCTTCGATGCCCTCTGGGCATCCGGTTTGCTGATCTCCTTTTCAGCATCGAGAGAAGAGGCGTCTGGGCCCTTCTTGGGCCTATGAGCAATGTGCTTCCGGCCGCCCTTGCCGGATGCGCTCACATCACCCGCCCTAGTCTTTTGGATTTTAGGGTCGGATGGTTTTGAAGGAGATTTGGAAGGCGCACCCTACATCAACACAAGATAAACGCAAGTTAGAAATCATTCGGGCAAATTTAATATTGGTCAGAAATGAAAGTATAACAATTTTCTACCTTGGAGGTGCCGCCAGTTTTCTGCTCGTCCACTTTGGTGTGAGTGGTACTTCTGCCCTGTTTAAGACATTCGACCTGTATCGAGCAGCAGATACAGCCGGCTCCCTTGTGGCCGAGAGCTTTTCCATTGCTTTGTCTGCAAAAATGAACAAGTGACTAGCATCATTAAACAAGTACTGAAAAGCAGAAGTAAATTGCATAAAAAATAGACGGCCGACTACCTCTCGGCATCTCAGAACTTAGCCCACAGGCGGCTAAGAATGTCCCTTCTTCAAACCACTTGTACAAAGGGAGATAGCATTGAGGGGTGACCTCCTTATCCCCCTCATCATTCGTCCACACGGACACGGTAGACAACCCCGCGTCCATGATCTCCTCCTTTGCCCGCCTGGGAATAGGCGGCAATGCGCTCCTGCCTGCTAGGAGAGGTGGATCCTTATTCCACCTGTTATACTTTTGGTTCAGGCGGCTATCGGCAGACTTGACTATGTAAAACTTAGTCCTCCAGTCTTTCCACTTGTTCTCTTTGCCAACAGCCATCATGTACCCCTTGCAAGTGGTCAAGGTGTACCAGCCTTCACCGCCCCTAGCAGGCGCCCTGCTCAGATAGTGCATGTGGGCGAACGCTTCAAAGCTCGCCTCCACCTGCAGCATCTCACAGGCGGCAACGTACCCCAGAATATTGATCCAGGAGTTGGGTACAAGTTGCCAGATACCCAGTTGGTATCCGTCCAAGATCCTCTCCACGGCCAGATGGAGAGGGAAGCGGAGGCCAACTTGGAAGGCCGCTTCATAGCAGCCGAATGCTTTGTCTTGATAGCTGGCCAGGCTCGGCCAGGTTATGGTGTCGCCCTCGTTAGGGACCGACAAAGTGTAGCCATAGCCTAGGACGACCTTGCGCCTAAAATTGGCAAGGCCGGACGCCATGGCGCTCCGCCTGCCTGGCGGAACATGCTGATAGTAGGGGGCTCTCTCCAAGCGCCTGGAAGCACTCGGCTCGGCCCAGCTTTCCCCCCTATCCACTGCCAGGGACTCTCTGGCAAAATCTATGTTTGATCTAGCCTCCTTTGAAGTTACGGAGGCATTCTCTGAAAAAGATGACGAGGCCGACTCGTCATCAGAGCTCTCATCACAGCTAGGGGACCGCCGACTGGTGCCAGCGGGGTCCTCCCCTAGACTCTCTTCCGGCGCCTGTCTAGAAGGCCCGGGTTGATATTCTTCATCCGCCTCCCCCAGGATTCCATCACTGGGAGTTCCACTAGATGTGGGCGAATGGTAATAAGTGGGGGTAGAAGGAAGATAGGAAGGGCTGTCAGGGTGTTCCGACAGCTCACTTCGAGGCACTCTTATTGAGCCGTCTGAAAAAACAGTCGACCCATCCGAATGGTAGAAAACTCCATCGGAGCTACACTGCCTTGCTGTTCTTTTGATTCTGGCCATAGTGTCCTGCACAGACACGGAAACGGTCGAATTCGGAGAAGTTCGCAAAGCAGGGTCTTTGGCCAAGCATTCGGCACTGCTAGTTCTAGATTCAGCCGTCCCCGGTGACCGGCTGATCACTATCCTACGCCGTGCCGCATGCATTTGGGGAGCCATTTTTTCGAAAACAAAGAAAAAATGAAGAGTAAAAAGAAAATACAGGCGTTACCTTTAGAAGAAGGGAGAAAGACGCCTGGTTGACTAAAGAACAGTCGAACTGGTAGCCGAGTGTCGGATGCTTGAAAAACGCTTAGGGAATTTTGAGATTCTTTAAGTCAAAAAGTCCAAGATTCTCCAGAGATTCGCCAAGGTGTGAATCCAAGAGGGGGGGGGGTCAAACCTTACTATTTATAGGGGGGTAAAACCCTAATTTTTTCCCTCCAATAAATTTTCGAATCTGACCACTCAGATACTGACACCTGTCACAGGAGTCACGTGCAATGCACGTGGCCCCTGTGAGGGGCAAATGATTTGGGTATTTTATACCCGGCCAGGTGGCCCAATCAGAAAGTGCCACGTGGCCTCCGTATAGGTGCCATTTGGATCTATGGATTGATGACACGTGGAGGGTGGACTCTTCTCCGTCCTACGTGGACTGCAGGTCCAGCAGGGACCATTCAGGTGGCGACACGTGTCACACATAAAGTGCTTCAAAATCCTTTGGGCACAGTGACACATGTCACTCAGGCATTGGCCCTGGGATGGCGGCCTTCTAAGGCCCAAATCCCGAGGCGCCGCAAAACGGCGTGACCTAATTACTAGGTCACCAGATCCTAGGAAGGCACACTTTTCAAAAGGACCCTATAAATAGGGACATGTCATTTATGACAGAGAGAGAATTTTTGACACGCAATACGAGACAATACGTCACTTACCACAGAGCTGTCGTTTTCAAGGAACACAAAGCACTTTACCTGAGCTTCGAATCCAAGCAGATAACTTTACTTCCGCACGTTTTATCTCCGAACATTTACTGACTTAATCTTCGGAGGCGGACCACCGACCATCCGGCGGTCCGTTTGCTTTGCAGGTACAGGCATCCTCAGTTGAATCCAGTTTCAGTGTTGTAACTCTCCCGAGGGACAAAAACCCCCGAAACAAGAAGCGAAGTGTTTGATGGTGCATGTTGAATGAGCTTAGTCAAATGTTGTGCAAGGATTAATTCATCCTAGGCTATCTCAATTGTTGACTGAAAGTATTTGGGTAACTTATGCAAGGAGGCTAAGCACTACGTACTTTGTGATGCAATGATGAGTGATGAGTGATTTTGTTATGACGAAGTATGCTTCAATGTTGTGTTAAGATTTCATGACAAAGGGTTCCTAAGGGAAATATATTTGGTCATGTATCTGTGATGTGTGTGAAAGTGACACTAACGTTAGGCTGTAAGGGCTAAGTGTGTGGAAAAATATATTGAAAAGAGTCAAATGGTGGTGACTCTTAGGCCGGGTAGGCTAATGATGTAGGGATCAAGCCCCCCCAAGTCTAGCTCTAAGTAAATAGGGATGAGCACAGGGGATTCCCTTAATATGATCATGGTGTAAGTGTGTGAATGTGAATATGAATGCATTTTATTACGGCCGCACCTCGATGTGAGGTTGTCTACGTATCCGTTAGGAATCAGGCCGAACGTAGCTCTAGCCGAACCTCGCACAAGTGTGTGTATACCTCAAAAAGGTCTTTTTAAGGGTTGTAACATGGTTAGGCTAAAGGTTGAAGAAGAAAGGGTTAAAGGCTTAAGACCCTAGAAAAGCCCCCAAGGTGTGCAACCTTGCTTTTGAATCTTTGTATTCTTAAGTTGAGCTCTTTCTCTTTTTTTTTTTTTTTTTGCTTTATTTATTTTTGTTCTCTTCTCTTTTTTTTTTTTTTTTTTTTTTTTTTTGCTTTTGCATTTTTTTTTATTATCTTGAACCTTTTTTTATAAGTGTGGGCAATCCCGATAATGCGGTCTATCGCTCACTTGGCATTCATGTTTCTCAGGCACAGTACCGAGCACTTGATAAGAGACGTAATCTGAGACGTGTTCATATCAATGACATGTTCATGTCAAAGACATTGGAACACTTGCCCTTTTGTACACTTTTATTTATTTTTTGCTATTTTAATCTTTTGGAATCACTCAATCTTTTTTTAAAATTGCATAAGTTGCACACCATCCCATCCCAAGGTTAGGTAGATGTGGGTTGAAAAAGAAAGGTCTATCGTTAGACGAGGCTCAAAGTGGTTTATCAAAAAAGGATTGCATATTTGAAGGGTGGAAGGTGATATGATGTGCTACAAGGGGTGCCTCAAATCATTGGTATACCTTGTGCTTTATTTTTTATTTTTTTTTATTTTATTTTTTATTTTTTTTTACAATGCAATGATCATATGTAAGGAAAAAATTCTCATTTTATTTAAAAAGTGAAGGGTAAAAATCAAACTCTAAGAAATAAATTCAAGGAGGATGAAGGGTGCCTATGCTAGATTTATTGGGGAAAGGGTTTGAAAAAAAAAAAAAAGAAAGCATGAAATCTTGGTGAGAAGCTTGCCTTGTGCATTTGTTTCATCATTACCCTCATTTTTTTTTGTTTGTCACTCACATGACTCAAACTCGATTCAACATGCATGGATGGAAGAAGGTAGGAAGAATGAAGGTTGTGATATGGAGAAAGCATGTAGAGAATGGAAAGATGATGTAGATGCAGAGATATGAAAAAATTAGGAATAAAATGTATCCCCAACTAAAATGACGGAAAAAACCGACTCATGCATGAACCTAAGACATGGTCATGGTGACTTATACAAAGTGTGTGATAAGACTAGTGAGTGTAGGTGACATTTTAAGACTCTTGTCATGACCATGTGGCTAGACTATGTGACTAGACTCAAGCAAAGACTAAGTTAAGACTTCATGTATATGCATTAAACTGGACAGGTTGTGGTATTTTAGTCATAAAGTTTTATCTGTGACTCTGATTGAGATGAAACTAACGCAAAATTAAAGATAAAACTCGGTGCTACAGATCCATAGGTTGTACGACTCGTAGTTCTTCCTAGAAATCTTTCTATGACCAAAACAAGTTGGCGCTTGTGCAGTATACGGGAATAAAAATCCGGGTTGGCTTGAAGGAACTATGACTCGATTTTAGACATATTTATTAGCTCAAATTAATTAATTAATTAATTAGGCAAAGTCCTTTAGTCATTAATTAGTTTATTAAGACTTATTTACAAACACAAGTGAAACCAAACGATTAGTTTTAGTCACATAATAAGTATGCACAAGTAAGAGATGCACAAGTAGTCAAGTAATCACAACACGATGCAATGAGTTTGCAACCTAACCATGGCTCTAGTTCTCTAAAGTTCGGGATATGGGTTAGTCAAAGAGGATCCATGGTTAATTGTCCGGATGCACCGCGCGGAAGCCTTACCTTTTGAAGGGTTAGCGCGAGTGGATGGGACACCGCGAGTTAAAAACTCGCTTCCATGGTTTGGTGAATTCAACATTCTCGGATGTACCCTTTGTTGCATAGAGCGTTCAATCAGGTAGATGGAGCATGAATTCCCATAGGGTTATGTCCATATGTAGAACACATATGGGTTTTAGAAAAGTGAGAAAAACTTAATCAAGAAGTAGGATCGAGCAAACAGTGCTAAAAACTGGTCAAAATTAGAACGCATATTTCTTGCTCGGTATTGGAAGAACTTGGCCCCTGAAAGCAGAGGTCGGCGCCGCGATTTGGCTCTCTGTGCCTACATGCCTCAGCAGCTTTCTGCGCTCGATAAAATTTTCCAGTTTCGCACAACATTATTTCGATCCTAGTTGTGAAAGATATTCCTCAAATTTCCTACGTGTAAAAATCCTATGTTTTTAACTCATTACGGATGCTCTTTCCAATGAGATCTTTTTTATGAATATGACAATAATGTTAATCAAAATTACGCACATGAAATACATAGTTTTAGGGTTTGGTGAGTCCGACTACCGCAGAAACAACCCCGACCCAAGGAACCACTCGCAAATAATAAAACCATAAAACATAACAAATAATCACAAAGGGTAAAATCGGAATTTACCTTTGAAGCGTGCTTCGCCCTCAAACAAGGGCTCTTACTTGAAAGCTCGAGCTCCGAAAATACGCGAGCCTCCTACGAAAATCCACCCGCAAAAACTACTAGCGACTTTTAGGTCCATACCTCGAGGTTAGCGAGGTCCGACCAAAACCCGAGTATTATATGAGTTTAAGAGTTTTTGCTAATGCAATGCTCTATTGAACTCCTACTCAAGCAAGGAATTCTCATGCCATGCTTTGGCTATTTATAAGGAAGGATAGCTTGTGAATTCCACTCATCTTTCAATGTGGGACTTTTCACAAAAAGATCCCACATGGAAAGATTGATGAATTCAACCCTTAGTTATATAAACCAAGGAACAAGTAACAAGTGTCACATGGTTATGAGTGGACCACTTTCTCACTTGGTCCCCAAGGCATTTCACATGCAATGTGAACTAAACATGTGTCACCCAACCTTGAGCCTCAAGTTGGGTTCGGTTGGGCCATTTTATTTTGGCCCGTGTCCATGATCCATCGCCCCGGGTCTACGGCCCTTGCCACATGTGTCGCCACGGTGGCGCACTGCCACCATGGCACGCTGCCACTTGGTGGCTGCCAACGTGGCGGCTGCCACGTGTGCTGCCACATGGCGTTTTCCATGGGGTGCTGCCACGTGGCACGCTCCTATTGGGCGTGCTTTCCTAGCCTTTTGCGTGGCTAGGATTTTACTTGTTACTTGAATCATTTTCCCGTCTCGCCAAATCCTAAATTTTTGCTCGACGTTTGAGATTCTTTGACGCTCGGTTTCTATGCTCCAAGCTCAAATTTCTGACGTCTAAATATTTAATACTTGGGCGACAAATTAATTTAAGTTAAGATTAAGCTGTAATTCGTTTACTGCTAAGGTGGTAACCCGAAGGGTTCAGTTAAGATTAAGCTGTAATATTAATTATGCATTAACATTACTGATCGGAAGCGGCCTCCACCTAGGCATTCTAATCACTTGACCTTACTGAATATATTAGCTTTCTAATAATTCTGAACCCACTATCAGAATAATACACTTGTTCGAAGGACACCATTTCTTTCAATCTCCCACTTGTCCTTCCGGACAAGTGAGCTTTCAGTGTATAACCCCTTTCCTATGTCTCTTCATGAACTATAGGGTAAGATTATTCGTCATCCCTATTACGTCTAGAAGTTTTTCTCGAAATCCGAGTTTGATTGTCAATAAGCAGATGATTTCTAAAATCCATCTGAGCACGGCCATGCATTTTCACAGTCTCGCTGTTCGAGAGGCCTTGTAAACAACAAGACATATTCCCTATTATTAGTAGGGGGACATTCCCAGTCTTGTAATGTAGCTTCTCTTACTAAGAGGACCTAGCCGCCTGATAGCCGTCGTTATAATCCCCAATTACGGGAGACGTTTGACCGACATAAAAAACGGACTAGTACTCAAACTAGAGACCTCACAATACTCATGGTCAAGGAAAAGAATTTCGATAGCAATAATGAGAAATATACTTATGACGATTTCAAATCTCTTAAAGTATTCTCATAGGTCGATCCAGTATGGTTCTAAACCAATACCTGTGCAAATGATTTATGTCCTCAAAGCACAAGAAACGGTGCTATAAATCATACTACACACTAATCTCTAACGATCAGTCGATCATCAATCGTCCACAAAATAAATGACCTTGATTAGGGATAATTTTCGATTAAAAATATTCAATGTTCACTTAATAGGTGTTTCTTTATCCAATACATTGTCTTAATACCCTATTTTGAATATTCTTTAAAATTGAGTGGACTCATTATTTAATTCTAAACCACAATTAAATAGGTTTGTGGAATATTCAGAAAAATTTTGTTCCACTATGAAACTTCATAATGTTTCATATTATGATAAATGGTTTTCCCAAATGTTTTAAGAGTAATACTCTTCATAAAACATTCATAGAAATCATACCCATATTTGATATGCTTGATTTCTTTCATGCAATTATGAATGTTGTCGTTCACTTATTGCATAGGTTTAGTTATAATTACTTTGCGAATCTTAGCATCTTCATTATCAATCATTCCCATAATAAGATGATAAAATTATGAGAGTGTTAATGGATTACATGTGATTTAGGATTTATTGTCCAAGCGAAGGCTCCCACTGATCATTCTCATAATTTGTGACCTTTAGCTTGACACCCTACAATCATCAACGTTCAACAACGAGCTTTCCATTTAACATCTTCCTTATTATTGCCTTTAATGCAACAATATTCTCAATATATACTTTAGTAGACTCCCCGATGATGCCTTACATGGATTTCACTCCAAACGACTCACAATGATTTGGGATACCCTAATCACTTGTGATTATGGAAATTTACCTTAAATTTCCGCACATTATACATGGATGCATATCCATGTTACCATTCTCAAGCCACAACTCTTCTTGCCTCGTGCTTACAAATGGTTTCCTTGTCAAGGATCCGATCCTTGTTAAGGTTTGTGCTTGCAACATCAAAATTCAAGTATATTTGTTTCCATGCGTCAAGAACTCATCCTCTAGCTCATTCAAATGCTTTGGATGTTCTTGACTATAATCTAATGATCTAACACTTAGATTAATGTTGATTGATATTACATACGTACTTCACATGCTCTAAGCAAGTAAGTCGAGCGACGATATCATATCATAGCTTTACGTGATGGATTTAATTATAGAATGATTCTAAATCTTTATCCCATCAATTTGACATTTTAGCTCATTCAGATTCACTAAGTCTTTGCTAAATTGTTCGCTATGTGATATGGTTGAAAGTCTCTTACTAGAGTCTTTCTTGTTTGACTTAGTATTTAGCCTAGCTTATACTTAGTTCAAACATTTACTTAGTTTTATACATATGGGTCGAAAGTCTTTCAAAGTCTTTCAAAGTCCTTCAATTAATGTTTAACACGGTAAAATCCCTTACACGTTCAAACATTTTATTAAGTCTATACAATAGATCTTAATACCAATATGTACTAAGTATCGTCTTTTGCTTGGTCCATTGTCGAAAATACTTTCAAATCTAAGCATTTAGCATTTGATAGTTATTTCACAATAGAGTTCATAAACTTTTCGTTGTACTTTTACTATTGCTCCCACTAAACTTCTTATTCATTAGAATTTCTATGTTTCTCCATAAGCCAATCCTCTTATTAACATTATGAGAAAACACGTTCCAATTCCTATATGTAATGCTTCCTTTAATCCCATGACAGATTCCTTAAGCTTGCTTTCAAATCTAGCATTATTTAGATTTTCAAAACCCTTAGACTATTCCATAGTCACTTCCAAAATCCTATTTTGGGAAGGCAGTTTTGGTATCTATTTTGCCATATTTCATACTTAAGCATTCCGATTGGTGAATAAATTTTTTTTTTATTAAAATCAACTCCATGAATTTAATTGTATCCTTTACATTCAATCTAGCTATGTATGCATATACATTTCCACATTTGTTAGTTTTCTCCTTGAAAACTTATTTGCTATCGATGGGTCTTTCACCCTTTATGCAAATTAATCAAGTTTCAAACATGATTTTCAAACATGGGGTCTGTTTTGGATTTTCATGGCTTCTAACGATTATTCGAAATTTGGATTTGTCGTAGCTATCTTACAAGGCATTATTCCTTTACTATCTAATAGTAAATAGTATGCTTGTAAGTTTTAGGTTTATTTCTAACTTAATAGAAATTTATAGGATTCAATCAAAGCCTTTGGTGAATTCTATACCTATACGGGGCAATTACATCAACCACTGAGTTTCAAGGCGCTTCCAAAGCCCTTTTATTATGTTGATCTTACTCTAACATTTCTGATGTTTTGTGAGTAATGAATTCTCTTTTAAGGCACTTGTACAGTCCTTTTGAGTATTCTTAGTAAAGCATTCTTACGAAGTCCTTTTAAGGTCTCCCGACATTCTCAGTTTTAGTTTGTTGCTAAGCTCGATTGTCATCGAGTTCATTTTCCTCCCACTTGTCGTTTTGGAAATGTGTTATTTTCCAGAAAGACACCACTTAGAGCAACAAACTCTATGTTCTCAATTAGGTTGTGGAGGTAATGCCCGTGGTCTCACTTGAATGCTTACAAAGAGACATGTTTATTGACTTTGGGTAAAAGTTCATTGTAAAACAAACAGTTAGCTCCCACATGAGCTATCTTAGCCTTTAATGAGCCATTAAGCTCCCACTCAACCACCTAGCTCTTGATAAGCCGGTGAGCTCCCACTGAGTCACTTAGCTCCCACTAAGCCAGTAAACTCCCACTATGGCTAAGAGTTTTAGACATATACTTGAAAAGACATTTAGAAGATAATTCTATCCAATACTGAATATGGCATCCTTTTATTAGCTTCGACATTTTGTTTAGTGTAACATTAGTCCTTCGATCCATCATTATACGAGTCATTTTTAAATGGCATTGAGGTCTCCGTGAAGATACACTATGTTCTTTATGGAGTTATTTATGAAAATTTCAATTTCATAACTTTGTGATGGTCACGCTTGGCTCAAGCAAACATCGCTCGATCTAATTTAGACGTTTTGATATCTTGCCAAGTCGATTTTGCACTTCACTGAACTCTTGAGCTACTCATGTCAAGTTTGTTCACATTTGATGGCCATATCCTTTTAAATTCTTTGTGAAACGTTGAAGTAATTAAATCCTCTTTAGCTTTCGAAGTCAATTGTCTATACCAAGAACAATAGCTCTTTGCTTTGTCTGTTTCAACAAGAAAGACTTGCTTGTCTTAGAACGATTTCGAATCAAGCAACTATCAAGAGCCTATCTAATAGAGCCTTGAGTACGTTCTTGTCGATGTGACATTGCTAAAGATGTTCGGAACGCAAATCATGCCCATGTCTTGAACTTAGTGAGTTTACCATGTTAAGGAAATGTTTGTTTATGTTTAAGCATTCTTGACTTAACGCTTGGATAATCATGCCATTCAAATAAATTTTCAACTATTGCTTCTTTACTTTGAATGTGAGTCTTTCCGTGTGTGAACGGATCATTTGCTGATTAATTGAACACAATAACAATTTATTTGTTCCAGCCTTAGCTTAAAGGTCTTTAAACAAAGCATACGACCTTACAACTGATGTAGCACCACTTGCTTCATTCTAAGCTTGTAAATCGATAACTTAGCTTAACTTCAATAGTTTGAGGTCACTTTTAAAGTGGAACACTCAAGCAGTATCCGATACTTGTGAAGATAACGATTTGCTAAGTTAACTACAATAACATGAACTCATGTGTTGAAATGGAATCTTATTCCTTTTCTTCATTCCTTGTTTCCTATATTTCTTATCATACAATATCTCATGACCTTACTTTAAGAACCATTTCTTTTAGTACCTTGACTTTTATACATTGTTGGGCATAATTAAGCATCTAATGCGCCGTAAAACAAAGTTCCATCTTTTCCTTTAATTCACGCTTGAATTACTACATCGATGAGTCCTACTCATTTATGCATGAAACAAAAAGATATGTTGGTTGTCAAATATTGACAATTTGAGTTTGGAACTCAATACTTCATGTTTTATCAAAACTACCTAGTATTTTGAATACATGATGTCCAACCGTTCTTTATGTTGCGATGATTAATTAAGTTCACTTAAATCAACCAACATACAAACCTAGGTCCCTAATAATATTGAGTAAAACTTGCCTTTCCAAAACAACACTTGCACACCGAATGAGTGTGATGGTGGGCTACGCCAAAGCGAGGTACCATCACTACTCCAAGGATAGTAAGGCACACCGGGTGTGCATGTTGGTTTTGGTTATACTCAACGATATGAGTGATGGAGTCCATACATGTCGAGGCAAAAGAGATAAATCGTCATGGGAGCATTAAATTTGACGATTATCTAACCAAGAGTGGCTTGGAGCCATTAGCAAAGAGTTGCTTACCTTAGAAGATTGAGTGTTAAGATAAGCCCAAGCATGGTTAAACACTCTTTGTTTATTTGGATTTGGGAATCGACTTATTCTCGCCAAATAGGGACAAATTTAATGCGTGGATAAGACGTTTAATAAGATTGTAATTGCATGAATGCTCTTAAATTTCAAACTTATTATATTCTTGATAAATGGTTATATTTTGCACTTATATTTATAGTTATCTAAATCAAATAATATTGTTTCCATGATTGGTAAAGGAAATCTTTGAGGATAGTTCTCAGAGAAAGGAAAAACATTTCTAAAATACAATTCTCATAAATGACTCAAACTCGATTCAACATGCATGGATGGAAGAAGGTAGGAAGAATGAAGGTTCTCATAGAAAGGAAAAACATTTCTAAAATACAATTCTAAAAACATTTCATGTCAAAGACATTGGAACACTTGCCCTTTTGTACACTTTTATTTATTTTTTGCTATTTTAATCTTTTGAAATCACTCAATCTTTTTTTAAAATTGCATAACTTGCACACCATCCCATCCCAAGGTTAGGTAGATGTGGGTTGAAAAAGAAAGGTCTATCGTTAGACGAGGCTCAAAGTGGTTTATCAAAAAAGGATTGCATATTTGAAGGGTGGAAGGTGATATGATGTGCTACAAGGGGTGCCTCAAATCATTGGTATACCTTGTGCTTTTTTTTTTATTTATTTTTTTTATTTATTTATTTTTTATTTACAATGCAATGATCATATGTAAGGAAAAAATTCTCATTTTATTTAAAAAGTGAAGGGTAAAAATCAAACTCTAAGAAATAAATTCAAGGAGGATGAAGGGTGCCTATGCTAGATTTATTGGGGAAAGGGTTTGAAAAAAAAAAAAAAAGAAAGCATGAAATCTTGGTGAGAAGCTTGCCTTGTGCATTTGTTTCATCATTACCCTCCTTTTTTTTTTGTTTGTCACTCACATGACTCAAACTCGATTCAACATGCATGGATGGAAGAAGGTAGGAAGAATGAAGGTTGTGATATGGAGAAAGCATGTAGAGAATGGAAAGATGATGTAGATGCAGAGATATGAAAAAATTAGGAATAAAATGTACCCCCAACTAAAATGACGGAAAAAATCGACTCATGCATGAACCTAAGACATGGTCATGGTGACTTATACAAAGTGTGTGCTAAGACTAGTGAGTGTAGGTGACATGTTAAGACTCGTGTCATGACCATGTGGCTAGACTATGTGACTAGACTCAAGCAAAGACTAAGTTAAGACTAGGTTATAATAACAAACCCTAGCATGTCACTAAACAATAAAGATCAAAGCTTTAACCCTAACATGATACTATCATGATTATTAGGAAAGAAAATAGGAAGCATCGCAGGAATCATAATAAGCATATTTGATATTATAACCTTTTCCCTAAACATGATACTAGGAAGATCAAAACGCCCTAACATGACACTAGGAATCATAGTAACAACCTAGACATGATTTCTATATCATAATATCAATAAAATCAATTAAAGCACTTACTTGGATGCCTCGTATCTCTTTTTAATAAAAAAATACACACGTTAGTAACTTTAAGGAAAATATAAAATAAACAATCAAATTAAATAATTGAAAGAGAGATTAGGGACCAAACCCTCATAAATTAAAACCTTTCACGTCTAGGGCGAAGGCAATTTCGAACTTGGCTAGGTGTTTCTAGATCTTGTGAATGCGGAATTTTGTATGCAAAAGCTAGAGAGAGAGAAATCAAGAGAATCTTGAAGAGAGAGAGAATAAGAATTATTGAAAATTAATTGTTGATGATTGAAAATGGAGATTTAGGAGGCTATTTATAGAGAAAATCAGTCGGATGGATAGAAAAACGAATCAGAGTTTCGAAAAGAATAAAACGACTTAGCGCCAGACGCCAAGGCTAGTGCCAGACGCCAAGCATTAGCGCTAGACGCCAAGGCTAGTGCCAGACGCCAAGCATTAGCGCCAGACGCTAATCCTGTCGTCAGGCGCTAGAAAACAATTTCCACGCATTTTCTAAATTTAATAAAATTTAGCCGTACAGGAGGGCAAAATCGTATTTTCCTTTAAAACACTTCTTTTATTTTGATTAAAACTCTAAAAAGTCAACTAAAGTCAATTTATCAATGCTAATTAAATTAGGATTGAAAAGAACCTTCTAGAAGAACTAGAAAACTATAATCAATTCTAATTGCATTAGGATTGATAAATCAATATTAGACCCTCCTCTAGATCATTGGGCCGCATATAAATATCAAACCGGGCCTAGTTTAGTAATTTGGCCATAACTTTCTCATTATTCATCGGAATTGGGATTATAATATATCGTTGGAAAGCTCTTTTTGAACCCGACCCAACTACACTATTATTGGACCCTTTCCATGGACCAAACCAAACTGGATTGGCTGTTTTCTAAAAATAGGTTTTCAAAAACAAAGAGAAAGAAAAGAAATAAAAACTAACCGCAACACTAGACCTTCCACACTTTCACTTCATTCGATTATGATTCGACGTGAAAGGTACTCATCACTGGGTTTGGTTTTGGGGAGACACAAATGGGTGTCTACACAAACATATTGACAAGGGACATTTTCTTGTGTTTTTTAATTTTTTTGGGATAAATAGCTATCATTGACAAATTAACTTTTAAGGCAAAAAAACAAACAATGATCAAACTCTAATTGTTGGATAGCTTTAAACACACTTTTAAAAAAAATTAACAAAGAACAACGATATCATATAGAGCATCAATAATCCATAATTTAGAAAATGTACTCCTTCCATCTGTTTCCTATTAGTAACAAAAAAGTATTATTTGTGAGACATAAAATATTCCTTTATTACAATAAAAAAGAAACATAGGTAGTAATAATATAGGTTAGTGTTACTTAATTATGGATTGTTGACAGGATAAAATCGTATCACCTTATCAAAAATAATTCCTAAGTCCACTAACTATGCATATAGGGAAGAAGGATCGAACCACAGGGAAACAAGTTGATTTATTCCTAATTAATTAAAAGTAATCTAAATTATTAAGTAACCAATTTATTATAGGAAAAATTGCCCAGAATAATCCCACCTTTCGGACGTTCGCCCAAAATAATCCTACATTTGAGTTATTTTTAAATAATCCTACCTTTATACTGAATCTGCTCGTCATAATGGTCCCGACTGACCAGAAACCGATTGAAGAGGTAATTTTTTTTTTATTAAGTTTAATGTACGTGTGTCACAACTTGATTTGTCCAAAATAAAATATAAAAATTAACAAAAAAAAATCAAAAAAAGAGATGACCACCACCTAAACCACATCACTTCAGCCACCACCACCTAAACCCAGACCCTAGAACCACCACTCCACCCATACCGAAAACCATCGCCACTAAGAAACCCACCGCACTCATCGGAACCCCACCCAACCCAACCCCAAAACCTCCTTCGAAAATCAAAACACCACTAACCCTAAGCCATTCGAAACCCCACCAAACCAGATCCCAGGAAACGAGGTGGGGAGGTCTACGCGCGAACGAAACCAGGGGCAGGCCAGAGGAGATCGACGCGTATGAAACCAGAGGCAGGAAGGTTAGCAGCCAAAATCATGGGCAGGGGAGGTCAGCGCAGCCAGAATCGTGGGTATGGGAAGTCAGCGCGACCGCAATTGTGGGCAAAGAGATCAGTGTGGCTACTCTAGCTGTCTATCGGCAGTTGTTGGTACGCTTGGTGGCAAGGAGGAGCAGTAGCAATAGGTGTGGCGAGTTTGTGGGTGGCTGGTGGCAAGTTTGCAGCTGGAGTAGGTGTTGTGGGTGGTTGGTTGGTGGGGCATTTGTGGGCTGGTGCTGGGGTCGGTTCGGCCGGAAATTGAGAGGGGGAGGAAGGGGGAAGTTGGAATTGGGAAGGGGAAAGAAGTTGGTGGTCGGAATCGGGGAGGGGAAGGGAAGGAAAATGGTGGCCGGAATCTGGGTTGGTGTCGGTGGCCAGGCTGTCGAAATTTCGATTTGGGTTTCTTTTTTAAAAAAAATTCTGCTTTTTTTATATTTATTGTTTTTTTTTTCATAACCAACCATAAGCTAAAACGTCTTAAGTAACTTGTAATAGCAAGTTATATGAACGGTTGAGACTATTTAAAGTGGAAGAGGTGTAAATATGGGATTATTTAAAAATAACCCACAGGTGGGATTATTTTTAGCGGACGCCCCAAAGGTAGGATTATTCCGGGCAATTTTTCCTGTATTATATTAAAAGAATTAAACTACGAAGGTTAAGGGTAGGGGAAAACAATGAGTAAAAAACCTAGGGCATAGGTTCACTAATAAATAATATTTCAAGGTAAAACATAATAATCAATGCATCAATGCATCAATTAATCAGATCATAAAGGGCTTTCGCTACGTATTACAATCACAGAGTTAATTTACAGGTATTAAATCTCATCTCTCGAATCTTGACTTAACCATTTATAAATTAGTCTGCCTATTGAAACTAAGCCTAAACATCAATTCTCATCTCTCGAATCTCGAATCAATATTATAAAACTCATACAATTAAACCAGGCCTAATCTAATTGCATAACATTCAATCAATCAATAGGAAATTAATCAAGCATTGACAATCAACAATAAATAATTACCCCTACATATTATTTATGGATCCCTACAAACCCTAGAAAGAAAACTACTCACGCATAATTAAATCTAAACTAAACAAAGCAATTAAACAAGTTATGATGAAATAAATAAATTAAATTGCTGAAAATAATAGAGAATAAATCGTTATTAAAAGTAACGGAAATAATGGACTGAATTAAGAACAAAGTTGTAGAGTTATAGTGAGAGAAACAAGAGAGAACTTTAATCTAAAAACTAAGTAGAGAGAGAAAAGGTAAGAGAAGTAGGAAATTATATCAAAAACACTAAAATGTATTTATACAAAGCCTCTAAAAATCCTAATTAGAAACTAAGTAAAATCGTCGAAATACGTTTCTTTGAGATACGCGCCTAGTCGGGCGAGGCACCGCTCGCCCGGGCCCGCCTTTTTTCCCTCTTGAGGCTTCTCTCGCGCCTAGCTGGCCACGAGCTCGGGCGAAGCAACCTTTTCTTCTTCCTCCCCGCCCCGCCCAGCCGGGCGCGCCTTCGGGCGGAGAATCTTGAGCTGGGCAAGGCCACTTGGGCACTTCTTGTACTCTTGATTGGGCTTCGATTCTTCGGCACAATCGGGATTTCCTCTTTTGGGGTTTGATAACTCGGTCCAAAGCCTCGGTATCTCATATGCCGAGCCCAAAATCACGGGTTCGTTGACTCTAACCGGCCCTTGGCTACGAAAAGTGGTCGTGCTCCTCCAATGCTCGTAGTCGCTTTAAATAATCCCGGAAAATGCTCAAAATGTGCAATTCCCTACAAAACTCAACCAAAACTATGAAAACACTAGAAAACACAAATTCGTAATAAAAAGCGGCTCTAAGAGCCAAAAGAAATACCAATTATGACCAAGGGACGATGGTCAAACACTATATAAAATAGACATATCAATTGTTCTAGCGTAGCTTTGATGATCCGAGTAGCTTAGTATATATTTATTTCCATTGAAATTATTTTGTTAGATATATCTTAAGGTTACATATATTATTTGTAATTAATATATTAGCATTGTAGACACCCAAATGTGTCTCCCTAAAACAAACCCAGTGATACGAACAAAGCGGAAGTGTGAAAAGTCTAGTGATGAGGATGTTTTTATAATAATATCTATTCTTTTTGTTTTTGAAAATATTTCTTTTCTTACCCTATTTATGAAAAACATGCATTCTAGTTTAGTTTTGTCCATGAAATGGGTCCAGTAATAGTGTAGTTGGATGGGGCTTCAAAAAACCTTTCCAACGATATATTATAAGCCCAATTCCAATGAATAATAAGGAAGTTATGGCCAAAATACTAAACTGGGCTCAAACCGGATTTTACCCGTGGCCCAATGATCATGTGGAGGGTCCAATGGTTTAATCATATTTCGAAACTAATTAGAATTTATTAAAAGCTTCTTTGAGTTTCTAAAAGATCTTAATTATCCTTTTTGAAAAGATAAAATCAAAGAGTTTGAAATTGAACAAAACTTTCCTTTTTTTAAATCCTAATTCTATTCTAATTTAAAGATGTTCAAAGACAGTCAGATATTATTTTTGTGCCTCATAATCTTTATCCAAATATTATATGGTTGGATAGATCTTGAAGTTATCTTTCCAATGATAAATTATAATATTAATTCCGAGCTATAATGAAAAAGATATGAATGGAATACGAAACTCTATCCAAAACTGACACCCTTCCACTATTTCGGCCATATCTTTTTATCTACAAAATATTTTAATCTGATTCTAATTGGGTTGGAAGTAGACTTTAAGATCTTTTTAACAACATATTATTTGACTTATTTGGACTTCTGGATAAAAAGATATGATAAAAACGACTTGTCGCCTGGCGCTGCTCCTATCGTCTGGCACTAACTCCTGTCGTTGGCGACAGGAGATCTTTTATTCCGAATATGACTCGAACTCTTTTCTATCATTTTCGTGCTATTATTTCTATAAATAGGGGTTGTATCTCCCCATTTTTAATCATTCACAATCATCATCTCTCTCTCTCTAAAAGCTAGAAGCTCATTCTTTCTCTCTCTATTCTTTTTCTAAACCTTCCCTTTTACAAAATTCCTCACTCATTAGTCTTAGAAACACCTAGCCAAATTCGAATTTGCCTTCGCCCTAGACATGAAAGATTGATAATTTCAGAGGGTTTGGTCCCAAATTCAGTCTAAACTTTTTAACTTTTTCTTTCAATTATCTGATTTAATTGTTTGATTTTTATTACTTTTCCTTGAAGCTACTAACGTGTTATTTTGTTATTAGAAAGCGGTAGGAGGCATCGAAGTAAGTACTTTAATTGTTTTATTGATCGTTTGATATAGAAATCATGCTTAGTTATTTTATTTCCTAGTATCATGTTAGGATGTTTTTATTGCTTCCTAGTATCATGTTTAGGGTTGTTTAGGGTAATTTTACCCTGCCACGTGGTCCAATCAGAGGGTGACACGTGTCAGCCTCAGGATGGCCCAAAGTGGACCAATCCCTGCTTGACACGTGTTATTCCAGAAGTTAAGGGAAAAAAGGCGGCCTTCAGGCCCAAATCCCGAGAAAGCCGCAATGCGGCGCAGCCCACCAATGATTAGGGATCAATGACCTAATCAGGGGCACAAATCCCGAGAACCCTATAAATAGGGAGATTTCCCTCTTTTGGAGGGCACGTTTTACCATTTTTATTATACACTGTCCCTGTGATAGAGACATCTGAGCTTGGAATCCGAGCAGATCCCCACCTAAATTTCCGTACTCTTTATTCCCTTTCAAGTTACTAATTTGATCGTCGGAGGCGGAGCACCAACCAACCGGTGTCTCCGTTTGTTTTGCAGGTACAGCTCAAGCCGGATCAGTCTTTGTTTTGTAACTCTCCCGAGGGACCAAAACACCCAAAACAAGGGTAATTACTAAAATTTCTAATATCAAGTATGATTATTATGACGCTTCCTATTTCTTTCCTAATATCATGTTAAGGCTAATTGATCTTTAATGTTTAGTGACATGCTAGGGTTTGTTATTAATCTTGTTAATATCATACCTAGGATATTGCTATTAATATTATGCTTTAACATGATTATGATAGTTATGATTATGATGATTATTGTTATATTGAATTATATAATTTAATATAATTTGTTAATTATCGAATTACTCAACGTAATTTGTTAATTAGTGAATTATTTCACGTAATTTGTTAGTTTACGAATTGTTTCACGTAAATTGTTAATTAGCAAATTGTTTCACGTAATTTGTTAATTAGCGAATTGTTTCACATATTTGTTAATTAGCGAATTGTTTCACATATTTGTTAATTTACGAATTATTTCATGTTATTTTTTAGTTGGCTGAAAACTTATATAAAATTTGTTAATATCATGTTGCTTGATATATATTTATTGTTATTAATTGATCACACCTTTTATGTATGTTTAAAGGGAATTTGTACTTGTAATCATGCTTAATAAGATAATTAATAATCTTGTTTACGTTAATTTGATTATAATTCAAGTGATCGCCGATAATAGTTTTATTTGTGCATTAATATTCAACTAAAATAGGTTAAACAGGTTTATGATTAACCTATTGATTGCATGTTAGTCAGAAAGCGCACATGAATACGAGAAGAATAAAGTAGAGACCTATTTTTAGGGCAAGTTCAATCTCTTTTAGATTGGATTTATACCTTCATCCCCAAACTTCCAATCATGGTTCCAGACCCATTGGAGTTAACGATCTCTTGGAGGGTGTAACCTTCACCTTATCAACTGTTTACAAGTTCCTAAAACTTGTTGGCGACTCTTTTACTCTAGCTTCCTTCCCTTTGGACGCCACCATGCTTAATTGTACGATCACAGTGGGGCTCAAGTGTGGGATGAATTGAAACATTCCTTACAAGCATGTATCTATTATTTGTAAAAAAGTTTTATCGTAGATTTTAGTTTGTTGTTTGATTAATATTTTAATGTTTATTATAAAGGCATTTATAAATAAGGCTTTAGTTATCTAGTCACTGTTTAGGGTAATTTTACCCCGCCACGTGGTCCAATCAGAGGATGACACGTGTCAGCCTCAGGATGGCCCAAAGTGGACCAATCCCTGCTTGACACGTGTCACTCCAGAAATTAAGGGAAAAAGGCCGCCTTCAGGTCCAAATCCCGAGAAAGTCGCAAAGTGGCGCAGCCCACCACTGATTAGGGTACAGTGACCTAATCAGGGGCACAATTCCCAAGGACCCTATAAATAGGGAGATGTCCCTCTTTTTGAGGGCACGTTTTACCATATTATTACACTAGCATTCTCTCACATCAGAGAAACACCTGAGCTTGGAATCCGAGCAGATACCCCCCTAAATTTCTGTTCTCTTTATTCCATTTCAAGTTACTAACTTGACCGTCGGAGACGGAGCTCCAACCACCCGGAGTCTCCGTTATTTTGCAGGTACAGCTCGGCCGGATCAGACTTCGTGACGTAACTCTCCCGAGGGACAAAAACACCCAAAACATTTGGCGCCGTCTGTGGGGAGAGTACCTCGAAGATGGTTCAAGAGTCTGTACCACCCCCTAACCGTCTAGACGATGACCCGGAAGTTTTTACTGACCAGGAGGATGAAGATCCTCAGGTCGAAACCTTTACATCCAAAGAGGGCTCTCTCATAATCAAGCGCATCCGGCCCAGAGAGACTCTGAAGCGGGGTGCCTCCCAGGCGGGTCCGAGCAGACCCACAGTGCAGCCGGAAGGGGAAACCTAAACGGCCGCTGGATCAGCCCCTGTCACCCGAGACGAACTAATGAGATTCATGACAAGTTTCAAGGGTGAAATTAAAGAGCTGATCACCAAAAGCCGGGCTGGCCCAAGTAAAGGTCAGTCGGCGAAGAAGACTCCTCCAGAGAAGGGGAAGTCAGTCAGAAACCGGCAGCCCACTCCTCATCCAAAGGAGAAGGCAGCCGGGACCATTGATTGGTAAAAAATTCTCCTTCCTGGGAAGAACACCAATAACACTCGCCGGACTCAGCAGCCGGTGAGAAGTAAAAAATCAACTCTTGATGCCCGGGAGATCATTAACCGGAAGAGAAATCAATCGTTGTCTGAGTCGGCTTCAACGTCGAACTTTCCAGACAGCTTCAACCATATTTCTACAAGGCGTGCACCCTCCTTGCATGAGAGCCAGACAGGCGGTAATACCGTCCATTCTGGCCCTCACATGATTGGAGCTGTACCGTATGTGCCTACTCAGGTTTACGCCTAGTATCCCCCTCATTTCATGCAACCAGCCCTCTTTGGAGGTCAGGCGACATATCCAAATGTCCAGCCATTGGACTGGAAGCTTCGTCTGCTGCGCCTGGGTGAACAACCTTCTGCGTTCACCCGGGAGATAACCGAGGCGGCCCAGCCGGCCAAGGTTAAGAATTTGTTGGTTGGTACCTATGATGGTACTACCAACCCGGAAGACCACCTCATGGCTTACACCAACCTCATGTATCTGCATGGGTAGGATGATGCCACTTGGTGTCGGTGCTTCCCGGCTACATTGAAGGGCATTGCCCAACAATGGTTTGGCAATTTGCCAGCCGGGTCCATCGATAGCTTCAGAAAGCTCGCCTTCCTGTTTGCTTCCAACTTCTCAATGAACATCCCTGCTAAGAAAACAAGCCTTGATTTGAGCACTGTTAAGCAGGGAGAGAGAGAAGGGTTGTGCTCATATGTCAGGCGGTTCAATCTGATAAGAATTCAGATTCAAGGACTGTCTGACGAGGTAGCTTTTACAGACTTTTTCAAGTGTCTGAGAGACGGGTCGACCTTTAAGTTCGACCTAGTCAGAAAAGGGGCTTTCACCTTACAGGCGGCCCTGAGGGAGGCGGAAAGCTACATCCAAGCTACCGACCTCTGCTCACCTGGTAGCCAGTTGGACTCCAAGAAGTCTGACAAACAGAAAGACAGCCGGTCAGCTCAGCTGGCCAAAAACAAAGAAGAGAGCAAGAAAAGAAAAGAATTATGGGCGGTTACTGACTCTGCCCAGCCGTCCCAGAAGAAAAAGAAAGAGTTTAAACCGTACGTCCCCAAGTACGAGTTTAATAAAGACTGCAACTCCATCCTCATGGAGGTAAAGGACCGGTTGTCCATTGAGAAGCCGAATCCTATGAAGAGTTTTGTCCAGTCACGGAACAAAAATAAATTCTGTCAGTTCCATGAGGAGGTCGGCCATGACACCAACGACTGCTTCAGTCTTCAGCGGGCGTTGGATCGTCTGGCAGACAAAGGGCTGTTGAAGTCCTACATTTTTAAGTCCCCAGCCGGGGCAAAAAAGAAAAACAAGGGTCATTCCTCCAAGACTACCCCCCAGCCTGCTAGTAGCTCGGATACCGATAAGGAGCCGGTCTACACAATAGCAGGCGGGTTCTCCTGTGGTGGCCCTACCATCCGGGGCACCAAGAGCCATCTTCAAAAGATGGACAAGGATGATGACGAGCATGCGTCTGCAAGCACCTCCTTCCCAGACGTCTTGATTACTGAGAAGGATAGGGGCAGCGACCGCCGTCTGCATGATGACCCGGTTGTCATTGAATGTAAGGTTGCCAACCAACTGGTTGGAAGAATTCTTATTGACACCGGCAGCTCATCAGACATCATCAGCCTCCGGTGCTTGCAAAAGCTGAAATATAACGTCAGCAGCATGCATCCGGTCACCCACCCCTTGGTTGGTTTCGGGGGTGGGATGGTCTTCCCAGCCGGAAGAATTGACTTACCCATCCGGCTGGGAGAGAAGGGCCAAGAACGACATATTGTCGTCAGATTCTTGGTCGTAGAGGAGTTGACCGCCTACAACATTATCCTTGGCCGACCGACCCTCAACGTAGCCAAGACAGTAATCATCCCATCTCTCATGCTCATCAAGTATGAGAGGGATGACGGCACTGTGGGTTCCCTGAATGGGGATCATAAGACGGCCCGAGAGTGTTATCTATCAGCCGTCAGAGACACTGTGGCCCCAGACGGCCAGGAACCAATAGACCTTGACAATGTCAAGGATGCCGACCCTGCGCCTGTCCCACCAGCAGCCGGGAAGAAAAGAAAGGCACCTCTACTGGTGGAGGTGAAGAAAGAGAAAAAATAGCAATCACTGACCGGTGAACGGTCAGAGGAGCTCCGCCCTCAACCGGCTGGTGAAAGTTTTGATCTCATTTTGGATGAAAGCCGTCCAGAACGTACTGTGAAGGTTGGGACGGTTGCTCATGCTACTTTGGGTGCAAGCTTGCCTTTGAAGTAGAAGAGATGCCAGGCGTCAGCCCGGATCTCGCTGTCCACAAACTCGCCTTGGACCCCAAAAAGAAGCCCATCCGGCAAAAGAAAAGAAACCACGGCGAGGAAAGAAGTCAGGCGGCAGCTGCCGAAGTCAAAAAGCTGCTAGACGCCAGGTTCATCCGGCCCTGTAATTTTCCCGACTGGGTGGCTAATGTGGTCCTTGTTAAGAAACCGAATGGGACCTGGCGCATGTGTGTTGATTACCCGCTTCCAAAGATCGACAGTCTGGTCGACTCTACAGCCGGTCACGCCTTGATGAGCTTTATGGATGCCTACTCCGGCTTCCATCAGATACCCCTGTGGAAGAAAGATTAAGAGAAGACGGCCTTCGTCACTGATCAGGGGTTATTCTGTTATATTGTGATGTCGTTTGGCTTGAAAAATGCGCCTGCCACTTTCCAACGGATGATTAATACGGTCTTCATTAATCAGATTTGGAGGAATGTGGAGGCGTACATTGATGACATGATAGTCAAATCCAAGCTACAGACGGATCACCTTGCTGATCTCCGAGAAACATTCACCACCCTCAGGCGGCATAGGGTTATGTTAAATCCTAAGAAATGCGCCTTTGGTGTTGAGTCTGGGAAGTTTCTCAGAATCCTGATTGATCAAAGGGGGATAGAGGCTAACCTTGAAAAGATACAGGCGGTGATAGACATGAAGTCCCCCCGTTCTGTCAAGGAAGTGCAGAGACTCACCGGCTGTCTGGCCGCCCTGGGGAGGTTCCTCAGCCGGTCAGGCGACAAGTGCCTCTACTTCTTCCAAGCAATCAGGAAGAAAACCAGATTTGAATGGGGGGAGGATGCTGAGGCGGCATTCCAGAGGTTGAAAGAGCATTTACATTCTCTACCTAGGTTGGTCAGTCCTTTACCTAGGGAGACGTTGTACATGTACTTAGCCGTCTCAGATCATGCCCTCAGTGTCGTTCTTCTTGCTGAGCGAGACGGCGTGCAGCTCCTGGTTTACTTCATTAGCCATGTTCTTAAAAATGCTGAACTTCGGTATCCCATGGTTGAAAAATTTGGCCTTGCTCTGTATATGGCTTTCAAAAAATTGAAGCCCTACTTTCTGGCACACCCGGTGGTGATTTACACCGACCAGCCACTCAAGCGGCCAATGTCTACCTTGGACTCATCCGGGAGAATGTTGAAATGGGCTATTGAAATGCAAAGTCTTGAAATCACTTACGAACCAAGAAAGGCAGTGAAAGGTCAGGCATTTGCCGACTTCATTGTTGAAATAACCCGTCCGGTGGCTCCGGATAATCTTGATCAGGTTTGGAAAGTGTATGTAGACGGGAGCTCTACAAAGAACGGCTGTGGTGCAGGCGTAATTTACGAGTCTCCTGAAGGGGACAGATTTGAGTATGCACTACGCTTCAAATTTCAAACCTCTAACAATGAGGCGGAATATGAAGCCCTGCTAGCCGGCATTCGCATGTGTAAGGCGGCAGGGGCCATGAAAATTGACGCCTACTCTGATTCTCAATTGGTCGTTAGCCAGTATGAGGGAAGCTACGAGACTACTCATCCGGCTATGATTAAATATCTTCAGGCCGTCAAAGAAGAGACCAAGGCACTTGAGGAATTCCGTCTGAGTCAAGTGCCTAGGTCGGAAAACATCCAGGCGGATGCATTGTCAAAGCTGGCGTCTTCCGCCTGCCTTGATACGCCTCGGTCAGTCTTTTGGGAGGTTCTTGAAAAGAGAAGCATCTATGAGGATCCCATGGAATTCTGGACCGAAGCTCTACCTGGATGGATGGCATCCGGGCCTACCTTTCAGACGGCACACTTCCTGATTCGCCACAGGAAGCAGCCGTCCTGAAAAAGCGAGCTGCAAGCTTCGAGTTGAAAAATGGAGAACTCTTCAAGGCGGGGTTTTTGAAGCCTTTGTTGAAGTGTGTCACCCCAGAAAAGGGGAAAGAAGTTCTCGAAGACTTGCACTCGGGATTCTGCGCCTCTCATATAGGCTGCAGGTCCCTAGCCGTCAGAGCCAGACGACATTATTTTTGGCCTACTCTTGAGGCAGACGCCAAGGAATTGGTGCAGAAATGTGACAAATGCCAAAAATTTGGCAAGCTTATTCACCGTCCGGCTACTGATCTGACGGCCATCCACAGCCCAATCCCGTTTGCAAAATGGGGCATGGACATTCTAGGTCCTTACACGCCTGCTCCAGGCGGAAAGCGCTACATCTTGGTGGTTGTGGATTATTTCACCAAGTGGGTGGAGGCTGAGGCGGTTAAAAACATCAAGACCTCAGACGTAATTTCCTTCATTTGGAAGAACATTATCACCCGGTATGGGGTACCTATGTCTATGGTGTTTGATAATGGTCCTCAGTTTGAGACGCCTCAGCTAAAAACTTGGTTGGGAGATCAGGGGATCTCAAGCTATTTTGCATCTGTTGGCCGGCCCCAAGAAAACGGCCAAGTTGAAGCCTTCAATAAACTCATCTCAGACGGCATTAAGAAGAAAATAGAAAGAGCCGGTGGCTTATGGGCAGAAGAACTAATCCATGTCCTATGGGCCATCCGGACAACAGCAAAAGGGGCAACCGGTGAAACCCCATTTCTCATGGTTTACGGTGCTGAAGCCGTCTTGCCCATCGAACATTACGAGCCGACTCCCAGAGTCATGCTATATGATGAAGAGGCAAACTGGGAAGCAATGCGCTTGACATTGGATTCACTCCCAGAACGCAGGGGCAATGCCGCCTTGCGTCATGAGATTTACCGTCTGAGAATGACGAGAGCCTACAACAAAAAAGTACACAAGCGTCCTTTGAAAGTTGACGACTTAGTGTTACGAAAAATGGAGGCAACCGGTAGGGCCAATGAGCTGGGAAAGCTAACTCCAAATTAGGAAGGCCCCTACCGGATCTATGAAGAAGTAAGGGACGGCACCTACCGCCTGGAAACCCCAGACGGAAGGCGCCTGCCTAGAACTTGGAATGTAGACAATTTGAAAAAGTACTACTTCTGAGAATGTAAACTTTTTGTAAATAGTGAGTCAATTAATGAAGATTCAGACTTTGTTTGCAAAATTGAGTTATCGTTTGATTATCCATCCGGGTAATATCCAGGCGGATTCTCCATTTACCTAACTAAGTTCGATACTTAGTAAAGGTTACATTTGTTTGACCGCCTGGGTAATACTCGGATCTCTTGTTTATTTAAGTTTGATACTTTGTTCATTTAACTAAGTATGATTATCCGCCTGGGTAATACTCAGACGGATTTTTCATTTACTTAACTAAGTTTGATACCTGGTAAGATTAAATAATTGCCTGTCCGTCTGGGTAATACCCAGACAGACTCGTTTGTTTAAACAACTAAGTTCGATACTTAGTGTAAATTCAATACTCCGACTAAAAACTAAGCACAAAAACGTTTAGTGGCTATATAACCGGTCTCAAACAAGATCAGAGGCTAAAATGGCCGGATGGTTGCTCATTTTATAAAATCGCCTGTCCCAACATGGACAAAGGCGTCCGGCGACACCCCTCCGGGTGCAATCGTCGCAGAGAACAGACTATTTTTCGGTTCCACGTACCCATGTAGACGGCAAAGATTGAACGGCCTAATTGGTCAACTCATAACCGTCTGACCAAAATGACCTGTGAAGAATGATCAAGTTGCCGAATACCGGATGCCATGGGGCATCAGTCGGTCACCGGCTGAAGGTCTCACTTAGGTTATCTATTCCAAAATTGCACTTCCCACCCTAATTGGGGCAAAAGAGTTGTTCAATGGTTATGAAATCTCTACCTAGACAGACAAACGCCGTCTGGGTAGTGACTGGAACGCCTGTCGGTGTACGGCTGTGCACTTGGTTTGGGGAAATCACTACTGTGATTGATTGACTTACAAACATATCATGCTCTTTACAGCATCAGACGTTTTCAAGTCAATCAACCAACTCCACTTGAAACCAATCACACAGCCGTCCAGGGGCAAGGACAGCCAGACTATTGGTTAGTTAGGCAAAAAATCGCCGCATGCTTTTGATAAGTTAGGCAAAAATGAAAGTTAAAATTTACACAAAATAAAAATTCAGAATGATCAAAACCGACTCAATCGGTGCATTTCATAAAAGTCCACCCAACAAAACGGTTGTAGTGGATTAAAATGTTAACCGGACCCCGTCCGGGAGAAAGAAATTGTTAATTAACACGGCTCCACAGCCGGTAAATACAAGAATACTCGGCACGCAGGCCGGAAAAAGCAAGTTTTGGCATACAACTGCTGAATAAAAGAAAAAATAAAAACGCAGAGATTGGCATACTGCCGCTGAATAGTCACTTCTGGCCTGCAGACGGTGCCTCTTGGTCCTCCTCCTTCTCCTCATCATCTGAGGGTATCTCCTGTGCTTCACCAGGACCAGGAAGCTCAGGCGCGGACGGCTCATTGTTGGAGTTGACCCAGGCTTCGAAAGAGGCAGGCTCTGGCTCGCCTTGTTCTCTCAAGTATACCACGTACTCGGCATAGCTGTGCGCCAGTGCCCAGATGCTATAATTCGCGTCTGGGTACAAGGCAGCCCAGGAAATCTTCATACGGGCGTCATTGTCAGCGTCACTCTCAGCAACAAGGCGGTTTTGCTCCGCCTCCAGGGTTGCTGCATAGTTTATCTGAGCCTGAGTAGCCTCCTTCTCCAGCCTTTGAACCTTGGTCTTCAGTTTGGTGTTCTCTTCGGAAACACCTTTAAGTGTGCCAAGGTCCGTCTGGGCCTTCTTGAGCGCCTCATCAGCCTTCTTAGCGCTCTCGTCCGCCTTCTTCTAGGCCTCCTCCGCCTCCTTCTTAGCCGTCTCAGCATCCGTCGCCCGCTGATTGACCGTCTTTAGATCTGACTCCAGCTGCTGGATTCTAGACGCCTGTGTCATAATTATTGCTTTAGTTTCAAGTTCATTTACGATAGTCGAGTGTAAAGCAATATTATCAGCGTCTATGGCGGACTTCTTGGCCCTTTATACCTCTTCCCATTTGCGGGAATAAGGACGTTTGAGCCCGTCCACCCGCAGCATGGCCTGCAAAAAGTCAGGCGGTATAAGTATTGCAGGATAAAACACTTGGAAAAAATAAAATTGAATTGACAAGTTTCTTACCTCAGCCAGAAGGGATAGAATTCGTTCAAGATTGAACGTCTCTATCCCAGGGATACTGTCTTTATCCCTCTTCTGGACGGCTTCCAGCATGGCCTTGGCGTGCTTCTGGACGTCTGGCCAGCGGGGAGATTGATCTGCACCACAATCAATACGTGATGAGTGTGAAACTAAGGCATCACCTATTTGTTGTCGGCCGTCTGAAGATGACGTTTGTTGAGAGTGGGATTTCACCCGTAAAGGCCACCCCAGCTCAAGCGGGGATTCAAAAGGGTTCTTACCTTCAGAGCCGGCCAAGCGGGAACCGCTTGCAGGTGTGGTGAACCCCGCAGCTGCTGATAAGGGGTTGACGAGATCAAGGCACAAGCTGCCGCCTATCTTCTCGTTTCGCCCCGCTATCCGCATCTGCTGATGCCCGGCTGAGGCGCCAGGAGTTGACGCAGAGGTGGCTTTTTTTAATTTTGTTAAGAACGGCGGGGTTCTCCTCCCTAGCCCATTTGAGTTGTTTCTCAAACGACTTTCCAACCTCTCCCCCCTGAAAAAAATAACCAAAGTCAAAGTTAGCATCCGGGCAAAATAGCTTTAAAAATCAATTTAAGAAAGGGTCAGGCGCTTAATACCTTGGCCTTGACCTCAGCCGCAGCTTTCTCCGCAAGATCTTTGCGGATGGTTGCAGAAGACCGCTTGGGAGTTTTCTCCGACTGCAACATGTTTAATGCTTCTTCTGCAAAAAGAAATAAATTGGTGAATATCATAAATCAATTTCGATAGAAAAATACTACAGACGGATATAAACTCAGGCGCATACGTTTTGTAAACATGTGCCCTAGCCCGCAGGCGGCTAGGAAACACTCATCCCTGAACCAGGCGCTCTTGGGGATCCAGTTCTTGGGGACTTTTATTGTTTCCCCGGTTGACAGAGTTGCGTCTGTGAAGCCGAAAAAGTCTGCCTCAATTATCTTGTCAAAATCTTCCTCTGGGATCCGGGGAAGAGCGCACTTCCTGCCCAACAAGTCGGGCTTCTTATTGTACAGACGGAATTCGCAATTCTCCCGTCTGGTTGAAGATGACATCAGGTAGAACCTGTGCTTCCAGCCGTCGAATTTCGAGACCTTGTCCAAGGTCATCATATATTGGGGTTGTGTGGTTAGAGTGTACCACGCCCTCCAGCCGCCTGGGCTTCTGCTAAGATAATGCATACTAGAAAAAGCCTCACAGCCGGGGTTAAGCCCCTGGAACTCACAGGCGACAACATACCCCAAAATGTTTGTCCAAGAGTTGGGGGTAAGTTGCCAGATTCCGAGGCCGTAACCTCTCAAAATTGCCTTCACCGCCTGGTGAAGGAGAAAGCGGAGACCAGCCTTGAACGCCGCCTCATAACAGCCAAAATAGCTGTTGGCGTTCTGTTCATCGTTCTCCCAGGCGATGGTGCCATTCTCAGGCGGCACCCGGATTCTATACCCGTCTTCTAGTGGGTGTATTTGGGTAAAATTCTTTAAGTTCTCCTCCATTTGGATCCGGTCTTTGGAGGAGACGTGGATGCTGAAGGGATCATCCTTCTCGTTCCAGTTTTTCCTTTCTTCCTCCTCGCTATCCGGAAGCAGGGGTAAATCGTCACTACTCTCAGAGGTAGAGGCGGAGCTGTCGCTCTCCGTCTCCTCCTCACTTTGACCCAAGGGGGCAGAGACGGCCTCGTCGCCGCCTTGGTCGCACTCTTCCAAAAAAGAGTCAGCAGGGGTTGAAGGGGCGCGCGGAGGGGATCTCTCCAGAGCCATCTGGTCACCCTGACCGGACGTTTCTCCCTCAGGCGTTTGGCCGCTTGAGCCTTCGCTCTTGTAATTTGGATCAGTTGTCGTCTGCATTGTTCGAGTCATGGTGTCCTGCACAGACACATAACTGGTCGGAATCCAAGGCAAAGGGTGATCCCAACACCCCGAGACAACACTCCCATTCCTAGACTCAGCCGTCCCTGGTGACCGGCTGGACTCTAACCTAGGCTGTGCCGTGTGTGTTGGTGATGCATCCATTTATTGCAAGAAATATGTACAAGCGGTGAAAAAAGAAAAAGAGCTGAGAGAGACAGAGACGGTACCTTTGGATGTGATATCTAAAGGAAGGCGGGTCCGGCCGGGTTGATGGAGAACAAACTCTCTTACTCGCGTCTGACTCAAGCGGATGACTTCTGCTCTCTCAAAGTTTTCTCTCTAGAAGGTTTTTGTAAACGTACAAAATCATGAGGGTAAAACGGCTATATATAGAGGGTAAATACGGGGGCATTTCCATAATTTACTCGGAAGGTGAACGGTTACTCTTTAATGGTAAAATTACCACCAACCGAAGTGTGACATGTGTCACAGATGCCACGTGGCGTGCCACGTCACATCTGTGAGGGGCAAATGTTTAGGGTAATTTTACCCCGCCACGTGGTCCAATCAGAGGATGACACGTGTCAGCCTCAGGATGGCCCAAAGTGGACCAATCCCTGCTTGACACGTGTCACTCCAGAAATTAAGGGAAAAAGGCGGCCTTCAGGCCCAAATCCCGAGAAATCCGCAAAGTGGCGCAGCCCACCACTGATTAGGGTACAGTGACCTAATCAGGGGCACAATTCCCAAGGACCCTATAAATAGGGAGATGTCCCTCTTTTTAAGAGCACGTTTTACCATTTTATTACACTAGCATTCTCTCACATCAGAGAAACACCTGAGCTTGGAATCCGAGCAGATACCCCCCTAAATTTCCGTTCTCTTTATTCCGTTTCAAGTTACTAACTTGACCGTCGGAGGCGGAGCTCCAACCACCCGAAGTCTCCGTTATTTTGCAGGTACAGCTCAGCCGGATCAGGCTTCGTGACGTAACTCTCCCGAGGGACAAAAACACCCAAAACAGTCACTAGATTTGATCAAATCATGCCCCACCTGAAAAAAAAAATTACGTACAACATTCCTCTCATTCCATACCTCCCAAGCTACCATCATTGCCTCGTTCCTCTCCTTATCCCCCAATTTTTTAAAAATCAAGTCTACCCAATCGATATCATTACTCAACACAAGACAATCACTCATAAACTCAAGTGATCCCACACTTCTTGCACAAAATCACATCCCCAAATGGCGTGTACGTAATTACGTCTCCTCTATCCTTTGGCATCATCTACATAAAGGTGAAATGCATTCAATTCTACGATATAATCCTTTGCTAGTAGGAAGCGCTCTTTTGCAAAATCTCGACACAAAGACACGAACCCTGGGGGGAACACCAAACTTCCAGATTTTTTGGAACTCCTAAACTCATACTTGTATATACTCTTTGCTATATTATAATACATATAAAATAAGTATAATTTATATATAATTTTTTTTATTGTCCGCTAATTAATGACTGCAAATTCTTACTTTTCTTGAATCTAATGTATATAACAAGTCAAAGTTACTACAAATTTAAATTTTTTTTGAGTTTGAATTTTAAAGAATAATTTCACAATTGCTTGAATTATTCAATATAATAAAATCCAAAAAAAACTCAAACAAACCTATTTAAAGGGGAAAAACAAACTAAAGGTAATAATGCCATATTACATTCGCACTAATATGGTACATATCAGTGTTTCGGTCTTCTATATATGCAGACGTGAGTCTGGCATATATTTGAATAAACAATGTAAGCATAACCCCAAGTTTGTACATGTATTTCAAGAAAGAAGCATGAGAATGGAAGATAATTGAGAAAGGGTTATCAAGATAAGAACAGATGAATAACAACATATAGAAGATAATTGAGAAAGGGAAATCAAAATAAGAAGTAGTAACAATGGGTAGCACTTGATGGTGATGGTGATGTTAATGTAGTAGTTGTTTCTCATCATTAACTAGGAAGATTAGCATGCAATAGTCGTCCTTGCCAGAGCCCAAAGGCAGACCTACGGAGTAACACTACCCCTAATATGAGTTTGTAATAGTTCATGCCTTCACCCTATTGTAGGTAGAGATCACCTACACCCCTTTCTTACACACCTCCTGATTAAAGTAATTTTTGTTATAAAAAATTAAAATTATTCTCATTACCATTGTCATCCCCTAAAAGCTTCATTCTTTGATCTCTCTCCAAAAACTTTTAGCATTTTCATTTTCTCTCTCCTAAAACCCTCATTATTTTCATTTTCTCTCCCCAAAAATCTTCATATTTTCCCTTATAGGAGTTTTATTTTCGATCATCTATTCATGTCACTCCTTGTTAGAGGTTTATTTTTGATGCAAATTTATTAATGAGGTATTAATTTCTCTCTCATTTTCCATTTCATTGATTTGTTGTGTTTGTTAATTGAAGATTTTATTTACCCTAATTTGTTTTTTGCAAATTTGATTATCAAATCATAGAGAAGGAAATCTTACAATATTTGTTGATTAATAAATATATTACTGTAAATTTTAACACACTTTAGTATTTTCCAATATATCTAAAAAGTACTTTGTATATGTTAGAGTTTGTGATTTCTTTTTTTAGGAGATAGACTTTAGAATTTTCTAGTTTTGTGTTGAATTTATTATGATGTGTCATTAGATTATATCATTCATCCAATCTATCAATCAAAGTTTTAATCCCATAGGTAGGGTCGGCCCATTAGATTATATCATTGTTGGACAAAAATTAAAAAAGTTGAAAAATACATTTATTGTAATTTTCTAGATTAATTAAGCTATTTTGTAGGATTGTTAAGAAATTTTCATTTTTAATAAAATAATCATTCTTATACTTATGGATGTTCATTCTCGTTTTGGAGGATATTCATTCTCGTTTTAATAGATGTTCATTTATATGTTTGAAATCAATTGTTGTGCATTATGAGATAATATGATACTCCGTAATTAATTATATTAAGATAATTTGATGTTCATTTGTATTTATGGTTGAAGGTAAATTATATACTACTATGAAAAATTCATATTTGAGCTCTAATTATAATAGTTCATTTTCATATTCAAATATGATCATTTAAATATCAGTGCGTGCATGTTCAAATAAATAACTGATATACTTGTATATATTAATAAATATACTTTTGGTTATTGATACTCCTTCATTTTTGTAACATAAACTGTTCATTTGATTTTGATACATGTTCATTCTCATTTGGATGCATGGTCAATCCCTCGTATTGACAATTGTTCATTTCAAATTTGAATTTCAATATATGTTCATTTTTATAAGGATATATGTTCAATCACATGTTGATAGTTATTCATACGAGTTTTGGATTTTAAGATCATTAATTATTTAGTTAGTATAAGAATATATGTTTCATCTAATTCAAAAAATATTACATATAAGCAACAGAAGACTTAAAACAATAAGTAGGAAACTCCAGAAGTTTATTCTTATATGTACTAAAATGCACCTGCTAGGAGACGGGTATAGGATCCGGGTGCCGCCTGAGAATGGCACCGTCGCCTGGGAGGACGATCAAGAGAACGCCAACAGCTATTTCGGCTGTTATGAGGCGGCGTTCAAGGCGGGTCTTCGCTTCCCCCTTCACCAGGCGGTGAAGGCAATTTTGAGAGGCTACGGCCTCGGAGTCTGGAAACTTACCCCCAACTCTTGGACAAACATTCTGGGGTATGTTGCCGCCTGCGAGTTCCAAGGGCTTAACCCCGACTGGGAGGCTTTTGCGAGTATGCATTATCTTAGCAGAAGCCCAGGCGGCTGGAGGGCGTGGTATACTCTAACCACACATCCCCAATACATGATGACCTTGGACAAGGTCTCAAAATTCGACGGCTGGAAACACAGGTTCTACCTGATGTCAGCTCCAACCAGACGGGAGAACTATAAATTCCGTTTGTACAATAAGAAGCCTGACTTGATGGGCCGGAAGTGTGCTCTTCCCCGGATCCCAGAGGAAGATTTTGACAAGATCATTGAGGCAGAATTTTTCGGCCTCACAGACGCGACCTTGTCAACCGGGGAAACAATAAAAGTCCCCAAGAACTGGATCCCCAAGAGCGCCTGGTTTAGGGACGAGTGCTTCCTAGCCGCCTGCGGGCTAGGGCACATGTTTACCAAACGTATGCGCCTGAGTTTATATCCGTTTGTAGTATCTTTCTATCGGAATTGATTTATGATATTGATCAATTTCTCTTTTTGCAGAAGAAGCATTAAATATGTTGCAGACGGAGAAGACTCCCAAGCGGTCCTCTGCACTCATCCGCAAGCAACTTGCGGAAAAAGCTGCGGCTGAGGTCAAGGCCAAGGTAATAAACGCCTGACCCTTTCGTAAATCAATCTTAAAAATTATTTCTCCCGGATGCTAACTTTGACTTGGTTATTTCCGCAGGAAGGAGAGGTTGGAAAAACGTTTGAGAAACAACTCAAACGGGCTAGGGAAGAGACCCCCGCCGTTCTCAACAAAATTAAAAAATCCACCTCCGCGTCAACTCCTGGCGCCTCAGCCGGGCATCAGCAGATGCGGATAGCGGGGCGAAACGAGAAGATAGGCGGCAGCGTGTGCCTTGATCTCGTCAACCCCTTATAAGCTGTCGCGGGGTTCACCACGCCTGCAAGCGGTTCCCGCTTGGCCGGCTTTGAAGGTAAGAACCCTTTTGAATCCCCGCTTGAGCTGGGGTGGCCTTTGCGGGTGAAATCCCACTCTCAACATACGTCATCTTCAGACGGTCGGCAACAAATTGGTGCTGCCTTAGTTTCGCACTCATCACGTATTGATTGTGGTGCAAATCAATCTCCCCGCTGGCCAGACGTCCAGAAGCATGCCAAGGCCATGCTGGAAGCCGTCTGGAAGAGGGATAAAGACAGTATCCCTGGGATAGAGACGTTCAATCTAGAACACATTCTATTCCTTCTGGTTGAGGTAAGAAACTTGTCAAATTTATTTCTTTCCAAGTGTTTTATCCCACCTGCAATACTTATACCGCCTGCTTTTTTGCAGGCCATGCTGCGGGTGGACGGGCTCAAACGTCCTTATTCCCGCAAACGAGAAGAGGTAAAAAGGGCCAAGAAGTCCGCCATAGACGCTGACAATATTGCTTTACACTCGACTATCGTAAATGAACTTGAAACTAAAGCAATCATTATGACACAGGCGTCTAGAATCCAGCAGCTGGAGGCGGATCTGGAGACGGCCAAACAGCGGGCGGGTGATGCTGAGACGGCCCAGAAGAAGGCAGAGGAGGCTAGGAAGAAGGCGGATGAGAGCGCCAAAAAGGCTGATGAGGCGCTTAAGAAGGCCCAGACGGACCTTAGCACACGTCAGGGTGTTTCTGAAGAGAACACCAACCTGAAGGCCAAGGTTCAAAAACTAGAGAAAGAGGCTGCTCAGGCTCAAAAGAACTTTGCAGTAACCCTAGAGGCGGAGCAAAACCGCCTTTTTGCTGAGAGTGACGTTGACAATGATGCCCGAATGAAGATCGCCTGGGCTGCCTTGTACCCAAACGCGGATTATGGCGTCTGGGCACTGGCTCAGAGGTACGCCGAGGACGTGGTGTACTTGAGAGAGAAGGGTGAGCCAGAGCCTGAGTCCTTCGACGCCTGGGTTAACGCCAACAATGTGCCCCTCGTGCCTCAGCTACCTGGTCCGGGTGAAGCACAAGAGATTCCCTCAGACGGTGAGGAAGAGGACCAGGAGGAGCCGCCTGCAGGCCAGAAGTGACTTTCCAGCGGCATTATGCAAACTCTGTTTTTTGTTTTTTCTTTTATTCAGCGACAGTATGCCAAAACTTGTTTTTCCGTCCTGTGTGCCGAGTATCTTTGTATTTACCGGCTGTGGAGCCGGGTTAATTAACAATTTCTCCTTTCTCCCGGACGGGGTCCGGTTAACATTTAATCCACTACAACCGTTTGGTTGGGTGGAATTTTAATTAATGGACCGACTTAGTCGGTTTTGATCATCTTGCGTTTGCGTTTGAATTTAAATTTTTGCGAATTTAATTTTTCATTTTTGCCTAACTTATCAAAAGCATGCGGCGATTTGTCGCCTAACTTATCAAAAGCTTGGATGTCCTTGCCCCTGGACGGCTGTGTGATTGGTTTCAAGTTGAGTTGGTTGATTGACTTGAAAACGTCTGATGCTGCAAAGAGCATGATATATTTGTAAGTCAATCAATCACAGTAGTGATTGCCCCAAACCAAGTGCACAACCATACACCAACAGGCGTTCCAATCACTACCCAGACGGCGTTTGTCCGTCTTGGTAGAGATTTCATAGCCATTGAACAACTCTTTTGCCCCAATTGGGATAGAGAGTGCAACTTTGGAATAAATAACCTAAGTGAGAACTTCAGCCGGTGACCGACTGATGCCCCAGGGCATCCGGTATCCGGTAACTTGATCGTTCTTCACAAATCATTTTGGTCAGACGGCTATGGGTTGACCGATTCGGTCATTCAATTTTCGCCGTTTGCATAGGTACGTAGAATCGACAAATAGTCTGTTCTCTGCGACGATTGCACCCGGAGGGGTGTCGCCGGAAGCCTTTGTCCATGTTGGGACAGGCGATTTTATAAAATGAGCAACCATCCGGCCATTTTAGCCTTTGGTCTTGTTTCGGACCGGTTGTATAGCCACTAAGCGTTTTTGTGCTTAGCTTTTAATCAAGTAATTTACACTAAGTGTCGAACTTAGTTGGTTAAACCAAAAAACCTGTCTGGGTATTACCCAGACGGACGGGTAATTATTAAATCATACCAAGTATCAAACTTAAGTAAATAAACAAAGGATCCATCTAAGTATTACCCAGGCGGTCAAGCAAACCAACTAAGTATCAAACTTAGTTAGGTAAGTGAAGAATCCGTCTGAGTATTACCCAGGCGGATAATCAAAAAGCAACAAAACAATTTTGCAAACAAAGTCTGAATCTTTATTAATTGTCTGACTGTTTACAAAAAACTTACATTCTCAGAAGTAGTACTTTTTCAAATTGTCTACATTCCAAGTTCTAGGCAAGCGCCTGCCGTCTGGAGTTTCCAAGCGGTAGGTGCCGTCTCTCACTTCCTCATAGATCCGGTAGGGGCCTTCCCAATTTGGGGTTAGCTTTCCCAGCTCATTTGCCCTACCGGTTTCCTCCATTTTTCGTAACACTAAGTCGTCAACTTTCAAAGGACGCTTGTGTACTTTTTTGTTGTAGGCTCTAGTCATTCTCAGACGGTAAATCTCATGACGCAAGGCGGCATTGCCCCTGCGTTCTGGGAGTGAATCCAATGCCAGGCGCATTGCTTCCCAGTTTGCCTCTTCATCATATAGCATGACTCTGAGAGTCAGCTCGTAATGTTCGATGGGCAAGACAGCTTCAGCACCGTAAACCATGAGAAATGGGGTTTCACCGGTTGCCCCTTTTGCTGTTGTCCGGATGGGCCATAGGACATGGATTAACTCTTCTACCCATAAGCCACCGGCTCTTTCTATTTTCTTCTTAATGCCGTCTGAGATGAGTTTGTTAAAGGCTTCAACTTGGCCGTTTGCTTGGGGCCGGCCAACATATGCAAAATAGCTTGAGATCCCCTGATCTCCCAACCAAGTTTTTAGCTGAGGCGTCTCAAACTGAGGACCATTATCAAACACCATAGACATAGGTACCCCATACCGGGTGATAATGTTCTTCCAAATGAAGAAAATTACGTCTAAGGTCTTGATGTTTTTAACCGCCTCAGCCTTCACCCACTTGGTGAAATAATCCACAGCCACCAAGATGTAGCGCTTTCCGCCTGGAGCAGGCGTGTAAGGACCTAGAATGTCCATGCCCCATTTTGCAAACAGGATTGGGCTGTGGATGGCCGTCAGATCAGTAGTCGGACGGTGAATGAGCTTGCCAAATTTTTGGCATTTGTCACATTTCTTCACCAATTCCTTGGCGTCCGCCTCAAGAGTGGGCCAAAAATAATGTCGTCTGGCTCTGACGGCTAGGGACCTGCCGCCTATGTGGGAGGCGCAGAATCCCGAGTGCAAGTCTTCGAGAACCTCCTTCCCCTTTTCAGGGGTGACACACTTCAACAGGGGCTTAAGAAACCCCGCCTTGAAGAGTTCTCCATTTTTCAACTCGAAGCTTGCAGCTCGCTTCTTCAGGACGGCTGCTTCCTGTGGCGAATCAGGAAGTGTGCCGTCTGAAAGATAAGCTCGGATGCCATCCATCCAGGTAGAGCTTCGGTCCAGAACTCCAATGGGATCTTCATAGATGCTTCTCTTTTCAAGAACTTCCCAAAAGACCGACCGAGGCGTATCATGGCAGGCGGAAGACGCCAGTTTTGACAATGCATCTGCCTGGTTGTTTTCGGACCTAGGCACTTGATTCTGTCGGAATTCCTCAAGTGCCCCGGCCTCTTCTTTGACTGGCTGAAGATATTTGATCATAGCCGGATGGGTAGCCTCAAAGCTTCCCTCATACTGGCTAACAACCAATTGGGAATCGGAGTAGGCGTCAATTTTCATGGCCCCTGCCACCTTACACATGCGAATACCAGCTAGCAAGGCTTCATATTCTGCCTCATTGTTAGAGGTCTGAAACTTGAAGCATAGTGCATACTCAAATCTGTCCCCTTCAGGAGACTCGTAGATTACGCCTGCACCACATCCATTCTTTGTAGAGCTCCCGTCTACGTACACTTTCCAAACCTGATCAAGATTATCCGGAGCCACCGGACGGGTCATTTCAACAATGAAGTCGGCAAACGCCTGACCCTTCACCGCCTTTCTTGGTTCGTAAGAGATTTCAAGGCTTTGCATTTCAATAGCCCATTTTAACATTCTCCCGGATGAATCTAAGGTAGACATTGGCCGCTTGAGTGGCTGGTCAGTGTAAATCACCACCGGATGTGCCAAAAAGTAAGGCTTCAATTTCTTGAATGCCATATACAAAGCAAGGACAAATTTTTCAACCATGGGGTACCGGAGTTCAGCATTATTAAGAACATGGCTAATGAAGTAAACCGGGAGCTGCACGCCGTCTCGCTCAGCAAGGAGAACGGCACTGAGGGCATGATCTGAGACGGCTAAATACATGTACAACGTCTCCCTAGGCAAAGGACTGACCAACCTAGGTAGAGAATGTAAATGCTCTTTCAACCTCTAGAACGCCGCCTCAACATCATCCCCCCATTCAAATCTGGTCTTCTTCCTGATTGCTTGGAAGAAGTAGAGGCATTTGTCGCCTGACCGGCTGAGGAACCTCCCCAAGGCGGCCAGACAACCGGTGAGTCTCTGAACTTCCTTGACAGAACGGGGTGACTTCATGTCAATCACCGCCTGTATCTTTTTGGGGTTAGCCTCTATCCCCCTTTGATCAATCAGGAATCCGAGAAACTTCCCAGACTCAACACCAAAGACGCATTTCTTTGGATTTAACATAACCTTATGCCGCCTGAGTGTGGTGAAGGTTTCTCGGAGATCAGCAAGGTGATCCGCCTGTAGCTTGGATTTGACTATCATGTCATCAATGTACGCCTCCACATTCCTCCCAATTTGATTAATGAAGACCGTATTAATCATCCGTTGGAAAGTGGCAGGCGCATTTTTCAAGCCAAACGACATCACAGTATAACAGAATAGCCCCTGATCAGTGACGAAGGCCGTCTTCTCTTGATCTTTCTTCCACAGGGGTATCTGATAGAAGCCGGAGTAAGCATCCATAAAGCTCATCAAGGCGTGACCGGCTGTAGAGTCGACCAGACTGTCGATCTTTGGAAGCGGGTAACTGTCCTTTGGACACGCCTTGTTGAGGTCTATGTAATCAACACACATGCGCCATGTCCCATTCAGTTTCTTAACAAGGACCACATTGGCCACCCAGTCGGGAAAATTACAAGGCCGAATGAACCTGGTGTCTAGCAGCTTTTTGACTTCGGCAGCTGCCGCCTGACTTCTTTCCTCGCCGTGGTTTCTTTTCTTTTGCCGGATGGGCTTCTTTTTGGGGTCCACGGCGAGTTTGTGGACAGCGAGATCCGGGCTGACGCCTGGCATCTCTTCCACTTCAAAGGCAAAGATGTCTTTGAATTCCTTCAGCAGGAGGTGCAAACTTGCACCCAAGGTAGCATGAGCAACCGTCCCAACCTTCACAGTACGTTCTGGATGGCTGTCATCCAGAACGAGGTCAATGTTTTCACCAGCCGGTTAGGGACGTAGCTCATCTGACCGTTCACCGGTCAGTGATTGCTATTTTTTCTCTTTCTTCACCTCCACCAGCAGAGGTGCCTTTCTTTTCTTCCCGGCTGCTGGTGGGACAGGCGCTGGGTCGGCATCCATGACATTGTCAAGGTCTATTGGTTCCTGGCCGTCTGGGGCCACAGTGTCTCTGACGGCTGAGATATAGCACTCTCGCGCCGTCTTCTGATCCCCATTCGGGGAACCAACAGTGCCGTCATCCCTCTCATACTTGATGAGCATGAGAGACGGGATGATTACTGCCTTGGCTACGTTGAGGGTGGGCCGGCCAAGGATAATGTTATAGGCGGTCAACTCCTCAACGACCAAGAATCTGACGACAATATGTCGTCCTTGGCCCTTCTCTCCCAGCCGGATGGGTAAGTCAATTCTTCCGGCTGGGTAGACCATCCCACCCCCAAAACCAACCAAGGGGTGGGTGACCGGATGCATGCTGCTGATGTTGTATTTCAGCTTTTGCAAGCACCGGAGGCTGATGATGTCTGATGAGCTGTCGGTGTCAATAAGGATTCTTCCAACCAGTTGGTTGGCAACCTTACATTCAATGACAACCGGGTCATCATGCGGACGGCGGACGCTGCCCCTATCCTTCTCAGTGATCAAGACGTCTGGGAAGGAGGTGCTTGCAGACGCTTGCTCGTCATCATCCTTGTCCATCTTTCGAAGATGGCTCTTGGAGCCCCGGATGGTAGGGCCACCACAGGAGAACTCGCCTGCTATTGTGTAGACCGGCTCCTTGTTAGTATCCGAGCTACTAGCAGGCTTGGGGGTAGTCTTGGAAGACTGACCCTTGTTTTTCTTTTTTGCCCCGGCTGGGGACTTAGAAATGTAGGACTTCAACAGCCCTTTGTCAGCCAGACGGTCCAACGCCCGCTGAAGACTAAAGCAGTCATTGGTATCATGGCCGACCTCCTCATGGAACTGACAGAATTTATTTTTGTTCCGTGGCTGGACAGAACTCTTCATAGGATTCGGCTTCACAATGGACAGCCGGTCCTTTACCTCCATGAGGATGGAGTTGCAGTCTTTATTAAACTCGTACTTGGGGACGTACGGTTTAAACTCTTTCTTTTTCTTCTGGGACGGCTTGTCAGAATCATTAACCGCCCAGATTTCTTTTCTTTTCTTGCTCTCTTCTTTATTTTTGGCCGGCTGAGAAGACCGGCTGTCTTTCTGTTTGTCGGACTTCTTGGAGTCTGATGCAAGTCTAAGCATGGAGAACTTCGAAGATTTGCTTATCATGCATCAAGATAGCTTGTCCCTAAACATTGATTCAAGCCAAGCATTGCATGGACATTTTCTTGGATATCAAAGCAAAGCCACGGTTTGCTTAGTGACTTTTCTTGGAGTCTAGTTCACTTTCTTGAACTTTCTTAAATTTTCTTTACTTGGATTTTGTTTACAAGTTTTTACCTTTCACTTGAAAGGGTTTTTCTTGGTTCAAGCATTAGGATCTTTAATCTTTATTTAGTTCTTTAATTTTTATTTATTTATTTAGTTGCTTTAAAAATCAGTTAGTTAGCAAAATAAATCAGTTTAGGCGTGTGCTTGTTCTCCAAGGAGTTTGGTGTATGCTTGTGCGCCAAGGTGCTTGCTCTTCAAGCAAGTTAGAATTCTAGTTTAATTAGGATTGAATTAGGAACTTGTCCTAATCTTCCTAGGTAAAATAAGTCTTATAAATAGGGCTGTAAAACACACGAATAAAAATAGAGATTAATATTCATATTTATTTCATAAGTCTTTTAACGTGATTCATTTTGCATTGAACTCTAAAAACGTCCAGCTATCACCATATAAAATTTCATAATTTTTAGTTGAGTACCGTGTTCTACACAGCCTCAAACGTTTGGTGTTTGTGCACTGATTTGCGGATGGGAGTCCGGTTTTTGTGTTGCCTAGCTTTCCTTCAAGATTGGATCTTTTAATCAATATTTTTGCATAAACTGACTTGGTTTGTGTAGGAATCATGAGTGACAAGGAGGTTCCACAAGTTCCAAGGGGATTAACCTTAGAACAGGCTCAAAATCTTAGAAGAGACAGGCGAATTGACGAGTTGGCAGCAAGGATGGATGAGATATTAAAAAGGCTTGATACTCGTGCTGGAGATTCTTCAAGGAAAGGGAATTCTAACCCTAATTCTGGTTCAAGTGAGGAAGAACAACCAAGGAGGAACCCAAGGAGGCCACGAAATAATTATTCCTCAAGTGATGAATCACCAAGGCCTAGGAGAAGAGATCGACCAAAGGATGATGATAGGAACCTTAGATTAGATCTTCCCGAATTCAATGGGAGTATGAATGAACCTAAAAAATACTTTGAGTGGATTAGAAGGGCCGAGACACTCTTTGATTACAAGGAGTATGATGAAAGGAAAAGATGCAAATTGGCTGAATTAAAACTGACCGGTTATGCTAGTCTTTGGTATGATAATCTAAAGAAGAAGAGGCATAAGGAGGGGCGTGCAAGAATCTCAACTTGGGAACAACTCAAGAAGCACATGAAAAAAAGGTTCGTACCTAGTGACTATATTCAAGATGTTTATCTTAAGATGCAACTTTTTAAACAAAATTCTATGACTGTTGAGAATTATATTGGTGAATTTGAAAAGTTATGCATGCTATGTGGCTTAGAAGAGATTGTTGAGCATAAGAAAGCTAGATTTATTTCGGGGTTGAATGATAATATTGCTGAAAAAGTTGAATTGCAACAATATTGGTCCTTTGAGGATGTTTGCAAGGTAGCTTTGAAAGTTGAAAAACAGATAAAGGGGAAGAAAGGGACGTACACTAAGTCCTTTGTAAAGGGTTTCACTAAACCTTTTGAGAAGAACAGCTTGGAGAAAAGTGGTTCTAGTTCGAACTACAAGGAGACTAAATCAAAATTTGAAGCTCCTAAAAAGCTTGTTGAAGATAGGAAGTGCTTCAAGTGTGGTAGTGTTGGTCACATTGCAACTAATTGTCCATCAAAAAGAGTAATGACTGCTCAAGAGTGGGAACAAGAACAAGCTAAGTGTGAGCAGGGTAGTGACTATGAAGAAAAGAACGAAGAGGAAAACTTTGAAGAAGAGGAGGGGCATGTTGACGAAATTGATCCCGAGACTCATGGTCAAAGTTTGGTTCTAAGAAGGGCGCTACACTCTAAAACCGTACCTATGGAAAACAATCAAAGGGAGAAAATCTTTCTTACAAGGTGCAAGGTAGAAGATAGGTTGTGTGACATGATCATAGACACGGGGAGTTGCACTAATGTGGTATCTACTACTTTGGTAGACAAATTGAAGTGGCCAACTACTGAACATCCAAGCCCTTATAAGCTTCATTGGCTTAATAATTCGAGTGATGTTAAGATAACTAAACAAGCCTTAATCTCCTTTTCAATTGGTAAATTTCATGATAAAGTTTTGTGTGATGTTTGTCCTATGGATGCTTGTCATATACTATTAGGCCGTCCTTGGCAATATGATAGATTTGTGAAGTTTAATGGAAGGACTAATGTGTATGTTGTGAGAAAAGGAGAAAAAGAGAGACCGGTTGCTTTAAAACCTTTGATAAGCAACAAGTCTTCTAATGTTACCTCTAATTCGAAGAATTCTTATTTGATTAGTGAGAGGGAATTAGAAAAAGAGATTTGCAGCAACAATGTGGTATATATACTTGTTTCTAATGAGATTCGAATTGATCAAGATAAACAAGCAAAGAGGCCATATGAATTGGAATCTGTTTTAGAAGAATTCAAGGATGTCTTTCCTAAGGAATTACCTCCGGGACTACCTCCTATTCGTGGGATAGAGCATCAAATTGACTTGATTCCGGGAGCACCATTACCTAATAAGGCAGCCTATAGAAGTAATCCGGAAGAAACAAAGGAGATGCAAAGGCAAATTGAAGAGCTTATGACTAGAGGATACGTGAGGGAAAGTATGAGCCCTTGTGCCGTGCCTACTTTACTTGTCCCAAAGAAAGATGGGAGTTGGCGCATGTGTATTGATAGTAGGAGTGTGAATAACATCACTATCAAATACCGATTTCCTATTCCAAGATTAGATGATCTACTTGATGAACTACATGGTTCAAAGTTGTTTTCTATGGATTTTATTGTGGGATTGCCGAGAACACAACGGGGGAAAGACTCTATTATGGTTGTTGTGGATAGGTTTTCTAAGATGGCTCATTTTGTTCCTTGTCACAAAGTGGATGATGCTATGAAAGTGGCGGAATTATACTTGAAGGAGATTGTTAGATTGCATGGAATTCCGAAAACTATTGTGAGTGATCGAGATACAAAGTTCATGAGTTTCTTTTGGAAGTCTTTTTGGAAGCTTGTGGGAACTAAATTGCTCTTTAGTACACTAGTAGAAAAAACGCATTAGGCAGCGGTTCAAACCCGGTCTAAGGCACCGGTTTGAACCGCTGCCTATTTGAGGGGTGCCAAAAACCTCCTATTTGGCACCGGTTCAAAACCGGTGCCATAGGGTTTAATAGGCACCGGTTAACCGGTGCCATAGGGTAGAATAGGCATCGGTTAACCGGTGCCTAATACTGCTCTCCCGCCATTTTTTTTTTGGGTGGTGGATAGTTTAGGCACCGGTTCCTGCCTAACCGGTGCCTTTTGTATATTTTTTTTTCAATCGTGCAATAATATTTAAAAAAAAAACCTGCAATAATAATACCCTGTAATTCCAGCAATTATATTAAATATAATAATTAATAATTTTATTATTATAATAACTAATAATAATATTATTAATTATTATATACAAAAATAATATTAGATACAAGAATTCAATTATATATATATATAGATATAAATATTCCCAAACGCAATACAAAAAAAAAAAAAAAGTTGCTTACATATACAAATAATAGTAAGTACACATATATAATGAATAATAAGTTATATATAGTTCAAAAGTTAACATAAATAATTTACAATTACAATGCATGCCATTTACATGTTGAAGGTGATGAAAGACGCCAACATGTCACGAACTTCATTAAACTCCTTGATTGTCAACGGACCATCCTTTTGGACCTTGCAAAACTTGAAATACAAAAACATTATTTTAAAAATAATTAATTAGGCAAAAAATATGTATTTTATCAAATATTACCTATACGACTTCTATATAGCCCATTTACTACATTACTTATCAAATGAACTATTTCTTTCTCATCACATTTCAATATTGGATAGTTGTATGTGTGTAAGCCCTAAAATTGTATAGGAGAGCATTTTATTAAGGTTTATGACGGTTTTTACCCAAAATGGCCCAAATATGGCCTATATGACCTTACTTTGCCCATTTCCTACATTTCTTAATAAATGAACTTTATTTATCTCATAACATGTCAATATTATCTAGTTATAGGTGTATAAGGAAAGAAATCACATTAAAAGAGCATATTAACACAAAATGGCCCTAATATGGCCCATATGACTTCTATTCAACCCATTTTCTACCTTTCTTGTGAAATAGCCTTTTTGTTTCTCATAACATATCATTGTTGGATAATATTAGGTGTCTAAGGCTTGAAATCACATCAATATAGCATTTCAAGAAGTTTAACAACGCATTTTACTCAACATGGCCCAAATAGGGCTTATATGACTTCTATGTAGCCCATTTACAATTACAATGCATGTCATTTACATGTTGAAGGTGATGAAAGACGCCAACATGTCACGAACTTCATTAAGCTCCTTGATTGTCAACGGACCATCCTTTTGGACCTTGCAAAACTTGAAATACAAAAACATTATTTTAAAAATAATTAATTAGGCAAAAAATATGTATTTTATCAAATATTACCTATACGACTTCTATATAGCCCATTTACTACATTACTTATCAAATGAACTATTTCTTTCTCATAACATGTCAATGTTGGGTAGTTGTATGTGTGTAAGCCCTAAAATTGTATAGGAGAGCATTTTATTAAGGTTTACGACGCTTTTTACTCAAAATGGCCCGAATATGGCCTATATGACCTTACTTTGCCCATTTCCTACATTTCTTATTAAATGAACTTTATTTATCTCATAACATGTCAATATTATCTAGTTATATGTGTATATGGAAAGAAATCACATCAAAAGAGCATATTAACACAAAATGGCCCTAACATGGCCCATATGACTTCTATTCAGCCCATTTTCTACCTTTCTTGTGAAATAGCTTTTTTGTTTCTCATAACATGCCATTGTTGGGTAATATTAATGTCTAAGGCGTGAAATCACATCAATATAGCATTTCAAGAAGTTTTAGGACTTACCTCATCAAGCTGTTGAGTGTCCGTACAATGAGTCACAATGTCAAGCATGAATCTCATCACATACAAAGCACAATCAAGTCCATTCTCTTGTTGTGCGCACTAGCATATGACAAACAAATCACATCAGTGAAACATGCAAAGGAAATGAGCAAATATTTACTACCATAGATTTTCAAGATAATCACAATAATATCATGTAAATTACCAACGGTGTCTTCCATGTTGGACATCACTATAGAATGCTATATATATTTGATTAGTCGTATCCTCTTCCACGGTTCCATCGAAAGCCTTTTTCTGCCTACGGTACGGGTGATCACGCCTAAGGAACCTTTGAGTCCGTAGGTACACATCTTTGTGAGAATGAGTCAGGTATACGCTTGATGTGTCATCAATACATATGGGGCATGCCTTTTTCCCTTTGACCTTGTACCCACACAAGTTGCCATATGCAGGGAAGTCATTCATGGTCCACATAAGGGCTGCACGCAATGTGAACATCTCGTTCTGATGAGCATCGAAAACGGAAACCCCTTCGTCCCACATCTTTCTCAAGTCGTCAATAAGCGGCGCAAGGTAAACATCTATGTCGTTTCCAGGTTGCTTAGGACCAGTTATTAGCAGTGAAAGCATTACATACTTACGTTTCATGCACAGCCAAGGAGGCAAATTATAAATCACTAAAAGTACCGGCCATGTGCTGTGTTGGGTACTAAGAGTGCCAAATGGATTCATCCCGTCCGTGCACAACCCAAGCCTTAAATTTCTGACTTCATTACCAAATTCCTCAAACTTCAAATCAATGTTCTTCCACTGTGGAGAGTCAGCTGGATGCTTCAGCATTCTGTTTTTCTTTCTTCCCTCTGCATGCCACCTCAAGTTTTTAGCGTCTTTTGGTATTGAGAACAGACGCTTAAACCTTGGAATAATGGGAAGATACCACAACACCTTAGCAGGAGGTCCCTCCGTGTCAGGATTGCAACTCATGCGCTTGTACCGCGACCGCTTGCATCGTGGACACTCCTGCAGTTTTTCATACTCATTTCGATACAAAATACAGTCATTAGGACATGCATGTATCTTCTTATACTCCAAACCAAAGGGACACATGAGCTTCTTTGCGTAATAATAAGACTTAGGAATTTCATTCCTATCAGGCAACATATCACTTAATGCGGTCAACAAAGAAGTAAAACTGATGTCCGTCCACCCATGCTTCGACTTAATGTTGAAAAGTGTTAGCACGGCCGATAGTTTGGAGTATTTTTTGCACCCGGGATACAAAGGCTTTTTGGAAGCCTCCGATAATAATTCAAACACTTCACCTTCAACACCTTGCAACATCTCATCCACTTGTTCATCCTCGACCTCATCCGCCTGATCTTCATCGGCTCCATCCTCACCATTATCAACAATATACTCATCATTCTCGTATTCCTCGTCCACATGAATCTCAGTGCTTCTAACACGCACATCATTCCGATCAAGATCCCCACTGTACTCTCCACTTTCTCCGTGCCAAATCCACACATGGTAAAATTGCCTAAACCCACGACATAATACATGATCTCTAATGATTTCAACACTATCGACCACATTCACACAATTACAATCAACACAAGGACAATAAAGGCCTTTGCCTCCCAGTGTGCGTTGATAAGCTAAAGCCCTCTCGCAAAACTCTTGAACCCCATTCCAAAATTCCAATGTATCGCGTCTACCATACATCCAACCACGATCCTTCTCCATTTAGTAAATTGTCTCTAAACATATATATAGCACCATATAATTATAATGTGTAAGTGCTACATATTTTATGTAAATCAAATTCAAGTACAAAACGTGAATATACCTGTTTTGGGTGTTTTTGTCCCTCGGGAGAGTTACAACACGAAGACTGATCCGGGATGAGCTGTACCTGTAAAACAAACGGAGACACCTGTTGGGTGGTGCTCCGCCTCCAACGATCAAGTTAGTAACTTGAAAAGGAATAAAGAGTACGGAAATTTAGGTGGGTATCTGCTCGGATTCCAAGCTCAGGTGTTTCTCTGATGTAAGAGAAGGCAGGTGTATTAAATGATCAAAAACGTGCCCCCGAAATGAGGGACATCTCCCTATTTATAGGGTCCTTAGGAATTGCCCCTGATTAGGTCACTAAACCCTAATCATTTGGTGGGCTGCGCCGTTTTCCGGCGTTCTCGGGATTTGGGCCTGAAGGCCACCTTTTCCCCTTTATTTCTGGAATGACACGTGTTAAGCAGGGATTGGTCCATTTTGGACCAACCTGAGGCTGACACGTGTCACCCTCTGATTGGGCCACGTGGCAGGGTAAAAATACCCTAAACATTTGCCCCTCACAGATGTGACGTGGCATGCCACGTGGCATCTGTGACACATGTCACGCTTCGGTTGGTGGTAATTTTACCGTTACAGAGTAACCGTTCACCTTCCAGGTAAATTACGGAAATGTCCCCGTATTTACCCTCTATATATAGCCGTTTTACCCTCATAATTTTGTACGTTTTACAAAAATTTTCTAGAGAGAAAAACTTTGAGAGAGCAGAAGTCATCCGTTTGAGTCAGGCGCAAGCAAGAAACTTTGTTCTTCCGCAACCCAGCCGGACCCGCCTTCCTTCAGATACCAAATCCAAAGGTACCGTCTCTATTTCTCTCAACTCTTTTCTTTTTTCACCGCTTGTACATATTTCTTGCAATAAATGGATGCATCACCAACACACTCGGCACAACCTAGGTTAGAGTCCAGCCGGTCACCAGGGACGGCTGAGTCTAGGACTGGGAGTGCCGGCTCGGGGTGTTGGGACCACCCTTTGCCATGGATTCCGACCAGTTATGTGTCTGTGCAGGACACCATGGCTCGGACAATGCAGACGGCCAATGATCCAAATTACAGAAGCGAAGGCTCAGGCGGCCAAACGCCTGAGGGAGAAACGTCTGGTCAGGGAGACCAGACGGCTCTGGAGAGATCCCCTCCGCGCGCCCCTTCAATTCCTGCTGACTCTTTCTTGGAAGAGTGTGACCAAGGCGGCGACGATGCCGCCTCTGCCCCCATGGACCAAAGTGAGGGGGAGACGGAGAGTGACAGCTCCGCCTCTACCTCTGAGAGCAGCGATGACTTGCCCCCTCTTCCGGATAGCGAGGAGGAAGAAAGGAAAAAATGGAGTGAGAAGGACGATCCCTTCAGCATCCACGTGAGCTTGGAGAACTTGGAGAACTTTAAGAAAATGCACCCGCTTGGAGACGGGTATAAGATCCGGGTGCCGCCTGAGCTGGGCACCATCGCTTGGGGGGATGATCAAGAGAACGCCAACAGCTATTTTGGCTGTTATGAGGCGGCGTTCAAAGCCGGCCTTCGCTTCCCCCTTCACCAGGCGGTGAAGGCAATTTTGAGAGGCTACGGCCTGGGGCTCTGGCAACTTACCCCCAACTCCTGGACCAACATTCTGGGGTATGTTGCCGCCTGCGAATTCCAAGGGCTTAACCCCGGCTGGGAGGCTTTTGCAAGCATGCATTACCTCAGCAGGAGCCCAGGCGGCTGGAGAGCGTGGTATACTCTAACCACGCAGCCGCAATATATGATGACCTTGGACAAGGTCTCCAAGTTCGATGGTTGGAAGCACAGGTTCTACCTGATGTCAGCCCCAACCAGGCGGGAGAATTATGAATTCCGTCTGTACAATAAGAAGCCTGACTTGTTGGGCAGGAAGTGCACTCTTCCCCGGATCCCAGAGGAAGACTTTGACAAAATAATTGAGGCAGACTTTTTCGGCCTCAAAGACGCAACTCTGTCAACCGGGGAAACAATAAAAGTCCCTAAGAACTGGATTCCCAAGAGCGTCTGGTTCAGGGATGAATGTTTCTTAGCCGCCTGCGGGCTAGGGCACATGTTTAATAAACGTATGCACCTGAGTTCATACCGTCTGTAGTATTTTTCTATCGGTATTGATTTTTGATGACCAATTTCTTTCTTTTTGCAGAAGAAGCATTGAACATGCTGCAGACGGAGAAAACTCCCAAGCGGTCTTCTGTGGCCATCCGCAAAGAGCTTGCAGAGAAAGCTGCGGCCGAGGTCAGGGCCAAGGTATTGAGCGCCTGACCCTTTCTTAAGTTTATTTTATAAACTGTCTTGCCCGGATACTAACCTTTACTTGTTTATTTTCACAGGGGGGAGAAGTTGGGAAATCGTTTGAGAAGAATCTCAAACGGGCCAGAGAGGAGGCCCCAGCCGTTCTCAATAAAATAAAAAAGTCCGCCTCTACGTCAACTCCTGGCGCCTCAGCCGGGGCTAAGACGATGTGGATAGCGGGGCGACTCGAGAAGGTAGGCGGCAGCGTGTGCCTTGATCTTGCCAACCCCTCAGCAGCCGCGGGGTTCACCACGCCCGCAAGCGTCTCCCGCTTGGTCGGCTCTGAAGGTAAGAACCCTTTTGAATCCCCGCTTGAGCTGGGGTGGCCTTTACGGGTGAAATCCCACTCCCAACAGACGTCATCCTCAGACGGTCGGCAACAAATAGGTGCAGCCTTAGTTTCGCACTCATCACGTATTGATTGTGGTGCAGATCAATCTCCTCGCTGGCCAGACATCCAGAAGCACGCCAAAGCCATGCTGGACGCCGTCCGGAAGAGGGATAAGGACAATATCCCTGGGATAGAGACGTTCAATCTTGAACGCATTCTATCCCTTCTGGCTGAGGTAAGAAACATGTCAATTCCATGTTATTTTTTCAATTAATTACCCCGCCTGTAATTCTTATACCACCTGCTTTTTTGCAGGCCATGCTGCGGGTGGACGGGCTCAAACGTCCTTATTCCCGCAAACGGGAAGAGGTAAAAAGGGCCAAGAAGTCTGCCATAGACGCTGATAATATTGCTTTCCACTCAACTATCGTAAATGAACTTGAAACTAAAGCAATAATTATGACACAGGCGTCTAAAATCCAGCAGCTGGAGCTAGATCTGAAGGCGGCCGACCAGCGGGTAACGGATGCTGTAGGCGGCCAAGAAGGGGGCGGAGGAGGCCTAGAAGAAAGCAGACGAGAGCGCCAAACAGGCTGAAGAGGCGCTCAAGAAGGCCCAGGCGGACCTTGGCAAACTGAAATCCAAGGTTGAGAGGCTGGAGAAGGATGCTGCTCAAGCTTAGAAAAACTTTGCAGCAACCCTGGAGGCGGAGCAAAACCGCCTTGTTGCTGAGAGTGATGCTGAGAACGACGCCCGTATGAAGATTGCTTGGGCTGCCTTGTATCCAGACGCTGATTATAGCATCTGGACAATGGCGCACAGTTATGCCGAGTACGTGGTGTACTTGAGAGAGCAAGGTGAGCCAGAGCCTGCCTCCTTTGAAGTCTGGCTCAGCAACAATGAGCCGTCCGCGCCTGAGCTTCCTGGTCCCGGCGAAGCGCACCAAATTCTCTCAGATGATGAGGAGAAGGGGGAGAACCAGGAGGCTCCGTCTGTAGGCCAGAAGTGACTTTTCAGCGGCAATATGCCAATCTCTGCTTTTGTCTTTTTCTTTTATTCAGCGGTTGTATGCCAAAACTTGCTTTTTCCGGCCTGCGTGCCGAGTATTCCTGTATTTACCGGCTGTGGAGCCGTGTTAATTAACAATTTCTCTCTCCCGGACGAGGTCCGGTTAACATTTGATCCATTACAACCGTTTGGTTGGATGGACTTTATGAATTGCACCGACTAAGTCGGTTTTGATTATTTTGCATTTGAATTTTTAATTTTTGCCTATCTTATGAAAAGCATGCGGCGATTCTTTGCCTAACTAGTCAATAGTCTGGCTGTCCTTGCCCCTGGACGGCTGTGTGATTGGTTTCAGTTGGAGCTGGTTGATTGACTTGAAAACGTCTGATGCTGCAAAGAGCATGATATGTTTGTAAGTCAATCAATCACAGTAGTGATTGCCCCAAACCAAGTGCACAGCTGTACACCCACAGGCGTTTAGGTCACTACCCAGACGGGTTACGCCCGTCTTGGTAGAGATTTCATAGCCATTGAACTCTTGCCCCAATTGGGGTGAGGTGCAATTTTTGGAATGGATAACCTAAGTGAGAACTTCAGCCGGTGACCGACTGATGCCTATGGGCATCCGGTATTTAGGAACTTATTCGTTCTTCGTAGGTTATTTCGGTCAGACGGCTATGAGTTGACCAATTTGGTCGTTTAATTTTTGTCGTCTGCATGGATACGTAGAACCGACAGATAATCTGTTCTCTGCGACGATTGCACCCGGAGGGGTGTCGCCGGACGCCTTTGTCCATGTTGGGACAGGCGATTTTATAAAAAGAGCAACCATCCGGCCATTTTAGCCTCTGGTCTTGTTTGAGACCGGTTGTGTAGCCACTAAACATTTTTGTGCTTAGTTTCTTAATCAGTGTTGAATTTACACCAAGTATCGAACTTAGTTTTTTAATCAAACGAGTCTGTCTGGGTATTACCCAGGCGGATCATGCTAAGTATCAAACTTAGTTAGAAAAATGGTTAAGCAGTTGAATAAACAAAGTATCCAACTTAAGTAAACAAGGGATCCGAGCATTACCCAGGCGGATAAACAAATGTAACCTTTACCAAGTATCGAACTTAGTTAGGTAAATGGGGAATCCGCCTGGATATTACCCGGATGGATAATCAAACGATAACTCAAATTTGCAAACAAAGACTTAATCTTCAATAATTGACTCATTGTTTACAAAAAATTACAATCTCAGAAGTAGTACTTTTTTAGATTGTCTACATTCCAAGTTCTAGGCAGGCGCCTGCCGTCTGGAGTTTCCAGGCGGTAGGTGCCGTCCCTTACTTCTTCATAGATCCGGTAGGGGCCTTTCCAATTTGGGGTTAGCTTCCCCAGCTCATTGGCCCTACCGGTTGCCTCCATTTTTCGTAACACTAGGTCGTCAACTTTCAAAGGACGCTTGTGTACTTTTTTGTTGTAGGCTCTAGTCATTCTCAGGCGGTAAATCTCATGACGCAAGGCGGCATTGCCCCGGCGCTCTAGGAGTGAATCCAATGCCAGGCGCATTGCTTCCCAATTTGCCTCTTCATCATACAGCATGACTTTGAGAGTCGGCTCGTAGTGTTCGATGGGTAAGACGGCTTTAGCACCGTAAACCATGAGAAATGGGGTTTCACCGGTTGCCCCTTTCGTTGTTGTCCGGATGGCCCATAGGACATGGATTAATTCTTCTGCCCATAAGCCACCGGCTCTTTCTATTTTCTTTTTGATGCCGTCTGAGATGATTTTGTTGAAAGCTTCAACTTGGCCGTTTGCTTGGGGGCGACCAACAGATGCAAAATAACTTGAGATCCCCTGATCTCCCAACCAAGTTTTTAGCTGAGGCGTCTCAAACTAAGGACCATTATCAAACACCATGGACATGGGTACCCCGTACCGGGTGATAACATTCTTCCAGATGAAGGAAATAACGTCTGAGGTCTTGATGTTCTTAACCGCCTCAGCCTCAACCCACTTGGTGAAATAATCCACAGCCACTAAGATATAGCGCTTTCCGCCTGGAGCAGGCGTGTAGGGACCCAAAATGTCCATACCCCACTTTGCAAACGGGATTGGACTGTGGATGGCCGTCAAATCAGTAGCCGGTCGATGAATAAGTTTTCCAAACTTTTGGCACTTGTCACATTTTTTCACCAATTCCTTGGCGTCTGCCTCAAGAGTGGGCCAAAAGTAATGTCGTCTGGCTCTGACGGCTAGGGACTTGCCGCCTATGTGAGAGGCGCAGAATCCTGAGTGCAAGTCTTCGAGAACTTCTTTCCCCTTTTCTGGGGTGACACACTTCAACAAAGGCTTCAGAAACCCCGCCTTGAAGAGTTCTCCACTTCTCAACTCGAATCTTGCAGCTCGCTTCTTTAGGACGACTGCTTCCTGTGGCGAATCAGGAAGTGTGCCGTCTGAGAGATAAGCCCGGATGCCATCCATCCAGGTAGAGCTTCGGTCCAAAACTCCAATGGGATCTTCATTGATGCTTCTCTTTTCTAGAACTTCCCAAAAAACAGACCGAGGCGTATCATGGCAGGCGGAAGATGCCAGTTTTGACAACGCATCCGCCTGGTTATTTTCAGACCTAGGCACTTGCTTCAGCCGGAATTCCTCAAGTGCCCCGGCCTCCTCTTTGACTGCCCGAAGATATTTGATCATAGCCGGATGTGTAGCCTCATAACTTCCCTCATACTGGCTAACAACCAATTGAGAATCAGAGTAGGCGTCAATTTTCATGGCCCCCGCCGCCTTACACATACGCATGCCGGCTAGCAGGGCTTCATATTCCGCCTCATTGTTAGAGGCCTGAAACTTGAAGCGTAGTGCATACTCAAATCTGTCTCCTTTAGGAGACTCATAAATTACACCTGCACCAAACCCGTTCTTTGTAGAGCTCCCGTCTACATACACTTTCCAAACCTGATCAAAATTATCCGGAGCCACCGGACGAGTCATTTCTACAATGAAGTCGGCAAACGCCTGACCCTTCACTGCCTTTCTTGGTTCGTAAGTGATTTCAAGGCTTTGCATTTCAATAGCCCATTTCAACATTCTCCCGGATGAGTCCAAGGTGGACATTGGCCGCTTGAGTGGCTGGTCCGTGTAGATCACCACCGGATGTGCCAAAAAGTAAGGCTTCAATTTTTTGAATGCCATATACAAAGCAAGTCCAAATTTCTCAACCATGGGGTACCGGAGTTCAGCATTTTTAAGAACATGACTAATGAAGTAAACCGGGAGCTGCACGCCGTCTCGCTCAACAAAGAGAACGACACTGAGGGCATGGTCTGAGACGGCTAAGTACATGTACAACATCTCCCTAGGCAAAGGGCTGACCAACCTAGGTAGAGAGTGTAAATGCTCTTTCAACCTCTGGAACGCCGTCTCAGCATCATCCCCCCATTCAAATCTGGTCTTCTTCCTGATTGCTTGGAAGAAGTAGAGGCATTTGTCGCCTGACCGGCTGAGGAATCTTCCCAAGGCAGCCAGGCAACCGGTGAGTCTTTGGACTTCCTTGACAGAATGGGGTGACTGCATGTCAATCACCGCCTGTATCTTCTCAGGGTTAGCCTCTATCCCCCTTTGATCAATCAGGAACCCGAGAAACTTCCCAGACTCAACACCAAAGACGCATTTCTTAGGATTTAACATGACCTTCTGCCGCCTGAGTGTGGTGAAAGTTTCTCGGAGATTAGCAAGGTGATCCGCCTGCTGCTTAGATTTGACTATCATGTCATCAATGTACGCCTCCACATTCCTCCCAATCTGATTAACAAAGACCGTATTAATCGTTCGTTGGAAAGTGGCAGGCGCATTTTTCAAGCCAAACGGCATCACAGTATAACAGAATAACCCCTGATCAGTGACAAAGGTCGTCTTCTCTTGATCTTTTTTCCACAGGGGTATCTGATGGAAGCCGGAATAGGCATCCATAAAACTCATCAAGGCGTGGCCGCCTGTAGAGTCAACCAAGCTGTCGATTTTTGGAAGCGGATAACTGTCCTTTGGACACGCCTTGTTGAGGTCTGTGTAATCAACACACATGTGCCAGATCCAATTCGGTTTCTTAACAAGGACCACATTGGCCACCCAGTCGGGAAAATTACAAGGCCGAATGAACCTGGCATCTAGCAGCTTTTTGACTTCGGCAGCTGCCACCTGACTTCTTTCCTCGCCGTGGTTTCTTTTCTTTTGCCGGATGGGCTTCTTTTTGGGATCCACGGCAAGTTTGTGGACAGCGAGATCCGGGCTGACGCCTGGCATCTCTTCCACTTCAAAGGCGAAGATGTCTTTGAATTCCTTCAGCAGAAGGTGTAGGCTTGCACCCAAGGTAGCATGCGCAACCGTCCCAACCTTAACAGTACGTTCTGGACGGCTGTCATCCAGAATGAGATCAATGCATTCGTCAGCCGGTTGGGGACGGAGCTCATCTGACCGCTCACCGGTCAGTGATTGCTATTTTTTCTCCTTCTTCACCTCCACCAACAGAGGTGCCTTTCTTTTCTTACCGACTGCTGGTGGGGCGGGAGCTGGGTCGGCATCCTTGACATTGTCAAGGTCTATTGGTTCTTGACCGCCTGGGGCCACGGTATCTCGAACGGCTGAGAGATAACACTCTCGGGCCGTCTTCTGATCCCCATTCAAGGAACCAACAGAGCCGTCATCCCTCTCATACTTGATGAGCATGAGAGACGGGATGATTACTGCCTTGGCTACGTTAAGGGTTGGCCTGCCAAGGATGATGTTGTAGGCGGTCAACTCCTCAACGACCAAGAATCTGACGACATGTTGTCGTCCCTGGCCTTTCTCCCCCAGCCGGATGGGTAAGTCAATTCTCCCGGCTGGGTAGACCATCCCACCCTCAAAACCAACCAAGGGGTAAGTGACCGGATGCATGCTGCTGACATTGTATTTCAGCTTTTGCAGGCACCGGAGGCTGATGATGTCTGATGAGCTGCCGGTGTCTATAAGAATCTGTCCAACCAGCTGGTTGGCAACCTTACATTCAATGACCACCGGGTCATCATGCGGGCGGCGGACGCTGCCCCTGTCCTTCTTAGTGATCAGGACGTCTGGGAAGGAGGAGCTGGCTTCCGCCTGCTCATCATCATCTTTGTCCATCTTTCGAAGATGGCTCTTGGTGCCCCGGATGGTAGGGCTCTTGGTGTCCATCTTTCGAAGATGGCTCCTTGTCGGTATCCGAACTGCTAGCAGGCTGGGGGGTAGTCTTGGAGGACTGACCCTTGTTTTTCTTCTTTGCCCCGGCTGGGGACTTAGAAATGTAGGACTTCAACAGCCCTTTGTCTGCCAGACGGTCCAACGCACGCTGAAGACTGAAGCAGTCGTTGGTGTCATGGCCAACTTCCTCATGAAACTGACAGAATTTATTCTTGTTCCGTGACTGGACAGAACTCTTCATAGGATTCGGCTTCTCAATGGACAGCCGGTCCTTTACCTCCATGAAGATGGAGTTGGAGTCTTTGTTAAACTCGTACTTGGGGACGTACGGTTTAAACTCTTTCTTTTTCTTCTGGGTCGGCTGGTCAGAGTCACTAATCGCCCAGACTTCTTTTCTCTTCTTGCTCTCTTCTTTCTTTTTTGCCGGCTGCGCAGGCCGGTTGTCTTTCTGTTTGTCAGACTTCTTAGAGTCCGACTGGCTGCCAGGCGAGCAGAGGTCGGTAGCTTGAATATAGCTTTCCGCCTCCCTCAGGGCCGCCTGTAAGGTGAAAGCCCCTTTTCTGACGAGGTCGAACTTAAAGGTCGACCCGTCTCTCAGACCCTTAAAAAAGTCTGTAAAAGCTACCTCGTCAGACAGTCCTTGAATCTGAATTCTTATCAGATTTAACCGCCTGACATATGAGCGCAGCCCTTCTCTCTCTCCCTGCTTAACAGTGCTCAGATCAAGGCTTGTTTTCTTAGCAGGGATGTTCATTGAGAAGTTAGAGGCAAACAGGAAGGCAAGCTTCCTGAAGCTGTCTATGGACCCGGCTGTCAGATTACCAAACCATTGTTGGGCAATGCCCTTCAATGTAGCCGGGAAGCATCGACACCAAGCGGCATCATCCAACCCCTGCAGATACATGAGGTTGGTGTAAGCCATGAGGTGATCTTCCGGGTTGGAGGTACCGTCATAGGTACCAACCAACACATTTTTAACCTTGGCCGGCTGAGCCGCCTCGGTTATCTCTCGAGTGAACGCAGGAGGTTGTTCACCCAGGCGCAGAAAACGAAGCTGCCAGTCCAAAGGCTGGACATTTGGATATGCCGCCTGACCCCCAAAGAGGGCCGGCTGCATGAAGTGAGGAGGATATTGCCCGTAAGCCGGAGAAGGCATATACGGGACAGCTCCAATCATATGAGGGCCAGAATGGATGGTATTACCGCCTGTCTGACTCTCATGCAAGGAGGGTGCACTCCCTGCAGAAACGTTGTTGAAGCTGTTTGGAAAGTTCGACGTTGAAGCCGACTCAGACAGCGATTGATTTCTTTTCCGGTTAATAATTTCCCGGGCATCAGAAGTTGGTTTTTTACTTCTCACCGGCTGTTGGGGCCGGCGAGTGTTATTGGTGTTCCCCCCAGGAAGGAGAATTTTTTACCAATCGATGGTCCCGGCTGCCTTCTCCTTTGGGTGAGGAGTGGGCTGCCGGTTTCTGACTGACTTCCCCTTCTCTGGAGGAGTCTTCTTCACCGACTGACCTTTACTTGGGCCAGCCTGGTTTTTGGTGATCAGCTTTGTAATTTCACCCTTGAAACTCGTCATAAACCTCATGAGCTCGTCTCGGGTGACAGGGGCCGATCCAGCTGCCGTTTGGGTTGACCCTTCCGGCTGCCCAGTAGGTCTGCTCGGACCCGCCTGGGAGGCGCCCCGCTCCAGAGTCTCTCTGGGCCAGATGCGCTTGACTCTGAGAGAGCCGTCCTCGGCTGTAGAGGTTTCGACCTAAGGATCCTCACCCTCCTCGTGGTCTGTAAAAACTTCTGGGTCTTCACCCAGACGGTTAGGGGGTAGTAAAAACTCTTGAACCATCTTCGAGGTACTCTCCCCACAGACGGCGCCAAATGTTTTGGGTGTTTTTGTCCCTCGGGAGAGTTACAACACGAAGACTGATCCGGGATGAGCTGTACCTGCAAAACAAACGGAGACACCTGTTGGGTGGTGCTCCGCCTCCAACGATCAAGTTAGTAACTTGAAAAGGAATAAAGAGTACGGAAATTTAGGTGGGTATCTGCTCGGATTCCAAGCTCAGGTGTTTCTTTGATGTAAGAGAAGGCAGGTGTATTAAATGATCAAAAACGTGCCCCTGAAATGAGGGACATCTCCCTATTTATAGGGTCCTTGGGAATTGCCCCTGATTAGGTCACTAAACCCTAATCATTTGGTGGGCTGCGCCGTTTTCCGGCGTTCTCGGGATTTAGGCCTGAAGGCCACCTTTTCCCCTTTATTTCTGGAATGACACGTGTTAAGCAGGGATTGGTCCATTTTGGACCAACCTGAGGCTGACACGTGTCACCCTCTGATTGGGCCACGTGGCAGGGTAAAAATACCCTAAACAATACCATTCATATAGTGAAAAAATGCATGTTTCTAAAGGGTCCTTATCACTCCAACCTAACCCATCCTTGAATGTCTACTCTCACTAGTGAATGTATGTCAACTTTCCAATTTTAAGGAAAATCCGGCAGCATTTCCCCCTAGTTCTCCAAGTACACGATGTAGATAATTAATTACCCACATATGTACCCAGAGAACATAGTGAGGAAATGGTAAGCCGAGATGTTCCTTAAAATCGAAAAGAAAACATACATTCACCACCTAAGTGAGAGTACACATTCAAGAACAGTCCCAACTGGGGACTATTCAAGACTTTCTCCTAATGAGAAAGCCTTGAACGGGTATCTAGGCATATGATGATGCAATTCAAGTATTCTATATATTGTTGTATTTATTTGCAATTAAACAATACACAAGTTGCAATTTCATGAATAAACTTTTATTAAATGGATGAATAGAAAGAAATATATCTAAGTAAAGTTTAGTAGTCATACCAATATAGCAACTACCCACTTGAGCTCAATATGTAGTCCTCAAGCTAATTAAACTCTTGCTTCAATTCACAAATCTGTTAAAAAAAACACATCATTCATTGAACTAACAATTGCTAAACTAACATGTCAATTCACTCATTTATTTATAAGCTAAAACACATCATTCATTGAACTAACAATTGCTAAACTAACATGTCAATTCACTCATTTATTTATAAGCTAAAACACATCATTCATTGAACTAACAATTGCTAAACTAACAAGGTTACTAATCTCTAATTTTTTCAAAATTACCCATCAAAACAACTTAAAAGTAACCATTCACCCATTCCAAAATTCATCTACTTTAGTAACAAGCAAGGTTACTAATCTCAAATTAATTCAAATATACCCATCAAAACAACTTAATGTTAACCGTTTAAACATTCCAAAATTCAACTAATTTAATAACAAAGTTAAATAATCTCTAACTTATTCAAAATAATCCATCAAAACAACTTCAAATTAACCATTAAAAGTAAAATACCAAATTTCACCTATTTAAGTACCAAGGTTAATATATATTCTATAATTATTTCAAAATTATCCACCAAAACACATTAAATTAACCATTAAAACATAATAAAATCCAACTAATTGAGTAACAAGGTAACTAATCTCTAATATTTTCACAATTTCCCAATTATATTCAAACCTAAAATTGAGAAAATTATATTCAAACCTAAATTTTAATTTACTAACAATGGTTCAAAATGCAAAACAAATTAATATATATATAATTATATAATTGGAAAATAATGTAAAAAAAAAAAATTAAAAAGAAACCTTGAATAAAAGGAGAGAAGGAGGGCAGCAGCTAGGAGGAGACAAGGAGGGCACGCAGCAGCTAGGAGGACGACCCTAGTAGTGGAGGAAGCAACGGTGGTGCGCAATGGTGGAGGCAGCGCTGCGGTGGAGTGGTGGAGGCGGTGCGCGGTGGTGGAACAAGCAGCAATGGGTGTTGAGTTTCGAACAATGCAATTAAGGGATTGAAAGAGAAAGAAAGGGAAAACAGAAGGGCAGGGGAGGAATGACAGAGAGGGGCGGTTGTTTTCGACACCTCTAGTGGCCGGTGAAGGTGGCGGCTGTGGTGGAGGGAAAAGGGGGAGGCACGCACCTCAGTTCGCTCTGGTGAAGCTAAGGGATAGAACGAATGACGGGAATGAAAGAGAAAGAGAGGAAGAAGAAAGGACGAAAGCCGCGGTTTTTTTTAATTTTGAATTTGGCACCGGTTCAAATGGCACCGGTTCAAACCGGTGCCTTTTTAATTTTTGGCACCGGTTCAGGCCAAACCGATGCCTTTTCTCTTTTGGTAAAATCCCGCCCATTTCCAGACCGGTTTTGGGCACCGGTTTAGCCTGAACCGGTGCCATATGGGGGGTGCCTAATGCTTTTTTTCTACTAGTGGTACATCTTACCATCCACAAACTGATGGACAAACCGAGGTTACTAATCGTACTCTTGGTGCGCTTTTGCGTGGGTTAGTGAGTAAGACACAAAAGGATTGGGACATCAAGTTAGCTCATGCGGAGTTTGCTTATAATAGATCACCTACATATGCTACCAAACATAGTCCTTTTGAGGTAGTCTATGGAGTCAATCCGAAACTTCCAATTGATCTTGTTCCATTGCCTAAGGGTGAGTTAATTCACAAAGATGCCGAGTCTAAGTTGAAGAGTATGCTGAAATTACATGCTCAAGTTCGAACAAGAATAGAGAAAGTAAATGACATGTACAAAGCTAGAGCAAACAAGCATAGAAAGCAACAAGGTTACAATGTTGGAGACTTGGTATAGTTACGTTTAAGAAAGGAAAGATTTCCAGGAAAACGCAAGAATAAGTTGATGCCTAGAAGTGAAGGTCCTTTCAAGATTATTGAGAAGATCAATGACAATGCTTATAAGTTAGAACTTCCGGGAGAATATGGAGTTAGTGCTACATTCAATGTTGGCGATTTGGCTAAGTATATTCCTGATGAAGAACTTCGAGATTTGAGGACAAATTCTTTCGAAGAAGAGGAGGATGATGCAAGTCTAAGCATGGAGAACTTCGAAGATTTGCTTATCATGCATCAAGATAGCTTGTCCCTAAACATTGATTCAAGCCAAGCATTGCATGGACACTTTCTTGGATATCAAAGCAAAGCCACGGTTTGCTTAGTGACTTTTCTTGGAGTCTAGTTCACTTTCTTGAACTTTCTTGAATTTTCTTTACTTAGATTTTGCTTACAAGTTTTTACCTTTCACTTGAAAGGGTTTTTCTTGGTTCAAGCATTAGGATCTTTAATCTTTATTTAGTTCTTTAATTTTTATTTATTTATTTAGTTACTTTAAAAATCAGTTAGTTAGCAAAATAAATCAGTTTAGGCGTGTGCTTGTTCTCCAAGGAGTTTGGTGTATGCTAGTGCGCCAAGGTGCTTGCTCTTCAAGCAAGTTAGAATTTTAGTTTAATTAGGATTGAATTAGGAACTTGTCCTAATCTTCCTAGGTAAACTAAGTCTTATAAATAGGGCTGTAAAACACACGAATAAAAATAGAGATTAATATTCAGATTTATTTCTTAAGTTGCATACTTGAGTTTTTGTTGATTGTGATCAATTGCTGTTTTGCTTGTTTTAGTTAAAACATTCGTTTGGATTGATTAATTAGGCGGATTCTTAATTGATTAATCTTAGTTTTTGTTTAATTCTTGGTGGATTTCCTGTATAGAATTAGACTTAAACATATCCCTTGTGTTTTGTTGATTTTCGGATCAATAATTCACATCAGAGTCCGACTGGTTACCAGGCGAGCAGAGGTCGGTAGCTTGAATGTAGCTTTCCGCCTCCCTCAGGGCCGCCTGTAAGGTGAAAGCCCCTTTTCTGACTAGGTCGAACTTAAAGGTCGACCCGTCTCTCAGACCCTTGAAAAAGTCTGTAAAAGCTACCTCATCAGACAGTCCCTGGATCTGAATTCTAATCAGATTGAACCACCTGACATATGAGCGCAGCCCTTCTCTCTCTCCCTGCTTAACAGTGCTCAAATCAAGGCTTGTTTTCTTAGCAGGGATGTTCATTGAGAAGTTGGAAGCAAACAGGAAGGCGAGCTTCCTGAAACTATCGATGGACCCGGCTGGCAGATTACCAAACCATTGTTGGGCAATGCCCTTCAATGTAGCCGGGAAGCACCGACATCAAGTGGCATCATCCAACCCCTGCAGATACATGAGGTTGGTGTAAGCCATGAGGTGGTCTTTCGGATTGGTGGTACCATCATAGGTACCAACCAATACATTCTTAACCTTGGCCGGTTGGGCCGCCTCGGTTATCTCCCGGGTGAACGCAAAAGGCTGTTCACCCAGGCGCAGCAGATGAAGCTTCTAGTCCAATGGCTGGACATTTGGATATGCAGCCTGACCTCCAAAGAGGGCCGGCTGCATGAAGTGAGGGGGATACTGTATGTAAGCCTGAGTAGGCACATACGGTACAGCTCCAATCATTTGAGGGCCAGAATGGACGGTATTACTGCCTGTCTGGCTCTCATGCAAGGAGGGTGCACTCCCTGCAGAAATGTTGTTGAAGCTGTCTGGAAAGTTCGACGTTGAAGCCGACTCAGACAGCGATTGGTTTCTGTTTTGGGGTTTTTTGTACGTACCCGAATGGAGGGTGTGTACGTCCCTCGGGAGACAGATCTGCAATGCAACACTCGAACGGCCCGATCACCTGCAAAACAACGGACCCCGGGGGGGCCGGAGGTCCGCCTCCAACGATCAAGTCAGTGACCGAAATAATGTATTTTAGAGAGAGAAAGTAGAGATAAGGGAGAGTAAATGTGGGGGGCATTGCCCTTGGAGAGAGAATTGGATCCCTTGAAACTGATGTAATGATCAGTATTTATAGAGCATTAGGATATGTGCCTCTTAGGTTATTTAACCTAAGTAGATTGGCTTCCCACCGTTTTACGGTTTCTAGGGTTGTGGGCTTAGAACCCATTTTCACCCTTCTATTATTGAGTGACACGTGTCATGCTCTAATTGGCTCATTGAACGCTGAGCTTGCGGACACGTGTCGAGGTGGCATTGGTCCACATATATAGGGGGTATTTTTACCCCCAAACAGTTTCTCTTCCAGTTGATGATCTCCCGGGCTTCAAGAGTTGATTTTTTGCTTCCCACCGGCTGTTGAGTCCGGCGGGTGTTGTTGTTCCTCTTTGGAAGGAGAATTTTTTACCAATCAATGGTTTTGGCTGCCTTCTCCTTTGGATGAGGAGTGGGCTGCCGGTCTCTGACTGACTTCCCCTTCTCTGGAGGAGTCTTCTTCGCCGACTGACCTTTACTTGGGCCAGCCCGGCTTCGGGTGATCAGCTCTTTAATTTCACCCTTGAAACTTGTCATGAATCACATGAGTTCGTCTCGGGTGACAGGGGCTGATCCAGTGGCCGTTTGGGTTTCCCCTTCCGGCTGCCCAGAGGGTCAGCTTGGACCCTCCTGGGAGGCACCCCGCTCCAGAGTGTCTCTGGACCGGATGCGCTTGATTCTGAGAGAGCCGTCTTCGGCCGTAAAGGTTTCGACCTGAGGATCTTCATCCTCATGGTCTGTAAGGACTTCTGGGTCTTCACCCAGACGGTTAGGGGGTGGTACAGACTCTTGAACCATCTTCGAGGTACTCTCCCCACAGACGGCGCCAAATGTTTTGGGTGTTTTTGTCCCTCGGGAGAGTTACAACACGAAGTCTGATCCGGCCGAGCTGCACCTGCAAAATAACAGAGACTCCAGGTGGTTAGAGCTCCGCCTTCGACGGTCAAGTTAGTAACTTGAAAAGGAATAAAGATGACGGAAATTTAGGTGGGTATCTGCTCGGATTCCAAGCTCAGGTGTTTCTCTGATGTGAGAGAATGCAAGTGTAATTAATGGAAAAACGTGCCCTCAAAAAGAGGGACCTCTCCCTATTTATAGGGTCTTTGGGAATTGTGCCCCTGATTAGGTCACTGAACCCTAATCATTGGTGGGCTGCGCCGTTTTGCGGTTTTCTCGGGATTTGGGCCTGATGGCCGCCCTTTTTCCCCTTAATTTCTGGAGTGACACGTGTCAAGCAGGGATTGGTCCACTTTGGGCCATCCTGAGGCTGACACGCGTCATCCTCTGATTGGACCACGTGGCGGGGTAAAATTACCCTAAACAAAATGCATTCAACGAAGCTTATTAAATCAAATGAATGTCAAACACATTGTAAAAAAGCTTTTTAAATCAAATGAAGGTCAAACACATTCAAACATAGATTTTTGAATCAAATGAAAGAAAAACACATTCAAACAAAGCTTTTTAAATCGAATAAGACAAATGCATTCAATGAAGTTGAGTGAATCAAATGAAAGTCAAACACATTCAAACAAAGCTTTTTGAATCAAATGAAAGTCAAACACATTCAAACAAATCTTTTTGAATCAAATGAAAGTCAAAGACATTTAAACAAAGCTTTTGGAATCAAATAAAAGTAATACACATTCAAACATAGCTTTTTGAATAAAATGAAAGTCAAACACATTCAAACAAAGCTTTTAAAATCAAATGAAAGTCAAACACATTCAAACAATTTGAATGAAATAAAAGTCAAATGCATTCAAACAAAGCTTTTTTAATCAAATAAAAGTCAAACACATTCAAACAAAGCTTTTTAAATCGAATGAAAATCAAATGCATTCAAACAATGCTTTTTGAGTCGAATGAAAGTCATATGCATACAACAAAGCTAATTGAATCAAATGAAAGTTAAACGCATTCAAACAAAGCTTTTTGAATACAATGAAAGACAAACACATCCAAACATAGCTTTTTGAATCGAGTTAAAGTCAAATGCATTCAACGAAGCTAATTGAATTAAATGAAAGTAAAAAACATTCGAACAAAACTTTTTGAATTGAATGAAAGTAAAATGCATTCAACGAAGCTTATTAAATCAAATGAATGTCAAACACATTCAAACAAAGCTTTTGAATCAAATGAAAGTCAAACACAATCAATCAAAGCTTTTTGAATCAATTGAAAGTTAGTCACATTCAAACAAAGCTTTTTAAATTGAATGAAAGACAAATGCATTCAATGAAGTAAATTAAATCAAATGTAAGTCAAACACATTCAAACAAAGCTTTTTGAATAAAATAAAAGTCAAACACATTTAAACAAATATTTATTAATCAAATGAAAGTCAAACACATTTAAAAAAAGCCTTTTGAATCAAATAAAAGTCAAACACATTCAAACATAGCTTTTTGAATCAATTGAAAGTCAAACACATTTAAACAAAGCTTTTTGAATCAAATAAAAGTCACACACATTCAAACAAAGCGTTTTAAATCATATAAAGTCAAACACATTCAAACAAAACCTTTTGAATCAAATGAAAGTTAAACACATTCAAACAAGCCATTTTGAATCTAATGAAAGTCAAACGCATTCTAGGAAGCTAATTTAATCTAATAAAAGTCAAACACATACAAACTAAGATTTTTGAATCAAATGAAAAGTCAAACACATTATGTTTTGGGTGTTTTTGTCCCTCGGGAGAGTTACGTCACAAAGATTGGTCCGGATGAGTTGTACCTGCAAAACAACGGAGATTCTGGGTGGTTGGAGCTCCGCCTCCGAAGATCAATTTAGTAACTTGAAAGAGAATAAAGAGTGCGGAAATTTAGATGGGGATCTGCTTGGATTCAAAGCTCAGGTGATTCTCTGATGAGAGAGAAAGTAGGTGTAATAAATGATTGAATGTGTCCCCAAAATGGGGAAATATCTCCCTATTTATAGGGTTGTTGGAGAATGTGCCCCTATCTAGGTCACTTGACCTAGATTTTAGTGGGCTACGTCGTAAAACGACGCTTCTAGGGATTTAGGCCCTTAAAGGCCACCATTTTTGAAGCCTCTCTGAGGGGGCCAGGTGTCAAGAGGATATTGGGCCACTTGAGCCATCTTGAGCTCACCACGTGGCCTCCTCTCATTGGTCCACCTGTCTAGGGTATTTTTACCCTAAACATTTGCCCCTCACAAGGGTCACGTGCATGTCACGTGACACCTGTGACACGTGTCCACCCATCAAGGGTGAACAGTAACAACGGATAGTAATTTGAAATTCAAACGGGAATGCCCCCGTTTCACCCTTGTATAAATAGAAGTTTACCCCCCTCCTTTCTCTCACTATTTCATTTTCTTTGACTTTCTAGAGAGAGAAAAAGGAGAATTTTAAAGAGCGATTCTCTGCTTCCGTTTGCGTCAGAATTTTCAGGATTCCCGCGTGCTAACGTTGCAATACCCGGTTCACCGTCTGTAGCTGTTTTCAGATTTTTCAGAGCTAAAGTAAGGTAATCGCCTGTACCATCTTTAGCTTTTCTCTTTTTCAACATGTTTACATTCTTTCTTCGCCTGTATACATAGTTTAGAAGTAAAAATGTGTTCTCAATCCACACACTCGACACTACCTAGGACACTCAGCCGGTCCCCCGGAACCCCTGAGTCTAGAATAGGGGGTGCCTTTTCTGGACTGTCAGAATTGCTGTGCTCATCTCCGAATTCCTCCCTCTCTGTGTCTGTGCAGGACACAATGGCCAGAGTCAAACAAACGCCTAGAAAGTCTAGGAGCCGGCGCACTATGGCAGTGCCAGCCGATGAGATTGTTCCGGATGGGGAACATGAGGATTTGGAGGAGATTGATTCTGATGAAGAGGCTCCCTCTTCTTCCGGGAGGAAGGCGGTGAAGATACCGCCTCCTCTAATGGATCCGGCGATGATGAGGCCGGTGAAAGGTCGAGGGCCGAAACTTCTGGCTCTGACCAGGATAACTTTGCGGCTGATTATCAGCAGCCGCCGAAAGTTGCTGACAACCCCAACCCTAAAAGAATTAGAATGCTTCCGGGTGACATTGCCCTGTTAAAAAGCGGTTTTAGGGCTTTCAAAGAGAAGCACCCCTTTGGAAAAGGGTGGGATATTATCGTCCCGCCTGCTGATGCAGTAATGGCATGGGACGATGACATTGATAATGCAGACCACTACTTTGTCTGCTACGAGGCGGTTATAGAAGTTGGCCTCCGGTTCCTTCTTTATACCGGGATTAGGAAAATCCTAAAGGGATATGATCTGGGAGTTTGGCAGCTCACCCCCAACTCATGGGTGAACATTTTAAGTTACATTGCCGCCTGCGAGCTCCATAACTTAGCTCCCAGCTTCTCCGCCTTCGCTCATATGCATTACTTGAGCAAGGCACCAGGCGATCATGGGGTGTGGTACACTCTTTCTACCTTGCCCCAATACTTGATGAGTTTGGAGAAGGTGTCCAAGTTTTATTTGATTTCTTCTCCAACTCTGAGATACAATGATGTGAATTATTGATCCGAAAATCAACAAAACACAAGGGATATGTTTAAGTCTAATTCTATACAGGAAATCCACCAAGAATTAAACAAAAACTAAGATTAATCAATTAAGAATCCACCTAATTAATCAATCCAAACGAATGTTTTAACTAAAACAAGCAAAACAGCAATTGATCACAATCAACCAAAACTCAAGTATGCAACTTAAGAAATAAATCTGAATATTAATCTATATATATTTATTTGTGTGTTTACAGCCCTATTTATAAGATTTAGTTTACCTAGGAAGATTAGGACAAGTCCCTAATTCAATCCTAATTAAACTAGAATTCTAACTTGCTTGAAGAGCAAGCACCTTGGCGCACAAGCATACACCAAACTGATTTATTTTGCTAACTAACTGATTTTTAAAGCAACTAAATAAATAAATAAAAATTAAAGAACTAAATAAAGATTAAAGATCCTAATGCTTGAACCAAGAAAAACCCTTTCAAGTGAAAGGTAAAAACTTGTAAGCAAAATCTAAGTAAAGAAAATTCAAGAAAGTTCAAGAAAGTGAACTAGACTCCAAGAAAAGCCACTAAGCAAACCGTGGCTTTGCTTTGATATCCAAGAAAGTGTCCATGCAATGCTTGGCTTGAATCAATGTTTAGGGACAAGTTATCTTGATGCATGATAAGCAAATCTTCGAAGTTCTCCATGCTTAGACTTGCATCATCCTCCTCTTCTTCGAAAGAATTTGTCCTCAAATCTCGAAGTTCTTCATCAGGAATATACTTAGCCAAATCGCCAACATTGAATGTAGCACTAACTCCATATTCTCCCGGAAGTTCTAACTTATAAGCATTGTCATTGATCTTCTCAATAATCTTGAAAGGACCTTCACTTCTAGGCATCAACTTATTCTTGCGTTTTCCTGGAAATCTTTCCTTTCTCAAATGTAACCATACCAAGTCTCCAACATTGTAACTTTGTTGCCGTCTATGCTTGTTTGCTCTAGCTTTGTACATGTCATTTACTTTCTCTATTCTTGTTCGAACTTGAGCATGTAATTTCAGCATACTCTTCAACTTAGACTCGGCATCTTTGTGAATTAACTCACCCTTAGGCAATGGAACAAGATCAATTGGAAGTTTCGGATTGACTCCATAAACTACCTCAAAAGGACTATGTTTGGTAGCATATGTAGGTGATCTATTATAAGCAAACTCCGCATGAGCTAACTTGATGTCCCAATCCTTTTGTGTCTTACTCACTAACCCACGCAAAAACGCACCAAGAGTACGATTAGTAACCTCGGTTTGTCCATCAGTTTGTGGATGGTAAGATGTACTAAAGAGCAATTTAGTTCCCACAAGCTTCCATAGAGACTTTCAAAAGAAACTCATGAACTTTGTATCTCGATCACTCACAATAGTTTTTGGAATTCCATGCAATCTAACAATCTCTTTGAAGTATAATTCCGCCACTTTCATAGCATCATCCACTTTGTGACAAGGAACAAAATGAGCCATCTTAGAGAACCTATCCACAACAACCATAATAGAGTCTTTCCCCCGTTGTGTTCTCGGCAATCCCACAATAAAATCCATAGAAATATCTTCCCAAGGTGAATCTGGAACAGGTAAAGGAGTATACAAGCCTTGATGAAAAGTAGCCTTCGCTTTTTGACAAGTTGCACACCTAGAAATAACTAGTTGCACATCCGTGAGCATCTTAGGCCAATAGAAGTGTTCTTGTAACATACTCAAGGTCTTTGTAATGCCAAAGTGACCAGCAATTCCTCCCCCATGAGCTTCTCTAACAACTAGCTCTCTAATAGAACACTTAGGAAGACAAAGTCGATTTCCTTTGAAAAGAAAACCATCTTGCAGCAAATAAGAACCCACGGCTCCTTTAGAACACTCTTCAATCAATGTAGCAAAATCATCATCACCTTTGTAGTATTCTTTGATCAATTCAAAACCAAGTAGCTTGCTATTTAGAATTCCAATCAAAGTGTATCTTCTAGATAATGCATCAGCCACAACATTCGATTTCCCTTCTTTGTACCTTGAAGAAAAATTAAATGATTGTAAAAATTCAACCCATGTAGCATGTCTAGGATTGAGCTTTTGTTGTCCATGTATGTACTTCAATGCTTCATGATCAGAATGCAACACAAAGTGATTAGGTCGGAGATAATGACTCCAATGATCTAAAGCTCTAACAATGGCATAGAACTCTTTATCATAAGTAGAATAGTTCAATCGAGCTCCTCCCAATTTCTCACTGAAATATGCAATAGGCCTCTTCTTTTGGAGTAAAACTGCTCCAATTCCAACTCCACTAGCATCGGTTTCAACTTCAAAAGGACTTGAGAAATCTGGTAACGCAAGTATAGGTGCTTCACATAGCTTCTTTTTTACCAACTCAAACGCACTTTGAGCTTCTTTAGTCCATTCGAATTTACCCTTGTCCTTCTTCAAACATTCGGTCATAGGCGCCACAATACTTGAGAAATTCTTGACAAATCTTCTATAGAACGAAGCTAGACCATGAAAAGACCTTACTTCACTCATATTAGTAGGAATAGGCCAAGTTTTAATAGCCTCTACTTTTGAATGATCAACTGAAACTCCATCCTTTGATACAACATAACCAAGAAAAGTAACACTAGGCACTAAGAAGTAGCATTTTTCAAGCTTAGCATAGAGTTTCTTCTCTCTTAACACTTCAAACACACTTGTTAGATGATTTAGATGATCATGCAAATTTTTAGAGTATATCAGAATATCATCTAAATAAACAACAACAAACTTGCCAAGGAAAGGTTTAAGTACCTCATGCATCAACCTCATGAAAGTGCTAGGTGCATTAGTGAGTCCAAACGGCATCACCAACCATTCATACAACCCTAACTTAGTCTTGAATGCTGTTTTCCACTCATCTCCTTCTCTCATTCGAATTTGATGATAGCCACTCATAAGATCAATCTTAGAAAACAACTTTGAACCATGTAGTTCATCAAGTAGATCATCTAATCTTGGAATAGGAAATCGGTATTTGATAGTGATGTTATTCACACTCCTACTATCAATACACATGCGCCAACTCCCATCTTTCTTTGGGACAAGTAAAGTAGGCACGGCACAAGGGCTCATACTTTCCCTCACGTATACTCTAGTCATAAGCTCTTCAATTTGCCTTTGCATCTCCTTTGTTTCTTCCGGATTACTTCTATAGGCTGCCTTATTAGGTAAGGGTGCTCCCGGAATCAAGTCAATTTGATGCTCTATCCCACGAATAGGAGGTAGTCCCGGAGGTAATTCCTTAGGAAAGACATCCTTGAATTCTTCTAAAACAGATTCCAATTCATACGGCCTCTTTGCTTGTTTATCTTGATCAATTCGAATCTCATTAGAAACAAGTATATATACCACATTGTTGCTGCAAATCTCTTTTTCTAATTCCCTCTCACTAATCAAATAAGAATTCTTTGAATTAGAGGTAACATTAGAAGACTTGTTGCTTATCAAAGGTTTTAAAGCAACCGGTCTCTCTTTTTCTCCTTTTCTCACAACATACACATTAGTCCTTCCATCAAACTTCACAAATCTATCATATTGCCAAGGACGGCCTAATAGTATATGACAAGCATCCATAGGACAAACATCACACAAAACTTTATCATGAAATTTACCAATTGAAAAGGAGATTAAGGCTTGTTTAGTTACCTTAACATCACTCGAATTATTAAGCCAATGAAGCTTATAAGGGCTTGGATGTTCAGTAATTGGCCACTTCAATTTGTCTACCAAAGTAGTAGATACCACATTAGTGCAACTCCCCGTGTCTATGATCATGTCACACAACCTATCTTCTACCTTGCACCTTGTAAGAAAGATTTTCTCCCTTTGATTGTTTTCCATAGGTACGGTTTTAGAGTGTAGCCCCCTTCTTAGAACCAAACTTTGACCATGAGTCTCGGGATCAATTTCGTCAACATGCCCCTCCTCTTCTTCAAAGTTTTCCTCTTCGTTCTTTTCTTCATAGTCACTACCCTGCTCACACTTAGCTTGTTCTTGTTCCCACTCTTGAGCAGTCATTACTCTTTTTGATGGACAATTAGTTGCAATGTGACCAACACTACCACACTTGAAGCACTTCCTATCTTCAACAAGCTTTTTAGGAGCTTCAAATTTTGATTTAGTCTCCTTGTAGTTCGAACTAGAACCACTTTTCTCCAAGCTGTTCTTCTCAAAAGGTTTAGTGAAACCCTTTACAAAGGACTTAGTGTACGTCCCTTTCTTCCCCTTTATCTGTTTTTCAACTTTCAAAGCTACCTTGCAAACATCCTCAAAGGACCAATATTGTTGCAATTCAACTTTTTCAGCAATATTATCATTCAACCCCGAAATAAATCTAGCAATCTTATGCTCAACAATCTCTTCTAAGCCACATAGCATGCATAACTTTTCAAATTCACCAATATAATTCTCAACAGTCATAGAATTTTGTTTAAAAAGTTGCATCTTAAGATAAACATCTTGAATATAATCACTAGGTACGAACCTTTTTTTCATGTGCTTCTTGAGTTGTTCCCAAGTTGAGATTCTTGCACGCCCCTCCTTATGCCTCTTCTTCTTTAGATTATCATACCAAAGACTAGCATAACCGGTCAGTTTCAATTCAGCCAATTTGCATCTTTTCCTTTCATCATACTCCTTGTAATCAAATAGTGTCTCGGCCCTTCTAATCCACTCAAGGTATTTTTCAGGTTCATTCATACTCCCATTGAATTCGGGAAGATCTAATCTAAGGTTCCTATCATCATCCTTTGGTCGATCTCTCCTCCTAGGCCTTGGTGATTCATCACTTGAGGAATAATTATTTCGTGGCCTCCTTGGGTTCCTCCTTGGTTGTTCTTCCTCACTTGAACCAGAATTAGGGTTAGAATTCCCTTTCCTTGAAGAATCTCCAGCACGAGTATCAAGCCTTTTTAATATCTCATCCATCCTTGCTGCCAACTCGTCAATTCGCCTGTCTCTTCTAAGATTTTGAGCCTGTTCTAAGGTTAATCCCCTTGGAACCTGTGGAACCTCCTCGTCACTCATAATTCCTACACAAACCAAGTCAGTTTATGCAAAAATCTTGATTAAAAGATCGAATCTTGAAGGAAAACTAGGCAACACAAAAACCGGACTCCCAACCGCAAATCAGTGCACAAACACCAAATGTTTGAGGCTGTGTAGAACGCGTTACTCAACAAAAAATTATGAAATTTTATATGGTGATAGCTGGACGTTTTTAGAGTTCAATGCAAAAAGAATCACGCAAAAATTCCCAGCCAATTGTTCCCAGTTTAATTTTTTCCGAAGTTGCGCAAACCTGCTCTGATACCAAAGATGATGTGAATTATTGATCCGAAAATCAACAAAACACAAGGGATATGTTTAAGTCTAATTCTATACAGGAAATCCACCAAGAATTAAATAAAAACTAAGATTAATCAATTAAGAATCCACCTAATTAATCAATCCAAACGAATGTTTTAACTAAAACAAGCAAAACAGCAATTGATCACAATCAACCAAAACTCAAGTATGCAACTTAAGAAATAAATCTGAATATTAATCTATATATATTTATTTGTGTGTTTACATCCCTATTTATAAGATTTAGTTTACCTAGGAAAATTAGGACAAGTCCCTAATTCAATCCTAATTAAACTAGAATTCTAACTTGCTTGAAGAGCAAGCACCTTGGCGCACAAGCATACACCAAACTGATTTATTTTGCTAACTAACTGATTTTTAAAGCAACTAAATAAATAAATAAAAATTAAAGAACTAAATAAAGATTAAAGATCCTAATGCTTGAACCAAGAAAAACCCTTTCAAGTGAAAGGTAAAAACTTGTAAGCAAAATCTAAGTAAAGAAAATTCAAGAAAGTTCAAGAAAGTGAACTAGACTCCAAGAAAAGCCACTAAGCAAACCGTGGCTTTGCTTTGATATCCAAGAAAGTGTCCATGCAATGCTTGGCTTGAATCAATGTTTAGGGACAAGTTATCTTGATGCATGATAAGCAAATCTTCGAAGTTCTCCATGCTTAGACTTGCATCATACAACCGGACACTGCTCCGGTACAACAAGGAACCGGTTCTTTTGGGCAAGAAATGCCCCCTCCCTGCGCTCTCCACTAGGGCCCGGGAACAATTAATGGAGCTGGGTTTCTTTTAAACCACTACTAAGCCCATGGGGATGGGACTCATATTATAGTTCCAAAAAGCTGGATCCCCCACCCGGACTACTTCAAGGACAAATGCTTCTTGTCCGCCTGTGGGTTAAGTCCCATGTTTCCCAAGGGTATATCCACTTGCATCCGGAATGTTTGTAACTTTATTTTTTCATTACAAACTTTCCATAATTTCTTCTAACTTTTATTTTCTTCGTGCAGCCGACGCTGTTTTGGGGGTTTTTGTCCCTCGGGAGAGTTACAACACGAAGACTGATCCGGGAGTAGCGGTACCTGCAAAACAAACGGAGACACCTGTTGGGCGGTGCTCCGCCTCCAACGATCAAGTTAGTAACTTGAAAAAAGGAATAAAGAGTACGGAAATTTAGGTGGGTATCTGCTCGGATTCCAAGCTCAGGTGTTTCTCTGATGTAAGAGAATGCAGGTGTATTAAATGATCAAAACGTGCCCCCGAAATGAGGGACATCTCCCTATTTATAGGGTCCTTGGAAATTGCCCCTGATTAGTTCACTAAACCCTAATCATTTGGTGGGCTGCGCCGTTTTCCGGCGTTCTCGGGATTTGGGCCTGAAGGCCGCATTTTCCCCTTTATTTCTGGAATGACACGTGTCAAGCAGGGATTGGTCCATTTTGGACCAATCTGAGGCTGACACGTGTCACCCTCTGATTGGGCCACGTGGCTGGGTAAAAATACCCTAAACATTTGCCCCTCACAGATGTGACGTGGCATGCCACGTGGCATCTGTGACACATGTCACGCTTCGGTTGGTGGTAATTTTACCGTTACAGAATAACCGTTCACCTTCCAGGTAAATTACGGAAATGTCCCCGTATTTACCCTCTATATATAGCCGTTTTACCCTCATAATTTTGTACGTTTTACAAAAATTTTCTAGAGAGAAAAACTTTGAGAGAGCAGAAGTCATCCGTTTGAGTCAGGCGCAAGCAAGAAACTTTGTTCTTCCGCAACCCAGCCGGACCCGCCTTCCTTCAGATACCAAATCCAAAGGTACCGTCTCTGTCTCTCTCAGCTCTTTTCTTTTTTCACCGCTTGTACATATTTCTTGCAATAAATGGATGCATCACCAACACACTCGGCACAGCCTAGGTTAGAGTCCAGCCAGTCACCAGGGACGGCTGAGTCTAGGACTGGGAGTGTCGGCTCGGGGTGTTGGGACCACCCTTTGCCATGGATTCCGACCAGTTATGTGTCTGTGCAGGACACCATGGCTCGGACAATGCAGACGGCCAATGATCCAAATTACAGAAGCGAAGGCTCAGGCGGCCAAACGCCTGAGGGAGAAACGTCTGGTCAGGGAGACCAGACGGCTCTGGAGAGATCCCCTCCGCGCGCCCCTTCAACCCCTGCTGACTCTTTCTGGGAAGAGTGTGACCAAGGCGGCGACGATGCCGCCTCTGCCCCCATGGACCAAAGTGAGGGGGAGACGGAGAGTGACAGCTCCGCCTCTACCTCTGAGAGCAGCGATGACTTGCCCCCTCTTCCGGATAGCGAGGAGGAAGAAAGGAAAAAATGGAGTGAGAAGGACGATCCCTTCAGCATCCACGTCTCCTCCAAAGACCGGATCCAAATGGGGGAGAACTTGGAAAACTTTAAGAAAATGCACCCGCTTAGAGACGGGTATAAGATCCGGGTGCCGCCTGAGCTGGGCACCATCGCTTGGGGGGATGATCAAGAGAACGCCAACAGCTATTTTGGCTGTTATGAGGCGGCGTTCAAAGCCGGCCTTCGCTTCCCCCTTCACCAGGCGGTGAAGGTAATTTTGAGAGGCTACGGCCTGGGGCTCTGGCAACTTACCCCCAACTCCTGGACCAACATTCTGGGGTATGTTGCCGCCTGCGAATTCCAAGGGCTTAACCCCGGCTGGGAGGCTTTTGCAAGCATGCATTACCTCAGCAGGAGCCTAGGCGGCTGGAGAGCGTGGTATACTCTAACCACGCAGCCGCAATATATGATGACCTTGGACAAGGTCTCCAAGTTCGATGGTTGGAAGCACAGGTTCTACCTGATGTCAGCCCCAACCAGACGGGAGAATTATTAATTCCGTTTGTACAATAAGAAGCCTGACTTGTTGGGCAGGAAGTGCGCTCTTCCCCGGATCCCAGAGGAAGACTTTGACAAAATAATTGAGGCAGACTTTTTCGGCCTCAAAGACGCAACTCTGTCAACCGGGGAAACAATAAAAGTCCCAACCAGACGGGATGAATGTTTCTTAGCCGCCTGCGGGCTAGGGCACATGTTTAATAAACATATGCACCTGAGTTCATACCGTCTGTAGTATTTTTCTATCGGTATTGATTTATGATGACCAATTTCTTTCTTTTTGCAGAAGAAGCATTGAACATGCTGCAGACGGAGAAAACTCCCAAGCGGTCTTCTGCGGCCATCCGCAAAGAGCTTGCAGAGAAAGCTGCGGCCGAGGTCAGGGCCAAGGTATTGAGCGCCTGACCCTTTCTTAAGTTTATTTTATAAACTGTCTTGCCCGGATACTAACCTTTACTTGTTTATTTTCACAGGGGGGAGAAGTTGGGAAATCGTTTGAGAAGAATCTCAAACGGGCCAGAGAGGAGGCCCCAGCCGTTCTCAATAAAATAAAGAAGTCCGCCTCTACGTCAACTCCTGGCGCCTCTGCCGGGGTTAAGACGATGCAGATAGCGGGGCGACTCGAGAAGGTAGGCGGCAGCGTGTGCCTTGATCTTGCCAACCCCTCAGCAACCGCGGGGTTCACCACGCCCGCAAGCGTCTCCCGCTTGGTTGGCTCTGAAGGTAAGAACCCTTTTGAATCCCCGCTTGAGCTGGGGTGGCCTTTACGGGTGAAATCCCACTCCCAACAGACGTCATCCTCAGACGGTCGGCAACAAATAGGTGCAGCCTTAGTTTCGCACTCATCACGTATTGATTGTGGTGCAGATCAATCTCCTCGCTGGCCAGACGTCCAGAAGCACGCCAAGGCCATGCTGGACGCCGTCCGGAAGAGGGATAAGGACAATATCCCTGGGATAGAGACGTTCAATCTTGAACGCATTCTATCCCTTCTGGCTGAGGTAAGAAACTTGTCAATTCCATGTTATTTTTTCAATTAATTACCCCGACTGTAATTCTTATACCGCCTGCTTTTTTGCAGGCCATGCTGCGGGTAGACGGGCTCAAACGTCCTTATTCCCGCAAACGGGAAGAGGTAAAAAGGGCCAAGAAGTCTGCCATAGACGCTGATAATATTGCTTTCCACTCAACTATCGTAAATGAACTTGAAACTAAAGCAATAATTATGACACAGGCGTCTAAAATCCAGCAGCTGGAGCTAGATCTGAAGGCGGCCGACCAGCGGGTAACGGATGCTGAGGCGGCCAAGAAGGGGGCGGAGGAGGCCCAGAAGAAAGCAGACGAGAGCGCCAAACAGGCTGAAGAGGCGCTCAAGAAGGCCCAGGCGGACCTTGGCAAACTGTAATCCAAGGTCGAGAGGCTGGAGAAGGATGCTGCTCAAGCTCAGAAAAACTTTGCAGCAACCCTGGAGGCGGAGCAAAACCGCCTTGTTGCTGAGAGTGATGCTGACAACGACGCCCGTATGAAGATTGCTTGGGCTGCCTTGTATCCAGACGCTGATTATAGCATCTGGACAATGGCGCACAGTTATGCCGAGAACGTGGTGTACTTGAGAGAGCAAGGTGAGCCAGAGCCTGCCTCCTTTGAAGCCTGGCTCAGCAACAATGAGCCGTCCGCGCCTGAGCTTCCTAGTCCCGGCGAAGCGCACCAAATTCTCTCAGATGATGAGGAGAAGGGGGAGAACCAGTAGGCTCCGTCTGTAGGCCAGAAGTGACTTTTCAGCGGCAATATGCCAATCTCTGCTTTTGTCTTTTTCTTTTATTCAGCGGCTGTATGCCAAAACTTGCTTTTACCGGCCTGCGTGCCGAGTATTCCTGTATTTACCGGCTGTGGAGCCGTGTTAATTAACAATTTCACTCTCCCGGACGAGGTCCGGTTAACATTTGATCCATTACAACCGTTTGGTTGGATGGACTTTATGAATTGCACCGACTAAGTCGGTTTTGATTATTTTGCATTTGAATTTTTAATTTTTGCCGATCTTATGAAAAGCATGCGGCGATTCTTTGCCTAACTAGTCAATAGTCTGGCTGTCCTTGCCCCTGGACGGCTGTGTGATTGGTTTCAGTTGGAGCTGGTTGATTGACTTGAAAACGTCTGATGCTGCAAAGAGCATGATATGTTTGTAAGTCAATCAATCACAGTAGTGATTGCCCCAAACCAAGTGCACAGCCGTACACCCACAGGCGTTTCGGTCACTACCCAGACGGGTTACGCCCGTCTTGGTAGAGATTTCATAGCCATTGAACTCTTGCCCCAATTGGGGTGAGGTGCAATTTTTGGAATGGATAACCTAAGTGAGAATTTCAGCCGGTGACCGACTGATGCCTATGGGCATCCGGTATTTAGGGACTTATTCGTTCTTCGTAGGTTATTTCGGTCGGACGGCTATGAGTTGACCAATTCGGTCGTTCAATTTTTACCGTCTGCATGGATACGTAGAACCGACAGATAATCTGTTCTCTGCGACGATTGCACCCGGAGGGGTGTCGCCGGACGCCTTTGTCCATGTTGGGACATGCGATTTTATAAAGAGAGTAACCATCCGGCCATTTTAGCCTCTGGTCTTGTTTGAGACCGGTTGTGTAGCCACTAAACGTTTTTGTGCTTAGTTTCTTAATCAGTGTTGAATTTACACCACGTATCGAACTTAGTTTTTTTAATCAAACGAGTCTGTCTGGGTATTACCCAGGCGGATCATGCTAAGTATCAAACTTAGTTGAGAAAAATGGAGAATCCGTCTGAGTATTACCCAGGCGGATCATGCTAAGTATCAAACTTAGTTAGAAAAATGGTTAAGCTGTTGAATAAACAAAGTATCCAACTTAAGTAAACAAGGGATCCGAGCATTACCCAGGCGGATAAACAAATGTAACTTTTACCAAGTGTCGAACTTAGTTAGGTAGATGGGGAATCCGCCTGGATATTACCCGGATGGATAATCAAACGATAACTCAAATTTGCAAACAAAGACTTAATCTTCAATAACTGACTCATTGTTTACAAAAAATTACAATCTCAGAAGTAGTACTTTTTTAGATTGTCTACATTCCAAGTTCTAGGCAGGCGCCTGCCGTCTGGAGTTTCCAGGCGGTAGGTGCCGTCCCTTACTTCTTCATAGATCCGGTAGGGGCCTTCCCAATTTGGGATTAGCTTCCCCAGCTCATTGGCCCTACCGGTTGCCTCCATTTTTCGTAACACTAAGTCGTCAACTTTCAAAGGACGCTTGTGTACTTTTTTGTTGTAGGCTCTAGTCATTCTCAGGCGTTAAATCTCATGACGCAAGGCGGTATTGCCCCGGCGCTCTGGGAGTGAATCCAATGCCAGGCGCATTGCTTCCCAATTTGCCTCTTCATCATACAGCATGACTCTGAGGGTCGGCTCGTAGTGTTCGATGGGCAAGACGGCTTCAGCACCGTAAACTATGAGAAATGGGGTTTCACCGGTTGCCCCTTTCGCGGTTGTCTGGATGGCCTATAGGACATGGATTAATTCTTCTGCCCATAAGCCACCGGCTCTTTCTATTTTCTTTTTGATGCCGTCTGAGATGATTTTGTTGATAGCTTCAACTTGGCCGTTTGCTTGGGGGCGACCAACAGATGCAAAATAACTTGAGATCCCCTGATCTCCCAACAGATGCAAAATAATCCACAGCCACTAAGATATAACGCTTTTTGCCTGGACCAGGCGTGTAGGGACCTAGAATGTCCATACCCCACTTTGCAAACGAGATTGGGCTGTGGATGGCCGTCAAATCAGTAGCCGGTCGATGAATAAGTCTTCCAAACTTTTGGCACTTGTCACATTTTTTCACCAATTCCTTGGCGTCTGCCTCAAGAGTGGGCCAAAAGTAATGTCGTCTGGCTCTGACGGCTAGGGACTTGCCGCCTATGTGAGAGGCGCAGAATCCTGAGTGCAAGTCTTCGAGAACTTCTTTCCCCTTTTCTGGGGTGACACACTTCAACAAAGGCTTCAGAAACCCCGCCTTGAAGAGTTCTCCATTTCTCAACTCAAAGCTTGCAGCTCGCTTCTTCAGGACGGCTGCTTCCTGTGGCGAATCAGGAAGTGTGCCGTCTGAAAGGTAAGCCCGGATGCCATCCATCCAGGTAGAGCTTCGGTCCAAAACTCCAATGGGATCTTCATTGATGCTTCTCTTTTCCAGAACTTCCCAAAAGACAGACCGAGGCGTATCATGGCAGGCGGAAGATGCCAGTTTTGACAACGCATCCGCCTGGTTATTTTCAGACCTAGGCACTTGGTTCAGCCGGAATTCCTCAAGTGCCCCGGCCTCCTCTTTGACTGCCCGAATATATTTGATCATAGCCGGATGGGTAGCCTCATAACTTCCCTCATACTGGCTAACGACCAATTGAGAATCAGAGTAGGCGTCAATTTTCATGGCACCTGCCGCCTTACACATGCGTATGCCAGCTAGCAGGGCTTCATATTCCGCCTCATTGTTAGAGGCCTGAAACTTGAAGCGTAGTGCATACTCAAATCTGTCTCCTTCAGGAGACTCATAAATTACACCTGCACCACAGCCGTTCTTTGTAGAGCTCCCGTCTACATACACTTTCCAAACCTGATCAAAATTATCCAGAGCCTCCGGACGAGTCATTTCTACAATGAAGTCGGCAAACGCCTGACCCTTCACTGCCTTTCTTGGTTCGTAAGTGATTTCAAGGCATTGCATTTCAATAGCCCATTTTAACATTCTCCCGGATGAGTCCAAGGTGGACATTGGCCGCTTGAGTGGCTGGTCCGTGTAGATCACCACCGGATGTGCCAAAAAATAAGGCTTCAATTTTTTGAATGCCATATACAGAGCAAGGCCAAATTTCTCAACCATGGGGTACCGGAGTTCAGCATTTTTAAGAACATGACTAATGAAGTAAACCGGGAGCTGCACGCCGTCTCGCTCAACAAGGAGAACGGCACTGAGGGCATGGTCTGAGACGGCTAAGTATATGTACAACATCTCCCTAGGCAAAGGGCTAACCAACCTAGGTAGAGAGTGTAAATGCTCTTTCAACCTCTGGAACGCCGTCTCAGCATCATCCCCCCATTCAAATCTGGTCTTCTTCCTGATTGCTTGGAAGAAGTAGAGGCATTTGTCGCCTGACCGGCTGAGGAATCTTCCCAAGGCAGCCAGGCAACCGGTGAGTCTCTGGACTTCCTTGACAGAATGGGGTGACTGCATGTCAATCACCGCCTGTATCTTCTCAGGGTTAGCCTCTATCCCCCTTTGATCAATCAGGAACCCGAGAAACTTCCCAGACTAAACACCAAAGACGCATTTCTTAGGAGTTAACATGACCTTATGCCGCCTGAGTGTGGTGAAGGTTTCTCGGAGATCAGCAAGGTGATCCGCCGGCTGCTTAGATTTGACTATCATGTCATCAATGTACGCCTCCACATTCCTCCCAATCTGATTAACAAAGACCGTATTAATCATTCGTTGGAAGGTGGCAGGCGCATTTTTCAAGCCAAACGGCATCACAGTATAACAGAATAACCCCTGATCAGTGACAAAGGTCGTCTTCTCTTGATCTTTTTTCCACAGGGGTATCTGATGGAAGCCGGAATAGGCATCCATAAAACTCATCAAGGCGTGGCCGGCTGTAGAGTCGACCAAGCTGTCGATTTTTGGAAGCGGGTAACTGTCCTTTGGACACGCCTTGTTGAGGTCTGTGTAATCAACACACATGCGCCAGGTCCCATTCGGCTTCTTAACAAGGACCACATTGGCCACCCAGTCGGGAAAACTACAAGGCCGAATGAACCTGGCATCTAGCAGCTTTTTGACTTCGGCAGCTGCCGCCTGACTTCTTTCCTCACCGTGGTTTCTTTTCTTTTACCGGATGGGCTTCTTTTTGGGATCCACGGCAAGTTTGTGGACAGCGAGATCCGGGCTGACGCCTGGCATCTCTTCCACTTCAAAGGCGAAGATGTCTTTGAATTCCTTCAGCAGAAGGTGTAGGCTTGCACCCAAGGTAGCATGCGCAACCGTCCCAACCTTAACAGTACGTTCTGGACGGATGTCATCCAGAACGAGATCAATGCATTCGTCAGCCGGTTGGGGACGGAGCTCATCTGACCGCTCACCGGTCAGTGATTGCTATTTTTTCTCCTTCTTCACCTCCACCAACAGAGGTGCCTTTCTTTTCTTACCGGCTGTTGGTGGGGCGGGAGCTGGGTCGGCATCCTTGACATTGTCAAGGTCTATTGGTTCTTGACCGCCTGGGGCCACGGTATCTCGAACGGCTGAGAGATAGCACTCTCGGGCCGTCTTCTGATCCCCATTCAAGGAACCAACAGAGCCGTCATCCCTCTCATACTTGATGAGCATGAGAGACGGGATGATTACTGCCTTGGCTACGTTAAGGGTTGGCCTGCCAAGGATGATGTTGTAGGCGGTCAACTCCTCAACGACCAAGAATCTGACGACAATGTGTCGTCCCTGGCCTTTCTCCCCCAGCCGGATGGGTAAGTCAATTCTCCCGGCTAGGTAGACCATCCCACCCCCAAAACCAACCAAGGGGTGGGTGACCGGATGCATGCTGCTGACATTGTATTTCAGCTTTTGCAGGCACCGGAGGCTGATGATGTCTGATGAGCTGCCGGTGTCTATAAGGATCCGTCCAACCAGCTGGTTGGCAACCTTACATTCAATGACCACCGGGTCATCATGCGGGCGGCGGACGCTGCCCCTGTCCTTCTCAGTGATCAGGACGTCTGGGAAGGAGGAGCTGGCTTCCGCCTGCTCATCATCATCTTTGTCCATCTTTCGAAGATGGCTCTTGGTGCCCCGGATGGTAGGGCCACCACATGAGAACCCGCCCGCTATAGTGTAGACCGGCTCCTTGTCGGTATCCGAACTACTAGCAGGCTGGGGGGTAGTCTTGGAGGACTGACCCTTGTTTTTCTTTTTTGCCCCGGCTGGGGACTTAGAAATGTAGGACTGCAACAGCCTTTTGTCAGCCAGACGGTCCAACGCACGCTGAAGACTGAAGCAGTCGTTGGTGTCATGGCCAACTTCCTCATGGAACTGACAGAATTTATTCTTGTTCCGTGACTGGACAGAACTCTTCATAGGATTCGGCTTCTCAATGGACAGCCGGTCCTTTACCTCCATGAGGATGGAGTTGGAGTCTTTGTTAAACTCGTACTTGGGGACGTACGGTTTAAACTCTTTCTTTTTCTTCTGGGACGGCTTGTCAGAGTCACTAACCGCCCAGACTTCTTTTCTCTTCTTGCTCTCTTCTTTCTTTTTTGCCGGCTGAGCAGGCTGGCTGTCTTTCTGTCTGTCAGACTTCTTAGAGTCCGACTGGCTGCCAGGCGAGTAGAGGTCGGTAGCTTGAATATAGCTTTCCGCCTCCCTCAGGGCCGCCTGTAGGGTGAAAGCCCCTTTTCTGACGAGGTCGAACTTAAAGGTCGACCCGTCTCTCAGACCCTTGAAAAAGTCTGTAGAAGCTACCTCGTCAGACAGTCCTTGAATCTGAATTCTTATCAGATTGAACCGCCTGACATATGAGCGCAGCCCTTCTCTCTCTCCCTACTTAACAGTGCTCAGATCAAGGCTTGTTTTCTTAGCAGGGATGTTCATTGAGAAGTTAGAGGCAAACAGGAAGGCAAGCTTCCTGAAGCTGTCTATGGACCCGGCTGGCAGATTACCAAACCATTGTTGGGCAATGCCCTTCAATGTAGCCGGGAAGCATCGACACCAAGCGGCATCATCCAACCCCTGCAGATACATGAGGTTGGTGTAAGCCATGAGGTGATCTTCCGGGTTGGAGGTACCGTCATAGGTACCAACCAACACATTTTTAACCTTGGCCGGCTGAGCCGCCTCGGTTATCTCTCGAGTGAACGCAGAAGGTTGTTCACCCAGGCGCAGCAAACGAAGCTGCCAGTCCAAAGGCTGGACATTTGGATATGCCGCCTGACCCCCAAAAAGGGCCGGCTGCATGAAGTGAGGAGGATATTGCCCGTAAGCCGGAGAAGGCATATACGGGACAACTCCAATCATATGAGGGCCAGAATGGACGGTATTACCGCCTGTCTGACTCTCATGCAAGGAGGGTGCACTCCCTGCAGAAACGTTGTTGAAGCTGTCTGGAAAGTTCGACGTTGAAGCCGACTCAGACAGCGATTGATTTCTCTTCCGGTTAATAATTTCCCGGGCATAAGTAGTTGGTCTTTTACTTCTCACCGGCTGTTGGGGCCGGCGAGGGTTATTGGTGTTCCCCCCAGGAAGGAGAATTTTTGACCAATCGATGGTCCCGGCTGCCTTTTCCTTTGGGTGAGGAGTGAGCTGCCGGTTTCTGACTGACTTCCCCTTCTCTGAAGGAGTCTTCTTCACAAACTGACCTTTACTTAGGCCAGCCTGGTTTTTGGTGATCAGCTTTGTAATTTCACCCTTGAAACTCGTCATGAACCTCATGAGTTCGTCTCGGGTGACAGGGGCCGATCCAGCTGCCGTTTGGGTTGCCCCTTCCTGCTGCCCAGTGGGTCTGCTCGGACCCGCCTGGGAGGCGCCCCGCTCCAAAGTCTCTTTGGGCCGGATGCGCTTGACTCTGAGAGAGCCGTCTTCGGCTGCAGAGGTTTCGACCTGGGGATCCTCATCCTCCTCGTGGTCTGTAAAAACTTCTGGGTCTTCACCCAGACGGTTAGGGGGTGGTACAGACTCTTGAACCATCTTCGAGGTACTCTCCCCACAGACGGCGCCAAATGTTTTGGGGGTTTTTATCCCTCGGGAGAGTTACAACACGAAGACTGATCCGGGAGTAGCTGTACCTGCAAAACAAACAGAGACACCTGTTGGGCGGTGCTCCGCCTCCAACGATCAAGTTAGTAACTTGAAAAAAGGAATAAAGAGTACGGAAATTTAGGTGGGTATCTGCTCGGATTCCAAGCTCAGGTGTTTCTCTGATGTAAGAGAATGCAGGTGTATTAAATGATCAAAACGTGCCCCCGAAATAAGGGACATCTCCCTATTTATAGGGTCCTTGGAAATTGCCCCTGATTAGTTCACTAAACCCTAATCATTTGGTGGGCTGCGCCGTTTTCCGGCGTTCTCGGGATTTGGGCCTGAAGGCCGCATTTTCCCCTTTATTTCTGGAATGACACGTGTCAAGCAGGGATTGGTCCATTTTGGACCAATCTGAGGCTGACACGTGTCACCCTCTGATTGGGCCACGTGGCTGGGTAAAAATACCCTAAACAGACGCGTTGAAGATGGTTGACCCAGCCAAAACCCCGGCTAAGTCAGCGGCGCTACTGCGCAAGGAGGCTGCTATTACAAAGAAAGCAGCCGTTGAAGCCAAAGAGTCCAAGAAAGGCGGGGTAAGAACGCCTGACTTGTCGTTTGGGTATATTTAACTTTCTTAACTTGCAGGACTCTGCAAAACGCGTGCCTCGATCCTTCTCCAAGCTTTTCAAAAGGCAAGGAGAGGATTTGGAAAAGGCTCTGGCTGCCAAGGCCGCCAGGAAGGACCCTCCCCGGTCAAGCTCTACTGCCAAAACCAATCGTCCCACGACCGGTGGAAAATCCCCTACTGCAATTAAGATTCTGAGCGAAGGCTCAGAGCGTTCGCAACAGAATGCGCCGGATGCCTCCACGGCATCGAAGGGTGGCCCGCCACCTAATGTTGCAGCCGGTGCGGCACTAACCGGGGAGGAGGAGGCTCCTAAGCCCCATCCAGAAACCCAAGGTAAGGGAAACATTGAAATACCTTGGCCACTTAACTTCATGAGAGTCAAGACTAAGGTAGACCCCTCCGGGGGTTCAGTCGGCAGTCGGCAACGGATGAATGCCAACTATGTTGCTTCCTTCTCACAAAGTACTTCTACTTTTGGTGCAGATCTTACATCTGACGAGCCGGATCTTGTTGGTTTCGCAAAACGGATGGTGAGGACCCTCACCCGGTCAAAGAAGAATTCAATACCTGATCTGCAGGTAGTGGACTTCGACCGGATAATGGGCCAACTGGCTGAGGTAAAGAATCCCCACCTTAACCCTGATATCTTTTCTTTATTTTAACTAAGTATGCCATAATCCGGCTACTCTTTTCTCAGGTAATGTTGAGAGTGGACGGGCTCCGAGGCCCCTTCAGGCGGAAACAAGAAGAGGTAAATGACGCCAAACGGAGGGCCCTTGAAAACCTCAACTCTACTGAATATGCTAATTATATGTGTGATTTAGAGATTAAAGTAGTAGAGTTGAAACAGGAGGAGCTGGTCCGGAGCTTGACGGCTGCAAATGATGAAGCCACCAGCCGGGCTAATGACCTTGAGCAAAAACTGAAGGATGCCAAATCTGAGCTCAAGGCATTAGAATATGCTAACAAGGAAAACGCCCAACTCCGGGCAGACGTCTCCCGTTTAGGAGTCGAGATCGCCAATCTTCGGAACAAGCAGTCGGATGAGATCGTCCAGGAGCAAAAACGGCTGATGGAAGAGAACGAGCGGGACAATGAAGCCCACCTGAAGATAGCCTGGGGGCTGCTCTACCCAGATGTAGACTTCGAGGTCTACAAGCTTAGGTATGATTACGCCACAACGGTGTATGATGCCCACGTGCTTGGTGAGGCTCCTCCGCCTCGCTTCCAAGACTGGGCTGCCGAGCAAGGGTATGAAGTCTCGAACAATGAGGAGCCGGCGGAGGAAGAGCGAAATGAAGGTAATCAACCTCAAGTAGCTGATGACCAAACTGAAGCCCTCCCAACCGGCCAAGACCAGCCGGAGCAGCAGCTTCCACCTCATCCTTAGGTAACCCCCCCTAATTCAGCGGCAGTATGCCAAGTTTCTTTCTTTTCCGACTTGTAAGCCGAGTATGTTGTATCTTTACCAACTGTGGAGTTGGGTAAACAATTATTTCTTTGCTTTTTCACCGGATGTGAGTCCGGTTAACAATTAATGGCCTCAGTGCCATCCTTAATATTTATATGAAGTAATCCGACTCAGTCGGTTGTTTAGACATGTTTGTGTTTGAATTTTTTTAATTTTGCGTATTTTGAATTTTGCGTATATACTGCAATTCTTTAATATTTTGCCCAACTTAAAAAAGCATGCAGCAATTTCCAATCCGGGTGCTCTTGCCCCTGGACGGCTGTGTGGTTGGTTTCATTTCAAATTGATTGATTGGCTTGAAAACACTTGATACTTGGAGAAGTATGAGGTGTTTTAAGGCCAATCAATCACAATGGTGATTGCCCCAAACCAAGTGCACAGCCGGCCATTAGAACGGGTGCTTCGAGTCTCTTACCCAGACGGTAATATTCCGTCTAGGATTATTACATAGCCATTACACAAAATCTTTTGCCCTAATTGGGAGTGAGAGTACAACTTTGGAATCTAAGTGAAAACTTCAGCCGGCAACCGACTGATGCCTAGGGGCATCCGGTATTCGGTAATTTAATCGTTTCTCGTAGATTATTCTGGTCAAACGGCTATGAGTTGACCAATTTGGTCGTTCAATCTTTGTCGTCTGTATAGGAACGTAGAACTGACGAAGAGTCTGTTCTCTGCAACGATTGCACCCGGAGGGGTGTTGCCGGAAGCCATTGTCCATGTTGGGACAGGCGGTTTTATAAATAAAGCAACCATCTGGCCATTTGGCCTTTGGTCTTGTTTGAGACCGGTTGTATAGCCACTAAGCGTTTTTGTACTTAGTTTTTTCAAGCTGGCCATTGGCCACGCGATATCATATTTACACTAAATGTCAATTTTAGTTGGTTAAGCAATTAGTCCGTCTGGGTATTACCCAGGCGGAATGATAATTATAACATTAAATTACACTAAGTATCAAACTTAATTGGTTAAACAAGTAGTCCGTCTGAGGATTACCCAGGCGGATAAGTAATTATATCATTGAATCTACAGTAAGTGTCAAACTTATATAGTTAAGCAAAAGTTATGTCTGAGAATAACCCAGGTGGATAAGTAATTATAAAGATAGCAAAACAATTTTGCAAACAAAGCCTAATTTCTCATTGATGGACTCACTGTTTACAAAAAATTTACATTTCTCAGAAGTAGTACTTTTTTAAGTTATCTACATTCCAAGTTTGAGGTAGACGCCGGCCGTTTGGAGTTTCCAGACGGTAAGTGCCATCCCTGACTTCTTCATAAATTCGGTAGGGGCCTTCCCAATTAGGAGTTAGCTTTCCAGCCTCATTGGCCCTACAGGTTGCCTCCATTTTACGTAACACAAATTCGTCAACTTTCAAAGGACGCTTGCGTACTTTCTTGTTGTAGGCTCTGGTCATTCTCAGACGATATATCTCATGGCGCTGGGCAGCATTGCCCCTGTGTTCCGGGAGGGAGTCCAATGCTAGCCGCATGGCCTCCCAATTTGCCTCTTCATCATAAAGCATGACTCTGAGAGTCGGCTCGTAATGTTCAATGGGCAAGACGGCTTCAACACCGTATACCATAAGAAATGGGGTTTCACCGGTTGCCCCTTTGGCAGTCGTCCGGATGGCCCATAGGACATGAATTAGCTCTTCTGCCCATAAGCCACCGACTCTTTCAATTTTCTTTTTTATGCCGTCTGAGATGAGCTTGTTGAAGGCTTCAACTTGGCCGTTTGCTTGGGGTCGGCCGACTGATGTAAAACAATGTGAGATACCCTGATCTCCCAACCAAGTCTTACGGTGAGGCGTTTCAAACTGAGGGCCATTATCAAACACCATAGACATAGGTACCCCGAACCGGGTGATGATATTCTTCCAAATGAAAGAGATGACATCCTTTGTCTTGATGTTCTTAACCAGCTCAGCTTCTACCCATTTGGTAAAATAATCCACAGCCACTAAAATATAGCGCTTTTCGCTTGGAGCAGGCGTATAAGGATCTAGGATATCCATGCCCCATTTAGCAAACGCAACTAGACTGTGGATTGCCGTCAGATCAGTAGCCAGGCGGTGAATAAGCTTGCCAAACCTCTGGCATTTGTCACATCTCTTCACCAACTCTTTAGCGTCTGCTTCAAGAGTAGGCCAAAAGTAATGTCGCCGGGCTCTGACGGCTAGGGACCTGCCGCCTATATGAGAGGCATAGTATCCAGCTTGCAATTCTTCAAGATCTTCTTTCCCCTTTCCTAGGGTAACACACTTCAATAGAGGTTTAAGGAAACCCGCCTTGAAGAGCTCTCCGTTTGTCAACTCGAAGTTTGTTGCTCGCTTCTTCATGACGGCTGCTTCCTGTGGTGAATCAGGAAGTATGCCGTGGGCTAAATATGCATGGATGCCATCCATCTAGGTAGAGCTTCGGTCCAGGATTCCAATGGGCTCTTCATATATACTTCTCTTTTCAAGAACTTCCCAAAAGACTGATCGAGGCGTATTACATCAGGCAGATGATGCCAATTTGGACAACGCATCCGCCTAGTTGTTATCTGACCTGGGCACTTGACTCAAACGGAATTCCTCAAATGCCCCGGCCTCTTCTTTGACTTCCTGAAGGTACTTGATCATAGCCGGATGAGTTACCTCATATTTTCCCTCATACTAGCTTACGACCAACTATGAATCAGAGTAGGCATCAATTTTTGTTGCCCCTGCTGCCTTACACATGCGAATTCCGGCTAGCAGGACTTCATATCCCGCCTCGTTATTTGAGGCTTGAAAATTAAACCGCAGTGCATATTCAAATCTGTCTCCTTCAGGGGACTCATATATAATTCCCGCACCACAGCCGCTCTTCGTCGAGCTCCCGTCTACATACACATTCCAAACCTGATCAATGTTATCTGGTTGAACCGGTCGTGTCATTTCAACAATGAAGTTGGCAAACGCCTGACCTTTCACTGCCTTTCTAGGTTCAAAAGTGATTTCAAGACTTTGCATTTCAATAGCCCATTTCAGCATTCTGCCGGATGATTCCAAGGTAGACATTGGCCGCTTGAGAGGCTTATCGGTGTAAATTACCACCAGATGGGCCAGAAAATACTGCTTCAATTTCTTGAAGGCCATATATAGGGCAAGGCCAAATTTTTCAACCATGAGATACCGGAGCTCGGCATTTTTTAGAACATGGCTAATTAAATAGACCGGGAGCTGAATGTCGTCTCTCTCAGCAAGGAGAACAACACTGAGAGCATGATCTGAGACGGCTAGGTACATATATAACGAATCTTTGGGCAGAGGGCTAACAGAATTGGCAAGGAGTGCAAGTGCTCTTTCAGCTTTCGAAAGGCCGCCTCAGCATCATCCCCCCATTCAAATCTGGTCTTCTTCCTGATTTCTTGGAAGAAGTTAAGGCATTTGTCACCTGACCGGCTGAGGAACCTCCCCAAAGCCGCCAGGCAACCGGTTAGTCTTTGTGCTTCCTTGACAGTGCAGGGTGATTTCATGTCAATTAACGCCTGTATCTTCTTGGGGTTAGCCTCTATCCCCCTCTAATCAATCAGGAACCTGAGAAACTTCCCAGACTCAACATTCGCCCGTATTGGCCTCTACTCGATTCTTATAGTGAAAAGAATGATTCCTACGATCTCAAAGGCATACAAACAAAATATTTAATTTGCTCCAAACTATTATTATTCTAAATTGGTTTAATATTAATGCAACACATAATTCTAAAATATTAGTGATCACTTGATTAAACAACAAGATTAAAAAGAAACCTAAACCGGTTGTCCAAATTATCTTATTAGGCGTGATTTTCAATTACATATTCCCTTTAAACATGCAATATGGTGATCAATAAATATAATAGAATAAACATTAATATTGGAAGCAATTTAACCATAATAGCGTTAGTCAAATCAAATATAAAATAACCTAATCATGATACTAGCAATATAAAATAAAATAAGAGTAATTAATTTAATTAATTACTTACATTTTGCACGTTCCTTTAAATTGCTACATCATGAATAAATTGTTAGTAACTTCAATAAAAAAAAAATATAAAGTAAATGAAAATTAAATTAAATAAAAAGTAGAGTTGATTTGGTCCAAACCCTCAGTTATTTGTACCTTTCACGCCTTGGTTTAAGGACGGAACCTCGGGTTAAGTATAGACTCCTTGGAGTGCTTAGGGGAATTTTTATGGAAGAATAAGGAGGCTAGAAATTAGGTTAAAGAGGGAGAAGAGAATGATTTTTGGTATAAGGTAAGAGAGAATGATTATTGGTGCCCCGAACTGCAGAAAGGGGGGTCCTATTTATAGGGAAAATGAGCAGAGGGAACACGCGGAACCCTAAAAAGATAAAAACCCTAAAAAATAATACCGTGTCACGGCAAAGAGCACTGTGACACGGTGACAGGCACCGTCAGACGGGGGAAGATCCCGTGACACGGGGAAAAAACTGAGTGACGCGGGAAATAATTAGGTTACGGGAAGTGAAAACGCGTTTAGGGATTACGCGGAGAAAACACGGAGCAATCCCGTGGCACGGGATGTGCACCGTGACACGGGAAGAAATGTCGTGACACGTTATTGTCCACCGTGGCACAGTGCAGTATGCCGTGTCACGGTGTAAAAAGTACGCGGAAATTACACGGAATATCCCCGTGTTACGGAATGGGCACCGTGACACGGGAAATTGCACCATGACACGGGAAAAAATTGTGAAGAATTACAAAAATGGGCACCGTGTCACGGGAATAAGCCCCGTGACACGTCAGCTTTTGCCGCGTCGTGGCATTTTTGCTGCTGCGCGGTAATTTCAGTTTTTTACCCATTTTTAAAATAATCATAACTTTTGATCCGTAACTCAGAATAAGGCATATAATATATCATTGGAAAGCTTATAGAGTCTACTTTCCAAACCAATTAGAATCAAGTCAAAATAATATTTAGATTTTAAGATATGGCCGTTTTAGTGAAAGGGTGTTGATTTTAGGCCGAGTTTAGTGTTTTGCTCATATCTTTTTCGTTATAGCTCGGAATTGGGCTTATGATATATGGTTGGAAAGCTTATTTAAAGGCCTATCTAACAAAATATTAATTGGATCAAAATTGTATAGCCGTAAAATCAGTTTTGCGATGTGGACACGAAAAGTGAAAAATAGGTTATGGTTTAGGGAAATGAGCTAGAAATTGGATTGGTTCATGAAATATATTGGATAGAACATGGATTTAAGCACTCCAAAGATTAAATACTCAACTCTACCAATAATGGCGGTGAAAGGTGTTCATCAACGGGTTTGGTTTTGGGGAGACATTTTTAGGTGTCTTAAGTTGGCTTTGCATAACAGGCTTGTTACTAAGGACAGGGTGATAACTTGGAACATTCAATGTGATACAACTTGTCTGCTGTGTATGAATGCTGCTGAGAGTATTCAACATTTGTTCTTTGAGTGCTCATATTCTAGGCATATTTGGAAAAAGGTGTTAAAACTTTTGAATTGCAGGAAAACTGTCCAACCTTTATTTCAAGAAATCAGTTGGAGCATCAGATTATGCAGGAAATCTAGGGCTGCTAACAGACTGCATATGCTGTTTCTTGCTGAAATAGTCTATGCTATTTGGATTCAAAGGAACCACACTTTTTTCTCAGGTTTTTGTTTTACAGTAGAGACTGTTTTCAGGGACATTATTTTTAGAGTTGCTTCCTAGAAGTTGGCTAGGTGTGATTTTAGAACTGGTTTTGGTGGTTGTATGGCCTGTCTGGTCTTTGGTGTTTAGGGTTCTGTAATTGCTTACCTTTTGTAAGCAGTAACTTTTTTAAGCTGTAACTTGTTTCCTTTAGTAATAAAATCTTTATTGACCAAAAAAAACATTAAATGCATTAAACGAAGCTAATTGAATAAAATGAAAGTCAAACATATTCAAACAAAGCTTTTTGAATCAAATGAAAGTCAAACACATTTAAACGAAGCTTTTAGAATCGAATGAAAGTCAAGTGCATTCAACAAAGCTAATTGAATCAAATGAAAGTCAAACACATTCAAACAAATCTTTTTAAATTATAGAAAAGTCAAACAAATTCAAACAAACCTTTTTTAATCAAATGAAAGTCAAACATGTTTGGGGTAAAATTACCCTCTATATGTGGACCAATGCCACCGCTACATGTGTCCGCAAGCTCAACGCTCTATGAGTCAATTAGAGCATGACACTTGTCACTCAATGATAGAAGAGTGATAATGGGCTCTAAGCCCACAAACCTAGAGCCTTTTAAGGGAAATGACCTAAAAGGCACATATCCTAATTGTTTTGGGTGTTTTTGTCCCTCGGGAGAGTTACGACACGAAGACTGATCCGGGGTGAGTTGTACCTGCAAAACAAACGGAGACACCAGTTGGGTGGTGCTCCGCCTCCGACGCACAAGTTAGAAACTTGAAGGGAGAAAAAAGGTGCGGAAATTTAGGTAAGGATCTGCTCGGATTCCAAGCTCAGGATGTCTCTATCAAAGAGTAATATGTGTAATAAATGATAAAACGTGTCCTCAAAATGAGGGACATCTCCCTATTTATAGGGTCTTTGGAAATTGTGCCCCTGATTAGGTTACGGAACCCTAATCATTGGTGGGCTGCGCCGTTTTGCGGCGTCCTCGGGATTTGGGCCTAAAGGCCGCCATTTTCCCTTTATTTCTAGAGTGACACGTGTCAAGCAGGGATTGGTCCACTTTGGGCCATCCTGAGGCTGACACGTGTCATCCTCTGATTGGACCACGTGGCGGGGTAAAATTACCCTAAACATTTGCCCCTCACAGATGTGACGTGTCACGCCACGTGGCATCTGTGACACGTGTCACACTCCGGTTGGCGGTAATTTTACCATAAAGAAGTAACCGTTCACCTTCCGAGTAAATTACGGAAATGCCCCCATATTTACCTCTATATATAGCCGTTTTACCCTCATAATTTTGTACGTTTACAAAAATTTCCTAGAGAGAAAAACTTTGAGAGAGCAGAAGTCATCCGTTTGAGTCAGACGCGAGTAAGAAAGTTTGTTCTTCGACGACCCAGCCGGACCCGCCTTCCTTCAGATATCAAATCCAAAGGTACCATCTCTGTCTCTCTCAGCTCTTTTCTTTTTTCACCGCTTGTACATATTTCTTGCAATAAATGGATGCATCACCAACACACACGGCACAGCCTAGGTTAGATTCCAGCCGGTCACCAGGGACGGCTGAGTCTTGGACTGGGAGTGCCGTCTTGGGGTGTTGGGACCACCCGTTGCCTTGGATTCCGACCAGTTATGTGTCTGTGCAGGACGCCATGGCTCGGACAATGCAGACGGCAACGGATCCAAATTACAAAAGAGAAGGCTCAGGCGGCCAAATGCCTGAGGGAGAAACGTCTGGTCAGGGAGACCAGACGGCTCTGGAGAGATCCCCTCCGCGCGCCCCTTTAACCCCTGCTGACTCTTTCTTTGAAGAGTGTGACCAAGGCGGCCACGAGGCCGTCTCTGCCCCCTTCGGTCAAAGCAAGGGGGAGACGGAGAGCGACAGCTCCGCCTCTACCTCTGAAAGCAGTGATGACTTACCCCCGCTTCCTAATAGCGAGGAGGAAGAAAGGAAAAAGTGGAGCGAGAAGGATGATCCCTTCAGCATCCACGTCTCTTCCAAGGACCAGATCCAAATGGAAGAAAACCTAAAGAATTTTACGAAAATGCACCCGCTAGGAGACGGGTATAGGATCCGGGTGCCGCCTGAGAATGGCACCATCGCCTGGGAGGACGATGAACAGAACGCCAACAGCTATTTTGGCTGTTATGAGGCGGCGTTCAAAGTTGGCCTTCGCTTCCCCCTTCACCAGGCGGTGAAGGCAATTTTAAGAGGCTACGGCCTTGGGGTCTGGCAACTTACCCCCAACTCCTGGACCAACATTCTGGGGTATGTTGCCGCCTGCGAGTTCCAGGGGCTTAACCTCGGCTGGGAGGCTTTTGCAAGCATGCACTATCTCAGCAGAAGCCCAGGCGGCTAGAGGGCGTGGTACACTCTAACCACGCAGCCGCAATATATGATGACCTTGGACAAGGTCTCAAAGTTCGATGGCTGGAAGCATAGGTTCTACCTGATGTCAGCCCCAACCAGACGGGAGAATTATGAATTCCGTCTGTACAATAAGAAGCCCGACTTGTTGGGCAGGAAGTGCGCTCTTCCCCGGATCCCAGAGGAAGATTTTGACAAGATAATTGAGGCAGACTTTTTCGGCCTCACAGACGCAACTCTGCCAACCGGGGAAACAATAAAAGTTCCCAAGAATTGGTTCCCCAAGAGCACCTGGTTCAGGGATGAATGTTTCCTAGCCGCCTGCGGGCTAGGGCACATGTTTACAAAACGTATGCGCTTGAGTTTATGCCGTCTGTAGTATTTTTCTATCGAAATTGATTTATGATATTGACCAATTTCTTTCTTATTGCAGAAGAAGCTCTAAACATGCTGCAGTCGGAGAAAACTCCCAAACGGTCTTCTGCAACCATCCGCAAAGATCTTGCGGAGAAAGCTGCGGCTGAGCTCAAGGCCAAGGTAACAAACGCCTGACCCTTTCATACGTTGATCCTTTAAAATCATTTTCCCAGATGCTAACCTTAACTTTGGTTATTTTTTCAGGGAGGAGAGGTTGGAAAGTCGTTTGAGAAGCAACTCAAACGGGCTAGGGAGGAGAACCCTGTCGTTCTCAACAAAATAAAAAAATCCACCTCTGCATCAACTCCTGGCGCCTCAGCCGGGGCTAAGACGATGCGCATATCGGGGCGACTCAAGAAGGTAGGCGGCAACGTGTGCCTTGATCTTGTCAACCCCTTATCAGCAGCCGCGGGGTTCACCACGCCTGCAAGCGGTTCCCGCTTGGCCGGCTCTTAAGGTAAGAACCCTTTTGAATCCCCGCTTGAGCTGGGGTGGCCTTTACGGGTGAAATCCCACTCCCAACAGACGGTCGACAACAAATAGGTGCTGCCTTAGTTTCGCACTCATCACGTATTGATTGTGGTGCAGATCAATCTCCCCGCTGGCCAGACGTCCAGAAGCATGCCAAGGCCATGCTAGAAGCCGTCCGGAAGAGGGATATAGACAATATCCCTGGGATAGAGACGTTCAATCTTGAACGCATTCTATCCCTTCTGGCTAAGGTAAGAAACTTGTCAATTCAATTTTATTTTTTCCAAGTGTCTTATCCTGCCTGCCATACTTATGCCGCCTGACTTTTTGCAGGCCATGCTGCGGGTGGACGGGCTCAAACGTCCTTATTTCCGCAAACGGGAAGAGGTAAAAAGGGCCAAGAAGTCCGCCATAGACGCTGATAATATTGCTTTACACTCGACTATCGTAAATGAACTTGAAACTAAAGAAATAATTATGACACAGGCGTCTAGAATCCAGCAGCTGGAGGCGGATCTGGAGACGGCCAAACAGCAGGCGTCGGATGCTGAGACGGCTAAGAAGGCGGAGGAGGAGACATAGAAGAAGGCGGATGAGAGCGCCAAGAAGGCTGATGAGGCGCTCAAGAAGGCCCAGACGGACCTTGGCACACTTAAAGGTGTTTCCGAAGAGAACACCAAACTGAAGGCCAAGGTTAAAAAGCTGGAGAAGGAGGCTGCTCAGGCTCAGAAGAACTTTGCAGCAACCCTAGAGGCGGAGCAAAACCGCCTTGTTGCTGAGAGTGACGCTGACAATGACGCCCATATGAAGATTGCCTGGGCTGCCTTGTACCCAGACGCGAATTATCGCATCTGGGCACTGGCGCACAGCTATCCCGAGTACGTGGTGTACTTGAGAGAACAAGGCGAGCCAGAGCCTGCCTCTTTCGAAGCCTGGGTCAACTCCAACAATGAGCCGTCCGTGCCTGAGCTTCCTGGTCCTGGTGAAGCACAGGAGATACCCTCAGATGATGAGGAGAAGGAGGGGGACCAGGAGGCTCCGCCTGCAGGCCAGAAGTGACTACTCAGCGGCAGTATGCCAATCTTTGCTTTTTATTTTCTTTTATTCAGCGGTTGTATGCCAAAACTTACTTTTTCCGGCCTGCGTGCCGAGTATCCTTGTATTTACCAGCTAAGGAGCCGAGTTAATTAAGAATTTCTTTCTCCCGGACGGGGTCCGGTTAACATTTGATCCACTACAACCGTTTGGTTGGGTGGACTTTTATGAAATGCACCGACTGAGTCGGTTTTAATCATTTTGCATTTAATTTTTAATTTTTTATTTTTGCCTAACTTATGAAAAGCATGCGGCGATTTTTTGCCTAACTAGTCAATAGTCTGGCTGTCCTTGCCCCTGGACGGCTGTGTGATTGGTTTCAAGTGGAGTTGGTTAATTGACTTGAAAACGTCTGATGCTGCAAAGAGCATGATATGTTTGTAAGTCAATCAATCACAGTAGTGATTGCCCCAAACCAAGTGCACAGCCGTACATCAACAGGCGTTTCAGTCACTACACAAACGGCGTTTGTCCATCTTGGTAGAGATTTCATAGCCATTGAACAACTCTTTTGCCCCAATTGGGGTGGGAAGTGCAATTTTGGAATAAATAACCTAAGTGAGAACTTCAGCCGGTGACCGGCTGATGCCTATGGGCATCCGGTATCCGGAAACTTAATTCATTCTTTATAGGTTATTTTGGTCAGACGGCTATGAGTTGACCAACTTGGTCGTTCAATTTTTGCCGTCTGCATAGGTACGTAGAACCGACAAATAGTCTGTTCTTTGCGACGATTGAACCCGGAGGGGTGTCGCCGGACGCCTTTGTCCATGTTGGGACAGGCGATTTTATAAAGTGAGCAACCATCCGGCCATTTTAGGCTCTGGTCTTGTTTGAGACCGGTTGTATAGCCACTAAACATTTTTGTGCTTAGTTTTTAGTCAGTATTGAATTTACACTAAGTATCGAACTTAGTTTTTTAAACAAGCCGGTCGGTCTGGGCATTACCCAGGCGGATAATCATGCAGTTGAATAAACAAAGTATCGAACTTAAATAAACAAGGGATCCGAGTATTACCCAGACGGTCCAACAAATGTAACCTTTACTAAGTGTCAAACCTAGTTAGGTAAAGAAGAATCCGCCTGGGTATTACCCGGATGGATAATCAAACAATAACTCAATTTTGCAAACAAAGTCTGAATCTTCATTAATTGACTCATTGTTTACAAAAAGTTTACAATCTTAGAAGTAGTACTTTTTTAGATTGTCTACATTCCATGTTCTAGGCAGACGACTGCCGTCTGGGGTTTCCAGGCGGTAGGTGCCATCCCTTACTTCTTCATAAATCCGGTAGGGGCCTTCCCAATTTGGAGTTAGCTTTCCCAGCTCATTGGCCCTACCGGTTGCCTCCATTTTCCGTAACACTAAGTCGTCAACTTTCAAAGGACGCTTGTGTACTTTTTTATTGTAGGCTCTAGTCATTCTCAGACGGTAAATCTCATGACGTAAGGCGGCGTTGCCCCTGTGTTCAGGGAGTGAATCCAATGCCAGGCGCATTGCTTCCCAGTTTGCCTCTTCATCATACAGCATGATCCTGAGAGTCGGCTCGTAATGTTCGATGGGCAAGACGGCTTCAGCACCGTAAACCATGAGAAATGGGGTTTCACCGGTTTCCCTTTCGCTGTTGTCCGGATGGCCCATAGGACATGGATTTATTCTTTTGCCCATAAGCCACCGGCTCTTTCTATTTTCTTTTTAATGCCGTTTGAGATGAGTTTGTTGAAGGCTTCAACTTGGCCATTTGCTTGGGGCCGGCCAACAGATGCAAAATAGCTTGAGATCCCCTGATCTCCCAACCAAGTTTTTAGCTGAGGCGTCTCAAACTGAGGACCATTATCAAACACCATAGACATAGGTACCCCATACCGGGTGATAATGTTCTTCCAAATGAAGGAAATTACGTCTGAGGTCTTGATGTTTTTAACCGCCTCAGCCTCCACCCACTTGGTGAAATAATCCACAGCCACCAAGATGTAGCGCTTTCCGCCTGGAGCAGGCGTGTAAGGACCTAGAATGTCCATGCCCCATTTTGCAAACGGGATTGGGCTGTGGATGGCCGTCAGATCAGTAGCCGGACGGTGAATAAGTTTGCCAAACTTTTGGCACTTGTCACATTTCTTCCCATTTTGCCAAATGTTTTGGGTGTTTTTGTCCCTCGGGAGAGTTACGACACGAAGACTGATCCGGGGTGAGTTGTACCTGCAAAACAAATGGAGACACCAGTTGGGTGGTGCTCCGCCTCCGACGCACAAGTTAGAAACTTGAAGGGAGAAAAAAGGTGCGGAAATTTAGGTAGGGATCTGCTCGGATTCCAAGCTCAGGATGTCTCTATCAAAGAGTAAAATGTGTAATAAATGATAAAACGTGTCCTCAAAATGAGGGACATCTCCCTATTTATAGGGTCTTTGGAAATTGTGCCCCTAATTAGGTTACGGAACCCTAATCATTGGTGGGCTGCGCCGTTTTGCGGCGTCCTCTGGATTTGGGCCTGAAGGCCGCCATTTTCCCTTTATTTCTGGAGTGACACGTGTCAAGTAGGGATTGGTCCACTTTGGGCCCTCCTGAGGCTGACACGTGTCATCCTCTGATTAGACCACGTGGCGGGGTAAAATTACCCTAAACACTAATGCTATATAAATACTGATCTTCACATCTGTTCAAAAGGAGTTAGTTCATTCTCCAAGGGCCATGCCCCCCACAATCACTCTCCCTTCTCTCTACTTTCTCTCTCTAAAAATATATTATTTCGATCACTAACTTGATCGTTGGAGGCGGACCTCTGCCCCCCCAGGGTCCGTTGTTTTGCAGGTGATCGGGGCCGTGCGAGTGTTGCATTGCGGATTTATCTCCCGAGGGACATACACACCCTCCATTCGGGTACGTACAAAAAACCCCGAAATATTTGGCGTCGTCTGTGGGGAGGCACATCTGTAATGGCACAACAGGGGATCACTGACTCAATAGGGGGAGCCTCCTTTAGGAGGCGGCAGGCGTCTTAAGGCCGGATGCTGAGTACATTAGGTGTCATGAGGCCGAATGCCAAGAGTCAGACGGTCAAGAAAGCCTGTCAGACTAAGTCATGCATCTTTTATTCTCTTAATGGAAGGTAAAAAGGCAATGCCATTTGATCTAAGTTGGAGGATAGTACATTAGGGGTGAGGTGGCTAAATTGGCCAACTCCACAATTTTAATCTAACTCATATTATGAGTCGGCCGCATGCTCAGGCCACCTCAACCAGCCGGATGCATACAGCCGGTAGCCGCATGCTATTTTAATCATTGCTCATTTACTGGGCCAACCAGATGCAACATTCGTACTCCACCATGAGACCATGACATCTAGCAAAATTAATTCAAGCCTATCCAAGCTGTTTAGGGTAATTTCACCCTGCCACTTGGCCCAATCAGAGGGTGACACGTGTCAGCCCCAAATTGGTCCAAAATGGACCAATCCCTGCTCGACACGTGTCATTCCAAAAATCAAGGGAAAAGGCGGCCTTCAGGCCCAAATCTCGAGAATGCCGCAAAACGGCGCAGCCCACCAATGATTAGGGTTTAGTGACCTAATCAGGGGCACAATTCCCAATTACCCTATAAATAGGGAGATGTCCCTCATTTTGAGGGCACGTTTTGATCATCTAATACACCTGCATTCTCTTACATCAGAGAAACACCTGAGCTTGGAATCCGAGCAGATACCCACCTTAATTTTCGTACTCTTTATTCCTTTTCAAGTTACTAACTTGATCGTTGGAGGCGGAGCACCACCCAACAGGTGTCTCCGTTTGTTTTGCAGGTACAGCTCATCCCGGATCAGTCTTCGTGTTGTAACTCTCCCGAGGGACAAAAACACCCAAAACATTTGGCGCCGTATGTGGGGAGAGTACCTCAAATATGGTTCAAGAGTCTGTACCACCTCCTAACCGTCTGGGTGAAGACCCAGAAGTTTTTACAGACCATGAGGAGGATGAGGATCCTCAGGTCGAAACCTCCACAGCCGAAGACGGCTCTCTCAGAGTCAAGCACATCCGGTCCAGGGAAACTCTGGAGCGGGGTGCCTCCCAGGCAGGTCCGAGCAGGCCCACTGGGCAGCCGGATGGGGCAACCCAAACGGCAGCAGGATCAGCCCCTGTCACCCGAGACGAACTCATGAGGTTCATGACGAGTTTCAAGGGTGAAATCACAGAGCTGATCACCAAGAGCCGGGCTGGTCCAAGTAAAGGCCAGTCGGCGAAGAAGACTCCTCCAGGGAAGGGAAAGTCAGTCAGAAACCGGCAGCCCACTCCCCATCCAAAGGAGAAGGCAGTCGGGACCATTGATTGGTCAAAGATTCTCCTTCCTGGGAACAATACCAACAACACTCGCCGGCCTCAGCAGCCGGTGAGAAGTAAAAAATCAACTATTGATGCCCGGGAGATCATCAACCGGAAGAGAAATCAATCGCTGTCTGAGTCGGCTTCAATGTCGAATTTCCCAGACAGCTTCAACAACATTTCTGCAGGAAGTGCACCTTCTTTGCATGAGAGTCAGACGGGCGGTAATACTGTCCATACTGGCCCTCATATGATCGGAGCTGTCCCGTATGTGCCTACTCAGGCCTACGGGCAGTATCCTCCTCACTTCATGCAGCCGGCCTTCTTTGGGGGTCAGGCGGCATACCCAAACGTCCAACCATTGGATTGGCAGCTTCGCCTGCTGCGCCTGGGTGAACAACCTTCAGCATTCACTCGGGAGATAACCGAGGCGGCTCAGCCGGACAAGGTTAAAAATGTGTTGGTTGGTACCTATGACGGTACCTCCAACCCGGAAGACCACCTCATGGCATACACCAACCTCATGTATCTGCAGGGATTGGATGATGCCATGTGGTGTCGGTGTTTCCCGGCTACATTGAAGGGCATTGCCCAACAATGGTTTGGCAATCTGCCAGCCGGATCCATCGATAGCTTCAGGAAGCTCGCCTTCCTGTTTGCTTCCAACTTCTCAATGAACATCCCTGCTAAGAAAACGAGCCTTGATTTGAGCACTGTTAAGCAGGGAGAGAGAGAAGGGTTGCGCTCATATGTCAGGCGGTTCAGTCTGATAAGAATTCAGATTCAAGGACTGTCTGACGAGGTAGCTTTTACAGACTTTTTTAAGGTTCTGAGAGACGGGTCGACCTTTAAGTTCGACCTCGTCAGAAAAGGGGCTTTCACCTTACAGGCGGCCCTGAGGGAGGCGGAGAGCTACATCCAAGCTACCGACCTCTGCTCACTTGGTTGCCAGTCGGACTTCAAAAAGTTCGACAAGCAGAAAGACAGCCTGTCAGCTCAGCCGGCCAAAAACAAAGAAGAGAGCAAGAAAAGAAAAGAAGTCTGGGCGTTTAAACCGTACGTCCCCAAGTACGAGTTTAACAAAGACTGTAACTCCATCCTCATGGAGGTAAAGGATCGGCTGTCCATTGAGAAGCCGAATCCTATGAAGAGTTCTGTCCAATCGCGGAACAAAATTAAATTCTGTTAGTTCCATGAGGAAGTTGGCCATGACACCAACGACTGCTTTAGTCTTCAGCGGGCGTTGGACCGTCTGGCTGACAAAGGGCTGCTGAAGTCCTACATTTCTAAGTCCCCAGCCGGGGCAAAAAAAAAATAAGGGTCAGTCCTCCAAGACTACCCCCCAGCCTGCTTGTAGTTCGGATACCGACAAGGAGCCGGTCTACACTATAGCAGGCGGGTTCTCATGTGGTGGCCCTACCATCCGGGGCACCAAGAGCCATCTTCGAAAGATGGACAAAGATGATGATAAGCAGGCGGAAGCTAGCTCCTCCTTCCCAGACGTCCTGATCACTGAGAAAGACAGGGGCAGCGTCCGCCGCCCGCATGATGACCCGGTGGTCATTGAATGTAAGGTTGCCAACCAGCTGGTTGGACGGATCCTTATAGACACCGGCAGCTCATCAGACATCATCAGCCTCCGGTGCCTGCAAAAGCTGAAATACAATGTCAGCACCATGCATCCGGTCACCCACCCCTTGGTTGGTTTTGGGGGTGGGATGGTCTACCCAGCCGGGAGAATTGACTTACCCATCCGGCTGGGGGAGAAAGGCCAGGGAGGACACATTGTCGTCAGATTCTTGGTCGTTGAGGAGTTGACTGCCTACAACATCATCCTTGGCAGGCCAACCCTTAACGTAGCCAAGGCCATAATCATCCCGTCTCTCATGCTCATCAAGTATGAGAGGGATGACGGCTCTGTCGGTTCCTTAAATGGGGATCAGAAAACGGCCCGGGAGTGCTATCTCTCAACCGTCCGAGATACTGTGGCCCCAGGCGGTCAAGAACCAATAGACCTTGACAATGTCAAGGATGCCGATCCGGCTCCCGTCCCACCAGCAGCCGGGAAGAAAAGAAAGGCACCTCTGCTGGTGGAGGTGAAGAAAGAGAAAAAATAGCAATCACTGACCGGTGAACGGTCAGATGAGCTCCGTCCCCAACCGGCTGGCGAAAGCATTGATCTCGTTCTGGATGACAACCGTCCAGAACGAACTGTTAAGGTTGGGACGGTTGCTCATGCTACCTTGGGTGCAAGCTTGCACCTTCTGCTGAAAGAATTCAAAGACATTTTTCCTTTTGAAGTGGAAGAGATGCCAGGCGTCAGCCCGGATCTTGCTGTCCACAAGCTCGCCGTGGACCCCAAAAAGAAGCCCATCCGGCAAAAGAAAAGAAATCACGGCGAGGAAAGAAGTCAGGCGGCAGCTGCCGAAGTCAAAAAGCTGCTAGACGCCAGGTTCATTCGGCCTTGTAACTTTCCCGACTGGGTGGCCAATGTGGTCCTTGTTAAGAAACCGAATGGGACCTGGCGCATGTGTGTTGATTACACAGACCTCAACAAGGCGTGTCCAAAGGATAGTTACCCGCTTCCAAAGATCGACAGTCTGGTCGATTCTACAGCCGGTCAAGCCTTGATGAGCTTTATGGATGCTTATTCCGGTTTCCATCAGATACCCCTGTGGAAGAAAGATCAAGAGAAGACGGGCTTCGTCACTGATCAGGGGTTATTCTGTTATACTGTGATGCCGTTTGGCTTGAAAAATGCGCCTGCCACTTTCCAACGGATGATTAATACGGTCTTTGTTAATCAGATTGGGAGGAATGTGGAGGCGTACATTGATGACATGATAGTCAAATCCAAGCAGCAGGCGGATCACCTTGCTGATCTCCGAGAAACCTTCACCACACTCACGCGGCATAAGGTTATGTTAAATCCTAAGAAATGCGTCTTTGGTGTTGAGTCTGGGAAGTTTCTCGGATTCCTGATTGATCAAAGGGGGATAGAGGCTAACCCTGGAAAGATACAGGCAGTGATAGATATGAAGTCACCCCGTTCTGTCAAGGAAGTCCAGAGACTCACCGGTTGCCTGGCCGCCTTGGGAAGATTCCTCAGCAGGTCAGGTGACAAATGCCTCTACTTCTTCCAAGCAATCAGGAAGAAGACCAGATTTTAATGGGGGGATGATGCTGAGGCGGTTAAAAACATCAAGACCTCAGACGTCATTTCCTTCATCTGGAAGAATGTTATCACCCGGTACGGGGTACCCATGTCTATGGTGTTTGATAATGGTCCTCAGTTTGAGACGCCTCAGCTAAAAACTTGGTTGGGAGATCAAGGGATCTCAAGTTATTTTGCATCTGTTGGTCGGCCCTAAGAAAACGACCAAGTTGAAGCTTTCAACAAAATCATCTCAGACGACATTAAAAAGAAAATAGAAAGAGCCGGTGGCTTATGGGCAGAAGAATTAATCCATGTCCTATGGGCCATCCGGACAACAGCGAAAGGGGCAACCGGTGAAACCCAATTTCTCATGGTTTACGGTGCTGAAGCCGTCTTGCCCATCGAGTACTACGAGCCGACTCTCAGAGTCATACTGTATGATGAAGAGGAAAATTGGGAAGTAATGCGCCTGGCATTGGATTCACTCCCAGAACGCCGGGGCAATGCCGCCTTGCGTCATGAGATTTACCGTCTGAGAATGACTAGAGCCTACAACAAAAAAGTACACAAGCGTCCTTTGAAAGTTGACGACTTAGTGTTACGAAAAATGGAGGCAACTGGTAGGGCCAATGAGTTGGGAAAGCTAACACGAAATTGGGAAGGTCCCTACCGGATCTATGAAGAAATAAGGGACGGCACCTACCGCCTGGAAACCCCAGACGGCAGGCGCCTGCCTAGAACTTAGAATGTAGACAATCTAAAAAAGTACTACTTCTGAGAATGTAACTTTTTGTAAACAATGAGTCAATTATTGAAGATTCAGTCTTTGTTTGCAAAATTGAGTTATTGTTTGATTATCCATCCGGGTAATATCAAGGCGGATTCCCCATCTACCTAACTAAGTTCGAGACTTAGTGAAGGTTACATTTGTTTATCCGCCTGGGTAATGCTCGGATCCCTTGTTTATTTAAGTTGGATACTTAGTTTATTCAACTGCTTGACTATCCGCATGGGTAATACTCAGACGGATTCTCCAATTTAAGTTGGATACTTTGTTTATTCAACTGCTTGACTATCCGCCTGGGTAATACTCAGACGGATTCTCCAATTTAAGTTGGATACTTTGTTTATTCAACTGCTTGACTATCCGCCTGGGCATAAGGCGTCTGGGTAGTGACCGAATCGCCTGTTGGTGTATGGCTGTGCACTTGGTTTGGGGCAATCACTACTGTGATTGATTGACTTACAAACATATCATGCTCTTTGCAGCATCAGACGTTTTCAAGTCAATTAACCAGCTCCAATTGAAACCAATCACACAGCCGTCCAGGGGCAAGGACAGCTAGACTATTGACTAGTTAGGCAAGAAATCGTCGCATGCTTTTCATAAGTTAGGCAAAAATTAAAAATTCAAATGCAAAATAATCAAAACCGACTTAGTCGGTGCATTTCATAAAAGTCCATTCAACCAAACGGTTGCAATGGATCAAATGTTAACCGGACCCCGTCCGGGAGAAAGTAATTGTTAATTAACCCGGCTCCACAGCCGGTAAATACAAGGATACTCGGCACGCAGGCCGGAAAAAGTAAGTTTTGGCATACAGCCGCTGAATAAAAAGAAAATTAAAAGAAAGCAAAGATTGGCATACTGCCGCTAAAGGGTCATTTCTGGCCTGCAGACGGAGCCTCCTGGTCCTCTCCCTTCTCCTCATTATCTGAGGGAATTTCCTGCGCTTCACCAAGACAAGGAAGCTCAGGCGCGGACGGCTCATTGTTGCTGAGCCAGGCTTCAAAGGATGCAGGCTCTGGCTCGCCTTTCTCTCTCAAGTACACCACGTACTCGGCATAGCTGTGCGCCATAGCCCAGATGCTATAATCAGCGTCTGGATACAAGGCAGCCCAAGCAATCTTCATACGGGCGTCGTTGTCAGCATCACTCTCAGCAACAAGGCGGTTTTGCTCCGCCTCCAGGGTTGCTGCAAAGTTTTTCTGAGCTTGAGCAGCATCCTGCTCCAGCCTCTCAACCTTGGATTTCAGTTTGCCAAGGTCCGCCTGGGTCTTCTTGAGCGCCTCTTCAGCCTGTTTGGCGTTCTCGTCTACTTTCTTCTGGGCCTCCTCCGCCCTCTTCCTGGCCGTCTCAGCATCCGTTACCCGCTGGTCGGCCGCCTTCACATCTAGCTCCAGCTGGTGGATTTGAGACGCCTGTGTCATAATTATTGCCTTAGTTTCAAGTTCATTTACGATAGTTGAGTGGAAAGCAATATTATCAGCGTCTATGGCGGACTTCTTGGCCCTTTTTACCTCTTCCTGTTTGCGGGAATAAGGACGTTTGAGCCCGTCCACCCGCAGCATGGCCTGCAAAAAAGCAGGCGGTATAAGTTTTGCAGGCGGGGTAAAACACTTGGAAAAAATAACTTTCAATTGACAAGTTTCTTACCTCAGCCAGAAGGGACAGAATGCGTTCAAGGTTGAACGTCTCTATTCTAGGGATATTGTCCTTATCCCTCTTCCGGACGGCCTCCAGCATGGCCTTGACATGCTTCTGGACGTCTGGCCAGCGGGGAGATTGATCTGCACCACAATCAATAGGTGATGAGTGCGAAACTAAGGCGGCACCTATTTGTAGCCGGCCGTCTGAGGATGACGTCTGTTGGGAGTGGGATTTCACCCGTAAAGGCCACCCCAGCTCAAGCGGGGATTCAAAAGGGTTCTTACCTTTAGAGCCGGCCAAGCGGGAGACGCTTACGGGCGTGGTGAACCCCGCGGCTGCTGAGGGGTTGGCAAGATGAAGGCACAGGCTGCCGCCTACCTTCTCGAGTCGCCCAGCTATCCGCATCGTCTTAGCCCCGGCTGAGGCGCCAGGAGTTGACGCAGAGGCGGACTTTTTTATCTTGTTAAGAACGGCTGGGGCCTCCTCTCTAGCCCGTTTGAGGTTCTTCTCAAACGATTTCCCAACTTCTCCCCCCTGTGAAAATAAACAAGTCAAGGTTAGTATCCGGGCAAGACAGTTTATAGAATAAACTTAAGAAAGGGTCAGGCGCTCAATACCTTGGCCCTGAGCTCGGCCGCAGCTTTCTCCGCAAGCTCTTTGCAGATGGCCGCAGAAGACCGCTTGGGGGTTTTCTCCGTCTGCAGCATGTTCAATGCTTCATCTGCAAAAAGAAAGAAATTGGTCAACATCATAAATCAATACCGATAGAAAAATACTACAGACGGTATGAACTCAGGTGCATACGTTTATTAAACATGTGCCCTAGCCCGCAGGCGGCTAAGAAACATTCATCCCTGAACCAGGCGCTCTTGGGAATCCAGTTCTTAGGGACTTTTATAGTTTCCTCGGTTGACAGAGTTGCGTCTGTGAGGCCGAAAAAGTCTGCCCCAATTATTTTGTCAAAGTCGTCCTCTGGGATCGGGGGAAGAGCGCACTTCCTGCCCAACAAGTCAGGCTTCTTATTGTACAGACGGAATTCATAGTTTTCCCGTCTGGTTAAGGCTGACATCATGTAGAACCTGTGTTTCCAGCCATCTAACTTTGAGACCTTGTCCAAGGTCATCATATATTGCGGCTGCGTGGTTAGAGTGTACCACGCCCTCCAGCCGCCTGGGCTCCTACTGAGGTAGTGCATGCTTGCAAAAGCCTCCCAGCCGGGGTTAAGCCCTTGGAACTCGCAGGCGGCAACATACCCCAGAATGTTTGTCCAGGAGTTGGGGGTAAGTTGCCAGAGCCCAAGGCCGTAGCCTCTCAAAGTTGCCTTCACCGCCTGGTGAAGGGGGAAGCGAAGGCCGGCTTTGAACGCCGCCTCATAACAGCCAAAATAGCTGTTGGCGTTCTCTTGATCATCCCCCCAAGCGATGGTGCCCAGCTTAGGCGGCACCCGGATCTTATACCCGTCTCCAAGCGGGTGCATTTTCTTAAAGTTCTCTAAGTTCTCCCCCATTTGGATCCGGTCCTTCTCACTCCACTTTTTCCTTTCTTCCTCCTCGCTATCCGGAAGAGGGGGCAAGTCATCGCTGCTCTCAGAGGTAGAGGCGGAGCTGTCACTCTCTGTCTCCCCCTCACTTTGGTCCATGGGGGCAGAGGCGACCTCGTCGCCGCCTTGATCACACTCTTCCAAGAAAGAGTCAGCAGGGGTTGAAGGGGCGCGCGGAGGGGATCTCTCCAGAGCCGTCTGGTCTCCCTGACCAGACGTTTCTCCCTCAGGCGTTTGGCCGCCTGAGCCTTCGCTTCTGTAATTTGGATCAGTGGCCGTCTGCATTGTCCGAGCCATGGTGTCCTGCACAGACACATAACTGGTCGGAATCCATGGCAAAGGGTAGTCCCAACACCCCGAGCCGGCACTCCCAGTCCTAGACTCAGCCGTCCCTGGTGACCGGCTGGACTCTAACCTAGGCTGTGCCGTGTGTGTTGGTGATGCATCCATTTATTTCAAGAAATATGTACAAGTGGTAAAAAAATAAAAGAGCTGAGAGAGACAGAGACGGTACCTTTGGATTTGATATCTGAAGGAAGGCGGGTCCAGCTGGGTTGCGGAAGAACAAAGTTTCTTGCTCGCGTCTGACTCAAACGGATGACTTCTGCTCTCTCAAAGTTTCTCTCTAGAAAATTTTTGTAAACGTACAAAATTATGAGGGTAAAACGGCTATATATAGAGGGTAAATATGGGGGCATTTCCGTAATTTACCCGGAAGGTGAACGGTTACTCTGTAACGGTAAAATTACCACCAACCGAAGCGTGACATGTGTCACAGATGCCACGTGGCGTGCCACGTCACATCTGTGAGGGGCAAATGTTTAGGGTAATTTCACCCTGCCATGTGGCCCAATCAGAGGGTGACACGTGTCAGCCCCAAATTGGTCCAAAATGGACCAATCCCTGCTCGACACGTGTCATTCCAGAAATCAAGGGAAAAGGCGGCCTTCAGGCCCAAATCCCGAGAATGCCGCAAAACGGCGCAACCCACCAATGATTAGGGTTCAGTGACCTAATAATGGGCACAATTCCCAATTACCCTATAAATAGGGAGATGTCCCTCATTTTGAGGGCACGTTTTGATCATCTAATACACCTGCATTCTCTTACATCAGAGAAACACCTGAGCTTGGAATCCGAGCAGATACCCACCTAAATTTCCGTACTCTTTATTCCTTTTCAAGTTACTAACTTGATCGTTGGAGGCGGAGCACCACCCAACAGGTGTCTCCGTTTGTTTTGCAGGTACAGCTCATCCCGGATCAGTCTTCGTGTTGTAACTCTCCCGAGGGACAAAAACACCCAAAACACAAGCTATTTGCTTGAAGATAGAACAGGCGACATCCGTATGCAATAAAGCAGGCGGCATGCAAGCTATATATATATATGTTAATAGTTGTATTACGCAAATTGTTTTTTCAAGAATAAACTCTTGAAATTGGTGGGGGACATGCGGCGAAAGCATTCCACTTTATCTTCATATTCCACTAGTTTTGACAACTAATGGAATAAGCTTATCCATCTTCTGTAAAAAAAAAGAGAAAACAATTTAATGGTTTTTAATCAAACCAACAAAGTGGGGGACATGCGGCCAAGCTTGAGTATACGTCATTCATAAGGAAGCCTCAACTTGTATAAATAATACAAGTGGTAATTATTTACACTCAAAGTGGCTGCCATCTATGCTACAAATGGCCCACTAATAAGCTCAGCCGTATGCTAAGCCGGATGCCCAGCTACATGAGTGCATATAAACCAGCCATGTATGCCACAAAACCACCAAGCTTTTAAACACCGCTAATACAAGCGGCACCATTGAGCTGCTCCACCATTAATATACAAGCGGCTCTAACGTCGAGTCGATTGGGATTATGTGCGTGAGTAGAGGCTGCTTGTTACCAATTGTAGTACAAGAGCTCTCTTACAAAGACACAAGCGACATTACTAAATTTCTTGCCGCAAAGACAGTACTACTAGCTTAGCTTGTATGTATTACATAGGCGTCGACAAGATTCTTGCCGTCTGCTACTTCTTGCAACAAGCGGCATTCTATCATAATTATCATGATGAGTTAGCCCACCTTATAATTTTAATGAGAGCTTAGTGGAAAAAGTTGTCAGGCGGCAATATCAAATGGAGGTTAGCTACGTACTCCATTTGTTTTAATAAGGTTCCTCTTTATTATTCTCATTCATAATATAGGAAGTAATAAGCAGAGAGTTTGCTAGCTTGAGTTCTCAAGCATAAAAATAATAAGAGGCGACAACCGTGTGAAATAATCCAAGCATCTAGTTATTCATTCTCAAGCAGCTAGCTAGCTTACTCTTCCCATGTGTTATTTTTCATGTTTATATATGTAAAAGCTATTGAAGAGTAATATCCTATTTACAAGGATATACATGCGGCATTAGTGTGATGTCAGATCATTATAAAAATATATATGCATATATCTAGATATATGTAAAGCCGCACGTAATAGCATGAGTTCATGCTACAGCCGTCCTTTGTAAACAACAAAGCTGGTATTATACACAAGTATATACAATCGGCCATGTATGCTACACAACCAACAAGCTTTCAACTTCACATATGCAAGCGGCTATTATTCGCTGGGTCAATGTGAGGAAGCAACTTTGCCAATCCAAGCGGCAAATATGTTGACTCAAATTCGGTTCCAGAGCTCATGTGAGCATGGCTGAACAGTACCTGTTCGAAAGGCCGCATGAGTGTTGTTCACTTGTTCATGTCAATATCTATCATAATATATCATTATTATGATTATATATATAATGAAAATAAAAATAAAAAAAAGGGGCCTCAAAAGCCTCCTAATGAGTGTAACACTCAAGCGACATGCTGAGTGGCCTGGGGCTCCACCATTAAATCCGACCTACCATTTAGGCTTGGTTGTATCAATGGAAACATCCGGAACTACCCTTGCCGAGTGGGGCTCCAGCATAATGGCTGTGAATTTGATGGCTGGGTTACTATACATATAAAGCAAGAGAAGGGCCGCATGAGTCCAGCCGGCAAGTTGAGCCGTCTATGTAATTCGAAAGTTAATTCATCACTTGAGTTCAGTTCTTTGACATCCTATGGTTTGGTTGCTGCCTATATATATTAGTTTGAAAGTTTTTGAACCTGTCGGCAAACAATCACACAACCTTCTCAAATGCCGACCTTCTCATTGCCAAGCATTTATTGAGGCGGATTGAGTGCCGAGTGACACTCGATGATTCAAAGCTAAAGCTCCCCCTCAACAGGATACTTCGCTCCATCATTCGAAATGGATAAACATGTCAAAGCTCTTCCATGAATGTTCAATTTAAGCGGCATTATACATGGTCGTCTCTTAGCTTAAAAGCCGAGAGGTCAAAATGTTAAGCAAGGCATCCGGCCAAAGCGCTGAGTATCATGTCGAGAGCTTAAAGACGGACAATAAGCATAGCTAACCAGCAAAACTGAGCCACTCTTCGCTTGAGAGTTGAGATCATACCACACTCTAAGCATTCGGTAATGGTGGATTGGTGTGGCATCTTGAAAACCGGCTGTGTACACGAGTCAAGCAATAAATTGACCGGATGGCAAGCACTATTGAGCTACTCCACTATTACATTGATATTACATACGGCTATTCTCCATTTGAGGGAAGTTATGAGCTTCATGCGCACGATAACCCAAGTAAAATATCATGCTTGAGTTTTCTACTTAATGAAGCCGGCGGACATCAAGTGTTCATCAGCTCTCAACATAGCAAGATGGCAGAATTGCTGAGTATGTCTTTCAAATAAAAGCAACCAGCCGGCCCAAGCTAACTCTAATAAAAGCGGCGAATATGCCGACTCATATTATAGCAGCCGGTTACCATTATCCATGGTATTAGCCGGGTTGCGCATGATTATACTCTTAGAGAAATGGCTGCACGGAGAGCTAGTAAGAGCTCGATTGTAAGCTAGTTCAAGCGGCAACCATAGTCAGTCCAACAACCATAATGCAGGCGGCGTGTGGCAGCTTTGCTCTAAAATTTAAGGCCGGTTGTAGGGCTGGTATCTGCCATAATTAAGTGCGGCTGTTTTGTGCCCCAATTAAGCGGATTCCATTTATGCTCTGTTCAACATCGACGCCGGCTGCCATTGTTGCCTTAATCAACCTCAAAGCCGGTAGCGTGGCTGCTATATTCATCACTAAGTCAAAGTGGCTGCATGCGTTTGTTATGGTACGAGAGGTACCAATATGGCAAAGCTTGTAAGTTTTATACTTCTCCACTATTTCTTTAATTGGAGGGTCGCATGGGGCTTTGTTCATCAACACATACGGCTGTTTTGCTCATCATTATCATTATTCAATTATTATTAAAGGAAGAAGAAAGTGGGAAATCCGCCTACGTAATTGATGTTCTACCTTTTTCTATGTATATAAAACTTTGGTGGAAAAAAGGCAAGTATATTTATATATGCATATTAGCATATATAAAGGCAAGTATGTATATATATTCATATAAATTAAAGGGAGAGCTACTCCTTTATTATACATCTCTTAGTGAGCCGGCTGCAATGGTAGCCTCATCAATCAAGGCCGGCTGCACTAACTGCTTTGTTCTTCAATAAAGCCCGACTGCGGGTTGCTTTGCTCACCCTCAAAGCTTGGTATACAACCGTATGGTTTGGTCGTCTATGTACTTTAAAACAAAATTCATTCAGCTCAAAGCCATCTACTGATTTCAAGCTCTTACCATCAAGTCCAAACATGGTAATTTTTCATTATCGTTATTATTATTTAATATTGATTCATTAATTTAATAAACCAAGTTAAAAACTTAGTAGCTAAACTAACGTCAAAGTGACGTGAGGCCTGTTTTGGGTGTTTTTGTCCCTTGGGAGAGTTACGTCACGAAGTCTGATCCGGCTGAGCTATACCTGCAAAATAACGGAGACTCCGGGTGGTTGGAGCTCTGCCTCCGACGGTCAAGTTAGTAACTTGAAACGGAATAAAGATAACGGAAATTTAGGTGGGTATCTGCTCGGATTCCAAGCTCAGGTCTTTCTCTGATGTAAGAGAATACAAGTGTAATAAATGATTGAATGTGTCCCCAAAATGGGGAAATATCTCCCTATTTATAGGGTCGTTAGAGAATGTGCCCCTTCCTAGGTCACTTGACCTAGATTTTAGTGGGCTGCGCCGTTTTACGTCGCTCCTAGGGATTTGGGCCCTTGAAGGCCGCCATTTCAGAGGCATATCTGGGGGCTCCAAGTGTCAAGAGGATGTTGAGCCACATGGGTCATCCTGACCTCGACACGTGGCGTCCTCTCGTTGGTCCACGTGTCTAGGGTATAAATACCCCAAACATTTTCCCCTCACAAGTCGCACGTGCATATCACGTGGGGCCTATGACACGTGTCCACCTTTCATAGGTGAACAGTAACGGGTAAAATTTTTGAATTTCAAATAAAAAATTTTCCCCCCACTTTTACTTTCTATAAATAGAAAGTTACCCCCCTCCTTTTCACACCTTACGTTCACATTGACTTTTTAGAGAGAGAAAAAGAGAGATTCTAGAGAGAGATTTCTCTGCTCCCGTCTGTTTCACAGCAAGTTTCAAGCTTCCGAGTGCTAGCAGTTCATCACCCGGTTCACCGGCTGTAGCGATTTTCAGATTTTTCTTGAGTAAAAGCGAGGTAACCGCCTGTACCATTTTAGCTTTCCTCCCTTTCAATTTGTATACCATTTTTTCCGCCTGTATACCCGACTTTTTTAGAGAATATAAATGAGTTCCCAATCCACCCACTCGGCACTGCCTAGGACACTCAGCCGATCCCCCGGAACGGCTGAGTCTAGAACAGGGGGTGCCTCTTCTAGACTGTCGGAACCAATATGCTCATCTCCGAATTCCTCCCGGCCTCTCTGTGTCTGTGCAGGACACAATGGCCAGAAAGAAATAGACGGCCAGGCGGTCTAAGAGCCGACGCACTATGAGAGTGCCAGCCGATGAGGTTTTCCCGGAAGGGGAACAGAAGGATTGGGAGGAGAGCGGATCTAACGAAGAGGCTCCCTCTACCTCCGGGAGTTCTAGGATAAGAGAGGTAGACGGCGAGGGAGCCGCCTCCTCTAATGAAGCCGGCGGTGCTGAGGCCGATCAAGGATCAAGAGCCGAATCTTCCGGCTGCGACTAGGATGATTTTGCGGCTGACTATCAGCAGCCGCCCAAGGTTGCTGACAATCCCAACCCCTAAAAGACCAGGATGCTGCCGAGTAATATCGCCCTACTTAATAGCGGGTTCAGGGCCTTTAAAGAGAAGCACCCCTTTGGAAGGGGTTGGGAGATTATTGTCCCTCCGGCTGATGCTGTAATGGCCTGGAGTGACGACATTGATCATGCAGATGATTACTTCATCTGCTACGAGGTGGTTATCGAAGCCGGCCTCCGGTTCCCCCTCCACCCTGGGATTAGGAAAATCCTCAAGGGGTACGATCTGGGGGTTTGGCAGCTCACCCCTAACTCGTGGGTGAATATCTTAAGTTACATCGCCGCCTGCGAGTTTCAGAACTTGAACCCCAGTTTCTCTGCCTTCGTTTACATGCACTATTTGAGCAAGGCTCCAGGCGGCCATGGGGCATGGTATACTCTGACTACCTTGCCCCAATACTTAATGACTTTGGACAAAGTGTCCAAATGGTCCGGGTGGAAGGACAAGTTTTATCTGATTTCCTCCCACACCCTAAGACACAACCGGACACTGCGCCGGTAAAATACTGAACCGGTTCTCCTTGGACGCAAATGCCCTCTCCCGGCACTATCTACTAAGGCCCGGGAGCAAATAATAGAGCCGGGATTCTTTGAAACAACAACTGAGCCCATGGGGGATGGGACTCATATTATTGTACCCAAAAATTGGATTCCCCATCAGGACTTCTTCAAGGACGAGTGCTTCTTGTCCGCCTGCGGGCTAAGTACCATGTTTCCAAGGGGTAGAATACTTCTCATCCGGAATGATTGTTATTTTATTTTAATTGCGAACTTGCCTTAATTTTCTCTAACTTTAAATTCTTGTTCTTGCAGACGAAGCCTTGAGGATGGTAGACCAGGAAAAAACTCCGGCTAAATCCGCAGCGCTGCTGCGCAAGGAGGCGGCACTTGCCAAAAAGCCAGCCGTCGAGGCTAAAGATTCGAAGAAAGGCGGGGTAAGACCGCCTGACTTTATGTGTTTGCATTTTTTTTTTACCGGTTGGGTATGATTACCCTTTAATTATCTCTCAAGATTCCGTCAAGAAGATTCCACGATCATTCTCCAAGCCGCTCAAAGGGCAAGGAGATGATCTGGAGAAGGCTCCGGCTGCAAAAACCGCCAAGAAGGACCCCCCTCCACCCCAGAAGCAAACATCTGCCCAATCCGGTCGTCCAACGACTGGGGGCAAATCTCCTGCTGTACTGAGAAAACTGAGCGAAAGCTCAGAACCCTCACAGCAAAGGGCGCCTGATGTCTCTACGGCATCAAAGGGTGGCGAGCCACCTGAGGTTGCAAGCGGTGCGGCAACCACTAGGGAGGAGAAGAAGCCGGAGACCCATCCGGAAGCCCAAGGTAAGGAACGAACTGAAATACCTTGGCCACTTGATTTTATGAGAGTCAAGACCAAGGTTGATCCTTCAAAAGGGTCGGTCAGCAGCCGGCAACGGATGAATGCCGACTACGCTGCTTCTATCTCACAAAGCGCTACTTTTGATGCAGATCTGACTTCTGACTAGCCGGATCTTGCAAGCTTTGCAAAACGGATGGTAAGGACCCTCACCCGGTCTGAGAAGAACTTCATACCTGATCTGCAGGTCGTGGACTTCGACCGGATAATGGGTTCTCTGGATGAGGTAAAAAATCCCTCTACCCTCATATCTTTTATCTTTAATTTGGCTAAGTAACTCATAAACCGGCTGTTATTATCTCAGGCTATGCTGAGAGTGGACATTCTCCGGGGCTCCTTCAGGCGGAAGCAAGAAGAGGTAAATGACGCCAAACAGAGGGCCCTAGAAAACCTCAATTTTGCTGAACATTCTGATTATATGTGTAATTTAAAGATTAAAGCAGTAGAGTTGAAACAGGAGGAGCTGATCCGGAGTTTGACGGCTGCAAACGATGAAGCTAACAGCCGGGCTGATGACCTTGATTAGCAGCTGAAAGATGCCAAATCAGATCTCAAGGCATTTGAAGATGCTGACAAGGAGAATGCCCAACTCCAAACAGACAATAACCGCCTGAGGGTCGAGCTCATCAATCTGCGCAACAAGCAGTCGGACGAGCTGGACCAAGAGCAGAACCGGCTGACTGAGGAGAATGAGCGGGACAACTTGGCTCGGCTGAAGATCACCTGGAACCTCCTTTACCCAGAAATAGACTTTGAGGTCTATAAGCTGAGGTATGATTACGCCACTGCGGTGTATGATGCCCAGCAACTGGGTGATGCTCCACCGCCTCGCTTCAAAGACTGGGTTGCTGAACAGCGATATGAAGTCTCTAATGACGAGGAGCCGGCGGCGGATGATCATAACGAAGGTCAAGCCAGCCAGACTCAGCCGGAGCAGCATCCACCTCAGCCTTAGGCGGGCCTCCCCAACTTCTGTGGCAGTATGCCAACTATTTTCTTTACCGGCTTGTATGCCGTATTTTGTTGTATCTTTACCAACCATGGGGTTGGATTAACATTTTATTTTTTTGTTTCTTCGCCGGATGTAACTCCGGTTAAAACATCTTCTGGCCTTTGAGCCAGTTTAAATATTTAATGAAGTATTCCGGCTCAGCCGGTTGTTTATACTTGTTTGTGTTTGAGTTTTTCAATTTGAATTTTGCATCTGTTTGCAATTCTTTAATATTTTGCCTAACTTAAAAAAGCATGCGGCAATTTGCAATCCGGGTGCTCTTGCCCCTGGGCGGCTATGTGGTTGGTTTTATTTCAAGCTGATTGATTGGCTTGAAAACACTTGATACTAGGAGAAGTATGGAGTGTTTTTAGGCCAATCAATCACAATGGTGATTGCCCCAAACCAAGTGCATAGCCAGCCATAAAAGCGGCTGCTTTGAGCTTCTTACCCAGGCGGTTATATTCCGTCTGGGGTTAACGCGTAGCCATTACACAATCTTTTTCCCTAATAGGGGAAGTGAGTGCAACTTTGGAATAAATAACCCAAGTAAGAATTTCAACCGATGATCGACTGATGCCTTAGGGCATCCGGTACTTGGTAACTTAATCGTTCTTCATAGATTATTCTGGTCAGACAGCTATGAATTGACCAATTTGGTCGTTCAATTTTCACCATCTGCATTTGTACATAGAACCTACGAATAGTCTGTTCTCTGCGACGATTGCACCCGGAGGGGTGTCGCTGGAAGCTTTTGTCCATATTGGGACAGGCGGTTTTATAAAATAAGCAACCATTCGGCCGTATTGGCCTTTGGTCTTGTTTGAGACCGGTTGTATAGCCACTAAGCGTTTTTGTGCTTAGTTTTTAATCGGATCATTGGCCGAGCGTTATTACAACATTGGATTTACACTAAATATCGAACTTAGTTGGTTGAACGAATAGTCCGTCCGAGTATTACCCAGGCGGTCAAGCAATTTATTAAATTACACTATCAAACGTAATTAATTAAACAAAGAGTCCGTCTGATTTACCCAGGCGGACTAGATTGCGCTAAGTATCAAACTTAGTTATTCAAACAAAGAGTCCGTCTGAGTTTTACCCAGGCGGACAAACGGTTATAATATTCAACCAAACCAAGTATCAAACTTTGTAAGTTAAACACAGGGTCCGTCTGGGTATTGCCCAGGCGGACGAACAATAAAAAAGGCAAAATAAGTCTGCAAACAAAGCCTGAATTTTCATTAATTGACTTACTGTTTACAAAAATTATACATTCTCAGAAGTAGTACTTTTTTAGATTGTCTACATTCCAAGTTCTAGGCAGGCGGCGGCCGTCCGGGGTTTCCAGACGGTAGGTGTCGTTCAAGACTTCTTCATAAATCCGGTAGGGGCCTTCCCAATTAGGGGTTAGCTTCCCAGCCTCATTGGCCCTACCGGTTGCCTCCATTTTTCGTAACACGAAGTCATCCACTTTCAGGGGACGCTTGTGCACTTTCTTGTTATAAGCTCTGGTCATTCTTAGACGGTATATCTCATGGCGCAGGGTAGCATTGCCCTTGCGTTCCGGGAGGGAGTCCAATGCCAGCCGCATGGCCTCCCAATTTGCCTCTTCATCATAGAGCATAACTCTGATAGTCGGCTCATAATGCTCAATGGGCTAGACGGCTTCAGCACCGTATACCATAAGAAATGGGGTTTCTCCGGTTGCCCCTTTAGCAGTAGTCCGGATGGCCCACAGGACATGAATTAATTCTTCTTCCCATAAACCACCGGCTCTTTCAATTTTCTTTTTTATGGCGTTTGAGATGAGTTTGTTGAAGGCTTCAACTTGGTCGTTTGCTTGGGGTCGGCCGACTGATGCAAAACAATGTGAGATACCCTGATCTCCCAACCAAGTCTTGAGATGGGGGGTCTCAAACTGAGGGCCATTATCAAACACCATAGACATAGGTACCCCAAACCGGGTGATGATGTTCTTCCAGATGAAGGAGATGACATCCTTTGTCTTGATGTTCTTAACCGGCTCAGCTTCTACCCATTTGGTGAAATAATCCACAGCCACCAAAATGTAGCGCTTTCCGCCTGGTGCAGGCGTATATGGACCCAAGATATCCATGCCCCATTTGGCAAATGGGACTGGGCTGTGGATTGTCGTCAGATCAGTAGCCGGGCGGCGAATCAGTGGGCCAAACCTTTGGCACTTGTCACATCTTTTGACTAACTCCTTGGCGTCTGCTTCAAGAGTAGGCCAAAAGTAATGCCGCCTGGCTCTGACGGCTAAGGACCTGCCGCCTATATGAGAGGCGCAGTATCCGGCATGCAATTCTTCGAGAATTTCTTTCCCCTTCTCTGGGGTAACACACTTCAATAAAGGTTTGAGGAAACCCGTCTTGAAGAGTTCTCCATTTCTCAACTCGAAGTTTGTCGCTCGCTTTTTCATGACGGCTGCCTCCTGTGGTGAATCAGGAAGCTTACCGTCTGCTAAATATGCCCGGATGCCGTCCATCCAAGTAGAGCTTCGGTCTAAGATTCCAATGGGCTCTTCATGTATGCTTCTCTTTTCAAGAACTTCCCAAAAGACCGACTGAGGAGTATCACAGCAGGCGGAACAAGCTAATTTAGACAACGCATCTGCCTGGTTGTTATCTGACCTGGGCACTTGATTCAGGTGGAATTCCTCAAGTGTCCCAGTCTCTTCTTTGACTGCCTGAAGATATTTGATCATAGCCGGATGAGTTGCCTCATATGCTCCCTCATACTAGCTGACGACCAACTGTGAATCAGAATAGGTGTCAATTTTAGTTGCCCCTGCCGCCTTACACATGCGGATTCCAGCTAGCAGGGCTTCATATTCCGCCTCGTTATTTGAGGCTTGAAACTTAAACCGCAATGCGTATTCAAATTTGTCCCCCTCAGGGGACTCATATATGATTCCTGCACCGCAGCCGTTCTTCGTTGAGCTTCCGTCTACATACACTTTCCAAACATGGTCAATATTATCCGGTTGCACTGGTCGTGTCATTTCAACAATGAAGTCGGCAAACGCCTGACCTTTCACTGCCTTTCTAGGTTCAAAAGTGATTTCAAGACTTTGCATTTCAATAGCACATTTCAACATTCTGCCGGATGACTCCAAAGTAGACATTGGCCGCTTGATGGGCTGGTCGGTGTAGATTACTACCGGATGAGCCAGGAAATACGGTTTCAATTTCTTGAAAGCCATATACAGGGCAAGGCCAAATTTTTCTACCATGGGGTACCGGAGCTCAGCATTTTTTAAGACATGGCTAATGAAATAGACCGGAAGCTGAACACCGTCTCTCTCAGCAAGGAGAACGACACTGAGGGCATGATCTGAGACGGCTAAGTACATGTATAACACCTCCCTAGGCAGTGGACTAACAAGCTTTGGCAAAGAGTGGAGGTGCTCTTTCAGACGTTGAAAGGCCGCCTCAGCCTCATCCCCCCATTCAAATCTGGTCTTTTTCCTGATTGCTTGGAAGAAGTAAAGGCATTTGTCACCTGACTGGCTGAGGAATCTCCCCAGAGCAGCAAGGAAACCGGTTAGTCTCTATGCTTCCTTGATAGTGCGGGGTGACTTCATGTCAATCACCGCATGTATTTTCTCAGGGTTAGCCTCTATCCCCCTTTGATCAATCAGGAATCCGAGAAACTTCCCAAACTCAACACCAAAGACGCATTTCTTAGGATTCAACATGACCTTATGCCGCCTGAGTGTGGTGAAGGTTTCTCGGAGATCGGCAAGGTGATCCGCCTGCTGTTTGGATTTGACTATCATGTCATCAATGTATGCCTCTACATTCCTCCCAATTTGATTAATAAAGACAGTATTAATCATCCGTTGGAACGTAGCCAGCGCATTTTTCAAGCTAAACGGCATCACCGTGTAACAGAATAGCCCCTGATCATGGACGAAGGCCGTCTTTTCTTGATCTTTCTTCCATAGGAGTATCTGATGGAAGCCGGAGTAGGCATCCATAAAACTCATCAAGGCATGCCCAGCTGTTGAATCGACCAGACTGTCGATCTTAGGAAGCGGATAACTGTCCTTGGGACATGCCTTGTTGAGATCTGTGTAATCAACACACAACCGCCTGGTACCATTCGGCTTCTTTACAAGCACAACATTTGCCACCCAGTTGGGGAAATTACATGGCCGAATGAACCCAGCATCCAACAACTTTTTTACTTCGGCAGCTGCCGCCTGACTTCTTTCCTCGCCGTGATTTCTTTTCTTTTGCCGGATGGGCTTCTTTTTAGGATCCACGACGAGTTTGTGGACAGCAAGATCAGGGCTGACGCCTGGCATCTCTTCCACTTTAAAGGCAAAAATGTCTTTGAATTCTTTCAGTAGAAGGTGCAAGTCTGCATCTAACTTAGCAAAGGCAACCGTCCCAACCTTCACGGTACGCTCCGAACGGCTGTCGTCCAGAGGTATGTCAATATGCTCACAAGCCGGTTGGGGACGGAGCTCATCTGACCGTTCACCGGTCAGTGATTGCTATTTCTTCTCCTTCTTCACCTCCACCAGCATAGGTGCCTTTCTTTTCTTTCCGGCTGCTGGTGGGGCTGGAGTTTGATCGGCCTCCTTGACATTGTCAAGGTCTATTGGCTCCTGGCCGCCTGGGGCCACGGTATCTCTGACAGCTCAGAGATAGCACTCCCGGGCCGTCTTCTGATCCCCATTCAAGGAACCAACAGAGTCGTCATCCCTCTCATACTTGATGAGCATGAGAGAAGGGATGATTACAGCTTTGGATTCGTTGAGGGTTGGCCGGCCCAAGATAATGTTGTAGGCGGTCAGCTCCTCAACGACCAAAAACTTGACGACCAGATGTCGCCCTTTTCCCTTCTCACCCAGCCGGATGGGTAGATCGACTCTTCCGACTGGGTAGACCATCCCCCCGCCAAAGCCAACTAGGGGGTGGGTGACCGGATGCAAGCTGCTGTCATTATATTTCAGCTTCTGCAAGCACCGGAGGCTGATGATGTCTGATGAGCTGCCGGTATCAATAAGGATCTGCCCGACCAGTTGGTTGGTAACCTTACATTCAATGACGACCGGGTCATCATGTGGGCGACGAACACTGCTCCTATCTTTCTGAGTGATCAGAACATCTGGGAAGGAGGTGCTTGTAGATGCCTGCCCATCATCATCTTTATCCATCTTTCGAAGATGGCTCTTGGTGCCCCGGATGGTAAGACCACCGCATGAGAACCCGCCTGCTATTGTGTAGGCCGGCTCCTTGTCGGTATCCGAGCTACTAGCAGGCTGGGGGGTAGTCTTAAATGACTGACCCTTATTCTTCTTCTTAGCCCCGGCTGGGGACTTAGAAATATAGGACTTAAGCATTCCCTTGTCAGCCAGACGGTCCAACGTCCGTTGAAGGCTGAAGCAGTCGTTGGTGTCATGGCCAACTTCCTCATGGTATTGGCAAAATTTATTTTTGTTCCTTGATTGAACGGAACTTTTCATTGGATTCGGCTTCTCTAGGGACAGCCGGTCCTTAATCTCCATGAGGATGGAGTTGCAGTCCTTGTTAAACTCGTACTTTGGGACGTACGGTTTAAATTCTTTCTTCTTCTTCTGGGACGGCTGGTCAGAATCACTTACCGCCCAGATTTCTTTTCTTTTCTTGCTCTCTTCTTTCTTTTTAGCCGGCTGAGCAGGCCGGTTGTCTTTCTGCTTGTCGGACTTCCTAGAGTCCGACTGGCTACCAGGCGAGCAGAGGTCGGTAGCTTGAATGTAGCTTTCCGCCTCCCTCAGGGCCGCCTGTAGGGTGAAAGCCCCTTTTCTGATTAGGTCGAACTTAAAGGTCGACTCGTCTCTCAGACCTTTGCAATAGTCTGTAAAAGCTACCTCATCAGACAGTCCCTAAATATGAATTCTGATCAGATTGAATCGCTTGACATATGAGTGCAACCCTTCTCTCTTTCCCTGCTTAACAGTGCTCAAATCAAGGCTTGTTTTCTTAGCAGGGATGTTCATTGAGAAGTTGGAAGCAAACAGGAAGGCAAGCTTCCTGAAACTATCGATGCACCCGGCTGGCAGATTACCAAACCATTGTTGGGCAATGCCCTTCAATGTAGCCGGGAAGCACCGACACCAAGAGGCATCATCCAACCCCTGCAGATACATGAGGTACCAACCAATACATTCTTAACCTTGGTTGGCTGGGCCGCCTCGGTTATCTCCCGGGTGAACGCAGAAGGCTGTTCACCCAGGCGCAGTAGGCGAAGCTTCCAGTCCAATGGCTGGACATTTGGATATGTCGCCTGACCTCCAAAGAGAGCTGGCTGCATGAAGTGAGGAGGATACTGTCCGTAAGCCTGGGTAGGCACGTACGGTACAACTCCAATCATATGAGGGCCAGAATGGACGGTATTACCGCCTATCTGGCTCTCATGCAAGGAGGGCACACTCCCTGCAGAAATGTTGTTGAAACTGTCTGGAAAGTTCGACGTTGAAGCCGACTCAGACAACGATTGGTTTCTCTTCCGGTTAATGATTTCCCGGGCATCGAGAATAGATTTTTTGCTTCCCACCGCATGCTGAGTCCGGCGGGTGTTGTTGTTGTTCCTCTGAGGAAGGAGAATTTTTTACCAATCAATGGTCCCGGCTGCCTTCTCCTTTGGATGAGGAGTGGGTTGCCGGTCTCTGAGTGACTTCCCCTTCTCTGGAGGAGTCTTCTTCGCCGACTGACCTTTACTTGGGCCAGCCCGGCTTTGGGTGATCAGCTCTTTAATTTCACCCTTGAAACTTGTCATGAATCTCATGAGTTCGTCTCGGGTGACAGGTGCTGATCCAGCGGCCGTTTGGGTTTCCCCTTCCTGCTGCCCAGAGGGTCGGCTTGTACCCTCCTGGGAGGCACCCCGCTCCAGAGTGTCTCTGGGCCGGATGCGCTTGGTTCCGAGAGAGCCGTCATCGGGTGTAAAGGTTTCGACAAGAGGATCTTTATCCTCATGGTCTGTAAAAACTTCTGGGTCATCGCCCAGACGGTTAGGGGGTGGCACAGACTCTTGAACCATCTTCGAGGTACTCTCCCCACAGACGGCGCCAAATGTTTTGGGTGTTTTTGTCCCTTAGGAGAGTTACGTCACGAAGTCTGATCCGGCTGAGCTGTACCTGCAAAATAACGGAGACTCCGGGTGGTTGGAGCTCCGCCTCCGACGGTCAAGTTAGTAACTTGAAACGGAATAAAGAGAACGGAAATTTAGGTGGGTATCTGCTCGGATTCCAAGCTCAGGTCTTTAGCTGATGTAAGAGAATACAGGTGTAATAAATGATTGAATGTGTCCCCAAAATGGGGAAATATCTCCCTATTTATAGGGTCGTTGGAGAATGTGCCCCTTCCTAGGTCATTTGACCTACATTTTAGTGGGCTACGCCGTTTTACGGCGCTCTTAGGGATTTGGGCCCTTGAAGGCCGCCATTTCAGAGGCATATCTGGGGGCGCCAAGTGTCAAGAGGATGTTAAGCCACATGGGCCATCCTGACCTCGACACGTGGCGTCCTCTCGTTGGTCCACGTGTCTAGGGTATAAATACCCCAAACAAGGCCAATGGCCGAATATTATTAATCAATAGAGGCAGAAGACCACAGTCTACTCCAACGTGAGTATGACCGTCTGCTCCAACATGAGTCAGATAACCGGCGACGTCCATTCGGGCGAGTTCGTCGAGGAGAAGCATCTCCCATTTGGGTGGCACATTTCTCTAGTAATACATCAAGCGACCCTACCGAATGCTAAGGCAGCACTCGCAGTTGTTTGATTTAATCTAAAGTGAAATCTAAAAAGCATAGAGTTTTCCAACTGTTCTAGTACAAATGGAAAACGGTTACTATTTCATGATTAGAGGCTATCGAGGCCAATGGCCGGATGATAAACTAAGTTAATAACTTAGTAGCTAAACTAATGTCCAAGGGATATGAGGCCCATGGCCAGATAATAAACTAAGCTAAAAACTTAGTGGCTATACAAACCGTCTTAAAAAGAGGTCGGATGGTTATCTATTTTTTATAAATCCTTCTGCTCCAACATGAGTAAGGCCGTCTACTCCAACATGAGTCAGATAACCGACGATGTCCATTCAGGCGAATTTGTCGAGGAGAAGCATCTCCCATTTGGGTGGCACATTGCTCTACACACATGCATGCGGCAAAAATTGAACGACCTAATTGGTCAACTCATAGCCTCCTGACCTGGGTAATCTAAAGAACGACTAAGTTTTCGAGAACTGAATGTCTAAAAGACATCAGCTGGTAACCGGCCGAAGTTCTTACCTAGATTACCTTTCGGAATTATATGAGTCCACCCAATGAGAAAAAAGGACATTAAAAGTATAATTACAAACTTACCAGGCGGTCATTTTGCCTCTTGTCCTACCAGGCGGCCATTTTCCTCCTATCCTATCAGGCGACCATTTTGCCTCCTGTCCTACCAGGTGGCCATTTGCCTCCTGTCCTATCAGGCGGCCATTTTGCCTCCTGGCCTACCAGGCAGCCATTTGCCTCCTGCTCTATGATGTGTCAGGCGACCATTTTGCCTCCTGTCCTACCAGGCGGCCATTTGCCTCCTGCTCTATGATATGTCAGGCGGCCATTTTGCCTCCTATCCTACTAGGCGGCCATTTGCCTCCTGCTCTATGATATGTCAGGCGGCCATTTTGCCTCCTATCCTACCAGGCGGCCATTTTGCCTCCTATCCTACCAGGCGGCCATTTGCCTCCTGCTCTATGATATGTCAGGCGGCCATTTTGCCTCCTGTCTTACTAGGCGGCCATTTGCCTCATGTCCTGTCAGGCGGCCAATCGCCTCCTGCCTTATGAGATATCAAACATCTCAAAAATATTCTAATTCCCCCAAGGGTCATATGACCACCATAGTGGGGCATAAAGAACTGAAAGTCGTCATCTGTCTAGTTCAAGCGGCAATCATTATTATGATTGATTAACTTAGAAAATGTTATACCATTTAAGGTATCAAATTTTCCAAGTTAATCAAATCTCTCTTTTATTGAACTAGACACATGCCGACCAAAGAGCTTTTAAACAAGCGGCAAAGCCTTGATTTCGAAAGGAGGGATTCCTCTTGAAAGAGAAATTACCCCTTCCGAGGGGCTAATGTTTGGGGTAAAATTACCCTCTATATGTGGACCAATGCCACTGCAACACGTGTCCGCAAGCTCAGAGCTTTATGAGTCAATTAGAGCATGACACGTGTCACTCAATGATAGAAGAGTGATAATGGGCTCTAAGCCCACAAACCTATAGCTTTTTAGGTTAAATGACCTAAAAGGCACATATCCCAATGCTCTATAAATACCGATCTTCACATCAGTTCAAAGGGAGTTAATTCATTCTCCAAGGGCCATGCCCCCCACAATCACTCTCCCTTCTCTCTACTTTCTCTCTCGAAAAATACATTATTTCGATCACTAACTTGATCGTCGGAGGCGGACCTCCGGCCCCCTCGGGGTCCGTTGTTTTACAGGTGATTGGGTCGTGCGTGTGTTGCATTGCGGATCTGTCTCCCGAGGGACATACACACCCTCCATTCGGGTACGTACAAAAAACCCCGAAACAAAACACATTCAAACAAAGCTTTTTGAATCAAATGAAAGTCAAACACATTCAAACAAAGATTTTTGAATCGAATGAAAGTCTAGCTATCCGTAACAAGCAAAAAAGGCCTATCCGTAACGGGCAGCGGGCGTTACGTATGCCACCGTTACGGATAGCTAGTGTTATTTGTAACGGGGCAGTGTCCGTTACGAATAACGGGTTTTTTATAACGGGCATTTCAAGTGCCCGTTACAAATAACGGGTTATTTGTTACGGGCATTTCAAGTGCCCGTTACGAATAACCCGTTATTCTTAACGGGCATTTCAAGAGCCCGTTACAAATAACCCGTTATTCGTAATGAACATTTCAAGTGCCCGTTACGAATAACGACTTATTTGTAACAAGAATTTCAACTACCCGTTACAAATAACGGGGTTACAAATAGTGTGTACCCAAATTTTTTTTTTGAAAAAATCCATCATATGTTGATTTGGGGTATTTAATACCCTCAATTGGACCAATGAGAGAGCGACACGTGTCGCCCTAGGAGGCGTCCAAATGGCCCCTTTTGATGCGTGACATGTGTCACTCAGATATCCCTCCCTGAAATGGCGGCCTTCAAGGCCCAAACTTTGAGGGCGCGCAAAACGGCGTGCCCTAATCCCTAGGTTATCAAACCCTAGGGAGGGCACACTTTCTAAGGCCCCTATAAATAGGGACCTTCCCCTCATCTATGAGAACACATTACTTTTTGCAATCATTATTGAGTTGTCGTTCTCAAGAAACAGACAACACCTTAGCTCGAAATCTGAGTAGATAACTTAATTTCCGCACGTTTTATTCTGAATCCGTACTAACTTAATCTTCGGAGGCGGACCACTGATGAGTGTCATTTATGGCACTCATTTGGTTCTTTTTAGGGCGAATTTCATGTTATTCTATAGCTCTTTCAATTAGCTTTTCCTTAATTTTACTCTTTATTTCTTTTAGTTTGTATTTTCTTAGTTGGATTTCTTTCTTTATGCATTTCTTGGTTTATTTTGTTATTTTCTCTTTTATTTGCTTGTTTTCCTTTATTTTTCAGGATAAGGTCGTTATCCAAGTTTCCCGAGTCCTCTTCCCAAGTTTGGCATTGATTAGGATGTCAAATGTTCTCCATTTGAATCTCAAGCATGGAGAAGTGCAAGTTCCTAAAGTCCTTAAGCTGTGCATTTAAGCTGTGGGGGCATGGTTTCTAGTGTTGAACCAACAAACATGGAGTTTAGAAACTGCAAGGTCACGCGTTTATCAAGAGCATTAAATGGAACGCATGAGGAGCATCGACATGATAGAGAAGAGGGTTGCCCTGTTCCTAGGCGCGCGCGCGCGGCTATTGTGTGGCCGCGCGACCAGGTGGCGTGGGCGCGCCTGTCTGGGTCTCTGTTCCGTACCCAGATTTGCGCGGCCGTGCTCTCCCTTATAGTTGGTCGCGCCTGACGCGTTTATTTGGGGACGATCTAACTAACTTCTCTTAGTTAGTTTTACTATAAATAGATTTTCATTCTATTTTTAGAGAGGGAGGAATTTAATTAAGAAATTAGAATAGAATTAGAATTAGAATTTTAGAGAGAGAAACTCTAGATTGTAGAGAGAGAAGTTCTTGATTGATGATTGAAGATTGGTAATTCTAGCATTTTCTCCATTGAATTGACAAGTTTGTAAGGATTTCTTTTTCTTTAATGCAATCTTTAGCGTATCATTTCAATTACTTGTTGATTGTTCAAGTTTGAATTGAATTTGTGATTGAATTAGTTTTATTGATATAATGATGATAAAATTGTTTATTAGCTTAGTTTTGATCTTGATTTCAATAAATTGTGAGTAGTTCTCTTGTTAGGGGAATGGTAAAGCATATATGAGTAATGGATTGATGCTAATTGGGGGAAATTGATGGAGTTGATGTTGTGATTAAATTGGTTGATTGATTAGGTGCATGTTTGTGATTAATTGAAGATTAGCTAATGTTTAATATTACACTAGAATGCATTGTAAGCTCGCATTGATACATAAAATTAATTTGTGGCTTGCTTTTGTCGATTGAGTAGGTTTGCAAGGTTCCTAGTTAGAGTCTCTCGTAGTTAACGCTAGCTTGACCTCTAGGAGATTAGCCTACCTTACTCTCTTGATTGCTTAATTTATTTTCCCTCGCAACACTCGACTTAGTCATCTCCAATCCCAATTAGCTATGTCCATTCCGAGTATATGCGGATCCTAACCCTAGTGCTTGATAAATTTGATTTCATTTTTGGTTGTTTGATTGTTTAGAATATACACACCTCACTTCATTGCTTCGAAATAGCTTAGCTTTAACATTAGCATTCACCTCTCATTCCTAGTGGTTCGACCCTCGACTTACTCTATGCTTGGTATAGGGGTGTGCTGAGAGATTACAAGTTTTGTTTTGACCGAGGGTAGATTAGTTTTCAACGACCTTTCAAAAATCGCGCTGTCGCCGGGGAATGCCGTAGATGATTGCTTTTGTTGTTGAGTCTATTTCATCTTATTTGCAAAAATACAAAAAGATTTTCTTCTTTAGGCTACACTTGTAGCCGTGTTACTAATAGTTTCATTGAGTTTTGTATGCATAGAGCATGAGGACGTTCCCTTGTACCTTCTGATCTGGAAATCGAGAGGACACTTTCTAGGAGAAGGATTGCTAGTAGGACTTTGAGCACAAGTTCTTCAAGTGAAGATGAAGAAGAAGAACAAAGCATGGGAGAAAATCCGAGAGTAGCCTTGAAGGAATTGGGAAATCCCGGTGCATATAGGTTTGAAGTGGGATTGCATTGCCAATAACACCGGCGAATGACTTTGAAACAAGACCGGCCATGATCACTTTGATTGAAAGGAGACAATTTAGTGGGGCTAAGAGTGAGAGTCCACTAAACCATCTCAAAGAGTTTGAGAAGAATTGTAACACAATTAAAGTAAATGGTGTTTCTCAAGAGTTTATCCGGCTCAAGTTGTTCCCCTTCTCTCTCTTAGGTCGAGCCTTGGAATGGTTGGACAAGGAGGTTAAGCCGAATTCTCTTAGAACATGGGATGAAGTTACCAAGGAATTCGTGTCTAGGTTCTACCCCCAAAAGAAAACGGCGGAGGCAAGGACTTTGATCCAAAGATTCAAGCAAAAACCTAGTGAGAGCTTGTATGAAGCTTGGGAAGATATAAGGAGTATCAAAGAGAATGCCCCCATCGTGGCATAACCTAAATCATTCAAATTTTCTATGGAGGGTTAATGATGTGAATTATTGATCCGAAAATCAACAAAACACAAGGGATATGTTTAAGTCTAATTCTATACAGGAAATCCACCAAGAATTAAACAAAAACTAAGATTAATCAATTAAGAATCCACCTAATTAATCAATCCAAACGAATGTTTTATCTAAAACAAGCAAAATAGCAATTGATCACAATCAACAAAACTTAAGTGTTTAAACTTAAAACAATGTATATTAATCTCTCTATAATTCGTGTGTTTTACAGCCCTATTTATAGACTTAGTTTACCTAGGAAGATTAGGACAAGTTCCTAATTTAATCCTAATTAAACTAGAATTCTAACTTGCTTGAAGAGCAAGCACCTTGGAGCACAAGCATACGCCAATCTCCTTGGAGAACAAGCACACGCCTAAACTGATTTATTTTGCTAGCTAACTGATTTTAAAAGCAACTAAATAAAGATTAAAGATCCTAATGCTTGAACCAAGAAAAACCCTTTCAAGTGAAAGGTAAAAACTTGTAAGCAAAATCTAAGTAAAGAAAATTCAAGAAAGTTCAAGAAAGTGAACTAGACTCCAAGAAAAGCCACTAAGCAAACCGCGGCTTTGCTTTGATATCCAAGAAAGTGTCCATGCAATGCTTGGCTTGAATCAATGTTTAGGGACAAGCTATTTTGATGCATGATAAGCAAATCTTCGAAGTTCTCCATGCTTAGACTTGCATCATCCTCCTCTTATTCGAAAGAATTTGTCCTCAAATCTTGAAGTTCTTCATCAGGAATATACTTAGCCAAATCGCCAACATTGAATGTAGCACTAACTCCATATTCTCCCGGAAGTTCTAACTTATAAGCATTGTCATTGATCTTCTCAACAATCTTGAAAGGACCTTCACTTCTAGGCATCAACTTATTCTTGCGTTTTCTTGGAAATCTTTCCTTTCTCAAATGTAACCATACCAAGTCTCCAACATTGTAACTTTGTTGCCTTCTATGCTTGTTTGCTCTAGCTTTGTACATGTCATTTACTTTCTCTATTCTTGTTCGAACTTGAGCATGTAATTTCAGCATACTCTTCAACTTAGACTCGGCATCTTTGTGAATTAATTCACCCTTAGGCAATGGAACAAGATCAATTGGAAGTTTCGGATTGACTCCATAAACTACCTCAAAAGGACTATGTTTGGTAGCATATGTAGGTGATCTATTATAAGCAAACTCCGCATGAGCTAACTTGATGTCCCAATCCTTTTGTGTCTTACTCACTAACCCACGCAATAGCGCACCAAGAGTACGATTAGTAACCCGGTTTGTCCATCAGTTTGTAGATGGTACGATGTACTAAAGAGCAATTTAGTTCCCACAAGCTTCCATAGAGACTTCCAAAAGAAACTCATGAACTTTGTATCTCGATCACTCACAATAGTTTTCGGAATTCCATGCAATCTAACAATCTCTTTGAAGTATAATTCCGCCACTTTCATAGCATCATCCACTTTGTGACAAGGAACAAAGTGAGCCATCTTAGAAAACCTATCCACAACAACCATAATAGAGTCTTTCCCCCGTTGTGTTCTCGGCAATCCCACAATAAAATCCATAGAAATATCTTCCCAAGATGAATCTGGAACAGGTAAAGGAGTATACAAGCCTTGATGAAAAGTAGCCTTCGCTTTTTGACAAGTTGCACACCTAGAAATAACTAGTTGCACATCCGTGAGCATCTTAGGCCAATAGAAGTGTTCTTGTAACATACTCAAGGTCTTTGTAATGCCAAAGTGACCAGCAATTCCTCCCCCATGAGCTTCTCTAACAACTAGCTCTCTAATAGAACACTTAGGAAGACAAAGTCGATTTCCCTTGAAAAGAAAACCATCTTGCAGCAAATAAGAACCCACGGCTCCTTTAGAACACTCTTCAATCAATGTAGCAAAATCATCATCACCTTTGTAGTATTCTTTGATCAGTTCAAAACCAAGTAGCTTGCTATTTAGAATTCCAATCAAAGTGTATCTTCTAGATAATGCATCAGCCACAACATTCGATTTCCCCTCTTTGTACCTTGAAGAAAAATTAAATGATTGTAAAAATTCAACCCACGTAGCATGTCTAGGATTGAGCTTTTGTTGTCCATGTATGTACTTCAATGCTTTATGATCAGAATGCAACACAAAGTGATTAGGTCGGAGATAATGACTCCAATGATCTAAAGCTCTTACAATGGCATAGAACTCTTTATCATAAGTAGAATAGTTCAATCGAGCTCCTCCCAATTTCTCACTGAAATATGCAATAGGCCTCTTCTTTTGGAGTAAAACTACACCGATTCAAACTTTACTAGCATCGGTTTCAACTTCAAAAGGACTTGAGAAATCTGGTAACGCAAGTATAGGTGCTTCACATAGATTCTTTTTAACCAACTCAAACGCACTTTGAGCTTCTTTAGTCCATTCGAATTTACCCTTGTCCTTCTTCAAACATTCGGTCATAGGCGCCACAATACTTGAGAAATTCTTGACAAATCTACTTTCGAATGATCAACTGAAACTCCATCTTTTGATACAACATAACCAAGAAAAGTAACACTAGGCACTAAGAAGTAGCATTTTTCAAGCTTAGCATAGAGTTTCTTCTCTCTTAACACTTCAAACACACTTGTTAGATGATTTAGATGATCATGCAAATTTTTAGAGTATATCAGAATATCATCTAAATAAACACAACAAACTTGCCAAGGAAAGGTTTAAGTACCTCATGCATCAACCTCATGAAAGTGCTAGGTGCATTAGTGAGTCCAAACGGCATCACCAACCATTCATACAACCCTAACTTAGTCTTGAATGCTGTTTTCCACTCATCTCCTTCTCTCATTCGAATTTGATGATAACCACTCATAAGATCAATCTTAGAAAACAACTTTGAACCATGTAGTTCATCAAGTAGATCATCTAATCTTGGAATAGGAAATCGGTATTTGATAGTGATGTTATTCACACTCCTACTATCAATACACATGCGCCAACTCCCATCTTTCTTTGGGACAAGTAAAGTAGGCACGGCACAAGGGCTCATACTTTCCCTCACGTATCCTCTAGTCATAAGCTCTTCAATTTGCCTTTGCATCTCCTTTGTTTCTTCCGGATTACTTCTATAGGCTGCCTTATTAGGTAATGGTGCTCCCGGAATCAAGTCAATTTGATGCTCTATCCCACAAATAGGAGGTAGTCCCGGAGGTAATTCCTTAGGAAAGACATCCTTGAATTCTTCTAAAACAGATTCCAATTCATACGGCCTCTTTGCTTGTTTATTTTGATCAATTCGAATCTCATTAGAAACAAGTATATATACCACATTGTTGCTGCAAATTTCTTTTTCTAATTCCCTCTCACTAATCAAATAGAATTCTTCGAATTAGAGGTAACATTAGAAGACTTGTTGCTTATCAAAGGTTTTAAAGAAACCGGTCTCTCTTTTTCTCCTTTTCTCACAACATACACATTAGTCCTTCCATCAAACTTCACAAATCTATCATATTGCCAAGGACGGCCTAATAGTATATGACAAGCATCCATAGGACAAACATCACACAAAACTTTATCGTGAAATTTACCAATTGAAAAGGAGATTAAGGCTTGTTTAGTTACCTTAACATCACTCGAATTATTAAGCCAATGAAGCTTATAAGGGCTTGGATGTTCAGTATTGGCCACATCAATTTGTCTACCAAAGTAGTAGATACCACATTAGTGCAACTCCCCGTGTCTATGATCATGTCACACAACCTATCTTCTACCTTGCACCTTGTAAGAAAGATTTTCTCCCTTTGATTGTTTTCCATAGGTACGGTTTTAGAGTGTAGTGCCCTTCTTAGAACCAAACTTTGACCATGAGTCTCGGGATCAATTTCGTCAATATGCCCCTCCTCTTCTTCAAAGTTTTCCTCTTCGTTCTTTTCTACATAGTCACTACCTTGCTCACACTTAGCTTGTTCTTGTTCCCACTCTTGAGCAGTCATTACTCTTTTTGATGGACAATTAGTTGCAATGTGACCAACACTACCACACTTGAAGCACTTCCTATCTTCAACAAGCTTTTTAGGAGCTTCAAATTTTGATTTAGTCTCCTTGTAGTTCGAACTAGAACCACTTTTCTCCAAGCTGTTCTTCTCAAAAGGTTTAGCGAAACCCTTTACAAAGGACTTAGTGTACGTCCCTTTCTTCCCCTTTATCTGTTTTTCAACTTTCAAAGCTACCTTGCAAACATCCTCAAAGGACCAATATTGTTGCAATTCAACTTTTTCAGCAATATTATCATTCAACCCCGAAATAAATCTAGCAATCTTATGCTCAACAATCTCTTCTAAGCCACATAGCATGCATAACTTTTCAAATTCACCAATATAATTCTCAACAGTCATAGAATAGTGTTTAAAAAGTTGCATCTTAAGATAAACATCTTGAATATAATCACTAGGTACGAACCTCTTTTTCATGTGCCTCTTGAGTTGTTCCCAAGTTGAGATTCTTGCACGCCCCTCCTTATGCCTCTTCTTCTTTAGATTATCATACCAAAGACTAGCATAACCGGTCAGTTTTAATTCAGCCAATTTGCATCTTTTCCTTTCATCATACTCCTTGTAATCAAAGAGTGTCTCGGCCCTTGTAATCCACTCAAGGTATTTTTCAGGTTCATTCATACTCCCATTGAATTCGGGAAGATCTAATCGAAGGTTCCTATCATCATCCTTTGGTCTATCTCTTCTCCTAGGCCTTGGTGATTCATCACTTGAGGAATTATTATTTCGTGGCCTCCTAGGGTTCCTCCTTGGTTGTTCTTCCTCACTTGAACCAGAATTAGGGTTAGAATTCCCTTTCCTTGAAGAATCTCTAGCACGAGTATCAAGCCTTTTTAATATCTCATCCATCCTTGTTGCCAACTCGTCAAATCGCCTATCTCTTCTAAGATTTTGAGCCTGTTCTAAGGTTAATCCCCTTGGAACTTGTGGGACCTCTTCGTCACTCATGATTCCCACACAAACCAAGTCAGTTTATGCAAAAATCTTGATTAAAAGATCGAACCTTGAAGGAAAACTAGGCAACACAAAAACCGGACTCCCAACCGCAAATCAGTGCACAAACACCAAACGTTTGAGGCTGTGTAGAGTGCGTTACTCAACCAAAAATTATGAAATTTTATATGGTGATAGCTGGATGTTTTTAGAGTTCAATGCAAAAAGAATAACGTAAAAATTCCCAGCCAATTGTTCCCAGTTTAATTTTTACCGAAGTTGCGTAACTTGTCTCTGATACCAAAGATGATGTGAATTATTGATCCGAAAATCAACAAAACACAAGGGATATGTTTAAGTCTAATTCTGTACAGGAAATCCACCAAGAATTAAACAAAAACTAAGATTAATCAATTAAGAATCCACCTAATTAATCAATCCAAACGAATGTTTTATCTAAAACAAGCAAAACAGCAATTGATCACAATCAACAAAACTTAAGTGTTTAAACTTAAAACAATGTATATTAATCTCTCTATAATTCGTGTGTTTTACAGCCCTATTTATAGACTTAGTTTACCTAGGAAGATTAGGACAAGTTCCTAATTTAATCCTAATTAAACTAGAATTCTAACTTGCTTGAAGAGCAAGCACCTTGGAGCACAAGCATACGCCAATCTCCTTGGAGAACAAGCACACGCCTAAACTGATTTATTTTGCTAACTAACTGATTTTAAAAGCAACTAAATAAAGATTAAAGATCCTAATGCTTGAACCAAGAAAAACCCTTTCAAGTGAAAGGTAAAAACTTGTAAGCAAAATCTAAGTAAAGAAAATTCAAGAAAGTTCAAGAAAGTGAACTAGACTCCAAGAAAAGCCACTAAGCAAACCGTGGCTTTGCTTTGATATCCAAGAAAGTGTCCATGCAATGCTTTGCTTGAATCAATGTTTAGGGACAAGCTATCTTGATGCATGATAAGCAAATCTTCGAAGTTCTCCATGCTTAGACTTGCATCAGTTAAGTCCTCAAGGCAAATCGTGTCTTGATGCAGGAGCCGGAGGGCCAATAATGAACAAAACCAAAGAAGAGGTTGTGGACATTATAGAAGATGTGGTGCGCCATTGTAGACACCTAAAAATGTCTCCCCAAAACCAAACCCGATGATGAACAACCTTTCACCGCCATTATTGGTCGGGTTGAGTATTTAATTTTTGGAGTGCATAAATCCATATTTCCATTTCATAAACCAACCCAATTCTTAGCCCATTTCCCCAAACCATAACTCATTTTCCTCTTTTTGTGCCTTTAAACCCAAAATAATTCATTTCGTGTCCTTTAAAATCAATCATTTCGTGTCCTTTTTATAAAAACGTTTATTCCAGTTTATTTTGGTCCATAATCAGGGTCTAATGATTAAATATTTGGATGGGGCTTTAAAATATCTTTCCAACGATATATTATAAGCCCAAATCCGAGTTATAACGAATAAGTTATGGCCAAAATATTAAACTAGCCCAAACCGAACCTAAGCCCACCTTACCTACGACCCAATGATCATGTGGAGGGTCCAAATTATTTAACCCCATTCCTAAACCAATTAGGATTAATTGGAAGCTTCTATAAGTTTCTAAAAGATCTTAATTATCCTTTTTGAAAAGATAAGATTAAATAGTTTGAAATTGAATAAAACTCCTTTTTTTGAAAATCCTATTTATATCCGAACTGAAAGACGTTCAAAGATAGATAGATATTATTTTCGTGTATTACAGTTTTTATCCAAATTTAATATGGTTGGATAGCCCTTGAAATTATCTTTCCAATGATATATTATAATATCAATTCCGAGCTATAACAGAAAAGATATGAATAAAATGTCAAACTCTATCCAAAACTGAAACCGTCTCACTATTTCGGCTATATCTTTTGTTCTACAAAATATTTTAATCTGATTTCAATTGGGTTAGAAAGTAGACTTCAAGAGCTTTCCAACCATATCTTATTCCGATTTCTGGTTCAAAAGATATGATAAAAACAAAAACTGCTGTCTATCGCAAGCGTTTTATCCGATTCGAATTCTTATCTTTTCTTGATTCGACCCCTCTTTTCCTCTTATAAATAGAGGTCATATCTCCCCTTTTTTATTAATCAACAAGCTTGATCATCAAATCCTTCTCTCTTTCTCTCTTTACACCAAAAATCATTCTCTTCTCTCTCTCACATATTCTAAGCCTTAAACCTATATTTCTAATTCTATCATTTCTTCCTTAAGCACTCCAAGGAGTTCATACAATACCCAAAGTTCTATACTTAAACCAAGGCGTGAAAGGTATAATTGACTGAGGGTTTGGACCAAATCAACTCTACTTTAATTTAATTTCCATTTACTTTATATTTTTATTGAAGTTACTAACAGTTTATTCATGATGTAGCAATTTAAAGGAACGCGCGGAATGTGAGTAATTAATTAATTTAATTACTCTTATTTTATTTTTAATATTGCTAGTATCATGATTAGGGTTGTTATTATTATTATTATTTGATTTGTCTAACACTATTATTGTTAAATTGCTTCCAATATTAATGTTTATTCTATTGTATTTTTTATGATCATCATATTGCATGTTAAAGGGAATATGTAATTGAAAATCACGCCTAATAAGATAATTTGGACAACCGGTTTAGGTTCCTTTTAATCTTGTTGTTTAATCAAGTGATCACAATATTTTAGAATTATATGTTGCATTAATATTCAACCAATTTAGCTTAATAATAGTTTGGAGCAAATTGAATATTTTGTTTGTATGCCTTTGAGATCGCAGGAATCACTTTTCACTATAAGAATCGAGTAGAGGCCAATACGGGCGAATGTGACTCCATGACTCACTTCGTACCATCATCCCCGATCCTCCTTTCGTGGTTCCGAACCATATGGAGTTAGTAATCTCATGGATTATGAATGGGGTGTAACCTTCACGGGTCAATCGTTGTTGCCTATCGCTGTCCCTTATCGTGGTTGCCTTTTTATGATCCGTGGACGGTTTACAAGTTCCTTAAAAACTTGTTGGCGGCTCCCTACTTTATTTGTCCCTAATCGTTGTCCCTAATCGTAATGTCAATTCCCACTTCCTATGAGTGCCAAGCATATTCACAACATGCTTTTAGCGTAGGCGCACTTCGAACGACGCCTACAATTTGGCGACTCCACTGGGGAGGATTCTTGATTATTTATCGATTTGAGTGATCGGTATTTAATTAAGATGAGTGGATGAGACTTGAAAGATTCTTGAAAAATATTCCTGTGATTTAATTGGCATTGTCACATATGCATATGCATTTTAGCTTACCTACTTTGCCACAATAGTACGTGTTCTACGTATGTGGCTAGCCCGGGGGATTTATGCTCTATCAACCCGAAAACGCTCATGGCAATAAGGGTTCATCCGAGTTTTTAAATCCACCCAAACCATGGAGTCGAGTTCGATTTCATCACGAACTCGCGGAGCCGCCCGTTGGCATACACCCTCAAGGGAGGCTGCCTTGCTAACGCGTCCAAACTCTTAACCATGGTACCCTTTGACACTCAAAAGCTTGACCATAGTCGAACTTAGAACTTGATTTTAGGTTGCGAACTTCATTGCATCATGCGTGACTATATGCTTATGTGTGAATTTTTTTTATTGACCTTTTTTTAATTATTTTTTTTTTCTTATCAAACCCCTTTTTTATTATTATTAGAGTCGAGCCATAGATTTTTTTTTAATTTTTGAGTCACCCGGATTTTAATTCCCGTATACTGCACAAGAGTCAACTTGTTTTGGTCATATCCGGAGTTCTAGAAAGAGTTATGTGTCGTGCCACCTATGGATCTGTAGCCCCGAGTTTTATCTTTTATTTAGAGTTGGTTTCATCCAAATCAGAGTCACAAATCAAAATTTATAACCGATATACTACAGGCTGTCCAGTTTAGATTTCTTTTTAGCGTCAACTTTCTTTTGTTTTTTTTTTGTTTTTTTTTTTCAAATTTTTTATATCTTTTCGTGTCAAGTCCTTTAATCCGTGTCAACTCGTATAACATAGGATTATAGATTTTTTTTTCATTTTTTTTATACCCATGAGTCATAACTCTTCTAGAATTCTAGTCCTCTTCCTAGTTTCTTGTGATCAATTTTTATGCTAACCTTAACATGTATTCTTCGTCTTTGATTGTGGTTGATTTTATTTATGAATAACGATTGCCAATGGACCGTTTTCACCTAGTAAATAGCATAAACATTAAAATTTGACAAAATTAATCAAGTTAGTTTGTCTTTTAGTCTTCCGTGCTATTTGGTCATTGGGTCCTTTGTTTTTCACAACGTCCTCATGTCTAGTCATGCGATCATACCATGAGTCTTAATAAACTCACATAATCTCACATGTTGAGTTATTTCACACACTTTGTCTCCGAGTCATGCACTATATTGTTTATGATCGTATACTAGGACCATGCATGCATCGTTTTCTATCGTAGTAAAAATGAGTGGAGATTTTTCTCACTTGTTTTCAAATGTCTATTTTTTCTCTTCCTTTCCAATCCGAGTACTGAGTTAATGTATTAGATGAGTTCGTCCTTACACAGTACTTGAGTTTAAAATCAATAGGCAATAGTTGGAAGAATAAGGGGAACGTCACTCCTTCCTTCTTTCCTTCCAATCAAAGCATCAACAACATGAAACTATTTTCCTCAGCAGGCAGCTAGAAGTAACTCATAAAGAGCCATGAAGACAATGCACAATGCAAGCTTCTCACCAAGATTTCATGTTTTCTTCTTCTTTTGTTTCAAACCCTTCCCCCTAAAAAGTCTAGCATAGGTTCTCCTTATCCATGTGTTTATGTGTCACATTTCTTACCTTTTTCATCAATGAGCATTTCTTTCCTTTTCATTCGATCATGTCATTCGCAAAAAAAAAAAAAAAAAAAAAAAAAAAAAAAAAAAAAAAATCAATTACCGAACTAAACACAAGGTACACCAATGACTTGAGGCACCTTTGCAACCCTGTCATTCCTCTTAAACCATTTTCAATCAAATATCCATTTCTTCATCAACCACTTTGAGCCTCGTCTAACGCTTGGCCTCATTTATTCAACCCACATTCACCAAACCCTGGGATGGGAAGGTGTGCAAATTGTATAACATTCATAAAGCAAGTAAAAAAAAAAGTAGCAAAGCAACAATAAAACAATGTCTAAAGACAAGTGTTCCAATGTCTTTGATATGAACACGTCTCAAATTGCGTCTCTCATCGAGTGCTTGGTATCATGCCTGAGAAACATGAATGTCAAGTGAGTGATGGACCGCATGATCTGAGATTGCCTACATTGATTCACAAGAATGGAAAAAAGAAAAAAATATATTTCAAAACAAAAAAAAAATAGATGAAAAAAAACAACTTGCAAAGGCTAATACATAATTGCATATCTTGGGGGCTTCTCTCGGGTCTTGAGCCTTTTACCCCTTTCTTCCTTAAACCTTCAGCTTAACCACATTACAACCCTTGAAAGACCTCTTTGAGGTGTACATACACTTGTGCAAAGTTCGGATAGAGCTACGTTCGGCCTGATTCCTAACGGATACGTAGGCAACCTCACATTGAGGTGCGGCCACATTCATATTCATATCCATGCATGATAGAGTCAAAGAATATCCAATGCTTATCCCTACCCATTTAGAGCTAGACTTGGGGGCTTGAACCCAAATCACATTAGCTTACCCAGCCTGAAGAGTCATCATCTTTAACTCTTCTCACATCTCTTTCCATCGCTATAACCCTTGCAGCCAGCCTTAGTATCACATTCACACACTTCACTCACACATCCATATCCATATCAATCATCCTTCCCTTTAAGAGTCCTTTATCATGAAATCTTGTTTCAACACTGTGCATGCTTCATCATATTTAAAGACAACATTCAGTAGAAGAAACATTGCATACTTGCTTAGCTTCCTGACCTAAGCAATGTTCATTGTTTCGCATAATGTGCTAAGAAACATTTATATATCAATGATTTTTAATCATAGAAAGCGTATCGTGCTTAGCTCCTTGACCTAAGCAACGTTCATTATGCAATAATCCCTATACGTGCTTAGCTTCCAGACCTAAGTAACGTTCAAAATCGCTTCTTTACACCATATATGATGCTTAGCTCCATGACTTAAGTTCATTCATCTATCGTGTTATACGTGCTTAGCTTCCAGACCTAAGTGACGTTCAAAATCGCTTCTTTACACCATATATGATGCTTAGCTCCATGACTTAAGTTCATTCATCTATCGTGTCACATGATGTAATTGTCCTTAGCCTCCTGGCCTAAGAACATGCATCATGCATACATTATTTTCAAGACAAACAATTCAATCCATACGACTCATTTCGTCTTGAGCATATCGTGCTTAGCTCCTTGACCTAAGCAACGTTCATTATGCAATAATCACTATACGTGCTTAGCTTCCAGACCTAAGTGACGTTCAAAATCGCTTCTTTACACCATATATGATGCTTAGCTCCATGACTTAAGTTCATTCATCTATCGTGCCACATGATGTAATTGTCCTTAGCCTACTAGCCTAAGAACATACATCATGCATACGTTATACTCAAGACGGGCAGTTCAATACGACAAGAAGAAAATCCATGCGAATCATTTCGTCTTGCTCAAGGAAGAAGTTCAAAACTTCTCTCCCTTTTCATTATTTTATTTTGGGGAAGTTCAAAAAAAAAAAAAAAACTTTTTCCAAAGTTTTCATCGAAGGAAGTTCGAAAATAAAAGTTCAGTATTTACATCTTTCTTTTTCGGGAGAAAGTCGGTACCCTCCACTCATGACAAAAATTGACGGAAAATTTTTGCTTTTGCATCTTCGTTTGCTTGTGTCTGCACACACACATATACACACACACACACACACACACTCACAAGTCATACACATGTCATGTCACATCAAGTCAAACTTGGTCAAGTTAGTGGTCAAGCCAATCACAGTGTATACGAGTCCATTGGAAAATTTATTTTTGCAGGTCTTATCTACAGCCCACGTCCGGGGACAAGCGGACCACCATCATTTCATAACGCAAGGTTCTCGATACACAGAGACTTGCAATCTCATCATCTTTCGACTTTCCTCAAGCATGGAAAGTATTATCCGGTGGATTTTTCTTCAAGTATAGAAAACCGCCAAGTCGGCTTTCCTCAGGCTTGGAAAGCGTTATCGGTGGATTTTTCTTCAAGTATAGAAAACCGCCAAGTCGGCTTTCCTCAGGCTTGGAAAGCGTTATCGGTGGATTTTTCTTCAAGTATAGAAAACCGCCAAGTCGGCTTTCCTCAGGCATGGAAGGCATCATCCGTGGATTTTTCTTCAAGTATAGAAAACCACAAAATCCCTTTGTCGGCTTTCCTCAAGTATGGAAGGCATTATCGGTGGAATTCTTCAAGCATAGAATGACACCAAATTCATACGTCGACTTTCCTCAAGCATGGAAAGTGTCATCCGGTAGGTTTCTTCAGGCTTAGAAAGCTACCAAACTCATCTGTCGGCTTTCCTCAAGCATGGAAAGTATTTCAACATACGTCATCCGGTGGATTCCTTCAAGCATAGGAAAATACCAAACTCGTTTGTCACCGACACACTGGTGTCAGATAAGTGTTCTATCCCTATACTCTTTTATCTGTGGAATTAACATTTTTTGCAGGTATCGGCGTATACAGAATGATTTAGGATTGCAGAACGTCTCAAATCATTCTCCGTCCCTATCGACTACTTTGACTATCGTTTTCGAAACTGACGTTTCTACAAACTCAGTCAAAGTGGGGGCTTCTGTAGACACCTAAAAATGTCTCCCCAAAACCAAACCCGATGATAAATAACCTTTCACCGCCACTATTGGTCGGGTTTAGTATTTAATCCCGAGAGTGCTTAAAAAATCGTATCTTATTAAATTCTTGTTTTTGAAAGGTCTATGGATCAGTCTTGGTGTTTGGTAAAGGCATAGTTTTAGTTTGTTAATTAATTTTAAGCCCAAACCTTTTTATTTTATTATTTTATTATTTTTGGCCTAAATATTTTATTTATTTTTGTTATTTTCTTATTTTTAGCCCGAATAATAAAAGTCAGAAAAAAAAAGCCCGAAATTATCAATCGGCACTTAATAAAGCCGAAAGAAATTAGGGTTAAAAGTGAATTTAGACGGAAAAGTGGACTGGAACTGACCGTGTCACGGTCAAGCTTGACCGTGTCACGGGAACTCTTCCCGTCTGACGGTGGGACTTCCCGTGACACGGGAGGTCTGCCGTGACACGGGAAGTTCCGTGTCCTTTTCGCGTAAACCCTTAACGCGTTTTCCGTTCCGTTTTCTAAAAATTTCCCGCGACACTCCAAAACTGATCGTGTCACGGGAACTTGTACCGTCTGACGGTACAGTCTAACCGTGTCACGGTACAGTCTGACCGTGTCACGGGATGCATTTTTAGGGTTTTTATCATTTTAGGGTTCCGTGTGCTCCCTCAGCACATTTCCCTATAAATACCCCCTCATTTCTGATGAACGGGGGAGGAGGAGAATTCGATTATTCTTATTTTTTCTCTCTTCTATGCTATTAACCTAAACACTAGCCTACCCTTTTCACTTCAAAATTCCTTCTTCAAGCACTCAAAGGAGTCCATATTTTACTCGAGGTTCTGTCCTTAAACCAAGGTGTGAAAGGTAGAATCATTTGAGGGTTTGGCCCCAAAATCAACTTTATTTTATTTAATTTAATCTAGTTATTGTTTTGTTATTTCCTTGAAGTTACTAACTCGTTTATTATTTTGTAGTTGCAAACAAATAGATTCAAAGTAAGGATCATGCTCTTTTTATTATTATTGTTTTTCTAACGATTTTTATGTTGTTGGAATTATGATTAAATTGGTTTTTATGTTGATATTGATTCTATTATATTTATGATCACTATATTGCATGTTAAAGGGAATATGTAATTGAAAATCACGCCTAATAAGATAATTTGGACAACCGGTTTAGGTTCCTTTTTAATCTTGTTGTTTAATCAAGTGATCACCAATATTTTTAGAATTATGTGTGCATTAATTTTGAACCAATTTAGTTAAATAATAGTTTGGAGCGAATTGAATTATTGTTTGTATGCCTTTGAGATCACAGGATTGCTTTTCAATATAAGAATCGAGTAGAGGCCAATACGGGCGAATGTGACTCCATGACTCACTTCGTACCATCATCCCCGATCCTCCTTTCGTGGTTCCGAACCATATGGAGTTAGTAATCTCATGGATTATGAATGGGGTGTAACCTTCACGGGTCAATCGTTGTTACCTATCGTTGTCCCTTATCGTGGTTGCCTTTTTATGATCCGTGGACGGTTTACAAGTTCCTTAAAAACTTGTTGGCGGCTCCCTACTTTATTTGTCCCTAATCGTTGTCCCTAATCGTAATGTCAATTCCCACTTCCTATGAGTGCCAAGCATATTCACAACATGCTTTTAACGTAGGCGCACTTCGAACGACGCCTACAATTTTCTGTAGACACCTAAAAATGTCTCCCCAAAACCAAACCCGATGATAAATAACCTTTCACCGCCACTATTGGTCGGGTTTAGTATTTAATCCCGAGAGTGCTTAAAAAATCGTATCTTATTAATGTTGTATATTTGGAGTAACACTCGAAATACACAAGGGATAAACCAAGGGATAGATAAGGCTAAAGAGCCAAAGGCTTCTTAGATAAAGTCACACCACTAAGAAACGTTTTGGATTCCTAAGATCACAAGCCAACTAGTAGCCTAAACTAGCTAACTAAGCAAAGGAAACGAAATTCCAAATCCAAGAATTTCAAGGTTTTGTTTCTAATCCAAGAAACGAATGTAAGACAAGTTTTTTTTGTTTGAATAATCTGATTTTCTCATTCACATTTGCTTGCTATTTATAGTAAACAAGCATCCTTAAGTACAAGCTAAACTAAGTGAAATTTCAGCTCACTTGTTACACGCCTAAGCTAAGCATCAAAAACAGATTTTGTGTCTAGATACATCAATAAAAGAAGCTATGCTTAACTAGATACATAAGCTTAAAAAGTGGCGGCCACAACCTCCTCAATTAAGCCTCATCAAATCTGAAATAAAGAGCATAACTCTCCCTTGATTCACGCCCATCAAAGCAGCAAGTAAGAGCATAACCTTCCCTAGAATCATGCCTCAACCAAGCAGCAAGTAAGAAGCAAAACAGCCCCTTAATTCACGCCCAATTCAAACAGCAAAAAGAAGTGTAACTCCTCCTTGATTCAAGCCTTGGATCAAGCTTGAATGTATGTAGACAAGAGTGTATTTGGACGCCTTTTGATGCTCAAATGCTGACTGAAATGACGCCCACTTGAAGGCTCAATTGATAGCTTGCAACTCCTCATTGAAACTGATTGTAACACCCAAGTTAAAGCCTTTGAAACTCCTCCAAAAAGGAATTTTCGGATTCTATGTTTTTCCCAAGCTAAACGGCTGCCTTCTTGTTGTATCTTGTACTTGTACTTCATGTGAATGTGACACTATATTTTCGAACTTTAACAAGCTAAAGAAAACTAAAGAAAATGAAACTAATTTGCAAACTTAAAATAAGACTAAAGTTTACAATTTATTCAAAGCATAAAATGAACTAGAATGAACTAGTTAATAAGAACAACAAGAAACTCAAAGGATTGAATATCTTGCTGCACATGGATAGAACGCATAGCACCAATGCATGATGCTACGTCTTGAACTAAGGAAACGTCCATAACCAAGTTGTTAGGCTTGGCTACAACATTCCCCCCTTCTTGAAAAGAGTTTGCCCTCAAACTCGGCAACTCTTCAAACTCATCATAGTAAGGTGATAAATCAGCCACATTAAAGGTGCTAGAAACACCATAGTCTCCGGGCAACTCAACTTTGTAAGCATTATCATTCACCTTTTCAACAATAGCAAATGGACCATCACTACGAGGACTAACCTTGGACCGTCTTTTGGAAGGAAATCTTTCCTTTCGAAGATGAATCCAAACTAAGTCACCGGGCTGAAACTGGACCTCCTTTCTTTTCTTGTCATAGTATGCCTTTGTCTTTGCATTAGCTTGTTCAATTTTGGAACGAACTTGCTCATGCATAGACTTGATTTCTTTTGCACGCACCTCGGCATCATTGCTGAACTTGTTTGGTGAGGGAATGGGAGTGAGATCAATAGGAGTGCACGGATTGAATCCATACACCACTTCAAAAGGACTCAAACCTGTTGTCTTGCTAGGTACACGATTGTAAGCAAACTCCGCATGAGGAAGCATCTCTTCCCATTGCTTGGGACGTTTAGTAGCCAAAGACCGCAACAAGGATCCCAAAGTTCTATTAGTCACTTCGGTTTGACCATCTGTTTGAGGATGACTTGAAGTGCTAAAGTTCAATTTCGTGCCCATCTTTCTCCATAATGTAAGCCAAAAATGACTTAGAAATTTTGGATCACGATCACTCACCATGGATTTAGGTACACCATGCAAACGAACAATCTCATTGAAAAACAAGTTAGCAACATGAGTAGCATCATAAGTTGTATGACAAGAAATAAAATGAGCCATTTTAGAAAAACGGTCCACAACAACCATAATGGAATCTTTCTTTCGTTGGGTCATAGGAAGTCCCACAACGAAATCAAGACTAACATCTTCCCATGGAGCTTGCGGAATAGGTAAGGGCAAAAGATAGCCTTGTGGAAGACTATGACTCTTGGCCTTTTGACAAACCACGCATCTTTTCACAATAAATTCCACATCACGAACCAATCTAGGCCAATGAAAGTACTCTTGAACAAGAAGAGTAGTCTTCTCTATGCCAAAGTGTCCCGCCATTCCTCCTTCATGAAACTCTTTGATAAGAGATTCTCTTAGGCTTGATCTTGGAATGCACAACCTGTTTCCTTTGAACAAATAGCCATCTAAAATGTAATAATCTTTGTAAGCATGATTAGAACATTTTAGAAATAAATCACCAAAGTCATGATCATTTTTGTAACTTGCTTTCACATCTTCAACACTAATCACTTTTGCCTTGAAAGAATTCAAGAGTGTGTATCTCCTTGAAAGTGCATCAGCTCCCTTATTCATGGCGCCTCTTCTATGTTTGATCACAAAATGAAAAGCTTGCAAATACTCCACCCATTTGGCATGGCGTGGTTGGAGTTTTTGTTGACTTTGAAGATATTTGAGAGCTTCATGATCTGAATGGAGGATGAACTCCTTGGAAATGAGGTAATGTCTCCAATGGTCCAAAGCACGAACAAGAGCAAAGAACTCCTTATCATAGGTGCTATACTTCCGTTGTGCTTCATTGAGTTTTTCACTAAAGTAGGCAAGGGGACGCCCAACTTGTGACAAAACAGCACCAATACCAACTCCACTAGCATCACATTCTACTTCAAAAACTTCATCAAAGTTAGGTAAAGAAAGAATAGGTGCACTAGTAAGTTGATGTTTTACCTCATCAAAAGCCAATTGAGCTTTATCATTCCAAACCAACTTTTGATGTTTAGTTAGCTCGGTGATAGGTGCCATGAGAGTACTAAAATTTCGCACAAATCTCCTATAGAAAGAAGCAAGTCCATGAAAACTACGAACTTGTTGAATTGTTTGTGGCGTGGGCCACTCACGAATTGCAGCAACTTTCTTTTCATCAACCTCTATGCCTTGAGATGAAACTTTGAAACCAAGAAAAATAACTTGGGAAGTGAAAAAATGACACTTCTCTAAGTTACCATATAGTTGCTCACGAGCAAGGGCTTCAAAAACCTGTTGCAAATGCATAGCATGCTCTTCTTCTTCCCTACTATACACCAAAATATCATCAAAATAGACTACAACAAATTTACCCATGAAAGGTTGCATAACCTGATTCATAAGGCGCATAAATGTAGAAGGTGCATTAGACAAACCAAATGGCATCACAAGCCATTCATAGAGTCCCTCCTTTGTTTTGAAAGCGGTCTTCCATTCATCTCCTTCGAAAATTCGAATTTGATGATATCCACTTCTCAAATCAATTTTAGAGAACACTTTAGAACCATACAAGTCATCAAGCAAATCATTCAATCTTGGAATAGGAAACCGGTATTTGATAGTGATCTTGTTGATTGATCTACTATCAACACACATGCGCCACTCTCCATTTTTCTTAGGCACAATCAAAGTAGGACAAGCACATGGACTAAGAGACTTACGAATAAGACCCTTTGATAACAATTCCTCCACTTGTCTTCTAATTTCCTCGGTTTCTTTGGGATTGGTTCTATAGGCTGGTTTGTTTGGGAGCATGGATCCGGGTACAAGATCAATCTTGTGTTGGATGTCACGCTTTGGGGGTAATCCGTGAGGGATATCTTTGGGGAAAACATGGGAATAGGTTTTGAGAAGAGAGGTGAGGAGTGGGTGGTTTTCTTCTTTGGACGGATGAGAGGGGGTATCAAGTTGGCTCAAAATGAAGTGTTTGTGAACTCTATATTCATGGAATTCAGATTTTATGAGAGTGGTGAGGGAAGTGGGAGGCGTGGATATGAAGTGATCATTTTTGAGGATTAAAGGGGTAAGGACAATTTTCTTTCCATCCTTAGAAAAGGAGTAGGTGTTTTTGTAACCATCATGCATCACACGCCTATCAAATAACCAAGGTCTACCAAGTAAAACATGACATGCATCCATAGGCACAACATCACACCATAATTCTTCCTCATAAGTTTTACCAATGCTAAATGATAACAAGACTTGTTGTGTGACATGAATCCCTTTACTATGACTTAACCATTGAATTTTATATGGTTTAGGATGAGGGATAGTTTTCATTTTCAACTTGTCTATCATAACTTGCGAAGCTACATTGGTACAACTACCTCCATCAATAATCAAAGTGCATACCTTTCCACCAATGGTGCAACGAGTGTGAAAGATTGCCTCACGTTGCAAGCTCCCTTCTTGGTCCAACATATTGCTAAGCGCACGTCGAACCACCAAGCATTCTCCTTCATCCGGACCTAGGCACGCATACTCATCATTCTCTTCAAGATTGCTGTCCTCTTCAACCTCTAATTCGTTCTCCTCTTCATACTCTACCAAAGTAACAATTTTTTTATTTGGACAATCACTAGCCATATGTCCAAGGCCTTGACACCTAAAACATCTTCTTGGGGCTGGTTTTGGGTTGGAATTTTGGGTGTTTTGTGAAGGTGGTTTAGAAGTAGGCTGATTGGATGTGGGTTTGAAAGGTGGGAAATTGGTTGTTTGTTTTTTTGGGGGAAATGAGGATTGAGAAGTAAAACGTGAAGATTCACTTTTACCTCTTGCTTTTTGTTGCTGCTCTATCTTGTGTGCCAAGATAATGAGCTCTTCAAGGGTGGTGTAAGGGTGTAGTTCGGCTACGTTGGCTATTTTTGGGTCAAGTCCGCCTAGGAACCGAACCAAAGTTTGAGGCTCATCTTCCTCTACTCCACACTTCATAACAAATCCTTCAAACTCCCTAGCATATTCCTCTACTGATTTCGTACCTTGCTTAAGGTTATGAAATTTTGAAAAGTTTTCTTGCACATAGTATGTGGGAAGAAACTTTTGTTTCAACAATTTCTTCATCTTAACCCATGATCTCACTTTTTCTTTGTCTTGCCTTTCCCTCTTGGCGCACACACTAGCCCACCAAGTTGAGGCATATTTTCGTAGCTTCAAGGCCACAATTTTCACCTTTTTCTCTTCCGGTGTTTGCTTATAGTCAAACACTCTCTCCACCGTTCTTAACCATTCTACAAACTCATCAGCATCGAGTTTGCCATCATATTCAGGAATGTCTGCTTTTATGTCATTATTAGGCCGTGACCTTTCTCTTTCATGAAAAGGTCTAGCATTGTGATTGAAATTAGATTCACTCAATTCTTCATCACTATGATTGGGTGAGCCCTCTTTTTGATGGCGCAACTTAGTAGAAAGATCTTTTAACTGATCTTGCAAATATTGCATTCGTTGCTCCATATCTTCTTTCTCTTGTGCAACCTTATTGACATATTCTTGCCAATTAGGGGGTGGGATGTCGGACATGGTTTGTGTTTGGGGTATGTGTTTGGGGTATGTGTTTGGGTATTTGTTGTGCTAGATCCCCCTCCTTCTAGCGCCAAATGTTGTATATTTGGAGTAACACTCGAAATACACAAGGGATAAACCAAGGGATAGATAAGGCTAAAGAGCCAAAGGCTTCTTAGATAAAGTCACACCACTAAGAAACGTTTTGGATTCCTAAGATCACAAGCCAACTAGTAGCCTAAACTAGCTAACTAAGCAAAGGAAACGAAATTCCAAATCCAAGAATTTCAAGGTTTTGTTTCTAATCCAAGAAACGAATGTAAGACAAGTTTTTTTTGTTTGAATAATCTGATTTTCTCATTCACATTTTCTTGCTATTTATAGTAAACAAGCATCCTTAAGTACAAGCTAAACTAAGTGAAATTTCAGCTCACTTGTTACACGCCTAAGCTAAGCATCAAAAACAGATTTTGTGTCTAGATACATCAATAAAAGAAGCTATGCTTAACTAGATACATAAGCTTAAAAAGTGGCGGCCACAACCTCCTCAATTAAGCCTCATCAAATCTGAAATAAAGAGCATAACTCTCCCTTGATTCACGCCCATCAAAGCAGCAAGTAAGAGCATAACCTTCCCTAGAATCACGCCTCAACCAAGCAGCAAGTAAGAAGCAAAACAACCCCTTAATTCACGCCCAATTCAAACAGCAAAAAGAAGTGTAACTCCTCCTTGATTCAAGCCTTGGATCAAGCTTGAATGTATGTAGACAAGAGTGTATTTGGACGCCTTTTGATGCTCAAATGCTGACTGAAATGACGCCCACTTGAAGGCTCAATTGATAGCTTGCAACTCCTCATTGAAACTGATTGTAACACCCAAGTTAAAGCCTTTGAAACTCCTCCAAAAAGGAATTTTCGGATTCTATGTTTTTCCCAAGCTAAACGGCTGCCTTCTTGTTGTATCTTGTACTTGTACTTCATGTGAATGTGACACTATATTTTCGAACTTTAACAAGCTAAAGAAAACTAAAGAAAATGAAACTAATTTGCAAACTTAAAATAAGACTAAAGTTTACAATTTATTCAAAGCATAAAATGAACTAGAATGAACTAGTTAATAAGAACAACAAGAAACTCAAAGGATTGAATATCTTGCTGCACATGGATAGAACGCATAGCACCAATGCATGATGCTACGTCTTGAACTAAGGAAACGTCCATAACCAAGTTGTTAGGCTTGGCTACAACAATTAAATTCTTGTTTTTGAAAGGTCTATGGATCAGTCTTGGTGTTTGGTAAAGGCATAGTTTTAATTTGTTAATTAATTTTAAGCCCAAACCTTTTTATTTTATTATTTTATTATTTTTGGCCCAAATATTTTATTTATTTTTGTTATTTTCTTATTTTTAGCCCGAATAATAAAAGTCAGAAAAAAAAGCCCGAAATTATCAATCGGCACTTAAAAAAGCCGAAAGAAATTAGGGTTAAAAGTGAATTTAGACGGAAAAGTGGACTGGAACTGACCGTGTCACGGTCAAGCTTGACCGTGTCACGGGAACTCTTCCCGTCTGACGGTGGGACTTCCCGTGACACGGGAGGTCTGCCGTGACACGGGAAGTTCCGTGTCCTTTTCGCGTAAACCCTTAACGCGTTTTCCGTTCCGTTTTCTAAAAATTTCCCGCGACACTCCAAAACTGATCGTGTCACGGGAACTTGTACCGTCTGACGGTACAGTCTAACCGTGTCACGGTACAGTCTGACCGTGTCACGGGATGCATTTTTAGGGTTTTTATCATTTTAGGGTTCCGTGTGCTCCCTCAGCACATTTCCCTATAAATACCCCCTCATTTCTGATGAACGGGGGAGGAGGAGAATTCGATTATTCTTATTTTTTCTCTCTTCTATGCTATTAACCTAAACACTAGCCTACCCTTTTCACTTCAAAATTCCTTCTTCAAGCACTCAAAGGAGTCCATATTTTACTCGAGGTTCTGTCCTTAAACCAAGGCGTGAAAGGTAGAATCATTTGAGGGTTTGGCCCCAAAATCAACTTTATTTTATTTAATTTAATCTAGTTATTGTTTTGTTATTTCCTTGAAGTTACTAACTCGTTTATTATTTTGTAGTTGCAAACAAACAGATTCAAAGTAAGGATCATGCTCTTTTTATTATTATTGTTTTTCTAACGATTTTTATGTTGTTGGAATTATGATTAAACTGGTTTTTATGTTGATATTGATTCTATTATATTTATGATCACTATATTGCATGTTAAAGGGAATATGTAATTGAAAATCACGCCTAATAAGATAATTTGGACAACCGGTTTAGGTTCCTTTTTAATCTTGTTGTTTAATCAAGTGATCACCAATATTTTTAGAATTATGTGTGCATTAATTTTGAACCAATTTAGTTAAATAATAGTTTGGAGCGAATTGAATTATTGTTTGTATGCCCTTGAGATCACAGGATTGCTTTTCAATATAAGAATCGAGTAGAGGCCAATACGGGCGAATGTGACTCCATGACTCACTTCGTACCATCATCCCCGATCCTCCTTTCGTGGTTCCGAACCATATGGAGTTAGTAATCTCATGGATTATGAATGGGGTGTAACCTTCACGGGTCAATCGTTGTTGCCTATCGTTGTCCCTTATCGTGGTTGCCTTTTTATGATCCGTGGACGGTTTACAAGTTCCTTAAAAACTTGTTGGCGGCTCCCTACTTTATTTGTCCCTAATCGTAATGTCAATTCCCACTTCCTATGAGTGCCAAGCATATTCACAACATGCTTTTAACGTAGGCACACTTCGAACGACGCCTACAATTTGGCGACTCCACTGGGGAGGATTCTTAATTATTTATCGATTTGAGTGATCGGTATTTAATTAAGATGAGTGGATGAGACTTGAAAGATTCTTGAAAAAATTTTCCTGTGATTAATTTGGCATTTTTGCATCTACATAGACGTTTTAACGTCGCATTCAGGTCTGTACCGTAGGAAAAATTGGATAACTTGGTTGCGCGCAAAAGCAAACAGGGCACCAGTCAGATTTTCTGACTGCCGTGTCACGGCAGAGTCTGCCGTGTCACGGTACAGTGTACCGTCTGACGGCACATTGTACCGTGACACGGGAATTTTTGCCGTGTCACAGCAGTCCTAAAATCAGTCCGGTGACCTATTTTCTTTTCCCACAGTTGACTTCCTTCGATTTTTCTGAAAAAACGTATGTGTTCTACATGCGTCTTAGCCCCGGGGAATTTAAGCTCTATCAACCCAAAAACGCTCATGGCAATAAGGGTTCATCCGAGTCATTAAATTCACCCAAACCATGGAGTCGAGTTCGATTTCATCACGAACTCGCGGAGCCGCCCGTTGGCATACACCCTCAAGGGAGGCTCCCTTGCTAACGCGTCCAAACTCTTAACCATGGTACCCTTTTGACACCCAAAGCTTGACCAATAGTTGAACATAGATCTTGACTTTAGGTTGCGAATTTTTTTGCATCATCGTGCCTAAATGCTATGTGTTTGTTCGGTGCTAACCCTAATGTGTTTGCTTTTTTTGTTTGACCCATGACCGAGGGTTTTTATTCTCACATAGTAATTAGTACGGACTTAAAATCGATTAAAATCTGAAAAAAATCACAAAACTGACCTGGAACTGCGCACCGTGTCACGGCATTTTCTGCCGTGTCACGGTGAACAGTGCCGTGACACGGTAAAGGCTACCGTCTGACGGTAAGCCTTAACCGTGTCACGCCAGTCTGTACCGTGACACGGTGCCCAGGAAAGTGTCCCGTCAGTCTTTTTTCTCGATTTTTGTGTCAGTATTGAGTCGTGTCTAGTTATACGGTCAAAACGCGTGTCTATAACCTCACCTAATCACTCACATATTATGTCCGCACGTTTTTTTAGTCATGCACCACTTTTGACCGTATTTTAGGGAAGTTTCGTTTGTGTCGTATTTTAGGGAAGGTTATTTATCATCGGGTTTGGTTTTGGGGAGACATTTTTAGGTGTCTACAGCCATTATATGGATTGGCAAGAAGGAGAAAGAGAGTCTTCAAGCAAGAATGGATCAACGGTTTATTTGGTTGATCACCTTAATGCCATCAACAATCTATCCTCTCAAATTGGGAAAGGAGATGACAACAATCAAGGCCAATCTTGAGAGTGCAATTTCCAATGCACAAGGTCATCCCTCCCACATTAAAGGGAGAGGTACATCTTCTAACTTTACTCGTCCTTCTTCTTCTAACAATATTCCCAATGGATGCTTATTTTGTGATGTTTGTGGGTCTTATGACCATGATGCTTCTACTTGTTCAAATGGGTTTGAAAATGTTGATGATGGTAAGATTAGTGAATGTGAACATGTGAATTTTGTCTCAAACAATAACAATGGTCAAAGGTTTGATGAACCAAGAAACTTTTGAAATATAAATTCTCACCAACAAGGTGGATTTGATAACTATAACAATGGTAATTATAGGAACCAAGGAAACCAAGGTTTCCGAGGCAACTATAATAACCAAGGTTATGGTAATCAAAACCAAGGCCAAGGGTATGGAAATCAAAGCCAATCTCAAAGCTTTGGTGGCCAAAACAAAAATTTTGGCAACAATCAAAATCGAGGCAATTGGAACAATCAAAAGAGGGGGGATTTTAAAACAACCAAAGGGGACCCCCACCCGGGTTCGGTCCAAAACCTCAAGGTGTTGGTGAAAATTCCTATTCTCAATCGCCCAAGTCCAATTTGGAGGAGATAATTGAAAATCAATCGAAAATCTTGAATACTTATATGACGGTGAGCGATAAGAAATGTAATGAGATCATAACACATAACAAAATGCTTGAGACAAAAATCACACAATTAGAAAATACTTTGAAAGATTGTGTTAGTCCTTCTTCATTGCCTTCTCAAGGAGTTGATCCTAAGAAACCCGTTTATTCCATCACCATAAGGAGTGGAAGAGTTCTTGAAGAGAGAGTTTCTAGGGATTGTAAGGAGGATAAGAAGAAGAGTGTTTCAAGTGAGCAAAAAGAGGAAGATGTGTCAAAATATGTGAGTAAAGAGGAAAGCCATGAGAAAAAGAAGAGTGTTGAGAGAAAGCTAGAGGAAGTGAGAAAACCCAACCTTCCATACCCCCAAAATTTTATGAGGAACAAATTAGATGAACAATTTGGGAAATTTCTTGAAATGTTGAAGGAGGTCCATCTTTCGATCCCTCTTACCGAAGCCATGACCCAAATGTCTAGATATTCCAAATTCCTTAAGGATATCTTGAGTGGCAAGAAAGATTGCAATGAGATAGATTCGGTAGAGCTTGGTGAGTGTTGTAGTGCTTTGATTCACAATGACCTCCCCAAGAAGATGAAAGATCCGCGTAATTTCTCCATTCCTTGCAAAATCAGGAGTAAGTTGTTTGAGAATACTTTGTGTGACTTATATGCTAGTGTTAGCATTATGCCTTTCTCGATCTTCAGGAAGCTTTAGCTAGGAGAACTTCTTCCTACCAACATGACTTTACAATTGGCCGATAGATCCATCAAGTTTCCAAAGGGAAGAGTTGAGGATGTTCCCCTTACGATAGGTGCTTTTACAATTCCCGTTGGTTTCATTGTGCTTAAAATAGAAGAAGATGACCACATTCCTATTATCTTAGGGAGACCGTTCTTAGCTACTTCGGGAGCTTTGATTGATGTTAAGGGAAGCCGTATTACTTTGAGAGTTGGTAACAAGAAAGAGAGCTTTGAGCTAAGACCGATGCATGAGTCCTTATCCCTTGTGAAAGGAATCAAGAGTGATGATTCCCTTCGTTCATTTGATAATGTCTTTGTGATTGATTCTTCATCTAACAATGTTCATGATATTTTTGATAATGTGCTTGTGAGTTTTGATTGCATGAAAGTTAGTGAAGATAAGAAGGAGCTTTCAAAGGCTATGAACAAAGAGGTGATTGACATTCCGCATTGGTTTGAGCTTTGTCCTCAAGAGGAGGGTGATTCCATGGAAAAGGATGGTGAGAAACCGTCTACAAAAAGGAACAAAGCCAAGAAGAAAGCAAGAGCTTCGAGGAAGAAGAGAATGAGATTGAAGTTGAAAAATGAAAAGGTTGTTTTTGAAGTACAAGCAAGTGAAGTCTTGTCAAGCAACAACGAGAGGTTGCTTAAAAATGAAGGAGAAGTTGTTCTATTCGCTACCTTGGACAAGGTGGTGTTCTTTGACCCTCCATGATTTGGAGAAAGGGTCGATCTTAGGACCTTAATTTTCCATTTTCTTAATTTTCTTTCTTTTATTTTCTTTTCTTTCACTTGTTTTTCTTTTGGAATTATAGGGTAATTTCATGGAGATAGATTATTTTCTTTTGGAGCACGAGCATTGGATAGGAGTTTTTGCGGTTTTTCTGGCGATGTATGTTCAATTTTATAGAATTTTTGATGCAAAAAGGGTAAGAAATATTAGTGAGGTAAGATAGGGAAATTTCGCATAAGTTTGAAGAAAATTTGAATTTGGTGAGTTCATTGTGGTGCTACCATTATTTTAGGGGTGTTGAACTCACATTCTTCATGTTTAGAAACTGATTGTTACGATGGGTTCAAAAATCCCGGGATGATATTGAACGATAAGCCCATAGATGAACGCACCAAAGAATCAAAAGGCCGAGCTAGCTAGTGGCGCGGCTCCAGAGGAGTGCACGGGCGCGCGCACCCCTGCAGGCCGAGCCTTATTTTTCCTTATCTTCCTCATTTCTTCTTCTTCCTTATCTCATTCAAATGCACACTCCTCTCATATTGCTCTTGAAACCGCCCTAACCCCCTTTCATCAAATTTCATCAAAAATCACCAATTCTTTCCACATTCTCATCCTTTTTAAGAAAAACTACACTATTTTCATCTATTGCAAGCTTCAATATCTCTCATCCATTGTTGAAGAAATTTGGGCTTTTTCGTTGGTGAGGGAATTGGTGGCCAAAGCTTGTTCAATCTTGCATCTTTTATGGTATAAACATCCTCTTTTACTCTTAAATGCATAATTATATCATATAATTGCAGGTATTGGATTGTTGATAATTGTGAATAGTAGTAGTATGAATTTTGGTAATTTTGATGATTGATGTTGAATTTTTATTGATTATATGTGTTGTTGTTGATTGTTATTGCCTCACATTGTGTTGTTTGGTGTTTGTGTAGTTAAATTGATCGTAATTGTTGAGGTCGGATTTTTGGTAGCGCTACATTGATATTGTTGAGCATTGGTTCTTGGTTCTTTTGTGCTTGGTGTATGGTTGGAATGCATTTGTTGACTTGATTGGTGGTGATTGTGTAAATTTGGGATTGCTCGATTTTGGTAGTGAGTTGTTGCTTAAGGCATTTTAAATTTTTGGTTGGAGTTTCTTGTGGTGATTGTGGTATATTGTGATTGGTTTGTTGAGTTACTATCTTTGAGAATGCATCATGTCTGAACACATCAAAAACCTCCTCAAGAGACGAAGAACCAATGTAACTATTGAAGAACCAGCTCCTTCCCCCTCTACCTCACAGCCTCGTCAACCTACCCATATCCCCAAACTAAGAATTATTGACCCCATTCAAAAAGCTAGATACACAAAACTCAATCAAAACCGTTCCCTTAAACCTTCCCGACACTACTTCCAAGTGGACATGATTAAGTTGGGAATTGATGAAGATTTAAGGGAATTACTTAACAACCTTTGTATGGGATCTTTCGTGAGCCGGAGCTTCTGTACCTATGTTCACCTGACTTTGGGGTTCTGGGCCACGGTTGATCTTGTGGTGGCTGAGGGTGGTTACTACCGTGTTCGGTTTTAGCTCTTCAACATTCAATTTGATCAATCCCTTGAAGAGTTCAATGCGGCTCTAGACTTCGATCCAAACTCAGATATTTTGGATCCCGAACTCTTTTTCAATGATGAATATGATCAAAATTCATGGTGGGAAGACATTTCTGGGTGTAGTGACTTTGTGAACCGGTATGCCAAGATTAGTAAGGTGTACCAGCCATGTATCCGGGTTCTCCATTTGCTTTTAGGGTATTCGGTGTTTTCAAAGCAAGAATTGGGAAAGATGAGTCAGTTGGAGGTTCGGATTCTTTGGGTGGCTACTCGTGCGGAGTACTGAGGTCGCCTAAATTTGGGGTACACTTTTGTCAAGTATTGTCAAGGATTGCAAGATAGGGATTCCGGCGAGATCCCTTGTGGGAGCATGGTCACAAGGCTAGTGACTAACCTTGAGCTCGGGCACTATTTGTCGTCTTGCACTCCAGTGGAGGATGTTGATTCTCTTTACCTCGACGTCCGGCAATTGAAGCAAATCCAGTTCTTAGCAAAGAATGATGACGACGAGGTGTTTGATTGGCTAAGGGATAACGCACATTGGTGCTATCTCCCTAACCCCTCCTTGACTTCTCTCCACCGCAAGAACGTGGTAAACATTTTGCATGTCTTCAAAAGTCACCGCCCTCCCTACTATGATGATGATGAGGAGATGGGTGAAGAAGAGGAAGAAGAGCCGCAACAACAACATCTACAACATCATCAACAACATCAAGAGCAACATCACCAATTTGCTAACTCCGACTTGGATGCCCTTAGTGCTCAAATGAAGGGCATGCAAATCCGATTGGAGGGCATGTATGATCAAGAATTTGAGGCCCTTTATTCTCATATGAGAGGGATTTCGGAGATGCAACAAGGTATGTTTCTCTAACAACGTTTGTATGATTTGGGTGTTAACCAAGAAGACATCACTCCCCCAGTTAATTACCCTTACTTTCCACCCCAATATGGTCCTATACCATCTTTTGGGGGTGATGGGGTACCTACGTACCCATATTGGCAAGGACCCCCGGGGTCCAACACCGAGACTCACTTATTCACCGATAAGCACGGTAACTATGATTACCGTGTTTCCGGTGGGAGCGACATTAGGGGTGATCCTAACTCCCCCTATGTACACCCCGAACACCCACTACCGCTCGCCTTTCCCGAGAAATTCACTCCCCTTGCCCCTTGGCAACAAGATAACTTTAGGGGGCATTATGGTTGACCACTCGGTTTCACTGGGGGATAGGATCCTTATGGTCCCCCATCCAGGTTTTCCTATGATGGGGATAACAATAATGGCCCCGGGCAGTGTGGTAGTGGTAGCTATTTCCCTTATTTTTGTGTCATGTGCCTCCATCCCTTGTCTTATGTGTGCTTGCTTTGTATTGATGGGATGTTGAGATGTATTTATGATTAGCTTGGGGGAATTTTTCCTTTTCTTAGGGGTTTGTCTCGGTGGCCAATTTGTTGTTTAAACTCACCTTGTTTCTTTTGCCTCTTTGTATGATGATCTCTTTCTTGATTCCTCTTTGATGTTGTTTGCTCATTCTTGATCTTCTTGTTGTTGTGATGATGATGCGTGAGTTGCTCCCTAGAATCCAAACCCCTAATATCCAAATCCCAGGAATCCTAACCCTTGAATCAAAATTTTGTAGTTTAGTACTTTGTTGATTAGTTAGATGTTTAGTTGGTTCTTTAGTTCTTATTTTCTTATTTTTACTTTCTTAATAGTTTAATTTCGCTTATTTTTGCCTTTTATTTTCTTTCCTTTTCGTTTTCTTTTCTTTTGTTTTGAAGTTACTAACCGTTTTCTTTGTCCATAGTTCTCTTTTCCATTTTAGTTCTCATATGGCTTTGATGATGATGATGATGATGATGATTTGTTTCTTGGAGCTTCATGAGGTGGTTGATTTTTTACCTTACTATTTTTAGCATTGCTCGAAAGCCGGTGAGATCTTTCTTATTTTTCTTTATTCTCTTTTATTTTTTTGGATGCATAGTTTAGGATTAGTTTTAGGGAAAGTTGAATAGTTCGAAGATGGATGCTTTTAACACCTAGAGTGTTTGGGATCATTGGCGATGTTGTCATTTGATCACTTGTTTGTTGATTGGGAATTACATGTTTAACTGCATATTAGATCCATTCTTTATTTTCCTTCTTTTCCTTTATCTATGTTTTTCCTTTTCTCCTTTCTTATATTTTATTTTTCTTTCTTCTTGTTTTTGGAATTTTTTGAGGCTTTATTTGTCACTTTTTGTTTTTCCTTTGAATTGGACTATATCCAACCGATTTTTGCTTTTGAATGAATATCTTTCTAAATAGTATGGGTATGCACGGTTTGAGAATATGCTTAGTTGACTCTAGGATAGGTGTATGCTAAGGTAGCATGTTTTAGAACTAGGAGGATCATGAAACAGGATTCTACTTGTTTGTGGCATGTTGGTAGTTGCTTCCTATGGTCGATTTGACACCTATAGTGAGTTTTTACTACATCCATGTGAGGTTCATCATTTTTCAAGCCTTCTACATATCTTGCATGAGTGGCATGGATCCTTGACTATTGAGGACCTAATCTTGAATCTTTGACTCATAATTCTCAAACACGAGACCGAACCATCTAGGGATGACAAAGGCATCTTCTCGGGGTGGTAATTTTTCTTTTCTAGGATAATTTTCTTCTTTTATTTCATTGGGTTTTCATTTGCCTTCTTGCTAACCATTTGAGCCTTTTCCCTTCTTTTCAAGCCACATATTTAGAACTTTGAGCCTTTTGTTTCTTTTTGTTCCATTTTTGGTTTTTGTGTAGCAAATGGCCATGTTTTTGGAGTTTGTGGTATATAAGTATGGATATTGGTTCCTTTTGTAAGCAAGCTTGTGTTTTGTGTATATTTGTGTGAATAATGGCAAGTGATTAATTGAAAAAGCCATCCTAAGTGTAAAAAGGAAAGGACTTAATAAATGCAAAATCGTAAAAGCCGTCCTAAGTTAAAGAGGCATGGACATTTGCTTTGAAAGATATGAAAATGAAAAATAAAAAAGATTTGAAAATAAGAAATATCAAAAATATTTTGATGTGATTCTTTTCCCCTTTTCAAGCATTGGGGACAATGCTTCCTTTTAGCTTGGGGGAGAAGCGTTTACACTTTTTGTATATATGATTGTGGTTATAGCTTTGAATAAGCTTGGGGGAATTAGTTTGTTTTAATTTGGAGATTGCTTGGTTATGAGGAGAAAGTTTGATCACCCTTTGCTTCACTAATTAGGACTACCGCCAAATTTTAAAATTTTAGCCTACCCCTAACCCTTTTTGCCCTTACGACAACCATTGGAAAAGACCTTTCGACCTAGAGGTTGAGTCAAATTTTGAGGGAGGGCATTATGAGTTAAATCCAAAAGAGAGGGGATGCATAGTCAAGACGTCGTGTAGCCAAAAAATGTGATCTTTTTCGGCTCCTTCGAGGAGCCATAGAGATGCTCATTAGAGGGAGATTTGAGACTATAGGGAGAACGCAGTAAGATCGAACGAGATGAAGGTGAATTGTGATAACTAGTTCTCTATGCTTAGCATACTCTATGTTTCAATCAACCTCGGATTTCTTGAAACGTGCATACCCTTATTTACTTAAGGAAGATGTTTATTCATTTGAAATGTGGTCATTTTGTAAAGTCCAATTCGTAAAGGTTTCAAATTTGTTTTTCTTTACTTTACTTTCCTTTTTTGTGGTTGACAAGGGAATAAACGCGTCGTCAATTGTCTATCCCTAGATCAAATACAATTTATACAACCTAAACAAACCTAATACGAGTATAAGGCAAGCATAGGGGTCGAACCACAGAGAACGGTAAACACCACCAAATGTTATCGACAATTAAGCTAGTCCGGAATAGGGGATAAATAAACTAAAGTCTAAAAATGCTAAAACAAGAAATAAAACATTAAGGCACCAAGGGAAATGGGTAGGTGAAGTTGACGCTTGACCATACAATAACAAAGTAGCATATCAATGGTAAACTAAACATGCATGAATACCGAAGTAAAGGGTCCAATCTAGCCGCCTTCCGGGGTCAATTGGCTTCTCCTAACATAGCCTCTATGTTTCCACATTAGAACCATATACTAGGAGGTACTATTAAATAACAATCAATAGTAATGAATCTCAACTAAGTCAACTTCCGTTACTTGTTAGTAAAGACTCATCTTTGATCAACTAACAATGTGCACTTGCAAGAAATACCAAAGAATATCAAGCATGCAAAGACTTTAATCACCATTAACATAACCCCAACATTAAAAGCAAGAACAATTAGCAACTACACCATCCCCACACCCTTGGCCAGATGACTACTCACAAATCATGTTGAAAACAATATCAATCATCAAATCAATAAGCATCAACATGATTAATAAGCAAGGAAGAAAAATAAAAGCAAATAAACAAAATCAAGAACAAAGGTAAAGAGAAAGAGTAAGAAATTGCTCATTAATTGAAGATGAAGGTCTACAAAGGATTGAACAAGCTCCTTCTTCAACATCCATGTTCATTAATGAAGAAAACCTCACTTTCTCTCTCTACCAATGAAGACTAACCCTAACCTAACCTAAAACTAAAAACTAATTAGAGAGAGGAATAGATAGTTATTGAATTGTTTTCTAATTACCCCAAAAATTGGGTATTTATACTAAGCTAATAAAACTAGGAAAAGAAAATAAAAATAAAAAGGAAAATAAAATAAGAAAACTAATATAAAAATAAAGGAAAGAAAATAAGAAAAAGTTAAAAGAAAAGAAAGAAAAAAAAATAAAAAGAAAAGAAAAATAATAAAAACCAAATCAATTCCCACCCAAAACAATCAGCACCCCGATTTCCCCCTCTTCCCAATTCATGGCTGCTCTATCTCCATTGAAACGCACCACCATCACCACCGTTCATCAACTATCATCATCAAATCGAGGCCGTTCATCTTCATTAAAACCCATGTGTGAAGCTCGTGGAGCGGTTCGGTCGAACCATGGGTTGGTGCGGCCGAACTACGGGGTTGGTTTGGTCGAACCATGGGTATGTTCGACCACTCCTCTTCTATTAACGAAACCCACAAAGTCTCTGACTCGAACTTCGACCGAACCACCAACGGTTTGCCCGAACCCGATTGAAATCGAATTTGCTCTGATTTGGGGCTGTTGCTGTGCGAATTGGTGATGAAATGGCGCAATTGCTGCTGTAATTGGTGTTGGTGGTGGCTGCTCTATTGCGCGGTGGTAGTAAGGTGGGATGCGGAGAGGGAGTAATTTCGCTGGTGGCTTTGATTTGCTGCTGTTTTGTGCTGATTTTGGTGATGTTGGCTGTGATGCGAGGGACGATAGCAGGTCGCAGGCTGCTGCTATATGTGGAGGAGATGGTAGCTGGCGATTTTGGCGGCTGACGGTGGTTGGTTTGGAGGTAATGGCTGCTGTGGGTTGCGTGAGGTGGAGCAGGGGTTGTGCTGCTGCCGTTGCTATTATTGTTGTTGTTGTTGTTGTGGCTGGTGGTGGTTGTGAGTTGCGAGGTGAGGGTGGTGCGTAGGCAAATTGGAGAATTGGGCGTGGCTGATTGGTGTGGTGAAGGGTAAAGTGAAATGTGGGGTGTAGGATATGGGGCAGCAGCAAGGCAAGAAGCAAAGGAGTTAAGGAAAGATGTGTTGGATTTTACTTGTTAGATTGAACCTTAACTTTGTGATGCAAGTCTAAGCATGGAGAACTTCGAAGATTTGCTTATCATGCATCAAGATAACTTGTCCCTAAACATTGATTCAAGCCAAGCATTGCATGGACACTTTCTTGGATATCAAAGCAAAGCCACGGTTTGCTTAGTGGCTTTTCTTGGAGTCTAGTTCACTTTCTTGAACTTTCTTGAATTTTCTTTACTTAGAATTTTGCTTACAAGTTTTTACCTTTCACTTGAAAGGGTTTTTCTTGGTTCAAGCATTAGGATCTTTAATCTTTATTTAATTCTTTAATTTTTATTTATTTATTTAGTTGCTTTAAAAATCAGTTAGTTAGCAAAATAAATCAGTTTGGTGTATGCTTGTGCGCCAAGGTGCTTGCTCTTCAAGCAAGTTAGAATTCTAGTTTAATTAGGATTGAATTAGGGACTTGTCCTAATCTTCCTAGGTAAACTAAGTCTTATAAATAGGGCTGTAAACACACAAATAAAGATACATAGATTAATATTCAGATTTATTTCTTAAGTTGCATACTTGAGTTTTGGTTGATTGCGATCAATTGCTGTTTTGCTTGTTTTAGTTAAAACATTCGTTTGGATTGATTAATTAGGTGGATTCTTAATTGATTAATCTTAGTTTTTGTTTAATTCTTGGTGGATTTCCTGTATAGAATTAGACTTAAACATATCCCTTGTGTTTTGTTGATTTTCGGATCAATAATTCACATCATCTTTGGTATCAGAGCAGGTTTGCGCAACTTCGGCAAAAATTAAACTGGGAAAAATTGGCTGGGAATTTTTACGTGATTCTTTTTGCATTGAACTCTAAAAACGTCCAGATATCACCATATAAAATTTCATAATTTTTAGTTGAGTAACGCGTTCTACACAGCCTCAAACTTTTGGTGTTTGTGCACTGATTTGCGGATGGGAGTCCGGTTTTTGTGTTGCCTAGTTTTCCTTCAAGATTCGATCTTTTAATCAAGATTTTTGCATAAACTGACTTGGTTTGTGTAGGAATCATGAGTGACGAGGAGGTTCCACAAGTTCCAAGGGGATTAACCTTAGAACAGGCTCAAAATCTTAGAAGAGATAGGCGAATTGACGAGTTGGCAGCAAGGATGGATGAGATATTAAAAAGGCTTGATACTCTTGCTGGAGATTCTTCAAGGAAAGGGAATTCTAACCCTAATTCTGGTTCAAGTGAGGAAGAACAACCAAGGAGGAACCCAAAGAGGCCACGAAATAATTATTCCTCAAGTGATGAATCACCAAGGCCTAGGAGGAGAGATCAACCAAAGGATGATGATAGGAACCTTAGATTAGATCTTCCCGAATTCAATGGGAGTATGAATGAACCTGAAAAATACCTTGAGTGGATTAGAAGGGCCGAGACACTATTTGATTACAAGGAGTATGATGAAAGGAAAAGATGCAAATTGGCTGAATTGAAACTGACCGGTTATGCTAGTCTTTGGTATGATAATCTAAAGAAGAAGAGGCATAAGGAGGGGCGTGCAAGAATCTCAACTTGGGAACAACTCAAGAAGCACATGAAAAAAAGGTTCGTACCTAATGATTATATTCAAGATGTTTATCTTAAGATGCAACTTTTTAAACAAAATTCTATGACTGTTGAGAATTATATTGGTGAATTTGAAAAGTTATGCATGCTATGTGGCTTAGAAGAGATTGTTGAGCATAAGATTGCTAGATTTATTTCGGGGTTGAATGATAATATTGCTGAAAAAGTTGAATTGCAACAATATTGGTCCTTTGAGGATGTTTGCAAGGTAGCTTTGAAAGTTGAAAAACAGATAAAGGGGAAGAAAGGGACGTACACTAAGTCCTTTGTAAAGGGTTTCACTAAACCTTTTGAGAAGAACAGCTTGGAGAAAAGTGGTTCTAGTTCGAACTACAAGGAGACTAAATCAAAATTTGAAGCTCCTAAAAAGCTTGTTGAAGATAGGAAGTGCTTCAAGTGTGGTAGTGTTGGTCACATTGCAACTAATTGTCCATCAAAAAGAGTAATGACTGCTCAAGAGTGGGAACAAGAACAAGCTAAGTGTGAGCAGGGTAGTGACTATGAAGAAAAGAACGAAGAGGAAAACTTTGAAGAAGAGGAGGGGCATGTTGACGAAATTGATCCCGAGACTCATGGTCAAAGTTTGGTTCTAAGAAGGGCGCTACACTCTAAAACCGTACCTATGGAAAACAATCAAAGGGAGAAAATCTTTCTTACAAGGTGCAAGGTAGAAGATAGGTTGTGTGACATGATCATAGACACGGGGAGTTGCACTAATGTGGTATCTACTACTTTGGTAGACAAATTGAAGTGGCCAACTACTGAACATCCAAGCCCTTATAAGCTTCATTGGCTTAATAATTCGAGTGATGTTAAGGTAACTAAACAAGCCTTAATCTCCTTTTCAATTGGTAAATTTCATGATAAAGTTTTGTGTGATGTTTGTCCTATGGATGCTTGTCATATACTATTAGGCCGTCCTTGGCAATATGATAGATTTGTGAAGTTTGATGGAAGGACTAATGTGTATGTTGTGAGAAAAGGAGAAAAAGAGAGACCGGTTGCTCTAAAACCTTTGATAAGCAACAAGTCTTCTAATGTTACCTCTAATTCAAAGAATTCTTATTTGATTAGTGAGAGGGAATTAGAAAAAGAGATTTGCAGCAACAATGTGGTATATATACTTGTTTCTAATGAGATTCGAATTGATCAAGATAAACAAGCAAAGAGGCCGTATGAATTGGAATCTGTTTTAGAAGAATTCAAGGATGTCTTTCCTAAGGAATTACCTCCGGGACTACCTCCTATTCGTGGGATAGAGCATCAAATTGACTTGATTCCGGGAGCACCCTTACCTAATAAGGCAGCCTATAGAAGTAATCCGGAAGAAACAAAGGAGATGCAAAGGCAAATTGAAGAGCTTATGACTAGAGGATACGTGAGGGAAAGTATGAGCCCTTGTGCCGTGCCTACTTTACTTGTCCCAAAGAAAGATGGGAGTTGGCGCATGTGTATTGATAGTAGGAGTGTGAATAACATCACTATCAAATACCGATTTCCTATTCCAAGATTAGATGATCTACTTGATGAACTACATGGTTCAAAGTTGTTTTCTAAGATTGATCTTATGAGTGGTTATCATCAAATTCGAATGAGAGAAGGAGATGAGTGGAAAACAGCATTCAAGACTAAGTTAGGGTTGTATGAATGGTTGGTGATGCCGTTTGGACTCACTAATGCACCTAGCACTTTCATGAGGTTGATGCATGAGGTACTTAAACCTTTCCTTGGCAAGTTTGTTGTTGTTTATTTAGATGATATTCTGATATACTCTAAAAATTTGCATGATCATCTAAATCATCTAACAAGTGTGTTTGAAGTGTTAAGAGAGAAGAAACTCTATGCTAAGCTTGAAAAATGCTACTTCTTAGTGCCTAGTGTTACTTTTCTTGGTTATGTTGTATCAAAGGATGGAGTTTCAGTTGATCATTCAAAAGTAGAGGCTATTAAAACTTGGCCTATTCCTACTAATATGAGTGAAGTAAGGTCTTTTCATGGTCTAGCTTCGTTCTATAGAAGATTTGTCAAGAATTTCTCAAGTATTGTGGCGCCTATGACCGAATGTTTGAAGAAGGACAAGGGTAAATTCGAATGGACTAAAGAAGCTCAAAGTGCGTTTGAGTTGGTAAAAAAGAAGCTATGTGAAGCACCTATACTTGCGTTACCAGATTTCTCAAGTCCTTTTGAAGTTGAAACCGATGCTAGTGGAGTTGGAATTGGAGCAGTTTTACTCCAAAAGAAGAGGCCTATTGCATATTTCAGTGAGAAATTGGGAGGAGCTCGATTGAACTATTCTACTTATGATAAAGAGTTCTATGCCATTGTTAGAGCTTTAGATCATTGGAGTCATTATCTCCGACCTAATCACTTTGTGTTGCATTCTGATCATGAAGCATTGAAGTACATACATGGACAACAAAAGCTCAATCCTAGACATGCTACATGGGTTGAATTTTTACAATCATTTAATTTTTCTTCAAGGTACAAAGAAGGGAAATCGAATGTTGTGGCTGATGCATTATCTAGAAGATACACTTTGATTGGAATTCTAAATAGCAAGATACTTGGTTTTGAATTGATCAAAGAATACTACAAAGGTGATGATGATTTTGCTACATTGATTGAAGAGTGTTCTAAAGGAGCCGTGGGTTCTTATTTGCTGCAAGATGGTTTTCTTTTCAAAGGAAATCGACTTTGTCTTCCTAAGTGTTCTATTAGAGAGCTAGTTGTTAGAGAAGCTCATGGGGGAGGAATTGCTGGTCACTTTGGCATTACAAAGACCTTGAGTATGTTACAAGAACACTTCTATTGGCCTAAGATGCTCACGGATGTGCAACTAGTTATTTCTAGGTGTGCAACTTGTCAAAAAGCGAAGGCTACTTTTCATCAAGGCTTGTATACTCCTTTACCTGTTCCAGATTCACCTTGGGAAGATATTTCTATGGATTTTATTGTGGGATTGCCGAGAACACAACGGGGGAAAGACTCTATTATGGTTGTTGTGGATAGGTTCTCTAAGATGGCTCATTTTGTTCCTTGTCACAAAGTGGATGATGCTATGAAAGTGGCGGAATTATACTTCAAAGAGATTGTTAGATTGCATGGAATTCCAAAAACTATTGTGAGTGATCGAGATACAAAGTTCATGAGTTTCTTTTGGAAGTCTCTATGGAAGCTTGTGGGAACTAAATTGCTCTTTAGTACATCTTACCATCCACAAACTGATGGACAAACCGAGGTTACTAATCGTACTCTTGGTGCGCTTTTGCGTGGGTTAGTGAGTAAGACACAAAAGGATTGGGACATCAAGTTAGCTCATGCGGAGTTTGCTTATAATAGATCACCTACATATGCTACCAAACATAGTCCCTTTGAGGTAGTTTATGGAGTCAATCCGAAACTTCCAATTGATCTTGTTCCATTGCCTAAGGGTGAGTTAATTCACAAAGATGCCGAGTCTAAGTTGAAGAGTATGCTGAAATTACATGCTCAAGTTCGAACAAGAATAGAGAAAGTAAATGACATGTACAAAGCTAGAGCAAACAAGCATAGAAAGCAACAAGGTTACAATGTTGGAGACTTGGTATGGTTACATTTGAGAAAGGAAAGATTTCCAGGAAAACGCAAGAATAAGTTGATGCCTAGAAGTGAAGGTCCTTTCAAGATTATTGAGAAGATCAATGACAATGCTTATAAGTTAGAACTTCCGGGAGAATATGGAGTTAGTGCTACATTCAATGTTGGCGATTTGGCTAAGTATATTCCTGATGAAGAACTTCGAGATTTGAGGACAAATTCTTTCGAAGAAGAGGAGGATGATGCAAGTCTAAGCATGGAGAACTTCGAAGATTTGCTTATCATGCATCAAGATAACTTGTCCCTAAACATTGATTCAAGCCAAGCATTGCATGGACACTTTCTTGGATATCAAAGCAAAGCCACGGTTTGCTTAGTGGCTTTTCTTGGAGTCTAGTTCACTTTCTTGAACTTTCTTGAATTTTCTTTACTTAGAATTTTGCTTACAAGTTTTTACCTTTCACTTGAAAGGGTTTTTCTTGGTTCAAGCATTAGGATCTTTAATCTTTATTTAATTCTTTAATTTTTATTTATTTATTTAGTTGCTTTAAAAAATCAGTTAGTTAGCAAAATAAATCAGTTTGGTGTATGCTTGTGCGCCAAGGTGCTTGCTCTTCAAGCAAGTTAGAATTCTAGTTTAATTAGGATTGAATTAGGGACTTGTCCTAATCTTCCTAGGTAAACTAAGTCTTATAAATAGGGCTGTAAACACACAAATAAAGATACATAGATTAATATTCAGATTTATTTCTTAAGTTGCATACTTGAGTTTTGGTTGATTGCGATCAATTGCTGTTTTGCTTGTTTTAGTTAAAACATTCGTTTGGATTGATTAATTAGGTGGATTCTTAATTGATTAATCTTAGTTTTTGTTTAATTCTTGGTGGATTTCCTGTATAGAATTAGACTTAAACATATCCCTTGTGTTTTGTTGATTTTCGGATCAATAATTCACATCACTTTGGACCTTCAAATAAAACTTTGACTTGAGACACATTCCTTGTCTCGGACACAAACCTACACAAACAAAACCGAAGGAAGGAATTGGGAAAAAGAATAAGAATAAAATAAAATGAAAATAAATAAAGAACGAAATAAAACAAAACCAAGACAAATAAAATAAGATAAATAAAATAGAAATAAATAAAATAAAATAGAAAATAAGAGACATAAAACTAAACTAAAAATAATTAAAACTACGCAAGCAAATAAAATAAAATAAAAAAATAGGAAAATAGACTAAAACTAATAAAATAAAGAAAATAAACTAAAACACGCCAAAATTACCAACATAAACTAGAAACTTTATTAAAGAGAAAACAAGAGAATAAAAGGAAAAATAAGGGAAAACAAACACGAAAATAATCTAAACACTACCCCTAGGAGTGACATAAATGTCACTTATCAAATTCCCCCAAGCTAAACCTTTGCTCGTCCTCGAGCAAAGCAAAGGAAAAAGAGAACAAGATGGAATTATTGAAAGCAAAAGAAACAAAAATAGAAACAAAGAGAAAGAATGTACACTAACTCACTGTCGTAGGAATCACGGTTGTTTTTAGCTACAACAAGCCCTTAAAACCCCAAAGTCGCCTATGAGGACGAGTGAGGTCTCGTGAGGGTTTCCTAAGAGCTTACCCCACAACTCTCGACAAAAACCAAGGCAAGGCAACAAAAGGAAAAGAAACACAAAGAGAAAAAGCAAAACACAAGCTCATATATGGACAAGAGATAAGGACAAGTACTAATGAATGCAAACCTTTCTAAATGGACAAATGTATGCACGTTCCAAGATGTCAATGGTTGATTGAAACATAACACATGCTAAGCATAGAGAACTACTTAGGACTCAATCCACCCTAGCCCCAACCAATCGGGCCACGTTCTCTCCACTAGCTTCAAATCAACCCTTAAACTAGCTTCTCAAGATTCCACGAAGGAACCGGAAAAAGATAAAGAAATGAAAACTTTGAGAAGGTAATCCCGACGTCTCAACTATGCATACTCTTTCCATAGGTTTGAAGTCTATCTCCCTCTACCGTTCTTTTGACCTAAACCACTAGAGTCTAAGGGTCTTTTTATTGGTTGTAACGTAAGGCTAAGGGTTAAGGCGGGGTAAAAATTTAAAATTTGGTGATAATTCCTAAGTGAAGCAAAGAGTGCGGCCGACACTCAAAAATAACTCAAGAATTCACTAAATATCAAGCAAAAATACCACTAATGCCATTCCCCCAAGCTTATTCAACACAAACACACAAAATATACAAAATGAAGGAACGATCCCCCAAGCTTGAACAAAGCATTGTCCTCAATGCTTAAACTAGGGAAGAAAACGAAACCATCGAAAATATTTTTGTTGTTTTTGTTTCTTTTCCATTTTTTTTTTTTTTAACTTTATTCACTGTCCTTGCCTTTTTTTTTTAATTTTGGACGGCTTTTTCTTGAAACTTCACTTGATTTTCATAAATTTGCATATTTCTTTACAAGCTCAACTCTAACCAAATCTTAAAGTGCTTCTTGTTTATAATCAACAACTCAAAACTTAAACCTCACATGTCAATGCTTCACTAACTAAAAGGTTGGTAAACATAGGCCATTAGGTTTGTAATGTGTTTTAAACAAGAGCGGGAAACATAAGGCTCAAATTGGTTAGCAAGTAGGTTTATGCAAAATAGAAAATCAAATTTGTAACAAAACAAAAAGAAGATAAAGAAAAAAAACTGAGAAAGAAGTGCCCTTTTCCTCCCCTAGAGTGCTTCGGTCACGATCTTGGGAGCTATAAGTCAAAACAAGGATCAAGACATGCATAGCTAAGGATCCAAATGCGCCACACAACAAAGTGATGAAGGCTAGAACAATTTTACCTCACACGGGATTATAACTAAGCAAATACCAACTAAGGGTGCCAAATCCACTATAGAGAGCAACACCATCTTACCACATACCCGTGAACTAGGGCTTCATGGATTCCTATAAGTTCTTAACCCGGCTACCTTAGCATGTAATATCCTAGAGTCAACCAATGACACTTTCAAATCGTGCACACATTAACCACTTAGGAAGAAAGGCATTCAAGAGTAAACAAATCCAAAAGATATAATGTCCAATTAAGAACAAACAAAACACAATTTTGCTAAAATTGCCTTGAAGTAAACAAAAATCTTTTTGGATTTTCCAAAAGCATGAAAAACATGGAAATGCATATACTCGCGTGCATGGCATATATGAATCAACATCCCACCAAACATGATAGAATACCCTCCCCCAAGCTTGAATGAAACCAAGCTTTCAAATCATAGACAATGAAACCAAGGAGGGGAATACAAGGAAAAATTAATCCAACATTACCAACACATGATCTTCAAGTCACAATAAGTAAGAGAGAGAGGGAAAATAAGGATATTACCGGATATGGGATAAATGCAAAATCACACAAAAAACCCGAAATAACCTCATATGAGCCATAATCTCTACAAATAAGGCTTGAATTCCACATGATAGGTAAGTTGAGGCACATTTCCTTGATTCTTGATCATCACCAATGCGCAAGAGTATATCAAGTTGTGTACCTAGCAAGGAACACAAACACGTCCATGTGAGAAAATCTAATCTAAAAACAAAAGAAAATGAAAGAAATAAAACACGGGTTACTTCCCGCAAAGGCTTGTTTAACGTCCAAGCGAGACCGCTCTAGGAAATAAAAATTCAACGCACGCAAGAGCTTGTCAAATGCACTACTACACATTTCATGGGGGTGTAAATAGGCAAATGACGGAATAAGAACGTGCAACAAAATCATTGCACGCAAGTGAAGAGGGAGATGCCAAAAGAAAGAAGAATAAGGATCGAAAGGAAACTCAAGAAAGTAAGAAGTAGAAGAAGGAAAAGAAAAGTGGAAAGAAAAGGAAAAAGGCAAATCCTCATCACATATTTTTTTGTTGACAAAATTCCTCTCTTCCTCAATGATGATGGAATGAGAGACATGAAAATCATCCATAGAGGGCGGCTTCCCAATAGGTTGTTTGAGATAGGAAGGGAGAGAAGTAGGGTAAGGAAGGATGTGGTCGAACCTTAGAGAAAAAGGGGTATGAGAAACGGGAAAAGGGGTAGCTACTCCCTCACCACAAGGTCTCACATCGCCAATGAGAGCATGAAAATCAATCATAGCATCCTCAAATGAAGGGCACTCACGATCTACACCTCCCTCAAGCTCAAAAACTCCAAGGGAGTCAACCTTATCCTCCTTTTCACTACAATAGACAACCTTTCCTTCAACTATCTCAAAACCCAAGGTCCCAAAATCGTGCATGAATGGAGGTAGATTCATCTCAAACTCATCTAAGTCCCAAGAAGCGTTCTCGATGAAATCATCCAATAATCTATAAGTCCTCAAATGACTCTCGAAAAATATGTGGGACATTACCTCAAAAGAGTCTATATACTCATAGATTGAAGGGTCACAAACATACACTTGTGATGCAAGTCTAAGCATGGAGAACTTCGAAGATTTGCTTATCATGCATCAAGATAACTTGTCCCTAAACATTGATTCAAGCCAAGCATTGCATGGACACTTTCTTGGATATCAAAGCAAAGCCACGGTTTGCTTAGTGGCTTTTCTTGGAGTCTAGTTCACTTTCTTGAACTTTCTTGAATTTTCTTTACTTAGATTTTGCTTACAAGTTTTTACCTTTCACTTGAAAGGGTTTTTCTTGGTTCAAGCATTAGGATCTTTAATCTTTATTTAATTCTTTAATTTTTATTTATTTATTTAGTTGCTTTAAAAATCAGTTAGTTAGCAAAATAAATCAGTTTGGTGTATGCTTGTGCGCCAAGGTGCTTGCTCTTCAAGCAAGTTAAAATTCTAGTTTAATTAGGATTGAATTAGGGACTTGTCCTAATCTTCCTAGGTAAACTAAGTCTTATAAATAGGGCTGTAAACACACAAATAAACATACATAGATTAATATTCAGATTTATTTCTTAAGTTGCATACTTGAGTTTTGGTTGATTGCGATCAATTGCTGTTTTGCTTGTTTTAGTTAAAACATTCGTTTGAATTGATTAATTAGGTGGATTCTTAATTGATTAATCTTAGTTTTTGTTTAATTCTTGGTGGATTTCCTGTATAGAATTAGACTTAAACATATCCCTTGTGTTTTGTTGATTTTCGGATCAATAATTCACATCATCTTTGGTATCAGAGCAGGTTTGCGCAACTTCGACAAAAATTAAACTGGGAACAATTGGCTGGGAATTTTTGCGTGATTCTTTTTGCATTGAACTCTAAAAACATCCAGCTATCACCATATAAAATTTCATAAATTTTAGTTGAGTAACGCGTTCTACACAGCCTCAAACATTTGGTGTTTGTGCACTGATTTGCGGATGGGAGTCCGGTTTTTGTGTTGCCTAGTTTTCCTTCAAGATTCGATCTTTTAATCAAGATTTTTGCATAAACTGACTTGGTTTGTGTAGGAATCATGAGTGACGAGGAGGTTCCACAAGTTCCAAGGGGATTAACCTTAGAACAAGCTCAAAATCTTAGAAGAGATAGGCGAATTGACGAGTTGGCAGCAAGGATGGATGAGATATTAAAAAGGCTTGATACTCGTGCTGGAGATTCTTCAAGGAAAGGGAATTCTAACCCTAATTCTGGTTCAAGTGAGGAAGAACAACCAAGGAGGAACCCAAGGAGGCCACGAAATAATTATTCCTCAAGTGATGAATCACCAAGGCCTAGGAGGAGAGATCGACCAAAGGATGATGATAGGAACCTTAGATTAGATCTTCCCGAATTCAATGGGAGTATGAATGAACCTGAAAAATACTTTGAGTGGATTAGAAGGGCCGAGACACTCTTTGATTACAAGGAGTATGATGAAAGGAAAAGATGCAAATTGGCTGAATTAAAACTGACCGGTTATGCTAGTCTTTGTTATGATAATCTAAAGATGAAGAGGCATAAGGAGGGGCGTGCAAGAATCTCAACTTGGGAACAACTCAAGAAGCACATGGAAAAAAGGTTCGTACCTAGTGATTATATTCAAGATGTTTATCTTAAGATGCAACTTTTTAAACAAAATTCTATGACTGTTGAGAATTATATTGGTGAATTTGAAAAGTTATGCATGCTATGTGGCTTAGAAGAGATTGTTGAGCATAAGATTGCTAGATTTATTTCGGGGTTGAATGATAATATTGCTGAAAAAGTTGAATTGCAACAATATTGGTCCTTTGAGGATGTTTGCAAGGTAGCTTTGAAAGTTGAAAAACAGATAAAGGGGAAGAAAGGGACGTACACTAAGTCCTTTGTAAAGGGTTTCACTAAACCTTTTGAGAAGAACAGCTTGGAGAAAAGTGGTTCTAGTTCGAACTACAAGGAGACTAAATCAAAATTTGAAGCTCCTAAAAAGCTTGTTGAAGATAGGAAGTGCTTCAAGTGTGGTAGTGTTGGTCACATTGCAACTAATTGTCCATCAAAAAGAGTAATGACTGCTCAAGAGTGGGAACAAGAACAAGCTAAGTGTGAGCAGGGTAGTGACTATGAAGAAAAGAACGAAGAGGAAAACTTTGAAGAAGAGGAGGGGCATGTTGACGAAATTGATCCCGAGACTCATGGTCAAAGTTTGGTTCTAAGAAGGGTGCTACACTCTAAAACCGTACCTATGGAAAACAATCAAAGGGAGAAAATTTTTCTTACAAGGTGCAAGGTAGAAGATAGGTTGTGTGACATGATCATAGACACGGGGAGTTGCACTAATGTGGTATCTACTACTTTGGTAGACAAATTGAAGTGGCCAACTACTGAACATCCAAGCCCTTATAAGCTTCATTGGCTTAATAATTCGAGTGATGTTAAGGTAACTAAACAAGCCTTAATCTCCTTTTCAATTGGTAAATTTCATGATAAAGTTTTGTGTGATGTTTGTCCTATGGATGCTTGTCATATACTATTAGGCCGTCCTTGGCAATATGATAGATTTGTGAAGTTTGATGGAAGGACTAATGTGTATGTTGTGAGAAAAGGAGAAAAAGAGAGACCGGTTGCTTTAAAACCTTTGATAAGCAACAAGTCTTCTAATGTTACCTCTAATTCAAAGAATTCTTATTTGATTAGTGAGAGGGAATTAGAAAAAGAGATTTGCAGCAACAATGTGGTATATATACTTGTTTCTAATGAGATTCGAATTGATCAAGATAAACAAGCAAAGAGGCCGTATGAATTGGAATCTGTTTTAGAAGAATTCAAGGATGTCTTTCCTAAGGAATTACCTCCGGGACTACCTCCTATTCGTGGGATAGAGCATCAAATTGACTTGATTCCGGGAGCACCCTTACCTAATAAGGCAGCCTATAGAAGTAATCCGGAAGAAACAAAGGAGATGCAAAGGCAAATTGAAGAGCTTATGACTAGAGGATACGTGAGGGAAAGTATGAGCCCTTGTGCCGTGCCTACTTTACTTGTCCCAAAGAAAGATGGGAGTTGGCGCATGTGTACTGATAGTAGGAGTGTGAATAACATCACTATCAAATACCGATTTCCTATTCCAAGATTAGATGATCTACTTGATGAACTACATGGTTCAAAGTTGTTTTCTAAGATTGATCTTATGAGTGGTTATCATCAAATTCGAATGAGAGAAGGAGATGAGTGGAAGAAAGCATTCAAGACTAAGTTAGGGTTGTATGAATGGTTGGTGATGCCGTTTGGACTCACTAATGCACCTAGCACTTTCATGAGGTTGATGCATGAGGTACTTGAACCTTTCCTTGGCAAGTTTGTTGTTGTTTATTTAGATGATATTCTGATATACTCTATAAATTTGCATGATCATCTAAATCATCTGACAAGTGTGTTTGAAGTGTTAAGAGAGAAGAAACTCTATGCTAAGCTTGAAAAATGCTACTTCTTAGTGCCTAGTGTTACTTTTCTTGGTTATGTTGTATCAAAAGATGGAGTTTTAGTTGATCATTTGAAAGTAGAGGCTATTAAAACTTGGCCTATTCCTACTAATATGAGTGAAGTAAAGTCTTTTCATGGTCTAGCTTCATTCTATAGAAGATTTGTCAAGAATAAGTTGATGCCTAGAAGTGAAGGTCCTTTCAAGATTATTGAGAAGATCAATGATAATGCTTATAAGTTAGAACTTCCGGGAGAATATGGAGTTAGTGCTACATTCAATGTTGGCGATTTGGCTAAGTATATTCCTGATGAAGAACTTCGAGATTTGAGGACAAATTCTTTCGAAGAAGAGGAGGATGATGCAAGTCTAAGCATGGAGAACTTCGAAGATTTGCTTATCATGCATCAAGATAACTTGTCCCTAAACATTGATTCAAGCCAAGCATTGCATGGACACTTTCTTGGATATCAAAGCAAAGCCACGGTTTGCTTAGTGGCTTTTCTTGGAGTCTAGTTCACTTTCTTGAACTTTCTTGAATTTTCTTTACTTAGATTTTGCTTACAAGTTTTTACCTTTCACTTGAAAGGGTTTTTCTTGGTTCAAGCATTAGGATCTTTAATCTTTATTTAATTCTTTAATTTTTATTTATTTATTTAGTTGCTTTAAAAATCAGTTAGTTAGCAAAATAAATCAGTTTGGTGTATGCTTGTGCGCCAAGGTGCTTGCTCTTCAAGCAAGTTAAAATTCTAGTTTAATTAGGATTGAATTAGGGACTTGTCCTAATCTTCCTAGGTAAACTAAGTCTTATAAATAGGGCTGTAAACACACAAATAAACATACATAGATTAATATTCAGATTTATTTCTTAAGTTGCATACTTGAGTTTTGGTTGATTGCGATCAATTGCTGTTTTGCTTGTTTTAGTTAAAACATTCGTTTGAATTGATTAATTAGGTGGATTCTTAATTGATTAATCTTAGTTTTTGTTTAATTCTTGGTGGATTTCCTGTATAGAATTAGACTTAAACATATCCCTTGTGTTTTGTTGATTTTCGGATCAATAATTCACATCAACTTGAGACTCATCAAGATGGGAAGAAGGATTAGGATTTTCAAAATCAACACTCTTTTCATTTTCAACTCCTTCACCATCACTCGAATGCTCTCTAATGGGATCCTCACTCATATGGGGAAGAGAAGAAGAAGGAAGGGCATTTTCTTGAGAGTTGGCTAGTTGGAGAATTTGGCTCTCAAGCATCTTCATTCTAGCTTCCGTCTCCCTATTCTCAACTTCCCTCATCTCGTTATACTTCTCCATCATCTCCATTATCTTCATTATCTTCTCTTCCTTCAAACTTTCCATAGAATTACCCTCATAGAAGGACTCATTAGAAGCACAAGGGAAATCATTTGAAGCCATGTAAGAACAAGAAGATGAGGAGGGAGGATCATTCACATTATAAACATGAGCATCATCATATTGGGGAGAGGGGGTATAATCAAGCAAATGAGATTCATCATCAACAATAGGAGATAGAGAGTTGAAATCACTTGTACTAGGTTCACAAATAGGATCACAAGACAAATCATGGGGATGCATGCCACTAATAAAACCATTATCACATTGAGAATCAAAATTAGCAACATTACATGCCCTATTGCGTACTTCCTTAGCAAACCATACAAAAAAGCTCCAAGCACTATGAAGCGATAATGCTTGAAATTCGCCATTAAACCTACTTTCAACTTCATATCTCGTTTGTTCATTCATGCCATAGTAACAAATCTCACAAGCTTGACAAGGATTACAACCATTATAGTTCAAAAACCCCACAAGTCTATGGAAGTAGACACAAAAAGGCTCATCATCATATTGAGGAAAAGAAAAATGTGTCATTTTTCAAAAACAAAGCAAAGAGAACAAAAATAAATCAAAAGAAATATATACAATGGACTAGTCTCAATAAGATAACATAACGGTAATGGAAGTCGTTCCCCGGCAACGGCGCCAATTTGACAAGGGAATAAACGCGTCGTCAATTGTCTATCCCTAGATCAAATACAATTTATACAACCTAAACAAACCTAATACGAGTATAAGGCAAGCATAGGGGTCGAACCACAGAGAACGGTAAACACCACCAAATGTTATCGACAATTAAGCTAGTCCGGAATAGGGGATAAATAAACTAAAGTCTAAAAATGCTAAAACAAGAAATAAAACATTAAGGCACCAAGGGAAATGGGTAGGTGAAGTTGACGCTTGACCATACAATAACAAAGTAGCATATCAATGGTAAACTAAACATGCATGAATACCGAAGTAAAGGGTCCAATCTAGCCGCCTTCCGGGGTCAATTGGCTTCTCCTAACATAGCCTCTATGTTTCCACATTAGAACCATATACTAGGAGGTACTATTAAATAACAATCAATAGTAATGAATCTCAACTAAGTCAACTTCCGTTACTTGTTAGTAAAGACTCATCTTTGATCAACTAACAATGTGCACTTGCAAGAAATACCAAAGAATATCAAGCATGCAAAGACTTTAATCACCATTAACATAACCCCAACATTAAAAGCAAGAACAATTAGCAACTACACCATCCCCACACCCTTGGCCAGATGACTACTCACAAATCATGTTGAAAACAATATCAATCATCAAATCAATAAGCATCAACATGATTAATAAGCAAGGAAGAAAAATAAAAGCAAATAAACAAAATCAAGAACAAAGGTAAAGAGAAAGAGTAAGAAATTGCTCATTAATTGAAGATGAAGGTCTACAAAGGATTGAACAAGCTCCTTCTTCAACATCCATGTTCATTAATGAAGAAAACCTCACTTTCTCTCTCTACCAATGAAGACTAACCCTAACCTAACCTAAAACTAAAAACTAATTAGAGAGAGGAATAGATAGTTATTGAATTGTTTTCTAATTACCCCAAAAATTGGGTATTTATACTAAGCTAATAAAACTAGGAAAAGAAAATAAAAATAAAAAGGAAAATAAAATAAGAAAACTAATATAAAAATAAAGGAAAGAAAATAAGAAAAAGTTAAAAGAAAAGAAAGAAAAAAAATAAAAAGAAAAGAAAAATAATAAAAACCAAATCAATTCCCACCCAAAACAATCAGCACCCCGATTTCCCCCTCTTCCCAATTCATGGCTGCTCTATCTCCATTGAAACGCACCACCATCACCACCGTTCATCAACTATCATCATCAAATCGAGGCCGTTCATCTTCATTAAAACCCATGTGTGAAGCTCGTGGAGCGGTTCGGTCGAACCATGGGTTGGTGCGGCCGAACTACGGGGTTGGTTCGGTCGAACCATGGGTATGTTCGACCACTCCTCTTCGATTAACGAAACCCACAAAGTCTCTGACTCTAACTTCGACCGAACCACCAACAGTTTGCCCGAACCCGATTGAAATCGAATTTGCTCTGATTTGGGGCTGTTGCTGTGTGAATTGGTGATGAAATGGCGCAATTGCTGCTGTAATTGATGCTGGTGGTGGCTGCTCTATTGCGCGGTGGTGGTAAGGTGGGATGCGGAGAGGGAGTAATTTCGCTGGTGGCTTTGATTTGCTGCTGTTTTGTGCTGATTTTGGTGATGTTGGCTGTGATGCGAGGGACGATAGCAGGTCGCAGGCTGCTGCTATATGTGGAGGAGATGGTAGCTGGCGATTTTGGCGGCTGACGGTGGTTGGTTTGGAGGTAATGGCTGCTGTAGGTTGCGTGAGGTGGAGCAGGGGTTGTGCTGCTGCCGTTGCTATTATTGTTGTTGTTGTTGTTATGGCTGGTGGTGGTTGTGAGTTGCGAGGTGAGGGTGGTGCGTAGGCAAATTGGAGAATTGGGCGTGGCTGATTGGTGTGGTGAAGGGTAAAGTGAAATGTGGGGTGTAGGATATGGGGCAGCAGCAAGGCAAGAAGCAAAGGAGTTAAGGAAAGATGTGTTGGATTTTACTTGTTAGATTGAACCTTAACTTTGGACCTTCAAATATAACTTTGACTAGAGACACATTCCTCGTCTCGGACACAACAAAACCGAAGGATGGAATTGGGAAAAAGATTAAGAATAAAATAAAATGAAAATAAAGAAAGAACGAAATAAAACAAAACCAAGACAAATAAAATAAGATAAATAAAATAGAAATAAATAAAATAAAATAGAAAATAAGAGACATAAAACTAAACTAAAAATAATTAAAACTACGCAAGCAAATAAAATAAAATAAAAAAAATAGGAAAATAGACTAAAACTAATAAAATAAAGAAAAAAAATAAAACACGCCAAAATTATCAACATAAACTAGAAACTTTATTAAAGAGAAAATAAGAGAATAAAAGGAAAAATAAGGAAAAACAAACACGAAAATAACCTAAACACTACCCCTAGGAGTGATATAAATGTCACTTATCAGTGGTTTGTGACAAGGGAATAAACGCGTCGTCAATTGTCTATCCCTAGATCAAATACAATTTATACAACCTAAACAAACCTAATACGAGTATAAGGCAAGCATAGGGGTCGAACCACAGAGAACGGTAAACACCACCAAATGTTATCAACAATTAAGCTAGTCCGGAATAGGGGATAAATAAATTAAAGTCTAAAAATGCTAAAACAAGAAATAAAACATTAAGGGAAATGGTTTAGGTATAGCATTCACTTGAACATAAACAAAGGCATAGAAATTGAATTAATTATGAACTAAACATGCTCGAATATCGAAATTAAGAATCCAATCTAGCCGCCTTCCGGGGTCAATTGGCTTCTCCTAACATAGCCTCTATGTTTCCACATTAGAACCATATACTAGGAGGTACTATTAAATAACAATCGATAGTAATGAACCTTAACTAAGTCAACTTCCGTTTCTTGTTAGCAAAGATTCACCTTTAATCAACCAACAATGTGCACTTGCAAGAAGATTAAAGAATATCAAGCATATAAAGACTTTAATCACAAATAAATCAATTCTAAACCCTAGAACATGCTCAAGGTCCAACTACACCACAACCATCCCCTTAATGGGGAAATTACTCACTAATCATGATAATAACAAGATTAATCAACAAATAATCAAGAATCAACATGATCAACAAGCAATACCAACAACTAAAATAATAAAAATAAACAAATAAAAATAGAGGAGAGAGAGTAAGAAATTGCTCATTAATTGAAGATGAAGGTCTACAAAGGATTGAACAAGCTCCTTCTTCAAAATCCAAGTTCATTAATGAAGATAACCTCACTTTCTCTCTCTACCAAAGAAGACTAATCCTAACCTAACCTAAAACTAATTAGAGAGTTGAATAGATAGTTATTGAATTCTCCCCCAAAACGTTCTAAAAAAGGGACTTATATAGTCCGTACAGAGTCAGCTGAGAAAAGGAGAGGTCCGACAGAACAAATGGGAAGGTTCGGCCGGACTACAGGGTAGGTTCGGCCGAACCATGGGTAGGTTCGGCCGAACCATGGGTAGGTTCGGCCGAACCATGGGTAGGTTCAGTCGAACCTCCCTGATCCTGGTCTGGTCGAACTCCTGTGGTTCGGCCACTCCTGCAAAACTGCCAATTCTCATCTTGCCCCTGCCTCGAAGTTCGGCCGAACCACTGAGCAGGTTCGGCCACACTTTGGTTCGGCCACACCATCAGGAGGTTCGGCCGAACCTCTTCTGAATCATGCTTCCTCTAGCTTCCTTTGAGCTTAGCTTCCTCCTCTTGAAAATCTCGATGGTTCCTACAAAGCATAAGCATGGAAAGCACAATAAGAACAAAGCGGGAAGACTAAGAAAAGGGAGGATAAAGGAGAAAGAAAAGAGAAAGCAAAGCTAAGTAAAAATGCTTAGAAAGAGGGCCAAACAAGTGCAAACGAGGGGAGAATCCTTAGAGAAAAAGGATAAAAGAGTGGCATAAATGCCACTCATCAAAATAAAGAACGAAATATAACAAATCAAAAGCAAATAAAATACGAAAATAAACTAAAAACTACGAAAAGAATTAAAACACGACAAAATTACCAAAATAAACTAGAAACTTTATTAAAGAGAAAGAAAGGAAAATAAGATAAAATAAACACGAAAATGACTCTAAAACTACTCCCTAAGAGTGACATAAATGTCACTCATCAGTTTGCCTCATGTATGTTGGTGGAGAGTTATAGGTTAAACTCTTTGGAAACCTTTACGAGACCTCACTAGTCCTCATAGGGACTTTGGGGTTTAAAGGGCTTGTTGTAGCTAAAAAAAACCGTGATTCCTACGTTAGTGAGTCTTAGTGTATATTCCCGTCTTATGTCTTTAAAAGTCTTTCATCCTTATTCTTTCTTTCTTTGTTTTGCTCGAGAACAAGCAAAAGTTTAGCTTAAGGGAATTTGATGAGTGTCATTTATGGCACTTATTTGGTTCTTTTTAGGGTGAATTTCATGTTATTCTATAGCTCTTTTACTTAGCTTTTCCTTAATTTTAGTCTTTATTTCTTTTAGTTTGCATTTTCTTAGTTGGATTTCTTTCTTTATGCATTTCTTGGTTTATTTTGTTATTTTCTCTTTTAGTTGCTTGTTTTCCTTTATTTTTCAGGATAAGGTCGTTATCAAAGTTTCCTTAGGCCTCTTCCCAAGTTTGGCATTGATTAGGATGTCTAATGTTCTCCATTTGAATCTCAAGCATGGAGAAGTGCAAGTTCCTAAAGTCCTTAAGCTGTGCATTCAAGCCGTGGGGGCATGATTTCTAGTGTTGAACCCACAAACATGGAGTTTAGAAACTGCAAGGTCCCGTGTTTATCAAGAGCATTAAGTGGAACGTACGACGAGCATCGGCATGATAGGGAAGAGGGTTGCCCTGTTACCAAGCGTGGGCGTGCCTTTCTGGGTCTCTGTTCTGTACCCAGACTTGCGCGGCCGCGCTCTCCCTTATAATTGGTCGCGCCTGTACGAGTTTATTTGGGGACGATATAACTAACTTCTCTTAGTTAGTTTTACTATAAATAGATTTAATTCTATTTTTAGAGAGGGAGGAATTTAATTTAGAAATTAGAATGGAATTAGAATTAGAATTTTAGAGAGAGAAACTCTAGATTGTAGAGAGAGAAGTTATTAATTGATGATTGAAGATTGGTAATTCTATCATTTTCTCCATTGAATTGAAGCAAGTTTGAAAGGATTTCTTTTACTTTAATGCAATCTTTTGCTTATCATTTCAATTGCTTGTTGATTGTTCCAGTTCGAATTGAATTTGTGATTGAATTAGTTTTATTGTTATAATGATGATGAAATTGTTGATTAGCTTAGTTTTGATTCTGATTTCAATGGATTGTGAGTAGTTCTCTTGCTAGGGGAGTGGTGAAGCATATATGAGTAATGGATTGATGCTAATTGGGGGAAATTGATGGAGTTGATGTTGTAATTAAATTGGTTGATTGATTAAGTGCATATGTGTGATTAATTGAAGACTAGTTAACGTTTATTATTACACTAGAATGCATTGTACGCTCGCATGGATATGGAAAATTGATTTATGGCTTGCTTTTGTTGATTGAGTGGGTTTACAAGGTTCCTAGTTAGAGTCTCTCGTAGTTGGAGCTAGCTTGACCTCTAGGAGATTATCCTACCTTACTCTCTTGATTGCTTAATTGATTTTCCCTCGCAACACTCGACTTAGTCATCTCTAATCCCAATTAGCTATATCCATTCCGAGTATATGCGGATCCTAACCCTAGTGCTTGATAATTTTGATTTCATTTTTGATTGTTTAGAACATACACACCTCACTTCATTGCTTCGAAATAACTTAGCTTTGACATTAGCATTCACCTCCCATTCCTAGTAGTTCGACCCTTGACTTACTCTATGCTTGGTATAGGGGTGTGTTGCGAGATTACAAATTTTCTTTTGACCGAGGGTAGATTAGTTTTCAACGACCTAGTCTCCGCCCTAGATCAACCACCGACCATTTGGTGCTCCATTTGTTTTGCAGGTACAATCGTCCTTTTGAATCCAGTCTTGAGCTGTAACTCTCCCAAGGGACACAAAACACCCCGAAACATTTGGCGCCTTCTATGGGGAGAGTACCTCTAAGATGGCCTCTCAAGAACAACATGTGCCGCCTCTAGAGACCAACCGGCCTCTGGAGGAAATAGTGGTCCAGACGGACCATGACTCAAGTGACGATGGAGACATCGAAATCTATGTGGCCCTAGACGGGTCACTCATCTCTAAGCGCCTCCGTCACAAAGACAGGCGGGAGCGCAATGCTAACCAGGCGGGTCCTAGCAAGCCTTCAGGGCAGCTGGTTGATGCCTCCTAGGCGGCAGGATCAGCCCAGTCACTTATGATGAGCTCATGAAGTTCATGAGTAGCCTCAAGGGTGAAATTAAAAGACTAATCAACAGTCGGCCACCAAGCCTGCTCAATCTGGAAAGCAAAAGTCGGTCCGGAGTCGACAGCCGACTCCTCATCCTACTCCAAAGGAGAGGGCTCGGCCCCAGTTTGATCTTTCAAGACTCCGTTTCCAAGAAACGATGACAAGAAAATCCATCCGGCATGTACAGCCAGATGGTAGCAAAAAGTCCTTTCTTGATGCTCCTCAGTACATCGACAAGCTAAGGAATCAACAGCTGTAAGAATCGGCTTCTACGTTGACTTATCACGATAGCTTTCAGAATTCCTCGGTGAGGAATTCTCCTACAGTACCGGGGACTCCATCAAGCGGCCCCCTCGTACAGTCTGGGCCTCATATAATCAACTCGACGCAGTATATGGCACAACCATTATACCGACCACCTGCTTTTCCCTACATCCAGCCTGCCTTCTTTGGAGGACAGGCGGCATACAACTATCAGCCTTTGGACTGGTAGCTTCGGCTACAAAACCTTAGGGAACAACCCTCTGCATTCTCCAGGGAAATAGCCGAGGCCGAACAGCTGGCCAAGGTGAAAAATATAATGGTTGGAACCTATGATTGTACCTCTAACCCAGAAGACCACCTCTTGGTATACACCCACCTCATGTACTTACAGGGGTTGGATGATGTCGCCTGGTGTCGATGTTTTTCAGCCACCCTAAAGGGCATAGCCCAGCAGTGGTTCGGCAATCTGCCGGCTGGTTGCATAAATAGCTTCAAGACGCTTGCGTACTTATTTGCTTCTAACTTCTCTATGAACATCCCTACAAAGAAAACGAGCCTAGATCTAGGCCATGTGCAGCAGGGAGATAGAGAGGGGGATGCGATCATACGTAAGGCGGTTCAATCTGGTGAGAATCCAGATCCAAGGACTATCTGACGAAGTGGCTTATACAGACTTTTTCAAAGGTCTGAAGGACGGGTCGACTTTCAAGTTCAAACTCGTCTGCAAGAAAATCTTCAACCTCCAAGGAGCCCTGATGGAGGTGGACACCTATATACAGGCGACCGAGCTCTCCTCCTCTAATAAACAATCGGACTCTAAGAAGTCTCACCGACAGAAGGAGAGTCGGCCTGCTCAGCCGTCTCTACAACCAGAAGAGAGCAAAAAGAAAAAACGGATTTGGGCGGTTGATAACTCCGATCAGCCGGCCTAGAACAAAAAGAAAGAGTGGAAGTCGTACGTTCCAAGGTACGAGTTCCACAAGGACAGCTACTCCATCTTCATGGAGATTAGGATCGGCTGACTCTTGAGAAGCCGACTCCTATGAAAGGTTTCGGTGAAAATCTGAACAAGAACAAGCACTGCCACTATCATGAGGATGTCGGCCATTACACAAACGACTTCTTCAGCCTCAAGCAGACGCTTGGCTGTCTGGCCAACAAAGGAGCGCTGAAATCCTATGTGAAATCCAAAGTGACTTCAAAATCAAATCCGAGGCAGTCGAGCAAGAAGACTCCCCAGCTTGCTATCTGCTCTAAAATGGATGAGGAATCGATTTATAAGATAGCAGGCGGATTCGCCGGAGGTGGCCCATCCATCCGGGGCAACAAGGACCATCTAAAAAAAATGGTCCATTTAGTGGATGAGGGACAGGCGGCCAACACATCCGCCTTCCCTGCAGTCATTATCACCGAAAAGGACAGAGGCAAAGTCCGTCGGCCACATGATGACCCTGTGGTCATAGAATGTAAAGTGGCCAACCAGTTGGTTGGTCGCATCTTGATTGACACAAGAAGCTCCTCAGACATCATCAGCCGCAAATATCTATCTAACCTCAAGTACAAGATGGATAGCATGATGGATGTCTCCCATCCCCTTGTGGGCTTTGGGGGAGGAGTTGTGCATCCAGTCGGACGCATTGATTTGCCCATCCGACTGGGGCAAAAAGTTAGCGGTTGGTACATGACCATCCGGTTCTTGGTGGTCGAAGAGCTAACCACCTAAAATCTTATCCTTGGTCGACCCACTCTTAACGAGTGCAAGGCTGTCATCATTACTGCTCTCATGCTTGTCAAGTATGAGAAGGATGATAGAACTATTGGCTCCCTAAACGGGGACCAGAAGACGGCTCGAGAATGCTATCTCTCAGACGTCAAGCCTGCGGCAACTGCAACCGGTCAGGGCAAAGAGTCAACAGACCTTGATGATGCCAAGGATGACCATCCGTCCTCACCAGCCGCCAAGAAAAGAAAGCATAATCCACTGGTGGTGGTAAAAAAAGAGAAGCAATAGCAATCACTGACCGAGGAGCGGTCAGACAACCTCCGTCCCCAGCCGGCTGGTGAAAACATTAACATTCCTCTGGACGACAATCGGCCAGAGCAAACTGTTAAGGTAAGGACAACTTCTTTTGCTAAGTTGGGTGCAAGCTTGCACCAACTGCTGAAAGAATTCAAAGACATATTTGCCTTTGAAGTGGAAGAGATGCCAGGCATGAACCCGGATCTTGCTGTCCACAAACTCACTGTGGATCCTAAAAATAAGCCCATTTGGTAAAAGAAAAGAAAGCATGGCGAGGAGAGAAGTTAGGCGACAGCCACCGTAGTTAAAAAGCTGCTTGACGCTGGGTTCATTCGGCCAAGTAACTTCCCTGATTGGGTTTCAAATATTGTGCTTGTAAAGAAGACGAATGGTACCTGGCGCATGTGTGTGGATTACACTGACTTAAATATAGCATTTCCGAAGGATAGCTATCCACTTCCAAAGATCAACAGTCTGTTCGACTCTACAGCCGGACATACCTTGATGAGCTTCATGGACGCCTATTCAAGCTTTCATTAGATTCCCCTGTGGAAAAAAAAATCAAGAAAAGACGGCATTCGTCACTTATCAGGGGTTATTCTGTTATAATGTGATGTCGTTTGGTTTGAAGAATGTGCCTGCTACTTTCCAACGCATGATTAATACAGTCTTCATTAATCAAATTGAAAGGAATGTAGAGGCGTACATTGATGATATGATAGTCAATCCAAAAAGCATGCGGATCACCTTGCTGACCTCCAAGAAACATTTTCCACACTCAGGCGGCACAAGGTCATGCTTAACCCAAAAAAGTGTGTCTTTGGTGTTGAGTATGGGAAGTTTCTCGGATACCTTATTGACCAAAGGGGGATGAAGGCCAACCCTGAAAAAATACAGGCGGTAATCGACATGCAATCGCCCCGTACTGTGAAGGAAGTCCAAAAATTAACTGGTTGTTTGGCAGTTCTGTGAAGATTTCTTAGTCGATCAGGCTACAAGTGCCTCTACTTCTTCCAGGCGATCAGGAAGAAGACTAGATTTGAATGGGGGGATGATGCTGAGGCGGCTTCCTAAAAGCTGAAAACGCGTCTGCATTCTTTGCCATGGTTGGTCAGCCCCTTGCCCAAAGAGGCGCTCTATATGTATCTAGCTGTTTCAGATCATGCCCTCAGTGCTGTTCTCTTAGCTGAAAGAGACGGCATCAAGCTCCTGGTCTACTCCATTAGTCACGTTCTTGGAAACGTGGAACTTCGGTACCCATGGTCGAAAAATTTGGTCTTTCCCTTTACATGGATGTCAAGAAGTTAAAACCTTACTTCTTGGCAAATCCGGTCGCAGTCTACACTGACCAACCGATCAAGCAGCCAATGACGACCCTAGAGTCTTCTAGCCGAATGCTCGAATGGGCTATTGAGTTGTAGGGACTGGAAATCACTTTCGAACCAAGGAAGGCAATAAAGGGGCAAGCATTTGCCGACTTTATTTTTGAAATGACAAGGCCAGCTGAGCCGGACAATATCAATCAGGTTTGGAAAGTGTATGTGGATGGAAATTCCACGATGAATGGCTGTGGTGCAGGCGTAATTTGTCAGCCAGACAAATATGAATATGCACTACGGTTCAAGTTCAAGGCCTCAAATAATGAGGTCGAGTATGACGCCCTGCAAGCCGGCATCCGGATGTGCAAGGCGGCAGGGGCCACCAAAATTGACGCCTGGTCTGACTCACAATTGGTCGTTAGCCTGTACAATGGTGTCTATGAGGCCACCCATCCGGTTATGATAAAATACTTATAGGCGGTCAAAGCTGAAATTGGGACACTTGAAGACTTCAATCTAGGTCAAGTGCCCAGATCAACAAACAATCAAGCGGATGCTCTGTGAAAACTGGCATCATCCGCCTCCTGTAAAACGCCTTGGTCAGTCTTCAGGGAAGTCATGGAAAAAAGAAGTATATCTGATGAAGACCGCATTAGAGTACTTGACCAAAGCTCTACCTGGACGGAAAACATCCAGGCATATCTAACAAACGACACCCTCCCAGAATCACCTCAACAGGCAACCGTGTTGAAGAAACAGGCTTCAAGCTTTGAGATAAGAAAAGGAGAGCTCTTCAAAGCAGGCTTTCTAAAGCCCTTTTTGAAGTGTGTGACCCCAGAAAAGGGGCAAGAAATTCTTGAAGAATTGAATGTCGGATACTGTGCCTCTCATGTAGACGGCAGATCCTTAGCTGTTAGGGCCAGGCGGCATTAATTTTGGCCTACCCTTGAGGCGGATGCTACGGAGATGGTTAAAAAATGTGACAAGTGTCAAAAATTTGGCAAGCTAATCCATCGTCCGGCCACCGACCTAACGACAATCCACAATCTTGTACCATTTGCTAAATGGGGTATGGACATCCTGGGCCCATATATGGCTGCTCTAGGCGGCAAGCGCTACATCTTAGTGGCTGTGGACTACTTTACCGAATGGGTAAAGGCGGAGGCGGTCAAAAACATCAAGACAAAGGACGTCATTTCCTTCATTTGGAAGAATATCATCATCCGTTTTGGGGTGCCTATGTCTATGGTTTTTGACAATGGTCCTCAGTTTCAGACCCCTCAACTAAAGACTTGGCTGGGAGATCAGGTGATCTCCAATTATTTCGCATCAGTCGGCCGAACCCAAGAAAACGGCCAAGTCAAAGCCTTCAACAAGTTAATCTTATACGACATAAAAAAGAAAATTGAAAGAGCTGGCGGCCTATGGGCGGATGAATTACCACACGTCCTATGGCCATCAGAACAACAGCGAAAGGGGAAACTGGATAAACCCCATTTCTCATGGTGTATGGGGCAGAAGCTGTCTTTCCCATTGAACACTATGAGCCGACTCTTCGGATTATGCTATATGATGAAGATGCAAATTGGGAGGCCATGCGCCTGGCACTGGACTTGCTCCCAAAGCGCAGGGGCAATGACGCCTTGCGCCATGAGATCTACCTCCTGAGAATGACTTGGGCCTACAACAAAAGAGTACACAAGCGTCCTTTAAAAGTTGGGGACATTATGTTACGGAAAATGGAGGCAGCCGGTAGGGCGAATGAACAAGGAAAGCTAGCCTCAATTTGGGAAGGCCCCTACCGAATCTATGAAGAAGTAAAAGGCAGCACCTACCGCCTGTAAACACCAGACGGCAAGAAGCTATCTAGAACCTTGAATGTAGATAACTTACAGAAGTATTACTTTTAAAAAATTTGTAAAGTTTTTGACTTGTTAATGAAATTTTGCCTTCATTTCATACTTATCTTTATTTACTTTATTTTGAGTATCGATTGCACAAAGTGCAGAAGGATTACGCTCCCAATAATGAAGGATGTCGCCTGCACGATGTGCCATTGGATCCTACTTACCTTTTACAGTTCCAGCTGCACAATGTGCAGACGAACTAATTTATAATTAATGACGATGCTTGAATAATACCTGCACAATGTGCAGACGGACAACGTCGAGATTTTACTAGCTACTGCCTGCACAATGTGCAGGCGGCCAAGTACGCTTTAAACTTTAAATGGTTAAGGGATCGTTTGCCCCAACAGCAGACACCCAAGATCCTTAAGAAGGGACCCGACTGCACCAAAATAGTCGCCTTAAAACTTATTAAATCCTTAAGCCAAATTAATAACTTGGCAGCTTTATTATTTATTTTTTAAGCTAAGTCAATGACTTAGTGGCTATTTGTTCTATAAATGAGGCCAATGGTCGGATGAACATTATTTAAACTACCGTCTGCTCTAACATGAGTACGACTGTCTGCTCCAACATGAGTTAGATAACCGACGACGTCCATCCTGGCGAATTCGTCAAGGAGAAGCATCTCCCATTTGGGTAGCACATTGCTCTACAAATACAACAAGCGGCCCTACCGAATGCGATAAGGCAGCGCTCGCAGTCGTTTGGTTTAATCTAAATTAAAATCTAAAAAGAGTTGAGTTTTCCGGCTACTCTAGCACAGGCGCAAAACGGCTACTGTTTTATATTAGAGGCTACCTTACCGCCTGTTCTTGCTATGGGGCAATCACCATAGTGATTGATTGACTTAGAAACCATTCATACTCTTTAAAATATAAAAATTTGTAAGTCAATCAATCCACGCAACTGAAACCAATCGACATCCGGCATAGGGCAAGAACATTCGCATACTATACAAGTTAAAATACTTAGCCAAAAATTCTATGCATAAAAAATTGAAAGCTTTGAAAATTTTTAAAGGACAAACACCAATATGAATATAACTGGTCAAACGACCGGATGCTTCTTAAATAAATAAAGCAGCCGTCAAAATAGATGACTGAAATTGTTAGCTGGCCTTGCCAGAAATTGTCAAATCACCCAACCCCTCGGTCGGTAAAATAAAAGATTACACGGCACACAGGCCGGAAAAGCAGAATACTTGGCCATTCGCCCGTAGGAAAAAAGAACTTAAAGCTTAAAGATCAGGGGAGTTTCTCAGCATTGGCATCCGCCTTGTCCTCCGGCGCCTGCTCCTTTGTCTCTTCATCCTCCCCCTGAATCATCCCCCTCGTCCTCCGAAGAGGAGTCACCAGAAAAGTTGGACCCCTCCTTGGCATCTTTGGCAGCCGCTTCCCTCTCGGCCGCCTCCTTAGCTTCCCTCAGGAGTCGAACATTAAACTCGTCATTTACCTTATCAAACTGAACCTTCCAAGTTTGAAAGTCGGCTGTACAGCTGCCCAGGCCCCACGCATGATGGATTCGTTGTCATCCATCATTTGTTTGACCAGGGGCTGTTTTTCCTCCTCCATCAAGGACCTATACTTGTTCCAAAGTTGGGTCTCTTTGTTCTGCAGCCGCCCTCTGAGTCTCTTGACCGTCTCCCTAAGGTTAGTTGCCTTGGTTTGAGCCTCCTTGAGGGGATCCGTCTTCTCCTCGAGGGCTTTGACCTCATCTTGGAGTTCCTTGACCCACTGCCTCGCCGCGCCCAAGTTCTGCTGGATTTGCAGATTTACCGACGCTTGGGAATACATCATATCAAGTGTTAGAATCTCATTTTGAGCAATCTCCAACTGAGCTTTTTTCAAGGAAGAGGCGGCCCGAACATTCCCTGCCTTTACCTCTCTAGTCTTGTCGTTGAGTGGCCTTTTAAGACCACTCACGCGCAGCATAACCTGCAGTCATCCCAAAGCAAAAGAAATAATTGGAAATCATTCGATAAAGACATCAATCAAGTAATAAGATAAAGTCTTACCTCGCAGAGAAGCGCCAGTACGGCGTCGAGGTCAAGGCTGCCGACTCCTTTGACAACCACCTTATCATCAGGATCAAGCGTCCTAAGGACAGTCGGCCTCGCTGGAGCATCTGTCAATACAAGCACAATAAATTAAGAACATTGAAAAGACAGTTGCATTTTTTAGCATTGAAGAGTATGGCCAGATGGCCGGATGAGTTACCTCCCTCTCCCCCTACGGCTTCGCTGCCGCCAGCTGCGCCGACAGCAGTGGTGAGTGGCTACTTGCTACTCTTTGACACTCGATGTTGAGCGTCCGGCTTGGATGGAGTGTGAAGGGAAAGAGGTGCCCGTTCCCTTCTTCGTCTTGGTTGCAACGTGTTTCCTGCGGCTCTGGGAAACATCGCTAGCCGACTGCTTACGCAGCTTGGGATCCGGCTGTGAGGAGGGGGCAGGCTTTGATGAGCCAGCCTACAAAGAATTCACATGTGATATCTTGAGAAAAATTACATCAATTAATTCATTGAAAAAATTTCAAGATTGAACAACTTGTTACTTAAGGAGCGTCGCCTAGCGGCTACTCATTCGAGCACTTGAGGTTCGCTAGGTAGAAAGCAGTAAAGACAGCCAGCTTCTTGTGTGTAGGAAGCTTTGCCATTGCTATATCTGCACAAAACAACAATAAGAGTTAGAAATGAAATGAATGAAATCAATATGAGTAGCAAAGTTAAAAAATTCAAGCGGTCATCTACCTCTCAGCATTTTTGTACTAAGGCCACAGGCGGCCAAGTACGTCCCGTCCGAGAGCCACTTGAATCGGGGAATATAACTTCCTTGACCCCCGTCTCTTGGTTTGTTCGGACGGCAACAGTAAAAAGGCCCGATCAAAAATCTCCTCTTGCGCCCGCCTGTGAACAGGCGGAAGCTTAACAATTTGCTCTGGCTGACTGTCGTTCAAAAGAATATCAATGTGCTCACCAACTGGCTGGGGACGGAGGTCGTCAAACCGCTTCCCGGTCAGTGATTGCTATTGCTTTTCTTTTTTTTTTTTACCATAACCAGCGGATTGGGTTTTCTTTTCTTGACGGATGGTGGGGTTGGATGGTCCTCCTTGATATCATCAAGGTCTTTTGGCTCTTTGCCCTGACCGGCTGCAGCAATCGCTGGCTTGACGTCCGAGAGATAGCACTCTCGAGCTGTCTTCTAGTGCCCGTTTAGGGAGCCAATAGTCCCATCATCCTTCTCAAACTTGACAAGCACGAGAACTGGAATGATGACTACCTTGCACTCGTTAAGAGTGGGTCGGCCAAGGATAATATTGTAGGCGGTCAGCTCCTCGACCACCAAGAACCGGATGGTCATGTGCCAACCGTTACCTTTTTCCCCCAGTTGGATGGGCAAATCAATGCGTCCGACTGGATGCACAACTCCTCCCCCAAAACCCACAAGGGGGTGGGAGACATCCATACTACTATCCGGCCTGTATTTGAGGTTGGATAGACATTTGTTGCTAATGATGTCTGAGGAGCTTCCTGTGTTAATCAAGATGCGACCAACCAGTTGGTTAGCCACTTTTACATTCTATGACTACAGGGTCATCATGCGGCTGACGGACTATGCTTCTGTCCTTTTCGGTGATGATGACTTCATGGAAGGCGGATGTGTTAGCCGCCTGTCCCTCATCAACAAAATGGACCCTCTTTCTTAGATGGTCCTTGTTGCCTCGGATGGTTAGACCACCACCGGCAAATCCGCCTGCTATCGTATAAACCGGTTCCTTATCCGTTCAGAGCTGATAGCAAGCTGGGAGTCTTTTTGCTCGACTTCCCAAGATTCGATTTTGAAGCAACTTTGAACTTCACATAGGATTTTAGCGCTCCTTTGTCGGCCAGACGGCCAAGCTTCCGCTTGAGGCTGAAGCAGTCGTTTGTGTCATGCCCGACATCCTCATGGTAGTGACAGTGCTTATTTTTATTCCGATTTTCAGCGGAACCTTTCATAGGAGTCGGCTTCTCAAGAGTCTGCCGATCCTTAATCTCCATGAGGATGGAGTAGCTGTCCTTTTGGAACTCGTACCTTGGAACGTACGGCTTCCACTCTTTCTTTTGCTTCTAGGCCGGCTGATCGGAGTTATCAACCGCCCAGATCTGTTTTTCTTTTTTCTCTCTTCTGGTTTTAGAGATGGTTGAACAGGCCGACTCTCCTTCTATTGGTCAGACTTCTTAGAGTCTGACTGCTTATTAGAGGAGCAGAGCTCAGTCACCTGTATATAAGCATTCGCCTCCATCAGGGCTCCTTAGAGGGTGAAGATTTTCTTGCGGATGAGTTCGAACTTGAAAGTCGACCCGTCCTTCAGACCATTGAAAAAGTTTGTGTAAGCCACTTCGTCAAACAGTCCTTGGATCTGGATTCTCACTAGATTGAACCGCCTGACGTATGATCGCAACCCCTCTCTATCTCCCTACTATACATGGCCTAGATCAAGGCTCGTTTTCTTTGCAGGGATGTTAATAGAGAAATTAGAAGCAAATAAGAACGCAAGCATCTTGAAGCTGTTTATGCAACCAGCCGGCAGATTGCCGAACCACTACTAGGCTATGCCCTTCAGTTTGGCTAGGAAGAATCGACACCAGGCGACATCATCCAACCCCTGTAAGTACATGAGGTGGGTGTATGCCAAGAGGAGGTCTTCTAGGTTGGAGGTACCATCATAGGTTCCAACCATGACATTTTTCACCTTGGCTGGCTGTTCGGCCTCGGTTATTTACTTGGAGAACGCAGAGGGTTGCTCCCTAAGATTTTGTAACCGAAGTTTCCAGTCCAAAGGCTGATAGTTATATGCTGCCTGTCCTCCGAAGAACGCATGCTGGATGTAGGGCAGAGCAGGCGGTCTGTATAATGGTTGTGCCATATACTGCGCCGAATTGATCACATGAGGCCCTAACTGTACAAGGGGGTCTCTTGAAGGAGTCCCCTGTACTGAAGGAGAGTTCCTCACCGGGGTATTCTAAAAGCTATCATGATAAGTCGACCTAGAAGCCGACTCCGACAGCTGCCGATTCCTTAGCTGGTCGATGTTTTGACGAGCATTAGGAAATGATTTTTTGCTACCATCCGGCTGTACATGCCGGATGGCCTTTCTTGTCACCGTTTCAGGGAAACGGAGTCTTGATAGATCAAACTGGGGCTGAGCCTTCTCCTTTGGAGTAGGGGAAGGGATCGGCTGTTTGTCCCGGACCAACTTCTAATGTCCAAATTTAGCAGGCTTGGTGGCCGATTGTTCCTTTCTAGGAGCAGTTGTCCGCTTCTTGATTAGTCCCTTAATTTCACCCTTGAGGCTACTCATGAACTTCATGAGCTCATCACGACTGACTAGGGCTGATCCTGCCGCCAATGAGGCATCGGTCGGCTGCCCAAAGGGCTTACTTAAAGGTCCAGGGAGCCTGTTAGGACCCGCTTGGTTAGCATTGTGCTCCCGCCAGTCTTTGTGACGAAGGTGCTTAGAGATGAGTGACCCGTCTTGGACCACATAGGTTTCGACGTCTCCGTCGTCACCTGAGATGATTTGGGTATTTTTTACCCGGCCAGGTGGCCCAATCAGAAAGCGCCACGTCTCCGTCGTCACCTCAATCTTTTCCTTGTCCACCTCTATTCCCTTGTGGGAAATTTTGTGCCCAAGGACTATTACTTCTTCAACCATGAAATGACATTTTTCCTAATTCAACTTCAATCTCTTTTTCTCACACCTTACCAAACACTTTTCAAGATTTTCAAGGCACACCTCAAAGGAAACTCCACCTACCAAAAAATCATCTATAAACACCTCCATCTCCTCCTCCAACATGTCTCCAAAGATACTCATTATACACCGTTGGAAAGTGGCAGGAGCATTGCAAAGGCCGAATGGCATTCTCCTATAGGCAAAGGTACCATAGGGACAAGTAAAAGTAGTTTTCTCCTGGTTATCGGGATGAATAGGAATTTTGAATTATCTCGAGTAACCATCAAGGAAACAATAGTATTTGTGCCTCGTTAGTCTTTCAAACATTATTTGATCAATGAAAGGAAGGGGGAAGTGATCTTTCTTGGTAAATTTGTTTAGACGTCTATAGTCTATACACATCCGCCAACCGCTGACCGTCTTTGTTGGAATAAGCTCACCTTTTTCATTCTTGACGACGGTCATGCCTCCCTTCTTTGGAACAACATGAACGGTTGAGACCCACCTAGAGCTTGATATGGGGAATATGATTCTCGCATCTAAAAGCTTAGTAATATCTTTCTTCACTACCTCCCCCATTTGGGGATGTAATTTCCGTTGTCGTTCAATAGAAGGAAGGGCACCCTCCTCAAGGGTTATGATGTGCGTACATAAAGAGGGGCTTGTACCCTTGAGGTCATCAATGGTATAAACCAAAGCACCTTGGTGCTTTCTCAAAACACCGCATAACGCTTATGCTTGGCTTTCACTCAAAGATGCACTAACAATCACGGGGTAAGTAGAATTTGGGCCTAAGAATTCATACCTAAGGTGTGATGGTAAAGGTTTGAGCTCTACCATAGGAACACCTTTACCTTCCTTGGTTGAAGCCGCTTGCAAAGCCTCTTGGCTTGAGATTTTCATGAAAATTTTCTCATCACTTCCTTCAACAATCCCATCTAAAAAATTCTCATACAAAGCCATTTCCTTGCTAGGAGCACCTATATTTTCCTTCCTCAACAAAAAACACAAAATAGGATCATTAGTTGTGAGCAAGTGCTCATGCATTGAATGTACAAGATTGTCTAAAATTTCAACTCTCATGCAATTCTCAAGAGATGTAGAAGGATATTTCATACTTTCACTCAAATCAAATTCAACTCCCTCATCTCCAATTTTAAGTGAAATCTTAACACTTTTGAATCAATCAAAGCACCCGAAGTAGCAAGAAATGGTCTACCAAGAATAGTAGGAATTGTAGAATACTCATCTATGTCAAGGATCACAAAACCTACCGGAATGATGAACTTTCCTACCCTTAAGGGAACATCCTCTACCTTGCCCCTTGGAATCTTAATTGATCTATCGGCTAATTGAAAGGTAATGTTGGTAGGTAAAAGTTCTCCCTTCTCTAGTCTTTGATATACCGAGTATGGCATAATGCTAACACTAGCTCCCAAGTCACACAAGGCAATATCAATTTGCATTTTATAAATAGCATAAGGGATAGAAAAGTTTCTAGGATCCTTGAGCTTGGGTGGGATTTTATTATGATTGCACTACAATTATCGGTCAAGTTAATCGTTTCCGCCACATCACATGTTATTTTTCCACTCAAGATCTCCTTAAGCAACTTTGCATAATTTGGCATTTCTTCTATCACATCGGTAAAAGGAAGAGTAACATGAAGTTGTCTAAGCATCTCTATAAATTTTCCAAATTGCTCGTCTAATTTGTGACTATTAAACTTTTGGTAGTAAGTGAGCTTAGGCTTGTAGACTTCTCTTTCTCTCTCTTTCACCTTCTCAAGTTGTTCCTTATTGACTTCCTCAACTAAAGTATTCTCATCTCCCTCATTCTTAATTTGACCATTGCTAGGACTCTCTTTAGCATCACTCTTCTTAGAGACTTCACTCTTAAGGACCCTACCACTCCTAGTGATAATCGCATTCATAGGGCTCTTAGGATCTAAGATTGATGAAGTCAAAGAATAAAGACTTGTAAATTCCTTAAACTCACTAGCCAATTGAGAAATTTGGGTCTCCAACCCCTTATGGTAAGTTAACATGTCATTCAATTTCTCATTGCTTAGGGTCATGTAAGTGTCCAACAATTTGGCTTGCTTCTCTATGACACCTTCCAAGAAACTCCTAGAGGAAAATGGTTAATCATACAAATTATCACTTTGCCCTTGTGTATTCGAAATAAATCCAAGTGGGGTAACTCTTTGAACATTCGATTGTAAATTTCCCCAACTTTGATTAGTCCAATTACGTCTACATTGATTTTGGCCACAATGGTGATTATGGTTACCATAACCTTGGTTATAGTCCCCATATCCTTGGCCATGACTTTGACCATTATAACCATGGTTGTTATAGCTACCACAAATCCATTGGATTCCATGGTTTCTATAACCACAATTTTGGTTATAATTATCATGGTTCACTTGGTTGTGATAATTCCTATTTCCAACATTCCTTTGAGCATCAAATCTAGGTCCATCATTGTTATCAGCAACAAAGTTCACATGTTCATTCTCATTCCAATCATATTCATTACAAGGAATATTAGGGCAAATAGAAGCATTATGGTCATTCATTCCACACAAATCACAAGACCAACATTCTCTAATCATGCAACAAGAAGAAGAAACAGAGTTAAAGGAATAAGATGTACCTCTCCCCTTAATTTGGGAGGGAAGAATCGGTGCTTGTGAGGTCACGCTCTTGAGCTTATACTTGATAGAAACTACCTCCTTTCCTAAATCCAAAATTTGAGTCGACAAATTGTTGATAACATTGAGTTGTTCCATTAAGCATCCCATAGTACTAGTCTTGTTTATCGGCTCTTTCTCACCATCTTGCCATTCCATGTAGTTTCTAAGTACATCCTCAATGATATCTACAACCTATTCATCGGTCTTATTCATGATTGGGCCTTCGGCTCCGGCATCAAGACTTGCCCTCCCTTGAGGATTCAAACCGCCATAAATAAAAAATTTGAATGATTAGGTAAGTGGGGATTCCATGGTGAGGACACTCGCGTTGATACTCTTTATATCTCTCCCATGCTTCATAAAGGCTTTCACTAGATTTTTGCTTGGAACCTTGAATCAAAGCTCTTGCCTCCGCCGTTTTCTTTTAAGGGAAGAACCGGGAAAGGAAGTCCTTGGTGACTTAATCCCATGTTCTCAAAGAATTAGGCTTTACTTCCTTGTCTAGCCACTCTTGAGCTCTTCCGATTAGAGAGAAAGGAAATAGCTTGAGCCTTATGAATTTTTGAGCAACCCCATTCACCTTAATTGTGTTGCAATATTTCTCAAATTCCTTAAGATGATTTAGGGGCCTCAAATTTACTCCTCCACTATATTGCCCCCTTTCAATCAAAGTTATCATTGCCGGTTTGATTTCAAAGTCACTATCCGAGATCAATAAATGGAGCAATCCCGCTCTCATACTTATATGCACCCGGATTACCCAATTCTTTCAATGTAACCCTTGGGATTTCACCCATGTTAACTTCCACACACAAACTCAAAGGAAAATATTAGTAACACGGCTACAAATGTAGCCAAATGAGAATTTTTTTTTGTATTTTCGAATTTTAGTGAAATAGACTCAACAACAATAGCAAACAACTACGCCATTCCTCGGCAACGGTGCCATTTTGATCAAGGGTGGACACTAGGTCGTTGAAAACTAATCTACCCTCGGTTAAAAAACATTTTGTAATCTCTCAACGCACCCTTATACCTAGCATAGGAGTAAGTCGAGGGTCGAACCACTAGCAATGGGAAGTGAATGCTAATGCTAAAGCTAAGCTATTTCGAAGTAATGAAGTGAGGTGTGTCTATTCTAAACAATCAAACAACCGAAATGAAATCAAATTTACCAAGCACTAGGGTATGGATCCACATAAACTCGCAATGAATTCAACTAATTGGGATTGGAGATAACTAAGTCGAATGTCGCGAGGGAAAATCAATTAAGAAATCAAGAGAGTATGGTAGGCTAATCTCCTAGAGGTCAAACTAGCGCCAACTACGAGAGACTCTAGCTTGGAAACTTACAAACCTACTCAATCGACAAATGTAAGCCACAAATCAATTTTTCGTATCAATGTGAACTTACAATGCAATCTAGTGCGAGTAACTAGGTTGATCACTCCTAAATTAAACACACACATGCACTTAATCAATCAACCAATTTAATCACAACATCAACTCCATCAATTTTCCCCAATTAGCATAAATCCATTACTCATATATGCTTCACCATCCCCTAGAAAGAAAACTACTCACAATTCGTGGAAATTAATATCAAAACTAAGTTAAACAACAAATTCATCATCATCATATTAAGCAAGATAAAACCAATTCAAAAATCAATCAACTTGAACAATTAACAAAGAAATTGAGATCAAAACTAAGATGATGCAAGTCTAAGCATGGAGAACTTCGAAGATTTGCTTATCATGCATCAAGATAACTTGTCCCTAAACATTGATTCAAGCCAAGCATTGCATGGACACTTTCTTGGATATCAAAGCAAAGCCACGGTTTGCTTAGTGGCTTTTCTTGGAGTCTAGTTCACTTTCTTGAACTTTCTTGAATTTTCTTTACTTAGATTTTGCTTACAAGTTTTTACCTTTCACTTGAAAGGGTTTTTCTTGGTTCAAGCATTAGGATCTTTAATCTTTATTTAATTCTTTAATTTTTATTTATTTATTTAGTTGCTTTAAAAATCAGTTAGTTAGCAAAATAAATCAGTTTGGTGTATGCTTGTGCGCCAAGGTGCTTGCTCTTCAAGCAAGTTAGAATTCTAGTTTAATTAGGATTGAATTAGGGACTTGTCCTAATCTTCCTAGGTAAACTAAGTCTTATAAATAGGGCTGTAAACACACAAATAAATATACATAAATTAATATTCAGATTTATTTCTTAAGTTGCATACTTGAGTTTTGGTTGATTGCGATCAATTGCTGTTTTGCTTGTTTTAGTTAAAACATTCGTTTGGATTGATTAATTAGGTGGATTCTTAATTGATTAATCTTAGTTTTTGTTTAATTCTTGGTGGATTTCCTGTATAGAATTAGACTTAAACATATCCCTTGTGTTTTGTTGATTTTCGGATCAATAATTCACATCATAAGATTGCATTAAAGTAAAGAAATCCTTACAAACTTGCTTCAATTTAATGGAGAAAACACTTAGAATCATCAATCAAGAACTTCTCTCTCTACAAACTAGAGTTTCTCTCTCTAAAAATCTAACCTAATTCTATTCTAATTTCTAAAAAAAAAAATTGAACTCTCCTCCAAGAATAGAGGGAAAATCTAAATATATCAAAACTAACAAAGAGAGAAGTTAGTTAGATCGTCCCCAAAATAGAACCGTATAGGTGCGTCTGACTATAAGAGGGAGCGCGGCCGCACAAATCTGGGTACGGAATGGAGACCCAGACAGGTACGCCCCCGCCACCAGGCCGCGCGCCCGTGCCAGGCGCGCCTGGGAACAGGGCAGCCCTCTTCACCATCATGTTGATGCTCCTCGTGCGTTCCACTCAATGCTCTTGATAAACATGGGGCCTTTTAGTTTCCAAACTCCATGTGTGTGGGTTCAACACTAGAAATCGTGCACCCACGGCTTGAATGCACGGCTTGAGGTCTTTGGGAGCTTGCACTTCTCCATGCTTGAGCTTCAAATGGAGAACATTGGGCATCCTAATCAATGCCAAACTTGGGAAGGGGCCTCGAAAATCTTTGGATAATCATCTTAACCTGAAAAATGAAAGAAAATAAGCAAATAAAAGGAAAAATAACAAAATAAACCAAGAAATGCATAAAAAGGAAAATAAACTAAGTAAAGAGTAAATTGAAGAAATAAAGAGCAAAACTAAAGAGAAAGGTAAGGAAAGAGCTACAAAAGCAATCTAAAATCATTTTAAAAGAGAACAAATGAGTGCCATAAATGACACCCCTCAAGTTTATAAAGGGTGTTTCCCGACTATTTCATGAGTAGAGTAGGAGCTCTGGTTGGCACAAGATTGGATTGAGTCTACCTATTTAATTAGGAATGTGTCTTGGCCTCTTGAAGAGGGAGAATTCAAAAAATGCATGGTCCTGATCAAATGGATTACACAGTAATCATTTGTTTTGTAATTCTAACTCAGTTTTTCAAGAAAAGATTTGTAGATTAATATGATCACGACATGAGATGCAATCATATTATCAAATCGACACACATTGACTTAAGGAATTTGAATATTGTGCACTTGTCTTAGACAAGTGGGAGATTGAAGGAGTTATGTCTTCGATAAGTGCAATTACTAGATATATCAAGGATCACTATTATGGAGATAATAAGTTCGTTGTTTTGGGTCATCATTATCTGTTGCAATACTATGATCAATGATCTTTGGGCTAGTCAAATAGTCCAAAGCCCACTAGAATGGATCCTATGAGATCACACACAAGGGTATTGGGTTAAGCAAGTTAGAGGCCCATTTATGGGCCTCATGAGTAAATAACTAATGATGAATTGGATTGGGATAGCATAGTTAGATTAGAGTTAGGTTTTAGGCTTGGCCATGGACTCTTATTTAGAGATGAGATCTATAAATAAGATCCATGCCTAGGGTTGTATGAGACAACCCAATTAATAGTTTATTGTGCATCAAGCAACCAGAAATCCCAAAACCCTCACACACTCTCTTTCACGGCTCTCTCTCCTCCCCCCTTGGACTCACGGCCGGCCACCCCTAGTGGCACGTGTGGTGGTTCGTGGTGGTTTGTGATTGATTTGTTGCTCCTTAGAAGGTTAATTGATAGGTTCAATTGCAACTAACAAGCATTAGTGGAGGTCTTTATCCGTGCCCGTGGACCATGTAGAGGAATCACGGTTGAGTTTCTTTGTCTCCCTTGTTCTTGTTCGATCACACGTGGAATCACGCTTCAAAGGTACAATTATATGTTCTTTATATGTTATGCATTAGATCTTGGGATTAGGTAATGTATGAATATGATTCATCTTTCTCCGCAATTAGTACCTAAAAACTCCTAAAAATATATGCTCAACGTTTTCCTCAACCTCTCCACACACAAAACACCTAAGATTTTCAGTAAGATGTCTCAAATATCGATTAGAGTTGACATCAGACGATCCCTTAAAAGCAACCATAAGAAGAATTTAATCCTCTGAGGAACTCGAATACTCCAAAGATTATCCCAGAACCCCGATGGATAATTAACATCATCCCCTCTGACTATCTTGAAATCTGATTTAATGGAAAAACCCGCTGATGCTTCCCCATTCCAAAATATCTAATCAATGGCTACATCATCTTCTTGGAATTCGAATGACTCAATAATTTGCAAAATATCAGGGGGAAGGTACTCAGCAAAATACTTAAGTTTGCACCCAATATTATGATCCCAAACATCCTTCAACAACATGTTATAAGACTGTGTAGGGGGATCAACAGTAGCATACTCAAGTAATGATTTGCGAGTGGCCCATGGATGATGATAAAACTTTGTATTCTGGCCATTCCCTACTACTTTGCTAATCCCTTTTCTTAAAATATCATCATTTTCTACTATGCCTCTCCAAGCATTGGAGACATCACTCTTCACTTTAAAAATATCAACATCACATCTCCCTTCACAGTTGTTATTTCTTAGTACCCTCGACCACAAAGCTTCTGGTTCCGCAAGCAATCTCCAGCCAAACTTTGATAAAAAAGCCGCATTGGCTTGTCTCATGGACCTAATGCCGAGTCCCCCTGCAATTTTTAGTTTAGTAATCACCTCCCATGAAACAAGATGACACTTTTTTTGTTCTTCAGACCCTCCCCTAAGAAATCTTATAGAGATATGGTCAATTTCATCACAAGTCGCTCGAGGGAGCTTTGTGGTTTGCATTGCATAATATGGCATAGAACTTATACAAGATTGAACAAGAGTCGCTCTACCAGCCATAGAGATAAACTTTGATTTCCAGCCTGCCAATTTTACATTGATACGATCAACAAGAAATTTGTATTCCTTTTTTGAAGTTCTACCATTAATCGTAGTTACTCCAAGGTAAGTACCTAGATCATCAGTTTCTTCAATTCCTAAAGCCTCACAAATACTCTGTCTTTCTCCCAAATTAGTGTTCTTGGAGAAGAAAACCCGAGACATTGAGCAACTTACTTTACTGCCAGATTTTTCACAAAATTGCTGTAAGCATGCAGCCACGATATGGGGGTCTGATTTTGGGGTATTTTGTGGGTTTTAGTTTTGACTTTTCTTTTAATTTCTTTTTCCTTTTTAGTTACCTTTTTATTTTAGTTTTGTTATTTAATTAATTTCATTAGTTTTATTTCCTTTTTTTTAATTTTAAGCTTGTATTATAAATACCCTTTGGGGTTTAATATTCTCTTAACTTTAATTGAGATTAGATTAGTTTTAGCCTATTTTATTTTTTCTCTCTTTTAAGGTTAGATTAAAACTCTCTCTCTCTAGTTTAGGAGTAGTTTTAGGGAGAGAAAGCTTGGATTTCAAATGGAGTTTTGAGAGGCTGAAGAAGCAATTTGTGGATTTTCTTCTCATATATTCAATGAGGCTTCCTAACTTTCTCTCATCTTTATTGCTTTCCTTTATTTCTTGTTTTTGTTTATTTGCTTGTTAATTAGAGTTGTTAATTAGTTTAATAATTTGATTCTAGCTTTAATTTGAGTTTTACCTTGTTTTTCATGTTCATCTTTATCATGTTAGCTTAGATTTTATTCTAGGGAATTGGATGAAGATTATGTTGATGAATTGAATGATTGATTGTGATTAGTGTGCAATTGATTCTTGATTATTGTGTATGGATGATGCTTATATGGATGAGAATCTTTCTAGCTAATTGATTCTATGTTCTTAATTGTGCTTTCAATCAATTGTGCAAAAGTGAGTTGTTTGAGAGTCTAAATTCTTCTATACCTATGCTAGGCTAGTTGCACGAGAGTGAATTAGTTTAGTAGGATAATTACCATGCTTAATTGCGAGAGAGTGAGTTGAGTGTATTGATTGTTCCGAATTGAGGTCATGTTCATCTAATTGCAATGTTGTTATTGAATGCAATGATGTAATTAGATTCCAACTTCCCTAGTTTTCGTTGTTTTCTCTAAGTAGGGTTTTAAATGTTCCTCTCTCTATATCTCGACCATCATACTAGTCTAATTTGCATAAATGGACACACTTAGTCTTTGTGTTTCGACCCTATACTTGCCACTAACTAATTTGGTGTAAGTTTATGTATTATAAATTTCTAATTTGATTAGGGTTGTAGACCAACGACCTACCTCAACCACGATCAATATTCCAGTCAGGAATTATGTTATTTCAAGCAGTAATTAGGTATTTTTTCAAGAACTACATTATTTTTGTAGGAATTAGATTTTTTGGTGTCTGGTATTACATTATTTATGCTAGGAACTAGATTATTACATTCAGGAATTAGATAATGTTTGTTAGGAATTATATTATTTTAGCTTAGGAAATAGATTATTTTAGTCAGCAATTAGATTATTTCAATACGGAATTAGATTATTAGAGTTAGGAATTGAACTCGAAATTAATTGTCAATAATTATATCATTATAATCACAGAGCATTTAATTATCAGTGTATTATACTTCTAATTTTTATAATTTTAAACAAACATACCTCGTATATTTGCAGCATCTTCATCCCTTTCTTCGTCATCTCTTTACTTTTAGTATATTTAAATTTTATAGATAAATTAATCAATAAATTGTATGCAAATTTAAATTAATTATCTACAAAATCTTATATATACAATCTGAAATTAAATTTGCAAATTATTATTAATACAATATGAAATTAGTGACATTGTATCTTTTTCAGTAATATTGAACTCGAAATTAATTGCATGCAAATTTAAATTAATGCTCCGCGAAAACTTCTAAATACGATCTTAAATTAAATTTGAACTCGAAATTGATTGTACAAATTAAACACAATCTGAAATTAAATACGATCTAAAATTAAATAAAAGATGAAACAAATTGTACCATTTTCAGCAGTAATTGAACTTAAAATTGGTTCTATAGGTGAATCAGATTCTATGGATGAATCAGATTCTTCTTGAACTATCATCATGTTGTTTGATTTCTCCATTTTTGTGAATTTTTCGAGATTTAAGATTTGAATTCTCTGAAATTGAAGGAAATGACGGTGCTCGAAATTTGAGAAAAATGACAAAAATGAAAAAATTTATTGATTTTATAAAATGTTGCTGCGCGGGCTTGAGTTGGGTTTCTCGTACCACGCCTTTTTGTTTGTGAGCCCGGTCTTACGCGAGTCTAGTCTCACACAAAAATTTTTGAATTTTTTTTCGTCTCGTAATAATCGAAATTTTTTTACTTTTGCACTATTTATTTGCTTAGTTTGACTATATTTGGTCGAGTTTGAGTTCGGATTAGGTCACAAGTCATTGTCAATTGGAATATTTTTGCTTATTAATTGTGCAATATGGATATTGGCTGTGGTAAACTTTATTTCATATTATTTGCTATTTTTTTTAAGTGGAGCCCACACAGCCCATCCTATCACAGCAGGAAACTATGGCCCTCTGGTGGGAATGATCAGGGATGTGCTCGATCCCAGGTTGAGACCACGGAATATGAGTGTAGCTCCACTGAGCTATTCACCCACGGCACAAAATGTAGACTTTTGTTTCGAGATAAATTAAGTGGGTGAAAGAAAAATATAGGTGAAAGTGGAAGTATTTAAAGATGTGAAAAACTTGTGGGACAAAGGAAGCGTGTTTGAAAAAAAGATTAAACCAGTAATGGGTACATTAAACTTAAAAAATTATTAACGGATAAAAAAAAAATAAATTAAACAAATATATAGAAAACGCAAAGTTATTAATTAGATACTTAGTGCACAACTCATTAAGTGCAGTAGCAAGCTGACAGTCAAATCTGTACATGATCGTCATAACGTCCGAGGATTTGAGTGGATAAAAGTTTAAGCATTTGTCAAAATGTCAAGCAAATTGGACCTCAAACTAAATTTCAAAAAATTAAAATCAAACAAAATTCTTTGATACAGGAACCTTGATATTTCTCAATTGAACCCATTTAGAAGCATAGGATTAAACCTCATTTAGGGGCATTTCTGTTAGGATATTTAGTGAATAGAGCCTTATTTCAAGTATGCTAAATGAGAAATACTTGAAAGCCTTTTATCTCTATCCGTTAGAAAATACGAAGACAAACTCTCTCGAAAGAAAGGGCGAGAGCTTCCTCGAAATAAAGGCGTGACCTACCTCAGAAGAAAGGCATTTCTCCGGTCAATCATGGCCGACAATCTAATCAATTAATGTGCAAATCAGCGAATTAGCGACTTAGATAATGAAATTGTGGACATAAGAGATGTGGAGGGTGTAGAATCCAACGAATGTGTTTCCCTGATGCTGGTAGGGAAATTAATTCCCGATCATATAGTTAACCTAGATGCTTTCAAACGGATTATGACTCATGCTTAGTCGGTGTCAAAAACGAATGGTGATTCGTGTCATTGGGGTTAATTTATTTGCGTTCCAATTCTTCCTTTGGAAGGATCGGGAGAAGGTGTTGGAAGGACGACCATCATGCTTTGAAAATAGCCTTTTGCTTCTTAAGGAGGTGACAGATGATGAACAACCGACATACATGGTGCTGACCTAATCCCCCTTTTGGGTCAGATTAGAGAATCTTCCGTATAACAGACGCTCTAATACTGTCGTCAAAGCGTTAACAGCGTCTATGGGGGGGTTACTGGAAATTGAAGACGACGACCAAGGCCTTAACAAATACAGGAGGGTGAAAATCAACCTTGATGTAATAAAACCCTTATAGCTCTTCCTAAACATGAAGAGGAAGGATGGAATTCTGTTTGATGTGTGGAATTATCACTAGTGGAAAAAATCTCATTCGTAACAGGCTATTTATAACGGGCAAAGCTTTGCCCGTTACAATTAAGATATTCGTAACGGGCAAAATAGTGTCCGTTACGAATACTTTTTATTCGTAACGGGCAAAATAGTGTCCGTTACAAATACATATGTATTTGTAACGGACAAATTAGTGCCCGTTACAAATAAATAAGTATTCGTAACGGACACTATTTTGCCCGTTACGAATATTATATTACACGTAACAGGCGTATTGTGCCCGATACAAATACCCAAATGTGGCCCAACTGATGAAAGGAGCCCAATACTTGGTTTTTTAGGGTTTCACCTAAAACCAACCGTCATTCACCTCTTTCTCTCTCATCAGTCCCTCACTCTCTCTCCTCTCCTCTCCTCTCCTCTCTTCTCCTCCCCGTCATTCACCTCACATCCTCAGCATCATGGTAAAGGCACTTACGCTACTCGTCTTTCGAAGCTTCTCGATGTTCCTCATATTTCTACTAGTGATTTGGTTCGTGATGAGCTCGTTTCCTCTGGTTCTCTCAATCCTAAGGTCAATTTCATCTTTTGGCTGATTTTTTGCATTCGAGTTATTGCAAAATTAATTGATTGTTTTTTGGATTTTGTAATTCTAATAATTTGATTCTGGGTGTATGTGTTTTTAAATAATATTTCCAGTTTTAGCTATTGATTTGTGTTGTAGAGGTGTAAGGGTTTAGGTTGTGTCTTCTTTAAGTTCTAATAATAGGTATTAGTTAACTGTGCTTCGTTGTGGAATGTGGAGTAACATGATTGTTTGATTTTGTTTTGGAATTTGTTGTATTTTTTTTTAAAAAAATTGGTCGGTTCTTGTATGTTAATCTAATGGTTATGGTTCGATTATCCTTTGTATGTCTAAACGAATAATAAATAAAATAAAAAATATGTTCTTCAATTGAAATGAGTAATACATGCAATTAGTAATGAATTTAGTTCATCTTTGCCGATTAATACCTGATTGCAGAATTTTTTTGTAATTTTTCTTTGTTTATAGTGAGAATTAAGAAACCCGATATGGCATGTTGATTAATTCTAGGGTTCTTCGAGCTTTTTACCGAAATCGACCAATTTATCCCCAATTCGTTCATTTTTAGTAGTTATTTGCATTGAGCATTGCATGACATTAATTTGCATGTCATGGCAATTACAAAAAGGTGACGACTTCCTTTGCCACTTATATACATATATATTTTTTTTTGTTTTCCTTTGCAAATAGGTGGATTTGTCACACATCTTGGTGCAGAGCTCAGATTACTTGAAGTTTTTTACCACAAGATTTACAAGGTATAGCTTGTGCTATTTCAAGCCTTATCTATTGTGTTATGGCTGGTTTTTTGTTTTGAAATTAATGGTAGAAAGTACTTTTGGTTTTGTTATATATGAACACTTGTGGAATGCAAATTGATCATCTTTACTGTTGCAGATTTTTCCATCTAGTGAAAAGATTGAAAATATAAATGACCAGTACCGAACGTTGCGTGCAGAGGAGGTAGTTTTCTTTTCTTTGTTGAAATCTTAATGCTTATCTTTCGTCATAAATTGCTATTTTAATCTTCTTTTTACCGATCACATTTGCATTTTTGAGTGTATTTGTGGTTCACATTATTGATTTTTTGGGCTTCAGATCCCTGAAGATATAAAGAACCTTGAACCTAATGATCGTTTGATCCATGTCTACCATTTTACTAAGGAGACTGCCAGAATCAGATGGTAAGGATTTGAAAACTCGGTCGGCATACTAATATATTGGTTAGGTAATTTTGTTTGGTCCATCATTTGTGATACTGATGATCATTGTGCAGAACTTTGGGGAACCCTTTTTCTTGGTCATTCGTGAAGGTGAAACACTAGATGAAATTAAAGTGAGAATACAAAAGAAGTTGTGTGTTCCTGATGAAGAATTTTCCAAGGTATGTTGTCGTTCCTTTGTGCCACTAACCGGGCAATGTAAGAGGAACTATTATAGTTTACTTTCTAGTCATTTTACTCTCGACTCTTTTAGTTCCATAATTTAATAATGGTTGCCTTACAAAGTTAACTAATGGCTTTGAATTAACATCTTCTGATAACACATTCTTCAATTATTGATCATTGGTCATTTTTATCCCATATTACATCTGTAGTGGAAGTTTGCTTTTTTGACGCTGGGTGGTCCGGAGTATTTGCAGGATACTGACATTTTATCTAGCCGTTTTCAGGTTTTGAATCTTTTCTCTACTGTCCTTTTCTCTCTTTATCTTTAGAGGTTGACACTTTTGTAGAATAGATTAGTTGAGAGTCCTCAAAAAACTAGTCTACTGTTCCATTTTTAACCTTGTATAGAAAGTTTGAACACCATTTAAAAAAATAAGTAGTTTGGGAAAAATTATTCCGATGATAATATTACTCACTCCCTGGGTCTCATATTAGTGCCTTTTTCCATCTGTGGTCAAAGTTTACGGACTAAAAATTTTCAATATTACGTATAATAAATGTAGTCGTGAGATATTGTTAGGTTCATCTTAATGTGAAGTGTTATAATATCAACTTTTCATAATCTTTGTTAATATGATGGTGAAAGGTATGACTTGAGGATCGCGCTAAAAGAGTTGGGTGCTATATTATAGGACAGAGGGAGCAATAACCAATGTACTATATCAACTCACAAAATGATAAAAACAAACTTTACCTTTTAAGCTTCACTCCAGCACTCCTTGCATCGCCACAGCTTTTTTAGTTGTTTTCCTTTGAGCATTACATGACATTAATTTGCATGTACTTGATTCATCTATCTTTTTTATAATATATTGTTGTAGCTCTAATCTAGCAAACTGCTGTGAGTAATGTCTCATGTTATTCCCACCTGTTAAAATCTGACTACAATAAAAATGGCTAAATAGATTTAAAGTAAAGAAAAAGAAAGGTCCTTGTGCTGATTTGTAAGATTAAAAGCTTGTACTGCAGTAGTAATTCAGTAAGTAGCTGCATTCTTTGATTTTGGGGTCCAATACATGGCCACTCTCTTCCTGGGGCGAGGTTCATTGTTGGTATAGAAGTTGTATTCTGCATTGGAATTTCAAGTGCTGCAACTGCTTACTAGGCATCATGAATGAGCTGAATTGTTTCAATGTCTGTGAGTAGGCTATACGTCTTTCTGGTGACTGCTTGGGAGGGGGGGTACTTTCGATATGCAAGAGTTGATAAACTGACAAGAGTTATTCATTTTGAAGAGGATAGGTTGGCTTTAGAGTATATTCATCTTTCAAATTCATAGTAAACGGAGTATAATCACACTCGGTCTCTATCGATTGCTTGGTTCTACTCACAAATGTATACTTGAGAATTGCAGATCCACTCACATAATTAAATCAGAAGGTTATCATGTATTCATGTTGTACAGTTTCAGCCAGTTCTTGGTAACCTAATCACATTTACTGGCAGCCTGGCAGGTCATGAAAATTGCGGACAGCGGAGCTGATATTGTTGGAATAACAGTGCACGAATGGCAATTGATATGGAGGGGGATATAATCAAGAACAACACCATTTCAGATTGCGCCAAGAATGCCTACGAAATTGATGTGGTGGAGAGCTGCATCTAGGCTACAAGCTTTGAGGAACCTTCGTCTCACTTTATGTAATCGTATTTATGGAACTCAAGTAGAGCATGCTTTTATTTTATATTTTGTAATTGTTGGGGTTTTCCTGTTGGAGCAGTTTCTATAACTCCCTGAACTTGTTGATTTGATTAATTAAGTGATATGAATTCCCCTTTTCCTTTAAAAAAAAAAAATTATTACCAGCATACTAGGTAGCAGGTATCCCCTACTACATTTTTTTTTTTAATTTGGCTTCAATTGTATTCGTAACGGGCATTTTAACTGTCCGTTACGAATAACCAGTTATTTGTAACGGGCATTTTAAATGTCCGTTACGAATAACGGGTTATTCGTAACGGGCATTTTAACTGCCCGTTACGAATAACCCGTTATTCGTAACGGACATTTTAACTACCCATTACGAATAACCCGTTATTCGTAACGGACATTTTAACTGCCCGTTACAAACAATGTAGCTTATCCGTAACGACCGCATTCGTAACGCCCTTGCCCGTTACGGATGGGCTGCTTTTGCCCGTTACGGATAGCTATTTTTCCACTAGTGTATTGGGCATAGTGAGAAGGACTGCCTTAATGTTACAAAGGATGCGCAAACCTCAGGGGCTTAGGTGGAGTCTACGACTGAGGGCCACTCCTAGGAATTGAAGGCAAAAACTTATTGAAGAACTGAAAAAGGTGAAAGCTAGCAGAAGGCTACTGTTTGTAAACAAAAAACCAAGGCCTGGTGAAGAAAAATAGGAAGTCAGGGAAAAGGAATTGACGTTAGAGAGTACAAAAGTGGTAAGGGTGAGGGTTGTTGAGAGATTAGAAGTGGTATTATAAAACGTGATGGTGAGCACGGGATGGGGCCTAGCCTTGAGCCGAGTGCGCAAAATATTTAGCATGTTGTTTATGAGGGGGAGGACATGGAGGTGGGGTATGGTGAAGTTGGAAAGGTGGGAGTGAATGATTCCATGGATATGGGGCTTTCATCATTTATTTTTAAAGCAGGTGGGAATGGAAGTAAGAAACTTGCAATAAAGGGAGTGAAGCTCAAAATAGATGGGGTAGGAGGGCTCCTAGCAGGGAGTAAAGAGTCTGGGGACAGAAAGAGAAGGATAATGGTGAGAGTGGAGAGGGTAGAGGTGTGGATGGCAACAAAAAAGCTCGTGTGGAATGTACTGTGCTTAACACTGAAGTTGCGGGAGTTGGTTACAACCAACCCCACGACCAACAATGAAATTGTTATGTTGGAACTGCTAGGGATTGGGCAACCCCCGGGATGTTCAAAAGCTCTAATCTTGGTGTTGGAGGGAGTGCCTAAATATAATTTTTCTTGATGGAGACTATGATTGATAGTGTTTAAGTTAAAAATACCCCTTACACGTGGTCCAATCCCATAGTGACACCTAGCCGAATAAAAGGGTGACATGTGTCCTAAAGGGTAGATGACATGTGTAATAAGCTCATAAAGAGCACCTAAAATGAGAGAAAAAGGTCATTTCTTACATCAGAGCCCAAATCCCGAGATTCCTGTAGAAAGCCGCAAAACGGCGCCCCCATTTAACACGTGTCACTTGCTGATTACGGGCCAATTAGGACAAGGAAATTTAGGGCACAAACCCTAAAGGACACAAACTCCCGCGGTCCCACCCCTATAAATACCCCAATCATTTATGATGGGAGGGGTGGATTATGACATAACATTGAATAGAGCATAAAAACAGCTCCTGCTTCTCTCTACTTTCTCTTTCTAGCTTTTCCGTCTCCGGTTACTAACTTAACCGTCGGAGGCAAATATTTCGGTAACGTAATATTCGTTGTTTTGCAGGTGTCAAGTAATGTTGCCAGCAGTACGTGACCAGTGTCCCGAGGTATTTTAAAAATCCCTAAAACATTTGGCCGTCTGTGGGGATACTCGTCCCTAATGACAATAGATGATCAGACACCTAGTGAAGACCCTAGCCCTTGTCAGGAAGGCCATATAGAGGATATAACCACAACAATCAATTCTAATGATACTCTGATTGCCACATTTCATGAGGTCGAGGATCTACCAGTTACTATTGCTTCTTCTCTCAGTAAACTTTGAAAGGAGTTGCAAGAAAAGAGGTCGTCCACCTCAAGACAGCCATCCAGAAGGGTTGAGGACGGCTCTTGGAGAAGAAATCAGAGCAAGGCAACTAACGCCGAAGATGCTGGGAACACTCCTTTTTCGCCGGCCGAATGGCAGGTCTCCCCAAGTGTAACGAACTAAAAGGTCCGTACATACGCAAGCGTTCTGCGAAAGTCGAAGCCTATATAGAGGCAACTGATTTTTATTCTCTCATCAATGCAGAACAGCCGGCCAAGGGGGCTGAGAAGAAGACATCTTCTCAGCAAGACTCAGCCGGAAAGAAAAAGGAAGGAAGGAAAGAAACGAAAAGAAGTCTGGGTGGCGGATGATCAGTAGCCAAAATCAAAGTAGGTTAAGGCGTATGAGTCTCGTTATAAGTTCACTAAAGATTGTTATTCAATCTTGATGAAGATTAAGGACAAATTTGAGTTCGAGAAGCCCCAACCGATGAGAGGCTCGACTCAATATCGCAACAAGAACAAATATTGTCATTACCACAAAGACGTGGGACATGACACGAACGATTGCATTAACCTGAAGCGATTATTGGATAAGTTGGCCGAGAAGGGCATGTTGAACTCTTATGTTTTGAAGTCAAAATTCACTTGCACACAGACAGACAACAACTGCGAGAAGAAAATGCAAAAGCAAACTGAAAAAGATGATGGTAATAATACAAATTCTGGTATGGTCGTCGTGATATCAGGCGGCTTTGCTGCAGGTGGCCTTACCATAAAAGGAATTAAGCAGGATGCTTGGAAGCTCGGAAAGGTGGTGCAGGCCAAGGGGGTCAAAGTTGAACCCTTCCCAGAGGTAACGGTCAGTGAGGCCGACCAAGGGGAGGTTAAGGTCTTGCATAAAAACCCCATAGTGTTTATCATGAAGATAACCAATCTAAAAGTCGTCCGGATACTAATAGATACGGGCAGCTCGTCTGATATTATCAGCTTAGCCGCACTGAAAAATTTAAAGTTCCTAGAAGACGCTCTAAAAGATGTCACTCACCCTTTGGTGGGATTTGGGGGGAGCATTATTCACCCAATTAGACAGATAGACTTGCCCGTCCGATTTGGGCATAAAGGGGAAGGAAGGGACATGGTTGTCCGATTCTTAGTGGTGAAAGAATTGACTGGCAATAATGTTATACTCGGCTGTCCCACCCTAAATGCTGCAAAGGTTGTGATAGTCCTTCATCAATGCTTTTAATGTTTGAACGATCGGATGGAAAGATTGGTTTGATTCAAGGAAGTAAAAAAAATGGCAAAGGAATTTAATCAGCTAGCTGTGAAGCCAACAACTCGCGGACTGAGAAAGCCGTCCGAGTCAATAGGAGAAGAACCCCCACTCCAAACATATCAGGTCGGCCAAAAGCGAAAGCAGGATATGGCCGACCAGGCAAAGCAATTAATGACCGTCGTCTGGCCTGAAGAACTGAGACCCCAGTCTGCCGGCGATCATAAGGATGTAGTATTGGGACCAACCAGAACGGACAGTCAAGGTCGGCACTATAGCTGCAGGTTTTCTTGGAGAAGACTTAGTCAGTTTGTTGAGAGAATTAAAGGATGTGTTTGCATTCGAAGTAAGTGAAATGCCCGGTATCAGCCTAGAAATGGTCGTACATAAACTTGCGATTAATCCACTTGTAAATCTTATCCGACAAAAGAAGAGGAATCACGGGGAAGAGAGGAATCAGTCGGCCACAGTATAAGTGAAGAAGCTGCTGGACGCTAGTTTCATTCGGCAATGCTTTTATCCCGACTGGGTGGCCAATGTGGTGTTGGTAAGAAAGCCGAATGGAACCTGGAGGATGTGCGTTGACTGTACTGATCTTAACAAGGCGTGTCTGAAGGATAGCTTTGCCTTACCTAAGATTGACCGACTTGTCGACTCTACTACCATACATGCCCTCATGAGTTTTATGGACGCATACTCCGGATTCCACCAGATCCCATTGTGGGAGTAAGATCAAGAGAAAACTGTTTTTGTGACCGAGTAGGGACTGTATTACTATAAAGTCATGACGTTCGGTCTCAAGAATGCCCCAACTACTTTTCAAGAGACTCATCAATACATTTTTTTGAGATTGGATAGGCCGGAATATGGAAGCGTATTTTGATGACATGATTGTCAAGTCAAAAGAACCGGCGGACCATCTCAAGGATCTCCGAGAAACGTTTACTGAACTTAGGCGGCATAAGATGATGTTAAATCTAAAAAAATGTGTCTTTGGTGTTGAATTTGGCAAATTTCTCGTGTTTCTGATCGATCAACGAGGAATTGAGGCCAACCTTGAAAAAATTCAAGCTGTTTTACACATGAAGTCGCCGAGGACGATCAAAGAAGTGCAAAGATTGACTTATTGTCTAGTTGCACTCGGCCGATTTTTGTCAAAATAAGGGGATAGGTGCCAATACTTTTTCCAGACCATCAAGAAGAAAGCTATGTTCGAGTGGACAAAAGAGGCCAAGGAAGCCTTCGTAAAACTAAAAAGCCATTTTCATACATTGCCTCGGCTCGTCAATCCTCTCTAGGATGAAAAGCTATACATATATCTTGCTATTTCAGATCATTCCTTAAGCACCGTCCTCCCAGTTGAAAGGGACGACAATCAGATCCCAGTCTATTTCATTAGCCACGTGTTGCGTAATGCCGAGTTTAGGTATCCGCCCATAGAGAAGTTTGTTCTGGCCTTATTTATGGCATCCAAGAAGCTACAGCCGTATTTTGTAGCACACTCGATTGTGGTTTATACTGATCAGCCGCTTAAGAAGCCGTTTGCAACTTTGGAAGCTAGTGGTTGAATGCTTAAGTGGGCCTTGGAGCTTAGGGGTTTTGACATCACATTCGAACCTAGAAAAGCAATCAAGGGGCAAGCCTTTGCTGATTTTTTGGCAGAAATGACTAGGTTGTACTTAAAGCTGGCCGATGGATCAAATATGAAAGGTCTATGTGGATGCAGTGTTGGAATTATTTGTAAGTCTCCCGAAGGAGACAAGTTTTAATATGCATTGAGATTTCAATTCCAGGCCTCTAACAACGAGGCTAAGTATGAAGCTCTCCTGGTCGGCCTTAGAATGTGTAAGGTTGCAGGAGCAACAAAGATTGCTATGAGCTCGGATTCCCAGCTAATAGTCAGCCAATTGAATGGTGACTATGAGGCTAGGGAGCCGACAATGATGAAGTATTTGAAGATGGTTAAAGAAGAGGCCGAGAGCCTAGAACACTTTACTCTGCAACAAGTACCCCGTTGGTCAAATCATCAAGCAGACGCCCCCTCCAAATTAGCATCCTCGGCATCATGTGTCACTCCCAAATCGGTGTTCTGGGAAGTAAAAGAAAAGAGGAGTATCGATGCCGAGCCAGTACAGATCATTGATAGAAGCTCAACCTAGTGGATGGAATTATTTCCTATCTGAAAGATGGATTGCTTCCGGCCGATCCGAAAGAGAGCTGGTTGATGAAAAAGAGAGCGGCTTGGTTCGAGATGAAGAAGAGCTACACTTCAGGAATGCTCTAAAATTGCTAGTATTATTCGCATATACGAAGGAGCATCCGGGCACAAAATTAATTTTGAGAAATCTGAGGCGACTTTTAGCAAAAATGTTTATTCTACAAGAAGACGAGATATCCTCAATGTGTTGGTGGTTAAAGGTGTTGCTAGACACGAGAAATATTTGGGGTTACCAACGATTATAGGGAGATCGAAAAAAGTGGTGTTCTCATGTTTGAAAGATAAGACATGGAAGAAGATGTTGGGTTGGAAGGACAAATTACTGTCACAAGCGGGTAAGGAGGTGCTTTAATAAGTCGGTGGCTCAGGCCATCCCGACTTTTATGATGGGATTATTTAAAATTCCAGATGGTATTCTTGATAATATTCACTTTGTGCTTGCTCGGTTTTGGTAGGGTGTGGATGGTATGACTCATAAAATGTATTGGATCAGCAGGGAAAAGTTGTGTCTTCCTAAATCTCTAGGAGGAATGGGTTTTCGGGACCAAAAATTGTTCAACCAAGCTTTACTTGTTAAGAAAGGTTGGAGGCTAATCATTAATACGAGCTCCCTAGTGCATCAGGTTTTAAAGGCAAAGTATTTCAAGCATGGTGATTTTGTTTCGGCAAGAAGAGGTCATGACCCTAGTTTTGTGTGGCGTAACATATGGGGTGCTAAGTTCCTCCTTCTTGAAAGCTTGAAGTGGGATGTGGGAAATGATGAAAGTATCAAGGTCTGGGATGAGGCCTGGCTCCCTAGTGAGACTGCTTACTTAGTGCCAATACCAAATTCTGATAGTGTAGACACCCATTTGTGTCTCCCCAAAACCAAACCCAGTGATGAGTACCTTTCACGTCGAATCATAATCGAATGAAACGAAAGTGTGGAAAGGTCTAGTGTTGCGGAAAGTTTTTATTTCTTTTCTCTTCTCTCTGTTTTTGAAAACTTATTTTAAGAAAACAGCCAATCCAGTTTGGTTGGTCCATGATATGGGTCCAATAGTAGTGTAGTTGGATGGGGCTTGCAAAGACCTTTCCAACGATATATTATAAGCCCAATTCCGATGAATAATGAGGAAGTTATGGCCAATTTACCAAACTGGGCCCGGTTTGAGCTTTATGTACGGCCCAATGATCTAGGGGAGGGCCTAATATGATTTATCATTCCTAATGCAATTAGGAATGGTTTTAGTATTCTAGATTCTTCTAGAAGGTTCTTTTCATTCCTAATTCAATTATCATTGATAAATTGACTTTTGTTGACTTTTCAGAGTTTTAATCAAAATCAAATAGCATTTTCGAGGAAATTATATTATTTTATCCTCCAGTACGGTAAACTTATCGGATTTTCGAAAACGCGTTGGTATCAGGCTTGGCGCCTAACCCCAGGCCTTGGCGCCTGGCGCTAGCCATTGGCGCCTGGCGCTAGTGTTGGTGCCTGGCGCTAGCTAGCCAGGGTTGGCGCCAGCTCTGTTTTCTGAGCGTCAGACTCTGTTTTGTTTAATTTATCTTTTTGGATGATTTTCTTTATAAATATCGTATTAAAAACTCCGTTTTCATTCACCATTCATCATAAATTATCATCTACATTCATTCATTCATCACTTATTCTCTCTTAATCATTCACCAATTCTCACGATTTCTCATCAACAATCAAGTTTTCATTCATTCTCTAATTCTCTCTTAATTCTTACTTTGCTTTTCACATACAAAATTCCGCATTAACAACATCTAGATACACATATCCATATTCGAAGTTGCCTTCGCCCTAGACGTGAAAGGTTTAATTTCTGAGGGTTTGGTCCCAAATCTCTCTTTCGATTATTTAATTTAATTGTTTTGTTTATTATTTTCCTTGAAGTTACTAACGTGTGTATTTTGTAATTAGAAAGAGGTACGAGGCATCAAAGTAAGTACTTTTAATGGTTTTTTATTGATATTATGATGTAGAAATCATGTTTATATTGTTGTATGATATTCCTAGTATCATGTCTAGGGTATTTTTAATATTAAATATGATTGTTGCGATGTTTCCTATGTTCTTCCTAATGTTTATTCATGTTAGTATCATGTTAGGGCTAAAGATTTGATTTTTATTTCTTAGTGACATGCTAGGGTTTGTTATTAATCTTGTTAGTATCATGCCTAGGATCTTGCTATTTTTATTATGCTTTAATATTAACATGAACATGATTAGGATTATAATTGTTATAATTTATGATGATTATGAATATTATTATTATTTTGATGATGATTATTTTATTTATGATTATTATTATTATTATATTTATTATTTATTATGTTGCTTGATTATTTATTGTTATTGCTTGATCACGCCTTTTATTGCATGTTTAAAGGGAATTTGATACTTGTAATCACGCTTAATAAGATAATTAATAATCTTGTTAGGGTTAATTTGATTATAATTTCAAGTGATCGCCAATAATAGTTTATTTGTGCATTATATTCAACCAACATAGATAAACAGGTTTAGGGTTAATCCTATTGATTGCATGTTAATTAAAAAGCGCACATGAATACGATCAGAATAAAGTAGAGGACTATTATTAGGGCAGGTTCAATCTCTTTTAGGTTGGATTTGTACCTTCATCCCCGAACCCTTATTTGGTTCTAGACCTTATGGAGTTGACGATCTCTTGGATCGTTAAGGGGTGTAACCTTCATCCTGTGAACGGTTTACAAGTTCCTAAAACTTGTTGGCGACTCTTTTGCTCTATCTTCTTCCCTTTTGGACGCCACCGTACTTTAGTGTATGATCACAGTGGGGTTCAAGCTAGTGGGATTTTAAAGGCTTGAAATTATTCCCTACAGTATTTGGCGACTCCACTGGGGAGGATTTCTATTTTAATTCCTGAATTTTTTTCGGTTATGATTTAGAATGAGTGGATGAGACTCGAAAAGTTCTAAGTATTTCATGTGCGTAATTTTGATTAACATTATTGTCATATGCCTAAAAAAGATCTCATTGGAAAGACCATTCGTAATGAGTTAAAAACATAGGATTTTACACGTAGGAAATTTGAGGAATGTCTTTCACAACTAGGACTGAAATAACACTGCGCGAAACTGGAAAATTTTATCGATCATAGAAAGCTGTTGAGGCATGTGGGAAGTAGCGTCAGGGGCCAGAGCTTGGCGCCAGACTTTTAGCCGTAGCGCCAGACGCCAGTATTGGCGCCAGGCGCTACAGTTAAAAACTGGCGCCAGTCTCTGAATGCTGGCGCCAATTTCCCCCAATACCGAGCCAGAAATATGCGTTCTAATTTCGACCAGTTTTTCGTATTGTTTGCTCGATCCTACTTCCTGATTGATTTTTTTTTCTCACTTTTCTGAAACCCATATGTGTTCTACATATGGACATAACCCTCTGGGAATTCATGCTCCATCTACCCGATTGAACGCTCCGTGCAACAAAGGGTACATCCGAGATGTTGAATTCACCAAACCATGGAAGCGAGTTTTCCTAAAACTCGCGGTGTCCCATCCACTCGCGCTAACCCTTCACGGTTAGGCTTCCGCGCGGTGCATCCGGACAATTAACCATGGACCCTTTTGACTAAACCATATCCCGAACTTTAGAGAACTAGAGCCATGGTTAGGTTGCGAACGCATTGCATCATATTGTGCCTACTTGACTAATTGTGCATTATTTGTTGTGCATATATATTCTATGTTTCTCTTAGCCGTTTGTTAACTTGTGTTGAGACTAAATAAGTTAATGGCTTAAAAAACTTTGCCTAATTAATTAATTAATTTGAGTCAATAAAGTCTAATGTTTTAATCGGAATTGACCTAGTACGACTTTAGGCATACCCCAGTTGACTAATAACACCGAAAACAGTCCCAGACCGAAGCTCCAATATTGGCGCCAAGGTCTGAGCTGTAGCGCCACACTATGGAGTGTAGCGCCTGACGACAGCTATGTTGTCTGGCGCCAAGCTCCACAGTGTGACGCCAGTCCTGTCGCTTGGCCAACAGTTCGGATTATTAGTTGAATCATCACCTAGGGTCTAATTAACCAGTTTGCTAATTAATTCGGTTAATTTTCGCTATCAATAACACCTTGTCAAGTCATTAATCGAGTCTTGGTCACATAGTCTAGCCACATGGTTATGACGCGAGTCTCAACATGTCACCTACACTCACTAGTCTTAGCACACACTTTGAGTATATGTCACCTTGACCATGTCTTAGGTTCATGCATGAGTCGGTCTTTCCGTCATTTGAGTTGGGGGCCGGGTACATTCTATTCCTAATTCTTCATATCCCTCCACCTAAATCTTCTTCACATTCTTCCATCTTTCTTCACTTCCTCCATCCATTGCACGTTGAATAAAGTTTGAGTCAAATAATTAACAATAAGTATCCCCAAATTCCTTTTCCATAGTACTTGGTCGAGGAGAGAAGGGCGCTTAATCAAGGACAACCTCTTTATTCAAGTCTCACTTTTTGATAAACCGATTAGTCAAAAGAGGAAGGCTAAGAAGATAATGGCAACTCAAGAAGAAGTCAATGATCTTAAGAACCAACTGGCTACTGTGACTGAGACGTTGAAGCTTCTCGCACTTAGGATCGATGATCCCGTGAAGCAAAAACAGATGGACCTCATGTAAGAGAGCCTAAGCAAGTTGTCTAGCGATTACAAGATTCAAGAGCTTACATCACAAGGGGTCTCGGTGGACAAAGATCTTCTTCCGTAGAAGTTCAATGCCAACGACATCCCAAAATTCAAGGCAACGGATAATCCTTACTTTCATCTAAGAGCTTTTGAAACCATAATGAGTATTAAGGGTATCGATAAGAAGGTTTTTCCCTCTCTGTTCTCACTATCTCTTGAAACTGTTTGCCAACAATGGTACTTCTCTCTTGACAAAGAGAAAACCTCTACCTGGGAATCGATAGTAAACGCTTTCATTGATAGGTACAAGTTCAATACCCAAGTTGAAACCGACCATAGACAACTTGAGATGCTAAGACAAAAAGAGAATGAAGGATTTACTTCTTTCTTTAATAAATGGAGGGAAACTTCCGCCAAGATAATTGAGGTCCCCACCGAAAAGGAGTCTGTGAGGATGTTTATCAAGAATCTCCAAGAAAAGTATTCAAAGCACTTAAAATATCAACACAACTTGAATACCTTAAAAGCCGTCTATGACATAGGTATTGAAATCGAAGATGACCTCGAAAAGCAAAAAGCTACTAACAATAGCAAGCACGGTGGCTGGAAAGGAAAGAAGAGCGACAATCCTTCTTCTTCCGAAAACGCCCACTCTAGTAATAATGTTAGTACCTTTGACCATAATGATGTCTTAGCCATGGACAATCAAGGATCTAAAAGGAAACCCAGACGAGAGTTCACATCCATTGGAATGACCTACAATGCTGCTTTCGATCGTCTCTATGATCGAGGATTAATCAAACCTATTGGCCCTACCGAGGATCCAACACCAGAAAATCGATATTTGAGATGGAATCCAAATTCCTATTGCAAGTACCATCGAGGAAACGGTCATACCACTGATGAATGCTACAGGTTTAAAAATCTCATTCAAGACCTCATAGAAGCAAACAAGGTCCCATTGCCTCTAGCTAGCGAGAAGACTGGGTGATGATAAAGCAAATGACATAAGACAAGAGGCGAGCTGCAACGACAAGATTTCATGGCCTCTTTTTCTATTTCTTTTTCATTTTTTTCCTTTCCCCAATAAGTCTAGCATAGGCACCTTTTCCTTTCCTTAGATTAATTTCGTAGATTCTTTATTTTCTTTTAATAACATGAGCATTTATTTTCTTGCATATGATCATCACATTGCATTGCATTAAAAATAAAAAAATCCGTGTCGAATTAAGCACAAGGTATACCAATGATTTGAGGCACCCCTTGTAGCCACATCATATCTCCTTTCACCTTTCGAATATGCAATCCTTTCTTCATAAACCACTTTGAGCCTCGTCTAACGATAGACCCTTCTTTTTTCAACCTACATCTACCTAACCTTGGGATGGGATGGTGTGCAACTTGTGCAATTCTAAAAAGCTTGAGTGATTTCAAAATATCAAAATAAATAGCAAAAATAAGCAAGCAAAAATAAATAAAAGTGTACAAAAGGTCAAGTGTTCCAATGTCTTTGATACGAAAATATCTTTGATATGAACACGTCTCAGATTGCGTCTCTTATCGAGTGCTCGGTACCGTGCTTGAGAAACATGAATGCCAAGTGAGTGATAGACCGTATAATCGAGATTGCCCAGGCTTATAAAAATAAAATAGATGCTAAAGCAAAAGATAAAAAAAAAAGAGCTAAAAAAGAGTAGAAACTCAAGCATAAAAATATAAAGATTCAAAAGCGAGGTTGCACACCTTGGGGGCTTATCTAGGGTCTTGAACCTTTATCCCCTTCTTCTTCAAACCTTTAGCCTAACAACGTTACAACCCTTAAAAAGACTTTTTTGAGGTATACACACTTGTGCGAGGTTTGGCTAGAGCTACGTTTGGCCTGATTCCTAACGGATACGTAGGCAACCTCACATCGAGGTGCGGTCGTAATAAACATGCATTCATATTCACATTCACACACATGCACCATGATCATATCAAGGATTCCCTACGCTCATCCCTATTTACTTAGAGCTAGACTTGGGGGCTTGATTCTTATATCATTAGCTTACCTAGCCTAAGAGTCACCACCATTTGACTCTTTTAAAATATATTTCTCCACACACTTAGCCCTTGCGGCCTAGCTTTAGTGTCACTATCACACACTGCACAGATACATGACCAAATACACTTCCCTTAGGAACCCTTTGTCATGAAATCTTAATACAACGCTGAAGCATGCCTTGTCATATCAACATCACTCATCAATCATAATCATCATTGCATCGAAATATGAAGTGCTTAGCCTCCGTGCCTAAGTTACCCAAATGCTTTCATCATTGAGTCAACAATTGAGACAGCCTAGGATGAATTAATCCTTGCACCTTGAGAGACAGTATCAAATGACATTTGACTGAGCTCATTCAACATGCACCTTCAAAACTTCGATTCTTTTTTCGCGTCTTTCTTTTTCGGGAGAAATTCGGTACCCTCCACAAAAATCACAGATAATTTTTGCTTTTTTGCTTTTTTGCATTTTCGAGTCGCACGAGTCATGTTCACATTGAGTCATGTTGTGTCATATCACTTTGATTTGAGTCTAACACATGTGTCAAACAGTTTGAGTCGAGTCAACCTCGAGTCAGTCGATCATAGAGAGTCAAGTTTATACTTTGAGTCGTGTCAAGTCGATGAGTCAAGCAACGCTAAACCTTAGGTCAACCCTAAGATGGCTAAAAACATTGACAAAGTTCTATAGTAAAAAATAAATACAGGTGCAGCAGAACAGGGAAGACCCTACTCCAGCGCCTGGCACCAAAGATATCTCAGCAGCAATAGAGCTCGAAGCCTCTCAGAAAGGTGATTTCGGCCTCATACGGCGATTTCGGGTTCCTTGGTACGCCAGTTAGCCCCTATAAGAAATTTGACATGATTGAGTAGTCGATTTGATTACAGTCTAAGTGATCGACTTGACGAAAGATCGTCTCACTTAGCTTAAGCGCCTAAGTATTGGCTCATTACAAGCACCAAAGCATCGGTTCAAAAGCAAGCACTCAAACGACAATGTTTCCAAATATGGATTGTCGCGCATTCTTATTAAACGACAAAGTTTTCCAAAAATTGGATTGTCATCCCTAACTAACAATATTTCCAAAAATGGATTGTCATGCAACGACAATTTTTCCAAGATTGGATTGTCATCTCTGGCAAAGTTTCCAAGCGTGGATTGTCGTGCTCCTCCTTTGTTTGGCAAGTTTTTCCAAGTTTGGATTGTCATACATTCGTCGGCTCGTTGGCAAGTTTTCCGAGATTGGATTGTCATGCACCTAGTTCCCTACGGCAAAATTTCCCAAAGGATTGTTGTAGGTCTCTATTCATCATAAATTTCGGCAAAGGTTCCTCAACGTGGATTATCATTCATTTCAGCAAGTGGCAAATTTTCTCGAAGAGGATTATCGGTCGACTCTTTTTTGCAAATGTTTCAAGACGCGGATTGTCAATAGTGGCAATATTTTCCCAAAAGGATTGTCGCATAGCGTTGGCAAATTTCCAAGATTGATTGCTTTCAAGAGTTATATTCCAAGATGTGGATTGTCGATCGTAGCAAAGTTCTTATGAAAGATTGTTACGAAGCATTGGCAACTTTTCCAAAAATTGGATTTTGGAAAATTTTCCGAGATACGGATTGTCGCTTCATCGTGGCAACATTTCCAAGGATGGATTGTTACGAAGCATTGACAACTTTCCCTAAATCGGATTGTCATACGTCATACAAGAGTTGTGTTGGCAACTATTCCCAAAGAAAAGAGGATTGTCATCACAGCAAAAGCACCGACATATTGGTTCACAAACAACTGAGGATTGTTTCAAGAGAAGCAATCTTCGATAGTATTCCCTTGGACGTGGAATACTATCATAGCGGAGGAGGAACGTTTCAGGAGAAGCAATCTTCTAATTTGGAAGCAGTTACAGGCGTGGCGGTTTTCAAGCGGGATGGCATTCTCTAGCTTGCAGAAGGTCATCAAAACAGCAAGGATACAGTAAAGCGGCAGCAATCGGTTACTTTCAGAGACGTGTGCTCGACGGTGCAAGATACGCGTTTCTTAACTCTTTTATCTGTTTAACTAACGTTAGTTTGCAGGTATCGGCGTTACAAGAGTGGTTTAGGATCGCAGAACGTTCTAAATCATTCTCTGTCCCTATCAATACTTTGAATTTTGTTTTCGAAACTTGTGTTTCTCCAAACTCAGTCAAAGTGGGGGCTTCTGTAGACACCCATTTGTGTCTCCCTAAAACCAAACCCAGTGATGAGTACCTTTCACGTCGAATCATAATCGAATGAAACGAAAGTGTGGAAAGGTCTAGTGTTGCGGAAAGTTTTTATTTCTTTTCTCTTCTCTCTGTTTTTGAAAACTTATTTTAAGAAAACAGCCAATCCAGTTTGGTTGGTCCATGATATGGGTCCAATAGTAGTGTAGTTGGATGGGGCTTGCAAAGACCTTTCCAACGATATATTATAAGCCCAATTCCGATGAATAATGAGGAAGTTATGGCCAATTTACCAAACTGGACCCGGTTTGAGCTTTATGTACGGCCCAATGATCTAGGGGAGGGCCTAATATGATTTATCATTCCTAATGCAATTAGGAATGGTTTTAGTCTTCTAGATTCTTCTAGAAGGTTCTTTTCATTCCTAATTCAATTAGCATTGATAAATTGACTTTTGTTGACTTTTCAGAGTTTTAATCAAAATCAAATAGCATTTTCGAGGAAATTATATTATTTTATCCTCCAGTACGGTAAACTTATCGGATTTTCGAAAACGCGTTGGTATCAGGCTTGGCGCCTAACCCCAGGCCTTGGCACCTGGAACCAGGCCTGGCGCCTAGCGCTAGCCATTGGCGCCTGGCGCTAGTGTTGGTGCCTGGCGCCAGCTCTGTTTTCTGAGCGTCAGACTCTGTTTTGTTTAATTTATCTTTTTGGCTGATTTTCTTTATAAATATCGTATTAAAAACTCCGTTTTCATTCACCATTCATCATCAATTATCATCTACATTCATTCATTCATTCATCACTTATTCTCTCTTAATCATTCACCAATTCTCACGATTTCTCATCAACAATCAAGTTTTCATTCATTCTCTAATTCTCTCTTAATTCTTACTTTTCTTTTCACATACAAAATTCCGCATTCACAAGATCTAGATACACCTATCCATATTCGAAGTTGCCTTCGCCCTAGACGTGAAAGGTTTAATTTCTGAGGGTTTGGTCCCAAATCTCTCTTTCAATTATTTAATTTAATTGTATTGTTTATTATTTTCCTTGAAGTTACTAACGTGTGTATTTTGTAATTAGAAAGAGGTACGAGGCATCAAAGTAAGTACTTTTAATGGTTTTTTTTATTGATATTATGATGTAGAAATCATGTTTATATTGTTGTATGATATTCCTAGTATCATGTCTAGGGTATTTTTAATATTAAATATGATTGTTGCGATGCTTCCTATGTTCTTCCTAATTTTTATTCATGTTAGCATCATGTTAGGGCTAAAGATTTGATTTTTATTGCTTAGTGACATGCTAGGGTTTGTTATTAATCTTGTTAGTATCATGCCTAGGATCTTGCTATTTTTATTATGCTTTAATATTAACATGAACATGATTATGATTATAATTGTTATAATTTATGATGATTATGAATATTATTATTATTTTGATGATGATTACTTTATTTATGATTATTATTATTATTATTATATTTATTATTTATTATGTTGCTTGATTATTTATTGTTATTGCTTGATCACGCCTTTTATTGCATGTTTAAAGGGAATTTGATACTTGTAATCACACTTAATAAGATAATTAATAATCTTGTTAGGGTTAATTTGATTATAATTTCAAGTGATCGCCAATAATAGTTTATTTGTGCATTATATTCAACCAACATAGATAAACAGGTTTAGGGTTAATCCTATTGATTGCATGTTAATTAAAAAGCGCACATGAATACGATCAGAATAAAGTAGAGGCCTATTATTAGGGCAGGTTCAATCTCTTTTAGGTTGGATTTGTACCTTCATCCCCGAACCTTTATTTGGTTCTAGACCTTATGGAGTTGACGATCTCTTGGATCGTTAAGGGGTGTAACCTTCATCCTGTGAACGGTTTACAAGTTCCTAAAACTTGTTGGCGACTCTTTTGCTCTATCTTCTTCCCTTTTGGACGCCACCGTACTTTAGTGTATGATCACAGTGGGGTTCAAGCTAGTGGGATTTTAAAGGCTTGAAATTATTCCCTACAGATAGCCTTGATGAACTTATGGTGGTTGAGTTGATTGATAAGGATACAGGGGTATGGGATGTGGCAAAGATTAATTCTCACTTCTACCCTAAAGATGTGAGACGTATTTATGGGATCCCCCTTAGTAAGAGAGTTCTAGGGGATGAGAGATTTTGGTGTCCAACAAATAATGGAATGTATTTCATTAAATTGGGGTATTGGCTGGGTAGATTGCGCCATATAAGAGGGTGGGAGCTGCAATTCGGGGACAGTGGTACAAAAGTCTAGAAGCTTGTTTAGGGAATGAATGGTCCCCCAAAATTATGCCACTTCCTTTGGCGTGCCTGTTCTGCTTCATTAGCAACTTTGGACAGATTGAGGTATCGACATGTTAGAGAGAATAGTGAATGCGAGCTTTGCCATAGTGCTCGAGAATCAATCTGTCATGCTATTTTTGAATGCACACATGTAAGCCACATTTGGGACCATTATCTTTTCCGTGCTATATTAATGGATGTCCCTATGTCTTCCTTTCAAGAAATTTTCTTATGGATGAGAACCAAACTCAGTAAAAATAAGTTGCTTACTTTTTCTGCAATGGCTTGGGCTGTGTGGTCTTACCGTAATTCTGTGGTCTTCAATAATCCAAGGAGATGCGTTTTAAGTGGTGTGTTGGGTTTCTTGCAGCTGGGAAGTGAGTACGGAAAAAAATAATGCTACTGTGGTGTGTGTTCGGGCTGGTTTTGTGGCGTCTAGAAGCAGCTGGTAGCCTCCTGCGGAAGGTGGTGTGAAGGTGAACACAGATGCAGCGATTATAGTAGGGGTTGGAGTGGGATTAGGGGCTGTAATTCGTGATGGAGAGCAGAAGCTCATTGCTGTTGGAGTGAAGAGATGTGAAGGGGAGCTTCTAGTGAACCTTGCAAAAGCCCTGGCTGCAATATGGAGGCTGCTCTTAGCCCTACAGCTCGACTTCAGCAAGGTAGAACTGGAAGGGGATGCTCTTCTTGTGGTGAATGCTGTGAACCAGGGGCAGATTGGTCGATCTCCAATTGATCATGTCTTTGAAGATATTATTGAAGCTAGAAATAGCCTCGTTAGTTTTAATTTTAGCCATGTCAAGCGTCGTGGTAATAGCGTTGCACACTTTGCTGCTAGATTATCCCCCCTAGTGGATCGGAGCATGTATTCCTTAACTCGTTTCCCCAAGGTATTTTGGCCTTGGCAGACCTTGATTTCGATTAATTAATAAAAGTCTGATCCTTACATATTTTTAAAAAATAAAAAAGCCTTTTATCTCATAGTTGACTGCGACATTCAGAGGAGAATGCAGTAATAATGCTTTCATGATGAAGTAATAATGCATTAAAAACTCATTAAGAATCTTTTGCAACACCAAAATAAATATAGAATTGATTTATATGTTAAAAAACGGATGGAGAATTCAAAACACGGAATATCTTTCTTAATTAGAGCAATAACCAACAGAATTGATATGTAAAAGATGTTACCTCACGTCCTTGTATGAATAAAAAAAATTAGAGTAACGGCGGTTAATACCGTTAGACATTAATGACTAATATGCCACGTGGCAGCCTCTAATTGGTGGTTGTAATATTATTTAATTAATTATTAAAAAAAACTTTTAAAATACAAAAAAAAAAAAAAAAAAAAACCGCACCACCCAAGACCCACCCCACCCCAACGCCCCACCACAACCCCAGCCCCTGTCAGACGAACCCAATCCCCTCTCCCTCCGTTTCCCCTTCCCTTAAACCCCTTCCCATCCCTCGAAAAACCCCCCCTCCTTCGCGGTCGGCGTCCAAACCCCCTTCCCGACGCGGCATACCTTTTTCGCCCCACCCCCCGCCATGCCCAACCCCTTCCCCCCTTAAACCACCAACAAAAAAACCCAAATCAAAACTCTAGATTTCAATTTGGGGTTTTTTCGATTAGGAGGTTTAAGGGGTTTTTGGGTGGCGGTTTAGGGTGGAAATGGGGTGGGGATGGCGGGGGGTAGGGTGAAAAAGGTTCGTCGGCTCCGGGGAGGGGGTTTGGACGCCAACCGCGAAGGAGGGGGGTTTTTCGAAGGATGGGGAGTGGTTTTTAGGGAGGATTTCGGGTGTCGTAGGGTAAGGGGGTAGGGGAGGGTGTGTCGAGGGTGGGCGGGCTGGCCTCGCCGGCGGATAGGGACCACCGGCGCCGGTTCCGGTTAGGGGTAGGGGGACCACCGGCGCCGGCGGGCCGCTGGCAAGGGGTTGGTTTGGTAGGGGAGGGGGTGGCTAGGGGTGGGTTTAATTTTTTTTTTGTTTTTTTATAATAATTAAGTAATTAATTAAATTAATTGATTAATTAATTAAAAGAGAACCAATTGCAGCATGCCACGTGGCATAATTAACCTTAATGACTAACGGAATTAACCATCGTTAGTCATTAAGGGCATTTGGTGACATTTTTGTGAAACTCAAGTGTATACGGTGAATTTAAAAATTTGCATGGGTATATAATGAATAAAAAAAATAACTCAGGGGCATTTGGTGAAATTTCCGATTAAGCAATTGATTCGATAAACAACTGATAAAATCCAAATAATCCTTATTTGCTTCTCCATAATCTATCTGACATTACTTGCATAAATAACAACTTCCAGAAACTTGCAGAATCAACAAATTGACAAATTTAGAGCACTACAAACGTGCTGGAACAAATGGACAAAAAAATAAAAAAAAATTGACAAAAGAATTGACAAATTTAGAGAAATAATAACATGCGGTAACAAATTGAAAAACAAATCAACAAATTGACAAAAACTCAACAAATTTAGAGCAGGGATTTCGACAATCAACAAATTCTTACAAAATCAATAGCATAATAACATAGTCTTGAGCCAAAATTTATCAAAATTTGGAGATACTTGAACGACTACTTACAATCTGACCGACTTTGAGCAATGATTTGGAGCAACAATGTGCGAAATCTGAACGTCTATTTGAAGTGAAGAATTTGAGTAGCAATTTGTGTGAAACAGAGAGATGAATTAGGGTTCATACATTGTTGCTGGTGAATAAGTTAAGAGAGAAAACATTTAATTTTTTATGCCTTTTTGTTTTGATAGAGAAAACGTTTAAAAACCTTTGTTTTATTTTATTTCAATATTTATTGACTAACGAGGGCAAAAATGGAATTCTCCCTCTTTCCTATTGACTAACGACGGTGAAAATGGAATTCGTCCTCTTTGCTTTGAAATAGAGGACAAAAATTAAATTGGCCCTCTTTGCTTTGAAACAGAAAGACGAAAGTAAATTTCGCCCTCTTTGCTTTGTAATAAAAGAGTGATTATAAGTTCGCCCTCCTTGATAGAAACTAACAAGGCAAAGTACAACTCTCCCTCCTTGATTGATTTATGTCGCCCTCTTTGATATTTTTTCTTGTAGTGTATGTTAGTCGGTTAGTATTAGTTTTCTCCATCCATTCCGACCTGACGACCTAGCTTAGGCATTAGAGAGCACCTATGTATTACTATTCCTAGTGGTTCAACTCTTAATTAACCCCTATACTTTTATTAGGGTAGTTAAGTAGTATAAATTTTGTTAGATCGTAAGAGGTTAGTCTTCAGCCTAATTTTTTTTTTAATGTCAAATTCAAAGTGAATTTAGTGAAATTATTTCATTTTGCAAGAAAAAGAACATATACGCTGTGTTTGGATAGAATTTTTTTAGAAGGAAATGGAGGCGAAGGAAGATGAAGGAAGGGGAGGGGTGAAAGAAAAAAAAATCCCTTTTTTGGAAAACGGAGAAAATGAAGGAAGAGAGAGTGAGGGAATTTTCTTTTTCTTGTTCTTGTTAAGTTTGCCCATGGCTGAATTAATTTTTTGTTCTTGAGATAATATAAATAGGTTTTTTTTTTCAAAATCGATAATTCACATATCAAAATTTCAAAATATAAATGCTTTAAATATAAAATTTCCAAATTCAATAAAATATGGAAATCAATTTCCTGTTAATTTCTAAAACGAAATTTTCAGAAAATTGATTTTTGAAAATTAAAACCAAAATTTTAGAAAATTGATTTTCGAAAATGAAAACAAAATCTTCTGAATGCTGGATTTAGAAAAAGAACACATTTTCTAAAAATATAGTTCGTATTTCCTAATATGATTATATCAAAACCTTTTTTTCCCCGGAAAATCAATTTATAAAGAACCAAAATTCTTTTTCGAAACTTGATGATGAAAATAAAAATCGGATTTCGTGAAAAATTGCTTTTGTAAATTAAAACCAAAAATTTTGTATCTCAAGTTTTAACATTTGAAATTTTTATACTAAAAAAACAATTTTAGAAAACATAATTTCTTAAAATTGAATATGGCAGTGAAGGGTGGTGGACATGGCGGCAGAAGCTGACGAGGCTTGTGGTGAAGGCGTCAAACGGTAGACGTTGAAGGAAGTAGAGTTTTCCTTCCAAATCTTCTCTAATTTGGAAAGATTTTTTTCTTAATTGTGGAAGGAAATAATTTCCTTCCATTTCTCTTCCTCCTAATTCCCTCACCTTCTTTTTTGCTATCCAAATGGAGGAAAACTCATCTCTTCCTTTCCCTCCCCTTCCCTTCCCTCCATTACTCTCCATCCCAACAAGCTCGTAATGAGAAAAGTAAGTAAGTCATCGTAGGTGAGACAAACACATTTCAATAATGGCATACCATATCCAAATAAGGAAGTGTGTAAAAATATTTTAAAACCATTAGATGAGAGAAGTGTGTCAATTATTCTAAAATGGCCAAAAGAGTGAATTATATCAAATTGTCAATTATTTTGAAATAGGAGTACATAAGTCTTTATCTGTCTCTAAGTTATTGCAAAGAGAATCAACTAGTGAAACTCAAATTTTTATATGTGGCTTATTGTACCATGCGGCAGGGGTTACTTGAGTTTTTTTGGTCAAGGGTTACTTGAGTTTCTCGGTCAGGGGTTACTTGAGTTTTACGGGGTTATTTGAGTTTTTCGATTAGGGGTTACTCGAGTTTCCGGGGTTTACCTGAGTTTCTCGGTTAGGAGTTACTCGAGTTTTTCGGTCAGGGGTTACTCGAGTTTCTTGGTCAGGTATTAGTCGAGTCACAATTTTTTGTATGCGGCCTAACCGAAAGACTCGAGTTATCCTGACTGAGTAACCCTTAATCGAGTGAACCCCTCGAGTAACCCCTGTCTGAATCCCTCAATTAACCCCTGACCAAGTAAATCGAGTAACCCCTCAGTGAAAAACTCAGGTAACCCCTAAAAAAAAAAACTCAAGTAACCCGCGCCGTATGATGTGACCTGCTGGACCGAAAAATTACTGCTAATGAAATATACCACTAATGAAATATACAAGTGATTTCTTTTCACAATTGACCAAAAGTCCAAAACTGCTCCTACAAATATCATTACTATTTCCTTCTGTAATTGTTTCTATTCCACTATGTTTCCAAAAACAATAAGTTACCCTTCTAAATCTTAACCCAATACTCCAATAGTACTCATAACTTCAAAAATATCCCTGTCTACAAGCATATTTGGAAATGAAAACAATATAAACCAAATCCTCTGCAAAGGGATGAACTCGAACGTGCACTTGTAGACAATTAAGTACCGCACTTTCAATGGATAAAAGTTGAAGCAATCGTTTATGATACTAAACGCACAGTATCTGCAAGCTCTACGTGACCCTCCTTCAATCTATCATTCTCATTGAACAAACACTCGATTTCCTCAAGTGTCTTTCCTTTTGTCTCTGGAATAACCTTATGGACAAAGACAACCGAGATTGCTGATAATGCAGAAAAGATGAAGAAAGTTCCAGGCACAGAAATAGCACTGGAAAGAGACAAGAAGGATAAGCTGACAAGCCCACTGCAAACCCTGTTAGCTGCAAAACCAACAGCAACTGCTTGAGCTCGTATCCGCAAGGGATAAATCTCCGAAGTCAAAACCCAGCATATCGGACCTATCCCTACAGAGAAGAAGGCTACATCACCACAAATAAATAATATTGCCAATGCAATCCCAACTGGTCCTTTCCCCATGAATGGCAAACTAAGTGTTATACAGAACAAGCAAACCGTTATCCCAATTGTGCTCATGTACAATAACGGCTTCCTACCCACTCTGTCAATTAAGAAAAGAGCAACTAGTATAGCAGCTGTTTTAGTAACTCCTACAGCAACTGTTGCTGCTAACAACTGAGAGTTACCCTCAATCCCGGCTGTCTTAAGAATTGTTGGACTGTAATAAACTAAAGCATCTATTCCTGTAATTTGCTGGAAACATTGTAATCCAACACCTGCAGCAAGCATTTTATAAACTGCTGGACTAGGCCTTACAATTTCACGCCAAACAGCTTTCTCCTCAAGGTTCATGGATTTTGCTTTGCTTGCAGTTTGTAGGATGTCATCAAGTCTATCCGCCACTTCCTTTTCATCGCCTATAGTGTTCATTAAAATTGTTCTTGCTTCATCAACTCTATTCTGAAGAACAAGCCACCGTGGTGATTCTGGGATTACAAAGAGTGCAAAGCCTATTATTACAGAAGGAAGAATCCCTAAAGCAAGCATTACCCTCCAGTTAATATTTGCAGGTAGACCGGAAAATGCATAATTTGAGACATAACCGAGAAGAATTCCGATGTTAATGCAGATCTCAGGAAATGTTGTGAGAAATCCTCTTGAAATAGCAGGTGATATCTCAGCTATGTAAACACCCATGATGGTTGCTCCAAACCCAATACCAATTCCTGATAGAAGCCTTCCAACCATTAGAATTCGGAAGGAATAAGCAATTGTCATTATTAAACCTCCTAATTGAAATATGATTGCTCCTATAGCCATCGTCCATTTCCTTCCGATAGCATCTGATGTTCTTCCTCCTGCAAGGCTACCAATCAGGGAAACAATGCTTAAACATCCGACTAGTACTTCTTGCTGCACCTCAGTTATCTTCAAGTCCTCCTGGATAAATATGATTGCTCCGCTCATCACACCAACATCTGCATAAACAAAGAGCCTCAGTTGATATGACTTCAATTACAGACAGAAAAACTAAAAACGGTCCAAAAAATAAATTACTGCCATTTTCCAGACATGATTTTAGGGAAAGTCCAACCTGTTTTTTTGCACTAATATAAGTTTGTTGATTTATATTACGTTTAAAGCGTGATATTACTCTGATAATATTTAAACATTCCAGATTCGGTGAAAAGAAAAGATGTTCCAGGCCAGAAACCTATTCAGCTTATTCCAGAACAAAAACACTGGCAGATGTTATATTATCGAATCTAAATAAATTGTTCTTGAAAATTTAAACCAGTTGATCACTTGAATCTTATACAAAATCATGGATATCGTGTCTTTTCATTTCTATCTGTTATCAATAATAAGATCCAAATCAAGATGAAGGACCATGAATTGTTTCAGTTTACAGTAATTAATTAGTCTGCTGTGGTCAAATAAATTGTTCTTGAAAATTTAAACCAGTTGATCACTTGAATCTTATACAAAATCACGGATATTGTGTCTTTTCATTTCTATCTGTTATCAATAATAAGATCCAAATCAAGATGAAGGACCATGAATTGTTTCAGTTTACAGTAATTAATTAGTCTGCTGTGGTCACCACCACCGTAATCTAATTTGCAATTGAGTGTTTAGAAGCTTAGGACAGGGATTATTTACAAATAAAATTTGCAATAAAATATATTAAAATATTGTAAACTCAGAACATTCATATTTGATTACTAGATTGCTGTGTTTGCATAACCAGGATCCCGATATGTCCAACAGCCATACCAAAAACAATCCAAATCTCAATTACAATATAATTGAATCATTCAAGTCAAACATCAGCAAAGGTTACATACCGTAGCCAAGGAGAATGGAGTTGACAGATGCAAACAACGCACAAGCCATAACATAATTTCTGGTACTCTGTGTGATATCCTTCTCCTGATAGTTGCTTGAAGAATCACTATCAGGCACTCCAACTTCAGCATCCATCCTTTTGTACTTGTTCTTACTTCCCAGATCAATGTTAGACATTTCTGAATTTTCCTTGTCCAACCCCATATCTCCTTTCAGCAGGCTCAGCAATTGCCTTCTGAAGTGCAGGGGTTGGCAAAGCTGAACACGATGCAATCACAAAGCTTTAGGATATTCCTTTTGGTAGCAGCTCTGTTTTGTGTAAGATATTTTAGATGAACAATTTTTTTATTTTCTGTGTTAATATCATTTTTTATTAGTTTTGTTGTAGGAACTAAATAGGTATATTTAAAAATAATCCATGTAATATGCCTGCAACTGCTGATGAAAGATGCAGTAATAATTTTAAAGACATTTCTAAAAGATAGGAGTTTATGGAAGTCATTGAAAATGGATACAACCTGGATAGATATAAAATAATAATGAGAATAGTTTTATAAGAAATAGAACCAGTTGCAGTTTTTGAATTATTTTATTTAGGTCAATAGAGTAATATGACTGGTAACCATATGCATGCACATACTTCCATAGATATTAAACCACTATTGTAACTTGCCATGTTAGACATTGTTAGTTGAGACGATTAATACAAGAGGGGGAGTGAATTGTATAGAGTTCCCAATGACTACTTTTTGCGGATAAATAAACAATGCGTATAGGAACTTAAGCAAACACACAGATTTTATGAGGAAACCTTCCAGGCCCCAACTGGAAGTAAAACCTCGACCCTACCTTAGAGATTTCAAACACAAAACACTTCACTATAATAGGGCAAACACCAAGTTACAACCTATTAGACACAGACCTTTATTTCACAAGTTCCTCACTGGACTTGTTACTTGATAGGACCCTATCCTACCCAATCTAAGCACCACACTTAGATTCACTCATACCACCAAAGTACTACTCGTACTACCAAAGTACAAAACACTCGTACCACCCCAGTACAAAACTCACGACCTCACCAAGAAGCTCACACAAAACTGTATGCAACACAAACTATAAATATCACCCAAATAACCCAACCAATACAAATATAGGACGCCTATTATGATAGGTAAGCAATGCACGAAATCCGAAACTAATATGATAAGTTAAAAGCTTGGTAAACTTACTCAGTTAAAGCACTATGATTTCTCCACGCATAAACTCACAAAAACCTAAAACATTTTTGCTCTCTACTATTTATACAAGTAACACTTGTATAGAAGGTAGGTTTTCTAAAAAGATAAATATGTTAACTTGACTTATCTTTTAAACACGGATTTAGTAAATCAAGTGAAATAAAATCTTTTCCGAAAATAAGTATAAAAAATATTTATTAAGAAAACTTATCTTTCTTAATAAACTGACTTTAGAGAAAAATAATCTTTTTAGAAAATCTTTTCCTAAAATCTATCTTTTATTATTTTCCATATTTATTTTATTTACCAAGCAAACTTATCACGTTTCTAATAAATTTCGTGCACTAACCTACTTACCATATTAACAATAATTTCTAAGAATAAAACCTTAACTATTATTGCTGCGCCGCATGATGAGAATGTCACTCCTAAGGAGTAGTTTTACAGTCTTTTCCGTGTTTATTTTCCCTTATTTTCCTTTTATTCTCTTGTTTTCTCTTTAATAAAGTTTCTAGTTTATTTTGGTAATTTTGGAGCATTTTAGTTTATTTTCTTTATTTTATTAGCTTTAGTTTATTTTCGTATTTTATTTTACTTTATTTGCTTGTATAGTTTTTGTTTTATTTTTTATTAGTTTAGTTTTATGTCTCTTATTTTCTATTTCATTTTATTTATTTTTATTTTATTTATTTTATTCTATTTGTCGTTGTTTAGGGTAATTTCACCCTGCCACGTGGCCCAATCATAGGGTGACACGTGTCAGCCCCAAATTGGTCCAAAATGGACCAATCCCTGCTCGACACGTGTCATTCCAGAAATCAAGGAAAAAGGTGGCCTTCAGGCCCAAATCCCGAGAATGCCGCAAAACGGCGCAGCCCACCAATGATTAGGGTTCAGTGACCTAATCAGGGGCACAATTCCCAATTACCCTATAAATAGGGAGATGTCCCTCTTTTTGAGGGCACGTTTTTACCATTTATTACACCTGCTTTCTCTTACATCAGAGAAACACCTGAGCTTGGAATCCAAGCAGATCCCCACCTAAATTTCCGTACTCTTTATTCCGTTTCAAGTTACTAACTTTACCGTTGGAGGCGGAGCTCCAACCACCCGGAGTCTCCGTTATTTTGCAGGTACAGACCGGCCAGACCATACTTCGTGACGTAACTCTCCCGAGGGACAAAAACACCCAAAACATTTGGCGCCGTCTGTGGGGAGAGTACCTCGAAGATGGTTCAAGAGTCTGTACAACCTCCTAACCGTCTGGGCGAAGACCTAGAAGTCTTTACAGACCATGAGGAGGATGAGGATCCTCAGGTCGAAACCTCCACAGCCGAAGACGGCTCTCTCAGAGTCAAGCACATCCGGTCCAGGGAAACTCTGGAGCGGGGTGCCTCCTAGGCGGGTCCGAGCAGGCCCACTGGGCAGCCGGATGGGGCAACCCAAACGGCAGCAGGATCAGCCCCTGTCACCCGAGACGAACTCATGAGGTTCATGACGAGTTTCAAGGGTGAAATCACAGAGCTGATCACCAAGAGCCGGGCTGGTCCAAGTAAAGGCCAGGCGGCGAAGAAGACTCCTCCAGAGAAGGGGAAGTCAGTCCGAAACCGGCAGCCCACTCCTCACCCAAAGGAGAAGGCAGCCGGGACCATTGATTGGTCAAAGATTCTCCTTCCTGGTGGGAACACAAATAACCCTCGCCGGCCTCACTAGCCGGTGAGAAGTAAAAAATCAACCCTCGATGCCCGGGAAATCATCAATCGGAAGAGAAATCCATCGCTGTCTGAGTCGGCTTCAACGTCGAATTTCCCAGACAGCTTCAACAACATTTCTGCAGGAAGTGCATCTTCCTTTCATGAGAGTCAGACGGGCGGTAATACCGTCCATACTGGCCCTCATATGATCGGAGCTGTCCCGTATGTGCCTACTCAGGCCTACGGGCAGTATCCTCCTCACTTCATGCAACCGGCCTTCTTTGGGGGTCAGGCGGCATACCCAAACGTCCAACCATTAGACTGGCAGCTTCGCCTGCTGCGCCTGGGTGAACAACCTTCAGCGTTCACTCGGGAGATAACCGAGGCGGCTCAGCCGGCCAAGGTTAAGAATGTGTTGGTTGGTACCTATGACGGTACCTCCAACCCGGAAGACCACCTCATGGCGTACACCAACCTCATGTATCTGCAGGGGTTGGATGATGTCACGTGGTGTCGGTGTTTCCCGGCTACATTGAAGGGCATTGCCCAACAATGGTTTGGCAATCTGCCAGCCGGATCCATCGATAGCTTCAGGAAGCTCGCCTTCCTGTTTGCTTCCAACTTCTCAATGAACATCCCTGCTAAGAAAACGAGCCTTGATTTGAGCACTGTTAAGCAGGGAGAGAGAGAAGGGTTGCGCTCATATGTCAGGCGGTTCAATCTGATAAGAATCCAGATTCAAGGACTGTCTGACGAGGTAGCTTTTACAGACTTTTTTAAGGGTCTGAGAGACGGGTCGACCTTTAAGTTCGACCTCGTCATAAAAGGGGCTTTCACCTTACAGGCGGCCCTCAGGGAGGCGGAGAGCTACATCCAAGCTACCGACCTCTGCTCGCCTGGTAGCCAGTCGGACTCCAAAAAGTCCGACAAGCAGAAAGACAGCAGCCGGCCAAAAACAAAGAAGAGAGCAAGAAAAGAAAAGAAGTCTGGGCGGTTACTGACTCTGGCCAGCCGTCCCAGAAGAAAAAGAAAGAGTTTAAACCGTACGTCCCCAAGTACGAGTTTAACAAAGACTCCAACTCCATCCTCATGGAGGTAAAGGACCGGCTGTCCATTGAGAAGCCGAATCCTAGGAAGAGTTCTGTCCAGTCACGGAACAAGAATAAATTCTGTCAGTTCCATGAGGAAGTTGGCCATGACACCAACGACTGCTTCAGTCTTCAGCGTGCGTTGGACCGTCTGGCTGACATAGGGCTATTGAAGTCCTACATTTTTAAGTCCCCAGCCGGGGCAAAAAAGAAAAACAAGGGTCAGTCCTCCAAGACTACCCCCCAGCCTGCTAGTAGTTCGGATACCGACAAGGAGCCGGTCTACACTATAGCAGGCGGGTTCTCATGTGGTGGCCCTACCATCCGGGGCACCAAGAGCCATCTTCGAAAGATGGACAAAGATGATGATGAGCAGGCGGAAGCCAGCTCCTCCTTCCCAGACGTCCTGATCATTGAGAAGGACAGGGGCAGCGTCCGCCGCCCGCATGATGACCCGGTGGTCATTGAATGTAAGGTTGCCAACCAGCTGGTTAGACGGATCCTTATACACACCGGCAGCTCATCAGACACCATCAGCCTCCGGTGCCTGCAAAAGCTGAAATACAATGTCAGCAGCATGCATCCGGTCACCCACCCCTTGGTTGGTTTTGGGGGTGGGATGGTCTACCCAGCCGGGAGAATTGACTTACCCATCCAGCTGGGGGAGAAAGGCCAGGGACGACACATTGTCGTCAGATTCTTGGTCGTTGAGGAGTTGACCGCCTATAACATCATTCTTGGCAGGCCAACCCTCAACGTAGCCAAGGCGGTAATCATCCCGTCCCTCATGCTCATCAAGTATGAGAGGGATGACGGCTCTGTTGGTTCCTTGAATGGGGATCAAAAGACGGCCCGAGAGTGCTATCTCTCGGCCGTTCGAGATACCGTGGCCCCAGGCGGTCAGGAACCAATAGACCTTGACAATGTCAAGGATGCCGACCCAGCTCCCGCCCTACCAGCAGCTGGGAAAAAAAGAAAGGCACCTCTACTGGTGGAGGTGAAGAAAGAGAAAAAATAGCAATCACTGACCGGTGAACGGTCAGATGAGCTCCGTCCCCAACCGGCTGGCGAAAGCATTGATCTCGTTCTAGATGACAACCGTCCAAAACGAACTGTTAAGGTTGGGACGGTTGCTCATGCTACCTTGGGTGCAAGCTTGCACCTTCTGCTGAAAGAATTCAAAGACATTTTTGCCTTTGAAGTGGAAGAGATGCCAGGCGTCAGCCCGGATCTTGCTGTCCACAAGCTCGCTGTGGACCCCAAAAAGAAGCCCATCCGGCAAAAGAAAAGAAATCACGGCGAGGAAAGAAGTCAGGCGGCAGCTGCCGAAGTCAAAAAGCTGCTAGACGCCAGGTTCATTCGGCCTTGTAACTTTCCCGACTGGGTGGCCAATGTGGTCCTTGTTAAGAAACCGAATGGGACCTGGCGCATGTGTGTTGATTACACAGATCTTAACAAGGCGTGTCCAAAGGACAGTTATCCGCTTCCAAAGATCGACAGTCTGGTCGACTCTACAGCCGGCCACGCCTTGATGAGTTTTATGGATGCCTATTCCGGCTTCCATCAGATACCCCTGTGGAAAAAAGATCAAGAGAAGACGGCCTTCGTCACTGATCAGGGGTTATTCTGTTATACTGTGATGTCGTTTGGCTTGAAAAATGCGCCTGCCACCTTCCAACGGATGATTAATACGGTCTTTGTTAATCAGATTGGGAGGAATGTGGAGGCGTACATTGATGACATGATAGTCAAATCCAAGCAGCAGGCGGATCACCTTGCTGATCTCTGAGAAACCTTCACCACACTCAGGCGACATAAGGTTATGTTAAATCCTAAGAAATGCGTCTTTGGTGTTGAGTCTGGGAAGTTTCTCGGATTCCTGATTGATCAAAGGGGGATAGAGGCTAACCCTGAAAAGATACAGGCGGTGATTGACATGAAGTCACCCCGTTCTGTCAAGGAAGTCCAGAGACTCACCGGTTGCCTGGCCGCCTTGGGAAGATTCCTCAGCCGGTCAGGTGACAAATGCCTCTACTTCTTCCAAGCAATCAGGAAGAAGACCAGATTTGAATGGGGGGATGATGCTGAGACGGCGTTCCAGAGGCTGAAAGAGCATTTACACTCTCTGCCTAGGTTGGTCAGTCCTTTGCCTAGGGAGACGTTATACATGTACTTAGCCGTCTCAGACCATGCCCTCAGTGCCGTTCTCCTTGCTGAGCGAGACGGCGTGCAGCTCCCGCTTTACTTCATTAGCCATGTTCTTAAAAATGCTGAACTCCGGTACCCCATGGTTGAAAAATTTGGTCTTGCTTTGTATATGGCATTTAAAAAATTAAAGCCTTACTTTTTGGCACATCCGGTGGTGATCTACACGGACCAGCCACTCAAGCGGCCAATGTCTACCTTGGACTCATCCGGGAGAATGTTGAAATGGGCTATTGAAATGCAAAGTCTTGAAATCACTTACGAACCAAGAAAGGCAGTGAAGGGTCAGGCGTTTGCCGACTTCATTGTAGAAATGACTCGTCCGGTGGCTCCGGATAATCTTGATCTGGTTTGGGAAGTGTATGTAGACGGGAGCTCTACAAAGAACGGCTGTGGTGCAGGCGTAATTTATGAGTCTCCTGAAGGAGACAGATTTGAGTATGCACTACGCTTCAAGTTTCAGGCCTCTAACACTGAGGCGGAATATGAAGCCCTGCTAGCCAGCATGCGTATGTGTAAGGCGGCGGGGGCCATGAAAATTGACGCCTACTCTGATTCTCAATTAGTTGTTAGCCAGTATGAGGGAAGTTATGAGGCTACCCATCTGGCTATGATAAAATATCTTCAGTCAGTCAAAGAGGAGGCCGGGGCACTTGAGGAATTCCGGCTGAACCAAGTGCCTAGGTCTGAAAATAACCAGGCAGATGCGTTGTCAAAACTGGCATCTTCCGCCTTCCATGATACGCCTCGGTCTGTCTTTTGGGAAGTTCGGGAAAAGAGAAGCATCAATGAAGATCCCATTGGAGTTTTGGACCGAAGCTCTACCTGAATGGATGGCATCTGGGCTTATCTCTCAGACGGCACACTTCCTGATTCGCCACAGGAAGCAGCCGTCCTGAAGAAGCGAGCTGCAAGCTTCGAGTTGAAAAATGGAGAACTCTTCAAGGCGGGGTTTCTGAAGCCTTTGTTGAAGTGTGTCACCCCAGAAAAAGGGAAAGAAGTTCTCGAAGACTTGCACTCGGGATTCTGCGCCTCCCACATAGGCGGCAGGTCCCTAGCCGTCAGAGCCAGACGACATTACTTTTGGCCCACTCTTGAGGCAGGCGCCAAGGAATTGGTGAAAAAATGTGACAAGTGCCAAAAGTTTGGAAAACTTATTCATCGACCGGCTACTGATCTGACGGCCATCCACAGTCCAATCCCGTTTGCAAAGTGGGGTATGGACATTCTAGGTCCCTACACGCCTGCTCCAGGCAAAAAGCGTTATATCTTAGTGGCTGTGGATTATTTCACCAAGTGGGTTGAGGCTGAGGCGGTTAAAAACATCAAGACCTCAGACGTCATTTCCTTCATCTGGAAGAATGTTATCACCCGGTACGGGGTACCCATGTCTATGGTGTTTGATAATGGTCCTCAGTTTGAGACGCCTCAGCTAAAAACTTGGTTGGGAGATCAGGGGATCTCAAGTTGTTTTGCATCTGTTGGCCGGCCCCAAGAAAACGGCCAAGTTGAAGCTTTTAACAAACTCATCTCTCATACGGCATTAAAAAGAAAATAGAAAGAGCCGGTGGCTTATGGGCAGAAGAATTAATCCATGTCCTATGGGCCATCCGGACAACAGCGAAAGGGGCAACCGGTGAAACCCCATTTCTCATGGTTTACGGTGCTGAAGCCGTCTTGCCCATCGAACACTACGAGCCGACTCTCAGAGTCATGCTGTATGATGAAGAGGCAAATTGGGAAGCAATGCGCCTGGCATTGGATTCACTCCCAGAGCGCCGGGGCAATGCCGCCTTGCGTCATGAGATTTACCGTCTGAGAATGACTAGAGCCTACAACAAAAAAGTACACAAGCGTCCTTTGAAAGTTGACGACTTAGTGTTACGAAAAATGGAGGCAACCGGTAGGGCCAATGAGTTGGGAAAGCTAACACCAAATTGGGAAGGTCCCTACCGGATCTATGAAGAAGTAAGGGACGGCACCTACCGCCTGGAAACCCCAGACGGCAGGCGCCTGCCTAGAACTTGGAATGTAGACAATCTAAAAAAGTACTACTTCTGAGAATGTAACTTTTTGTAAACAATGAGTCAATTATTGAAGATTCAGTCTTTGTTTGCAAAATTGAGTTATTGTTTGATTATCCATCCGGGTAATATCCAGGCGGATTCCCCATCTACCTAACTAAGTTCGATACTTAGTGAAGGTTACATTTGTTTATCCGCCTGGGTAATGCTCGGATCCCTTGTTTATTTAAGTTGGATACTTTGTTTATTCAACTGCTTGACTATCCGCCTGGGTAATACTCAGACGGATTCTCCAATTTAAGTTGGATACTTTGTTTATTCAACTGCTTGACTATCCGCTTGGGTAATACTCAGACGGATTCTCCATTTATCTAACTAAGTTTGATACTTAGCATGATCAAGTATTTGCCCGTCCGTCTGGGTAATACCCAGACAGACTCGTTTGCTTAAAAAACCAAGTTCGATACTTAGTTTAAATTCAACACTGATTAAGAAACTAAGCACAAAAACGTTTAGTGGCTACACAACCGGTCTCAAACAAGACCAGAGGCTAAAATGGCCGGATGGTTGCTCTTTTTAAAAAATCGCCTGTTCCAACATGGACAAAGGCGTCCGGCGACACCCCTCCGGGTGCAATCGTCGCAGAGAACAGATTATCTGTCGGTTCTACGTATCCATGCAGACGACAAAAATTGAACGACCAAATTGGTCAACTCATAGCCGTCTGACCAAAATAACCTACGAAGAACGAATAAGTCCCTAAATACCGGATGCCCATAGGCATCAGTCGGTCACCGGCTGAAGTTCTCACTTAGGTTATCCATTCCAAAAATTGCACCTCATCCCAATTGGGGCAAGAGTTCAATGGCTATGAAATCTCTACCAAGACGGGCGTAACCCATCTGGGTAGTGACCGAAACGCCTGTGGGTGTACGGCTGTGCACTTGGTTTGGGGCAATCACTACTGTGATTGATTGACTTACAAACATATCATGCTCTTTGCAGCATCAGACGTTTTCAAGTCAATCAACCAGCTCCAATTGAAACCAATCACACAGCCGTCCAGGGGCAAGGACAGCCAGACTATTAACTAGTTAGGCAAGAAATCGCCACACGCTTTTCATAAGATGGGCAAAAATTAAAAATTCAAATGCAAAATGATCAAAACCGACTTAGTCGGTGCATTTCATAAAAGTCCATTCAACCAAACGGTTGCAATGGATAAAATGTTAACCGGACCCCGTCCGGGAGAAAGTAATTGTTAATTAACCCGGCTCCACAGCCGGTAAATACAAGGATACTCGGCACGCAGGCCGGAAACAGTAAGTTTTGGCATACAACCGCTGAATGAAAAGAAAATTAAAGGTAAGCAAAGATTGGCATACTGCCGCTGAAGGGTCACTTCTGGCCTACAGACGGAGCCTCCTGGTCCTCTCCCTTCTCCTCATTGTCTGAGGGAATTTCCCGCGCTTCACCAGGACCAGGAAGCTCAGGCGCGGACGGCTCATTGTTGCTGAGCCATGCTTCAAAGGAGGCAGGCTCTGGCTCGCCTTGCTCTCTCAAGTACACCACGTACTCGGCATAGCTGTGCGCCATTGCCCAGATGCTATAATCAGCGTCTGGATACAAGGCAGCCCAAGCAATCTTCATACGGGCGTCGTTGTCAGCATCACTCTCAGCAACAAGGCGATTTTGCTCCGCCTCCAGGGTTGCTGCAAAGTTTTTCTGAGCTTGAGCGGCATCCTTCTCCAGCATCTCAACCTTGGATTTCAGTTTGCCAAGGTCCGCCTGGGTCTTCTTGAGCGCCTCTTCAGCCTGTTTGGCGCTCTCGTCTGCTTTCTTCTAGGCCTCCTCCGCCCCCTTCTTGGTCGTCTCAGCATCCGTTACTCGCTGGTCGGCCGCCTTCAGATCTAGCTCCAGCTGCTGGATTTTAGACGCCTGTGTCATAATTATTGCTTTAGTTTCAAGTTCATTTACGATAGTTGAGTGGAAAGCAACATTATCAGCGTCTATGGCGGACTTCTTGGCCCTTTTTACCTTTTCTCGTTTGCGGGAATAAGGACGTTTGATCCCGTCCACCCGCAGCATGGCTTGCAAAAAAGCAGGCGGTATAAGAATTGCAGGCGGGGTAAAACACTTGGAAAAAATAACATTGAATTGACAAGTTTCTTACCTCAGCCAGAAGAGATAGAATGCGTTCAAGATTGAACGTCTCTATCCCAGGGATATTGTCCTTATCCCTCTTCCGGACGGCATCCAACATGGCCTTGGCGTGCTTCTAGACGTCTGGCCAGCGGGGAGATTGATCTGCACCACAATCAATACGTGATGAGTGCGAAACTAAGGCAGCACCTATCTGTTGCCGACCGTTTGAGGATGACGTCTGTTGGGAGTGGGATTTCACCCGTAAAGGCCACCCCAGCTCAAGCGGGGATTCAAAAGGGTTCTTACCTTCAGAGACGGCCAAGCGGGAAACGCTTGCAGGCGTGGTGAACCCCGCGGCTGCTGAGGGGTTGACAAGATCAAGGCACAGGCTGCCGCCTACCTTCTCGAGTCGCCCCGCTATCCGCATCGTCTTAGCCCCGGCCGAGGCGCCAGGAGTTGACGCAGAGGCGGACTTTTTTTATCTTGTTAAGAACGACTGGGGCCTCCTCTCTAGCCCGTTTGAGGTTCTGCTCAAACGATTTCCCAACTTCTCCCCCCTGTGAAAATAAACAAGTCAAGGTTAGTATCCGGGCAAGACAGTTTATAGAATAAACTTAAGAAAGGGTCAGGCACTCAATACCTTGGCCCTGAGCTCGGTCGCAGCTTTCTCCGCAAGCTCTTTGCGGATGGCCGCAGAAGACCGCTTCGGGGTTTTCTCCGTCTGCAGCATGTTCAATGCTTCTTCTGCAAAAAGAAAGAAATTGGTCAACATCATAAATCAATATCGATAGAAAAATACTACAAACGGTATGAACTCAGGTGCATACGTTTATTAAACATGTGCCCTAGCCCGCAGGCGGCTAAGAAACATTCATCCCTGAACCAGGCGCTCTTGGGAATCCAGTTCTTAGGGACTTTTATTGTTTCCCCGGTTGACAGAGTTGCGTCTGTGAGGCCGAAAAAGTCTGCCTCAATTATTTTGTCAAAGTTGTCCTCTAGGATCCGGGGAAGAGCGCACTTCCTGCCCAACAAATCAGGCTTTTTATTGTACAGACGGAATTCATAGTTTTCCCGTCTGGATGGGGCTGACATCAGGTAGAACCTGTGTTTCCAGCCATCGAACTTGGAGACCTTGTCCAAGGTCATCATATATTGCGGCTGCGTGGTTAGAGTGTACCACGCCCTCCAGCCGCCTGGGCTCCTACTGAGGTAGTGCATGCTGGCAAAAGCCTCCCAGCCGGGGTTAAGCCCTTGGAACTCGCAGGCGGCAACATACCCCAGAATGTTTGTCCAGGAGTTGGGGGTAAGTTGCTAGAGCCCGAGGCCGTAGCCTCTCAAAATTGCCTTCACCGCCTGGTGAACGGGGAAGCGAAGGCCGGCTTTGAACGCCGCCTCATAACAGCCAAAATAGCTGTTGGCGTTCTCTTGATCATCCCCCCAAGCGATGGTGCCCAGCTCAGGCGGCACCCGGATCTTATACCCGTCTCTAAGCGGGTGCATTTTCTTAAAGTTCTCTAAGTTCTCCCCCATTTGGATCCGGTCTTTGGAGGAGACGTGGATGCTGAAGGGATCGTCCTTCTCACTCCACTTTTTCCTTTCTTCCTCCTTGCTATCCGGAAGAGGGGTCAAGTCATCGCTGCTCTCAGAGGTAGAGGCGGAGCTGTCACTCTCCGTCTCCCCCTCACTTTGGTCCATGGGGGCAGAGGCGGCCTCGTCGCCGCCTTGATCACACTCTTCTAAGAAAGAGTCAGCAGGGGTTGAAGGGGCGCGCGGAGGGGATCTCTCTAGAGCCGTCTGGTCTCCCTGACCAGACGTTTCTCCCTCAGGCGTTTGGCCGCCTGAGCCTTCGCTTCTGTAATTTGGATCAGTGGCCGTCTGCATTGTCCGAGCCATGGTGTCCTGCACAGACACATAACTGGTCGGAATCCATGGCAAAGGGTGGTCCCAACACCCCGAGCCGGCACTCCTAGTCCTAGACTCAGCCGTCCCTGGTCACCGGCTAGACTCTAACCCAGGCTGTGTCGTGTGTGTTGGTGATGCATCCATTTATTGCAAGAAATATGTACAAGCGGTGAAAAAAGAAAAGAGCTGAGAGAGACAGAGACGGTACCTTTGGATTTGATATCTGAAGGGGCAAATGTTGAGGGTAATTTCACCCTGCCACGTGGCCCAATCAGAGGGTGACACGTGTCAGTTCCAAATTGGTCCAAAATGGACCAATCCCTGCTCGACACGTGTCATTCCAGAAATCAAGGGAAAAGGTGGCCTTCAAGCCCAAATCCCGAGAATGCCGCAAAACGGCGCAGCCCACCAATGATTAGGGTTCAGTGACCTAATCAGGGACACAATTCCCAATTACCCTATAAATATTAGATGTCCCTCATTTTGAGGGCATGTTTTTACCATTTATTACACCTGCTTTCTCTTACATCAGAGAAACACCTGAGCTTAGAATCCAATCAGATCCCCACCTAAATTTCCGTACTCTTTATTCCGTTTCAAGTTACTAACTTGACCGTCGGAGGCGGAGCTCCAACCACCCGGAGTCTCCGTTATTTTGCAGGTACAGACCGGCCAGACCAGACTTCGTGACGTAACTCTCCCGAGGGACAAAAACACCCAAAACAGTCGTGGTTTTGTTTTATTTCGTCCTTTGTTTATTTTCATTTTATTTTATTTTATCTTTGTCCCGATTCTCCCTTGTTTTTAGTTGGTTGTGTAGGATCGTGCTCGGAGGTCGGAGGCTCGAGTCAAAGGTGTCAATCCAAGAAGCTTTCAAGCCCCAAAGTTGCTGCCCAGTCTTAACCATCACCACACCCTTCACTATCCTACACCACCCCAAGCAACAACATCTCACTCCCCTGCTCCCTCTCCTTCACTCACGCATCAACCACCACGCATTCCAGCCTTACCACCAACAACACAACTCACCACCAGTCCAACCTTCAACCACCAATTTACAGCCATCCCGCAAACACCACACACACCAGCACCAACCACCGCCAAAACCGCCAGCATCTCCAACCACAATCAGCCACGCACTTCTCAACTCACCAATTTCAGCCACTCCGCAATTAACCACCAGCTCCTCCAATCACAGCCACCACTACCCCCTGTTCTAACGCACACCACAAACCAAAACCCCCCTGCTCCAATTCACTCACCTGCTGCCACCCTCACAGCACCACCAGCCGCGACAGCGCACACCAAGGACCACCACTCACCTCTATTTCCCCTGCTTCGCACCAACAACCACCTGACCACCGCACCTAAACCACCAATCAGCCGCACCTGCACCACCGTCAACAACCAGCAACAATTAAGCAACCAATCGACCCAAAAATCAGAGCAAATCACAAATTGATCGGGTTCGAGCAAACCGTTGAGGGTTCGGTCGAAGTAAGAGTCTGAAACTTTGGAGGTTTTGTTATTCGAAGAGGAGTGGTCGAACACACCCATGGTTCGACCGAACCAACCCCGTAGTTCGGTCGAACCAACTATCGGTTCGATCAAACCATTTCACGAGACTCGCACATGATGTTTAATAAGATCGAACGGTTGATATTGAAGGTCGAAGCGAGGATAGCCATTGATGGTTGATGAATGGTGGTGATGGTGATGCGCTTCAATGGAGTTTAGAGCAACCAATTGATATCGAAGAAGAAGCTTGAGGAAGGCTGATGTTTTTAGGAATTTTTGGATTTATTTCTCCTTTTTCTTTTATTTTTGTATTTCTTTTTTCCTTTCCCTTTTCTTATTTCTTTCTTTAGTTTTACTTTATTTCTTTTTTATTTTCCTTTTCTTTCTTTATTTTATTTCCTTCTTTTATTTTTCTTACTTTAACTAGCTTAGTATAAATACCCAATTTTGGGGGTAATTAAAACAAGAATTCAATTACCATCTATTCCATTCTCTAATTAGTTTTAGGAGAGCTTCTCTCTCTAGATTTAGGTTAGGACTAGGATAGTTTAGAGAGAGAAAGTGAGGGTTTCACCATTGTTGAGCTTGGATATTGAAGAAGAAGATTGACTATCTTGTTTGTAGATTTCCACATTCAATCAATGAGAATCTCTAACTCTCTCTCCTCTATTTTTATTTTCATTATTTTGATTATTATTTTAGTTGTTGGTATTGCTTGTTAATCATGTTTATCCTTGATTGTTTGTTAATTAATCTTGATATTAGCATGATTAGTGAGTAATTTCCCCATTAAGGGGATGGTTGTGGTGTAGTTGGATCTTGAGCATGTTCTAGGGTTTAGAATTGATTTATTTGTGATTAAAGTCTTTATATGCTTGATATTCTTTAATCTTCTTGCAAGTGCACATTGTTGGTTGATTAAAGGTGAATCTTTGCTAACAAGAAACGGAAGTTGACTTAGTTAAGGTTCATTACTATCAATTGTTATTTAATAGTACCTCCTAGTATATGGTTCTAATGTGGAAACATAGAGGCTATGTTAGGAGAAGCCAATTGACCCCGGAAGGCGGCTAGATTGGATACTTTATTTCGATATTCGAGCATGTTTAGTTCATAATTAATTCAATTTCTATGCCTTTGTTTATGTTCAAGTGAATGCTATACCTAAACAATTTCCCTTAGTGATTTATTTCTTGTTTTAGCATATTTAGACTTTAGTTTATTTATCTCCTATTCCGGACTAGCTTAGTTGTCGATAACATTTGGTGGTGTTTATCCGTTCTCTGTGGTTCGACCCCTATGCTGGCCTTATACTCGTATTAGGTTTGTTTAGGTTGTATAAATTATATTTGATCTAGGGATAGACAATTGACGACGCGTTTATTCCCTTGTCAAATTGGCGCCGTTGTCGGGGAACATCTTCCATTACCGTTGTGTTATCCTATTGAGACTAGTCCATTGTGTATAATTTTCTTTTGGTTTGTTTTTCTTCTTGTTTTTTTTTGTTTGTGTATATTCTTGAGCTTTCTTGTTTGGTTGCTTGTTGTTTGTCTTCATTGAGTCATGGATCAATTTGTCAAAATTGAGATGTCTTGTTCCTCTTTGCCTCAATTTGAATATGAACCCTTTTGGGTCTACTTTAATAGGTTTGAAGATTTCTCTAATTTCCATGGTTGTTCCTTATGGGAGGCCTGTGAAGTTATTTATTGGGGTTTGAATGAGTATACTAGAGGGGTGATTGAAAACATGTGTAATGGTCAATTTCGAGCCAAATCTTTAGATGAGGCTTGGGATTTCTATTTGTGGTTTGCTAAGGATAGTTATGAGCAAGAGAATAATGCTAATTCTTATGATTTTTCTAGCTCTTGCATGCACTCTAATGATGATTCCAATGCTCCCCATGATGCAAATCCCTCCCCCTTGTATGCTAATTGTGATGAGATGTATCCCAATGTTGATAATGTTCATGCTTTTTCTCAATGTTCTTCAAATGTGTGCATGGATGTCAATGATGCTCCCCATACCCCTAATCCTCACTTGCATGATCTTCCCTTTACCTCTTCTTATTCCAACATGATTCCAAATGTGTTTTCCCATGTACCTAATGAACATTTTCGTGAGGGTGATTCAATGGGACATAGAGAGGAAGGAGAGTTGATGGAGAAGCTCAACGAGATGATGGAGAAGGTTAATGAGATGAGGGAAAAGAAAGAAGAATATAACAAGGAGATGAAAGCTAGGCTAGAGGAACTTGAGAGCCAAATTTCCCACCTAGCTCAATCCCAAACAAATGCCCTTCCTTCTTCTCCCCCCTCCCATATGGTTGAACCTAATTGGGCTTTTGAGTGCATGGTTGAGGATGATTATGATGATGATGTTGAAAGCGATAGAGGGTGTATGGAAGATAATTCATTTGATGAAATTTTGAAAACCACCCCCTTTATCCAACTTGAACCTCAACACTCTTTGCAACCCATTGAAGATCCCATTTTGGTGGACCTAAAAACTAATTTGAGGTTGTTAAGAGAAAAGATGGGTTGTGGTGATGATGAGATACTCATGTTTGATCATGTTAAGTTGGGGAATGTTGAGAATGAAAACCATGCTCTTGTTGAGAGTGAAGAATCCCAATTGGTAGTTGAGGACATTTTCAAACTCTTTGAGGGTAGTGAAGATGTGTTAGAAGGGAATTCTTTGGAGGAAAAGGCTTGTGTTTCAATGCAAGGTGGTGTGATTGAAGTTGTGAGTGAGGTACCCATTCCAATTCTTTCAATTCCCACCCCCTTTTTAAGAAAGCTTACCAACATTCCCTCTTGCCCTATCTCACTTCCATATATTCTCAAAGTTCCACCGATTGAGAGGCCCCTAATCTCTTTAGCTCCCCATTACCCTTCTTTTGAACTCAATGATGGAATTTCACCTTCCAAAAAGCAACAAAATGAGTTTGTTCCTCCCTTTTCTTTTCCTAGTTCTAGTTTTGATTTTTCTAATTCTTATTTTATTGACTTTTCTTTTGATTCTTTTACTTTTTCTTTTCTCCCTTCTCTCAAGCATAAAGTCTCCTTGTACTTTATGTTTGCATGTCTTATGAGCATCGCGTATGCTCTATTTCTTGATATGTTTGCTGGTGCATATGACAAGCTTTTGCGTTCTTTGTCGGGTTATTTACTAGATTGGTCATGCTTGGACGTTAAGCAAGCCTTTCTCGGGAAGTAACCCGTGTTTTATTGCTTTCTTTTTCTTTCTTTTGTGTTTCTCATTTTTGTTTACTCTCTTGTCTATGTGTATAGGTACTCGATGCATATACTCATGTGCAAGGATTTTGGATTGAGCTCCTTGAGAAGAAGCACACCAATGATTGCTTTCATTTGGAAAAGCAACAAAGACGAGGAATTAGATGAAATTGTGGACAAGGTGCTCAATTGCGGGTTTCAACACCCACCTCACATTTGGTTTACTCTTTCCTTCTTCCCTCATCTTTGCTTTCTTGTATGCATTTAGATTGAATGAATTATGAATTTTTGTGTGAATATGTTTTCTTTCTTCCCCTCCCACCCCCCCTTTGTGCCTTTATTTTGAGCATTGCGGACAATGCTCCATTCTAGCTTGGGGGAGTAGCTATTCGCTAGCTTGGGGGGCTATCTATATCTCTTGGTGGTTTCTTAATCCATAGTCTCATGATTGCTTGATTTATTTCTCTCATACTTGCCAAAGTCTATTATTGAGATTGGTTTTCTATGTTTGGATGGCCATGAGCGCCTTATTGAGTTGACTTTTGGTATTTGTAGCTTTGATTGATCATGCTTTCATCTTGCACAATTGTATATGAATTCTTGAGTATTGTTGGTTTTGTGAATATTTGTGTGTATAGTGTCTTTCCATGGCATTCAAGGCAAGTTTCAAAATGTTTTGTTTTAAACTTGGACATAATTGGGCTTTAGCACCTAGAATACCCTTTTTGCTAGTTGTTAGAGGTTTTCATGCACTTGAATGTCGAGGTTGGTTCACACATATAGCGTTGCCAAGGTAGTAGAACTTAAGGGCTTTGAAACCTTAGCTCACTTGGTTTGTGGTAAGATGGTTGTCACTCTCTAGCTAGTTGAAGCTTTAAAGGTGATTTTTGCTACTCCACTACCGTCATTTTTGTGAGGATGTGTCTATTTTGTTCTAGCCTTCTACATTTCTTGCATGTGTGGCGTTTGGATCCTTGGCATTGCTAGCTTATATCGAGAATTTGGCTTAATCTACCCAAGATCGAGACCGAACCAACCTAAGGGAAGACGAAGGCAATTAGGATTTTTGTTTTGTTTTATTATTTTTCTATTCTTTTATTTTTCTTTTGCATTTGCTCATTTAGTAACCCAATTTGAGCCATTTTCCCTTCTTTGGCATAACCACATTACAAACCAATGGACCTTTGCTTTATTTTCACCTTTATTAGTTTTTGTGAAGCATTATTGGGACTTGATTTGTATTTTTGATTAATGAAAGTGAGAAAAAGAATGAAAAAGAAGTGAAAAACTCAAATTTTGGTACTTGTGATTATATTTGTTATGTTGAATGGTTTGAGTAAATGAGAAGAAAATAAAGGAAATTAAAGAAAAAGCCGCTCAAAGTTAAAAGAGGCGAGAGCAAAGAATAAAAAGAAATGAAAAAAAAATATTGAGAAAATACAAAAATATTTGTTGTTTGGTTGAAAAAGAATAAGCTTGGGGGAGGAGTTGCAAGAATTTTTTATTTGAAAGTTGGTAGTTTATTGAGTTTGAATTGAGGAATGATCAACCTTGCTTCACTTCTAAGTTTACCACCAATTTCCAAATTTATTTCCACGCCCTTTACCCTAGCCTAAACGTTTCAACCATCTTAAGACCTTTTGACCTTAGTAAGGTTTAGTTACTACCGATGGAGGGTAATCAAGCCAAGCCTATTGAGCGAGCTATCAATGCCAAGATGTCGGGTAGCCTAAATGTTTTTCATTGATTATTTCTTCCGATTCCTTCGAGGAATCTCGAGATATCACCTTAAAAGTGGAAGCAAAACTAGAGAGGACGCGGAAGTTCGGTTGGAGATAAGGAGGAATGTAAGTCCCTCTAAGTTCTCTACCCTTTGCATGCTTTATGTGTGTACCAACCTTAGCTATTCTTTTGCTTGGCTACATTTAATGTCTAGAAAGGATTGTATTCTTGTGCATTTAGCCCATTGTTTGTGTTTGGTTTGAAATATCAAAACTCGAGTTTTCTTGATTTCACCTTCGCCTTGAATGTTATGTGTTGCCAAGAGTTGTGGGTTAAACCTCTTAGGAAACCCTCACGAGAGCTTACTCGTCCTCTTTGGCGACATAGGGGTTTAAAGGGCTTGATGCATACGCTAAATGCATCCATGATTCCTACAACAGTGAGTTAGTGTACATTCTTTCTCTTTGTTTCTATTTTGTTTCTTTTGCCTTCAATAATTCCATCTTGTTCTCTTTTTCCTTAGCTTTGCTCGAGGACGAGCAAAGGTTTAGCTTGGGGGAATTTGATGAGTGACATTTATGTCACTCCTAAGGAGTAGTTTTAGAGTCTTTTCCGTGTTTATTTTCCCTTATTTTCCTTTATTCTCTTGTTTTCTCTTTAATAAAATTTCTAGTTTATTTTGGTAATTTTGGAGCGTTTTAGTTTATTTTCTTTATTTTATTAGCTTTAGTTTATTTTCGTATTTTATTTTACTTTATTTGCTTGTATAGTTTTTGTTTTATTTTTTATTAGTATAGTTTTATGTCTCTTATTTTCTATTTCATTTTATTTATTTTTATTTTATTTATTTTATTCTATTTGTCGTGGTTTTGTTTTATTTCTTCCTTTGTTTATTTTCATTTTATTTTATTTTATCTTTGTCCCGATTCTCCCTTGTTTTTATTTGGTTGTGTAGGATCGTGCTCGGAGGTCGGAGGCTCGAGTCAAAGGTGTCAATCCAAGAAGCTTTCAAGCTCCAAAGTTGCTGCCCAATCTTAACCATCACCACACCCTTCACTATCCTACACCACCCCAAGCAACAACATCTCACTCCCCTGCTCCCTCTCCTTCACTCACGCATCAACCACCACGCATTCCAGCCTTACCACCACCAACACCACTCACCACCAGTCCAACCTTCAACCACCAATTTACAGCCATCCCGCAAACACCACACACGCCAGCACCAACCACCGCCAAAACCGCCAGCATCTCCAACCACAATCAGCCACGCACTTCTCAGCTCACCAATTTCAGCCACTCCGCAATTAACCACCAGCTCCTCCAATCACAGCCACCACTACCCCCTGTTCTCACGCACACCACAAACCAAAACCCCCCTGCTCCAATTCACTCACCTGCTGCCACCCTCACAGAACCACCAGCCGCGACAGCGCACACCAAGGACCACCACTCACCTCCATTTCCCCTGCTCCAATTCGCACCAACAACCACCTGACCACCGCACCTAAACCAGCAATCAGCCGCACCTGCACCACCATCAACAACCAGCAACAATTAAGCAACCAATCGACCCAAAAATCAGAGCAAATCACAAATTGATCGGGTTCGAGAAAACCGTTGAGGGTTCGGTCGAAGTAAGAGTCTGAAACTTTGGAGGTTTTGTTATTCGAAGAGGAGTGGTCGAACACACCCATGGTTCGACCGAACCAACCCCGTAGTTCGGTCGAACCAACTATCGGTTCGATCAAACCATTTCACGAGACTCGCACATGATGTTTAATAAGATCGAACGGTTGATATTGAAGGTCGAAGCGAGGATAGCCATTGATGGTTGATGAACGGTGGTGATGGTGATGCGCTTCAATGGAGTTTAGAGCAGCCAATTGATATCGAAGAAGAAGCTTGAGGAAGGCTGATGTTTTTAGGAATTTTGGGATTTATTTCTCCTTTTTCTTTTATTTTTTTATTTCTTTTTTCCTTTCCCTTTTCTTATTTCTTTCTTTAGTTTTACTTTATTTCTTTTTATTTTCCTTTTCTTTCTTTATTTTATTTCCTTCTTTTATTTTTCTTACTTTGGCTAGCTTAGTATAAATACCCAATTTTGGGGGTAATTAAAACAAGAATTCAATTACTATCTATTCCATTCTCTAATTAGTTTTAGGAGAGATTCTCTCTCTAGATTTAGGTTAGGACTAGGATAGTTTAGAGAGAGAAAGTGAGGGTTTCACCATTGTTGAGCTTGGATATTGAAGAAGAAGATTGACTATCTTGTTTGTAGATTTCCACATTCAATCAATGAGAATCTCTAACTCTCTCTCCTCTATTTTTATTTGCTTTATTTTGATTATTATTTTAGTTGTTGGTATTGCTTGTTAATCATGTTTATCCTTGATTGTTTTTTAATTAATCTTGATATTAGCATGATTAGTGAGTAATTTCCCCATTAAGGGGATGGTTGTGGTGTAGTTGGATCTTGAGCATGTTCTAGGGTTTAGAATTGATTTATTTGTGATTAAAGTCATTATATGCTTGATATTCTTTAATCTTCTTGCAAGTGCACATTGTTGGTTGATTAAAGGTGAATCTTTGCTAACAAGAAACGGAAGTTGGCTTAGTTAAGGTTCATTACTATCGATTGTTATTTAATAGTACCTCCTAGTATATGGTTCTAATGTGGAAACATAGAGGCTATGTTAGGAGAAGCCAATTGACCCCGGAAGGCGGCTAGATTGGATCCTTTATTTCGATATTCGAGCATGTTTAGTTCATAATTAATTCAATTTCTATGCTTTTGTTTATGTTCAAGTGAATGTTATACCTAAACCATTTCCCTTAGTGATTTATTTCTTGTTTTAGCATATTTAGACTTTAGTTTATTTATCTCCTATTCTAGACTTGCTTAATTGTCGATAACATTTGGTGGTGTTTATCCGTTCTCTGTGGTTCGACCCCTATGCTTGCCTTATACTCGTATTAGGTTTGTTTAGGTTGTATAAATTGTATTTGATCTAGGGATAAACAATTGACGACACGTTTATTCCCTTGTCACCGTACTCTGATCAGATGAATTACTTGGGCTCCAAGCATATCAAGTTCCACCAAAGAACTTATCTGCTAGTCTTCAAGTTCCTGTTAGGGAACGTTCCTTTTCGGGAACTTAGCTCTTGTTAGAGAACTCTTCCTCTGATTTTTTTTAACTTCTTCAATAAAGATCTTCTTCATGTCTTCCTAGATTCAGATGGTTCTTCAATCACCAAGATTATTCTGCACCCTGACTAATCACACACTATTAAATCTTTATTAGTTGAGTTTGCTTTTAGTTCAAGTTCCTCATCATCAAAACCATTAAGCTTCAACAATTTCCCCTTTTTTGATGATGACAAACTTAAGCAAACTCTAGAACAAGTTAAACAAAATAGAAGGTCGTATTTTTTATTTTTGTTTATATATTGACAGAAAGTAAACACTCACAGAACAAAAATTAAACGAAAAACAATAAAACAAAAAGAAGCAAAAACAGAAATAAACTAAAAACTAACTAAACTACTCAAGCATCATATCAGAGAGAATTCTGATACTTTATCAACTAAAACCCAGAACAACTATAGCCTCCAAGTTTGCTTCATCTTTTCCCCCTTTTGGCATTATCAAAAAGTCCTGTTTTTCAAGTTATTAAGCATCTAGCCACAGCCCCACAAGCAATTCATCGAGTGTGGGAAACTGAAGGCAGCGCTGCTAAGCTACCTCAAGTAAATTCTACCTTTCTGCGTAAGTGTTCAATTCATACATAAACACACAAGAGTAAGCAAAGTTCCAACTATTCATTAAAACCAAAAGATATATCATCCAGTTGAACAATTTGGAAAATTTACAATCAAAATTAATTGTTCAAATACTAAAAACAGAAATTAAAGTTGTTCATGACTGAGACAGAGAAGATAGGCTAGGCTAAATATAGATTGAAAAGGAATAGGGTAGGCTAGGTTTCAAGGAACTCCAGAATTTTCTTGTAGTCCTCCTTTGTCTGTTGTGCAGAGGCTTCCATATTATCTTCAAGACCCTTGAGTATCACCAGGAACTCCTCCTTCTGTTCCTGTAGAGCCTTGTTCAGTTCTTGCTCTTGAAACTTCTTTTGCTCTTGAAGTTCCTTGTTCTGTTTTAGCACGAGCTTCTTGAGTTCCTTTAACTCCTTCCCCTGCTCCTGCACCAACTTTTCCAGGGTTAGCATCTGAAGTTTTCCAGCAGAATCCTTCATTTGATTCTCAACCCTTTCCATTCTATCCACCAATTCAGCAACTTGCCTATTGAGGATATTTTCCTCAACATCCAACTCCAGTGGTTGTTCCATACTGGTTTGAGGAACAACACTGGTAGAAATCCTCCTGCTCTTTCTCACAGGTTGCTCAGACACAGTCTTTTCCTTCCTTTTCCCTGTCACTTTCTCAATCTTTTTCTCTCCCTTCTCTATTTTTTGAATTTTTCCTTGCACAACCTCCAAACTTAACCCAGCTAGAGTTTCCTCATTGATCACATTTTCTGGCTTTTCATCCAAAGCCCCATATTTACCTTTCAGAACTACTCCAGCATTCTCAAATACAGTAGACAAAATGGCTCCATACCCCACTTTTGTCCTACTAGGAACACAGTGTGCTAAATGCTGGTACATTAAAGAGGGAAAATTAACCTTAATCTTCTTTGAAATGCAGAAAATTACTGCCATATCCATCAAGCATGCTTCCCCCTTTTTAGCAGTTCTAGGCAAAATAGTCTTCTTCACAAGATTAAACAACAATTTGTTTAAGGGACTTAGATCATTGTGACTCATGACCTTCTTCCCCCTTTGACCACCTAAGGCCTCAACAATGTCACCTGTCAAATAATTACCTACATTGACACTTCCCTTTCCTATAATATAAGAATCATACCCCTCAGTAGGTGTTTTCAGAATTTTACCTAGGGTTTCAATGTTCAATTCAATTTTTACCCCATTAACAACACTTGAAATTACCCCTAATTTTGCTTGAAAATTTTGACAAAATTCAGTCATAGCAACAGGGTACAGATAGTTTGCTGAAACTCTCGACAATAGAAATTCCCAACCTTGAAACTTGATTAACACAAGAAATTCTAAAAATCTTGCTTTCCTACACCAAACTACATCAATGCGGTGTCCTACTACATACCTTCCAGCCTGTGACTCAAGTTCCGCTTGATCAGTTATCTCCTCTTCTTCATCTTCCTTTTCAGATTCTTCTTTTTCTGAATTGTTCTCTTCTTCTTTATCTTTTTCTCCCTCACTCATCTCTTCTTCCTCTTTGTTCTCTTCTTTTGTCTCTTCTGAATTTTTACCTTGAGCAAAATCGTCCACTTCCTCGATTTGCTCTTCAAGAGACTTCTCACTTTGTTTCTTCTCTTTCCACTCTTTTAGCCGTTGAAGAATACTTGAGACAGAGGATTCCCCTTGATCACTCTTACTTTTGACTTCTTTTGGTTTCGGAGGTGATTTTCTAGGGTTTTCTGGATTTTTGTTTGAAGTAGAGGATGACTTGTAGTTTACCATGTGTAGGGAATAATTTCAAGCTTTAAATCCCACTAGCTTGAACCCCACTGTGATCATACACTAAAGTACGGTGGCGTCCAAAAGGGAAGAAGATAGAGCAAAAGAGTCGTCAACAAGTTTTAGGAACTTGTAAACCGTTCACAGGGTTAAGGTTACACCCCTTAACGATCCAAGAGATCGTCAACTCCATAAGGTCTTGAACCAAATAAGGGTTCGGGGATGATGGTACAAATCCAACCTAAAAGAGATTGAACCTGCCCTAATAATAGGCCTCTACTTTATTCTGATCGTATTCATGTGCGCTTTCTGACTAACATGCAATCAATAGGATTAACCCTAAACCTGTTTATCTATGTTGGTTGATTAATGCACAAATAAACTATTATTGGCGATCACTTGAATTATAATCATATTAACCCTAACAAGATTATTAAATATCTTATTAAGCGTGATTACAAGTACAAATTCCCTTTAAACATGCAATAAAGGCGTGATCAAGCAATAAAAAATAAATAAGCATCAAGCAACATAATAATAATCAATATCATGAATAATAATTATAATAATAATAATCATAATAACAGTAGTTATAGCAATAATATCATTATATATAAAATAATCATCATCAAAATAATAATAATATTCATAATCATCATAAATTATAACAATTATAATCATAATCATGTTCATGTTAATATTAAAGCATAATAATAATAGCAAGATCCTAGGCATGATACTAACAAGATTAATAACAAACCCTAGCATGTCACTAAGCAATAAAAATCAAATCTTTAATCTTAACATGATACTAACAATCATAAATATTAGGAAGAACATAGAAGGCATCGCAGGAATCATATTTAATATTAAAAAAATACCCTAGACATGATACTAGGAATATCATAATAACAATATAAACATGATTTCTACATCATAATATCAATAAATCAATAAAGTACTTACTTTGATGCCTCGTACCTCTTTCTAATAACAAAATACACACGTTAGTAACTTCAAGGAAAATAATAAACAAAACAATCAAATTAAATAATTGAAATAGAGATTTGGGACCAAACCCTCAGAAATTAAAACCTTTCACGTCTAGGGCGAAGGCAGCTTCGAATATGGCTAGGTGTTTCTAGATCTTGTGAATGCGGAATTTTGTATGAAAAGTAAAGTTTTTAAAAGAAAGAAAGAAAAAGATGATTGAATGAAAGAATGCTAATTAAAACTTGTGAATGAGGAGAATTGGCGAATGATAGATGTAGATGATGAATGAATGTAGATGATGATAACTGGTGAATGAAAACGGAGTTTTTAATACAATATTTATAAAGAAAATCAGCCAAAAAGATAAATTAAACGAAACAGAGTCTGACGCTCAGAAAAAAGAGCTGGCGCCAACCCTGGCTAGCTGGCGCCAGGCACCAACACTAGCGTCAGGCGCCAATGGCTAGCGCCAGGCCTGGTTCCAGGCGCCAAGGCCTGGGGTTAGGCGCCAAGCCTGATACCAACACGTCTTCCAAAATCCGATAAGTTTACCGTACTGGAGGATAAAATAATATAATTTCTTCGAAAATGCTATTTGATTTTGATTAAAACTCTGAAAAGTCAATAAAAGTCAATTTATCAATGCTAATTGAATTAGGAATGAAAAGAACCTTCTAGAAGAATCTAGAAGACCAAAACCATTCCTAATTGCATTAGGAATGATAAATCATATTAGGCCCTCCCCTAGATCATTGGGCCGTACATAAAGCTCAAAACGGGCCCAGTTTAGTAAATTGGCCATAACTTCCTCAATATTCATCGGAATTGGGCTTATAATATATCGTTGGAAAGGTCTTTGCAAGCCCCATCCAACTACAATACTATTGGACCCATATCATGGACCAACCAAACTGGATTGGCTGTTTTCTTAAAATAAGTTTTCAAAAATAGAGAGAAGAGAAAAGAAATAAAAACTTTCCGCAACACTAGACTTTCCACACTTTCGCTTCATTCGATTATGATTCGACGTGAAAGGTACTCATCACTGGGTTTGGTTTTGGGGAGACACAAATGGGTGTCTATACCATGGCTAAGGGAGATGTTTCCTCTTGAATTGTATTTTCGGAGTATTGAGAGTTTTCTGAGGAGACGATTTCAGCAATGATCACCATTGTTGTTTTAGGGAAGGTTTTTAAAGGTTGAAAGAGTTTTTACTGAGAAGGGTTTAATTGATTTGACAGTGAGGTGAAAGAAGTGGGTGAAATCAGCTTTTATAATTAATGAAGCGGTGTGAAGGAATTTTAGAAGTTTCACTGTTCAGTCATTAATTGAACAAATTCAATTAATTTTTCAAATTTGAAATTACTGGATGAATCTTTCAAAAACTTTTCTTTTTAAATTCAATTAACTTAAAAGAAGTTTCTATAAAAACACAATTGGAACACGCTTTTTACATATGTGCAATGTACATATTTAATAACTTATACAGTTAAGCAATTTAATGAACTTACCTTTGGTAGTTAACAACGGTGACACTTCAGCTATGCTTATCACACCAAAATTGTGGTAGATGCTCTTTTCGCTCTATTTCTATTATTTTTTATTTTGCCATATCTAGGAACTTCAGAAGCAATCAATTCAGCTTGATCATTCCAAGTTCCAGTCTCAATTTCTCAAATCTTTCTCTGTTCAACGGTTTGGTCAAAATATCTGCAAGTTGATATTCCGTACTACAAAATTCCAATTTAATATTCCCTTGCTCCACATTATCTTTTAGAAAGTGATGCCTAATGTGGATGTGTTTTACCTTAGAGTGCTGAACTGGATCTTTAGAAATACATATGTCACTTGTTTTGTCACAGTAGATAGGTACACTTTAAAAAAAAATACCAAAATCTCTAACCTGTTGTTATATCCAAAGTACTTGTGAGCAACATGCTGCTGCTGCCACGTATTCAGCTTCAGCTGTAGATAAAGCAACTGTGTTTTGCTTCTTGGAACCCCAAGAAACCAAACAAGGTCCTAAGAACTGTACCATACCTGAAGTGCTTTTTCTATTCACCAAATCACCTGCATAGTCAGCATTAGTAAAGCCATGTAAATCAAATGAGTCACTTCTAGAATAGAAGAGACACAAGTCATCAGTTCCTTTCAAGTATCTAAGGATTCTCTTTACTGCTTTCAGGTGTGACTCCTTTAGGTTTGCTTGGAACCTGGCACACAAACCTACACTGAAAGATATGTCAGGTCTACTAGCTATTAAGTAAATTAAAGATCCTATCATACCTCTGTACATAGGTTGATCAACACAAGTTCCAGATGGATCATCATCCAATCTGGTTGCAATACCCATTGGAGTATCATTTGTCTTAGCATTTTCAAGTTTGTATTTCTTGATCAGTTCCTTGATATACTTTTGTTGATGGATCATGATTCCTTTCTCATATTGCTTTATTTGCAGTCCAAGGAAGAAATTTAATTCTCCCATCATGCTCATTTCAAATTCTCCACTCATCAAGTCAGCAAAATACTTGCACAAAGATTCATTAGTTGCACCAAACAGAATATCATCAACATAAATTTGTACAACTAATATGTCAGTTCCATTTGATTTTAAAAACAAAGTTTTATTTATTTTGGCACGTTCAAAACCATTTTGTAATAGGAACTTTGACAATCTTTCATACCATGCTCTAGGAGCTTGCTTCAGCCCATAGAGAGCTTTATCAAGCTTTGTATACATGGATTGGGAACTCTGGATTTTCAAATCCAAGAGGTTGTTCCACATAGACTTCTTCATTTAGAAATCCATTTAGAAAAGCACATTTTACATCCATCTGGAACAACGTGAATCCCATATAAGCAGCAAAAGCAATAAGTAAACGAATAGCCTCTAACCTGGCTACTGGAGAAAATGTTTCTTCATAGTTTATTCCTTCTTCTTGATTGAAACCTTATACAACCAGTCTTGCTTTATTTCTGACAATAATCCCATTCTCATCTAGCTTGTTCCTAAACACCCACTTTAGACCTATTGTCTTCTTATCTTTGGGTCTAGGTTCCAGATGTCATACTTTATTTCTTTCAAACTCATTTAGTTCATCTTGCATAGCATTAATCCAGTCTGCGTCAGTTAAAGCTTCAACATAATTCTTAGGTTCCATAGAAGATAGGAATGCATAAAATGCACAGAAGTTCCTAAGCTGAGATCTAGTCTGAGTTCCTTTTGTAATATCACTCATGATTGCATCAACAGGATGTGATTTCTGATGTTTCCATCGTTTAGGTGTAAAGTCCTTTACTGGATACAATCTTTCCTGATCATTGTTGACTGGTTCTTCTGTAGGAACCTGTTCTTGAACCTCATTTGGAACTTCAACAGGATTCTCCTCATTCTGATTCTGATCTTGTTCTTGAGCAGGAGTTCCTGGAGCACTCTCCGTTTCTGGTACTTCATTTGCTTCCAGATTCGTTGGCTCACCCATTTCCACTTGCTGCTTCTGCAATGATGTTGATTTTTCATCTGGATCTGTCTTGCGGACAAGTCCAATTTCAAAATCATTATCACACTCCTGTACATCAATTAAATACTGTTCTGTTTCATCAAATATAATATGTACAAATTCCTCAACACACATTGTCCTTTTGTTATAAACTCTATATGCTTTACTATTAGAGGCATATCCTAAGAATACAGCCTCATCACTACGTTCATCAAACTTTCCCAAGTTCCTTTTACCATTGTTATGAACAAAACATTTACAACCAAAAGATCTAAAGTAAGAGATATTAGGTTTTCTCCCTTTGATCAGCTCATAAGGAGTTTTGTTGGTAATGGCTCTAACTAATACTCTGTTAAGAATATAACATGCTGTATTTACTGCTTCTGCCCAGAAGTTCCTAGGCAAACCACTTGAGATCAGCATTGTTCTCGCCATGTCTTCAAGGCTTCTGTTCTTGCGTTCCACCACTCCATTTTGTTGAGGGGTCCTAGGGGCAGAGAAGTTGTGATCCATTCCATGTTCAGTGCAGAATTCATCAAATTTCGAATTTTCGAATTCTGTGCCATGATCTGATCTGAGGTGTATCAATGGATTGTCTGTTCTTCTCTGTTCTTTCTTTACAAAAGCTACAAATTCATCAAACGTTTCATCTTTAATTACAAGAAAGAAAACCCAAGTAAACCTTGAAAAGTCATCAACAATAACCATAACATATCTCTTACCACTTCTACTTTGGATTCTCATAGGACCACATAGATCCATATGAACAAGTTCCAAAGGTCTTTTGGTACTTACCATTTTCTTGGACTTGAAAGAAACTCGAGTCTGTTTTCCTCTAACACAAGCATCACACACTTTGTCATACAGGAACTTAATACATGGAAAACCTTCCACTAGTTCCTTAGATCTCAATTTATCAAGTAGAGTAAAGCTTGCATGTCCAAATCTTTTGTGCCATAATAAAGGATCATTCTCAATGACACTAAGACATGTTAAACTGCTATTAGGAACTTCGTTAAGATCAACAACATATGTGTTTCCTTTAAGAATTCCTTCTAAGATGATGTTCCCAATGTCATTATGAATGATTCTGCACTTATTAGAAGTAAAGCTTACAGAGTTACCTTTGTCACAAAATTGTGAAATATTCAACAAGTTGTGTTTGAGGCCCTCGACCAAAAATACATTATCAATTGCATGGGAACTTGACCTTCTTACTTTGCCAATAGCAACTATATCTCCTGTCATGTTATCACCAAAGGTCACAGTTCCCCCGTAGTAGACATCCAGTGAGAGAAATCTAGATTTATCTCCAGTCATGTGCTTAGAACAACCACTATCGAGGCACCAAGTGTTGTTCCCCCTCACTGGAACCTGCATGAGAAATCAAACATTAGGTTCAGGAACCCAGGTTTCCTTGGGTTCTTATGTAACAACAGTAGGTTTATTCTTTTCGATCCAGATCTGTTTTACATGCTTTTTGTTTTTCTGTGAACTCTTTTCTTTCTTAGGACACTTAACTTGTTTGTGTCCAGTATTCCCACAAAAATAGCATACTATACTACTAGGCAGGTCGACATACTTCTTTTCCTTTTGGAACTTCTTTTTGAAACCCAAACCTTCTGTTCTTTTGGTTTGAGCTTTGGTGATCCAGTCAGGAACTCTGTACTCTACAGGTTGTTTGCCTTTCCTGGCTTTCTCAAGTTCCCCCCTCAAGTCTTGCTTTATGCGCTTTTATATTTTCCAAATCAGATTTTAGTTTTTCAAAATTCGGATATTGAGCAAGTGGAGGAACTTCAGAATCAGGAGCATTAAGACAAAGTTTCATCAAGGATAGTTCCACATTCAACATTATGTTATCATGTTTTAACCTGTCTATAGTTTCTTTTAAATAATTATTATCATCAAACAGACTAAAGAATCTATATTGAATATCAAATTTCAGATTATCAACCCACTGACTGTTTTCTTTAAAAGTAACCAAAGCTTCATCACTTTTATGTTTAGCTTTATGCAAATCTTTAAGTTCTTCTTGAATTTCCAAGACAGCTAATATTAAATTTTCTTGAGAGAAATGTCTAAGTTCTTTTCGAGAAAACCATACCTCATATTCAAGTTCCTTCAGCTTTGCCTTTTCATCAATTTTGGCCATCAAACATAGATGGGCAGTTTCCTCTGGAGGTTGTTCTTCCTCCTCCTCAGAATCTGAATCTCCCCAAGCAGCTAACATGGCTTTCTTCACGTTGTCCTTGGTGAAGTAAGGTTTGTAGACTCTTGACTCTTTGGATTGCTCCTTGCCCTTAGTCTTTCCTTTCTTACCGTCTGGTAATGGACAATCTTTTATGAAGTGATCTTTTGAGCCGCACTTGAAACATGTTGTGTTTCTGGAACTTGCATATTTCTTGTTCCTATTGAACTTCTTGTAGTTCATCATCCTTTTAAACTTTCTAACTAGCATTGCCATTTCTTCCTCATCAGCTTCTGATTCCTCTGAGTCTTGAGCCTTAAGAGCCAAACTCTTGTTTTTGGAACTTTCAGAGTTGGAACTCAGATGTAGTTCATGAGTCATCAATGATCCAGCTAGTTGTTCCATGTTGAACTTTGTGAAGTCCTTAGCTTTCTGCATAGCAGTAACCTTCGACCTCCATCGTTCATCTTGTGGTAGACTCCTCAAGATCTTCCTAGCCTGTTCATCAATCAGAATGTGTCTGCCAAGGGAATTCAGTTCATTAATAATATCATTGAACCTAGTAAACATTTCCTCTATAGTTTCCTTTGATTGCATTTCAAACCTTTCATATCTAGACATCAACAAATCAATTTTAGAACGTTTTACCTCATTTGTACCTTCATGAGTTACTTCTAGTAGATACCAAATCTGTTTAGCATACTTGCATCCCATGATACGATTATGTTCACGAGGTCCAAGTCCACAATGCAAATACTTTATGGCTAAAGCATTCAATTCAAGTTTCTGATAATCTTCTTTATCATAATCAGAAATAGGTTTAGGAACTACCTCTTTCTTTTCATTGGTTATGGTTATTTCAAAATCACCAGCTTCAATAACACGCCAAACCTGGTAATTTTCTGCCTTAATAAATATCTCCATCCTGTTCTTCCAGTAGGTGTAGAACTTACCATTGAACATGGGTGGACGTTGGGTAGAATACCCTTCTTCAAGTTTCTCTTTGTACTTCATCTCTCCAGGAACTTACTCAGCAAAGTTATTCGCTTATACGAGAGTACCTTGCTCTGATACCAATTGTTAGTTGAGACGATTAATACAAGAGGGGGGGTGAATTGTATAGAGTTCCTAATGACTACTTTTTGCGGATAAATAAACAATGCGTATAGGAACTTAAGCAAACACACAGATTTTACGAGAAAACCTTCCAGGGCCCAACTGGAAGTAAAACCTCGACCCTACCTTAGGGATTTCAAACACAAAATACTTCACTATAATAGGGCAAACACCAAGTTACAACCTATTAGACACAGACCTTTATTTCACAAGTTCCTCACTGGACTTGTTACTTGATAGGACCTTATCCTACCCAATCTAAGCACCACACTTAGATTCACTCGTACCACCAAAGTACTACTCGTACTACTGTAGGCGTCGCTCGAAGTGCGCCTACGTTAAAGCATGTTGTGAATATGCTTGGCACTCATAGGAAGTGGGAATTGACATAATACGATTAGGGACAAGGAAAGTAGGGAGCCGCCAACAAGTTTTTAAGGAACTTGTAAACCGTTCACAGATCATAAAAGGCAACCACGAATAAGGGACAACGAAGGCAACAACGATTAACCCGTGAAGGTTACACCCCATTCATAATCCATGAGATTACTAGCTCCATATGGTTCGGAACCACGAAAGGAGGATCGGGGATGATGGTACGAAGTGAGTCATGGAGTCACGTTCGCCCGTATTGGCCTCTACTCGATTCTTATATTGAAAAGCATTCCTGTGATCTCAAAGACATACAAACAAAATATTCAATTCGCTCCAAACTATTATTTAACTAAATTGGTTGAATATTAATGCAACACATAATTCTATAAAATTTGTGATCACTTAAATTAAACAACAAGATTAAAAAGGATCCTAAACCGGTTGTCCAAATTATCTTATTAGGAGTGATTTTCAATTTCATATTCCCTTTAACATGAAATATGGTGATCATAAAAATAACAGAATAACATTAATATTAAAACCAATTTAATCACAATTCCAACAACATAAAATCGTTAGAAAAATAATAGGAATAAAAGGAGCATGATCCTTACTTTGATTCTGTTTGTTTGCAACTACAAAATAATAAACGAGTTAGTAACTTCAAGGAAATAATAAAACGATGATTAAATTAAATTAAATAAAGTAAAGTTGATTTTGGGGCCAAACCCTCAAACAGTTCTACCTTTCACGCCTTGGCTTAAGAACAGAACCACGAGTGAAGTATGGACTCCTTTGAGTACTTGAAGAAGGAATTTTGAAGTAAAAAGGGTAGGCTAGTGTTTAGGCTAAAGCATGGAAGAGAGAAAAATAAATCAGAGAATTACTCGGTGCCCCGTACATCAGAAATGAGGGGGTATTTATAGGGAAAATGTGCTGAGGGAGCACACGGAACCCTAAAATGATAAAAACCCTAAAAAAGTATCCCGTGACACGGCAAATTGTACCGTGACACGGGAAGTCCCACCGTCAGACGGCACACTTTCCCGTGTCACGGTACATTTTTGGAGTGACGCGGGAAATTTTCAAAAAACAGGATAGAAAACACGTCAAGGGTTTACACGGAAAAGATATGGAATGTCCCGTGTCACGGCAGACTTCCCGTGTCACAGGAAATCCCACCGTCAGATGGGAAGGATTCCCGTGACACGGTAGGTACCTGTCGTGGCGCGGGAAATTCCAGCCTGTTTTTCCGTCTAAATACATTTTTAACCCTAATTTTATTCGGCATTTTAAGTGCCGATTGATAATTTCGGGCCTTTTCTGACTTATTATTATTTGGGCTAAAATAAGAAAATAATTAAATAAAAATAAATAAAAGGTTTGGGCCAAAAATAAATAATAAAACAATAAAATAAAAAAGGTTTGGGCTAAAATTAAATAATAAGTTTGGGCTGAAATTAAAACTATGCTTTTACCAAACATCAAGACTAATCCATGGACTGTTCAAAAATATGAATTTAATCAAATACGATTTTTTAAGCACTCTCGGGATTAAATACTGAACCCGACCAATAGTGGCGGTGAAAGGTTGTTCATCATCGGGTTTGGTTTTGGGGAGACATTTTTAGGTGTCTACAACTACCAAAGTACAAAACACTCGTACCACCCCAGTACAAAACTCACAACCTCACCAAGAAGCTCACACAAAACTGTATGCAACACAAACTATAAATATCACCCAAATAACCCAACCAATACACATATAGGACGCCTATTATGATAGGTAAGCAATGCACGAAATCCGAAACTAATATGATAAGTTAAAAGCTTGGTAAACTTACTCGGTTAAAGCACTGTGATTTCTCCACGCATAAACTCACAAAAACCTAAAACATTTTTGCTCTCTACTATTTATACAAGTAACACTTGTATAGAAGGTAGGTTTTCTAAAAAGATAAATATGTTAACTTGACTTATCCTTTAAACACGGTTTTAGTAAATCAAGTGAAACAAAATCTTTTCCGAAAATAAGTATAAAAGATATTTATTAAGAAAACTTATCTTTCTTAATAAACCAACTTTAGAGAAAAATAATCTTTTTAGAAAATCTTTTCCTAAAATCTATCTTTTATTATTTTCCATATTTATTTTATTTACCAAGCAAACTTATCACGTTTCTAATAAATTTTGTGCACTAACCTACTTACCATATTAACAATAATTTCTAAGAATAAAACCTTAACTATTATTGCTGCGTCGCACTCTGATCAGATGAATTACTTGGGCTCCAAGCATATCAAGTTCCACCAAAGAACTTAACTTCTAGTCTTCAAGTTCCTGTTAGGGAACGTTCCTGTTAGGGAACTTAGTTCTTGTTAGGGAACTTAACTAATAATTTTTTTTTAAGCTTGGTCAAACCTTATTTTAGGTATTTTCCTTTTTTAAATCTTTTTTTGATTTTCCATTGTTCAATTAATAATTTTACCAAAACATTTTAATTATATTTTCGAAATTTATATTTAATTCAGTTTTTAATTAAATCAAAAATTAAAATATAATAAAAAAAAACAAAATAAAAAAGAAATTCATCAACGTTCTTCATAGTTCATCATTGTTCATTGAGCATTCTTCAACAACCTTCAAATTTGTTCAACAATCGATGCAATTCTCTATAAATTAAGACCTACAGTCGTGTGTCGATGAAGAAACCGCAGTAAGATCTACAGTCGAGCGTGGTTGCAGAAAATGAAATACGATCCCTTGTCCCGATTCATATCGAATTTGCAAAATCCGGGTTGTAACGCGTATCGGCGTCAATTGTAGGAAATTAGTTTTTTAATTTGTACAATGGAAAATGCAAAAACATCGAATTCATGTGTTCGATCACAAAACAAACTCAATTATTTTGGTAATCCAGGTTATTCAAAACACCTTGTTTAGAAACCGTAAGGTCTTTCTTCGAAATGCTGTTTGATCTGAAATTTTTTGATTCGTAATTACAAATTGTGTTTGTATCTAAGGAATTAACCGACATACACATCAGACATTACCTATTGTATTCATCTTTAATGATAAACAGTTATGACCCGACAATATGTTGGACATTACCAATTAATTTAAAGTTCAGAAATTCGACCGTTGCAAAATATTTTTAGATACACATGTACAAAAGTTTAAACTAAATCTAATTTAAAAATATAGTATAAAAAAATGGAATCTATATCTTTTAGGATATCTTTTAACATTTGATATATTATTTAAAAAAAATTATAATCACCAATTATAACAATGATAGTTTCCTAATTTTATCTTATTATTATAATAAGGATAATATTTATGGAAGATTTTAAAATCAGTATAACTTTCAAATTTGAAAATATTATATTCTAATTTTTTAAAACTATTATACATTGTACATCTTCATCGTTCTACACTGAAAACTCTTTGCAAATTTGCGGATTTCGAATATTGTGTTTGAACACCAAACATGGTTAAAAAGAAAGTAGATGTAAGTGTACTTAACACAGATTTGTTTACCTGTATTTGTACTATAATTTAATTATGAAATTTTGTATTTGAAGAATTGCACAACAAATTAATTGCATATATTTAGGGTTTATGTTATCGAAAATGATTTTCAATTTCCTGAATCATGAGTAATTTAAATTCAAATTATTATTGCTTTTTCCTTGTAGAAAGATAAGGAAATGATGAAAGAGATTCACAGCAGTAATTTCCGAAGTTGCTAGTATAAACAAATGTTTATCCAATAGTATCTCCAAGGTTCCAGAATGAATTGGTACCATTGTGAATCAACCACTTTTAAATCGTTCTAAGTCTCCTTTCCTAAGCCCTAATGGTGAGTTGATTGTTAGTACACGGGTCTCAACCACTAAGCGAAAGCTAGATGTGGATAACACTCTATATGTGGAAAACTCTGTAGATGTGGAAAACTCTGTCGATAAAGAAGATGAACAAGCGAAAGGCTTCGATATTGATTCATTCATCATTCGTAATATCCGTTTTAATGAGCCTCAATTTCCGCCAGGACTTGAAACACTAAAGGACCTTAATGAGAAAGAGGAAACACTGAAGGACACAAAAGAAAAAGAGAAGGCGAAAAGCCCTGACATCAAATTGAAAACTCCAAAGGCAAAATCAACATCAAAGGCTGGTAATAACAAATCAGATGACATGATTTCGTCAGATTCATATTCAGAGAAGAGGCCGCATAGGAGGCCAAGGACTAGACCAATAAGTCAATTAATAAAGAACTATGTGATTGTAGAAAAGGTAATCTTTAATTATTTTATTGTTCATTACATTTATTAATTAGATTTTGGATTTGTGGTAATCATTCATTAATATTTTGGTCACTACATTTAATAAAGGCTTCAGCGTCCTCAAAGCCAGAAAAAGGAAATAAGAGCAAATCAAAAGCACAAGTGGAAAAGGTAATACACTTGAATAATTCCTTACAATTAAATTTGTATACTGAGTTTTTTGTAACTCTTTATTGTAGACAACATACGCCTGTTTATGAAAAAACATCAATGTTCTCTACCAAGAAGGAAAATCAAACTCTTGGAGAATTGGTAATCGTATTACCATTATGTTTCTTATTTTTATATTCAACTCTATTTGATCCAAAAATGTGACATCATAGACACAATTATATGCAGGTCGAGTTATCAAAATCAAAGAGGCAGAAGAAATGCATCACGAATGAAATTACCGGCGAGGTGATCTTGTATAAAATTAATTGTTTGTATAGCAATGACTAGACACAGTACTGGTTAATGCATAATTAATTTGTTACACTATGTTTCTATGGGTCATTGTTATCTAAATTACCACGCATAACACTCAGGGACCAAGAAATAAGGTTAAAGTACAAAGTTGTGATGATAATGGTGATGTAAAACGGTATCAAGATCAGCATTCTCCAACTCCCCTATTTATTGAATATGTATCACAACTAACATCCTTAGAAAAACATATATGTATCATGGTTCACAAAGAACGGCATTCTGAAGAATTTTATTGTGCCAAAAATAAACCAATTATAAGGTTGACCATTGGTGAGTCTTGGTCTTTGTATCCAGATAGATTTTTATCTGATCAGGTATGCTATATCGTAATCTTCCAACCCTTTTTAGTTTAATGTACATAGACATGTTAACCTATTAAATGGAATTTGTTGTGGTTTTTTTTTTCTTCATATGCAGGTGATAAATGTTTACTTATATGATATGGTAATGGGATTAAATGACCCAACTAAGCTCATATTGCCGGCAATATTTCAGGTATTAACAATAGTTGATACTACACATGTCAATTTATTATGATTTATAATAGTAGTATAATTACATGCTGCACGCAGACTATAGTAATGAGATTAGATGATCGGAGCCCGCATATGATAAATCAATCGACTCTTAATTACTGTCACAAAGTGTTTGAACCCTTCATACCATGTGGAGATCTCGACAAGATTGAACAGGTTTGAGCTTTGTTTGTTTTGTTCAAATTTTCATATGTGTTTAATGATATGTGTGTCATAAAATGATGTATGTTCATCAGATATTCATCCCAGTTACTGAATTAGGCGCACCTAATTAGTTCCTTCTAGTTTACAATGTCTTCGATAAAATGGTGCACATCGTTGATCCGCAAAAGAATACTTATAGCCGATTCGTTCTTTCTATGGATATGGTAACTATGTGACTGTGTGTTAGCCTTATAAACACTTGTTGTGTGATGATGATGGAACCTTTAAACTGTGAATAGATGAAATATTCTAGCTTTGCTACGCGGAGAAATCCATTGGGTCGATTTTTCAATGACTACAAAGTTATTTCACATGAAGTTCTAGATGTTCATCATGATGCGCAACCACACGGGTTTATATTTCTATGACCATACCATTAACATTCGCATGAACACGTTTAATTTATATTGCTAATTTAAATTATTTTCTCTCTCTCTTCAGCCGTGATTGTGGAATGTATGTCTTGAAGTACATCGAGTGTGGTGATATCAATGCCATGAAGGACATTACCTATATAGTATAATTGAAACTATATTTCTTGTGAAAATTATACTATTGTATAATTGCAAAACATTTAACTCTTTTTTTTCTTGTTTCATTGAACAGACTAGTGAAATGCATGTTGAACGGTTAATGTACCTGGCAAAGCTTCTTACCAGCGATCATAATAATGGTGACAACATTAAGAGATTGTGTAGTGATTTTTCTAGTTGAGCGGTGCTAATTACATTGTTTAGCCTACGAACATGTTTTCATTTTTGGCAGGAATCAAGTCAAATTCGTGTTATGTTAATATTTTTCTAAATGATCACATTCTAGCATTATCTAATCAATTTTTTTTATATGGATATGAAATGCCTTATTTATAATTAAGACAATACCTGTGTTTTCTTTTTCTCTTCTTTGTTGTATCATGTAAAAACTTGCACTATATTTTTATGTACATGGTACTATTGGGCATTGTCCTACTCGTAAACATGACAATACAAATTTAAAATTAAAACTAAAAAACAGTAATACTTTCTTGTTTATTTGTATTCCCGTTGGTCATTTTTTTAAAAGTTATAGGCACAATTACAACCACAAAAAGAAACAAATAACACCAAGCCTGTGTGTGTGTGTGTGTTTTTTTTTTTTTTTTTTTTTTGGTTTTATCAATAAAAACCTCATTTTTATGTACATGGTACAATAGGGCAATGTCCTAATAATAAACAGGACATTACAAATGTAAAATTAAAACAAAGAAATAGTCACCCCTAGCCTTTTTTTTTGGTTTTATTAATAAAAACTTGCACTACATTTTTATGTACATGTACGATTTGATAATGCTCTAATAATAAACAGGACAATACAAATGTTAAATTAAAACAAAGAAATAGTCACCCCAATCCTTTTTTTTTTTTTTTTTTTTTTTTTTGGTTTTATCGATAAAAACCTGCACTACATTTTTATGTACATGGTAAAATAGGGCAATGTCCAAATAATAAACAAGACATTACAAATGTAAAATTAAAACAAAGAAATAGTCACCCCAAGCTTTTTTTTTTTTTTTTTTTTTTTTTTTTGGTTTTATCAATAAAAACTTGCACTACATTTTTATGTACATGGTACGATTGGGCAATGTCCTAATAATAAACAGGACAATACAAATATAAAATTAAAACAAAGAAACAGTCATGCTTTCTTGTTTACTTATTTTCCCTCTTGTCATATCTTTTCTAATAAATTAAAAATGCTACTATTTGGAAAACTATTATGAAAATTAATTAAAATTAAATTAATCAAAGTGACTATAAAAATATAAACAAGTCTAAAGCATCAAACATAAGGGTTGTTTGATATAACAACATATACTGTTTCTACAAACATACTACTACTACGTAATGGTTAATGCAATCCTATAAACATTTAAATCTTAACTTGTGCAAATAAAAACATAAACATGTTCATGACAGAAATAATAAAACATCAACTACTTTACATATGTAATATCCAATACTGTGTTATGTTAAAACCAGTTCAATCTAAATAATCTTCATGTAGCAGATACCTCTGGACCATCACCACTTTGATCAGCTGCACTCTCAACAGGTTCATCACCTTGCTGACCAGGCCCTGTGGCAGTAGCAGATACATCATGATCACCAACATTTTCAGCAGGTTCATCAGTTGCACTTCCAACTGGTGGCTCATCAGCTTCTTTTGCATTGCCACTCTTGTCCTCCTCCTCCTCTTTAGCTTCACCATCTGTCACTGAGGCAGCGTTCTCAATCACAACCTCTTTCACACTTGTGGATTCTTCTTGCACATCCACAAAATTTTTTGCTGATTCAAAACAAACATCCACACAATCCTTTCATCGTCAGCATGTGGCTCATGAACAGTGTGCATGTATGGATTTTCAACTTAAGATGACAGACGTTGAATGACCAAGTTAAAGGTTTCTTGTTTTTCCTCGTCTTCACCCTTCTCCAAATCAGCATCTAGGTCTTCTTCAGCCAGTGTTTCATATTTCTCCTTAGGCATTCCCTTCTTCTTCTAATTTGAAACCCCCACTTCAGATTCTTTAGTGTGATCCGCTTTCTTGCCCCTTTTTTTTGGCTAACTTCCGCGGGGGCCCCAACAACTTTATCTTTTTCTCCCTTTTGTTTTCCTTCAAAATCAATCTTCCTTTTCACAGTTCCTTATTTGCCCTTAGTTTTTTTCTTTGGCACTTCCTCCTCTTTCTCTTCCAATGATTTTGTTTCCTCCTCATCTTCATCAGCCTCCTTGACTGCCTTCTGAGAAGGGAGGGCAGTATACATAATTATATAAAAATGCAAATAACAGTAATAAATAACAGTAATGACTAACAGTAATATTATTTGTGTGATGACTAACAGTAATATAGGTTAATCCATATTTGTATAATATATACATGAATACCTCCTTTGCAGCTTTATTCAATATTTTTTTGGCCTTTGGGTTTTTTCTTTTGTATTTCCTTCTCCTCCTCTTCCTCTTGTTCTTCCTCCTCATCTTCATCAGCCTCCTTGACTGCCTTCTGAGAAGGGAGGGCAGTATACATAAATATATAAAAATGCAAATAACATATTTATGTAATGACTAACAGTAATATAGGTCAAACCACATTTGCATAATGTGTACATGAATACCTCCTTTGCAGCTTTCTTCAATTTTTTTGGCCTTTGGGTTTTTTCTTTTTTATTTCCTTCTCCTCCTCTTCCTCTGGTTCTTCCTCAACATCTTCTTTAGCCTCCTTGGCTACTTTCAGAAAAAGGAGGGAAGTATACATCAAGTTATTAAATGACCTATCACATATATATGTAATGACAAACAATAATATAGGTTACACCATATGTGCTTAATACATAAATAACATATATAACAGCACACAAATAATATAAATATGTAATGACAGACATGAACATAAGTTAAATCATTTATAAAAGACATATATACAATATATACCTGCACATCATTAGCATAAATATGTAATGACAAACTAGATAATAGGTTAAACATATATAAAACAGCAGCATTATATTTATATATCATACTTTAGTGATCATATACATATAAATAAATAATAATAATAATATAATAATGGTGATTACCTCCTTCAAAGCTTTCTTCCCGTTTTTTTTCTTTTTTCTTTCCTTCTCACTGTTAGATTCATCAGCAAAATCATCATCTCCAATGTCTTCTTCCTCCTCATAATCACTGTAATCCTCATCTTCTTCAATTTTTCCTTTACCCTTACTTTGTTTTTTTTTTTTGCTTGCTTCATTGACATCACTATCACTATCTTCATGCAAGTCAGCCAAAAAGCTGCCCATCAACCTCCACATTTGGTTCATGGCAGCACCCCATCTACCAATCTTATCTTGAATGAGGCCAAATGCTTTCTCCACAACTTAAATATGTTCTGGCGGATGCTTTCCAACTATCATTGCCTTTTCTTTGTCAATCACCGACATCAGCTACTACACAAAACGTTATCAATTAATTGTAGGTAATAAAAAGATGGAAGATTACGCAACATAAAAAAAATACCATGGCACTTACTTTACTTGTTTTGTATCCATCTTTTAACCCGTGAATTAACTCGTGCAAACTCTTCGTATTTGCATCGGTCCAGTCCCTAATCCTAGGTAAGTCATATTTCCAGATGTTGTACAGTCCATCCTGAGGAGAATACTCACAGAATATTGCCTGAACATGCATCAACAAACAATCTAATTCATACTCTTCTGTACAATGTTTATGTAATAACAAACACGATAATAGGTTAACACATATTAAAGCATATAACATTAAAGTAGGATACCACACTTATGTGATCATACACTTACTATTTGGTCATTACTTAAGATACAACAAGAACATTGATATTATACTTTGGATGTGGTATTAATAATAACTAAAAGCACCTTTTGGTAAAAATACCAATACAACTACAATAAAATAGTCAGTGTCATTAAATTACTGGTGAGCATTCACATTCCCTGTCTAAAAAGCAGAGTACTGTAGTAGAGTCATGTTAAAGAATATGTAATCACACAAATCAAATTAGACATAACCCATTTAAACAAACAAACCTTATACCATTAAAAAGATTTTTTTTAACAGAGTTTATGTTATGGTTTAGTAATCTTTTATATAATGATTGGTCTATACCTATTAAAATGCATAATAAAATCTTTCTTCTTAAACAATGTATCTTATATGGTTTTGTAATCATTTAAAGATTAATTGGTCAATATCTAATGTAATGCAGCACAAAAACAATTTTTATACTGTATCTTTTTTGGTATTGTAATCACATATATAAACATTGGTCACTACCTAAAAAAGCATAACATTAACATACCATCATCAACAGAGTACAACCACCCAAATGCAGAGGTGTATCTTGGGACTTGAAATCTTGTATGGCATCAACCATACTATCCAGCACAAATTTTGCAAAATTCCAGTTACCAATACAGTCTTCTTCAACTACAAGATGAAGCCATTCGGTATGTGGCTTTTCCTCCAGGTTTGGACAGATTAAAGCTTTCATGACAAAAAGCGTAAACATTCGATCAAAGTTTGGATTGTCATGTGCAACTTTCTTTAACTCAGATGTCATTCCTTGTACTTTCAGCGTCGTAAACCTATGTAATGCTTCATCTATGGCACTCTTGTCATCTAACTCCGCGCTATCAATATCAAAACCATGGTCCTTAAACCCCAATAGGTACTCTATATGGTTAGGTGTGATTTCCAATCTTTCACCATATACCCCAAGAGTTCTTGTGGTCAGATCAAAGTGTTCAATGACCCACTTGCACATCGTTTTCCTAGTTGTTTTGGTGTTGTAATGTACAAGGAATCCGAATTCTATGGCCTCCAACTTCTCCTTCTTCTCTCTTGGTAAGCCTTTAACTAATGCAACAAATTCTTCAAGGTTACACATTGGGTCCCATGATACCCTTGTTTTTGTTGAACTTCTCACAGGGAAAGGTTTAAGTTTCTTATCCACTTGAGTTGGAAAAGAACTTGCACTTGGCTTTCTCTTTCGGGAAGACATGGTTATCCTTGTTTCTGTTTACAGAGAAATCAAATTTATATTCAAAATAATACAATTCGAATTGAATAACAGCAAGCGAAGGCAAAATCAAAAAATTCGAACAAAAACAATTAATTAAATTAGACAAATAAAAAAAATCATACTTCATACATAATTCAAGTAATTTTAAAATTAAACATTCGTTGAAAATAACATTCACATCCTTTACAATCAAGCCCATATACATATAAACTCATTACTTAATTTAAAAAAATTCAGCAACCCTAAAAAAATAAGAAAACCACCGAATTGAACTAATTGTAGTTCGGAATCACTACTAACATGATTTCGTAAGTGATAAAATGGTGCCAAAACAAGTAATTAAACCATCAATCAACAAATTAAAATCATGTATCGTATACCTAAAAACCCAATTAAGTTCCGAAAATAATACTTGACATTGTTTTTACTTAATTTTGGAAGTTGCAAATTTACAATCTATAGAATACATATGAAAAGTAAAAAAAATATACATAAATAACATGAGTAACAACGATGATGGTTGAATTGTACTTACAATACTAACGTCGGTTAAGGTGCGAAAGAGTTGTCGTTGTTCTCGCCGCCGCCTCCGTCACCATTTGTTTCTCAAAATTTGAACAACAATGGTGAATGCTTATTGTTGAAGGAAACTAGAGAGAGAAAGAGTGAAATATAGAGAGAAAGAGTGAAATAAATAAGTGGTGAATAGTAACCCCCAACCCACCCTTGGTATATGTGTGAAGTACAAAATTGACTGTTGCAATTTTTTTTTTTGGTTTAATTTTTTTTTTTTTTTTGTTTTTGTTTTTTGTTTTTTGTTTTTTTTTTTACTTAAAAAAAATTATTACTCCAAAAAGTCTTTAACTATGGTAATGTTTTATTTGCAAATGAATATGAATATATGAGTATTTTTTTATATAATATGTACACTTTCCTCTAAAAAACAAAGATAATATGTTATTGCTATTTATATGATTTTTTGTAGAAATTAAATAATTTGGAATATTTGAAATAAAATTGTGTGTTTATCTAACATCAAGATTCTGTACTATCTTTTGTTGTATGGAATAATATATTTTCCAATTATTTTTACTTAACTATTATTGTTCGTTTATGCTGAGAGCAATTCCTATATAACATACTGTTTTGAAATTTGAATTTTAAACTAAAATATTAAACAAGAACATCGTGTTACATTGTTTTGTAATTTAAGCTTTTAAGCTCATAATGTATTTTTTCTTAGAAGACAGCGTGTCTGATATGGATGAAACTCCTATACAACGAGTTGATTATAGCGTATGTGATTCGAAGGTATGTGTTATTAAAATGTATTGCTTAATTTATATATTATTTTTTTAACAGAAAAAACTTTTCACATCAAAACTGTATGTATAGGCCATGTACTAACATCTAGATTATTGTAATTTCTTTGAAAATCTTTCCACAGACAAATAATCAAGAGATATCCGAGAATGAGGATGCGATTATTGAAATACAAGAACTTAAGGTATTACTCAGAAACTACCAATACCGAATTGACTTATATTCACATTGGTCATTACTTTTCCTTTTAATAGACTATGTACAACTAGACAGACGGGGACAAGGCCATGTCAAAATCAATTGTGGAGGTGTTCCCAAACGCTCATCACAAACTATGTCTTTGGCATTTAATGCGTAATATTAAGGGCCACACAAATAGACGGTTTTGCAATGGGTTCATGAAATGCGTGGATGGAGCTCGGACACCAACTGATTTCGAGGAGGCGTGGGAAGATTTAATGAAAGCATACCCTAAAGTCAGAGATAAAAAGTGGGCAAAAGATCTGTACAGTAACAAAACCAAATAGGCTGAGGCTTTCATGGTTGGACAATTTTATGTAGGTAAGTGTATTGAAATTTATATGTAATCCGTAGACCCATGATAGGTTATAGCCTATATATGAATGAAAGTCTTATGTCATGTGAGGAGATAATCAGATATAACATGTTTTAACTAATATTAACAGGGGTCATTATTTATATATTGAATAGATAGTTAACTTTTTTGTTGTGGTCATGTTTAACGATAATTGGTCATTACCTAACTCATGGTAAATATATTCAGATGTTAAAATCATTCTACAGGTTTAACATAATATCTAATATGAACATTGTATGCAGGTATGAGAAGCACCCAAAGATGTGAGTCCATGAATAGCACATTTAAAACGGTAATAACATTAAAAATAATGTTGTACCGGTTTGTTGAGCTATATGATCAAGTTCTTGAACTTATCCGGTTTGAAGAAGATAAAGATGATTACACATCCACACATAAGTTCCATGTTGTTGGTGGTGTCTTGACCGAAATAAAAACCCAAGCTGGGCGAACATATACAAGGAACGCTTACAATTTGTTTTGCAAGGAAATCGGTTATGAATCAAGGCACATCGTGACTAAAATAGAGGAAGACGATATGCATGTTGATGGGGCTTATGTTACCTTTTGGTTAAATGACTGTGTGATGAAAGAGTGTAGGTACGTTGTCTGTTTCAACAAGAAACTACAACAAATGGTATGTTGTTGTATGAAGCTTGAGTCCATAGGCATTCCACGTCGACATATGTTTGCATGCATAAAATATTATGGAATGGTTGAGCTACCAGTGGGTGTAATACTTCGAAGATGGACAATTAGAGCAAAGCTGCATCTTCCTAATAATTATAAGCAAATTCAACTTAAGAAGACAAACGATCAGTCAACATCAAATGGTTGTTTTGCATTTCTAAGTGCATTGAGCAACCAACTTGTTAGAATGGTGTCTACCTCTTATGATCGATCCATATGGCTAAAGGACAAACTAGCGAAGATGATTTTGAAAGTTGAGAAGGAGAAAACATTCCCTAACAAAAAGGACATTATTTTTGAACAAATTTTTGTTAAAAAAAAAAGGGAAGGGGAAGACCCATACGTATGTTTGATGAAGTTGAACCCACCGATGACAAAACGTACGGTTTGGATGGACAACCTGTAGATGAGGAGGGTAATGACATAGATGAACAGGTTCCTGATATTAATGTCACTGCGCAAACTGACCATCCTAATGTTATTAAACGGGGGGGTTTTGTTGACCTCTTAATACAGTTAATGCCAAGGACATATCAACCTGGTGATGTTGCAAGGGCTACAGATAGTTATGAGGTTAGCATATTCGAGAGAATGCCCACCATTTTCGATTGGGATCCGAATGTCGGCTATTAGAGATATTATCTATTAACCTATTTGATAGGTAGTGTCCTATAGTTTGATTAGGGATTACCATGTTTATTGTTAATGTTACAAAACATTCGACTGTTCAATAAAATTGTTTTAAGTATTGTCAATCTATATGATATGTATTCACCTATTGTTAACTTCTTGCTTACCTGTTTATGTTCCTTCCAAATGTTTAATTTTCAGTCCACTTTCGAAATTTTGAAAACATAATTACCAGCATATAAATTATCCCAAATTAACGAGTATACTTATTCTTTAAAATTTGTCCAAAAGTAACACGTGTACATAAATAAATCATAGTTAGCTGTAAGATAGTGTTACCATGTAATATTTCTTGAATTACTATTTTTAATTTTATATCGTTTCAGTTTTGGTAATCTAAAAATATCCAATAACTTGTGTAATTTTATATGATACTGATATTTGAATTATTTTAAACTTACCATATATCACCGTAATACCTTTGACTGTAGAGTATATCTTAGAATATATGATATGATTATCTTATATTAGGTTTGTTGTACATATCTTTAAATTAGTTAAGTATATATTTCTATGTATATCTTTGCGTTGTAAGTTCCCTTGATTGTAGGCTACAATTTGGCTATAGTTTGACTTGTAACTTGAATATATATTCCTTGTACATTGTTAGTTTACTTATAATAAATAATTAACAAAAATAATATAACTGTTATCTTAATTATAGTAAATAAAATGTAATTTTTGAAACTTATTTTTCCAAATTGATAATGTACCCCTTTATAGTCGCCTAATATATGCATCATGTAGAAATATAAGCAATAATATTAATATTGATTATATTTTTAAGTAAAAAAATCTTAACTTAAAACTGTTTATTCTTGTGTTTTTTTTAATTTATTAAATTAGAATAAATATTTATGCGAATAAATATCAAAGTTTATTGATTTTGTTTAAAACAAGTATTAACTCAATTAAACAGGTACTAACCTATATAAATATATATCAAAACCAACAAGTTAAGGAAATTAGGATACTATATATTATTGAATAAAAAAAGTACATCTGTGATAGCCGTAAACCCTAATGGTTTAACCCGATATTATTTTAAGGTTTAATTAAAAAACAATAAACTAATAAATGTGAACTTAAAAATTGAAAACATCTAATCCTCCAACGTAAGATCAACAAAATCAATATTTTTTTTTATTTTGGGTAATTTCTTAGGACGCTTAGTAAAGGCAGTTGGCGTTCATGTTTCTTCATTTGAAACCATATCATAAAGGGTTTCCACGACCTCAAGTACACGCTTTCCATTTACGTTTAATGGCAACTTTTCGAACATAAATTTCTCTTTACAATAAGAGTTACGCTCGAGCCGAAATATTTTTTTAAGAAACTCTGCCTGACCTTCAATCAAAGGCTTAATCTGTGTTACACCACATGCTATGATTAGTCTTTTCATAAAATACGAAATTAGATATAATCTCGAGCTTGACTCACATCATCACCAAGTATCCCGGGAGGATGTTCACCATCCGGGTTGTCATCGTATGGCATTCCATTATCCATACGATACACTGAAACTTCATCGCGAAATATCATTTCAACCGTAGGTAATTGCCCACAGTCATACAAGTGTCGCTAACTTTTTTTTCCCCAATAGTGTAAAGTAAGTGTGAAATAAATATACTAAAGTGAATAATGTCAAACAAATGATCAAAGACTGCTTCTAGATTTGGAGGCATTTTTGTAGAAACCGAAATTATAAAGATAAAGGGTTTGATGATTCAAAGAGAAAGAAATTGCATATGAATAACTGTGGTTATGTAATTTTGTGTCGTGCCCTTAACACGTATTTATATAATTATTATGGCGCCAAAATATATCAATTTTCCCACCAAAATCTGGGTCCATAATGTGTGCACTGACTTCCCTCAAATATATTAATTTAATTTTAAAAAAAATATACGTCTATGAAATAAATAATAATAAATAGATAATATGTCATGTCATAAAATGTATTTGGTGATTACATATATAGGTTTAGTCTGCTGATTACGAAATATCATACATTCAATTTCAATAATAACAAAATTAGATATTAACGTATTGGTATTGACATAAACTATAGTCTTCTACTACAGTTTGACTGTCTCATCCTTGTTAAATGTAAAATAAATCATATTGATAAGAGTTATTGGAAAATGATAAATTTTGGTAATATCTTATAGTCAAACCTTTTTTAGTTAATCAAATTTATATTATATCTATTTATTGAAAAATTTGTAAAGTAAATAAATTTGAAGGTCCACAAGATAATATTCTAAAATATTTAAATAAAATATATATTATAATTTTAAAATTTTTATTTTATATTTTTTGTAAAATAAACTAGATCATGCCATTATTCTAGGCACTTCGTGTGGATTATGTAGGATTTTTTTTTTGACAGCCAAAATTATGTAGGATATGGTGGTATCACGAAATGATATTTTTGGATTTAAATAATAATTACATTTTTTTTTGGGGGGGGGGGGTAAATTTTAAAAAAGAAAGGAGAAAATATGTTAAATTTCTAAATCAATAATGACACATGTTCACATTATAAATCAATAATGAAATAAGGAGTATCAAAAGTACGGCTACAATTAATGTCGTGTTTACATACCATAAAAAGGATAACACAATATTATATATTACTATTAGTAATTACCATTCATGACAATACTCATTACATAGAAATTGTTCAACACAACTACATTAAATAAAAATATATTTAGAAGGTTTAAAACAACTAATACATACTAATTACTTAGTACATTGAAATCTTTGACGTAGACGGCGCAAAGTCATAAATCGACGGCTTAGGCCTCTTGATTTGGTATTCATTGGGGTTTGTCATTGAACCAAGTCCATTTCCTACGCACACTAGAATCATTCACAAAGATAGCCCTCCCCCATTCACGACAGACAAGCATTGCTTGCGCAAGCCTTTTTTCACTAATTTTTGACCAAATTAACTCCATGACGGTCTTCACTCCGCCTACACAAGGCTTTTTTTGGATCCTCAGGTACGACATCATGAAATGTGCACAATTGAAAGTACAAAGCTTTTGACAACAAAGGAACAGACCACTTGGAGTCTGACAAGGGAAATAAACGCGTCGTCAATTGTCTATCCCTAGATCAAATACAATTTATACAACCTAAACAAACCTAATACGAGTATAAGGCAAGCATAGGGGTCGAACCACAGAGAACGGTAAACACCACCAAATGTTATCGACAATTAAGCTAGTCCGGAATAGGAGATAAATAAACTAAAGTCTAAAGATGCTAAAACAAGAAATAAAACATTAAGGGAAATGGTTTAGGTATAGCATTCACTTGAACATAAACAAAGGCATAGAAATTGAATTAATTATGAACTAAACATGCTCGAATATCGAAATTAAGAATCCAATCTAGCCGCCTTCCGGGGTCAATTGGCTTCTCCTAACATAGCCTCTATGTTTCCACATTAGAACCATATACTAGGAGGTACTATTAAATAACAATCGATAGTAATAAACCTTAACTAAGTCAACTTCCGTTTCTTGTTAGCAAAGATTCACCTTTAATCAACCAACAATGTGCACTTGCAAGAAGATTAAAGAATATCAAGCATATAAAGACTTTAATCACAAATAAATCAATTCTAAACTCTAGAACATGCTCAAGGTCCAACTACACCACAACCATCCCCTTAATGGGGAAATTACTCACTAATCATGATAATAACAAGATTAATCAACAAATAATCAAGAATCAACATGATCAACAAGCAATACCAACAACTAAAATAATAATCAAAATAAACAAATAAAAATAGAGGAGAGAGAGTAAGAAATTGCTCATTAATTGAAGATGAAGATCTACAAAGGATTGAACAAGCTCCTTCTTCAAAATCCAAGTTCATTAATGAAGAAAACCTCACTTTCTCTCTCTACCAAAGAAGACTAATCCTAACCTAACCTAAAACTAATTAGAGAGTAGAATAATTGGTTATTCCATTGTTCTTTTAATTACCCCCAAAAATTGGGTATTTATACTAAGCTAATAAAACTAGGAAAAGAAAATAAAAATAAAAAGGAAAATAAAATAAGAAAACTAATATAAAAATAAAGGAAAGAAAATAAGAAAAAGTTAAAAGAAAAGAAAGAAATAAAAAATAAAAAGAAAAGAAAAGAAAAATAATAAAAAAAACAAATACAATTCCACCCAAAACATATCAGCTCCCCTCTTCCTCTTCGAATTAGTTGCTTTGAACACCATTGAAGAGCCTTCACCATCACCACCGTTCATCAATAATCATCATCGAATCACCACCATCGATCATAATCAGTGCTCTAAATCAATGGCTATCATCCCCAATTGCATCATAATCATCGTTTTTAGACCGATTGATCTTCATTAATAACCACGTGTATAGCTCGTGAAATGGTTCGATCGAACCGTGGGTTGGTGCGGCCGAACTACGGGGTTGGTTCGGTCGAACCATGGGTATGTTCGACCACTCCTCCTCGATTAACGAAACCCACAAAGTCTCTGTCTCGAACTTCGACCGAACCACCAACGGTTTGCCCGAACCCGATTGAATTCGAATTTGCTCTGATTTGGGGCTGTTGTTGTGCGAATTGGTGATGCGGGGTGATTGTGTTGCTGTGCGAATTGGTGATGCGGGGTGACAATTGGTTGGAGGTTGGGAACGGTGGTGAGGTGGAGTTAATTGGTGGCTGAAGGTGAGGGTGAGCAGGGGTTGCGCGTGGTGTTTGTGTTGGTGCTGCTACGGCTTGTGTGTGTTTGTTGTGGTGTGGTCAGGTGGTTTGATGGTGGCTGGTGCTGCGGGGTAAAGTACGTGGTGGCTGTTGGTGATGGTAAACGGGCTGGTGGTAATTGTTGTTGGCTGATTGGATGGGAAAGAGGAGCAGGGGAATTGTTGTTGTTGCTGATGGTGTGGTGTAGGATAATGAAGGGTGCGGTGATGGATAAGGGGCAGCAGGTTGCGGTTTGTGTTTGACTCAACTTGGAACCCGAACTCATTTGACATAAAACCCGAACCCCTACACACAAAACCGAGGAGAAATCAAGACAAAAAGGAATGAAATAAATAAAATAAAACTAAATAAACTAAAATAGGAAATGAGAGAATTAAAACTAAAACTAACAAAATTAAACAAAACACAAACAAATAAAATGTGAAAAACACTCCAAACTAATTAAAATAAATAAAAGTAAAAATAGAAATAAGAGAAATAAAACTAAAACTAATAAAGACAAAAACTATACAAGCAAATAAAGTAAAATAAAATACGGAAATAAACTAAAGCTAATAAAATAAAGAAAATAAACTAAAACGCTCCAAAATTACCAACATAAACTAGAAACTTTATTAAAGAGAAAACAAGAGAATAAAAGGAAAAATAAGGGAAAACAAACACGAAAATAACCTAAACACTACCCCTAGGAGTGACATAAATGTCACTTATCAAATTCCCCCAAGCTAAACCTTTGCTCGTCCTCGAGCAAAGCAAAGGCAAAAGAGAACAAGATGGAATTATTGAAAGCAAAAGAAACAAAAATGGAAACAAAGAGAAAGAATGTACACTAACTCACTGTCGTAGGAATCACGATTGTTTTTAGCTACAACAAGCCCTTAAAACCCCAAAGTCGCCTATGAGGACGAGTGAGGTCTCGTGAGGGTTTCCTAAGAGCTTACCCCACAACTCTTGACAAAAACCAAGGCAAGGCAACGAAAGGAAAAGGAAAAGAAACACAAAGAGAAAAAGCAAAACACAAGCTCATATACGGACAAGAGATAAGGACAAGTACTAATGAATGCAAACCTTTCTAAATGGACAAATGTATGCACGTTCCAAGATGTCGATGGTTGATTGAAACATAAAACATGCTAAGCATAGAGAACAACTTAGGACTCAATCCACCCTAGCCCCAACCAATCGGGCCACGTTCTCTCCACTAGCTTCAAATCAACCCTTAAACTAGCTTCTCAAGATTCCACGAAGGAACCGGAAAAAGATAAAGAAATGAAAAACTTTGAGAAGGTAATCCCGACGTCTCAACTATGCATACTCTTTCCATAGGTTTGAAGTCTATCTCCCTCCACCGTTTTTTTTTTTTTTTTTTTTTTTTTTTTTTTTTTGACCTAAACCACTAGAGTCTAAGGGTCTTTTTATTGGTTGTAACGTAAGGCTAAGGGTTAAGGCGGGGTACAAATTTAAAATTTGGTGATAATTCCTAAGTGAAGCAAAAAGTGCGGCCGACACTCAAAAATAACTCAAGAATTCACTAAATATCAAGCAAAAATACCACTAATGCCATTCCCCCAAGCTTATTCAACACAAACACACAAAATATACAAAATGAAGGAACGATACCCCAAGCTTGAACAAAGCATTATCCTCAATGCTTAAACTAGGGAAGAAAACGAAACCATCGAAAATATTTTTGTTGTTTTTGTTTCTTTTCCAATTTTTTTTTTTTTTTTTTTTAACTTTATTCATTGTCCTTGCCTTTTTTAATTTTGGACGGCTTTTTCTTGAAACTTCACTTGATTTTCATAAATTTGCATATTTCTTTACAAGCTCAACTCTAACCAAATCTCAAAGTGCTTCTTGTTTATAATCAACAACTCAAAACTTAAACCTCACATGCCAATGCTTCACTAACTAAAAGATAGGTAAACATAGGCCATTAGGTTTGTAATGTGGTTTAAACAAGAGCGGGAAACATAAGGCTCAAATTGGTTAGCAAGTAGGTTTATGCAAAATAGAAAATCAAATTTGTAACAAAACAAAAAGAAGATAAAGAAAAAAAATGAGAAAGAAGTGCCCTTTTCCTCCCCTAGAGTGCTTCGGTCACGATCTTGGGAGCTATAAGTCAAAACAAGGATCAAGACATGCATAGCTAAGGATCCAAATGCGCCACACAACAAAGTGATGAAGGCTAAAACAATGTTACCTCACACGGGATTATAACTAAGCAAATACCAACTAAGGGTGCCAAATCCACTATAGAGAGCAACACCATCTTACCACATACCCGTGAATTAGGGCTTCTTGGATTCCTAAAAGTTCTTAACCCGGCTACCTTAGCATGTAATATCCTAGAGTCAACCAATGACATTCTCAAATCGTGCACACATTAACCACTTAGGAAGAAAGGCATTCAAGAGTAAACAAATCCAAAAGATATAATGTCCAATTAAGAACAAACAAAACACAATTTTGCTAAACTTGCCTAGAAGTAAACAAAAATCTTTTTTGGATTTTCCAAAAGCATGAAAAACATGGAAATGCATATACTCACGTGCATGGCATATATGAATCAACATCCCACCAAACATGATAGAATACCCTCCCCCAAGCTTGAATGAAACCAAGCTTTCAAATCATAAACAATGAAACCAAGGAGGGGAATACAAGGAAAAATTCATCCAACATTACCAACACATGATCTTCAAGACACAATAAGTAAGAGAGAGAGGGAAAAGAAGGATATTACCGGATATGGGATAAATGCAAAATCACACAAAAAACCCGAAATAACCTCATATGAGCCATAATCTCTACAAATAAGGCTTGAATTCCACATGATAGGTAAGTTGAGGCACATTTCCTTGGTTCTTGATCATCACCAATGCGCAAGAGTATATCAAGTTGTGTACCTAGCAAGTAACACAAACACGTCCATGTGAGAAAATCTAATCTAAAAACAAAAGAAAATGAAAGCTATAAAACACGGGTTACTTCCCGCAAAGGCTTGTTTAACGTCCAAGCGAGACTGCTCTAGGAAATAATAATTCAACGCACGCAAGAGCTTGTCAAATGCACTACTACACATTTCATGGGGGTGTAAATAGGCAAATGACGGAATAAGAACGTGCAACAAAATCATTGCACGCAAGTGAAGAGGGAGATGCCAAAAGAAAGAAGAAGAAGGATCGAAAGGAAACTTAAGAAAGTAAGAAGTAGAAGAAGGAAAAGAATAGTGGAAAGAAAAGGAAAAAGGCAAATCCTCATCACATAATTTTTGGTTGACAAAATTCCTCTCTTCCTCAATGATGATGGAATGAGGGACATGAAAATCATCCATAGAGGGCGGCTTCCCAATAGGTTGTTTGAGATAGGAAGGGAGAGAAGTAGGGTAAGAGGAAGGATGTGGTCGAATTTTAGAGAAAAAGGGGTATGAGAAACGGGAAAAGGGGTAGCTACTCCCTCACCACAAGGTCTCATATCGCCAATGAGAGCATGAAAATCAATCATAGCATCCTCAAATGAAGGGCACTCACGATCTACACCTCCCTCAAGCTCAAAAACTCCAAGGGAGTCAACCTTATCCTCCTTTTCACAACAATAGACAACCTTTCCTTCAACTATCTCAAAACCCAAGGTCCCAAAATCGTGCATGAATGGAGGTAGATTCATCTCAAACTCATCTAAGTCCCAAGAAGCGTTCTCGATGAAATCATCCAATAATCTATAAGTCCTCATATGACTCTCGAAAAATATGTGGGAAATTACCTCAAAAGAGTCTATATACTCATAGATTGAAGGGTCACAAACATACACTTGAGACTCATCAAGATGGGAAGAAGGATTAGGATTTTCAAAATCAACACTCTTTTCATTTTCAACTCCTTCACCATCACTCGAATGCTCTCTAATGGGATCCTCACTCATATGGGGAAGAGAAGAAGAAGGAAGGGCATTTTCTTGAGAGTTGGCTAGTTGGAGAATTTGGCTCTCAAGCATCTTCATTCTAGCTTCCGTCTCCCTATTCTTAACTTCCCTCATCTCGTTATACTTCTCCATCATCTCCATTATCCTCATTATCTTCTCTTCCTTCAAACTTTCCATAGAATTACCCTCATAAAAGGACTCATTAGAAGCATAAGGGAAATCATTTGAAGCCATGTAAGAACAAGAAGATGAGGAGGAAGGATCATTCACATTATAGACATGAGCATCATCATATTGGGGAGAGGGGGCATAATCAAGCAAACGAGATTCATCATCAACAATAGGAGATAGAGAGTTGAAATCACTTGTACTAGGTTCACAAATAGGATCACAAGACAAATCATGGGGATGCACGCCACTAATAAAACTATTATCACATTGAGAATCAAAATTAGCAACATTACATGCCCTATTGCGTACTTCCTTAGCAAACCGTACAAAAAAGCTCCAAGCACTATGAACCGATAATGCTTGAAATTCGCCATTAAACCTATTTTCAACTTCATATCTCGTTTGTTCATTCATGCCATATTAACAAATCTCACAAGCTTCACAAGGATTACAACCATTGTAGTTCAAAAACCCCACAAGTCTATGGAAGTAGACATAAAAAGGCTCATCATCATATTGAGGAAAAGAAAAATGTGTCATTTTTCAAAAACAAAGCAAAGAGAACAAAAATAAATCAAAAGAAATATATACAATGGACTAGTCTCAATAAGATAACATGACGGTAATGGAAGCCGTTCCCCGGCAACGGCGCCAATTTGACAAGGGAAATAAACGCGTCGTCAATTGTCTATCCCTAGATCAAATACAATTTATACAACCTAAACAAACCTAATACGAGTATAAGGCAAGCATAGGGGTCGAACCACAGAGAACGGTAAACACCACCAAATGTTATCGACAATTAAGCTAGTCCGGAATAGGAGATAAATAAACTAAAGTCTAAAGATGCTAAAACAAGAAATAAAACATTAAGGGAAATGGTTTAGGTATAGCATTCACTTGAACATAAACAAAGGCATAGAAATTGAGTTAATTATGAACTAAACATGCTCGAATATCGAAATTAAGAATCCAATCTAGCCGCCTTCCGGGGTCAATTGGCTTCTCCTAACATAGCCTCTATGTTTCCACATTAGAACCATATACTAGGAGGTACTATTAAATAACAATCGATAGTAATGAACCTTAACTAAGTCAACTTCCGTTTCTTGTTAGCAAAGATTCACCTTTAATCAACCAACAATGTGCACTTGCAAGAAGATTAAAGAATATCAAGCATATAAAGACTTTAATCACAAATAAATCAATTCTAAACTCTAGAACATGCTCAAGGTCCAACTACACCACAACCATCCCCTTAATGGGGAAATTACTCACTAATCATGATAATAACAAGATTAATCAACAAATAATCAAGAATCAACATGATCAACAAGCAATACCAACAACTAAAATAATAATCAAAATAAACAAATAAAAATAGAGGAGAGAGAGTAAGAAATTGCTCATTAATTGAAGATGAAGATCTACAAAGGATTGAACAAGCTCCTTCTTCAAAATCCAAGTTCATTAATGAAGAAAACCTCACTTTCTCTCTCTACCAAAGAAGACTAATCCTAACCTAACCTAAAACTAATTAGAGAGTAGAATAATTGGTTATTCCATTGTTCTTTTAATTACCCCCAAAAATTGGGTATTTATACTAAGCTAATAAAACTAGGAAAAGAAAATAAAAATAAAAAGGAAAATAAAATAAGAAAACTAATATAAAAATAAAGGAAAGAAAATAAGAAAAAGTTAAAAGAAAAGAAAGAAATAAAAAATAAAAAGAAAAGAAAAGAAAAATAATAAAAAAAACAAATACAATTCCACCCAAAACATATCAGCTCCCCTCTTCCTCTTCGAATTAGTTGCTTTGAACACCATTGAAGAGCCTTCACCATCACCACCGTTCATCAATAATCATCATCGAATCACCACCATCGATCATAATCAGTGCTCTAAATCAATGGCTATCATCCCCAATTGCATCATAATCATCGTTTTTAGACCGATTGATCTTCATTAATAACCACGTGTATAGCTCGTGAAATGGTTCGATCGAACCGTGGGTTGGTGCGGCCGAACTACGGGGTTGGTTCGGTCGAACCATGGGTATGTTCGACCACTCCTCCTCGATTAACGAAACCCACAAAGTCTCTGTCTCGAACTTCGACCGAACCACCAACGGTTTGCCCGAACCCGATTGAATTCGAATTTGCTCTGATTTGGGGCTGTTGCTGTGCGAATTGGTGATGCGGGGTGATTGTGTTGCTGTGCGAATTGGTGATGCGGGGTGACAATTGGTTGGAGGTTGGGAACGGTGGTGAGGTGGAGTTAATTGGTGGCTGAAGGTGAGGGTGAGCAGGGGTTGCGCGTGGTGTTTGTGTTGGTGCTGCTACGGTTTGTGTGTGTTTGTTGTGGTGTGGTCAGGTGGTTTGATGGTGGCTGGTGCTGCGGGGTAAAGTACGTGGTGGCTGTTGGTGATGGTAAACGGGCTGGTGGTAATTGTTGTTGGCTAATTGGATGGGAAAGAGGAGTAGGGGAATTGTTGTTGTTGCTGATGGTGTGGTGTAGGATAATGAAGGGTGCGGTGATGGATAAGGGGCAGCAGGTTGCGGTTTGTGTTTGACTCAACTTGGAACCCGAACTCATTTGACATAAAACCCGAACCCCTACACACAAAACCGAGGAGAAATCAAGACAAAAAGGAATGAAATAAATAAAATAAAACTAAATAAACTAAAATAGGAAATGAGAGAATTAAAACTAAAACTAACAAAATTAAACAAAACACAAACAAATAAAATGTGAAAAACACTCCAAACTAATTAAAATAAATAAAAGTAAAAATAGAAATAAGAGAAATAAAACTAAAACTAATAAAGACAAAAACTATACAAGCAAATAAAGTAAAATAAAATACGGAAATAAACTAAAGCTAATAAAATAAAGAAAATAAACTAAAACGCTCCAAAATTACCAACATAAACTAGAAACTTTATTAAAGAGAAAACAAGAGAATAAAAGGAAAAATAAGGGAAAACAAACACGAAAATAACCTAAACACTACCCCTAGGAGTGACATAAATGTCACTTATCAGAGTCCCTCATTTTATCTTCCGCTATATTTTGTAAACAGTTGCACTCCCTAGTGTCCGTTTGTCCTTGTTGTTCATTAATGATCCTCTGTCTTTTTAACTGCCACTCATCATAGTTAGAAATATCACGTGTCTTTTGTTTCTTGTTAGAAGATGTGTTGCATCCATCATTGTCTAATGGTCTTTTGCCTTCACTACGCACATCCTGTCAATCAAATTTCAATCTAAATCAACAATTACTTCAACAAATGTAATAACCGAAATCCATTTATGACAATACATATTGGGGATCAAAACATGAAATCATTTTCCCTACAAATAGAAACTTAAAGCGTTCAATATATCATAAACTACTTATTTAAATAATGTCATATTAAAGAATAGTGTAATAAAACTAAATGCATAAACTGAACAATAGAAGATGTAACTATATGATCTATATGACCATATGTTTTAGGAAAAGCATCAAATAAAATAAATGCAAGTAATGAACATTATAAGAAGTCATTATATGATCTTCAGTTATAAATGCTTTAGGAAATGAACCAAACATAGAAAATGCATCATATACAATATTAACAAAAACTAAGATACTATTACTATATTTAAGTAGATTTGTATATTTTAGGATAGTCTAAATAATTTTACATAATCAAAGAAAATCCTATCACTTACATTGTCTTGCTCCTCCTCAATTTTGTCTGAACTACTCTCGTTGATCTCCATTGTGTCTAAATTAATGTGTTTGTTTTGTTTAAATGTATTTACAAGGACAATAGAATGATTTATATAGAATCTGTAACCGTTTTCTTTTTTTGTTTGTTTTTTTTTTTATTAGTGGTGTTTCATTGTAACCGTTTTTTTTTCCTTAGATAAGAACAAATTTTTCTCAGGTTTTTTTTTTTTTTTTTTTTTTTTTTTTTTTTTTTTTTTTTTTTTTTTGCTAAGAACACAAAATTTCAATTTTTTTTTATTTTTTATAAAATTTTTCTTTTTTATTTTTAAAAAAAGAACATGGGGGGAACGTGTGTTCAATTTCTTTTTTTTTAAAAAAAAAATTATTTAATCATCAGTTAGTTTATATGTAATGAAAATAATTAATTAATTAGGACGCGTGTTTCTGTCAAAAAAATGGTTGAACTTGTGTAAACCAATAAAACTGTTAGTTGTTTTTTATTTTTATTTTTATGTTTTTTTTCAAGGGGTAACGAAATTTTTGTTGATTAATATTCTGTGTAAATCCACTAAACATAAATACATACCATATTATGTGCCTATAATTATGGTATATACATATTCACCACTATCTCTCATATGATTGTGTTTATCTCTTTCCATTTTTAAAATCGTGTGAAGATATGTCAATACATATATAACTCAGTAAAAAGAATAATCTCCTATACATGTATATATCAAAACCAAAACAATTAGTAAATAAGGTAATTATGTATTTTTCAATATAATAATAACTCCAACCTCAAAAAATAAATAAATTCGACAACCCTAATTGACTGGTTACTAGATGATAAAAACATATTAAGAAGATTATAATAAAAGCGTTACTTAATAAAAAAAAAGGGATCTAATCATCCGACGTAAGATCAATAAAATCAATAAATATGGTTATCTTGGGAACTTTTTCAGTACGTTTGGTGAACCAATTTGGAGTCCATGTTTCTTCATTTAAAACAATATCATAAAGCGTCTCCGCAATCTCAAGAACACGCTTTCCATTCTCATTCAAAGGCAACTTGTTGAACATGTATTGCTCTTTGTAGTAGGAGTTCAGCTCGAGCCAAAAGATGTTTTTAAGAAACTCTGACACGGTTACATCATCAATCAAAGACTCGGCCTGTGTTACACCACAAACGATGATTAATCTTTCCACAAATATCCGTAATTCGATTAAATCTTTTGCATGACTTACATCATCACCTAAAATTACAAGAAGATGCCCATCATTTGGGTTTTCATCATAGGGCAATCCGTTATCCCAACGATACACCGTAACTTCATCGGCAAAAATCAATTCAATCGTAGGTAATAGCCCACAGGCTTGCAATATCTAAGCTACCTTTTTTTCCCCAATACGATAAAGTAAATGAGATATAAATAACCTAATTTAAAAAAGGTCAAACTCATGATCAAAGACAGCTTCTAGATTAGGAGGCATTTCTGAAGAAAATGAAATGACAAAGAGAAATATTGGAAGTATTCAATAAAAGAGAAAATAAATTGGTAGTGAATAATTGTGATGCTTTAAATTGGTTATTAAGCAACGTATATAAAGCATAAATATGGCGCCAAAATGCTTAATTTTCACCCCAAATTATGGTGCCAAAATGTGTACATACACAGATTTCTTTATAGCTAATAATAAGGGTAAATAAAAAATCTTCTATATTACTGTATTATTGTACTAATAACATAAAGAATATTTTAGGTTTAATTGTTTATATTTTTGGTAATATATCTTTACTAATACTATAAAGAATGTTTTTGGTATATATTGTATATAAATTACAATAATTAAAATCTATTAATATATCCTATATAAATTACAATAATTAAAATCTATAAATATATCCTATTTTACGTAACTGTACAAGTTCTAAGGGTTTAGTTTATAAACGTATGATGTATGCGATTAAGTATTTGTTGTTACAGGTAATAACCTACCGTATCAACGACTATTACACACATATTTAAGTGGACTTTACTATATTAATATATCCTAAAAATTTATTAGATTATTGAATTCATTTAAATTTCAAAAATATATCACCCAATTCATTTTAACCTAGTTTGCTTATAACATATTATGCCTTTAGTGATTACATATAATAATTACCTATGTATATTCACTTTGATGGGTATCAAAGTTTAAACGGGTGCAAAAATTGACAATGTTTTCCATTTTCAAGTTACCACAATTCAAAATTCCAAAAAATTTTATAAGATTATCGAAATCATTAACATTTCAAAAATATATCACCCAATTCATTTTAACACAGTTTGACTGTAACATATTATGCCTTTAGTGATTAAATATAATAATTACCTATGTATATTCACTTTGATGGGAATCAAAGTTTAAAAACAAATTTTTAAACGGGTGCAAAAATTGACATTGTTTTCCATTTTCAAGTTACCACAATTCAAAAATTTCCAAAAATTTATTAGATTATTGAATTCATTTAACTTTCCAAAATATATCACCCAATTTATTTTAACGTAGTTTGCTTATAACATATTATAATTAACAATTAGGTTGAAGAGTACCTGCAAATTGATAAGTAACTGAAATTATATATAACGAGCATACACGTATTCGTTCTTAGCTGAAACTTGTTCATGATCCTTTGTGAAATAAGTAATATCGATGTTGGCTTCCATAATTAGGTATTAACATGTTTCCTGAATATACTAACCAACCTTACACATACATAATCCTAAAATGCTTAATTATATAGACTACAAATATAAAGTGATGTATTTCAAATATTAGCAAACATCCTTAAATGCATAGATTTAGGTAACACAAATAAAACAAAAACAAAATAAAAAAACATTTAATGTGATGTAATCATGATCATCACATCGACTACCACACTCAACCATCCCCATCCACAATATTACTCTCCTCGTTTTGGGTGAAAAAAATATTACAAAAAAAAAAAAAAATTCAAAATTTTATTAGAATAACCTACTCACTTAAGGGAGAAAAAGTAGGAAATAAATCCCATCAAAACCTCCTTAAGAAACCCCAAACTTCCAAACTTATCTCACTCTTCTTCTCCAATTCAAAATTTCTCCAACTCCATTAACAACTACCGAATACTTAACCTAAATCCTAGTAAGTTATTTTCTCTTCACTTACTCAGCGTTTTATTTTCATTTTTTTTTGTAATATTATAAAATTTATCTCTCTTGCTTGCAATGACAATGTCGAACAAGTGGTTTTGGCTTTGATTTGGTTTATTGAGTAATTAAAATTATTGATCTTTGATTTTCGTCTGATGCATGTCTTCTTTAGATTAATTTCTGATTGCAATTGTATTTTTTTAGTTTTCCGTTTTTGCTTTCATGGTTATTAACACTAGTGTTGTTGTTATAGTTTTCGAATTTCAATTACCTTTGTTTAAAAAATAGTCGTTTTTCATTTTGATTTTGGGATCATTTTTTTAAATTGTTGATGTATGAACTACCATTCTTTTAATTGTAACTATTCTCATGTTTCATATGTGAATTTATATGTTCAATTATAAGTTATGAATATAATATTTGTTTTATTCTGTTTGTGATGGCCTGTTATATATTGGTTAATACCCATCTTTATATATAATTTTCAAATAATTTTTTGGCTTTTTGTGATTGCACTCTGTTTTTTAATATATAAATTTTATATCTGTTTTAGTCTTTTTGTAATGTCCCATATTATATTGGTTAATACCAATCTGTAAATAAAATTAAAATTACATAGTTTAATTGGATTGTGTAAAATCAATTTGAATTTTAAAGGAAAACCATTCAGTTGGGGTTATTGAAGTTGGCACATGTATTCATAATGATAATTTAAAGGAAATCCATTCAGTTGGGGGGTTATTGAAGTTGGCCCATGTATTCATAATATAATGTTCTGTATTTATTGGGTATGTAATTACTCTTTGTTGTTTTGATCAATACCAATTTGAATGTGATAGTGGATCAAAACTTATGTGTTCTGTCTACATATGATGAGTCTCCTTTTGGTTCAATCTTTTGGCCATTTCAAAAATAAGTATGATTTGATTTTGCAATGACTCTACATTGTGTTGGTTAATACCTATTTGCATTATATAGGAAGCCCAATCATTGTAATGGCTATTTTCTAATTTGGTTATTCCCTTTCTGAATTAGGCAGTTGATATAAGCTTATTTTTTTGTGTTGATAAACCCCTTATTTTTACTGAATCTTTCTTGCCATAATCAAATGGAAGTCTGATATGACTATGTATTATCCATTTATTGAATTGGTTATGAAAATTCTAACTGATACTTAAAGGGGACTAAAATTTGGATTTGTTTATGGATAATACATAGTCATATCTAATAGTAAATAGTATGCTTACTAGGCATTATTCCTAACTGATACTTAGTTAAAGGGGACTAAAATTCTAACTGATACTTAAAGGGGACTAAAACTCTAACCATTATTAAGAATTTGGATTTGTTGTAGTTATCTTACTAGGCATTATTCCTTTACTATCTAATAGTAAATAGTATGCTTGTAAGTTTTAGCTTTATTTCTAACTTAATAGAAATTTATAGGATTCAATCCAAGCCTTTGGTGAATTCTATACCTATATGGGGCAATTGCATCAACCACTGAGTTTCAAGGTGCTTCCAAATCCCTTTTATTATGTAAATCTTACTCCAACATTTCTGATGTTTTGTGAGTAATGAATTCTCTTTTAAGGCACTTGTACAGTTGTAGGCGTCGCCCGAAGTGCGCCTACGTTAAAGCATGTTGTGAATATGCTTGGCAATCATAGGAAGTGGGAATTGACATTACGATTAGGGACAAGGATTAGGGACAAATAAAGTAGGGAGCCGCCAACAAGTTTTTAAGGAACTTGTAAACCGTTCACGGATCATAAAAGGCAACCACGATAAAGGGACAACGAAGGCAACAACGATTGACCCGTGAAGGTTACACCCCATTCATAATCCATGAGATTACTAACTCCATATGGTTTGGAACCACGAAAGGAGGATCGGGGATGATGGTACGAAGTGAGTCATGGAGTCACATTCGCCCGTATTGGCCTCTACTCGATTCTTATATTGAAAAGTGATTCCTGCGATCTCAAAGGCATACAAACAAAATTCAATTTGCTCCAAACTATTATTTAACTAAATTGGTTTAATATTAATGCAACATATTATTCTAAAATATTGGTGATCACTTGATTTAATAACAAGATTAAAAAGGAACCTAAACCGGTTGTCCAAATTATCTTATTAGGCGTGATTTTCAATTACATATTCCCTTTAAACATGCAATATGGTGATCATAAAAATAACAGAATAACATTAATATTAGAACCAATTTAATCACAATTCCAACAACATAAAATCGTTAGAAAAATAATAGGAATAAAAGGAGCATGATCCTTACTTTGATTCTGTTTGTTTGCAACTACAAAATAATAAACGAGTTAGTAACTTCAAGGAAATAATAAAACAATAATTAAATTAAATTAAATAAAGTAGAGTTGATTTGGGGCCAAACCCTCAAACAGTTCTACCTTTCACGCCTTGGCTTAAGGATAGAACCACGAGTGAAGTATGGACTCCTTTGAGTACTTGAAGAAGGAATTTTGAAGTAGAAAAAGGGTAGCCTAGTGTTTAGGTTAAAGCATGGAAGAGAGAAAAATAAATTAGAGAATTACTCGGTGCCCCGTACATCAGAAATGAGGGGGTATTTATAGGGAAAATGTGCTGAGGGAGCACACGGAACCCTAAAATGATAAAAACCCTAAAAAAGTATCCCGTGACACGGCAAACTGTACCGTGACACGGGAAGTCCCACCATCAGACGGCACACTTTCTCGTGTCACGGTACATTTTTGGTGTGACGCGGGAAATTTTCAGAAAACGGGATAGAAAACGCGTCAAGGGTATACGCGGAAAAGACACGGAATGTCCCGTGTCACGGCAGACTTCCCGTGTCACGGGAAATCCCACCGTCAGACGGGAAGGATTCCCGTGACACAGTAGGTACCTGCCGTGGCGCGGGAAATTCCAGCCTGTTTTTTCGTCTAAATACATTAAACCTAATTTTATTCGGCATTTTAAGTGCCGATTGATAATTTCGGGCCTTTTCTAACTTATTATTATTTGGGCTAAAATAAGAAAATAATTAAATAAAAATAAATAAAAGGTTTGGGCCAAAAATAAATAATAAAACAATAAAATAAAAAAGGTTTGGGCTAAAATTAAATAATAAGTTTGGGCTGAAATTAAAACTATGCTTTTACCAAACATCAAGACTAATCCATGGACTGTTCAAAAATATGAATTCAATCAAATACAATTTTTTAAGCACTCTCGAGATTAAATACTGAACCCGACCAATAGTGGCGGTGAAAGGTTGTTCATCATCGGGTTTGGTTTTGGGGAGACATTTTTAGGTGTCTACAAAAGCCCCCACTTTGACCGAGTTTGTAGAAACGTCAGTTTCGAAAACGATAGTCAAAGTAGCCGATAGGGATGGAGAATGATTTAAGACGTTCTGCGATCCTAAATCACTCTGTATACGCCGATACCTGCAGAAAAATGTTAGTTCTACAGATAAAAGAGTAAAGGGATAGAATACGTATCTGGCACCAGTGTATTGGTGACAAACGAATTTGGCAGCTTCCTATGCTTGAAGGAATCCACCGAGTGACATTGGTTGAAACGCTTTCCATGCTTGAGGAAAGCCGACTGAAGAGTTTGGTAGTTTTCTAAGCCTGAAGAAAGCTACCGGATAATACTTTCCATGCCTGAGGAAAGTCGACGAACAAATTTGGTGTCATTCTATGCTTGAAGAAGTCCACCAATAATGCCTTCCATGCTTGAGGAAAGCTGACAAAGGAATTTGGCGGTCTTCTATACTTGAAGAAAAATCCACCGATAACGCTTTCCATGCCTGAGGAAAGCCGACACAGGAATTTGGCGGTTTTCTATACTTGAAGAAAAATCCACCGATAACGCTTTCCATGCCTGAGGAAAGCCAACTTGGCGGTTTTCTATACTTGAAGAAAAATCCACCGATAATGCTTTCCATGCCTGAGGAAAGCCGACGATTGCTGAAATTTGTAAGTGTATGATGGTTCGATTATCCCCGAACGTGGGCCGCAGATGATTCACACCTTTAAGTCGATTATCCGACCATATTAGGTGCTTAAAAATGCCGAAAAATAGACTTTGATGCTTGCTAGGGGTAAAATGGTAATTTTAGTCCCCTTTAAGTATCAGTTAGAATTTTCCGCGTAATTCCAGCGAAAAATAACCGCCCGATAACCTCGAAAAATCATTCAAACTGGTAAAAAACGCCAGGAATATTCGCTGACAATGCGCAGAGCTGCCGTGCCACGTAGCTTTTTTGCCGTGACACGGTAACAACTCCCGTCACACGGGATGAAACCCCGTGTCACGGGGGTATTTTACACATTTTTTTTTATTTTTGCTTTTTGAATTGGTCAACGCGTGCATCATTATGCTTTTTACCGACGAATCCCAGCGCGCCACGTCATCAGTGTACCGTTACACGGTAACGGTAACCGTGGCACGGTGAACGGGGTGCGTAACGATTACTTTTTGGCTTTAAATTCACACTTCTGCTTCACTTTTTTTTTTCACCATTTCGCCATTTCCTTATTCATCTCCTCTCTCTATCTTCTCCATTTTCATCTTCTTGCTCACACATATCGCCGCGCCACGGTTAAATTAACCGACGGTCGTCCGACCTCACCGTTACACGGGAACGGCAACCGTGACACGGCGGTTTCCGTTTTTCTTTCTCTTTTTTATTTTTTTTTTATTTTTGCTTTGCTGCGAGCTGCTGCTGTTCATCTTGTTGTTGTTCGTCGGTGCTGTTGCTGCACACCAGGGCTCCGGCAAACTCCGTTCTTCCCGTGACACGGGACTTAATCCCCGTGACACGACGGTCTTCCACCGAGCCGCGGCCAGGCTCAACCGTGTCACGGCGGCTGCACAGATTTTCGATGTTTTTCAAGCTTTTGGAGCTCAAATTTTCACCAATTTTCACCAATTTTGCTCTAATTTTCTGCTATTTTCCTCATTTTCGACTCTCTACAAGGATCTATGTAAGTTCCTCTTAATTTTTGTCTCGAATTTGCTTCAAATGAGTAATTTCATGAAAAACCCTTAAAAATCAATTTGGGGATTTTTGATTTTGAGGTTTTATGTTTGAATTCTTGCCATGATTTTACTTGTATATGTATGTATGTTTGTTTGTGAGAAATTTGAGACAAAAATTGCATGTTTTGATGGAGAATTGAGCAAATCACCATTTTTGGGTACTACTTCTGTGAAATGATGTTCATGTTACTTCTTTAAATGGTGAAAAAATGGTTGTAAACCTTGTGAAATATTTCATGATGTGTTGATTCATTGTTTTTGTGCAACTTTGAAACATATTTTGCGTATGTACTATATTTTCATGGAGAACATAGTATCATGCGGCTAGGAGAACTGTAGTATTAATTCGTCATGAAGAAACTAAATACCATAATTTCGCCAATTTTTAGCCTGGAGGTAAAAATTTAGCGTATAATTCGATAAATAACACAGGAAATGATGCTAAGTATTTAGATCTTTATTTTTATAAAAATGCAACTTGAATTAAATGTCTTAGGAAATGATGCTAAGCATTTAGATTTTTATAATAGCATGCCTAGGCGACGAGATTGCGATCTTTCTACCCACGGCCGGCGTCGGGCTTTTCGGGAGGACACTCCCACTATTCCTGAGGGGATGGACGATGATGCTTTAGAGTCTGAGCCTCGGGCTTCTACGAGTAGAGGTAGGTGGGTTCCACCTCCGTGGACTCCATACTAGTTGGTTTTCTGCCGCGGAAACCATGTTTCTCATCGCCCACTCTCCGGCATAGTCGATGGCACGCTTCGCCACCACGGTTCTGGAGCCGGCGATTTGATCTCTCGACTTCACCAGATCATTACGAGGGATCCTGCTACGAACGCCCTATGGGAATCGGCTGGTTTTGTAGATTTCTATACGGCGGTTGTAGGGTTTCGCAGCCCCCGGGGTTGCGGTGCAACGGTCGTTCGCGCATTGTTGGAGTATTTCTGGGATACTACCAACACTTTTCATTTTGCTTGGGGGGAGATGACGGTGACCCCTCTAGACTTCAGTATGATTAGCGGGCTGCGCTTCACCGACCGGGCTGTAGCTCAGATGTCTGATCTGTCTTGGGGATCGGCTGAGGCAGCTGATTTATTGGGTCCGATCGTTCAGCATATCAGGACCCGACCAATGTCTCGAGGTGGTCCTAGGAGCGGACGATCGGAGCTGGCTTCAGTTTTAGCTCGTGGCTTCGACATGGAGGATACGTCGGCTGAGCAGCGAGTGCGGATCTTCATCCTGATCCTGATCTCTATGACCCTTTCTCCTGATAGGAGTTCACGCGTACTCCTTTGCTACCTCCCCTCTTTGGTCAGGATCCATGAGATAGGATCCTATAGCTGGGCCATCCTTGGATACGCTGATCTTCTCTTATCGCTACGTCATGGCTGTCGGCAACTGAATGACGAGTCTCCCATCACCGTCTATGGTCTGTGGAGAGTCGTAGAGGTGATAATCTTTTCCCTTTTTGTTACACTTTAGCTTGTTCGACTCATGTGCTAAAGATTACTTTTCATCGCAGCTATGGTTCTACGAGTACTTCCCAGGCTTGGCTCCTCGCCGGCGTCGTGGAGCGGTCCATGATTTCCCTGTCGGGGCCAGCTGGCGTGATCGAGGAGAGTCGCGGGTGGAGTCCGTCCCTGCACTGCGTGGGCTACTACGCCGAGGCACCTCTTCTGTTGGCGTAAGGATTAGTTTTGTTGCCTGTTATTTTCCTTCTGACGTTGTTTCTGTTGTTTCACGCCAACTTTTTATGGTTTTCAGGTTGCCATTGATGTTCAGTATCGTCCTTGGGCAGGGATGACTGATCTACCTGAGGCCTTGCATCTTTCAGCGCACCGCACCATCTTGGTTGGTACCGGACGCTTTGTCTGGTATTTGGGGGAGCGAGTCGTTCGTCAGCATAGCGACGATCGCTTTGTGGTGCCCTCATCTCCAACAGAGTCGATGCTGGACTCACGCTTGATCAGAGAGTTGATAAACAGGGGAGAGCGCTATACTTTTCCATGGCAGGAGCTTGTACACATGGAGAGTGACTATGCGCGGGACTTGCTTCCCTCTCTGGTTCCTCCACCCCGTCTTCCTGAGGTATGATTTCTTTTGAGGATCTTCGTTACTAGTCTCTGCTTTAAATAGTCGAATAACTTGATAATTCGATCGTATTTTCAGACGACTATTCGCCATGTGGGGAGGATCGAGATTCTTCCTCAGTCTGTCCGTTATCCAGGGCCGATTGGTATCACCGAGGACCATATCGCTGACGCGCCAGAGGGTTACAGACAGGCGCAGGAGTCTCTGCCCGAGGTCTTTGAGCCGGTAAGTTTTTCGATGCATTATTCATCCTTTTAACGCCGCTTGTTACTGACTTTTCTTTGTTTTATCCTCAGCCTAACCGCCCGGAGATGATGGGACTCATGAAGCTGGTTGACGCCCTGAAGTATTGCATCATCAAGCTTCGGCGTGGTGCAAGTTATCGGAGCTCTAGCGACGTTCTTGAGGTATCATTCATTTTTTTACTTCTACCATTTGTTTTATTTTGCATTGTTGACACCTTTTGATTTTGTATCTTTCAGGAGCGACGGAGGTCCCGCTCGTGCTCGAGGCATAGAGGCTCGGACGAGGAGGACCTTGGTCGTGGTAGACGATCTCCTGAGATTCACCGGCGTTCTCATTCTCAGCGAGAGCCTCAGACTACTCAGCCATTTCAGGAGGCTCAGTGGCAGCAGCCTCAGTCTTCCCAGCGCCAGAGTAAGGGGCAGCGACAGTCGTTTTCACAGCCTCCACAGCCTGACCTTGGGTCTGTTTTGACTCCCTTGGATCTTGGTTCATTTTCAGCTCCATTGTCCGGGATTCCTCCACCGGTGTCGGGCTTGTTCTCAGTTCCGATGTACGGGACGATGCCTTCACCGACGATTCCCGTGTCTTTGGGCCAGTCTACACCGTTTTCCGGCTGGACGGGTCTTGCCTTGAGTTTGACTACTACTGGGGTCACAGGGACTAGTAGGGACACTACTCCCCGTACTCGGATGATGGAGGGATTCTTCGGCTCACCGTTCCCATATTCGCAGGGTTGAGATGATACTGATTCTGGCTCTAGAGACTTTTGACCGAGGGTTTTTATTTGTACATACTATGATGACACTTGACATGTTTATTTATTATGACTCTTTTGTACATTATTCATAGTTTATGTATTTATTATTGTGTGTTAGTGTGTGCTTGAGACTCATTGTGTGTGATCGTGTATTTATTAATGGCGCGACAAAAAACATAAGTGGAGTAATGGAGGGTACCGACCTTCCCCAAAAGAAAAAGAAATAAAAAGACAAGCAAAGATAAATTAAAGTGATGACTAGAAAAAGAAATAAAAAAGACGAGAAAAAATAAATAAAATGATAAGGAATATTAAAGTGATGACTAAATAAATAAATAAAATTACCTTCCCCAAATAAAAAAGAAATAAAAAGACAAGCAAAAATAAAGAAATAAAATATTGAAGTGATGAAAAAAAATAAATAAAGTAAGGATAATAATAATAAAAAAAGAAAAATAATAATAGAGATAAAAAAGTTGAGAATTTTATTAGAAATAAAACTCTCAGAAAACTGAAAAATAAACGGTGAAGATAAAATACTATAAAAAATCCGGATAGATACGGGAAAAGATAAAAAAAGAAAACGCGTGAGGTGCCGTGACACGGCACTATGCACCGTGTCACGGCAGAACTTGTCGTGTCGCGGCAAAAGTTCCCATGACACGGTAGGACTTGTCGTGTCACGGTACGCGTATTACTCAGCGGTGTGTTTTACGCGTATGAAAAGATAAATTCTGGGCAGTTTCGAGCGCTTTTGCTATAAAACAAGACCAGTTTATTCATGATATGCATAATTACGAAACACAAAATAATTTAGAATTTCATATTTCAATAATCATGTCTCAGAATTTTGATAATACATTGCGCGACTGGTCTTATTCTTTGACCAATGCTGAAAAAAGAGAGTTAGAATTATTTCATGTCAGGGGTTTGCTAGCCCTGCGACACGTAGCTATTGAACATGATTTTCTTAGGGCAGCATTAGATTATTGGAGTCCAGAAACACACTGTTTTAAATTTGATTATGATGAAATCTGTCCCCTGCCGGAGGAATTCGGTGCAATCTTTGGATTTCCTGCTAGAAATCTTATTTCCATGCCTACCCTACGTGAATATTATTACCAAGATTTTGAACTCCATCTGAATCTAACAGATCCAGATTTAAATAGAATTGTTTGTGGTAATGAGGTAGACTTAAAAAAACTTGCAAATTTATATTTTAATCGCCCTATCTCCGAGTCTTATCATGTATATCGTAGAAGGGCATATATTTTTTGCATGTTTAGCAAGCTTTTATTTGCAAACGGTAGGGTAGGACATGCTTGTCTAGCGTCTGTGCTTGAACATGTCGAATCTGGAAGATCTCCTATGCCGACGTGCCTTGGAGAAACATTTCGTGGCCTTGACGAAGCAAAAGCTGACCGGAAAGCCATCAGGAAGGGCTCTCTGGTACTGCTGCAGGTAAAAATACGCTCCGAGTAGCCCCTGTGACACAAAACAGGCACCGTGTCACGGTGGGTGTCTGCCGTGACACGGTGAAACCTGCCATGTCACGGGAATCTGCAATTTTATTATTATTTTTTTTTACGACTGATTTTTTTTTTCTTTTTTTTTTGTTTTTTTTTTTTGCAGATTTGGTTGATGGAGCGTTTAGAATTATTTGAAGCTCCCGACGATGTTGAAAAATATGGCCCTAACGACCTATTCCGCAGGAAAAAGAATTACTCTGCGAACATGCATGTCGTATGAAGATTGGAAAAATTTCTTTGCAAAGAGGGAATTTTCCATTCGTTGGGTGGTGCCTTTTGGTGGAGGCTTACTAGGATGGTTGGCACGAATGATACTCCATATTGCCATGTTCCTAGTATCTCAAAACTGACATTTTATTGCCCTTCTCGACTGATGCGGCAGTATGGACTTGAACAAGTAATTCCACGCTATAACGATAGTCCTCGTGAAGTATCGTTGCATGAAAGTAACGTTCACAAGTACGAGACTTATTGGATTGGAAGACCTTTGTGGACCGTTTCTGCAAGTGACCAAGCTCCTCCTCCTTTATCTAGTGCATACAAGGCATGGTTGAACCCTAGAAGTAGGAGGGAACGATTCGGATCACGCAAGTCTGATGTGAAGAGTCGTCTTGGAAATTAGAAGGCCCCTCCTAAAGATCGTCTAGGTCCAAGAACACAAGGGATTGAGTTTAAGACTCCTATAATGCCAAGAAAGAAGAATTATGTGAAAGGGAAGGGAAAAGAAAAGATGGTCTATAGGGAGAAACAACCGAAAAAAATCAAGAAAGGTGAAAGGGGTGAAAGTTCGACTAGGGGTGTGACGAAAGACACATTAATGGTGAAGGCCGACCTAATTGACCAAGAGAAGGATGTTCCTAAAGTGAAGAGAGATTAGATCAATAGTGCTTTGCTTTTTATGATTTATAATTTTTATTTAAAATAAGGCATATGATGCCAATAATTTTAGTCGCATTTATTTAAAAAATTACAATGACTTTTATTTATTATTTATTTATCCGAGTCAAGGAGTCGGACGCAATGGAAGAACGAAAATAAAAAAAAACTCAAACAAACAATGAATTCGCAACGAATGCGTCACTAAAAAAAATGGAAAACCTGAAATTCCACCATGTCACGGTGAAAAATCCTGTGACACGTTACAAATTCCCGCGTCACGGCAATTTCCCCTTTTTTTTTTTTTTTTTTTTTTTTTTTTACGCTCAGGGCCACCATGTCACGGTGAGCAGTACCGTGACACGATGGGATGTCCCGTGTCGCGGCAATTTCCCTTTTTTTTTTTTGGTCGTGACGCAATGCTGAACTGACGCGCATATTTTGATCAACAGAGGGAGGATTTTTATTTTTTAAAGTGGCCGGGCCCCCTTGAGGGGTTGCCTACGTATCCTAAAAAGGAATCAGGCCAAACGTAGCTCTATTGGGTCATGAACCCATGCGACTAGGCATAGAATTTCTTGAGTTGATCCAAGTTGGTTAAATTGTGGAAGCCGTTACCGTCCATGTCTACTAATTGTGCCGCTCCGCCAGACAGGATGGCTTTAACAATGTACGGGCCTGGCCAATTCGGTCTGAATTTTCCTCTTGGATCTAACACATTTTTACGAAGTGCCTTAAGCACTAGGTCACCCTCTTTGATGTTCCTGGTCTTGACTTTTTTATTAAAATGTCGCGCCGTACACTGTTGGTAGGTTTGGACATGATGCAAAGCTGGCAAGCGTTTTTCATCAAGTAAAACCAGTTCATCGTATCTTGCTCTAATCCTGTCGACTTCATCTAGTTGGCTTTCCAATGCGATTCTAAGAGAAGAGATTTCGAGTTCGATTGGTTGTACAGCTTCAACTCCATAAACCAAAGAGAAAGGTGTAGCCCCCGTTGATGTACGAACAGAGGTTCGATAACCCCAAAGGGCGAAATGTAGCTTACTTGGCCAATCCTTGTAACTTTCTGTCATCTTTTCGATGATAGTTTTCACATTTTTGTTGGCCGATTCGACTGCACCATTTGTTTGTGGTCTTTAAGGTGATGATCGGTGATGCTTGATATGATATTTCTGTAATAATTCCGCGCATTCGGCTTGGAAATGTGTTCCATTGTCACTGATCATCTCATATGGTACCCTATAGCGGCATATGATATTTCTCTAAATGAATTGAGCTACATGTTTCGCTGTCAGCTTAGCATATGAGGCCGCTTCGACCTATTTGGTGAAATAGTCGATTGCTACGAGAATGAATTCATGCCCCCCTTGTCCTGGTGGTGTTATTTTTCCAATGATGTCGATGCCCCAAGTGGAGAAAGGCCATGGAGAAGTATATGTGTAGAGAAGCGAAGGTGGAACATGCTGTAAATTTGCGTAGACTTGACACTTCATACATTTCTTGACGTAGTCGTGACAATCTCTCTCCATAGTAGTCCAATAGTAACCTTGTCGTTGAATCTTTTGGACTAACATCTTTGCATTCATCTGTGTTCCACATATACCGGCATGAAGGTTTTCCATGGTTTTATGTGCTTCTTTCTTGGCTATGCATAAGAGATTTCTTCCCATTGCAGTTCTCTTGTGGAGTTCTCCCCTGATGAGCACATACTGTGAGGCCAGGAGCCTCAAAGCACGGCGTGCCCTTTTATCTGTATTAGTAGGGTATTCTCCTCTTGTCACATAATTAAGGATATCTGTATACCATGGCTCTTCATCTTCTTCTTGTGATTCTTGTTCATCGTCGAGTGCGTGAACATAAGCCGGCTCATATCTTCTTTCTATGGTCAATGGAATTCTGATTGTATTAGTTGGAATTCGCACCATTGATGCTAATTTAGCTAGCGCGTCGGCGAATTGGTTTTCTTCTCTTGGCAAATACGTATATTCCACTTCATCTAGTTGCTCCGTGAGAGTTTCTAAATGAGCTTTATACGTAGCGAGACTTTCACTTCTCACTTTCCATCTCTTGGAGATTTGGTTAATGATTAGTGAAGAATCACCATAGATTATGAGTTTCTTAATTCCCAAGGCGACAGCTATTTCTAACCCCAAAATGCATGCTTCATATTCTGCGGCATTGTTGGTGACATCAAAGTCGAGCTTCATGGAAATTGGGATGTGTTCTTCATTGGGTGATAAAACCAAGACTCCTACACCACATCCTTTTTGGTTTGAAGCTCCATCGAAATAGAGCATCCATCTATCATCTTCGGTCATGAGTAAATCTTTGTCAGGGAAATCGTACTCTTCTTCTTCTTTTTCAACTTCTTCTACCGGAAAATCTGCTAAGAAGTCATAAACCACAGAACCTTTGATGGCTTTTTGTGGCACAAATCTCAAGTTAAACTGAGCAAGATTGACTATCCACCTTGATAATCTGCCATTGAGTGTTGCTTTTTCGAACAGGTATTTGAGAGGATCCATCTTGGACACGACATGCACTGTATGAGTGAGCATGTAATGTCTACAAGTGCGAGACACAACTTCTCAAGTGGTGTGTATCGCGTCTCATATCCTTGAAGTTTCTTGCTCAAGTAATAGATTGCATTCTCCTTGCTTTCGATCTCTTGTGCTAGCATTGCCCCCATCGTTTCTCTTGTGACCGTAAGGTAGAGTTGAAGAGGAAAGTCAGGTATTGCTGGCGCTAGCACGGGTGGGTTTGCCAGATTCTGTCGAAAGCCTTTTGGCAATCGTCATCCCATGTGACTGGGACATTTTTCTTGAGTTTCTTGAATATAGGTTCACATATCGTTGTGAGCTTTGATATGAACCTACTTATATACTACAACCTTCCAATGAAACCTCGAATCTCCTTCTCATTTTTGGGTGGTGGGATGGCCATGATCGCCTTTACTTTTGTAGGATCTATTTCAATCCCTCGAGAACTGATCATGTATCCAAGTAATTTGCCTGACGTGACTCCGAATGCACATTTTGCTGGATTTAATCTCATGTTGTACTTGCGGAGTCTTTCAAAGAACTTGCGAAGTGCAATGATATGGCCTGGGCGATCTTTAGACTTAACGATCATATCATCGACATAGACCTCCACCTCTTTGTGCATCATGTCGTGTAACAATGCTGTAGCTGCTCTTTGGTAGGTGGCACCCGCGTTTTTCAACCCGAATGGAATTACCGTATAGCAATATGTACCCCATTGCGTGATGAATATGGTTTTCTCCATGTCTTCTTCGGCCATCAATACCTGATTATATCCGGCGTAACCATCCATGAATGATAGGAGTGCATGGTTTGCTGTGTTATCAACCAGAATGTCAATGTGAGGTAGAGGGAACCCATCTTTTGGGCTTGCTTTATTGAGATCCCTGTAATCAACACACATTCTAACCCTTCCATCCTTCTTTGGAACTGGAACCACATTTGCTATCCATTCTGGATATTTGGATACTCTGATGAAACCTGCGGCCAACTGCTTCCTGATTTCTTCCTTGATTTTGAGAGCCACATCGGGTTTCATACGGCGCAGCTTTTGTTTGACAGGCTTCATGCCTGGAATGAGTGGTATCGTATGCTGAGCTATGTCCCTGTCAATTCCTGGCATATCTTGGTATGACCAAGCAAATACATCAACAAATTCACTAAGCAAGTTAATTAGCTCTTTGCGTTCATCTTGACTTAGTGTTAATCCAATTTTTACTTCTTTAACAGTCGTATCATTGGAAATGTTAACTGTTTTTGTATCTTCGATAACTGCTGTTTTATTTTCGTGTTCTTCCATTGCTTTTATTATTTCTTTGTCATTTCTATCATTAGCAAAGCAATATTGATCAGGGCTAGGGGAATGACACGCATCGTAAGCAAAGGTACTCATTTTATTGAATTCATTGGCTAATACATCAAGAGGGGAAAGGTCGGCTGCGACCTCACCGGAATTATTAAGACTAGAAAGTGAGGACTCAACAAGAGACTCAGGTTTGAACTCTATAGCAAAAAGAGGGTCGGCCTCAGACTCTAAGGACTCGTCTACAGACTTAGACTCAGACTCGGACTCGGACCCAGACGACTCAGACTCATCAAACATAGGACCCTCGCCAGCGGTTATTTCCAACTTCTCTCCACTCGGCGTAGTGATCCTCAATGTCTTGCGCCATCCCCTTGAAATGTTGTCAGCTTGGACGATTAACTTGGAGGGGTCAAAATCCTTGTTTGCTATGAAAGCTTGAACGAGTTCGGAGTTATCATTGCGGACCGGCTTAGACTCACTCTTCTCCATTCCAAAAAGCAGATTGATTCCTAAATCATCAGAGTTCGGGCTAGCTGGCTTCTCGGTTGTGAAGGGCTCTTTGCCTTCATTAACAAAGTCACAATCGAGGAACACCTCGAATCCTGGTTCACGGATCCCATCATGGACGAATGGCTCAGGGAATTCATAGCATGGGAAGTCTTCCCCTTCTTTGATATACTGGCCATTGAGGGTGAACGGATATGGATCCATGGCCATTTCCGTCTTCGTGATTCGAGCATTATTGCAAGCCTTCATCTTCAATAAAGCTTGTTTCACATCTTCTTTTGTTGGCTTAAATCCCAAGCCAAAAGTATCCTTCTTGAGTGCACCAGGATGGCCCCAAGATTAAGCCATTTTCTTCTTGAGTCCAAGGGTCATTCCAGGGAAATGACCTTGCTTCTTCAGAATGGCGTTGATATTGGTGTTTGAATAGAAATCGAAGTCGAGATGGCACTTTTCCTCCTCTTCAATCACAAGAACATCATCAAGTGAAAACCCCCAAAGATCTTCATCTTCTTCGTCATGTTCAACATGGACGATAGGAGTATCAATAACTTGAATGCGCATATGAGAAGCATTAATAGTAATCGGAACCCCTCCAACTATGGCTTTCACTTTCTGGTGCAGCGATGATGGAATCGCCTTTAGCTAATGAAGCCAAGGGCGTCCTAACAACAGATTGAAAGAGGCCTTAATGTCCACCACCTGAAATTTGGTGTGACGTTCAATGGCCCCAGTAGTTATATTCAGTATGATAGTACCCACGGCTTGACGTCGAGTATTATCATAAGCGCGAATCCCTTGAGTGGAGGGAGTCAATTCTTCATTCTTTATGCCCAATTTCTTTGCAGTACGGAGTGGGCACACATTGATTGCAGAGCCTTTATCAACCAGGCTCATAGGAACATTCATCTTCCTACACACCACAGTGAGGTGTAAGGCCTTATTATGTTGGTCCCCTTCCGGGGGCAGATCCTTATCAGAAAACGAAATCAGATTGCTAGTACTTGGCAATTCAGTAATGAGAAAGTTGACCAGTCCTTGAGGAGTCATGTCATCATCAACTCCTATCTTCACCGGAGCATTCATCACAGCCTTTCGGTGCTTGTGGGAAGTGGCCAAAAGCTTCCATACATTCATCTCCACCTTGGTCTTTTGCAGTTGTTTGACTACATCGCTGATCACAGGGTCGATGGGATCAACTATCGGATGTGATTGTTGTGGAGGTGGAGGTGGATTAGGTTGTTGCAACCGTCCACTTCTAGTGAGAACCTTGACCTTAAAGTCCCCCCAAACGTCTTCACTTGTGCCAAGAGATGAACAGGCTATATCCTTGACATAGACGTCTTCATCATCACTATCCCAAATCCCATTCACTTTTTCAGTACTTGAGATAAACACAACTTCTGGCAGAGGTTCATTCACAGGTTGAATGAGTATTGACGGATCAAAGGAGACTTCATCTCCCATGATAGCCAAAGCATCAGAAAGAGGACCTGTTTGAATGTTAGGCTTCTTGCCCTCTGGAGGGACAGGAAGTTGATTAGCATCGATCAGGTCTTGGATTGCATCCTTCAGCCTCCAACACTTCTCAGTGTTATGACCCTTGCCTTGATGAAACTTGCAATAAGCATTGGGGTCATAGCTAACGGTCCTATTCTCAGGTCGAGGTTCTGGAAATGGTCCGATTGGCATAATTAGTCCCTGACCATGCAAACGGTCATAAGCAGCATCATAAGTCATTCCCAAAGGCGTGTAAACCCTCCTTTGCCTTTGGAATCTTTGAGGAGGAGCATTAAGGGCCAGCACATCATTGATATTGATATTGTTGGTGGCATTTTTGGGGTTAGAAGACGAAGAAGAAGGAGTGTCGTTCTTCTTGTTTTTCCAAGTGCTGTTATTATTGTTGTTGATTTGGGTATTTTATACCCTGCCAAGTGGCCCAACCAGAGCATGACACGTGTCACTGGAAGGGGCACTTACTTGGACCATCCAGATGGTGACACGTGTCGAGCAGATATTGCCCCCTGGGAATGGCGGCTTTCAAGGCCTATCCCAAGGGGCCCTTAAAAAACGGCGTGCCCTAATCCCTAGGTCACCAGATCCTAGGGAGGGCACACTTTCCAAAAGGACCCTATAAATAGGGACATTCTTACATTTATGACAAGACAGAGAATATACATGCAATACGAGACAACACGTCACTTATTACAGAGCTGTCGTTTTCAAGGAACATACAGCACTTTACCTGAGCTTGGAATCCGAGCAGATAACTTTATTTCCGCACGTTTTATTACCGAACGCTTACTAACTTAATCTTCGGAGGCGGACCATCGACCATCCGGCGGTCCGTTTGCTTTGCAGGTACAGGCGTCCTTCGTTGAATCCAGTTTCAGTGTTGTAACTCTCCCAAGGGACAAAAACTCCCGAAATATTTGGCGCCGTCTGTGGGGAGAGTACCTCTGAAATGGCTTCACAAGTACTTGTACCGAACCCAGAGGCCAATCGGCCTCCAGAAGACGTAGTGGTCCAAACGGATCATGACTCAGGTGACGACGCTGACGTCGAAACCTATATGGATCCAAATGGATCCCTCATCTCTAAACGCATCCGCAGTAAGGAGAGGCGGGAGCGTCACCATGACCAGGCAGGGCCAAGCAAAACTGTTGGTCAGCCAAAGAAGCCCTCGGGGCGACCGGTTGATCCTTCCCAGGCGGCAGGATCAACTCCCGTCACTCGAGATGAACTAATGACACTCCTGAGCAGCCTCAGGGGTGAAATCAAACAACTCGCCTCAAAGAAGTCGCCTGCTCCTAGAAAGGAGCAGTCGGCCAAGAAGCCAGCCCAAGCTGGCAAACAGAAGTCGGTCAGGGACCGTCAGCCAACTCCTCATCCTGCCCCTAAGGAGAAGGCCCGGCCCCAATTTGACCTTACTCGGCTCCGTTTACCAGGAACGGGCACAAGAAAACCCATCCGGCACATACAGCCGGATGGTAGCAAGAAAACGTTCTCTGACGCTCGGCAATACATTGAGGAGAAGAGAACCTAGCTATCAGAGTCGGCTTCAACGTCGAACTATCATGATAGCTTTCGAAATACCTCTGTGAGGTGTTCCCATTATGTACATGAGACTCCGGCAAGCAGCCCACGGGTTCAGTCTGGTCCTCATATGATTCAGTCGGCCCAGTACATGGCACAACCATTGTACCAGGCGCCAGTTTTACCTTACATGCAACCTGCCCTCTTTGGAGGACAGGCGGCATACGGCTATCAGCTGATGGACTGGCAGCTTAGGCTGCAACACCTTGGAGATCAACCCTCTGCTTTCTCCAGGGAAATAACTGAAGCCGTACAGCCGGCTAAAGTTAAAAACGTTCTGGTTGGAGCTTATGACGGGACCTCCAACCCAGAAGACCACCTGCTAGCATACACCCACCTCATGTATCTACAGGGGTTGGATGATGCTGCATGGTGTTGGTGCTTCCCAGCCAACCTGAAAGGCATAGCCCAGCAGTGGTTTGGCAATCTGCCGGCTGTTGCATAAATAGCTTCAAGACGCTTGCGTTCTTGTTTGCTTCAAACTTCTCTATGAACATCCCTGCCAAAAAGACAAGTCTTGACTTGGGCAATGTACAGCAGGGAGATAGAGAAGGCTTGTGTTCCTACGTCAGGCGGTTCAATCTGGTCCGAATCCAGATTCATGGGCTGTCTGATGAAGTCGCTTTCACAGACTTCTTTAAGGGTCTGAAGGACGGGTCTACTTTTAAGTACGAACTCGTCCGCAAACAAATCTTTACTCTGCAAGGAGCCTTACGAGAGGCGGAAGCCTATATACAGGCGACCGAACTCTGCTCCTCCAATAAGCAATCGGACCATAAGAAGTCCGACCGGCAGAAAGAGAGTCGGCCTGCTCAGCCGGCTCCTAAGCCAAAAGAGAGCAAAAAGAAAAAGCAAGTCTGGGCCATTGATAACTCTAATCAACCGGCCCAGAAGAAGAAAAAGAGTGGAAACCGTACGTCCCAAGGTACGAATTCCACAAGGACTGCTGCTCCATCCTCTTGGAAATTAAGGATCGGCTGACTCTTGAAAAGCCGACTCCTATGAAAGGTTCCGCTGGAAATCGGAACAAGAACAAGCATTGCCATTTCTATGAGGATGTTGGTCATGATACGAACGACTGCTTTAGTCTCAAGCGGGAGCTCGACCGTCTGGCCGACAAAGGACAGCTGAAGTCCTATGTGAAGTCCAAAGTGACTTCAAAGGCAAATCCGGAGCAGTCCAAGAAAAAGACTCCCCAGCCTGCTGTGAGTACCGAAACTGATGGAGATCCGGTATACACCATAGCAGGCGGATTTGCCGGTGGTGGCCCGACCATTTGGGGCACTAAGGACCATCTGAGAAAGATGGTCAACTCTGTTGAGGAAGGGGATGCGGCAGGCACATCCACCTTCCCTAAAGTTGTCATCACCGAGCAGGACAGAGGCAAAGTCCGTCGGCCGCATGATGACCCTGTTGTCATAGAATGCAAGGTCGCCAACCAGCTGGTTGGCCGAATTCTGATTGACACAGGAAGCTTCTCTGACCTCATCAGCCTCAAATGCTTATCCAATCTCAAGTACAAACCGGATAGCATGATGGAGGTCTCCCACACCCTTGTTGGGCTTGGGGGAGGACTTGTGCACCCAGTCGGACGAATTGACTTACCTGTCCGCCTGGGAAGCAGGGGAGACGGTCGGCACATGACCATCCGTTTCCTAGTGGTTGAGGAGCTCACAGCTTACAACCTCAGCTTTGGTCGTCCCACTCTTAATGAGTGTAAGGCCGTCATCATCCCTGCACTCGTGCTACTTAAGTATGAGAAGGATGCTACTCAAGCCCGTCATCATCTTTGGTCGTCCCACTCTTAATGAGTATGAGAAGGATGCTACTCAAGCCCGCGGCCGTAGCATCCGGTCGGGGCAAGCTAACAATCGACCTCGACGATGTCGAGGAAGAGCAGTCGGCCCCACCAACCGGAAAGAAAAGAAAAACTGATCAGCTGGTGGTGGTCAAAAAAGAAAAACAATAGCAATCACTGACCGGGGAACGGTCAGATGATCTCCGTCCCCAGCCTGCTGGTGAACACATCGATATCCCTCTGGACGACAGTCGTCCAGAACGGACGGTTAAGGTAGGGACGGTTGCATTTGCAAACCTGGGTGAAAGCCTTCACCAGCTACTCAGAGAATTCAAAGACATCTTTACCTTTGAAGTGGAGGAGATGCCAGGCATCAGCCCGGATCTCGCTGTCCACAAACTCGCCGTGGATCCTAAAAAGAAGCCCATCCGGCGGTCTGTTTGCTTTGCAGGTACAGGCGTCCTTCGTTGAATCTAGTTTCAGTGTTGTAACTCTCCCAAGGGACAAAAACCCCCGAAACAGTTGCTACCAATAGACTTCATTAGTTCATCCTCGATATTGATTCCAATATCGTATACAGCTTCAAAGGTACTCAGAGGCAGAAACTTCAAGTGTTGCTTGTACTTATGAGTCAGATTGGCAATGAACAAGCGAACCATTTCTTTCTCCTTGGGAGGATCCACCAGGAGCGCAGCTGTAGACACCCATTTGTGTCTCCCCAAAACCAAACCCAGTGATGAGTGCCTTTCACGTCGAACCATAATCGAATGAGGTGAAAGTGTGAAAAGTCTAGTGTTGCGGTTAGTTTTTGTTAAAATTCTTTCTTTTTGTTTTCGAAAACCCACTCTATTTTATGAAAACGTCCATTCCAGTTTATTTTGGCCCATGATAAGGGTCCAATAATGGTGTAGTTGGATGGGGCTTGAAAAGACCTTTCCAACGATATATTATAAGCCCAATTCCGATGAATAATGAGGAAGTTATGGCCAAAATACTAAACTGGGCCCAAACCGGATTTTGCCTACAACCCAATGATCATGAGGAGGGTCCAAAGGTTTAATACTATTCCTACACTAATTAGGATTGATTAGAATCTTCTATAAGTTTCTAAAATATCTTAATTATCCTTTTTTGAAAAGATAAGATTAAGGAATTTGATTTAAATATAAACTTTCCTTTTTTATAAAACTTTCCTTTTTTAAAGTCCTAATTCTATTCGAATTTAAACATGTTCAAAGACAGTCAGATATTATTTTCGTGCCTCATATTTTTATCCAAATTTTATATGGTTGGATAGATCTTGAAATTATCTTTCCAATGATATATTATAATAATAATTCCGAGCTATAACGAAAAAGATATGAATAAGATATCAAACTCTATCCAAAACTGACACCGTCTCACTATTTCGTTCATATCTTTTATTCTACAACATATTTTAATCTGATTCCAATTGGGTTAGAAAGTAGACTTCAAGATATTTCCAACGACATATTATATGCTTTATTTAGACTTATGGATCAAAAGATATGATAAAAACAAAACCCGCAAAAACTGCTGTCTACGAGTTTTATTTCGATTCGAATTTGGATTCTTTTCTTAATTCTTCGACCCTCTTTTTTCCTATAAATAGAGGTCATATCTCCCCTTTTTCAATCACCAACTCTCATCAAGATTTTCTTGATTAGTCTCTCTCTCTCTTTCTAAACTAGCCTTTTCTCAAATACAAAATTCCGCATTCACAAGATTTAGAAACACTTAGCCATATTCGAAGTTGCCTTCGCCCTAGACGTGAAAGGTTTTAATTTCTGAGGGTTTGGTCCCAAATATCTATTTCAATTATTTAATTTAATTGTTTTATTATTATTTTCCTTGAAGTTACTAATGTGTGTATTTTGTTATTAGAAAGAGGTACGAGGCATCCAAGTAAGTACTTTAATGGTTTAATTGATATTATGATGTAGAAATCATGCTTAGATTGTTATTTTGATTCCTAGTATTATGTTAGGATGTTTTCCTTAATTTGATGTTTAGGGTGACAACAATAAATTCCTAGTATCATGTCTAGGGTAACTTTAATATTAAGTATGATTAAAAGTACGATGCTTCCTATATTCTTCCTAATATTTATTCATGTTAGTATCATGTTAGGGATAAAGCTTTGATTTTTATTGTTTAGTGACATGCTAGGGTTTGTTATTAATCTTGTTAGTATCATGCCTAGGATCTTGCTATTATTATGCTTTAATATTAACATGAACATGATTATAAATATTATTATTTTGATGATTATTTTATTTATGATAATTATTTCAATTATTATTAATATGATGATTATTATTATTATCATGATTATTTATTGTGTTGCTTGATGATTTATTTATTTATTGCTTGATCACACCTTTTTATGCATGTTTAAAGGGAACTTGGTACTTGCAATCACGCTTAATAAGATAATTAATAATCTTGTTAGGGTTACTTGTGATTATAATTCAAGTGATCGCCAATAATAGTTTATTTGTGCATTAAATTCAACCAACATAGATTAAACAGGTTTAGGGTTAACCTATTGATTGTATGTTAATCAGAAAGCGCACATGAATACGATCAGAATAAAGTAGAGGCCTATTATTAGGGCAGGTTCAATCTCTTTTAGGTTGGATTTGTACCATCATCCCCGAACCCTTATTTGGTTCATGACCTTATGGAGTTGACGATCTCTTGGATCGTTAAGGGGTGTAACCTTCACCTCGTGAACGGTTTACAAGTTCCTTAAAAACTTGTTGGCGACTCTTTTGCTCTATCTTCTTCCCTTTTGGACGCCACCGTACTTTAGTGTATGATCACAGTGGGGTTCAAGCTAGTGGGATTTTAAAGGCTTGAAATTATTCCCTACAGCAGCTGTTTCCCTCCACCTGCTTAAGTAAGTGGTGAAGCCTTCATTCTCTTTCTGTTTGAGAATGGAGAGTTCACGTTCAGAAGTCTTGGCCTGAATGTTACATTTGTAACAATTCATAAAGCTTTCAGCAACATCCTCCCAGGTCGCGACATGTTTGGATTCCAAAGAATAGAACCACTGTTGACAGGCATGCTCCAGGGAAAGAGGGAACACCGTAGGGAAGAGCGTCACATCTACTCCCTTAAGAGCCATAGTTGCAGAAAAAGCCTTCAAATGGAAAAGCGGATTATCAGTAGGCTTGAATTTGGGAATGTCAGCAGTGGAAAACTTCTCAGGAAGCTTGTCTCTTATGGACGAAGAGGTGATAGGCTGTTCCACATAAGTGAACTCTTCAGAAATCTTGCTCATCTGTTCCTTAATCTTGTCCATTGCAGCAGTAGTGACATTGTTTTGATTGTCTTGTTCCACTGTGCTGACTCTAGTGGTGAGTGTCTGCATCATGTCAGACAATCTTTCAATTGTCCTGTTGAGGTTCTCGATGTCTTCCTTAGTGGCCATTGGTTGAAAGTAGATTGGAGATGGATTTTGTGGAGATGATTGAGGTGGTTTCCTTGTACGCCTCTTTGGTATAAGAGGTTGTTGAGGTATGAACTCGAACCGTAACAATCTACCCCTGCTTCTTGACCAAGTGCTGTGACACCGAAACAAACACACCTTTAATGACCAAACTTAACCTTAACCCATCCGGATTAAAAAGAAAAAAGGAAAAAAGAATTTTTTTTTTTTTTATTAAAAAAAACTATAGTTTTGAAATTCTACTTTTATTTTTTTATTTTTTTTTAAAAAACATATGGGAGGATACCATCCGACTTACTCCGAAAAAAAACGACAAAAAAAAAGACTTCCCTAAAATACGGTCAAAAAGTGGTGCACGACTTAAAGAAAAAAAGTGTATGAACACGATATGTGAGTGATTAAGTGAGTTATAGACGCGTGTTTTGACCGTATAGCTAGACATGACACCAAACTGGACACAACATTCACATATGTACGCACAAAAATCGAAAAAAGACTAACAGGACACCTTTCCTGGGCACCGTGCCACGGTGCAGACTGTCGTGACACGGTGCAGTCTACCGTCAGACGGTAGACAGCCCCGTGTCACGGCACTGTTCACCGTGGCGCGGCAGAACATGCTGTGACACGGTGCGCAGTTCCAGGTCAGTTTTGTGATTTTTCCAGATTTTAACCGATTTTAGGTCCGTACTAATTACTATGTGAGAATAAAAACCCTCGGTCATGGGTTAAACAAAAGAGCAAACACATGAAGGTTAGCACCAAACAACCACATAGCATTTAGGAACGATGATAAAAAAAAGTTCGCAACCTAGAGTCAAGATCTATGTTCAACTATTGGTCAAGCTTTGGGTGTCAAAAGGGTACCATGGTTAAGAGTTTGGGCGCGTTAGCAAGGCAGCCTCCCTTGAGGGTGTATGCCAACGGGCGGCTCCGCGAGTTCGTGATGAAATCGAACTCGACTCCATGGTTTAGGTTGATTTAATAACTCGGATGAACCCTTATTGCCATGAGCGTTTTTGGGTCGATAGAGCTTAAATCCCCCGGGGCTAAGACGCATGTAGAACACATGCGTTTTTTCAGAAAAATCGAAGGAAGTCGACTGTGAGGAAAGAAAATAAGCCACTGGACTGATTTTAGGACTGCCGTGACACGGCAAAAATTCCCGTGTCACGGTACTGTGCACCGTCAAATGGTGCACTGTACCGTGACACGGCAGATTCTGCCGTGGCACGACAGTCAGAAGATCTGACTGGTGCCTGTTTTTCCTTCGCGCGCAACCAAGTTATCCAATTTTTCCTACGGGACAGACCTGAATGCGACGTTAAAACGTATATGCAGATGCAAAAATGCCAAATTAATCACAGGAATATTTTTTCAAGAATCTTTTAAGTCTCATCCACTCATCTTAATTAAATACCGATCACTCAAATCGATAAATAATTAGGAATCCTCCCCAGTGGAGTCGCCAAATTGTAGGCGTCGCTCGAAGTGCGCCTACGTTAAAGCATGTTGTGAATATGCTTGGCACTCATAGGATGTGGGAATTGACATAATACGATTAGGGACAAGGAAAGTAGGGAGCCGCCAACAAGTTTTTAAGGAACTTGTAAACCGTTCACGGATCATAAAAGGCAACCACGAATAAGGGACAACGAAGGCAACAACGATTGACCCGTGAAGGTTACACCCCATTCATAATCCATGAGATTACTAACTCCATATGGTTCGGAACCACGAAAGGAGGATCGGGGATGATGGTACGAAGTGAGTCATGGAGTCACATTCGCCCGTATTGGCCTCTACTCGATTCTTATATTGAAAAGCATTCCTGTGATCTCAAAGACATACAAACAAAATATTCAATTCGCTCCAAACTATTATTTAACTAAATTGGTTGAATATTAATGCAACACATAATTCTATAAAATTTGTGATCACTTGAATTAAACAACAAGATTAAAAAGGATCCTAAACCGGTTGTCCAAATTATCTTATTAGGCGTGATTTTCAATTACATATTCCCTTTAACATGAAATATGGTGAACATAAAAATAACAGAATAACATTAATATTAAAACCAATTTAATCACAATTCCAACAACATAAAATCGTTAGAAAAATAATAGGAATAAAAAGAGCATGATCCTTACTTTGATTCTGTTTGTTTGCAACTACAAAATAATAAACGAGTTAGTAACTTCTAGGAAATAATAAAACAATGATTAAATTAAATTAAATAAAGTAAAGTTGATTTTGGGGCCAAACCCTCAAACAGTTCTACCTTTCACGCATTGGCTTAAGGACAGAACCACGAGTGAAGTATGGACTCCTTTGAGTACTTGAAGAAGGAATTTTGAAGTAAAAAGGGTAGGCTAGTGTTTAGGCTAAAGCATGGAAGAGAGAAAAATAAATCAGAAATTACTCGGTGCCCCGTACATCAGAAATGAGGGGGTATTTATAGGGAAAATGTGCTGAGGGAGCACACGGAACCCTAAAATGATAAAAACCCTAAAAAAGTATCCCGTGACACGGGAATTCCCACCGTCAGACGGCACACTTTTCCGTGTCACAGTACATTTTTGGTGTGACGCGGGAAATTTTCAGAAAACGGGATAGAAAACGCGTCAAGGGTTTACGCGGAAAAGACACGGAATGTCCCGTGTCACGGCAGACTTCCCGTGTCACGGGAAATCCCACCGTCAGATGGGAAGGATTCCCGTGACACGGTAGGTACCTGCCGTGGCGCGGGAAATTCCAGCCTGTTTTTTAGTCTAAATACATTTTTAACCCTAATTTTATTCGGCATTTTAAGTGCTGATTGATAATTTCGGGCCTTTTCTGACTTATTATTATTTGGGATAAAATAAGAAAATAATTAAATAAAAATAAATAAAAGGTTTGGGCCAAAAATAAATAATAAAACAATAAAATAAAAAAGGTTTGGGCTAAAATTAAATAATAAGTTTGGGCTGAAATTAAAACTATGCTTTTACCAAACATCAAGACTAATCCATGGACTGTTCAAAAATATGAATTTAATCAAATACGATTTTTTAAGCACTCTCGGGATTAAATACTGAACCCGACCAATAGTGGCGGTGAAAGGTTGTTCATCATCGGGTTTGGTTTTGGGGAGACATTTTTAGGTGTCTACAACTACCAAAGTACAAAACACTCGTACCACCCTAGTACAAAACTCACGACCTCACCAAGAAGCTCACACAAAACTGTATGCAACACAAACTATAAATATCACCCAAATAACCCAACCAATACAAATATAGGACGCCTATTATAATAGGTAAGCAATGCACGAAATCCAAAACTAATATGATAAGTTAAAAGCTTGATAAACTTACTCGGTTAAAGCACTGTGATTTCTCCACGCATAAACTCACAAAAACCTAAAACATTTTTGCTCTCTACTATTTATACAAGTAACACTTGTATAGAAGGTAGGTTTTCTAAAAAGATAAATATGTTAACTTGACTTATCTTTTAAACACGGTTTTAGTAAATCAAGTGAAACAAAATCTTTTCCGAAAATAAGTATAAAAAATATTTATTAAGAAAACTTATCTTTCTTAATAAACCGACTTTAGAGAAAAATAATCTTTTTAGAAAATCTTTTCCTAAAATCTATCTTTTATTATTTTCCATATTTATTTTATTTACCAAGCAAACTTATCACGTTTCTAATAAATTTTGTGCACTAACCTACTTACCATATTAACAATAATTTCTAAGAATAAAACCTTAACTATTATTGTTACGCCGCACTCTGATCAGATGAATTACTTGGGCTCCAAGCATATCAAGTTCCACCAAAGAACTTAACTTCTAGTCTTCAAGTTCCTGTTAGGGAACTTAGTTCTTGTTAGAGAACTCTTCCTCTGATTTGTTTAACTTCTTCAATAAAGATCTTCTTCATGTCTTCCTAGATTCAGATGGTTCTTCAATCACCATGATTATTCTGCACCCTGACTAATCACACACTAGTAAATTTATTAGTTGAGTTTGCTTTTAGTTCAAGTTCCTTATCATCAAAACCATTATGCTTCAACAGGCATTTCTAAAAGGAAGAGAGAATTAATAACTAAACTGATTGCTTGTTAAAGTATCTGCAACTGGGTTATTTACAATGTCCAAGAATCTAGTATTAACTTCAACGTTAGCACACCAGATGCAAGTGTGGAGTATGGGGGTGGTAATGGCAGTATGCCAGTCAAGTTATACTCGTTAATGGTAGAAAACCACCATTTAAGCATTCTATAGATAAACAAACATTGATCAGATAGGTCACTTTTAGCAGCTCTAGCGCTTTTGGAACTGCAAGATCAAGATGTACCAATCATTGAAACTGCAGTATCAAGATATACACAATCGTCGTAACTGAGAGGTCAAGATGTACACACCTCTAATAGCGGAAAAGCTACTATCTACATGACGGCCATGACCCTAATCTGTCTCTGCACTGAATAAAAGGCTATGCTGGACAGGTTTCAGAGAAGAAGACTGACTTCTGATATTTGGAATCAGTAAATTTAAGTGTAGAACTGTAACTTATTTAATTATGGGAATCATAGTGAATTCACAAGCATCTATCCTCTAACTGGTACTTCAGTTCTTGTTTATATGACCTTCAGCAATAAACAAGAACAAATGTCTGGCTCTCAAGGGAAGGTGATCGTAGATATTATAGCAACAGGCCAACAACAATGTATTGTTTGGTCGTTTAGTTGTGCATGGCATTACACTTTTTGGGGTGAAAAATTACATATATTGCCTGAGTTGTAGGATGTTTCTACTGTGGTCCTCTTTATTTGGACTACCACTATACTCAAATATCATTGGCTGATTTTACCTTTTTTTTTTTTAAGCTTGGTCAAACCTTATTTTAGGTATTTTCCTTTTTTAAATCTTTTTTTTATTTTCCATTGTTCAATTAATAATTTTACCAAAACATTTTTATTATATTTTTGAAATTTATATTTAATTCAGTTTTTAATTAAATCAAAAATTTAAATATAATTAAAAAAAACAAAATAAAAAAGAAATTCACCAACGTTCTTCATAGTTCATCATTGTTCATCGAGCATTCTTCAACAACCTTCAAATTTGTTCAACAATCGATGCAATTCTCTATAAATTAATACCTACAGTCATGTGTCGATGAAGAAACCGCAGAAAGATATACAGTCGAGCGTGGTTGCAGAAAACGAAATACGATCCCTTGTCCCGATTCATATCGAATTTGCAAAATCCGGGTTGTAACGCGTATTGGCGTCAATTGTAGGAAATTAGTTTGTTAATTTGTACAATATTCAATGGAAAATGCAAAAACATCGAATTCATGTGTTCGATTACAAAACAAACTCAATTATTTCGGTAATCCAAGTTATTCAAAACACCTTGTTTAGAAACCGTAAGGTCTTTCTTCGAAACGCTGTTTGATCTAAAATTTTTTTATTCGTAATTACAAATTGTGTTTGTATCTAAGGAATTAACCGACATACACATCAGACATTACCTATTGTATTCATCTTTAACTATAAACAGTTATGACCCGACAATATGTTGGACATTACCAATTAATTTAAAGTTCAGAAATGCGACCATTGCAAAATATTTTTAGATACACATGTACAAAAGTTAAACTAAATCTAATTTAAAAATATAGTATAAAAAAATGGAATCTATATCTTTTAGGATATCTTTTAACATTTGATATATTATTTTAAAAAATTATAATCACCAATTATAATAATGATAGTTTCCTAATTTTATCTTATTATTATAATAAGGATAATATTTATGGAAGATTTTAAAATCAGTATAACTTTCAAATTTGAAAATATTATATTCTAATTTTTTAAAACTATTATACGTTGTACATCTTCATCGTTCTACACTGAAAACTCTTTGCAAATTTGCGGCTTTCGAATATTGTGTTTGAACACCAAACATGGTTAAAAAGAAAGCAGATGTAAGTGTACTTAACATAGATTTGTTTACCTGTATTTGTACTATAATTTAATTATGAAATTTTGTATTTGAAGAATTGCACAACAAATTAATTACCGGCGAGGTGATCTTGTATAAAATTAATTGTTTGTATAGCAATGACTAGACACAGTAGTGGTTAATGCATAATTAATTTGTTACACTATGTTTCTATGGGTCATTGTTATCTAAATTACCACGCATAACACGTAGGGACCAAGAAATAAGATTAAAGTACAAAGTTGTGATGATAATGGTGATGTAAAACGGTATCAAGATCAGCATTCTCCAACTCCCCTATTTATTGAATATGTATCACAACTAACATCCTTAGAAAAACATATATGTATCATGGTTCACAAAGAACAGCATTCTGAAGAATTTTATTGTGCCAAAAATAAACCAATTATAAGGTTGACCATTGGTGAGTCTTGGTCTTTGTATCCAGATAGATTTTTATCTGATCAGGTATGCTATATCGTAATCTTCCAACCCTTTTTAGTTTAATGTACATAGACATGTTAACCTATTAAATGGCATTTGTTGTGGTTTTTTTTTTCTTCATATGCAGGTGATAAATGTGTACTTATATGATATGGTAATGGGAATAAATGACCCAACTAAGCTCATATTGCCGGCAATATTTCAGGTATTAACAATAGTTGATACTACACATGTCAATTTATTATGATTTATAACAGTAGTATAATTACATGCTGCACCCAGACTATAGTAATGATATTAGATGATCGGAGCCCGCATATGATAAATCAATCGACTCTTAATTACTGTCACAAAGTGTTTGAACCCTTCATACCATGTGGAGATCTCGACAAGATTGAACAGGTTTGAGCTTTGTTTGTTTTGTTCAAATTTTCATATGTGTTTAATGATATGTGTGTCATAAAATGATGTATGTTCATCAGATATTCATCCCAGTTACTGAATTAGGCGCACCTAATTGGTTCCTTCTAGTTTACAATGTCTTCGATAAAATGGTGCACATCGTTGATCCGCAAAAGAATACTTATAGCCGATTCGTTCTTTCTATGGATATGGAAACTACGTGACTGTGTGTTAGCCTTATAAACACTTGTTGTGTGATGATGATGGAACCTTTAAACTGTGAATAGATGAAATATTCTAGCTTTGCTACGCGGAGAAATCCAATGGGTCGATTTTTCAATGACTACAAAGTTATTTCACATGAAGTTCTAGATGTTCATCATGATGCGCAACCACACGGGTTTATATTTCTATGACCATACCATTAACATTCGCATGAACACGTTTAATTTATATTGCTAATTTAAATTATTTTTTCTCTCTCTTCAGCCGTGATTGTGGAATGTATGTCTTGAAGTATATCGAGTGTGGTGATATCAATGCCATGAAGGACATTACCTATATAGTATAATTGAAACTATATTACTTGTGAAAATTATACTATTGTATAATTGCAAAACATTTAACTCTTTTTTTTCTTGTGTCATTGAACAAACTAGTGAAATGCGTGTTGAACGGTTAATGTACCTGGCAAAGCTTCTTACCAGCGAGCATAATAATGGTGACAACATTAAGAGATTGTGTAGTGATTTTTCCGGTTGAGCGATGCTAATTACATTGTTTAGCCTACGAACATGTTTTCATTTTTGGCAGGAATCAAGTTAAATTCGTATTATGTTAATATTTTTCTAAATGATCACATTCTAGCATTATCTAATCAATTTTTTTTATATGGATATGAAATGCCTTATTTATAATTAAGACAATACCTGTGTTTTCTTTTTCTCTTCTTTGTTGTATCATGTAAAAACTTGCACTAGATTTTTATGTACATGGTACTATTGGGCATTGTCCTACTCGTAAACATGACAATACATATTTAAAATTAAAACTAAAAAATAGTAATACTTTCTTGTTTATTTGTATTCCCGTTGGTCATTTTTTTAAAAGTTATAGGCACAATTACAACCACAAAAAGAAACAAATAACACCAAGCCTGTGTGTGTTTTTTTTTTTTTTTTGGTTTTATCAATAAAAACCTCATTTTTATGTACATGGTACAATAGGGCATTGTCCTACTAATAAACATGACATTACAAATGTAAAATTAAAACAAAGAAATAGTCACCCCTAGCCTATTTATTTTTGGTTTTATTAATAAAAACTTGCACTACATTTTTATGTACATGTACGATTTGATAATGCCCTAATAATAAACAGGACAATACAAATGTTAAATTAAAACAAAGAAATAGTCACCCCAATCCTTTTTTTTTTTTTTTTTTTTGGTTTTATCAATAAAAACCTGCACTACATTTTTATGTACATGGTAAAATAGGGAAATGTCCAAATAATAAACAAGACATTACAAATGTAAAATTAGAACAAAGAAATAGTCACCCCAAGTTTTTTTTTTTTTTTTTTTTTTGGTTTTATCAATAAAAACTTGCACTACATTTTTATGTACATGGTACGATTGGGCAATGTCCTAATAATAAACAGGACAATACAAATATAAAATTAAAACAAAGAAACAGTCATGCTTTCTTGTTTACTTATTTTCCCTCTTGTCATATCTTTTCTAATAAATTAAAAATGCTAATATTTTGAAAACTATTATGAAAATTAATTAAAATTAAATTAATCAAAGTGACTATAAAAATATAAACAAGTCTAAAGCATCAAACATAAGGGTTGTTTGATATATCAACATATACTGTTTCTACAAACATACTACTACTACGTAATGGTTAATGCAATCCTATAAACATTTAAATCTTAACTTGTGCAAATAAAAACATAAACATGTCCATGACAGAAATAATAAAACATCAACTACTTTACATATGTAATATCCAATACTGTGTTATGTTAAAACCAGTTCAATCTAAATAATCTTCATGTAGCAGAGACCTCTGGACCATCACCACTTTGATCAGCTGCACTCTCAACAGGTTCATCACCTTGCTGACCAGGCCCTGTGGCAGTAGCAGATACATCATGATCACCAACATTTTCAGCAGGTTCATCAGTTGCACTTCCAACTGGTGGCTCATCAGCTTCTTTTGCATTGCCACTCTTGTCCTCCTCCTCCTCTTTAGCTTCACCATCTGTCACTGAGGCAGCGTTCTCAATCACAGCCTCTTTCACACTTGTGGATTCTTCTTGCACATCCACAAAATTTTTTGCTGATTCAAAACAAACATCCACACAATCCTTTCATCGTCAGCATGTGGCTCATGAACAGTGTGCATGTATGGATTTTCAACTTAAGATGACAGACGTTGAATGACCAAGTTAAAGGTTTCTTGTTTTTCCTCGTCTTCACCCTCCTCCAAATCAGCATCTAGGTCTTCTTCAGCCACTGTTTCATATTTCTCCTTAGGCATTCCCTTCTTCTTCTAATTTGAAACCTCCACTTCAGATTCTTTAGTGTGATCCGCTTTCTTGCCCCTTTTTTTTGGCTAACTTCCGCGGGGGCCCCAACAACTTTATCTTTTTCTCCCTTTTGTTTTCCTTCAAAATCAATCTTCCTTTTCACAGTTCCTTATTTTCCCTTAATTTTTTTCTTTGGCACTTCCTCCTCTTTCTCTTCCAATGATTTTGTTTCCTCCTCATCTTCATCAGCCTCCTTGACTGCCTTCTGAGAAGGGAGGGCAGTATACATAATTATATAAAAATGAAAATAACAGTAATAACTAACAGTAATGACTAACAGTAATATTATTTGTGTAATGACTAACAGTAATATAGGTTAATCCATATTTGCATAATGTATACATGAATACCTCCTTTGCAGCTTTATTCAGTTTTTTTTGGCCTTTGGGTTTTTTCATTTGTATTTCCTTCTACTCCTCTTCCTCTTATTCTTCCTCCTCATCTTCATCAGCGTCCTTGACTGCCTTCTGAGAAGGGAGGGCAGTATACATAAATATATAAAAATGCAAATAACATATTTATGTAATGACTAACAGTAATATAGGTCAAACCACATTTGCATAATGTGTACATGAATACCTCCTTTGCAGCTTTCTTCAATTTTTTTTGGCCTTTGGGTTTTTTCTTTTTTATTTCCTTCTCCTTCTCTTCCTCTGGTTCTTCCTCAACATCTTCTTTAGCCTCCTTGGCTACTTTCAGAGAAAGGAGAGAAGTATACATCAAGTTATTAAATGACCTATCACATATATATGTAATGACAAACGATAATATAGGTTACACCATATGTGCTTAATACATAAATAACATATATAACAGCACACAAATAATATAAATATGTAATGACAGACACGAACATAAGTTAAATCATTTATAAAAGACATATATACAATATATACCTGCACGTCATTAGCATAAATATGTAATGACAAACTAGATAATATGTTAAACATATATAAAACACCGGCATTATATTTATATATCATACTTTAGTGATCATATACATATAAATAAATAATAATAATAATATAATAATGGTGATTACCTCCTTCAAAGCTTTCTTCCCGTTTTTTTTTTCTTTTTTCTTTCCTTCTCACTGTCAGATTCATCAGCAAAATCATCATCTCCAATGTCTTCTTCCTCCTCATAATCACTGTAATCCTCATCTTCTTCAATTTTTCCTTTACCCTTACTTTGTTTTTTTTTTTGCTTGCTTCATTGACATCACTATCACTATCTTCATGCAAGTCAGCCAAAAAGCTGCCCATCAACCTCCACATTTGGTTCATAGCAGCACCCCATCTACCAATCTTATCTTGAATGAGGCCAAATGCCTTCTCCACAACTTAAATATGTTCTGGCGGATGCTATCCAACTATCATTGCCTTTTCTTTGTCAATCACCGACATCAGCTACAACACAAAACGTTATCAATTAATTGTAGGTAATAAAAAGATGGAAGATTACGCAACATAAAAGAAAATACCATGGCACTTACTTTACTTGTTTTGTATCCATCTTTTAACCTGTGAATTAACTCGTGCAAACTCTTCGTATTTGCATCGGTCCAGTCCCTAATCCTAGGTAAGTCATATTTCCAGATGTTGTACAGTCCATCTTGAGGAGAATACTCACAGAATATTGCCTGAACATGCATCAACAAACAATCTAATTCATACTCTTCTATACAATGTTTATGTAATAACAAACACGATAATAGGTTAACACATGTTAAAGCATATAACATTAAAGTAGGATACCACACTTATGTGATCATACACTTACTATTTGGTCATTACTTAAGATACAATAAGAACATTGATATTATACTTTGGCTGTGGTATTAATAATAACTAAAAGCACCTTTTGGTAAAAATACCAATACAACTACAATAAAATAGTCAGTGTCATTAAATTACTGGTGAGCATTCACATTCCCTAAAAAGCAGAGTACTGTAGTAGAGTCATGTTAAAGAATATGTAATCACACAAATCAAATTAGACATAACCCATTTAAACAAACAAACCTTATACCAGTAAAAAGATTTTTTTAAACAGAGTTTCTGTTATGGTTTAGTAATCTTTTATATAATGATTGGTCTATACCTATTAAAATGCATAATAAAATCTTTCTTCTTAAACAATGTATCTTATATGGTTTTGTAATCATTAAAAGATTAATTGGTCAATATCTAATATAATGCAGCACAAAAACAGACGGAAGCTTGAAACTTGCTGTGAAACAGACGGGAGCAGAGAAATCTCTCTCTAGAATCTCTCTTTTTCTCTCTCCAAAAAGTCAATGTGAGCGTAAGGTGTGAAAAGGAGGGGGGTAACTTTCTATTTATAGAAAGTGAAAGTGGGGGGAAAATTTTTGATTTGAAATTCAAAATTTTACCCGTTACTGTTCACCTATGAAAGGTGGACACGTGTCAAAGGCCCCACGTGATATGCATGTGCTACCTGTGAGGGGAAAATGTTTAGGGTATTTTTACCCTAGACACGTGGACCAATGAGAGGTCGCCACGTGTCAAGCTCAGGATGGCCCATGTGGCTCAACATCCTCTTGACACTTGGCGCCCTCAGATATGCCTCTGAAATGGCGGCCTTCAAGGGCCCAAATCCCTAGGAGCACCGTAAAACGGCGCAACCCACTAAAATCTTGGTCAAATGACCTGGGTAGGGGCACATTCTCCAACGACCCTATAAATAGGGAGATATTCCCCCATTTTTGGGACACACTCAATCATTTATTACACCTTTATTCTCTTACATCAGAGAAAGACCTGAGCTTGGAATCCGAGCAGATACCCACCTAAATTTCCGTTCTCTTTATTCCGTTTCAAGTTACTAACTTGACCGTCGGAGGCGGAGCTCCAACCACCCGGAGTCTCTGTTATTTTGCAGGTGCAGCTCAGCCGGATCAGACTTCGTGACGTAACTCTCCCAAGGGACAAAAACACCCAAAACATTTAGCGCCGTCTGTGGGGAGAGTACCTCGAAGATGGTTCAAGAGTCTGTACCACCCCTTAACCGTCTGGGCGCTGACCTAGAAGTTTTTACAGACCAGGAGGATGAGGATCCTCAGCTCGAAACCTTTACAGCCGAGGATGGCTCGCTCAGAATGAAGAGCATCCGGCCCAGAGATATTCTGGAGCGGGGTGCCTCCCAGGCGGGTCCGAGCCGACCCACTGGGCAGCCGGAAGGGGAAACCCAAACGGCCGCTGGATCAGCCCCTGTCACCCGAGACGAACCCATGAGATTCATGACAATTTTCAAGGGTGAAATTAAAGAGCTGATCACCAAAAGCCGGGCTGGCCCAAGTAAAGGTCAGTCGGCGAAGAAGACTCCTCCAGAGAAGGGGAAGTCAGTCAGAGACCGGCAGCCCACTCCTCATCCAAAGGAGAAGGCAGCCGGGACCATTGATTGGTCAAAAATTCTCCTTCCTAGGAAGAACACCAATAACACTCGCCGGACTCAGCAGCCGGTGAGAAGTAAAAAATCTACTCTTGATGCCCGGGAGATCATTAACCGGAAGAGAAACCAATCGCTGTCTGAGTCGGCTTCAACGTCAAACTTTCCAGACAGCTTCAACAATATTTCTGCAGGGAGTGCACCCTCCTTGCATGAGAGCTAGACAGGCGGTAATACCGTCCATTCTGGCCCTCACATGATTGGAGTTGTACCGTATGTGCCTACTCAGGCTTACGGACAGTATCCTCCTCACTTCATGTAGCCGTCCTTCTTTGGAGGTCAGGCGGCATATCCAAATGTCCAGCCATTGGACTGGCAGCTTCGTCTACTGCGCCTGGGTGAACAGCCTTCTGCTTTCACCCGGGAGATAACCGAGGCGGCCCAGCCGGCCAAGGTTAAGAATGTATTGGTTGGTACCTATGATGGTACCACCAATCCGGAAGACCACCTCATGGCTTACACCAACCTCATGTATCTGCAAGGGTTGGATGATGCCACTTGGTGTCGATGTTTCCCGGCTACATTGAAGGGCATTGCCCAACAATGGTTTGGTAATCTGCCAGCCGGGTCCATCGATAGCTTCAGGAAGCTAGCCTTCCTGTTTGCTTCTAACTTCTCAATGAACATCCCTGCTAAGAAAACAAGCCTTGATTTGAGCACTGTTAAGCAGGGAGAGAGAGAAGGGCTGCGCTCATATGTTAGGCGGTTCAATCTGATCCGAATTCAGATTCAGGGACTGTCTGATGAGGTTGCTTTTACAGACTTTTTCAAAGGTCTGAGAGACGGGTCGACCTTTAAGTTCGACCTAGTCAGAAAAGAGGCTTTCACCCTACAGGCGGCCCTGAGGGAGGCGGAAAGCTACATTCAAGCTACCGACCTCTGCTCGCCTGGTAGCCAGCCGGACTCTAAAAAGTCCGACAAGCAGAAAGACAACCGGCCTGCTCAGCCGGCTAAAAAGAAAGAAGAGAGCAAAAAGAGAAAAGAAATCTGGGCGGTTAGTGATTCTGACCAGCCGTCCCAGAAGAAGAAGAAAGAGTTTAAACCGTACGTCCCCAAATACGAGTTTAACAAGGACTGCAATTCCATCCTCATGGAAATTAAGGACCGGCTGTCCCTAGAGAAGCCGAATCCAATGAAAAGTTCCATTCAATCAAGGAACAAAAATAAATTTTGCCAATACCATGAGGAAGTTGGCCATGACACCAACGACTGTTTCAGCCTTCAAAGGGCGTTGGACCGTCTGGCTGACAAAGGAATGTTGAAGTCCTATATTTCTAAGTCCCCAGCCGGGGCAAAAAAGAAGAATAAGGGTCAGTCCTCTAAGACTACCCCCCAGCCTGTCAGTAGCTCGGATACCGACAAGGAGCCGGTCTACACAATAGCAGGCGGGTTTTCCTGTGGTGGCCCTACCATCCGGGGCACCAAGAGCCATCTTCGAAAGATGGACAAGGATGATGATGAGCAGGCGTCTGCAAGCACCTCCTTCCCAGACGTCTTGATCACTGAGAAGGATTGGGGAAGCGTCCGCCGTCCGCATGATGACCCGGTCGTCATTGAATGTAAGGTTGCCAACCAACTGGTTGGAAAAATCCTTATTGACACCGGCAGCTCATCAGACATCATCAGCCTCCGGTGCTTACAAAAGCTGAAATACAATGTCAGCAGCATGCATCTGGTCACCCACCCCTTGGTTGGTTTTGGGGGTAGGATGGTCTACCCAGCCGGAAGAATTGACTTACCCATCCGGCTGGGAGAGAAGGGCCAAGGACGACACATTGTCGTCAGATTCTTGGTCGTTGAGGATTTGACCGCCTACAACATTATCCTTGGCAGGCCAACCCTCAACGTAGCCAAGGCAGTAATCATCCCATCTCTCATGCTCATCAAGTATGAGAGGGATGATGGCACTGTTGGTTCCCTGAATGGGGATCAGAAGACGGCTCGAGAGTGCTATCTTTCAGCCGTCAGAGACACTGTAACCCCAGGCGGCCAGGAACCAATAGACCTTGACAATGTCAAGGATGCTGACCCAGCGCCTGCCCCACCAGCCGCCGGAAAGAAAAGAAAGGCACCTATGCTGGTAGAGGTGAAGAAGGAGAAAAAATAGCAATCACTGACCGGTGAACGGTCAGATGAGCTCCGTCCCCAACCGGCTGGTGAACATATTGACATACCTCTGGACGACAGCCGTCTGGAGTGTACTGTGAAGGTTGGGACGGTTGCCTTTGCTAAGTTAGGTGCAGACTTGCACCTTCTGCTGAAAGAATTCAAGGACATTTTTGCCTTTGAAGTGGAAGAGATGCCAGGCGTCAGCCCGGATCTTGCTGTCCACAAACTCGCCGTGGACCCTAAAAAGAAGCCCATCCGGCAAAAGAAAAGAAATCACGGCGAGGAAAGAAGTCAGGCGGCAGCTGCCGAAGTAAAAAAGCTGTTGGATGCTGGGTTCATTCGGCCATGTAATTTCCCCGACTGGGTGGCGAATGTTGTGCTTGTAAAGAAGCTGAATGGTACCTGGTGGATGTGTGTTGGTTACACAAATCTCAACAAGGCATGTCCCAAGGACAGTTATCCGCTTCCTAAGATCGACAGTTTGGTCGATTCAACAGCCGGGCATGCCTTGATGAGTTTTATGGATGCCTACTCCGGCTTCCATCAGATACCCCTGTGGAAGAAAGATCAAGAAAAGACGGCCTTCGTCACTGATCAGGGGCTATTCTGTTTCACGGTGATGCCGTTTGGCTTGAAAAATGCGCCGGCTACGTTCCAACGGATGATTAATACTGTCTTTATTAATCAGATTGGGAGGAATGTAGAGGCATACATTGACGACATGATAGTCAAATCCAAACAGCAGGCGGATCACCTTGCTGATCTCCGAGAAACCTTCACCACACTCAGGCGGCATAAGGTCATGTTGAATCCTAAGAAATGCGTCTTTGGTGTTGAGTCTGGGAAGTTTCTCGGAATCCTGATTGATCAAAGGGGGATACAGGCTAACCCTGAGAAGATACAGGCGGTGATTGACATGAAGTCACCCCGCACTGTCAAGGAAGCACAGAGACTAACCGGTTGCCTGGCTGCTCTGGGGAGATTCCTCAGCCGGTCAGGTGACAAATGCCTTTACTTCTTCCAAGCAATCAGGAAGAAGACCATATTTGAATGGGGGGATGAGGCTGAGGCGGCCTTTCAACGGCTGAAAGAACACCTCCACTCTTTGCCAAGACTTGTTAGTCCACTACCTAGGGAGGTGTTATACATGTACTTAGCCGTCTCAGATCATGCCCTCAGTGCCGTTCTCCTTGCTGAGAGAGACGGTGTTCAGCTTCCGGTCTATTTCATTAGCCATGTCTTAAAAAATGCTGAGCTCCGGTACCCCATGGTAGAAAAATTTGGCCTTGCCCTGTATATGGCTTTCAAGAAATTGAAACCTTACTTCCTGGCTCATCCGGTGGTAATCTACACCGACCAGCCCCTCAAGCGGCCAATGTCTACTTTGGAGTCATCCGGCAGAATGTTGAAATGGGCTATTGAAATGCAAAGTCTTGAAATCACTTTTGAACCTAGAAAGGCAGTGAAAGGTCAGGCGTTTGCCGACTTCATTGTTGAAATGACACGACCGGTGCAACCGGATAATGTTGACCAGGTTTGGAAAGTGTATGTGGACGGAAGCTCAACAAAGAACGGTTGCGGTGCAGGAATTATATATGAGTCCCCTGAGGGGGACAAATTTGAATATGCACTGCGATTTAAGTTTTACGCCTCAAATAACGAGGCAGAATATGAAGCCCTGCTAGCCGGAATCCGCATGTGTAAGGCAGCAGGGGCAACTAAAATTGACGCCTATTCTGATTCACAATTGGTCGTTAGCCAGTATGAGGGAGCATATGAGGCAACTCATCCGGCTACGATCAAATATCTTCAGGCAGTCAAAGAAGAGACTGGGGCACTTGAGGAATTCCGTCTGAATCAAGTGCCTAGGTCAGATAACAACCAGGCGGATGCATTGTCTAAATTGGCTTCTTCCGCCTGCTGTGATACTCCTCGGTCGGTCTTTTGGGAGGTTCTTGAAAAGAGAAGCATACATGAAGAGCCCATTGGAACCTTAGACCGAAGCTCTACCTGGATGGATGGCATCCGGGCATATTTAGCAGACGGCACGCTTCCTGATTCATCACAGGAGGCAGCCGTCCTGAAAAAGCGAGCAGCAAACTTCGAGTTGAGAAATGGAGAACTCTTCAAGGCAGGTTTCCTCAAACCCTTATTGAAGTGTGTTACCCTAGAAAAGGGGAAAGAAATTCTCGAAGAATTGCATGCTGGATACTGCGCCTCTCATATAGGCGGCAAGTCTTTAGCCGTCAGAGCCAGGCGGCAATACTTTTGGCCTACTCTTGAAGCAGACGCCAAAGAGTTAGTCAAAAGATGTGACAAGTGCCAAAGGTTTGGCCCACTGATTCGCCGCCCGACTACTGATCTGACGGCAATCCACAGCCCAGTCCCATTTGCCAAATGGGGCATGGATATCTTGGGTCCATATACGCCTGCACCAGGCGGAAAGCGCTACATTTTGGTGGCTGTGGATTATTTCACCAAATGGGTAGAAGCTGAGCCGGTTAAGAACATCAAGACAAAGGATGTCATCTCCTTCATCTGGAAGAACATCATCACCCGTTTTGGGGTACCTATGTCTATGGTGTTTGATAATGGCCCTCAGTTTGAGACCCCCCAGCTCAAGACTTGGTTGGGAGATCAGGGTATCTCACATTCTTTTGCATCAGTCGGCCGACCCCAAGCAAACGGCCAAGTTGAAGCCTTCAACAAACTCATCTCAAACGGCATAAAAAAGAAAATTGAAAGAGCCGGTGGTTTATGGGCAGAGGAATTACTTCATGTCCTGTGGGCCATCCGGACTACTACTAAAGGGGTAACCGGAGAAACCCCATTTCTTATGGTATACGGTGCTGAAGTCGTCTTGCCCATTGAGCATTATGAGCTGACTCTCAAAGTTATGCTCTATGATGAAAAGGCAAATTGGGAGGCCATGCGACAAGCATTGGACTCCCTCCCGGAATGTAGGGGCAATGCTGTCCTGCGCCATGAGATATACCGTCTGAGAATGACGAGAGCTTATAACAAGAGAGTGCACAAGCGTCCCCTGAAAATGGACGACTTCGTGTTACGAAAAATGGAGGCAACCGGTAGGGCCAATGAGGCTGGGAAGCTAACCCCTAATTGGGAAGGCCCCTACCGGATTTATGAAGAAGTCAGGAACGGCACCTACCGTCTTGAAACTCCGGACGGTCGCCGCCTACCTAGAACTTGGAATGTAGACAATCTAAAAAAGTACTACTTCTGAGAAAGTATAATTTTTGTAAACAGTAAGTCAATTAATGAAAATTCAGGCTTTGTTTGCATATTTATTTTTGCCATTTTTATCATTCGTCCGCCGGGGTAATACCTAGACGGACCTAGTGTTTAACTTACTAAAATTGATACTTAGTTTGGTTGAACATTATTTTTTCCATGTTTACCATTTTTATTGTTTGTCCGCCTGGGTAAAACCCAGACGGACTCTTTATTTATTTAAATTACGTTTGATAGTGTAATTTAATAATTACTGGACCGCCTGGGTAATACTCAGACGGACTATTCGTTCAACAAGCTAAGTTCGATATTTAGTGTAAATTCAATGTTGTAATTATGCTCGGCCAAATGATCCGATTAAAAACTAAGCACAAAAACGCTTAGTAGCTATATACAACCGGTCTCAAACAAGACCAAAGGCCAATATGGCCGGATGGTTGCTTATTTTATAAAACCGCCTGTCTCAACATGGACAAGGGCGTCCGGCGACACCCCTCCGGGTGCAATCGTCGCAGAGAACAGACTATTTGTCGGTTCTACGTATCCATGCAGACTGCGAAAATTGAACGACCAAATTGGTCAACTCATAGTTGTCTGACCAGAATAATCTATGAAGAACAATTAAGTAACCAAGTACCGGATGCCCTAAGGCATCAGTCGGTCATTGGTTGAAATTCTTACTTGGGTTATTTATTCCAAAGTTGCACTCACTTCCCCTATTGGGGAAAAAGGTGGTGTAATGGCTACGCGTTAACCCCTGGGTAAGAAGCTCAAAGCACCCGCTATTATGACCGGCTGTGCACTTGGTTTGGGGCAATCACCATGGTGATTGATTGGCCTAAAAACACTCCATACTTCTCCTAGTATCAAGTGTTTTCAAGCCAATCAATCAGCTTGACATTAAACCAACCACACAGCCGCCCAGGGGCAAGAGCACCCGGATTGCAAATTGTCGCATGCTTTTTTTTAAGTTAGGCAAAATATTAAAGAATTGCAAACAGAGGCAAAATTCAAAATAAAAAACTCAAAACACAAATATATATAAACACCGACTGAGTCGGAATACTTCATTAATATTTAAAATGGCACAAGGGCCAGAGTAAGTGTTAACCGGACACATCCGGTGAAGAAAGAAAGATAAAATGTTAACCCAACTCCATAGTTGGTAAAGATACAATAATACACGGCATACAAGCCGGTAAAGAAACAGAATGGCATACTGCCGCAGAAAGTGGGGAGGCCCGCCTAAGGCTGAGGTGGAGTCTTCTCCGGCTGAGACTGGCTGGCTTGGCCCTCGTGATGATCATCCGCCGCCTCCTCATCATCAGAGACTTCATATCCCTGCTCAGTAGCCCAGTCTTTGAAGCGAGGCGGTGGAGCATCACCCAGTTGCTGGGCATCATACACCGCAGTGGCGTAATCATACCTCAGCTTATAGACCTCAAAGTCTATCTCTGGGTAAAGGAGGCCCCAGGTGATCTTCAGCCGGGCCAAGTTGTCCCGTTCATTCTCCTCAGTCAGCCAGGTCTGCTCCTGGGCCAGCTCATCCGACTGCTTGTTGCGCAGATTCATAAGCTCGACCTTCAGGCGGTCATTGTCTATCCGGAGTTGGGCATTTTCCTTGTCAGCATCCTCCAATGCCTTGAGATCTGATTTGGCATCTTTCAGCTTCTTGTCAAGGTCATCAGCCCGGCTGTTAGCTTCATTGTTTGCAGCCGTCAAACTCCGGATCAGCTCCTCCTGTTTCAACTCTACTGCTTTAATCTTTAAATTACACATATAATCTGAATGTTCAGCAAAGTTGAGGTTTTCTAGGGCCCTCCGTTTGGCGTCATTTACCTCTTCTTGCTTCCGCCTGAAGGGGCCCCGGAGACTGTCCACTCTCACCATAGCCTGAGACAATAACAGTCGGTCTATGAGTTACTTAGTCAAATTAAAGAATAAAGACATCAAGGTAAAGGGATCATTTACCTCAGCCAGAGAACCCATTGTCCGGTCGAAGTCCACGACCTGCAGATCAGGTATGGAGGCCTTCTCAGACCGGGTGAGGGTCCTCACCATCCGCTTTGCGAAGCTTTCAAGATCCGGCTGGTCATAAGTCAGATCTGCATCAAAAGTAGTGCTTTGTGAGATAGAAGCAGCGTAGTCGGCATTCATCCGTTGCCGGCTGCTGACTGACCCTTTTGAAGGATCAACCTTGGTCTTGATTCTCATAAAATCAAGTGGCCAAGGTATTTCAGTTCGTTCCTTACCTTGAGCTTCCGGATGGGTCTCCGGCTTGTTCTCCTCCCTAGTGGTTGCCGCACCGCCTGCAACCTTAGGTGTCTCGCCACCCTTCGATGCCGTTGAGACATCCGGCGCTTTCTGCTGTTCTGAGCTTTCGCTGAGTTTTTTCAGAACAGCAGGGGATTTGCCCCCGGTCGTTGGACGACCGGATTGGGCAGATGTTTGTTTCTGGGGGGGATCCTTCCTGGCGGCTTTGGCAGCCAGAGCCTTCTCCAGATCATCTCCCTGCCTTTTGAGCAGCTTGGAGAATGATCGTGGAATCCTCTTGACGGACTCCTGAGAAAGAAGCAAAATGTAAGTATACCCAACCGGTATAAAAAAAAAGAACATATAAAGTCAGGCGGTCTTACCCCGCCTTTCTTCGTATCCTTAGCCTCGACGGCTGCCTTTTTGGCAAGTGCCGCCTCCTTGCGCAGCAGCGCCGCAGACTTAGCAGGAGTTTTACCCTGGTCAACCATCCTCAAGGCTTCGTCTGCAAAAACAAGAATTTCAAGTTAGAAGAAATTAAGGCAAGTTTGCAATAAAAATGAAATAACAATCATCTCGGATGAGAAGTATTCTACCCTTGGGAAACATTGTACTCAGCCCGCAGGCGGACAAGAAGCACTCGTTCGTGAAGAAGTCCGGATAGGGGATCCAGTTCTTGGGAACTATGATGTGAGTCCCATCCCCCATGGGCTCAGTTGTTGTCTCAAAAAATCCCGGCTCTATTATTTGCTCCCAGGCCTTAGTAGATAGCACCGGGAGAGGGCATTTTCGGCCTAGAAGAGCCGGCTCGGTGTTGTACCGGCGTAGTGTCCGGTTGTGTCTCAAGGTGGGGGAAGAAATCAAGTAAAATTTGTCCTTCCACCCGGACCACTTGGACACTTTGTCCAAAGTCATTAGGTATTGGGGCAAGGTAGTCAGCGTATACCATGCCCCATGGCTGCCTGGGGCCTTGCTCAAGTAGTGCATATGAGCAAAGGCGAAAAAGCTGGGGTTTAAATCTTGAAACTCGCAGGCGGCGACGTAACTTAGAATGTTCACCCACGAGTTAGGGGTGAGCTGCCAAACCCCCAGATCGTACCCCTTGAGGATTTTCCTAATCCCGGGGTGGAGGGGGAACCGGAGGCCGGCTTCGATAACCGCCTCGTAGCAGATGAAGTAGTCATCTGCGTGATCAATATCGTCACTCCAGGCCATTACAGCATCAGCCGGAGGGACAATAATCTCCCAACCCCTTCCAAAGGGGTGCTTCTCTTTGAAGGCCCTAAACCCGCTATTAAAAAGGGAAATGTTACTCGGCAGCATCCGGGTCTTTTTGGGGTTGGGATTGTCAGCAACCTTGGGCGGCTGCTGATAGTCAGCCGCAAAATCACCCTGGTCGGAGCCGGAAGATTCCGCTCTTGATCCTTGGCCGGCCTCAGCATCGCCGGCTTCATTAGAGGAGGCGGCTCCCTCGCCGTCTACCTCTCTTATTCCAGAGTTCCCGGAGGTAGAGGGAGCCTCTTCGTCAGATCTGCTCTCCTCCCAATCCCTCTGTTCCCCTTCCGGGAAAACCTCATCGGCTGGCACTCTCATAGTGCGCCGGCTTTTACACCGCCTGGTCGTCTGTTTCGTTTTGGCCATTGTGTCCTGCACAGACACAGAGAGGGAGGAATTTGGAGATGAGCATATTGGTTCCGACAGTCCAGAAGAGGCACCCCCTGTTCTAGACTCAGCCGTTCCGGGGGATCGGCTGAGTGTCCTAGGCAGTGCCGAGTGGGTGGATTGGGAACTCATTTATATTCTCTTAAGAAAGCCGGGTATACAGGCGAAAAAATGGTATGCAAATTGAAAGGGAGAAAAAGCTAAAATGGTACAGGCGGTTACCTTGCTTTAACTCTGAAAAATCTGAAAACCGCTACAGCCGGTGAACCGGGTGATGTATTGCTTGCACTCGGAAACTTGAAACTCGCTGTGATGCAGGCGGGAGCAGAGAAATCTCTCTCTAGAATCTCTCTTTTTCTCTCTCCAAAAAGTCAATGTGAGCGTAAGGTGTGAAAAGGAGGGGGGTAACTTTCTATTTATAGAAAGTGAAAGTGGGGGGAAAATTTTTGATTTGAAATTCAAAATTTTACCCGTTACTGTTCACCTATGAAAGGTGGACACGTGTCAAAGGCCCCACGTGATATGCATGTGCTACCTGTGAGGGGAAAATGTTTAGGGTATTTTTACCCTAGACACGTGGACCAATGAGAGGTCGCCACGTGTCAAGCTCAGGATGGCCCATGTGGCTCAACATCCTCTTGACACTTGGCGCCCTCAGATATGCCTCTGAAATGGCGGCCTTCAAGGGCCCAAATCCCTAGGAGCACCGTAAAACGGCGCAACCCACTAAAATCTTGGTCAAATGACCTGGGTAGGGGCACATTCTCCAACGACCCTATAAATAGGGAGATATTCCCCCATTTTGGGGACACACTCAATCATTTATTACACCTTTATTCTCTTACATCAGAGAAAGACCTGAGCTTGGAATCCGAGCAGATACCCACCTAAATTTCCGTTCTCTTTATTCCGTTTCAAGTTACTAACTTGACCGTCGGAGGCGGAGCTCCAACCACCCAGAGTCTCCGTTATTTTGCAGGTGCAGCTCAGCCGGATCAGACTTCGTGACGTAACTCTCCCAAGGGACAAAAACACCCAAAACATTTGGCGCCGTCTGTGGGGATAGTACCTTGAAGATGGTTCAAGAGTCTGTACCACCCCCTAACCGTCTGGGCGATGACCCAAGGGACAAAAACACCCAAAACAATAACCATGACCTAATTCCCATGAACCAGGTCTATTTTAAAAGGTCGGTAATTAATTCTATTCACAACAAATTTACAACATATACGATTTATCGAGTATCAATTGTAATTGTTTCTTTTGAATTGGAAAATACAGGACATTCCGAGACGTGACCAAAGCTGATCAGATTTATATGAAGTCTCTAATTGATTCTGGAGTGAAGCCATCTATCACTATGAGATATATTGCTCATAATGCCGGAGGTATACGTGGTGTAAGTTTCTTAGTGAAAGACCTGTATAATACTGGTGACAAGTTCAAAAAAGAAGAGATAAAAGACGGCGATACCGAAACTGTCTTGGCATACTTACTTGGGAAACAGCTTCGGACCCAAACTTTTTTCTGAGATTTAAACGACATCTAGTTACAGGGATAGATAAAATGTTTTGGTGTGATGGGATAAGCCAAGGGGATTACAAGGCTTTTGAGTCGGTAATTGCGTTTGATACGACTTATAAAGTTAACATATACCATAAACCTTTTGTTGTTATTGTTAGTGTGAATCACCACAGAAAGACTTTGCCATTCGGTGTTTCTCTTGTTGCAAACGAATCAACAGATACCTACATATGGGTGTTAAAATAATTACTTGAGGCAGGTGGCGGTGTCGCTCCCCATATTGTTGTCACGGACGGGGACAAGGCCATGTCAAAAGCAATCGTGGAGGTGTTCCCAAACGCTCATCACAAACTATGTCTTTGGCATCTAATACGTAATATTAAGGGCCACACAAATAGACGGTTTTGCAATGGGTTCATGAAATGCGTGGATGGAGCTCGGACACCAACTGAGTTCGAGGAGGCGTGGGAAGATTTAATGAAAGCATACCCTAAAGTCAGAGATAAAAAGTGGGCAAAAGATCTGTACAGTAACAAAACCAAATAGGCTGAGGCTTTCATGGTTGGACAATTTTATGTAGGTAAGTGTATTGAAATTTATATGTAATCCGTAGACCCATGATAGGTTATAGCCTATATATGAATGAAAGTCTTATGTCATGTGAGGAGATAATCAGATATAACATGTTTTAACTAATATTAACAGGGGTCATTACTTATATATTGAATAGATAGTTAACTTTTTTGTTGTAGTCATGTTTAACGATAATTGGTCATTACATAACTCATGGTAAATGTATTCAGATGTTAAAATCATTCTACAGGTTTAACATAATATCTAATATGAACATTGTATGCAGGTATGAGAAGCACCCAAAGATGTGAGTCCATGAATAGCACATTTAAAACGGTAATAACATTAAAAATAATGTTGTACCGGTTTGTTGAGCTATATGATCAAGTTCTTGAACTTATCCGGTTTGAAGAAGATAAAGATGATTACACATCCACACATAAGTTCCATGTTGTTGGTGGTGTCTTGACCGAAATAAAAACCCAAGCTGCGCGAACATATACAAGGAACGCTTACAATTTGTTTTGCAAGGAAATCGGTTATGAATCAAGGCACATCGTGACTAAAATAGAGGAAGACGATATGCATGTTGATGGGGCTTCTGTTACCTTTTGGTTAAATGACTGTGTGATGAAAGAGTGTAGGTACGTTGTCTGTTTCAACAAGAAACTACAACAAATGATATGTTGTTGTATGAAGCTTGCGTCCATAGGCATTCCATGTCGACATATGTTTGCATGCATAAAATATTATGGAATGGTTGAGCTACCAGTGGGTGTAATACTTCGAAGATGGAAAATTAGAGCAAAGCTGCATCTTCCTAATAATTATAAGCAAATTCAACTTAAGAAGACAAACGATCAGTCAACATCAAATGGTTGTTTTGCATTTCTAAGTGCATTGAGAAACCAACTTGTTAGAATGGTGTCTATCTCTTATGATTGATCCATATGGCTAAAGGACAAACTAGCGAAGATGATTTTGAAAGTTGAGAAGGAGAAAACATTCCCTAACAAAAAGGACATTATTTTTGAACAAAATTTTGTTAAAAAAAAGGGAAGGGGAAGACCCAAACGTATGTTTGATGAAGTTAAACCCACCGATGACAAAACGTACGGTTTGGATGGACAACCTGTAGATGAGGAGGGTAATGACATAGATGAACAGGTTCCTGATATTAATGTCACTGCGCAAACTGACCATCCTAATGTTATTAAACGGGGGGTTTTGTTGACCTCTTAATACAGTTAATGCCAAGGACATATCAACTTGGTGATGTTGCAAGGGCTACAGATAGTTATGAGGTTAGCATATTCGAGAGAATGCCCACCATTTTCGATTGGGATCCGAATGTTGGCTATTAGAGATATTATCTATTAACCTATTTGATAGGTAGTGTCCTATAGTTTGATTAGGGATTACCATGTTTATTGTTAATGTTACAAAACATTCGACTGTTCAATAAAATTGTTTTAAGTATTGTCAATCTATATGATATGTATTGACCTATTGTTAACTTCTTGCTTACCTGTTTATCTTCCTTCCAAATGTTTAATTTTCAGTCCACTTTCGAAATTTTGAAAACATAATTACCAGCATATAAATTATCCCAAATTAACGAGTATAATTATTCTTTAAAATTTGTCCAAAAGTAACACGTGTACATAAATAAATCATAGTTAGCTGTAAGATGGTGTTACCATGTAATATTTCTTGAATTACTATTTTTAATTTTATATCGTTTCAGTTTTGGTAATCTAAAAATATCCAATAACTTGTGTAATTTTATATGATACTGATATTTGAATTATTTTAAACTTACCATATATCACCGTAATACCTTTGACTATAGAGTATATCTTAGAATATATGATATGATTATCTTATATTAGATTTGTTGTACATATCTTTAAATTAGTTAAGTATATATTTCTATGTATATCTTTGCGTTGTAAGTTCCCTTGATTGTAGGCTACAATTTGGCTATAGTTTGACTTGTAACTTGAATATATATTCCTTGTACATTGTTAGTTTAATTATAATAAAAAATTAACAAAAATAATATAACTGTTATCTTAATTATTGTAAATAAAATGTAATTTTTGAAACTTATTTTTCCAAATTGATAATGTACCGCTTTATAGTCGCCTAATATATGCATCATGTAGAAATATAAGCAATAATATTAATATTGATTATATTTTTAAGTAAAAAAATCTTAACTTAAAACTGTCTATTCTTGTGTTTTTTTTAATTTATTAAATTAGAATAAATATTTATGCGAATAAATATCAAAGTTTATTGATTTTGTTTAAAACAAGTATTAACTCAATTAAACAGGTACTAACCTATATAAATATATATCAAAACCAACAAATTAAGGAAATTAGGATACTATATATTATTGAATAAAAAAAGTACATCTGTGATAGCCGTAAACCCTAATGGTTTAACCTGATATTATTTTAAGGTTTAATTAAAAAACAATAAACTAATAAATGTGAACTAAAAAATTGAAAACATCTAATTCTCCAACGTAAGATCAACAAAATCAATAATTTATTTTATTTTGGGTACTTTCTCAGGACGCTTAGTAAAGGCAGTTGGCGTCCATGTTTCTTCATTTGAAACCATATCATAAAGGGTTTCCACGACCTCAAGTATACGCTTTCCATTTACGTTTAATGGCAATTTTTCGAACATAAATTTCTCTTTACAATAAGAGTTATGCTCGAGCCGAAATATTTTTTTAAGAAACTCTGCCTGACCTTCAATCAAAGGCTTAATCTGTGTTACAACACATGCTATGATTAGTCTTTTCATAAATATACGAAATTGGATATAATCTCGAGCTTGACTCACATCATCACCAAGTATCCCGGGAGGATGTTCACCATCCGGGTTGTCATCGTATGGCATTCCATTATCCATACGATACACTGAAACTTCATCGCGAAATATTATTTCAACCGTAGGTAATTGCCCATAGTCATACAAGTGTCGCTAACTTTTTTTCCCCAATAGTGTAAAGTAAGTGTGAAATTAATATAATAAAGTTTATAATGTAAAACAAATGATCAAAGACTGCTTCTGGATTTGGAGGCATTTTTGTAGAAACCGAAATTATAAAGATAAAGGGTTTGATGATTCAAAGAGAAAGCAATTGCATATGAATATATGTGGTTATGTAATTTTGTGTCGTGCCAAAATATATCAATTTTCCCACCAAAATCTGGGTCCATAATGTGTGCAATGACTTCCCTCAAATATATTAATTTAATTTTAAAAAATATACGTCTATGAAATAAATAATAATAAATAGATAATATGTCATGTCATAAAATGTACTTGGTGATTACATATATAGGTTTAGTCTGCTGATTACGAAATATCATACATTCAATTTCAATAATAACAAAATTAGATATTAACGTATTGGTATTGACATAAACTATAGTCTTCTACTACAGTTTGACTGTCTCATCCTTGTTAAATGTAAAAAAAATCATATTGATAAGAGTTATTGGAAAATGATAATTTTTGGTAATATCTTATAGTCAAACCTTTTTTAGTTAATCAAATTTATATTATATCTATTTATTGAAAAATTTGTAAAGTAAATAAATTTGAAGGTCCACAGGATAATATTCTAAAATATTTAAATAAAATATATATTATAATTTTAAAATTTTTATTTTCTATTTTTGGTAAAATAAACTAGATCATGCCATTATTCTAGGCACTTCGTGTGGATTATGTAGGATTTTTTTTTTGACAGCCAAAATTATGTAGGATATGGTGGTATCACGAAATGATATTTTTGGATTTAAATAACAATTACATTTTTTTTTCGGGGGGGGGGGGTTAAATTTTAAAAAAGAAAGGAGAAAATATGTTAAATTTCTAAATCAATAATGACAAATGCTCACATTAGAAATCAATAATGAAATAAGGAGTATCAAAAGTACGGCTACAATTAATGTTGTGTTTACATACCATAAAAAGGATAACACAATATTATATATTACTATTAGTAATTACCATTCATTACAATACTCATTACATAGAAATTGTTCAACATAACTACATTAAATAAAAATATATTTAGAAGGTTTAAAACAACTAATACATACTAATTACTTAGTACATTGAAATCTTTGACGTAGACGGCGCAAAGTCATAAATCGATAGAAATCCGGCTTAGGCCTCTTGATTTGGTATTCATTGGGGTTTGTCATTGAACCAAGTCCATTTCCTACGCACACTAGAATCATTCACAAAGATAGCCCTCCCCCCATTCACGACAGACAAGCATTGCTTGCGCAAGCCTTTTTTCACTCATTTTTGACCAAATTAACTCCATGACGGTCTTCACTCCGCCTACACAAGGCTTTTTTTGGATCCTCAGGTACGACATCATGAAATGTGCACAATTGAAAGTACAAAGCTTTTGACAACAGAGGAACAGACCACTTGGGGTCCCTCATTTTATCTTCCGCTATATTTTGTAAACAGTTGCACTCCCTAGTGTCCGTTTGTCCTTGTTGTTCATTAATGATCCTGTGTCTTTTTAACTGCCACTCATCATAGTTAGAAATATCACGTGTCTTTTGTTTCTTGTTAGAAGATGTGTTGCATCCATCATTGTCTAATGGTCTTTTGCCTTCACTACGCACATCCTGTCAATCAAATTTCAATATAAATCAACAATTACTTCAACAAATGTAATAACCGAAATCCATTTATGACAATACATATTGGGGATCAAAACATGAAATCATTTTCCCTACAAACAGAAACTTAAAGCGTTCAATATATCATAAACTACTTATTTAAATAATGTCATATTAAAGAATAGTGTAATAAAACTAAATGCATAAACTGAACAATAGAAGATGTAACTATATGATCTATATGACCATATGTTTTAGGAAAAGCATCAAATAAAATAAATGCAAGTAATGAACATTATAAGAAGTCATTATATGATCATCAGTTATAAATGCTTTAGGAAATGAACCAAACATAGAAAATGCATCATATACAATATTAACAAAAACTAAGATACTATTACTATATTTAAGTAGATTTGTATATTTTAGGATAGTCTAAATAATTTTACATAATCAAAGAAAATCCTATCACTTACATTGTCTTGCTCCTCCTCAATTTTGTCTGAACTACTCTCGTTGATCTCCATTGTGTCTAAATTAATGTGTTTGTTTTGTTTAAATGTATTTACAAGGACAATAGAATGATTTATATAGAATCTGTAACCGTTTTCTTTTTTTGTTTGTTTGTTTTTTTTATTAGTGGTGTTTCATTGTAACCGTTTTTTTTTCCTTAGATAAGAACAAAAAATTTTCATTTTTTTTTGTTTTTGCTAAGAACACAAAATTTCAATTTTTTTTTTGATAAATTTTTTCTTTTTTATTTTTAAAAAAAGAACATGGGGGGAACGTGTGTTCAATTTCTTTTTTTTTTTTTTTTTAAATTATTTAATCATCAGTTAGTTTATTTTTAATGAAAATAATTAATTAATTATGGACGTGTGTTTCTGTCAAAAAAATGGCTGAACTTGTGTAAACCAATAAAACTGTTAGTTGTTTTTTATTTTTATTTTTATGTTTTTTTTCAAGGGGTAACGAAATTTATGTTGATTAATATTCTGTGTAAATCCACTAAACATAAATACATACCATATTATGTGCCTATAATTATGGTATATACATATTCACCACTATCTCTCATATGATTGTGTTTATCTATTTCCATTTTTAAAATCGTGTGAAGATATGTCAATACATATATAACTCAGTAAAAAGAATAATCTCCTATACATGTATATATCAAAACCAAAAAAATTAGTAAATAAGGTAATCATGTATTTTTCAATATAATAATAACTCCAACCTCAAAAAATAAATAAATTCGACAACCCTAATGGACTGGTTACTAGATGATAAAAACATATTAAGAAGATTATAATAAAAGCGTTACTTAATAAAAAAAAACGGATCCAATCATCCGACGTAAGATCAATAAAATCAATAAATATGGTTATCTTGGGAACTTTTTCAGTACGTTTGGTTAACCAATTTGGAGTCCATGTTTCTTCATTTAAAACAATATCATAAAGCGTCTCCGCAATCTCAAGAACACGCTTTCCATTCTCATTCAAAGGCAACTTGTTGAACATGTATTGCTCTTTGTAGTAGGAGTTCAGCTCGAGCCAAAAGATGTTTTTAAGAAACTCTGACACGGTTACATCATCAATCAAAGACTCGGCCTGTGTTACACCACAAACGATGATTAATCTTTTCACTAATATCCGTAATTCGATTAAATCTTTTGCATGACTTACATCATCACCTAAAATTACAGGAAGATGCCCATCATTTGGGTTTTCATCATAGGGCAATCTGTTATCCCAACGATACACCGTAACTTCATCGACAAAAATCAATTCAATCGTAGGTAATTGCCCACAGGCTTGCAATATCTAAGTTACCTTTTTTTCCCCAATACGATAAAGTAAATGAGATATAAATAACCTAATTTCAAAAAGGTCAAACTCATGATCAAAGACAGCTTTTGGATTAGGAGGCATTTCTGAAGAAAATGAAATGACAAAGAGAAATATTGGAAGTATTCAATAAAAGAGAAAATAAATTGGTAGTGAATAATTGTGATGATTTAAATTGGTTATTAAGCTATGTATATAAAGCATAAATATGGCGCCAAAATGCTTAATTTTCACCCCAAATTATGGTGCCAAAATGTGTACATACACAAATTTCTTTATAGCTAATAATAAGGGTAAATAAAAAATCTTCTATATTACTGTATTATTGTACTAATAACATAAAGAATATTTTAGGTTTAATTGTTTATATTTTTGGTAATATATCTTTACTAATAATATAAAGAATATTTTTTGTATATATTGTATATAAATTACAATAATTAAAATCTATTAATATATCCTATATAAATTACAATAATTAAAATCTATAAATATATCCTATTTTACGTAACTGTACAAGTTCTAAGGGTTTTGTTTATAAACGTATGATGTATGCGATTAAGTATTTGTTGTTACAGGTAATAACCTACCGTATCAACGGCTATTACACACATATTTTAGTGGACTTTACTATATTAATATATCCTAAAAATTTATTAGATTATTGAATTCATTTAAATTTCAAAAATATATCACCCAATTCATTTTAACCTAGTTTGCTTATAACATATTATGCCTTTAGTGATTACATATAATAATTACCTATGTATATTCACTTTGATGGGTATCAAAGTTTAAACGGGTGCAAAATTTGACAATGGTTTCCATTTTCAAGTTACCACAATTCAAAATTCCAAAAAATTTTATAAGATTATCGAAATCATTAACATTTCAAAAATATACCACCCAATTCATTTTAACACAGTTTGACTGTAACATATTATGCCTTTAGTGATTACATATAATAATTACCTATGTATATTCACTTTGATGGGTATCAAAGTTTAAAAACAAATTTTTAAACGGGTGCGAAAATTGACATTGTTTTCCATTTTCAAGTTACCACAATTCAAAAATTTCCAAAAATTTATTAGATTATTGAATTCATTTAACTTTCCAAAATATATCACCCAATTTATTTTAACGTAGTTTGCTTATATATTATAATTAACAATTAGGTTGAAGAGTACCTGCAAATTGATAAGTAACTAAAATTATATATAACGAGCATACACGTATTTGTTCTTAGCTGAAACTTGTTTATGATCCTTTGTGAAATAAGTAATATCGATGTTGGCTTCCATAATTAGGTATTAACACGTATCCTGAATATACTAACCAACCTTACACATAAATAATCCTAAAATGCTTAATTATATAGACTACAAATATAAAGTGATGTATTTCAAATATTAGCAAACATCCTTAAATGCATATATTTAGGTAACACAAATAAAACAAAAACAAAATAAAAAAAATAAAAAATAAAAAACATTTAATGTGATGTAATCATGATCATCACATCGACTACCACACTCAACCATCCCCATCCACAATATTACTCTCCTCGTTTTGGGTGAAAAAAATATTACAAAAAAAAAAAAAAATTCAAAATTTTACTAGAATAACCTACTCACTTAAGGGAGAAAAAGTAGGAAATAAATCCCATCAAAACCTCCTTAAGAAACCCCAAACTTCCAAACTTATCTCACTCTTCTTCTCCAATTCAAAATTTCTCCAACTCCATTAACAACTACCGAATACTTAACCTAAATCCTAGTAAGTTATTTTCTCTTCACTTACTCAGCGTTTTATTTTCATTTTTTTTTTTTGTAATATTATAAAATTTATCTCTCTTGCTTGCAATGACAATGTCGAACAAGTGGTTTTGGCTTTGATTTGGTTTATTGAGTAATTAAAATTATTGATCTTTGATTTTCGTCTGATGCATGTCTTCTTTAGATTAATTTCTGATTGCAATTGTATTTTTTTTAGTTTTCCGTTTTTGCTTTCATGGTTATTAACACTAGTGTTGTTGTTATAGTTTTCGAATTTCAATTACCTTTGTTTAAAAAATAGTCGTTTTTCATTTTGATTTTGGGATCATTTTTTAAAATTGTTGATGTATGAACTACCATTCTTTTAATTGTAACTATTCTCATGTTTCATATGTGAATTTATATGTTCAATTATAAGTTATGAATATAATATTTGTTTTATTCTGTTTGTGATGGCCTGTTATATATTGGTTAATACCCATCTTTATATATAATTTTCAAATAATTTTTTGGCTTTTTGTGATTGCACTCTGTTTTTTAATATATAAATTTTATATCTGTTTTAGTCTTTTTGTAATGTCCCATATTATATTGGTTAATACCAATCTGTAAATAAAATTAAAATTACATAGTTTAATTGGATTGTGTAAAATCAATTTGAATTTTAAAGGAAAACCATTCAGTTGGGGTTATTGAAGTTGGCACATGTATTCATAATGATAATTTAAAGGAAATCCATTCAGTTGGGGGGTTATTGAAGTTGGCCCATGTATTCATAATATAATGTTATGTATTTATTGGGTATGTAATTACTCTTTGTTGTTTTGATCAATACCAATTTGAATCTGATAGTGGATCAAAACTTATGTGTTCTGTTTACATATGATGAGTCTCCTTTTGGTTCAATCTTTTGGCCATTTCAAAAATAAGTATGATTTGATTTTGCAATGACTCTACATTGTGTTGGTTAATACCTATTTGCATTATATAGGAAGCCCAATCATTGTAATGGCTATTTTCTAATTTGGTTATTCCCTTTTTGAATTAGGCAGTTGATGTAAGCTTATTTTTTTGTGTTGATAAACCCCTTATTTTTACTGCATCTTTCTTGCCATAATCAAATGGAAGTCTGATATGACTATGTATTATCCATTTATTGAATTGGTTAATACCTCTAACCATTTAAAAAGAATTCCAATCAGTTAGGATATATCTAGTTTCCTTCTAGAATGTGAGATAATGGTCTGTTATCGTTATGTAATCATTTGTTTTGTTTTGGTTATTACCTATTCGTGTATGGCCTGGCAATTCTCAAATCTCTTGGTATTGTGTACTTTTGACCCTAGTTGTAAGTCTTTTTGGGTAGCAATTTCAAATTGCATTCTTATTTGATTTGTCCAAATGCACTTACTATTTTAGTTATTTATTTTTTATGTTATTTTCCTTTTTGTAGCAAAATGGTTAAAGTTAAGCAGGTGGCAACGAAACCAAAGAGACCCAGAAAAGGAGCAAATATCGTTGGGCTTGAAAAATCTTCCCCTCCTACAAGAAAGTCAACAAGGAAAGGTTCCACTGCTGCTACACCACCTTCTCCGGTTACAGATACTAGTATTGATGATGTACAACCAGAAGAGGATCCCCGATTCAAGTCACCCCTCTACCGTGAAATGTACTACAAGACATTCACTGGTAGGACAATTTGTGAATGTCAGCATGTAGACTTCGATTCACTTGACACAATCCATGCTGGCTTCATAAGACAGTGGTTTCACCACAAACAATGGGACAACTTGCTAATAGAAAAGCACCCTATATACCCCGACCTTATTCGCCAGTTCTACACTCACTTTGACCATGCAAACAAAACGGCGGAGTAATAATCATTTGGGTAAAGGGAAAACTGATTAAGTTGGATGAAAACACTTTGAGCAGAATCTTGAAGATCCCTCGAGGAGGTGTGCGAGTCGTTCTTCTGGGTAAGAAATGGAGCACTGTTAAGGAATTTGATATTCAGAAAAGTCTTAATCTTATGCTTGATGAAGAAGACTCTGGTAGGACTAAGCAACCAGAAATTTATGAACTGCCGCTGCCTACGCGCCTTCTTCATCTGATTCTGTTCAGATCCTTCAATTGTCGTAATGGTAGATTGTCCTCGTTGACATACCTAGATATGTTTGTCATGTACTTTGTACTTGGTCGTATCAAAATGAATATGCCGAGGATGATGATTGACTACATGATTGCTATTCAAAAATCAACAAAAGAAGGCCTATTCCTTCCTTATGGGATGTGGTTGACCAAGGTTTTTAACCATTTTGAAGTGGATTTATCTGATGAAGTAGAAATTCAGGGACCAAAGCAACCATTCAACGACAGTACTGTTGTTAATGCTTTGGGGTACAACTATGATGTCAAGGCAAACAAGTTGGTTAAAGTAGGGGTAAAGCGTGCACCTAAACGGAAGCGTGATCCTGAAGTGCAGGAGGCAGATATTGGAGATGATGATGAAGATGTTGTAGGAATACCTTCTGCATCATTTGTAGACGATGTCATGCTTGAGAGCATCGTTGTGCAACAAATGCTTAAGCGGATGAGGGCGGACTTATTCACTGATGATGTTATGAGTGACATCCGGGAGAGTGCACAGTCTATAATAGACGCTCGTAATGAGGAGGAAGGTACTAATTGTACTTAAAATTCTTTGATTTACAATATGGTATTTTTCTCGTATTTCATATGTTATGCTCATATACCTTGTTTATTATTGTTTATGCTCTGTTTTTTTTTAACATCGGTAATTGCCTATCTATATATCGGTAATAACTTATATTGGTTGAACTCATGTCATATACTCTTTAATTAACACATCACTTAGTATGCAATGACATAACAACAATCGGGGTATTACCTACCATTTTTAATACTAGTAATAAAAGAAAAATAATTGCTTGAAAGTTGTTAATTAAGGTATATATCTCTGGGTTAATATGTTATGACCATATACCTTATTGATTATTGCCCATACTTTGTTTTTATTAAATAGGTTATTGACTATCTACGAATCGGTAATTACCTACATTGGTTGAACAGTTGTTATCTACTTTCTATTTATCACATTCCTTAATATAAATGACTTATCATATGTCAGGTTCTTGCCTACTTTTTTAAATACTAGAAATTAAAATAAAATAATTGTATATCTTTTGCTCATTCATTGTTTGAAAGTTGGTGATTAAGGTATTTATCTCAGAGTTCATATGTTATAACAATATACTATGTTGATTAAACTCATTTTATAGTAATTTTGTACTTGTCTATATTACTGTGGGTAATTACATATATTGGTTAAACTCATTTTATATACTTTCTGTTTCGCACATTAATATGTAATGACATGTTATACCAAATATTATTACCTATATTTTGATACTAACAATTTAAGAAATATAACTATATTATTTTTGTTCATTGTTTGAAAGGTGCTGATGAAGGTGGTGAAGACACTGGGAGAGGAAAAATGCCTGCTTTATTTATTATTTTATGACTAGGATATCGAATATTATGGAAAGGTGTCCATAACTGGGAACTATTAGTTTTTGCATTCTCTTTTGTGCTGTTTCAAGTGCGATGTGAAGACAATTTAACATCATTCGTGCTGTAGTTATTAAAAGATTTTTGCCCCGTTGTGGGAAAATTCTACTGATGGCATGTAATTAAAATTTCTAATGATGGCATGTAATTAACTTATTAAGTACTTAAGTGTGGTATGTTTCTTTTCTTCATCACCAAAAACAAACATGTGGTATGTTTCTACATTATGAGGTCACTTACTAAATTCAAGTAAAATGTGTTATGTATGAAACATGATATCCCCACCTTATATATTCAAATGGACATAGAATTCTTCCTTCATTTCTTCAACTGACTATATAAGGTCATTGATTATGGACTTATTGATAATTACCAATTTTCCAATGATAAAAGGCATAATTGAAAGTATAAAAGGCATAATTGAGAGTAATTGGCGGGTATTAATGCAGCAATTGCTTTTTTAGAATTTAAATCACTTAAATAATATTTAGCATTAACAAAATCCCTAACACCAGATTACACAATGAGTCTTACTCTACTGAATTTTTCATTAGGTAAGTCATTTAATAATATTTGACCACAAACATAACCCATGACATAACCAACGCAAAAAAAGTTGCTATTGTGTATGCAATTTGTTTGTTCTTCTCCGTATTTGATCGACATAACTTGCTTTTCAATTGGAATATTTGTTCATGAAATTGTGACTTTTAAACCTTCACTTTGTTTAGCTTCATAGTAAGAGATTCAACTTGTTTCGCAATTGCATCCAACCTCTTTGACATCATCTCACACTCTACGCATCCACCAACATCATCGTACAACCATTTGAAAAATCCACAATCAGCCTCCTGCAATTTATACATATTAAAAACCCTAATTTTTATTTATATTCCTAATGATAAGTATATTACATGTACTCATATTTAATATATTAAATGACGAAAGGATTTAGAAATTTTACCGGAAATTTTCCACAACCACGAAATTTCCTTCCTCTATTGTGGTTACGCTTGGTAACTGTTCGAATCTTAGAGGGAACACCACATCCACATTTCATCATGAATCCGCCAAAACTTGAAGATGAGCCTCCGGAATATAGTGAATCCCCCATGTTTTTTAAATTTTTTTTATTTTTTTATTTTTTTATTTTTTCCTTTTTGTGGTTATGTTTATAGAATTAGGTCAAGGGTATAAATTCAAGTTTTGTAACTGACAACCGAAAATCATGGGCGCTCGTATTTCAATTTTGAAATTTTCAATTAATGATTTATTTGAAAAAAATACCGTGTAGTTCTTTACATGTACTAACATTATGATTTATCATGTTTATTAAAATGTCATTACCTATTTCTATTTAAACTATTTTTACAATTAAAAGCCAACTTGGGACACACCATGTATGTATAAATAAAAACTACGGTTCATTTCAATAACAACCAAGCAACTAACCAATTGGACAAATTATAATCTAAAAACTGGTAATGCCATAAATAGGGAACAAAATACTGGACTTATTTCAAATTTGAATTAGCACATGAAGTTTATTACAAAGATAGCAAGATATTAACAAATTATAATCTAAGAACTGGTAATGACCACAACATTTTAACATCATAACCAATACTTAATTTATTTGTTTTCATAGGTAAATCCCTGTTTGATGTTTGGTGAATTCCTTCTTTCATAAATAAGGTTTAAATTTCAATCTTTTATGGGATAAATAGGGGGGTACAATTAAAAAAAAAGTTATTTTCTCTAAAAGTATTTTATCTACTATTGAATTATATGCATCCATATAGCAAACCACATGTGTAAATATATATTAGTTACCATTAATACCAAACCTGGTTAACATGATGTTGTATATTTGGAGTAACACTCGAGATACACAAGGGATAAACCAAGGGATAGATAAGGCTAAGAACCAAAGGCTTCTTAGATAAAGTCACACCACTAAGAAACGTTTTGGATTCCTAAGATCACAAGCCAACTAGTAGCCTAAACTAGCTAACTAAGCAAAGGAAACGAAATTCCAAATCCAAGAATTTCAGGTTTTGTTTCTAATCCAAGAAACGAATGTAAGACAAGTTTTTTTTTATGTTTGAATAATCTGATTTTCTCATTCACATTTGCTTGCTATTTATAGTAAACAAGCATCCTTAAGTACAAGCTAAACTAAGTGAAATTTCAGCTCACTTGTTACATGCCTAAGCTAAGCATCAAAAACAGATTTTGTGTCTAGATACATCAATAAAAGAAGCTATGCTTAACTAGATACATAAGCTTAAAAAGTGGCGGCCACAACCTCCTCAATTAAGCCTCATCAAATCTGAAATAAAGAGCATAACTCTCCCTTGATTCACGCCCATCAAAGCAGCAAGTAAGAGCATAACCTTCCCTAGAATCACGCCTCAACCAAGCAGCAAGTAAGAAGCAAAACAGCCCCTTAATTCACGCCCAATTCAAACAGCAAAAAAAAGAAGTGTAACTCCTCCTTGATTCAAGCCTTGGATCAAGCTTGAATGTATGTAGACAAGAGTGTATTTGGACGCCTTTTGATGCTCAAATGCTGACTGAAATGACGCCCACTTGAAGGCTCAATTGACAGCTTGCAACTCCTCATTGAAACTGATTGTAACACCCAAGTTAAAGCCTTTGAAACTCCTCCAAAAGGAATTTTCGGATTCTATGTTTTTCCCAAGCTAAACGGCTGCCTTCTTGTTGTATCTTGTACTTGTACTTCATGTGAATGTGACACTATATTTTCGAACTTTAACAAGCTAAAGAAAACTAAAGAAAATGAAACTAATTTGCAAACTTAAAATAAGACTAAAGTTTACAATTTATTCAAAGCATAAAATGAACTAGAATGAACTAGTTAATAAGAACAACAAGAAACTCAAAGGATTGAATATCTTGCTGCACATGGATAGAACGCATAGCACCAATGCATGATGCTACGTCTTGAACTAAAGAAACGTCCATAACCAAGTTGTTAGGCTTGGCTACAACATTCCCCCCTTCTTGAAAAGAGTTTGCCCTCAAACTCGGCAACTCTTCAAACTCATCATAGTAAGGTGATAAATCAGCCACATTAAAGGTGCTAGAAACACCATAGTCTCCGGGCAACTCAACTTTGTAAGCATTATCATTCACCTTTTCAACAATAGCAAATGGACCATCACTACGAGGACTAACCTTGGACCGTCTTTTGGAAGGGAATCTTTCCTTCCGAAGATGAATCCAAACTAAGTCACCGGGCTGAAACTGGACCTCATTTCTTTTCTTGTCATAGTATGCCTTTGTCTTTGCATTAGCTTGTTCAATTTTGGAACGAACTTGCTCATGCATAGACTTGATTTCTTTTGCACGCACCTCGGCATCATTGCTGAACTTGTTTGGTGAGGGAATGGGAGTGAGATCAATAGGAGTGCACGGATTGAATCCATACACCACTTCAAAAGGACTCAAACCTGTTGTCTTGCTAGGTACACGATTGTAAGCAAACTCCGCATGAGGAAGCATCTCTTCCCATTGCTTGGGACGTTTAGTAGCCAAAGACCGCAACAAGGATCCCAAAATTCTATTAGTCACTTCGGTTTGACCATCTGTTTGAGGATGACTTGAAGTGCTAAAGTTCAATTTCGTGCCCATCTTTCTCCATAATGTAAGCCAAAAATGACTTAGAAATTTTGGATCACGATCACTCACCATGGATTTTGGTACACCATGCAAACGAACAATCTCATTGAAGAACAAGTTAGCAACATGAGTAGCATCATAAGTTGTATGACAAGAAATAAAATGAGCCATTTTAGAAAAACGGTCCACAACAACCATAATGGAATCTTTCTTTCGCTGGGTCATAGGAAGTCCCACAACGAAATCAAGACTAACATCTTCCCATGGAGCTTGCGGAATAGGTAAGGGCAAAAGATAGCCTTGTGGAAGACTATGACTCTTGGCCTTTTGACAAACCACGCATCTTTTCACAATAAACTCCACATCACGAACCAATCTAGGCCAATGAAAGTACTCTTGTACCAGAAGAGTAGTCTTCTCTATGCCAAAGTGTCCCGCCATTCCTCCTTCATGAAACTCTTTGATAAGAGATTCTCTTAGGCTTGATCTTGGAATGCACAACCTGTTTCCTTTGAACAAATAGCCATCTAAAATGTAATAATCTTTGTAAACATGATTAGAACATTTTAGAAATAAATCACCAAAGTCATGATCATTTTTGTAACTTGCTTTCACATCTTCAACACTAATCACTCTTGCCTTGAAAGAATTCAAGAGTGTGTATCTCCTTGAAAGTGCATCAGCTCCTTTGTTCATGGCGCCTCTCCTATGCTTGATCACAAAATGAAAAGCTTGCAAATACTCCACCCATTTGGCATGGCGTGGTTGGAGTTTTTGTTGGCTTTGAAGATATTTGAGAGCTTCATGATCTGAATGAAGGATGAACTCCTTGGAAATGAGGTAATGTCTCCAATGGTCCAAAGCACGAACAAGAGCAAAGAACTCCTTATCATAGGTGCTATACTTCCGTTGTGCTTCATTGAGTTTTTCACTAAAGTAGGCAAGGGGACGCCCAACTTGTGACAAAACAGCACCAATACCAACTCCACTAGCATCACATTCAACTTCAAAAACTTCATCAAAGTTAGGTAAAGAAAGAATAGGTGCACTAGTAAGTTGATGTTTTACCTCATCAAAGGCCTTTTGAGCCTTATCATTCCAAACTAACTTCTGATTTTTAGTTAGCTCGGTGATAGGTGCCATGAGAGTACTAAAATTTCGCACAAATCTCCTATAGAAAGAAGCAAGTCCATGAAAACTACGAACTTGTTGAATTGTTTGTGGCGTGGGCCACTCACGAATTGCAGCAACTTTCTTTTCATCAACCTCTATGCCTTGAGATGAAACTTTGAAACCAAGAAAAATAACTTGGGAAGTGAAAAAATGACACTTCTCTAAGTTACCATATAGTTGCTCACGAGCAAGGGCTTCAAAAACCTGTTGCAAATGCATAGCATGCTCTTCTTCTTCCCTACTATACACCAAAATATCATCAAAATAGACTACAACAAATTTACCCATGAATGGTTGCATAACCTGATTCATAAGGCGCATAAATGTAGATGGTGCATTAGACAAACCAAATGGCATCACAAGCCACTCATAGAGGCCCTCCTTTGTCTTGAAAGCGGTCTTCCATTCATCTCCTTCGAAAATTCGAATTTGATGATAGCCACTTCTCAAATCAATTTTAGAGAACACTTTAGAACCATGCAAATCATCAAGTAAATCATTCAACCTTGGAATAGGAAACCGGTACTTGATAGTGATTTTATTGATTGACCTACTATCAACACACATTCTCCATTCTCCATTTTTCTTAGGTACAATCAAAGTAGGACAAGCACATGGACTAAGAGACTTACGAATAAGACCCTTTGATAACAACTCCTCCACTTGTCTTCTAATTTCCTCGGTTTCTTTGGGATTGGTTCTATAGGCTGGTTTGTTTGGGAGCATGGATCCGGGTACAAGATCAATCTTGTGTTGGATGTCACGCTTTGGGGGTAATCCGTGAGGGATATCTTTGGGGAAAACATGGGAATAGGTTTTGAGAAGAGAGGTGAGGAGTGGGTGGTTTTCTTCTTTGGACGGTTGAGAGGGGGTATCAAGTTGGCTCAAAATGAAGTGTTTGTGAACTCTATACTCATGGAATTCAGATTTTATGAGAGTGGTGAGAGAAGTGGGAGGCGTGGATATGGGGTGATCATTTTTGAGGATTAAAGGAGTAAGGACAATTTTCTTTCCATCCTTAGAAAAGGAGTAGGTGTTTTTGTAACCATCATGCATCACACGCCTATCAAATAACCAAGGTCTACCAAGTAAAACATGACATGCATCCATAGGCACAACATCACACCATAATTCTTCCTCATAAGTTTTACCAATGCTAAATGATAACAAGACTTGTTGTGTGACATGAATCCCTTTACTATGACTTAACCATTGAATTTTATATGGTTTAGGATGAGGGATAGTTTTCATTTTCAACTTGTCTATCATAACTTGCAAAGCTACATTGGTACAACTACCTCCATCAATAATCAAAGTGCATACCTTTCCACCAATGGTGCAACGAGTGTGAAAGATTGCCTCACGTTGCAAGCTCCCTTCTTGGTCCAACATATTGCTAAGCGTACGTCGAACCACCAAGCATTCTCCTTCATCTGGACCTAGGCACGCATACTCATCATTCTCTTCAAGATTGTTGTCCTCTTCAACCTCTAATTCGTTCTCCTCTTCATACTCTACCAAAGTAACAATTTTTTTATTTGGACAATCACTAGCCATATGTCCAAGGCCTTGACACCTAAAGCATCTTCTTGGGGCTGGTTTTGGGTTGGAATTTTGGGTGTTTTGTGAAGGTGGTTTAGAAGTAGGCTGATTGGATGTGGGTTTGAAAGGTGGGAAATTGGATGTTTGCTTTCTTTGGGGAAATGAGGTTTGAGATGCAAAACGTGATGATTCACTTTTGCCTCTTGCTTTTTGTTGCTGCTCAATCTTATGTGCTAAGATAATGAGCTCTTCAAGGGTGGTGTAAGGGTGTAGTTCGGCCACATTGGCTATTTTTGGGTCAAGTCCGCCTAGGAACCGAACCAAAGTTTGAGGCTCATCTTCCTCTACTCCATACTTCATAACAAATCCTTCAAACTCCCTAGCATATTCCTCTACTGATTTCGTACCTTGCTTAAGGTTATGGAATTTTGAAAAGTTTTCTTGCACATAGTATGTGGGAAGAAACTTTTGTTTCAACAATTTCTTCATCTTAACCCATGATCTCACTTTTTCTTTGTCTTGCCTTTCCCTCTTGGCGCACACACTAGCCCACCAAGTTGAGGCATATTTTCGTAGCTTCAAGGCCACAATTTTCACCTTTTTCTCTTCCGGTGTTTGCTTATAGTCAAACACTCTCTCCACCGTTCTTAACCATTCTACAAACTCATCAGCATCGAGTTTGCCATCATATTCAGGAATGTCTGCTTTTATGTCATTATTAGGCCGTGACCTTTCTCTTTCATGAGAAGGTCTATCATTGTGATTGAAATTAGATTCACTCAATTCTTCATCACTATGATTGGGTGAGCCCTCTTTTTGATGGCGCAACTTAGTAGAAAGATCTTTTAACTGATCTTGCAAATATTGCATTCGTTGCTCCATATCTTCTTTCTCTTGTGCAACCTTATTGACATATTCTTGCCAATTAGGGGGTGGGATGTCGGACATGGTTTGTGTTTGGGGTATGTGTTTGGGTATGTGTTTGGGGTATGTGTTTGGGTATTTGTTTTGCTAGAGCCCCCTCCTTTTAGCGCCAAATGTTGTATATTTGGAGTAACACTCGAGATACACAAGGGATAAACCAAGGGATAGATAAGGCTAAAGAGCCAAAGGCTTCTTAGATAAAGTCACACCACTAAGAAACGTTTTGGATTCCTAAGATCACAAGCCAACTAGTTGTTGTAGCCAAGAAAGAATAGGTGCACTAGTAAGTTGATATTTTACCTCATCAAAAGCCAATTGAGCTTTATCATTCCAAACCAACTTTTGATGTTTAGTTAGCTCGGTGATAGGTGCCATGAGAGTACTAAAATTTCGCACAAATCTCCTATAGAAAGAAGCAAGTCCATGAAAACTACGAACTTGTTGAATTGTTTGTGGCGTGGGCCACTCACGAATTGCAGCAACTTTCTTTTCATCAACCTCTATGCCTTGAGATGAAACTTTGAAACCAAGAAAAATAACTTGGGAAGTGAAAAAATGACACTTCTCTAAGTTACCATATAGTTGCTCACGAGCAAGGGCTTCAAAAACCTGTTGCAAATGCATAGCATGCTCTTCTTCTTCCCTACTATACACCAAAATATCATCAAAATAGACTACAACAAATTTACCCATGAAAGGTTGCATAACCTGATTCATAAGGCGCATAAATGTAGAAGGTGCATTAGACAAACCAAATGGCATCACAAGCCATTCATAGAGTCCCTCCTTTGTTTTGAAAGCGGTCTTCCATTCATCTCCTTCGAAAATTCGAATTTGATGATATCCACTTCTCAAATCAATTTTAGAGAACACTTTAGAACCATACAAGTCATCAAGCAAATCATTCAATCTTGGAATAGGAAACCGGTATTTGATAGTGATCTTGTTGATTGATCTACTATCAACACACATGCGCCACTCTCCATTTTTCTTAGGCACAATCAAAGTAGGACAAGCACATGGACTAAGAGACTTACGAATAAGACCCTTTGATAACAATTCCTCTACTTGTCTTCTAATTTCCTCGGTTTCTTTGGGATTGGTTCTATAGGCTGGTTTGTTTGGGAGCATGGATCCGGGTACAAGATCAATCTTGTGTTGGATGTCACGCTTTGGGGGTAATCCGTGAGGGATATCTTTGGGGAAAACATGGGAATAGGTTTTGAGAAGAGAGGTGAGGAGTGGGTGGTTTTCTTCTTTGGACGGATGATGTGAATTATTGATCCGAAAATCAACAAAACACAAGGGATATGTTTAAGTCTAATTCTATACAGGAAATCCACCAAGAATTAAACAAAAACTAAGATTAATCAATTAAGAATCCACCTAATTAATCAATCCAAACGAATGTTTTAACTAAAACAAGCAAAACAGCAATTGATCGCAATCAACCAAAACTCAAGTATGCAACTTAAGAAATAAATCTGAATATTAATCTATGTATCTTTATTTGTGTGTTTACAGCCCTATTTATAAGACTTAGTTTACCTAGGAAGATTAGGACAAGTCCCTAATTCAATCCTAATTAAACTAGAATTCTAACTTGCTTAAAGAGCAAGCACCTTGGCGCACAAGCATACACCAAACTGATTTATTTTGCTAACTAACTGATTTTTAAAGCAACTAAATAAATAAATAAAAATTAAAGAATTAAATAAAGATTAAAGATCCTAATGCTTGAACCAAGAAAAACCCTTTCAAGTGAAAGGTAAAAACTTGTAAGCAAAATCTAAGTAAAGAAAATTCAAGAAAGTTCAAGAAAGTGAACTAGACTCCAAGAAAAGCCACTAAGCAAACCGTGGCTTTGCTTTGATATCCAAGAAAGTGTCCATGCAATGCTTGGCTTGAATCAATGTTTAGGGACAAGTTATCTTGATGCATGATAAGCAAATCTTCGAAGTTCTCCATGCTTAGACTTGCATCATCCTCCTCTTCTTCGAAAGAATTTGTCCTCAAATCTCGAAGTTCTTCATCAGGAATATACTTAGCCAAATCGCCAACATTGAATGTAGCACTAACTCCATATTCTCCCGGAAGTTCTAACTTATAAGCATTGTCATTGATCTTCTCAATAATCTTGAAAGGACCTTCACTTCTAGGCATCAACTTATTCTTGCGTTTTCCTGGAAATCTTTCCTTTCTCAAATGTAACCATACCAAGTCTCCAACATTGTAACCTTGTTTCTTTCTATGCTTGTTTGCTCTAGCTTTGTGCATGTCATTTACTTTCTCTATTCTTGTTCGAACTTGAGCATGTAATTTCAGCATACTCTTCAACTTAGACTCGGCATCTTTGTGAATTAACTCACCCTTAGGCAATGGAACAAGATCAATTGGAAGTTTCGGATTGACTCCATAAACTACCTCAAAAGGACTATGTTTGGTAGCATATGTAGGTGATCTATTATAAGCAAACTCCGCATGAGCTAACTTGATGTCCCAATCCTTTTGTGTCTTACTCACTAACCCACGCAAAAGCGCACCAAGAGTACGATTAGTAACCTCAGTTTGTCCATCAGTTTGTGGATGGTAAGATGTACTAAAGAGCAATTTAGTTCCCACAAGCTTCCATAGAGACTTCCAGAAGAAACTCATGAACTTTGTATCTCGATCACTCACAATAGTTTTTGGAATTCCATGCAATCTAACAATCTCTTTGAAGTATAATTCCGCCACTTTCATAGCATCATCCACTTTGTGACAAGGAACAAAATGAGCCATCTTAGAGAACCTATCCACAACAACCATAATAGAGTCTTTCCCCCGTTGTGTTCTCGGCAATCCCACAATAAAATCCATAGAAATATCTTCCCAAGGTGAATCTGGAACAGGTAAAGGAGTATACAAGCCTTGATGAAAAGTAGCCTTCGCTTTTTGACAAGTTGCACACCTAGAAATAACTAGTTGCACATCCGTGAGCATCTTAGGCCAATAGAAGTGTTCTTGTAACATACTCAAGGTCTTTGTAATGCCAAAGTGACCAGCAATTCCTCCCCCATGAGCTTCTCTAACAACTAGCTCTCTAATAGAACACTTAGGAAGACAAAGTCGATTTCCTTTGAAAAGAAAACCATCTTGCAGCAAATAAGAACCCACGGCTCCTTTAGAACACTCTTCAATCAATGTAGCAAAATCATCATCACCTTTGTAGTATTCTTTGATCAATTCAAAACCAAGTAGCTTGCTATTTAGAATTCCAATCAAAGTGTATCTTCTAGATAATGCATCAGCCACAACATTCGATTTCCCTTCTTTGTACCTTGAAGAAAAATTAAATGATTGTAAAAATTCAACCCATGTAGCATGTCTAGGATTGAGCTTTTGTTGTCCATGTATGTACTTCAATGCTTCATGATCAGAATGCAACACAAAGTGATTAGGTCGGAGATAATGACTCCAATGATCTAAAGCTCTAACAATGGCATAGAACTCTTTATCATAAGTAGAATAGTTCAATCGAGCTCCTCCCAATTTCTCACTGAAATATGCAATAGGCCTCTTCTTTTGGAGTAAAACTGCTCCAATTCCAACTCCACTAGCATCGGTTTCAACTTCAAAAGGACTTGAGAAATCTGGTAACGCAAGTATAGGTGCTTCACATAGCTTCTTTTTTACCAACTCAAACGCACTTTGAGCTTCTTTAGTCCATTCGAATTTACCCTTGTCCTTCTTCAAACATTCGGTCATAGGCGCCACAATACTTGAGAAATTCTTGACAAATCTTCTATAGAACGAAGCTAGACCATGAAAAGACCTTACTTCACTCATATTAGTAGGAATAGGCCAAGTTTTAATAGCCTCTACTTTCGAATGATCAACTGAAACTCCATCTTTTGATACAACATAACCAAGAAAAGTAACACTAGGCACTAAGAAGTAGCATTTTTCAAGCTTAGCATAGAGTTTCTTCTCTCTCAACACTTCAAACACACTTGTTAGATGATTTAGATGATCATGCAAATTTTTAGAGTATATCAGAATATCATCTAAATAAACAACAACAAACTTGCCAAGGAAAGGTTTAAGTACCTCATGCATCAACCTCATGAAAGTGCTAGGTGCATTAGTGAGTCCAAACGGCATCACCAACCATTCATACAACCCTAACTTAGTCTTGAATGCTGTTTTCCACTCATCTCCTTCTCTCATTCGAATTTGATGATAACCACTCATAAGATCAATCTTAGAAAACAACTTTGAACCATGTAGTTCATCAAGTAGATCATCTAATCTTGGAATAGGAAATCGGTATTTGATAGTGATGTTATTCACACTCCTACTATCAATACACATGCGCCAACTCCCATCTTTCTTTGGGACAAGTAAAGTAGGCACGACACAAGGGCTCATACTTTCCCTCACGTATCCTCTAGTCATAAGCTCTTCAATTTGCCTTTGCATCTCCTTTGTTTCTTCCGGATTACTTCTATAGGCTGACTTATTAGGTAATGGTGCTCCCGCAATCAAGTCAATTTGATGCTCTATCCCACGAATAGGAGGTAGTCCCGGAGGTAATTCCTTAGGAAAGACATCCTTGAATTCTTCTAAAACAGATTCCAATTCATACGGCCTCTTTGCTTGTTTATCTTGATCAATTCGAATCTCACTAGAAACAAGTATATATACCACATTGTTGCTGCAAATCTCTTTTTCTAATTCCCTCTCACTAATCAAATAAGAACTCTTCGAATTAGAGGTAACATTAGAAGACTTGTTGCTTATCAAAGGTTTTAAAGCAACCGGTCTCTCTTTTTCTCCTTTTCTCACAACATACACATTAGTCCTTCCATCAAACTTCACAAATCTATCATATTGCCAAGGACGGCCTAATAGTATATGACAAGCATCCATAGGACAAACATCACACAAAACTTTATCATGAAATTTACCAATTGAAAAGGAGATTAAGGCTTGTTTAGTTACCTTAACATCACTCGAATTATTAAGCCAATGAAGCTTATAAGGGCTTGGATGTTCAGTAGTTGGCCACTTCAATTTGTCTACCAAAGTAGTAGATACCACATTAGTGCAACTCCCCGTGTCTATGATCATGTCACACAACCTATCTTCTACCTTGCACCTTGTAAGAAAGATTTTCTCCCTTTGATTGTTTTCCATAGGTACGGTCTTAGAGTGTAGCGCCCTTCTTAGAACCAAACTTTGACCATGAGTCTCGGGATCAATTTCGTCAACATGCCCCTCCTCTTCTTCAAAGTTTTCCTCTTCGTTCTTTTCTTCATAGTCACTACCCTGCTCACACTTAGCTTGTTCTTGTTCCCACTCTTGAGTAGTCATTACTCTTTTTGATGGACAATTAGTTGCAATGTGACCAACACTACCACACTTGAAGCACTTCCTATCTTCAACAAGCTTTTTAGGAGCTTCAAATTTTGATTTAGTCTCCTTGTAGTTCGAACTAGAACCACTTTTCTCCAAGCTGTTCTTCTCAAAAGGTTTAGTGAAACCCTTTACAAAGGACTTAGTGTACGTCCCTTTCTTCCCCTTTATCTGTTTTTCAACTTTCAAAGCTACCTTGCAAACATCCTCAAAGGACCAATATTGTTGCAATTCAACTTTTTCAGCAATATTATCATTCAACCCCGAAATAAATCTAGCAATCTTATGCTCAACAATCTCTTCTAAGCCACATAGCATGCATAACTTTTCAAATTCACCAATATAATTCTCAACAGTCATAGAATTTTGTTTAAAAAGTTGCATCTTAAGATAAACATCTTGAATATAATCACTAGGTACGAACCTTTTTTTCATGTGCTTCTTGAGTTGTTCCCAAGTTGAGATTCTTGCACGCCTCTCCTTATGCCTCTTCTTCTTTAGATTATCATACCAAAGACTAGCATAACCGGTCAGTTTCAATTCAGCCAATTTGCATCTTTTCCTTTCATCATACTCCTTGTAATCAAATAGTGTCTCGGCCCTTCTAATCCACTCAAGGTATTTTTCAGGTTCATTCATACTCCCATTGAATTCGGGAAGATCTAATCTAAGGTTCCTATCATCATCCTTTGGTCGATCTCTCCTCCTAGGCCTTGGTGATTCATCACTTGAGGAATAATTATTTCGTGGCCTCCTTGGGTTCCTCCTTGGTTGTTCTTCCTCACTTGAACCAGAATTAGGGTTAGAATTCCCTTTCCTTGAAGAATCTCCAACACGAGTATCAAGCCTTTTTAATATCTCATCCATCCTTGCTGCCAACTCGTCAATTCGCCTGTCTCTTCTAAGATTTTGAGCCTGTTCCAAGGTTAATCCCCTTGGAACTTGTGGAACCTCCTCGTCACTCATGATTCCTACACAAACCAAGTCAGTTTATGCAAAAATCTTGATTAAAAGATCGAATCTTGAAGGAAAACTAGGCAACACAAAAACCGGACTCCCATCCGCAAATCAGTGCACAAACACCAAAAGTTTGAGGCTGTGTAGAACGCGTTACTCAACTAAAAGTTATGAAATTTTATATGGTGATAGCTGGACGTTTTTAGAGTTCAATGCAAAAAGAATCACGCAAAAATTCCACGCCAATTGTTCCCAGTTTAATTTTTGCCGAAGTTGCGCAAACCTGGCTCTGATACCAAAGATGATGTGAATTATTGATCCGAAAATCAACAAAACACAAGGGATATGTTTAAGTCTAATTCTATACAGGAAATCCACCAAGAATTAAACAAAAAATAAGATTAATCAATTAAGAATCCACCTAATTAATCAATCCAAACGAATGTTTTAACTAAAACAAGCAAAACAGCAATTGATCGCAATCAACCAAAACTCAAGTATGCAACTTAAGAAATAAATCTGATTATTAATCTATGTATCTTTATTTGTGTGTTTACAGCCCTATTTATAAGACTTAGTTTACCTAGGAAGATTAGGACAAGTCCCTAATTCAATCCTAATTAAACTAGAATTCTAACTTGCTTAAAGAGCAAGCACCTTGGCGCACAAGCATACACCAAACTGATTTATTTTGCTAACTAACTGATTTTTAAAGCAACTAAATAAATAAATAAAAATTAAAGAATTAAATAAAGATTAAAGATCCTAATGCTTGAACCAAGAAAAACCCTTTCAAGTGAAAGGTAAAAACTTGTAAGCAAAATCTAAGTAAAGAAAATTCAAGAAAGTTCAAGAAAGTGAACTAGACTCCAAGAAAAGCCACTAAGCAAACCGTGGCTTTGCTTTGATATCCAAGAAAGTGTCCATGCAATGCTTGGCTTGAATCAATGTTTAGGGACAAGTTATCTTGATGCATGATAAGCAAATCTTCGAAGTTCTCCATGCTTAGACTTGCATCAACGGATGAGAGGGGGTATCAAGTTGGCTCAAAATGAAGTGTTTGTGAACTCTATATTCATGGAATTCAGATTTTATGAGAGTGGTGAGGGAAGTGGGAGGCGTGGATATGGAGTGATCATTTTTGAGGATTAAAGGGGTAAGGACAATTTTCTTTCCATCCTTAGAAAAGGAGTAGGTGTTTTTGTAACCATCATGCATCACACGCCTATCAAATAACCAAGGTCTACCAAGTAAAACATGACATGCATCCATAGGCACAACATCACACCATAATTCTTCCTCATAAGTTTTACCAATGCTAAATGATAACAAGACTTGTTGTGTGACATGAATCCCTTTACTATGACTTAACCATTGAATTTTATATGGTTTAGGATGAGGGATAGTTTTCATTTTCAACTTGTCTATCATAACTTGCGAAGCTACATTGGTACAACTACCTCCATCAATAATCAAAGTGCATACCTTTCCACCAATGGTGCAACGAGTGTGAAAGATTGCCTCACGTTGCAAGCTCCCTTCTTGGTCCAACATATTGCTAAGCGCACGTCGAACCACCAAGCATTCTCCTTCATCCGGACCTAGGCACGCATACTCATCATTCTCTTCAAGATTGCTGTCCTCTTCAACCTCTAATTCGTTCTCCTCTTCATACTCTACCAAAGTAACAATTTTTTTATTTGGACAATCACTAGCCATATGTCCAAGGCCTTGACACCTAAAACATCTTCTTGGGGCTGGTTTTGGGTTGGAATTTTGGGTGTTTTGTGAAGGTGGTTTAGAAGTAGGCTGATTGGATGTGGGTTTGAAAGGTGGGAAATTGGTTGTTTGTTTTTTTGGGGGAAATGAGGATTGAGAAGTAAAACGTGAAGATTCACTTTTACCTCTTGCCTTTTGTTGCTGCTCTATCTTGTGTGCCAAGATAATGAGCTCTTCAAGGGTGGTGTAAGGGTGTAGTTCGGCTACGTTGGCTATTTTTGGGTCAAGTCCGCCTAGGAACCGAACCAAAGTTTGAGGCTCATCTTCCTCTACTCCACACTTCATAACAAATCCTTCAAACTCCCTAGCATATTCCTCTACTGATTTCGTACCTTGCTTAAGGTTATGAAATTTTGAAAAGTTTTCTTGCACATAGTATGTGGGAAGAAACTTTTGTTTCAACAATTTCTTCATCTTAACCCATGATCTCACTTTTTCTTTGTCTTGCCTTTCCCTCTTGGCGCACACACTAGCCCACCAAGTTGAGGCATATTTTCGTAGCTTCAAGGCCACAATTTTCACCTTTTTCTCTTCTGGTGTTTGCTTATAGTCAAACACTCTCTCCACCGTTCTTAACCATTCTACAAACTCATCAGCATCGAGTTTGCCATCATATTCAGGAATGTCTGCTTTTATGTCATTATTAGGCCGTGACCTTTCTCTTTCATGAAAAGGTCTAGCATTGTGATTGAAATTAGATTCACTCAATTCTTCATCACTATGATTGGGTGAGCCCTCTGTTTGATGGCGCAACTTAGTAGAAAGATCTTTTAACTGATCTTGCAAATATTGCATTCGTTGCTCCATATCTTCTTTCTCTTGTGCAACCTTATTGACATATTCTTGCCAATTAGGGGGTGGGATGTCGGACATGGTTTGTGTTTGGGGTATGTGTTTGGGTATGTGTTTGGGGTATGTGTTTGGGTATTTGTTTTGCTAGATCCCCCTCCTTCTAGCGCCAAATGTTGTATATTTGGAGTAACACTCGAAATACACAAGAGATAAACCAAGGGATAGATAAGGCTAAAGAGCCAAAGGCTTCTTAGATAAAGTCACACCACTAAGAAACGTTTTGGATTCCTAAGATCACAAGCCAACTAGTAGCCTAAACTAGCTAACTAAGCAAAGGAAACGAAATTCCAAATCCAAGAATTTCAAGGTTTTGTTTCTAATCCAAGAAACGAATGTAAGACAAGTTTTTTTTGTTTGAATAATCTGATTTTCTCATTCACATTTGCTTGCTATTTATAGTAAACAAGCATCCTTAAGTACAAGCTAAACTAAGTGAAATTTCAGCTCACTTGTTACACGCCTAAGCTAAGCATCAAAAACAGATTTTGTGTCTAGATACATCAATAAAAGAAGCTATGCTTAACTAGATACATAAGCTTAAAAAGTGGCGGCCACAACCTCCTCAATTAAGCCTCATCAAATCTGAAATAAAGAGCATAACTCTCCCTTGATTCACGCCCATCAAAGCAGCAAGTAAGAGCATAACCTTCCCTAGAATCACGCCTCAACCAAGCAGCAAGTAAGAAGCAAAACAGCCCCTTAATTCACGCCCAATTCAAACAGCAAAAAGAAGTGTAACTCCTCCTTGATTCAAGCCTTGGATCAAGCTTGAATGTATGTAGACAAGAGTGTATTTGGACGCCTTTTGATGCTCAAATGCTGACTGAAATGACGCCCACTTGAAGGCTCAATTGATAGCTTGCAACTCCTCATTGAAACTGATTGTAACACCCAAGTTAAAGCCTTTGAAACTCCTCCAAAAAGGAATTTTCGAATTCTATGTTTTTCCCAAGCTAAACGGCTGCCTTCTTGTTGTATCTTGTACTTGTACTTCATGTGAATGTGACACTATATTTTCGAACTTTAACAAGCTAAAGAAAACTAAAGAAAATGAAACTAATTTGCAAACTTAAAATAAGACTAAAGTTTACAATTTATTCAAAGCAAAAAATGAACTAGAATGAACTAGTTAATAAGAACAACAAGAAACTCAAAGGATTGAATATTTTGCTGCACATGGATAGAACGCATAGCACCAATGCATGATGCTACGTCTTGAACTAAGGAAACGTCCATAACTAAGTTGTTAGGCTTGGCTACAACATTCCCCCTTCTTGAAAAGAGTTTGCCCTCAAACTCGGCAACTCTTCAAACTCATCATAGTAAGGTGATAAATAAGCCACATTAAAGGTGCTAGAAACACCATAGTCTCCGGGCAACTCAACTTTGTAAGCATTATCATTCACCTTTTCAACAAGGGCGATGATGTGTCTGACGCCCCTTAGGCTAATGAGCCCCTTGGATGGGCGATGATGTGTCTCACGTCCCTTATTGCTAATAAGCCCATTAAATGGATGATGATGTGTTTAACACCCCTTAGGACCAATAAGCCTCTTTGAGGGGCGATGATTTGTCTGCCACACTTTAGGGCTAATGAGCTCCTTGGATGGGCGATTATGTGTCTCAGGTCTCATTGGGCTAATGAGCCCCTTGGATGGGCGATGATGTGTCTCTGGGCCCTTAGGGCTAATGAGCCCCTTGCATGAGCGATGATGTGTCTGACACCCCTTAGGGCTAATAAAGCCCTTGGATAAGCGATGATGTGTCTAACGCCCCTTAGGGCTAATGAGCCCCTTGGATGGGCGATGATGTATCTCACACCCCTGAGGGCTAATAAGCCCCTTAGATGGGCGATGATGTGTCTCACGCCCCTTAGGGCTAATGAGCCCCTTGGATGGGCGATGATGTGTCTCACACCCCTTAGGGCTAATGAGCTCCTTGGATGGGCGATGATGTTTTTAACGCCCCTTAGGGCAAATAAGCCCCATTGATGGGCAATGATGTGTCTCACGCCCCTTAAGGCTAATGAGCCCCTTGGATGGGCGATGATGTGTCTGACGTCCCTTAGGGCTAATCAGCTCCTTGGATAAACGATGATGTTTTTGACGCCCCTTAAGGCTAATAAGCCCCTTGGATTGTCGATAATGTTTCTCACGCCCCTTAGGGCTAATGAGCCCCTTTGATGGGCGATTATGTGTCTGAGACCTCATAGGACTAATAAGCCTCTTTGATGGGCGATGATGTGTCTGGCACCCATTAGGGCTAATGAGCTCCTTGGATGGGCGATGATGTGTCTTATGCCCCATAGGGCTAATGAGCCCCGTTGATGGGAGATGATGTGTCTTACACCCTTTAGGGCTAATGAGCCCCTTAGGTGGGCGATTATATGTCTAAAGTCCCTTAGGAATAATAAGCCTCTTGGATGGGCGACGATGTGTCTTACAAACCTTAGGGCAAATGAGCCCCTATGATGGGCGATGATGTGTCTAACGCCCCTTAGGGCTAATAAGCCCCATTGATGGGCGATGATATGTCTCACGTCCCTTAGGGATAATGAGCCCCTTGGATGGGCGATGATGTGTCTCACACCCCTTAGGGCTAATGAGCGCCTTAGATGGGCGATGATGTGTCTGACGCCCCTTAGGGCTAATAAGCCCCATTGATGGGCGATGATGTATCTCACGTCCCTTAGGGATAATGAGCCCCTTGGATGGGCGATGATGTGTCTCACACCCCTTAGGGCTTATGAGCCCCTTAGATGGGCGATGATGTGTCTGACGCCCCTTAGGACTAATGTGTCCCATTGATGGGCGATGATGTGTCTTATGCCCCTTAGGGAAAATGAGCCCCTTAGATAGGCGTTGATGTGTCTGACGTCCATTAGGGCTAATCAGCTCCTTGGTTGGGCGATGATGTTTTTGACGCCCTTTTGGGCTATTGAGCCCCTTGGAAGGCCGATAATGTTTCTCACGCCCCATAGGACTAATGAGCCCCTTAGATAGGCGATGATGTGTCTGACGCCTCTTAGGACTAATAAGCCTCTTGGATGGGCGATGATGTGTCTTACGCCCCTTTGGGCTTATAAGCCCCATTGATGGGCGATGATGTGTCTCACGCACCTTAGGGCAAATGAGCCCCTTGGATGGGCGATGATGTGTCTGACGCCCCTTAGGGCTAATCAGCTCCTTGGATGGGTGATGATGTTCTGATGCCCCTTATGGCTATAGAGCCCCTTGGATGGGCGATGATGTGTCTCACGCCCCTTAGGGCTAATGAGCCCCTTAGATGGGCGATGATGTGTCTGACGCCCCTTTGGGCTATTATGCCCCATTGATGGGCGATGATGTGTCTCACGCCCCATAAGGCTAATGAGCCCCTTGGATGGGTGATGATGTGTCTCAAACCCCTTAAGACTAATGAGCTCCTTGGATAGGCGATGATGTGTCTAACTCTCGTTAGGGCTAATAAGTCCCATTGATTGGCGATGATGTGACTCACGCCCCTTAGTACTAATAAGCCCCATTGATGGGCGATGATGTGTCTCACGCCCCTTAGGGCTAAAGAGCCCTTTTGATGGGCGATGTTGTTTTTCTTAAACCCCTTAAGGCTAATGAGCTCCTTAGATGCGCGATGATGTGTCTAACGCCCCTTAGGGCTAATAAGCCCCATTGATTGGTGATGATGTGTCTCACGCCCCTTAGGGCTAATGAGCCCCTTGATGGGCGATGATGTGTCTGACGTCCGTTGGAGCTAATCAACTCCTTGGATGGGAGATGATGCTTCTGACGCCATTTTGGGCTAATGAGCCCCTTGGATGTCAGATAATGTTTCTCACTCCCCATAGGGCTAATGAGCCCCTTAGATGGGCGATGATGTGTCTGACGCCTCTTAGGACTAATAAGCCTCTTGGATGGGCGATGATGTGTATGACACTCCTTAGGGCTAATGAGCTCCATGGATGGGGGATAATCACTAGTAGAAAAAAGGCATTAGGCAGCGGTTCAAACCCGGTCTAAGGCACCGGTTTGAACCGCTGCCTATTTGAGGGGTGCCAAAAACCTGCTATTTGGCACCGGTTCAAAACCGGTGCCATAGGGTTTAATAGGCACCGGTTAACCGGTGCCATAGGGTGAAATAGGCACCGGTTAACCGGTGCCTAAAACTGCTCTCCCGCCATTTTTTTTTTGGGTGGTGGATAGTTTAGGCACCGGTTCCTGCCTAACCGGTGCCTTTTGTATAATTTTTTTTTTCGTTTTTTTTGTTTTTTCAATCGTGCAATAATATTTTTTAAAAAAAACCTGCAATAATAATAACCTGTAATTCCAGCAATTATATTAAATATAATAATTAATAATTTTATTATTATAATAACTAATAATAATATTATTAATTATTATATACAAAAATAATATTAGATACAAGAATTCAATTATATATATATATATAGATATAAATATTCCCAAACGCAATACAAAAAAAAAAAAAAACAGTTGCTTACATATACAAATAATAGTAAGTACACATATATAATGAATAATAAGTTATATATAGTTCAAAAGTTAACATAAATAATTTACAATTACAATGCATGCCATTTACATGTTGAAGGTGATGAAAGACACCAACATGTCACGAACTTCATTAAGCTCCTTGATTGTCAACGAACCATCCTTTTGGACCTTGCAAAACTTGAAATACAAAAACATTATTTTAAAAATAATTAATTAGGCAAAAAATATGTATTTTTATCAAATATTACCTATACGACTTCTATATAGCCCATTTACTACATTACTTATCAGATGAACTATTTCTTTCTCATAACATGTCAATATTGGATAGTTGTATGTGTGTAAGCCCTAAAATTGTATAGGAGAGCATTTTGTTAAGGTTTATGACGGTTTTTACCCAAAATGGCCCGAATATGGCCTATATGACCTTACTTTGCCCATTTCCTACATTTCTTATTAAATGAACTTTATTTATCTCATAACATGTCAATATTATCTAGTTATAGGTGTATAAGGAAAGAAATCACATCAAAAGAGCATATTAACACAAAATGGCTCTAATATGGCCCATATGACTTCTATTCAGCCCATTTTCTACCTTTCTTGTGAAATAGCCTTTTTGTTTCTCATAACATGTCATTGTTGGATAATATTAGGTGTCTAAGGCTAGAAATCACATCAATATAGCATTTCAAGAAGTTTAACAACGCATTTTACTCAACATGGCCCAAATAGGGCTTATATGACTTCTATGTAGCCCATTTTCTACATTACTTATCAAATGAACTATTTCTTTCTCATAACATGTCAATGTTGGGTAGTTATATGTGTGTAAGCCCTAAAATTGTATAGGAGAGCATTTTATTAAGGTTTACGACGCTTTTTACTCAAAATGGCCCGAATACGGCCTATATGACCTTACTTTGCCCATTTCCTACATTTCTTATTAAATGAACTTTATTTATCTCATAACATGTCAATATTATCTAGTTATATGTGTATAAGGAAAGAAATCACATCAAAAGAGCATATTAACACAAAATGGCTCTAATATGGCCCATATGACTTCTATTCAGCCCATTTTCTACCTTTCTTGTGAAATAGCCTTTTTGTTTCTCATAACATGTCATTGTTGGATAATATTAGGTGTCTAAGGCTAGAAATCACATCAATATAGCATTTCAAGAAGTTTAACAACGCATTTTACTCAACATGGCCCAAATAGGGCTTATATGACTTCTATGTAGCCCATTTTCTACATTACTTATCAAATGAACTATTTCTTTCTCATAACATGTCAATGTTGGGTAGTTGTATGTGTGTAAGCCCTAAAATTGTATAGGAGAGCATTTTATTAAGGTTTACGACGCTTTTTACTCAAAATGGCCCGAATACGGCCTATATGACCTTACTTTGCCCATTTCCTACATTTCTTATTAAATGAACTTTATTTATCTCATAACATGTCAATATTATCTAGTTATATGTGTATAAGGAAAGAAATCACATCAAAAGAGCATATTAACACAAAATGGCTCTAATATGGCCCATATGACTTCTATTCAGCCCATTTTCTACCTTTCTTGTAAAATAGCTTTTTTGTTTCTCATAACATGTCATTGTTGGGTAATATTAAGTGTCTAAGGCGTGAAATCACATCAATATAGCATTTCAAGAAGTTTTAGGACTTACCTCATCAAGCTGTTGAGTGTCCGTACAATGAGTCACAATGTCAAGCATGAATCTCATCACATACAAAGCACAATCAAGTCCATTCTCTTATTGTGCGCACTAGCATATGATAAACAAATCACATCAGTGAAACATGCAAAGGAAATGAGCAAATATTTACTACCATAGATTTTCAAGATAATCACAATAATATCATGTAAATTACCAACGGTGTCTTCCATGTTGGACCCTTTGGAGCACGACAATGTAGCTTCTTCATAACACTGTAGTATAAAAAAATACAATCAAATTTGATTAGTCGTATGATTACTAAATTAGTTATTATTAGCAATAATCATCACTATAGGTTGCTACATATATTTACTTTTGCAATATAGACTTCACGAGCCACTTCTCCGATGATCGAGCTGAATCAAGGTGATAAATTGTGTTAGTGGAATTACAAATCACCATGAGGCTCCAATGCTCCCCACATGCAATGAGGCCAAATCGATATTTAGGAGTCAACATATAATGAGGCCAAATAGATTGAATTTGACATGGTTAGACTTACTCTCTATAACATGGGGCGAATATGAACTTGTCTCCCGCACGCGCTGATTCCCTTATACTCTGTTCAACATAGTACAACACGTCATGGGGGTTGCCTGATGTGAATTATTGATCCGAAAATCAACAAAACACAAGGGATATGTTTAAGTCTAATTCTATACAGGAAATCCACCAAGAATTAAACAAAAACTAAGATTAATCAATTAAGAATCCACCTAATTAATCAATCCAAACGAATGTTTTAACTAAAACAAGCAAAACAGCAATTGATCGCAATCAACCAAAACTCAAGTATGCAACTTAAGAAATAAATCTGAATATTAATCTATGTATATTTATTTGTGTGTTTACAGCCCTATTTATAAGACTTAGTTTACCTAGGAAGATTAGGACAAGTCCCTAATTCAATCCTAATTAAACTAGAATTCTAACTTACTTGAAGAGCAAGCACCTTGGCGCACAAGCATACACCAAACTGATTTATTTTGCTAACTAACTGATTTTTAAAGCAACTAAATAAATAAATAAAAATTAAAGAATTAAATAAAGATTAAAGATCCTAATGCTTGAACCAAGAAAAACCCTTTCAAGTGAAAGGTAAAAACTTGTAAGCAAAATCTAAGTAAAGAAAATTCAAGAAAGTTCAAGAAAGTGAACTAGACTCCAAGAAAAGCCACTAAGCAAACCGTGGCTTTGCTTTGATATCCAAGAAAGTGTCCATGCAATGCTTGGCTTGAATCAATGTTTAGGGACAAGTTATCTTGATGCATGATAAGCAAATCTTCGAAGTTCTCCATGCTTGGACTTGCATCATCCTCCTCTTCTTCGAAAGAATTTGTCCTCAAATCTCGAAGTTCTTCATCAGGAATATACTTAGCCAAATCGCCAACATTGAATGTAGCACTAACTCCATATTCTCCCGGAAGTTCTAACTTATAAGCATTGTCATTGATCTTCTCAATAATCTTGAAAGGACCTTCACTTCTAGGCATCAACTTATTCTTGCGTTTTCCTGGAAATCTTTCCTTTCTCAAATGTAACCATACCAAGTCTCCAACATTGTAACCTTGTTGCTTTCTATGCTTGTTTGCTCTAGCTTTGTACATGTCATTTACTTTCTCTATTCTTGTTCGAACTTGAGCATGTAATTTCAGCATACTCTTCAACTTAGACTCGGCATCTTTGTGAATTAACTCACCCTTAGGCAATGGAACAAGATCAATTGGAAGTTTCGGATTGACTCCATAAACTACCTCAAAGGGACTATGTTTGGTAGCATATGTAGGTGATCTATTATAAGCAAACTCCGCATGAGCTAACTTGATGTCCCAATCCTTTTGTGTCTTACTCACTAACCCACGCAAAAGCGCACCAAGAGTACGATTAGTAACCTCGGTTTGTCCATCAGTTTGTGGATGGTAAGATGTACTAAAGAGCAATTTAGTTCCCACAAGCTTCCATAGAGACTTCCAAAAGAAACTCATGAACTTTGTATCTCGATCACTCACAATAGTTTTTGGAATTCCATGCAATCTAACAATCTCTTTGAAGTATAATTCCGCCACTTTCATAGCATCATCCACTTTGTGACAAGGAACAAAATGAGCCATCTTAGAGAACCTATCCACAACAACCATAATAGAGTCTTTCCCCCGTTGTGTTCTCGGCAATCCCACAATAAAATCCATAGAAAACAACTTTGAACCATGTAGTTCATCAAGTAGATCATCTAATCTTGGAATAGGAAATCGGTATTTGATAGTGATGTTATTCACACTCCTACTATCAATACACATGCGCCAACTCCCATCTTTCTTTGGGACAAGTAAAGTCGGCACGGCACAAGGGCTCATACTTTCCCTCACGTATCCTCTAGTCATAAGCTCTTCAATTTGCCTTTGCATCTCCTTTGTTTCTTCCGGATTACTTCTATAGGCTGCCTTATTAGGTAAGGGTGCTCCCGGAATCAAGTCAATTTGATGCTCTATCCCATGAATAGGAGGTAGTCCCGGAGGTAATTCCTTAGGAAAGACATCCTTGAATTCTTCTAAAACAGATTCCAATTCATACAGCCTCTTTGCTTGTTTATCTTGATCAATTCGAATCTCATTAGAAACAAGTATATATACCACATTGTTGCTGCAAATCTCTTTTTCTAATTCCCTCTCACTAATCAAATAAGAATTCTTCGAATTAGAGGTAACATTAGAAGACTTGTTGCATATTAAAGGTTTTAAAGCAACCGGTCTCTCTTTTTCTCCTTTTCTCACAATATACACATTAGTCCTTCCATCAAACTTCACAAATCTATCATATTTCCAAGGACGGCCTAATAGTATATGACAAGCATCCATAGGACAAACATCACACAAAACTTTATCATGAAATTTACCAATTGAAAAGGAGATTAAGGCTTGTTTAGTTACCTTAACATCACTCGAATTATTAAGCCAATGAAGCTTATAAGGGCTTGGATGTTCAGTAGTTGGCCACTTCAATTTGTCTACCAAAGTAGTAGATACCACATTAGTGCAACTCCCCGTGTCTATGATCATGTCACACAACCTATCTTCTACCTTGCACCTTGTAAGAAAGATTTTCTCCCTTTGATTGTTTTCCATAGGTACGGCTTTAGAGTGTAGCGCCCTTCTTAGAACCAAACTTTGACCATGAGTCTCGGGATCAATTTCGTCAATATGCCCCTCCTCTTCTTCAAAGTTTTCCTCTTCGTTCTTTTCTTCATAGTCACTACCCTGCTCACACTTAGCTTGTTCTTGTTCCCACTCTTGAGCAGTCATTACTCTTTTTGATGGACAATTAGTTGCAATGTGACCAACACTACCACACTTGAAGCACTTCCTATCTTCAACAAGCTTTTTAGGAGCTTCAAATTTTGATTTAGTCTCCTTGTAGTTCGAACTAGAACCACTTTTCTCCAAGCTGTTCTTCTCAAAAGGTTTAGTGAAACCCTTTACAAAGGACTTAGTGTACGTCCCTTTTTTCCCCTTTATCTGTTTTTCAACTTTCAAAGCTACCTTGCAAACATCCTCAAAGGACCAATATTGTTGCAATTCAACTTTTTCAGCAATATTATCATTCAACCCCGAAATAAATCTAGCAATCTTATGCTCAACAATCTCTTCTAAGCCACATAGCATGCATAACTTTTCAAATTCACCAATATAATTCTCAACAGTCATAGAATTTTGTTTAAAAAGTTGCATCTTAAGATAAACATCTTGAATATAATCACTAGGTACGAACCTCTTTTTCATGTGCTTCTTGAGTTGTTCCCAAGTTGAGATTTTTGCACGCCCCTCCTTATGCCTCTTCTTCTTTAGATTATCATACCAAAGGCTAGCATAACCGGTCAGTTTTAATTCAGCCAATTTGCATCTTTTCCTTTCATCATACTCCTTGTAATCAAATAGTGTCTCGGCCCTTCTAATCCACTCAAAGTATTTTTCAGGTTCATTCATACTCCCATTGAATTCGGGAAGATCTAATCTAAGGTTCCTATCATCATCCTTTGGTCGATCTCTCCTCCTAGGCCTTGGTGATTCATCACTTGAGGAATAATTATTTCGTGGCCTCCTTGGGTTCCTCCTTGGTTGTTCTTCCTCACTTGAACCAGAATTAGGGTTAGAATTCCCTTTCCTTGAAGAATCTCCAGCAAGAGTATCAAGCCTTTTTAATATCTCATCCATCCTTGCTGCCAACTCGTCAATTCGCCTATCTCATCTAAGATTTTGAGCCTGTTCTAAGGTTAATCCCCTTGGAACTTGTGGAACCTCCTCGTCACTCATGATTCCTACACAAACCAAGTCAGTTTATGCAAAAATCTTGATTAAAAGATCGAATCTTGAAGGAAAACTAGGCAACACAAAAACCGGACTCCCATCCGCAAATCAGTGCACAAACACCAAAAGTTTGAGGCTGTGTAGAACGCGTTACTCAACTAAAAGTTATGAAATTTTATATGGTGATAGCTGGACGTTTTTAGAGTTCAATGCAAAAAGAATCACGTAAATATTCCCAGCCAATTGTTCCCAGTTTAATTTTTTCCGAAGTTGTGCAAACCTGCTCTGATACCAAAGATGATGTGAATTATTGATCCGAAAATCAACAAAAAACAAGGGATATGTTTAAGTCTAATTCTATACAGGAAATCCACCAAGAATTAAACAAAAACTAAGATTAATCAATTAAGAATCCACCTAATTAATCAATCCAAACGAATGTTTTAACTAAAACAAGCAAAACAGCAATTGATCGCAATCAACCAAAACTCAAGTATGCAACTTAAGAAATAAATCTGAATATTAATCTATGTATATTTATTTGTGTGTTTACAGCCCTATTTATAAGACTTAGTTTACCTAGGAAGATTAGGACAAGTCCCTAATTCAATCCTAATTAAACTAGAATTCTAACTTACTTGAAGAGCAAGCACCTTGGCGCACAAGCATACACCAAACTGATTTATTTTGCTAACTAACTGATTTTTAAAGCAACTAAATAAATAAATAAAAATTAAAGAATTAAATAAAGATTAAAGATCCTAATGCTTGAACCAAGAAAAACCCTTTCAAGTGAAAGGTAAAAACTTGTAAGCAAAATCTAAGTAAAGAAAATTCAAGAAAGTTCAAGAAAGTGAACTAGACTCCAAGAAAAGCCACTAAGCAAACCGTGGCTTTGCTTTGATATCCAAGAAAGTGTCCATGCAATGCTTGGCTTGAATCAATGTTTAGGGACAAGTTATCTTGATGCATGATAAGCAAATCTTCGAAGTTCTCCATGCTTGGACTTGCATCATTGCCTATGATTTTAGTAGTGGATAATTGCTCGGGGCATAACCACCCAACTTTACAAGGAGAATCAGTGTCAGTTAAGTGCTCCTGTAGTGCTCTGCGTGCATGAACATTGATTAATTTATCAGATGTAGGATAATCACCATCAATTTGAATAACTTGAAAAAAGTATAGATTATGTGGGCATTGAATTACCTCATGAATGTTTGAATGAGGGAAATGTTAAGTTTTGCACCACGTAGAAATTCCTTCACATCTTCTTTGTTGATCCATGCAATTGCATCCTCATCATAGTGGAACATTGCCTTAGGAAGTGCAACTTCCATGGGATCGACCAAATGACAAGCACGGTTGTGAAGAAAGGTCACGTCAGTAGAGAGCGATTGAAGAACAATGTCTTCAACAAGTGGAGTAGGTGGCATGGGTGAACCTTTCGAAGAGTGCAACTTCGACGCTTGTTCACTCTTGGACTGTTGTTCACTTAGCTTCTTCTTATGTTGATCAATTCTTTTAGGCTTCTCCACCCTCTTTCTCTTTGAAGTTTTGCTTCCATTGGAAATCTGAAATAGTTTGAGAAATAATAAGTTTCAACTCACAATCACTTATAATAGCCAAGTGAGTAGCCATTTCGGGTCAAAATGGCTTTTTTTGATGAATTGGACCCAAAAACTTAGAACTTGGCGATTTTTATGTAATTTCAAATGACAATCACTTATAAATATGTGATTATGAGTTAATTTGAGATGCAAGGAGTTTATAAGTTGAGAAATGAAGAAAATAGCCAAGTGAGTAGCCATTTCGGGTTAAAATGGCTTTTTTTGATGAATTGGACCCAAAAACTTAGAACTTGGCGATTTTTATGTAATTTCAAATGACAAACACTTATAAATATGTGATTATGAGTTGTTTTGAGATGCAAGGAGTTTATAAGTTGAGAAATGAAGAAAATAGCCAAGTGAGTAGCCATTTCGGGTCAAAATGGCTTTTTTTAATGAATTGGACCCAAAAACTTAGAACTTGGCGATTTTTATGTAATTTCAAATGAAAAACACTTATAAATATGTGATTATGAGTTGTTTTGAGATGCAAGGATTTTATAAGTTGAGAAATGAAGAAAATAGCCAAGTGAGTAGCCATTTCGGGTCAAAATGGCTTTTTTGATGAATTGGACCCAAAAACTTAGAACTTGGCGATTTTTATGTAATTTCAAATGACAAACACTTATAAATATGTGATTATGAGTTGTTTTGAGATGCAAGGAGTTTATAAGTTGAGAAATGAAGAAAAATAGCCAAGTGAGTAGCCATTTCGGGTCAAAATGGCTTTTTTTTATGAATTGGACCCAAAAACTTAGAACTTGGCGATTTTTATGTAATTTCAAATGACAAACACTTATAAATATGTGATTATAAGTTGTTTTGAGATGCAAGGAGTTTATAAGTTGAGAAATGAAGAAAATAGCCAAGTGAGTAGCCATTTCGGGTCAAAATGGCTTTTTTGATGAATTGGACCCAAAAACTTAGAACTTGGCGATTTTTATGTAATTTCAAATGACAAACACTTATAAATATGTGATTATGAGTTGTTTTGAGATGCAAGGAGTTTATAAGTTGAGAAATGAAGAAAATAGCCAAGTGAGTAGCCATTTCGGGTCAAAATGGCTTTTTTGATGAATTGGACCCAAAAACTTAGAACTTGGCGATTTTTATGTAATTTCAAATGACAAACACTTATAAATATGTGATTATGAGTTGTTTTGAGATGCAAGGAGTTTATAAGTTGAGAAATGAAGAAAATAGCCAAGTGAGTAGCCATTTCGGGTCAAAATGGCTTTTTTTTTATGAATTGGACCCAAAAACTTAGAACTTGGCGATTTTTATGTAATTTCAAATGACAAACACTTATAAATATGTGATTATGAGTTGTTTTGAGATGCAAGGAGTTTATAAGTTGAGAAATGAAGAAAATAGCCAAGTGAGTAGCCATTTCGGGTCAAAATGGCTTTTTTTTTATGAATTGGACCCAAAAACTTAGAACTTGGCGATTTTTATGTAATTTCAAATGACAAACACTTATAAATATGTGATTATAAGTTGTTTTGAGATGCAAGGAGTTTATAAGTTGAGAAATGAAGAAAATAGCCAAGTGAGTAGCCATTTCGGGTCAAAATGGCTTTTTTTTAAGAATTGGACCCAAAAACTTAGAACTTGGCGATTTTTATGTAATTTCAAATGACAAACACTTATAAATATGTGATTATGAGTTAATTTGAGATGTAAGGAGTTTATAAGTTGAGAAATGAAGAAAATAGCCAAGTGAGTAGCTAATTTACCTCCTTATTAATCAACCCACTTACACTTGAAAAGAGCAACCGTGAAGTCACAATAATCAAGCTCCCATATTTCTTGAATTCGACCATAGTATGACAACTCTGCATCGACAGGTGATTTATCCTTAGAACTTGCAAACTCCCTTGACGATGCCACAAGAGTTACACCACTGTTTTGGATGGAGGAAGATTTCAAATCACGAGCCTCGGTCCAAAAAGTGTACCCATTGATGTCATATCCCTCAAATGAACGGACATCATCCCTAGGACCGTACGCAAGCCACCGTACTGTATCTGTCACATTAGTATCATTCAATCCACTCATTACTCGTTCACGAAACCAATCAACAAATTTCTTATTATGCAACTGCATAAGTGCCCTTTCACCTTTGGATGGAAATTCGGCACGCAAACAAGCCATGTGCTCGTCTAAATATGGGTGCACATCTGAAACATGGTGCAACACATAAAGGTGTGCTTGTAAGAACTGTTCTCGGTCTGGTGACATTCGTTTCGACCCAATTGTGCCATGACCATCAAGTCTACCTTCATGTCGAGAAGTAGAAAGACCAATAGGTTGAGCAAGGGCTATGTAGTCTGCCACAAAGTTACCTATTTCCTCACCCACTGTCCCTTGCATTATACTTCCTTCAGGTTGAGCTCGGTTCCGTACTTTATCTTGTAATGTACCCATGTGTCTTTCAAAAGGGTAGCACCACCTCATGAACACTGGACCGCACAACTTTATCTCACGCACCAAATGAAGAACCAGATGAACCATTATGTCAAAAAATGAGGGTGGGAAATACATCTCAAATTTGCACAAAGTCACAACCACATCAGCTTGCAAAGCATCTAGTGTACAAGGATCAAGAACTTTGCTACAAATTGTATTGAAAAACGAACAAAGGCTTGTAATCGTTTCCCTCACGTGTTTCGGTAGAATACCACGGATTGCAATCGGTAGGAATACTTGCATCATAATGTGACAATCATGGGATTTCATACTTGTCAGCTTCAATTCTCCATTTAAGGTTACAAATCTTTTCATGTTAGATGAGTACCCTGATGGAACCTTAATGCCGTACAAACATGCACAAAACATACGCTTCTCTACCCCTGACAATGTATAGCAAGCCGGGGGTAAATAATTCTTTTCATCCTTCCCTTTACCCTTAACTTTCTTCTTTGACGCATCTTTGGCCTTTCCCTTTCCCTTGCTCTTCTCCTTCCCTTTTTTCGAAACACTTTCATCTTCTATTCTCGGCTCCTTTCCCTTTCTGACCTTTTCTTGAGGCCACAATTCTGGACGAATCCCCATCTCTTGCAAATCTAACCGTGCACCCTTTCCGTCCTTTGTTTTGCCTGGGATATTCATAAGCGTCCCCAAAAGAGCATCACACACATTCTTCTCTATATGCATCACATCAAGACAATGCCTAACGTCATGTTCTCTCCAGTACGGCAGCTTCCAAAAGATTGATTCTTTCTTAAACAGAGCAGCTGAGACCACAGTTTTTTCTGATTTTCCAAACACCGTTTGTATCCCTTTCACCCGAGCACTAATCTCAACACCAGTCAATGGTCTAGGCGCAGTATCCTCTTCCACGGTTCCATCGAAAGCCTTTTTCTGCCTACGGTACGGGTGATCACGCCTAAGGAACCTTCGAGTCCGTAGGTACACATCTTTGTGAGAATGAGTCAGGTATACGCTTGATGTGTCATCAATACATATGGGACATGCTTTTTTCCCTTTGACCTTGTACCCACACAAGTTGCCATATGTAGGGAAGTCATTCATGGTCCACATAAGGGCTGCACGCAATGTGAACATCTCGTTCTGATGAGCATCGAAAACGGAAACCCCTTCGTCCCACATCTTTCTCAAGTCGTCAATAAGCGGCGCAAGGTAAACATCTATGTCGTTTCCAGGTTGCTTAGGACCAGTTATTAGCAATGAAAGCATTAAATACTTACGTTTCATGCACAGCCAAGGAGGCAAATTATAAATCACTAAAAGTACCGGCCATGTGCTGTGTTGGGTACTTAGAGTGCCAAATGGATTCATCCCGTCCGTGCACAACCCAAGCCTTAAATTTCTGACTTCATTACCAAATTCCTCAAACTTCAAATCAATGTTCTTCCACTGTGGAGAGTCAGCTGGATGCTTCAGCATTCTGTTTTTCTTTCTTCCCTCTGCATGCCACCTCAAGTTTTTAGCGTCTTTTGGTATTGAGAACAGACGCTTAAACCTTGGAATAATGGGAAGATACCACAACACCTTAGCAGGAGGTCCCTCCGTGCCAGGATTGCAACTCATGCGCTTGTACCGCGACCGCTTGCATCGTGGACACTCCTGCAGTTTTTCATACTCATTTCGATACAAAATACAGTCATTAGGACATGCATGTATCTTCTTATACTCCAAACCAAAGGGACACATGAGCTTCTTTGCGTAATAATAAAACTAAGGAATTTCATTCCCATGAGGCAACATATCACTTAATGTGGTCAACAAAGAAGTAAAACTGATGTCCGTCCACCCATGCTTCGACTTAATGTTGAAAAGTGTTAGCATGGCCGATAGTTTGGAGTATTTTTTGCACCCGGGATACAAAGGCTTTTCGGAAGCCTCCGATAATAATTCAAACACTTCACCTTCAACACCTTGCAACATCTCATCCACTTGTTCATCCTCGACCTCATCCGCCTGATCTTCATCGGCTCCATCCTCACCATTATCAACAATATACTCATCATTCTCGTATTCCTCGTCCACATGAATCTCATTGCTTCTAACACGCACATCATTCCGATCAAGATCCCCACTGTACTCTCCACTTTCTCCGTGCCAAATCCACACATGGTAAAATTGCCTAAACCCACGACATAATACATGATCTCTAATGATTTCAACACTATCGACCACATTCACACAATTACAATCAACACAAGGACAATAAAGGCCTTTGCCTCCCAGTGTGCGTTGATAAGCTAAAGCCCTCTCGCAAAACTCTTGAACCCCATTCCAAAATTCCAATGTATCGCGTCTACCATACATCCAACCACGATCCTTCTCCATTTAGTAAATTGTCTCTAAACATATATATAGCACCATATAATTATAATGTGTAAGTGCTACATATTTTATGTAAATCAAATTCAAGTACAAAACGTGAATATACCATTCATATAGTGAAAAAATGCATGTTTCCAAAGGGTCCTTATCACTCCAACCTAACCCATCCTTGAATGTCTACTCTCACTAGTGAATGTATGTCAACTTTCCAATTTTAAGGAAAATCCGGCAGCATTTCCCCCTAGTTCTCCAAGTACACGATGTAGATAATTAATTACCCACATATGTACCCAGAGAACATAGTGAGGAAATGGTAAGCCGAGATGTTCCTTAAAATCGAAAAGAAAACATACATTCACCACCTAAGTGAGAGTACACATTCAAGAACAGTCCCAACCGGGGACTATTCAAGACTTTCTCCTAATGAGAAAGCCTTGAACGGGTATCTAGGCATATGATGATGCAATTCAAGTATTCTATATATTGTTGTATTTATTTGCAATTAAACAATACACAAGTTGCAATTTCATGAATAAACTTTTATTAAATGGATGAATAGAAAGAAATATAGCTAAGTAAAGTTTAGTAGTCATACCAATTGCAATATAGCAACTACCCACTTGAGCTCAATATGTACGTAGTCCTCAAGCTAATTAAACTCTTGCTTCAATTCACATATGAATCTATATATTAAAAAAACAAAAATTAGCAACGTCACTAATTCTCTAATAAATTCACAAATCTCTAATGTATTCACAATTCTCTAATTTATTCACAATTCTCTAATGTATTCACAATTCTCTAATTTATTCACAACTAATTAAGTGGCAATATCACTATTTCTCTAATTTATGCACAATTCTCTAATTTAATCACAATTCTCTAAATTATTCACAAATCTATAATGTAATCACAATTCTCTAATTTATTCACAATTTTCTAATTTATTCACAACTAATTAGAAGCAAGGTCACTAATTCTTTAATATATTCACAATTACCCATTAAAACAACCTAAAATTACACATTAAAACATACAAAAACTCAACTAATTAAGTAACATTTTTACTAATCTCTATTATATTCATAATTAATCATTAAATCAACCTCAAAATAACCCATTAAAACATACAAATTTTTCAACTAAGGAACAAGGTAATGCAAAATTACTCTAATCTATAATATGTATTCAAAATTACTCTAAACATACAAAATTACTCTAATGTATAATATGTATTCAAAATTTCTAAATAAACAACCAATGCAAAAATTAAAAAAATTAGGTAAAATTATATACATTCCTTGAATTTAATTTTCTTAACAATAATTGTTCAAAATGCTATTGAAAATAATAGAATTACATATTTCAAAATAATTGTTCAATTTTTAACAAAAAAAAAACTTACCCTAAATTAGTTGGAAGACTGTGTGCGCTGGTGGAGGTGGAGGCGTGCTGTTGTACGTGTTGATGGAGGTGGAGGCGTGCTGCTGTACGCGGAGATGGAGGCGGTGTAGCAAAAGAAGGTGAATTTGATGAGAAGAGCAAAAGAAGGCGGTGCTGTACGCAGGAAAAGAAGAGCAGGGCTGCGGCGCGGCGGTTCAAGGTGGTGCAGCAAAAGAAGGGTCGAAGGTGGCGCGGCGGCAGAGAAGAGGAGAAGAGAAGAGGAGAACAGCGCTGCGGCGCGGCGGCAGACCGAGGCTTCTTCAATTCGAACAGCAGGGCTGCGGCGCGGCTTCTTCAATTTGAACAGCAGAGATGGAGGGAAAAGGAGGGGACGGAGACTAGGTTATGGGTTTTCTGGTGGTGTTCAAGGTGGCAGCAGTGGTGGAGGGAAAAGGAGGGGACGGAGGCAGCAGTGGTGGTTTTCTGGTTTGGGTTTTTCGAATGAAACAGTGAAGGCCAGGTGAATGGTTAAGGAAAGGAGGAAGAAAGAAGGGGGAAGAAAGGAGGGAATGAATGAAATAAAGGGCCGATTTTGTTTAAAAAAAACCACCGGTTCACTAAGGCACCGGTTCAAACCGGTGCTTTTTAGTTTTTTGGCACCAGTTTAAGTTGAACCGGTGCCTTTTACCAACTTTTTTAATCCCGCCCATTTTTGGGCCGGGTTTTGGCACCGGTTTGGCTTGAACCGGTGCCAAAAGGGGGTTGCCTTTTTGAATTTTTCTACTAGTGAATGTGTCTCAGGCCCCATAGGGCAAATGAGCCCCGTGGATGGGCGATGATGTGTCTCACGCCCCTTATGGTTAATGAGCCCCATGGATGGAAGATGATGTGTCTTACGACCTTTAGGGCTAATGAGCCCTTAGATGGGCGATTATGTTTCAAACGCCCCTTAGGAATAATAAGCCTCTTTGATGGGCGACGATGTGTCTAACACCCCTTAGGGCCAATGAGTCCCTAGGAAGGGCGATGATTTGTCTGACGCCCCTTAGGGCTAATTAGCCACTTGAAAGGGCGATGATGTGTTTGACACCCCTTAGGGCTAATGAGCCCCTTGGATGGGCGATGATGTGTCTGACGCCATTTAGGGCTAATCAGCTCCTTGGATGAGCGATGATGTTTCTGATGCCCCTTATGGCTATAGAGCCCCTTGGATGGGCGATGATGTGTCTTACGCTTCTTGGGGCTAATGAGCCCCTTAGATGAGCGATGATATGTCTAACACCCTTTAGGACGAATAAGCCTCTTTGATGGGAGATGATTTGTCTGACACACCTTAGGGCTAATGAGCTCCTTGGATGGCGGATTATGTGCTCAGGCGCCACTGGGCTAATGAGCCCCGTGGATGGGTGATGATGTGTCTCAGGCCCCTTAGGGCTAAAGAGCCCGTTTCATGAGCGATGATGTGTCTGACAGCCCTTAGGGCTAATAAGGCCCTTGGACAAGCGATGATGTGTCTCACGCCCCTTAGGGCTAATGAGCCCCTTGGATGGGCGATGATGTGTCTCACACCCCTTAGGGCTAATGAGCCCCTTAGATGGGCGATGATGTGTTTGACGCCCCTTAGGGATAATAAGCCCCATTGATGGGCGGTGATGTGTCTCACGCCCCTAAGGGCTAATGAGCCCCTTGGATGGGCGATGATGTGTCTCACACCCTACAGGGCTAATGAGCTCCTTGGATAGGCGATGATGTGTCTTACGCCCCTTAGGGCTAATAAGCCCCATTAATGGTCGATGATATGTCTCACGCCCCCTTAGGGCTAATCAGCCCCTTGGATGGGCGATGATGTGTCTGACGTCCCTTAGGGCTAATAAGCTCCTTGCATGGGCAATGATGTTTCCGACGTCCCTTAAGGCTAATAAGCCCCTTGGATGGCCGATAATGTTTCTCACCCCCCGTAGGGCTAATGAGCCCCTTAGATGGGTGATGATGTGTCTGACGCCTCATACGACTAATAAGCCTCTTGGATGGGCGATGATGTGTTTGACACCCCTTGGGGCTAATGAGCTCCTTGGATGGGCGATGATGTGTCTCAGGTCCCATAAGGCTAATAAGCCCCGTTGATGGGCGATGATGTGTCTCAAACCCCTTAGGGTTAATGAGCCCCATAGATGAGAGATGATGTGTCTTAAACTCTTTAGGGCTAATGAGCCCCTTTGATGGGCGATTATGTGTCTAACATCCCTTAGGAATATTAAGCCTCATGGATGGGCGACGATGTGTCTGACAACCCTTAGGGCCAATGAGCCCCTTGGATGGGCGATGATGTGTCTGACGCCCCTTAGGGCTAATCAGCCCCTTGGAAGGGCGATGATGTGTCTAACGCCCCGTAGGGCTAATGAGCCCATTGGATGGGGGATGATGTGTCTCACACCCCTTTGGGCTAATGAGCCTCTTAGATCGGCGATGATGTGTCTAACGCCCCTTAGGGCTAACAAGCCCCATTGATGGGCGTTGATGAGTCTCACGCACCTTAGGGATAATGAGCCCCTTGGATGGGCGATGATGTGTCTCAAACCCCTTAAGGCTAATGAGCTCTTTGGATGGGCGATGATGTTTCTGTCGCCCCATTGGGATAATGAGCCCCTTGGATGGCCGATATTGTTTCTCACGCCCCATAAGGGTAATGAGCCCCTTAGATGGGTGATGATGTGTCTGACCCTCTTTAGGGATAATGAGCTCCATGGATGGGGGATGATGTGTCTCAGGCCCCAAAGGGCTAATGAGCCCCGTGGATGGGCGATGATGTGTCTCACGCCCCTTATGGTTAACGAGCCCCATGGATGGGAGATGATGTGTCTTACACCCTTTATGGCTAATGAGCCCCTTAGATGGGCAATTATGTTTCCAACGCCCCTTAGGAATAATAAGACTCTTGGATGGGCGACGATGTGTCTGACACCCCTTAGGGCCAATGAGTCCCTTGGATGGGCGATGATGTGTCTGACTCCCCTTAGGGCTAATTAGCCCCTTGCAAGGGCGATGATTTGTCTGACGCCCCTTAGGGCTAATGAGCCCCTTGGATGGGCAATGATGTATCTCATGCCCCTTATGGCTAATGAGCCCATTAGATGGGCGATGATGTGTCTGAAACCCCTTAGGGCTAATAAGCCCCATTGATGGGAGATGATGTGTCTTACGCCCCTTAGGGCTAATGAGCCCCTTTGATGGGCGATGATGTGTCTAACGCCCCTTAGGACTAATCAGCTCCTTGGATGGGCGATGATGTTTCTGATGCCCCTTATGGCTATAGAGCCCCTTGGATGGGCGATGATGTGTCAAAAGTCCCATAGGGCTAATGAGCCCCTTAGATGAGCGATGATGTGTCTGAAGCCCCTTAGGACTAATAAGGCTCTTGGATGGGGGATGATATGTCAATAACACCTTAGGGCTAATGAGCTCCTTGGGTGGGCGAAGATGTGTCTCACGCCCTTAGGGCTAATGAACCCTCTAGGATGGGCGATGATGCGTCTGACACCCCTTAGGTTTAATAAGGCCCTTTGATGGGCGATGATGAGTCTCACCCCCCTTAGGGCTAATGCGCCCCTTGGATGAGCGATGTTGTGTTTGACACCCCTTAAGGCTAATGAGCCCCTTGGATGGGCGATAAAGTGTCTGATGTCCCGTAGGGCTAATGAGCCCCTTGGATGGGCGATGATTATCTCACGCCCCTTAAGGCTAGTGAGCCCTTTGGATGGGGGATAATGTGTCTGACGCCCCTTAGGGATCATAAACCCTTTGGATGGGTGATGATGTGTCTCACGCCCCTTAGGGCTAATCAGCTCCTTGGATGGGCGATGATGTTTCTGACGCCCCTAGGGCTAAGGAGCCCCTTGGATGGGCGATGATGTGTCTCACGCCCCTTAAGGCTAATTATCCCCTTGGTTGGGCGATGATGTGTCTGACGTCCCTTAGGGCTAATCAGCTCCTTGGATGGGCGATGATGTTTCTGACCCCCCTTTGGGCTAATGAGCTCTTGGATGGCCGATAATGTTTCTCACGCCCCATAGGGATAATGAGCCCCTTAGATGGGGGATGATGTGGCTGATGCTTCTTAGGACTAATAAGCCTCTTGGATGGGCGATGATGTGTCTCACGCCCCTTATGGCTAATGAGCCCATTAGATGGGCGATGATGTGTCTGACGCCCCTTTTGGGAAATAAGCCCCATTGATGGGCGATGATGTGTCTCATGCACCTTAGGGCTAATGAGCCCATTGGATGGGAGATTATGTGTCTGACGCCCCTTAGGGCTAATCAGCTCCTTGGATGGGCGATGATGTTCTGATGCCCCTTATGGCTATAGAGCCCCTTGGATAGGCGATGATGTGTCTCACGCCCCTTAGGGCTAATGAGCCCTTAGATGGGCGATGATGTGTCTCAAACCCCTTAAGGCTAATGAGCTCCTTGGATAGGCGATGATGTGTCTAACTCCCCTTAGGGCTAATAAGCCCCAATGATTGGCGATGATGTGTCTCACGCCCCTTAGGGCTAATTAGCCCCTTTGATGGGCGATGATGGGTGTCACACCCCTTAGGGCTAATGAGCCTTTTAGATAGGCTATGATGTGTCTGATGCCCCTTAGAGCAAATATGCCCCATTGATGGGCGATGATGTGTCTCACGACCCTTAAGTATAAAGAGCCCCTTTGATGGGCGATGATGTGTCTCAAACCCCTTAAGGCTAATGAGCTCCTTGGATGGGCGATGATGTGTCTAACGCCCCTTAGGGCTAATAAGCCCCATTGATTGGTGATGATGTGTCTCACGCCCCTTAGGGCTAATGAGTTCCTGTACGGGCGATGATGTGTCTCACGCCCCTTAGGGCTTATCAGCTCCTTGGATGGGCGATGATGTTTCTGACGCCCCTTAGGCTAAGGAGCCCCTTGAATGGGCGATGATGTATCTCACGCCCCTTAGGGCTAATGAGCCCCTTAAATGGGCGATGATGTGTCTGACGCCCCTTAGGACTAATAAGCCTCTTTGATGGGCGATGATGTGTCTAATACCCCTTAGGGCTAATGAGCTCCTTAGATTGGCGATGATGTGTCTCACGCCACTTAGGGCTAATGAGCTCCTTGCATGGGCGTTGATGTGTTTGACGCCCCTTAGGGCTAATGAGTCCATTAGATGGGCGATTTTGTGTCTAACGCCCCTTAGGAATAATAAGCCTCTTGGATGGGCGACGATGTGTCTGACACCCCTTAGGGCCAATGAGCCCCTTGGATGGACAATGATGTGTCTGACGCCCCTTAGGGCTAATCAGCCCCTTGGATGGTAATGAGGTTTCTCACGCCCCTTAGGGTTAATGAGCCCATTAGATGGGCGATAATGTGTCTAACGTCCCTTAGGGCTAGTCAACTCCTTGGATGGGCGATGACGTTTTTGACGCCCCTTAGGGCTAATAAGCCCCTTGGATGGGCGATGATGTGTCTTCCCCTAGGGCTAAAGAGCCCCTTAGATGGGCGATGTTGTGTCTAACACCCCTTAGGACTAATAAGCCTCTTAGATGGGCGATGATGTGTCTGACAACCCTTTGGGCTAATGAGCTCCTTGGATGGGATATGATGTGTCTTAGGCCCCATCGGGCTAATGAGCCCCGTGGATGGACGATGATGTGTCTCACGCCCCTTAGGGCATGGATAGGAGATGATGTCTCTGACACCCTTTAGGACTAAAAAGGCCCTTGGATGGGCGATGATGTGTCTCACGCCCCTAAAGGCTAATGAACCCTTTAGATGGGCAATGTTGTGTCTGACGCCCCTTAAAACTAATGAGCCCCTAGGATGGGCGGTAATGTGTCTGACGCCCCTTAGGGCTAATGAGCTCCTCGGATGTGCGATGATGTATCTCACGCCCCTTAAGGCTAATGATCCCCTTGGATGGGTGATGTTGTGTCTGACGCCTTTTAGGGCCAATAAGCCCCTTTCATGGGCGATGACGTGTCATACGCCCCTTAGTTCTAATGAGCCCCTGATGTGAATTATTGATCCGAAAATCAACAAAACACAAGGGATATGTTTAAGTCTAATTCTATACAGGAAATCCACCAAGAATTAAACAAAAACTAAGATTAATCAATTAAGAATCCACCTAATTAATCAATCCAAACGAATGTTTTAACTAAAACAAGCAAAACAGCAATTGATCGCAATCAACCAAAACTCAAGTATGCAACTTAAGAAATAAATCTGAATATTAATCTATGTATATTTATTTGTGTGTTTACAGCCCTATTTATAAGACTTAGTTTACCTAGGAAGATTAGGACAAGTCCCTAATTCAATCCTAATTAAACTAGAATTCTAACTTGCTTGAAGAGCAAGCACCTTGGCGCACAAGCATACACCAAACTGATTTATTTTGCTAACTAACTGATTTTTAAAGCAACTAAATAAATAAATAAAAATTAAAGAATTAAATAAAGATTAAAGATCCTAATGCTTGAACCAAGAAAAACCCTTTCAAGTGAAAGGTAAAAACTTGTAAGCAAAATCTAAGTAAAGAAAATTCAAGAAAGTTCAAGAAAGTGAACTAGACTCCAAGAAAAGCCACTAAGCAAACCGTGGCTTTGCTTTGATATCCAAGAAAGTGTCCATGCAATGCTTGGCTTGAATCAATGTTTAGGGACAAGTTATCTTGATGCATGATAAGCAAATCTTCGAAGTTCTCCATGCTTAGACTTGCATCATCCTCCTCTTCTTCGAAAGAATTTGTCCTCAAATCTCGAAGTTCTTCATCAGGAATATACTTAGCCAAATCGCCAACATTGAATGTAGCACTAACTCCATATTCTCCCGGAAGTTCTAACTTATAATCATTGTCATTGATCTTCTCAATAATCTTGAAAGGACCTTCACTTCTAGGCATCAACTTATTCTTGACAAATCTTCTATAGAATGAAGCTAGACCATGAAAAGACCTTACTTCACTCATATTAGTAGGAATAGGCCAAGTTTTAATAGCCTCTACTTTCAAATGATCAACTGAAACTCCATCTTTTGATACAACATAACCAAGAAAAGTAACATTAGGCACTAAGAAGTAGCATTTTTCAAGCTTAGCATAGAGTTTCTTCTCTCTTAACACTTCAAACACACTTGTTAGATGATTTAGATGATCATGCAAATTTTTAGAGTATATCAGAATATCATCTAAATAAACAACAACAAACTTGCCAAGGAAAGGTTTAAGTACCTCATGCATCAACCTCATGAAAGTGCTAGGTGCATTAGTGAGTCCAAACGGCATCACCAACCATTCATACAACCCTAACTTAGTCTTGAATGCTGTCTTCCACTCATCTCCTTCTCTCATTCGAATTTGATGATAACCACTCATAAGATCAATCTTAGAAAACAACTTTGAACCGTGTAGTTCATCAAGTAGATCATCTAATCTTGGAATAGGAAATCGGTATTTGATAGTGATGTTATTCACACTCCTACTATCAATACACATGCGCCAACTCCCATCTTTCTTTGGGACAAGTAAAGTAGGCACGGCACAAGGGCTCATACTTTCCCTCACGTATCCTCTAGTCGTAAGCTCTTCAATTTGCCTTTGCATCTCCTTTGTTTCTTCCGGATTACTTCTATAGGCTGCCTTATTAGGTAAGGGTGCTCCCGGAATCAAGTCAATTTGATGCTCTATCCCACGAATAGGAGGTAGTCCCGGAGGTAATTCCTTAGGAAAGACATCCTTGAATTCTTCTAAAACAGATTCCAATTCATACGGCCTCTTTGCTTGTTTATCTTGATCAATTCGAATCTCATTAGAAACAAGTATATATACCACATTGTTGCTGCAAATCTCTTTTTCTAATTCCCTCTCACTAATCAAATAAGAATTCTTCGAATTAGAGGTAACATTAGAAGACTTGTTGCATATTAAAGGTTTTAAAGCAACCGGTCTCTCTTTTTCTCCTTTTCTCACAACATACACATTAGTCCTTCCATCAAACTTCACAAATCTATCATATTGCCAAGGACGGCCTAATAGTATATGACAAGCATCCATAGGACAAACATCACACAAAACTTTATCATGAAATTTACCAATTGAAAAGGAGATTAAGGCTTGTTTAGTTACCTTAACATCACTCGAATTATTAAGCCAATGAAGCTTATAAGGGCTTGGATGTTCAGTAGTTGGCCACTTCAATTTGTCTACCAAAGTAGTAGATACCACATTAGTGCAACTCCCCGTGTCTATGATCATGTCACACAACCTATCTTCTACCTTGCACCTTGTAAGAAAGATTTTCTCCCTTTGATTGTTTTCCATAGGTACGGTTTTAGAGTGTAGCGCCCTTCTTAGAACCAAACTTTGACCATGAGTCTCGGGATCAATTTCGTCAACATGCCCCTCCTCTTCTTCAAAGTTTTCCTCTTCGTTCTTTTCTTCATAGTCACTACCCTGCTCACACTTAGCTTGTTCTTGTTCCCACTCTTGAGCAGTCATTACTCTTTTTGATGGACAATTAGTTGCAATGTGACCAACACTACCACACTTGAAGCACTTCCTATCTTCAACAAGCTTTTTAGGAGCTTCAAATTTTGATTTAGTCTCCTTGTAGTTCGAACTAGAACCACTTTTCTCCAAGCTGTTCTTCTCAAAAGGTTTAGTGAAACCCTTTACAAAGGACTTAGTGTACGTCCCTTTCTTCCCCTTTATCTGTTTTTCAACTTTCAAAGCTACCTTACAAACATCCTCAAAGGACCAATATTGTTGCAATTCAACTTTTTCAGCAATATTATCATTCAACCCCGAAATAAATCTAGCAATCTTATGCTCAACAATCTCTTCTAAGCCACATAGCATGCATAACTTTTCAAATTCACCAATATAATTCTCAACAGTCATAGAATTTTGTTTAAAAAGTTGCATCATAAGATAAACATCTTGAATATAATCACTAGGTACGAACCTTTTTTTCATGTGCTTCTTGAGTTGTTCCCAAGTTGAGATTCTTGCACGCCCCTCCTTATGCCTCTTCTTCTTTAGATTATCATACCAAAGACTAGCATAACCGGTCAGTTTTAATTCAGCCAATTTGCATCTTTGGTTGTTCTTCCTCACTTGAACCAGAATTAGGGTTAGAATTCCCTTTCCTTGAAGAATCTCCAGCAAGAGTATCAAGCCTTTTTAATATCTCATCCATCCTTGCTGCCAACTCGTCAATTCGCCTATCTCTTCTAAGGTTTTGAGCTTGTTCTAAGGTTAATCCCCTTGGAACTTGTGGAACCTCCTCGTCACTCATGATTCCTACACAAACCAAGTCAGTTTATGCAAAAATCTTGATTAAAAGATCGAATCTTGAAGGAAAACTAGGCAACACAAAAACCGGACTCCCATCCGCAAATCAGTGCACAAACACCAAAAGTTTGAGGCTGTGTAGAACGCGTTACTCAACAAAAAATTATGAAATTTTATATGGTGATAGCTGGACGTTTTTAGAGTTCAATGCAAAAAGAATCACGCAAAAATTCCCAGCCAATTGTTCCCAGTTTAATTTTTTCCGAAGTTGCGCAAACCTGCTCTGATACCAAAGATGATGTGAATTATTGATCCGAAAATCAACAAAACACAAGGGATATGTTTAAGTCTAATTCTATACAGGAAATCCACCAAGAATTAAACAAAAACTAAGATTAATCAATTAAGAATCCACCTAATTAATCAATCCAAACGAATGTTTTAACTAAAACAAGCAAAACAGCAATTGATCGCAATCAACCAAAACTCAAGTATGCAACTTAAGAAATAAATCTGAATATTAATCTATGTATATTTATTTGTGTGTTTACAGCCCTATTTATAAGACTTAGTTTACCTAGGAAGATTAGGACAAGTCCCTAATTCAATCCTAATTAAACTAGAATTCTAACTTGCTTGAAGAGCAAGCACCTTGGCGCACAAGCATACACCAAACTGATTTATTTTGCTAACTAACTGATTTTTAAAGCAACTAAATAAATAAATAAAAATTAAAGAATTAAATAAAGATTAAAGATCCTAATGCTTGAACCAAGAAAAACCCTTTCAAGTGAAAGGTAAAAACTTGTAAGCAAAATCTAAGTAAAGAAAATTCAAGAAAGTTCAAGAAAGTGAACTAGACTCTAAGAAAAGCCACTAAGCAAACCGTGGCTTTGCTTTGATATCCAAGAAAGTGTCCATGCAATGCTTGGCTTGAATCAATGTTTAGGGACAAGTTATCTTGATGCATGATAAGCAAATCTTCGAAGTTCTCCATGCTTAGACTTGCATCAGCCCCTTATGTGGGCGATGATGTGTCTAACACTAACACTCGTTAGGGCAAATGAGCCCCTTGGAAGGGCGATGATGTGTCTTACGCCTTTTAGGGCTAATGAGCCCCTTAGATGGGCGATGATGTGTCTTACGCCCCGTAGGGCTAATGAGCCCATTAGATGGGCGATGATGTGTCTGACACCTCTTAGGGATCATGAGCCCCTTGGATGGGTGATAAGGTGTATGACACCCCTTAGGGTTAATGAGCCCCTTCTAGATAGGCGACCATGGAAAACTTTGATGCATTCGGCCTAAAAAAATTGCGAAAAACGCCTCGAGCATGGTGCAAATACCATTCTTTTGATTACGCTCTCATTTTTAAGCAAGTCTTGGAACGGTACGTGCTTGGATCACCACATATTTACCCCTAGGATAGGGGATGATATAATTGACGCTTTATAAAAGCCGCCTGGTTGACAAGTGTCTGTGAAGAAATATGTAGACTTATGTATTTGAAGAAACATCAATGAAGAAATAAATGATTATGGTATCTTATATATACTTGTATTTATTGTTATGTTTGACGCTCTTAAGGGTGGCCGAGCCCTTTGGGAAGGCGATATAAATTTGTTACCCCTTCGGGTTAATGAGCCCCTTGGTTGGGCGATCATGAGCCTGACGCCCCTAAGGCTAATGAGCCCCTTAGATGGGCAATGATGTGTCTCACACCTCTTAGGGCTAATGAGCCCCTTGGATGGGCGATGATGTGTTTGACGCCCCTAAGGGCTAATCAGCTCCTTGGATGGGCGATGATGTTTCTTACACCCCTTAGGGCTAAGGAGCCCTTTGGATGGGCGATGATGTGTATGATGCCCCTTAGGGCTAATCAACTCTTTTAATGGGCGATGACGTTTCTGATGCCCTTTATGGCTAATGAGCCCCTTGGATGGACGATGATGTGTCTGACGCCCCTTAGAGCTAATGATCTCCTTGGATGAACGATGATGTGTCTGACGCCCCTTAGGGGTAATGAGCCCTTGGATGGGTGATGTTGTGTCTGACGCCCCTTAAGGCTAATGAGCCCCTTGGATGGGCGGTAATGTGTCTCACGCCCCTTAGGGCTAATGAGCCCCTTCGATGGGCGATGATGAGCCTGACGCCCCATAGGGCTAATGAGCCCCTTAGATGGGCAATGATGTGTCTCACACCTCTTAAGGCTAATGAGCCCCTTGGAAGGGCGATGATGTGTCTTACGTCTTTTAGGGCTAAAGAGCACCTTAGATGGGTGATGATGTGTCTGACGCCCCTTAGGGCTAATGAGTCTAATAGATGGGTGATGATGTGTCTGACACCCCTTAGGGATCATGAGCCCCTTGGATGGGTGATGAAGTGTATGACACCCCTTAGGGTTAGTGAGCCCCTTTTAGATAGGCGACCATGGAAAACTTTGATGCATTCGGCCAAAAAAATTGCGAAATAAGGCCTCGAGCATGGTGAAAATACCATTCTTCTGATTACACTCTCATTTTTAAGCAAGTTTGGGAACGGTAAGTGCTCGGATCACCTCATATTTAGCCCCTAGGATGGGTGATGATATAATTGACGCTTTATAAAAGCCTCCTGGTTGACAAGTGTCCGTGAAGAAACATGTAGACTTATGTATTTCAAGTAACATTAATCAAGAATTTTTTTTTATGGTATCTTATGTATACTTGTATTTATTGTTATGTTTGACGCTCTTTAGGGTGGCCGAGCCCTTTGGGAGGGCGATATAAATTTGTCACCCCCTCAGGTTAATGAGCCCCTTTGATGGGCGATGATGTGTCTGACACCCCTAAGGGCTTATAAGGCCCTTGGAAAAGCGTTGATATGTCTCACGCCCCTTAGGGCTATTGAGCCCCTTAGATGGGCGATGATGTGTTTCACACCCCTTAGGGCTAATGAACCCCTTAGATGGGCGATGATGTGTATGACGCCCCTAAAGACTAATAAGCCTCTTGGATGGGTGATGATGTGTCTGACACACCTTAAAGCTAATGAGCTCTTAGGATGGCCGATGATGTGTCTCACGCCCCTTAGGGCTAATGAGCCCCTTGGATAGGCGATGATACGCCTGACGCCTTTTATGGCTAATGAGCCCCTTGAATGGTCGATGTTGTGTCTCACACCCCTAAGGGCTATTGAGCTCCTTGGATGGGAGATGATGTGTCTGACGCCCCTTAGGACTAATAAGCCTCTTTGATGGGCGATGATTTGTCTGACACACCTTAGGGCTAATGAGCTCCTTGGATAGGCGATTATGTGTCTTAGGCCCCATTAGGCTAATGAGCCCCGTGGATGGGCGATGATGTGTCTCAGGCCCCTTAGGTGAAAATACCATTCTTCTGATTACGCTCTCATTTTTAAGCAAGTCTTGGAACGGTACATGCTCGGATCATTCCATATTTAGACCCAAGGATGGGTGATGATATAATTGACGCTTTATAAATGCCTTATGCTTAACAAGTGTCTGTGAAGAAACATGTAGACTTTTGTATTTAAAGCAATATCAATGAAGAAACAAATTTTTATGGTGTCTTACGTATACATTTATTTATTGTTATGTTTAACGCTCTTTGGGGTGGCCGAGCCCTTTGGGTGGGCGATATAAATTTATTACCCCTTCAGGTTAATGAGCCCCTTGGATGGGTGATGATGAGCCTTACACCTCATACGGCTAATGAGCCCCTTGGATGGGCAATGATGTGTTTGACGCCCCTTAGGACTAATAAGCCCCTTGGATGGGCGATGATGTGTCTTACACCCCTTAGGGCTAATAAGGCCCTTGGATAGGCGATGATGTCTCTCACGCCCCTTTGGCCTAATGAGCCCCTTGGATGGGCGATGAAGCGCCTGACGCCCCTTATGGATAATGAGCCCCTTGAATGGCCGATGATGTGTCTCACACCCCTTAGGGCTAATGAGCTCCTTGGATGGGAGATGATGTGTCAGACTCCACTTAGGGCTAATAAACCCCATTGATGGGCGATGATATTTCTCACGCCCCTTCTGGCTAATGAGCCCCTTGGATGGGTGATGATGTGTCTGACGTCCCTTAGGGCCAATCAGCTCCTTGGATGGGCGATGATGTTTCTGACGCCCCTTAGGGCTAATGAGCCCCTTGGATGGGCGATGATGTGTCTAAAGCCCCCTAGGGTTAATGAGCCCCTTAGATGGGCGATGATGTGTCTGACACCCCTTATGACTAATCAGCTCCTTGGATGGGCGATGATGTGTCTAAGACCCTATAGGGCTAATGAGCCCCGTGGATGGGCGATGTTGTGTCTGACACCCTTTAGGGCTAAAAAGGCCCTTGGATGGGCGATGATGTGTCTCACGCGTCCTTAGGGCTAATGAGCCCTTTGGATGGGAGATGTTGTGTCTGACGCCCCTTAAAACTAATTAGCCCCTTGGATAGGCGGTAATGTGTCTGACGCGCCCTAGGGATAATGAGCCCCTTGGATGGGCGATGATGTATCTCACTCCCCTTAATGCTAATGAGCCCTTTGGATGGGCGATGATGTATCTAAGCCCTTATAGGGCTAATGAGCCCCGTGGATGGGCGATGTTGTGTCTCGCGCCCTATAGGGCTAATAACCCCCAAGGATGGGAGATGATGTATCTGACACCCTTTAGGGCTAATAAGGCCCTTGGATGGGCGATGATGTGTCTCACGCCCCTTAGGGCTAATGAGCCTCTAAGATGGGCGATGATGTGTCCGACGCCCCTTAGGGCTAATAAGCCCCTTACATGGGCGATGACGTGTTTCATGCCCCTTAGGGCTAATGAGCCCCTTATGTGGGCGATGATGTGTCTTACACTGACACCCCTTAGGGCTAATGAGCCCCTTGGAAGGGCGATGATGTGTCTTACGCCTTTTAGGGATAATGATCCCCTTGGATGGGCGATGATGTTTCTTACACCCCTTAGGGCTATTGATCTCATTGAATAAGTGATGATGTGTCTCACGTCCCTTAAGGCTAATGAGCCCCTTAGATGGGCGATGATGTGTCTAACGCCCCTTAGGACTAATAAGCCTCTTGGATGGGCGATGATGTGTCTGACACACCTTAGGGCTAATGAGCTCCTTGGATTGGCGATGATGTGTCTCACGCCCCGTAGGGCTAATTAGCCCCTTGGATAGGCAATGATGTGTCTGACACCCAATAGGGCTAATAAGGCCCTTTGATGGGCGATGATGTGTCTCACACCCATTAAGGCTTATGAGCCCCTTTCATGGGCGATGTTGTGTCTGACGCCCCATAGGGCTAATGCGTCCCTTGGATGGGCGGTAATGTGTCTGACGCCCTTTAGGGCTAATGAGTCCCTTGGATGGGCGTCGATGTATCTCACGCCCCTTAAGGCTAATGAGCCCCTTGGATGGGCGATGATGTGTCTGACGCCCCTTAGGGCTAATAAGCCCCTTTCATGGGCAATGAAGTGTCTGACGCCCCATAGGGCTAATGAGCCCTTTTTGTGGGCGATTATGTGTCTTACACTAACACCCCTTAGGGCTAATGAGCCCCTTGGAAGGGCGATGATGTTTCTTACGCCTTTTAGGGCTAATGAGCCCCTTGGATGGGCGATGATGTGTCTGACGCCCCTTAGGGCTAATGAACCCATTAGATGGGCGATGATGTGTTTGACACCCCTTAGGGATAATGATCCTCTTGGATGGGTGATGAAGTGTATGACACCCCTTAGGGTTAATGAGCCCTTCTAGATAGGGGCGACCATGGAAAACTTTGATGCATTCGGCCAAAAAAATTTGCGAAAAAAGTCCTCGAGCTTGGTGAAAATACCATTCTTCTGTTTACGCTCTCATTTTTAAGCAAGTCTTGGAACGGTACGAGCCCGGATCACCCCATATTTAGCCCCTAGGATGGGTGATGATATAATTGACGCTTTATAAAAGCCTTCTGGGTTACAAGTGTCTCTAAGCATGGAGAACTTCGAAGATTTGCTTATCATGCATCAAGATAACTTGTCCCTAAACATTGATTCAAGCCAAGCATTGCATGGACACTTTCTTGGATATCAAAGCAAAGCCACGGTTTGCTTAGTGGCTTTTCTTGGAGTCTAGTTCACTTTCTTGAACTTTCTTGAATTTTCTTTACTTAGAATTTTGCTTACAAGTTTTTACCTTTCACTTGAAAGGGTTTTTCTTGGTTCAAGCATTAGGATCTTTAATCTTTATTTAATTCTTTAATTTTTATTTATTTATTTAGTTGCTTTAAAAATCAGTTAGTTAGCAAAATAAATCAGTTTGGTGTATGCTTGTGCGCCAAGGTGCTTGCTCTTCAAGCAAGTTAGAATTCTAGTTTAATTAGGATTGAATTAGGGACTTGTCCTAATCTTCCTAGGTAAACTAAGTCTTATAAATAGGGCTGTAAACACACAAATAAAGATACATAGATTAATATTCAGATTTATTTCTTAAGTTGCATACTTGAGTTTTGGTTGATTGCGATCAATTGCTGTTTTGCTTGTTTTAGTTAAAACATTCGTTTGGATTGATTAATTAGGTGGATTCTTAATTGATTAATCTTAGTTTTTGTTTAATTCTTGGTGGATTTCCTGTATAGAATTAGACTTAAACATATCCCTTGTGTTTTGTTGATTTTCGGATCAATAATTCACATCATCTTTGGTATCAGAGCAGGTTTGCGCAACTTCGAAAAAAATTAAACTGGGAACAATTGGCTGGGAATTTTTGCGTGATTCTTTTTGCATTGAACTCTAAAAACGTCCAGCTATCACCATATAAAATTTCATAATTTTTTGTTGAGTAACGCGTTCTACACAGCCTCAAACTTTTGGTGTTTGTGCACTGATTTGCGGATGGGAGTCCGGTTTTTGTGTTGCCTAGTTTTCCTTCAAGATTCGATCTTTTAATCAAGATTTTTGCATAAACTGACTTGGTTTGTGTAGGAATCATGAGTGACGAGGAGGTTCCACAAGTTCCAAGGGGATTAACCTTAGAACAAGCTCAAAACCTTAGAAGAGATAGGCGAATTGACGAGTTGGCAGCAAGGATGGATGAGATATTAAAAAGGCTTGATACTCTTGCTGGAGATTCTTCAAGGAAAGGGAATTCTAACCCTAATTCTGGTTCAAGTGAGGAAGAACAACCAAGGAGGAACCCAAGGAGGCCACGAAATAATTATTCCTCAAGTGATGAATCACCAAGGCCTAGGAGGAGAGATCGACCAAAGGATGATGATAGGAACCTTAGATTAGATCTTCCCGAATTCAATGGGAGTATGAATGAACCTGAAAAATACTTTGAGTGGATTAGAAGGGCCGAGACACTCTTTGATTACAAGGAGTATGATGAAAGGAAAAGATGCAAATTGGCTGAATTAAAACTGACCGGTTATGCTAGTCTTTGGTATGATAATCTAAAGAAGAAGAGGCATAAGGAGGGGCGTGCAAGAATCTCAACTTGGGAACAACTCAAGAAGCACATGAAAAAAAGGTTCGTACCTAGTGATTATATTCAAGATGTTTATCTTAAGATGCAACTTTTTAAACAAAATTCTATGACTGTTGAGAATTATATTGGTGAATTTGAAAAGTTATGCATGCTATGTGGCTTAGAAGAGATTGTTGAGCATAAGATTGCTAGATTTATTTCGGGGTTGAATGATAATATTGCTGAAAAAGTTGAATTGCAACAATATTGGTCCTTTGAGGATGTTTGCAAGGTAGCTTTGAAAGTTGAAAAACAGATAAAGGGGAAGAAAGGGACGTACACTAAGTCCTTTGTAAAGGGTTTCACTAAACCTTTTGAGAAGAACAGCTTGGAGAAAAGTGGTTCTAGTTCGAACTACAAGGAGACTAAATCAAAATTTGAAGCTCCTAAAAAGCTTGTTGAAGATAGGAAGTGCTTCAAGTGTGGTAGTGTTGGTCACATTGCAACTAATTGTCCATCAAAAAGAGTAATGACTGCTCAAGAGTGGGAACAAGAACAAGCTAAGTGTGAGCAGGGTAGTGACTATGAAGAAAAGAACGAAGAGGAAAACTTTGAAGAAGAGGAGGGGCATGTTGACGAAATTGATCCCGAGACTCATGGTCAAAGTTTGGTTCTAAGAAGGGCGCTACACTCTAAAACCGTACCTATGGAAAACAATCAAAGGGAGAAAATCTTTCTTACAAGGTGCAAGGTAGAAGATAGGTTGTGTGACATGATCATTGACACGGGGAGTTGCACTAATGTGGTATCTACTACTTTGGTAGACAAATTGAAGTGGCCAACTACTGAACATCCAAGCCCTTATAAGCTTCATTGGCTTAATAATTCGAGTGATGTTAAGGTAACTAAACAAGCCTTAATCTCCTTTTCAATTGGTAAATTTCATGATAAAGTTTTGTGTGATGTTTGTCCTATGGATGCTTGTCATATACTATTAGGCCGTCCTTGGCAATATGATATATTTGTGAAGTTTGATGGAAGGACTAATGTGTATGTTGTGAGAAAAGGAGAAAAAGAGAGACCGGTTGCTTTAAAACCTTTAATATGCAACAAGTCTTCTAATGTTACCTCTAATTCGAAGAATTCTTATTTGATTAGTGAGAGGGAATTAGAAAAAGAGATTTGCAGCAACAATGTGGTATATATACTTGTTTCTAATGAGATTCGAATTGATCAAGATAAACAAGCAAAGAGGCCGTATGAATTGGAATCTGTTTTAGAAGAATTCAAGGATGTCTTTCCTAAGGAATCACCTCCGGGACTACCTCCTATTCGTGGGATAGAGCATCAAATTGACTTGATTCCGGGAGCACCCTTACCTAATAAGGCAGCATATAGAAGTAATCCGGAAGAAACAAAGGAGATGCAAAGGCAAATTGAAGAGCTTATGACTAGAGGATACGTGAGGGAAAGTATGAGCCCTTGTGCCGTGCCTACTTTACTTGTCCCAAAGAAAGATGGGAGTTGGCGCATGTGTATTGATAGTAGGAGTGTGAATAACATCACTATCAAATACCGATTTCCTATTCCAAGATTAGATGATCTACTTGATGAACTACATGGTTCAAAGTTGTTTTCTAAGATTGATCTTATGAGTGGTTATCATCAAATTCGAATGAGAGAAGGAGATGAGTGGAAAACAGCATTCAAGACTAAGTTAGGGTTGTATGAATGGTTGGTGATGCCGTTTGGACTCACTAATGCACCTAGCACTTTCATGAGGTTGATGCATGAGGTACTTAAACCTTTCCTTGGCAAGTTTGTTGTTGTTTATTTAGATGATATTCTGATATACTCTAAAAATTTGCATGATCATCTAAATCATCTAACAAGTGTGTTTGAAGTGTTAAGAGAGAAGAAACTCTATGCTAAGCTTGAAAAATGCTACTTCTTAGTGCCTAGTGTTACTTTTCTTGGTTATGTTGTATCAAAGGATGGAGTTTCAGTTGATCATTCAAAAGTAGAGGCTATTAAAACTTGGCCTATTCCTACTAATATGAGTGAAGTAAGGTCTTTTCATGGTCTAGCTTCGTTCTATAGAAGATTTGTCAAGAATTTCTCAAGTATTGTGGCGCCTATGACCGAATGTTTGAAGAAGGACAAGGGTAAATTCGAATGGACTAAAGAAGCTCAAAGTGCGTTTGAGTTGGTAAAAAAGAAGCTATGTGAAGCACCTATACTTGCGTTACCAGATTTCTCAAGTCCTTTTGAAGTTGAAACCGATGCTAGTGGAGTTGGAATTGGAGCAGTTTTACTCCAAAAGAAGAGGCCTATTGCATATTTCAGTGAGAAATTGGGAGGAGCTCGATTGAACTATTCTACTTATGATAAAGAGTTCTATGCCATTGTTAGAGCTTTAGATCATTGGAGTCATTATCTCCGACCTAATCACTTTGTGTTGCATTCTGATCATGAAGCATTGAAGTACATACATGGACAACAAAAGCTCAATCCTAGACATGCTACATGGGTTGAATTTTTACAATCATTTAATTTTTCTTCAAGGTACAAAGAAGGGAAATCGAATGTTGTGGCTGATGCATTATCTAGAAGATACACTTTGATTGGAATTCTAAATAGCAAGCTACTTGGTTTTGAATTGATCAAAGAATACTACAAAGGTGATGATGATTTTGCTACATTGATTGAAGAGTGTTCTAAAGGAGCCGTGGGTTCTTATTTGCTGCAAGATGGTTTTCTTTTCAAAGGAAATCGACTTTGTCTTCCTAAGTGTTCTATTAGAGAGCTAGTTGTTAGAGAAGCTCATGGGGGAGGAATTGCTGGTCACTTTGGCATTACAAAGACCTTGAGTATGTTACAAGAACACTTCTATTGGCCTAAGATGCTCACGGATGTGCAACTAGTTATTTCTAGGTGTGCAACTTGTCAAAAAGCGAAGGCTACTTTTCATCAAGGCTTGTATACTCCTTTACCTGTTCCAGATTCACCTTGGGAAGATATTTCTATGGATTTTATTGTGGGATTGCCGAGAACACAACGGGGGAAAGACTCTATTATGGTTGTTGTGGATAGGTTCTCTAAGATGGCTCATTTTGTTCCTTGTCACAAAGTGGATGATGCTATGAAAGTGGCGGAATTATACTTCAAAGAGATTGTTAGATTGCATGGAATTCCAAAAACTATTGTGAGTGATCGAGATACAAAGTTCATGAGTTTCTTTTGGAAGTCTCTATGGAAGCTTGTGGGAACTAAATTGCTCTTTAGTACATCTTACCATCCACAAACTGATGGACAAACCGAGGTTACTAATCGTACTCTTGGTGCGCTTTTGCGTGGGTTAGTGAGTAAGACACAAAAGGATTGGGACATCAAGTTAGCTCATGCGGAGTTTGCTTATAATAGATCACCTACATATGCTACCAAACATAGTCCCTTTGAGGTAGTTTATGGAGTCAATCCGAAACTTCCAATTGATCTTGTTCCATTGCCTAAGGGTGAGTTAATTCACAAAGATGCCGAGTCTAAGTTGAAGAGTATGCTGAAATTACATGCTCAAGTTCGAACAAGAATAGAGAAAGTAAATGACATGTACAAAGCTAGAGCAAACAAGCATAGAAAGCAACAAGGTTACAATGTTGGAGACTTGGTATGGTTACATTTGAGAAAGGAAAGATTTCCAGGAAAACGCAAGAATAAGTTGATGCCTAGAAGTGAAGGTCCTTTCAAGATTATTGAGAAGATCAATGACAATGCTTATAAGTTAGAACTTCCGGGAGAATATGGAGTTAGTGCTACATTCAATGTTGGCGATTTGGCTAAGTATATTCCTGATGAAGAACTTCGAGATTTGAGGACAAATTCTTTCGAAGAAGAGGAGGATGATGCAAGTCTAAGCATGGAGAACTTCGAAGATTTGCTTATCATGCATCAAGATAACTTGTCCCTAAACATTGATTCAAGCCAAGCATTGCATGGACACTTTCTTGGATATCAAAGCAAAGCCACGGTTTGCTTAGTGGCTTTTCTTGGAGTCTAGTTCACTTTCTTGAACTTTCTTGAATTTTCTTTACTTAGAATTTTGCTTACAAGTTTTTACCTTTCACTTGAAAGGGTTTTTCTTGGTTCAAGCATTAGGATCTTTAATCTTTATTTAATTCTTTAATTTTTATTTATTTATTTAGTTGCTTTAAAAATCAGTTAGTTAGCAAAATAAATCAGTTTGGTGTATGCTTGTGCGCCAAGGTGCTTGCTCTTCAAGCAAGTTAGAATTCTAGTTTAATTAGGATTGAATTAGGGACTTGTCCTAATCTTCCTAGGTAAACTAAGTCTTATAAATAGGGCTGTAAACACACAAATAAAGATACATAGATTAATATTCAGATTTATTTCTTAAGTTGCATACTTGAGTTTTGGTTGATTGCGATCAATTGCTGTTTTGCTTGTTTTAGTTAAAACATTCGTTTGGATTGATTAATTAGGTGGATTCTTAATTGATTAATCTTAGTTTTTGTTTAATTCTTGGTGGATTTCCTGTATAGAATTAGACTTAAACATATCCCTTGTGTTTTGTTGATTTTCGGATCAATAATTCACATCATTACCCCTTCGGGTTAATGAGCCCCATGAATGGCCGATGATGTGTCTCACACCCCTTAGGGCTATTGAGCTCCTTGGATGGGAGATGATGTGTCTGACGCCCCTTAGGGCCAATGAGCGTCTTTGATGGGCGATGATGTGTCTGACGCCCATCAGGGCTAATGAGCTCCTTGGATGGGCGATTATGTGTCTCAAGCCCCTCAGGGCTAATAAGCCCCTTGAATGGGCGATGATGTGTCTGACACCCTTTTGGGCAAATGAGCCCCTTGGATGGGCGATGATGTGTGTGAATCCCCTTAGGGCTAATAAGGCCTTGGTTGGGCGATGATGTGTCTCACGCCCAAATGAGCCCCTTGGATGGGCGATGATGCGCCCGACGCCCCTTATGGCTAATGAGCCCCTTAGATGGGCGATGATGTGTCTGACACCCCTAAGGACTAATAAGCCAATTGGATGGGCGATGATGTGTCTGACACACCTTAGGGCTAATGAGCTCCTTGGATAGGCGATGATGTGTCTCACGCCCCTTAGGGCTAATGAGCCACTTGGTCGGGCGATGATACGTCTAACACCCCTTAGGGCTAATACGGCCCTTGGATGGGCGATGATATGTCTCACGCCCCTTAGGGCTAATTAGCCCCTTGGATGGGCGATGTTGTGTCTGACACCCCTTAAGACTAATAAGCCCCTTTCATGCGCGATGACGTGTCTCACGCCCCATAGGGCTAATGAGCCTATTACGTTGGCGATTATGTGTCTGACATTGACACCCCTTAGGGGTAATGAGCCACTTGGAAGGGCAATGTTGTGTCTTACGCCTTATAAGGCTAATGAGCCCTTTGGATGGGCGATGATGTGTCTGACGCCCCTTAGGGCTAATAAACCCATTTCATGGGCGATGACGTGTTTCATGCCCCTTAGTACTAATGATCCCCTTATGTGGGCAATGATGTGTCTGACACTAACACTCCTTAGGCCTAATGAGCCCCTTTGAAAGCCGATGATGTGTCTTACGGCTTTTAGGGCTAAGTTGCCCATTAGATGGGCGATTATGTGTATGACGCCCCTTCGGGCTAATGAGCCCATTAGATGGGCGATGATATGTCTGACACCCCATAGGGATTATGAGCCCCTTGGATGGGTGATGAAGTGTATCACACCCCTTAGGGTTAATAAGCCCCTTCTAGATAGGCGACCATGCAATGAAAAACTTTGATGCATTCGGCAACAAAAAATTGCGAAAAAAGGCCTCGAGCATGGTGAAAATACCATTCTTCTGATTACGCTCTCATTTTTAAGCAAGTTTGGGAACGGTAAGTGCTCGGATCACCTCATATTTAGCCCCTAGGATGGGTGATGATATAATTGACGCTTTATAAAAGCCTCCTGGTTGACAAGTGTCCGTGAAGAAACATGTAGACTTATGTATTTCAAGTAACATTAATCAAGAATTTTTTTTTATGGTATCTTATGTATACTTGTATTTATTGTTATGTTTGACGCTCTTTAGGGTGGCCGAGCCCTTTGGGAGGGCGATATAAATTTGTCACCCCTTCAGGTTAATGAGCCCCCTTGATGGGCGATGATGTGTCTGACACCCCTAAGGGCTTATAAGGCCCTTGGAAAAGCGTTGATATGTCTCACGCCCCTTAGGGCTATTGAGCCCCTTAGATGGGCGATGATGTGTTTCACACCCCTTAGGGCTAATGAACCCCTTAGATGGGCGATGATGTGTATGACGCCCCTAAAGACTAATAAGCCTCTTGGATGGGCGATGATGTGTCTGACACACCTTAAAGCTAATGAGCTCTTAGGATGGCCGATGATGTGTCTCACGCCCCTTAGGGCTAATGAGCCCCTTGGATAGGCGATGATACGCCTGACGCCTTTTATGGCTAATGAGCCCCTTGAATGGTCGATGTTGTGTCTCACACCCCTAAGGGCTATTGAGCTCCTTGGATGGGAGATGATGTGTCTGACGCCCCTTAGGACTAATAAGCCTCTTTGATGGGCGATGATTTGTCTGACACACCTTAGGGCTAATGAGCTCCTTGGATAGGCGATTATGTGTCTTAGGCCCCATTAGGCTAATGAGCCCCGTGGATGGGCGATGATGTGTCTCAGGCCCCTTAGGGCTAATGACCCCTTGCATGAGCGATGATGTGTCTGACACCCCTTAGGGCTTATAAGGCCCTTGGATAGGCGATGATGTGTCTCACGCCCCTTTAGGGCTATTAAGCCCCTTGGATGGGCGATGATGTGCCTCACACTCCTTAGGGCTAATGAGCCCCTTAGATTGGTGATGATGTGTCCGATGCCCCTTAGGGCTAATAAGCCCCATTAATGGGCGATAATGTGTCTCACGCCCCTTAGAGTTAAGGAGCCCCTTTAATGGGCGATGATGTGTCTGACGCCCCTTAGGGCTAATCAGCTCCATGGATGGACGATGACGTTTTTGATGCCCCTTATGGCTAGTGATCCCCTTGGATGGGCAATGATGTGTCTCACGACCCTTAAGGCTAATGAGCCCCTTAGATGGGCGATGATGTGTGTGACGCCCCTAAGGACTAATAAGCCTCTTTGATGGGCGATGATGTGTCTAACACACCTTAGGGCTAATGAGCTCCTTAGATGGGCGATGATGTGTCTCACGCCCTTAGGGCCAATGAGCCCCTTCGTTAGGCGATGATGCGTCTTACACCCCTTAGGGCCAATAAGGCCCTTGGATCGGCGATGATGTGTCTCACGCCCTATAAGGCTAGTGAGCCCCTTGGATGGGCGATGTTGTGTCTGACGCCCCTTAGGGCTAATAAGCCCCTTGAATGGCCAATGATGTGTCTCACACCCCTTAGGGCTATTGAGCTCCGTGGATGGGAGATTATGTGTCTGACGCCCCTTAGGACTACTATGCCACTTTGATAGGCGATGATTTGTCTGACACACATTAGGGCTAATGAGCTCCTTGGATGGGCGATTATGTGACTTAGGCCCCATTGGGCTAATGTGCCCCTTGGATTGGCGATAATTTGTTTTAGGCCCCTTAGGGCTAATGACCCCTTGCATGAGCGATGATGTTTCTGACACCCCTTAGGGCTAATAAGGCCCTTAGATGGGTGATGATGTGTCTCACGCCCCATAGGGCTAATGAGCCCCTTGGATGGGCGATGATTTGTCTTAGGCCCCTTAGGGCTAATGACCCCTTGCATGAGCGTTGATATGTCTGACACCCCTTAGGGCTTATAAGGCCCTTGGATAGGCGATGATGTGTCTCACGCCCCTTTAGGGCTATTAAGCCCCTTGGATGGGCGATGATGTGCCTCACACCCCTTAGGGCTAAAGAGCCCCTTAGATGGGTGATGATGTGTCCGACGCCCCTTAGAGTTAAGGAGCCCCTTTAATGGGCGATGATGTGTCTGACGCCCCTTAGGGCTAATCAGCTCCTTCGATGGACGATGACGTTTCTGATGCCCCTTATGGCTAATGATCCCCTTGGATGGGCAATGATGTGTCTCACGACCCTTAAGGCTAATGAGCCCTTTAGATGGGCGATGATGTGTGTGACGCCCCTAAGGACTAATAAGCCTCTTTGATGGGCGATGATGTGTCTAACACACCTTAGGGCTAATGAGCTCCTTGGATGGGCGATGATGTGTCTCACGCCCCTTAGGGCCAATGAGCCCCTTTGTTAGGCTATGATGCTTCTTACACCCCTTAGGGCTAATAAGGCCCTTGGATGGGCGATGATGTGTCTCACGCCCCATAGGGCTAGTGAGCCCCTTGGATGGGCGATGTTGTGTCTGACGCCCCTTAGGGCTAATAAGCCCCTTGAATGGCCAATGATGTGTATCACACCCCTTAGGGTTATTGAGCTCCTTGGAAGGGAGATGATGTGTCTGACGCCTTTTAAGACTAATAAGCCTCTTTGATGGGCGATGATTTGTCTGACACACCTTAGGGCTAATGAGCTCCTTGGATGGGTGATTATGTGTCTCAGGCCCCATTGGGCTAATGAACCCCGTGGATGGGCGATGATGTGTCTCAAGCACCTTTTGGCTAATGACCCCTTGCATGAGCGATGATGTGTCTGACACCCCTAAGGGCTTATAAGGCCCTTGGATAAGCGATGATGTGTCTCACGCCCCTTAGGGTTATTGAGCCCCTTGGATGGGCGATGATGTGTTTCACACCCCTTAGATGGGCGATGTTGTGTCTGACGCCCCTAAAGAATAATAAGCCTCTTGGATGGACGATGATGTGTCTGACACACCTTAGGGCTAATGAGCTCCTTGGATGGGCGATGATGTGTCTCACGCCCCTTAGGGCTAATGAGCCCCATGGATGGGCGATGATGCGCCTGACGCCTTTTATGGCTAATGAGCCCCTTTAATGGTCGATGATGTGTCTCACACCCCTAATGGCTACTGAGCTCCTTGGATGGGAGATGATGTGTTTGACGCCCCTTAGGACTAATAAGCCTCTTTGATGGGCGATGATTTGTTTGACACACCTTAGGGCTAATGAGCTCTTTGGATGGGCGATTATGTGTCTCAGGCCCCATTGGGCTAATGAGCCCCGTGGATTGGCGATGATGTGTCTCAGGCCCCTTAGGGCTAATGACCCCTTGCATGAGCGATGATGTGTCTGACACCCCTTAGGGCTTATAAGGCCCTTGGATAGGCGATGATTTGTCTCACGCCCCTTTAGTTTGAGCCCCTTGGATGGGCGATGATGTGTCTCACACCCCTTAGTGTTAATGAGCCCCTTAGATGGGCGATGATGTGTCCGACGCCCCTTCGGGCTAATAAGCCTCATTGATGGGCGATGATGTGTCTCACGCCCCTTAGAGCTAAAGAGCCCCATTGATGAGCGATGATGTGTCTGACGCCCCTTAGGGCTAATAAGCCCTTTTCATGGGCGATGACGTGTCTCACGTCCCTTAGGGCTAATGAGCCCTTAGATGGGCGATTATGTGTCTAACGCCCCTTAGGAATAATAAGCCTCTTAGATGGGGGACGATGTGTTTGACACCTCTTAAGGCCAATGAGACCCTTGGATGGGCGATGATTTGTCTGATGCCCCTTAGGGCTAATAAGGGCCTTGGATAAGCGATGATGTGTCTCACGCCCCTTAGGGCTATTGAGCCCCTTGAATGGGCGATGATGTGTCTCACACCCCTCAGGGCTAATGAGCCCCTTAGATGGGCGATGATGTCTCTGACGCCCCTTAGGGCTAATAAGCCCCATTGATGGGCGATGATGTGTCTCACGCCCCTTAGGACTAATCAGCTCCTTGGATGGACGATGACGTTTCTGATGCCCCTTATGGCTAATGATCCCCTTAGATAGGCGATGATGTGTCTCACGAACCTTAAGGCTAATGAGCCCCTTAGATGGGCGTTGATGTGTGTGACGCCCCTAAGGACTAATAAGCCTCTTGGATGGGCGATGATGTGTCTGACACACCTTAGGGCTAATGAGCTCCTTTGATGGGCGATGATGTTTCTAACGCCCCTTAGGGCCAATGAGCCCCTTGGTTGGGCGATGATGAACACACCTTAGGGCTAATAAGGCCCTTGGATGGGCGATGATATGTCTCACGCCCCTTAGGGATAAAGAGCCCCTTGGATGGGCGATGTTGTGTCTGACACCCCTTAGGGCTAATAAGCCCCTTGAATGGCCGATGATGTGTCTCACACCCCTTAAGGCTATTGAGCTCCTTGGATGGGAGATGATGTGTCTGACGCACATTTGGACTAATAAGCCTCATGACAAGAGGAAAATGTATGTCGTTATCTACCCTTCCCCCAAGTCAAACTAAATTTGTAAACACCTAACCAACCTTATATGAATATAGGGCAAATTAAGGGTCGATCCCTAGGGAATGCAGTGATGAAAAATAGAGACTAAGTCAAGCTACCTCGAAGATGGAGTTGAGATTATGGTTGGCACTATGGTAAACTAAAACAAGTCTAATGAAGTAAATCAAAGGTCTAAACACTAGGGGTATGGGTTCCACATGCAAGTTCTATGATAATGCTAATTTAGAGCTCAATAAATTAATTCAAGTATTGCAATGGACAAACAATAGTAGCAATCAAGAGAGTTCAAATGCTATCTCCTATAGGCCAATCTAGGAATCACTATGAAAGGCAAATCAAGAAGAACCACAAGCAAACCCAATCATTAGAGCAACTTTCAATTCAATTGTTCATGTCATTAAGAGTTGCAATGCAATCTAGATTTATCTTATAGGTTGATCACTCCTAGTCTAATCAATCACATGCAAAACTATGTCAACCAATTTAATTGCAACAAATCAATCAATTAAAGAGCATCAACTAGCAATTTCATTAATCAAACATGCTTCCCCCTTTCCCTAGCAACTAATCTACTCACTAATCATGGTGAAATTCAAGAACAAATAACAAGAAATTGCATTAATCTTCATTCTATATCAAAATCTAAGAGAAATCAAAATATTCAACAATATCAAATTCAAATCCAAAGAAAAACAAGCAACAAGCATAAATCAAATAGCAAGTAAGTAAGAGATGAAAGAAGGAAGAGATTCTCACTAATATTGATGATTGAAAATGAAGAAATCCAAACTTGATTGATCAAATGTTGAGTTACAAATCAAAAACAAAGAACTTCTCTCTAAATTCTCTCTCTAAAACTAAGCTAATGAAATATTATCAAAATGTTGCTTTTAAAAAGGAATTACAATTCTATTTATATGTAAAGAAGAAACCGGCAAATCCCGCGGCATCTCCCGATGAATCCGCGGCCGCGGAGAAATGGGTACGAAACCCTCTGCGGGCTTTCTTGGCAACACCCGCGCCCGCGGCCAAAGATGTCGCGCCCGCGGCTAATCCCCTGCTCCCAAAACTCAATCAGGGGGCCGCGGTCTCTCAGAGATGGAGCGCCCTCTCCAGATTTCCCGCGCCCGCAGAGAGCCTGCGGGGAAACTGCGGGAAGCTCCTATCAAAATCTGGCAATTTGTGCTTCTTGAGCCCGCGCCCGCAGTTTTACTGACCCATAAAGAAAAGAGGAGAAAGAGAAACTAAAGGAAAAAGGACCAAAAATAAGAGAAGAAAGCATGAAAAAGGGAAAGAAATAACCCTAAAAGACTACCCTATGAGTGCCATAAATGACACTCATCACCTCTTTGATGGGCGATGATATGTCTGACACACCTTAGGGCTAATGAGCTCCTTGGATGGGAGATTATGTGTATCATGCCCCATTGGGCTAATGAGCCCTGTGGATGTGTCTCACACCCCTTAGGGCTATTGAGCTCCTTGGATAGGAGATGATGTGTCTGACGCCCCATAGGACTAATAAGCCTCATTGATAGGCAATTATTTGTCTGACACACCTTAAGGCTAATGAGCACCTTGGATGGGCGATTATGTGTCTCAGGCCCCATTAGGCTAATGAGCCTTGTCGATTGGCGATGATGTGTCTCAGGACCCTTAGGGCTAATCACCATTTGCATGAGCGATGATGTGTCTGACACCCCTTAGGGCTTATGAGGACCTTGGATAAGCGATGATGTGTCTCACGCCCCTTAGGGCTATTGAGCCCCTTAGATGGGCGATGATGTGTCTGATGTGAATTATTGATCCGAAAATCAACAAAACACAAGGGATATGTTTAAGTCTAATTCTATACAGGAAATCCACCAAGAATTAAACAAAAACTAAGATTAATCAATTAAGAATCCACCTAATTAATCAATCCAAACGAATGTTTTAACTAAAACAAGCAAAACAGCAATTGATCGCAATCAACCAAAACTCAAGTATGCAACTTAAGAAATAAATCTGAATATTAATCTATGTATCTTTATTTGTGTGTTTACAGCCCTATTTATAAGACTTAGTTTACCTAGGAAGATTAGGACAAGTCCCTAATTCAATCCTAATTAAACTAGAATTCTAACTTGCTTGAAGAGCAAGCACCTTGGCGCACAAGCATACACCAAACTGATTTATTTTGCTAACTAACTGATTTTTAAAGCAACTAAATAAATAAATAAAAATTAAAGAATTAAATAAAGATTAAAGATCCTAATGCTTGAACCAAGAAAAACCCTTTCAAGTGAAAGGTAAAAACTTGTAAGCAAAATCTAAGTAAAGAAAATTCAAGAAAGTTCAAGAAAGTGAACTAGACTCCAAGAAAAGCCACTAAGCAAACCGTGGCTTTGCTTTGATATCCAAGAAAGTGTCCATGCAATGCTTGGCTTGAATCAATGTTTAGGGACAAGTTATCTTGATGCATGATAAGCAAATCTTCGAAGTTCTCCATGCTTAGACTTGCATCATCCTCCTCTTCTTCGAAAGAATTTGTCCTCAAATCTCGAAGTTCTTCATCAGGAATATACTTAGCCAAATCGCCAACATTGAATGTAGCACTAACTCCATATTCTCCCGGAAGTTCTAACTTATAAGCATTGTCATTGATCTTCTCAATAGTCTTGAAAGGACCTTCACTTCTAGGCATCAACTTATTCTTGCGTTTTCCTGGAAATCTTTCCTTTCTCAAATGTAACCATACCAAGTCTCCAACATTGTAACCTTGTTGCTTTCTATGCTTGTTTGCTCTAGCTTTGTACATGTCATTTACTTTCTCTATTCTTGTTCGAACTTGAGCATGTAATTTCAGCATACTCTTCAACTTAGACTCGGCATCTTTGTGAATTAACTCACCCTTAGGCAATGGAACAAGATCAATTGGAAGTTTCGGATTGACTCCATAAACTACCTCAAAGGGACTATGTTTGGTAGCATATGTAGGTGATCTATTATAAGCAAACTCCGCATGAGCTAACTTGATGTCCCAATCCTTTTGTGTCTTACTCACTAACCCACGCAAAAGCGCACCAAGAGTACGATTAGTAACCTCGGTTTGTCCATCAGTTTGTGGATGGTAAGATGTACTAAAGAGAAATTTAGTTCCCACAAGCTTCCATAGAGACTTCCAAAAGAAACTCATGAACTTTGTATCTCGATCACTCACAATAGTTTTTGGAATTCCATGCAATCTAACAATCTCTTTGAAGTATAATTCCGCCACTTTCATAGCATCATCCACTTTGTGACAAGGAACAAAATGAGCCATCTTAGAGAACCTATCCACAACAACCATAATAGAGTCTTTCCCCCGTTGTGTTCTCGGCAATCCCACAATAAAATCCATAGAAATATCTTCCCAAGGTGAATCTGGAACAGGTAAAGGAGTATACAAGCCTTGATGAAAAGTAGCCTTCGCTTTTTGACAAGTTGCACACCTAGAAATAACTAGTTGCACATCCGTGAGCATCTTAGGCCAATAGAAGTGTTCTTGTAACATACTCAAGGTCTTTGTAATGCCAAAGTGACCAGCAATTCCTCCCCCATGAGCTTCTCTAACAACTAGCTCTCTAATAGAACACTTAGGAAGACAAAGTCGATTTCCTTTGAAAAGAAAACCATCTTGCAGCAAATAAGAACCCACGGCTCCTTTAGAACACTCTTCAATCAATGTAGCAAAATCATCATCACCTTTGTAGTATTCTTTGATCAATTCAAAACCAAGTAGCTTGCTATTTAGAATTCCAATCAAAGTGTATCTTCTAGATAATGCATCAGCCACAACATTCGATTTCCCTTCTTTGTACCTTGAAGAAAAATTAAATGATTGTAAAAATTCAACCCATGTAGCATGTCTAGGATTGAGCTTTTGTTGTCCATGTATGTACTTCAATGCTTCATGATCAGAATGCAACACAAAGTGATTAGGTCGGAGATAATGACTCCAATGATCTAAAGCTCTAACAATGGCATAGAACTCTTTATCATAAGTAGAATAGTTCAATCGAGCTCCTCCCAATTTCTCACTGAAATATGCAATAGGCCTCTTCTTTTGGAGTAAAACTGCTCCAATTCCAACTCCACTAGCATCGGTTTCAACTTCAAAAGGACTTGAGAAATCTGGTAACGCAAGTATAGGTGCTTCACATAGCTTCTTTTTTACCAACTCAAACGCACTTTGAGCTTCTTTAGTCCATTCGAATTTACCCTTGTCCTTCTTCAAACATTCGGTCATAGGCGCCACAATACTTGAGAAATTCTTGACAAATCTTCTATAGAACGAAGCTAGACCATGAAAAGACCTTACTTCACTCATATTAGTAGGAATAGGCCAAGTTTTAATAGCCTCTACTTTTGAATGATCAACTGAAACTCCATCCTTTGATACAACATAACCAAGAAAAGTAACACTAGGCACTAAGAAGTAGCATTTTTCAAGCTTAGCATAGAGTTTCTTCTCTCTTAACACTTCAAACACACTTGTTAGATGATTTAGATGATCATGCAAATTTTTAGAGTATATCAGAATATCATCTAAATAAACAACAACAAACTTGCCAAGGAAAGGTTTAAGTACCTCATGCATCAACCTCATGAAAGTGCTAGGTGCATTAGTGAGTCCAAACGGCATCACCAACCATTCATACAACCCTAACTTAGTCGTGAATGCTGTTTTCCACTCATCTCCTTCTCTCATTCGAATTTGATGATAACCACTCATAAGATCAATCTTAGAAAACAACTTTGAACCATGTAGTTCATCAAGTAGATCATCTAATCTCGGAATAGGAAATCGGTATTTGATAGTGATGTTATTCACACTCCTACTATCAATACACATGCGCCAACTCCCATCTTTCTTTGGGACAAGTAAAGTAGGCACGGCACAAGGGCTCATACTTTCCCTCACGTATCCTCTAGTCATAAGCTCTTCAATTTGCCTTTGCATCTCCTTTGTTTCTTCCGGATTACTTCTATAGGCTGCCTTATTAGGTAAGGGTGCTCCCAGAATCAAGTCAATTTGATGCTCTATCCCACGAATAGGAGGTAGTCCCGGAGGTAATTCCTTAGGAAAGACATCCTTGAATTCTTCTAAAACAGATTCCAATTCATACGGCCTCTTTGCTTGTTTATCTTGATCAATTCGAATCTCATTAGAAACAAGTATATATACCACATTGTTGCTGCAAATCTCTTTTTCTAATTCCCTCTCACTAATCAAATAAGAATTCTTCGAATTAGAGGTAACATTAGAAGACTTGTTGCATATTAAAGGTTTTAAAGCAACCGGTCTCTCTTTTTCTCCTTTTCTCACAACATACACATTAGTCCTTCCATCAAACTTCACAAATCTATCATATTGCCAAGGACGGCCTAATAGTATATGACAAGCATCCATAGGACAAACATCACACAAAACTTTATCATGAAATTTACCAATTGAAAAGGAGATTAAGGCTTGTTTAGTTACCTTAACATCACTCGAATTATTAAGCCAATGAAGCTTATAAGGGCTTGGATGTTCAGTAATTGGCCACGTCAATTTGTCTACCAAAGTAGTAGATACCACATTAGTGCAACTCCCCGTGTCTATGATCATGTCACACAACCTATCTTCTACCTTGCACCTTGTAAGAAAGATTTTCTCCCTTTGATTGTTTTCCATAGGTACGGTTTTAGAGTGTAGCGCCCTTCTTAGAACCAAACTTTGACCATGAGTCTCGGGATCAATTTCGTCAACATGCCCCTCCTCTTCTTCAAAGTTTTCCTCTTCGTTCTTTTCTTCATAGTCACTACCCTGCTCACACTTAGCTTGTTCTTGTTCCCACTCTTGAGCAGTCATTACTCTTTTTGATGGACAATTAGTTGCAATGTGACCAACACTACCACACTTGAAGCACTTCCTATCTTCAACAAGCTTTTTAGGAGCTTCAAATTTTGATTTAGTCTCCTTGTAGTTCGAACTAGAACCACTTTTCTCCAAGCTGTTCTTCTCAAAAGGTTTAGTGAAACCTTTTACAAAGGGCTTAGTGTACGTCCCTTTCTTCCCCTTTATCTGTTTTTCAACTTTCAAAGCTACCTTACAAACATCCTCAAAGGACCAATATTGTTGCAATTCAACTTTTTCAGCAATATTATCATTCAACCCCGAAATAAATCTAGCAATCTTATGCTCAACAATCTCTTCTAAGCCACATAGCATGCATAACTTTTCAAATTCACCAATATAATTCTCAACAGTCATAGAATTTTGTTTAAAAAGTTGCATCTTAAGATAAACATCTTGAATATAATCACTAGGTACGAACCTTTTTTTCATGTGCTTCTTGAGTTGTTCCCAAGTTGAGATTCTTGCACGCCCCTCCTTATGCCTCTTCTTCTTTAGATTATCATACCAAAGACTAGCATAACCGGTCAGTTTTAATTCAGCCAATTTGCATCTTTTCCTTTCATCATACTCCTTGTAATCAAAGAGTGTCTCGGCCCTTCTAATCCACTCAAAGTATTTTTCAGGTTCATTCATACTCCCATTGAATTCGGGAAGATCTAATCTAAGGTTCCTATCATCATCCTTTGGTCGATCTCTCCTCCTAGGCCTTGGTGATTCATCACTTGAGGAATAATTATTTCGTGGCCTCCTTGGGTTCCTCCTTGGTTGTTCTTCCTCACTTGAACCAGAATTAGGGTTAGAATTCCCTTTCCTTGAAGAATCTCCAGCAAGAGTATCAAGCCTTTTTAATATCTCATCCATCCTTGCTGCCAACTCGTCAATTCGCCTATCTCTTCTAAGGTTTTGAGCTTGTTCTAAGGTTAATCCCCTTGGAACTTGTGGAACCTCCTCGTCACTCATGATTCCTACACAAACCAAGTCAGTTTATGCAAAAATCTTGATTAAAAGATCGAATCTTGAAGGAAAACTAGGCAACACAAAAACCGGACTCCCATCCGCAAATCAGTGCACAAACACCAAAAGTTTGAGGCTGTGTAGAACGCGTTACTCAACAAAAAATTATGAAATTTTATATGGTGATAGCTGGACGTTTTTAGAGTTCAATGCAAAAAGAATCACGCAAAAATTCCCAGCCAATTGTTCCCAGTTTAATTTATTTCGAAGTTGCGCAAACCTGCTCTGATACCAAAGATGATGTGAATTATTGATCCGAAAATCAACAAAACACAAGGGATATGTTTAAGTCTAATTCTATACAGGAAATCCACCAAGAATTAAACAAAAACTAAGATTAATCAATTAAGAATCCACCTAATTAATCAATCCAAACGAATGTTTTAACTAAAACAAGCAAAACAGCAATTGATCGCAATCAACCAAAACTCAAGTATGCAACTTAAGAAATAAATCTGAATATTAATCTATGTATCTTTATTTGTGTGTTTACAGCCCTATTTATAAGACTAAGTTTACCTAGGAAGATTAGGACAAGTCCCTAATTCAATCCTAATTAAACTAGAATTCTAACTTGCTTGAAGAGCAAGCACCTTGGCGCACAAGCATACACCAAACTGATTTATTTTGCTAACTAACTGATTTTTAAAGCAACTAAATAAATAAATAAAAATTAAAGAATTAAATAAAGATTAAAGATCCTAATGCTTGAACCAAGAAAAACCCTTTCAAGTGAAAGGTAAAAACTTGTAACCAAAATCTAAGTAAAGAAAATTCAAGAAAGTTCAAGAAAGTGAACTAGACTCCAAGAAAAGCCACTAAGCAAACCGTGGCTTTGCTTTGATATCCAAGAAAGTGTCCATGCAATGCTTGGCTTGAATCAATGTTTAGGGACAAGTTATCTTGATGCATGATAAGCAAATCTTCGAAGTTCTCCATGCTTAGACTTGCATCAGTGTCTCACACCCCTCAGGGCTAATGAGCACCTTAGATGGGTGATGATGTGTCTGACGCCTCTTAGGGCTAATAAGCCCCATTAATGGGCGATGATGTGTCTCACGCCCCTTAGAGCTAAGGAGCCCCTTTGATAGGCGATGATGTGTCTGACGCCGTTTAGGGCTAATCAGTTCCTTGGATGGACGATGACGTTTCTGATGCCTCTTATGGCTAATGAGTACCTTAAATGGCGATGATGTGTCTCACGACCCTTAAGGTTAATGAGCCTCTTAGATGGGCGATGATGTGTGTGACGCCCTAAGGACTAATAAGCGTCTTGGATGGGCGATGATGTGTCTGACACACCTTAGGGCTAATGAGCTCCTTGGATGGGCGATGATGTGTCTCACGCCTCTTAATGCCATTGAGCCTTTTGAGTGGGCGTAAATGCGTCTGACACCCCTTAGGTCTAATAAGGCCCTTGGATGGGCGATGATGTGGCTCACGCCCCTTAGGGCTAATGAGCCCCTTTGATGGGCGATGTTGTGTCTAACGCCACTTAGGGCTAATAAGCCCCTTGAATGGCCGATGATGTCTTTCACACCCCTAAGGGCTATTGAGCTCATGGATGGGAAATGATGTGTCTGACGCCCCTTAGGACTAATAAGCCTTTTTGATGGGCGATGATTTGGCTGACACACTTTAGGGCTAATGAGCTCCTTGTATGGGCGATTATGTGTCTTAGGCCCCATTGGGCTAATGAGCCCCGTGGATGGGCGATGATGTATCTCACACCCCTTAGGGCTAATGAGCCCCTTAGATGGGCGATGATGTGTCTGACGCCCCTTAGGGCTAATAAGCCCCATCGATGGGCGATAATGTGTCTCACGCCCCTTAAAGCTAAGGAGCCCCTTTGATGGGCGATGATGTGTCTGACGCCCCTTAGGGCTAATCAGCTCCATGGATGGACGATGACGTTTCTGATGCCCCTTATGGCTAATGAGCCCCTTGGATGGGTGATGATGTGTCTCACGACCCTTAAGGCTAATGAGCCCCTAAGATGGGCGATGATGTGTGTGACGCCCCTAAGGACTAATAAGCCTCTTGGATGGGCGTTGATGTGTCTGATACACCTTAGGGTTAATGAGAACCTTGGATGTGCGATTATGTGTCTCAGGCCCCATTGGGCTAATGAGCCTCGTGGATTGGCGTTGATGTGTCTCAGGACCCTTAGGGCTAATCACCCCTTGCATGAGCGATGATATGTCTGACACCCCTTAAAGCTTATAAGGCCCTTGGTTAAGCGATCATGTGTCTCACGCCCCTAAGGGCTATTGAGCCCCTTAGATGGGTGATGATGTGTCTCACACCCCTTAGGGCTAATGAGCCCCTTATAAGGGCGATGATGTGTCTGACGTCCCTTAGGGCTAATAAGCCCCTTTGATGGGCGATGATGTGTCTCACGCCCCTTAGAGATAAGGAGCCCCATTTATGGCGATGATGTGTCTGACGCCCCATAGGGCTAATAAGCCCCTTTCAAGGGTGATGACGTGTCTCACGCCCCTTAAGGCTAATGAGCCCCTTAGATGGTCGATTATTGTCTAAGGCCCCTTAGGAATAATAAGCCTCTTGGATGGGCGACGATGTGTCTGACACCCCTTAGGGCCAATAAGACCCAAGGATAGGCGATGATTTGTTTGACTCCATTTAGGGCTAACCAGCCCCTTGGAAGGGCGATAATGTGTCTAACGCCCGTTAGGGCTAATGAGCCCCTTGGATGGGCGATGATGTTTCTCAAGCTCCTTAGGGCTAATGAGCCCATTAGATGGGCGATTATGTGTCTAACGCCCCTTAGGACTAATAAGCCTCTTTGATGGGCGATGATTTTTCTGACACACCTTAGGGCTAATGAGCTCCTTGGATGGGCGATTATGTGTCTTAGGCTCCATTGGGCTAATGAGCCCCGTGGATGGGAAATGATGTGTCTCAGGCCCCTTAGGGCTAATGAGCCCCTTACATAAGCGATGATGTGTCTGACACCCCATAGGGCTAATAAGGCCCTTGGATAAGCGATGATGTGTCTCACGCCCCTTAGGGCTATTGAGCCCCTTGGATGGGCGATGATGTGTCTCACACCCCTCAGGGCTAATGAGCCCCTTAGATGGGTGATGATGTGTCTGACGCCCCTTAGGGCTAATAAGCCCCATTGATGGGCGATGATGTGTATCACGCCCCTTAGAGCTAAGGAGCCCCTTTGATAGGCGATGATGTGTCTGACGCCGTTTAGGGGTAATCAGTTCCTTGGATGGACGATGACGTTTCTGATGCCTCTTATGGCTAATGAGTCCCTTAAATGGCGATGATGTGTCTCACGACCGTTAAGGTTAATGAGCCCCTTAGATGGGCGATGATGTGTGTGACGCCCTAAGGACTAATAAGCGTCTTGAATAGGCGATGATGTGTCTGACACACCTTAGGGCTAATGAGCTCCTTGGATGGGCGATGATGTGTCTCACGCCTCTTATGACCATAGAGCCATTTGGTTGGGCGTAAATGCGTCTGACACCCCTTAGGTCTAATGAGGCCCTTGGATGGGCGATGATGTGGCTCACGCCCCTTAAAGCTAAGGAGCCCCTTTGATGGGCGATGATGTGTCTGACGCCACTTAGGGCTAATCAGGTCTTTGGATGGACAATGACGTTTCTTATGCCCCTTATAGCTAATGAGCCCCTTAGATGGGCGATGATGTGTCTCATGACCTTTAAGGCTAATGAGCCCCTTAGATGGGCGATGATGTGTATGACGCCCCTAAGGACTAATGATGCAAGTCTAAGCATGGAGAACTTCGAAGATTTGCTTATCATGCATCAAGATAGCTTGTCCCTAAACATTGATTCAAGCCAAGCATTGCATAGACACTTTCTTGGATGGGCGACGATGTGTCTCACGACCCTTAAATCTAATGTGCCCCTTAGATGGGCGATGATGTGTGTGACGCCCCTAAGGACTAATAAGCCTCTTGGATGGGCGATGATGTGTCTGACACACCTTAGGGCTAATGAGTTCCTTGGATGGGCGATGATGTGTCTCACACCCCGTAGGGCTAATGAGCTCCTTGGATGGGCGATGATGTTTCTAACACCCCATTGGGCTAATAATGCCCTTGGATAAGCGATGATGTGTCTCACTCCCCTTAGGGCTATTGAGCCCCTTGGATGGGCGATGATGTGTCTCACACCCCTCAGAGCTAATGAGCCCCTTAGATGGGCGATGATGTGTCTGACGCCCCTTATGGCTAATAAGCCCCATTGATGGGCGATGATGTGTCTCACGCCCCTAAGAGCTAAAGAGCCCCTTTGATGGGCGATGATGTTTCTTACGCCCCTTAGGGCTAATCAGCTCCTTGGATGGACGATGACGTTTCTGATGCCCCTTATGCTAATGAGCCCCTTAGATGGGCGATGATGTGTCTCACGACCCTTAAGGCTAATGAGCCCCTTAGATGGGCGATGATGTGTGTGACGCCCCTAAGGACTAATAAGCCTCTTGGATGGGCGATGATGTGTCTTACCACCTTAGGGCTAATGAGCTCCTTGGATGGGCGATGATGTGTCTCACTCCCCTTAGGATTAATGAGCCCCTTGGTTGGGCTATGATGCGTCTGACACCCCTTAGGGCTTATAAGGCCCTTGGATCGGCGATGATGTGTCTCACGCCCCTTAGGGCTAATGAGCCCCTTGGATGGGCGATGTTATGTCTAACGCCCCTTAGTGCTAATAAGCCCCCTTCATGGGCGATGACTTGTCTCACGGCCCTTAGGGCTAATGAGCCCATTATGTGGGCGATTATGTGTCTGACATTGACACCCCTTAGGGCTAATGAGCCCCTTGGAAGTGCGATGTTGTGTCTTACGCCTTTTAAGGCTAATGAGCCCCTTGTATGGGCGATGTGTCTAACTCCCCTTATGATGTGAATTATTGATCCGAAAATCAACAAAACACAAGGGATATGTTTAAGTCTAATTCTATACAGGAAATCCACCAAGAATTAAACAAAAACTAAGATTAATCAATTAAGAATCCACCTAATTAATCAATCCAAACGAATGTTTTAACTAAAACAAGCAAAACAGCAATTGATCGCAATCAACCAAAACTCAAGTATGCAACTTAAGAAATAAATCTGAATATTAATCTATGTATTTTTATTTGTGTGTTTACAGCCCTATTTATAAGACTTAGTTTACCTAGGAAGATTAGGACAAGTCCCTAATTCAATCCTAATTAAACTAGGATTCTAACTTGCTTGAAGAGCAAGCACCTTGGAGCACAAGCATATGCCAATCTCCTTGGAGAACAAGCACACGCCTAAACTGATTTATTTTGCTAACTAACTGATTTTAAAAGCTACTAAATAAAGATTAAAGATCCTAATGCTTGAACCAAGAAAAACCCTTTCAAGTGAAAGGTAAAAACTTGTAAGCAAAATCGAAGTAAAGAAAATTCAAGAAAGTTCAAGAAAGTGAACTAGACTCCAAGAAAAGCCACTAAGCAAACCGTGGCTTTGCTTTGATATCCAAGAAAGTGTCCATGCAATGCTTGGCTTGAATCAATGTTTAGGGACAAGTTATCTTGATGCATGATAAGCAAATCTTCGAAGTTCTCCATGCTTAGACTTGCATCATCCTCCTCTTCTTCGAAAGAATTTGTCCTCAAATCTCGAAGTTCTTCATCAGGAATATACTTAGCCAAATCGCCAACATTGAATGTAGCACTAACTCCATATTCTCCCGGAAGTTCTAACTTATAAGCATTGTCATTGATCTTCTCAATAATCTTGAAAGGACCTTCACTTCTAGGCATCAACTTATTCTTGCGTTTTCCTGGAAATCTTTCCTTTCTCAAATGTAACCATACCAAGTCTCCAACATTGTAACCTTGTTGCTTTCTATGATTGTTTGCTCTAGCTTTGTACATGTCATTTACTTTCTCTATTCTTGTTCGAACTTGAGCATGTAATTTCAGCATACTCTTCAACTTAGACTCGGCATCTTTGTGAATTAACTCACCCTTAGGCAATGGAACAAGATCAATTGGAAGTTTCGGATTGACTCCATAAACTACCTCAAAGGGACTATGTTTGGTAGCATATGTAGGTGATCTATTATAAGCAAACTCCGCATGAGCTAACTTGATGTCCCAATCCTTTTGTGTCTTACTCACTAACCCACGCAAAAGCGCACCAAGAGTACGATTAGTAACCTCGGTTTGTCCATCAGTTTGTGGATGGTAAGATGTACTAAAGAGCAATTTAGTTCCCACAAGCTTCCATAGAGACTTCCAAAAGAAACTCATGAACTTTGTATCTCGATCACTCACAATAGTTTTTGGAATTCCATGCAATCTAACAATCTCTTTGAAGTATAATTCCGCCACTTTCATAGCATCGGTTTCAACTTCAAAAGGACTTGAGAAATCTGGTAACGCAAGTATAGGTGCTTCACATAGCTTCTTTTTTACCAACTCAAACGCACTTTGAGCTTCTTTAGTCCATTCGAATTTACCCTTGTCCTTCTTCAAACATTCGGTCATAGGCGCCACAATACTTGAGAAATTCTTGACAAATCTTCTATAGAACGAAGCTAGACCATGAAAAGACCTTACTTCACTCATATTAGTAGGAATAGGCCAAGTTTTAATAGCCTCTACTTTTGAATGATCAACTGAAACTCCATCCTTTGATACAACATAACCAAGAAAAGTAACACTAGGCACTAAGAAGTAGCATTTTTCAAGCTTAGCATAGAGTTTCTTCTCTCTTAACACTTCAAACACACTTGTTAGATGATTTAGATGATCATGCAAATTTTTAGAGTATATCAGAATATCATCTAAATAAACAACAACAAACTTGCCAAGGAAAGGTTTAAGTACCTCATGCATCAACCTCATGAAAGTGCTAGGTGCATTAGTGAGTCCAAACGGCATCACCAACCATTCATACAACCCTAACTTAGTCTTGAATGCTGTTTTCCACTCATCTCCTTCTCTCATTCGAATTTGATGATAACCACTCATAAGATCAATCTTAGAAAACAACTTTGAACCATGTAGTTCATCAAGTAGATCATCTAATCTTGGAATAGGAAATCGGTATTTGATAGTGATGTTATTCACACTCCTACTATCAATACACATGCGCCAACTCCCATCTTTCTTTGGGACAAGTAAAGTAGGCACGGCACAAGGGCTCATACTTTCCCTCACGTATCCTCTAGTCATAAGCTCTTCAATTTGCCTTTGCATCTCCTTTGTTTCTTCCGGATTACTTCTATAGGCTGCCTTATTAGGTAAGGGTGCTCCCGGAATCAAGTCAATTTGATGCTCTATCCCACGAATAGGAGGTAGTCCCGGAGGTAATTCCTTAGGAAAGACATCCTTGAATTCTTCTAAAACAGATTCCAATTCATACGGCCTCTTTGCTTGTTTATCTTGATCAATTCGAATCTCATTAGAAACAAGTATATATACCACATTGTTGCTGCAAATCTCTTTTTCTAATTCCCTCTCACTAATCAAATAAGAATTCTTCGAATTAGAGGTAACATTAGAAGACTTGTTGCATATTAAAGGTTTTAAAGCAACCGGTCTCTCTTTTTCTCCTTTTCTCACAACATACACATTAGTCCTTCCATCAAACTTCACAAATCTATCATATTGCCAAGGACGGCCTAATAGTATATGACAAACATCCATAGGACAAACATCACACAAAACTTTATCATGAAATTTACCAATTGAAAAGGAGATTAAGGCTTGTTTAGTTACCTTAACATCACTCGAATTATTAAGCCAATGAAGCTTATAAGGGCTTGGATGTTCAGTAGTTGGCCACTTCAATTTGTCTACCAAAGTAGTAGATACCACATTAGTGCAACTCCCCGTGTCTATGATCATGTCACACAACCTATCTTCTACCTTGCACCTTGTAAGAAAGATTTTCTCCCTTTGATTGTTTTCCATAGGTACGGTTTTAGAGTGTAGCGCCCTTCTTAGAACCAAACTTTGACCATGAGTCTCGGGATCAATTTCGTCAACATGCCCCTCCTCTTCTTCAAAGTTTTCCTCTTCGTTCTTTTCTTCATAGTCACTACCCTGCTCACACTTAGCTTGTTCTTGTTCCCACTCTTGAGCAGTCATTACTCTTTTTGATGGACAATTAGTTGCAATGTGACCAACACTACCACACTTGAAGCACTTCCTATCTTCAACAAGCTTTTTAGGAGCTTCAAATTTTGATTTAGTCTCCTTGTAGTTCGAACTAGAACCACTTTTCTCCAAGCTGTTCTTCTCAAAAGGTTTAGTGAAACCCTTTACAAAGGACTTAGTGTACGTCCCTTTCTTCCCCTTTATCTGTTTTTCAACTTTCAAAGCTACCTTACAAACATCCTCAAAGGACCAATATTGTTGCAATTCAACTTTTTCAGCAATATTATCATTCAACCCCGAAATAAATCTAGCAATCTTATGCTCAACAATCTCTTCTAAGCCACATAGCATGCATAACTTTTCAAATTCACCAATATAATTCTCAACAGACATAGAATTTTGTTTAAAAAGTTGCATCTTAAGATAAACATCTTGAATATAATCACTAGGTACGAACCTTTTTTTCATGTGCTTCTTGAGTTGTTCCCAAGTTGAGATTCTTGCACGCCCCTCCTTATGCCTCTTCTTCTTTAGATTATCATACCAAAGACTAGCATAACCGGTCAGTTTCAATTCAGCCTATTTGCATCTTTTCCTTTCATCATACTCCTTGTAATCAAATAGTGTCTCGGCCCTTCTAATCCACTCAAGGTATTTTTCAGGTTCATTCATACTCCCATTGAATTCGGGAAGATCTAATCTAAGGTTCCTATCATCATCCTTTGGTCGATCTTTCCTCCTAGGCCTTGGTGATTCATCACTTGAGGAATAATTATTTCGTGGCCTCCTTGGGTTCCTCCTTGGTTGTTCTTCCTCACTTGAACCAGAATTAGGGTTAGAATTCCCTTTCCTTGAAGAATCTCCAGCAAGAGTATCAAGCCTTTTTAATATCTCATCCATCCTTGCTGCCAACTCGTCAATTCGCCTGTCTCTTCTAAGATTTTGAGCCTGTTCTAAGGTTAATCCCCTTGGAACTTGTGGAACCTCCTCGTCACTCATGATTCCTACACAAACCAAGTCAGTTTATGCAAAAATATTGATTAAAAGATCGAATCTTGAAGGAAAACTAGGCAACACAAAAACCGGACTCCCAACCGCAAATCAGTGCACAAACACCAAATGTTTGAGGCTGTGTAGAACGCGTTACTCAACAAAAAATTATGAAATTTTATATGGTGATAGCTGGACGTTTTTAGAGTTCAATGCAAAAAGAATCACGCAAAAAATTCCTAGCCAATTGTTCCCAGTTTAATTTTTTCCGAAGTTGCGCAAACCTGCTCTGATACCAAAGATGATGTGAATTATTGATCCGAAAATCAACAAAACACAAGGGATATGTTTAAGTCTAATTCTATACAGGAAATCCACCAAGAATTAAACAAAAACTATGATTAATCAATTAAGAATCCACCTAATTAATCAATCCAAACGAATGTTTTAACTAAAACAAGCAAAACAGCAATTGATCGCAATCAACCAAAACTCAAGTATGCAACTTAAGAAATAAATCTGAATATTAATCTATGTATTTTTATTTGTGTGTTTACAGCCCTATTTATAAGACTTAGTTTACCTAGGAAGATTAGGACAAGTCCCTAATTCAATCCTAATTAAACTAGGATTCTAACTTGCTTGAAGAGCAAGCACCTTGGAGCACAAGCATATGCCAATCTCCTTGGAGAACAAGCACACGCCTAAACTGATTTATTTTGCTAACTAACTGATTTTAAAAGCTACTAAATAAAGACTAAAGATCCTAATGCTTGAACCAAGAAAAACCCTTTCAAGTGAAAGGTAAAAACTTGTAAGCAAAATCTAAGTAAAGAAAATTAAAGAAAGTTCAAGAAAGTGAACTAGACTCCAAGAAAAGTCACTAAGCAAACCGTGGCTTTGCTTTGATATCCAAGAAAGTGTCCATGCAATGCTTGGCTTGAATCAATGTTTAGGGACAAGTTATCTTGATGCATGATAAGCAAATCTTCGAAGTTCTCCATGCTTAGACTTGCATCACCTTAAGGCTAATAAGCCCCTTTCATGGGCGATGACGTGTCTCACACCCCTTAGGGCTAATGAGCCTCTTAGATGGGCGATTATGTGTCTAACGTCCCTTGGGAATAATAAGCCTCTTGGATGGGCGACGATGTGTCTGACACCCCTTAGGGCCAAAGAGACCCTTGGATGGGCGATGATGTGTCTGACGCCCCTTAGGGCTAACCAGCCCTTTGGATGGGCGATGATGTGTCTCAAGCCCCTTATGGCTAATGAGCCCATTAGATGGGCGATGATGTGTCTAACGCCCCTTAGGACTAATAAGCCTCTTTGATGGGCGATGATTTGTCTTACACACCTTAGGGTTAATGAGCTCCTTGGATGGGCGATTACTTGTCTCAGGCCCCATTGGGCTAATGAGCCCCGTGGATGGGCGACGATGTGTCTGACACCCCTTAGGGCCAAGGAGACCCTTGGATGGGCGATGATGTGTCTGACGCCCCTTAGGGCCAACCAGCCCTTTGGATGGGCGATGATGTGTCTCAAGCCCCTTATGGCTAATGAGCCCATTAGATGGGCGATGATGTGTCTAACGCCCCTTAGGACTAATAAGCCTCTTTGATGGGCGATGATTTGTCTTACACACCTTAGGGTTAATGAGCTCCTTGGATGGGCGATTACTTGTCTCAGGCCCCATTGGGCTAATGAGCCCTGTGGATGGGCGATGATGTGTCTCAGGCCCCTTAGGGCTAATGAGCCCCTTGCATGAGCGATGATGTGCCTGACACCCCTTAGGGCTAATAAGGCCCTTGGATAAGCGATGATGTGTCTCACGCCCCTTAGCTCTATTGCTCCCCTTTGATGGGCGATGATGTGTCTCATTCCCTTAGAGCTAATGAGCCCCTTGGAAGGGCGATGTTGTGTCTTACGCCTTTTAGGGCTAATGAGCCCCTTGGATGTTTGATGATGTGTCTGACGCCCCTTAGGGCTAATGAGCCCATTAGATGGGCGATGATGTGTCTAACACCCCTTAGGGATCATGAGCCCCTTGGATGGGTGATGAAGTGTATGACACCCCTTAGGGTTAACGAGCCCCTTCTAGATAGGCGACCATGGAAAACTTTGATGCATTCGGCCCAAAAAAATTGCGAAAAAGGCCTCGAGCATGGTGAAAATACCATTCTTCTGATTACGCTCTCATTTTTAAGCAAGTCTTGGAACGGTACGTGCTCGGATCACCCCATATTTAGCCCCTAGGATGGGTGATGATATAGTTGACACTTTATAAAAGCCTCATGGATGACAAGTGTCTATGAAGAAACATGTAGTGTAACAACCTAGAAATTCCTTTCTTTTAAAATACCTGTTTTGCCCTGTTTAAAAATTTAAATAGGAATATCTAAGATAGTACCGCCACCGTGAAAACGGCTAAGGCAACCATCAAAGACACACAACGGAAGACTAATTTCAAAACCATTCAAAACAAGTCAACTTGAAAAGTCAACCAACTAAAGTAAAGTCAAAACCAAAGTCAAACGAAGTAAAATAAAACCATCCTACAACTTGGAACCATTGTAGGCCCTTATTAAAACCAAACCAACTTTAAAACTTTTGCGTTAGTCATGCATGATAATAATATCATAAATAATTAAAGCATTAAACACATCATATATTTATAAAAACTAGCATGATTCGCTCTTCACTCATGCCCATTCATGAATATGCTTCATCACCTGAAAACCTCCTCTCTACTTGTCCCAACTACTCGCCATTAGAAAATGGGTCGTCGTGGGGCCAAAGTAAAGACATGGCCAAACACACAAACACACACAATCAGCAAAGCTGAGTACATAAGCGAAAAAAACACACTAACATGGTTTCACCTATAAACACACAATTACCTCATTGCATCTGTTTACAGGTACACACAACAATCAACAAGACACATTAACTAGATACTAAATAATTCATTTAGCGTTGATTACGCATCAAACGGGTTTCCAACTATACCTCCCCCAAATAAATTGAGGTTAACTGACACGGGAGCTAACCGTGCCAGCGACAAAACCACTCAAAGGTGGCGGAATTCCTACGCATAATAATAAATAAAAAGGAATGTACAGCGTCCTGTACTCCATTAGAAGTTATGGTTAAATATAAAACCACATAACTCCCCCCATTGTTCATACTCAAGGTATATACGTTCCAAGAGTTGTGGTGCGTAATCTCTTTCACTTTACGTTATTTACATTTTATTGGACTTGGTGATGACTCTCAAAGCATAATAAATCAATCAACAATAATTATTCAATCAACCAAACATACCAAATTAATTCTTGAACCCTTTTTAATTCTACCTCAGTGTCAAAGACACCTTAAACGCATAAAGCGCCAAAAATCCTATCCCTCGGTGTTTAAAACACCTTAAGTGCACAAAGGCACCAACATAAAATTTATTCCTCGTGTACATAGACACTTGTATAGCTCCTTCCTCATGCTTAAAGCATCAATAAAAATTATTTGAATCATAATAAAATTCCTTTTCAATATTCCTAACATAATTAAATTACTAATATAAAAAATCCACAATTCCAATCATAAATCATAGCATGATACTAATTAGGATTAATTGAGTCAAGTCTAGCATGATACTACATCACCAAAAAAATGCTAAGTACGTGTACGTACCTCAAATAAGCCCTTAAGGTAGCCAATTACACTACAACAATTCCCAAATTAAGTCTCCTACATAAAGGGACAATAATACTATATTAATTCCCGTTGTATACACAATTTCCAGCAACTTAAATTTAATTTAGACTACTTAAAATAATGTGAAACTTATTTAAAAACCCCTAAATAAACTCATTTTTAATGGGTAATCACACCCTTTTATTAAAATCACAATTATACTACTTTAAATAAAATTCCAGCATTTTAAACTAATCAAAAACCCTTTAAAACTTCATCAAAATACATCTTTATACTTAAATTATCCATAGAAACATTAAATTATCTCTTACCCCTTTTAAACTCAAGGATAAAATTTAAAGCATAAAAAAAAACTTCATTAAAAATAAAAAACTGCCCGAAAATCATATTTAGAGGCTGAATTTGGCCACGAGAGGGTGGTGCTTACTACATAGGTAGTTAGTCTTTCTTAAAACGTTGTTTCCACACGAAAAACACCACTTTTTTTTATCAAAATCGGACAAGTTCAGAACCTGATCGGGATTAAAACGGGATTAATATTAACGAACGGAAATCTAATTATTAAAACATTAATTTACGTGTTCAAAATAATCTGGAATTAAGCTAAACTAATAAGTAGTTATAATCACTAAAATTTTAAAACATCATTACTATAAAATCCCTAAATAAATTATTCTTAAAAACCCTTAAATTATGATTTTCAATAATTAAAAACCCTAGGTTATAAAATTTACAAAATCTGAAAATTATAAAGTTTAATCATCAAAATACAATTTGATACTAATTAAATTAATTTCAAACAATAAAAATCAAAACCCATATATCAATAATTATAATTACACAAATTGATAAAACAAAGGAGAGAGAAAATAAGACTAACCTTTTTGTGTGGGAAATTTTTGGGGATTCATGGGGTATTTATAGAGTAGAGAGTGTAGGGTTAAATTTGGGCTTTAAAAATGTGGGCTTGAGTTATGGGATAGGGCTTAAGTTATGGGTTTTGGAATGGGTTATTCCAAAAAGAGTATGTAGGAATAATCTACATTGCCCAATAATTAATAAACGTTTGGCCCAAAACATATTTTACTTTTATAAAACTTTATATTTAAAATACTTTAACCCTTTAAAATATTTAATTATCATACTTAGCTTGAGCCCTTGCCAATATATTTTATTAATACTGAAATACTTTATAAAAAAAATACATAAAAATACGGGGTATTACATGTAGACTTATGTATTTGAAGCAACATCAATGAAGAAACAAATTTTTATGGTATCTTATGAATACTTGTATCTAATGTTATGTTTGACGCTCTTTGGGGTGGTCGAGCCCTTTGGGAGGACGATATAAATTTGTTACCCCTTCGGGTTAATGAGCCCCTTGGATGGGCGATGATGAGCCTGACGCCCCATAGGGCTAATGAGCCCCTTAGATGGGCAATGATGTGTCTCACACCTCAAGGCTAATAAGCCCCTTTGATGGGCGATGATGTGTCTGACGCCCCTCAAGGCTAATAAGCCCCTTTGATGGGCGATGTTGTGTTTCACGCCCCTTAGGGCTAATAAGCCCCTTGGTTGGGCGATGATGTGTCTAGCGCCCCTTAGGGCTAATCAGCCCCTTGGATGGGCGGTAATGTGTCTGACGCCACTTAGGTCTAATGAGCCCCTTGGATAGGCGATGATGTATCTCACGCCACTTAGGTCTAATGAGCCCCTTGGATGGGCGATGATGTGTCTTACCCCCGTTAGGGCTAATAAGCCCCTTTCATGGGCGATGATGTGTCTCACGTCCCTTGGGACTAATGAGCCCCTTATGTGGGCGATGATGTGTTTAACACTGACACCCCTTAGAGCTAATGAGCCCCTTGAAAGGGCGATGATGTGTCTTACGCCTTTTAGGGCTAATGAGCCCCTTGGCTGGGCGATGATGTGTCTGACGTCCCTTAGGGCTAATGAGCCTATTATATGGGCGATGATGTGTCTGACACCCCTTAGGGCTAATGAGTCATTGGATGGGCGATGATGTGTCTAACGTCCCTTAGGACTAATAAGCCTCTCGGATGGGCGATGATGTGTATGACACCCCACAAGGCTAATGAGCTCCTTGGATGGGCGATGATGTGTCTCAAGCCCCATACGGCTAATGAGCCCCATGGATGGGAGATGATGTGTCTGACACCCTCTAGGCCTAATAAGGCCCTTGGATGGGCGATGATGTGTCTCACGCCTCTTAGGGCTAATGAGCCCCTTGTATAGGCGATGATGTGTCTAACGCCCCTTATGGCTAATGAGCCCCTTAGATGGGCAATTATGTGTCTAACGCCCCTTAGGAATAATAAGCCTCTTGGATGTACGATGATGTGCCTGACGCCCCTTAAGGCTAATAAGCCCCTTGGATGGGCGATGATGTGTCTGACGCTCCTGAGGGCTTATAAGCCCCTTTGATGGGCGATGTTGTGTTTCACGCCCCTTAGGGCTAATAAGCCCCTTGGATGGACGATGATGTGTCTGACGCACCTTAGGGCTAATTAGCCCCTTGGATGGGCGGTAATGTGTGTCTGACGCCCCTTAAGGATAATGCGCCCCTTGGATGGGCGATGATGTATCTCACGCTCCTTAAGGCTAATGAGCCAATTGGATGGGCGATGATGTGTTTGACGCCCCTTAGGGCTAATAAGCCCCTTTCATGGGCGTTGATGTGTCTCACGCCCCTTAGGGATAATGAGCCCCTTATGTGGGCGATGATGTGTCTAACACTGACACCCCTTAGCGCTAATGAGCCCCTTCCAAGGGCGATGATGTGTCTTACGCCTTTTAGGGCTAATGAGCCCCTTGGCTGGGCGATGATGTGTTTGACGCCCCTTAGGGCTAATGAGCCCATTAGATGGGGGATGATGTGTCTGACACCCCTTAAGGCTAATGAGCCCCTTGGATGGGCGATGATGTGTCTGACACCCCTTAAGGCTAATGCGGAATTTAGTGGGAGCTTCAATTATTAATGACGTAAATTATATAATCGGTTAAACAACTTTGACTAGTTTTAATTAGGCGTGTTAATCGGATTAACCACCTAGATTAATTAGGCGTGTTAATTTAGTGGGAGCTTCAATTATTAATGACGTAAATTCTTACACTAGTGCGCGCGTTGTTTAAATGCATTTTTAGTTTGTTTTAAATTTGTAAATTGCATGGGCCATTTACAAATAGTGATTGGATGAATGGAATATATATATTCTCTTTCACAGGTTTTATGAAATGGCAACTAGTGGGACCCGACTAGGATAGAAAATACGGACTACGTGTCGTTATGTATTTTTGTAAATCTAAATACGGTCTACGCACCGTTAAGTATTTTTGTACTTTAATATTTAGATTATTCCTAGTTGTAGACACTAGTAATTTGCATAGTTTGGTTAAGTCTTGAAGACGGCGTATCTTGGAAGACAAAGCCTTGAATTGCAAATGAAGACCTTTTGAAGATTTGAAGAATTCAAGGGGTCATGCTAGTTGCCAATATGCATCTATAATTTCGCTTTATATTTTATGCTTATATATATGTGAATTATTCGTTAGATGCATGTTTAGGTTTTCTTGATGTTGCGATGATTAGTTAAATTCACTTAAATCAACCAACATAGAAATCCTAGGTCCCTAATAATATTGAGTCAAACTTGCCTTTCCAAAACAACACTTACTAACCGGACGATGGTGATGGTAGGCTACGCCAAAAAGAGGTGCCATCACTTCTCCAAGAGGCATAAGGCACACCGGGTGTGCACGTTGGTTTTGGTTTAACTCATCGGTATGAGTGAGGAGTCCTCACATACCGTGGCAAAAGAGATACATCGTCAAAGATGCATTAGATGCGACGATTGTCTAACCAAGAGTGGCTTAGAGCCATTAGCAAGACAATTCTTACCCTAGAAGATTGAGTGTTTAAGACAAGCCAAAGCATGCTTAACCACTCTTTGTTTCTTCGGATCTTGGAATCGCCTTATTTTCGCCAAATAGGGACAATTATTATGCGTAAATAAGACGTTTAATAAGATTGAAGTTTGCATGAATGCTATTAAATTTCAAACTTATTATGTTCTTGATAAATGGTTATACTTAGCACTTATATTTATAGTATTCTAAATCAAATAATATTGTTTCCATGATTGGTAAAGGAAATCCTTGAGAATAGATCTCAAAGACAGGAAAAGCATTTCTAAAATACAATTCTCATAAATGACTTTTATAACTAAGTCCGAAAGGACGGTTGGACATCATGTATTCAAAATACTAGGTAGTTTTGATAAAACATGAGGAATTGAGTTGCAATCTCAAGATTGACAACCAACGTATCCTTTCGCATCATACATAATTGAGTAGGACTCATTGATGTAGTAATTTGAGTAAGAATTAATGGAAAAGATGGAACTTTGTTTTACGGCGCACTAGGTGCTTGATTATGCCTAACAAAGTATAAGAGTCAAGGTACTTAAAGAAATGATTCTTAAAGTAAGATTATGAGATATTGTATGATAAGAAATATAGGAAAGAAGGAACGAAGAAAAGGAATTAGATTTCATTTCAACTCATGAGTTCATGTTATTGTAGTTAACTTAGCAATTCGTTATCTTCACAAGTATCGGATACTGCTTGAGTGTTCCACTATGATAGTGACCTCAAACTATTGAAGTTAAGCTAAGTTATCGACTTACAAGCTTAGAATGAAGTAAGAAGAGCTACATCAGTTGTAAGGTCGTTTGTTTTGTTTAAAGACCTTTTAAGCCAAAGGCTGGAACAAGTAATGGTTATTATGTCCCATAATCAGCAATTGATCCGTTTACACACGGAAAGACTCACATTCAAAATAATGAGCAATAGTTGCGAGATTTATTTGAATGGCATGGTTATCCAAGCATTGAGTCAAGAATGCCTGATTATAAACAAACATTTCCCTAAACATGATAAACTCACTAAGTTCAAGTCATGGGCTTGATTTGCATTCCGAACATCTTTAGCAATGTCACATTGACAAGAACGTACTCAAAGGCTCTATTAGATAGACTCTTTATAGTTGCTCGATTTGGAATCGTTCTAAGACAAGCAAGTCTTACTTGTTGAAACCGACAAAATAGAGAGCTATTGTTCTTGGTATAGACAGTTGACTCCGAAGGCTAAAGAGGATTCAATTACTTCAACGTTTCACAAAGAATTTGAAAGGATATGGCTATATTCATCAAATGTGAACAAACTTGACTTGAGTAGCTCAAGAGTTCAGTGAAGTACAGAATCGACTTGGCAAGATATCAAAACGTCTAGATTAGATCGAGCGATGTTTGCTTGAGCCAAGCGTGACTATCTCAAAGTTATGAATGGAAATTTTCATAAATAACTCCACAAAGAACATAGTTTGTCTTCATGGAGACCTCGGTGTCATTTGAAAATGACTCGAACAATGATGGTTCACAACCCTTCCTATAAAGTTCTTAAAGATTTGTACAAATGACTAATGTTACACTAAACAATGTGTCGAAGCTAAGAAAGGACGCCATATTCAGATATGGATAGAAATAACTTCTAAAAGTCTTTTCAAGTATATGTCTAAGGCTCTTAGTCTCAGTGGGAGTTCACTAGCTCAGTGGGAGCTAGGTGACTCAGTGGGAGCTGAATGGCTCAATAAAGACTAAGATAGCTCAAGTAGGAGCTAACTGTTTGTTTCACAACGAACTTTTACCCAAAGACAATATACATGTCTCTTTGTAAGCATTCAAGTGAGACTACGGGTATTACCTCCACATCCTAATTGAGAACAAAAATTGTTTGTTGCTCTAAGTAGTGTCTTTCTGGAAAGTAACACGTTTCCAAAACGACAAGTGGGAGACAAATGAACTCGATGACCATCGAACTTAGCAACAAACTAGAACTGAGAATCTCGGAAGACCTTAAAGGACTTCATGAGAATGCTTGATCAAGAATACTCAAAAGGACTTTACAAGTGCCTTAAAAGAGAATTCATTACTCACAAAACATTAAAAATGTTGGAGTAAGATCAACATAATAAAAGGGCTTTGAAAGCGCCTTAAAACTCAGTGTTTGACGCAATTGCCCCGTATAGGTATAGAATTCACCAAAGGCTTGGATTGAATCCTATAAATTTTCTATTAAGTTAGAAACAAACCTAAGACTTACAAGCATACTATTTACTATTAGATAGTAAAGGAATAATGTCTTGTAAGATAGCTACGACAAATCCAAATTCCGAATAATGGTTAAAGACCATGAAAATCCGAAATAGACTCCATGTTTGAAAATCATGTTTGAAACTTGATTAATTTGCAGGAAAGGTGAAAGACCCATCGATTGCAAATAAGTTTTCAAGGAGAAAACTAACAAATGTGGAAATGTATATGCATACATAGCTAGATTGGTTGTGAAGGATATAATTAATATCAAGGAGTTGATTTTAATAAAATCCCATTCACCAATCGGAATGCTCAAGTCTTTTCGTGATTGATCTAGCAAAATTGCACATATGAAATATGGCAAAATAGATACAAAAACCGCCTACCCAAAATAGGATTTTGGAAGTGACTATGGAATAGTCTAAGGGTTTTGAAAATCTAAATAATGCTAGATTTGAAAGCAAGCACATGGAATCCGTCATAGGATTAAAGGAAGCATTGCATGAAGGAATTGGAACGTGTTTTCTCATAAAGTTAATAAGAGTATTGACTTATGGAGAAACATAGAAATTCTGATGAACAAGAAGTTTAGTGGGAGCAAAAGTAATGGTCCAACAAGAAGTTTACGAACTCTATTGTGAAACAACCATCAAATGCTAAATGTTTAGATTTGAAAGTATTTTCGACAATGGACCGAGCTAAAGACGATACTTAGTACATGTTGGGAATTAAGTTCTATGGTATACACTTAATTAAATGTTTAAATGAGTAAAATAAATTACCATGTTAAACATGAAGGACTTTGAAAGGATTTCGACCCATATGTATGAAGCTAAGTAAATGTTTGACCTATGTATAAGCTAGGCTAAGTACTAAGTCAAACGAGAAAGACTCTAGTAGGAGACTTTCAACCACATCATATAGCGAACAATTTGGCAAGACTCAGTGTAACTGTATGAGCTAAATGTTACATGGATGGAATAAAATTGAGAATAATTCTAGAATTAAATCCATCATGTAAAGCTATGATATGGAATCGTTAGATGACTTAAATTCTTAGAGCATGTGAAGTACGTATATAATACCAATCGACATTAATCTAAGTATTAGATCATAGATTATAGTCAAGAACATCCAAAGAACTTAGATAAGTAGTTGGATGAGTTCTTGACGCATGGAAACAAATATAATTTGGGTTTTGATGTTGCAAGCACAAACCTTAACAAGGATTAGATCCTTAGCAAGAAAGCCATTTATAAGCACGAGGCAAGAACTGTCGTGGCTTGAGAATGGTAACATGGATGTGCATCCATGTATAATGTGCGGGAATTTAAGGAAAATTTCCATGCTCACAAGTGATTAGGGTATCCCAAATCATTGTGAGTCGCATGGAGTGAAACCCAAGCAAGGCATCATCAGGGAGTCTACTAAAATATATGTTGAGAATATTGTTGCCTTAAAGGCAATAATAAGGAAAGATGTTAAATGGAAAAGTTCGTTGTTGAACGTTGATGATTGTAGGTTGTCAAGTAGAAGGTCTCGAATCATAAAAATGAGTGGGAGCCATTGCTTGGACAATAAATCCTGAATCACATGTAATCCATTAACACTCTCAAAATTTTATCATCTTATTATGGAAATGGAGGATAATGAAGATGCTAAGGTTTGCAAAGTAATTATAACTAAACCTATGCAATAAGTGAACGACAACATTCATAATTGCATGAAAGAAATCAAGCATATCAAATATGAGTGTGATTTTTATGAATGTTTTATGAAGAGTACTACTCTTAAAACATTTGGGAAAAACCATTTATCATAAGATTAAACATTGTGAAGTTTCATAGTGGAATAAAATATTTCTAAATATTCCACAAAACTATTTAATTGTGGTTTAGAATTAAATAATGAGTCCATTCGATTTTAATAAATATTCAAAATAGGGTATCAAGTCAATGGCTTGAATAAAGAAACACCTATTAAGTGAACATTGAATATTTTAATCGAAAATTATCCCTAATCAAGGTCATATTTTGTGGACGATTGATGACCATCAGAGATTAGTGTGTAGTATGATTTATAGCACCGTTTCTTGTGCTATGAGGATATAAATCATTTGCACAGGTATTGGTTTAGAACCAAACTGGATCAACCTATGAGGATACTTTAAGAGATTTAAAAAATCGTCATAAGTATTTTCTCAATATTACTATCGGAACTCTTTTCCTTTGACCATGAGTAGTGGGAGATCTCTTGTTTGAGTACTGGCCCGCTTTGGTATCCGCCAAACGTCTGCCGTAACTGGGGATTATAAAGACAGATATCAGGCGGGTGAGTCCTCTTAGTAAGAGAAGCTACATTACAAGACTGGAAATGTCCCCCTACTAACAATAGGGAACATGTCTTGTTGTTTACAAGGCCTCTCGAAGAGCGAGACTGTGAAAAATGCATGGCCGTGCTCAGATGGATTTTAGAAATCATCTACTTATTGACAGTCAAACTCGGATTTCGAGAAACACTTCTGGAGGTAACAGAGATGACTAGTAATCTTACTCTGTAGTTCATGAAGAGACATAGGATAAGGGCTATACACTAAATGCACACTTGTCCAGAAGGACAAGTGGGAGATTGAAAGGAATGGTGTCCTTCGAACAAGTGTATTATTCTAATATATTCAGTAAGGTTAAGTGATCGGAATGCCTGGGTGGAGGCCGCTTCCGATCAGTAATATTGATATAATTAATATTACAGCTTAATCTTGACTAAACCCTTCGGCTCACACCCAAGCAAAATATACGAACCAATTCGACGGATTAATTCGGAAGAAATTAATTCGTCGCCCGAGTGTTAAACATTTAGACGTCGGAAATTCGAGCTTGGAGCGTCGAAACCCAGCGTCGGAGAATCTCAAATGTCGAGCCAAAATTTAGGATTTGGCGAGACGGGAAAATGCATCAAGTAACAAGTAAAATCCTAGCCACGCAAAAGGCTAGGAATGCATGCCCAATAGGAGCATGCCACGTGGCAGCACACATGGAAAAACGCCATGTGGCAGCACACGTGGCCGCCACGTTGGCAGCCGCCAAGTGGCAGCAGCCACGTTGGCAGCCGCCACATTGGCAGCCACCAAGTGGCAGCATGCCACGTTGGTAGCGTGCCACATGGCAGCGCCATGGTGGCGGCGCGCCACGGTGGCGACACATGTGGCAATGGCCGTGGACCCGGGTTGATGGGTCATGGACACGGGCCAAAATAAAATGGGCTTACCGAACCCAACTTGGGGCTCAAGGTTGGGTGACACATGGTTAGTTCACATTGCATGTGAAATGCCTTGGGGACCAAGTTAGAAAGTGGTCCACACCTAACCATGTGACACTTGTTACTTGTTCCTTTGTTTATTTAACTAAGGGTTGAATTCACCAATCTTTCCATGTGGGATCTTTTTATGAAAAGTCCCACACTGAAAGATGAGTGAAATTCACAAGGCATACTTCCTTATAAATAGTCATGGCATGGCTTGAGAATTCTTTGCTTGAGTGGGAGTTAGAAAGAGCATTCCATATTTTTGGGAAAACTCTTAAACTCTAATAACACTCGGGTTTTGGTCGGACCTTGCTAACCCCAAGGTAGCGGACCTTAAAGTTGTGTTCGCCTTTTTGTGGGTGGATACCGTCGGAGGCGCGGCGCTTGACGTGCTCGTAGCTTTCAAGTAAGAGCCCCGGTTTTTCGGCGAAGCTCGCTTCGAGGGTAAGATTCGTTATCTTTTCTTTGTGATTATTTATTTATGCTTTATGATTTTAATTCTTGCGAGTGGTTCCTCGGGTCGGGGTTGTTTCCGCGGTGAGTCGGACTCACCAAAGCCCAACACTTAGGGCTAATAAGCCTCTTTCATAGGCGATGATGTGTCTCACGCCCCTTAGGGCCAATGAGCCCCTTATGTGGGTGATTTTGTGTCTAACACTAACACCCCTTAGGGCTAATGAGCCCCTTGGAAAGGCGATTATGTGTCTTACGCAATTTAGGGCTAATGAGCCCCTCGGCTGGGCGATGATGTGTCTGACGCCCCTTAGGGCTAATAAGACCATTACATGGGCGATGATGTGTCTGACACCCCTTAAGGCTAATGAGCCCCTTGGATGGGCGATGATGTGTTTGCCGCCCCTGAGGGCTTATAAGCCCCTTTGATGGGCGATGTTGTGTTTCACGCCCCTTAAGGCTTATAAGCCCCTTGGATGGGCGATGATGTGTCTGACGCCCCTTAGGGTTAATTAGCCCCTTGGATGGGCGGTAATGTGTGTGACGCCCCTTAGGGCTAATGCGCCCCTTGGATGGGCGATGATGTATCTCACGCCCCTTAAGGCTAATGAGCCCCTTGGATGGGCGATGATGTGTCTGACGCCCCTTAGGGCTAATAAGCCCCTTTCATGGGCGATGATATGTCTCACGCCTCTTAGGGATAATGAGCCCCTTATTTAGGCGATTTTGTGTCTAACACTGACACCACTTAAGGCTAGTGAGCCCCTTGGATTGGCAATGATGTGTCTGACGCCCCTGAGGGCTTATAAGCCCCTTTGATGGGCGATGATGTGTTTCACGCCCCTTAGGGCTAATAAGCCCCTTAGATGGGCGATGATGTGTCTTATGCCGCTTAGGGCTAATAAGCCCCTTGGATGGGGAGTAATGTGTATGACGCCCCTTAGGGCTAATGCGCCCCTTGGATGGGCGATGATGTATCTCACGCCCCTTAAGGCTAATGAGCCAATTGGATGGGCGATGATGTGTCTGACGCCCCTTAGGGCTATTAAGCCCCTTTCATGGGAGATGATGTGTCTGACGCCGCTTAAGAATAATAGGCCCCTTGGATGGGCGGTAATGTGTCTGACGCCCCTTAGGGCTAATGCGCCCCTTGGATGGGCGATGATGTATCTCACGCCCCTTAAGGCTAATGAGCCAATTGGATGGGCGATGATGTATCTGACGCCCCTTAGGGCTATTAAGCCCCTTTCATGGGCGATGATGTGTCTCACGCCCCTTAGGGCTTATGAGCCCCTTATGTGGGCGATTTTGTGTCTAACACTGACACCCCTTAGGGCTAATGAGCCCCTTGGAAGGGGGATGATGTGTCTTACGCCTTTTAGGGCTAATGAGCCCCTGGGCTGGGCGATGATGTGTCTGACACCCCTTAGGGCTAATGAGCCCATTAGATGGGCGATGACGTGTCTGACACCCCTTAAGGCTAATGAGCCCCTTCGATGGGCGATGATGTGTCTAACACTTTGAGGTCTTATAAGCCCCTTTGATGGGCGATGTTGTGTTTCACGCCCCTTAGGGCTAATAAGCCCCTAGGATGGGCGATGATGTGTCTGACGCCCCTTAGAGCTAATAAGCCCCTTGGATGGGCAGTAATGTGTCTGACGGCCCTTAGGGCTAATGAGCCCTTTATGTAGGCGATGTTGTGTCTAACACTGACACCCCTTGGGGCTAATGAGCCCCTTGGAGGTGCGATGATGTGTCTTACGCCTTTTAGGGCTAATGAGCCCCTTGGTTGGGCGGTGATGTGAATGACGCCCCTTGGGGCTAATGAGCCCATTAGATGGGCGATGAGTTATCTGACACCCCTTAAGGCTAATGAGCCCCTTGGATGGGCGATGATAAGTCTGACGCCCCTGAGCGCTTATAATCCCCTTTGATGGGCGATGTTGTGTTTCACGCCCCTTAGGTCTAATAAGACCCTTGGATGGGCGATGATGTGTCTAACGCCCCTTAGGGCTAATTAGCCCGTTGTATTTGCGATAATGTGTCTCAAGCCCCTTAGGGCTAAGGCGCCCCATGGATGGGCGATGATGTATCTCACCCCGCTTAAGGCTAATGAGCCTCTTGGATAGGCGATGATGTATCTGACGCCCCTTAAGGCTAATGAGCCCCTTTGATGGGCGATGATGTGTCTGGCGCACCTTAAGGCTAATTAGCCCCTTGGATGGGCGGTAATGTGTGTCTGACGCCCCTTAGGGATAATGCGTCCCTTGGATGGGCGATGATGTATCTCACGCTCCATAAGGCTAATGAGCCGATTGGATGGGCGATGATGTGTCTGACGCCCCTTAGGGCAAATAAGCCTCTTTCATGGGCGTTGATGTGTCTCACGCCCATTATGGATAATGAGCCCCTTATGAGGGCGACATGTGTCTAACACTGACACCCTTTAGCGCTAATGAGCCCCTTCCAAGGGCGATGATGTGTCTTACGCCTATTAGGGCTAATGAGCCCCTTAGCTGGGCGATGATGTGTTTGACGCCCCTTAGGGCTAATGAGCCCATTAGATGGGCGATGAAGTGTCTAACACCCCTTAAGGCTAATGAGCCCCTTGGATGGGCGATGATGTGTCTGACGCCCCTGATGGCTTATAAGCCCCTTTGATGGGCGATGTTTGTTTCACGCCCCTTAGGGCTAACAAGCCCCTTGGATGGGCGATGGTGTGTCTGACGGTCCTTAGGGCTAATTAGCCCGTTAGATGGGCGATAATGTGTCTGACGCCCCTTAAGGCTAATGCGCCCCTTGGATAGGCGATGATGTATCTCACGCCCCTTAAGGCTAATGAGCCCCTTGGGTGGGCGATGATGTGTCTGATGCTTCTTAGGGCTAATAAGCCTCTTTCATGGGCGATGATGTGTCTCACGCCCCTTAGGGCCAATGAGCCCCTTATGTGGGTGATTTGGTGTCTAACACTAACACCCCTTATGGCTAATGACCCCCTTGGAAAGGCGATTATGTGTCTTACGCAATTTAGGGCTAATGAGCCCCCCGGCTGGGCGATGATGTGTCTGACGCCCCTTATGGCTATTAAGACCATTAGATGGGCGATGATGTGTCTGACACCCCTTAAGGCTAATGAGCCCCTTGGATGGGCGATGATGTGTCTGCCGCCCCTGAGGGCTTATAAGCCCCTTTGATGGGCGATGTTGTGTTTCACGCCCCTTAGGGCGTATATGCCCCTTGGATGGGCGATGATGTGTCTGACGCCCCTTAGGGTTAATTAGCCCCTTGGATAGGCGGTAATGTGTCTGACGCCCCTTAGGGCTAATGCGCCCCTTGGATGGGCGATGATGTATCTCACGCCCCTTAAGGCTAATGAGCCCCTTGGATGGGCGATGATGTGTCTGACGCCCCTTACGGCTAATAAGTCCCTTTCATGGGCGATGATGTGTCTCACGCCCCTTAGGGATAATGAGCCCCTTATTTGGGCGATTTTGTGTCTAACACTGACACCACTTAAGGCTAATGAGCCCCTTGGATGGGCGATGATGTGTCTGACGCCCCTGAGGGCTTATAAGCCCCTTTGATGGGCGATGATGTGTTTCACGCCCCTTAGGGCTAATAAGCCCCTTGGATGGGCGATGATGTGTCTGATGCCGCTTAGGGCTAATAAGCCCCTTGGATGGGCGGTAATGTGTATGACGCCCCTTAGGGCTAATGCGCCCCTTGGATGGGCGATGATGTATCTCACGCCCGTTCAGGCTAATGAGCCAATTGGATGGGCGATGATGTGTCTGACGCCCCTTAGGGCTAATAAGCCCCTTTCATGGGCGAAGATGTGTCTCACGCCCTTTAGGGCTAATGAGTCCCTTATGTGGGCGATTTTTTGTCTAACACTAACACCCCATAGGGCTAATGAGCCCCTTGGAAGGGCGATGATGTGTCTGACGCCTTGTTGTATATTTGGAGTAACACTCGAAATACACAAGGGATAAACCAAGGGATAGATAAGGCTAAAGAGCCAAAGGCTTCTTAGATAAAGTCACACCACTAAGAAACGTTTTGGATTCCTAAGATCACAAGCCAACTAGTAGCCTAAACTAGCTAACTAAGCAAAGGAAACGAAATTCCAAATCCAAGAATTTCAAGGTTTTGTTTCTAATCCAAGAAACGAATGTAAGACAAGTTTTTTTTGTTTGAATAATCTGATTTTCTCATTCACATTTGCTTGCTATTTATAGTAAACAAGCATCCTTAAGTACAAGCTAAACTAAGTGAAATTTCAGCTCACTTGTTACACGCCTAAGCTAAGCATCAAAAACAGATTTTGTGTCTAGATACATCAATAAAAGAAGCTATGCTTAACTAGATACATAAGCTTAAAAAGTGGCGGCCACAACCTCCTCAATTAAGCCTCATCAAATCTGAAATAAAGAGCATAACTCTCCCTTGATTCACGCCCATCAAAGCAGCAAGTAAGAGCATAACCTTCCCTAGAATCACGCCTCAACCAAGCAGCAAGTAAGAAGCAAAACAGCCCCTTAATTCACGCCCAATTCAAACAGCAAAAAGAAGTGTAACTCCTCCTTGATTCAAGCCTTGGATCAAGCTTGAATGTATGTAGACAAGAGTGTATTTGGACGCCTTTTGATGCTCAAATGCTGACTGAAATGACGCCCACTTGAAGGCTCAATTGATAGCTTGCAACTCCTCATTGAAACTGATTGTAACACCCAAGTTAAAGCCTTTGAAACTCCTCCAAAAAGGAATTTTCGGATTCTATGTTTTTTCCAAGCTAAACGGCTGCCTTCTTGTTGTATCTTGTACTTGTACTTCATGTGAATGTGACACTATATTTTCGAACTTTAACAAGCTAAAGAAAACTAAAGAAAATGAAACTAATTTGCAAACTTAAAATAAGACTAAAGTTTACAATTTATTCAAAGCATAAAATGAACTAGAATGAACTAGTTAATAAGAACAACAAGAAACCCAAAGGATTGAATATCTTGCTGCACATGGATAGAACGCATAGCACCAATGCATGATGCTACGTCTTGAACTAAGGAAACGTCCATAACCAAGTTGTTAGGCTTGGCTACAACATTCCCCCCTTCTTGAAAAGAGTTTGCCCTCAAACTCGGCAACTCTTCAAACTCATCATAGTAAGGTGATAAATCAGCCACATTAAAGGTGCTAGAAACACCATAGTCTCCGGGCAACTCAACTTTGTAAGCATTATCATTCACCTTTTCAACAATAGCAAATGGACCATCACTACGAGGACTAACCTTGGACCGTCTTTTGGAAGGAAATCTTTTCTTTCGAAGATGAATCCAAACTAAGTCACCGGGCTGAAACTGGACCTCCTTTCTTTTCTTGTCATAGTATGCCTTTGTCTTTGTATTAGCTTGTTCAATTTTGGAACGAACTTGCTCATGCATAGACTTGATTTCTTTTGCACGCACCTCGGCATCATTGCTGAACTTGTTTGGTGAGGGAATGGGAGTGAGATCAATAGGAGTGCACGGATTGAATCCATACACCACTTCAAAAGGACTCAAACCTGTTGTCTTGCTAGGTACACGATTGTAAACAAACTCCGCATGAGGAAGCATCTCTTCCCATTGCTTGGGACGTTTAGTAGCCAAAGACCGCAACAAGGATCCCAAAGTTCTATTAGTCACTTCGGTTTGACCATCTGTTTGAGGATGACTTGAAGTGCTAAAGTTCAATTTCGTGCCCATCTTTCTCCATAATGTAAGCCAAAAATGACTTAGAAATTTTGGATCACGATCACTCACCATGGATTTAGGTACACCATGCAAACGAACAATCTCATTGAAAAACAAGTTAGCAACATGAGTAGCATCATAAGTTGTATGACAAGAAATAAAATGAGCCATTTTAGAAAAACGGTCCACAACAACCATAATGGAATCTTTCTTTCGTTGGGTCATAGGAAGTCCCACAACGAAATCAAGACTAACATCTTCCCATGGAGCTTGCGGAATAGGTAAGGGCAAAAGATAGCCTTGTGGAAGACTATGACTCTTGGCCTTTTGACAAACCACGCATCTTTTCACAATAAACTCCACATCACGAACCAATCTAGGCCAATGAAAGTACTCTTGAACAAGAAGAGTAGTCTTCTCTATGCCAAAGTGTCCCGCCATTCCTCCTTCATGAAACTCTTTGATAAGAGATTCTCTTAGGCTTGATCTTGGAATGCACAACCTGTTTCCTTTGAACAAATAGCCATCTAAAATGTAATAATCTTTGTAAGCATGATTAGAACATTTTAGAAATAAATCACCAAAGTCATGATCATTTTTGTAACTTGCTTTCACATCTTCAACACTAATCACTTTTGCCTTGAAAGAATTCAAGAGTGTGTATCTCCTTGAAAGTGCATCAGCTCCTTTATTCATGGCGCCTCTTCTATGTTTGATCACAAAATGAAAAGCTTGCAAATACTCCACCCATTTGGCATGGCGTGGTTGGAGTTTTTGTTGACTTTGAAGATATTTGAGAGCTTCATGATCTGAATGGAGGATGAACTCCTTGGAAATGAGGTAATGTCTCCAATGGTCCAAAGCACGAACAAGAGCAAAGAACTCCTTATCATAGGTGCTATACTTCCGTTGTGCTTCATTGAGTTTTTCACTAAAGTAGGCAAGGGGACGCCCAACTTGTGACAAAACAGCACCAATACCAACTCCACTAGCATCACATTCTACTTCAAAAACTTCATCAAAGTTAGGTAAAGAAAGAATAGGTGCACTAGTAAGTTGATGTTTTACCTCATCAAAAGCCAATTGAGCTTTATCATTCCAAACCAACTTTTGATGTTTAGTTAGCTCGGTGATAGGTGCCATGAGAGTACTAAAATTTCGCACAAATCTCCTATAGAAAGAAGCAAGTCCATGAAAACTACGAACTTGTTGAATTGTTTGTGGCGTGGGCCACTCACGAATTGCAGCAACTTTCTTTTCATCAACCTCTATGCCTTGAGATGAAACTTTGAAACCAAGAAAAATAACTTGGGAAGTGAAAAAATGACACTTCTCTAAGTTACCATATAGTTGCTCACGAGCAAGGGCTTCAAAAACCTGTTGCAAATGCATAGCATGCTCTTCTTCTTCCCTACTATACACCAAAATATCATCAAAATAGACTACAACAAATTTACCCATGAAAGGTTGCATAACCTGATTCATAAGGCGCATAAATGTAGAAGGTGTATTAGACAAACCAAATGGCATCACAAGCCATTCATAGAGTCCCTCCTTTGTTTTGAAAGCGGTCTTCCATTCATCTCCTTCGAAAATTCGAATTTGATGATATCCACTTCTCAAATCAATTTTAGAGAACACTTTAGAACCATACAAGTCATCAAGCAAATCATTCAATCTTGGAATAGGAAACCGGTATTTGATAGTGATCTTGTTGATTGATCTACTATCAACACACATGCGCCACTCTCCATTTTTCTTAGGCACAATCAAAGTAGGACAAGCACATGGACTAAGAGACTTACGAATAAGACCCTTTGATAACAATTCCTCCACTTGTCTTCTAATTTCCTCGGTTTCTTTGGGATTGGTTCTATAGGCTGGTTTGTTTGGGAGCATGGATCCGGGTACAAGATCAATCTTGTGTTGGATGTCACGCTTTGGGGGTAATCCGTGAGGGATATCTTTGGGGAAAACATGGGAATAGGTTTTGAGAAGAGAGGTGAGGAGTGGGTGGTTTTCTTCTTTGGACGGATGAGAGGGGGTATCAAGTTGGCTTAAAATGAAGTGTTTGTGAACTCTATATTCATGGAATTCAGATTTTATGAGAGTGGTGAGGGAAGTGGGAGGCGTGGATATGGAGTGATCATTTTTGAGGATTAAAGGGGTAAGGACAATTTTCTTTCCATCCTTAGAAAAGGAGTAGGTGTTTTTATAACCATCATGCATCACACGCCTATCAAATAACCAAGGTCTACCAAGTAAAACATGACATGCATCCATAGGCACAACATCACACCATAATTCTTCCTCATAAGTTTTACCAATGCTAAATGATAACAAGACTTGTTGTGTGACATGAATCCCTTTACTATGACTTAACCATTGAATTTTATATGGTTTAGGATGAGGGATAGTTTTCATTTTCAACTTGTCTATCATAACTTGCGAAGCTACATTGGTACAACTACCTCCATCAATAATCAAAGTGCATACCTTTCCACCAATGGTGCAACGAGTGTGAAAGATTGCCTCACGTTGCAAGCTCCCTTATTGGTCCAACATATTGCTAAGCGCACGTCGAACCACCAAGCATTCTCCTTCATCCGGACCTAGGCACGCATACTCATCATTCTCTTCAAGATTGTTGTCCTCTTCAACCTCTAATTCGTTCTCCTCTTCATACTCTACCAAAGTGACAATTTTTTTATTTGGACAATCACTAGCCATATGTCCAAGGCCTTGACACCTAAAACATCTTCTTGGGGCTGGTTTTGGGTTGGAATTTTGGGTGTTTTGTGAAGGTGGTTTAGAAGTAGGCTGATTGGATGTGGGTTTTAAAGGTGGGAAATTGGTTGTTTGTTTTTTTGGGGGAAATGAGGATTGAGAAGTAAAACGTGAAGATTCACTTTTACCTCTTGCTTTTTGTTGCTGCTCTATCTTGTGTGCCAAGATAATGAGCTCTTCAAGGGTGGTGTAAGGGTGTAGTTCGGCTACGTTGGCTATTTTTGGGTCAAGTCCGCCTAGGAACCGAACCAAAGTTTGAGGCTCATCTTCCTCTACTCCACACTTCATAACAAATCCTTCAAACTCCCTAGCATATTCCTCTACTGATTTCGTACCTTGCTTAAGGTTATGAAATTTTGAAAAGTTTTCTTGCACATAGTATGTGGGAAGAAACTTTTGTTTCAACAATTTCTTCATCTTAACCCATGATCTCACTTTTTCTTTGTCTTGCCTTTCCCTCTTGGCGCACACACTAGCCCACCAAGTTGAGGCATATTTTCGTAGCTTCAAGGCCACAATTTTCACCTTTTTCTCTTCCGGTGTTTGCTTATAGTCAAACACTCTCTCCACCGTTCTTAACCATTCTACAAACTCATCAGCATCGAGTTTGCCATCATATTCAGGAATGTCTGCTTTTATGTCATTATTAGGCCGTGACCTTTCTCTTTCATGAAAAGGTCTAGCATTGTGATTGAAATTAGATTCACTCAATTCTTCATCACTATGATTGGGTGAGCCCTCTTTTTGATGGCGCAACTTAGTAGAAAGATCTTTTAACTGATCTTGCAAATATTGCATTCGTTGCTCCATATCTTCTTTCTCTTGTGCAACCTTATTGACATATTCTAGCCAATTAGGGGGTGGGATGTCGGACATGGTTTGTGTTTGGTGTATGTGTTTGGGTATGTGTTTGGGGTATGTGTTTGGGTATTTGTTTTGCTAGATCCCCCTCCTTCTAGCGCCAAATGTTGTATATTTGGAGTAACACTCGAAATACACAAGGGATAAACCAAGGGATAGATAAGGCTAAAGAGCCAAAGGCTTCTTAGATAAAGTCACACCACTAAGAAACGTTTTGGATTCCTAAGATCACAAGCCAACTAGTTGTTGTAGCCAAGCCTAACAACTTGGTTATGGACGTTTCTTTGGTCCAAGACGTAGCATCATGCATTGGTGCTATGCGTTCTATCTATGTGCAGCAAGATATTCAATCCTTTGAGTTTCTTGTTGTTCTTATTAACTAGTTCATTCTAGTTCTTTTATGCTTTGAATAAGTTGTAAACTTTAGTCTTATTTTAAGTTTGCAAATTAGTTACATTTTTCTTTAGTTCTTTTAGCTGATTATAGTTCGGAAATGTAATGTCACATTCACACAAAGTACAAGTGCAAGATACATCAAGAAGGCAGCCATTTAAGCTTGTGAAAGAAGCATAGAATCCGAAATTCTTTAAAAGGAATTTCAAGGCTTTAACTTGGGTGTTACAATCAGCTTCAATGAGGAGTTACAAGCTTTCAATTAAGCCTTCAAGTGGGCGTAGATTTCAGTCAGCAAATGAGCATCTAAAAGGCGTCCAAGTACACTCTTGTCTACATACATTCAAGCTTGATCCAAGGCTTGAATCAAGGAGGAGTTACACTTCTTTTTGCTGTTTGAATTGGGCGTGAATTAAGGGGCTGTTTTGCTTCTTACTTGCTGCTTTGTTGGGCGTGAATCAAGGGAGAGTTATGCTCTTTATTTCTGATTTTATGAAGCCTTAATGTGGAGGTTACAAACCGCCACTTTTTCCTTTGATGTATCTAGTTAAGCTTAGCTTCTTTTATTGATGTATCTAGACACAAAATCTGTTTTTGATGCTTAGCTTAGGCGTGTAACAAGTAAGCTGAAAGTCACTTAAGTTAGCTTGTACTTAAGGATGCTTGTTTACTATAAATAGCAAGCAAATGTGAATGAAAAATGGAGATTATTCGAAAAAACAAACTTTGTGTTTTACACTCGTTTCTTGGATTAGAAACAAACCAGAAATTCTTGGATCTGGAATTTCAATTCCTTTGCTTAGTTAACTAGCTTAGACTACTAGTTGGCTTGTGATCTTAGGAACCCATTTCGTTTCTTAGTGGTGTGACTGTAGCTAAGAAGCTATTTGGTTCTTTAGTCTTACTTATCTTGGTTCATCCCTTGTATATTTCGGGTTGATACTCCAAATATACAACATTTGGCGCTAGAAGGAGGGGGATCTAGCAAAACAAATACCCAAACACATACCCAAACACATACCCCAAACACAAACCATGTCCGACATCCCACCCCCTAATTGGCAAGAATATGTCAATAAGGTTGCACAAGAGAAAGAAGATATGGAGCAACGAATGCAATATTTGCAAGATCAGTTAAAAGATCTTTCTACTAAGTTGCGCCATCAAAAAGAGGGCTCACCCAATCATAGTGATGAAGAATTGAGTGAATCTAATTTCAATCACAATGATAGACCTTCTCATGAAAGAGAAAGGTCACGGCCTAATAATGACATAAAAGCAGACATTCCTGAATATGATGGCAAACTCGATGCTGATGAGTTTGTAGAATGGTTAAGAACGGTGGAGAGAGTGTTTGACTATAAGCAAACACCGGAAGAGAAAAAGGTGAAAATTGTGGCCTTGAAGCTACGAAAATATGCCTCAACTTGGTGGGCTAGTGTGTGCGCCAAGAGGGAAAGGCAAGACAAAGAAAAAGTGAGATCATGGGTTAAGATGAAGAAATTGTTGAAACAAAAGTTTCTTCCCACATACTATGTGCAAGAAAACTTTTCAAAATTCCATACCCTTAAGCAAGGTACGAAATCTGTAGAGGAGTATGCTAGAGAGTTTGAAGGATTTGTTATGAAGTGTGGAGTAGAGGAAGATGAGCCTCAAACTTTGGTTCGGTTCCTAGGTGGACTTGACCCAAAAATAGCCAATGTGGCCGAACTACACCCTTACACCACCCTTGAAGAGCTCATTATCTTAGCACATAAGATTGAGCAGCAACAAAAAGCAAGAGGCAAAAGTGAATCATCACGTTTTGCATCTCAAACCTCATTTCCCCAAAGAAAGCAAACATCCAATTTCCCACCTTTCAAACCCACATCCAATCAGCCTACTTCTAAACCACCTTCACAAAACACCCAAAATTCCAACCCAAAACCAGCCCCAAGAAGATGCTTTAGGTGTCAAGGCCTTGGACATATGGCTAGTGATTGTCCAAATAAAAAGATTGTTACTTTGGTAGAGTATGAAGAGGAGAACGAACTAGAGGTTGAAGAGGACAGCAATCTTGAGGATAATGATGAGTATGCGTGCCTAGGTCCGGATGAAGGAGAATGCTTGGTAGTTCGACGCACACTAAGCAATTTGTTGGACCAAAAAGGGAGCTTGCAACGTGAGGCAATCTTTCACACTCGTTGCACCATTGGTGGAAAGTATGCACTTTGATTATTGATGGAGGTAGTTGTACCAATGTAGCTTCACAAGTAATGATAGACAAGCTGAAAATGAAAACTATCCCTCATCCTACACCATATAAAATTCAATGGTTAAGTCATAGTAAAGGGATTCATGTCACACAACAAGTCTTGTTATCATTTAGCATTGGTAAAACTTATGAGGAAAAATTATGGTGTGATGTTGTACCTATGGATGCATGTCATGTTTTACTTGGTAGACCTTGGTTATTTGATAGACGTGTGATGCATGATGGTTACAAAAACACCTACTCCTTTTCCAAGGATGGAAAGAAAATTGTCCTAACCCCTTTAATCCTCAAAAATGACCACCCCATATCCACGCCTCCCACTTCCCTCACCACTCTCATAAAATCTGAATTTCGTGAGTATAGGGCTCACAAACACTTCATTTTGAGCCAACTTGATACCCCCTCTCAACCGTCCAAAGAAGAAAACCACCCACTCCTCACCTCTCTTCTCCAAACCTATTCCCATGTTTTCCCCAAAGATATCCCTCACGGATTACCCCCAAAGCGTGACATCCAACACAAGATTGATCTTGTACCCGGATCCATGCTCCCAAACAAACCAGCCTATAGAACCAATCCCAAAGAAACCGAGGAAATTAGAAGACAAGTGGAGGAATTGTTATCAAAGGGTCTTATTCGTAAGTCTCTTAGTCCATGTGCTTGTCCTACTTTGATTGTACCTAAGAAAAATGGAGAATGGAGAATGTGTGTTGATAGTAGATCAATCAACAAGATCACTATCAAGTACCGGTTTCCTATTCCAAGGTTGAATGATTTACTTGATGATTTGCATGGTTCTAAAGTGTTCTCTAAAATTGATTTGAGAAGTGGCTATCATCAAATTCGAATTTTCGAAGGAGATGAATGGAAGACCGCTTTCAAGACAAAGGAGGGCCTCTATGAGTGGCTTGTGATGCCATTTGGTTTGTCTAATGCACCATCTACATTTATGCGCCTTATGAATCAGGTTATGCAACCTTTCATGGGTAAATTTGTTGTAGTCTATTTTGATGATATTTTGGTGTATAGTAGGGAAGAAGAAGAGCATGCTATGCATTTGCAACAGGTTTTTGGAGCCCTTGCTCGTGAGCAACTATATGGTAACTTAGAGAAGTGTCATTTTTTCACTTCCCAAGTTATTTTTCTTGGTTTCAAAGTTTCCTCTCAAGGCATAGAAGTTGATGAAAAGAAAGTTGCTGCAATTCGTGAGTGGCCCACGCCACAAACAATTCAACAAGTTCGTAGTTTTCATGGACTTGCTTCTTTCTATAGGAGATTTGTGCGAAATTTTAGTACTCTCATGGCACCTATCACCGAGCTAACTAAAAATCAGAAGTTAGTTTGGAATGATAAGGCTCAAAAGGCCTTTGATGAGGTAAAACATCAACTTACTAGTGCACCTATTCTTTCTTTACCTAACTTTGATGAAGTTTTTGAAGTAGAATGTGATGCTAGTGGAGTTGGTATTGGTGCTGTTTTGTCACAAGTTGGGCGTCCCCTTGCCTACTTTAGTGAAAAACTCAATGAAGCACAACGGAAGTATAGCACCTATGATAAGGAGTTCTTTGCTCTTGTTCGTGCTTTGGACCATTGGAGACATTACCTCATTTCCAAGGAGTTCATCCTTCATTCAGATCATGAAGCTCTCAAATATCTTCAAAGCCAACAAAAACTCCAACCACGCCATGCCAAATGGGTGGAGTATTTGCAAGCTTTTCATTTTGTGATCAAGCATAGGAGAGGCGCCATGAACAAAGGAGCTGATGCCCTTTCAAGGAGATACACACTCTTGAATTCTTTCAAGGCAAAAGTGATTAGTGTTGAAGATGTGAAAGCAAGTTACAAAAATGATCATGACTTTGGTGATTTATTTCTAAAATGTTCTAATCATGCTTACAAAGATTATTACATTTTAGATGGCTATTTGTTCAAAGGAAACAGGTTGTGCGTTCCAAGATCAAGCCTAAGAGAATCTCTTATCAAAGAGTTTCATGAAGGAGGAATGGCGGGACACTTTGGCATAGAGAAGACTACTCTTCTTGTGCAAGAGTACTTTCATTGGCCTAGATTGGTTCGTGATGTGGAGTTTATTGTGAAAAGATGCGTGGTTTGTCAAAAGGCCAAGAGTCATAGTCTTCCACAAGGCTATCTTTTGCCCTTACCTATTCCGCAAGCTCCATGGGAAGATGTTAGTCTTGATTTCGTTGTGGGACTTCCTATGACCCAACGAAAGAAAGATTCCATTATGGTTGTTGTGGACCGTTTTTCTAAAATGGCTCATTTTATTTCTTGTCATACAACTTATGATGCTACTCATGTTGCTAACTTGTTTTTTAACGAGGTTGTGCGCTTACATGGTGTACCTAAGTCCATGGTGAGTGATCGTGATCCAAAATTCCTAAGTCATTTTTGGCTTACATTATGTAAGAAGATGGGCACAAAATTGAACTTTAGCACTTCAAGTCATCCTCAAACAGATGGTCAAACCGAAGTGACTAATAGAACTTTGGGAACTTTGTTGCGAACTTTGGCTACTAAACGTCCCAAGCAATGGGAAGAGATGCTCCCTCATGCGGAGTTTGCTTACAACAGAGTGCCTAGCAAGACAACCGGTTTGAGTCCTTTTGAAGTTGTGTATGGATTCAATCCTTGTACTCCTATTGATCTTGCTCCCATTCCCTCACCTAACAAGTTTAGTCATGATGCCGAGGTGCGTTCCAAAGAAATCAAGTCTATGCATGAGCAAGTTCGTTCTCGAATTGAACAAACTAATGCAAAGACTAAAGCCTACTATGACAAGAAGAGAAAGGAGGTCCGTTTTCAACCTGGTGATTTGGTTTGGATTCATCTACGAAAGGAAAGATTTCCTTCCAAGCGGCGTTCCAAGGTTAGTCCTCGTAGTGATGGTCCATTTGCTATTGTTGAAAAGGTGAATGATAATGCTTATAAGGTTGAATTGCCCGGAGACTATGGTCTTTCTAGCACCTTTAATGTGGCTGATTTATCACCTTACTATGATGAGTTTGAAGAGTTGCCGAGTTTGAGGGCAAACTCTTTTCAAGAAGGGGGGAATGTTGTAGCCAAGCCTAACAACTTGGTTATGGACGTTTCTTTGGTCCAAGACGTAGCATCATGCATTGGTGCTATGCGTTCTATCTATGTGCAGCAAGATATTCAATCCTTTGAGTTTCTTGTTGTTCTTATTAACTAGTTCATTCTAGTTCTTTTATGCTTTGAATAAGTTGTAAACTTTAGTCTTATTTTAAGTTTGCAAATTAGTTACATTTTTCTTTAGTTCTTTTAGCTGATTATAGTTCGGAAATGTAATGTCACATTCACACAAAGTACAAGTGCAAGATACATCAAGAAGGCAGCCATTTAAGCTTGTGAAAGAAGCATAGAATCCGAAATTCTTTAAAAGGAATTTCAAGGCTTTAACTTGGGTGTTACAATCAGCTTCAATGAGGAGTTACAAGCTTTCAATTAAGCCTTCAAGTGGGCGTAGATTTCAGTCAGCAAATGAGCATCTAAAAGGCGTCCAAGTACACTCTTGTCTACATACATTCAAGCTTGATCCAAGGCTTGAATCAAGGAGGAGTTACACTTCTTTTTGCTGTTTGAATTGGGCGTGAATTAAGGGGCTGTTTTGCTTCTTACTTGCTGCTTTGTTGGGCGTGAATCAAGGGAGAGTTATGCTCTTTATTTCTGATTTTATGAAGCCTTAATGTGGAGGTTACAAACCGCCACTTTTTCCTTTGATGTATCTAGTTAAGCTTAGCTTCTTTTATTGATGTATCTAGACACAAAATCTGTTTTTGATGCTTAGCTTAGGCGTGTAACAAGTAAGCTGAAAGTCACTTAAGTTAGCTTGTACTTAAGGATGCTTGTTTACTATAAATAGCAAGCAAATGTGAATGAAAAATGGAGATTATTCGAAAAAACAAACTTTGTGTTTTACACTCGTTTCTTGGATTAGAAACAAACCAGAAATTCTTGGATTTGGAATTTCAATTCCTTTGCTTAGTTAACTAGCTTAGACTACTAGTTGGCTTGTGATCTTAGGAACCCATTTCGTTTCTTAGTGGTGTGACTGTAGCTAAGAAGCTATTTGGTTCTTTAGTCTTACTTATCTTGGTTCATCCCTTGTATATTTCGGGTTGATACTCCAAATATACAACACTAGTAGCCTAAACTAGCTAACTAAGCAAAGGAAACGAAATTCCAAATCCAAGAATTTCAAGGTTTTGTTTCTAATCCAAGAAACGAATGTAAGACAAGTTTTTTTTGTTTGAATAATCTGATTTTCTCATTCACATTTGCTTGCTATTTATAGTAAACAAGCATCCTTAAGTACAAGCTAAACTAAGTGAAATTTCAGCTCACTTGTTACACGCCTAAGCTAAGCATCAAAAACAGATTTTGTGTCTAGATACATCAATAAAAGAAGCTATGCTTAACTAGATACATAAGCTTAAAAAGTGGCGGCCACAACCTCCTCAATTAAGCCTCATCAAATCTGAAATAAAGAGCATAAATCTCCCTTGATTCACGCCCATCAAAGCAGCAAGTAAGAGCATAACCTTCCCTAGAATCACGCCTCAACCAAGCAGCAAGTAAGAAGCAAAACAGCCCCTTAATTCACGCCCAATTCAAACAGCAAAAAGAAGTGTAACTCCTCCTTGATTCAAGCCTTGGATCAAGCTTGAATGTATGTAGACAAGAGTGTATTTGGACGCCTTTTGATGCTCAAATGCTGACTGAAATGACGCCCACTTGAAGGCTCAATTGATAGCTTGCAACTCCTCATTGAAACTGATTGTAACACCCAAGTTAAAGCCTTTGAAACTCCTCCAAAAAGGAATTTTCGGATTCTATGTTTTTCCCAAGCTAAACGGCTGCCTTCTTGTTGTATCTTGTACTTGTACTTCATGTGAATGTGACACTATATTTTCGAACTTTAACAAGCTAAAGAAAACTAAAGAAAATGAAACTAATTTGCAAACTTAAAATAAGACTAAAGTTTACAATTTATTCAAAGCATAAAATGAACTAGAATGAACTAGTTAATAAGAACAACAAGAAACCCAAAGGATTGAATATCTTGCTGCACATGGATAGAACGCATAGCACCAATGCATGATGCTACGTCTTGAACTAAGGAAACGTCCATAACCAAGTTGTTAGGCTTGGCTACAACACGCCTTTTAGGGCTAATGAGCCCCTTGGCTAGGCGATGATGTGTCTGACGCCCGTTAGGGCTAATGAGCCCATTAGATGGGCGGTGATGTGTCTGACACCCCTTAAGGCTAATGTGCACCTCCGATGGGCGATGATGTGTCTGACGCCCCTTAAGACTAATAAGCCTCTTGGACGGGCGATGATGTGTCTTACACCCCTTAGGGCTAATGAGCTCCTTGGATGGGCGATGATGTGTCTCAGGCCCCATAGGGCTAATGAGGCCCGTGGATGGGCGATGATGTGTCTCACGCCCCTTAGGGCTAATGAGCCTCATGGATGGGAGATGATGTGTCTGACACCCTTTAGGCCTAATAAGGCCCTTGGATGGGCGATGATGTGTCTAACGCATCTTACGGCTTATGAGCCCCTTGGATGGGATATAATGTGTCTGACGCCCCTTAGGGCTAATGAGCCCCTTATGTGGGCGATGATGTGTCTAACAATGACACCCCTTAGGGCTAATGAGCCTCTTGGAAGGGCGATGATGTGTCTTACGCCTTTTAGGTCTAATGAGCCCCTTGGCTGGGCGATTATGTGTTTGACGCCACTTAGGGCTAATGAGCCCATTAGATAGGCGATGATGTGTCTGACGCCCCTTAGGGCTAATTAGCCCGTTGGATGGGTAGTAATGTGTCTGACGCCACTTAACGCTAATAAGCCCTTTGGATGGGCGATGATGTGTCTGACGGCCCTTAGGGCTAATTATCCCGTTAGATGGGCGGTAATGTGTCTGACGCCCCTTAAAGCTAATGCGCCCCTTGGATAGACGATGATGTATCTCACGCCCCTTAAGGCTAATGAGCCCCTTGGATGGGCGATGATGTGTCTAACGCCCCTTAGGGCTAATAATCCCCTTTCATGGGCGATGATGTGTCTCACGCCCCTTAGGGCTAATGAGCCCCTTATGTGGGCGATTTTGTGTTTAACACTAACACCCCTTAGGGCTAATGAGTCCCTTGGAAGGGCGATGATGTGTCTTACGCCTTTTACGGCTAATGAGCCCCTCAGCTGGGCGATGATGTGTCTGACGCCCCTTAGGGCTAATGAGCGTATTAGATAAGCGACGATGTGTCTGACACCCCTTAAGGCTAATGAGCTCCTTCGATGGGCGATTATGTGTCTGACGCCCCTTTAGACTAATAAGCCTCTTGTATGGGCGATGATGTGTCTGACACCACTTAGGGCTAATGAGCTCCTTGGATGGGGGATGATGTGTGTCACGCCCCTTAGGGCTAATGAGCCCCCTGGATGGGAGATGATGTGTCTGACACCCTATAGGCCTAATAAAGCGCTTGGATTGGCGATGATGTTTCTCACGCCTTTTAGGGCTAATGAGCCCATTTGGATAGGCGATGATGTGTCTGACGCCCCTTAGGGCTAATGAGCCCCTTAGATGGGCGATTATATGTCTAAAGCTCCTTAGGAATAATAAGCCTCTTGGGTGGGCGACGATGTGTCTGACCCCCCATAGGGCCAATGAGCCTCTTTGGTGGGCGGTAATGTGTCTGACGCCCCTTAGGGATAATGCGCCCCTTGGATGGGCGATGATGTATCTCACGCCCCTTAAGGATAATGATCCCCTTAAATGGGCGATGATGTGTTTGATGCCCCTTAGGGCTAATAAGCCCCATGGATGGGAGATGTTATCTTTGACACCCTTTAGGCCTAATAAGGCCCTTGGATTGGCGATGATGTGTCTGACGCCCTTTAGGGCTAATGAGCCCCTTAGATGGGCGATTACGCGTCTAAAGCCCCTTAGGAATAATAAGCCTCTTGGATGGGCATATTTGTCTAACACCCCTTAGGGCCAATGAGCCCCTTGGATGGGCGATGATGTGTGTGACACCCCTTAGGGCTACTCAGCCCCTTGGAAAGGCGATGATATGTCTGACGCCCATCAGGGCTAATGAGCCCATTGGATGGGCTATGATGTGTCTAACGCCCCTTAGGGCTAATGAGCCCATTAGATGGGCGTTGATGTATCTAACGCCCCTCAGGACTAATAAGCCTCTTTAATGGGCATTGATTTGACTGACACACCTTAGGGATAATGAGCTCCTTGGATGGGCGATTATGTGTCTCAGGCCCTATTGGGCTAATGAGCCCTGTGGATGGGCGATAATGTTTCTCAAGCCCCATAGCGCTAATGAGCCCCTTGCATGAGCAATGATATGTCTAACACCCCCTAAGGGTAATAAGGCCCTTGGATAAGCGATGATGTGTCTCAGGCCCCTTAGGGTTAATGAGCCCCTTGGATGGGCGATGATGTGTCTTAAACCCCTTAAGGCTAATAAGCCCCTTAGATGGGCGATGATTGGTCTAACCCCCCTTGGGGCTAATAAGCCCCATTGATGGGCGATGATTTGTTTGATGCCCCTTAGGGCTAAACATCTCCTTGGATGGGCGATGATGTTTTTTATTCCTCTTATGGCTAATGAGCCCCTTGGATGGGCGATGATGTATCTCACACCCCTTAAGGCTAATGAGCCCCTTGAATGGGCGATGATGTGTATAACGCCCCTTAGGGCTAATAAGCCCCTTTCATGGGCGATAATGTGTTAAACGCCCCTTAGGGCTAATAAGCCCCTTATGTGGGCAATTTTGTGTCTAACACTAACACCCCTAAGGGCTAATGAGCCCCTTGGAAGGGCGATGATGTGTCTTACGCCTTTCAGGGCTAATGAGCCCCTCGGCTGGGCAATGATGTGTCTGACGCCCCTTAGGGCTAATGAGCCCATTAGTTAGGCGATGATGTGTTTGACACCCCTTAAGGCTAATGAGCTCCTTGGATGGGCGATAATGTGTCTGAAACCCCTTAAGACTAATAAGCCTCTTGGACGGGCGATGATGTGTCTGACACCCCTTAGGACTAATGAGCCCCGTGGATGGTCGATGATGTGTCTCACGCCCCTAAGGGCTAATGAGCCACATGGATGGGAGATGTTGTCTTTGACACCCTTTAGGCCTAATAAGGCCCTTGGATTGGCGATGATGTGTCTGACGCCCCTTAGGGCTAATGAGCCCCTTAGATGGGCGATTTTGCGTCTAAAGCCCCTTAGGAATAATAAGCCTCTTGGATGGGCATATGTGTCTGAAACCCCTTAGGGCCAATGAGCCCCTTTGATGGGCGATGATGTGTGTGACACCCCTTAGGGCTACTCAGCCCCTTGGAAAGGCGATGATATGTCTGACGCCTGTTAGGGCTAATGTGCCCATTGGATGGGCTATGATGTGTCTAACGCCCCTTAGGGCTAATGAGCCCATTAGATGGGCGTTGATGTATCTAACGCCCCTCAGGACTAATAAGCCTCTTTAATGGGCAATGATTTGACTGACACACCTTAGGGATAATGAGCTCCTTGGATGGGCGATTATGTGTCTCAGGCCCTATTGGGCTAATGAGCCCTGTGGATGGGCGATAATGTTTCTCAAGCCCCTTAGCGCTAATGAGCCCCTTGCATGAGCAATGATATGTCTAACACCCCCTAGGGGTAATAATGCCCTTGGATAAGCGATGATGTGTCTCAGGCCCCTTAGGGTTAATGAGCCCCTTGGATGGGCGATGATGTGTCTTAAACCCCTTAAGGCTAATAAGCCCCTTAGATGGGCGATGATTGGTCTAACCCCCCTTGGGGCTAATAAGCCCCATTGATGGGCGATGATTTGTCTGATGCCCCTTAGGGCTAAACATCTCCTTGGATGGGCGATGATGTTTTTTATTCCTCTTATGGCTAATGAGCCCCTTGGATGGGCGATGATGTGTCTCACACCTCTTAGGGCTAATGAGCCCCTTTGATGGACGATGATGTGTCTAACGCCCCTGAGGGCTAATAAGCCCCTTTGATGGGCGATGTTGTGTTTCACGCACCTTAGGGCTAATAAGCCCGTTGAATGGGCGATGATGTGTCTGTCCCCCTTAAGGCTAATTAGCCCCTTGGATGGGTGGTAATGTGTCTGACGCCCCTTAGGGCTAATGCGCCCCTTGGATGGGCGATGATGTATATCACGCCCCTTAAGGCTAATGAGCCCCTTGGACTGGCGATGATGTGTCTGACGCCCCTTAGGGCTAATAAGCCCCTTTCATGGGCGATGATGTGTCTAACGCCCCTTAGAAGCTCCTTAGGGCTAATGCGCCCCTTGGATGGGCGATGATGTGTCTCACACCTCTTAAGGCTAATGAGCATCTTGGATGGGCGGTGATGTGTCGCACATCTCTTAGAGCTAATGAGCCCCTTTGATGGGCGATGATGTGCCTCACGCCCCTGAGGGCTAATAAGCTCCTTTGATGGGCGATGTTGTGTTTCATGCACCTTAGGGCTAATTAGCCCCTTGGATGGGCGATAATGTGTATGACGCCCCTTAGGGCTAATGCGCCCCTTGGATGGGCGAGGATGTATCTCACGCCCCTTAAGGCTAATGAGCCCCTTGGATGGGCGATGATGTGTCTGACGCCCCTTAGGGCTAATAAGCCCCTTTCATGGGCGATGATGTGTCTCACCCCCCTTAAGGCTAATGAGCCCCTTATGTGGGCGATGATGTGTCTAACACTGATACCCCTTAGGGCTAATGAGCCCCTTGGAAGGGCGATGATGTGTCTTACGCCTTTTAGGGCTAATGAGCCCCTTGGCAACGATGATGTGTTTGACGCCCCTTAGGGCTATTGAGCCCATTAGATGGGCGATGATGTGTCTGACACCCCTTAAGGCTAATGAGCCCCTTGGATGGGCGATAATGTGTCTGACGCCCCTGAGGGCTTATAAGCCCCTTTAATGGGCTATGTTGTGTTTCACCTCCCTTAGGGCTAATAAGCCCCATGGATGGGCGATAATGTGTATGACGCCCCTTAGGGCTAATTAGCCCCTTGGATAGGCGGTAATGTGTCTAACGTCCCTTAGGGCTAATGCGCCGCTTGGATGGGCGATGATGTATCGCACACCCCTTAAGGCTAATGAGCCCCTTGAATGGGCGATAATGTGTCTAACGCCCCTTAGGGCTAATAAGCCCCTTTCATGGGCGATAATGTGTTAAACGCCCCTTAGGGCTAATAAGCCCCTTATGTGGGCAATTTTGTGTCTAACACTAACACCCCTAAGGGCTAATGAGCCCCTTGGAAGGGCGATGATGTGTCTTACGCCTTTCAGGGCTAATGAGCCCCTCGGCTGGGCAATGATGTGTCTGACGCCCCTTAGGGCTAATGAGCCCATTAGTTAGGCGATGATGTGTTTGACACCCCTTAAGGCTAATGAGCCCCTTTGAAGGGCGATGATGTGTCTGACACCCCTTAGGATTATTGAGCTCCTTGGATGGGCGATGATGTGTCTCAGGCCCTATAGGGCTAATGAGCCCCGTGGATGGTCGATGATGTGTCTCACGCCCCTAAGGGCTAATGAGCCACATGGATGGGAGATGATGTGTCTTACACCCTTTAGGCCTAATAAGACCTTTGGATTGGCGATGATGCGTCTGACACCCCTTAGGGCCAATGAGCCCCTTTGATGGGCGATAATGTGTCTGTCGCCCCTTAGGGCTAATGCGCCCCTTGGATGGGCGATGATGTATCTCACGCCCCTTCAGGCTAATGAGCCCCTTGGAGGGGCGATGATGTGTCTGACGCCCCTTAGGGCTAGTAAGCCCTTTCATGGGCGATTATGTGTCTCATGACCCTTAGGGCTAATGAGCCCCTTATGTGGGCGATGATGTGTCAAACATTGACTCCCCTTAGGGCTAATGAGCCCCTTGGATGGGCGATGATGTGTCTTAAGCTTTTTAGGGCTAATGAGCCGCTTGGCTGGGCGATGATGTGTTAGACGCCCCTTAGTGATAATGAGCCCATTAGATGGGCGATGATGTGTCTAACACCCCTTATGGCTAGTGATCTCCTTGGATAGGCGATGATGTGTCTAACGCCCCTTAGGACTAATAAGCCTCTTGGATGGGCGATGATGTGTCTGACACCCCTTAGGCTAATGAGCTCCTTGGATGGGCGATGATGTGTCTCAGGCCCCATAGAGCTCATGAGCCCCGTGGATGGGCGATGATGTGTCTCACGCCCCTTAGGGCTAATGAGCCACAGGGATGGGAGATGTTGTGTCTGATACCCTTTAGGCCTAATAAGGCCCTTGGATTAACGATGATGTGTCTCACGCCTTTTAGGGCTAATGAGCCCCTTGGATGGGCGATGATGTCTGTGACGCCCCTTAGGGCTAATGAGCCCCTTAGATGGGGGATTATGTGTCTAAAGCCCGTTAGGAACAATAAGCCTCTTGGATGGGCGACGATGTCTCTGACACCCCTTTGGGGCCAATGAGCCCCTTGGATGGGCGATGGTGTGTCTGACGCCCCTTATGGCTAATCAGCCCTTTGCATGAGCAATAATGTGTCTGAAACCCCTAGGGCTAATAAGACCCTTGGATAAGCGATAATATGTCTCAGGCCCCTTAGGGCTAATGAGCCCCTTGGATGGACGATGATGTGTCTCACACCCCTTAAGGCTAATAATCCCCTTAGATGGGCGATGATGGGTCTAACCCCCCTTAGGGCTAATAAGCCCCATTGATGGGCGATGATGTGTCTCACGCCCCTTAGGGTTAATGAGCCCCATTGATGGGCGATGATGTGTCTGACGCTCCATAGGGCTAATGAGCCCCTTAGATGGGCGATGATGTGTCTAACGCTCCTTAAGGCTAATGAGCCCCTTGGATGGGCGATGATGTGTTTCACGCTCCTTAGGGCTAATGAGCCCCTTAGATGGGTGATGATGTGTCTAACGCCCCTAAGGACTAATAAGCCTCTTGGATGGGCGATGATGTGTCTGACACACGTTAGGGCTAATGAGCTCCTTGGATGGGCGATGATGTGTCTCACGCCCCTTAGGGCTAATGCCCCCTTGGATGGGCGATGATGCGCCTAACACACCTTCGGGCTATTGAGCTCCTTGGATGGGCGATGATGTGTCTTACGCCCCTTAGGGCTAATGAGCCCCTTGGATGGGCAATGATGCGTCTGACACCCCTTAAGGCTAATAAGGCCCTTGGATGGGAGATGATGTGTCTCACGCCCCTTAGGGCTAATGAGCCCCTTGGATGGGCGATGTTGTGTCAGACGCCCCTTAGGGATAATAAGCCCCTTTCATGGGCGATGACGTTTCTCACGCCCCCTTAGGGCTAATGAGCCCCTTGGATGGGTGATTATGTGTAAAACGCCCCTAAAGACTAATAAGCCTCTTGGAAGGGCGATGATGTGTCTTACGCCTTTTAGGGCTAATGAGCCCCTCGGCTGGGCAATGATGTGTCTGACGCCCCTTAGGGCTAATGAGCCCATTAGATAGGTGATGATGTGTCTGACACCCCTTAGGGCTAATGAGCCCCATGGATGGGAGATGATGTATCTGACACCCTTTAGGCCTAATAAGGCCCTTGGATTGGCGATGATGTGTTTGACGCCCCTTAGGGCTAATGAGCCCCTTAGATGGGCGATTATGTGTCAAAAGCCCCTTAGGAATAATAAGCCTCTTGGAAGGGCGACGATGTGTCTGACACCCCTTAGGAATAATAAGCCCCTTGGATGGGTGATGATGTGTCTGACGGCCCTTAGGGCTAAATAGCCCGTTGGATGGGCGGTAATGTGTCTGACCCCCCATAAGGCTAATGCTCCCCTTGGATGGGCGATGATGTATCTCACGCCCCTTAAGGCTAATGAGCCCCTTGGATGGGCGATGATGTGTCTAACGCCCCTTAAAGCTAATAAGCTTCTTTCATGGGCGATGATGTGTCTCACGCCCCTTAGGGCTAATGAGCCCCTTATGTGGGTGATTTTGTGTCTAACACTGACACCCCTTAGGGCTAATGAGCCCCTTGGAAGGGCGATTATGTGTTTTACGCCTTTTAGGGCTAATGAGCCCCTCGGCTGGGCGATGATGTGACTGACGCTACTTAGGGCTAATGAGCCCCTTGGATAGGCGATGACGTGTTTGCCACCCCTGAGGGCCTATAAGGCCCTTTGATGGACGATGTTGTGTTTCACGCCCCTTAGGGCTTATAAGCCCCTTGGATGGGCGATGATGTGTCTGACGCCCCTTTAGGGTTAATTAGCCCCTTGGATGTGCGGTAATGTGCCTGACGCCCCTTAGGGCTAATGCGCCCCTTGGATGGGTGATGATGTATCTCACGCCCCTTAAGGCTAATGAGCCCTTTGGATGGGCGATGATGTGTCTAACGCTCCTGAGGGCTAATAAGCCCCTTTCATGGGCGTTGATGTGTCTCACGCCCCTTAGGGATAATAAGCCCCTTATTTGGGCGATTTTGTGTCTAACACTAACACCCCTTAAGGCTCATGAGCCCCTTGGAAGGGCGATGATGTGTCTTACGCCTTTTAGGGCTAATGAGCCCCTTGGATGGGCGATGATGTGTCTGAGCCCCTGAGGGCTTATAAGCCCCTTTGATATGCAATGATGTGTTTCACGCCCCTTAGGGATAATAAGCCCCTTGGTTGGGCGATGATGTGTCTGACGCCGCTTAGGAATAATAAGCCCCTTGGATGGGCGGTAATGTGTCTGACGCCCCTTAGGGCTAATGCGCCCCTTGGATGGGCGATGATGTATCTCACGCCCCATAAGGCTAATGAGCAAATTGGATGGGCGATGATGTGTTTGACGCCCCTTAGGGCTAATAAGCCCCTTTTATGGGCGATGATGTTTCTCACGCCCCTTAGGGATTTTGAGCCCCTTATGTGGGCGATTTTGTGTCTAACAGTGACACCCCTTAGGGCTAATGAAACCCCTTGGAAGGGTGATGATGTGCCTTACGCCTTTTAGGGCTAATGAGCCCATTAGATGGGCGATGATGTGTCTGACACCCCTTAAGGCTAATGAGCCCCTTGGATGGGCGATGATGTGTCTGAAGCTTTGAGGGTTTATAAGCCCCTTTGATGGGCAATGTTGTGTTTCATGCCCCTTAGGGCTAATAAGCCCCTTGGATGGGCGATGATGTGTCTTACGCTCCTTAGAGCTAATAAGCCCCTTGGATGGGTAGTAATGTGTCTGACGCCCCTTAGGGCTAATGAGCCCCTTATGTTGGTGATGATGTGTCTAACACTGACACCCTTTAGGGCTAATGAGCCCCTTGGAAGTGCGATGATGTGTCTTACGCCTTTTAGGGCTAATGAGCCCCTTTGGAAGGGCAATGATGTGAATGACGCCCCTTAGGGCTAATGAGCCCATTAGATGGGTGATGATGTGTCTGACACCCCTTAAGGCTAATGAGCCCTTTGGATGGGCGATGATGTGTCTGACGCCCCTGAGGGCTTATAATCCCATTTGATGGGCGATGTTGTGTTTCACGCCCCTTAGGTCTAATAAGACCCTTGGATGGGCGATGATGTGTCTGACGACCCTCAAGGCTAATTAGCCCGTTGGATTTGCGATAATGTGTCTCACGCCCCTTAGGGCTAATGCGCCCCTTGGATGGGTGATGATGTATCTCACGCTCCTTAAGGCTAATGAGCCCCTTGGATGGGCGATGATGTGTCTGACGCCCCTTAGGGCTAATAAGCCCCTTTCATGGGCGATGATGTGTCTCACGCCCCTTAGGGCTAATGAGTCCCTTTTGTGGGTGATTTTGTGTCTAACACTGACACCCCATAGGGCTAATGAGCCCCTTGGAAGGGCGATGATGTGTCAGACGCCTTTTTTGGCTAATGAGCCCCTCGGCTATGCGATGATGTGTCTGACGCCCCTTAGGGCTAATAAGCCCATTAGTTGGGCGATGATGTGTCTGACACCCCTTAAGGCTAATGTGTCTTACACCCCTTAGGGCTAATGAGCTCATTAAGGCTAATGAGCTCCTTGGATGGGCGATAATGTGTCTCAGGCCCCATAGGGCTAATGAGGCCCGTGCATGTGCGATGATGTGTCTCACGCCCGTTAGGGCTAATGAGCCTCATGGATGGGAGATGATGTGTCTGACACCCTTTAAGCCTAATAAGGCCCTTGGTTGGGCGATGATGTGTCTTACGCATTTTAGGGCTAATGAGCCCATTGGATGGGATATGATGTGTCTGACGCCCCTTAAGGCTAATAAGCCCCTTATGTGGGCGATGATGTGTCTAACACTGACACCCAAGGGGCTAATGAGCCCCTTGGAAGGGCGATGATGTGTCTTACGCCTTTTAGGTCTAATGAGCCCCTTGGCTGGGTGATGATGTGTCTGACGCCACTTAGGGCTAATGAGCCCATTAGATAGGCGATGATGTGTCTGACGCCTCTTAGGGCTAATTAGCCCGTTGGATGGGCAGTAATGTGTCTGACGCCCTTTAGGGCTAATGCGCCCCTTGGATGGGCGATGATGTATCTCACGCCCCTTAAGGCTAATGAGCCCCTTTGATGGGCGATGATGTGTCTGACGCCCCTTAGGGCTAATAAGCCCCTTTCATGGGCGATGATATGTCTCACGCCTCTTAGGGATAATGAGCCCATTAGATGGGCGATGATGTGTCTGACACCCCTTAAGGCTAATGACCCCCTTTGAAGGGCGATGATGTGCCTGACTCCCCTTAGGACTAATAAGCCTCTTGGATGGGCGATGATGTGTCTGACACCCCTTAGGGCTAATGGGCTCTTTGGATGGGGGATGATGTGTCTCAGGCCCTATAGGGCTAATGAGCCCCGTGGATGGGCGATTATGTGTGTCACGCCCCTTATGGCTAATGAGCCCCTTGGATGGGAGATGATTTGTCTGACACCCTATAAGCCTAATAAAGCCCATGGATTGGCGATGATGTGTCTCACGCCTTTTAGGGCTAATGAGCCCCTTGGATGGGCGATGATGTGTCTGACGCCCCTTAGGGCTAATGAGCCTCTTAGATGGGCGATTATATGTTTAAAGCTCCTTAGGAATAATAAGCCTCTTGGGTGGGCGACGATGTGTCTGACCCCACTTAGGGCCAATGAGCCCCTTTGGTGGGCGGTAATGTGTCTGACGCCCCTTAGGGATAATGCACCCCTTGGATGGGCGATGATGTATCTCACGCCCCTTAAGGATAATGAGCCCCTTGGATGGGCGATGATTTGTCTGATGCCCCTTAGGGATAATAAGCCCCTTTCATGGGCGATGATGTGTCTAACACTGACACCCCTTAGGGCTAATGACCCCCTTTGAAGGGCGATGATGTGCCTGACTGCCCTTAGGACTAATAAGCCTCTTGGATGGGCGATGATGTGTCTGACACCCCTTAGGGCTAATGAGCTCCTTGAATGGCGATGATGTGTCTTAGGCCCCATAGGGCTAATGAGCCCCGTGGATGGGCGATGATGTGTCTCACGCCCCTTAGGGCTAACGAGCTTCATGGATGGGATATGTTGTGTCTGACACCCTTTAGGCCTAATAAGGCCCTTGGATTGGCGATGATGTGTCTGACGTTCCTTAGGGCTAATGAGCCCCTTATGTGGGTGATTTTGTGTCTAACACTGACACCCCTTAGGGCTAATGAGCCCCTTGGAAGGGCGATTATGTGTTTTACGCCTTTTAGGGCTAATGAGCCCCTCGGCTGGGCGATGATGTGACTGACGCCACTTAGGGCTAATGAGCCCCTTGGATGGGCGATGACGTGTTTGCCACCCCTGAGGGCCTATAAGGCCCTTTGATGGACGATGTTGTGTTTCACGCCCCTTAGGGCTTATAAGCCCCTTGGATGGGCGATGATGTGTCTGACGCCCCTTTAGGGTTAATTAGCCCCTTGGATATGCGGTAATGTGCCTAACGCCCCTTAGGGCTAATGCGCCCCTTGGATGGGTGATGATGTATCTCACGCCCCTTAAGGCTAATGAGCCCTTTGGATGGGCGATGATGTGTCTAACGCTCCTGAGGGCTAATAAGCCCCTTTCATGGGCGTTGATGTGTCTCACGCCCCTTAGGGATAATAAGCCCCTTATTTGGGCGATTTTGTGTCTAACACTGACACCCCTTAAGGCTCATGAGCCCCTTGGAAGGGCGATGATGTGTCTTACGCCTTTTAGGGCTAATGAGCCCCTTGGATGGGCGATGATGTGTCTGAGCCCCTGAGGGCTTATAAGCCCCTTTGATGGGAATTGATGTGTTTCACGCCCCTTAGGGATAATAAGCCCCTTGGTTGGGCGATGATGTGTCTGACGCCGCTTAGGAATAATAAGCCCCTTGGATGGGCGATGATGTATCTCACGCCCCATAAGGCTAATGAGCAAATTGGATGGGCGATGATGTGTTTGACGCCCCTTAGGGCTAATAAGCCCCTTTCATGGGCGATGATGTTTCTCACGCCCCTTAGGGATTTTGAGCCCCTTATGTGGGCGATTTTGTGTCTAACAGTGACACCCCTTAGGGCTAATGAAACCCCTTGGAAGGGTGATGATGTGCCTTACGCCTTTTAGGGCTAATGAGCCCCATGGCTAGGCGATGATGTGTCTGACACCCCTTAGGGCTAATGAGCCCATTAGATGGGCGATGATGTGTCTGACACCCCTTAAGGCTAATGAGCCCCTTGGATGGGCGATGATGTGTCTGAAGCTTTGAGGGTTTATAAGCCCCTTTGATGGGCAATGTTGTGTTTCACGCCCCTTAGGGCTAATAAGCCCCTTGGATGGGCGATGATGTGTCTGACGCTCCTTAGAGCTAATAAGCCCCTTGGATGGGTAGTAATGTGTCTGACGCCCCTTAGGGCTAATGAGCCCCTTATGTTGGTGATGATGTGTCTAACAATTACACCCTTTAAGGCTAATGAGCCCCTTGGAAGTGCGATGATGTGTCTTACGCCTTTTAGGGCTAATGAGCCCCTTTGGAAGGGCAATGATGTGAATGACGCCCCTTAGGGCTAATGAGCCCATTAGATGGGTGATGATGTGTCTGACACCCCTTAAGGCTAATGAGCCCTTTGGATGGGCGATGATGTGTCTGACGCCCCTGAGGGCTTATAATCCCATTTGATGGGCGATGTTGTGTTTCACGCCCCTTAGGTCTAATAAGACCCTTGGATGGGCGATGATGTGTCTGACGACCCTCAAGGCTAATTAGCCCGTTGGATTTGCGATAATGTGTCTCACGCCCCTTAGGGCTAATGCGCCCCTTGGATGGGTGATGATGTATCTCACGCTCCTTAAGGCTAATGAGCCCCTTGGATGGGCGATGATGTGTCTGACGCCCCTTAGGGCTAATAAGCCCCTTTCATGGGCGATGATGTGTCTCACGCCCCTTAGGGCTAATGAGTCCCTTTTGTGGGTGATTTTGTGTCTAACACTGACACCCCATAGGGCTAATGAGCCCCTTGGAAGGGCGATGATGTGTCAGACGCCTTTTTTGGCTAATGAGCCCCTCGGCTATGCGATGATGTGTCTGACGCCCCTTAGGGCTAATAAGCCCATTAGATGGGCGATGATGTGTCTGACACCCCTTAAGGCTAATGTGTCTTACACCCCTTAGGGCTAATGAGCTCATTAGGGCTAATGAGCTCCTTGGATGGGCGATAATGTGTCTCAGGCCCCATAGGGCTAATGAGGCCCGTGCATGTGCGATGATGTGTCTCACGCCCGTTAGGGCTAATGAGCCTCATGGATGGGAGATGATGTGTCTGACACCCTTTAAGCCTAATAAGGCCCTTGGTTGGGCGATGATGTGTCTTACGCATTTTAGGGCTAATGAGCCCATTGGATGGGATATGATGTGTCTGACGCCCCTTAAGGCTAATAAGCCCCTTATGTGGGCGATGATGTGTCTAACACTGACACCCAAGGGGCTAATGAGCCCCTTGGAAGGGCGATGATGTGTCTTACGCCTTTTAGGTCTAATGAGCCCCTTGGCTGGGCGATGATGTGTTTGACGCCACTTAGGGCTAATGAGCCCATTAGATAGGCGATGATGTGTCTGACGCCTCTTAGGGCTAATTAGCCCGTTGGATGGGCAGTAATGTGTCTGACGCCCTTTAGGGCTAATGCTCCCCTTGGATGGGCGATGATGTATCTCACGCCCCTTAAGGCTAATGAGCCCCTTTGATGGGCGATGATGTGTCTAACACCCCTTAAAGCTAATAAGCCCCTTTGATGGGCGATGATGTGTCTCACGCCCCTTAGGGCTAATGAGCCCCTTGCGTGGGCGATTTTGTGTCTAACACTGACACCCCTTAAGGCTAATGAGTCCCTTAGAAGGGCGATGATGTGTCTTACGCCTTTTAGGGCTAATGAGCCCCTTGGCTAAGCAATGATGTGTCTGACGTCCCTTAGGGCTAATGAGCCCATTAGATGGGCGATGATGTGTCTGACACCCCTTAAGGCTAATGACCCCCTTTGAAGGGCGATGATGTGCCTGACTCCCCTTTGGACTAATAAGCCTCTTGGATGGGCGATGATGTGTCTGACACCCCTTAGGGCTAATGGGCTCTTTGGATGGGGGATGATGTGTCTCAGGCCCTATTGGGCTAATGAGCCCCGTGGATGGGCGATTATGTGTGTCACGCCCCTTATGGCTAATGAGCCCCCTGGATGGGAGATGATTTGTCTGACACCCTATAAGCCTAATAAAGCCCATGGATTGGCGATGATGTGTCTGACGCCCCTTAGGGCTAATGAGCCCCTTAGATGGGCGATTATATGTTTAAAGCTCCTTAGGAATAATAAGCCTCTTGGGTGGGCGACGATGTGTCTGACCCCACTTAGGGCCAATGAGCCCCTTTGGTGGGCGGTAATGTGTCTGACGCCCCTTAGGGATAATGCACCCCTTGGATGGGCGATGATGTATCTCACGCCCCTTAAGGATAATGAGCCCCTTGGATGGGCGATGATTTGTCTGATGCCCCTTAGGGATAATAAGCCCCTTTCATGGGCGATGATGTGTCTAACACTGACACCCCTTAGGGCTAATGACCCCCTTTGAAGGGCGATGATGTGCCTGACTGCCCTTAGGACTAATAAGCCTCTTGGATGGGCGATGATGTGTCTGACACCCCTTAGGGCTAATGAGCTCCTTGAATGGCGATGATGTGTCTTAGGCCCCATAGGGCTAATGAGCCTCGTGGATGGGCGATGATGTGTCTCACGCCCCTTAGGGCTAACGAGCTTCATGGATGGGATATGTTGTGTCTGACACCCTTTAGGCCTAATAAGGCCCTTGGATTGGCGATGATGTGTCTGACGTTCCTTAGGGCTAATGAGCCCTTTAGATGGGCGATTATGCGTCTAAAGCCCCTTAGGAATAATAAGCCTCTTGGATGGGCATATGTGTCTGACACCCCTTAGGGCCAATAAGCCCCTTGGATGGGCGATGATGTGTCTGACGTCCCTTAGGGCTCATCAGCCCCTTGGAAAGGCGATGATATTTCTGACGCCCGTTAGGGCTAATGAGCCCATTGGATGGGCGATGATGTGTCTAACGCCCCTTAGGGCTAATGAGCCAATTAGATGGGCGTTGATGTGTCTAACGCCCCTCAGGACTAATAAGCCTCTTTGATGGGCGATGATTTGTCTGACACACCTTAGGGATAATAAGCTCCTCGGATGGGCGATTATGTGTCTCAGTCCCCATTGGGCTAATGAGCCCCGTGGATGGGCGATAATGTGTCTCAGGCCCCTTAGCGCTAATGAGCCCCTTGCATGAGCAATGATGTGTCTGACACCCCTTAGGGCTAATAAGGCCCTTGGATAAGTGATGATGTGTCTCAGGCCCCTTAGGGCTAATGAGCCCCTTGGATTGGCAATGATGTGTGTGACTCCCTCAGACCTAATGAGCCCCTTAGATGGGGGATTATGTGTCTAAATCCCCTTAGGAATAATAAGCCTCTTGGATGGGCGGCGATGTGTCTTACACCCCTTAGGGCCAGTGAGCCCCTTGGATGGACGATGATGTGTCTGACGCCCCTTTGGGCTAATCAGCCCCTTGGAAGGGCGATGATGTGTTTTGTTTCGGGGGTTTTTGTCCCTCGGGAGAGTTACAACACTGAAACTGGATTCAACTGAGGATGCCTGTACCTGCAAAGCAAACGGACCGCCGGATGGTCGGTTGGTCAGTATAGACCTCCCACCACTGCTGTCGGCTCAGCAGGAGAGAAGAGGAGCCTGGGGAGGGAGGAGGAACAGAAGGACGACGGTAAAATCCATTCGCCCCTATTGTTCTTCCTTTATAGTACGGGGCGACTGCATGTCGATTACCGCCTGTATTTTCTCAGGGTTGGCCTCTATTCCTCTTTGGTCAATCAAAAATCCGAGAAACTTCCCAGACTCAACACCAAAGACACACTTTTTTGGGTTAAGCATGACCTTTTGCCGCCAGAGTGTGGCGAATGTTTCTCGGAGATCAGCAAGGTGATCCGCCTGCATTTTGGATTCGACTATCATATCGTCAATGTACGCCTCTATATTCCTTCCGATTTGATTAATGAAGACCGTATTAATCATTCGTTGGAAGGTAGCAGGCGCATTCTTCAAACCAAATGGCATCACCGTATAACAGAACAACCCCTGATCAGGGACGAATGCCGTCTTTTCTTGATCTTTTTTCCACAGGGGGATCTGATGGAAACCTGAATAGGCGTCCATGAAACTCATCAGGGCATGTCCGGCTGTTGAGTCGACCAGACTGTCGATCTTAGGCAGTGGATAGCTATCCTTTGGACATGCCTTGTTGAGGTCTGTGTAATCAACACACATCCGCCAAGTTCCATTCAGCTTTTTAACTAACACAACGTTAGCTACCCACTCAGGGAAGTTGCACGGCCGAATGAACTTGGCATCTAACAGCTTTTTTACTTCGGCAGCTGCCGCCTAACTTCTTTCTTCGCCGTGGTTTCTTTTCTTTTGCCGGATGGGCTTCTTTTTAGGATCCACGGCGAGTTTGTGGACAGCGAGATCCGGGCTGATGCCTGGCATCTCTTCCACTTCAAAGGCAAAGATGTCTTTGAATTCCTTGAGCAGCTGGTGAAGGTTTTCACCCAACTTGGCAAAGGCAATCGTCCCCACCTTAACAGTCCGCTCTGGACGGCTATCATCCAGAGGGATATCAATGTGCTCTCCAGTAGGCTGGGGACGAAGATCATCCGACCTTTCCCCGATCAGTGATTGCTATTGCTTTTCTTTTTTGACCACCACCAGCTGATCAGTCTTTCTTTTCTTTCCGGCTGGTGGGGCCGACTATTCTTCCTCGACATCGTCGAGGTCAATCATTTGCTTGCCCCGGCCGGATGCTGCGGCCGCAGGCTTGACGTCCGAGAGATAACACTCTCGAGCCGTCTTTTAGTCCCCATTAAGGGAACCAACTGTTCCATCATCCTTCTCATACTTGAGTAGCATGAGAGCAGGGATGATGACGGCCTTACACTCATTAAGAGTGGGTCGGCCAAAGATGAGGTTGTAAGCCGTGAGCTCTTCAACCACTAGGAAACGGATGGTCATGTGCCGACCGTCTCCCCTGCTTCCCAGGCGGACAGGTAGGTCAATTCGTCCGACTGGGTGCACAAGTCCTCCCCCAAACCCAACTAAGGTGTGGGTGACCTCCATCATGCTATCCGGTTTGTACTTGAGATTGGACAAGCATTTGAGGCTGATGAGGTCAGAGGAACTTCCTGTGTCAATCAGAATTCGGCCAACCAGCTGGTTGGCGACTTTACACTCAATGACAACAGGGTCATCATGCGGCCGACGGACTTTGCCTCTGTCCTGTTCGGTGATGACAACTTTAGGGAAGGTGGATGTGCTAGCTGTATCCCCCTCCTCAACAGAATTGACCATCTTTCTCAGATGGTCCTTGGTACCCCGAATGGTCGGGCCACCACCGGCAAATCCGCCTGCTATGGTATACACCGGTTCTTCATCAGTTTCGGTACTCACAGCAGGCTGGGGAGTCTTTTTCTTGGACTGCCCCGGATTTGCTTTTGAAGTCACTTTGGACTTCAGCTGTCCTTTGTCGGCCAGACGGTCGAGCTCCCGCTTGAGACTAAAGCAGTCGTTCGTGTCATGGCCAACATCCTCATGGAAATGGCAATGCTTGTTCTTGTTCCGATTTTCAGCGGAACCTTTCATAGCAGCCGGCTTTTCAAGAGTTAGCCGATCCTTAATTTCCAAAAGGATGGAGCAGCAGTCCTTGTGGAATTTGTACCTTGGGGCGTACGGTTTCCACTCTTTTTTCTTCTTCTGGGCCGGTTGATCAGAGTTATCAATGGCCCAGACTTGCTTTTTCTTTTTGCTCTCTTCTGGCTTAGGGGCTGGCTGAGCAGGCCGACTCTCTTTCTGTCGGTCGGACTTCTTATGGTCCGACTGCTTATTGGAGGAGCAGAGTTCGGTCGCCTGTATGTAGGCTTCCGCCTCTCGCAAGGCTCCTTGCAGGGTAAAGATTTGTTTGCGGACGAGTTCGTACTTAAAAGTAGACCCGTCCTTCAGACCCTTAAAGAAGTCTGTGAAGGCGACCTCATCAGACAGCCCATGAATCTGGATTCGGACCAAATTGAACCGCCTGATGTAGGATCGCAAACCTTCTCTATCTCCCTGCTGTACATTACCCAAGTCAAGACTTGTCTTTTTGGCAGGGATGTTCATAGAGAAGTTTGATGCAAACAAGAACGCAAGCGTCTTGAAGCTATTTATGCAGCCACCCGGCAGGTTGCCAAACCACTGCTGGGCTATGCCCTTCAGGGTGGCTGGAAAGCAACGACACCATGCGGCATCATCCAACCCCTGTAAATACATGAGGTGGGTGTATGCTAGCAGGTGGTCTTCTGGGTTGGAGGTCCCGTCATAGGCTCCAACCAGAACGTTTTTAACTTTAGCCGGCTGTACGGCTTCAGTTATTTCCCTGGAGAAAGCAGAGGGTTGATCTCCAAGGTGTTGCAGCCTAAGCTGCCAGTCCATCGGCTGATAGCCGTATGCCGCCTGTCCTCCATAGAGGGTAGGTTGCATGTAAGGTACAACTGGCGCCTGGTACAATGGCTGTGCCATGTACTGGGCGGACTGAATCACATGCGGCCAAGACTGAACCCTTTGGCTGCTTGCTGGGGTCTCATGTACAGACTGGGAACACCTCACAGAGGTACTCCGAAAGCTATCATGATAAGTCGACGGTGAAGCCGACTCTGATTGTTGGGTTCTCCTCTCCTCAATGTATTGCCGAGCGTCAGAGAACGTCTTCTTGCTGCCATCCGGCTGTACATGCCGGATGGGCTTTCTTGTGCTCGTTTCTGAGAAACGGAGCCGAGTGAGATCAAATTGGGGCCGGGCCTTCTCCTTAGGGGCAGGATGAGGAGTCGGCTGACGGTCCTTGACCGACTTCTGTTTGCCAGCTTGGGCTGGCTTCTTGGCCGACTGCTCCTTTCTAGGGGCAGGCGACTTCTTAGAGGCGAGCTGCTTGATTTCACCCCTAAGGCTGCTCAGGAGTGACATTAGCTCATCCCGAGTGACGGGAGTTGATCCTGCCGCCTGGGAAGGATCAACCGGCCGCCCCGAGGGCTTCTTTGGCTGACCAGCAGTTTTGCTTGGTCCTGCCTGAACATGGGGACGCTCTCGCCGTTCCTTACTGCGGATGCGTTTAGAGATGAGGGATCCATTTGAATCCACATAGGTTTCGACATCAGCGTCGTCACCTGAGTCTTGGTCCGTTTGGACCAGTACATCATTTGGAGGCCGAATGGCCTCCGGATTTGGTACAGGTTCTTGTGAAGCCATTTCAGAGGTACTCTCCCCACAGACGGCGCCAAATTTTTCGGGGGTTTTTGTCCCTCGGGAGAGTTACAACACTGAAACTGGATTCAACTGAGGATGCCTGTACCTGCAAAGCAAACGGACCGCCGGATGGTCGGTGGTCCGCCTCCGAAGATTAAGTCAGTAAATGTTCGGAGATAAAACGTGCGGAAGTAAAGTTATCTGCTTGGATTCCAAGCTCAGGTAAAGTGCTGTGTGTTCCTTGAAAACGACAGCTCTGTGGTAAGTGACGTATTGTCTCGTATTGCGTGTCAAAAATTCTCCCTCTTTTTCTGTGTCGTCATAAATGACATAATGTCCCTATTTATAGGGTCCTTTTGAAAAGTGTGCCTTCCTAGGATCTGGTGACCTAGGAATTAGGTCACGCCGTTTTGCGGTGCCTCGAGATTTGGGCCTTAGAAGGCCGCCATCCCAGGGCCAATGCCTGAATGACACGTGTCACTGTGCCCAATGGATTTTGAAGCACTTTTGTGTGACACGTGTCGCCACCTGAATGGTCCCTGCTGGACCTTCAGTCCACGTAGGACGGAGAAGAGTCCACCCTCCACGTGTCATCATTCCATAGGTCCAAATGGCACCTATATGGAGGACACGTGGCACTTTCAGGTTTCCATCAGATCCCCCTATGGAAAAAAGATCAAGAAAAGACGGCATTCGTCACTGATTAGGGGTTGTTCTGTTATACGGTGATGCCGTTTGGTTTGAAGAATGCGCCTGCTACCTTCCAACGAATGATTAATACGGTCTTCATTAATCAAATCGGAAGGAATGTAGAGGCGTACATTGACGATATGATAGTAAAATCCAAACAGCAGGCGGATCACCTTGCTGATCTCCGAGAAACATTCGCCACACTCAGGCGGCACAAGGTCATGCTTAACCCAAAAAAGTGTGTCTTTGGTGTTGAGTCTGTGAAGTTTCTCGGATTTTTGATTGACCAAAAAGGAATAGAGGCCAACCCTGAGAAAATACAGGCGGTAATCGACATGCAGTCGCCCCGAACTGTGAAGGAAGTGCAAAAACTAACAGGTTGTCTGGCGGCCCTGGGGTGATTCCTCAACCGTTCAGGCGACAAGTGTCTCTACTTTTTCCAGGTAATCAAAAAGAAGACAAACTTTGAATGGGGGGATGATGCAGAGGCGGCCTTTCAAAGGCTAAAAACTCATCTGCACTCTTTGCCGAGGCTTGTCAGCCCTTTGCCTAAAGAGAAGCTCTTCATGTAATTAGCCGTCTCTGATCATGCCCTCAGTGCTGTCCTCTTAGCTGAAAGAGACGGCATCCAGCTCCCGGTGTATTTCATAAGCCATGTTTTGAGAAATGCGGAGCCTCGGTACCCCATGGTTGAGAAATTCGGCCTTGCCCTTTACATGGCCATCAGGAAGCTTAAACCTTACTTCTTGGCGCATGCGGTAGAGGTCTATACTGACCAACCGATCAAACGGCCACTCACAACCTTGGAGTCTTCTAGACGAATGCTCAAATGGGCGATTGAAATGCAAGGATTAGAAATCACTTACGAACCAAGGAAGGCAATAAAGGGACAAGCATTCGCTGACTTTATTGTCGAAATGACAAGGCCGGTTGTTCCGGACAATACGGACCAGGTCTGGAAAGTGTATGTGGATGGGAGCTCCACTGTGAACGGCTGTGGTGCGGGGATTATCTGTCAATCTCCTGAAGGAGATAAGTACGAATACGCAACTTAACTTTTTATTTAAGTTTTTTAAGTGTCGCCTGTACCAAATACAGACGGCCAATATGTTTGGAAAGCGTCTGTCCCAACAGCAGACGCCCCAAACCCTCTGAAGGAGCCGATTGTTTTAGAACAGTCGTTCCTACTAAATTCATCAAGTTTACACCAACACTTGACGAGTATTTACTTAATCATTTAAGAGGCCTAAGGCCAGATAAAACCATGATGAGGCCCATGGCCGGATGTTAATAAACAAAAAGAGACCGAATGGTCACAGTCTGCTCCAACATGAGTATGACCGTCTGCTCCAACACGAGTCAGATAACCGGCGACGTCCATTTGGGCGAATTCGTCGAGGAGAAGCATCTCCCATTTGGGTGGCACATTGCTCTACGAATATATCAAGCGGCCCTACCGAATGCTAAGGCAGCATTCGCAGTCGTTTGTTTTAATCGAAAGTGAAATCTAAAAGACCTGAATTTTCTATTTAACGCAGTTGTCACTATTTCATGAGTAGAGGCTAAGTGAGGCATAAAGCCGGATGCGCCTGTTATTGCTCAGGGGCAAAACAGGCGGAATATTTGATTAATATACAAGTTAAGTTAGCTACTTAGCACTTATTGAGGCTATTGGCCGGATGACGCCTGATCCTTGCTTATGGGGCAAGACAGGCGGACAATTATTTTTAAAGAAAATTGGTTAAGTTACAAACTTAGCATTTTATCTCAACGAGGCCTATGGCCGGAGGCGCTTGTTTTTGCTTATGGGGCAGAACAAGCGGAGGTTTACCCTTACAAATTAGCTAAGTTGGAAATTTGAGTTAGTTCGAGCCAATGGCCGAATGAACACTTATGTTTGCCAATTTTGGATGGACGTCTGCCGCGTGGTTTGGGGCAATCACCATAGTGATTGATTGACTTAGAAACCATGCATACTCTTCTAAGTATCAAAAATTTCTAAGTCAATCAATCCAATAAACCGAAACCACTCGACATCCGTCCAGGGGCAAGAACATTCGCATGGTATACAGGTTATAATACTTAGCCAAAAACATGCAATGAAAAATTCAAAATGCAAAGGACAACAACAATATGGATAACGTTAGCCAAATGGCCGAATGATTTAAATTAAAAAAGACCAATCGTCACCAGACGATTGGTTAAGATTGTTATCTGGCAAAGCCAGAAAGATTGTCAAATTACCCGACCCCTCGGTCGGTAAAGATACAAATACTCGGCACACAGGCCGGAAAAGAAAAGTACATGGCCATTCGGCCGCAGAAAAGCATAAAAGCTTAAGTGATCAGGGGAGAGCCTCTTCAGTGGCAACCGGCTTGTCGTCCTTCGGCTGCTCTTCCTCCTTTTTCTCTGGCTCCTCCGCCTGATCCTCCTCCTCGCCACCAGAGGACGACTCCCCAGAAGAGTCGGACCCAGAACTTTCCTCGGCCTCAGCATTCTCAGCCTCTTCAATAAGGCGAGCGTCGAATGCTTTGCTGGCTTCGTCAAATTTGGATTTCCAAATCTGATAGTCCGAGTCCGGCTGAACAGCCGCCCAAGTGTCCCGCATGATGGCTTCATAATCGCTCATCATTTGCTTAACAAGAGCCTCTCTCTCTTGATCAGCCACGGACTCAAACTTGGACTTCAGCTGATGCTCCTGGTTGTTGAGGCGCTGCTCCAGGCGGCCCACCTTCTGCTTGGCTCTCTCGGCCTCTTCTTTAGCATCTTGAAGAGGCTCGAGCTTCTCCTTAAAAGTTGTAATCTCTTTCTTAAGGGAAGTGATGCGCAGGCGGGCCGAGTCCAGGTCCTTCTTCACCTGCATATTGGCTTCCGCCTGCGAATACATCATATCAAGCGTCAGATACTCATTCTGAGCAATATCAAATTGAGCTCGATCCAAGGCGGACTCGGCCCGAGCTTTAGCGACTGTTACCTCTTTGGATTTCTCCTTGAGGGGTTGCCTGAGCCCTTGGACGCGCAGCATGGCCTGCAAAAGAGTCGAATGGTTAAAACCAGGCGGAAAAAGAAATAATGCTTAATTAAAAAAAATTTTGCTTGAGCTAAGATTCATACCTCGCAGAGGTTCCCCAAGATGCCATCCAAGTCAAGGGTGCCGACTCCTCTGACAGACGCCTTGTCGTCAGGATCAACCGCCCTCAGCATGGACTTGGCCATCTGGACTACAGTCGGCCTCTGCACAGGAACTGAGAAGGAGAGAGTTAGAAAAATAACTCAAGTACATCTAAATGGAAGAACAATAGGGGCGAATGGATTTTACCGTCGTCCTTCTATTCCTCCTCTCTCCCCAGGCTCCTCTTCTCTCCTGCTGAGCCGACAGCAGTGGTGGGTTGCTTAAAGCCACCCTTCGATGCCCTCTGGGCATCCGGTTTGCTGATCTCCTTTTCAGCATCGAGAGAAGAGGCGTCTGGGCCCTTCTTGGGCCTATGAGCAATGTGCTATTGAGCCCCTTGCATGAGGAATGAAATGTCTGACACCCCTTAGGGGTAATAAGGCCCTTGGATAAGCGATGATGTGTCTCAGGCCCCTTAGGGTTATTGAGCCCCTTGGATGGGCGATGATGTCTCTCACACCCCTTAAGGCTAATAAGCCCATTAGATGGGCGATGATGGGTCTAACCCCCCTTGGGGCTAATAAGCCCCATTGATGGGCGATGATTCTTTTGATGCCCCTTAGGGCTAATAAGATCCTTGGATGGGCGATGATGTTTCTGATTCCTCTTATGGATAATGAGCCCCTTGGATGGGCGATGATGTGTCTCACGCTCCTAAGGGCTAAAGAGCCCCTTAGATGGGTGATGATGTGTCTGACACCCTGTTGTATATTTGGAGTATCAACCCGAAATATACAAGGGATGAACCAAGATAAGTAAGACTAAAGAACCAAATAGCTTCTTAGCTACAGTCACACCACTAAGAAACGAAATGGGTTCCTAAGATCACAAGCCAACTAGTAGTCTAAGCTAGTTAACTAAGCAAAGGAATTGAAATTCCAAATCCAAGAATTTCTGGTTTGTTTCTAATCCAAGAAACGAGTGTAAAACACAAAGTTTGTTTTTTCGAATAATCTCCATTTTTCATTCACATTTGCTTGCTATTTATAGTAAACAAGCATCCTTAAGTACAAGCTAACTTAAGTGACTTTCAGCTTACTTGTTACACGCCTAAGCTAAGCATCAAAAACAGATTTTGTGTCTAGATACATCAATAAAAGAAGCTAAGCTTAACTAGATACATCAAAGGAAAAAGTGGCGGTTTGTAACCTCCACATTAAGGCTTCATAAAATCAGAAATAAAGAGCATAACTCTCCCTTGATTCACGCCCAACAAAGCAGCAAGTAAGAAGCAAAACAGCCCCTTAATTCACGCCCAATTCAAACAGCAAAAAGAAGTGTAACTCCTCCTTGATTCAAGCCTTGGATCAAGCTTGAATGTATGTAGACAAGAGTGTACTTGGACGCCTTTTAGATGCTCATTTGCTGACTGAAATCTACGCTCACTTGAAGGCTTAATTGAAAGCTTGTAACTCCTCATTGAAGCTGATTGTAACACCCAAGTTAAAGCCTTGAAATTCCTTTTAAAGAATTTCGGATTCTATGCTTCTTTCACAAGCTTAAATGGCTGCCTTCTTGATGTATCTTGCACTTGTACTTTGTGTGAATGTGACATTACATTTCCGAACTATAATCAGCTAAAAGAACTAAAGAAAAATGTAACTAATTTGCAAACTTAAAATAAGACTAAAGTTTACAACTTATTCAAAGCATAAAAGAACTAGAATGAACTAGTTAATAAGAACAACAAGAAACTCAAAGGATTGAATATCTTGCTGCACATAGATAGAACGCATAGCACCAATGCATGATGCTACGTCTTGGACCAAAGAAACGTCCATAACCAAGTTGTTAGGCTTGGCTACAACATTCCCCCCTTCTTGAAAAGAGTTTGCCCTCAAACTCGGCAACTCTTCAAACTCATCATAGTAAGGTGATAAATCAGCCACATTAAAGGTGCTAGAAACACCATAGTCTCCGGGCAATTCAACCTTATAAGCATTATCATTCACCTTTTCAACAATAGCAAATGGACCATCACTACGAGGACTAACCTTGGAACGCCGCTTGGAAGGAAATCTTTCCTTTCGTAGATGAATCCAAACCAAATCACCAGGTTGAAAACGGACCTCCTTTCTCTTCTTGTCATAGTAGGCTTTAGTCTTTGCATTAGTTTGTTCAATTCGAGAACGAACTTGCTCATGCATAGACTTGATTTCTTTGGAACGCACCTCGGCATCATGACTAAACTTGTTAGGTGAGGGAATGGGAGCAAGATCAATAGGAGTACAAGGATTGAATCCATACACAACTTCAAAAGGACTCAAACCGGTTGTCTTGCTAGGCACTCTGTTGTAAGCAAACTCCGCATGAGGGAGCATCTCTTCCCATTGCTTGGGACGTTTAGTAGCCAAAGTTCGCAACAAAGTTCCCAAAGTTCTATTAGTCACTTCGGTTTGACCATCTGTTTGAGGATGACTTGAAGTGCTAAAGTTCAATTTTGTGCCCATCTTCTTCCATAATGTAAGCCAAAAATGACTTAGGAATTTTGGATCACGATCACTCACCATGGACTTAGGTACACCATGTAAGCGCACAACCTCGTTAAAAAACAAGTTAGCAACATGAGTAGCATCATAAGTTGTATGACAAGAAATAAAATGAGCCATTTTAGAAAAACGGTCCACAACAACCATAATGGAATCTTTCTTTCGTTGGGTCATAGGAAGTCCCACAACGAAATCAAGACTAACATCTTCCCATGGAGCTTGCGGAATAGGTAAGGGCAAAAGATAGCCTTGTGGAAGACTATGACTCTTGGCCTTTTGACAAACCACGCATCTTTTCACAATAAACTCCACATCACGAACCAATCTAGGCCAATGAAAGTACTCTTGCACAAGAAGAGTAGTCTTCTCTATGCCAAAGTGTCCCGCCATTCCTCCTTCATGAAACTCTTTGATAAGAGATTCTCTTAGGCTTGATCTTGGAACGCACAACCTGTTTCCTTTGAACAAATAGCCATCTAAAATGTAATAATCTTTGTAAGCATGATTAGAACATTTTAGAAATAAATCACCAAAGTCATGATCATTTTTGTAACTTGCTTTCACATCTTCAACACTAATCACTTTTGCCTTGAAAGAATTCAAGAGTGTGTATCTCCTTGAAAGGGCATCAGCTCCTTTGTTCATGGCGCCTCTCCTATGCTTGATCACAAAATGAAAAACTTGCAAATACTCCACCCATTTGGCATGGCGTGGTTGGAGTTTTTGTTGGCTTTGAAGATATTTGAGAGCTTCATGATCTGAATGAAGGATGAACTCCTTGGAAATGAGGTAATGTCTCCAATGGTCCAAAGCACGAACAAGAGCAAAGAACTCCTTATCATAGGTGCTATACTTCCGTTGTGCTTCATTGAGTTTTTCACTAAAGTAGGCAAGGGGACGCCCAACTTGTGACAAAACAGCACCAATACCAACTCCACTAGCATCACATTCTACTTCAAAAACTTCATCAAAGTTAGGTAAAGAAAGAATAGGTGCACTAGTAAGTTGATGTTTTACCTCATCAAAGGCCTTTTGAGCCTTATCATTCCAAACTAACTTCTGATTTTTAGTTAGCTCGGTGATAGGTGCCATGAGAGTACTAAAATTTCGCACAAATCTCCTATAGAAAGAAGCAAGTCCATGAAAACTACGAACTTGTTGAATTGTTTGTGGCGTGGGCCACTCACGAATTGCAGCAACTTTCTTTTCATCAACTTCTATGCCTTGAGAGGAAACTTTGAAACCAAGAAAAATAACTTGGGAAGTGAAAAAATGACACTTCTCTAAGTTACCATATAGTTGCTCACGAGCAAGGGCTCCAAAAACCTGTTGCAAATGCATAGCATGCTCTTCTTCTTCCCTACTATACACCAAAATATCATCAAAATAGACTACAACAAATTTACCCATGAAAGGTTGCATAACCTGATTCATAAGGCGCATAAATGTAGATGGTGCATTAGACAAACCAAATGGCATCACAAGCCACTCATAGAGGCCCTCCTTTGTCTTGAAAGCGGTCTTCCATTCATCTCCTTCGAAAATTCGAATTTGATGATAGCCACTTCTCAAATCAATTTTAGAGAACACTTTAGAACCATGCAAATCATCAAGTAAATCATTCAACCTTGGAATAGGAAACCGGTACTTGATAGTGATCTTGTTGATTGATCTACTATCAACACACATTCTCCATTCTCCATTTTTCTTAGGTACAATCAAAGTAGGACAAGCACATGGACTAAGAGACTTACGAATAAGACCCTTTGATAACAATTCCTCCACTTGTCTTCTAATTTCCTCGGTTTCTTTGGGATTGGTTCTATAGGCTGGTTTGTTTGGGAGCATGGATCCGGGTACAAGATCAATCTTGTGTTGGATGTCACGCTTTGGGGGTAATCCGTGAGGGATATCTTTGGGGAAAACATGGGAATAGGTTTGGAGAAGAGAGGTGAGGAGTGGGTGGTTTTCTTCTTTGGACGGTTGAGAGGGGGTATCAAGTTGGCTCAAAATGAAGTGTTTGTGAGCCCTATACTCACGAAATTCAGATTTTATGAGAGTGGTGAGGGAAGTGGGAGGCGTGGATATGGGGTGGTCATTTTTGAGGATTAAAGGGGTTAGGACAATTTTCTTTCCATCCTTGGAAAAGGAGTAGGTGTTTTTGTAACCATCATGCATCACACGTCTATCAAATAACCAAGGTCTACCAAGTAAAACATGACATGCATCCATAGGTACTACATCACACCATAATTTTTCCTCATAAGTTTTACCAATGCTAAATGATAACAAGACTTGTTGTGTGACATGAATCCCTTTACTATGACTTAACCATTGAATTTTATATGGTGTAGGATGAGGGATAGTTTTCATTTTCAGCTTGTCTATCATTACTTGTGAAGCTACATTGGTACAACTACCTCCATCAATAATCAAAGTGCATACCTTTCCACCAATGGTGCAACGAGTGTGAAAGATTGCCTCACGTTGCAAGCTCCCTTCTTGGTCCAACAAATTGCTTAGTGTGCGTCGAACTACCAAGCATTCTCCTTCATCCGGACCTAGGCACGCATACTCATCATTATCCTCAAGATTGCTGTCCTCTTCAACCTCTAGTTCGTTCTCCTCTTCATACTCTACCAAAGTAACAATCTTTTTATTTGGACAATCACTAGCCATATGTCCAAGGCCTTGACACCTAAAGCATCTTCTTGGGGCTGGTTTTGGGTTGGAATTTTGGGTGTTTTGTGAAGGTGGTTTAGAAGTAGGCTGATTGGATGTGGGTTTGAAAGGTGGGAAATTGGATGTTTGCTTTCTTTGGGGAAATGAGGTTTGAGATGCAAAACGTGATGATTCACTTTTGCCTCTTGCTTTTTGTTGCTGCTCAATCTTATGTGCTAAGATAATGAGCTCTTCAAGGGTGGTGTAAGGGTGTAGTTCGGCCACATTGGCTATTTTTGGGTCAAGTCCACCTAGGAACCGAACCAAAGTTTGAGGCTCATCTTCCTCTACTCCACACTTCATAACAAATCCTTCAAACTCTCTAGCATACTCCTCTACAGATTTCGTACCTTGCTTAAGGGTATGGAATTTTGAAAAGTTTTCTTGCACATAGTATGTGGGAAGAAACTTTTGTTTCAACAATTTCTTCATCTTAACCCATGATCTCACTTTTTCTTTGTCTTGCCTTTCCCTCTTGGCGCACACACTAGCCCACCAAGTTGAGGCATATTTTCGTAGCTTCAAGGCCACAATTTTCACCTTTTTCTCTTTCGGTGTTTGCTTATAGTCAAACACTCTCTCCACCGTTCTTAACCATTCTACAAACTCATCAGCATCGAGTTTGCCATCATATTCAGGAATGTCTGCTTTTATGTCATTATTAGGCCGTGACCTTTCTCTTTCATGAGAAGGTCTATCATTGTGATTGAAATTAGATTCACTCAATTCTTCATCACTATGATTGGGTGAGCCCTCTTTTTGATGGCGCAACTTAGTAGAAAGATCTTTTAACTGATCTTGCAAATATTGCATTCGTTGCTCCATATCTTCTTTCTCTTGTGCAACCTTATTGACATATTCTTGCCAATTAGGGGGTGGGATGTCGGACATGGTTTGTGTTTGGGGTATGTGTTTGGGTATGTGTTTGGGTATTTGTTTTGCTAGATCCCCCTCCTTCTAGCGCCAAATGTTGTATATTTGGAGTATCAACCCGAAATATACAAGGGATGAACCAAGATAAGTAAGACTAAAGAACCAAATAGCTTCTTAGCTACAGTCACACCACTAAGAAACGAAATGGGTTCCTAAGATCACAAGCCAACTAGTAGTCTAAGCTAGTTAACTAAGCAAAGGAATTGAAATTCCAAATCCAAGAATTTCTGGTTTGTTTCTAATCCAAGAAACGAGTGTAAAACACAAAGTTTGTTTTTTCGAATAATCTCCATTTTTCATTCACATTTGCTTGCTATTTATAGTAAACAAGCATCCTTAAGTACAAGCTAACTTAAGTGACTTTCAGCTTACTTGTTACACGCCTAAGCTAAGCATCAAAAACAGATTTTGTGTCTAGATACATCAATAAAAGAAGCTAAGCTTAACTAGATACATCAAAGGAAAAAGTGGCGGTTTGTAACCTCCACATTAAGGCTTCATAAAATCAGAAATAAAGAGCATAACTCTCCCTTGATTCACGCCCAACAAAGCAGCAAGTAAGAAGCAAAACAGCCCCTTAATTCACGCCCAATTCAAACAGCAAAAAGAAGTGTAACTCCTCCTTGATTCAAGCCTTGGATCAAGCTTGAATGTATGTAGACAAGAGTGTACTTGGACGCCTTTTAGATGCTCATTTGCTGACTGAAATCTACGCTCACTTGAAGGCTTAATTGAAAGCTTGTAACTCCTCATTGAAGCTGATTGTAACACCCAAGTTAAAGCCTTGAAATTCCTTTTAAAGAATTTCGGATTCTATGCTTCTTTCACAAGCTTAAATGGCTGCCTTCTTGATGTATCTTGCACTTGTACTTTGTGTGAATGTGACATTACATTTCCGAACTATAATCAGCTAAAAGAACTAAAGAAAAATGTAACTAATTTGCAAACTTAAAATAAGACTAAAGTTTACAACTTATTCAAAGCATAAAAGAACTAGAATGAACTAGTTAATAAGAACAACAAGAAACTCAAAGGATTGAATATCTTGCTGCACATAGATAGAACGCATAGCACCAATGCATGATGCTACGTCTTGGACCAAAGAAACGTCCATAACCAAGTTGTTAGGCTTGGCTACAACACACCCTTTAGGCCTAATAAGGCCCTTGGATTGGCGATGATGTGTCTGACGCCTCTTAGGGCTAATGAGCCCCTTAGATGGGTGATTATGTGTCAAAAGCCCCCTAGGAATAATAAGCCTCTTGGATGGGCGACGATGTGTCTAACACACCTTAAGGTCAATGAGCCCCTTTGATGGGCGGTAATGTGTATGTTGCCCCTTAGGGCTAATGCGCCCCTTGGATGGGCGATGATGTATCTCACGCCCCTTAAGGCTAATGAGCCTCTTGGATGGGCGATGATGTGTCTGACGCTCCTTAGGGTTAATAAGCCCCTTTCATGGGCGATTATGTGTCTCACGCCCCTTAGGGCTAATGAGCCCCTTATTTGGGCGATGATGTGTCTAACATTTACACCCCCTAGGGCTAATGAGCTTCTTGTAAGGGCGATGATGTGTCTTAAATTTTTTAGGGCTAATGAGCCGCTTGGCTGGGCGATGACGTGTCAGACGCCCCTTAGTGATAATGAGCCCGTTAGATGGGCGATGATGTGTCTGACACCCCTTAAGGCTAGTGAGCTCCTTGGATAGGCAATGATTTGTCTGAGGCCCCTTCGGACTAATAAGCCTCTTGGATGGGCGATGATGTGTCTGACACCCCTTAGGCTAATGAGCTCCTTGGATGGGCGATGATGTGTCTTAGGCCCCATAGGGCTAATGAGCCCCGTGGATGGGCGATGCTGTGTCTCACGCCCCATAAGGCTAATGAGCCACAGGGATGGGAGATGTTGTGTCTGACACCGTTTAGGCCTAAAAGGCCCTTGGATTAACGATGATGTTTCTCACGCCTTTTAGGGCTAATGAGCCTCTTGGATGGGCGATGATGTTTGTGACGCCCCTTAGGGCTAATGAGCCCCTTAGATGGGGGATTATATGTCTAAAGCCCCTTAGGAATAATAAGCCTCTTGGATGGGCGACGATGTGTCTGACACCCCTTTAGGGCCAATGAGCCCCTTGGATGGGCAATGATGTGTCTGACGCCCCTTAGGGCTAATCAGCCCCTTGCATGAGCAATAATGTGTCTGACACCCCTTAGGGCTAATAAGGCCCTTGGATAAGCGATGATGTGTCTCGGGCCCCTTAGGGCTAATGAGCCCCTTCGATGGGCGATAATGTGTCTCACACCCCTTAAGGCTAATAAGCCCTTTAGATGGGCGATGATGGGTCTGACCCCCCTTAGGGCTAATAAGCCCCATTGATGGGCGATGATGTGTCTCACGCCCCTTAGGGTTAATTAGCCCCTTTGATGGGCGATGATGTGTCTGATGCTCCTTAGGGCTAATCAGCTCCTTGGATGGGAGATGACGTTTCTTATTCCTCTTATGGCTAATGAGCCCCTTGGATGGGCGATGATGAGTCTCACGCTCCTTAGGGCTAATGAGCCCCTTAGATGGGTGATGATGTGTCTAACGCCCCTAAGGACTAATAAGTCTCTTGGATGGGCGATGATGTGTTTGACACACCTTAGGGCTAATGAGCTCCTTGGATGGGCGATGATGTGTCTCACGCCCCTTAGGGCTAATGACCCCCTTGAATGGGCGATGATGCGCCTAACACACCTTCAGGCTACTGAGCTCCTTGGATGGGCGATGATGTGTCTCACGCCCCTTAGGGCTAATAAGCCCCTTTTATGGGCAATGATGCGTCTGACACCCCTTAGGGCTAATAAGGCCCTTGGATGGGAGATGATGTGTCTCACGCCCCTTAGGGCTAATGAGCCCCTTGGATGGGCGATGTTGTGTTAGACGCCCCTTATGGCTAATAAGCCCCTTTCATGGGCGATGACGTTTCTCACGCCCCTTTAGGGCTAATGAGCCCCTAATGTGGGCGATTATGTGTCTGACACTGACACCCCTTAGGGCTAATGAGCCCCTTGGAAGGGCGATGATGTGTCTTATGTTGTTCAGGGCTAATGAGTCCCTTGGCTAGGCGATGATGTGTGTGACGCCCCTTAGGGCTAATGAGCCCATTAGATGGGCGATGATGTGTCTAACACCCCTTAGGGCTAATGAGCTTTTTTGAAGGGCGATGATGTGTCTGACGCCCCTTAGGACTAATAAGCCTCTTAGATGGTCGATGATGTGTCTGACACCCCTTAGGGCTAATGAGCTCCTTGGATAGGCGATGATGTGTCTCAGGCCCCATAGGGCTAATGAGCCCCGTGAAAGGGCGATGATGTGTCTCACTCCCCTTAGGCCTAATTAGCCCCATGGATCGGCAATGATTTGTCACACGCCTTTTAGGGCTAATGATCCCATTAGACGGGCGATGATGTGTCTAACGCCCCTTAGGACTAATAAGCCACTTAGATGGGCGATAATGTGTCTGACACCCCTTAGGGCTGATGAGCTCCTTGGATGGGCGATGATGTGTCTGACGCCCCTTAGGTCTAATAAGCCTCTTAGATGGGCGATGATGTGTATGACACCCCTTAGGGCTAATGAGCCCCTTGGATAGGCGAAATTGCGTCTGACACCCCTTAGGGCTAATATGGCCCTTGGATGGGCGATGATTTGTCTCACGCCCCGTAGGGCTAATGAGCCCCTTAGATGGGCGATGTTGTGTCTAACGCCCCTTTGGGCTAATAAGCCCCTTTCGTTGGCGATGACGTGTCTCACGCCCCTTTAGGGCTAATGAGCTCCTTATGTGGGCGATTATGTGTCTGACACTGACACCTCTTAGGGCTAATGAGCCTTTTGGAAGGGCGATGTTGTGTCTTACGCCTTTTAGGGCTAATGAGCCCCTTGGATGGGCGATGATGTGTCTAACGCCCCTATGGGCTTATAAGCCTATTAGACGGGCGATGATGTGTCCAACACCCCTTAGGGATCATGAGCCCCTTGGATAAGTGATGAAGTGTATGACACCCCTTAGGGTTAATGAGCCCCTTCTAGATAGGCGACCATGGAAAACTTTGACGTATTCGGCCCAAAAAAATTGCGAAAAATGGCCTCGAGCATGGTGAAAATACCATTCTTCTAATTACGCTATCGTTTTTAAGCAAGTCTTGGAACAGTACATGCTCGGATCACCCCATATTTAGCCCCTAGGATGGGTGATGATATAATTGACGCTTTATAAAAGCTTTATGGATGACAAGTGTGTGTGAAGAAACATGTAGACTTATGTATTTGAAGCAACATTAATGAACAAACAAATTTTTATGGTATCTTATGTATACTTGTATTTAATGTTATGTTTGACGCTCTTTGGGTGGTCGAGCCCTTTGGGAGGGTGATGTAAATTTGTTACCCCTTCGGATTAATAAGCCCCTTGGATGGGCGATGATGAGCTCAACGCCCCATAGGGCTAATGAGCCCCTTAGATGGGCAATGATGTGTCTCACACCTCTTAGGGCTAATGACCGCCTTGGATGGGCGATGATGTGTATGATGCCCCTAAAGGCTAATAAGCCCCTTTGATGGGCGACGTTGTGTTTCACGCCCCTTAGGGATAATAAGCCCCTTGGATGGGCAATGATGTGTCTGACGCCCCTTATAGCGAATCAGCCCCTTGTATGGGCGGTAATGTGTCTAACGCCCCTTAGGGCAAATGCGCCCCTTGGATGAGCGATGATGTATCTCACGCCCCTTATGGCTAATGAGCCCCTTGGATGGGCAATGATGTGTCTGACGCCCCTTAGGGCTAATAAGCCCCTTTCATGGGCGATGATGTGTCTCAAGCCCCTTAGGGCGAATGAGCCCCTTATGTGGGCGATGATGTGTCTAATATTGACACCCCTTAGGCTAATGAGCCCCTTGGAAGGGCGATGATGTGTCTTACGCCTTTCAGGGCTAATGAGTCCCTTAGCTGGGCGATGATGTGTGTGACGCCCCTTAGGGCTAATGAGCCCATTAGATGGGAGATGATGTGTGTGACACCCCTTAGGGCTAATGAGCCCATTAGATGGGCGATGATGTGACTAACGCCCCTTAGGACTAATAAGCCTCTTAGATGGGCGATAATGTGTCTGGCACCCCTTAGGGCTAATGAGCTCCTTGGATGGGCGATGATGTGTCTGACGCCCCTTAGGACTAATAAGCCTCTTAGATGGGCGATGATGTGTCTCTTACCCCTTAGGGCTAATGAGCCCCTTGGATGGGCGATGATGCTTATGACACCCCTTAAGGCTAATAAGGCCCTTCGATGGGCGATGATGTGTCTCACGCCCCTTAGTGCTAATGAGCCCCTTTGATGGGCGATGTTGTGTCTGACGCCCCTTTGGGCTAAGAAGCCCCTTTCATGGGCGATGACGTGTCTCACGCCCCTTTGGGGTTAATGAACCCCTTATGTGAGCGATTATGTGTCTGACACTAACACCCCTTAGGGCTAATGAGCCCCTTGGAAGGGCGATGTTGTGTCTTACGCCTTTTAGGGCTAATGAGCCCCTTGGATGGGTTATGAAGTGTACGACACCCCTTAGGGTTAATGAGCCCCTTCTAGATAGGCGACCATGGAAAACTTTAGTATAATAGGCCCAAAAAAATTTCATTAAAAGGCCTCGAGCATGGTGAAAATACCATTCTACCATAAGTCTATCGTTTTTAAGCAAGTCTTGGAACGGTACGTGCTCGGATCACCCCATATTTAGCCACTAGGATGGGTGATGATATAATTGATGCTTTATAAAAGCCTACTGGATGACAAGTGTCTGTGAAGAAACATGTAGACTTATGTATTTGAAGCAACATCAATGAAGAAACAAATTTTTATGGTATCTTATGTATACTTGTATTTATTGTTATGTTTAACGCTCTGTGGGGTGGCCGAACCCTTTGAGAGGGCGATATAAATTTGTTACCCCTTCGGGTTAATAAGCCCCTTGGATGGGCGATGATGAGCCTAACGCCCCATAAGGCTAATGAGCCCCTTAGATGGGCAATGATGTGTCTCCCACCTCTTAGGGCTAATGAGCCCCTTGGATGGGCGATGATGTGACTGACGCCCCTCAGGGCTTATAAGCCCATTTGATGGGCGATGTTATGTTTCACGCCCCTTAGGGCTAATAAGCCCGTTGGATGGGCGATGATGTGTCTGACGCCCCTTAGGGCTAATCAGCCCCTTGGAAGGGCGGAAATGTGTCGGACGACCCTTAAGGCTAATTGCGCCCCTTGGATGGGCGATGATGTATCTCACACCCCTTAAGGCTAATGAGCCCCTTGGATGAGCAATGATGTATCTGACGCCCCTTAGGGCTAATAAGCCCCTTTCATGGGCGATGATGTGTCTCACGCCACTTATGTGGGAGATGATGTGTCTAACACTGACACCCCTTAGGGCTAATGAGCCCCTTGGAAGGGCGATGATGTGTCTTACGCCTTTCAGGGATATTGAGTCCCTTGGCTGGGCGATGATGTGTGTGACTCCCCTTAGGGCTAATGAACCCATTAGATGGGCGATTATGTGTCTCACACACCTTAGGGCTAATGAGCTCCTAGGATGGGTGATGATGTATCTGACGCCCCTTAGGGCTAATGAGCTCCTTAGGTAGGCGATGATGTGTCTCAGGCCCCATAGGGCTAATGAGCCCCGTGGATGGGCGATAATGTGTCTCACGCCCTTTAGTCCCAATGAGCCCCATGGATAGGAGATGATGTTTCTGACACCCTTTAGGCCTAATAAGGCCCTTGGATTGGCGATGATTTGTCTTATGTCTTTTAGGGCTAATGAGCCCCTTAGATGGGCGATGATGTGTCTTACGCCCCTTAGGGCTAATGAGCCCATTAGATGGGCGATGATGTGTCTAACGCCCCTTAGGACTAATAAGCCTCTTAGATGGGCGATGATGTGTCTGACACCCCTTAGGGCTAATGAGCTCCTTGGATGGGCGATGATGTGTATGATGACCCTTAGGACTAATAAGCCTCTTAGAAGGGCGATGATGTGTCTGACACCCCTTAGGGCTAATAACCCCTTGGATTAGCGATGATACGTCTGACACCTCTTAGGGCTAATAAGGCCCTTAGATGGGCGATGGTGTGTCTCACGCCCCTTCGGGCTAATGAGCCCCTTGGATGGGCGATGTTGTGTCTGACGCCCCTTCGGGCTAATAAGCCCCTTTCATGGGCGATGACGTGTCTCACGTTCTTCAGGGCTAATGAGCCCCTTATTTGGGCGTTTTATGTGTCTGACACTGACACCTCTTAGGGCTAATGAGCCCCTTAGAAGGGCAATGTACTGTCTTACGCCTTTTAGGGCTAATGAGCCCCTTGGATGTTTGATGATGTGTCTGACGCCCCTTAGGGCTAATGAGCCCATTAGATGGGCGATAATGTGTCTAACTCCCCTTTGGGTTCATGAGCCCCTTGGATGGGTGATGAAGTGTATGACACCTCTTAGGGTTAATGAGCCCCTTCTAGATAGGTGAACATGGAAAACTTTGATGCATTCGGCCCAAAAAAACTTTTAATTACGCTCTCATTTTAAGCAAGTCTTGGAACGGTACGTACTCGGATCACCCCATATTTAGCCCCTAGCATGGGTGATGATATAATTGACGCTTTATAAAAGCCTCCTTGATGACAAGTGTTTGTGAAGAAACATGTAGACTTATGTATTTGAAGCAACATCAATGAAGAAACAAATTTTTATGGTATCTTATGTATACTTGTATTTATTGTTATGTATGACGCTCTTTAGGGTGGCTAAGCCCTTTGGGAGGGCGATATAATTTTGTTACCCCTTTAGGTTAATAAACCCCTTGGATGGGCGATGATGAGCCTAACTCCCCATAGGCTAATTAGCCCCTTAGATGGGCAATGATGTGTCTCACACCTCTTAGGGCTAATGAGCCCCTTGGATGGGCGATGATGTGTCTGACGCCCCTCAGGGCTAATAAGCCCCTTTGATGGGAGATGTTGTGTTTCACGCCCCTTATTGCTAATAAGCCCGTTGGATGGGCGATGATGTGTACGATGCCCCTTAGGGCTAATCAGCTCCTTGGATGGGCGGTAATGTGTCTGACGCCCCTTAGGGCTAATTGCGCCCCTTGGATGGGCGATGATGTATCTTACGCCCTTTAAGGCTAATGAGCCCCTTGGATGGGCAATGATGTGTTTTACGCCCCTTAGGGCTAATAAGCCCTTTTCATGGGCGATGATGTGTCTCACGCCCCTTTGGGCTAATGAGCCCCTTTTGTGGGCGATGATGTGTCTAACACTAACACCCCTTAAGGTTAATGAGCCACTTAGAAGGGAGATGATGTGTCTTACGCCTTTCAGGGCTAATGAGTCCCTTGGCTGGGCGATGATGTGTGTGACGCCCCTTAGGGCTAATGAGCTCCTTGGATTTGCAATAATGTGTCTAACGCCCCTTAGGACTAATAAGCCTCTTTAATGGGCGATGATGTGTCTGACACCCCTTAGGGCTAATGAGCTCCTTGGATGGGCGATGATGTGTCTCAGGCCCCATAGGGCTAATGAGCCCCGTGGATGGGCGAAGATGTGTCTCACGCCCCTTAGGCCTAATGAGCCCCATAAATTGGAGATGATGTTTCTGACACTCTTTAGGCCTAATAAGGCCCTTGGATTGGCGATGATTTGTCACACGCCTTTTAGGGCTAATGGGCCCCTTGGATGGGCGATGATGTGTCTGACACCCCTGAAGGCTAATGTGCTCCTTTGATGAGCGATGATGTGTCTGACGCCCCTTAAGACTAATAAGCCTCTTAGATGGGCAATGATGTGTCTGACACTCCTTAGAACTAATGAGCCCCTTAGATGGGATATGATGCGTCTAACACCCCTTAGGGCTAATAAGTCCCTTGGATTGGCGATGATGTGTCTCACGCCCCTTAGGGCTAATGAGCCCCTTGGATGGGCGATGTTGTGTCTGACGCCCCTTTGGGCTAATAAGCCCCTTTCATGGGCGATGACGTGTCTCAGACCTTTAGGGCTAATGAGACCCTTAGGGCTAATAAGCCCCTTGGAAGGGTGATGTTGTGTCTTACGCATTTTAAAACTAATGAGCCCCTTGGATGTTTGATGATGTGTCTGACGCCCCTTAGGGCTAATGAGCCCATTCGATGGGCGATGATGTATCTAACACCCCTTAGAGATCCTGAGGCCCTTAGACGGGTGATGAATTGTATGACACCCCTTAGGGTTATTGAGCATCTTCTCGATAGGCGACCATGGAAAACTGTGATGCATTCGGCCCAAAAAAATTGCGAAAAAATGCCTCGGGCATGGTGAAAATACCATTCTTCTGATTACGCTCTCATTTTTAAGCAAGTCTTGGAACGTTACGTGCTCAGATCACCCTAAATTTAGCCCTGATGATGGGTTATGATATAATTGAGGCTTTATAAAAGCCTCATGGATGAATAGTGTCTGTGAAGCAACATGAACGAAGAAACAAATTTTTATGGTATCTTATGTATACTTGTATTTATTGTTATGTTTGACGCTCTTTGGGGTGGCTAAGCCCTTTGGAAGGGCGATATAAATTTGTTACCCCTTCGGGTTAATGAGCCCCTTGGATAGGCGATGATGAGCTTGACGCCCCATAGGGCTAATGAGCCACTTTCAGGGGTAATGATGTGTCTGACACCTCTTAGGGCTAATTAGCCCCTTGGACTAGCGATGATGTGTCTGATGCCCCTTAGGGCTAATAAACCCCTTAATGGGCGATGTTGTGTTTCACGCCACTTAGGGCTAATAAGCCCGTTGGATGGGCCAAGAAGTGTCTGACGCCCCTTAGGGCTAATCAGCCCCTTGGATGGGCGGTAATACGTCTGACGCCCGTTAGGGCTAATGAGCCCCTTGGATGGGCGATGATGTATCTCACGCCCCTTAAGGCTAATGAGCCCCTTGGATGGGCGATGATGTGTCTGACGCCCCTTAGGCTAATTAGCCACTTGGAAGGGCGGTGATGTGTGTGACGCTCGTTAGGGCTAATGAGCCCCTTGGATGGGCGATAAAATGTCTAACGCCCCTGAGGGCTAATGAGCTCAATAGATGGGTGATGATGTGTCTAACGCCCCTTAGGACTCTTAAGCCTCTTTAATGGGCGATGATTTGTCTTACACACCTTAAGGCTAATGAGCTCCTTTGATGGGCGATTATGTGTCTCAGGCCTAATTGAGCTAATGAGCCCCGTGGATAGGCGATGATATGTCTTAAACCCCTTAGGGCTAATGAGCCCCTTGCATGAGCGATGATGTGTCTAACACCACTTATTGGCGATGATGTGTCGTAAGCCCCCTAGGGCTAATAAGCCCATTAGATGGGCTATGATGTGTCTCACACCCCTTATTGCTCATGAGCCCCTTAGATGGGTGATGAAGTGTATGACACCCCGTAGGGTTAATGAGCTTTTAGATAGGCGACCATTGAAAATTATGATGCATTCGGCCCAAAAAAATTGCGAAAAAAGGCCTCAAGCATGGTGAAAATGACATTTTTCTGATTACGCTCTCTTTTTTAAGCAAGACTTGGAACGGTACGTGCTCGGATCACCTCATATTCAGCCCCTAGGATGGGTGATGATATAATTGACGTTTTATGAAAGCCTCTTGGTTGACAAGTGTCTGTGAAGAAACATGTAGACTTATGTATTTGAAGCAATATCAATGAAGAAACAAATTTTTATGGTATCTTAAGTACACTTGTATTTATTGTTATGTTTGACGTTCTTTGGGGTGGACGAGCCCTATGGGAGGGCGTTATAAATTTGTTACCCCTTCAGGTAAATGAGCCCCTTGGATGGGCGATGATGAGCCTGACGCCCCATAGGGCTAATGAGCCCCTTTGATGGGCGATGATGTGTCTCACGCCACTTAAGGCTAAAAAGCCCCTTTGATGGGCGATGATGTGTCTGACGCTCCTTGAGGCTAATGAGACCCTTAGATGGGCGGTGATGTGTCAGACGCCCCTTAGGGCTAATGAGTCCCTTGGATGGGTGATGATAAATGTCACGCCCCTTAAGGCTATTGAGCCCCTTGGATGGGCGATGATGAATCCAACACCCCTTAAGGCTAATGAGCTCCTTGGATGGGCGATGATTTGTCTGACGCCCCTTAGGGCTAATAAGCCCCATTGATGGGCGATGATGTGTCTCACGCCCCTTAGGCTAATGAGCCCCTTGGATTGGCGATGACATGTTTGATGACCCTTAGGGCTAATCAGCTCCTTGGATGGGCGATGACGTTTCTGACGCCCCTTACGGCTAATGAGCCCCTTGGATAGGCGATGATGTGTCTCACGCCTCTTAGGGCTAATGAGACCCTTAGATGAGCGATGATGTGTGTGAGCCCCTTAGGACTAATAAGCCTCTTGGATGGGCGATGATGTGTCTGACACACCTTAGGGCTAATGAGCTCCTTGGATGGGCGATGATGTGTCTCAGGCCCCATAGGGTTAATAAGCCATATCGATGGGCGATTATGTGTCTCACTTTCCTTAGGTCTAATGAGCCCCTTTGATGGGCGATGATGTATCTCACGCCCCTTGAAGCTAATGAGCCCCTTGGATGGGCGAATATTTTCCTGACGCCCCTTAGGGCTAATGAGCCCCTTGGATGGGCGATGATGTGTCTGATGCCCCTTAGAGCTAATAAGCCCCTTTTCTTGGGCGATAACGTCTCTTGCGCCCCTTAGGGCTAATGAGCCCGTTACATTAGCGATGATGTGTCTGACACTAACACCCGTTAGGCTAAATAGCCCCTTGGAAGGGCGATGATATGTCTTACGCCTTTTGGGGCTAATGAGCCTGTTTGATGGGCGATGATGTGTCTAACGCCCCTTAAGGCTAATGAGCCCATTAAATGGGCGATGATATGTCTAAAACCCCCTAGGGCTCATAAGCCCCTTGGATGGGTGATGAAGTGTTTGACTCCCATTAGGGTTAATGAGCCCCTTCTAGAAAGGCGACCATGGAAAATTTTGATGCATTCGGCCGAAAAAAATTGCGAAAAAAGGCCTCCAGCATGGTGAAAATGTTATTTTTCTGATTACGCTCTCATTTTAAGCAAGTCTTGGAACGGTACAAGCTCGGATCACCTCATATTCAGCCCCTAGGATGGGTGATGATATAATTGACACTTTATAAAAGTCTCCTGGTTGAAAAGTGTCTGTGAAGAAACATGTAGACTTGTGTATTTGATGCAACATCAATGAAGAAACAAATTTTTATGGTATCTTATGTATACTTGTATTTATTGTTATGTTTGACGCTCTTTGGGGTGGACGAACCCTATGGGAGGGCGATATAAATTTGTTACCCCTTCGGGTAAATGAGCCCCTTGGATGGGCAATGATGTGTCTCACACCTCCTAGGGCTAATGATCCCCTTTGATGGGCGATGATGTGTCTCACACCCCTTAAGGCTAATAAGCCCCTTGGATGGGCGATGATTTGTCTTACGCTCCTTAAGGCTAATTAGACCCTTAGATGGGCGGTAATATGTCTGATGCCCCATAAGGGCTAATGAGTACCTTGGATGAGCGATAATAAATCTCACGCCCCTTATGGCTAATGAGCCCCTTGGATGGGCGATGATGTATCTCACACCCCTTAGGGCTAATGAGCTCCTTGGATGGGCGATGATTTGTCTGACACCCCTTCGGGCTAATAAGCCCCATTGATGGGCGATGATGTGTCTCACGCCCCTTAGGCTAATCAGCCCCTTGGATGGGGTGATGATGTGTCTGACGCCCCTTAGGGCTAATCATCTCCTTGGATGGGCGATGACGTTTCTGACGCCCCTTATGGCTAATGAGCCCCTTGGATGGGCGATGATGTGTCTCACGCCCGTTAGGGCTAATGAGCCATTTAGATGAGCGATGATGTGTCTGACGCCCCTTAGAACTAATAAACTTCTTGGATGGGCGATGATGTGTCTGACACACCTTAGGGCTAATGAGCTCCTTGGGTGGGCGATGATGTGTCTCAGGCCATAGGGCTAATGAGCCCCATGGATGGGCGATTATGTGCCTCACGCCCCTTAGGGCTAATGAGCCCCTTGGATGGGCGATGATTCGTCTAACACCCCTTAGGCCTAATAAGGCCCCTAGATAAGCGATGATTTGTCTCGCGCCTCTTAGGGCTGATGAGCCCCTTGGATGGGCGATGATGTGTCTGACGCCCCTGAAGGCTAATGAGCCCCATATTGGGCGGTAATCTGTCTGACGCCCTTTAGGGCTAATGAGCCCCTTTGATGGGCGATGATGTATCTCACGCCCCTTGAGGCTAATGAACCCCTTGGATGGGCGATGATTTTTCTGACGCCCCTTAGGGCTAATGAGCCCCTAGGATGGGCGATGATGTGTCTAACGCCCCTTAGGGCTAATAAGCCCCTTTCATGGGCAATGACGTCTCTCACGTCCCTTAGGGCTAATGAGCCCTTACATTAGCGATGATGTGTCTGACACTAACACCCGTTAGGGCTAAATAGCCCCTTGGAAGGGCGATGATGTGTCTTTCGCCTTTTAGGGCTAATGAGCCCCTTGGATTGGCGATGATGTGTCTGACGCCCTTAAGGCTAATGAGACCATTAGATGGGCGATTATGTGTCTGACACCCCTTAGGGCTCATGAGCCTCTTGGATGGGTGATGAAGTGTATGACACCCCTTAGGGGTAATGAGCCCCTTCTAGATAGGCGACCATGGAAAATTTGATGCATTCGGCCCAAAAAAATTGCGAAAAAAGGCCTCGAGCATGGTGAAAATGCCATTTTTCTGATTAGGCTCTCTTTTTTAAGCAAGTCTTGGAACGGTACGTGCTTGGATCACCCAATATTCATCCCCTAGGATGGGTGATGATATAATTGACGCTTTATAAAAGCCTCCTGGTTGACAAGTGTCTGTGAAGAAACATGTAGACTTATGTATTTGAAGCAACATCAATGAAAACAAATTTTTATGGTATCTTATGTATACTTGTATTTATTGTTATGTTTGACGCTCTTTGGGGTGGACGAGCCATATGGGAGGGCGATATAAATTTACCCCTTCGGGTAAATGAGCCCCTTGGATGGGTGATGATGAGACTGACGCCCCATAAGGGTAAAGAGCCCCTTAGATGGGCAATGATGTGTCTCACACCTCTTAGGGCCAATGAGCCCCTTTGATGGGCGATGATGTGTCTCACGCCCCTTAAGGCTAATAAGCCCCTTTGATGAGCGATGATGTGTCTGACACTCCTTGAGGCTAATGAGACCCTTAGATGAGCGGTAATGTGTCTGACGCCCCTTAGGGCTAATGAGTCCCTTGGATGGGTGATGATAAATGTCACGCCCCTAAAGGCTAATGAGCCCCTTGGATGGGCGATGATGATCTAACACCCCTTAGGGCTAATGAGCTCCTTGGATGGACGATGATTTGTCTGACGCCCCTTAGTGCTAATAAGCCCCATTAATGGGCGATGATGTGTCTCACGCCCCTTAGGCTAATGACACTACTACAAAAAATGGTTTAGAGAACTGTTAAAATAGGCTTTATAGAACGCCTCAGGACCGTTCTTCTGCTAAGCGATGTATAAAGTATATAGAACGGTTCGAATAGGCGTTTTGTATACTCAACTATAGAGAACGGTTATGTCTGATCACCGTTCTCTATTCCCTATCTAAAATTGGAAAATAATGAAGGGAAAGACAACGGTCATAATACATAACCGTTTTGTTTTCCCTTACCAAAGAGAACGGTTTGATATGCCAACCGTTCTCTATTCCCCTTTTTTTTTTAAAAAAAATACAAAATAATTGGCGAGATAGTAGGCAGTTAATTTGCAAATTAAGAAACTTAGTTGTAGAGTCGTAGTAAAAACATAATGATGTCAAACTAAAATACCGTCTACCGAAGTACCAAGTACTGAAAAGTTATCGTAACTTATAATTAAATTGATAAAATTTTCGTACAACTCAAATGCAAATGAAATAAGAATAACAAGATATCAAATAAAAAAAATTCTACAAGAATCTCTTTTCTTTCAATGATGCTGACCCACAACAAATCATATATGCAGTACTTAATCTTCTCAATTAGTTTTCATCTGCAATTCTGCATCAACATAACAAAAAAAAACATGTAAATTTCGAATCAACAAGCAATAAAAACAAATAACCTAAATTGTTAAAAAAAAAAAAAATCTTCCAAATCGAAGAGCAGAAAATGAAAAAAAAAAAATCAAAGCAAAATCTAAAACTCTAGCAAAATCCAACATTAAAAATTCAAATCATAAGCATTTGGATATATCGATATTAACACAAAATTTCAGATCATATACCAAAAAGTGATGGGATTTGCAGAATGTTTAACCAAAAAGACTTAATTAATTTGGATTAATTTTGGAACAACATGCTAAAAAAACTAAAACCTCAATCATAGTTTGAATAATTATACAATGAAACCGGATTAAAAAAAACCATAACAAGATCTGAGAAACTAAATTGAAACGAAATTTAATGTAATAAAAGAAGAATGATTTACCTTGAAATTGAATCTTATAGACTTCGATCTGTTGATATAGCTTTGAATAATCAAAAGGACAAACTTATAATTACCGATTGTGGCCATAGGCAATGGGAAATTGGAGAAATAATTTTAGAGGAGTTGCATTGCAAAAGCGTCTCTGAGGAGAAGAGAAAGAGGAAACCTGTGAGAGGGATGATAATGAAGGCATGTAGCGGCGGTTGAAAAGTTAGAGTAATGAAAGAGGATGTAGAGTTGTGCTAGGGTTATATTATCTAGTTTTTATTTATTTATTTTATTTTAATTATAATTAAATCAAATAGAACGTTTATCCATGAAAGGCGTTTTCTAGGTAAAGTTATGTTTTTATTAAAAACTAATAATAAATCAAATAGAACGGTTAACTAGAGAGGCGTTCTATAAGATTCAACATATAAAACGGTTATCTAACATAGCCGTTCTATAAAATCCTATAGATCGCATATCTTACTTAACGGTTGTGTATTATGTGTTCCATATTCCACTTTTTGTAGTAGTGTGAGCCCCTTGGATTGGCGATGATGTGTCTGACGACCCATAGGGCTAATCAGCTCCTTGGATGGGCGATGACGTTTCTGACGCCCCTTATGGCTAATGAGCCCCTTGGATAGGCGATGATGAATCTCACGCCTCTTAGGGCTAATGAGCCCCTTAGATGAGCGATGATGTGTCTGATGAGTGACATAAAATGTCACTCTTAGGAAGTATTTTTAGAGTCATTTTCGCGTTTATTTTATCTTATTTTCCCTTTCTTTCTCTTGTTTTCTCTTAATAACATTTCTTGTTTATTTTGGTAATTTTGTCGTGTTTTAGTTCTTTTCGTAGTTTTTATTAGAATTAGTTTATTTTCGTATTTTATTTGCTTTTGATTTGTTATATTTCGTTCTTTATTTTTCCTTGAAAGTATTCTAATTTACTTTTATTTATTTTAATTAGTTTTGAGTCTATTTTATTTCACTTTCTTTACTTGTATAGTTTTATTTAATTTTTATTAGTTTAGTGTTATTTATCTTATTTTATTTTACTTTATTTTACCTTTATTTTATTTTATTTTATTTTATTTTATCACTTAGTAATACCCTCGTGTTTTTGGTTGTAGGTGTCCCGGGTTTCAAGGTCATATTCGTGTTCGGAGGTCCAAGGTTCGAGGCGCAAAACTTGAGCCAACCCATGCTGCCAGCATTATCCTACACCCCACACCTTATCCTCCACCACACACACACCAACAACACAAGCAGCTCAATTCCCCTGCTTCACCCCGCAACCACCAACACCAACAGCAACATTAACCTCCACCACGCAAACCACCAGCCACAACAGCCCACCGTTCCCACAAACCAACAACAACCATACCTCCAACCTGCAACCCTGCAAACACTACACACAACAGCAGCCACCCTCACACCACCGCACAGCTGCCGCAACAACCATACCTCCATCCGTAACAGCAGCCGCACCACCACAACCCAAACCAAACCCGTATCAACCACGCAGCCACATCAACCAAACCCACACCAATACACCACCATTCAACCAACCAAACCAACCCGCAACCCCAACTGCAACAGCAATAGTAGCCGCACCTCAACCACCACGCCTACCACTACCACCGCAATAAACCGCTTTTAGCCACCCAAAACGGCAGCCCTTCACCACACCTGACCCGCAACTACTCAAACCACCAATTAAGCAACCAATCGACCCCTAATTAAGCAAAAATCAGAGTGAATTGCAAATTAATCAAGTTCGAGCAAACCGTTGAGGGTTCGGCCGAACGTCGAGTCAGAGACTTTGGGGGTTTTGTTATTCGAAGAGGAGTGGTCGAACATACCCATGGTTCGACCGAACCAACCCCGTAGTTCGGCCGCACCAACCCCGTAGTTCGGCCGCACCAACCCGTGGTTCGACCGAACCACTTCACGAGCTTCTCACGCGAGTTTTAATGAAAATTGAACGGCCTTGATTGATTGCTGGTTGATGAAGATGTCGATGATGATTTTTGAGCCATTGATGATGGTGGTATGATGATCAGAAAATCAGAGCAGCCATTAAGGTCGAAGAAGAAGAATGGCGCCTGATTGTTTGGTGGGGGGGATTTGGGTTTTTATTACTTTCTTTTATTTTTATTTTTATTTCCTTTTTCTTTTCTCTTTTCTTTTCTTTCTTTAGTTTTACTTTATTTCTTTTAATTTTACTATTCTTTCTTTATTTTATTTTCCTTATTTTATTTTTCTTACTTTGGCTAGCTTAGTATAAATACCCAATTTTGGGGGTAATTAAAACACATATTCCATAACTATCTATTCTTCTCTCTAATTAGTTTTAGTTTAGGTTAGGATTAGTCTTCATTGGTAGAGAGAGAAAGTGGGATTTTCTTCATTAATGAACTTGGATTTTGAAGAAGGAGCTTGTTCAATCCTTTGTAGACCTTCATCTTCAATTAATGAGCAATCTCTTACTCTCTCTCCTCTATTTTTATTTGTTTTATTTTGATTATTATTTTAGTTGTTGGTATTGCTTGTTAATCATGTTTATTCTTGATTGTTTGTTAATTAATCTTGTTATTAGCATGATTAGTGAGTAATTTCCCCATTAAGGGAATGGTTGTGGTGTAGTTGGACCTTGAGCATGTTCTAGGGTTTAGAATTGATTTATTTGTGATTAAAGTCTTTATATGCTTGATATTCTTTAATCTTCTTGCAAGTGCACATTGTTGGTTGATTAAAGGTGAATCTTTGCTAATAAGAAACGGAAGTTGACTTAGTTAAGGTTCATTACTATCGATTGTTATTTAATAGTACCTCCTAGTATATGGTTCTAATGTGGAAACATAGAGGCTATGTTAGGAGAAGCCAATTGACCCCGGAAGGCACCTTTGCAACCCTGTCATTCCCTGTTAACTGTTCAATCACATTCCATTTCTTCATCAACCATTTTGAGCCTCGTCTAACATTTGGCCTTCATTTCTTCAACCCACATTTACTTAAACCTGGGATTGGAAGATGTGTAATTGCATAACATTCAAAAAGCAAGTATAACAAAAAAAAAAAGAGGCAGCAAAGCAACAATAATACAATGTCTAAAGGCAAGTGTTCCAATGTCTTTGATTTGAACACGTCTCAAATTGCATCTCTCATCGAGTGCTCGGTACCGTGCCTGAGAAACATGAATGCTAAGTGAGTGATGAACCACATGATCTGAGATTGCCTACATTGATTCAAAAGAATAAAAAAAAAAAATTCAAAGCAAAAAAAAAAGTTGAAAATAAACTTGCAAAATTCAAAATTTTCAAATTCACAATTACACATCTTAGGGCCTTTTCTCGTGTCTTGAGCCTTTTACCCCTTTCTTCCTCAAACCATCAACTTAACCACATTACAACCCTTGAGAGACCTCTTTGAGGTGTACATACACTTGTGCAAAGTTCGGTTAGAGCTACGTTTGGCCTGATTCCTAACGGATATGTAGGCAACCTCACATTGAGGTGCGGCCACATTCATATGCATGATCAAGTCAAAGAATATCCAATGCTTAATCCTGTGACCCTATCCATCTAGAGCTAGACTTGGGGGCTTGATCCCACATCATTTAGCCTACCCAGCCTAAAGAGTCACCATTTTGACTCTTCTCACATAAATTTCCATCACCATAGCCTTTGCAGCTAGCCTTAGTATCACATTCACACACTTCACTCACACATCCATATCCATATCCATATGATCTTTCCCTTTAAGAACCCTTTTTCATGAAATCTTGTTTCAACACTGTGCATGCTTCATCACACTACTACAAATCCCTCAGTTTTTGGACGCTATTGGCTCGACACTGTGTATGAGGCGTCAATGTAAAAGTATATTTCCGCTAATTTTCGACGCTTTTATGTGTCGATTTAATTTCTTGACGACAAAAAGCGTCAAAAAATTTGTATGAGTTGCACGTGACTCAAGGCAACCCAATAATGGTGTATAAGGAAAAAAAAACTTAAAGAAGTGAAACCGCCTTGTAGAAACCCTCTCTCCCTCTCTCTCTCTTTCTCTCTCTCCCTCTCTCTCTCTTCTCTGTCTAGATCTTAGTTCATCATCTTTTTAATTTACTCTTAGATCTCAGTTCGTCATATTTCAAAATCGCTTAAAATTTAGCGAATTTGGGTGGAAGCCGTGATGTAATTTCCTTTTTCTTCTTGTTAAGTTCTTCGATTTAAGGTAATCTCATTCTTTTCCTCATCAATTTCCATGCTTTTGTGCTAAAACACCGTTCAGATTTTGATGTGAATTATTGATCCGAAAATCAACAAAACACAAGGGATATGTTTAAGTCTAATTCTATACAGGAAATCCACCAAGAATTAAACAAAAACTAAGATTAATCAATTAAGAATCCACCTAATTAATCAATCCAAACGAATGTTTTAACTAAAACAAGCAAAACAGCAATTGATAGCAATCAACCAAAACTCAAGTATGCAACTTAAGAAATAAATCTGAATATTAATCTATGTATGTTTATTCGTGTGTTTACAGCCCTATTTATAAGACTTAGTTTACCTAGGAAGATTAGGACAAGTCCCTAATTCAATCCTAATTAAACTAGAATTCTAACTTGCTTGAAGAGCAAGCACCTTGGAGCACAAGCATATGCCAATCTCCTTGGAGAACAAGCACACGCCTAAACTGATTTATTTTGCTAACTAACTGATTTTAAAAGCAACTAAATAAAGATTAAAGATCCTAATGCTTGAACCAAGAAAAACCCTTTCAAGTGAAAGGTAAAAACTTGTAAGCAAAATCTAAGTAAAGAAAATTCAAGAAAGTTCAAGAAAGTGAACTAGACTCCAAGAAAAGCCACTAAGCAAACCGTGGCTTTGCTTTGATATCCAAGAAAGTGTCCATGCAATGCTTGGCTTGAATCAATGTTTAGGGACAAGTTATCTTGATGCATGATAAGCAAATCTTCGAAGTTCTCCATGCTTAGACTTGCATCATCCTCCTCTTCTTCGAAAGAATTTGTCCTCAAATCTCGAAGTTCTTCATCAGGAATATACTTAGCCAAATCGCCAACATTGAATGTAGCACTAACTCCATATTCTCCCGGAAGTTCTAACTTATAAGCATTGTCATTGATCTTCTCAACAATCTTGAAAGGACCTTCACTTCTAGGCATCAACTTATTCTTGTGTTTTCCTGGAAATCTTTCCTTTCTCAAATGTAACCATACCAAGTCTCCAACATTGTAACCTTGTTGCTTTCTATGCTTGTTTGCTCTAGCTTTGTACATGTCATTTACTTTCTCTATTCTTGTTCGAACTTGAGCATGTAATTTCAGCATACTCTTCAACTTAGACTCGGCATCTTTGTGAATTAACTCGCCCTTAGGCAATGGAACAAGATCAATTGGAAGTTTCGGATTGACTCCATAAACTACCTCAAAAGGACTATGTTTGGTAGCATATGTAGGTGATCTATTATAAGCAAACTCCGCATGAGCTAACTTGATGTCCCAATCCTTTTGTGTCTTACTCACTAACCCACGCAATAGCGCACCAAGAGTACGATTAGTAACCTCGGTTTGTCCATCAGTTTGTGGATGGTACAATGTACTAAAGAGCAATTTAGTTCCCACAAGCTTCCATAGAGACTTCCAAAAGAAACTCATGAACTTTGTATCTCGATCACTCACAATAGTTTTCGGAATTCCATGCAATCTAACAATCTCCTTGAAGTATAATTCCGCCACTTTCATAGCATCATCCACTTTGTGACAAGGAACAAAGTGAGCCATCTTAGAAAACCTATCCACAACAACCATAATAGAGTCTTTCCCCCGTTGTGTTCTCGGCAATCCCACAATAAAATCCATAGAAAACAACTTTGAACCATGTAGTTCATCAAGTAGATCATCTAATCTTGGAATAGGAAATTGGTATTTGATAGTGATGTTATTCACACTCCTACTATCAATACACATGCGCCAACTCCCATCTTTCTTTGGGACAAGTAAAGTAGGCACGGCACAAGGGCTCATACTTTCCCTCACGTATCCTCTAGTCATAAGCTCTTCAATTTGCCTTTGCATCTCCTTTGTTTCTTCCGGATTACTTCTATAGGCTGCCTTATTAGGTAATGGTGCTCCCGGAATCAAGTCAATTTGATGCTCTATCCCACGAATAGGAGGTAGTCCCGGAGGTAATTCCTTAGGAAAGACATCCTTGAATTCTTTTAAAACAGATTCCAATTCATACGGCCTCTTTGCTTGTTTATCTTGATCAATTCGAATCTCATTAGAAACAAGTATATATACCACATTGTTGCTGCAAATTTCTTTTTCTAATTCCCTCTCACTAATCAAATAAGAATTCTTCGAATTAGAGGTAACATTAGAAGACTTGTTGCATATTAAAGGTTTTAAAGCAACCGGTCTCTCTTTTTCTCCTTTTCTCACAACATACACATTAGTCCTTCCATCAAACTTCACAAATCTATCATATTGCCAAGGACGGCCTAATAGTATATGACAAGCATCCATAGGACAAACATCACACAAAACTTTATCATGAAATTTACCAATTGAAAAGGAGATTAAGGCTTGTTTATTTACCTTAACATCACTCGAATTATTAAGCCAATGAAGCTTATAAGGGCTTGGATGTTCAGTAGTTGGCCACTTCAATTTGTCTACCAAAGTAGTAGATACCACATTAGTGCAACTCCCCGTGTCTATGATCATGTCACACAACCTATCTTCTACCTTGCACCTTGTAAGAAAGATTTTCTCCCTTTGATTGTTTTCCATAGGTACGGTTTTAGAGTGTAGCGCCCTTCTAAGAACCAAACTTTGACCATGAGTCTCGGGATCAATTTCGTCAATATGCCCCTCCTCTTCTTCAAAGTTTTCCTCTTCGTTCTTTTCTTCATAGTCACTACCCTGCTCACACTTAGCTTGTTCTTGTTCCCACTCTTGAGCAGTCATTACTCTTTTTGATGGACAATTAGTTGCAATGTGACCAACACTACCACACTTGAAGCACTTCCTATCTTCAACAAGCTTTTTAGGAGCTTCAAATTTTGATTTAGTCTCCTTGTAGTTCGAACTAGAACCACTTTTCTCTAAGCTGTTCTTCTCAAAAGGTTTAGTGAAACCCTTTACAAAGGACTTAGTGTACGTCCCTTTCTTCCCCTTTATCTGTTTTTCAACTTTCAAAGCTACCTTGCAATTCAACTTTTTCAGCAATATTATCATTCAACCCCGAAATAAATCTAGCAATCTTATGCTCAACAATCTCTTCTAAGCCACATAGCATGCATAACTTTTCAAATTCACCAATATAATTCTCAACAGTCATAGAATTTTGTTTAAAAAGTTGCATCTTAAGATAAACATCTTGAATATAATCACTAGGTACGAACCTTTTTTTCATGTGCTTCTTGAGTTGTTCCCAAGTTGAGATTCTTGCACGCCCCTCCTTATGCCTCTTCTTCTTTAGATTATCATACCAAAGACTAGCATAACCGGTCAGTTTTAATTCAGCCAATTTGCATCTTTTCCTTTCATCATACTCCTTGTAATCAAAGAGTGTCTCGGCCCTTCTAATCCACTCAAAGTATTTTTCAGGTTCATTCATACTCCCATTGAATTCGGGAAGATCTAATCTAAGGTTCCTATCATCATCCTTTGGTCTATCTCTTCTCCTAGGCCTTGGTGATTCATCACTTGAGGAATAATTATTTCGTGGCCTCCTTGGGTTCCTCCTTGGTTGTTCTTCCTTACTTGAACCAGAATTAGGGTTAGAATTCCCTTTCCTTGAAGAATCTCCAGCACGAGTATCAAGCCTTTTTAATATCTCATCCCTCCTTGCTGCCAACTCGTCAATTCGCCTGTCTCTTCTAAGATTTTGAGCCTGTTCTAAGGTTAATCCCCTTGGAACTTGTGGAACCTCCTCGTCACTCATGATTCCTACACAAACCAAGTCAGTTTATGCAAAAATCTTGATTAAAAGATCGAATCTTGAAGGAAAACTAGGCAACACAAAAACCGGACTCCCAACCGCAAATCAGTGCACAAACACCAAATGTTTGAGGCTGTGTAGAACGCGTTACTCAACAAAAAATTATGAAATTTTATATGGTGATAGCTGGACGTTTTTAGAGTTCAATGCAAAAGGAATCACGCAAAAATTCCTAGCCAATTGTTCCCAGTTTAATTTTTTCCGAAGTTGCGCAAACCTGCTCTGATACCAAAGATGATGTGAATTATTGATCCGAAAATCAACAAAACACAAGGGATATGTTTAAGTCTAATTCTATACAGGAAATCCACCAAGAATTAAACAAAAACTAAGATTAATCAATTAAGAATCCACCTAATTAATCAATCCAAACGAATGTTTTAACTAAAACAAGCAAAACAGCAATTGATAGCAATCAACCAAAACTCAAGTATGCAACTTAAGAAATAAATCTGAATATTAATCTATGTATGTTTATTCGTGTGTTTACAGCCCTATTTATAAGACTTAGTTTACCTAGGAAGATTAGGACAAGTCCCTAATTCAATCCTAATTAAACTAGAATTCTAACTTGCTTGAAGAGCAAGCACCTTGGAGCACAAGCATATGCCAATCTCCTTGGAGAACAAGCACACGCCTAAACTGATTTATTTTGCTAACTAACTGATTTTAAAAGCAACTAAATAAAGATTAAAGATCCTAATGCTTGAACCAAGAAAAACCCTTTCAAGTGAAAGGTAAAAACTTGTAAGCAAAATCTAAGTAAAGAAAATTTAAGAAAGTTCAAGAAAGTGAACTAGACTCCAAGAAAAGCCACTAAGCAAACCGTGGCTTTGCTTTGATATCCAAGAAAGTGTCCATGCAATGCTTGGCTTGAATCAATGTTTAGGGACAAGTTATCTTGATGCATGATAAGCAAATCTTCGAAGTTCTCCATGCTTAGACTTGCATGAGATTTAATTTGATATATTTAATTGTTGTGAAAAAAGCATCGAATTTGTAGTTATTGTCTAAATGTGTAGCAGTAGTAAGCCATCGTATTGAAATCTAGGGTTTTTTGTATGTCGTGTTGGGTGCAAGGGAATTTATAATACATTTTTGGTTGTTGATTTTTGTATGACTTAGATCAATTTTCATGTATTTTTACCAATTTTAGGTCGAATTGCAATTCTTTGAATAATACTTTGTGGGTGTTTCAAATTAAGCTTCTAATTGCTTAACAATAATACATATATATATCTGATTGTTCTTCTTCCTCCCTTAATCTCTGGTTTATGTTCTCAAATCTCTATGTTTGATACTTATCTGAGCTAATTCGTAGCATTTTGGTATTCCTAGGCAGGGGAAAAGATATTAAGAGTGAAAAGGGTAGAAAATAGCATTTAATTGTTGCAGAAATGTTCCTAGCTGCCTGATGTCAAGGATACAAGGCCTATCTAATGGATGAACTTTTGACTTTATTTTTGTGGGTTGGCATAATCACCAGCGAAATTCTTTGCGGAGAACAAGAATATTGCTGGATTTGACAATGTAAGTTCTGAGCTCAATTTTTTAAGCATATACAGTACTGATTTTTTCCCCAATTTTTGTGATTTTTAATGAATTTTTGATCTAAGACCCTTTTTAGATGTGGTTATGATCCTGCTTGAACTATATGATTTTAATGATTAACTTGAAGATTTATATAACTTGTGTTACTGTACAGAGGAGCTTGTTGTAATAGTTAGCTGATAGTACTATTGTGAATTAGGGATAACACTATTTATTTCTAAGGGCAACTTGTTGGATTATAGTTATATGTCCGGTATCACTCGGATGGTGTTGAAGTTACATCTTTGCTCCACTGTGCTTTCACTGTGATTATCCAACTGATAACGAGTCGTGAGCGAGTGTCCATGGTAATGCCAGAATGAGATATGAATGGAAGTTGAGGTGTGTTGAAAGGTTGTAATGGAAAATAATGTGTGATATTATTGCTTACATCATGTTGTATTATTCGTATGTTGCAGCCTGGGAAGTCCCTATACACTACTGTGAGAGGGCTGGTTGAAAATGCTCTTGATTCTTCAGAGTCTATATCAGAGCGTCCTGTCGTGGAAGTTACAATGTAAGTGGTTTTAGCTATTGAATTATGACACAAATGTATGGAACACATCCATTAATCATGTTGACAAGTTTGATATTTGATTATCTGGTTTTTATTCAGCATCTAATTTCGTGCCATTTTTTGTTATTGAAGTGAAGAGATAGGGAAGAGGAAGTTCAATTCTATGATTGTTCTAATTGACAGGGAGCGAGTTGATTAGGAGTTATATGATGATTATGAGACAGCTAAGGCTCGTGAGGTACGTGAGCTTTTAGTGTTCCATCAAATGCAATTAGTAATCCAAGCATGTTTATTCCTGTTTTGGTTTTGGTCATGGTTTCCCTTGAGTTTTAAATTTACAAATTTATTTGGTCATATGGTTTTTATTCATGAATTTTTATTTTACAAATTGTAGGTCTCTATGCCAGTAGCCCAGTATGGTTAGCAACTGATAATCTGATATCATGAGTTAAGTTAGGTTTTTAACTAGGAATATGTGGATCAGGATATTTAATTTTGATCTGACCTCTTTATTATTTGTTGCTCACATAGAAACACCTGGCAAAGGAAGCTCGTGATATGGAAATTCATGCAAAAAATGCAGCTTTGGGGGAGAAAGTTGAAGAGACTGCTGCAAAAGCTAGCAAAGGCCGAGGTGAAGCCTCTTGTTTCAGGGTGATATGTAAGGTGATTTATATCTAAACCTTCTGTCTATTTGGTCTTTTTTTTATTTTTATTTTTGTACTGAAAGCTCTTGCTGATTTTCTGCTATTTTTCAAAATTCTTCTCCGCTTCTATGCTGATATAGTGCTTTCCACGTTATGTAGGACAATGGAAATGGAATGCCGCATGATGACATACCTAATATGTTTGGGAGAGGTGTGATTATTAACATGCTTGGAGTTTACTTATCTCCCTACCTTTTCTTTGTTGTAAATATTTATTATTCCCTTATGCAGTTTTATCTGCAACAAAATATGGACTGAAAGAAACACGTGGAAAATTCGGATTACGGGCTGAGATGATAAGTGTTGTCTTCAGCTAAAAGTTGAGCAGCTCTTTTGTTGTATGAGTTTTGTTGCTCTAGATAGTAGCATTTGTGCCTTTTCTTTAATGTCAAGCTTACGTTCCAAGCTGTGTGATTTTTATGCTATAGAATTAGTGTTATCAGGCTTATGTAACTCATATAAAATTTATGTAGCCTTTGATTTGGTCCAAGATGAGCACCGGAATACCTATAGAGATATCATCAACAATGAAAGGCAATAATAATGTATCATTCTGCTGGCTGGATATTGACATCCATCGGTATGATAGAAATTGCTGAATTTCTAGGTTTATGTTTTTATCTCCAAAGCTATATTGGTTTGTACTGTACATAATGGTACCAGTGTGCTAATGGTTTGCTTCTAGGAATATTCCACACATTCATATACATGAAAAACGTGAAAATAAGGACCGTATCATTGAGGGAAATTTTAACCATATGCAGAACTCCCTCTCCGCTTTGCTAATTTTGGGGTGCTTCACAGAAATGAGGCTAGTGGTGCGCCCTCACTGGATTGACTCGTGTTAGGAGATTCCAGCAGGTACGATACTGTATAATGAACGATATTCTGCAACTTCGTCGTGTTGGGGTGACGTAATTTTTAGTTCCTTATTGGAAGATCTCTCTGATGAAGGGGATTAGGCCAAAAAAATAATTTTAACTAAGAATAATGTGGAAATAAAAAGTTGGAGGCCTAGACCTCGCAAAATGTTAACCAGTGAATCGTATATGATGTCTAGATGTGATCCAATGAATTGTGAGCATTGGTTTTATCACCTAACTGTATAGTTGTATATTATAGGGTTTTGATCCCTGAATCTTTTGCAATTCATGTGGTTTAATTGATCTGGTCCTAATATTTAGCTCCCACCTGTTTCAGCATGATGCTCATATCTTCTGTAGAGAAGGCCAAGTAAGGCCAAGTAAATTAAATTCTGTTACTTTTGCATGTGCCAAATACTAACTTGTGTTTGCATACGTTCAGGTGAAGGATTAAATTAGGGCTGCACTGGATTTTATTGAGTACTGTGTATGGAAAATTTGGGTTTACCTTCGAGCTAAAACTTTCAACCGATAATTTTCTCATTTTCTTTGTAGTAATTTCTGTAGTCAGCATTAGTATATATATTTCAATTAGTAATTTTCTCATTTTCTTTGTAGTAATTTGTGTTTACCTTCGAGCTAAAACTAGTCACGACTGAATTCTAAGGTGCAATTATAATTGTTGTAATACAAAGTCATTACTATGAGATCTTGTATATATGCTATAATATATTTATATGTAATATAAAAATTTTGGTATAATTTTGTTGTACTTCTTAATTTTTTTTGGTAATAGATATTAGTATACTAGAAATCATTGTCAGTGAATGAAATATTTTATTTTAGTATTTTTGATATTTTTTCAAATAGAATATGGACAAGATAAAGCGTCCCCAAATTAGAAAACGTGGACAAGAAAAAGCATCGCCAAAATGTTAGACAACAAATGTATGAAAATTTGGACATAGAAAAGTGTCACCAATCTTAAGATTCTTGACAACAAAAAGCGTCGCCAAAGTTAAGAAAGTGCGCCAACTGTTGCATGTTGCGACGCTTCGTATAAAAATTTAGACACAATAAAGCGTCGAGATTCGCGACGCTTTTTTATGTCCAATAAAATTCTCGACTCACTTATTCTCGACACTTTTTAGAAGCGTCGAGAAAATTTTTTGCGACGCTTTTTAGTGTCGAAAATTAGGCTAAAAAGCGTCTAAAAAGCACGCCTTTTGTAGTAGTGTCATCTTTCAAGACAACATTCATTAAAAGAAACATTGTATACTTGCTTAGCTTCCTGACCTGAGCAAAATTCATTGTTTCATGCATCGCATATCGTGCTTAGCTCCTTGGCCTAAGCAACATTCATTATGCAATACTCATCAATCATTTCATCTATATACGTGACCTAAGTTCATTCATTATGCAATACTCATCAATCATTCCAGACCTAAGTGACGTTCAAGATCGCTTCTTTACACCATATATGATGCTTAGCTCCATGACCTAAGTTCATTCATCTATCATGTCACATGATGTAATTGTCCTTAGCCTCCTAGCCTAAGAACATACATCATGCATACATTATACTCAAGACGGGCAGTTTAATATGACAAGAAGAAAATCCATGTGATTCATTTCGTCTTGCTCAACAAGAAAGTTCAAAACTTCTTCCCTTTTCTTATCATGACTTTTATTTTGGGGAAGTTCAAAAACAAAACTTCATTTTTCACGTCTTTCTTTCTCGAGAGAAAGTCGGTACCCTCCTCTCATGACAAAAATGACGGCAAATTTTTGCTTTTGCATTTTTAATTGCTTGTGTCAGTGCACACACTCACTCAAGACACACACAATCACAAGTCATACACATGTCATGTCAAGTCAAACTTGGTCAAGTCAAACTTGGTCAAGTCAGTTGGTCAAGTCAATCACAGTATATAAGAGTCCCTTGGCAACTTTTATTTTGCAGGTCTTATCTACAGCCCACGTCCGGGGACAAGCGAACCATTTACAGCCCACGTCTGGGGACAAGCGGACCATCTACAACCCACGTCCGGGGATAAGCGGATCATCTACAACCCACGTCCGGGGATAAGCGGACCATCTACAGCCCACGTCCGGGGACAAGCGGACCATCTACAGCCCACGTCCGGGGATAAGCAGACCATCTACAGCCCACGTCCGGGGACAAGCGGACCATTTACAACCAGCCCACGTCCGGGGACAAGCGGACCATCTACATCCCACGTCCGGGGACAAGCGGACTGTCGACTTTCCTCAAGCATGGAAAGTATTATCCGGTGGATTTCTTCAAGCATAGAAAACCGCCAAATTCATATCTCGGCTTTCCTCAAGCATGGAAAGTATCATCTGGTAGATTTCTTCAGGCTTAGAAAGTTACCAAATTCATCAGTCGGCTTTCCTCAGGCATGGAAAGCATTTCAACAAACGTCATCCGGTGGATTCCTTCAAGCATAAGCATTCTATCCCTTTACTCTTTAATTTATATAACTAACATTTTTCTGCAGGTATCGGCGTATACAGAATGATTTAGGATCGCAGAACATCTTTAATCATTCTCCGTCCCTATCGGCTACTTTGACTATCGTTTTCGAAACTGACGTTTCTACAAACTTAGTCAAAGTGGGGCCGGGGCTTCTCTAGACACCTAAAAATGTCTCCCCAAAACCAAACCCGTTGATGAACACCTTTCACCGCCATTATTGGTCGAGTTGAGCATTTAATCTTTGGAGTGCTTAAATCCATGTTCTATCCAATATATTTCATGAACCAATCCAATTTCTAGCTCATTTCCCTAAACCATAACCTATTTTCCACTTTTCGTGTCCACATCGCAAAACTGAGAGAAACTGATTTTATGGATATACAATTTTGATCCAATTATTATTTTATTGGATAGGCCTTTAAACAAGCTTTCCAACCATATATCATAAGCCCAATTCCAAGCTATAACCTAAAAGACATGAGCAAAACACTAAACTCGGCCTAAAACCGACACCCTTCCAATAAAACGGCCATATCCTAAAATCTACATATCATTTTGACTTAATTTTAATTGGGTTGGAAAGTAGACTTAATAATATTTCCAATGATATATTATATGCCTTATTTCGAGTTATGGATCAAAAGTTATGATTATTTTAAAAAACGGGTAAAAAACTGAAATTACCGCGCAGCAGCAAAAATGCCGCGACGCGGCAAAAGCTGACGTGTCACGGGGCTTATTCCCGTGACACGGTGCCCATTTTTGTAATTCTTCACAATTTTCTCCCGTGTCACGGGATTTTGCACCATGTCATGGTGCAATTTTCCGTGTCACGGTGCCCATTCCGTGACACGGGGATATTCCGTGTAATTTCCGCGTACTTTTTACACCGTGACACGGCATACTGCACTGTGCCACGGTGGACAATGCCGTGTCATGGCATTTCTTCCCGTGTCACGGTGCACATCCCGTGCCACGAGATTGCTCCGTGTTTTCTCCGCTTAATCCTTAAACGCGTTTTCACTTCCCGTAACCTAATTATTTCCCGCGTCACTCAGTTTTTCCCCGTGTCACGGGATCTTCCCCCGTCTGACGGTTCCTGTCACTGTGTCACGGTGTTCTTTGCCGTGACACGGTATTATTTTTTAGGGTTTTTATCTTTTTAGGGTTCCGCGTGTTCCCTCTGCTCATTTTCCCTATAAATAGGACCCCCCCTTTCTGCAGTTCGGGGCAGCAATAATCATTCTCTCTCACCTTACACCAAAAATCATTCTCTCTCACCTTACACCAAAAATCATTCTCTTCTCCCTCTTTAACCTAATTTCTAGCCTCCTTATTCTTCCATAACAATTCCCTAAGCACTCCAAGGAGTCTATACTTATCCCGAGGTTCCGTCCTTAAACCTAGGCGTGAAAGGTACAAATAACTAAGGGTTTGGACCAAATCAACTCTACTTTTAATTTAATTTAAGTTCCATTTACTTTATATTTTTATTGAAGTTACTAACAGTTTATTCATGATGTAGCAATTTAAAGGAATGCGCGGAATGTGAGTAATTAATTAATTTAATTACTCTTATTTTATTTTCATATTGCTAGTATCATGATTAGGTTATTTTATATTTAATTTGACTAACGCTATTATTGTTGAATTGCTTCCAATATTGATTTGGACAACCGGTTAGGGCTAAAGAGCCCCTTGGATGGGTGATTATGTATCTTACGCCCCTTACGGCTAATGAGCCATTTAGATGGGCGATGATGTATCTCACACCACTTAAGGCTAATAAGTCCCTTGGATGGGCGATGATGTATCTCACACCCCTTAGGACTAATGAGCCCCTTGGATGGGCGATGAATTGTCTGACGCCCCTTAAGGCTAAAAAGCCCCATTGATGGGCGATGATGTGTCTCACGCCCCTTAGGGATAATGAGCCCCTTGGATGGGCGATAATGTGTTAGACGCCCCTTAGGCCTAATCAGCTCCTTGGATGGACGATTTCGTTTCTGACGCCCTTTATGGCTAAAGAGCCCCTTGGATGAGCGATGATGTGTCTCACGCCCTTAAGGCTAATGAGCCCCATGGATGGGCGATGATTTGTCAGACGCCCCTTAAGGCTAATGAGACCCTTAGATAGGCGGCAATGTGTCTAACGCCCCTTACGGCTAATGAGCCCCTTGGATGGGCGATGATGTATCTCACAACCTTTAAGGCTATTAAGTCCCTTGAATGGGCGATGATATATCTCGCACCCCTTAGAACTAATGAGCCCCTTGGATGGGCGATGATTTGTCTAACGCCCCTTAGGGCTAATAAGATCCATTGATGGGAGATGATGTGTCTCACGCCCCTTAGGGCTAATGAGCCCCTTGGATCGGCGATGATGTATCTTACGCCCCTTACGGCTAATGAGCCCCTTGGATGGGCGATGATGTATCTCACACCCCTTAAGGCTAATAAGTCCTAAGATGGGCGATGATGTATCTCACACCCCTTAAGACCAATGAGCCCCTTGGATGGGCGATGATTTGTCTGACGCCCCTTAGGGCTAATAAGCCCGATTGATGGGTGATGATGTGTCTCACACCCCTTAGGGCTAATGATCCCCTTGGATGGGCGATAATGTGTCAGACGCCACTTATGGCTAATCAGCTCCTTGGATGGGCGATGACGTTTCTGATGCCCCTTATGGCTAAAGAGCCCCTTGGATGGGCGATGATGTGTCTCACGCCCCTTAGGGCTAATGAGCCACTTAGATGAGCGATGATGTGTTTGATGCCCCTTATGACTAATAAGCCTCTTGGATGGGCGATGATGTGTTTGACGCCCCTAAGGACTAATGAGCCTCTTGGATGGGCGATGATGTGTCTCAGACCCTACAGAGCTAATGAGCCCCTTGGATGGGCGATGATGTGTCTCAAGCCCTATAGAGCTAATGAGCCCCTTGGATGGGCGATGATTTGCCTAACGCACCTTAAGGCTAATGAGACCCTTAGATGGGCGGTAATGTGTCTAACGCCCCTTACGGCTAATGAGCCCGTTGGATGGGCGACGATGTATCTCACACCCCTTAAGGCTATTAAATCCCTTGGATGGGCGATGATGTATCTCAAACACCTTAGGACTAATGAGCCCCTTGGATGGGCGATGATTTGTCTGACGCCCCTTAGGGCGAATAAGCGCCATTGATGGGAGATGATGTGTCTCACGCCCCTTAGGGCTAAAGAGCCCCTTGGATGGGCGATTATGTATCTTACGCCCCTTACGGCTAATGAGCCCCTTAGATGGGCGATGATGTATCTCACACCACTTAAGGCGAATAAGTCCCTTGGATGGGCGATGATGTATCTCACACCCCTTAGGACTAATGACCCCCTTGGATGGGCGATGATTTGTCTGATGCCCCTTAGGGCTAATTAGCCCCATTGATGTGCTATGATGTGTCTCACGCCCCTTAGGGATAATAAGCCCCTTTCATGGGCGATGACGTCTCTCACGCCCCTTAGGGCTAATGAGCCCCTTACATTGGCGATGATATGTTTGACACTGACACCTGTTAGGGCTAAACAGCCCCTTGGATGGGCGATGATTTGTCTCACGCCCCTTAGGGCTAATGAACCCCATGGATGAACGATGATTTGTCAGACGCCCCTTAAGGCTAATGAGATCCTTTGATGGGCGGTAATGTGTCTAACGCTCCTCACAGCTAATGAGCCCCTTGGATTGGCGATGATGTATCTCACACCCCTTAAAGCTATTAAGTCCCTTAGATGGGCGATGATGTATCTCACACCCCTTAGGACTAGTGAGGCCCTTGGATGGGCGATGATTTGTCTAACGCCCCTTAGGGCTAATAAGCCCCATTGATGGGAGATGATGTGTCTCACGCCCCTAAGGGCTAATGAGCCCCATGGATGGGCGATGATGTATCTTACGCCCCTTACGGCTAATGAGCCCCTTGGATGGGCGATGATGTATCTTACACCCCTTAAGCCTAATAAGTCCTTAGATGGGCGATGATGTATCTCACACCCCTTAAGACCAATGAGCCCCTTGGATGGGCGATGATTTGTCTAACACCCCTTAGGGCTAATAAGCCCGATTGATGGGTGATGATGTGTCTCACGCCCCTTAGGGCTAATGATCCCCTTGGATGGGCGATATTGTGTCAGACGCCACTTAGGGCTAATCAGCTCCTTGGATGGGCGATGACGTTTCTGACGCCCCTTATGGCTAAAGAGCCCCTTGGATGGGCGATGATGTGTCTCACGCCCCTTAGGGCTAATGAGTTACTTTGATGAGCGATGATGAGTTTGACGCCCCTTAGGACTAATAAGCCTCTTGGATGGACGATGATGTGTTTGACACCCCTTAGGACTAATGAGCCTCTTGGATGGGCGATGATGTGTCTCAGGCCCTACAGAGCTAATGAGCCCCTTGGATAGGCAATGATGTGTCTTAAGCCCTATAGAGCTAATGAGCCCCTTGGATGGGCGATGATTTGCCTGACGCCCCTTAAGGCTAATGAGACCCTTAGATGGGCGGTAATGTGTCTAATGCCCCTTACGGCTAATGAGCCCCTTGGATGGGCGATGATGTATCTCACACCCCTTAAGGCTATTAAATCCCTTGGATGGGCGATGATGTATCTCAAACCCCTAAGGACTAATGAGCCCCTTTGATGGGCGATGATTTGTCTGACGCCCCTTAGGGCTAATAAGCCCCATTGATGGGAGATGATGTGTCTCACGCCCCTTAGGGCTAAAGAGCTCCTTGGATGGGCGATTATGTATCTTACGCCCCTTACGGCTAATGAGCCCCTTAGATGGGCGATGATGTATCTCACACCACTTAAGGCGAATAAGTCCCTTGGATGGGCGATAATGTATCTCACACCCCTTAGGACTAATGAGCCCCTTAGATGGGCGATGATTTGTCTGACGCCCCTTAGGGCTAATAAGCCCCATTGATGTGCGATGATGTGTCTCACGCCCCTTAGGGCTTATAATCACCTTGGATGGGCGATAATGTGTCTGACGCCCCTTAGGCCTAATCAGCTCCTTGTTTGGGCGATGGCGTTTTTGACGCCCTTTATGGCTAAAGAGCCCCTTGGATGGGCGATAATGTGTCTCACGCCCCGTAGGGCTAATGAGCCACTTAGATGAGCGATAAAAAGTTTGACTCCCCTTAGAACTAATAAGCCACTTGGATGGGCGAGGTTGTGTCTAACAAACCTTAGGGCTAATGAGCTCCTTGGATGGGCGATGATGTGTCTCAGGCCCTATAGAGCTAATGAGCCCCTTGGATGTCCATGATTTGCTTGACGCCCCTCAGGGCTAATGAGCCCCTTGGATGGGCGATGATGTGTCTAACGCCCCTTAGGGATAATAAGCCCTTTTCATGGGCGATGACGTCTCTCACGCCCCTTAGGGCTAATGAGCCCCTTACATTGGCGATGATATGTCTGACACTGACACCTGTTAGGGCTAAACATCCCCTTGTATGGGCGATGATTTGTCTCACGCCCCTTAGGGCTAATGAACCCCATGGATGAACGGTGATTTGTTAGGCGCCCCTTAAGGCTAATGAGACCCTTTGATGGGTGGTAATGTGTCTAACGCTCCTTACGGCTAATGATCCCCTTGGATGGGCGATGATGTATCTCACACCCCTTAAGGATATTAAGTCCCTTGGATGGGCGATGATGTATCTCACACCCCTTAGGACTAATGAGGCCCTTGGATGGGCGATGATTTGTCTAATGCCCCTTAGGGCTAATAAGCCCCATTGATGGGAGATGATGTGTCTCACGCCTCTAAGGGCTAATGAGCCCCATGGATGGGCGATGATGTATCTTACGCCCCTTACGGCTAATGAGCCCCTTGGATGGGCGATGATGTATCTCACACCCCTTAAGGCTAATAAGTCCTTAGATGGGCGATGATGTATCTCACACCCCTTAGGACCGATGAACCCCTTTGATGGGCGATGATTTGTCTGACGCCCCTTAGGGCTAAGAAGCCCCATTGATGGGCGATGATGTGTCTCACGCCCCTTAAGGCTAATGAGACTTTTAGATGGGCGGAAATGTGTCTAATGCCCCTTACGGCTAATGAGCCCCTTGGATGGGCGATGTTGTATCTCACACCCCTTAAGGCTATTAAGTCCCTTGGATGGGCGATGATGTATCTCACACCCCTTAGGACTAATGAGCTTCTTGGATGGGCGATGATTTGTCGAACGCCCCTTAGGGCTAATGAGCCCCATTGATGGGAGATGATGTGTCTCACGCCCTTTAGGGCTAATGAGCCCCATGGATGGGCGATGATGTACCTTACGCCCCTTACGGCTAATGAGCCTCTTGGATGGGAGATGTTGTATCTCACACCCCTTAAGGCTAATAAGTCCTTAGATGGGCGATGATTTATCTCACACCCCTTAGGACCAATGAGCGCCTTGGATGGGCGATGATTTGTCTTACGCCCCTTAGGGCTAATAAGCCCCATTGATGGGAGATGATGTGTCTCACGCCCCTTAGGGCTAATGAGCCACTTATGTTTTGGGTGTTTTTGTCCCTTGGGAGTGTTACAACACGAAGTCTGATCCGGCTGAGCTGTACCTGCAAAATAGCGGAGACTCCAGGTGGTTGGAGCTCCGCCTCCGACGGTCAAGTTAGTAACTTGAAATGGAATAAAGAGAACGGAAATTTAGGTGGGTATCTGCTCGGATTCCAAGCTCAGGTGTTTCTCTGATGTGAGAGAATGCAAGTGTAATAAATGGAAAAACGTGCCCTCAAAATGAGGGACATCTCCCTATTTATAGGGTCTTTGGGATTTGTGCCCCTGATTAGGTCACTGAACCCTAATCATTGGTGGGTCGCGCCGTTTTGCGGCTTTCTCGGGATTTGGGCCTGAAGGCCGCCTTTTTCCCTTAATTTCTGGATTGACACATGTCAAGCAGGGCTTTGTCCACTTTGGGCCATCCTGAGGCTGACACGTGTCATCCTCTGATTGGACCACGTGGCGGGGTAAAATTACCCTAAACATTTGCCCCTCACAGATGTGACGTGGCACGCCACGTGGCATCTGTGACACATATCACGCTCCGGTTGGCGGTAATTTTACCATTTAAGAGTAACCGTTCACCTTCTGAGTAAATTACGGAAATGCCCCCGTATTTACCCTCTATATATAGCCGTTTTACCCTTATAATTTTGTACGTTTACAAAAACTTTCTAGAGAGAAAACTTTGAGAGAGCAGAAGTCATCCGTCTGAGTCAGGCGCAAGCAAGAGAGCTCGTTTACCACCGACCCAGCCGGATTCGCCTAGTCAAATTTCATTTCAAAAGGTATCGTCTCTGCCTCTCTCAGCTCTTTTTATTTTTTCACCGCTTGTATGTAATTCTTGCAATAAATGGATGCATCACCAACACACACGGCACAGCCTAGGTTAGAGTCCAGCCAGTCACCAGGGACGGTTGAGTCTAGGACTGGGAGTGCCGTCTCGGGGTGTTGGGACCACCCTTTGCCTTAGATTCTGACCAGTTATGTGTCTGTGTAGGACACCATGGCTCGGACAATGCAAACGGCAACTGATCCAAATTACAAAAGCGAAGGCTCAGGCAGCCAAACGCCTAAGGGAGAAACGTCTGGTCAGGGAGACCAGACGGCTCTGGAGAGATCCCCTCCGCGCGCCCCTTCAACTCCTGCTGATTCCTTCTTCGAGGAATATGACCAAGGTGGCGATGAGGCCGTCTCTGCCCCCTTGGGTCAAAGTGAGGAGGAGACGGAAAGCGACAGCTCCGCCTCTACCTCCGAGAGCAGTGACGATCTACCCCCGCTTCCGGATAGCGAGGAGGAAGAAAGGAAAAAGTGGAACAAGAAGGATGATCCCTTCAACATCCACGTCTCCTCCAAAGACCGGATCCAAATGGAGGAAAACTTGAAGAATTTTACTAAGATGCACCCGCTAGGAGCCGGGTATAGGATCCGGGTGCCGCCTGAGAATGGCACCGTCGCCTGGGAGGACGACCAAGAGAACACCAACAGCTATTTTGGCTGTTATGAGGCGGCGTTCAAGGCTGGTCTCCGCTTTCCCCTTCACAAGGCGGTGAAGGCAATCTTGAGAGGCTACGGCCTCGGAGTCTGGCAACTTACCCCCAACTCTTGGACAAACATTCTGGGGTATGTTGCCGCCTGCGAGTTCCAGGGGCTTAACCCCGGCTGGGAGGCTTTTGCTAGTATGCACTATCTTAGCAGAAGCCTAGGCGGCTGAAGGGCGTGGTACACTCTAACCACACAGCCCCAATATATGATGACCTTGGACAAGGTCTCGAAATTCGATGGTTGGAAGCACAGGTTCTACTTGATGTCAGCTCCAACCAGACGGGAGAATTATGAATTCCTTCTATACAATAAGAAGCCCGACTTGCTGGGCCGGAAGTGCGCTCTTCCCCGGATCCCAGAGGAAGACTTTCACAAGATTATTGAGGCAGAATTTTTTGGCCTCACAGATGCGACCTTGTCAACCGGAGAAACAATAAAAGTCCCCAAGAACTGGATCCCCAAGAGCGCATGGTTTAGGGACGAGTGTTTCCTAGCCGCCTGCGGGCTAGGGCACATGTTTACCAAACGTATGCGTCTGAGTTTATATCCGACTGTAGTAGCTTTTTACTAGAATTGATTTATGATGTTGACCAATTTCCTTCTTTTTTACAGAAGAGGCATTAAACATGTTGCAGTCGGAGAAAACTCCCAAGCGATCCTCTGCAGTCATCCGCAAAGAGCTTGCAGAGAAAGTTGCGGCTGAGGTCAAAGCCAAGGTAATAAACGCCTGACCCTTTCGAAAATTGATCTTTAGCAATTATTTTTCCCCGGATGCTAACTTTAACTTGGTTATTTTCGCAGGGGGGAGAGGTTGGAAAGTCGTTTGAGAAACAACTCAAACGGGCTAGGGAGGAGACCCCCGCCGTTCTCAACAAAATAAAAAAATCCACCTCTGCGTCAACTCCTGGCGCCTCAGCCGGGCATCAGTAGATGCGGATAGCGGGGCGAGTCGAGAAGATAGGCGGCAGCGTGTGCCTTGATCTCGTCAACCCCTTAAACGCGACCGGGGGGTTCTCCACGCCTGCAAGCGGTTCCTGCTTGGCTGGCTCTGAAGATAAGAACCCTTTTGAATCCCCGCTTGAGCTGGGGTGGCCTTTGCGGGTAAAATCCCACTCTCAACAGACGTCATCTTCAGACGGCCGGCAACAAATAGGTGCTGCCTTAGTTTCGCACTCATCACGTATTGATTGTGGTGCAGATCAATCTCCCCGCTGGCCAGACGCCCAGAAGCATGCCAAGGCCATGCTTGATGCCGTCCGGAAGAGGGATAAAGACAATATCCCTAGGATAGAGACGTTCAATCTTGAACGCATTCTATCCCTTCTGGCTGAGGTAAGAAACTTGCCTTGCCAATTCAATTTTATTTTTTCCAAGTGTTTTATCCCGCCTGCAATACTTATACCACCTTCTTTTTTGTAGGCCATGCTGCGGGTGGACGGGCTCAAACGTCCTTATTCCCGCAAACGGGAAGAGGTAAAAAGGGCCAAGAAGTCCGCCATAGACGCTGACAATATTGCTTTACACTCAACTATCGTAAATGAACTTGAAACTAAAGCAATCATTATGACACAGGCGTCTAGAATCCAACAGCTAGAGTCAGATCTGGAGACGGCCAAACAGCGGGCGACTGATGCTGAGACGGCCCGGAAGGAGGCGGAGGAGGCCAAGAAGAAGGCTACTGAGAGTGCCAAAAAGGCTGATGAGGCGCTCAAGAAGGCCCAAACGGACCTTGGCAATCTTCAGGGTGCTTCTGAAGAGAACACCAACCTGAAGACCAAGGTTCAAAAACTGGAGAAGGAGGCTGCTCAGGCTTAGAAGAACTTTGCAGCAACCTTGGAGGCGGAGCAAAACCGCCTTGTTGCTGAAAGTGATGCTGATAACGACGCCCGGATGAAGATCGCCTGGGTTGCCCTGTACCCGGACGCAGATTATGGCGTCTGGGCACTGGCTCACAGGTACGCCGAGGACGTGGTGATGTGAATTATTGATCCGAAAATCAACAAAACACAAGGGATATGTTTAAGTCTAATTCTATACAGGAAATCCACCAAGAATTAAACAAAAACTAAGATTAATCAATTAAGAATCCACCTAATAAATCAATCCAAACGAATGTTTTAACTAAAACAAGCAAAACAGCAATTGATCGCAATCAACCAAAACTCAAGTATGCAACTTAAGAAATAAATCTGAATATTAATCTATGTATGTTTATTTGTGTGTTTTACAGCCCTATTTATAAGACTTAGTTTACCTAGAAACATTAGGACAAGTTCCTAATTCAATCCTAATTAAACTAGAATTCTAACTTGCTTGAAGAGCAATCACCTTGGCGCACAAGCATACACCAAACTCCTTGGAGAACAAGCACACGCCTAAACTGATTTATTTTGCTAACTAACTGATTTTTAAAGCAACTAAATAAATAAATAAAAATTAAAGAACTAAATAAAGATTAAAGATCCTAATGCTTGAACCAAGAAAAACCCTTTCAAGTGAAAGGTAAAAACTTGTAAGCAAAAATCTAAGTAAAGAAAATTCAAGAAAGTTCAAGAAAGTGAACTAGACTCAAAGAAAAGCCACTAAGCAAACCGTGGCTTTGCTTTGATATCCAAGAAAGTGTCCATGCAATGCTTGGCTTGAATCAATGTTTAGGGACAAGCTATCTTGATGCATGATAATCAAATCTTCGAAGTTCTCCATGCTTAGACTTGCATCATCCTCCTCTTCTTTGAAAGAATTTGTCCTCAAATCTCGAAGTTCTTCATCAGGAATATACTTAGCCAAATCGCCAACATTGAATGTAGCACTAACTCCATATTCTCCCGCAAGTTCTAACTTATAAGCATTGTCATTGATCTTCTCAATAATCTTGAAAGGACCTTCACTTCTAGGCATCAACTTATTCTTGACAAATCTTCTATAGAATGAAGCTAGACCATGAAAAGACCTTACTTCACTCATATTAGTAGGAATAGGCCAAGTTTTAATAGCCTCTACTTTCAAATGATCAACTGAAACTCCATCTTTTGATACAACATAACCAAGAAAAGTACCACTAGGCACTAAGAAGTAGCATTTTTCAAGCTTAGCATAGAGTTTCTTCTCTCTTAACACTTCAAACACACTTGTTAGATGATTTAGATGATCATGCAAATTTTTAGAGTATATCAGAATATCATCTAAATAAACAACAACAAACTTGCCAAGGAAAGGTTTAAGTACCTCATGCATCAACCTCATGAAAGTGCTAGGTGCATTAGTGAGTCCAAACGGCATCACCAACCATTCATACAACCCTAACTTAGTCTTGAATGCTGTCTTCCACTCATCTCCTTCTCTCATTCGAATTTGATGATAACCACTCATAAGATCAATCTTAGAAAACAACTTTGAACCATGTAGTTCATCAAGTAGATCATCTAACCTTGGAATAGGAAATCGGTATTTGATAGTGATGTTATTCACACTCCTACTATCAATACACATGCGCCAACTCCCATCTTTCTTTGGGACAAGTAAAGTAGGCACGGCATAAGGGCTCATACTTTCCCTCACGTATCCTCTAGTCATAAGCTCTTCAATTTGCCTTTGCATCTCCTTTGTTTCTTCCGGATTACTTCTATAGGCTGCCTTATTAGGTAATGGTGCTCCCGGAATCAAGTCAATTTGATGCTCTATCCCACGAATAGGAGGTAGTCTCGGAGGTAATTCCTTAGGAAAGACATCCTTGAATTCATACGGCCTCTTTGCTTGTTTATCTTGATCAATTCGAATCTCATTAGAAACAAGTATATATACCACATTGTTGCTGCAAATCTCTTTTTCTAATTCCCTCTCACTAATCAAATAAGAATTCTTCGAATTAGAGGTAACATTAGAAGACTTGTTGCTTATCAAAGGTTTTAAAGCAACCGGTCTCTCTTTTTCTCCTTTTCTCACAACATACACATTAGTCCTTCCATCAAAATTCACAAATCTATCATATTGCCAAGGACGGCCTAATAGTATATGACAAGCATCCATAGGACAAACATCACACAAAACTTTATCATGAAATTTACCAATTGAAAAGGAGATTAAGGCTTGTTTAGTTACCTTAACATCACTCGAATTATTAAGCCAATGAAGCTTATAAGGGCTTGGATGTTCAGTAGTTGGCCACTTCAATTTGTCTACCAAAGTAGTAGATACCACATTAGTGCAACTCCCCGTGTCTATGATCATGTCACACAACCTATCTTCTACCTTGCACCTTGTAAGAAAGATTTTCTCCCTTTGATTGTTTTCCATAGGTACGGTTTTAGAGTGTAGCGCCCTTCTTAGAACCAAACTTTGACCATGAGTCTCGGGATCAATTTCGTCAATATGCCCCTCCTCTTCTTCAAAGTTTTCCTCTTCGTTCTTTTCTTCATAGTCACTAACCTGCTCACACTTAGCTTGTTCTTGTTCCCACTCTTGAGCAGTCATTACTCTTTTTGATGGACAATTAGTTGCAATGTGACCAACACTACCACACTTGAAGCACTTCCTATCTTCAATAAGCTTTTTAGGAGCTTCAAATTTTGATTTAGTCTCCTTGTAGTTCGAACTAGAACCACTTTTCTCCAAGCTGTTCTTCTCAAAAGGTTTAGTGAAACCTTTTACAAAGGGCTTAGTGTACGTCCCTTTCTTCCCCTTTATCTGTTTTTCAACTTTCAAAGCTACCTTGCAAACATCCTCAAAGGACCAATATTGTTGTAATTCAACTTTTTCAGCAATATTATCATTCAACCCCAAAATAAATCTAGCAATCTTATGCTCAACAATCTCTTCTAAGCTACATAGCATGCATAACTTTTCAAATTCACCAATATAATTCTCAACAGTCATAGAACTTTGTTTAAAAAGTTGCATCTTAAGATAAACATCTTGAATATAATCACTAGGTACGAACCTTTTTTTCATGTGCTTCTTGAGTTGTTCCCAAGTTGAGATTCTTGCACGCCCCTCCTTATGCCTCTTCTTCTTTAGATTATCATACCAAAGACTAGCATAACCGGTCAGTTTTAATTCAGCCAATTTGCATCTTTTCCTTTCATCATACTCCTTGTAATCAAAGAGTGTCTCGGCCCTTCTAATCCACTCAAAGTATTTTTCAGGTTCATTCATGATGCAAGTCTAAGCATGGAGAACTTCGAAGATTTGCTTATCATGCATCAAGATAGTTTATCCCTAAACATTGATTCAAGCCAAGCATTGCATGGACACTTTCTTGGATATCAAAGCAAAGCCACGGTTTGCTTAGTGGTTTTTCTTGGAGTCTAGTTCACTTTCTTGAACTTTCTTGAATTTTCTTTACTTAGATTTTGCTTACAAGTTTTTACCTTTCACTTGAAAGGGTTTTTCTTGGTTCAAGCATTAGGATCTTTAATCTTTATTTAGTTCTTTAATTTTTATTTATTTATTTAGTTGCTTTAAAAATCAGTTAGTTAGCAAAATAAATCAGTTTAGGCGTGTGCTTGTTCTCCAAGGAGTTTGGTGTATGCTTGTGCGCCAAGGTGCTTGCTCTTCAAGCAAGTTAGAATTCTAGTTTAATTAGGATTAAATTAGGAACTTGTCCTAATCTTCCTAGGTAAACTAAGTCTATAAATAGGGCTGTAAAACACACGAATTATACATAGATTAATATTCAGATTTATTTCTTAAGTTGCATACTTGAGTTTTGGTTGATTGCGATCAATTGCTGTTTTGCTTGTTTTAGTTAAAACATTCGTTTGGATTGATTAATTAGGTGGATTCTTAATTGATTAATCTTATTTTTTGTTTAATTCTTGGTGGATTTCCTGTATAGAATTAGACTTAAACATACCCCTTGTGTTTTGTTGATTTTCGGATCAATAATTCACATCATCTTTGGTATCAGAGCAGGTTTGCGCAACTTCGACAAAAATTAAACTGGGAACAATTGGCTGGGAATGTTTGTGTGATTCTTTTTGCATTGAACTCTAAAAACGTCCAGCTATCACCATATAAAATTTCATAATTTTTAGTTGAGTAACGCGCTCTACACAGCCTCAAACGTTTGGTGTTTGTGCACTGATTTGCGGTTGGGAGTCCGGTTTTTGTGTTGCCTAGTTTTCCTTCAAGATTCGATCTTTTAAACAAGATTTTTGCATAAACTGACTTGGTTTGTGTAGGAATCATGAGTGACGAGGAGGTTCCACAGGTTCCAAGGGGATTAACCTTAGAACAGGCTCAAAATCTTAGAAGAGATAGGCGAATTGACGAGTTGGCAGCAAGGATGGATGAGATATTAAAAAGGCTTGATACTCTTGCTGGAGATTCTTCAAGGAAAGGGAATTCTAACCCTAATTCTGGTTCAAGTGAGGAAGAACAACCAAGGAGGAACCCAAGGAGGCCACGAAATAATTATTCCTCAAGTGATGAATCACCGAGGCCTAGGAGAAGAGATAGACCAAAGGATGATGATAGGAACCTTCGATTAGATCTTCCCGAATTCAATGGGAGTATGAATGAACCTGAAAAATACTTTGAGTGGATTAGAAGGGCCGAGACACTCTTTGATTACAAGGAGTATGATGAAAGGAAAAGATGCAAATTGGCTGAATTAAAACTGACCGGTTATGCTAGTCTTTGGTATGATAATCTAAAGAAGAAGAGGCATAAGGAGGGGCGTGCAAGAATCTCAACTTGGGAACAACTCAAGAAGCACATGAAAAAAAGGTTCGTACCTAGTGATTATATTCAAGATGTTTATCTTAAGATGCAACTTTTTAAACAAAATTCTATTACTGTTGAGAATTATATTGGTGAATTTGAAAAGTTATGCATGTTATGTGGCTTAGAAGAGATTGTTGAGCATAAGATTGCTAGATTTATTTCGGGGTTGAATGATAATATTGCTGAAAAAGTTGAATTGCAACAATATTGGTCCTTTTAGGATGTTTGCAAGGTAGCTTTGAAAGTTGAAAAACAAATAAAGGGGAAGAAAGGGACGTACACTAAGCCCTTTGTAAAAGGTTTCACTAAACCTTTTGAGAAGAACAGCTTGGAGAAAAGTGGTTCTAGCTCGAACTACAAGGAGACTAAATAAAAATTTGAAGCTCCTAAAAAGCTTGTTAAAGATAGGAAGTGCTTCAAGTGTGGTAGTGTTGGTCACATTGCAACTAATTGTCCATCAAAAAGAGTAATGACTGCTCAAGAGTGGGAACAAGAACAAGCTAAGTGTGAGCAAGGTAGTGACTATGAAGAAAAGAACGAAGAGGAAAACTTTGAAGAAGAGGAGGGGCATATTGACGAAATTGATCCCGAGACTCATGGTCAAAGTTTGGTTCTAAGAAGGGCGCTACACTCTAAAACCGTACCTATGGAAAACAATCAAAGGGAGAAAATCTTTCTTACAAGGTGCAAGGTAGAAGATAGGTTGTGTGACATGATCATAGACACGGGGAGTTGCACTAATGTGGTATCTACTACTTTGGTAGACAAATTGAAGTGGCCAACTACTGAACATCCAAGCCCTTATAAGCTTCATTGGCTTAATAATTCGAGTGATGTTAAGGTAACTAAACAAGCCTTAATCTCCTTTTCAATTGGTAAATTTCATGATAAAGTTTTGTGTGATGTTTGTCCTATGGATGCTTGTCATATACTATTAGGCCGTCCTTGGCAATATGATAGATTTGTGAATTTTGATGGAAGGACTAATGTGTATGTTGTGAGAAAAGGAGAAAAAGAGAGACCGGTTGCTTTAAAACCTTTGATAAGAAACAAGTCTTCTAATGTTACCTCTAATTCGAAGAATTCTTATTTGATTAGTGAGAGGGAATTAGAAAAAGAAATTTGCAGCAACAATGTGGTATATATACTTGTTTCTAATGAGATTCGAATTGATCAAAATAAACAAGCAAAGAGGCCGTATGAATTGGAATCTGTTTTAGAAGAATTCAAGGATGTCTTTCCTAAGGAATTACCTCCGGGACTACCTCCTATTCGTGGGATAGAGCATCAAATTGACTTGATTCCGGGAGCACCATTACCTAATAAGGCAGCCTATAGAAGTAATCCGGAAGAAACAAAGGAGATGCAAAGGCAAATTGAAGAGCTTATGGCTAGAGGATACGTGAGGGAAAGTATGAGCCCTTGTGCCGTGCCTACTTTACTTGTCCCAAAGAAAGATGGGAGTTGGCGCATGTGTATTGATAGTAGGAGTGTTAATAACATCACTATCAAATACCGATTTCCTATTCCAAGGTTAGATGATCTACTTGAGGAACTACATGGTTCAAAGTTGTTTTCTAAGATTGATCTTATGAGTGGTTATCATCAAATTCGAATGAGAGAAGGAGATGAGTGGAAGACAGCATTCAAGACTAAGTTAGGGTTGTATGAATGGTTGGTGATGCCGTTTGGACTCACTAATTCACCTAGCACTTTCATGAGGTTGATGCATGAGGTACTTAAACCTTTCCTTGGCAAGTTTGTTGTTGTTTATTTAGATGATATTCTGATATACTCTAAAAATTTGCATGATCATCTAAATCATCTAACAAGTGTGTTTGAAGTGTTAAGAGAGAAGAAACTCTATGCTAAGCTTGAAAAATGCTACTTCTTAGTGCCTAGTGTTACTTTTCTTGGTTATGTTGTATCAAAAGATGGAGTTTCAGTTGATCATTTGAAAGTAGAGGCTATTAAAACTTGGCCTATTCCTACTAATATGAGTGAAGTAAGGTCTTTTCATGGTCTAGCTTCATTCTATAGAAGATTTGTCAAGAATAAGTTGATGCCTAGAAGTGAAGGTCCTTTCAAGATTATTGAGAAGATCAATGACAATGCTTATAAGTTAGAACTTCCGGGAGAATATGGAGTTAGTGCTACATTCAATGTTGGCGATTTGGCTAAGTATATTCCTGATGAAGAACTTCGAGATTTGAGGACAAATTCTTTCGAAGAAGAGGAAGATGATGCAAGTCTAAGCATGGAGAACTTCGAAGATTTACTTATCATGCATCAAGATAGTTTATCCCTAAACATTGATTCAAGCCAAGCATTGCATGGACACTTTCTTGGATATCAAAGCAAAGCCACGGTTTGCTTAGTGGTTTTTCTTGGAGTCTAGTTCACTTTCTTGAACTTTCTTGAATTTTCTTTACTTAGATTTTGCTTACAAGTTTTTACCTTTCACTTGAAAGGGTTTTTCTTGGTTCAAGCATTAGGATCTTTAATCTTTATTTAGTTCTTTAATTTTTATTTATTTATTTAGTTGCTTTAAAAATCAGTTAGTTAGCAAAATAAATCAGTTTAGGCGTGTGCTTGTTCTCCAAGGAGTTTGGTGTATGCTTGTGCGCCAAGGTGCTTGCTCTTCAAGCAAGTTAGAATTCTAGTTTAATTAGGATTAAATTAGGAACTTGTCCTAATCTTCCTAGGTAAACTAAGTCTATAAATAGGGCTGTAAAACACACGAATTATACATAGATTAATATTCAGATTTATTTCTTAAGTTGCATACTTGAGTTTTGGTTGATTGCGATCAATTGCTGTTTTGCTTGTTTTAGTTAAAACATTCGTTTGGATTGATTAATTAGGTGGATTCTTAATTGATTAATCTTAGTTTTTGTTTAATTCTTGGTGGATTTCCTGTATAGAATTAGACTTAAACATATCCCTTGTGTTTTGTTGATTTTCGGATCAATAATTCACATCAATTCATACTCCCATTGAATTCGGGAAGATCTAATCTAAGGTTCCTATCATCATCCTTTGGTCGATCTCTCCTCCTAGGCCTTGGTGATTCATCACTTGAGGAATAATTATTTCGTGGCCTCCTTGGGTTCCTCCTTGGTTGTTCTTCCTCACTTGAACCAGAATTAGGGTTAGAATTCCCTTTCCTTGAAGAATCTCCAGCAAGAGTATCAAGCCTTTTTAATATCTCATCCATCCTTGCTGCCAACTCGTCAATTCGCCTGTCTCTTCTAAGATTTTGAGCCTGTTCTAAGGTTAATCCCCTTGGAACTTGTGGAACCTCCTCGTCACTCATGATTCCTACACAAACCAAGTCAGTTTATGCAAAAATCTTGATTAAAAGATCGAATCTTGAAGGAAAACTAGGCAACACAAAAACCGGACTCCCAACCGCAAATCAGTGCACAAACACCAAACGTTTGAGGCTGTGTAGAGCGCGTTACTCAACCAAAAATTATGAAATTTTATACGGTGATAGCTGGACGTTTTTAGAGTTCAATGCAAAAAGAATCACGCAAAAATTCCCAGCCAATTGTTCCCAGTTTAATTTTTGTCAAAGTTGCGCAAACCTGCTCTGATACCAAAGATGATGTGAATTATTGATCCGAAAATCAACAAAACACAAGGGATATGTTTAAGTCTAATTCTATACAGAAAATCCACCAAGAATTAAACAAAAACTAAGATTAATCAATTAAGAATCCACCTAATAAATCAATCCAAAGGAATGTTTTAACTAAAACAAGCAAAACAGCAATTGATCGCAATCAACCAAAACTCAAGTATGCAACTTAAGAAATAAATCTGAATATTAATCTATGTATGTTTATTTGTGTGTTTTACAGCCCTATTTATAAGACTTAGTTTACCTAGGAAGATTAGGACAAGTTCCTAATTTAATCCTAATTAAACTAGAATTCTAACTTGCTTGAAGAGCAAGCACCTTGGCGCACAAGCATACACCAAACTCCTTGGAGAACAAGCACACGCCTAAACTGATTTATTTTGCTAACTAACTGATTTTTAAAGCAACTAAATAAATAAATAAAAATTAAAGAACTAAATAAAGATTAAAGATCCTAATGCTTGAACCAAGAAAAACCCTTTCAAGTGAAAGGTAAAAACTTGTAAGCAAAAATCTAAGTAAAGAAAATTCAAGAAAGTTCAAGAAAGTGAACTAGACTCCAAGAAAAGCCACTAAGCAAACCGTGGCTTTGCTTTGATATCCAAGAAAGTGTCCATGCAAGGCTTGGCTTGAATCAATGTTTAGGGACAAGCTATCTTGATGCATGATAAGCAAATCTTCGAAGTTCTCCATGCTTAGACTTGCATCACGTGGTGTACCTGAGAGAGAAAGGAGAGCCAGAGCCTGAGTCCTTCGACGCCTGGGTTAATGCCAACAATGTGCCCCTCGTGCCTTAGCTACCTGTATCGGGTCAAGCGCAAGAGATTCCCTCAAACGGTGAGGAAGAGGACCAGGAAGAGCCGCCTGCAGGCCAGAAGTGACTTTTCAGCGGCAGTATGCCAATCTCTGTTTTTGTCTTTTTCTTTTATTCAGCGGCAGTATGCCAAAACTTGTTTTTCCGGCCTGCGTGCCGAGTACATTTGTATTTACCGGCTAAGGAGCCGGGTTAATTAACAATTTCTCATTTCTCCCAGACGGGGTCTGGTTTACAATTTTTTTCACCACAACCATTTGGTTGGGTGGACTTTATGAAATGCACCGACTGAGTCGGTTTTGATCATCTTGCGTTTGCGTTTGAATTTCAATTTTTTCTTCATTTTAATTTTTCATTTTTGCCTAACTTATCAAAAGCATGCGGCGACTTTTTGCCTAACTAATCAATAGTCTGGCTGTCCTTGCCCCTGGACGGCTGTGTGATTGGTTTCAAGTGGAGTTGGTTGATTGACTTGAAAACGTCTGATGCTGTAAAGAGCATGATATGTTTGTAAGTCAATCAATCACAGTAGTGATTGCCCCAAACCAAGTGCACAGCCGTACACCAACAGGCGTTCCAATCACTACCCATACGGCGTTTGTCCGTCTTGGTAGAGATTTCGTAGCCTTTGAACAACTCTTTTGCCAATTGGGTTGGGAAGTGCAATTTTTAGAATAAATGACCTAAGTGAGAACTTCAGCCGGTGACCGACTGATGCCTTTGGGCATCCGGTATCTGGAAACTTTATCGTTCTTCTTAGGTCATTTTGGTCAGACGGCTATGAGTTGACCAATTTGGTCGTTCAATTTTCGTCGTCTGCATGGGTACGTAGAACCGACAATTAGTCTGTTCTTTGCGACGATTGCACCCGGAGGGGTGTCGCCGGACGCCTTTGTCCATGGTGGGACAGGAGATTTTATAAAATGAGCAACCATCCGGCCATTTTAGCCTCTGGTCTTGTTTGAGACCGGTTGTAGAGCCACTAAACGTTTTTTGTGCTTAGTTTTTAGTCGGAGTATTGATTTTACACTAAGTATCGAACTTAGTTGTTTAAACAAACGAGTCTGTCTGGGTATTACCCAGACGGACATGCAATTATTTAATCTTACCAGGTATCAAACTTGGTTAGGTAAATGAAAAATCCGTCTAAGTATTACCCAGGCGGATAATCAAACTTAGTTAAATGAACAAAGTATCAAACTTAAATAAACAAGAGATCCAAATATCCGAGTATTACCCAGGCGGTCAAACAAATGTAACCTTTACTAAGTATCGAACTTAGTTAGGTAAATGAAAAATCCGTCTGGGTATTACCTGGATGGGTAATCAAACAATAACTCAATTTTGCAAACAAAGTCTGAATCTTCATTAATTGACTCATTGTTTACAAAAAGTTTACATTCTCAGAAGTAGTACTTTTTTAGATTGTCTACATTCCAAGTTCTAGGCAGGCGCCTGCCGTCTGGAGTTTCCCGACGGTAGGTGCCGTCTCTCACTTCCTCATAGATCCGGTAGGGGCCTTCCCAATTTGAGGTTAGCTTTCCCAGCTCATTTGCCCTACCGGTTGCCTCCATTTTTCGTAACACTAAGTCGTCAACTTTCAAGGGACGCTTGTGTACTTTTTTGTTGTAGGCTCTAGTCATTCTCAGACGGTAAATCTCATGACGCAAGGCGGCATTGCCCCTGCGTTCTGGGAGTGAATCCAATGCCAGGCGCATTGCTTCCCAGTTTGCCTCTTCATCATATAGCATGACTCTGAGAGTCGGCTCGTAATGTTCGATGGGCAAGACGGCTTCAGCACCGTAAACCATGAGAAATGGGGTTTCACCGTGTTTTGGGGGTTTTTGTCCCTCGGGAGAGTTACAACACGAAGACTGATCCGGGATGAGCTGTACCTGCAAAACAAATGGAGACACCTGTTGGGTGGTGCTCCGCCTCCAACGATCAAGTTAGTAACTTGAAAAGGAATAAAGAGTACGGAAATTTAGGTGGGTATCTGCTCGGATTCCAAGCTCAGGTGTTTCTCTGATGTGAGAGAATGCAGGTGTATTAAATGATAAAAACGTGTCTCTGAAATGAGGGACATCTCCCTATTTATAGGGTCATTGGGAATTGCCCCTGATTAGTTCACTAAACCCTAATCATTTGGTGGGCTGCGCTGTTTTCCGGCGTTCTCGGGATTTGGGCCTGAAGGCCGCCTTTTCCCCTTTATTTCTGGAATGACACGTGTCAAGCAGGGATTGGTCCATTTTGGACCAATCTGAGGTTGACACGTGTCACCCTCTGATTGGACCACGTGGCAGGGTAAAAATACCCTAAACATTTGCCCCTCACAGATGTGACGTGGCATGCCACGTGGCATCTGTGACACATGTCACGCTTCGATAGGTGGTAATTTTACCGTTATAGAGTAACCGTTCACCTTCTAGGTAAATTACGGAAATGTCCCTGTATTTACCCTCTACATATAGCCGTTTTACCCTCATTATTTTGTACATTTTACAAAAATTTTCTAGAGAGAAAAAACTTTGAGAGCAGAAGTCATCCGTTTGAGCCAGGCGCAAGCAAGAAACTTTGTTCTTCCGCAACCCAGCCGGACCCGCCTTCCTTCAGATACCAAATCCAAAGGTACCGTCTTTGTCTCTCTCAGCTCTTTTCTTTTTTCACCGCTTGTACATATTTCTTGCAATAAATGGATGCATCACCAACACACACGGCACAGCCTAGGTTAGAGTCCAGCCGGTCACCAGGGACGGCTGAGTCTAGGACTGGGAGTGCCGGCTCGGGGTGTTGGGACCACCCTTTGCCATGGATTCCGACCAGTTATGTGTCTGTGCAGGACACCATGGCTCGGACAATGCAGACGGCCAATGATCCAAATTACAGAAGCGAAGGCTCAGGCGGCCGAACGCCTGAGGGAGAAACGTCTGGTCAGGGAGACCAGACGGCTCTGGAGAGATCCCCTCCGCGCGCCCCTTCAACCCCTGCTGACTCTTTCTTGGACGAGTGTGACCAAGGCGGCGATGATGCCGCCTCTGCCCCCATGGACCAAAGCGAGAGGGAGTCGGAGAGTGACAGCTCCGCCTCTACCTCCGAGAGCAGCGATGACTTGCCCCCTCTTCCGGATAGCGAGGAGGAAGAAAGGAAAAAAATGGAGTGAGAAGGACGATCCCTTCAGCATCCACGTCTCCTCCAAAGACCGGATCCAAATGGGGGAAAACTTAGAGAGCTTTAAGAAAATGCACCCGCTTGGAGACGGGTATAAGATCCGGGTGCCGCCTGAGCTGGGCACCATCGCTTGGGGGGATGATCAAGAGAACGCCAACAGCTATTTTGGCTGTTATGAGGCGGCGTTCAAAGCCGGCCTTCGCTTCCCCCTTCACCAGGCGGTGAAGGCAATTTTGAGAGGCTACGGCCTGGGGCTCTGGCAACTTACCCCCAACTCCTGGACCAACATTCTGGGGTATGTTGCCGCTTGCGAATTCCAAGGGCTCAACCCCGGCTGGGAGGCTTTTGCAAGCATGCATTACCTCAGCAGGAGCCCAGGCGGCTGGAGAGCGTGGTATACTCTAACCACGCAGCCGCAATATATGATGACCTTGGACAAGGTCTCCAAGTTCGATGGCTGGAAGCACAGGTTCTACCTGATGTCAGCCCCAACCAGACGGGAGAATTATGAATTCCTTCTGTACAATAAGAAGCCTGACTTGTTGGGCAGGAAGTGCGCTCTTCCCCGGATCCCAAGGGAAGACTTTGACAAAATAATTGAGGCAGACTTTTTCGGCCTCACAGACGCAACTCTGTCAACCGGGGAAACAATAAAAGTCCCTAAGAACTGGATTCCCAAGAGCGCCTGGTTCAGGGATGAATGCTTCTTAGCCGCCTGCGGGCTAGGGCACATGTTTAATAAACGTATGCACCTGAGTTCATACCGTCTGTAGTATTTTTCTATCGGTATTGATTTATGATTTTGACCAATCTCTTTCTTTTTGCAGAAGAAGCATTGAACATGCTGCAGACGGAGAAAACTCCCAAGCGGTCTTCTGCGGCCATCCGCAAAGAACTTGCGGAGAAAGCTGCGGCCGAGGTCAGGGCCAAGGTATTGAGCGCCTGTCCCTTTCTTAAGTTTATTTGATATATTGTCTTGCCCGGATACTAACCTTTACTTGTTTATTTTCACAGGGGGGAGAAGTTGGGAAATCGTTTGAGAAGAATCTCAAACGGGCTAGAGAGGAGGCCCCAGCCGTTCTCAATAAAATAAAAAGGTCCGCCTCTACGTCACCTCCTGGCACCTCAGCCGGGGCTAGGACGATGCGGATAGCGGGGCGACTCGAGAAGGTAGGCGGCAGCGTGTGCCTTGATCTTGCCAACCCCTCAGCAGCCGCGGGGTTCACCACGCCCGCAAGCGTCTCCCGCTTGGTCGGCTCTGAAGGTAAGAACCCTTTTGAATCCCCGCTTGAGCTGGGGTGGCCTTTACGGGTGAAATCCCACTCCCAACAGACGTCATCCTCAGACGGTCGGCAACAAATTGGTGCTGCCTTAGTTTCGCACTCATCACCTATTGATTGTGGTGCAGATCAAACTCAATCTCCCCGCTGGCCAGACGTCCAGAAGCATGCCAAGGCCATGCTGGAGGCCGTCCGGAAGAGGGATAAGGACGAAATCCCTGGGATAGAGACGTTCAACCTTGAACGCATTCTATCCCTTCTGGCTGAGGTAGGAAACTTGTCAATTCAATGTTATTTTTTCCAAGTGTTTTACCCCGCCTGTAATTCTTATACCGCCTGCCTTTTGCAGGCCATGCTGCGGGTGGACGGGCTCAAACGTCCTTATTCCCGCAATCGAGAAGAGGTAAAAAGGGCCAAGAAGTCTGCCATAGACGCTGATAATATTGCTTTGCATTCAACTATCGTAAATGAACTTGAAACTAAAGCAATAATTATGACACAGGCGTCCAAAATCCAAAAGCTGGAGCTAGATCTGAAGGCGGCCGACCAGCGGGCTGCCGATGCTGAGACAGCCAAGAAGGGGGCGGAGGAGGCCCAGAAAAAGGCAGACGAGAGCGCCAAGCAGGCTGATGAGGCGCTCAAGAAGGCCTAGGCGGACCTTGGCAAACTTAAGTCCAAGGTTGAGAGGCTAGAGAAGGACGCTGCGCAGGCTCAGAAGAACTTTGCAGCAACCCTGGAGGCGGAGCAAAATCGCCTGGTTGCTGAGAGTGACGCTGACAACGACGCCCGTATGAAGATTGCCTGGGCTGCCTTGTACCCAGACACAGATTACCGCGTCTGGGCACTGGCGCACAGCTACGCCGAGTACGTGGTGTACTTGCGGGAGCAAGGCGAGCCAGAGCCTGCCTCCTTTGAAGCCTGGCTCAGCAACAATGAGCCGTCCGCGCCTGAGCTTCCTGGTCCTGGCGAAGCGCAGGAAATTCCCTCAGACAATGAGGAGAAGGGAGAGGACCCGGAGGCTCCGTCTGCAGCCCAGAAGTGACCCTTCAGCGGCAGTATGCCAATCTTTTCTTTTTAATTTTTATTCAGCGGCTGTATGCCAAAACTTGCTTTTTCCGGCCTGCGTGCCGAGTATTTGTGTTTTTACCGGCTATGGAGCCGGGTTAATTAACAATTTCTTTCTCCCGGACGGGGTCCGGTTAACATTCGATCCATTACAACCGTTTGGTTGGATGGACTTTTATGAATTGCACCGACTAAGTCGGTTTTGATCATTTAGCATTTGAATTTTTTGCCTAACTTATCAAAAGCATGCGGCGATTTCTTGCGTAACTAATCAGTAGTCCGGCTGTCTTTGCCCCTGGACGGCTGTGTGATTGGTTTCAATTGGAGCTGGTTGATTGACTTGGAAACGTCTGATGCTGCAAATAGCATGATATGTTTGTAAGTCAATCAATCACAGTAGTGATTTCCCCAAACCAAGTGCACAGTCGTACACCAACAGGCGTTTCAGTCACTACCCAGACGGCTTATGCCCGTCTTGGTAGAGACTTCATAGCCATTGAACTCTTGCCCCAATTGGGGTGAGGTGCAATTTTTAAATAAATGACCTAAGTGAGAACTTCAGCCGGTTACCGACTGATGCCTATGGGCATCCGGTATTTAGGAAATTCGTTCTTCATAGGTTATTTTAGTCAGACGGCTATGAGTTGACCGATTTGGTCGTTCAATTTTTGACGTCTGCATGGATACGTAGAACCGACAGATAATCTGTTCTCTGCAACGATTGCATCCGGAGGGGTGTCGCCGGACGCCTTTGTCCATGTTGGGACAGGCGATTTTATAAAAATAGCAACCATCCGGCCATTTTAGCCTCTGGTCCTTTTTGGGACCGGTTGTGTAGCCACTAAACGTTTTTGTGCTTAGTTTCTTAATCAGTGTTGAATTTACACTAAGTATCGAACTTAGTTTTTTAAGCATACGAGTCTATCTGGGTAATATCCAGACGGACAGACAAATATTTGATCATACTAAGTATCAAACCTAGTTAGATAAATGGAGAATCCGTTTGAGTATTACCCAGGCGGATAGTATCATACTAAGTGTCAAACTTAGTTAGATAAATGGAGAATCCGTCTGAGTATTACCCAGGAGAATAGTCAAGCAATTGAACAAACAAAATCAAACTTAAATAAACAAGAGATCCGAGTATTACCCAGGCGGACTAACAAATGAAATTTTCACTAAGTATCGAACTTAGTTAGGTGAGGAATCCGCCTGGATATTACCCGGATGGATAATCAAACGATAATTTTGCAAACAAAGTCTGAATCTTCATTAACTGACACTGTTTACAAAAAGTTTACATTCTCAGAAGTAGTACTTTTTTAGATTGTCTACATTCCAAGTTCTAGGCAGGCGCCTGCCGTCTGAAGTTTCCAGGCGGTAGGTGCCGTCCCTTACTTCTTCATAGATCCGGTAGGGGCCTTCCCAATTTGGGGTTAGCTTTCCCAACTCATTGGCCCTACCGGTTGCTTCCATTTTTCGTAACACTAAGTCGTCAACTTTCAAGGGACGCTTGTGTACTTTTTTGTTGTAGGCTCTCGTCATTCTCAGACGGTAAATCTCATGACGCAAGGCGGCATTGCCCCTGCGTTCTGGGAGTGAATCCAATGCCAGGCGCATTGCTTCCCAGTTTGCCTCCTCATCATATAGCATGACTCTGAGAGTCGGCTCGTAATGTTCGATGGGCAAGACGGCTTCAGCACCGTAAACCATGAGAAATGGGGTTTCTCCGGTTGCCCCTTTCGTTGTTGTCCGGATGGCCCACAGGACATGAATTAATTCTTCTGCCCATAAGCCACCAGCTCTTTCTATTTTCTTTTTAATGCCGTCTGAGATGAGTTTGTTGAAAGCTTCAACTTGGCCGTTTGCTTAGGGCCGGCCAACAGATGCGAAATAGCTTGAGATCCCCTGATCTCCCAACCAAGTTTTTAGCTGAGTCGTCTCAAACTGAGGACCATTATCAAAAACCATAGACATGGGTACCCCGTACCGGGTGATAATGTTCTTCCAGATGAAGGAAATTACGTCTGAGGTCTTGATGTTTTTAACCGCCTCAGCCTCAACCCACTTGGTGAAGTAATCCACAACCACTAAGATATAGCGCTTTCCGCCTGGAGCAGGCGTGTAAGGACCTAGAATGTCCATGCCCCATTTTGCAAATGGGATTGGGCTGTGGATGGCCGTCAGATTAGTAGCCGGACGGTGAATGAGTTTGCCAAATTTTTGGCACTTGTCACATTTCTTCACCAACTCCTTGGCGTCCGCCTCAAGAGTGGGCCAAAAGTAATGTCGTCTGACTCTGACGGCTAGGGACCTGCCGCCTATGTGAGAGGCGCAGAATCCCGAGTGCAAGTCTTCGAGAACTTCTTTCCCCTTTTCTGGGGTGACACACTTCAATAAAGGCTTCAGAAACCCCGCCTTGAAGAGTTCTCCATTTTTTAACTCGAATCTTGCAGCTCGCTTTTTCAGGGCGGCTGCTTCCTGTGGCGAATCAGGAAGTGTGCCGTCTGAGAGATAGGCCCGGATGCCATCCATCCAGGTAGAGCTTCGGTCCAGAATTCCAACGGGATCCTCATAGATGCTTCTTTTTTCAAGAACTTCCCAGAAGACTGACCGAGGCGTATCATGGCAGGCGGAAGATGCCAGCTTTGACAATGCATCCGCCTGATTGTTTTCCGACCTAGGCACCTGATTCAGCCGGAATTCCTCAAGTGCCTTGGTCTCTTCTTTGACTGCCTGAAGATATTTAATCATAGCCGGATGAGTAGCCTCGTAGCTTCCCTCATACTGGCTAACAACCAATTGAGAATCAGAGTAGGCGTCAATTTTCATGGCCCCTGCCGCCTTACACATGCGAATGCCGGCTAACAGGGCTTCATATTCCGCCTCATTGTTAGAGGCCTGAAATTTGAAGCGCAGTGCATACTCAAATCTGTCTCCTTCAGGAGACTCATAAATTACACCCGCACCACAGCCGTTCTTTGTAGAGCTCCCGTCTACGTACACTTTCCAAACCTGATCAAGATTATCCGGAGCCACCGGACGAGTCATTTCCACAATGAAGTCGGCAAACGCCTGACCTTTCACTGCCTTTCTTGGTTCGTAAGCAATTTCAAGGCTCTGCATTTCAATAGCCCATTTCAACATTCTCCCGGATGAGTCCAAGGTAGACATTGGCCGCTTGAGTGGCTGGTCCGTGTAAATCACCACCGGATGTGCCAAAAAGTAAGGCTTCAATTTTTTGAATGCCATATACAAAGCGAGGCCAAATTTTTCAACCATGGGATACCGGAGTTCAGCATTTTTAAGAACATGGCTAATGAAGTAAACCGGGAGCTGCGCGCCGTCTCGCTCAGCAAGGAGAACGGCACTGAGGGCATGGTCTGAGACGGCTAAATACATGTACAACGTCTCCCTAGGCAAAGGACTGACCAACCTAGGCAGAGATTGTTAATGCTCTTTCAACCTCTGGAACGCCGCCTCAGCATCATCCCCCCATTCAAATCTGGTCTTCTTCCTGATTGCTTGGAAGAAGTAGAGGCATTTGTCGCCTGACCGGCTGAGGAATCTTCCCAAGGCAGCCAGGCAACCGGTGAGTCTCTGGACTTCCTTGACAGAATGGGGTGACTGCATGTCAATCACCGCCTGTATCTTCTCAGGGTTAGCCTCTATCCCCCTTTGATCAATCAGGAACCCGAGAAACTTCCCAGACTCAACACCAAAGACGCATTTCTTAGGATTTAACATGACCTTATGCCGCCTGAGTGTGGTGAAGGTTTCTCGGAGATCAGCAAGGTGATCCGCCTGCTGCTTAGATTTGACTATCATGTCATCAATGTATGCCTCCACATTCCTCCCAATCTGATTAACAAAGACCGTATTAATCATTCGTTGGAAAGTGGCAGGCGCATTTTTCAAGCCAAACGGCATCACAGTATAACAGAATAACCCCTGATCAGTGACAAAGGCCGTCTTCTCTTGATCTTTTTTCCACAGGGGTATCTGATGGAAGCCGGAATAGGCATCCATAAAGCTCATCAAGGCGTGGCCGGCTGTAGAGTCGACCAAGCTGTCGATTTTTGGAAGCGGATAACTGTCCTTTGGACACGCCTTGTTGAGGTCTGTGTAATCAACACACATGCGCCAGGTCCCATTCGGCTTCTTAACAAGGACCACATTGGCCACCCAGTCGGGAAAACTACAAGGCCGAATGAACCTGGCATCTAGCAGCTTTTTGACTTCGGCAGCTGCCGCCTGACTTCTTTCCTCACCGTGGTTTCTTTTCTTTTGCCGGATGTGTTGTAGCCAAGCCTAACAACTTGGTTATGGACATTTCTTTGGTTCAAGACGTAGCATCATGTATTGGTGCTATGCATTCTATCCATGGGCAGCAAGATATTCAATCCCTTGAATTTCTTGTTGTTCTTATTAACTAGTTTATTCTAGTTCTTTTTATGCTTTGAATAAATTGTAAGCTTTAGTCATTTTAAGTTTGCAAATTAGTTATATTTTTCTTAGTTCTTTTTAGCTGATTTTAGTTCAAAAAATATTGTCACATTCACACAAAAGTACAAGTGCAAAAGATACATCAAAATGGCAGCCATTTAAGCTTGGAATCCGAAATTCTTTTACAAGGAATTTCAAAGCTTTGACTTGGGAGTTACAATCAGTTTTCAAAGAGGAATTACAAGCCATTACAAGCCTTAACTTCAGCCTTCAAGTTGCCGTTGATATCAGTCAACATTGGAGCATCTTAAGCCTTAATTTCAGCCTTCAATTGGCTGTTTAATTCAGTCAGCTTTTGGAGCAACTAAAGGACGTCCAAGTACACCCTTGTCCACATACATTCAAGCTTATTTCAAGGCTTGAACCAAGGAAGAGTTACACTTCTTTGCTGTTTGAATTTGGGCGTGAATATTGGAGGAAATACATCTCCAACTTGCTGCTTGGATGGGCGTGAATTAAGGGGAGTTACACTCTCTTAATTCTGATTTTATTTCAGCCTTAATTTGGAGGTTATAAGCCACCATTTTCTCTTTGATGTATCTAGTTAAATAAGGCTTCTTTTATTAATGTATCTAGACAACAAAAAGCTGATTTGTACTTAGCTTTAGCTTAGGCGTGTAACAAGTGAGCTAAACAGCCACTTAAATTAGCTTGTACTTAAGGATGCTTGTTTACTATATGATGTGAATTATTGATCCGAAAATCAACAAAACACAAGGGATATGTTTAAGTCTAATTCTATACAGGAAATCCACCAAGAATTAAACAAAAACTAAGATTAATCAATTAAGAATCCACCTAATTAATCAATCCAAACGAATGTTTTAACTAAAACAAGCAAAACAGCAATTGATCGCAATCAACCAAAACTCAAGTATGCAACTTAAGAAATAAATCTGAATATTAATCTATGTATATTTATTTGTGTGTTTACAGCCCTATTTATAAGACTTAGTTTACCTAGGAAGATTAGGACAAGTCCCTAATTCAATCCTAATTAAACTAGAATTCTAACTTGCTTGAAGAGCAAGCACCTTGGCGCACAAGCATACACCAAACTCCTTGGAGAACAAGCACACGCCTAAACTGATTTATTTTGCTAACTAACTGAATTTTAAAACAACTAAATAAATAAATAAAAATTAAAGAACTAAATAAAGATTAAAGATCCTAATGCTTGAACCAAGAAAAACCCTTTCAAGTGAAAGGTAAAAACTTGTAAGCAAAATCTAAGTAAAGAAAATTCAAGAAAGTTCAAGAAAGTGAACTAGACTCCAAGAAAAGCCACTAAGCAAACCGTGAAGAATTAGACTTAAACTAAGATTAATCAATTAAGAATCCACCTAATTAATCAATCCAAACGAATGTTTTAACTAAAACAAGCAAAACAGCAATTGATCGCAATCAACCAAAACTCAAGTATGCAACTTAAGAAATAAATCTGAATATTAATCTATGTATATTTATTTGTGTGTTTACAGCCCTATTTATAAGACTTAGTTTACCTAGGAAGATTAGGACAAGTCCCTAATTCAATCCTAATTAAACTAGAATTCTAACTTGCTTGAAGAGCAAGCACCTTGGCGCACAAGCATACACCAAACTCCTTGGAGAACAAGCACACGCCTAAACTGATTTATTTTGCTAACTAACTGAATTTTAAAACAACTAAATAAATAAATAAAAATTAAAGAACTAAATAAAGATTAAAGATCCTAATGCTTGAACCAAGAAAAACCCTTTCAAGTGAAAGGTAAAAACTTGTAAGCAAAATCTAAGTAAAGAAAATTCAAGAAAGTTCAAGAAAGTGAACTAGACTCCAAGAAAAGCCACTAAGAAAACCGTGGCTTTGCTTTGATATCCAAGAAAGTGTCCATGCAATGCTTGGCTTGAATCAATGTTTAGGGACAAGTTATCTTGATGCATGATAAGCAAATCTTCGAAGTTCTCCATGCTTAGACTTGCATCATCCTCCTCTTCTTCGAAAGAATTTGTCCTCAAATCTCGAAGTTCTTCATCAGGAATATACTTAGCCAAATCGCCAACATTGAATGTAGCACTAACTCCATATTCTCCCGGAAGTTCTAACTTATAAGCATTGTCATTGATCTTGATGCAAGTCTAAGCATGGAGAACTTCGAAGATTTGCTTATCATGCATCAAGATAACTTGTCCCTAAACATTGATTCAAGCCAAGCATTGCATGGACACTTTCTTGGATATCAAAGCAAAGCCACGGTTTGCTTAGTGGCTTTTCTTGGAGTCTAGTTCACTTTCTTGAACTTTCTTGAATTTTCTTTACTTAGATTTTGCTTACAAGTTTTTACCTTTCACTTGAAAGGGTTTTTCTTGGTTCAAGCATTAGGATCTTTAATCTTTATTTAATTCTTTAATTTTTATTTATTTATTTAGTTGCTTTAAAAATCAGTTAGTTAGCAAAATAAATCAGTTTGGTGTATGCTTGTGAGCCAAGGTGCTTGCTCTTCAAGCAAGTTAGAATTCTAGTTTAATTAGGATTGAATTAAGGACTTGTCCTAATCTTCCTAGGTAAACTAAGTCTTATAAATAGGGCTGTAAACACACAAATAAATATACATAGATTAATATTCAGATTTATTTCTTAAGTTGCATACTTGAGTTTTGGTTGATTGCGATCAATTGCTGTTTTGCTTGTTTTAGTTAAAACATTCGTTTAGATTGATTAATTAGGTGGATTCTTAATTGATTAATCTTAGTTTTTGTTTAATTCTTGGTGGATTTCCTGTATAGAATTAGACTTAAACATATCCCTTGTGTTTTGTTGATTTTCGGATCAATAATTCACATCATCTTTGGTATCAGAGCAGGTTTGCGCAACTTCGACAAAAATTAAACTGGGAACAATTGGCTGAGAATTTTTGCGTGATTCTTTTTGCATTGAACTCTAAAAACGTCCAGCTATCACCATATAAAATTTCATAATTTTTAGTTGAGTAACGCGTTCTACACAGCCTCAAACTTTTGGTGTTTGTGCACTGATTTGCGGATGGGAGTCCGGTTTTTGTGTTGCCTAGTTTTCCTTCAAGATTCGATCTTTTAATCAAGATTTTTGCATAAACTGACTTGGTTTGTGTAGGAATCATGAGTGACGAGGAGGTTCCACAAGTTCCAAGGGGATTAACCTTAGAACAGGCTCAAAATCTTAGAAGAGATAGGCGAATTGACAAGTTGGCAGCAAGGATGGATGAGATATTAAAAAGGCTTGATACTCTTGCTGGAGATTCTTCAAGGAAAGGGAATTCTAACCCTAATTCTGGTTCAAGTGAGGAAGAACAACCAAGGAGGAACCCAAGGAGGCCACGAAATAATTATTCCTCAAGTGATGAATCACCAAGGCCTAGGAGGAGAGATCGACCAAAGGATGATGATAGGAACCTTAGATTAGATCTTCCCGAATTCAATGGGAGTATGAATGAACCTGAAAAATACCTTGAGTGGATTAGAAGGGCCGAGACACTCTTTGATTACAAGGAGTATGATGAAAGGAAAAGATGCAAATTGGCTGAATTAAAACTGATCGGTTATGCTAGTCTTTGGTATGATAATCTAAAGAAGAAGAGGCATAAGGAGGGGCGTGCAAGAATCTCAACTTGGGAACAACTCAAGAAGCACATGAAAAAAAGGTTCGTACCTAGTGATTATATTCAAGATGTTTATCTTAAGATGCAACTTTTTAAACAAAATTCTATGACTGTTGAGAATTATATTGGTGAATTTGAAAAGTTATGCATGCTATGTGGCTTAGAAGAGATTGTTGAGCATAAGATTGCTAGATTTATTTCGGGGTTGAATGATAATATTGCTGAAAAAGTTGAATTGCAACAATATTGGTCCTTTGAGGATGTTTGCAAGGTAGCTTTGAAAGTTGAAAAACAGATAAAGGGGAAGAAAGGGACGTACACTAAGTCCTTTGTAAAGGGTTTCGCTAAACCTTTTGAGAAGAACAGCTTGGAGAAAAGTGGTTCTAGTTCGAACTACAAGGAGACTAAATCAAAATTTGAAGCTCCTAAAAAGCTTGTTGAAGATAGGAAGTGCTTCAAGTGTGGTAGTGTTGGTCACATTGCAACTAATTGTCCATCAAAAAGAGTAATGACTGCTCAAGAGTGGGAACAAGAACAAGCTAAGTGTGAGCAGGGTAGTGACTATGAAGAAAAGAACGAAGAGGAAAACTTTGAAGAAGAGGAGGGGCATATTGACGAAATTGATCCCGAGACTCATGGTCAAAGTTTGGTTCTAAGAAGGGCGCTACACTCTAAAACCGTACCTATGGAAAACAATCAAAGGGAGAAAATCTTTCTTACAAGGTGCAAGGTAGAAGATAGGTTGTGTGACATGATCATAGACACAGGGAGTTGCACTAATGTGGTATCTACTACTTTGGTAGACAAATTGAAGTGGCCAACTACTGAACATCCAAGCCCTTATAAGCTTCATTGGCTTAATAATTCGAGTGATGTTAAGGTAACTAAACAAGCCTTAATCTCCTTTTCAATTGGTAAATTTCATGATAAAGTTTTGTGTGATGTTTGTCCTATGGATGCTTGTCATATACTATTAGGCCGTCCTTGGCAATATGATAGATTTGTGAAGTTTGATGGAAGGACTAATGTGTATGTTGTGAGAAAAGGAGAAAAAGAGAGACCGGTTGCTTTAAAACCTTTAATATGCAACAAGTCTTCTAATGTTACCTCTAATTCGAAGAATTCTTATTTGATTAGTGAGAGGGAATTAGAAAAAGAGATTTGCAGCAACAATGTGGTATATATACTTGTTTCTAATGAGATTCGAATTGATCAAGATAAACAAGCAAAGAGGCCGTATGAATTGGAATCTGTTTTAGAAGAATTCAAGGATGTCTTTCCTAAGGAATTACCTCCGGGACTACCTCCTATTCGTGGGATAGAGCATCAAATTGACTTGATTCCGGGAGCACCATTACCTAATAAGGCAGCCTATAGAAGTAATCCGGAAGAAACAAAGGAGATGCAAAGGCAAATTGAAGAGCTTATGACTAGAGGATACGTGAGGGAAAGTATGAGCCCTTGTGCCGTGCCTACTTTACTTGTCCCAAAGAAAGATGGGAGTTGGCGCATGTGTATTGATAGTAGGAGTGTGAATAACATCACTATCAAATACCGATTTCCTATTCCGAGGTTAGATGATCTACTTGATGAACTACATGGTTCAAAGTTGTTTTCTAAGATTGATCTTATGAGTGGTTATCATCAAATTCGAATGAGAGAAGGAGATGAGTGGAAAACAGCATTCAAGACTAAGTTAGGGTTGTATGAATGGTTGGTGATGCCGTTTGGACTCACTAATGCACCTAGCACTTTCATGAGGTTGATGCATGAGGTACTTAAACCTTTCCTTGGCAAGTTTTTTGTTGTTTATTTAGATGATATTCTGATATACTCTAAAAATTTGCATGATCATCTAAATCATCTAACAAGTGTGTTTGAAGTGTTAAGAGAGAAGAAACTCTATGCTAAGCTTGAAAAATGCTACTTCTTAGTGCCTAGTGTTACTTTTCTTGGTTATGTTGTATCAAAGGATGGAGTTTCAGTTGATCATTCAAAAGTAGAGGCTATTAAAACTTGGCCTATTCCTACTAATATGAGTGAAGTAAGGTCTTTTCATGGTCTAGCTTCGTTCTATAGAAGATTTGTCAAGAATTTCTCAAGTATTGTGGCGCCTATGACCGAATGTTTGAAGAAGGACAAGGGTAAATTCGAATGGACTAAAGAAGCTCAAAGTGCGTTTGAGTTGGTAAAAAAGAAGCTATGTGAAGCACCTATACTTGCGTTACCAGATGTCTCAAGTCCTTTAGAAGTTGAAACCGATGCTAGTGGAGTTGGAATTGGAGCAGTTTTACTCCAAAAGAAGAGGCCTATTGCATATTTCAGTGAGAAATTGGGAGGAGCTCGATTGAACTATTCTACTTATGATAAAGAGTTCTATGCCATTGTTAGAGCTTTAGATCATTGGAGTCATTATCTCCGACCTAATCACTTTGTGTTGCATTCTGATCATGAAGCATTGAAGTACATACACGGACAACAAAAGCTCAATCCTAGACATGCTACATGGGTTGAATTTTTACAATCATTTAATTTTTCTTCAAGGTACAAAGAAGGGAAATCGAATGTTGTGGCTGATGCATTATCTAGAAGATACACTTTGATTGGAATTCTAAATAGCAAGCTACTTGGTTTTGAATTGATCAAAGAATACTACAAAGGTGATGATGATTTTGCTACATTGATTGAAGAGTGTTCTAAAGGAGCCGTGGGTTCTTATTTGCTGCAAGATGGTTTTCTTTTCAAAGGAAATCGACTTTGTCTTCCTAAGTGTTCTATTAGAGAGCTAGTTGTTAGAGAAGCTCATGGGGGAGGAATTGCTGGTCACTTTGGCATTACAAAGACCTTGAGTATGTTACAAGAACACTTCTATTGGCCTAAGATGCTCACGGATGTGCAACTAGTTATTTCTAGGTGTGCAACTTGTCAAAAAGCGAAGGCTACTTTTCATCAAGGCTTGTATACTCCTTTACCTGTTCCAGATTCACCTTGGGAAGATATTTCTATGGATTTTATTGTGGGATTGCCGAGAACACAACGGGGGAAAGACTCTATTATGGTTGTTGTGGATAGGTTCTCTAAGATGGCTCATTTTGTTCCTTGTCACAAAGTGGATGATGCTATGAAAGTGGCGGAATTATACTTCAAAGAGATTGTTAGATTGCATGGAATTCCAAAAACTATTGTGAGTGATCGAGATACAAAGTTCATGAGTTTCTTTTGGAAGTCTCTATGGAAGCTTGTGGGAACTAAATTGCTCTTTAGTACATCTTACCATCCACAAACTGATGGACAAACCGAGGTTACTAATCGTACTCTTGGTGCGCTTTTGCGTGGGTTAGTGAGTAAGACACAAAAGGATTGGGACATCAAGTTAGCTCATGCGGAGTTTGCTTATAATAGATCACCTACATATGCTACCAAACATAGTCCTTTTGAGGTAGTTTATGGAGTCAATCCGAAACTTCCAATTGATCTTGTTCCATTGCCTAAGGGTGAGTTAATTCACAAAGATGCCGAGTCTAAGTTGAAGAGTATGCTGAAATTACATGCTCAAGTTTGAACAAGAATAGAGAAAGTAAATGACATGTACAAAGCTAGAGCAAACAAGCATAGAAAGCAACAAGGTTACAATGTTGGAGACTTGGTATGGTTACATTTGAGAAAGGAAAGATTTCCAGGAAAACGCAAGAATAAGTTGATGCCTAGAAGTGAAGGTCCTTTCAAGATTATTGAGAAGATCAATGACAATGCTTATAAGTTAGAACTTCCGGGAGAATATGGAGTTAGTGCTACATTCAATGTTGGCGATTTGGCTAAGTATATTCCTGATGAAGAACTTCGAGATTTGAGGACAAATTCTTTCGAAGAAGAGGAGGATGATGCAAGTCTAAGCATGGAGAACTTCGAAGATTTGCTTATCATGCATCAAGATAACTTGTCCCTAAACATTGATTCAAGCCAAGCATTGCATGGACACTTTCTTGGATATCAAAGCAAAGCCACGGTTTGCTTAGTGGCTTTTCTTGGAGTCTAGTTCACTTTCTTGAACTTTCTTGAATTTTCTTTACTTAGATTTTGCTTACAAGTTTTTACCTTTCACTTGAAAGGGTTTTTCTTGGTTCAAGCATTAGGATCTTTAATCTTTATTTAATTCTTTAATTTTTATTTATTTATTTAGTTGCTTTAAAAATCAGTTAGTTAGCAAAATAAATCAGTTTGGTGTATGCTTGTGAGCCAAGGTGCTTGCTCTTCAAGCAAGTTAGAATTCTAGTTTAATTAGGATTGAATTAAGGACTTGTCCTAATCTTCCTAGGTAAACTAAGTCTTATAAATAGGGCTGTAAACACACAAATAAATATACATAGATTAATATTCAGATTTATTTCTTAAGTTGCATACTTGAGTTTTGGTTGATTGCGATCAATTGCTGTTTTGCTTGTTTTAGTTAAAACATTCGTTTAGATTGATTAATTAGGTGGATTCTTAATTGATTAATCTTAGTTTTTGTTTAATTCTTGGTGGATTTCCTGTATAGAATTAGACTTAAACATATCCCTTGTGTTTTGTTGATTTTCGGATCAATAATTCACATCAGATCTTCTCAATAATCTTGAAAGGACCTTCACTTCTAGGCATCAACTTATTCTTGCGTTTTCCTGGAAATCTTTCCTTTCTCAAATGTAACCATACCAAGTCTCCAACATTGTAACCTTGTTGCTTTCTATGCTTGTTTGCTCTAGCTTTGTACATGTCATTTACTTTCTCTATTCTTGTTCGAACTTGAGCATGTAATTTCAGCATACTCTTCAACTTAGACTCGGCATCTTTGTGAATTAACTCACCCTTAGGCAATGGAACAAGATCAATTGGAAGTTTCGGATTGACTCCATAAACTACCTCAAAAGGACTATGTTTGGTAGCATATGTAGGTGATCTATTATAAGCAAACACCGCATGAGCTAACTTGATGTCCCAATCCTTTTGTGTCTTACTCACTAACCCACGCAAAAGCGCACCAAGAGTACGATTAGTAACCTCGGTTTGTCCATCAGTTTGTGGATGGTAAGATGTACTAAAGAGCAATTTAGTTCCCACAAGCTTCCATAGAGACTTCAAAAAGAAACTCATGAACTTTGTATCTCGATCACTCACAATAGTTTTTGGAATTCCATGCAATCTAACAATCTCTTTGAAGTATAATTCCGCCACTTTCATAGCATCATCCACTTTGTGACAAGGAACAAAATGAGCCATCTTAGAGAACCTATCCACAACAACCATAATAGAGTCTTTCCCCCGTTGTGTTCTCGGCAATCCCACAATAAAATCCATAGAAAACAACTTTGAACCATGTAGTTCATTAAGTAGATCATCTAATCTTGGAATAGGAAATCGGTATTTGATAGTGATGTTATTCACACTCCTACTATCAATACACATGCGCCAACTCCCATCTTTCTTTGGGACAAGTAAAGTAGGCACGGCACAAGGGCTCATACTTTCCCTCACGTATCCTCTAGTCATAAGCTCTTCAATTTGCCTTTGCATCTCCTTTGTTTCTTCCGGATTACTTCTATAGGCTGCCTTATTAGGTAAGGGTGCTCCCGGAATCAAGTCAATTTGATGCTCTATCCCACGAATAGGAGGTGGTCCCGGAGGTAATTCCTTAGGAAAGACATCCTTGAATTCTTCTAAAACAGATTCCAATTCATACGGCCTCTTTGCTTGTTTATCTTGATCAATTCGAATCTCATTAGAAACAAGTATATATACCACATTGTTGCTGCAGATCTCTTTTTCTAATTCCCTCTCACTAATCAAATAAGAACTCTTCGAATTAGAGGTAACACTAGAAGACTTGTTGCATATTAAAGGTTTTAAAGCATCCGGTCTCTCTTTTTCTCCTTTTCCCACAACATACACATTAGTCCTTCCATCAAACTTTACAAATCTATCATATTGCCAAGGACGGCCTAATAGTATATGACAAGCATCCATAGGACAAACAACACACAAAACTTTATCATGAAATTTACCAATTGAAAAGGAGATTAAGGCTTGTTTAGTTACCTTAACATCACTCGAATTATTAAGCCAATGAAGCTTATAAGGGCTTGGATGTTCAGTAGTCGGCCACTTCGATTTGTCTACCAAAGTAGTAGATACCACATTAGTGCAACTCCCCGTGTCTATGATCATGTCACACAACCTATCTTCTACCTTGCACCTTGTAAGAAAGATTTTCTCCCTTTGATTGTTTTCCATAGGTACGGTTTTAGAGTGTAGCGCCCTTCTTAGAACCAAACTTTGACCATGAGTCTCGGGATTAATTTCGTCAATATGCCCCTCCTCTTCTTCAAAGTTTTCCTCTTCGTTCTTTTCTTCATAGTCACTACCCTGCTCACACTTAGCTTGTTCTTGTTCCCACTCTTGAGCAGTCATTACTCTTTTTGATGGACAATTAGTTGCAATGTGACCAACACTACCACACTTGAAGCACTTCCTATCTTCAACAAGCTTTTTAGGAGCTTCAAATTTTGATTTAGTCTCCTTGTAGTTCGAACTAGAACCACTTTTCTCCAAGCTGTTCTTCTGAAAAGGTTTAGTGAAACCCTTTACAAAGGACTTAGTGTACGTCCCTTTCTTCCCCTTTATCTGTTTTTCAACTTTCAAAGCTACCTTGCAAACATCCTCAAAGGACCAATATTGTTGCAATTCAACTTTTTCAGCAATATTATCATTCAACCCCGAAATAAATCTAGCAATCTTATGCTCAACAATCTCTTCTAAGCCACATAACATGCATAACTTTTCAAATTCACCAATATAATTCTCAACAGTCATAGAATTTTGTTTAAAAAGTTGCATCTTAAGATAAACATCTTGAATATAATCACTAGGTACGAACCTTTTTTTCATGTGCTTCTTGAGTTGTTCCCAAGTTGAGATTCTTGCACGCCCCTCCTTATGCCTCTTCTTCTTTAGATTATCATACCAAAGACTAGCACAACCGGTCAGTTTCAATTCAGCCAATTTGCATCTTTTCCTTTCATCATACTCCTTGTAATCAAATAGTGTCTCGGCCCTTCTAATCCACTCAAGGTATTTTTCAGGTTCATTCATACTCCCATTGAATTCGGGAAGATCTAATCTAAGGTTCCTATCATCATCCTTTGGTCGATCTCTCCTCCTAGGCCTTGGTGATTCATCACTTGAGGAATAATTATTTCGTGGCCTCCTTGGGTTCCTCCTTGGTTGTTCTTCCTCACTTGAACCAGAATTAGGGTTAGAATTCCCTTTCCTTGAAGAATCTCCAGCAAGAGTATCAAGCCTTTTTAATATCTCATCCATCCTTGCTGCCAACTCGTCAATTCGCCTATCTCTTCTAAGGTTTTTAGCTTGTTCTAAGGTTAATCCCCTTGGAACTTGTGGAACCTCCTCGTCACTCATGATTCCTACACAAACCAAGTCAGTTTATGCAAAAATCTTGATTAAAAGATCGAATCTTGAAGGAAAACTAGGCAACACAAAAACCGGACTCCCATCCGCAAATCAGTGCACAAACACCAAATGTTTGAGGCTGTGTAGAACGCGTTACTCAACTAAAAATTATGAAATTTTATATGGTGATAGCTGGACGTGTTTAGAGTTCAATGCAAAAAGAATCACTCAAAAATTCCCAGCCAATTGTTCCCAGTTTAATTTTTTCCGAAGTTGCGCAAACCTGCTCTGATACCAAAGATGATGTGAATTATTGATCCGAAAATCAACAAAACACAAGGGATATGTTTAAGTCTAATTCTATACAGGAAATCCACCAAGAATTAAACAAAAACTAAGATTAATCAATTAAGAATCCACCTAATTAATCAATCCAAACGAATGTTTTAACTAAAACAAGCAAAACAGCAATTGATCGCAATCAACCAAAACTCAAGTATGCAACTTAAGAAATAAATCTGAATATTAATCTATGTATATTTATTTGTGTGTTTACAGCCCTATTTATAAGACTTAGTTTACCTAGGAAGATTAGGACAAGTCCCTAATTCAATCCTAATTAAACTAGAATTCTAACTTGCTTGAAGAGGAAGCACCTTGGCGCACAAGCATACACCAAACTCCTTGGAGAACAAGCACACGCCTAAACTGATTTATTTTGCTAACTAACTGAATTTTAAAACAACTAAATAAATAAATAAAAATTAAAGAACTAAATAAAGATTAAAGATCCTAATGCTTGAACCAAGAAAAACCCTTTCAAGTGAAAGGTAAAAACTTGTAAGCAAAATCTAAGTAAAGAAAATTCAAGAAAGTTCAAGAAAGTGAACTAGACTCCAAGAAAAGCCACTAAGCAAACCGTGGCTTTGCTTTGATATCCAAGAAAGTGTCCATGCAATGCTTGGCTTGAATCAATGTTTAGGGACAAGTTATCTTGATGCATGATAAGCAAATCTTCGAAGTTCTCCATGCTTAGACTTGCATCACTATAAATAGCAAGCAAATGTGAATGAAAAAATTAGATTATTCGAACAAACAAACTTTGTGTTTTACACTCGTTTCTTGGATTAGAAACAAACCAGAAATTCTTGGATTTGGAATTTCAATTCCTTTGCTTAGTTAACTAGCTTAGACTACTAGTTGGCTTGTGATCTTAGGAACCCATTTCGTTTCTTAGTGGTGTGACTGTAGCTAAGAAGCTATTTGGTTCATTAGTCTTACTTATCTTGGTTCATCCCTTGTATATTTCGGGTTGATACTCCAAATATACAACAGGATGGGCTTCTTTTTGGGATCCACGGCAAGTTTGTGGACAGCGAGATCCGGGCTGACGCCTGGCATCTCTTCCACTTCAAAGGCGAAGATGTCTTTGAATTCCTTCAGCAGAAGGTGTAGGCTTGCACCCAAGGTAGCATGCGCAACCGTCCCAACCTTAACAGTACGTTCTGGACGGCTGTCATCCAGAACGAGATCAATGCATTCGTCAGCCGGTTGGGGACGAAGCTCATCTGACCGCTCACCGGTCAGTGATTGCTATTTTTTCTCCTTCTTCACCTCCACCAGCATAGGTGCCTTTCTTTTCTTACCGGCTGCTGGTGGGGCGGGAGCTGGGTCGGCATCCTTGACATTGTCAAGGGATTGGTTCGTGACCGGCTGGGGCCACGGTATCTCGAACGGCTGAGAAATAGCACTCTCGGGCCGTCTTCTGATCCCCATTCAAGGAACCAACAGAGCCGTCATCCCTCTCATACTTGATGAGCATGAGAGACGGGATGATTACTGCCTTGGCTGCGTTAAGGGTTGGCCTACCAAGGATGATGTTGTAGGCGGTCAACTCCTCAACGACCAAGAATCTGACGACAATGTGTCGTCCCTGGCCTTTCTCCCCCAGCCGGATGGGTAAGTCAATTCTCCCGGCTGGGTAGACCATCCCACCCCCAAAACCAACCAAGGGGTGGGTGACCGGATGCATGCTGCTGACATTGTATTTCAGCTTTTGCAGGCACCGGAGGCTGATGATGTCAGATGAGCTGCCGGTGTCTATAAGGATCCGTCCAACCAGCTGGTTGGCAACCTTACATTCAATGACCACCGGGTCATCATGCGGGCGGCGGACGCTGCCCCTGTCCTTCTCAGTGATCAGGACGTCTGGGAAGGAGGAGCTGGCTTCCGCCTGCTCATCATCATCTTTGTCCATCTTTCGAAGATGGCTCTTGGTGCCCCGGATGGTAGGGCCACCACATGAAAACCCGCCCGCTATAGTGTAGACCGGCTCCTTGTCGGTATCCGAACTACTAGCAGGCTGGGGGGTAGTCTTGGAGGACTGACCCTTGTTTTTCTTTTTTGCCCCGGCTGGGGACTTAGAAATGTAGGACTTCAACAGCCCTTTGTCAGCCAGACGGTCCAACGCACGCTGAAGACTGAAGCAGTCGTTGGTGTCATGGCCAACTTCCTCATGGAACTGACAGAATTTATTCTTGTTCCGTGACTGGACAGAACTCTTCATAGGATTCGGCTTCTCAATGGACAGCCGGTCCTTTACCTCCATGAGGATGGAGTTGGAGTCTTTGTTAAACTCGTACTTGGGGACGTACGGTTTAAACTCTTTCTTTTTCTTTTGGGACGGCTGGTCAGAGTCACTAACCGCCCAGACTTCTTTTCTCTTCTTGCTCTCTTCTTTCTTTTTTGCCGGCTGAGCAGGCCGGCTGTCTTTCTGATTGTCAGACTTCTTAGAGTCCGACTGACTGCCAGGCGAGCAGAGGTCGGTAGCTTGAATGTAGCTTTCCGCCTCCCTCAGGGCCGCCTGTAGGGTGAAAGCCCCTTTTCTGACGAGGTCGAACTTAAAGGTCGACCCGTCTCTCAGACCCTTAAAAAAGTCTGTAAAAGCTACCTCGTCCGACAGTCCTTGAATCTGAATTCTTATCAGATTGAACCGCCTGACATATGAGCGCAGCCCTTCTCTCTCTCCCTGCTTAACAGTGCTCAGATCAAGGCTTGTTTTCTTAGCAGGGATGTTCATTGAGAAGTTGGAAGCAAACAGGAAGGCGAGCTTCCTGAAACTATCGATGGACCCGGCCGGCAAGTTGCCAAACCATTGTTGGGCAATGCCCTTCAATGTAGCCGGGAAGCATCGACACCAAGCGGCATCATCCAACCCCTGCAGATACATGAGGTTGGTGTAAGCCATGAGGTGATCTTCCGGGTTGGAGGTACCGTCATAGGTACCAACCAACACATTTTTAACCTTGGCCGGCTGAGCCGCCTCGGTTATCTCTCGAGTGAACGCAGAAGGTTGTTCACCCAGGCGCAGCAAACGAAGCTACCAGTCCAAAGGCTGGACATTTGGATATGCCGCCTGACCCCCAAAAAGGGCCGGCTGCATGAAGTGAGGAGGATATTGCCCGTAAGCCGGAGAAGGCATATACGGGACAGCCCCAATCATATGAGGGCCAGAATGGACGGTATCACCGCCTGTCTGACTCTCATGCAAGGAGAGTGCACTCCCTGCAGAAACGTTGTTGAAACTGTCTGGAGAGTTCGACGTTGAAGCCGACTCAGACAGCGATTGATTTCTCTTCCGGTTAATAATTTTCCGGGCATCAGAAGTTGGTCTTTTACTTCTCACCGGCTGTTGGGGCCGGCGAGTGTTATTGGTGTTCCCCCCAGGAAGGAGAATTTTTGACCAATCGATGGTCCCGGCTGCCTTCTCCTTTGGGTGAGGAGTGGGCTGCCGGTTTCTGACTGACTTCCCCTTTTCTGGAGGAGTCTTCTTCACCGACTGACCTTTACTTGGGCCAGCCTGGTTTTTGGTGATCAGCTTTGTAATTTCACCCTTGAAACTCGTCATGAACCTCATGAGTTCGTCTCGGGTGACAGGGGCCGATCCAGCTGCCGTTTGGGTTGCCCCTTCCGGCTGCCCAGTAGGTCTGCTCGGACCCGCCTGGGAGGCGCCCCGCTCCAAAGTCTCTTTGGGCCGGATGCGCTTGACTCTGAGAGAGCCGTCCTCGGCTGTAGAGGTTTCGACCTGAGGATCCTCATCCTCCTCGTGGTCTGTAAAAACTTCTGGGTCTTCACCCAGACGGTTAGGGGGTGGTACAGACTCTTGAACCATCTTCGAGGTACTCTCCCCACAGACGGCGCCAAATGTTTTTGGGGTTTTTGTCCCTCGGGAGAGTTACAACACGAAGACTGATCCGGGATGAGCTGTACCTGCAAAACAAACGGAGACACCTGTTGGGTGGTGCTCCGCCTCCAACGATCAAGTTAGTAACTTGAAAAGGAATAAAGAGTACGGAAATTTAGGTGGGTATCTGCTCGGATTCCAAGCTCAGGTGTTTCTCTGATGTGAGAGAATGCAGGTGTATTAAATGATAAAAACGTGTCTCTGAAATGAGGGACATCTCCCTATTTATAGGGTCATTGGGAATTGCCCCTGATTAGTTCACTAAACCCTAATCATTTGGTGGGCTGCGCCGTTTTTCGGCGTTCTCGGGATTTGGGCCTGAAGGCCGCCTTTTCCCTTTTATTTCTGGAATGACACGTGTCAAGCAGGGATTGGTCCATTTTGGACCAATCTGAGGCTGACACGTGTCACCCTCTGATTGGACCACGTGGCAGGGTAAAAATACCCTAAACACACCAGTTGCCCCTTTTGCTGTTGTCCGGATGGCCCATAGAACATGGATTAGTTCTTCTGCCCATAAGCCACCGGCTCTTTCTATTTTCTTCTTAATGCCGTCTGAGATGAGTTTATTGAAGGCTTCAACTTGGCCGTTTGCTTGGGGCCGGCCAACAGATACAAAATAGCTTGAGATCCCCTGATCTCCCAACCAAGTTTTTAGCTGAGGCGTCTGAAACTGAGGACCATTATCAAACACCATAAACATAGGTACCCCATACCGGGTGATAATGTTCTTCCAAATGAAGGAAATTACGTCTGAGGTCTTGATGTTTTTAACCGCCTCAGCCTCCACCCACTTGGTGAAATAATCCACAACCACCAATATGTAGCGCTTTCCGCCTGGAGCAGGCGTGTAAGGACCTAGAATGTTCGTGCCCCATTTTGCAAACGGGATTGGGCTGTGGATGGCCGTCAGATCAGTAGCCGGACGGTGAATGAGTTTGCCAAATTTTTGGCACTTGTCAAATTTCTTCACCAACTCCTTGGCGTCTGCCTCAAGAGTGGGCCAAAAATAATGTCGTCTGGCTCTGACGGCAAGGAACTTGCCGCCTATGTGGGAGGCGCAGAATCCCGCATGCAGGTCTTCGAGGACTTCCTTCCCCTTTTCAGGGGTGACACACTTCAATAGAGGTTTAAGAAAACCCACCTTGAAGAGTTCTCCATTTTTCAACTCGAATCTTGCAGCTAGCTTTTTCAGGACGGCTGCTTCCTGTGGCGAATCAGGAAGTTTACCGTCTGAGAGGTAGGCCCGGATGTCATCCATCCAGGTAGAGCTTCGGTCCAGAATTCCAATGGGATCCTCATAGATGCTTCTCTTTTCAAGAACTTCCCAAAAGACTGACCGAGGCGCATCATGGCAGGCGGAAGATGCCTGCTTTGACAATGCATCCGCCTGGTTGTTTTCCGACCTAGGCACTTGACTCAGCCGGAATTCCTCAAGTGCCTTGGTCTCTTCTTTGACTACCTGAAGATATTTAATCATAGCCGGATGAGTAGCCTCGTAGCTTCCCTCATACTGGCTAACAACCAATTGAGAATCAGAGTAGGCGTCAATTTTCATGGCCCCTGCCGCCTTACACATGCGAATGCCGGCTAGCAGGGCTTCATATTCCGCCTCATTGTTAGAGGCTTGAAATTTGAGGCGTAGTGCATACTCAAATCTGTCCCCTTCAGGAGACTCGTAAATTACGCATGCACCACAGCCGTTCTTAGTAGAGCTCCCGTCTACATACACTTTCCAAACCTGATCAAGATTATCCGGAGCCACCGGACGGGTCATTTCAACAATAAAGTCAGTAAACGCCTAGCCTTTCACTGCCTTTCTTGGTTCGTAAGTGATTTAAAGACTTTGCATTTCAATAGCCCATTTCAACATTCTCCCGGATGAGTCCAAGGTAGACATTGGCCGCTTGAGTGGCTGGTCGGTGTAAATCACCACAAGGTGTGCCAGAAAGTAGGGCTTCAATTTTTTGAAAGCCATATACAGAGCAAGGCCAAAATTTTCTACCATGGAATACTGGAGTTCAGCATTTTTAAGAACATGGCTAATGAAGTAAACCGGGAGCTGCACGCCGTCTCGCTCAGCAAGGAGAACGGCACTGAGGGCATGATCTGAGACGGCTAAGTACATGTACAACGTCTCCCTAGGTAAAGGACTGACCAACCTAGGTAGAGAATGTAAATGCTCTTTCAACCTCTGGAATGCCGCCTTAGCATCCTCCCCCATTCAAATCTGGTCTTCTTCCTGATTGCTTGGAAGAAGTAGAGGCACTTGTCGCCTGACCGACTGAGGAATCTCCCCAAGGCAGCCAGACAGCCGGTGAGCCTCTGCACTTCCTTGACAGAACGGGGTGACTTCATGTCTATCACCGCCAGTATCTTTTCAGGGTTAGCCTCTACCCCCCTTTGATCAATCAGGAATCCGAGAAATTTCCCAGACTCAACACCAAAGACGCATTTTTTAGGATTAAACATAACCTTGTGCCGCTTGAGGGTGGTGAATGTTTCTCGGAGATCAGCAAGGTGATCCGTCTGTAGCTTGGATTTGACTATCATGTCATCAATGTACGCCTCCACATTCCTCCCAATCTAATTAATGAAGACCGTATTAATCATCCGTTGGAAAGTGGCAGACGCATTTTTCAAGCTAAACGGCATCACAGTATAACAGAATAACCCCTGATCAGTGACGAAGGCCGTCTTCTCTTGATCTTTCTTCCACAGGGGGATCTGATGGAAGACGGAGTAGGCATCCATAAAGCTCATCAAGGCGTGACCGGCTGTAGAGTCGACCATACTGTCGATCTTTGGAAGCGGGTAACTGTCCTTTGGACACGCCTTGTTGAGGTCTGTGTAATCAACACACATGCGCCAGGTCCCATTCGGTTTCTTAACAAGGACCACATTGGCCACCCAGTCGGGAAAGTTACAAGGCCGGATGAGCCTGGCGTCTAGCAGCTTTTTGACTTCAGCAGCTACCGCCTGACTTCTTTCCTCGCCGTGGTTTCTTTTCTTTTGCCGGATGGGCTTCTTTTTGGGGTCCACGACGAGTTTGTGGACAGCGAGATCCGGGCTGACGCCTGGCATCTCTTCCACTTCAAAGGCAAAAATGTCTTTGAATTCATTCAGCAGAAGGTGCAAGCTTGCACCCAAAGTAGCATGAGCAACCGTCCCAACCTTTACAGTACGTTCTGGTCGGCTGTCATCCAGAACAAAATCAATACTTTCACCAGCCGGTTGAGGGCGAAGCTCATCTGACCGTTCACCGGTCAGTGATTGCTATTTTTTCTATTTCTTCACCTCCAACAGCAGAGGTGTCTTTCTTTTCTTCCCGGCTGCTGGTGGGGCTGGTACTGGGTCGGCATCCTTGACATTGTCAAGGTCTATTGGTTCCTGGCCGTCTGGGGCCACAGTGTCTCTAACGGCTGAGAGATAGCACTCTCGGGCCGTCTTCTGATCCCCATTCAGGGAACCAATAGTGCCATCATCCCTCTCATACTTGATGAGCATGAGAGACGGGATGATTACTGCCTTGGCTACGTTGAGGGTCGGCCGGCCAAGGATAATGTTGTAGGCGGTCAACTCCTCAACGACCAAGAATCTAACGACAATATGTCGTCCTTGGCCCTTCTCTCCCAGCTGGATGGGTAAGTCAATTCTTCTGGATGGGTAGACCATCCCACCCCCAAAACTAACCAAGGGGTGGGTGACCGGATGCATGCTACTGACGTTGTATTTCAGCTTTTGCAAGCACCGGAGGCTGATGATGTCTGATGAGCTGCCGGTGTCAATAAGGATTCTTCCAACCAGTTGGTTGGCAACCTTACATTCAATGACAACCGGGTCATCATGCGGACGGCGGACGCTGCCCCTATCCTTCTCAGTGATCAAGACGTCTGGGAAGGAGGTGCTTGCAGACGCCTGCTCGTCATCATCCTTGTCCATCTTTCGAAGATGGCTCTTGGTGCCCCGGATGGTAGGGCCACCACAGGAGAACCCGCCTGCTATTGTGTAGACCGGCTCCTTGTCGGTATCCGAGCTACTAGCAGGCTGGGGGGTAGTCTTGGACGACTGACCCTTGTTTTTCTTTTTTGCCCCGGCTGGGGACTTAGAAATGTAGGACTTCAACATCCCTTTGTCAGCCAGTCGGTCCAACGCCCGCTGAAGACTGAAGTAGTCGTTGGTATCATGGCCGACCTCCTCATGGAACTGACAGAATTTATTTTTGTTCCGTGACTGGACATAACTCTTCATAGGGTTCGGCTTCTCAATGGACAGTCGGTCCTTTACCTCCATGAGGATGGAGTTGCAGTCTTTATTAAACTCGTATTTGGGGACGTACGGCTTAAACTCTTTCTTTTTCTTCTGGGACGGCTTGTCAGAGTCAGTAACCGCCCAGACTTCTTTTCTTTTCTTGCTCTCTTCTTTGTTTTTGACCGGCTGAGCAGACCGGCTGTCTTTCTGTTTGTCGGACTTCTTAGAGTCCGACTGGTTACCAGGCGAGCAGAGGTCGGTAGCTTGGATGTAGCTTTCCGCCTCCCTCAGGGCCGCTTGTAAGGTGAAAGCCCCTTTTTTGACTAGGTCGAACTTAAAGGTCGACCCGTCTCTCAGACCTTTGAAAAAGTCTGCAAAAGCTACCTCGTCACACAGTCCTTGAATCTGAATTCTTATCAGATTAAACCGCCTGACATATGAGCGCAACCCTTCTCTCTCCCCCTGCCTAACAGTGCTCAAATCAAGGCTTGTTTTCTTGGCAGGGATGTTCATTGAGAAGTTGGAAGCAAACAGGAAGGCGAGCTTCCTGAAGCTATCGATGGACCCGGCTGGCAAATTGCCAAACCATTGTCGGGCAATGCCCTTCAATGTAGCCAGGAAGCACCGACACCAAGCGGCATCATCCAACCCCTGCAGATACATGAGGTTGGTGTATGCCATGAGGTGGTCTTCCGGATTTGTGGTACCATCATAGGTACCAACCAATACATTCTTAACCTTGGCTGGCTGGGCCGCCTCGGTTATCTCCCGGGTGAACGCAGAAGGCTGTTCACCCAGGCGCAGCAGACGAAGCTGCCAGTCCAGTGGCTGGACATTTGGATATGCCGCCTGACCTCCAAAGAAGGCCAGCTGCATGAAGTGAGGAGGATATTGTCCGTAAGCCTGAGTAGGCACATACGGTAAAGCTCCAATCATGTGAGGGCCAGAATGGACGGTATTACCGCCTGTCTGGCTCTCATGCAAGGAGGGTGCACTCCCTGCAGAAATGTTGTTGAAACTTTCTGGAAAGTTCGACGTTGAAGCCGACTCAGACAGGGTTTGGTTTCTCTTCCGGTTGATGATCTCCCGGGCATCAAGAGTTGATTTTTTACTTCTCACCGGCTGCTGAGTCCGGCGAGTGTTATTGGTGTTCTTCCCAGGAAGGAGAATTTTTTACCAATCAATGGTCCCGGTTGCCTTCTCCTTTGGATGAGGAGTGGGTTGCCGGTTTCTGACTGACTTCCCCTTCTCTGGAGGAGCCTTCTTCGCCGGCTGACTTTTACTTGGGCCAGCCCGGCTTTTGGTGATCAGCTCTTTAATTTCACCCTTGAAACTTGTCATGAATCTCATGAGTTCGTCTTGGGTGACAGGGGCTGATCCAACGGCCGTTTGGTTTCCCCTTCCGGCTGCCCAGTGGATCGGCTTGGACCCGCCTGGGAGGCACCCCGCTCCAGAATGTCTCTGGGCCGGATGCTCTTGATTCTGAGCGAGCCATCCTCGACTGTAAAGGTTTCGAGCTGAGGATCCTCATCCTCCTGGTCTGTAAAGATCCCTCGGGAGAGTTACAACACGAAGTCTGATCCGGCTGAGCTGTACCTGCAAAATAACGGAGACTCCGAGTGGTTGGAGCTCCGCCTCCGACGGTCAAGTTAGTAACTTGAAATGGAATAAAGAGAACGGAAATTTAGGTGGGTATCTTCTAAGATTCCAAGCTCAGGTGTTTCTCTAATGTGAGAGAATACAAGTGTAATAAATGGAAAAACGTGCCCTCAAAATGAGGGACATCTCCCTACTTATAGGGTCTTTGGGATTTGTGCCCCTGATTAGGTCACTGAACCCTAATCATTGGTGGGCCGCGCCGTTTTGCGGCTTTCTCGGGATTTGGGCCTGAAGGCCGCCTTTTTCCCTTAAATTCTGGAGTGACACGTGTCAAGTAGGGATTGGTCCACTTTGGGCCATCCTGAGGCTGACACGTGTAATCCTCTGATTGGACCACGTGGCGGGGTAAAATTTTCCTAAACACCTTAGATGGGCGATAATGTGTCTCACGCCCCTTAGGGCTATTGAGCCACTTAGATGAGCGATGATGTGTTTGACGCCCCTTCGGGCTAATAAACCCTATAGATTGGCGATGATGTGTTTGACGCCCCTTCGGGCTAATAAACCCTATAGATTGGCGATGATGTGTCTCACGCCCCTTAGGGCTAATGAGCCCCTTGGATGGGCGATATTGTGTCAGATGCCACTTAGGGCTAATCAGCTCCTTGGAAGGGCGATGACGTTTCTGACGCCCCTTATGGCTTAAGAACCCCTTGGATGGGCGATGATGTGTCTCACTCCCCTTAGGGCTAATGAGCTACTTAGATGAGCGATGATGTGGTTGAAACCCCTTAGGACTAATTGGCCCCTTGGATGGGCGATGATGTGTCTGACACAACTTAGGGCTAATGAGCTCCTTGGATGGGCGATGATGTGTCTCAGGCCCTATAGAGCTAATGAGCCCCTTGGATGGACGATGATTTGCCTGACGCTTCTTAGGGCAAATTAGCCCCTTGGATGGGCGATGATGTGTCTAACGCCCCTTAGGGCTAATAAGCCCCTTTCATGGGCGATGACGTCTCTCACGCCCCTTAGGGCTAATGAGCCCCTTACATTGGCGATAATGTGTCTGACACTGACACCTGTTAGGGCTAAACAGCCCCTTGGATGGGCGATGATGTGTCTCACGCCCCTTAGGGCTAATCAGCCCCATGGATGGGCAATGATTTGTCAGACGCCCCTTAAGGCTAATGAGACCCTTAGATGGGCGGTAATGTGTCTAACGCCCCTTACGGCTAATGAGCCCCTTGGATGGGCGATTATGTATCTCACACCCCTTAAGGCTATTAAGCCCTTGGATGGGCGATGATGTATCTCACACCTTTTAGGACTAATGAGCCCCTTGGATGGGCGATGATTTGTCTAACGCTCCTTAGGGCTAATAAGCCCCATTGATGAGAGATGATGTGTCTCACGCCCCTTAGGGCTAATGAACCCCCTGGATGGGCGATGATGTATCTTACGCCCCTTACGGCTAATGAGCCCCGTGGATGGGCGATGATGTATCTCACACCCCTTAGGGCTAATGAGCCCCTTGGATGGGCGATGATGTATCTCACACCCTTTAAGGCTAATAAATCCTAAGATGGGCGATGATGTATCTCACACCCCATAGTACCAATAAACCCCTTGGATGGGCGATGATTTGTCTGACGCCCCTTAGGGCTAATAAGCCCCATTGATGGGCGATGAGGTGTCTCACGCCCCTTAGGACTAATGAGCCCCCTGGATGGGCGATAATGTGTCCGACGTCCCTTAGGCCTAATCAGCTCCTTGAATAGGCAATGACGTTTCTGACACCCCTTATGGCTAAAGAGCCCCTTGGATTGGCGATGATGTGTCTCACGCCTCTTAGGGCTAATGAGCCACTTAGATGAGCGATGATGTGTTTGACGCCCCTTAGGACTAATAAGCCTCTTGGATGGGCGATGATGTGTCTGACACACCTTAGGGCTAATGAGCTCCTTGGATGGGCGATGATGTGTCTCAGGCCCTATAGAGCTAATGAGCCCCTAGGATGGGCGATGATTTGCCTGACGCCCCTTAGGGCTAATGAGCCCCTTAGATGGGCGATGATGTGTCTCAGGCCCTATAGAGCTAATGAGCCCCTTGGATGGACGATGATTTGCCTGACGCCCCTTAGGGCAAATGAGCCCCTTAGATGGGCGATGATGTTTCTAACGCCCCTTAGGGCTAATAAGCCCCTTTCATGGGCGATGACGTCTCTCACGCCTTTTATGGCTAATGAGCCCCTTACATTGGCGATAATGTGTCTGACACTAACACCTGTTAGGGCTAAACAGCTCCTTGGATGAGCGATGATGTATCTCACACCCCTTAAGGCTAATAAATCCTTAGATGGGCGATGATGTATCTCACACCCCTTAGGACCAATGAGCCCCTTGGATGGGCGATGATTTGTCTGACGCCCCTTAGGGCTAATAAGCCCCATTGATGGGCGATGACGTGTCTCACGCCTCTTAGTGCTAATGAGCCCCTTGGATGGGCGATAATGTGTCAGACGTCCCTTAGGCCTAATCAGCTCCTTGGATGGGCGATGACGTTTCTGACGCCCCTTATGGCTAAAGAGCCCCTTGGACGGGCGATGATGTATCTTACACCCCTGACGGCTAATGAGCCCCTTGGATGGGCGATGATGTATGTCACACTACTTCAGGCTAATAAGTCCCCTTGGATGGGCGATGATGTATCTCACACCCCTTAGGACTAATGAGCCCCTTGGATGGGCGATGAATTGTCAAACGCCCCTTAGGGCTAATGAGCCCCATTGATGGGAGATGATGTGTCTCACGCCCTTTAGGGCTAATGAGCCCCATGGATGGGCGATGATGTACCTTACGCCCCTTACAGCTATTGAGCCCCTTGGATGGGAGATGATGTATCTCAAACCCCTTAATGCTAATAAGTCCTTAGATGGGCGATGATGTATCTCACACCCCTTAAGACCAATGAGCCCCTTGGATGGGCGATGATTTGTCTGACGCCCCTTAGGGCTAATAAGCCCCATTGATGGGCGATGATGTGTCTCACGCCCCTTTGGGCTAATGAGTCCCTTAGATGGGCGATAATTTGTCTTACGCCCCTTAGGGCTAATGAGCCACTTAGATGAGCGATGATTTGTTTGACGCCCCTTCGGGCTAATAAACCCCAATGATGGGCGATGATTTGTCTCACGCCCCTTAGGGCTAATGAGCCCCTTGGATTGGCGATAATGTGTCAGACGCCACTTAGGGCTAATCAGCTCCTTTGATGGGCGATGACGTTTCTGACGCCCCGTATGGCTTAAAAACCCCTTGGATAGGCGATGATGTGTTTCACTCCCCTTAGGGCTAATGAGCCACTTAGATGAGCGATGATGTTGTTGACACCCCTTAGGACTAATTGGCCTCTTGGATGGGCGATGATGTGTCTGACACACCTTAGGGCTAATGAGCCCCTTGGATGGACGATGATTTGCCTGACGCCCCTTAGGGCAAATGATCCCCTGGGATGGACGATGATTTGCCTGACGCCCCTTAGGGCAAATGAGCCCCTTGGATGGGCGATGATGTGTCTAACGCCCCTTAGGGCTAATAAGCCCCTTTCATGGGCGATGACGTCTCTCACGCCCCTTAGGGCTAATGAGCCCCTTACATTGGCGATAATGTGTCTGACACTCACACCTATTAGGGCTAAATAGCCCCTTGGATTGGCGATGATGTGTCTCACGCCCCTTAGGGCTAATCAGCCCCATGGATGGGCGATAATTTGTCAGACGCCCCTTAAGGTTAATGAGACCCTTAGATGGGCGGTAATGTGTTTAACACCCCTTACGGCTAATGAGCCCCTTGGATGGGCGATTATGTATCTCACACCCCTTAAGGTTATTAAGTCCCTTGGATGGGCGATGATGTATCTCCTACCCTTTAGGACTAATGAGCCCCTTGGATGGGCGATGATTTGTCTAACGCCCCTTAGGGCTAATAAGCCCCATTGATGAGAGATGATGTGTCTCACGCCCCATAGGGCTAATGAACCCCGTGGATGGGCGTTGATGTATCTTACGCTCCTTACGGCTAATGAGCTCTGTGGATGGGCGATGATGTATCTCACGCCCCTTAGGGCTAATGAGCCCCTTGGATGGGCGATGATGTATCTCACACCCCTTCAGGCTAATAAATCCTTAGATGGGCGATGATGTATCTCACACCCTTTAGGACCAATGAGCCCCTTGGATGGGCGATGATTTGTCTAACGCCCCTTAGGGCTAATAAGCCCCATTGATGGGCAATGAGGTGTCTCACGCCCCTTAGGGCTAATGAGCCCCTTGGATGGGCGATAATGTGTCAGACGTCCCTTAGGCCTAATCAGCTCCTTGAATAGGCGATGACGTTTCTGACAACCCTTATCTCTAAAGAGCCCCTTGGATTGGCGATGATGTGTCTCACGCCCCTTAGGGCTAATGAGCCACTTAGATGAGCGATGATGTGTCTCACGCCCCTTAGGACTAATAAGCCTCTTGGATGGGCGATGATGTGTCTGACACACCTTAGGGCTAATGAGCTCCTTGGATGGGCGATGATGTGTCTCAGGCCCTATAGAGCTAATGAGCCCCTTGGATGGGCGATGATTTGCCTGACGCCCCTTAGGGCTAATGAGCCCCTTAGATGGGCGATGATGTGTCTCAGGCCCTATAGAGCTAATGAGCCCCTTGGATGGACGATGATTTGCCTGACGCCCCGTAGGGCAAATGAGCCCCTTAGATGGGCGATGATGTGTCTAACGCCCCTTAGGGCTAATAAGCCCCTGTCATGGGCGATGACGTCTCTCACGCCTTTTAGGGCTAATGAGCCCCTTACATTGGCGATAATGTGTCTGACACTGACACCTGTTAGGGCTAAACAACCCCTTGGATGGGCGATGATGTATCTCAGACCCCTTAAGGCTAATAAATCCTTAGATGGGCGATGATGTATCTCATACCCCTTAGGACCAATGAGCCCCTTGGATGGGCGATGATTTGTCCGACGCCCCTTAGGGCTAATAAGCCCCATTGATGGGCGATGATGCGTCTCACGCCTCTTAGGGCTAATGAGCCCCTTGGATGGACGATAATGTGTCAGACGTCCCTTAGGCCTAATTAGGTCCTTGGATGGGCGATGACGTTTCTGACGCCCCTTATGGCTAAAGAGCCCCTTGGATGGGCGATGATGTATCTCACACCACTTCAGGCTAATAAGTCCCTTGGATGGGCGATGAAGTATCTCACACCCCTTAGGACTAATGAGTCCCTTGGATGGGCGATGATTTGTCGAACGCCCCTTAGGGCTAATGAGCCCCATTGATGGGAGATGATGTGTCTCACACCCCTTGCATCATTGTTTTCCAAGGTCGCCTATCTAGAATGGGCTCATTAACCCTAAGGGGTATCATACACTTCATCACCCATCCAACGGGCTCATGATCCCTAAGGGGTGTAAGACACATCCTGCCATCTAATGGGCTCATTAGCCCTAAGGGGCGTCAGTCACATAATCGCCCTTCCAAGAGGCTCATTAGCCGTAAGGGGTGTTATACACATTATCGCCCACATTAGGGGCTCATTAGCCCTAAGGGGCGTGAGACACATCATCGCCCATCCAAAGGGCTCATTAGCCCTAAGGGGCGTGATACACATTATCGCCCATCAATGGGGCTTATTAGCCCTAAGGGGCGTCAGACACATCATCTCCCATCTAAGGAGCTCATTAGCTCTAAGGGGTGTCAGTGTCATACATATCATCGCCCACATAAGGGGCTCATTAGCCTTAAGGGGCGTGAGACACGTCATCGCACATGAACGGGGCTTATTAGCCTTAAGGGGCGTCAGACACAACATCGCCTATCCAAGGGCCTTATTAGGCCTAAGGTGCGTGAGACACATCATCGCCCATCAAAGGAGCTCATTAGCCCTAAGGTTTGTCAGACACATCATTGCCCATCGAAGAGGCTTATTAGTCCTAAGGGGCGTCAGACACATCATCGCCCATCTAAGGGGATCATTAGCACTAAGGAACATGAGACACATCATCGCCCATCAATGGGGCTTATTAGCCCTAAGGGGCGTCATACACATCATCGCCCATCTAAGGGGCTCATTAGCCCTAAGGGGCGTGAGACACATCATCGCTTATCCAAGGACCTTATTAGCCCTAAAGGGTGTAAGACACATCATAGCTCATGCAAGGGGCTCATTAACCCTAAGGGGTATCATACACTTCATCACCCATCCAACGGGCTCATGATCCCTAAGGGGTGTCATACACATCCTGCCACCTAATGGGCTCATTAGCCCTAAGGGGTGTCAGTCACATCATCGCCCTTCCAAGAGGCTCATTAGCCCTAAGGGATGTTAGTGTCAGACATATCTGATGCAAGTCTAAGCATGGAGAACTTCGAAGATTTGCTTATCATGCATCAAGATAGTTTATCCCTAAACATTGATTCAAGCCAAGCATTGCATGGACACTTTCTTGGATATCAAAGCAAAGCCACGGTTTGCTTAGTGGTTTTTCTTGGAGTCTAGTTCAGTTTCTTGAACTTTCTTGAATTTTCTTTACTTAGATTTTGCTTACAAGTTTTTACCTTTCACTTGAAAGGGTTTTTCTTGGTTCAAGCATTAGGATCTTTAATCTTTATTTAGTTCTTTAATTTTTATTTATTTATTTAGTTGTTTTAAAAATCAGTTAGTTAGCAAAATAAATCAGTTTAGGCGTGTGCTTGTTCTCCAAGGAGTTTGGTGTATGCTTGTGCGCCAAGGTGCTTGCTCTTCAAGCAAGTTAGAATTCTAGTTTAATTAGGATTGAATTAGGGACTTGTCCTAATTTTCCTAGGTAAACTAAGTCTTATAAATAGGGTTGTAAACACACGAATAAACATAGATAGATTAATATTCAGATTTATTTCTTAAGTTGCATACTTGAGTTTTGGTTGATTGCGATCAATTGCTGTTTTGCTTGTTTTAGTTAAAACATTCGTTTGGATTGATTAATTAGGTGGATTCTTAATTGATTAATCTTAGTTTTTGTTTAATTCTTGGTGGATTTCCTGTATAGAATTAGACTTAAACATATCCCTTGTGTTTTGTTGATTTTCGGATTAATAATTCACATCATCTTTGGTATCAGACCAGGTTTGCGCAACTTCGGTAAAAATTAAACTGGGAACAATTGGCTGGGAATTTTACGTGATTCTTTTTGCATTGAACTCTAAAAACGTCCAGCTATCACCATATAAAATTTCATAATTTTTAGTTGAGTAACGCGTTCTACACAGCCTCAAACGTTTGTTGTTTGTGCACTGATTTGCGGTTGGGAGTCCGGTTTTTTTGTTGCCTAGTTTTCCTTCAAGATTCGATCTTTTAATCAAGATTTTTGCATAAATTGACTTGGTTTGTGTAGGAATCATGAGTGACGATGAGGTTCCACAGTTTCCAAGGGGATTAACCTTAGAACAGGCTCAAAATCTTAGAAGAGATAGGCGAATTGACGAGTTGGCAGCAAGGATGGATGAGATATTAAAAAGGCTTGATACTCTTGCTGGAGATTCTTCAAGGAAAGGGAATTCTAACCCTAATCCTTGGCAATATGATAGATTTGTGAAGTTTGATGGAAGGGCTAATGTGTATGTTGTGAGAAAAGGAGAAAAAGAGAGACCGGTTGCTTTAAAACCTTTGATATGCAACAAGTCTTCTAATGTTACCTCTAATTCGAAGAGTTCTTATTTGATTAGTGAGAGGGAATTAGAAAAAGAGATTTGCAGCAACAATGTGGTATATATACTTGTTTCTAATGAGATTCGAATTGATCAAGATAAACAAGCAAAGAGGCCGTATGAATTGGAATCTGTTTTAGAAGAATTCAAGGATGTCTTTCCTAAGGAATTACCTCCGGGACTACCTCCTATTCGTGGGATAGAGCATCAAATTGACTTGATTCCGGGAGCACCATTACCTAATAAGGCAGCCTATAGAAGTAATCCGGAAGAAACAAAGGAGATGCAAAGGCAAATTGAAGAGCTTATGACTAGAGGATACGTGAGGGAAAGTATGAGCCCTTGTGCCGTGCCTACTTTACTTGTCCCAAAGAAAGATGGGAGTTGGCGCATGTGTATTGATAGTAGGAGTGTGAATAACATCACTATCAAATACCGATTTCCTATTCCAAGGTTAGATGATCTACTTGATGAACTACATGGTTCAAAGTTGTTTTCTAAGATTGATCTTATGAGTGGTTATCATCAAATTCGAATGAGAGAAGGAGATGAGTGGAAGACAGCATTCAAGACTAAGTTAGGGTTGTATGAATGGTTGGTGATGCCGTTTGGACTCACTAATGCACCTAGCACTTTCATGAGGTTGATGCATGAGGTACTTAAACCTTTCCTTGGCAAGTTTGTTGTTGTTTATTTAGATGATATTCTGATATACTCTAAAAATTTGCATGATCATCTAAATCATCTAACAAGTGTGTTTGAAGTGTTAAGAGAGAAGAAACTCTATGCTAAGCTTGAAAAATGCTACTTCTTAGTGCCTAGTGTTACTTTTCTTGGTTATGTTGTATCAGAAGATGGAGTTTCAGTTGATCATTCGAAAGTAGAGGCTATTAAAACTTGGCCTATTCCTACTAATATGAGTGAAGTAAGGTCTTTTCATGGTCTAGCTTCATTCTATAGAAGATTTGTCAAGAATTTCTCAAGTATTGTGGCGCCTATGACCGAATGTTTGAAGAAGGACAAGGGTAAATTCGAATGGACTAAAGAAGCTCAAAGTGCATTTGAGTTGGTTAAAAAGAAGCTATGTGAAGCACCTATACTTGCGTTACCAGATTTCTCAAGTCCTTTTGAAGTTAAAACCGATGCTAGTGGAGTTGGAATTGGAGCAGTTTTACTCCAAAAGAAGAGGCCTATTGCATATTTCAGTGAGAAATTGGAGGAGCTCGATTGAACTATTCTACTTATGATAAAGAGTTCTATGCCATTGTTAGAGCTTTAGATCATTGGAGTCATTATCTCCGACCTAATCACTTTGTGTTGCATTCTGATCATGAAGCATTGAAGTACATACATGGACAACAAAAGCTCAATCCTAGACATGCTACGTGGGTTGAATTTTTACAATCATTTAATTTTTCTTCAAGGTACAAAGAAGGGAAATCGAATGTTGTGGCTGATGCATTATCTAGAAGATACACTTTGATTGGAATTCTAAATAGCAAGCTACTTGGTTTTGAATTGATCAAAGAATACTATAAAAGTGATGATGATTTTGCTACATTGATTGAAGAGTGTTCTAAAGGAGCCGTGGGTTCTTATTTGCTGCAAGATGGTTTTCTTTTCAAAGGAAATCGACTTAGTCTTCTTAAGTGTTCTATTAGAGAGCTAGTTGTTAGAGAAGCTCATGGGGGAGGAATTGCTGGTCACTTTGGCATTACAAAGATCTTGAGTATGTTACAAGAACACTTCTATTGGCCTAAGATGCTCACGGATGTGCAACTAGTTATTTCTAGATGTGCAACTTGTCAAAAAGCGAAGGCTACTTTTCATCAAGGCTTGTATACTCCTTTACCTGTTCCAGACTCACCTTGGGAAGATATTTCTATGGATTTTATTGTGGGATTGCCGAGAACACAACGGGGGAAAGACTCTATTATGGTTGTTGTGGATAGGTTCTCTAAGATGGCTCATTTTGTTCCTTGTCACAAAGTGGATGATGCTATGAAAGTGGCGGAATTATACTTCAAAGAGATTGTTAGATTGCATGGAATTCCGAAAACTATTGTGAGTGATCGAGATACAAAGTTCATGAGTTTCTTTTGGAAGTCTCTATGGAAGCTTGTGGGAACTAAATTGCTCTTTAGTACATCTTACCATCCACAAACTGATGGACAAACCGAGGTTACTAATCGTACTCTTGGTGCGCTTTTGCGTGGGTTAGTGAGTAAGACACAAAAGGATTGGGACATCAAGTTAGCTCATGCGGAGTTTGCTTATAATAGATCACCTACATATGCTACCAAACATAGTCCTTTTGAGGTAGTCTATGGAGTCAATCCGAAACTTCCAATTGATCTTGTTCCATTGCCTAAGGGTGAATTAATTCACAAAGATGCCGAGTCTAAGTTGAAGAGTATGCTGAAATTACATGCTCAAGTTCGAACAAGAATAGAGAAAGTAAATGACATGTACAAAGCTAGAGCAAACAAGCATAGACGGCAGCAAAGTTACAATGTTGGAGACTTGGTATGGTTACATTTGAGAAAGGAAAGATTTCCAGGAAAACGCAAGAATAAGTTGATGCCTAGAAGTGAAGGTCCTTTCAAGATTGTTGAGAAGATCAATGACAATGTGATGCAAGTCTAAGCATGGAGAACTTCGAAGATTTGCTTATCATGCATCAAGATAACTTGTCCCTAAACATTGATTCAAGCCAAGCATTGCATGGACACTTTCTTGGATATCAAAGCAAAGCCACGGTTTGCTTAGTGGCTTTTCTTGGAGTCTAGTTCACTTTCTTGAACTTTCTTGAATTTTCTTTACTTAGATTTTGCTTACAAGTTTTTACCTTTCACTTGAAAGGGTTTTTCTTGGTTCAAGCATTAGGATCTTTAATCTTTATTTAATTCTTTAATTTTTATTTATTTATTTAGTTGCTTTAAAAATCAGTTAGTTAGCAAAATAAATCAGTTTGGTGTATGCTTGTGCGCCAAGGTGCTTGCTCTTCAAGCAAGTTAGAATTCTAGTTTAATTAGGATTGAATTAGGGACTTGTCCTAATCTTCCTAGGTAAACTAAGTCTTATAAATAGGGCTGTAAACACACAAATAAAGATACATAGATTAATATTCAGATTTATTTCTTAAGTTGCATACTTGAGTTTTGGTTGATTGCGATCAATTGCTGTTTTGCTTGTTTTAGTTAAAACATTCGTTTGGATTGATTAATTAGGTGGATTCTTAATTGATTAATCTAAGTTTTTGTTTAATTCTTGGTGGATTTCCTGTATAGAATTAGACTTAAACATATCCCTTGTGTTTTGTTGATTTTCGGATCAATAATTCACATCATCTTTGGTATCAGAGCAGGTTTGCGCAACTTCGGCAAAAATTAAACTGGGAACAATTGGCTGGGAATTTTTGCGTGATTTTTTTTGCATTGAACTCTAAAAACGTCCAGCTATCACCATATAAAATTTCATAATTTTAAGTTGAGTAACGCGTTCTACACAGCCTCAAACATTTGGTGTTTGTGCACTGATTTGCGGATGGGAGTCCGGTTTTTGTGTTGCCTAGTTTTCCTTCAAGATTCGATCTTTTAATCAAGATTTTTGCATAAACTGACTTGGTTTGTGTAGGAATCATGAGTGACGAGGAGGTTCCACAAGTTCCAAGGGGATTAACCTTGGAACAGGCTCAAAATCTTAGAAGAGACAGGCGAATTGACGAGTTGGCAGCAAGGATGGATGAGATATTAAAAAGGCTTGATACTCGTGCTGGAGATTCTTCAAGGAAAGGGAATTCTAACCCTAATTCTGGTTCAAGTGAGGAAGAACAACCAAGGAGGAACCCAAGGAGGCCACGAAATAATTATTCCTCAAGTGATGAATCACCAAGGCCTAGGAGAAGAGATAGACCAAAGGATGATGATAGGAACCTTCGATTAGATCTTCCCGAATTCAATGGGAGTATGAATGAACCTGAAAAATACTTTGAGTGGATTAGAAGGGCCAAGACACTCTTTGATTACAAGGAGTATGATGAAAGGAAAAGATGCAAATTGGCTGAATTAAAACTGACCGGTTATGCTAGTCTTTGGTATGATAATCTAAAGAAGAAGAGGCATAAGGAGGGGCGTGCAAGAATCTCAACTTGGGAACAACTCAAGAAGAACATGAAAAAAAGGTTCGTACCTAGTGATTATATTCAAGATGTTTATCTTAAGATGCAACTTTTTAAACAAAATTCTATGACTGTTGAGAATTATATTGGTGAATTTGAAAAGTTATGCATGCTATGTGGCTTAGAAGAGATTGTTGAGCATAAGATTGCTAGATTTATTTCGGGGTTGAATGATAATATTGCTGAAAAAGTTGAATTGCAACAATATTGGTCCTTTGAGGATGTTTGCAAGGTAGCTTTGAAAGTTGAAAAACAGATAAAGGGGAAGAAAGGGACGTACACTAAGTCCTTTGTAAAGGGTTTCACTAAACCTTTTGAGAAGAACAGCTTGGAGAAAAGTGGTTCTAGTTCGAACTACAAGGAGACTAAATCAAAATTTGAAGCTCCTAAAAAGCTTGTTGAAGATAGGAAGTGCTTCAAGTGTGGTAGTGTTGGTCACATTGCAACTAATTGTCCATCAAAAAGAGTAATGACTGCTCAAGAGTGGGAACAAGAACAAGCTAAGTGTGAGCAGGGTAGTGACTATGAAGAAAAGAACGAAGAGGAAAACTTTGAAGAAGAGGAGGGGCATGTTGACGAAATTGATCCCGAGACTCATGGTCAAAGTTTGGTTCTAAGAAGGGCGCTACACTCTAAAACCGTACCTATGGAAAACAATCAAAGGGAGAAAATCTTTCTTACAAGGTGCAAGGTAGAAGATAGGTTGTGTGACATGATCATAGACACGGGGAGTTGCACTAATGTGGTATCTACTACTTTGGTAGACAAATTGAAGTGGCCAACTACTGAACATCCAAGCCCTTATAAGCTTCATTGGCTTAATAATTCGAGTGATGTTAAGGTAACTAAACAAGCCTTAATCTCCTTTTCAATTGGTAAATTTCATGATAAAGTTTTGTGTGATGTTTGTCCTATGGATGCTTGTCATATACTATTAGGCCGTCCTTGGCAATATGATAGATTTGTGAAGTTTGATGGAAGGACTAATGTGTATGTTGTGAGAAAAGGAGAAAAAGAGAGACCGGTTGCTTTAAAACCTTTAATATGCAACAAGTCTTCTAATGTTACCTCTAATTCGAATAATTATTATTTGATTAGTGAGAGGGAATTAGAAAAAGAGATTTGCAGCAACAATGTGGTATATATACTTGTTTCTAATGAGATTCGAATTGATCAAGATAAACAAGCAAAGAGGCCGTATGAATTGGAATATGTTTTAGAAGAATTCAAGGATGTCTTTCCTAAGGAATTACCTCCGGGACTACCTCCTATTCGTGGGATAGAGCATCAAATTGACTTGATTCCGGGAGCACCCTTACCTAATAAGGCAGCCTATAGAAGTAATCCGGAAGAAACAAAGGAGATGCAAAGGCAAATTGAAGAGCTTATGACTAGAGGATACGTGAGGGAAAGTATGAGCCCTTGTGCCATGCCTACTTTACTTGTCCCAAAGAAAGATGGGAGTTGGCGCATGTGTATTGATAGTAGGAGTGTGAATAACATCACTATCAAATACCGATTTCCTATTCCAAGATTAGATGATCTACTTGATGAACTACATGGTTCAAAGTTGTTTTCTAAGATTGATCTTATGAGTGGTTATCATCAAATTCGAATGAGAGAAGGAGATGAGTGGAAAACAGCATTCAAGACTAAGTTAGGGTTGTATGAATGGTTGGTGATGCCGTTTGGACTCACTAATGCACCTAGCACTTTCATGAGGTTGATGCATGAGGTACTTAAACCTTTCCTTGGCAAGTTTGTTGTTGTTTATTTAGATGATATTCTGATATACTCTAAAAATTTGCATGATCATCTAAATCATCTAACAAGTGTGTTTGAAGTGTTAAGAGAGAAGAAACTCTATGCTAAGCTTGAAAAATGCTACTTCTTAGTGCCTAGTGTTACTTTTCTTGGTTATGTTGTATCAAAGGATGGAGTTTCAGTTGATCATTCAAAAGTAGAGGCTATTAAAACTTGGCCTATTCCTACTAATATGAGTGAAGTAAGGTCTTTTCATGGTCTAGCTTCGTTCTATAGAAGATTTGTCAAGATTTGCATACTTGAGTTTTGGTTGATTTGTCAAGATTTGTCAAGATTTGCATTCAAGACTAAGATTCGTTCTATAGAAGATTTGCATACTTGAGTTTTGGTTGATTGCGATCAATTGCTGTTTTGCTTGTTTTAGTTAAAACATTCGTTTGGATTGATTAATTAGGTGGATTCTTAATTGATTAATCTAAGTTTTTGTTTAATTCTTGGTGGATTTCCTGTATAGAATTAGACTTAAACATATCCCTTGTGTTTTGTTGATTTTCGGATCAATAATTCACATCACAATGCTTATAAGTTAGAACTTCCGGGAGAATATGGAGTTAGTGCTACATTCAATGTTGGCGATTTGGCTAAGTATATTCCTGATGAAGAACTTCGAGATTTGAGGACAAATTCTTTCGAAGAAGAGGAGGATGATGCAAGTCTAAGCATGGAGAACTTCGAAGATTTGCTTATCATGCATCAAGATAGTTTATCCCTAAACATTGATTCAAGCCAAGCATTGCATGGACACTTTCTTGGATATCAAAGCAAAGCCACGGTTTTCTTAGTGGTTTTTCTTGGAGTCTAGTTCAGTTTCTTGAACTTTCTTGAATTTTCTTTACTTAGATTTTGCTTACAAGTTTTTACCTTTCACTTGAAAGGGTTTTTCTTGGTTCAAGCATTAGGATCTTTAATCTTTATTTAGTTCTTTAATTTTTATTTATTTATTTAGTTGTTTTAAAAATCAGTTAGTTAGCAAAATAAATCAGTTTAGGCGTGTGCTTGTTCTCCAAGGAGTTTGGTGTATGCTTGTGCGCCAAGGTGCTTGCTCTTCAAGCAAGTTAGAATTCTAGTTTAATTAGGATTGAATTAGGGACTTGTCCTAATCTTCCTAGGTAAACTAAGTCTTATAAATAGGGCTGTAAACACACGAATAAACATAGATAGATTAATATTCAGATTTATTTCTTAAGTTGCATACTTGAGTTTTGGTTGATTGCGATCAATTGCTGTTTTGCTTGTTTTAGTTAAAACATTCGTTTGGATTGATTAATTAGGTGGATTCTTAATTGATTAATCTTAGTTTTTGTTTAATTCTTGGTGGATTTCCTGTATAGAATTAGACTTAAACATATCCCTTGTGTTTTGTTGATTTTCGGATTAATAATTCACATCAATATCATCGCCCACATAAGGGGCGTGAGACACGTCATCGCACATGAACGTGGCTTATTAGCCCTAAGGGGTGTCAGACACATCATCGCCCATGCAAGGGGCTCACTAGCCTTAAGGGGCGTGAGATACATCATCGCCCATCCAAGGGGCTCATTAGCCATAAGGGATGACGTACACATTACCGCCCATCCAAGAAGCTCATTAGCCTTAAGGGGCGTCAGACACAACATCGCCTATCTTAGGGCCTTATTAGGCCTAAGGGGTGTCAGACGCATCATCGCCTATCCAAGGGGCTCATGAGCCCTAAGGGGCGTGAGACACATCATCGCCCATCCAAGGAGCTCATTATCTCTAAGGTTTGTCAGACACATCATCGCCCATCCAAGAGGCTTATTAGTCCAAAGGGGCGTCAGACACATCATCGCCCATCTAAGGGGCTCATTAGCCCTAAGGGGCATGAGACACATCATCGCCCATCCAAGGGACTCATAAGCCCTAAGGGGCATCAGACACATCATCGCTAATCCAAGGGCCTTATTAGCCCTAAAGGGTGTCAGACACATCATAGCTCATGCAAGGGGCTCATTAGCCCTAAAGGGCCTAAGACACATCATCGCCCATCCACGGGGCTTATTAGCCTAATGTGGCCGGAGACACTTAATCGCCAATCAAAGAGGCTTATTAGTCCTAAGGGGTGTTAGACACATCATCGCCCATCCAAGAGGCTCATTAGCCTTAAGGGGTGTTAGACACATCATCGCCCATCCAAGAGGCTCATTAGCCTAAGGGGCGTAAGACACATCATCGCCCTTCCAAGGTGCCGATTAGCCCTAAGGGGCGTCTGACACATCACCGCCCATCCAAGGGGCTCATTGGCCCTAAGGGGGGTGAGACACATCGTCGCCCATCCAAGAGGCTTATTAATCTTAGGGGGCGTTAGACACATAATCGCCCATCTAAGGAGCTCATTAGCCCAAAAGGGTGAAAGACACATCATCTCCCATCCATGGGGGTCATTAACCTTAAGAGGCGTGAGACACATCATCGCCCATCCACGAGGCTCATCAGCCCTATGGGGCCTGAAACACATCATCGCCCATCCAAGGAGCTCATTAGCCTTAACGGGTGTCAGACACATCATCGCCCATCCAAGAGGCTTATTAGTCCTAAGAGTCGTCAGACACATCATGGCCCGTCTAAGGGGCTCATTAGCCCAAAGGGGCGTGAGAAACATTATCGGCCATCCAAGGGGCTTATTAGCCCTAAGGGGCGTGAGACACATCATCGCCCATCTATGGGGCTTAATAGTCCTAAGGGGAGTCAGACTCAGCATCGCCCATCCATGGAGCTCAATAGCCTTAAGGGGTGTGAGACACATCATCGCCCGTCCAAGGGGATCATTATCCTTAAAGGGCGTGAGACACATCATGGCCCATCAATGGGGATAATTAGCCCTAAGAGGCGTTAGACACATCATCGCCCATCTAAGGGGCTCATTAGCCATAAGGGGTGCGAGACAAATCATCGCCCATCTCTAGGACTTATTAGGTCTAAGGGGCGTAAGACACATCATCGATTAACCAAGGGGTGTTAGACACATCATTGCTCATGCAAGGAGCTCATTAGCCCTAAGGGGCCTGAGACACATTATCGCTCATCCGTAGGGATCATTAGCTCAATGGCGCCTTAGACCCATAATCGCCCATCCAAGGAGCTCTTTAGCCCTAAGGTGTGTCAGACAAATCATCGCCCAACAAAGAGGCTTATTAGTCCTAAGGGGCTTTAGACACATCATCACCCATGTAATGGGCTCATTAGCCATAAAGGGGATGAGACTCATCATCGCCCATCCAAGGGGCTCATTAGCCCTAAGGGGCGTCACACACATCATCGCCCTTCCAAGGGGCTAAATAGCCCTAAGAGGCGTCAGACACATCATCGCCCATCTAAAGGGCTTATTGGCCCTAAGGGGTGTTAGACACATCGTCGTCCATCCAAGAGGCTTATTATTCCTAAGGGATGTTAGCCACATAATTGGCCATCCAAGGAGCTCATTAGCCCTAAAGGACGTCAAACACGTCATCGCCCATCCAAGGGGCTCATAAGCCCTAAGGGGCGTTAGACACATCATCACCCATCTAAGGAGCTCATTAGCCCTAAGCGGTGTGAGACACATCATCGGCCATTCAAGGGCTTCATTAGCCATAAGGGGCGTCAGGCGCATCATCGCCCATCCAAGGGGCTCATTAGTTCCAAGGGGTGTAAGACACATCATCGCGTATCCAAGGGCCTTATTAGCCCTAAGGGGTGTAAGACACATCATCGCCCATCCAAGGGGCACATTAGCCACATCATCTCCCATCCATGGGGGTCATTAACCCTAAGGGGCGTGAGACACATTATCGCCCATCCACGGGGCTCATCAGCCCTATGGGGCCTGAAACACATCATCGCCCATCCAAGAGCTCATTAGCCTTAACGGGTGTCAGACACATCATCGCCCATCCAAGAGGCTTATTAGTCTTAAGGGGCGTCAGACACATCATCGCCCATCAAAGGGGCTCATTAGCCCTAAGGGGCGTGAGAAACATTATCGGCCATCCAAGGGGCTCATTAGCCGTAAGGGGCGTGAGACACATCATCGCCCATCTATGGGGCTTAATAGTCCTAAGGGGAGTCAGACTCATCATCGCCCATCCATGGAGCTCATTAGCCCTAAGGAGTGTGAGACACATCATCGCCCATCAAAGGGGCTCATTATCCTTACGGGGCATGAGACACATCATGGCCCATCAATGGGGATTATTAGCCCTTAGAGGCGTCAGACACATCATCGCCCATCTAAGGGGCTCATTGGCCCTAAGGGGTGCGAGACAAATCATCGCCCATCTAAGGTGTTGTAGCCAAGCCTAACAACTTGGTTATGGACGTTTCTTTGGTCCAAGACGTAGCATCATGCATTGGTGCTATGCGTTCTATCTATGTGCAGCAAGATATTCAATCCTTTGAGTTTCTTGTTGTTCTTATTAACTAGTTCATTCTAGTTCTTTTATGCTTTGAATAAGTTGTAAAAATATCTTGCTGCACATAGATAGAACGCATAGCACCAATGCATGATGCTACGTCTTGGACCAAAGAAACGTCCATAACCAAGTTGTTAGGCTTGGCTACAACATAAGGGACTTATTAGGTCTAAGGGGCGTAAGACACATCATCGATTAACCAAGGGGTGTCAGACACATCATTGCTCAAGCAAGGAGCTCATTAGCCCTAAGAGGCCTGAGACACATCATCGCTTATCCATAGGGATCATTAGCCCAATGGGGCCTTAGACCCACAATCGCCCATCCAAGGAGCTCATTAGCCCTAAGGTGTGTCAGACAAATCATCGCCCAACAAAGAGGCTTATTAGTCCTAAGGGGCTTTAGACACATCATCACCCATCTAATGGGCTCATTGGCCATAAAGGGCATGAGACACATCATCGCCCATCCAAGGGGCTCTTTAGCCCTAAGGGGCGTAAGACACTTCATCGCCCTTCCAAAGGGCTGATTAGCCCTAAGAGGCTTCAGACACTTCATCGCCCATCTAAAGGGCTTATTGGCCCAAAAGGGTGTCAGACACATCGTCGTCCATCCAAGAGGCTTATTAATCCTAAGGGACGTTAGCCACATAATTGGCCATCGAAGGAGCTCATTAGCCCTAAGGGACGTCAAACACGTCATCGCCCATCCAAGGGGCTATCATTAGCCCTAAAGGGGCGTGATACACATCATCGCCCATCAATGGGGCTTATTAGCCCTAAGGGGTGTCAGACACATTATCTCCCATCTAAGGAGCTCATTAGCCCTAAGCGGTGTGTGACACATCATCGGCCATTCAAGGGCTTCATTAGCCATAAGGGGTGTTAGGCGCATCATCGCCTATCCAAGGGGCTCATTAGCCCTAAGGGGCGTAAGACACATCATCGCGTATCCAAGGACCTTATTAGCCCTAAGGGGTGTAAGACACATCATCGCCCATCCAAGGGGCACATTAGCCCTAAGGGGCGTCAGACACATAATCGCCATCCAAGGGGCTTATTAGCCCTAAGGGGCATGAAACACAACATCGCCCATTAAAGGGGCTTATTAGCCCTGAAGGGCGACAGACACATCATTGCCTATCCAAGGGGATCATTAGCCCTAAGAGGAGTGAGACACATCATTGCCCATCTAAGGGGCTCATTAGCCCTATGGGGCATCAGGCTCATCGTCGCCCATCCTAGGGGCTTATTAACCCGAAGGGGTAACAAATTTATATCGCCTTCCCAAAGGGCTAGGCAACCCCAAAGAGTGTCAGACATAATAATAAATACAAGTGTACCTAAGATACCATAAATATTTGTTTCTTCATTGATGTTGCTTCAAATACATAAATCTACATGTTTTATTCTTAGACACTTGTCAACCAGGAGGCTTTTATAAAGCGTTAATTATATCATCACCCATGCTAGGGGCTGAATATGGGGTGATCCTATCTAGAAGGGGCTCATTAACCTAAAGGGGTATCATACACTTCATCACCCATCCAAAGGGCTCATGATCCCTAAGGGGTGTCAGACACATCATCGCCCATATAATGGGCTTATTAGCCTTAAGGGGCGTTAGACACATCATCGCCCTTCCAAGGGGCTCATTAGGGTAAAGCGGTGTCAGTGTCAGACACATCAACGCCCACATAAGGGGCTCATTAGCCCTAAATGGGCGTGAGACACGTCATTCCCCATGAAAGGGGCTTATTAGCCCTAAGGGGCGTTAGATACATCATCGCCCATCAAAGGGGCTTACTAGCTATAAGGGGCGTGAGATACATCATCGCCCATCCAAGGGGCTCATTAGCCCTAAGGGACGTCAGACACATTACCGCCCATCCAAGGGGCTCATTAGCCTTAAGGGGCGTCAGACACAACATCACCCATCCTAGGGGGTCATTAGCCCTAAGTGGCGTGAGACACAGCATCGCACATCCAAAGGCCTTTTTAGCCCTATAGGGGTGTCAGACGCATCATCGCCCATCCAAGGGGCTCATTAGCCCAAAGCGGCGTGAGACACATCATTGCCCATCCAAGGACCTCATTAGCTCTAAGGTGTATCAGACACATCATCGCCCATCAAAGAGGCTTATTAGTCCTAAGGGGCGTCAGACACATCATCGCCCATCTAAGGGGCTTATTAGCCCTAAGGGGTGTGAGAGACATCATCGCCTATCCAAGGGGATCAATAGCCCTAAGAGGCGTGAGACATATCATCGCTTATCCATGGGCCTTATTAGCCCGTAGGGGTGTCAGACACATCATCGCTCATGCAAGGGGATCAATAGCCCTAAGGAGTCTAAGACACATCATTGCCCATCCAAGGCGCTCATTAGCGTAATGGGGCCTAAGACACATAATCGCCCATCCAAGGAGCCCATTTGCCCTAAAGTGTGTCAGACAATTCATCGCCCATCAAAGAGGCTTATTACTCCTAAGGGGAGTTAGACACATCATCGTCCATCTAAATGACTTATTAGCCATAAGGGGCGTGAGACACATCATCACCCATCCAAGGGGCTCATTAGCCCTAAGCGGCGTCAGACACATCATCGCCCTTCCAAGGAGCTGATTAGCCCTAAGGGGTGTTAGACACATCGTCGCCCATCCAAGAGGCTAATTAATCATAAGGGGCGTTAGACACATAATCGCCCATCTAAGGAGCTTTTTAGCCCTAAAGGGTGTGAGGCACATCATCTCTCATCCATGGGGCTCATTAACCTTAAGGGACGTGAGACACATTATCGCCCATCCACGGGGCTCATTAGTCCTATGGGGCCTGAGACACATCATCGCCCATCCAAGGAGCTTATTAGCCCTAAGGGGTGTCAGACACATCATCGCCAATCCAAGAGGCTTATAAGTCCTAAGAGGCGTCCAACACATCATCGCCCATCTAATGGGCTCATTAGCCATAAAGGGCGTGAGACACATCATCTCCCATCTAAGAGGCTCATTAGCCCTAAGGGGCGTCTGACACATCATCGTCTTTCCAAGGGGATGGTTAGCCCTTAGAGGTGTCAGACACATCTTCGCCCATCCAAGAGGCACATTAGCCCATAGGGGCGTCAGACACATCATCGCCCATCCAAGGGGCTTATTAGCCCTAAGGGGCGTCAGACACATCATCGCCTATCCAAGGGGCTTACTAGCCCTAAGGGGCGTGAAACACAACATCGCCCATCAAAGGGGCTTATTAGCCCAGATGGGCGACAGATTTATCATCGCCCATCCAAGGGGATCATTAGCCCTAAGAGGTGTGAGACACATCATTGCCCATCTAATGGGCTCGGCCACCCCAAGGAGCGTTAGACATAAGAATAAATACAAGTATACCTAAGATACCATAAAAATTTGTTTCTTCATTGATGTTCCTTCAAATACGTAAATCTACATGTTTCTTCACAGACACTTGTCAACCAAGAGGCTTTTATAAAGCGTCAATTATATAATCACCCATCCAAGGGGCTAAATATAGGGTGATCCGAGCACGTACCGTTCCAAGACTTTGATTAAAAATGAGAGCGTAATCAAAAGAATGGTATTTTCACCATCCTCGAGGCCTTTTTTCGCAATTTTTTTTTTGCAGAATGCATTAATGTTTTCCATGGTCGCCTATCTAGAAGGGGCTCATTAACCCTAAGTTGTATCATACACTTCATCACCCATCCAAGGGGCTCATGATCCCAAGGGGTGTTAGACACATCATCGCCCATCTAATAAGCTCATTAGCTCTAAGGGGCGTCAGACACATCATCGCCCATCCAAGTGGCTCATTTTCGCTAAAAGGCGTAAGACACATCATCGCCCTTCAAAAGGGCTCATTAGCCCTAAGGGGTGTCAGTGTCTGACAAATCATCAGCCCACATAAGGGACTCATTATCCCTAAGGGGCGTGAGACACGTCTTCGCGCATCAAAGGGGCTAATGAGCCCTAAGGGGCGTCAGATACATCATCGCCCACGAAAGGGGCTCACTAGCCTTAAGGGGCGTGAGATACGTCATCGCCCATCCAAGGGGCTTATTAGCCCTAAGGAACGTTAAACACATTACCGCCCATCCAAGGGGCTCATTAGCCTTAAGGGGCGTCAGGCATAACATAGCCCATCTTAGGGGCTCATTAGCCCTAAGTAGCGTGAGACACATCATTGCACATCCAAGGGCCTTATAAGCCCTAGAGGGGTGTAAGACGCATCATCGCCCATCCAAGGGGCTCATAAGCCCTAAGCGGCGTGAGACTCATCATCGCCCATCCAATGAGCTCATTAGCCCTAAGGTGTGTCAGACACATCATCGCCCATCCAAGAGGCTTATTAGTCCTAAGGGGCGTCTGACACATCATCGCCCATCTAAGGGGCTCATTAGCCCTAAGGGGTGTGAGACACATCATCGCCCATCAAAGGGGGTCATTAGCCCTAAGGGGCGTAAGACACATCATCGCTCATCCAAGGGCCTTATTAGCCCTAAGGGGTGTCATACACATCATCGCTCATGCAAGGTGCTCATTAGCCCTAAGAAGCCTGAGATACATCATCGCCCATCCAAGGGGCTCATTAGCCCAATGGGGCCTTAGACACATAATCGCCTGTCCAAGGAGCCCATTAGCCCTAAGGTTTGTCGGACAAATCATCGCCCATCTAAGAGGCTTATTAGTCATAAGGGGCGTTAGACACATCATCGCCCATCTAATTGACTCATTAGCCATAAGGGGCGTGAGACACATAATCGCCCATCCAAGGGGCTCATTAGCCCTAAGGGGAGTCAAACACATCATCGATCTTCTAAGGGGCTGATTAGCCATAAGGGGCGTAAGATACATCATCGCCCATCCAATGGGCTCATTGGCCTAAGGGGTGTCAGACACATCGTCGCCCGTCCAAGAGGCTTATTAATCTTAAGGGGCGTTAGACACATAATCGCCCATCTAAGGAGCTCATTAGCCCTAAAGGGTGTAAGACACATCATCTCCCATCCATGGGGCTCATTAACCCTGAGGGACGTGAGACACATCATCGCCCATCGACGGGGCTCATTAGCCCTATGGGGCCTGAGACACATCATCGCCTTTCCAAGGAGCTTATTATCCCTAAGGGGTGTCAGACACATCAACGCCCGTCCAAGAGGCATATAAGTCCTAAGAGGCGTCAGACACATCATCGCCCATCTAAGGGGCTCATTAGCCAAAAGGGGCGTGAGAAACATAATCGGCCATCCAAGGGGCTCATTAGCCTTAAGGGGCGTCAGAAACAACATCGCCCATCCAAGGAGCTGATTAGCCCTAATGGACGTCAGACACATCATCGCCCATTAATGGGGCTTATTAGCCCTAAAGGGCGTCATACACATCATCGCCCATCCAAAGAGATCATTAGCCCTAACAGGCGTGAGACACATTATCGCTTATCCATGGGCCCTAAGGTGTGTTAGACAAATCATTGCCCATCAAAGAGGCTTATTATTCATAAGGGGAGTTAGACACATCATCGCCCATCTAATTGACTCATAAGCCATAAGGGGCGTGAGACACATCATCTCCCATCCAAGCGGCTCATTAGCCCTAAGGGGCGTCAGACACATCATCGCCCTTCCAAGGAGCTGATTAGCCCTAAGGGGTGTCAGACACATCGTCGCCCATCCAAGAGGCTTATTAATCCTAAGGGGCGTTAGACAGATAATCACCCATCTAAGGAGCTTATTAGTCCTATGGAGCCTGAGACACATCATCGCCCATCCAAGGAGCTTATTAGCCCTAAGGGGTGTTAGACACATCATCGCCCATCCAAGAGGCTTGTAAGTCCTAAGAGGCGTAGGACACATCATCGCCCATCTAATGGGCTTATTAGCCATAAAGGGCGTGAGACACATTGTTGTAGCCAAGCCTAACAACTTGGTTATGGACGTTTCTTTAGTTCAAGACGTAGCATCATGCATTGGTGCTATGCGTTCTATCCATGTGCAGCAAGATATTCAATCCTTTGAGTTTCTTGTTGTTCTTATTAACTAGTTCATTCTAGTTCATTTTATGCTTTGAATAAATTGTAAACTTTAGTCTTATTTTAAGTTTGCAAATTAGTTTCATTTTCTTTAGTTTTCTTTAGCTTGTTAAAGTTCGACAATATAGTGTCACATTCACATGAAGTACAAGTACAAGATACAACAAGAAGGCAGCCGTTTAGCTTGGGAAAAACATAGAATCCGAAAATTCCTTTTGGAGGAGTTTCAAAGGCTTTAACTTGGGTGTTACAATCAGTTTCAATGAGGAGTTGCAAGCTGTCAATTGAGCCTTCAAGTGGGCGTCATTTCAGTCAGCATTTGAGCATCAAAAGGCGTCCAAATACACTCTTGTCTACATACATTCAAGCTTGATCCAAGGCTTGAATCAAGGAGGAGTTACACTTCTTTTTGCTGTTTGAATTAGGCGTGAATTAAGGGGCTGTTTTGCTTCTTACTTGCTGCTTGGTTGAGGCGTGATTCTGATGTGAATTATTGATCCGAAAATCAACAAAACACAAGGGATATGTTTAAGTCTAATTCTATACAGGAAATCCACCAAGAATTAAACAAAAACTAAGATTAATCAATTAAGAATCCACCTAATTAATCAATCCAAACGAATGTTTTAACTAAAACAAGCAAAACAGCAATTGATCGCAATCAACCAAAACTCAAGTATGCAACTTAAGAAATAAATCTGAATATTAGTCTATGTATATTTATTTGTGTGTTTACAGCCCTATTTATAAGACTTAGTTTACCTAGGAAGATTAGGACAAGTCCCTAATTCAATCCTAATTAAACTAGAATTCTAACTTGCTTGAAGAGCAAGCACCTTGGCGCACAAGCATACACCAAACTGATTTATTTTGCTAACTAACTGATTTTTAAAGCAACTAAATAAATAAATAAAAATTAAAGAATTAAATAAAGATTAAAGATCCTAATGCTTGAACCAAGAAAAACCCCTTTCAAGTGAAAGGTAAAAACTTGTAAGCAAAATCTAAGTAAAGAAAATTCAAGAAAGTGAACTAGACTCCAAGAAAAGCCACTAAGCAAACCGTGGCTTTGCTTTGATATCCAAGAAAGTGTCCATGCAATGCTTGGCTTGAATCAATGTTCAGGGACAAGTTATCTTGATGCATGATAAGCAAATCTTCGAAGTTCTCCATGCTTAGACTTGCATCATCCTCCTCTTCTTCGAAAGAATTTGTCCTCAAATCTCGAAGTTCTTCATCAGGAATATACTTAGCCAAATCGCCAACATTGAATGTAGCACTAACTCCATATTCTCCCGGAAGTTCTAACTTATAAGCATTGTCATTGATCTTCTCAATAATCATGAAAGGACCTTCACTTCTAGGCATCAACTTATTCTTGACAAATCTTCTATAGAATGAAGCTAGACCATGAAAAGACCTTACTTCACTCATATTAGTAGGAATAGGCCAAGTTTTAATAGCCTCTACTTTCAAATGATCAACTGAAACTCCATCTTTTGATACAACATAACCAAGAAAAGTAACACTAGGCACTAAGAAGTAGCATTTTTCAAGCTTAGCATAGAGTTTCTTCTCTCTTAACACTTTAAATACACTTGTTAGATGATTTAGATGATCATGCAAATTTTTAGAGTATATCAGAATATCATCTAAATAAACAACAACAAACTTGCCAAGGAAAGGTTTAAGTACCTCATGCATCAACCTCATGAAAGTGCTAGGTGCATTAGTGAGTCCAAACGGCATCACCAACCATTCATACAGCCCTAACTTAGTCTTGAATGTTGTTTTCCACTCATCTCCTTCTCTCATTCGAATTTGATGATAACCACTCATAAGATCAATCTTAGAAAACAACTTTGAACCATGTAGTTCATCAAGTAGATCATCTAATCTTGGAATAGGAAATCGGTATTTGATAGTGATGTTATTCACACTCCTACTATCAATACACATGCGCCAACTCCCATCTTTCTTTGGGACAAGTAAAGTAGGCACGGCACAAGGGCTCATACTTTCCCTCACGTATCCTCTAGTCATAAGCTCTTCAATTTGCCTTTGCATCTCCTTTGTTTCTTCCGGATTACTTCTATAGGCTGCCTTATTAGGTAAGGGTGCTCCCGGAATCAAGTCAATTTGATGCTCTATCCCACGAATAGGAGGTAGTCCCGGAGGTAATTCCTTAGGAAAGACATCCTTGAATTCTTCTAAAACAGATTCCAATTCATACGGCCTCTTTGCTTGTTTATCTTGATCAATTCGAATCTCATTAGAAACAAGTATATATACCACATTGTTGCTGCAAATCTCTTTTTCTAATTCCCTCTCACTAATCAAATAAGAATTCTTCAAATTAGAGGTAACATTAGAAGACTTGTTGCTTATCAAAGGTTTTAAAGCAACCGGTCTCTCTTTTTCTCCTTTTCTCACAACATACACATTAGTCCTTCCATCAAACTTCACAAATCTATCATATTGCCAAGGACGGCCTAATAGTATATGACAAGCATCCATAGGACAAACATCACACAAAACTTTATCATGAAATTTATCAATTGAAAAGGAGATTAAGGCTTGTTTAGTTACCTTAACATCACTCGAATTATTAAGCCAATGAAGCTTATAAGGGCTTGGATGTTCAGTAGTTGGCCACTTCAATTTGTCTACCAAAGTAGTAGATACCACATTAGTGCAACTCCCCGTGTCTATGATCATGTTACACAACCTATCTTCTACCTTGCACCTTGTAAGAAAGATTTTCTCCCTTTGATTGTTTTCCATAGGTACGGTTTTAGAGTGTAGCGCCCTTCTTAGAACCAAACTTTGACCATGAGTCTCGGGATCAATTTCGTCAATATGCCCCTCCTCTTCTTCAAAGTTTTCCTCTTCGTTCTTTTCTTCATAGTCACTACCCTGCTCACACTTAGCTTGTTCTTGTTCCCACTCTTGAGCAGTCATTACTCTTTTTGATGGACAATTAGTTGCAATGTGACCAACACTACCACACTTGAAGCACTTCCTATCTTCAACAAGCTTTTTAGGAGCTTCAAAATTTGATTTAGTCTCCTTGTAGTTCGAACTAGAACCACTTTTCTCCAAGCTGTTCTTCTCAAAAGGTTTAGTGAAACCTTTTACAAAGGGCTTAGTGTACGTCCCTTTCTTCCCCTTTATCTGTTTTTCAACTTTCAAAGCTACCTTGCAAACATCCTCAAAGGACCAATATTGTTGCAATTCAACTTTTTCAGCAATATTATCATTCAACCCCGAAATAAATCTAGCAATCTTATGCTCAACAATCTCTTTTAAGCTACATAGCATGCATAACTTTTCAAATTCACCAATATAATTCTCAACAGTCATAGAATTTTGTTTAAAAAGTTGCATCTTAAGATAAACATCTTGAATATAATCAGTAGGTACGAACCTTTTTTTCATGTGCTTCTTGAGTTGTTCCCAAGTTGAGATTCTTGCACGCCCCTCCTTATGCCTCTTCTTCTTTAGATTATCATACCAAAGACTAGCATAACCGGTCAGTTTTAATTCAGCCAATTTGCATCTTTTCCTTTCATCATACTCCTTGTAATCAAATAGTGTCTCGGCCCTTCTAATCCACTCAAGGTATTTTTCAGGTTCATTCATACTCCCATTGAATTCGGGAAGATCTAATCTAAGGTTCCTATCATCATCCTTTGGTCGATCTCTCCTCCTAGGCCTTGGTGATTCATCACTTGAGGAATAATTATTTCGTGGCCTCCTTGGGTTCCTCCTTGGTTGTTCTTCCTCACTTGAACCAGAATTAGGGTTAGAATTCCCTTTCCTTGAAGAATCTCCAGCAAGAGTATCAAGCCTTTTTAATATCTCATCCATCCTTGCTGCCAACTCGTCAATTCGCCTATCTCTTCTAAGATTTTGAGCCTGTTCTAAGGTTAATCCCCTTGGAACTTGTGGAACCTCCTCGTCACTCATGATTCCTACACAAACCAAGTCAGTTTATGCAAAAATCTTGATTAAAAGATCGAATCTTGAAGGAAAACTAGGCAACACAAAAACCGGACTCCCATCCGCAAATCAGTGCACAAACACCAAATGTTTGAGGCTGTGTAGAACGCGTTACTCAACTAAAAATTATGAAATTTTATATGGTGATAGCTGGACGTTTTTAGAGTTCAATGCAAAAAGAATCACGCAAAAATTCCCATCCAATTGTTCCCAGTTTAATTTTTTCCGAAGTTGCGCAAACCGGCTCTGATACCAAAGATGATGTGAATTATTGATCCGAAAATCAACAAAACACAAGGGATATGTTTAAGTCTAATTCTATACAGGAAATCCACCAAGAATTAAACAAAAACTAAGATTAATCAATTAAGAATCCACCTAATTAATCAATCCAAACGAATGTTTTAACTAAAACAAGCAAAACAGCAATTGATCGCAATCAACCAAAACTCAAGTATGCAACTTAAGAAATAAATCTGAATATTAGTCTATGTATATTTATTTGTGTGTTTACAGCCCTATTTATAAGACTTAGTTTACCTAGGAAGATTAGGACAAGTCCCTAATTCAATCCTAATTAAACTAGAATTCTAACTTGCTTGAAGAGCAAGCACCTTGGCGCACAAGCATACACCAAACTGATTTATTTTGCTAACTAACTGATTTTTAAAGCAACTAAATAAATAAATAAAAATTAAAGAATTAAATAAAGATTAAAGAGCCTAATGCTTGAACCAAGAAAAACCCTTTCAAGTGAAAGGTAAAAACTTGTAAGCAAAATCTAAGTAAAGAAAATTCAAGAAAGTTCAAGAAAGTGAACTAGACTCCAAGAAAAGCCACTAAGCAAACCGTGGCTTTGCTTTGATATCCAAGAAAGTGTCCATGCAATGCTTGGCTTGAATCAATGTTCAGGGACAAGTTATCTTGATGCATGATAAGCAAATCTTCGAAGTTCTCCATGCTTAGACTTGCATCAGATTCTAGGGAAGGTTATGCTCTTACTTGCTGCTTTGATGGGCGTGAATCAAGGGAGAGTTATGCTCTTTATTTCAGATTTGATGAGGCTTAATTGAGGAGGTTGTGGCCACCACTTTTTAAGCTTATGTATCTAGTTAAGCATAGCTTCTTTTATTGATGTATCTAGACACAAAATCTGTTTTTGATGCTTAGCTTAGGCATGTAACAAGTGAGCTGAAATTTCACTTAGTTTAGCTTGTACTTTAGGATGCTTGTTTACTATAAATAGCAAGCAAATGTGAATGAGAAAATCAGATTATTCAAACATAAAAAAACTTGTCTTACATTCGTTTCTAGGATTAGAAACAAAACCTGAAATTCTTGGATTTGGAATTTCGTTTCCTTTGCTTAGTTAGCTAGTTTAGGCTACTAGTTGGCTTGTGATCTTAGGAATCCAAACGTTTCTTAGTGGTGTTACTTTATCTAAGAAGCCTTTGGTTCTTTAGCCTTATCTATCCCTTGGTTTATCCCTTGTGTATTTCGAGTGTTACTCCAAATATACAACACACATCATCTCCCATCTAAGGGGCTCATTAGCCCTAAGGGGCGCCAGACACATCATCGCCTTTCCAAGGGGCTGATTAGCCTTAAGAGGCGTCAGACACATCACCGCCCATCCAAGAGGCACATTAGCCTTAAGGGGCGTCAGACACATCATCGCCCGTCCAAGGGGCTCATTAGCCCTAAGGGGCGTCAGAAACAACATCGCCCATCCAAGGAGCTGATTAGCCCTCCTGGACGTCAGACACACCATCGCCAATCCAAGGGGCTCATTAGCCCTAAAGGGCGTGAGACACATCATCGCCCTTTAATGGGGCTTATTATCCCAAAGGGGCGTCATACACATCATCGCCCATCCAAGGAGCTCAATAGCCCTAAGGGGTGTGAGACACATCATCGCCCATCCAAGGGGCTTATTAGCCATAAGGGGGGTCAGACACATCATCGCCCATCTAAGGGGCTCATTAGCCCTAAAGGGTGTGAGACACATCATCGCCTATCCAAGGGGCTTGTTAGCCCTAAGGGGCGTGACAGACATTATCGTTTATCCAAGGGCCTTATTAGCCCTAAGGGGTGTCAGACACATCATCGCTCATGCAAGGGGCTCATTAGCCCTAAGGGGCCCGAGACACATCATCGCCCATCCACGGGGCTCATTAGCCCAATAGGGCCTGAGAAATATAATCGCCCATCCAAGGAGCTCATTAGCCCTAAGGTGGGTCATCTAAATCATCGCCATTAATGAGGCTTATTAGTCCTCAGGGGTGTTAGACACATCATCGCCCATCTAATGGGCTCATTAGCCATAAGGGGCGTGAAACACATCATCGCCCATCCAAGGGGCTCATTAGCCCTTAGGGGCGTCAGACACATCATCGCCCTTCTAAGGGGCTGATTAGAACTAAGGGGCGTCAGACACATTATAGCCCATCCAAGGGGCTCATTGGCCCTAAGGGGTGTCAGACACATCGTCGCCGATCCTAGAGGCTCATTAGCCCTAAGGGACGTCAGACACATCATCGCCCATCCAAGGGGCTCATTAGCCAAAAGGGGCGTGAGAAACATAATCAGCCATCCAAGGGGCTCATTAGCCTTAAGGGGCGTCAGAAACATCATCGCCCATCCAAGGAGCTGAAAAACCCTAAAGGGCGTGACACACATCATCGCCCATCAACGGGGCTTATTAGCCCTAAGGGGCGTTAGACACATCATCGTCCATCCAAGGAGCTCATTAGCCCTAAGGGGTGTGAGACACATCATCGCCCACCCAAGGGGCTCATTAGGCATAAGGGGCATGAGACACATCATCGCCCATCCAAGGGGCTCATTAGCCTAAAGGGGCGTGAGACAAATCATTCCCCATCCAAGGGGCTGATTAGCGCTAAGGGGCGTCAGACACATAATCGCCCAGCCTAGGGGCTCATTAGCCCTAAGGGGTGTCAGACACAACATCGCCCATCCAAGGGGCTCATTAGCCCTAAGAAGCGTGAGACACATCATCGCCCATCCAAGGGCCTTATTAGCCCTTAAAGGTGTCAGACAAATCATCTCCCATCCATGGGGCTCATTTGCCCTAAGGAGCGTTAGACACATCATCGCCCATCCACGGGGCTCATTAACCTTGTAGTGTCTAACATATATCATCGCCCATCCTAGGAGCTCAATAGCCCTAAGGGGTGTCAGACACATCATCGCCCATCCAAGAGGCTTATTATACCTAAGAGACGTCAGACTTATCATCGCCCATCTAAGGGGCTCATTAGCCCTAAGGGGCGTGAGAAACATCATCACCCATCCATGGGGCACATTAGCCATATGGGGCGTCAGAATCATCATCGCCCATCAAAGGAGCTGATTAGCCCTATCGGACGTCATACACATCATCGCCCATCCAAGGGGATCATTAGCCCTAAGGGGCGTGGGACACATCATCGCCCATCAATGGGGCTTATTAGCCCTTAAGGGGCGTCAGACACAGCATCGCCCATCCAAGGAGCTCATTAGCCCAAAGGGGTGTGAGACACATCATCGCCCATCCTAGGGGCTCATTAGCCCTAAGGTGGGTGAGACACATCATCGCCCATCAATGGGGCTTATTAGCACTAAGGGGCGTCAGACACATCATCGCTCATCAAAGGGGCTCATTAGCCCAAAAAGGTGTAAGACACATCATCGCCCATCCAAGTGGCTCATTAGCCCTAAGGTGCGTGAGACACATCATCGCTTACCAAGGGCCTTATTAGCCCTAAGAGGTGTCAGACACATCATCGCTCATGCAAGGGACACATTAGCCCTAAGGGGCCCGAGACACATCGTTTCCCATCCATGGGGCTCATTAGCCCAATGGGGCCTTAGACACATAATCGCCCATCCAAGGAGCTTATTAGCCCTAAGGTGGGTTAGACATATCATCGCCCATCAAAGAGGCTTATTAGTCCTAAGGGGCGTTAGACACATCATCGCTCTTCCAAGGGGCAGATTAGCCCTAAGGGGTGTCAGACACATCATCGCTCATGCAAGGGGCTTATGAGCCCTAAGGGGTGTGAGACACATCATCGCTTATCCAAGGGCCTTATTAGCCCTATGGGGTGTCAGACACATCATCGTTCATGCAAGGGGCTCATTAGCCCTAAGGGGTCTGAGACACATCATCGCCCATCCACGGGGCTCATTAGCCCAATGGGGCCTGGGAAACATAATCGCCCTTCCATGGAGCTCATTAGCCCTATGGTGTGTCAGACAAGTCATCGCCATCAATGAGGCTTATTAGTCCTAAGGGGCATTAGACACATCATCGCCCATCTAATGGGCTCATTAGCCATAAGGGGCGTGAGACACATCATCGCCCATCCAAGGGGCTTAATAGTCCTAAGGGTCGTCAGACACATCATCGCCCTTCCAAGGGGTTGATTAGCGTCAAGGGGCGTCAGACATTTCATCGCCCATCGAAGGGGCTCATTGTCCCTAAGGGGTGTAAGACACATCGTCGCCGATCCAAGAGGCTTATTATTCCTATGGGGCTTTAGACACATAATCGCCCATCTAAGGGGCTCATTAGTCCTAAGGGGCGTCAGACACATCATCGCCCATCTAAGAGGCATGTGACACATCATCCCCAATCCAAGGGCCTTATTAGCCCTTAAAGGTGTAAGACAAATCATCTCCCATCCATGGGGCTCATTTTTCCTAAGGAGCGTAAGACACATCATCGCCCATCCACGGGGCTCATTAGCCCTATAGGGGCTGGCACACATCATCGCCCATTCTAGGAGCTCATTAGCCCTAAGGGGTTTAGACACCTATTTGTGTCTCCCCAAAACCAAACCCATTGATGAGTACCTTTCACGTCGAATCATAATCGAATGAAGTGAAAATGTGGAAAGTCTAGTGTTGCGGATAAGAAAACAGCCAATTCAGTTTGGTTGGTCCATGATACGGGTCCAATAGTAGTGTAGTTGGATGGGGCTTGCGAAGACCTTTCCAACGATATATTATAAGCCCAATTCCGATGAATATTGAGGAAGTTATGGCCAATTTACTAAACTGGGCCAGGTTTGAGCCTTATGTGCGGCCTAATGATCTAGGGGAGGGCCTTATATGATTTATCATTCCTAATGCAATTAGGAATGGTTTTAGTCTTCTAGATTCTTGATGCAAGTCTAAGCATGGAGAACTTCGAAGATTTGCTTATCATGCATCAAGATAACTTGTCCCTAAACATTGATTCAAGCCAAGCATTGCATGGACACTTTCTTGGATATCAAAGCAAAGCCACGGTTTGCTTAGTGGCTTTTCTTGGAGTCTAGTTCACTTTCTTGAACTTTCTTGAATTTTCTTTACTTAGATTTTGCTTACAAGTTTTTACCTTTCACTTGAAAGGGTTTTTCTTGGTTCAAGCATTAGGATCTTTAATCTTTATTTAATTCTTTAATTTTTATTTATTTATTTAGTTGCTTTAAAAATCAGTTAGTTAGCAAAATAAATCAGTTTGGTGTATGCTTGTGCGCCAAGGTGCTTGCTCTTCAAGCAAGTTAGAATTCTAGTTTAATTAGGATTGAATTAGGGACTTGTCCTAATCTTCATAGGTAAACTAAGTCTTATAAATAGGGCTGTAAACACACAAATAAACATACATAGATTAATATTCAGATTTATTTCTTAAGTTGCATACTTGAGTTTTGGTTGATTGCGATCAATTGCTGTTTTGCTTGTTTTAGTTAAAACATTCGTTTGGATTGATTAATTAGGTGGATTCTTAATTGATTAATCTTAGTTTTTGTTTAATTCTTGGTGGATTTCCTGTATAGAATTAGACTTAAACATATCCCTTGTGTTTTGTTGATTTTCGGATCAATAATTCACATCATCTTTGGTATCAGAGCAGGTTTGCGCAACTTCGGAAAAAATTAAACTGGGAACAATTGGATGGGAATTTTTGCGTGATTCTTTTTGCATTGAACTCTAAAAACGTCCAGCTATCACCATATAAAATTTCATAATTTTTAGTTGAGTAACGCGTTCTACGCAGCCTCAAACATTTGGTGTTTGTGCACTGATTTGCGGATGGGAGTCCGGTTTTTGTGTTGCCTAGTTTTCCTTCAAGATTCGATCTTTTAATCAAGATTTTTGCATAAACTGACTTGGTTTGTGTAGGAATCGTGAGTGACGAGGAGGTTCCACAAGTTCCAAGGGGATTAACCTTAGAACAGGCTCAAAATCTTAGAAGAGATAGGCGAATTGACGAGTTGGCAGCAAGGATGGATGAGATATTAAAAAGGCTTGATACTCGTGCTGGAGATTCTTCAAGGAAAGGGAATTCTAACCCTAATTCTGGTTCAAGTGAGGAAGAACAACCAAGGAGGAACCCAAGGAGGCCACGAAATAATTATTCCTCAAGTGATGAATCACCAAGGCCTAGGAGGAGAGATCGACCAAAGGATGATGATAGGAACCTTAGATTAGATCTTCCCGAATTCAATGGGAGTATGAATGAACCTGAAAAATACTTTGAGTGGATTAGAAGGGCCGAGACACTCTTTGATTACAAGGAGTATGATGAAAGGAAAAGATGCAAATTGGCTGAATTAAAACTGACCGGTTATGCTAGTCTTTGGTATGATAATCTAAAGAAGAAGAGGCATAAGGAGGGGCGTGCAAGAATCTCAACTTGGGAACAACTCAAGAAGCACATGAAAAAAAGGTTCGTACCTACTGATTATATTCAAGATGTTTATCTTAAGATGCAACTTTTTAAACAAAATTCTATGACTGTTGAGAATTATATTGGTGAATTTGAAAAGTTATGCATGCTATGTAGCTTAAAAGAGATTGTTGAGCATAAGATTGCTAGATTTATTTCGGGGTTGAATGATAATATTGCTGAAAAAGTTGAATTGCAACAATATTGGTCCTTTGAGGATGTTTGCAAGGTAGCTTTGAAAGTTGAAAAACAGATAAAGGGGAAGAAAGGGACGTACACTAAGCCCTTTGTAAAAGGTTTCACTAAACCTTTTGAGAAGAACAGCTTGGAGAAAAGTGGTTCTAGTTCGAACTACAAGGAGACTAAATCAAATTTTGAAGCTCCTAAAAAGCTTGTTGAAGATAGGAAGTGCTTCAAGTGTGGTAGTGTTGGTCACATTGCAACTAATTGTCCATCAAAAAGAGTAATGACTGCTCAAGAGTGGGAACAAGAACAAGCTAAGTGTGAGCAGGGTAGTGACTATGAAGAAAAGAACGAAGAGGAAAACTTTGAAGAAGAGGAGGGGCATATTGACGAAATTGATCCCGAGACTCATGGTCAAAGTTTGGTTCTAAGAAGGGCGCTACACTCTAAAACCGTACCTATGGAAAACAATCAAAGGGAGAAAATCTTTCTTACAAGGTGCAAGGTAGAAGATAGGTTGTGTAACATGATCATAGACACGGGGAGTTGCACTAATGTGGTATCTACTACTTTGGTAGACAAATTGAAGTGGCCAACTACTGAACATCCAAGCCCTTATAAGCTTCATTGGCTTAATAATTCGAGTGATGTTAAGGTAACTAAACAAGCCTTAATCTCCTTTTCAATTGGTAAATTTCATGATAAAGTTTTGTGTGATGTTTGTCCTATGGATGCTTGTCATATACTATTAGGCCGTCCTTGGCAATATGATAGATTTGTGAAGTTTGATGGAAGGACTAATGTGTATGTTGTGAGAAAAGGAGAAAAAGAGAGACCGGTTGCTTTAAAACCTTTGATAAGCAACAAGTCTTCTAATGTTACCTCTAATTTGAAGAATTCTTATTTGATTAGTGAGAGGGAATTAGAAAAAGAGATTTGCAGCAACAATGTGGTATATATACTTGTTTCTAATGAGATTCGAATTGATCAAGATAAACAAGCAAAGAGGCCGTATGAATTGGAATCTGTTTTAGAAGAATTCAAGGATGTCTTTCCTAAGGAATTACCTCCGGGACTACCTCCTATTCGTGGGATAGAGCATCAAATTGACTTGATTCCGGGAGCACCCTTACCTAATAAGGCAGCCTATAGAAGTAATCCGGAAGAAACAAAGGAGATGCAAAGGCAAATTGAAGAGCTTATGACTAGAGGATACGTGAGGGAAAGTATGAGCCCTTGTGCCGTGCCTACTTTACTTGTCCCAAAGAAAGATGGGAGTTGGCGCATGTGTATTGATAGTAGGAGTGTGAATAACATCACTATCAAATACCGATTTCCTATTCCAAGATTAGATGATCTACTTGATGAACTACATGGTTCAAAGTTGTTTTCTAAGATTGATCTTATGAGTGGTTATCATCAAATTCGAATGAGAGAAGGAGATGAGTGGAAAACAACATTCAAGACTAAGTTAGGGCTGTATGAATGGTTGGTGATGCCGTTTGGACTCACTAATGCACCTAGCACTTTCATGAGGTTGATGCATGAGGTACTTAAACCTTTCCTTGGCAAGTTTGTTGTTGTTTATTTAGATGATATTCTGATATACTCTAAAAATTTGCATGATCATCTAAATCATCTAACAAGTGTGTTTAAAGTGTTAAGAGAGAAGAAACTCTATGCTAAGCTTGAAAAATGCTACTTCTTAGTGCCTAGTGTTACTTTTCTTGGTTATGTTGTATCAAAAGATGGAGTTTCAGTTGATCATTTGAAAGTAGAGGCTATTAAAACTTGGCCTATTCCTACTAATATGAGTGAAGTAAGGTCTTTTCATGGTCTAGCTTCATTCTATAGAAGATTTGTCAAGAATAAGTTGATGCCTAGAAGTGAAGGTCCTTTCAAGATTATTGAGAAGATCAATGACAATGCTTATAAGTTAGAACTTCCGGGAGAATATGGAGTTAGTGCTACATTCAATGTTGGCGATTTGGCTAAGTATATTCCTGATGAAGAACTTCGAGATTTGAGGACAAATTCTTTCGAAGAAGAGGAGGATGATGCAAGTCTAAGCATGGAGAACTTCGAAGATTTGCTTATCATGCATCAAGATAACTTGTCCCTAAACATTGATTCAAGCCAAGCATTGCATGGACACTTTCTTGGATATCAAAGCAAAGCCACGGTTTGCTTAGTGGCTTTTCTTGGAGTCTAGTTCACTTTCTTGAACTTTCTTGAATTTTCTTTACTTAGATTTTGCTTACAAGTTTTTACCTTTCACTTGAAAGGGTTTTTCTTGGTTCAAGCATTAGGATCTTTAATCTTTATTTAATTCTTTAATTTTTATTTATTTATTTAGTTGCTTTAAAAATCAGTTAGTTAGCAAAATAAATCAGTTTGGTGTATGCTTGTGCGCCAAGGTGCTTGCTCTTCAAGCAAGTTAGAATTCTAGTTTAATTAGGATTGAATTAGGGACTTGTCCTAATCTTCCTAGGTAAACTAAGTCTTATAAATAGGGCTGTAAACACACAAATAAATATACATAGATTAATATTCAGATTTATTTCTTAAGTTGCATACTTGAGTTTTGGTTGATTGCGATCAATTGCTGTTTTGCTTGTTTTAGTTAAAACATTCGTTTGGATTGATTAATTAGGTGGATTCTTAATTGATTAATCTTAGTTTTTGTTTAATTCTTGGTGGATTTCCTGTATAGAATTAGACTTAAACATATCCCTTGTGTTTTGTTGATTTTCGGATCAATAATTCACATCATCTTTGGTATCAGAGCAGGTTTGCGCAACTTCGGAAAAAATTAAACTGGGAACAATTGGCTGGGAATTTTTGCGTGATTCTTTTTGCATTGAACTCTTAAAACGTCCAGCTATCACCATATCAAATTTCATAAATTTTAGTTGAGTAACGCGTTCTACACAGCCTCAAACATTTGGTGTTTGTGCACTGATTTGCGGATGGGAGTCCGGTTTTTGTGTTGCCTAGTTTTCCTTCAAGATTCGATCTTTTAATCAAGATTTTTGCATAAACTGACTTGGTTTGTGTAGGAATCATGAGTGACGAGGAGGTCCCACAAGTTCCAAGGGGATTAACCTTAGAACAAGCTCAAAATCTTAGAAGAGATAGGCGAATTGACGAGTTGGCAGCAAGGATGGATGAGATATTAAAAAGGCTTGATACTCGTGCTGGAGATTCTTCAAGGAAAGGGAATTCTAACCCTAATTCTGGTTCAAGTGAGGAAGAAAAACCAAGGAGGAACCCAAGGAGGCCACGAAATAATTATTCCTCATGTGATGAATCACCAAGGCCTAGGAGGAGAGATCGACCAAAGGATGATGATAGGAACCTTAGATTAGATCTTCCCGAATTCAATGGGAGTATGAATGAACCTGAAAAATACTTTGAGTGGATTAGAAGGGCCGAGACACTCTTTGATTACAAGGAGTATGATGAAAGGAAAAGATGCAAATTGGCTGAATTAAAACTGATCGGTTATGCTAGTCTTTGGTATGATAATCTAAAGAAGAAGAGGCATAAGGAGGGGCGTGCAAGAATCTCAACTTGGGAACAACTCAAGAAGCACATGAAAAAAAGGTTCGTACCTAGTGATTATATTCAAGATGTTTATCTTAAGATGCAACTTTTTAAACAAAATTCTATGACTGTTGAGAATTATATTGGTGAATTTGAAAAGTTATGCATGCTATGTGGCTTAGAAGAGATTGTTGAGCATAAGATTGCTAGATTTATTTCGGGGTTGAATGATAATATTGCTGAAAAAGTTGAATTGCAACAATATTGGTCCTTTGAGGTAGTTTATGGAGTCAATCCGAAACTTCCAATTGATCTTGTTCCATTGCCTAAGGGTGAGTTAATTCACAAAGATGCCGAGTCTAAGTTGAAGAGTATGCTGAAATTACATGCTCAAGTTCGAACAAGAATAGAGAAAGTAAATGACATGTACAAAGCTAGAGCAAACAAGCATAGAAAGCAACAAGGTTACAATGTTGGAGATTTGGTATGGTTACATTTGAGAAAGGAAAGATTTCCAGGAAAACGCAAGAATAAGTTGATGCCTAGAAGTGAAGGTCCTTTCAAGATTATTGAGAAGATCAATGACAATGCTTATAAGTTAGAACTTCCGGGAGAATATGGAGTTAGTGCTACATTCAATGTTGGCGATTTGGCTAAGTATATTCCTGATGAAGAACTTCGAGATTTGAGGACAAATTCTTTCGAAGAAGAGGAGGATGATGCAAGTCTAAGCATGGAGAACTTCGAAGATTTGCTTATCATGCATCAAGATAACTTGTCCCTAAACATTGATTCAAGCCAAGCATTGCATGGACACTTTCTTGGATATCAAAGCAAAGCCACGGTTTGCTTAGTGGCTTTTCTTGGAGTCTAGTTCACTTTCTTGAACTTTCTTGAATTTTCTTTACTTAGATTTTGCTTACAAGTTTTTACCTTTCACTTGAAAGGGTTTTTCTTGGTTCAAGCATTAGGATCTTTAATCTTTATTTAATTCTTTAATTTTTATTTATTTATTTAGTTGCTTTAAAAATCAGTTAGTTAGCAAAATAAATCAGTTTGGTGTATGCTTGTGCGCCAAGGTGCTTGCTCTTCAAGCAAGTTAGAATTCTAGTTTAATTAGGATTGAATTAGGGACTTGTCCTAATCTTCATAGGTAAACTAAGTGATGCAAGTCTAAGCATGGAGAACTTCGAAGATTTGCTTATCATGCATCAAGATAACCTGTCCCTATACATTGATTCAAGCCAAGCATTGCATGGACACTTTCTTGGATATCAAAGCAAAGCCACGGTTTGCTTAGTGGCTTTTCTTGGAGTCTAGTTCACTTTCTTGAACTTTCTTGAATTTTCTTTACTTAGATTTTGCTTACAAGTTTTTACCTTTCACTTGAAAGGGTTTTTCTTGGTTCAAGCATTAGGATCTTTAATCTTTATTTAATTCTTTAATTTTTATTTATTTATTTAGTTGCTTTAAAAATCAGTTAGTTAGCAAAATAAATCAGTTTGGTGTATGCTTGTGCGCCAAGGTGCTTGCTCTTCAAGCAAGTTAGAATTCTAGTTTAATTAGGATTGAATTAGGGACTTGTCCTAATCTTCCTAGGTAAACTAAGTCTTATAAATAGGGCTGTAAACACACAAATAAATATACATAGATTAATATTCAGATTTATTTCTTAAGTTGCATACTTGAGTTTTGGTTGATTGCGATCAATTGCTGTTTTGCTTGTTTTAGTTAAAACATTCGTTTGGATTGATTAATTAGGTGGATTCTTAATTGATTAATCTTAGTTTTTGTTTAATTCTTGGTGGATTTCCTGTATAGAATTAGACTTAAACATATCCCTTGTGTTTTGTTGATTTTCGGATCAATAATTCACATCATCTTTGGTATCAGAGCAGGTTTGCGCAACTTCGGAAAAAATTAAACTGGGAACAATTGGCTGGGAATTTTTGCGTGATTCTTTTTGCATTGAACTCTTAAAACGTCCAGCTATCACCATATCAAATTTCATAAATTTTAGTTGAGTAACGCGTTCTACACAGCCTCAAACATTTGGTGTTTGTGCACTGATTTGCGGATGGGAGTCCGGTTTTTGTGTTGCCTAGTTTTCCTTCAAGATTCGATCTTTTAATCAAGATTTTTGCATAAACTGACTTGGTTTGTGTAGGAATCATGAGTGACGAGGAGGTCCCACAAGTTCCAAGGGGATTAACCTTAGAACAAGCTCAAAATCTTAGAAGAGATAGGCGAATTGACGAGTTGGCAGCAAGGATGGATGAGATATTAAAAAGGCTTGATACTCGTGCTGGAGATTCTTCAAGGAAAGGGAATTCTAACCCTAATTCTGGTTCAAGTGAGGAAGAAAAACCAAGGAGGAACCCAAGGAGGCCACGAAATAATTATTCCTCATGTGATGAATCACCAAGGCCTAGGAGGAGAGATCGACCAAAGGATGATGATAGGAACCTTAGATTAGATCTTCCCGAATTCAATGGGAGTATGAATGAACCTGAAAAATACTTTGAGTGGATTAGAAGGGCCGAGACACTCTTTGATTACAAGGAGTATGATGAAAGGAAAAGATGCAAATTGGCTGAATTAAAACTGATCGGTTATGCTAGTCTTTGGTATGATAATCTAAAGAAGAAGAGGCATAAGGAGGGGCGTGCAAGAATCTCAACTTGGGAACAACTCAAGAAGCACATGAAAAAAAGGTTCGTACCTAGTGATTATATTCAAGATGTTTATCTTAAGATGCAACTTTTTAAACAAAATTCTATGACTGTTGAGAATTATATTGGTGAATTTGAAAAGTTATGCATGCTATGTGGCTTAGAAGAGATTGTTGAGCATAAGATTGCTAGATTTATTTCGGGGTTGAATGATAATATTGCTGAAAAAGTTGAATTGCAACAATATTGGTCCTTTGAGGTAGTTTATGGAGTCAATCCGAAACTTCCAATTGATCTTGTTCCATTGCCTAAGGGTGAGTTAATTCACAAAGATGCCGAGTCTAAGTTGAAGAGTATGCTGAAATTACATGCTCAAGTTCGAACAAGAATAGAGAAAGTAAATGACATGTACAAAGCTAGAGCAAACAAGCATAGAAAGCAACAAGGTTACAATGTTGGAGATTTGGTATGGTTACATTTGAGAAAGGAAAGATTTCCAGGAAAACGCAAGAATAAGTTGATGCCTAGAAGTGAAGGTCCTTTCAAGATTATTGAGAAGATCAATGACAATGCTTATAAGTTAGAACTTCCGGGAGAATATGGAGTTAGTGCTACATTCAATGTTGGCGATTTGGCTAAGTATATTCCTGATGAAGAACTTCGAGATTTGAGGACAAATTCTTTCGAAGAAGAGGAGGATGATGCAAGTCTAAGCATGGAGAACTTCGAAGATTTGCTTATCATGCATCAAGATAACCTGTCCCTAAACATTGATTCAAGCCAAGCATTGCATGGACACTTTCTTGGATATCAAAGCAAAGCCACGGTTTGCTTAGTGGCTTTTCTTGGAGTCTAGTTCACTTTCTTGAACTTTCTTGAATTTTCTTTACTTAGATTTTGCTTACAAGTTTTTACCTTTCACTTGAAAGGGTTTTTCTTGGTTCAAGCATTAGGATCTTTAATCTTTATTTAATTCTTTAATTTTTATTTATTTATTTAGTTGCTTTAAAAATCAGTTAGTTAGCAAAATAAATCAGTTTGGTGTATGCTTGTGCGCCAAGGTGCTTGCTCTTCAAGCAAGTTAGAATTCTAGTTTAATTAGGATTGAATTAGGGACTTGTCCTAATCTTCCTAGGTAAACTAAGTCTTATAAATAGGGCTGTAAACACACAAATAAATATACATAGATTAATATTCAGATTTATTTCTTAAGTTGCATACTTGAGTTTTGGTTGATTGCGATCAATTGCTGTTTTGCTTGTTTTAGTTAAAACATTCGTTTGGATTGATTAATTAGGTGGATTCTTAATTGATTAATCTTAGTTTTTGTTTAATTCTTGGTGGATTTCCTGTATAGAATTAGACTTAAACATATCCCTTGTGTTTTGTTGATTTTCGGATCAATAATTCACATCATCTTTAATCTGAATATTAATCTATGTATGTTTATTTGTGTGTTTACAGCCCTATTTATAAGACTTAGTTTACCTATGAAGATTAGGACAAGTCCCTAATTCAATCCTAATTAAACTAGAATTCTAACTTGCTTGAAGAGCAAGCACCTTGGCGCACAAGCATACACCAAACTGATTTATTTTGCTAACTAACTGATTTTTAAAGCAACTAAATAAATAAATAAAAATTAAAGAATTAAATAAAGATTAAAGATCCTAATGCTTGAACCAAGAAAAACCCTTTCAAGTGAAAGGTAAAAACTTGTAAGCAAAATCTAAGTAAAGAAAATTCAAGAAAGTTCAAGAAAGTGAACTAGACTCCAAGAAAAGCCACTAAGCAAACCGTGGCTTTGCTTTGATATCCAAGAAAGTGTCCATGCAATGCTTGGCTTGAATCAATGTTTAGGGACAAGTTATCTTGATGCATGATAAGCAAATCTTCGAAGTTCTCCATGCTTAGACTTGCATCAATTCTTCCAGAAGGTTCTTTTCATTCCTAATTCAATTAGCATTGATAAATTGACTTTTGTTGACTTTTCTGAGTTTTAATTAAAATCAAAGAGCATTTTTGAGGAAATGATATGATTTTATCATCCTGTACGGCAAAATTTATCAGATTTTAGAAAACGCGTCAAAAACAAGATTGGCGCTTGGCGCTGACGTTGGCGCCTAGCGCCAATGGCCATGGCTGGCGCCAACCTCGTTTTGCGTGCGCCAGACTCTGTTTTGTTAATTTTATCTTTTTTTGGCTAATTTCTCTATAAATAACGTATTAAAAACTCCGTTTTCAATTTACCTACTATCAGTTTTCATTCGCAATCATTAATTCTCTAATTCTCTCTTAATCATTCACCAATTCTCATCAAGTTTCCTAGATTATTTTATCTCTCTCTCTCTTTCTTTTTTCTAAACTTGCTTTTCAAATACAAAATTCCGCATTCATTAGATCTAGAAACACCTAGCCATATTCGAAGTTGCCTTCGCCCTAGACGTAAAAGGTTTAATTTATGAGGGTTTGGTCCCAAATCTCTCTTTCAATTATTTAATTTAATTGTTTGATTATTTATTTTCCTTGAAGTTACTTACGTGTGTATTTTGTTATTAAAAAGAGGTACGAGGCATCAAAGTAAGTGCTTTAATGGTTTTAATTGATGTTATGATGTAGAAATCATGTTTAAATTGTTATTATGATATTCCTAGTATCATGTTTAGGGAAAAGGTTAGAATATCAAATATGCTTATTATGATTCCTGCGATGCTTCCTATGTTCTTCCTAATATTTATTCATGTTAGTATCATGTTAGGGTTAAAGATTTAATTTTTATTGCTTAGTGACATGCTAGGGTTTGTTATTAATCTTGTTAGTATCATGCCTAGGATCTTGCTATTATTATTACGCTTTAATATACACATGAATGTGATTATGATTACAATTGTTATAAGTTATGATGATTATGAATATTATTATTATTTTGATAATGATTACTTTATTTATGATTATTAATATAATTTATAATGATAGATTAAGATTATTTATTATGTTGCTTGATATTTATTGTTATTGCTTGATCACACCTTTTTATGCATGTTTAAAGGGAATTGGCAATTGTATTCACGCTTAATAAGATAATTAATAATCGTGTTTAGGGTTAATGTGATTATAATTTCAAGTGATCGCCAATAATAGTTTGTTTGTGCATTTATATTCAATCAGCATAGATAAACTGGTTTAGGGTTAATCCTATTGATTGCATGTTAATCAGAAAGCGCACATGAATACGATCAGAATAAAGTAGAGGCCTATTATTAGGGCAGGTTCAATCTCTTTTAGGTTGGATTTGTACCTTCATCCCCGAACCCTTATTTGGTTTTAGACCTTATGGAGATGACGATCTCTTGGATCGTTAAGGGGTGTAACCTTCACCCTGTGAACGGTTTACAAGTTCCTAAAACTTGTTGGCGACTCTTTTGCTCTATCTTCTTTCCCTTTGGACGCCACCGTACTTTAGTGTATGATCACATAGGGGTTCGAGCTAGGGGTTAACGCTTAAAATTTATTCCCTACAAGGGGCGTGAGACACATCATCGCCCATCCACGGGGCTCATTAGCCCAATGGGGCATGAGAAACATAATCGCCCATCCAAGCAGCTCATTAGCCCTAAGGTCTGTCAGACAAATCATTGCCATCAATAAGGCTTATTAGGCCCAAGGGGCGTTAGACACATAATCGCCAATCTAATGGGCTCATTAGCCATAAGGGGCGTGAGACACATCATCGCCCATCCAAGGTGCTCATTAGCCCTAAGGGGCGTCAGACACATCATCGCCCTCCCAAGGGGCTGATTAGCGCTAATGGGCGTCAGACACATCATCGCCCATCCAAGGGGCTCATTAGCCCTAAAGGGTGTTAGACACATCGTCGCCGATCCAAGAGGCTTATTATTCCTAAGGGGCTTTAGACACATACTCGCCCATCTAAGGGGCTCAATAGCCCTAAGGGGCGTCAGACACAACATCGCCCATCCAAGGAGATCATTAGCCCTAAGAGGCGTGGGACACATCATCGCCCATCCAAGGGCCTTATTAGCCCTTAAAGGTGTAAGACAAATCATCTCCCATCCATGGGGCTCATTTGCCCTAAGGAGCGTAAGACACATCATCGCCCATCCACGGGGCTCATTAGCCCTATAGGGCCTGAGACACATCATCGCCCATCGTAGGAGCTCATTAGCCCTAAGAGGTGTCATACAATGGCCCATCCAAGAGGCTAATTAGACCTAAGAGTCGCCAGACACATCATCGCCCATCTAAGGGGCTCATTAGACCTAAGGGGCGTGAGAAACATCATCGCCTATCCATGGGGCTCATTAGCCATAAGGGGCGTCAGAAACATCATCGCCCATCCAAGGAGCAGATTAGCCCTATGGGACGTCATACACATCATCGCCCATCCAAGGGGCTCATTAGCCCTAAGGGGCGTGAGACACATCATCGCCCATCAATGGGGCTTGTTAGCCCTAAGGGGCGTCAGACACAACATCGCCCATCAAAGGTTCTTATTAGCCCTAAGGGGTGTGGGACACATCATCGCCCATCCAAGGGGCTCATTATCCCTAAGGGGGGTCAGACACGTCATCGCCCATCAATGGGGCTTTTTAGCCCTAAGGGGCGTCAGACACATCATCGCCCATCTAAGGGGCTCATTAGCCCCAAAGGGTGTAAGACACATCATCGCCTATCCAATGGTCTCATTGGCCCTAAGGGGTGTCAGACACATCATCGCCCATCCTAGAGGCTTATTAGACCTAAGAGGCGTCAAACACATCATCGCCTATCTATGTGGCTCATTAGCCCTAAGGGGCGTGAGAAACATCATCGCTCATCCATGGGGCTCATTGGCCATAAGGGGTGTCAGAAACATCATAGCCCATCCAAGGAGCTGATTAGCCCTATGGGACGTCATACACATCATCGCCCATCCAAGGGGCTCATTAGCCCTAAGGGGCGTGAGACACATCATCGCCTATCAATGGGGCTTATTAGCCCTAAGGGGCGTTAGACACAACATCGCCCATCAAAGGATCTCATTAGCCCTGAGGGGTGTGAGACACATCATCGCCCATCCAAGGGGCTCATTAGCCCTAAGGGGAGTGAGACACGTCATCAATGGGGCTTATTAGCCCTAAGGGGCGTTAGACACATCATCGCCCATCTATGGGGCTCATTAGCCCCAAAGGGTGTAAGACACATCATCGCCCATCCAATGGTCTCATTGGCCCTAAGGGGTGTCTGACACCTCATCGCCCATCCAAGAGGCTTATTAGAACTAAGAGGCGTCAAACACATCATCGCCCAAGTCCTAAGGGGCGTGAGAAACATCATCGCCCATTCACGGAGCTCATTAGCCATAAGGGGCATCAAAAACATCATCGCCCATCCAAGGAGCTGATTAGCTCTATGGGACGTCATACACATCAGCGCCCATCCAAGGGGCTCATTATCCCTAAGGGGCGTGAGACACATCATCGCCCATAACTGGGGCTTATTAGCCCTAAGGGGCGTCAGACACAGCATCGCGCATCAAAGGATCTCATTAGCCCTAAGGGGTGTGAGACACATCATCGCCCATCCAAGGGGCTTATTAGCCCTAAGGGGGGTGAGACACGTCATCGCCCATCAATGGGGATTATTAGCCCTAAGGGGCGTCAGACACATCATCGCCCATCTAAGGGGCTCATTAGCACCAAAGGGTGTAAGACACATCATCGCCCATCCAATGGTCTCATTGGCCCTAAGGGGTGTCTGACACCTCATCGCCCATCCAAGAGGCTTATTAGAACTAAGAGGCGTCAAACACATCATCTCCCATCTAAGGGGCTCATTAGCCCTAAGGGGCGTGAGAAACATCATCACCCATCCGTGGAGCTCATTAGCCATAAGGGGCGTCAAAAACATCATCGCCCATCCAAGGAGCTGATTAGCTCTATGGGACGTCATACACATCAGCGCCCATCCAAGGGGCTCATTATCCCTAAGGGGCGTGAGACACATCATCGCCCATAACTGGGGCTTATTAGCCCTAAGGGGCGTCAGACACAACATTGCGCATCAAAGGATCTCATTAGCCCTAAGGGGTGTGAGACACATCATCGCCCATCCAAGGGGCTTATTAGCCCTAAGGGGGGTGAGACACGTCATCGCCCATAATTGGGGCTTATTAGCCCTAAGGGGCGTCAGACACATCATCGCCCATCTAAGGGGCTCATTAGCACCAAAGGGTGTAATACACATCATCGCCCATCCAAGGGGTTCATTAGCCTTAAGGGGCGTGAGACACATCATCGCTTATCCAAGGGCCTTATTATCCCTAAGGGGTGTCAGACACATCATCGCTCGTGCAAGGGTCTCATTAGCCCTGAGGGGCCAGAGACACATCATTGCCCATCCACGGGGCTCATTGGTCCAATGGGGCCTGAGACACATAATCGCCCATCCAAAGAGCTCATTAGGTCTAAGGTGTGTTAGACAAATCATCGCCCATTAAAGAGGCTTATTAGTCCTAAGGGGCGTTAGACACATCATCGCCCTTCCAAGGGGCTGATTATGTTGTATATTTGGAGTAACACTCGAAATACACAAGGGATAAACCAAGGGATAGATAAGGCTAAGAACCAAAGGCTTCTTAGATAAAGTCACACCACTAAGAAACGTTTTGGATTCCTAAGATCACAAGCCAACTAGTAGCCTAAACTAGCTAACTAAGCAAAGGAAACGAAATTCCAAATCCAAGAATTTCAGGTTTTGTTTCTAATCCAAGAAACGAATGTAAGACAAGTTTTTTTAATGTTTGAATAATCTGATTTTCTCATTCACATTTGCTTGTTATTTATAGTAAACAAGCATCCTAAATACAAGCTAAATCAAGTGACTTTTCAGCTCACTTGTACACGCCTAAACTAAGCATCAAAGTCAGCTTTAGTGTCTAGATACATCAATTAAAGGAAGCCTTGTTTAACTAGATACATAAGCTTAAAAAGTGGCGGCCATAACCTCCTCAATTAAGCCTCATAAAATCTGAAATAAAGGAGTGTAACTCCCCTAGAATCACGTCCAATAAGGCAGCAAGTAAGAGCATAACCTTCCCTAGAATCACGCCTCAACCAAGCAGCAAGTAAGAAGCAAAACAGCCCCTTAATTCACGCCCAATTCAATCAGCAAAAAGAAGTGTAACTCCTCCTTGATTCAAGCCTTGGATCAAGCTTGAATGTATGTAGACAAGAGTGTATTTGGACGCCTTTTGATGCTCAATGCTGGCAGCAAGAAACGCCCATATGAATGCCCACTTGATGGCTTATAATTCCTGCATTGATGCTGCTTGTAACACCCATTTGAAGCCTTGAAATTCCTCCAAAAGAATTTCGGATTCTATGTTGTTTTCCATGCTTAAATGGCTGCCTTCTTCATGTATCTTGTACTTGAACTTTATGTGAATGTAACATTACATTTTGAACTTTAGCAAACTAAAGAAAACTAAAGAAAAATGCAACTAATAATGCAACTAATTTGCAAACTTAAAATAAGACTAAAGTTTACAATTTATTCAAAGCATAAAATGAACTAGAATGAACTAGTTAATAAGAACAACAAGAAACTCAAAAGATTGAATATCTTGCTGCACATGGATAGAACGCATAGCACCAATGCATGATGCTACGTCTTGAACTAAAGAAACGTCTATAACCAAGTTGTTAGGCTTGGCTACAACATTCCCCCCTTCTTGAAAAGAGTTTGCCCTCAAACTCGGCAACTCTACAAACTCATCATAGTAAGGTGATAAATCAGCCACATTAAAGGTGCTAGAAACACCATAGTCTCCGGGCAACTCAACCTTGTAAGCATTATCATTCACCTTTTCAACAATAGCAAATGGACCATCACTACGAGGACTAACCTTGGACCGTCTTTTGGAAGGAAATCTTTCCTTTCGAAGATGAATCCAAACTAAGTCACCGGGCTGAAACTGGACCTCCTTTCTTTTCTTGTCATAGTATGCCTTTGTCTTTGCATTAGCTTGTTCAATTTTGGAACGAACTAGGTACACGATTGTAAGCGAACTCCGCATGAGGAAGCATCTCTTCCCATTGCTTGGGACGTTTAGTAGCCAAAGACCGCAACAAGGATCCCAAAGTTCTATTAGTCACTTCGGTTTGACCATCTGTTTGAGGATGACTTGAAGTGCTAAAGTTCAATTTCGTGCCCATCTTCCTCCATAATGTAAGCCAAAAATGACTTAGAAATTTTGGATCACGATCACTCACCATGGATTTAGGTACACCATGCAAACGAACAATCTCATTGAAGAACAAGTTAGCAACATGAGTAGCATCATAAGTTGTATGACAAGAAATAAAATGAGCCATTTTAGAAAAACGGTCCACAACAACCATAATGGAATCTTTCTTTCGTTGGGTCATAGGAAGTCCCACAACGAAATCAAGACTAACATCTTCCCATGGAGCTTGCGGAATAGGTAAGGGCAAAAGATAGCCCTGTGGAAGACTATGACTCTTGGCCTTTTGACATATCACACATCTCTTCACAATGAACTCCACATCACGAACCAATCTAGGCCAATGAAAGTACTCTTGGACAAGAAGAGTAGTCTTCTCTATGCCAAAGTGTCCCGCCATTCCTCCTTCATGAAACTCTTTGATAAGAGATTCTCTTAGGCTTGATCTTGGAATGCACAACCTGTTTCCTTTGAACAAATAGCCATCTAAAATGTAATAATCTTTGTAAGCATGATTAGAACATTTTAGAAATAAATCACCAAAGTCATGATCATTTTTGTAACTTGCTTTCACATCTTCAACACTAATCACTCTTGCCTTGAAAGAATTCAAGAGTGTGTATCTCCTTGAAAGTGCATCAGCTCCTTTGTTCATGGCGCCTCTCCTATGCTTGATCACAAAATGAAAAGCTTGCAAATACTCCACCCATTTGGCATGGCGTGGTTGGAGTTTTTGTTGGCTTTGAAGATATTTGAGAGCTTCATGATCTGAATGAAGGATGAACTCCTTGGAAATGAGGTAATGTCTCCAATGGTCCAAAGCACGAACAAGAGCAAAGAACTCCTTATCATAGGTGCTATACTTCCGTTGTGCTTCATTGAGTTTTTCACTAAAGTAGGCAAGGGGACGCCCAACTTGTGACAAAACAGCACCAATACCAACTCCACTAGCATCACATTCAACTTCAAAAACTTCATCAAAGTTAGGTAAAGAAAGAATAGGTGCACTAGTAAGTTGATGTTTTACCTCATCAAAGGCCTTTTGAGCCTTATCATTCCAAACTAACTTCTGATTTTTAGTTAGCTCGGTGATAGGTGCCATGAGAGTACTAAAATTTTGCACAAATCTCCTATAGAAAGAAGCAAGTCCATGAAAACTACGAACTTGTTGAATTGTTTGTGGCGTGGGCCACTCACGAATTGCAGCAACTTTCTTTTCATCAACCTCTATGCCTTGAGATGAAACTTTGAAACCAAGAAAAATAACTTGGGAAGTGAAAAAATGACACTTCTCTAAGTTACCATATAGTTGCTCACGAGCAAGGGCTTCAAAAACCTGTTGCAAATGCATAGCATGCTCTTCTTCTTCCCTACTATACACCAAAATATCATCAAAATAGACTACAACAAATTTACCCATGAAAGGTTGCATAACCTGATTCATAAGGCGCATAAATGTAGATGGTGCATTAGACAAACCAAATGGCATCACAAGCCACTCATAGAGGCCCTCCTTTGTCTTGAAAGCGGTCTTCCATTCATCTCCTTCGAAAATTCGAATTTGATGATAGCCACTTCTCAAATCAATTTTAGAGAACACTTTAGAACCATGCAAATCATCAAGTAAATCATTCAACCTTGGAATAGGAAACCGGTACTTGATAGTGATTTTATTGATTGACCTACTATCAACACACATTCTCCATTCTCCATTTTTCTTAGGTACAATCAAAGTAGGGCAAGCACATGGACTAAGAGACTTACGAATAAGACCCTTTGATAACAATTCCTCCACTTGTCTTCTAATTTCCTCGGTTTCTTTGGGATTGGTTCTATAGGCTGGTTTGTTTGGGAGCATGGATCCGGGTACAATATCAATCTTGTGTTGGATGTCACGCTTTGGGGGTAATCCGTGAGGGATATCTTTGGGGAAAACATGGGAATAGGTTTTGAGAAGAGAGGTGAGGAGTGGGTGGTTTTCTTCTTTGGACGGTTGAGAGGGGGTATCAAGTTGGCTCAAAATGAAGTGTTTGTGAACTCTATATTCATGGAATTCAGATTTTATGAGAGTGGTGAGGGAAGTGGGAGGCGTGGATATGGGGTGATCATTTTTGAGGATTAAAGGGGTAAGGACAATTTTCTTTCCATCCTTAGAAAAGGAGTAGGTGTTTTTGTAACCATCATGCATCACACGCCTATCAAATAACCAAGGTCTACCAAGTAAAACATGACATGCATCCATAGGCACAACATCACACCATAATTCTTCCTCATAAGTTTTACCAATGCTAAATGATAACAAGACTTGTTGTGTGACATGAATCCCTTTACTATGACTTAACCATTGAATTTTATATGGTTTAGGATGAGGGATAGTTTTCATTTTCAACTTGTCTATCATAACTTGCGAAGCTACATTGGTACAACTACCTCCATCAATAATCAAAGTGCATACCTTTCCACCAATGGTGCAACGAGTGTGAAAGATTGCCTCACGTTGCAAGCTCCCTTCTTGGTCCAACATATTGCTAAGCGTACGTCGAACCACCAAGCATTCTCCTTCATCCGGACCTAGGCACGCATACTCATCATTCTCTTCAAGATTGCTGTCCTCTTCAACTTCTAATTCGCTCTCCTCTTCATACTCTACCAAAGTAACAATTTTTTTATTTGGACAATCACTAGCCATATGTCCAAGGCCTTGACACCTAAAACATCTTCTTGGGGCTGGTTTTGAGTTGGAATTTTGGGTGTTTTGTGAAGGTGGTTTAGAAGTAGGCTGATTGGATGTGGGTTTGAAAGGTGGGAAATTGGTTGTTTGTTTTTTTTGGGGAAATGAGGATTGAGAAGTAAAACGTGAAGATTCACTTTTACCTCTTGCTTTTTGTTGCTGCTCTATCTTATGTGCTAAGATAATGAGCTCTTCAAGGGTGGTGTAAGGGTGGTTCGGCTGCGTTGGCTATTTTTGGGTCAAGTCCGCCTAGGAACCGAACCAAAGTTTGAGGCTCATCTTCCTCTACTCCACACTTCATAACAAATCCTTCAAACTCCCTAGCATATTCCTCTACTGATTTCGTACCTTGCTTAAGGTTATGAAATTTTGAAAAGTTTTCTTGCACATAGTATGTGGGAAGAAACTTTTGTTTCAACAATTTCTTCATCTTAACCCATGATCTCACTTTTTCTTTGTCTTGCCTTTCCCTCTTGGCGCACACACTAGCCCACAAAGTTGAGGCATATTTTCGTAGCTTCAAGGCCACAATTTTCACCTTTTTCTCTTCCGATGTTTGCTTATAGTCAAACACTCTCTCCACCGTTCTTAACCATTCTACAAACTCATCAGCATCGAGTTTGCCATCATATTCAGGAATGTCTGCTTTTATGTCATTATTAGGCCGTGACCTTTCTCTTTCATGAAAAGGTCTATCATTGTGATTGAAATTAGATTCACTCAATTCTTCATCACTATGATTGGGTGAACCCTCTTTTTGATGGCGCAACTTAGTAGAAAGATCTTTTAACTGATCTTGCAAATATTGCATTCGTTGCTCCATATCTTCCTTCTCTCGTGCAACCTTATTGACATATTCTTGCCAATTAGGGGGTGGGATGTCGGCCATGGTTTGTGTTTGGGGTATGTGTTTGGGTATGTGTTTTGCTAGTACACCTCCTTCTAGCGCCAAATGTTGTATATTTGGAGTAACACTCGAAATACACAAGGGATAAACCAAGGGATAGATAAGGCTAAGAACCAAAGGCTTCTTAGATAAAGTCACACCACTAAGAAACGCTTTGGATTCCTAAGATCACAAGCCAACTAGTAGCCTAAACTAGCTAACTAAGCAAAGGAAACGAAATTCCAAATCCAAGAATTTCAAGGTTTTGTTTCTAATCCAAGAAACGAATGTAAGACAAGTTTTTTTGTTTGAATAATCTGATTTTCTCATTCCCATTTGCTTGTTATTTATAGTAAACAAGCATCCTAAATACAAGCTAAATCAAGTGACTTTTCAGCTCACTTGTACACGCCTAAACTAAGCATCAAAGTCAGCTTTAGTGTCTAGATACATCAATTAAAGGAAGCCTTGTTTAACTAGATACATAAGCTTAAAAAGTGGCGGCCATAACCTCCTCAATTAAGCCTCATCATATCTGAAATAAAGGAGTGTAACTCCCCTAGAATCACGTCCAATAAGGCAGCAAGTAAGAGCATAACCTTCCCTAGAATCACGCCTCAACCAAGCAGCAAGTAAGAAGCAAAACAGCCCCTTAATTCACGCCCAATTCAAACAGCAAAAAGAAGTGTAACTCCTCCTTGATTCAAGCCTTGGATCAAGCTTGAATGTATGTAGACAAGAGTGTATTTGGACGCCTTTTGATGCTCAATGCTGGCAGCAAGAAACGCCCATATGAATGCCCACTTGATGGCTCATAATTCCTGCATTGATGCTGCTTGTAACACCCATTTGAAGCCTTGAGATTCCTCCAAAAGAATTTCGGATTCTATGTTGTTTTCCATGCTTAAATGGCTGCCTTCTTCATGTATCTTGTACTTGAACTTTATGTGAATGTAACATTACATTTTGAACTTTAGCAAACTAAAGAAAACTAAAGAAAAATGCAACTAATAATGCAACTAATTTGCAAACTTAAAATAAGACTAAAGTTTACAATTTATTCAAAGCATAAAATGAACTAGAATGAACTAGTTAATAAGAACAACAAGAAACTCAAAAGATTGAATATCTTGCTGCACATGGATAGAACGCATAGCACCAATGCATGATGCTACGTCTTGAACTAAAGAAACGTCCATAACCAAGTTGTTAGGCTTGGCAACAACACACATCATCGCCCATCCAAGGGGCTCATTAGCACTAAGGGGCGTGAGACAAATCATCGCCCATCTAGGGGCCTTATTAGGCCTAAGGGGTGTTAGACGCATCATCGCCCATCCAAGGAGCTCATTAGCCCTAAGGGGCGTGAGACCCATAATCGCCCATCCGCACGGCTCATTAGCCCTATGGGGCCAGAGACACATCATCGCCCATTTAAGGAGCTCATTTGCCCTAAGGTGTGTCAAACACATCATCGCCCGTCCAAGAGGCTTATTAGTCCTAAGGGGCGTCAGACACATCATCGCTTATCTAAGGTGCTCATTAGCCCTAAGGGGCTTCAGACACATCTTCGCCCATCCAAGGGGCTCATTAGCCATAAGGGGGCGTCAGAAACGTTATTGCCCATCGAAGGAGCTTATTAGCTCTAAAGAGCGTCAGACACATCATCGCCCATCCAAGGGGCTCATTAGCCTCAAGGGGCGTGAGATACATCATCGCCCATCTATGAGGATCATTAGCCCTAAAGGGCGTCAGACACATTACCGCCCATCCAAGGGGCTTATTAGCCTTAAAGGGCGTCAGACACATCATCGCCCATCCAATAGGCTCTTTAGCCTTAAGGGGCGTGAGACAAATCATCGCCCATCCAAAGGCCTTATTAGGCCTAAGGGGTGTCAGACGCATCATCGCCCATCCAAGGGGTTCATTAGTCCTAAGGGGCGTGAGACACATAATCCCCCATCCACGGGGCTCATTAGCCCTATAGGGCCTGAGACACATCATCGCCCATCCAAGGAGATCATTAGCCCTAATGTGTGTCAGACACATCTTCGCCCATCCAAGAGGCTTATTAGTCTTAAGGAACGTTAGACACATCATCGCTCATCTAAGGGGCTCATTAGCCCTAAGGGGCGTCAGACACATCTTCGCCCATCTAAGGGGCTCATTAGACATAAGAGGCGTCAGAAACGTCATCGCCCATCCAAGGAGCTTATTAGCCCTAAGGGGTGTTAGACACATCATCGCCCATACACTAAGCTCATTAGCCCTAAGGGGCGTCAGACATATCATCGCCCATCCAAGGGGCTCATTGGCCCTAAAAGGCGTAAGACACATCATCGCTCTTCCAAGGGGCTATTTAGCCCTAACGGATGTTAATGTCAGACACATTACCGCCAATGTAAGGGGCTCATTAGCCCTAAGGGACGTGAGAGACGTCATCACCCATGAAAGGGGCTTATTAGCCCTAAGGGGCGTCAGATAAATCATCGCCCATCCAAGGGGACCATTAGCCCTAAGGGGCGTCAGGCAAATCATCGCCCATCCAAGCGGCTCATTAGCCTCAAGGGGCATGAGATACATCATCACCCATCTAAGGGGCTCATTAGCCCTAAAAAGGCGTCAAACACATTACCGCCCATCCAAGGGGCTCATTAGCCTTAAGGGGCATCAAACACATCATCGCCCATCCAAGGGGCTCATTAGCACTAAGGGGCGTGAGACAAATCATCGCCCATCTAGGGGCCTTATTAGGCCTAAGGGGTGTTAGACGCATCATCGCCCATCCAAGTAGCTCATTAGCCCTAAGGGGCGTGAGACCCATAATCGCCCATCCGCGCGGCTCATTAGCCTTATGGGGCCAGAAACACATCATCGCCCATCCAAGGAGCTCATTAGCCCTAAGGTGTGTCAAACACATCATCGCCCATCCAAGAGGCTTATTAGTCCTAAGGGGCGTCAGACACATCATCGCTTATCTAAAGGGCTCATTAGCCCTAAGGGGCTTCAGACACATCATCGCCCATCCAAGGGGCTCATTAGCCATAAGGGGCGTCAGAAACGTCTTCGCCCATCGAAGGAGCTTATTAGCCCTAAGGGGCGTCAGACACATCATCGCCCATCCAAGGGGCTCATTAGCCTCAAGGGGCGTGAGATACATCATCGCCCATCTAAAAGGATCATTAGCCCTAAAAGGCGTCAGACACATTACCGCCCATCCAAGGGGCTTATTAGCCTTAAGGGGCGTCATACACATCATCGCCCATCCAACAGGCTCTTTAGCCCTAAGGGGCGTGAGACAAATCATCGCCCATCCAAAGGCCTTATTAGGCCTAACGGGTGTCAGATGCATCATCGCCCATCCGGAGCTCATTAGCCCTAAGGGGCGTGAGACACATAATCGCCCATCCACAGGGCTAATTAGCCCTATAAGGCCTGAGACACATCATCGCCAATCCAAGGAGATCATTAGCCCTAAGGTGTGTCAGACACATCTTCGCCCATCCAAGAGGCTTATTAGTCTTAAGGGGCGTTAGACACATCATTGCTCATCTAAGGGGCTCAATAGCCCTAAGGGGCGTCGGACACATCATCACCCATCTAAGGGGCTCATTAGTCATAAAAGCCGTCAAAAACGTCATCGCCCATCCAAGGAGCTTATTAACCCTAAGGGGCGTTAGACACATCATCGCACATCCAAGGGGCTCATTAGCTCTAAAGGGCGTGAGACACTTCGTCGCCCATCAATGGGGCTTATTAGCCCTAAGGGGCGTCAGACAAATAATCGCCCATCCAAGGGGCTTATTAGCTCTAAGGAGTGTGAGATACATCATCGCCCATCCCAGGGGCTCATTAGCCCTAAGGGGCGTCAGACACATTACCGCCCATCTAAGGGTCTCATTAGCCTTAAGGGGCGTCAAACACATCATCGCCCATCAAAGGGGCTCATTAGCCCTAAGAGGTGTGAGACACATCATTGCCCATCTAAGGGTCTCATTAGCCCTATGGGGAGTCAGTCTCATCATCTCCCATCCAAGGGGCTCATTAACTCGAAGGGGTAACAAAATTATATCGCCCTCCCATAGGGCTCGGCCACCCTAAAGAGCGTCAAACATAACAATAAATATAATTATACATAAGATACCATAAAAATTTGTTTCTTCATTGATGTTGCTTCAAATACATAAGTCTACATGTTTCTTCACAGACACTTGTCAACCAGAAGAATTTTATAAAGCGTCAATTATATCATCACCCAACCTAGGGGCTGAATATGGGATGATCCGAGCATGTATCGTTCCAAGACTTGCTTATAAATGAGAGCGTAATCAGAGAAATGGCATTTTCAACATGCTCGAGGCCTTTTTTTGCAATTTTTTTAGGCCGAATGCATCAAAGTTTTCCATGGTCGCCTATCTAGAAGGGGCTCATTAACCCTAATGGGTGTCATACACTTCATCAACCATCCAAGGGGCTCATTAGCCCTGAGGGGTGTCAGACACATCATCGCCCATCTAATAAGCTCATTAGCCCTTAGGGGCGTCAGACATATCATCGCCCATCCAAGGGGCTCATTAGCCCTAAAAGGCGTAAGACACATCATCGCTTTACAAGGGGCTATTTAGCCCTAACGGCTGTCAGTGTCAGACACATCATCGCCAATGTAAGGGGCTCATTAGCCCTTAGAGGCGTGGGAGACGTCATCGCCCATGAAAGGGGCCTATTAGCCCTAAGGGGCGTCAGACACATTATCACCCATCAAAGGAGCTCATTAGCCCTAAGTGAAAGGAATGGTGTCCTTCGAACAAGTGTATTATTCTGATGGCGGGTTCAGAATTATTAGAAAGCTAATATATTTAGTAAGGTTAAGTGATCGGAATGCCTGGGTGGTGGCCGCTATTACAGCTTAATCTTGACTGAACCCTTTGGGTCACACCCAAGCAAAATATACGAACCGACTCGACGAATTAACTCGGAAGAAATTAATTCGTCGCCCGAGTGTTAAATATTTAGACGTCGGAAATTCGAGATTAGAGCCTCGAAACCGAGCGTCGAAAGTCGAGTCAAAAATAATAAAAAGACGAGACGACAAATTAGTAATAAATAAATAATGACCAAAATACCCCTGGCATCGGAATCCCGAGTGCTAGGGGATTACCCGAGCTAGCAGCCCGCACCATGTGTGATGTGAATTATTGATCCGAAAATCAACAAAACACAAGGGATATGTTTAAGTCTAATTCTATACAGGAAATCCACCAAGAATTAAACAAAAACTAAGATTAATCAATTAAGAATCCACCTAATTAATCAATCCAAACGAATGTTTTAACTAAAACAAGCAAAACAGCAATTGATCGCAATCAACAAAAACTCAAGTATGCAACTTTAGAAATAAATCTGAATATTAATCTCTGTATGTTTATTCGTGTGTTTACAGCCCTATTTATAAGACTTAGTTTACCTAGGAAGATTAGGACAAGTCCCTAATTCAATCCTAATTAAACTAGAATTCTAACTTGCTTGAAGAGCAAGCACCTTGTGATGCAAGTCTAAGCATGGAGAACTTTGAAGATTTGCTTATCATGCATCAAGATAGCTTGTCCCTAAACAATGATTCAAGCCAAGCATTGCATGGACACTTTCTTGGATATCAAAGCAAAGCCACGGTTTGCTTAGTGACTTTTCTTGGAGTCTAGTTCACTTTCTTGAACTTTCTTGAATTTTCTTTACTTAGATTTTGCTTACAAGTTTTTACCTTTCACTTGAAAGGGTTTTTCTTGGTTCAAGCATTAGGATCTTTAATCTTTATTTAATTCTTTAATTTTTATTTATTTATTTAGTTGCTTTAAAAATCAGTTAGTTAGCAAAATAAATCAGTTTGGTGTATGCTTGTGCGCCAAGGTGCTTGCTCTTCAAGCAAGTTAGAATTCTAGTTTAATTAGGATTGAATTAGGGACTTGTCCTAATCTTCCTAGGTAAACTAAGTCTTATAAATAGGGCTGTAAACACACAAATAAATACACATAGATTAATATTCAGATTTATTTCTTAAGTTGCATACTTGAGTTTTGGTTGATTGCGATCAATTGCTGTTTTGCTTGTTTTAGTTAAAACATTCGTTTGGATTGATTAATTAGGTGGATTCTTAATTGATTAATCTTAGTTTTTGTTTAATTCTTGGTGGATTTCCTGTATAGAATTAGACTTAAACATATCCCTTGTGTTTTGTTGATTTTCGGATCAATAATTCACATCATCTTTGGTATCAGAGCAGGTTTGCGCAACTTCGGAAAAAATTAAACTGGGAACAATTGGCTGGGATTTTTTACGTGATTCTTTTTGCATTGAACTCTAAAAACGTCCAGCTATCACCATATAAAATTTCATAATTTTTAGTTGAGTAACGCGTTCTACACAGCCTCAAACTTTTGGTGTTTGTACACTGATTTGCGGATGGGAGTCCGGTTTTTGTGTTGCCTAGTTTTCCTTCAAGATTCGATCTTTTAATCAAGATTTTTGCATAAACTGACTTGGTTTGTGTAGGAATCATGAGTGACGAGGAGGTTCCACAAGTTCCAAGGGGATTAACCATAGAACAAGCTCAAAACCTTAGAAGAGATAGGCGAATTGACGAGTTGGCAGCAAGGATGGATGAGATATTAAAAAGGCTTGATACTCTTGCTGGAGATTCTTTAGTGATTGACGAGTTGGCAGCAAGGATGGCAGCAAGCATACACCAAACTCCTTGGAGAACAAGCACACACCAAACTGATTTATTTTGCTAACTAACTGATTTTTAAAGCAACTAAATAAATAAATAAAAATTAAAGATTTAAATAAAGATTAAAGATCCTAATGCTTGAACCAAGAAAAACCCTTTCAAATGAAAGGTAAAAACTTGTAAGTAAAATCTAAGTAAAGAAAATTCAAGAAAGTTCAAGAAAGTGAACTAGACTCCAAGAAAAGCCACTAAGCAAACCGTGGCTTTGCTTTGATATCCAAGAAAGTGTCCATGCAATGCTTGGCTTGAATCAATGTTTAGGGACAAGTTATCTTGATGCATGATAAGCAAATCTTCGAAGTTCTCCATGCTTAGACTTGCATCATCCTCCTCTTCTTCGAAAGAATTTGTCCTCAAATCTCGAAGTTCTTCATCAGGAATATACTTAGCCAAATCGCCAACATTGAATGTAGCACTAACTCCATATTCTCCCGGAAGTTCTAACTTATAAGCATTGTCATTGATCTTCTCAATAATCTTGAAAGGACCTTCACTTCTAGGCATCAACTTATTCTTGCGTTTTCCTGGAAATCTTTCCTTTCTCAAATGTAACCATACCAAGTCTCCAACATTGTAACCTTGTTGCTTTCTATGCTTGTTTGCTCTAGCTTTGTACATGTCATTTACTTTCTCTATTCTTGTTCGAACTTGAGCATGTAATTTCAGCATACTCTTCAACTTAGACTCGGCATCTTTGTGAATTAACTCACCCTTAGGCAATGGAACAAGATCAATTGGAAGTTTCGGATTGACTCCATAAACTACCTCAAAGGGACTATGTTTGGTAGCATATGTAGGTGATCTATTATAAGCAAACTCCGCATGAGCTAACTTGATGTCCCAATCCTTTTGTGCCTTACTCACTAACCCACGCAAAAGCGCACCAAGAGTACGATTAGTAACCTCGGTTTGTCCATCAGTTTGTGGATGGTAAGATGTACTAAAGAGCAATTTAGTTCCCACAAGCTTCCATAGAGACTTCCAAAAGAAACTCATGAACTTTGTATCTCGATCACTCACAATAGTTTTTGGAATTCCATGCAATCTAACAATCTCTTTGAAGTATAATTCCGCCACTTTCATAGCATCATCCACTTTGTGACAAGGAACAAAATGAGCCATCTTAGAGAACCTATCCACAACAACCATAATAGAGTCTTTCCCCCGTTGTGTTCTCGGCAATCCCACAATAAAATCCATAGAAATATCTTCCCAAGGTGAATCTGGAACAGGTAAAGGAGTATACAAGCCTTGATGAAAAGTAGCCTTCGCTTTTTGACAAGTTGCACACCTAGAAATAACTAGTTGCACATCCGTGAGCATCTTAGGCCAATAGAAGTGTTCTTGTAACATACTCAAGGTCTTTGTAATGCCAAAGTGACCAGCAATTCCTCCCCCATGAGCTTCTCTAACAACTAGCTCTCTAATAGAACACTTAGGAAGACAAAGTCGATTTCCTTTGAAAAGAAAACCATCTTGCAGCAAATAAGAACCCACGGCTCCTTTAGAACACTCTTCAATCAATGTAGCAAAATCATCATCACCTTTGTAGTATTCTTTGATCAATTCAAAACCAAGTAGCTTGCTATTTAGAATTCCAATCAAAGTGTATCTTCTAGATAATGCATCAGCCACAACATTCGATTTCCCTTCTTTGTACCTTGAAGAAAAATTAAATGATTGTAAAAATTCAACCCATGTAGCATGTCTAGGATTGAGCTTTTGTTGTCCATGTATGTACTTCAATGCTTCATGATCAGAATGCAACACAAAGTGATTAGGTCGGAGATAATGACTCCAATGATCTAAAGCTCTAACAATGGCATAGAACTCTTTATCATAAGTAGAATAGTTCAATCGAGCTCCTCCCAATTTCTCACTGAAATATGCAATAGGCCTCTTCTTTTGGAGTAAAACTGCTCCAATTCCAACTCCACTAGCATCGGTTTCAACTTCAAAAGGACTTGAGAAATCTGGTAACGCAAGTATAGGTGCTTCACATAGCTTCTTTTTTACCAACTCAAACGCACTTTGAGCTTCTTTAGTCCATTCGAATTTACCCTTGTCCTTCTTCAAACATTCGGTCATAGGCGCCACAATACTTGAGAAATTCTTGACAAATCTTCTATAGAACGAAGCTAGACCATGAAAAGACCTTACTTCACTCATATTAGTAGGAATAGGCCAAGTTTTAATAGCCTCTACTTTTGAATGATCAACTGAAACTCCATCCTTTGATACAACATAACCAAGAAAAGTAACACTAGGCACTAAGAAGTAGCATTTTTCAAGCTTAGCATAGAGTTTCTTCTCTCTTAACACTTCAAACACACTTGTTAGATGATTTAGATGATCATGCAAATTTTTAGAGTATATCAGAATATCATCTAAATAAACAACAACAAACTTGCCAAGGAAAGGTTTAAGTACCTCATGCATCAACCTCATGAAAGTGCTAGGTGCATTAGTGAGTCCAAACGGCATCACCAACCATTCATACAACCCTAACTTAGTCTTGAATGCTGTTTTCTACTCATCTCCTTCTCTCATTCGAATTTGATGATAACCACTCATAAGATCAATCATAGAAAACAACTTTGAACCATGTAGTTCATCAAGTAGATCATCTAATCTTGGAATAGGAAATCGGTATTTGATAGTGATGTTATTCACACTCCTACTATCAATACACATGCGCCAACTCCCATCTTTCTTTGGGACAAGTAAAGTAGGCACGGCACAAGGGCTCATACTTTCCCTCACGTATCCTCTAGTCATAAGCTCTTCAATTTGCCTTTGCATCTCCTTTGTTTCTTCCGGATTACTTCTATAGGCTGCCTTATTAGGTAAGGGTGCTCCCGGAATCAAGTCAATTTGATGCTCTATCCCACGAATAGGAGGTAGTCCCGGAGGTAATTCCTTAGGAAAGACATCCTTGAATTCTTCTAAAACAGATTCCAATTCATACGGCCTCTTTGCTTGTTTATCTTGATCAATTCGAATCTCATTAGAAACAAGTATATATACCACATTGTTGCTGCAAATCTCTTTTTCTAATTCCCTCTCACTAATCAAATAAGAATTCTTCGAATTAGAGGTAACATTAGAAGACTTGTTGCATATTAAAGGTTTTAAAGCAACCGGTCTCTCTTTTTCTCCTTTTCTCACAACATACACATTAGTCCTTCCATCAAACTTCACAAATCTATCATATTGCCAAGGACGGCCTAATAGTATATGACAAGCATCCATAGGACAAACATCACACAAAACTTTATCATGAAATTTACCAATTGAAAAGGAGATTAAGGCTTGTTTAGTTACCTTAACATCACTCGAATTATTAAGCCAATGAAGCTTATAAGGGCTTGGATGTTCAGTAGTTGGCCACTTCAATTTGTCTACCAAAGTAGTAGATACCACATTAGTGCAACTCCCCGTGTCTATGATCATGTCACACAACCTATCTTCTACCTTGCACCTTGTAAGAAAGATTTTCTCCCTTTGATTGTTTTCCATAGGTACGGTTTTAGAGTGTAGCGCCCTTCTTAGAACCAAACTTTGACCATGAGTCTCGGGATCAATTTCGTCAACATGCCCCTCCTCTTCTTCAAAGTTTTCCTCTTCGTTCTTTTCTTCATAGTCACTACCCTGCTCACACTTAGCTTGTTCTTGTTCCCACTCTTGAGCAGTCATTACTCTTTTTGATGGACAATTAGTTGCAATGTGACCAACACTACCACACTTGAAGCACTTCCTATCTTCAACAAGCTTTTTAGGAGCTTCAAATTTTGATTTAGTCTCCTTGTAGTTCGAACTAGAACCGCTTTTCTCCAAGCTGTTCTTCTCAAAAGGTTTAGTGAAACCCTTTACAAAGGACTTAGTGTACGTCCCTTTCTTCCCCTTTATCTGTTTTTCAACTTTCAAAGCTACCTTGCAAACATCCTCAAAGGACCAATATTGTTGCAATTCAACTTTTTCAGCAATATTATCATTCAACCCCGAAATAAATCTAGCAATCTTATGCTCAACAATCTCTTCTAAGCCACATAGCATGCATAACTTTTCAAATTCACCAATATAATTCTCAACAGTCATAGAATTTTGTTTAAAAAGTTGCATCTTAAGATAAACATCTTGAATATAATCACTAGGTACGAACCTTTTTTTCATGTGCTTCTTGAGTTGTTCCCAAGTTGAGATTCTTGCACGCCCCTCCTTATGCCTCTTCTTCTTTAGATTATCATACCAAAGACTAGCATAACCGGTCAGTTTCAATTCAGCCAATTTGCATCTTTTCCTTTCATCATACTCCTTGTAATCAAATAGTGTCTCGGCCCTTCTAATCCACTCAAGGTATTTTTCAGGTTCATTCATACTCCCATTGAATTCGGGAAGATCTAATCTAAGGTTCCTATCATCATCCTTTGGTCGATCTCTCCTCCTAGGCCTTGGTGATTCATCACTTGAGGAATAATTATTTCGTGGCCTCCTTGGGTTCCTCCTTGGTTGTTCTTCCTCACTTGAACCAGAATTAGGGTTAGAATTCCCTTTCCTTGAAGAATCTCCAGCAAGAGTATCAAGCCTTTTTAATATCTCATCCATCCTTGCTGCCAACTCATCAATTCGCCTATCTCTTCTAAGATTTTGAGCCTGTTCTAAGGTTAATCCCCTTGGAACTTGTGGAACCTCCTCGTCACTCATGATTCCTACACAAACCAAGTCAGTTTATGTAAAAATCTTGATTAAAAGATCGAATCTTGAAGGAAAACTAGGCAACACAAAAACCGGACTCCCATCCGCAAATCAGTGCACAAACACCAAAAGTTTGAGGCTGTGTAGAACGCGTTACTCAACTAAAAGTTATGAAATTTTATATGGTGATATCTGGACGTTTTTAGAGTTCAATGCAAAAAGAATCACGTAAAAATTCCCAGCCAATTGTTCCCAGTTTAATTTTTGCCGAAGTTGCGCAAACCTGGTCTGATACCAAAGATGATGTGAATTATTGATCCGAAAATCAACAAAACACAAGGGATATGTTTAAGTCTAATTCTATACAGGAAATCCACCAAGAATTAAACAAAAACTAAGATTAATCAATTAAGAATCCACCTAATTAATCAATCCAAACGAATGTTTTAACTAAAACAAGCAAAACAGCAATTGATCGCAATCAACAAAAACTCAAGTATGCAACTTAAGAAATAAATCTGAATATTAATCTATGTATATTTATTTGTGTGTTTACAGCCCTATTTATAAGACTTAGTTTACCTAGGAAGATTAGGACAAGTCCCTAATTCAATCCTAATTAAACTAGAATTCTAACTTGCTTGAAGAGCAAGCACCTTGGCGCACAAGCATACACCAAACTGATTTATTTTGCTAACTAACTGATTTTTAAAGCAACTAAATAAATAAATAAAAATTAAAGAATTAAATAAAGATTAAAGATCCTAATGCTTGAACCAAGAAAAACCCTTTCAAGTGAAAGGTAAAAACTTGTAAGCAAAATCTAAGTAAAGAAAATTCAAGAAAGTTCAAGAAAGTGAACTAGACTCCAAGAAAAGCCACTAAGCAAACCGTGGCTTTGCTTTGATATCCAAGAAAGTGTCCATGCAATGCTTGGCTTGAATCAATGTTTAGGGACAAGTTATCTTGATGCATGATAAGCAAATCTTCGAAGTTCTCCATGCTTAGACTTGCATCAGTTTATGCAAAAATCTTAATTAAAAGATCGAATCTTGAAGGAAAACTAGGCAACACAAAAACCGGACTCCCAACCGCAAATCAGTGCACAAACACCAAATGTTTGAGGCTGTGTAGAACGCGTTACTCAACAAAAAATTATGAAATTTTATATGGTGATATCTGGACGTTTTTAGAGTTCAATGCAAAAAGAATCACGCAAAAATTCCCAGCCAATTGTTCCCAGTTTAATTTTTTCCGAAGTTGCGCAAACCTGGCTCTGATACCAAAGATGATGTGAATTATTGATCCGAAAATCAACAAAACACAAGGGATATGTTTAAGTCTAATTCTATACAGGAAATCCACCAAGAATTAAACAAAAACTAAGATTAATCAATTAAGAATCCACCTAATTAATCAATCCAAACGAATGTTTTAACTAAAACAAGCAAAACAGCAATTGATCGCAATCAACCAAAACTCAAGTATGCAACTTAAGAAATAAATCTGAATATTAATCTATGTATTTTTATTTGTGTGTTTACAGCCCTATTTATAAGACTTAGTTTACCTAGGAAGATTAGGACAAGTCCCTAATTCAATCCTAATTAAACTAGAATTCTAACTTGCTTGAAGAGCAAGCACCTTGGCGCACAAGCATACACCAAACTGATTTATTTTGCTAACTAACTGATTTTTAAAGCAACTAAATAAATAAATAAAAATTAAAGATTTAAATAAAGATTAAAGATCCTAATGCTTGAACCAAGAAAAACCCTTTCAAATGAAAGGTAAAAACTTGTAAGTAAAATCTAAGTAAAGAAAATTCAAGAAAGTTCAAGAAAGTGAACTAGACTCCAAGAAAAGCCACTAAGCAAACCGTGGCTTTGCTTTGATATCCAAGAAAGTGTCCATGCAATGCTTGGCTTGAATCAATGTTTAGGGACAAGTTATCTTGATGCATGATAAGCAAATCTTCGAAGTTCTCCATGCTTAGACTTGCATCATCAATCAATAATTCACAAGGGATATGTTTAAGTCTAATTCTATACAGGAAATCCACCAAGAATTAAACAAAAACTAAGATTAATCAATTAAGAATCCACCTAATTAATCAATCCAAACGAATGTTTTAACTAAAACAAGCAAAACAGCAATTGATCGCAATCAACCAAAACTCAAGTATGCAACTTAAGAAATAAATCTGAATATTAATCTATGTATTTTTATTTGTGTGTTTACAGCCCTATTTATAAGACTTAGTTTACCTAGGAAGATTAGGACAAGTCCCTAATTCAATCCTAATTAAACTAAGATTCTAACTTGCTTGAAGAGCAAGCACCTTGGCGCACAAGCATACACCAAACTGATTTATTTTGCTAACTAACTGATTTTTAAAGCAACTAAATAAATAAATAAAAATTAAAGATTTAAATAAAGATTAAAGATCCTAATGCTTGAACCAAGAAAAACCCTTTCAAATGAAAGGTAAAAACTTGTAAGTAAAATCTAAGTAAAGAAAATTCAAGAAAGTTCAAGAAAGTGAACTAGACTCCAAGAAAAGCCACTAAGCAAACCGTGGCTTTGCTTTGATATCCAAGAAAGTGTCCATGCAATGCTTGGCTTGAATCAATGTTTAGGGACAAGTTATCTTGATGCATGATAAGCAAATCTTCGAAGTTCTCCATGCTTAGACTTGCATCATCAATCAATAATTCACAAGGGATATGTTTAAGTCTAATTCTATACAGGAAATCCACCAAGAATTAAACAAAAACTAAGATTAATCAATTAAGAATCCACCTAATTAATCAATCCAAACGAATGTTTTAACTAAAACAAGCAAAACAGCAATTGATCGCAATCAACCAAAACTCAAGTATGCAACTTAAGAAATAAATCTGAATATTAATCTATGTATTTTTATTTGTGTGTTTACAGCCCTATTTATAAGACTTAGTTTACCTAGGAAGATTAGGACAAGTCCCTAATTCAATCCTAATTAAACTAAGATTCTAACTTGCTTGAAGAGCAAGCACCTTGGCGCACAAGCATACACCAAACTGATTTATTTTGCTAACTAACTGATTTTTAAAGCAACTAAATAAATAAATAAAAATTAAAGATTTAAATAAAGATTAAAGATCCTAATGCTTGAACCAAGAAAAACCCTTTCAAATGAAAGGTAAAAACTTGTAAGTAAAATCTAAGTAAAGAAAATTCAAGAAAGTTCAAGAAAGTGAACTAGACTCCAAGAAAAGCCACTAAGCAAACCGTGGCTTTGCTTTGATATCCAAGAAAGTGTCCATGCAATGCTTGGCTTGAATCAATGTTTAGGGACAAGTTATCTTGATGCATGATAAGCAAATCTTCGAAGTTCTCCATGCTTAGACTTGCATCATCAATCAATAATTCACAAGGGATATGTTTAAGTCTAATTCTATACAGGAAATCCACCAAGAATTAAACAAAAACTAAGATTAATCAATTAAGAATCCACCTAATTAATCAATCCAAACGAATGTTTTAACTAAAACAAGCAAAACAGCAATTGATCGCAATCAACCAAAACTCAAGTATGCAACTTAAGAAATAAATCTGAATATTAATCTATGTATTTTTATTTGTGTGTTTACAGCCCTATTTATAAGACTTAGTTTACCTAGGAAGATTAGGACAAGTCCCTAATTCAATCCTAATTAAACTAAGATTCTAACTTGCTTGAAGAGCAAGCACCTTGGCGCACAAGCATACACCAAACTGATTTATTTTGCTAACTAACTGATTTTTAAAGCAACTAAATAAATAAATAAAAATTAAAGATTTAAATAAAGATTAAAGATCCTAATGCTTGAACCAAGAAAAACCCTTTCAAATGAAAGGTAAAAACTTGTAAGTAAAATCTAAGTAAAGAAAATTCAAGAAAGTTCAAGAAAGTGAACTAGACTCCAAGAAAAGCCACTAAGCAAACCGTGGCTTTGCTTTGATATCCAAGAAAGTGTCCATGCAATGCTTGGCTTGAATCAATGTTTAGGGACAAGTTATCTTGATGCATGATAAGCAAATCTTCGAAGTTCTCCATGCTTAGACTTGCATCAACTAATAAGCCTCTTGGATGGGCGATGATGTGTTTGACACACCTTAGGGCTAATGAGCTCCTTGGATGGGCGATGATGTGTTTCTGGCCCCATAAGGCTAATGAGCCGCGCGGATGGGCGATTATGGGTCTCACGCCCCTCAGGGCTAATGAGCTACTTGGATGGGCGATGATGCGTCTAACACCCCTTAGGCCTAATAAGGCCCCTAGATGGGCGATGATTTGTCTCACGCCCCTTAGTGCTAATGAGCCCCTTGGATGGGCGATGATGTGTTTGATGCCCCTTAAGGCTAATGAGCCCCTTGGATGGGCGATAATGTGTTTGACGCCTTTTTAGGGCTAATGAGCCCCTTAGATGGGTGATGATGTATCTCATGCCCCTTGAGGCTAATGAGCCGCTTGGATGGGCGATGATTTGCCTGACGCCCCTTAGGGCTAATGGTCCCCTTGGATGGGCGATGATTTATCTGACGCCCCTTAGGGCTAATAAGCCCCTTTCATGGGTGATGACGTCTCTCACGTCCCTTAGGGCTAATGAGCCCCTTACATTGGCGGTAATGTGTCTGACATTAACATCCGTTAGGGCTAAATAGCCCCTTGGAAGAGCGATGATGTGTCTTACGCCTTTTAGGGCCAATGAGCCCCTTGGATGGGCGATGATATGTCTGACGCCCCTTAGGGCTAATGAGCTTAGTGTATGGGCGATGATGTGTCTAACACCCCTTAGGGCTAATAAGCTCCTTGGATGGGCGATGACGTTTCTGACGCCTCTTATGTCTAATGAGCCCCTTAGATGGGCGAAGATGTGTCTGACGCCCCTTAGGGCTAATGAGCCCCTTAGATGAGCGATGATGTGTCTAACGTTCCTTAAGACTAATAAGCCTCTTGGATGGGCGAAGATGTGTCTGACACACATTAGGGCTAATGATCTCCTTGGATGGGCGATGATGTGTCTCAGGCCCTATAGGGCTAATGAGCCCCGTGGATGGGGGATTATGTGTCTCACGCCCCTTAGGACTAATGAACCCCTTGGATGGGCGATGATGCGTCTGACACCCCTTAGGCCTAATAAGGCCTTTGGATGGGCGATGATTTGTCTCACGCCCCTTAAGGCTAAAGAGCCTATTGGATGGGCGATGATGTGTCTGACGCCCTTTAAGGCTAATAAGCCCCTTGGATGGGCGGTAATGTGTCTGACGCCCTTTAGGGCTAATGATCCTCATAGATGGGCGATGATGTATCTCACGCCCCTTGAGGCTAATGAGCCCCTTGGATGGGCGATGATGTGTCTGACGCTCTTTAGAGCTAATAAGCTCCTTCGATGGGCGATAACGTTTCTGACGCCCCCTTATGGCTAATGAGCCCCTTGGATGGGCGAAGATGTGTCTGAAGCCCCTTAGGGCTAATGAGCACCTTAGATAAGCGATGATGTGTCTGACGCCCCTTAGGACTAATAAGCCTCTTGGACGGGCGATGATGTGTTTGACACACCTTAGGGCAAATGAGCTCCTTAAATGGGCGATGATGTGTCTCTGGCCCCATAGGGCTAATGAGCCGTGCGGATGGGCGATTATGGGTCTCACGCCCCTTAGGGCTAATGAGCTCCTTGGATGGGCGATGATGCGTCTAACACCCCTTAGGCCTAATAAGGCCCCTAGATGGGCGATGATTTGTCTCACGCCCCTTAGTGCTAATGAGCCCCTTGGATGGGCGATGATGTGTGTTGTTGCCAAGCCTAACAACTTGGTTATGGACGTTTCTTTAGTTCAAGACGTAGCATCATGCATTGGTGCTATGCGTTCTATCCATGTGCAGCAAGATATTCAATCTTTTGAGTTTCTTGTTGTTCTTATTAACTAGTTCATTCTAGTTCATTTTATGCTTTGAATAAATTGTAAACTTTAGTCTTATTTTAAGTTTGCAAATTAGTTGCATTATTAGTTGCATTTTTCTTTAGTTTTCTTTAGTTTGCTAAAGTTCAAAATGTAATGTTACATTCACATAAAGTTCAAGTACAAGATACATGAAGAAGGCAGCCATTTAAGCATGGAAAACAACATAGAATCCGAAATTCTTTTGGAGGAATCTCAAGGCTTCAAATGGGTGTTACAAGCAGCATCAATGCAGGAATTATGAGCCATCAAGTGGGCATTCATATGGGCGTTTCTTGCTGCCAGCATTGAGCATCAAAAGGCGTCCAAATACACTCTTGTCTACATACATTCAAGCTTGATCCAAGGCTTGAATCAAGGAGGAGTTACACTTCTTTTTGCTGTTTGAATTGGGCGTGAATTAAGGGGCTGTTTTGCTTCTTACTTGCTGCTTGGTTGAGGCGTGATTCTAGGGAAGGTTATGCTCTTACTTGCTGCCTTATTGGACGTGATTCTAGGGGAGTTACACTCCTTTATTTCAGATATGATGAGGCTTAATTGAGGAGGTTATGGCCGCCACTTTTTAAGCTTATGTATCTAGTTAAACAAGGCTTCCTTTAATTGATGTATCTAGACACTAAAGCTGACTTTGATGCTTAGTTTAGGCGTGTACAAGTGAGCTGAAAAGTCACTTGATTTAGCTTGTATTTAGGATGCTTGTTTACTATAAATAACAAGCAAATGGGAATGAGAAAATCAGATTATTCAAACAAAAAAACTTGTCTTACATTCGTTTCTTGGATTAGAAACAAAACCTTGAAATTCTTGGATTTGGAATTTCGTTTCCTTTGCTTAGTTAGCTAGTTTAGGCTACTAGTTGGCTTGTGATCTTAGGAATCCAAAGCGTTTCTTAGTGGTGTGACTTTATCTAAGAAGCCTTTGGTTCTTAGCCTTATCTATCCCTTGGTTTATCCCTTGTGTATTTCGAGTGTTACTCCAAATATACAACATTTGGCGCTAGAAGGAGGTGTACTAGCAAAACACATACCCAAACACATACCCCAAACACAAACCATGGCCGACATCCCACCCCCTAATTGGCAAGAATATGTCAATAAGGTTGCACGAGAGAAGGAAGATATGGAGCAACGAATGCAATATTTGCAAGATCAGTTAAAAGATCTTTCTACTAAGTTGCGCCATCAAAAAGAGGGTTCACCCAATCATAGTGATGAAGAATTGAGTGAATCTAATTTCAATCACAATGATAGACCTTTTCATGAAAGAGAAAGGTCACGGCCTAATAATGACATAAAAGCAGACATTCCTGAATATGATGGCAAACTCGATGCTGATGAGTTTGTAGAATGGTTAAGAACGGTGGAGAGAGTGTTTGACTATAAGCAAACATCGGAAGAGAAAAAGGTGAAAATTGTGGCCTTGAAGCTACGAAAATATGCCTCAACTTTGTGGGCTAGTGTGTGCGCCAAGAGGGAAAGACAAGACAAAGAAAAAGTGAGATCATGGGTTAAGATGAAGAAATTGTTGAAACAAAAGTTTCTTCCCACATACTATGTGCAAGAAAACTTTTCAAAATTTCATAACCTTAAGCAAGGTACGAAATCAGTAGAGGAATATGCTAGGGAGTTTGAAGGATTTGTTATGAAGTGTGGAGTAGAGGAAGATGAGCCTCAAACTTTGGTTCGGTTCCTAGGCGGACTTGACCCAAAAATAGCCAACGTAGCCGAACCACCCTTACACCACCCTTGAAGAGCTCATTATCTTAGCACATAAGATAGAGCAGCAACAAAAAGCAAGAGGTAAAAGTGAATCTTCACGTTTTACTTCTCAATCCTCATTTCCCCAAAAAAAACAAACAACCAATTTCCCACCTTTCAAACCCACATCCAATCAGCCTACTTCTAAACCACCTTCACAAAACACCCAAAATTCCAACTCAAAACCAGCCCCAAGAAGATGTTTTAGGTGTCAAGGCCTTGGACATATGGCTAGTGATTGTCCAAATAAAAAAATTGTTACTTTGGTAGAGTATGAAGAGGAGAGCGAATTAGAAGTTGAAGAGGACAGCAATCTTGAAGAGAATGATGAGTATGTGTGCCTAGGTCCGGATGAAGGAGAATGCTTGGTGGTTCGACGTACGCTTAGCAATATGTTGGACCAAGAAGGGAGCTTGCAACGTGAGGCAATCTTTCACACTCGTTGCACCATTGGTGGAAAGGTATGCACTTTGATTATTGATGGAGGTAGTTGTACCAATGTAGCTTCGCAAGTTATGATAGACAAGTTGAAAATGAAAACTATCCCTCATCCTAAACCATATAAAATTCAATGGTTAAGTCATAGTAAAGGGATTCATGTCACACAACAAGTCTTGTTATCATTTAGCATTGGTAAAACTTATGAGGAAGAATTATGGTGTGATGTTGTGCCTATGGATGCATGTCATGTTTTACTTGGTAGACCTTGGTTATTTGATAGGCGTGTGATGCATGATGGTTACAAAAACACCTACTCCTTTTCTAAGGATGGAAAGAAAATTGTCCTTACCCCTTTAATCCTCAAAAATGATCACCCCATATCCACGCCTCCCACTTCCCTCACCACTCTCATAAAATCTGAATTCCATGAATATAGAGTTCACAAACACTTCATTTTGAGCCAACTTGATACCCCCTCTCAACCGTCCAAAGAAGAAAACCACCCACTCCTCACCTCTCTTCTCAAAACCTATTCCCATGTTTTCCCCAAAGATATCCCTCACGGATTACCCCCAAAGCGTGACATCCAACACAAGATTGATATTGTACCCGGATCCATGCTCCCAAACAAACCAGCCTATAGAACCAATCCCAAAGAAACCGAGGAAATTAGAAGACAAGTGGAGGAATTGTTATCAAAGGGTCTTATTCGTAAGTCTCTTAGTCCATGTGCTTGCCCTACTTTGATTGTACCTAAGAAAAATGGAGAATGGAGAATGTGTGTTGATAGTAGGTCAATCAATAAAATCACTATCAAGTACCGGTTTCCTATTCCAAGGTTGAATGATTTACTTGATGATTTGCATGGTTCTAAAGTGTTCTCTAAAATTGATTTGAGAAGTGGCTATCATCAAATTCGAATTTTCGAAGGAGATGAATGGAAGACCGCTTTCAAGACAAAGGAGGGCCTCTATGAGTGGCTTGTGATGCCATTTGGTTTGTCTAATGCACCATCTACATTTATGCGCCTTATGAATCAGGTTATGCAACCTTTCATGGGTAAATTTGTTGTAGTCTATTTTGATGATATTTTGGTGTATAGTAGGGAAGAAGAAGAGCATGCTATGCATTTGCAACAGGTTTTTGAAGCCCTTGCTCGTGAGCAACTATATGGTAACTTAGAGAAGTGTCATTTTTTCACTTCCCAAGTTATTTTTCTTGGTTTCAAAGTTTCATCTCAAGGCATAGAGGTTGATGAAAAGAAAGTTGCTGCAATTCGTGAGTGGCCCACGCCACAAACAATTCAACAAGTTCGTAGTTTTCATGGACTTGCTTCTTTCTATAGGAGATTTGTGCGAAATTTTAGTACTCTCATGGCACCTATCACCGAGCTAACTAAAAATCAGAAGTTAGTTTGGAATGATAAGGCTCAAAAGGCCTTTGATGAGGTAAAACATCAACTTACTAGTGCACCTATTCTTTCTTTACCTAACTTTGATGAAGTTTTTGAAGTTGAATGTGATGCTAGTGGAGTTGGTATTGGTGCTGTTTTGTCACAAGTTGGGCGTCCCCTTGCCTACTTTAGTGAAAAACTCAATGAAGCACAACGGAAGTATAGCACCTATGATAAGGAGTTCTTTGCTCTTGTTCATGCTTTGGACCATTGGAGACATTACCTCATTTCCAAGGAGTTCATCCTTCATTCAGATCATGAAGCTCTCAAATATCTTCAAAGCCAACAAAAACTCCAACCACGCCATGCCAAATGGGTGGAGTATTTGCAAGCTTTTCATTTTGTGATCAAGCATAGGAGAGGCGCCATGAACAAAGGAGCTGATGCACTTTCAAGGAGATACACACTCTTGAATTCTTTCAAGGCAAGAGTGATTAGTGTTGAAGATGTGAAAGCAAGTTACAAAAATGATCATGACTTTGGTGATTTATTTCTAAAATGTTCTAATCATGCTTACAAAGATTATTACATTTTAGATGGCTATTTGTTCAAAGGAAACAGGCTGTGCATTCCAAGATCAAGCCTAAGAGAATCTCTTATCAAAGAGTTTCATGAAGGAGGAATGGCAGGACACTTTGGCATAGAGAAGACTACTCTTCTTGTCCAAGAGTACTTTCATTGGCCTAGATTGGTTCGTGTGTGATTGAAATTAGATTCACTCAATTCTTCATCACTATGATTGGGTGAGCCCTCTTTTTGATGGCGCAACTTAGTAGAAAGATCTTTTAACTGATCTTGCAAATATTGCATTCGTTGCTCCATATCTTCTTTCTCTTGTGCAACCTTATTGACATATTCTTGCCAATTAGGGGGTGGGATGTCGGACATGGTTTGTGTTTGGGGTATGTGTTTGGGTATGTGTTTGGGGTATGTGTTTGGGTATTTGTTTTGCTAGATCCCCCTCCTTCTAGCGCCAAATGTTGTATATTTGGAGTATCAACCCGAAATATACAAGGGATGAACCAAGATAAGTAAAACTAATGAACCAAATAGCTTCTTAGCTACAGTCACACCACTAAGAAACGAAATGGGTTCCTAAGATCACAAGCCAACTAGTAGTCTAAGCTAGTTAACTAAGCAAAGGAATTGAAATTCCAAATCCAAGAATTTCTGGTTTGTTTCTAATCCAAGAAACGAGTGTAAAACACAAAGTTTGTTTGTTCGAATAATATGCCTTTTTTCATTCACATTTGCTTGCTATTTATAGTAAACAAGCATCCTTAAGTACAAGCTAATTTAAGTGGCTGTTTAGCTCACTTGTTTCACGCCTAAGCTAAAGCTAAGTACAAATCAGCTTTTTGTTGTCTAGATACATTAATAAAAGAAGCCTTATTTAACTAGATACATCAAAGAGAAAATGGTGGCTTATAACCTCCAAATTAAGGCTGAAATAAAATCAGAATTAAGAGAGTGTAACTCCCCTTAATTCACGCCCATCCAAGCAGCAAGTTGGAGATGTATTTCCTCCAATATTCACGCCCAAATTCAAACAGCAAAGAAGTGTAACTCTTCCTTGGTTCAAGCCTTGAAATAAGCTTGAATGTATGTGGACAAGGGTGTACTTGGACGTCCTTTAGTTGCTCCAAAAGCTGACTGAATTAAACAGCCAATTGAAGGCTGAAATTAAGGCTTAAGATGCTCCAATGTTGACTGATATCAACGGCCACTTGAAGGCTGAAGTTAAGGCTTGTAATGGCTTGTAATTCCTCTTTGAAAACTGATTGTAACTCCCAAGTCAAAGCTTTGAAATTCCTTGTAAAAGAATTTCGGATTCCAAGCTTAAATGGCTGCCATTTTGATGTATCTTTTGCACTTGTACTTTTGTGTGAATGTGACAATATTTTTTGAACTAAAATCAGCTAAAAAGAACTAAGAAAAATATAACTAATTTGCAAACTTAAAATGACTAAAGTTTACAATTTATTCAAAGCATAAAAAGAACTAGAATAAACTAGTTAATAAGAACAACAAGAAATTCAAGGGATTGAATATCTTGCTGTCCATGGATAGAATGCATAGCACCAATACATGATGCTACGTCTTGAACCAAAGAAATGTCCATAACCAAGTTGTTAGGCTTGGCTACAACAATGACGATGAACAAATGATTAGTAATGCCCTAAAACTTTTACTAGAAAAAGTGAAAACAAGAAAAAAAAATTTACTTATTTGCATTCTTGGAAAATTCTTCGAAATGCCCCGAAGTGGAAGGATTATGTTTCTACACAAAGTAGTTCTACAAAAGGAGCAAAGATTTCTATTCTTAAAGATAACACTACCTCTTCCTCAAATCCTAATACTATTGAAATTGATAACGTGGAAATGGGAGATAAACGACCAATGGGAAAAAGGCGGCTAAAGCAAGTGCGAGGAATAAAAGTAAAATGAAAGGCAAAATAGCTCATCTTGACGAGAAAGGGGTAATTATCAAGAAATACAGTAAAAAAAGAATTTCATTGTCCGAAGAACACATTCGACAACAAGATTACGTGATATTTTGCAAGGACACATCTTGTTTAGGGTAATTTCACCCTGCCACGTGGCCCAATCAGAAGCTGACACGTGTCAGCCCCTGATTGGTCTAGAATGAACCAATCCTTGCTTGACACGTGTCATTCCAGAAATCAAGGGAAAAGGCGGCCTTCAGGCCCAAATCCCGAGAATGCCGCAAAAAGGCGCAGCCCACCAATGATTAGGGTTCAGTGACCTAATCAGGGGCACAATTCCCAAAGACCCTATAAATAGGGAGATATCCCTCATTTCGAGGGTACGTTTTTACCATTTATTACACCTGCTTTCTCTTACATCAGAGAAACACCTGAGCTTGGAATCCAAGCAGATCCCCACCTTAATTTTCGTACTCTTTATTCCTTTTCAAGTTACTAACTTGATCGTTGGAGGCGGAGCACCACCCAACAGGTGTCTCCGTTATTTTGCAGGTACAGATCGGCCAGACCAGACTTCGTGACGTAACTCTCCCGAGGGACAAAAACACCCAAAACATTTGGCGCCGTCTGTGGGGAGAGTACCTCAAAGATGGTTCAAGAGTCTGTACCACCCCCTAACCGTCTGGGTGAAGACCCAGAAGTTTTAACAGACCATGAGGAGGATGAGGATCCTCAGGTCGAAACCTCTACAGCTGAAGACGGCTCTCTTAGAGTCAAGCGCATCCGGCCCAGAGAGACTCTGGAGCGGGGCGCCTCCCAAGCGGGTCCGAGCAGACCCCCTGGGCAGCCGGAAGGGGCAACCCAAACGGCAGCTAGATCAGCCCCTGTCACCCGAGACGAACTCATGAGGTTCATGACGAGTTTAAGGGTGAAATTAAAGAGCTGATCACCAAAAGCAGGGCTGGCCCAAGTAAAGGCCAGTCGGCGAAGAAGACTCCTCCAGAGAAGGGGAAGTCAGTCAGAAACCGGCAGCCCACTCCCCATCCAAAGGAGAAGGCAGCCGGGACCATTGATTGGTCAAAAATTCTCCTTCCTGGGGGGAACACCAATAACACTCGTCGGCCTCAGCAGCCGGTGAGAAGTAAAAAATCAACTCTTGATGCCCGAGAAATCATCAACCGGAAGAGAAATTCATCGCTGTCTGAGTCGGCTTCAACGTCGACTTTCCCAGACAGCTTCAACAACATTTCTGCAGGAAATGCACCTTCCTTGCATGAGAGTCAGACGGGCGGTAATACCGTCCATACTGGCCCTCATATGATCGGAGCTGTCCCGTATGTGCCTACTCAGGCCTACGGGCAGTATCCTCCTCACATCATGCAGCCGGCCTTCTTTGGGGGTCAGGCGGCATACCCAAACGTCCAACCATTGGACTGGCAGCTTCGCCTGCTGCGCCTGGGTGAACAACCTTCAGCGTTCACTCGGGAGATAACCGAGGTGGCTCAGCCAGCCAAGGTTAAGAATGTGTTGGTTGGTACCTATGACGGTACCTCCAACCCGGAAGACCACCTCATGGATTACACCAACCTCATGTATTTGCAGGGGTTGGATGATGCCACGTGGTGTCGGTGTTTCCCGGCTACATTTAAGGGCATTGCCCAACAATGGTGATGTGAATTATTAATCCGAAAATCAACAAAACACAAGGGATATCTTTAAGTCTAATTCTATACAGGAAATCCACCAAGAATTAAACAAAAACTAAGATTAATAAATTAAGAATCCACCTAATTAATCAATCCAAACGAATGTTTTAACTAAAACAAGCAAAACAGCAATTGATCACAATCAACAAAAACTCAAGTATGCAACTTAAGAAATAAATCTGAATATTAATCTATGTATGTTTATTCGTGTGTTTACAGCCCTATTTATAAGACTTAGTTTACCTAGGAAGATTAGGACAAGTCCCTAATTCAATCCTAATTAAACTAGAATTCTAACTTGCTTGAAGAGCAAGCACCTTGGCGCACAAGCATACACCAAACTGATTTATTTTGCTAACTAACTGATTTTTAAAGCAACTAAATAAATAAATAAAAATTAAAGAACTAAATAAAGATTAAAGATCCTAATGCTTGAACCAAGAAAAACCCTTTCAAGTGAAAGGTAAAAACTTGTAAGCAAAATCTAAGTAAAGAAAATTCAAGAAAGTTCAAGAAAGTGAACTAGACTCCAAGAAAAATCACTAAGCAAACCGTGGCTTTGCTTTGATATCCAAGAAAGTGTCCATGCAATGCTTGGCTTGAATCAATGTTTAGGGATAAACTATCTTGATGCATGATAAGCAAATCTTCGAAGTCCTCCATGCTTAGACTTGCATCATCCTCCTCTTCTTCGAAAGAATTTGTCCTCAAATCTCGAAGTTCTTCATCAGGAATATACTTAGCCAAATCGCCAACATTGAATGTAGCACTAACTCCATATTCTCCCGGAAGTTCTAACTTATAAGCATTGTCATTGATCTTCTCAACAATCTTGAAAGGACCTTCACTTCTAGGCATCAACTTATTCTTGCGTTTTCCTGGAAATCTTTCCTTTCTCAAATGTAACCATACCAAGTCTCCAACAGTGTAACTTTGTTGCCTTCTATGCTTGTTTGCTCTAGCTTTGTACATGTCATTTACTTTCTCTATTCTTGTTCGAACTTGAGCATGTAATTTCAGCATACTCTTCAACTTAGACTCGGCATCTTTGTGAATTAACTCACCCTTAGGCAATGGAACAAGATCAATTGGAAGTTTCGGATTGACTCCATAGACTACCTCAAAAGGACTATGTTTGGTAGCATATGTAGGTGATCTATTATAAGCAAACTCCGCATGAGCTAACTTGATGTCCCAATCCTTTTGTGTCTTACTCACTAACCCACGCAAAAGCGCACCAAGAGTACGATTAGTAACCTCGGTTTGTCCATCAGTTTGTGGATGGTAAGATGTACTAAAGAGCAATTTAGTTCCCACAAGCTTCCATAGAGACTTCCAAAAGAAACTCATGAACTTTGTATCTCGATCACTCACAATAGTTTTTGGAATTCCATGCAATCTAACAATCTCCTTGAAGTATAATTCCGCCACTTTCATAGCATCATCCACTTTGTGACAAGGAACAAAATGAGCCATCTTAGAGAACCTATCCACAACAACCATAATAGAGTCTTTCCCCCGTTGTGTTCTCGGCAATCCCACAATAATAAAATCCATAGAAATATCTTCCCAAGGTGAGTCTGGAACAGGTAAAGGAGTATACAAGCCTTGATGAAAAGTAGCCTTCGCTTTTTGACAAGTTGCACACCTATAGGTGCTTCACATAGCTTCTTTTTAACCAACTCAAATGCACTTTGAGCTTCTTTAGTCCATTCGAATTTACCCTTGTCCTTCTTAAAACATTCGGTCATAGGCGCCACAATACTTGAGAAATTCTTGACAAATCTTCTATAGAACGAAGCTAGACCATGAAAAGACCTTACTTCACTCATATTCGTAGGAATAGGCCAAGTTTTAATAGCCTCTATTTTCAAATGATCAACTGAAACTCCATCTTTTGATACAACATAACAAAGAAAAGTAACACTAGGCACTAAGAAGTAGCCTTTTTCAAGCTTAGCATAGAGTTTCTTCTCTCTTAACACTTCAAACACACTTGTCAGATGATTTAGATGATCATGCAAATTTTTAGAGTATATCAGAATATCATCTAAATAAACAACAACAAACTTGCCAAGGAAAGGTTTAAGTACCTCATGCATCAACCTCATGAAAGTGCTAGGTGCATTAGTGAGTCCAAACGGCATCATTAACCATTCATACAACCCTAACTTAGTCTTGAATGCTGTCTTCCACTCATCTCCTTCTCTCATTCGAATTTGATGATAACCACTCATAAGATCAATCTTAGAAAACAACTTTGAACCATGTAGTTCATCAAGTAGATCATCTAATCTTGGAATAGGAAATCGGTATTTGATAGTGATGTTATTCACACTCCTACTATCAATACACATGCGCCAACTCCCATCTTTCTTTGGGACAAGTAAAGTAGGCACGGCACAAGGGCTCATACTTTCCCTCACGTATCCTCTAGTCATAAGCTCTTCAATTTGCCTTTGCATCTCCTTTGTTTCTTCCGGATTACTTCTATAGGCTGCCTTATTAGGTAATGGTGCTCCCGGAATCAAGTCAATTTGATGCTCTATCCCACGAATAGGAGGTAGTCCCAGAGGTAATTCCTTAGGAAAGACATCCTTGAATTCTTCTAAAACAGATTCCAATTCATACGGCCTCTTTGCTTGTTTATCTTGATCAATTCGAATCTCATTAGAAACAAGTATATATACCACATTGTTGCTGCAAATCTCTTTTTCTAATTCCCTCTCACTAATCAAATAAGAATTCTTCGAATTAGAGGTAACATTAGAAGACTTGTTGCTTATCAAAGGTTTTAAAGCAACCGGTCTCTCTTTTTCTCCTTTTCTCACAACATACACATTAGTCCTTCCATCAAACTTCACAAATCTATCATATTGCCAAGGACGGCCTAATAGTATATGACAAGCATCCATAGGACAGACATCACACAAAACTTTATCATGAAATTTACCAATTGAAAAGGAGATTAAGGCTTGTTTAGTTACCTTAACATCACTCGAATTATTAAGCCAATGAAGCTTATAAGGGCTTGGATGTTCAGTAGTTGGCCACGTCAATTTGTCTACCAAAGTAGTAGATACCACATTAGTGCAACTCCCCGTTTCTATGATCATGTCACACAACCTATCTTCTACCTTGCACCTTGTAAGAAAGATTTTCTCCCTTTGATTGTTTTCCATAGGTACGGTTTTAGAGTGTAGTGCCCTTCTTAGAACCAAACTTTGACCATGAGTCTCGGGATCAATTTCGTCAATATGCCCCTCCTCTTCTTCAAAGTTTTCCTCTTCGTTCTTTTCTTCATAGTCACTACCCTGCTCACACTTAGCTTGTTCTTGTTCCCACTCTTGAGCAGTCATTACTCTTTTTGATGGACAATTAGTTGCAATGTGACCAACACTACCACACTTGAAGCACTTCCTATCTTCAACAAGCTTTTTAGGAGCTTCAAATTTTGATTTAGTCTCCTTGTAGTTCGAACTAGAACCACTTTTCTCCAAGCTGTTCTTCTCAAAAGGTTTAGTGAAACCTTTTACAAAGGGCTTAGTGTACGTCCCTTTCTTCCCCTTTATCTGTTTTTCAACTTTCAAAGCTACCTTGCAAACATCCTCAAAGGACCAATATTGTTGCAATTCAACTTTTTCAGCAATATTATCATTCAACCCCGAAATAAATCTAGCAATCTTATGCTCAACAATCTCTTCTAAGCCACATAGCATGCATAACTTTTCAAATTCACCAATATAATTCTCAACAGTCATAGAATTTTGTTTAAAAAGTTGCATCTTAAGATAAACATCTTGAATATAATCACTAGGTACGAACCTTTTTTTCATGTGCTTCTTGAGTTGTTCCCAAGTTGAGATTCTTGCACGCCCCTCCTTATGCCTCTTCTTCTTTAGATTATCATACCAAAGACTAGCATAACCGGTCAGTTTTAATTCAGCCAATTTGCATCTTTTCCTTTCATCATACTCCTTGTAATCAAAGAGTGTCTCGGCCCTTCTAATCCACTCAAAGTATTTTTCAGGTTCATTCATACTCCCATTGAATTCGGGAAGATCTAATGTAAGGTTCCTATCATCATCCTTTGGTCGATCTCTCCTCCTAGGCCTTGGTGATTCATCACTTGAGGAATAATTATTTCGTGGCCTCCTTGGGTTCCTCCTTGGTTGTTCTTCCTCACTTGAACCAGAATTAGGGTTAGAATTCCCTTTCCTTGAAGAATCTCCAGCAAGAGTATCAAGCCTTTTTAATATCTCATCCATCCTTGCTGCCAACTCGTCAATTCGCCTATCTCTTCTAAGATTTTGAGCCTGTTCTAAGGTTAATCCCCTTGGAACCTGTGGAACCTCCTCGTCACTCATGATTCCTACACAAACCAAGTCAGTTTATGCAAAAATCTTGATTAAAAGATCGAATCTTGAAGGAAAACTAGGCAACACAAAAACCGGACTCCCATCCGCAAATCAGTGCACAAACACCAAAAGTTTGAGGCTGTGTAGAACGCGTTACTCAACTAAAAATTATGAAATTTTATATAGTGATAGATGGACGTTTTTAGAGTTCAATGCAAAAAGAATCACGTAAAAATTCCCAGCCAATTGTTCCCAGTTTAATTTTTGCCGAAGTTGCGCAAACCTGCTCTGATACCAAAGATGATGTGAATTATTAATCCGAAAATCAACAAAACACAAGGGATATGTTTAAGTCTAATTCTATACAGGAAATCCACCAAGAATTAAACAAAAACTAAGATTAATAAATTAAGAATCCACCTAATTAATCAATCCAAACGAATGTTTTAACTAAAACAAGCAAAACAGCAATTGATCACAATCAACAAAAACTCAAGTATGCAACTTAAGAAATAAATCTGAATATTAATCTATGTATGTTTATTCGTGTGTTTACAGCCCTATTTATAAGACTTAGTTTACCTAGGAAGATTAGGACAAGTCCCTAATTCAATCCTAATTAAACTAGAATTCTAACTTGCTTGAAGAGCAAGCACCTTGGCGCACAAGCATACACCAAACTGATTTATTTTGCTAACTAACTGATTTTTAAAGCAACTAAATAAATAAATAAAAATTAAAGAACTAAATAAAGATTAAAGATCCTAATGCTTGAACCAAGAAAAACCCTTTCAAGTGAAAGGTAAAAACTTGTAAGCAAAATCTAAGTAAAGAAAATTCAAGAAAGTTCAAGAAAGTGAACTTGATGCAAGTCTAAGCATGGAGAACTTCGAAGATTTGCTTATCATGCATCAAGATAACTTGTCCCTAAACATTGATTCAAGCCAAGCATTGCATGGACACTTTCTTGGATATCAAAGCAAAGCCACGGTTTGCTTAGTGGTTTTTCTTGGAGTCTAGTTCATTTTCTTGAACTTTCTTGAATTTTCTTTACTTAGATTTTTGCTTACAAGTTTTTACCTTTCACTTGAAAGGGTTTTTCTTGGTTCAAGCATTAGGATCTTTAATCTTTATTTAGTTCTTTAATTTTTATTTATTTATTTAGTTGCTTTAAAAATCAGTTAGTTAGCAAAATAAATTAGTTTAGGCGTGTGCTTGTTCTCCAAGGAGTTTGGTGTATGCTTGTGCGCCAAGGTGCTTGCTCTTCAAGCAAGTTAGAATTCTAGTTTAATTAGGATTGAATTAGGGACTTGTCCTAATCTTCCTAGGTAAACTAAGTCTTATAAATAGGGCTGTAAACACACAAATAAACATACATAGATTAATATTCAGATTTATTTCTCAAGTTGCATACTTGAGTTTTGGTTGATTGCGATCAATTGCTGTTTTGCTTGTTTTAGTTAAAACATTCGTTTGGATTGATTAATTAGGTGGATTCTTAATTGATTAATCTTAGTTTTTGTTTAATTCTTGGTGGATTTCCTGTATAGAATTAGACTTAAACATATCCCTTGTGTTTTGTTGATTTTCGGATCAATAATTCACATCATCTTTGGTATCAGAGCAGGTTTGCGCAACTTCGGCAAAAATTAAACTGGGAACAATTGGCTGGGAATTTTTGCGTGATTCTTTTTGCATTGAACTCTAAAAACGTCCAGCTATCACCATATAAAATTTCATAATTTTTTGTTGAGTAACGCGTTCTACACAGCCTCAAACATTTGGTGTTTGTGCACTGATTTGCGGTTGGGAGTCCGGTTTTTGTGTTGCCTAGTTTTCCTTCAAGATTCGATCTTTTAATCAAGATTTTTGCATAAACTGACTTGGTTTGTGTAGGAATCATGAGTGACGAGGAGGTTCCACAAGTTCCAAGGGGATTAACCTTAGAACAAGCTCAAAACCTTAGAAGAGATAGGCGAATTGACGAGTTGGCAGCAAGGATGGATGAGATATTAAAAAGGCTTGATACTCTTGCTGGAGATTCTTCAAGGAAAGGGAATTCTAACCCTAATTCTGGTTCAAGTGAGGAAGAACAACCAAGGAGGAACCCAAGGAGGCAACGAAATAATTATTCCTCAAGTGATGAATCACCAAGGCCTAGGAGGAGAGATCGACCAAAGGATGATGATAGGAACCTTAGATTAGATCTTCCCGAATTCAATGGGAGTATGAATGAACCTGAAAAATACTTTGAGTGGATTAGAAGGGCCGAGACACTCTTTGATTACAAGGAGTATGATGAAAGGAAAAGATGCAAATTGGCTGAATTGAAACTGACCGGTTATGCTAGTCTTTGGTATTAAATCTAAAGAAGAAGAGGCATAAGGAGGGGCGTGTAAGAATCTCAACTTGGGAACAACTCAAGAAGCACATGAAAAAAAGGTTCGTACCTAGTGATTATATTCAAGATGTTTATCTTAAGATGCAACTTTTTAAACAAAATTCTATGACTGTTGAGAATTATATTGGTGAATTTGAAAAGTTATGCATGCTATGTGGCTTAGAAGAGATTGTTGAGCATAAGATTGCTAGATTTATTTCGGGGTTGAATGATAATATTGCTGAAAAAGTTGAATTGCAACAATATTGGTCCTTTGAGGATGTTTGCAAGGTAGCTTTGAAAGTTGAAAAACAGATAAAGGGGAAGAAAGGGACGTACACTAAGTCCTTTGTAAAGGGTTTCACTAAACCTTTTGAGAAGAACAGCTTGGAGAAAAGTGGTTCTAGTTCGAACTACAAGGAGACTAAATCAAAATTTGAAGCTCCTAAAAAGCTTGTTGAAGATAGGAAGTGCTTCAAGTGTGGTAGTGTTGGTCACATTGCAACTAATTGTCCATCAAAAAGAGTAATGACTGCTCAAGAGTGGGAACAAGAACAAGCTAAGTGTGAGCAGGGTAGTGACTATGAAGAAAAGAACGAAGAGGAAAACTTTGAAGAAGAGGAGGGGCATATTGACGAAATTGATCCCGAGACTCATGGTCAAAGTTTGGTTCTTAGAAGGGCGCTACACTCTAAAACCGTACCTATGGAAAACAATCAAAGGGAGAAAATCTTTCTTACAAGGTGCAAGGTAGAAGATAGGTTGTGTGACATGATCATAGACACGGGGAGTTGCACTAATGTGGTATCTACTACTTTGGTAGACAAATTGAAGTGGCCAACTACTGAACATCCAAGCCCTTATAAGCTTCATTGGCTTAATAATTCGAGTGATGTTAAGGTAACTAAACAAGCCTTAATCTCCTTTTCAATTGGTAAATTTCATGATAAAGTTTTGTGTGATGTTTGTCCTATGGATGCTTGTCATATACTATTAGGCCGTCCTTGGCAATATGATAGATTTGTGAAGTTTGATGGAAGGACTAATGTGTATGTTGTGAGAAAAGGAGAAAAAGAGAGACCGGTTGCTTTAAAACCTTTAATATGCAACAAGTCTTCTAATGTTACCTCTAATTCGAAGAATTCTTATTTGATTGGTGAGAGGGAATTAGAAAAAGAGATTTGCAGCAACAATGTGGTATATATACTTGTTTCTAATGAGATTCGAATTGATCAAGATAAACAAGCAAAGAGGCCGTATGAATTGGAATCTGTTTTAGAAGAATTCAAGGATGTCTTTCCTAAGGAATTACCTCCGGGACTACCTCCTATTCGTGGGATAGAGCATCAAATTGACTTGATTCCGGGAGCACCATTACCTAATAAGGCAGCCTATAGAAGTAATCCGGAAGAAACAAAGGAGATGCAAAGGCAAATTGAAGAGCTTATGACTAGAGGATACGTGAGGGAAAGTATGAGCCCTTGTGCCGTGCCTACTTTACTTGTCCCAAAGAAAGATGGGAGTTGGCGCATGTGTATTGATAGTAGGAGTGTGAATAACATCACTATCAAATACCGATTTCCTATTCCAAGATTAGATGATCTACTTGATGAACTACATGGTTCAAAGTTGTTTTCTAAGATTGATCTTATGAGTGGTTATCATCAAATTCGAATGAGAGAAGGAGATGAGTGGAAAACAGCATTCAAGACTAAGTTAGGGTTGTATGAATGGTTGGTGATGCCGTTTGGACTCACTAATGCACCTAGCACTTTCATGAGGTTGATGCATGAGGTACTTAAACCTTTCCTTGGCAAGTTTGTTGTTGTTTATTTAGATGATATTCTGATATACTCTAAAAATTTGCATGATCATCTAAATCATCTAACAAGTGTGTTTGAAGTGTTAAGAGAGAAGAAACTCTATGCTAAGCTTGAAAAATGCTACTTCTTAGTGCCTAGTGTTACTTTTCTTGGTTATGTTGTATCAAAGGATGGAGTTTCAGTTGATCATTCAAAAGTAGAGGCTATTAAAACTTGGCCTATTCCTACTAATATGAGTGAAGTAAGGTCTTTTCATGGTCTAGCTTCGTTCTATAGAAGATTTGTCAAGAATTTCTCAAGTATTGTGGCGCCTATGACCGAATGTTTGAAGAAGGACAAGGGTAAATTCGAATGGACTAAAGAAGCTCAAAGTGCGTTTGAGTTGGTAAAAAAGAAGCTATGTGAAGCACCTATACTTGCGTTACCAGATTTCTCAAGTCCTTTTGAAGTTGAAACCGATGCTAGTGGAGTTGGAATTGGAGCAGTTTTACTCCAAAAGAAGAGGCCTATTGCATATTTCAGTGAGAAATTGGGAGGAGCTCGATTGAACTATTCTACTTATGATAAAGAGTTCTATGCCATTGTTAGAGCTTTAGATCATTGGAGTCATTATCTCCGACCTAATCACTTTGTGTTGCATTCTGATCATGAAGCATTGAAGTACATACATGGACAACAAAAGCTCAATCCTAGACATGCTACATGGGTTGAATTTTTACAATCATTTAATTTTTCTTCAAGGTACAAAGAAGGGAAATCGAATGTTGTGGCTGATGCATTATCTAGAAGATACACTTTGATTGGAATTCTAAATAGCAAGCTACTTGGTTTTGAATTGATCAAAGAATACTACAAAGGTGATGATGATTTTGCTACATTGATTGAAGAGTGTTCTAAAGGAGCCGTGGGTTCTTATTTGCTGCAAGATGGTTTTCTTTTCAAAGGAAATCGACTTTGTCTTCCTAAGTGTTCTATTAGAGAGCTAGTTGTTAGAGAAGCTCATGGGGGAGGAATTGCTGGTCACTTTGGCATTACAAAGACCTTGAGTATGTTACAAGAACACTTCTATTGGCCTAAGATGCTCACGGATGTGCAACTAGTTATTTCTAGGTGTGCAACTTGTCAAAAAGCGAAGGCTACTTTTCATCAAGGCTTGTATACTCCTTTACCTGTTCCAGATTCACCTTGGGAAGATATTTCTATGGATTTTATTGTGGGATTGCCGAGAACACAACGGGGGAAAGACTCTATTATGGTTGTTGTGGATAGGTTCTCTAAGATGGCTCATTTTGTTCCTTGTCACAAAGTGGATGATGCTATGAAAGTGGCGGAATTATACTTCAAAGAGATTGTTAGATTGCATGGAATTCCAAAAACTATTGTGAGTGATCGAGATACAAAGTTCATGAGTTTCTTTTGGAAGTCTCTATGGAAGCTTGTGGGAACTAAATTGCTCTTTAGTACATCTTACCATCCACAAACTGATGGACAAACCGAGGTTACTAATCGTACTCTTGGTGCGCTTTTGCGTGGGTTAGTGAGTAAGACACAAAAGGATTGGGACATCAAGTTAGCTCATGCGGAGTTTGCTTATAATAGATCACCTACATATGCTACCAAACATAGTCCCTTTGAGGTAGTTTATGGAGTCAATCCGAAACTTCCAATTGATCTTGTTCCATTGCCTAAGGGTGAGTTAATTCACAAAGATGCCGAGTCTAAGTTGAAGAGTATGCTGAAATTACATGCTCAAGTTCGAACAAGAATAGAGAAAGTAAATGACATGTACAAAGCTAGAGCAAACAAGCATAGAAAGCAACAAAGTTACACTGTTGGAGACTTGGTATGGTTACATTTGAGAAAGGAAAGATTTCCAGGAAAACGCAAGAATAAGTTGATGCCTAGAAGTGAAGGTCCTTTCAAGATTATTGAGAAGATCAATGACAATGCTTATAAGTTAGAACTTCCGGGAGAATATGGAGTTAGTGCTACATTCAATGTTGGCGATTTGGCTAAGTATATTCCTGATGAAGAACTTCGAGATTTGAGGACAAATTCTTTCGAAGAAGAGGAGGATGATGCAAGTCTAAGCATGGAGAACTTCGAAGATTTGCTTATCATGCATCAAGATAACTTGTCCCTAAACATTGATTCAAGCCAAGCATTGCATGGACACTTTCTTGGATATCAAAGCAAAGCCACGGTTTGCTTAGTGGTTTTTCTTGGAGTCTAGTTCATTTTCTTGAACTTTCTTGAATTTTCTTTACTTAGATTTTTGCTTACAAGTTTTTACCTTTCACTTGAAAGGGTTTTTCTTGGTTCAAGCATTAGGATCTTTAATCTTTATTTAGTTCTTTAATTTTTATTTATTTATTTAGTTGCTTTAAAAATCAGTTAGTTAGCAAAATAAATTAGTTTAGGCGTGTGCTTGTTCTCCAAGGAGTTTGGTGTATGCTTGTGCGCCAAGGTGCTTGCTCTTCAAGCAAGTTAGAATTCTAGTTTAATTAGGATTGAATTAGGGACTTGTCCTAATCTTCCTAGGTAAAGTAAGTCTTATAAATAGGGCTGTAAACACACAAATAAACATACATAGATTAATATTCAGATTTATTTCTTAAGTTGCATACTTGAGTTTTGGTTGATTGCGATCAATTGCTGTTTTGCTTGTTTTAGTTAAAACATTCGTTTGGATTGATTAATTAGGTGGATTCTTAATTGATTAATCTTAGTTTTTGTTTAATTCTTGGTGGATTTCCTGTATAGAATTAGACTTAAACATATCCCTTGTGTTTTGTTGATTTTCGGATCAATAATTCACATCAGAACTAGACTCCAAGAAAAACCACTAAGCAAACCGTGGCTTTGCTTTGATATCCAAGAAAGTGTCCATGCAATGCTTGGCTTGAATCAATGTTTAGGGATAAACTATCTTGATGCATGATAAGCAAATCTTCGAAGTCCTCCATGCTTAGACTTGCATCAAATGGTTTGGCAATCTGCCAGCCGGATCCATCGATAGCTTCAGGAAGCTCGCCTTCTTGTTTGCTTCCACTTCTCAATGAACATCCCTGCTAAGAAAACGAGCCTTGATTTGAGCACTGTTAAGCAGGGAGAGAGAGAAGGGTTGCGCTCATATGTCAGGCGGTTCAATCTGATAAGAATCCAGATTCAAGGACTGTCTGACGAGGTAGCATTTACAGACTTTTTTAAGGGTCTGAGAGACGGGTCGACCTTTAAGTTCGACCTCGTCAGAAAAGGGGCTTTCACCTTACAGGCGGCCCTGAGGGAGGCGGAAAGCTATATTCAAGCTACCGACCTCTGCTCGCCTGGTAGCCAGTCGGACTCTAAGAAGTCTGACAAGCAGAAAGACAACCGGCCTGCTCAGCCGGTAAAAAAGAAAGAAGAGAGCAAGAAGAGAAAAGAAGTCTGGGCGGTTAGTGACTCTGACCAGCCGTCCCAGAAGAAAAAGAAAGAGTTTAAACCGTACGTCCCCAAGTACGAGTTTAACAAAGACTCCAACTCCATCCTCATGGAGGTAAAGGACCGGCTGTCCATTGAGAAGCCGAATCCTATGAAGAGTTCTGTCCAGTCACGGAACAAGAGTAAATTCTGTCAGTTCCATGAGGAAGTTGGCCATGACACCAACGACTGCTTCAGTCTTCAGCGTGCGTTGGACCGTCTGGCTGACAAAGGGCTGTTGAAGTCCTACATTTCTTAGTCCCCAGCCGGGGCAAAAAAGAAAAACAAGGGTCAGTCCTCCAAGACTACCCCCAGCCTTCTAGTAGTTCGGATACCGACAAGGAGCCGGTCTACACTATAGCAGGCGGGTTCTCATGTGGTGGCCCTACCATCCGGGGCACCAAGAGCCATCTTCGAAAGATGGACAAAGATGATGATGAGTAGGCGGAAGCCAGCTCCTCCTTCCCAGACGTCCTGATCACTGAGAAGGACAGGGGCAGCGTCCGCCGCCCGCATGATGACCCGGTGGTCATTGAATGTAAGGTTGCCAACCAGCTGGTTGGACGGATCCTTATAGACACCGGCAGCTCATCAGACATCATCAGCCTCCGGTGCCTGCAAAAGCTGAAATACAATGTCAGCAGCATGCATCCGGTCACCCACCCCTTGGTTGGTTTTGGGGGTGGGATGGTCTACCCAGCCGGGAGAATTGACTTACCCATCCGGCTGGGGGAGAATGGCCAGGGACGACACATTGTCGTCAGATTCTTGGTCGTTGAGGAGTTGACCGCCTATAACATCATTCTTGGCAGGCCAACCCTCAACGTAGCCAAGGCGGTAATCATCCCTTCCCTCATGCTCATCAAGTATGAGAGGGATGACGGCTCTGTTGGTTCCTTGAATGGGGATCAGAAGACGGCCCGACAGTGCTATCTCTCAGCCGTTCGAGATACCGTGGCCCCAGGCGGTCAGGAACCAATAGACCTTGACAATGTCAAGGATGCCGACCCAGCTCCCGCCCCACCAGCAGCCGGTAAGAAAAGAAAGGCACCTCTGCTGGTGGAGGTGAAGAAGGAGAAAAAATAGCAATCACTGACCGGTGAGCGGTCAGATGAGCTCCGTCCCCAACCGGCTGGCGAATGCATTGATCTCGTTCTGGATGACAGTCGTCCAGCACGTACTGTTAAGGTTGGGACGGTTGCGCATGCTAATTTGGGTGCAAGCTTGCACCTTCTGCTGAAAGAATTCAAAGACATTTTTGCCTTTGAAGTGGAAGAGATGCCAGGCGTCAGCCCGAATCTCGCTGCCCACAAATTCGCCGTGGATCCCAAAAAGAAGCCCATCCGGCAAAAGAAAAGAAACCACGGCGAGGAAAGAAGTCAGGCGGCAGCTGCCGAAGTCAAAAAGCTGCTAGATGCCAGGTTCATTCGGCCTTGTAATTTTCCAGACTAGGTGGCCAATGTGGTCCTTGTTAAGAAACCGAATGGGACCTGGCGCATGTGTGTTAATTACACAGACCTCAACAAGGCGTGTCCAAAGGACAGTTATCCGCTTCCAAAGATCGACAGTCTGGTCGACTCTACAGCCGGCCACGCCTTGATGAGTTTTATGGATGCCTATTCCGGCTTCCATCAGATACCCCTGTGGAAAAAAGATCAAGAGAAGACGGCCTTCGTCACTGATCAGGGGTTATTCTGTTATACTGTGATGCCGTTTGGCTTGAAAAATGCGCCTGCCACTTTCCAACGGATGATTAATACGGTCTTTGTTAATCAGATTGGGAGAATGTGGAGGCGTACATTGATGACATGATAGTCAAATCCAAGCAGCAGGCGGATCACCTTGCTGATCTCCGAGAAACCTTCACCACACTCAAGCGGCATAAGGTTATGTTAAATCCTAAGAAATGCGTCTTTGGTGTTGAGTCTGGGAAGTTTCTCGGATTCCTGATTGATCAAAGGGGGATAGAGGCTAACCTTGAGAAGATACAGGCGGTGATTGACATGAAGTCACCCCGTTCTGTCAAGGAAGTCCAGAGACTCACCGGTTGCCTGGCCGCCTTGGGAAGATTCCTCAGCCGGTCAGGCGACAAATGCCTTTACTTCTTCCAAGCAATCAGGAAGAAGACCAGATTTGAATGGGGGGATGATGCTGAGACGGCGTTCCAGAGGCTGAAAGAGCATTTACACTCTCTGCCTAGGTTGGTCAGTCCTTTGCCTAGGGAGACGTTGTACATGTACTTAGCCGTCTCAGACCATGCCCTCAGTGCCGTTCTCCTTGCTGAGCGAGACGGCGTGCAGCTCCCGGTTTACTTCATTAGCCATGTTCTTAAAAATGCTGAACTCCGGTACCCCATGGTTGAAAAATTTGGTCTTGCTTTGTATATGGCATTTATAAAATTAAAGCCTTACTTTTTGGCACATCCGGTGGTGATCTACACGGACCAGCCACTCAAGCGGCCAATGTCTACCTTGGACTCATCCGGGAGAATGTTGAAATGGGCTATTGAAATGCAAAGTCTTGAAATCACTTACGAACCAAGAAAGGCAGTGAAGGGTCAGGCGTTTGCCGACTTCATTGTAGAAATGACTCGTCCGGTGGCTCCGGATAATCTTGATCAGGTTTGGAAAGTGTATGTAGACGGGAGCTCTACAAAGAACGGTTGTGGTGCAGGCGTAATTTATGAGTCTCCTGAAGGAGACAGATTTGAGTATGCACTACGCTTCAAGTTTCAGGCCTCTAACAATGAGGCGGAATATGAAGCCCTGCTAGCCGGCATGCGTATGTGTAAGGCGGCGGGGGCCATGAAAATTGACGCCTACTCTGATTCTCAATTGGTTGTTAGCCAGTATGAGGGAAGTTATGAGGCTACCCATCCGGCTATGATAAAATATCTTCAGGCAGTCAAAGAGGAGGCCAGAGCACTTGAGGAATTCCGGCTGAACCAAGTGCCTAGGTCTGAAAATAACCAGGCGGATGCGTTGTCAAAACTGGCATCTTCCGCCTGCCATGATACGTCTCGGTCTGTCTTTTGGGAAGTTCTGGAAAAGAGAAGCATCAATGAAGATCCCATTGGAGTTTTGGACCGAAGCTCTACCTGGATGGATGGCATCCGGGCTTATCTCTCAGACGGCACACTTCCTAATTCGCCACAGGAAGCAGCCGTCCTGAAGAAGCGAGCTGCAAGCTTCGAGTTGAAAAATGGAGAACTCTTCAAGGCGGGGTTTCTGAAGCCTTTGTTGAAGTGTGTCACCCCAGAAAAAGGGAAAGAAGTTCTCGAAGACTTGCACTCGGGATTCTGCGCCTCCCACATAGGCGGCAGGTCCCTAGCCGTCAGAGCCAGACGACATTACTTTTGGCCCACTCTTGAGGCAGACGCCAAGGAATTGGTGAAAAAATGTGACAAGTGCCAAAAGTTTGGAAAACTTATTCATCGTCCGGCTACTGATCTGACGGCCATCCACAGACCAATCCCGTTTGCAAAGTGGGGTATGGACATTCTGGGTCCCTACACGCCTGCTCCAGGCGGAAAGCGCTATATCTTAGTGGCTGTGGATTATTTCACCAAGTGGGTTGAGGCTGAGGCGGTTAAAAACATCAAGACCTCAGACGTCATTTCCTTCATCTGGAAGAATGTTATCACCCGGTACGGGGTACCCATGTCTATGGCGTTTGATAATGGTCCTCAGTTTGAGACGCCTCAGCTAAAAACTTGGTTGGGAGATCAGGGGATCTCAAGTTGTTTTGCATCTGTTGGCCGGCCCCAAGCAAACGGTCAAGTTGAAGCCTTTAACAAACTCATCTCAGACGGCATTAAAAAGAAAATAGAAAGAGCCGGTGGCTTATGGGCAGAAGAATTAATCCATGTCCTATGGGCCATCCGGACAACAGCGAAAGGGGCAACCGGTGAAACCCCATTTCTCATGGTTTACGGTGCTGAGGCCGTCTTGCCCATCGAACACTACGAGCCGACTCTCAGAGTCATGCTGTATGATGAAGAGGCAAATTGGGAAGCAATGCGCCTGGCATTGGATTCACTCCCAGAGCGCCGGGGCAATGCTGCCTTGCGTCATGAGATTTACCGTCTGAGAATGACTAGAGCCTACAACAAAAAAGTACACAAGCGTCCTTTGAAAGTTGACGACTTAGTGTTACGAAAAATGGAGGCAACCGGTAGGGCCAATGAGTTGGGAAAGCTAACACCAAATTGGGAAGGTCCCTACCGGATCTATGAAGAAGTAAGGGACGGCACCTACCGCCTAGAAACTCCCGACGGCAGGTGCCTGCCTAGAACTTGGAATGTAGACAATCTAAAAAGGTACTACTTCTGAGAATGTAAACTTTTTGTAAACAGTGAGTCAGTTAATGAAGATTCAGACTTTGTTTGCAAAATTATTGTTTGATTATCCATCCGGGTAATATCCAGGCAGATTCCCCATCTACCTAACTAAGTTTGATACTTAGTAAAGGTTAAATTTGTTTATCCGCCTGGGTAATGCTCGGATCCCTTGTTTATTTAAGTTGGATACTTTGTTTATTCAACTGCTTGACTATCCGCCTGGGTAATACTCAGACGGACTCTCCATTTATCTAACTAAGTTTGATACTTAGCATGATCAAGTATTTGCCCGTCCGTCTGGGTAATACCCAGACAGACTCGTTTGCTTAAAAAACCAAGTTCGATACTTAGTTTAAATTCAACACTGATTAAGAAACTAAGCACAAAAACGTTTAGTGGCTACACAACCGGTCTCAAACAAGACCAGAGGCTAAAATGGCCGGATGGTTGCTCTTTTTATAAAATCGTCTGTCCCAACATGGACAAAGGCGTCCGGCGACACCCCTCCGGGTGCAATCGTCGCAGAGAACAGATTATCTGTCGGTTCTACGTATCCATGCAGACGGCAAAAATTGAACGACCAAATTGGTCAACTAATAGCCGTCTGACCGAAATAACCTACGAAGAAAGAATAAGTTCCTAAATACCGGATGCCCATAAGCATCAGCCGGTCACCGACTGAAGTTCTCACTTAGGTTATTTATTCCAAAAATTGCACCTCACCCCAATTGGGGCAAGAGTTCAATGACTATGAAATCTCTACCAAGACGGGCATAAGCCGTCTGGGTAGTGACTGAAACGCCTGTTGGTGTACGGCTGTGCACTTGGTTTGGGGCAATCACTATTGTGATTGATTGACTTACAAACATATCATGCTCTTTGCAGCATCAGACGTTTTCAAGTCAATCAACCAACTCCAATTGAAACCAATCACACAGCCGTCCAGGGGCAAGGACAGCCAGACTATTGACTAGTTAGGCAAGAAATCGCTGCATGCTTTTCATAAGTTAGGCAAAAATAAAAAATTAAAAATTCAAATGCAAAATGATCAAAACCGACTTAGTCGGTGCATTTCATAAAAGTCCATTCAACCAAACGGTTGCAATGGATCAAATGTTAACCGGACCCCGTCCGGGAGAAAGTAATTGTTAATTAACCCGGCTCCACAGCCGGTAAATACAAGGATACTCGGCACGCAGGCCGGAAAAAGTAAGTTTTGGCATACAGCCGCTGAATAAAAAGAAAATTAAAGGAAAGCAAAGATTGGCATACTGCCGCTGAAGGGTCACTTCTGGCCTGCAGACGGAGCCTCCTGGTCCTCTCCCTTCTCCTCATTGTCTGAGGGAATTTCCTGCGCTTCACCAGGACCAGGAAGCTCAGGCGCGGACGGCTCATTGTTGCTGAGCAAGGCTTCAAAGGAGGCAGGCTCTGGCTCGCCTTGCTCTCTCAAGTACACCACGTACTCGGCATAGTTGTGCGCCATTTCCCAGATGCTATAATCAGCGTCTGGATACAAGGCAGCCCAAGCAATCTTCATACGGGCGTCGTTGTCAGCATCACTCTCAGCAACAAGGCGGTTTTGCTCCGCCTCCAGGGTTGCTGCAAAGTTTTTCTGAGCTTGAGCAGCATCCTTCTCCAGCCTCTCAACCTTGGATTTCAGTTTGCCAAGGTCCGCCTGGGTCTTCTTGAGCGCCTCTTCAGCCTGTTTGGCGCTTTCGTCTGCTTTCTTCTGGGCCTCCTCCGCCCCCTTCTTGGTCGTCTCAGCATCCGTTACCCGCTGGTCGGCCGCCTTCAGATCTAGCTCCAGCTGCTGGATTCTAGACGCATGTGTCATAATTATTGCTTTAGTTTCAAGTTCATTTACGATAGTTGAGTGGAAAGCAATATTATCAGCGTCTATGGCGGACTTCTTGGCCCTTTTTACCTCTTCCCGTTTGCGGGAATAAGGACGTTTGAGCCCGTCCACCCGCAGCATGGCCTGCAAAAAGCAGGCGGTATAAGAATTACAGGCGGGGTGAAACACTTGGAAAAAAGTAACATTGAATTGACAAAGTTTCTTACCTCAGCCAGAAGGGATAGAATGCGTTCAAGGTTGAACGTCTCTATCCCAGGGATATTGTCCTTATCCCTCTTCCGTACGGCCTCCAGCATGGCCTTGGCATGCTTCTGGACGTCTGGCCAGCGGGGAGATTGATCTGCACCACAATCAATACGTGATGAGTGCGAAACTAAGGCAGCACCTATTTGTTGCCGACCGTCTGAGGATGACGTCTGTTGGGAGTGGGATTTGACCCGTAAAGGCCACCCCAGCTCAAGCGGGGATTCAAAAGGGTTCTTACCTTCAGAGCCGGCCAAGCGGGAGACGCTTGCGGGCGTGGTGAACCCCGCGGCTGCTGAGGGGTTGGCAAGATCAAGGCACACGCTGCCGCCTACCTTCTCGAGTCGCCCCGATATCCGCATCGTCTTAGCCCCGGCTGAGGCGCCAGGAGTTGACGCAGAGGCAGACTTCTTTATCTTGTTAAGGGCGGCTGGGGCCTCCTCTCTAGCCCGTTTGAGGCTTTTCTGTTGTATATTTGGAGTAACACTCGAAATACACAAGGGATAAACCAAGGGATAGATAAGGCTAAAGAACCAAAGGCTTCTTAGATAAAGTCACACCACTAAGAAACGTTTTGGATTCCTAAGATCACAAGCCAACTAGTAGCCTAAACTAGCTAACTAAGCAAAGGAAACGAAATTCCAAATCCAAGAATTTCAAGGTTTTGTTTCTAATCCAAGAAACGAATGTAAGACAAGTTTTTTTTGTTTGAATAATCTGATTTTCTCATTCACATTTGCTTGTTATTTATAGTAAACAAGCATCCTAAATACAAGCTAAATCAAGTGATTTTTCAGCTCACTTGTACACGCCTAAACTAAGCATCAAAGTCAGCTTTAGTGTCTAGATACATCAATTAAAGGAAGCCTTGTTTAACTAGATACATAAGCTTAAAAAGTGGCGGCCATAACCTCCTCAATTAAGCCTCATCAAATCTGAAATAAAGGAGTGTAACTCCCCTAGAATCACGTCCAATAAGGCAGCAAGTAAGAGCATAACCTTCCCTAGAATCACGCCTCAACCAAGCAGCAAGTAAGAAGCAAAACAGCCCCTTAATTCACGCCCAATTCAAACAGCAAAAAGAAGTGTAACTCCTCCTTGATTCAAGCCTTGGATCAAGCTTGAATGTATGTAGACAAGAGTGTATTTGGACGCCTTTTGATGCTCAATGCTGGCAGCAAGAAACGCCCATATGAATGCCCACTTGATGGCTTATAATTCCTGCATTGATGCTGCTTGTAACACCCATTTGAAGCCTTGAGATTCCTCCAAAAGAATTTCGGATTCTATGTTGTTTTCCATGCTTAAATGGCTGCCTTCTTCATGTATCTTGTACTTGAACTTTATGTGAATGTAACATTACATTTTGAACTTTAGCAAACTAAAGAAAACTAAAGAAAAATGCAACTAATAATGCAACTAATTTGCAAACTTAAAATAAGACTAAAGTTTACAATTTATTCAAAGCATAAAATGAACTAGAATGAACTAGTTAATAAGAACAACAAGAAACTCAAAGGATTGAATATCTTGCTGCACATGGATAGAACGCATAGCACCAATGCATGATGCTACGTCTTGAACTAAAGAAACGTCCATAACCAAGTTGTGAGGCTTGGCTACAACATTTTCTCAAATGATTTCCCAACTTCTCCCCCCTGTGAAAATAAACAAGTCAGGGTTAGTATCCGGACAAGATAATTTTTAAAATAAAAACTTAAGAAGGGGTTAGGCGCTCAATACCTTGGCCCTGAGCTCGGCCGCAGCTTTCTCCGCAAGCTCTTTGCGGATGGCTGCAGAAGACCGCTTGGGAGTTTTCTCCGTCTGTAGCATGTCTAGTGCTTCTTCTGCAAAAAGAAAGAAATTGGTCAAAATCATAAATCAATTCCGATAGAAAAATACTACAGACGGTATGAACTCAGGTGCATACGTTTATTAAACATTTGTCCTAGCCCACAGGCGGCTAGGAAACATTCATCCCTGAACCAGGCGCTCTTGGGAATCCAGTTCTTTGGGACTTTTATTGTTTCCCCGGTTGACAGAGTTGCGTCTGTGAGGCCGAAAAAGTCTGCCTCGATTATTTTGTCAAAGTCTTCCTCTGGGATCCGGGGAAGAGCGCACTTCCTGCCCAACAGGTCGGGTTTCTTATTGTATAGACGGAATTCATAGTTTTCCCGTCTGGTTGGGGCTGACATCAGGTAGAACCTGTGCTTCCAGCCATCGAATTTGGAGACCTTGTCAAAGGTCATCATGTATTGCGGCTGTGTGGTTAGAGTATACCACGCCCTCCAGCTGCCTAGGCTCCTACTGAGGTAGTGCATGCTGGCAAAAGCCTCCCAGCCGGGGTTAAGCCCTTGGAACTCGCAGGCGGCAACATACCCCAGAATGTTTGTCCAGGAGTTGGGGGTAAGTTGCCAGAGCCCGAGGCCGTAGCCTCTCAAAATTGCCTTCACCGCCTGGTGAAGGGGGAAGCGAAGACCAGCTTTGAACGCCGCCTCGTAACAGCCAAAATAGCTGTTGGCGTTCTCTTGATCATCCCCCCAGGCGATGGTGCCCAGCTCAGGCGGCACCCGGATCTTATACCCGTCTCCAAGCGGGTGCATTTTCTTGAAGTTCTCTAAGCTCTCCCCCATCTAGATTCGGTCCTTGGAGGAGACGTGGATTCTGAAGGGATCGTCCTTCTCACCCCACTTTTTCCTTTCTTCCTCCTCACTATCCGGAAGAGGGGGCAAGTCATCGCTGCTCTCGGAGGTAGAGGCGGAGCTGTCGCTCTCCGTCTCTCCCTCGCTTTGGTCTATGGGGGGCAGAGGCGGCCTCGTCGTCGCCTTGGTCGCACTCTTCCAAGAAAGAGTCAGCAGGGGTTGAAGGGGCGCGCGGAGGGGATCTCTCCAGAGCTGTCTGGTCTCCCTGACCAGACGTTTCTCCCTCAGGCGCTTGGCCGCCTGAGCCTTCGCCTCTGTAATTTGGATCAGTGGCCGTCTGCATTGTCCGAGCCATGATGTCCTGCACAGAAACATAACTGGTCGGAATCCATGGCAGAGGGTGGTCCCAACACCCCGAGCCGGCACTCCCAGTCCTAGACTCAGCCGTCCCTGGTGACCGGCTGGACTCTAACCTAGGATGTGCCGTGTGTGTTGGTGATGCATCCATTTATTGCAAGAAATATGTACAAGCGGTGAAAAAAGAAAAGAGTTGAGAAAGACAGAGACGGTACCTTTGGATTTGATATCTGAAGGAAGGCGGGTCCGGCTGGGTTGCGGAAGAACAAAGTTTCTTGCTCGCGCCTGACTCAAACGGATGACTTCTGCTCTCTCAAAAGTTTCTCTCTAGAAAATTTTTGTAAACGTACAAAATTATGAGGGTAAAACGGCTATATATAGAGGGTAAATATGGGGGCATTTCCGTAATTTACCCGGAAGGTGAACGGTTACTCTGTAACGGTAAAATTACCGCCAACCGAAGCGTGACATGTGTCACAGATGCCACGTGGCGTGCCACGTCACATCTGTGAGGGGCAAATGTTTAGGGTAATTTCACCCTGCCACGTGGCCCAATCAGAAGCTGACACGTGTCAGCCCATGATTGGTCTAGAATGAACCAATCCCTGCTTGACACGTGTCATTCCAGAAATCAAGGGAAAAGGCGGCCTTCAGGCCCAAATCCCGAGAATGCCGCAAAAAGGCGCAGCCCACCAATGATTAGGGTTCAGTGACCTAATCAGGGGCACAATTCCCAAAGACCCTATAAATAGGGAGATATCCCTCATTTCGAGGGTACGTTTTTACCATTTATTACACCTGCTTTCTCTTACATCAGAGAAACACCTGAGCTTGGAATCCAAGCAGATCCCCACCTTAATTTCCGTACTCTTTATTCCTTTTCAAGTTACTAACTTGATCGTTGGAGGCGGAGCACCGCCCAACAGGTGTCTCCGTTATTTTGCAGGTACAGATCGGCCAGACCAGACTTTGTGACGTAACTCTCCCGAGGGACAAAAACACCCAAAACACATCTTATATGGACGAAAAAGCTAGAAAAAATCATGATCAAGTATGTGAAATCATTAAGGCCAAGTATGGAATGTCATAATCACAAATCAAATAAATATGATGACTACTGAGTCAAGACTTTTAAGTTTTTTTTTATTTTTTTTTATTAGAGGGCTGTATTTTAGGTGTTTTCGGATGAACTCAATAAGCAATTCACAAGAATTTTCCTTTTATTATGTAATGTTTAATTTATTATTAATGTTATGTATTAAGTTTTGTAGCATTCTTAATCTCTTTGTTATTTTTCTATCATTAGTGGTTAAAGCTTTGTTTTTAATTTACTACTTCTTGTTTTTTGCCTTCAGTATTTAATTTTTTCAAAAGAGTGGACTTTTGTCTAAGTTTAAATATATATATATATATATATATATATATATATATATATATATATATATAACACCCAACACTAGCTCACGGCTAACCAATGAAAAGAAAAAAAAAATTGGTGAAAGAAATTGAAGGGTTGTTACGAAAGTTTGTAGGACCAAGCTTAAGTATGTACAATGTAGGGCCATTGGACTAATATACCTAATTAGGATAATTCCGTTTAAATATTGATATGAAGTAAAACAATCCTAAGAAAATAAATTAAATCTCAGTACCATTCCATTAGGAATGTTATTGTTACCACACATTATTTAGATGTTACAATAAAATCCCTTATTTAACAACAAAAGAAATGTCCACTGCTTGTAGAAATGTCCATTATTTAGATTTTGTGGCGGAGGTTTTATGACACTTGTAGAGAGGGTGATGTTTGATACTTGTAGAAATGTCCACTGCTGATCCTTTAAAGTGAACAATATGCTCAGTGCTCATGCATTCTTTTCTATCGATCTGAGGTTCTAATCACTTATAAGATTACTGTTTTATTCAATAAGATGAATTCTAGGGTTTGATTGATTTGTATCAGGGTTGTAAATTATGGTGGTTTTATTTTGATTTCTATTATTTAGGTGTGTGATAATCGTGCTACACACAATTGCAGGGCTTATAAGGTACTTAATCCGATAGAAATGATGATTATATTGTTAATGTTAATATGTGATTGTATGAAGCTAAAATTGAATGATATATGCTGAGATTAATAACTGGAATTTCCCGTTTTTTTGCCACTTTAAAGAGTTTAATTTGATGCAAATTAGATCATATACACTCGTGAACATGCTCGTCGATTTGTACATTTCCCTAAGATTTGTACATATTCACTACTTGATTCAATCCCTCAGCCTTCTTTTCATTTAAATGATTGAAAATGCACTTGTATATGTGTTGTCCAGTTCTATCTTGATCATCAAATTACTGAGAAGGTTACAATATTGTTTAATTGGCACTGTGGTTATTTAGCGCTAGTGTTTGTTTGTTTTATGATTAAGCATTAAGCATACCAAAGATTAAAAATAGTGAGGTTAAAGCTAAAGAAATAAGACCAATCATGCTTGTTATTGTTAACCAGTGTTACCTTGGAAAGTGAAGTGTATATAATCCATTATAAACCGGATTGGTATGTTTATGAATAATTTATGTTATTTTAAATTCTAGCATAAATTGTGTGAATAAAATGCTCTTTCAGTTAGTTACAGTGGATATATACTTGTTTCTGGGCCTAAATGTTTTCAAGTATTGATCTTATTTTAGAAATCTGATAAAAGAACCAAAAAAATTGAATTATGTATGCTAAAGTATTGTTTTAGAAGTCTCTGGCAGAATCTATCTACGGATGTTTAGAGTCCTTGTCCACGGTATCATGCAGATGTTTCTTTTCAGTTTCTTTTTTTTTTTTTTTTTTTTTTTGCGAGAATTCTTTTAAAATATGTTATTTTTGTTTACTCCAGGATTTATTTCAAGTGTTGAGTATGCTACAGGCTTTTTAAGAGTGGAATAGGATAATAGCTTCATATAGGACTTTCTCTAAGACTCTTAAGTTGTTGAAATTGTTCCTGCGGACAGTTAATGGTCACTACAATGGGATGATTTTATTCTTGTGGAGCTGGTCATATTGGAGCATATTTTTGTTTACTTGGTATGATTCTAGAAAAATTTGTTACTATCATTATTGGGTATTTTCTTATTGCTGTTGCAGAAAAGGATGCAATGAATATGTTATGGAGTAAATTTTATGAATTCAGTGATTCAGATAGCTTTATATATTAAGATTATGTGATTTTGCTAAGCAGGGTTGTGGTGCCCTTATCCGTTGGAGACTTCACATTGACGGAAAGATTAAAACAATTGTACATGTGAACCGAGTCTTTTATCTTATCATTTGATTCATTGGTCTTCTTGAACTGATACTCCTTTTTAACTATGAGCCGAAAGCTGTCAATTGTTACCTTTTTCTTTTATATTTACTTCCGTTCTTTAAAGGTTGTCAAAGATCAATATGGAAATATTGTATCTTTTGCCTGACACCCTTTTTATGTGGGGTTGAACCAAGAAATGAGGTGTTCCTTGTTTTTAGATGGCTGGTTCAAACACATTTGGACTTGTTACTGGAGCCTTTTTACTCGGTTTTGGATTAAGTGAAATTCCCCAAAGCTTCTTAAAAAATGAAGACTAGACATTTCGACAGAAACTATTGTCCCATAAGATTGCAAAAATGGCTTCGAAATTGGATGATACTCATTAGAATTTCTCAAATGCAATTGTGGTAAGCTTCTATTGTCATTTGTGTCATATAGAACTGGTACCTTAAATATGTTTTACGTTGTTACCTTAAATATTTTTTACGTTGTTTAAGTGTCAGACTTTTCCCTTCTCTTAATAATTTATTATTGGTATATATTTTATAATTCAAATGAAAATTGTTAGTAGTAATATTTTTGCTTTTTGTAGTATTCAAACTTCTAACTATCAAGTACTTGACATGGCTATAATTTGTAACTATCTCTACACACACATTCAAGTGTTAAATAGATATAATATCTGGTTTGGTGATTCAAGTGACCCTTTATGCCTTATAATGTAGGTTTTGGCACATTTTTCTGAAAAAGAAGAATTTCTATTCAATTCTTTATTGTACTTTTATGGTTAGCAAGAAAATCCATGGCTATTATAGTTGATATTAGTCGTTGCACCTCATAAATCAAGTCGCTCTAGGATGATGTTGTTGCAGTTTTGAGTTGCTCCTTATATAGTTGATTTGAGTTGTTTATTATACTTTTTTTTGTGTATATTTCTAGCCTTCTAATATTTTAAAATTTGTATTTAATGTATATCGCAAAATTGACATTAATTTGGGGTATTTTTTAGGTATATGAAATACGTAGGATTTGTAAATAAAAATTGTATTTTTTTTTTGTTATTTTATGAAAATGACAATTAGTAGTTGGCCGAATTACGCGCCAGCTGCAAATACATACTATAGGCAGCTGGCCGAATTACATGCCAGCTGCAAATAGGTACTATTAGCAGTGGGCTTAATTATCGGCCAGTTGCAAATAATACTTTTTTAAGTTGAAAAAAAGACTATTATCAACTGGCTAATAAGTACGCCAGCTGCGAATAATTACTATTAGCAGCTGGAAAATGCCAGTTGCTAACAATATTCCTATTAGTAGCCCCCGCATTAGCAGCCCCATATGCCAGCTGCTAAAAGTCATTTTTTGCCAGTTGCTAATCCGGTTTTTTCCACTAGTGTTATCACCTTCTAGAGGTAAATCTTTGTCGGAAAAGGTGATCAAGTTTATAGGACTAGGGAGATCACTCGTAAGGAAGTTAGCCAACCCCTCAGGAATGGTGACAGAATCTATCCCTATCTTATCCAAGGTGTTCATCACTGCCAACCTATGTTCTCGAGATGTTGCTAGAAGTTTCCATACGATCATCTCGACCTTGGTCTTTATGAATTGCTTGACAATATCATTGTCTTCTATGATAGGTATGGGAACTTGCTGCATAGTCGGCATAGGTTGTGGGGCGGGAGGTTGTGTTCTTCATGACCTTGTGAGGACGTCTATGGGTGAATCCTCTTCATCCCAAAAATCACTTACTGAATATGACACTGAAAGTGGAGGTCTTTCCATGTATTTTAGGTAGACATCTTCTTCATTGCTGTCCCAAACCCCATTAATGCTTATGTCTTCTTCTTGTGGGATTTGAACTAGCTTCTTATCATCAATCATTTTCTAAATTAAATCTTTAAATTTAAAACAGTTTTCAATAGTGTGTCCCCCTTATTGATGGTATTTACAATAAAATCTATATGTCCTCATTAGTGATTCAAATGTTCTCGGTTCGAGAGGTTTGACCTTACCACTCTCGGAGAGAATTTTGAACATTTTAGCATATGAAGTCCCAATTGGAGTATAGAGTTTATTACTCTTCTTGGGTTAGTCAGTTACTTGTAGAGAGAAGGCTTTCTTCTTCGTGGGTGGAATTTTGTCACACTTTTTTTGAAGCTCCTCTGCTTGTTTCTTTGCGAATTCGAGAGCCTCACGTAGCAAATTTGTTCCCTCCCACATGGACCATATAAGCATTTGTACGTCTTCCTTGCTTGCTGGTTCAGGAAAGTAATCCATGGCATAGAAAAAGATCTCCTCCTCTTCTTCGATAGCATGAATTTCTTCAATAGGCTTGATGAGAGATGAGGGGTCAACCTTGTTTTCCTCATCATAGATGGCCAAAGAATGAGCGAGGGGTGCGTTGTCATTGCTTGGCTTCTTACTGGCAGGGGGAAATGGTAGTTTGTTATTATCAATTAAATCTTTGATAGTTTCCTTAAGCTTCCAACAATTTTAAGTGAGATGACCCATACCTTGGTGATATTTACAATGTGGATTGGGGTTCCAATTAGCTGTCCTCTTTTCAACTGGTGGGTCCCCAAATGGTCCAATAGGAGTTATAAGACCTTTTATATTTAGTCGGTCAAATGCGGTGTCATAACTCATACCTATAGGAGTAAAGTTCCTCCTAAATGGTTTCTTTTGTCCTTGGTTTTTCATCGCAAGGACTTCACTCAAATTAAAAATGCTAACATTGTTTGAAAGGGTGGTTTTGGAAGAAGAAGGATTGTCGTTCTTCTTGCCTTTCCAGCCACTGTTGGAGTTATTGTTAGTAGCTTGTAGCTAGCTTAGCCAGGTCGTCTTCAATATTAATTCCAATGACATAGACGGCTTTAAAGGTATGTAGATTATTTTGATACTTCAGATGCTTGGAGTACTTCTCTTGAAGATTCTTGATGAACAACCTCACATATTCTTTCTCACTTGGTACTTCAATCATCCTAGCAGAGGTTTCTCTCCATTTGTTGAAGAAAGAAGTGAAACCTTCATTCTCTTTCTGCTTGAGTATTTCAAGTTCCCTATAATCAGTTTCAACTTGAATATTGCACTTATACCTATCAATGAATGCGTTTACTATTGATTCCCAAGTAGAGGTTTCAAGAACCGTTGTTGGCAAACGGTTTCAAGAGATAGAGAAAATAAAGAGGGAAATACTTTCTTATCAATACCCTTAATACTCATTATTGTTTCTAAATCTCTTAGATGAAAAAAGGGTTGTCAGTTGCCTTGAATTTCAGGATGTCGTTGGCATTAAACTTCTGCGGAAGAAGCTCCTTGTCCACCGAGATCCCTTGTGAACTAATGCCCTGAAACTTGTAGTCACTAGATAGCTTGCTCAAGCTTTCTTGCATGAGATCCATCTGTTGTTGCTTCACAGGGTCATTGATCTTGAGGTTTAAAGCCTTCAACGCCTTAGTCACGTCAGTCAATTGATTCTTAAGTTCATTGACTTCTACCTGAGTTGCCATTATCTTCTTGGATTTCCTTTTTCGAGCAATTGGTTTGTCAAAAAGTTGAACTTGAATGAAAAGGTTGTCTTTGCTATGCATTTGCAACAGGTTTTTGAAGCCCTTGCTCGTGAGCAACTATATGGTAACTTAGAGAAGTGTCATTTTTTCACTTCCCAAGTTATTTTTCTTGGTTTCAAAGTTTCATCTCAAGGCATAGAGGTTGATGAAAAGAAAGTCGCTGCAATTCGTGAGTGGCCCACGCCACAAACAATTCAACAAGTTCGTAGTTTTCATGGACTTGCTTCTTTCTATAGGAGATTTGTGCGAAATTTTAGTACTCTCATGGCACCTATCACCGAGCTAACTAAAAATCAGAAGTTAGTTTGGAATGATAAGGCTCAAAAGGCCTTTGATGAGGTAAAACATCAACTTACTAGTGCACCTATTCTTTGACTTCTTGGCCCTTTTTACCTCTTCCCGTTTGCGGGAATAAGGACGTTTGAGCCCGTCCACCCGCAGCATGGCCTGCAAAAAAGCAGGCGGTATAAGAATTACAGGCGGGGTAATTAATTGAAAAAATAACATGGAATTGACAAGTTTCTTACCTCAGCCAGAAGGGATAGAATGCGTTCAAGATTGAACGTCTCTATCCCAGGGATATTGTCCTTATCCCTCTTCCGGACGGCGTCCAGCATGGCCTTGGCGTGCTTCTGGACGTCTGGCCAGCGAGGAGATTGATCTGCACCACAATCAATACGTGATGAGTGCGAAACTAAGGCTGCACCTATTTGTTGCCGACCGTCTGAGGATGACGTCTGTTGGGAGTGGGATTTCACCCGTAAAGGCCACCCCAGCTCAAGCGGGGATTCAAAAGGGTTCTTACCTTCAGAGCCGACCAAGCGGGAGACGCTTGCGGGCGTGGTGAACCCCGCGGCTGCTGAGGGGTTGGCAAGATCAAGGCACACGCTGCCGCCTACCTTCTCGAGTCGCCCCGCTATCCGCATCGTCTTATCCCCGGCTGAGGCGCCAGGAGTTGACGTAGAGGCGGACTTTTTTATTTTATTGAGAACGGCTGGGGCCTCCTCTCTGGCCCGTTTGAGATTCTTCTCAAACGATTTCCCAACTTCTCCCCCCTGTGAAAATAAACAAGTAAAGGTTAGTATCCGGGCAAGACAGTTTATAAAATAAACTTAAGAAAGGTTCAGGCGCTCAATACCTTGGCCCTGACCTCGGCCGCAGCTTTCTCTGCAAGCTCTTTGCGGATGGCCGCAGAAGACCGCTTGGGAGTTTTCTCCGTCTGCAGCATGTTCAATGCTTCTTCTGCAAAAAGAAAGAAATTGGTCATCATAAATCAATACCGATAGAAAAATACTACAGACGGTATGAACTCAGGTGCATACGTTTATTAAACATGTGCCCTAGCCCGCAGGCGGCTAAGAAACATTCATCCCTGAACCAGGCGCTCTTGGGAATCCAGTTCTTAGGGACTTTTATTGTTTCCCCGGTTGACAGAGTTGTGTCTTTGAGGCCGAAAAAGTCTGCCTCAATTATTTTGTCAAAGTCTTCCTCTGGGATCCGGGGAAGAGCGCACTTCCTGCCCAACAAGTTAGGCTTCTTATTGTACAGACGGAATTCATAATTCTCCCGTCTGGTTGGGGCTGACATCAGGTAGAACCTGTGCTTCCAACCATCGAACTTGGAGACCTTGTCCAAGGTCATCATATATTGCGGCTGCGTGGTTAGAGTATACCACGCTCTCCAGCCGCCTGGGCTCCTGCTGAGGTAATGCATGCTTGCAAAAGCCTCCCAGCCGGGGTTAAGGCCTTGGAATTCGCAGGCGGCAACATACCCCAGAATGTTGGTCCAGGAGTTGGGGGTAAGTTGCCAGAGCCCCAGGCCCTAGCCTCTCAAAATTGCCTTCACCGCCTGGTGAAGGGGGAAGCGAAGGCCGGTTTTGAACGCCGCCTCATAACAGCTAAAATAGCTGTTGGCGTTCTCTTGATCATCCCCCCAAGCGATGGTGCCCAGCTCAGGCGGCACCCGGATCTTATACCCGTCTCCAAGCGGGTGCATTTTCTTAAAGTTCTCCAAGTTCTCCCCCATTTGGATCCGGTCTTTGGAGGAGACGTGGATGCAGAAGGGATCGTCCTTCTCACTCCATTTTTTCCTTTCTTCCTCCTCGCTATCCGGAAGAGGGGGCAAGTCATCGCTGCTCTCAGAGGTAGAGGCGGAGCTGTCACTCTCCGTCTCCCCCTCACTTTGGTCCATGGGGGCAGAGGCAGCATCGTCGCCGCCTTGGTCACACTCTTCCAAGAAAGACGCCTTGGTCGCGCGGAGGGGATCTCTCCAGAGCCGTCTGGTCTCCCTGACTAGACGTTTCTCCCTCAGGCGTTTGGCCGCCTGAGCCTTCGCTTCTGTAATTTGGATCATTGGCCGTCTGCATTGTCCGAGCCATGGTGTCCTGCACAGACACATAACTGGTCGGAATCCATGGCAAAGGGTGGTCCCAACACCCCGAGCCGGCACTCCCAGTCCTAGACTCAGCCGTCCCTGGTGACCGGCTGGACTCTAACCTAGGCTGTGCCGAGTGTGTTGGTGATGCATCCATTTATTGCAAGAAATATGTACAAGCGGTGAAAAAAGAAAAGAGCTGAGAGAGACAGAGACGGTACCTTTGGATTTGGTATCTGAAGGAAGGCGGGTCCGGCTGGGTTGCGGAAGAACAAAGTTTCTTGCTTGCGCCTGACTCAAACGGATGACTTCTGCTCTCTCAAAGTTTTTCTCTCTAGAAAATTTTTGTAAAACGTACAAAATTATGAGGGTAAAACGGCTATATATAGAGGGTAAATACGGGGACATTTCCGTAATTTACCTGGAAGGTGAACGGTTACTCTGTAACGGTAAAATTACCACCAACCGAAGCGTGACATGTGTCATAGATGCCACGTGGCATGCCACGTCACATCTGTGAGGGGCAAATGTTTAGGGTATTTTTACCCTGCCACGTGGCCCAATCAGAGGGTGACACGTGTCAGCCTCAGGTTGGTCCAAAATGGACCAATCCCTGCTTAACACGTGTCATTCCAGAAATAAAGGGGAAAAGGTGGCCTTCAGGCCCAAATCCCGAGAACGCCGAAAAACGGCGCAGCCCACCAAATGATTAGGGTTTAGTGACCTAATCAGGGGCAATTCCCAAGGACCCTATAAATAGGGAGATGTCCCTCATTTCGGGGACACGTTTTTGATCATTTAATACACCTGCCTTCTCTTACATCAGAGAAACACCTGAGCTTGGAATCCGAGCAGATACCCACCTAAATTTCCGTACTCTTTATTCCTTTTCAAGTTACTAACTTGATCATTGGAGGCGGAGCACCACCCAATAGGTGTCTCCGTTTGTTTTGCAGGTACAGCTCATCCCGGATCAGTCTTCGTGTTGTAACTCTCCCGAGGGACAAAAACACCCAAAACACACGTTAATGATGAAGGCCGACCTAATTGACCAAGAGAAGGATGTTCCTAAAGAGAAGAGAGATTAGATCAATAGTGCTTTGCTTTTTATGATTTAATTTTTATTTAAAATAAGGCATATGATGGCAATACTTGTAGTCGCATTTATTTTAATAATAATAGCACATTTATTTCAACCCTAAAAATAAAAATTACAATGACTTTTATTTATTATTTATTTATCCGAGTCAAGGAGTCGGACGCAATGGAAGAACGAAAATAAAAACTCGAACAATGAATCCGCAACGAATGCGCCACTATTCTAAAAATAAAACGGAAAAACTGAAATTCCACTGTGTCAAGGTGAAAGGGTCACGTGACACGGTACAAATTCCCGCGTCACGACAATTTTCCCCTTTTTTTTATTTTTTATTTTTTTTTGTTGGCCGACAAAAGGTGACGTGGCACGGGAACTTCTCCCGTCAGACGGGGTAAAATCCCGTGTCATGGGAATTTCCCTTCTTTTTTTTTTCGTTCAGGCCCTTCGTGTCACGGTGAACAGTACCGTGACACGGTGGGATGTCCCGAGTCGCGGCAATTTTCCTTATTTTTTTTTTATTTTTTTTTTTTGGCCGTGACGCAATGCTGAACTGACGCGCATATTTGATCAACAAAGGAAGGATTTTTTATTTTAAAGTGGTCGGGCCCCCTTGAGGGGTTGCCTACGTATCCTAAAAAGCAATCAGGCCAAACATAGCTCTATTGGGTCATGAACCCATGCGACTAGGCTTAGAATTTCTTGAGTTGATCCAAGTTGGTTAAATTATGGAAGCCGTTACCGTCCATGTCAACCAATTGTGCCGCTCCGCCAGACAGGATGGCTTTAACAATGTACGGGCCTGACCAGTTCGGTCTGAATTTTCCTCTTGGATCTAACACATTTTTACGAAGTGCCTTAAGCACTAGGTCACCCTCTTTGATATTTCTGGTCTTGACTTTTTTATTAAAATGTCGTGCCATACGCTGGTGGTAGGTTTGGACATGATGCAAAGCTGCCAAGCGTTTTTCATCAAGCAAGACTAGTTCGTCGTATCTTGCTCTAATCCAGTCGACTTCATCTAGTTGGCTTTCCAATGCGATTCGAAGAGAAGGGATTTCGAGTTCGATTGGTTGTACAGCTTCAACTCCATAGACCAAAGAGAAAGGGGTAGCCCCTGTTGATGTACGAACAGAGGTTCGATAACCCCAAAGGGCGAAATGTAGCTTACTTGGCCAATCCTTGTAATTTTCTGTTATCTTTTCGATGATAGTTTTCACATTTTTGTTGGCCGATTCGACTGCTCCGTTTGTTTGTGGTCTGTAAGGTGATGATCGGTGATGCTTGATATGATATTTCTATAATAATTCCGCGCATTCGGCTTGGAAATGTGTTCCATTATCACTGATCATCTCATGTGGTACCCCAGAGCGGCATATGATATTTTTCTCAATGAATTGAGCTACGTGTTTTGCCGTCAGCTTGGCATATGAGGCAGCGTCGACCCATTTGGTGAAGTAGTCGATTGCTACGAGAATGAATTCATGCCCCCCTTGTCTTGGTGGTGTTATTTTTCTAATGATGTCAATGCCCCAAGTGGAGAAAGGCCATGGAGAAGTATACGTGTAGAGAAGCGAAGGTGGAACATGCTGTAAGTTTGCATAGACTTGACACTTCATACATTTCTTGACGTATTCGTGACAATCTCTCTCCATAGTAGTCCAATAGTAACCTTGTCGTTGAATCTTTTTGACTAACATCTTTACATTCATGTGTGTTCAACATATACCAGCATGAAGGTTTTTGATGCAAGTCTAAGCATGGAGAACTTCGAAGATTTGCTTATCATGCATCAAGATAGCTTGTCCCTAAACATTGATTCAAGCCAAGCATTGCATGGACACTTTCTTGGATATCAAAGCAAAGCCACGGTTTGCTTAGTGACTTTTCTTGGAGTCTAGTTCACTTTCTTGAACTTTCTTGAATTTTCTTTACTTAGATTTTGCTTACAAGTTTTTACCTTTCACTTGAAAGGGTTTTTCTTGGTTCAAGCATTAGGATCTTTAATCTTTATTTAGTTGCTTTTAAAATCAGTTAGTTAGCAAAATAAATCAGTTTAGGCGTGTGCTTGTTCTCCAAGGAGATTGGCATATGCTTGTGCTCCAAGGTGCTTGCTCTTCAAGCAAGTTAGAATTCTAGTTTAATTAGGATTGAATTAGGGACTTGTCCTAATCTTCCTAGGTAAACTAAGTCTTATAAATAGGGCTGTAAACACACGAATAAACATACATAGATTAATATTCAGATTTATTTCTTAAGTTGCATACTTGAGTTTTGGTTGATTGCGATCAATTGCTGTTTTGCTTGTTTTAGTTAAAACATTCGTTTGGATTGATTAATTAGGTGGATTATTAATTGATTAATCTTAGTTTTTGTTTAATTCTTGGTGGATTTCCTGTATAGAATTAGACTTAAACATATCCCTTGTGTTTTGTTGATTTTCGGATCAATAATTCACATCATCTTTGGTATCAGAGCAGGTTTGCGCAACTTCGGCAAAAATTAAACTGGGAACAATTGGCTGGGAATTTTTGCGTGATTTTTTTTTCATTGAACTCTAAAAACGTCCAGCTAACACCATATAAAATTTCATAATTTTAAGTTGAGTAACGCGTTCTACACAGCCTCAAACATTTGGTGTTTGTGCACTGATTTGCGGATGGGAGTCCGGTTTTTGTGTTGCCTAGTTTTCCTTCAAGATTCGATCTTTTAATCAAGATTTTTGCATAAACTGACTTGGTTTGTGTAGGAATCATGAGTGACGAGGAGGTTCCACAAGTTCCAAGGGGATTAACCTTGGAACAGGCTCAAAATCTTAGAAGAGACAGGCGAATTGACGAGTTGGCAGCAAGGATGGATGAGATATTAAAAAGGCTTGATACTCGTGCTGGAGATTCTTCAAGGAAAGGGAATTCTAACCCTAATTCTGGTTCAAGTGAGGAAGAACAACCAAGGAGGAACCCAAGGAGGCCACGAAATAATTATTCCTCAAGTGATGAATCACCAAGGCCTAGGAGAAGAGATAGACCAAAGGATGATGATAGGAACCTTCGATTAGATCTTCCCGAATTCAATGGGAGTATGAATGAACCTGAAAAATACTTTGAGTGGATTAGAAGGGCCGAGACACTCTTTGATTACAAGGAGTATGATGAAAGGAAAAGATGCAAATTGGCTGAATTAAAACTGACCGGTTATGCTAGTCTTTGGTATGATAATCTAAAGAAGAAGAGGCATAAGGAGGGGCGTTCAAGAATCTCAACTTGGGAACAACTCAAGAAGCACATGAAAAAAAGGTTCGTACCTAGTGATTATATTCAAGATGTTTATCTTAAGATGCAACTTTTTAAACAAAATTCTATGACTGTTGAGAATTATATTGGTGAATTTGAAAAGTTATGCATGCTATGTGGCTTAGAAGAGATTGTTGAGCATAAGATTGCTAGATTTATTTCGGGGTTGAATGATAATATTGCTGAAAAAGTTGAATTGCAACAATATTGGTCCTTTGAGGATGTTTGCAAGGTAGCTTTGAAAGTTGAAAAACAGATAAAGGGGAAGAAAGGGACGTACACTAAGTCCTTTGTAAAGGGTTTCGCTAAACCTTTTGAGAAGAACAGCTTGGAGAAAAGTGGTTCTAGTTCGAACTACAAGGAGACTAAATCAAAATTTGAAGCTCCTAAAAAGCTTGTTGAAGATAGGAAGTGCTTCAAGTGTGGTAGTGTTGGTCACATTGCAACTAATTGTCCATCAAAAAGAGTAATGACTGCTCAAGAGTGGGAACAAGAACAAGCTAAGTGTGAGCAGGGTAGTGACTATGAAGAAAAGAACGAAGAGGAAAACTTTGAAGAAGAGGAGGGGCATATTGACGAAATTAATCCCGAGACTCATGGTCAAAGTTTGGTTCTAAGAAGGGCGCTACACTCTAAAACCGTACCTATGGAAAACAATCAAAGGGAGAAAATCTTTCTTACAAGGTGCAAGGTAGAAGATAGGTTGTGTGACATGATCATAGACACGGGGAGTTGCACTAATGTGTTATCTACTACTTTGGTAGACAAATTGAAGTGGCCAACTACTGAACATCCAAGCCCTTATAAGCTTCATTGGCTTAATAATTCGAGTGATGTTAAGGTAACTAAACAAGCCTTAATCTCCTTTTCAATTGGTAAATTTCATGATAAAGTTTTGTGTGATGTTTGTCCTATGGATGCTTGTCATATACTATTAGGCCGTCCTTGGCAATATGATAGATTTTTGAAGTTTGATGGAAGGACTAATGTGTATGTTGTGAGAAAAGGAGAAAAAGAGAGACCGGTTGCTTTAAAACCTTTGATAAGCAACAAGTCTTCTAATGTTACCTCTAATTCGAAGAATTCTTATTTGATTAGTGAGAGGGAATTAGAATAAGAAATTTGCAGCAACAATGTGGTATATATACTTGTTTCTAATGAGATTCGAATTGATCAAGATAAACAAGCAAAGAGGCCGTATGAATTGGAATCTGTTTTAGAAGAATTCAAGGATGTCTTTCCTAAGGAATTACCTCCGGGACTACCTCCTATTCGTGGGATAGAGCATCAAATTGACTTGATTCCGGGAGCACCCTTACCTAATAAGGCAGCCTATAGAAGTAATCCGGAAGAAACAAAGGAGATGCAAAGGCAAATTGAAGAGCTTATGACTAGAGGATACGTGAGGGAAAGTATGAGCCCTTGTGCCGTGCCTACTTTACTTGTCCCAAAGAAAGATGGGAGTTGGCGCATGTGTATTGATAGTAGGAGTGTGAATAACATCACTATCAAATACCGATTTCCTATTCCAAGATTAGATGATCTACTTGATGAACTACATGGTTCAAAGTTGTTTTCTATGGATTTTATTGTGGGATTGCCGAGAACACAACGGGGGAAAGACTCTATTATGGTTGTTGTGGATAGGTTTTCTAAGATGGCTCATTTTGTTCCTTGTCACAAAGTGGATGATGCTATGAAAGTGGCGGAATTATACTTCAAAGAGATTGTTAGATTGCATGGAATTCCGAAAACTATTGTGAGTGGTCGAGATACAAAGTTCATGAGTTTCTTTTGGAAGTCTCTATGGAAGCTTGTGGGAACTAAATTGCTCTTTAGTACATCTTACCATCCACAAACTGATGGACAAACCGAGGTTACTAATCGTACTCTTGGTGCGCTTTTGCGTGGGTTAGTGAGTAAGACACAAAAGGATTGGGACATCAAGTTAGCTCATGCGGAGTTTGCTTATAATAGATCACCTACATATGCTACCAAACATAGTCCTTTTGAGGTAGTCTATGGAGTCAATCCAAAACTTCCAATTGATCTTGTTCCATTGCCTAAGGGTGAGTTAATTCACAAAGATGCCGAGTCTAAGTTGAAGAGTATGCTGAAATTACATGCTCAAGTTCGAACAAGAATAGAGAAAGTAAATGACATGTACAAAGCTAGAGCAAACAAGCATAGACGGCAACAAAGTTACAATGTTGGAGACTTGGTATGGTTACATTTGAGAAAGGAAAGATTTCCAGGAAAACGCAAGAATAAGTTGATGCCTAGAAGTGAAGGTCCTTTCAAGATTGTTGAGAAGATCAATGACAATGCTTATAAGTTAGAACTTCCGGGAGAATATGGAGTTAGTGCTACATTCAATGTTGGCGATTTGGCTAAGTATATTCCAGATGAAGAACTTCGAGATTTGAGGACAAATTCTTTCGAAGAAGAGGAGGATGATGCAAGTCTAAGCATGGAGAACTTCGAAGATTTGCTTATCATGCATCAAGATAGCTTGTCCCTAAACATTGATTCAAGCCAAGCATTGCATGGACACTTTCTTGGATATCAAAGCAAAGCCACGGTTTGCTTAGTGACTTTTCTTGGAGTCTAGTTCACTTTCTTGAACTTTCTTGAATTTTCTTTACTTAGATTTTGCTTACAAGTTTTTACCTTACACTTGAAAGGGTTTTTCTTGGTTCAAGCATTAGGATCTTTAATCTTTATTTAGTTGCTTTTAAAATCAGTTAGTTAGCAAAATAAATCAGTTTAGGCGTGTGCTTGTTCTCCAAGGAGATTGGCATATGCTTGTGCTCCAAGGTGCTTGCTCTTCAAGCAAGTTAGAATTCTAGTTTAATTAGGATTGAATTAGGGACTTGTCCTAATCTTCCTAGGTAAACTAAGTCTTATAAATAGGGCTGTAAACACACGAATAAACATACATAGATTAATATTCAGATTTATTTCTTAAGTTGCATACTTGAGTTTTGGTTGATTGCGATCAATTGCTGTTTTGCTTGTTTTAGTTAAAACATTCGTTTGGATTGATTAATTAGGTGGATTATTAATTGATTAATCTTAGTTTTTGTTTAATTCTTGGTGGATTTCCTGTATAGAATTAGACTTAAACATATCCCTTGTGTTTTGTTGATTTTCGGATCAATAATTCACATCATCTTTGGTATCAGAGCAGGTTTGCGCAACTTCGGCAAAAATTAAACTGGGAACAATTGGCTGGGAATTTTTGCGTGATTTTTTTTTCATTGAACTCTAAAAACGTCCAGCTAACACCATATAAAATTTCATAATTTTAAGTTGAGTAACGCGTTCTACACAGCCTCAAACATTTGGTGTTTGTGCACTGATTTGCGGATGGGAGTCCGGTTTTTGTGTTGCCTAGTTTTCCTTCAAGATTCGATCTTTTAATCAAGATTTTTGCATAAACTGACTTGGTTTGTGTAGGAATCATGAGTGACGAGGAGGTTCCACAAGTTCCAAGGGGATTAACCTTGGAACAGGCTCAAAATCTTAGAAGAGACAGGCAAATTGACGATTTGGCAGCAAGGATGGATGAGATATTAAAAAGGCTTGATACTCGTGCTGGAGATTCTTCAAGGAAAGGGAATTCTAACCCTAATTCTGGTTCAAGTGAGGAAGAACAATCAAGGAGGAACCCAAGGAGGCCACGAAATAATTATTCCTCAAGTGATGAATCACCAAGGCCTAGGAGAAGAGATAGACCAAAGGATGATGATAGGAACCTTCGATTAGATCTTCCCGAATTCAATGGGAGTATGAATGAACCTGAAAAATACTTTGAGTGGATTAGAAGGGCCGAGACACTCTTTGATTACAAGGAGTATGATGAAAGGAAAAGATGCAAATTGGCTGAATTAAAACTGACCGGTTATGCTAGTCTTTGGTATGATAATCTAAAGAAGAAGAGGCATAAGGAGGGGCGTGCAAGAATCTCAACTTGGGAACAACTCAAGAAGCACATGAAAAAAAGGTTCGTACCTAGTGATTATATTCAAGATGTTTATCTTAAGATGCAACTTTTTAAACAAAATTCTATGACTGTTGAGAATTATATTGGTGAATTTGAAAAGTTATGCATGCTATGTGGCTTAGAAGAGATTGTTGAGCATAAGATTGCTAGATTTATTTCGGGGTTGAATGATAATATTGCTGAAAAAGTTGAATTGCAACAATATTGGTCCTTTGAGGATGTTTGCAAGGTAGCTTTGAAAGTTGAAAAACAGATAAAGGGGAAGAAAGGGACGTACACTAAGTCCTTTGTAAAGGGTTTCGCTAAACCTTTTGAGAAGAACAGCTTGGAGAAAAGTGGTTCTAGTTCGAACTACAAGGAGACTAAATCAAAATTTGAAGCTCCTAAAAAGCTTGTTGAAGATAGGAAGTGCTTCAAGTGTGGTAGTGTTGGTCACATTGCAACTAATTGTCCATCAAAAAGAGTAATGACTGCTCAAGAGTGGGAACAAGAACAAGCTAAGTGTGAGCAGGGTAGTGACTATGAAGAAAAGAACGAAGAGGAAAACTTTGAAGAAGAGGAGGGGCATATTGACGAAATTAATCCCGAGACTCATGGTCAAAGTTTGGTTCTAAGAAGGGCGCTACACTCTAAAACCGTACCTATAGAAAACAATCAAAGGGAGAAAATCTTTCTTACAAGGTGCAAGGTAGAAGATAGGTTGTGTGACATGATCATAGACACGGGGAGTTGCACTAATGTGTTATCTACTACTTTGGTAGACAAATTGAAGTGGCCAACTACTGAACATCCAAGCCCTTATAAGCTTCATTGGCTTAATAATTCGAGTGATGTTAAGGTAACTAAACAAGCCTTAATCTCCTTTTCAATTGGTAAATTTCATGATAAAGTTTTGTGTGATGTTTGTCCTATGGATGCTTGTCATATACTATTAGGCCGTCCTTGGCAATATGATAGATTTTTGAAGTTTGATGGAAGGACTAATGTGTATGTTGTGAGAAAAGGAGAAAAAGAGAGACCGGTTGCTTTAAAACCTTTGATAAGCAACAAGTCTTCTAATGTTACCTCTAATTCGAAGAATTCTTATTTGATTAGTGAGAGGGAATTAGAAAAAGAAATTTGCAGCAACAATGTGGTATATATACTTGTTTCTAATGAGATTCGAATTGATCAAGATAAACAAGCAAAGAGGCCGTATGAATTGGAATCTGTTTTAGAAGAATTCAAGGATGTCTTTCCTAAGGAATTACCTCCGGGACTACCTCCTATTCGTGGGATAGAGCATCAAATTGACTTGATTCCGGGAGCACCCTTACCTAATAAGGCAGCCTATAGAAGTAATCCGGAAGAAACAAAGGAGATGCAAAGGCAAATTGAAGAGCTTATGACTAGAGGATACGTGAGGGAAAGTATGAGCCCTTGTGCCGTGCCTACTTTACTTGTCCCAAAGAAAGATGGGAGTTGGCGCATGTGTATTGATAGTAGGAGTGTGAATAACATCACTATCAAATACCGATTTCCTATTCCAAGATTAGATGATCTACTTGATGAACTACATGGTTCAAAGTTGTTTTCTATGGATTTTATTGTGGGATTGCCGAGAACACAACGGGGGAAAGACTCTATTATGGTTGTTGTGGATAGGTTTTCTAAGATGGCTCATTTTGTTCCTTGTCACAAAGTGGATGATGCTATGAAAGTGGCGGAATTATACTTCAAAGAGATTGTTAGATTGCATGGAATTCCGAAAACTATTGTGAGTGGTCGAGATACAAAGTTCATGAGTTTCTTTTGGAAGTCTCTATGGAAGCTTGTGGGAACTAAATTGCTCTTTAGTACATCTTACCATCCACAAACTAATGGACAAACTGAGGTTACTAATCGTACTCTTGGTGCGCTTTTGCGTGGGTTAGTGAGTAAGACACAAAAGGATTGGGACATCAAGTTAGCTCATGCGGAGTTTGCTTATAATAGATCACCTACATATGCTACCAAACATAGTCCTTTTGAGGTAGTCTATGGAGTCAATCCAAAACTTCCAATTGATCTTGTTCCATTGCCTAAGGGTGAGTTAATTCACAAAGATGCCGAGTCTAAGTTGAAGAGTATGCTGAAATTACATGCTCAAGTTCGAACAAGAATAGAGAAAGTAAATGACATGTACAAAGCTAGAATAAACAAGCATAGGCGGCAACAAAGTTACAATGTTGGAGACTTGGTATGGTTACATTTGAGAAAGGAAAGATTTCCAGGAAAACGCAAGAATAAGTTGATGCCTAGAAGTGAAGGTCCTTTCAAGATTGTTGAGAAGATCAATGACAATGCTTATAAGTTAGAACTTCCGGGAGAATATGGAGTTAGTGCTACATTCAATGTTGGCGATTTGGCTAAGTATATTCCTGATGAAGAACTTCGAGATTTGAGGACAAATTCTTTCGAAGAAGAGGAGGATGATGCAAGTCTAAGCATGGAGAACTTCGAAGATTTGCTTATCATGCATCAAGATAGCTTGTCCCTAAACATTGATTCAAGCCAAGCATTGCATGGACACTTTCTTGGATATCAAAGCAAAGCCACGGTTTGCTTAGTGACTTTTCTTGGAGTCTAGTTCTCTTTCTTGAACTTTCTTGAATTTTCTTTACTTAGATTTTGCTTACAAGTTTTTACCTTTCACTTGAAAGGGTTTTTCTTGGTTCAAGCATTAGGATCTTTAATCTTTATTTAGTTGCTTTTAAAATCAGTTAGTTAGCAAAATAAATCAGTTTAGGCGTGTGCTTGTTCTCCAAGGAGATTGGCATATGCTTGTGCTCCAAGGTGCTTGCTCTTCAAGCAAGTTAGAATTCTAGTTTAATTAGGATTGAATTAGGGACTTGTCCTAATCTTCCTAGGTAAACTAAGTCTTATAAATAGGGCTGTAAACACACGAATAAACATACATAGATTAATATTCAGATTTATTTCTTAAGTTGCATACTTGAGTTTTGGTTGATTGCGATCAATTGCTGTTTTGCTTGTTTTAGTTAAAACATTCGTTTGGATTGATTAATTAGGTGGATTCTTAATTGATTAATCTTAGTTTTTGTTTAATTCTTGGTGGATTTCCTGTATAGAATTAGACTTAAACATATCCCTTGTGTTTTGTTGATTTTCGGATCAATAATTCACATCAGTTTTCCATGGTTTTATGTGCTTCTTTCTTCTTTCTATGGTCAGTGTCATTCTGATTATATCAGTTGGAATTCGCACCATTGATGCTAATTTAGCTAGTGCGTCGGCGAATTGGTTTTCTTCTCTTGGCAAATATGTATACTCCACTTCATCTAGTTGCTCCGTGAGAGTTTCTAAATGATCTTGATACGTAGCGAGACTTTCACTTCTCACTTTCCATCTCTTGGAGATTTGTTTAATGATTTGTGAAGAATCACCGTAGATTCTGAGTTTCTTAATTCCCAAGGCGACAGCTGTTTCTAACCCCAAAATGCATGCTTCATATTCTGCGGCATTGTTGGTGACATCAAAGTTGAGCTTCTTGGAAATTGGGATGTGCTCTTCATTGGGTGATACGAGCAAGACTCCTACGCCACATCCCTTTCGGTTTGAAGCTCCATCGAAATAGAGCGTCCAGCTATCATCTTCGGTCATGAGTAAATCTTCGTCAGGGAAATCGTACTCATCTTCTTCTTTTTCAGCTTCTTCTAGCGGAAAGTCTGCTAAGAAGTCAGAAATTGCAGACCCTTTGATGGCTTTTTGTGGCACAAATCTCAAGTCAAATTGAGCCAGATTGACTATCCACCTTGATAATCTGCCGTTGAGTGTTGCTTTCTCGAACAAGTATTTGAGAGGATCCATCTTGGACACGACATGCACTGTATGAGTGAGCATGTAATGTCTTAGTTTCTGTGCGGCCCATACAAGTGCGAGACACAACTTCTCAAGTGGTGTGTATCGCGTCTCATATCCTTGAAGTTTCTTGCTCAAGTAATAGATTGCATTCTCCTTGCTTTCGATTTCTTGTGCTAGCATTGCCCCCATCGTTTCTCTTGTGACCGTAAGGTAGAGTCGAAGAGGAAAGTCAGGTATTGCTGGCGCTAGCACGGGTAGGTTTGCTAAATACTCTTTGATCTTGTCGAAAGCCTTTTGGCAGTCATCATCCCATGTGACTGGGACATTCTTCTTAAGCTTCTTGAATATAGGTTCACATATCGCTGCGAGCTTTGATATGAACCTACTTATGTACTGCAACCTTCCAATGAAGCCTCGAATCTCCTTCTCATTTTTAGGTGGTGGCATGGCCATGATCGCTTTTACTTTTGTAGGATCTATTTCAATCCCTCGAGAACTGATCACGTATCCAAGTAATTTGCCTGACGTGACTCCGAATGCACATTTTGCTGGATTTAATCTCATGTTGTACTTGCGGAGTCTTTCAAAAAACTTGAGAAGGGCAATAATATGGCCTGGGCGATCTTTAGACTTAACGATCATATCATCGACATAGACCTCCACCTCTTTGTGCATCATGTCATGTAACAATGCTGTAGCTGCTCTTTGGTAGGTGGCACCCGCGTTTTTAAACCCGAATGGCATTACCTTATAGCAATATGTACCCCATTGCGTGATGAATGTGGTTTTCTCCATGTCTTCTTCGGCCATCAATACCTGATTATATCCGGCGTAACCAAACATGAATGACACGAGTGCATGGTTTGCTGTATTATCGACTAGAATGTCAATGTGAGGTAGAGGGAACCCATCTTTTGGGCTTGCTTTATTGAGATCCCTGTAATCAACACACATTCTGACCCTTCCATCCTTCTTTGGAACTTGAACCACATTTGCTATCCATTCCTGATACTTGGATACTATGATGAAACCTGCGGCCAATTGCTTCCTGATTTCTTCCTTGATTTTGAGAGCCACATCTGGTTTCATTCGGCGCAGCTTTTGTTTGACAGGCTTCATACCTGGAATGAGTGGTATCGTATGCTGAGCTATATCCCTGTCAATTCCTGGCATATCTTGGTATGACCAAGCAAATACATCAACAAATTCACTAAGCAAGTTAATTAGCTCTTTGAGTTCATCTTGACTTAGTGTTAATCCAATTTTTACTTCTTTAACAGTCGTATCATTGGAAATGTTAACTGTTTCTATATCTTCAATAATTGCTGTTTTATTTTCGTGTTCTTCCATTGCTTTTATTATTTCTTTGTCATTATTATCATTAGCAATGCAATATCGATCAGGGCTAGGGGAATGGCACGCATCGTAAGCAAAGGTACTCATTTTATTGAATTCACTAGCTAATACATCAAGAGAGGCAAGGTTGGCTGTGACCTCACCAGAATTATTAGGACTAGAAAGAGAGGACTCAACAAGAGACTTAGGGTTGAACTCTATAGCAGAAAGAGGGTCGGCCTCAGACTCTAAGGACTCGTCTACAGACTTAAACTCAGACTCGGACTCGGACCCAGACGACTCTGACTCATCAAACATAGGACCCTTGCCAGCGGTTATTTCCAACTTCTCTCCACTCGGCGTAGTGATCCTCAATGTCTTGCGTCATCTTCTTGAAATGTTGTCAGCTTGGACGATTAACTCGGAGGGGTCAAAATCTTTGTTCGCTATGACAGCTTGAACGAGCTCGGAGTTATCATCGCGGACCGTCTTGGACTTATTTTTCACCATTCCAAAAAGAAGGTTGATTCCTAGATCATCAGAGTTCAGGCTAGCTGGCTTCTCGATTTTGAAGAGCTCCTCGTCTTCGTCAACGAAGTCACAATCGAGGAACACCTCGAATCCTGGTTCACGGATCCCATCATGGACGTATGGCTTAGGGAATTCATATCATGGGAAGTCTTCCCCTTCTTTGATGTACTGGCCATTGAGGGTGAACGGATACGGATCCATGGCCATTTCCGTCTTCGTGATTCGAGCGTTATTGTGAGCCTTCATCTTCAATGCAGCTCGTTTCAGATCTTCTTTTGTTGGCTTGAATCCCAAGCCGAAAGTATCCTTCTTGAGCGCACCAGGATGGCCCCAAGATTCAGCCATTTTCTTCTTGAGTCCAAGGGTCATTCCAGGGAAATGACCTTGCTTCTTCAGAATGGCATTGATACTGGTGTTTGAATAGGGATCGAAGTCGAGATGGCACTTTTCCTCCTCTTGATCATGAGAACATCATCTAGTGAAAACCCCCAAAGATCTTCATCTTCTTCGTCATGTTCAACATGGACGATAGGAGTATTAATAACTTGAATGCGCATAGGAGAAGCATCGATAGTAATCGGAACCCCTCCAACTATGGCTTTCACTTTCTGGTGAAGCGATGACGGAATCGCCTTTAGCTCATGAAGCCAAGGGCGTCCTAACAACAGATTGAAAGAGGCCTTAATGTCCATCACCTGAAATTTGGTGCGACGTTCAATGGCCCCAGTAGTTATATTCAGTATGATAGTACCCACGGCTTGACGGCGAGTATTATCATAAGCTCGAATCCCTTGAGTGGAGGGAGTCAATTCTTCATTCTTTATACCCAACTTCGTTGCAGAGCCATTATCAACCAGGCTCATGGGAACATTCATCTGCCTACACACTACAGTGAGGTGTAAAGCCTTATTATGTTGGTCCCCTTCCGGGAGTAGATCCTTATCAGAAAAGGAAATCAGATTGCTAGTATTTGGCAGCTCAGTAGTCATGTCACCAATCCTTGAGGAGTCATGTCATCATCGACTCCAATTTTCACCAGAGCATTCATCACAGCCTTTCGATGCTCGTGGGAATTGGCCAAAAGCTTCCATACATTCATCTCCACCTTGGTCTTTTGCAGTTGTTTGACCACATCGCTGTTCACAGGGTCGATGGGATCAACTATCGGATGTGATTGTGGTGGAGGTGGAGGAGAAAGTGGGTTAGGTTGTTGCAACCGTCCACTTCTGGTGAGAACCTTGACCTCAAAGTCCCCCCGAACATCTTCACTGGTGCCAAGAAATTAACAGGCTATGTCTTTGAGATAGAGGTCTTCATCATCACTATCCCAGATCCCATTCACTTCTTCAGTACTTGAGATAAATACAACTTCCGGCAGAGGTTCATTCACAGGTTGAATGAGTATTGACGGATCAAAGGAGACTTCATCTCCCATGATAGCCAAAGCATCAGAAAGAGGACCTGTTTGAATGTTAGGCTTCTTGCCCCCTGGAGGGACAGGAAGTTGGTTAGCATCAATCAGGTCTTGGATTGCATCTTTCAGTCTCCAACACTTCTCAGTGTTATGACCCTTGCCTTGATGAAACTTGCAATAAGCATTGGGGTCATAGCTAGCGGTCCTATTCTCAGGTCGAGGTTCTGGAAATGGTCTGATTGGCATAATCAGTCCCTGACCATGCAAACGGTCATAAGCAGCATCATAAGTCATTCCCAACGGCGTATAAACCCTCCTTTGCCTTTGGAATCTTTGAGGAGGAGTATTAAGGGCCAGCACATCATTGATGTTGATATTGTTGGTAGCATTATTGGGCTTAGAAGACGAAGAAGAAGGAGTGTCGTTCTTCTTGTTTTTTCAAGTGCTGTTGTTATTGTTGCTACCAACAGACTTCATCAGTTCATCTTCGATATTGATTCCAATATCGTATACAACTTCAAAGGTACTTAGAGGCAGAAACTTCAAGTGTTGCTTGTACTTATGAGTCAGATTGGCAATGAACAAGCGAACCATTTCCTTCTCCTTGGGAGGATCCACCAGGAGCGCAGCTGTTTCTCTCCACCTGCTTAAGTAATTGGTGAAGCCTTCATTCTCTTTCTGTTTGAGAATGGAGAGTTCACGTTCAGAAGTCTTGGCCTGGATGTTACACTTGTACCGATTCATAAAGCTTTCAGCAACATCCTCCCAGGTCGCGACATGCTTGGATTCCAAAGAATAGAACCACTGTTGACAGGCATGCTCTAAGGAAAGAGGAAACACCGTAGGGAAGAGTGTCACATCTACTCCCTTAAGAGCCATTGTTGCAGAAAAAGCCTTCAAATGGAAAAGCGAATTATCAGTAGGCTTGAATTTGGGAATGTCAGCAGTGGAAAAATTCTCAGGAAGCTTCTCTCTTATGGACGAAGAGGTGACAGGTTGTTCCACATAAGTGAACTCTTCAGAAATCTTGCTCATCTGTTCCTTGATCTTGTCCATTGCAGCAGTAGTGACATTGTTTCGATTGTCTTGCTCTACAGTGCTGACTCTAGTGGTGAGTGTCTGCATCATGTCAGACAATCTTTCGATTGTCCTGTTGAGGTTCTCAATGTCTTCCTTAGTGGCCATTGGTTGAAAGTAGACTGGAGATGGATCTTGTGGAGATGATTGAGGTGGTTTCCTTGTACGCCTCTTTGGTATAAGAGGTTGTTGAGGTATGGACTCGAACCGTAACAATCTACCCCTGCTTCTTGTCCAAGTGCTGTGACACCGAAACAAACACACCTTTAATGACCAAACTTAACCTTAACGTATCCGGATTAAAAAGAAATTTATTTTTTTATTAAAAATCTATAATTTTGAAACTCTACTTATTATTATTTTTTTTTTTAAAAAAAAAACATGGGAGGATATTATCCGACTTACTCCGAAAAAAAAACGACACAAAAACGAGACTTCCGTAAAATACGGTCAAAAAGTGGTGCACGACTAAAAAAAAAGTGTGAACACGATATGTGAGTTATTAGGTGAGGTTATAGACGCGTGTTTTGACCGTATAGCTAGACACGACACAAAACTAGACACAGCATTCGCACAAAAATCGAGAAAAAGACTGTCAGGACACTTTCCTGGGCACCGTGTCACGGTGCAGACTGTCGTGACACGGTGCAGTCTACCGTCAAACGGTAGACTTCCCCGTGTCACGACACTGTTCACCGTGGCGCGACAGAACATGCCGTGACACAGTGCGCAGTTCCAGGTCAGTTTTGTGATTTTTTCAGATTTTAATCGATTTTAGGTCCGTACTAATTACTATGTGAGAATAAAAACCCTCAGTCATGGGTTAAACAAAAGAGCAAACACATGAGGGTTAGCACCAAACAACCACATAGCATTTAGGCACGATGATGTAAAAAAAAAGTTCGCAACCTAGAGTCGAGATCTATGTTCAACTATTGGTCAAGCTTTGGGTGTCAAAAGGGTATCATGGTTAAGAGTTTGGACGCGTTAGCAAGGCAGCCTCCCATGAGGGTGTATGCCAACGGGCGGCTCCGCGAGTTCTTGATGAAATCGAACTCGACTCCATGGTTTGGGTGGATTTAATAACTCGGATGAACCCTTATTGCCATGAGCGTTTTTGGGTCGATAGAGCTTAAATCCCCCGGGACTAAGACGCATGTAGAACACATACGTTTTTTTCAGAAAAATCGAAGGAAGTCGACTGTGAGGAAAGAAAATAAGCCACCGGACTGATTTTAGGACTGTCGTGACACGGCAGAAATTCCCGTGTCACGGTACTGTGCACCGTCAGACGGTGCACTGTACCGTGACACGGTAGATTCTGCCGTGGCGTGGCAGTCAGAAAATCTGACTGGTGCCCTGTTTTCCTTCGCGCGCAACCAAGTTATCCAATTTTTCCTACAGGGCAGACCTGAACGCGACGTTAAAACGTCTATGCAGATGCAAAAATGCCAAAATTAATCACAGGATTATTTTTTCAAGAATCTTTCAAGTCTCATCCACTCATCTTAATTAAATACCGATCACTCAAATCGATAAATAATTAAGAATCCTCCCCAATGGAGTCGCCAAATTGTAGGCGTCGTTCGAAGTGCGCCTACGTAAAAAGCATGTTGTGAATATGCTTGGCACTCATAGGAAGTGGGAATTGACATTACGATTAGGGACAACGATTAGGGACAAATAAAGTAGGGAGCCGCCAACAAGTTTTTAAGGAACTTGTAAACCGTTCACGGATCATAAAAGGCAACCACGATAAGGGACAACGATAGGCAACAACGATTGACCCGTGAAGGTTACACCCCATTCATAATCCAAGAGATTACTAACTCCATATGGTTCGGAACCACGAAAGGAGGATCGGGGATGATGGTACGAAGTGAGTCATGGAGTCACATTCGCCCGTATTGGCCTCTACTCGATTCTTATAGTGAAAAATGATTCTTGCGATCTCAAAGGCATACAAACAATAATTCAATTCGCTCCAAACTATTATTTAACTAAATTGGTTTAAGATTAATGCACACATAATTCTAAAATATTGGTGATCACTTCAATTAATAATAAGATTAAAAGGATCCTAAACCGGTTGTCCAAATTATCTTATTAGTCGTGATTTTCAATTACATATTCCCTTTAAACATGTAATATGGTGATCATAAATATAATAAAACAACATTAATATTAAAACCAGTTTAATCACAATTCCAACAACATAAAATCGTTAGTAAAATAATAAAAATAAAATGAGCATGATCCTTACTTTGATTCTGTTTGTTTGCAACTACAAGATAATAAACGAGTTAGTCACTTCAAGGAAATAAATAAAACAATAACTAAATTAATTTAAATAAAATAAAGTTGATTTTGGGGCCAAACCCTCAAACAGTTATACCTTTCACGCCTTGGTTTAAGGACAGAACCTCAAGTAAAATATAGACTCCTTTGAGAGCTTGAAGAAGGAATTTTGAAGTGAAAAGGGTAGGCTAGTGTTTAGGCTAAAGCATAGAAGAGAGAAAATAAAATCAGAGAATTACTCGGTGCCCCGTACATCATAAATGAGGGGGGTATTTATAGGGAAAATGTGCTGAGGGAGCACACGGAACCCTAAAATGATAAAAACCCTAAAAAAGTATCCCGTGACACGGTCAAACTGTACCGTGACACGGGAAGCTCCACCGTGAGACGGTACACTTTCCCGTGACACGGTACATTTTTGGTGTGACGCGGGAATTTTCAGAAAACAGGATAAAAAACGCGTTAAGGGTTTACGCGGAAAAGACACGGAAAGTCCCGTGTCACGGCAGACCTCCCGTGTCACGGGAAGTCCCACCGTCAGACGGGAAGGATTCCCGTGACACGGTGGCAGTCTGTCGTGGCGCGGGAATTTCCAGTCCATTTTCCGTCTAAAAACATTTTTAAACCCTAATTTCCTTCGGCTTTTTAAGTGCCGATTGATAATTTCAGGCCTTTTCTGGCTTTTATTATTCATGCTAAAATAAGAAAAAAATTAAATAAAAGGTTTTGGGCCAAAAATAAAATAAAAAAGGTTTGGGCTTAAAATTAATTAATAATTTTGGGCTGAAATTAAAAATATGCTTTTACCAAACATCAAGACTAATCCATGGACTGTTCAAAAATATGAATTTAATAAAATACGATTTTTTAAGCACTCTCGGGATTAAATATTAAACCCGACCAATAGTGGCGGTGAAAGGTTGTTTATCATCGGGTTTGGTTTTGGGGAGACATTTTTAGGTGTCTACAACATGTTTCTTCACTGACACTTGTCAACAAGGAGGCTATTATAAAGCGTCAATTATATCATCACCCATCCTAGGGGCTGAATATGGGGTGATCCGACCACGTACCGTTCCAAGACTTTGATGTGAATTATTGATCCGAAAATCAACAAAACACAAGGGATATGTTTAAGTCTAATTCTATACAGGAAATCCACCAAGAATTAAACAAAAACTAAGATTAATCAATTAAGAATCCACCTAATTAATCAATCCAAACGAATGTTTTAACTAAAACAAGCAAAACAGCAATTGATCGCGATCAACCAAAACTCAAGTATGCAACTTAAGAAATAAATCTGAATATTAATCTATGTATCTTTATTTGTGTGTTTACAGCCCTATTTATAAGACTTAGTTTACCTAGGAAGATTAGGACAAGTCCCTAATTCAATCCTAATTAAACTAGAATTCTAACTTGCTTGAAGAGCAAGCACCTTGGAGCACAAGCATATGCCAATCTCCTTGGAGAACAAGCACACGCCTAAACTGATTTATTTTGCTAACTAACTGATTTTAAAAGCAACTAAATAAATAAATAAAAATTAAAGAATTAAATAAAGATTAAAGATCCTAATGCTTGAACCAAGAAAAACCCTTTCAAGTGAAAGGTAAAAACTTGTAAGCAAAATCTAAGTAAAGAAAATTCAAGAAAGTTCAAGAAAGTGAACTAGACTCCAAGAAAAGCCACTAAGCAAACCGTGGCTTTGCTTTGATATCCAAGAAAGTGTCCATGCAATGCTTGGCTTGAATCAATGTTTAGGGACAAGTTATCTTGATGCATGATAAGCAAATCTTCGAAGTTCTCCATGCTTAGACTTGCATCAGACTTGCTTAAAAATGAGAGCGTAATCAGATTCATGGAATTTTCACCATTCTCGAGGCCTGTTTTCGCAATTTTTTTAGGCCAGATGCATCAAAGTTTTCCTTGGTCGCCTATCTAGAAGGGGCTCATTAACCCAAGGGATGTCAACCATCCTAGGGGCTCATAAGCCCTAAGGAGTGTCAGACACATCATCACCCATATACTAAGCTCATTAGCCCTAAGGGGCGTCAGACATATCATCGCCCATCCAAGGGGCTCATTAGCCCTAAAAGGCGTAAGACACATCATCGCCCTTCCAAGGGGCTATTTAGCCCTAAGGGATGTTAATGTCAGACACATTACCGCCAATGTAAGGGGCTCATTAGCCCTAGGGGACGTGAGAGACGTCATCACCCATGAAAGGGGCTTATTAGCCCTAAGGGGCTTCAAACAAATCATCGCCCATCCAAAGGGACCATTAGCACTAAGGGGCGTCAAGCAAATCATCGCCCATCCAAGGGGCTCATTATCCTCAAGGGGCATGAGATACATCATCAACCTTCCAAGGGGCTCATTAGCCCTAAAAAGGCGTCAAACACATTACCGCCCATCCAAGGGGCTCATTAGCCTTAAGGGGCGTCAGACACATCATCGCCCATCCAAGGGGCTCATTAGCACTAAGGGGCGTGAGACAAATCATCGCCCATCTAGGGGCCTTATTAGGCCTAAGGGGTGTTAGACGCATCATCGCCCATCCAAGGAGCTCATTAGCCCTAAGGGGCGTGAAACCCATAATCGCCCATCCGCACGGCTCATTACTCCTATGGGGCCAGAGACACATCATCGCCCATCCAAGGAGCTCATTAGCCCTAAGGTGTGTCAAACACATCATCGCCCATCCAAGAGGCTTATTAGTCCTAAGGGGCGTCAGACACATCATCGCTTATCTAAGGGGCTCATTAGCCCTAAGGGGCTTCAGACACATCTTCGCCCATCCAAGGGGCTCATTAGCCATAAGGGGGCGTCAGAAACGTCATCGCCCATCGAAGGAGCTTATTAGCCCTAAGGAGCGTCAGACACATCATCGCCCATCTAAGAGGATCATTAGCCCTAAAGGGGCGTTAGACACATTACCGCCCATCCAAGGGGCTTATTAGCCTTAAAGGGCGTCAGACACATCATCGCCCATCCAATAGGCTCTTTAGCCCTAAGGGGCGTGAGACAAATCATTGCCCATCCAAAGGCCTTATTAGGCCTAAGGGGTGTAAGACGCATCATCGCCCATCCAAGGGGCTCAATAGTCCTAAGGGGCGTGAGACATATAATCCCCCATCCACGGGGCTCATTAGCCCTATAGGGCCTGAGACACATCATCGCCCATCCAAGGAGATCATTAGCCCCAATGTGTGTCAGACACATCTTCGCCCATCCAAGAGGCTTATTAGTTTTAAGGGGCGTTAGACACATCATCGCTCATCTAAGGGGCTCATTAGCCCTAAGGGGCGTCAGACACATCATCGACCATCTAAGGGGCTCATTAGCCATAAGAGGCGCCAGAAACGTCATCGCCCATCCAATGAGCTTATTAGCCCTAAGGGGCGTCAGACACATCATCGCCCATCCAAGGGGCTCATTGGCCCTAGGGGGAGTGAGACACATCATCGCCCTTCAATGGGGCTTATTAGTGTTTCGGGGGTTTTTGTCCCTCGGGAGAGTTACAACACTGAAACTGGATTCAACTGAAGATGCCTGTACCTGCAAAGCAAACGGACCGCCGGATGGTCGGTGGTCCGCCTCCAAAGATTAAGTCAGTAAACGTTCAGAGATAAAACGTGCGGAAGTAAAGTTATCTGCTTGGATTCCAAGCTCAGGTAAAGTGAGATAAGTGACGTATTGTCTCGTATTGCGTGTGCAAAATTCTCCCTCTTTTTCTGTCTCGTCATAAATGACATAATGTCCCTATTTATAGGGTCCTTTTGAAAAGTGTGCCTTCCTAGGATCTGGTGACCTAGGAATTAGGTCACGCCGTTTTGCGGTGCCTCGGGATTTGGGCCTTAGAAGGCCGCCATCCCAGGGCCAATGCCTGAGTGACACGTGTCACTAAGCCCAATGGATTTTGAAGCTCTTTTTGTGTGACACGTGTCGCCACCTGAATGGTCCCTGCTGGACCTTCAGTCCACGTAGGACGGAGAAGAGTCCACCCTCCACGTGTCATCATTCCATAGGTCCAAATGGCACCTATATGGAGGACACGTGGCACTTTCTGATTGGGCCACCTGGCCGGGTATAAAATACCCAAATCATTTGCCCCTCACAGGGGTCACGTGCATTGCACGTGACTCCTGTGACAAGTGTCAGTATCTGAGTGGTCAGATTCGAAAATTTACTGGAGGGAAAAAATTAGGGTTTTACCCTCCTATAAATAGTGAGGTTTGACCCCCCCTCTTGGATTCACACCTTGGCGAATCTCTGGAGAATCTTGGACTTTTTAACTTAAAGAATCTCAAAATTCCCTAAGCGTTTTTCAAGCATCCGACACTCGGCTACCAGTTCGACTGTTCTTTAGTCAACCAGGCGTCTTTCTCCCTTCTTCTAAAGGTAACGCCTGTATTTTCTTTTTACTCTTCATTTTTTCTTTGTTTTCGAAAAAATGGCTCCCCAATTGCATGCGGCACAGCGTAGGATAGTGATCAGCCGGTCACCGGGGACGGCTGAATCTAGAACTAGTAGTGCCGAATGCTTGGCCAAAGACCATGCTTTGCGAACTTCTCCGAATCCGACCGTTTCCGTGTCTGTGCAGGACACTATGGCCAGAATCAAAAGAACAGCAAGGTAGTGTAGCTCCGATGGAGTTTTCTACCATTCGGATGGGTCGACTGATTTTTCAGACGGCTCAATAAGAGTGCCTCGAAGTGAGCTGTCGGAACACCCTGACAGCCCTTCCTATCTTCCTCCTACCCCCACTTATTACCATTCGCCCACATCTAGTGGAACTCCCAGTGATGGAATCCTGGGGGAGGCGGATGAAGAATATCAACCCGGGCCTTCAGGACAGGCGCCGGAAGAGAGTCTAGGGGAGGACCCCGCTGGCACCAGTCGGCGGTCCCCTAGCTCTGATGAGAGCTCTGATGACGAGTCGGCCTCGTCATCTTCTTCAGAGAATGCCTCCGTAACCTCAGAGGAGGCTAGATCAAACATAGATTCTGCCAGAGAGTCCTTGGCAGTGGATAGGGGGGAAAGCTAGGCCGAGCCGACTGCTTCCAGGCGCTTGGAGAGAGCCCCCTACTATCAGCATGTTCCGCCAGGCAGGCGGAGCGCCATGGCGTCCGGCCTTGCCAATTTTAGGCGCAAGGTCGTCCTAGGCTATGGCTACACTTTGTCGGTCCCTAACAAGGGCGACACCATAACCTGGCTGAGCCTGGCCAGCTATCAAGACAAAGCATTCGGCTGCTATGAAGCGGCCTTCCAGACTGGCCTCCGCTCATCCGACCGTGGAGAGGATTTTGGACGGATACCAACTGGGTATCTGGCAACTTGTACCCAACTCCTGGATCAATATTCTGGGGTACGTTGCCGCCTGTGAGATGCTGCAGGTGGAGGCGAGCTTTGAAGCGTTCGCCCACATGCACTATCTGAGCAGGGCGCCTGCTAGGGGCGGTGAAGGCTGGTACACCTTGACCACTTGCAAGGGGTACATGATGGCTGTTGGCAAAGAGAACAAGTGGAAAGACTGGAGGACTAAGTTTTACATAGTCAAGTCTGCCGACAGCCGTCTGAACTAAAAGTATAACAGGTGGAATAAGGATCCACCTCTCCTAGCAGGCAGGAGCGCATTGCCGCCTATTCCCAGGCGGGCAAAGGAGGAGATCATGGACGCGGGGTTGTTTACCGTGTTCGTGTGGACGAATGATGAGGGGGACAAGGAGGTCACCCCTCAATGCTATCTCCCTTTGTACAAGTGGTTTGAAGAAGGGACATTCTTAGCCGCCTGTGGGCTAAGTTCTGAGATGCCGAGAGGTAGTCGGCCGTCTATTTTTTATGCAATTTACTTCTGCTTTTCAGTACTTGTTTAATGATGCTAATCACTTGTTCATTTTTGCAGACAAAGCAATGGAAAAGCTCTCGGCCACAAGGAAGCCGGCTGTATCTGCTGCTCGATACAGGTCGAATGTCTTAAACAGGGCAGAAGTAACCACTCACACCAAAGTGGACGAGTAGAAAACTGGCGGCACCTCCAAGGTAGAAAATTGTTATACTTTCATTTCTGACCAATATTAAATTTGCCCGAATGATTTCTAACTTGCGTTTATCTTGTGTTGATGTAGGGTGCGCCTTCCAAATCTCCTTCAAAACCATCCGACCCTAAAATCCAAAAGACTAGGGCGGGTGATGTAAGCGCATCCGGCAAGGGCGGCCAGAAGCACATTGCTCACAGGCCCAAGAAGGGCCCAGACGCCTCTTCTCTCGATGCTGAAAAAGAGATCAGCAAACCGGATGCCCAGAGGGTATCGAAGGGTGGCTTTAAGCAACCCACCACTGCTGTCGGCTCAGCAGGAGAGAAGAGGAGCCTGGGGAGAGAGGAGGAACAGAAGGACGACGGTAAAATCCATTCGCCCCTATTGTTCTTCCATTTAGATGTACTTGAGTTATTTTTCTAACTTTCTCTCCTTCTCAGTTCCTGTGCAGAGGCCGACTGTAGTCCAGATGGCCAAGTCCATGCTGAGGGCGGTTGATCCTGACGACAAGGCGTCTGTCAGAGGAGTCGACACCCTTGACTTGGATGGCATCTTGGGGAACCTCTGCGAGGTAAGAGTCTTAGCTCAAGCAAAATTTTTTTTATTTATTTTTTATTTTTTTTATTAAGCATTATTTCTTTTCCCGCCTGGTTTTAACCATTCGGCTCTTTTGCAGGCCATGCTACGCGTCCAAGGGCTCAAGCAACCCCTCAAGGAGAAATCCAAAGAGGTAACAGTCGCTAAAGCTCGGGCCGAGTCCGCCTTGGATCGAGCTCAATTTGATATTGCTCAGAATGAGTATCTGACGCTTGATATGATGTATTCGCAGGCGGAAGCCAATATGCAGGTGAAGAAGGACCTGGACTCGGCCCGCCTGCGCATCACTTCCCTTAAGAAAGAGATTACAACTCTTAAGGAGAAGCTCGAGCCTCTTCAAGATGCCAAAGAAGAGGCCGAGAGAGCCAAGCAGAAGGTGGGCCGCCTGGAGCAGCGCCTCAGCAACCAGGAGCATCAGCTGAAGTCCAAGTTTGAGTCCGTGGCTGATCAAGAGAGAGAGGCTCTTGTTAAGCAAATGATGAGCGATTATGAAGCCATCATGCGGGACACTTGGGCGGCTGTACAGCCGGACTCGGACTATCAGATTTGGAAATCCAAATTTGACGAAGCCAGCAAAGCATTCGACGCTCGCCTTATTGAAGAGGCTGAGAATGCTGAGGCCGAGGAAAGTTCTGGGTCCGACTCTTCTGGGGAGTTGTCCTCTGGTGGCGAGGAGGAGGATCAGGCGGAGGAGCCAGAGAAAAAGGAGGAAGAGCAGCCGAAGGACGACAAGCCGGCTGCCACTGAAGAGGCTCTCCCCTGATCACTTAAGCTTTTATGCTTTTCTGCGGCCGAATGGCCATGTACTTTTCTTTTCCGGCCTGTGTGCCGAGTATTTGTATCTTTACCGACCGAGGGGTCGGGTAATTTGACAATCTTTCTGGCTTTGCCAGATAACAATCTTAACCAATCGTCTGGTGACGATTGGTCTTTTTTAATTTAAATCATTCGGCCATTTGGCTGACGTTATCCATATTGTTGTTGTCCTTTGCATTTTGAATTTTTCATTGCATGTTTTTGGCTAAGTATTATAACCTGTATACCATGCGAATGTTCTTGCCCCTGGACGGATGTCGAGTGGTTTCGGTTTATTGGATTGATTGACTTAGAAATTTTTGATACTTAGAAGAGTATGCATGGTTTCTAAGTCAATCAATCACTATGGTGATTGCCCCAAACCACGCGGCAGACGTCCATCCAAAATTGGCAAACATAAGTGTTCATTCGGCCATTGGCTCGAACTAACTCAAATTTCCAACTTAGCTAATTTGCTAAGGGTAAACCTCCGCTTGTTCTGCCCCATAAGCAAAAACAAGCGCCTCCGGCCATAGGCCTCTTTGAGATAAAATGCTAAGTTTGTAACTTAACCAATTTTCTTTAAAAATAATTGTCCGCCTGTCTTGCCCCATAAGCAAGGATCAGGCGTCATCCGGCCAATAGCCTCAATAAGTGCTAAGTAGTTAACTTAACTTGTATATTAATCAAATATTCCGCCTGTTTTGCCCCTGAGCAATAACAGGCGCATCCGACTTTATGCCTCACTTAGCCTCTACTCATGAAACAGTGACAACTGCGTTAAATAGAAAATTCAGGTCTTTTAGATTTCACTTTCGATTAAAACAAACGACTGCGAATGCTGCCTTAGCATTCGGTAGGGCCGCTTGATATATTCGTAGAGCAATGTGCCACCCAAATGGGAGATGCTTCTCCTCGACGAATTCGCCCAAATGGACGTCGCCGGTTATCTGACTCATGTTGGAGCAGACGGTCATACTCATGTTGGAGCAGACTGTGACCATTCGGTCTCTTTTTGTTTATTAACATCCGGCCATGGGCCTCATCATGGTTTTATCTGGCCTTAGGCCTCTTAAATGATTAAGTAAATACTCGTCAAGTGTTGGTGTAAATTGATGAATTTAGTAGGAACGACTGTTCTAAAACAATCGGCTCCTTCAGAGGGTTTGGGGCGTCTGCTGTTGGGACAGACGCTTTCCAAACATATTGGCCGTCTGTATTTGGTACAGGCGACACTTAAAAAACTTAAATAAAAAGATAAGTTGGGAAATGAAGGCATATTCTCATCAACAATACGTGAGATTTACAAAATTAAGGTCTTTACATTCGTACTTAGAAGTAGTACTTTTTCAAGTTGTCTACATTCCAAGTTCTGGGCAGCTGCCTGCCGTCTGGTTCTTCCAGGCGGTAGGTGCCGTCTCTTACCTCCTCATAAATTCGGTAGGGGCCTTCCCAATTTGGGGTTAGCTTTCCCTGTTCATTCGCCCTACCGACTGCCTCCATTTTCCGTAGCACAAAGTCCCCCACTTTGAGAGGACGCTTGTGTACTCTTTTGTTGTAAGCCCGAGTCATTCTCAGACGGTATATCTCATGACGCAAGGCAGCATTGCCCCTGCGCTCTGGAAGTGAGTCCAATGCTAGGCGCATGGCCTCCCAATTTGCCTCTTCATCATACAACATGATTCGAAGGGTCGGCTCATAGTGCTCAATGGGCAGAAAACCTTCTGCACCATACACCATTAGGAATGGGGTTTCTCCCGTTGCCCCTTTAGCAGTCGTTCTGATGGACCAAAGGACGTGTGGTAATTCATCCGCCCAAAGGCCACCAGCCCGCTCAATTTTCTTTTTAATCCCGTCTGAGATTAACTTGTTGAAGGCTTCGACCTGGCCGTTTGCTTGCGGTCGGCCGACTGATGCGAAGAAGCTTGAGACCCCCTGGTCTCCCAGCCAAGTCTTGAGTTGAGGCGTCTCAAATTGAGGACCATTGTCAAAAACCATAGACATGGGCACCCCGAAACGAGTGATTATGTTCCTCCAGATAAAGGAAATGACATCTTTAGTCTTGATGTTTTTGACTGCCTCAGCCTCTACCCACTTGGTAAAGTAATCCACAGCCACCAATATATAGCGCTTGCCGCCTGGTGCAGTTGTATATGGCCCCAGAATGTCCATGCCCCATTTGGCAAAGGGTATTGGGCTATGGATGGCCGTCAGGTCTGTAGCCGGACGATGGATGAGCTTGCCAAACTTTTGGCACTTGTCACATTTTTTCACCATTTCCATGGCATCCGACTCCAGAGTTGGCCAAAAGTAAAGCCGCCTGGCCTTGGCCGCGAGGGATCTGCCGCCTATATGGGAGGCGCAGAATCCCGAATGCAACTCTTCGAGAACTTTCTTCCCCTCTTCAGGGGTAACACACTTCAACAAGGGTTTCAAAAAGCCAGCCCTGAAGAGCTCTCCTTGTCGCAACTCAAAGTTAGCTGCTCGTTTTTTTAGAACAACCGCCTCCCGTGGTGAGTAAGGGAGCGTGCCGTCTGCAAGATAGGCCCGGATGCTGTCCATCCAGGTTGAGCTTCGGTCAAGAATTCCAATGGGGTCTTCCTCAGATATACTTCTTTTTTCCATGACTTCCCAGAAGACTGACCGAGGCGTTTCACAGGAGGCGGATGATGCCAACTTGGACAGAGCATCCGCCTGATTGTTTGAAGACCTGGGCACTTGAGTTAGATGAAATTCTTCAAGTGTCCCAACTTCACTCTTGACCGCCTGCAAATATTTTATCATGGCCGGATGAGTGGCCTCGTACGTTCCATTAACTTGGAGTACGACCAGTTGAGAATCGGAGCAGGCGGATATCTTCTTCGCCCCTGCCGCCTTGCAATACCGGATGCCGGCCAGCAGGGCCTCATACTCGGCCTCATTATTAGAGACCTGAAACTTGAACCGTAGTGCGTATTCGTACTTATCTCCTTCAGGAGATTGACAGATAATCCCCGCACCACAGCCATTCACAGTGGAGCTCCCATCCACATACACTTTCCAGACCTGGTCCGTATTGTCCGGAACAACCGGCCTTGTCATTTCGACAATAAAGTCAGCGAATGCTTGTCCCTTTATTGCCTTCCTTGGTTCGTAAGTGATTTCTAATCCTTGCATTTCAATCGCCCATTTGAGCATTCGTCCAGAAGACTCCAAGGTTGTGAGTGGCCGTTTGATCGGTTGGTCAGTATAGACCTCCCACCACTGCTGTCGGCTCAGCAGGAGAGAAGAGGAGCCTGGGGAGAGAGGAGGAACAGAAGGACGACGGTAAAATCCATTCGCCCCTATTGTTCTTCCTTCACAGTACGGGGCGACTGCATGTCGATTACCGCCTGTATTTTCTCAGGGTTGGCCTCTATTCCTCTTTGGTCAATCAAAAATCCGAGAAACTTCCCAGACTCAACACCAAAGACACACTTTTTTGGGTTAAGCATGACCTTGTGCCGCCTGAGTGTGGCGAATGTTTCTCGGAGATCAGCAAGGTGATCCGCCTGCTGTTTGGATTTGACTATCATGTCGTCAATGTACGCCTCTATATTCCTTCCGATTTGATTAATGAAGACCGTATTAATCATTCGTTGGAAGGTAGCAGGTGCATTCTTCAAACCAAACGGCATCACCGTATAACAAAACAACCCCTGATCAGTGACGAATGCCGTCTTTTCTTGATCTTTTTTCCACAGGGGGATCTGATGGAAACCTGAATAGGCGTCCATGAAACTCATCAGGGCATGTCCGGCTGTTGAGTCGACCAGACTGTCGATCTGAGGCAGTGGATAGCTATCCTTTGGACATGCCTTGTTGAGGTCTGTGTAATCAACACACATCCGCCAAGTTCCATTCGGCTTTTTAACTAACACAACGTTAGCTACCCACTCAGGGAAGTTGCACGGCCGAATGAACTTGGCATCTAACAGCTTTTTTACTTCGGCAGCTGCCGCCTGACTTCTTTCTTCGCCGTGGTTTCTTTTCTTTTGCCGGATGGGCTTCTTTTTAGGATCCACGGCGAGTTTGTGGACAGCAAGATCCGGGCTGATGCCTGGCATCTCTTCCACTTCAAAGGCAAAGATGTCTTTGAATTCCTTGAGCAGCTGGTGAAGGTTTTCACCCAACTTGGCAAAGGCAATCGTCCCCACCTTAACAGTCCGCTCTGGACAGCTATCATCCAGAGGGATATCAATGTGCTCTCCAGTAGGCTGGGGACGAAGATCATCCGACCTTTCCCCGGTCAGTGATTGCTATTGCTTTTCTTTTTTGACCACCACCAGCTGATCAGTCTTTCTTTTCTTTCCGGCTGGTGGGGCCGACTGTTCTTCCTCGACATCGTCGAGGTCAATCATTTGCTTGCCCCGGCCGGATGCTGCGGCCGCAGGCTTGACGTCCGAGAGATAACACTCTCGAGCCGTCTTTTGGTCCCCATTAAGGGAACCAACTGTTCCATCATCCTTCTCATACTTGAGTAGCATGAGAGCAGGGATGATGACGGCCTTACACTAGTTTAGAGTGGGTCGACCAAAGATGAGGTTGTAAGCCGTGAGCTCTTCAACCACTAGGAAACGGATGGTCATGTGCCGACCGTCTCCCCTGCTTCCCAGGCGGACAGGTAGGTCAATTCGTCCGACTGGGTGCACAAGTCCTCCCCCAAACCCAACTAAGGTGTGGGTGACCTCCATCATGCTATCCGGTTTGTACTTGAGATTGGACAAGCATTTGAGGCTGATGAGGTCAGAGGAACTTCCTGTGTCAATCAGAATTCGGCCAACCAGCTGGTTGGCGACTTTACACTCAATGACAACAGGGTCATCATGCGGCCGACGGACTTTGCCTCTGTCCTGTTCGGTGATGACAACTTTAGGGAAGGTGGATGTGCTAGCTGTATCCCCCTCCTCAACAGAATTGACCATCTTTCTCAGATGGTCCTTGGTACCCCGAATGGTTGGGCCACCACCGGCAAATCCGCCTGCTATGGTATACACCGGTTCTTCATCAGTTTCGGTACTCACAGCAGGCTGGGGAGTCTTTTTCTTGGACTGCCCCGGATTTGCTTTTGAAGTCACTTTGGACTTCACATAGGACTTCAGCTGTCCTTTGTCGGCCAGACGGTCGAGCTCCCGCTTGAGACTTAAGCAGTCGTTCGTGTCATGGCCAACATCCTCATGGAAATGGCAATGCTTGTTCTTGTTCCGATTTTCAGCGGAACCTTTCATAGCAGCCGGCTTTTCAAGAGTTAGCCGATCCTTAATTTCCAAAAGGATGGAGCAGCAGTCCTTGTGGAATTCGTACCTTGGGGCGTACGGTTTCCACTCTTTTTTCTTCTTCTGGGCCGGTTGATCAGAGTTATCAATGGCCCAGACTTGCTTTTTCTTTTTACTCTCTTCTGGCTTAGGAGCTGGCTGAGCAGGCCGACTCTCTTTCTGTCGGTCGGACTTCTTATGGTCCGACTGCTTATTGGAGGAGCAGAGTTCGGCCGCCTGTATGTAGGCTTCCGCCTCTCGCAAGGCTCCTTGCAGGGTAAATATTTGTTTGCGGACGAGTTCGTACTTAAAAGTAGACCCGTCCTTCATACCCTTAAAGAAGTCTGTGAAGGCGACCTCATCAGACAGCCCATGAATCTGGATTCGGACCAAATTGAACCGCCTGACGTAGGATCGCAAACCTTCTCTATCTCCTTGCTGTACATTGCCCAAGTCAAGACTTGTCTTTTTGGCAGGGATGTTCATAGAGAAGTTTGATGCAAACAAGAACGCAAGCGTCTTGAAGCTATTTATGCAGCCAGCCGGCAGGTTGCCAAACCACTGCTGGGCTATGCCCTTCAGGGTGGCTGGAAAGCAACGACACCATGCGGCATCATCCAACCCCTGTAAATACATGAGGTGGGTGTATGGTAGCAGATGGTCTTCTGGGTTGGAGGTCCCGTCATAGGCTCCAACTAGAACGTTTTTAACTTTAGCCGGCTGTACGACTTCAGTTATTTCCCTGGAGAAAGCAGAGGGTTGATCTCCAAGGTGTTGCAGCCTAAGCTGCCAGTCCATCGGCTGATAGCCGTATGCCACCTGTCCTCCATAGAGGGTAGGTTGCATGTAAGGTACAACTGACGCCTGGTACAATGGCTGTGCCATGTACTGGGCGGACTGAATCACATGCGGCCCAGACTGAACCCTTTGGCTGCTTGCTGGGGTCTCATGTACAGACTGGGAACACCTCACAGAGGTACTCCGAAAGCTATCATGATAAGTCGACGGTGAAGCCGACTCTGATTGCTGGGTTCTCCTCTCCTCAATGTATTGCCGAGTGATGTGAATTATTGATCCGAAAATCAACAAAACACAAGGGATATGTTTAAGTCTAATTCTATACAGGAAATCCACCAAGAATTAAACAAAAACTAAGATTAATCAATTAAGAATCCACCTAATTAATCAATCCAAACGAATGTTTTAACTAAAACAAGCAAAACAGCAATTGATCGCAATCAACCAAAACTCAAGTATGCAACTTAAGAAATAAATCTGAATATTAATCTATGTATATTCGTGTGTTTTACAGCCCTATTTATAAGACTTAGTTTACCTAGGAAGATTAGGACAAGTTCCTAATTCAATCCTAATTAAACTAGAATTCTAACTTGCTTGAAGAGAAAGCACCTTGGCGCACAAGCATACACCAAACTCCTTGGAGAACAAGCACACGCCTAAACTGATTTATTTTGCTAACTAACTGATTTTTAAAGCAACTAAATAAATAAATAAAAATTAAAGAACTAAATAAAGATTAAAGATCCTAATGCTTGAACCAAGAAAAACCTTTTCAAGTGAAAGGTAAAAACTTGTAAGCAAAATCTAAGTAAAGAAAATTCAAGAAATTTCAAGAAAGTGAACTAGACTCCAAGAAAAACCACTAAGCAAACCGTGGCTTTGCTTTGATATCCAAGAAAGTGTCCATGCAATGCTTGGCTTGAATCAATGTTTAGGGATAAACTATCTTGATGCATGATAAGCAAATCTTCGAAGTTCTCCATGCTTAGACTTGCATCATCCTCCTCTTCTTCGAAAGAATTTGTCCTCAAATCTCGAAGTTCTTCATCAGGAATATACTTAGCCAAATCGCCAACATTGAATGTAGCACTAACTCCATATTCTCCCGGAAGTTCTAACTTATAAGCATTGTCATTGATCTTCTCAACAATCTTGAAAGGACCTTCACTTCTAGGCATCAACTTATTCTTGCGTTTTCCTGGAAATCTTTCCTTTCTCAAATGTAACCATACCAAGTCTCCAACATTGTAACTTTGTTGCTTTCTATGCTTGTTTGCTCTAGCTTTGTACATGTCATTTATTTTCTCTATTCTTGTTCGAACTTGAGCATGTAATTTCAGCATACTCTTCAACTTAGACTCGGCATCTTTGTGAATTAATTCACCCTTAGGCAATGGAACAAGATCAATTGGAAGTTTCGGATTGACTCCATAGACTACCTCAAAAGGACTATGTTTGGTAGCATATGTAGGTGATCTATTATAAGCAAACTCCGCATGAGCTAACTTGATGTCCCAATCCTTTTGTGTCTTACTCACTAACCCACGCAAAAGCGCACCAAGAGTACGATTAGTAACCTCGGTTTGTCCATCAGTTTGTGGATGGTACGATGTACTAAAGAGCAATTTAGTTCCCACAAGCTTCCATAGAGACTTCCAAAAGAAACTCATGAACTTTGTATCTCGATCACTCACAATAGGTTTCGGAATTCCATGCAATCTAACAATCTCTTTGAAGTATAATTCCGCCACTTTCATAGCATCATCCACTTTGTGACAAGGAACAAAATGAGCCATCTTAGAGAACCTATCCACAACAACCATAATAGAGTCTTTCCCCCGTTGTGTTCTCGGCAATCCCACAATAAAATCCATAGAAATATCTTCCCAAGGTGAATCTGGAACAGGTAAAGGAGTATACAAGCCTTGATGAAAAGTAGCCTTCGCTTTTTGACAAGTTGCACACCTAGAAATAACTAGTTGCACATCCGTGAGCATCTTAGGCCAATAGAAGTGTTCTTGTAACATACTCAAGGTCTTTGTAATGCCAACGTGACCAGCAATTCCTCCCCCATGAGCTTCTCTAACAACTAGCTCTCTAATAGAACACTTAGGAAGACAAAGTCGATTTCCTTTGAAAAGAAAACCATCTTGCAGCAAATAAGAACCCACGGCTCCTTTAGAACACTCTTCAATCAATGTAGCAAAATCATCATCACTTTTATAGTATTCTTTGATCAATTCAAAACCAAGTAGCTTGCTATTTAGAATTCCAATCAAAGTGTATCTTCTAGATAATGCATCAGCCACAACATTCGATTTCCCTTCTTTGTACCTTGAAGAAAAATTAAATGATTGTAAAAATTCAACCCACGTAGCATGTCTAGGATTGAGCTTTTGTTGTCCATGTATGTACTTCAATGCTTCATGATCAGAATGCAACACAAAGTGATTAGGTCGGAGATAATGACTCCAATGATCTAAAGCTCTAACAATGGCATAGAACTCTTTATCATAAGTAGAATAGTTCAATCGAGCTCCTCCCAATTTCTCACTGAAATATGCAATAGGCCTCTTCTTTAGGAGTAAAATTGCTCCAATTCCAACTCCACTAGCATCGGTTTCAACTTCAAAAGGACTTGAGAAATCTGGTAACGCAAGTATAGGTGCTTCACATAGCTTCTTTTTAAACAACTCAAATGCACTTTGAGCTTCTTTAGTCCATTCGAATTTACCCTTGTCCTTCTTCAAACATTCGGTCATAGGCGCCACAATACTTGAGAAATTCTTGACAAATCTTCTATAGAACGAAGCTAGACCATGAAAAGACCTTACTTCACTCATATTAGTAGGAATAGGCCAAGTTTTAATAGCCTCTACTTTCGAATGATCAACTGAAACTCCATCTTTTGATACAACATAACCAAGAAAAGTAACACTAGGCACTAAGAAGTAGCATTTTTCAAGCTTAGCATAGAGTTTCTTCTCTCTTAACACTTCAAACACACTTGTTAGATGATTTAGATGATCATGCAAATTTTTAGAGTATATAAGAATATCATCTAAATAAACAACAACAAACTTGCCAAGGAAAGGTTTAAGTACCTCATGCATCAACCTCATGAAAGTGCTAGGTGCATTAGTGAGTCCAAACGGCATCACCAACCATTCATACAACCCTAACTTAGTCTTGAATGCTGTCTTCCACTCATCTCCTTCTCTCATTCGAATTTGATGATAACCACTCATAAGATCAATCTTAGAAAACAACTTTGAACCATGTAGTTCATCAAGTAGATCATCTAACCTCGGAATAGGAAATCGGTATTTGATAGTGATGTTATTCACACTCCTACTATCAATACACATGCGCCAACTCCCATCTTTCTTTGGGACAAGTAAAGTAGGCACGGCACAAAGGCTCATACTTTCCCTCACGTATCCTCTAGTCATAAGCTCTTCAATTTGCCTTTGCATCTCCGTTGTTTCTTCCGGATTACTTCTATAGGCTGCCTTATTAGGTAATGGTGCTCCCGGAATCAAGTCAATTTGATGCTCTATCCCACGAATAGGAGGTAGTCCCGGAGGTAATTCCTTAGGAAAGACATCCTTGAATTCTTCTAAAACAGATTCCAATTCATACGGCCTCTTTGCTTGTTTATCTTGATCAATTCGAATCTCACTAGAAACAAGTATATATACCACATTGTTGCTGCAAATCTCTTTTTCTAATTCCCTCTCACTAATCAAATAAGAATTCTTCGAATTAGAGGTAACATTAGAAGACTTGTTGCTTATCAAAGGTTTTAAAGCAACCGGTCTCTCTTTTTCTCCTTTTCTCACAACATACACATTAGTCCTTCCATCAAACTTCACAAATCTATCATATTGCCAAGGACGGCCTAATAGTATATGACAAGCATCCATAGGACAAACATCACACAAAACTTTATCTTGAAATTTACCAATTGAAACGGAGATTAAGGCTTGTTTAGTTACCTTAACATCACTCGAATTATTAAGCCAATGAAGCTTATAAGGGCTTGGATGTTCAGTAGTTGGCCACTTCAATTTGTCTACCAAAGTAGTAGATACCACATTAGTGCAACTCCCCGTGTCTATGATCATGTCACACAACCTATCTTCTACCTTGCACCTTGTAAGAAAGATTTTCTCCCTTTGATTGTTTTCCATAGGTACGGTTTTAGAGTGTAGCGCCCTTCTTAGAACCAAACTTTGACCATGAGTCTCGGGATCAATTTCGTCAATATGCCCCTCCTCTTCTTCAAAGTTTTCCTTTTCGTTCTTTTCTTCATAGTCACTACGCTGCTCACACTTAGCTTGTTCTTGTTCCCACTCTTGAGCAGTCATTACTCTTTTTGATGGACAATTAGTTGCAATGTGACCAACACTACCACACTTGAAGCACTTCCTATCTTCAACAAGCTTTTTAGGAGCTTCAAATTTTGATTTAGTCTCCTTGTAGTTCGAACTAGAACCACTTTTCTCCAAGCTGTTCTTCTCAAAAGGTTTAGTGAAACCTTTTACAAAGGGCTTAGTGTACGTCCCTTTCTTCCCCTTTATCTGTTTTTCAACTTTCAAAGCTACCTTGCAAACATCCTCAAAGGACCAATATTGTTGCAATTCAACTTTTTCAGCAATATTATCATTCAACCCCGAAATAAATCTAGCAATCTTATGCTCAACAATCTCTTCTAAGCCACATAGCATGCATAACTTTTCAAATTCACCAATATAATTCTCAACAGTCATAGAATTTTGTTTAAAAAGTTGCATCTTAAGATAAACATCTTGAATATAGTCACTAGGTACGAACCTTTTTTTCATGTGCTTCTTGAGTTGTTCCCAAGTTGAGATTCTTGCACGCCCCTCCTTATGCCTCTTCTTCTTTAGATTATCATACCAAAGACTAGCATAACCGGTCAGTTTTAATTCAGCCAATTTGCATCTTTTCCTTTCATCATACTCCTTGTAATCAAAGAGTGTCTCGGCCCTTCTAATCCACTCAAAGTATTTTTCAGGTTCATTCATACTCCCATTGAATTCGGGAAGATCTAATCTAAGGTTCCTATCATCATCCTTTGGTCGATCTCTCCTCCTAGGCCTGGGTGATTCATCACTTGAGGAATAATTATTTCGTGGCCTCCTTGGGTTCCTCCTTGGTTGTTCTTCCTCACTTGAACCAGAATTAGGGTTAGAATTCCCTTTCCTTGAAGAATCTCCAGCAAGAGTATCAAGCCTTTTTAATATCTCATCCATCCTTGCTGCCAACTCGTCAATTCGCCTATCTCTTCTAAGATTTTGAGCCTGTTCTAAGGTTAATCCCCTTGGAACTTGTGGAACCTCCTCGTCACTCATGATTCCTACACAAACCAAGTCAGTTTATGCAAAATATCTTGATTAAAAGATCGAATCTTAAAGGAAAGCTAGGCAACACAAAAACCGGACTCCCATCCGCAAATCAGTGCACAAACACCAAATGTTTGAGGCTGTTTAGAACGCGTTACTCAACTAAAAATTATGAAATTTTATATGGTGATAGCTGGACGTTTTTAGAGTTCAATGCAAAGTAAATCACGCAAAAATTCCCAGCCAATTGTTCCCAGTTTAATTTTTTCCGAAGTTGCGCAAACCTGCTCTGATACCAAAGATGATGTGAATTATTGATCCGAAAATCAACAAAACACAAGGGATATGTTTAAGTCTAATTCTATACAGGAAATCCACCAAGAATTAAACAAAAACTAAGATTAATCAATTAAGAATCCACCTAATTAATCAATCCAAACGAATGTTTTAACTAAAACAAGCAAAACAACAATTGATCGCAATCAACCAAAACTCAAGTATGCAACTTAAGAAATAAATCTGAATATTAATCTATGTATATTCGTGTGTTTTACAGCCCTATTTATAAGACTTAGTTTACCTAGGAAGATTAGGACAAGTTCCTAATTCAATCCTAATTAAACTAGAATTCTAACTTGCTTGAAGAGCAAGCACCTTGGCGCACAAGCATACACCAAACTCCTTGGAGAACAAGCACACGCCTAAACTGATTTATTTTGCTAACTAACTGATTTTTAAAGCAACTAAATAAATAAATAAAAATTAAAGAACTAAATAAAGATTAAAGATCCTAATGCTTGAACCAAGAAAAACCCTTTCAAGTGAAAGGTAAAAACTTGTAAGCAAAATCTAAGTAAAGAAAATTCAAGAAAGTTCAAGAAAGTGAACTAGACTCCAAGAAAAACCACTAAGCAAACCGTGGCTTTGCTTTGATATCCAAGAAAGTGTCCATGCAATGCTTGGCTTGAATCAATGTTTAGGGATAAACTTTCTTGATGCATGATAAGCAAATCTTCGAAGTTCTCCATGCTTAGACTTGCATCACCGAGCGTCAGAGAACGTCTTCTTGCTGCCATCCGGCTGTACATGCCGGATGGGCTTTCTTGTGCTCGTTTCTGGGAAACGGAGCCGAGTGAGATCAAATTGGGGCCGGGCCTTCTCCTTAGGGGCAGGATGAGGAGTCGGCTGACGGTCCCTGACCGACTTCTGTTTGCCAGCTTGGGCTGGCTTCTTGGCCGACTGCTCCTTTCTAGGGGCAGGCGACTTCTTAGAAGCGAGCTGCTTGATTTCACCCCTGAGGCTGCTCAGGAGTGACATTAGCTCATCCCGAGTGACGGGAGTTGATCCTGCCGCCTGGGAAGGATCAACCGGCCGCCCCGAGGGCTTCTTTGGCTGACCAACAGTTTTGCTTGGTCCTGCCTGAACATGGGGACGCTCGCGCCGTTCCTTACTGCGGATGCGTTTAGAGATGAGGGATCCATTTTGATCCACATAGGTTTCGACATCAGCTTCGTCACCTGAGTCTTGGTCCGTTTGGACCAGTACATCATTTGGAGGCCGAATGGCCTCCGGATTTGGTACAGGTTCTTGTGAAGCCATTTCAGAGGTACTCTCCCCACAGACGACGCCAAATGTTTCGGGGGTTTTTGTCCCTCGGGAGAGTTACAACACTGAAACTGGATTCAACTGAGGATGCCTGTACCTGCAAAGCAAACGGACCGCCGGATGGTCGGTGGTCCGCCTCCGAAGATTAAGTCAGTAAACGTTCGGAGATAAAACGTGCGGAAGTAAAGTTATCTGCTTGGATTCCAAGCTCAGGTAAAGTGAGATAAGTGACGTATTGTCTCGTATTGCGTGTGCAAAATTCTCCCTCTTTTTCTGTCTCGTCATAAATGACATAATGTCCCTATTTATAGGGTCCTTTTGAAAAGTGTGCCTTCCTAGGATCTGGTGACCTAGGAATTAGGTCACGCCGTTTTGCGGTGCCTCGGGATTTGGGCCTTAGAAGGCCGCCATCCCAGGGCCAATGCCTGAGTGACACGTGTCACTGTGCCCAATGGATTTTGAAGCACTTTTTGTGTGACACGTGTCGCCACCTGAATGGTCCCTACTGGACCTTCAGTCCACGTAGGACGGAGAAGAGTCCACCCTCCACGTGTCATCATTCCATAGGTCCAAATGGCACCTATATGGAGGACACGTGGCACTTTCTGATTGGGCCACCTGGCCGGGTATAAAATACCCAAATCAATTAGCCCTTAAGGGGCGTGAGACAAATAATCGCCCATCCCAGGAGCTCATTAGCCCTAAGGCGTGTGAGATACATCATCGCCTATCCAAGGGGCTCATTAGCCCTAAGGGGCGTCAGACATATTACGGCCCATCTAAGGGTCTCATTAGCCTTAAGGGTTGTCAGACACATCATCGCCCATCCAAAGGCCTTATTAGGCCTAAGGGGTGTCAGACGCATCATCGCCCAGCCTAGGGGCTCATTAGTCCTAAAGGGCGTGAGACGCATCATCGCCCAGCCTAGGGTCTCATTAGTCCTAAAGGGCGTGAGACACATAATCCCCCATCCACGGGGCTCATTAGCCCTATAGGGCCCGAGACACATCATCGCCCATCCAAGGAGATCATTAGCCCTAATGTGTGTTAGACACATCTTCGCCCATCCAAGAGGCTTATTAGTCTTAAGGGGCGTTAGACACATCATCGCTCATCTAAGGGGCTCATTAGCCCTAAGGTGATGTGAATTATTGATCCGAAAATCAACAAAACACAAGGGATATGTTTAAGTCTAATTCTATACAGGAAATCCACCAAGAATTAAACAAAAACTAAGATTAATCAATTAAGAATCCACCTAATTAATCAATCCAAACGAATGTTTTAACTAAAACAAGCAAAACAGCAATTGATCGCAATCAACCAAAACTCAAGTATGCAACTTAAGAAATAAATCTGAATATTAATCTATGTATGTTTATTCGTGTGTTTACAGCCCTATTTATAAGACTTAGTTTACCTAGGAAGATTAGGACAAGTCCCTAATTCAATCCTAATTAAACTAGAATTCTAACTTGCTTGAAGAGCAAGCACCTTGGAGGACAAGCATATGCCAATCTCCTTGGAGAACAAGCACACGCCTAAACTGATTTATTTTGCTAACTAACTGATTTTAAAAGCAACTAAATAAAGATTAAAGATCCTAATGCTTGAACCAAGAAAAACCCTTTCAAGTGAAAGGTAAAAACTTGTAAGCAAAATCTAAGTAAAGAAAATTCAAGAAAGTTCAAGAAAGTGAACTAGACTCCAAGAAAAGTCACTAAGCAAACCGTGGCTTTGCTTTGATATCCAAGAAAGTGTCCATGCAATGCTTGGCTTGAATCAATGTTTAGGGACAAGCTATCTTGATGCATGATAAGCAAATCTTCGAAGTTCTCCATGCTTAGACTTGCATCATCCTCCTCTTCTTCGAAAGAATTTGTCCTCAAATCTCGAAGTTCTTCATCGGGAATATACTTAGCCAAATCGCCAACATTGAATGTAGCACTAACTCCATATTCTCCCGGAAGTTCTAACTTATAAGCATTGTCATTGATCTTCTCAATAATCTTGAAAGGACCTTCACTTCTAGGCATCAACTTATTCTTGCGTTTTCCTGGAAATCTTTCCTTTCTCAAATGTAACCATACCAAGTCTCCAACATTGTAACTTTGTTGCTGTCTATGCTTGTTTGCTCTAGCTTTGTACATGTCATTTACTTTCTCTATTCTTGTTCGAACTTGAGCATGTAATTTCAGCATACTCTTCAACTTAGACTCGGCATCTTTGTGAATTAATTCACCCTTAGGCAATGGAACAAGATCAATTGGAAGTTTCGGATTGACTCCATAGACTACCTCAAAAGGACTATGTTTGGTAGCATATGTAGGTGATCTATTATAAGCAAACTCCGCATGAGCTAACTTGATGTCCCAATCCTTTTGTGTCTTACTCACTAACCCACGCAAAAGCGCACCAAGAGTACGATTAGTAACCTCGGTTTGTCCATCAGTTTGTGGATGGTAAGATGTACTAAAGAGCAATTTAGTTCCCACAAGCTTCCATAGAGACTTCCAAAAGAAACTCATGAACTTTGTATCTCGATCACTCACAATAGTTTTTGGAATTCCATGCAATCTAACAATCTCTTTGAAGTATAATTCCGCCACTTTCATAGCATCATCCACTTTGTGACAAGGAACAAAATGAGCCATCTTAGAGAACCTATCCACAACAACCATAATAGAGTCTTTCCCCCGTTGTGTTCTCGGCAATCCCACAATAAAATCCATAGAAATATCTTCCCAAGGTGAATCTAGAACAGGTAAAGGAGTATACAAGCCTTGATGAAAAGTAGCCTTCGCTTTTTGACAAGTTGCACACCTAGAAATAACTAGTTGCACATCCGTGAGCATCTTAGGCCAATAGAAGTGTTCTTGTAACATACTCAAGGTCTTTGTAATGCCAAAGTGACCAGCAATTCCTCCCCCATGAGCTTCTCTAACAACTAGCTCTCTAATAGAACACTTAGGAAGACAAAGTCGATTTCCTTTGAAAAGAAAACCATCTTGCAGCAAATAAGAACCCACGGCTCCTTTAGAACACTCTTCAATCAATGTAGCAAAATCATCATCACTTTTATAGTATTCTTTGATCAATTCAAAACCAAGTAGCTTGCTATTTAGAATTCCAATCAAAGTGTATCTTCTAGATAATGCATCAGCCACAACATTCGATTTCCCTTCTTTGTACCTTGAAGAAAAATTAAATGATTGTAAAAATTCAACCCACGTAGCATGTCTAGGATTGAGCTTTTGTTGTCCATGTATGTACTTCAATGCTTCATGATCAGAATGCAACACAAAGTGATTAGGTCGGAGATAATGACTCCAATGATCTAAAGCTCTAACAATGGCATAGAACTCTTTATCATAAGTAGAATAGTTCAATCGAGCTCCTCCCAATTTCTCACTGAAATATGCAATAGGCCTCTTCTTTTGGAGTAAAACTGCTCCTATTCCAACTCCACTAGCAACGGTTTCGACTTCAAAAGGACTTGAGAAATCTGGTAACGCAAGTATAGGTGCTTCACATAGCTTCTTTTTAACCAACTCAAACACACTTTGAGCTTCTTTAGTCCATTCGAATTTACCCTTGTCCTTCTTCAAACATTCGGTCATAGGCGCCACAATACTTGAGAAATTCTTGACAAATCTTCTATAGAACGAAGCTAAACCATGAAAAGACCTTACTTCACTCATATTAGTAGGAATAGGCCAAGTTTTAATAGCCTCTACTTTCGAATGATCAACTGAAACTCCATATTTTGATACAACATAACCAAGAAAAGTAACACTAGGCACTAAGAAGTAGCATTTTTCAAGCTTAGCATAGAGTTTCTTCTCTCTTAACACTTCAAACACACTTGTTAGATGATTTAGATGATCATGCAAATTTTTAGAGTATATCAGAATATCATCTAAATACACAACAACAAACTTGCCAAGGAAAGGTTTAAGTACCTCATGCATCAACCTCATGAAAGTGCTAGGTGCATTAGTGAGTCCAAACGGCATCACCAACCATTCATACAACCCTAACTTAGTCTTGAATGCTGTTTTCCACACATCTCCTTCTCTCATTCGAATTTGATGATAACCACTCATAAGATCAATCTTAGAAAACAACTTTGAACCATGTAGTTCATCAAGTAGATCATCTAATCTTGGAATAGGAAATCGGTATTTGATAGTGATGTTATTCACACTCCTACTATCAATACACATGCGCCAACTCCCATCTTTCTTTGGGACAAGTAAAGTAGGCACGGCACAAGGGCTCATACTTTCCCTCACGTATCCTCTAGTCATAAGCTCTTCAATTTGCCTTTGCATCTCCTTTGTTTCTTCCGGATTACTTCTATAGGCTGCCTTATTAGGTAATGGTGCTCCCGGAATCAAGTCAATTTGATGCTCTATCCCACGAATAGGAGGTAGTCCCGGAGGTAATTCCTTTGGAAAGACATCCTTGAATTCTTCTAAAACAGATTCCAATTCATACGGCCTCTTTGCTTGTTTATCTTGATCAATTCGAATCTCATTAGAAACAAGTATATATACCACATTGTTGCTGCAAATTTCTTTTTCTAATTCCCTCTCACTAATCAAATAAGAATTCTTCGAATTAGAGGTAACATTAGAAGACTTGTTGCTTATCAAAGGTTTTAAAGCAACCGGTCTCTCTTTTTCTCCTTTTCTCACAACATACACATTAGTCCTTCCATCAAACTTCACAAATCTATCATATTGCCAAGGACGGCCTAATAGTATATGACAAGCATCCATAGGACAAACATCACACAAAACTTTATCATGAAATTTACCAATTGAAAAGGAGATTAAGGCTTGTTTAGTTACCTTAACATCACTCGAATTATTAAGCCAATGAAGCTTATAAGGGCTTGGATGTTCAGTAGTTGGCCACTTCAATTTGTCTACCAAAGTAGTAGATACCACATTAGTGCAACTCCCCGTGTCTATGATCATGTCACACAACCTATCTTCTACCTTGCACCTTGTAAGAAAGATTTTCTCCCTTTGATTGTTTTCCATAGGTACGGTTTTAGAGTGTAGCGCCCTTCTTAGAACCAAACTTTGACCATGAGTCTCGGGATCAATTTCGTCAACATGCCCCTCCTCTTCTTCAAAGTTTTCCTTTTCGTTCTTTTCTTCATAGTCACTACCCTGCTCAAACTTAGCTTGTTCTAGTTCCCACTCTTGAGCAGTCATTACTCTTTTTGATGGACAATTAGTTGCAATGTGACCAACACTACCACACTTGAAGCACTTCCTATCTTCAACAAGCTTTTTAGGAGCTTCAAATTTTGATTTAGTCTCCTTGTAGTTCGAACTAGAACCACTTTTCTCCAAGCTGTTCTTCTCAAAAGGTTTAGCGAAACCCTTTACAAAGGACTTAGTGTACGTCCCTTTCTTCCCCTTTATCTGTTTTTCAACTTTCAAAGCTACCTTGCAAACATCCTCAAAGGACCAATATTGTTGCAATTCAACTTTTTCAGCAATATTATCATTCAACCCCGAAATAAATCTAGCAATCTTATGCTCAACAATCTCTTCTAAGCCACATAGCATGCATAACTTTTCAAATTCACCAATATAATTCTCAACAGTCATAGAATTTTGTTTAAAAAGTTGCATCTTAAGATAAACATCTTGAATATAATCACTAGGTACGAACCTTTTTTTCATGTGCTTCTTGAGTTGTTCCCAAGTTGAGATTCTTGCACGCCCCTCCGTATGCCTCTTCTTCTTTAGATTATCATACCAAAGACTAGCATAACCAGTCAGTTTTAATTCAGCCAATTTGCATATTTTCCTTTCATCATACTCCTTGTAATCAAAGAGTGTCTCGACCCTTCTAATCCACTCAAAGTAATTTTCAGGTTCATTCATACTCCCATTGAATTCGGGAAGATCTAATCTAAGGTTCCTATCATCATCCTTTGGTCGATCTCTCCTCCTAGGCCTTGGTGATTCATCACTTGAGGAATAATTATTTTGTGGCCTCCTTGGGTTCCTCCTTGGTTGTTCTTCCTCACTTGAACCAGAATTAGGGTTAGAATTCCCTTTCCTTGAAGAATCTCCAGCAAGAGTATCAAGCCTTTTTAATATCTCATCCATCCTTGCTGCCAACTCGTCAATTCGCCTGTATCTTCTAAGATTTTGAGCCTGTTCTAAGGTTAATCCCCTTGGAACTTGTGGAACCTCCTCGTCACTCATGATTCCTACACAAAACAAGTCAGTTTATAAAAAAATCTTGATTAAAAGATCGAATCTTGAAGGAAAACTAGGCAACACAAAAACCGGACTCCTATCCGCAAATCAGTGCACAAACACCAAATGTTTGAGGCTGTGTAGAACGCGTTACTCAACAAAAAATTATGAAATTTTTTATGGTGATAGCTGGACGTTTTTAAAGTTCAATGCAAAAAGAATCACGCAAAAATTCCCAGCCAATTGTTCCCAGTTAAATTTTTGCCGAAGTTGCGCAAACCTGCTCTGATACCAAAGATGATGTGAATTATTGATCCGAAAATCAACAAAACACAAGGGATATGTTTAAGTCTAATTCTATACAGGAAATCCACCAAGAATTAAACAAAAACTAAGATTAATCAATTAAGAATCCACCTAATTAATCAATCCAAACGAATGTTTTAACTAAAACAAGCAAAACAGCAATTGATCGCAATCAACCAAAACTCAAGTATGCAACTTAAGAAATAAATCTGAATATTAATCTATGTATGTTTATTCGTGTGTTTACAGCCCTATTTATAAGACTTAGTTTACCTAGGAAGATTAGAACAAGTCCCTAATTCAATCCTAATTAAACTAGAATTCTAACTTGCTTGAAGAGCAAGCACCTTGGAGCACAAGCATATGCCAATCTCCTTGGAGAACAAGCACACGCCTAAACTGATTTATTTTGCTAACTAACTGATTTTAAAAGCAACTAAATAAAGATTAAAGATCCTAATGCTTGAACCAAGAAAAACCCTTTCAAGTGAAAGGTAAAAACTTGTAAGCAAAATCTAAGTAAAGAAAATTCAAGAAAGTTCAAGAAAGTGAATTAGACTCCAAGAAAAGTCACTAAGCAAACCGTGGCTTTGCTTTGATATCCAAGAAAGTGTCCATGCAATGCTTGGCTTGAATCAATGTTTAGGGACAAGCTATCTTGATGCATGATAAGCAAATGTTCGAAGTTCTCCATGCTTAGACTTGCATCATAAGGGGCGTCAGACACATCATCGCGCATCTAAGGGGCTCATTAGCATAAGAGACGTCAGAAACGTCATCGCCCATCCAAGGTGCTTATTAGTCCTAAGGGGCGTCAGACACATCATCGCCCATCCAAGGGGCTATTTGGCCCTAGGGGGCGTGAGACACATCATCGCCCTTCAATGGGGCTTATAAGCCCTTAGGGGCGTCAGACAAATAATCGCCCATCCCAAGGGCTCATTAGCCCTAAGGCGTGTGAGATACATCATCGCCTATCAAAGGGGCTCATTAGCCCTAAGGGGCGTCAGACATATTACGGCCCATCTAAGGGTCTCATTAGCCTTAAGGGCCGTCAGACACATCATCGCCCATCAAAGAGGCTCATTAGCCCTAAGGGGCATGAGTTACATCATCACCCATCCAAGGTGCTCATTAGCCCTAAGAGGTGTGAGACACATCATTGCCCATCTAAGGGGCTCATTAGCCTTATGGGGCGTGAGGCTCATCATCGCATATCCAAGGGGCTCATTAACCCGAAGCGGTAACAAATTTATATCGCCCTCCCATAGAATCGGCCACCCCAAAAAGCGTCACACATAACAATAAATAAAAGTATACATAAGATACCATAAAAATTTGTTTCTTTATTGATGTTGCTTCAAATACATAAGTCTACATGTTCCTTCACATACACTTGTCAACAAGGAGGCTATTATAAAGCGTCAATTATATCATCACCCATCCTAGGGGCTGAATATGGGGTGGTCTGACCATGTACCATTCCAAGACTTGCTTAAAAATGAGAGCGTAATCAGATTAATGGAATTTTCACCATACTCGAGGCCTTTTTTCGCAATTTTTTTAGGCTGAATGCATCAAAGTTTACCTTGGTCGCCTATCTAGAAGGGGCTCATTAACCCCAAGGCGTGTCATACACTTCATCAACCATCCTAGGGGCTCATGAGCCCTAAGGGGTGTCAGACACATCATCGCCCATATACTAAGCTCATTAGCCCTAAGGGGCGTCAGACATATCATCGCCCTTCCAAGGGGCTCATTAGCCCTAAAAGGCGTAAGACACATCATCGCCCTTCCAAGGGGCTATTTAGCCCTAACGGATGTTAATGTCAGACACATTACCGCCAATGTAAGGGGCTCATTAGCCCTAAGGGACGTGAGAGACGTCATCACCCATGAAAGGGGCTTATTAGCCCTAAGGGCTTCAGACAAATCATCGCCCATCCAAATGGATCATTATCCCTAAGGGGCGTCAGGCAAATCACCGCCCATCCAAGGGGCTCATTAGCCTCAAGGGGCATGAGATACATCATCACCCATCCAAGGGGCTCATTAGCCCTAAAAAGGCGTCAAACACATTACCGCCTATCTAAGGGGCTCATTAGACTTAAGGGGCGTCATACTCATCATCGCCCATCCAAGGGGCTCATTAGCACTAAGGGGCGTGAGACAAATCATCGCCCATCTAGGGGCCTTATTAGGCCTAAGGGGTGTTAGACGCATCATCGCCCATCCAAGGAGCTCATTAGCCTTAAGGGGCGTGAGTCCCATAATCGCCCATCCGCACGGCTCATTAGCCCTATGGGGCCAGAGACACATCATCGCCCATCCAAGGAGCTCATTTTCCCTAAGGTGTGTCAAACACATCATCGCCCGTCCAAGAGGCTTATTAGTCCTAAGGGGCGTTAGACACATCATCGCTTATCTAAGGTGTTGTATATTTGGAGTAACACTCGAAATACACAAGGGATAAACCAAGGGATAGATAAGGCTAAAGAACCAAAGGCTTCTTAGATAAAGTCACACCACTAAGAAACGTTTTGGATTCCTAAGATCACAAGCCAACTAGTAGCCTAAACTAGCTAACTAAGCAAAGGAAACGAAATTCCAAATCCAAGAATTTCAGGTTTTGTTTCTAATCCAAGAAACGAATGTAAGACAAGTTTTTTTATGTTTGAATAATCTGATTTTCTCATTCACATTTGCTTGCTATTTATAGTAAACAAGCATCCTTAAGTACAAGCTAATTTAAGTGGCTGTTTAGCTCGCTTGTTACACGCCTAAGCTAAAGCTAAGTACAAATCAGCTTTTTGTTGTCTAGATACATTAATAAAAGAAGCCTTATTTAACTAGATACATCAAAGAGAAAATGGTGGCTTATAACCTCCAAATTAAGGCTGAAATAAAATCAGAATTAAGAGAGTGTAACTCCCCTTAATTCACGCCCATCCAAGCAGCAAGTTGGAGATGTATTTCCTCCAATATTCACGCCCAAATTCAAACAGCAAAGAAGTGTAACTCTTCCTTGGTTCAAGCCTTGAAATAAGCTTGAATGTATGTGGACAAGGGTGTACTTGGACGTCCTTTAGTTGCTCCAAAAGCTGACTGAATTAAACAGCCAATTGAAGGCTGAAATTAAGGCTTAAGATGCTCCAATGTTGACTGATATCAACGGCCACTTGAAGGCTGAAGTTAAGGCTTGTAATGGCTTGTAATTCCTCTTTGAAAACTGATTGTAACTCCCAAGTCAAAGCTTTGAAATTCCTTGTAAAAGAATTTCGGATTCCAAGCTTAAATGGATGCCATTTTGATGTATCTTTTGCACTTGTACTTTTGTGTGAATGTGACAATATTTTTTGAACTAAAATCAGCTAAAAAGAACTAAGAAAAATATAACTAATTTGCAAACTTAAAATGACTAAAGTTTACAATTTATTCAAAGCATAAAAAGAACTAGAATAAACTAGTTAATAAGAACAACAAGAAATTCAAGGGATTGAATATCTTGCTGCCCATGGATAGAATGCATAGCACCAATACATGATGCTACGTCTTGAACCAAAGAAATGTCCATAACCAAGTTGTTAGGCTTGGCTACAACATAAGGGGCTCATTAGCCCTAAGGGGCTTCAGACACATCTTCGCCCATCCAAGGGGCTCATTAGCCATAAGGGGACGTCAAAAACGTCATCGCCCATCGAAGGAGCTTGTTAGCCCTAAGGAGCGTCAGACACATCATCGCCCATCCAAGGGGCTCATTAGCCTCAAGGGGCGTGAGATACATCATCGCCCATCTAAGAGGATCATTAGCCCTAAAGGGCGTCAGACACATTACCGCCCATCCAAGGGGCTCACTAGCCCTAAGAGGTGTGAGACACATCATTGCCCATCTAAGGGGCTCATTAGCCTTATGGGGCGTGAGGCTTATCATCGCATATCCAAGGGGCTCATTAACCCGAAGGGGTAACAAGTTTATATCGCCCTCCCATAGAATCGGCCACCCCAAAATGCGTCAAACATAACAATAAATAATAGTATACATAAGATATTATAAAAATTTGTTTCTTCATTGATGTTGCTTCAAATACATAAGTCTACATGTTCCTTCACATACACTTGTCAACAAGGACGCTATTATAAAGCGTCAATTATATCATCACCCATCCTAGGGGCGAAATATGGGGTGATCTGACCACGTATCATTCCAAGACTTGCTTAAAAATGAGAGCGTAATCAGATTCATGGAATTTTCACCATACTCGAGGCCTGTTTTCGCAATTTTTTTAGGCCAGATGCATCAAAGTTTTCCTTGGTCGCCTATCTAGAAGGAGCTCATTAACCCCAAGGGATGTCAACCATCCTAGGGGCTCATAAGCCCTAAGGGGTGTCACACACATCATCGCCCATATACTAAGCTCATTAGCCCTAAGGGGCGTCAGACATATCATCGCCCATCCAAGGGGCTCATTAGCCCTAAAAGGCGTAAGACACATCATCGCCCTTCCAAGGGGCTATTTAGCCCCAACGGATGTTAATGTCAGACACATTACCGCCAATGTAAAGGGCACATTAGCCCTAAGGGACGTGAGAGACGTCATCACCCTTGAAAGGGGCTTATTAGCCCTAAGGGCTTCAGACAAATCATCGCCCATCCAAATGGATCATTAGCCCTAAGGGGCGTCAGGCAAATCATCGCCCATCCAAGGGGCTCATTAGCCTCAAGGGGCATGAGATACATCATCACCCATCCAAGGGGCTCATTAGCCCTAAAAAGGCGTCAAACACATTACCGCCCATCCAAGGGGCTCATTAGCCTTAAGGGGCGTCAAACACATTGTTGTATATTTGGAGTAACACTTGAAATACACAAGGGATAAACCAAGGGATAGATAAGGCTAAGAACCAAAGGCTTCTTAGATAAAGTCACACCACTAAGAAACGTTTTGGATTCCTAAGATCACAAGCCAACTAGTAGCCTAAACTAGCTAACTAAGCAAAGGAAACGAAATTCCAAATCCAAGAATTTCAAGGTTTTGTTTCTAATCCAAGAAACGAATGTAAGACAAGTTTTTTTGTTTGAATAATCTGATTTTCTCATTCACATTTGCTTGTTATTTATAGTAAACAAGCATCCTAAATACAAGCTAAATCAAGTGACTTTTCAGCTCACTTGTACACGCCTAAACTAAGCATCAAAGTCAGCTTTAGTGTCTAGATACATCAATTAAAGGAAGCCTTGTTTAACTAGATACATAAGCTTAAAAAGTGGCGGCCATAACCTCCTCAATTAAGCCTCATCAAATCTGAAATAAAGGAGTGTAACTCCCCTAGAATCACGTCCAATAAGGCAGCAAGTAAGAGCATAACCTTCCCTAGAATCACGCCTCAACCAAGCAGCAAGTAAGAAGCAAAACAGCCCCTTAATTCACGCCCAATTCAAACAGCAAAAAGAAGTGTAACTCCTCCTTGATTCAAGCCTTGGATCAAGCTTGAATGTATGTAGACAAGAGTGTATTTGGACGCCTTTTGATGCTCAATGCTGGCAGCAAGAAACGCCCATATGAATGCCCACTTGATGGCTCATAATTCCTGCATTGATGCTGCTTGTAACACCCATTTGAAGCCTTGAGATTCCTCCAAAAGAATTTCGGATTCTATGTTGTTTTCCATGCTTAAATGGCTGCCTTCTTCATGTATCTTGTACTTGAACTTTATGTGAATGTAACATTACATTTTGAACTTAAGCAAACTAAAGAAAACTAAAGAAAAATGCAACTAATAATGCAACTAATTTGCAAACTTAAAATAAGACTAAAGTTTACAATTTATTCAAAGCATAAAATGAACTAGAATGAACTAGTTAATAAGAACAACAAGAAACTCAAAAGATTGAATATCTTGCTGCACATGGATAGAACGCATAGCACCAATGCATGATGCTACGTCTTGAACTAAAGAAACGTCCATAACCAAGTTGTTAGGCTTGGCTACAACATTCCCCCCTTCTTGAAAAGAGTTTGCCCTCAAACTCGGCAACTCTTCAAACTCATCATAGTAAGGTGATAAATCAGCCACATTAAAGGTGCTAGAAACACCATAGTCTCCGGGCAACTCAACTTTGTAAGCATTATCATTCACCTTTTCAACAATAGCAAATGGACCATCACTACGAGGACTAACCTTGGACCGTCTTTTGGAAGGAAATCTTTCCTTTCGAAGATGAATCCAAACTAAGTCACCGGGCTGAAACTGGACCTCCTTTCTTTTCTTGTCATAGTATGCCTTTGTCTTTGCATTAGCTTGTTCAATTTTGGAACGAACTTGCTCATGCATAGACTTGATTTCTTTTGCACGCACCTCGGCATCATTGCTGAACTTGTTTGGTGAGGGAATGGGAGTGAGATCAATAGGAGTGCACGGATTGAATCCATACACCACTTCAAAAGGACTCAAACCTGTTGTCTTGCTAGGTACACGATTGTAAGCGAACTCCGCATGAGGAAGCATCTCTTCCCATTGCTTGGGACGTTTAGTAGCCAAAGACCGCAACAAGGATCCCAAAGTTCTATTAGTCACTTCGGTTTGACCATCTGTTTGAGGATGACTTGAAGTGCTAAAGTTCAATTTCGTGCCCATCTTCCTCCATAATGTAAGCCAAAAATGACTTAGAAATTTTGGATCACGATCACTCACCATGGATTTAGGTACACCATGCAAACGAACAATCTCATTGAAGAACAAGTTAGCAACATGAGTAGCATCATAAGTTGTATGACAAGAAATAAAATGAGCCATTTTAGAAAAACGGTCCACAACAACCATAATGGAATCTTTCTTTCGTTGGGTCATAGGAAGTCCCACAACGAAATCAAGACTAACATCTTCCCATGGAGCTTGCGGAATAGGTAAGGGCAAAAGATAGCCCTGTGGAAGACTATGACTCTTGGCCTTTTGACATATCACACATCTCTTCACAATGAACTCCACATCACGAACCAATCTAGGCCAATGAAAGTACTCTTGGACAAGAAGAGTAGTCTTCTCTATGCCAAAGTGTCCCGCCATTCCTCCTTCATGAAACTCTTTGATAAGAGATTCTCTTAGGCTTGATCTTGGAATGCACAACCTGTTTCCTTTGAACAAATAGCCATCTAAAATGTAATAATCTTTGTAAGCATGATTAGAACATTTTAGAAATAAATCACCAAAGTCATGATCATTTTTGTAACTTGCTTTCACATCTTCAACACTAATCACTCTTGCCTTGAAAGAATTCAAGAGTGTGTATCTCCTTGAAAGTGCATCAGCTCCTTTGTTCATGGCGCCTCTCCTATGCTTGATCACAAAATGAAAAGCTTGCAAATACTCCACCCATTTGGCATGGCGTGGTTGGAGTTTTTGTTGGCTTTGAAGATATTTGAGAGCTTCATGATCTGAATGAAGGATGAACTCCTTGGAAATGAGGTAATGTCTCCAATGGTCCAAAGCACGAACAAGAGCAAAGAACTCCTTATCATAGGTGCTATACTTCCGTTGTGCTTCATTGAGTTTTTCACTAAAGTAGGCAAGGGGACGCCCAACTTGTGACAAAACAGCACCAATACCAACTCCACTAGCATCACATTCAACTTCAAAAACTTCATCAAAGTTAGGTAAAGAAAGAATAGGTGCACTAGTAAGTTGATGTTTTACCTCATCAAAGGCCTTTTGAGCCTTATCATTCCAAACTAACTTCTGATTTTTAGTTAGCTCGGTGATAGGTGCCATGAGAGTACTAAAATTTTGCACAAATCTCCTATAGAAAGAAGCAAGTCCATGAAAACTACGAACTTGTTGAATTGTTTGTGGCGTGGGCCACTCACGAATTGCAGCAACTTTCTTTTCATCAACCTCTATGCCTTGAGATGAAACTTTGAAACCAAGAAAAATAACTTGGGAAGTGAAAAAATGACACTTCTCTAAGTTACCATATAGTTGCTCACGAGCAAGGGCTTCAAAAACCTGTTGCAAATGCATAGCATGCTCTTCTTCTTCCCTACTATACACCAAAATATCATCAAAATAGACTACAACAAATTTACCCATGAAAGGTTGCATAACCTGATTCATAAGGCGCATAAATGTAGATGGTGCATTAGACAAACCAAATGGCATCACAAGCCACTCATAGAGGCCCTCCTTTGTCTTGAAAGCGGTCTTCCATTCATCTCCTTCGAAAATTCGAATTTGATGATAGCCACTTCTCAAATCAATTTTAGAGAACACTTTAGAACCATGCAAATCATCAAGTAAATCATTCAACCTTGGAATAGGAAACCGGTACTTGATAGTGATTTTATTGATTGACCTACTATCAACACACATTCTCCATTCTCCATTTTTCTTAGGTACAATCAAAGTAGGGCAAGCACATGGACTAAGAGACTTACGAATAAGACCCTTTGATAACAATTCCTCCACTTGTCTTCTAATTTCCTCGGTTTCTTTGGGATTGGTTCTATAGGCTGGTTTGTTTGGGAGCATGGATCCGGGTACAATATCAATCTTGTGTTGGATGTCACGCTTTGGGGGTAATCCGTGAGGGATATCTTTGGGGAAAACATGGGAATAGGTTTTGAGAAGAGAGGTGAGGAGTGGGTGGTTTTCTTCTTTGGACGGTTGAGAGGGGGTATCAAGTTGGCTCAAAATGAAGTGTTTGTGAACTCTATATTCATGGAATTCAGATTTTATGAGAGTGGTGAGGGAAGTGGGAGGCGTGGATATGGGGTGATCATTTTTGAGGATTAAAGGGGTAAGGACAATTTTCTTTCCATCCTTAGAAAAGGAGTAGGTGTTTTTGTAACCATCATGCATCACAAGCCTATCAAATAACCAAGGTCTACCAAGTAAAACATGACATGCATCCATAGGCACAACATCACACCATAATTCTTCCTCATAAGTTTTACCAATGCTAAATGATAACAAGACTTGTTGTGTGACATGAATCCCTTTACTATGACTTAACCATTGAATTTTATATGGTTTAGGATGAGGGATAGTTTTCATTTTCAACTTGTCTATCATAACTTGCGAAGCTACATTGGTACAACTACCTCCATCAATAATCAAAGTGCATACCTTTCCACCAATGGTGCAACGAGTGTGAAAGATTGCCTCACGTTGCAAGCTCCCTTCTTGGTCCAACATATTGCTAAGCGTACGTCGAACCACCAAGCATTCTCCTTCATCCGGACCTAGGCACGCATACTCATCATTCTCTTCAAGATTGCTGTCCTCTTCAACTTCTAATTCGCTCTCCTCTTCATACTCTACCAAAGTAACAATTTTTTTATTTGGACAATCACTAGCCATATGTCCAAGGCCTTGACACCTAAAACATCTTCTTGGGGCTGGTTTTGAGTTGGAATTTTGGGTGTTTTGTGAAGGTGGTTTAGAAGTAGGCTGATTGGATGTGGGTTTGAAAGGTGGGAAATTGGTTGTTTGTTTTTTTTGGGGAAATGAGGATTGAGAAGTAAAACGTGAAGATTCACTTTTACCTCTTGCTTTTTGTTGCTGCTCTATCTTATGTGCTAAGATAATGAGCTCTTCAAGGGTGGTGTAAGGGTGGTTCGGCTGCGTTGGCTATTTTTGGGTCAAGTCCGCCTAGGAACCGAACCAAAGTTTGAGGCTCATCTTCCTCTACTCCACACTTCATAACAAATCCTTCAAACTCCCTAGCATATTCCTCTACTGATTTCGTACCTTGCTTAAGGTTATGAAATTTTGAAAAGTTTTCTTGCACATAGTATGTGGGAAGAAACTTTTGTTTCAACAATTTCTTCATCTTAACCCATGATCTCACTTTTTCTTTGTCTTGCCTTTCCCTCTTGGCGCACACACTAGCCCACAAAGTTGAGGCATATTTTCGTAGCTTCAAGGCCACAATTTTCACCTTTTTCTCTTCCGATGTTTGCTTATAGTCAAACACTCTCTCCACCGTTCTTAACCATTCTACAAACTCATCAGCATCGAGTTTGCCATCATATTCAGGAATGTCTGCTTTTATGTCATTATTAGGCCGTGACCTTTCTCTTTCATGAAAAGGTCTATCATTGTGATTGAAATTAGATTCACTCAATTCTTCATCACTATGATTGGGTGAACCCTCTTTTTGATGGCGCAACTTAGTAGAAAGATCTTTTAACTGATCTTGCAAATATTGCATTCGTTGCTCCATATCTTCCTTCTCTCGTGCAACCTTATTGACATATTCTTGCCAATTAGGGGGTGGGATGTCGGCCATGGTTTGTGTTTGGGGTATGTGTTTGGGTATGTGTTTTGCTAGTACACCTCCTTCTAGCGCCAAATGTTGTATATTTGGAGTAACACTCGAAATACACAAGGGATAAACCAAGGGATAGATAAGGCTAAGAACCAAAGGCTTCTTAGATAAAGTCACACCACTAAGAAACGCTTTGGATTCCTAAGATCACAAGCCAACTAGTAGCCTAAACTAGCTAACTAAGCAAAGGAAACGAAATTCCAAATCCAAGAATTTCAAGGTTTTGTTTCTAATCCAAGAAACGAATGTAAGACAAGTTTTTTTGTTTGAATAATCTGATTTTCTCATTCCCATTTGCTTGTTATTTATAGTAAACAAGCATCCTAAATACAAGCTAAATCAAGTGACTTTTCAGCTCACTTGTACACGCCTAAACTAAGCATCAAAGTCAGCTTTAGTGTCTAGATACATCAATTAAAGGAAGCCTTGTTTAACTAGATACATAAGCTTAAAAAGTGGCGGCCATAACCTCCTCAATTAAGCCTCATCATATCTGAAATAAAGGAGTGTAACTCCCCTAGAATCACGTCCAATAAGGCAGCAAGTAAGAGCATAACCTTCCCTAGAATCACGCCTCAACCAAGCAGCAAGTAAGAAGCAAAACAGCCCCTTAATTCACGCCCAATTCAAACAGCAAAAAGAAGTGTAACTCCTCCTTGATTCAAGCCTTGGATCAAGCTTGAATGTATGTAGACAAGAGTGTATTTGGACGCCTTTTGATGCTCAATGCTGGCAGCAAGAAACGCCCATATGAATGCCCACTTGATGGCTCATAATTCCTGCATTGATGCTGCTTGTAACACCCATTTGAAGCCTTGAGATTCCTCCAAAAGAATTTCGGATTCTATGTTGTTTTCCATGCTTAAATGGCTGCCTTCTTCATGTATCTTGTACTTGAACTTTATGTGAATGTAACATTACATTTTGAACTTTAGCAAACTAAAGAAAACTAAAGAAAAATGCAACTAATAATGCAACTAATTTGCAAACTTAAAATAAGACTAAAGTTTACAATTTATTCAAAGCATAAAATGAACTAGAATGAACTAGTTAATAAGAACAACAAGAAACTCAAAAGATTGAATATCTTGCTGCACATGGATAGAACGCATAGCACCAATGCATGATGCTACGTCTTGAACTAAAGAAACGTCCATAACCAAGTTGTTAGGCTTGGCAACAACACACATCATCGCCCATCCAAGGGGCTCATTAGCACTAAGGGGCGTGAGACAAATCATCGCCCATCTAGGGGCCTTATTAGGCCTAAGGGGTGTTAGACGCATCATCGCCCATCCAAGGAGCTCATTAGCCCTAAGGGGCGTGAGACCCATAATCGCCCATCCGCACGGCTCATTAGCCCTATGGGGCCAGAGACACATCATCGCCCATTTAAGGAGCTCATTTGCCCTAAGGTGTGTCAAACACATCATCGCCCGTCCAAGAGGCTTATTAGTCCTAAGGGGCGTCAGACACATCATCGCTTATCTAAGGTGCTCATTAGCCCTAAGGGGCTTCAGACACATCTTCGCCCATCCAAGGGGCTCATTAGCCATAAGGGGGCGTCAGAAACGTTATTGCCCATCGAAGGAGCTTATTAGCTCTAAAGAGCGTCAGACACATCATCGCCCATCCAAGGGGCTCATTAGCCTCAAGGGGCGTGAGATACATCATCGCCCATCTATGAGGATCATTAGCCCTAAAGGGCGTCAGACACATTACCGCCCATCCAAGGGGCTTATTAGCCTTAAAGGGCGTCAGACACATCATCGCCCATCCAATAGGCTCTTTAGCCTTAAGGGGCGTGAGACAAATCATCGCCCATCCAAAGGCCTTATTAGGCCTAAGGGGTGTCAGACGCATCATCGCCCATCCAAGGGGTTCATTAGTCCTAAGGGGCGTGAGACACATAATCCCCCATCCACGGGGCTCATTAGCCCTATAGGGCCTGAGACACATCATCGCCCATCCAAGGAGATCATTAGCCCTAATGTGTGTCAGACACATCTTCGCCCATCCAAGAGGCTTATTAGTCTTAAGGAACGTTAGACACATCATCGCTCATCTAAGGGGCTCATTAGCCCTAAGGGGCGTCAGACACATCTTCGCCCATCTAAGGGGCTCATTAGACATAAGAGGCGTCAGAAACGTCATCGCCCATCCAAGGAGCTTATTAGCCCTAAGGGGTGTTAGACACATCATCGCCCATACACTAAGCTCATTAGCCCTAAGGGGCGTCAGACATATCATCGCCCATCCAAGGGGCTCATTGGCCCTAAAAGGCGTAAGACACATCATCGCTCTTCCAAGGGGCTATTTAGCCCTAACGGATGTTAATGTCAGACACATTACCGCCAATGTAAGGGGCTCATTAGCCCTAAGGGACGTGAGAGACGTCATCACCCATGAAAGGGGCTTATTAGCCCTAAGGGGCGTCAGATAAATCATCGCCCATCCAAGGGGACCATTAGCCCTAAGGGGCGTCAGGCAAATCATCGCCCATCCAAGCGGCTCATTAGCCTCAAGGGGCATGAGATACATCATCACCCATCTAAGGGGCTCATTAGCCCTAAAAAGGCGTCAAACACATTACCGCCCATCCAAGGGGCTCATTAGCCTTAAGGGGCATCAAACACATCATCGCCCATCCAAGGGGCTCATTAGCACTAAGGGGCGTGAGACAAATCATCGCCCATCTAGGGGCCTTATTAGGCCTAAGGGGTGTTAGACGCATCATCGCCCATCCAAGTAGCTCATTAGCCCTAAGGGGCGTGAGACCCATAATCGCCCATCCGCGCGGCTCATTAGCCTTATGGGGCCAGAAACACATCATCGCCCATCCAAGGAGCTCATTAGCCCTAAGGTGTGTCAAACACATCATCGCCCATCCAAGAGGCTTATTAGTCCTAAGGGGCGTCAGACACATCATCGCTTATCTAAAGGGCTCATTAGCCCTAAGGGGCTTCAGACACATCATCGCCCATCCAAGGGGCTCATTAGCCATAAGGGGCGTCAGAAACGTCTTCGCCCATCGAAGGAGCTTATTAGCCCTAAGGGGCGTCAGACACATCATCGCCCATCCAAGGGGCTCATTAGCCTCAAGGGGCGTGAGATACATCATCGCCCATCTAAAAGGATCATTAGCCCTAAAAGGCGTCAGACACATTACCGCCCATCCAAGGGGCTTATTAGCCTTAAGGGGCGTCATACACATCATCGCCCATCCAACAGGCTCTTTAGCCCTAAGGGGCGTGAGACAAATCATCGCCCATCCAAAGGCCTTATTAGGCCTAACGGGTGTCAGATGCATCATCGCCCATCCGGAGCTCATTAGCCCTAAGGGGCGTGAGACACATAATCGCCCATCCACAGGGCTAATTAGCCCTATAAGGCCTGAGACACATCATCGCCAATCCAAGGAGATCATTAGCCCTAAGGTGTGTCAGACACATCTTCGCCCATCCAAGAGGCTTATTAGTCTTAAGGGGCGTTAGACACATCATTGCTCATCTAAGGGGCTCAATAGCCCTAAGGGGCGTCGGACACATCATCGCCCATCTAAGGGGCTCATTAGTCATAAAAGCCGTCAAAAACGTCATCGCCCATCCAAGGAGCTTATTAACCCTAAGGGGCGTTAGACACATCATCGCACATCCAAGGGGCTCATTAGCTCTAAAGGGCGTGAGACACTTCGTCGCCCATCAATGGGGCTTATTAGCCCTAAGGGGCGTCAGACAAATAATCGCCCATCCAAGGGGCTTATTAGCTCTAAGGAGTGTGAGATACATCATCGCCCATCCCAGGGGCTCATTAGCCCTAAGGGGCGTCAGACACATTACCGCCCATCTAAGGGTCTCATTAGCCTTAAGGGGCGTCAAACACATCATCGCCCATCAAAGGGGCTCATTAGCCCTAAGAGGTGTGAGACACATCATTGCCCATCTAAGGGTCTCATTAGCCCTATGGGGAGTCAGTCTCATCATCTCCCATCCAAGGGGCTCATTAACTCGAAGGGGTAACAAAATTATATCGCCCTCCCATAGGGCTCGGCCACCCTAAAGAGCGTCAAACATAACAATAAATATAATTATACATAAGATACCATAAAAATTTGTTTCTTCATTGATGTTGCTTCAAATACATAAGTCTACATGTTTCTTCACAGACACTTGTCAACCAGAAGAATTTTATAAAGCGTCAATTATATCATCACCCAACCTAGGGGCTGAATATGGGATGATCCGAGCATGTATCGTTCCAAGACTTGCTTATAAATGAGAGCGTAATCAGAGAAATGGCATTTTCAACATGCTCGAGGCCTTTTTTCGCAATTTTTTTAGGCCGAATGCATCAAAGTTTTCCATGGTCGCCTATCTAGAAGGGGCTCATTAACCCTAATGGGTGTCATACACTTCATCAACCATCCAAGGGGCTCATTAGCCCTGAGGGGTGTCAGACACATCATCGCCCATCTAATAAGCTCATTAGCCCTTAGGGGCGTCAGACATATCATCGCCCATCCAAGGGGCTCATTAGCCTTAAAAGGCGTAAGACACATCATCGCTTTACAAGGGGCTATTTAGCCCTAACGGCTGTCAGTGTCAGACACATCATCGCCAATGTAAGGGGCTCATTAGCCCTTAGAGGCGTGGGAGACGTCATCGCCCATGAAAGGGGCCTATTAGCCCTAAGGGGCGTCAGACACATTATCACCCATCAAAGGAGCTCATTAGCCCTAAGTGAAAGGAATGGTGTCCTTCGAACAAGTGTATTATTCTGATGGCGGGTTCAGAATTATTAGAAAGCTAATATATTTAGTAAGGTTAAGTGATCGGAATGCCTGGGTGGTGGCCGCTATTACAGCTTAATCTTGACTGAACCCTTTGGGTCACACCCAAGCAAAATATACGAACCGACTCGACGAATTAACTCGGAAGAAATTAATTCGTCGCCCGAGTGTTAAATATTTAGACGTCGGAAATTCGAGATTAGAGCCTCGAAACCGAGCGTCGAAAGTCGAGTCAAAAATAATAAAAAGACGAGACGACAAATTAGTAATAAATAAATAATGACCAAAATACCCCTGGCATCGGAATCCCGAGTGCTAGGGGATTACCCGAGCTAGCAGCCCGCACCATGTGTGATGTGAATTATTGATCCGAAAATCAACAAAACACAAGGGATATGTTTAAGTCTAATTCTATACAGGAAATCCACCAAGAATTAAACAAAAACTAAGATTAATCAATTAAGAATCCACCTAATTAATCAATCCAAACGAATGTTTTAACTAAAACAAGCAAAACAGCAATTGATCGCAATCAACAAAAACTCAAGTATGCAACTTTAGAAATAAATCTGAATATTAATCTCTGTATGTTTATTCGTGTGTTTACAGCCCTATTTATAAGACTTAGTTTACCTAGGAAGATTAGGACAAGTCCCTAATTCAATCCTAATTAAACTAGAATTCTAACTTGCTTGAAGAGCAAGCACCTTGTGATGCAAGTCTAAGCATGGAGAACTTTGAAGATTTGCTTATCATGCATCAAGATAGCTTGTCCCTAAACAATGATTCAAGCCAAGCATTGCATGGACACTTTCTTGGATATCAAAGCAAAGCCACGGTTTGCTTAGTGACTTTTCTTGGAGTCTAGTTCACTTTCTTGAACTTTCTTGAATTTTCTTTACTTAGATTTTGCTTACAAGTTTTTACCTTTCACTTGAAAGGGTTTTTCTTGGTTCAAGCATTAGGATCTTTAATCTTTATTTAATTCTTTAATTTTTATTTATTTATTTAGTTGCTTTAAAAATCAGTTAGTTAGCAAAATAAATCAGTTTGGTGTATGCTTGTGCGCCAAGGTGCTTGCTCTTCAAGCAAGTTAGAATTCTAGTTTAATTAGGATTGAATTAGGGACTTGTCCTAATCTTCCTAGGTAAACTAAGTCTTATAAATAGGGCTGTAAACACACAAATAAATACACATAGATTAATATTCAGATTTATTTCTTAAGTTGCATACTTGAGTTTTGGTTGATTGCGATCAATTGCTGTTTTGCTTGTTTTAGTTAAAACATTCGTTTGGATTGATTAATTAGGTGGATTCTTAATTGATTAATCTTAGTTTTTGTTTAATTCTTGGTGGATTTCCTGTATAGAATTAGACTTAAACATATCCCTTGTGTTTTGTTGATTTTCGGATCAATAATTCACATCATCTTTGGTATCAGAGCAGGTTTGCGCAACTTCGGAAAAAATTAAACTGGGAACAATTGGCTGGGAATTTTTACGTGATTCTTTTTGCATTGAACTCTAAAAACGTCCAGCTATCACCATATAAAATTTCATAATTTTTAGTTGAGTAACGCGTTCTACACAGCCTCAAACTTTTGGTGTTTGTACACTGATTTGCGGATGGGAGTCCGGTTTTTGTGTTGCCTAGTTTTCCTTCAAGATTCGATCTTTTAATCAAGATTTTTGCATAAACTGACTTGGTTTGTGTAGGAATCATGAGTGACGAGGAGGTTCCACAAGTTCCAAGGGGATTAACCATAGAACAAGCTCAAAACCTTAGAAGAGATAGGCGAATTGACGAGTTGGCAGCAAGGATGGATGAGATATTAAAAAGGCTTGATACTCTTGCTGGAGATTCTTTAGTGATTGACGAGTTGGCAGCAAGGATGGCAGCAAGCATACACCAAACTCCTTGGAGAACAAGCACACACCAAACTGATTTATTTTGCTAACTAACTGATTTTTAAAGCAACTAAATAAATAAATAAAAATTAAAGATTTAAATAAAGATTAAAGATCCTAATGCTTGAACCAAGAAAAACCCTTTCAAATGAAAGGTAAAAACTTGTAAGTAAAATCTAAGTAAAGAAAATTCAAGAAAGTTCAAGAAAGTGAACTAGAATCCAAGAAAAGCCACTAAGCAAACCGTGGCTTTGCTTTGATATCCAAGAAAGTGTCCATGCAATGCTTGGCTTGAATCAATGTTTAGGGACAAGTTATCTTGATGCATGATAAGCAAATCTTCGAAGTTCTCCATGCTTAGACTTGCATCATCCTCCTCTTCTTCGAAAGAATTTGTCCTCAAATCTCGAAGTTCTTCATCAGGAATATACTTAGCCAAATCGCCAACATTGAATGTAGCACTAACTCCATATTCTCCCGGAAGTTCTAACTTATAAGCATTGTCATTGATCTTCTCAATAATCTTGAAAGGACCTTCACTTCTAGGCATCAACTTATTCTTGCGTTTTCCTGGAAATCTTTCCTTTCTCAAATGTAACCATACCAAGTCTCCAACATTGTAACCTTGTTGCTTTCTATGCTTGTTTGCTCTAGCTTTGTACATGTCATTTACTTTCTCTATTCTTGTTCGAACTTGAGCATGTAATTTCAGCATACTCTTCAACTTAGACTCGGCATCTTTGTGAATTAACTCACCCTTAGGCAATGGAACAAGATCAATTGGAAGTTTCGGATTGACTCCATAAACTACCTCAAAGGGACTATGTTTGGTAGCATATGTAGGTGATCTATTATAAGCAAACTCCGCATGAGCTAACTTGATGTCCCAATCCTTTTGTGCCTTACTCACTAACCCACGCAAAAGCGCACCAAGAGTACGATTAGTAACCTCGGTTTGTCCATCAGTTTGTGGATGGTAAGATGTACTAAAGAGCAATTTAGTTCCCACAAGCTTCCATAGAGACTTCCAAAAGAAACTCATGAACTTTGTATCTCGATCACTCACAATAGTTTTTGGAATTCCATGCAATCTAACAATCTCTTTGAAGTATAATTCCGCCACTTTCATAGCATCATCCACTTTGTGACAAGGAACAAAATGAGCCATCTTAGAGAACCTATCCACAACAACCATAATAGAGTCTTTCCCCCGTTGTGTTCTCGGCAATCCCACAATAAAATCCATAGAAATATCTTCCCAAGGTGAATCTGGAACAGGTAAAGGAGTATACAAGCCTTGATGAAAAGTAGCCTTCGCTTTTTGACAAGTTGCACACCTAGAAATAACTAGTTGCACATCCGTGAGCATCTTAGGCCAATAGAAGTGTTCTTGTAACATACTCAAGGTCTTTGTAATGCCAAAGTGACCAGCAATTCCTCCCCCATGAGCTTCTCTAACAACTAGCTCTCTAATAGAACACTTAGGAAGACAAAGTCGATTTCCTTTGAAAAGAAAACCATCTTGCAGCAAATAAGAACCCACGGCTCCTTTAGAACACTCTTCAATCAATGTAGCAAAATCATCATCACCTTTGTAGTATTCTTTGATCAATTCAAAACCAAGTAGCTTGCTATTTAGAATTCCAATCAAAGTGTATCTTCTAGATAATGCATCAGCCACAACATTCGATTTCCCTTCTTTGTACCTTGAAGAAAAATTAAATGATTGTAAAAATTCAACCCATGTAGCATGTCTAGGATTGAGCTTTTGTTGTCCATGTATGTACTTCAATGCTTCATGATCAGAATGCAACACAAAGTGATTAGGTCGGAGATAATGACTCCAATGATCTAAAGCTCTAACAATGGCATAGAACTCTTTATCATAAGTAGAATAGTTCAATCGAGCTCCTCCCAATTTCTCACTGAAATATGCAATAGGCCTCTTCTTTTGGAGTAAAACTGCTCCAATTCCAACTCCACTAGCATCGGTTTCAACTTCAAAAGGACTTGAGAAATCTGGTAACGCAAGTATAGGTGCTTCACATAGCTTCTTTTTTACCAACTCAAACGCACTTTGAGCTTCTTTAGTCCATTCGAATTTACCCTTGTCCTTCTTCAAACATTCGGTCATAGGCGCCACAATACTTGAGAAATTCTTGACAAATCTTCTATAGAACGAAGCTAGACCATGAAAAGACCTTACTTCACTCATATTAGTAGGAATAGGCCAAGTTTTAATAGCCTCTACTTTTGAATGATCAACTGAAACTCCATCCTTTGATACAACATAACCAAGAAAAGTAACACTAGGCACTAAGAAGTAGCATTTTTCAAGCTTAGCATAGAGTTTCTTCTCTCTTAACACTTCAAACACACTTGTTAGATGATTTAGATGATCATGCAAATTTTTAGAGTATATCAGAATATCATCTAAATAAACAACAACAAACTTGCCAAGGAAAGGTTTAAGTACCTCATGCATCAACCTCATGAAAGTGCTAGGTGCATTAGTGAGTCCAAACGGCATCACCAACCATTCATACAACCCTAACTTAGTCTTGAATGCTGTTTTCTACTCATCTCCTTCTCTCATTCGAATTTGATGATAACCACTCATAAGATCAATCATAGAAAACAACTTTGAACCATGTAGTTCATCAAGTAGATCATCTAATCTTGGAATAGGAAATCGGTATTTGATAGTGATGTTATTCACACTCCTACTATCAATACACATGCGCCAACTCCCATCTTTCTTTGGGACAAGTAAAGTAGGCACGGCACAAGGGCTCATACTTTCCCTCACGTATCCTCTAGTCATAAGCTCTTCAATTTGCCTTTGCATCTCCTTTGTTTCTTCCGGATTACTTCTATAGGCTGCCTTATTAGGTAAGGGTGCTCCCGGAATCAAGTCAATTTGATGCTCTATCCCACGAATAGGAGGTAGTCCCGGAGGTAATTCCTTAGGAAAGACATCCTTGAATTCTTCTAAAACAGATTCCAATTCATACGGCCTCTTTGCTTGTTTATCTTGATCAATTCGAATCTCATTAGAAACAAGTATATATACCACATTGTTGCTGCAAATCTCTTTTTCTAATTCCCTCTCACTAATCAAATAAGAATTCTTCGAATTAGAGGTAACATTAGAAGACTTGTTGCATATTAAAGGTTTTAAAGCAACCGGTCTCTCTTTTTCTCCTTTTCTCACAACATACACATTAGTCCTTCCATCAAACTTCACAAATCTATCATATTGCCAAGGACGGCCTAATAGTATATGACAAGCATCCATAGGACAAACATCACACAAAACTTTATCATGAAATTTACCAATTGAAAAGGAGATTAAGGCTTGTTTAGTTACCTTAACATCACTCGAATTATTAAGCCAATGAAGCTTATAAGGGCTTGGATGTTCAGTAGTTGGCCACTTCAATTTGTCTACCAAAGTAGTAGATACCACATTAGTGCAACTCCCCGTGTCTATGATCATGTCACACAACCTATCTTCTACCTTGCACCTTGTAAGAAAGATTTTCTCCCTTTGATTGTTTTCCATAGGTACGGTTTTAGAGTGTAGCGCCCTTCTTAGAACCAAACTTTGACCATGAGTCTCGGGATCAATTTCGTCAACATGCCCCTCCTCTTCTTCAAAGTTTTCCTCTTCGTTCTTTTCTTCATAGTCACTACCCTGCTCACACTTAGCTTGTTCTTGTTCCCACTCTTGAGCAGTCATTACTCTTTTTGATGGACAATTAGTTGCAATGTGACCAACACTACCACACTTGAAGCACTTCCTATCTTCAACAAGCTTTTTAGGAGCTTCAAATTTTGATTTAGTCTCCTTGTAGTTCGAACTAGAACCGCTTTTCTCCAAGCTGTTCTTCTCAAAAGGTTTAGTGAAACCCTTTACAAAGGACTTAGTGTACGTCCCTTTCTTCCCCTTTATCTGTTTTTCAACTTTCAAAGCTACCTTGCAAACATCCTCAAAGGACCAATATTGTTGCAATTCAACTTTTTCAGCAATATTATCATTCAACCCCGAAATAAATCTAGCAATCTTATGCTCAACAATCTCTTCTAAGCCACATAGCATGCATAACTTTTCAAATTCACCAATATAATTCTCAACAGTCATAGAATTTTGTTTAAAAAGTTGCATCTTAAGATAAACATCTTGAATATAATCACTAGGTACGAACCTTTTTTTCATGTGCTTCTTGAGTTGTTCCCAAGTTGAGATTCTTGCACGCCCCTCCTTATGCCTCTTCTTCTTTAGATTATCATACCAAAGACTAGCATAACCGGTCAGTTTCAATTCAGCCAATTTGCATCTTTTCCTTTCATCATACTCCTTGTAATCAAATAGTGTCTCGGCCCTTCTAATCCACTCAAGGTATTTTTCAGGTTCATTCATACTCCCATTGAATTCGGGAAGATCTAATCTAAGGTTCCTATCATCATCCTTTGGTCGATCTCTCCTCCTAGGCCTTGGTGATTCATCACTTGAGGAATAATTATTTCGTGGCCTCCTTGGGTTCCTTCTTGGTTGTTCTTCCTCACTTGAACCAGAATTAGGGTTAGAATTCCCTTTCCTTGAAGAATCTCCAGCAAGAGTATCAAGCCTTTTTAATATCTCATCCATCCTTGCTGCCAACTCGTCAATTCGCCTATCTCTTCTAAGATTTTGAGCCTGTTCTAAGGTTAATCCCCTTGGAACTTGTGGAACCTCCTCGTCACTCATGATTCCTACACAAACCAAGTCAGTTTATGCAAAAATCTTGATTAAAAGATCGAATCTTGAAGGAAAACTAGGCAACACAAAAACCGGACTCCCATCCGCAAATCAGTGCACAAACACCAAAAGTTTGAGGCTGTGTAGAACGCGTTACTCAACTAAAAGTTATGAAATTTTATATGGTGATATCTGGACGTTTTTAGAGTTCAATGCAAAAAGAATCACGTAAAAATTCCCAGCCAATTGTTCCCAGTTTAATTTTTGCCGAAGTTGCGCAAACCTGGTCTGATACCAAAGATGATGTGAATTATTGATCCGAAAATCAACAAAACACAAGGGATATGTTTAAGTCTAATTCTATACAGGAAATCCACCAAGAATTAAACAAAAACTAAGATTAATCAATTAAGAATCCACCTAATTAATCAATCCAAACGAATGTTTTAACTAAAACAAGCAAAACAGCAATTGATCGCAATCAACAAAAACTCAAGTATGCAACTTAAGAAATAAATCTGAATATTAATCTATGTATATTTATTTGTGTGTTTACAGCCCTATTTATAAGACTTAGTTTACCTAGGAAGATTAGGACAAGTCCCTAATTCAATCCTAATTAAACTAGAATTCTAACTTGCTTGAAGAGCAAGCACCTTGGCGCACAAGCATACACCAAACTGATTTATTTTGCTAACTAACTGATTTTTAAAGCAACTAAATAAATAAATAAAAATTAAAGAATTAAATAAAGATTAAAGATCCTAATGCTTGAACCAAGAAAAACCCTTTCAAGTGAAAGGTAAAAACTTGTAAGCAAAATCTAAGTAAAGAAAATTCAAGAAAGTTCAAGAAAGTGAACTAGACTCCAAGAAAAGCCACTAAGCAAACCGTGGCTTTGCTTTGATATCCAAGAAAGTGTCCATGCAATGCTTGGCTTGAATCAATGTTTAGGGACAAGTTATCTTGATGCATGATAAGCAAATCTTCGAAGTTCTCCATGCTTAGACTTGCATCAGTTTATGCAAAAATCTTGATTAAAAGATCGAATCTTGAAGGAAAACTAGGCAACACAAAAACCGGACTCCCAACCGCAAATCAGTGCACAAACACCAAATGTTTGAGGCTGTGTAGAACGCGTTACTCAACAAAAAATTATGAAATTTTATATGGTGATAGCTGGACGTTTTTAGAGTTCAATGCAAAAAGAATCACGCAAAAATTCCCAGCCAATTGTTCCCAGTTTAATTTTTTCCGAAGTTGCGCAAACCTGGCTCTGATACCAAAGATGATGTGAATTATTGATCCGAAAATCAACAAAACACAAGGGATATGTTTAAGTCTAATTCTATACAGGAAATCCACCAAGAATTAAACAAAAACTAAGATTAATCAATTAAGAATCCACCTAATTAATCAATCCAAACGAATGTTTTAACTAAAACAAGCAAAACAGCAATTGATCGCAATCAACCAAAACTCAAGTATGCAACTTAAGAAATAAATCTGAATATTAATCTATGTATTTTTATTTGTGTGTTTACAGCCCTATTTATAAGACTTAGTTTACCTAGGAAGATTAGGACAAGTCCCTAATTCAATCCTAATTAAACTAGAATTCTAACTTGCTTGAAGAGCAAGCACCTTGGCGCACAAGCATACACCAAACTGATTTATTTTGCTAACTAACTGATTTTTAAAGCAACTAAATAAATAAATAAAAATTAAAGATTTAAATAAAGATTAAAGATCCTAATGCTTGAACCAAGAAAAACCCTTTCAAATGAAAGGTAAAAACTTGTAAGTAAAATCTAAGTAAAGAAAATTCAAGAAAGTTCAAGAAAGTGAACTAGACTCCAAGAAAAGCCACTAAGCAAACCGTGGCTTTGCTTTGATATCCAAGAAAGTGTCCATGCAATGCTTGGCTTGAATCAATGTTTAGGGACAAGTTATCTTGATGCATGATAAGCAAATCTTCGAAGTTCTCCATGCTTAGACTTGCATCATCAATCAATAATTCACAAGGGATATGTTTAAGTCTAATTCTATACAGGAAATCCACCAAGAATTAAACAAAAACTAAGATTAATCAATTAAGAATCCACCTAATTAATCAATCCAAACGAATGTTTTAACTAAAACAAGCAAAACAGCAATTGATCGCAATCAACCAAAACTCAAGTATGCAACTTAAGAAATAAATCTGAATATTAATCTATGTATTTTTATTTGTGTGTTTACAGCCCTATTTATAAGACTTAGTTTACCTAGGAAGATTAGGACAAGTCCCTAATTCAATCCTAATTAAACTAAGATTCTAACTTGCTTGAAGAGCAAGCACCTTGGCGCACAAGCATACACCAAACTGATTTATTTTGCTAACTAACTGATTTTTAAAGCAACTAAATAAATAAATAAAAATTAAAGATTTAAATAAAGATTAAAGATCCTAATGCTTGAACCAAGAAAAACCCTTTCAAATGAAAGGTAAAAACTTGTAAGTAAAATCTAAGTAAAGAAAATTCAAGAAAGTTCAAGAAAGTGAACTAGACTCCAAGAAAAGCCACTAAGCAAACCGTGGCTTTGCTTTGATATCCAAGAAAGTGTCCATGCAATGCTTGGCTTGAATCAATGTTTAGGGACAAGTTATCTTGATGCATGATAAGCAAATCTTCGAAGTTCTCCATGCTTAGACTTGCATCATCAATCAATAATTCACAAGGGATATGTTTAAGTCTAATTCTATACAGGAAATCCACCAAGAATTAAACAAAAACTAAGATTAATCAATTAAGAATCCACCTAATTAATCAATCCAAACGAATGTTTTAACTAAAACAAGCAAAACAGCAATTGATCGCAATCAACCAAAACTCAAGTATGCAACTTAAGAAATAAATCTGAATATTAATCTATGTATTTTTATTTGTGTGTTTACAGCCCTATTTATAAGACTTAGTTTACCTAGGAAGATTAGGACAAGTCCCTAATTCAATCCTAATTAAACTAAGATTCTAACTTGCTTGAAGAGCAAGCACCTTGGCGCACAAGCATACACCAAACTGATTTATTTTGCTAACTAACTGATTTTTAAAGCAACTAAATAAATAAATAAAAATTAAAGATTTAAATAAAGATTAAAGATCCTAATGCTTGAACCAAGAAAAACCCTTTCAAATGAAAGGTAAAAACTTGTAAGTAAAATCTAAGTAAAGAAAATTCAAGAAAGTTCAAGAAAGTGAACTAGACTCCAAGAAAAGCCACTAAGCAAACCGTGGCTTTGCTTTGATATCCAAGAAAGTGTCCATGCAATGCTTGGCTTGAATCAATGTTTAGGGACAAGTTATCTTGATGCATGATAAGCAAATCTTCGAAGTTCTCCATGCTTAGACTTGCATCATCAATCAATAATTCACAAGGGATATGTTTAAGTCTAATTCTATACAGGAAATCCACCAAGAATTAAACAAAAACTAAGATTAATCAATTAAGAATCCACCTAATTAATCAATCCAAACGAATGTTTTAACTAAAACAAGCAAAACAGCAATTGATCGCAATCAACCAAAACTCAAGTATGCAACTTAAGAAATAAATCTGAATATTAATCTATGTATTTTTATTTGTGTGTTTACAGCCCTATTTATAAGACTTAGTTTACCTAGGAAGATTAGGACAAGTCCCTAATTCAATCCTAATTAAACTAAGATTCTAACTTGCTTGAAGAGCAAGCACCTTGGCGCACAAGCATACACCAAACTGATTTATTTTGCTAACTAACTGATTTTTAAAGCAACTAAATAAATAAATAAAAATTAAAGATTTAAATAAAGATTAAAGATCCTAATGCTTGAACCAAGAAAAACCCTTTCAAATGAAAGGTAAAAACTTGTAAGTAAAATCTAAGTAAAGAAAATTCAAGAAAGTTCAAGAAAGTGAACTAGACTCCAAGAAAAGCCACTAAGCAAACCGTGGCTTTGCTTTGATATCCAAGAAAGTGTCCATGCAATGCTTGGCTTGAATCAATGTTTAGGGACAAGTTATCTTGATGCATGATAAGCAAATCTTCGAAGTTCTCCATGCTTAGACTTGCATCAACTAATAAGCCTCTTGGATGGGCGATGATGTGTTTGACACACCTTAGGGCTAATGAGCTCCTTGGATGGGCGATGATGTGTTTCTGGCCCCATAAGGCTAATGAGCCGCGCGGATGGGCGATTATGGGTCTCACGCCCCTCAGGGCTAATGAGCTACTTGGATGGGCGATGATGCGTCTAACACCCCTTAGGCCTAATAAGGCCCCTAGATGGGCGATGATTTGTCTCACGCCCCTTAGTGCTAATGAGCCCCTTGGATGGGCGATGATGTGTTTGATGCCCCTTAAGGCTAATGAGCCCCTTGGATGGGCGGTAATGTGTTTGACGCCTTTTTAGGGCTAATGAGCCCCTTAGATGGGTGATGATGTATCTCATGCCCCTTGAGGCTAATGAGCCGCTTGGATGGGCGATGATTTGCCTGACGCCCCTTAGGGCTAATGGTCCCCTTGGATGGGCGATGATTTATCTGACGCCCCTTAGGGCTAATAAGCCCCTTTCATGGGTGATGACGTCTCTCACGTCCCTTAGGGCTAATGAGCCCCTTACATTGGCGGTAATGTGTCTGACATTAACATCCGTTAGGGCTAAATAGCCCCTTGGAAGAGCGATGATGTGTCTTACGCCTTTTAGGGCCAATGAGCCCCTTGGATGGGCGATGATATGTCTGACGCCCCTTAGGGCTAATGAGCTTAGTGTATGGGCGATGATGTGTCTAACACCCCTTAGGGCTAATAAGCTCCTTGGATGGGCGATGACGTTTCTGACGCCTCTTATGTCTAATGAGCCCCTTAGATGGGCGAAGATGTGTCTGACGCCCCTTAGGGCTAATGAGCCCCTTAGATGAGCGATGATGTGTCTAACGTTCCTTAAGACTAATAAGCCTCTTGGATGGGCGAAGATGTGTCTGACACACATTAGGGCTAATGATCTCCTTGGATGGGCGATGATGTGTCTCAGGCCCTATAGGGCTAATGAGCCCCGTGGATGGGGGATTATGTGTCTCACGCCCCTTAGGACTAATGAACCCCTTGGATGGGCGATGATGCGTCTGACACCCCTTAGGCCTAATAAGGCCTTTGGATGGGCGATGATTTGTCTCACGCCCCTTAAGGCTAAAGAGCCTATTGGATGGGCGATGATGTGTCTGACGCCCTTTAAGGCTAATAAGCCCCTTGGATGGGCGGTAATGTGTCTGACGCCCTTTAGGGCTAATGATCCTCATAGATGGGCGATGATGTATCTCACGCCCCTTGAGGCTAATGAGCCCCTTGGATGGGCGATGATGTGTCTGACGCTCTTTAGAGCTAATAAGCTCCTTCGATGGGCGATAACGTTTCTGACGCCCCCTTATGGCTAATGAGCCCCTTGGATGGGCGAAGATGTGTCTGAAGCCCCTTAGGGCTAATGAGCACCTTAGATAAGCGATGATGTGTCTGACGCCCCTTAGGACTAATAAGCCTCTTGGACGGGCGATGATGTGTTTGACACACCTTAGGGCAAATGAGCTCCTTAAATGGGCGATGATGTGTCTCTGGCCCCATAGGGCTAATGAGCCGTGCGGATGGGCGATTATGGGTCTCACGCCCCTTAGGGCTAATGAGCTCCTTGGATGGGCGATGATGCGTCTAACACCCCTTAGGCCTAATAAGGCCCCTAGATGGGCGATGATTTGTCTCACGCCCCTTAGTGCTAATGAGCCCCTTGGATGGGCGATGATGTGTGTTGTTGCCAAGCCTAACAACTTGGTTATGGACGTTTCTTTAGTTCAAGACGTAGCATCATGCATTGGTGCTATGCGTTCTATCCATGTGCAGCAAGATATTCAATCTTTTGAGTTTCTTGTTGTTCTTATTAACTAGTTCATTCTAGTTCATTTTATGCTTTGAATAAATTGTAAACTTTAGTCTTATTTTAAGTTTGCAAATTAGTTGCATTATTAGTTGCATTTTTCTTTAGTTTTCTTTAGTTTGCTAAAGTTCAAAATGTAATGTTACATTCACATAAAGTTCAAGTACAAGATACATGAAGAAGGCAGCCATTTAAGCATGGAAAACAACATAGAATCCGAAATTCTTTTGGAGGAATCTCAAGGCTTCAAATGGGTGTTACAAGCAGCATCAATGCAGGAATTATGAGCCATCAAGTGGGCATTCATATGGGCGTTTCTTGCTGCCAGCATTGAGCATCAAAAGGCGTCCAAATACACTCTTGTCTACATACATTCAAGCTTGATCCAAGGCTTGAATCAAGGAGGAGTTACACTTCTTTTTGCTGTTTGAATTGGGCGTGAATTAAGGGGCTGTTTTGCTTCTTACTTGCTGCTTGGTTGAGGCGTGATTCTAGGGAAGGTTATGCTCTTACTTGCTGCCTTATTGGACGTGATTCTAGGGGAGTTACACTCCTTTATTTCAGATATGATGAGGCTTAATTGAGGAGGTTATGGCCGCCACTTTTTAAGCTTATGTATCTAGTTAAACAAGGCTTCCTTTAATTGATGTATCTAGACACTAAAGCTGACTTTGATGCTTAGTTTAGGCGTGTACAAGTGAGCTGAAAAGTCACTTGATTTAGCTTGTATTTAGGATGCTTGTTTACTATAAATAACAAGCAAATGGGAATGAGAAAATCAGATTATTCAAACAAAAAAACTTGTCTTACATTCGTTTCTTGGATTAGAAACAAAACCTTGAAATTCTTGGATTTGGAATTTCGTTTCCTTTGCTTAGTTAGCTAGTTTAGGCTACTAGTTGGCTTGTGATCTTAGGAATCCAAAGCGTTTCTTAGTGGTGTGACTTTATCTAAGAAGCCTTTGGTTCTTAGCCTTATCTATCCCTTGGTTTATCCCTTGTGTATTTCGAGTGTTACTCCAAATATACAACATTTGGCGCTAGAAGGAGGTGTACTAGCAAAACACATACCCAAACACATACCCCAAACACAAACCATGGCCGACATCCCACCCCCTAATTGGCAAGAATATGTCAATAAGGTTGCACGAGAGAAGGAAGATATGGAGCAACGAATGCAATATTTGCAAGATCAGTTAAAAGATCTTTCTACTAAGTTGCGCCATCAAAAAGAGGGTTCACCCAATCATAGTGATGAAGAATTGAGTGAATCTAATTTCAATCACAATGATAGACCTTTTCATGAAAGAGAAAGGTCACGGCCTAATAATGACATAAAAGCAGACATTCCTGAATATGATGGCAAACTCGATGCTGATGAGTTTGTAGAATGGTTAAGAACGGTGGAGAGAGTGTTTGACTATAAGCAAACATCGGAAGAGAAAAAGGTGAAAATTGTGGCCTTGAAGCTACGAAAATATGCCTCAACTTTGTGGGCTAGTGTGTGCGCCAAGAGGGAAAGACAAGACAAAGAAAAAGTGAGATCATGGGTTAAGATGAAGAAATTGTTGAAACAAAAGTTTCTTCCCACATACTATGTGCAAGAAAACTTTTCAAAATTTCATAACCTTAAGCAAGGTACGAAATCAGTAGAGGAATATGCTAGGGAGTTTGAAGGATTTGTTATGAAGTGTGGAGTAGAGGAAGATGAGCCTCAAACTTTGGTTCGGTTCCTAGGCGGACTTGACCCAAAAATAGCCAACGTAGCCGAACCACCCTTACACCACCCTTGAAGAGCTCATTATCTTAGCACATAAGATAGAGCAGCAACAAAAAGCAAGAGGTAAAAGTGAATCTTCACGTTTTACTTCTCAATCCTCATTTCCCCAAAAAAAACAAACAACCAATTTCCCACCTTTCAAACCCACATCCAATCAGCCTACTTCTAAACCACCTTCACAAAACACCCAAAATTCCAACTCAAAACCAGCCCCAAGAAGATGTTTTAGGTGTCAAGGCCTTGGACATATGGCTAGTGATTGTCCAAATAAAAAAATTGTTACTTTGGTAGAGTATGAAGAGGAGAGCGAATTAGAAGTTGAAGAGGACAGCAATCTTGAAGAGAATGATGAGTATGTGTGCCTAGGTCCGGATGAAGGAGAATGCTTGGTGGTTCGACGTACGCTTAGCAATATGTTGGACCAAGAAGGGAGCTTGCAACGTGAGGCAATCTTTCACACTCGTTGCACCATTGGTGGAAAGGTATGCACTTTGATTATTGATGGAGGTAGTTGTACCAATGTAGCTTCGCAAGTTATGATAGACAAGTTGAAAATGAAAACTATCCCTCATCCTAAACCATATAAAATTCAATGGTTAAGTCATAGTAAAGGGATTCATGTCACACAACAAGTCTTGTTATCATTTAGCATTGGTAAAACTTATGAGGAAGAATTATGGTGTGATGTTGTGCCTATGGATGCATGTCATGTTTTACTTGGTAGACCTTGGTTATTTGATAGGCGTGTGATGCATGATGGTTACAAAAACACCTACTCCTTTTCTAAGGATGGAAAGAAAATTGTCCTTACCCCTTTAATCCTCAAAAATGATCACCCCATATCCACGCCTCCCACTTCCCTCACCACTCTCATAAAATCTGAATTCCATGAATATAGAGTTCACAAACACTTCATTTTGAGCCAACTTGATACCCCCTCTCAACCGTCCAAAGAAGAAAACCACCCACTCCTCACCTCTCTTCTCAAAACCTATTCCCATGTTTTCCCCAAAGATATCCCTCACGGATTACCCCCAAAGCGTGACATCCAACACAAGATTGATATTGTACCCGGATCCATGCTCCCAAACAAACCAGCCTATAGAACCAATCCCAAAGAAACCGAGGAAATTAGAAGACAAGTGGAGGAATTGTTATCAAAGGGTCTTATTCGTAAGTCTCTTAGTCCATGTGCTTGCCCTACTTTGATTGTACCTAAGAAAAATGGAGAATGGAGAATGTGTGTTGATAGTAGGTCAATCAATAAAATCACTATCAAGTACCGGTTTCCTATTCCAAGGTTGAATGATTTACTTGATGATTTGCATGGTTCTAAAGTGTTCTCTAAAATTGATTTGAGAAGTGGCTATCATCAAATTCGAATTTTCGAAGGAGATGAATGGAAGACCGCTTTCAAGACAAAGGAGGGCCTCTATGAGTGGCTTGTGATGCCATTTGGTTTGTCTAATGCACCATCTACATTTATGCGCCTTATGAATCAGGTTATGCAACCTTTCATGGGTAAATTTGTTGTAGTCTATTTTGATGATATTTTGGTGTATAGTAGGGAAGAAGAAGAGCATGCTATGCATTTGCAACAGGTTTTTGAAGCCCTTGCTCGTGAGCAACTATATGGTAACTTAGAGAAGTGTCATTTTTTCACTTCCCAAGTTATTTTTCTTGGTTTCAAAGTTTCATCTCAAGGCATAGAGGTTGATGAAAAGAAAGTTGCTGCAATTCGTGAGTGGCCCACGCCACAAACAATTCAACAAGTTCGTAGTTTTCATGGACTTGCTTCTTTCTATAGGAGATTTGTGCGAAATTTTAGTACTCTCATGGCACCTATCACCGAGCTAACTAAAAATCAGAAGTTAGTTTGGAATGATAAGGCTCAAAAGGCCTTTGATGAGGTAAAACATCAACTTACTAGTGCACCTATTCTTTCTTTACCTAACTTTGATGAAGTTTTTGAAGTTGAATGTGATGCTAGTGGAGTTGGTATTGGTGCTGTTTTGTCACAAGTTGGGCGTCCCCTTGCCTACTTTAGTGAAAAACTCAATGAAGCACAACGGAAGTATAGCACCTATGATAAGGAGTTCTTTGCTCTTGTTCATGCTTTGGACCATTGGAGACATTACCTCATTTCCAAGGAGTTCATCCTTCATTCAGATCATGAAGCTCTCAAATATCTTCAAAGCCAACAAAAACTCCAACCACGCCATGCCAAATGGGTGGAGTATTTGCAAGCTTTTCATTTTGTGATCAAGCATAGGAGAGGCGCCATGAACAAAGGAGCTGATGCACTTTCAAGGAGATACACACTCTTGAATTCTTTCAAGGCAAGAGTGATTAGTGTTGAAGATGTGAAAGCAAGTTACAAAAATGATCATGACTTTGGTGATTTATTTCTAAAATGTTCTAATCATGCTTACAAAGATTATTACATTTTAGATGGCTATTTGTTCAAAGGAAACAGGCTGTGCATTCCAAGATCAAGCCTAAGAGAATCTCTTATCAAAGAGTTTCATGAAGGAGGAATGGCAGGACACTTTGGCATAGAGAAGACTACTCTTCTTGTCCAAGAGTACTTTCATTGGCCTAGATTGGTTCGTGTGTGATTGAAATTAGATTCACTCAATTCTTCATCACTATGATTGGGTGAGCCCTCTTTTTGATGGCGCAACTTAGTAGAAAGATCTTTTAACTGATCTTGCAAATATTGCATTCGTTGCTCCATATCTTCTTTCTCTTGTGCAACCTTATTGACATATTCTTGCCAATTAGGGGGTGGGATGTCGGACATGGTTTGTGTTTGGGGTATGTGTTTGGGTATGTGTTTGGGGTATGTGTTTGGGTATTTGTTTTGCTAGATCCCCCTCCTTCTAGCGCCAAATGTTGTATATTTGGAGTATCAACCCGAAATATACAAGGGATGAACCAAGATAAGTAAAACTAATGAACCAAATAGCTTCTTAGCTACAGTCACACCACTAAGAAACGAAATGGGTTCCTAAGATCACAAGCCAACTAGTAGTCTAAGCTAGTTAACTAAGCAAAGGAATTGAAATTCCAAATCCAAGAATTTCTGGTTTGTTTCTAATCCAAGAAACGAGTGTAAAACACAAAGTTTGTTTGTTCGAATAATATGCCTTTTTTCATTCACATTTGCTTGCTATTTATAGTAAACAAGCATCCTTAAGTACAAGCTAATTTAAGTGGCTGTTTAGCTCACTTGTTTCACGCCTAAGCTAAAGCTAAGTACAAATCAGCTTTTTGTTGTCTAGATACATTAATAAAAGAAGCCTTATTTAACTAGATACATCAAAGAGAAAATGGTGGCTTATAACCTCCAAATTAAGGCTGAAATAAAATCAGAATTAAGAGAGTGTAACTCCCCTTAATTCACGCCCATCCAAGCAGCAAGTTGGAGATGTATTTCCTCCAATATTCACGCCCAAATTCAAACAGCAAAGAAGTGTAACTCTTCCTTGGTTCAAGCCTTGAAATAAGCTTGAATGTATGTGGACAAGGGTGTACTTGGACGTCCTTTAGTTGCTCCAAAAGCTGACTGAATTAAACAGCCAATTGAAGGCTGAAATTAAGGCTTAAGATGCTCCAATGTTGACTGATATCAACGGCCACTTGAAGGCTGAAGTTAAGGCTTGTAATGGCTTGTAATTCCTCTTTGAAAACTGATTGTAACTCCCAAGTCAAAGCTTTGAAATTCCTTGTAAAAGAATTTCGGATTCCAAGCTTAAATGGCTGCCATTTTGATGTATCTTTTGCACTTGTACTTTTGTGTGAATGTGACAATATTTTTTGAACTAAAATCAGCTAAAAAGAACTAAGAAAAATATAACTAATTTGCAAACTTAAAATGACTAAAGTTTACAATTTATTCAAAGCATAAAAAGAACTAGAATAAACTAGTTAATAAGAACAACAAGAAATTCAAGGGATTGAATATCTTGCTGTCCATGGATAGAATGCATAGCACCAATACATGATGCTACGTCTTGAACCAAAGAAATGTCCATAACCAAGTTGTTAGGCTTGGCTACAACAATGACGATGAACAAATGATTAGTAATGCCCTAAAACTTTTACTAGAAAAAGTGAAAACAAGAAAAAAAAATTTACTTATTTGCATTCTTGGAAAATTCTTCGAAATGCCCCGAAGTGGAAGGATTATGTTTCTACACAAAGTAGTTCTACAAAAGGAGCAAAGATTTCTATTCTTAAAGATAACACTACCTCTTCCTCAAATCCTAATACTATTGAAATTGATAACGTGGAAATGGGAGATAAACGACCAATGGGAAAAAGGCGGCTAAAGCAAGTGCGAGGAATAAAAGTAAAATGAAAGGCAAAATAGCTCATCTTGACGAGAAAGGGGTAATTATCAAGAAATACAGTAAAAAAAGAATTTCATTGTCCGAAGAACACATTCGACAACAAGATTACGTGATATTTTGCAAGGACACATCTTGTTTAGGGTAATTTCACCCTGCCACGTGGCCCAATCAGAAGCTGACACGTGTCAGCCCCTGATTGGTCTAGAATGAACCAATCCTTGCTTGACACGTGTCATTCCAGAAATCAAGGGAAAAGGCGGCCTTCAGGCCCAAATCCCGAGAATGCCGCAAAAAGGCGCAGCCCACCAATGATTAGGGTTCAGTGACCTAATCAGGGGCACAATTCCCAAAGACCCTATAAATAGGGAGATATCCCTCATTTCGAGGGTACGTTTTTACCATTTATTACACCTGCTTTCTCTTACATCAGAGAAACACCTGAGCTTGGAATCCAAGCAGATCCCCACCTTAATTTTCGTACTCTTTATTCCTTTTCAAGTTACTAACTTGATCGTTGGAGGCGGAGCACCACCCAACAGGTGTCTCCGTTATTTTGCAGGTACAGATCGGCCAGACCAGACTTCGTGACGTAACTCTCCCGAGGGACAAAAACACCCAAAACATTTGGCGCCGTCTGTGGGGAGAGTACCTCAAAGATGGTTCAAGAGTCTGTACCACCCCCTAACCGTCTGGGTGAAGACCCAGAAGTTTTAACAGACCATGAGGAGGATGAGGATCCTCAGGTCGAAACCTCTACAGCTGAAGACGGCTCTCTTAGAGTCAAGCGCATCCGGCCCAGAGAGACTCTGGAGCGGGGCGCCTCCCAAGCGGGTCCGAGCAGACCCCCTGGGCAGCCGGAAGGGGCAACCCAAACGGCAGCTAGATCAGCCCCTGTCACCCGAGACGAACTCATGAGGTTCATGACGAGTTTAAGGGTGAAATTAAAGAGCTGATCACCAAAAGCAGGGCTGGCCCAAGTAAAGGCCAGTCGGCGAAGAAGACTCCTCCAGAGAAGGGGAAGTCAGTCAGAAACCGGCAGCCCACTCCCCATCCAAAGGAGAAGGCAGCCGGGACCATTGATTGGTCAAAAATTCTCCTTCCTGGGGGGAACACCAATAACACTCGTCGGCCTCAGCAGCCGGTGAGAAGTAAAAAATCAACTCTTGATGCCCGAGAAATCATCAACCGGAAGAGAAATTCATCGCTGTCTGAGTCGGCTTCAACGTCGACTTTCCCAGACAGCTTCAACAACATTTCTGCAGGAAATGCACCTTCCTTGCATGAGAGTCAGACGGGCGGTAATACCGTCCATACTGGCCCTCATATGATCGGAGCTGTCCCGTATGTGCCTACTCAGGCCTACGAGTGTTATTGGGGGTCAGGCGGCATACCCAAACGTCCAACCATTGGACTGGCAGCTTCGCCTGCTGCGCCTGGGTGAACAACCTTCAGCGTTCACTCGGGAGATAACCGAGGTGGCTCAGCCAGCCAAGGTTAAGAATGTGTTGGTTGGTACCTATGACGGTACCTCCAACCCGGAAGACCACCTCATGGCTTACACCAACCTCATGTATTTGCAGGGGTTGGATGATGCCACGTGGTGTCGGTGTTTCCCGGCTACATTTAAGGGCATTGCCCAACAATGGTGATGTGAATTATTAATCCGAAAATCAACAAAACACAAGGGATATCTTTAAGTCTAATTCTATACAGGAAATCCACCAAGAATTAAACAAAAACTAAGATTAATAAATTAAGAATCCACCTAATTAATCAATCCAAACGAATGTTTTAACTAAAACAAGCAAAACAGCAATTGATCACAATCAACAAAAACTCAAGTATGCAACTTAAGAAATAAATCTGAATATTAATCTATGTATGTTTATTCGTGTGTTTACAGCCCTATTTATAAGACTTAGTTTACCTAGGAAGATTAGGACAAGTCCCTAATTCAATCCTAATTAAACTAGAATTCTAACTTGCTTGAAGAGCAAGCACCTTGGCGCACAAGCATACACCAAACTGATTTATTTTGCTAACTAACTGATTTTTAAAGCAACTAAATAAATAAATAAAAATTAAAGAACTAAATAAAGATTAAAGATCCTAATGCTTGAACCAAGAAAAACCCTTTCAAGTGAAAGGTAAAAACTTGTAAGCAAAATCTAAGTAAAGAAAATTCAAGAAAGTTCAAGAAAGTGAACTAGACTCCAAGAAAAATCACTAAGCAAACCGTGGCTTTGCTTTGATATCCAAGAAAGTGTCCATGCAATGCTTGGCTTGAATCAATGTTTAGGGATAAACTATCTTGATGCATGATAAGCAAATCTTCGAAGTCCTCCATGCTTAGACTTGCATCATCCTCCTCTTCTTCGAAAGAATTTGTCCTCAAATCTTGAAGTTCTTCATCAGGAATATACTTAGCCAAATCGCCAACATTGAATGTAGCACTAACTCCATATTCTCCCGGAAGTTCTAACTTATAAGCATTGTCATTGATCTTCTCAACAATCTTGAAAGGACCTTCACTTCTAGGCATCAACTTATTCTTGCGTTTTCCTGGAAATCTTTCCTTTCTCAAATGTAACCATACCAAGTCTCCAACAGTGTAACTTTGTTGCCTTCTATGCTTGTTTGCTCTAGCTTTGTACATGTCATTTACTTTCTCTATTCTTGTTCGAACTTGAGCATGTAATTTCAGCATACTCTTCAACTTAGACTCGGCATCTTTGTGAATTAACTCACCCTTAGGCAATGGAACAAGATCAATTGGAAGTTTCGGATTGACTCCATAGACTACCTCAAAAGGACTATGTTTGGTAGCATATGTAGGTGATCTATTATAAGCAAACTCCGCATGAGCTAACTTGATGTCCCAATCCTTTTGTGTCTTACTCACTAACCCACGCAAAAGCGCACCAAGAGTACGATTAGTAACCTCGGTTTGTCCATCAGTTTGTGGATGGTAAGATGTACTAAAGAGCAATTTAGTTCCCACAAGCTTCCATAGAGACTTCCAAAAGAAACTCATGAACTTTGTATCTCGATCACTCACAATAGTTTTTGGAATTCCATGCAATCTAACAATCTCCTTGAAGTATAATTCCGCCACTTTCATAGCATCATCCACTTTGTGACAAGGAACAAAATGAGCCATCTTAGAGAACCTATCCACAACAACCATAATAGAGTCTTTCCCCCGTTGTGTTCTCGGCAATCCCACAATAATAAAATCCATAGAAATATCTTCCCAAGGTGAGTCTGGAACAGGTAAAGGAGTATACAAGCCTTGATGAAAAGTAGCCTTCGCTTTTTGACAAGTTGCACACCTATAGGTGCTTCACATAGCTTCTTTTTAACCAACTCAAATGCACTTTGAGCTTCTTTAGTCCATTCGAATTTACCCTTGTCCTTCTTAAAACATTCGGTCATAGGCGCCACAATACTTGAGAAATTCTTGACAAATCTTCTATAGAACGAAGCTAGACCATGAAAAGACCTTACTTCACTCATATTCGTAGGAATAGGCCAAGTTTTAATAGCCTCTATTTTCAAATGATCAACTGAAACTCCATCTTTTGATACAACATAACAAAGAAAAGTAACACTAGGCACTAAGAAGTAGCCTTTTTCAAGCTTAGCATAGAGTTTCTTCTCTCTTAACACTTCAAACACACTTGTCAGATGATTTAGATGATCATGCAAATTTTTAGAGTATATCAGAATATCATCTAAATAAACAACAACAAACTTGCCAAGGAAAGGTTTAAGTACCTCATGCATCAACCTCATGAAAGTGCTAGGTGCATTAGTGAGTCCAAACGGCATCATTAACCATTCATACAACCCTAACTTAGTCTTGAATGCTGTCTTCCACTCATCTCCTTCTCTCATTCGAATTTGATGATAACCACTCATAAGATCAATCTTAGAAAACAACTTTGAACCATGTAGTTCATCAAGTAGATCATCTAATCTTGGAATAGGAAATCGGTATTTGATAGTGATGTTATTCACACTCCTACTATCAATACACATGCGCCAACTCCCATCTTTCTTTGGGACAAGTAAAGTAGGCACGGCACAAGGGCTCATACTTTCCCTCACGTATCCTCTAGTCATAAGCTCTTCAATTTGCCTTTGCATCTCCTTTGTTTCTTCCGGATTACTTCTATAGGCTGCCTTATTAGGTAATGGTGCTCCCGGAATCAAGTCAATTTGATGCTCTATCCCACGAATAGGAGGTAGTCCCAGAGGTAATTCCTTAGGAAAGACATCCTTGAATTCTTCTAAAACAGATTCCAATTCATACGGCCTCTTTGCTTGTTTATCTTGATCAATTCGAATCTCATTAGAAACAAGTATATATACCACATTGTTGCTGCAAATCTCTTTTTCTAATTCCCTCTCACTAATCAAATAAGAATTCTTCGAATTAGAGGTAACATTAGAAGACTTGTTGCTTATCAAAGGTTTTAAAGCAACCGGTCTCTCTTTTTCTCCTTTTCTCACAACATACACATTAGTCCTTCCATCAAACTTCACAAATCTATCATATTGCCAAGGACGGCCTAATAGTATATGACAAGCATCCATAGGACAGACATCACACAAAACTTTATCATGAAATTTACCAATTGAAAAGGAGATTAAGGCTTGTTTAGTTACCTTAACATCACTCGAATTATTAAGCCAATGAAGCTTATAAGGGCTTGGATGTTCAGTAGTTGGCCACGTCAATTTGTCTACCAAAGTAGTAGATACCACATTAGTGCAACTCCCCGTTTCTATGATCATGTCACACAACCTATCTTCTACCTTGCACCTTGTAAGAAAGATTTTCTCCCTTTGATTGTTTTCCATAGGTACGGTTTTAGAGTGTAGTGCCCTTCTTAGAACCAAACTTTGACCATGAGTCTCGGGATCAATTTCGTCAATATGCCCCTCCTCTTCTTCAAAGTTTTCCTCTTCGTTCTTTTCTTCATAGTCACTACCCTGCTCACACTTAGCTTGTTCTTGTTCCCACTCTTGAGCAGTCATTACTCTTTTTGATGGACAATTAGTTGCAATGTGACCAACACTACCACACTTGAAGCACTTCCTATCTTCAACAAGCTTTTTAGGAGCTTCAAATTTTGATTTAGTCTCCTTGTAGTTCGAACTAGAACCACTTTTCTCCAAGCTGTTCTTCTCAAAAGGTTTAGTGAAACCTTTTACAAAGGGCTTAGTGTACGTCCCTTTCTTCCCCTTTATCTGTTTTTCAACTTTCAAAGCTACCTTGCAAACATCCTCAAAGGACCAATATTGTTGCAATTCAACTTTTTCAGCAATATTATCATTCAACCCCGAAATAAATCTAGCAATCTTATGCTCAACAATCTCTTCTAAGCCACATAGCATGCATAACTTTTCAAATTCACCAATATAATTCTCAACAGTCATAGAATTTTGTTTAAAAAGTTGCATCTTAAGATAAACATCTTGAATATAATCACTAGGTACGAACCTTTTTTTCATGTGCTTCTTGAGTTGTTCCCAAGTTGAGATTCTTGCACGCCCCTCCTTATGCCTCTTCTTCTTTAGATTATCATACCAAAGACTAGCATAACCGGTCAGTTTTAATTCAGCCAATTTGCATCTTTTCCTTTCATCATACTCCTTGTAATCAAAGAGTGTCTCGGCCCTTCTAATCCACTCAAAGTATTTTTCAGGTTCATTCATACTCCCATTGAATTCGGGAAGATCTAATGTAAGGTTCCTATCATCATCCTTTGGTCGATCTCTCCTCCTAGGCCTTGGTGATTCATCACTTGAGGAATAATTATTTCGTGGCCTCCTTGGGTTCCTCCTTGGTTGTTCTTCCTCACTTGAACCAGAATTAGGGTTAGAATTCCCTTTCCTTGAAGAATCTCCAGCAAGAGTATCAAGCCTTTTTAATATCTCATCCATCCTTGCTGCCAACTCGTCAATTCGCCTATCTCTTCTAAGATTTTGAGCCTGTTCTAAGGTTAATCCCCTTGGAACCTGTGGAACCTCCTCGTCACTCATGATTCCTACACAAACCAAGTCAGTTTATGCAAAAATCTTGATTAAAAGATCGAATCTTGAAGGAAAACTAGGCAACACAAAAACCGGACTCCCATCCGCAAATCAGTGCACAAACACCAAAAGTTTGAGGCTGTGTAGAACGCGTTACTCAACTAAAAATTATGAAATTTTATATAGTGATAGATGGACGTTTTTAGAGTTCAATGCAAAAAGAATCACGTAAAAATTCCCAGCCAATTGTTCCCAGTTTAATTTTTGCCGAAGTTGCGCAAACCTGCTCTGATACCAAAGATGATGTGAATTATTAATCCGAAAATCAACAAAACACAAGGGATATGTTTAAGTCTAATTCTATACAGGAAATCCACCAAGAATTAAACAAAAACTAAGATTAATAAATTAAGAATCCACCTAATTAATCAATCCAAACGAATGTTTTAACTAAAACAAGCAAAACAGCAATTGATCACAATCAACAAAAACTCAAGTATGCAACTTAAGAAATAAATCTGAATATTAATCTATGTATGTTTATTCGTGTGTTTACAGCCCTATTTATAAGACTTAGTTTACCTAGGAAGATTAGGACAAGTCCCTAATTCAATCCTAATTAAACTAGAATTCTAACTTGCTTGAAGAGCAAGCACCTTGGCGCACAAGCATACACCAAACTGATTTATTTTGCTAACTAACTGATTTTTAAAGCAACTAAATAAATAAATAAAAATTAAAGAACTAAATAAAGATTAAAGATCCTAATGCTTGAACCAAGAAAAACCCTTTCAAGTGAAAGGTAAAAACTTGTAAGCAAAATCTAAGTAAAGAAAATTCAAGAAAGTTCAAGAAAGTGAACTTGATGCAAGTCTAAGCATGGAGAACTTCGAAGATTTGCTTATCATGCATCAAGATAACTTGTCCCTAAACATTGATTCAAGCCAAGCATTGCATGGACACTTTCTTGGATATCAAAGCAAAGCCACGGTTTGCTTAGTGGTTTTTCTTGGAGTCTAGTTCATTTTCTTGAACTTTCTTGAATTTTCTTTACTTAGATTTTTGCTTACAAGTTTTTACCTTTCACTTGAAAGGGTTTTTCTTGGTTCAAGCATTAGGATCTTTAATCTTTATTTAGTTCTTTAATTTTTATTTATTTATTTAGTTGCTTTAAAAATCAGTTAGTTAGCAAAATAAATTAGTTTAGGCGTGTGCTTGTTCTCCAAGGAGTTTGGTGTATGCTTGTGCGCCAAGGTGCTTGCTCTTCAAGCAAGTTAGAATTCTAGTTTAATTAGGATTGAATTAGGGACTTGTCCTAATCTTCCTAGGTAAACTAAGTCTTATAAATAGGGCTGTAAACACACAAATAAACATACATAGATTAATATTCAGATTTATTTCTCAAGTTGCATACTTGAGTTTTGGTTGATTGCGATCAATTGCTGTTTTGCTTGTTTTAGTTAAAACATTCGTTTGGATTGATTAATTAGGTGGATTCTTAATTGATTAATCTTAGTTTTTGTTTAATTCTTGGTGGATTTCCTGTATAGAATTAGACTTAAACATATCCCTTGTGTTTTGTTGATTTTCGGATCAATAATTCACATCATCTTTGGTATCAGAGCAGGTTTGCGCAACTTCGGCAAAAATTAAACTGGGAACAATTGGCTGGGAATTTTTGCGTGATTCTTTTTGCATTGAACTCTAAAAACGTCCAGCTATCACCATATAAAATTTCATAATTTTTTGTTGAGTAACGCGTTCTACACAGCCTCAAACATTTGGTGTTTGTGCACTGATTTGCGGTTGGGAGTCCGGTTTTTGTGTTGCCTAGTTTTCCTTCAAGATTCGATCTTTTAATCAAGATTTTTGCATAAACTGACTTGGTTTGTGTAGGAATCATGAGTGACGAGGAGGTTCCACAAGTTCCAAGGGGATTAACCTTAGAACAAGCTCAAAACCTTAGAAGAGATAGGCGAATTGACGAGTTGGCAGCAAGGATGGATGAGATATTAAAAAGGCTTGATACTCTTGCTGGAGATTCTTCAAGGAAAGGGAATTCTAACCCTAATTCTGGTTCAAGTGAGGAAGAACAACCAAGGAGGAACCCAAGGAGGCAACGAAATAATTATTCCTCAAGTGATGAATCACCAAGGCCTAGGAGGAGAGATCGACCAAAGGATGATGATAGGAACCTTAGATTAGATCTTCCCGAATTCAATGGGAGTATGAATGAACCTGAAAAATACTTTGAGTGGATTAGAAGGGCCGAGACACTCTTTGATTACAAGGAGTATGATGAAAGGAAAAGATGCAAATTGGCTGAATTGAAACTGACCGGTTATGCTAGTCTTTGGTATTAAATCTAAAGAAGAAGAGGCATAAGGAGGGGCGTGTAAGAATCTCAACTTGGGAACAACTCAAGAAGCACATGAAAAAAAGGTTCGTACCTAGTGATTATATTCAAGATGTTTATCTTAAGATGCAACTTTTTAAACAAAATTCTATGACTGTTGAGAATTATATTGGTGAATTTGAAAAGTTATGCATGCTATGTGGCTTAGAAGAGATTGTTGAGCATAAGATTGCTAGATTTATTTCGGGGTTGAATGATAATATTGCTGAAAAAGTTGAATTGCAACAATATTGGTCCTTTGAGGATGTTTGCAAGGTAGCTTTGAAAGTTGAAAAACAGATAAAGGGGAAGAAAGGGACGTACACTAAGTCCTTTGTAAAGGGTTTCACTAAACCTTTTGAGAAGAACAGCTTGGAGAAAAGTGGTTCTAGTTCGAACTACAAGGAGACTAAATCAAAATTTGAAGCTCCTAAAAAGCTTGTTGAAGATAGGAAGTGCTTCAAGTGTGGTAGTGTTGGTCACATTGCAACTAATTGTCCATCAAAAAGAGTAATGACTGCTCAAGAGTGGGAACAAGAACAAGCTAAGTGTGAGCAGGGTAGTGACTATGAAGAAAAGAACGAAGAGGAAAACTTTGAAGAAGAGGAGGGGCATATTGACGAAATTGATCCCGAGACTCATGGTCAAAGTTTGGTTCTTAGAAGGGCGCTACACTCTAAAACCGTACCTATGGAAAACAATCAAAGGGAGAAAATCTTTCTTACAAGGTGCAAGGTAGAAGATAGGTTGTGTGACATGATCATAGACACGGGGAGTTGCACTAATGTGGTATCTACTACTTTGGTAGACAAATTGAAGTGGCCAACTACTGAACATCCAAGCCCTTATAAGCTTCATTGGCTTAATAATTCGAGTGATGTTAAGGTAACTAAACAAGCCTTAATCTCCTTTTCAATTGGTAAATTTCATGATAAAGTTTTGTGTGATGTTTGTCCTATGGATGCTTGTCATATACTATTAGGCCGTCCTTGGCAATATGATAGATTTGTGAAGTTTGATGGAAGGACTAATGTGTATGTTGTGAGAAAAGGAGAAAAAGAGAGACCGGTTGCTTTAAAACCTTTAATATGCAACAAGTCTTCTAATGTTACCTCTAATTCGAAGAATTCTTATTTGATTGGTGAGAGGGAATTAGAAAAAGAGATTTGCAGCAACAATGTGGTATATATACTTGTTTCTAATGAGATTCGAATTGATCAAGATAAACAAGCAAAGAGGCCGTATGAATTGGAATCTGTTTTAGAAGAATTCAAGGATGTCTTTCCTAAGGAATTACCTCCGGGACTACCTCCTATTCGTGGGATAGAGCATCAAATTGACTTGATTCCGGGAGCACCATTACCTAATAAGGCAGCCTATAGAAGTAATCCGGAAGAAACAAAGGAGATGCAAAGGCAAATTGAAGAGCTTATGACTAGAGGATACGTGAGGGAAAGTATGAGCCCTTGTGCCGTGCCTACTTTACTTGTCCCAAAGAAAGATGGGAGTTGGCGCATGTGTATTGATAGTAGGAGTGTGAATAACATCACTATCAAATACCGATTTCCTATTCCAAGATTAGATGATCTACTTGATGAACTACATGGTTCAAAGTTGTTTTCTAAGATTGATCTTATGAGTGGTTATCATCAAATTCGAATGAGAGAAGGAGATGAGTGGAAAACAGCATTCAAGACTAAGTTAGGGTTGTATGAATGGTTGGTGATGCCGTTTGGACTCACTAATGCACCTAGCACTTTCATGAGGTTGATGCATGAGGTACTTAAACCTTTCCTTGGCAAGTTTGTTGTTGTTTATTTAGATGATATTCTGATATACTCTAAAAATTTGCATGATCATCTAAATCATCTAACAAGTGTGTTTGAAGTGTTAAGAGAGAAGAAACTCTATGCTAAGCTTGAAAAATGCTACTTCTTAGTGCCTAGTGTTACTTTTCTTGGTTATGTTGTATCAAAGGATGGAGTTTCAGTTGATCATTCAAAAGTAGAGGCTATTAAAACTTGGCCTATTCCTACTAATATGAGTGAAGTAAGGTCTTTTCATGGTCTAGCTTCGTTCTATAGAAGATTTGTCAAGAATTTCTCAAGTATTGTGGCGCCTATGACCGAATGTTTGAAGAAGGACAAGGGTAAATTCGAATGGACTAAAGAAGCTCAAAGTGCGTTTGAGTTGGTAAAAAAGAAGCTATGTGAAGCACCTATACTTGCGTTACCAGATTTCTCAAGTCCTTTTGAAGTTGAAACCGATGCTAGTGGAGTTGGAATTGGAGCAGTTTTACTCCAAAAGAAGAGGCCTATTGCATATTTCAGTGAGAAATTGGGAGGAGCTCGATTGAACTATTCTACTTATGATAAAGAGTTCTATGCCATTGTTAGAGCTTTAGATCATTGGAGTCATTATCTCCGACCTAATCACTTTGTGTTGCATTCTGATCATGAAGCATTGAAGTACATACATGGACAACAAAAGCTCAATCCTAGACATGCTACATGGGTTGAATTTTTACAATCATTTAATTTTTCTTCAAGGTACAAAGAAGGGAAATCGAATGTTGTGGCTGATGCATTATCTAGAAGATACACTTTGATTGGAATTCTAAATAGCAAGCTACTTGGTTTTGAATTGATCAAAGAATACTACAAAGGTGATGATGATTTTGCTACATTGATTGAAGAGTGTTCTAAAGGAGCCGTGGGTTCTTATTTGCTGCAAGATGGTTTTCTTTTCAAAGGAAATCGACTTTGTCTTCCTAAGTGTTCTATTAGAGAGCTAGTTGTTAGAGAAGCTCATGGGGGAGGAATTGCTGGTCACTTTGGCATTACAAAGACCTTGAGTATGTTACAAGAACACTTCTATTGGCCTAAGATGCTCACGGATGTGCAACTAGTTATTTCTAGGTGTGCAACTTGTCAAAAAGCGAAGGCTACTTTTCATCAAGGCTTGTATACTCCTTTACCTGTTCCAGATTCACCTTGGGAAGATATTTCTATGGATTTTATTGTGGGATTGCCGAGAACACAACGGGGGAAAGACTCTATTATGGTTGTTGTGGATAGGTTCTCTAAGATGGCTCATTTTGTTCCTTGTCACAAAGTGGATGATGCTATGAAAGTGGCGGAATTATACTTCAAAGAGATTGTTAGATTGCATGGAATTCCAAAAACTATTGTGAGTGATCGAGATACAAAGTTCATGAGTTTCTTTTGGAAGTCTCTATGGAAGCTTGTGGGAACTAAATTGCTCTTTAGTACATCTTACCATCCACAAACTGATGGACAAACCGAGGTTACTAATCGTACTCTTGGTGCGCTTTTGCGTGGGTTAGTGAGTAAGACACAAAAGGATTGGGACATCAAGTTAGCTCATGCGGAGTTTGCTTATAATAGATCACCTACATATGCTACCAAACATAGTCCCTTTGAGGTAGTTTATGGAGTCAATCCGAAACTTCCAATTGATCTTGTTCCATTGCCTAAGGGTGAGTTAATTCACAAAGATGCCGAGTCTAAGTTGAAGAGTATGCTGAAATTACATGCTCAAGTTCGAACAAGAATAGAGAAAGTAAATGACATGTACAAAGCTAGAGCAAACAAGCATAGAAAGCAACAAAGTTACACTGTTGGAGACTTGGTATGGTTACATTTGAGAAAGGAAAGATTTCCAGGAAAACGCAAGAATAAGTTGATGCCTAGAAGTGAAGGTCCTTTCAAGATTATTGAGAAGATCAATGACAATGCTTATAAGTTAGAACTTCCGGGAGAATATGGAGTTAGTGCTACATTCAATGTTGGCGATTTGGCTAAGTATATTCCTGATGAAGAACTTCGAGATTTGAGGACAAATTCTTTCGAAGAAGAGGAGGATGATGCAAGTCTAAGCATGGAGAACTTCGAAGATTTGCTTATCATGCATCAAGATAACTTGTCCCTAAACATTGATTCAAGCCAAGCATTGCATGGACACTTTCTTGGATATCAAAGCAAAGCCACGGTTTGCTTAGTGGTTTTTCTTGGAGTCTAGTTCATTTTCTTGAACTTTCTTGAATTTTCTTTACTTAGATTTTTGCTTACAAGTTTTTACCTTTCACTTGAAAGGGTTTTTCTTGGTTCAAGCATTAGGATCTTTAATCTTTATTTAGTTCTTTAATTTTTATTTATTTATTTAGTTGCTTTAAAAATCAGTTAGTTAGCAAAATAAATTAGTTTAGGCGTGTGCTTGTTCTCCAAGGAGTTTGGTGTATGCTTGTGCGCCAAGGTGCTTGCTCTTCAAGCAAGTTAGAATTCTAGTTTAATTAGGATTGAATTAGGGACTTGTCCTAATCTTCCTAGGTAAACTAAGTCTTATAAATAGGGCTGTAAACACACAAATAAACATACATAGATTAATATTCAGATTTATTTCTTAAGTTGCATACTTGAGTTTTGGTTGATTGCGATCAATTGCTGTTTTGCTTGTTTTAGTTAAAACATTCGTTTGGATTGATTAATTAGGTGGATTCTTAATTGATTAATCTTAGTTTTTGTTTAATTCTTGGTGGATTTCCTGTATAGAATTAGACTTAAACATATCCCTTGTGTTTTGTTGATTTTCGGATCAATAATTCACATCAGAACTAGACTCCAAGAAAAACCACTAAGCAAACCGTGGCTTTGCTTTGATATCCAAGAAAGTGTCCATGCAATGCTTGGCTTGAATCAATGTTTAGGGATAAACTATCTTGATGCATGATAAGCAAATCTTCGAAGTCCTCCATGCTTAGACTTGCATCAAATGGTTTGGCAATCTGCCAGCCGGATCCATCGATAGCTTCAGGAAGCTCGCCTTCTTGTTTGCTTCCACTTCTCAATGAACATCCCTGCTAAGAAAACGAGCCTTGATTTGAGCACTGTTAAGCAGGGAGAGAGAGAAGGGTTGCGCTCATATGTCAGGCGGTTCAATCTGATAAGAATCCAGATTCAAGGACTGTCTGACGAGGTAGCATTTACAGACTTTTTTAAGGGTCTGAGAGACGGGTCGACCTTTAAGTTCGACCTCGTCAGAAAAGGGGCTTTCACCTTACAGGCGGCCCTGAGGGAGGCGGAAAGCTATATTCAAGCTACCGACCTCTGCTCGCCTGGTAGCCAGTCGGACTCTAAGAAGTCTGACAAGCAGAAAGACAACCGGCCTGCTCAGCCGGTAAAAAAGAAAGAAGAGAGCAAGAAGAGAAAAGAAGTCTGGGCGGTTAGTGACTCTGACCAGCCGTCCCAGAAGAAAAAGAAAGAGTTTAAACCGTACGTCCCCAAGTACGAGTTTAACAAAGACTCCAACTCCATCCTCATGGAGGTAAAGGACCGGCTGTCCATTGAGAAGCCGAATCCTATGAAGAGTTCTGTCCAGTCACGGAACAAGAGTAAATTCTGTCAGTTCCATGAGGAAGTTGGCCATGACACCAACGACTGCTTCAGTCTTCAGCGTGCGTTGGACCGTCTGGCTGACAAAGGGCTGTTGAAGTCCTACATTTCTTAGTCCCCAGCCGGGGCAAAAAAGAAAAACAAGGGTCAGTCCTCCAAGACTACCCCCAGCCTTCTAGTAGTTCGGATACCGACAAGGAGCCGGTCTACACTATAGCAGGCGGGTTCTCATGTGGTGGCCCTACCATCCGGGGCACCAAGAGCCATCTTCGAAAGATGGACAAAGATGATGATGAGTAGGCGGAAGCCAGCTCCTCCTTCCCAGACGTCCTGATCACTGAGAAGGACAGGGGCAGCGTCCGCCGCCCGCATGATGACCCGGTGGTCATTGAATGTAAGGTTGCCAACCAGCTGGTTGGACGGATCCTTATAGACACCGGCAGCTCATCAGACATCATCAGCCTCCGGTGCCTGCAAAAGCTGAAATACAATGTCAGCAGCATGCATCCGGTCACCCACCCCTTGGTTGGTTTTGGGGGTGGGATGGTCTACCCAGCCGGGAGAATTGACTTACCCATCCGGCTGGGGGAGAATGGCCAGGGACGACACATTGTCGTCAGATTCTTGGTCGTTGAGGAGTTGACCGCCTATAACATCATTCTTGGCAGGCCAACCCTCAACGTAGCCAAGGCGGTAATCATCCCTTCCCTCATGCTCATCAAGTATGAGAGGGATGACGGCTCTGTTGGTTCCTTGAATGGGGATCAGAAGACGGCCCGACAGTGCTATCTCTCAGCCGTTCGAGATACCGTGGCCCCAGGCGGTCAGGAACCAATAGACCTTGACAATGTCAAGGATGCCGACCCAGCTCCCGCCCCACCAGCAGCCGGTAAGAAAAGAAAGGCACCTCTGCTGGTGGAGGTGAAGAAGGAGAAAAAATAGCAATCACTGACCGGTGAGCGGTCAGATGAGCTCCGTCCCCAACCGGCTGGCGAATGCATTGATCTCGTTCTGGATGACAGTCGTCCAGCACGTACTGTTAAGGTTGGGACGGTTGCGCATGCTAATTTGGGTGCAAGCTTGCACCTTCTGCTGAAAGAATTCAAAGACATTTTTGCCTTTGAAGTGGAAGAGATGCCAGGCGTCAGCCCGAATCTCGCTGCCCACAAATTCGCCGTGGATCCCAAAAAGAAGCCCATCCGGCAAAAGAAAAGAAACCACGGCGAGGAAAGAAGTCAGGCGGCAGCTGCCGAAGTCAAAAAGCTGCTAGATGCCAGGTTCATTCGGCCTTGTAATTTTCCAGACTAGGTGGCCAATGTGGTCCTTGTTAAGAAACCGAATGGGACCTGGCGCATGTGTGTTAATTACACAGACCTCAACAAGGCGTGTCCAAAGGACAGTTATCCGCTTCCAAAGATCGACAGTCTGGTCGACTCTACAGCCGGCCACGCCTTGATGAGTTTTATGGATGCCTATTCCGGCTTCCATCAGATACCCCTGTGGAAAAAAGATCAAGAGAAGACGGCCTTCGTCACTGATCAGGGGTTATTCTGTTATACTGTGATGCCGTTTGGCTTGAAAAATGCGCCTGCCACTTTCCAACGGATGATTAATACGGTCTTTGTTAATCAGATTGGGAGAATGTGGAGGCGTACATTGATGACATGATAGTCAAATCCAAGCAGCAGGCGGATCACCTTGCTGATCTCCGAGAAACCTTCACCACACTCAAGCGGCATAAGGTTATGTTAAATCCTAAGAAATGCGTCTTTGGTGTTGAGTCTGGGAAGTTTCTCGGATTCCTGATTGATCAAAGGGGGATAGAGGCTAACCTTGAGAAGATACAGGCGGTGATTGACATGAAGTCACCCCGTTCTGTCAAGGAAGTCCAGAGACTCACCGGTTGCCTGGCCGCCTTGGGAAGATTCCTCAGCCGGTCAGGCGACAAATGCCTTTACTTCTTCCAAGCAATCAGGAAGAAGACCAGATTTGAATGGGGGGATGATGCTGAGACGGCGTTCCAGAGGCTGAAAGAGCATTTACACTCTCTGCCTAGGTTGGTCAGTCCTTTGCCTAGGGAGACGTTGTACATGTACTTAGCCGTCTCAGACCATGCCCTCAGTGCCGTTCTCCTTGCTGAGCGAGACGGCGTGCAGCTCCCGGTTTACTTCATTAGCCATGTTCTTAAAAATGCTGAACTCCGGTACCCCATGGTTGAAAAATTTGGTCTTGCTTTGTATATGGCATTTATAAAATTAAAGCCTTACTTTTTGGCACATCCGGTGGTGATCTACACGGACCAGCCACTCAAGCGGCCAATGTCTACCTTGGACTCATCCGGGAGAATGTTGAAATGGGCTATTGAAATGCAAAGTCTTGAAATCACTTACGAACCAAGAAAGGCAGTGAAGGGTCAGGCGTTTGCCGACTTCATTGTAGAAATGACTCGTCCGGTGGCTCCGGATAATCTTGATCAGGTTTGGAAAGTGTATGTAGACGGGAGCTCTACAAAGAACGGTTGTGGTGCAGGCGTAATTTATGAGTCTCCTGAAGGAGACAGATTTGAGTATGCACTACGCTTCAAGTTTCAGGCCTCTAACAATGAGGCGGAATATGAAGCCCTGCTAGCCGGCATGCGTATGTGTAAGGCGGCGGGGGCCATGAAAATTGACGCCTACTCTGATTCTCAATTGGTTGTTAGCCAGTATGAGGGAAGTTATGAGGCTACCCATCCGGCTATGATAAAATATCTTCAGGCAGTCAAAGAGGAGGCCAGAGCACTTGAGGAATTCCGGCTGAACCAAGTGCCTAGGTCTGAAAATAACCAGGCGGATGCGTTGTCAAAACTGGCATCTTCCGCCTGCCATGATACGTCTCGGTCTGTCTTTTGGGAAGTTCTGGAAAAGAGAAGCATCAATGAAGATCCCATTGGAGTTTTGGACCGAAGCTCTACCTGGATGGATGGCATCCGGGCTTATCTCTCAGACGGCACACTTCCTAATTCGCCACAGGAAGCAGCCGTCCTGAAGAAGCGAGCTGCAAGCTTCGAGTTGAAAAATGGAGAACTCTTCAAGGCGGGGTTTCTGAAGCCTTTGTTGAAGTGTGTCACCCCAGAAAAAGGGAAAGAAGTTCTCGAAGACTTGCACTCGGGATTCTGCGCCTCCCACATAGGCGGCAGGTCCCTAGCCGTCAGAGCCAGACGACATTACTTTTGGCCCACTCTTGAGGCAGACGCCAAGGAATTGGTGAAAAAATGTGACAAGTGCCAAAAGTTTGGAAAACTTATTCATCGTCCGGCTACTGATCTGACGGCCATCCACAGACCAATCCCGTTTGCAAAGTGGGGTATGGACATTCTGGGTCCCTACACGCCTGCTCCAGGCGGAAAGCGCTATATCTTAGTGGCTGTGGATTATTTCACCAAGTGGGTTGAGGCTGAGGCGGTTAAAAACATCAAGACCTCAGACGTCATTTCCTTCATCTGGAAGAATGTTATCACCCGGTACGGGGTACCCATGTCTATGGCGTTTGATAATGGTCCTCAGTTTGAGACGCCTCAGCTAAAAACTTGGTTGGGAGATCAGGGGATCTCAAGTTGTTTTGCATCTGTTGGCCGGCCCCAAGCAAACGGTCAAGTTGAAGCCTTTAACAAACTCATCTCAGACGGCATTAAAAAGAAAATAGAAAGAGCCGGTGGCTTATGGGCAGAAGAATTAATCCATGTCCTATGGGCCATCCGGACAACAGCGAAAGGGGCAACCGGTGAAACCCCATTTCTCATGGTTTACGGTGCTGAGGCCGTCTTGCCCATCGAACACTACGAGCCGACTCTCAGAGTCATGCTGTATGATGAAGAGGCAAATTGGGAAGCAATGCGCCTGGCATTGGATTCACTCCCAGAGCGCCGGGGCAATGCTGCCTTGCGTCATGAGATTTACCGTCTGAGAATGACTAGAGCCTACAACAAAAAAGTACACAAGCGTCCTTTGAAAGTTGACGACTTAGTGTTACGAAAAATGGAGGCAACCGGTAGGGCCAATGAGTTGGGAAAGCTAACACCAAATTGGGAAGGTCCCTACCGGATCTATGAAGAAGTAAGGGACGGCACCTACCGCCTAGAAACTCCCGACGGCAGGTGCCTGCCTAGAACTTGGAATGTAGACAATCTAAAAAGGTACTACTTCTGAGAATGTAAACTTTTTGTAAACAGTGAGTCAGTTAATGAAGATTCAGACTTTGTTTGCAAAATTATTGTTTGATTATCCATCCGGGTAATATCCAGGCAGATTCCCCATCTACCTAACTAAGTTTGATACTTAGTAAAGGTTAAATTTGTTTATCCGCCTGGGTAATGCTCGGATCCCTTGTTTATTTAAGTTGGATACTTTGTTTATTCAACTGCTTGACTATCCGCCTGGGTAATACTCAGACGGACTCTCCATTTATCTAACTAAGTTTGATACTTAGCATGATCAAGTATTTGCCCGTCCGTCTGGGTAATACCCAGACAGACTCGTTTGCTTAAAAAACCAAGTTCGATACTTAGTTTAAATTCAACACTGATTAAGAAACTAAGCACAAAAACGTTTAGTGGCTACACAACCGGTCTCAAACAAGACCAGAGGCTAAAATGGCCGGATGGTTGCTCTTTTTATAAAATCGTCTGTCCCAACATGGACAAAGGCGTCCGGCGACACCCCTCCGGGTGCAATCGTCGCAGAGAACAGATTATCTGTCGGTTCTACGTATCCATGCAGACGGCAAAAATTGAACGACCAAATTGGTCAACTAATAGCCGTCTGACCGAAATAACCTACGAAGAAAGAATAAGTTCCTAAATACCGGATGCCCATAAGCATCAGCCGGTCACCGACTGAAGTTCTCACTTAGGTTATTTATTCCAAAAATTGCACCTCACCCCAATTGGGGCAAGAGTTCAATGACTATGAAATCTCTACCAAGACGGGCATAAGCCGTCTGGGTAGTGACTGAAACGCCTGTTGGTGTACGGCTGTGCACTTGGTTTGGGGCAATCACTATTGTGATTGATTGACTTACAAACATATCATGCTCTTTGCAGCATCAGACGTTTTCAAGTCAATCAACCAACTCCAATTGAAACCAATCACACAGCCGTCCAGGGGCAAGGACAGCCAGACTATTGACTAGTTAGGCAAGAAATCGCTGCATGCTTTTCATAAGTTAGGCAAAAATAAAAAATTAAAAATTCAAATGCAAAATGATCAAAACCGACTTAGTCGGTGCATTTCATAAAAGTCCATTCAACCAAACGGTTGCAATGGATCAAATGTTAACCGGACCCCGTCCGGGAGAAAGTAATTGTTAATTAACCCGGCTCCACAGCCGGTAAATACAAGGATACTCGGCACGCAGGCCGGAAAAAGTAAGTTTTGGCATACAGCCGCTGAATAAAAAGAAAATTAAAGGAAAGCAAAGATTGGCATACTGCCGCTGAAGGGTCACTTCTGGCCTGCAGACGGAGCCTCCTGGTCCTCTCCCTTCTCCTCATTGTCTGAGGGAATTTCCTGCGCTTCACCAGGACCAGGAAGCTCAGGCGCGGACGGCTCATTGTTGCTGAGCAAGGCTTCAAAGGAGGCAGGCTCTGGCTCGCCTTGCTCTCTCAAGTACACCACGTACTCGGCATAGTTGTGCGCCATTTCCCAGATGCTATAATCAGTGTCTGGATACAAGGCAGCCCAAGCAATCTTCATACGGGAGTCGTTGTCAGCATCACTCTCAGCAACAAGGCGGTTTTGCTCCGCCTCCAGGGTTGCTGCAAAGTTTTTCTGAGCTTGAGCAGCATCCTTCTCCAGCCTCTCAACCTTGGATTTCAGTTTGCCAAGGTCCGCCTGGGTCTTCTTGAGCGCCTCTTCAGCCTGTTTGGCGCTTTCGTCTGCTTTCTTCTGGGCCTCCTCCGCCCCCTTCTTGGTCGTCTCAGCATCCGTTACCCGCTGGTCGGCCGCCTTCAGATCTAGCTCCAGCTGCTGGATTCTAGACGCATGTGTCATAATTATTGCTTTAGTTTCAAGTTCATTTACGATAGTTGAGTGGAAAGCAATATTATCAGCGTCTATGGCGGACTTCTTGGCCCTTTTTACCTCTTCCCGTTTGCGGGAATAAGGACGTTTGAGCCCGTCCACCCGCAGCATGGCCTGCAAAAAGCAGGCGGTATAAGAATTACAGGCGGGGTGAAACACTTGGAAAAAAGTAACATTGAATTGACAAAGTTTCTTACCTCAGCCAGAAGGGATAGAATGCGTTCAAGGTTGAACGTCTCTATCCCAGGGATATTGTCCTTATCCCTCTTCCGTACGGCCTCCAGCATGGCCTTGGCATGCTTCTGGACGTCTGGCCAGCGGGGAGATTGATCTGCACCACAATCAATACGTGATGAGTGCGAAACTAAGGCAGCACCTATTTGTTGCCGACCGTCTGAGGATGACGTCTGTTGGGAGTGGGATTTCACCCGTAAAGGCCACCCCAGCTCAAGCGGGGATTCAAAAGGGTTCTTACCTTCAGAGCCGGCCAAGCGGGAGACGCTTGCGGGCGTGGTGAACCCCGCGGCTGCTGAGGGGTTGGCAAGATCAAGGCACACGCTGCCGCCTACCTTCTCGAGTCGCCCCGATATCCGCATCGTCTTAGCCCCGGCTGAGGCGCCAGGAGTTGACGCAGAGGCAGACTTCTTTATCTTGTTAAGGGCGGCTGGGGCCTCCTCTCTAGCCCGTTTGAGGCTTTTCTGTTGTATATTTGGAGTAACACTCGAAATACACAAGGGATAAACCAAGGGATAGATAAGGCTAAAGAACCAAAGGCTTCTTAGATAAAGTCACACCACTAAGAAACGTTTTGGATTCCTAAGATCACAAGCCAACTAGTAGCCTAAACTAGCTAACTAAGCAAAGGAAACGAAATTCCAAATCCAAGAATTTCAAGGTTTTGTTTCTAATCCAAGAAACGAATGTAAGACAAGTTTTTTTTGTTTGAATAATCTGATTTTCTCATTCACATTTGCTTGTTATTTATAGTAAACAAGCATCCTAAATACAAGCTAAATCAAGTGACTTTTCAGCTCACTTGTACACGCCTAAACTAAGCATCAAAGTCAGCTTTAGTGTCTAGATACATCAATTAAAGGAAGCCTTGTTTAACTAGATACATAAGCTTAAAAAGTGGCGGCCATAACCTCCTCAATTAAGCCTCATCAAATCTGAAATAAAGGAGTGTAACTCCCCTAGAATCACGTCCAATAAGGCAGCAAGTAAGAGCATAACCTTCCCTAGAATCACGCCTCAACCAAGCAGCAAGTAAGAAGCAAAACAGCCCCTTAATTCACGCCCAATTCAAACAGCAAAAAGAAGTGTAACTCCTCCTTGATTCAAGCCTTGGATCAAGCTTGAATGTATGTAGACAAGAGTGTATTTGGACGCCTTTTGATGCTCAATGCTGGCAGCAAGAAACGCCCATATGAATGCCCACTTGATGGCTTATAATTCCTGCATTGATGCTGCTTGTAACACCCATTTGAAGCCTTGAGATTCCTCCAAAAGAATTTCGGATTCTATGTTGTTTTCCATGCTTAAATGGCTGCCTTCTTCATGTATCTTGTACTTGAACTTTATGTGAATGTAACATTACATTTTGAACTTTAGCAAACTAAAGAAAACTAAAGAAAAATGCAACTAATAATGCAACTAATTTGCAAACTTAAAATAAGACTAAAGTTTACAATTTATTCAAAGCATAAAATGAACTAGAATGAACTAGTTAATAAGAACAACAAGAAACTCAAAGGATTGAATATCTTGCTGCACATGGATAGAACGCATAGCACCAATGCATGATGCTACGTCTTGAACTAAAGAAACGTCCATAACCAAGTTGTGAGGCTTGGCTACAACATTTTCTCAAATGATTTCCCAACTTCTCCCCCCTGTGAAAATAAACAAGTCAGGGTTAGTATCCGGACAAGATAATTTTTAAAATAAAAACTTAAGAAGGGGTTAGGCGCTCAATACCTTGGCCCTGAGCTCGGCCGCAGCTTTCTCCGCAAGCTCTTTGCGGATGGCTGCAGAAGACCGCTTGGGAGTTTTCTCCGTCTGTAGCATGTCTAGTGCTTCTTCTGCAAAAAGAAAGAAATTGGTCAAAATCATAAATCAATTCCGATAGAAAAATACTACAGACGGTATGAACTCAGGTGCATACGTTTATTAAACATTTGTCCTAGCCCACAGGCGGCTAGGAAACATTCATCCCTGAACCAGGCGCTCTTGGGAATCCAGTTCTTTGGGACTTTTATTGTTTCCCCGGTTGACAGAGTTGCGTCTGTGAGGCCGAAAAAGTCTGCCTCGATTATTTTGTCAAAGTCTTCCTCTGGGATCCGGGGAAGAGCGCACTTCCTGCCCAACAGGTCGGGTTTCTTATTGTATAGACGGAATTCATAGTTTTCCCGTCTGGTTGGGGCTGACATCAGGTAGAACCTGTGCTTCCAGCCATCGAATTTGGAGACCTTGTCAAAGGTCATCATGTATTGCGGCTGTGTGGTTAGAGTATACCACGCCCTCCAGCTGCCTAGGCTCCTACTGAGGTAGTGCATGCTGGCAAAAGCCTCCCAGCCGGGGTTAAGCCCTTGGAACTCGCAGGCGGCAACATACCCCAGAATGTTTGTCCAGGAGTTGGGGGTAAGTTGCCAGAGCCCGAGGCCGTAGCCTCTCAAAATTGCCTTCACCGCCTGGTGAAGGGGGAAGCGAAGACCAGCTTTGAACGCCGCCTCGTAACAGCCAAAATAGCTGTTGGCGTTCTCTTGATCATCCCCCCAGGCGATGGTGCCCAGCTCAGGCGGCACCCGGATCTTATACCCGTCTCCAAGCGGGTGCATTTTCTTGAAGTTCTCTAAGCTCTCCCCCATCTAGATTCGGTCCTTGGAGGAGACGTGGATTCTGAAGGGATCGTCCTTCTCACCCCACTTTTTCCTTTCTTCCTCCTCACTATCCGGAAGAGGGGGCAAGTCATCGCTGCTCTCGGAGGTAGAGGCGGAGCTGTCGCTCTCCGTCTCTCCCTCGCTTTGGTCTATGGGGGCAGAGGCGGCCTCGTCGTCGCCTTGGTCGCACTCTTCCAAGAAAGAGTCAGCAGGGGTTGAAGGGGCGCGCGGAGGGGATCTCTCCAGAGCTGTCTGGTCTCCCTGACCAGACGTTTCTCCCTCAGGCGCTTGGCCGCCTGAGCCTTCGCCTCTGTAATTTGGATCAGTGGCCGTCTGCATTGTCCGAGCCATGATGTCCTGCACAGAAACATAACTGGTCGGAATCCATGGCAGAGGGTGGTCCCAACACCCCGAGCCGGCACTCCCAGTCCTAGACTCAGCCGTCCCTGGTGACCGGCTGGACTCTAACCTAGGATGTGCCGTGTGTGTTGGTGATGCATCCATTTATTGCAAGAAATATGTACAAGCGGTGAAAAAAGAAAAGAGTTGAGAAAGACAGAGACGGTACCTTTGGATTTGATATCTGAAGGAAGGCGGGTCCGGCTGGGTTGCGGAAGAACAAAGTTTCTTGCTCGCGCCTGACTCAAACGGATGACTTCTGCTCTCTCAAAAGTTTCTCTCTAGAAAATTTTTGTAAACGTACAAAATTATGAGGGTAAAACGGCTATATATAGAGGGTAAATATGGGGGCATTTCCGTAATTTACCCGGAAGGTGAACGGTTACTCTGTAACGGTAAAATTACCGCCAACCGAAGCGTGACATGTGTCACAGATGCCACGTGGCGTGCCACGTCACATCTGTGAGGGGCAAATGTTTAGGGTAATTTCACCCTGCCACGTGGCCCAATCAGAAGCTGACACGTGTCAGCCCATGATTGGTCTAGAATGAACCAATCCCTGCTTGACACGTGTCATTCCAGAAATCAAGGGAAAAGGCGGCCTTCAGGCCCAAATCCCGAGAATGCCGCAAAAAGGCGCAGCCCACCAATGATTAGGGTTCAGTGACCTAATCAGGGGCACAATTCCCAAAGACCCTATAAATAGGGAGATATCCCTCATTTCGAGGGTACGTTTTTACCATTTATTACACCTGCTTTCTCTTACATCAGAGAAACACCTGAGCTTGGAATCCAAGCAGATCCCCACCTTAATTTCCGTACTCTTTATTCCTTTTCAAGTTACTAACTTGATCGTTGGAGGCGGAGCACCGCCCAACAGGTGTCTCCGTTATTTTGCAGGTATAGATCGGCCAAACCAGACTTTGTGACGTAACTCTCCCGAGGGACAAAAACACCCAAAACACATCTTATATGGACGAAAAAGCTAGAAAAAATCATGATCAAGTATGTGAAATCATTAAGGCCAAGTATGGAATGTCATAATCACAAATCAAATAAATATGATGACTACTGAGTCAAGACTTTTAAGTTTTTTTTTATTTTTTTTTATTAGAGGGCTGTATTTTAGGTGTTTTCGGATGAACTCAATAAGCAATTCACAAGAATTTTCCTTTTATTATGTAATGTTTAATTTATTATTAATGTTATGTATTAAGTTTTGTAGCATTCTTAATCTCTTTGTTATTTTTCTATCATTAGTGGTTAAAGCTTTGTTTTTAATTTACTACTTCTTGTTTTTTGCCTTCAGTATTTAATTTTTTCAAAAGAGTGGACTTTTGTCTAAGTTTAAATATATATATATATATATATATATATATATATATATATATATATATATATATATATATATATATATATATATATAACACCCAACACTAGCTCACGGCTAACCAATGAAAAGAAAAAAAAAATTGGTGAAAGAAATTGAAGGGTTGTTACGAAAGTTTGTAGGACCAAGCTTAAGTATGTACAATGTAGGGCCATTGGACTAATATACCTAATTAGGATAATTCCGTTTAAATATTGATATGAAGTAAAACAATCCTAAGAAAATAAATTAAATCTCAGTACCATTCCATTAGGAATGTTATTGTTACCACACATTATTTAGATGTTACAATAAAATCCCTTATTTAACAACAAAAGAAATGTCCACTGCTTGTAGAAATGTCCATTATTTAGATTTTGTGGCGGAGGTTTTATGACACTTGTAGAGAGGGTGATGTTTGATACTTGTAGAAATGTCCACTGCTGATCCTTTAAAGTGAACAATATGCTCAGTGCTCATGCATTCTTTTCTATCGATCTGAGGTTCTAATCACTTATAAGATTACTGTTTTATTCAATAAGATGAATTCTAGGGTTTGATTGATTTGTATCAGGGTTGTAAATTATGGTGGTTTTATTTTGATTTCTATTATTTAGGTGTGTGATAATCGTGCTACACACAATTGCAGGGCTTATAAGGTACTTAATCCGATAGAAATGATGATTATATTGTTAATGTTAATATGTGATTGTATGAAGCTAAAATTGAATGATATATGCTGAGATTAATAACTGGAATTTCCCGTTTTTTTGCCACTTTAAAGAGTTTAATTTGATGCAAATTAGATCATATACACTCGTGAACATGCTCGTCGATTTGTACATTTCCCTAAGATTTGTACATATTCACTACTTGATTCAATCCCTCAGCCTTCTTTTCATTTAAATGATTGAAAATGCACTTGTATATGTGTTGTCCAGTTCTATCTTGATCATCAAATTACTGAGAAGGTTACAATATTGTTTAATTGGCACTGTGGTTATTTAGCGCTAGTGTTTGTTTGTTTTATGATTAAGCATTAAGCATACCAAAGATTAAAAATAGTGAGGTTAAAGCTAAAGAAATAAGACCAATCATGCTTGTTATTGTTAACCAGTGTTACCTTGGAAAGTGAAGTGTATATAATCCATTATAAACCGGATTGGTATGTTTATGAATAATTTATGTTATTTTAAATTCTAGCATAAATTGTGTGAATAAAATGCTCTTTCAGTTAGTTACAGTGGATATATACTTGTTTCTGGGCCTAAATGTTTTCAAGTATTGATCTTATTTTAGAAATCTGATAAAAGAACCAAAAAAATTGAATTATGTATGCTAAAGTATTGTTTTAGAAGTCTCTGGCAGAATCTATCTACGGATGTTTAGAGTCCTTGTCCACGGTATCATGCAGATGTTTCTTTTCAGTTTCTTTTTTTTTTTTTTTTTTTTTTTGCGAGAATTCTTTTAAAATATGTTATTTTTGTTTACTCCAGGATTTATTTCAAGTGTTGAGTATGCTACAGGCTTTTTAAGAGTGGAATAGGATAATAGCTTCATATAGGACTTTCTCTAAGACTCTTAAGTTGTTGAAATTGTTCCTGCGGACAGTTAATGGTCACTACAATGGGATGATTTTATTCTTGTGGAGCTGGTCATATTGGAGCATATTTTTGTTTACTTGGTATGATTCTAGAAAAATTTGTTACTATCATTATTGGGTATTTTCTTATTGCTGTTGCAGAAAAGGATGCAATGAATATGTTATGGAGTAAATTTTATGAATTCAGTGATTCAGATAGCTTTATATATTAAGATTATGTGATTTTGCTAAGCAGGGTTGTGGTGCCCTTATCCGTTGGAGACTTCACATTGACGGAAAGATTAAAACAATTGTACATGTGAACCGAGTCTTTTATCTTATCATTTGATTCATTGGTCTTCTTGAACTGATACTCCTTTTTAACTATGAGCCGAAAGCTGTCAATTGTTACCTTTTTCTTTTATATTTACTTCCGTTCTTTAAAGGTTGTCAAAGATCAATATGGAAATATTGTATCTTTTGCCTGACACCCTTTTTATGTGGGGTTGAACCAAGAAATGAGGTGTTCCTTGTTTTTAGATGGCTGGTTCAAACACATTTGGACTTGTTACTGGAGCCTTTTTACTCGGTTTTGGATTAAGTGAAATTCCCCAAAGCTTCTTAAAAAATGAAGACTAGACATTTCGACAGAAACTATTGTCCCATAAGATTGCAAAAATGGCTTCGAAATTGGATGATACTCATTAGAACTTCTCAAATGCAATTGTGGTAAGCTTCTATTGTCATTTGTGTCATATAGAACTGGTACCTTAAATATGTTTTACGTTGTTACCTTAAATATTTTTTACGTTGTTTAAGTGTCAGACTTTTCCCTTCTCTTAATAATTTATTATTGGTATATATTTTATAATTCAAATGAAAATTGTTAGTAGTAATATTTTTGCTTTTTGTAGTATTCAAACTTCTAACTATCAAGTACTTGACATGGCTATAATTTGTAACTATCTCTACACACACATTCAAGTGTTAAATAGATATAATATCTGGTTTGGTGATTCAAGTGACCCTTTATGCCTTATAATGTAGGTTTTGGCACATTTTTCTGAAAAAGAAGAATTTCTATTCAATTCTTTATTGTACTTTTATGGTTAGCAAGAAAATCCATGGCTATTATAGTTGATATTAGTCGTTGCACCTCATAAATCAAGTCGCTCTAGGATGATGTTGTTGCAGTTTTGAGTTGCTCCTTATATAGTTGATTTGAGTTGTTTATTATACTTTTTTTTGTGTATATTTCTAGCCTTCTAATATTTTAAAATTTGTATTTAATGTATATCGCAAAATTGACATTAATTTGGGGTATTTTTTAGGTATATGAAATACGTAGGATTTGTAAATAAAAATTGTATTTTTTTTTTGTTATTTTATGAAAATGACAATTAGTAGTTGGCCGAATTACGCGCCAGCTGCAAATACATACTATAGGCAGCTGGCCGAATTACATGCCAGCTGCAAATAGGTACTATTAGCAGTGGGCTTAATTATCGGCCAGTTGCAAATAATACTTTTTTAAGTTGAAAAAAAGACTATTATCAACTGGCTAATAAGTACGCCAGCTGCGAATAATTACTATTAGCAGCTGGAAAATGCCAGTTGCTAACAATATTCCTATTAGTAGCCCCCGCATTAGCAGCCCCATATGCCAGCTGCTAAAAGTCATTTTTTGCCAGTTGCTAATCCGGTTTTTTCCACTAGTGTTATCACCTTCTAGAGGTAAATCTTTGTCGGAAAAGGTGATCAAGTTTATAGGACTAGGGAGATCACTCGTAAGGAAGTTAGCCAACCCCTCAGGAATGGTGACAGAATCTATCCCTATCTTATCCAAGGTGTTCATCACTGCCAACCTATGTTCTCGAGATGTTGCTAGAAGTTTCCATACGATCATCTCGACCTTGGTCTTTATGAATTGCTTGACAATATCATTGTCTTCTATGATAGGTATGGGAACTTGCTGCATAGTCGGCATAGGTTGTGGGGCGGGAGGTTGTGTTCTTCATGACCTTGTGAGGACGTCTATGGGTGAATCCTCTTCATCCCAAAAATCACTTACTGAATATGACACTGAAAGTGGAGGTCTTTCCATGTATTTTAGGTAGACATCTTCTTCATTGCTGTCCCAAACCCCATTAATGCTTATGTCTTCTTCTTGTGGGATTTGAACTAGCTTCTTATCATCAATCATTTTCTAAATTAAATCTTTAAATTTAAAACAGTTTTCAATAGTGTGTCCCCCTTATTGATGGTATTTACAATAAAATCTATATGTCCTCATTAGTGATTCAAATGTTCTCGGTTCGAGAGGTTTGACCTTACCACTCTCGGAGAGAATTTTGAACATTTTAGCATATGAAGTCCCAATTGGAGTATAGAGTTTATTACTCTTCTTGGGTTAGTCAGTTACTTGTAGAGAGAAGGCTTTCTTCTTCGTGGGTGGAATTTTGTCACACTTTTTTTGAAGCTCCTCTGCTTGTTTCTTTGCGAATTCGAGAGCCTCACGTAGCAAATTTGTTCCCTCCCACATGGACCATATAAGCATTTGTACGTCTTCCTTGCTTGCTGGTTCAGGAAAGTAATCCATGGCATAGAAAAAGATCTCCTCCTCTTCTTCGATAGCATGAATTTCTTCAATAGGCTTGATGAGAGATGAGGGGTCAACCTTGTTTTCCTCATCATAGATGGCCAAAGAATGAGCGAGGGGTGCGTTGTCATTGCTTGGCTTCTTACTGGCAGGGGGAAATGGTAGTTTGTTATTATCAATTAAATCTTTGATAGTTTCCTTAAGCTTCCAACAATTTTAAGTGAGATGACCCATACCTTGGTGATATTTACAATGTGGATTGGGGTTCCAATTAGCTGTCCTCTTTTCAACTGGTGGGTCCCCAAATGGTCCAATAGGAGTTATAAGACCTTTTATATTTAGTCGGTCAAATGCGGTGTCATAACTCATACCTATAGGAGTAAAGTTCCTCCTAAATGGTTTCTTTTGTCCTTGGTTTTTCATCGCAAGGACTTCACTCAAATTAAAAATGCTAACATTGTTTGAAAGGGTGGTTTTGGAAGAAGAAGGATTGTCGTTCTTCTTGCCTTTCCAGCCACTGTTGGAGTTATTGTTAGTAGCTTGTAGCTAGCTTAGCCAGGTCGTCTTCAATATTAATTCCAATGACATAGACGGCTTTAAAGGTATGTAGATTATTTTGATACTTCAGATGCTTGGAGTACTTCTCTTGAAGATTCTTGATGAACAACCTCACATATTCTTTCTCACTTGGTACTTCAATCATCCTAGCAGAGGTTTCTCTCCATTTGTTGAAGAAAGAAGTGAAACCTTCATTCTCTTTCTGCTTGAGTATTTCAAGTTCCCTATAATCAGTTTCAACTTGAATATTGCACTTATACCTATCAATGAATGCGTTTACTATTGATTCCCAAGTAGAGGTTTCAAGAACCGTTGTTGGCAAACGGTTTCAAGAGATAGAGAAAATAAAGAGGGAAATACTTTCTTATCAATACCCTTAATACTCATTATTGTTTCTAAATCTCTTAGATGAAAAAAGGGTTGTCAGTTGCCTTGAATTTCAGGATGTCGTTGGCATTAAACTTCTGCGGAAGAAGCTCCTTGTCCACCGAGATCCCTTGTGAACTAATGCCCTGAAACTTGTAGTCACTAGATAGCTTGCTCAAGCTTTCTTGCATGAGATCCATCTGTTGTTGCTTCACAGGGTCATTGATCTTGAGGTTTAAAGCCTTCAACGCCTTAGTCACGTCAGTCAATTGATTCTTAAGTTCATTGACTTCTACCTGAGTTGCCATTATCTTCTTGGATTTCCTTTTTCGAGCAATTGGTTTGTCAAAAAGTTGAACTTGAATGAAAAGGTTGTCTTTGATAAAATGCCCTTCCTTTCTTGACCACACGTTGTAAATTATACCATTTATTTTAATGACTTGACTCAAATTGACTTTTCCTTTACGGGTTTATAAAGAAAAAGAAAAAAGCAAAAATAGGGTGTATATTTTTGGGAATCAATTATAGGGTTCAAACAAGTGGTTAAATTGGAGGATTAATATCCGTCTTACCCCCCTAAAAAAAATGACGGAAAACACGCGTATACAAGACTCTCTTAGACATGGTCAAAGTGTACATACATATTAGTGTGTGCTTTATATGGTGAGTGTAAGTGACATGCTTTGACTCTTGTGTAAGACCATGGAACTTAGTGCCTAGACTCGATTAAGGACTTAACAAGGTATTATTATTAATAAAATAATCGAATTAATTAGCAAATTGTTTAATTAGAGACATAGTGATGACTCGAGCAACATACCGAACTGTCGCCAAAGCAACAGGACTATTGCCGCACTTTACAGTGTAGCGCAAGATGACAGAGCTGTCGCCAGGCGTTGCATTACACAGTGTGGCGCTGCAGTATAAATCGCGACACCATTGTTGTAACGTTGATCTGGGACTGCTTTCGGTATTAGTACTCTACAGGATATGCCTAAAGTCGTACTAAGTCAATTATGATTAAATTATTAGACTTTAATTTCTCAAATTAATTAATTAATTAGGAAAAGTTCTTTTTAGTCGTTAATCAGTTTATTTAGTTATAACACAAGTCAAACAAACGGTTAGGAAAAACACATAGAGTATGCACAACAAATAATGCACAATTAGTCAAGTAGGCACAATATGATGCAATGAGTTTGCAACCTAACCGTGGCTTTAGTTCTCTAAAGTTCGGGATATGGGTTAGTTAAAAAGGGTCCTGTCAAAATGCACCGCGCGGAAGCCTTACTTGTTGAAGGGTTGGCGCGAGTGGATGGGACACCGCGAGTTAAAAACTCGCTTCCATGGTTTTGTGAATTCAACATTCTCGGATGTACCCTTTGTTGCACAGAGCATTCAATCAGGTAGATGGAGCATGAATTCCTAGAGGGTTATGTCCATATGTTGAACACTTATGGGTTTCAGAAAAGTGAGAAAAACTCAATCAGGAAGTAGAATCAAGCAAACAGTGCTAAAAACTGGTCAAAATTAGAACGCATATTTCTTGCTCTGTATTAGAAGAACTTGGCGTTAGTGAACAGAGGCTGGCGCCGCAATTTGGCTCTGGCGCCTGGCGAAAAGAGTGTCGCCTAGCGCCAGAGTTAAATTCTCGGCGACATACTCTATTTTCTGACGCTAGTTCCTATATGCCTCAGCAGCTTTCTGTGCTCGATAAAATTTTCCAGTTCTGCGCAGCATTATTTCGATCCTATTTGTGAAAGATATTCCTCAAATTTCCTACGTGTAAAAAACCTATGTTTTTAACTCATTACGGATGGTCTTTCCAATGAGATATTTTTTATACATATGACAATAATGTTAATCAAAATTATGCACATGAAATACTTAGAACTTTTCAAATCTTATCCACTCATTCTAAATCATTGCCGAAATAAATTTCAAGAATTAAAATAGAAATCCTCCCTAGTGGAGTCGTTAAAAAACTGTAGGGAATATTTCAAGCATTACCCAAAAATTGAACCCCACTGTGATCATACACTTAAGCACGGTGTCATCCAAAAAGAAGGAAGCTAGAGCAAAAGAGTTGGCAACAAGTTTTAGGAACTTGAAAACCGTTCACGAGGTGAAGGTTACACCCCTTAACGATACAGGAGATCGTCAACTCAAATAGGTCTGGAACCACGACTGGTAGTTTGCGGATGAAGGTACAAATCCAATCTAAAAGAGATTGAACCTGCCATAATAATAGGCCTCTACTTTATTCTTCTCGTATTCATGTGCGCTTTCTGACTAACATGCAATCAATAGGTTTACCCTAAACCTGTTTAATCTATGTAGGTTGAACATTAATGCACAAACAAAATTATTATTGGCGATCAGTTGAATTATAATCAAATTAACCCTAAACAAGATTTTTAATTATCTTATTATTTGTGATTACAAGTACAAATTCCCTTTAAACATGTATAAAAGGTGTGATCAAGCAATACCAATAAATATAATCAAGCAACATAATAGTAATTATAGTAATCATAAGCATAATTATAAGCATAATCATGTTAAAGCATAATAAGAGCAAGATCCTAGGCATGATACTAACAAGATTAATAACAAACCCTAGCATGTCACTAAACAATAAAGATCAAATTTATAGCCCTAACATGATACTAACATGAATACTAGGAAAGAAAATAGGAAGCATCATTGAAATAATAATTGATATAATTAAGAAACTTATTCTTACCCTAAACATCATACTAAGAAAAATATCCTAACATGATACTAGGAATCAAAATAACAACATAAGCATGATTTCTATATCATAATATCAATTCAACAATTAAAGCACTTACTTGGATGCCTCGTAACTCTTTCTAATAACAAAACACACACGTTAGTAACTTCAAGGAAAATAATAAACAAACAATTAAATTAAATAATTGAAAGAGATTTGGGACCAAACCCTTTGAAATTAAAACCTTTCACGTCTATGGTGAAGGCATATTTTAATTTGGCTAGGTGTGTCTAGGTCTTGTGAATGCGGAATTTTGTATGCAAAAGGCTAGTTGAGAAAAGAGAGAGAGAAAAGAGTAATCAAGTAATTCTTGATGAGAGTTGGTGATAGAGAGAATTGAAGAAAGAATCATTAAAAACGGAGGTTGTTGGAGGCTATTTATAGAGAAAATCAACCGGATGTGATAAAAAACGAATCAGAGTTACGAAAAGAATAAAACACGATCGCAGCGCCAAACACGCGCGTGGCGCCAAACGCAGGACTCTAGCGCCAAACGCCAGGTCTAGCGCCAGGCGCTGGTCCTGTCGTCAGACGCTGGAAATAAATTTCCACGAGTTTTCTTAATTCGATAAAATTTAGCCGTACGAGAGGGCAAAATCGTATTTTCCTTAAAAACACTTCTTTTATTCTAATTAAAATTATAAAAGTCAATTTATCAATGCTAATTAAATTAGGAATGAAAAGAACCTTCTAAAAGAATCTAGAAAACTATAATCAATTCTAATTGCATTAGGACTGATAAATCAATATTAGGCCCTCCTCTAGATCATTAGGCCGCATATAAAAACCAAACAGGGCAAAGTTTTGTATTTTGGCCATAACTTCCTCATTATTCATCGGAATTGGGCTTATAATATATCGTTGGAAAGCTCTTTTCGAACCTGACCCAACTACACTAATAATGAACCCTTTCTATGGACCAAACCAAACAGTATTGGATGTTTTCTTTAAAATACGTTTACAAAAACAGAGAGAAAGAAAAGAAATAAAAAGTAACCGCAACAATAGAATTTCCACACCTGCACTTCATTCGATTATGATTTGACGTGAAAGGTACTCATCACTGGGTTTGGTTTTGGGGAGACGTAAATGGGTGTCTACAACACCCCTTAGGGCTAATAAGCCCCTTGGATTGGCGATGATGTGTCTGACACCCCTTAGGGTTAATGAGCCCCTTATAGATTGGAGATCATGGACAACTTTGATGCATTTTGCCAACAAAAGTTGCGAAAAAAGGCCACTAGCACGGTGAAAATGCCATTTTTCTAATTACGCGCGGTCTCATTTTTAGGCATGTCTTGGAACGGTACGTGCTCGTATCACCCTATAATGAGCCTGTAGGATGCGCGATGATATGATTGACGCTTTCTAAGAGCCAACTGGGTGACCAGTGTCTGTGAAGAAACATATAGACTTATTTATTTGAAGCAACATCAATGAAGAAACAAAAAATTATGGCTAACTTATGTATACTTGTATTTATTGTTATGTTTGACGCTATTTGGGGCGGCCGAGAACCTGGGAGGGGCGATATATGTTTGGTGCCCCTAAGGACTAAATAGCCCCATGGATGGGCGATGATGTGCCTGACGCACCTTAGGGATAATGAGCCCATTGGATGAGCGATGATGTGTCTCACGCCCCTTAGGGCTAATTAGCCCCTTGGGTGGGCGATGATGTGTCTAACTCCCCTTGGGGCTAATAAGCCCCTTAGATGGGCGATGATCTGTCTGACACCCCTTAGGGATAATGAGCCCCTTGGATTATTTCACCAAGTGGGTTGAGGCTGAGGCGGTTAAAAACATCAAGACCTCAGACGTCATTTCCTTCATCTGGAAGAATGTTATCACCCGGTACGGGGTACCCATGTCTATGGCGTTTGATAATGGTCCTCAGTTTGAGACGCCTCAGCTAAAAACTTGGTTGGGAGATCAGGGGATCTCAAGTTGTTTTGCATCTGTTGGCCGACCCCAAGCAAACGGCCAAGTTGAAGCCTTTAACAAACTCATCTCAGACGACATTAAAAAGAAAATAGAAAGAGCCGGTGGCTTATGGGCAGAAGAATTAATCCATGTCCTATGGGCCATCCAGACAACAGCGAAAGGGGCAACCGGTGAAACCCCATTTCTCATGGTTTACGGTGCTGAGGCCGTCTTGCCCATCGAACACTACGAGCCGACTCTCAGAGTCATGCTGTATGATGAAGAGGCAAATTGGGAAGCAATGCGCCTGGCATTGGATTCACTCCCAGAGCGCCGGGGCAATGCTGCCTTGCGTCATGAGATTTACCGTCTGAGAATGACTAGAGCCTACAACAAAAAAGTACACAAGCGTCCTTTGAAAGTTGACGACTTAGTGTTACGAAAAATGGAGGCAACCGGTAGGGCCAATGAGTTGGGAAAGCTAACATCGAATTGGGAAGGTCCCTACCGGATCTATGAAGAAGTAAGGGACGGCACCTACCGCCTGGAAACTCCAGACGGCAGGTGCCTGCCTAGAACTTGGAATGTAGACAATCTAAAAAAGTACTACTTCTGAGAATGTAAACTTTTTGTAAACAGTGAGTCAGTTAATGAAGATTCAGACTTTGTTTGCAAAATTATTGTTTGATTATCCATCCGGGTAATATCCAGGCAGATTCCCCATCTACCTAACTAAGTTTGATACTTAGTAAAGGTTACATTTGTTTATCCGCCTGGGTAATGCTCGGATCCCTTGTTTATTTAAGTTGGATACTTTGTTTATTCAACTGCTTGACTATCCGCCTAGGTAATACTCAGACGGACTCTCCATTTATCTAACTAAGTTTGATACTTAGCATGATCAAGTATTTGCCCGTCCGTCTAGGTAATACCCAGACAGACTCGTTTTCTTAAAAAACCAAGTTCGATACTTAGTTTAAATTCAACACTGATTAAGAAACTAAGCACAAAAACGTTTAGTGGCTACACAACCGGTCTCAAACAAGACCAGAGGCTAAAATGGCCGGATGGTTGCTCTTTTTATAAAATCGCCTGTCCCAACATGGACAAAGGCGTCCGGCGACACCCCTCCGGGTGCAATCATCGCAGAGAACAGATTATCTGTCGGTTCTACGTATCCATGCAGACGGCAAAAATTGAACGACCAAATTGGTCAACTCATAGCCGTCTGACCGAAATAACCTACGAAGAACGAATAAGTTCCTAAATACCGGATGCCCATAGGCATCAGTCGGTCACCGACTGAAGTTCTCACTTAGGTTATTTATTCCAAAAATTGCACCTCACCGCAATTGGGGCAAGAGTTCAATGACTATGAAATCTCTACCAAGACGGGCATAAGCCGTCTGGGTAGTGACTGAAACGCCTGTTGGTGTACGGCTGTGCACTTGGTTTGGGGCAATCACTACTGTGATTGATTGACTTACAAACATATCATGCTCTTTGCAGCATCAGACGTTTTCAAGTCAATCAACCAGCTCCAATTGAAACCAATCACACAGCCGTCCAGGGGCAAGGACAGCCAGACTATTGACTAGTTAGGCAAGAAATCGCTGCATGCTTTTCATAAGTTAGGCAAAAATAAAAAATTAAAAATTCAAATGCAAAATGATCAAAACCGACTTAGTCGGTGCATTTCATAAAAGTCCATTCAACCAAACGGTTGCAATGGATCAAATGTTAACCGGACCCCGTCCGGGAGAAAGTAATTGTTAATTAACCCGGCTCCACAGCCGGTAAATACAAGGATACTCGGCACGCAGGCCGGAAAAAGTAAGTTTTGGCATACAGCCGCTGAATAAAAAGAAAATTAAAGGAAAGCAAAGATTGGCATACTGTCGCTGAAGGGTCACTTCTGGCCTGCAGACGGAGCCTCCTGGTCCTCTCCCTTCTCCTCATTGTCTGAGGGAATTTCCTGCGCTTCACCAGGACCAGGAAGCTCAGGCGCGGACGGCTCATTGTTGCTGAGCTAGGCTTCAAAGGAGGCAGGCTCTGGCTCGCCTTGCTCTCTCAAGTACACCACGTACTCGGCATAGTTGTGCGCCATTGCCCAGATGCTATAATCAGCGTCTGGATACAAGGCAGCCCAAGCAATCTTCATACGGGCGTCGTTGTCAGCATCACTCTCAGCAACAAGGCGGTTTTGCTCCGCCTCCAGGGTTGCTGCAAAGTTTTTCTGAGCTTGAGCAGCATCCTTCTCCAGCCTCTCAACCTTGGATTTCAGTTTGCCAAGGTCCGCCTGGGTCTTCTTGATCGCCTCTTCAGCCTGTTTGGCGCTCTCGTCTGCTTTCTTCTAGGCCTCCTCCGCCCCCTTCTTGGCCGTCACAGCATCTGTTACCCGCTGGTCGGCCGCCTTCAGATCTAGCTCCAGCTGCTGGATTCTAGACGCCTGTGTCATAATTATTGCTTTAGTTTCAAGTTCATTTACGATAGTTGAGTGGAAAGCAATATTATCAGCGTCTATGGCGGACTTCTTGGCCCTTTTTACCTCTTCCCGTTTGCGGGAATAAGGACGTTTGAGCCCGTCCACCCGCAGCATGGCCTGCAAAAAGCAGGCGGTATAAGAATTACAGGCGGGGTGAAACACTTGGAAAAAAGTAACATTGAATTGGCAAAGTTTCTTACCTCAGCCAGAAGGGATAGAATGCGTTCAAGGTTGAACGTCTCTATCCCAGGGATATTGTCCTTATCCCTCTTCCGTACGGCCTCCAGCATGGCCTTGGCATGCTTCTGGACGTCTGGCCAGCGGGGAGATTGATCTGCACCACAATCAATACGTGATGAGTGCGAAACTAAGGCAGCACCTATTTGTTGCCGACCGTCTGAGGATGACGTCTGTTGGGAGTGGGATTTCACCCGTAAAGGCCACCCCAGCTTGTTGTATATTTGGAGTAACACTCGAAATACACAAGGGATAAACCAAGGGATAGATAAGGCTAAGAACCAAAGGCTTCTTAGATAAACGTTTTGGATTCCTAAGATCACAAGCCAACTAGTAGCCTAAACTAGCTAACTAAGCAAAGGAAACGAAATTCCAAATCCAAGAATTTCAAGGTTTTGTTTCTAATCCAAGAAACGAATGTAAGACAAGTTTTTTTGTTTGAATAATCTGATTTTCTCATTCACATTTGCTTGTTATTTATAGTAAACAAGCATCCTAAATACAAGCTAAATCAAGTGACTTTTCAGCTCACTTGTACACGCCTAAACTAAGCATCAAAGTCGGCTTTAGTGTCTAGATACATCAATTAAAGGAAGCCTTGTTTAACTAGATACATAAGCTTAAAAAGTGGCGGCCATAACCTCCTCAATTAAGCCTCATCAAATCTGAAATAAAGGAGTGTAACTCCCCTAGAATCACGTCCAATAAGGCAGCAAGTAAGAGCATAACCTTCCCTAGAATCACGCCTCAACCAAGCAGCAAGTAAGAAGCAAAACAGCCCCTTAATTCACGCCCAATTCAAACAGCAAAAAGAAGTGTAACTCCTCCTTGATTCAAGCCTTGGATCAAGCTTGAATGTATGTAGACAAGAGTGTATTTGGACGCCTTTTGATGCTCAATGCTGGAAGCAAGAAACGCCCATATGAATGCCCACTTGATGGCTCATAATTCCTGCATTGATGCTGCTTGTAACACCCATTTGAAGCCTTGAGATTCCTCCAAAAGAATTTCGGATTCTATGTTGTTTTCCATGCTTAAATGGCTGCCTTCTTCATGTATCTTGTACTTGAACTTTATGTGAATGTAACATTACATTTTGAACTTTAGCAAACTAAAGAAAACTAAAGAAAAATGCAACTAATAATGCAACTAATTTGCAAACTTAAAATAAGACTAAAGTTTACAATTTATTCAAAGCATAAAATGAACTAGAATGAACTAGTTAATAAGAACAACAAGAAACTCAAAAGATTGAATATCTTGCTGCACATGGATAGAACGCATAGCACCAATGCATGATGCTACGTCTTGAACTAAAGAAACGTCCATAACCAAGTTGTTAGGCTTGGCTACAACATTCCCCCCTTCTTGAAAAGAGTTTGCCCTCAAACTCGGCAACTCTTCAAACTCATCATAGTAAGGTGATAAATCAGCCACATTAAAGGTGCTAGAAACACCATAGTCTCCGGGCAACTCAACTTTGTAAGCATTATCATTCACCTTTTCAACAATAGCAAATGGACCATCACTACGAGGACTAACCTTGGACCGTCTTTTGGAAGGAAATCTTTCCTTTCGAAGATGAATCCAAACTAAGTCACCGGGCTGAAACTGGACCTCCTTTCTTTTCTTGTCATAGTATGCCTTTGTCTTTGCATTAGCTTGTTCAATTTTGGAACGAACTTGCTCATGCATAGACTTGATTTCTTTTGCACGCACCTCGGCATCATTGCTGAACTTGTTTGGTGAGGGAATGGGAGTGAGATCAATAGGAGTGCACGGATTGAATCCATACACCACTTCAAAAGGACTCAAACCTGTTGTCTTGCTAGGTACACGATTGTAAGCGAACTCCGCATGAGGAAGCATCTCTTCCCATTGCTTGGGACGTTTAGTAGCCAAAGACCGCAACAAGGATCCCAAAGTTCTATTAGTCACTTCGGTTTGACCATCTCCAAGCGGGTGCATTTTCTTGAAGTTCTCTAAGCTCTCCCCCATCTGGATTCGGTCCTTGGAGGAGACGTGGATTCTGAAGGGATCGTCCTTCTCACCCCACTTTTTCCTTTCTTCCTCCTCACTATCCGGAAGAGGGGGCAAGTCATCGCTGCTCTCGGAGGTAGAGGCGGAGCTGTCGCTCTCTGTCTCTCCCTCACTTTGGTCTATGGGGGCAGAGGCGGCCTCGTCGCCGCCTTGGTCGCACTCTTCCAAGAAAGAGTCAGCAGGGGTTGAAGGGGCGCGCGGAGGGGATCTCTCCAGAGCTGTCTGGTCTCCCTGACCAGACGTTTCTCCCTCAGGCGCTTGGCCGCCTGAGCCTTCGCCTCTGTAATTTGGATCAGTGGCCGTCTGCATTGTCCGAGCCATGATGTCCTGCACAGACACATAACTGGTCGGAATCCATGGCAGAGGGTGGTCCCAACACCCCGAGCCGGCACTCCCAGTCCTAGACTCAGCCGTCCCTGGTGACCGGCTGGACTCTAACCTAGGATGTGCCGTGTGTGTTGGTGATGCATCCATTTATTGCAAGAAATATGTACAAGCGGTGAAAAAAGAAAAGAGCTGAGAAAGACAGAGACGGTACCTTTGGATTTGATATCTGAAGGAAGGCGGGTCCGACTGGGTTGCGGAAGAACAAAGTTTCTTGCTCGCACCTAACTCAAACGGATGACTTCTGCTCTCTCAAAAGTTTCTCTCTAGAAAATTTTTGTAAACGTACAAAATTATGAGGGTAAAACGGCTATATATAGAGGGTAAATATGGGGGCATTTCTGTAATTTACCCGGAAGGTGAACGGTTACTCTGTAACGGTAAAATTACCGCCAACCGAAGCGTGACATGTGTCACAGATGCCACGTGGCGTGCCACGTCACATCTGTGAGAGGCAAATGTTTAGGGTAATTTCACCCTGCCACGTGGCCCAATCATAAGCTGACACGTGTCAGCCCATGATTGGTCTAGAATGAACCAATCCCTGCTTGACACGTGTCATTCCAGAAATCAAGGGAAAAGGCGGCCTTCAGGCCCAAATCCCGAGAATGCTGCAAAAAGGCGCAACCCACCAATGATTAGGGTTCAGTGACCTAATCAGGGGCACAATTCCCAAAGACCCTATAAATAGGGAGATATCCCTCATTTCGAGGGTACGTTTTTACCATTTATTACACCTGCTTTCTCTTACATCAGAGAAACACCTGAGCTTGGAATCCAAGCAGATCCCCACCTTAATTTCCGTACTCTTTATTCCTTTTCAAGTTACTAACTTGATCGTTGGAGGCGGAGCACCACCCAACAGGTGTCTCCGTTATTTTGCAGGTACAGATCGGCCAGACCAGACTTCGTGACGTAACTCTCCCGAGGGACAAAAAAACCCAAAACACATCTTAAATGGACGAAAAAGCTAGAAAAAATCATGATCAAGTATGTGAAATCATTAAGGCCAAGTATGGATTGTCATAATCACAAATCAAATAAATATGATGACTACTGAGTCAAGACTTTTAAGTTTTTTTTATATTTTTTTATTAGAGGGCTGTATTTTAGGTGTTTTCGGTTGAACTCAATAAGCAATTCACAAGAATTTTCCTTTTATTATGTAATGTTTAATTTATTATTAATGTTATGCATTAAGTTTTGTAGCATTCTTAATCTCTTTGTTATTTTTCTATCATTAGTGGTTAAAGCTTTGTTTTTAATTTACTACTTCTTGTTTTTTGCCTTCAGTATTTAATTTTTTCAAAAGAGTGGACTTTTGTCTAAGTTTAAATATATATATATATATATATATATATATATATATATATATATATATATATATATATATATATATATATATATATATATATATATAACACCCAACACTAGCTCACGGCTAACCAATGAAAAGAAAAAAAAAATTGGTGAAAGAAATTGAAGGGTTGTTACGAAAGTTTGTAGGACCAAGCTTAAGTATGTACAATGTAGGGCCATTGGACTAATATACCTAATTAGGATAATTCCGTTTAAATATTGATATGAAGTAAAACAATCCTAAGAAAATAAATTAAATCTCAGTACCATTCCATTAGGAATGTTATTGTTACCACACATTATTTAGATGTTACAATAAAATCCCTTATTTAACAACAAAAGAAATGTCCACTGCTTGTAGAAATGTCCATTATTTAGATTTTGTGGCGGAGGTTTTATGACACTTGTAGAGAGGGTGATGTTTGATACTTGTAGAAATGTCCACTGCTGATCCTTTAAAGTGAACAATATGCTCAGTGCTCATGCATTCTTTTCTATCGATCTGAGGTTCTAATCACTTATAAGATTACTGTTTTATTCAATAAGATGAATTCTAGGGTTTGATTGATTTGTATCAGGGTTGTAAATTATGGTGGTTTTATTTTGATTTCTATTATTTAGGTGTGTGATAATCGTGCTACTCACAATTGCAGGGCTTATAAGGTACTTAATCCGATAGAAATGATGATTATATTGTTAATGTTAATATGTGATTGTATGAAGCTAAAATTGAATGATATATGCTGAGATTAATAACTGGAATTTCCCGTTTTTTTGCCACTTTAAAGAGTTTAATTTGATGCAAATTAGATCATATACACTCGTGAACATGCTCGTCGATTTGTACATTTCCCTAAGATTTGTACATATTCACTACTTGATTCAATCCCTCAGCCTTCTTTTCATTTAAATGATTGAAAATGCACTTGTATATGTGTTGTCCAGTTCTATCTTGATCATCAAATTACTGAGAAGGTTACAATATTGTTTAATTGGCACTGTGGTTATTTAGCGCTAGTGTTTGTTTGTTTTATGATTAAGCATTAAGCATACCAAAGATTAAAAATAGTGAGGTTAAAGCTAAAGAAATAAGACCAATCATGCTTGTTATTGTTAACCAGTGTTACCTTGGAAAGTGTTGTATATTTGGAGTATCAACCCGAAATACACAAGGGATAAACCAAGGATAAGTAAGACTAAAACCAAAAAGGCTTCTTAGATACAGACACACCACTAAGAAACGAGTTTGGGTTCCTAAGATCACAAGCCAACTAGTAGTCTAAGCTAGTTAACTAAGCAAAGGAAACGAAATTCCAAATCCAAGAATTTCAAGTTTGTTTCTAATCCAAGAAACGAGTGTAAAAACACAATTTTTTGTTCAAATATTCTCTATATTTTTCATTCACATTTGCTTGTTATTTATAGTAAACAAGCATCATAAGTACAAGCTAACTTAAGTGACTTTTTAGCTCACTTGTTACATGCTTAAACTAAGCATCAAAATCTGATTTTTAATGTCTAGATACATCAATTAAAGAAGCTAAACTTAACTAGGTACATAAGCTTAGAAAGTGGCGGTTTGTAACCTCCAAAAGATGCTCCAAAAATCAGAAAATAAGAGAGCTTAACTCCCCCTTAATGCACGTCCAACAAAGCAGCAAATGAAGGCTTAAACTCCCCTTGATTTACGCCCAACAAAGCAGCAAGTGAAGGCTTTAAACTCCCCTTGATTTACGCCCAACAAAGCAGAAAATTAGAAGCAAAACAGCCCCATAATTCACGCCTAATTCAAACAGCAAAAGAAGAGTAATTTCCCCTTGATTCTAGCCTTGAAAGTAGCTTGAATGTATGTGGACTAAAGTGTATTTGGACGCCCTTTAGTTGCTCCAAAAGCTGACCGAATTGAACAGCCAAATGAAGGCCGAAATTAAGGCTTAAGATGCTCCAAGTTTGACTGAAATTAACGGCCACTTAAAGGCTGAAATTAAGGCTTGTAATGGCTTGTAATTCCTCTTTGAAAACTGATTGTAACTCCCATTTTGAAGCCTTGAGATTCCTCCAAAAGAATTTCGGATTCTATGTTGTTTTCCAAGCTTAAATGGCTGTCTTCTTTTGTGTATCTTGTACTTGTACTTTATGTGAATGTAACAATATTTTTCGAACTAAAATTAGCTAAAAAGAAGTAAGAAAAATATAACTAATTTGCAAACTTAAAAGAACTAAAGTTTACAATTTATTCAAAGCATAAAAAGAACTAGAATGAACTAGTTAATAAGAACAACAAGAAACTCAAAGGATTGAATATCTTGTTGCACATAGATAGAACGCATAGCATCAATGCATGATGCTACATCTTGGACCAAAGAAACGTCCATAACCAAGTTGTTAGGCTTGGCTACAACATTCCCCCCTTCTTGAAAAGAGTTTGCCCTCAAACTCGGCAATTCTTCAAGCTCATCAAAGTAAAGTGGTAAATCAGTCACATTAAAGATGCTAGAAACACCATACTCTCCGTGCAATGCAACTTTGTAAGCATTATCAACCAATATTGGAATAGGAAACCGATACTTGATATGCTTTGGGGGTAATCCATGAAGGATATCGTTGGGGAAAACATGAGCATAGGTTTTGAGAAGAGAGGCAAGGAGTGGGTGATTTTTTTCTGAGAGGCAAAGAGTGGTGAGGGAAGTGGGAAGCGTGGATGTGGAGTGATCATTTTTGGGGATTAAAGAGGTAAGGACAATTTTCTTTCCATCCTTAGAAAAGGAGTAGGTGTTTTTGTAACCATCATGCATCACACGTCTATCAAATAACCAAGGCCTACCAAGTAAAACATGACATGCATCCATAGGTACAACATCACACCATAATTCTTCCTCATAAGTTTTACCAATGCTAAATGATAACAAGACTTGTTGTGTGACATAAATCCCTTTACTATGACTTAACCATTGAATTTTATATGGTGTAGGATGAGGGATAGTTTTCATTTTCAACTTGTCTATCATAACTTGCGAAGCTACATTGGTACAACTACCTCCATCAATAATCAAAGTGCATACCTTTCCTCCAATGGTGCAACGAGTGCGAAAGATTGCCTCACGTTGCAAGCTCCCTTCTTGGTCCAACATATTGCTTAGTGTACGTCGAACCACCAAACATTCCCCTTCATCCGGACCTAGACACGCATACTCATCATTCTCCTCAAGGTTGTTGTCCTCTTCATCTTCTAATTCGTTCTCCTCTTCATGCTCCACCAAAGTAACAATTTTCTTATTTGGACAATCACTAGCCATATGTCCAAGGCCTTGACACCTAAAGCATCTTCTTGGGCCTGGTTTTGGATTGGAGTTTTGGGTGGTTTGAGAGGGTGGTTTAGAAGTAGGTTGGGTGGTTGCGGATTTGAAAGGTTGGAAATTTGTTTGCCTTTTTTGGGGAGATGAGGATTGAGAAGCAAAACGTGAAGAATCACTTTTGCCTCTTGCCTTTTGTTGTTGCTCAATCTTATGTGCTAAGATAATGAGCTCTTCAAGGGTGGTGTAAGGGTGTAGCTCGGCCACATTGGCTATTTTTGGGTCAAGTCCTCCCAAAAAACGCACCAATGTTTGAGGTTCATCTTCCTCTACTCCACATTTCATGACAAATCCTTCAAATTCCCTAGCATATTCTTCTACCGATTTTGTACCTTGCTTGAGGTTATGGAATTTTGAAAAGTTTTCTTGCACATAGTATGTGGGAAGAAACTTTTGCTTCAACAATTTCTTCATCTTAACCCATGATCTCACTTTTTCTTTGTCTTGCCTTTCCCTCTTGGCGCACACACTAGCCCACCAAGTTGAGGCATATTTTCGTAGCTTCAAGGCCACAATTTTCACCTTTTTCTCCTCTGGTGTTTGCTTATAGTCAAACACTCTCTCCACCGTTCTCAACCATTCTACAAACTCATCAGCATCGAGTTTGCCATCATATTCAGGAATGTCTGCTTTTATGTCATTGTTAGAACGTGACCTTTCTCTTTCACTAAAAGGTCTCTCATTGTTATTGAAAGTAGACTCACTCATGTCATCTTCACTATGGGTGGGTGAACCTTCTCTATTATGGCGCAACTTAATAGTAAGATCTTTCAATTGATCTTGCATATACTTCATTCGTTGCTCCATATCTTCTTTCTCTTGCTCAACCTTATTGACATATTCTTGCCAATTAGGTGGTGGAACGTTTGTCATGGTTGTGTTTGGGTTTGTGTTTGGGGTAGGTGTTTGGGATATGTGTTTAGGGACGAGTATTTTTTTTTTTTTTTTTTTTTTTTTTTTTTTTTTTTTTTTTTGCTAGTCACCCTCCTTCTAGCGCCAAATGTTGTATATTTGGAGTATCAACCCGAAATACACAAGGGATAAACCAAGGATAAGTAAGACTAAAACCAAAAAGGCTTCTTAGATACAGACACACCACTAAGAAACGAGTTTGGGTTCCTAAGATCACAAGCCAACTAGTAGTCTAAGCTAGTTAACTAAGCAAAGGAAACGAAATTCCAAATCCAAGAATTTCAAGTTTGTTTCTAATCCAAGAAACGAGTGTAAAAACACAATTTTTTGTTCAAATATTCTCTATATTTTTCATTCACATTTGCTTGTTATTTATAGTAAACAAGCATCATAAGTACAAGCTAACTTAAGTGACTTTTTAGCTCACTTGTTACATGCTTAAACTAAGCATCAAAATCTGATTTTTAATGTCTAGATACATCAATTAAAGAAGCTAAACTTAACTAGGTACATAAGCTTAGAAAGTGGCGGTTTGTAACCTCCAAAAGATGCTCCAAAAATCAGAAAATAAGAGAGCTTAACTCCCCCTTAATGCACGTCCAACAAAGCAGCAAATGAAGGCTTAAACTCCCCTTGATTTACGCCCAACAAAGCAGCAAGTGAAGGCTTTAAACTCCCCTTGATTTACGCCCAACAAAGCAGAAAATTAGAAGCAAAACAGCCCCATAATTCACGCCTAATTCAAACAGCAAAAGAAGAGTAATTTCCCCTTGATTCTAGCCTTGAAAGTAGCTTGAATGTATGTGGACTAAAGTGTATTTGGACGCCCTTTAGTTGCTCCAAAAGCTGACCGAATTGAACAGCCAAATGAAGGCCGAAATTAAGGCTTAAGATGCTCCAAGTTTGACTGAAATTAACGGCCACTTAAAGGCTGAAATTAAGGCTTGTAATGGCTTGTAATTCCTCTTTGAAAACTGATTGTAACTCCCATTTTGAAGCCTTGAGATTCCTCCAAAAGAATTTCGGATTCTATGTTGTTTTCCAAGCTTAAATGGCTGTCTTCTTTTGTGTATCTTGTACTTGTACTTTATGTGAATGTAACAATATTTTTCGAACTAAAATTAGCTAAAAAGAAGTAAGAAAAATATAACTAATTTGCAAACTTAAAAGAACTAAAGTTTACAATTTATTCAAAGCATAAAAAGAACTAGAATGAACTAGTTAATAAGAACAACAAGAAACTCAAAGGATTGAATATCTTGTTGCACATAGATAGAACGCATAGCATCAATGCATGATGCTACATCTTGGACCAAAGAAACGTCCATAACCAAGTTGTTAGGCTTGGCTACAACAGAAAGTGAAGTGTATATAATCCATTATAAACCGGATTGGTATGTTTATGAATAATTTATGTTATTTTAAATTCTAGCATAAATTGTGTGAATAAAATGCTCTTTCAGTTAGTTACAGTGGATATATACTTGTTTCTGGGCCTAAATGTTTTCAAGTATTGATCTTATTTTAGAAATCTGATAAAAGAACCAAAAAAATTGAATTATGTATGCTAAAGTATTGTTTTAGAAGTCTCTGGCAGAATCTATCTACGGATGTTTAGAGTCCTTGTCCACGGTATCATGCAGATGTTTCTTTTCAGTTTCTTTTTTTTTTTTTTTTTTTTTTTTGCGAGAATTCTTTTAAAATATGTTATTTTTGTTTACTCCAGGATTTATTTCAAGTGTTGAGTATGCTACAGGCTTTTTAAGAGTGGAATAGGATAATAGCTTCATATAGGACTTTCTCTAAGACTCTTAAGTTGTTGAAATTGTTCCTGCGGACAGTTAATGGTCACTACAATGGGATGATTTTATTCTTGTGGAGCTGGTCATATTGGAGCATATTTTTGTTTACTTGGTATGATTCTAGAAAAATTTGTTACTATCATTATTGGGTATTTTCTTATTGCTGTTGCAGAAAAGGATGCAATGAATATGTTATGGAGTAAATTTTATGAATTCAGTGATTCAGATAGCTTTATATATTAAGATTATGTGATTTTGCTAAGCAGGGTTGTGGTGCCCTTATCCGTTGGAGACTTCACATTGACGGAAAGATTAAAACAATTGTACATGTGAACCGAGTCTTTTATCTTATCGTTTGATTTATTGGTCTTCTTGAACTGATACTCCTTTTTAACTATGAGCCGAAAGCTGTCAATTGTTACCTTTTTCTTTTATATTTACTTCCGTTCTTTAAAGGTTGTCAAAGATCAATATGGAAATATTGTATCTTTTGCCAGACACCCTTTTTATGTGGGGTTGAACCAAGAAATGAGGTGTTCCTTGTTTTTAGATGGCTGGTTCAAACACATTTGGACTTGTTACTGGAGCCTTTTTACTCGGTTTTGGATTAAGTGAAATTCCCCAAAGCTTCTTAAAAAATGAAGACTAGACATTTCGACAGAAACTATTGTCCCATAAGATTGCAAAAATGGCTTCGAAATTGGATGATACTCATTAGAACTTCTCAAATGCAATTGTGGTAAGCTTCTATTGTCATTTGTGTCATATAGAACTGGTACCTTAAATATGTTTTACGTTGTTACCTTAAATATTTTTTACGTTGTTTAAGTGTCAGACTTTTCCCTTCTCTTAATAATTTATTATTGGTATATATTTTATAATTCAAATGAAAATTGTTAGTAGTAATATTTTTGCTTTTTGTAGTATTCAAACTTCTAACTATCAAGTACTTGACATGGCTATAATTTGTAACTATCTCTACACACACATTCAAGTGTTAAATAGATATAATATCTGGTTTGGTGATTCAAGTGACCCTTTATGCCTTATAATGTAGGTTTTAGCACATTTTTCTGAAAAAGAAGAATTTCTATTCAATTCTTTATTGTACTTTTATGGTTAGCAGGAAAATCCATGGCTATTATAGTTGATATTAGTCGTTGCACCTCATAAATCAAGTCGCTCTAGGATGATGTTGTTGCAGTTTTGAGTTGCTCCTTATATAGTTGATTTGAGTTGTTTATTATACTTTTTTTTGTGTATATTTCTAGCCTTCTAATATTTTAAAATTTGTATTTAATGTATATCGCAAAATTGACATTAATTTGGGGTATTTTTTAGGTATATGAAATACGTAGGATTTGTAAATAAAAATTGTATTTTTTTTTTTTGTTATTTTATGAAAATGACAATTAGTAGTTGGCCGAATTACGCGCCAGCTGCAAATACATACTATAAGCAGCTGGCCGAATTACATGCCAGCTGCAAATAGGTACTATTAGCAGTGGGCTTAATTATCGGCCAGTTGCAAATAATACTTTTTTAAGTTGAAAAAAAGACTATTATCAACTGGCTAATAAGTACGCCAGCTGCGAATAATTACTATTAGCAGCTGGAAAATGCCAGTTGCTAACAATATTCCTATTAGTAGCCCCCGCATTAGCAGCCCCATATGCCAGCTGCTAAAAGTCATTTTTTGCCAGTTGCTAATCCGGTTTAATGAGCCCCTTCTAGATAGGCGATCATGGAAAACTTTGATGCATTTGGCCCACAGAAATTGCAAAAAAAAGGCCTATAACATGGTGAAAATGCCATTTTTCTGGTTACGGTCTCATTTTTAGGCATGACTTTGAACGGTACGTGCTCGGAGCACCCCATAATGAGCCCTTAGGATTGGCGATGTGAAAGGAATGGTGTCCTTCGAACAAGTGTATTATTCTGATAGTTGGTTCAGAATTATTAAAAAGCTAATATATTCCGTAAGATCAAGTGATCGGAATGCCTAGATGGATGCCGCTTTCGATTAGTAATACTAATGTATAATTAATATTATAGCTTAATCTTGACTGAACCTTTCGGGTCACACCCAAGCAATTAACAAACCGACATGACGAATTAATTCGGAAAAAATTAATTAGTCGCCCGAGTATTAAATATTTAGAAGTCTGAAATTCGGGCTTGGAGCGTCGAAACCGAGCGTAGGAGAATCTCAAATGTCGAGCCAAAATTTAGGATTTGGCGAGACTAGAAAATGCTTCAAGTAACAAGTAAAATCCTAATCACGCAAAAGGATAGGAAAGCGCGCCCAATTGGAGCGTGCCACGTGGAAGCACGTGTGGGAGCGCACGTGGCAGCCACCTAGGCAGCCAGCAAATTTGGCAGCCACCAAGTGGCAACGTGCGACGTTGGCAGCATGCCACGTGGCAGCGCGCCATGGTGGCGGCACGTATGGCAAGGGGTCGTGGACCCGGGTGACGGGTCATAAACACGGGCCAAAAGAAAATGGCCCCACCGAACCCAACTTGGGGCTCAAGGTTGGGTGATACATGGTTAGTTCACAATGCATGTGAGATGCCTTGGGGAACAGGTGAGAAAGTGGTCCTCATCTAACCATATGACACTTGTTACTTGCTCCTTGGTTTATTTAACTAAGGGTTGAATTCATCAATTTTTCCATGTGGGATCTTTTGGTCAAAAAGTCCTGCATTGAAAGATGAGTGGAATTCACAAGCTATCCTTCCTTAAAAATAGCCAAAGCATGGCTTGAGAATTCTTTGCTTGAGTAGGAGTTCAATGGAGCATTGCATTAGCAAAAACTCTTAAACTCACATAAAATTCGGGTTTATTTTTGTATTAGTGATATTATTTATTGCGAGCGTGATCCTTGGCTCGGGTTTTTTCCGCGATGAGTGGGACTCACCAAACCCCAACAGTGGTATCAGAGCCCCGCTCGTTTATTTTTAATTATCATATTTTTCAAGGTATTTTTATGGCTTAATTTTTTTGGTTTTAAGTTGCTAATTAGATTAGTAGCTCATATTATCTATTGTGACCTCGTATTAGAGCTGACTTCAGCTCCTGAACCCAGATTTTGACCTAAAATAGTGAATTTTGGGTGGAAAAGGTGTTCTAGAAATGGTTTTCCCTTTAAGGACTCGGTTATTAGCCAAAAAACGACTAGAAATGCATTTTTTGAGGGGTTTTACGTTTTTACGAAAAATTTTAAGCCTTTCTAACCTTGAAAATTAATTGCATATTTATGGTGGTTATGTAATTGGTTCATCACATATTTTATATGCAATTTTAAATCTCTTTAGGCATGATTACTTGGTGGTAATTTCTGTTTAAAAGCTTGGTTTTATAATTAACATAATTGCAAATTAATTGCATTGAGTGTGAAATCTTTGTTTTTGAGGCTTCTAAAGTGCTAAAGATTCAATCTTTAATTGTGTTATGTGAATAAAACTTTAAAAGCTACTAAATTCCATGAATTTTATGTTGAACTTTGTTGTTTTAATCATTTTTAGTTGATTGGAAACATAAAGTTTCAAACTTTTTGATAGAAATTTGTAAACTTCATATTAGAAGATATAATTTTTTAAGGATTCACAAATGTTGGTAGTTGGATTTTTCATTTGAACATTAAAGTTCATATTTTTCCAACTCCCTCTTACTTTGTCAAAATCTCAAGATTAATTTAAATTGATTAAATTAATAATGAGAAATTGCCTGATTTATTTTATTTTATTGCACCAAATTAAACCAATTTAATTAAAGAATGGTTCTTGGAAATATTTTTTGTTGAATGCACCTTGTTAAATTTTATTTAAGTTAGACTTGTTTAAATTTTCAATTTTTGCTCGTTGAATTAGTTCTAAAATCAATTTAGAATTAATAACATGTCACGCGAAATTGGGATCAAAATCCGGAGGCTATGGCATGCAAAACGAGGCAAAACCATCCTTTTGTTAGCCAGGCCGCATAGCAGCCCGCATGTGGCTGCCAAGAGGAGTACTCGTGTGTGCAGCCATGTGCGTGGGTAGAGCACACAACAGCAGCAGCACACGGTTGTGCGTGTGTGCGTGCACAACAGCAGTCGTGGCTGTGTGCGTGGGTGCTGTGGTGCGGCAACAAGCAATTTGTGTGTGTGCTTGGTGTTGTGGTAAGAGAGTGCGTGTGGATGTGCTACATGCTTGCGGCACGATGCGCACAACCCCACACTTGGCACTTTACCTAGGTTTTTAAAGCTATGCAATTTTGTTTATTTTGCCGTTTTATTTATTTTAATTAATCTTGTTTATTTTTAATTAAAATTTTGAGGCTAGGCCTCGGTATTGAGCGGCATAGGAAAAATTTAGGGTTTTTCTAAGCTATACCCCTGGGTATTCGAGTTTCTAAGGTGTACCAATGCTTTTTCAAGTTTCTAAGTTGTGCCCCTCAACTCACTACCATTAATGAATGGTACCCTAATTGGGACTTCCACGTCACCTAAAGTTAACTATAAATTTAATAGAAAGATGATAAAAGGTAAGGAAATGGTAGGAGAAAGAAATCTTAGCCACCGCAACCCTAATAATGAATACTGAAGCCACGAAATTACACTCTCAAATAACTTTTAAACAACTAATAAGGGTACATTTTAGTATTGATAAGGAGTTGAAGGGCACAACTTAGAAACTTGAAAAAGAATGGGTACACCTTAGAAACTCGAATACCTTATAGGTATAGCTTAGAAAAACCCAAAAATTTATTTTGACATATTTTGGGTTCTACCAGCTTAATTATTTGAATTAATTTAGATGGATGGGGAATTTTGTGGGAGCTTCAATTATTAATTACGTCAATTACATAATCGGTTAAATAACGTTGACTAGTTTTAATTAGGCGTGTTAATCGGATTAACCACCTAAATTAGCTACTAGTGCACGCACGTGTTTAATGCATTATTACTGGTTTATTATTGTAAAATGCATGGGTCATTCACATATAGTGAATGGATGAATGGAATGAATATTCTTTCACAGGTATATAAAAATGGCAACTAGTGGGACCCGATTAGGACAGAAAATACGGACTGCGTGCCGTGATATGTTTTTGTAAATCTAAATATGGTCTGTGTACCGTTGAGTATTTTGTACCTTAATATTTAGATTAGTCCTAATCGTAGATACTAGTATTGCATAATTTTGGTTATGTCTTGAAGACGGAGGTTCTTGGAAGACGAAGCCTTGATTTTAGAAATGAAGACCTTTTGAAGACTTGAAGAATTCAAGGGGTCATTCTAGTTGCCAATATGCATCAAAATGCTTTTTGCTTTACATATTGCTGATTATTTATATATGGAATACATGTTAGATGCATGTTTAGGATTTCAAATGTTGTGACGATTAATGGAGTTCACTTAAATCAACCAACATAGAAACCCTAGCTCCCTAAATATTGAGTAAAATTGCCATTCCTAAACAACACTTATCAACCTATTGAGAGTAGTGATGGGCCACGCCAAACCGAGGCATCACCACTACTCCCTAGACTCATAAGGCATACCGGGTATGCAAGTTGGTTTTGGTTGTACTGAACGATATGAGAGATGGAGTCCTAAAATGTCGTGGCAAAGTGAATAAATTATTGAGAGAGCATTGGATGCGACGATTTATTCAACAATGAGTGGCTTGAAGCCATTAGCAAAGCATTGCTTACCTTGGGAGATTGAGTGCTAAGACAAGCCAAAGCATGCTTAGTCACTCTTTGTTTATTTGGACCTTGGAATTGACTTATTCTCGCAAAATGGGGACAAAACTAATGCGTGGATAAGACGCTTAATAAGATTGAAAAAATGCATGAATACCTTTTTAATTTTCAAACTTATTATGTTATTTACTTGATAAATGGTTATACTTTGCAGTTATATTTGCAGAATTCCAAATCAAACTATATTGTTTTCCATGATTGGTAAAGGAAATCTTTAAGAATGGTTCTCAAAGAAAAGTAAAGCATTTCGAAAACACAATTCTCACAAATAACTTTTAAGGTCGGTTAGACATCATGTATTCAAAATACTAGGTAGTTTTGATAAAACATGAAGTATTGAGTTGCAAACTCAAATTGTCAATATGGACAACCAACATATCTTTTCGCTTAATACATAAATGAGTAGGACTCAATGATGTAGTAATTCGAGCGTGAATTAATAGAAAAGATGGAACTTTGTTTTACGGCGCATTGAATGCTTAATTATGCCTAACAAAGTATAAAATTCAAAGACTCTTAAAGAAATGGTTCTTAAATATTATGAGAGAAAGTATAAAAATCAAAGTATAAAAGTCAAAGACTCTTCTAAATGTCTTTTCAAGTATATGTCTAAAACTCTTAGCCACAGTGGGAGTTCACTGGCTCGGTGGAGCTAAGTGACTCAGTGGCAGCTCACCGACTTAGCAAGAGCTAGGTGGTTGAGTGGGAGCTTAATGGGTCATTAATGGCTAAGATAGCTCAAGTGGGAGTTAACTGTTTGTTATACAACGAACTTTTACCCAAAGACTATATACATGTCTCTTTGTAACCATTCAAGTGAGACCACGGGCATTACCTCCGCAACCTAATTGAGAACATAGTGTTTTTTTGCTCTAAGTGGTGTCTTTTTGGAAAGTAAAACATTTTGTTCCAAAACGACAAGTGGGAGGAAAATGAACTCGATGACAATCGAGCTTAGCAACAAACAAGAACTGAGAATCTCTGAAGACCTTAAAAGGGCTTCATGTGAATACTTGATCAAGAATATTCAAAAGGACTTTACAAGTGCCTTAAAAGAGAATTCATTACTCACAAAACATCATAAATGTTGAAGTAAGATCAACATAATAAAAGGGCTTTGGAAGCGCCTTGAAACTCAGTGTTTAATATAATTGCCCTATATAGGTATAAAATTCACCAAAGGCTTGGTTTGAATCCTATAAATTTTCTATTAAGTTAGAAATAAACCTAAGACTTACAAGCATACTATTTACTATCAGATAGTAAAGGAATAGCGCCTTGTGAGATAGCTACGACAAATCCAAATTCCGAATAATGGTTAGAGGCCATAAAAATCTGAGATAGAGTCCATGTTTGAAAATCATGTTTGAAACTTGATTAATTTGCATAAAGGGTGAAAAACCCATCGATTGCAAATAAGTTTTCAAGTAGAAAAATAACAAATGTTGAAATGTATATGCATACATAGCTAGATTGGTTGAAAAGGATATAGTTAAATTCACGGAGTTGATTTTAACACAAACCCATTCACAAATTGGAATGCTAAAGTCTTTTCGTGATTGATCTAGCAAAATTGCACATATAAAATATGGCAAAATAGATACCAAAACCGCCTTCCCAAAATAGGATTTTTGAAGTGACTATGAAATAGTCTAAGGGTTTTGAAAATCTATGTAAATGCTAGATTTAAAAGCATGCTCAAGGAATCCGTCATGGGATTAATGGAAGCATTGCATATAGGAATTGGAACATGTTTTCTCATGAAGTTAATAAGTGGATTGACTTATGGAGAAACATAGAAATTCTTATGAACAAGAAGTTTAGTGGGAGCAAAAGTAAATTATATAAAGGTCCAACGAAAAGTTTATTAACTCTATTGTGAAATTACTATCAAATGCTAAATGCTTAGATTTGAAAGTATTTTTGACAATTGACCAAGCAAAAGACGATACTTAGTACATATTGGGTGTTAAGTTATATTGTATAGACATAATAAAATGTTTGAACGTGTAAAGGATTTTATCGTGTTAAAGATGAATTGAAGGACTTTGAAAGACTTTCGACCCGTATGTATAAGTAAATGTATGAACTAAGTATAAGATAGGCTAATTACTGAGTCAAACAAGGAAGACTCTAGTAAGAGACTTTCAACCGTATCACATAGCGAACAATAGAAGCAAGACTCAGTGAAACTGAATGAGCTAAAATATCACATGGATGGAAAAAGATTGAGAATTACTCTGCAATTTAATTCATCATGTACGCTGTGATATGGAATCGTCGCACGACTTACTTGCTTAGAGCATCTGAAGTATGTATGTACGTAGTACCAATCAACCTGAATATATGTAATAGATCGTTTGATTGTGGCCAAGAACATCCACAGTACTTGGATAAGTAACAGGATGAGTTCTTGACTTGTGGAAACAAATACAATTTGAGAATTGATGTTGCAAGCACAAACCTTAACAAGGATTAGATCCTTAACAAGGAAGCCGTTTATAAGAACGAGCTAACAATGAGTCGTGGCTTGATAATGGTAACATGGGTGTATCCATGTGTAATGTGCGGGAATTTAAAGGAAAATTTCCGTGATCACAAGTGATTAGGGTATTCCAAATAATTGTGAGCCGTTTGGAATGAAACCCAAGCAAAGCATCATCAGGAAGTCTACTAAAATATATGTTGAGAATATAGTTTCCTTAATGGCGATAATAAAGAAGATGTTCTATGGAAAGCTCGTTGCGGAACGTTAATGATTGTAAGTTGTCAAGTTGAAGGTCTCAATCATGAAAATGAGTGGGAGCCATCACTTGGACAATAAATCCTAAATCACATATAATCCATGACACTCTCAAATTTTATCATCTTATTATGAAGTGATCTGTTATGAAGATATGGGTGTTATTTTTATAGATTATTATAAAGAGTGATACTCTTAAAGCATTCGGAAAAACCATTTATCATAAGATGAACCATTCAGGTTTTGGAGTAATTTAAAAATATATGCAATTTTTATAACTCCGTTTGCTATTTAATTGTGGTTTAAAATTAAATAATGAGGCCATTCGATTCTTGGAATATTAAAAATAGGGTATCAAGACTAATCTTGGTAAGGAAACACCTATTAAGTGAACGTTGAATATTATAATAAAAAATTATTCCTAATCGAGGTCATTTAAACAATGGATGATTAATGACCAGTTGAGATTAGTGCGTAATTTGATTTATAACACCGTTTAATGTGCTACAAGGACAAAATTTTCATGAATAATTTGCACAGGTATTTATTTAGAATAATACTGGATCGACCTATGAGAATACTTTAAGAGATTAAAAATCGTCATAAGTATACTTCTCATTATTGCTATCGAAACCTTTTTCCTTGACCATGAGTATTGTGAGCTTTCGCGTTTGAGTACTAGTTCGCTTTGATGATTGTCAAACGTCTGCCATAACAGGGGATTAAAACGGCATCACTCAGGCGACTAGATCTTCTTAGTAAGAGAAGCTACATTACAAGACTAGGAATGTCCCCCTTACTAACATTAGGGAACATGTCTTGTTGTTTAAATAGCCTCTCGAAGAGCAATACTGTGAAAATGCATGGCCGTGCTCAGATGGATTTTAGAAATCATCTGCTTATTGACAAATAAATTCGAATATCGAGAAACAATTCTGGACGTAATAGGGATGACGAATAATCTTACCCTATAGTTCATGAAGAGACATGAAGAGACATAGGAAAGGGGCTATACACTGAATGCTCACTTGTCTAGAAGGACAAGTGGGAGATTGAAAGTAATGGTGTCCATCAAACAAGTGGGTTCAGAATTATTAGAAAGCTAATATATTCATTAAGGTCAAGTGATCAAAATTCCTAGGTGGAGGCCGCTTCCGATCAGTAATACTAATGTATAATTAATATTACAGCTTAATCTTGACTGAACCCTTTGGGTCACACCAAAGCAATTAACAAACCGACTCGAAAAATTAATTCAGAAGAAATTAATGAGTCGCTCAAGTATTAAATATTGAGACGTCGAAAATTCGGGCTTGGAGCGTCAAAGTCGAGCGTCGGAGTATCTCAAATGTCGAGCCAAATTTTAGGATTTGGCGAGACGGAAAAATGCTTCAAGCAACAAGTAAAATCCTAGCCACGCGAAAGGCTAGGAAAGTGCGCCTAATAGGAGCGTGCCACATGGCAACACGCGTGGCAGCACACGTGGCAGCAACGTTGGAAGCCGCCACGTTGGCAGCCACCTAGTGGCAGCCACCAAGTGGCAGCGTGCGATGTTGGCAACATGCCACGTGGCAGCGCGCCATGGTGGCGGCACGTATGGCAAGGGGCCGTGGACCCGGGTGACGGGTCATGGACACGAGCCAAAAGAAAATGGCCCAACTGAACCCAACTTGGGGCTCAAGGTTGGGTGACACATGGTTAGTTCACAATGCATGGAAAATAGCTTGGGGACCAAGTGAGAAAGTGGTCCTCACCTAACCATATGACACTTGTTACTTGTTCCTTGATTTATTTAACTAAGGGTTGAATTCATTAATCTTTCCATATGGGATCTTTTTGTGAAAAAGTCCCATATTGAAAGATGAGTGGAATTCACAAACTATCCTTCCTTATAAATAGCCAAAGCATTGATTGAGAATTCTTTGCTTGAGTAGGAGTTCAATAGAGCATTGCATTAGCAAAAACTCTTAAACTCACATAATACTCGGGTTTTGGTCGGACCTCGCTAACCTTGAGGTAACAGACCTAAAAGTTGGTAGTTGTTTTTGCGGGTGGATCTCCGTCGGAGGCTCTCGTATTTTCAGGGCTAAGCTTCACAAGTAAGAGCCCAATTTGTGGGGCGAAGCACCGACAAAGGTAAATTTCCTATTTTGCCCTTTTGTGTTTTTTTTGCATTAGTGATATTATTTATTGCGAGCGTGATCCTTGGCTCGGGTATTTTTTGCTGTGAGTGGGACTCACTAAACCCTAACACGATGATATAATTGACGCTTTCTAAGAGCCTCCTAGGTGACAAGTGTCTGTGAAAAAACATGAACAGTTATGTATTTGAAGCAACATCAATGAAGAAACAAATTGTTATGGCTAACTTATGTATACTTGTATTTATTGTTATGTTTGACGCCCTTTAGGGCGGCCTAGCCCTTAGGGAGGAAGGCGATATATGTTTGGTGCCCCTTTGGACTAATGAGCCCTTAAATGGGTGATGATGTGCCCGACGCCCCTTAGGGCTAATGAGCCCCTTGGATGGGCGATCAAGTGTTTCACGCCCCTTAGGGCTAATGAGCCCCTTGGATGGGTGATGATGTGAATGATGCCCTTTAGGGCTAATGTGCCCCTTGGATGGGCGATGGTGTGTCTCACGCCCCTTAGAGCTAATGAGTCCGTTGGATGGGCGATGATGTGTCTAACGCCCCTTAGGTATAATGAGCCCCTTTGATGGGCGATGATGTGTCTAACACCCCTTAGGGATAATGAGCCCCTTGTATGGGCGATGATGTGTTTCATACCCCTTAGGTTTAATGAACCCCATATAGATAGGCGACCATGGAAAACTTTGATGCTATTGGCCCAACGAAATTGCGAAAAAAGGCCTCTAGCATGGTGAATATTCCATTTTTCTAATTACGTTCTCATTTTTCGGCATGTATTTGGACAGTACGTGCTCGAATCACCCAATAATGAGCCCCTAGGATGAGCGATGATATAATTGACGCTTTCTAAGAGCGTTCTGGGTGACAAGTGTCTATGAAGAAAGATGTAGAATTATGTATTTGAAGCAACATCAATGAAGAAACATATTGTATGGCTAACTTATTTATACTTCTATTTATTGTTTTGTTTGACGCCCTTTGGGGCGACCGAGCCCCTTGGGGGGGGGGGGGCGATATATGTTTGGTGCTCCTTCGGACTAATGATCCCCTTGGATGGGCGTTGATGTGTCTAACACCCCTTAGAGCTAATGAGCCCCTTGGATGGGCGATGATGTGCCTCACGCCCCTTAAGGCTAATGAGCCCCTTAGAAGGGCGATGATGCGTTTGACGCCCCTAAGGGCTAATGAGCCTCATGGATGGGCGATGATGTGACTGACATCCCTTAGGGCTAAAGAGCCCCTTGGAGAGGCGATGATATGTCTAACAACCCTTAGGGTTAATGAGCCCCTTCTAGATAGGCGATAATGGAAAACTTTGATGCTTTAAGGCCACTGATATTGCGAAAAAAGGCCTCTAACATGGTGAAAATGCCATTTTTCTTATTACGGTCTCATTTTTAGGTATGTCTTGGAACAGTTTGTGCTTTGATTACCCCATAATGAGCCCCTAAGATGGGCGATTATATAATTGACGCTTTCTAAGAGCATCCTGGGTGACAAGTGTTCCAGGTGTGGATCCAAAGGTTTTGCTGGGTGAGCTGGGTCCCGTCGGTAACCTACACACGGCAGCACACGTATACTACCCTTGGGGGTTGCTCGAGGAATCCCTCTCCAAAGCTTATGTTAGAGATTGTTTAAAGAGAGAAAGTGTTCTTAGAGAGATATAGAAAGTACAATAACTTCAGTGTCTAACCTCTTTACCGCTGTACCTTACCCTCTATTTATAGGCGTATTATCTCCTTTATGGAGAGTTTAGCCTGGTTGGCCCTGTCGGCTGAATCCATCAGGCTGGAGAGCCCTTCTTAGTTTCTTTCTCGGCAGTGAGTGTGCACCCTAGGAGCTAGGCGATAGTTAAGAGGGAGCTATCCTATACAACTAGCCCCTCAAGAGGTGATATGAGATCACTCATGCCGACTCTTTATATGCAGCGTAGTCTTCTTAACTGAGCCCAACTAGAAGGAATAGCTTAGCAGGAACTATCCCATACTAGCGTTTATTCATGCCAGATATTTTGAGCGTGTAGCCATAACGGTTGTGGCTCAACGGGTCGTCTAGCTGAATTATCCTGAACAATCCTAGCCCTTCAAGTCTCTGGGTTGTTGCTGCTATACGGAGACTTGGGAGGCAGGTCCTTTTTTGGATGACAATGCCTTTGTTGTCGTTTGAATTTTGTGTTGGCTTTGTTTCTGCCTGCTCGACGCACATTCGGGTGTGACTTGTTTGGACTGCAGGGGGAGTTTTTTATAACTCTCGCTGAAGTAAGGGAAATGATGAGCTTACGGGGAGGAAATTCGATCACTCCCGCTGAAGTCTGAGAAATGACGAGCTTGCGGGGAGAAATTTCGATCACTCCCACTGAAGTCTGAAAAATGACGAGCTTGCGGAGAGGAATTTCGATCACTACCGCTGAAGTATGAGAAATGACGAGCTTGCGGAGAAGAATTTCGATCACTCCCGCTGAGGTACGCGTTTTTTTTTTGCGGGAACAATATTTGCATGGGTGGGACACGTGTTGATGATCCAGGCCGTCAGATTAAATTTACTAAAGTGACATGGCGGTTTGGCTTTGCTTCGTTTCTAACTGCCCATTTACTCCTGTAGGGAATATTTCAAGCATTACCCCAAACTTGAACCCCACTGTGATCATACACTTAAGCATGGTGGCGTCCAAAGGGTAAGAAGATAGAGAAAAAGAGTTGCCAACAAGTTTTAGGAACTTGTAAACCGTTCACAGGGTGAAGGTTACACCCCTTAACAATCCAGGAGATCGTCAACTCCAATAGGTCTGGAAACATGACTGGTGGTTCGGGGATAAAGGTACAAATCCAACCTAGAAAAGATTGAACCTGCCCTAATAATAGGCCTCTACTTTATTCTGATCATATTCATGTGCACTTTCTGACAAACATGCAATCATTAGGATTAACACTAAACCTGTTTATCTATGTTGGTTGAATACTAATGCACAAACAAATCTATTATTGGCGATCACTTGAATTATAATCACATTAACCCTAAACAAGATTTTTAATTATCTTGTTAAGCGTGATTACAAGTACCAATTCCCTTTAAACATGCATAAAAGGTGTGATCAAGCAATAACAATAAATATATATCTAGCAACATAATAATCATCATAATAGTTATAACAATAATTATAATAATCATGTTAAAGCATAATAATAACAAGATCCTAGGCATGATACTAACAAGATTAATAACAAACCATAGCATGTCATTAAACAATAAAGATCAAATATATAGCCCTAACATGATACTAACATGAATATTAGGAAAGACAATAAAAGGCATCATAGAAATCATAATGGACATTATATTCTTTACCCTAAAAATGATACAAGGAATTTATTGTTGTCACCGTAAACATCAAATTAAGAAAAGCATCCTAACATGATACTAGGAATCAAAATAGGAACCTAAACATGATTTCTATATCATAATATCAATAAAACAATTAAAGAACTTCCTTGGATGTTTCGTATCTCTTTCTAATAAAAAAATACACGCATTAGTAACTTCAAGGAAAGTAATAAATAAAAAAATTAAATTAAATAATTGAAATAGATATTTGGGACCAAACCCTCAGAAATTAAAACCTTTCACGTCTAGGGCGAAGGCAACTTCGAACTTGGTTAGGTGTGTCTAGTGCTAATGTATGAGGAATTGTGTTTCTTGATGAGAGTTGGTGAGAGAGAATTAGAGAATTGATGATTGAAAAGGGGGAGATATGACCTCTATTTATAGGGAAAAAAGTGGGTTGAAGAATAAGAAGAGAATCCGAATTCGAATTGAAATATAACTCGATGGACATTTGTTTTTATGGATTTTGTTTTTATCATATCTTTTGATCCAAAATTCCAAATAAGGCATATAATATGTCTTTGGAAATCTATTGAAGTATACTTTCCAACCCAATTATAATTAGATTAAAATAATTTGTAGATAAAAATATATAGCCGAAATAGTGGAATGGTGTCAGTTTTTGATAGAGTTTCATATCTCATTCATATCTTTTTCGTTATAGCTCAGATTTAATATTATAATATATCATTGGAAAGATAATTTCAAGATCTATCCAACCATATAAAATTTGGATAAAGATTATGAGACACAAAAATAAAATCTGACTGTCTCTGAATATCTTTAAATTCGAATAGAATTAGGATTTAAGAAAAAGGAAAGTTATAAAAAAGGAAAGTTTTTATTTAACTCAAATTCTTTAATCTTATCTTTTCAAAAAGGATAATTAAGATCTTTTAAAAACTTATAGAAGCTTCTAATTAATCCTAATTAGTTTAGAAATAAGATTAAACCTTTGGACCCTCCACATGATCATTGGGTCGTACGTAAAATCCGATTTGGGAACAGTTTAGTATTTTTGCCATAACTTCCTCATTATTCATCAAAATTGGGCTTATAATATATCGTTGGAAAGGTCTTTTCAAGATCCATCCAACTACACTATTATTGGACCCATATAATGGAATAAACTAAACTGAAACGCACGTTTTTCAAAAATAGGGTAAGAAAAGAAATATTGCCAAAAACAGAAAGAAGAGATATTTTAATATAAACATCCTCATCACTAGTCTTTTCACACTTTCGCTTTGTTCGATAATCAAATGGCATGAAAGGTATTCATCACTGGGTTTGGTTTTGGGGAGACACATTTGGGTGCCTACAAAAGCCCCCACTTTGACTGAGTTTGGAGAAACGCAAGTTTTGAAAACAAAAAGTCAAAGTAGCGATAGGGGTGGAGAATGATGCAGAACGTTCTGCGATCCTAAATATTTCTTATAACGCCGATACCTACAAACTAGCGTTAATTAAACAGATAAAAGAGTTAAGAAACGCGTATCTTGCACCGTCGAGTACACGTCTTTGAAGGTAACCGATTTGTTGCTGCATTTGTGGTGACAACCTTTCACAAGATAGGGGAACCCCATCGTGCTGTTTGTTTTGACGATCTTCTGCAAGCTAGAGAATACTGCCTGAAGACTGCTACACCTGTAACTGCCTCCGATTCCGCCGTGAAAGTCTTCGAAAAGACCACTGCTTGTTGATCCTTAATGCTACTTGAATTTTGCTGTTGATGCTTTTGGTGATTACAATCCTCTTTTCTTTGGGAATAGTTGCCAACACAACTCTTGTATGATGTATGACCATCTGATTTAGGGAAAGTTGTCGATACCACGTAACAATCTATCCTTGGAAATGTTGCTACGATGAAGCGACAATCCGTATCTTGGAAAATTTGCCAAAATCCAATTTTGGGAAAAGTTGCCAATGCTTCGTAACAATCTGTTATAAGAACTTTGCTACGATCGACATTCCACATCTTGGAATATAACTCTTGAAAGCAATCCACCTTGGAAATTTTCCAATGCTATGTGATAATCCTTTTAGGAAAATATTGCCACTATTGACAATCCGTGTCTTGGAACATTTTCCAAAAAAGAGTCAATCGACAATCCACTTCGGGAAAATTTGCCTCTTGCTGAAATGAATGACAATCCACGTTGAGGAACCTTTGCCGAAACTTATGATGAGTACAGACCTAAAACAATCCTTTGGGATATTTTGTCATAGGAAACTATGTGTTTGACAATCCAATCTCGAAAATCTTGCTAGAGATGACCATCCGAACATGGAAAAAATTGCCAAACAGAGAAGGAGCAAGACAATCCACGCTTAGAAACTTTGCCAGAGATGACAATCCAATCTTGGAAAAATTGTCTTTGAAGAATATGCGCGACAATCCATATTTTTGAAATATTGTCAGTTAGAGATGACAATCCAGTTTTAGAAATATTGTCAGTTGGAGATGACAATCCAATCTCGGAAAAATTGTCGTATAAGTGATGCGCTTGCTTTTGAACCGATGCCTTGGTTCTTGTAACGAGCCAGTGTTGAAGGTGCTTAAGCTAAATGAGACGATTTTTTTTTGTCAAGTCAATCACTCACTACGATTGTAACGAGCCGGCTACTAATCATGTCTATTTGCTTATAGGGGCTAACTAGTGTACCAAGGAATCCGAAATTGCTGTATGAGATCGAAATAACCGTTCTGAGAGGCTTCGAGCTCTGTCGCTGCAGAAATATTGCTAGCGCAAAGAATTGGCTCTGTCGCCAAACGGTGGGATCTAGCGCAAGGCGCTGAACTCTATCGCCAGACGACAGATGTTGTCACCAGGTGACAACCTTGTCGTCTGGCGCTGGAGTCGGGTCTTCCCTATTCTGCTCTTGCTGCCGCTTTTGCCTGGTTTTGCTCCAAACTTTGAGCTTGGTCGTTTCCTTTAAACCAAATCTGCTCAAATCTTTTGTAAATTAAAGCTCTTCATCTATATTTTAATGATCTATGTAACTCCTATTATCTTGGTGGAATCTCATGTTGCATATTTGTGGTTTTTTGAAAAAATCCGGGAATGTTCTTGCTTGCTGGGATGCACCTGCATTTAATCTTTGACTATAGGACTTTGCTTATCTTCATTTAATTATTTTAGGGTTGATTTAATGTTTAGTGTTGCTTGACTCATTGGCTTGACATGACTCAAGGTATAAACTTGACTCGTGGTGATTGACTCGAGGTTGACTCGACTCGAAGTGTTTGACACATGTGTTAAACACAAATCATGGGGAAATGACACGACATGACTCAATGTGTACTTGACTCGTGTGTGCATAGTAATTTGATCGTGCGACTCGAAAAATGCAAAAAGGCAAAAAATTTCCGTCATTTTTGTGGAGGGTTTCGACTTTCTCCCGGAAAAGAAAGACGCGAAAAAGAATTGAAGTTTTTGAAGATGCATGTTGAATGAGCTTAGTCAAATGTCATTTGATACTATCTCTCAGGGTGCAAGGATTAATTCATCCTAGGCTATCTCAATTGTTGACTCAATGATGAAAGTATTTAGGTAACTTAGGCGCGGAGGCTAAGTACTTCATACTTTGTGATGCAATGATGATTATGATTGATGAGTGATGTCGATATGACAAGGCATGCTTCAACGTTATGTTAAGATTTCATGACAAAGGGTTCCTTAGGGAAATTATATTTGGTCATGTATCTGTGCAGTGTGTGATAGTGACACTAAAGTTAGGCCGCAAAGGCTAAGTGTGTGGAAAGATATTATTTTTAGAAGAGCATATAATGGTGACTCTTAGGCTAGGTAGGCCAACAATGTATGGATCAAGCCCCCAATTCTATCTCTAAATGAATAGGGATGAGCATAGGAGATCCCTTGATATGATCATGATGTGTGAATGTGAATGTAAATATGAATGCGTTTATATTACGGCCGCACCTCAATGTGAGGTTGCCTACATATCCATTAGGAATCAGGCCGAACGTAGCTCTAGCCGAACCTTGCACAAGCGTGTATACTTCAAAAAGGTCTTTTTAAGGGTTGTAACGTGGTTAGGCTAAAGGTTTGAAGAAGAAGGAGATAAAGGCTCAACGCCCTAGATAAGCCCCCCAAGGTGTGCAACCTTGCCTTTGAATCTTTGTATTTTTATGCTTTAGTTTCTACTCTTTTTTAGCTCTATGTTTTTTTTTTTTTTTTGCTTTTGCATTTTTTTTATAAGTGTTGGCAATCCCGATCATGCGGTCAATCACTCACTTCGCATTCATGTTTCTCAGGCACGGTACCGAGCACTCGATAAGAGACGCAATCTGTATTGTGCTCATATTAAAGACATGTTCATGTCAGTGACATTGGAACACTTGCCCTTTTGCACACTTTTATTATATTTTTTTGCTTATTTTTATCTATTTTGATCTTTTGAAATTACTCAAGCTTTTTTTAAAAAAAATGCATAAGTTACACACCATCCCATCCCAAGTTTAGGTAGATATGGATTAAAAAAAGAAAGGTCTATCTTGATACGAGGCTCAAAATTTTGTATCAAGAAAGGATTCCATATTTGAAGGGTATGATGTTGCTACAAGGAGGGCCTCAAATCATTGGTATACCTTGTGCTTAGTTCGACATGGATTTTTTTTTTATTTTTCAATTTTTTTTTTTTGATGCAGTGAAATGAAATGATCATATATAAGGAAATAAATTCTCATTTTATTAAAAGGGTAAAATAAAGAATCTACAAAATTAATCTGAGGGAAAAGAAAGGTGCCTATGCTAGACTTTTTGGGGAAAACGTTTGAAAAAAAGAAGAAGAAAACATGAAATCTTGGTGAGAAGCTTGCCTTGTGCATTTAATTTGTTTCATCATTACCCTCATTTTTTTTGTTTGTCAATCACATGACTCAAACTCGATTCAACATATATGGATTGAAGAAGGCAGGAATAATGAATATTGTGATATGGCGAAAGCATGTAGATGGAGAGAGGTAAAAAAAATATTAAGAATAGAATGTACCCCCAACTCAAATGACGAAAAAAAGGACTCATGCATGAACCTAAGACATGGTCATGGTGACATATATAAAGTGTGTGTTAGTAATAGTGAGTGTCTATGACATGTTAAGACTCGTATCATGACCAATGTGGCTAGACTATGTGACTAGACTCAAGCAAAGACTAAGTTAAGTTAAGACTTCATGCATATACATTAAACTGGACAGACTGTGGTATTTTAGTCATGACTTTTGATCTATGACTCTGATTGGGATGAAACCAACGCCAAATTAAAGATAAAAATCGGGGCTACAGATCCATAGGTTATACGACTCGTAACTCTTCATAGCACTCCAGATATGACTAAAACAAGTTGACGCTTGTGCAGTATACGGGAATAAAAATCCGGGTTGACTTAAAGGGACTATGACTCGATTTTAAGTTTATTTTTTAGTTCAAATTAATTAATCATTAATTAAGAAAATTCCCTTAGTCATTATTTAGTTTATTAAGACTTATTTACAAACACAAGTCAAACCAAACGGTTAGTTTAGTCACATAATAAGTATGCACAAGTAAGAGATGCACAAGTAGTCACAACATGATGCAATGAGTTTGCAACCTAACCATGGCTCTAGTTCTCTAAAGTTTGGGATATGGGTTAGTCAAAGAGGTTCCATGGTTAATTGTCCGGATGCACCAGGCGGAAACCTTACCTTGAAAGGTTGGCGCGAGTGGATGGGACACCGCGAGTTAAAAACTCGCTTCCATGGTTTAGGGAATTCAACATTCTCGGATGTACCCTTTGTTGCAAAGAGCGTTCAATCAGGTAGATGGAGCATGAATTCCCAGAGGGTTATGTCCATATGAAGAACACATATGGGTTTCAGGAAAGTGAGAAAAACTCAATCAGGAAGTAGGATAAAGCAAAGAGTGCTAAAAAATGGTCAAAATTAGAACGCATATTTCTGGCTCGGTATTGGAAGACATTGGCGCCAGCTAAAAGAGGTCGACGCCACAATTTGGCTTTGGCGCCTGACGAAAAAAGTTGTCTCCTAGCGCTAGAGTCAAATCAGTGGCGCTAAACTCTGTTTTCTGACGATAGTTCTTACATGCCTCAGCAGCTTTTTGTGCTCGATAAAATTTTCCAATTTCGCGCAACATTATTTCGATCCTAGTTGTGAAAGATATTCCTCAAATTTCCTACGTGTAAAAAGTATGTTTTTAACTCATTATGTATGTTCTTTCCAATGAGATTTTTTTTTATGCATGTGACAATAATATTAATCAAAATTACGCACATGAAATAATTAGAACTTTTTGAGTCCCATCCACTCATCTAAATCATTGCCGAAAAAAATTTCAGAAATTACAATAGAAATTCTCCCTAGTGGATTAGCTAAAAAATATAGGGAATATTTCAAGCATTACCCCAAACTTGAACCCCACTGTGATCATACACATAAGCATGGTGGCATCCAACGAGAAAGAAGATAGAGCAAAAGAGTCGCTAACAAGTTTTAGGAACTTGTAAACCGTTCACAGGGTGAAGGTTACACCCCTTAACGATCCACGAGATCGTCAACTCTAACAGGTCTGGAACAATAACTGGTAGTTCGGGGATGAAGGTACAAATCCAACCTAAATGAGATTGAACCTGCCCTAATAATAGGCCTCTACTTTATTCTGATCATATTCATTTGCGCTTTATGACTAACATGCAATCATTAGGATTAACCCTAAACCTGTTTATCTATGTTGGTTGAATATTAATGCACAAACAAATAAATTATTGGCGATCACTTGAATTATAATTACATTAACCCTAAATAAGATTATTATTAATTATTTTATTAAGCGTGATTACAAGTACCAATTCCCTTTAAACATGCATAAAAGGTGTGATCAAGCAATAAGAATAAATATATATCAAGCAACATAATAATCATCATAATAGTTATAACAATAATTATAATAATCATGTTTAAGCATAATAATAACAAGATCCTAGGCATGATACTAACAAGATTAATAACAAACTCTAGCATGTCACTAAACAATAAAGATCAAATATATAGCCCTAACATGATACTAACATGAATATTAGGAAAGACAATAAAAGGCATCATAGAAATCATAATGGACATTATATTCTTTACCCTAAACATGATACTAGGAATTTATTATTGTCACCCTAAACATCAAATTAAGAAAAGCATCCTAACATGATACTAGGAATCAAAATAAGAACCTAAAGATGATTTCTATATCATAATATCAATAAAACAATTCAAGCACTTACTTGGATGTCTCGTATCTATTTCTATTAAAAAAATACACGTGTTAGTAACTTCAAGGAAAATAATAAATAAAACAATTAAATTGAATAATTGAAATAGAGATTTGGGACCAAACCCTCAGAAATTAAAATCTTTCATGTCTAGGGCGAAGGCAACTTCGAACTCGGCTAGGTGTTTCTAGTACTAATGTAAGAGGAATTTGTGATTCTTGATGAGAGTTGCTGAGAGAGAATTAGAGAATTGATGATTGAAAAAGGGGAGATATGACCTCTACTTATAGAGAATAAAGAGGGTCGAAGAATAATAAGAGAATCTGAATTCGAATTGAAATAGAACTCGATGGACAGCTGTTTTATGGATATTGTTTTTACCATATCTTTTGATCCAGAAGTCTAAATAAGGCAAATAATATGTCGTTGGAAAGCTCTTGAAGTCTAATTTCCAACCCAATTATAATTAGATTTAAATAATTTTTAGATTAAAAGATATAGCCTAAATAGTGGAACGGTGTTAGTTTTGGATAGAGTTTCATATCTCATTCATATCTTTTTGGTTATAGCTCGGATTTAATATTATAATATATCATTGGAATTATAATTTCAAGATCTATCCAACCATATAAAATTTGGATAACTATTATGTGGCACAAAAATAAAATCAGACTGTCTTTGATTATCTTTAAATTCGAATAGAATTAGGATTTAAGAAAAAGGAAAGTTTTTATTTAACTCAAATTCTTTAATCTTATCTTTTCAAAAAGGATAATTAAGATCTTTTAAAAACTTATAGAAGATTCTAATTAATCCTAATTATTTTAGAATAGGATTAAACCTTTGGACCCTCAACATGATCATTGGGTCGTAGGTAAAATCCGGTTTGGGCCTAATTTAGTATTTTGGCCATAACTTCCTCATTAGTCATCTGAATTGGGCTTATAATATATCGTTGGAAATGTCTTTTCAAACCCCATCCAACTATACAATTATTGGACCCATATATTTAACAAAACTAAACTGGAATGCATGTTTTCCAAAATTAGGGTAAGAAAAGAAATATTTTCTAATTCAGAAAGAAGAGATATTTTAATAAAAACATCCTCATCACTAGACTTTTCACACTTTCACTTTGTTTGATAATCAAATGGCGTGAAAGATATTCATCACTGGGTTTGGTTTCGGGGAGACACATTTTGGTGTCTACTACACTGTCCCCCATTTTTTACTCATTTCTTTTACTTCCCTTATTTTTTCATCTTCCCTTCTTTATTACTTTTAACTTCAAAATCTTCGCTCTTCATTTCTTCTCTTCAGGTGCTCGTGTTACTCCATTGTTATGGTAAGTTTCTACTTTCTTTGCCTTTGTTTTTGCTTCAACTTTCTGCCATTCTCGCTTTTCTCTTTTATTTTCCTATATTACTTCTTTACTAATTTGCTTCTTCTTTTGTCTTTTTTTACTGCAGTTTCGAACTTTGTTCTGTTTAGGTTCTTGCGTCCGCCATTGTTGTTGTACTCTTTTGCTTCTGCAACTTTTTCTCCTAAAGGTACTTACTTTGTATCTTTTTGTTGTTTGTATTTTCCCAATTTTGCCTCTTTTTACGTTTTGCTAACCAAGGTTGTATCCTTTGATTCGCCCTAATTGCCGTTACCCAATTTTTCCCCCTTTTTGTTGTTGTAGTTGCATTCTTGGTTCTTTTCCCTTTATTCCTTCATTGTTCTTGTCTCCTTAAACTGATCTTTGATTTTCGGTGCCCCGTAGCTTTTTCTCCTCTTCGTGGGTTTTTTTTCTTTGTGGATTACATAATGTCTGACGTTTCTGATAGTCAAAACAAAAGTGAGCCTCAAGTGGCCACTAAATCGGAAATCCTTCCCGATCATCTCCTTCAGGATAGTGCCCTGTGCAAACTCCTTTTGTTTCTCGTTCTGCTTCCCCCACTCCCATACAAATGGTTATGCCTTTTCCTTTTCCCCCGCTGCGAACGAGACGGGTACTGCTGCGACAGCTACTGCTGCATTTTGGTCGGGCAGTAGTCGTCCCTCTAAGGGTAGTGCCTTTCGCCCTAATTTCTTTGGTCCCTACTACGAGTGAATGCTTGTTAAGAATGGGATTCCTTTGTCCCACGTTACCCGTTTAAGGCTGCGCGCAATGCGTCATAAGTTGTTAGCTGATGCCGTTAAGGCTAATCCCTAGGACGTGTCTCTTGTTAGTCCCATCCCCCATGTTCAGCCTTTAAATAGTTTTGCTTGGCTTGATGACATGATTAATGTTAATCGGTTTGACCATTATGTAGTGCAGGGTGGCAGTATTGATACTCCATCACCATCTCCCTCTCAGCTGTTCAAACGAGCAGGATGACTAAGTCACCAGGTTATCGTTCTCTTTTTGATTGTCAGCCCAGCAATGTGGTTGAGCCTATGGAGGAGGGCAAGACTGATTTTTTCTTGGTTGACAAGTGCTACAAGCCCAAGAATTGCGTGCTAGACTCTCTCTAGCACAAGGATGCTAAAAGGTTGAACCTTGCTTCTGTTGGACAGAAGTTTTATGGCTTTGATAAGGGCTACGAGTTGGTCTTGCCCGCTGACGGTGCAAAGCTATTTGCTCCCCCTGATGGGCACATTGCTATGTTTGCATCTCAACTGGACTTAAGTTTGAGGTTTCCTCTTGACCCTACTTTGGAGAAGGTGTTTCGTGCCTTAAATATCTGTATTTACATACTGTGGTTTCTGCAATTTCAGAGGTACCCTAAGTCCTTGCACTTGTTCAAGTCTTTAATGACGCTGAAGAGGTCTGCTTTTGGGACCGAGTCTGGGTGGTATTATGTTGCTCCTAAGGAGGGAAGGGTCTTGTCCTACCCAAAACTTGGTCGTTTCAGGAATTGGACTGGCAAGTTTTATTGGGTGAAGGTGCCCTCCACTTTTTCTGCGCCACGCAATTTCAGGGAAATTCGTACTAACATGGCTGGAGTAACAGTCTCCCCCTGCGAGTCTGCCCATGACACAGAGGCTTTTCAGGCTCTGCAGGGAGCGGGGACTGGTGACTCTAAATTGCCCAAGATTTGGCTGCCCAACTCCATATATATTGTGGGTAACGAGCAGCTCTCTACTATGCGTTTGTGCCGTACACATGAGTCTGGTAGGTTTCTTGGTTTTCTTTCGTTTTCTTTTCTTTTTTTTTACTTCTGTATGTTAGTATATGATGCTAAAGCATGATATGTCAAAACAAGTTTACGCAATATACTCCTCACGTAGATGCATGTATTTCATTAAATTAAAAATGGCTTTGATGCCTTAGAGCATGCACAACAATGAGGAAAAAAAAATTTCCTCATTCTCTCTCTACCCACTTTCTCTCTCCTTTATTTCATGAGGAAAATTGGTGAGGAAATTTTACCCCATCAATGATCAAAAAAAATTTCCTCACCTTTCTCTCTCCTACTTATTCCAATACTCCACTTACTTTTATCTCTCTTACACATCACCATATATTTGTTGATTTTTGTATAATTAAGTGTAAATATTACGATTTAGGTTTAGTAATCAAATTATTTTAATGAATTTAAAATATAAATTTCTAATTTAACGTGCATAAAAATAAAACCTGAAAAAAAAATTCCGTAGTAATAAAACCGAATTTTTTTGGATAATAATAATAGAACGAAAAATAACGTACAATCGTTAACTATTCTACATACTAAAATAATATATTGTCGTACAATTATTATAAACTATTCTACAAACTTTAATATTTAATAACCTTACATTATTAAAATTACGCTTACTGAATTCGAACATTGTACGATATTTGATTTTTTTACTCATTAGTAGAACCATATTTTTGCCAAATGTGTTCCACTAAATCCGCCTTTAAAGAAACATGAGTGTCTCTATCACGTAAGGTCATTCTTCTCTGAACATACGTGTCAAAATCAACGTTAGGCGGTCGGCCAACATTGAATTCAAAAGGCTCGTTGTTGTTCACCGTGACACTTGTTGTTGCACTGTTGTGTTGTGGCCGATCTTGTTCGTAGTACTTTCTCAAAACTTCGGCCCGAGTATAGTTGTGTCGTTCATCTTCGACAATCATGTTGTGCATAATGATACAAGCTTTCATAATATCGCACAAAATGTCTTCGTTAAAGGCAAGTGCCGGTTGTCGTAGTATGGCGAACCTGGCCTGTAGTACCCCAAACGCTCGTTCAACATCCTTCCGAGCAGCGGCTTGTTTATCAGCAAATAATTTATCCTTCTGAAGTTGAGGTAGAGTTATACCTTGAATGAAAGTAGGCCATTTAGGGTAAATGCCGTCTGCTAAATAATAGCCCAAGTTGTATTCATGGCCGTTCACAGAAAAATTAATTGGAGGTGCCCGGCCATGCAAAACATCATCAAACACCGGAGACCGATAGAGGACATTAAGATCATTACAAGCTCCAGGGATTCCAAAGAAGGCATGCCAAATCCATAAATCTTGATCTTCCACGGCTTCCAGAATAAGGGTAGCATTTTTACTTCGGCCTGCGTATTCCGCTTTCCATGCCATAGGACAATTCTTCCACTCCCAATGCATGCAATCAATGCTACCTATCATACCGGGAAAGCCACGCATTTCATTTTGATACAAGACTCTCCTTAAATCTTCGTCCGTGGGACTTCTAAGGTAATCAGCTTCAAAATGGGTGATAACCCCTTGGCAAAAGTGTTGCAATGCATTCCGAGCGGTAGTGTTACCAATGCGTAAGTATTCATCCACGGCATCCGGGGCGGTCCCATATGCCAACATCCTAATTGCTGCGGTGCATTTCTGTAACGGAGATAACCCAAGTCTGCCAGCTGCATTCCTACGTTGTTGGAAGAATTGATCTCCTTCAACGACCTTGTTCATAATCCTACAAAACAAAGGTCGTTGCATTCGAAATCTACGGCGAAACTGTTTTTCGTTGTATACTGAGTTACTTGCAAAATAATCATTAAACAACTGTACATGCCCCTTTTCCCTATCTCTCTTATCTGTATCGCCTCTAGGCTCTGGAACACGATCAATTTCGGTTATGGGTTGGGGTTGTGTTTGGTTAGGCAACATAGTTGGTAGCTGAGTAGTGAAAAAGTCATCAACTAATTGATCAAATTCCGCATATTGATCAGAATCAGATGAGCTTGATGTTGAGCTAATGGAAAACATTTTGTATGTGGGATAAGAAAGAATTTTTGGAGGGTTTATTATATTTTGGTGTGTTTGTGGGTGATTGTTTCAGTGGTATTTATAAACCATGGACTCAATGTGTGGTCATAAACTAGAGCGACAATTCAATTGCTGACACGAGTGACAATTCAATGACACAAAGTTCACATGACTACTATCAATCCAAAAAGACACGAGTGACAATTCAATGAGACTTGTCTACTTTTCAATGACTACTGAAAATACATTAAAAGGGGATTGACATAAATGAGACAAGTGACTTTTCAATGCAACCCAAAACAAACAACTGATTACGACTAGTCATTGCTTAAAACAAATAAACTTCAGTACATACTTAGCTCATTACAAATACTTAAAAACCTACACCAGTCTTCGCCCGTAAACTAGTTCAATTAACTCTTCCTTGTGCGCCTCTTCAGCAGCAGTGAGTGGTGTTGTCTTACTCAAATACAATTGCAGCATATCAAAATTCATCTTCTTCTCTGCTAATTCAACTTGTTTTTGCTTCCTCTTTTCCTTTTCCCTATCAAGTTCCAACCTTTGTTGTCGTAGATTTGCTTCTCGTTCTCTAACCTCAGTACACGCCCTCATCTGTTCACCGATACTCAGAAATGCACTCTCTGAAGCCACTGCTTTGCCCTTACGCTGAGATTTCGTTTTTTTAACACCATCAGGTCGTCGTAGACCTCCCGACGAAAATCCATCAGTTCGAACGTCACTCTCACCCTCAGCCCTAGACCTCTTCCCACTTCCACTACTATTTTCTTCGTCATCAGCACCACAAGCCTTTCTTTCCTCTTTCGACAGACCCCATCTAAGCTTTGTCCTCCACTTCGGGTCTTGATTAACCATTTCCACTGCGTGGGGAAAAGCAAAATTATGTTGTGGATTAGTGGAGATATAAAACAACTTTGATGCATTTTTAATTCGATCAGCTTCGTTGTAACCACTTCCACTTTCTGGAAGTTTACCCGCTTCCTCATAGCAACTAGTCCACTGAAGCAAATCAGCTGCCATTCTTCGCCAATGTGTCTCTAAACTCTTCAAAGGTCTTGGCGGTAGTATATGCGGCTTCTCTGCTTGAGCTGCATTATAAGCGTCACATACTTTTCGCCAAAGGTGAGATGCTTTTTGGTTCGTACCAACAAGCGCGTCTCCACTTATTTTCAGGTATAACCCAATTAGAGCTTCATCTTCAGCAACTGACCAAATGCGACTTGCTTTAGCTAGTGGTTGGTTGGTCGGTATTCTAGGAGGTGGTGGAGGGTATTGAGGTGTCTCCGGAACAGCTTCTTCTTGGCTCTCATCATACTCAGAGTTGCTCCCTACAGTAACGGGAGGAGTTTGTTGTTCATAGTAACTGTTTTGATTAGGAATTTGTGGAGGTGTTTGTTGGTGATCAGAATTTTGCAAAGACGGGTTGCCTAATCTTCCTAGGAATAGTTGAAAATTGGGATTAGTGATGAAATCTTCTCCTAAATCAGAAAAATGTTGAGAAAGATGATAGTAATTAGGGTTGTTGGGATCCATTAGATTGTATGTTAAAATAACAACAATAATTACTTTATTTTTTAAAAAAAAAACCTCCGGAATTACAATAAAAAATTAAATAAACGATAACGTATTAATTAAATATTAGACTAATTTAAAAAAAACAAATTACTTAGGAACACAAAAAAAAACCCTTTATTAACTTAACAATAGAAATTAAAATTTTGTTTTTAAATAAACAACAATAATAATTACTTGACAACAAAACTGCTCCGAAATTATAATTAAAACAACGAAACAAAATTATGGGAATTTGTTTTTTTTTTTTAATTATAGCCTTTCTCAAATTTATATAAGAAAATAATATTTAGATGTAAGTAGATTTGGGAGAAAATTAGCAAAAGAAAAAATTTGTGCTTTTTAAAAGTTTGTCAAAATATGTCAAAATGGATGTCTATTTGTAGGGAAAAAAATTTTAAGACCGTTTGTGAAATTTTTTTTTTTTTTTTTTAATTATATCTAAACGAAAATAGCCGTTTAGATATGTGACCGTTTTAAAACGGTAGGAATTTTCTGATTGGGTGAGAAATGCTGACAGGACGCGTGTCAGCCATTCATTGGCGCTGCTGACGCGCCCTGTCAGCGGCTGCAAATATATTTTTTTTTTCATGAGCAACCATCAAAACGAAGCGTTTTGATGGAAGCTTGTTCTTTCAGCTTCCCAAAACGCGTCGTTTTGGGGGTGGGCTCAGCAAAAAAAAAAAGTTGCGATTAGTAATTTTTGTGGGGCCCACTATACACTATTCATCATCAGATTTCCTCATCCTATGAGCATTTTTGGACTTCCTCATGAGCAAATTTTTTTTTCCTCATTGTTGTAGTACCAAATTCATCATTTTTGCTCAACATTTTTGCTCATGAGGAAAATTTTCCTCATTGATGGCAATGCTCTTAGTTAACATAATATGAACTAAACTTAGTTCTTGCAAAATTAAAATAGGTGTCTCCGTTTCTACTTAACTTCTTGCCTTTTAAACAAAATATTTCTTTAACACATCAGTATTGAAACTATTTCTTAAGACCTGACCTTCTTGATTTGCGAGGAGGAACGCACCTGGTCCTACTTGCTTGTGAATGATGAAAGGACCTTCCCAATTGGCTGACAGCTTTCCATGCTGGCTTCCTCTTACCACTGATGCGGTCCTACTGAGGACCAAGTCTCCAGGCAGGAGCTCCCTGTGCTTGACCCTTTTATTGAAATCTTTGGAAATGCTTCTCTTTTGGTCTGCCAACTTGAGGGCTGCTTTTAGCCTTATCTCCGACAAGAAGTCCAGCTCTTCTAGCATGCGTTTTTTGTTTCCTTGTTGTTCATAATGTTGTATCCTCAGGCTGGGAATCTGCATTTCCACTGGGACAACTACATCAGCCCCATAGGCTTGGGTGAAAGGGCTTTTTCTAGTAGACTCCTTCTCAGTGGTTCTGTTTTCCCATAAGACCTCTAGGACTAGGTCACCCCATACGCCCTTGTGTTCCTCCAACATTCTTTGCATGGCTGTTAAGATCAGCTTGTTTGCTGCCTCAGCTTGACCATTGCTCTGGGGGTGGCAGACTGAGGCACTTGCATACTTGGTGCCCATGTCCTCCAGATAATCCTTGATTGTGTTGCAGTCAAATTGGCATCCGTGGTCAAAGACTATGCACTGTGGCACTCCGAATCTTGTGATGATGTTTTTCCATTTAAACGTCCTCACTTTGGTGGGCTTTATGTACTTGGTTGGTTCAGCTTCTATCCACTTAGTAAAATATTCTACCGCCACTATGATGTATTTTCTACTCGTTGTACCAGTGGTGAACGGTCCCAATATGTCCATTCCCCACTGGGCGAACGGGATCGAGCTGAGGATTGGAGTAAGATCCTTTGTTGGCTGGTTTATGACTAGGGAGTACTTTTGGCACTTGTCCCACTTTTTCACATATGCCAGCGCGTCTTGAGCTAGAGTTGGCCAGTATGCGCCTCTTCTTAGAACTTCCACCCCCAATGCTTTTCCACCAATATAGTTGGCACATGTTCCTGAGTGTGCTTGTTCCATAATGTTTTCCTGCTCCCACTCTAGGATACACCTCTGCAGTGGTTCGAGAAACCCTTCTTGTTAAACTCGCAATTCATTACCACGTACCAATTGGCGTCTTACTTTACCTTCTTAGCTTGCATTTCGTCGTCTGGTAGTGAGCCATGAACCTTGTATGACAGAATGTTTGTGAACCAAGCTCGTTGCTGCCTAATGCTGTTCACCCGCTCCTTTTTGGCGATACTGCTTTCCTCCTAGACTTCCACCATCACCGTCCTTGTTGTATATTTGGAGTATCAACCCGAAATATACAAGGGATGAACCAAGATAAGTAAGACTAAAGAACCAAATAGCTTCTTAGCTACAGTCACACCACTAAGAAACGAAATGGGTTCCTAAGATCACAAGCCAACTAGTAGTCTAAGCTAGTTAACTAAGCAAAGGAATTGAAATTCCAAATCCAAGAATTTCTGGTTTGTTTCTAATCCAAGAAACGAGTGTAAAACACAAAGTTTGTTTTTTCGAATAATCTCCATTTTTCATTCACATTTGCTTGCTATTTATAGTAAACAAGCATCCTTAAGTACAAGCTAACTTAAGTGACTTTCAGCTTACTTGTTACACGCCTAAGCTAAGCATCAAAAACAGATTTTGTGTCTAGATACATCAATAAAAGAAGCTAAGCTTAACTAGATACATCAAAGGAAAAAGTGGCGGTTTGTAACCTCCACATTAAGGCTTCATAAAATCAGAAATAAAGAGCATAACTCTCCCTTGATTCACGCCCAACAAAGCAGCAAGTAAGAAGCAAAACAGCCCCTTAATTCACGCCCAATTCAAACAGCAAAAAGAAGTGTAACTCCTCCTTGATTCAAGCCTTGGATCAAGCTTGAATGTATGTAGACAAGAGTGTACTTGGACGCCTTTTAGATGCTCATTTGCTGACTGAAATCTACGCCCACTTGAAGGCTTAATTGAAAGCTTGTAACTCCTCATTGAAGCTGATTGTAACACCCAAGTTAAAGCCTTGAAATTCCTTTTAAAGAATTTCGGATTCTATGCTTCTTTCACAAGCTTAAATGGCTGCCTTCTTGATGTATCTTGCACTTGTACTTTGTGTGAATGTGACATTACATTTCCGAACTATAATCAGCTAAAAGAACTAAAGAAAAATGTAACTAATTTGCAAACTTAAAATAAGACTAAAGTTTACAACTTATTCAAAGCATAAAAGAACTAGAATGAACTAGTTAATAAGAACAACAAGAAACTCAAAGGATTGAATATCTTGCTGCACATAGATAGAACGCATAGCACCAATGCATGATGCTACGTCTTGGACCAAAGAAACGTCCATAACCAAGTTGTTAGGCTTGGCTACAACATTCCCCCCTTCTTGAAAAGAGTTTGCCCTCAAACTCGGCAACTCTTCAAACTCATCATAGTAAGGTGATAAATCAGCCACATTAAAGGTGCTAGAAACACCATAGTCTCCGGGCAATTCAACCTTATAAGCATTATCATTCACCTTTTCAACAATAGCAAATGGACCATCACTACGAGGACTAACCTTGGAACGCCGCTTGGAAGGAAATCTTTCCTTTCGTAGATGAATCCAAACCAAATCACCAGGTTGAAAACGGACCTCCTTTGATGTGAATTATTGATCCGAAAACCAACAAACACATGAGATATGTTTAAGCTTAATTCTATACAGGAAATCCACCAAGAATTAAACAAAAACTAAGAGTAATTAACTAAGAATCCACCTAATTAATTAACCCTAAACGAATGTTTTAACTAAAACAAGCAAAACAGCAATTGATCGCAATCAACAAAAACTCAAGTATGCAACTTAAGAAGTAAATCTGAATATTAATTTTTTATGACCCAAAACTCACGAATTACATGATTATTTATAGACTTAAACTAAGTATTAGAAACCTAATAGGACTAGGAAAAATCCCTAGCCTTTAGCTCCAAGTAACCTAAGTGGAATAGGAATACTAAACCGACTTAGATAAGGAAACTAACCAAACCGACCTACCTCCAGCTTTGCGCGGTTTTAGTTTTTGTCTTCGTTGACTGACCAAATGAACTCCGATTCTCATGACACCACCTTCATTGGTTAGCTGACTTCCTGGCGTTTCCAAAAACATATTATACGACATATGTTTTCCTTGAGCTTCAAGTCCGTTTCTGCAGTTCTTTGGACCTCTTCAAAACTGCTACGAAACTACTAGAAAACCTAGTTCTAAACAAACTCTAACAAACTAATATCTTTCCTAATAACTAAGGACGTCTAACCAATCTTAAAATAACAGAAAAATAAATCCTAATGTGCTTAAAACAAGAAAAACCCTTTCAAGTGAAAGGTAAAAACTTGTAAGCAAAATCTAAGTAAAGAAAGTATACTAGACTCCAAGAAACGCTACTAAGCAAACTGTAGCTTTGCTTTGATATCCAAGAAAATGTCCATGCAATGCTTGGCTTGAATCAATGTTTAAGGACAAACTATCTTGATGCATGATAAGCAAATCTTCGAAGTTCTCCATGCTTAGACTTGCATCATCCTCCTCTTCTTCAAAAGAATTTGTCCTCAAATCTCGAAGTTCTTCATCAGGGATGTACTTAGCCAAATCACCAACATTGAATGTAGCACTAACTCCATACTCTCCCGGAAGTTCCAACTTATAAGCATTGTCATTGATCTTCTCAACAATCTTGAAAGGACCTTCACCTCTAGGCATCAACTTCATGAAAGTGCTAGGTGCATTAGTGAGTCCAAACGGCATCACCAACCATTCATACAACCCTAACTTAGTCTTGAATGCTGTTTTCCACTCATCTCCTTCTCTCATTCGAATTTGATGATAACCACTCATAAGATCAATCTTAGAAAACAACTTTGAACCATGTAGTTCATCAAGTAGATCATCTAATCTTGGAATAGGAAATCGGTATTTGATAGTGATGTTATTCACACTCCTACTATCAATACACATGCGCCAACTCCCATCTTTCTTTGGGACAAGTAAAGTAGGCACGGCACAAGGGCTCATACTTTCCCTCACGTATCCTCTAGTCATAAGCTCTTCAATTTGCCTTTGCATCTCCTTTGTTTCTTCCGGATTACTTCTATAGGCTGCCTTATTAGGTAATGGTGCTCCCGGAATCAAGTCAATTTGATGCTCTATCCCACGAATAGGAGGTAGTCCCGGAGGTAATTCCTTAGGAAAGACATCCTTGAATTCTTCTAAAACAGATTCCAATTCATACGGCCTCTTTGCTTGCTTATTTTGATCAATTCGAATCTCATTAGAAACAAGTATATATACCACATTGTTGCTGCAAATCTCTTTTTCTAATTCCCTCTCACTAATCAAATAAGAACTCTTCGAATTAGAGGTAACATTAGAAGGCTTGTTGCTTATCAAAGGTTTTAAAGCAACCGGTCTCTCTTTTTCTCCTTTTCTCACAACATACACATTAGTCCTTCCATCAAACTTCACAAATCTATCATATTGCCAAGGACGGCCTAATAGTATATGACAAGCATCCATAGGACAAACATCACACAAAACTTTATCATGAAATTTACCAATTGAAAAGGAGATTAAAGCTTGTTTAGTTACCTTAACATCACTCGAATTATTAAGCCAATGAAGCTTATAAGGGCTTGGATGTTCAGTAGTTGGCCACTTCAATTTGTCTACCAAAGTAGTAGATACCACATTAGTGCAACTCCCGGTGTCTATGATCATATCACACAACCTATCTTCTACCTTGCACCTTGTAAGAAAGTTTTTCTCCCTTTGATTGTTTTCCATAGGTACGGTTTTAGAGTGTAGTGCCCTTCTTAGAACCAAACTTTGACCATGAGTCTCGGGATCAATTTCGTCAATATGCCCCTCCTCTTCTTCAAAGTTTTCCTCTTCGTTCTTTTCTTCATAGTCACTACCTTGCTCACACTTAGCTTGTTCTTGTTCCCACTCTTGAGCAGTCATTACTCTTTTTGATGGACAATTAGTTGCAATGTGACCAACACTACCACACTTGAAGCACTTCCTATCTTCAACAAACTTTTTAGGAGCTTCAAATTTTGATTTAGTCTCCTTGTAGTTCGAACTAGAACCACTTTTCTCCAAGCTATTCTTCTCAAAAGGTTTAGTGAAATCTTTTACAAAGGACTTAGTGTACGTCCCTTTCTTCCCCTTTATCTGTTTTTCAACTTTCAAAGCTACCTTGCAAACATCCTCAAAGGACCAATATTGTTGCAATTCAACTTTTTCAGCAATATTATCAATCAACCCCGAAATAAATCTAGCAATCTTATGCTCAACAATCTCTTCTAAACCACATAGCATGCATAACTTTTCAAATTCAACAATGTAATTCTCAACAGTCATAGAATTTTGTTTAAAAGTTTGCATCTTAAGGTAAATATCTTGAACATAATCACTAGGTACGAACCTTTTTTTCATGTGCTTCTTGAGTTGCTCCCAAGTTGAGATCTTTTCACGCCCCTCCTTATGCCTCTTCTTCTTTAGATTATCATACCAAAGACTAGCATAACCGGTCAGTTTTAATTCAGCCAATTTGCATCTTTTCCTTTCATCATACTCCTTGTAATCAAAGAGTGTCTCGGCCCTTCTAATCCACTCAAAGTATTTTTCAGGTTCATTCATACTCCCATTGAATTCGGGAAGATCTAATCTAAGGTTCCTATCATCTTCCTTTGGTCGGTCTCTTCTCCTAGGCCTTGGTGATTCATCACTTGAAGAGTAATTATTTCGTGGCCTCCTTGGGTTCCTCCTTGGTTGTTCTTCCTCACTTGAACCAGAATTAGGGTTAGAATTCCCTTTCCTTGAAGAATCTCCAGCAAGAGTATCAAGCCTTTTTAACATCTCATCCATCCTTGCTGCCAACTCGTCAATTCGCCTATCTCTTCTAAGATTTTGAGCCTGTTCTAAGGTTAATCCCCTTGGAACCTGTGGAACCTCCTCGTCACTCATGATTCCTACACAAAACAAGTCAGTTCATGCAAAAATCTTGATTAAAAGATCGAATCTTGAAGGAAAATTAGGCAACACAAAAACCGGACTCCCAACCGCAAATCAGTGCACAAACACCAAACGTTTGAGGCTGTGTAGAACGCGTTACTCAACTAAAAATTATGAAATTTTATATGGTGATATCAGGACGTTTTTAGAGTTCAATGCAAAAAGAATCACGTAAAAATTCCCAGCCAATTGTTCCCAGTTTAATTTTTCCCGAACCTCGCTCTGATACCAAGATGATGTGAATTATTGATCCGAAAACCAACAAACACATGAGATATGTTTAAGCTTAATTCTATACAGGAAATCCACCAAGAATTAAACAAAAACTAAGAGTAATTAACTAAGAATCCACCTAATTAATTAACCCTAAACGAATGTTTTAACTAAAACAAGCAAAACAGCAATTGATCGCAATCAACAAAAACTCAAGTATGCAACTTAAGAAGTAAATCTGAATATTAATTTTTTATGACCCAAAACTCACGAATTACATGATTATTTATAGACTTAAACTAAGTATTAGAAACCTAATAGGACTAGGAAAAATCCCTAGCCTTTAGCTCCAAGTAACCTAAGTGGAATAGGAATACTAAACCGACTTAGATAAGGAAACTAACCAAACCGACCTACCTCCAGCTTTGCGCGGTTTTAGTTTTTGTCTTCGTTGACTGACCAAATGAACTCCGATTCTCATGACACCACCTTCATTGGTTAGCTGACTTCCTGGCGTTTCCAAAAACATATTATACGACATATGTTTTCCTTGAGCTTCAAGTCCGTTTCTGCAGTTCTTTGGACCTCTTCAAAACTGCTACGAAACTACTAGAAAACCTAGTTCTAAACAAACTCTAACAAACTAATATCTTTCCTAATAACTAAGGACGTCTAACCAATCTTAAAATAACAGAAAAATAAATCCTAATGTGCTTAAAACAAGAAAAACCCTTTCAAGTGAAAGGTAAAAACTTGTAAGCAAAATCTAAGTAAAGAAAGTATACTAGACTCCAAGAAACGCTACTAAGCAAACTGTAGCTTTGCTTTGATATCCAAGAAAATGTCCATGCAATGCTTGGCTTGAATCAATGTTTAAGGACAAACTATCTTGATGCATGATAAGCAAATCTTCGAAGTTCTCCATGCTTAGACTTGCATCATCCTTTCTCTTCTTGTCATAGTAGGCTTTAGTCTTTGCATTAGTTTGTTCAATTCGAGAACGAACTTGCTCATGCATAGACTTGATTTCTTTGGAACGCACCTCGGCATCATGACTAAACTTGTTAGGTGAGGGAATGGGAGCAAGATCAATAGGAGTACAAGGATTGAATCCATACACAACTTCAAAAGGACTCAAACCGGTTGTCTTGCTAGGCACTCTGTTGTAAGCAAACTCCGCATGAGGGAGCATCTCTTCCCATTGCTTGGGACGTTTAGTAGCCAAAGTTCGCAACAAAGTTCCCAAAGTTCTATTAGTCACTTCGGTTTGACCATCTGTTTGAGGATGACTTGAAGTGCTAAAGTTCAATTTTGTGCCCATCTTCTTCCATAATGTAAGCCAAAAATGACTTAGGAATTTTGGATCACGATCACTCACCATGGACTTAGGTACACCATGTAAGCGCACAACCTCGTTAAAAAACAAGTTAGCAACATGAGTAGCATCATAAGTTGTATGACAAGAAATAAAATGAGCCATTTTAGAAAAACGGTCCACAACAACCATAATGGAATCTTTCTTTCGTTGGGTCATAGGAAGTCCCACAACGAAATCAAGACTAACATCTTCCCATGGAGCTTGCGGAATAGGTAAGGGCAAAAGATAGCCTTGTGGAAGACTATGACTCTTGGCCTTTTGACAAACCACGCATCTTTTCACAATAAACTCCACATCACGAACCAATCTAGGCCAATGAAAGTACTCTTGCACAAGAAGAGTAGTCTTCTCTATGCCAAAGTGTCCCGCCATTCCTCCTTCATGAAACTCTTTGATAAGAGATTCTCTTAGGCTTGATCTTGGAACGCACAACCTGTTTCCTTTGAACAAATAGCCATCTAAAATGTAATAATCTTTGTAAGCATGATTAGAACATTTTAGAAATAAATCACCAAAGTCATGATCATTTTTGTAACTTGCTTTCACATCTTCAACACTAATCACTTTTGCCTTGAAAGAATTCAAGAGTGTGTATCTCCTTGAAAGGGCATCAGCTCCTTTGTTCATGGCGCCTCTCCTATGCTTGATCACAAAATGAAAAGCTTGCAAATACTCCACCCATTTGGCATGGCGTGGTTGGAGTTTTTGTTGGCTTTGAAGATATTTGAGAGCTTCATGATCTGAATGAAGGATGAACTCCTTGGAAATGAGGTAATGTCTCCAATGGTCCAAAGCACAAACAAGAGCAAAGAACTCCTTATCATAGGTGCTATACTTCCGTTGTGCTTCATTGAGTTTTTCACTAAAGTAGGCAAGGGGACGCCCAACTTGTGACAAAACAGCACCAATACCAACTCCACTAGCATCACATTCTACTTCAAAAACTTCATCAAAGTTAGGTAAAGAAAGAATAGGTGCACTAGTAAGTTGATGTTTTACCTCATCAAAGGCCTTTTGAGCCTTATCATTCCAAACTAACTTCTGATTTTTAGTTAGCTCGGTGATAGGTGCCATGAGAGTACTAAAATTTCGCACAAATCTCCTATAGAAAGAAGCAAGTCCATGAAAACTACGAACTTGTTGAATTGTTTGTGGCGTGGGACACTCACGAATTGCAGCAACTTTCTTTTCATCAACTTCTATGCCTTGAGAGGAAACTTTGAAACCAAGAAAAATAACTTGGGAAGTGAAAAAATGACACTTCTCTAAGTTACCATATAGTTGCTCACGAGCAAGGGCTCCAAAAACCTGTTGCAAATGCATAGCATGCTCTTCTTCTTCCCTACTATACACCAAAATATCATCAAAATAGACTACAACAAATTTACCCATGAAAGGTTGCATAACCTGATTCATAAGGCGCATAAATGTAGATGGTGCATTAGACAAACCAAATGGCATCACAAGCCACTCATAGAGGCCCTCCTTTGTCTTGAAAGCGGTCTTCCATTCATCTCCTTCGAAAATTCGAATTTGATGATAGCCACTTCTCAAATCAATTTTAGAGAACACTTTAGAACCATGCAAATCATCAAGTAAATCATTCAACCTTGGAATAGGAAACCGGTACTTGATAGTGATCTTGTTGATTGATCTACTATCAACACACATTCTCCATTCTCCATTTTTCTTAGGTACAATCAAAGTAGGACAAGCACATGGACTAAGAGACTTACGAATAAGACCCTTTGATAACAATTCCTCCACTTGTCTTCTAATTTCCTCGGTTTCTTTGGGATTGGTTCTATAGGCTGGTTTGTTTGGGAGCATGGATCCGGGTACAAGATCAATCTTGTGTTGGATGTCACGCTTTGGGGGTAATCCGTGAGGGATATCTTTGGGGAAAACATGGGAATAGGTTTGGAGAAGAGAGGTGAGGAGTGGGTGGTTTTCTTCTTTGGACGGTTGAGAGGGGGTATCAAGTTGGCTCAAAATGAAGTGTTTGTGAGCCCTATACTCACGAAATTCAGATTTTATGAGAGTGGTGAGGGAAGTGGGAGGCGTGGATATGGGGTGGTCATTTTTGAGGATTAAAGGGGTTAGGACAATTTTCTTTCCATCCTTGGAAAAGGAGTAGGTGTTTTTGTAACCATCATGCATCACACGTCTATCAAATAACCAAGGTCTACCAAGTAAAACATGACATGCATCCATAGGTACAACATCACACCATAATTTTTCCTCATAAGTTTTACCAATGCTAAATGATAACAAGACTTGTTGTGTGACATGAATCCCTTTACTATGACTTAACCATTGAATTTTATATGGTGTAGGATGAGGGATAGTTTTCATTTTCAGCTTGTCTATCATTACTTGTGAAGCTACATTGGTACAACTACCTCCATCAATAATCAAAGTGCATACCTTTCCACCAATGGTGCAACGAGTGTGAAAGATTGCCTCACGTTGCAAGCTCCCTTCTTGGTCCAACAAATTGCTTAGTGTGCGTCGAACTACCAAGCATTCTCCTTCATCCGGACCTAGGCACGCATACTCATCATTATCCTCAAGATTGCTGTCCTCTTCAACCTCTAGTTCGTTCTCCTCTTCATACTCTACCAAAGTAACAATCTTTTTATTTGGACAATCACTAGCCATATGTCCAAGGCCTTGACACCTAAAGCATCTTCTTGGGGCTGGTTTTGGGTTGGAATTTTGGGTGTTTTGTGAAGGTGGTTTAGAAGTAGGCTGATTGGATGTGGGTTTGAAAGGTGGGAAATTGGATGTTTGCTTTCTTTGGGGAAATGAGGTTTGAGATGCAAAACGTGATGATTCACTTTTGCCTCTTGCTTTTTGTTGCTGCTCAATCTTATGTGCTAAGATAATGAGCTCTTCAAGGGTGGTGTAAGGGTGTAGTTCGGCCACATTGGCTATTTTTGGGTCAAGTCCACCTAGGAACCGAACCAAAGTTTGAGGCTCATCTTCCTCTACTCCAAACTTCATAACAAATCCTTCAAACTCTCTAGCATACTCCTCTACAGATTTCGTACCTTGCTTAAGGGTATGGAATTTTGAAAAGTTTTCTTGCACATAGTATGTGGGAAGAAACTTTTGTTTCAACAATTTCTTCATCTTAACCCATGATCTCACTTTTTCTTTGTCTTGCCTTTCCCTCTTGGCGCACACACTAGCCCACCAAGTTGAGGCATATTTTCGTAGCTTCAAGGCCACAATTTTCACCTTTTTCTCTTCCGGTGTTTGCTTATAGTCAAACACTCTCTCCACCGTTCTTAACCATTCTACAAACTCATCAGCATCGAGTTTGCCATCATATTCAGGAATGTCTGCTTTTATGTCATTATTAGGCCGTGACCTTTCTCTTTCATGAGAAGGTCTATCATTGTGATTGAAATTAGATTCACTCAATTCTTCATCACTATGATTGGGTGAGCCCTCTTTTTGATGGCGCAACTTAGTAGAAAGATCTTTTAACTGATCTTGCAAATATTGCATTCGTTGCTCCATATCTTCTTTCTCTTGTGCAACCTTATTGACATATTCTTGCCAATTAGGGGGTGGGATGTCGGACATGGTTTGTGTTTGGGGTATGTGTTTGGGTATGTGTTTGGGTATTTGTTTTGCTAGATCCCCCTCCTTCTAGCGCCAAATGTTGTATATTTGGAGTATCAACCCGAAATATACAAGGGATGAACCAAGATAAGTAAGACTAAAGAACCAAATAGCTTCTTAGCTACAGTCACACCACTAAGAAACGAAATGGGTTCCTAAGATCACAAGCCAACTAGTAGTCTAAGCTAGTTAACTAAGCAAAGGAATTGAAATTCCAAATCCAAGAATTTCTGGTTTGTTTCTAATCCAAGAAACGAGTGTAAAACACAAAGTTTGTTTTTTCGAATAATCTCCATTTTTCATTCACATTTGCTTGCTATTTATAGTAAACAAGCATCCTTAAGTACAAGCTAACTTAAGTGACTTTCAGCTTACTTGTTACACGCCTAAGCTAAGCATCAAAAACAGATTTTGTGTCTAGATACATCAATAAAAGAAGCTAAGCTTAACTAGATACATCAAAGGAAAAAGTGGCGGTTTGTAACCTCCACATTAAGGCTTCATAAAATCAGAAATAAAGAGCATAACTCTCCCTTGATTCACGCCCAACAAAGCAGCAAGTAAGAAGCAAAACAGCCCCTTAATTCACGCCCAATTCAAACAGCAAAAAGAAGTGTAACTCCTCCTTGATTCAAGCCTTGGATCAAGCTTGAATGTATGTAGACAAGAGTGTACTTGGACGCCTTTTAGATGCTCATTTGCTGACTGAAATCTACGCCCACTTGAAGGCTTAATTGAAAGCTTGTAACTCCTCATTGAAGCTGATTGTAACACCCAAGTTAAAGCCTTGAAATTCCTTTTAAAGAATTTCGGATTCTATGCTTCTTTCACAAGCTTAAATGGCTGCCTTCTTGATGTATCTTGCACTTGTACTTTGTGTGAATGTGACATTACATTTCCGAACTATAATCAGCTAAAAGAACTAAAGAAAAATGTAACTAATTTGCAAACTTAAAATAAGACTAAAGTTTACAACTTATTCAAAGCATAAAAGAACTAGAATGAACTAGTTAATAAGAACAACAAGAAACTCAAAGGATTGAATATCTTGCTGCACATAGATAGAACGCATAGCACCAATGCATGATGCTACGTCTTGGACCAAAGAAACGTCCATAACCAAGTTGTTAGGCTTGGCTACAACAGTCCTCGTGAGGCTCTGCAGGGTAGAACGGGCTAACTTTGACAAGGTGTCAGCCAGGGAGTTTCCAGCTCTAGGGACCAAGTCTATCTGGAAAGGAACTAACATGGTGGGCTCCCTAGTCTTGTACGCCCCTTAAGCTGACTGACGACAAGCATGGAGTAAGTTTGCAGATGAACTGTCCTGGCTCCGGCCGCGATACTCATATGCAGGCCTGCTAGCGTTACCTCGTACTCCGCCTCATTATTTGATGCTTTGAATTTGAACTTTATGGCGTACTCAAATACATTTCCTTCTAGGGATGTCATTATGATTCCTTCCCCGCTCCCTGTTCGGGCTTAGGATCCATCTACTTCTACCGTCTAGATCTCAACGTCGTCTTCCTTCTCCTCATAAGAGGATTCTACGATGAAATCTGCTAAGGCTTGTGCCTTGATGGCTGCCTTAGGTTTGACCTCACACTCATATTCAGAAAGCTCGATGGCCAATTTCAAGAGTCTTCCTGATGCGTCCATTTTATGCAATGCTTTTTCCAGTGGGTGATATGAGAGGATTTGTATTATGTGCGCGTCAAAATACGATTTCAACTTCCTTGCTGTTGTTACCACTACGAAGGCCAGTTTTTCTACCAATGGGTGCCTTTGTTTATCCTCAGTTTGTATGTGGCTCACAAAGTATATTGGCCTTTGTTGTTTTTGTCTTTCTACTAGGAGGACGGCTGCGATTGTCTGAATTTACGCAAAAATGTAACGCGTCAACTTTTCCCTTAGCTCAAGGCTGATCATTGTTGGGAGCTTAGTCAGATGCTCCTTAATACCCTCAAAGGCTTCTTTTTCTGCGGTGCCCCACTTAAGTTCTTTGTTCCATTTCAACAACTGGTAGAATGACAAGGCTTTGTCTACTGACTTGCTGATGAACCTGGTTACTGCGGCCATTCTGCCTGTCAATCGCTTGATGTCTTTTATACACTTAGGCTCAGGTAGGCTTAAGACTGCCTTAACCTTCTCCGGATTTGCGTCTATTCCCCTTTCACTGATCCGGAAGCCTAAGAACTTTCCTGAACTCACCCGGAAGACACATTTCTTCGGATTGAGTTTGATGTTGTATTTGCTCAGAGTGGCAAATGTTTCTTCTAAATCCATGATATGCCCTACCTGCGTGACGCTCTTTACAATTGAGTCGTCCACATTTACTTCCACATTTCTACCCTTCTGGTGCATGAACACTCTATCCATTGTCTTATGAAAAGTTTATCCTGCATTCTTCAACCCAAAGGGTATAGCTAAGTAATTGTACACTCCTCTTTCAGTGATGAATGCGATTTTCTATCTATCTGGGCTGTGCAGGCTGATCTGATGGTATACTGAGAAGGCGTCCATGAAGCTCAGCAGGGCGTGCCCACCGGTTGAATCTACAAGCTGATCTATTCGTGGCAGCGGGTAATAGTCCTTCGGGCAGGCTTTGTTGAGGTCGGTGAAATCAACACACATTCTCCACTGACCATTTGCCTTCTTGACTATGACTACGTTGGCTAACCACTCAAGATAATCACAAGGCTCAATGAATCCTGCTTCCAAAAGTTTTTCTACTTCCTCATGGATGGCCTGGTTTTTCTTCGTGGAGAAGCTTCGCTTCTTCTGCCTTACTGGCTTGATATCCTCCCTCACGTTCAACCTATGGACCATGACTGCGGGGTCAATTCCAGGCATCTCATCTGCTGAAAACGCGAAGATATCTTTGTTCTTCCTCAACTGTTTTATGAGGTGCACCCCTACAACTGGTTCAATATCATTTCCGATTTTCACCGTTCTTGATGGGTCGTCCTCGGTGAGCTCAATTATAACGTGCTCCTCGTTGGGAAGTGGCCTGGTGTAGGGAATAATTTCAAGCGTTAACCCCTAGCTTGAACCCCACTGTGATCATACACTAAAGTACGGTGGCGTCCAAAAGGGAAGAAGATAGAGCAAAAGAGTCGCCAACAAGTTTTAGGAACTAGTAAACCGTTCACAGGGTGAAGGTTACACCCCTTAACGATCCAAGAGATCGTCAACTCCATAAGGTCTTGAACCAAATAAGGGTTCAGGGATGAAGGTACAAATCCAACCTAAAAGAGATTGAACCTGCCCTAATAATAGGCCTCTACTTTATTCTGATCGTATTCATGTGCGCTTGTTGATTAACATACAATTATTAGGATTAACCCTAAACATGTTTATCTATGTTGGTTGAATATTAATGCACAAATAAATCTATTATTGGCGATCACTTGAATTATAACCATATTAAACCTAACAAGATTATTAAATGTCTTATTAAGCGCGATTACAAGTACCAATTTCCTTTAAACATGCATAAAAGGTGTGATCAAGCAATAACAATAAATAATCAATCAACATAATAATCAAAATAAAATTATAATCATAATAATAATTAAAACAATAATCATCATAATAACAATCATATTAATCATAATAATAATCATGTTAAAGCATAGCAAGATCCTACACATGATACTAACAAGATTAATAACAAACCCTAGCATGTCACAAAGCAATAAAAATCAAATCTTTAACCCTAACATGATACTAACAATCATAAATATTAGGAAGAACATAGGAAGAATCATACTTTTAATCATACTTGATATTAAAGTTACCCTAGACATGATACTAGGAATCATAATAACAACCTAAGCATGAACTCTACATCATAACATCAATAAAAACCATTAAAGTACTTACTTTGATGCCTCATACCTCTTTCTAATAACAAAATACACACGTTAGTAACTTCAAGGAAAATAATAATCAAACAATTAAATTAAATAATTGAAAGAGAGATTAGGGACCAAACCCTCAGAAATTAAACCTTTCACGTCTAGGGCGAAGGCAACTTCGAATATGGCTAGGTATTTCTAGATCTAATGAATGCGGAATTTTGTATTTGAGAAAAGGCTAGTTTAGAAAAAGAAAGAGAGAGAGTAATCAAGAGAATCTTGATGAGAGTTGGTAGATTGTAGATGAAAACTGGTTATCGATGAAGATTGGTTAATGAAAACGGAGTTTTTAGCACGTTATTTATAAAGAAAATCAGCCAAAAAGATAAAATATCAAAACACAGTCTGGCGCACGTAAAACAAGGTTGGCGCCAACGCTGACTATAAGCTCCCGACGCTGACCCTGGCGCCAGGAGCTATAGCTGGCGTTTGGCGCTGACCAGGAAATTCACGCGTTTTCCTAAAATCAGATAAAAATTGCAGTACAGAAGGATAAAATCGTATCTCCCTCAAAAATGCTCTTTGATTTTAATTAAAACTCTGAAAAGTCAACAAAAGTCAATTTATCAATGCTAATTGAATTAGGAATGAAAAGAACCTTCTAGAAGAATCTAGAAGACTAAAACCATTCCTAATTGCATTAGGAATGATAAATCATATTAGGCCCTTCCCTAGATCATTGGGCCGCATATAAGGCTCAAACTGGACCCAGTTTAGTAAATTGGCCACAACTTCCTCAATATTCATCGGAATTGGGCTTATAATATATCGTTGGAAAGCTCTTGTCAAGCCCCATCTAAATAAACTAATGATGCAAGTCTAAGCATGGAGAAATTCAAAGATTTGCTTATCATGCATCAAGATAGCTTGTCCCTAAACATTGATTCAAGCCAAGCATTGCATGGACACTTTCTTGGATATCAAAGCAAAGCCACGGTTTGCTTAGTGGCTTTTCTTGGAGTCTAGTTCACTTTCTTGAATTTTCTTGAATTTTCTTTACTTAGATTTTGCTTACAAGTTTTTACCTTTCACTTGAAAGGGTTTTTCTTGGTTCAAGCATTAGATTCTTTAATCTTTATTTAGTTGCTTTTAAAATCAGTTAGTTAGCAAAATAAATCAGTTTAGGCGTGTGCTTGTTCTCCAAGGAGATTGGCGTATGCTTGTGCTCCAAGGTGCTTGCTCTTCAAGCAAGTTAGAATTCTAGTTTAATTAGGATTGAATTAGGAACTTGTCCTAATCTTCCTAGGTAAACTAAGTCTACAAATAGGGCTGTAAAACACACGAATTACATACAGAGATTAATATACATTGTTTTAAGTTTAAACACTTAAGTTTTGTTGATTGTGATCAATTGCTGTTTTGCTTGTTTTAGTTAAAACATTCTCTTGGATTGATTAATTAGGTGGATTCTTAATTGATTAATCTTAGTTTTTGATTAATTCTTGGTGGATTTCCTGTATAGAATTCGACTTAAACATATCCCTTGTGTTTTGTTGATTTTCGGATCAATAATTCACATCATCTTTGGTATCAGAGCCAGGTTACGCAACTTCGGTAAAAATTAAACAGGGAACAATTGGCTAGGAATTTTTACGTTATTCTTTTTGCATTTAACTCTAAAAACGTCCAGCTATCACCATATAAAATTTCATAATTTTTAGTTGAGTAACGCGTTCTACACAGCCTCAAACGTTTGGTGTTTGTGCACTGATTTGCGGTTGGGAGTCCGGTTTTTGTGTTGCCTAGTTTTCCTTCAAGGTTCGATCTTTTAATCAAGATTTTTGCATAAAATGACTTGGTTTGTGTAGGAATCATGAGTGACAAAGAGGTCCCACAAGTTTCAAGGGGATTAACCTTAGAACAGGCTCAAAATCTTAGAAGAGACAGGCGAATTGACGAGTTGGCAGCAAGGATGGATGAGATATTAAAAAGGCTTGATACTCGTGCTGGAGATTCTTCAAGGAAAGGGAATTCTAACCCTAATTCTGGTTCAAGTGAGGAAGAACAACCAAGGAGGAACCCAAGGAGGCCACGAAATAATTATTCTTCAAGTGATGAATCACCAAGGCCTAGGAGAAGAGATAGACCAAAGGATGATGATAGGAACCTTAGATTAGATCTTCCCGAATTCAATGGGAGTATGAATGAACCTGAAAAATACTTTGAGTGGATTAGAAGTGCCGAGACACTCTTTGATTACAAGGAGTATGATGAAAGGAAAAGATGCAAATTTGCTGAATTAAAACTGACCGGTTATGCTAGTCTTTGGTATGATAATCTAAAGAAGAAGAGGCATAAGGAGGGGCGTGCAAGAATCTCAACTTGGGAACAACTCAAGAGGCACATGAAAAAGAGGTTCGTACCTAGTGATTATATTCAAGATGTTTATCTTAAGATGCAACTTTTTAAACAAAATTCTATGACTGTTGAGAATTATATTGGTGAATTTGAAAAGTTATGCATGCTATGTGGCTTAGAAGAGATTGTTGAGCATAAGATTGCTAGATTTATTTCGGGGTTGAATGATAATATTGCTGAAAAAGTTGAATCGCAACAATATTGGTCCTTTGAGGATGTTTGCAAGGTAGCTTTGAAAGTTGAAAAACAGATAAAGGGGAAGAAAGGGACGTACACTAAGTCCTTTGTAAAAGGTTTCGCTAAACCTTTTGAGAAGAACAGCTTGGAGAAAAGTGGTTCTAGTTCGAACTACAAGGAGACTAAATCAAAATTTGAAGCTCCTAAAAAGCTTGTTGAAGATAGGAAGTGCTTCAAGTGTGGTAGTGTTGGTCACATTGCAACTAATTGTCCATCAAAAAGAGTAATGACTGCTCAAGAGTGGGAACAAGAACAAGCTAAGTGTGAGCAAGGTAGTGAATATGTAGAAAAGAACGAAGAGGAAAACTTTGAAGAAGAGGAGGGGCATATTGCAAAATTGATCCCGAGACACATGGTCAAAGTTTGGTTCTAAGAAGGGCACTACACTCTAAAACCGTACCTATGGAAAACAATCAAAGGGAGAAAATCTTTCTTACAAGGTGCAAGGTAGAAGATAGGTTGTGTGACATGATCATAGACACGGGGAGTTGCACTAATGTGGTATCTACTACTTTGGTAGACAAATTGACGTGGCTAGTTACTGAACATCCAAGCCCTTATAAGCTTCATTGGCTTAATAATTCGAGTGATGTTAAGGTAACTAAACAAGCCTTAATCTCCTTTTCAATTGGTAAATTTCATGATAAAGTTTTGTGTGATGTTTGTCCTATGGATGCTTGTCATATACTATTAGGCCGTCCTTGGCAATATGATAGATTTGTGAAATTTGATGGAAGGACTAATGTGTATGTTGTGAGAAAAGGAGAAAAAGAGAGACCGGTTGCTTTAAAACCTTTGATAAGCAACAAGTCTTCTAATGTTACCTCTAATTCGAAGAATTCTTATTTGATTAGTGAGAGGGAATTAGAAAAAGAGATTTGCAGCAACAATGTGGTATATATACTTGTTTCTAATGAGATTCGAATTGATCAAAATAAACAAGCAAAGAGGCCGTATGAATTGGAATCTGTTTTAGAAGAATTCAAGGATGTCTTTCCTAAGGAATTACCTCCGGGACTACCTCCTATTCGTGGGATAGAGCATCAAATTGACTTGATTCCGGGAGCACCATTACCTAATAAGGCAGCCTATAGAAGTAATCCGGAAGAAACAAAGGAGATGCAAAGGCAAATTGAAGAGCTTATGGTTAGAGGATACGTGAGGGAAAGTATGAGCCCTTGTGCCGTGCCTACTTTACTTGTCCCAAAGAAAGATGGGAGTTGGCGCATGTGTATTGATAGTAGGAGTGTGAATAACATCACTATCAAATATTGATTTCCTATTCCAAGATTAGATGATCTACTTGATGAACTACATGGTTCAAAGTTGTTTTCTAAGATTGATCTTATGAGTGGTTATCATCAAATTCGAATGAGAGAAGGAGATGAGTGGAAAACAGCATTCAAGACTAAGTTAGGGTTGTATGAATGGTTGGTGATGCCGTTTGGACTCACTAATGCACCTAGCACTTTCATGAGGTTGATGCATGAGGTACTTAAACCTTTCCTTGGCAAGTTTGTTGTTGTTTATTTAGATGATATTCTGATATACTCCAAAAATTTGCATGATCATCTAAATCATCTAACAAGTGTGTTTGAAGTGTTAAGAGAGAAGAAACTCTATGCTAAGCTTGAAAAATGCTACTTCTTAGTGCCTAGTGTTACTTTTCTTGGTTATGTTGTATCAAAAGATGGAGTTTCAGTTGATCATTCGAAAGTAGAGGCTATTAAAACTTGGCCTATTCCTACTATTATGAGTGAAGTAAGGTCTTTTCATGGTCTAGCTTCGTTCTATAGAAGATTTGTCAAGAATTTCTCAAGTATTGTGGCGCCTATGACCGAATGTTTGAAGAAGGACAAGGGTAAATTCGAATGGACTAAAGAAGCTCAAAGTGCGTTTGAGTTGGTTAAAAAGAATCTATGTGAAGCACCTATACTTGCGTTACCAGATTTCTCAAGTCCTTTTGAAGTTGAAACCGATGCTAGTGGAGTTGGAATTGGAGCAGTTTTACTCCAAAAGAAGAGGCCTATTGCATATTTCAGTGAGAAATTGGGAGGAGCTCGATTGAACTATTCTACTTATGATAAAGAGTTCTATGCCATTGTTAGAGCTTTAGATCATTGGAGTCATTATCTCCGACCTAATCACTTTGTGTTGCATTCTGATCATGAAGCATTGAAGTACATACATGGACAACAAAAGCTCAATCCTAGACATGCTACGTGGGTTGAATTTTTACAATCATTTAATTTTTCTTCAAGGTACAAAGAAGGGAAATCGAATGTTGTGGCTGATGCATTATCTAGAAGATACACTTTGATTGGAATTCTAAATAGCAAGCTACTTGGTTTTGAATTGATCAAAGAATACTACAAAGGTGATGATGATTTTGCTACATTGATTGAAGAGTGTTCTAAAGGAGCCGTGGGTTCTTATTTGTTGTAAGATGGTTTTCTTTTCAAAGGAAATCGACTTTGTCTTCCTAAGTGTTCTATTAGAGAGCTAGTTGTTAGAGAAGCTCATGGGGGAGGAATTGCTGGTCACTTTGGCATTACAAAGACCTTGAGTATGTTACAAGAACACTTCTATTGGCCTAAGATGCTCACGGATGTGCAACTAGTTATTTCTAGGTGTGCAACTTGTCAAAAAGCGAAGGCTACTTTTCATCAAGGCTTGTATACTCCTTTACCTGTTCCTGATTCACCTTGGGAAGATATTTCTATGGATTTTATTGTGGGATTGTCGAGAACACAACGGGGGAAAGACTCTATTATGGTTGTTGTGGATAGGTTTTCTAAGATGGCTCACTTTGTTCCTTGTCACAAAGTGGATGATGCTATGAAAGTGGCGGAATTATACTTCAAAGAGATTGTTAGATTGCATGGAATTCCGAAAACTATTGTGAGTGATCAATATACAAAGTTCATGAGTTTCTTTTGGAAGTCTCTATGGAAGCTTGTGGGAACTAAATTGCTCTTTAGTACATCTTACCATCCACAAACTAATGGACAAACCGAGGTTACTAATCGTACTCTTGGTGCGCTTTTGCGTGGGTTAGTGAGTAAGACACAAAAGGATTGGGACATCAAGTTAGCTCATGCGGAGTTTGCTTATAATAGATCACCTACATATGCTACCAAACATAGTCCTTTTGAGGTAGTCTATGGAGTCAATCCGAAACTTCCAATCGATCTTGTTCCATTGCCTAAGGGTGAGTTAATTCACAAAGATGCCGAGTCTAAGTTGAAGAGTATGCTGAAATTTCATGCTCAAGTTCGAACAAGAATAGAGAAAGTAAATGACATGTACAAAGCTAGAGCAAACAAGCATAGAAATCAACAAAGTTACAATGTTGGAGACTCGGTATGGTTACATTTGAGAAAGGAAAGATTTCCAGGAAAACGCAAGAATAAGTTGATGCCTAGAAGTGAAGGTCCTTTCAAGATTGTTGAGAAGATCAATGACAATGCTTATAAGTTAGAACTTCCGGGAGAATATGGAGTTAGTGCTACATTCAATGTTGGCGATTTGGCTAAGTATATTCCTGATGAAGAACTTCGAGATTTGAGGACAAATTCTTTCGAAGAAGAGGAGGATGATGCAAGTCTAAGCATGGAGAACTTCGAAGATTTGCTTATCATGCATCAAGATAGCTTGTCCCTAAACATTGATTCAAGCCAAGCATTGCATGGACACTTTCTTGGATATCAAAGCAAAGCCACGGTTTTCTTAGTGGCTTTTCTTGGAGTCTAGTTCACTTTCTTGAACTTTCTTGAATTTTCTTTACTTAGATTTTGCTTACAAGTTTTTACCTTTCACTTGAAAGGGTTTTTCTTGGTTCAAGCATTAGGTTCTTTAATCTTTATTTAGTTGCTTTTAAAATCAGTTAGTTAGCAAAATAAATCAGTTTAGGCGTGTGCTTGTTCTCCAAGGAGTTTGGCGTATGCTTGTGCTCCAAGGTGCTTGCTCTTCAAGCAAGTTAGAATTCTAGTTTAATTAGGATTGAATTAGGAACTTGTCCTAATCTTCCTAGGTAAACTAAGTCTATAAATAGGGCTGTAAAACACACGAATTACATACAGAGATTAATATACATTGTTTTAAGTTTAAACACTTAAGTTTTGTTGATTGTGATCAATTGCTGTTTTGCTTGTTTTAGTTAAAACATTCGCTTGGATTGATTAATTAGGTGGATTCTTAATTGATTAATCTTAGTTTTTGTTTAATTCTTGGTGGATTTCCTGTATAGAATTAGACTTAAACATATCCCTTGTGTTTTGTTGATTTTCGGATCAATAATTCACATCAACTAATATTGGACCCATATCATAGACCAACCAAACTGGATTGGTTGTTTTCTTAAAATAAGTTTTCAAAAACAGAGAGAAGAGAAAAGAAATTAAAACTATCCGCTACACTAAACTTTCCACACTTTCACTTCATTCGATTATGTTTCGACGTGAAAGGTACTCATCACTGGGTTTGGTTTTGGGGAGACACAAATGGTGTCTACACTTGGCAATCTCCTCTTTTGCAGGCTCAAAATTTTCCATGGCCAACTTTCGCTTATCCTTTTCCCATATGGTATTCTTCGCGCTTCCGATTCATCGACTTTCTCTCAGGCTGCTCAAGGGATCTTTGCTATGGCAGGCTGCTTTAAAGTAATTATGTAGCATTGTTGAGCCGTCTTTTGGCTTCCCCAAAGCTTTGTTGATCGCCCTTCATTAGTTGTGTAAGCCATGGCGAGGTGGTAGGTGGAAACCACTCCGCCGATCTTGTGAATGAGCAGCCTTCCCATGATAACATTCTAAGGTGATGGAGAGTCTATCACCAGGAACTCTACCCGAACATCATGTCTTTTTTATCTTTCCCCTACTCGAACTAAGAGCTTAATTATGCCTTACGGGGTCAATCTGGATCCGTTCAACCCAGTGACTTCATAACTCACTCTTTTTAGATCTTTCCAGTCTAACTTCAACTCTTTGAACACGCTGATGTATATGATGTGGGCTGAGCTCTCAGTAGACGTCCCGCTGAGGGTAGTGCCTTTCGCCCATTTCAGCGCAAGCCTCGCCCTGATTTCTTTGATCCCTACTTCGAGCGGGTGCTTGTTAAGAATGGGATTCCATTGTCCCACCTTACCCATTTAAGGCTGCGCGCAATGCGTCATAAGATGTTAGCTGATGCTGTTAAGGCTAATCCCTAGGACGTGTTTAGTCTCATCCCCCATGTTCAGCCTTTAAACAGTTTTGCTTGGCTTGATGACATGACTGATGTGAATCGATTTGACCATTATGTAGTTCGGGGTGGCAGTATTGATACTCCATCACCATCTCCCTCTCCAGCTGTTCAAATGAGCAGGATGACTGAGTCACCAGGTGATCGTTCTCTTTTTTATTGTCAGCCCACCAATGCGGTGGAGCCTGTGGAGGAGGGTAAGCTTGATTTTTTCTTTGATGACAAGCGCTACAAGCCCAAGAACTGCGTGTTGGACATTCTCTGGCGCAAGGATGCTAAAATGTTGAACCTTGCTTTTGTTGGGTAGAAGTTTTATGGCTTTGATAAGGGCTACGAGTTGGTCTTGCCCACTGATGGTACAAAGCTTTCTGCTCCCCTTGATGGGCACATTGCTGTGTTTGCATCTGAGCTAGACTTGGGTATGAGGTTTCATCTTGACCCTACTCTAGAGAAGGTGTTTCGTGCCTTCAATATCTGTATTTCCATGCTGCATCAAGATTCTCTTCATACTCTAATTTCCCTACTTTGGTTTTTGCGATTTCAAAGGTACCCTGTGTCCTTGTACTTAATAAAGTTTTTAATGACCCTGAAGAGGTCTGATTTTGGGACCGAGTCTGGGTGGTATCATGTTGCTCCTGCGGAGGGCAGGGTCTTGTCCTACCAAAACATTGGTCATTTCAGGGATTGGACTAGCAAGATCTACTGGTTGAAGGTTTCCTCCACTTCTGCTGCGCCACGCAACTTCAGGGAAATTCCTAGGGATAATGAGCCCCTTGGATGAGCGATGATGTATCTGATAGCCTTTAGGGCTAATGAGCTACTTGGATGGGTGATAGGTTGTTTAACACCCCTCAAGGTTAATTAGCCCCTTCTAGATAGGCGATCCTGGAAAGCATTGATGTATTCGACCCATCTAAATTGCAGAAAAACGCCTGTGGCATGGTAAAAAAAACCATTTTTCTTATTACAATCTCATTTTTAAGCATGTGTTGGAACGATACGTGCTCAGATCACCCCATAATGAGCCCCTAGGATGGGCGATGATATAATTGACGCTTTCTAAGAGCCTCCTTGGTGACAAGTGATGTGAATTATTGATCCGAAAATCAACAAAACACAAGGGATATGTTTAAGTCTAATTCTATACAGGAAATCCACCAAGAATTAAACAAAAACTAAGATTAATCAATTAAGAATCCACCTAATTAATCAATCCAAACGAATGTTTTAACTAAAACAAGCAAAACAGCAATTGATCGCAATCAACCAAAACTCAAGTATGCAACTTAAGAAATAAATCTGAATATTAATCTATATATCCTTATTTGTGTGTTTACAGCCCTATTTATAAGACTTAGTTTACCTAGGAAGATTAGGACAAGTCCCTAATTCAATCCTAATTAAACTAGAATTCTAACTTGCTTGAAGAGCAAGCACCTTGGCGCACAAGCATACACCAAACTGATTTATTTTGCTAACTAACTGATTTTTAAAGCAACTAAATAAATAAATAAAAATTAAAGAATTAAATAAAGATTAAAGATCCTAATGCTTGAACCAAGAAAAACCCTTTCAAGTGAAAGGTAAAAACTTGTAAGCAAAATCTAAGTAAAGAAAATTCAAGAAAGTTCAAGAAAGTGAACTAGACTCCAAGAAAAGCCACTAAGCAAACCGTGGCTTTGCTTTGATATCCAAGAAAGTGTCCATGCAATGCTTGGCTTGAATCAATGTTTAGGGACAAGTTATCTTGATGCATGATAAGCAAATCTTCGAAGTTCTCCATGCTTAGACTTGCATCATCCTCCTCTTCTTCGAAAGAATTTGTCCTCAAATCTCGAAGTTCTTCATCAGGAATATACTTAGCCAAATCGCCAACATTGAATGTAGCACTAACTCCATATTCTCCCGGAAGTTCTAACTTATAAGCATTGTCATTGATCTTCTCAATAATCTTGAAAGGACCTTCACTTCTAGGCATCAACTTATTCTTGCGTTTTCCTGGAAATCTTTCCTTTCTCAAATGTAACCATACCAAGTCTCCAACATTGTAACCTTGTTGCTTTTTATGCTTGTTTGCTCTAGCTTTGTACATGTCATTTACTTTCTCTATTCTTGTTCGAACTTGAGCATGTAATTTCAGCATACTCTTCAACTTAGACTCGGCATCTTTGTGAATTAATTCACCCTTAGGCAATGGAACAAGATCAATTGGAAGTTTCGGATTGACTCCATAGACTACCTCAAAAGGACTATGTTTGGTAGCATATGTAGGTGATCTATTATAAGCAAACTCCGCATGAGCTAACTTGATGTCCCAATCCTTTTGTGTCTTACTCACTAACCCACGCAAAAGCGCACCAAGAGTACGATTAGTAACCTCGGTTTGTCCATCAGTTTGTGGATGGTAAGATGTACTAAAGAGCAATTTAGTTCCCACAAGCTTCCATAACGACTTCCAAAAGAAACTCATGAACTTTGTATCTCGATCACTCACAATAGTTTTCGGAATTCCATGCAATCTAACAATCTCTTTGAAGTATAATTCCGCCACTTTCATAGCATCATCCACTTTGTGACAAGGAACAAAGTGAGCCATCTTAGAAAACCTATCCACAAAAACCATAATAGAGTCTTTCCCCCGTTGTGTTCTCGGCAATCCCACAATAAAATCCATAGAAAACAACTTTGAACCATGTAGTTCATCAAGTAGATCATCTAATCTTGGAATAGGAAATCGGTATTTGATAGTGATGTTATTCACACTCCTACTATCAATACACATGCGCCAACTCCCATCTTTCTTTGGGACAAGTAAAGTAGGCACGGCACAAGGGCTCATACTTTCCCTCACGTATCCTCTAGCCATAAGCTCTTCAATTTGCCTTTGCATCTCCTTTGTTTCTTCCGGATTACTTCTATAGGCTGCCTTATTAGGTAATGGTGCTCCCGGAATCAAGTCAATTTGATGCTCTATCCCACGAATAGGAGGTAGTCCCGGAGGTAATTCCTTAGGAAAGACATCCTTGAATTCTTCTAAAACAGATTCCAATTCATACGACCTCTTTGCTTGTTTATTTTGATCAATTCGAATCTCATTAGAAACAAGTATATATACCACATTGTTGCTGCAAATCTCTTTTTCTAATTCCCTCTCACTAATCAAATAAGAACTCTTCGAATTAGAGGTAACATTAGAAGACTTGTTGCATATTAAAGGTTTTAAAGCAACCGGTCTCTCTTTTTCTCCTTTTCTCACAACATACACATTAGTCCTTCCATCAAACTTCACAAATCTATCATATTGCCAAGGACGGCCTAATAGTATATGACAAGCATCCATAGGACAAACATCACACAAAACTTTATCATGAAATTTACCAATTGAAAAGGAGATTAAGGCTTGTTTAGTTACCTTAACATCACTCGAATTATTAAGCCAATGAAGCTTATAAGGGCTTGGATGTTCAGTAGTTGGCCACTTCAATTTGTCTACCAAAGTAGTAGATACCACATTAGTGCAACTCCCCGTGTCTATGATCATGTCACACAACCTATCTTCTACCTTGCACCTTGTAAGAAAGATTTTCTCCCTTTGATTGTTTTCCATAGGTACGGTTTTAGAGTGTAGCGCCCTTCTTAGAACCAAACTTTGACCATGAGTCTCGGGATCAATTTCGTCAATATGCCCCTCCTCTTCTTCAAAGTTTTCCTCTTCGTTCTTTTCTTCATAGTCACTACCCTGCTCACACTTAGCTTGTTCTTGTTCCCACTCTTGAGCAGTCATTACTCTTTTTGATGGACAATTAGTTGCAATGTGACCAACACTACCACACTTGAAGCACTTCCTATCTTCAACAAGCTTTTTAGGAGCTTCAAATTTTGATTTAGTCTCCTTGTAGTTCGACCTAGAACCACTTTTCTCCAAGCTGTTCTTCTCAAAAGGTTTAGTGAAACCTTTTACAAAGGGCTTAGTGTACGTCCCTTTCTTCCCCTTTATCTGTTTTTCAACTTTCAAAGCTACCTTACAAACATCCTCAAAGGACCAATATTGTTGCAATTCAACTTTTTCAGCAATATTATCATTCAACCCCGAAATAAATCTAGCAATCTTATGCTCAACAATCTCTTCTAAGCCACATAGCATGCATAACTTTTCAAATTCACCAATATAATTCTCAACAGTCATAGAATTTTGTTTAAAAAGTTGCATCTTAAGATAAACATCTTGAATATAATCACTAGGTACGAACCTTTTTTTCATGTGCTTCTTGAGTTGTTCCCAAGTTGAGATTCTTGCACGCCCCTCCTTATGCCTCTTCTTCTTTAGATTATCATACCAAAGACTAGCATAACCGGTCAGTTTTAATTCAGCCAATTTGCATCTTTTCCTTTCATCATACTCCTTGTAATCAAAGAGTGTCTCGGTCCTTCTAATCCACTCAAAGTATTTTTCAGGTTCATTCATACTCCCATTGAATTCGGGAAGATCTAATCTAAGGTTCCTATCATCATCCTTTGGTCGATCTCTCCTCCTAGGCCTTGGTGATTCATCACTTGAGGAATAATTATTTCGTGGCCTCCTTGGGTTCCTCCTTGGTTGTTCTTCCTCACTTGAACCAGAATTAGGGTTAGAATTCCCTTTCCTTGAAGAATCTCCAGCAAGAGTATCAAGCCTTTTTAATATCTCATCCATCCTTGCTGCCAACTCGTCAATTCGCCTATCTCTTCTAAGATTTTGAGCCTGTTCTAAGGTTAATCCCCTTGGAACTTGTGGAACCTCCTCGTCACTCATGATTCCTACACAAACCAAGTCAGTTTATGCAAAAATCTTGATTAAAAGATCGAATCTTGAAGGAAAACTAGGCAACACAAAAACCGGACTCCCATCCGCAAATCAGTGCACAAACACCAAATGTTTGAGGCTGTGTAGAACGCGTTACTCAACTAAAATTTATGAAATTTGATATGGTGATAGCTGGACGTTTTTAGAGTTCAATGCAAAAAGAATCACGCAAAAATTCCCAGCCAATTGTTCCCAGTTTAACTTTTTCCGAAGTTGCGCAAACCTGGCTCTGATACCAAAGATGATGTGAATTATTGATCCGAAAATCAACAAAACACAAGGGATATGTTTAAGTCTAATTCTATACAGGAAATCCACCAAGAATTAAACAAAAACTAAGATTAATCAATTAAGAATCCACCTAATTAATCAATCCAAACGAATGTTTTAACTAAAACAAGCAAAACAGCAATTGATCGCAATCAACCAAAACTCAAGTATGCAACTTAAGAAATAAATCTGAATATTAATCTATATATCCTTATTTGTGTGTTTACAGCCCTATTTATAAGACTTAGTTTACCTAGGAAGATTAGGACAAGTCCCTAATTCAATCCTAATTAAACTAGAATTCTAACTTGCTTGAAGAGCAAGCACCTTGGCGCACAAGCATACACCAAACTGATTTATTTTGCTAACTAACTGATTTTTAAAGCAACTAAATAAATAAATAAAAATTAAAGAATTAAATAAAGATTAAAGATCCTAATGCTTGAACCAAGAAAAACCCTTTCAAGTGAAAGGTAAAAACTTGTAAGCAAAATCTAAGTAAAGAAAATTCAAGAAAGTTCAAGAAAGTGAACTAGACTCCAAGAAAAGCCACTAAGCAAACCGTGGCTTTGCTTTGATATCCAAGAAAGTGTCCATGCAATGCTTGGCTTGAATCAATGTTTAGGGACAAGTTATCTTGATGCATGATAAGCAAATCTTCGAAGTTCTCCATGCTTAGACTTGCATCAACAAGTGTCTGTGAAGAAACATGTAGACTTGTGTATTTGAAGCAACATCAATGAAGAAACAAATTGTAATGGCTAACTTATGCATACTTGTATTTATTGTTATGTTTGACTCCCTCTGGGGCGGCCGAGCCCCGGGGAAGGGGGGGGGGGGCGATAGATGTTTGGTGCCTTTTCGGGGTAATGAGCCCCTTAGATGGGAGATGATGAGCTAATGCCCCTTAGGGCTAATGAGCCCCATGGATTGGCGATTATGTGCCTGACTCCCCTTAAGGCTAATGAGTCTCTTGGATGGGCAAAGATGTGTCTGATAACTCTTAGGGCTAATGAGCTCCTTGGATGGGTGATGATGTGTCTGACACCCCTTAGGGCTATTGAGCTCCTTGGATGGGTGATGATGTGTATGACATCCCTTAGGGTTAATGAGCCTTCTAGATAGGCGATCATGGAAAATTTTAATGCATTCGGCTCACCGAAATTGCGAAAAAGGCCTCTAGCATTGTGAAAATGCCATTTTTCTGATTACAGTCTCATTTTGAAGCATGTCTTTGAACGGTGCGTGCTCGAATCACCCCATAATGAGCCCCTAGGATCGGCGATGATATAATTGACGCTTTCTAAGAGCCTCTTGGGTGACAAGTGTGTGTAAAGAAACATGTAGAGTTATGTATTTGAAGAAAAATCAATGAAGAAACAAATTGTTATGGCTAACGTATGTATACTTATATTTATTGTCATGTTTGACGCCCTTTGGGGCAGCCGAGCCCCTTGGAGTGGGCGATGATGTGCCTGACGCTCGTTAGGGCTAATGAGCGCCTTGGATGTACGATGATATTTCTAACACCCCTTTCGGTTAATGAGCCCCTTAGATTGGCGATGATGTTTCCGACACCTCTTAGGGTTAATGATCCCCTTCTAAATAGGCGATCATGAAAAACTTTGATGCATTCTGCCAACCGATATTGCGAAAAAAGGTCTCTAGCATGGTGAATATGCTATTTTTCTTATTACGGTCTCATTTTTAGGCATATCATGGAACGTTACATGCTCGGATCACCCCATTATGAGCCCCTTGGATAGGCGATGATATAATAGAAGCTTTCTAAGAGCCTCCTAGGTGACTAGTGTCTATCAAGAAACGTGTAGACTTATGTATTTGAAGCAACATTAATGAAGAAAAAAATTGTTGTTACTCACTTGTGTATACTTTTATTTATTGTTATGTTTGACGCCCTTTTGGGCGGCCGAGCCCCTTTGGGGACGAAATATGTTTTGTACCCCTTCGGGCTAAAGAGCCCCTTGGATGGGCGATGATGTGCCTAACGCCTCTTAGGGGTAATGGGCCCCTTGGATGGGCATGACATGTCTCACACCTCTTAGGGCTAATGAGCACCTTGGATGTTCGATGATGTGTCTGACACCCTTAAGGATAATGAGCCCCTTGGATAGGCGATGATGTGTCTTACACCCCTTTGGGTTACTGAGCCCCTTCTAGATAAGCGATCATGGAAAATTTTGATGCATTCGGCCCACCAAATTGTGAAAAAAGGCCTCTAGCATTGTGAACATGCCATTTTTTCTTTACGGTCTTATTTTTAGGATGTCTTTGAACAATACGTGTTCGGATCACCCCATAATGAGCCCCTAGGATGGGCAATGCTATAATTTACAATTTCTAAGAGCATTCTTGGTGACAAGTGTTTGAGAAGAAACATGTAGACTTATGTATTTGAAGCAACTTCAATGAAGAAACAAATTGTTATGGCTAAATTCTGTATACTTGTATTTATTTTCATGTTTGACGCCCTTTGGGGCAGCCGAGCCCCTTGGGGGTGGGCGACAATGTTTGGTGGCCGTTCAGGCTAATGAGCCTTTGGATGGGCGATGATGTGCCTGACGCCCCTTTGGGCTAAAGAGCCCCTTGGATGGGCGATGATGTTCCTGACGCCTCTTAGGGCTAATGGTCCCCTTGGATGGGTAATGACGTGTCTCACGCCCCTTAGGGATAAGGAGCACCTTGGTTGGGCGATGTTGTGTCTGACACCCCTTAGGATAATGAGCCCCTTGAATAGGCGATGATGTGTCTGACACCCCTTTGGGTTAATGAGCCCCTTCTAGATAGGCGAACATGGAAAATTTTGATGCATTCGGCCCACAAAATTGCGAAAAAAGGCCTCTAGCATTGTGAACATGCCATTTTTAGGATGTCTTTGAATGGTACGTGCTCGGATCACCCCATAATGAGCCCCTAGGATGGCAATGGTATAATTTACAATTTCCAAGAGCATTCTTGGTGACAAGTGTTTGTGAAGAAACATGTAGACTTATGTATTTGAAGCAACATCTATGAAGAAACAAAGAAAAAAGGCCTATAGCATGGTGAATATGCCATTTTTCTGATTACGGTCTCATTTTTAGGCAAATCATGGAACGGTACATGCTCGGATCACCCCATTATGAGCCCCTTGGATGGGCGATGATATAATTGACGCTTTCTAAGAGCCTCCAAGGTGACTAGTGTCTATGAAGAAATGTGTAGACTTATGTATTTGAAGCAACATTAATGAAGAAACAAATTGTTGTTGCTCACTTGTGTATATTTTTATTTATTATTATGTTTGACGCCCTTTAGAGCTGCCGAGCCCCTTGGGGGGGGGGGGGGGCGATATATGTTTGGTGCCCCTTCGGGCTTACTAGCCCCTTGGATGGGCGATGATGTGCCTGACGCCCCTTAGGGCTAATGAGCCCCTTAGATGGGCGATGATGTGTCTCACGCCACTTAGGGCTAATGAGCCCCTTGGATGGGCGATGATGTGTCTGTCGCGCCTTAGGGCTAATGAGCCCCTATGATGGGCGATGATGTGTTTGACTCCCCTTAGGGCAAATGAGCCCCTTGGTTGGGAGATGATGTGTATGACACCCCTTAGGGTAAATAAGCCCCTTCAAGATAGGCGATCATGGAAATCTTTGATGCATTCGGCCCACAAAAATTACGAAAAAAGGCCTTTAGCATGGTGAAAACTACATTTTTCTGATTACGGTGTCATTTTTTAGCATGTCTTGGAACGGTACGAGCTCGAATTACCCCATAAATAACCCTTAGGATGGGTGATGATATAATAGACGCTTTCTAAGAGCCTCCTGAATGACAAGTGTCTGTGAAGAAACATGTAGAAATTTGTATTTGAAGCAACATCAATGAAGAAACTAATTGTTATGTCTAACTTATGTATACTTGTATTTATTGTTATGTTTAACTCCCTTTGGGGCGGCCGAGCCCCTGGGGCGGGGGCGATATATGTTTGGTGCCTTTTCGGGATAATGAGCCCCTTAGATGGGAGATGATGAGGTGACGCCCCTTAGGGCTATTGATCCCCATGGATTGGCTAACTTATGTATACTTGTATTTATTGTCATGTTTGACGCCCTTTGGGGCAGCCGAGCCCCTTGGGGAGGGGGGCGATATTTTTGGTACCCCTTCAAACTAATCAACCCCTTGGATGGGCAATGATGTTCTTTATGCCTCTTAGGGCTAATGACCCCCTTGGATCGGCAATGATGTGTCTCACACCCCTAAGGGATAATGAGCCCCTTGGATTGGCGATGATGTGTTTAAATCCCATTAGAGCTTAAGAGCCCCTTGGATGGGAGAAGATTTGTTTGACAACCCTTAGGGCTAATGAGCCCCTTTGATGGGTGATGATTTGTCTGACACCCATTAGGGTTAATGAGCCCCTTCTGGATAGATGATCATTAAAAACTTTGATGTGTCTCAAGCCCCTTAGGGCTAATGACATCTTGGAATGGGCGATAATGTGTCTCATGCCCCTTAGGGCTAATGAGCCCCTTTGATGGGAGATGATGTGTCTAACACCCCTTATGGCTAATGAACCCTTTTGATGGGCGATGATGTCTCTGACACCCCTTAGGGTTAATAAGCCCCTACTAGATAGACAATCATTGAAAACTTTAATGCATTCGGCCTACCGAAATCGCGAAAAAAGGCCTCTAACGTGGTGGAAATTCCTTTTTTCGGGTTTTGGTCTCATTTTTAAGCATATCTTGGAACGGTACAGGCTCGGATCACCCCATAATGAGCCCCTAGGATGGGTGATGATATAATTGACGCTTTCTAAGAGTCTACTTGGTGACAAGTGTCTGTTAAGATACATGTAGACTTATGTATTTGAAGTTACATCAATGAAGAAAGAAATTGTTATGGTTAACCTATGTATACTTGTATTTATTGTTATTTTTTACGCCCTTTGGGGCGCCCGAGCCCCTTAGGGGGGCGATGAGCTCTTTAGATGGGCGACGATGTGTCTGACGCCCCTTTGGGCCCATGACCTCTTGGATGGGCGATGATTTGTCTGACACCCCTTAGGGCTAATGATTTCCTTGGATAGGCGATGATGTGTCTGACACCCCTTAGGGCTAATGAGCCCCTTGAATTGGTGATGATGTGTATGTCACCCCTTAGGGTTAATGAGCCCCCTTCTAGATAGGGGATCATGGAATACTTTAATGCATTTTACCCACCGAAATTGCAAAAAAAGGCCTATAGAATGGTGAAATTACAATTTTTCTTATTACGGTCTCATTTTTAGGCATGCCATGGAACGGTACGTGCTTGGATCACCCTATTATGAGCCCCTACGATGGGCGATGATATAATTGACGCTTTCTAAGTGCATCTTGGATTACAAGTGTTTGTGAAGAGACATGAAGACTTACGTATTTGAAGAAACATCAATGAAGAAAAAAAATTGTTATGGCTAACTTATGTATACTTGTATTTATTGTCATGTTTGACGCCCTTTGGGCCAGCGGAGCCCCTTGGAGGTGGGCTATTAGGTGCCCCTTTAGGCTAATGAACCCCTTGGATGGGCGATGATATGCCAAACGCCCCTTAGGGCTAATGAGCCCCTTGGATGGGTGATGATGTGTATCACTCCCATTAGGGCTAATCAGCCCCTTGGATGGGCGATAATGTGTGTTTGATGCCCCTTAGGGCTAATGAGCCCCTTGGATGGGCGATGATGTGTGTAACACCCCTTACGGATAATGAGCTCCTTGGATGGGCGATGATGTATCTGACACCCCTTAGTGTTAATTAGGCCCTTCTAGATAGGCAATCATGGAAAACTTTCACTACTACAAAAAGAGTACTTTCTGGACGCTGGGCCTTCGACGCTAGACAAATAGCGTCATCTGTTAAATTTACTATGTGTAGACACCCATTTGTGTCTCCCCAAAACCAAACCCAGTGATGAGTACCTTTCACGTCGAATCATAATCGAATGAAACGAAAGTGTGGAAAGTCTAGTGTTGCGGAAAGTTTTAATTTCTTTTCTCTTCTCTCTGTTTTGAAAACTTATTTTTAAGAAAACAGCCAATCCAATTTGGTTGGTCCATAATATGGGTCCAACAGTAGTGTATTTGGATGGGGCTTGCAAAGACCTTTCCAACGATATATTATAAGCCCAATTCCGATGAATATTGAGGAAGTTATGGCCAATTTACTAAACTGGGCTCGGTTTGAGCTTTATGTACGGCCCAATGATCTAGGGGAGGGCCTAATATGATTTATCATTCCTAATGCAATTAGGAATGGTTTTAGTCTTCTAGATTCTTCTAGAAGGTTATTTTCATTCCTAATTCAATTAGCATTGATAATTTGACTTTTGTTGACTTTTCAGAGTTTTAATCAAAATCAAATAGCATTTTCGAAGAAATTATATGATTTTATCCTCCAGTGCGGTAAACTTATCGGATTTTCGAAAACGCGTTGGTATCAGGCTTGGCGCCTAACCTCAGGCCTTGGCACCTGGAACCAGGCCTGGCGCCTGGCGCTAATGCTGGTGCCTGGCGCTAGCTAGCTAGGGTTGGCGCCAGCTCTGTTTTCTGAGCGTCATACTCTGTTTCGTTTAATTTATCTTTTTGGCTGATTTTCTTTTTAAATATCGTATTAAAAACTCCGTTTTCATGGACGATTGATCATCTACATTCATTCATTCATCACCTGTTCTCTCTAATCATTCACCATTCATCATCTTCATTCATTCATTCATCATCTATTCTCTCTAATCATTCACCATTCATCATCAATTCTCATCTACAATCATTCAATTCATTCATCTCTTTCTTTTTTCTAAACTTTGTTTTTCATACAAAATTCCGCATTCACAAGATCTAGAAACACCTAGCCATATTCGAAGTTGCCTTCGCCCTAGACGTGAAAGGTTTAATTTCTGAGGGTTTGGTCCCAAATCTCTCTTTAATTATTTAATTGTTTGATTTATTATTTTCCTTGAAGTTACTAATGTGTGTATTTTGTAATTAGAAAGAGGTACGAGGCATCAAAGTAAGTACTTTAATTGATTTATTGATATTATGATGTAGAAATCATGTTTATATTGTTATTATGATATTCAATTCCTAGTATCATGTCTAGGGTAATTTTAATATTAAATATGATTGTTATGATGCTTCCTATGTTCTTCCTAATATTTATGATTGTTAGTAGCATGTTAGGGTAAAAGATTTGATTTTTATTGCTTAGTGACATGGTATGGTTTGTTATTAATCTTGTTAGTATCATGTCTAGGATCTTGCTATTATTATTATGCTTTAATATTAACATGAACATGATAATTATTATAATTATGACATATACTTGATGATGATTATTTTATTTATGATTATGAATTATGTTGCTTGATATTTATTTTTGTTGCTTGATCACCTTTATTGCATGTTTAAAGGGAATTGGTACTTGTAATCACGCTTAATAAGATATTTAATAATCTTGTTAAGGTTAATTGTGATTATAATTCAAGTGATCACCAATAATAGTTTATTTGTGCATTAATATTCAACCAACATAGATAAAACATGTTTAGGGTTAATCCTATTGATTGCATGTTAATTAAAAAGCGCACATGAATACGATTAGAATAAAGTAGAGGCCTATTATTAGGGCAGGTTCAATCTCTTTTAGGTTGGATTTGTACCTTCATCCCCGAACCCTTATTTGGTTCTAGGCCTTATGGAGTTGACGATCTCTTGGATCGTTAAGGGGTGTAACCTTCATCCTATGAACGGTTTACAAGTTACTAAAAAACCTTGTTGGCGACTCTTTTGCTCTATCTTCTTCCCTTTTGGACGCCACCGTACTTTAGTGTATGATCACAGTGGGGTTCAAGCTAGTGGGATTTTTAAAGCTTGAAATTTATTCCCTACACTATGCGTGTTTTACCGACGCTTTTTAGCGTCGAAATCAGTTTTCGGCAGAAAAAAGCGTCGAGAAACTCTAGCACGTGACTAACACGTGAATTCAACATACACGATTTCAAAATTTAGGAAAAAAGAAAAAACAAACCAACCTCTTACCACTCAGTTATCAACCCTAACTATTCTTCTCACCTGCATTCATAATTCTACAAAGAGGCTCGTGGAACCATGAATTTCAAACTCATATCTTCGCTCCTCTTTGAATCATATACAAATTCAGATCTTTGCCCCTCTTAAATCAATTTCTAAGCGTGCTACATCTGTTTCAAAGTTAGATCTTCGTCCGTCGTCCCTCTGTAATTATATTTTGAAATGAAGTAAATAAATATAAGTTTAGATCTTTCTCTCTCTAAATCATTTCAAATTAAGATACATCACTTATATAATCAGATCTATCTAATTTTAATCAATTTGTTCCTCATCTCTGTGCCGACAACATTAAGGCGTATCTTTTGTTTTTGGTTTTTTTTTTCCATTTTTATTTGAAATTGGGTTTTTGGATTGTTTTCAAAGCTTTTTTTCAATAATGTTACCAATGTATGGTCTGATGATGGGTTTAATTGATTGAACAATAAAAATTTCAAGGTTTCTTTAGTTTGGTGGGTTGTGGTAATCGGGTCAGGTGGGTAGGATGTCGGATTTGAGTATGGAGTTGTAGGAATCTGGGTGGGAAGAGCTCCAAAAAGAAGCCCGGAAGATTGAAGGTAATCTTAATGTTAAGCTTGTTGCTCGTTTTACCCAAGGTAACCTCATTTTTTTATTCTAATTTTTCTGGGTATTTGTTCTTCTTAACATTTTGATTTTATTAATTTTGAATTGGGTTTTAATGGGTCTACATTGTGTTGAATTTATGTATCTTAAATTTGATTTCAGATTTCTATTACTGCATTACTTTATGTTTCATGTTTTTTGAGTAGTTAGTTTGTTTTTGTATAAATTTGTGTTGTTTGTTTATAATTATGGCGATTGGGTGTAGATAGAGATCATTTAGTTACCAATTTGGTTAATTAGTTTTGTGGGCAGTGAATTTTTATCAGAAGAATAGAACTCTGACTGTGTTATATTAGATGGTGATTTAAGGTGAATGGGTTGGAATTTCAGTTTTTGGTTGAGTCTGATTTGTATGAAAGCGATGACGAGGCAGCGAAGAGGGAAGCGGTTTTGGCTTGCCCTAAAGAGGTATAAGAACTAAATTGGTGTGTGTTGAGGTTATGTTCTTGTTTCCGACATGAATTTTAGTAGATTTTGTCGAATTTGGGACTTCTTTTGGTTGATTGTTGATTATAATTGTCAATTAGTTGACATAATTGTATGAATGCCCTAGACATAATTTATTATTAGTGATCTGATTTTTGCAACACCTTATTCTTGAGGTGGATTGTCTGAATCTTCCTCATAATCTCAAGTGGGCACTATTACTGTGATATTGATTTGCATTAATTTTGGTCAAATATTGCTTTTGTTTTAACTATATATGCTGCTTGTTTAATTTGGAGTACTTGCTTGGTCCATTGCTCCCTATATTCCTATTATTGTAAACTTTTGGTAATTTTGGGTTGTGTTTTACTTTTGCTGTTGAGCTAATTTCGTAATGCTGTTGAGGTAGCATTTTATGGCTAATCTGTAGATGGATTCTAATTTTTTGTTGTTCACAGGTGTATGAGTCAGAATTGACTGAACTATTTACCTGGACTTGCTCAAGATGTAATGGATTGACAAAGGTTCTTGACTTACTATTATTAAATTTCTGTTTACATGTTTTATTTTCTCAGAGTATCTCTAGTGGGCATTATGTTTAGGTATGTATATTTCTTAATTAGAAATCGTTTCCTGTTAATAGGGATTTGAAATCATAGAGCTTATTGTTGATGTCCAGCATTGCTTGCAGGTGCGTAGTCACATCTTTATCTATCCTATATGCTTCACAGAATTTTTGTCAGTTCCTCACTTCTCTCTAATATCATTATTCTGTCTAATGCAGGCATATGTTGGGGTTTCTAAGGATCTAAATGCTATTATTGTTGCATTTAGAGGAACCCAGGAACACATGTTACATTTTTTTTTTATTCAGAACTTTTTCTGTTTGAAATTGATACTTTTAAGGTTGGTTATTAGTCTTATTACGTAGAAAGTTATAATGTTTAGCTAAATTGTTGGTTATAAGAAAGCTTTACATACTATGATACTTTCTCAGTGCTAAACAAAAAAAAATGATGCTTGGTCAACGTGTACATCTCTTTACATACTCTTTTTGTTAAGTTAAGAACTGAGTTGAAGACTACTATTATCAACTATGAAATGAGAGGATTACTCCATGCTCGATTAGTGATTTAGTGGCTTATAATTTTTTTTGTTCATGAGTTGATATTTTTTTAGATAGTAATTAAAAATTCTTGTGTAAGAACCAATACATGAAATGGGTCTTGCTAGCTTTTTGCAGCCTCATGGCAGGTGACTTGGCAATAGCTTGGGTGTTGCAGGTACGTATGTGTTGTTGCTTTTGTTGTTAATTGTTGTTCGTTATGTTTTTGTTCTTGTTTGATGTTGCTGCTATTATTGTATGATGTTACTGTTGCACGCGTTGTGGCGTTGTTGCATATTATCTACTGCCTTCCATTACTGACTGAGTTGATGACCCAATAATCTTCATGGCTGTGTTTGTGTCCTATCTTGTGTGTGTGTTCGTGAAGAATGTTCATGATTGAATATGGGGGAGAATGTTCAGGAAGGAATTAGTCGCTATAATCCTTCCCTGCTGCAGTTACTTTTGTTTGAGGATTACAGGTACAAGTTTGTTGATAATTTTACTTTTTTTTTTTGGCATCAGACAACCTCAAGGGCAGTTGCTTCCTCTAAATTTTGCTATCCTCGGATGTAATCTCCTACCATCCTGGCCTATATTATGGGGCATCATTTAGTTATAAAGGTTTTTCCTTCGTCCTCCATTCATCTCAAACTTTGCTTTACGCCCTCTTGCAAGCATATTAAGGAGCAACTAATTGGAGATTGATTGAAGATTTTTTTAGAAGAAATGAGCATATTTGTTCCTCTTTAACTAGTCATGAATGAAATATAAGCTGGAGTTATATCTGTTGTAATAGAAAACTCATTACTATGAGAGTTTATACATGTACTATAATATACTTCTATTAAATAAAAAAAAGTTTGCCCCAATTTTTAGGTTTATATACACATTTTGGTTATATTTTCAGTATGAAATATGTTTTTTGGTAATTTTTTTTTAGACGCATGATTTTTGGTAAATATATTTTGGGTTTCTTTTCTAAAAGAATATGGACAAGAAAAAGTGTCCCTAACATAAAAAACAAAGACAGAAAAAAACGTCGCCAAAATATTGAACATCAAATATTTGAAACTCTAGACACAAAAGAGTGTCACCAATCTAAGGATTTTAGACACAAAAAAGCGTCGATAAAGTCAAATAAGTGCGCCAACTACTGCAAATTCGACGCTTCGTATATTTTTTTGGACGTAGAAAAGCGTCGAGATTCTCGACGCTTTTTTATGTCCAAAAAAATTATCGACTCACTTATTTTCGACGCTATTTAGAAGCGTCGAGAAATATTTTTGCGACGCTTTTTTGTGTCGAAAATAAGGTTTAAAAGCGTCGAAAAAACACGCTTTTTGTAGTAGTGTTTGATGCATTCGATCCACCAAAATTGCAAAAAAAAGGACACTTGCATGGTGAAAATTCCAATTTTCTTATTACGGTCTCATTTTTAGGCATGTCTTGGAATGGTACGTGCTCGGATCACCCCATAATGTGCCCCTATGATGGGAAATGATAAAATTGACGCTTTCTAAGAGCCTCCCGAATGACAAGTGTCTGTGCAGAAACATGTAGACATGTGTATTTGAAGCAACATCAATGAAGAAACAAATTGTTAAGGCTAACTTATGTATACTTTTATTTATTATTATGTTTGACGCCCTTTGGGGCGGCCGAGCTCCTTGGGGGTGGGGGGAAATATATGTTTTGTGCCCCTTCGGCCTAATGAGCCCCTTGGATGGGCGATGATGTTCCTGACACCCCTTAGGGCTAATGAGCTCCTTTTATGGGCGATGATGTGTCTAACGCCCCTTAGGGCTAATGATCCCCTTGAATGGGCGATGATGTGTCTTACGCCCCTTAGGGCTAATGAGCCCCTTTGATGGGAGATGATGTGTCTGACACCCCTTATGGATAATAAGCCCCTTTGATGGGCGATGATGTGTTTGACACCCCTTAGGGTTAATGTGCCCCTACTAGATAGACGATCATTGAAAACTTTGACGCATTAACCCTAACGAAATTGCGAAAAAAGGCCTCTAACGTGGTTAAAATTCCTTTTTTCTGAATTCGCTCTCATTTTTAAGCATATCTTGGAACGGTACGTGCTCAGATCACCCCATAATGAGCCCCTAGTATGGGCGATGATATAATTGACGCTTTCTAAGAGCCTCTTGGGTGACAATTGTCTGTGAAGAAACATGTAGACTAATGTATTTGCAGCAACATCAATGAAGAAACAAATTGTTATGGCTAACATATGTATACTTGTATTTATTGTTATTTTTGACGCCCTTTGGGGCGGTCGAGCCCCTTGGGGGGGCGATATATGTTTTGTGCCCCTTCGGGCTAATGAGATCCTTGGACGGGCGAGGATGTGTCTGACGCCCCTTTGGGCTAATGAGCCTCTTGGATGGGCAACGATTTGTCTGACACCCCTTAGGGGTAATGAGCTCCTTAGATGGACGATGATGTGTCTGACACCCCTTAGGGATAATGATGCAAGTCTAAGCATGGAGGACTTCGAAGATTTGCTTATCATGCATCAAGATAGTTTATCCCTAAACATTGATTCAAGCCAAGCATTGCATGGACACTTTCTTGGATATCAAAGCAAAGCCACGGTTTGCTTAGTGGTTTTTCTTGGAGTCTAGTTCACTTTCTTGAACTTTCTTGAATTTTCTTTACTTAGATTTTGCTTACAAGTTTTTACCTTTCACTTGAAAGGGTTTTTCTTGGTTCAAGCATTAGGATCTTTAATCTTTATTTAGTTCTTTAATTTTTATTTATTTATTTAGTTGCTTTAAAAATCAGTTAGTTAGCAAAATAAATCAGTTTGGTGTATGCTTGTGCGCCAAGGTGCTTGCTCTTCAAGCAAGTTAGAATTCTAGTTTAATTAGGATTGAATTAGGGACTTGTCCTAATCTTCCTAGGTAAACTAAGTCTTATAAATAGGGCTGTAAACACACGAATAAATATACATAGATTAATATTCAGATTTATTTCTTAAGTTGCATACTTGAGTTTTGGTTGATTGCGATCAATTGCTGTTTTGCTTGTTTTAGTTAAAACATTCGTTTGGATTGATTAATTAGGTGGATTCTTAATTGATTAATCTTAGTTTTTGTTTAATTCTTGGTGGATTTCCTGTATAGAATTAGACTTAAACATATCCCTTGTGTTTTGTTGATTTTCGGATCAATAATTCACATCATCTTTGGTATCAGAGCAGGTTTGCGCAACTTCGGCAAAAAAAAAAACTGGGAACAATTGGCTGGGAATTTTTGCATGATTCTTTTTGCATTGAACTCTAAAAACGTCCAGCTATCACCATATAAAATTTCATAATTTTAAGTTTAGTAACGCGTTCTACACAGCCTTAAACATTTGGTGTTTGTGCACTGATTTGCGGATGGGAGTCCGGTTTTTGTGTTGCCTAGTTTTCCTTCAAGATTCGATCTTTTAATCAAGATTTTTGCATACACTGACTTGGTTTGTGTAGGAATCATGAGTGACAAGGAGGTTCCACAAGTTCCAAGGGGATTAACCTTAGAACAGGCTCAAAATCTTAGAAGAGATAGGCGAATTGACGAGTTGGCAGCAAGGATGGATGAGGTATTAAAAAGGCTTGATGCTCTTGCTGGAGATTCTTCAAGGAAAGGGAATTCTAACCCTAATTCTTGTTCAAGTGAGGAAGAACAACCAAGGAGGAACCCAAGGAGGCCACGAGATAATTATTCCTCAAGTGATGAATCACCAAGGCCTAGGAGGAGAGATCGACCAAAGGATGATGATAGGAACCTTAGATTAGATCTTCCCGAATTCAATGGGAGTATGAATGAACCTGAAAAATACCTTGAGTGGATTAGAAGGGCCGAGACACTATTTGATTACAAGGAGTATGATGAAAGGAAAAGATGCAAATTGGCTGAATTGAAACTGACCGGTTATGCTAGTCTTTGGTATGATAATCTAAAGAAGAAGAGGCATAAGGAGGGGCGTGCAAGAACCTCAACTTGGGAACAACTCAAGAAGCACATGAAAAAAAGGTTCGTACCTAGTGATTATATTCAAGATGTTTATCTTAAGATGCAACTTTTTAAACAAAATTCTATGACTGTTGAGAATTATATTGGTGAATTTGAAAAGTTATGCATGCTATGTGGCTTAGAAGAGATTGTTGAGCATAAGATTGCTAGATTTATTTCGGGGTTGAATGATAATATTGCTGAAAAAGTTGAATTGCAACAATATTGGTCCTTTGAGGATGTTTGCAAGGTAGCTTTGAAAGTTGAAAAACAGATAAAGGGGAAGAAAGGGACGTACACTAAGTCCTTTGTAAAGGGTTTCACTAAACCTTTTGAGAAGAACAGCTTGGAGAAAAGTGGTTCTAGTTCGAACTACAAGGAGACTAAATCAAAATTTGAAGCTCCTAAAAAGCTTGTTGAAGATAGGAAGTGCTTCAAGTGTGGTAGTGTTGGTCACATTGCAACTAATTGTCCATCAAAAAGAGTAATGACTGCTCAAGAGTGGGAACAAGAACAAGCTAAGTGTGAGCAAGGTAGTGACTATGAAGAAAAGAACGAAGAGGAAAACTTTGAAGAAGAGGAGGGGCATATTGACGAAATTGATCCCGAGACTCATGGTCAAAGTTTGGTTCTAAGAAGGGCGCTACACTCTAAAACCGTACCTATGGAAAACAATCAAAGGGAGAAAATCTTTCTTACAAGGTGCAAGGTAGAAGATAGGTTGTGTGACATGATCATAGACACGGGGAGTTGCACTAATGTGGTATCTACTACTTTGGTAGAAAAATTGACGTGGCCAATTACTGAACATCCAAGCCCTTATAAGCTTCATTGGCTTAATAATTCGAGTGATGTTAAGGTAACTAAACAAGCCTTAATCTCCTTTTCAATTGGTAAATTTCATGATAAAGTTTTGTGTGATGTTTGTCCTATGGATGCTTGTCATATACTATTAGGCCGTCCTTGGCAATATGATAGATTTGTGAAGTTTGATGGAAGGACTAATGTGTATGTTGTGAGAAAAGGAGAAAAAGAGAGACCGGTTGCTTTAAAACCTTTGATAAGCAACAAGTCTTCTAATGTTACCTCTAATTCGAAGAGTTCTTATTTGATTAGTGAGAGGGAATTAGAAAAAGAGATTTGCAGCAACAATGTGGTATATATACTTGTTTCTAATGAGATTCGAATTGATCAAGATAAACAAGCAAAGAGGCCGTATGAATTGGAATCTGTTTTAGAAGAATTCAAGGATGTCTTTCCTAAGGAATTACCTCCGGGACTACCTCCTATTCGTGGGATAGAGCATCAAATTGACTTGATTCCGGGAGCACCATTACCTAATAAGGCAGCCTATAGAAGTAATCCGGAAGAAACAAAGGAGATGCAAAGGCAAATTGAAGAGCTTATGACTAGAGGATACGTGAGGGAAAGTATGAGCCCTTGTGCCGTGCCTACTTTACTTGTCCCAAAGAAAGATGGGAGTTGGCGCATGTGTATTGATAGTAGGAGTGTGAATAACATCACTATCAAATACCGATTTCCTATTCCAAGGTTAGATGATCTACTTGATGAACTACATGGTTCAAAGTTGTTTTCTAAGATTGATCTTATGAGTGGTTATCATCAAATTCGAATGAGAGAAGGAGATGAGTGGAAAACAGCATTCAAGACTAAGTTAGGGTTGTATGAATGGTTGGTGATGCCGTTTGGACTCACTAATGCACCTAGCACTTTCATGAGGTTGATGCATGAGGTACTTAAACCTTTCCTTGGCAAGTTTGTTGTTGTTTATTTAGATGATATTCTGATATACTCTAAAAATTTGCATGATCATCTAAATCATCTAACAAGTGTGTTTGAAGTGTTAAGAGAGAAGAAACTCTATGCTAAGCTTGAAAAATGCTACTTCTTAGTGCCTAGTGTTACTTTTCTTGGTTATGTTGTATCAAAAGATGGAGTTTCAGTTGATCATTTGAAAGTAGAGGCTATTAAAACTAGGCCTATTCCTACTAATATGAGTGAAGTAAGGTCTTTTCATGGTCTAGCTTCGTTCTATAGAAGATTTGTCAAGAATTTCTCAAGTATTGTGGCGCCTATGACCGAATGTTTGAAGAAGGACAAGGGTAAATTCGAATGGACTAAAGAAGCTCAAAGTGCGTTTGAGTTGGTTAAAAAGAAGCTATGTGAAGCAGCTATACTTGCGTCACCAGATTTCTCAAGTCCTTTTGAAGTTGAAACCGATGCTAGTGGAGTTGGAATTGGAGCAGTTTTACTCCAAAAGAAGAGGCCTATTGCATATTTCAGTGAGAAATTGGGAGGAGCTCGATTGAACTATTCTACTTATGATAAAGAGTTCTATGCCATTGTTAGAGCTTTAGATCATTGGAGTCATTATCTCCGACCTAATCACTTTGTGTTGCATTCTGATCATGAAGCATTGAAGTACATACATGGACAACAAAAGCTCAATCCTAGACATGCTACATGGGTTGAATTTTTACAATCATTTAATTTTTCTTCAAGGTACAAAGAAGGGAAATCGAATGTTGTGGCTGATGCATTATCTAGAAGATACACTTTGATTGGAATTCTAAATAGCAAGCTACTTGGTTTTGAATTGATCAAAGAATACTACAAAGGTGATGATGATTTTGCTACATTGATTGAAGAGTGTTCTAAAGGAGCCGTGGGTTCTTATTTGCTGCAAGATGGTTTTCTTTTCAAAGGAAATCGACTTTGTCTTCCTAAGTGTTCTATTAGAGAGCTAGTTGTTAGAGAAGCTCATGGGGGAGGAATTGCTGGTCACTTTGGCATTACAAAGACCTTGAGTATGTTACAAGAACACTTCTATTGGCCTAAGATGCTCACGGATGTGCAACTAGTTATTTCTAGGTGTGCAACTTGTCAAAAAGCGAAGGCTACTTTTCATCAAGGCTTGTATACTCCTTTACCTGTTCCAGATTCACCTTGGGAAGATATTTCTATGGATTTTATTGTGGGATTGCCGAGAACACAACGGGGGAAAGACTCTATTATGGTTGTTGTGGATAGGTTCTCTAAGATGGCTCATTTTGTTCCTTGTCACAAAGTGGATGATGCTATGAAAGTGGCGGAATTATACTTCAAAGAGATTGTTAGATTGCATGGAATTCCAAAAACTATTGTGAGTGATCGAGATACAAAGTTCATATGTTTCTTTTGGAAGTCTCTATGGAAGCTTGTGGGAACTAAATTGCTCTTTAGTACATCTTACCATCCACAAACTGATGGACAAACCGAGGTTACTAATCGTACTCTTGGTGCGCTTTTGCGTGGGTTAGTGAGTAAGACACAAAAGGATTGGGACATCAAGTTAGCTCATGCGGAGTTTGCTTATAATAGATCACCTACATATGCTACCAAACATAGTCCTTTTGAGGTAGTTTATGGAGTCAATCCGAAACTTCCAATTGATCTTGTTCCATTGCCTAAGGGTGAATTAATTCACAAAGATGCCGAGTCTAAGTTGAAGAGTATGCTGAAATTACATGCTCAAGTTCGAACAAGAATAGAGAAAGTAAATGACATGTACAAAGCTAGAGCAAACAAGCATAGAAAGCAACAAAGTTACAATGTTGGAGACTTGGTATGGTTACATTTGAGAAAGGAAAGATTTCCAGGAAAACGCAAGAATAAGTTGATGCCTAGAAGTGAAGGTCCTTTCAAGATTGTTGAGAAGATCAATGACAATGCTTATAAGTTAGAACTTCCGGGAGAATATGGAGTTAGTGCTACATTCAATGTTGGCGATTTGGCTAAGTATATTCCTGATGAAGAACTTCGAGATTTGAGGACAAATTCTTTCGAAGAAGAGGAGGATGATGCAAGTCTAAGCATGGAGGACTTCGAAGATTTGCTTATCATGCATCAAGATAGTTTATCCCTAAACATTGATTCAAGCCAAGCATTGCATGGACACTTTCTTGGATATCAAAGCAAAGCCACGGTTTGCTTAGTGGTTTTTCTTGGAGTCTAGTTCACTTTCTTGAACTTTCTTGAATTTTCTTTACTTAGATTTTGCTTACAAGTTTTTACCTTTCACTTGAAAGGGTTTTTCTTGGTTCAAGCATTAAGATCTTTAATCTTTATTTAGTTCTTTAATTTTTATTTATTTATTTAGTTGCTTTAAAAATCAGTTAGTTAGCAAAATAAATCAGTTTGGTGTATGCTTGTGCGCCAAGGTGCTTGCTCTTCAAGCAAGTTAGAATTCTAGTTTAATTAGGATTGAATTAGGAACTTGTCCTAATCTTCCTAGGTAAACTAAGTCTATAAATAGGGCTGTAAAACACACGAATTACATACAGAGATTAATATACATTGTTTTAAGTTTAAACACTTAAGTTTTGTTGATTGTGATCAATTGCTGTTTTGCTTGTTTTAGTTAAAACATTCGCTTGGATTGATTAATTAGGTGGATTTTTAATTGATTAATCTTAGTTTTTGATGTGAATTATTGATCCGAAAATCAACAAAACACAAGGGATATGTTTAAGTCTAATTCTATACAGGAAATCCACCAAGAATTAAACAAAAACTAAGATTAATCAATTAAGAATCCACCTAATTAATCAATCCAAACGAATGTTTTAACTAAAACAAGCAAAACAGCAATTGATCGCAATCAACCAAAACTCAAGTATGCAACTTAAGAAATAAATCTGAATATTAATCTATGTATCTTTATTTGTGTGTTTACAGCCCTATTTATAAGACTTAGTTTACCTAGGAAGATTAGGACAAGTCCCTAATTCAATCCTAATTAAACTAGAATTCTAACTTGCTTGAAGAGCAAGCACCTTGGCGCACAAGCATACACCAAACTGATTTATTTTGCTAACTAACTGATTTTTAAAGCAACTAAATAAATAAATAAAAATTAAAGAATTAAATAAAGATTAAAGATCCTAATGCTTGAACTAAGAAAAACCCTTTCAAATGAAAGGTAAAAACTTGTAAGCAAAATCTAAGTAAAGAAAATTCAAGAAAGTTCAAGAAAGTGAACTAGACTCCAAGAAAAGCCACTAAGCAAACCGTGGCTTTGCTTTGATATCCAAGAAAGTGTCCATGCAATGCTTGGCTTGAATCAATGTTTAGGGACAAGTTATCTTGATGCATGATAAGCAAATCTTCGAAGTTCTCCATGCTTAGACTTGCATCATCCTCCTCTTCTTCGAAAGAATTTGTCCTCAAATCTCGAAGTTCTTCATCAGGAATATACTTAGCCAAATCGCCAACATTGAATGTAGCACTAACTCCATATTCTCCCGGAAGTTCTAACTTATAAGCATTGTCATTGATCTTCTCAATAATCTTGAAAGGACCTTCACTTCTAGGCATCAACTTATTCTTGCGTTTTCCTGGAAATCTTTCCTTTCTCAAATGTAACCATACCAAGTCTCCAACATTGTAACCTTGTTGCTTTCTATGCTTGTTTGCTCTAGCTTTGTACATGTCATTTACTTTCTCTATTCTTGTTCGAACTTGAGCATGTAATTTCAGCATACTCTTCAACTTAGACTCGGCATCTTTGTGAATTAACTCACCCTTAGGCAATGGAACAAGATCAATTGGAAGTTTCGGATTGACTCCATAAACTACCTCAAAGGGACTATGTTTGGTAGCATATGTAGGTGATCTATTATAAGCAAACTCCGCATGAGCTAACTTGATGTCCCAATCCTTTTGTGTCTTACTCACTAACCCACGCAAAAGCGCACCAAGAGTACGATTAGTAACCTCGGTTTGTCCATCAGTTTGTGGATGGTAAGATGTACTAAAGAGCAATTTAGTTCCCACAAGCTTCCATAGAGACTTCCAAAAGAAACATATGAACTTTGTATCTCGATCACTCACAATAGTTTTTGGAATTCCATGCAATCTAACAATCTCTTTGAAGTATAATTCCGCCACTTTCATAGCATCATCCACTTTGTGACAAGGAACAAAATGAGCCATCTTAGAGAACCTATCCACAACAACCATAATAGAGTCTTTCCCCCGTTGTGTTCTCGGCAATCCCACAATAAAATCCATAGAAATATCTTCCCAAGGTGAATCTGGAACAGGTAAAGGAGTATACAAGCCTTGATGAAAAGTAGCCTTCGCTTTTTGACAAGTTGCACACCTAGAAATAACTAGTTGCACATCCGTGAGCATCTTAGGCCAATAGAAGTGTTCTTGTAACATACTCAAGGTCTTTGTAATGCCAAAGTGACCAGCAATTCCTCCCCCATGAGCTTCTCTAACAACTAGCTCTCTAATAGAACACTTAGGAAGACAAAGTCGATTTCCTTTGAAAAGAAAACCATCTTGCAGCAAATAAGAACCCACGGCTCCTTTAGAACACTCTTCAATCAATGTAGCAAAATCATCATCACCTTTGTAGTATTCTTTGATCAATTCAAAACCAAGTAGCTTGCTATTTAGAATTCCAATCAAAGTGTATCTTCTAGATAATGCATCAGCCACAACATTCGATTTCCCTTCTTTGTACCTTGAAGAAAAATTAAATGATTGTAAAAATTCAACCCATGTAGCATGTCTAGGATTGAGCTTTTGTTGTCCATGTATGTACTTCAATGCTTCATGATCAGAATGCAACACAAAGTGATTAGGTCGGAGATAATGACTCCAATGATCTAAAGCTCTAACAATGGCATAGAACTCTTTATCATAAGTAGAATAGTTCAATCGAGCTCCTCCCAATTTCTCACTGAAATATGCAATAGGCCTCTTCTTTTGGAGTAAAACTGCTCCAATTCCAACTCCACTAGCATCGGTTTCAACTTCAAAAGGACTTGAGAAATCTGGTAACGCAAGTATAGGTGCTTCACATAGCTTCTTTTTTACCAACTCAAACGCACTTTGAGCTTCTTTAGTCCATTCGAATTTACCCTTGTCCTTCTTCAAACATTCGGTCATAGGCGCCACAATACTTGAGAAATTCTTGACAAATCTTCTATAGAACGAAGCTAGACCATGAAAAGACCTTACTTCACTCATATTAGTAGGAATAGGCCAAGTTTTAATAGCCTCTACTTTTGAATGATCAACTGAAACTCCATCCTTTGATACAACATAACCAAGAAAAGTAACACTAGGCACTAAGAAGTAGCATTTTTCAAGCTTAGCATAGAGTTTCTTCTCTCTTAACACTTCAAACACACTTGTTAGATGATTTAGATGATCATGCAAATTTTTAGAGTATATCAGAATATCATCTAAATAAACAACAACAAACTTGCCAAGGAAAGGTTTAAGTACCTCATGCATCAACCTCATGAAAGTGCTAGGTGCATTAGTGAGTCCAAACGGCATCACCAACCATTCATACAACCCTAACTTAGTCTTGAATGCTGTTTTCCACTCATCTCCTTCTCTCATTCGAATTTGATGATAACCACTCATAAGATCAATCTTAGAAAACAACTTTGAACCATGTAGTTCATCAAGTAGATCATCTAATCTTGGAATAGGAAATCGGTATTTGATAGTGATGTTATTCACACTCCTACTATCAATACACATGCGCCAACTCCCATCTTTCTTTGGGACAAGTAAAGTCGGCACGGCACAAGGGCTCATACTTTCCCTCACGTATCCTCTAGTCATAAGCTCTTCAATTTGCCTTTGCATCTCCTTTGTTTCTTCCGGATTACTTCTATAGGCTGCCTTATTAGGTAAGGGTGCTCCCGGAATCAAGTCAATTTGATGCTCTATCCCACGAATAGGAGGTAGTCCCGGAGGTAATTCCTTAGGAAAGACATCCTTGAATTCTTCTAAAACAGATTCCAATTCATACGGCCTCTTTGCTTGTTTATCTTGATCAATTCGAATCTCATTAGAAACAAGTATATATACCACATTGTTGCTGCAAATCTCTTTTTCTAATTCCCTCTCACTAATCAAATAAGAACTCTTTGAATTAGAGGTAACATTAGAAGACTTGTTGCTTATCAAAGGTTTTAAAGCAACCGGTCTCTCTTTTTCTCCTTTTCTCACAACATACACATTAGTCCTTCCATCAAAATTCACAAATCTATCATATTGCCAAGGACGGCCTAATAGTATATGACAAGCATCCATAGGACAAACATCACACAAAACTTTATCATGAAATTTACCAATTGAAAAGGAGATTAAGTCTTGTTTAGTTACCTTAACATCACTCGAATTATTAAGCCAATGAAGCTTATAAGGGCTTGGATGTTCAGTAATTGGCCACTTCAATTTTTCTACCAAAGTAGTAGATACCACATTAGTGCAACTCCCCGTGTCTATGATCATGTCACACAACCTATCTTCTACCTTGCACCTTGTAAGAAAGATTTTCTCCCTTTGATTGTTTTCCATAGGTACGGTTTTAGAGTGTAGCGCCCTTCTTAGAACCAAACTTTGACCATGAGTCTCGGGATCAATTTCGTCAACATGCCCCTCCTCTTCTTCAAAGTTTTCCTCTTCGTTCTTTTCTTCATAGTCACTACCCTGCTCACACTTAGCTTGTTCTTGTTCCCACTCTAGAGCAGTCATTACTCTTTTTGATGGACAATTAGTTGCAATGTGACCAACACTACCACACTTGAAGCACTTCCTATCTTCAACAAGCTTTTTAGGAGCTTCAAATTTTGATTTAGTCTCCTTGTAGTTCGAACTAGAACCACTTTTCTCCAAGCTGTTCTTCTCAAAAGGTTTAGTGAAACCCTTTACAAAGGACTTAGTGTACGTCCCTTTCTTCCCCTTTATCTGTTTTTCAACTTTCAAAGCTACCTTGCAAACATCCTCAAAGGACCAATATTGTTGCAATTCAACTTTTTCAGCAATATTATCATTCAACCCCGAAATAAATCTAGCAATCTTATGCTCAACAATCTCTTCTAAGCCACATAGCATGCATAACTTTTCAAATTCACCAATATAATTCTCAACAGTCATAGAATTTTGTTTAAAAAGTTGCATCTTAAGATAAACATCTTGAATATAATCACTAGGTACGAACCTTTTTTTCATGTGCTTCTTGAGTTGTTCCCAAGTTGAGATTCTTGCACGCCCCTCCTTATGCCTCTTCTTCTTTAGATTATCATAACAAAGACTAGCATAACCGGTCAGTTTCAATTCAGCCAATTTGCATCTTTTCCTTTCATCATACTCCTTGTAATCAAATAGTGTCTCGGCCCTTCTAATCCACTCAAGGTATTTTTCAGGTTCATTCATACTCCCATTGAATTCGGGAAGATCTAATCTAAGGTTCCTATCATCATCCTTTGGTCGATCTTTCCTCCTAGGCCTTGGTGATTCATCACTTGAGGAATAATTATTTCGTGGCCTCCTTGGGTTCCTCCTTGGTTGTTCTTCCTCACTTGAACCAGAATTAGGGTTAGAATTCCCTTTCCTTGAAGAATCTCCAGCAAGAGTATCAAGCCTTTTTAATATCTCATCCATCCTTGTTGCCAACTCGTCAATTCGCCTGTCTCTTCTAAGATTTTGAGCCTGTTCTAAGGTTAATCCCCTTGGAACTTGTGGAACCTCCTCGTCACTCATGATTCCTACACAAACCAAGTCAGTTTATGCAAAAATCTTGATTAAAAGATCGAATCTTGAAGGAAAACTAGGCAACACAAAAACCGGACTCCCAACCGCAAATCAGTGCACAAACACCAAATGTTTGAGGCTGTGTAGAACGCGTTACTCAACAAAAAATTATGAATTTTTATATGGTGATAGCTGGACGTTTTTAGAGTTCAATGCAAAAAGAATCACGCAAAAATTCCCAGCCAATTGTTCCCAGTTTAATTTTTTCCGAAGTTGCGCAAACCTGCTCTGATACCAAAGATGATGTGAATTATTGATCCGAAAATCAACAAAACACAAGGGATATGTTTAAGTCTAATTCTATACAGGAAATCCACCAAGAATTAAACAAAAACTAAGATTAATCAATTAAGAATCCACCTAATTAATCAATCCAAACGAATGTTTTAACTAAAACAAGCAAAACAGCAATTGATCGCAATCAACCAAAACTCAAGTATGCAACTTAAGAAATAAATCTGAATATTAATCTATGTATCTTTATTTGTGTGTTTACAGCCCTATTTATAAGACTTAGTTTACCTAGGAAGATTAGGACAAGTCCCTAATTCAATCCTAATTAAACTAGAATTCTAACTTGCTTGAAGAGCAAGCACCTTGGCGCACAAGCATACACCAAACTGATTTATTTTGCTAACTAACTAATTTTTAAAGCAACTAAATAAATAAATAAAAATTAAAGAATTAAATAAAGATTAAAGATCCTAATGCTTGAACCAAGAAAAACCCTTTCAAATGAAAGGTAAAAACTTGTAAGCAAAATCTAAGTAAAGAAAATTCAAGAAAGTTCAAGAAAGTGAACTAGACTCCAAGAAAAGCCACTAAGCAAACCGTGGCTTTGCTTTGATATCCAAGAAAGTGTCCATGCAATGCTTGGCTTGAATCAATGTTTAGGGACAAGTTATCTTGATGCATGATAAGCAAATCTTCGAAGTTCTCCATGCTTAGACTTGCATCAGTTTTTGTTTAATTCTTGGTGGATTTTGTTGTAGCCAAGCCTAACAACTTGGTTATGGACGTTTCTTTGGTCCAAGATGTAGCATCATGCATTGATGCTATGCGTTCTATCTATGTGCAACAAGATATTCAATCCTTTGAGTTTCTTGTTGTTCTTATTAACTAGTTCATTCTAGTTCTTTTTATGCTTTGAATAAATTGTAAACTTTAGTTCTTTTAAGTTTGCAAATTAGTTATATTTTTCTTACTTCTTTTTAGCTAATTTTAGTTCGAAAAATATTGTTACATTCACATAAAGTACAAGTACAAGATACACAAAAGAAGACAGCCATTTAAGCTTGGAAAACAACATAGAATCCGAAATTCTTTTGGAGGAATCTCAAGGCTTCAAAATGGGAGTTACAATCAGTTTTCAAAGAGGAATTACAAGCCATTACAAGCCTTAATTTCAGCCTTTAAGTGGCCGTTAATTTCAGTCAAACTTGGAGCATCTTAAGCCTTAATTTCGGCCTTCATTTGGCTGTTCAATTCGGTCAGCTTTTGGAGCAACTAAAGGGCGTCCAAATACACTTTAGTCCACATACATTCAAGCTACTTTCAAGGCTAGAATCAAGGGGAAATTACTCTTCTTTTGCTGTTTGAATTAGGCGTGAATTATGGGGCTGTTTTGCTTCTAATTTTCTGCTTTGTTGGGCGTAAATCAAGGGGAGTTTAAAGCCTTCACTTGCTGCTTTGTTGGGCGTAAATCAAGGGGAGTTTAAGCCTTCATTTGCTGCTTTGTTGGACGTGCATTAAGGGGGAGTTAAGCTCTCTTATTTTCTGATTTTTGGAGCATCTTTTGGAGGTTACAAACCGCCACTTTCTAAGCTTATGTACCTAGTTAAGTTTAGCTTCTTTAATTGATGTATCTAGACATTAAAAATCAGATTTTGATGCTTAGTTTAAGCATGTAACAAGTGAGCTAAAAAGTCACTTAAGTTAGCTTGTACTTATGATGCTTGTTTACTATAAATAACAAGCAAATGTGAATGAAAAATATAGAGAATATTTTGAACAAAAAATTGTGTTTTTACACTCGTTTCTTGGATTAGAAACAAACTTGAAATTCTTGGATTTGGAATTTCGTTTCCTTTGCTTAGTTAACTAGCTTAGACTACTAGTTGGCTTGTGATCTTAGGAACCCAAACTCGTTTCTTAGTGGTGTGTCTGTATCTAAGAAGCCTTTTTGGTTTTAGTCTTACTTATCCTTGGTTTATCCCTTGTGTATTTCGGGTTGATACTCCAAATATACAACATTTAACTAGTTCATTCTAGTTCTTTTTATGCTTTGAATAAATTGTAAACTTTAGTTCTTTTAAGTTTGCAAATTAGTTATATTTTTCTTACTTCTTTTTAGCTAATTTTAGTTCGAAAAATATTGTTACATTCACATAAAGTACAAGTACAAGATACACAAAAGAAGACAGCCATTTAAGCTTGGAAAACAACATAGAATCCGAAATTCTTTTGGAGGAATCTCAAGGCTTCAAAATGGGAGTTACAATCAGTTTTCAAAGAGGAATTACAAGCCATTACAAGCCTTAATTTCAGCCTTTAAGTGGCCGTTAATTTCAGTCAAACTTGGAGCATCTTAAGCCTTAATTTCGGCCTTCATTTGGCTGTTCAATTCGGTCAGCTTTTGGAGCAACTAAAGGGCGTCCAAATACACTTTAGTCCACATACATTCAAGCTACTTTCAAGGCTAGAATCAAGGGGAAATTACTCTTCTTTTGCTGTTTGAATTAGGCGTGAATTATGGGGCTGTTTTGCTTCTAATTTTCTGCTTTGTTGGGCGTAAATCAAGGGGAGTTTAAAGCCTTCACTTGCTGCTTTGTTGGGCGTAAATCAAGGGGAGTTTAAGCCTTCATTTGCTGCTTTGTTGGACGTGCATTAAGGGGGAGTTAAGCTCTCTTATTTTCTGATTTTTGGAGCATCTTTTGGAGGTTACAAACCGCCACTTTCTAAGCTTATGTACCTAGTTAAGTTTAGCTTCTTTAATTGATGTATCTAGACATTAAAAATCAGATTTTGATGCTTAGTTTAAGCATGTAACAAGTGAGCTAAAAAGTCACTTAAGTTAGCTTGTACTTATGATGCTTGTTTACTATAAATAACAAGCAAATGTGAATGAAAAATATAGAGAATATTTTGAACAAAAAATTGTGTTTTTACACTCGTTTCTTGGATTAGAAACAAACTTGAAATTCTTGGATTTGGAATTTCGTTTCCTTTGCTTAGTTAACTAGCTTAGACTACTAGTTGGCTTGTGATCTTAGGAACCCAAACTCGTTTCTTAGTGGTGTGTCTGTATCTAAGAAGCCTTTTTGGTTTTAGTCTTACTTATCCTTGGTTTATCCCTTGTGTATTTCGGGTTGATACTCCAAATATACAACAGATTTCCTGTATAGAATTAGACTTAAATATATCCCTTGTGTTTTGTTGATTTTCGGATCAATAATTCACATCAGATAATAAGCCCCTTAGATTGGCGATGATGTGTATGACACCCCTTAGGGTTAATGAGCCCCATCAAGATAGGCAATCATGGAATAATTTAATGCATTCTGCCACAGAAATTGCAAAAAAGGCCTCTAGATTGGTGAAAATACCATGTTTCTGATTAATGCTTGACACCCTTTGGGGCAGCCGAGTCCCTTAGGGGTGTGATATATGTTTGGTGCCCTTACGGGCTAATGAGCCTCTTGGATGAGCAATGATGTTCTTGACGCCACTAAGGGCTAATGAGACCGTTGGACGAGCGATGATGTGTCTGACGCCCCTTAGGGCTAATGTGGCCCTTGATGGGCGATGATGTGTCTAACACCCTTTAGGGGAAATTAGCCCCTTCAATGGGCTATGTTGTGTCTGACACCCCTTAGGGGTAATGAGCCCCATCTAGATAGGCAATCATGGAAAACTTTGATGCATTCAGCCCAATAATATTATGAAAAAATGCCTCTAGCAAGGTGGAAATTCCATTTTTCCGATTGCGGTCTCATTTTTAGGCATGTATTGGAACGGTAAGTGCTCGAATCACCCCATAATGAGTCCCTATGACAGGCGATGATATAATTTACGCTTTCTAAGAGCATCCTGGGTGACAAGTGCTTATGAAGAAACATTTAGACTTATGTATTTGAAGCAACATCAATGAAGAAACAAATTGTTATGGGTAACTTAAGTATACTTTTATTTATTGCTATGTTTGACGCCCTGATGGGCTTCCTAGCCCCCTGGGGGAGGGGGGCGACATATGTTTGGTGCCCCTTCAGGATAATGAGCCCCTTGGACGGGCGATGATGTGCCTGTCGCCCCTTAGGGATAATGAGCCCCTTGGATGGGAGATGATGTGCCTCACGCCCCTTAGGGCTAATGAACCCCTTGGATGGGCGATGATGTGTCTAACGCCCATTAGGGTTAATGAGCCCCTTGGATGGGCGATGATCTGTCTGACGCCCACTAGGGCTAATGAGCCCCTTGGATTGGCGATGATGTTTTTTACACACCTTAGGGTTAATGAGCCCCTTCTAAATAGGCGACCATAGAAAACTTCGTTGCATTTGGCCCACCGAAATTGCGAAAAAAGGTCTCTAGTAAGGTGAAAATGCCATTTTTTAGATTACGGTCTCATTTTAAGACATGTCATTGAACGGTACGTGCTCGGATCAACCTATTATGAGCCTCTACGATGGGCGATGATATAATTGACGTTTTATAAGAGCCTCCTGGGTGACAAGTGTCTGTGAAGAAACATGTAGACTTATGTATTTGAAGCAACATTAATGAAGAAACAAATTGTTGTTGCTACTTTATGTATACTTGTATTTATTGTTATGCTTGACGCCCTTTGGGGCGGCCGAGCCCCTTGGGGGGGGGGGCGATATATGTTTGTTGGCCTTTCAGGCTAAAGAGCCCCTTGGATGGGCGATGACGTGTCTCACGCTCCTTAGGGCTAATGAGCCCTTAGGATGGGCGATGATGTGTCCGACACCCCTTAAGAATAATGAGCCCCTTAGATGGGCGATGATGTGTTTGACACCCCTTAAGGTTAATGATACCGTTCAAGATTGGCGATCATTGAAAATTATGATGCATTCGGGCACCCGAAAATTGCGAAAAAAGCCTCTACCATTGTGAAAATGCCATTTTTCTTATTACTGTCTCATTTTTACGATGTCTTGGAACGGTACCTGCTCGGATCACCCCATAATGAGCCCCCATGATGGACGATGATATAATTGACGCTTTCTAAGAGCATCCTAGGTAACAAGTGTTAGTGAAGAAACATGTAGAGTTATGTATTTGAAGCATCATCAATGAAGAAATTATTTTTTTTGCTAACTTATGTATACTTGTATTTATTGTCATTCTTGACGCCCTTTAGAGCGGCCGATCCCCTTGGGGGGCGATATATGTTTGGTGCCCCTTCAGGCTAATCAGACCCTTGGATTGGGGATGATCTTCTTGACGCCCATTAGGGCTAATGAGACCTTTGGATGGGCGATGATGTGTATCATGCCCCTTAGAGCTAATGAGTCCCTTGTATGGGCGATGATGTGTCTGATGGCCCTTAGGGCTAATGAAGCCTTGATGGGCAATGTTGTGTCTGACACCCCTTAGGGTTAATAAGCCCCTACTAGATAGACAATTATTCAAAACTTTAATGCATTCGGCCTACCGAAATCACGAAAAAAGGCCTCTAACGTGGTGGAAATTCCTTTTTCGGATTTTGGTCTCATTTTTAAGCATATCTTGGAACGGTAAAGGCTCGGATCACCCCATAATGAGCCCCTAGGATGGGCGATGATATAATTGACGCTTTCTAATTGCCTACTTGGTGACAAGTGTCTGTGAAGATACATGTAGACTTATGTATTTGAAGTTACATCAATGAAGAAAGAAATTGTTATGGTTAACTTATGTATACTTGTATTTATTGTTATTTTTTACGCCCTTTGGGGCGCCCGAGCCCCTTAGGGGGGCGATGAGCTCCTTGGATGGGCGAGGATGTGTCTGACCCCCCTTTGGGCCCATGAGCCTCTTGGATGGGCGATGATTTGTCTAACACCCCTTAGGGCTAATAATTTCCTTGGATGGGTGATGATGTGTCTGACACCCCTTAGGGCTAATGAGCCCCTTGGATAGGTGATGATGTGTATGTCACCCCTTATGGTTAATGAGCCCCCTTCTAGATAGGGGATCATGGAATACTTTAATGCATTCTACCCACCGAAATTGCAAAAAAAGGTCTCTAGAATGTTGAAAATACCATTTTTCTAATTACGGTCTGATTTTTAGGCATGCCATGGAACGGTACGTGCTTGGATCACCCTATTATGAGCCCCTACGATGGGCGATGATATATTTGACGCTTTCTAAGTGTATCTTGGATTACAAGTGTCTATGAAGAGACATGAAGACTTACGTATTTGAAGAAACATCAATGAAGAAAAAAAATTGTTATGGCTAACTTATGTATACTTGTATTTATTGTCATGTTTGACGCCCTTTGGGCCAGCGGAGCCCCTTGGAGTTGGGCTATTAGGTGCCCCTTTAGGCTAATGAACCCCTTGGATGGGCGATGATATGCCAAACGCCCCTTTGGGCTAATGAGCCCCTTGGATGGGCGATGATGTGTATCACTCCCATTAGGGCTAATCAGCCCCTTGTATGGGCGATGATGTGTGTTTGATGCCCCTTTGGGCTAATGAGCCCCTTGGATGGGCGATGATGTGTGTAACACCCCTTGCGGATAATGAGCTCCTTGGATGGGCGATGATGTGTCTGACACTCCTTAGTGTTAATTAGGCCCTTCTAGATAGGCGATCATGGAAAACTTTGATGCATTCGATCCACCAAAATTGCAAAAAAAGGACACTTGCATGGTGAAAATTTCAATTTTCTTATTGCGGTCTCATTTTTAGGCATGTCTTGGAATGGTACGTGCTCGGATCACCCCATAATGTGCCCCTATGATGGGCGATGATAAAATTGACGCTTTCTAAGAGCCTCCTGAAAGACAAGTGTCTGTGCAGAAATATGTAGACATGTGTATTTGAAGCAACATCAATGAAGAAACAAATTGTTAAGGCTAACTTATGTATACTTTTATTTATTATTTTGTTTGACGCCCTTTGGGGCGGCTGAGCTCCTTGGGGGTGGGGGTAAATATATGTTTTGTGCCCCTTCGGCCTAATGAGCCCCTTGGATGGGCGATGATGTTCCTGACGCCCCTTAGGGCTAATGAGCCCCTTTGAAGGGCGATGATGTGTCTAACGCCCCTTAGGGCTAATGATCCCCTTGAATGGGCGATTATGTGTCTTACGCCCCTTAGGGCTAATGAGCCCCTTTGATGGGAGATGATGTGTCTGACACCCCTTATGGATAATAAGCCCCTTTGATGGGCAATGATGTGTAATACACCCCTTAGGGTTAATGTGCCCCTACTAGATAGACGATCATTGACAACTTTGACACATTCACCCTAACGAAATTGCGAAAAAAGGCCTCTAATGTGGTTAAAATTCCTTTTTTCTGATTTCGCTCTCATTTTTAAGCATATCTTGGAACGGTACGTGCTCAGATCACCCCGTAATGAGCCCCTTGTATGGGCGATGATATAATTGACGTTTTCTAAGAGCCTCTTGGGTGACAATTGTCTGTGAAGATACATGTAGACTAATGTATTTGCAGCAACATCAATGAAGAAACAAATTGTTATGGCTAACTTATGTATACTTGTATTTATTGTTATTTTTTACGCCCTTTAGGGCGGTCGAGCCCCTTGGGGGGGCGATATATGTTTTGTGCCCCTTCGGGCTAATGAGATCCTTGGACGGGCGAGGATGTGTCTGACGCCCCTTTGGGCTAATGAGCCTCTTGGATTGGCAACGATTTGTCTGACACCCGTTAGGGGTAATGAGCTCCTTGGATGGACGATGATGTGTCTGACACCCCTTAGGGATAATAAGCCCCTTAGATTGGCGATGATGTGTATGACACCCCTTAGGGTTAATGAGCCCCATCAAGATAGGCAATCATGGAATACTTTAATGCATTATGCCCACAGAAATTGCAAAAAAAGGCCTCTAGATTGGTGAAAATACCATGTTTCTGATTAAGGTCTCATTTTTAGGCATGTCATGTAACGGTACGTGCTTGGATCACCCTATTATGAGCCCCTAGGATGGGCGATAAAAAAATTGACGCTTTATAAGTGCATCTTGGGTTACAAGTGTCTGTGTACGTATTTGAAGCAACATCAATGAAGAAAAAAAATTGTTATGGCTAACTAATGTATACTTGTATTTATTGTCATGTTTGACGCCCTTTGGGCTAGCCGAGTCCCTTGGGGGTGGGCTATATATGTTTGGCGCCCCTTTAGGCTAAAGAACCCCTTTGATGGGCGATGATTTTTCTGACTCCCCTTACGGCTAATGAGCCCCTTAGATGGGCGATGATGTGTGTCACTCCCATTAGGGCTAACGAGCCTCTTGGATGGGCGATGATGTGACTGACGCCCCTTAGGGCTAATGAGCCCCTTTGATGGGCGATGATGTGTCTAATACCATTTACAGTAAATGAGCCCCTAGGATGGGCAATGATGTGTCTGACACCCCTGAGGGTTAATGAGCCCCTTCTAGATAGGCGATGATGCAAAACATTAATGCTTTTGGGCAACCAAAATTGCAAAAGAAGGCCACATCCATGGTGAAAATTCCAATTTTCTGATTACGGTCTCATTTTTAGGCATGTCTTGGAATGGTACGTGCTCAGATAACCCCATAATGAGTCCCTATGATGGGCGATGATAAAATTGACGCTTTCAAAGAGCCTCCTGAATGACAAGTGTCTGTGCAGAAACATGTAGACATGTGTATTTGAAGCAACATCAATGAAGAAACAAATTATTAAGGCTAACTTATGTATACTTTTATTTATTATTATGTTTGACGCCCTTTGAGGCGGCCGAGCTCCTTGGGGGAGTGGGGGAATATACGATTGGTGCCCCTTGGCCTAATGAGCCCCTTGGATGGGCGATGATGTTCCTAACGCCCCTTAGGGCTAATGAGCCCCTTGAATGGGCGATGATGTGCCTCACGCCCCTTAAGGGCTAACGAGCCCCTTTGATGGGAGATGATGTGTCTAACACCCCTTATGGCTAATGAGCCCCTTTGATGGGCGATGATGTGTGTGACACCCCTTAGTGTTAATGAGCCCCTACTAGATAGACGATAATTGGAAACTTTGACGCATACAATTTAACGAAATTGCGAAAAAAGGCCTCTAACGTGATGAAAATTCCTTTTTTCTGATTTTGGTCTCATTTTTAAGCATAGCTTGGAACGGTACGTGCTCGGATCACCCTGTAATTGACGCTTTCTAAGAGCCTCCTGGGTGACAAGTGTCTGTGAAGAAACATGTAGACTTATGTATTTGAAGCAACATCTATGACGAAACAAATTGTTATGGCTAACTTATGTATACTTGTATTTATTGTTATTTTTGACGCCCTTTGGGGCGACCGAGCCCCTAGGGGGGCGATATATGTTTTGTGCCTCTTCGGACTAATGAGATCCTTGGATGGGCAAGGATGTGTCTGACGCCCCTTTGGGCTAATGAGCCTCTTTGATGGGCGACGATTTGTCTGACACCCCTTAGGGCTAATGAGCTCCATGGATTGGTGATGATGTGTATGACACCCCTTAGGGTTAATGAGCCCCTTCTAGTTAGGCGATCATGTTTGACGCCCTTTGTGGCAGTCAAGCCCCTTGGGGGTAGGCTATATATGTTTGGTGCCCCTTTAGGCTAATGAACCCCTTGGATGGGCGATGATATGCCTGACACCCCTTCTTGCTAATGAGCCCCTTTGATGGGCGATGATGTGTCTGACAACACTTAGGATGGGTGATGATGGCCTTGTTATTCTTGACGCCCTTTGGGGCGGCCGAGCCCCTTAGTGGGGGGGCGATATATGTTTGGTTTCTTTTTTAGGCTAAAGAGCCCCTAGGATGGGTGATGATGTGCCTCACGCCCCTTAGGGCTAATCAGCCCCTTGGATGGGTAATGATGTGTCTGACGCCCCTTACGGCTAATGAACCCCTTCTAGATAGGCGATCATGGAAAACTTTGATGCATTCAGCCCACCGATATTGCGAAACAGGCCTCTAGCATGGTGAAAATGCCATTTTTCTGATTACAGTCTCATTTTTAGGCAAATTTTGGATCGTTACGTGCTTGGATCACCCCATAATGGGCCCCTATGATGGGTGATGTTATAATTGACTTTTTCTAAGAGCCTCCTAGGTGACAAATGTCTGTAAAGAAACATAAAGACTTATGTATTTGAAGCAACATTAATGAAGAAACAATTTGTTGTTTGATGTGAATTATTGATCCGAAAATCAACAAAACACTAGGGATATGTTTAAGTCTAATTCTATACAGGAAATCCACCAAGAATTAAACAAAAACTAAGATTAATCAATTAAGAATCCACCTAATTAATCAATCCAAACGAATGTTTTAACTAAAACAAGCAAAACAGCAATTGATCGCAATCAACCAAAACTCAAGTATGCAACTTAAGAAATAAATCTGAATATTAATCTATGTATATTTATTCGTGTGTTTACAGCCCTATTTATAAGACTTAGTTTACCTAGGAAGATTAGGACAAGTCCCTAATTCAATCCTAATTAAACTAGAATTCTAACTTGCTTGAAGAGCAAGCACCTTGGCGCACAAGCATACACCAAACTGATTTATTTTGCTAACTAACTGATTTTTAAAGCAACTAAATAAATAAATAAAAATTAAAGAACTAAATAAAGATTAAAGATCCTAATGCTTGAACCAAGAAAAACCCTTTCAAGTGAAAGGTAAAAACTTGTAAGCAAAATCTAAGTAAAGAAAATTCAAGAAAGTTCAAGAAAGTGAACTAGACTCCAAGAAAAGCCACTAAGCAAACCGTGGCTTTGCTTTGATATCCAAGAAAGTGTCCATGCAATGCTTGGCTTGAATCAATGTTTAGGGACAAGCTATCTTGATGCATGATAAGCAAATCTTCGAAGTTCTCCATGCTTAGACTTGCATCATCCTCCTCTTCTTCGAAAGAATTTGTCCTCAAATCTCGAAGTTCTTCATCAGGAATATACTTAGCCAAATCGCCAACATTGAATGTAGCACTAACTCCATATTCTCCCGGAAGTTCTAACTTATAAGCATTGTCATTGATCTTCTCAATAATCTTGAAAGGACCTTCACTTCTAGGCATCAACTTATTCTTGCATTTTCCTGGAAATCTTTCCTTTCTCAAATGTAACCATACCAAGTCTCCAACATTGTAACTTTGTTGCTTTCTATGCTTGTTTGCTCTAGCTTTGTACATGTCATTTACTTTCTCTATTCTTGTTTGAACTTGAGCATGTAATTTCAGCATACTCTTCAACTTAGACTCGGCATCTTTGTGAATTAATTCACCCTTAGGCAATGGAACAAGATCAATTGGAAGTTTCGGATTGAATCCATAAACTACCTCAAAAGGACTATGTTTGGTAGCATATGTAGGTGATATATTATAAGCAAACTCCGCATGAGCTAACTTGATGTCCCAATCCTTTTGTGTCTTACTCACTAACCCACGCAATAGCGCACCAAGAGTACGATTTGTAACCTCGGTTTGTCCATCAGTTTGTGGATGGTAAGATGTACTAAAGAGCAATTTAGTTCCCACAAGCTTCCATAGAGACTTCCAAAAGAAACTCATGAACTTTGTATCTCGATCACTCACAATAGTTTTCGGAATTCCATGCAATCTAACAATCTCTTTGAAGTATAATTCCGCCACTTTCATAGCATCATCCACTTTGTGACAAGGAACAAAATGAGCCATCTTAGAAAACCTATCCACAACAACCATAATAGAGTCTTTCCCCCGTTGTGTTCTCGGCAATCCCACAATAAAATCCATAGAAAACAACTTTGAACCATGTAGTTCATCAAGTAGATCATCTAATCTTGGAATAGGAAATCGGTATTTGATAGTGATGTTATTCACACTCCTACTATCAATACACATGCGCCAACTCCCATCTTTCTTTGGGACAAGTAAAGTAGGCACGGCACAAGGGCTCATACTTTCCCTCACGTATCCTCTAGTCATAAGCTCTTCAATTTGCCTTTGCATCTCCTTTGTTTCTTCCGGATTACTTCTATAGGCTGCCTTATTAGGTAAGGGTGCTCCCGGAATCAAGTCAATTTGATGCTCTATCCCACGAATAGGAGGTAGTCCCGGAGGTAATTCCTTAGGAAAGACATCCTTGAATTCTTCTAAAACAGATTCCAATTCATACGGCCTCTTTGCTTGTTTATCTTGATCAATTCGAATCTCATTAGAAACAAGTATATATACCACATTGTTGCTGCAAATTTCTTTTTCTAATTCCCTCTCACTAATCAAATAAGAATTCTTCGAATTAGAGGTAACATTAGAAGACTTGTTGCTTATCAAAGGTTTTAAAGCAACCGGTCTCTCTTTTTCTCCTTTTCTCACAACATACACATTAGTCCTTCCATCAAACATCACAAATCTATCATATTGCCAAGGACAGCCTAATAGTATATGACAAGCATCCATAGGACAAACATCACACAAAACTTTATCATGAAATTTACCAATTGAAAAGGAGATTAAGGCTTGTTTAGTTACCTTAACATCACTCGAATTATTAAGCCAATGAAGCTTATAAGGTCTTGGATGTTCAGTAGTTGGCCACTTCAATTTGTCTACCAAAGTAGTAGATAACACATTAGTGCAACTCCCCGTGTCTATGATCATGTCACACAACCTATCTTCTACCTTGCACCTTGTAAGAAAGATTTTCTCCCTTTGATTGTTTTCCATAGGTACGGTTTTAGAGTGTAGCGCCCTTCTTAGAACCAAACTTTGACCATGAGTCTCGGGATCAATTTCGTCAATATGCCCCTCCTCTTCTTCAAAGTTTTCCTCTTCGTTCTTTTCTTCATAGTCACTACCCTGCTCACACTTAGCTTGTTCTTGTTCCCACTCTTGAGCAGTCATTACTCTTTTTGATGGACAATTAGTTGCAATGTGACCAACACTACCACACTTGAAGCACTTCCTATCTTCAACAAGCTTTTTAGGAGCTTCAAATTTTGATTTAGTCTCCTTGTAGTTCAAACTAGAACCACTTTTCTCCAAGCTGTTCTTCTCAAAAGGTTTAGTGAAACCCTTTACAAAGGACTTAGTGTACGTCCCTTCTTCCCCTTTATCTATTTTTCAACTTTCAAAGCTACCTTGCAAACATCCTCAAAGGACCAATATTGTTGCAATTCAACTTTTTCAGCAATATTATCATTCAACCCCGAAATAAATCTAGCAATCTTATGCTCAACAATCTCTTCTAAGCCACATAGCATGCATAACTTTTCAAATTCACCAATATAATTCTCAACAGTCATAGAATTTTGTTTAAAAAGTTGCATCTTAAGATAAACATCTTGAATATAATCACTAGGTACGAACCTTTTTTTCATGTGCTTCTTGAGTTGTTCCCAAGTTGAGATTCTTGCACGCCCCTCCTTATGCCTCTTCTTCTTTAGATTATCATACCAAAGACTAGCATAACCGGTCAGTTTTAATTCAGCCAATTTGCATCTTTTCCTTTCATCATACTCCTTGTAATCAAAGAGTGTCTCGGCCCTTCTAATCCACTCAAAGTATTTTTCAGGTTTATTCATACTCCCATTGAATTTGGGAAGATCTAATCGAAGGTTCCTATCATCATCCTTTGGTCTATCTCTTCTCCTAGGCCTTGGTGATTCATCACTTGAGGAATAATTATTTCGTGGCCTCCTTGGGTTCCTCCTTGGTTGTTCTTCCTCACTTGAACCAGAATTAGGGTTAGAATTCCCTTTCCTTGAAGAATCTCCAGCACGAGTATCAAGCCTTTTTAAAATCTCATCCATCCTTGCTGCCAACTCGTCAATTCGCCTGTCTCTTCTAAGATTTTGAGCCTGTTCTAAGGTTAATCCCCTTGGAACTTGTGGAACCTCCTCGTCACTCATGATTCCTACACAAACCAAGTCAGTTTATGCAAAAATCTTGATTAAAAGATCGAATCTTGAAGGAAAACTAGGCAACACAAAAACCGGACTCCCATCCGCAAATCAGTGCACAAACACCAAATGTTTGAGGCTGTGTAGAACGCGTTACTCAACAAAAAATTATGAAATTTTATATGGTGATAGCTGGACGTTTTTAGAGTCCAATTCAAAAATAATCACGCAAAAATTCCCAGCCAATTGTTCCCAGTTTAATTTTTTCCGAAGTTGCGCAAACTTGCTCTGATACCAAAGATGATGTGAATTATTGATCCGAAATTCAACAAAACACAAGGGATATGTTTAAGTCTAATTCTATACAGGAAATCCACCAAGAATTAAACAAAAACTAAGATTAATCAATTAAGAATCCACCTAATTAATCAATCCAAACGAATGTTTTAACTAAAACAAGCAAAACAGCAATTGATCGCAATCAACCAAAACTCAAGTATGCAACTTAAGAAATAAATCTGAATATTAATCTATGTATCTTTATTCGTGTGTTTACAGCCCTATTTATAAGACTTAGTTTACCTAGGAAGATTAGGACAAGTCCCTAATTCAATCCTAATTAAACTAGAATTCTAACTTGCTTGAAGAGCAAGCACCTTGGCGCACAAGCATACACCAAACTGATTTATTTTGCTAACTAACTGATTTTTAAGGCAACTAAATAAATAAATAAAAATTAAAGAACTAAATAAAGATTAAAGATCCTAATGCTTGAACCAAGAAAAACCCTTTCAAGTGAAAGGTAAAAACTTGTAAGCAAAATCTAAGTAAAGAAAATTCAAGAAAGTTCAAGAAAGTGAACTAGACTCCAAGAAAAGCCACTAAGCAAACCGTGGCTTTGCTTTGATATCCAAGAAAGTGTCCATGCAATGCTTGGCTTGAATCAATGTTTAGGGACAAGCTATCTTGATGCATGATAAGCAAATCTTCGAAGTTCTCCATGCTTAGACTTGCATCATTGTTGCTAACTTGTGTATACTTTAATTTATTGTTATGTTTAACGCCCTTTAGGGCGGCCGAGCCCCTTGGGGAATGGGGGTGATGTGAATTATTGATCCGAAAATCAACAAAACACAAGGGATATGTTTAAGTCTAATTCTATACAGGAAATACACCAAGAATTAAACAAAAACTAAGATTAATCAATTAAGAATCCACCTAATTAATCAATCCAAACGAATGCTTTAACTAAAACAAGCAAAACAGCAATTGATCGCAACAACAAAAATTCAAGTATGCAACTTAAGAAATAAATCTGAATATTAATCTATGTATATTTATTCGTGTGTTTACAACCCTATTTATAAGACTTAGTTTACCTAGGAAGATTAGGACAAGTCCCTAATTCAATCCTAATTAAACTAGAATTCTAACTTGCTTGAAGAGCAAGCACCTTGGAGCACAAGCATATGCCAATCTCCTTGGAGAACAAGCACACGCCTAAACTGATTTATTTTGCTAACTAACTGATTTTAAAAGCAACTAAATAAAGATTAAAGATCCTAATGCTTGAACCAAGAAAAACCCTTTCAAGTGAAAGGTAAAAACTTGTAAGCAAAATCTAAGTAAAGAAAATTCAAGAAAGTTCAAGAAAGTGAACTAGACTCCAAGAAAAGCCACTAAGCAAACCGTGGTTTGCTTTGATATCCAAGAAAGTGTCCATGCAATGCTTGGCTTGAATCAATGTTTAGGGACAAGCTATCTTGATGCATGATAAGCAAATATTCGAAGTTCTCCATGCTTAGACTTGCATCATCCTCCTCTTCTTCGAAAGAATTTGTCCTCAAATCTCGAAGTTCTTCATCAGGAATATACTTAGCCAAATCGCCAACATTGAATGTAGCACTAACTCCATATTCTCCCGGAAGTTCTAACTTATAAGCATTGTCATTGATCTTCTCAACAATCTTGAAAAGACCTTCACTTCTAGGCATCAACTTATTCTTGACAAATCTTCTATAGAATGAAGCTAGACCATGAAAAGACCTTACTTCACTCATATTAGTAGGAATAGGCCAAGTTTTAATAGCCTCTACTTTCAAATGATCAACTGAAACTCCATCTTTTAATACAACATAACCAAGAAAAGTAACACTAGGCACTAAGAAGTAGCATTTTTCAAGCTTAGCATAGAGTTTCTTCTCTCTTAACACTTCAAACACACTTGTTAGATGATTTAGATGATCATGCAAATTTTTAGAGTATATCAGAATATCATCTAAATAAACAACAACAAACTTGCCAAGGAAAGGTTTAAGTACCTCATGCATCAACCTCATGAAAGTGCTAGGTGCATTAGTGAGTCCAAACGGCATCACCAACCATTCATACAACCCTAACTTAGTCTTGAATGCTGTCTTCCACTCATCTCCTTCTCTCATTCGAATTTGATGATAACCACTCATAAGATCAATCTTAGAAAACAACTTTGAACCATGTAGTTCATCAAGTAGATCATCTAATCTTGGAATAGGAAATCGGTATTTGATAGTAATGTTATTCACACTCCTACTATCAATACACATGCGCCAACTCCCATCTTTCTTTGGGACAAGTAAAGTAGGCACGGCACAAGGGCTCATACTTTCCCTCACATATCCTCTAGTCATAAGCTCTTCAATTTGCCTTTGCATCTCCTTTGTTTCTTCCGGATTACTTCTATAGGCTGCCTTATTAGGTAAGGGTGCTCCCGGAATCAAGTCAATTTGATGCTCTATCCCACGAATAGGAGGTAGTCCCGGAGGTAATTCCTTAGGAAAGACATCCTTGAATTCTTCTAAAACAGATTCCAATTCATACGGCCTCTTTGCTTGTTTATCTTGATCAATTCGAATCTCATTAGAAACAAGTATATATACCACATTGTTGCTGCAAATCTCTTTTTCTAATTCCCTCTCACTAATCAAATAAGAATTCTTCGAATTAGAGGTAACATTAGAAGACTTGTTGCATATCAAAGGTTTTAAAGCAACCGGTCTCTCTTTTTCTCCTTTTCTCACAACATACACATTAGTCCTTCCATCAAACTTCACAAATCTATCATATTGCCAAGGACGGCCTAATAGTATATGACAAGCATCCATAGGACAAACATCACACAAAACTTTATCATGAAATTTACCAATTGAAAAGGAGATTAAGGCTTGTTTAGTTACCTTAACATCACTCGAATTATTAAGCCAATAAAGCTTATAAGGGCTTGGATGTTCAGTAGTTGGCCACTTCCATTTGTCTACCAAAGTAGTAGATACCACATTAGTGCAACTCCCCGTGTCTATGATCATGTCACACAACCTATCTTCTACCTTGCACCTTGTAAGAAAGATTTTCTCCCTTTGATTGTTTTCCATAGGTACGGTTTTAGAGTGTAGCGCCCTTCTTAGAACCAAACTTTGACCATGAGTCTCGGGATCAATTTCGTCAATATGCCCCTCCTCTTCTTCAAAGTTTTCCTCTTCGTTCTTTTCTTCATAGTCACTACCCTGCTCACACTTAGCTTGTTCTTGTTCCCACTCTTGAGCAGTCATTACTCTTTTTGATGGACAATTAGTTGCAATGTGACCAACACTACCACACTTGAAGCACTTCCTATCTTCAACAAGCTTTTTAGGAGCTTCAAATTTTGATTTAGTCTCCTTGTAGTTCGAACTAGAACCACTTTTCTCCAAGCTGTTCTTCTCAAAAGGTTTAGTGAAACCTTTTACAAAGGGCTTAGTGTACGTCCCTTTCTTCCCCTTTATCTGTTTTTCAACTTTCAAAGCTACCTTGCAAACATCCTCAAAGGACCAATATTGTTGCAATTCAACTTTTTCAGCAATATTATCATTCAACCCCGAAATAAATCTAGCAATCTTATGCTCAACAATCTCTTCTAAGCCACATAGCATGCATAACTTTTCAAATTCACCAATATAATTCTCAACAGTCATAGAATTTTGTTTAAAAAGTTGCATCTTAAGATAAACATCTTGAATATAATCACTAGGTACGAACCTTTTTTTCATGTGCTTCTTGAGTTGTTCCCAAGTTGAGATTCTTGCACGCCCCTCCTTATGCCTCTTCTTCTTTAGATTATCATACCAAAGACTAGCATAACCGGTCAGTTTCAATTCAGCCAATTTGCAGCTTTTCCTTTCATCATACTCCTTGTAATCAAAGAGTGTCTCGGCCCTTCTAATCCACTCAAAGTATTTTTCAGGTTCATTCATACTCCCATTGAATTCGGGAAGATCTAATCTAAGGTTCCTATCATCATCCTTTGGTCGATCTCTCCTCCTAGGCCTTGGTGATTCATCACTTGAGGAATAATTATTTCGTGGCCTCCTTGGGTTCCTCCTTGGTTTTTCTTCCTCACTTGAACCAGAATTAGGGTTAGAATTCCCTTTCCTTGAAGAATCTCCAGCAAGAGTATCAAGCCTTTTTAATATCTCATCCATCCTTGCTGCCAACTCGTCAATTCGCCTGTCTCTTCTAAGATTTTGAGCCTGTTCTAAGGTTAATCCCCTTGGAACTTGTGCAACCTCCTCGTCACTCATGATTCCTACACAAACCAAGTCAGTTTATGCAAAAATCTTGATTAAAAGATCGAATCTTGAAGGAAAACTAGGCAACACAAAAACCGGACTCCCAACCGCAAATCAGTGCACAAACACCAAATGTTTGAGGCTGTGTAGAACGCGTTACTCAACAAAAAATTATGAAATTTTATATGGTGATAGCTGGACGTTTTTATATTTCAATGCAAAAAAAATCACGCAAAAATTCCTAGCCAATTGTTCCCAGTTTAATTTTTTCCGAAGTTGCGCAAACCTGCTCTGATACCAAAGATGTTGTGAATTATTGATCCGAAAATCAACAAAACACAAGGGATATGTTTAAGTCTAATTCTATACAGGAAATCCACCAAGAATTAAACAAAAACTAAGATTAATCAATTAAGAATCCACCTAATTAATCAATCCAAACGAATGTTTTAACTAAAACAAGCAAAACAGCAATTGATCGCAATCAACAAAAACTCAAGTATGCAACTTAAGAAATAAATCTGAATATTAATCTATGTATATTTATTCGTGTGTTTACAGCCCTATTTATAAGACTTAGTTTACCTAGGAAGATTAGGACAAGTCCCTAATTCAATCCTAATTAAACTAGAATTCTAACTTGCTTGAAGAGCAAGCACCTTGGAGCACAAGCATATGCCAATCTCCTTGGAGAAAAAGCACACGCCTAAACTGATTTATTTTGCTAACTAACTGATTTTAAAAGCAACTAAATAAAGATTAAAGATCCTAATGCTTGAACCAAGAAAAACCCTTTCAAGTGAAAGGTAAAAACTTGTAAGCAAAATCTAAGTAAAGAAAATTCAAGAAAGTTCAAGAAAGTGAACTAGACTCCAAGAAAAGCCACTAAGCAAACCGTGGCTTTGCTTTGATATCCAAGAAAGTGTCCATGCAATGCTTGGCTTGAATCAATGTTTAGGGACAAGCTATCTTGATGCATGATAAGCAAATCTTCGAAGTTCTCCATGCTTAGACTTGCATCAGGGGGCGTCATATGTTTTGGTGCCCCTTTGGGCTAAAGAGCCCCTTGGATGGGCGATGATGTGCCTGCTGCCTCTTAGGGCTAATGAGCCCCTTGGATGGGCGATGACATGTCTCACGCCCATTAGGGCTAATTATCCCATTGGATGGGCGATGATGTGTCTGACACCCCTTAGGGTTAATGAGCCTTTTGGCGATCTTGTAAAATTTTGATGCATTCGGCCCACTGAAATTGAGAAAAAAGGCCTCTAGCAATATGTTGCTCTTTTGAAGGGCAGGGTTTTGTCCTACCAAACCTTGGTCATTTCAGGGATAGGACTGACAAGATCTACTGGGTGAAGGTGCCCCCTACTTTTGTCGCGCCACGCAACTTCAGGGAAATCCCAAAGGATAATGAGCCCCTTGGATGGGCGATGATGTATCTGACAGCCCTTAGGGCTAATGAGCCCCTTGGATGGGCAATAGGTTGTCTAACACTCCTTAGGGTTAATGAACCCCTTCTAGATAGGCAATCATGGAAAACATTGATGCATTCGACCCATCTAAATTGCAGAAAAAGGCCTATGGCATGGTGAAAAAACCATTTTTCTTATTACAATCTCATTTTTAAGCATGCTTGGAACGGTACGTTCTCGAATCACCCCATAATGAGCCCCTAGGATGGGCGATGATATAATTGGCGCTTTCAAAGAGCATTCAGGGTGGCAAGGGTCTGTGAAGAAACATGTAGACTTACGTATTTGAAGCAAAATCAATAAAGAAATAAATTGTTATGGCTAACATATGTATACTTGTAGTTATTTGTATGTTTGACGCCCTTCGGGACGGTTCAGCCCCTTTGGGGGACCAATATATATTTTGTACTTCTTCGGCTAATGAGCCCCTTGGACAGGCAATGATGTGCCTCACGCCCCTTAGGGCTAATGAGCCCCTTGGATGGGCGATGATGTGTCTGACACCCCTTACGGCTAATGAGCCCCTTGGATGGGAAATGATGTGTCTAACACCCCTTCGGGTAAATAATCCCTTTTAGATAGGCGATCATGGAAAACTTTGATGCATTCAGCCACCGATATTGCGAAAAAAGGTCTCTTATGGTGATAATGCAATTTTTTTTTGTACAGTCTCATTTTTAGGCATATATTGGAACAGTACGTGCTCGGATCACCCCATAATGAGCCTTTAGGATGGACGATGATGTAATTGACGCTTTCTAAGAGCATTCAGGGTGAAAAGTGTCTGTGAAGAAACATGTAGACTTATGTATTTGAAGTAACATCATTAAAGAAACAAATTGATATGGTTAAGATTTATATACTTATATTTATTGTTATGCTTGACGCCCTTTTGGGGTGGTCGAGCCTCTTAGGGGGGTGGAGCGATATATGTTTGGTGTCCCTTCAGGCTAATGAGCCCCTTGGATGGGCGATGATGTGTCTAACGCCCCTTTGGGCTAATGAGCCCCTTGGATAGGCGATAATGTGCCTGACGCCCCTTAGGGCTAATGAGCCTCTTGGATGGGCGATGATGTGTATGACACCTCTTAGGGTTAATGATCCCCTTTTCGATAGACGATCATGGAAAACTTTAATGCATTCGGCCCACATAAATTGCTAAAGAAGGCCTTTAGCATGGTGAAAATGCCCTTTTTTAGATTACGGTCTCATTTTTAGGCATGTCATGGAACGGTATGTGCTCAGATCAACCTATAATGAGCCCCTACGATGGGGAATGATATAATTGTCGTTTTATAAGAGCCTCCAGGGTGACAAGTGTCTATGAAGAAACATGTAGACTTATGTATTTGAAGCAACATTAATGAAGAAACAAATTGTTATTGCTACTTTATGTATACTTGTATTTATTGTTATGCTTGACACCCTTTGGGACGGCTGAGCCCCTTGGGGGGGGGGGGCGATATATGTTTGGTGCCTCTTTTATCTAAAGAGCCCCTTGGATGGGCGATGATGTGCCTAATGCCTGTTAGGGCTAATGAGCCCCTTCAACGGGCAATGAGTTGTCACACGCCCCTTAGACTAATGAGCCCAATGGATGGGCGATGATGTGTCTGACACCTCTTAGGATTAATGAGCCCCTTGGCGATCGTGTAAAATTTTGATGCATTCGGCCCACTGAAATTAAGATAAAAGGCCTCTAGCATTGTTAAAATGCCAGTTTTTTTATTACGGTCTCATTTTTAGGATGTCTTGGAACGGTACGTGCTCGAGTCACCCCATAATGAGCCTCTAGGATGGGCGATGATATAATTGACGTTTTCTAAGAGCATTCAGGGTGACAAGTGTCTGTGAAGAAACATGTAGACTTATGCATTTGAAGCAACATAAATGAAGAAAAAAATTGTTGTTGCTAACTTCTATATACTTTTATTTATTGTCCTATTTGACGCCCTTTGGGACGGCCTAGCCCCTTGGGGGGGCGATATAAGTTTTCTTGCCCTTCGGTCTAAAGAGCCCCTTGGATGGGCGATGATCTGCCTGACGCCTCTTCGGGCTAATGAGCCCCTTGGATGGGCGATGACGTGTCTCATGCCCCTTTCAGCTAATGAGCCCCTTGGATGGGTGATGTTGTGTCTGACACCCCTTAGGGTTAATTAGCACCTTGGAAATCATGGAAAATTTTAATACATTCGGCCCACTAAAATTGCGAAAAAAGGCCTCTAACATTGTGAAAATGGCATTTTTCTTATTACGGACTCATTTTTAGGCATGTCATGGAACGGTACGTGCTCGGATAACCCCATTATGATCCCTTAGGATGAGCGATGAAATCATTGACGTTTTCTAAGAGCCTCCTTGGTGGCAAGTGTCTGTGAAGAAACATGTAGAATTATGTATTTGAAGCAACATCTATGAAGAAACAAATTGTTGTTGCTAACTTATGTATACTTTTATTTATTGTTATGTTTGACGCCCTTTAGGGCGACAGAGCCCCTTGGGGGGGGCGATATATGTTTGGTACCTCTTCGGGCTAAAGAGCCTCTTGGATGGGCGATGATGTGCTTGACGCCTCTTAGGGCTAATAAGCCCCTATGATGTGCGATGACGTGTCTCACGCCTTTTAGGGCTAATGAGCCACTTGGATGGGCGATGATGTGTCTGAAGCCCCTTAAGGTTAATAAGCCTCTTGGATGGGCGATGATGTGTCTAACACCCCTTAAGGTTAATGAGCCCCTAGTAGATAGGCGTTCATGGAAAATTTGGATGCATTCGGCCCATCGAAATTGCGAAAAAAGGCCTCTAGCATTGTGAAAATGCCATTTTTCTTATTATTTTCTCATTTTTAGGATGTCTTGGAACGGTACGTGCTCTAATCAACCTATAATGAACCTTTAGGATAGGCGATGATATTTTAGACGCTTTCTAAGAGCATTCTAGGTGACAAGTGTTCGTGGAGAAACATGTAGACTTATGTATTTGAAACAACATCAATGAAGAAACAAATTGTTGTTGCTTACATGTGTATACTTTTTTTTTTAATTTTTATGTTAGACAACCGAGAGAAACTGATTTGTTGGATAGGCTTTTAAATAAGCTTTCCAACCGGTTTTCGTGGGGTGCATTAAAATAAATTAAAAAGGATGAACAGGGCCACGATCCCCACTGCCTTATGCCCCATGGGTAGGCGATGTTGTGTCTCACGCCCCGTAGGGATAATGAGCCCCTTGGAGGGGAGAAAATGTGTCTGACGCCCCATAGGGCTAATGAGCCCCTTGGATGGGCGATGATGTGTCTTACACCCCTTAAGGCTAATGAGCCCCTTGGATGGGCGATGATGTGTCTGACACCCCTTTGGGTAAATGAGCATGATGGGCGATAATGTAATTGACGTTTTCTAAAAGCCTTCTGGGTGACAAGTGTTTGTGAAGAAACATGTATAATAATTTATTTAAAGCAACATCAATTAAGAAACAAAATGTTATGGCTAACTTATATATACTTGTATGTATTGTTATTTTTGAAACTTTTTAGGGCGGCCGAGCCCCTTTGGGGGGGGCGATATATGTTTGGTGCCCCTTCATGGTAATGAGCCCCTTGGATGGGCGATGATGTGCCTGACACCCCTTAGAGCTAATGAGCCCTTTGGATGGGCGATGATGTGTCTCACGTCCCCTTAGGGCTATGAGCCCCTTAGATGGGCGATGATGTGTATAACGCCCCTTAGGGTTAATGAGCCCCTTGAACGGGCGATGAAGTGTATGACTTCCCTAAGGGTTAATGAGCCCCTTGGATGGGCGATGATGTGTCTGACACTCCATAGGGCTAATGAGCCCGTTAGATGGGCGAAGATGTGTATGACACCCCTTACGATTAATGAGCCCCTTCTAGGTAGGCCATCATGGAAAACTTTTATGCATTTAGCCCACAAAAATTGCGAAAAAGGCCTCTAGCATGGTGGAAATGCCATTTTTCATATCATGGTCTCATTTTTAGGCATGTCTTGGAACGGTACATACTCGGATAACCCCATAATGAGCCCCTAGGATAGGCTATGATATAATTAACGCTTTCTAAGAGCCTCCTGGGTGACAAGTATCTATGAAGAAACGTGTAGACTTATGTATTGGAAGAAACATCAATAAAGAAACAAATTGTTATGGCTAACTTATGTGTACTTGTATTTATTGTTATGTTTGACACTCTTTGGGGCGGCCGGGCCCCTTGAGGGGGGGGGGCGATATATGTTTTGTGCCCTTACGGGCTAATGAGCCCCTCTGATGGGCGATGATGTGTATGACGCCCATCAGGGTTAACGAGCCCCTTGGATGGGGGATGAAGTGTCTGACGCCCCTAAGGGCTAATGATCCCCTTCGATGGGCGATAATGTGTCTGACATCCCACAGGGCTAATGAGCTCGTTGGATGGGCAAAGATGTGTGAACACCCCTTAGGGTTAATGAGCCTTTTTTAAATAGGCGATCATGCAAAACTTTGATGCATTCGGCCCACTAAAATTGCCAAAAACCCTTCTAGCATGGTTCAAACGCCATTTTTCGGATTGCGGTCTCATTTTTAGGCATTTCTTGGAACAATACATTCTCAGATCACCCCATAATCAGCCCCTAGGATGGGCGATGATATAATTGACGTATTCTAAGAGCATCGTGAGTAACAAGTGTCTGTGAAGAAACATATAGACTTATGGATGCAACATCAATGAAGAACCAAAATGTTGTGGCTAACTTATGTATACTTGTATTTATTGTCATGCTTGACGCCCTTTGGGGCAGCCGAGTCCCTTGGGGTGCGATATATGTTTGGTTCCCTTTCGGGCTAATGAGGCTCTTGGATGAGCGATGATGTGCTTGACGCCACTAAGGGCTAATGAGATCCTTGGATGGGCGATGATGTTTCTCACGCCCCTTAGGGCTAATTAGACCCTTGGATGAGCGATGATGTGTCTGACGCCCCTTAGGGCTAATGTGGCCCTTGATGGGCGATGATGTGTCTAAAACCCTTTAGGGGAAATGAGCCCCTTAAATGGGCTATGTTGTGTCTGACACCCCTTAGGGGTAATGAGCCCCATCTAGATAGGCAATCATGGAAAACTTTGATGCATTCAGCCCAATAATATTATGAAATAATGCCTCTAGCAAGGTGGAAATTCCATTTTTCCGATTACGGTCTCATTTTTAGGCATGTATTGGAATGGTACGTGCTCGGATAACCCCATAATGAGTCCCTATGACAGGCGATGATATAATTTATGCTTTCTAAGAGCATCGTGGGTGACAAGTGCTTATGATGAAACATGTAGACTTATGTATTTGAAGCAACATACATGAAGAAACAAATTGTTATGGCTAACTTAAGTATACTTTTTTTTAATGTTATGTTTGACGCCCTGATGGGCTTCCTAGCCCCCTGGGGGAGGGGGGCGATATATGTTTAGTGCCGCTTTAGGATAATGAGCCCCTTGGACGGGCGATGATGTGCATGTCGCCCCTTAGGGATAATGAGCCCCTTGGATGGGAGATGATGTGCCTCACGCCCCTTAGGGCTAATGAAACCCTTGGATGGGCGATGATGTGTCTAACACCCATTACGGTTAATGAGCCCCTTGGATAGGCAATGATATGTGTGACGCCCATTAGGGCTAATGAGCCCCTTGGATTGGCGATGATGTATTTTACACACCTTAGGGTTAATTAGCCCCTTCTAAATAAGCGATCATAGAAAACTTTGATGCATTCGGCCCATCGAAATTGCGAAAAAAGGTCTCTAGTAAGGTTAAAATGCCATTTTTTAGATTACGGTCTCATTTTTAGGCATGTCATGGAACGGTACGTGCTCGGATCAACCTTTTATGAGCCTCTACGATGGGCGATGATATAATTGACGTTTTATAAGAGCCTCATGGGTGACAAGTGTCTATGAAAAAACATGTAGACTTATGTATTTGAAGCAACATTAATGAAGAAACAAATTGTTATTGCTACTTTATGTATACTTGTTTTTATTGTTATGCTTGACGCCCTTTGGGGGGGCGATATATGTTTGGTGCCCTTTCGGGGTAAGGATAATGAGCCCCTTAGATGGGCGATGATGTGTTTGACACCCCTTAGGGTTAATGATCCCCTTCTAGATTGGCGATCATGGAAATTTATGATGCACTCGGGCACCCGAAAATTGCAAAAAAAAGCCTCTACCATTGTAAAAATGCCATTTTTCTTATTACGGTCTCATTTTTAGGATGTCTTGGAACGGTACGTGCTCGGATCACCCCATAATGAGCCCCTATGATGGACGATGATATAATTGACGCTTTGTAAGAGCATCCTAGGTAACAAGTGTTAGTGAAGAAACATGTAGACTTATGTATTTGAAGCAACATCAATGAAGAAATTTTTTTTTTTTTGGCTAACTTATGTATACTTGTATTTTCTGTCATTCTTGACGCCCTTTAGGGCGGCCGAGCCCCTTGGGGGGCGATATATGTTTGGTGCCCCTTCAGGCTAATCGGACCCTTGGATTGGCGATGATGTGCTTGACGCCCATTAGGGCTAATGAGACCTTTGGATGGGCGATGATGCGTATCATGCCCCTTAGAGCTAATGAGTCCCTTGTATGGGCGATGATGTGTCTGATGCCCCTTAGGGCTAATGAAGCCTTGATGGGCAATGATGTGTCTGACACCCCTTAAGGCTTTTGAGCCCCTGGATGGGCGGTGATGTGTCTGACACGGAAAGGAATGGTGTCCTTCGAACAAATGTACAATTCCGTTAGTGGGTTCTGAATTATTAAAAAAACAAATATATTAAGTAAGGTCAAGTGATCAGAATGCCTGGGTGGAGGCCGCTTCCGATCAGTAATATTAATGAATAATTAATATTACAGCTTAATCTTGACTTAACCATTCGGGTTACACTCAAGCAACTAACGAACCAAAACGACTAATTAATTATGAATTAATTAATAAGTGAACCGAGTAATTAATATTTAGACGTCAGGAATTCGAGCTTAGAGCGTCAAATCCGAACGTCGGAAGTCGAGTTGAAAAATAGTAAAAGACGAGACATAAAAATAATAATAAATCAACAAAATCCAAAATACCCCTAACATCGGGATGCCCCGAGAAAACCGAGTGCTAGGGGCATATGACCTAGCATGGTGGCTAGCATGTGCACCATGCTGAGCCATTCTCGTCTTACTTGTGGCATTGTCGTTTTGGCCATAATAACATCAAACGCATCAAGAGACTTCTACAGGAAGGTATTCTTGACTCTTTCGATTTAAAATCGTTTGAGAATTGCGAGGGATATTTATTAGGCAAGATGATTAAGCAGCCATTCTCCAAGCTTGGAGAAAGGGCAGGAGACTTATTAGGTCTAATACACACTGATGTATGTGGACCAATGAGGTCAACCACAAGAAATGGACACTGATATTTTATCACCTTCACATATGACTATAAAAGATATAGTTATGTCTATCTAATGTCGCATAAATCTGAATTGTTTGAAAATTTAAAAGAATTTCAAAGTGAAGTTACAAAATCAGCTTGGCAAGAAAATCAAAGTCCTTCGATCGGATCGAGCTGGTGAATACTTGAGCCAAGAATTCGATGACCATATGAAAGAAAATGGTATACTTTAAAAATTGACACCTCAAGGAGCTCCAAAATGGAACGGAGTATCCGAAAAGAGAAATCGGACCTTGTTAGACATGGTATGATCAACAATGGATTTTAGTGATCTTCCTATCTCATTATGGGGACACGCACTTCAAACTGCTGCACAAACGTGAACCGTGCACTATCAAAAGCTGTAGAAAAGACTTTATATGAATTATGGAAAAAGAAACCTCTTAGGTTGTCTTTTCTAAAGATATGGGGATGCGAAGCATATGTTATGAAATTAATTTCAGACAAAATTCATCCCAAATCTGATATGGTTTACTTTGTGGGCTACCCAAAAGAAACCAAAGGGTATTACTTCTACAACAAATCAGAGAACAAAGTGTTTGTTGCTCGCGATGGTGTCTTTTTGGAGAAGGCACACCTTTCCAAAATTTCAAGTGGGAGGAAAATCGAACTGCACGAAGTTCGTGAGGATGAACAACAAAATCAAAATGACAGTCAAAGTGCTCAAACAGCATCTATTGACGCAGGTCAAAATGATCAAAATGTGCATAGTCAAACCGGCAATGCAAATGCTCAATCCATTACCCTACGGAGGTCTCAGAGGCCGAGATCACAACCTGATAGATATCTTAGTTTAGTATTAACCGAGATCTCAAAGGACATCCTGATTATGGATGGAGATGAACCGACAACATACAAGCAAGCGATTGCAAGCACCGAATCTGCTAAATGGCATGAGGCCATGAGATCAGAAATGGATTCCATGTTTGAAAATCAAGTCTGGCACTTGGTTAACTTAACCAAAGGTTATACACCCATCGAATGTAAGTGGATTTTCAAGATGAAAAAACCGACAAAGATGGAAATGTATTCATTTACAAAGTAGATTTGTGGCAAAAGGTTACATACAAGTTCATGGTATTGATTACGATGAAACCTTTTCACCAGTCGCAATGGTTAAATTCGTTCGGATCCTCGTAGCGATTGCTGCATATTATAACTATGAAAGATGGCAAATGGACGTCAAAACCACCTTCCTAAATGGTATTTTGGAAGAAACTGTGTACATGACACACCCTGAAGATTTTGTCGACCAAAAGAATGTTGGGAAGGTTTGTAAGCTTAAGAAGTCCATTTATGGACTAAAGCAAGCTAGCAGAAGTTAGAATCTGCGATTCGATGAAGCCATCGAGAAGTTTTGTTTTATTAAGAATCCAGATGAATCTTGTGTTTACAAGAAGGTTAGTGGGAGTGACATCGCCTTCTTAGTCTTATATGTCGATGACATATTTCACATTGGAAACAACATTCCGTTGTTAGAGTCTTTAAAGGCTTGGCTTGGAAAATTCTTCTCAATGAAAGACTTAGGAGAGGCTCAGTACATACTAGGAATCAAGATCTATAGGGATAGATAAAAAAGGACGATTGGATTGAGTCAAAGTACTTATATTGATAAGGTACTTGCTTGATTTAGAGTGGAGGAGGCCAAGAGAGGTCACCTGCAAATGTCACTTGGCATAACCCTAAGCAAGAAGCATTGTCCACAGACACTTGATGAAACTACAACAAAATAAAGCAAAGGTAACAGTGCAAAACCATTGCCTAATATAAAAAAAGTGTTGCCTTGCAGCTAAGGCAACACATATGAGGCGTAATTTATGCCCTCGTTGTCTATTCATAAGGCAACATATTTTTATTCAAAGGCAAGAATTTTGAAAGCCAAGGTAAAATGATACATAAGGCAACACTTTTACTAAGACAACAAATGAAAAATGTTGCCATCTAAGGAGATAATTTAAAAATGTTTCTAAATGTTGTCACTCCCAAGCATTTAGTAGTTGGTAGAGCTCGAACTTGTGACCTCAAAGTCACAAGGTAAGGTCCCCACCAACCCCACCAAATAGTTTTTTTATTGTTATCTTTTCATGCAACAATTATTGTACGTGTTGTCTTAGACAAATAAAAGGTAACACTTTAAGCGATTGTTGCCTTATATAGTCTAGAGCAACACTTTTTTTCTGTTACTTTAGTTCAAGGTAACAATTAAATATTGTTACCGTAGATTATTAAGAGTAACATTTCTGTAAGTGTTGCAATCTTAAGTGTTGCCTATTCTTTTTGTAGTGTGATCGGGAAATAATGAATCTTATTCCATGTGCTTCGCTTATTGGATCGATCATGTATGCCATGATATGTACTAGGCAAGATGTATCGTATGCCTTGAGTGCCACGAGCCGTTACCAATCAGATCTAGGAGAGGCCCATTATGCCGCGGCCAAGAATATCCTAAAGTACCTGAAAAGGAACAAGGATAAATTCCAAGTGTATGGTGGTTTAGAGGAAATAGTTGTTGAAGGTTATACCAACCCAAGCTTCCAAACAGACAAAGATAATTTCAAATCGCAATCTGGATATGTGTTCTGTCTAAATGGATGAGCGTTTAGTTGGAAGAGTGCCAAGTAGAGTACAATTGCAGATTCTACAACTAAAGTCGAGTACTTAGGAGCTGCTAAAGAGGCTAAGGAGGCTGTTTTGATTCGTAAGTTACTTGGTGAACTTGATGTTTTACCCTCCATAAAGGGTCCAATAGCCCTCTATTGTTACAACAATGGAGCTATTGCTCAAGCCAGAGAGCCAAGGGAACTTAAAAAAGTCAAACATGTCAAACGACGATTTCACATGATTCGAGAATGGAAACTAGAAGGTAAAATCAGAATTTGCAAAGTTGGAACGGATGACAATGTAGCAGATCAACTTATTATGCCTTTGCCTCAAGTGAAGCACAAGTAGCACATTGAGGCAATGGGAATCAGGCATGTAGGAGACTGGCTTTGATTTCCTTGTTTAGTGTTTTAGTTAAATTTTGAACATTTAATGTAAGACACTGAGAAAAATCATTCATATTTTGGAGTAATATAAATCTCATGCAATATTTTATCACTCCGGTTGCTATTTAATTTTTGCTTAGGATTAAATAATGAGATTCGATTGTTGGAATATAAAAAATAGGGTATCAAGACCAGTCTTGGTGAGGAAACACCTATTAAGTGAACATTGAATATTATAATCGAATATTATCCCTAATTGAGGTCATTTAAACAATGGACGATTAATGAACAATTGAGATTAGTGTGTAGTCTGATTTATAGCACTGTTTCTTGTGCTACGGGGACATGATTGTTATTAATCATTTGCACAGGTATTGGATTAGAACCATACTGGATCGACCTATGAGAATACTTTAAGAGATTAAAAATCTTCATAAGTATACTCCTTATTATGGCTATTGGAACCTATTCCTCGACCATGAGTATTGTGAGTTCTCTTATTTCAGTACTAGTCCGCTTTGATGTTGTCAAAATTCTGCCGTAATAAGGGATTATAATGGCAACACTCGGCGGCTAAGTCCTCTCAGTAAGAGGAGCTACATTATAAGACTGGGAATGTCCCGCTACTAAAATAGGGAAGATGTATTTGTTGTATACAAGGCCTCTCGTAGAGCGAGACTGTAAAAATGCATGGTCGTGCTCGGATGGATTTTAGAAATCATCTGTTTATTGACAGTCAGACTCGAAATCATGAAACACTTCTGGACTTAATAAGGATGAAGAAATAATCTTACCTTATAGTTCATGAACAGACATTAAGTGACATAGGAAAAAGGCTGTACACTAAATGCGCACTTGTTCGAAATTACAAGTGGGAGATTGAAAGGAATGGTGTCCTTCGAACAAGTGTACTATTCTGTTAGTTGGTTAGGAATTATTAGAAAGCTAATATATTTAGTAAGGTCAAGTGATCAGAATGCCTGGATGGAGGCCACTTCCGATCAGTAATATTAATGCATAATTAATATTACAGCTTAATCTTGACTAAACCCTTCGGGTCATACCCAAGCAACTAACGAACCGAAGCGACTAATTAATTATGAATTAATTAATAAGTCAAAGAGTAATTAATATTTGGACGTCGGGAATTCGAGCTTAGAGGCATATGACCGAGTGCTAGGGGCATATGACCTAGCATGGTGGCAAGCATGCGCACCAAGCCGAGCCTAGGCTAGCTGGTGCGTGCTAACGCACCAATGCTAGCATCGCAAGGCTAGCTACGCCAATGCTGGGCCAAGGTGCAAGGGGAGCATCAGCTCTCTACAGCAGCCCACATCTTTGGTGAGTGGCTCGTTGGCTGAGAGCACGAGCAGCCCGCACAAGTTGTTGGGCTTGCTGGCTAGTAGCACTAGCAGCCCGCACGCTTGTGCTGGGCTTGCTGGGAAGCCGCGCAAGGCAGCCCACCTTGGGTGCCTTAGTGCACATGTGTAGGTGCCATGTGGCGCGATTTTAGAGGAGGTTAAAAGGGTTTGTTGGCCAGTTTTTGGAGAGGGAGTGGGGAGCAAGTTTGGTCCCCCCCTCCTCCAAATAATCCTCACCTAACCTCTCTCATGAGCTTGCCACTTGTTGATTTATTACTAGTTTAATTATTAATTTTATTTTAGCTTTAAAATAAATGGAAAAATCAAATTATCCCACATTGATGGGAGAGCTTTTCACTCTCTTATTTTCCCTATAAATACCCAAGTTGGGGTATTGGGAAAATCACTTGAGTGAGAGTTGAAAAAGGCATCACCATTGTGAAAACCTTTGAACTCATTAATCACTCGGGTTTTTCGTCGGGACTTGCTAACTCCAAGGCATTGGACCATTTTCTATGGTCGGGTTGTTGGTGGACTATCATAGGAGGCCGTCGTATTTTCGAGGATTGATTTCAAAGTAAGAGCCCGTTTCGTTTGGGCGAAGCACGCTCCAAAGGTAAATATCTTGTCTTAATCTTGTGATTAATTTATTTATGCTTTATGGTTTTATTAATTGTGAGTGTTTCTTTGGGTCAGGGTCATTTCCACGGTAAGTTGGACATAACAAACCCAAAAAGACACCCCTTAGGGTTAATGTTCCCCTTCTAGATAGGCGATCATGGAAAACTTTGATGCATTCGGCCAACTAATGTTGCGAAAAAAGGCCTCTAGCATGGTGAAAACTCCATTTTTCTTATTACGATCTCATTTTTAGGAATGTATTGGAACGGTACGTGCTCGAATTACCCCATAATGAGCCCCTAGGATGGGCGATCATATAATTGACGCTATCTAAGAGCATCTTCGGTGACAAGTGTATGTGAAGAAACATGTAGACTTATGTATTTGAAGCAACATCAATGAAGAAAAAAATTATTATGGCTAACTTATGTATACTTGTATTTATTGTCATGCTTAACGCCCTTTGGGGCGGCCGAGCCCCTTGGGGGGGGGGGCGATATGTGTTTGGTGCCCCTTCAGGCTAATGAGCCCCTTGGATGGGCGATGATGTGCTTGACGCCCCCCTAGGGCTAATGAGACCCTTGGATGGGCGATGATGTATCTAATGCCTCTTAGGGCTAATGAGTCCCTTGGTTGGGCGATGATGTGTCTAACGCCCCTTAGGGCTAATGTGGCCCTTGATCGGCGATGTTGTGTCAGACACCCCTTAGGGATAATGAGCCCCTTGGATGGGCTATGATGTGTTTGACACCCCTTAGGGTTAATGAGCCCCTTCTAGATAGGCGATCATTGAAATCTTTGATGCATTTAGCCCACTAATATTATGAAAAAAGGCCTCTAGCATGGTAAAAATTTCATTTTACAGATTACGGTCTCATTTTTAGGCATGTATTTTAACACGTGCTTGGATAACCCCGTAATGAGCCCCTATGATGGACGATGATATAATTGACGCTTTTAAAAGCCTCTTGGGTGACAAGTTTTTGTGAAGAAACATGTAGACTTATGTATTTGAAGTAACATCAATAAAGAAGCAAATCGTTATGGCTAACTTATGTATACTTGTATTTATTGTTATGTTTGACGAACTTTGTAACGGCCGAGCCCCTTGGGGGGGGGGGGGGGCGATATACGTTTGGTGCCCCTTCGGGCTAAAGAACCCCTTGGGTGGGCAATGATGAGCCTGACGCCCCTAAGGAGTAATGAGCCCCGTAGGGCTAATAAGCCCCTTAGATGGGCGATGATGTGTCTGACGCCCCTTAAGGCTAATGAGCTACTCGGATGGGCGATGATGTGTCTGACACCCCTTAGGGTTAATGAGCCCCTTCTACATAGACGATCATAGAAAACTTTGATGCATTCGGCACAACGAAATTGCGAAAAATGGCCTCTAGCATTGGTAAATGCCATTTTTCTGATTACGGTCTCATTTTTAGGCATGTCTTGGAACGGTACGTGCTCGAATCGCCCTATAATGTGCCATTAGGATGGGCGATGATATAATTGTCTCTTTCTAAGGGCCTCCTGGGTGACAAGTGTTTGTGAAGAAATATATAGACTTATATATTTAAAACAAGGATGGTGCCGCTTTATACTAATGAGCCCGTTGGATGGGCGATGATGTGCCTGATACCCCTTAGGGCTAATGAGCCCCTTGGATTGGCAATGATGTATCTCATTTCCCCTTATGGCTAATGAGCCCCTTGGATGGACAATTGATGCAAGTCTAAGCATGGAGAACTTCGAAGATTTGCTTATCATGCATCAAGATAACTTGTCCCTAAACATTGATTCAAGCCAAGCATTGCATGGACACTTTCTTGGATATCAAAGCAAAGCCACGGTTTGCTTAGTGGCTTTTCTTGGAGTCTAGTTCACTTTCTTGAACTTTCTTGAATTTTCTTTACTTAGATTTTGCTTACAAGTTTTTACCTTTCACTTGAAAGGGTTTTTCTTGGTTCAAGCATTAGGATCTTTAATCTTTATTTAATTCTTTAATTTTTATTTATTTATTTAGTTGCTTTAAAAATCAGTTAGTTAGCAAAATAAATCAGTTTGGTGTATGCTTGTGCGCCAAGGTGCTTGCTCTTCAAGCAAGTTAGAATTCTAGTTTAATTAGGATTGAATTAGGGACTTGTCCTAATCTTCCTAGGTAAACTAAGTCTTATAAATAGGGCTGTAAACACACGAATAAAGATACATAGATTAATATTCAGATTTATTTCTTAAGTTGCATACTTGAGTTTTGGTTGATTGCGATCAATTGCTGTTTTGCTTGTTTTAGTTAAAACATTCGTTTGGATTGATTAATTAGGTGGATTCTTAATTGATTAATCTTAGTTTTTGTTTAATTCTTGGTGGATTTCCTGTATAGAATTAGACTTAAACATATCCCTTGTGTTTTGTTGATTTTCGGATCAATAATTCACATCAGCCTTTGTCACTGATTAGGGGTTATTCTGTTATATTGTGATGTCGTTTGGCTTGAAAAATGCGCCTGCCACCTTCCAACGAATGATTAATACGGTCTTTGTTAATCAGATTGGGAGGAATGTGGAGGCGTACATTGATGACATGATAGTCAAATCTAAGCAGCAGGCGGATCACCTTGCTGATCTCCGAGAAACCTTCACCACACTCAGGCGGCATAAGGTCATGTTAAATCCTAAGAAATGCGTCTTTGGTGTTGAGTCTGGGAAGTTTCTCGGGTTCCTGATTGATCAAAGGGGGATAGAGGCTAACCCTGAGAAGATACAGGCGGTGATTGACATGCAGTCACCCCATTCTTTCAAGGAAGTCCAAAGACTCACCGGTTGCCTGGCTGCCTTGGGAAGATTCCTCAGCCGGTCAGGCGACAAATGCCTCTACTTCTTCCAAGCAATCAGGAAGAAGACCAGATTTGAATGGGGGATGATGCTGAGACGGCGTTCCAGAGGTTGAAAGAGCATTTACACTCTCTACCTAGGTTGGTCAGCCCTTTGTCTAGGGAGATGTTGTACATGTACTTAGCCGTCTCAGACCATGCCCTCAGTGCCGTTCTCCTTGTTGAGCGAGACGGCGTGCAGCTCCCGGTTTACTTCATTAGTCATGTTCTTAAAAATGCTGAACTCCGGTACCCCATGGTTGAGAAATTTGGCCTTGCTTTGTATATGGCATTTAAAAAATTGAAGCCTTATTTTTTGGCACATCTGGTGGTGATCTACACGGACCAGCCACTCAAGCGGCCAATGTCCACCTTGGACTCATCCGGGAGAATGTTGAAATGGGCTATTGAAATGCAAAGCCTTGAAATCACTTACGAACCAAGAAAGGCAGTGAAGGGTCAGGCGTTTGCCGACTTCATTGTAGAAATGACTCGTCCGGTGGCTTCGGATAATTTTGATCAGGTTTGGAAAGTGTATGTAGACGGGAGCTCTACAAAGAACGGTTGTGGTGCAGGTGTAATTTATGAGTCTCCTGAAGGAGACAGATTTGAGTATGCACTACGCTTCAAGTTTCAGGCCTCTAACAATGAGGCGGAATATGAAGCCCTGCTAGCCGGCATGCGTATGTGTAAGGCAGTGGGGGCCATGAAAATTGACGCCTACTCTGATTCTCAATTGGTTGTTAGCCAGTATGAGGGAAGTTATGAGGCTACACATCCGGCTATGATCAAATATCTTCGGGCAGTCAAAGAGGAGGCCGGGGCACTTGAGGAATTCCGGCTGAACCAAGTGCCTAGGTCTGAAAATAACCAGGCGGATGCGTTGTCAAAACTGGCATCTTCCGCCTGCCATGATACGCCTCGGTCTGTTTTTTGGGAAGTTCTAGAAAAGAGAAGCATCAATGAAGATCCCATTGGAGTTTTGGACCGAAGCTCTACCTGGATGGATGGCATCCGGGCTTATCTCTCAGACGGCACACTTCCTGATTCGCCACAGGAAGCAGCCGTCCTGAAGAAGCGAGCTGCAAGATTCGAGTTGAGAAGTGGAGAACTCTTCAAGGCGGGGTTTCTGAAGCCTTTGTTGAAGTGTGTCACCCCAGAAAAGGGGAAAGAAGTTCTCGAAGACTTGCACTCAGGATTCTGCGCCTCTCACATAGGCGGCAGGTCCCTAGCCGTCAGAGCCAGACGACATTACTTTTGGCCCACTCTTGAGGCAGACGCCAAGGAATTGGTGAAAAAATGTGACAAGTGCCAAAAGTTTGGAAAACTTATTCATCGACCGGCTACTAATTTGACGGCCATCCACAGTCCAATCCCGTTTGCAAAGTGGGGTATGGACATTTTGGGTCCCTACACGCCTGCTCCAGGCGGAAAGCGCTATATCTTAGTGGCTGTGGATTATTTCACCAAGTGGGTTGAGGCTGAGGCGGTTAAGAACATCAAGACCTCAGACGTTATTTCCTTCATCTGGAAGAATGTTATCACCCGGTACGGGGTACCCATGTCCATGGATAATGGTCCTCAGTTTGAGACGCCTCAGCTAAAAACTTGGTTGGGAGATCAGGGGATCTCAAGTTATTTTGCATCTGTTGGTCGCCCCCAAGCAAACGGCCAAGTTGAAGCTTTCAACAAAATCATCTCAGACGGCATCAAAAAGAAAATAGAAAGAGCCGGTGGCTTATGGGCAGAAGAATTAATCCATGTCCTATGGGCCATCCGGACAACAACGAAAGGGGCAACCGATGAAACCCCATTTCTCATGGTTTACGGTGCTGAAGCCGTCTTACCCATCGAACACTACGAGCCGACTCTCAGAGTCATGCTGTATGATGAAGAGGCAAATTGGGAAGCAATGCGCCTGGCATTGGATTCACTCCCAGAGGGCCGGGGCAATGCCGCCTTGCGTCATGAGATTTACCGCCTGATAATGACTAGAGCCTACAACAAAAAAGTACACAAGCGTCCTTTGAAAGTTGACGACCTAGTGTTACGAAAAATGGAGGCAATCGGTAGGGCCAATGAGCTGGGGAAGCTAACCCCAAATTGGGAAGGCCCCTACCGGATCTATGAAGAAGTAAGGGACGGCACCTACCGCCTGGAAACTCCAGACGGCAGGCGCCTGCCTAGAACTTGGAATGTAGACAATCTAAAAAAGTACTACTTCTGAGATTGTAATTTTTTGTAAACAATGAGTCAATTATTGAAGATTAAGTCTTTGTTTGCAAATTTGAGTTATCGTTTGATTATCCATCCGGGTAATATCCAGGCGGATTCCCCATTTACCTAACTAAGTTCGATACTTGGTAAAGGTTACATTTGTTTATCCGCCTGGGTAATGCTCGGATCCCTTGTTTACTTAAGTTGGATACTTTGTTTATTCAACTGCTTAACCATTTTTCTAACTAAGTTTGATACTTAGCATGATCCGCCTGGGTAATACCCAGACAGACTCGTTTGATTAAAAAACTAAGTTCGATACTTGGTGTAAATTCAACACTGATTAAGAAACTAAGCACAAAAATGTTTAGTGGCTACACAACCGGTCTCAAACAAGACCAGAGGCTAAAATGGCCGGATGGTTGCTCTTTTTATAAAATCGCCTGTCCCAACATGGACAAAGGCGTCCGGCGACACCCCTCCGGGTGCAATCGTCGCAGAGAACAGATTATCTGTCGGTTCTACGTATCCATGCAGACGACAAAAATTGAACGACCAAATTGGTCAACTCATAGCCGTCTGACCGAAATAACCTACGAAGAACGAATAAGTTCCTAAATACCGGATGCCCATAGGCATCAGTCGGTCACCGGCTGAAGTTCTCACTTAGGTTATCCATTCCAAAAATTGCACCTCACCCCAATTGGGGCAAGAGTTCAATGGCTATGAAATCTCTACCAAGACGGGCGTAACCTGTCTGGGTAGTGACCTAAACGCCTGTGGGTGTACGGCTGTGCACTTGGTTTGGGGCAATCACTACTGTGATTGATTGACTTACAAACATATCATGCTCTTTGCAGCATCAGACGTTTTCAAGTCAATCAACCAGCTCCAACTGAAACCAATCACACAGCCGTCCAGGGGCAAGGACAGCCAGACTATTGACTAGTTAGGCAAAGAATCGCCGCATGCTTTTCATAAGATAGGCAAAAATTAAAAATTCAAATGCAAAATAATCAAAACCGACTTAGTCGGTGCAATTCATAAAGTCCATCCAACCAAACGGTTGTAATGGATCAAATGTTAACCGGACCTCGTCCGGGAGAGAGAAATTGTTAATTAACACGGCTCCACAGCCGGTAAATACAGAAATACTCGGCACGCAGGCCGGAAAAAGCAAGTTTTGGCATACAACCGCTGAATAAAAGAAAAAGACAAAAGCAGAGATTGGCATACTGCCGCTGAAAAGTCACTTCTGCCCTACAGACGAAGCCTCCTGGTTCTCCCCCTTCTCCTCATCATCTGAGAGAATTTGGTGCGCTTCGCCGGGACCAGGAAGCTCAGGCGCGGACGGCTCATTGTTGCTGAGCCAGGCTTCAAAGGAGGCAGGCTCTGGCTCACCTTGCTCTCTCAAGTACACCACGTACTCGGCATAACTGTGCGCCATTGTCCAGATGCTATAATCAGCGTCTGGATACAAGGCAGCCCAAGCAATCTTCATACGGGCGTCGTTGTCAGCATCACTCTCAGCAACAAGGCGGTTTTGCTCCGCCTCCAAGGTTGCTGCAAAGTTTTTCTGAGCTTGAGCAGCATCCTTCTCCAGCCTCTCAACCTTGGATTTCAGTTTGCCAAGGTCCGCCTGGGCCTTCTTGAGCGCCTCTTCAGCCTGTTTGGCGCTCTCGTCTGCTTTCTTCTGGGCCTCCTCCGCCCCCTTCTTGGCCGCCTCAGCATCCATTACCCGCTGGTCGGCCGCCTTCAGATCTAGCTCCAGCTGCTGGATTTTAGACGCCTGTGTCATAATTATTGCTTTAGTTTCAAGTTCATTTACGATAGTTGAGTGGAAAGCAATATTATCAGCGTCTATGGCAGACTTCTTGGCCCTTTTTACCTCTTCCCGTTTGCGGGAATAAGGACGTTTGAGCCCGTCCACCCGCAGCATGGCCTGCAAAAAAGCAGGCGGTATAAGAATTACAGGCGGGGTAATTAATTGAAAAAATAACATGGAATTGACAAGTTTCTTACCTCAGCCAGAAGGGATAGAATGCGTTCAAGATTGAACGTCTCTATCCCAGGGATATTGTCCTTATCCCTCTTCCGGACGGCGTCCAGCATGGCCTTGGCGTGCTTCTGGACGTCTGGCCAGCGAGGAGATTGATCTGCACCACAATCAATATGTGATGAGTGCGAAACTAAGGCTGCACCTATTTGTTGCCGACCGTCTGAGGATGACGTCTGTTGGGAGTGGGATTTCACCCGTAAAGGCCACCCCAGCTCAAGTGGGGATTCAAAAGGGTTCTTACCTTCAGAGCCGACCAAGCGGGAGACGCTTGCGAGCGTGGTGAACCCCACGGCTGCTGAGGGGTTGGCAAGATCAAGGCACACGCTGCCGCCTACCTTCTCGAGTCGCCCCGCTATCCGCATCGTCTTAGCCCCGGCTGAGGCGCCAGGAGTTGACGTAGAGGCGGACTTTTTTATTTTATTGAGAACGGCTGGGGCCTCCTCTCTGGCCCGTTTGAGATTCTTCTCAAACGATTTCCCAACTTCTCCCCCCTGTGAAAATAAACAAGTAAAGGTTAGTATCCGGGCAAGACAATTTATAAAATAAACTTAAGAAAGGGTCAGGCGCTCAATACCTTGGCCCTGACCTCGGCCGCAGCTTTCTCCGCAAGTTCTTTGCGGATGGCCGCAGAAGACCGCTTGGGAGTTTTCTCCGTCTGCAGCATGTTCAATGCTTCTTCTGCAAAAAGAAAAATACTACAGACGGTATGAACTCAGGTGCATACGTTTATTAAACATGTGCCCTAGCCCGCAGGCGGCTAAGAAACATTCATCCCTGAACCAGGCGCTCTTGGGAATCCAGTTCTTAGGGACTTTTATTGTTTCCCCGGTTGACAGAGTTTCGTCTTTGAGGCCGAAAAAGTCTGCCTCAATTATTTTGTCAAAGTCTTCCTCTGGGATCCGGGGAAGAGCGCACTTCCTGCCCAACAAGTCAGGCTTCTTATTGTACAGACGGAATTCGTAATTCTCCCGTCTGGTTGGGGCTGACATCAGGTAGAACCTGTGCTTCCAACCATCGAACTTGGAAACCTTGTCCAAGGTCATCATATATTGCGGCTGCGTGGTTAGAGTATACCACGCTCTCCAGCCGCCTGGGCTCCTGCTGAGGTAATGCATGCTTGCAAAAGCCTCCCAGCCGGGGTTAAGGCCTTGGAATTCGCAGGCGGCAACATACCCCAGAATGTTGGTCCAGGAGTTGGGGGTAAGTTGCCAGAGCCCCAGGCCGTAGCCTCTCAAAATTGCCTTCACCGCCTGGTGAAGGGGGAAGCGAAGGCCGGCTTTGAACGCCGCCTCATAACAGCCAAAATAGCTGTTGGCGTTCTCTTGATCATCCCCCCAAGCGATGGTGCCCAGCTCAGGCGGCACCCGGATCTTATACCCGTCTCCAAGCGGGTGCATTTTCTTAAAGTTCTCCCCCATTTGGATCCGGTCTTTGGAGGAGACGTGGATGCTGAAGGGATCGTCCTTCTCACTCCATTTTTTCCTTTCTTCCTCCTCGCTATCCGGAAGAGGGGGTAAGTCATCGCTGCTCTCAGAGGTAGAGGCGGAGCTGTCACTCTCCGTCTCCCCCTCACTTTGGTCCATGGGGGCAGAGGCGGCATCGTCGCCGCCTTGGTCACACTCTTCCAAGAAAGAGTCAGCAGGGGTTGAAGGGGCGCGCGGAGGGGATCTCTCCAGAGCCGTCTGGTCTCCCTGACCAGACGTTTCTCCCTCAGGCGTTTGGCCGCCTGAGCCTTCGCTTCTGTAATTTGGATCATTGGCCGTCTGCATTGTCCGAGCCATGGTGTCCTGCACAGACACATAACTGGTCGGAATCCATGGCAAAGGGTGGTCCCAACACCCCGAGCCGGCACTCCCAGTCCTAGACTCAGCCGTCCCTGGTGACCGGCTGGACTCTAACCTAGGCTGTGCCGAGTGTGTTGGTGATGCATCCATTTATTGCAAGAAATATGTACAAGCGGTGAAAAAAGAAAAGAGCTGAGAGAGACAGAGACGGTACCTTTGGATTTGGTATCTGAAGGAAGGCGGGTCCGGCTGGGTTGCGGAAGAACAAAGTTTCTTGCTTGCGCCTGACTCAAACGGATGACTTTTGCTCTCTCAAAGTTTTTCTCTCTAGAAAATTTTTGTAAAACGTACAAAATTATGAGGGTAAAACGGCTATATATATAGGGTAAATACGGGGACATTTCCGTAATTTACCTGGAAGGTGAACGGTTACTCTGTAACGGTAAAATTACCACCAACCGAAGCGTGACATGTGTCACAGATGCCACGTGGCATGCCACGTCACATCTGTGAGGGGCAAATGTTTAGGGTATTTTTACCCTGCCACGTGGCCCAATCAGAGGGTGACACGTGTCAGCCTCAGGTTGGTCCAAAATGGACCAATCCCTGCTTAACACGTGTCATTCCAGAAATAAAGGGGAAAAGGTGGCCTTCAGGCCCAAATCCCGAGAATGCCGAAAAACGGCGCAGCCCACCAAATGATTAGGGTTTGGTGACCTAATTAGGGGCAATTCCCAAGGACCCTATAAATAGGGAGATGTCCCTCATTTCGGGGACACGTTTTTGATCATTTAATACACCTGCCTTCTCTTACATCAGAGAAACACCTGAGCTTGGAATCCGAGCAGATACCCACCTAAATTTCCGTACTCTTTATTCCTTTTCAAGTTACTAACTTGATCGTTGGAGGCGGAGCACCACCCAACAGGTGTCTCCGTTTGTTTTGCAGGTACAACTCATCCCGGATCAGTCTTCGTGTTGTAACTCTCCCGAGGGACAAAAACACCCAAAACAATAATGATCCCCTTGGATGGGCGATGATGTGTCTCACGCCCCCTTAAGGCTAATGATCCCCTTTGATGGGCGATGATGAGTTTGACTCCCCTTGGATGAGCGAAGATGTGTATGACACCTCTTAGTGTTAATGAGCCCCTTCTAGATAGGCAATCATAGAAAACTTTGATGCATTCGGCCCACAAAAATTGCGAAGAAGGCGTCTTTTTATGGCGAAAATGTCTTTTTGCTGATTACGGTCTCATTTTAAGGCATGTCTTTTAACGGTACGTGCTCGAATAACCTCATAATGATCCCCTATGATGGGCGATGATATTGTTATGTTTGACGCTCTTTGGGGCGGCTTAACCCCTTAGGGAGGGGGCGATATATGTTTAGTGCCCCTTCTTGCTAATGAGCTCCTTGGATGGGAGATGATGTGCCTGACGCCCCTTAGTGCTAATAATCCCCTTGGATGGGCGATGATGTTTCACACGCACCTTAGGACAAATGAGTCCCGTGGATGAGCGATGATGTGTCTGACGCCCCATAGGGCTAATAAGCCCCTTGGATGAACGATGACGTGTCTGACACCCCTTAGGGTTAATGATGCATTCGGCCCACCAAAATTGCGAAAAAAGGCCTCTAGCATGTTCAAAATGCCATTTTTCTTATTACGATCATATTTTTACGCATGTCCTGGAACGGTACGTGCTCGGATAACCCCATAATGAGTCTCCTGGGTGACAAGTGTATCTGAAGAAACATGCAGACTTATGTATTAGAAGCAAAAAAAATGAAGAAACAAATTGTTATGGCTGACTTATGTATACTTGTATTTATTGTTATGTTTGACGCCCTTTAGGGCGGCCGAGCCCCTTGGGGGGGGGGGGAATATATGTTTTGTGCCCCTACGGGCTAATGAGCCCCATGGATGGGAGATGATGAGCCTGACGCCCCTTATGGCTAATGAGCCCTTTGGATAGGCGATGTTGTGTCTCACACCCCTTAGGGATAATGAGCCCCTTGAATGGGCGATGATGTGTCTGATGCCCCATAGAGCTAATGAGCCCCTTTGATGGGCGATGATGTGTCTTACACCCCTTTGGGCTAATGAGCCCCTTGGATGGGTGATGATGTGTCTGACACCCCTTACGGTTAATGAACCCCTTATATATAGAAGATCATGGAAAACTTTGATGCATTCGGCCCACTTAAATTGCGAAAAAAGGCCTCTAACATGGTGAAAATGCCATGTTTCTTATTACGGTCTCGTTTTAAGGCATGTCTTGGAACGGTAAGTGCTCAGATTACCCCATAATGAGCCCCTATGATGGGCGATGATATAATTGACGTTTTCTAAAACCCTCCTGGGTGACAAGTGTTTCTGAAGAAACATGTAGACTAATGTATTTGAAGCAACATCAATTGAGAAACAAATTGTTATGGCTAACTTAGAGATGCTTGTATTTATTGTTGTGTTAGACACCCTTTGTGGCGTCCTAGCCCCTTAGGAGGGGAGGGGGGGCGATAAATGTTTGCTTCCCCTTCATGCGTATGAGCCCCTTGGATGGGCGATGATGAGCCTGACACCCTTTATGGCTTATGAGCCCAATGGATGGGCGATGATGTGTCTCACGCCCCCTTGGGGCTAATGAGCCCCTTGGATGGGCGATGATGAGTATGACGCCCCTTAGGGCTAATGAGCCCCTTGGATGGGCGATGTTGTGTATCACACTCCTTAAGGCTAATGAGCCCTTGGATGGGCGACGATGTGTTTGACGCCCCATATGGCTAATGAGCACCTTGGATGGGCGATGATGTGTCTTAAACCCCTTATGGCTAATGAACCCCTTGGATGGGAGATGATGTGTTTGACACCTTTTAGGGTTAATCTGCCCCCTCTAGATAGTCGATCATGGAAAACTTAAATGCATTCGGCCCACAGAAATTGCAAAAAAGGCCTCTAGCATGGTGAAAACGCCATTTTTCTGATTACGATCTCATTTTTAGGCATATCTTGGAACGGTACTTGCTCGATTCACCCCATAATGAGCCCCTCGATGAACGATGATGTGTTTCACGCCCCCTTAGGGCTAAGGAGCCCCTAAGATGGGCGATGATGTGTCTGACTCCCCTTGGATGGGCGAAGATGTGTATGACACCTCTGAGGGTTAATGAGCCCCTTCTAGATAGGCGATCATGGAAAACTTTGATGCATTCAGCCCATAGAAATTGCGAAAAAGTCCTCTAGGATGGGCGATAATATAATTGACTTTTTCTAAGATCCTCCTGGGTGACAAGTCTTCGTGAAGAAACATGTAGATTTATGTATTTGAAGCAACATCAATGAAGAAACAAATTGTTATGGCTAACTTATGTATACTTGTTTTTTTTTATGCCCTTTGGGACGACCGAGCCCCTTTGTGGGGGGGGGGGGCAACATGTGTTTTGTGCCCCTAAGGGCTAATAAGCCCCTTGGATGGGCAATGATGTGTCGCAAGCCCCTTTTGGCTAATGAGGCCTATGGATGGGAGATGATGTGTCTCACGCCCCATAGGGCTAATGAGCCCCTATGATGAGCAATGATATAATTGACGCTTTCTAAGAGCCTCCTAGGTGACAAGTGTATGTGAAGAAACATGAAGACTTATGTATTTGAAGCAACATAAATGAAGAAACAAATTGTTATGGCTGACTTATGTATACTTGTATTTATTGTTATTTTTGACGCCCTTTGGGGCGGCCGAGCCCCTTGTGGGCGGGGGGGGGGGGGGGGGTGGGGCGATATATATTTTGTGCCCCTACGGGCTAATGAGCCCCTTGGATGGGAAATGATGTGCCTGACGCCCCTTAGGGCTAATGAGGCCCTTGGATAGGCGATGTTGTGTCTCACACCCCATAGGGCTAATGAGCCCCTTGGATGGGCGGTGATGTGTTTGATGCCCCATAGATCTAGTGAGCCCCTTTGACGGGCGATGTTGTGTCTTGCACCCCTTATGGCTAATGAGCCACTTGGATGGGTGATCATGTGTCTGACACCCCTTAGGGTTAATGAGCCCCTTCTAGATAGGAGATCATGGAAAACTTTGTTGCATTCGGCCTAGAGATGGCAATATTAAGTGGATATCCGCTAACCCGCTCCACCCGCTTAAAATAAATGGACAACAACCCGAATTAAATGGATGAGAAGAGGGTGACGGATGAAGCGAATGATGGATCGGATCGGATGTGGGTGATATTTTTTTCACCCGCTAACCATCCACCCATCCGTTTAACATATATGAAATTTTTAATCAAAGAATTTTACTAATAAAATATAGAATGTGCAAGAAAATTACTTGTCTTTATTTGTTGCAAATTAATTTTTCAAACAATATGTTGTTATTGTTTCTTTTTTATTAATAAATTAAAAAAAATATTATATAAATAACCGAAAATTAAAGTTTATCTGAGTTTTTTTTACATTTTAGTACTCATACATTTGTCATCCACTCCACCCGTTTCATCCGCGGATGATGGACGAACGGATATGGATGATGGGTGAAGCAGATGACGGATGGATGTGGATAGAGCAATTAGGATAATGGATGGATGCGGGTGAAGCTCCACCCGATCCAAATCAGATCCATTGCCATCTCTAATTCGGCCCACTGAAATTGCGAAAAAAAGGCCTCTAACATGGTGAAAAAGCCATTTTTCTGATTACGGTCTCATTTTAAGGCATGTCTTAGAACGATAAGTGCTCGGATTACCCAATAATGAGCCCCTATGATGGGCTATGATATAAGGCTATTTAGCCCCTTGGATGGGCGATGATGTGCTTGACACCCATTAGGGCTGATGAGCCCGTTGGATTGGCTATGACGTGTCTGAAGCCCCCATAGGGATAATATGCCCCTTGGATGGGCGATGATGTGTCTTACACCCCTTAGGGCTAATGAGCCCCTCGGATGGGCGATGATGTGTCTGACGCAACTTAGGGCACATGAGCCCCTTCTAGATAGGCGATCATGGAAACTTTTGATGCATTCGGCCCATTGAAATTGCGAAAAAAGGCCTCTAACATGGTGAAAATGCCATTTTTCTGATTATGGTCTTATTTTAAAGAATGTCTTGGAACGGTAAGTGCTTGGATTACCCCATAATGAGCCCCTATGATGGGCAATGATATAATTAACACTTTCTAAAAGCTTCCTAGGTGACAAGTGTTGTATATTTGGAGTAACACTCGAAATACACAAGGGATAAACCAAGGGATAGATAAGGCTAAAGAACCAAAGGCTTCTTAGATAAAGTCACACCACTAAGAAACGTTTTGGGTTCCTAAGATCACAAGCCAACTAGTAGCCTAAGCTAGCTAACTAAGCAAAGGAAACGAAATTCCAAATCCAAGAATTTCAGGTTTTGTTTCTAATCCAAGAAACGAATGTAAGACAAGTTTTTTTGTTTGAATAATCTGATTTTCTCATTCACATTTGCTTGTTATTTATAGTAAACAAGCATCCTAAATACAAGCTAAATCAAGTGACTTTTCAGCTCACTTGTACACGCCTAAACTAAGCATCAAAGTCAGCTTTAGTGTCTAGATACATCAATTAAAGGAAGCCTTGTTTAACTAGATACATAAGCTTAAAAAGTGGCGGCCATAACCTCCTCAATTAAGCCTCATCAAATCTGAAATAAAGGAGTGTAACTCCCCTAGAATCACGTCCAATAAGGCAGCAAGTAAGAGCATAACCTTCCCTAGAATCACGCCTCAACCAAGCAGCAAGTAAGAAGCAAAACAGCCCCTTAATTCACGCCCAATTCAAACAGCAAAAAGAAGTGTAACTCCTCCTTGATTCAAGCCTTGGATCAAGCTTGAATGTATGTAGACAAGAGTGTATTTGGACGCCTTTTGATGCTCAATGCTGGCAGCAAGAAACGCCCATATGAATGCCCACTTGATGGCTTATAATTCCTGCATTGATGCTGCTTGTAACACCCATTTGAAGCCTTGAGATTCCTCCAAAAGAATTTCGGATTCTATGTTGTTTTCCATGCTTAAATGGCTGCCTTCTTCATGTATCTTGTACTTGAACTTTATGTGAATGTAACATTACATTTTGAACTTTAGCAAACTAAAGAAAACTAAAGAAAAATGCAACTAATAATGCAACTAATTTGCAAACTTAAAATAAGACTAAAGTTTACAATTTATTCAAAGCATAAAATGAACTAGAATGAACTAGTTAATAAGAACAACAAGAAACTCAAAAGATTGAATATCTTGCTGCACATGGATAGAACGCATAGCACCAATGCATGATGCTACGTCTTGAACTAAAGAAACGTCCATAACCAAGTTGTTAGGCTTGGCTACAACAACAAGTGATTGTGAAGAAACATGTAGACTAATGTATTTGAAGCAACATCAATTGAGAAACAAAATGTTATGGCTAACTTATATATACTTGTATTTATTGTTATGTTAGCTGCCCTTTAGGGCGGCCGAGCCCCTTAGGGGGGGCGATAGATGTTTGCTGCCCCTTCATGCTAATGATCCCCTTGAATGGGCGATGATGTGCCTGACACCCCTTAGGGCTACAGAGTCCGTTGGATGGGCGATGTATGTCTCAAGCCCCCTTAGGCCTAATGACCCCCTTGGATGGGCGATGATGTTTCTAACGCCTCTTAGGGCTAATGATCCCCTTTGATGGGCGACGATGTGTCTGACGCCCCATATGGCTAATAATCCCCTTGGATGGGCGATGATGTGTCTTACACCCCTCATGGCTAATGAGCCCATTGGATGGGCGATGATGTGTCTTACACCCCTTAGGGTTAATGAGCCCCCTCTAGATAGTTGATCATGGAAAACTTTAATGCATTCGGCCCACAGAAATTGCATAAAAGGCCTCTAGCATGGTGAAAACACCATTTTTTTTATTACGATATCATTTTTAGGCATGTCTTGGAATGGTACTTACTCAGATCACCCCATAATGAGCCCCTTTAATGGGCGATGATGTGTGTTACGCACCCATAGGGCTAAGGAGCCCCAATGAAGGGCGATGATGTGTCCGACTCCCCTTTGATGGGCGAAGATGTGTATGACACCTCTTAGGGTTAATGAGCCCCTTCTAGATAGGCGATCTTGGAAAACATTGATGCATTCAGCCCATAGAAATTGCGAAAAAGGCCTCTAGGATGGGCGATGATATAATTGCTTTCTAAGAGCCTCCTGGGTGACAAGTGTTTGTGAAGAAACATGGTGATTTATGTATTTGAAGCAACTTCAATTAAGAAACAAATTGTTATGGCTAACTTATGTATACTTGTATTTATTGTTATGTTTGATGCACTTTGGGACGGGTGAGCCCCTTTGGGGGAGGGTAATATGTGTTTATAGGAGATGTTTTTCCTGACGCCCCTTAGGGCTAATAAGCCCCTTGGATGGGCGATGATGTGTCTCACGCCCCTTAGGGCTAATGAGCCCCGTGGATGGGCGATGATGTGTCTGATGCCCCATAGGGATAATGAGCCCCTTGGATGAACGATGATGTGTCTGATACCCCTGAGAGCTAATGAGCCCCTATGATGGGCGATGATATAATTGACGCTTTCTAAGAGCCTCCTGGGTGACAAGTGTATGTGAAGAAACATGTAGACTTATGTATTTGAAGCAACATAAATGAAGAGACAGTTTGTTATGGCTGACTTATGTATACTTGTATTTATTGTTATGTTTGACGCCCTTTGGGGCGGGCGAGTCCCTTGGGGGGGTGGGGGGGGGGGAGGGGCGATATATGTTTTGTGTCCCTATGGGCTAATGAGCACCTTAGATGGGAGATGATGTGCCTGACGCCCCTTAGGACTAATGAGCCCCTTGGATGGGCGATGTTGTGTCTCACACCCCTTTGGGCTAATGAGCCTTTTGGATGGGCGGTGATGTGTCTGACGCCCCATAGAGCTAATGAGCCCCTTTGATGGGCGATGTTGTGTCTTACACCCCTTAGGGCTAATGAGCCCCTTGGATGGGTGATGATGTGTCTTACGCCCCTTAGGGTTAATGAGCCCCTTTTAGATAGGAGATCATGGAAAACTTTGTTGCATTCGGCGCACTTAAATTACGAAAAAAGGCATCTAACATGGTGACACTACTACAAAAAAGGCCTACGGAACCAGTCATAAGGCACCATGCGAATCACTAATCTGGTTTCTTACATAAAGGAAACATATATGAGAGATATCTGGTTTCTTAGGATATAAATAAGAAACCATACATTATTAAATTCCGGTTTCTTAGATAAAAGTAACCTTAAACAAAAGATGTCCGGTTTCTTTTTAAAAAATAAGAAACCACTTAGTAGTAAAATCCAGTTTCTTAGATATATTTTAATATTTATTACTAGAAATTTGTACTATAATAAAATTAAAACCCTTTTTTAAAAATGAAAAATAAAATAAAATAAAATAAAAAAACTAAAACCCTATTGTGATAGTCTAACTGTCGTCCACTACTTGTTTCCCATCCCCTCTAAACTGAATTCTCCAACCTTCTCTTTCATCTCATATACTTCCTAATCTCTAATCTCTTATCAATTCTTTCACTTCTTAACCTTCTTCTTCTAAATGATCTTTATCATCCTAATTGTCATCGCCTTCACACCGGCGCTATCATAAAGCACTAAGATCGCTATTTAAATCCCAATTTTCAAGCAATCAAGTAATCTGTTTTCCGTCAATTTATTTTCCTTTTAATCGTGCTCCTACAAGTTTGAAATTTGTGAATTGTGAAACATAATTTTGGGATATTTATCTATATTCTAATACTATGTTGAATAAGCACAAACTAGATCTAAGATTTTGCTTGAATACTACTGCATGTTAATGAAATTCTTATTTTCTATAAATTTTAAATTAAATTTTCAATGGGTATGTACTGGATTTATTTTAGAGTTGAAATTGATTGGTTTTTTTTTGTTTGCAGTAAAACGATGCAATAGAAATGACATACTATGAAGTTTGTACAATTGAAGATAGTACAAAGAAGTAACTCATTTGATTGAATCGAGCAAGCGAGATCGAAATGTTATTCGAGTTTTAAGTTATTACTTGTATTCTATAATTTTGATATTCTTTAAATTTATAGACAGTTAGTAATTTTTTGTAATATGGATTTATATAGAAAATAATGTCATTTTGTTTGGTTAATTTGTATATTCAATTAATAATACTATGTTTTATTGTTTACTCCGTCCAATTGTGTTGATGAAAAAAAATTTCAATCGAATTCTTCATGTTTAATTTTTTTAATTTGGACTATAATCTATCACAATTTTAATTTTAATAAGTACTGGGCATATTGACGGCTTTATTCGAATGCACAGCAGCAGCAACATTATTTTTTTTAATTTGAATATTAAGCAAAGAAACCAGTTCCTTGTACTAACTGGTTTCTTAGATTACATCAAAGAAACCGATGGGTTTAAAATATCTGGTTTCTTTGCCTTGGTGTTTCAATACCCTTGAATATATGTAAGAGACCGGTTTTAATTAACAACCGGTCTCTTTGACTAATATAAGAAACCAGAATTTTAACCCGGTCTCTTAGGCTAGGAGACCTACTACCTACGCACCGTGTCTTTTCTGGTTTCTTAGACTTATTTTGTCCGGTCTCTTAGGCCATTTTTGTAGTAGTGTGAAAAAACCATTTTTCTGATTAAGATCTCATTTTAAGGCATGTCTTAGAACGGTAATTGCTCAGATTACCCAATAATGAGCCCCTATGATGGGCGATGATATAATTGACGCTTTCTAAAAGCCTCCTAGGTGTCAAGTGTTTGTAAAGAAACATGTAGACTAATGTATTTGAAGCAAAATCAATGAAGAAACAAATTCTTATGGCCAACTTATGTATACTTGTGTTTATTGTTATGTTTGACGCCCTTTGGGGCGGCCAAGCCCCTTAGGGGGGGCGATATATGTTTTGTGCCCGTATGGGCTAATGAGCCCCTTTTATGGGAGATGATTTGCTTGATGCCCCTTAGCCTAATGCGCCCTTTGGATGGGTGATGTTGTGTCTCACGCCCCTTAGGGCTAATGAGCCCTTTTGATGGGCGATAATGTGTCTGACGCTCCATAGGGCTAATGAGCCCCTTTTATGTGCAATGATGTGTCCGACACCCCTGAGGGCTAATGAGCCCCTTCGATGGGCGAAGATTTGTATGAAACCTCTAAGGGTTAATGAGCCTCTTCTAGATAGGCGATCATGGAAAACTTTGATGCTTTCGGCACACAGAAATTCTGAAAAAGGCCTCTAGCATGGTGAAAATGCCATTTTTTCTGATAACGGTCTCACTTTTAGGCATGCCTTGGAACAGTTCGTGTTAGGATCAACCCATAATGAGCCGCTAGGATGGGCGATGATATAATTAACGCTTTCTAAAAGCCTTCTGGGTGACAAGTGTCTATGAAGAAACATGTAGACTTATGTATTTGAAGCAACATCAATGAATAAACAAATTATTATGGCTAACTTTTGTACACTTGTATTTATTATTATGTTTGACGACCTTTGGGGCGGCCGAGCCCCTTCGTTAGGGGGGTGATATATGTTTGGTGCCCCTTATGCTAATGAGCCCCTTGGATGGGCGATGATGTGCCTTATGTCCCTTAGGCCCAATGAGCCCCTTGGATGGGTGATGATGTTTCTGACGTCTCTTATGGCTAATGAGCCCCTTTGATGGGCGACGATGTGTCTGACGCCCCATATGGCTAATGATCCCCTTGGATGGGCGATGACGTGTCTTACACCCCTCATGGCTAATGAGCCCCTTGGATGGGCGATGATGTGTCTAACACCCCTTAAGTTAATGAGCCCCCTCTAGATAGTCGATCATGGAAAACTTTAATGCATTCGGCCCACAGAAATTGCATAAAAGGCCTCTAGCATGGTGAAAACGCCATTTTTCTGATTACGAACTTATTTTTAGGCATGTCCTGGAACGGTACTTGCTCAGATCACCCCATAATAAGCCCCTTTGATGGGAGATGATGTGTGTTACGCGCTGATGTGAATTAGTGATCCGAAAATCAACAAAACACAAGGGATATGTTTAAGTCTAATTCTATACAGGAAATCCACCAAGAATTAAACAAAAACTAAGATTAATCAATTAAGAATCCACCTAATTAATCAATCCAAACGAATGTTTTAACTAAAACAAGCAAAACAGCAATTGATCGCAATCAACCAAAACTCAAGTATGCAACTTAAGAAATAAATCTGAATATTAATCTATGTATATTTATTCGTGTGTTTACAGCCCTATTTATAAGACTTAGTTTACCTAGGAAGATTAGGACAAGTCCCTAATTCAATCCTAATTAAACTAGAATTCTAACTTGCTTGAAGAGCAAGCACCTTGGCGCACAAGCATACACCAAACTGATTTATTTTGCTAACTAACTGATTTTTAAAGCAACTAAATAAATAAATAAAAATTAAAGAACTAAATAAAGATTAAAGATCCTAATGCTTGAACCAAGAAAAACCCTTTCAAGTGAAAGGTAAAAACTTGTAAGCAAAATCTAAGTAAAGAAAATTCAAGAAAGTTCAAGAAAGTGAACTAGACTCCAAGAAAAGCCACTAAGCAAACCGTGGCTTTGCTTTGATATCCAAGAAAGTGTCCATGCAATGCTTGGCTTGAATCAATGTTTAGGGACAAGCTATCTTGATGCATGATAAGCAAATCTTCGAAGTTCTCCATGCTTAGACTTGCATCGCCCTTAGGGCTAAGGAGCCCCAATGATGGGCGATGATGTGTCTGACTCCCCTTGGATGGGCGATGATGTGTATGACACCTCTAAGGGTAATGAGCCCCTTCTAGATAGGCGATCTTGGAAAACTTTGATGCATTCAGCCCATAGAAATTGCGAAAAAGGCCTCCAGGATGGGCGTTGATATAATTGAAGCTTTCTAAGAGCCTCCTCGGTGACAAGTGTTTGTGAAGAAACATGTAGATTTATGTATTTGAAGCAACATCAATGAAGAAACAAATTGTTATGCCTAACTTATGTATACTTGTATTTATTGTTATGTTTGATGCACTTTGGGATGGCTGAACCCCTTTAGGGGAAGGGCAATATGTGTTTTGTGCCCCTTGGATAGGAGATGTTTTTCCTGACGCCCTTAGGGCTAATAAGCTCCTAGGATGTGCGATGATGTGTCTCACGCCCATTAGGGCTAATGAGCCCCATGGATGGGCGATGATGTGTCTGACGCCCCATAGGGCTAATGAGCCCCTTGGATGAACGATGATGTGTCTGACACCCCCGAGGGCTAATAAGCCTTTATGATGGGTGATGATAAAGTTGACCCTTTCTAAGAGCCTCCCAGGTGACAAGTGTATGTGAAGAAACATGCAGACTTATGTATTTGAATCAACATAAATGAAGAAAAATTTTGTTATGGCTGACTTATGTATACTTGTATTTATTGTTATGTTTAACGCCCTTTGGTACGGGCGAGTCTCTTGGGGTGGGAAGAGCGATATATGTTTTGTGTCCCTATGGGCTAATGAGCCCCTTGGATGGGAGATGATGTGCCTGACGCCCCTTAGGGCTAATGAGCCCCTTTGATGGGCGATGTTGTGTCTCACAGCCCTTTGGGCTAATGAGCCCCTTGGATGGGCGGTGATGTGTCTGATGCCCCATAGAGCTAAATAGCCCCTTTGACGGGCGATGTTATGTCTTACACCCCTTAGAGCTAATGAGCCCCTTGGATGGGTGATGATGTGTCTGACACCACTTAGGGTTAATGAGCCCCTTCTAGATAGGAGATCATGGAAAACTTTTTTGCATTCGGCGCACTTAAATTGCGAAAAAAGGCATCTAACATGGTGAAAAAACCATTTTTCTGATTACGGTCTCATTTGAAGGCATGTCTTAGAACGGTAAGTGCTCGAATTACCCCATAATGAGCCCCTATGATGGGCGATGATATAATTGACGCATTCTAAAAGCCTACTGGGTGACAAGTGTTTGTGAAGAAACATGTAGACTAATGTATTTGAAGCTACATCAATGAAGAAACAAATAATTGTTATGGCTAACTTATGTATACTTGTGTTTATTGTTATGTTTGACGCGCTTTGGGGCGGTCGAGCCCCTTAGGAAGGGCGATATATGTTTTGTGCCCGTATGGGCTAATGCCTTTGATGGGTGTTGATTTGCCTGATGCCCCTTAGCCTAATGCGCCCTTTGGATGGACGATGTTGTGTCTCACGCCCCTTAGGGCTAATGAGCCCCTTTGATGGGCGATAAAGTGGCTGACGCTCCATAGGGCTAATGAGCCCCTTTTATGTGCGATGATGTGTCTAACACCCCTTAGGGCTAATGAGCCCCTTGGATGGGCGAAGATGTGTATGACACCTCTTAGGGTTAATGAGCCTGTTGTATATTTGGAGTATCAACCCGAAATATACAAGGGATGAACCAAGATAAGTAAGACTAATGAACCAAATAGCTTCTTAGCTACAGTCACACCACTAAGAAACGAAATGGGTTCCTAAGATCACAAGCCAACTAGTAGTCTAAGCTAGTTAACTAAGCAAAGGAATTGAAATTCCAAATCCAAGAATTTCTGGTTTGTTTCTAATCCAAGAAACGAGTGTAAAACACAAAGTTTGTTTGTTCGAATAATCTGGTTTTTTCATTCACATTTGCTTGCTATTTATAGTAAACAAGCATCCTTAAGTACAAGCTAATTTAAGTGGCTGTTTAGCTCACTTGTTACACGCCTAAGCTAAAGCTAAGTACAAATCAGCTTTTTGTTGTCTAGATACATTAATAAAAGAAGCCTTATTTAACTAGATACATCAAAGAGAAAATGGTGGCTTATAACCTCCAAATTAAGGCTGAAATAAAATCAGAATTAAGAGAGTGTAACTCCCCTTAATTCACGCCCAGCCAAGCAGCAAGTTGGAGATGTATTTCCTCCAATATTCACGCCCAAATTCAAACAGCAAAGAAGTGTAACTCTTCCTTGGTTCAAGCCTTGAAATAAGCTTGAATGTATGTGGACAAGGGTGTACTTGGACGTCCTTTAGTTGCTCCAAAAGCTGACTGAATTAAACAGCCAATTGAAGGCTGAAATTAAGGCTTAAGATGCTTCAATGTTGACTGATATCAACGGCCACTTGAAGGCTGAAATTAAGGCTTGTAATGGCTTGTAATTCCTCTTTGAAAACTGATTGTAACTCCCAAGTCAAAGCTTTGAAATTCCTTGTAAAAGAATTTCGGATTCCAAGCTTAAATGGCTGCCATTTTGATGTATCTTTTGCACTTGTACTTTTGTGTGAATGTGACAATATTTTTTGAACTAAAATCAGCTAAAAAGAACTAAGAAAAATATAACTAATTTGCAAACTTAAAATGACTAAAGTTTACAATTTATTCAAAGCATAAAAAGAACTAGAATAAACTAGTTAATAAGAACAACAAGAAATTCAAGGGATTGAATATCTTGCTGCCCATGGATAGAATGCATAGCACCAATACATGATGCTACGTCTTGAACCAAAGAAATGTCCATAACCAAGTTGTTAGGCTTGGCTACAACATTCCCCCCTTCTGGAAAAGAGTTTGCCCTCAAACTCGGCAACTCTTCAAACTCATCATAGTAAGGTGATAAATCAGCCACATTAAAGGTGCTAGAAACACCATAATCACCGGGCAACTCAACTTTGTAAGCATTATCATTCACCTTTTCAACAATAGCAAATGGACCATCACTACGAGGACTAACCTTGGAACGCCTCTTGGAAGGAAATCTTTCCTTTCGAAGATGAATCCAAACCAAATCACCAGGTTGAAAACGGACCTCCTTTCTCTTCTTGTCATAGTAGGCTTTAGTCTTTGCATTAGTTTGTTCAATTCGAGAACGAACTTGCTCATGCATAGACTTGATTTCTTTGGCACGCACCTCGGCATCATGACTAAACTTGTTAGGTGAGGGAATGGGAGCAAGATCAATAGGAGTACAAGGATTGAATCCATACACAACTTCAAAAGGACTCAAACCGGTTGTCTTGCTAGGTACACGATTGTAAGCAAACTCCGCATGAGGAAGCATCTCTTCCCATTGCTTGGGACGTTTAGTAGCCAAAGACCGCAACAAGGATCCCAAAGTTCTATTAGTCACTTCGGTTTGACCATCTGTTTGAGGATGACTTGAAGTGCTAAAGTTCAATTTCGTGCCCATCTTTCTCCATAATGTAAGCCAAAAATGACTTAGAAATTTTGGATCACGATCACTCACCATGGATTTAGGTACACCATGCAAACGAACAATCTCATTGAAGAACAAGTTAGCAATATGAGTAGCATCATAAGTTGTATGACAAGAAATAAAATGAGCCATTTTAGAAAAACGGTCCACAACAACCATAATGGAATCTTTCTTTCGTTGGGTCATAGGAAGTCCCACAACGAAATCAAGACTAACATCTTCCCATGGAGCTTGTGGAATAGGTAAGGGCAAAAGATAGCCTTGTGGAAGACTATGACTCTTGGCCTTTTGACAAACCACGCATCTTTTCACAATAAACTCCACATCACGAACCAATCTAGGCCAATGAAAGTACTCTTGCACAAGAAGAGTAGTCTTCTCTACGCCAAAGTGTCCCGCCATTCCTCCTTCATGAAACAATTTGATAAGAGATTCTCTAAGGCTTGATCTTGGAATGCACAACCTGTTTCCTTTGAACAAATAGCCATCTAAAATGTAATAATCTTTGTAAGCATGATTAGAACATTTTAGAAATAAATCACCAAAGTCATGATCATTTTTGTAACTTGCTTTCACATCTTCAACACTAATCACTCTTGCCTTGAAAGAATTCAAGAGTGTGTATCTCCTTGAAAGTGCATCAGCTCCTTTGTTCATGGCGCCTCTCCTATGCTTGATCACAAAATGAAAAGCTTGCAAATACTCCACCCATTTGGCATGGCGTGGTTGGAGTTTTTGTTGGCTTTGAAGATATTTGAGAGCTTCATGATCTGAATGAAGGATGAACTCCTTGGAAATGAGGTAATGTCTCCAATGGTCCAAAGCACGAACAAGAGCAAAGAACTCCTTATCATAGGTGCTATACTTCCGTTGTGCTTCATTGAGTTTTTCACTAAAGTAGGCAAGGGGACGCCCAACTTGTGACAAAACAGCACCAATACCAACTCCACTAGCATCACATTCTACTTCAAAAACTTCATCAAAGTTAGGTAAAGAAAGAATAGGTGCACTAGTAAGTTGATGTTTTACCTCATCAAAGGCCTTTTGAGCCTTATCATTCCAAACTAACTTCTGATTTTTAGTTAGCTCGGTGATAGGTGCCATGAGAGTACTAAAATTTCGCACAAATCTCCTATAGAAAGAAGCAAGTCCATGAAAACTACGAACTTGTTGAATTGTTTGCGGCGTGGGCCACTCACGAATTGTAGCAACTTTCTTTTCATCAACCTCTATGCCTTGAGATGAAACTTTGAAACCAAGAAAAATAACTTGGGAAGTGAAAAAATGACACTTCTCTAAGTTACCATATAGTTGCTCACGAGCAAGGGCTTCAAAAACCTGTTGCAAATGCATAGCATGCTCTTCTTCTTCCCTACTATACACCAAAATATCATCAAAATAGACTACAACAAATTTACCCATGAAAGGTTGCATAACCTGATTCATAAGGCGCATAAATGTAGATGGTGCATTAGACAAACCAAATGGCATCACAAGCCACTCATAGAGGCCCTCCTTTGTCTTGAAAGCGGTCTTCCATTCATCTCCTTCGAAAATTCGAATTTGATGATAGCCACTTCTCAAATCAATTTTAGAGAACACTTTAGAACCATGCAAATCATCAAGTAAATCATTCAACCTTGGAATAGGAAACCGGTACTTGATAGTGATTTTATTGATTGACCTACTATCAACACACATTCTCCATTCTCCATTTTTCTTAGGTACAATCAAAGTAGGACAAGCACATGGACTAAGAGACTTACGAATAAGACCCTTTGATAACAATTCCTCCACTTGTCTTCTAATTTCCTCGGTTTCTTTGGGATTGGTTCTATAGGCTGGTTTGTTTGGGAGCATGGATCCGGGTACAAGATCAATCTTGTGTTGGATGTCACGCTTTGGGGGTAATCCGTGAGGGATATCTTTGGGGAAAACATGGGAATAGGTTTTGAGAAGAGAGGTGAGGAGTGGGTGGTTTTCTTCTTTGGACGGTTGAGAGGGGGTATCAAGTTGGCTCAAAATGAAGTGTTTGTGAACTCTATATTCATGGAATTCAGATTTTATGAGAGTGGTGAGGGAAGTGGGAGGCGTGGATATGGGGTGATCATTTTTGAGGATTAAAGGGGTAAGGACAATTTTCTTTCCATCCTTAGAAAAGGAGTAGGTGTTTTTGTAACCATCATGCATCACACGCCTATCAAATAACCAAGGTCTACTAAGTAAAACATGACATGCATCCATAGGCACAACATCACACCATAATTCTTCCTCATAAGTTTTACCAATGCTAAATGATAACAAGACTTGTTGTGTGACATGAATCCCTTTACTATGACTTAACCATTGAATTTTATATGGTTTAGGATGAGGGATAGTTTTCATTTTCAGCTTGTCTATCATTACTTGTGAAGCTACATTGGTACAACTACCTCCATCAATAATCAAAGTGCATACCTTTCCACCAATGGTGCAACGAGTGTGAAAGATTGCCTCACGTTGCAAGCTCCCTTCTTGGTCCAACATATTGCTAAGCGTACGTCGAACCACCAAGCATTCTCCTTCATCCGGACCTAGGCACGCATACTCATCATTCTCTTCAAGATTGCTGTCCTCTTCAACCTCTAATTCGTTCTCCTCTTCATACTCTACCAAAGTAACAATTTTTTTATTTGGACAATCACTAGCCATATGTCCAAGGCCTTGACACCTAAAGCATCTTCTTGGGGCTGGTTTTGGGTTGGAATTTTGGGTGTTTTGTGAAGGTGGTTTAGAAGTAGGCTGATTGGATGTGGGTTTGAAAGGTGGGAAATTGGACGTTTGCTTTCTTTGGGGAAATGAGGTTTGAGATGCAAAACGTGATGATTCACTTTTGCCTCTTGCTTTTTGTTGCTGCTCAATCTTATGTGCTAAGATAATGAGCTCTTCAAGGGTGGTGTAAGGGTGTAGTTCGGCCACATTGGCTATTTTTGGGTCAAGTCCGCCTAGGAACCGAACCAAAGTTTGAGGCTCATCTTCCTCTACTCCACACTTCATAACAAATCCTTCAAACTCCCTAGCATATTCCTCTACTGATTTCGTACCTTGCTTAAGGTTATGGAATTTTGAAAAGTTTTCTTGCACATAGTATGTGGGAAGAAACTTTTGTTTCAACAATTTCTTCATCTTAACCCATGATCTCACTTTTTCTTTATCTTGCCTTTCCCTCTTGGCGCACACACTAGCCCACCAAGTTGAGGCATATTTTCGTAGCTTCAAGGCCACAATTTTCACCTTTTTCTCTTCCGATGTTTGCTTATAGTCAAACACTCTCTCCACCGTTCTTAACCATTCTACAAACTCATCAGCATCGAGTTTGCCATCATATTCAGGAATGTCTGCTTTTATGTCATTATTAGGCCGTGACCTTTCTCTTTCATGAGAAGGTCTATCATTGTGATTGAAATTAGATTCACTCAATTCTTCATCACTATGATTGGGTGAGCCCTCTTTTTGATGGCGCAACTTAGTAGAAAGATCTTTTAACTGATCTTGCAAATATTGCATTCGTTGCTCCATATCTTCTTGCTCTTGTGCAACCTTATTGACATATTCTTGCCAATTAGGGGGTGGGATGTCGGACATGGTTTGTGTTTGGGGTATGTGTTTGGGTATTTGTTTTGCTAGATTACCCTCCTTCTAGCGCCAAATGTTGTATATTTGGAGTATCAACCCGAAATATACAAGGGATGAACCAAGATAAGTAAGACTAATGAACCAAATAGCTTCTTAGCTACAGTCACACCACTAAGAAACGAAATGGGTTCCTAAGATCACAAGCCGACTAGTAGTCTAAGCTAGTTAACTAAGCAAAGGAATTGAAATTCCAAATCCAAGAATTTCTGGTTTGTTTCTAATCCAAGAAACGAGTGTAAAACACAAAGTTTGTTTGTTCGAATAATCTGGTTTTTTCATTCACATTTGCTTGCTATTTATAGTAAACAAGCATCCTTAAGTACAAGCTAATTTAAGTGGCTGTTTAGCTCACTTGTTACACGCCTAAGCTAAAGCTAAGTACAAATCAGCTTTTTGTTGTCTAGATACATTAATAAAAGAAGCCTTATTTAACTAGATACATCAAAGAGAAAATGGTGGCTTATAACCTCCAAATTAAGGCTGAAATAAAATCAGAATTAAGAGAGTGTAACTCCCCTTAATTCACGCCCAGCCAAGCAGCAAGTTGGAGATGTATTTCCTCCAATATTCACGCCCAAATTCAAACAGCAAAGAAGTGTAACTCTTCCTTGGTTCAAGCCTTGAAATAAGCTTGAATGTATGTGGACAAGGGTGTACTTGGACGTCCTTTAGTTGCTCCAAAAGCTGACTGAATTAAACAGCCAATTGAAGGCTGAAATTAAGGCTTAAGATGCTCCAATGTTGACTGATATCAACGGCCACTTGAAGGCTGAAGTTAAGGCTTGTAATGGCTTGTAATTCCTCTTTGAAAACAGATTGTAACTCCCAAGTCAAAGCTTTGAAATTCCTTGTAAAAGAATTTTGGATTCCAAGCTTAAATGGCTGCCATTTTGATGTATCTTTTGCACTTGTACTTTTGTGTGAATGTGACAATATTTTTTGAACTAAAATCAGCTAAAAAGAACTAAGAAAAATATAACTAATTTGCAAACTTAAAATGACTAAAGTTTACAATTTATTCAAAGCATAAAAAGAACTAGAATAAACTAGTTAATAAGAACAACAAGAAATTCAAGGGATTGAATATCTTGCTGCCCATGGATAGAATGCATAGCACCAATACATGATGCTACGTCTTGAACCAAAGAAATTTCCATAACCAAGTTGTTAGGCTTGGCTACAACAGAGCCCCTTCTAGATAGGCGGTCATGGAAAACTTTGATGCATTCGGCGCACAAAAATTGTGAAAAAGGCATCTAGCATGGTGAAAATGCCATTTTTTCTGATTACGGTCTCATTTTTAGTTATGTCTTGCAATAGTACGTGCTTGAATGGGCAATGATATAATTGACGCTTTGTAAAAGCCTCTAGAGTGACAAGTGTCTGTGAAGAAACATGTAAAATTATGTATTTGAAGAAACATCAATGTAGAAACAAATTATTATGGCTAACTTATGTATACTTGTATTTATTGTTATGTTTGATACCATTTGGGGCGGCCGAGCCCCTTGGTGAGGGGGGGTGGGCGATATATGTTTGGTGCCCCTTATGCTTGTGAGCCCCTTATGGCGATGTTGTGCCAGACGCCCCTTAGGACCAATGAGCCCCTTGGATGGGCGAAGATGTGTCTGACACCCCATTGGGTTAATGAGCCCTTTAGATGGGCGAAGATGTGTATGACACCCCTTAAGGTTAATAAGCCCCTTCTAGATAGGCAATCATGCAAAACTTTGATGCATTCGGCCTACAAAAATTGCGGAAAAGGCCTCTAGCATGGGGAAAATGCCATTTTTCAGATAATGGTCTCACTTTTAGGCATGCCTTGGAACAGTTCGTGCTAGGATCGACCCATAATGAGCCCCTAGGATGGGCGATGATATATTTAACACTTTCTAAGAGCCTCTTGGGTGACAAGTTTCTATAAAGAAACATGTAGACTTATGTATTTGAAGCAACATCAATGAAGAAACAAATTGTTATGGCTAACTTTTGTACACTTGTATTCACTGTTATGTTTGACGCCCTTTGGGGCGGCCGAGCCCCTTCGTTTGGGGGGGGGGGGTGATATATGTTTGGTGCCCCTTATGCTAATGAGCCCCTTGGATGGGCGATGATGTTCCTGACGCCCCTTAGGCCCAATGAGCCACTTGGATGGGCGATGATGTGTCTCACGCCACTTATGGCTAATAAGCCCATTTAATGGGCGATAATGTGTTAGATGCCCTATAGGGCTAATAAGACCCTTGGCAGGGCAATTATGTGTCTTATACTCCTTCGGGCTAATGAGCCCCTTGGATGGGCGATGATGTGTCTGACACCCCTTAGGGTTAATGAGCCCCTTCTAGATACGCGATTATGGAAATCTTTGATGCATTTGGCCTACAGATATTGCAAAAAATGGCCTCTTTTTGGGTGAAAATGTCATTATTCTGATAACGGTCTCATTTTAAGTCATGTCTTGGAATGGTACGTGCTCGGATAACCCCATAATGAGCCCCTATGATGGGCGATGATATAATTGACGCTTTCTAAGAGCCCTAGGGTGATAAGTTTTTGTGAAGAAACATGTAGACTAATGTATTTGAAGCAACATCAATAAAGAAACAAATTTTTATGGCTAACTTATGTATACATGTATATATTGTTATGTTTGACGCCCTTTAGGGCGGTCGAGCCCCTTGGGGCAGGGGGTGTGGGGCCGATATATGTTTGGTGCCCCTTCAGGCTATTGAGCCCCTTGGATAGGCAATGATGTTCCTAACGCCTCTTAGGGTAAATGAGACCCTTGGATGGGCAATGATGTGTCTCACGCCCTTAGGGCTAATGAGCCCCTTGGATGGGCGATGTTGTGTCTCACACCCCTTTGGGCAAATGAGCCCCTTTGATGGGCGGTGATGTGTTTGATGCCCCATAGAGCTAATGAGCCCCTTTGACGGGCGATGTTGTGTCTTACACCCCTTAGGGCTAATAAGCCCCTTTTATGTGCGATGATGTGTCCGACACCCCTTAGGGCTAATAAGCCCCTTGGATGGGCGAAGATGTGTATGACAACTCTTAGGGTTAATGAGCCCCTTCTAGATAGGCAATCATGGAAAACTTTATGCATTCGGCGCACAGAAATTGGGAAAAAGGCCTCTAGCATGGTGAAAATGCCATTTTTTTCTGGTTACGGTCTCATTTTTAGTCATGTCTTGCAACGGTACGTGATCGAATCACCCCATAATGAGCCCTTAGGATGGTCAATAATATAATTGACGCTTTCTAAGAGCCTCTAGAGTGACAAGTGTCTGTGAAGAAACATGTAGAATTATTTATTTGAAGCAACATCAATGAAGAAACAAATTATTATGGCTAACTTATATGTACTTGTATTTATTGTTATGTTTGATACCCTTTGGGGCAACGAGCCCCTTGGTGGGGGGGGGCGATATATGGTTGGTGCCCCTTATTCTTGTGAGCCCCTTAGGGCGATTTTGTGCCAGAAGCCCCTTAGGACTAATGAGCCCCTTGGATGGGCGAAGATGTGTCTGACACCCCATTGGGTTAATGAGACCTTTAGATGGGCGAAGATGTGTGTGACACCCCTTAATGATGCAAGTCTAAGCATGGAGAACTTCGAAGATTTGCTTATCATGCATCAAGATAACTTGTCCCTAAACATTGATTCAAGCCAAGCATTGCATGGACACTTTCTTGGATATCAAAGCAAAGCCACGGTTTGCTTAGTGGCTTTTCTTGGAGTCTAGTTCACTTTCTTGAACTTTCTTGAATTTTCTTTACTTAGATTTTGCTTACAAGTTTTTACCTTTCACTTGAAAGGGTTTTTCTTGGTTCAAGCATTAGGATCTTTAATCTTTATTTAATTCTTTAATTTTTATTTATTTATTTAGTTGCTTTAAAAATCAGTTAGTTAGCAAAATAAATCAGTTTGGTGTATGCTTGTGCGCCAAGGTGCTTGCTCTTCAAGCAAGTTAGAATTCTAGTTTAATTAGGATTGAATTAGGGACTTGTCCTAATCTTCCTAGGTAAACTAAGTCTTATAAATAGGGCTGTAAACACACAAATAAATATACATAGATTAATATTCAGATTTATTTCTTAAGTTGCATACTTGAGTTTTGGTTGATTGCGATCAATTGCTGTTTTGCTTGTTTTAGTTAAAACATTCGTTTGGATTGATTAATTAGGTGGATTCTTAATTGATTAATCTTAGTTTTTGTTTAATTCTTGGTGGATTTCCTGTATAGAATTAGACTTAAACATATCCCTTGTGTTTTGTTGATTTTCGGATCAATAATTCACATCATCTTTGGTATCAGAGCAGGTTTGCGCAACTTCGGGAAAAATTAAACTGGGAACAATTGGCTGGGAATTTTTACGTGATTTTTTTTGCATTGAACTCTAAAAACGTCCAGCTATCACCATATAAAATTTCATAATTTTTAGTTGAGTAACGCGTTCTACACAGCCTCCAACTTTTGGTGTTTGTGCACTGATTTGCGGATGGGAGTCCGGTTTTTGTGTTGCCTAGTTTTCCTTCAAGGTTCGATCTTTTAATCAAGATTTTTGCATAAACTGACTTGGTTTGTGTAGGAATCATGAGTGACGAAGAGGTCCCACAAGTTCCAAAGGGATTAACCTTAGAACAAGCTCAAAACCTTAGAAGAGATAGGCGAATTGACGAGTTGGCAGCAAGGATGGATGAGATATTAAAAAGGCTTGATACTCTTGCTGGAGATTCTTCAAGGAAAGGGAATTCTAACCCTAATTCTGGTTCAAGTGAGGAAGAACAACCAAGGAGGAACCCAAGGAGGCCACGAAATAATTATTCCTCAAGTGATGAATCACCAAGGCCTAGGAGGAGAGATCGACCAAAGGATGATGATAGGAACCTTAGATTAGATCTTCCCGAATTCAATGGGAGTATGAATGAACCTGAAAAATACCTTGAGTGGATTAGAAGGGCCGAGACACTCTTTGATTACAAGGAGTATGATGAAAGGAAAAGATGCAAATTGGCTGAATTAAAACTGACCGGTTATGCTAGTCTTTGGTATGATAATCTAAAGAAGAAGAGGCATAAGGAGGGGCGTGCAAGAATCTCAACTTGGGAACAACTCAAGAAGCACATGAAAAAAAGGTTCGTACCTAGTGATTATATTCAAGATGTTTATCTTAAGATGCAACTTTTTAAACAAAATTCTATGACTGTTGAGAATTATATTGGTGAATTTGAAAAGTTATGCATGCTATGTGGCTTAGAAGAGATTGTTGAGCATAAGATTGCTAGATTTATTTCGGGGTTGAATGATAATATTGCTGAAAAAGTTGAATTGCAACAATATTGGTCCTTTGAGGATGTTTGCAAGGTAGCTTTGAAAGTTGAAAAACAGATAAAGGGGAAGAAAGGGACGTACACTAAGTCCTTTGTAAAGGGTTTCACTAAACCTTTTGAGAAGAACAGCTTGGAGAAAAGTGGTTCTAGTTCGAACTACAAGGAGACTAAATCAAAATTTGAAGCTCCTAAAAAGCTTGTTGAAGATAGGAAGTGCTTCAAGTGTGGTAGTGTTGGTCACATTGCAACTAATTGTCCATCAAAAAGAGTAATGACTGCTCAAGAGTGGGAACAAGAACAAGCTAAGTGTGAGCAGGGTAGTGACTATGAAGAAAAGAACGAAGAGGAAAACTTTGAAGAAGAGGAGGGGCATGTTGACGAAATTGATCCCGAGACTCATGGTCAAAGTTTGGTTCTAAGAAGGGCGCTACACTCTAAAACCGTACCTATGGAAAACAATCAAAGGGAGAAAATCTTTCTTACAAGGTGCAAGGTAGAAGATAGGTTGTGTGACATGATCATAGACACGGGGAGTTGCACTAATGTGGTATCTACTACTTTGGTAGACAAATTGAAGTGGCCAATTACTGAACATCCAAGCCCTTATAAGCTTCATTGGCTTAATAATTCGAGTGATGTTAAGGTAACTAAACAAGCCTTAATCTCCTTTTCAATTGGTAAATTTCATGATAAAGTTTTGTGTGATGTTTGTCCTATGGATGCTTGTCATATACTATTAGGCCGTCCTTGGCAATATGATAGATTTGTGAAGTTTGATGGAAGGACTAATCTGTATGTTGTGAGAAAAGGAGAAAAAGAGAGACCGGTTGCTTTAAAACCTTTGATAAGCAACAAGTCTTCTAATGTTACCTCTAATTCAAAGAATTCTTATTTGATTAGTGAGAGGGAATTAAAAAAAGAGATTTGCAGCAACAATGTGGTATATATACTTGTTTCTAATGAGATTCGAATTGATCAAGATAAACAAGCAAAGAGGCCGTATGAATTGGAATCTGTTTTAGAAGAATTCAAGGATGTCTTTCCTAAGGAATTACCTCCGGGACTACCTCCTATTCGTGGGATAGAGCATCAAATTGACTTGATTCCGGGAGCACCCTTACCTAATAAGGCAGCCTATAGAAGTAATCCGGAAGAAACAAAGGAGATGCAAAGGCAAATTGAAGAGCTTATGACTAGAGGATACGTGAGGGAAAGTATGAGCCCTTGTGCCGTGCCTACTTTACTTGTCCCAAAGAAAGATGGGAGTTGGCGCATGTGTATTGATAGTAGGAGTGTGAATAACATCACTATCAAATACCAATTTCCTATTCCAAGATTAGATGATCTACTTGATGAACTACATGGTTCAAAGTTGTTTTCTATGGATTTTATTGTGGGATTGCCGAGAACACAACGGGGGAAAGACTCTATTATGGTTGTTGTGGATAGGTTTTCTAAGATGGCTCATTTTGTTCCTTGTCACAAAGTGGATGATGCTATGAAAGTGGCGGAATTATACTTCAAAGAGATTGTTAGATTGCATGGAATTCCGAAAACTATTGTGAGTGGTCGAGATACAAAGTTCATGAGTTTCTTTTGGAAGTCTCTATGGAAGCTTGTGGGAACTAAATTGCTCTTTAGTACATCTTACCATCCACAAACTGATGGACAAACCGAGGTTACTAATCGTACTCTTGGTGCGCTTTTGCGTGGGTTAGTGAGTAAGACACAAAAGGATTGGGACATCAAGTTAGCTCATGCGGAGTTTGCTTATAATAGATCACCTACATATGCTACCAAACATAGTCCTTTTGAGGTAGTTTATGGAGTCAATCCGAAACTTCCAATTGATCTTGTTCCATTGCCTAAGGGTGAGTTAATTCACAAAGATGCCGAGTCTAAGTTGAAGAGTATGCTGAAATTACATGCTCAAGTTCGAACAAGAATAGAGAAAGTAAATGACATGTACAAAGCTAGAGCAAACAAGCATAGAAAGCAACAAGGTTACAATGTTGGAGACTTGGTATGGTTACATTTGAGAAAGGAAAGATTTCCAGGAAAACGCAAGAATAAGTTGATGCCTAGAAGTGAAGGTCCTTTCAAGATTATTGAGAAGATCAATGACAATGCTTATAAGTTAGAACTTCCGGGAGAATATGGAGTTAGTGCTACATTCAATGTTGGCGATTTGGCTAAGTATATTCCTGATGAAGAACTTCGAGATTTGAGGACAAATTCTTTCGAAGAAGAGGAGGATGATGCAAGTCTAAGCATGGAGAACTTCGAAGATTTGCTTATCATGCATCAAGATAACTTGTCCCTAAACATTGATTCAAGCCAAGCATTGCATGGACACTTTCTTGGATATCAAAGCAAAGCCACGGTTTGCTTAGTGGCTTTTCTTGGAGTCTAGTTCACTTTCTTGAACTTTCTTGAATTTTCTTTACTTAGATTTTGCTTACAAGTTTTTACCTTTCACTTGAAAGGGTTTTTCTTGGTTCAAGCATTAGGATCTTTAATCTTTATTTAATTCTTTAATTTTTATTTATTTCTTAAGTTGCATACTTGAGTTTTGGTTGATTGCGATCAATTGCTGTTTTGCTTGTTTTAGTTAAAACATTCGTTTGGATTGATTAATTAGGTGGATTCTTAATTGATTAATCTTAGTTTTTGTTTAATTCTTGGTGGATTTCCTGTATAGAATTAGACTTAAACATATCCCTTGTGTTTTGTTGATTTTCGGATCAATAATTCACATCACTTAAGGTTAATAAGCCCCTTCTAGATAGGCAATCATGCAAAACTTTGATGCAATCGGCCCACAAAAATTGCGGAAAAGCCCTCTAACATGAGGAAAATTCCATTTTTCTGATAACGGTCTCACTTTTAGGCATGCCTCGGAACAGTTTGTGCTAGGATCGACCCATAATGAGCCGCTGGGATGGGCGATGATATAATTAACGCTTTCTAAGAGCCTCCTGGGTGACAAGTGTCTATGAAGAAACATGTAGACTTATGTATTTGAAGCAACATCAATGATGAAACAATTTGTTATGGCTAACTTTTGTACACTTGTATTTATTGTTATGTTTGACGCCCTTTGGGGCAGCCGAGCCCCTTCGTTGGGGGGGGGGGTGATATATGTTTGGTGCCCCTTATGCTAATGAGCCCCTTGGATGGGCGATGATGTGCCTGACGCCCCTTAGGCCCAATGAGCCCCTTGGATGGGCGATGATGTTTCTCACGCCACTTACGGATAATAAGCCCCTTTAATGGGTGATAATGTGTTAGATGCCCCATAGGGCTAATGAGACCCTTGGAAGGGTAATTATGTGTCTTAAACCCCTTAGGGCTAATGAGCCCCTTAGATGGGCGATGATGTGTCTGACACCCCTTATGATTAATGAGCCCCTTCTAGATACGCGATTATGGAAAACTTTGATGCATTTGGCCTACAGAAATTGCAAAAAAAGGCCTCTATTTGGGTGAAAATGTCATTTTTCTGATAACGGTCTCATTTTATGGCATGTCTTGAACGGTACGTGCTCGGATAACCCCATAATGACCCCCTATGATGGGCGATTATATAATTGACGCATTCTAAGAGCCCTGGGGTGATAAGTTTTTGTGAAGAAACATGTAGACTCATGTATTTGAAGCAACATCAATAAAGAAACAAATTTTTATGGCTAACTTATGTATACATGTATATATTGTTATGTTTGACCCCCTTTAGGGCGGTCGAGCCCCTTGGGGGAGAGGGTGTGGGGCCGATATATGTTTGGTGCCCCTTCAGGCTATTGAGCCCCTTGGATAGGCAATGATGTTTCTGACGCCTCTTAGGGAAAATGAGACCCTACGATGGGTGATGATGTGACTCACGCCCTTAGGGCTAATGAGTCCATTAGATGGGTGATGATGTGTCTGACGCCCCATATGGCTAACGAGCCCCTTGGATGGGCGATGATGTGTCTAACACCCCTTAGGTCTAATAAGCCCCTTGGATGGGCGATGATGTGTATGACACCCCTTAGGGTTAATGAGCCCCTTCTGGATAGGTGATCATGGAAAATTTTGATGCATTCGGCCTATAGAAATTTCAAAAAAAGGCCTCTAGCCTGGTGAAAATGTCATTTTTCTGATTACGGTCTCATTTTTAGGGATTTCTTGGAATGGTACGTGCTCGGATGACCCCAAAAATGAGCCCCTAGGTGTTGGGGTTTTGTGAGTCCCTCTCACCGCGTAAAAACCCCAAGCATAGGATCACGCGCGCAATAAATTATATCACTTATGCATAAAATAAACACAAAAGGGCAAAATAGGAATTATACCTTTGTCGCGTGCTTCGCCCAATAAATTGGGCTCTTACTTGAAAGCTTATCTCCGAAAACACGAGAGCCTCTAACAAAGATCCACCCGCAAAAACAACTACCGACTTTTAAGTCCGTTACCTCAAGGTTAGCGAGGTCTGACCAAAACCCGAGTATTATATGAGTTCTCAAGCAATCGAAACACGATAGCCTCTAATGCAATGCTCTATTGAACTCCTACTCAAGCAATTAATTCTGAAGCCATGCTTTGGCTATTTATAAGGAAGGATAGCTTCTGAATTCCACTCATCTTTCAATGTGGGACTTTTTCATAAAAAGATCCCACATGGAAATATTGATGAATTCAACCCTTAGATAAATAAATTAAGGAACAAGTAACAAGTGTCACATAGTTAGGTGAGGACCACTTTCTTACTTGGTCCCCAAGGCATTTCACATTCATTGTGAACTAATCAAGTGTCACCCAACCTTGAGCCCCAAGTTAGGTTCGGTTGGGCCATTTTCTTCTGGCCCATGTCCATGACCCGTCACCCGGGTCCACGACTCCTTGCCACACATGCCGCCACCATGGCGCACTGCCACGTGGCACGCTCTTATTTGGCGCACTCTTCTAGCCTTTTGCGTGACTAGGATCTTACTTATTACTTGTAGCATTTTCCCGTCTCGCCAAATCCTAAATTTTTGCTTGAAATTTGAGATTCTCTGACGCTTGGTTTCGATGCTCTAAGCTTGAATTTTCGACGTCTAAATATTTAATACTCAGCGACTCATAATTTCTTTCGAATTAATTTGTCAAGTCGGTTTGTTAATTGCTAGGATGTGACCCGAGGGGATCAGTCAAGATTAAGCTGTAATATTAATTATGCATTAATATTACTGATCGAAATCGGCCCCCACCTAGGCATTCTGATCACTTGACATTAGTGAATATATTAGCTTTCTAATAATTCTTAACCAACTATCAGAATAAAACACTTGTTTGAAGGACACCATTCTTTTCAATCTCCCACTTGTCCTTCCGGACAAGTGAGCCTTTTGTGTATAGCCCCTTTTCTATGTCTCTTCATGTCTCCTCATGAACTAAAGGGTATAATTATTCGTCATCCCTATTACGTCAATAAGTGTTTCTCGAAATCTTAGTTTGACTGTCAATAATTAGATGATTTCTAAAGTCCATCTGAGCACGACCATGAATTTTCACAGTCTCGCTCTTCTAGAGGCCTTGTAAACAACAAGACATGCTCCCTATTGTTAGTAGGGGGAAATTCCCAGTCTTGTAATGTATCTTCTCTTACTAAGAGGACCTAGCTGCCCGAGTGATGCCATTATAATCCCCTATTACGGCAAACGTTTGACAATCATCAAAGCGGACTAGTACTCAAACAAGAAAGCTCACAACACTCATGGTCAAGGAAAAAGGTTCCGATAGCATTAATGAGAAGTATACTTATGACGATTTTTAATCTTTTAAAGTATTCTCATAGGTTGATCCAATATCGTTCTAAACCAATACCTGTGCAAATGATTCATGACAATCATGTCCTTGTAGCACATGAAACGGTGCTATGAATCAAACTACACTCTAACTAGTCATTAATCGTCCATCGTTTAAATGATCTCGATTAGGGATAATTTCCGATTATAATATTCAACGTTTACTTAATAGGTGTTTCCTTACCAAGACTGGTCTTGATATCCTATTTTTAATATTCCAAGTATCGAATGGACTCATTATTTAATTCTAAACCACAATTAAATAGCAAACAGAGTGATAAAAATTACATGAAATTTTAAATTACACCAAAACCTGAGTGGTTCATCTTATGTTAAATTGTTTTTCCGAATGTTTTAAGAGTATCAATCTTTATAAAACATCTATCAAAATCACACCCATATCTAATATGATTGATTTCTTCCATGCAATTGTTAATGTTGACGTTCACTTATTGCATAGGTTTAGTTATAACTACTTCGCTAATCTTAGCATCTTCATTACTGATCACTTTCATAATAAGATGATAAAATTTGAGAGTGTCATCGATTATATGTGATTAAGGATTTATTATCCAAGTGATGGCTCCTACTCATTTTCATGATTGAGACCTTCAACTTAACAACCTACAATCATTAATGTTCAACAACGAACTTTCCATAGAAAATTTTCTTTATTATCGCCATTAAGGCAACAATATTCTTAACATAATTTTTAGTAGACTTCCTGATGATGCTTTGCTTGGGTTTCACTCCAAACGGCTCACAATGATTTGGGATACCCTAATCACTTGTGATCATGGAAATTTTCCTTAAATTCCTTCACATTACACATGGATGCATGTCCATGTTACCATTCTCAATCCACGACTTATTGTTAGTTCGTGCTTATAAACGACTTCCTTGTTAATGATCTAATCCTTGTTAAGGTTTGTTAAGCCACGACTTCCACAAGTCAAGAACTCATCTTGTTACTTATCCAAGTACTTTGGATGTTCTTGGCCACAATCTAATGATCTATTACATAGATTCAGGTTGATTGGTACTACATACATACTTCACATACTCTAAGCAAGTAAGTCGTTCAACGATTCCATATCACAGCATACATGATGGATTTAATTGCAGTGTAATTCTCAATCTTTTTCCATCCATGTGACATTTGAGCTCATTCAGTTTTACTGAGTCTTGCTTCAATTGTTCGCAATGTGATACGGTTGAAAGTCTCTTACTAGAGTTTTTCTTGTTTGACTTAGTATTTAGCCTAGCCTATACTTAGTTCATACATTTACTTAGTTTTATACATATGGGTCGAAAGCCTTTCAAATTCCTTCATGTTTGATGTGAATTATTGATCCGAAAATCAACAAAACACAAGGGATATGTTTAAGTCTAATTCTATACAGGAAATCCACCAAGAATTAAACAAAAACTAAGATTAATCAATTAAGAATCCACCTAATTAATCAATCCAAACGAATGTTTTAACTAAAACAAGCAAAACAGCAATTGATCGCAATCAACCAAAAACTCAAGTATGCAACTTAAGAAATAAATCTGAATATTAATCTCTGTATGTTTATTCGTGTGTTTACAGCCCTATTTATAAGACTTAGTTTACCTAGGAAGATTAGGACAAGTCCCTAATTCAATCCTAATTAAACTAGAATTCTAACTTGCTTGAAGAGCAAGCACCTTGGAGCACAAGCATATGCCAATCTCCTTGGAGAACAAGCACACGCCTAAACTGATTTATTTTGCTAACTAACTGATTTTAAAAGCAACTAAATAAAGATTAAAGATCCTAATGCTTGAACCAAGAAAAACCCTTTCAAGTGAAAGGTAAAAACTTGTAAGCAAAATCTAAGTAAAGAAAATTCAAGAAAGTTCAAGAAAGTGAACTAGACTCCAAGAAAAGTCACTAAGCAAACCGTGGCTTTGCTTTGATATCCAAGAAAGTGTCCATGCAATGCTTGGCTTGAATCAATGTTTAGGGACAAGCTATCTTGATGCATGATAAGCAAATCTTCGAAGTTCTCCATGCTTAGACTTGCATCATCCTCCTCTTCTTCGAAAGAATTTGTCCTCAAATCTCGAAGTTCTTCATCAGGAATATACTTAGCCAAATCGCCAACATTGAATGTAGCACTAACTCCATATTCTCCCGGAAGTTCTAACTTATAAGCATTGTCATTGATCTTCTCAACAATCTTGAAAGGACCTTCACTTCTAGGCATCAACTTATTCTTGCGTTTTCCTGGAAATCTTTCCTTTCTCAAATGTAACCATACCAAGTCTCCAACATTGTAACTTTGTTGCCGTCTATGCTTGTTTGCTCTAGCTTTGTACATGTCATTTACTTTCTCTATTCTTGTTCGAACTTGAGCATGTAATTTCAGCATACTCTTCAACTTAGACTCGGCATCTTTGTGAATTAACTCACCCTTAGGCAATGGAACAAGATCAATTGGAAGTTTTGGATTGACTCCATAGACTACCTCAAAAGGACTATGTTTGGTAGCATATGTAGGTGATCTATTATAAGCAAACTCCGCATGAGCTAACTTGATGTCCCAATCCTTTTGTGTCTTACTCACTAACCCACGCAAAAGCGCACCAAGAGTACGATTAGTAACCTCGGTTTGTCCATCAGTTTGTGGATGGTAAGATGTACTAAAGAGCAATTTAGTTCCCACAAGCTTCCATAGAGACTTCCAAAAGAAACTCATGAACTTTGTATCTCGACCACTCACAATAGTTTTCGGAATTCCATGCAATCTAACAATCTCTTTGAAGTATAATTCCGCCACTTTCATAGCATCATCCACTTTGTGACAAGGAACAAAATGAGCCATCTTAGAAAACCTATCCACAACAACCATAATAGAGTCTTTCCCCCGTTGTGTTCTCGGCAATCCCACAATAAAATCCATAGAAAACAACTTTGAACCATGTAGTTCATCAAGTAGATCATCTAATCTTGGAATAGGAAATCGGTATTTGATAGTGATGTTATTCACACTCCTACTATCAATACACATGCGCCAACTCCCATCTTTCTTTGGGACAAGTAAAGTAGGCACGGCACAAGGGCTCATACTTTCCCTCACGTATCCTCTAGTCATAAGCTCTTCAATTTGCCTTTGCATCTCCTTTGTTTCTTCCGGATTACTTCTATAGGCTGCCTTATTAGGTAAGGGTGCTCCCGGAATCAAGTCAATTTGATGCTCTATCCCACGAATAGGAGGTAGTCCCGGAGGTAATTCCTTAGGAAAGACATCCTTGAATTCTTCTAAAACAGATTCCAATTTATACGGCCTCTTTGCTTGTTTATCTTGATCAATTCGAATCTCATTAGAAACAAGTATATATACCACATTGTTGCTGCAAATCTCTTTTTCTAATTCCCTCTCACTAATCAAATAAGAATTCTTCGAATTAGAGGTAACATTAGAAGACTTGTTGCATATTAAAGGTTTTAAAGCAACCGGTCTCTCTTTTTCTCCTTTTCTCACAACATACACATTAGTCCTTCCATCAAACTTCACAAATCTATCATATTGCCAAGGACGGCCTAATAGTATATGACAAGCATCCATAGGACAGACATCACACAAAACTTTATCATGAAATTTACCAATTGAAAAGGAGATTAAGGCTTGTTTAGTTACCTTAACATCACTCGAATTATTAAGCCAATGAAGCTTATAAGGGCTTGGATGTTCAGCAGTTGGCCACTTCAATTTGTCTACCAAAGTAGTAGATACCACATTAGTGCAACTCCCCGTGTCTATGATCATGTCACACAACCTATCTTCTACCTTGCACCTTGTAAGAAAGATTTTCTCCCTTTGATTGTTTTCCATAGGTACGGTTTTAGAGTGTAGCGCCCTTCTTAGAACCAAACTTTGACCATGAGTCTCGGGATCAATTTCGTCAACATGCCCCTCCTCTTCTTCAAAGTTTTCCTCTTCGTTCTTTTCTTCATAGTCACTACCCTGCTCACACTTAGCTTGTTCTTGTTCCCACTCTTGAGCAGTCATTACTCTTTTTGATGGACAATTAGTTGCAATGTGACCAACACTACCACACTTGAAGCACTTCCTATCTTCAACAAGCTTTTTAGGAGCTTCAAATTTTGATTTAGTCTCCTTGTAGTTCGAACTAGAACCACTTTTCTCCAAGCTGTTCTTCTCAAAAGGTTTAGTGAAACCCTTTACAAAGGACTTAGTGTACGTCCCTTTCTTCCCCTTTATCTGTTTTTCAACTTTCAAAGCTACCTTGCAAACATCCTCAAAGGACCAATATTGTTGCAATTCAACTTTTTCAGCAATATTATCATTCAACCCCGAAATAAATCTAGCAATCTTATGCTCAACAATCTCTTCTAAGCCACATAGCATGCATAACTTTTCAAATTCACCAATATAATTCTCAACAGTCATAGAATTTTGTTTAAAAAGTTGCATCTTAAGATAAACATCTTGAATATAATCACTAGGTACGAACCTTTTTTTCATGTGCTTCTTGAGTTGTTCCCAAGTTGAGATTCTTGCACGCCCCTCCTTATGCCTCTTCTTCTTTAGATTATCATACCAAAGACTAGCATAACCGATCAGTTTTAATTCAGCCAATTTGCATCTTTTCCTTTCATCATACTCCTTGTAATCAAAGAGTGTCTCGGCCCTTCTAATCCACTCAAGGTATTTTTCAGGTTCATTCATACTCCCATTGAATTCGGGAAGATCTAATCTAAGGTTCCTATCATCATCCTTTGGTCGATCTCTCCTCCTAGGCCTTGGTGATTCATCACTTGAGGAATAATTATTTCGTGGCCTCCTTGGGTTCCTCCTTGGTTGTTCTTCCTCACTTGAACCAGAATTAGGGTTAGAATTCCCTTTCCTTGAAGAATCTCCAGCAAGAGTATCAAGCCTTTTTAATATCTCATCCATCCTTGCTGCCAACTCGTCAATTCGCCTATCTCTTCTAAGGTTTTGAGCTTGTTCTAAGGTTAATCCCCTTGGAACTTGTGGAACCTCCTAGTCACTCATGATTCCTACACAAACCAAGTCAGTTTATGCAAAAATCTTGATTAAAAGATCGAATCTTGAAGGAAAACTAGGCAACACAAAAACCGGACTCCCATCCGCAAATCAGTGCACAAACACCAAAAGTTTGAGGCTGTGTAGAACGCGTTACTCAACTAAAAATTATGAAATTTTATATGGTGATAGCTGGACGTTTTTAGAGTTCAATGCAAAAAGAATCACGCAAAAATACCCAGCCAATTGTTCCCAGTTTAATTTTTTCCGAAGTTGCGCAAACCTGCTCTGATACCAAAGATGATGTGAATTATTGATCCGAAAATCAACAAAACACAAGGGATATGTTTAAGTCTAATTCTATACAGGAAATCCACCAAGAATTAAACAAAAACTAAGATTAATCAATTAAGAATCCACCTAATTAATCAATCCAAACGAATGTTTTAACTAAAACAAGCAAAACAGCAATTGATCGCAATCAACCAAAAACTCAAGTATGCAACTTAAGAAATAAATCTGAATATTAATCTCTGTATGTTTATTCGTGTGTTTACAGCCCTATTTATAAGACTTAGTTTACCTAGGAAGATTAGGACAAGTCCCTAATTCAATCCTAATTAAACTAGAATTCTAACTTGCTTGAAGAGCAAGCACCTTGGAGCACAAGCATATGCCAATCTCCTTGGAGAACAAGCACACGCCTAAACTGATTTATTTTGCTAACTAACTGATTTTAAAAGCAACTAAATAAAGACTAAAGATCCTAATGCTTGAACCAAGAAAAACCCTTTCAAGTGAAAGGTAAAAACTTGTAAGCAAAATCTAAGTAAAGAAAATTCAAGAAAGTTCAAGAAAGTGAACTAGACTCCAAGAAAAGTCACTAAGCAAACCGTGGCTTTGCTTTGATATCCAAGAAAGTGTCCATGCAATGCTTGGCTTGAATCAATGTTTAGGGACAAGCTATCTTGATGCATGATAAGCAAATCTTCGAAGTTCTCCATGCTTAGACTTGCATCAATGTTTAATATGGTAAATTCCTTTACTCGTTTAAGCATTTAATTCAATATATACCATAGAACTTAATTCCCAATACGTAACCTAAGTATCGCCTTTAGCTTGGTCAATTGTGAAAATACTTTCAAATCTAAACATTTAGCATTTGATAGTTGTTTCAGAATAGAGTTCATAAACTTTTCGTTAGGCCTTTATATAATTTTCTTTTGCTCCCGCTAAACTTCTTATTCATAAGAATTTCTATGTTTCTCCATAAGTCAATCCTCTTATTAACTTCATGAGAAAACATGTTCCAATTCCTATAAGCAACGCTTCCATTAATCTCGTAACGGAGTCCTTGAGCTTGCTTTTAAATTTAGCATTTATTTAGATTTTCAAAACCCTTAGACTGTTTTCATAGTCACTTAACAAATCTTATTTTAGGAAGGCGGTTTTGGTATCTGTTTTTGCCATATTTCATGTGAGCAACTTTGCTAAAACAATCACGAAAAGACATTAGCATTCCGATTGGTGAATAGGTTTTTATCAAAATCAACTCCGTGAATTTAATTGTATCCTTTTCAACCAATCTAGCTGTGTATGCATATACATTTCCACATTTGTTAGTTTTCTCCTTAAAAACTTATTTGCAATCGATAGGTCTTTCACCCTTTATGAAAATTAATCAAGTCTCAAACATGTTTTTCAATCATGTAGTCTATCTCGGATTTTTTGGCCACTAACCATTATTCTGAATTTTGATTTGTCGTAGCTATATTACAAGGCATTATTCCCTTACTATCTAATAGTAAATAGTATGTTTGTAAGTCTTAGGTTTATTTCTAACTTAATAGAAAATTTATAGGATTCAACCCAAACCTTTAGTGAATTTTATACCTATACGGGGTTATTGCATCAAACACTGAGTTTCAAGGCGCTTCCAAAGCCCTTTGATTTTCTTGATCTTACTCCAGCTTTTAAAAAGTTTTGTGAGTAATGAATTCTCTTTTAAGCTAAGGCACGTGTAAAGTCCTTTTGAGTATTCTTGATCAAGTATTTTAACGAAGCCCTTTTATGGTCTTTCGAGATTCTCAGTTCTAGTTGGTTGCTAAGCTCGATTGTCATCAAGTTCAATTTTCTCTCACTTGTTGTTTTGGAAATGTGTTACTTTCAAGAAAGACACCACTTAGAGAAACAAACACTATGTTCTCAATTAGGTTGTGGAGGTAATGCCTGTGGTCTCACTTGAATGCTTACAAAGAGACATGTATATTGTCTTTGGGTGAAAGTTTGTTGTAAAACAAACAGTTAGCTCCTACTTGAGCTATCTTAGCCTTTAATGAGTCATTAAGCTCCCACTCAACCACCTATCTCTTTCTAAGCTTGTGAGCTCCGGCTGATTCACTTAGCTCCCACTAAGCCAGTGAACTCCCACTGTGCCTAAGAGTTTTAGACATATACTTGAAAGGACATTTAGAAGATAATTCTATCTATAACTGAATATGGCGTCCTTTCTTAGCTTCGACATTTTGTTTAGTGTAACATTAGTCCTTTGTCCAAACCTTAAGAACTTTATAGGAAGGGATGTGATCCATCATTGTTCGAGTCATTTTAAATGGCATCGAGGTCTCCGTGAAGACACACTATGTTCTTTGTGGAGTTATTTATGAAAATTTCAATTTCATAACTTTGTGATGGTCACGCTTGGGTCAAGCAAATATCGCTCGATCTAATTTAGACGTTTTGATATCTTGCCAAGTCGATTATGTACTTCACTGAACTCTTGAACTATTAAAGGTCAAGTTTGTTCACGTTTAATGAATATAACCATATTCTTTCAAATTCTTTGTGAAACGTTGAAGTAAATGAATCCTCTCTAGCTTTCGGAGTCAATTGTCTATACCAAGAACAATTGCTCTTTACTTTGTCGGTTTGAAAAGTAAGACTTGCTTGTCTTAGAACGATTATGAATTGATCAACTATAAAGAGCCTATCTAATAAAGCCTTGAGTACATTCTTGTCGATGTGACATTGCTAAATATGTTCGGAACGCAAATCATTCCCATGACTTTGAGCTTTTGCCAGTTTATCATGTTAAGAAAATGTTTGTCTATAATCAAGCATTCTTGACTCATGGTTTAGACAACCATGCCATTCAAATAAATTTGCAACTATTTCTCATTACATTGAATGCGAGTCTTTTTGTGTGTAATTTGATCAATTGCAAATTATGGAACATATAAACCATTTATTTGTTCCAGCCTTAGCTTATAAGTCTCTAAACAAGCATACAACCTTGAAATTGATGTAGCACCACTTGCTTCATTCCAAGCTAGTAAGTCGATAACTTAGCTTATCTTCAATAGTTTGAGGTCACTTTCAAAGTGGAACACTTAAGCAGTATCCGATACTTTGTGAAGATAATGAGTTGCTAAGTTAACTTCAATACCATGAATTCTTTAGTAAAATGGAATCTCATTCCTTTTCTTTATTCCTCGTTTCCTATATTTCTTATCATAATTTATCTCATAATCTTTAATAACCATTTATTTAAGAGTCTTTGACTTTTATACTTTGTTAGGCATAATTAAGCATCTAATGCGCCGTAAAAAAAAGTTCCATCTTTTCCTTTAATTCATGCTCAAATTACTACATCAATGAGTCCTACTCATCTATGTATTAAGCGAAAAGATATGTTGGTTGTCAATATTGACAATTTGAGTTTGCAACTCAATACTTCATGTTTTATCAAAACTACGTAGTATTTTGAATACATGATGTCCAACCGTCCTTAAAAGTCATTTATGAGAATTGTATTTTAGAAATGCTTTACTTTTCTTTGAGAACCATTCTCAAAAATTTCATTTACCAATCATGGAAAACAATGCAGTTTGATTTGGAATTCTACAAATATAAGTGCAACATATAACCATTTATCATGTAAATAACATAATAAGTTTGAAAATTAAAAGGTATTCATGCAAATTTCAATCTTATTAAACGTCTTATCTACGCATTAAAATTGTCCCTATTTGGTGAGAATAAGTCGATTCCAAGATCCAAGGAAACAAAGAGTGGCTAATCATGCTTTGGCTTGTCTTAGCACTCAATCTCCCAAGGTAAGCAACTCTTTGCTAATGGCTCCAAGCCACTTTTGGTTGAATGAATTGTCGCATCTAATGCTCTTTCAACAATTTATTCACTTTGCCACCACATGTTAGGACTCCATCACTCATATCGTTTAGTACAACCAAAACAACCTTGCATACCCAGTATGCCTTATGAGTCTACGGAGTGGTAGTGATGCCTCGCTTTGGCGTAGCCCATCACTACTCTCAATAGGTCGATAAGTGTTGTTTTGGAATGACAATTTTACTCAATATTTAGGGAACTTGGGTTTCTATGTTGGTTGATTTAAGTAAACTTATTTAATCATCACAACATTTGAAATCGTTAAACATGCTTCTAACATATAATTCATATATAAATAATAATGAATATGTAAATAAATACCATTTTGATGCATATTGGCAACTAGCATGGCCCCTTGAACTCTTCAAGTCTTCAGAAGGCCTTCTTTTGCAACTTCATGGCTTTGTCTTCCAAGAACCTCTATCTTCAAGACTTGACCATAATTATGCAATACTAGTAACTACGATTAGGACTAATCTAAATATTAAGGCACAAAAAATACTTAACGGTACCCAGACCGTATTTAGATTTACAAAAATACAAAATACATCACGGATCGCAGTCCGTAATTTCTATTCTAATCGGGTCCCACTAGTTCCCATTTCATAAAACCTGTGAAAATATACATTCCATTCCATTCATCCATTCACTATATGTGAATGGCCCATGCATTTTACAACAAACAAGTAATAATGCATTAAACACGAGCGCGCACTAGTAACTAATCTAGGTGCTTAATCCTATTAACACGCCTAATTAAAACTAGTCAAAGTTGTTTAACCAATTATGTAATTAACGTAATTAATAATTGAAACTCCCACTAAATTCCGCATCCATCTTAATTAATCCATTAATTAAGCCGGTAGAATCCAAAATTTTTTAAAAAATTTTTGCCAATGCCGCTCAAAACCGAGGCCTAGCCTCAAAAATTTTAATTAAAATAATTAAAACCAAATTAGATTAATAAAATAATTAAAACAGCAAAATAAGCAAAACTTTACGTAGTCCAAATTATCCAAGTGCCTAGCACTAGGATTTGGAGTGGTCACAACTCGCACACAACTCACACGATCTCATTGCACCAAATTGCTTCACAAGCAATGTCTACGTAGATTATCCTTAGTTACGTACCATGTAAAGTATACATATGCTAACTATGTGCACCATCTCAATCCTCGCATCATAGCACACACACGTACCCTTCCCGCACCAAGCAACACAAAACACACACATTGCTCGTGCACCACTGTCGCACCACATTAGCTATGTGATGCGCTATGCACGCACACACGCACGCACGCAGCACTACCAGCACTGCCGCAACATGGTGCTGCTTAGCTGGTGCTGCTGCTGTGGCTGGGTGCACTAGCAACGCACATGGCTGCACGCACGTACAGGCAGCATCCTTGGAAGCCACGCGCGGGCTGCTATGCAGTCCAGCTAGCCAAGTGACGTTCTTCCCTCGTTTTGCTTGCCATAGCGTCGGGATTTCAATCCCAATTTTGCGTGACATAATTTTAATTCTAAATTTATTCTATAACTAATTTAATGAGCAAAAATTGAAAATTTAAACAAGTCTAAATTAAATAAAATTTATCAAGAGGCATTCAACCAAAATTATTCCCAATAACCATTCTTTAATTAAATTGGTTTATCTAGGTGCAACAAATTAAATAAGGCAATTTGTCATTATTAATTCAATCAATTTAAATTAATCTTGATATTTCTACAAAGAGGGAGTTGGAAAAAAAATATATGAACTTTAATGTTCAAATGAAAATTCCAGATACTAACTTTTGTGAATCCTTGAAAAATAATATCTTCCAATATGAAGATAAACAAATTTCTATCACAAAGTTTTAAACTTTATGTTTCCAATCAACAAAAAATGATTAAAACAACAAAGTTCAACATAAAATTCATGGAATTTAGTAGCTTTATTTTAAAGTTTAAATCACTTAACATAATTAAAGATTGAATCTTTAGCAGTTTAGAAGCCTCAAAAACAAAATTTCCCACTTAATGCAATTAATTTGCAATTATGTGAAAAATAAAACCAAGCTTTCAAACACAAATTACCACCAAGAAATAATGCCTAAAGAGGTTTAAAATTACATATAAAATATGTATTGAACTAGTTACATAACCACCATAAATATGCAATTAATTTTCAAGGTTAAAAAGACTTAAAATTTTTCGTAAAAACGAAAAAACCACTAGAATAATGCATGTCTGGTCGTTTTTTGGCTAAAAACCGAGCCCTAAAAGGATATCACCATTTCCAGAACGCCTTTTCCACCAAAAAATCATTGTATTTGGGTCAAAATCTGGGTTCGGGAGCTGAAGTCAGCTCTAATACGAGGTTAAAATGGATAATACGAGCTATTAATCTAATTGGCAACTTAAAACCAGAAAAATTAAGTTATAAAAATACCTTGAAAAATATGATATTTAAAAATAAACGAGCAGGGTTTTGATACCGTTGTTGGGGTTTGGTGAGTCCCACTCACCGCGGAAAAACCCCCTAGCCTATGATCACGCTCGCAATAAATAATATCATTAATGCATAAAATAAAAACAAAAGGGAAAATAGGTAATATACCTTTGTCACATGCTTCGCCCCACAAATTGGGCTCTTGCTTGAAAGCTTAGCCACGAAAACACGAGTGCCTCCAACAGAGATCCTCCCGCACAAATAACTACCGAATTTTAGGTTCGTTACCTCGAGGTTAGCGAGGTCCGACCAAAACCCGAGTATTTATGAGTTTAAGAGTTTTTGCTAATTCAATGCTCTATTAAACTCCAACTCAAGTAAAGAATTCTCAAGCCATGCTTTTGCTATATATAAGGAAGGATAGCTTGTGAATTCCACTCATCTCTCAATGTGGGACTTTTTCACAAAAGATCCCACATGGAAAGATTGATGAATTCATCCCTTAGTTAAATAAACCAAGGAACAAGTAACAAGCGTCATATAGTTAGGTGAGGACCACTTTCTCACTTGGTCCCCAAGGCATTCCACATGCATTATGAACTAATCCTGTGTCACCCAACCTTGAGCCCCAAGTAGGGTTTGGTTGGGCCATTTTCTTTTGGCCTGTGTCCATGACCCCTCACCCGGGTCCACGACCCCTTGCCACACAATCCGCCACTGTTGCGCGCTGCCACCATGGCGCGTTGCCACATGACAGCTAAAAGTATGGCGCGCTACCACGTGGCATGCTGCCATGTAGTGGCTGCCACGTGGCGACTGCCAGCGTGGTGCTTCCACGTGGGTTGCCACATGGCGCGCTGCCATGTGGCACGCTCCTATTTGGCGCACTCTTCTAGCCTTTTGCATGGCTAGGATTTTAATTGTAACTTGAAGCATTTTCCCGTCTCGCCAAATCCTAAATTTTTGCTTGACTTTTGAGATTCTCTGACACTAAGTTTAGATGCTCCAAGCTCGAATTTCCGACGTCTAAATATTAAGTACTCGGGCGACTCATTAATTTTTTCAGAATTAATTTTTCGAGTCGGTTTGTTAAATTTTTGGGTGTGAAACGAAGATTTCAGTCAAGATTAAGCTGTAATATTAATTACGCATTAATATTACTGATTGGAAGCGGCCTCTACCTAGGCATTCCGATCACTTCACCTTATTTAATATATTATCTTTCGAATAATTCTAAACCCACTATCAGAATAATACACTTGTTCGAAAGACACCAATCCTTTCACTAAAATGGGAGATGATATAATTAACGCTTTCTAAGACCCTCCTTGTAACAAGTAACTGTGAAAAAACATGTAGTATTATGTATTTGAAGCAACATCAATGAAGAAAAAAATTGATATGGCTAACTTATGTATACTTGTATTTATTGTTATAAAGGACGCCCTTTGGGGCAGCCGCCTTGGGGGGGGGGGCGATATTTGTTTGGTGCCCTTTCGGGCTAATGAGACCCTTGGTTGGGCGATAATGTGCCTGACGCCCCTTAGGGCTAATGCGCCCCTTAGATGGGCGATGATGTGTCTGACACCCCTTAGGGTTAATGAGCCCCTTAGATGGGCGATGATGTGTCTGACACCCCTTAGGGTAAAAGAGTCCCTTCTAGATAGGAAATCATAGAAAACTTTGATGCATTCGGCCCACCGAAATTGCGAAAAAAAGATGCTAGCATGGTGAAAATGCCATTTTTTTATGGTCTCATTTTTAGGCATGTCTTGGAACTTTACGTGCTTGGATCACCCCATTATGAGCCCCTAGGAAGAGCGATGATATAATTGACTCATTCTAAGAGCCTCATGGATGACTAGTGTTTGTGAAGAAACATGAAGACTTATGTATTTGAAGCAACATTAATGAAGAAACAAATTTTTATGGATAACGTCTGTGTACATGAATTTATTGTAAGTTTTGATGCCCTTTAGGGCGGCCGAGCCCCTTGGGGGGTGATATATGTTTGGTGCCCCTTCGGGATAATGAGCCCCTTGTATGTGCGATGATGTGTCTGAAACCCCTTAGAGCTAATGAGCCCCTTCGATGGGCGATAATGTGTCTAACACCCCTTAGGGTTTATGAACCCCTTCTAGATGGGCGATTATGGAAACCTTTGAGGCATTCGGCCCATTGAAATTGCGAAAAAAGGACACTTGCATGGTGAAAATGCCCTTTTTATGATTACAGTCTCATTTTTGGGAATGCCTTTGAAAAATACGTGCTCGGATCACCGGGTAATGAGCTCCTAGGATGGGATATGATATAATTGACCCTTTCTAAGAGCCTCCTCATTGACATGTGTCTGTGAAGAAACATGTAGACTTATGTATTTAAAGCAACATCAATGAATAAGCAAATTGTTATGGCTAACTTATGTATACTTGTATTTACTGTTATGTTTGATGCCCTTTGGGGCGGCCGAGCCCTTTTGGGGGTGGCGATATATGTTTGGTGGCCCTTTTGGCTAATGAGCCCCTTGGATGGGCAATAATGTGCCTGACACCCCTTAGGGCTAATGAGCCCCATGGATGGGCAAAGATGTGTTTCACGTCCCTTTGGGTAATGAGCGCACCGAAATAGCGAAAAAAGGCCTCTAGCATGGTCTAAATGTCATTTTTCTTTTTACGTTCTCATTTTTATCCATGTCTTAAAACGGTACGTGCTCGGATCAACCCATAATGATCTCCTAGGATGGACGATGATATAGTTGGCGCTTTCAAAGAGCCTCTAGGGTGACAAGTGTCTGTGAAGAAACATGTAGACTTATGTATTTGAAGCATAATCAATGAAGAAACAAATTGTTATGGCTAACTTATGTTTACTTAAATTTATTATTATGTTTAATGCCCTATGGTGCGGCCGAGCCCCTTGGTGGGGGGGCGATATATGTTTGGTGCCCCTTTGGGCTTATGAGACCTTAGATGGGCAATAATGTGCCTGACGCCCCTTACGGCTTATGAGCCCCATGGATGGGCAAAGATGTGTCTCACGCCCCTTAGGGTAATGAGCCCCTTAAATGGGTGATGATGTGTTAGACACCCCTTAGGGTTAATTAGAAACTTCTGCATAGGCCATCATAGAAAAATTTGATGCCTTCGGCCCACCAAAATTGCGAAAAAAGGTCTCTAGCATGGTGAAAGTGCAATATTTTTTTTTATTACGGTCTTATTTTTAGGCATGTCTTGGAACGGTACGTGCTCGGATCTTCCAATAATGAGCCCCTAGGATGGGCGATGATCTAGTTAACACTTTATAAGAGCTTTTTAGATGACAAGTTTCTCTGAAGAAACATGTAGACTTATGTATTTGAAGCAAAATCAATGATGGAACAAATTGTTATGGCTAACGCATGTATACTTGTATTTATTGTTATGCTTGACGCCCTTTGGGGCGGCCGAGCCCCTTGGGGGGGGGGGCGATATATGATTGGTGCCCCTTTGGGATAATGAGCCCCTAGGATGGGCGATGATATGCCTGACGCCCCTTAGGGCTAATGAGTCCTGTTTAGGGTAAAAATACCCTAGACATGTGGACCAATAAGAGAAGGCTATGTGTCAAGCTTAGGCAAGCCCAAGTGGCCCAATAGCCATCTGACACGTGTCTCCTTCAGATAACTTCTTAAATTGCGGCCTTCAAGGGCCTATATCCCAAGAAGCGACGTAATGCGGTTCAACCCACTAAAATCTAGTTTAAGTGACCTAGATAGGGACACACCTTTCAACTACCCTATAAATAGGGAGATATTTCCCCATTTTGAGGATGATCAATCATTTATTACATCTACTTTCTCTCTCATCAGAGAAAAACCTGAGCTTGGAATCCAAGCTGATACCCACCTAAATTTCCGAACTCTTTATTCTCTTTCAAGTTACTGAAAATGACACTCATAGGGTAGTCTTTTAGGATTATTTCATCTCTTTTTTATTATTTCTTATCTTATTTTTTTTTCCTTTAGTTACTTTCTTTCTTTGTGTTTTTTGTGTTTTCTTCGTGTTTTCCTTTTATTTGTCCCTTTTTCCCTTTTACTCATTTCCTTTGTTTGCTCTTGTAGGTACTTAGGAGTTGTCTTTGCAAAGGGATCAAGATGAGCTATATTGACTAAGCAAGGAGGAAGCAAATTGCTTAGAGAGGGCTTGGAGAGGGATTGGAGAGGCCTCGGAGAAGGCATCAACTCTTTCCAGGTTGCCGCAAGCGCCGGTGCTAAAGGCTGCGGGCGCGGGCTCGTTTACACCAAATTAGCCAAAATCGAAAAGGAACTCTCCGCGGTCTGGTCGCGGACTCCCTGTTGGCGCGGGTAGATTGAAGAGAGCGCTTTAGATTAGAGAGACCGTGACCCTCTTATTACTCTTTGGGAGCAGGGGATTCGCCGCGTCCTTGCCGCGGGCGCGGGCTAGAAGACCCGCGGGTGCGGGTTTTGCCCAGACAGCCCGCGGAGTTTGTTATGGGTTTCGTACCCTTTTCCCTGCGGGCGCGGGATTTCTTAGAGAGGGCGCGGGAATCTTATTATCCTTCTTTGCCTATAAATACACTTGTAATTCCTTTTTGAAAACCAACTTTTACATAATTTCATTAGCTTAGTTTTAAAGAAAGAAGTTAGAGAGAAGTTAAAGAGAAGTTCTTGGATTTTGATTTGTATTTCTACATTGGTTCAATTGTGCTTGGATTTCTTGAACTTCAGTCATTTTTATTAGTGAGAATCTCTTCTTTTAGTTCATCTCTTTACTTGTTTGTTTTAGATTCATGTTTGATTGTTTGATTTCCTTCAATTTGAATTTGATATTGTAGTTGATATTTTTTTCTCTTGATTTTGATTTAGAATGACGACCAATACGATTTCTAGTGATTTGTTCTTGAATTACACCATGATTAGTGAGTAGAATAGTTACTAGGGAGAAGGGGAAGCATGCTTAATTGATAATTTGTGCTAGTTGATGATCATTGATTGATTGAATTGTTGCAATTAAATTGGTTGACATAGGTTTGCATGTGATTAACTAGATTAGGAGTGATCAACCTATAAGATTAATCCAGATTGCATTGGAATTCTTAATGACATGAACCATCAATTTGAGAATTGTTTTATTTGATTAAGTTTGATTGTGAATTTCCTTGATTAGCCATTCATAGTGACACTAGCTTGGCCTCTAGGAAATAGCTCTTAAATTCTCTTGATTGCTACTATTGTTTGTCCTTTGAAATGCTTGAATCAATTGAATGAACTATCAATTAGCATGATTATTGAACTTGCATGTGGAACCTATATCCCTAATGTTTAGTTTCTTGAATTACTTGATTAATCTAGCTTTGTTACCATAGTACCAACCATTTTCACACTTTAATCTTCGAAGTAGCTTGATTTAGGCTATAGTTAATACCGACTCACTCCTTTGGGTTCGACCCTATGCTTGCCTTATACGTGTATTAGGTTTGTTTAGGATGTTATAAATTGTGTTTGATTTTGGGATAGACAATTGACGACTCGTTTATTCCTCTATCAAAATGGCGCCGTTGCCGGGGAGTGATATGGGTGCTTAGCTTTAGTTGTTTAGTCTATTTCACTTTAATTGAAAAATACAAAAAGATTTTGTTTCTTAAGGCTACATTTGTATCCATGTTACTAATATTTTCATTGTGTTTTGCATGCATAGAGCACGTGCTCGATCCATTGTCCATTTTGACCCGGAAATCGAAAAGACTCTCTCAAGGAGAAGAATTGCTAGTCGATCCTTGGAGTTTAGTTCCTCAAGCGAAAAAGGATTTTAAGAAGAACTAAGCATGGGAGATCAACGAAGAGTTGCTTTGAAAGAATTTGGAATTCCCGGTGCGTACAAATTTGAGAGTGGAATTGCTCCACCTACAACATCGACGAATGATTTTGAAATTAGGTCGGCTATGATCTCTTTGATCGAGAGAAGACAATATTGTGGAGCTAAGAATGAGAGTCCGTTGAATCATCTCAAGGAGTTTGAAAAGTATTGCAACACTATCAAATTAAACAGAGTTTCTCAAGAGTTCATCCGGCTAAAGTTGTTTCCCTTTTCACTCATAGGCTGGGCCTTAGAGTGTTTGGATAAGGAGGTAAATCCAAACTCCTTAAGAACATGGGACGAAATCACCAAGGAATTCTTGTCCCGGTTTTACCCACAAAAGAAAACAGCGGAGGCTAGAGCTTTTTTTCAAGGGTTCAAGCAAAGACCTAATGAAAGCCTTTACGAAGCATGGGAAAGGTATAAATAGTAACAAAGGGAGTGTCCCCACCACGGAATTCCTATCTACCAAGTCATTCAAATCTTCTATGGTGGCCTAAGTCCTCAAGGCAAATCATGCCTTGATGGGGGAGCCGGAGGTCCCATAATGAATAGGACGGAAGAAGAAGTGGTGGACATTATTGAGGATGTGGTGAAGTACTATAGAGATTGGCAAGATGGTGAGAGGGATTCAACTAGCAAGAGTGGCTCTTTGGTGTACTCTATAGACCATCTAAATGCGATCAACAACCTATCCTCACAAATGACAAACTTGGGGAAAGAAATGACCGCAATCAAGGCGAAGTTGGAAAGCTCCTCTTCTTTTTAAGCTTCAAATCTTCCCTCCCAATTTAAGGGGAGAGGTACTCTTTCTAACTCTCAACCCCCTCCCTCCTCAAATAATATGCCTAGTGGTTGCTTGTTTTGTGATGCATGTATATCTTATGATCATGACTCTTGTAATTGCCCCATCATATTTCTCCGGAATGTGGTGATGATTTTGATTACAATGAAAGTGAGCATGTGAACTATGTGTTAAATAATAATGTGCAAAGGTTTGATAATAAAATAGGTCAATGGAATAGGAATTACCAAACCAAGGTAATTTTGACAACTATAACCAAGGTGGTGGTTATAGGAACGAAGGGAACCAAGGTTCTCGTTGTAACTATAACAATTAAGGTTATAGTAGTCAAAATCAAAACCAAAATTATGGTAATCAAAACCAAAGTTATGGAAATCATAACCAAGGTAGTGGAAACCATAATCAAAGTTATGGTAAAAATTAAAATAGGGGTAATTGGAACAATCAAGGTAGGGGCAATTTTCAAAATAATTCTTAAAGGGGTCCCCCACCCGGATTTGTTCCAAAGACTCAAGGTGAAAATTCCTATTCACAAACTTCTTCTTCTAGGTCTTATTTTGAGGAAATAATTGAAAATCAAACCAAGTTGTTGAACACATACATGGCCGTTAGTGACAAGAAATATAACTAGATGATGACCTATAACAAAATGCTCGAAAAAAAAATTTCTCAACTTGCTAATGCTTTGAAAGACCAAGCAAGCCCTTCTTCTTTACCTTCACAAGGTCTAGATCCCAAGAAACCCGTGAATGCTATTGTTACAAGGATTGGTAAGGTTTGTGAGGAGAGATTGCCTAGGAAGAGTGAAGACAAGGAGGTCCCCAAGGAAGCTTTGGTTGAGGATGATGGAGATAGAGCATCTCTAGATGAGGTTGTGGTTGAGACACCTAGAGAGGTGAGAGTGGAGAAAGAGATTGTGAAACCCAAGCTCCCTTATCCCCAAAAATTCATGAGACCCAAATTGGATGAGTAATTTTGGAGATTTATTGATATGCTCAAACAACTTCAGCTTTCTCTACCTTTCACCGATGTGATCGACCAAATGCCTAACTATGCCAAATTCTTTAAAGACATTTAGAGTGGGAAAAGGACTTGTTATGTTGTGGAGACTATCAACTTGACTGAGAATTGTAGTGTGATCATCATGAACAAAATGCCACCAAAGTTGAAAGACCCCGGAAACTTTGCCATCCCTTGTGCTATTAACAAGATGCAAATTGATAATGCCCTATGTGACTTAGGAGTTAGTGTAAGCCTAATGCCATATTCGGTTTATCAACGACTTGATCTAGGGGAACTCTTACCTTCTAACATTACCTTGCAACTAGCCGATATGTCAATCAAGTTTCCAAAAGGTAAAGTGGAAGATGTTCCATTGAGGGTTGGGAAGTTTGTGTTCCCGGTGGATTTTGTTGTACTAGATATGGATAATGTTTCGGGGGTTTTTGTCCCTCGGGAGAGTTACAACACTGAAACTGGATTCAACTGAGGATGCCTGTACCTGCAAAGCAAACGGACCGCCGGATGGTCGGTGGTCCGCCTCCGAAGATTAAGTCAGTAAATATTCGGAGATAAAACGTGCGGAAGTAAAGTTATCTGCTTGGATTCCAAGCTCAGGTAAAGTGCTGTGTGTTCCTTGAAAACGACAGCTCTGTGGTAAGTGACGTATTGTCTCGTATTGTGTGTCAAGAATTCTCTTTCTTTTTTTCACGTGCTATCATAAATGACCTAATGTCCCTATTTATAGGGTCTTCTTGAAAAGTGTGCCCTCCTAGGATCTGGTGACCTAGGAATTAGGTCACGCCGTTTTGCGGCGCCTCGGGATTTGGGCCTTAGAAGGCCGCCATCCCAGGGCCAATGCCTGAGTGACACGTGTCACTGTGCCCAAAAGGATTCTAAAGCACCTTTTGAGTGACACGTGTCGCCACCTGAATGGTCCCTGCTGGACCTTCAGTCCACGTAGGACGGAGAAGAATCCACCCTCCACGTGTCATCATTCCATAGGCCCAAATGGCACCTATATGGAGGACACGTGGCGCTTTCTGATTGGGCCACCTGGCCGGGTATAAAAATACCCAAATCATTTGCCCCTCACAGGGGACACGTGCATTGCACGTGACTCCTGTGACAGGTGTCAGTATCTGAGTGGTCAGATTCAAAAATTACTGGAGGGAAAAATTAGGGTTTTTACCCCCCTATAAATAGTAAGGTTTGACCCCCCCTCTTGGATTCACACCTTGGCGAATCTCTGGAGAATCTTGGACTTTTTGACTTAAAGAATCTCAAAATTCCCTAAGCGTTTTTCAAGCATCCGACACTCAGCTACCAGTTCGACTGTTCATTAGTCAACCAGGCGTCTTTCTCCCTTCTTCTAAAGGTAACGCCTGTATTTTCTTTTTACTCTTCATTTTTTCTTTGTTTTCGAAAAAATGGTTCCCCAATTGCATGCGGCACGGCGTAGGATAGTGATCAGCCGGTCACCGGGGACGGCTGAATCTAGAACTAGCAGTGCCGAATGCTTGGCCAAAGACCCTGCTTTGCGAACTTCTCCGAATCCGACCGTTTCCGTGTCTGTGCAGGACACTATGGCCAGAATCAAAAGAACAGCAAGGCAGTGTAGCTCCGATGGAGTTTTCTACCATTCGGATGGGTCGACTGTTTTTTCAGACGGCTCAATAAGAGTGCCTCGAAGTGAGCTGTCGGAACACCCTGACAACCCTTCCTATCTTCCTCCTACCCCCACTTATTACCATTCGCCCACATCTAGTGGAACTCCCAGTGATGGAATCCTGGGGGAGGCGGATGAAGAATATCAACCCGGGCCTTCTAGACAGGCGCCGGAAGAGAGTCTAGGGGAGGACCCCGCTGGCACCAGTCGGCGGTCCCCTAGTTCTGATGAGAGCTCTGATGACGAGTCAGCCTCGTCATCTTCTTCAGAGAATGCCTCCGTAACTTCAGAGGAGGCTAGATCAAACATAGATTCTGCCAGAGAGTCCCTGGCAGTGGATAGGGGGGAAAACTGGGCCGAGCCGAGTGCTTCCAGGCGCTTGGAGAGAGCCCCCTACTATCAGCATGTTCCGCCAGGCAGGCGGAGCGCCATGGCATCCGGCCTTGCCAATTTTAGGCGCAAGGTCGTCCTAGGCTATGGCTACACTTTGTCGGTCCCTAACGAGGGCGACACCATAACCTGGCCGAGCCTGGCCAGCTATCAAGACAAAGCATTCGGCTGCTATGAAGCGGCCTTCCAGGCTGGCCTCCGCTTCCCTCTCCATCCGGCCGTGGAGAGGATCTTGGACGGATACCAACTGGGTATCTGGCAACTTGTACCCAACTCCTGGATCAATATTCTGGGGTACGTTGCCGCCTGTGAGATACTGCAGGTGGAGGCGAGCTTTGAAGCGTTCGCCCACATGCACTATCTGAGCAGGGCGCCTGCTAGGGGCGGTGAAGGCTGGTACACCTTGACCACTTGCAAGGGGTACATGATGGTTGTTGGCAAAGAGAACAAGTGGAAAGACTGGAGGACTAAGTTTTATATAGTCAAGTCTACCGACAGCCGCCTGAACCAAAAGTATAATAGGTGGAATAAGGATCCACCTCTCCTAACAGGCAGGAGCGCATTGCCGCCTATTCCCAGGCGGGCAAAGGAGGAGATCATGGACGCGGGGTTGTTTACCGTGTGCGTGTGGACGAATGATGAGGGGGACAAGGAGGTCACCCCTCAATGCTATCTCCCTTTGTACAAGTGGTTTGAAGAAGGGACATTCTTAGCCGCCTGTGGGCTAAGTTCTGAGATGCCGAGAGGTAGTCGGCCGTCTGTTTTATATGTAATTTACTTCTGCTTTTCAGTACTTGTTTAAGGAAGCTAATCACTTGTTCATTTTTTGTAGACAAAGCAATGGAAAAGCTCTCGGCCACAAGGAAGCCGGCTGTATCTGCTGCTCGATACAGGTCGAATGTTTTAAACAGGGCAGAAGTAACCACTCACACCAAAGTGGATGAACAGAAAACTGGCGGCACCTCCAAGGTAGAAAATTGTTATACTTTCATTTCTGACCAATATTAAATTTGCCCGAATGATTTCTAACTTGCGTTTATCTTGTGTTGATGTAGCGTGCGCCTTCCAAATCTCCTTCAAAACCATCCGACCCTAAAATCCAAAAGACTAGGGCGGGTGACGTGAGCGCATCCGGCAAGGGCGGCCGGAAGCACGTTGCTCATAAGCCCAAGAAGGGCCCAGACGCCTCTTCTCTCGAAGCTGAAAAGGAGATCAGCAAACTGGATGCCCAGAGGGCATCGAAGGGTGGCTTTAAGCAACCCACCACTGCTGTCGGCTCAGCAGGAGAGAAGAGGAGCCTGGGGAGAGAGGAGGAACAGAAGGACGACGGTAAAATCCATTCGCCTCTATTGTTCTTCCATTTAGATGTACTTGAGTTATTTTCTCTAACTTTCTCTCCTTCTCAGTTCCGGTGCAGAGGCCGACTGTAGTCCAGATGGCCAAGTCCATGCTGAGGGCGGTCGATCCTGACGACAAGGCGTCTGTCAGAGGAGTCGGCACCCTTGACTTGGATGGCATCTTGGGGAACCTCTGCGAGGTATGAGTTAGCTCAAGCAACTTTTTTTTTTTTTTTTTTTTTTTTTATTAAGCATTATTTCTTTTTCCGCCTGGTTTTAACCATTCGGCTCTTTTGCAGGCCATGCTGCGCGTCCAAGGGCTCAGGCAACCCCTCAAGGAGAAATCCAAAGAGGTAACAGTCGCTAAAGCTCAGGCCGAGTCCGCCTTGGATCGAGCTCAATTTGATATTGCTCAAAATGAGTATCTGACGCTTGATATGATGTATTCGCAGGCGGAAGCCAATATGCAGGTGAAGAAGGACCTGGACTCGGCCCGCCTGCGCATCACTTCCCTTAAGAAAGAGATTACAACTCTTAAGGAGAAGCTCGAGCCTCTTCAAGATGCCAAAGAAGAGGCCGAGAGAGCCAAGCAGAAGGTGGGCCGCCTGGAGCAGCGCCTCAGCAACCAGGAGCATCAGCTGAAGTCCAAGTTTGAGTCCGTGGCTGATCAAGAGAGAGAGGCTCTTGTTAAGCAAATGATGAGCGATTATGAAGCCATCATGCGGGACACTTGGGCGGCTGTACAGCCGGACTCGGACTATCAGATTTGGAATCTAAATTTGACGAAGCCAGCAAAGCATTCGACGCTCGCCTTATTGAAGAGGTTGAGAATGCTGAGGCCGAGGAAAGTTCTGGGTCCGACTCTTCTGGGGAGTCGTCCTCGGGCGGCGAGGAGGAGGATCAGGCGGAGGAGCCAGAGAAAAAGGAGGAAGAGCAGCCGAAGGACGACAAGCCGGCTGCCACTGAAGAGGCTCTCCCCTGATCACTTAAGCTTTTATGCTTTTCTGCGGCCGAATGGCCATGTACTTTTCTTTTCCGGCCTGTGTGCCGAGTATTTGTATCTTTACCGACCGAGGGGTCGGGTAATTTGACAATCTTTCTGGCTTTGCCAGATAACAATCTTAACCAATCGTCTGGTGACAATTGGTCTTTAATTTAAATCCTTCGGCTATTTGGCTGAAGTTATCCATATTGTTGTTGTCCTTTGCATTTTGAATTTTTCATTGCATGTTTTTGGCTAAGTATTATAACCTGTATACCATGCGAATGTTCTTGCCCCTGGACGGATGTCGGGTGGTTTCGGTTTATTGGATTGATTGACTTAGAAATTTTTGATACTTAGAAGAGTATGCATGGTTTCTAAGTCAATCAATCACTATGGTGATTGCCCCAAACCACGCGGCAGACGTCCATCCAGAATTGGCAAACATAAGTGTTCATTCGGCCATTGGCTCGAACTAACTCAAATTTCCAACTTAGTTAATTTGCTAAGGGTAAACCTCCGCTTGTTCTGCCCCATAAGCAAAAACAAGCGCCTCCGGCCATAGGCCTCTTTGAGATAAAATTCTAAGTTTGTAACTTAACCAATTTTCTTTAAAAATAATTGTCCGCCTGTCTTGCCCCATAGGCAAGGATCAGACGTCATCCGGCCAATAGCCTCAATAATTGCTAAGTAGTTAACTTAACTTGTATATTAATAAAATATTCCGCCTGTTTTGCCCCTGAGCAATAACAGGCGCATCCGGCTTTATGCCTCAATTAGCCTCTACTCATGAAACAGTGACGACTGCGTTAAATAGAAAATTCAGGTCTTTTAGATTTCACTTTCGATTAAAACAAACGACTGCGAATGCTGCCTTAGCATTCGGTAGGGCCGCTTGATATATTCGTAGAGCAATGTGCCACCCAAATGGGAGATGCTTCTCCTCGACGAATTCGCCCAAATGGACGTCGCCGGTTATCTGACTCATGTTGGAGCAGACGGTCATGCTCATGTTGGAGCAGACTGTGACCATTCGGTCTCTTTTTGTTTATTAACATCCGGCCATGGGCCTCATCAGGATTTTATCTGGCCTTAGGCCTCTTAAATGATCAAGTAAATATTCATCAAGTGTTGGTGTAAACTTGATGAATTTCGTAGGAACGACTGTTCTAAAACAATCGGCTCCTTCAGAGGGATTGGGGCGTCTGCTGTTGGGACAGACGCTTTCCAAACATATTGGCCGTCTGTATTTGGTACAGGCGGCACTTAAAAAACTTAAATAAAAAGATAAGTTAAACGAAGGCATATTCTCATTAACAATACGTGAGATTTACAAAATTGAGGTCTTTACATTCGTACTTAGAAGTAGTACTTTTTCAAGTTGTCTACATTCCAAGTTCTGGGCAGCTGCCTGCCGTCTGGTTCTTCCAGGTGGTAGGTGCCGTCTCTTACCTCCTCGTAAATTCGGTAGGGGCCTTCCCAATTTGGGGTTAGCTTTCCCTGTTCATTCGCCCTACCGACTGCCTCCATTTTCCGTAGCACAAAGTCCCCCACTTTGAGAGGACGCTTGTGTACTCTTTTGTTGTAAGCCCGAGTCATTCTCAGACGGTATATCTCATGACGCAAGGCAGCATTGCCCCTGCGCTCTGGAAGTGAGTCCAATGCTAGGCGCATGGCCTCCCAATTTGCCTCTTCATCATACAACATGATTCGAAGGGTAGGCTCATAGTGTCAATGGGCAGAACAGCTTCTGCACCATACACCATTAGGAATGGGGTTTCTCCCGTTGCCCCTTTAGCAGTCGTTCTGATGGACCAAAGGACGTGTGGTAATTCATCCGCCCAAAGGCCACCAGCCCGCTCAATCTTCTTTTTAATTCCGTCTGAGATTAACTTGTTGAAGGCTTCGACCTGGCCGTTTGCTTGTGGCCGGCCGACTGATGCGAAGTGTTGTAGCCAAGCCTAACAACTTGGTTATGGACGTTTCTTTAGTTCAAGACGTAGCATCATGCATTGGTGCTATGCGTTCTATCCATGTGCAGCAAGATATTCAATCTTTTGAGTTTCTTGTTGTTCTTATTAACTAGTTCATTCTAGTTCATTTTATGCTTTGAATAAATTGTAAACTTTAGTCTTATTTTAAGTTTGCAAATTAGTTGCATTATTAGTTGCATTTTTCTTTAGTTTTCTTTAGTTTGCTAAAGTTCAAAATGTAATGTTACATTCACATAAAGTTCAAGTACAAGATACATGAAGAAGGCAGCCATTTAAGCATGGAAAACAACATAGAATCCGAAATTCTTTTGGAGGAATTTCAAGGCTTCAAATGGGTGTTACAAGCAGCATCAATGCAGGAATTATAAGCCATCAAGTGGGCATTCATATGGGTGTTTCTTGCTGCCAGCATTGAGCATCAAAAGGCGTCCAAATACACTCTTGTCTACATACATTCAAGCTTGATCCAAGGCTTGAATCAAGGAGGAGTTACACTTCTTTTTGCTGTTTGAATTGGGCGTGAATTAAGGGGCTGTTTTGCTTCTTACTTGCTGCTTGGTTGAGGCGTGATTCTATGATGCAAGTCTAAGCATGGAGAACTTCGAAGATTTGCTTATCATGCATCAAGATAACTTGTCCCTAAACATTGATTCAAGCCAAACATTGCATGGACACTTTCTTGGATATCAAAGCAAAGCCACGGTTTGCTTAGTGGCTTTTCTTGGAGTCTAGTTCACTTTCTTGAACTTTCTTGAATTTTCTTTACTTAGATTTTGCTTACAAGTTTTTACCTTTCACTTGAAAGGGTTTTTCTTGGTTCAAGCATTAGGATCTTTAATCTTTATTTAATTCTTTAATTTTTATTTATTTATTTAGTTGCTTTAAAAATCAGTTAGTTAGCAAAATAAATCAGTTTGGTGTATGCTTGTGCGCCAAGGTGCTTGCTCTTCAAGCAAGTTAGAATTCTAGTTTAATTAGGATTGAATTAGGGACTTGTCCTAATCTTCCTAGGTAAACTAAGTCTTATAAATAGGGCTGTAAACACACAAATAAATATACAAAGATTAATATTCAGATTTATTTCTTAAGTTGCATACTTGAGTTTTGGTTGATTGCGATCAATTGCTGTTTTGCTTGTTTTAGTTAAAACATTCGTTTGGATTGATTAATTAGGTGGATTCTTAATTGATTAATCTTAGTTTTTGTTTAATTCTTGGTGGATTTCCTGTATAGAATTAGACTTAAACATATCCCTTGTGTTTTGTTGATTTTCGGATCAATAATTCACATCATCTTTGGTATCAGAGCAGGTTTGCGCAACTTCGCCAAAAATTAAACTGGGAACAATTGGCTGGGAATTTTTACGTGATTCTTTTTGAATTGAACTCTAAAAACGTCCAGCTATCACCATATAAAATTTCATAATTTTTAGTTGAGTAACGCGTTCTACACAGCCTCAAACTTTTGGTGTTTGTACACTGATTTGCGGATGGGAGTCCGGTTTTTGTGTTGCCTAGTTTTCCTTCAAGATTCGATCTTTTAAGCAAGATTTTTGCATAAACTGACTTGGTTTGTGTAGGAATCATGAGTGACGAGGAGGTTCCACAAGTTCCAAGGGGATTAACCTTAGAACAAGCTCAAAACCTTAGAAGAGATAGGCGAATTGACGAGTTGGCAGCAAGGATGGATGAGATATTAAAAAGGCTTGATACTCTTGCTGGAGATTCTTCAAGGAAAGGGAATTCTAACCCTAATTCTGGTTCAAGTGAGGAAGAACAACCAAGGAGGAACCCAAGGAGGCCACGAAATAATTATTCCTCAAGTGATGAATCACCAAGGCCTAGGAGGAGAGATCGACCAAAGGATGATGATAGGAACCTTAGATTAGATCTTCCCGAATTCAATGGGAGTATGAATGAACCTGAAAAATACCTTGAGTGGATTAGAAGGGCCGAGACACTCTTTGATTACAAGGAGTATGATGAAAGGAAAAGATGCAAATTGGCTGAATTAAAACTGACCGGTTATGCTAGTCTTTGGTATGATAATCTAAAGAAGAAGAGGCATAAGGAGGGGCGTGCAAGAATCTCAACTTGGGAACAACTCAAGAAGCACATGAAAAAAAGGTTCGTACCTAGTGATTATATTCAAGATGTTTATCTTAAGATGCAACTTTTTAAACAAAATTCTATGACTGTTGAGAATTATATTGGTGAATTTGAAAAGTTATGCATGCTATGTGGCTTAGAAGAGATTGTTGAGCATAAGATTGCTAGATTTATTTCGGGGTTGAATGATAATATTGCTGAAAAAGTTGAATTGCAACAATATTGGTCCTTTGAGGATGTTTGCAAGGTAGCTTTGAAAGTTGAAAAACAGATAAAGGGGAAGAAAGGGACGTACACTAAGTCCTTTGTAAAGGGTTTCACTAAACCTTTTGAGAAGAACAGCTTGGAGAAAAGTGGTTCTAGTTCGAACTACAAGGAGACTAAATCAAAATTTGAAGCTCTTAAAAAGCTTGTTGAAGATAGGAAGTGCTTCAAGTGTGGTAGTGTTGGTCACATTGCAACTAATTGTCCATCAAAAAGAGTAATGACTGCTCAAGAGTGGGAACAAGAACAAGCTAAGTGTGAGCAGGGTAGTGACTATGAAGAAAAGAACGAAGAGGAAAACTTTGAAGAAGAGGAGGGGCATGTTGACGAAATTGATCCCGAGACTCATGGTCAAAGTTTGGTTCTAAGAAGGGCGCTACACTCTAAAACCGTACCTATGGAAAACAATCAAAGGGAGAAAATCTTTCTTACAAGGTGCAAGGTAGAAGATAGGTTGTGTGACATGATCATAGACACGGGGAGTTGCACTAATGTGGTATCTACTACTTTGGTAGACAAATTGAAGTGGCCAATTACTGAACATCCAAGCCCTTATAAGCTTCATTGGCTTAATAATTCGAGTGATGTTAAGGTAACTAAACAAGCCTTAATCTCCTTTTCAATTGGTAAATTTCATGATAAAGTTTTGTGTGATGTTTGTCCTATGGATGCTTGTCATATACTATTAGGCCGTCCTTGGCAATATGATAGATTTGTGAAGTTTGATGGAAGGACTAATGTGTATGTTGTGAGAAAAGGAGAAAAAGAGAGACCGGTTGCTTTAAAACCTTTAATATGCAACAAGTCTTCTAATGTTACCTCTAATTCGAAGAATTCTTATTTGATTAGTGAGAGGGAATTAGAAAAAGAGATTTGCAGCAACAATGTGGTATATATACTTGTTTCTAATGAGATTCGAATTGATCAAGATAAACAAGCAAAGAGGCCGTATGAATTGGAATCTGTTTTAGAAGAATTCAAGGATGTCTTTCCTAAGGAATTACCTCCGGGACTACCTCCTATTCGTGGGATAGAGCATCAAATTGACTTGATTCCGGGAGCACCATTACCTAATAAGGCAGCCTATAGAAGTAATCCGGAAGAAACAAAGGAGATGCAAAGGCAAATTGAAGAGCTTATGACTAGAGGATACGTGAGGGAAAGTATGAGCCCTTGTGCCGTGCCTACTTTACTTGTCCCAAAGAAAGATGGGAGTTGGCGCATGTGTATTGATAGTAGGAGTGTGAATAACATCACTATCAAATACCGATTTCCTATTCCAAGATTAGATGATCTACTTGATGAACTACATGGTTCAAAGTTGTTTTCTAAGATTGATCTTATGAGTGGTTATCATCAAATTCGAATGAGAGAAGGAGATGAGTGGAAAACAGCATTCAAGACTAAGTTAGGGTTGTATGAATGGTTGGTGATGCCGTTTGGACTCACTAATGCACCTAACACTTTCATGAGGTTGATGCATGAGGTACTTAAACCTTTCCTTGGCAAGTTTGTTGTTGTTTATTTAGATGATATTCTGATATACTCTAAAAATTTGCATGATCATTTAAATCATCTAACAAGTGTGTTTGAAGTGTTAAGAGAGAAGAAACTCTATGCTAAGCTTGAAAAATGCTACTTCTTAGTGCCTAGTGTTACTTTTCTTGGTTATGTTGTATCAAAGGATGGAGTTTCAGTTGATCATTCAAAAGTAGAGGCTATTAAAACTTGGCCTATTCCTACTAATATGAGTGAAGTAAGGTCTTTTCATGGTCTAGCTTCATTCTATAGAAGATTTGTCAAGAATAAGTTGATGCCTAGAAGTGAAGGTCCTTTCAAGATTATTGAGAAGATCAATGACAATGCTTATAAGTTAGAACTTCCAGGAGAATATGGAGTTAGTGCTACATTCAATGTTGGCGATTTGGCTAAGTATATTCCTGATGAAGAACTTCGAGATTTGAGGACAAATTCTTTCGAAGAAGAGGAGGATGATGCAAGTCTAAGCATGGAGAACTTCGAAGATTTGCTTATCATGCATCAAGATAACTTGTCCCTAAACATTGATTCAAGCCAAGCATTGCATGGACACTTTCTTGGATATCAAAGCAAAGCCACGGTTTGCTTAGTGGCTTTTCTTGGAGTCTAGTTCACTTTCTTGAACTTTCTTGAATTTTCTTTACTTAGATTTTGCTTACAAGTTTTTACCTTTCACTTGAAAGGGTTTTTCTTGGTTCAAGCATTAGGATCTTTAATCTTTATTTAATTCTTTAATTTTTATTTATTTATTTAGTTGCTTTAAAAATCAGTTAGTTAGCAAAATAAATCAGTTTGGTGTATGCTTGTGCGCCAAGGTGCTTGCTCTTCAAGCAAGTTAGAATTCTAGTTTAATTAGGATTGAATTAGGGACTTGTCCTAATCTTCCTAGGTAAACTAAGTCTTATAAATAGGGTTGTAAACACACAAATAAATATACAAAGATTAATATCCAGATTTATTTCTTAAGTTGCATACTTGAGTTTTGGTTGATTGCGATCAATTGCTGTTTTGCTTGTTTTAGTTAAAACATTCGTTTGGATTGATTAATTAGGTGGATTCTTAATTGATTAATCTTAGTTTTTGTTTAATTCTTGGTGGATTTCCTGTATAGAATTAGACTTAAACATATCCCTTGTGTTTTGTTGATTTTCGGATCAATAATTCACATCATTCTAGGGAAGGTTATGCTCTTACTTGCTGCCTTATTGGACGTGATTCTAGGGGAGTTACACTCCTTTATTTCAGATTTGATGAGGCTTAATTGAGGAGGTTATGGCCGCCACTTTTTAAGCTTATGTATCTAGTTAAACAAGGCTTCCTTTAATTGATGTATCTAGACACTAAAGCTGACTTTGATGCTTAGTTTAGGCGTGTACAAGTGAGCTGAAAAGTCACTTGATTTAGCTTGTATTTAGGATGCTTGTTTACTATAAATAACAAGCAAATGTGAATGAGAAAATCAGATTATTCAAACATAAAAAAAACTTGTCTTACATTCGTTTCTTGGATTAGAAACAAAACCTGAAATTCTTGGATTTGGAATTTCGTTTCCTTTGCTTAGTTAGCTAGTTTAGGCTACTAGTTGGCTTGTGATCTTAGGAATCCAAAACGTTTCTTAGTGGTGTGACTTTATCTAAGAAGCCTTTGGTTCTTAGCCTTATCTATCCCTTGGTTTATCCCTTGTGTATTTCGAGTGTTACTCCAAATATACAACATTTGGCGCTAGAAGGAGGGGGTCTAGCAAAACAAATACCCAAACACATACCCAAACACATACCCCAAACACAAACCATGTCCGACATCAGTTAAAAGATCTTTCTACTAAGTTGCGCCATCAAAAAGAGGGCTCACCCAATCATAGTGATGAAGAATTGAGTGAATCTAATTTCAATCACAATGATCGACCTTCTCATGAAAGAGAAAGGTCACGGCCTAATAATGACATAAAAGCAGACATTCCTGAATATGATGGCAAACTCGATGCTGATGAGTTTGTAGAATGGTTAAGAACGGTGGAGAGAGTGTTTGACTATAAGCAAACACCGGAAGAGAAAAAGGTGAAAATTGTGGCCTTGAAGCTACGAAAATATGCCTCAACTTGGTGGGCTAGTGTGTGCGCCAAGAGGGAAAGGCAAGACAAAGAAAAAGTGAGATCATGGGTTAAGATGAAGAAATTGTTGAAACAAAAGTTTCTTCCCACATACTATGTGCAAGAAAACTTTTCAAAATTCCATAACCTTAAGCAAGGTACGAAATCAGTAGAGGAATATGCTAGGGAGTTTGAAGGATTTGTTATGAAGTGTGGAGTAGAGGAAGATGAGCCTCAAACTTTGGTTCGGTTCCTAGGCGGACTTGACCCAAAAATAGCCAATGTGGCCGAACTACACCCTTACACCACCCTTGAAGAGCTCATTATCTTAGCACATAAGATTGAGCAGCAACAAAAAGCAAGAGGCAAAAGTGAATCATCACGTTTTGCATCTCAAACCTCATTTCCCCAAAGAAAGCAAACATCCAATTTCCCACCTTTTAAACCCACATCCAATCAGCCTATTTCTAAACCACCTTCACAAAACACCCAAAATTCCAACCCAAAACCATCCCCAAGAAGATGCTTTAGGTGTCAAGGCCTTGGACATATGGCTAGTGATTGTCCAAATAAAAAAATTGTTACTTTGGTAGAGTATGAAGAGGAGAACGAATTAGAGGTTGAAGAGGACAGCAATCTTGAAGAGAATGATGAGTATGCGTGCCTAGGTCCGGATGAAGGAGAATGCTTGGTGGTTCGACGTACGCTTAGCAATATGTTGGACCAAGAAGGGAGCTTGCAACGTGAGGCAATCTTTCACACTCGTTGCACCATTGGTGGAAAGGTATGCACTTTGATTATTGATGGAGGTTGTTTTGGGGGTTTTTGTCCCTCGGGAGAGTTACGTCACGAAGACTGATCCGGGATGAGCTGTACCTGCAAAACAAACGGAGACACCTGTTGGGTGGTGCTCCGCCTCCAACGATCAAGTTAGTAACTTGAAAAGGAATAAAGAGTACGGAAATTTAGGTGGGTATCTGCTCGGATTCCAAGCTCAGGTGTCTCTCTGATGTAAGAGAATGCAGGTGTATTGAATGATCAAAACGTGCCTCTGAAATGAGGGACATCTCCCTATTTATAGGGTCATTGGGAATTGCCCCTGATTAGTTCACTAAACCCTAATCATTTGGTGGGCTGCGACGTTTTTCGGCGTTCTCGGGATTTGGGCCTGAAGGCCGCCTTTTCCCCTTTATTTCTGGAATGACACGTGTCAAGCAGGGATTGGTCCATTTAGGACCAATCTGAGGCTGACACGTGTCACCCTCTGATTGGGCCACGTGGCAGGGTAAAAATACCCTAAACATTTGCCCCTCACAGATGTGACGTGGCATGCCACGTGGCATCTGTGACACATGTCACGCTTCGATAGGTGGTAATTTTACCGTTACAGAGTAACCGTTCACCTTCTAGGTAAATTACGGAAATGTCCCTGTATTTACCCTCTACATATAGCCGTTTTACCCTCATTATTTTGTACATTTTACAAAAATTTTCTCGAGAGAAAAAACTTTGAGAGCAGAAGTCATCCGTTTGAGTCAGGCGCAAGCAAGAAACTTTGTTCTTCCGCAACCCAGCCGGACCCGCCTTCCTTCAGATACCAAATCCAAAGGTACCGTCTTTGTCTCTCTCAGCTCTTTTCTTTTTTCACCGCTTGTACATATTTCTTGCAACAAATGGATGCATCACCAACACACACGGCACAGCCTAGGTTAGAGTCCAGCCGGTCACCAGGGATGGCTGAGTCTGGGACTGGGAGTGCCGGCTCGGGGTGTTGGGACCACCCTTTGCCATGGATTCCGACCAGTTATGTGTCTGTGCAGCACACCATGGCTCGGACAATGTAGACGGCCAATGATCCAAATTACAGAAGCGAAGGCTCAGGCGGCCGAACGCCTGAGGGAGAAACGTCTGGTCAGGGAGACCAGACGGCTCTGGAGAAGGACGATCCCTTCAGCATCCACGTCTCCTCCAAAGACCGGATCCAAATGGGGGAGAACTTTAAGAAAATGCACCCGCTTGGAGACGGGTATAAGATCCGGGTGCCGCCTGAGCTGGGCACCATCGCTTGGGGGGATGATCAAGAGAACGCCAACAGCTATTTTGGCTGTTATGAGGCGGCGTTCAAAGCCGGCCTTCGCTTCCCCCTTCACCAGGCGGTGAAGGCAATTTTGAGAGGCTACGGCCTGGGGCTCTGGCAACTTACCCCCAACTCCTGGACCAACATTCTGGGGTATGTTGCCGCTTGCGAATTCCAAGGGCTCAACCCCGGCTGGGAGGCTTTTGCAAGCATGCATTACCTCAGCAGGAGCCCAGGCGGCTGGAGAGCGTGGTATACTCTAACCACGCAGCCGCAATATATGATGACCTTGGACAAGGTCTCCAAGTTCGATGGCTGGAAGCACAGGTTCTACCTGATGTCAGCCCCAACCAGACGGGAGAATTATGAATTCTGTCTGTACAATAAGAAGCCTGACTTGTTGGGCAGGAAGTGCGCTCTTCCCCGGATCCTAGAGGAAGACTTTGACAAAATAATTGAGGCAGACTTTTTCGGCCTCACAGACGCAACTCTGTCAACCGGGGAAACAATAAAAGTCCCTAAGAACTGGATTCCCAAGAGCGCCTGGTTCAGGGATGAATGCTTCTTAGCCGCCTGCGGGCTAGGGCACATGTTTAATAAACGTATGCACCTGAGTTCATACTGTCTGTAGTATTTTTCTATCGGTATTGATTTATGATTTTGACCAATCTCGTTCTTTTTGCAGAAGAAGCATTGAACATGCTGCAGACGGAGAAAACTCCCAAGCGGTCTTCTGCGGCCATCCGCAAAGAACTTGCGGAGAAAGCTGCGGCCGAGGTCAGGGCCAAGGTATTGAGCGCCTGTCCCTTTCTTAAGTTTATTTTATATACTGTCTTGCCCGAATACTAACCTTTACTTGTTTATTTTCACAGGGGGGAGAAGTTGGGAAATCGTTTGAGAAGAATCTCAAACGGGCTAGAGAGGAGGCCCCAGCCGTTCTCAATAAAATAAAAAGGTCCGCCTCTACGTCAACTCCTGGCACCTCAGCCGGGGCTAGGACGATGCGGATAGCGGGGCGACTCGAGAAGGTAGGCGGCAGCGTGTGCCTTGATCTTGCCAACCCCTCAGCAGCCGCGGGGTTCACCACGCCCGCAAGCGTCTCCCGCTTGGTCGGCTCTGAAGGTAAGAACCCTTTTGAATCCCCGCTTGAGCTGGGGTGGCCTTTACGGGTGAAATCCCACTCCCAACAGACGTCATCCTCAGACGGTCGGCAACAAATTGGTGCTGCCTTAGTTTCGCACTCATCACCTATTGATTGTGGTGCAGATCAAACTCAATCTCCCCGCTGGCCAGACGTCCAGAAGCATGCCAAGGCCATGCTGGAGGCCGTCCGGAAGAGGGATAAGGACGAAATCCCTGGGATAGAGACGTTCAACCTTGAACGCATTCTATCCCTTCTGGCTGAGGTAGGAAACTTGTCAATTCAATGTTATTTTTTCCAAGTGTTTTACCCCGCCTGTAATTCTTATACCGCCTGCCTTTTGCAGGCCATGCTGCGGGTGGACGGGCTCAAACGTCCTTATTCCCGCAAACGGGAAGAGGTAAAAAGGGCCAAGAAGTCTGCCATAGACGCTGATAATATTGCTTTGCATTCAACTATCGTAAATGAACTTGAAACTAAAGCAATAATTATGACACAGGCGTCCAAAATCCAAAAGCTGGAGCTAGATCTGAAGGCGGCCGACCAGCGGGCTGCCGATGCTGAGACGGCCAAGAAGGGGGCGGAGGAGGCCCAGAAAAAGGCAGACGAGAGCGCCAAGCAGGCTGATGAGGCGCTCAAGAAGGTCCAGGCGGACCTTGGCAAACTTAAGTCCAAGGTTGAGAGGCTAGAGAAGGACGCTGCGCAGGCTCAGAAGAACTTTGCAGCAACCCTGGAGGCGGAGCAAAATCGCCTGGTTGCTGAGAGTGACGCTGACAACGACGCCCGTATGAAGATTGCCTGGGCTGCCTTGTACCCAGACACAGATTACCGCGTTTGGGCACTGGCGCACAGCTACGCCGAGTACGTGGTGTACTTGCGGGAGCAAGGCGAGCCAGAGCCTGCCTCCTTTGAAGCCTGGCTCAGCAACAATGAGCCGTCCGCGCCTAAGCTTCCTGGTCCTGGCGAAGCGCAGGAAATTCCCTCAGACAATGAGGAGAAGGGAGAGGACCCGGAGGCTCCGTCTGCAGCCCAGAAGTGACCCTTCAGCGGCAGTATGCCAATCTTTGCTTTTTAATTTTTATTCAGCGGCTGTATGCCAAAACTTGCTTTTTCCGGCCTGCGTGCCGAGTATTTGTGTTTTTACCGGCTATGGAGCCGGGTTAATTAACAATTTCTTTCTCCCGGACGGGGTCCGGTTAACATTCGATCCATTACAACCGTTTGGTTGGATGGACTTTTATGAATTACACCGACTAAGTCGGTTTTGATCATTTAGCATTTGAATTTTTTGCCTAACTTATCAAAAGCATGCGGCGATTTCTTGCGTAACTAATCAGTAGTCCGACTGTCTTTGCCCCTGGACGGCTGTGTGATTGGTTTCAATTGGAGCTGGTTGATTGACTTGGAAACGTCTGATGCTGCAAATAGCATGATATGTTTGTAAGTCAATCAATCACAGTAGTGATTGCCCCAAACCAAGTGCACAGCCGTACACCAACAGGCGTTTCAGTCACTACCCAGACGGCTTATGCCCGTCTTGGTAGAGACTTCATAGCCATTGAACTCTTGCCCCAATTGGGGTGAGGTGCAATTTTTAAATAAATGACCTAAGTGAGAACTTCAGCCGGTTGCCGACTGATGCCTATGGGCATCCGGTATTTAGGAAATTCGTTCTTCATAGGTTATTTTAGTCAGACGGCTATGAGTTGACCAATTTGGTCGTTTAATTTTTGCCGTCTGCATGGATACGTAGAACCGACAGATAATCTGTTCTCTGCGACGATTGCACCCGGAGGGGTGTCGCCGGACGCCTTTGTCCATGTTGGGACAGGCGATTTTATAAAAATAGCAACCATCCGGCCATTTTAGCCCCTGGTCCTTTTTGGGACCGGTTGTGTAGCCACTAAACGTTTTTGTGCTTAGTTTCTTAATCAGTGTTGAATTTACACTAAGTATCGAACTTAGTTTTTTAAGCATACGAGTCTATCTGGGTAATATCCAGACAGACAGACAAATATTTGATCATACTAAGTATCAAACCTAGTTAGATAAATGGAGAATCCGTCTGAGTATTACCCAGGCGGATAGTATCATACTAAGTGTCAAACTTAGTTAGATAAATGGAGAATCCGTCTGAGTATTACCCAGGAGAATAGTCAAGCAATTGAACAAACAAAATCAAACTTAAATAAACAAGAGATCCGAGTATTACCCAGGCGGACTAACAAATGAAATTTTCACTAAGTATCGAACTTAGTTAGGTGAGGAATCCGCCTGGATATTACCCGGATGGATAATCAAACGATAATTTTGCAAACAAAGTCTGAATCTTCATTAACTGACACTGTTTACAAAAAGTTTACATTCTCAGAAGTAGTACTTTTTTAGATTGTCTACATTCCAAGTTCTAGGCAGGCGCCTGCCGTCTGGAGTTTCCAGGCGGTAGGTGTCGTCCCTTACTTCTTCATAGATCCGGTAGGGGCCTTCCCAATTTGGGGTTAGCTTTCCCAACTCATTGGCCCTACCGGTTGCCTCCATTTTTCGTAACACTAAGTCGTCAACTTTCAAGGGACGCTTGTGTACTTTTTTGTTGTAGGCTCTCGTCATTCTCAGACGGTAATCTCATGACGCAAGGCGGCATTGCCCCTGCGTTCTGGGAGTGAATCCAATGCCAGGCGCATTACTTCCCAGTTTGCCTCCTCATCATATAGCATGACTCTGAGAGTCGGCTCGTAATGTTCGATGGGCAAGACGGCTTCAGCACCGTAAACCATGAGAAATGGGGTTTCTCCGGTTGCCCCTTTCGTTGTTGTCCGGATGGCCCACAGGACATGAATTAATTCTTCTGCCCATAAGCCACCAGCTCTTTCTATTTTCTTTTAATGCCGTCTGAGATGAGTTTGTTGAAAGCTTCAACTTGGCCGTTTGCTTGGGGCCGGCCAACAGATGCGAAATAGCTTGAGATCCCCTGATCTCCCAACCAAGTTTTTAGCTGAGTCGTCTCAAACTGAGGACCATTATCAAAAACCATAGACATGGGTACCCCGTACCGGGTGATAATGTTCTTCCAGATGAAGGAAATTACGTCTGAGGTCTTGATGTTTTTAACCGCCTCAGCCTCAACCCACTTGGTGAAGTAATCCACAGCCACTAAGATATAGCGCTTTCCGCCTGGAGCAGGCGTGTAAGGACCTAGAATGTCCATGCCCCATTTTGCAAACGGGATTGGGCTGTGGATGGCCGTCAGATTAGTAGCCGGACGGTGAATGAGTTTGCCAAATTTTTGGCACTTGTCACATTTCTTCACCAACTCCTTGGCGTCCGCCTCAAGAGTGGGCCAAAAGTAATGTCGTCTGGCTCTGACGGCTAGGGACCTGCCGCCTATGTGAGAGGCGCAGAATCCCGAGTGCAAGTCTTCGAGAACTTCTTTCCCCTTTTCTGGGGTGACACACTTCAATAAAGGCTTCAGAAACCCCGCCTTGAAGAGTTCTCCATTTTTTAACTCGAATCTTGCAGCTCGCTTTTTCAGGGCGGCTGCTTCCTGTGGCGAATCAGGAAGTGTGCCGTCTGAGAGATAGGCCCGGATGCCATCCATCCAGGTAGAGCTTCGGTCCAGAATTCCAACGGGATCCTCATAGATGCTTCTTTTTTCAAGAACTTCCCAGAAGACTGACCGAGGCGTATCATGGCAGGCGGAAGATGCCAGCTTTGACAATGCATCCGCCTGATTGTTTTCCGTCCTAGGCACCTGATTCAGCCGGAATTCCTCAAGTGCCTTGGTCTTCTTTGACTGCCTGAAGATATTTAATCATAGCCGGATGAGTAGCCTCGTAGCTTCCCTCATACTGGCTAACAACCAATTGAGAATCAGAGTAGGCGTCAATTTTCATGGCCCCTGCCGCCTTACACATGCGAATGCCGGCTAACAGGGCTTCATATTCCGCCTCATTGTTAGAGGCCTGAAATTTGAAGCGTAGTGCATACTCAAATCTGTCCCCTTTAGGAGACTCATAAATTACACCCGCACCACAGCCGTTCTTTGTAGAGCTCCCGTCTACGTACACTTTCCAAACCTGATCAAGATTATCCGGAGCCACCGGACGAGTCATTTCCACAATGAAGTCGGCAAACGCCTGACCTTTCACTGCCTTTCTTGGTTCGTAAGCGATTTCAAGGCTCTGCATTTCAATAGCCCATTTCAACATTCTCCCGGATGAGTCCAAGGTAGACATTGGCCGCTTGAGTGGCTGGTCCGTGTAAATCACCACCGGATGTGCCAAAAAGTAAGGCTTCAATTTTTTGAATGCCATATACAAAGCGAGGTCAAATTTTTCAACCATGGGGTACCGGAGTTCAGCATTTTTAAGAACATGGCTAATGAAGTAAACCGGGAGCTGCGCGCCGTCTCGCTCAGCAAGGAGAACGACACTGAGGGCATGGTCTGAGACGGCTAAATACATGTACAACGTCTCCCTAGGCAAAGGACTGAACAACCTAGGCAGAGAATGTAAATGCTCTTTCAACCTCTGGAACGCCGCCTCAGCATCATCCCCCCATTCAAATCTGGTCTTCTTCCTGATTGCTTGGAAGAAGTAGAGGCATTTGTCGCCTGACCGGCTGAGGAATCTTCCCAAGGCAGCCAGGCAACCGGTGAGTCTCTGGACTTCCTTGACAGAATGGGGTGACTGCATGTCAATCACCGCCGGTATCTTCTCAGGGTTAGCCTCTATCCCCCTTTGATCAATCAGGAACCCGAGAAACTTCCCAGACTCAACACCAAAGACGCATTTCTTAGGATTTAACATGACCTTATGCCGCCTGAGTGTGGTGAAGGTTTCTCGGAGATCAGCAAGGTGATCCGCCTGCTGCTTAGATTTGACTATCATGTCATCAATGTATGCCTCCACATTCCTCCCAATCTGATTAACAAAGACCGTATTAATCATTCGTTGGAAAGTGGCAGGCGCATTTTTCAAGCCAAACGGCATCACAGTATAACAGAATAACCCCTGATCAGTGACAAAGGCCGTCTTCTCTTGATCTTTTTTCCACAGGGGTATCTGATGGAAGCCGGAATAGGCATCCATAAAGCTCATCAAGGCGTGGCCGGCTGTAGAGTCGACCAAGCTGTCGATTTTTGGAAGCGGATAACTGTCCTTTGGACACGCCTTGTTGAGGTCTGTGTAATCAACACACATGCGCCAGGTCCCATTCGGCTTCTTAACAAGGACCACATTGGCCACCCAGTCGGGAAAACTACAACGCCGAATGAACCTGGCATCTAGCAGCTTTTTGACTTCGGCAGCTGCCGCCTGACTTCTTTCCTCACCGTGGTTTCTTTTCTTTTGCCGGATGGGCTTCTTTTTGGGATCCACGGCAAGTTTGTGGACAGCGAGATCCGGGCTGACGCCTGGCATCTCTTCCACTTCAAAGGCGAAGATGTCTTTGAATTCCTTCAGCAGAAGGTGTAGGCTTGCACCCAAGGTAGCATGCGCAACCGTCCCAACCTTAACAGTACGTTCTGGACGGCTGTCATCCAGAACGAGATCAATGCATTCGTCAGCCGGTTGGGGACAAAGCTCATCTGACCGCTCACCGGTCAGTGATTGCTATTTTTTCTCCTTCTTCACCTCCACCAGCATAGGTGCCTTTCTTTTCTTACCGGCTGCTGGTGGGGCGGGAGCTGGGTCGGCATCCTTGACATTGTCAAGGTCTATTGGTTCGTGACCGCCTGGGGCCACGGTATCTCGAACGGCTGAGAGATAGCACTCTCGGGCCGTCTTCTGATCCCCATTCAAGGAACCAACAGAGCCGTCATCCCTCTCATACTTGATGAGCATGAGAGACGGGATGATTACTGCCTTGGCTGTGTTAATGGTTGGCCTACCAAGGATGATGTTGTAGGCGGTCAACTCCTCAACGACCAAGAATCTGACGACAATGTGTCGTCCCTGGCCTTTCTCCCCCAGCCGGATGGGTAAGTCAATTCTCCCGGCTGGGTAGACCATCCCACCCCCAAAACCAACCAAGGGGTGGGTGACCGGATGCATGCTGCTGACATTGTATTTCAGCTTTTGCAGGCACCGGAGGCTGATGATGTCTGATGAGCTGCCGGTGTCTATAAGGATCCGTCCAACCAGCTGGTTGGCAACCTTACATTCAATGACCACCGGGTCATCATGCGGGCGGCGGACGCTGCCCCTGTCCTTCTCAGTGATCAGGACGTCTGGGAAGGAGGAGCTGGCTTCCGCCTGCTCATCATCATCTTTGTCCATCTTTCGAAGATGGCTCTTGGTGCCCCGGATGGTAGGGCCACCACATGAGAACCCGCCCGCTATAGTGTAGACCGGCTCCTTGTCGGTATCCGAACTACTAGCAGGCTGGGGGGTAGTCTTGGAGGACTGACCCTTGTTTTTCTTTTTTGCCCCGGCTGGGGACTTAGAAATGTAGGACTTCAACAGCCCTTTGTCAGCCAGACGGTCCAACGCACGCTGAAGACTGAAGCAGTCGTTGGTGTCATGGCCAACTTCCTCATGGAACTGACAGAATTTATTCTTGTTCCGTGACTGGACAGAACTCTTCATAGGATTCGGCTTCTCAATGGACAGCCGGTCCTTGGAGTTGGAGTCTTTGTTAAACTCATACTTGGGGACGTACGGTTTAAACTCTTTCTTTTTCTTCTGGGACGGCTGGTCAGAGTCACTAACCGCCCAGACTTCTTTTCTCTTCTTGCTCTCTTCTTTCTTTTTTGCCGGCTGAGCAGGCCGGCTGTCTTTCTGTCTGTCAGACTTCTTAGAGTCCGACTGACTGCCAGGCGAGCAGAGGTCGGTAGCTTGAATGTAGCTTTCCGCCTCCCTCAGGGCCGCCTGTAGGGTGAAAGCCCCTTTTCTGACGAGGTCGAACTTAAAGGTCGACCCGTCTCTCAGACCCTTAAAAAAGTCTGTAAAAGCTACCTCGTCCGACAGTCCTTGAATCTGAATTCTTATCAGATTGAACCGCCTGACATATGAGCGCAGCCCTTCTCTCTCTCCCTGCTTAACAGTGCTTAGATCAAGGCTTGTTTTCTTAGCAGGGATGTTCATTGAGAAGTTGGAAGCAAACAGGAAGGCGAGCTTCCTGAAACTATCGATGGACCCGGCCGGCAAGTTGCCAAACCATTGTTGGGCAATGCCCTTCAATGTAGCCGGGAAGCATCAACACCAAGCGGCATCATCCAACCCCTGCAGATACATGAGGTTGGTGTAAGCCATGAGGTGATCTTCCGGGTTGGAGGTACCGTCATAGGTACCAACCAACACATTTTTAACCTTGGCCGGCTGAGCCGCCTCGGTTATCTCTCGAGTGAACGCAAAAGGTTGTTCACCCAGGCGCAGCAAACGAAGCTGCCAGTCCAAAGGCTGGACATTTGGATATGCCGCCTGACCCCCAAAAAGGGCCGGCTGCATGAAGTGAGGAGGATATTGCCCGTAAGCCGGAGAAGGCATATACGGGACAACCCCAATCATATGAGGGCCAAAATGGACGGTATCACCGCCTGTCCGGCTCTCATGCAAGGAGAGTGCACTCCCTGCAGAAACGTTGTTGAAACTGTCTGGAAAGTTCGACGTTGAAGCCGATTCAGACAGCGATTGATTTCTCTTCCGGTTAATAATTTCCCGGGCATCAGAAGTTGGTCTTTTACTTCTCACCGGTTGTTGGGGCTGGCGAGTGTTATTGGTGTTCCCCCCAGGAAGGAGAATTTTTGACCAATCGATGGTCCCGGCTGCCTTCTCCTTTGGGTGAGGAGTGGGCTGCCGGTTTCTGACTGACTTCCCCTTTTCTGGAGGAGTCTTCTTCACCGACAGACCTTACTTGGGCCAGCCTGGTTTTTGGTGATCAGCTTTGTAATTTCACCCTTGAAACTCGTCATGAACCTCATGAGTTCGTCTCGGGTGACAGGGGCCGATCCAGTTGCCGTTTGGGTTGCCCCTTCCGGCTGCCCAGTAGGTCTGCTCGGACCCGCCTGGGAGGCGGCCCGCTCCAAAGTCTCTTTGGGCCGGATGCGCTTGACTCTGAGAGAGCCGTCCTCGGCTGTAGAGGTTTCGACCTGAGGATCCTCATCCTCCTCGTGGTCTGTAAAAACTTCTGGGTCTTCACCCAGACGGTTAGGGGGTGGTACAGACTCTTGAACCATCTTCGAGGTACTCTCCCCACAGACGGCGCCAAATGTTTTGGGGGTTTTTGTCCCTCGGGAGAGTTACGTCACGAAGACTGATCCGGGATGAGCTGTACCTGCAAAACAAACGGAGACACCTGTTGGGTGGTGCTCCGCCTCCAACGATCAAGTTAGTAACTTGAAAAGGAATAAAGAGTACGGAAATTTAGGTGGGTATCTGCTCGGATTCCAAGCTCAGGTGTCTCTTTGATGTAAGAGAATGCAGGTGTATTGAATGATCAAAACGTGCCTCTGAAATGAGGGACATCTCCCTATTTATAGGGTCATTGGGAATTGCCCCTGATTAGTTCACTAAACCCTAATCATTGGGTGGGCTGCGCCGTTTTCCGGCGTTCTCGGGATTTGGGCCTGAAGGCCGCCTTTTCCCCTTTATTTCTGGAATGACACGTGTCAAGCAGGATTGGTCCATTTTGGACCAATCTGAGGCAGACACGTGTCACCCTCTGATTGGGCCACGTGGCAGGGTAAAAATACCCTAAACAGAGGTAGTTGTACCAATGTAGCTTCGCAAGTTATGATAGACAAGTTGAAAATGAAAACTATCCCTCATCCTAAACCATATAAAATTCAATGGTTAAGTCATAGTAAAGGGATTCATGTCACACAACAAGTCTTGTTATCATTTAGCATTGGTAAAACTTATGAGGAAGAATTATGGTGTGATGTTGTGCCTATGGATGCATGTCATGTTTTACTTGGTAGACCTTGGTTATTTGATAGGCGTGTGATGCATGATGGTTACAAAAACACCTACTCCTTTTCTAAGGATGGAAAGAAAATTGTCCTTACCCCTTTAATCCTCAAAAATGATCACCCCATATCCACGCCTCCCACTTCCCTCACCACTCTCATAAAATCTGAATTCCATGAATATAGAGTTCACAAACACTTCATTTTGAGCCAACTTGATACCCCCTCTCAACCGTCCAAAGAAGAAAACCACCCACTCCTCACCTCTCTTCTCAAAACCTATTCCCATGTTTTCCCCAAAGATATCCCTCACGGATTACCCCCAAAGCGTGACATCCAACACAAGATTGATATTGTACCCGGATCCATGCTCCCAAACAAACCAGCCTATAGAACCAATCCCAAAGAAACCGAGGAAATTAGAAGACAAGTGGAGGAATTGTTATCAAAGGGTCTTATTCGTAAGTCTCTTAGTCCATGTGCTTGCCCTACTTTGATTGTACCTAAGAAAAATGGAGAATGGAGAATGTGTGTTGATAGTAGGTCAATCAATAAAATCACTATCAAGTACCGGTTTCCTATTCCAAGGTTGAATGATTTACTTGATGATTTGCATGGTTCTAAAGTGTTCTCTAAAATTGATTTGAGAAGTGGCTATCATCAAATTCGAATTTTCGAAGGAGATGAATGGAAGACCGCTTTCAAGACAAAGGAGGGCCTCTATGAGTGGCTTGTGATGCCATTTGGTTTGTCTAATGCACCATCTACATTTATGCGCCTTATGAATCAGGTTATGCAACCTTTCATGGGTAAATTTGTTGTAGTCTATTTTGATGATATTTTGGTGTATAGTAGGGAAGAAGAAGAGCATGCTATGCATTTGCAACAGGTTTTTGAAGCCCTTGCTCGTGAGCAACTATATGGTAACTTAGAGAAGTGTCATTTTTTCACTTCCCAAGTTATTTTTCTTGGTTTCAAAGTTTCATCTCAAGGCATAGAGGTTGATGAAAAGAAAGTTGCTGCAATTCGTGAGTGGCCCACGCCACAAACAATTCAACAAGTTCGTAGTTTTCATGGACTTGCTTCTTTCTATAGGAGATTTGTGCAAAATTTTAGTACTCTCATGGCACCTATCACCGAGCTAACTAAAAATCAGAAGTTAGTTTGGAATGATAAGGCTCAAAAGGCCTTTGATGAGGTAAAACATCAACTTACTAGTGCACCTATTCTTTCTTTACCTAACTTTGATGAAGTTTTTGAAGTTGAATGTGATGCTAGTGGAGTTGGTATTGGTGCTGTTTTGTCACAAGTTGGGCGTCCCCTTGCCTACTTTAGTGAAAAACTCAATGAAGCACAACGGAAGTATAGCACCTATGATAAGGAGTTCTTTGCTCTTGTTCGTGCTTTGGACCATTGGAGACATTACCTCATTTCCAAGGAGTTCATCCTTCATTCAGATCATGAAGCTCTCAAATATCTTCAAAGCCAACAAAAACTCCAACCACGCCATGCCAAATGGGTGGAGTATTTGCAAGCTTTTCATTTTGTGATCAAGCATAGGAGAGGCGCCATGAACAAAGGAGCTGATGCACTTTCAAGGAGATACACACTCTTGAATTCTTTCAAGGCAAGAGTGATTAGTGTTGAAGATGTGAAAGCAAGTTACAAAAATGATCATGACTTTGGTGATTTATTTCTAAAATGTTCTAATCATGCTTACAAAGATTATTACATTTTAGATGGCTATTTGTTCAAAGGAAACAGGCTGTGCATTCCAAGATCAAGCCTAAGAGAATCTCTTATCAAAGAGTTTCATGAAGGAGGAATGGCGGGACACTTTGGCATAGAGAAGACTACTCTTCTTGTCCAAGAGTACTTTCATTGGCCTAGATTGGTTCGTGATGTGGAGTTTATTGTGAAAAGATGCGTGGTTTGTCAAAAGGCCAAGAGTCATAGTCTTCCACAAGGCTATCTTTTGCCCTTACCTATTCCGCAAGCTCCATGGGAAGATGTTAGTCTTGATTTCGTTGTGGGACTTCCTATGACCCAACGAAAGAAAGATTCCATTATGGTTGTTGTGGACCGTTTTTCTAAAATGGCTCATTTTATTTCTTGTCATACAACTTATGATGCTACTCATGTTGCTAACTTGTTTTTCAATGAGATTGTTCGTTTGCATGGTGTACCTAAATCCATGGTGAGTGATCGTGATCCAAAATTTCTAAGTCATTTTTGGCTTACATTATGGAGAAAGATGGGCACGAAATTGAACTTTAGCACTTCAAGTCATCCTCAAACAGATGGTCAAACCGAAGTGACTAATAGAACTTTGGGATCCTTGTTGCGGTCTTTGGCTACTAAACGTCACAAGCAATGGGAAGAGATGCTTCCTCATGCGGAGTTTGCTTACAATCGTGTACCTAGCAAGACAACAGGTTTGAGTCCTTTTGAAGTGGTGTATGGATTCAATCCGTGCACTCCTATTGATCTCACTCCCATTCCCTCACCAAACAAGTTCAGCAATGATGCCGAGGTGCGTGCAAAAGAAATCAAGTCTATGCATGAGCAAGTTCGTTCCAAAATTGAACAAGCTAATGCAAAGACAAAGGCATACTATGACAAGAAAAGAAAGGAGGTCCAGTTTCAGCCCGGTGACTTAGTTTGGATTCATCTTCGAAAGGAAAGATTTCCTTCCAAAAGACGGTCCAAGGTTAGTCCTCGTAGTGATGGTCCATTTGCTATTGTTGAAAAGGTGAATGATAATGCTTACAAGGTTGAGTTGCCCGGAGACTATGGTGTTTCTAGCACCTTTAATGTGGCTGATTTATCACCTTACTATGATGAGTTTGAAGAGTTGCCGAGTTTGAGGGCAAACTCTTTTCAAGAAGGGGGGAATGTTGTAGCCAAGCCTAACAACTTGGTTATGGACGTTTCTTTAGTTCAAGACGTAGCATCATGCATTGGTGCTATGCGTTCTATCCATGTGCAGCAAGATATTCAATCTTTTGAGTTTCTTGTTGTTCTTATTAACTAGTTCATTCTAGTTCATTTTATGCTTTGAATAAATTGTAAACTTTAGTCTTATTTTAAGTTTGCAAATTAGTTGCATTTTTCTTTAGTTTTCTTTAGTTTGCTAAAGTTCAAAATGTAATGTTACATTCACATAAAGTTCAAGTACAAGATACATGAAGAAGGCAGCCATTTAAGCATGGAAAACAACATAGAATCCGAAATTCTTTTGGAGGAATTTCAAGGCTTCAAATGGGTGTTACAAGCAGCATCAATGCAGGAATTATAAGCCATCAAGTGGGCATTCATATGGGCGTTTCTTGCTGCCAGCATTGAGCATCAAAAGGCGTCCAAATACACTCTTGTCTACATACATTCAAGCTTGATCCAAGGCTTGAATCAAGGAGGAGTTACACTTCTTTTTGCTGTTTGAATTGGGCGTGAATTAAGGGGCTGTTTTGCTTCTTACTTGCTGCTTGGTTGAGGCGTGATTCTAGGGAAGGTTATGCTCTTACTTGCTGCCTTATTGGACGTGATTCTAGGGGAGTTACACTCCTTTATTTCAGATTTGATGAGGCTTAATTGAGGAGGTTATGGCCGCCACTTTTTAAGCTTATGTATCTAGTTAAACAAGGCTTCCTTTAATTGATGTATCTAGACACTAAAGCTGACTTTGATGCTTAGTTTAGGCGTGTACAAGTGAGCTGAAAAGTCACTTGATTTAGCTTGTATTTAGGATGCTTGTTTACTATAAATAACAAGCAAATGTGAATGAGAAAATCAGATTATTCAAACATAAAAAAAACTTGTCTTACATTCGTTTCTTGGATTAGAAACAAAACCTGAAATTCTTGGATTTGGAATTTCGTTTCCTTTGCTTAGTTTGCTAGTTTAGGCTACTAGTTGGCTTGTGATCTTAGGAATCCAAAACGTTTCTTAGTGGTGTGACTTTATCTAAGAAGCCTTTGGTTCTTAGCCTTATCTATCCCTTGGTTTATCCCTTGTGTATTTCGAGTGTTACTCCAAATATACAACACGAAGAAGCTTGAGACCCCCTGGTCTCCCAGCCAAGTCTTGAGTTGAGGCGTCTCAAATTGAGGACCATTGTCAAAAACCATAGACATGGGCACCCCGAAACGAGTGATTATGTTCCTCCAGATAAAGGAAATGACGTCTTTAGTCTTGATGTTTTTGACTGCCTCAGCCTCTACCCACTTAGTAAAGTAATCCACAGCCACCAATATATAGCGCTTGCCGCCTGGTGCAGTTGTATATGGCCCCAGAATGTCCATGCCCCATTTGGCAAAGGGTATTGGGCTGTGGATGGCCGTCAGGTCTGTAGCCGGACGATGGATGAGCTTGCCAAACTTTTGGCACTTGTCACATTTTTTCACCATTTCCATGGCATCCGACTCCAGAGTCGGCCAAAAGTAAAGCCGCCTGGCCTTGGCCGCGAGGGATCTGCCGCCTATATGGGAGGCGCAGAATCCCGAATGCAACTCTTCGAGAACTTCCTTCCCCTTTCAGAGGTAACACACTTCAACAGGGGTTTCAAAAAGCCAGCCCTGAAGAGCTCTCCTTGCCGTAACTCGAAGTTAGCTGCTCGTTTTTTTAGAACAGCCGCCTCCTGTGGTGAGTCAGGGAGCGTGCCGTCTGCAAGATAGGTCCGGATGCTGTCCATCCAGGTTGAGCTTCGGTCAAGAATTCCAATGGGGTCTTCCTCTGATATACTTCTTTTTTCCATGACCTCCCAGAAGACCGACCGAGGCGTTTCACAGGAGGCGGATGATGCCAACTTGGACAGAGCATCCGCCTGATTGTTTGAAGACCTGGGCACCTGAGTTAGATGAAATTCTTCAAGTGACCCAACTTCACTCTTGACCGCCTGCAAATACTTTATCATGGCCGGATGAGTGGCCTCGTACGTTCCATTAACCTGGAGTACGACCAGTTGAGAATCAGAGCAGGCGGATACCTTCTTCGCCCCTGCCGCCTTGCAATACCGGATGCCGGCCAGCAGGGCCTCATACTCGGCCTCATTATTAGAGACCTGAAACTTGAACCGTAGTGCGTATTCGTACTTATCTCCTTCAGGAGATTGACAGATAATCCCCGCACCACAGCCGTTCACAGTGGAGCTCCCATCCACATACACTTTCCAGACCTGGTCCGTATTGTCCGGAACAACCGGCCTTGTCATTTCGACAATAAAGTCAGCGAATGCTTGTCCCTTTATTGCCTTCCTTGATTCATAAGTGATTTCTAATCCTTGTATTTCAATTGCCCATTTAAGCATTCGTCCAGAAGACTCCAAGGTTGTGAGTGGTCGTTTGATCGGTTGGTCAGTATAGACCTCTACCGCATGCGCCAAGAAGTAAGGTTTAAGCTTCTTGATGGCCATGTAAAGGGCAAGGCCGAATTTCTCAACCATGGGGTACCGAAGCTCCGCATTTCTCAAAACATGGCTTATGAAATACACCGGGAGCTGGATGCCGTCTCTTTCAGCTAAGAGGACAGCACTGAGGGCATGATCAGAGACGGCTAAGTACATGAAGAGCTTCTCTTTAGGCAAAGGGCTGACAAGCCTCGGCAAAGAGTGCAGATGAGTTTTTAGCCTTTGAAAGGCCGCCTCTGCATCATCCCCCCATTCAAAGTTTGTCTTCTTTTTGATTGCCTGGAAAAAGTAGAGACACTTGTCGCCTGAACGGCTGAGGAATCTCCCCAGGGCCGCCAGACAACCTGCTAGTTTTTGCACTTCCTTCACAGTACGGGGCGACTGCATGTCGATTACGGCCTGTATTTTCTCAGGGTTGGCCTCTATTCCTCTTTGGTCAATCAAAAATCCGAGAAACTTCCCAGACTCAACACCAAAGACACACTTTTTTGGGTTAAGCATGACCTTGTGCCGCCTGAGTGTGGCGAATGTTTCTCGGAGATCAGCAAGGTGATCCGCCTGCTGTTTGGATTTGACTATCATATCATCAATGTACGCCTCTACATTCCTTCCGATTTGATTAATGAAGACCGTATTGATCATTCGTTGGAAGGTAGCAGGCGCATTCTTCAAACCAAACGGCATCACCGTATAACAGAACAACCCCTGATCAGTGACGAATGCCGTCTTTTCTTGATCTTTTTTCCACAGGGGGATCTGATGGAAACCTGAATAGGCGTCCATGAAACTCATCAGGGCATGTCCGGCTGTTGAGTCGACCAGACTATCGATCTTAGGCAGTGGATAGCTATCCTTTGGACATGCCTTGTTGAGGTCTGTGTAATCAACACACATCCGCCAAGTTCCATTCGGCTTTTTTACTAACACAACGTTAGCCACCCACTCAGGGAAGTTGCACGGCCGAATGAACTTGGCATCTAACAGCTTTTTTACTTCGGCAGCTGCCGCCTGACTTCTTTCTTCGCCGTGGTTTCTTTTCTTTTGCCGGTTGGGCTTCTTTTTAGGATCTACGGCGAGTTTGTGGACAGCGAGATCCGGGCTGATGCCTGGCATCTCTTCCACTTCAAAGGCAAAGATGTCTTTGAATTCCTTGAGCAGCTGGTGAAGGTTTTCACCCAACTTTGCAAAGGCAATCGTCCCCACCTTAACAGTCCGCTCTGGACGGCTATCATCCAGAGGGATATCAATGTGCTCTCCAGTAGGCTGGGGACGAAGATCATCCGACCTTTCCCCGGTCAGTGATTGCTATTGCTTTTCTTTTTTGACCACCACCAGCTGATCAGTCTTTCTTTTCTTTCCGGCTGGTGGGGCCGACTGTTCTTCCTCGACATCGTCGAGGTCAATCATTTGCTTGCCCCGGCCGGATGCTGCGGCCGCAGGCTTGACGTCCGAGAGATAACACTCTCGAGCCGTCTTTTGGTCCCCATTAAGGGAACCAACTGTTCCATCATCCTTCTCATACTTGAGTAGCATGAGAGCAGGGATGATGACGGCCTTACACTCATTAAGAGTGGGTCGGCCAAAGATGAGGTTGTAAGCCGTGAGCTCTTCAACCACTAGGAGGCGGATGGTCATGTGTCGACCGTCTCCCCTGCTTCCCAGGCGGACAGGTAGGTCGATTCGTCCGACTGGGTGCACAAGTCCTCCTCCAAACCCAACTAAGGTGTGGGTGACCTCCATCATGCTATCCGGTTTGTACTTGAGATTGGACAAGCATTTGAGGCTGATGAGGTCAGAGGAACTTCCTGTGTCAATCAAAATTCGGCCAACCAGCTGGTTGGCGACTTTACATTCAATGACAACAGGGTCATCATGCGGCCGACGGACTTTGCCTCTGTCCTGTTCGGTGATGACAACTTTAGGGAAGGTGGATGTGCTAGATGTATCCCCCTCCTCAACAGAATTGACCATCTTTCTTAGATGGTCCTTGGTACCCCGAATGGTCAGGCCACCACCGGCAAATCCGCCTGCTATGGTGTACACCGGTTCTTCATCAGTTTCGGCACTCACAGCAGGCTGGGGAGTCTTTTTCTTGGAATTCCCCGGATTTGCTTTTGAAGTCACTTTGGACTTCACATAGGACTTAAGCTGTCCTTTGTCGGCCAGACGGTCGAGCTCCCGCTTGAGACTAAAGCAGTCGTTCGTGTCATGGCCAACATCCTCATGGAAATGGCAATGCTTGTTTTTGTTCCTATTTTCAGCGGAACCTTTCATAGCAGTCGGCTTTTCAAGAGTTAGCCGATCATTAATTTCCAAAAGGATGGAGAAGCAGTCCTTGTGGAATTCGTACCTTGGGACGTACGGTTTCCACTCTTTTTTCTTCTTCTGGGCCGGTTGATCAGAGTTATCAATGGCCCAGACTTGCTTTTTCTTTTTGCTCTCTTCTGGCTTAGGAGCCGGCTGAGCAGACCGAGTCTCTTTCTGCCGGTCGGACTTCTTATGGTCCGACTGCTTATTGGAGGAGCAGAGTTCGGTCGCCTGTATGTAGGCTTCCGCCTCTCGCAAGGCTCCTTGCAGAGTAAAGATTTGTTTGCGGACGAGTTCGTACTTAAAGGTAGACCCGTCCTTCAGACCCTTAAAGAAGTCTGTGAAGGCGACCTCATCAGACAGCCCATGAATCTGGATTCGGACCAGATTGAACCGCCTGACGTAGGATCGCAAACCTTCTCTATCTCCCTGCTGTACATTGCCCAAGTCAAGACTTGTCTTTTTGGCAGGGATGTTCATAGAGAAGTTTTATGCAAACAAGAACGCAAGCGTTTTGAAGCTATTTATGCAGCCAGCCGGCAGGTTGCCAAACCACTGCTGGGCTATGCCCTTCAGGGTGGCTGGAAAGCAACGACACCATGCGGCATCATCCAACCCCTGTAAATACATGAGGTGGGTGTATGCTAGCAGGTGGTCTTCTGGGTTGGAGGTCCCGTCATAGGCTCCAACCAGAACGTTTTTAACTTTGGCCGGCTGTACGGCTTCAGTTATTTCCCTGGAGAAAGCAGAGGGTTGATCTCCAAGGTGTTGCAGCCTAAGCTGCCAGTCCATTGGCTGATAGCCATATGCCGCCTGTCCTCCATAGAGGGTAGGTTGCATGTAAGGTACAACTGGCGCCTGGTACAATGGTTGTGCCATGTACTGGGCGGACTGAATCACATGTGGCCCAGACTGAACCCTTTGGCTGCTTGCTGGGGTCTCATGTACAGACTGGGAACACCTCACAGAGGTATTCCGAAAGCTATCATGATAAGTCGACGTTGAAGCCGACTCTGATTGCTGGGTTCTCCTCTCCTCAATGTATTGCCGAGCGTCAGAGAACGTTTTCTTGCTACCATCCGGCTGTATGTGTCGGATGGGTTTTCTTGCGCCCATTTCTGGGAAACGGAGCCGATTAAGGTCAAATTGGGACCTGGCCTTCTCCTTAGGAGCAGGATGAGGAGTCGGCTGACGGTCCCTGACCGACTTCTGTTTGCCAGCTTGGGCTGGCTTCTTGGCCGACTGCTCCTTTCTAGGAGTAGGCGACTTCTTTGAGGCGAGCTGCTTGATTTCACCCCTGAGGCTGCTCAGGAGACATTAGCTCATCCCGAGTGACGGGAGCTGATCCTGCCGCCTGGGAAGGATCAACCGGCCGCCCCGAGGGCTTCTTTGGCTGGCCAGCAGTTTTGCTTGGTCCTGCCTGAACATGGGGACGCTCTCGCCGTTCCTTACTGCGGATGCGTTTAGAGATGAGGGATCCATTTGGATCCACATAGGTTTCGACATCAGCGTCGTCACCTGAGTCATGGTCCGTTTGGACCAGTACATCATTTGGAGGCCGAATGGTCTCCGGATTTGGTACAAGCTCTTGTGAAGCCATTTCAGAGGTACTCTCCCCACAGACGGCGCCAAATGTTTCGGGGGTTTTTGTCTCTCGGGAGAGTTACAACACTGAAACTGGATTCAACTGAGGATGCCTGTACCTGCAAAGCAAACGGACCGCCGGATGGTCGGTGGTCCGCCTCCGAAGATTAAGTCAGTAAATATTCGGAGATAAAACGTGCGGAAGTAAAGTTATCTGCTTGGATTCCAAGCTCAGGTAAAGTGTTGTGTGTTCCTTGAAAACGACAGCTCCGTGGTAAGTGACGTATTGTCTCGTATTGTGTGTCAAGAATTCTCTTTCTTTTTTTCACGTGCTATCATAAATGACCTAATGTCCCTATTTATAGGGTCTTCTTGAAAAGTGTGCCCTCCTAGGATCTGGTGACCTAGGAATTAGGTCACGCCGTTTTGCGGCGCCTCGGGATTTGGGCCTTAGAAGGCCGCCATCCCAGGGCCAATGCCTGAGTGACACGTGTCACTGTGCCCAAAAGGATTCTGAAGCACCTTTTGAGTGACACGTGTCGCCACCTGAATGGTCCCTGCTGGACCTTCAGTCCACGTAGGACGGAGAAGAATCCACCCTCCACGTGTCATCATTCCATAGGCCCAAATGGCACCTATATGGAGGACACGTGGCGCTTTCTGATTGGGCCACCTGGCCGGGTATAAAAATACCCAAATCAGATAAAGATGCTAACATTCCTATCATTCTTGGTAGACCCTTTCTTTCTACCTCGGGTGCTATGATAGATGTCAAGAGTGCAAAGATTTTGCTTAAGGTAGGAGATGAGGTCATAGAATTTGATTTGAATGAAAGCATGAAATATCCAAGTTCTTCTCTAGAAAATTGTATAATGATTGACTCTCTTGATCATGTTGTGTCTTCCATGCATGAGCACTTGCTCACCTCTAACGATGCTCTTGAGAATGTTTTGTTGAACAAAGATAAGCTGGGTGCACCATGCAAGGAGATGGCATTGTATGAGGAATTACTTAATAGAAGCATGGAGGAAGTGGATGAACAATTGTGCTTGAAGATCTCAAGCCATGAAGCTTTGCAAGCGGCCGCAACAAATGAAGGTAAAGGTGTGCCTATGGTAGAGCTCAAACCTCTACCATCACATCTTAGGTATAAATTCTTAGGCACAAATTCCACTTACCCCGTAATTGTTAGTGCATCCTTGAGTGAAAGCCAAGCTCAAGCGTTATGTTGTGTCTTGAGAAAGCACCAAGGTGCTTTGGGTTATACTATTGATGATCTTAAGGGTATAAGCCCCTCTTTGTGTACACACAACATAACGCTTGAGGAAGGCACCCTTCCTTCTATTGAACGACAAAGAAAGCTACATCCTCAAATGTGAGAGGTGGTGAAAAAAGAGATCACCAAGCTTTTGGATGCGGGAATAATATTCCCCATCTCAAGCTCTAGGTGAGTCTCTCCCGTTCTTATCGTTCCTAAGAAGGGGGGTATGACCGTAGTCAAGAATGAGAGAGGTGAGATCATTCCAACTACGATGGTCACCGGTCCGAGGATGTGTATAGACTATAGACGTCTAAATACATCCACTAAGAAGGATCACTTTCCCCTTCCATTCATTGATAAAATGTTAGAGAGACTAAAAAGGCACAAGTTCTATTGCTTCCTTGATGGCTATTCCGGATTTTTCCAAATCCCAATCCACCCCAAACATCAAGAGAAGACAACATTAACATGCCCCTATGGGACCTTTTCTTATAGGATAATGCCCTTTGGCCTTTGTAATGCCCCCGCAACTTTCCAAAGGTGCATGATTAGCGTTTTTGGAGACATGTTGGAGGAAGAAATGAAGGTATTTATGGATGATTTCTTCGTAGATGGGGTTTCATTTAAAGTGTGCCTTGTGAATCTCGAGAAATGTTTGGCAAGATGTGTGAAGGATAATCTTGTCTTGAATTGGGAGAAGTTCCACTTCATGGTGGAGGAAGGAATAGTGCTTGGACACAAGATCTCTCATTAAGGAATAGAGGTGGATAAGGCCAAGATCGAGGTTATTGAAAGCTTCCACCTCCGGTGAATGTCAAGGGAGTGAGATCATTTTTGGGACATGCGGGCTTCTATAGAAGATTCATCAAGGATTTCTCACTCATTGCTAAGCCCCTTAATGATCTTCTTTAAAAAGATGTTGAGTTTGTTTTTTATGATAAATGTTTGGAGGCATTTAATAGATTGAAGAAGGCCCTAATCTCTACCCCCATTGTTCAAGCCCCAAGATGGGATCTACCCTTTTAATTAATGTGTGATGCTAGTGATTGGGCAATTGGAGGTGTTTTGGGACAACGTGCGGATAAAAAGCTTCATGTAATTTACTATTTGTCCAAGACACTAAATGGGGCCCAAAAGAATTACACAACAACAGAAAAAGAATTCTTTGCCATTTTTCACTCTTTTGAGAAATTACGGTGTTATTTGTTGGGTTCCAAGACCATTGTCTTCACGGATCATGCGGTTCTCAAGTATATCTTTGCCAAGAAAGATTCCAAGCAAAGGTTGATTTGTTGGGTGCTTCAATTACAAACTTTTGAAATAGAGATTAAGGATAAGAAGGGTGCAAGAAATGTTGTGGCGGACCATCTTTCTCGCCTTGAGGGTGATCAAATTCATGATGATGGTTTACCAATTGAAGATAGAATGCTTAATGATGTCTTGTATGCCATTAAGGTAAAGGAGCTCCCATGGTATGCCGACTTGGTGAATTTTCTAGCATGTAGGGAGTTTCCACCTTCTTTCTCCAAGAACCAACGGAAGAAACTCAACAGGGAGGCAAGACATTACTTGTGGGATGATCCCATCTTGGATAAACGAGGGGTTGATGGCTTGCTTAGGCGTTGTGTTTCGAATGAAGAGGTGCCTAGTGTTCTAAAGATGTGCTATTCGGAACCTAGTGGTGGCTATATGGGTGTTTCAAAAACCGCCACTAAGGTTCTTCAATGTGGTTTGTGGTGGCCACATCTCTTCAAGGATTCATGGGGCTTTGTAAAGTCATGTGACCGATGTAAAAGAGTTGGGAATATCTCCAAGTGGAATGAGATGCCTCAACAACCTATTCTTGAGTTGGAGGTGTTCGATGTATGGGGGATTGACTTCATGGGACCATTCCCATCTTCATATGGGAATCGATTCATACTTGTGGCTGTGGACTATGTTTCTAAGTGGGTTGAGGCCAATGCTTCCCCAACAAATGACCACAAAGTAGTGTTGAAGTTGTTCAAAAAAATCATATTCCCAAGGTTTGGTGTGCCTAAGGCTGTGATAAGCGATAATGGTTCTCAATTTGTTCACAATGCCTTCTAAAATATGTTGAGGAAACATGGGGTTCATCAATTGTTCGGCCTTCCATATCATCCGCAAACGAGTGGCCAATTCAAGGTCTCTAATCGTCAAATAAAGCATATTCTTGAGAAGACGGTTGCAAGGAATTGAAAGGATTGGTTGGACAAGTTTGATGATGCTCTTTGGGCTTATAGAACGGCTTTCAAGATACCTATAGGCACCACTCCATGTCGCCTAGTCTATGACAAATCATGCCATCTCCTGGTGGAGCTTGAACACCGTGCTTTGTGGGCAATCAAGAAGATAAACTTTGATTTAGAAAGTGCGGGGGAGAAAAGGTGGTTGGATCTTCATGAGCTAAAGGAGCTTAGACTTGTTATTTATGATTGTGCTAGCACCTACAAAGCTCGTTCCAAGGAAGCTCATGATAAGCTTATTGAGAAAAAACAGTTTTGTGTTGGTAATAAAGTCCTCCTCTACAATTCAAGAATGAAGTTGTTTCCCGGAAAGCTCATGTCAAGATGGAGTGGCCCTTTCTTGGTGAAAGATGTTTTTGCTAATGGTGCCATGAAGATTTCTTCTTTGGATTCCTCATCTTCTTTCAAGGTTAATGGTCATCGGGTCAAGAGATATTTTCATGGAGTGTTTGTTGGTCTTATTCAAAAAATTATTCTTTTCAAGCCACATGTAGTGGGGTGGTAAACGTCGAGATAACGACGTTAAACAAAAGCGCTTACGGGAGGCAACCCGGATTTCACCGCTACTCTCTTTTCTTTCCTTTCTTTGATTTTTCTTTGTTGATATTTGCTCTTACCTTTCCTTGTGTTTTTGGTTTGTTTTGTAGGTAGCCTTCATTCATCATTTATGGACTTAATGTGTTTGATGAGGATGGCAAAATGAGAATTTGGAGTACAGGCGAGAGGGCACCCCGCGGGCTTGGAGAGGCCTCTGGTGCCCTTGCTTTAAAAAGAGGGAAATCCGATAAGGAACTTCCCGCGGTCTCCCCATGGGCACGGGGAGAATTGGAGAGGGCGCGGCCTATTTTTTCAAAAATGGATCAGGAACTCTCCGCAGTTGCCTCGCGGGCTTCCCGCGGGCATAGAAATCCTGGAGAGGGTGCAGAGAGAATTGGAGAGGGCGTGGCCCCATTTAAGGTAAAAAATCGAATTTTTTCCAAAATAGGCTCGCGATTTCCCCGCGGTCTCTTCGCGGGCACGGACGAATCACCGCGGGCGCGGCAATGTCGGGAGAGGGCGCGGGCACCTGGGTTACATAGTAGGCCGACTTCCCCTCTCTCTCTCTCTCTCTCTCTCTCTCTCTCTCTCTCTCTCTCTCCTCTCTTATTTTTCAATTCCCCCTTATTTTTCCCCTTTATTTCTCTTCCTCCTCTCAAACCCTAACCCCCAAATCATCTTTCTCACACAAATTCACTCAAATTCATCCTTGTTTTCACTTAATTTTCCATCACAATTTCCTTCATACTCCATTTTCATCAAGATTGGTCTCTTTTCTCGTGGTTTTTTGAAAAATTCGAATCCTAGACGGGATTTTGAGCTTTGTTTGAGTCTTCAATCTTGGTATACTTCTAACCTTTGTTTTATTTTTGTCAATTTCAATTGATTATTATACATTGGTTTTGGTTTGCCTTGATTAATCATGACTATGATGTTTTTGGTAGTTTGTATGGTGAATTTTGAATTTTTTTGAGTGATTTGTGCTTATTTTTGTGATTTGAGTGTTGGATTTTTTGTTGTTTTGTTGCTTGTAATAGGTACTTTGTAGTTAGTGGTGGTTTTGGCTGGTATTGTGAAGGTGGTTTGAAAAATTGGTGGTAGTGTTGGTGTTGATTTTGGGTGATTGTGTGGTTTCTTGTGTTGGTTGAGCTTGTGACTATAGATTTGTTAAGGAAAGTTAAGAGTATCAAGAAAAGTTCAAACCAATCCCCCGGCCAATCCACCCAAGGCCAATCCTCTCGTAGCAAACCTTCATACACCGAACCTCCTCAAAACCAAACTGCTCAAGATGATACCCCACCTCCTCCTTTACCTCCTCTCAAATTTCACAATCGGTCTAAACATGTCCCTATCTATAACAAAATGAAATCCCGGAAGTTTAGACCTACCCGCAACTATCTTCCCGATGATATTGACAAATTAGGAGTTGATGTCGATCTTGACATCTTACTCCGTAATCTTGGTTTGGATGAGTTTGTAAAGTCATCTCCGCAAACCTATTTGAAACTGTGCATTGATTTTTTCTCCACCTTTGAGTATAATAGGGCGGGGGATACCGACTATATCTTCTCTTTCCAACTATTCAATTCCAAGCATACCATAACCCTTTCAAAATTCAATAAAGCCCTTGGCTTCAACCCTAATACCGACGTCTATGAGCCCTTGGTTGCCCTTCTCAAGTCCGATTTCAATTAGGTTGCATGGTGGAGAGCCATAGCTAGAAAGAAGGTGTTTAACTCTAAGGAATCGCTTGCTAGTGAGATCATTCACCCGGCTCTTAGAATTCTTCATCGAGTTCTTGGCTATGCCGTGTTTAATAAGCAATATATCTTGGGAAGCTTTCGAGGGATGAGATCTTACTTCTCTGGATGGCTACAAGGCCGAATTTGGGGCCGAGGTTTAATTTTGGGTATATTTTCTTGAATTGCTGTCAAGTAATCACTAACGGGAAGAAGACAGGTGAGATACATTGTGGTGGTATGTTACTAGATTGGTGCATTATTTCAAGCAAGAACGTTTCTTGAGGTCTTGCACTCCGATTGGAGGGAGTGAAGACATGTATTTAGATTTGAAGCAACTTAACACTTTGCGCTTCATTACTAAAACTAAAAGAGACGGTATTTATTCTTGGCTAGTGTGTAATGTGCACCATTGTTTACACCCAAACCCGGCTGCCACCTCAGTAACTCGAGAGGATAGGATTGTTTGGAGGATTCCTATGGATAATGGGAGAGTTGAGGATGATATGGAGGAGGATGATGATGTTGTGAATGATGGTGACGATGATGATGATGATGGAGAAAGTGGGAAAGGAGATGGTGTAGATGAAGAAGAGAAAGATCGAAGAAGATGAACAAGAACAAGAACAACAATTTCAACATGAACAACAACAACAACTGCAGCAAAGAAGAAGAAGAAGACAAATACATCAGCAACAAGACTACAAAGGAGATGCCTATCTCTATGAAATGGAGGCTATGTGTGAGCATATGGAGCGCATGCAATTGAGCATGCAAGGTACGTATTCAAACCATCAAACTTTGTCTTTTCAAACTAGCGCCCTATATGACGCTAGTGTGCGTAGGTGGGAGGTCACTCCTCCGGTGAACTACCCATATGTGCCGCCCCAACAAGGTTCGATGCCATCTTGGGGTGGTGAAAACCTCCACACGTACCCCTATTGGCCCGGGGTTACACACCCCGATGATCCAAGGCGTGAATTCCCAGATGAGTCTGTTCATTATGACTACCGGGTTTCGGGGGGGAGTGATTATCGGGGTGACCCCGACTACTACTATGTTCACCCAACTCACCTCGAGCTCTGTATGCAGCCCGGGCCATTTGACCAACTTTCCACATCCCAACTTGACCTTTTCAAGGGTCGTTATGGGTTCCCTCCCGGTTTTACCGGAGGTTGGGATGTGGGTGATGGTGGTGCCAGCCCTAGTGGCCAATAGTTTCCCCCTTGGTTGTTTGATTCCCTTTTTGTTTCCTCCCTTTTAGCTTTGCATTATTTTTTTTTGAGGGGGGGATTCAAAAAGGATGTTTTAGGATAGGTTTTGGCGGAGGCACCTTGGACTCATGATGATGTGTTTGAAAATGCTTTGATGGATTTTTCTTGTTTCGCTCTAGGTAGTCTCGTTGGTATGATGTTTGTCTTGTTGTCTTGGTATTGATAATGATGTTTTGAGGTTTCTTTCAATGATGATGATGGTTTCTTTAGGTTTTTGTACATAGTTTTCGAGTAAGTTTTCTTTTGTTTGCTTTTGTTTGGAAGTTACTAACAATTTCATTTTGACTTGGACTTATAAACAATGAACTCTTGCTTTTAAATAATAATCTTACTAGGTGGTCATGGTATGCACGGTTTAAGAATACGTTTGGTTGATTTTAGGATAAAGCCCGCTAAGGTAGTTGTCTAGAACTAGGGGGATCATGAAACCGGATTCTACTTGTTTGTGGCATGTTGGTAGTTGCTCTCTATCTTCGATTTGACAACCTTAGTGACTTTTTGCTACAACCATGTGAAATTCATACTTTTCCTATCTTTCAACATATTCTTGCATGAGCGGCGTGGATCCTTGACTTTCGCAAACCTAATCTTGAATGTTAACGTATGATTCCTAAGACCAAGACCGAACCACCTAGGGAGGACAAAGGCATCTTTTCGGGGAGATATTTTTTCTTTTTCTAGGATAGTGTACTTATTTTTCCTTTTGGTTTTTGGGATACATTTGCCTACTTGCCAGTCCTTTGAGCCTTTTTCCCTTCTTTTCCAGCCACATCTTTAGATCTTGAGCCTTTTGTTTCATTTTCATTTTTAGTTTTGGTTTTTGTGAAGCAATGGTCATTGTTGTTGGAGATTGTGGTCTATAAGTTTGGAACTTGGTTAAAGTTTGTGAGCAAGTTTGTGTTGTATATACATTGTGAATAATGGCATATGTCTAGTAAAAAGTTAGAGAGAAGTCTTGGATTTGGATTTGTATTTCAACATTGGTTCAATTGTGCTTGGATTTCTTCATCTTCAATCATTAATATTAGTGAGAATCTCTTCTTTTAGTTCCTCTCTTTACTTGTTTGTTTTAGATTCATGTTTGATTGTTTAATTTCCTTAGATTTGAATTTGATATTGTAGTTGATATTTTTTTCTCTTGTTTTTGATTTAGAATGATGATCAATGCAATTTATCGTGATTTGTTCTTGAATTACACCATGATTAGTGAGTAGATTAGTTGTTAGGGAGAAGGGGAAGCATGCTTGATTGATAATTTGTGCTAGTTGATGATAATTGCTTAATGACATGAACCATCAATTTGAGAATTGTTTTAATTGATTGAGTTTGATTGTGAATTTCCTTGATTAGCCATTCATAGTGACCACTAGCTTGGCCTTTAGGAAATAGCTCTTGAATTCTCTTGATTGCTACTATTGTTTGTCCTTTTCAATGCTTGAATCATTTGAATGAACTATCAATTAGCATGATTATTGAACTTGCATGTGGAACCTATATCCCTAGTGTTTAGTTTCTTTAATTACTTTATTAATCTAGCTTTGTTAGCATAGTACCAACCATTTTCTCACTACAATCTTCGAAGTAGCTTGATTTAGGCTATAGTTAATATCGACTCACTCCTTTGGGTTCGACCCTATACATGCCTTATACTTGTATTAGGTTTGTTTAGGATGTTATAAATTGTGTTTGATTTTGGGATAGACAATTGACGACTCGTTTATTCCTCTATCAGTTACTAACTTGATCGTCGGAGGCGGAGCTCCAACAACTGGAGTCCACGTTGTTTTGTGGGTGCAGCTCGAGCCGGACCAATCTTTGTGACGTAACTCTCCCGAGGGACAAAAACACCCAAAACCTTTGGCGCCGTGTGTGGGTATCAAATCCACGACCACGTTTGGCTGTGCACTTGGTTTGGGGCAATCACCATTGTGATTAATTGTTCTAAAAACGTCTCATACTTCTTCAAGTATCAAATGTTTTAAAGCCAATCTATCAATTTGAAATGAAACCAACCACAGAGCCGTCCAGGGGCAAGAACAGCCGAATTACAATCTACCGCATGCTTTTTATAAGTTAGGCAAAATATCAAAGAATTGCATTATATACGCAAAATTCAATTCCTAAGACTCAATGGCAAACATGTATAAAAAACCGACTAAGTCGGAATACTTCATAAAATTAAACTGACACAAAGGCCAAAATGATTACTAACCCGAATCACATCCGGTGCAGAAACAAAAGAAACAAATTGTTAAACCAACCCCTTAGTTGGTAAACTTACAACAAACTCGGCTTACAAGCAAGAAAAGAAAAAAATTGGCATACTACCGCATATTTGGGGAGGCTGGTTAAAGATTGAGTTGGAGGCTTCTAACCCGGCTAGTTTTTACCGGTTGGGAGGGCTTTTGATTTATTACCAGCCGCCTGAGGCTGGCTGTCTTGGTTTTTCTCGTCCTCCGCCGACTCCTCTTCATTGTCTGACACATCATATCCCAGCTCTGAAGCCCAATCTTTGAAGCGAGGTGGAGCTGCCTCTCCCAAAACTTGGACATCATACACCGCAGTGGCGTAGTCATACCTAAGTTTGTAGACTTCAAAGTCTATATCCGGATAGAGGAGCTCCCAGATTATCTTCAAGCGGGCTACATTGTAGTAGACACCCATTTGTGTCTCCCCAAAACCAAACCCGGTGATGAGTACCTTTCACGTTGAATCATAATCAAATGAAGTGAAAGTGTGGAAAGTCTAGTGTTGCGGATAATTTTAATTTCTTTTCTTTTCTCTCTGTTTTTTAAAACCTTTTAAAGAAAACAGCCAATCTAGTTTGGTTGGTCCATGATATGGGTCCAATAGTAGTGTAGTTGGATGGAGCTTGAATAGAGCTTTCCAACGATATATTATAAGCCCAATTCCGAAGAATATTAAGGAAGTTATGGCCAAATTACTAAACTGGGCCCGGTTTGAGCCTTATATGCGGCCCAATGATTTAGAGGAGGGCCTAATATGGATTTATCATTTCTAATGTGAGGGGAATATTTCAAACATTATCCCTAACTTGAACCCCACTGTGATCATACACTAATGTATGGTGGCGTCCAAAGGGAAAAAAGATAGGGCAAAAGAGTCGCCAACAAGTTTTTTTGGAACTTGTAAACCGTTCACAGGGTGAAGGTTACACCCCTAACGATCTAGGTGATCGTTAGCTCCAATAGGTCTTGAACCATGACTGGTAGTTCGGGGATGAAGGTACAAATCCAACCTAAAAGAGATTGAACCTGCCCTAATAATAGGCCTCTACTTTATTCTGATCGTATTCATGTGCGCTTTCTGACTAACATGCAATCAATAGGTTTACCCTCAACCTGTTTATCTATGTTGGTTGAATTAAATGCACAAATAAATCTATTATTGGCGATCACTTAATCATAATCATATTAATCTTAAACAAGATTAATAATTATCTTGTATAAGCGTGATTACAAGTACAAATTCCCTTTAAACGTGCATAAAAGGCGTGATCAAGCAATAACAATAAATATAAAATCAAGCAACATAATAATCATAAATTAATAATCATAATAATCATGTTAAAGCATAATAATAGCAAGATCCTAGGCATGATACTAACGAGATTAATAACAAACCCTAGCATGTCACTAAATAATAAAAATCAAAGCTTTAACCCTAACATGATACTAACAATCATAAATATTAGGAAGAACATAAAAGACATCATATTTTTAATCATACTTGATATTAAAGTTACCCTAGACATGATACTAGGAAGATCAAAACGCTTTAACATAACATTAGGAATCATAATAACAACCTAAGCATGATTTCTACATAATAACATCAGTATAAACCATTAAAGTACTTACTTGGATGCCTCGTACCTCTTTCTAATAACAAAATACACAAGTTAGTAACTTCAAGGTAAATGTAATCAAACAATTAAATTAAATAGTTGTAAGAGAGATTTGGGACCAAACCCTCAGAAATTAAAACCTTTCCCGTCTAGGGCGAAGGCAACTTCGAATATGGCTAGGTGTATCTAGGTCTTGTGAATGCGGAATTTTATATTTTGAGAAAATACTAGTTTAGAAAAGAGAGAGAGAGAGTAATAAAAAATTTCTTGATGAGATTTGGTGAAAATAGAGAGAATTGGTGAATCAAAACAGAGTTTTTAGAAGGCTATTTATTGAGAAAATCAACCAAAAAGATAAAAAATCAAAACAAAGTTCTGACGCGCAAAACGAGGTTAGCGCCAGACGCTGACATTAGAGCCAGACACTAACGCTAGCGCTAGGCGCCAAGCTTAGCGTCAGGCGCTAATGCTGGCGTTTGGCGCTAACTTAATTATTGACTCGTTTTCTAAAATCAGATAGAAATTGCTAAAATCGTATTTTCTTCAAAAACATTCTTTTATTCTTATTAAAACTCTAAAAAGTCAACAAAAGTCAATTTATCAATGCTAATTGAATTAGGAATGAAAAAAAACTTCTAGAAGAATCTAGAAGACTAAAACCATTCCTAATTGCATTAGGAATGATAAATCCATACTAGGCCCTCCTCTAGATCATTGGGCTGCATATAAGGCTCATACTTTACACACTTTCACTTCATTCGATTATGATTCGACATGAAAGGTACTCATCACTGGGTTTGGTTTTGGGGAGACACAAATGGGTGTCTACAGAAGCCCCCACTTTGACTTAGTTTGGAGAAACGCAAAATTTTAAAACAAAAGTTAAAGTATCGATAGAGACGGAGAATGTTTTAGAACGCTCTGCGATCCTAAATCATTCTTGTAACGCCGATACTTGCAAACTAGCGTTAATTAAACAGATAAGAGAGTTAAGAAACACGTATCTTGCACCGTCGAGTACACGTCTCTGAAGGGTAACCGATTTGTTGCTGCTATCGCTATTGTGACAAGCTTCCATAATCTATGAAATACCATATTGTTGTTTTGATGTTCACTCGTCTCTGAACAATTTAGCTTTTTTGATATGTCCACACGCCTCAGAACAAAGAGCTTCTTTTTAATATGTCCACGCGTCTCTGAACAAAGAGCTTTTGAATGATATCTCCACGCGTCTCTGAACAAAGAGCTTTTGAATGATATGTCCACACGTCTCTGAACAAAGAGCTTTGATGATATGTCCACGCGTCTCTGAACAAAAGAGCTTGAAAGAAATGTACACGCGTCTCTAAACAAAAGAGCTTAATGATATGTCCACGCGTCTCTGAACAAAAGAGCTTTGATGATACTTGAATGTTTGTTGCGATAATATTCCGAAGAAAACTTCCAAAGACCAACGCTTGTCGATCTTTAAAGCTCGCTTGAACTTTGCCTTCGCTATGCCAGTACGTTGGTGCTTTTGCTGCTTATGAACCATTATGTCGGTGCCTCTGCTGTTTATGAACCAGGACATCGGTGTCTCTTCTGTTTATGAACCAGTACGTCGGTATCTCTGGGATGGGCCAATGCTCAGGCGCTTTAAGCTAAGTGAGACGATCTTTGTCAGGTTGATCACTTATTGCGATTGTAATCAAGTCGTCTACTTAATCATGTCAAATTGCTTATAGGGGCTAACTGGCGTACTAAGGAACCCGAAATTGCTGAAAGAGGTTGAAATAACTTCTCTAAGTGGTTGAGCGTTCTGGCGCCGCGATTTGGCTCTGTCGCCAAACGCTAGGATCTAACGCCAGGCGCTGAAATCTGTTGCCAGACGTTAGATGTTGTTATCTGTTGCTGGAGTAGGGTCTTCCCTATTATGCTTTTTCTGCCGCTGTTGCTCGGTTTCGCTCCAAACTATTAGCTTGGTCGTTTCCTTTCAACCAAATCCGCTCAAGTCTTTTTTAAACTAAAGCTCTTCATCTCTAATTTTCTGATCAATGTAACTCCTCTTAACTTGGAGGAATCTCCTGTTGTCATATTCGCGGTTTTTTTTTTTGAAAAAAATCCGGGAATGTCCTCGCTTGTTGGGATGAACCTGCATTTATATCTTTGACTATAGGACTTTACCAATTTCTTTCTTTATTTTAGGGTTGACCTATGGTTTAATGTTGCTTGACTCATTGACTTGACACGACTCAAGGTATTAACTTGACTCACTATGATTGACTGAATCGAGGTTGACTCGACTCGAAGTGAAATGACATGTGTTACTCATGACCCGTGTGTGCATTGTATTGTGATCGTGGGACTCGAAAATGCAAAAAAGAAAAAATTTTCCGTCATTTTTGTTGAGGATACCGACTTTCTCCCGAAAAAGAAAGATGCGAAAAAGGATCGAAGTGTTTGAAGGGACATGTAGAATGAGCTTAGTAAAATGTTGTTTGATACTATCTCTCAAGGTGCAAGGATTAATCCATTCTTGGCTATCTCAATGGTTGACTCAATGATGAAAGTATTTGGGTAACTTAGGCATGGAGGCTAAGCACTTCATACTTCGTGATGCAATGACAATTAAGATTGATGAGTGATGTGGATATGAAATTACCATCATTTTGCCAAATTTATCAATTTTTTTACATTGAATTGGTGGTAAGTTGCAACAAATTTTTTAAAATTGGTGGTTTTTTGCAACATTTTTTTAAAAAGTGGTTAAATGCAAAAAACAAGATTTAAAAGGTGGTTTTTTTGCATAATTTCCTTAAAAAAACGGAAAAAAGAAAAATAAAAGGGATGAGAGAAGTTGATGATCAGGTCTTTGTAATGACCAAGATAAAAGTTTGGTCATGAATATATTAATTAAAAAGTGGCTACATATTATTGGAAGAAGGAATGGGTATTTTTATGGTAAAAGTAGGAGAGAGAAAATTATGACCAAAGTTATTTTGGGCAACCATTAGGAGTTTTTAGTCATGGTTGGTCATTTGACTTGGTCATAAATGAGTGAAAAGAGAAAGAAATTACTTCCTATGTTTCTTTAATCACGTTTTCCAATGCACTTATTCAATCATTAATATCTTTAATTATCGATAAGCAAAAATTATGAAAAGTTAATATTTTGAAAGTATAAAACAAAACGAATCTAATAAGATCTCACATGACTATATTTTTCATTACGTATAAGCACAAAATATGGTTAAAAGGAGGTATGTGAATAGTGCTAAAGTCAAAACGTGTAAACTAAATAAAAACAGAGGTAGTATATAATAAAACATGATCAAGAATTTTGGGTCATCCATTGGGTATACTCTTAGCCTCTTAATCACTCACTATGGAATTGATGTCAATGATCTAGATACTTCACAAATCACAACTCACAATGCACAAAGTCACAAGTGATACATAGCAACGGTAAAATGCGGACAGTGATACACATACATTCAATGTATGTGGACCCAAGATACATTACCAATGAGAGGCTGCCACATCAGCAAAGGCAAAAAAAAAAGAGGGAAAAAAGGGGGGAAATTTTCACCCTTATTGGCGCTTAAGGAGCTCTGTAAGCGGGAAAGATGTTGGCGAAATTCTTGGCGCCTAACATCATTAGATGCAGAATTTTATTTGTTTTTTTTTTCTTCTGAAATATATATTAATTCATCAATGATATTATCACAACCATTATGTCGGTTAAGATGAGCATGCTACCGAAGAAGATGAATAGGACACCGGAAATGTAACACCCTAGAAATTCCTTTCCTTTAAATACACACTTTACTCTTTTTAAAATACGTTTTAGGAATATCTAAGACATTACCGCCACCGTTAAAACGGCTAAGGCAACTATCAAAGATACACAGCGGAAGACTTGAAAACCAAATCTATTTAAATAACACAATTTAAAAACCAAACCAACGAAAGTAAAGTTGAAAATCAACAAAACCAAAGTCAAATAAAATCCACTACAACTTGGAACCATTTAAGGCCCTTATTCAAAACCGAAACAACCAAACTTTTGTGTTAGTCCATAAAGTAATATAATAAAATATTCAATGCATAAAACACATCATATCCTAATGGAAGCTGTTTTGGGTGTTTTTGTCCCTCGGGAGAGTTACAACACGAAGACTGATCCGGGATGAGTTGTACCTGCAAAACAAACGGAGACACCTGTTGGGTGGTGCTCCGCCTCCAACGATCAAGTTAGTAACTTGAAAAGGAATAAAGAGTACGGAAATTTAGGTGGGTATCTGCTCGGATTCCAAGCTCAGGTGTTTCTCTGATGTAAGAGAAGGCAGGTGTATTAAATTATCAAAAACGTGTCCCCGAAATGAGGGACATCTCCCTATTTATAGGGTCCTTGGGAATTGCCCCTGATTAGGTCACTAAACCCTAATCATTTGGTGGGCTGCGCCGTTTTTCGGCGTTCTCAGGATTTGGGCCTGAAGGCCACCTTTTCCCCTTTATTTCTGGAATGACACGTGTTAAGCAGGGATTGGTCCATTTTGGACCAACCTGAGGCTGACACGTGTCACCCTCTGATTGGGCCACGTGGCAGGGTAAAAATACCCTAAACATTTGCCCCTCACAGATGTGACGTGGCATGCCACGTGGCATCTGTGACACATGTCACGCTTCGGTTGGTGGTAATTTTACCGTTACAGAGTAACCGTTCACCTTCCAGGTAAATTACGGAAATGTCCCCGTATTTACCCTCTATATATAGCTGTTTTACCCTCATAATTTTGTACATTTTACAAAAATTTTCTAGAGAGAAAAACTTTGAGAGAGCAGAAGTCATCCGTTTGAGTCAGGCGCAAGCAAGAAACTTTGTTCTTCCGCAACCCAGCCGGACCCGCCTTCCTTCAGATACCAAATCCAAAGGTACCGTCTCTGTCTCTCTCAGCTCTTTTCTTTTTTCACCGCTTGTACATATTTCTTGCAATAAATGGATGCATCACCAACACACTCGGCACAGCCTAGGTTAGAGTCCAGCCGGTCACCAGGGACGGCTGAGTCTAGGACTGGGAGTGCCGGCTCGGGGTGTTGGGACCACCCTTTGCCATGGATTCCGACCAGTTATGTGTCTGTGCAGGACACCATGGCTCGGACAATGTAGACGGCCAATGATCCAAATTACAGAAGCGAAGGCTCAGGCGGCCAAACGCCTGAGGGAGAAACGTCTGGTCAGGGAGACCAGACGGCTCTGGAGAGATCCCCTCCGCGCGCCCCTTCAACCCCTGCTGACTCTTTCTTGGAAGAGTGTGACCAAGGCGGCGACGATGCCGCCTTTGCCCCCATGGACCAAAGTGAGGGGGAGACGGAGAGTGACAGCTCCGCCTCTACCTCTGAGAGCAGCGATGACTTGCCCCCTCATCCGGATAGCGAGGAGGAAGAAAGGAAAAAATGGAGTGAGAAGGACGATCCCTTCAGCATCCACGTCTCCTCCAAAGACCGGATCCAAATGGGGGAGAACTTGGAGAACTTTAAGAAAATGCACCCGCTTGGAGACGGGTATAAGATCCGGGTGCCGCCTGAGCTGGGCACCATCGCTTGGGGGGATGATCAAGAGAACGCCAACAGCTATTTTGGCTGTTATGAGGCGGCGTTCAAAGCCGGCCTTCGCTTCCCCCTTCACCAGGCGGTGAAGGCAATTTTGAGAGGTTACGGCCTGGGGCTCTGGCAACTTACCCCCAACTCCTGGACCAACATTTTGGGGTATTGTTGTATATTTGGAGTAACACTCGAAATACACAAGGGATAAACCAAAGGATAGATAAGGCTAAAGAACCAAAGGCTTCTTAGATAAAGTCACACCACTAAGAAATGTTTGGATTCCTAAGATCACAAGCCAACTAGTAGCCTAAACTAGCTAACTAAGCAAAGGAAACGAAATTCCAAATCCAAGAATTTCAGGTTTTGTTTCTAATCCAAGAAACGAATGTAAGACAAGTTTTTTTATGTTTGAATAATCTGATTTTCTCATTCACATTTGCTTGTTATTTATAGTAAACAAGCATCCTAAATACAAGCTAAATCAAGTGACTTTTCAGCTCACTTGTACACGCCTAAACTAAGCATCAAAGTCAGCTTTAGTGTCTAGATACATCAATTAAAGGAAGCCTTGTTTAACTAGATACATAAGCTTAAAAAGTGGCGGCCATAACCTCCTCAATTAAGCCTCATCAAATCTGAAATAAAGGAGTGTAACTCCCCTAGAATCACGTCCAATAAGGCAGCAAGTAAGAGCATAACCTTCCCTAGAATCACGCCTCAACCAAGCAGCAAGTAAGAAGCAAAACAGCCCCTTAATTCACGCCCAATTCAAACAGCAAAAAGAAGTGTAACTCCTCCTTGATTCAAGCCTTGGATCAAGCTTGAATGTATGTAGACAAGAGTGTATTTGGACGCCTTTTGATGCTCAAATGCTGACTGAAATGACGCCCACTTGAAGGCTCAATTGATAGCTTGCAACTCCTCATTGAAGCTGATTGTAACACCCAAGTTAAAGCCTTTGAAACTCCTCCAAAAGGAATTTTCGGATTCTATGTTTTTCCCAAGCTAAACGGCTGCCTTCTTGTTGTATCTTGTACTTGTACTTCATGTGAATGTGACACTACATTTTCGAACTTTAACAAGCTAAAGAAAACTAAAGAAAATGAAACTAATTTGCAAACTTAAAATAAGACTAAAGTTTACAATTTATTCAAAGCATAAAATGAACTAGATTGAACTAGTTAATAAGAACAACAAGAAACTCAAAGGATTGAATATCTTGCTGCACATGGATAGAACGCATAACACCAATGCATGATGCTACGTCTTGAACTAAAGAAACGTCCATAACCAAGTTGTTAGACTTGGCTACAACATTCCCCCCTTCTTGAAAAGAGTTTGCCCTCAAACTCGGCAACTCTTCAAACTCATCATAGTAAGGTGATAAATCAGCCACATTAAAGGTGCTAGAAACACCATAGTCTCCGGGCAATTCAACTTTGTAAGCATTATCATTCACCTTTTCAACAATAGCAAATGGACCATCACTACGAGGACTAACCTTGGACCGCCTTTTGGAAGGAAATCTTTCCTTTCGAAGATGAATCCAAACTAAGTCACCGGGCTGAAACTGGACCTCCTTTCTTTTCTTGTCATAGTATGCCTTTGTCTTTGCATTAGCTTGTTCAATTTTGGAACGAACTTGCTCATGCATAGACTTGATTTCTTTTGCACGCACCTCGGCATCATTGCTGAACTTGTTTGGTGAGGGAATGGGAGTGAGGTCAATAGGAGTGCACGGATTGAATCCATACACCACTTCAAAAGGACTCAAACCTGTTGTCTTGCTAGGTACTCAATTGTAAGCAAACTCCGCATGAGGAAGCATCTCTTCCCATTGCTTGGGACGTTTAGTAGCCAAAGACCGCAACAAGGATCCCAAAGTTCTATTAGTCACTTCGGTTTGACCATCTGTTTGAGGATGACTTGAAGTGCTAAAGTTCAATTTCGTGCCCATCTTCCTCCATAATGTAAGCCAAAAATGACTTAGAAATTTTGGATCACGATCACTCACCATGGATTTAGGTACACCATGCAAACGAACAATCTCATTGAAGAACAAGTTAGCAACATGAGTAGCATCATAAGTTGTATGACAAGAAATAAAATGAGCCATTTTAGAAAAACGGTCCACAACAACCATAATGGAATCTTTCTTTCGTTGGGTCATAGGAAGTCCCACAACGAAATCAAGACTAACATCTTCCCATGGAGCTTGCGGAATAGGTAAGGGCAAAAGATAGCCTTGTGGAAGACTATGACTCTTGGCCTTTTGACATATCACACATCTCTTCACAATGAACTCCACATCACGAACCAATCTAGGCCAATGAAAGTACTCTTGGACAAGAAGAGTAGTCCTCTCTATGCCAAAGTGTCCCGCCATTCCTCCTTCATGAAACTCTTTGATAAGAGATTCTCTTAGGCTTGATCTTAGAATGCACAACCTGTTTCCTTTGAACAAATAGCCATCTAAAATGTAATAATCTTTGTAAGCATGATTAGAACATTTTAGAAATAAATCACCAAAGTCATGATCATTTTTGTAACTTGCTTTCACATCTTCAACACTAATCACTCTTGCCTTGAAAGAATTCAAGAGTGTGTATCTCCTTGAAAGTGCATCAGCTCCTTTGTTCATGGCGCCTCTCCTATGCTTGATCACAAAATGAAAAGCTTGCAAATACTCCACCCATTTGGCATGGCGTGGTTGGAGTTTTTGTTGGCTTTGAAGATATTTGAGAGCTTCATGATCTGAATGAAGGATGAACTCCTTGGAAATGAGGTAATGTCTCCAATGGTCCAAAGCACGAACAAGAGCAAAGAACTCCTTATCATAGGTGCTATACTTCCGTTGTGCTTCATTGAGTTTTTCACTAAAGTAGGCAAGGGGACGCCCAACTTGTGACAAAACAGCACCAATACCAACTCCACTAGCATCACATTCAACTTCAAAAACTTCGTCAAAGTTAGGTAAAGAAAGAATAGGTGCACTAGTAAGTTGATGTTTTACCTCATCAAAGGCCTTTTGAGCCTTATCATTCCAAACTAACTTCTGATTTTTAGTTAGCTCGGTGATAGGTGCCATGAGAGTACTAAAATTTCGCACAAATCTCCTATAGAAAGAAGCAAGTCCATGAAAACTACAAACTTGTTGAATTGTTTGTGGCGTGGGCCACTCACGAATTGCAGCAACTTTCTTTTCATCAACCTCTATGCCTTGAGATGAAACTTTGAAACCAAGAAAAATAACTTGGGAAGTGAAAAAATGACACTTCTCTAAGTTACCATATAGTTGCTCACGGGCAAGGGCTTCAAAAACCTGTTGCAAATGCATAGCATGCTCTTCTTCTTCCCTACTATACACCAAAATATCATCAAAATAGACTACAACAAATTTACCCATGAAAGGTTGCATAACCTGATTCATAAGGCGCATAAATGTAGATGGTGCATTAGACAAACCAAATGGCATCACAAGCCACTCATAGAGGCCCTCCTTTGTCTTGAAAGCGGTCTTCCATTCATCTCCTTCGAAAATTCGAATTTGATGATAGCCACTTCTCAAATCAATTTTAGAGAACACTTTAGAACCATGCAAATCATCAAGTAAATCATTCAACCTTGGAATAGGAAACCGGTACTTGATAGTGATTTTATTGATTGACCTACTATCAACACACATTCTCCATTCTCCATTTTTCTTAGGTACAATCAAAGTAGGACAAGCACATGGACTAAGAGACTTACGAATAAGACCCTTTGATAACAATTCCTCCACTTGTCTTCTAATTTCCTCGGTTTCTTTGGGATTGGTTCTATAGGCTGGTTTGTTTGGGAGCATGGATCCGGGTACAAGATCAATCTTGTGTTGGATGTCACGCTTTGGGGGTAATCCGTGAGGGATATCTTTGGGGAAAACATGGGAATAGGTTTTGAGAAGAGAGGTGAGGAGTGGGTGGTTTTCTTCTTTGGATGGTTGAGAGGGGGTATCAAGTTGGCTCAAAATGAAGTGTTTGTGAACTCTATATTCATGGAATTCAGATTTTATGAGAGTGGTGAGGGAAGTGGGAGGCGTGGATATGGGGTGATCATTTTTGAGGATTAAAGGGGTAAGGACAATTTTCTTTCCATCCGTCTGTACAATAAGAAGCCTGACTTGTTGGGCAGGAAGTGCGCTCTTCCCCGGATCCCAGAGGAAGACTTTGACAAAATAATTGAGGCAGACTTTTTCGGCCTCAAAGACGCAACTCTGTCAATCGGGGAAACAATAAAAGTCCCTAAGAACTGGATTTCCAAGAGCGCCTGGTTCAGGGATGAATGTTTCTTAGCCGCCTGCGGGCTAGGGCACATGTTTAATAAACGTATGCACCTGAGTTCATACCGTCTGTAGTATTTTTCTATCGGTATTGATTTTTGATGACCAATTTCTTTCTTTTTGCAGAAGAAGCATTGAACATGCTGCAGACGGAGAAAACTCCCAAGCGGTCTTCTGCGGCCATCCGCAAAGAGCTTGCAGAGAAAGCTGCGGCCGAGGTCAGGGCCAAGGTATTGAGCGCCTGACCCTTTCTTAAGTTTATTTTATAAACTGTCTTGCCCGGATACTAACCTTTACTTGTTTATTTTCACAGGGGGGAGAAGTTGGGAAATCGTTTGAGAAGAATCTCAAACGGGCCAGAGAGGAGGCCCCAGCCGTTCTCAATAAAATAAAAAAGTCCGCCTCTACGTCAACTCCTGGCGCCTCAGCCGGGGCTAAGACGATGCGGATAGCGGGGCGACTCGAGAAGGTAGGCGGCAGCGTGTGCCTTGATCTTTCCAACCCCTCAGCAGCCGCGGGGTTCACCACGCCCGCAAGCGTCTCCCGCTTGGTCGGCTCTGAAGGTAAGAACCCTTTTGAATCCCCGCTTGAGCTGGGGTGGCCTTTACGGGTGAAATCCCACTCCCAACAGACGTCATCCTCAGACGGCCGGCAACAAATAGGTGCAGCCTTAGTTTCGCACTCATCACGTATTGATTGTGGTGCAGATCAATCTCCTCGCTGGCCAAACGTCCAGAAGCACGCCAAGGCCATGCTGGACGCCGTCCGGAAGAGGGATAAGGACAATATCCCTGGGATAGAGACGTTCAATCTTGAACGCATTCTATCCCTTCTGGCTGAGGTAAGAAACTTGTCAATTCCATGTTATTTTTTCAATTAATTACCCCGCCTGTAATTCTTATACCGCCTGCTTTTTTGCAGGCCATGCTGCGGGTGGACGGGCTCAAACGTCCTTATTCCCGCAAACGGGAAGAGGTAAAAAGGGCCAAGAAGTCTGCCATAGACGCTGATAATATTGCTTTCCACTCAACTATCGTAAATGAACTTGAAACTAAAGCAATAATTATGACACAGGCGTCTAAAATCCAGCAGCTGGAGCTAGATCTGAAGGCGGCCGACCAGCGGGTAACGGATGCTGAGGCGGCCAAGAAGGGGGCGGAGGAGGCCCAGAAGAAAGCAGACGAGAGCGCCAAACAGGCTGAAGAGGCGCTCAAGAAGGCCCAGGCGGACCTTGGCAAAATGAAATCCAAGGTTGAGAGGCTGGAGAAGGATGCTGCTCAAGCTTAGAAAAACTTTGCAGCAACCCTGGAGGCGGAGCAAAACCGCCTTGTTGCTGAGAGTGATGCTGACAACGACGCCCGTATGAAGATTGCTTGGGCTGCCTTGTATCCAGACGCTGATTATAGCATCTGGACAATGGCGCACAGTTATTCCGAGTACGTGGTGTACTTGAGAGAGCAAGGTGAGCCAGAGCCTGCCTCCTTTGAAGCCTGGCTCAGCAACAATGAGCCGTCCGCGCCTGAGCTTCCTGGTCCCGGCGAAGCGCACCAAATTCTCTCAGATGATGAGGAGAAGGGGGAGAACCAGGAGGCTCCGTCTGTAGGCCAGAAGTGACTTTTCAGCGGCAGTATGCCAATCTCTGCTTTTGTCTTTTTCTTTTATTCAGCGGCTGTATGCCAAAACTTGCTTTTTCCGGCCTGCGTGCCGAGTATTCCTGTATTTACCGGCTGTGGAGCCGTGTTAATTAACAATTTCTCTCTCCCGGACGAGGTCCGGTTAACATTTGATCCATTACAACCGTTTGGTTGGATGGACTTTATGAATTGCACTGACTAAGTCGGTTTTGATTATTTTGCATTTGAATTTTTAATTTTTGCCTATCTTATGAAAAGCATGCGGCGATTCTTTGCCTAACTAGTCAATAGTCTGGCTGTCCTTGCCCCTGGACGGCTGTGTGATTGGTTTTAGTTGGAGCTGGTTGATTGACTTGAAAACGTCTGATGCTGCAAAGAGCATGATATGTTTGTAAGTCAATCAATCACAGTAGTGATTTCCCCAAACCAAGTGCACAGCCGTACACCCACAGGCGTTTAGGTCACTACCTAGACGGGTTACGCCCGTCTTGGTAGAGATTTCATAGCCATTGAACTCTTGCCCCAATTGGGGTGAGGTGCAATTTTTGGAATGGATAACCTAAGTGAGAACTTCAGCCGGTGACCGACTGATGCCTATGGGCATCCGGTATTTAGGAACTTATTCGTTCTTCGTAGGTTATTTCGGTCAGACGGCTATGAGTTGACCAATTTGGTCGTTCAATTTTTGTCGTCTGCATGGATACGTAGAACCAACAGATAATCTTTTCTCTGCGACGATTGCACCCGGATGGGTGTCGCCGGACGCCTTTGTCCATGTTGGGACAGGCGATTTTATAAAAAGAGCAACCATCCGGCCATTTTAGCCTCTGGTCTTGTTTGAGACCGGTTGTGTAGCCACTAAACATTTTTGTGCTTAGTTTCTTAATCAGTGTTGAATTTACACCAAGTATCGAACTTAGTTTTTTAATCAAACGAGTCTGTCTGGGTATTACCCAGGCGGATCATGCTAAGTATCAAACTTAGTTAGAAAAATGGTTAAGCAGTTGAATAAACAAAGTATCCAACTTAAGTAAACAAGGGATCCGAGCATTACCCAGGCGGATAAACAAATGTAACCTTTACCAAGTATCGAACTTAGTTAGGTAAATGGGGAATCCGCCTGGATATTACCCGGATGGATAATCAAACGATAACTCAAATTTGCAAACAAAGACTTAATCTTCAATAATTGACTCATTGTTTACAAAAAATTACAATCTCAGAAGTAGTACTTTTTTAGATTGTCTACATTCCAAGTTCTAGGCAGGCGCCTGCCGTCTGGAGTTTCCAGGCGGTAGGTGCCGTCCCTTACTTCTTCATAGATCCGGTAGGGGCCTTCCCAATTTGGGGTTAGCTTCCCCAGTTCATTGGCCCTACCGGTTGCCTCCATTTTTCGTAACACTAGGTCGTCAACTTTCAAAGGACGCTTGTGTACTTTTTTGTTGTAGGCTCTAGTCATTCTCAGGCGGTAAATCTCATGACGCAAGGCGGCATTACCCCGGCGCTCTGGGAGTGAATCCAATGTCAGGCGCATTGCTTCCCAATTTGCCTCTTCATCATACAGCATGACTCTGAGAGTCAGCTCGTAGTGTTCGATGGGTAAGACGGCTTCAGCACCGTAAACCATGAGAAATGGGGTTTCACCGGTTGCCCCTTTCGTTGTTGTCCGGATGGCCCATAGGACATGGATTAATTCTTCTGCCCATAAGCCACCGGCTCTTTCTATTTTCTTTTTGATGCCGTCTGAGATGATTTTGTTGAAAGCTTCAACTTGGCCGTTTGCTTGGGGGCGACCAACAGATGCAAAATAACTTGAGATCCCCTGATCTCCCAACCAAGTTTTTAGCTGAGGCGTCTCAAACTGAGGACCATTATCAAACACCATGGACATGGGTACCCCGTACCGGGTGATAACATTCTTCCAGATGAAGGAAATAACGTCTGAGGTCTTGATGTTCTTAACCGCCTCAGCCTCAACCCACTTGGTGAAATAATCCACAGCCACTAAGATATAGCGCTTTCCGCCTGGAGCAGGCGTGTAGGGACCCAAAATGTCCATACCCCACTTTGCAAACGGGATTGGACTGTGGATGGCCGTCAAATCAGTAGCCGGTCGATGAATAAGTTTTCCAAACTTTTGGCACTTGTCACATTTTTTCACCAATTCCTTGGCGTCTGCCTCAAGAGTGGGCCAAAAGTAATGTCGTCTGGCTCTGACGGCTAGGGACCTGCCGCCTATGTGAGAGGCGCAGAATCCTGAGTGCAAGTCTTCGAGAACTTCTTTCCCCTTTTCTGGGGTGACACACTTCAACAAAGGCTTCAGAAACCCCGCCCTTGAAGAGTTCTCCACTTCTCAACTCGAATCTTGCAGCTCGCTTCTTCAGGACGGCTGCTTCCTGTGGCGAATCAGGAAGTGTGCCGTCTGAGAGATAAGCCCGGATGCCATCCATCCAGGTAGAGCTTCGGTCCAAAACTCCAATGGGATCTTCATTGATGCTTCTCTTTTCTAGAACTTCCCAAAAAACAGACCGAGGCGTATCATGGCAGGCGGAAGATGCCAGTTTTGACAACGCATCCGCCTGGTTATTTTCAGACCTAGGCACTTGGTTCAGCCGGAATTCCTCAAGTGCCCCGGCCTCCTCTTTGACTGCCCGAAGATATTTGATCATAGCCGGATGTGTAGCCTCATAACTTCCCTCATACTGGCTAACAACCAATTGAGAATCAGAGTAGGCGTCAATTTTCATGGCCCCCTCCGCCTTACACATACGCATGCCGGCTAGCAGGGCTTCATATTCCGCCTCATTGTTAGAGGCCTGAAACTTGAAGCGTAGTGCATACTCAAATCTGTCTCCTTCAGGAGACTCATAAATTACACCTACACCACAACCGTTCTTTGTAGAGCTCCCGTCTACATACACTTTCCAAACCTGATCAAAATTATCCGGAGCCACCGGACGAGTCATTTCTACAATGAAGTCGGCAAACGTCTGACCCTTCACTGCCTTTCTTGGTTCGTAAGTGATTTCAAGGCTTTGCATTTCAATAGCCCATTTCAACATTCTCCCGGATGAGTCCAAGGTGGACATTGGCCGCTTGAGTGGCTGGTCCGTGTAGATCACCACCGGATGTGCCAAAAAATAAGGCTTCAATTTTTTGAATGCCATATACAAAGCAAGGCCAAATTTCTCAACCATGGGGTACCGGAGTTCAGCATTTTTAAGAACATGACTAATGAAGTAAACCGGGAGCTGCACGCCGTCTCGCTCAACAAGGAGAACGGCACTGAGGGCATGGTCTGAGACGGCTAAGTACATGTACAACATCTCCCTAGGCAAAGGGCTGACCAACCTAGGTAGAGAGTGTAAATGCTCTTTCAACCTCTGGAACGCCGTCTCAGCATCATCCCCCCATTCAAATCTGGTCTTCTTCCTGATTGCTTGGAAGAAGTAGAGGCATTTGTCGCCTGACCGACTGAGGAATCTTCCCAAGGCAGCCAGGCAACCGGTGAGTCTTTGGACTTCCTTGACAGAATGGGGTGACTGCATGTCAATCACCGCCTGTATCTTCTCAAGGATAGCCTCTATCCCCCTTTGATCAATCAGGAACCCGAAAAACTTCCCAGACTCAACACCAAAGACGCATTTCTTAGGATTTAACATGACCTTATGCCGCCTGAGTGTGGTGAAGGTTTCTCGGAGATCAGCAAGGTGATCCGCCTGCTGCTTAGATTTGACTATCATGTCATCAATGTACGCCTCCACATTCCTCCCAATCTGATTAACAAAGACTGTATTAATCATTCGTTGGAAAGTGGCAGGCGCATTTTTCAAGCCAAACGGCATCACAGTATAACAGAATAACCCCTTATCAGTGACAAAGGCCGTCTTCTCTTGATCTTTTTTCCACAGGGGTATCTGATGGAAGCCGGAATAGGCATCCATAAAGCTCATCAAGGCGTGGCCGGCTGTAGAGTCGACCAAGCTGTCGATTTTTGGAAGCGGATAACTGTCCTTTGGACACGCCTTGTTGAGGTCTGTGTAATCAACACACATGCGCCAGGTCCCATTCGGTTTCTTAACAAGGACCACATTGGCCACCCAGTCGGGAAAATTACAAGGCCGAATGAACCTGGCATCTAGCAGCTTTTTGACTTCGGCAGCTGCCGCCTGACTTCTTTCCTCGCCGTGGTTTCTTTTCTTTTGCCGGATGGGCTTCTTTTTGGGATCCACGGCAAGTTTGTGGACAGCGAGATCCGGGCTGACGCCTGGCATCTCTTCCACTTCAAAGGCGAAGATGTCTTTGAATTCCTTCAGCAGAAGGTGTAGGCTTGCACCCAAGGTAGCATGCGCAACCGTCCCAACCTTAACAGTACGTTCTGGACGGCTGTCATCCACAACGAGATCAATGCATTCGTCAGCCGGTTGGGGACGGAGCTCATCTGACCGCTCACCGGTCAGTGATTGCTATTTTTTCTCCTTCTTCACCTCCACCAACAGAGGTGCCTTTCTTTTCTTACCGACTGTTGGTGGGGCGGGAGCTGGGTCGGCATCCTTGACATTGTCAAGGTCTATTGGTTCTTGACCGCCTGGAGCCACGGTATCTCGAACGGCTGAGAGATAACACTCTCGGGCCGTCTTGTGATCCCCATTCAAGGAACCAACAGAGCCGTCATCCCTCTCATACTTGATGAGCATGAGAGACGGGATGATTACTGCCTTGGCTACGTTAAGGGTTGGCCTGCCAAGGATGATGTTGTAGGCGGTCAACTCCTCAACGACCAAGAATCTGACGACAATGTGTCGTCCCTGGCCTTTCTCCCCCAGCCGGATGGGTAAGTCAACTCTCCCGGCTGGGTAGACCATCCCACCCCCAAAACCAACCAAGGGGTGGGTGACCGGATGCATGCTGCTGACATTGTATTTCAGCTTTTGCAGGCACCAGAGGCTGATGATGTCTGATGAGCTGCCGGTGTCTATAAGGATCCGTCCAACCAGCTGGTTGGCAACCTTACATTCAATGACCACCGGGTCATCATGCGGGCGGCGGACGCTGCCCCTGTCCTTCTCAGTGATCAGGACGTCTGGGAAGGAGGAGCTGGCTTCCGCCTGCTCATCATCATCTTTGTCCATCTTTCGAAGATGGCTCTTGGTGCCCCGGATGGTAGGGCCACCACATGAGAACCCGCCTGCTATAGTGTAGATCGGCTCCTTGTCGGTATCCGAACTACTAGCAGGCTGGGGGGTAGTCTTGGAGGACTGACCCTTGTTTTTCTTCTTTGCCCCGGCTGGGGACTTAGAAATGTAGGACTTCAACAGCCCTTTGTCAGCCATACGGTCCAACGCACGCTGAAGACTGAAGCAGTCGTTGGTGTCATGGCCAACTTCCTCATGAAACTGATAGAATTTATTCTTGTTCCGTGACTGGACAGAACTCTTCATAGGATTCGGCTTCTCAATGGACAGCCGGTCCTTTACCTCCATGAAGATGGAGTTGGAGTCTTTGTTAAACTCGTACTTGGGGACGTACGGTTTAAACTCTTTCTTTTTCTTCTGGGTCGGCTGGTCAGAGTCACTAACCGCCCAGACTTCTTTTCTCTTCTTGCTCTCTTCTTTCTTTTTTGCCGGCTGAGCAGGCTGGTTGTCTTTCTGTTTGTCAAACTTCTTAGAGTCCGACTGGCTGCCAGGCGAGCAGAGGTCGGTAGCTTGAATATAGCTTTCCGCCTCCCTCAGGGCCGCCTGTAAGGTGAAAGCCCCTTTTCTGACGAGGTCGAACTTAAAGGTCGACCCGTCTCTCAGACCCTTAAAAAAGTCTGTAAAAGCTACCTCGTCAGACAGTCCTTGAATCTGAATTCTTATCAGATTGAACCGCCTGACATATGAGCGCAGCCCTTCTCTCTCTCCCTGCTTAACAGTGCTCAGATCAAGGCTTGTTTTCTTAGCAGGGATGTTCATTGAGAAGTTAGAGGCAAACAGGAAGGCAAGCTTCCTGAAGCTGTCTATGGACCCGGCTGGCAGATTACCAAACCATTGTTGGGCAATGCCCTTCAATGTAGCCGGGAAGCATCGACACCAAGCGGCATCATCCAACCCCTGCAGATACATGAGGTTGGTGTACGCCATGAGGTGATCTTCCGGGTTGGAGGTACCGTCATAGGTACCAACCAACACATTTTTAACCTTGACCGGCTGAGCCGCCTCGGTTATCTCTCGAGTGAACGCAGAAGGTTGTTCACCCAGGCGCAGCAAACGAAGCTGCCAGTCCAAAGGCTGGACATTTGGATATGCCGCCTGACCCCCAAAGAGGGCCGGCTGCATGAAGTGAGGAGGATATTGCCCGTAAGCCGGAGAAGGCATATACGGGACAGCTCCAATCATATGAGGGCCAGAATGGACGGTATTACCGCCTGTCTGACTCTCATGCAAGGAGGGTGCACTCCCTGCAGAAACGTTGTTGAAGCTGTCTGGAAAGTTCGACGTTGAAGCCGACTCAGACAGCGATTGATTTCTTTTCCGGTTAATAATTTCCCGGGCATCAGAAGTTGGTTTTTTACTTCTCACCGGTTGTTGGGGCCGGCGAGTGTTATTGGTGTTCCCCCCAGGAAGGAGAATTTTTTACCAATCGATGGTCCCAGCTGCCTTCTCCTTTGGGTGAGGAGTGGGCTGCCGGTTTCTGACTGACTTCCCCTTCTCTGGAGGAGTCTTCTTCACCGACTGACCTTTACTTGGGCCAGCCTGGTTTTTGGTGATCAGCTTTGTAATTTCACCCTTGAAACTCGTCATGAACCTCATGAGTTCGTCTCGGGTGACAGGGGCCGATCCAGCTGCCGTTTGGGTTGACCCTTCCGGCTGCCCAGTAGGTCTGCTCGGACCCGCCTGGGAGGCGCCCCGCTCCAGAGTCTCTCTAGGCCGGATGCGCTTGACTCTGAGAGAGCCGTCCTCGGCTGTAGAGGTTTCGACCTGAGGATCCTCATCCTCCTCGTGGTCTGTAAAAACTTCTGGGTCTTCACCCAGACGGTTAGGGGGTGGTACAGACTCTTGAACCATCTTCGAGGTACTCTCCCCACAGACGGCGCCAAATGTTTTGGGTGTTTTTGTCCCTCGGGAGAGTTACAACACGAAGACTGATCCGGGATGAGCTGTACCTGCAAAACAAACGGAGACACCTGTTGGGTGGTGCTCCGCCTCCAACGATCAAGTTAGTAACTTGAAAAGGAATAAAGAGTACGGAAATTTAGGTGGGTATCTGCTCGGATTCCAAGCTCAGGTGTTTCTCTGATGTAAGAGAAGGCAGGTGTATTAAATGATCAAAAACGTGTCCCCGAAATGAGGGACATCTCCCTATTTATAGGGTCCTTGGGAATTGCCCCTGATTAGGTCACTAAACCCTAATCATTTGGTGGGCTGCGCCGTTTTTCGGCGTTCTCGGGATTTGGGCCTGAAGGCCACCTTTTCCCCTTTATTTCTGGAATGACACGTGTTAAGCAGGGATTGGTCCATTTTGGACCAACCTGAGGCTGACACGTGTCACCCTCTGATTGGGCCACGCGGCAGGGTAAAAATACCCTAAACAGAAGCTAGCATGATTCTCTCTTCACTCATGCCCCGTCATGAACATGCTTTAATACCTGAAAAGTGTATCTCTACTTGCCCCCACTACTCTCCATTAAAATGGATCATCGTAGGGCCAAGATAAAGACATGGCCAGACACAAACAACACACACAATCAGCAAAGCTGAGTACATAAGCGTAATTAAACACACTAACATGCATTCTCCTATCATCACACACACTTACCTCATTGCACCTGTTTACAAGCACACACAACAATCAACAAGACACTTTAACTAGACACTAAATAATTCATTTAGCGTTGATTACGCATCGAACGGGTTTCCAACTATACCTCCCCCAATAAATTGAGGTTAACTGACACGGGAGCTAACCATGCCATCAACAACCTGTGCCACACATAGGTGGCGGAATTCCAGCGCATAATAATAATAAAAAGGAATATACAGCGTCCTGTACTCCGTTAGAAGTTATGATCAAATATAAAGTCACATAACTCCCCCCCATATGTTCATACTCAAGGTATATACGTTCCAAGAGTTTTGGTGCGTAATCTCTTTCACTTTACGTTATTTACATATTATTAGACTTGGTGATGACCCTCAAAGCATAACAATTCAATCATCAATAATAATTCAATCACTCAAACATACCAATTTAATTCTTGAATATTTAGTGACCACATAATATTTAATGTTGAACCCTTTTTAATTCTACCTCAGTGTCAAAGACACCTTAAACGCATAAAGCGCCAAAAATCCTATCCCTCGGTGTTAAAAACACCTTAAGTGCACAAAGGCACCAACATACAATTTATTCCTTGTGTACATAGACACTTATATAGCTCCTTTCTCATGCTTAAAGCATCAATAAAAATTATATGAACCATAATAAAATTTCTTTTCAATATTCCAAACATAATTAAACAATTAGTTTAATTAAACATGCTCTCTATCATGCCATAAATAAATATGTAGTCCATATAATCATGCCAAAATATAATTTTTCAATCCATAAACCATCACAAATAATTCATGATTCACAATTCAATCACCAACACAAATAATTCACAACTCAATACATAAACCTTAGCATGATACTACTTGTAATTGATTGAAATTAAACCTAGCATGATTCTACATCATCAAAATATGCTAAGTACGCGAACGTACCTTGAGTACGTTATTAAAACTGCCACAACTAGTAGAAATCGCTTACTTCAATGTCTCCTACACATTAAATCCATAATATTCACTCTAAACAAATTTCCAGCAATATATATTATTTTAAAACCCTTCATAAATTAATTAGAATAAGCTAAAATTATATTTAAAACACCTTAAATTAAGTCCCAATTAGTGGGTAATTAAAATTTCTTCAAGAAACCCAAAATTAAGTGTTCTACATAAAATTTCAGCACTTTATTATACTTAAAACTTGCTGTAATTTGGTTTTAAAACACTTAAAACAAAGGCCTACCCTATTATACATCATAATCTTTCAATAAATCATGAAACAAGAACCTAGGGTTTCAAAAATTGGGGCTTTTTAATTAAAAACCAAATCTGAAAATTAATTCATACAATTACAATTATCAATCATCAAAATTAAATCCCAAAACTCATAAATTATAATTAGATCTAAGCATAGGTTAAATTAAAATAAGAAAGCTAAGTTTTTTTTTTATATATATATATAGTTCGAAAAAGAAAGGGGGAAAAAGAGGAGGAAGAACGGCAGCCACCACCGGCTGCCGGCTGGTGGCGGCGGCGGCTGCCTGCTGCCGGCGGCTTGCGCTGCTGGCAGCGGTGGTGAGGGAGAAAGGCAACCGAAAAAATAAGGGGAAGGGGAAAAAGAAAAAGAAAGAAAAATAAGGAGGAGAGAGAGAAGTTCACCTTGGGTTTTCTCCACTCTGGGCAAAGTTTGATTTGCCTCATAAGTGGGATATTTATACCCCTTCTCTACTAACCCTCTTCCCTAAACTTTCCTCTTTTAGGTTTTCCTAATTTCTTCCCTAATAAAACTTGTTGAAAATTAAACTTTTCTAAAATAAAACCCCAACTTTTAAATAAAATAATTAAATAAACTTTCCTTTAATAATAATATTAATTAAAATAATTACAACTATTTAAATACTTTATAAAATACATACTTCAAATAAAATACGTATAAAAATACGGGATATTACAGGAAAAGATAAACATGACGTCGCGGAGAAAATGATGGAATCCAGTGCCGACGATAGATTACTACGACTGATAATATAATCTTCTCTTGTTGCACGTTATAGACCACTAAAAACAAAATTTAATTTTATACTTTAGGATGAGATATGATCAAAATTAACATCGCAAAAAATTAAATTGATAAAAATGAAATTAAGCATTTGCAATCATGCGAAAAAGACACCCAAGAAAAGAACACTCTAGAAAGTAATGTATAAAAACGTGTTGGAGTTGTTTTAAGTGGAATTATTTGATATAGCTTGAATGAAAATTAGATTAAAATTTTCTCTCTTGTACTTTCATAATTTGCTACAACAATTAGGAAAAAGAGTGTTTTAATTGGACAGCATGATATTAATTGATGATTATATTAAGATGGGATAGTGACAAAGCAGCTTCAAGTTTTTTTTTTTTTCATCTTCCATGGAGACTCCATTGTCGCCTATTTCCTCCTTTCCTCTGCGATGTTCATCGAGTGTTGCAGAAATGAATTTTTCATTTTTTTATTTTTTGTTTTTTTTTTTGGAAAAAAAAAAAATAAAATTAATTATATTGGAAATGACAATTAATTTGAAATTCAAACTTCTTAATTTTCATTTAAATTTGAATGAAAATTTAAAATTAATGGATCTTGGACCCCAAACAAAGAACCAATGACATGCTGCCATGTCACAATATATGTAGCTCCCACACCACATACATTGAATGTATGTGTAGCTTTTTCGGGTAAAATGTACATAACTTTCAAACAGCTACATGAAAGTGAGCCCCTTGTTGTCCACCTATTCAAGTACACGATTCCACACATCTTTTTCCCAGTTATATAGCACACAACATTCTTGATTCTTACTCCACTAATTCAATCCTTGTTTAAACATTCACCTTCAACGATCAACTCTTTCAAACAATCATGAACAACACCACTACTATGACCGTCCCCGGAAACCCTTACTTCCACGCTTCCCCCGCACCACCGCCATCATCATCTTCCGACACGTTTAACAATCTTGGACGTAAACTCGAAACCGCCACCAAAAAAGCTGAAACCTTCGCTGGTAACCTCTACCACCACCTCAGAACCGGACCCGGGTTAGTCGATGTTGCCATGACACGGATCGAGCAGGCAGGTCGTGTCATCGCCGATGGCGGTTGCCACAATGTTTTCCAGCGAGAATTTGGGGGTGTCAATGGTGAGAAGCTTAAGAAGACCTACGCTTGTTATCTGTCCACCACTACCGGGCCGGTGATGGGTACACTTTATATATCGAATAAGCGAATCGGGTTTCGGAGTGATTCGCAGGTTTTGAGTGGACCGGTTGGCGGGCCGGGTCAGTGGGTTTATTACAAGGTGATGGTGATGTTGGATCAGGTGTTGGCTGTGAACCCATCATCAAATCCGAATAAGCCGGCTGAGAAGTATATTGAGATCTTGACTAAAGATGGACATGAGTTTTGGTTTATGGGATTTATTTCATATGATCAGGCTCTTAAGAATTTGTACAAGGCTCTTCAACATTGTAATTGATTGTAATTAATGGATCTGTTGTACTGTAATTGATTTAGTTGATATATGAAATTTGTCAACTTTGTATGCAGAAAAAAAAATATCCTTGCCAGTAATTTGTCAAATACTCTTAGTTATACAACCGTGTGAGATTCTGATTGATTTGAATGAAAAGTTTTATCTGTGAACACGACAAATAGATCTTAAAGAGACCGATCAAGGCAACCAGCATAACAACTTACAAAAAAAATTCTTGGTGCTCTTTTCAAATTTTTGGACAGCTGAAATATTTGATTAAGGAACCAGTGAAGATTGAAGAGCAGTTAAGACGAAGTTAAGCCCTGAAATAAAATGGAAACATATGCAAAACAAATAAGGTCTTCTAACTGGAAAACATATGCAAAACAAACAAGGTCCTCTGTACATGAGCTTTATACCGAAAACAAGACCCAAAAGGACAGCAGACTAGCTGACACTATAACATTAAGATGGCTGCAAAAAGATTGATACATTTCACCGGAAATGAGAAGAATGAATGTTAGACATATATCTACTCATGTCCTTTACATTTCATTTAGTGTACAACACAACTATTTCACAGCAAAACAGGAACTAGCACAAAACTTCTAAAGCATGTAACTTTCTCCAGTAATCAGCCCAGAATCATGTAGAAACCAGACTCTATGCCATAATTTTAATAATTAATATGAATCATGAATTAGGCTTTTCTTCTGAAAACCTAGGAAGCTGAACAAGAGAATTGACACGAGTTACCCCTTCCAAACCAGACCAATTCTGATCGTCATTTAAAACAGATCCCACAGTAGGTACTACATCAACAGGCAATCTTCGGAAAGAATCATTCTCTTCTGATGATCTGACAGTCATGTTTCTTTGGAAAGATGGTTCAGAATTCTGACCATCATCAGATTCCAATGCTGCACCAGAGTGGTTGCTTTGGATTGTCACAGAAGAAAAGCCTTGTTCATCATAATCTGATTCTGTATCCATTTTACCATCCAAAAATAAACAAACAACAGCACAGTCATCCATCTTTGAGGTGGGGTATTTGAGTTTCCATTCACGAGCAGCGGCTTCAACCAGTACACGTGCTGCTGATGCTCTGGAGGGAGCTGTGGATACTATTTCTACCACTTCCTCATTACTCAATACATCCCAAACCTGGAAAAAAAAAAGAGAAAAGAAACGATATAAGTAAACCTATTTTCAGGAGACCAAAACATGTCATGGCATGTTGCAAGCAAGTTACTCGTATGTATTTTTCCCAAAAAGATCAGATAAACATCTCACTTATCTCTTCTTCCAGACAAATAGATACAAAGAAACAACAGAATTTATATCTGGCAATCAAACAAGAGTTGAATACATCTCAAAAACTACAAAAACTCTCTTCTTTAAATGAAGTTCTCCATTGCCTCGAGCAACAGTAAAATATAGGATTACATACGGGTAAGAAATCTTAGGTATTATCAATTTCACTGTATGTAGGTCAACTGTGCCAGTGTTTGGTTAGAAGAAAAAAAACTGTCCCCATTCAAGTTGGAAGGAAGTAATTACCAAGTGGGTACAGTTAATGGAAGGGCTGAGCAATCAACAACTTTAATATTAGTCTACTTCGATGAAAACCAAAGCTTATTTTATCCACTTATACCAAAGGTGATCATGCCAAATATTTGCACACCAAAGGCCCAAGCCCCCTTTTCCTGTTTACCTCCCAAAATTGTTGCGGATGATGCTAAAGCAGAATATTTCTAGCAAATTTGTGCTCATGCGAGAATAAGAATTACAATTTAAAGCATGTACCACTAGAAGACTTTCCAACAAGAGTAATAATTGATAACAATTGAAACAACAATGGGATCAGCTTCAACCATTGAAATGGAAAGAACAATGTAAAACAGTTATTTTGAGCTACATCATATAGGTGAAGATAAGGGAGAAAACAGCTATCTGAAAGCATCTGTATTTTAAGAAAATACAAACCCAATGGCCAATACTCAACCTTAGAAGAAAAGAAAAAGGGCCATAGCACACTTCTCTAGGACTCCAAGCTCACAAAAATATAATTGTGCTCATGTTTGAAAAGGATTTGGGTCTTGAACCATGTACCACACCATGTGGCTAACTTACAAGGACAACAACCAATCAGTTCTTCAACTTGCTATATATTAAGGGACCAGCATCAAGTATAGAATTACCCATAAACAAGGCAGTCTAACTGTAAATGATACACTCGTATAAGAGGGGGTAAAAAAACAACAACAACAGAAACAAAAGAACACAGAGAACAGCTATCTAAATGCACCGGTCTTTGTGGGGCTTCCAAAATACTCAACCTCATAATCAACAAAGTACACATTCAGCACTACTCTTAAACTACAAGTTTACACAATCAGCATAATATGTTTTAATCTGGTCTCCGCAGGATGAATTAGACCACCACTTCCATCCACATTTTCATTGTATCACAGTAGAGCCAAAATGCAAACATACAACACATCACCAGTCCCCTTTTATTAATATTTTGGATCTTGGGAATTTGGCTTTGATTCAATCATATCAAATTTTTAGGAAGATTGGACTTATTTCCATGACAAAACAGTTAAATTATACAAATGCCACCAACTTGGTACAGCACAGCAAGGGCATGCAACCGCAAAATGTAGGTTTGATCACTTTCTGAGAAACTAAATAATCATCAATCCCATCTTCGTTCCAATCATATCCAAGTTGTACAGTCTTCTATTAGTTACAAGTTACAAGAGAATAGCACAAAAGCAGATTGGAAAACCAAACCAATCTACAATATTAAATCTATTTTTAGTAATTTCATCTATGTAAAAAAGTGCATTATATTGTGATTACACATTAAAAGGAGCAAACAAGATAAAACTTTCCTAGTTTATTGTAGACAGAATGAATTGAAATAAGTTATCCCTTAAATTATTCGTCCAAGGCTTGGGATGGCTCTCCAAAGTGATTTCAAGATAACTCTAAATAAAACTTCAGACCAACCAAGGAAGGATTAAGCCTAGAAAAATATGATTTGAGATGAAATTTACAAAATAGAAGGCATATTCATGACTTTCAACAAACCTAAGTTTGGAATGAAGATCCCAACCTGCAACTGATTGATCGAAACCATTTTCCACAAATTTTCATAAACTCAGCTCAGAGTCGCAAATTAGATCCTTAGTCTGAATTCCCTTACTCAATACTCACTGTCAGGGCAATAAGATTATAAACTTGATTTCATTGAGCAAGTGACGATGTATACTAAATATAAAAGATAAATAGGAATGAACTTGAGGACCAGCACAACTATAGTTCCACATTAACAAAATCCATCAGTAGCGCATTAAAATTCACCCAAATATTTGTTTAAATTGACAAGATGCCAATTACTATTTCCAAAAACAAGTCTCAACATCTATTCTAAAGATGGGACAACAGAAAGTATACAATAGCTCATCAAATCAGTGCCATTGAAGTGATTTAACAGGTAGTACATTAGTTGTATTGTGAATGCTAGGAAACAAGACAAAACCACACTTACCCCATCAGAGGCCATTACGATGAACTGATCTTTATCTGTCAAAGTTACATGAGAAAATTCTGGTACAGAAATAACCCCGTATTCCTTTAGACAGAAGTCACCAAATGCTCGTGCCATTGCTAGTCCAGGAGCATCATCAAATGGCAACCAAACTCTAGGAACTTCAGGTTCATCTTGCAATGCAAACACCCTACCCTTGCACCGTTTTATCCTTTCGGCTTCCCCTACAATGAAGCTTTCACAACAAATTAGATTTGCTCCAGGAGGACAAAACCAGAATTTTACACTAATACACTCTTACTCGGTAAATCTGGCTTCAGATCAACAGTTAATTGGACTGCTATCAAAGCATCATTGCTGTCCTTAGACCCCATGATTGCTCGTGAATCACCAATGTTTCCCATGAACAGATTTGAACCCTGCAACCTCAAAAAGATTTAAATTTGGGGATAAAATCCAAATGTATCAATAAAATAGAAGATTATAGACAATGACGCACTTGTTTCACAATAGTTACAGCTGTGCTACCACTGCAAAAGCAATCCACATTAGGATGTGATCTCAACTCTTTATCCATAGCCTTGTATGACTTAAGAAAAACATCCCTCCACACTGAGCTAATACTATCTTCAATTGAACCATCTTTCTCAGCTTCTACACCCTCAGATTTAATATCGCCATTACAACAAGCACCACTTGGCCCAACTTCCTTTGTCTGGCAAGCGTTTATAAATGACAACAACTTTAACGGCAAAGCATCCCTCACTCTACGAGCAACAAGATGGCCATGAGGCCCATGCCCATCAAATACACCACAAAATGTCACATCATCTGCCATGAAATCCTGCAACACAAATAATTCAAGTGTTAGCTATTGAATAAAGCTCCATGTGTATAACAAGAGAAAAAAAGAAAAAGATGAAAGAATACTCACTTCCCACACTATCATGGCATCCTGGTTTATCCCCTTGCGACCCTGCTGAGTGAATATACATGAACTACGACTCTTCCCATTCATAAAAATCCTATTAGGTATTGATGACAGATGTTGCAGTGCAGCAACATGGTCAGAGAAAGTTCTCTTATTCCTCTTCTGGCCACACAATCCCATTCCTAAGCAAGACGATGATGACACTGTTTCTCCATTGCTTCCACTACTACAAGTGCTCTGACTACTAGTTGAAACACAACCACCCATTGGCTTAAACCCCAGAAACCCAACACATTGGATCAAGCTCAACCAAGAAAGAATCCTCCTTTAATTTCCTCCTACAACAGATCTAAACACAAATAAGTATATTAACATAAAAACACAAGTTCAAGATTACTCCAACATAAAGAGTACCCACATTTTACCAAATCCTCGAATACGGAACTAACAACACACCAAGCGTCAAACCATGTACACTAATAGAAAAACTACAACTCACTATTCAATCTTAAGTCAAATTTGTTGATCCATTGGACGATACGTTCACTGGTGACCATACCAACCAAACAAACATCGATCACAATGCCAGCATTAAACAAATAAAACCCGAATAATTTATTCAATATATACCAATAACGACACATACAATCAAGTAAATATAAACAAATCTCCCCTACTAATTAAACAACAGTATCAGTATTATATTACTCAGCCATGTGACCAAGCATTTAGAATATCAACCAGAGTGTCCTCATCATCTTGTCCTTCATGCAATTCGGTAATTCGATACGAATAAAATTTTCCCCAATTGTTTTTGTCAACAAGTAGCAGTCAAAATTCCTAATTTTAAGCAAACCTAAAACCCCAAAATTTGGAAATTTGAACAAAAATACAATTATATACTACTCCGTACTAATACCAGCAAAGAATCAACGGATAATTCCATCCATAATTAAACAAGTAAAATTGGTTCAAATTACAATAAATCTAGGGAAATCAACTAACTTGCTAATGTTCTTCAACTCCTTGTCCAAAAAATTATAATTATATATTCATAGCAAAGAAATTAAGTATATAATAATAATAAATAAGAAATTGATAAGATATCATACCAGTGCAGGATATTCACAACCCTAAGAAGGGTAGATTCAAAATTGGAAACTGAAGATAAGAAAAAAATTGAAAAGTTAGAGAGAGAAAAAAGGCGCAAAAAATGAAAAAATAAAAGTAAGAAAAAGACGAATAAAGTGGGGATTTATTGTCAAACAAAAACCACTAAAACCGAGAAAAAATAAAAATAATTAAATAAAAAATAGGAGAAAAGACACATGAGATCCACCATTTGAAAAACAGACACCAAGAAAAGTTGAGAAAATGAAAAAGGAGTCAAAAAATGTGAATATTCAGAGAAATTCAACAGTTTAAGAAATAAATAATAAATGGAGGAGATAAGAGAGGAAGAAGAAGGAGAAGGTTGGGAGGTAATAAAGAGAGAGAGGTGGAGGAAGGTGGTGAGCATTGATTGTGAAAGCAAAGCAGAAAGAAAGTGTGAAGAGAGAGTGAATGAAGAAAGAAAAGGGGTAGTTACTGTTACGCTGGACGAGAGAGGGAATTTATCATGTTTTGATGGATGGATGGGTGCGATACATAATGTAATAGACAGATATCCAACCTTTTTAAAAATTTAATTTTGTTGTACTTCATTGATTTGGTCCCTAGCTAGGGGCGTTAAAATCTGACTCGTTATAAACTTCTAATTAGGTCTATTAATTAACATATTGTTAATAATTATTCGATTTGAGATACTTTTTTGTAATGATTTAAACTTGAAATACACTCGACTTGATTAGACACTAAGTGTGTTAAAAGCTGACTCATCTGGACTAGACCTGATCAATTAACTCAGTGTTTAAAAAAAAATCTAATTTGAGATACTTTGTTATAATGATTTAAACATGATTCAAGCTTGAAATACACTTGAATTGATTAGACACCGAAGAACTTGATTTGGTGACTCAAACTTGCATCGTTGTTTGTCTATTTTTGTTTGCACCATTCAAATACAAAGTTGTGCAATTACTTTACTTCGTTTTTGTAGAGTGACACACTAGTTTTCGTGTTGACTTTTAGGAAAATAAAGCCCTTTAGTTTTTAAAATTGCAACGTTGACATTCTCACGCTTGTTAGTGTACTTTATGATTTTACACAAAAATTATATTTAATTATACTTTAGTAATGTTGGGTTTCGGTGAGTCCGACCCACCGCAGAATGAAACCCGACCCCAAAACCAAACTCACAATAATTATAACCATAAACATAATTAACATAAACACAAGACTAAGTAAGTAATTATTACCTTAGTAGCGTGCTTCGCTCACTAAAACGAGCTCTTACTTGAAAGCCTTCAAATCTCACTCACACGGCGACCTCCTTCAAGGTCCACCCGCAACGCGAGCACTGAACCGGTCTAATGCCTTGGAGTTAGCAAGGCCCGACCTAAAAACCCGAGTAATTAGTGTTCAAAGGTTTTCACACTGTGATGCTTTTTTCAACACTTACTGAAGTGAAAAATTCCCAACTCTTAGGTTGGTATTTATAGCAAAAGCTCTCAAAATTCCCATCATCTTTCCATCTAGGAGATTTTGATTTTATTCATTTTATTTTAAATCTAAAATAAAATTAATAAGCAAGCTAGTGATAAATCAACAGGTGTCAAGCACACATGAAGGGTTAGGTGAGGACCATTTGGAGGAGAGGGGGGACCAAACTTGCTCCCCACTCCTCTCCTAAAAACCGCCACCTCACACCTCTCACCTCTCACTCTCTCTTGCTAGCCGCCACATGGCAGCCCCACTAGGGCACCAAGGCACCCAAAGTGGGCTGCCATGCTACCCCTTATGCCCGAGGCTATCCACGGCCAGTAGGCCCAGCACAAGCGTGTGGGCTGCTGCTGGCTCCCTCGACTAGCATGTCTCGCACCATATGTGTGGGCTGCTACCGAGGGCTGCTGCTGGCCTAGTGCGCACATGGCCATGGCAGCCATGCTAGCTTAGGTGCGCTAGCACGCACCAGCCATCCTTAGGCTTGGCTTGGTACGTTTGCTAGCCACCATGCCCCTAGCACTCGGTTTGCTTGGGGCTTCCCGATGCTAGGGATATGTTGGGAATATGTTGATTTATTAGTTTTTCTCGTCTCGTCTTTTTTATTATTATTATTTTCGACTCGACTTTCGACGCTCCAAGCTCGAATTTCCGACGTCTAAATATTAATTACTCGAGCGACTCATTAATTCCTTCCGAATTAATTCGTCGCTTCGGTTCACTAGTTGCTTAGGTGCGACTCATTAATATTACTGATCGGAAGCGGCCTCCACGCAGGCATTCCGATCACTTGACCTCACTGAATAATTAGCTTTCTAATAATTTCAAACCCTTTATCGGAATAATACACTTGTTTGAAGGACATCATTCCTTTCAATCACCCACTTGTCCTTCCGGACAAGTGCGCATTTAGTGTATAGCCTTTTTCCTATGTCGCTTAATGTCTCTTCATGAACTATAAGGGAAAATTTATTCGTCATCGTTATTATGTCCAGAAGTGTTTCTCGATCCCGGGTCCGACTGTCAATAAACATATGATTTCTAAAATCCATCCGAGCACGACCATGAATTTTATAGTCTCGCTCTTCGAGAGGCCTTGTAAACAACAAAGACATCTTTCCTATTTTTAATAGGGGGACATTCCTAGTCTTGTAATGTAGCATCTCTTACTGAGAGGACCTAGCCGCTCGAGTGATGCCGTTATAATCCCCTATTACGGCAAACATTTTACAACATCAAAGCGGACTATTACTCAAACAAGAAAACTCACAAAACTCATGGTCGAGGAAATAGGTTATGATAGCCATAATGACAAGTATACTTATGATGATTTTAATCTCTTAAAGTATTCTCATAGGTCGTTCCAGTATGGTTCTAAACCAATACCTGTGCAAATGATTTATGATGATCATGTCCTTGTAGCACAAGAAACAGTTCTATAAATCAAACTACACACTAATCTCAAATGGTCATTAACCGTCCATTGTTTAAATGACCTTGATTAGGGATAATTCTCGATTATAATATTCAATATTCACTTAATAGGTGTTTCCTTAACAAGACTGGTCTTGATACCCTATTTTGAATATTCTCATAATCAAATGGACTCATTATTTAATCCTAAACCATAATTAAATAGCAAACGGAGTGATAAAATTGCATGAAATTTTAAATTACTCCAAAACCTGAATGGTTCATCTTATGATAAAATTGCATGAAATTTTAAATTACTCCAAAACCTTAATGGTTCATCTTATGATAAAATTGCATGAAATTTTAAATTACTCCAAAACCTAAATGGTTCATCTTTATAAAACATTTATAGAAATCACACCTATATCTAATATGCTTGATTTCTTTCATGCAATTGTGAATGTTGTCGTTCACTTATTGCATAGGTTTAGTTATAATTACTTTGCTAATCTTAGAATCTTCATTACTGATCACTTTCATAATAAGATGATAAAATTTGAGAGTGTCATGGATTATATGTGATTTAGGATTTATTGTCCAAGTGATGGCTCCCACTCATTTTCATGATTGAAATCTTCAACTTGACAACCTACAATCATTAACGTTTAACAACAAACTTTCCATAGAACATCTATATTATCGCCTTTAAGGCAACAATATTCTCAACATACTTCCTCCGTTCTTTATTGCTTGACCTTCTTTGACTTTTACACTATTCACCACGCCTCCTTTGACCGTCTTTTGTGAATAATAGGTAAGGAAAAATATATTCATGTATGATCTTTTTGTATTCGTCTCAATAAGTACTATCATAATATATAACTTTTATAATTTTTACTTATGGAGAATTTAAGTTATTGATCGTTAAAGTTTGCATTGGCAAGTGTGATAAAAGAAACAGGTCAAATAAAAAAGAACAGAGGAAGTATATTTTAGTAGACTTCCTGATGATGCTTTGCTTGGGTTTCACTCCAAACGACTCACAATGATTTGGGATACCCTAATCACTTGTGATCATGGAAATTTACCTTAAATTCCCGAACATTACTCATGGATGCACATCCATGTTACCATTCTCAAGCCACGACTCATTGTTAGTTTGTCTTATAAACGACTTCCTTGTTAAGGTTTGTGCTTGAAACATCAATTCTCAAACTGTATTTGTTTCTACAAGTCAAGAACTCATCATGTTACTAATCCAAGTACTTTGGATGTTCTTGGCCATATTATAACGATCTATTACATAGTTTTAGGTTGATTGGTACTACACGTGCTCTAAGCAAGTAAGTCGCGTGACGATTCTATATCGTAGCGTACATTATGGATTTAATTGTAGAATGATTCTCAATCTTTTCCACCCACGTTACATTTTAGCTCATCCAGTTTTCACTAAGTCTTGCTAAACTGTTTGCTGTGTGATATGGTTGAAAGTCTGTGCTAGAGTCTTTCTTGTTTGACTTAGTATTTAGCCTAGCTCATACTTAGTTCAAACCTTTACTTAGTTTTATACATACGGGTAGAAAGTCTTTCAAAGTCCTTCAATTCATGTTTAACACGGTAAATTCCTTTACACATTCAAACATTTTATTAAGTATATACTTAATACCCAATATGTACTAAGTATCATCTTTTGCTTGATCCATTGTCGAAAATACTTTTAAATCTAAGCATTTAGCATTTGATAGTTAATTTACAACAGAGTTCGTAAACTTCTTGTTGGACCTTACAAGATTGACTCTTGCTCTCCCACTAAACTTCTTGTTCATAAGAATTTCTATGTTTCTTCATAAGTCAATCCTATTATTAACTTTATGAGAAAAACACGTTCCAATCCCTTTATGAAATGCTTCCTTCAATCCCATAATGGATTTCTTGAGCTTGCTTTCAAATCTGGCATTATTTAGATTTTCAAAATCGTTAGACTATTTTCATAGTCACTTCCAAAATCCAATTTTAGAAAGGCGATTTTGGTATCTATCACTAGTAGAAAATATCAATATGGCACCGAGGAAAGGGCACCAATTTTTCAAAACCGTTGGGGAAAAAAATGGGCGGGATTTACACTAATAGAAATGACATCGGTTCAAAGCAAACTGGTGCCAAATTAGGAATTGCCACCGATTTTGAACCGGTGGGAATTCTTTAAAAAAAAGCCAGTCTTTTTTTTTATATATAGAAATTGCCACCTTTTATCTCCCAAAACCTAGCCCTTTCATCTTCTCTCTCCTCCCTCATTCTCCCCTGTTTCACTTCTTCTCTAATCTCCTCGTCCCCTCTGCCTCCCTCCTCTTCTTCTCCGATCTTCTCGTCCCTCCCTCTTCTTTCCCATCTTTCTCTTCCGTTCTCTTATCTCTTGGTCTCTCATCTCTTGTTATTATTCCTCTTCTCAACAACCACGCCGCCGCCAGTTACTATCGACGCCGTTGACGCCAACGTCGACGCCATGGGTTTTGTGGGTTTTTGGGTTTTGTGGATTAATTCGATGCGATCAAAATATAAATCGAGGTTAGGGTTTCTGGGTGTTGTGGATTAATTTTGTTTATGGGTTTATAATGTTTTTCTATGTTCTATATTACTACATTTTCTACTAGATCTGATTCAAATCATTGCAATTTTTCGCTTTTGAAATTTTCATGAATTTTTTGGGTTTTTTTTTGTTGATATTCTGGGTTTAATTCTGGGTTTATTTTCTTGGTTTATATTTTGTGACTTATGGGTTTATTTTCTTGGTTTATGTTTTGTGATTTCTAGGTTTTTTTTAGTTATTATTTTCTGGGTTGATTTAAATTTTCGTGATTTTCAGGGTTTATTTTTCGTGATTTATGGGTTTTTTATTGTTATTTTCTTGGTTGATTTTTTTTCGTAATTTTATGGGTTTATTTTTCGTGATTTATGGGTTTTTTTTTTAATTTTGAGTTCATGAACATTGTTTAGGGTATTTTTACCCTGCCACGTGGCCCAATCAGAGGGTGACACGTGTCAGCCTCAGGTTGGTCCAAAATGGACCAATCCCTGCTTAACACGTGTCATTCCAGAAATAAAGGGGAAAAGGCGGCCTTCAGGCCCAAATCCCGAGAACGCCGAAAAACGGCGCAGCCCACCAAATGATTAGGGTTTAGTGACCTAATCAGGGGCAATTCCCAAGGACCCTATAAATAGGGAGATGTCCCTCATTTCGGGGGCACGTTTTTGATCATTTAATACACCTGCCTTCTCTTACATCAGAGAAACACCTGAGCTTGGAATCCGAGCAGATACCCACCTAAATTTCCGTACTCTTTATTCCTTTTCAAGTTACTAACTTGATCGTTGGAGGCGGAGCACCACCCAACAGGTGTCTCCGTTTGTTTTGCAGGTACAGCTCATCCCGGATCAGTCTTCGTGTTGTAACTCTCCCGAGGGACAAAAACACCCAAAACATTTGGCGCCGTCTGTGGGGAGAGTACCTCGAAGATGGTTCAAGAGTCTGTACCACCCCCTAACCGTCTGGGTGAAGACCCAGAAGTTTTTACAGACCACGAGGAGGATGAGGATCCTCAGGTCGAAACCTCTACAGCCGAGGACGGCTCTCTCAGAGTCAAGCGCATCTGGCCCAGAGAGACTCTGGAGCGGGGCGCCTCCCAAGCGGGTCCGAGCAGACCTACTGGGCAGCCGGAAGGGTCAACCCAAACGGCAGCTGGATCGGCCCCTGTCACCCGAGACGAACTCATGAGGTTCATGACGAGTTTCAAGGGTGAAATTACAAAGCTGATCACCAAAAACCAGGCTGGCCCAAGTAAAGGTCAGTCGGTGAAGAAGACTCCTCCAGAGAAGGGGAAGTCAGTCAGAAACCGGCAGCCCACTCCTCACCCAAAGGAGAAGGCAGTTGGGACCATCGATTGGTCAAAAATTCTCCTTCCTGGGGGGAACACCAATAACACTCGCCGGCCCCAACAGCCGGTGAGAAGTAAAAAACCAACTTCTGATGCTCGGGAAATTATTAACCGGAAAAGAAATCAATCGCTGTCTGAGTCGGCTTCAACGTCGAACTTTCCAGACAGCTTCAACAACGTTTATGCAGGGAGTGCACCCTCCTTGCATGAGAGTCAGACAGGCGGTAATACCGTCCATTCTGGCCCTCATATGATTGGAGCTGTCCCGTATATGCCTTCTCCGGCTTACGGGCAATATCCTCCTCACTTCATGCAGCCGGCCCTCTTTGGGGGTCAGGCGGCATATCCAAATGTCCAGCCTTTGGACTGGCAGCTTCGTTTGCTGCGCCTGGGTGAACAACCTTCTGCGTTCACTCGAGAGATAACCGAGGCGGCTCAGCCGGCCAAGGTTAAAAATGTGTTGGTTGGTACCTATGACGGTACCTCCAACCCGGAAGATCACCTCATGGCGTACACCAACCTCATGTATCTGCAGGGGTTGGATGATGCCGCTTGGTGTCGATGCTTCCCGGCTACATTGAAGGGCATTGCCCAACAATGGTTTGGTAATCTGCCAGCCGGGTCCATAGACAGCTTCAGGAAGCTTGCCTTCCTGTTTGCCTCTAACTTCTCAATGAACATCCCTGCTAAGAAAACAAGCCTTGATCTGAGCACTGTTAAGCAGGGAGAGAGAGAAGGGCTGCGCTCATATGTCAGGCGGTTCAATCTGATAAGAATTCAGATTCAAGGACTGTCTGACGAGGTAGCTTTTACAGACTTTTTTAAGGGTCTGAGAGACGGGTCGACCTTTAAGTTCGACCTCGTCAGAAAAGGGGCTTTCACCTTACAGGCGGCCCTGAGGGAGGCGGAAAGCTATATTCAAGCTACCGACCTCTGCTCGTCTGGCAGCCAGTCGGACTCTAAGAAGTTTGACAAACAGAAAGACAACCGGCCTGCTCAGCCAGCAAAAAAGAAAGAAGAGAGCAAGAAGAGAAAAGAAGTTTGGGCGGTTAGTGACTCTGACCAGCCGACCCAGAAGAAAAAGAAAGAGTTTAAACCGTACGTCCCCAAGTACGAGTTTAACAAAGACTCCAACTCCATCTTCATGGAGGTAAAGGACCGGCTGTCCATTGAGAAGCCGAATCCTATGAAGAGTTCTGTCCAGTCATGGAACAAGAATAAATTCTGTCAGTTTCATGAGGAAGTTGGCCATGACACCAACGACTGCTTCAGTCTTCAGCGTGCGTTGGACCGCCTGGCTGACAAAGGGCTGTTGAAGTCCTACATTTCTAAGTCCCCAGCCGGGGCAAAGAAGAAAAACAAGGGTCAGTCCTCCAAGACTACCCCCCAGCCTGCTAGTAGTTCGGATACCGACAAGGAGCCGGTCTACACTATAACAGGCGGGTTCCCATGTGGTGGCCCTACCATCCGGGGCACCAAGAGCCATCTTCGAAAGATGGACAAAGATGATGATGAGCAGGCGGAAGCCAGCTCCTCCTTCCCAGACGTCCTGATCACTGAGAAGGACAGGGGCAGCGTCCGCCGCCCGCATGATGACCCGGTGGTCATTGAATGTAAGGTTGCCAACCAGATGGTTGGACGGATCCTTATAGACACCGACAGCTCATCAGACATCATCAGCCTCCGGTGCCTGCAAAAGCTGAAATACAATGTCAGCAGCATGCATCCGGTCACCCACCCCTTGGTTGGTTTTGGGGGTGGGATGGTCTACCCAGCCGGGAGAATTGACTTACCCATCCGGCTGGGGGAGAAAGGCCAGGGACGACACATTGTCGTCAGATTCTTTGTCGTTGAGGAGTTGACCGCCTACAACATCATCCTTGGCAGGCCGACCCTTAACGTAGCCAAGGCAGTAATCATCCCGTCTCTCATGCTCATCAAGTATGAGAGGGATGACGGCTCTGTTGGTTCCTTGAATGGGGATCAGAAGACGGCCCGAGAGTGTTATCTCTCAGCCGTTCGAGATACCGTGGCCCCAGGCGGTCAAGAACCAATAGACCTTGACAATGTCAAGGATGCCGACCCAGCTCCCGCCCCACCTGCAGTCGGTAAGAAAAGAAAGGCACCTCTGTTGGTGGAGGTGAAGAAGGAGAAAAAATAGCAATCACTGACCGGTGAGCGGTCAGATGAGCTCCGTCCCCAACCGGCTGACGAATGCATTGATCTCGTTCTGGATGACAGCCGTCCAGAACGTACTGTTAAGGTTGGGACGGTTACGCATGCTACCTTGGGTGCAAGCCTACACCTTCTGCTGAAGGAATTCAAAGACATCTTCGCCTTTGAAGTGGAAGAGATGCCAGGCGTCAGCCCGGATCTCGCTGTCCACAAACTTGCCGTGGATCCCAAAAAGAAGCCCATCCGGCAAAAGAAAAGAAACCACGGCGAGGAAAGAAGTCAGGCGGCAGCTGCCGAAGTCAAAAAGCTGCTAGATACCAGGTTCATTCGGCCTTGTAATTTTCCCGACTGGGTGGCCAATGTGGTCCTTGTTAAGAAACCGAATGGGACTTGGCGCATGTGTGTTGATTACACAGACCTCAACAAGGCGTGTCCAAAGGACAGTTATCTGCTTCCAAAAATCGACAGCTTGGTCGACTCTACAGCCGGCCACGCCTTGATGAGTTTTATGGATGCCTATTCCGGCTTCCATCAGATACCCCTGTGGAAAAAAGATCAAGAGAAGACGGCCTTTGTCACTGATAAGGGGTTATTCTGTTATACTGTGATGCCGTTTGGCTTGAAAAATGCGCCTGCCACTTTCCAACGAATGATTAATACAGTCTTTGTTAATCAGATTGGGAGGAATGTGGAGGCGTACATTGATGACATGATAGTCAAATCTAAGCAGCAGGCGGATCACCTTGCTGATCTCCGAGAAACCTTCACCACACTCAGGCGGCATAAGGTCATGTTAAATCCTAAGAAATGCGTCTTTGGTGTTGAGTCTGGGAAGTTTTTCGGGTTCCTGATTGATCAAAGGGGGATAGAGGCTATCCTTGAGAAGATACAGGCGGTGATTGACATGCAGTCACCCCATTCTGTCAAGGAAGTCCAAAGACTCACCGGTTGCCTGGCTGCCTTGGGAAGATTCCTCAGTCGGTCAGGCGACAAATGCCTCTACTTCTTCCAAGCAATCAGGAAGAAGACCAGATTTGAATGGGGGGATGATGCTGAGACGGCGTTCCAGAGGTTGAAAGAGCATTTACACTCTCTACCTAGGTTGGTCAGCCCTTTGCCTAGGGAGATGTTGTACATGTACTTAGCCGTCTCAGACCATGCCCTCAGTGCCGTTCTCCTTGTTGAGCGAGACGGCGTGCAGCTCCCGGTTTACTTCATTAGTCATGTTCTTAAAAATGCTGAACTCCGGTACCCCATGGTTGAGAAATTTGGCCTTGCTTTGTATATGGCATTCAAAAAATTGAAGCCTTATTTTTTGGCACATCCGATGGTGATCTACACGGACCAGCCACTCAAGCGGCCAATGTCCACCTTGGACTCATCCGGGAGAATGTTGAAATGGGCTATTGAAATGCAAAGCCTTGAAATCACTTACGAACCAAGAAAGGCAGTGAAGGGTCAGGCGTTTGCCGACTTCATTGTAGAAATGACTCGTCCGGTGGCTCCGGATAATTTTGATCAGGTTTGGAAAGTGTATGTAGACGGGAGCTCTACAAAGAACGGTTGTGGTGCAGGTGTAATTTATGAGTTTCCTAAAGGAGACAGATTTGAGTATGCACTACGCTTCAAGTTTCAGGCCTCTAACAATGAGGCGGAATATGAAGCCCTGCTAGCCGGCATGCGTATGTGTAAGGCGGCGGGGGCCATGAAAATTGACGCCTACTCTGATTCTCAATTGGTTGTTAGCCAGTATGAGGGAAGTTATGAGGCTACACATCCGGCTATGATCAAATATCTTCGGGCAGTCAAAGAGGAGGCCGGGGCACTTGAGGAATTCCGGCTGAACCAAGTGCCTAGGTCTGAAAATAACCAGGCGGATGCGTTGTCAAAACTGGCATCTTCCGCCTGCCATGATACGCCTCGGTCTGTTTTTTGGGAAGTTCTAGAAAAGAGAAGCATTAATGAAGATCCCATTGGAGTTTTGGACTGAAGCTCTACCTGGATGGATGGCATCCGGGCTTATCTCTCAGACGGCACACTTCCTGATTCGCCACAGGAAGCATCCGTCCTGAAGAAGCGAGCTGCAAGATTCGAGTTGAGAAGTGGAGAACTCTTCAAGGCGGGGTTTCTGAAGCCTTTGTTGAAGTGTGTCACCCCAGAAAAGGGGAAAGAAGTTCTCGAAGACTTGCACTCAGGATTCTGCGCCTCTCACATAGGCGGCAGGTCCCTAGCCGTCAGAGCCAGATGACATTACTTTTGGCCCACTCTTGAGGCAGACGCCAAGGAATTGGTGAAAAAATGTGACAAGTGCCAAAAGTTTGGAAAACTTATTCATCGATCGGCTACTGATTTGACGGCCATCCACAGTCCAATCCCGTTTGCAAAGTGGGGTATGGACATTTTGGGTCCCTACACGCCTGCACCAGGCGGAAAGCGCTATATCTTAGTGGCTGTGGATTATTTCACCAAGTGGGTTGAGGCTGAGGCGGTTAAGAACATCAAGACCTCAGACGTTATTTCCTTCATCTGGAAGAATGTTATCACCCGGTACGGGGTACCCATGTCCATGGTGTTTGATAATGGTCCTCAGTTTGAGATGCCTCAGCTAAAAACTTGGTTGGGAGATCAGGGGATCTCAAGTTATTTTGCATCTGTTGGTCGCCCCCAAGCAAACGGCCAAGTTGAAGCTTTCAACAAAATCATCTCAGACGGCATCAAAAAGAAAATAGAAAGAGCCGGTGGCTTATAGGCAGAAGAATTAATCCATGTCCTATGGGCCATCCGGACAACAACGAAAGGGGCAACCGGTGAAACCCCATTTCTCATGGTTTACGGTGCTGAAGCCGTCTTACCCATCGAACACTACGAGCTGACTCTCAGAGTCATGCTGTATGATGAAGAGGCAAATTGGGAAGCAATGCGCCTGACATTGGATTCACTCCCAGAGCGCCGGGGCAATGCCGCCTTGCGTCATGAGATTTACCGCCTGAGAATGACTAGAGCCTACAACAAAAAAGTACACAAGCGTCCTTTGAAAGTTGACGACCTAGTGTTACGAAAAATGGAGGCAACCGGTAGGGCCAATGAGCTGGGGAAGCTAACCCCAAATTGGGAAGGCCCCTACCGGATCTATGAAGAAGTAAGGGACGGCACCTACCGCCTGGAAACTCCAGACGGCAGGCGCCTGCCTAGAACTTGGAATGTAGACAATCTAAAAAAGTACTACTTCTGAGATTGTAATTTTTTGTAAACAATGAGTCAATTATTGAAGATTAAGTCTTTGTTTGCAAATTTGAGTTATCGTTTGATTATCCATCCGGGTAATATCCAGGCGGATTCCCCATTTACCTAACTAAGTTCGATACTTGGTAAAGGTTACATTTGTTTATCCGCCTGGGTAATGCTCGGATCCCTTGTTTACTTAAGTTGGATACTTTGTTTATTCAACTGCTTAACCATTTTTCTAACTAAGTTTGATACTTAGCATGATCCGCCTGGGTAATACCCAGACAGACTCGTTTGATTAAAAAACTAAGTTCGATACTTGGTGTAAATTCAACACTGATTAAGAAACTAAGCACAAAAATGTTTAGTGGCTACACAACCGGTCTCAAACAAGACCAGAGGCTAAAATGGCCGGATGGTTGCTCTTTTTATAAAATCGCCTGTCCCAACATGGACAAAGGCGTCCGGCGACACCCCTCCGGGTGCAATCGTCGCAGAGAACAGATTATCTGTCGGTTCTACGTATCCATGCAGACGACAAAAATTGAACGACCAAATTGGTCAACTCATAGCCGTCTGACCGAAATAACCTACGAAGAACGAATAAGTTCCTAAATACCGGATGCCCATAGGCATCAGTCGGTCACCGGCTGAAGTTCTCACTTAGGTTATCCATTCCAAAAATTGCACCTCACCCCAATTGGGGCAAGAGTTCAATGGCTATGAAATCTCTACCAAGACGGGCGTAACCCGTCTGGGTAGTGACCTAAACGCCTGTGGGTGTACGGCTGTGCACTTGGTTTGGGGCAATCACTACTGTGATTGATTGACTTACAAACATATCATGCTCTTTGCAGCATCAGACGTTTTCAAGTCAATCAACCAGCTCCAACTGAAACCAATCACACAGCCGTCCAGGGGCAAGGACAGCCAGACTATTGACTAGTTAGGCAAAGAATCGCCGCATGCTTTTCATAAGATAGGCAAAAATTAAAAATTCAAATGCAAAATAATCAAAACCGACTTAGTCGGTGCAATTCATAAAGTCCATCCAACCAAACGGTTGTAATGGATCAAATGTTAACCGGACCTCGTCCGGGAGAGAGAAATTGTTAATTAACACGGCTCCACAGCCGGTAAATACAGGAATACTCGGCACGCAGGCCGGAAAAAGCAAGTTTTGGCATACAGCCGCTGAATAAAAGAAAAAGACAAAAGCAGAGATTGGCATACTGCCGCTGAAAAGTCACTTCTGGCCTACAGACGGAGCCTCCTGGTTCTCCCCCTTCTCCTCATCATCTGAGAGAATTTGGTGCGCTTCGCCGGGACCAGGAAGCTCAGGCGCGGACGGCTCATTGTTGCTGAGCCAGGCTTCAAAGGAGGCAGGCTCTGGCTCACCTTGCTCTCTCAAGTACACCACGTACTCGGCATAACTGTGCGCCATTGTCCAGATGCTATAATCAGCGTCTGGATACAAGGCAGCCCAAGCAATCTTCATACGGGCGTCGTTGTCAGCATCACTCTCAGCAACAAGGCGGTTTTGCTCCGCCTCCAGGGTTGCTGCAAAGTTTTTCTAAGCTTGAGCAGCATCCTTCTCCAGCCTCTCAACCTTGGATTTCATTTTGCCAAGGTCCGCCTGGGCCTTCTTGAGCGCCTCTTCAGCCTGTTTGGCGCTCTCGTCTGCTTTCTTCTGGGCCTCCTCCGCCCCCTTCTTGGCCGCCTCAGCATCCGTTACCCGCTGGTCGGCCGCCTTCAGATCTAGCTCCAGCTGCTGGATTTTAGACGCCTGTGTCATAATTATTGCTTTAGTTTCAAGTTCATTTACGATAGTTGAGTGGAAAGCAATATTATCAGCGTCTATGGCAGACTTCTTGGCCCTTTTTACCTCTTCCCGTTTGCGGGAATAAGGACGTTTGAGCCCGTCCACCCGCAGCATGGCCTGCAAAAAAGCAGGCGGTATAAGAATTACAGGCGGGGTAATTAATTGAAAAAATAACATGGAATTGACAAGTTTCTTACCTCAGCCAGAAGGGATAGAATGCGTTCAAGATTGAACGTCTCTATCCCAGGGATATTGTCCTTATCCCTCTTCCGGACGGCGTCCAGCATGGCCTTGGCGTGCTTCTGGACGTTTGGCCAGCGAGGAGATTGATCTGCACCACAATCAATACGTGATGAGTGCGAAACTAAGGCTGCACCTATTTGTTGCCGGCCGTCTGAGGATGACGTCTGTTGGGAGTGGGATTTCACCCGTAAAGGCCACCCCAGCTCAAGCGGGGATTCAAAAGGGTTCTTACCTTCAGAGCCGACCAAGCGGGAGACGCTTGCGGGCGTGGTGAACCCCGCGGCTGCTGAGGGGTTGGAAAGATCAAGGCACACGCTGCCGCCTACCTTCTCGAGTCGCCCCGCTATCCGCATCGTCTTAGCCCCGGCTGAGGCGCCAGGAGTTGACGTAGAGGCGGACTTTTTTATTTTATTGAGAACGGCTGGGGCCTCCTCTCTGGCCCGTTTGAGATTCTTCTCAAACGATTTCCCAACTTCTCCCCCCTGTGAAAATAAACAAGTAAAGGTTAGTATCCGGGCAAGACAGTTTATAAAATAAACTTAAGAAAGGGTCAGGCGCTCAATACCTTGGCCCTGACCTCGGCCGCAGCTTTCTCTGCAAGCTCTTTGCGGATGGCCGCAGAAGACCGCTTGGGAGTTTTCTCCGTCTGCAGCATGTTCAATGCTTCTTCTGCAAAAAGAAAGAAATTGGTCATCAAAAATCAATACCGATAGAAAAATACTACAGACGGTATGAACTCAGGTGCATACGTTTATTAAACATGTGCCCTAGCCCGCAGGCGGCTAAGAAACATTCATCCCTGAACCAGGCGCTCTTGGGAATCCAGTTCTTAGGGACTTTTATTGTTTCCCCGATTGACAGAGTTGCGTCTTTGAGGCCGAAAAAGTCTGCCTCAATTATTTTGTTAAAGTCTTCCTCTGGGATCCGGGGAAGAGCGCACTTCCTGCCCAACAAGTCAGGCTTCTTATTGTACAGACGGAATTCATAATTCTCCCGTCTGGTTGGGGCTGACATCAGGTAGAACCTGTGCTTCCAACCATCGAACTTGGAGACCTTGTCCAAGGTCATCATATATTGCGGCTGCGTGGTTAGAGTATACCACGCTCTCCAGCCGCCTGGGCTCCTGCTGAGGTAATGCATGCTTGCAAAAGCCTCCTAGCCGGGGTTAAGGCCTTGGAATTCGCAGGCTGCAACATACCCCAGAATGTTGGTCCAGGAGTTGGGGGTAAGTTGCCAGAGCCCTAGGCCGTAGCCTCTCAAAATTGCCTTCACCGCCTGGTGAAGGGGGAAGCGAAGGCCGGCTTTGAACGCCGCCTCATAACAGCCAAAATAGCTGTTGGCGTTCTCTTGATCATCCCCCCAAGCGATGGTGCCCAGCTCAGGCGGCACCCGGATCTTATACCCGTCTCCAAGCGGGTGCATTTTCTTAAAGTTCTCCAAGTTCTCCCCCATTTGGATCCGGTCTTTGGAGGAGACGTGGATGCTGAAGGGATCGTCCTTCTCACTCCATTTTTTCCTTTCTTCCTCCTCGCTATCCGGAAGAGGGGGCAAGTCATCGCTGCTCTCAGAGGTAGAGGCGGAGCTGTCACTCTCCGTCTCCCCCTCACTTTGGTCCATGGGGGCAGAGGCGGCATCGTCGCCGCCTTGGTCACACTCTTCCAAGAAAGAGTCAGCAGGGGTTGAAGGGGCGCGCGGAGGGGATCTCTCCAGAGCCGTCTGGTCTCCCTGACCAGACGTTTCTCCCTCAGGCGTTTGGCCGCCTGAGCCTTCGCTTCTGTAATTTGGATCATTGGCCGTCTGCATTGTCCGAGCCATGGTGTCCTGCACAGACACATAACTGGTCGGAATCTGTTTAGGGTATTTTTACCCTGCCACGTGGCCCAATCAGAGGGTGACACGTGTCAGCCTCAGATTGGTCCAAAATGGACCAATCCCTGCTTGACACGTGTCATTCCAGAAATAAAGGGGAAAAGGCGGCCTTCAGGCCCAAATCCCGAGAACGCCGGAAAACGGCGCAGCCCACCCAATGATTAGGGTTTAGTGAACTAATCAGGGGCAATTCCCAATGACCCTATAAATAGGGAGATGTCCCTCATTTCAGAGGCACGTTTTGATCATTCAATACACCTGCATTCTCTTACATCAGAGAGACACCTGAGCTTGGAATCCGAGTAGATACCCACCTAAATTTCCGTACTCTTTATTCCTTTTCAAGTTACTAACTTGATCGTTGGAGGCGGAGCACCACCCAACAGGTGTCTCCGTTTGTTTTGCAGGTACAGCTCATCCCGGATCAGTCTTCGTGACGTAACTCTCCCGAGGGACAAAAACCCCCAAAACACAATCCATGGCAAAGGGTGGTCCCAACACCCCGAGCCGGCACTCCCAGTCCTAGACTCAGCCGTCCCTGGTGACCGGCTGGACTCTAACCTAGGCTGTGCCGAGTGTGTTGGTGATGCATCCATTTATTGCAAGAAATATGTACAAGCGGTGAAAAAAGAAAAGAGCTGAGAGAGACAGAGACGGTACCTTTGGATTTGGTATCTGAAGGAAGGCGGGTCCGGCTGGGTTGCGGAAGAACAAAGTTTCTTGCTTGCGCCTGACTCAAACGGATGACTTCTGCTCTCTCAAAGTTTTTCTCTCTAGAAAATTTTTGTAAAATGTACAAAATTATGAGGGTAAAACGGCTATATATAGAGGGTAAATACGGGGACATTTCCGTAATTTACCTGGAAGGTGAACGGTTACTCTGTAACGGTAAAATTACCACCAACCGAAGCGTGACATGTGTCACAGATGCCACGTGGCATGCCACGTCACATCTGTGAGGGGCAAATGTTTAGGGTATTTTTACCCTGCCACGTGGCCCAATCAGAGGGTGACACGTGTCAGCCTCAGGTTGGTCCAAAATGGACCAATCCCTGCTTAACACGTGTCATTCCAGAAATAAAGGGGAAAAGGTGGCCTTCAGGCCCAAATCCCGAGAATGCCGAAAAACGGCGCAGCCCACCAAATGATTAGGGTTTGGTGACCTAATTAGGGGCAATTCCCAAGGACCCTATAAATAGGGAGATGTCCCTCATTTCGGGGACACGTTTTTGATCATTTAATACACCTGCCTTCTCTTACATCAGAGAAACACCTGAGCTTGGAATCCGAGCAGATACCCACCTAAATTTCCGTACTCTTTATTCCTTTTCAAGTTACTAACTTGATCGTTGGAGGCGGAGCACCACCCAACAGGTGTCTCCGTTTGTTTTGCAGGTACAGCTCATCCCGGATCAGTCTTCGTGTTGTAACTCTCCCGAGGGACAAAAACACCCAAAACAAACATTGAAATCAATTTTAGTTTATTGTGAGTTTTATTAATTTTGGTGTTTTAATTGATGCAGGTGAAGAATCAAGGTGTTGATTTTGGAAATTTGATTTTGATGTTGTAATTTTTTTTTCTTCGATGTTGTAATGTTTTTTATTTTGATATTGTAATTTATTTTATTTTTTTTGTATTGTAGAATAATAATTTAATGATAATATATTTCTGATTTTGATGTTTTTTTGCTTATATTAAATTCTCTTTATTTCTCTGATTATATGTCAAGTGAAAAAAGCAAACTAAAACAATATATGAAATTGACTTGAATACAAAAAAAAATGGGAATAGTTATGCCACCGGTTAACTGGTGCCAATAATCAATTGTAACACCGGTTAACCGGTGCCAATATTAGATATTGCCACCGGTTTTGAACTAGTGACATTTGTTGGATGAGTTGGCATCCCCCAAATACTCAATGGTTGAAAATCGGTGCCTTAGGGGAGTTTTGAATTGGTGCCAAATTGAGTTTTTCTACTAGTGTATTTTGCCATATTTCATATGTGCAATTTTGCTAGAATAACCACGAAAATACTTGAGCATTCCGATTGGTGAATAGGTTTTTATTAAAATCTAATCCGTGAATTTAATTATATCCTTTTCAACCAATCTAGCTATGTACGCATATACATTTCCACATTTGTTAGTTTTCTCCTTGAAAACTTATTTGCAATCGATGGGTCTTTCACCCTTCATGCAAATTAATCAAGTTTTAAACATGATTTTCAAACATGGAGTCTATTTCGGACCTTATGGCCTCTAACCGTTATTTGGAATTTGGATTTGTCGCATCTATCTTACAAGGAATTACTCCCTTACTATCTAATAATAAATAGTATGCTTGTCAGTCTTAGTTTATTTCTAACTTAATAGAAAATTTATAGGATTCAATCCAAGCCTTTGGTGAATTCTATACCTATACGAGGTTATTGCATCAAACGCTGAGTTTCAAGGCGCTTCCAAAGCTCTTTGATTATCTTGATCTTACTCCAACTTTTCAAAAGTTTTGTGAGTAATGAATTCTCTTTTAAGGCACTTGTAAAGTCCTTTTGACTATTCTTGATCAAGTATTCTTACGAAGCCCTTTTAAGGTCTTCCGAGATTCTCAGTTCTAGTTTTTTGCTAATCTCGATGGTCATCAAGTTCATTTTTCTCCCACTTGTCGTTTTTGAAATGTGTTACTTTCCAGAAAGACACCGCTTAGAGAAACAAACATTATGTTCTCATTTAGGTTGTGGAAGTAGTGCCCGTAGTCTCACTTGAAAGCTTACAAAGAGACATGTTTATTGTCTTTGGGTAAAAGTTTGTTGTGAAACAAATATAGTTAGCTCCCACTTGAGCTATCTTAGCCTTTAATGAGCCATTAAGCTCCCACTGAACCACCTAGATCTTGCTAAGCTGGTGAGTTCCAACTGAGTCACTTAGCTCCCACTGAGCCAGTGAACTCCCACTCTGGCTAAGAGTTTTAGACATATACTTAAAAAGACGTTTAGAAGTTAATTCTATCCATAAATGAATATGGTGTCCTATTTTAGCTCCGACGTTTTGTTTAGTGTAACATTAGTCCTTTGTGCAAATCTTTAAGAAATTTATAGGAAGGGATGTGATCCATCATTGTTCGAGTCATTTTTAAATGGTATCAAGGTCTCCGTGAAGACACACTGTGTTCTTTGTGGAGTTATTTATGAAAATTTCAATTTTATAACTTTGTGATGATCACACTTGGCTCAAGCAAAAATCGCTCGATCTAATCTAGACATTTTGATATCTTGCCAAGTGGATTCTGTACTTCATTGAACACTTGAACTATTCAAGGTCAAGTTTGTTCACATTTGATGAATATAGATACATTCTTTCAAATTCTTCATGAAACGTTAAAGTAATTGAATCCTCTTTAGCTTTCGGAGTCAATTGTCTATACCAAGAACAATAGCTTTTTACTTTGTCGGTTTTTAACAAGTAAGATTTGCTTGTCTTAGAACGATTCTGAATTGATCAACTGTCAAGAGCCTATATAGCCTTGAGTATGTTCTTGTTAATGTGACATTGCTAAAGATGTCCGGAACATAAATCATATATGTGATTTGAACTTTGTGAGTTTTCATGTTAGGGAAATGTTTGTTTATAATCAAGCATTCTTGACTTATGGTTTAGACAATCATGCCATTCAAATAAATTTGCAACTATTGCTCTTTTTTTTTGGTAAATAGGAATTTTTATTACCAAAAAGAAGAATTACAACTTACAGCAAAGCTAAGCTGTAACACCCAAACACCACAAAACCCAACAGGGCCAAAAATATAAAAACTAGAATCCAGTTCAAGCCTAGCCACCTTCTAGGAAGGGTTCTAGGCAGAACCAGAAACACTAACTGGACTCAAGACTTAGTCACCTTCTAGGAAGGGTACTAAGAGCAAGGACCAGGACAACAAAACTAGACAGAATACATCATATATCTATCAGAGCTATTACATCTGCAAGCAACAAGAAAGATTATCTCCCTAATCAACTCAGAAGTTGGTTTGTAGTTGCCTGTAAACATCAAAGCATTCCTTTGCAGCCATATATTGTAAACAGTCTCAGAGAAACACATGACAATAAGTTTACTTCTAACATCAGTCTTCCTGCAATACTTTGAAATCCAAGTCAGCTCATTAGAAAAACTTAGCACAGGTCTACTGAATCCAAAGATCTATAACATTGCAGTCCAAATTACTTTAGAGTAACTGCAGTCAAAAAACAAGTGGCTCACAGTTTCATTTGCACCAGTGCAGAAGAAACAGCAAGGATCACAGTGAATTTGCTAGGCCAACAACCTATCTTTAGTAACAAGTCTGCCCAATACAGCAAGCCAAGTGATAAAAATGCTTTTTGGAGAAGCTTGATTATTACAAATGACTCTCTTCCAGGGAACCTTAGGACCATGAGGTTTAATGATACTGTAAAGCTTCTTAATCTGCATTTTACCATTTACAGTAACATTTGACCATCCACCTATACTGTTCACAATATCTCTAGAAGCAAGGATCTTTTTCAAAATCCAAGATGCTTTTTTAGGAATAGGAGCAGTCCACAAATTCTTACCAGCAAAATAGTAGATGTGAACCCATTTAACCCAAAGATTGTCAGATTTACTAGCAATATCCCAAAGTACCTTGGTAATAGCAGCCTTGTTCCATTCTTCTAAAGAAGTTAAGTTCCAGCCACCACAAGACTTAGGTAAGCACATAAATCTCCAAGCCACTAAAGCTTTCTTTGTGGGGTTACCTTTCCCAGTCCATAAGAAACATCTAAATCTGGACTCAATTTCTTTGATAATTTTCTTTGGCAACACAAAAATTTGAGCCCAAAAAGCTTGGATTCCAAACAAAACACTTTTAACTAATTGAAGTCTTCCAGCATAAGATAAGTGTTTAGTAGCCCAAGTGTTAATTCTACCTGTAACCCTTTCAATTAAAGGCCTACATTCAGAGATAGTGAGCTTTTTAGAAGAAAGAGGTACACCAAGGTACCTAAAAGGCAAAGAGCCATTAGCCATCCCAAGGACCTGCTGAAGCTCAACTTTCTCTTGATCCAAGATACCCCCAAAATAGGCATCACTTTTATCCAGATTTGCAGATAAGCCCGAAGCCATAGAAAATTTTTGAAAAGCCTTGAAAAGTAACTGAACAGAACCCAGATCAGCTCTAGCAAACAACAAAAGATCATCTGCAAACGTCAAATGAGTAATCCCAAGTTTTTCACACCTAGGATGAAAGTTAAAATCTGGATTCTTAGTCATGTCCTGCAGACACCTAGAAAGATATTTCATACATAGAGCAAAGAGGAAAGGGGACATTGGATCACCTTGCCTTAGCCCTTTCCTTGCTTGAAAGGGAGCAGAAGGGTAACCATTGATCATAACTGAGTAAGAAACAGAAGTAATGCAAATCATAATCCAGTTAATAACCTTATTAGGGAAACCAAGTTCACCCAGCATAGTATTAAGGAAGCTCCATTCCACAGAGTCATAAGCTTTCCTTAAATCTATTTTCAACATACATCTAGGGGTAACATATTTGTGAGAGTACCCTTTAATTAATTCTGTAGCAAGCATTATGTTGTCACCAATGTGCTTCCCAGGTATAAAACCAGCTTGAGCATCATTCACAACTGACCCAACAACTCTTGCTAATCTAGCAGTAATGACCTTAGAGATCAATTTATAAACTAGAGTACAACAAGCTATAGGTCTGTAATCTTTTGCATAAGAAGGGTTCTGAATTTTTGGGACTAAAGTGAGAGTAGTACAGCTCCAAGACTTCTCTATCACACCAGTGTCAAAGAAACTCAGAACAACTTTGTAAATATCAGTTTTCACATGATTCCAAGTTTTCTTGAAAAACACAGCATTGAACCCATCTATACCAGGGGCTTTATCATCTCCAATACTAGCCAAAGCATGATCAATATCAGAGTGAGAAACAGGAGAAGATAGAGTAGCAATATCCTCAGAAGTAAGATGTTTCCCAGCCCTAACCACAGCAATATCAACAGCTGGCAAAGTGCTAGCAGCAGACCCCCAACAACTTCTTATAAAAGCCAATGATTTCAGTTTGCACCATAGCAGGATCCTTAAGAAGAATATCATCAGTATTGTAAATGGAGTCAATTCTATTCCTATTCTGCCTTTGCTTAAGAACAGAAAAGAAATAATGAGAATTAGAGTCTCCAAGCTTGATCCAATCCACTCTAGATTTCTGCTTTAAAATACTCTCATAAGTATTCATCCAATATTTCACTTCTTCAATTCTAGTAGCTTCCTGAGTTTGGCGAGAAATATTAGTAAAATCCTCTGCTAACTGGGACTGAATCTCAGCTAAAGAGAGTCTAGCTTCTTCTAGTCTATCAGTAACTTTAGCAAAATGCTTAGTGTTTAGACTCTTAAGGCCAGCTTTGACAGACTTCAATTTCTTCCAAACCTGCAACATAGGATTCCCAGTATCAGCAACATCCCAATGAGTAGACACAACTGCAAGAAAATCCTGATGAGAAGCAAGACATTTTAGAAATCTAAAAGGCTTGCCTTTTCCAGCAACTGAATGAGTAACATCAACTAGAACAGGGCAGTGATCTGAGAGAGAGAGGGAGGAAGGTAAATTGCCTCAGTCTGACCATAAGCCAACAACCAAGCCTCATTGACTAGTCCTCTATCAATTCTAGAAGCAATTCTATCCATACAAATCAGTGACTGGATTACCATTAAATCTATCACCTGAAGAGAGGATAGAATTATAATCTCCAATACAAATCCAGGGTAACTGAATATTACCTAAAGCTTTGATTCCAGCCCACATAGCAGACCTATGCTGAATGGAATGCATGCCATAGACAAAGGTGCAGGCAACCTGATGCTGTAGATCTTTAGTAGTGATAACTGTATGAATGAATTGTTCAGCAACTACATTAATATCCAGGGACACAACATCTGGTTTCCAGCCAACCCAGATCCTACCCTTGGGAGAGTAAGTATAATTACAAACCCACTCCCAAGCTCTTCCAAATTTCCTTTTCATAGCTTCAAACTTCTGAAACTTAACTTTAGTTTCAAGAATAGCCCTAACATCAATAGAGTGATCACTGAGTAACTGCTTAACAGCAGTCACCTTATTAGGGTCATTTAGACCCCTAATATTCCAGGTTGTAATAATCATGGCACTGGAGAGGGATTACCATCACCCCCGTTAGGAATTATTTCAGCAATCTCATCTTCCAGCAGAGCAGAGTAAGCATTATTAGTTCTAGGAGCATTCTGATGAGTAGCTACAACATGTGACCTAGCTCTTTTGCTTACCACTCTCCAATCAGCATCCGAAAAAGCAGCAAAAGAGGTATGAGAAGGAGTAATAATAGGCCGAACATCAGTAGTTTGATCCTTTCCCTGAACCTGTTCAGTTGCAGGGACTGGAGCAGGTTGCTTCTGAACCCAAATCTTCTCTTGTGTGGGTTTAACTGGTTGAGCTACAGCCTGTTTAGGAATAGGCTTAGCCTTAGGAGCAGCACAGTCATGCCCCACTTTATCACACTTCTTACAAAAGGGTGGAGACCATTTAAAATGTACTTTCAACTCAAGTGTTTCACCCACAGGGCTTTCAACAGTAACACTAGCAGGGAGTGGCCTAGTTATATCTTCTATGAGCACTCTAGCAAAGGAAACTCTGAGTTGCCTAGTAGTACATTCATCAGCAAACAAGGGCACCCCAATTGTACTACCAATTCTACTTAAAGTATCAGCACCCCAGCAATTCAATGGCAAATTGGGAAATCTAACCCATAAAGGCACAGTTCTAAGTATCTTAGCTTGAAAATTAAACTTATCAGTCCATGGCTTAACAATAGCAGGCTTATTATTAAACATATGAGGTCCTGAACTTAGAACAACATTCTTATCATCATTTGAACACAGATTGATTATAAAATAACCATCATCATGCCAAAAAATCTCAGGCTTAGCAAAATTACTCCAGTTTTGGGCAATGAATTTATGAACAACAGCAATTGTGGGATAAAAACCAACAACATAGAAGATAATTGCATTGCACCATTTAGAGTTACCTGCTGCAATTTCCTCTGCTTGGATTTGAGCTACAGGCTTGCCACTCTTCAAAATAGGCGCCACAAAGTTCAGAGCAGCACCCTTAGCAGTCAGTTTACCTCGAAACAAACTCGACCAATTCTTAGAATCCTTGGCTTGATTTGATGATCCAGGGTGTTCAGGACGACATGCAGACCCAGAAACAACCGGAATCGCATCATTTGGTTGCACAGCCGTAGCTTCAGGCAATGGAACAGTAACCGGGGAAACCCTAGGTACCACTTCATTGGATTTATGCAACTGAGTAGCAGCAAAAGAATCCTCAAGAATCTTCAATTCAGTCTTAGTAATCCTTCCTCCTGATGGATGGACCAGATGAGCTGGTGGAGAAACCAGCTCAGTTTCATCTTCAACCTCTGGGATAGTGTTCACATTCAAGTTCTTCAATCGATTGAGATCAGTAGGGGAGAGAGATCCAAAAGCAGGAGAGCGAGGGAGTGGAGTAGCTTGTTTCTTCTTCTTAGCCATGATAATCAGAGCTGAGTGAGAAACCAACCTCAGATCAGACTACCATGAAAATCGCAGATCACAAAAACCAGAGCTTCTCTCTCTAGCTTCTCTCTCTAAATCACTATATTACAACTATTGCTCTTTACTTTGAATGTGAGTCTTTCCGTGTGTTAACGGATTGTTTGCTGATTATGGAACATAATAATTATTTATTTGTTCCAGCCTTCGCTTAAAAGGTCTTTAAACAAAACATATGACCTTACAACTGATTTAGCATCACTTGCTTCATTCTAAGCTTATAAGTTAATAACTTAGCTTATCTTCAATAGTTTGAGGTCACTTTCAAAGTGGAACACTCAAGCAGTATCTGATACTTGTGAAGATGATAATTTGCTAAGTTAATTAGAATATCATGAACTCGTTAGCAAAAAGGGAATCTTATTCCTTTTCTTTGTTCCTTGTTTCCTATTAATTCTTATCATACTTTATCTCATAATCTTTCAGAATCATTTCTTTAAGAGTCTTTGACTTTTATACTCTGTTAGGCATAATTAAGCATCTAATGCGTAGTATAACAAAGTTTCATCTTTTCCTTTAATTTGTACTTGAATTAATACATCAATGAGTTGTACTCATCCGCGTATAAAGCGAAATGATATGTTTGTTGTCAAGCATTGACAATTTTGAATTTCCAACTCAATATTTCATGTTTATCAAAACTACCCAATATTTTGAATACATGATGTCCAACCGTCCTTTCCGACTTATAAAAGTCATTTATGAGAATTGTATTTTTAGAATTGTCTTTCCTTTCTTTGAAAGCCATTATCAAAGATTTCCTTTACCAATCATGGAAAACAATATAGTTTGATTTGGAATTCTACAAATATAAGTGCAAAGTATAACCATTTATCAAGTAAATAACATAATAAGTTCGAAAATTAAAATATATTCATGCAAATTTTCAATTTTATTAAACGTCTTATCCACGCATTAAATTTTTCCCCGTTTGGCAAGAATAAGTCGATTCCAAGATCCAAAGAAACAAAGAGTGATTAAGCATGCTTTGGCTTGTCTTAACACTCAATCTCCTAAGGTAAGTAACGCTTTGCTATTGGCTCCAAGCCACTCTTGGTTGAATAAATCGTCGCATCTAATGCTCTCTCAACAATTTATTCACGTTGCCACGACATGTTAGGACTCCATCACTCATATCGTTGAGTGATGCCTCGCTTTGGCGTAGCCCATCACTACTCTCAATAGGTCGATAAGTGTTGTTTTGGAATGGCAAGTTTTACTCAATATTTTAGGGACCTAGGGTTTCTATGTTAGTTTATTTAAGTGAACTTAATTAATCATCCCAACATTCGAAATCTTAAATATGCATCTAACATATAATTCATATATATAAATAATCACAAATATATATCAAAAAATAAATAAAGATGCATTTGGCAACTATCATGACCCCTTGAATCTTCAAGTCTGCAAGGGACGGCTTTTGCAACTTCATGGCTTCGTCTTCCAAGAACCTCCGTCTTCAAGACATGACCATAATAATGCAAACACTAGTATCTACTATTAGTACTAATCTAAATATTAAAGTACAAAAATACTCAACGGTTCGCAGACCGTATTTAAATTTACAAAAATACATTACGGATCACAGTCCGAATTTTCTATCCTAATCGAGCCCCACTAGTTGCCATTTTATAAAACCTGTGAGAGAATATACATTCCATTCATCCATTCACTATTTGTGAATGACCCATGCATTTTACAACGATAAAACAAGTAACAATGCATAAAACGCGGGTAAACTAGTAGCTAATTTATGTCGTTAATCCAATTAACATGCCTAATTAAAACTAGACAAAGTTGTTTAATTAATTACGCAATTTAACGCAATTAATTATTGAAGCTCCTACTAAATTCCGCATCCATCATCTTAATTAATCCAATTAATTAAGCCGGTAAACCCAATTATTTGCCAAAATTAAATGTTGCAAATGCCACTAAAAAACCGAGGCCTAGCCTCTAACATTTATTATAATGATTAAAACCAAATTAAATTAATAAAATATGATTAAAACGGCAAAATAAGCAAACATGAAGCCAACCGTACTCAAGTGGCTTACACACTACATGTGTGCCATATGCAATGCGACTTGGTGCATGTGCCTCCACCACCCCACGTAGCACTAGTTAGGTCTACCCTAGTAGCGTTTGCTATGGGTTACTGGGTGCTAGTCACATGCTCCATGGCTACTTGCCCCTTCGCACCAAAGCAACAAGCATCAAGCATGCACTAGCCCACGACCTATGCATCACAGCAGCCCGCACGCATGCACGACCACAACACGCTGCTGCTCGGCCTATGCTGCTATGCGGCTGCCATGGCTAGGCACAGAGCACACACGCTGCCATGTGTGGCGCTCACCAAGCAGCCCAGCTAGCCGAGTGGTTTTGCTTGGTTTTACGTGCCACACTCTCAGGATTAAAATCAGAGTCTTTGCGTGACTAATTTATTAATTCTAAATTAATATTTAGAACTAATTTAGTGAGCAAAAATGAAAAATTAAACAAGTCCAACTTTAATTAAAATTTCACAAAAAGTGCACACAACCAAAATTATTTCCCAGAGCCATTCTTTAATAAAATTGGTTTAACTTGGTGCAATAAAATAATAAGGGTAATCACTCACTATTAATTTAATTAATTTAAATTAATCATGAGATTTTGATAAAATAAAAGGGAGTTGGAAAAATGAATACAAGCTCAATAAAATTCCAACTTTAATACTTTTGAATCCTTGAAAATTAAATCTAGGTAAAACAATTTCCAAAACTCTGTTTCCACCCAAAATTCACTAATTTTGGGCAAAAATCTGAGTTTGGGAGCTCAAGTCAGCTCTAATACGGGATTAAAATTAATAAACCGAGATACTAATCTAATTAGCAACTTAAAACCAGAAAAATTAAGCCATAAAACACCTTTAAAAAAATATGATTATAAAAATAAATGAGCAAGACTCTGATACCATTGTTGGGTTTCGGTGAGTCCGACCTACCGCTGAAGGAAACCCGACCCCAAAACCAAACTCACAATAATTATAACCATAAACATAATTAACATAAACACAAAGTAAGTAATTATTACCTTTATAGCGTGCTTCGCTCACTAAAACGAACTCTTACTTGAAAGCCTTCAAGTCTCGCTCACACGACGACCTCCTTCAAGGTCCACCCACAACGCGAGCACCGAACTGATCTAATGCCTTGGAGCTAGCAAGGCCCGACCTAAAAACCTGAGTAATTAGTGTTCAAAGGTTTTTACACTATTGTAGGGAATAATTTCAAGCCTTTAAAAATCCCACTAGCTTAAACCCCACTGTGATCATACACTAAAGTACGATGGCGTCCAAAAGGGAAGAAGATAGAGCAAAAGAGTCGCCAACAAGTTTTTAAGGAACTTGTAAACCATCACGAGGTGAAGGTTACACCCCTTAACGATCCAAGAGATCGTCAACTCCATAAGGTCATGAACCAAATAAGGGTTCGGGGATGATGGTACAAATCCAACCTAAAAGAGATTGAACCTGCCCTAATAATAGGCCTCTACTTTATTCTGCTCGTATTCATGTGCGCTTTCTGACTAACATGCAATCAATAGGATTAACCCTAAACCTGTTCATCTATGTTGGTTGAATTTAATGCACAAATAAACTATTATTGGCGATCACTTGAATTATAATCACAATTAACCCTAACAAGATTATTAAATATCTTATTAAGCGTGATTGCAAGTACAAATTCCCTTTAAACAGGCAATAAAAGGTGTGATCAAGCAATAACAATAAAATAATCAAGCAACATAATAATAAATAATCATGATAATAATAATAATCATCATAAAATTAAATTATAATATTATAATCATGACCATGTTAATATTAAAGCATAATAATAGCAAGATCCTAGGCATGATACTAACAAGATTAATAACAAACCCTAGCATGTCACTAAGCGATAAAAATCAAATCTTTAGCCCTAACATGATACTAACATGAATTAATATTAGGAAGAACATAGGAAGCATCGTACTTTTAATCATACTTAATATTAAAGTTACCCTAGACATGATACTAGGAATATCATAATAATAATATAAACATGATTTCTACATCATAATATCAATAAATCAATTAAAGTACTTACTTGGATGTCTCGTACCTCTTTCTAATAACAAAATACACACGTTAGTAACTTCAAGGAAAATAATAAAACAAACAATCAAATTAAATAATTGAAAGAGAGATTTGGGACCAAACCCTCAGAAATTAAAACCTTTCACGTCTAGGGCGAAGGCAGCTTCGAATATGGCTAGGTGTATCAAGATCTTGCGAATGCGGAATTTTGTATTAAAAAGCAAAGTTTTGAAAAGGAAAGAGAGAGAGAATAATCAATAAAATCTTGATGAGAGTTGGTAAATGATCAAGAGAGAATTAGAGAATTAATGATTGCGAAAGAAAACTGATTGTTGATGAATGAAGAGAATTGGTGAACGATAGATGTAGATGATTCCTGAAAACGGAGTTTTTGATACGATATTTATAGAGAAAATCATCCAAAAAAGATAATTTATCAAAACAGAGTCTGAAGATCGAAAACCACCTTTGGCGTCAGCCCTGGCTCATTGGCGCCAGGACCAGTGGCTAGCGCCAGGCGCCAATGCTGGCGTCTGGCGCCAATCCTGATTCCAGGCGCCAAGGCCTGGGGTTGGACGCCAAATTGGAATTCAACGCGTTTTCGAAAATCTGATAAATTTCCCGTACGGGAAGATAAAATAATATAATTTCAGTCGAAAATGCTATTTGATCCAATTAAAACTCTGAAGAGTCCTAATTAAATTAGGAATGAAAAGAACCTTCTAGAATGTTCTAGAAGACTAAAACCATTCCTAATTGCGTTAGGAATGATAAATCATATTAGGCCCTCCCCTAGATCATTGGGCCGTACTTAAAGCTCAAACCGGGCCCAGTTTAGTAAATTGGCCATAACTTCCTCAATATTCATCGGAATTGGGCTTATAATATATCGTTAGAAAGGTCTTTGCAAGCCCCATCCAACTACACCACTATTGGACCCATATCATGGACCAACCAAACTGGATTGGCTGTTTTCTTAAAATAAAGTTTTCAAAAACAGGGAGAAGAGAAAAGAAATAAAACTTTCCGCAACACTAGACCTTTCCACACTTTCGTTTCATTCGATTATGATTCGACGTGAAAGGCACTCATCACTGGGTTTGGTTTTGGGGAGACACAAATGGGTGTCTACAGAAGCCCCCACTTTGACTGAGTTTGGAGAAACGCAATTTTCGAAAACGAAAGTCAAAGTAACGATAGGGACGGAGAATGACTCAGAACGTTTTGCGATCCTAAATCAATCTTGTAACGCCGATACCTACAAAACTATGTTAGTTAAACAGATAAAAGAGTTAAGAAACGCGTATCTTGCACCGTCGAGCACACGTCTCTGAAAGTAACCGATTTGCTGCCGTATGTTGTTTTTTTTTTATGACCTCCTGCAAGCTAGAGAATGCCATCCCGCCTGAAAACCGCTACGCCTGTAACTGCTTCCAAATTAGAAGATTGCTTCGCCTGAAACTATCCTCCCCGCAATGATAATATTCCACGTCCAAGGGAATATCATCGAAGATTGCTTCTCTTGAAACAATCCTCAGTTGTTTGTGACAACTCTCCACAATCTAGGGAACGCCACCTTGCTGTTTCGATGTTCACTCGTCTCTGAACAAAGAGCTTCTTTTTCCCGCTGTGATAGTCTTCGAAAAGATCACTGCTTCTTAATGTTTGCTATGCCAGTACGTCGGTACTTTGCTGCTTGTGAACCAGTATGTCGGTGCTTTTGCTGTGATGACAATCCTCTTTTCTTTGGGAATAGTTGCCAACATAACTCTTGTATGATGTATGACAATCTGATTTAGGGAAAGTTGTCAATGCCACGTAACAATCCATCCTTGGAAATGTTGTCACGATGAAGCGACAATCCGTATCTCGGAAAATTTGCCAAAATCCAATTGTTGGAAAAGTTGCCAATGCTTCGTAACAATCTTTCATAAGAACTTTGCTACGATCGACAATCCACATCTTGGAATATAACTCTTGAAAGCAATCCACCTTGGAAATTTGCCAACGCTATGCGACAATCCTTTTGGGAAAATATTGCCACTATTGACAATCCGCGTCTTAGAACATTTGCAAAAAAAGAGTCGACCGACAATCCACTTCGGGAAAATTTGCCACTTACTGAAATGAATGACAATCCACGTTGAGGAACTTTTGTCGAAATTTATGATGAGTAGAGACCTACAACAATCCTTTGGGAAATTTTGCTATAGGGAACTGGGTGCATGACAATCCAATCTCGGAAAACTTGCCAACGAGCCGATGAATGTATGACAATCCGAACTTGGAAAAACTTGCCAAACAGAGAAGGAGCACGACAATACACGCTTGGAAACTTTGCCAGAGATGACAATCCAATCTTAGAAAAATTGTCGTTGAAGAAGATGCACGACAATCCATTTTTGGAAATATTGTCAGTTGGGGATGACAATCCAATTTCTGGAAAACTTTGTCGTTTAATAAGAATGCGCAACAATCCATATTTGGAAATATTGTCGTTTAAGTGCTTGCTTTTGAACTGATGCTTTGGTGCTTGTAATGAGCCAATACTTAGGCACTTAAGCTAAGTGAGACGATCTTTCGTCAGGTCGATCACTTAGACTGTAATCAAACCGACTACTTAATCATGTCAAATCGCTTATAGGGGCTAACTGGCGTACCAAGGAACCCGAAATGAATGTATGAGGTCGAAATCACCAATCTGAGAGGCTTCGAGCTCTGTCGTTGCTGAGATATCTCTGGCGCCAAGAATTGGAGTAGGGTCTTCCCTGTTCTGCTGCACCTGTATTTATTTTTTACTATAGAACTTTGCCAATGTTTTTTAATTATCTTAGGGTTGACCTAAGGCTTAACATTGTTTGACTTATCGACTTGACACGACTCAAGGCATAAACTTGACTCGATATGACTGACTCGAGGTTGACTCGACTCGAAGTGTAATGACACATGTGTTAGACTCAAATCAAAGTGATATGACACGACATGACTCAATGTGTACATGACTCGTGTGTGCATTGTAATGTGATCGTGCGAAAAAACAAAAATTTTCCGTCATTTTGTGGAGGGTACCGACTTTCTCCCGAAAAAGAAAGACGTGAAAAAGAAAATCAAAAGTTTGAAGATGCATGTTGAATGAGCTTAGTCAAATGTTGTTTGATACTATCTCTCAAGATTCAAGGATTAATCCATCCTAGGCTATCTCAACTGTTGACTCCATGATGAAAGTATTTGGGTAACTTAGGCACGGAGGCTAAGCACTTCATACTTCGTGATGCAATGATGATTACGATTGATGAGCAATTTTGATATGACAAGGCATGCTTCAGCGTTGTATTAAGATTTCATGACAAAGGGTTCCTAAGGGAAGTATATTTGGTCATGTATATGTGCAGTGTGTGATAGTGACACTAAAGTTAGGCCGCAAGAGCTAAGTGTGTGGAAAAATATATTATTGAAAAGAGTCAAATGGTGGTGACTCTTAGGCTAGGTAAGCTGATGATGTAGGGATCAAGCCCCCAAGTCTAGCTCTAAATGAATAGGGATGAGCACAGGGGATCCCTTGATATGATCATGGTGTAAGTGTGTGAATGTGAATATGAATGCATTTTTATTACGGCCGCACCTCGATGTGAGGTTGCCTACGTATCCGTTAGGAATCAGGCCGAACGTAGCTCTAGCCGAACCTCGCACAAGTGTGTATACCTCAAAAAAAGGTCTTTTTAAGGGTTGTAACGTGGTTAGGCTAAAGGTTTAAAGAAGAAGGGGATAAAGGCTCAAGACCCTAGATAAGCCCCCAAGGTGTGCAACTTTGCTTTTGAATCTTTGTATTTTCATGTTTGAATTTCTATTCTTTTTTAGCTCTTTTTGCTTTAGCATTTATTTTATTTTTATAAGTGTGGGCAATCCCGATCATGCGGTCTATCACTCACTTGGCATTCATGTTTCTCAGGCACGGTACCGAGCACTTGATAAGAGACGCAATCTGAGACGTGTTCTTATCGAAGATACTTTCATATCAAAGACATTGGAACACTTACCCTTTTGTACACTTTTATTTATTATTTTTTATCATTGCTTATTTTTAATTTTTTGGATTCACTCAAGCTTAGAATTGCATAAGTTACACACCATCCCATCCCAAGGTTAGGTAAATGTAGGTTGAAAAAAAGAAAGGTCTATCGTTAGACGAGGCTCAAAGTGGTTTATGAAGAAAGGATTGTATAATTGAAAGGTGAAAGGAGATATGATGTGGCTACAAGAGGTGCCTCAAATCATTGGTATACCTTGTGCTTAATTCGACATGGATTTTTTTTCTTTTCTTTTTTTTTTTTTTTTGAATGCAATGTAATGAAATGATCATATGCAAGAAAATAAATGCTCATTTTATTAAAAAGGGAAAGAAAAAAACTACAAAAATAATCTAAAGGAAAAGAAAAGGTGCCTATGCTAGACTTATAAGGAAAAGTAAAAAATGAAAAAGAAATAGAAAAAGAGGTCATGAAATCTTGTCGTTGAAGCTCGCCTCTTGTCTTGTGTGATTCGTTTCATCATCACCCAGTCTTCTCGCTAGCTAGAGGCAATGGGACCTTGTTTGCTTCTATGAGGTCTTGAATGAGATTTTGAAACCTGTAGCATTCATCGGTGGTATGACCGTTTCCTCGATGGTACTTGCAATAGTGATGTGAATTATTGATCCGAAAATCAACAAAACACAAGGGATATGTTTAAGTCTAATTCTATACAGGAAATCCACCAAGAATTAAACAAAAACTAAGATTAATCAATTAAGAATCCACCTAATTAATCAATCTAAACGAATGTTTTAACTAAAACAAGCAAAACAGCAATTGATCGCAATCAACCAAAACTCAAGTATGCAACTTAAGAAATAAATCTGAATATTAATCTATGTATCTTTATTTGTGTGTTTACAGCCCTATTTATAAGACTTAGTTTACCTAGGAAGATTAGGACAAGTCCCTAATTCAATCCTAATTAAACTAGAATTCTAACTTGCTTGAAGAGCAAGCACCTTGGCGCACAAGCATACACCAAACTGATTTATTTTGCTAACTAACTGATTTTTAAAGCAATAAATAAATAAAAATTAAAGAATTAAATAAAGATTAAAGATCCTAATGCTTGAACCAAGAAAAACCCTTTCAAGTGAAAGGTAAAAACTTGTAAGCAAAATCTAAGTAAAGAAAATTCAAGAAAGTTCAAGAAAGTGAACTAGACTCCAAGAAAAGCCACTAAGCAAACCGTGGCTTTGCTTTGATATCCAAGAAAGTGTCCATGCAATGCTTGGCTTGAATCAATGTTTAGGGACAAGTTATCTTGATGCATGATAAGCAAATCTTCGAAGTTCTCCATGCTTAGACTTGCATCATCCTCCTCTTCTTCGAAAGAATTTGTCCTCAAATCTCGAAGTTCTTCATCAGGAATATACTTAGCCAAATCGCCAACATTGAATGTAGCACTAACTCCATATTCTCCCGGAAGTTCTAACTTATAAGCATTGTCATTGATCTTCTCAATAATCTTGAAAGGACCTTCACTTCTAGGCATCAACTTATTCTTGCGTTTTCCTGGAAATCTTTCCTTTCTCAAATGTAACCATACCAAGTCTCCAACATTGTAACCTTGTTGCTTTCTATGCTTGTTTGCTCTAGCTTTGTACATGTCATTTACTTTCTCTATTCTTGTTCGAACTTGAGCATGTAATTTCAGCATACTCTTCAACTTAGACTCGGCATCTTTGTGAATTAACTCACCCTTAGGCAATGGAACAAGATCAATTGGAAGTTTCGGATTGACTCCATAAACTACCTCAAAGGGACTATGTTTGGTAGCATATGTAGGTGATCTATTATAAGCAAACTCCGCATGAGCTAACTTGATGTCCCAATCCTTTTGTGTCTTACTCACTAACCCACGCAAAAGCGCACCAAGAGTACGATTAGTAACCTCGGTTTGTCCATCAGTTTGTGGATGGTAAGATGTACTAAAGAGCAATTTAGTTCCCACAAGCTTCCATAGAGACTTCCAGAAGAAACTCATGAACTTTGTATCTCGATCACTCACAATAGTTTTTGGAATTCCATGCAATCTAACAATCTCTTTGAAGTATAATTCCGCCACTTTCATAGCATCATCCACTTTGTGACAAGGAACAAAATGAGCCATCTTAGAGAACCTATCCACAACAACCATAATAGAGTCTTTCCCCCGTTGTGTTCTCGGCAATCCCACAATAAAATCCATAGAAATATCTTCCCAAGGTGAATCTGGAACAGGTAAAGGAGTATACAAGCCTTGATGAAAAGTAGCCTTCGCTTTTTGACAAGTTGCACACCTAGAAATAACTAGTTGCACATCCGTGAGCATCTTAGGCCAATAGAAGTGTTCTTGTAACATACTCAAGGTCTTTGTAATGCCAAAGTGACCAGCAATTCCTCCCCCATGAGCTTCTCTAACAACTAGCTCTCTAATAGAACACTTAGGAAGACAAAGTCGATTTCCTTTGAAAAGAAAACCATCTTGCAGCAAATAAGAACCCACGGCTCCTTTAGAACACTCTTCAATCAATGTAGCAAAATCATCATCACCTTTGTAGTATTCTTTGATCAATTCAAAACCAAGTAGCTTGCTATTTAGAATTCCAATCAAAGTGTATCTTCTAGATAATGCATCAGCCACAACATTCGATTTCCCTTCTTTGTACCTTGAAGAAAAATTAAATGATTGTAAAAATTCAACCCATGTAGCATGTCTAGGATTGAGCTTTTGTTGTCCATGTATGTACTTCAATGCTTCATGATCAGAATGCAACACAAAGTGATTAGGTCGGAGATAATGACTCCAATGATCTAAAGCTCTAACAATGGCATAGAACTCTTTATCATAAGTAGAATAGTTCAATCGAGCTCCTCCCAATTTCTCACTGAAATATGCAATAGGCCTCTTCTTTTGGAGTAAAACTGCTCCAATTCCAACTCCACTAGCATCGGTTTCAACTTCAAAAGGACTTGAGAAATCTGGTAACGCAAGTATAGGTGCTTCACATAGCTTCTTTTTTACCAACTCAAACGCACTTTGAGCTTCTTTAGTCCATTCGAATTTACCCTTGTCCTTCTTCAAACATTCGGTCATAGGCGCCACAATACTTGAGAAATTCTTGACAAATCTTCTATAGAACGAAGCTAGACCATGAAAAGACCTTACTTCACTCATATTAGTAGGAATAGGCCAAGTTTTAATAGCCTCTACTTTTGAATGATCAACTGAAACTCCATCCTTTGATACAACATAACCAAGAAAAGTAACACTAGGCACTAAGAAGTAGCATTTTTCAAGCTTAGCATAGAGTTTCTTCTCTCTTAACACTTCAAACACACTTGTTAGATGATTTAGATGATCATGCAAATTTTTAGAGTATATCAGAATATCATCTAAATAAACAACAACAAACTTGCCAAGGAAAGGTTTAAGTACCTCATGCATCAACCTCATGAAAGTGCTAGGTGCATTAGTGAGTCCAAACGGCATCACCAACCATTCATACAACCCTAACTTAGTCTTGAATGCTGTTTTCCACTCATCTCCTTCTCTCATTCGAATTTGATGATAACCACTCATAAGATCAATCTTAGAAAACAACTTTGAACCATGTAGTTCATCAAGTAGATCATCTAATCTTGGAATAGGAAATCGGTATTTGATAGTGATGTTATTCACACTCCTACTATCAATACACATGCGCCAACTCCCATCTTTCTTTGGGACAAGTAAAGTAGGCACGGCACAAGGGCTCATACTTTCCCTCACGTATCCTCTAGTCATAAGCTCTTCAATTTGCCTTTGCATCTCCTTTGTTTCTTCCGGATTACTTCTATAGGCTGCCTTATTAGGTAATGGTGCTCCTGGAATCAAGTCAATTTGATGCTCTATCCCACGAATAGGAGGTAGTCCCGGAGGTAATTCCTTAGGAAAGACATCCTTGAATTCTTCTAAAACAGATTCCAATTCATACGGCCTCTTTGCTTGTTTATCTTGATCAATTCGAATCTCATTAGAAACAAGTATATATACCACATTGTTGCTGCAAATCTCTTTTTCTAATTCCCTCTCACTAATCAAATAAGAATTCTTCGAATTAGAGGTAACATTAGAAGACTTGTTGCATATTAAAGGTTTTAAAGCAACCGGTCTCTCTTTTTCTCCTTTTCTCACAACATACACATTAGTCCTTCCATCAAACTTCACAAATCTATCATATTGCCAAGGACGGCCTAATAGTATATGACAAGCATCCATAGGACAGACATCACACAAAACTTTATCATGAAATTTACCAATTGAAAAGGAGATTAAGGCTTGTTTAGTTACCTTAACATCACTCGAATTATTAAGCCAATGAAGCTTATAAGGGCTTGGATGTTCAGTAGTTGGCCACTTCAATTTGTCTACCAAAGTAGTAGATACCACATTAGTGCAACTCCCCGTGTCTATGATCATGTCACACAACCTTTCTTCTACCTTGCACCTTGTAAGAAAGATTTTCTCCCTTTGATTGTTTTCCATAGGTACGGTTTTAGAGTGTAGCGCCCTTCTTAGAACCAAACTTTGACCATGAGTCTCGGGATCAATTTCGTCAACATGCCCCTCCTCTTCTTCAAAGTTTTCCTCTTCGTTCTTTTCTTCATAGTCACTACCCTGCTCACACTTAGCTTGTTCTTGTTCCCACTCTTGAGCAGTCATTACTCTTTTTGATGGACAATTAGTTGCAATGTGACCAACACTACCACACTTGAAGCACTTCCTATCTTCAACAAGCTTTTTAGGAGCTTCAAATTTTGATTTAGTCTCCTTGTAGTTCGAACTAGAACCACTTTTCTCCAAGCTGTTCTTCTCAAAAGGTTTAGTGAAACCCTTTACAAAGGGCTTAGTGTACGTCCCTTTCTTCCCCTTTATCTGTTTTTCAACTTTCAAAGCTACTTTACAAACATCCTCAAAGGACCAATATTGTTGCAATTCAACTTTTTCAGCAATATTATCATTCAACCCCGAAATAAATCTAGCAATCTTATGCTCAACAATCTCTTCTAAGCCACATAGCATGCATAACTTTTCAAATTCACCAATATAATTCTCAACAGTCATAGAATTTTGTTTAAAAAGTTGCATCTTAAGATAAACATCTTGAATATAATCACTAGGTACGAACCTTTTTTTCATGTGCTTCTTGAGTTGTTCCCAAGTTGAGATTCTTGCACGCCCCTCCTTATGCCTCTTCTTCTTTAGATTATCATACCAAAGACTAGCATAACCGATCAGTTTTAATTCAGCCAATTTGCATCTTTTCCTTTCATCATACTCCTTGTAATCAAAGAGTGTCTCGGCCCTTCTAATCCACTCAAAGTATTTTTCAGGTTCATTCATACTCCCATTGAATTCGGGAAGATCTAATCTAAGGTTCCTATCATCATCTTTTGGTCGATCTCTCCTCCTAGGCCTTGGTGATTCATCACTTGAGGAATAATTATTTCGTGGCCTCCTTGGGTTCCTCCTTGGTTGTTCTTCCTCACTTGAAACAGAATTAGGGTTAGAATTCCCTTTCCTTGAAGAATCTCCAGCAAGAGTATCAAGCCTTTTTAATATCTCATCCATCCTTGCTGCCAACTCGTCAATTCGCCTATCTCTTCTAAGGTTTTGAGCTTGTTCTAAGGTTAATCCCCTTGGAACTTGTGGAACCTCCTCGTCACTCATGATTCCTACACAAACCAAGTCAGTTTATGCAAAAATCTTGATTAAAAGATCGAATCTTGAAGGAAAACTAGGCAACACAAAAACCGGACTCCCATCCGCAAATCAGTGCACAAACACCAAAAGTTTGAGGCTGTGTAGAACGCGTTACTCAACTAAAAATTATGAAATTTTATATGGTGATAGCTGGACGTTTTTAGAGTTAAATGCAAAAAGAATCACGCAAAAATTCCACGCCAATTGTTCCCAGTTTAATTTTTGCCGAAGTTGCGCAAACCTGCTCTGATACCAAAGATGATGTGAATTATTGATCCGAAAATCAACAAAACACAAGGGATATGTTTAAGTCTAATTCTATACAGGAAATCCACCAAGAATTAAACAAAAACTAAGATTAATCAATTAAGAATCCACCTAATTAATCAATCTAAACGAATGTTTTAACTAAAACAAGCAAAACAGCAATTGATCGCAATCAACCAAAACTCAAGTATGCAACTTAAGAAATAAATCTGAATATTAATCTATGTATCTTTATTTGTGTGTTTACAGCCCTATTTATAAGACTTAGTTTACCTAGGAAGATTAGGACAAGTCCCTAATTCAATCCTAATTAAACTAGAATTCTAACTTGCTTGAAGAGCAAGCACCTTGGCGCACAAGCATACACCAAACTGATTTATTTTGCTAACTAACTGATTTTTAAAGCAATAAATAAATAAAAATTAAAGAATTAAATAAAGATTAAAGATCCTAATGCTTGAACCAAGAAAAACCCTTTCAAGTGAAAGGTAAAAACTTGTAAGCAAAATCTAAGTAAAGAAAATTCAAGAAAGTTCAAGAAAGTGAACTAGACTCCAAGAAAAGCCACTAAGCAAACCGTGGCTTTGCTTTGATATCCAAGAAAGTGTCCATGCAATGCTTGGCTTGAATCAATGTTTAGGGACAAGTTATCTTGATGCATGATAAGCAAATCTTCGAAGTTCTCCATGCTTAGACTTGCATCAAATAGGAATTTGGATTCCATCTCGAAGATCGATTTTCTGGTGTTGGATCCTCGGTAGGGCCAATAGGTTTGATTAATCCTTGATCATAGAGACGATCGAAAGCAGCATCGTAGGTCATTCCAATGGGTGTGAACTCTCGCCTGGGTTTCCTTTTAGATCCTTGATTGTCTATGGCTAAGACATCATTATGGTCAAAGGTACTAACATTATTGCTAGAGTGGGCATTTTCGGAAGAAGAAGGATTATCGCTCTTCTTTCCTTTCCAGCCACCGTGGTTGCTATTGTTAGTAGCTTTTTGCTTTGCGAGGTCATCTTCGATTTCAATTCCGATGTCATAAACGGCCTTGAAAGTATTCAAGTTATGTTGATATTTTAAATGCTTCGAATACTTCTCTTGGAGATTCTTGATAAACATCCTCACGGATTCTTTTTCGGTGGGGACCTCAATCATCCTAGAGGAAGTTTCCCTCCATTTATTAAAGAAAGAAGTGAAGCCTTCATTCTCTTTTTGTCTTAGCATCTCAATTTGTCTATGGTCGGTTTCAACTTGGGTATTGCACTTGTACCTACCGACAAAAGCGTTCACTATCAATTCCCAGGTAGAGGTTTTCTCCTTGTCAAGGGAGAAGAACCATTGTTGGCAAACGGTCTCAAGAGATAGTGGGAACAGAGAGGGGAAAACCTTCTTATCGATACCCTTAATGCTCATTATAGTTTCAAAAGCTCTTAGATGGAAGTAAGGGTTATCTGTTGCCTTGAATTTGGGGATGTCAGTGGCGTTGAACTTATGCGGAAGAAGTTCCTTGTCCAGCGAGACCCCTTGCGAACTCATGCCTTGAAATTTATAGTCGCTAGATAGCTTGCTTAGACTCTCTTGCATGAGATCCATCCGTTGTTGCTTCACGGGATCATCGACCTTAAGTGTGAGGAGCTTCAGTGTTTCAGACATGGTAACCAATTGGTTCCTAAGCTCATTGAATTCTTCTTGAGTTGCCATTATCTTCTTAGCCTTCCTCTTTTGACAAATCGGTTTATCAAAAAGTAAGACTTGAACAAAGAGATTGTCCTTGATTAATCGCCCTTCCCTCCTCGACCAAGTACTGTGGAAAAGGAATTTGGGGATACTTATTGTTAATTATTTGACTCAAACTTTATTCAAGAGGCAATGGATGGAGGAGGTGAAGAAAGATGGAAGAATGTGATGAAAGATTTAGATGGAGGGATATGAAGAATTAGGAATAGAATGTACCCCCCAACTCAAATGACGGAAAGACCGACTCATGCATGGACCTACGACATGGTCATGGTGATGTATACTCAAAGTGTGTGCTAAGACTAGTGAGTGTAAATGGTGCGTTAAGACTCGTATCATGACCATGTGGCTAGACTATGTGACCAAGACTCGATTAATGACTTGACAAGGTGTTATTGACAGCGAAAATTAACCGAATTAATTAGTAAACTGGTTAATTAGACCCTAGGTGATGACTCGACAAATAATCCGAACTGTCGGCCAAGCGACAGGACTGGCGTCACAATATGGTGATTGGCGCCAGACGTTTTAGTAAATTTCTGGCGCTACACACCATACAGTGGCGCTACAGCTCAGATTTTGGCACCAATGTTGGAGCCTCGGTCTGGGACTGTTTTCGGTATTATTAGTCAACTGGGGTATGCCTAAAGTCGTACTAGGTCGATTCCGATTAAAAGAAGAAAAAACTTTATTGACTCAAATTAATTAATTAATTAATTAATTAATTAGGCAAAGTTCTTTAAGTCATTAATTATAATCTCAACACAAATCAACAAACGGTTAAGAGGAGCATAGAATATATATGCACAACAAATAATGCACAATTAGTCAAGTAGGCACAATATGATGCAATGAGTTCGCAACCTAACCATGGCTCTAGTTCTCTAAAGTTCGGGATATGGTTTAGTCAAATAGGGTCCATGGTTAATTGTCCAGATGCACCGCGTAGAAGCCTAACCGTGAAGGGTTAACGCGTGTGGATAGAACACCGCGAGTTTTTAGAAAAAACTCACTTCCATGGTTTGGTGAATTCAACCTCTCAGATGTACCCTTTGTTGCCAGGAGCGTTCAATCGGGTAGATAGAGCATGAATTCCCAGAGGGTTATGTCCATATGTAGAACACATATGGGTTTCAGAAAAGTGAGAAAAAATACAATCAGGAAGCAGGATCGAGCAAACAATACGAAAAACCGGTCGAAATTAGAACGCATATTTCTGGCTCGGTATTGGGGGAAATTGGCGCCAGCAAACAGAGACTGGCGCCAACTTTTAACTGTAGCGTCTGGCGCCAATATTGGCGTCTGGAGCTACGGCTAAATGTTTGGCGCCAAGCTCTGGCCCCTGACGCTACTTCCCACATGCCTCAGCAGCTTTCTGTGCTCAATAAAATCATCCAGTTTCGCACGGTGTTATTTCAGTCCTAGTTGTGAAAGACATTTCTCAAATTTCCTACGTGTAAAATCCTATGTTTTGACTCATTACGGATGGTCTTTCCAATGAGAACCTTTTTATGCATATGCCACAATGTTAATCAAAATTACGCACATGAAATACTTAGAACTTTTCGAGTCTCATCCACTCATTCTAAATCATTGCCGAAACAAATTCAGGAATTAAAATAGAAATCCTCCCCAGTGGAGTCGCCAAAAACTGTAGGGAATAATTTTAAGCCTTTAAAAATCCCACTAGCTTGAACCCCACTGTGATCATACACTAAAGTACGTTGGCGTCCAAAAGGGAAGAAGATAGAGCAAAAGAGTCGCCAACAAGTTTTTAAGGAACTTGTAAACCATCACGAGGTGAAGGTTACACCCCTTAACGATCCAAGAGATCGTCAACTCCATAAGGTCATGAACCAAATAAGGGTTCGGGGATGATGGTACAAATCCAACCTAAAAGAGATTGAACCTGCCCTAATAATAGGCCTCTACTTTATTCTGCTCGTATTCATGTGCGCTTTCTGACTAACATGCAATCAATAGGATTAACCCTAAACCTGTTCATCTATGTCGGTTGAATTTAATGCACAAATAAACTATTATTGGCGATCACTTGAATTATAATCACAATTAACCCTAACAAGATTATTAAATATCTTATTAAGCGTGATTGCAAGTACAAATTCCCTTTAAACAGGCAATAAAAGGTGTGATCAAGCAATAACAATAAAATAATCAAGCAACATAATAATAAATAATCATGATAACAATAATAATCATCATAAAATTAAATTATAATAATATTCATAATCATGATCATGTTAATATTAAAGCATAATAATAGCAAGATCCTAGGCATGATACTAACAAGATTAATAACAAACCCTAGCATGTCACTAAGCGATAAAAATCAAATCTTTAGCCCTAACATGATACTAACATGAATTAATATTAGGAAGAACATAGGAAGCATCGTACTTTTAATCATACTTAATATTAAAGTTACCCTAGACATGATACTAGGAATATCATAATAATAATATAAACATGATTTCTACATCATAATATCAATAAATCAATTAAAGTACTTACTTGGATGTCTCGTACCTCTTTCTAATAAAAAAATACACACGTTAGTAACTTCAAGGAAAATAATAAAACAAACAATCAAATTAAATAATTGAAAGAGAGATTTGGGACCAAACCCTCAGAAATTAAAACCTTTCACGTCTAGGGCGAAGGCAGCTTCGAATATGGCTAGGTGTATCAAGATCTTGCGAATGCGGAAATTTGTATTAAAAAGCAAAGTTTTGAAAAGGAAAGAGAGAGAGAATAATCAATAAAATCTTGATGAGAGTTGGTAAATGATTAAGAGAGAATTAGAGAATTAATGATTGCGAAAGAAAACTGATTGTTGATGAATGAAGAGAATTGGTGAACGATAGATGTAGATGATTCCTGAAAACGAAGTTTTTGATACGATATTTATAGAGAAAATCATCCAAAAAAGATAATTTATCAAAACAGAGTCTGAAGATCGAAAACCACCTTTGGCGTCAGCCCTGGCTCATTGGCGCCAGGACCAGTGGCTAGCGCCAGGCGCCAATGCTGGCATCTGGCGCCAATCCTGATTCTTGGCGCCAAGGCCTGGGTTTGGACGCCAAATTGAAATTCAACGCGTTTTCGAAAATCTGATAAATTTCCCGTACGGGAAGATAAAATAATATAATTTCAGTCGAAAATGCTATTTGATCCAATTAAAACTCTGAAGAGTCCTAATTAAATTAGGAATGAAAAGAACCTTCTAGAATGTTCTAGAAGACTAAAACCATTCCTAATTGCATTAGGAATGATAAATCGTATTAGGCCCTCCCCTAGATCATTGGGCCGTACTTAAAGCTCAAACCGGGCCCAGTTTAGTAAATTGGCCATAACTTCCTCAATATTCATCGGAATTGGGCTTATAATATATCGTTAGAAAGGTCTTTGCAAGCCCCATCCAACTACACCACTATTGGACCCATATCATGGACCAACCAAACTGGATTGGCTGTTTTCTTAAAATAAAGTTTTCAAAAACAGGGAGAAGAGAAAAGAAATAAAACTTTCCGCAACACTAGACCTTTCCACACTTTCGTTTCATTCGATTATGATTCGACGTGAAAGGCACTCATCACTGGGTTTGGTTTTGGGGAGACACAAATGGGTGTCTACAACTATGATGCCTTTTTCAACACTTACTCAAGTGAAGAATTCCCAAATCCTTAGGTTGTTATTTATAGGCGGAGACTCTAAAAATTCCCATCATCTTTCCATGTGGGAGATTTTGATTTTATTCATTTTATTTTAAATCTAAAATAAAATAAATAAGCAAGCTACTAATAAATCAACAAGTGTCAAGCTCACATGAGGGGTTAGGTGAGGACTATTTGGAGGAGGGGGGGGGGAAGGGACCAAACTTGCTCCCCACTCCTCTCATAAAAACCACCACCTCATACCTCTCACTCTCTCTTGCTAGCCGCCACATGGCAGCCCCACTTGGGCACCAAGGCACCCCAAGTGGGCTGCCATGCTATCCCTTATGCTCGAGGCTACCCACGGCCAGTAGGCCCAGCACGAGCGTGCAGGCTGTTGGAGCCGTGGGCTGGCTCCCTTGGCCAGCATGCCTTGCCCCATATGTGGGGGCTGCTTCCGAGGGATGCTGCTGGCCTTGTGCGCACATGGCCGCGGCAGCCATGCTAGCTCAAGTGCGCTAGCACGCACCAGCCAACCTTATGCTCGGCTTGGTGCGCTTGCTAGCCACCATTCCCCTAGCACTCGGTTTGCTTGGGGCATTCCGATACTAGGGTATTTTGGGAATATGTTGATTTATTAGTTTTTCTCATCTCATGTTTTTTTTAAAATTATTTTCTACTCGATTTCTGACGCTTGACGCTCCAAGCTCAAATTTTCGATGTCTAAATATTAATTACTCAGGCGACTCTTTAATTCCTTCCAAATTAATTCGTCGCTTTGGTTCGCTAGTTGCTTGGGTGTGACCCGAAGGGTTTAGTGAAGATTAAGCTGTAATATTAATTATTCATTAATATTACTGATCGGAAGCGGCCTCCACCCAGGCATTCCGATCACTTGACCTCACTGAATAATTAGCTTTCTAATAATTACGAAACCTTTATCGAAAAAATACAGTTGTTCAAAGGACACCATTCCTTTCAAGTAAAATTATAAAAAGCTACACCATTCGTTTTCTTTTGTTTGTCATACTTAGAATCTTGAAAGATTCTAATGCGGAAGGAATTTAATTAGTAATTAAGTAGTTTTTCTATACTTTAAAATATAGTTACGTAAGATTTTGTTATATAAGATTCGTCTTGTTATTTAATTTCTAAATACACTATTTCTACAATTTTTATTAAAATAATACATAACTTAGTTATTTTAATGGAAAAATGGAAATAAATAATTCCACCTTTGTGTGGTCTGACAATAACAATCCCACATTTGAGTGTCATCTTTGAAGAAGTTATGTCTTCGTCGTGTGCAATTACTAGATATATAAATGGATCAAATTATGGAGATAATTAAGTTTGTATATTTGGGTCGTCGTTTTATCATAGCTAGAGGTACTAACGATCTTTGGACTAGTAAGATATCCCAAAGCCCGATTGGACGGATCCTATAAGGTCACACAAAGGGCCTAGATCGAGCACGAGAGGACGAGGCCCATCATGGGCCTCATCCCCTATAGTGGCCGGCCATATGGAGTGGATAAGGGAGTTTTGGGCTTCGTGCCCTAGTCTAATTATAATAGGATTATAAATAGACTAGGTGCCTAGGGTTTGCAAGTATGCAATTAACTGATCAGTGTGATCAAACCCTAATTAGCAAACACTAGACCTAGCCCACTGAAACTCTCCTCTCCTCTCTCTCACACGGCTCTCTCCTTCTCCTCAGCGCCGGTGGTGGCTAGTGGCGGTGGTGATTCGTGGTGGTCGGTCCTTCTCCCGAAAAGATGGTGATTGCGGTTTTCCTCAATCACTCGACCAATCTAGTATTGGTGGACAGCTCGTTCGAAGCTCGTGGACTAAGTAGAGGAGCAACACTTGGGGCTCTATTCTCTCCCTAATTTGCCTGTCGAATAGCTTCGTGGAATTCACGCATCAAAGGTATGATTATGTGTCTTGTGTGTTATGCATGCGATTCTTGGCTTAGGTGCTTTATGAATATGATTCATGTTATTTCCGCTGCGTAGTACCTATAAACTCTTACATTGGTATCAGTTAGCCTCTTGCATGAACACGCTAGATCATAATAATGCGATTATTTGATGTCCATGTTAATTTTATAATCAATTAAGAGAGAGAAATTAATTTAATTATGGTTCAATTATTATTTTAATGTGATTAAACTTTTGGAATCGATTAAATGTGATTTAATTATGCTCAAATAACCATGAAGAGGATAGAATTTTAGCCCTAATATGTTCGAAAATTTCAAACCCTAACCCTAATAATTTCTAATTTTTTTTTTCGAAATTCATAGCCCTAAAATATGATTTTTGTGCTTGATTTTGATTTAATTTGATTTATTTTATAATTCATGATTTTAATCGGATTGATTTATGCACAAAAGTGTTTTGTGTATGATCATCGATTTAATTTTAAAAGTTAAAATTAAATTGGGATTAATTTTATGATGAACCCTAATTTTAAGATTGAATGTTGATTAATTTTAATTTTTGGACTAATTTAATTTAATTTTAATAAAAGTTATTTTAATTAAATTAAAACATAAAAAAATTGTTTTAGGTGGCCGGCAGCCGCGACTAGGTGGTGCAGCCACGGCGGCTGCCGACCAGATGGTGGTCTAAGAGGGAGGGGAAAGGGAGGGCGACGGTCCTGGTGGCTGAGGCAGTAGCTATGCAAGCGTTGCACGCCGCTGCCGTTGCTGCCTCTACTGCTGGTTGCTGCTGCCTTGCGGCAGTGGTTGCTACAAAGCAGTCAGCAACCGTGGCTAACCTCGGCTAGCCAACCACGGTGGCCAGCAACCGTGCAGTGTGGTTTTTCAAAAAAAAAAAATTATTATTTTATTTTAAAAATTATTTCAAGATAAATATGATTTATTTTGGATAAGATAAAATATTTTGAAAATATGATCTTTTATTTTAAAAGATAAAATTGGTTTTATTTGGATAAAATCTTTTATTTTAGGATAAAATCAAATGTTCAAAAGTTGTTATATTTGATATTATCCATATTTAAAATTGTTAAATTGGTAATTATCCTAATTAATAAAGTGGTTAATTTTGGATAAGATTGGTTAGGATATTCTGAGCATATTCCTAAAGGATAATAATTAATTTAAATAATGTGATTATCCCATAATTTGATTAGGATATAATTGATTTTAAAATTATTTGATTGGCTAGTAATTAGGATAGAATCTCCTAAATTTGTTAGGATAATCATGGAAGATTAAATATGATTTATCTTTCGAGATTAAAATATGATTTGATTCTATCTCATGACTAAATTAAATATATAATATTTTATAAACGGTCATGAATAATATATGATATTATCTAATTATGATTAAAATATAAGATATTTTAGGAAATGCGTTGACTTTTTTATGAACATTCGATGTTGTAATTTAATCAAGCATGTTGAGTGATTTATTATATGTCACTTTTATAATATATGATATTATGTTACTATATATAGACTAGTATGGCCCATGGATTCTTAATACGATCTGCGCATCGTGAAGTACTTTTGTAATCTAAATACGGTATGCGTACCGTTAAGTATTTTTGTAACTTTTATTTAAAGTAAATAGAATAGTTATTTAAATAGTGTTAGTTCAAAGAAGCCCATGAAGTGAAGGCCCAAAGGAGCAAGGTGGATGGAGATCCATGATGATTCAAGTGAGAGCATTTTCATTTCTAGTTTTCTTAGGACTAAGGGGCCATACTATGTCATGCTTTATTTTATTGCATTAGTAGATCATGCATATTAGATTTTATTTATGTTGATTGATGATGCGCTAAAGTTCACTAAATAATCACAACATAATGAATCTAGGTCCCGGTAATATTAAGGTACCTTTTCCAATTAAAAACCCGATGAAACCTTTGATATTTATGATGGGTCATGCCTCAGTTGGGTGTCATATTATATCTTTGGGGAGTTGGGGCAGATCATGTTTTACAATTTTAATTGGTTATACTCAACAAGGTTACCTAAAGAGTTTAGAACCTTGAAGCTAAGGGTAATAATTAAACATGTGATGATTAATTATTCAACCAAGAGTTACAAGAGTTCTAATCAGTAAAGAGTTTACTCACCTTGAAAATGTAATGGTTGATGGTAGGGCCTCAGTCCGGTCAATTATATTATTCCACAAATAAAGGATCTTGAAATCACTTAAAATTCAATTGGGATCAATTAATTATTGAATAAAGTGTTTTAAAGTTACCAAATGAATGCGTTTATGGTACTTTAATTATTTAATTAAACATAATTATTAAACTTTGCCTTATTTTGACATAGATGGGTAGCCGTAACAATGATGACAGTAATTCTTTACCTTCAACAATGAAAACAAGGCTTAACTTTCTCAACTTCAACGATTGGGAAAGCGAACTTAGAAATGTTCTAAGGAACGAAAATCTCGAATTTCGTTTAGACTTACCAATCGAGGGAAGATTTAGTCCAGGCATGACTCTTGAGAAGCATTTGAGAAATGTTTCAGATTGTGAGAGAATTGTGCATGTGATGTTGTCTTCTATTCTAGAGGATTGGGCTACAAGATTCATGAGCTATGAACCTTATCTCTTATTCAAGTTTTTACGTGATGTTTGCTATGGAATTATGAATTCCCATGTTGATGGGGAAATGGATGAAAACGTCAAGGAAATCATTAATGTGGTTCCCAAGAGTGACGACTCTTAGACTAGAAGTATTAGGTTTGAAACCTACAAGCTCAATGGCGAGATAATTTCAAGAAAACTCTTGCCAGGCCAGTCAGTACAGATTCATGTGGATACAATGGTTGAACTATTTAACCGCATGAGTATCTTAGGGAGACCATATGAAGATCATCAGGTTCATGATATAATTCTGCATTCTTTACATGATGGTTTTGACCTCGAGAAACTTTGTCAAGATGATGAGGATTCTACAGTCAAACTTATTGATTTACTCAATAATCATGCAGAGGATTGCCTGAAAAGAGAATAAGCCAGTGCTTGAACAAGGATGTCCCCCACTTTGATAAGTAACAAGTAAGAGTTACCTAATACTCTTGTTATAAACATTTTAACTTTCACTTAGGTATGTGATACCAAGTTGCAGTGCTTAACATTATGAATGTTGCGCAGGAACTGCAAATAAGTGAGACTAGCAAGGAAATGGAGCTTGAAGGAGAAGTATTTGAGTGGCTAGAGATAGCTTCATTGTTTTAAATTTTGATTAGTTTATCATGACTTTAGAACAATTTCCAGTTTTAATGAGACAATATTTCGATTTTCTTATTTTGAATACTGAATTTGGTTTACTTGGCTTGGACAAGTGTTGATCCATGACCAAGGTAATAAATTGCTTTCATTTTGATAGATATGATTTAATTTCGTTTTATTACTGTAGACACCCATTTGTGTTTCCCCAAAACCAAACCCAGTGATGAGTACCTTTCACGTCGAATCATAATCGAATGAAGTGAAAGTGTGGAAAGTTTAGTGTTGCGGATAGTTTTAATTTCTTTTCTCTTCTCTCTGTTTTTGAAAACCTATTTTAAGAAAACAACCAATCCAGTTAGGTTGGTCCATGATATGGGTCCAATAGTAGTGTATTTGTTGAAAAGAGCTTTCCAACGATATATTATAAGCCCAATTCCGATGAATATTGAGGAAGTTATGGCCAAATTACCGAACTGGGCCCGGTTTGAGCCTTATATGCGGCCCAATGATCTAGAGGAGGGCCTAATATGGATTTATCATTCCTAATGCAACTAGGAATGGTTTTAGTCTTCTAGATTCTTTTAGAAGATTCTTTTCATTCCTAATTCAATTAGCATTGATAAATTGACTTTTGTTGACTTCTTAGAGTTTTTTATCAGAATAAAAGAATGTTTTTGAGGAAAATACAATTTTATCCTCCTGTACGACAATTTCTATCTGATTTTAGAAAACGCGTCAATATTTTGGTTACCGCCAAACACCAGCATTAGCGCCTGACGCTAAGCTTGGCGCCTGGCGCTAGCGTTAGCGCCTGACGCTAATGTCAGCGTCTAGCGCTAACCTTGTTTTACGCGTCAGAACTCTGTTTTGATTTTTTATCTTTTTGGCTGATTTTCTCTATAAATAGCCTTCTAAAAACCCCGTTTTCATTCACCAACTCTCATCAAGATTTTCTTGATTACTCTCTCTATCTCTCTTTTCTAAACTAGCCTTTTCTCAAATACGAAATTCTGCATTTGCAAGACTTAGATACACCTAGCCATATTCGAAGTTGCCTTCGCCCTAAACGTGAAAGGTTTAATTTCTGAGGGTTTGGTCCCAAATCTTTCTTTCAATTATTTAATTTAACTGTTTTGATTATTATTTTCCTTGAAGTTACTAACGTGTGTATTTTGTTATTAGAAAGAGGTACGAGGCATCCAAGTAAGTACTTTAATGGTTTTTATTGATGTTATGATATAGAAATCATGCTTAGATTGTTATTTTGATTCCTAGTATCATGTCTGGGATAACTTTAATACTAAGTATGATTAAAAGTATGATGCTTCCTATGTTCTTCCTAATATTTATGATTGTTAGTATCATGTTAGGGTTAAAGCTTTGATTTTTATTATTTAGTGACATGCTAGGGTTTGTTATTAATCTTGTTAGTATCATGCCTAGGATCTTGCTATTATTATTATGCTTTAACATTATTCATGATTATTTTTATAATTGTTTTGACTATTATTATTATTTATAATTATATATTATCATATTGATTATTATTATGTTGCTTGATTTTTATTGCTATTGATTGATCACACATTTTATGCATGTTTAAAGGGAATTGGTATTTGTAATCACGCTTAATAAGATAATTAATGATCTTGTTTAGGGTAAATTTGATTATAATTCAAGTGATCGCCAATAATAGTTTTATTTGTGCATTAATATTCAACCAACATAGATAAACAGGTTTAGGGTATTCCTATTGTTTGCATGTTAGTCAGAAAGCACACATGAATACGATCAGAATAAAGTAGAGGCCTATTATTAGGGCAGGATCAATCCCTTTTAGGTTGGATTTGTACCTTCATCCCCAAACTACCAGTCATGGTTCCTGACCTATTGAAGTTGACGATCTCTTGGATCGTTAAGGGTGTAACCTTCACCTCGTGAACGGTTTACAAGTTCTTAAAAAAACTTGTTGGCGACTCTTTTGCTCTATCTTCTTTCCCTTTGGACGCCACCGTACTTTAGTGTATGATCACAGTGGGGTTCAAGCTAGGGATAATGCTTGAAATATTCCCTACAGTTTTTGGCGACTCCACTGGGGAGGATTTCTATTTTAATTCCTGAAATTGATTTCGGCAACGATTTAGAATGAGTGGATGAGACTCGAAACGTTCTAAGTATTTCATGTGCGTAATTTTGATTAACATTATTCTCATATGCATAAAAAAGATCTCATTGGAAAGACCATCCGTAATGAGTTAAAACATAGGATTTTTACACGTAGGAAATTTGAGGAATATCTTTCAGAACTAGGACCGAAATAACACTGCGCGAAACTGGAAAATTTTGTCGAGCACAAAAAGCTGCCGATTAGCGTCAGCGAACAGAAGTTAGCGCCAGAAATTTGACTGTAGCGCCAGACGACAGCTCTGTCGCCAAACGCTACAGCCAAAATCTGGCGCTAATCTCTGTTTGCTGGCGCCAAATTCTTCCAATACCGAGCCAGAAATATGCGTTCTAATTTCGACCAGTTTTTAGCATTGTTCGCTCGATCCTACTTCCTGATTGAGTTTTTCTCACTTTTCTAAAACCCATATGTGTTATACATATGGACATAACCCCCTGGGAATTCATGCTCTATCTACCTAATTGAACGCTCTGAGCAACAAAGGGTACATCCGAGAATGTTGAATTCACCAAACCATGGAAGCGAGTTTTTTCTAAAACTCGCGATGTCCCATCCACTCGCGCCAACCCTTCACGGTTAGGCTTCCGCGCGGTGCATTCGGACAATTAACCATGGACCCTCTATTGACTAACCCATATCCCGAACTTTAGAGAACTAGAGCCATGGTTAGGTTGCAAACTCATTGCATCATATTGTGCCTACTTGACTAATTGCGCATTATTTGTTGTGCACATGGTATATGTTTTTCCTAACTGTTTGTTTGACTTGTGCTAAGATTAAATAAATTAATGACTAAAAGAACTTTTCCTAATTAATTAATTAATTAATTAATTTGAGTAAATAAATTCTAATATTTTAACCAGAATTGATCTAGTACGACTTTATGCATACCCATGTTGATTAATAATACCGAAAACAGTCTCAGATCGAAGCTCCAGCAATGGCGCCAAAGTGTGAACTGTAGCGCCACTCTGTGGAGTGTGGCGCCTGGCGACAATGCTGTCGTCTGGCGCTACACTGCAAAGAGAGGCGCTAGTCCTGTAGTTTTGACGACAGTTCGGATTATTGATCGAGTCATCACTCTGTGTCTAATTAACCAGTTTGCTAAGTAATTCGGTTAAATTTTACTGTTAATAATACCTTGTTAAGTCATTAACTAAGTCTAGGCACCAAGTCCCATGGTCTTACACAAAAGTCCAAGCATGTCACTAACACTCAACGCACACACCAATACACATACTTTGACCATGTCTAAGAGAGTCTTTTATGCGCATTTTTTCCGTCATTTTTTTAGGGGGGTAAGTCGGATATTAATCCTCCAATTTAAATACCATACTTGGTTCTTAAAAAATATATACATTATTTTTGCCAAAATATGCACCTATTTTTTTATTTTTCCTCTTTAAAACCGTAAAGTCAAGGTCGATTTGAGTCAAATAATTAAAACAAAAATGGTTTAAATTACAGCGCGTGGTCAAGAAAGGAAGGGCGGTTAATCAAAGATAATCTTTTCGTACAAGTCCAACTTTTCGACAAACCCATTGCTCGTAAGAGGAAAGCTAGGACAGTAATGGCAACACAAGAAGAAGTCAATGAGCTCAGGAACCAACTGGTTACCGTGACTGAAGCACTAAAGACCCTAACCCTTAAGATCGATGATCCCGTGAAACAACAACAGATGGACCTCATGCAAGAGAGTCTAAGCAAGCTATCTAGAGACTACAAGTTTCAAGGGATTAGTTCACAAGAGGTCTCGGTGGACAAAGATCTTCTTCCGCAGAAATTCAATGCCAACGACATCCCGAAATTCAAAGCAATCGATAACCCTTATTTTCATTTAAGAGCCTTAGAAACAATAATGAGTATTAAGGGTATCGACAAGAAGGTGTTCCCCTCTCTGTTCTCACTATCTCTCGAGACCGTTTGCCAGCAATGATTCTTTTCTCTCGAGAAAGAAAAAACCTCCACCTGGGAGTCCATAGCAAACGCTTTCGTTGATAGATACAAATGCAACATTCAAGTTGAGACTGACCATAGGGAACTTGAAATCCTCAAGCAGAAGGAGAACGAAGGCTTCACCTCCTTTTTTAACAAATGGAGAGAAACCTCAGCTAAGATGATTGAGGTGCCGAGTGAAAAAGAGTATGTAAGGTTATTCATAAAAAACCTTCAAGAAAAATACTCCAAGCATATCAAGTATCAAAATAATCTCCATACCTTCAAGGCCGTCTATGACATTGGAATCAATATTGAAGACGGCCTGGCTAAGTTGAAAGCTACCACAATAACTCTAACAGTGGCTAGAAAGGCAAGAAGAACGACAATCCTTCTTCTTCCAAAACTCCCCACTCAAACAATGTTAGCACTTTTAACCTAGGTGAAATCCTTGCTATGAATAATCAAGGACAAAAGAAACCATTTAGGAGGAACTTTACTCCTATTGGCATGAGTTATGACACCGCATTTGACCGACTAAATGCAAAAGGTCTTATAACTCCTATTGGACCATTTGGGGACCCACCAGTCGAAAAGAGGTCGGCTAACTGGAACCCTAATGCACATTGCAAGTATCACCAAGGTAGGGGCCATATTACCGAGAACTTTTGGAAGCTTAAAGAAGCTATCCAAGACTTAATCGACAACAACAAGCTGCCATTGTCCCCTGCCAGTAAGAAGCCAAGTATTGATAATGCGCCTCTCGCTCATTCCTTTGCTATCTCTGATGAGGAAAACGAGGTTGACCCCTCTTCTCTCATCAAACCTGTTAAAGAAATCCATGCCATCGAAGAAGAGGAGGAGATATTTTTCGACGCCATGGATAACCTTCCAGAACTAGCAAGTAAAGAGGACATACAATCACTCACACTATCTATGATTGGAAGGATTGCACTTGCTATGTGAAACTCTCGAGGCTATAAAGGAACTTCAGAAGAAATATGACGAGGTTCCACTCCCGAAAAAGAACCTAAGAGAGAGTTCACACCCATGGAAATGACTTACCAGGCGAAACGTTTTCCCTTAGAAGTCACCGAAAAACCCAAGAAGAGTAATAGACTCTACACTCCAATTGGGATCCCATATATACAAATGTTCGAAATGCTCTCCGAGAGTGGCGAGATCAAACCTCTCGAACCGAGACCATTCGAATCATTGAAAAGGACAGATAGATATTACTGTTAGTATCATCAATTAGGAGGTCACACTATCGAAAACTGTTTTAAATTCAAGGATTTAATTCAGAAAATGATTGATGAAAAGTAACTAGTCCAAGTTCCACAAGAAGAGGATGCAAGTATTAATGGAGTTTGGGACAGTGATGAAGAAGACGTCTACTTAAAAGACATAGTAGGACCTCCACCTTCGGTGTCATATGCCATGGATGACTTTTGGGTTGAAGAAGATTCATCAATAGACGTCCTCACGAGATCCGGGAGAATGCAACCTCCTGTTTCAACACAACCCATGCCAACCACATAGCAAGTTCCCATGCCTATCATTGAAGATAATGACATCGTCAAACAGTTCAAGAAGACAAAAGTTGAAATGAACGTATGGAAACTTCTGGAGACATCCCGAGAACATAGGTTGGCTGTAATGAATGCCTTGGACAAAATAAGGATAGATTCTGACACCACTCTTGAGGGGTTGGCTAACTTCCTCACGAGTTATCTACCTATTTCCATCAATTTGATCACCTTTTCTGACAAGGATTTACCCCCCAAAAGGTGACAAACACTATAAGGCATTAACCTCACAGTAGTTTGCAAGAGAATGAACGTCCCTATGACTCTTGTAGACAATGGATCAGCCATTAACGTCTGTCCACTTAGAACTGCGAGGATACTGGGCATAAGGGATGAAGACTTAACTCCGTCAATGAAAGGAATAAGAGCCTACGACAACACTCGTCGCCAAGCTCTTGGTAAAATTACCATGAATGTAACGGTGGGAGCGATAGAACATGCTACTACTTTCCAAGTAGTAGATATCAAAGCTTCATTCAATTTATTGTTGGGACGCCCTTGGCTTCATGACCTAAAGGTCGTCCCCTCATCTCTCCACCAATAAGTAAAAGCCATAGTTGGGGAAATTCCTATCACCATCGATGCTTCACCTATGAGAATCAAGTCTACAGAAAACCAAACAATTAACGTGGAGCACGATGAGGATGATGAAGATTTATGGGGCTTTAACGAAGAGGTCTCCTTAATCCAGGAGGATGAAAGGACCCCTCTCGGCCACGACCCCCATTCTAACATGATCGTGAATGTTATTCTAAAGAAACAAGGACATTTTCCTAGGATGACCCTAGGAAAGAAAAAGGGAATAGCAAAACCGCTAGAGTCACCTGGCCTCCCTAAATTAGATACTTTCGGACTTGGTTTCGAACGGACTCATAAAGATCTTAAGCGAGCCTAGGAAAAATCGAAGGCACGTAGGGATGCTCGCATTCAAAAGAAAGCAATCCCAATGGATCAGTACCCTCTCATTCTCAATAGTCAATTCATAAAAGAAGGAGAGGACTATCCATGCTACGAATTTCCTGAATCATTTGTCGTAAACGGCATAAGGCAACCGGGATTTAAAATTTTCTTGGATTGCTATTTCACAGATGAAATCCCAACTCCTGTCCATAAGGAGAAAGCACCCCCATGCTTTGACTTTAACGTCATGGGATTATTATTTGGGCGAGAAAAGGATGAGCCGACATACAAAGAGGATAACTCCTCGCTCATTCAAACAGTCCTACAAAGTGAAAACTTCGATCCTTCAAACCTAATCAGTACTCCAGCAGAAGGATCACTACAAGGGTGGCGCAAGACCGTCAAGGTGACTACTCCAAGTGGAAGAAAGATATCCATCACGACAGGGCAAGGACCGATATTCGAAGAGTCGTCTGAGTCAGAGTCAGAGTCAGATTCTCTCCCTATAGAGTCATCTAGGTCTTTAGTAGTAGCACCTTCCCCTTCTATCTCTTCTCCTAGAATAGTTAGTGATCAAGTCCCTGAGGACATATCACTCTTTGATGTAATAATCTCAGAGTATAATAATATAATTTCTTCTCCTTACTTCTTGTGTTCTTCTTTGACCCAAGATGACGAGCATTGCTTAACTAACAATGAAAAAGATAAAGAACTTATTAAAGCAATGGAAACACTTGAAAAGAAAACACCGATAATTGAAGAAACTGAGGCGGTTGATATCTCAAATGATTCAACCAATAAAAGAGAAGTTAAAATCGGACTAACACTTAATGAACAAGAAAGAACCGATTTAATTAACTTACTTAAAGAATTCATCGATGTATTTGCTTAGTCATACGAAGATATGCCAGGCATTAATAAAAAAAATAGCTCAACACACTATACCACTAATTCTGGGAATGAAACCTGTAAAACAAAAGTTACGTCGAATGAAACCCAACGTAGCTCTTAAAATAAAAGAAGAAGTTCAAAAACAGATAACTGCAGGTTTCATCAAGGTATCTAAATACCCCGAATGGGTCGCCAACGTCATCCCAGTTCCGAAAAAAGATGGAAGGGTAAGAATGTGTGTCGACTATCGAGATCTAAATAAGGAAAGTCCAAAGGACGACTTCCCTTTACCACACATCGATATTCTGGTGGATAACACAGCAAATCACGCACTTCTCTCATTCATGGATGGATACGTAGGTTATAATCAGATTCTCATGGCAGAAGAAGACATGGAGAAAACAACCTTCATAACACCATGGGGCACTTACTGCTACACGGTAATGCCATTCGGGTTGAAAAACGCGGGTGCCACTTACCAACGTGCGGCGACTGCCTTACTCCATGACATGATGCATAAAGAAGTCGAAGTATATGTGGACGACATGATTGTAAAATCAAAAGACTGCCCAGGTCATCAAGTAGCCTTAAGAAAATTTTTCGAAAGGCTAAGAAAATATAATATGAGGTTGAACCCATCTAAGTGTGCTTTTAGAGTCACTTTAGGCAAGCTTTTGGGTTATGTCATAAGCTCTAGAGGAATAGAGATAGACCCAACCAAAATCAAAACAATCATTTCAATGCCACCGCCCAAAACCGAGAAGCAAATTCGAGGATTTATTGGCCGGTTGCAATACATAAGTAGGTTCATATCAAAATTGACGACGATATGTGAACCAATCTTTAAAAAGCTTAAGAAAAATGTACCAGTAATATGGGATGACGAGTGTCAAAAAGCCTTTGAAAAGATCAAAGCCTATCTCGCAAATCCTCCTGTATTAGCACCAGCACTTCCGGGAATACCTCTTAGGTTATACTTAACAGTTACCAAAGAGACAATGGGAGCTATGCTAGCACAAGAAGTAGAAGGCAAAGAAAACGCAATCTACTATCTAAGCAAGAAAATGCTCAAATATAAAGCACGTTATACACCACTTGAGAAATTGTGCCTCGCCTTGGTGTGGGCCACAACCAAGTTAAGACATTACATGCTAGTGCATACAGTGCTTGTAGTCTCCCGGTTAGATCCACTCAAGATCTATTCGAGAAATCTACACTCAATGGACGTATATCGAGATGGATAGTCAATTTAGCCCAGTTTGATGTAAGGTTTATGCCGCAAAAAGCTATCAAAGGATCTGTGGTGTCAGACTTTCTAGCGGACTTTCCAATAGAAGACTCGGCGCCAATACAAGATAATGAATTTCCAGATGAAGACTTGATGGTCACTGAAGATGATACTTGGACCTCATACTTTGACGGAGCCTCAAACCAAAAAGGATGTGGCGTTAGAGTATTACTAGTATAACCTAAAGAAGAGCATGTTCCAATCTCCATAAAGCTTGATTTCAACGTTACCAACAACGCTGCTGAAGACGAAGCGTGCGTGGTAGGCCTTGAAACAGCTTTGGCATAGGGAGTAAAAAAGTTACGGATATTTGGGGACTCTTCATTAATCATCAATCAAATATCCAAAAGGTGGAAAGTAAGGAGCGAAAGTCTGGCCCCTTACCAAACCTATCTGGAAACTCTTACTAATCAGTTAGAGAAGGTAGAATACACATATCTACCTAGAGAAGAAAATCAATTTGCTGATGCCTTGGCAAGACTAGCATCGATGGTTAGGATTCCCACGGAAATCGAGCAAATGCCTCTAACTATAGAAAAAAGGCACAAACCAGTATATATTCAAGCTATAGAGGATGATGAAGTAATCCAAGACGAAGAAGAAGAAGAAGAAGAAGAAGAAGAACCGTGGTGTACGGATATACTCAATTATGTCACCAAAGGAGAATACCCTCCCCATGCTGACAAAAGGGCAAAACGAGCATTAAGACTCTTAGCTTCCCAATACGTACTCATAGACAACGAGCTACATAAAATGGTACCTAAGGGTCGAGCTCTCTTATGTGTAGGAAAAAAGGATGCCCGAAGAGCAATGAGGATAGTCCACGAAGGAATCTGTGGCACTCACATAAATGGCAAAATGTTAGTCCAAAAGATAATGCGAGAAGGATATTATTGGACTACAATGAATAGGGATTGCCATCAATACGTAAAAAGATGCCCTAAGTGCCAAATCTATGCCAATTTACAACATGTTCCTCCATCCTTGCTCTACACCTACACGTCGCCATGGCCGTTCTCTACATGGGGAATTGACATCATCGGCAAAATCACTCCCCCAGGAACAGGAGGCCACGAATATATCCTAGTGGCAATTGATTACTTCACAAAGTGGGTCGAAGCGCAATCATACGCTAAACTAACTGCAAAACATGTAGCACTCTTTATCGAGAGAAATATTATTTTTTGATACGGAGTCCCACATAAAATGATAAGTGACAATGGAAATCACTTTCAAGCCGAATGTGAAGAATTGTTACAAAAATATGGAATTCAACATCATCATTCTTCCCCTTATAGGCCTCAAGCAAATGGAGCAGTCGAGGCAGCTAATAAAAATCTAAAGACTATCATCGAGAAAATGATGGAAAATTATAAGGATTGGTCTGACAAACTTCACTTCGCATTGTGGGGTTATTGCACGTCAATTCGCACATGAACAGGAAATACGACATTTTCCTTGGTTTATGGAATGGATGTCGTACAACCTGTCGAACTAGAGATTCCATCTCTACGCATCGCGTTAGAAAGTAAACTCGATGAAGTTGAATAGACTAGAGCAAGATATGAAGAGCTAATTCTACTCGATGAAAAACGACTAGAAGCTCTACATCACACTCAGTGTTACCAAACTCGTATGGCTAGGCATTTTAATAAGAAGGTCAAGACAAGAAACATCAAAGTAGGAGACTTGGTGTTAAAAGCATTAAGGAAAAATGTTTTTGATCCAAGGAGAAAATTTAGACCTAATTGGTCTGGACCCTACATTGTCAAAACAATCCTGTCAGGAGGTGCAGCAAAATTAACTAATATGGATGGCAATGAGTTCTCGAACATGACAAATCTTGACCAAGTTAAGAAATACTACCCATAATTACTTGAGTAGGATACTCAAGAGAGATACGTTTGGCCTGATTCCTTAAGAAAGGATACGTAGGCAACCCTTTACAGGTGCGGCCACTTTATTTTTTTTTTAAAATCTCGCATCTTAGAATTAATAAAAAGTTCGACAGAAGATCGACGAAACATCGGCATCACGGAAAACATTCTAGCGCCAGCCGATGAACATTGGCACCAGACGACGGCATCCGTCACCTGACGCCAGATTGCCGCAGCCGGCGCCAGTCGCAAAATTGTGGCGCCAGTTTAAGGTTAAAAGTCTGGGAATATTTTGGTGTTTTTCGGAAAATTTTTGACTTCCGTACTCGAAAAAATTTCTGAAAAATTAATTCTTCGGTTTTCATTGCTTTAATAAAATAAATTTAAAGTAAATAATTTAATTAAAAAGTTGGAATTTCATTAATAAAATAAATTACATTATTGAAGGAATTTAAATAAAGCTTAAATAAATTAACTTTAAAAAAAAAAAACTAAGTCTAATAATTGGAAATTAAGCAATGCTCTTAATCTTCTTTCTCTTTCTTAGCCCTTTTCCAATTTTTGTCTGCTTCTTCTTCCTCATCCATAACCTTAGCTAGTAGGCATCCTTTAGAGGACCTACATTCAATCTTAGAGTAAATAGTTTCCCCCTCAGCTAGGACTCCATGCTTCTTTTCTACCCAAGCTTTCTTTTCTGTGGTGTCAGCTTTCCTTTTTCCTTATCTTTTGCAGTACTCTTCTTCTTAGGAATTATAGGTGTTTTGAACTCAATTCTTTCACTTAATCGTTCCTTAACAGGAATCACCTTGTCACCTAGACGGCTCTTCACATCAGTTTTACTCTGATTTTTCTCCACGTCCTTTGAAGGTTTCTTCAGAAGCCACTTTTTCACATCATTGGACAAAGAAGGGGGAACCTTTTGGGTAATTACCTCCCATAAAGGTCTAGCGCTCCAATAAGCATCAAATTTGTCTTTTTACCCTGCAGGGATAATAAAAAGTCATTCGGGACAAGCTCGGAAGACGGCAGAAAGGTTGCTTGTTAACACCAACCATCTTTTCTATTTTCCACCAAGGGATGACCCACTTGATGGCAAAATTACAAGACTCGAAGACCTTCTTCCATTCATGGCGCCCCATCTTAGAGAAGCGTTTCTTCCTTCTCACGAAGCAATTTGGAGTATACTTCTCAATGTTGTCCGGAGGGCTAATTTATTCCAGTCTTTCCATTAGCCACATCTGTAAAAATTGCAATGCAAATATAATATTATTACTATACAAAAATATATTTTTGATTTCTGTAATTAAAAATATTATTTTTCTACCTGTAATAAAATTGGAGAGCCCCGAAAAGGTGCTTTTGGATTTCTCTGTAACTCATCAAGACTAAGCATGGTCTCTCCAACTATTAAAGGCATTGGATTTCTCCCTGATTCAATTTGTTCTAAAACAGTGGATATAATTGATTGACCCTCATTATTTTTACCACTAGTAAGGAAAAATTGATTAAGCATGCAAAACAAGAAAGTCTTTCTTCTATAAATATGGAAAGATTCAGAATAAGGCCTATCAAAATAATGGCGAGCAAATTCTTTCAAATTAACTATACTACCATCTACTATTTTTGATAGATATCTGTCTTTTAAATTGAAGCGTTCAAAATCCTTATAATAATATTCATTTATTCTAGGGATTACTACAAGATCTAGTGCAGGGAAACCTAAAATAGCACCAAATTCTTCCGGCAAAGGGCTAATGTCATCATACCCTATTCTAAAGCAATGAGTATCTACATCCCAATATTCTAGAGCAGTATGAATAAAGTCTGAATCAAGATCTACCTAGGGGTGTCCATAATTCGGATAAAAACCGAAATCCAATCCAATCCAAACCGAATTATCAATTCGGATCGGATCCGAACTTTAATCGGGTCGGATTGGATTGAAATTTTTTGGAAATTCGGATTTTCGGATTGGATCGGATTGACCCTAATTGGATCTAATCCAAACCGAAAACCGAATTGTAAAATTAAGCTTGTATAAATATGAATTTCTGTATATTTTGAAGTTTAGCTCAAATACTTACTACTACATAAAATAAATTAGAGAGACTTTGTATTAATTAATTAATGACTTGACGTTGAACTATTTATTTTAATCATGATTTTGAAGAATTTTATTTATAGTACAGCTTTGTTTTTATAATTGTATTAGGCGCTAAAAAAATAATGTATTATAATTTGGATTTTCGGATCGGATCCAAATAACCGAATTTTAATTCGGATTGGATCGGATTGGATCAAGAGAGAAATTCGGATCGGATCGGATTGGAAAATTGAAAAACGAATTATATTTCGGATTGGATCGGATTTGGACTAAATCCAAACCGAAAACCGAACGAACACCCCTAGATCTACCCCTTTGATACCATAAATACCCCCCAAGTGAAACACATCTAATTATTTTCTCTCTTTGGCATTAAGAGACCGACACCATTCATGGGTGTAGTTGGTAAAACTTTTGGAGACTAGAGACATGATGTTATTTTTCTTAAAGCTAAGAAATATTTTATCTGCTGAAATTATGAAGAAAATCGGCTGGGCGGGGGCTATTTATACACAAAATTGGAGCAGTTTTAATCTGGGAAGGATTCGGAGACAGCGCTCATTAGCGCCAGACGCCAACTATTGGCGCCGGACGCTAAAGACTGGCGCCAAACGCTAATTGTAGCGCCCGGCGCTACGCCAAAACGCGTGGCGCCAGCTGGCGCCAATATGCCTCATCGTACGCGCTTTCTAAAAAACCGCGTTTTTTGACTTAATTCGAGTCTGCTAATGACTTTATGATTTCCGTATCTTTTTCTAAATATTCATTTATTCCTCCCTTTTAATTAATATAGCTATTATATTAATTATATTATTTTTCTGATTTTATTTAGACTAACTTCCAAGTTTTTATAAATCCAATATTTTATTTGACTTTTCCTTTTTTTCATTTTTTCTTTTTTGGGGGAGAAAGTCGGATACCCTCCATCAATAATAAAAATGACGGAATTTTTGCGCAAAATTATTTTTCACATTTCCTTGCACACACAAACATGCACATAATATTAATAATAATAAAAAAATGAAAAAACGTGATAAATAAATAATAAACTCATAATAGTATGTATATACAAAACATGTCTAAATAATGAGTCTAATTAAAAGGCAAAGTTCTATATAAAGTCAAAATAAAATAAATAAAAAGCATAGGCATAAACTACGGCGTCGGGGGACGTACACCCATCATCTCATAGAACTGCGTCGTGCAAGGAGTAACCTCTCCACCAGCTCCAGTCTCCTCGGGAGGAGGAAAGCTCAACACAGGACCCATCCACCCAAGATCAACCTGAGGCTGAGGCTGCGGAGGCTGCTGCGATGAAGAGCTGACCTCGTACATCCCACCACCTCTAGGAGCTGAGGTAGCCTCTCCCTGGCCTACCAGCGCAGCATGTGCACCCTCAGAGGAAGAGCTTGAGCCCTCTACCGCCTCGGTACGAGCAGCCTCAGAACGACCGCCCCGACCTCCCGAACCAGTGTGGCGACGTCTCGAGTTAGACCTCGCCGGATCCCTCCGCACCTCAGGTCTCGTGCGGGTACGAGAAGGAATGGGCTGACCCTGCAAAAGAAATTAAAATCAGAAAAGGGCAAAATAGAAGCGGTAATACAAAAACATATGAAGGGAAGACTACCTCCTGAACGGCGTCGTCTCAACGGCAGGTAGCCACGTTCCTCATCCGGACAAGCTGGCTCCGGAAGGCATCTATGCATCGTGCCATCGCCGAAACCACCTCGCGTGAGAACTATCAAAGAAATAAGTTAGTAAACATGCATAACATATATGGACAAAAAGTTGCAAATAAACAAGCTTACCCGAGTTTGGTGACGAGGAATCGACCGCTCCACAAAGCGCTCGCCCTCAGGAGCCGGAGGAATCATCTCCTCAATTGGCACATATGTCCCCTGATAATGGATAGACATACGGGGTGGCACGAACTCAGCAGGATCATCCTGACAAGGCAAAACAAAATCAGTAAAGCTTCACTTAGGGGCTACTTAACGAAAGATAAAAGCTGAAAATCGTACCGCCACATCCTCAGCAGGTACAAGAACTGGAGCTAACAACGGCAGTAGCTCCTCCCCATAGCATCGCCCTGGGATCGTGTAAGATCGCTAAGGGGTACCAGCTCCCTCTGACATGCTCACCAACCTCGTGGCATTAAACATGTGACGTGGTGGAGGAGCAGGAACGACAAAGGTGTCGGAGGAATGCTGAATAGCAACCCTCTCTCCAAGATACGCAGCCGCTCCATAGGTCCCTAAGAAATAGCGATGCTCCGCAGAATACTGCGCGGCTAGCCCAGGAAATGCCAAGTCGACCCACGGTCGGTACAACACCTCAGGCTCCTGCAAAGAGCGTCAATCAGGCAAGAATCTATCTAAGGCATCACAAAATGTCAAATAAGAAAAGAATCATAGCGAGATGATCCAATCTCGGACATAAGCAGTGGACATCCCCACACGGCGACTGCCCCAGGAAGCACTAACTGGAAGCATGCGCGGCGACGGTCTCGCCGGCGCAGCTGAGGGGAAGTACTCGTAGAACCAGATCTACAAGAAGCTAAAGTTATCAGCAAGTGCTAACTAAAATGTAGAGCTAAACTTTATAAGGAATAAAGTATACCTCTACGACCCTCCAAAAGCCGGATAGAGAAATGTTTCCCGCAAAGGACCGATGCCGACACGAGTCCCGCAACGCTCGAATGAAATTAGCATAGGCCAAGCTGGCCCAGTCGTAAGTCCCGATCCGGTGTAGATCTCGGACGACAGGAAGGTAGTAAAGCAGCGCCCTACTACCCTTGTCAGGGGAGAACGTCCCTGACAGCAAGATAAGTGCAAAGATGCGCACCCGCTGCTCTCGGGTAGTCGCACCATCGTAAAAAGCCGGTGCTTTAGTCGAGCGACGAATCCCCCTAGCACTGAACTGAGTCGAATCTACCTCAGCTCGAGCCCGAATAACAATCGGACCCAAGAGCTCCTCGACCTCAGGAGAAAAGACGTCGATCCCGCTGTCGAACGACAGTGGCACGGAGCTAAACTCCAATCCTGTAATGAGACTGAAGTCGGTAGGAGTGACCATCATCTCGCCCCAGGGGAAGTGGAAAGTGTTGGTGGTGTCCCAAAAGAACTCCACCAGAGCACGGACTACATGATGACCCCCGCTAGAGGCAACCATGGCCTCGGAGGTCTCGAACAGTGCAGTAAGCCCACAAGACTCCCATAGAAGTCTCGTCTGATCGTCTCTGGCGATGTACATCTTGTACAGATCGCCCAAGCCGTCACAACTAGAACCATGACAGCGTGTCCTCCCAACTGTGATGCCCCGTCTCATCCTCTCAGAGATATGGTGGACGGGAGAAAAGTACAAGGTCCGCTCATCCCACTTAGGGAGTCGGCTGAGTGAAGTGGACGATTCAGCATCGTCCTGTACGGGCTCATGCTCCCGTCGAACGTCTCAGGTCCATGAACCAGAGCCTCGCTGTCTAGCCATGATACATTGCGCAAAATTATCATAAATTAAGGTTCTATGGTATCTAAGGTTCGCCTAGCCGCATGATACTATGTTCGCAAAAAAACAGAGTACATATACTAAAACAGAGCACAAATTCAAATTGAGCATACACGGCATTTTTCAAGCAATCAAACAATTTCTTGCAATACTATAGTAATTATTGTGACAAATTGGACAAGAATTGCTAGCAAAAACATTAAGAACAAGCCACATTGTTTTCACAACCTTAAGAGGTTCAACAATGGTGATTTGTTCATCTCTTCACCAAATTGAGTCAAACAAGTCTCAAATTACTCCCAAGGAAATATATAAACATAACCAAGCAATTTCATGGCATAAAATTTGATAAACAAAGAGAATTAAGCAATTCTAATTTCGAATTTTCAAGAAATTCGTGGATAAACACATGAAAAATTCATTAAAACCGGTGTGAGTTTGAAGGAAACTTACATAGATCGGGAAAATAGATGGAATAAGCTTTGATTTGCAACAAATTTGAGCGAATTTGGTTGAGAAACGAGCAAGAACGAATCAAATGAAGTTCTGAGAATTTTTGAGCAAGAAACATGAACAGCAGCTGCGGAAATGAGGAAGAGAAAGGTATTTAAGGAAAACCCGACTCTAGCGTCAAGCGTCAGACCTTGGTGTCAGTCGATAGGCTTTAGAGCCTGGCGCTAGCTCCAGCGTCTGGCGCTACGGCCAGATAAGTGGCGCTGACGCTCTTTCAGCGGCGCCAAAACGTCCAGCCACTCATTATGGTTGCTCCAACCTTATACAGTATATTTTGGGTTCCTTGGTATGCCAGTTAGCCCCTCTAAGCAATTTGACACGATTTTTAGTTTTCGGCTTGATTACATAAAGTGATCGACCTGATGAAAGATCGTCTCACTTAGCTTAAAGCGCCTAAGCACTGGCTCATCGCAAAAGGCACCGACATACTGGTTCATAATTCAGCAAAAGGCACCGACATACTGGTTCATAATTCAGCAAAAGGCACCGACATACAGGTTCAAAAGCAGCAGAAGCGCCGACGTACAGGCATAGCGGAAGCAAAGTTCAAGCGAGCTTTTTAAAAAAGATCGACAAGCGGAGGTCTTCGGTAATTTTCTTTGAAAAATTATCGCAATAAATGAGGGTAGCTTCAAGCGAGGATATCTTCGGCAGCGTTCCCTAGCTTGCGGAGAGTTGTCACAAACAACTGAAGGTGATTTCAAGCGAAATTGTCTTCGATCGTGTTCCCTAAGATGTGGAAGATGGTCACAAAGCAGAAGAGGATCGTTTCAAGCGAAGCAATCTTCGATAATGTTCCCTGGCTTGTGGAAGATTATCATGGCGGAATTGGAGGCAGTTACAAGCGTAGCAGTCTTCAAGCGGGATGGCATTCTCTAGCTTAGAGGAGGTCATCAAAACAAAAAGCAGCAACAAATTGGTTACTTTCAGAGACGTGTGCTCGATGGTGCAAGATACGCATTTCTTAACTCTTTTGTCTGTTTAACTAACGCTAGTTTGCAGGTATCGGCGTTACAAGAGTGATTTAGGATCGCATAACGTTCTGAATCATTCTCCATCCCTATCGCTACTTTGACTTTTGTTTTCGAAACTTGCGTTTCTCCAAACTCGGTGAAAGTGGGGGCTTCCATAGACACCCATTTGTGTCTCCCCAAAACCAAACCCAGTGATGAGTACCTTTCACGTCGAATCATAATCGAATGAAGTGAAAGTGTGGAAAGTTTAGTGTTGCGGATAGTTTTAATTTCTTTTCTCTTCTTTCTGTTTTTGAAAACCTATTTTAAGAAAACAGCCAATCCAGTTTGGTTGGTCCATAATATGGGTCCAATAGTAGTGTAGTTGGATAGGGCTTGAAAAGATCTTTCCAACGATATATTATAAGCCCAATTCTGATGAATATTGAGGAAGTTATGGCCAAATTACCGAACTGGTCCCGGTTTGAGCCTTATATGCGGCCCAATGATCTAGAGGAGGGCCTAATATGGATTTATCATTCCTAATGAAATTAGGAATGGTTTTAGTCTTCTAGATTCTTCTAGAAGGTTCTTTTCATTCCTAATTCAATTAGCATTGATTAAATGACTTTTGTTGACTTTTTAGAGTTTTTTATCAGAATAAAAGAATGTTTTTGAGGAAAATACGATTTTATTCTCCTGTACGGCAATTTCTATCTGATTTTAGAAAATGCGTCAATATTTTAGTTAGCGCCTGACGCTAAGCTTGGCGCCTGGCGCTAGCGTTTGCGCCTGGCGCTAATGTCAGCGTTTGGCGCTAACCTCGTTTTACGTGTCAGAACTCTGTTTTGATTTTTTATCTTTTTGGCTGATTTTCTCTATAAATAGCCTTCTAAAAACCTCGTTTTCATTCACCAACTCTCATCAAGATTTTCTTGATTACTCTCTCTCTCTCTCTTTTCTAAACTAGCCTTTTCTCAAATACAAAATTCCGCATTTGCAAGACTTAGATACACCTAGCCATATTCGAAGTTGTCTTCGCCCTAGACGTGAAAGGTTTAATTTCTAAGGGTTTGGTCCTAAATCTCTCTTTCAATTATTTAATTTAATTGTTTTGATTATTATTTTCCTTGAAGTTACTAACGTGTGTATTTTGTTATTAGAAAGAGGTACGAGGCATCCAAGTAAGTACTTTAATGGTTTTTATTGATGTTATGATATAGAAATCATGATTAGATTGTTATTTTGAAGCCTAGTATCATGTCTAGGGTAACTTTAATACTAAGTATGATTAAAAGTATGATGCTTCCTATGTTCTTCCTAATATTTATGATTGTTAGTATCATGTTAGGGTTAAAGCTTTGATTTTTATTATTTAGTGACATGCTAGGGTTTGTTATTAATCTTGTTAGTATCATGCCTAGGATCTTGCTATTATTATTATGCTTTAACATTATTCATGATTATTTTTATAATTGTTTTGACTATTATTATTATTTATAATTATATATTATCATATTGATTATTATTATGTTGCTTGATTTTTATTGCTATTGATTGATCACACATTTTATGCATGTTTAAAGGGAGTTAGTATTTGTAATCACGCTTAATAAGATAATTAATGATCTTGTTTAGGGTTAATTTGATTATAATTCAAGTGATCGCCAATAATAGTTTTATTTGTGCATTAATATTCAACCAACATAGATAAACAGGTTTAGGGTATTCCTATTGTTTGCATGTTAGTCAGAAAGCGCACATGAATACGATCAGAATAAAGTAGAGGCCTATTATTAGGGCAGGATCAATCCCTTTTAGGTTGGATTTGTACCTTCATCCCCAAACTACCAGTCATGGTTCCTGACCTATTGAAGTTGACGATCTCTTGGATCGTTAAGGGGTGTAACCTTCACCTCGTGAACAGTTTACAAGTTCCTAAAAAAACTTGTTGGCGACTCTTTTGCTCTATCTTCTTTCCCTTTGGACGCCACCGTACTTTAGTGTATGATCACAGTGGGGTTCAAGCTAGGGATAATGCTTGAAATATTCCCTACAATTACATTAATATAAGTAGATCACAAGAGTGGATTTAGATGATTAAAAGCACACTTACTAATAACAAAGTAAGGTTAGGTCACATTAACCATTTACACATCCAAAGTTATGGATGGGCTCTTATTATTATATGATTATGAATCATTTGAGAATTAGAAGTCATGCTTGATAAGTTAGGATGACCAAGTTGCCTTTTAGTTAAAGGGTAAAAGACTCTAAAATGACCTTATGGAACCTATACATATGATGTATGTAGACCAATAAGTTCAAAATTAGCAAAGAGATTTAACTACTTCATTGCTTTTACTAACGATTTAAGTGAATATATCGATAATTACTTAATGAAGTAAAGCTTGGAAACATTGAAATGTTCAAAATTCCAAAAATGAAATGTAAAATCAGTTTGAGATAAACAATTTAACACCACAATATGATTGTTGTGATAAATATTTAACTCAAAAGGAATGATCATCTAAAGGATTTGTTGAATTAATTCACAATCCAGAAACATTACAATTAAAGTGTATGTTTTTGAAGAAGGAATCAAACTTTGCTTGCCTTTGTTCGATCCAAGATTTAATGATTTACAAATATCGTTTTGAGGATATACATTACAACAACAATTGTGAATATACTAAACAGGAAACTTAACCAAAGCAGTAGAAAAGATGTCATAAGAGTTATGTTTTGGAAATGTTCCAAAAGTTATCTTTTCTAAACAAGATTAAGGGTTATAAAATCAATATAAAATGTTTACAAAGATGACATAATGCACCCTAAATAAGAATAATAGTTCTTCATGGTTTTTCTCATAAAAACTAAGAGGCATTATTCCTACAATCGCGTAGAAACAAAGTGTTTGTTGCTTGCCAAAGTGTCTTTATAGAAAGAATGTCTTTCTACAAAGCCAAGTGGGAGTAAAGTTAGATCTCAATGAGATTCGAGACGAGCAACAAATGGATGTGGATAACACTACATCAGAGATGAAGGCATATGAAATCAGCTAATTTGATAAACCATGTGTCGAAGCAAGCTAATTCAACTAGCGAGACTTCTATCGTCCCACTAGAATGATAGGCTTCAAGGAGTTGAAGAGAATAATTCTATTGTCGCTCATACCTATCGTAGGTTACTTGGGATCAAAAAAAACATTTTGTTGAAATTTTGAGAAAAAGGTGGATTCTAAAATTTTCTTATTAGAACGGTTAGAATCCATGCCTTACAAGCAAGCTTTGGATAAGTGCCAACTCAGGAAATGGCTTAAAGCCATGAAATCCAGTATGGACTCCGTGTTTGTAAAGATGTGATAGTCCATAATAGTCTTACAAATAGGGTCAAACCTATTAGTTGGGTAAGCCTATTTAGATTATTCTAGTTATGGATATCAAAATCACCTTCATGAAATGTTATTGATGGTCAACATGTATATGATACAACCTAAGAGTTTTGAAACCAAGAAATTTCTAGAAAGTTTTGCAAACTTCAGAAATTCATTTATGGATTGAAGCAATCAATATTTAATTATGGTTTTGGAAATTAAATAAAATGTCCAAAATAATTATGAATTGATGGGCTCATCAGGTTGATGACCCGGTAAATTGAAACCCCACAGGTGAACAAAATTCATATATTATTTAAGTTCCTAGTTCGAGATCATTAAAGTGGACATAAATGATTTCAATAAATGGACTAGCATGTAAGATTGATTGGATAACGCAGTTTTATGGGCTATAGGGGCATGGTGATGCTCGGTTAATCACTTGGATATGCATGAATGATGCATGATCGAACTATTGACCTACTTTGAAGTTCAAGTATAGAGCTTCCGTATATATTAGTGGATTCCTTTGACATGAGTGGAACATTGATTTCATTCAATGGATGTTGTGACTGTGGTACACTCAAACGTCTAGCCATAACTGGAGATTATAAAGGGTGTTTCCTGGTTATTCAGAAGTTGAGTGGGAGGCTTGTTGCCACAAGATTAGATGGAGTCTACCTATTATATTAGGAAATGTGTCATGGCTGCTTGAAGAGGGAGAATTCAGAAAATACGTGGCCGCGTTCAAATGCATTACACAGTAATCATTGGGTTTTGTAATTCTAACTCAGATTTCAATAAACGATTTGTAGATTAATATGATCTCGACATGTGATGCAATCATATTATCAAATCAACACATATATTAACTTAAGGAATTTGAATATTGCACTCTTATCTCAGACAAGTGGGAGATTGAAGGAGTTATGTCTTTCTCGTGTGCAATTACTAGATATATAAATGGATCAAATTATGGAGATAATTAAGTTCGTACATTTGGGTCGTCGTTTTATCATAGCTAGAGGTACCAACGATTTTTGGACTAGTAAAATAGCCCAAAGCTCGATTGGACGGATCCTTTTAAGGTCACACAAAAGGCCTAGATCGAGCACAAGAAGACGAGGCCCATCATGGGCCTCATCCCCTATAGTGGCCAGCCATATGGAGTGGATAAGGGAGTTTTGGGCTTCGTGCCCTATTCTAATTATAATAGGATTATAAATAGACTAGGTGCCTAGGGTTTGCAGGTATGCAATTATCTGATCAGTGTGATCAAACCCTAATTTGCAAACACTAGACCTAGCCCTCTGAAACTCTCCTCTCCTCTCTCTCACACGGCTCTCTCCTCCTCCTCGGCACCGGTGGTGGCTTGTGGTGGTGGTGATTCGTGGTGGTCAGTTCTTGTCCCGAAAAGGTGGTGATCGCGGTTTTCCTCAATCATTCAACCAATCTAGTATTGGTTGACGGCTCGTTCGAAGCTCGTGGACTAAGTAGAGGAGCAACACTTGGGGCACTATTCTCTCCCTGATTTGCCTATCAAATTACTAGTAGAAAATAAGTGATGGGAAGCCCCAAATGGCAAGCGGTTTTAAAAATCCGCTTGCCATTCAACCATTTTTTTTAAAAAAAATCTGTAATATTAAATGACAAGCGGTTTTGGCACTAACCGCTTGCCAATATATATAATGACAAGCGGTTTGGGGTTGAACTGCTTGCCATTAGATATATTGGCAAGCGGTTCAACCCCAAACCGCTTGCCATTTAAAAAAACCCTAAACCCGCCCCCTTCTTTTATTTCTCTCTATCCTCTATCTTTACTCAGCACTCTCTCTTTCCTCTTTCAGTTCAGCTGCTCTCTCTCTCTTCTTTCTACTCCCGTTTTCCCTCTCTCTCCTCTTCCCTCTAATTCGCCCCTTTCTTGTTTCATTTTCTCTTTTTCTTTGTTCTTTCTCATCTCATCAAATTCGAACCATAACCGGGTAATTTCAAAGATAGTTTCGAGCAAATTTCGAGGATAATTTCAACCAAATTTCGAACAATTTCGAGCAAATTCGTGCATGCATGTGGGTGTATAAGTTTTTTAGGTCAAATTCGACCATGAAAACTCTAAATCTAGAGTTTTTATGGTCGAATTTGACCTTTAAAACCATAATTTGAAGCCAAAATCGATGGGTTAGATGGTCGTGGTGGGTTACATTGATGGCTTTTTTTTAATTTTATTTCAATTTTAGTTTTATTTTTTATTTTAATTTGATTTTTGGTGGGGAGTCGTGGCGGGTGGGGGTCGGTTTTTAGTGGGTGGTGGTCGTGGTGGGTGGGGGTCGTGGTTTGGGTTAGGGTCGTGGGTGGAGGTCGTGGTTTGGGTGGGGATCTGGTTGGTGGGTCGGGTCGTGGTTTCGGTGAGGGGTTTTTTGGTGGGTGGGGATCTGGTTTTGGGTGGGGGGTCGTGGTGGGTGGGTGGCTGGCGATTGTGGTTACGGTGAGGGGTTTTTTTGGTGGGTAGGGGTCGTGGTTTGGGTGGGAGTCGTGGTGGGTGGGTGGCTGGGGGTTGTGGTTTCGGTGAGGGGTTTTTTTTTTGGTGGGTAGGGGTCGTGGTGGGGGGTCGTGGTGGGTGGGTGGCTGGGGGTTGTGGTTTCGGTGAGGGGTTTTTTTGGTGGGTAGGGGTCGTGGTTTGGATAGGGGGTCGTGGTGGTTGAGTGGCTGGGGGTCGTGGTGATGGTGGTGTGGGGTGGTGGCTGGTGGTGTAGGGTGGTGGCTGGTGGTGTGTGGTGGTGGCTGGTAGTGGTGTTTGGTGGTTGAAATCAGAAATTGTAATTATTATTAATTTTTTTGTTAATATTTTTTTTTTTTTTTTGTGATTGAAAATCAGAAATTGTAATATTATAACAATTAATGAAAATATTAATGTTTTTACATATGGTTTGATTATGTATCAATTTAATTGAAAAAACCAAAAAAAAAAATTTAATTTTTAATACCCCTAATGGGCAGCGGTTTGGCGCCAAAACCGCTGCCCTTTGACTATATTTGGCAAGCGGTTCTAAACCGCTTGCCATTTTAAAGACCAATTGGCAAGCCCCCTAAGGGCATGTGGTTCATAACCGCTTCCCATTAGGGGATTTGAACCGCTTGCCATTACGTATATTTTACTAGTGAATAGCTTCGTGGAAGTCACGCATCAAAGGTATGATTATGTGTCTTATGTGTTATGCATGCGATTCTTGGTTTAGGTGCTTTATGAATATGATTCATGTTATTTCCGCTACGTAGTACCTATAACCTCCCACAATTTTCTTTTAACAAACCTTTTTACTTACAACTTATTAAATAGATTAAAATGTGTATTTTAATTTTTTTTTTTTTACAGCCATGCGTCACTCAATAATTGGTCAAAATAAAAAAAAAAAAAAGTTTAAAACAAAAACAAAGACAGGTAAACAAAATTTAAAAGAAAAAAAATCCACCACCACCAACTACCCTTAGACACCATGACACCCTAAACCCACCATAAGCCGATCAGTCGCCCGCCGCCCTAAACCCCTAAAATGGCCGGTCGGTAGCCCCCAATACCAAAAACCACCCTCGAAATCACCCCTAACCCAAATCAACCCCCGAAACCACCATAACCAGCACAAATCAACCAAAGCCACCACCCTGAAAACCCGCCGAAAACCCCACCCAGATGCCAAAACCTTGCCAAGAACCCCATCCAACCGCCGAAAACCCGCTGAGAACCCCTCTGAACTGCCGAAAACTCCATCCCAACCTCTCTAACCACCACAAAAATCCCCACCCTAGCCCCGAAAAACCCCCTTAAACACCTTATAAACACATCCATGTTTCCTGCCAGCCATATTCGGAGGTTAAGGAGGGCGAACAACCAGTTTTAGTGGTGGATGGGGTAGGGGCTAGAGTTTCACGGTGGGGTTGGTGGTTTGGTTTTTTTTTCCTTTTCTTTTTTATTTTATTTTATTTCGTTTTCTGCTGTATTTTTGGTTTTTTTTATTTTGGGTTTTTTTTTAATTAAAGAAAATGAAATAAACCTATTAAATTTTGACACGTGGCACATAACCTACAAAAACTAGTCACTAACAAGTCAGGGTCTGTTAAAAGAAAATGACATGCAAAGGTGGGATTGTCTCATAATAATCAAAAGGTGAGATTGTCTCATAATAATCAAAAGATGGGATTGTTATTGTCAGACCACGCATTTTAAAATCAAAGGAGTATAATTTTGAACAAAGACAAATATTTAAAAAAAACCTCATGTTGTTATACTTTTCCTCTGACATATAAAGTGTAAAAGACGGTTAAAGACATATGTGTGAATAGCGTAAAAAATTAAATGTTGTAATTAATAAAGTATGAAAGAAATATATAGAGTGTATAGAGAAATTGGTATTTATACTTTTCCTCTGACATATAAAGTGTAAATGACGGTTGAAGACATATGTGTAAATAGCGTAAAAAGTTAAATGTTGTAATTAATAAAGTATGAAAGAAATATACAGAGTGTATAGAGAAATTGGTATGTTGCACAATTAATTTTTTTTGGGTGTTTAGAGAGCCACAAGGGCGAGGGTGAGAATCAATCTCAGGATCTCCTGGAATCGGGAAATAAGCTCTAACCACTTGAGCTATCCTTCACTCTCATGTTGCACAATTAATTAATATTCATACTAGTGCAAAACTCAAATTGTTAATCGCATAATTCCTGCCTTTTTTAAAAACTGTACAACATACCAAATTAGATCTATATCAATTGGAAATGCAAAGAGGCAGAGGAGTTTGACCACGCGCTAACAAAAAGGGTAGAAAGAGAGAGGGGGAATGAGAGTTGAAGTGGATCAGTGACTTCCCCCACACACAATAAGCTATTCAATGAACTTCAACTATTTCAACAAACACAGCATCATATTAAAATTTTTGTGGGTTTTGGAAGATAAAGGACATGTTTTTCGGATATTGGTAACAAAATTATTACGAAGTATTTAATATTTATTAGGCCCAAAGTGGTGTGTCTTGTTAAAAATGGACATGGTAAGACTAAGAAAAACTGCACATATAGAAAGATGATAATGGGCTAAGAAGGATTTCGTATTTTCGTGATCATAGCATATGGGCTAACGATTTGGGTTGTGATTTTGATCGAACCAGTAAACCTCCATTTCATGTTATTTGGAATGATCAAATATATAGTGTGACTAAAAAATATTTAATCATTGCAAATAATTTGAAACGAAGTAGTTGAAAGCTGTAAGGATAATAATGTAATACTAGGTACATTCTCTAGTCTAAGAATTGTTAATAAGATTTTGATTAAGTGGACATATATTGAATCAATCAAAATGTGATAATAAAAATAAAATTTTATGTGTTATAAATCTATATCTATACTAGCATATTAAAATAGTATTTTTAATAGAGAAGGTATTGTGTCAGTCCGGACTGATAAAATCTTTCGTCAATTCAAACTGACAAAATGCAGATTTTTGATATCCTCAATTGTTGGGATGGTATCCTTTATTGGCTTGATGATATCCTCTATTGGCTGAACGATATTTAATACTAAGTGGATGGTATTTGTAGACACCAATTTGTGTCTCCCCAAAACCAAACCATGTGGCCAGTGATGAGTACCTTTCACGTCATTCAATATCGAGCAAGGTGAAATATGAAGAGTCTCGTGAATTCTTCTGATTTCCAAAATATTTTAATAAAAATAATTCATTTATGTTTTCGTAACTTAATCATTTCGTATCCTATTTATGAAAAATGTCCAATACAGTTTAGCATAGTCCATAATCAGGGTACAATAATTATGTAGTATGGGGCTTGAAAAGACATTTCCAATGATATATTATAAGCCCAATTCTAAGTTATAATGAGGAAGTTATGGTCAAAATACTTAAATGGGTCTAAACGAGTTTGATGTGCGACCCAATGATCATGTGGAGGGTCCATTAGTATTAATTATAATCCTAAACCAATTAGGATTAATTAGAAGCTTCTATAAATTTTTAAAAAATCTTAATTATCCTTTTTTAAAAGATAAGATTAAAGAGTTTGAAATTGAATAAAACTACTCTTTTTGAAAGTCCTAATTCTATTCGAAATGAAAGACGTTCAAAGACAATCATATATTATCTTTGTGCCTCATAATTTTTATCCAAATCTTATATGGTTAGATATCTCTTGAAATTATTTTTCCAATGATATATTATAATATTAATTCTGATCTATAACGAAAAAGATATGAAAGAAATACGAAACTCTATCCAAAACTGACACCCTTCCATTATTTCGGCCATATATTTTATTTTACAAAAGTTTTTAATCTGATTCTAATTGGGTTGGAAGTTAGACTTCAAGAGATTTCCAATGACATATTATATGTCTTATTTTGATTTCTGGATCAAAAGTTATGATAAAAACAAAATTTGGAAAAAAAAACTGTTTTTTAACGCGCTGCGATAATTCTATCGCTCCGCAATACTTTTTATCATGACGCGTCAAAAGAAATTTTTAATCCGATTCAAATTTTAACTCTTTTCTAATCTTTTTTAATAATTTTTCTCTATAAATAGGAACGATTTTCTCCATTTTAAACAATCAACAATCATCTTTCTATTTTGTTCTCTCTCTAAGCTATAAGTTTATTCTTTCTCCCTCTTTCTAAGCCTTGCCTTTTCAAAAACACCGTACGTCCATCACGAGACTTAGACACACCTAGCCAAATGCCAATTTGCCTTCTCCCTAGACGTGAAAGGTTGATAATTTCTAAGGGTTGGGTCCCAAATCCTTATTTCAATTATTTAAATTAATTATTTGATTTAATATTTTCCTTAAAGTTACTAATGTGTGTATTGCTTTGTTAGAAAGAGATACGAGGCATGAAAGTAAGTAATTTGATATAGAAATCATGCTTAGATTATTTTATTAATTCCTAGTATCATGATTAGGTTGCTTCCTATTTCTTCTATCATGTTAGGGCTAAAGATTTAATTTTATTGTTTAGCGACATACCAGAAGTTGTTTTGGGTATTTTATACCCTGCCAAGTGGCCCAACCAGAGTCTGACATGTGTCACTGGAAGGGGCGCCAACTTGGAGCTTCCAGATGGTGACACGTGTCAGGTAGATATAGCTCATGATTTGGGGTATTTGACAATCCAAGTGGACAATTGAGAGAGCGACACGTGTCGCCCTGGAAGGCGCCCAAATGGCCTCTCAAGATGTGTGACACGTGTCACTCGGATATTCCTTCTAAAAAGACGGCCTTAAAGGCCCAAACTTTGAGGCGTTGCAAAACGGCGTGCCCTAATCCCTAAGTCATCAAACCCTAGGGAGGGCACGCTTCCCAACGACCCTATAAATAGGGACATTCCCCTCGTTTGTGGGGACACGTGACGTTACATTGCATTAATTACAGAGTTGTCGTTCTCAAGAAACAGACAGCACCTGAGCTTGGAATCCGAGCAGATAACTTAATTTCCGCACGTTTTATTCAGAATACCGTACTAACTTAATCTTTGGAGGCGGACCACCGACCATTCGGTGCTCCGTTTGTCTTGCAGGTACAGGCATCCTTGCGAAATCTAATCTAGAGCTGTAACTCTCCCGGGGGACATAAAAAAACCCCGAAACATTTGGCGCCGTCTGTGGGGAGAGTACCTCAAAGATGACTTCCCAAGAAAAACATGTGCCGCCTCCAGAGACCACTCGGCCTCTGGAAGAAATAGAGGTCCAGACAGACCATGACTCAGGTGACGACGGAGACGTCGAAACCTATGTGGCCCAAGATGGGTCACTCATAAAGACAGACGGGAGCGCAATGCTAACCAGGCAGGTCCTAACAGGCTCCCTGGACAATCAAGTAAGCTCTCTGGCAGCTGACTGATGCCTCCCAGGCAGCAGGATCAGCCACAGTCACTCGTGATGAGCTCATGAAGTTCATGAGTAGCCTCAAGGGTGAAATTAAAGGACTAATCAACAAGCGGACGACTTCTCCTAGAAAGGAACAGTCGGCCACCAAGCCTGCTAAATCTGGACATCAGAAGTTGGTCTGGGACCAACAGCCGACTCCTCACAAAGGAGAAGGCTTGGCCCCAGTTTGATCTATCAAGACTCCATTTCCCTGAAACGGTGACTAGAAAGGCCATCCGGCATGTACAGCCGGATGGAAGCAAAAAATCATTTCCTGATGCTTGTCAGTACATCGACCAGCTAAGGAATCAGCAGTTGTCGGAGTTGGCTTCTACATCTACTTATATACCACCTCTTGGCATACAACCACCTCATGTACGTACAGGGGTTGGATGATGCCACCTGGTGTCGATGCTTTCCAGCCACACTAAAGGGCATAGCCCAGTAGTGGTTCGGCAATCTGCCAGCTGGTTGTATAAACAGCTTCAAGACGCTTGCGTTCTTGTTTGCTTCTAACTTCTCTATGAACAACCTTGCAAAGAAAATGAGCCTTGATATAGGCCATGTACAGCAGGGAGATAGAGAGGGACTACGATCATACGTCAGACGGTTCAATGTGGTGAGAATCCAGATCCAAGAACTGTCTGACGAAGTGGCTTTTACAGACTTTTTCAAAGGTCTGGAGGACGGGTTAACTTTCAAGTTCGAACTCGTCCGCAAGAAAATCATCACCCTCCAGGGAGCCCTGATGGAGAAGAACGCTTATATACAGGCGACCGAGCTCTGCTCTTCTAATAAGCAGTCGGACTCAAAGAAATCTGACTGACAGAAAGAGAGTCGGCCTGCTCAACCGTCTCTAAAACCAGAAGATAGAAAAAAGAAAAAACAAATCTGGGCGGTTGATAACTCTGATCAGCCGGCCCAGAAGAAAAATAAAGAGTGGAAGCCGTACTTTCCAAGGTACGAGTTCCACAAGGACAACTACTCCATCCTCGTTGAGATTAAGGATTGGTTGACTCTTGAGAAGCCGACTCCTATGAAAGGTTCCGCTGAAAATCAGAACAAAAATAAGCACTGTCATTACCATGAGGATGTCGGCCATGACACAAACGACTACTTCAGCCTCAAGCGGACGCTTGACCACCAGGCCGACAAAGGAGCGCTGAAATCCTATGTGAAGTCCAAAGTGGCTTCAGAATCGAATCCTGGGAAGTCGAGCGAAAAGACTCCCCAGCCTGCTATCAGCTCTGAAACGGATGAGGAACCGGTTTATACGATAGCAGGCGGATTCGCCGGTGGTGGTCCAACCATCCGGGGCAACAAGGACCATCTAAGAACGATGGTCCATTTTGTTGATGAGGGACATGTGGCCAGCACATCCGCCTTCCCTGAAGTCATCATCACTGAAAAGTACAGAGGCAAAGTCTGTCGGCCGCATGATGACCCTGTAGTCATAGAATGTAAAGTGGCCAACCAATTGGTTGGTCGCATCTTGATTGACACAGGAATCTCCTCAAACATCATTAGCCACAAATGTCTATCCAACCTCAAATACAGGCCGGATGGTATGATGGATTTCTCCCACCCTCTTGTGGGTTTTGGGGGAGGAGTTGTGCATCTAGTCAGACGTATTGTTTTGCCCATCCAATTGGGGCAAAAAGATAGTGGTCGACACATGACCATCCGGTTCCTGGTGGCCGAGGAGCTGACCGCCTACAATCTTATCCTTGGCTGACCCACTCTTAACGAGTGTAAGACAGTCATCATTCATGTTCTCATGCTTGTCAAGTATGAGAAGGATGATGGGACTGTTGGCTCCCTGAACGGGGACCAGAAGACGGCTCCATAATGTTATCTCTCGGACGTCAAGCCTGGGGCTGCTGCAACCGGTCAGGGTAAAGAGCCAATAGACCTTGATGATATCAAGGAGGACCATTCAACCCCACCAGCCATCAAGAAAAGAAAACCTAATCCGCTGGTGGTGGTCAAAAAAGAAAAGTAATAGCAATCACTGACCGGGGAGCGGTTAAACGACCTCCGTCCCCAGTCGACTCGTGAACACATTGATATTTCTCTGGACGACATTCGGCTAGAGCGAACTGTTAAGGTGGGGACAGCTGATTTTGCTAAGTTGGGCGCAAGCTTGCACCAACTGGTGAAAGAATTCAAAGACATCTTTGCCTTTGAAGTGGAAGAGATGCCAGGCATCAGCCCAGATCTTGCTGTCCACAAACTCACCGTGGATCCTAAAAAGAATCCCATTCGGCAAAAGAAAAGAAACCATGGCGAGGAAAGAAGTCAGCGGCAGCCACCGAAGTTAAAAAGCTGTTAGACGCTGGGTTCATTCAGTCATGTAACTTCCCTGAATGGGTTGCAAATTTTATGCTTGTAACAAAGTCGAATGGTACCTAGCGCATGTGTGTAGATTACACTAACTTAAACAGAGCATGTCCGAAGGTTAGTTAGCCACTTCAAAAGATCGACAGTCTGGTCGACTCAACAGCCGGACATGCCCTGATGAGTTTTATGGACGCCTATTCAAGCTTTCATCAGTTTCCCCTGTGGAGAAAAGATCAAGAAAAGACGGCATTTGTCACTGATTAGGGTTTATTCTGTTATAATGTGATGTCGTTTGGTTTGAAGAATGTTCTTGCTACTTTCCAACGCATGATTAATACAGTCTTCATTAATCAAATTGGGAGGAATGTAGAGGCGTACATTGACGATATGATAGGCAAATCTAAACAACAGGCGGATCACCTTTCTAACCACCGAGAAACATTCGCCACACTCAGGCGGCACATGGTCATGCTTAATCCAAAAAAGTGTGCCTTTGGTGTTGAGTCTGGGAAGTTTCTCGGATTCTTGATTGACCAAAGGGGGATAGAGGCCAACCTTGAAAAAATACAGGCGGTAATCGACATGTGGTGCTCTATATGTGAAGGAAGTCCAAAAATTAACCGGTTGTCTTGCAGCTCTGGGAAGATTTCTCAGTCAGTCAGGCGACAAGTGCCTCTACTTCTTCCAGGCGATCAGGAAGAAGACTAGATTTGAATGGGGGGATGATGCTGAGGCCGCCTTCCAAAAGCTGAAAACACATATGCACTCTTTGCCAAGGTTGGTCAGCCCCTTTCCCAAAGTGGTGCTCTATATGTATCTAACCATTTCAGATCAGGCCCTCAGTGCTGTCCTCTTAGCTGAAAGAGACGACATCCAGCTCTCGTTCTACTTCATTAGCCACGTTCTTAGAAACGTAGAGCTTCGGTACCCCATGGTTGAAAATTTTGGTTTCACCCTTTACATGGCTGTCAAGAAGTTGAAACCTTACTTCCTGGCACATCCGGTCACTGTCTACACTGACCAACCGATCAAGCGGCCAATGAAAACCCTAGAGTCTTCTGGCCGAATGCTCAAATGGGCTATTAAGTTGCAGGGACTGGAAATCACTTTCAAACCAAGGAAGGCAATAAAGGGGCAAGCATTCGCCGACTTTATTGTTGAAATGACAAGGCCGACTGAGCCGGAAAATATCAATCAGGTTTGGAAAGTGTACGTGGACGGGAGCTCCACGATGAACGGCTGTGGTGCAGGCGTAACTTGTTAGTCTCCTGAGGGGGACAAATATGAATATGCACTACGGTTCAAGTTCCAAGCCTCAAACAATGAGGCCAAATATGAAGCCCTGCTAGTCGGCATCCGGATGTGCAAGGCGGTAGGGGCAACGCGAATTGACCCCTGCTCTGACTCGCAATTGGTCGTTAGCCAGTACAATAGTGTCTATGAAGCCACCCATCCGGTTATGATCAAATACTTGCAAGCGGTCAAGGCTGAAGCTGAGACACTTGAAGACTTCAATTTAATTCAAGTGCCCAGATCGACAAACAATCAGGCGGATGCTTTATCCAAACTGGCGTCATCCGCCTCCTGTGTAACGCCTCGGTCAGTCTTCTGGGAAGTCATGGAAAAAAGAAGTATATCTGATGAAGACCCCATTGGAGTACTCGACCGAAGCTCTACCTGGATGGATAGCATCTGGGCATATCTAATAGACGACACCCTCCCATACTCACCTCAGGAGGCGGCCGTGCTGAAGAAGCAGGCTACAAGCTTTGAGATAAGGAAAGGAGAGCTCTTCAAAGCAGGCTTTCTGAAGCCTCTTTTGAAGTGTGTGACCCCAGAAAAGGGGCAAGAAGTTCTTGAAGAATTGCATGCCGAATTCTGCGCCTCTCATGTAGGCGACAGATCCTTAGCTGTCAGGGCCAGGCGGCATTACTTTTGTCTTAACCTTGAGGCGGATGCTATTGAAATAGTTAAAAAATGCGACAAGTGTCAAAATTTTGGCAAGCTAATCCATCGTCCGGCCACAGACCTGACGAAAATCCACAATCCTGTGCCGTTTGCTAAATGGGGCATGGACATTTTGGGCCCATATATGACTGTTCCAAGCGGCAGGCGTTACATCTTAGTGGTTGTGGATTACTTTACAAAATGGGTAGAGGCGGAGGCGGTTAAAAACATCAAGACAAAGGACGTCATCTCCTTCATCTGGAAGAATTTCATCACCCTCTTTGGGGTGCCTATGTCTATGGTTTTTGACAATGGTTCTCAGGTTGAGACCCCTCACCTAAAGACTTGGCTGGGAGATCAAGGGTTCTCCAATGATTTTGCATCAGTCGGTCGACCCCAAGAAAACGGCCAAGTTGAAACCTTCAACAAGTTAATCTCAGACGGTATAAAGAAGAAAATTGAGAGAGCTTGCGGCCTATGGGCGGATGAATTACCACACGTCCTATGGGCCATATGAACAACAACAAAAGGGGCAACTGGAGAAACCCCATTTCTCATGGTGTATGGGGCAGAAGCTGTCTTACCCATTGAGCACTATGAGCCAACTCTTCGGATTATGCTATATGATGAAGATGCAAACTGGGAGGCCATGCGCCTGACATTGGACTCACTCCCAGAGCGCAGGGGCAATGTTGTCTTGCACCATGAGTTCTACCGCCTGAGAATGACTCGAGCTTACAACAAAAGAGTACACAAACGCCCTTTAAAAGTTAGGGACTTTGTGTTACGGAAAACGAAGGCAGTCGGTAGGGCTAATGAACAAGGGAAGTTAACCCCAAATTTGGAAGGCCCCTACCGAATCTATTAAGAAGTAAGAGGCGGCACTTACCGCCTGGAAACACCAGGCGGAAGGAGGCTACCCAGAATCTGGAATGTAGATAACCTAAAGAAGTATTACTTCTAAAGTTTTTTGATTTGTTAATGAAATTTTGCCTTCATATCATACTTGTCTTTATTTTCTTTATTTTGAGTACCGACTGCACAAAGTGCAGAAGGACCATGCTCATAGCAATGAAGGATGCCGCCTGCACTATGTGTTAGCGGATCCTACTTACCCTCTATAGTATCGCCTGCACAATGTGCAGGCGACTAACTTTTTAATTAATGACGACGTTCGAATACCGCCTGCACAATGTGCAGACGGACAACATCGAGATTTTGCGAGCTACCTCATGCACAATATGCAGACGGCTAAGCATACTCTAAAACTTAACATGATTAAGGGACCGTCTTCCCCAATAGCAGACGCCCAAGAAAGGACCCGACTGCACCAAAACAGTCGTCCTAAAACCTATCCTTAAGCCAAGTTAATAACTTAGCAGCTAATCATTCTTTATTTAAAGTTAAGTCAATGACTTAGTGGCTATTTATTCAATAAGCGAGGCCAATATCATGATGAACATTATTCAAACTACCGTCTGCTCCAACATGAGTACGACTGTCTGCTCTAACATGAGTCAGACAACAGGCAACGTCCATCCGAGCGAATTCGTCGAGGAGAAGCATCTCCCATTTGCGTGGCACATTGCTCTACAAATACTACAAGCGGCCCTACCGAATGCACTAAGGCAGTGCTTGCAATCGTTTAATTTAATCTAACTTGAAATCTAAAAAGCATTGAGTTTTCCGGCTGTTCTATCACAGACGGAAGACGACTACTGTTTCATGATTAGAGGCTACTTACCGACTATCCTTGCTATGGGGCAAGGCAGGCGGACCAATCTGTTTTCAATGAATATGTTAAGCTAAAAGACTTGGCAGTTTTTTTTTTCTATACTACTCGAGGCCTTTGGCTGGATGCATTCAAGAAACTATCTGCTCTACACGGCCGTCTGTCGCTTGGTTTGGGGCAATGACCATAGTGATTGATTGACTCAGAAACCATTCATACTCTTTAAAGTATAAAAATTTCTAAGTCAATCACTACTACAAATCCCTTAGTTTTTGGACGCTATTGGCTCGACGCTGTGTATGGGGAGTCTGTGCAAAAATAAATTTCCACAATTTTTCGATGCTTTTATGTGTCGAATTAGTTTCTTGACGACAAAAAGCGTCAAAAAATTTGTATGAGTTGCACGTGAGTCAAGGCAACCCAAAAACAGTGTATAAGGAAAAAAACTTTTAAAAGTGAAACTGCCTTATAGAAACCCTCTCTCTTCTCTCTCTCCTCTCTCTCTCTCTCTCTCTCTCTCTCCTCTGTCTAGGTCTTAGATCTTAGTTTGTCATCTTTTGAATTTGCTCTTAGATCTAAGTTCATCATATTTCAAAATCGCTTGAAATTTAGCGAATTTGGTTGGAAGCCGTGATATAATTTCCTTCTTCTCCTTGTTAAGTTCTTCGATTTAAGGTAATCTCATTCTTTTCCTCATCAATTTCCATGCTTTTGTGCTAAAACACCGTTCGGATTTAATTAGATATATGCAATTGTTGTGAAAAAGCATTGAATTTGTAGTTATTGTGTAAATGTGTAGTAGTAGTAAGCCATCGTATTGAAATCTAGGGTTTTTTGTATGTCGTGTTGGGTGCAAGGGAATTTTGAATACATTTTTGGTTGTTGATTTTTGTCCGACTTAGATCGATTTTCATGTATTTTTACCAATTTTGGGTCTAATTGCAATTCTTTGAATAATACTGTGTGAGTGTTTCAAATTAAGGTTCTAATTGCTTAGCATTAATACATATATATCTCTGATTTTTCTTCTTCCTCCCTTAATCTCTAGTTTATGTTCTTAAATCTCTATGTTTGGTTACTTATCTAAGCTAATTCGTAGCATTTTGGCATTCCTAGGTAGGGCAAAAAGATATTAAGAGTGAAAAGGGTAGAAAATAACATTTGATTGTTGCAGAAATGTTCCTAGCTGCCTGATGTCAAGGATACAAGGCCTATCTAATTCAGTTGCCTATTTGTAGTGCTGATTATTGAATAGATTAACCTGGTTTAGAAGCTTTTAACTGTTGGAGCCAATTTAATGCATGCTTGGTTCAGGTTTTAGTTTGTAAGTGCATGTTTTGGTACATTTTATATTATCCTTGTTTCATATGCTTGTTGCTGCTATATATATATATATATATATTCTTATTTTGCTAGTTAAGTTTGCTATTGTTTCGGCACTCTCTACAAACTGGTTAGTGTCCACTAAGGTTTGTACCTCCTGAAATAATATTTCTATAAGAAGTTAAACCAATGTATATTTTTTCGTAGATAAGATGGATTATATTTAAAGTAGATCTCTACAAACTAGTTTAGCTTTAATGGAGTGATATGGGGTTGAACAAGCCCTAATTTTGTACAAATATGTGCTGGCTTTTGGCTTATTTGGACATTTTGCAAAGAGTGATTGTTGGATCAAACTACAGGTAAGGAAAAATGCCACACTGAATAAGTCCATTGATCAACTCTTTGAGAAAGGCAGAGATGCAGTTCAATATTCTGCTTTGGAGGATATTGTGAAAAAGGTGAGATGCATGCTTCTAAGTAATTGTCCAGCAGGGAAAAGAGAAAGAAACAGACACTTGCCTTGTTCAAATTCTTTAGATGTTACACATTATTATCTGTATTGAAGCTAACTACAAATTATGTGTTACAATATTTTGCTTAAAATCATTACTGCTTACAATGGCAATGACATATGTGCGCAAAAGATTAACCAGCTTCTAAGTGTTAAAATATAATTGTTTCTTTTATTCAATGTAATTTCATATCCTTATATTATTAGCTCTTCAATTAGAGACTTATCATCTAAGATAGTCTTGTAATACTATTCACAGTATTATCTTTTATTATAATCCTGTTATTGTTATGAAATAATTTTTTCAAAGCTATGCTTTTGGGAAGCTTTGGTTACAAGTTATGCCCTAAACAGGCAAATAAGTGTCCTTTGTAAACTGAAATCTCATAGATGTGGTATGTGATTTTACTGGTGCTATCCATCAACAGGTTGTTAAAGGAAATGCAGTAGTATCCTGTTATTAGAGTTTAGACCTCAAATAGAAGAAAAAGGTGTTTTTTAAACCGAAGATCACCTTCTCATTATATTCCATGAAAATGGTGGGCAGTGGAATCGCCAAGTCTCTAACAACAAGGGCGAATATTGCTGAATGTATGTCTCTTTGCGATTTGCAGTTTATAAAATTGCTATGAATTTTTTTATGTTTTTTTTGTTGCTTTGATGTGATTTATTATTGATGATTTCTCAACTTATTAGGCTATTAGCTGAGATGAATTCATTTTTCTGGGTAAGAAGAGTTCTTGATGTTAGTTTGTTTTTTTAATTGCATAATTATTTCAGATATAGAGTTAGATTCTAAATACTCAGCTTCATAATTTTAATTATATTGATTTGCATTAATTATGTTCAAATATTGCTTTTGTTTTTAATGAATCAACAGTTCATATAGCAGTTACCTTTGTTGTTGTGGTGCCTAGTTCATAAAACATGCCTTTTTTGCATAATAATTGAATAAGTGGCTTCAGTTCTTTGCCACTAGTTTGTAAGTTTAATTTTTTTGGTAGAAATGTTCTCGTGAAAGACCAATTTGCAACTACATACTAAAAACCAATTAATAAGCTCAGAGAGATTATCTTTGTAGACAAACACACCATAATTAAATAAGGCTCCATTTTTTCAGTCCGTTGATGTTGTGTATGTGTCTATGATATGTGTGTAGCAACGCTGTCGTTCTCAAGTGTATATATATTGCATATCATGATTTGTTGACCATGATTGGTTATGACTTAAGATGAAGAAAATTTTATCAAAGAATCAGGATGGGGGATGAATTAAGATCTGGCTTTTCTAAATAATCTATTTCCTTAAAAGTTATAGATGCTTGACATTAATGAACTCATATGTTTTTTTTTTCAAATAATCTTTTTGCTGCTAGGTGGATACAGATCAAGTAACAATGTTGGACAAGGTTCTCAATCTGAAGGAGATTCGTCAAACACAACTGTAATAGACTTTCTAGAGTAATTTATTACAGTTAGGAGATGAATTTGTTTTGTTTTGTCTTTCAATTATGAATCTATCTTTTTATTACTGTAGATTTTTGTTGGAGGGCTTGATCCTAGTGTCACAGACGAGGATCTTAGGCAACCTTTCTCCCAATATGGGGAGATAGTTTCTGTTAAAATTCCAGTAGGGGAAAGGATGCGGATTTGTGAGATTTGCAAACAGGTGAGGCTTATACCATGCTCTAAAACAAAATTTGATGATCTGAGCTGTCATTAGATTGCTTATGTATTAAGATTGTTTAGGTAAAAGTCAACATTCTTTGATCTTTTTCTCTTATGTAAATTGTATCTCTAGCTTAGGTGGCCTCTCACACTATTAGCCATGTTCTTGACACGGATATGTGGCCAAACATTCATCGTCTAGAGAAATACCTTTAGAAGCTTAAGGTGTAGTCATTGGATGTACCACGCTACAGGATACATGTAAGTTTTTTTTACCACTTTACAGATTACATGTCAGTTTTATGTATTTAATAGAAATGGAAGTTCTAAAACCCCCTACAACATTTTTATGTTGAAATATGCTTGCTGGCTTGTAGTATCTTTTTCAATGGCAACGAGATGCTATTAACAAGTTGATCAAATAAGCTGCTATAAAATGGATAAAAATTCAGATCAACTTGCTTTTTCCATTATGAGACATGGTCATAACAAGATTGAATCTTGGTTTTCTGAAATCTTTGTGGCTTTGTGCTAAAGTCATAATGAGACATGATATCTTTATGAACCATGAGCAATCTCAAATTTGCTTAAGAATCATGATATCTTTGTTCATTGGTAACTTTTGTTTTCCGAATTATAATCATTAGAAGGTGGTTTGAGCTGTGTCCTTTTATAGACATTTGCTTGTTTTGCTCTATGGTTGTAAATGTTATTGTATACCAAAACTCTTCTGATTGCATGGCTCATATTGATGGTTCTACTCATTCATTATAAGCTGGTTTAAGCTGTGTCATTTTATAGACATTTGCTTGTTTTTCTGTATGGTTGTAAACATTATTGTGGACCAAAAGTCTTATAATTTCATAATTGAATTCATATTTGAAGTTCAGAACTAAAATCATATTTGAAATAAGAGCTGAAATTCAAAATGCTTGTGTGTGCGTGTGAAATTCAGAGCTTGTGTGTGTGTATAAGCGTCGATTATCCTTTTTATTAGCTTTTTTTTTAAAGGATCCTTTTTATTATCTTTGTCGTTGTTTATCTTTACTTATATACTTGTTGAACCTCATTTAAATTGTTTTATCTTATTCTTTGATATTTATCATGATATAATTATGGTGCTTCATTGTACTTGGTTGATACAAAGACTTTTATTAGTTTCTATTGTGGACTAGTTCTTAATATGCTCTGAAAGCATGTGTATGTTCTAGTTTAAATACATTGGTCTTTTCATTGTTGTTTAAATACATGTTAAATCTTGAGCCTATATCGTGTAATGTACTAATTTATACTTTGTTTTTTTTTTTTTTTGAAGATTGGAAAAGGCAATGTAGGTGCAACAAGAGAATAGGTCGGGACACTTGAGCATCAAAACAAGCGATTATATCGTCTATAAGGCCACCATCTATCTATTTTGGTTTTTAGTCTTATATTAGTGATGTATTTATTTAGGAACAAGCTACTATAGTGTGCGACATTTTTTTTTTATTTTTATTAATTTTGTTGATGTTTTCTTTTATAAATTTGGTAATGAACTACGCACTCTTATAATTGTTGATTAATTATTGTTTTTTTAATCTAGTTATATAGAATATTTGTTTATTTTATGTTTAATGTTATTAATTTAATTTATGATAAATTTAAATAACTATAATGTATGTATGATGGTAATAATTTAATAAAAGGAACAAAAAAAAAAAGCTTAAAAAAAAGTTCTAGACGCTTTTTAATGTCTACATATTTTGCACATTTTCATATTTCAAGAGTTTCCCACCATACCATATGCTGACACGGATAAACGCAAGACAACAAAAAGCGTCGCTAAATTTGAGTATGTGGACATGTAAAAGCGTCGCTAAAAAACTACACAAATTTGGGATAATGCGCGAAATGAGTATTTTCCGACACTTCGTATATTACTTAGGACACATAAAAGCGTCGAGAATATCGACGCTTTTTGTGTCCTTCAAAATTCTCGACTCACGTATTCTCAACGCTTTTTAGCAGCGTCGAGAAATATTTTTGCGACGCTTTTTAGCGTCAAAAAAAGGCCTAAAAAGTGTCCAAAAAACACGCTTTTTGTAGCAGTGAATCAATCCATGCAACTAAAACCAAACGACATCCGGCCAGGGGCAAGAACATTCGCATACTATACAAGTTAAAATACTTAGCCTAAAATTCTATGTATAATAAATTGAAAGCTTTAAAAATTTTAAAGCATAAGCACCAATATAAATAAAACCGGTCAAACGACCAGATGTTTCATTAAATTAACAGCCGTCAAAATTGACGACTGAAAATGTTAACTGGCAAAGACAGGAATTGTCAAGTTACCCGACCCCTTGGTCGGTAAAAGATACATTGAATACTCGGCACGCAGGCCGGAAAAGCATAATATTTGGCCATTCGGCCGCAGAAAGAAAGAACTTAAAGCTTAATGATCAGGGGAGCTTCTCAGCATCGGCATCCACCCTGTTCTCCGGCGCATGCTCCTTTGACTCCTCATTCTCCCCCTGATCATCCTCTTAGTCCCCAGAAGACGAGTCACCTGACGAGCTGGACTCCTCCGGGGCATCCTTGGCAGCCGCCTCCTTCTCGGCCGCCTCTTGAGCTTCCGCCTCCTTGAGGGTCTCCAACTTCTCCTTAAGGCCCTTGACCTCGTCTTGGAGCTCCTGCACGGGCTGCTTCGCCGCGTCCAAGTTCTGTTGGACTTGCAGATTTGCTGACACCTGGGAATACAACATATCAAGTGTCAGAATCTCATTTTGAGCAATCTCAAACTGAGCTTTGTCCATGGTAGAGGCGCCCCGAGCATTCGCTGCCTTTACCTCCTTGGTCTTTTTATTGAGTGGCCCTTTAAGACCACTTAAGCGCAGCATAGCCTACAGTTATCCCAAAGCAAGAGAATTCATCAGAAACCATTCGGCAAAATATATCAATCAAGTCATAAGATAAAGTCTTACCTCGCAAAGAAGCGCCAATATGACGTCGAGGTCAAGGGTGCCGACTCCTTTGATGGCAGCCTTATCCTCATGATCAAGCGTCCTGAGCATCCGCTTGGCCATCTGAGGGACAGTTGGCCTCACTGGAGCATCTATCAATACAAACACAATAAGTTAAGACTTTTGAAGACAGTTGCATTTTTTAAAAAGTAAGGCCGGATGGTCGGACGAATTACCTCTCTCTCCCCCTACGGCTTCGCTACCGCCTGTTGTGCCGCCAGCAGTGGTGAGTGGTTGCTTGCTACTCTTCGACACTCGATGCTGAGTGTCCGGCTTTGTTGGAGTGTGAATGGGGGAAGAGGCGCCTGTTCCCTTTTTTGTCTTAATGGCAACGTGTTTCTTACGACTCAAGGAAACGTCGCCAGCCGACTGCTTACGCAGTTTGAGATCTGACTGAGAAGAAGGAGCAGGATTTGATGAGCCACCCTGAAAAGAACTCTAATGTGAGACCTTGAGATAAAATACACTAAGTAATTAATTGAAAAAATTTTCAAGGTTGAACAGCTTGTTACTTGAGGAGTGCCGCTTGGCGGCTGCTCATCCGCTCGTTTGAGGTTCGAGAGGTAGTAGGCTGAAGAGGCAGCCGGCTTCTTGTGAGAAGGAAGCTTTGTTATTGCTATGTCTGCAAAAAGCAACAAAAAGTTTTAGTAATGAAATGAATAAAACACAAAGTGGGTGTCAAAGATGATAAATTCAAACGGCCAGCTACCTCTCGGCTTCTCTGTACTAAGGCCACAGGCGGCCAAGTACATCCCGTCCGAGAGCCACTCGAATTGGGGAATATAACTTTGGGGGGTTACTTCCTTGACCCCCATCTCGTGGTTCATATGGACGGCCATAGTAAAAAGGCCCCGACAAAAAATCTCCTCCTGCGCCCGCGTAGGAACAGGTGGAAGGGCTTTCTTCCCAGCCAGGAGGAGCGGATACTGAGTCCAGCGGTTGTATCGCTTTTTCTTTTAGAAATTTTGGGAAGAGACTATGTAAAACTTGGTCCTCCAGTTCTTCCATTTATTCTCCTTCCCTAGAGTCATTATATAACAGGTATGGCTGGTCAGAGTAAACTAGCCGATCCCGCTTGAATTTGGAGTCCTGCTCAAGTAATGCATATGAGCAAACACCTCGAAGCTGGGCTCCACCTCCAGCATCTCACAGGCGGCAATGTAACCTAGAATGTTAACCCAAGAATTGGGGGCTAGTTGCCAGATACCCGGCTAGTATCCGTCCAAGATCCTCTCCACGACCAGATGGAAAGGGAAGCGTAGTCTTGCCTAGATGGCCGCCTCGTAGCAGCCGAAGCATTGGTCACCATAGCAGGTCATCTCAGGCCAAGTGACCGTGTCTATAGCATCCGACACGGACAATATGAACCCATGTCCCATTACATGGGTAGAAATAAACTTGGCAAGATCATCCTTCATGATTTATCGCCTGCCTTTGGCAATGTGCAAGTAATAAGGAGCACGCTCATGCCGCCTGGAAGCAGACGGCTCCTCCCAGTCCTCTCCCTTCTCAACGGAGAGGGACTCTCTGGCAGCCTTAAGGTTCGACTGCGCCTCCTCCGAGTCGATGGAGACGCTATTGGAGGACGATGACGCGGAGTCATCATATGAGTTCGCTTCAGAGCTGGGGGGCCTGCTGGCTGGTGCGAGCAATGTCCTCCCCCAACTCAGCATCCGGCACTAATCCACTCAGCCCGGGGTTCTCATATTCCTCAACACACTCCTTTAGAAATGAGTCGCTGGGGGTGCTGATGTTACTAGGGGGTCTTTACTAATTTCGGAGACAGGCGCCCTAATGGAGCCGTTCGAAAAAATAGTCTCACTTTCCAAATGGTACTAAGAACCATCCATCCTATATCTCCTGGTCGTCTGCTTTTTTCTAGCCATCGTGTCTTGTAGGGGCACATACACTGTCGGATTTGGAGATGTACTCAAAGGAAAGTTCTCGAATGAGCATTTGGCACTCTTAGTTCTAGATTCAGCTGTCCCTGGTGACCGGCTAATTGCTAATCTTGGTCGTGCCGGGTGCGTTTGGGAAACCATTTTTGATGAAGAAAACATGCAAAGAAAGGATCAAGCGGTTACCTTAGAAGAAGGTACTAAGAGGCGCCGGTCTGGGACGTCTGTTTGAGCAGGTGAACTAAGCTGGCCGAGTGTCGGATGCTGAAGAAGTCAAAATTCTTTACAAGTCAAAAATTCAAAGATTTTCCCAAATATTCACGCAAGTGAGAATCCAAGGGAGGTCAACTCCTCTATTTATAGAGGGGGTAAATGCTCTAGGGTAAAAACCCTAGAACCAGGTGAACAGTAAAAGTAAAATCCTCGGCCATTCATGGCCTGACACATGTCACAAGCGTCATGTGCTAAGCACGTGACCCCTGTGAGGGGAAAATGTTTAGGGTATTTTATACCTTGCTAAGTGGCCCAACCAGAGTCTGACATGTGTCACTAGAAGGGGCGCCAACTTGGACCTTCCAGATGGTGACACGTGTCAGGCAGATATAGCTCCTGATTTGGGGTATTTGACAATCCAAGTGGACCAATGAGAGAGCGACCTGTGTCTCGCTGGGAGGCGCCTAAATGGTCTCTCAAGATGTGTGACACGTGTCACTCGGATATTCCTTCTGAAAAGACGGCCTTCAAGGCCCAAACTTTGAGGCGGCGCAAAACGACGTGCCCTAATCCCTAGGTCATTAAACCCTAGGGAGGGCACACTTCCCAACGACCCTATAAATAGGGACATTCCCTTCATTTATGGGGACACGTGATGTTACATTGCATTAATTACAGAGTTGTTGTTCTCAAGAAACAGACAGCACCTAAGCTTGGAATCTGAGCAGATAACTTAATTTCTGCACGTTTTATTCTGAATACTGTACTAACTTAATCTTTGGAGGCGGACCACCGACCATTCGGTGCCCCGTTTGTCTTGCAGGTACAGGCATCCTTGCGGAATCCAATCTAGAGTTGTAACTCTCCCGAGGGACATAAAAAAAAACCCTGAAACAGAAGTTGTTATTAATCATGTTAGTATCATGCCTAGGATCGTGCTCATATTATGCTTTGAGATTGAATATTATCGTGAAGATGATGATTTGTTGTATCAATATTGTTATGTTGCTTGATATTATTGTTGTTGCTTGATCACGCCCTCTCGTGCAGGTTTAAAGGGAACTTGTACTTGAAATCACGCTTAATATGATAATTAATAATTTTATTTAGACTAATATGATTTTAATTCAAGTGATCGCCAATAATAGCTTTTTTTTGTGCAATTATATTCAACCAACATAGATTAAATATGCTTAGGATCGATTAATAAGTTGATTGTATTGATGAGCGTCATTTATAGCGCTCAATGGAGTAGCTTTTGATTCCTTTTTCCATATTTTCTTGCTTTATTTATTTCTTATAATTTTTCTAGTTTTCTTTTAATTTCCGTCTTTATAACTCATTTTGGTTTTTCTTTCACATTTTTGAGTTTTTCTTGATTTTTGTTCTTATTTAGCTATTTTAGTTTAGTTTCTATTCCTTTTGTTTTCTCTCTTACTTTTACTTGAATCTTTTGCAAGTGAAGTTTCAAAATCTTATTTGCCGCTCTCTCATGGTTGTTCTCTCATTGACTTTAGGTCGTGAACGCGCAAATATTTGAAGATCAAGGGCTGCCCTCCTTGCGGGCATCATCACGAGAGCACCGACAATAGAGATGCACAAGAGCACTGAGAGCATAGCTTCACACAAGGATCTATGAGCAAGCAAGAGGAGCCGTGCACACCGCAACACCACAGAAGGGGTTCGCACACGCAGACCCCTCTATGCGTGCTTGCATACCCTACTGGGCGTGCGCACGACTGGTGGTGCGTGCGCACGACCCTGCTCCGAACCTCCCCGCTCGATTTACTATATATACCCCTTCACTTTTCCTTTTTTTAGGGGATGACGATTTCATATGTACTTGAGACTTATTTCCAGATTTAGTAGAGAGAGAAAGTATAGAGAGAAACTTTAGATTACTTGCTTTGTACTTCAAATTACATCTTTGAGCTTGGATTTCACTTCAATCAATGAAAATTTTTGAGAATTTCTTTCTTTGAATTTACTTTTGCTTGTTTTTTCCTTTAATTCTTGAATGTTTGATTTGATTGTTGATCTTTGGTTTGATAATTTGTTGAGTTTGATTTTATTTTTGATTAAGCTTGAAATGATGATTTTTGTGATTCAATTTTCTTTGTTTTTCAATTCCATTATGGTTTGATAATTTTTGTTCTTATTTAGCTATTTTAGTTTAGTTTCTATTCCTTTTGTTTTCTCTCTTACTTTTACTTGAATCTTTTGCAAGTGAAGTTTCAAAATCTTATTTGCCGCTCTCTCACGGTTGTTCTCTCATTGACTTTAGGTCGTGAACGCGCAAATATTTGAAGATCAAGGGCTGCCCTCCTTGCGGGCATCATCACGAGAGCACCGACAATAGAGATGCACAAGAGCACTGAGAGTATAGCTTCACACAAGGATCTATGAGCAAGCAAGAGGAGTCGTGCACGCCGCAACACCACAGAAGGGGTTCGCGCACGCAGACCCCTCTATGCGTGCTTGCATACCCTACTGGGCGTGCGCACGACTGGTGGTGCGTGCGCACGACCCTGCTCCAAACCTCCCCGCTCGATTTACTATATATACCCCTTCACTTTTCCTTTTTTTAGGGGATGACGATTTCATATGTACTTGAGACTTATTTCCTGATTTAGTAGAGAGAGAAAGTAGAGAGAGAAACTTTAGATTACTTGCTTTGTACTTCAAATTACATCTTTGAGCTTGGATTTCACTTCAGTCAATGAAAATTTGTGAGAATTTCTTTCTTTGAATTTACTTTTGCTTGTTCTTTCCTTTAATTCTTGAATGTTTGATTTGATTGTTGATCTTTGGTTTGATAATTTGTTGAGTTTGATTTTATTTTTGATTAAGCTTGAAATGATGATTTTTGTGATTCAATTTTCTTTGTTTTTCAATTCCATTATGATTTGTGAGTAGATTCGTTGCTAGAGCAAAGGGGAAGCATGCTTGATTGATTATTTTTTGCTAGTTGATGATTCTTGGTTGATTGAATTGTTGCAATTAAATTGGTTGACATAGTTGTGCATGAGATTAATTTGATTAGGAGTGATCAACTTAGATGATTAATCTAGATTGCATAGAAAATTTCAATGACACGAACCCTTGATTTGAGAATTGCTTAATTGGTTTAATTTGATTGTGATTTTCCTTGTTAGTCATTCTTAGTGAACCCTAGCTTGACTTATAGGAGATAGCTTTTGGATTCTATTAATTGCAGTTATTGTTTGTCCTTTGCAATGTTTGAATCAATCGAGTCATTCATCGATTAGCATACTCATTAAGCTTGTATGTGGAACCTTATCCCTAGTGTTTAGCATATTGATTTTCTTTGACTTGATTAGCTAGTTGATACTTTAGTTACAATTCAATTCACTTTTCAATCTTCAAAGTAGCTTTACCATAGACTATAACATTCTCCCACTCATTCCTTTGGGTTTGACCCTTGACTTACCTTTATACTCGTATTAGGTTTGTTAAGTGATTATAAATTTGTTTTGCTCTAGGGGAGATTAGATAACGACCTACATTTACCGTACGTCAAAATGGCGCCATTGCCGGGGAATGATATTGGTGATTTGTTATAGTTGTGGAGTCTACTTCTTTTTGAATTGGAAAATGCAAAAAGATTTTTCTCTTTTTGGCTACAGTTGTAACCGTGCTACTAATTGTTTCTTTTGATATTGTATGCGTAGAGCACGTGGTCATTCACTAGTGCCACTTGATCCAGAAATTGAGAGGACAATTGCAAGGATAAGAGTTGTTAGAACTTCTTTGATTTCTAGCCCTTCAAGTGAAGAGTAACCACAACAAGAAGAACAAGCAAGGATGGGAGAAAATCCAAGGGTGGCATTGAAGGAATTGGGGATTCCGGGTGCATATAGGTTTAAAAGTGGGATTGCTTCACCTACAACATCGGCAAATGACTTTGAAATAAGGCTGGCAATGATCACTTTGATAGAGAGGAGACAATTTAGTGGGGCGAAACATGAAAGCCTGCTAAACCATCTCAAAGAGTTCGAAAAGTATTGCAACACTATCAAAGTGAATGGAATTTCCCAAGAATTCATTCCCCTCAAACTTTTTCCCTTTTCTCACATAGGGCGTGCTTTGGAATGGCTAGACAAGGAGGTCGAACCCAATTCTCTAAGGACATGGGACGAAGTGACCAAGGAATTTATATCCCGCTTCTATCCACAAAAGAAAACGGCGGAGGCTAGAGCTTTGATTCAAGGTTTCAAGCAAAAGTCTAGTGAAAGCCTCTGTGAATCATGGGAGAGGTACAAGGAGTATCAAAGAGAATGTCCTCACCACGGAATTCCTACTTACCAAATTATTCAAACCTTCTATGGTGGCCTAAGTCCTCAAGGAAAGACATGTCTTGATGGAGGAGGCGGGGGTCCCATCATGAATAAAACGGAGGAGGAAGTTGTAGACATAATTGAAGATGTAGTGAGGTACTATAGAGATTGGCAAGATGGTGAAAGGGAGTCAACTTGCAAGAGAAGCTCTTTGGTGTATTCGGTTGATCATCTTAATGCCATAAACAACTTGTCCTCACAAATGACAAATTTGGGAAAGGAAATGTCCGCTATCAAGGCAAAGTTGGAAAGTGCTACCTCCCAAGTTTCGAATCTCCCCTCCCAATCTAAAGGGAGAGGTATGTCTTCTAATTCTCAACCTTCTCCCTCTTCTAGTAACATGCCTTGTGGTTTCTTGTTTTGTGATGTTTGTGGATCGTATGATCATGATGCTTCTATTTGCCCTCAAGCATGTATGGATGTTTGTGATGATCGAGATGAAAATTTGAATGAGAATGTGAACTGTGTGTCAAAAAATAATGATTCTAGTTTGAGAATCAAAGAGGACAATGGAATATGAATTACAACAACAATGGAAATTCACTAGTAGAAAAATTCATTTTGGCACCAAGTTATTGGCACCGATTCTTAAAAACTGTTAGGAAAAAAATAAGACAGGTTTTAGTATAATAGAAATGGCACTAGTTCAAATCAAACTGGTGCCAAATTAGAAAAATACCACCGGTTCAAACCGGTGGGAATTCTTAAAAAAAAAATGTCAGCTTTGCGCCTTTGCCTTATTTCGATCCTCTCCTATCTCCTCTTTCTAGTACCTTCTCTTACTCTCTCTCCTCTCCCTTGCTCTCTCTCCACGACAGCTTCTCACCGCAGCCACCACCACCTTGAAACCGATACTTCGACGACGGTGACAGATCCTCTCTCTTGCCTTCTCTCTCCTCATAATCGCAGTCACATGCAATCGAAGCCACCACCGACCACCGCCGATTTCCCATTCCTCCGATCTCCTTTTCATCACTGCGTCGCAAGCAACACTTTTCTTCTCGAAGACATGGTTAGGCTACAAGGTAAAGGCAGGGAAGAACAGTAAGAGAGGTAACTTCTAGATCTGAATTTTTTCAATTTTACACATTTTCTCTTTATGTTGCTAATTTATGTGCTTATTTCAGTGGTAATTCGTTTAATTATTGGATTTTGTCAGATTTAGAGTTTAGGGTTATGGTTGACTATTTTAGATTATCAATGTATGTTAGATTTATACTAGCTCTTAATTTAGGGCTTTGAATTTTGATGTATTTCATTTTTGTAAGTTGATGTCTTTGGATTATTATGAATTTGGTGTTTAGTTTTGCTTTGAAATTGATGAAATTATGACATTTTGATGGTTACTATTGATGAATTTAATTGTTCAATTTCTACTGTTGTTTGTATTTTTAATCATTAATTTCGATCTATGTGTTAGGAATTATCTCTTTTTTTCTAGGATTAGTTAATTTTAATATTAGAAATCAACTGGGAAATTTTTAATTGATTGTTTGATAAACTGGGTTTGTGATTTTATATTTTGAATCGTTATTGTCATAAAGCTTGTACATTTATTTAATATGCAATGGAAATTTAGGGTTTATCATGTTAGAGTAATGATCTGTTTTTGTATGTAAAATGCTGCAAATTGATAGCTTTCTGTTAGGTTTGTTTGGTTTGTTCAGCTAATTAAGTTAGAATCAGTAGTGAGTTTTATGAAATTATCAACATGCATGATAAATTTGAGATTTTAGGGAAAAATTTTGTATATTTGGTTGAGTTGGATGATCTAAGTGATGATTTTGTGAATGGAAGGTGTATAGACGTGAAGACATTTAAGAAGCCACGTCGTCCTTATGAGAAGGAGCGATTGGATGCTGAGTTGAAGCTTGTATGAGAGTAGAGGCTTCGTAACAAGAGAGAGCTCTGGAGGGTTCAGTATGTTTTAAGCCGTACTCGTAATGCCGCAAGGCATCTTCTTACTCTGCTCCTTGATATATCATTTGGCTTATATGCTCTGTTTTTTAAAATCCTACTATGTTCTGCGCTTAGAACTTTCTTTGTTATTGAGCTGCTGTCCTTGCTTTTCTAGGTTCCATGTTCTTGATTATGTTTTCTTTTCCAGAAATGAGCTAGATGAATCAATTTAGGTGCACTGGTGATCTGCAACGTTCTCTGTCTTAAAATAAGAGTCTTGAAGCTAGTTCTTGTCTGGTACTTTCTACCAGATTAGTTTAGTTTGTTCAGTCTCCATGGACTGAATTTCTGAGAAATTGAATATACTCTTTTGCATGAATAAATCAAAATATTGTGATTATGACCGAATCACTACAACACTATTTTTTTCAGTTTTGAAATATACATGTCAATGTGAGTGTTTCCGTGGTTCATGCAAAGCTTATCGAATTTCACCAAGTTGTAGTTTTGCGGTTGGATGCAGCAATGAATAAATCATGTATGTTAAGAATAGTTGTACCAGAAAAATATTTAATTGTAGTATCTAAGGGAAAAAGAAATAAATTAGTGGACAATAGTAAGTGAAAGGGAAATTATAAAAGTGTTATTTCAATTGAGTATGTTGTTGTAACTAAGGCTTACTGGCTTAGATGGTTTAATATGTGAACAAGTCCCTTATGAGAGGAAGTGTGAAAAGATCATACTACATTATTCCAAAAAATAGGCAAACATATAAAGATTAGAGAGGTGATGACTTAGCAGTTAGCCTACCTACCGGTTATTAAGGTAATTTCCCCTGATTGTTATTCTAAGTACTTTATTTATATGTTTTAAATCTGTAGACAAGACTTTCTTTCTAGTGTGTCTAGGCATTTCGTGGTATTACTAAACCATTCATATAACATAGAAACATTTCTATGATTACCCAAATCTCCTTACCAGCTATGTTACAAAAGATAATATGGATTCTTGAGGAGTTGAGATTTAGAATATTCACAACTTTAGCTCTAAGCATAGAGATTGTTCTGAACGTTAGTGATTAGAAACATTTACAAAGATTATAAGTTGGTATATCATGTGCAAGTATTATATGTTGTGGCTAAACAATTTAGAATATAGTATTAGTGTGACAGTGGTAATGATTGTATTATATCGATCTTGGTATTATGGTGGATAAGGTATGGGAATTCAACTCTCTGCCTAATTACTCCTTTTTGGCAGCTGGTAAAGTTTCTAATTTATGATTCTAAAGATAGTCTGGTATTTCCTGCCTTTGATTCTTTTGTTTGAGATTCATCAAGCATTTGTTGGATTGTTTTTGAATTGTATAAGGATTGTTCTAATTAATGGTTTTTGAATTGAATAATGGTTATGCTAAAGCCTATTGGGTGGAATTTTTTACTATGATTAAATTGTTGCTGATGATCTGTACTTTTATAGTCAACTCGTTCAAGGAATTATTTTTGGTTCTATGGTGTCCTCGATCTTTTGTATTACTTGTTAGGAGTGAATAGTTAGTTTCAGTGGCTTTCCTAATCGAACTTGACTACCATATTGGTAGTTTAATGTAGAGTATTTGATGTTCTTGCTTTGCTAGGCTTGTGCAACTATATCGATAAAGAATACTTCATACAGTAGTAGAAAATTATAATTCGACACAAAGTAAAGGCACCGGTTTTTAAAAACCGTTGGGGAAAAAATGGGCGTGATTTAGTATAATAGAAATGGCACAGGTTCAAACCAAATCGGTGCCAAATTAGGTGTTTGTGATATTGATGCAAAGACTCTTTTAACACTAACCGTAGAAAGAAACAAAGAGCCTAAAGTATGAAGAATGCTTCCTGGGTTAAGATACTGACTTTGTTTCTATATGTCTTACTTTTCATGTTGAGCAGACTACTTAAGAGACTAACCCAGGAGCTACAGACATCTGGGGTGGATTTGTCACAGGCTAACATCTCAATTCAACTTGAGGTTGTGAAGGGAGGAAATAGTGGCTCTAATGCTATTTCCCCCACTATAGAGGTTCGTTCTGATTTCTTCTATTTGTTTCACTTTTTTATGTAACATGGAGCTAAATGCTTGATAGATTGGTTCTAATCATGCTAAATTAACATCTACATGATTGTTGAAAAGTGTACTGCTAGTCCGATATATGGGCATGGTTAGTTTGACTTTGTACTGGATATTTGCTTCAAAATTTCTGAATAAGGCCTATACTGAACTTGAATCAAGATAGCCAGACTTTGAGGATTTGGATACCTTAGACCAGACCTGAAGGTTGTTGGCATGTATTAATTTTTAATTCATATACAAATCGTCTGTTAAAAGACATGATTATGAATATGACCTGAACTCGTTCTAAACCAAACCAAAATGAATTCAATCTACCATCTACTGAATATAATGCTAACTGAATCAGACCAAACTAAATCAAGTCCGAGTGAATTTGGTTGCCTTTTTTTTTTTTTTCTCTATTTTATTCCAACTACATTGTCAGTAATTTCAAGTGTAGCATACCAGTAAAATTATGTTATTCATGGGTTTACATAGCTTAATACCTTGGCCTAACTTTTGGCGTTTAAAGTTGTTTGGGCCAAAAGGGTTGTTATATGCAAGGTGCAACCCAAGGGTTGTTATATGCAAGGTGCTATCTTGTTTTTGGTTGTGGGATAACTATCTATGCCGCATGATTTAGATTTGTAAATTTTCTAGATTTTATTAAGTCCTATTGATTGTAGTATTGTCTTGGGGTTATATATGCAAGGTGCAACTGCTGCCCTGCCGAGGCTGCTGATGTAGGGTGGCATGGCAAGGCTGCAGCTGCTGCTTAACCACCAAGGCTGCTGCTGCTGTAGGTGACCTGTTGTCAAAGAAGTGAAGCATTATTTTTTAAACCATAGGCAAAGTATCGTCTGGTTTACGCTACTGCTACTCTATGATTTATGGATTGCATACCTAATAGTGTTTTCCTTGTGTGTGTGTGTGATGATCATGAGCTGATTTCTACAATGTGGTTGCACTGTTTGACATAGCAGCTTGCAATTCTCTCGGTATGCTTTGCCTGAATTTGAATGACTAAAATTTGGTGCACAGTGTTGTTAGAGTTAGATGAAATGATTCTTCCTGATTATCCTTAGTGACACCATCTTTTGGTGCAAGTGACTAATCTTTGTTTGAGGGCTTTGTTGTGCGGATTTCGTGCCCTATTTTGTTTGTAATGGTTTTGTGAGTATAATAGTATCTAATGTGATTTTGTCAATAATTTTGGATGTAAATTCATATGATTATGGGGGCATTAAAGCACTTGCTTGTGAATTAGAGCTATTGTGATGTGTTCCTGTGTGGTGTGATTGTGCGTTTGTGTAGAGGCTGCCTTGTGGCTTTGAGACAACCATTTGTGTCTCCCCAAAATCAAACCCGGTGATGAGTACCTTTCACGTCAAATCATATTCGAATGAAATGAAATGGTGGAAAGTCTAGTGTTGCGGATAGTTTTAATTTCTTTTTTTTTTCTCTCTGTTTTTGAAAACCTATTTTAAGAAAACAGCTAATCCAGTTTGGTTGGTCCATAATTGGGTTTAATAATAGTATAGTTGGATGGGGCTTGAAAAAAGCTTTCCAACGATATATTATAAGCCCAATTCCGATGAATAATGAGAAAGTTATGGCCAATTTACTAAACTGGGCTCGGTTTGAGCCTTATATGCGGCCCAATGATCTAGAGGAGGGCTTAATATGGATTTATCATTTCTAATGCAATTAGGAATGGTTTTAGTTTTCTAAAAGGTTCTTTTCATTTTTAACTCAATTAACATTGATAAATTGACTTTTTGGAATTTTAATCAGAATAAAAGAGTGTTTTTGAGGAAAATATAATTTTATCCTCCTGTACGGTTAATTTTATCTGAATTTAGAAAACGCGTAAAAAAACTGATTAGCGTCTAACGCCAGCATTAGCGCCGGGCGCTAAGCTTGGCGCATGACACTAGCGTTAGCGTCTGGCGCTAATTTCGTTTTTTCACGTCAGAATTTTGGTTTAATTTTCTATCTTTTTGGCTAATTTTCTCTATAAATAACCTCCTAAAATCTCCGTTTTCAATCATTTACAATCTACAATCATCAACTCTTTAATTTTCTAATTCTCTCTAAGCTAAAGCTTTCTTTCTTACTTTTCTAAATCAACCTTCATACAAAATTCCGCATTCATAAGACCTAGTAACACCTAGCATAGTTCGAAGTTGTCTTCGCCCTAGACGTGAAAGGTTTTAATTTCTTTGTTTGGTCTCAAATCTCTATTTCAATTATTTAATTTAATTCTGTTGATTATTATCTTCCTTGAAGTTATTAACGTGTGTTTTTTGTTATTAGAAAGAGATACGAGACACTCAATTAAGTGTTTTAATTGATTTTATTGATATTATGATATAGAAATCATGTTTAGGTTGTTATTATGATTCCTAGTATCATGTTAGGATGCTTGATGTTTTGAATGACAACAATGATTTCTAGCATTATGTTGAGGGAAAAAGTTATAATATCAAATATGCTTATTATGATTTTTATGATTCTTCCTATTTTCTTCTAAATATTTAGGTTAGTATCATGTTAAGGCTAAAACTTTGATTTTTATTGTTTAGTAACATTTTAGGATTTGTTATCAATTTTGTTAGTATCATGTCTAAGATCTTGCTTTTAATATTATGCTTTAACATGAACATGTTTATTTTTTTTATTATTATAATGATTATAATTATTATTTTGATGATTATTATGTTGCTTAATATATTTATTGTTATTGCTTGATCACGTCTTTTATGCATGTTTAAAGAGAATTTGTACTTGTAATCATGCTTAATAAGATAATTAATAATCTTATTTAGGGTTAATTTAATTATAATTCAAGTGATCGCCAATAATAGTTTGTTTGTGCATTAATATTCAACCAACATAGGTAAACAAGTTTATGGTTAATTTTATTGATTGCATGTTAGTCAGAAAGCGCACATGAATACGATATGAATAAAGTAGAGGCCTATTATTAGGGCAGGTTTAATCTCTTTTAAGTTGGATTTGTACCTTCATCTCCTAACTACCAGTCATGGTTCAAGACATATTGGAGTTAACGATCTCTTGGATCGTTAAGGGGTGTAACATTCACCATGTGAACGGTTTACAACTTCCTAAAATTTGTTGGCGACTCTTTTGCTCTATCTTCTTTCCCTTTGGACGCCACCATGCTTAAGTGTATGATCACAGTGGGGTTCAAGCTAGGGGTAATGCTTGAAATATTCTCTATAGTTTTTGGCGACTATGTTGGGGAGGATTTCTATTTTAATTCCTGAAATTTATTTCGGCAATGATTTAAAATGAGTGGATGAGACTCGAAAAGTTCTAAGTATTTCATGTGCGTGATTTTGATTAACATTATTGTCATATGCATAAAAAATCTCATTGGAAAGACCATCCGTAATGAGTTAAAATATAGGATTTTTACCCGTAGGAATTTTGTGGAATATCTTTCACAACTAGGATCGAAATAATGCCGCGTGAAACTGTAAAATTTTATCGAGTACAGAAAGCTGCTGAGGCATGTAGGAACTAGCGACAACGAATAAAGATTAGCGCCAACATTTTGACGTCAGCGCCAGGCGACGACTCTTGTCGCCAAGCGCTAAAGCTAAAAGATGGCGCTGACCCCTTTTAGCGCCAAGATGGCGCCAAGTTCTTCCAATACCGAGCCAAAAATATGCGTTCTAATTTTGACTAGTTTTTTAGCACTGTTTGCTCGATCCTACTTCCTGATTGAGTTTTTCTCACTTTTCTGAAACTCATGTGTTCTACATATGGACATAACCCTCTAGGAATTCATGCTCCATCTACCTGATTGAACGCTCTGAGCAACAAAGGGTACATCCGAGAATGTTGAATTCACCAAACCATGGAAGTGAGTTTTTCTAAACTCGCGGTGTCCCATCCACTCGCGCTAACCCTTCACGGTTAGGCTTCCGCGCGATGCATTCGGACAATTAACTATGGACCCTCTATTGACTAACCCATATCCCGAACTTTAGAGAACTAGAGCCATGGTTAGGTTGCAAACTCATTGCATCATGTTGTGCCTACTTGAGTAATTGTGCATTATTTGTTGTGCATACTCTATGTGTTTTTCCTAACCATTTGTTTGACTTGTGCTAAGATAAAATAAATTGATTTATGATTAAAAAGAACTTTGCCTAACTAATTAATTAATTAATTTGACTAAATAAAGTTTAATACTTTAATCAGAGTTGACTTAGTACGACTTTAGGCATACCCTGTAGAGTAATGATACCGAAAACAGTTTCAGATCGACGCTCCAGCAATGGCACCAAAATTTGAACAGTAGCGCCACTATGTGGAGTGTAGTCGTCTGGCGCTACACTACAAAGAGAGGCGCCACTCCTGTCGTTTTGACGATCGTTTGGTTAATTTTTATGTCTAATTGAGCAGTTTTCTAGTCGATTTAGTTAATTTTTACTGGTAATTATACCTTGTCAAGTCATTAATCGAGTCTAAGCACTAAGTCCCATGGTCTTACACAAGAGTTAAAGCATATCACTTACACTCACCATATAAAGCACACACTAATGTACACTTTGACCATGTCTAAGGGAGTCTTGTATGCGCACATTTTCCGTCATTTTTTTAGGGGGTAAGTCGGATATTAATCCTCCAAATAAATCAACTTGTTTAAACCCTATACTTAACTCCCAAAAATATATACCGTATTTTTGCCAAAAATATGCACCTTTTTTTGCCTTTTCTCTTTCAAACCGTAAAGTCAAGGTTAATTTGAGTCAATTAATTAAAACAAAAATCGTTTAATTTACAGCGCGTGGTCAAGAAAGGAAGGGCGTTTAATTAAAGACAACCTTTTTTATCCAAGTCCAGCTTTTCGACAAACCCATTGATCGTTAGAGGAAAGTTAAGATAATAATGGCAACTCAAGAGGAAGGCAATGAGCTCAGGAACCAATACTGTGACTGAGGCGTTAAAGGTTCTAACCCTCAAGATTGATGATCCTATGAAACAATAACAGATGGACCTCATGCAAGAGAGACTGAGCAAACTGTCTAGTGACTACAAGTTTCAAGGGATTAGCTCACAAGGGGTCTCGATGGACAAGGATCTTCTTCCGCAGAAGTTCAATGACAACGACATCCCGAAATTCAAAGCAACTGACAACCCTTACTTTCATTTAAGAGCCTTCGAAACAATAATGAGTATTAACGGTATCGACAAGGTGTTTCCCTCTCTGTTCTCACTATCTCTCGAAACCGTTTGCCAACAATGGTTCTTTTCTCTTGAGAAAGAAAGAACCTCTATTTGGGAGTCCATAGTAAACGCTGTCATTGATAGATACAAATGCAATATTCAAGTTGAGACTGACTATAGGGAACTTGAAATCCTCAACCAGAAAGAGAATGAAGGTTTCACCTCTTTTTTTAACAAATGGAGAGAAATCTCTGCTAAGATGATTGAGGTGCTAAGCGAAAAATAGTCCGTAAGGTTATTCATCAAAAACCTTCTAGAGAAGTACTCCAAGCATCTAAAATACCAGAATAATCTCCATACCTTCAAGGCCGTCTACGACATTGGAATTAATATTGAAGACGACCTGGCTAAGTTGAAAGCTGCTAACAATAACTCCAATAGTGGCTGGAAAGGCAAGAAGAACGACAATCCTTCTTCTTCCAAAACCACCCACTCAAATAATGTTGGTACCTTTAACTTAAGTGAAGTCCTTGCTATGAATAATCAAGGACAAAAAAAACCATTTAGGAGGAACTTTACTCCTATTGGTATGAGTTATGACATCGCATTTGACCGATTAATTGCAAAAGGTTTTATAACTCCCATTGGACCATTTGGGGACCCACCAGTCGAGAAAAGGTCGGGTAATTGGAACCTCAATGCACATTGTAAATATCACCAAGGTAGGGGCCATCTTACCGAGAACCGTTGGAAGCTTAAATATGCTATTCAAGACTTAATCGACAATAACAAGCTACCATTGCCCCCTGCCAGTAAGAAGCCAAGTATTGATAATGCGCCTCTCGCTCACTCCTTGACCATCTCTGATGAGGAAAACGAGGTTCATCCCTCATCTCTCATCAAACCTGTTGAAGAAATCCATGCTATCGAAGAAGAGGAAGAGATCTTTTTCGATGCCATGGATAACCTTCCAGAATTAGCAAATAAAGAGGACATATAATTGCTTACATTGTCCATGTTGGAAGGATCAAACTTGCTACGTGAAGCGTTCGAAGTTGTGAAGGAACTTCTGAAGAAGTATGACGAGGTTCCATCCTCGAAAAATAAACCTAAGAAAGATTTCACACCCATGGGAATGACCTATGATGCGAAACACTTTCCTTTGCAAGTAATCGATAAACCCAAGAAGAGTAATAGACTCTACACTCCAATTGGGATTCCATATGCACAAATGTTCAAAATGCTCTCCGAGAGTGGCGAGGTCAAACCTCTCGAACCGAGACCATTTGAATCGTTAAAAAGGGCATATAGATTTTATTGTCAATATCATCAATCAAGGGGGTCATACTATTGAAAACTGTTTTAAATTCAAAGATTTAATTCAGAATATGATCGATGATAAAAGACTAGTCCAAGTCCCACAAGAAGAAGATATAAATATTAATGGAGTTTGGGACAGCGATGAAGAAGACGTTTACTTGAAAGACATGGTAAGACCTCCAGCTTCGGTGTCGTATGCCATGGATGACTTTTGGGTTGAAAAAGATTCATCCATAGACGTCCTCACAAGATCCAGGAGAATGCAACCTCCTGTTTTGACATAACCTATGCCAACCACACAACAATTTCCCATACCCATCATCGAAGATAATGACATTGTCAAACAATTTAAGAAAACCAAGGTTGAAATGAACGTATGGAAGCTTCTGCCAACATCTCGAGAGCATAGGTTGGCTGTAATGAATGCCTTGGATAAGATAGGGATAGATTCTGACACAACTCCTGAGGGGTTGGCTAACTTCCTTACGAGTGATCTCCCTAGTCCTATCAACTTGATCACCTTTTCCGACAAGGATTTACCTCAAGAAGGTGACAAGCATTACAAGGCATTAAACCTCACAGTGGTTTACAAGAGAATGAACATCCCTATGACTCTTGTAGACAATGGATCGGCCATTAATGTCTGTCCACTTAGAATTGCGAGAATGCTAGGCATAAGGGATGAAGACCTAACCCCGTCAACGCAAGGAATAAGAGCTTACGACAACATTCGTCGTCAAGCTATTGGTAAGATTACTATGAACGTAACGGCGAGAGAAATAGAACACGCTACTACGTTCTAAGTAATAGATATTAAGGCTTCATTCAATCTATCGTTGGGACGCCCTTGGCTTCATGACCTAAAGGTCGTCCCTTCATTACTCCACCAACAGGTAAAAGCCATAGTTGAAGGAATTTCCATTACAATCGATGCTTCACCCATGAGGATTAAAGTTATAGAGAATCTAATAATTAATGTGGAGCACGATGAAGACGATGAAGATTTGTGGGGCTTTAATGAAGAGGTCTCCTTAATCGAGGAGGATAAAAGGACCCCTCTCTGCCACAACCCCCACTCCAATATGATAGTGAACGTTATTCTAAAGAAGCAAGGACATTTTCCTGGAATGACCCTAGGAAAGAAGAAAAGAATAGCAAAACCGCTTGAATCACCTGGCCTCCCTAAATTAGACACTTCCGGACTTGGTTTCGAACCGACTCGGGAAGATCTCAAGCGAGCCCAGGAAAAGTCAAAGGCACGTAGGGACGCTCGCATCCACAAGAAAGCAATCACAATGGATCAGTATTCTCTTACCCTCAATGGACAATTTATAAAAGGAGAGTACTATCTGTAGGAGAATATAGGTACTACGCAGCGGAAAAAACATGAATCATATTCATACAGTACCTAATCCCAAGATCTAATGCATAACACATAATAAACATATAATCGTACCTTTGAAGCGTGATTCCACGTGCAATCGAGGAAGAACAATGGGAGATAAAGAACCTCAAGCGTGATTCATCTACTTGGTCCACAGGCACAGATTAAGTCCTCCACTAATGCTAGTTAGTTGCAATCGAACACTTCAATTGACCTTCTATGGAGTAGAACGAGCAACGAACAAATCACGAAGGGAAGAGATAGGCGTGTGGTACAGAGAGATAGAGAGGTTTTGGATACTGGTTGCTTGGTGCACAATTAACTGTTAATTGTGTTGTTTCATGCAACCCTAAGTATGGACTTTATTTATAGATCTCATCTCTAAATAAGAGTCTATGACAAAGCCCAAATCCTAACTCTAATCTAACTATACTAGCCCAATCCAATTCATGATTGGTTACTTGTTCATGAGGCCCATAAATGGTCCTCTAACTTGCTTAACCCAATACCTTTGTTGTGTGACCTCATAGGATCCATTCTAGTGGGCTTTGGACTATTTGACTAGCCCAAAGATCAATTATCATAATCTAGAAACAGATAATGATGACCCAAAAGAACGAACTTATTATCTCCATAATAGTGATCCTTGATATATCTAGTAATTGCACTTATCGAAGACAGAACTCCTTCAATATCCCACTTGTCTGAGACAAGTGCACAATATTCAAATTCCTTATGTCAATGTGTGCCGATTTGATAATATGATTGCATCTCATGTCGTGATCATATTAGTCTATAAATCTTTTCTTGAAATATTGAGTTAAATTTATAGAACAAATGATTACTATGTAATGCATTTGAGCACGGCCATGCATTTTCTGAATTCTTCCTCTTCAAGGGGCCAAGACACATTCCTATTTAATAGGTAGACTCAATCCAATCTTGTGGTAACCAAGGCTCCCACTCAAATTATGAGGTAACCAGGAAACACCCTTTATAATCTCCAGTTACGGGAAAACGTTTGAATGTACAAAGTTACATCAATCATTAAATGAAATCAATGTGCCACTCATGTCAAAGGAATCCACTAATATATCTGGAAGTTCTATACTTGAACTTCAAAGTAGGTTTATAGTTCGATCATGCATCATTCATGCATACCCATGTGATTGACCGAGCTTCACTACGCTCCTATAGCCCATGAAACTGCGCTATCCAATCAATCTTACATGCTAGTCCAATTTATGAAATTATTTATGTCCACTTTAATGATTTCGAACTAGGAACTTAAATAATGTATGAATTTAGTTTACCTGTGGGGTTTCATTCACTAGATTATTTAAATAAATTAACCTGATGAGCCCATAAATCCATAATTATTTTGGACATTTTATTTAATCTTGAAACCACGATTAAATAAGATTGAAACTTTGTTTCAATTGATAAACATAATTCTGCAAATGAATGTATTACACATGTAACTTGTTTTTCTCCAAAAACAAATACAACTTCTAATTACATCATTTGCCTCAATCCAGTTTCAGTAGAGTTCATGATACATTCTCATAAACATGAATTTTGCAATTTCTAAATCTTATAATCATTTTCATCTCCATACACTAAGAATTTTCCTTCGCCCTTTCGCAAAGAACTCTGGAATTTCTAATTTGTATTCCAACGTTATATTGGATTTTGATTGAAATCTATCATCACTTGTTCTAAAACACATGAATCAAATAGACGAGTATAGTCCATAGCATGCATGATACATCCTTTGCGAATTGCATAAGGATCATCACTCAAAACCTTAGTTTAATAAACTTTTCTCAAAGTATTGAATCATTAAGCAATGTGCCATGTTACATGGGATTAAAACTCCTTTCTATATAATGTTGAACCTTATAAGAATCTTATCAATATAAGCTTCTTAACCAAACTTAAACATCCTTCGAGACCTATCACTATAGATCTTGAATCCCAAATGTACTCATCATCTTCTTCAAGGTTTTTCATACAAAATGCACTACCCACCACTTAACTCTTCAAGCAATTAATAATTTTCTCCTTACACTAGACCAAGAAGACTTCATAGCTTCCACTAAACATCTTGTACACACAAGAACTTTTCTTCATTTTACGAGAATATCAAACGATTTGATTTACTCACAAAATTAAGAACACTAACTCCCTGATGTTATGCATCCCTAGGATTATTGGATCTTTAAACTTTTGATTGTATCATATACAAATCTTCACTCGTGAACAATTTCAAGAAAGTGTTTTGAAATCCATCTACCAAATCTTATAAGGTAGAAATCACTAAAATATCTTTAATAGATCTTTGCAACATGACTAATGTAAAGTTTTCATCGTAGTCATAGTCATACTATGAATTAGTTGAATCTTTTAGCAAGTCTTTGCTTTAGTTAGAAAACATTTTTCTTTCATGTCTGCTTTGCTTATAATGGGTCTCACCCAATTAGGCAAATTATTCAAGTGTCATAACTTGCTTACAGACTTAGAATCTATTACAAATTTCCTGGTTTTTAAACCACTTGGAGTCATAACTTGTCAAATCATCTTTATTACTTTCATAATCATCATGTTCCAAAATGAATATTTTAGAACTCTTAGTTAATATGAAATCATATTTCTTTAGCTAAGTTTACGTATGCTAGTCATTATTGTGGGTTTTGATGCAACAATTGAAACTTATACAACAATTTTGTTTAGTTTCAATGAGAAACGACAATAGAGCATGTGCACTTGGAATGTACCGCCTTCGACACATGGTTATTATTCTCATTACACTTAATGAGACCACGCGTTGTCATTTGTAACATAAGGTGAATCATACTCATATTGTTGCTTTGATTCGATTATTTCTCAAATTTCTTCAATATTTTCGAAATCATTTTTCTTAAACTCTTTCAAGGCTCTCGAACTTTTCAAGATTCTTATACTCCCACTTGCCTTTTTGAGGAGGCACTTTTTAGCATAGGGTGAACCAATCATGGTTTGAACCATGTTTGTTTGTTGCTTTTCTCGAACTCTGTCAAGATTTACACTACTCCCACTTGACCTTTTGGAACAATTTCCATAAGGGCACCTACTTGAGCAACAAACATTTTGTGCTAAGTATGATTTGTATAGTAGTACCCCGTGCTTTGTGTAGGAATTGATCGTGCATTAAACGATTTAATACAATATTTATTCCTTGCTTTGTAGAAAGACTTAATAAGAACTTTTCTTCTCATATCACATATGAAGCCTTTGCTACAATTTGATTTGACCTATGTAGTTTGTTTAGTTTTGTAGCTTATTTTAAAATTATATCCCCTGAATAATGGTTGGAAGATAGGTAATATTTTGAATGTGTTGCCAAGTAAATGTATTGACTCAAAATTTCACAATTACAATCATATTGTAATGCAATTATTATCTTGTCAAGTTGATATTTAACTTCATACTGAACATTTTTGAACTTTTCAAAATTTTCACTCTTATGCTTCAACTAAGCACAAGTAGTGATCGTATCACAAATGAAGTTTCATTGTCCGTCTCTAGCCTTTGAACCTTTGGTTCTCTTACATCGATATGTATTCGACCTTGAGTTCTCATCATCATTTCTCTAAATGGTGACTTAGTCAAAATTTCAAATTAGAATGATAATTACATATATCAATGGATTCATAATCCAATGATATTGAAAGTCTATCCCTTTGGATCTTTCGCATGCAATGTTCATTTTCATTCGAATTAATTGACATTTTAGAGACAATTTATATATATATAAATGGTTTAATTATTTCTATCATATAGAACTTTGAACCTATTTAGCAATCTCAAAACACATTATGACTCAATGAAGCATAGAATAACATTTATTCCACATTTTTGAATCTTCGATGCTTAGTCATTAGTAACATTAAATGGTGTTTTGATAATGGCAAGAATGAATAACATTTATTTAATTCTAGCCAATAACAAGGTAAGGTGAAATATAGGTTCTACTTGTAAAGTTGCAACTTTTGATTCCAGACTTGTAGATTCTACTAGTGAAGTAGCAACATTTGCTTCTAAACTTGTAGATTTATTTCTCCCTTAGCCATAAATTCTTCCTTTAGTTAAACCTCATTCTCAATGAGAGAAACTAAACAAGACATCATATGTCCAAGAAGTAGCAATGTGCTAAATCAATTTCTATAATATACTTCTTAAATTGGAACATTTTCATTCTTTTACCTTCCAACTATATGAGGTAGTTTCTAATCAATTGGAATTGGTCCATTTAATTTGAAACATTTGTTGTTCATAACAACTTTTAGCATGTAATTAGTTATAGATTTGAGAAGTAGCAACTTTTTTGCATTTCTTGGCCTATAACTTCTTAATGCAATCCTCATAATTCCTAAACTTTTCCAATTTGAGCCACTTAGAACACTTCTCTTAGGTTCAAAATGATGTTTTGCTTAACTGCTTTAAGCATATTTTATAATTTTGCTAAGTCTTATTCAATCATTATTCATATTAAAGTTTAATCAACCATTTAACTCTATATGAAATGGATGAAGAATAATGTCATTTGATCAGCTTTTGATCATAGAGATTTCCAATCACTTTCTTATATTCAATCATATTGAAGATAAGAGATTTTATTGGACTTCTATACTTGTCTTTTAGAGGGTATGCATCTCATCATATCCCTTGAACCACTTTTCAAAATGAAGATGTGTTAGGCATTTTACTCAAACATTTTGAATAAAACCAACCTTAGACATGTGACATGAGTTTCTAAAACTTGCCTTTTAGAACCATTTTAGCAAAATTGGAAATAGGTTTATGGATTATCTTTTAACCTTTTGAGAACGTTTCTCAACTTTATTTTCAATCGAGGAGATTATATATAATAATAAAATTAGAACGACATGTTACTTATAAGTAAACGCAAAATTCAATTATGTTTAATAAAAATTTAAAGTGCCATAAGCGAATTAAATTGGCAACTTTAAAGCATTTATTCAATTTTAATTGATCCCTATTGAATAAAATGATTCCAAAATCCTTTGTTTGTGCAATAATTGACCGGACTTTAGCCCTACCATCAACCATTACATTTTCAAGGTGAGTAAACTTTTATTGATTACAACTCTTTGTAATTCTTGGTTGAATAATTAACCATCACATGTTTAATTATTACCCTTAGCTTAAAGGTTCTAAACTCTTTAGGTAACCTTGTTGAGTATAACCAATCAAAAGTGTAAAATTTGTTTTACCCCCACTCCCCTAAGATATAATATGACATCCAGCTTTAGCATGACCCATCATAAATATCGAAGGTTTTATCGGGTTTTTGATTGGAAAAGCTACCTCAATATTACTGAGACCTTGATTTATTATGTTGTGATTAAATAATGAACTTTAGCGCATCATCACATAACATCAATAAAATCTAACATGCATAATAAACTGAATTTCATGGCTATTTTGAGCATTATTAAATCACATTTAATAAATTCCAAGAGTTAAATCACATTTAATATAATAATTGACCCATAATTAAATTATTCTCCTTCCTAATTGAATTAAAATTGTGGACTTTCAAAGAATTATAGTCAATATGCGTAAATGCAATAGACTAACTGATACCACTGTAGGAGAATATATGTGGAAAAAACATGAATCATATTCATACAGTACCTAATCCCAAGATCTAATGCATAACACATAAAGAACATATAATCGTACCTTTGAAGCGTGATTCCACGTGCGATCGAGTAAGAACAATGGGTGATAAAGAACCTCAAGCGTGATTCCTCTACTTGGTCCACAGGCACAGATTAAGTCCTCCACTAATGCTAGTTAGTTGCAATCGAACACTTCAATTGACTTTCTATGGAGTAGAACGAGCAACGAACAAATCACGAACCACCACGAAGGGAAGGGATAGGCGTGTGGTACAGAGAGATAAAGAGGTTTTGGATACTGGTTGCTTGGTGCACAATTAACTGTTAATTGTGTTGTTTCATACAACCCTAGGTATGGACTTTATTTATAGATCTCATCTCTAAATAAGAGTCCATGACAAAGCCCAAATCCTAACTCTAATCTAACTATACTAGCCCAATTCAATTCATGATTGGTTACTTGTTCATGAGGCCCATAAATGGGCCCATAAATGTTCACTATCCATGCTATGAATTTCGTGAACCATTTGTCGTAAATGGCATAAGGAAACCGGGATTCGAGATTTTCTTAGATTGCTACTTCATAGACGAAATCCCAACTCCTGTCCACAAGGAGAAAGCACCCCCATACTTTGACTTTAATGTCATGGGACTAATATTTGGGCGAGAAAAAGATGAGCCAACATACAAAGAGGATAAGTCCTCGCTCATCCAAATAGTCCTACAAAGCGAAAGCTTTGATCCCTCAAAGCTCATCACTCCAGCGGAAGGATCACTACAAGGGTGGCGCAAGACCGTCAAGGTGACTACTCCAAGTGGAAGGAAAATCTCTATCACAACGGCGCAAGGACCGATGTTTGAAGAGTCGTCTGAGTCAGAGTCAGAGTATCTCCCTATAGAGTCATCTAAGTCTTTAGTTGTAGCACCCCTTCCTTCTATTTCTTCCTCTAGGGTAGTTAGTGATCAAGTCCCTGAGGACATATCCCTCTTTGATGTAATGATCTCATAATTTAATAATATGTCTTCTTCTCCTTACTCCTTGTGTTCTTTTTTAACCCAAGATGATGAGCATTGCTTAACTAACAATGAAAACGACAAAGAACTTATTAAAGCAATGGAAACACTTGAAAAGAAAACACCGATAATTGAGGAAACTTAGACGGTTGATATCTCAAATGATTCAACCAATAAAAGAGAAGTTAAAATCGGATTAACACTTAATGAACAAGAAAGAACCGATTTAATTAACTTGCTTAAAAAATTCATCGATGTATTCGCTTGGTCATATGAAGATATGCCAAGCATTAATAGTGAAATAACTCAACACACCATACCATTAATTCTAGGAATGTAACCTATAAAACAAAAGTTACGTCGAATGAAACCTGACGTAGCTCTTAAAATAAAAGAGAATGTTCAAAAACAAATAACTGCAGGTTTTATCAAGGTATCCAAATACCCCGAATGGGTCGCCAACTTCGTCCCAGTTTCGAAAAAGGATGGAAGGGTAAGAATATGTGTCGACTATCGAGATCTAAATAAGACAAGTCCAAAGGACGACTTCCCTTTACCACACATCGATATTCTGTTAGATAACACAGCAAATCATGCGCTCCTCTCGTTCATGGATGGATACGCGGGCTATAATCAGATTCTTATGGAAGAAGAAGAGATGGAGAAAATAACCTTCATAACACCATTGGGTACTTACTGCTACACGGTAATGCTATTCGGGTTGAAAAACGCGGGTGCTACTTACCAACGAGCAGCGACTGCCTTGCTCCATGATATGATGCATAAAGAAGTTGAAGTATACGTGGACGATATGATTGTAAAATCAAAAGATCGCCCAGGCCATCAAATAGCCTTGAGAAAATTCTTTGACAGGCTGAGAAAATACAACATGAGGCTAAATCCATCTAAGTGTGCTTTTGGAGTCACATTAGACAAGCTTTTGGGTTATGTCATAACCTCTAAAGGAATAGAGATAGACCCAACCAAGATCAAGGCAATCATGTCAATGCCATCGCCCAAAACTGAGAAGCAAATTCGAGGATTTATTGGCCGGTTGCAATACATAAGCAGGTTCATATCAAAATTGACAACAATATGTGAACCAATTTTCAAGAAGCTTAAAAAGAATGTACCAGTGATATGGGATGACGAGTGTCAAAAAGCCTTTGAAAAGATCAAAGCCTATCTCGCAAATCCTCCCGTATTAGCACCAACACTTCCGGGAATACCTCTTATATTGTACTTAACAATCACAAAAGAGACAATGAGAGCCATGCGAGCACAAGAAATAGAAGGAAAAGAAAATGCGATCTATTATCTAAGCAAAAAGATGCTCGAGTATGAAGCACGCTATACACCACTTGAGAAATTGTGCCTTGCATTGGTGTGGGCCACAACCAAGTTAAGACATTACATGCTCGTGCATAGAGTATTCGTAGTTTCCCGATTAGATCCACTCAAGTATTTATTCGAGAAATCTACACTCAATGGACGCATATCAAGATGGATAGTCAACTTAGCCCAGTTCGATGTAAGATTCATGCCACAAAAAGCTATCAAAGGAGCTGTGGTTTCGGATTTTCTAGCAAACTTTCCAATAGAAGACTCGACGCCAATACACGACAATGAATTTCCAGACGAAGATTTGATGGTCACAGAAGACGATACTTGGACCTTGTACTTCGATGGAGCCTCAAACTAAAAGGGATGTGGCGTTGGATTATTACTAGTATCACCTAAAGAAGAGCATGTTCCAATCTCCATAAATCTTGATTTCGACGTTACCAACAACGCTGCTGAATACGAAGTATTCGTGGTAGGCCTTGAAACAACTTTGGCATTGCGAGTGAAAAAGTTACGGATATTCGGAGACTCTTCATTAATCATCAATCAAATCTCCAAAATATGGAAAGTAATGAGCGAAAGCCTAGCCCCTTACCAAACCTATCTGGAAACTCTCACTAATCAGTTAGAGAAGGTGGAATACACATATCTACCTAGAGAAAAAAATCAATTTGCTGATGCCTTGGTAAGACTAGCCTCAATGGTTATGATTCCTACGAAAATCGAGCAAATGCCTCTAACTATAGAAAAAAGGCATAAACCGGCCTATATTCAAGCTATAGAAGATGATGAAGTAATCCAGGATGAAGAAGAAGAAGAAGAAGAAGAAGAACCGTGGTATACGGATATACTCAACTATGTCACCAAAGGAGAATACCCTCCCCATGCTGATAAAAGAGAAAAACGAGCATTAAGACTCTTGGCTTCCCAATACGTACTCATAGATAACGAGCTACACAAAAGGGTATCTAAGGGTCGAGCTCTATTATGTGTAGGAAAAAAGGATGCTCAAAGAGCAATGAGGATAGTCCACGGAGGAATTTGTGGAACTCACGTAATGGCAAAATGTTATTCCAAAAGATAATGCGAGAAGGATATTATAGGACTACAATGAATACGGATTGCCATCAATACGTAGAAAGATGCCCTAAGTGCCAAATCTACGCTAATTTACAACATGTTCCTCCATCTTTACTCTACACCTACACGTCGCCATGGCCATTCTCTACATGGGGAATTGACATCATCGGCAAAATCACTCCCCCAAGAACAGGAGGTCACGAATATATCTTAGTGGCAATTGATTACTTTACAAAGTGGGTCGAAGCACAATCATACGCCAAACTCACTGCAAAACATGTAGCACTCTTTATCGAAAGAAATATTATTTGTCGATATGGAGTCCCACATGAAATGATAAGTGACAATGGAACTCACTTTCAAGCCGAGTGTGAAGAATTGCTACAAAAATATGGTATTCAACATCATCATTCTTCTCCTTATAGACCTCAGGCAAATGGAGCAGTCGAAGCAGCTAATAAAAATTTATAGATTATCATCAAGAAAATGACGGAAAATTACAAGGTTTGGCCTGACAAACTTCACTTCGCATTGTGGGGTTATCGCACGTCAATTCGCACGTCAACAGGAAATACGCCATTTTCATTTGTTTATGGAATGGATGCCGTACAACCTGTAGAGCAAGAGATTCCATCTCTACGCATCGCATTAGAGAGCAAACTCGATGAAGTTGAATGGACTAGGGCAAGATATGAGGAGCTAGTTTTACTTGATGAAAAACTACTAGAAGCTTTACATCACACTCAATGTTATCAAACTCATATGGCTAGACATTTTAATAAGAAGGTCAAGACAAGAAACATCAAAGTAGGAGATTTGGTGTTAAAAGCATTAAGGAAAAATGTTTTAGATCCAAGGGAAAATTCAGACCTAATTGGTCTGGACCCTACATTGTCAAAACAATCCTGTCAGGAGGTGCAGCAAAATTAACTGACATGGATGGCAATGAGTTCTCGAACATGACAAATCTTGACCAACTTAAAAAATACTACCCATAATTACTTGAGTAGGACACTCAAGAGAGCTACGTTTGGCCTGATTCCTTAAGAAAGGATACGTAGGCAACCCTTTACGGGTGCGGCCACTTTATTTTTTTCAAACCTCGCATCTCAGACTTAATAAAAAAAAAATTCAACAGAAGATCGACAAAACATCGGCGTCACAGAAAAAATTCAAGCGCCAGCCGATGAACCTTAGCGCCAGACGACAACCTCTGTCGCCTGACGCCAGACTGCCGCAGCTGGCGCCAGTCGTAAAATCGCGGCACCAATGTTCTGCAAAATATCTGAGAATATTTCGGTGTTTTTCGGAAAATTTTCGACTTCAGTACTCGGAAAAATTTCTGGAAAATTAAATTTTCGGTTTTCATTGCTTTAATAAATTAAATTTAAAGTAAATAACTTAATTAAAAAGCTGGAATTTCATTAATAAAATAAATTACATTATTGATGAAATTAAAATAAAGCCTAAATAAATTTTAAACTAAGTCTAATAATTGAAAGTTAAGCAATGCTTTTAATCTTTTTTCTCGTTTTTTGCCCTCTTTCAATTTTTATCTGCGTCTTCTTCCTCATCCATAACTTTAGCTAGTAGACATCCTTTAGAGGACCTACATTCAATTTTGGAGTAAATAGTTTCTCCTTTAGTTATGACCCCATGTTTCTTTTCTACCAAAGCCTTCTTCTCTGTAGTGCTAGCTTTCTCTTTTCCTTTATCCTTCGCAGAGCTTTTCTTCTTAGGCATTGTAGGTGTTTTGAACTCAACTCTTTCACCCAAGCGTTCCTTAACAGGAATCACTTTGTCACCTAGACGACTCTTCATGTCAGTTTTACTCTAAATTTTTCTTTATGCCCTTTGAAGGTTTCTTCAGAAGCCACCTTTTCACATCATTGGGAAAGGAAGGAGGAACCTTTTGGGTAATCACTTTCCATAAAGGTCTAGCGCTCCAATAAGTATCAAATTTGTCTACTTCTTGAGAGACAGGAACTCATAGGGACGACAAAGATCTCCGGAAGGAATTGTTTGAAGTAGGTCGTACTGTCTTTTTACCCTGCAGGGATAATAAAAAGTCATTCGGGACAAGCTCGGAAGACGGCAGAAAGGTTGCTTGTTAACACCAACCATCTTTTCTATTTTCCACCAAGGGATGACCCACTTGATGGCAAAATTGCAAGACCCGAAAACCTTCTTCCATTCATGGCGCCCCATCTTAGACAAGCGTTTCTTCCTTCTCACAAAGCAGTTTGGAGTGTACTTCTCAATATTGTATGGAGGACTAATTAATTCTAGTCTTTCCATTAGCCACATCTGTAAAAAAATTCAATGCAAATAAATTATTATTACTATACAAAAATATGTTTTTGATTTCAGTAGTTAAAAATATTATTTTTCTACCTGTAATAAAATTGGCGAGCCCCGAAAAGGCGCTTTTGGATTTTTATTTAATTCATCAAGACTAAGCATAGTCTCTCCAACTATTAATGACATTGGATTTCTCCCAGATTCTATGTGCTCCAAAACAGTTGATATGATTGCTTGACCCTCATTTGTTTTACCATTAGTGAGAAGATATTGATTGAGCATGCAAAAAAGAAAAGTCTTTCTTCTATAAACATGAAAAGACTCAGAATAAGGTCTATCAAAATAATGGCGAACAAATTCTTTCAAATTAACTATGCTACCATCTACTATTTTTGTTAGATCTTCGTCTTTTAAATTGTTGAAGCGTTCAAAATCCTTATAATAATATTCGTTTATTCTAGGGATTACTACAAGATCTAATGCAGGGAAGCCTAAAATAGCACCGAATTCTTCCGGCAAAGGGCTGATTTCATCATACCCTAATCTAAAGCAATGAGTATCCACATCCCAATATTCTAGAGCGGTATGAATAAAATCTAAATCAAGATCTACCCATTTGACACCATAAATACCCCCCATATGAAACACATCTAACTCTTTTCTCTCCTTGGCATTAAGAGACCGACACCATTCATGAGTGAAGTTGGTAAAACTTTTAGAGACTAGAGACATGATTTTTATTTTTTCAAGAGCTAAGAATATATTTAATCTGCTGAAATTATGAAGAAAATCGGCTAGGCAGGGGGCTATTTATACACAAAATCGGCGCAGTTTTAATCCGGGAAGGATTCGGGGTCAGCGTTCATTAGCGCCAGACGCCAAAGCTTGGTGCCAAACGCTACGCGTAGCGCCTGGCGCTACACCAAAACGTGTGGCGCCAGGTGGCGCTAACGTGTTTTAAAAGACGAGCTTTCAAAAAACCGCGCTTTTTGGCCTGATTCGAGTCTGACCAATGACTTTACAGTCTTTTTATTCTTTTTTATACCTTTTTTTCCAAATTTTATTTATTTCTTCTTAATTAATACAACTATTATATTAATTATATTATTTTTCGGATTTTATTTAGACTAACTTCTAATTTTTATAAATCCATTATTTTTTTACTTTTATTTTTTCATTTTTTCTTTTTGGGGAAGAAAGTCGGATACCCTCCATCAATAATAAAAATGACGAAAGTTTTGCGCAAAATTAATTTTCATAATTCTTTGCACACACAAACATGCACATTAAAAAATGAAAAAATAAAAAATAATAAATAAATACTGAATAAAATCATAAGTAATATGTATATACAAGCATGTCTAAATAATGAGTCTAAATAAAGGCAAAGTTCTATGCAAAGTCAAAATAAAATAAAAAGCACGGGAACAAACTAAGGCGCCGGGGGACGTACACCCATCATCTCATAAAATCGCGCCGTACGAGGAGTAACCTCTCCACTAGCTCCAGCTCCAGTCTCCTCGGGAGGTGGAAAACTCAGCACAGGACCCGTCCACCCAAGATCAACCTGAGGCTGAGGCTGCGGAGGCTGCTGCGATGACGAGCCAACCTCGTACATCCACCACCTCTAAGAGCCGAGGTAGCCTCTCCCTGGCCTATCGGCGCAGCGTGTGCACCTTCAGATGAAGAGCCTCAACCCTCTACCGCCTCGGTACGGGCAGCCTCAGAACGACCACCTCGACCGCCAGAACCAGCGCGGAGACGTCTCGAGCTAGATCTCGCCGGCTCCCCCGCACCTCGGGTCACGTACGGGTACGAGAAGGAATGGGCTGACCCTGCAAAAGAAACTAAAATTAGAAACATGCAAAATAGAAGTAGTAATGCAAAAAAGGCAAGGGAAACTACCTCCTGGACGGTGTCGTCACGACGACATGTAGCCACGTTCCTCATCCGAACGAGCTGGCTCCGGAAGGCATCTATGCACCGTGCCATCGCCGTGACCACCTCGCGCGAGAACTATCAAGAAAATAATGTTAGTTAAGATGCATAACATATATGGACAAAAGTTGCAAACAATTAAGCTTACCCGAGTTTGATGGCGAGGGATCGACCGCTCCACGAAGCGCTCACCCTCAGGAGCTGGAGGAATCATCTCCTCAATCGGTCCATATGTCCCTTGATAGTGAATAGACATACGAGGTGGCACGAACTCAGTAGGTTCAGCCTGACAAAAGCAAATCGAAGTCAGTAAAGCATTACTTAGGGGCTACTCGGGTGGTCGCATCGTCATCAAAAGCATTACCAGGGACAACCAAGCCGACCCACAGCCGGTACAGCACGTCAGGCTCTTGCAACGAACGCCTATCAGATAAGAATCTATCAAAGGTAATGCAAAGTACCCAAACATACAAAGAATCATACCGAGATGATCCAATCTCAGACGTAAGCAGTGGACATCCCAGCACGGTGGCTTCCCCAGGAAGCACTCACAAGAAACCCGCGCGGCGATGTTCTCGCCGGCGCAATCGAGGGAAAGTACTCGTAGAATCAGATCTACAAAAGGCAAAAATCATCAACAAGTGCTAATCAAAGCTTAGAGCTAAACTTTATGGGAGATAAAGTATACCTCTACGACCCTCTAAAAGCCGGATAGAGCGACATTCCCCGTGAAGGACCAGTGTCGACACGAGTCTCGTAACGCTCGGATGAAGTCAGCATAGGCCAAGCTGGCCCAATCATAAGTCCTGATCAAGTGTAGATCACGGACTGCAGGCAGGTAGTAAAGCAGCACTCTACTACCCTTGTGAGGGGAGAACGTCCCTGACAGCAAGATAAGTATAAAGATGCGCACCCGCTGCTCTCGGGTGGTCGCATCGTCATCAAAAGCCATTGTAAGAGTCGAACGGCAAATCCCCTTCAAGCTGAACTAGGTCGACTCTACCTCAGCACGAGCCCGAACAACAATCGAACCCAAGAGCTCCTCGACCTCAGGAGAGAAGACGCTGATCTTGTTGTCAAACAGCAGCGCAACAGAGCTAAACTCTAGTCCCGTAATGAGACTGAAGTCGGTCGGGGTGACCATCATCTCACCCTAAGGAAAGTGGATAGTGTTGGTGGTGTCCCAAAAGAACTCCACCAGAGCTCGAACCACATGGTGACCCCCGCTAGAGGCAATCATAGCCTCTGAGGTCTCGTAAAGCGCAGTCAATCCGCAAGACTCCTATAGAAGTCTCGCCTCGTCGTCATTGCTGATATACATCTTGTACAGGTCGCTCAAATTATCGTAACCTGAACCATGGCAGCGCGTCCTACCAACAGTGATACCCTGTCGCACCCTCTCAAAAATGTGGTGAACAGGAGAGAAGTACAGAGTCCGCTCGTCCCACTTAGGGAGTCGGCCGAGAAAAGTGGACGGATCAGCATCGTCCTCTACGAGCTCGTGCTCCCGTCGAACGTCTCGGGACCGTGAACCCGAACCTCGCTGTCTAACCATGCTACATTGTGAAAAATTATCATAAATTAAGGTTCTATAGTATCTAAGGTTTGCCTAGCCGCATGATACTTTGTTCGCAAAAAAAAAAAAAAAAAAAAAAAAAAAAAAAAAAAAAAAAAAAAAAAAAAAAACAGAGTACGTAGTACTTAAACAGAGCACAAATTCAAATTGAGCATATACGGCATTTTTCAAGCATTCAAACAATTTCTTGCAATACTATAGTAATTATTGTGACAAATTGGACAAGAATTGCTAGCAAAAACATCAAGAACAAGCCACATTGTTTTCACGACCTTAAGAGGTTCAACAATGGTGATTTGTTCATCTCTTCACCGAATTGAGTCAAACAAGTCTCAAATTACTCCCAAGGCAATATATAAACATAATCAAGCAATTTCATGGCATAAAATTTGACAAATAAAGAGAATTAAGCAATTTAAGTTTCGAATTTTTAAGAAATTCGTGAACAATTATGTGCGAAATTCATTAAAACCGGGGTGAGTTTGAAGAAAACTTACATAGATCGGGAAAATGGATGGAATAAGCTTTGATTTGCAACAAATTTGAGCGAATTCGGTTGAGAAACGAGCAAGAATGAGCTAAATGAAGTTCTGAGCGAATTCTCGAGCAAAACACGAGCAGCAGCAGCGGAAATGAAGAAGAGAAAGGTATTTATGGAAAACCCGACTCTAGCGCCAAGCGACAGGCTTTAGCGCCAGTCGATAAGGCTTAGCGCCTAGCGCTAGTGCCAGCGTCTGGCGCTACAGCCAAATATGCGGCGCTAGCAATATTTCAGTGGCGCCAGATTGTCTAGCCACTCAGTGCGGTTATTCCAATCTCTTGCAATATATTTTGGGTTCCTTGGTACGCCAGTTAGCCCCTCTAAGCAATTTGACATGATTTTAGTAATCGGCTTGATTACAATTACATAAAGTGATCGACCTGATAAATGATCGTCTCACTTAGCTTAAAGCGCCTAAGCATTGGTTCATTGCAAAGCACCGACATAATGGTTCATTCAGTAAAGCACTAACATACTGGTTCATGTAGCACGGCACCGACGTACTAGTTCATTCAGCAAAAGGCACCGACATACAGGTTCAAAAGCAGCAGAAGCGCCGACGTACTGGCATAACGGAAGCAAAGTTCAAGTGAGCTTTTAAAGATCGACAAGCGTGGTTCTTCGGTAATTTTCCTTGGAATATTATCGCAACAAATGAGGATAGCTTCAAGCGAGGATATCTTCGGCAGCATTCCCTAGCTTGCGGAGAGTTGTCACAAACAACTGAAGGTGATTTCAAGTGAGTTGTCTTCGATCATGTTCCCTGGCTTGAGGAAGATGGTCACAAAGTGCTAGAAGGTGGTTTCAAGCGAAGCAATCTTCGATGGGGTTCTCTAGCTTGCAGAAGTCTATCATGGCGGAATTGAAGACAGTTACAAGCGTAGTAGTCTTCAGGCGGCATTCTCTAGCTTGTAGGAGGTCGTCGAAAATACAGAAATGCAGTAATGCAGCAGCAAATCAGTTACTTTTAGAGACGCGTGCTCGACGGTGCAAGATACGTGTTTCTTAACTCTTTTATCTGTTTAACTAACGCTAGTTTTCAGGTATCGGCGTTACAAGAGTGGTTTAGGATAGCAGAACGTTCTGAATCATTCTCCGTCCCTATCGACACTTTGACTTTTGTTTTCGAAACTTGCGTTTCTCCAAACTCAGTCAAAGTGGAGGCTTCTGTAGACACCGATTTGTGTCTCCCCAAAACCAAACCCGGTGATGAGTATCTTTCACGTCGAATCATAATCGAATGAAGTGAAAGTGTGGAAAGTCTAGTGTTGCGGATAGTTTTAGTTTCTTTTCTTTTCTCTCTGTTTTTGAAAACCTATTTTAAGAAAACAGATTATCCAGTTTGGTTGGTCGATAATATGGGTCTAATAATAGTATAGTTGGATGGGGTTTGAAAAGAGCTTTCCAACGATATATTATAAGCCCAATTGCGATGAATAATGAGGAAGTTAAGGCCAAGTTACTAAACTGGGCCCGGTTTAAGCCTTATATACGGCCCAATGATCTAGAGGAGGGCCTAATATGGATTTATCATTCCTAATGCAATTAGGAATGGTTTTAGTCTTTTAGATTTTTCTAGAAGGTTCTTTTCATTCCTAATTCAATTAGCATTGATAAATTGACTTTTGTTGACTTTTTTGAATTTTAATTAGAATAAAAGAGTGTTTTTGAGGAAAATACGATTTTATCCTCCTTTACGGTTAAATTTTATCTGAATTTAGAAAACGCGTAAAAAAACTGATTAGCGTCTAACGCCAGCATTAGCGCCTAGCGCTAATGTCAGCGTTATTTTGTTTTTTCACGTCAAAATTATGGTTTATTTTTTGTATCTTTTTGGCTGATTTTCTCTATAAATAGCCTCCTAAAATCTCCGTTTTCAATCATCTACAATCTACAATCAACTCTCTGATTTTCTAATTCTCTCTAAGCTAAAGCTTTCTTTCTCACTTTTCTAAACCAACCTTCATACAAAATTCCGAATTCACAAGACCTAGAAACACCTAGCATAGTTCGAAGTTGCTTTCGCCCTAGACGTGAAAGGTTTTAATTTCTGAGGGTTTGGTCCCAAATCTCCATTTAAATTATTAAATTTAATTCTTTTGATTATTATTTTCCTTGAAGTTACTAACGTGTGTATTTTGTTATTAGAAAGAGATACGAGGCATTCAAGTAAGTGCTTTAATTGATTTTATCAATATTATGATATAGAAATCATGTCTAGGTTGTTATTATGATTTCTAGTGTCATGTTAGGATGCTTGATGTTTTGAATGACAATAATGATTCCTAGTATTATGTTTAGGGAAAAGGTTATAATATCAAATATGCTTATTATGATTTCTATGATGCTTCCTATTTTCTTCCTAATATTCATGTTAGTATCATGTTAGGGCTAAAACTTTGATTTTTATTGTTTAGTGACATGCTAGGGTTTGTTATTAATCTTGTTAGTATCATGCCTAGGATCTTGCTATTAATATTATGCTTTAACATGAACATGTTTATTTTTATCATTATTATTATTATTATTATAATTATTATTTTGATGATTATTATGTTGCTTAATATATTTATTGTTATTGCTTGATCACGCCTTTTATGCATGTTTAAAGGGAATTTGTACTTGTAATCACGCTTAATGAGATAATTAATAATCTTATTTAAGGTTAATTTTATTGTAATTCAAGTGATCGCCAATAATAGTTTGTTTGTGCATTAATATTCAACCAACATAGATAAACATGTTTAGGGTTAATTCTATTAATTGCATGTTAGTCAGAAAACGCACATGAATACGATCAGAATAAAGTAGAGGTCTATTATTAGGGCAGGCTCAATCTCTTTTAGGTTGAATTTGTACCTTCATCCCCTAACTACCAGTCATGGTTCAAGACTCATTGGAGTTGACGATCTCTTGGATCGTTAAGGGGTGTAACCTTCACCCTATGAACGGTTTACAAGTTCCTAAAACTTGTTGGTGACTCTTTTGCTCTATCTTCTTTCCCTTTGGACGCCACCATGCTTAAGTGTATGATCATAGTGAGGTTCAAGCTAGGGGTAATGCTTGAAATATTCCCTACAGGCTTAAATTGAAATTACGGGCTACTGTGTGTGAGGAGCAGACAGGGGCAGTGAGGGAGTTGTGTGGGGTAAATTGGATTTGAGAATTCCTTTTACTTGAAGAATAACTCTTACGAGTTATTATCGTTATGACAACACTTCTCCTAGAAATTTATCTTAAGTCTGGTAACACATTAACACTTGATGGAAGTTTTACTTTATCATTACTTGCATAGATCTTCCCACTTGCACATTAATATCTTTTTTCTTTGTCAACTTTTGTATAATCTTAGTTACTTATTGTTAATCATTCAATACTTGCATAGAGTTTACAAGCTCTGCACAAACAAGAGAACCTAAGCCAGTGACGTGGTGTGAGATTTAGACGGACGCTGCATCTCTGTTCGCTGTTGTTCTGCTACTACGCTGCTGTTGTTATGCTACTATGATGTTGTTGTTCTGCTACTATGCTGCTAGTGATTGTATGTAGGAAGTTTTTGCTCTTGTTTTAGTGAATATATCCAATGTATTTCTTTTTCTTTGTTTTTTTGCAAGTGTAAAATAACAGGTTATCAATGGAATTATCAGTTTCAAGAATATTATGTATAAATATAACAGTCTGCTGACAATTTCAGGTGAAAAAAGCAATTTTTTTTTGTTTTAGGGCATTTTTGGCACCGGTTATGAACCAAAACGGTGCTAATAACTGTGTTATTGCCACCGGTTCCGAAAAGAACCGATGTTAATAATTGTGTTATTGCCACCGGTTTGAACCGGAGGCAAAAACTCTCACTTTTTGGCATCCCTTAAATGAACACCGGTTCAAAACCAGTGCTATAGGGGGGCTTTGAACCGGTTCTCTTTTATATTTTTATACTAGTGATTTTGAAAACTATAACTAAGGTTGTGGTAATAGGAACCAAGGGAATCAAAATTTTTGAGGTAACTATAACAACCAAGGTTATATTACTTGATTTTTGCAGATGATTTGATGTTGATTTCTTATGGGAATATTGATTCTGTCAAGCTCTTGATCAAGGCTCTTAAAACCTTTGAAGCTAGATCTGGTTTGCAGGCTAATCTTGAGAAAACTGCAGTTTATTTTGGCAATGTTCAGCAACTTGTCCAAGATAGCATTCTGTGCCATTCTGGGTTTGTGAAGGGTGAAATGCCTTTTAGGTACTTGGGGATTCCTTTGAATGCCAAGTACTTGAAGATGGTGGATTATGATAGTTTGATTGATAAGATGTTGGTCAGATTACACTGCTGGAGTAGTAGGAATCTTTCACATGCAACTAGGGTCACCCTTATTAATGCAGTGTTAATGAGTCTGCATACTTATTGGGCTCAATGTGTTTTACTTCCCAAATCAGTCATTGATAGGATTAACTAGCTTTGCAGAGCTTTTTTGTGGAGTGGTAATGCTGTTCTTTCTATAACTCCACCAATTGCCTGGGATTGGTGTTGTAGACCTAAGAAGGCAGGTGGTCTTGGGATTAGAGACTGCAGAAAGTGGAACAAGGCTGCTCTGGGTGTTTATGTATGGAAAATAGCCAAGAAAACTGACTCACTCTGGGTCAAATGGATACACTCAGTTTATATTAAAGGTGAAAATTGGTCGGATTATGCTCCAAAAAAAGATGCTGGGTGGGCATGGAAATTGTTATGCAAAGTTAAAACTGACTTGATGCATGGTTTTACTTCTAAGGGGTGGCTGAATAACAAGTACAAAATCAGGGATGGGTATAACTGGTTGCAAGGTGATATGGATAAGGTTCAATGGTGTAAGTGGGTTTGGAATCCTTTCAATATCCTAAAACACACCTTTATTGTTTGGCTAGCTGTTTTGGGAGGCTTAAAACTAGAGATAAGCTCTTCCAATATGGGGTTAGTGATAGCAGTGACTGCTTGCTTTGTGGTGATGCTGTGGAATCTTGCAGTCATCTCTTTTTCTCCCGCAATTTTAGCAGGAAGGTGCTGAAGGCTGTTTCTCACTAGATTGTTTTGATAAGAATCAGGTAGACATCCTTCACAGCCGGAAGTTATGGAAAGCTGAGGGTAGGAATCAAGTGTAGAAGAATCTGATCTTGGCTAGTTTGACTGCTGTTGTTTACAGTATTTGGCTTGCTAGGAATCATGCTCTCTGGCATAAAGTTATGCTCAGACCTGAGTTCATTGCTAAGGTCATTAGAAGGGAGGTGGTGACTAGGTGTCAGCAGCTAATCAATCATACTTGGACAATTGCTGACTGTAAATGGCTGCATCAGCTTAGAAATAGTGTCTAGTTGTTTCTATGTTAGCCTTATTCTGTTTGCTTGACTGCCTTGGCAGTTTTTGTTCTTTGTGCGTCTTGTGCAGGTCTTGGTTCCCCTGAGCCCTTCCTAGAAGGTACCAGGGGTCTTTGAACCTGGTTCTAATTCTTGTGTTTCCTGGTACCCTTCATAGAAGGTGAACATGATACTCTTGAATCTGTTGGGGGTGGTGTGCCTTACTTTTAAGGCTTGTGTAGTTTGGTGTTTCCTTGTTTTAACAGGTTGTATTTGTTGTACATTTGTACAGTTTCTGTTTATAATACTTTTCTTACTTTCCAAAAAAAAAATGGTTATAGTAGCCAAAATCAAAACCAAAATTATGGTAATCATAACCAAGGTTATGTTAACCATAGTCAAGGTTATGGTCAAAATCAAAGTAGAGATAATTGGAACAATCAAAATAGGGGAAATTTACAAAACAATGCTCAAAGGGGTCTGCACCCGGATTTGCTCCAAAGACTCAAAGTGATAATTCCTATGTTCAACCCTCTTCTTCTTCTTCTAGGAATAACTTGGAGGAAATCATTGAAAACAAAACCAAGTTATTGAACACTTATATGGCGGTGAGTGACAAGAAGTTTAATGAAATGATGACCCACAATAAGATGCTTGAAAACCAAATTTCTCAACTTGCCAATGCTTTGAAAGACCATGAAAGCCCTTCTTCTTTACCTTCTCAAGGACTAGACCCTAAGAGACCCGTTAATGCAATAGTAACAAGGAGTGGTAGGGTGCTTGAGGAGAGTTTACCTAGCAAGAGTAAGAGTGAGTAGGGTGCCAAAGAGATTTTAGTTGAGGATGAGGGAGATAGTGCATCTTTGAGTGAAGTGATGGTAGAGCCACCTAAGAAGGTGAAGGAAGAGAGAGAAGTTGTGAAACCTAAGCTTCCTTATCCACAAAGATTCATGAGACACAAGTTGGAAGATTTTTTTTGACATGCTCAAAGAACATCACCTTTCTCTATCATTTACCGATGTTGTCACCCAAATGCCGAATTATGCAATATTCCTTAAAGACATTTTGAGCGGTAGGAGGACTTGTGATGTTGTGGAGACGACGAACTTGACCGAGAATTGTAGTGCAATCATAATGAACAAGATGCCACCTAAGCTAAAAGATCCCGGAAACTTTTCCATCCCTTGTGCTATTTACAAAATGCTAATCGATAATGCTTTATGTGACCAAGGATCTAGTGTTAGCCTTATGCCATATTTGGTGTACCAAAGATTTGAATTAGGGGAACTCTTACCTACTAACATCAGTTTGCAATTGGCCAATAGGTCAATCAAGTTTCCTAAGGGTAAGATGGAGGATGTCCCCTTGAGGGTTGGCAATTTTGGTATTCCGGTGGATTTTGTGGTACTTGAGATGGACGAAGATGCTAACATTCCTATCATTCAAGGTAGACCCTTTCTTGCTACTTCGGGTGCTATGATCGATGTCAAGAGTGATAAAATTTCACTAAAAGTAGGAGATGAGGTGATTGAATTTGACTTGAATGATAGTATGAAGTATATAAGTTCTTAGATAGTTTTATGATGATTGAGTCTCTTGATCATGTTGCGTCTTCTATGCATGAGAAATTGCTCACCTCTAATGGTGCTCTTAAGAATATTTTGTTGAATAAGGAAAAGAAGGTATTCCTAGCAAAGAGATGGCTTTGTATGAAGATTTGCTCAATGGAAGAGTTGAAGATGTTGATGAGAAAATGTGCATGAACATCACTAGCCAAGAAGCTGAAAGGGATTCCGAATGTGCTAGCTAAGTTTGCGATTAATGACAATTAACAACCATGAAGACGGAAAAACAAGCAATAAACGAGACAAGGAGAAATTACCGTGGGAAACCCGAGAACTGGGAGAAAAACCCACCAATCCACTATGGAGTAACAATTTGATGAAAATGTAGTTTACAAGCTTCAATCACCATTAAAGCTCCCACCCCAAACTCACCCTCTCAAACACTCAAACCCTAAGTGTTTGGGTTTACATGAGGCTTTATCTTTCTGCATCTTTTCCCTTCATTTTATTACCCTATTACAATGACAATACAAGAGTATATATAGTGCAGGAAGATCAACGGCTAAGATTACATCCCAAGCGAAAGAAATCGCGTCGCTGAATAGGGGCTCGATGGTTCGACCGAACCTTCCCAGAGTTCGGTCGAACATGAGGTGATCAGTCCAACTTCTTCCTTGGTTCGACCAAACCTGATCTAGAAATCAAAAGGCTACACATTCTTCCTCATTTACTCAGAGGCAACTAGGTTCGATCGAACCTTTCATGAGTTCGGTCGAACTCCCGCACTACGCGGATAACTCTTCTTAAAATAGCCATAACGCCCTCGATTCTTAACTAAATCAAGCTTATGACCAGTCGTTGGAAAGCTCTTGAGACGAGCTATCACCTCCAACTTGAATAATCTCAATATCACTTCTAGAACTTGAGATATGACCATTTGAAGTCAGCCCTTTGTCATCAACCATTGCTTAACACCAAGCAATAGCCCATAGCTTAATCACCAAAGCTATGCACCCCCTTAGCCTTCTTGAATCGTTCTCCACAGTCTCAAACCTAACAATCTCCCACCTAGAGATTGGTTCAAATGTGAGAACAAACACACTACACATATACTCTCATGGCTTCTCCATTGTGCTCCAACATCTCTACAAAATCCTCACAATCTCCCAACCCGAAAATTGACTTATCATTAAGAGATCATACAACACAATAAGCAAACCATCATCATCAACATCTTTTCTAATCACCATTAGCAAAGACTCATTTCTCTACACCGAGAAACAAACCCACTTCCTCTAAACCAAGGAAGTGACATAAAGGTTTTCACCAACCTTGACTGAAAGGAATGGTGTCCTTCGAACAATTGTATTATCCTGATAGTGGGTTCAGAATTATTAGAAAGCTAATATATTCAGTAAGGTCAAGTGATCGAAATGCCTAAGTGGAGGCCGCTTCCGATCAGTAATATTAATGTATAATTAATATTACAGCTTAATCTTGACTGAACCCTTCGGGTCACACCTAAGCAATGAACGAACCGACTCGACGAATTAATTCGGAAGAAATTAATGAGTCACCCGAGGAATAAATATTTAGACGTCGGAAATTCGAGCTTGGAGCGTCGAAACCGAGCGTCGGAGAATCTCAAACGGAAAAATGCTTCAAGTAACAAGTAAAATCCTAGCCACGCAAAATGCTAGGAAAGCGCGCCAAATAAGAGCGTGCCACGTGGCAGCACACATGGCAAAACGCCATGTTGCAGCACGCGTGGCAGCCACCAAGTGGCAGCGTGCCACATTGGCAGCGTACCACGTTGCCAGCGCGCCACGGTGGCAGCGCATGTGGCAAGGGTCGTGGACCCGGGTGATGGGTCATGGACAAGGGCCAAAAGAAAGTGGCCCAACCGAACTCAACTTGGGGCTCAAGGTTGGGTGACACATGGTTAGTTCACAATGCATGTGAAATTCCTTAGGGACCAAGTGAGAAAGTGATCCTCACCTAACCATGTGACACTTGTTAGTTGTTCCTTGGTTTATTTAACTAAGGGTTGAATTCATCAATCTTTCCATGTGGGATCTTTTTGTGAAAAAAGTCCCATATTGAAAGATGAGTGGAATTCACAAGCTGTCCTTCCTCATAAATAGCCAAAGCATGGCTTGAGAATTCTTTGCTTTAGTAGGAGCTCAATAGAGCATTGCATTTGCAAAAACTCTTAAACTCATATAATACTCGGGTTTTGGTCGGACCTCACTAACCTCGATGTAACAGACCTAAAAGTCAGTAGTTGTTTTTGCAGGTGGATCTCCGTCTGAGGTCGTCATGTTTTTGGGGCTAAGCTTTCAAGTAAGAGCTCATTTGGTCGGGCGAAGCACGCTCCAAAAGGTAATAATTTTATCTTAATCTTGTGTTTAATCACTAGTAGAATAAACGTGATGGGAAGCGGTTCAAACCCCCTAATGGGAAGCGGTTTTGAACCGCATGCCATTGGGGGGCTTGCCATTAGCCTTTTAAATGGCAAGCGGTTCATTTGTAGTGAAAGGGCAGCGGTTTTGGCGCCAAACCGCTGCCCATTATGGGTATAAAAAATAATTTATTTTTTTTTCAGTTTTTCCAATTAAATTGAAACACAAACATAATATATGCAAAAACATTAATATTTTTATTAATTAATTGTTGTTATTACATTTTCATAAAAAAAAAAAAAAAATTCAAGCATATTACAACTGATGCTAGCTGCTCTTGTTCACCAGCCGTGCACATACCACCAGCCGCGCGCACCTCCAGCCGCACGCGCCACCAGTCGCCACCACCAACCACCTTAACCCGTGGTGGTTAAATTGAAACACAAACATTATATATTGAAAAAATAAACAACAATAAGTAACTTAATTTCAGATCTTTTGTGTAAAAAAAAAAAAAAAATTTCAGATCTTAAATTATAAACAACAAAATTTTAAAGCTAAAAACTCAAACCAGACCCCCACCCACCACGACCTCCACCCACGACCACCACCCACCCACGACCCTAACCCAAACCAGACCCCCACCCACCCACGACCCTAACCCAAACCAGACCCCCACCCACCCACGACCTCCACCCACGACCACCACCCACCCACGACCCTAACCCAAACCAGACCCCCACCCACCCACGACCACCACCCACCCATGACCCTAACCCAAACCAGACCCCAACCCACCCACGATCCTAACCCAAACCAGACCCCCACCCACCACGACCTCCACCCACGACCACCACCCACCACGAATCAAATTAAAATTAAAATCAAAAATAAAACTAAAATCGAAATAAAAATTAAAAAAACCATCAATCTAACCCGATTTTGGCTTCAAATTATGGTTTTAAAGGTCAAATTCGACCATAAAAACTCTAGATCTAGAGTTTTCATGGTCGAATTTGACCTAAAAAACTTATACACCCACATGCATGCACGAATTTGCTCGAAATTGTTCAAAATTGTTCGAAATTTGGTTGAAATTATCCTCGAAATTAGCTCGAAAATACCCAATTATGTTCAAATTTGATGAGATGAGAAAGAACAAAGAAAAGAGAAAATGAAAGTAGAAAGGGCGAGTTAGAGGGAAGAGGAGAGAGAGGGAAAACGAGAGTAGAAGAGAGCAGCCGAAATGAAAGAAGAAAGGGGCGAAATGAAAGAGGAGAGAGAGAGAGAGCAGCCCGGGGTAAGGAAGAGGAGGAGAAATAAAAGAGGAGGGGTAAGCGCTTTTAGGGTTTTTTTTTAATTGGCAAGCGGTTTGGGGTTGAACCACTTGCCAATATATGTAATGGCAAGCGGTTCAACCCCAAACCGCTTGTCATTATATATATTGGCAAGCGGTTCGCGCCAAAACCGCTTGCCATTTCATATTACAGGTTTAAAAAAAAAAAGGGTGAATGGCAAGCGGATTTTTAAAACCGCTTGCCTATTGGGGCTTCCCATCACGTTTATTCTACTAGTGAATTTAATTATGTTTATGGTTTTATTTATTGCGAGTGCGGTCTTGATTTTGGGTTTGTTTCCGCGGTGAGTCAGACTCACCAAACCCCAACAGTGGTATAAGAGCCTCGCTCGTTTATTTTTAAAATCATAATATTTTTCAAGGTATTTTTATGGCTTAATTTTTCTGGTTATAAGTTTCTAATTAGATTAGTAGCTCGTATTATCCATTTTAACATCGTATTAGAGCTGACATCAGCTCCCGAACCCAGATTTCGACCCAAAAAAGTGAATTTTGGGTGGAAAAGGCGTTCTGGAAATGGTTTTACCCTTGTAGGGCTTTTTTTTTTTGTAGCAAAAAAACGACCAGAAATGCATTTTTTGAGAGGTTTTTCGTTTTACGAAAATTTTAAGTCTTTCTAACCTTGAAAATTAATTGCATATTTATGGTGGTTATGTAATTGGTTCAATACATATTTTATATATATTTTTAAAACTCTTTAGGCATGATTACTTGGTGGTAATTTGTGTTTAAAAGCTTGATTTTATTTTTCACATAATTGCAAATTAATTGCATTAAGTGTGAAATTTTTGTTTTGAGGCTTCTAAAGTACTAAAGATTGAATCTTTAATTGTGTTAAGTGATTGAAACTTTAAAAGCTACTAAATTCCATGAATTTTATGTTGAACTTTGTTGTTTTAATCATTTTTGTTTGATTGGAAACATAAAGTTTCAAACTTTATGATAGAAATTTGTTTATCTTCATATTGGAAGATATAATTTTTTAAGGATTCAAAAGTGTTAGTAGCTGGATTTTTTCATTTGAACATTAAAGTTCATATTTTTCCAACTCCTACTTACTTTGTCAAAATCTCAAGATCAATTTAAATCGATTAAATTAATAATGAGAAATTGCCTTATTTATTTTGTTGCACCAACTTAAACCAATTTAATTAAAGTATGGTTTTTGGAAATTATTTTGGTTAAATGCACCTTGATAAATTTTATTTAAGTTAGACTTGTTTAAATTTTCAATTTTTGCTCATTGAATTAGTTCTAAAATTAATTTAGAATTAATAATATGTCACGCGAAATTGGGATTGAAATCCCGAGGCTATGGCACGCAAAACAAGCAAGAACATCACTTGGCTAGCAGAGCTGCATAGCAGCCCGCATGTGGCTGCCAAGGATGCTGCCCGTACTTGCGCGCAAGCCATGCGCGTGGTTGTTGCTTGCTGCCAGCAGCATGGCGCGCTAGCAAGCACCAAGCAGCAGCATGATGTTGTGCGTGCTGCCTAGCTTGGCTGGCCGCGGTTGGTGCAAGCTCGAGCATCATGGTGCGTGGCTTGGGGCTTGGTGCGATGAGGCAAGCAGCCTTAGTCCGTGTGCCTCACACCACGCAACTCGTAGCAACACTACTAGGTGTAAGCCTAGCTACTGCTACGGAGGGTGGTCGAGGCACATGCACCAAGCCGCATTGTCCGAGTTACTAGATGACTTTGGTTTTCATATGGCATGCGCCGCTTGAGTGCGGTTGGCTTTATGCTTGCTTGTTTGCTGTTTTATTTATTTTAATTAATCTTGTTTATTTTAATTAAAATTTTTTTAGGCTAGGCCTCGGTTTTGAGCGGCATTGACAAAAGTTATTTTGACAAATTTTGGGTTCTACCGGCTTAATTAATTGGATTAATTAAGATGGATGCGGAATTTAGTGGGAGCTTCAATTATTAATTACGTCAATTACATAATCGGTTAAACAACTTTGACTAGTTTTAATTAGGTGTGTTAATCGGATTAACTACCTAGATTAGTTACTAGTGCGCGCGCGTGTTTAACGCATTATTACTTCTTTATTGTTGTAAAATGCATGGGCCATTCACATATAGTGAATGGATGAATGGAATGTATATTCTCTCACAGGTTTTATAAAAATGGCAACTAGTGGGGCCCGATTAGGATAGAAAATATAGACTGCGTGCCGTGATGTATTTTTTGGAAATCTAAATACGGTATGCGTACCGTTGAGTATTTTTGTACCTTAATATTTAGATTAGTCCTAATCGTAGATACTAGTATTGCTTAATTATGGTCAAGTCTTGAAGATGGAGGTTCTTGGAAGACAAAGCCATGAAGTTGCAAAAGAAGACCTTTTGAAGACTTGAAGAATTCAAGGGGTCATGCTAGTTGCCAATATGCATCCAAATGCTTTTGCTTTACATATTCATGATTATTTATATATGAATTATATGTTAGATGCATGTTTAGGATTTCAAATGTTGTGATGATTAATTAAGTTCACTTAAATCAACAAACATAGAAACCCTAGGTCCCTAAATATTGAGTAAAATTTTCATTCCAAAACAACACTTATCGACCTATTGAGAGTAGTGATGGGCTACGACAAAGCGAGACATCAATATTATTCCCTAGGATACGTAAGGTATGTGGATGGGTTTTCCAAAGCAAGACATCACATACAAGTTGGTTTTGGTTGTACTCAACGATATGAGTGATGGAGTCCTAACATGTCGTGGCAAAGTGGATAAATTGTTGAGAGAGCATTAGATGTGACGATTTATTCAACCAAGAGTGACTTAGAGCCATTAGCAAAGCGTTGCTTACCTTGGGAGATTGAGTGCTAAGACAAGCCAAAGCATGCTTAGCCACTCTTTGTTTCCTTGGATCTTGGAATCGACTAATTCTCGCCAAATGGGGACCAATTTAATGCGTGGATAAGACGTTTAATAAGATTGAAAAATTTGCATGAATACCTTTTAATTTTCAAACTAATTATGTTATTTACTTGTTAAATGGTTAAACTTTGCACTTATATTTTTAGAATTCCAAATCAAACTGCATTGTTTTCCATGATTAGTAAAGGAAATGTATGAGAATGGTTCTCAAAGAAAAGTAAAGCATTTCTAAAATACAATTCTCATAAATGACTTTTAAGGACGGTTGGACATCATGTATTCAAAATACTAGGTAGTTTGATAAAAAACATGAAGTATTGAGTTGCAAACTCAAATTGTCAATATTAACAACCAACATATCTTTTCGCTTGATACATAGTTGAGTAGAACTCATTGATGTAGTAATTCGAGCATGAATTAAAGGAAAAGATGGAACTTTGTTTTATGGCGCATTAGATGCTTAATTATGCCTAACAAAGTATAAAAGTCAAAGACTCTTAAAGAAATGGTTCTTAAAGATTATGAGATAAAGTATGATAAGAAATATAGGAAACGAGGAACAAAGAAAAGGAATGAGATTCCATTTTACTAAAGAATTCATGTTATTGAAGTTAACTTAGCAACTCATTATCTTCACAAATTATCGGATACTTCTTGAGTGTTCCACTTTGAAAGTGACCTCAAACTATTGAAGATAAGCTAAGTTATCGACTTACAAGCTTAGAATGAAGCAAGTGGTGCTACATCAGTTGTAAAGGTCGTATGCTTTGTCTAAAGACCTTTAAGCTAAGGCTGGAACAAATAAATTGTTGTTGTGTACCATAATCAGCAATTGATCCGTTTACACACAGAAAGACTCACATTCAGAGCAATGAGCAATAGTTGTAAATTTATTTGAATGTCATGGTTGTCTAAACCATGAGTCAAGAATGCTTGTTTACAGACAAACATTTTCTTAACATGATAAACTGGAAAAAGTTCAAAGTCATGGGCATGATTTGCGTTCCGAACATCTTTAGCAATGTCATATCGGCAAGAACGTACTCAAGGCTCTATTAGATATGCTCTTGATAATTGATAGATTCGAAATCGTTCTAAGACAAGAAAGTCTTATTTGTTGAAACCGACAAAGTAACGAGCTATTGTTTTGGGTATATGGCTATATTCATCTAATGTGAACAAACTTGACCTTGAATTGTTCAAGAGTTCAGTGAAGTACAGAATCGACTTGGCAAGATATCAAAACGTCTAGATTAGATCGAGCGATGTTTTCTTGAGCCAAGCATGACCATCACAAAGTTATGAAATTGAAATATTCATAAATAACTCCACAAAGAACATAGTGTGTCTTCAAAGGAGACCTCGATGCCATTTAAAAATGACTCGAACAATGATGGATCATATCCTTTCCTATAAAGTTCTTAAGATTTGCACGAAGGACTAATTTTACACTAAAAAAAATTTCGAAGCTAAGAAAAGACGCCATATTCAGTTCTGGATAGAATAAACTTCTAAATGTGTTTTCAAGTATATGTCTAAAACTCTTAGCCACAGTGAGAGCTTAGTGACTCAATGGGAGCTCACCGGCTTAGCAAGAGCTAGGTGGTTGAGTGGAAGCTTAATGGCTCATTAAAGGCTAAGATAGCTCAAGTGGGAGCCAACTGTTTGTTTTACAACAAACTTTTACTCAAAGACAATATACATGTCTCTTTGTAAGCATTCAAGTGAGACCACGGGCATTACGCTAGTGAAAAAGAGCTATTCGTAACGAGCAAAAACGGGTTTTCCGTAACAGGCAACGGCCGTTACGTATACTGCCGTTACGATTAAAGATGTTATTTGTAACAGGCCCGTTACAAATAACAGGTTATTCGAAACGGGCAGCTAAAATGCCCATTACAAATAACGGGTTATTCGGTACGGGCAGCCGAAATGCCCGTTACAAATAACGAGCTATTTGTAACGGGCATAGCATTTTGTGGAAATTTTAAAAAAAAACCCATGTTTAGCTGGGCTGTTAACATTCTATTGCATCTTTCATTCTTTTTTTCTTTTCTTTTATTTTTTTAGGAATCTCTCATTCAATATAACTTTTTATTTGTTCCAAAAATTTTATTACTCCATAGTACATTTGGCCAAAAAGCTAATACGAAGTAAAAAAAGATTCCTACAAAATAGGGAACAAATTATTTTCCTGAAAATCTAAGATTTACATAATACGAAATATTCCGTAGTTTCGAAGCTTAGTACGAGTCTTGTACTCCATAATAGTGATCAACCAACCATATCAACTACATCACCATACTTTCTATGTGTATCAACATAATCTCCAATCTCTAACTGAAACCTGCAATAATCATTAAAAAGCCTTTTGTTATAACTTGAAATTGGGGGGAGGGGAGACAATCATAGATACAGAATATTTCGTTGGGTATTTCCTTAGTAATGTAGCCTTTAATGCAATGACTATCCTGGTAATAAGAACAGTGAGATTTTTTGTTTTTGTTTTTGAAACAACAGAACAGTTAAAACTTAGTAGAATGGTATGCAGTTATGCTCTCTTACATATTTGTCCAGCTCAAGACAGATTCACCCTTTATTATACGAAGTAGTACACAATATACTAGTTACAAGAAAATAGAATAAAAGATTTTCCACTATCAACTCTTTTAACACAATCCTCATTCCTCAGTTCTCATCCCAATTTATTAAAGCTTAAACAGATTAATTTCTTTGAGAAATGTGATATTCCACAATTAAGAAACAAGTCATTATACATAATTCATCACATCTCAAAGAATCATAATTCCGCAAATTCATCCAATTCAACATTTCATCAATAGAACACTGCCAATTTAGCCAAACCCCAAATCGAAAGAAATATGCACAAGGATTGTGCAGGAGAAATACAACTTTCCTTTTTTTTTTTGAAAGAAAATACTACTTTCCTTGAAGATCCCTGATTCCCTTTATATCAAACCAAAGCAAAGGATAACGTTTTCGACAACCATGCAACCTCAACAAATCAATCTTCAAGATTTAACATAATCAACTAAAATCAACCATTTCTTCATACAAAACTATGTAAATCTAGTCACATAGGATAAATCATGCCATATACATCACTAAAATTAGAAAGTATTTAATTATAAATAAAAATCAATTAAATGAAAATTAAACAAGAAATTACCTTGCGAAGAATCAAGGAAATTCTTCATACAGTAGCTAGTGCTCATTAGGAAAGGATCTTTCCCTTTTCTATCTTGATCTCGTGGGGTTTCAAGGAAATCCTCATTTCCTTTCTAAATTCTTGCTGCTTTTCATCCGTGAGATTAAAGGAGTGAAATAGTGAGTGGATTTTGACTCATCAAGCAAAATCGTGTTCTTTTAATTTCAAGTAATGTGGCCAAATGGGCTTTCTTCCCTTTTAATTCCCTTGGTTACAAATCATTGACTACCTGCAAAATATAACTAGATGAGCTTTGTCATATATGAAAAATTGTTAACAAATAAATATACGCATAATATGCACCCAATGTACTACTTACTAATTTTACAATAAAATCGGAAGAATTAGTGCACACTTATATAAATTAATGACTTAACAACTAAGTATTAGGGAGTATAAATATATAATATTTGACACTTATCATATGGTAAGATTTGTTACTAAAAAAATTAATGCCCGAAAAAAAAAAAGGAATTCAATTCAGCAAATTTTTCTTAAAGATCATCAACCCAGCTCATATATAGAATTAATTCCAGATTTTTCATTGGTTAATTTTGTAATAGCTAGATCTAACCCAGAATAATTACTGGTTAATTTAGAAAAATTCCAGTTAGATCTAACAAAATTTTGAAATTAAAAAATAGGGTTTTTTGTTAAATTATAAATGAACTAGATCTGGCTAAAGTTAGATATGAAAATTGGAAAATCAAATTGGGGAAATTAAATTAAAAATACTTGGAAAAATCTCCGAGGAAGGAGAAATTATGCAATTTATCAGCCTAAAAATCTTAAAACCAAACAGAAAATTGCACAAAATCACAGAAATGGAGGCATGCATACTAAAGAGGCACCATTTTATACAGCTCCCAAGACTTTAAAACCATAAGGAAACTTAAAGGAGTAAATTTTGTGGGTTTACGACTGTTAATTAGCAAAATTTTAAACCTAACTTTAAACCTAAACAGAAACAACAGCAAAAAAAAAATGGTCAGAAACAATGTGATGCAGAAACTGAAAAAACCCAAAAGGCTGAAAATAACCCAGAAGCTAAATTAAGAAGAGAAAGGAAATTTATTTCTCAATTCTCATAAATTAATAATAAAAAAGATGAGATTTTTGGTGAAAAAAACTAAAACTCAGAAAAATTAGAAATGCCCAGATACCCTGAAAAATTAAAAACCATGAAGAAAATGTAAAAAAAAACAAAAGAAAAAATAAAAAGGTACCGCAAACAAGAGGAAAAAGAAGAAATTTGTTGGAAAAAAAGATGAGATTTTGGTAAGAAAGCTTACATTTTATCAGCTTCCCAATTAATCTAAGCTCCGAATCGATTCAACAGCGCAATAAAATTGATTCGATCTGAAACCTCAGCTCGTACGCAGTTCTCGCTCTCGCAATGTTAAGATCGAGAACCAATTTTCTCCACGGCCGCCGGTTATAGAGGAAAGAGAGAAAGGAGTAGAGAGAGAGAGAGAGAGCTTGAGGGAAAAGATAAGAGTATGAAAAAATGAGGAGAGAGAAAGCCCGTTTGAGGAAGAAAAGCGGCTGGGAAAAAAATAAGGTTTCAAACCCTAGTGCTTGATTTAGGTGTAACGGGCATTTATTTGTCCCATACAAATATCAACTATTCGTAACGGGCAATTATTTGCCCGTTACAATTATTAACTATTCGTAACGGATAATTGGTTGCCCGTTACAAATGAGTTTTTTCCGCAACGGACATATATTTTGCCCGTTACGATTACTCTTTTTGTAACGAATTCTGTTATGCCCGTTACAAATGACAATTTTTCTACTAGTATTACCTCCACAACCTAATTGAAAACATAGTGTTTGTTTCTCTAAGTGGTGTCTTTCTGGAAAGTAACACATTTCAAAAACGACAAGTGGGAGGAAAATGAACTCGATGACAATTGAGCTTAGCAACAAACTAGAACTGAGAATCTGGGAAGACCTTAAAAGGGCTTCGTGAGAATACTTGATCAAGAATCCTCAAAAGGACTTTACAAGTGCCTTAAAAGAAAATTCATTTCTCAGAGAACTTTTGAAAAGTTGGAGTAAGATCAAGAAAATCAAAGGGCTTTGGAAGCACCTTGAAACTCAGTGTTTGATGCAATAACACTATATAGGTATAGAATTCACCAAAGGCTTGGGTTGAATCCTATAAATTTTCTATTAAGTTAGAAATAAACCTAAGACTTACAAGCATACTATTTACTATTAGATAGTAAAGGATTAATGCCTTGTAAGATAGCTACGACAAATCCAAATTCCGAATAATGGTTAGAGGCCATAAAAATCCGAGATAGACTCCGTGTTTGAAAATCATGTTTGAAACTTGATTAATTTGCATAAGGGTGAAAGACCCATCGATTGCAAATAAATTTTAAAGGAGAAAACTAACAAATGTGGAAATGTATATGCATACATAGCTAGATTGGTTGAAAAGGATACAATTAAATTCACGGAGTTGATTTTAATAAAAAGCTATTCACCAATCCGAATGCTAAAGTCTTTTCGTGATTGTTTTAGCAAAATTGCTCATATGAAATATGGCAAAATAGATACCAAAACTGCCTTCCTAAAATAGGATTTTGGAAGTGACTATGAAAATAGTCTAAGGGTTTTAAAATTCTAAATAAATGCTAGATTTAAAAGCAAGCTCAAGGAATCCGTCATGGGATTAATGGAAGCATTGCATATAAGAATTGGAACATCTTTTCTCATGAAGTTAATAAAAGGATTAACTTATGGAGAAATATAAAAATTCTTATGAATAAGAAGATTAGTGGGAGCAAAAGTAAATTATATAAAAAGGGCCAACGAAAAGTTTATGAACTCTATTGTGAAATAACTATGAAATGCTAAATGCTTAGATTTGAAAGTATTTTCGACAATGGACCAAGCAAAAGACGATACTTAGTACATATTGGTATTAAGATCTATTGTATAGACTTAATAAAATGTTTGAACGTGTAAAAGATTTTACCGTGTTAAACATGAATTGAAGGACTTTGAAAGACTTTTGACCCGTATGTATAAAATTAAGTAAATGTTTGAACTAAGTATAAGCTAGGCTAAATACTAAGTCAAACATGAAATACTCTAATAGAGACTTTCAACCATATCACATAGCAAACAATTTAGCAAAGACTCAGTGAAACTGAATGAGCTAAAATGTCAAATTGATAGGATTAAGATTTAGAATCATTCTACAATTAAATCCATTATGTAAAGCTATGATATGGAATCGTCACACAACTTACTTGCTTAGAGCATGTGAAGTATGTATGTAGTACCAATCAACTTGAATCTATGTAATAGATCGTTAGACTGTGGCCAAGAACATCCAAAGTACTTGGATAAGTAACAAGATGAGATCTTGACATATGGAAACAAATACAATTTGAGAATTGATGTTGCAAGCACAAACCTTAACAAGGATTAGATCCTTAACAAGGAAGCCGTTTATAAGCACGAGCTAACAATAAGTCATGGCTTGAGAATGGTAACATGGACGTGCATCCATGTGTAATGTGCAGGAATTTAAGGAAAATTTCCATGATGACAAGTGATTATGGTATCCCAAATCATTGTGCAGTGAGCAGTTTGGAGTGAAACCCAAGCAAAGCATCATCAAGAAGTCTAGTAAAATATATGTTGAGAATATTGTTGCCTTAATGGCGATAATAAAGAAGATGTTCAATGGAAAGTTTGTTGTTGAACGTTAATGATTGTAGGTTGTCAAGTTGAAGGTCTCAATCATGAAAATGAGTGGGAGACATCTGTAGACACCTAAAAATTTCTCCCCAAAACCAAACCCGATGATGAACAACCTTTCACCGCCATTATTGGTCGGGTTGAGTATTTAATCTTGGAGTGCTTAAATCCATATTTCCATTTCATAAACCAACCCAATTCCTAGCCCATTTCCCCAAACCATAACTCATTTTCCTCTTTTCGTGTCTTTAAACCCAAAATAATTCATTTCGTGTCCTTTAAAATCATTCATTTCGTGTCCTTTTTATAAAAACGTTTATTTCTGTTTATTTTGGTCCATAATCTGGGTCTAATGATTGAATATTTGGATGGGGCTTTAAAAGAGCTTTCCAACGATATATTATAAGCCCAAATCCGAGTTATAACGAATAAGTTATGGCCAAAATATTAAACTGAGCCCAAACCGAACCTAAGCCCACCTTACCTACGACCCAATGATCATGTAGAGGGTCAAAATTATTTAATCACATTCCTAAACCAATTAGGATTAATTGGAAGCTTCTATAATTTCTAAAAGATCTTAATTATCCTTTTTGAAAAGATAAGATTAAATAGTTTGAAATTGAATAAAACTTTTCTTTTTGAAAATCCTATTCTATTCGAATTGAAAGACATTCAAAGATAGACAGATATTATTTTCGTGCCTCATATTTTCTATCCAAATTTTATGTGGTTGGATAGCCCTTGAAATTATCTTTCCAATGATATATTATAATATCAATTTCGAGCTATAACGGAAAAGATATGAATAAAATGTCAAACTCTATCCAAAACTGATACCGTCTCACTATTTCGGATATATCTTTTGTTCTACAAAATATTTTAATCTGATTTTAATTGGGTTAGAAAGTAGACTTCAAGAGCTTTCCAACCATATCTTATTCATCTTATTCCGATTTCTGTTTCAAAAGATATGATAAAAACAAAAATCGCAAAAACTGCTGTCTATCGCAAGAGTTTTATCCGATTCGAATTCTTATCTTTTTCTTGATTCTTCGACCCTCTATTTTCCCTATAAATAGAGGTCGAATCACCCCTTTTTGGATCATCAACAAGTTTGATCATCAAATCATTCTCTCCCTCTCTCTCTCTCTCTCTCTCTCTTTCTCCCATATTCTAAGCCTTAAACCTATATTCCTAATTACATCATTCTTTCCCTAAGCTTTCCAAGGAGTCTATCCTTAACCCGAGGTTCCGTCCTTAAACCAAGGCGTGAAAGGTACAAATAACTGAGGGTTTGGACCAAATCAACTCTAGTTTTTAATTTAATTTCTATTTACTTTATATTTTTATTGAAGTTACTAACAGTTTATTCATGATGTAGCAATTTAAAGGAACGCGCGGAATGTGAGTAATTAATTTAATTACTCTTATTTTATTTTTATATTGCTAGCATCATGATTAGGTTATTATTATTATTTAATTTGAGTAACAATTTATTGTTAAATTGCTTCCAATATTAATGTTTATTATATTATTTATTGATCACCATATTGCATGTTTAAAGAGAATATGTAATTGAAAATCACGCCTAATAAGATAATTTGGACAACCGGTTTAGGATCCTTTTAATCTTATTATTAATTTAAGTGATCACCAATATTTTAGAATTATGTGTGCATTAATATTAAACCAATTTAGTTAAATAATAGTTTGGAGCAAATTGAATATTTTGTTTGTATGCCTTTGAGATCACAGGAATGCTTTTCAATATAAGAATCGAGTAGAGGCCAATACGGGCGAATGTGACTCCATGACTTACTTCGTACCATCATCCCCAATCCTCCTTTCGTGGTTCCGAACCATATGGAGTTAGTAATCTCATGGATTATGAATGGGGTGTAACCTTCACGGGTCAATCGTTGTTGCCTATCGTTGTTCCTTATCGTGGTTGCCTTTTATGATCCGTGAACGGTTTACAAGTTCCTTAAAAACTTGTTGGCGGCTCCCTACTTTCCTTGTCCCTAATCGTGTCCCTTATCGTATATGTCAATTCCCACTTCCTATGAGTGCCAAGCATATTCACACATGCTTAACGTAGGCGCACTTCGAACGACGCCTACAACATCACTTAGACAATAAATCCTAAATCACATATAATCCATGACACTCTCAAATTTTATCATCTTATTATGAAAGTGATCAATAATGAAGATGCTAAGATTAGCAAAGTAGTTATAACTAAACTTATGCAATAAGTGAACGACAACATTCACAATTGCATGAAAGAAATCAAGCATATTAGATATGGGTGTGATTTCTATAGATGTTTTATAAAGAGTGATACTCTTTAAACATTCGGAAAAACCATTTATCATAAGATGAACCATTCAAGTTTTGGAGTAATTTAAAATTTCATGCAATTTTTTATCACTCCGTTTGCTATTTAATTGTGGTTAGAATTAAATAATGAGTCCATTCGATTCTTGAAATATTCAAAATAGGGTATCAAGACCAGTCTTGGTAAGGAAACACCTATTAAGTGAATGTTGAATATTATAATCGAAAATTATCCCTAATCGAGGTCATTTAAACAATGGACGATTAATGACCAATTGAGATTAGTGTGTAGTTTGATTTATAGCACCGTTTCATGTGCTACAAGGACATGATTGTCATGAATCATTTACATAAGTGTTGGTTTAGAACCATACTGGATCAACCTATGAGAATACTTTAAGAGATTCAAAATCGTCATAAGTATATTTCTCATTATTGCTATCGGAACTCTTTTCCTTGACCATGAGTATTGTGAGGTCTCTTGTTTGAGTACTAGTCTGTTTTTTATGTCAGTCAAACGTCTTCCATAATTGGGGATTATAACGACGGCTATCAGGCGACTAGGTCCTCTTAGTAAGAGAAGCTACATTAAAAGACTAGGAATGTCCCTCTACTAATAATAGGGAACATGTCTTGTTGTTTACAAGGCCTCTCGAAGAGCGAGATTGTGAAATGCATGGTCGTGTTTAGATAGATTTTAGAAATCATCTGCTTATTGACAATCAAACTCGGATTTCGAGAAAAACTTCTGGACGTAATAGGGATGACGAATAATCTTACCCTATAGTTCATGAAGAGATATGAAGAGACATAGGAAAGGGGCTATACACTGAATGCTCACTTGTCCGAAAGGACAAATGGGAGATTGAAAGGAATGGTGTCCTTCGAACAAGTGTATTATTCTGATAGTGGGTTCAGAATTATTATAAAGCTAATATATTTAGTAAGGTCAAGTGATCGGAATACCTAGGTGGAGGCCGCTTTCGATCAGTAATATTAATGTATAATTAATATTACAGCTTAATCTTGACTGAACCCTTCGGGTCACATGCAAGCAATGAACGAATCGACTCGAAGAATTAATTTGGAAGAGATTAATGAGTCACCCGATTAATAAATATTTAGACGTCGAAAATTCGAGCTTGGAGCTTCAAAACCGGCGAGCGTCGGAAAATCTCAAATGTCGAGCCAAAATTTAGGATTTGGCAAGACAGGAAAATGCTTCAAGTAACAAGTAAAATCCTAGCCACGCGAAAGGCTAGGATAGTGTGCCAAATAGGAGTGTGCCACGTGGCAGCACACATGGCAAAACGCCATGTGGAAGCACGCATGGCAGCACACGTGTTAGCCACGTTGGCAGCCACCAAGTGGCAGTGAGCCACGTAGCAACGCGCCACAGTGGCAGCGCATGTGGCAAGGGCCGTGGACCCGGGTAATGGGTCATGGACACGGGCCAAAAGAAAGTGGCCCAACCGAACCCAACTTGGGGCTCAAGGTTGGGGTACACATGGTTAGTTCACAATGCATGTGAAATGCCTTGGGGACCAAGTGAGAAAGTGGTCCTCACCTAACCATGTGACACTTGTTACTTGTTCCTTGGTTTATTTAACAAGGGTTTAATTCATCAATTTTTCCATGTGGGATCTTTTTTTGAAAAAGTCCCACATTGAAAGATGAGTGAAACTCACAAGCTATCCATCCTTATAAATAGCCAAAGCATGGCTTGAGAATTCTTTGCTTAAGTAAGAGTTCAATAGAGAATTGCATTTGTAAAAACTCTTAAACTTATATAACACTTGGGTTTTGTTCGGACCTCTCTAACCTCGAGGTAACGGACCTAAAAGTCGGTAGTTGTTTTTGCGGGTGGATATCCGTCGGAGGCCCTCGTGTTTTTAAGGCTAAGATTTCAAGTAAGAGCCCATTTGGTCGGGCGAAGCACGCTCTAAAAGGTAATCATTTTATCTTAATCTTGTGTTTAATTTAATTATGTTTATGGTTTTATTTATTGCGAGTGCGGTCTTGTTTTTGGGTTTGTTTTCGCGGTGAGTCAGACTCACCAAACCCCAACAGGTGACAAACTCATCACATGACCGAGGGACTTTGCCATGTTCTCCAAGCACTTCACCATGCTCTAAACTGAACACATCCTCTATAACAACACACAAGCCAAAGGAATTCAACAATGCTCCCGGAACAACTCACCATGCTCCCACCCGAACAAAACATCCTTTGCTTTTCCACACGCAATGCTCATGTGTGCAACACATGTCCTCTTCACCAAGGAAAACCATCTCCTCTACACCAAGGAGACCAAACATCAAGATCAACACTAATCTTGATAAAACCACTTTCTTTCAACCAAGAAAGCACCGCTTCCTCTACACCAAGGAAGCAATAATCCAGAGTTAAACCAACTCCAACACACCACCTTCTACACACCAAGAAGGCAATGAAAGCATCAAGATTTCAACTAACCCCGACAAAACACCCATTTCCTCTACACCAAGGAAATGACACCTCCTCTCAACCAAGGAAGCAAACATCAAATTCTTCACCAACTTTGATAAACATCACGTTATCCAAGGTACTTTCCTAGTTCTTCGAGCACTTCAACCGCACTCCACACGAACTCACCCTCCGTGACAAACACAAGCCTTTTGGGCATTTTCCTTTTGTTGATGGAACACTCCTACTATGCTCCCACCTCAACAAGCACCCATACTTGCCTTTCACACATGCTAAACCCACATGTGCATTCACCACTCACAACCACCATGTGAACCTTCATGATACACCTTCACTTGGCATGTCTTTTCCGGTCTTCTTCTATCATTGAAACACTGAACACCACGGCTTCTCTCATGACTATCCAACCAACAATGCCTACCGCAAAGATTCAAAGTACCTCACAACACCCATGTGAGACCCCTTCACTTGACATGCTGTTCTCTGGCCATCTTCCACCATTAAAACACCAAAATCATGGCTCTTCCTCAATTGCAATCCGACTAATCCATGTCTTCGCAAAGAACACACCCACCATGACTATCCATGTGTTTTCAAATGTTACAAGGCACCACTCAATTGTCCTATGAACTTCAACCGAGTTCCCTCAATAATTACTCCATGGCCCTCCCTCACACACAACATGTAGCCACTCATGATGTTGAGTTTACTACCGGACATCAAGATGGGGAAATTCTTGAATTCCTTCACACCAACATCAACACTCCATAGATTTCATTCTCCTACTCCGTCTTCCATTGTTAATCAAACACAAAATTCAAGAATTGTCAATTCCAATAACAACTAATTGAAATCCATACCAAAGACTCAAATTTTGAACACCCACAACACCAAAATTGAAAATTTAACACCAAAAATTCAATCTTTCGACTTTCCAATCACAAATAACAAGCATACCACACAATCTAACCCTAAAAAACCGCCAAAAAAACCTTGGCTCTGATACCAATTGAAAGGGATTCCAAATGTTCTAGCTAAGTTTGCGATTAACGACAATTAACAACTATGAAGACAGAAAAACAAGCAATAAACGAGACAAGGAGAATTTACCGTGGGAAACCCGAGAACTAGGAGAAAAACCCACCAATCCACTATGGAGTAATAATTTGATGAAGTATAATATAGTTTACAAGCTTCAATCACCATTAAAGCTCCCACCCCAAACTCACCCTCTCAAACACTCAAACCCTAAGTGTTTGAGTTTACATGAGGCTTTCTCTCTCTTCATCTTTTCCCTTCATCTTATTACCGTATTAAAATGACAATACAAGAGTATATATAGTTCAATAGGATCAACGGATAAGATTACATCCCGAGCAAAATAAAAGAAATCGTGTCGCTGAACAGGGGCTCGATGGTTCGACCGAACCTTCCCAGAGTTCGGTCGAATATGAGGTGGTTCAGTCGAACTTCTTCCTTTGTTCGACCAAACCTGCTCTAGAAATCAAAATGCTACACATTCTTCCTCAATTACTCAGAAGCAACTAGGTTCGACCGAACCTTTCATGAGTTCTGTCGAATTCCCGCTCTGCGCGGACAACTAAAATAGCCATAACTCCCTCGATTCTTAACCAAATCGAGCTTATGACCAGTCATTGGAAAGCTTTTGAGACAAGATATCACCTATTACTTGAATCATCTCAATATAATTTCTAGATCTTGAGATATTCCCGTTTGAAATTAGCCCTTTGTCATCCACCATTGCTTAACACCAAGCAATAGCCCATAGCTTAATCACCTAAGCTATGCATCCCCTTAGCCTTCTTGAATTGTTCTCCACACTCTCAAACCTAACAGAAGCCTTGCAAGAGGCTACAACAAAGGAAGGTAAAGGTGTCCCCATGGTTGAGCTCAAACCTTTTCCATCACACCTTAGGTATGAATTCTTAGGCCCTAACTCAACTTTACCCGTGATTATTAGTTCCTCCTTAAGTGAGAGCCAAGCTCAAAAGTTGTTTGGTGTGTTGAGAAAGCACCAAGGTGCTTTGGGCTATACCATTTATGACCTCAAGGGTATTAGCCCCGCCTTATGCATGAACCGTATTACTCTTGAGGATAATGCCTCACCAAGCATTGAAAGACAACAAAAACTTCACCCTCAAATGGGGGAAGTGGTCAAGAAGGAAATCACAAAGCTATTGGATGCGGGAATCATATTCCCCATCTCTAGCTCAAGGTGGGTTTCCCTAGTCCACGTTGTCCCAAAGAAAAGAGGCTTGAGCGTTGTGGAGAATGAGAAAGGTGAGCTCATTTATGGAGGATGTGTATAGATTATCAAGGTCTAAACACATCAACCAAAAAGGATCATTTCCCCCTTCCCTTCATTGGTCAAATGCTTAAAAGACTAACAAGGCATAAATATTATTGTTTTCTTGATGGTTACACCAGTTTCTTTCAAATTCCTATTCATCTAGATGACCAAGAGAAAACAACTTTTACTTGCCCATATGGAACCTTTGCTTATAGGAGAATGCCATTTGGGCTTTATAACGCCCCGCCACCTTCTAATGGTGCATGATGAGAAATTTTGGAGATATGTTGGAAGAGGAAATGGAAGTGTTTATTGATGATTTTTCGGTGGGAGGTGTTTCATTTGAGGCTTGTCTTGAGAATCTTGAAAAGTGTTTGGTTTGGTGTGAGAAAGTGAATCTAGTCTTGAATTGGGAGAAATGTCACTTTATGGTCAAGGAAGGCATTGTCCTTGGTCATAAGATCTCACACAAAGGAATTGAGGTGAACCAAGTAAAGATTGGGGTCATTGAAAAGCTACCACCTCCGGTCAACGTAAAAGGTGTGAGATCTTTCTTGGGGCATGCCAGGTTTTATAGGAGATTCATCAAGAATTTATCTCTAATTTCTAATCCCCTCAATGATCTTCTTCAAAAGGATGTAGAGTTTGTATTTGATGATAGATGCTTTAAAGCATTCAACAAATTGAAGAAAGCCTTGATTTCCACCCCCATAGTCCAAGCCCCGAGATGAGATTTACCTTTTTAATTGATGTGTGATGGTAATGATACGGCTATTGGAGGTGTTTTGGGTAAAAGGGTTGATAAGAATCTTTATGTCATCTATTATATTTCAAAAACCCTCAATGGAGTTCAACGAAACTACACAACAACGGAAAAGGAGTTTTAAGCAATTGTGCATGCTTTTGAAAAATTCCGTTGTTATTTGTTGGGTTCTAAGAATATTATTTTCACATATCATGCGAATCTTAAGTACCTATTTTTTAAGAAAGAATCAAATCCTATATTGCTTCGGTGGGTGCTTGAACTTTAAACCTTTGATATTGAGTTTAGAGACAAGAAAGGGGCGGAGAATGTTGTGGCGAATCTCCTTTCTCGCCTTGAGGAGTCACAAGTCTAAGATGATGGTTCTCCTATTGAAGATAGGATGCTTGATAATTTTCTATATGCCATAGATTTAAAGGAACTCCCTTGGCTTGTTGATTTGGTTAATTTTCTAGCATGTGGGGGAGTTTCCACCTTCATTTTTGAAGAATCAAAGGAAGAAGCTCAAGAGAGAAGCCCGACACTATTTGTGGGATGATCCGATTTTGTATAATCGAGGAGTTGATGGCTTGCTCCATCGTTGCATTCCAAGTGAAGAAGTGTCGAATGTCTTAAAGATTTGCCACTTGGATCCTAGTGGTGGTCACATGGGAGTTTCCAAAACTGCTTCAAAGATTCTCCAAAGTGGTTTATGGTGGCCACATCTTTTCAAGGATACTTGGGGTTTTATCAAGTCTTGTGAAAGATTCCAAAGGACCGAAAACATTTCAAAGAGGAATGAGATACCTCAACAGTACAACCCATCCTTGAGTTGGAGGTTTTCGATGTATGGGGCATTAACTTCATGGGACCATTCCCTTCTTCTTTTAGAAACCAATACATCCTTGTGGCGGTCGATTATGTTTCTAAATGGGTTAAGGCCATTGCCTCCCCTACAAATGACCACAAGGTGGTGATGAAGCTATTAAAAAAAATATCTTTCAGAGATTCGGTGTGCCCAAGGCGGTAATAAGTGACAATGGATCGCATTTTGTTCATAATGCTTTCCAAAAGTTGTTGAGAAAGCATGGCATTCATCAACGTTTCGGTCTTCCCTACCACCCTCAAACTAATGGACAAGTTAAGGTGTCCAACCATCAAATAAAGTTTATCCTTGAAAAGACGGTTGCTAGGAATAGGAAAGATTGGGCGGACAAGCTTAATGATGCTTTATGCGCATATCGAACGACTTTCAAGACTCCCATAGGCACCACTCTGTACCGTCTTGTTTATGGAAAATCTTATCATCTTTTAGTGGAGCTTGATCACCACGCTCATTAGGCAATCAAGAAAATCAACTTTGATTTGGTGAGTGCGGGAGAGAAAAGGTGGTTGGATCTTCATGAATTAGAAGAACTTAGGCTTGATGCTTATAATTGTGAAAGTACCTACAAAGCTCGATCTAAGGATGCTCATTACAAACTTATTGAGAAAAAGGAGTTTTGTGTAGGTGACAAAATTCTTCTTTATAATTCTAAAATGAAGTTGTTCCTCGGAAAGCTCATGTCAAGGTGGAGTGATCCTTATTTGGTTTAAGGTGTCTTTCCAAATGGTGTTATAGAAGTTTTTGTGTTGGATTCATCATCTTCGTTCAAGGTCAATGGCCATCTACTCAAGAAGTACTTCGATGGTGCTTTTGTTTGCCTAGTTCATAAAATATTTCTTCGTTAACCACCTTGATAGGTGGAGAACGTTGAGCTATGACGTCAAACAAGCGCTTCCTGGGACACAACCCGGTTTTCTAACCCATTCTTTTAATTTTTCATTCTTTTAATTTCTTTTATTTTTGAGTAATTTTTCTTTGTTTACTTGATTTTAGGTACCCTGGGATTGATTTGATTAAGAATTCCGAAAATTTTGGTGTCAATTGAAGGTTTCAAGAGGTTAGAGTTGAATTAAAGTGAAGAAGAGCGCTCTCATGAATTTTATACATGAACAAGTGATTTCCGAAAAATTTGTATGATTTTTGGTATGTCCCTCTCGTGGGCATCACTCGAGCGTGACGCTCACGAGCATCGACGAGAGCACCGCACACACGAGCACTAACCGATGCGCGCAATACTCCCCCTAGCTGGGAAGCCATGCGCAGGCACAGCTGGGTGTGCGCGCACGCACGGCCTTGGCAGCCCCCACCCTCAATTTCGTGCTTAGCTGCTCCCCCCCTTCATTTCTCTCTCCCCGATTTTCTCATTTTTCCTCCTCCTTCATTTATTTCTTTTTCCTCTTAGAAAATCTTCACAAAATCAAGACTTTTTATCATTTTATTTCATCAATTCACAAATCACAACAACAAATACACAATTTATCACTCAATTTTTTCAGATTTTCGAGCAAAAACATTCGAAAATTGGGTCTTTATTTTCAAATTTTTGGGTGTTCAAATTGGGGTTTGGAACTTGCATCTTGGTGTTCTAATTGGTTTATTATCTTCATTTGTTCCATTTCTCATTTTCTAGTCATCCTCTTCCTCATTTTCGAAGCTTGAAACCCTTGTTTGGGCTTTAATGGTAGACATCCATTGTTGGTTCTTTTTGCTTGTATTTTGTATTGTATGATGTTATTTAATGATACTTTGAAGCTTTTTCATGATGAAATTGTTTACCTTGCTTGAATTCTTGAAATCATTATTGTTGATCATCTTTCTCTCTCATGGGTATTGTTCATGGTAGCTTTAATTCTTTGATTATTCAATGTTTTTGGATAATTTTGCCTATGATGATTCAAGAATTTTGTTTTTCATAACAAACGTTTGCCTTTGGATTGATGATGAATTGCTTCTTATCTTTCATTGAATATTTCTATGGTTTCTACTTCATGGCATTAGTTCTTTGTGACCAACACTTGTTTCATTCATGTTGGATTATTTTTGTGCTTGAAAATTCTTGAGCAATTCTCTATCATTATTTGGTGATGATTTTATCTCTTATGCTCTTGTGTGTTTGAGATAATTTCTTGATGAATTGCCCTTGCTTGGCCTTCATTCTTGTAGATGGTCCCTATTCGTTGCATGAAAAGGGCTAGAACAAGCACAAGCAAATCCCGGCATGTTGTTCCCCTTCCTTCCAAGATTGTTGAAACATATGGCATTGAATTCTCATAGGAACTCCATTGGGATCGATTCATCCAATTGACAAAGATAAAGCTTAAATCCACCCGCTTTAATTCTATGATCAAGCGACTACAAAATGAGCAAGGATTTGAATGCGCCCACTTATGTTAGGGCGACATATGAATTTCTTTCATCTCTTGAAGTGATTAGTGAGAATAATGGTGATTCTTCAAGGACATTGACTTTCCAATTATTCAATAATGATCATCGAATTTTGGAATCTCAACTTTGTACATACTTTCAATTTCCTTGGGCCGTGGATGAAGATTAGATCGTATATATGGCCAATGTTAAGATGAGTGATGATTTTAAGTATGATGGGCTTAAGTGGTGGCGACGCATCTATCATGAAGAGAAATATGAGCCACAAACTTCAAAGGCCGCATTTATCATCCATCCGTCCATGAGATACTTCAATCGTATTCTCACCTATGCTGTATGTTCTAAAGACTCATTGGGTACCATTTCTCGTGAGGAGTTGTCGCTTTGGATAGCCGATCATGAGCAAGGAGAGCTTGAGCTTGTTGATTTTACTCAAAACTTGATCAGCCGATTTCTTGATATAAGAGATGGCTTTCACTCTCGGGGAGCATTCAACTTGGGGGCATGATCTCCATTCTTGCCCTTTGCATTGATGATTCCTACTAGGACTTGCTTTGTGAACTTCCTCCCATTGTTGATCCTCGCGAGAGGACCCCTTCCCACTATCTCAACATTTATGCTCTTGTCAATCAAAAGTTTCTCGAGCATACCAAGAAACAAGATCTTTACATTTGGAAGGTCTCCCGTGTTAAGGATTGGTTTTTTATTCCAAGTAAAGAAGCTAGCGACTGAAAGACAAAGGAGACCCCCACAGTGCAATATTGATCCTTCTCTTCGGCGGAAGACAAATCATTCAAGAACCAATTCCGATGATGTTCTTTTGGCGGATTTTCAAGCTTTGCCCTCGGGTGAACGGGGAGGTACACCTATCCATTCCTCTATTTTGCATGCCAAGATTGATTCCATCGCTAATGTCTTATATTCTATGACTTTGGGGCGTGATTCCGTTGGTTATTATTTTCATGCTAGTCAAGTGTATGATTTCCGTGTTAGGAGGGGGAGATCGAACCGTACTTGAACTATCTGTACCTCCCGGTCCAACAAGGACCTATCCCTCAATGGGAACCCTATGACCCCTCCCTTGGACCTAGACTTTGTTACCCTTATTGGGAAGGTCCTAATGTCCTCCCTAGTGCTATTGTTTACACTACCCCGTTCACTTATGATTATAAGCGGCCCGATGGGTGTGATTTTACTTATGATCCTGAGAACCCTTTGCCTTTCCCAAACTCCGAGACTTTTGGTAGGTGGGGCTTGTCGGGCGAGCTGATCTTGAATGATTGTTCTCATTTTTTTGCGGTGGATCGTGCTAGGAGAGAGGGTAGATTGAGGGGCAAGTCTCCCGTGGAGGTTAGTGACTTCGCTAGCTCAAGTCATGTAGTCTTATAGACTGGTGAGGGGAGTACTCATTCTACCCCTTACCATAGTGCCGAGTGATTCCATCTTGTCTACCCCCTTACTTGTTTGCTTTCTATGTTGTTCTCTTTATGCCTATATGCTAATAGGATTTGAGTTTGGTTGGTAGTTATTTCCAAGCTTGTGGGTGTTTTATGTTGTTTGTGTGCTTTACTGTTCCCCCCTTTGCTTTTATGGTTCACTATTGGTCTCTTTTGCTTGCTGGTGTTGATCATTGATTGTCTTATGCTTCTTTGTTGTTCTGTATGGATGATGATGGTTTCTTGTTGATGGACTCTCTGTTGTAGTTCCTGGTATTATTGATTGTTTGCTTGATTATTGTGTGATATGCTTTCTGCTTCCTGATGATTCTGCTACTGTCTTGCATTACTGTATCCTTTATGATTACCCGTATCCCTTTTATCTCTTCTCTTTCTTCTCTCATGAAGTTACTAACATTCTTTTGTATAGATATTTATCTTTCTCTTTCTTTATCACTCACTTTTTAGGTCCCCGATGAGAGCATTCGACGCTTGGAATTTGGTAACGAATTTCTTGTTATCGTACATTTTCTTTCTTCTCACGATTTTTGGGTGAGATCTTTCTATTTTCCCTCTTTTTCTTTCCCTTTTGTATGCATAGTTTAGGTTTAGTTTAGGAGAAGTTGAATGGTTCGAGGTTGCTTGCTTTTAACAACTTAGTGTGTTTGGGGTCATTGGCGTTGTAGCTGAATGACCATTTGTTTGTCGATTTGGATATTATGTGTTTGGCTTGTTTCCTTGTTATTTTCTATTACTTCATGATCTTTATTTTCTTTCTTTTTTTCCCTTTTCTTCTATTTTCTTTTTGTTATCTCTTTCTCTTTTCTTTTCATTTCTTTTTGCATTTTGAAAATATAAAAAACAAAATTTTAAAAAAATTTAGAAATAAATTTTTTTTTTTAAAAAAAAACAACAAAATCAAAACCAAATTTTTTGAGGCATTGCTCTTATTTCTTCTTGTTTTTGCTTTTGCTTTGGACTTAATACCACTTAGACTTGCATTTTCAGATATCACCCTTCCTAAAAGGACGATGGTTTGCACGGTTTGAGAGTATCTTTGGTTGACTCTAGGATAGAGTATGATAAGGTAGTCCTTTAGAACTTTTAGGACCTTGAAGCCGGTTTCTATTGTTTTTGAAAATTTGCAATTGCTCCCTTTTGGTGAATTTGAAACTAATAGTGAGTTTTTGCTACAACCATGTGAGGTTTCATTCTTTTCTAGTCTTCTCCATATTTTGCTTGAGCGGCGCATGGATCCTTGACTATTGTATGCTTTATCTATAATTTGACTTTCATCTCCCGAGATCGCGACCGAGCCATTTAGGAAGGACAAAGGCATCTTTTTAGGGTGGTAATTTTTCTTTTCCTAGGATAGTTTTCTTATCTTTGTTTTGGGTTTTCAATTGCCTACTTGTTAACCATTTGAGCCATATTCCTTCTTTTTCAAGCCATATCTTTAGGATTTGAGCCTTTTGTTTCATTCTTTTTCCCTTCTTTGGTTTTTCTGAATCATTTGGTCTCTATTGTTGGAGTTTTAGTGGATGAGAATGATTGTATGGTTCTTTTAATGTAAGCAAGTTTCTGTTATACATATTTTGTGAATAAAAAGCAAATGCAAATTAAAAGTTGAAAAAGCCGTCCATAGTTAAAAGAGGCGAGGATAATGAATAGAGTGAAAAATTGAAAAAATTGAAAAAATGAGAAAAAGCAAAGCACATTCAAAAGCTTACATTAAGTGAAAAATGGAAAAATGTGAAAAGCAAAGCACATTCAAAAGCTTTGGAAAAATTAAAAAAAAAAAGTGAAAAATGAAAAATTCAAAAAATATTTTGGTGTAAGCGTCTTTCTCCTTATTTTGTGCATTGAGGACAATGCTTTGTTCAAGCTTGGAGGAAGCGTATTCTTACGCTTTTTGTACATATGTTTGTGATTCTTGGTTTTGAATAAGTTTGGGGGTGTTGGTGTTTTTGTTTGGTGATTACTTGGTTTTTGTGTTGAGATTTGGCTAATCTTTGCTTCACGATTTAGGTATACCACCAATTTAAAATTTTAGCCTACCCTCACCCATTTCTCCCATACATTACAACCCTTTCCAAGACCTTTTGATCTTTGTGGTTGAGTCACAAGTCGGTGGAGGGAGATGTAGGTCAAGCCTATAAAGCAGTATGCAATAGTTGAGACATGGAGTAACCTCAAATCTCTTTCTTTTTCCGATTCCTTCGAAGAACCATTGAGATGCTCATTAAAGATAGATTTGAAGCTAATTGGGATAATGTGCTAAAAATGTTTTGAGATGAAAGTGAACTATGTCTTAATAGTTCTCTATGCTTAGCATGTTTTATGTTTCGATCAACCTTAGATATCTCAGAACATGCCTACCCTTGTTTGTTTAGAAAGCTTGGTATCTACTTGTGTTTTGTCTACTTGCAAAAGTCCATTGTAAGAGCATTTATCTTCCTTTTGGTTTGAACTTTCTCTTTTCTCCTTTCTTATGCTTTACTCATTTTACTTGAGAGTTATGGGTTATTCTCTTTGGAAACCCTAACAAGAGCATCACTTGTCCTCTAGAGCGATTTAGGTGTTAAATGGCTTGTCTTTGGTTGCTAAAATTGACCGTGATTCTTACAAAAGTGAGTTAGTGTACATTCTCATATTCTCTAGTTTTCTTTTTTCTTGCTTTGCCTAAATAATGTCATCATCTTTCCTTGGGTTTGATCTTGGTTTGCTCAAGGACGAGCAAAAGTCTAGCTTGGGGGAATTTAATGAGCGTCATTTATGACGCTCAATAGGGTAGCTTTTGTTTTCTTTTTCTAAATTTTCTCGCTTTATTCTCTTATAATCTTTCTAGTTTTCTTTTCTTTTCCGTCTTTATAACTCATTTTTGTTTTTCGTTCACTTTTATGAGTTTTTCATGATTTTTTTTCTTATTTAGCTATTTTAGTTTAGTTTCTATTGCTTTTTCTCTCTCTTACTTTTACTTGAAGTTTTGCAAGTGAAGTTTCAAAATCTTATTTGCCGCTATCTCATGGTTGTTCTCTCATTGACTTTAGGTCGTGAACGCGCAAATATTTGAAGATTACGGGCTGCCCTCCTCGCGGGCATCATCATGAGAGCACCGATGATAGGGATGCACGAGAACTCTAAGAGAATAGCTTCGTACAAGGATCTACGAGCGAGCAAGAGGAGTCGTGCACGCCAAAATACCACAGCAGGGGTGGGCGCGCGCAGGCCTTTCTGTGCATGCGCACATCCCTAATTCGGACCTCCCCGCTCGATTTACTATATATATCCCTTGACTTTTCCTTTTTTTAGGGGATGACGATTTCATATGTACTTGAGACACATTTCCATATTTAGTAGAGAGAGAAAGTAGAGAGAGAAACTTCAGATTACTTTCTTTGTACTTCAAATTACATCTTTGAGCTTGGATTTCATCTTCAATCAATGAAAATTTGTGAGAAATTCTTTCTTTGAATTTACTTTTGCTTTTTCTTTCCTTTAATTCTTGAATGTTTGATTTGATTATTGATTGGTTTGAGAATTTGTTGATTTTGATTTTCGCTTTGATAAAGCTTAAAATGATGATGTTTATGATTTAAATTGCTTTGTTTTTTAATTCCATTATGATATGTGGGTAGATTAGTTGCTAGGGAAAAGGGGAAACATGCTTGATTGGTGATTTTTGCTAGTTGATGATTCTTAGTTGATTGATTGTTGCAATTAAATTGGTTGACATAGTTGTGATTAATTTGATTAGGAGTGATCAACCTAGATGATTAATCTAGATTGCATATTAAATTTCAATGACATGAACCCTTAATTTGAGTATTGCTTTAATTGGTTGAATTTGATTGTGATTTTCCTTGTTAGTCATTCTTAGTGAACCCTGGATTGACTTATATGAGATAGGTTTTGGATTATATTAATTGTAACTATTGTCTGTCCTTTGCAATGTTTGAATCAATCGAGTCATTCATCTATTAGCATGATCATTGAGCTTTTATGTGGGACCTTAATCCCTAGTATTTAGCATATTGATTTTCTTTGACTTGATTAGCTAGTTGATACCTTAGTTACAATTCAATTCACTTTTCAATCTTTAAAGTAGCTTGACCATAGACTATAACATTCTCCAAATCATTCCTTTGGGTTCAACCCTTGACTTACCTTTATACTCGTATTAGGTTTCTTAATTGATTATAAATTTTTTTAGCTCAAGGGTAGATTAGATAACGACCTACATTTACCCTGCGTCATGTATGTTAGTCGGAAAGCGTACATGAAAATGAGAAGAATAAAGTAGAGGCCTATTTTTAGGGAAGATTAAATCTCTTTTAGGTTGGATTTGTACCTTCATCTCCGAATATCCAGTCATGGTTCAAGACCACTATGGAATTAGCGATATCATGGATCGTGAAGGGTTTAACCTTCACCCTGTGAACGGTTTACAAGTTCCTAAAACTTGTTGGCGACTCTTTTGCTCAATATGCCTTCCCTTTGGACGCGACCATGCTTAAGTGTATGATCACAGTGGGGCTTAAGTGCGGGATGCTTGACATATTCCCTAAAGTTTTTGGCGACTCCACTGCGGAGGATTTCTATTTTAATTACTAAAATTTACTTTGGCAATAATTCAGAATGAGTGGATAAGACTCGAAAAGTTTAAAGTATTCATGTGCATAATTTTTATTGACATTATTGGTATAAGAATAAAAAGGTCCGCATTGAAAAGACCATTCGTGATGCGTAAAAAACATAGGTTTTTTTTTACACGTAGGAAATTTGAGAAATATCTTTTACAACTAGAATTGAAAAAACGCTGCAAAAATCGGAAAATTCTAAGAACATAGAAAACTGATGAGGCCTGTAAGAATCGTCGGTGAGTGAACAGCGCCCATCGCAGTGCGATGTCTCTGTCATGACGCGACAACAATATCACGGTACAACAAGGTCATCTTCGCGATGCTCCCCGTTTTCTCGTGACAGGTTCTTTCAATTGATAGGAATGGTGTCCTTCGAACAAGTGTATTATTTCGATAGAGGGTTCGGAGCTATTGGAAAGCTATTTATTCAGTAAGTTCAAGTGATCGGAATGCCTAGGTGGAGGCCGCTTTCGATTAGTAATATTAATGCATAATTAATATTACAGCTTAATCTTGACTAAACCCTTCAGGTAACAACCAAGCAACTAATGATCCGACACGACGAATTGATTCGGAAGGAATTAATGAGTCATTCGAGTAATAAATACTTAGATTTCGAAAATTGAGTTAGGAGCGTCGAAACCAAGCATCGCAAGTCGAGTCGAAACAATAAAGGACGGACGGGAAAATCACTAATTCATCAACAATTTACCGATATGCCCCTAGCATCATAATGCCCCGAGAAAACCGAGTGCTAGGGGCATTGAGTTTAGCTAAGGTGGCTAGCATGCGCACCAAGCCGAGCCAAGGTTTGCTGGTGCGTGCTAGCGTACAAAGACTAGCATGGCACGCACATAGCGACAGCTGCTATGGCGTGCCAGCAATCTAGCAAGCCACGCACATAGCAGTAGCAGCTATGGCGCGCCATCGAGCTAGCATGTGCAAGGGTAGCAACGTTGAGTTAGTAGTGCTAGCTAGCTAGCAGCGCGCTAGCTTGCTAGCATTGCTAGCAGTGATGCGCGCATGGTGCGCCAGCCAGCAGCACATGTCGTACATAGCAGCATGGCGGCCGCACACCAAGCGCTAGCTAGGCTGCTTAGGTGCCTTGGCTCGACCTGCCACGTGGCGACAGCCCATCGGGGCATGTGTGAGTGTATGGCCGGTTCTTGCGAAGCCTTGGGGGTCAAGTTTTTGCCCCCTTCCCTTGTGGTCCTTATCTTACCCTCCTCTTAAAATGCCACTTGTTGATTAATTAGTTGTTGGTTAATTTTTTTTGTTTTTTATTTAAAAATAAAAGGAGAAAATTAATTTTACTAGCTCTCCCACGTTGATGGGAGAGTGGATTTCTCACTTAAGTTTACCTATAAATATCCCACTTGGGAATAGGGAAAACTTACTTGTGTAAGAGCTAAAGTAGGCATCTCCACTTAATTGGGAGAATACCTATAAACTCATTAATTACTCGGGTAGTCTTTTTGGTGTGACTTAGATAACCTCCAAGTAGTAGATCGGTCGAGTCGCGTTGTGGGTGGATTTTTTCGGAGGTCCTAACCCTTTGTGAGGCTCTGCTTTCTCAAGTAAGAGCTCCATCCGGTTGAGCGAAGCATGCTACAAGGGTAATTTTATTCTTTTCTCTATTCTTGTACTTTCTGCATTTTGTTATATTAATTGTGAGTTTGTTCTTGGTGTAGAAACCCATTTGTGTCACCCCAAAACTAAACCCAGTGATGAATACCTTCATGTCATATCATAATCGAATGAAGTGAAAGTGTGGAAAGTCTAGTGTTGCAGTTAGTTTTTATTTCTTTTCTTTCCCTCTGTTTTTGGAAACCTATTTTGATAAAATAGCCAATCCTGTTTATTTTGGTCTATGGAAAGGGTCCAATAATAGTGTAGTTGGATGGGGTTAAAAAAGAGCTTTCCGACGATATATTATAAGCCCAATTCCAATGAATAATGAGGAAGTTATAGCCAAATTACTAAACTAGGCCTGGTTTGATTTCTATATGCGGCCCAATGATCTAGAGGAGAGCCTATTATTGATTTATCATTCCTAATGCGATTAGGATTGATTATAGTCTTCTAGAAGGTTCTTTTGAATCCTAATTAGATTAGCATTGATAAATTGACTTTTAAGAGTTTTATTTAGAATAAAAGAAGTGTTTTTAAGGAAATTACAGTTTTACCCTCTCGTACGTTTAAATTTTATCAAAATAAGAAAACGGGTGGGAAAACTGATTGCAGCGCCGCAACTGCAGTTTGTCGCCTGGCAACAGACCTGTCGTCTAGCGACAGGCGCGTGTTTGGCGACAGCGTCGTGCTTTATCCTTTTCGAAACTCTGATTCGTTTTTTATCATATCCGACTGATTTTATTTAAAAATAGCCTCCTAAAACCTCCGTTTTTAATCATCAATTATTACCAACTCTCATCAAGAAATTCTTGATACTCTCTCTCTTTCTTTTCTAAACTAGCTTTTCTCAAACAAAATTCTGCATTCACAAGATCTATACACACCTAGCCAGATTCGAAGTTTCCTTCGCCCTAGACTTGAAAGGTTTAATTTCTGTGGGTTTGGTCCAAAATCTCTCTTTTAATTATTTAATTTAATTGTTTGATTTATTATTTTCCTTGAAGTTACTAACGTGTGTATTTTGTTATTAGAAAGAGATACGAGGCATCCAAGTAAGTGTTTTAATTGTTTTCATTGTTATTTTGATTCCTAGTATCATGTTAGAATGCTTTTCTTAGTATGATATTTAGCGTGATTTGCTTATATCAATTATGATTCCTGTGATGCTTCCTATTTTCTTTCCTAATATGCATGTTAGTATCATGTTAGTGCTAATTATTTGATTATTGATGTTTAGTGACTGTAGACACCCATTTGTGTCTCCCCAAAATCAAACCCAGTGATGAGTACATTTCACGTCGAATCATAATCGAATGAAGTGAAAGTGTGGAAAGTCTAGTGTTGCGGATAGTTTAATTTTTTTTTCTCTTCTCTCTGTTTTTGAAAACCTATTTTGAGACAACAGCCAATCCAGTTTGGTTGGTCCATAGAAAGGGTCCAATAATGGTGTAGTTGGATGTGGCTTGAAAAGAGCTTTCCGACGATATATTATAAGCCCAATTCCGATGAATAATGAGGAAGTTATGGCCAAATTACTATTCTGGGCCCGGTTTGAGCCTTATATGTGGCCCAATGATCTAGAGAAGGGCCTAATATGGGTTTATCATTCCTAATGCAATTATGAATGGTTTTAGTCTTCTAGATTTTTCTAGTAGGTTCTTTTCATTCCTAATTCAATTAGCATTGATAAATTGACTTTTGTTGACTTTTTGGAGTTTTAATCAGAATAAAAGAGTGTTTTTAAGGAAAATACGATTTTATCCTCCTGTACGGTTAAATTTATCTGAATTTAGAAAATGCGTAAAAAAAATTGATTAGCGCCTAACGCCAGTCATTAGCGCCTGGCGCTAATGTTCAGCGTTTGGCGCTAACTTCGTTTTTTCACGTCGAAACTCTGATTTGTGTTTTTTATCTTTTAGGCTGATTTTCTCTATAAATAGCCTCCTAAAACTCCGTTTTGAATCATCTACAATCATCAACTCTCACCAATTCTCTAATTCTCTTCTCTCTTAAAGCTTATTCTTTCTCTCTCTTTTCTAAACCAACCTTTTTATATACAAAATTCCGCACTCACAAGACCAAGAAACACCTAGCGTTGTTCGAAGTTGCCTTCGCCCTAGACGTGAAAGGTTTTAATTTCTGAGGGTTTGGTCCCAAATCTCTATTTCAATTATTTAATTTAATTATTTGATTTTATTATTTTCCTTGAAGTTACTAACGTGTGTATTTTGTTATTAGAGAGAGATAAGAGGCATCCAAGTAAGTGCTTTAATCATGTTTAGGTTGTTATTATGATTCCTAGGGTCATGTTAGGGCGTTTTGATCTTCCTAGTATCATGTTTAGGGTAACAACTAAAAAATGCTAATATCAAGTATGATTAAAAGTATGATGCCTTTTATGTTCTTCCTAATATTTATGATTGTTAGTATCATGTTAGGGTTAAAGCTTTGATTTTTATTGCTTAGTGACATGCTAAGGTTTGTTTTTAATCTTGTTAGTATCATGCCTAGGATCTTGCTATTATTATGCTTTAACTTGAACATGATTATTTTAATTATGATTATAATTGTTTTGATTTTTATTATGTTGCTTGATGATATATATTTATTGTTATTGCTTGATCGCGCCTTTTATGCATGTTTAAAGGGGATTAGTACTTGTAATCACGCTTAATAAGATAATTAATAATCTTGTTTAGGGTTAATGTGAATAAAATTCAAGTTATCGCCAATAATAGATTTATTTGTGCATTAATATTCGACCAACATAGATAAACAGGTTTAGGGTTAATCCTATTGATTGCATGTTAGTCAGAAAGCGCACATGAATACAATCATAATAAAGTAGAGGCCTATTATTAGGGCAGGTTCAATCTCTTTTAGGTTGGATTTGTACCTTCATCCCCGAACTACCAGTCATGGTTCCAGACCTACTGGAGTTGATGATCTCTTGGATCGTTAAAGGGTGTAACCTTCACCTCGTGAACGGTTTGCAAGTTCCTAAAAATCTTTCCCTTTGGACGCCACCGTACTTTAGTGTATGATCACAGTGGGGTTCAAGCTAGGGGTAATGCTTGAAATATTCCCTACAGTTTTTTGGCGACTCCGCTGGGGAGGATTGATAAAGGAATAATTGCGTCGTTAGACAACTACACCTAAATCAATTACAATTTTTAACACTCGACTTATCCTAATACAAGTATATGGCAAGAAGAGTGGTCGAACCACAGGGAGAAGCACATAAACACCACATTCATCACTAGATTTTAGGCTATCTCGGGACAAAGGATAGGAATGACTAAGAGATTAAACTAAAGATAAAACGAGTTAAAATCAATATAACTAAACACCAAGGGAGATGGGTAGATGTAGATGCCGCTTGATCATGCAATAACATAAAAGCAAATCAATAGTGAACTAAACATGCATGAATATCGATATAAGGTTCAATCTAACCGCCTTCTGGGTTAATCGGTTTCTCCTAACATAGCCTCTATATTTCCACAGTAGAACCATACATTGGGAGGTGCAATCAAAGAACAATCGATAGTAATGAACCTTAACTAAGTCAACTTCCGTTCCTTGTTAGCAAAGATTCACCTTTAATCAACTAACAATGTGCACTTGCAAGAAGATCAAAGAATATCAAGCATGCAAAGATTTCAATCACAATTAACTTAATCTCAATATTAAAAGCATGAACAATTAGCAACTACACAATCCCCACTTTCTCTCTACAAAAGATTAAACAAGATTCTTCTTCAAAATCCAAGTTCATCAATGAAGAAATCCACACTTTCTCTCTCTACCAAATGAAGACTAATAGTGTTTCTCTCTCTAGATTAAGCTAAAAATGTGTGCAGAAAAATTAAAACTAAGTTAATCTAATTACGTCAAAACGTTCTAAAAATGGGACTTATATAGTTCGTACAGAGTCAGATGAAATAGAGGAGTGGTCCGACCAACTACTGGGAAGGTTCGGCCAGACTACAAGGTTGGTTCGGCCGAACCATGGGTAGGTTCGGTCGAACCTCCCTGATCCTGGTCTGGTCGAACTTCTGAGGTTCAACCACTCTTGCAAAATTGCCAAATTGCTTCTTAACTCTGCCTCGACGTTCGAGCGGACCACTGAGCAGATTCGGCCACACCCTGATTCGGCCAGACCTTCAGGAGGTTCGGCCGAACCTCTTCTGAATCTTACTTCCTTCAGCTTTCCTTGAGATTAGCTTCCTGCTTTTAAAAACCCCGATGGTTCCTACAAAGCATAAGCATGGAAATCAAAGTAAAGAGTAGGAAAAAGGGGCAAAATCTAGGAAAGAAGATGCATAAAGGGAAAGGGAACTAAGTGCAAAGATAAGGATGCAAACAAGCCGCAAATGTGGGAAAATGACCATCAAAATGAACCTTAATCGTGGCATAAATGCCACTCATCAAATTCCCCCACACTTGCCTCTTGCTAGTCCTCGAGAAAGGAATGCCAAAACAAAGAGAAAGTCACAACAAATATAACATGACAAGGGTTAAGGAAAACCAATTAAGCACTTATGTAGAAAATGCTCCATTTGAACTCGAACGAAAAGACAAGCACCAAAGAATACTCACCTTTCTCAATTCAATGAGGGAAAACACGTTATAAGATGCTCGGGGTTGAAAGAGACATACCTAAGCTAAGCACAGAGAACTAATGACTTCACTCTCCGCCCTAGCCCCAACCAAGACGGTCCACGTTCTCTCTACTAGTTTCAAGTCATCCGTCCCCTAGCTAGCTCCTCATGATTCCTCGAAGGAACCGAAAAAAGATATTTTTATGTGGAATCATAAGGTCATCCCGACATCTCAATTATGCATACTCTCTCCATAGGGTTGAAATCTATCTCCCTCCACCGGTCTTTGACCGCGCCCCTTCAAGTCCAAGGGTCTTAAATAGGGTTGTAATGTCATGGCTAGGGGTTAAGGTTGGGAATCAATTTGAAAATTTTTGGTGGCAAATCCTAAGTGAAGCAAAAGAGTGGTCATCTCTCAAGAACAACCTAAGAATTGAACATAACCTCAAATTACAACCTTCAATACAAACCTCACAACATTACTTCATCCCTTTTCATTTCTTTCATCTTTTTTTCACCATTTTTTTTCTTTTCATTTCATTTTTTTCATCACTTTTTTTCTCTTTTTTTTTCTTTTTTTAACTCCTTTTTTTTTTCAACTTCACTTGGTTTTCATGTGTTGCAACCTTCTTCACAAACATTTTGCATATTCTTAACCAACTTTCATAACCTTACTTGAATCGATTACACAACTTTCTTGCTCAAAATCAACACTCTCAAACTCGAACTTATAAGCCAATGTTTCACTAACTACAAGGGTCGGTAGAACATAGGCCGATAGGTTTTTAATATGGCTAAGTCAAGAAAGGGAAGTAAGGCTCAAATTGGTTAGCAAGCAGGTGGATGCAAAAATAAAAACCAAATTTGTAACAAAACATAAAGAAAACAAAGAAAAATGAGAAGAAAAGCCCTCTTCCTCCTCTAGAGTTGCTTGGTCACGATCTCGGGAGCCAGATAACAACACAAAGATTAAGACATGCATAGTTAAGGATCAAAAATGCCGCTCACAAGAATGATGAAGGCTAGAACAAATGACGCTCACATGGGATAAGAAATAAGCAAATACTAACTAGAGGGAATCCTATCCACTTTAGAGAGCAACTCCATCTTACCACTTTTCCGTGAACTAGGGGTTCAAATGTCCTCAAAAGTTATAAACCAGGCTACCTTAGCTTACAATGTGTCTAACTAAACCCTGAGCATTCTCAAACCGTGCAAACCCTCATCAATTAGGAAGATAAGCATTCAAAGATGCAACATCATAAAATGCATACACAACCAAATGAATGAGCACATTCCACATCAAAAATCATTTTAACTTGTCATAGTCATATTTGTAACACAAAAAGGGAAAAACAAAACAAAAGAAAGAGGAAGAAATAAAAAATGTTCACACACGAGGCATATAATCCAATTGAATCCCAATCATCATACAAGTGATCGTTCGATAACAACATCAACGATCCCAGGTTTCATAGAACCAAAAGCAAACATCCTCGAACCATTCAACTTCTTCCTAAGCTAAAGTTAGACTAAACACTCAACAAAAGAGCAAATAAAAGAGAGGAAAGGTCTCACAAAATGCCGGTTGAAATGGAAGACAAGATAATTCATACAATCTCACCAAGGGAGCTTGTGTTGCTCCTTAACTTTCTTCGTCTCCGCTTTCAAGCTTCAAGAAAGGTGAGCCAAAAAAAAAAAACCATGACAAAACAAGAAAAAAAAAGTTAGAAACCAAAGAAAAAGACTAAAGTTATATATAAAAAGAAAAATAAAAAAAAAAGTTATCTACAAAGTTTGGATTAAGGGAATTTGGATTGTCGGGAATTTTGGATTTTTCCTTGGGAGCATCTTCGCCTACACAAAGCTCAAGAATCATAAAAAATCAGCAAAAATCATCATAAAAAACATCATCAAAACATCACCATCATCACCATCACATCATCATCATCATCATTTCACCATCATCATCATCACATCACAACATCATCATCACAACATCATCAACTACAACAAGGCCACAATCCTCAATAGTCCTCCTCATGTACAAGCCACTACCCTACCACACTACCCTCCTATGTACACTTCAACCAACCCAAAGGAACATCCTCCCCCACACTAGCCTTTTGCTTGTCCCGAGCAAAAGTGAAAAGTTGGAAGTTCCGGTGGGAGGAAGGGAACCCTCATCATGGGTTTCTTTATCCTTGCCCTCTAGGTCGAGGGGGGTTCTCAAAATCGAACCCGGGAGTGTCCATAAATGGGTGGAAGGGTTGGTTGAAATGCTCATAGGGCCACCCCTGGTCACCCCAACCACCATCAAAAGGGTAGGGGGTGGTTGTGCGAGCCGGATCACACCCACCCGAGCGATAAGGATCGTAAGGTGGGGTGCTAATACGTTGAGAAGGGTCGATGGGACCTTCCCAATAGCTTACGTTGTTAGACAACTACACCTAAATCAAATACAATTTTTAACACTCGACTTATCCTAATACAAGTATATGGCAATAAGAGGGGTCGAACCACAGGAAGAAGCACATAAACACCGCATTCATCACTAGACTTTAACCTATATCGGGACAAAGGATAGGAATGACTAAGAGATTAAATTAAAGATAAAACGAGTTAAAATCAATATAACTAAACACCTAGGGAGATGGGTAGATGTAGATGCCGCTTGATCATGCAATAACATCAAAGCAAATCAATAGTTAACTAAACATGCATGAATATCGATATAAGGTTCAATCTAACCGCCTTTCGGGGTTAATCGGTTTCTGCTAACATAGCCTCTATGTTTCCACACTAGAACCATATATTGGGAGGTACAATCAAAGAACAATCGATAGTAATGAACCTTAACTAAGTCAACTTCCGTTCCTTGTTAGCAAAGATTCACCTTTAATCAACTAACAATGTACACTTGCAAGAAGATCAAAGAATATCAAGCATGTAAAGATTTTAATCACAATTAACTTAATCTCAATATTCAAAGCATGAACAATCAGCAACTACACCATCCCCACACCCTTGGCTAAGAGACTATTGACAAATCATGTTGAGAAAAATATCAATCATCAAATCAATAAGCAACAACATGATTAATAAGCAAAGAAGGAAAATCAAAGTAAACAAGCAAAATTAAACGCAAAAGTAAAGAGAAAGAGTAAGAGATTGCTAATTAATTGAAGTTTATGATCTAAAAAAGATTAAACTTGATTCTTCTTCAAAATCAAAGTTCATCAATGAAGAAATCCACACTTTCTCTCTCTACCAAATGAAGACTAATAATGTTTCTCTCTCTAGATTAAGCTAAAAATGTGCAGAAAAATTAAAACTAAGTTAATCTAATTACGTCAAAACATTCTAAAAATGGGACTTAAATAGTCCGTACAGAGCTAGCTGAAATAGAGGAGTGGTCCGACCGAACACTGGGAAGGTTGGGCCGGTCTACAGAGTAGGTTTGGCCAAACCATGGGTAGGTTCGGTAGAACCTCCCTGATCCTGGTCTGGTTGAACTTTTAAGGTTTGACCACTCCTGCAAAATTTCCATATTGCTTCTTGACTCTGCCTCGACGTTCGTCCGGACCACTGAGCAGGTTCGGCCACACCCTGGTTCGGCCACACCTTCTGGAGGTTCGGCCGAACTTCTTCTGAATCTTGCTTCCTTCAGCTTTCCTTGAGCTTAGCTTCCTCCTCTTGAAAACCCCGATGGTTCCTACAAAGCATAAGCATGGAAATCAAAGTAAAGAGTAGGAAAAAGGGGCAAAATCTAGGAAAACAGATGCATAAAGGGAAAGGGAACTAAGTGCAAAGAAAAAGGTTGCAAACAAGCCGCAAATTTGGGAAAATGACCATCAAAATGAACCTTAATCGTGGCATAAGTGCCACTCATCAAGGATTTCTACTTTATTTCCTAAAATTTATTTCAGCAATGATTTAGAATGAGTGGATGAGACTCGAAAAGTTCTAAGTATTTCATGTTCGTAATTTTGATTAACATTATTGTCATATGCATAAAAAAGATCTTATTGGAAAGACCATCCGTAATGAGATAAAAATATAGGATTTTTACGCGTAGGAAATTTGAGGAATATCTTTCACAACTAGGATCGAAATAATGCTGCGCGAAACTGGAAAAATTTTATCGAGTACAGAAAGCTGCTGAGGCATGTAGGAACTAGCGTCAGCGAACAAAGACTAGTGCCAACATTTTGACGTTAGCGCCAAGTGACAGGTTCTGTCACTAGGCGCTAAAGCCAAAAGGTGGCACTGGCCTTTGTTTGCTGGCGCTAAGTTCTTCTAATACCGAGCCAGAAATATGCATTCCAATTTTGACCAGTTTTTAGCACTGTTTGCTCGATCCTACTTCCTGATTGAGTTTTTCTCACTTTTTTGACCCATATGTGTTCTACATATGGACATAATCCCCTGGGAATTCATGCTCCATCTACCTGATTGAACGCTCTGAGTAACAAAGGGTACATCTGAGAATGTTGAATTCACCAAACCATGGAAGCGAGTTTTTCTAAATTCGCAGTGTCCCATCCACTTGCGCCAACCCTTCACGGTTAGGCTTCCGCGCGGTGCATCCAGACAATTAACCATGGACCCTCTATTGACTAACCTATATCCCGAACTTTAGAGAATTAGAGCCATGGTTAGGTTTCAAACTCATTGCATCATGTTGTGCCTACTTGACTAATTATGCATTATTGGTTGTGCATACTCTATGTGTTTTTCCTAACCGTTTGTTTGACTTGTCCTAAAATTAAATAAATTGATTTATGACTAAAAGAACTTTTCCTAATTAATTAATTAATTTGAGTAAATAAAGTTTAATAATTTAATCAGAGTTGACTTAGTACGACTTTAAGCATATCCCGTAGAGTAATAATACCGAAAGCAATTCCAGATCGACGTTCCAGCAATGGCGCCAAGATTTGAACTGCAGCGCCTGGCGACAGTCCTGTCGTCGGGCGCTACACTGCAAAGAGAGGCGCCAGTGTTGTCGTTTTGGCGACAGTTCGGTTTATTGCTCAAGTCATCACCTTATGTATAATTGAGAAGTTTTCTAGTCGATTCAGTTGATTTTTACAGGTGATAATACCTTGTCAAGCTATTAATCGAGTCTAAGCACTAAGTCCCATGGTCTCACACAAGAGTCAAAGCATGTCACTTACACTCATCACATAAAGCACACACTAATGTACACTTTGACCATGTCTAAGGGAGTCTTGTATGCGCGTATTTTCCGTCATTTTTTTTTGGGGGGGTAAGTCAGATATTAATCCTCCAAATAAATTAATTTGTTTGAGCCCTATACTTAACCCCCCAAAATATATACCTTATTCTTGCCAAAAATCTGCACCTATTTTTGCCTTTTCAAACCGTAAAGTCAAGGTCAATTTGAGTCAAGTATTTAAAATAAAAATGGTTTAATTTACAACGCGTGGTCATGAAAGGAAGGGCGTTTGATCAAAGACAACCTTTTTATCCAAGTCTAACTTTTCGACAAACCTATTGCTCGTAAAAGGAAAGCTAAGACAATAATGGAAACTCAAGAGGAAGGCAATGAGCTCAGGAACCAACTGATTACTGTGACTGAGGCGTTAAAGGTTCTAACCCTCAAAATTCATGATCCTGTGAAACAACAACAGATGGACCTCATGCAAGAGAGTCTGAGCAAACTGTCTAGTGACTATAAGTTTCAAGGAATTAGCTCACAAGGGGTCTCGGTGGACAAGGATCTTCTTCCGCAGAAGTTCAATGCCAACGACATCCCGAAATTCAAAGCAACTGACAACCCTTACTTTCATTTAAGACCCTTCGAAACAATAATGAGTATTAAGGGTATTGAGAAAAAAGTGTTTCCCTCCTTGCTTTCACTATCTCTCGAAACTGTTTTCCAACAATGGTTCTTTTCTCTTGAGAAAGAAAGAACCTCTACTTAGGAGTCCATAGTAAACGCTTTCATTGATAGATACAAGTGCAATATTCAAGTTAAGACTGACTATAGGGAACTTGAAATCCTTAAGCAAAAAGAGAATGAAGGTTTCACCTCTTTCTTCAACAAATGGAGAGAGACCTCTGCTAAGATGATTGAGGTTCCAAGTGAAAAAGAATCTGTGAGGTTATTCATCAAAAACCTTCAAGAGAAGTACTCCAAGCATCTCAAATACCAGAATAATCTCCATACCTTCAAGGCCGTCTACGACATTGGAATTAATATTGAAGACAACCTGGCTAAGCTTAAAGCTGCTAACAATAACTCCAACAGTGGCTGTAAAGGAAAGAAGAACGACAATCCTTCTTCTTCCAAAACCAGCAACTTGAACAATGTTGGCACCTTTAACTTAAGTGAAGTTCTTGCTATGAATAATCAAGGAAAAAAGAAACCATTTAGGAGGAACTTTACTCCTATCGGTATGAGTTATGACACCGCATTTGACCGATTAAATGCTAAAGGTCTTATAACTCCTATTGGACCATTTGGGGACCCACCAGTCGAGAAGAGGACGGCTAATTGGAACCCCAATGCACATTGCAAGTATCACCAAGGTAGGGGCCATCTTACCGAGAATTGTTGGAGACTTAAGGAAGCTATCCAAGATTTAAACGATAATAACAAGCTATCATTGCCTCCTGCCAGTAAGAAGCCAAGTATTGATAATGCGCCTCTCGCTCACTCCTTGGCCATCTCTGATGAGGAAAACGAGGATGATTCCTCATCTCTCATCAAACCTGTCGAAGAAACCCATGCTATTGAAGAAGAGGAGGAGATCTTCTTCAATGCCATGAATGATTTCCCAGACTTAGCAAAAAAAAGGATGTACGATTGCTTAAATTATCAATGTTAGAGGGATCAAACTTGCTACGTGAAGCTCTCGAAGTTGTGAAGAAACTTCAGAAAAAGTGTGACGAGGTTCCATCCAAGCAAAATAAACCCAGGAGAGAGTTCACACCCATGGGAATGACCTATGATGCTATCTTTGATCGTCTCTATGATCAAGGACTAATCAAACCTATTGGCCCCATTGAGGATCCAACACCAGAAAAGCGATCTTCAAGATGGGATCCCAAGTCCTACTACAAGTACCATCGAGGGAACGATCATACCACAAATGAATGTTACAGGTTTCGAAACCTCATTCAAGATCTCATGGAAGCGAATAAGATCCCGTTGCCTCTAGCTAACGAGGAAGCGAAGAAACACTTTTCTTTGCAAGTAATTGATAAACCTAAGAAGAGAAATAGACTCTACACTCCAATTGGAATTCCATATGCTCAAATGTTCAAAATGCTCTCCGAGAGTGGCGAGGTCAAACCTCTCGAACCGAGACCATTTGAAGGCCCCAACAGGACATACATATTTTATTGTCAATATCATCAATCAGGGGGTCACACTATTGAAAACTATTTTAAGTTTTAATTCAGAAGATGATTGATGATAAAAGACTAGTCCAAGTTCCACAAGAAGAAGACGTAAATATTAATGGAGTTTGGGACAGCGATGAAGATGACGTTTACTTGAAAGACATGGTAGGACCTCCACCTTCGGTGTCATATGCCATGGATGACTTCTGGGTAGAAGAAGATTCATCAATAGACGTCCTCACAAGATCCGGGAGAATGCAACCTCCTTTTTTGACACAACCTATGCCAACCACGCAACAAGTTCCCATACCTATCATAGAAGACAAATGACATTGACAAACAGTTCAAGAAAACCAAGGTTGAAATGAACGTATGGAAGCTTCTAGCAACATCTCGAGAGCATAGATTGGCAATAATGAATGCCTTGGATAAGATAGAGATAGATTATGACACCACTCCTGAGGGGTTGGTGAACTTCCTTACGAGTGATCTCCCTAGTCCTATAAACTTGATCACCTTTTCCGATAAGGACTTAGCTCCAGAAGGTGACAAGCATTATAAGGCATTAAACCTCACAGTGGTTTGCAAGAGAATTTACGACCCTATGACTCTTGTAGACAATGGATTGGCCATTAATGTATGTCCACTCAGAACTGCGAGGATGCTAGGCATAAGGGATGAATACCTAACCCCGTCAACGCAAGGAATAAGAGCTTATGACAACACTCGTCGTCAAGCTCTTGGTAAAATTACTATGAATATAACGGCGGGAGCAATAGAACACGCTACTACATTCCAAGTGGTAGACATTAAGGCTTCGTTCAATCTATTGTTTGGACGCCCTTGGCTTCATGACCTAAAGATCGTCCCTTCATCTCTCCACCAACAGGTAAAGGCCATAGTTGGAGGAATTCCCATTACAATCGATGCTTCACCCATGAGGATTAAAGCTATAGAGAATCCAATAATTAATGTGGAGCACGATGAAGAGGATGAAGATTTATAGGGCTTTAACGAAGAGGTCTCCTTAATCAAGGAAGATGAAAGGACCCCTCTCTACCACGACCCCCACTCAAATATGGTAGTGAACACTATTATGAAAAAAGCAAGGACATTTTCCTGGGATGACCCTAGAAAAGTAAAAAGGAATAGAAAAACCGCTGGAATCACCTGACCTCCCTAAATTAGACACTTTCGGACTTGGTTTTGACCGACTCGGGAAGATCTCAAGAGAGCCCAAGAAAAGTCTAAAGCACGTAAGGACGCTCGCATCCACAAGAAAGCAATCCCAATGGATCAGTATCCTCTTACCCTCAATGGACAATTCATAAAAGAAGGAGAGGATTATCCATGCTACGAATTTCCCGAACCGTTTGTCGTAAATGGCATTAGACAACTTGAATTTGAGATTTTCCAAGATTGCTACTTCTTAGATGAAATCCCAACTCCTATTCACAAGGAGAAAGCACCCCCATGCTTTGAATTTAATGTCATGGGATTACTATTTGGGCGAGAAAAAGATGAGTCAACATACAAAGCGAAAGCTTTGATCCCTCAAAGCTCATCACTCCAGCGGAAGGATCACTACAAGGGTGGCGTAAGACCGTCAAGGTGACTACTTCAAGCGGAAGGAAAATCTCAATCACAACGGGGCAAGGACCGATGTTCGGAAAGTCATCTGAGTCAGAGTCAGAGTGTCTCCCTATAGAGTCATCTAAGTCTTTAGTTGTAGCGCCCCCTCCTTCTATCTATTCCCCTAGGATAGTTAGCAATCAAGTTCCTAAGGACATATTCCTCTTTGATTTAATGATCTCAGAATTTAATAATATGGCTTCTTCTCCTTACTCCTTGTGTTCTTCTTTAACCTAGGATGACGAGCATTGCTTAACTAACAATGAAAAAGCCAAAGAATTTATTAAAGAAATGGAAACACTTGAAAAGAAAACACCGATAATTGAGGAAAGTGAGACGGTTGATATCTCAAATGATTCAACCAATAAAAGAAAAGTTAAAATTGGATTAACACTTAATGAATAAGAAAGAACTGATTTAATTAACTTTTTTAAAGAATTCATCGATGTATTCGCTTGGTCATATGAAGATTTGCCAGGCATTAATAGAGAAATAGCTCAACACACCATACCATTAATTCTAGGAATGAAACCTATAAAACAAAAGTTACTGTGAATGAAACCCGACGTAGCTCTTAAAATAAAAGAAGAAGTTCAAAATCAAATAACTGTAGGTTTTATCAAGGTATCCAAATACCCTGAATGGGTTGCCAACGTCGTCCCAGTTCCGAAAAAGGATGGAAAGGTAAGAATGTGTGTCGACTATCGAGATCTAAATAAGGCAAGTCCAAAGGACGACTTCCCTTTACCACACATCAATATTCTGGTGGATAACACAACAAATCATGCACTTCTCTCGTTCATGGATGGATACGCGGGCTATAATCAGATTCTCATGCCGGAAGAAGACATGGAGAAAACAACCTTCATAACACCATGGGGTACTTACTGCTACACGGTAATGCCATTAGGGTTGAAAAATGCGGGTGCTACTTACCAACGAGCAGCGACTGCCTTGCTCCATGACATGATGCATAAAGAAGTCGAAGTATATGTGGACGATATGATTGTGAAATCAAAAGATCGCCCAGGCCATCAAATAGCCTTGAGAAAATTCTTCGAAAGGCTAAGAAAATACAACATGAGACTGAATCCATCTAAGTGCGCTTTTGGAGGCACCTCAGGCAAACTTTTGGGTTATGTCATAAGCTCTAGAGGAATAGAGATAGACCCAACCAAGATCAAGCCAATCATGTCAATGCCACCGCCCAAAATTAAGAAGCAAATTTGAGGATTTATTGGCTGGTTGCAATACATAAGCAGGTTCATATCAAAATTGACAACAATATGTGAACTAATTTTCAAAAGCTTAAAAAGAATGTACCAGTAATATGGGATGACGAGTGTCAAAAAGCCTTTGAAAAGATCAAATCCGATCTCGCAAATCCTCTCGTATTAGCACCAGCACTTCCGGGAATACCTCTTAGGTTGCACTTAACAGTTACCAAAGAGACAATGGGTGCCATGCTAGCACAAGAAGTATAAGGCAAAGAAAATGCAATGTACTATTTAAGCAAAAAGATGCTCGAGTATGAAGCACGCTATACACCACTTGAGAAATTGTGCCTCGCATTGGTGTGGGCCACAGCCAAGTTAAGACATTACATGCTCGTGCATACAGTCTTCGTTGTTTCCCGATTAGATCCACTCAAGTATTTATTCGAGAAATCTTCACTCAATAGGCGCATATCAAGATGGATAGTTAACTTAGCCCAATTCAATGTAAGGTTCATACCACGAAAAGCTATTAAAGGATCTGTGGTTTTGGATTTTCTAGAAGACTTTCCAATAGAAGACTCGACACCAATACACGACAATGAATTTCCAGACGAAGACTTGATTGTCACGGAAGATGATACTTGGACCTTGTACTTCGATGGAGCCTCAAACCAAAAGGGATGCGGCGTTGGAGTATTACTAGTATCACCCAAAGAAGAGCATATTCCAATCTCCATAAAGCTTTATTTCGACGTTACCAACAACGCTGCTGAGTATGAAGCATGCGTGGTAGGCCTTGATTGATTCCATCGCTAATGTCTTATATTATATGACTTTGGGGCGTGATTCCGTTGGTTATTATTTTCATGCTAGTCAAGTGTATGGTTTCCTTGTTAGGAGGGGGAGATCGAACCGTACTTGAACTATCTGTACCTCCTGGTCCAACAAGGACCTATCCCTCAATGGGAACCCTATGACCCCTCCCTTGGACCTAGACTTTGTTACCCTTATTGGGAAGGTCCTAATGTCCTCCCTAGTGCTATTGTTTACACTACCCCGTTCACTTATGATTATAAGCGGCCCGATGGGTGTGATTTTACTTATGATCCTGAGAACCCTTTGCCTTTCCCAAACTCCGAGACTTTTGGTAGGTGGGGCTTGTCGAGCGAGCTGATCTTGAATGATTGTTCTCATTTTTTTGCGGTGGATCGTGCTAGGAGAGATCGTAGATTGAGGGGCAAGTCTCCCGTGGAGGTTAGTGACTTCGCTAGCTCAAGTCATGTAGTCTTATAGACTGGTGAGGGGAGTACTCATTCTACCCCTTACCATAGTGCTGAGTGTTTCCATCTTGTCTACCCCCTTACTTGTTTGCTTTCTATGTTGTTCTCTTTATGCCTATATGCTAATAGGATTTGAGTTTGGTTGGTAGTTATTTCCAAGCTTGTGGGTGTTTTATGTTGTTTGTGTGCTTTACTGTTCCCCCCTTTGCTTTTATGGTTCACTATTGGTCTCTTTTGCTTGCTGGTGTTGATCATTGATTGTCTTATGCTTCTTTGTTGTTCTGTATGGATGATGATGGTTTCTTGTTGATGGACTCTCTGTTGTAGTTCCTGGTATTATTGATTGTTTGCTTGATTATTGTGTGATATGCTTTCTGCTTCCTAATGATTTTGCTAATGTCTTGCATTACTGTATCCTTTATGATTACCCGTATCCCTTTTATCTCTTCTCTTTCTTCTCTCATGAAGTTACTAACATTCTTTTGTATAGATATTTATCTTTGTTTTTCTTTATCACTCACTTTTTAGGTCCCCGATGAGAGCATTCGACGCTTGGAATTTGGTAACGAATTTCTTGTTATCGTACATGTTCTTTCTTATCACGATTTTTGGGTGAGATCTTTCTATTTTTTCTCTTTTTCTTTCCCTTTTGTATGCATAGTTTAGGAGAAGTTGAATGGTTTGAGGTTTCTTGCTTTTAACACCTTAGTGTGTTTGGGGTCATTGGCGTTGTAGCTGAATGACCATTTGTTTGTCGATTTGGATATTATGTGTTTGGCTTGTTTCCTTGTTATTTTCTATTACTTCATGATCTTTATTTTCTTTCTTTTTTTCCCTTTTCTTTTTCCATTTCTTCTATTTTCTTTTTGTTATCTCTTTCTCTTTTCTTTTCATTTCTTTTTGCATTTTGAAAATATAAAAAACAAAATTTTAAAAAAATTTAGAAATAAAAAAAAAAATTTAAAAAAAACAACAAAATCAAAACCAAATTTTTTGAGGCATTGCTCTTATTTTTTCTTGTTTTTGCTTTTGCTTTGGACTTAGTACCACTTAGACTTGCATTTTCAGATATCACCCTTCCTAAAAGGCCGATGGTTTGCACGGTTTGAGAGTATCTTTGGTTGACTCTAGGATAGAGTATGCTAAGGTAGTCCTTTAGAACTTTTAGGACCTTGAAGCCGGTTTCTATTGTTTTTGAAAATTTGCAATTGCTCCCTTTTGGTGAATTTGAAACTAATAGTGAGTTTTTGCTACAACCATATGAGGTTTCATTCTTTTCTAGTCTTCTCCATATTTTGCTTGAGCGGCGCATGGATCCTTGACTATTGTATGCTTTATCTATAATTTGACTTTCATCTCCCGAGATCGCGACCGGGCCATTTAGGAAGGACAAAGGCATCTTTTTAGGGTGGTAATTTTTCTTTTCCTAGGATAGTTTTCTTATCTTTGTTTTGGGTTTTCAATTGCCTACTTGCTAACCATTTGAGCCATATTCCTTCTTTTTCAAGCCATATCTTAAGGATTTGAGCCTTTTGTTTCATTCTTTTTCCCTTCTTTGGTTTTTGTGAATCATTTGGTTTCTATTGTTGGAGTTTTAGTGGATGAGAATGATTGTATGGTTATTTTAATGTAAGCAAGTTTGTGTTGTACATATTTTGTGAATAAAAAGCAAATGCAAATTAAAAGTTGAAAAAGCCGTCCATAGTTAAAAGAGGCGAGGATAATGAATAGAGTGAAAATTTGAAAAAATTGAAAAAATTGAAAAAATGAGAAAAAGCAAAGCACATTCAAAAGCTTACATTAAGTGAAAAATGGAAAAATGTTAAAAGCAAAGCACATTCAAAAGCTTTGGAAAAATTATAAAAAAAAAAGTGAAAAATGAAAAATTCGAAAAATATTTTGGTGTAAGCGTCTTTCTCCTTATTTTGTGCATTGAGGACAACGCTTTGTTCAAGCTTGGGGGAAGCGTATTCTTACGCTTTTTGTACATATGTTTGTGATTCTTGGTTTTGAATAAGTTTGGGGGTGTTGGTGTTTTTGTTTGGTGATTACTTGGTTTTGGTGTTGAGATTTGGCTAATCTTTGCTTCACGATTTAGGTATACCACCAATTTAAAATTTTAGCCTACCCTCACCCTTTTCTCCCATAAATTACAACCCTTTCCAAGACCTTTTGATCTTTGTGGTTGAGTCACAAGTCGGTGGAGGGAGATGTAGGTCAAGCCTATAGAGCAGTATGCAATAGTTGAGACATAGAGTAACCTCAAATCTCTTTCTTTTTCCGGTTCCTTCGAAGAACCATTGAGATGCTCATTAAAGATAGATTTGAAGCTAATTGGAATAATGTGCTAAAAATGTTTTGAGATGAAAGTGAACTATGTCTTAATAGTTCTCTATGCTTAGCATGTTTTATGTTTCAATCAACCTTAGATATCTCAGAACATGCCTACCCTTGTTTGTTTAGAAAGCTTGGTATCTACTTGTGTTTTGTTTACTTGCAAAAGTCCATTGTAAGAGCATTTATCTTCTTTTTGGTTTGAACTTTCTCTTTTCTCCTTTCTTATGCTTTAATCATTTTACTTGAGAGTTATGGGTTATTCTCTTTGGAAACCCTAACAAGAGCATCACTTGTCCTTTAGAGCGATTTAGGTGTTTAAATGGCTTGTCTTTGGTTGCTAAAATTGACCGTGATTCTTACAAAAGTGAGTTAGTGTACATTCTCATATTCTCTAGTTTTCTTGTTTCTTGCTTTGCCTAAATAATGTCATCATCTTTCCTTGGGTTTGATCTTGGTTTGCTCAAGGACGAGCAAAAGTCTAGCTTGGGGGAATTTAATGAGCATCATTTATGACGCTCAATAGGGTAGCTTTTGTTTTCTTTTTCTATATTTTCTCGCTTTATTCTCTTATAATCTTTCTAGTTTCCTTTTCTTTTCCGTCTTTATAACTCATTTTTGTTTTTCGTTCACTTTTATGTGTTTTTCATGATTTTTGTTCTTATTTAGCTATTTTATTTTAGTTTCTATTGCCTTTTCTCTCTCTTACTTTTACTTGAAATTTTGCAAGTGAAGTTTCAAAATCTTATTTGCCGCTATCTCATGGTTGTTCTCTCATTGACTTTAGGTCGTGAACGCGCAAATATTTGAAGATTACGGGCTGCCCTCCTCGCGGGCATCATCATGAGAGCACCGATGATAGGGATGCACGAGAACTCTAAGAGAATAGCTTCGTACAAGGATCTACGAGCGAGCAAGAGGAGTCGTGCACGCCGAAATACCACATCAGGGGTGGGCGCGCGCAGGCCTTTCTGTGCATGCGCACATCCCTAATTCGGACCTCCCCGCTCGATTTACTATATATATCCCTTGACTTTTCATTTTTTTAGGGGATGACGATTTCATATGTACTTGAGACACATTTCCATATTTAGTAGAGAGAGAAAGTAGAGAGAGAAACTTCAGATTACTTGCTTTGTACTTCAAATTACATCTTTGAGCTTGGATTTCATCTTCAATCAATGAAAATTTTTGAGAAATTCTTTCTTTGAATTTACTTTTGCTTTTTCTTTCCTTTAATTCTTAAATGTTTGATTTGATTATTGATTGGTTTGAGAATTTGTTGATTTTGATTTTCGCTTTGATAAAGCTTAAAATGATGATGTTTATGATTTAATTTGCTTTGTTTTTTAATTCCATTATGATATGTGGGTAGATTAGTTGCTAGGGAAAAGGGGAAACATGCTTGATTGGTGATTTTTGCTAGTTGATGATTCTTAGTTGATTGATTGTTGCAATTAAATTGGTTGACATAGTTGTGATTAATTTGATTAGGAGTGATCAACCTAGATGATTAATCTAGATTGCATATTAAATTTCAATGACATGAACCCTTAATTTGAGTATTGCTTTAATTGGTTGAATTTGATTGTGATTTTCCTTGTTAGTCATTCTTAGTGAACCCTGGATTGACTTATAGGAGATAGGTTTTTGATTCTATTAATTGTAACTATTGTCTGTCCTTTGCAATGTTTGAATCAATCGAGTCATTCATCTATTAGCATGATCATTGAGCTTTTATGTGGGACCTTAATCCCTAGTATTTAGCATATTGATTTTCTTTGACTTGATTAGCTAGTTGATACCTTAGTTACAATTCAATTCACTTTTCAATCTTTAAAGTAGCTTGACCATAGACTATAACATTCTCCAAATCATTCCTTTGGGTTCAACCCTTGACTTACCTCTATACTCGTATTAGGTTTCTTAAGTGATTATAAATTTTTTTAGCTCAAGGGTAGATTAGATAACGACCTACATTTACCCTGCGTCATGTATGTTAGTCGGAAAGCGTACATGAATATGAGAAGAATAAAGTAGAGGCCTATTTTTAGGGAAGATTAAATCTCTTTTAGGTTGGATTTGTACCTTCATCTCCGAATATCCAGTCATGGTTCAAGACCACTATGGAATTAACGATATCATGGATCGTGAAGGGTTTAACCTTCACCCTGTGAACGGTTTACAAGTTCCTAAAACTTGTTGGCGACTCTTTTGCTCAAGATGCCTTCCCTTTGGACGTGACCATGCTTAAGTGTATGATCACAGTGGGGCTTAAGTGCGGGATGCTTGACATATTCCCTAAAGTTTTTGGCGACTCCACTGCGGAGGATTTCTATTTTATTTACTAAAATTTACTTTGGCAATAATTCAGAATGAGTGGATAAGACTCGAAAAGTTCAAAGTATTCATGTGCATAATTTTAATTGACATTATTGGTATAAGAATAAAAAGGTCCGCATTGAAAAGACTATTCATGATGCGTCAAAAACATAGGTTTTTTTTACACGTAGGAAATTTGAAAAATATCTTTCACCACTAGAATTGAAAAAACGCTGCAAAAATCGGAAAATTATAAGAACATAGAAAACTGATGAGGCCAATAAGAATCGTCGGTGAGTGAACAGAGCCCATCGCAGTGCGATGTCTCTGTCATGACGCGACAACAATATCACGGTACAACAAGGTCATCTTCGCGATGGTCCCCGTTTTCTCGTGATAGGTTCTTTCAATTGATAAGAATGGTGTCCTTCGAACAAGTGTATTATTCCGATAGAGGGTTCAGAGCTATTGGAAAGCTATTTATTCAGTAAGTTCAAGTGATCGGAATGCCTAGGTGGAGGCCGCTTTCGATTAGTAATATTAATGCATAATTAATATTACAACTTAATCTTGACTAAACCCTTCAGGTAAAAACCAAGCAACTAATGATCCGACACGACAAATTGATTCGAAAGGAATTAATGAGTCATTCGAGTAATAAATACTTAGATTTCGAAAATTGAGTTAGGAGCGTCGAAACCAAGCATCGCAAGTCAAGTCGAAACAATAAAGGACGGACGGGAAAATCACTAATTCATCAACAATTTACCGAAATACCCCTACCATCAGAATGCCCCGAGAAAACCGAGTGCTAGGGGCATTTAGTTTAGCTAAGGTGGCTAGCATGCGCACCAAGCCGAGCCAAGGTTTGGTGGTGCGTGCTAGCGCACAAAGACTAGCATGGCACGCTCATAGCGACAACTGCTATGGCGCGCCAGCAAGCTAGCAAGCCACGCACATAGCAGTAGCAGCTATGGCGCGCCATCGAGCTAGCATGTGCAAGGGCAACAACGTTGAGCTAGTAGTGCTAGCTAGCTAGCAGCGTGCTAGCTTGCTAGCATTGCTAGCAGTGATGCGCGCATGGTGCGCCAGCCAGCAGCACATGTCGTACATAGCAGCATGGCGGCTGCACACCAAGCGCTAGCTGGGCTGCTTAGGTGCCTTGGCTCGACCTGCCACGTGGCGAAAGCCCATCGGGGCATGTGGGAGTGCATGGCCGATTCTTGCGAAGCCTTGGGGGTCAAGTTTTTGCCCCCTTCCCTTGTGGTCCTTATCTTACCCTCCTCTTAAAATGCCACTTGTTGATTAATTAGTTGTTGGTTATTTTTTTTTTGTTTTTTATTTAAAAATAAAAGGAGAAAATTAATTTTACCAGCTCTCCCACGTTGATGGGAGAGTGGATTTCTCACTTGAGTTTACCTATAAATATCCCACTTGTGAATAGGGAAAACTTACTTGTGTAAGAGCTAAAGTAGGCATCTCCACTTGGGAGAATACCTATAAACTCATTAATTAATCGGGTAGTCTTTTTGGTGTGACTTAACCTCCATGTAGTAGATCGGTCAGGTCGCGTTGTGGGTGGATTTCGTCGGAGGTCCTCGCCCTTTGTGAGGCTCTGCTTTCTCAAGTAAGAGCTCCATCCGGTTGAGCGAAGCATGCTACAAGGGTAATTTTATTCTTTTCTCTATTCTTGTAATTTCTGCATTTTGTTATATTAATTGTGAGTTTGTTCTTGGTGTAGACACCCATTTGTGTCTCCCCAAAACTAAACCCAGTGAGGAATACCTTCATGTCATATCATAATCGAATGAAGTGAAAGTGTGGAAAGTCTAGTGTTGTAGTTAGTTTTTATTTCTTTTCTTTCCCTTTGTATTTGAAAACCTATTTTGATAAAATAGCCAATCCTCTTTATTTTGGTCTATGGAAAGGGTCCAATAATAGTGTAGTTGGATGGGGTTCAAAAAAAGCTTTCCAACGATATATTATAAGCCCAATTCCAATGAATAATGAGGAAGTTATAGCCAAATAACTAAACTGGGCCTGGTTTGATTTCTATATGCGGCCCAATGATCTAGAGGAGGGCCTATTATTGATTTATCATTCCTTATGCGATTAGGATTGATTATAGTCTTCTAGAATCTTCTAGAAGGTTCTTTTGAATCCTAATTAGATTAGCATTGATAAATTGACTCATAAGAGTTTTATTTAGAATAAAAGAAGTGTTTTTAAGGAAATTACAGTTTTACCCTCTCGTACGTTTAAATTTTATCAAAATAAGAAAACGCGTGGGAAAACTGATTGCAGCGCCGCAACTGCAGTCTGTCGCCTGGCGACAGACCTGTCGTCTAGCGACTGGCGCGTGTTTGGCGACATCGTCGTGTTTTATTCTTTTCGAAACTCTGATTCGTTTTTTATCATATCCGACTGATTTTATTTATAAATAGCCTCCTAAAACCTCCGTTTTTAATCATCAATTATTACCAACTCTCATCAAGAAATTCTTGATACTCTATCTCTCTCTTTTCTAAACTAGCTTTTCTCAAACAAAATTCCACATTCATGTCATATCATGTTCGAATGCTTTTCTTAGTATGATATTTAGGGTGATTTGCTTATATCAATTATGATTCCTGTGATGCTTCCTATTTTCTTTCCTAATATGCATGTTAGTATCATGTTAGTGCTAACTATTTGATTATTGATGTTTAGTGACTATAGACACCCATTTGTGTCTCCCCAAAACCAAACCCAGTGATGAGTACCTTTCACGTCGAATCATAATCGAATGAAGTGAAAGTGTGGAAAGTCTAGTGTTGCGGATAGTTTAATTTTTTTTCTCTTCTCTCTGTTTTTGAAAACCTATTTTGAGAAAACAGCCAATCCAGTTTGGTTGGTCCATAGCAAGGGTCCAATAATGGTGTAGTTGGATGTGGCTTGAAAAGTGCTTTCCGACGATATATTATAAGCCCAATTCCGATGAATAATGAGGAAGTTATGGCCAAATTACTATTCTGGGCCCGGTTTGAGCCTTATATGTGGCCCAATGATCTAGAGAAGGGCCTAATATGGGTTTATCATTCCTAATGCAATTATGAATGGTTTTAGTCTTCTAGATTTTTCTAGTAGGTTCTTTTCATTCCTAATTCAATTAGCATTGATAAATTGACTTTTGTTGACTTTTTTGGAGTTTTCATCAGAATAAAAGAGTGTTTTTAAGAAAAATACGATTTTATCCTCCTGTACGGTTAAATTTATCTAAATTTAGAAAATGCGTAAAAAAATTGATTAGCGCCTAACGCCAGTCATTAGCGCCTGGCGCTAATGTTCAGCGTTTGGCGCTAACTTCGTTTTTTCATGTCGAAACTCTAATTTGTTTTTTTTTTTATCTTTTAGGCTGATTTTCTCTATAAATAGCCTCCTAAAACTCCGTTTTGAATCATCTACAATCATCAACTCTCACCAATTCTCTAATTCTCTTCTCTCTTAAAGCTTATTCTTTCTCTCTCTTTTCTAAACCAACCTTTTTATATACAAAATTCCGCATTCACAAGACCAAGAAACACCTAGCATTGTTCGAAGTTGCCTTCGCCCTAGACGTGAAAGGTTTTAATTTCTGAGGGTTTGGTCCCAAATCTCTATTTCAATTATTTAATTTAATTCTTTTATTTTATTATTTTTCTTGAAGTTACTAACGTGTGTATTTTGTTATTAGAGAGAGATAAGAGGCATCCAAGTAAGTGCTTTAATGGTTTTTATTGATGATATTATGATGTAGAAATCATGCTTAGGTTGTTATTATGATTCCTAGGGTCATGTTAGGGCGTTTTGATCTTCCTAGTATCATGTTTAGGGTAACAACTAAAAAATGCTAATATCAAGTATGATTAAAAGTATGATGCCTTTTATGTTTTTCCTAATATTTATGATTGTTAGTATCATGTTAGGGTCAAAGCTTTGATTTTTATTGCTTAGTGACATGCTAAGGTTTGTTTTTAATCTTGTTAGTATCATGCCTAGGATCTTGCTATTATTATGCTTTAACTTGAACATGATTATTTTAATTATTATTATAATTGTTTTGATTGTTATTATGTTGCTTGATGATATATATTTATTGTTATTGCTTGATCGCGCCTTTTATGCATGTTTAAAGGGAATTAGTACTTGTAATCACGCTTAATAAGATAATTAATAATCTTGTTTAGGGTTAAAGTGAATATAATTCAATTTATCGCCAATAATAGATTTATTTGTGCATTAATATTCGACCAACATAGATAAACAGGTTTAGGGTTAATCCTATAGATTGCATGTTAGTCAGAAAGCGCACATGAATACGATCATAATAAAGTAGAGGCCTATTATTAGGGCAGGTTCAATCTCTTTTAGGTTGGATTTGTACCTTCATCCCCGAACTACCAGTCATGGTTCCAGACCTACTGGAGTTGACGATCTCTTGGATCGTTAAAGGGTGTAACCTTCACCTCGTGAACGGTTTACAAGTTCCTAAAACTTGTTGGCGACTCTTTTGCCCTATCGTCTTTCCCTTTGGACGCCACCGTACTTTAGTGTATGATCATAGAGGGGTTCAAGCTAGGGGTAATGCTTGAAATATTCCCTGCAGGTTTTTGGCGACTCCGCTGGGGAGGATTGATAAAGGAATAATTGCGTCGTTAGACAACTACACCTAAATCAATTACAATTTTTAACACTCGACTTATCCTAATACATGTATATGGCAAGAAGAGTGGTCGAACCACAGGGAGAAGCACATAAACACCGCATTAATCACTAGACTTTAAACTATCTTGGGACAAAGGATAGGAATGACTAAGAGATTAAACTAAAGATAAAACGAGTTAAAATCAATATAACTAAACACCAAGGGAGATTGGTAGATGTAGATGCCGCTTAATCATGCAATAACATAAAAGCAAATCAATAGTGAACTAAACATGCATGAATATCGATATAAGGTTCAATCTAACCGCCTTCTGGGTTAAACGGTTTCTCCTAACATAGCCTCTATGTTTCCACAGTAGAACCATACATTGGGAGGTGCAATCAAAGAACAATCGATAGTAATGAACCTTAACTAAGTCAACTTCCGTTCCTTGTTAGCAAAGATTCACCTTTAATCAACTAACAATGTGCACTTGCAAGAAGATCAAAGAATATCAAACATGCAAAGATTTCAATCACAACTAACTTAATCTCAATATTAAAAGCATGAAAAATTAGCAACTACACCATCCCCACACCCTTGGCTAAGAGACTACTCACAAATCATGTTGAGAACAATATTAATTATCAAATCAATAAGTATCAACATGATTAATAAGCAAAGAAGGAAAATCAAAGTAAACAAGCTGAAATAGAGGAGTAGTCCGACCGACTACTGAGAAGGTTCGGCCAGACTACAAGGTAGGTTCGGCCGAACCATGGGTAGGTTCGATCGAACCTCCCTGATCCTGGTCTGGTCGAACTTCTGAGGTTCGAGCCCTCCTGCAAAATTGCCAAATTGCTTCTTAACTCTGCCTCGACGTTCGAGCGGACCACTGAGCAGGTTCGGCCACACCCTGGTTTGGCCACACCTTCAGGAGGTTCGGCCGAACCTCTTCTGAATCTTACTTCCTTCAGCTTTTCTTGAGATTAGCTTCCTCCTTTTGAAAACCCCAATGGTTCCTACAAAGTATAAGCATGGAAATCAATGTAAAGAGTAGAAAAAAGGGGCAAAATCTAGGAAAGAAGATGCATAAAGGGAAAAGGAACTAAGTGAAAAGAAAAGGATGCAAACAAGCCGCAAATGTGGGAAAATGACCATCAAAATGAACCTTAATCGTGGCATAAATGCCACTCATTAAATTCCCCCACACTTGCCACTTGCTAGTCCTCGAGCAAGGAATGCCAAAAAAAAGAGAAAGTCACAAAAAACATAACATGACAAGGGTTAAAGAAAACCAATTAGGCACTTATGTAGAAAATGCTCCATTTGAACTCGAACGAAAAGACAAGCACCAAAGAATACTTACCTTTCTCAATTCAATGAGGGAAAACACGTTATAAGATGCTCGGGGTTGAAAGAGACAAACCTAAGCTATGCATAGAGAACTAATGACTTCACTCTCCACCCTAGCCCCAACCAAGACGGTCCACGTTCTCTCTACTAGTTTCAAGTCATCCCCTAGCTACCTCCTTATGATTCCTCGAAGGAACCGAAAAAAGATATTTTTATGTGGAATCATAAGGTCATCCCGACATCTCAACTATGCATACTCTCTCCATAGGGTTGAAATCTATCTCCCTCCACCGGTCTTTGACCGCGCCCCTCCAAGTCCAAGGGTCTTAAATTGGGTTTTAATGTAATGGCTAGGGGTTAATGTTGGGAATCAATTTAAAAAATTTTTGTGGCAAATCCTAAGTGAAGCAAAGAAGTGGCCATCTCTCAAGAACAACCTAAGAATTGAAAATAACCTCAAATTACATCCTTCAATACAAACCTCACAACATTACTTCATCCCTTTTCATTTCTTTCATCTTTTTTTCATCATTTTTTTTCTTTTCATTTCATTTTTTTCATCACTTTTTTTCACTTTTTTTAACTCCTTTTTTTTTTTTCAACTTCACTTGGTTTTCATGTGTTGCCAACTTCTTCACAAACATTTTGCATATTCTTAACCAACTTTCATAACCTTACTTGAATCGATTACACAACTTTCTTGCTCAAAATCAACACTCTCAAACTCGAACCTTACAAGCCAATGCTTCACTAACTACAAGGGTTGGTAGAACATAGGCCGATAGGTTTTTAATATGGCTAAGTCAAGAAAGGGAAATAAGGCTCAAATTGGTTAGCAAGCAGGTGGATGCAAAAATAAAAACCAAATTTGTAACAAAACATAAAGAAAACAAAGAAAAATGAGAAGAAATGCCCTCTTCCTCCTCTAGAGTTGCTTGGTCACGATCTCGGGAGCTAGATACCAACACAAAGATTAAGACATGCATAGTTAAGGATAAAAAATGCCGCTCGCAAGAATGATGAAGGCTAGAACAAATGACGCTCACATAGGATAAGAAATAAGCAAATACTAACTAGACGGCATCCTATCCACTATAGAGAGCAACTCCATCTTACCACTTTCCCGTGAACTAGGGGTTCAAATGTCCTCAAAGGTTCTAAACCGGGCTACCTTAGCTTACAATGTGTCTAACTCAACCCTGAGCATTCTCAAACCATGCAAACCCTCATCAATTAGGAAGATAAGCATTCAAAGATGCAACATCATAAAAGGCATACACAACCAAATGAATGAGCACATTCCACATCAAAAATCATTTTAACTTGTCATAGTTATGTTTTTAACACAAAAAGGGAAAAACAAAACAAAAGAAAGAGGAAGAAATAAAAAAGGTTCACACACGAGGCATATAATCCAATTAAATCCCAATCGTCATACAAGTGATCGTTCGATAACAACATCAACGATCCCAGGTTCCATAGAACCAAAAGAAAACATCCTCGAACCATTCAACTTCTTCCTAAGCTAAACCAAGACTAAACACTCAAAGAAAGAGCAAATAAAAGAGAGGAAAGGTCTCACCAAATGCCGCTTGAAATGGAAGACAAAATAATTCATACAATCTCACCAAGGGAGCTTGTGTTGCTCCTTAACTTTCTTCGTCTCTGCTTTCAAGCTTCAAGAAAGGTGAGCCAAAACAAAAGAAACCATGACAAAACAAGAAAAAAAAAATGTTAGAAACCAAAGAAAAAGACTAAAGTTATAGATAAAAAGAAAAATAAAAAAAAAGTTATCTACAAAGTTTGGATTAAGTGAATTTGGATTGTCGGGAATTTTGGATTTTTTCTTGGGAGCATCTTCGCCTACACAAAGCTCAAGAATCATAAAAAATCAGCAAAAATCATCATAAAAAACATCATCAAAACATCACCATCATCACCATCACATCATCATCATCATCACATCACCATCATCATCATCACATCACAACATCATCATCACAACATCATTAACTACAACAAGGCCACAATCCTCAATAGTCCTCCTCATGTACAAGCCACTACCCTACCACACTACCCTCCTATGTACACTTCAACCAACCCAAAGGAATATCCTCCCCCACATTAGCCTTTTGCACGTCCCGAGCAAAAGTTAAAAGTAGGAAGTTCCGGGGGGAGGAAGGGAACCCGCATCATGAGTTTCTTTATCCTTGCCCTCTAGGTCGAGGGGGGTTCTCAAAATCGAACCCGAGAGTGTCCATAAATAGGTGGAAGGGTTGGTTGAAATGCTCATAGGGCCACCCCTGATCACCCCAACCACCATCAAAAGGGTATGGGGTTGTTGTGCGAGCCGGATCATAAGCCGGATCACACCCACCCGAGCGACAAGGATCGTAAGGTGGGGTGCCAATACGTTGAGAAGGGTCGATGGGACCTTCCCAATAGCTTGCGTTGTTAGACAACGACACCTAAATCAAATACAATTTTTAACACTCGACTTATCCTAATACAAGTATATGGAAATAAGAGGGGTCGAACCACAGAAAGAAGCACATAAACACCGCATTCATCACTAGACTTTAAGCTATCTTGGGACAAAGGATAGGAATGACTAAGAGATTAAACTAAAGATAAAACGAGTTAAAATTAATATAACTAAACACCAAGGGAGATGGGTAGATGTAGATGCCGCTTGATCATGCAATAACATAAAAGCAAATCAATAGTGAACTAAACATGCATGGATATCGATATAAGGTTCAATCTAACCGCCTTCCGGGGTTAATCGGTTTCTCCTAACATAGCCTCTATGTTTCCACAGTAGAACCATACATTGGGACGTGCAATTAAAGAACAATCGATAGTAATGAACCTTAACTAAGTCAACTTCCGTTCCTTGTTAGCAAAGATTCACCTTTAATCAACTAACAATGTGCACTTGCAAGAAGATCATTGAATATCAAGCATGCAAAGATTTCAATCACAATTGATTTAATCTCAATATTAAAAGCATGAACAATTAGCAACTACACTATCCCCACACCCTTGGCTAAGATACTACTCACAAATCATGTTGAGAACAATATTAATCATCAAAACAATAAGCATCAACATGATTAATAAGCAAAGAAGGAAAATCAAAGTAAACAAGCTGAATAGAGGAGTAGTCCGACCAACTACTGGGAAGGTTCGGCCAGACTACAAGGTAGGTTCGGCCGAACCATGGGTAGGTTCGATCGAACCTCCCTGATCCTGGTTTGGTCGAACTTCTGAGGTTCGAGCACTCCTGCAAAATTGCCAAATTGCTTCTTAACTCTGCCTCGACGTTCGGGCGGACCACTAAGCAGGTTCGGCCACACCCTAGTTCGGCCACACCTTCAGGAGGTTCGGCCGAACCTCTTCCGAATCTTACTTCCTTCAGCTTTCCTTGAGATTAGGTTCCTCCTTTTGAAAACCCCGATGGTTCCTACAAAGCATAAGCATGGAAATCAAAGTAAAGAGTAGGAAAAAAGGGCAAAATTTAGGAAAGAAGATGCATAAAGGGAAAGGGAACTAAGTGAAAAGAAAAGGATGCAAACAAGCAGCAAATGTGGGAAAATGACCATCAAAATGAACCTTAATCGTGGCATAAATGCCACTCATCAAATTCCCCCACACTTGCCTCTTGCTAGTCCTCGAGCAAGGAATGCCAAAACAAAGAGAAAGTCACAACAAACATAACATGACAAGGGTTAAGGAAAACCAATTAGGCATTTATGTAGAAAATGCTCCATTTGAACTCGAACGAAAAGACAAGCACCAAAGAATACTCACCTTTCTCAATTCAATGAGGGAAAACATGTTATAAGATGCTCGGGGTTGAAAGAGACAAACCTAAGCTAAGCATAGAGAACTAATGACTTCACTCTCCGCCCTAGCCCCAACCAAGACGGTCCATGTTCTCTCTACTAGTTTCAAGTCATCCCCTAGCTAGCTCCTCATGATTCCTCGAAGGAACCGAAAAAAGATATTTTTATGTGGAATCATAAGGTCATCCCGACATCTCAACTATGCATACTCTCTCCATAGGGTTGAAATCTATCTCCCTCCACCGGTCTTTGACCGCGCCCCTCCAAGTCCAAGGGTCTTAAATAGGGTTGTAATGTCATGGCTAGGGGTTAAGGCTGGGAATCAATTTGAAAATTTTGGTGGCAAATCCTAAGTGAAGAAAAAGAGTGGCAATCTCTCAAGAACAACCTAAGAATTGAACATAACCTCAAATTACAACCTTCAATACAAACCTCACAACATTACTTCATCCCTTTTCATTTCTTTCATCTTTTTTTTATCAATTTTTTTCTTTTCATTTCATTTTTTTCATCACTTTTTTTCTCTTTTTTTTTTCTTTTTTTAACTTCTTTTTTTTTTTTTAACTTCACTTGGTTTTCATGTGTTACGAACTTCTTCACAAACATTTTGCATATTCTTAACCAACTTTCATAACCTTACTTGAATCGATTACACAACTTTCTTGCTCAAAATCAACACTCTCAAACTCAAACCTTACAAGCCAATGCTTCACTAACTACAAGGGTTGGTAGAACATAGGCCGATAGGTTTTTAATATGGCTAAGTCAAGAAAGGGAAATAAGGCTCAAATTGGTTGGCAAGCAGGTGGATGCAAAAATAAAAACCAAATTTGTAACAAAACATAAAGAAAACAAAGAAAAATGAGAAGAAATGCCCTCTTCCTCCTCTAGAGTTGCTTGGTCACGATCTCGGGAGCTAGATACCAACACAAAGATTAAGACATGCATAGTTAAGGATCAAAAATGCCGCTCGCAAGAATGATGAAGGCTAGAACAAATGATGCTCACATGGGATAAGAAATAAGCAAATACTAACTAGAGGGAATCCTATCCACTATAGAGAGCAACTCCATCTTACCACTTTCCCGTGAACTAGGGGTTCAAATGTCCTCAAAAGTTCTAAACCGAGCTACCTTAGCTTACAATGTGTCTAACTCAACCCTGAGCATTCTCAAACCGTGCAAACCCTCATCAACTAGGAAGATAAGCATTCAAAGATGCAACATCATAAAAGGCATACACAACCAAATGAATGAGCACATTCCACATCAAAAATACTTTTAACTTGTCATAGTCATGTTTTTAACACAAAAAGGGAAAAACAAAACAAAAGAAAGAGGAAGAAATAAAAAAAGGTTCATACACGAGGCATATAATCCAATTAAATCCCAATCGTCATACAAGTGATCGTTCGATAACAACATCAACGATCCCAGGTTCCATAGAACCAAAAGCAAACATCTTCTAACCATTCAACTTCTTCCTAAGCTAAACCTAGACTAAACACTCAAAGAAAGAGCAAATAAAAGAGAGGAAAGGTCTCACCAAATGCCGCTTGAAATGGAAGACAAGATAATTCATACAATCTCACCAAGGGAGCTTGTGTTGCTCCTTAACTTTCTTCGTCTCCGCTTTCAAGCTTCAAGAAAGGTGAGCCAAAACAAAAGAAACCATGACAAAACAAGAAAAAAAAAGTTAGAAACCAAAGAAAAGACTAAAGTTATAGATAAAAAGAAAAATAAAAAAAAAGTTACCTACAAAGTTTGGATTAAGGGAATTTGGATTGTCGGGAATTTTGGATTTTTCCTTGGGAGCATCTTCGCCTACACAAAGCTCAAGAATCATAAAAAATAAGCAAAAATCATCATAAAAAACATCATCAAAACATCACCATCATCACCATCACATCATCATCATCATCACATCACCATCATCATCATCACATCACAACATCATCATCACAACATCATCAACTACAACAAGGCCACAATCCTCAATAGTCCTCCTCATGTACAAGCCACTACCCTACCACACTACCCTCCTATGTACACTTCAACCAACCCAAAGGAACATCCTCCCCCACATTAGCCTTTTGCACGTCCCGAGCAAAAGTTAAAAGTAGGAAGTTCCGGGGGGAGGAAGGGAACCCTCATCATGGGTTTCTTTATCCTTGCCCTCTAGGTCGAGGGGGGTTCTCAAAATCGAACCCGAGAGTTTCCATAAATGGGTGGAAGGGTTGGTTGAAATGCTTATAGGGCCACCCCTGGTCACCCCAACCACCATCAAAAGGGTATGGGGTTGTTGTGCGAGCCGGATCATAAGCCGGATCACACCCACCCGAGCGACAAGGATCGTAAGGTGGGGTGTCAATACGTTGAGAAGGGTCGATGGGACCTTCCCAATAGCTTGCGTTGTTAGACAACTACACCTAAATCAAATACAATTTTTAACACTCGACTTATCCTAATACAAGTATATGGCAAGAAGATGGGTCGAACCACAGAAAGAAGCACATAAACACCGCATTCATCACTAGACTTTAACCTATCTCGGGACAAAGGATAGGAATGACTAAGAGATTAAAATAAAGATAAAACGAGTTAAAATCAATATAACTAAACACTAAGGGAGATGGGTAGATGTAGATGCTGCTTAATCATACAATAACATAAAAGCAAATCAATAGTGAACTAAACATGCATGAATATCGATATAAGGTCCAATATAACCGCCTTTTGGGGTTAATCGGTTTCTTCTAACAGAGCCTCTATGTTACCACACTAGAACCATATATTGGGAGGTGAAATCAAAGAACAATCGATAGTAATGAACCTTAACTAAGTCAACTTCCGTTCCTTGTTAGCAAAGATTCACCTTTAATCAACTAACAATGTACACTTGCAAGAAGATCAAAGAATATCAAGCATGGAAAAGTCACAATTAACTTAATCTCAATATTAAAAGCATGAACAATTAGCAACTACACCATCCCCACACCCTTGGCTAAGAGACTATTCACAAATCATGTTGAGAACAATATCAATCATCAAATCAATAAACATCAACATGATTAATAAGCAAAGAAGGAAAATCAAAGTAAACAAGCAAAATTAAATGCAAAAGTAAAGAGAAAGAGTAAGAGATTGCTCATTAATTGAAGTTTAAGATCTACAAAAGATTAAACAAGATTCTTCTTCAAAATCCAAGTTCATCAATGAAGAAATCCACACTTTATCTCTCTACCAAATGAAGACTAATAATGTTTCTCTCTCTAGATTAAGCTAAAAATGTTCAAAAAAATTAAAACTAAGTTAATCTAATTACGTAAAAACATTCTATAAATGGGACTTATATAGTCCGTACAAAGCCAGCTGAAATAGAGGAGTGGTCCGACCGAACACTGGGAAGGTTCGGCCGGTCTACAGAGTAGGTTTGGCCGAACCATGGGTAGGTTCGGCCGAACCTCCCTGATCCTGGTCTGGTTGAACTTCTAAGGTTTGACCACTCCTGTAAAATTTCCAAATTGCTTCTAGACTCTGCCTCGACGTTCGACCGGACCACTGAGCAGGTTCGACCACACCCTAGTTCGGCCACACCTTCCGGAGGTTCGGCCGAACCTCTTCTGAATCTTGCTTCCTTCAGCTTTCCTTGAGCTTAGCTTCCTCCTCTTGAAAACCCCGATGGTTCCTACAAAGCATAAGAATGGAAATCAAAGTAAAGAGTAGGAAAAAGGGGCAAAATCTAGGAAAGAAGATGCATAAAGGGAAAGGGAACTAAGTGCAACGAAAAGGATGCAAACAAGCCGCAAATTTGGGAAAATGACCATCAAAATGAACCTTAATCGTGGCATAAATGCCACTCATCAAGGATTTTTATTTTATTTCCTGAAATTTATTGTCTAAGTATTTCATGTGCGTAATTTTGATTAACATTATTGTCATATGCATAAAAAAGATCTTATTGGAAAGACCATCCGTAATGAGTTAAAAATATAGGATTTTTACGCGTAGGAAATTTGAGGAATATCTTTCACAACTAGGATTGATATAATGCTGCACGAAACTGGAAAAATTTTATCGAGTACAGAAAGCTGCTAAGGAATGTAGAAACTAGCGTCAGCGAACAAAGACTAGTGCCAACATTTTGACGTTAGCGCCAAGTGACAGGTTCTGTCACCAGGCGCTAAAGCCAAAAGGTGGCGCTGGCCTCTGTTTGCTGGCGCCAAGTTCTTCCAATACCGAGCCAGAAATATGCGTTCTAATTTTGACCAGTTTTTAGCACTGTTTGCTTGATCCTACTTCCTGATTGAGTTTTTCTCAGTTTTTTGACCCATATGTGTTCTACATATGGACATAATCCCCTGGGAATTCATGCTCCATCTACCTGATTGAACGCTCTGAGTAACAAAGGGTACATCCGAGAATGTTGAATTCACCAAACCATGGAAGCGAGTGTTTCTAAATTCGCAGTGTCCCATCCACTTGCACCAACCCTTCACGGTTAGGCTTCCGCGCGGTGCATCCAGACAATTAACCATGGACCCTCTATTGACTAACCTATATCCCGAACTTTAGAGAATTAGAGCCATGGTTAGGTTTCAAACTCATTGCATCATGTTGTGCCTACTTGACTAATTATGCATTATTGGTTGTGCATACTCTATGTGTTTTTTCTAACCGTTTGTTTGACTTGTGCTAAAATTAAATAAATTGATTTATGACTAAAAGAACTTTTCCTAATTAATTAATTAATTTGAGTAAATAAAGTTTAATAATTTAATTAGAGTTGACTTAGTACGACTTTAAGCATATCCCGTAGAGTAATAATACCGAAAGCAATTCCAGATCGACGTTCCAGCAATGGCGCCAAGATTTGAACTGCAGCGCCTGGCGACAGTCCTGTTGTCAGGCGCTACACTGCAAAGAGAGGCGCCAGTTCAGTCTATTGCTCAAGTCATCATCTTATGTCTAATTGAGAAGTTTTCTAGTCGATTTAGTTGATTTTTACAGGTGATAATACCTTGTCAAGCTTTTAATCGAGTCTAAGCACTAAGTCCCATGGTCTCACACAAGAGTCAAAGCATGTCACTTACACTCATCACATAAAGCACACACTAATGTACACATTGACCATGTCTAAGGGAGTCTTGTATGCACGTATTTTCCTTCATTTTTTTAGGGGGGTAAGTCAGATATTAATCCTCCAAATAAATCAACTTGTTTGAACCCTATACTTAACTCCCCAAAATATATACCTTATTCTTGCCAAAAATCTGCACCTATTTTTGCCTTTTCAAACAGTAAAGTCAAGGTCAATTATAGTCAAGTAATTAAAATAAAAATGGTTTCATTTACAGCGCGTGGTCATGAAAGGAAGGGCGTTTGATCAAAGACAACCTTTTTATCCAAGTCTAACTTTTCGACGAACCTATTGCTCGTAAAAGGAAAGCTAAGACAATAAAGTAAACTCAAGAGGAAGTCAATGAGCTCAGGAACCAACTGATTACTGTGACTGAGGCGTTAAAGGTTCTAACCCTCAAAATTCATGATCCTGTGAAACAACAACAGATGGACAAGGATCTTCTTCCGCAGAAGTTCAATGCCAACGACATCCCGAAATTCAAAGCAACTGACAACCCTTACTTTCATTTAAGACCCTTCGAAACAATAATGAGTATTAAGGGTATTGAGAAAAAAGTGTTTCCCTCTTTGCTTTCACTATCTCTCGAAACTGTTTTCCAACAATGGTTCTTTTCTCTTGAGAAAGAAAGAACCTCTACTTGGGAGTCTGTAGTAAACGCTTTCATTGATAGATACAAGTGCAATATTCAAGTTGAGACTGACTATAGGGAACTTGAAATCCTTAAGCAAAAAGAGAATGAAGGTTTCACCTCTTTCTTCAACAAATGGAGATAGACCTCTGCTAAGATGATTGAGGTTCCAAGTGAAAAAGAATCTGTGAGCTTATTCATCAAAAACCTTCAAGAGAAGTACTCCAAGCATCTCAAATACCAGAATAATCTCCATACCTTCAAGGCCGTCTACAACATTGGAATTAATATTGAAGACGACCTGGCTAAGCTGAAAGCTGCTAACAATAACTCCAACAGTGGCTGTAAAGGCAAGAAGAACGACAATCCTTCTTCTTCCAAAACCAGAAACTCGAACAATGTTGGCACCTTTAACTTAAGTGAAGTTCTTGCTATGAATAATCAAGGACAAAAGAAACCATTTAGGAGGAACTTTACTCCTATCGGTATGAGTTATGACACCGCATTTGACCGATTAAATGCTAAAGGTCTTATAACTCCTATTGGACCATTTGGGGACCCACCAGTCGAGAAGAGGACGACTAATTGGAACCACATTGCAAGTATCACCAAGGTAGGGGCCATCTTACCGAGAATTGTTGGAGACTTAAGGAAGCTATCTAAGATTTAATCGATAATAACAAGCTACCATTGCCTCATGCCAGTAAGAAGCCAAGTATTGATAATGCGCCTCTCGCTCAATGCCATGAATGATTTCCCAGACTTAGCAAGTAAAAAGGATGTACGATTGCTTAAGTTATCCATGTTAGAGGGATCAAACTTGCTACGTGACGCTCTCGAAGTTGCGAAGAAACTTCAGAAAAAGTGTGACGAGGTTCCATCCAAGCAAAATAAACTCAAGAGAGAGTTCACACCCATGGGAATGACCTATGATGCTATCTTTGATCGTCTCTATGATCAAGGACTAATCAAACCTATTGGCCCCATATAGGATCTAACACCAGAAAAGCGATCTTCAAGATGGGATCCCAAGTCCTACTACAAGTACCATCGAGGGAATGGTCATACCACAAATGAATGTTATAGGTTTCTAAACCTCATTCAAGATCTCATGGAAGCGAATAAGATCTCGTTGCCTCTAGCTAACGAGGAAGCAAAGAAACACTTTTCTTTGCAGGTAATTTATAAACCTAAGAAGAGAAATAGACTCTACACTCCAATTGGAATTCCATATGCTCAAATGTTCAAAATGCTCTCCGAGAGTGGCGAGGTCAAACCTCTTAAACCGAGACCATTTGAAGGCCCCAGCAGAACATGCATATTTTATTGTCAATATCATCAATCAGGGGGTCACACTATTGAAAACTGTTTTAAGTTTAAGGATTTAATTTAGAAGATGATTGATGATAAAAGACTAGTCCAAGTTTCGGAAGAAGAAGACGTAAATATTAATGGAGTTTGGGTCAGCGATGAAGATGACGTTTACTTGAAAGACATGGAAGGACCTCCACCTTCGGTGTCATATGCCAAGGATGACATCTGGGTAGAAGAAGAATCATCAATAGACGTCCTCATAAGATCCGGGAGAATGCAACCTCCTGTTTTGACACAACCTATGCCAACCACGCAGCAAGTTCCCATACTTATCATAGAAGACAATGACATTGACAAACAGTTCAAGAAAACCAAGGTTGAAATGAACGTATGGAAGCTTCTAGCAACATCTCGAGAGCATAGATTGGCAATAATGAATGCCTTGGATAAGATAGGGATAGATTATGACACCACTCCTTAGGGGTTGGCTAACTTCCTTACAAGTGATCTCCCTAGTCCTATAAACTTGATCACCTTTTTCGACAAGGACTTACCTCTAGAAGGTGACAAGCATTATAAGGCATTAAACCTCACAGTGGTTTGCAAGAGAATTTACGACCCTATGACTCTTGTAGACAATGGATTGGCCATTAATGTATGTCCACTCAGAACTGCGAGGATGCTAGGCATAAGGGATGAATACCTAACCCCGTCAACGCAAGGAATAAGAGCTTATGACAACACTCGTCGTCAAGCTCTTGGTAAAATTACTATGAATATAACGACGGGAGGAATATAACACGCTACTACATTCCAAGTGGTAGACATTAAGGCTTCGTTCAATCTATTGTTTGGACGCCCTCGGCTTCATGACCTAAAGACCGTCCCTTCATCTCTCCACCAACATGTAAAGGCCATAGTTGGAGGAATTCCCATTACAATCGATGCTTCACCCATGAGGATTAAAGCTATAGAGAATCCAATAATTAATGTGGAGCACGATGAAGAGGATGAAGATTTTTGGGGCTTTAACGAAGAGGTCTCCTTAATCGAGGAAGATGAAAGGACCCCTCTCTGCCACGACCCCCACTCGAATATGGTAGTGAACACTATTATGAAGCAAGGACATTTTCCTGGGATGACCCTAGGAAAGAAAAAAGGAATAGAAAAACCGTTGGAATCACCTGGCCTCCCTAAATTAGACACTTTCGGACTTAATTTCGACCGACTCGGGAAGATCTCAAGCAAGCCCAAGAAAAGTCTAAAGCACGTAAGGGCGCTCGCATCCACAAGAAAGCAATCCCAATGGATCAGTATCCTCTTACCCTCAATGGACAATTCATAAAAGAAGGAGAGGACTATCCATGCTACGAATTTCCTGAACCGTTTGTTGTAAATGGCATAAGACAACTAGAATTCGACATTTTCCAAGATTGCTACTTCATAGATGAAATCCCAACTCCTATTCATAAGGAGAAAGCACCCCCATGCTTTGACTTTAATGTCATGGGATTACTATTTTGGCGAGAAAAAGATGAGTCAACATACAAAGCGAAAGCTTTGATCCCTCAAAGCTCATCACTCCAGCGGAAGGATCACTACAAGGGTGGCGCAAGACCGTCAAGGTGACTACTTCAAGCGGAAGGAAAATCTCCATCACAACGGGGCAAGGACCGATGTTCGGAAAGTTATCTGAGTCAGAGTCAGAGTCTCTCCCTATAGAGTCATCTAAGTCTTTAGTTGTAGCGCCCCCTCCTTCTATCTATTCCCCTAGGATAGTTAGCAATCAAGTTCCTAAGGACATATTCCTCTTTGATTTAATGATCTCAGAATTTAATAATATGGCTTCTTCTCCTTACTCCTTGTGTTCTTCTTTAACCTAGGATGACGAGCATTGCTTAACTAACAATGAAAAAGCCAAAGAATTTATTAAAGAAATGGAAACACTTGAAAAGAAAACACCGATAATTGAGGAAAGTGAGACGGTTGATATCTCAAATGATTCAACCAATAAAAGAGAAGTTAAAATCGGATTAACACTTAATGAACAAGAAAGAACTGATTTAATTAACTTACTTAAAGAATTCATCGATGTATTCGCTTGGTCATATGAAGATTTGCCAGGCATTAATAGAGAAATAGCTCAACACACCATACCATTAATTCTAGGAATGAAACCTGTAAAACAAAAGTTACTGTGAATGAAACCCGACATAGCTCTTAAAATAAAAGAAGAAGTTCAAAATCAAATAATTGTAGGTTTTATCAAGGTATCCAAATACCCTGAATGGGTTGCCAACGTCGTCCCAGTTCCGAAAAAGGATGGAAAGGTAAGAATGTGTGTCGACTATCGAGATCTAAATAAGGCAAGTCCAAAGGACGACTTCCCTTTACCACACATCGATATTCTGGTGGATAACACAACAAATCATGCACTTCTCTCGTTCATGGATGGATACGCGGGCTATAATCAGATTCTCATGGCGGAAGAAGACATGGAGAAAACAACCTTCATAACACCATGGGGTACTTACTGCTACACGGTAATGCCATTAGGGTTGAAAAATGCGGGTGCTACTTACCAACGAGCAGCGGCTTCCTTGCTCCATGACATGATGCATAAAGAAGTTGAAGTATATATGGATGATATGATTGTGAAATCAAAAGATCGCCTAGGCCATCAAATAGCCTTGAGAAAATTCTTCGAAAGGCTAAGAAAATACAATATGAGACTGAATCCATCTAAGTGCGCTTTTGGAGGCACCTCAGGCAAACTTTTGGGTTATGTCATAAGCTCTAGAGGAATAGAGATAGACCTAACCAAGATCAAGCCAATCATGTCAATGCCACCGCCTAAAATCGAGAAGCAAATTCGAGGATTTATTGGCTGGTTGCAATACATAAGCAGGTTCATATCAAAATTGACAACAATATGTGAACCAATTTTGAAAAGCTTAAAAAGAATGTACCAATAATATGGGATGACAGTGTTAAAAAGCCTTTGAAAAGATCAAATCCTATCTCGCAAATCCTCCCGTATTAGCACCAGCACTTCCGGGAATACCTCTTAGGTTGCACTTAACAGTCACCAAAGAGACAATATGTGCCATGCTAGCACAAGAAGTATAAGGCAAAGAAAATGTGATATACTATCTAAGCAAAAAGATGATCGAGTATGAAGCATGCTATACACCACTTGAGAAATTGTGCCTCGCATTGGTGTGGGCCACAGCCAAGTTAAGACATTACATGCTCGTGCATACAGTCTTCGTAGTTTCCTGATTAGATCCACTCAAGTATTTATTCGAGAAATCTTCACTCAATGGGCGCATATCAAGATGGATAGTCAACTTAGCCGAATTCGATGTAAGGTTCATACCACGAAAAACTATTAAAGGATCTGTGGTTTTGGATTTTCTAGCAGACTTTCCAATAGAAGACTCGACGCCAATACACGACAATGAATTTCCAGACGAAGACTTGATGGTCACGGAAGATGATACTTAGACCTTGTACTTCGATGGAGCCTCAAACCAAAAAGGATGCGGCGTTAGAGTATTACTAGTATCACCCAAAGAAGAGCATATTCCAATCTTCATAAAGCTTGATTTCGACGTTACCAACAACGCTGTTGAGTATGAAGCATGCGTGGTAGGCCTTGAAATAGCTTTGGCATTGGGAGTGAAAAAATTACAGATATTTGGAGACTCTTCATTGACCATCAATCAAATCTCTAAAAGATGGAAAGTATGGAGCGAAAGACTAGCCCCTTCCAAACTTATATGGAAACCCTCACTAATCAGTTAGAGAAGGTGGAATACACATATCTACCTAGAGAAGAAAATCAATTTGCTGATGCCTTGGCAAGACTAGCCTCAATGGTTAGGATTCCTACGAAAATCGAGCAAATACCTTTAACTATAGAAAAAATGCATAAACCGGCTTATATTCAAGCTATAGAAGATGATGAAGTGATCCAAGAAGAAGAAGAACCGTGGTATACGGATATATTCAACTATGTCACCAAAGGAGAATACCCGTCCCATGATGACAAAAGAGCAAAACGAGCATCAAGACTCTTGGCTTCTCAATATGTACTCATAGACAACGAGTTACACAAAAGGGTACCTAAAGGACGAGCTCTCTTATGTGTAGGAAAAAAGGGTGCTCAAAGAGCAATGAGGATAGTCCACGAAGGAATTTGTGGAACTCACGTAAATGGAAAAATGTTAGTCCAAAAGATAATGCGAGAAGGATACTATTAGACTACAATGAATAGGGATTGCCATCAATACGTAAAAAGATGCCTTAAGTGCCAAATCTACGCTAATTTACAACATGTTCCTCCATCTTTACTCTACACCTACACTTTGCCATGTCCATTCTCTACATGGGGAATTGACATCATCGGCAAAATCACTCCCCAGGAACAGGAGGTCACGAATATATATTAGTGGCAATTGATTACTTCACTAAGTGGGTCGAAGCACAATCATACGCCAAACTCACTGCAAAACATGTAGCACTCTTTATCGAAAGAAATATTATTTGTCGATATGGAGTCCCACATGAAATGATAAATGATAATGGAACTCACTTTCAAGCCGAGTGTGAAGAATTGCTTCAAAAATATGGCATTCAACATCATCATTCTTCTCCTTATAGACCTCAGGAAAATGAAGCAGTCAAAGCGGCCAATAAAAATTTAAAGACTATCATCGAGAAAATGACGGAAATTACAAGGATTGGCCTGACAAACTTCACTTCGCATTGTGGGGTTATCGCACGTCAATTCGCACGTCAACAGGAAATACGCCATTTTCCTTGGTTTATGGAATGGATGCCATACAACCTGTAGAGCTAGAGATCCCATCTCTACGCATTGCATTAGAAAGCAAACTCGATGAAGTTGAATGGACTAGGGCGAGATATGAGGAGGTAATTCTACTTGATGAAAAACAACTAGAAGCTCTACATCATACTCAATGCTATCAAACTTGTATGGCTAGGCATTTTTATAAGAAGGTCAAGACAAGAAACATCAAAGTAGGAGATTTGGTGTTCAAAGCATTAAGGAAAAATGTTTTAGATCCAAGGGGAAAATTTAGGCCTAATTGGTCTGGACCCTACATTGTCAAAACGATCCTTTCAGGAGGTGCAGCAAAATTAACTGACATGGATGGCAACGAGTTCTCTAACATGAAAAATCTTGACCAACTTAAAAAATACTACCCATAATCACTTGAGTAGGACACTCAAGATGATGCAAGTCTAAGCATGGAGAACTTCGAAGATTTGCTTATCATGCATCAAGATAACTTGTCCCTAAACATTGATTCAAGCCAAGCATTGCATGGACACTTTCTTGGATATCAAAGCAAAGCCACGGTTTGCTTAGTGGCTTTTCTTGGAGTCTAGTTCACTTTCTTGAACTTTCTTGAATTTTCTTTACTTAGATTTTGCTTACAAGTTTTTACCTTTCACTTGAAAGGGTTTTTCTTGGTTCAAGCATTAGGATCTTTAATCTTTATTTAGTTGGTTTTAAAATCAGTTAGTTAGCAAAATAAATCAGTTTAGGCGTGTGCTTGTTCTCCAAGGAGATTGGCATATGCTTGTGCTCCAAGGTGCTTGCTCTTCAAGCAAGTTAGAATTCTAGTTTAATTAGGATTGAATTAGGGACTTGTCCTAATCTTCCTAGGTAAACTAAGTCTTATAAATAGGGCTGTAAACACACAAATAAAGATACATAGATTAATATTCAGATTTATTTCTTAAGTTGCATACTTGAGTTTTGGTTGATTGCGATCAATTGCTGTTTTGCTTGTTTTAGTTAAAACATTCGTTTGGATTGATTAATTAGGTGGATTCTTAATTGATTAATCTTAGTTTTTGTTTAATTCTTGGTGGATTTCCTGTATAGAATTAGACTTAAACATATCCCTTGTGTTTTGTTGATTTTCGGATCAATAATTCACATCATCTTTGGTATCAGAACAGGTTTGCGCAACTTCGGAAAAAATTAAACTGGGAACAATTGGCTGGGAATTTTTGCGTGATTCTTTTTGCATTGAACTCTAAAAACGTCCAGCTATCACCATATAAAATTTCATAACTTTTAGTTGAGTAACGCGTTCTACACAGCCTCAAACTTTTGGTGTTTGTGCACTGATTTGCGGATGGGAGTCCGGTTTTTGTGTTGCCTAGTTTTCCTTCAAGATTCGATCTTTTAATCAAGATTTTTGCATAAACTGACTTGGTTTGTGTAGGAATCATGAGTGACGAGGAGTTTCCACAAGTTCCAAGGGGATTAACCTTGGAACAGGCTCAAAATCTTAGAAGAGACAGGCGAATTGACGAGTTGGCAGCAAGGATGGATGAGATATTAAAAAGGCTTGATACTCGTGTTGGAGATTCTTCAAGGAAAGGGAATTCTAACCCTAATTCTGGTTCAAGTGAGGAAGAACAACCAAGGAGGAACCCAAGGAGGCCACGAAATAATTATTCCTCAAGTGATGAATCACCAAGGCCTAGGAGGAGAGATCGACCAAAGGATGATGATAGGAACCTTAGATTAGATCTTCCCGAATTCAATGGGAGTATGAATGAACCTGAAAAATACCTTGAGTGGATTAGAAGGGCCGAGACACTATTTGATTACAAGGAGTATGATGAAAGGAAAAGATGCAAATTGGCTGAATTGAAACTGACCGGTTATGCTAGTCTTTGGTATGATAATCTAAAGAAGAAGAGGCATAAGGAGAGGCGTGCAAGAATCTCAACTTGGGAACAACTCAAGAAGCACATGAAAAAAAGGTTCGTACCTAGTGATTATATTCAAGATGTTTATCTTAAGATGCAACTTTTTAAACAAAATTCTATGACTGTTGAGAATTATATTGGTGAATTTGAAAAGTTATGCATGCTATGTGGCTTAGAAGAGATTGTTGAGCATAAGATTGCTAGATTTATTTCGGGGTTGAATGATAATATTGCTGAAAAAGTTGAATTGCAACAATATTGGTCCTTTGAGGATGTTTGCAAGGTAGCTTTGAAAGTTGAAAAACAGATAAAGGGGAAGAAAGGGACGTACACTAAGTCCTTTGTAAAGGGTTTCACTAAACCTTTTGAGAAGAACAGCTTGGAGAAAAGTGGTTCTAGTTCGAACTACAAGGAGACTAAATCAAAATTTGAAGCTCCTAAAAAGCTTGTTGAAGATAGGAAGTGCTTCAAGTGTGGTAGTGTTGGTCACATTGCAACTAATTGTCCATCAAAAAGAGTAATGACTACTCAAGAGTGGGAACAAGAACAAGCTAAGTGTGAGCAGGGTAGTGACTATGAAGAAAAGAACGAAGAGGAAAACTTTGAAGAAGAGGAGGGGCATGTTGACGAAATTGATCCCGAGACTCATGGTCAAAGTTTGGTTCTAAGAAGGGCGCTACACTCTAAGACCGTACCTATGGAAAACAATCAAAGGGAGAAAATCTTTCTTACAAGGTGCAAGGTAGAAGATAGGTTGTGTGACATGATCATAGACACGGGGAGTTGCACTAATGTGGTATCTACTACTTTGGTAGACAAATTGAAGTGGCCAACTACTGAACATCCAAGCCCTTATAAGCTTCATTGGCTTAATAATTCGAGTGATGTTAAGGTAACTAAACAAGCCTTAATCTCCTTTTCAATTGGTAAATTTCATGATAAAGTTTTGTGTGATGTGTGTCCTATGGATGCTTGTCATATACTATTAGGCCGTCCTTGGCAATATGATAGATTTGTGAAGTTTGATGGAAGGACTAATGTGTATGTTGTGAGAAAAGGAGAAAAAGAGAGACCGGTTGCTTTAAAACCTTTGATAAGCAACAAGTCTTCTAATGTTACCTCTAATTCGAAGAGTTCTTATTTGATTAGTGAGAGGGAATTAGAAAAAGAGATTTGCAGCAACAATGTGGTATATATACTTGTTTCTAATGAGATTCGAATTGATCAAGATAAACAAGCAAAGAGGCCGTATGAATTGGAATCTGTTTTAGAAGAATTCAAGGATGTCTTTCCTAAGGAATTACCTCCGGGACTACCTCCTATTCGTGGGATAGAGCATCAAATTGACTTGATTCCGGGAGCACCCTTACCTAATAAGGCAGCCTATAGAAGTAATCCGGAAGAAACAAAGGAGATGCAAAGGCAAATTGAAGAGCTTATGACTAGAGGATACGTGAGGGAAAGTATGAGCCCTTGTGCCGTGCCTACTTTACTTGTCCCAAAGAAAGATGGGAGTTGGCGCATGTGTATTGATAGTAGGAGTGTGAATAACATCACTATCAAATACCGATTTCCTTTTCCAAGATTAGATGATCTACTTGATGAACTACATGGTTCAAAGTTGTTTTCTAAGATTGATCTTATGAGTGGTTATCATCAAATTCGAATGAGAGAAGGAGATGAGTGGAAGACAGCATTCAAGACTAAGTTAGGGTTGTATGAATGGTTGGTGATGCCGTTTGGACTCACTAATGCACCTAGCACTTTCATGAGGTTGATGCATGAGGTACTTAAACCTTTCCTTGGCAAGTTTGTTGTTGTTTATTTAGATGATATTCTGATATACTCTAAAAATTTGCATGATCATCTAAATCATCTAACAAGTGTGTTTGAAGTGTTAAGAGAGAAGAAACTCTATGCTAAGCTTGAAAAATGCTACTTCTTAGTGCCTAGTGTTACTTTTCTTGGTTATGTTGTATCAAAAGATGGAGTTTCAGTTGATCATTTGAAAGTAGAGGCTATTAAAACTTGGCCTATTCCTACTAATATGAGTGAAGTAAGGTCTTTTCATGGTCTAGTTTCATTCTATAGAAGATTTGTCAAGAATAAGTTGATGCCTAGAAGTGAAGGTCCTTTCAAGATTATTGAGAAGATCAATGACAATGCTTATAAGTTAGAACTTCCGGGAGAATATGGAGTTAGTGCTACATTCAATGTTGGCGATTTGGCTAAGTATATTCCTGATGAAGAACTTCGAGATTTGAGGACAAATTCTTTCGAAGAAGAGGAGGATGATGCAAGTCTAAGCATGGAGAACTTCGAAGATTTGCTTATCATGCATCAAGATAACTTGTCCCTAAACATTGATTCAAGCCAAGCATTGCATGGACACTTTCTTGGATATCAAAGCAAAGCCACGGTTTGCTTAGTGGCTTTTCTTGGAGTCTAGTTCACTTTCTTGAACTTTCTTGAATTTTCTTTACTTAGATTTTGCTTACAAGTTTTTACCTTTCACTTGAAAGGGTTTTTCTTGGTTCAAGCATTAGGATCTTTAATCTTTATTTAGTTGGTTTTAAAATCAGTTAGTTAGCAAAATAAATCAGTTTAGGCGTGTGCTTGTTCTCCAAGGAGATTGGCATATGCTTGTGCTCCAAGGTGCTTGCTCTTCAAGCAAGTTAGAATTCTAGTTTAATTAGGATTGAATTAGGGACTTGTCCTAATCTTCCTAGGTAAACTAAGTCTTATAAATAGGGCTGTAAACACACAAATAAAGATACATAGATTAATATTCAGATTTATTTCTTAAGTTGCATACTTGAGTTTTGGTTGATTGCGATCAATTGCTGTTTTGCTTGTTTTAGTTAAAACATTCGTTTGGATTGATTAATTAGGTGGATTCTTAATTGATTAATCTTAGTTTTTGTTTAATTCTTGGTGGATTTCCTGTATAGAATTAGACTTAAACATATCCCTTGTGTTTTGTTGATTTTCGGATCAATAATTCACATCACAAGAGAGCTACGTTTGGCCTGATTCCTTAAGAAAGGATACGTAGGCAACCCTTTACGGGTGCGGCCACTTTATTTTTTCAAAACCTCGCATCCCAGACTTAATAAAAAATTTAACAGAAGATCGACAAAACATCGGCGTCATAGAAAAAATACTGGCGCCAGCCGATGAACCATAGCGCCAGACGACAACCCCTGTCGCCTAACGCCAAACTGCCGCAGCTGCACCAGTTGTAAAATCGCGGTGCCAATATTCTGTAAAGTATCTGGGAATATTTTGGTGTTTTTCGGAAAATTTTTTACCTCTGTACTCGAAAAAATTTCTGGAAATTAAATTTTTGGTTTTCATTGCTTTAATAAAGTAAATTTAAAGGAGATAATTTAATAAAAAAAGCTAGAATTTCATTAATAAAATAAACTAACAATTACATTATTGATGGAATTTAAATAAAGCTTAAATAAATTAACTCTAAATTTAAAACTAAGTCTAATAATTGACAGTTAAGCAGTGCTCTAATCTTTTTTCTCTTTCTTTGCTCTCTTCCAATTTTTCTCTGCGTCTTCTTCCTCATCCATAACTTTAGCTAGTAGGCATCCTTTAGAGGACCTACATTTAATTTCGGAGTAAATAGTTTCTACCTTAGCAAGGATCCCATGTTTCTTCTCTACCAAAGCCTTTTTCTCTGTAGTGTCAGCTTTCCTCTTTCCCTTATCCTTCGTAGAGCTTTTCTTCTTAGGCATTGTAGGCGTTTTGAACTCAACTCTTTCACGCAAGTGTTCCTTAACAGGAATCACTTTGTCACCGAGACGACTCTTCACATCAGTTTCACTCTGATTCTTCTTCATGTCCTTTGAAGGTTTCTTCAGAAGTCACTTCTTCACATCATTGGGCAAGGAAGGAGGAACCTTTTGGGTTATCACTTCCCATAATGGTCTAGCGCTCCAATAAGTATAAAATTGTCTACTTCTTGAGAGACATGAAACTCATAGGGACGACGAAGATCCCTAGAAGGAATTGTTTGAAGTAGGCCGTACTGTCTTTTTACCCTGCAGGGATAATAAAAAGTCATTCGGGACAAGCTTGGAAGACGACAGATAGGTTGCTTGTTAACACCAACCATCTTTTCTATTTTTCACCAAGGGATGACCCACTTAATGGAAAAATTGCAAGACCCGAAGATATTCTTCCATTCATGGCGCCCCATCTTAGAGAAGCGTTTCTTCCTTCTCACAAAGCAGTTTGGAGTGTACTTCTCAATATTGTCTGGAGGATTAATTAATTCTAGTCATTCCATAGCCACATCTGTAAAGAAATTCAATACAAAAAAATTAATATTACTATACAAAAATATGTTTTTGATATCTGTAATTAAAAATATTATTTTTCTACCTGTAATAAAATTAGAGAGCCCCGAAAAGGCGCCTTTGGATTCTTCTTTAATTCGTCAAGACTAAGCATAGTCTCTTCAACTATTAATGGCATTGGATTTCTCCCAGATTTAATCTGCTCCAAAACAGTTGATATAATTGCTTGACCCTCATTAGTTTTACCACTAGTGAGAAGATATTGATTAAGCATGCAAAAAAAGAAAAGCCCTTCTGTAGGCGTCGCTCGAAGTGCGCCTACGTTAAAGCATGTGTGAATATGCTTGACACTCATAGGAAGTAGGAATTGACGTATACGATTAGGGACAAAGCAAAGTAGGGAACCGCCAACAAGTTTTTAAGGAACTTGTAAACCGTTCAAGGATCATAAAAGGCAACCACGATAAAGGGACAACGATAGGCAACAACGATTGACCTATGAAGGTTACACCCCATTCATAATCCATGAGATTACTAACTCCATATGGTTCGGAATCACAAAAGGAGGATCGGGGATGATGGTACGAAGTGAGTCATGGAGTCACATTTGCCCGTATTGGCCTCTACTCGATTCTTATGGTGAAAAAGGATTCATGCGATCTCAAAGGCATACAAACAAAATATTCAATTTGCTCCAAACTATTATTAAGCTAAATTGGTTGAATATTAATGAAACACATAATTCTAAAATATTGTGATCACTTGAATTAAATAATAAGATTAAAAGGAACCTAAACCGGTTGTCCAAATTATCTTATTAGGCGTGATTTTCAATTACATATTCCCTTTAAACATGCAATATAGTGATCATAAAAATAATAGAATAACATTAATATTGGAAGCAATTTAACAATAATTCTAACAATACAAAATCGTTAGAAAAATAATAGATATAAAAGGAACATAATTCTTACTATGATTCTGATTGTTTGCATCTACAAAATAATAAACGAGTTAGTAACTTCAAGAAAATTATAATAAAACAATAATTAAATTAAACTAAATAAAGTAGAGTTGATTTGGGGCCAAACCCTCAAACAGTTCTACCTTTCACGCCTTGGCTTAAGGACAGAACCACGAGTAAAGTATGGAATCCTTGGAGTACTTGAAGAAGGAATTTTGAAATAAGAAGGGTAGGCTAGTGTTTAGGCTTGAGCATAGAAGAGAGAAAAATAGAGCATTAATTGATGCCCCGTACATCAGAAATGAGGGGGTATTTATAGAGAAAATGTGCTGAGGGAACATACGGAACCCTTAAATGATAAAAAACCCTAAAAAGTATCCTGCGACACGGCAAACTGTACCGTGACACGGGAAATCCAACCGTCAGACGGGAAACATTCCCGTGACACGGTGCAAATTTTGTGTGACGCGGGAAATATTTAGTAAACGGGGGAGAAAACGCGTCAAGGGTTTACGCGGAAAGGACATGGAAATTCCCGTGTCACAACAGGTTTCCCGTGTCACGGGAAATTCCACCGTCAGACGGGAAAGTTTCCCGTGACACGGTGGACAGCTGCCGTGGCGCGGGAATTTTCAGTCCGCTTTTTCGTCTAAATTCATTTTTAACCCTAATTTCGTTCAGCATTTTAAGTGCCGATTGATAATTTCGGGCCTTTTTCTGATTTATTGTTATTTGGGCTAAAATAAGAAAATAAATAAATAAAATAAATAAAAGGTTTGGGCCAAAAATAAATAATAAAACAATAAAATTAAAAAAAAAGGTTTGTTCTAAAATTAAAGAATAAATTTGGGCTGAAATTAAAAATATGCTTTTACCAAACATCAAGACTAATCCATGGACTATTCAAAAATACGAATTTGATCAAATACGATTTTTTAAGCACTCTCGGGATTAAATACTGAACCCGACCAATAGTGGCGGCGAAAGGTTGTTCATCATCGGGTTTGGTTTTGGGGAGACATTTTTAGGTGTCTACAGAAGCCCCCACTTTGACTGTGTTTGTATAAACGTCAGTTTCGAAAACGATAGTCAAAGTAGTCGATAGGGACGGAGAATGATTTAAGACGTTATGCGATCCTAAATCACTCTGTATACGCCGATACATGTAGAAAAATGTTAGTTCTACAGATAAAAGAGTAAAGGAATAGAATACGTATATGACACCGGCAGCTCATTAGACATCATCAGCCTCCAGTGCCTGCAAAAGCTGAAATACAATGTCAGCAACATGCATCCGGTTTTCCCACCCCTTGGTTTGTTTTGGGGGTGGAATGGTTTACCTAGTCGGAAGGGTTGATTTACCAATCCGGCTAGGTGAGAAAGGAAAAGGGCGACACCTGGTCGTCAAGTTCTTGGTCGTTAAGGAGCTGACTGCCTACAACATTATTCGGGGCCGGCCAACCCTCAACGAAGCCAAGGCTGTAATCATCCCTTCCCTCATGCTCATCAAGTATGAGAGGGATGACGACTCTGTTGGTTCCTTGAATGGGGATCAGAAGACGGCCCGGGAGTGCTATCTCTCAGCCGTCAAAGATACTGTGGCCCCAGACGGCCAGGAACCAATAGACCTTGACAATGTCAAGGATGCCGACCCAGCCCATGCCCCACTAGCAGCCGGAAAGAAAAGAAAGGCACCGCTGCTGGTGGAGGTGAAAAAAGAGAAGAAATAGCAATCACTAACCAGGGAGCGGTCAGCAGAGCTCCGTCCCCAACCGGCTGGAGACCATATTGATATATCTCTGGACGACAGTCGTCCAGAGCGTACGGTTAAGGTTGGGACGGCTGCTCATGCTAAATTGGGTGCAAATCTGCACCTCCTGCAGAAGGAATTCAAAGACATCTTTGCCTTTGAAGTGGAAGAGATGCCAGGCGTCAGCCTGGATCTTGTTGTCCACAAACTCGCCGTGGATCCTAAAAAGAAGCCCATCCGGCAAAAGAAATAAATCACGGCGAGGAAAGAAGTCAGGCGGCAGCTGCCGAAGTAAAAAAGTTGTTGGACGCTGGGTTCATTCGGCCATGTAATTTCCCCGACTGGGTGGAAAATGTTGTGCTTGTAAAGAAGCCGAATGGTACCTGGCGTATGTGTGTTGATTACACAGATCTCAACAATGCATGTCCCAAGGACAGTTATCCGCTTCCTAAGATTGACAGTCTGGTCGATTCAACAGCCGGGCATGCCTTGATGAGTTTCATGGATGCCTACTCTGGCTTCCATCATATACTCCTGTGGAAGAAAGATCAAGAGAAGACAGCCTTCGTCACTAATCAGGGGTTATTCTGTTACACTGTGATGTCGTTTGGCTTGAAAAATGCGCCGGCTACATTCCAACGGATGATTAATACGGTCTTCATTAATCAAATTGGGAGGAATGTGGAGGCGAACATAGATGACATGATAGTCAAATCCAAGCAGCAGGCGGATCACCTTGCTGATCTTCGAGAAACCTTCACCACACTTAGGCGATATAAGGTTATGTTAAATCCTAAGAAATGCGTCTTTGGTGTTGAGTCTGGGAAGTTTCTCGGATTCCTGATTCATCAAAGGGGGATAGAGGCTAACCTCGAGAAGATACAGGCGGTAATTGACATGAAGTCATCCCGCACTGTCAAGGAAGCGCAAAGACTAACCGGTTGCCTGGCGGCATTGGGGAGGTTCCTCAGCCGGTCAGGTGACAAATGCTTTTACTTCTTCCAAGCAATCAGGAAGAAGACCAGATTTGAATGGGGGGAATGATGCTGAGGCGGCCTTTCAAAAGCTGAAAGAGCACCTGCACTCTTTGCCAAGGCTTGTTAACCCTCTGCCCAAAGAGTCGTTATACATGTACCTAGCCCTCTCAGATCATGCCCTCAGTGCTGTTCTCTTTGCTGAGAGAGACGGCATTCAGCTTCCGGTCTATTTCATTAGCCATGTTCTAAAAAATGCTGAGCTCCGGTATCCCATGGTTGAAAAATTTGGCCTTGCTCTGTATATGGCTTTCAAGAAATTGAAGCCGTATTTTCTGGCCCATCCGGTGGTAATTTACACCGACCAGCCCCTCAAGCGGCCAATGTTTACCTTGGAATCATCCGGCAGAATGTTGAAATGGGCTATTGAAATGCATAGTCTTGAAATCACTTTTGAACCTAGAAAGGCAGTGAAAGGTCAGGCGTTTGCTGACTTCATTGTTGAAATGACACGACCGGTGCAACCGGATAACATTGACCAGGTTTGGAAAGTGTACGTAGACGGGAGCTTAACGAAGAACGACTACGGTGAAGGAATTATATATGAGTCCCCTGAGGGGGGACATATTTGAATATGCACTGCGGTTAAATTTAAAGCCTCAAATAACGAGGCGGAGTATTGATCTGTGCCATTTATGGCACCTTTAGGCTATGTTTTCTTTATATTTCTATGCTCCTTTGTAGTCTTTTATGTCGTGTTTTTAGAGAATAATGCTCGATTCGCGTGTTTTTGTGTTAGTTTAGAGAAATGCATGCTTTTAATGGCTTTCTTATCATTTTATTCATTTCTCGGCTATTTCTCTTGCTTCTCTGTTTCTTTGTCTTGTTTTGTAGGTACGTTGCGGGCTATATGCATGGGAATTGAAAATAGCACCCACTAGGATCAATATGCACTTTTCGGAATTGAATTTGAGTTTGAAACAAAGGAAAACGAAGGATTGCAAAGTATCAAATAAGACCTTTGTTCATTGTTTTAGCCATATCTCAAGTTCTACAGATCGGATTAGGGAGATTCAAGTTGGGTTGGAAACTAGACTTGAAGAGCTTTCCAATGATAGGTTGCACGCCTTCATACGATTCTTAGATCGGAAGTTACAGCCTTCTGAAGTTGGCCCTGGAAAACTGCCGCGGGCGCGGGGTTGCTGCAGCTCCAAAACTGCCGTTTTTGGGTGAAACTTGTATGATTGATTAATTGTGATTAATTTTGGAATTGTGTTGATTAATTGTTGAGTTAAAGTGATTAGTGAAGGTTTGCATGTGTGTAATTCAATTTGGCCTTGAGAATTATGCTAGATTGCATTGTAATTGCTAATGACATGAAGAATTGATTTAGGAATTGCAATTATCGATTGGTTTTGATTGTGATTCTCTTAGTTTGTTATTCATAGTGAAGCCTAGCTTAACAATTAGGAGATAGCTCTTTGATTCCTATGGATTGCTCTTATCGCTTAGTCCTCACAACCTTTGATTGGCATGCTCTTCCCAAGTTGTTGCAATTGACATGATTACTTGTTGATTCCCGTTCCTAGTGTTTTATTTCCTTGGTTACTTGTTCTGCTAGCCGGAATCCGCATGTGTAAGGCAGCAGGGGCAACTAAAATTGACGCCTACTCTAATTCACAGTTGGTCGTTAGCCCGTATGAGGGAAAATATGAGGCAACTAATCCGGCTATGATCAAATACCTTCAGGCAGTCAAAGAAAGGCTGAGGCACTTGAGGAATTATGTCAGAACCAAGTGCCCAAGTCGGATAACAATCAGGCGGATGCGTTGTTCAAATTGGCTTCATCCGCCTGTTGTGATACGCCTCGGTCGGTCTTTTCGGAAGTTCTTGAAAAGAGAAGCATATATGAAGAGCCCATTGGTATTCTAGACCGAAGCTCTACCTGGATGGATGGCATCCGGGCATATTTAGCAGACGACATACTTCCTGATACACCACAGGTAGCAACCGTCATGAAGAAGCGAGCAGCAAACTTCGATTTGAGAAACGGAGAGCTCTTCAAGGCGGGTTTCCTTAAACCTCTATTGAAGTGTGTTACCCCAGAAAAGGGGAAAGAAGTTCTCGAAGAATTGCATGCTGGGTACTGTGCCTCTCATATAGGCGGCAGGTCCCTAGACGTTAGAGCTAGGCAGCATTACTTCTGGCCTACTCTTGAAGCAGATGCTAAAGAGTTGGTGAAGAGATGTGATAAATGCCAGAGGTTTGGCAAGCTCATTCACCGCCCGACTACTGATCTGACGGCAATCCACAGCCCAGTCCCGTTTGCTAAATGGGGCATGGATATCTTGGGTCCTTATACGCCTGCTCCAGGCGGAAAGCGCTATATTTTGGTGGCTGTGGATTATTTCACCAAATGGGTAGAAGCTGAGCTGGTTAAGAACATCAAGAAAAAGGATGTCATCTCTTTCATCTGGAAGAACATCATCACCCGGTTTGGGGTACCTATGTCTATGGTGTTTGATAATGGTCCTCAGTTTGAAACCCCTCATCTCAAGACTTGGTTGGGAGATCAGGGTATCTCACATTGTTTTGCATCAGTCGGCTGACCCCAAGCAAACGGCCAAGTTGAAGCCTTCAACAAACTCATCTCAGACGGCATAAAAAAAGAAAATTGAAAGAGCCGGTGGCTTATGGGCAGAAGAGCTAATTCATGTCCTATGGCCCATCCGGACTACTGCCAAAGGGGCAACCGGTGAAACCCCATTTGTTATGGTATACGGTGCTGAAGCCGTCTTGCCCATTGAACACTATGAGCCAACTCTCAGAGTCATGCCTTATGATGAAGAGGCAAATTGGGAGGCCATGCGGCTGGCATTAGACTCCCTCCCGGAACGCAGGGGCAACTTTGCCCTGCGCCATGAGATATACCATCAGATAATGACTAGAGCCTACAACAAGAAAGTGCACAGGCGTCCTTTGAAAGTGGACGACTTTGTGTTTTGAAAAATGGAGGCAACCGGTAAGGGCAATGAGGCTGGAAAGCTAACTCCTAATTGGGAAGGCCCCTATCGGATTTATGAAGAAGTCAGGGATGGCACCTACCGTTTGGAAACCCCAGACGGCCAACGTCTTCCTAGAACTTGGAATGTAGATAACTTAAAAAAGTACTACTTCTGAGAAATGTAAATTTTTGTAAACAGTAAGTCAATTAATGAGAATTCAGACTTTGTCTGCAGAATTGTTTTGTTATTTTTATTACTTATCCGACTGGGTTATCCTAAGATGGAACTCATGTTGGACTGCCTAAGTTTGACACTTGTCATAAGTTCAACTATATAATTGTCTATCTGCCTGGGTAATACTCAGACGGACTCTTTGTTTAACTAACTAAGTTTGATACTTAGTGTAATTTAATGCTATAATTACTTGTCCGCCTTGGTAATACTCAGACGAAGTCTTTGTTTAACTAACTAAGTTTGATATTTAGTGTAACTTAATGTTATAATTACTTGTCCGCCTGGGTAACACTCAGACGGACTATTTGTTTAACCAACTATGTTCGACATTTAGTGTAAATTCAATGTTGTAATAACGCTCGGCCAATGGTCCGATTAAAAATCTAAGCACAAAAACGCTTAGTGGCTATGAAACCGGTCTCAAACAAGACCAAAGGCCAAAATGGCCGGATGGTTGCTTATTTTAAAAAACCGCCTGTCCCAACATGGACAAAGGCGTCCGGCGACACCCCTCCGAGTGCAATCGTCGCAGAGAACAGACTATTCGTTGGTTTTACGTACCTATGCAGACGGCGAAAATTGAACGACCGAATTGGTCAACTCATAGCCGTCTGACCGGAATAATCTATGAAGAATAATTAAGTTGTCGAATACCGGATGCCCCGAAGCATCAGTCGATTACCGGCTGAAGTTCTCACTTAGGTTATTTATTCCAAAGATGCACTCTCTCTCCCAATTGGGGAAAAAGATTTTGTGAAATGGCTATGTGGTAACCCCAGATGGAATATAACCGCCTGGGTAAGAAGCTCAAAGCACCCGCTCTAATGGCCGGCTGTGCACTTGGTTTGGGGAAATCATCATTGTGATTGATTGGCCTAAAAACACTCCATACTTCTCCTAGTATCAAGTGTTTTCAAGCTAATCAATCAATTTGAAATAAAACCAACAACACAGCCGCCCAGGGGCAAGAGCACCCGGATTGCAAATTGTCGCATGCTTTTTTAAGTTAGGCAAAATATTAAAGAATTGCAAACATACGCGAAATTCAAATTGAAAAATTCAAACACAAACATATATAAACACCGACTGAGTCGGAATACTTCATTAATATTAATAATGGCACAAAGGCCAGAATAAGTGTTAACCGGAGTCACATCCGGTGAAGAGAGAGAAATAAAATGTTAACCCAACTCCATAGTTGGTAAAGATACAACACTACTCGGCATACAAGCCGGCAAAGAAACAAGTTGGCATACTATCGCAGAAGGTGGGGAGGCCCGCCTAGGGCTGAGGTGGAGGCTGCTGCTCCGGCTGATCTTGGCCACTTGGGCCTTCATTTCGCTCATCCGCCGTCGGTTCCTCATTATCAGAGACTTTATATCCCTGCTTGGCAGCCCAATCCTTGAAGCGAGGCAGAGGAGCCTCACCCAGCACTTGGGCATCATACACCTCAGTGGCGTAATCATACCTGAGTTTATAGACCTCAAAGTCTATATCTGGGTAGAGGAGGCTCCAAGTGATCTTTAGTCGGGCTAAATTATCTCGCTCATTCTCCTCCATCAGCCGCTTTTGCTCTTGGGCGAGCTCGTCCGACTGCTTGTTTCGCAGAGTGACGATCTCAACCCCCAGGCGGGAAACGTTTGCTCGGAGTTAGGCGTTTTCCTTATCAGCATCCGCTAATGCCTTGAGCTCAAATTTGGAATCCTTCAGCTTTTGCTCAAGGTCATCAGCCCCGCTAGTGACTTCATCGTTCGCAGCCGTCAAGCTCCGGATCAGCTCCTCCTGTTTCAACTCTACTGCTTTAATCTTTAAATCACACATATAATTAACATATTCAGCAGAGTTGAGGTTTTCAAGGGCCCTCCGTTTGGCGTTATTTACCTCTTCTTGTTTTCGCCTGAATGGGCCCCGGAGTCCATCCACTCTCAGCATTACCTGAGAAAAGAGCAGCCGGATTATGATATACTTAAAATAAAGAAAAAGTATTGGGGTTGTGGGATTTTTTACCTCAGCCAGTTGGCCCATTATCCGGTCAAAGTCCACTACCTGTAGGTCAGGTATGGAGTTCTTCTCTGGCCGGGTGAGGGTCCTCACCATCCGTTTTGCGAAACCTACCAGATCCGGCTCGTCGGATGTCAGATCTTCACCAAAAGTAGTACTCTGTGAGTAAGAGGCAGCATAGTTGGCACTCATCCGTTGCCGGCTGCTGATTGAACCCTCAGAGGGGTCTACATTAGTCTTGACTCTCATGAAGTCAAGTAGCCAAGGTATTTCAATCCTTCCCTTACCTTAGGTATCCGGATGGGGCGCAGGCTTCTGCTCCTCCCCGGTTGTTGCCGCACCGGCTGCAACATTAGGTGGCTCGCCACCCTTCGATGCCATAGAGGCATCCGGTGCTTTCTGCTGTGAGCGTTATGAGCTTTCGCTCAAAATCTTCATCGCAGCAGGAGATTTACCTCCGGTCGTTGGACGATCGGATTTGGAAGCAGAGTTTGTCTGGGGAGGGGGGTCCTTTCTGACGGCCTTCGCAGCCAGAGCTTTCTCCAGATCCTCTCCTTGCCTTTTGAGAAGCTTGGAGAAGGATCGTGGCACTCGCTTTGTAGAGTCCTAAGAAATGAACAAGGTTAAGTATACCCAACCGGCAAATTGCCTTAGTAAAAAAAAAATGAAAAAGAAAAATGTATATATACACATATAAAGTCAGGCGGTCTTACCCCGCCTTTCTTAGACTCTTTTGCATCGACGGCTGCTTTCTTGGCAAGTGCAGCCTCTTTGCGCAGCAGCGCCGCCGATTTAGCCGGAGTCTTCGCCGAATCAACCATCTTCAAGGCGTCGGCTGCATGAATAGAATTCAAGTTATAAGAAATTATGGAAAGTTTGTATTAATAAAATAACAAAATAACAAATACTCCGGATGTAAGGTAATCTACCCTTGGGAAACATGGGACTCAACCCACAGGCAGACAAGAAGCATTTGTCCTTGAAGAAGTCCGGATGGGGAATCCAGTTTTTGGGAACAATAATGTGAGTCCCATCCCCCATGGGCTCGGTTGTGGTCTCAAAGAATCCCGGCTCTATTATTTGTTCCCGGGCCTTAGTAGATAGCTCCAGGAGAGGGCATTTCCTGCCTAGAAGAGCCGGCTTTGTGTTGTACCGGCGTAGTGTCCGGTTATGCCTTAGAGTTGGGGAAAAAATCAAGTAAAACTTGTCCCTCCACCCGGACCACTTAGACACCTTGTCCAAACTCATCAGATACAAGGGCAAGGTAGTAAGAGTATACCATGCCCCATGACCGCTTGGGGCCTTGCTCAAATAATGCATATGAGCGAAGGCGGAGAAACTGGGATTTATATTCCGGAGCTCGCAGGCGGAAATGTAACTTAGAATATTCACCCACGAGTTGGGGGTGAGCTGCCAAACTCCTAAATCGTACCCCTTCAGGGTTTTCCTAATCCCAGTATGGAGGGGGAACCGGAGGCCAACTTCGATGACCGCCTCGTAGCAGACAAAGTAATGATTTGCATTATCAATGTCATCGCTCCAGGCCATTACTGCGTCAGCCGGCGGAACGATGATGTCCTAGCCCCTTCCAAAGGGGTGCTTCTCTTTAAAAGCCCTAAAGCCGCTCTTTAGTAGGGCAATGTTACCCGACAGCATTCTAGTCCGTTTGGGGTTGGGGTTGTCAGCGACCTTAGGCGGCTGCTGATAGTCAGCCGCAAAGTTATCTTGGTCAGAGCCGGAAGATTCCGCCCTTGACCCTTCGCCGACCTCAGCATCGCCGGTTCTGTTAGAGGAGGCGGCTTCCTCACCGCCTACCTCTCGTACCCCCGAGCTCCCGGAAGTAGAGGGAGCCTCTTCATCAGAACTACCCTCCTCCAAATCCCTCTGTTCCCCGTCTGGGACAACCTCATCGGCTGGCACTGATATAGTGCGCCGGCTCCTACCTTTTGGCCGTCTATTTTGTTCTGGCCATTCTGTCCTGCACAGACACAGAGAGGGAGAAATTCGGAGATGAGCACATCGGTTCTGACAGTATAGAAAAGGCACCCCCTGTTCTAGACTCAGCCATTCCGGGGGACCAGCTGAGTGTCCTAGGCAGTGCTAAGTGTGTGGATTGAGAACTCATTTTATTTTCTTAAACTATGCATACAGGCGGAGAAAGAATGTATACAAGTTGGAAAAGAGAAAAGCTAAAATGGTACAGGCAGTTACCTTACTTTAACTCTGATTAATCTTAAAACCGATACAGCCGGTAAACCGGGTGTTGAACTGCTAGCACACGGAACCTCGAAAATACTCTAACGCAGACGGAGGCAGAGAATCTCTCTCTTTCTCTCTCTAAAAAGTCAAATGAAAGTAAGGTGAGAGAAAAAGGGGGGGGGGGGGTAAACTTCTATTTATAGAAGGTGAAAACGGGGGGAAAATTCTTGTTTAAAATTTAAATTTTACTATCCGTTACTGTTCACCTCTGATAGGTGGACACGTGTCACAAGCCCTACGTGATACGCACGTGACCCCTGTGAGGGGCAAATGTTTAGGGTTAAAATACCCTAGACACGTGGACCAATGAGAGGAGGCCACGTGTCGAGTTCAGGATGGCCCACGTGGCCTAATATCCCTTGACACATGGCCCCCTTGGATAAACCTCTGAAATGGCAGCCTTCAAAGGCCCAAGTCCCAAGAAGCGCCGTAAAACGGTGCAGCCCACTAAAATTTAGGTCAAGTGACCTAGCTAGGGGCACATTCTCCAATGACCCTATAAATAGGGAGATATTTCCCCACTTTGGGGACACATTCAATCATTTATTACACCTACATTCTCTCTCATCAGATAAACACCTGAGCTTGGAATCCAAGCAGATCCCCGCGTAAATTTTCGTACTCTTTATTCCCTTTCATGTTACTAACTTAATCTTTGGAGGCAGAGCTCCAACCACCCGAAGTCTCCGTTGTTTTGCAGGTACAGCTCAGCCGAACCAGTCTTTGTGACGTAACTCTCCCAAGGGACAAAAATACCCAAAACAGTTTTCTATACTTGAAGAACAATCCATCGATAACGCTTTCCATGCCTGAGGAAAGTTGACTTGGCGGTTTTCTATACTTGAAGAAAAATCCACCGATAACACTTTCCATGCTTGAGGAAAGCCGACAACTACTGTAATCGCTGAAATTTGCAAGTGTATGATGGTTTGATTATCCCCGAACGTGGGTCGCAGATGATTCACACCTTCAAGTCGATTATCCGACCATATTAGGTGTTTGAAATATCGACAAAATTGATTTTGACGCTTCTTAGGGGCGAAATAGTAATTTTGATATCCTTCAACCGTCAGTTAGAATTTTCCGCGTAATTTTACTGAAAAATTAACTGTTTAATTTGCGCGAAAATCGTATAATTTTGGTCAAATTGCCAGGAATATTCGCTGCCAGCTTCGAAAAGTATGCATGACAAAAGCCTGATCTCCGTGCCACGTGGTTAAATCCCGTGACACGGTTCTGGATTGTCGTTAAACGTGAGAAACTCCCGTGTCACGGGAATTATTTTTGGCACAAAAAATTATACGCGCTTCATTCCACGCGCTTGAACAGCGTTACTCAATAACGGGAAATGTAGAACGGTAACGGGGTCGTGCAACAGTTATTTTTGGCTTTAAATATCAGACATTGCTCCCATTTTTTTTTCATTCCCCATTTCTCTTTCTTCTCCTGCTCGCACTTATCATCTCCATTTTCAAATTAAGCTTCCCAGATTCCCGTGCCACGGCGGCTTGTCACCCGCGCACGGATGCTTTTCCCGGCAGACGGATTGCCTTCCCGTGACAGGCGGTTCTGCGGGTTTCTTTTTCTTTTCTTTTTTTGCTTTTGCTGAAATTTCGCTGTTGCTCATTACTGTGCTGCTGTTCGGAGCTCGTTACTGTTGATCGGAGCTCCGTGGACTCCTGGAATCACCGTGACACGGTATCTGAGCTCCGTGACAAGGTACTTGATCACCGTGTCGTGGTGTAGGTTGACCGTGTCGCGGCGGTTGCTCTGGTGTTTTCACGTTTTTACGAATTTTAGAGCTCAAATTTTCATCAATTTGGCTCTAAATTTTTGCTATTTTCTTCATTTTTGGTTCTCCACAAGGATCTATGTAAGTTTCCTTTGATTTTTGTCTCAAATTTGCTTCAAATAATTTCATGTATAAAAAACCCTTAAAATCAATTTGGGGATTTTTTTGATTTTGAGGTTTATGTTGAAATTATTGCCATGAATTTACTTGCATATGTGTGTATGTGTGTTTGTGAGCGATTTGAGACAAAAATTGCATAATTTGGTGAAGAATTGAGCAAATCACCATTTTTGGTACTACTTGTGGTAAATGGTGTTCCTTGTTGTTCATGTTGTTCTTTTGCACTTGAAATGATGACATATTGGTTGTAGATCTTGTAAAATATGCCATGATGCATCGATCTATTGTTTTTGTGGAATTTTGAGACATGTTTTGTGTTGTGTATGTACTACATTGTCATGGAGAACATAGTATCATGCAATTAGGAGAACATAGTATTAGTTCGTCATGAAGAAACTAAATACTATAAATAATTCCATTATTTTGCCAATTTTTAGCCTTGAGGTAAAAATTTTAGCGTATAATGAAATAAATAACTAAATAACTTAGGAAATGATGCTAAGCATTTAGATTTTTTATTAAAATGCAACTCGATATAAATAACTAAATGTCTTCGGAAATGATGCTAAGAATTTAAATTTTTATTTTTATAATAGCAAGCCTAGATGACGGGATCGCGATCTTTCTACCCATGGCCGGCGTTAGGCTTTTCGGGAGGACACTCCCATGATTCCCGAGGGTATGGATGACGACGCCTTAGAGTCTGAGCCTCGGGCCTCTACGGGTAGAGGTAGGTGGGTTCCACCCCCGTGGACCTCAGACCAGTTGGTTTTTTGTCGTGAGAACCACGTTTCTCATCGCCTGCTTGCCGGCGTAGTTGACAGCACGCTTCACTACCACGATTCTGGAGCCGGAGATTTGATTCCTCGACTTTATCGGATTATCACGAGGGATCCTGCTACGAACGCCTTATGGGAATCAGCTGGTTTAGTGGACTTTTATTCGGCGGTCGTAAGGTTTCGCAGCCCCCGGGGTTGTGGTGCGACAGTTGTTCGCGCGTTGTTGGAGTATTTTTGGGATACTACCAACACCTTTCACTTTGCTTAGGGGGAGATGACAGTAACCCTTCCGGACTTTAACATGATTAGCGGTCTACGCTTCACTGACCGGGCCGTAGCACAGATGTCTGATCTTTCTTGGGGAGCGGCTGAGGCAGCCAATTTGTAAGGTCCAATCATTCATCATATCAGGACCCAACCTGTGTCTCGAGGTGGTCCTATGAGCGGGCGATCCTAGCTGGCTTCGGTTCTAGCCCGTGGTTATGACATGGAGGAGACATCAGCTGAGCAGCGAGTGCGGATCTTCATTTTGATTCTCATTTCCATGACTCTTTCTCCTGATAGGAGTTCATGTGCACTCCTTTGCTACCTTCTTTCTTTAGTCAGGATCAATGAGATAGGATCCTTCAGCTGGGCCAACCTCTGATATGCCGACCTTCTCTTGTCGTTACGTCATGGCTGTAGGCAGCTGAACGACGAGTCCTCTGTCACTGTCTACGGTTTATGGAGAGTCGTAGAGGTGACGATCCTTCCCTCTTCTTGTTTTACTTTAATTTGTTCAACTCATGTGCTCAAAGATTACTTTTCATTGCAGCTATGGTTCTACGAGTACTTCCCAGGATTGGCTCCTCGATGGCATCGTGGAGCGGTTTATAACTTCCCTGTCGGGGCCAGCTGGCGTAACCGAGGAGAGTCACGGGTGGAGTATGTCTCTGCGCTGCGCGGGCTGCTACGGCGAGGCACCTCTTTTGTTGGCGTAAGAATTAGTTTTGTAGCCTGTTATTTTCTCTCTTAACGTTATTTCTGGTGCTTCATGCCAAATTTTTATGGTTTTCAGGTTGCTATTGATGTCCAGTATCGTCCTTGGGCTGGGATGACTAATCTTCCCGAGGCCTTGCAGCTTTCAGCGTACTGCACTGTTTTTGTTGGTACCAGACGCTTTTTTTGGTATCTGGGGGAGCATGTCGTTCGTCAGCACAGTGCTGATCGCTTCGTGGTGCCCTTATCTCCACCGGAGTCGATGCTGGACTCGCGCTTGCTTAGGGAGTTAATAAACAGGGAGAGCGCTACACTTTTCCTTGGAAGGAGCTTGTGCGCATGGAGGGTGATTATACGCAGGACTTGCTTCCCTCTTTGGCTCCTCCACCCCTTCTTCCTGAGGTATGATCTCTTTTAAGGAGTTTTGTCGTTAGTCTCTATTTAAATAGTCGAATAACTTAATTATTCGATCATATTTTCAGACGACTGTTCGCCCCATGGGGAGGATTGAGATTCCGCCTCAATCTGTCCGCTACCCAGGGCCGATTGGTATTACCGAGGACCATATTGCTGACACGCCAGAGGGTTTCAGACAGGCGTAGGAGTCTCTGCATGAGGTTTTTGAGCCGGTAAGTTTTTGATGCATTATTCATCCCTTTTAACACTGCTTGTTACTGATTTTTATCTGTTGGTTCTCAGCCTACCTGCCCGGAGATGATGGGATTTATGAAGCTGGTTGACACTCTGAAGTACTGCATCATCAAGCTTCGGCGTGGTGCGAGTTGTCGGAGCAGTTCTGGCGATGTTCTTGAGGTATGTTCATCTCGTCCCATTTCTACCATTTGTTTTATTTTGCATTGTTGATGTCGTTTGATTTTGTATATTTCAGGAGCAACAGAGGTCCCGCTCGCGCTCGAGGCATAGAGGCTTGGACGGGGGGGAGCCTAGTCCTGATAGACGATCTCCTGAGGCTCATCGGCATTCTCAGTCTCCGTGGGATCCTCAGATTTGTCAGCCGTTTCAGGAGGCTCAGTGGCAGCAGCCTTAGTCTTCCCAGCACTTTCAAGGTCAAGGTCAAAGGTAGCAACAGTCGTTTTCACAGCCTGAGTTTAGGCCATTTATGACTCCCGTGGATCCTGGATTTTTTTCAGCTCCATCGTCTGGGATTCCTCCACCGGTGTCAGGCTTGTTTTCAGTTCCAGTGTATGGGACGATGCCTCCATCGATGATTCCCATTTCTTTGAGTCAGTCTACACCGTTTGCCAGTTGGACGGGTCCTGCTTTGAGTTTGACTGCTGCTGGAGTTACAAGGACTAGTAGGGATACTACTCCTCGTACTCGGATGATGGCGAGACTCTTTGGCTCACCGTTCCCATATTCACAGGCTGGAGATGACACTGATCCTAACTCTTCTAGTTCTGCAGATTTTTTACCAAGGGTCTTTATTTGTACATACTGTGATGACACTTGACACTGTTTATTTATTATGACTTGCTTTATACATTATTCACAGTTTATGTATTTATTAGTGTGTGTTAGTGTGTGCTTGAGACTCATTGTGTGTGATTGTGTAGTTATTAATTACGCGACAAAAAAAACGTAAGTGGAGTAAGTGGAGGGTACCGACCTTCCCCAAAAGAAAAAGAAATAAAAAGAAAAGAAAAATCTGAATAAGTTTTACAACTACTCTCAAAATAAATATGTTTGGAAATGGGACGAGGTGTATAACTTCCCCAAAGAACAATAAAATAATAATAGAAATAAAATAATAAATAATAACGATGAATAAAATAAAATAAAAAAAAAAAATTAAAAAAAATAAAAAGATAAAAATAAAAAAAATAAATAAAGATATTAATAAAATAAAAAATAAAAATAAAAATAAAAAGTTGAGAATTTTATCAAGAATGAAACTCTCGAAAAACAGAAAAATAAACGGTGAAGATAAAATACTAAAAAAAATCCGGACAGATACATGAAAAGATTAAAAAAGAAAACGCGTGGGTGCCGCGACACGGTACCGTACACCGTGTCACGGCAAGATAATTTCCCGTGACACGGTGGGACTTCCCGTGTCACGGTGCGCGTATTCTACAACGGTGTGGTTTACGCGTATAGAAAGATAATTTCTGAGTAGTTCCGAGCGTTTTTGCTATAAAATAGGACCAGTATATTCGTGATATGCATAATTATGAAACACAAAATAATTAGAATTTCATATTTCAATAATAATGTCTCAGAATTTTGATAATACATTGCGCGACTGGTCTAATTCTTTGACCAATGCTGACAAAAGAGAGTTGAAATTGTTTCATGTCAGGGGTTTACTAGCCCTGAGGCATGTAGCGATTGAACATGATTTTCTTAGGGCAGCATTAGACTATTGGAGTCCAGAAACACATTGTTTTAAATTTGATTACGATGAAATCTGTCCCCTGCCGGAGGAATTCAGTGCCATCTTTGGATTTCCTGCTAGAAATCTTATTGCCATGCCTACCGTACGTGAGTATTATTACCAAGACTTTGAACGCCATCTTAATTTAACAGATCCATATTTAAATAGAATTGTGTGTGGTAATGAGGTAGACTTAGAAAAACTTGCAAATTTATATTTCAATCGCCCTGTCTCTGAGTCTTATCATGTATACCGTAGAAGGGCATATATTTTTTGGATGTTTACCAAGCTTTTATTTGCAAACGGTGGGGTAGGACATGCTTGTCTAGCGTCTGTGCTTGAACATGTCGAATCTGGGAGGTCTCCTATGCCTACGTGCCTTGGAGAAACATTTCGTGGCCTTGACGAAGCAAGAGCTGACCGGAAAGCCATCAGGAAGGGCTCTCTAGTACTGCTGCAGGTAAACTCTACCATGTCACGGTGGAATCTGCAAATTTTTTTTTTTTCGACTGATTTTTTTTTTTTTTTTGCAGATTTGGTTGATGGAGCGTTCAGAACTATTTGAAGCCCTCGACGATATTGAAAAATATGGCCCTAACGATCTAGTTCGCAGGAAGAAGAATTACTCTGTGAACATGTCGTATGAAGACTGGAAAAATTTCTTTGCAAAGAGAGAATTTTCCATTCGTTGGGTGGTGCCTTGGTGGAGGCTTACTAGGATGGTTGGTACGAATGATACTCTACATTGTCGTGTTCCTAGTATCCCAAGATTGACTTTTTATTGTCCTTCTCGACTGATGCGGCAGTATGGACTTGAACAAGTAGTTCCACGCTATAACGATAGTCCTCGTGAAGTATCGTTGCATGAAAGTAACGTTCACAAATACGAGACTTATTGGATTGGAAGACCTTCGTGGACCGTTTCTGCAAGTAACCAAGCTCCTCCTCCCTTATCTATTGCATACAAGGCATGGTTGAATCCTAGAAGTAGGAGGGAACGAGTCGGATCACGCAAATCTGATGTGAAGAGCCGTCTTGGAAATAAGAAAGCGCCTCCGAAAGATCGTCTAGGTCCAAGAACACAAGGGATTGAGTTTAAGACTCCTATAATGCCGAAAAGGAAGAATTATGTGAAAGGGAAGGGTAAATAGAAGATGGTCTATAGAGAGAAACAATCGAAGAATTTTAAGAAAGGTGAAAGGGGTGAAAGTTCGACTAGGGGTGTGACGGTTCGGGCTACAAAAGACACATTAATGGTGAAGGCCGACCTAGTTGATAAAGAGAAGGAGGTTCCTAAAGTGAAGAGGGATTAGATCAGTATTGCTTTACTTTTATGATTTATAATTTTTTTAAAAAAATAAGGCGTATGATGCCAATAATTGTAGTCACATTTATTTCAATAATAATAGCATATTTATTTTCGCCTTAAATGAAAAATTACAATTTTTTTTTTTGGCTCAGGTCCACCGTGCCACGGTGGACTGTGCCGTGACACGGTGGAAAGTCCCGTGTCGCGGCAAAACTCCCGCTCTTTTTTTTTCGCTTCATTTTGTCGTGACGCGATGCTGAACTGGCGCGTATGCTTTATCGACGGAGGAAGGATTTTATTTTTTTAAGTGGTCGGGCCCCCTCGAGGGGTTACCTACGTATCCTTAAGAAGGACTCAGGCCAAACGTAGCTCTATTGGGTTATGAACCCATGCAACTAGGCATAGAATTTCTTGAGTTGATCCAAGTTGGTTAAATTGTGGAAACCGTTACCGTCCATGTCTACCAATTGTGCCGCTCCGCCAGACAAGATGGCTTTAACAATGTACAGACCTGACTAATTTGGTCTGAATTTTCCTCTTGGATCCAACACATTTTTGCGGAGGGCTTTAAGCACCAGGTCACCTTCTTTGATGTTCCTAGTCTTGACTTTTTTTATTGAAATGTCGCGCTATACGCTGTTGGTTGGACATGATGCAAAGCTGCCAGGCGTTTTTCATCAAGTAAGACTAGTTCATCATATCTTGCTCTAATCCAGTCGACTTCATCTAGTTGTCTTTCCAACGTGATTCGGATAGAAGGGATTTCATTGGTTGTACAGCTTCAACTCCATAGACGAAAGAGAAAGGGGTAGCCCCCGTTGATGTACGGACAGAGGTTCGATAACCCCAAATGGCGAAATGTAGCTTACTTGGCCAATCTTTGTAATTTTTTGTCATCTTTTCGATGATAGTTTTCACATTTTTGTTGGCCGATTCGACCGCACCATTTGTTTGTGGTCTGTAAGGTGATGATCTGTGATGTTTGATATGATAATTCTGTAATAATTCCGCGCATTCAGCTTGGAAATGCGTTTCATTATCGCTGATCATCTTATGAGGTACCCCATAGCGGCATATGATATTTTTCTCAATGAATTGAGCTACGTGTTTCGCCGTTAGCTTAGCATATGAGGCAGCTTCGACCCATTTGGTGAAATAGTCGATTGCTACGAGGATGAATTCATGCCCCCCCTTATCCTGGTGGCGTTATTTTTCCAATGATGTCGATGCCCCAAGTGGAGAAAGGCCATGGAAAAGTATATGTGTAGAGAAGCGAAGGTGGAACGTGCTGTAAATTTGCGTAGACTTGACACTTCATACATTTCTTGACGTATTCGTGACAATATCTCTCCATAGTAGTCCAATAATAACCTTGTCGTTGAATCTTTTGGACTAACATCTTCTCATTCATGTGTGTTCCACATATACCGGCATGAAGGTTTTCCATGGTTCTGTGTGCTACTTTCTTGGCTATGCATAAGAGATTTCTCCCTAATGAAGTCCTCTTGTGGAGTTCTCCCCTGATGAGCACATACTGTGAGGCCAGGAGCCTCAAAGCATGGCGTGCCCTTTTATAAGTATTAGGAGGGTATTCTCCTCTTGTCACATAATTAAGGATATCCGTATACCATGGCTCTTCATCTTCTTCTTGTGGTTCCTGTTCATCGTCAAGTGCGTGAACATAAGCCGGTTCATATCTTCTTTCTATGGTCAACAACATTCTAATTGTGTTCGTTGGAATTCGCACCATTGATGCTAATTTAGCTAGTGCGTCAGCGAACTGGTTTTCTTCTCTATGCAAGTACGTATATTCCACTTCATCTAGTTGCTCCGTGAGAGTTTCCAGATGAGCTTGATACGTAGCGAGACTTTCACTCTTCACCTTCCATGTCTTGGAGATTTTGTTAATGATTAGTGAAGAATCACCGTAGATTCTGAGCTTCTTAATTCCCAAGGCGACAGCTGTTTCTAAGCTTCATATTCTGCGGCGTTGTTGGTGGCATCAAAGTTGAGCTTCATGGAAATTGGGATATGTTCTTCATTGGGTGATACAAGCAAGACTCCTACACCACAACCTTTTTGGTTTGAAGCTCCATTGAAATAGAGCGTCCAACTATCATCTTCGATCATGAGTAAATTTTCGTCAGGGAAATCATACTCATCTTCGTCTTTCTCAACTTCTTCTAGCGGAAAGTCTGCTAAGAAGTCAGAAACCGCTGAACCTTTGATGGCTTTTTGTGGTACAAATTTCAAGTCGAACTGAGCAAGATTGACTATCCACCTTGATAATCTGCCATTGAGTGTTGCTTTTTCGATCAAGTATTTGAGAGGATCCATCTTGGACACGACATGCACTGTATGAGTGAGAATGTAATGTCTTAGTTTCTGCGCAGCCCACACAAGTGCAATACATAATTTTTCAAGTGGTGTGTATCGTGTCTCGTATCCTTGAAGCTTCTTACTCAAGTAGTAAATTGCATTCTCCTTGCTTTCAATCTCTTGTGCTAGCATTGCCCCCATCGTTTCTCTTGTGACCGCAAGGTAGAGTCGAAGAGGAAAGTCAGGTATTGCTGGCGCTAGCACAGGTGGGTTTGCCAGGTACTCTTTGATTTTGTCGAGAGCTTTTTGACAATCGTCATCCCATATGACTGGGACATTTTTCTTAAGCTTCTTAAATATAGGTTCACATATCGCTGTGAGTTTTGATATGAACCTACTTATATACTGCAGCCTTCCAATAAAACCTCAAATTTCCTTCTCATTCTTGGGAGGTGGCATGGCCATGATCGCTTTGACTTTTCTGGGATCTATTTCAATCCCTCGAGAACTGATCACATATCCCAGTAATTTGCCTGATGTGACTCCGAATGTACACTTTGCTGGATTTAATCTCATGTTGTACTTGCGGAGTCTTTCAAAGAACTTGCGAAGTGCAATGATGTGGCCTGGGCGATCTTTTGACTTAACGATCATATCATTGACATAGACCTCCACCTCTTTGTGCATCATATCATGTAACAATGATGTGCCTGCTCTTTGGTAGGTGGCACCCGCGTTTTTCAACCTGAATGGCATTACCGTATAGCATTATGTACCCCATTGTGTGATGAATGTGGTTTTCTCCATATCTTCTTCAGCCATTAATACTTGATTATATCCGGCGTAGCCGTCCATGAATGATAGGAGTGCATGGTTTGCTGTGTTATCGACCAGAATGTCAATGTGAGGTAGAGGGAACCCATCTTTCGGGCTTGCTATATTGAGGTCCCTGTAATCAACACACATTCTGACCCTTCCATCCTTCTTTGGAACTGGAACCACATTTGCTATCCATTCTAGGTACTTGGATACTTAAATGAAACCTGCGGCCAACTACTTTCTGATTTCTTCTTTGATTTTGAGAGCCACATCCGGTTTCATACGGCGCAGCTTTTGTTTGACAGGCTTCATACCTGGAATGAGTGGTATCGTATGCTGAGCTATATCCTTGTCAATTCCTAGCATATCTTGGTATGACCAAGCAAATACATCAATAAATTCACTAAGCAAGTTAATTAGCTCTTTGCGTTCATCTTGACTTAGTGTTAATCCAATTTTTACTTCTTTAACAGTCGTATCATTGGAAATATTAACTGTTTCTGTATCTTCGATAACTGCCGTTTTATTTTCGTGTTCTTCCATTACTTTTATTATTTCTTTGTCATTTTTATCATTAGCAAAGAAATATTAATCAGGGCTAGGGGAATGACACACATCGTAAGCAAAGGTACTCATTTTATTGAATTCATCGATTAATACATCAAAATGGGCAGGGTCAGCTGCGACCTCACCGGAAAGAGAAGACTCAACAAGAGACTCAGGATTGAAATCTATAGCAGAAAGAGGGTCGGCCTCAAACTCTAAGGACTCGTCTACAGACTTAGACTCGGACTCAGACTCGGACCCAGACGACTAAGACTCATCAAACAAAGAACCTTCGCCAGCGGTTATTTCCAACTTCTCTCCGCTTAGCGTAGTGATTCTCAATGTCTTGCGCCATCCGTTTGAAATATTATCAGCTTGGACGATTAACTCGGAGGGGTCAAAATCCTTGTTTGCTATAACAGCTTGAACGAGCTAAGAATTATCATTGCAGACGGGCTTAGATTCATTCTTCTCCATTCTAAAAATAAGGTTAATGCCTAGATCATCAGAGCTTGGGCTAGCTGGTTTCTCAGTTGTGAAGAACTCTTCGTCTTCATCAACAAAATCACAATTGAGGAACATCTCGAATCCTGGTTCACGCTTCCCATCGTGGACGAATGGCTCAGGGAATTCATAGCATGGGAAGTCTTCCCCTTCTATGATGTACTGGCCATTGAGGGTTAATGAATATGGATCCATGGCCATTTCCGTCATCATGATTCGAGCGTTGTTGCGAGCCTTCATTTTCAAGAGGGCTTGTTTCACATCTTCTTTTGTTGGCTTGAATCCCAAGCGAAAAGTATCTTTCTTGAGTGCACCAGGATGGCCCCAAAATTCAGCCATTTTCTTTAGGAAAAATGTAATCTAATAATCCCACCTTTAGTCGGTCTTCCATAAACAATCCCACCTTTTGAAATTCCAGAAATAATCCCACCTTTAACATGGATCTTCCATTAACGATCCCTGACCGATTGAATCGTTTTGGTAACCGGTTTTCTTAGGTTTTATGACATGTGTCGATGTTTAATAGGTTTATTCTATTTTTTTCCAATTATTAAAAAAAAGAGAAAAAAATAAAATAAAAAAAAGAAAAAAACAAAACCACTGCCGCATCCCTTCCCGGCAACCAAACTCAGGCGTCATCATCGCCCCTCCACATCACTGTAGCAGCCGCATTCCTTCAATTCCCCGGCAACCCAACTCAGGCATCATCTCTTCCCCGACAACCCTAATGGGCGAGTGATTGATTCAATCATCACCACGCATCATCATCACCACACGTGTTTCTTCTTGGTAGTGCACTTCATCATCACCACGCATCATCAACATCTTTCATCAATGGTTTAATTAAGCTCAATCATGGCAGTTGGATTGATTCAATTTCATTCATACCGTACAATTTCACAAGCGAAATATGGTTTTGGGTGATGATGTTCAGTTCATGTGGGGGTTAGGGTTTCAAATGGGGTCGGGTTTCAGCTAAGGTGAGGGCGGGGTGGGGCTGCAGCCAGGGGAAATGGTTGGGATGGTGGATTGAACTTGCCGCGGCGAAAGAATTCATGGTTGGTGGAGGAATGCGTGGGTGTTATTAGGGGGTTGCTGGTGGAGGAGTGCGTGGGTGTAAGAGGGTTGCAGGTGGAGGAGTGCGTGGGTGGTAACTGGTAAGGGGTTGCTGGTGGGGTTTTGTGAGGGTTGTGCCTGGTGTTGGGTGACTGGTGGTTGGTAAGGAGTGAGGAGTTGAGGAGGTAGTGGTTTGGGTGGCTCAGGTGGTAACCATGGAGGGAGGTGGGAGGAGATGAATTAAAAAAATAAAAAAAGTTTGACCGGTTTAACCGGTAATAGGTCAAAAGGATCGTTAATGGAAGATCTGTTTCGGGGGTTTTTGTCCCTCGGGAGAGTTACAACACTGAAACTGGATTCAACTGAGGATGCCTGTACCTGCAAAGCAAACGGACCGCCGGATGGTCGGTGGTCCGCCTCCGAAGATTAAGTCAGTAAATATTCGGAGATAAAACGTGCGGAAGTAAAGTTATCTGCTTGGATTCCAAGCTCAGGTAAAGTGCTGTGTGTTCCTTGAAAACGACAACTCTGTGGTAAGTGACGTATTGTCTCGTATTGTGTGTCAAAAATTCTCTCTTTTTTCGTGTCTCTTTTTTCGTGTCTCGTCATAAATGACGTAATGTCCCTATTTATAGGGAAAAGTGTGCCCTCCTAGGATCTGGTGACCTAGGAGTTAGGTCACGCCGTTTTGCGGCGCCTCGGGATTTGGGCCTTAGAAGGCCGCCATCCCAGGGCCAATACCTGAGTGACACGTGTCACTGTGCCCAAAAGGATTCTGAAGCACCTTTTGGGTGACACGTGTCGCCGACTGAATGGTCCCTGCTGGACCTTCAGTCCACGTAGGACGGAGAAGAGTCCACCCTCCACGTGTCATCACTCCATAGGTCCAAATGGCACCTATATGGAGGACACGTGGCGCTTTCTGGTTGGGCCACCTGGCCGGGTATAAAAATACCCAAATCATTTGCCTCTCACAGGGGACACGTGCATTGCACGCGACTCCTGTGACAGGTGTCAGCATCTGAGTGGTCAGATTCAAAAATTACTGGAGGGAAAAATTAGGGTTTTTACCCCCCTATAAATAGTAAGGTTTGACCCCCCTCTTGGATTCACACCTTGGCGAATCTCTGGAGAATCTTGGACTTTTTGACTTAAAGAATCTCAAAATTCCCTAAGCGTTTTTCAAGCATCCGACACTCGGCTACCAGTTCGACTGTTCTTTAGTCAACCAGGCGTCTTTCTCCCTTCCTCTAAAGGTAACGCCTGTATTTTCTTTTTACTCTTCATTTTTTCTTTGTTTTCGAAAAAATGGTTCCCCAATTGCATGCGGCACGGCATAGGATAGTGATCAGCCGGTCACCGGGGACGGCTGAATCTAGAACTAGCAGTGCCGAATGCTTGGCCAAAGACCCTGCTTTGCGAACTTCTCCGAATCCGACCGTTTCCGTGTTTGTGCAGGACACTATGGCCAGAATCAAAAGAACAGCAAGGCAGTGTAGCTCCGATGGAGTTTTCTACCATTCGGATGGGTCGACTGTTTTTTCAGACGGCTCAATAAGAGTGCCTCGAAGTGAGCAGTCGGAACACCCTGACAGCCCTTCCTATCTTCCTCCTACCCCCACTTATTACCATTCGCCCACATCTAGTGGAACTCCCAGTGATGGAATCCTGGGGGAGGCGGATGAAGAATATCAACCCGGGCCTTCTGAACAGGCGCCGGAAGAGAGTCTAGGGGAGGACCCCGCTGGCACCAGTCGGCGGTCCCCTAGTTCTGATGAGAGCTCTGATGACGAGTTGGCCTCGTCATCTTCTTCAGAGAATGCCTCCGTAACTTCAGAGGAGGCTAGATCAAACATAGATTCTGCCAGAGAGTCCCTGGCAGTGGATAGGGGGGAAAACTGGGCCGAGCCGAGTGCTTCCAGGCGCTTGGAGAGAGCCCCCTACTATCAGCATGTTCCGCCAGGCAGGCGGAGCGCCATGGCATCCGGCCTTGCCAATTTTAGGCGCAAGGTCGTCCTAGGCTATGGCTACACTTTGTCGGTCCCTAACGAGGGTGACACCATAACCTGGACGAGCCTGGCCAGCTATCAAGATAAAGCATTCGGGGTTGTTTACCGTGTGCGTGTGGACGAATGATGAGGGGGACAAGGAGGTCACCCCTCAATGCTATCTCCCTTTGTACAAGTGGTTTGAAGAAGGGACATTCTTAGCCGCCTGTGGGCTAAGTTCCGAGATGCCGAGAGGTAGTCGGCCGTCTGTTTTATATGTGATTTACTTCTGCTTTTCAGTACTTGTTTAAGGAAGCTAATCACTTGTTCATTTTTGCAGACAAAGCAATGGAAAAGCTCTCGGCCACAAGGAAGCCGGCTGTATCTGCTGCTCGATACAGGTCGAATGTTTTAAACAGGGCAGAAGTAACCACTCACACCAAAGTGGATGAACAGAAAACTGGCGGCACCTCCAAGGTAGAAAATTGTTATACTTTCATTTCTGACCAATATTAAATTTGCCCGAATGATTTCTAACTTGCGTTTATCTTGTGTTGATGTAGGGTGCGCCTTCCAAATCTCCTTCAAAACCATCCGACCCTAAAATCCAAAAGACTAGGGCGGGTGACGTGAGCGCATACGGCAAGGGCGGCCGGAAGCACGTTGCTCATAAGCCCAAGAAGGGCCCAGACGCCTCTTCTCTCGAAGCTGAAAAGGAGATCAGCAAACCGGATGCCCAGAGGGCATCGAAGGGTGGCTTTAAGCAACCCACCACTGCTGTCGGCTCAGCAGGAGAGAAGAGAAGCCTGGGGAGAGAGGAGGAACGGAAGGACGACGGTAAAATCCATTCGCCCCTATTGTTCTTCCATTTAGATGTACTTGAGTTATTTTCTCTAACTTTCTCTCCTTCTCAGTTCCGGTGCAGAGGCCGACTGTAGTCCAGATGGCCAAGTCCATGCTGAGGGCGGTCGATCCTGACGACAAGGCGTCTGTCAGAGGAGTCGGCACCCTTGACTTGGATGGCATCTTGGGGAACCTCTGCGAGGTATGAGTTAGCTCAAGCAACTTTTTTTTTTTTTAAGCACTATTTCTTTTTCCGCCTGGTTTTAACCATTCGGCTCTTTTGCAGGCCATGCTGCGCGTCCAAGGGCTCAGGCAACCCCTCAAGGAGAAATCCAAAGAGGTAACAGTCGCTAAAGCTCAGGCCGAGTCCGCCTTGGATCGAGCTCAATTTGATATTGCTCAGAATGAGTATCTGACGCTTGATATGATGTATTCGCAGGCGGAAGCCAATATGCAGGTGAAGAAGGACCTGGACTCGGCCCGCCTGCGCATCACTTCCCTTAAGAAAGAGATTACAACTCTTAAGGAGAAGCTCGAGCCTCTTCAAGATGCCAAAGAAGAGGCCGAGAGAGCCAAGCAGAAGGTGGGCCGCCTGGAGCAGCGCCTCAGCAACCAGGAGCATCAGCTGAAGTCCAAGTTTGAGTCCGTGGTTGATCAAGAGAGAGAGGCTCTTGTTAAGCAAATGATGAGCGATTATGAAGCCATCATGCGGGACACTTGGGCGGCTGTACAGCCGGACTCGGACTACCAGATTTGGAAATCCAAATTTGACGAAGCCAGCAAAGCATTCGACGCTCGCCTTATTGAAGAGGCTGAGAATGCTGAGGCCGAGGAAAGTTCTGGGTCCGACTCTTCTGGGGAGTCGTCCTCGGGCGGCGAGGAGGAGGATCAGGCGGAGGAGCCAGAGAAAAAGGAGGAAGAGCAGCCGAAGGACGACAAGCCGGCTGCCACTGAAGAGGCTCTCCCCTGATCACTTAAGCTTTTATGCTTTTCTGCGGCCGAATGGCCATGTACTTTTCTTTTCCAGCCTGTGTGCCGAGTATTTGTATCTTTACCGACCGAGGGGTCGGGTAATTTGACAATCTTTCTGGCTTTGCCAGATAACAATCTTAACCAATCGTCTGGTGACGATTGGTCTTTAATTTAAATCCTTCGGCTATTTGGCTGAAGTTATCCATATTGTTGTTGTCCTTTGCATTTTGAATTTTTCATTGCATGTTTTTGGCTAAGTATTATAACCTGTATACCATGCGAATGTTCTTGCCCCTGGACGGATGTCGGGTGGTTTCGGTTTATTGGATTGATTGACTTAGAAATTTTTGATACTTAGAAGAGTATGCATGGTTTCTAAGTCAATCAATCACTATGGTGATTGCCCCAAACCACGCGGCAGACGTCCATCCAGAATTGGCAAACATAAGTGTTCATTCGGCCATTGGCTCGAACTAACTCAAATTTCCAACTTAGCTAATTTGCTAAGGGTAAACCTCCGCTTGTTCTGCCCCATAAGCAAAAACAAGCGCCTCCGGCCATAGGCCTCTTTGAGATAAAATGCTAAGTTTGTAACTTAACCAATTTTCTTTTAAAAATAATTGTCCGCCTGTCTTGCCCCATAGGCAAGGATCAGACGTCATCCGGCCAATAGCCTCAATAATTGCTAAGTAGTTAACTTAACTTGTATAAAATATTCCGCCTGTTTTGCCCCTGAGCAATAACAGGCGCATCCGGCTTTATGCCTCAATTAGCCTCTACTCATGAAACAGTGACGACTGCGTTGAATAGAAAATTCAGGTCTTTTAGATTTCACTTTCGATTAAAACAAACGACTGCAAATGCTGCCTTAGCATTCGGTAGGGCCGCTTGATATATTCGTAGAGCAATGTGCCACCCAAATGGGAGATGCTTCTCCTCGACGAATTCGCCCAAATGGACGTCGCCAGTTATCTGACTCATGTTGGAGCAGACGGTCATGCTCATGTTGGAGCAGACTGTGACCATTCGGTCTCTTTTTGTTTATTAACATCCGGCCATGGGCCTCATCATGATTTTATCTGGCCTTAGGCCTCTTAAATGATCAAGTAAATATTCATCAAGTGTTGGTGTAAACTTGATGAATTTCGTAGGGACGACTGTTCTAAAACAATCGGCTCCTTCAGAGGGATTGGGGCGTCTGGTGTTGGGACAGACGCTTTCCGAACATATTGGCCGTCTGTATTTGGTACAGGCGGCACTTAGTTAAACTTAAATAAAAAGATAAGTTGGGAAATGAAGGCATATTCTCGTTAACTATACGTGAGATTTACAAAATTGAGGTCTTTACATTCGTACTTAGAAGTAGTACTTTTTCAAGTTGTCTACATTCCAAGTTCTGGGCAGCTGCCTGCCGTCTGGTTCTTCCAGGCGGTAGGTGCCGTCTCTTATCTCCTCATAAATTCGGTAGGGGCCTTCCCAATTTGGGGTTAGCTTTCCCTGTTCATTCGCCCTACCGACTGCCTCCATTTTCCGTAGCACAAAGTCCCCCACTTTGAGAGGACGCTTGTGTACTCTTTTGTTATAAGCCCGAGTCATTCTCAGACGGTATATCTCATGACGCAAGGCAGCATTGCCCCTGCGTTCTGGAAGTGAGTCCAATGCTAGGCGCATGGCCTCCCAATTTGCCTCTTCATCATACAACATGATTCGAAGGGTAGGCTCATAGTGCTCAATGGGCAGAACAGCTTCTGCACCATACACCATTAGGAATGGGGTTTCTCCCGTTGCCCCTTTACCAGTCGTTCTGATGGACCAAAGGACGTGTGGTAATTCATCCGCACAAAAGGCCACCAGCCCGCTCAATCTTCTTTTTAATTCCGTCTGAGATTAACTTGTTGAAGGCTTCGACCTGGCCGTTTGCTTGTGGCCGGCCGACTGATGCGAAGAAGCTTGAGACCCCCTGGTCTCCCAGCCAAGTCTTGAGTTGAGGCGTCTCAAATTGAGGACCATTGTCAAAAACCATAGACATGGGCACCCCGAAACGAGTGATTATGTTCCTCCAGATAAAGGAAATGACGTCTTTAGTCTTGATGTTTTTGACTGCCTCAGCCTCTACCCACTTAGTAAAGTAATCCACAGCCACCAATATATAGCGCTTGCCGCCTGGTGCAGTTGTATATGGCCCCAGAATGTCCATGCCCCATTTGGCAAAGGGTATTGGGCTGTGGATGGCCGTCGGGTCTGTAGCCGGACAATGGATGAGCTTGCCAAACTTTTGGCACTTGTCACATTTTTTCACCATTTCCATGGCATCCGACTCCAGAGTCGGCCAAAAGTAAAGCCGCCTGGCCTTGGCCGCGAGGGATCTGCCGCCTATATGGGAGGCGCAGAATCCCAAATGCAACTCTTCGAGAACTTCCTTCCCCTTTTCAGGGGTAACACACTTCAACAGGGGTTTCAAAAAGCCAGCCCTGAAGAGCTCTCCTTGCCGTAACTCGAAGTTAGCTGCTCGTTTTTTTAGAACAGCCGCCTCCCGTGGTGAGTCAGGGAGCGTGCCGTCTGCAAGATAGGTCCGGATGCTGTCCATCCAGGTTGAGCTTCGGTCAAGAATTCCAATGGGGTCTTCCTCTGATATACTTCTTTTTTCCATGACCTCCCAGAAGACTGACCGAGGCGTTTCACAGGAGGCGGATGATGCCAACTTGGACAGAGCATCCGCTTGGTTGTTTGAAGACCTGGGCACCTGAGTTAGATGAAATTCTTCAAGTGACCCAACTTCACTCTTGACCGCCTGCAAATATTTTATCATGGCCGGATGAGTGGCCTCGTACGTTCCATTAACCTGGAGTACGACCAGTTGAGAATCAGAGCAGGCGGATACCTTCTTCGCCCCTGCCGCCTTGCAATACCGGATGCCGGCCAGCAGGGGCTCATACTCGGCCTCATTATTAGAGACCTGAAACTTAAACCGTAGTGCGTATTCGTACTTATCTCCTTCAGGAGATTGACAGATAATCCCCGCACCACAGCCGTTCACAGTGGAGCTCCCATCCACATATACTTTCCAGACCTGGTCCGTATTGTCCGGAACAACCGGCCTTGTCATTTCGACAATAAAGTCAGCGAATGCTTGTCCCTTTATTGCCTTCCTTGATTCATAAGTGATTTCTAATCCTTGTATTTCAATTGCCCATTTGAGCATTCGTCCAGAAGACTCCAAGGTTGTGAGTGGCCGTTTGATCGGTTGGTCAGTATAGACTTCTACCGCATGCGCCAAGAAGTAAGGTTTAAGCTTCTTGATGGCCATGTAAAGGGCAAGGCCGAATTTCTCAACCATGGGGTACCGAAGCTCCGCATTTCTCAAAACATGGCTTATGAAATACACCGGGAGCTGGATGCCGTCTCTTTCAGCTAAGAGGACAGCACTGAGGGCATGATCAGAGACGGCTAAGTACATGAAGAGCTTCTCTTTAGGCAAAGGGCTGACAAGCCTCGGCAAAGAGTGCAGATGAGTTTTTAGCCTTTGAAAGGCCGCCTCTGCATCATCCCCCCATTCAAAGTTTGTCTTCTTTTCGATTGCCTGGAAAAAGTAGAGACACTTGTCGCCTGAACGGCTGAGGAATCTCCCCAGGGCCGCCAGACAACCTGTTAGTTTTTGCACTTCCTTCACAGTACGGGGCGACTGCATGTCGATTACCGCCTGTATTTTCTCAGGGTTGGCCTCTATTCCTCTTTGGTCAATCAAAAATCCGAGAAACTTCCCAGACTCAACACCAAAGACACACTTTTTTGGGTTAAGCATGACCTTGTGCCGCCTGAGTGTGGCGAATGTTTCTCGGAGATCAGCAAGGTGATCCGCCTGCTGTTTGGATTTGACTATCATATCGTCAATGTACGCCTCTACATTCCTTCCGATTTGATTAATGAAGACCGTATTAATCATTCGTTGGAAGGTAGCAGGCGCATTCTTTAAACCAAACGGCATCACAGTATAACAGAACAACCCCTGATCAGTGACGAATGCCGTCTTTTCTTGATCTTTTTTCCACAGGGGGATCTGATGGAAACCTGAATAGGCGTCCATGAAACTCATCAGGGCATGTCCGGCTGTTGAGTCGACCAGACTGTCGATCTTAGGCAGTGGATAGCTATCCTTTGGACATGCCTTGTTGAGGTCTGTGTAATCAACACACATCCGCCAAGTTCCATTCGGCTTTTTTACTAACACAACGTTAGCCACCCACTCAGGGAAGTTGCACGGCCGAATGAACTTGGCATCTAACAGCTTTTTTACTTCGGCAGCTGCCGCCTGACTTCTTTCTTCGCCGTGGTTTCTTTTCTTTTGCGGATGGGCTTCTTTTTAGGATCCACGGCGAGTTTGTGGACGGCGAGATCCGGGCTGATGCCTGGCATCTCTTCCACTTCAAAGGCAAAGATGTCTTTGAATTCCTTGAGCAGCTGGTGAAGGTTTTCACCCAACTTTGCAAAGGCAATCGTCCCCACCTTAACAGTCCGCTCTGGACGGCTATCATCCAGAGGGATATCAATGTGCTCTCCAGTAGGCTGGGGACGAAGATCATCCGACCTTTCCCCGGTCAGTGATTGCTATTGCTTTTCTTTTTTGACCACCACCAGCTGATCAGTCTTTGTTTTCTTTCCGGCTGGTGGGGCCGACTGTTCTTCCTCGACATCGTCGAGGTCAATCATTTGCTTGCCCCGGCCGGATGCTGCGGCCGCAGGCTTGACGTCCGAGAGATAACACTCTCGAGCCGTCTTTTGGTCCCCATTAAGGGAACCGACTGTTCCATCATCCTTCTCATACTTGAGTAACATGAGAGCAGGGATGATGACGGTCTTACACTCATTAAGAGTGGGTCGGCCAAAGATGAGGTTGTAAGCCGTGAGCTCTTCAACCACTAGGAGACGGATGGTCATGTGTCGACCGTCTCCCCTGCTTCCCAAGCGGACAGGTAGGTCGATTCGTCCGACTGGGTGCACAAGTCCTCCTCCAAACCCAACTAAGGTGTGGGTGACCTCCATCATGCTATCCGGTTTGTACTTGAGATTGGACAAGCATTTGAGGCTGATGAGGTCAGAGGAACTTCCTGTGTCAATCAGAATTCGGCCAACCAGCTGGTTGGCGACCTTACACTCGATGACAACAGCGTCATCATGCGGCCGACGGACTTTGCCTCTGTCCTGCTCGGTGATGACAACTTTAGGGAAGGTGGATGTGCTAGCTGTATCCCCCTCCTCAACAGAATTGACCATCTTTCTCAGATGGTCCGTGGTACCCCGAATGGTCGGGCCACCACCGGCAAATCTGCCTGCTATGGTATACACCGGTTCTTCATCAGTTTCGGCACTCACAGCAGGCTGGGGAGTTTTTTTCTTGGACTGCCCCGGATTTGCTTTGGAAGTCACTTTGGACTTCACAAAGGACTTCAGCTGTCCTTTGTCGGCCAGATGATGCAAGTCTAAGCATGGAGAACTTCGAAGATTTGCTTATCATGCATCAAGATAACTTGTCCCTAAACATTGATTCAAGCCAAGCATTGCATGGACACTTTCTTGGATATCAAAGCAAAGCCACGATTTGCTTAGTGGCTTTTCTTGGAGTCTAGTTCACTTTCTTGAACTTTCTTGAATTTTCTTTACTTAGATTTTGCTTACAAGTTTTTACCTTTCACTTGAAAGGGTTTTTCTTGGTTCAAGCATTAGGATCTTTAATCTTTATTTAATTCTTTAATTTTTATTTATTTATTTAGTTGTTTTAAAAATCAGTTAGTTAGCAAAATAAATCAGTTTGGTGTATGCTTGTGCGCCAAGGTGCTTGCTCTTCAAGCAAGTTAGAATTCTAGTTTAATTAGGATTGAATTAGGGACTTGTCCTAATCTTCCTAGGTAAACTAAGTCTTATAAATAGGGCTGTAAACACACAAATAAAGATACATAGATTAATATTCAGATTTATTTCTTAAGTTGCATACTTGAGTTTTGGTTGATTGCGATCAATTGCTGTTTTGCTTGTTTTAGTTAAAACATTCGTTTGGATTGATTAATTAGGTGGATTCTTAATTGATTAATCTTAGTTTTTGTTTAATTCTTGGTGGATTTCCTGTATAGAATTAGACTTAAACATATCCCTTGTGTTTTGTTGATTTTCGGATCAATAATTCACATCATCTTTGGTATCAGAGCAGGTTTGCGCAACTTTGGAAAAAATTAAACTGGGAACAATTGGCTGGGAATGTTTGCGTGATTCTTTTTGCATTGAACTCTAAAAACGTCCAGCTATTACCATATAAAATTTCATAATTTTTTGTTGAGTAACGCGTTCTACACAGCCTCAAACATTTGGTGTTTGTGCACTGATTTGCGGTTGGGAGTCCGGTTTTTGTGTTGCCTAGTTTTCCTTCAAGATTCGATCTTTTAATCAAGATTTTTGCATAAACTGACTTGGTTTGTGTAGGAATCATGAGTGACGAGGAGGTTCCACAAGTTCCAAGGGGATTAACCTTAGAACAGGCTCAAAATCTTAGAAGAGACAGGCGAATTGACGAGTTGGCAGCAAGGATGGATGAGATTTTAAAAAGGCTTGATACTCGTGCTGGAGATTCTTCAAGGAAAGGGAATTCTAACCCTAATTCTGGTTCAAGTGAGGAAGAACAACCAAGGAGGAACCCAAGGAGGCCACGAAATAATTATTCCTCAAGTGATGAATCACCAAGGCCTAGGAGGAGAGATCGACCAAAGGATGATGATAGGAACCTTAGATTAGATCTTCCCGAATTCAATGGGAGTATGAATGAACCTGAAAAATACCTTGAGTGGATTAGAAGGGCCGAGACACTATTTGATTACAAGGAGTATGATGAAAGGAAAAGATGCAAATTGGCTGAATTAAAACTGACCGGTTATGCTAGTCTTTGGTATGATAATCTAAAGAAGAAGAGGCATAAGGAGGGGCGTGCAAGAATCTCAACTTGGGAACAACTCAAGAAGCACATGAAAAAAAGGTTCGTACCTAGTGATTATATTCAAGATGTTTATCTTAAGATGCAACTTTTTAAACAAAATTCTATGACTGTTGAGAATTATATTGGTGAATTTGAAAAGTTATGCATGCTATGTGGCTTAGAAGAGATTGTTGAGCATAAGATTGCTAGATTTATTTCGGGGTTGAATGATAATATTGCTGAAAAAGTTGAATTGCAACAATATTGGTCCTTTGAGGATGTTTGCAAGGTAGCTTTGAAAGTTGAAAAACAGATAAAGGGGAAGAAAGGGACGTACACTAAGTCCTTTGTAAAGGGTTTCACTAAACCTTTTGAGAAGAACAGCTTGGAGAAAAGTGGTTCTAGTTCGAACTACAAGGTGACTAAATCAAAATTTGAAGCTCCTAAAAAGCTTGTTGAAGATAGGAAGTGCTTCAAGTGTGGTAGTGTTGGTCACATTGCAACTAATTGTCCATCAAAAAGAGTAATGACTGCTCAAGAGTGGGAACAAGAACAAGCTAAGTGTGAGCAGGGTAGTGACTATGAAGAAAAGAACGAAGAGGAAAACTTTGAAGAAGAGGAGGGGCATGTTGACGAAATTGATCCCGAGACTCATGGTCAAAGTTTGGTTCTAAGAAGGGCGCTACACTCTAAAACCGTACCTATGGAAAACAATCAAAGGGAGAAAATCTTTCTTACAAGGTGCAAGGTAGAAGATAGGTTGTGTGACATGATCATAGACACGGGGAGTTGCACTAATGTGGTATCTACTACTTTGGTAGACAAATTGAAGTGGCCAACTACTGAACATCCAAGCCCTTATAAGCTTCATTGGCTTAATAATTCGAGTGATGTTAAGGTAACTAAACAAGCCTTAATCTCCTTTTCAATTGGTAAATTTCATGATAAAGTTTTGTGTGATGTCTGTCCTATGGATGCTTGTCATATACTATTAGGCCGTCCTTGGCAATATGATAGATTTGTGAAGTTTGATGGAAGGACTAATGTGTATGTTGTGAGAAAAGGAGAAAAAGAGAGACCGGTTGCTTTAAAACCTTTGATAAGCAACAAGTCTTCTAATGTTACCTCTAATTCGAAGTATTCTTATTTGATTAGTGAGAGGGAATTAGAAAAAGAGATTTACAGCAACAATGTGGTATATATACTTTTTTCTAATGAGATTCGAATTGATCAAAATAAACAAGCAAAGAGGCCGTATGAATTGGAATCTGTTTTAGAAGAATTCAAGGATGTCTTTCCTAAGGAATTACCTCCGGGACTACCTCCTATTCGTGGGATAGAGCATCAAATTGACTTGATTCCGGGAGCACCCTTACCTAATAAGGCAGCCTATAGAAGTAATCCGGAAGAAACAAAGGAGATGCAAAGGCAAATTGAAGAGCTTATGACTAGAGGATACGTGAGGGAAAGTATGAGCCCTTGTGCCGTGCCTACTTTACTTGTCCCAAAGAAAGATGGGAGTTGGCGCATGTGTATTGATAGTAGGAGTGTGAATAACATCACTATCAAATACCGATTTCCTATTCCAAGATTAGATGATCTACTTGATGAACTACATGGTTCAAAGTTGTTTTCTATGGATTTTATTGTGGGATTGCCGAGAACACAACGGGGGAAAGACTCTATTATGGTTGTTGTGGATAGGTTCTCTAAGATGGCTCATTTTGTTCCTTGTCACAAAGTGGATGATGCTATGAAAGTGGCGGAATTATACTTCAAAGAGATTGTTAGATTGCATGGAATTCCGAAAACTATTGTGAGTGATCGAGATAAAAAGTTCATAAGTTTCTTTTGGAAGTCTCTATGGAAGCTTGTGGGAACTAAATTGCTCTTTAGTACATCTTACCATCCACAAACTGATGGACAAACCGAGGTTACTAATCGTACTCTTGGTGCGCTATTGCGTGGGTTAGTGAGTAAGACACAAAAGGATTGGGACATCAAGTTAGCTCATGCGGAGTTTGCTTATAATAGATCACCTACATATGCTACCAAACATAGTCCTTTTGAGGTAGTTTATGGAGTCAATCCGAAACTTCCAATTGATCTTGTTCCATTGCCTAAGGGTGAATTAATTCACAAAGATGCCGAGTCTAAGTTGAAGAGTATGCTGAAATTACATGCTCAAGTTCAAACAAGAATAGAGAAAGTAAATGACATGTACAAAGCTAGAGCAAACAAGCATAGACGGCAACAAAGTTACAATGTTGGAGACTTGGTATGGTTACATTTGAGAAAGGAAAGATTTCCAGGAAAACGCAAGAATAAGTTGATGCCTAGAAGTGAAGGTCCTTTCAAGATTGTTGAGAAGATCAATGACAATGCTTATAAGTTAGAACTTCCGGGAGAATATGGAGTTAGTGCTACATTCAATGTTGGCGATTTGGCTAAGTATATTCCTGATGAAGAACTTCGAGATTTGAGGACAAATTCTTTCGAAGAAGAGGAGGATGATGCAAGTCTAAGCATGGAGAACTTCGAAGATTTGCTTATCATGCATCAAGATAACTTGTCCCTAAACATTGATTCAAGCCAAGCATTGCATGGACACTTTCTTGGATATCTAAGCAAAGCCACGGTTTGCTTAGTGGCTTTTCTTGGAGTCTAGTTCACTTTCTTGAACTTTCTTGAATTTTCTTTACTTAGATTTTGCTTACAAGTTTTTACCTTTCACTTGAAAGGGTTTTTCTTGGTTCAAGCATTAGGATCTTTAATCTTTATTTAATTCTTTAATTTTTATTTATTTATTTAGTTGCTTTAAAAATCAGTTAGTTAGCAAAATAAATCAGTTTGGTGTATGCTTGTGCGCCAAGGTGCTTGCTCTTCAAGCAAGTTAGAATTCTAGTTTAATTAGGATTGAATTAGGGACTTGTCCTAATCTTCCTAGGTAAACTAAGTCTTATAAATAGGGCTGTAAACACACAAATAAAGATACATAGATTAATATTCAGATTTATTTCTTAAGTTGCATACTTGAGTTTTGGTTGATTGCGATCAATTGCTGTTTTGCTTGTTTTAGTTAAAACATTCGTTTGGATTGATTAATTAGGTGGATTCTTAATTGATTAATCTTAGTTTTTGTTTAATTCTTGGTGGATTTCCTGTATAGAATTAGACTTAAACATATCCCTTGTGTTTTGTTGATTTTCGGATCAATAATTCACATCACCAGACGGTCGAGCTCCCGCTTGAGACTAAAGCAGTCGTTCGTGTCATGGCCAACATCCTCATGGAAATGGCAATGCTTGTTTTTGTTCCTATTTTCAGCGGAACCTTTCATAGCAGTCGGCTTTTCAAGAGTTAGCCGATCCTTAATTTCCAAAAGGATGGAGCAGCAGTCCTTGTGGAATTCGTACCTTGGGACGTACGGTTTCCACTCTTTTTTCTTCTTCTGGGCCGGTTGATCAGAGTTATCAATGGCCCAGACTTGCTTTTTCTTTTTGCTCTCTTCTGGCTTAGGAGCCGGCTGAGCAGACCGAGTCTCTTTCTGCCGGTCGGACTTCTTATGGTCCGACTGCTTATTGGAGGAGCAGAGTTTGGTCGCCTGTATGTAGGCTTCCGCCTCTCGCAAGGCTCCTTGCAGAGTAAAGATTTATTTGCGGACGAGTTCGTACTTAAAAGTAGACCCGTCCTTCAGACCCTTAAAGAAGTCTGTGAAGGCGACCTCATCAGACAGCCCATGAATCTGGATTCGGACCAAATTGAACCGCCTGACGTAGGATCGCAAACCTTCTCTATCTCCCTGCTGTACATTGCCCAAGTCAAGACTTGTCTTTTTGGCAGGGATGTTCATAGAGAAGTTTGATGCAAACAAGAACGCAAGTGTCTTGAAGCTATTTATGCAGCCAGCCGGCAGGTTGCCAAACCACTGCTGGGCTATGCCCTTCAGGGTAGCTGGAAAGCAACGACACCATGCGGCATCATCCAACCCCTGTAAATACATGAGGTGGGTGTATGCTAGTAGGTGGTCTTCTGGGTTGGAGGTCCCGTCATAGGCTCCAACCAGAACGTTTTTAACTTTGGCCGGCTGTACGGCTTCAGTTATTTCCCTAGAGAAAGCAGAGGGTTGATCTCCAAGGTGTTGCAGCCTAAGCTGCCAGTCCATCGGCTGATAGCCGTATGCCGCCTGTCCTCCATAGAGGGTAGGTTGCATGTAAGGTACAACTGGCGCCTAGTACAATGGTTGTGCCATGTACTGAGCGGACTGAATCACATGTGGCCCAGACTGAACCCTTTGGCTGCTTGCTGGGGTCTCATGTACAGACTGGGAACACCTCACAGAGGTATTCCGAAAGCTATCATGATAAGTCGACGTTGAAGCCGACTCTGATTGCTGGGTTCTCCTCTCCTCAATGTATTGCCGAGCGTCAGAGAACGTTTTCTTGCTACCATCCGGCTGTATGTGCCGGATGGGTTTTCTTGCGCCCATTTCTGGGAAACGGAGCCGATTAAGGTCAAATTGGGACCTGGCCTTCTCCTTAGGAGCAGGATGAGGAGTCGGCTGACGGTCCCTGACCGACTTCTGTTTGCCAGCTTGGGCTGGCTTCTTGGCCGACTGCTCCTTTCTAGGAGTAGGCGACTTCTTTGAGGCGAGCTGCTTGATTTCACCCCTGAGGCTGCTCAGGAGTGACATTAGCTCATCCCGAGTGACGGGAGCTGATCCTGCCGCCTGGGAAGGATCAACCGGCCGCCCCGAGGGCTTCTTTGGCTGGCCAGCAGTTTTGCTTGGTCCTGCCTGAACATGGGGACGCTCTCGCCGTTCCTTACTGCGGATGCGTTTAGAGATGAGGGATCCATTTGGATCCACATAGGTTTCGACATCAGCGTCGTCACCTGAGTCATGGTCCGTTTGGACCAGTACATCATTTGGAGGCCGAATGGTCTCCGGATTTGGTACAAGTTCTTGTGAAGCCATTTCAGAGGTACTCTCCCCACAGACGGCGCCAAATGTTTCGGGGGTTTTTGTCCCTCGGGAGAGTTACAACACTGAAACTGGATTCAACTGAGGATGCCTGTACCTGCAAAGCAAACGGACCGCCGGACGGTCGGTGGTCCGCCTCCGAAGATTAAGTCAGTAAATATTTGGAGATAAAACGTGCGGAAGTAAAGTTATCTGCTTGGATTCCAAGCTCAGGTAAAGTGCTGTGTGTTCCTTGAAAACGACAGCTCTGTGGTAAGTGACGTATTGTCTCGTATTGTGTGTAAAAAATTCTCTCTTTTTTCGTGTCTCTTTTTTCGTGTCTAGTCATAAATGACGTAATGTCCCTATTTATAGGGAAAAGTGTGCCCTCCTAGGATCTGGTGACCTAGGAGTTAGGTCACGCCGTTTTGCGGCGCCTCGGGATTTGGGCCTTAGAAGGCCGCCATCCCAGGGCCAATACCTGAGTGACACGTGTCACTGTGCCCAAAAGGATTCTGAAGCACCTTTTGGGTGACACGTGTCGCCGACTGAATGGTCCCTGCTGGACCTTCAGTCCACGTAGGACGGAGAAGAGTCCACCCTCCACGTGTCATCACTCCATAGGTCCAAATGGCACCTATATGGAGGACACGTGGCGCTTTCTGGTTGGGCCACCTGGCCGGGTATAAAAATACCCAAATCAAGATCCATGTTAAAGGTGGGATTGTTTCTGAAATTTCAAAAGGTGGGATAGTTTATGGAAGACCGACTAAAGGTGGGATTATTAGATTACAATTTTCCTTTTCTTTATTAGCCCGAAGGTCATTCTAGGGAAATGCCCTTGCTTCTTCAAAATGGCATTAATATTGGTGTTTGAATAGGGATCGAAGTCGAGATGGCACTTCTCCTCTTCTTCGATCATGAGAACATCATCGAGTGAAAACCCCCAAAGATCTTCATCTTCTTCGTCATGTTCGACATGGACGATAGGAGTCTCGATAACTTGAATGCGCATGGGAGAGGCATCAATGGTAATTGGAGCTCCTCTAACTATGGGTTTCACTTTCTGGTGCAATGATGATGGGATCGCCTTTAGCTCATGAAGCCAAGGGCGTCCTAACAACAGATTGAAAGAGGCCTTAATGTCTACCACCTGAAACTTGGTGCGACATTTAATGGCCCAAGTAGTTATGTTTAGTATGATAGTACCCACGGCTTGACGGCGAGTATTATCATAAGCGCGAATCCCTTGAGTAGAGGGAGTCAGTTCTTCATTCTTTATGCTTAACTTCTTTGCAGTGCGGAGTGGGCATACATTGATTGCAGAGCCATTATCAACCAGGCTCATAGGAAAATTCATCTTCCTACACACCACAGTGAGGTGCAAGGCCTTATTATGTTGGTCCCCTTCCGGGGGCAGATCCTTGTCAGAAAACGAAATCAGATTGCTAGTACTTGAATATTCAGTAGTGAGAAAGTTGACCAGTCCTTGAGGAGTCATATCATCATCAACTCCTATTTTCACTAGAGCATTCATCACAGCCTTTCGATGCTCGTGAGAGGTGGCCAAAAGCTTCCATACATTCATCTCCACCCTGGTCTTTTGCAATTGTCTGACCACATCGTTGTTCACAAGGTCGATGGGATCAACTATCGGATGTGATTGCGGTGGAGGTGGAGGTGGAGGTGGACTAGGTTGTTGCAACCGTCCACTTCTGGTGAGAACCTTGACCTTAAGGTCTCCCCAGACATCTTCACTTGTGCCAAGAGATGAACAGGCTATATCCTTGAGATAGACGTCTTCATCATCACTATCCCAAATCCCATTCACTTGTTCAGATTCGAGACAAATACAACTTCTGGCAGGGGTTCATTCACAGGTTGAATGAGTATTGACGGATTAAAGGAGACTTCATCTCCAACACTTCTTAGTATTATGACCCTTGCCTTGACGAAACTTGCAATAATCATTAAGGTCATAGCTAGCGGTCCTATTCTCTTGTCGAGGTTCTGGAAATGGTCCAATTGGCATAATCAGTCCTTGACTATGCAAACGGTCAAAAGCAGCATTATAAGTCATTCCCAAAGGCGTGTAAACCCTCCTTTGCCTTTGGAATCTTTGAGGAGGAGCATTAAGGGCTAGAACATCATTGATATTGATGTTATTGGTAGTGTTATTGGGCTTGGAAGACGAAGAAGAAGGAGTGTCGTTCTTCTTGTTTTTCCAAGTGATGTTATTATTGTTGCTACCAGCAGTCTTCATCAGTTCATCCTCGATATTGATCCCAATATCGTATTGTAGACACCCATTTGTGTCTCCCCAAAACTAAACCCAGTGATGAGTACCTTTCACGTCGAATCATAATCGAATGAAGTGAAAGTGTGGAAAGTCTAGTGTTGCGGAAAGTTTTTATTTCTTTTCTCTTCTCTCTGTTTTTGAAAACTTATTTTAAGAAAACAGCCAATCCAGTTTGGTTGGTCCATTATATGGGTCCAATAGTAGTGTAGTTGGATTGGGCTTGCAAAGACCTTTCCAACGATATATTATAAGCCCAATTCCGATGAATATTGAGGAAGTTATGGCCAATTTACCAAACTGGGCCCGGTTTGAGCTTTATGTACGGCCCAATGATCTCGGGGAGGGCCTAATATGATTTATCATTCCTAATGCAATTAGGAATGGTTTTAGTCTTCTAGATTCTTCTAGAAGGTTCTTTTCATTCCTAATTCAAGTAGCATTGATAAATTGACTTTCGTTGACTTTTCAGAATTTTAATCAAAATTAAATGGCATTTTCGAAGAAATTATATGATTTTATCCTCCAGTCAGTAAACTTATCGGATTTTCGAAAATGCGTTGGTATCAGGCCTGGCGCCTAACCCCAGGCCTTAGCGCCTGGAACCAGGCCTGGCGCCTGGCGCTAGCCATTGGCGCCTGGCGCTAGTGTTGGTGCCTGGCGCCAGGCGCCAGCTAGCCAGGGTTGGCGCCAGCTCTGTTTTCTAAGCGTCAGACTCTGTTTTGTCTAATTTATCTTTTTGGCTGATTTTCTCTATAAATATCGTATTAAAAACTCCGTTTTGATTCACCAATTCTCACGAATTCTCATCTACAATCAGTTTTCATTCGCAATCTTTAATTCTCTAATTCTCTCTTAAATCATTCATCTCTCTTCATCATTCAATTCTTTCTTACGTTGTTTTCTCATACAAAATTCCGCATTCGCAAGATCTAGAAACACCTAGCCATATTCGAAGTTGCCTTTGCCCTAGACGTGAAAGGTTTAATTTCTGAGGGTTTGGTCCCAAATCTCTCTTTCAATTATTTAACTTAATTGTTTTGTTTATTATTTTCCTTGAAGTTACTAACGTGTGTATTTTGTTATTAGAAAGAGGTACGAAGTATCAGAGTAAGTACTTTAATTGGTTTTTATTGATATTGTGATGTAGAAATCATGTTTATATTGTTATTATGATATTCCTAGTATCATGTCTAGGGTACTTTTAATATTAAATATGATTGTTATGATGCTTCCTATGTTCTTCCTAATATTTATGATTGTTAGTATCATGTTAGGGCTAAAGATTTGATTTTTATTGCTTAATGACATGCTAGGGTTTGTTATTAATCTTGTTAGTATCATGCCTAGGATCTTGCTATTATTATGCTTTAATATTAACATGAATATGATTATGATTATAATTGTTATAATTTATGATGATGATTATTATTAATATTATTTTGATGATGATTATTTATGATGATATTGTTATTATTATTATAATTATTGTTCATGATTATTTATTCTTTGTTGCTTGATACATTATTCTTTATTGCTTGATCACGCCTTTTATGCGTGTTTAAAGGGAATTTGTACTTGTAATCACGTTTAATAAGATAATTAATAATCTTGTTTAGGGTTAATATGATTATAATTCAAATGATCGCCAATAATAGTTTATTTGTGCATTAAATTCAACCAACATAGATTAAACAGGTTTAGGGTTAATCCTATTGATTGCATGTTAATTAAAAAGCGCACAAGAATACGATCAGAGTAAAGTAGAGGCCTATTATTAGGGCAGGTTCAATCTCTTTTAGGTTGGATTTGTACCTTCATCCCCGAACCCTTATTTGGTTCTAGACCTTATAGAGTTGACGATCTCTTGGATCGTTAAGGGGTGTAACCTTCATCCTATGAACGGTTTACAAGTTCCTTAAAAAAACTTGTTGGCGACTCTTTTGCTCTATCTTCTTCCCTTTAGGACGCCACCGTACTTTAGTGTATGATCACAGTGGGGGTTCAAGCTAGGGGTTAACGCTTGAAATTTTTCCCTAAAGTTTTTTGGCGACTCCACTAGGGAGGATTTCTATTTTAATTCCTGAATTTGTTTCAGCAATGATTTAGAATGAGTGGATGAGACTCGAAACGTTCAAAGTATTTCATGTGCGTAATTTTGATTAACATTAGTGTCATATGCATAAAAAAGATCTCATTGGAAAGACCATCCGTAATGAGTTAAAAACATAGGATTTTACACGTAGGAAATTTGAGAAATATCTTTCACAACTAGGACCGAAAAAACACCGCGCGAAATTGGAAAATTTTATCGAGCACAGAAAGCTGCTGAGGCATGTGGGAAGTAGCGTCAGGGGCCAGAGCTTGGCGCCAGCATTTTAGTCGTAGCGCCAGACGCCAGTATTGGCGCCAAGCGCTACAGTTAAAAGCTGGCGCCAGTCTCCGTTTCTGGCGCCAATTTCCCCCAATACCGAGCCAGAAATATGCGTTCTAATTTCGACCGGTTTTTCGTTATTGTTTGCTCGATCCTACTTCCTGATTGAATTTTTTCTCACTTTTCTGAAACCCATATGTGTTCTACATATAGACATAACCCTCTGGGAATTCATGCTCCATCTACCTGATTGAACGCTCCGTGCAACAAAGGGTACATCCGAGATGTTGAATTCACCAAACCATGGAAGAGAGTTTTTTCTAAAACTCGCGGTGTCCCATCCACTCGCGCCAACCCTTCACGGTTAGGCTTCCGCGCGGTGCATCTGGACAATTAACCATGGACCCTCTTTGACTAAACCATATCCCGAACTTTAGAGAACTAGAGCAATGGTTAGGTTGAGAACTCATTGCATCATATTGTGCCTACTTGACTAATTGTGCATTATTTGTTGTGCATATATATTCTATGTTTCTCTTAATCGTTTGTTGACTTGTGTTGAGACTAAATAAATTAATGACTTAAAGAACTTTGCCTGATTAATTAATTAATTAATTAATTTGAGTCGATAAAGTCTAATATTTTAATCGGAATTGACCTAGTACGTTTTTAGGCATACCCAAGTTGACTAATAACACCGAAAACAGTCCCAGACCGAAGCTCCAATATTGGCGCCAAGGTCTGAGATGTAGCGCCACATTATGGAGTGTAGCGCCTGACAACAGCTATGTTGTCTGGCTCCAAGCTCCACAGTGTAACGCCAGTCCTGTCGCTTGGCCGACAGTTCGGATTATTGGTCGAGTCATCACCTAGGGTCTAATTAACCAGTTTGCTAATTAATTCGGTTAATTTTCGCTGTCAATAACACCTTGTTGAGTCATTAATAAAGTCTTAGTCACATAGTCTAGCTACATGGTCATGACACGAGTCTTAACGCACCATCTACACTTAGTAGTCTTAGCACACACTTTGAGTATATGTCACCATGACCATGTCTTAGGTTCATGCATGAGTCGGTCTTCTCGTCATTTGAGTTGGGGGGTACATTCTATTCCTAATTCTTTATATCCCTCCACCTATATAAATCTTCTTCACATTCTTCCATCTTTCTTCATTTCCTCCATCCATTGAATGTTGAATAAAGTTTGAGTCAAATAATTAACAGTAAGTATCCCCAAATTCCTTTTCCACAGTACTTGGTCGAGGAGAGAAGGGCGATTAATCAAGGACAACCTCTTTATTAACAGTCTCGCTTTTTGATAAACCGATTCGTCAAAAGAAGAAGGCTAAGAAGATAATGGCAACTCAAGAAGAAGTGAATGATCTTAAGAACCAACTGGCTACTGTGACTGAGACACTGAAACTTCTCGCACTTAGGGTCGATGACCCCGTGAAGCAACAACAGATGAACCTCATGCAAGATAGTCTAAGCAAGCTATCTAGTGACTATAAATTTCAGGGCATGAGTTCACAAGGGGGTCTCGCTGGACAAGGAACTTCTTCCGCATAAGTTCAACGCCACTGACATCCCTAAATTCAAGGCAACAGATAGCCCTTACTTCCATTTAAGAGCTTTTGCAACTATAATGAGCATTAAGGGTATCGATAAGAAGGTTTTCCCCTCTCTGTTCCCACTATCTCTTGAAACCGTTTGCCAACAATGGTTCTTCTCCCTTGACAAGGAGAAAACCTCTACCTGGGAATCGATTGTAAACGCTTTCATTGATAGGTACAAGTGCAATATCCAAGTTGAAACCGACCATAGACAACTTGAGATGCTAAGACAAAAAGAGAAGGAAGGCTTTACTTCTTTCTTTAATAAATGGAGGGAAACTTCTGCTAAGATGATTGAGGTCCCCACCGAAAAGGAGTCTGTGAGGATGTTTATCAAGAATCTCCAAGAGAAGTATTCGAAACATTTAAAATATCAACACAATCTGAATACTTTCAAGGCCGTTTATGACATCGGAATTGAAATCGAAGATGACCTCGCAAAGCAAAAGGCTACTAACAATAGCAACCACGGTGGCTGGAAAGGAAAGAAGAGCGACAATCCTTCTTCTTCCGAAAACGCCCACTCTAGTAATAATGTTAGTACCTTTGACCAAAATGATGTCTTGGCCATGGAAAATCAAGGATCTAAAAGGAAACCCAGGCGAGAGTTCACATCCATTGGAATGACCTACGATGCTGCTTTCGATCGTCTCTATGATCAAGGATTAATCAAACCTATTGGCCCTACCGAGGATCCAACACCAGAAAATCGATCTTCAAGATGGAATCCAAATTCCTATTGCAAGTACCATCGAGGAAACGGTCATACCACTGATGAATGCTACAGGTTTCAAAATCTCATTCAAGACCTCATAGAAGCAAACAAGGTCCCATTGCCTCTAGCTAGCGAGAAGACTGGGTGATGATGAAGCGAATGACACAAGACAGAGGCGAGCTTCGATGACAAGATTTCATGACCTCTTTTTCTATTTCTTTTTCATTTTTTCCTTTCCCCAATAAGTCTTGCATAGGCACCTTTTCTTTTCCTTTAGATTAATTTTGTAGTTTTTTCCTTTTCCCTTTTAATAAAATGAGCATTTATTTTCAGATCCAAGGATTGTCTGATGAGGTAGCTTTTACAAAGTCTTTCAAGGGTCTGAGAGACGGGTCGACTTTTAAATTCGACCTAGTCAGAAAAGGGGCTTTCACTTTACAGGCAGCCCTAAGGGAGGCGGAAAGCTATATTCAAGCAACCGACCTCTACTCGCCTTGTAATCAGTCGGACTCCAAGAAGTCTGACAAACAGAAAGACAGCCGGCCTGCTCAGCCGGCCAAGAAGAAAGAAGAGAGCAAGAAAAGAAAAGAAGTCTGGACGGTTAGTGATTCTGACCCGCCGTCTCAGAAGAAGAAGAAAGAATTTAAACCGTACGTTCCTAAGTACGAGTTTAATAAGGACTGCAACTCCATCCTCATGGAAATTAAGGACCGGCTGTCCCTAGAGAAGCCGAATCCAATGAAAAGTTCCATTCAATCAAGGAACAAAAACAAATTCTTCCAATACCATGAGGAAGTTGGCCTTGACACCAACGACTGCTTTAGCCTTCAATGGGCGTTGGACCGTCTGGCTGACAAGGGGATGTTAAAGTCCTACATTTCTGAGTCCAATGGGACTAATAAGAAGAATCCGGGGCAGTCGTCTAAGACACCCCAGCCTGCTAGTAGTTTGGACACTAACAAGGAGCCGGTCTACACAATAGCAGGCGGGTTCTCATGCGGTGGCCCTACCATCCGGGGCACTAAAAGCCATCTTCGAAAGATGGACAAAGATGATGATGAGCAGGCGTCTGCAAGATCCTATTTTCCAGACATCCTGATTACTGAGAAGGACAGGGGCAGCGTTTGCCGTCCGCATGACGACCCGGTCGTCATTGAATGTAAGGTTGCCAACCAGCTGGTTGGACGGATCCTTACTGACACCGGCAGCTCATTAGACATCATCAGCCTCCGGTGCCTGCAAAAGCTGAAATACAATGTCAGCAACATGCATCCGGTTTCCCACCCCTTGGTTTGTTTTGGGGGTGGAATGGTTTACCTAGTCGGAAGGGTTGATTTACCAATCCGGCTAGGTGAGAAAGGAAAAGGGCGACACCTGGTCGTCAAGTTCTTGGTCGTTGATGAGATGACTGCCTACAACATTATTCGGGGCCGGCCAACCCTCAACGAAGCCAAGGCTGTAATCATCCCTTCCCTCATGCTCATCAAGTATGAGAGGGATGACGACTCTGTTGGTTCCTTGAATGGGGATCAGAAGACTGCCCGGGAGTGCTATCTCTCAGCCGTCAAAGATATTGTGGCCCCAGACGGCCAGGAACCAATAGACCTTGACAATGTCAAAGATGCCGACCCAACCCCAGCCCCACCAGCAGCCGGAAAGAAAAGAAAGGCACCGCTGCTGGTGGAGGTGAAAAAAGAGAAGAAATAGCAATCACTGACCAGGGAGCGGTCAGCAGAGCTCCGTCCCCAACCGGCTGGAGACCATATTGATATATCTCTGGACGACAGCCGTCCAGAGCGTACGGTTAAGGTTGGGACGGCTGCTCATGCTAAATTGGGTGCAGATCTGCACCTCCTGCAGAAGGAATTCAAAGACATCTTTTCCTTTGAAGTGGAAGAGATGCCAGGCGTCAGCCCGGATCTTGATGTCCACAAACTCGCCGTGGATCCTAAAAAGAAGCCCATCCGGCAAAAGAAAGAAATCACGGCGAGGAAAGAAGTCAGGCGGCAGCTGCCGAAGTAAAAAAGCTGTTGGACGCTGGGTTCATTCGGCATGTAATTTCCCCGACTGGGTGGAAAATGTTGTGCTTGTAAAGAAGCCGAATGGTACCTGGCGTATGTGTGTTGATTACACAGATCTCAACAATGCATGTCCCAAGGACAGTTATCCGCTTCCTAAGATTGACAGTCTGGTCGATTCGACAGCCGGGCATGCCTTGATGAGTTTCATGGATGCCTACTCTGGCTTCCATCAGATACCCCTGTGGAAGAAAGATCAAGAGAAGACGGCCTTCGTCACTAATCACGGGTTATTCTGTTACACTGTGATGTCGTTTGGCTTGAAAAATGCGTCGGCTACATTCCAACGGATGATTAATACGGTCTTCATTAATCAAATTGGGAGGAATGTGGAGGCGAACATAGATGACATGATAGTCAAATCCAAGCAGCAGGCGGATCACCTTGCTGATCTTCGAGAAACCTTCACCACACTCAGGCGATATAAGGTTATGTTAAATCCTAAGAAATGCGTCTTTGGTGTTGAGTCTGGGAAGTTTCTCGGATTCCTGATTGATCAAAGGGGGATAAAGGCTAACCCCGAGAAGATACAGGCGGTAATTGACATGAAGTCATCCCGCACTGTCAAGGAAGCGCAAAGACTAACCGGTTGCCTGGCGGCATTGGGGAGGTTCCTCAGCCGGTCAGGTGACAAATTCTTTTACTTCTTCCAAGCAATCAGGAAGAAGACCAGATTTGAATGGGGGGGGATGATGCTGAGGCGGCCTTTCAAAAGCTGAAAGAGCACCTGCACTCTTTGCCAAGGCTTGTTATCCCTCTGCCCAAAGAGTCGTTATACATGTACCTAGCCCTCTCGGATCATTCCCTCAGTGCTGTTCTCTTTGCTGAGAGAGACGGCATTCAGCTTCCGGTCTATTTCATTAGCCATGTTCTAAAAAATGCTGAGCTCCGGTATCCCATGGTTGAAAAATTTGGCCTTGCTCTGTATATGGCCTTCAAGAAATTGAAGCCGTATTTTCTGGCCCATCCGGTGGTAATTTACACCGACCAGCCCCTCAAGCGGCCAATGTTTACCTTGGAATCATCCGGCAGAATGTTGAAATGGGCTATTGAAATGCAAAGTCTTGAAATCACTTTTGAACCTAGAAAGTCAGTGAAAGGTCAAACGTTTGCTGACTTCATTGTTGAAATGACACGACCGGTGCAACCGGATAACATTGACCAGGTTTGGAAAGTGTACGTAGACGGGAGCTCAACGAAGAACGACTGCGGTGAAGGAATTATATATGAGTCCCCTGAGGGGGGACAGATTTGAATATGCACTGCGGTTTAAGTTTGAAGCCTCAAATAACGAGGCGGAGTATTGATCCGTGCCATTTATGGCACCTTTAGGCTATGTTTTCTTTATATTTTTATGCTCCTTTGTAGTCGTTTATGTCGTGTTTTTAGATAATAATGCTCGATTCGCGTGTTTTTGTGTTAGTTTAGAGAAATGCATGCTTTTAATGGCTTTCTTATCATTTTATTCATTTCTCGGCTATTTCTCTTGCTTCTCTGTTTCTTTGTCTTGTTTTTTAGGTACGTCGCGGGCAATATGCATGGGAATTGAAAATAGCACCCACTAGGGTCAATATGCACTTTTCGGAATTGAATTTGAGTTTGAAACAAAGGAAAACGAAGGATTGCAAAGTATCAAATAGGACCTTTGTGCATTGTTTTAGTCATATCTCAAGTTCTACAGATCGGATTAGGAATATTCAAGTTGGGTTGGAAACTAGACTTGAAGATCTTTCCAATGATAGGTTCCACGCCTTCATACAATTCTTAGATCGGAAGTTACAGCCTTCTGAAGTTGTCCCTGGAAAACTGCCGCGGGCGCGGGGTTGCTGCAGCTCCAAAACTGCCGTATTTTGGTGAAACTTGTATGATTGATTAATTGTTATTAATTTTGGAATTGTGTTGATTAATTGTTGATATTAAAGTGATTAGTGAAGGTTTGCATGTGTGTAATTCAATTTGGCCTTGAGAATTATGCTAGATTGCATTGTAATTGCTAATGACATGAACAATTGATTTAGGAATTGCAATTATCGATTGGTTTTGATTGTGATTCTCTTAGTTTGTTATTCATAGTGAAGCCTAGCTTAACAATTAGGTGATAGCTCTTTAATTCCTATGGATTGCTCTTATCGCTTAGTCCTCACAACCTTTGATTGGCATGCTCTTCCCAAGTTGTTGCAATTGACATGATTACTTGTTGATCCCCGTTCCTAGTGTTTTATTTCCTTGGTTACTTGTTCTGCTAGCCGGAATCCGCATGTGTAAGGCAGCAGGGGCAACTAAAATTGACGCTTACTCTGATTCACAGTTGGTCGTTAGCCAGTATGAGGGAAAATATGAGGCAACTAATCCGGCTATGATCAAATACCTTCAGGCAGTCAAAGAAAGGCTGAGGCACTTGAGGAATTCTGTCAGAACCAAGTGCCCAAGTCGGATAACAATCAGGCGGATGCGTTGTTCAAATTGGCTTCATCCGCCTGTTGTGATACGCCTCGGTCGGTCTTTTCGGAAGTTCTTGAAAAGAGAAGCATATATGAAGAGCCCATTGGTATTCTAGACCGAAGCTCTACCTGGAAGGATGGCATCCGGGCATATTTAGCAGACGACATACTTCCTGATTCACCACAGGTAGCAACCATCATGAAGAAGCGAGCAGCAAACTTCGATTTGAGAAACGGAGAGCTCTTCAAGGCGGGTTTCCTTAAACCTCTATTGAAGTGTGTTACCCCAGAAAAGGGGAAAGAAGTTCTCGAAGAATTGCATGCTGGGTACTGTGCCTCTCATATAGGCGGCAGGTCCCTAGACGTTAGAGCTAGGTAGCATTACTTCTGGCCTACTCTTGAAGCAGACGCTAAAGAGTTGGTGAAGAGATGTGATAAATGCCAGAGGTTTGGCAAGCTCATTCACCGCCCGGCTACTGATCTGACGGCAATCCACAGCCCAGTCCCGTTTGCTAAATGGGGCATGGATATCTTGGGTCCTTATACGCCTGCTCCAGGCGGAAAGCGCTATATTTTGGTGGCTGTGGATTATTTCACCAAATGGGTAGAAGCTGAGCTGGTTAAGAACATCAAGAAAAAGGATGTCATCTCTTTCATCTGGAAGAACATCATCACCCGGTTTGGGGTACCTATGTCTATGGTGTTTGATAATGGTCCTCAGTTTGAAACCCCTCATCTCAAGACTTGGTTAGGAGATCAGGGTATCTCACATTGTTTTGCATCAGTCGGCTGACCCCAAGCAAACGGCCAAGTTGAAGCCTTCAACAAACTCATCTCAGACGGCATAAAAAAAGAAAATTGAAAGAGCCGGTGGCTTATGGGCAGAAGAGCTAATTCATGTCCTATGGCCCATCCGGACTACTGCCAAAGGGGCAACCGGTGAAACCCCATTTGTTATGGTATACGGTGCTGAAGCCGTCTTGCCCATTGAACACTATGAGCCAACTCTCAGAGTCATGCCTTATGATGAAGAGGCAAATTGGGAGGCCATGCGGCTGGCATTAGACTCCCTCCCGGAACGCAGGGGCAACTTTGCCCTGCGCCATGAGATATACCATCAGATAATGACTAGAGCCTACAACAAGAAAGTGCACAGGCGTCCTTTGAAAGTGGACGACTTTGTGTTTTGAAAAATGGAGGCAACCGGTAAGGCCAATGAGGCTGGAAAGCTAACTCCTAATTGGGAAGGCCCCTATCGGATTTATGAAGAAGTCAGGGATGACACCTACCGTTTGGAAACCCCAGACGGCCAACGTCTTCCTAGAACTTGGAATGTAGATAACTTAAAAAAGTACTACTTCTGAGAAATGTAAATTTTTGTAAACAGTAAGTCAATTAATGAGAATTCAGACTTTGTCTGCAGAATTGTTTTGTTATTTTTATTACTTATCCGACTGGGTTATCCTAAGATGGAACTCATGTTGGACTGCCTAAGTTTGACACTTGTCATAAGTTCAACTATATAATTGTCTATCTGCCTGGGTAATACTCAGACGGACTCTTTGTTTAACTAACTAAGTTTGATACTTAGTGTAATTTAATGCTATAATTACTTGTCCGCCTTGGTAATACTCAGACGAACTCTTTGTTTAACTAACTAAGTTTGATATTAGTGTAACTTAATGTTATAATTACTTGTCCGCCTGGGTAACACTCAGACGGACTATTTGTTTAACCAACTATGTTCGACATTTAATGTAAATTCAATGTTGTAATAACGCTCGGCCAATGGTCCGATTAAAAATCTAAGCACAAAAACGCTTAGTGGCTATGAAACCGGTCTCAAACAAGACCAAAGGCCAAAATGGCCGGATGGTTGCTTATTTAAAAAAACTGCCTGTCCCAACATGGACAAAGGCGTCCGGCGACACCCCTCCGGGTGCAATCGTCGCAAAGAACAGACTATTCGTTGGTTTTACGTACCTATGCAGACGGCGAAAATTGAACGACCGAATTGGTCAACTCATAGCCGTCTGACCGGAATAATCTATGAAGAACGATTAAGTTGCCGAATACCGGATGCCCCGAAACATCAGTCGGTTACCGGCTGAAGTTCTCACTTAGGTTATTTATTCCAAAGTTGCACTCTCTCTCCCAATTGGGGAAAATGATTTTGTGAAATGGCTATGTGGTAACCCCAGATGGAATATAACCGCCTGGGTAAGAAGCTCAAAGCAGCCGCTCTAATGGCCGGTGGTGCACTTGGTTTGGGGAAATCATCATTGTGATTGATTGGCCTAAAAACACTCCATACTTCTCCTAGTATCAAGTGTTTTCAAGCTAATCAATCAATTTGAAATAAAACCAACAACACAGCCGCCCAGGGGAAAGAGCACCCGGATTGCAAATTGTCGCATGTTTTTTTAAGTTAGGCAAAATATTAAAGAATTGCAAACATACGCGAAATTCAAATTGAAAAATTCAAACACAAACATATATAAACACCGACTGAGTCGGAATACTTCATTAATATTAATAATGGCACAAAGGCCAGAATAAGTGTTAACCGGAGTCACATCCGATGAAGAGAGAGAAATAAAATGTTAACCCAACTCCATAGTTGGTAAAGATACAACACTACTCGGCATACAAGCCGGCAAAGAAACAAGTTGGCATACTGCCGCAGAAGGTGGGGAGGCCCGCCTAGGGCTGAGGTGGAAGCTGCTGCTCCGGCTGATCTTGGCCACTTGGGCCTTCATTTCGCTCATCCGCCGTCGGTTCCTCATTATCAGAGACTTTATATCCCTGCTCGGCAGCCCAATCCTTGAAGCGAGGCAGAGGAGCCTCACCCAGCACTTGGGCATCATACACCTCAGTGGCGTAATCATACCTGAGTTTATAGACCTCAAAGTCTATATCTGGGTAGAGGAGGCTCCAAGTGATCTTCAGTCGGGCTAAATTATCTCGCTCATTCTCCTCCATCAGCCGCTTTTTCTCTTGGGCGAGCTCGTCCGACTACTTGTTTCGCAGAGTGACGATCTCAACCCCATGGCGGGAAACGTCTGCTCGGAGTTGGGCGTTTTCCTTATCAGCATCCGCTAATGCCTTGATCTCAAATTTGGCATCCTTCAGCTTTTGCTCAAGGTCATCAGCCCGGCTAGTGGCTTCATCGTTCGCAGCCGTCAAGCTCCGGATCAGCTCCTCCTGTTTCAACTCTACTGCTTTAATCTTTAAATCACACATATAATTAACATATTCAGCAGAGTTGAGGTTTTCAAGGGCCCTCCGTTTGGCGTCATTTACCTCTTCTTGTTTCCGCCTGAATGGGCCCCGGAGTCCATCCACTCTCAGCATTACCTGAGAAAAGAGCAGCCGGATTATGATATACTTAAAATAAAGAAAAAGTATTGGGGTTGTGGGATTTTTTACCTCATCCAGTTGGCCCATTATCCGGTCAAAGTCCACTACCTGCAGGTCAGGTATGGAGTTCTTCTCTGGCCGGGTGAGGGTCCTCACCATCCGTTTTGCGAAACCTACCAGATCCGGCTCATCGGATGTCAGATCTGCACCAAAAGTAGTACTCTGTGAGTAAGAGGCAGCATAGTTGGCACTCATCCGTTGCCGGCTGCTGATTGAACCCTCAAAGGGGTCTACATTAGTCTTGACTCTCATGAAGTCAAGTGGCCAAGGTATTTCAATCCTTCCCTTACCTTAGGTATCCGGATGGGGCGCAGGCTTCTGCTCCTCCCCGGTTGTTGCCGCATCGGCTGCAACATTAGGTGGCTCGCCACCCTTCGATGCCATAGAGGCATCCGGCGCTTTCTGCTGTGAGCGTTATGAGCTTTCGCTCAAAATCTTCATCGCAGCAGGAGATTTACCTCCGGTCGTTGGACGATCGGATTTGGAAGCAGAGTTTGTCTGGGGAGGGGGGTCCTTTCTGGCGGCCTTCACAGCCGGAGCTTTCTCCAGATCCTCTCCTTGCCTTTTGAGAAGCTTGGAGAAGCATCGTGGCACTCGCTTTGTAGAGTCCTAAGAAATGAACAAGGTTAAGTATACCCAACCGGCAAATTGCCTTAGTAAAAAAAAATGAAAAAGAAAAATGTATATATACACATATAAAGTCAGGCGGTCTTACCCCGCCTTTCTTAGACTCTTTTGCATCGACGGCTGCTTTCTTGGCAAGTGCAGCCTCTTTGCGCAGCAGCGCCGCCGATTTAGCCCCCGCCGGATCAACCATCTTCAAGGCATCGGCTGCATGAATAGAATTCAAGTTAGAAGAAATTATGGAAAGTTTGTATTAATAAAATAACAAAATAACAAATACTCCGGATGTAAGGTAATCTACCCTTGGGAAACATGGGACTCAACCCGCAGGCGGACAAGAAGCATTTGTCCTTGAAGAAGTCCGGATGGGGAATCCAGTTTTTGGGAACAATAATGTGAGTCCCATCCCCCATGGGCTCGGTTGTGGTCTCAAAGAATCCCGGCTCTATTATTTGTTCCCGGGCCTTAGTAGATAGCTCCAGGAGAGGGCATTTCCAGCCTAGAAGAGCCGGCTCTGTGTTGTACCGGCGTAGTGTCCGGTTATGCCTTAGAGTTGGGGAAGAAATCAAGTAAAACTTGTCCCTCCACCCGGACCACTTAGACACCTTGTCCAAACTCATCAGATACAAGGGCAAGGTAGTAAGAGTATACCATGCCCCATGACCGCTTGGGGCCTTGCTCAAATAATGCATATGAGCGAAGGCGGAGAAACTGGGATTTATATTCCGGAGCTCGCAGGCGGCGATGTAACTTAGAATATTCACCCACGAGTTGGGGGTGAGTTGCCAAACTCCTAAATCGTACCCCTTCAGGGTTTTCCTAATCTCGGTATGGAGGGGGAACCGGAGGCCGACTTTGATGACCGCCTCGTAGCAGACAAAGTAATGATTTGCATTATCAATGTCATCGCTCCAGGCCATTACTGCGTCATCCGGCGGAACGATGATGTCCTAGCCCCTTCCAAAGGGGTGCTTCTCTTTAAAAGCCCTAAAGCCGCTCTTTAGTAGGGCAATGTTACCCGACAACATTCTAGTCCGTTTGGGGGGGTTATCAGCGACCTTAGGCGGCTGCTGATAGTCAGCCGCAAAGTTATCTTGGTCAGAGCTGGAAGATTCCGCCCTTGACCCTTCGCCGGCCTCAGCATCGCCGGTTCTGTTAGAGGAGGCGGCTTCCTCGCCGCCTACCTCTCGTACCCCCGAGCTCCCGGAAGTAGAGGGAGCCTCTTCATCAGAACTACCCTCCTCCAAATCCCTCTGTTCCCCGTCTGGGACAACCTCATCGGCTGACATTGATATAGTACGCCGGCTCCTACCTTCTGGCCGTCTGTTTTATTCTGGCCATTCTGTCCTGCACAGACACAGAGAGGGAGGAATTCGGAGATGAGCACATCGGTTCTGATAGTCTAGAAAAGGCACCCCCTGTTCTAGACTCAGCCATTCCGGGGGACCAGCTGAGTGTCCTAGGCAGTGCTAAGTGTGTGGATTGAGAACTCATTTTTATTTTCTTAAACTATGCATACAGGCGGAGAAAGAATGTATACAAGTTGGAAAAGAGAAAAGCTAAAATGGTACAGGCGGTTACCTTACTTTAACTCTGATTAATCTTAAAACCGCTACAGCCGGTAAACCGGGTGTTGAACTGCTAGCACACGGAACCTCGAAAATACTCTAACGCAGACGGAGGCAGAGAATCTCTCTCTTTCTCTCTCTAAAAAGTCAAATGAAAGTAAGGTGAGAGAAAAAGGGGGGGTAAAAATACCCTAGACACGTGGACCAATGAGAGGAGGCCACGTGTCGAGTTCAGGATGGCCCACGTGGCCTAATATCCCTTGACACATGGCCCCCTTGGATAAACCTCTGAAATGGCAGCCTTCAAAGGCCCAAGTCCCAAGAAGCGCCGTAAAACGGCGCAGCCCACTAAAATTTAGGTCAAGTGACCTAGCTAGGGGCACATTCTCCAATGACCCTATAAATAGGGAGATATTTCCCCACTTTGGGGACACATTCAATCATTTATTACACCTACATTCTCTCTCATCAGATAAACACCTGAGCTTGGAATCCAAGCAGATCCTCGCCTAAATTTCCGTACTCTTTATTCCCTTTCAAGTTACTAACTTAATCTTTGGAGGCGGAGCTCCAACCACCCGAAGTCTCCATTGTTTTGCAGGTACAGCTCAGCCGGACCAGTCTTTGTGACGTAACTCTCCTAAGGGACAAAAATACCCAATACAGTTTTCTATACTTGAAGAAAAATCCATCGATAACGCTTTCCATGCCTGAGGAAAGCTGACTTGGCGGTTTTCTATACTTGAAGAAAAATCCACCGATAACACTTTCCATGCTTGAGGAAAGCCGACAACTACTGTAATCGCTGAAATTTGCAAGTGTATGATGGTTTGATTATCCCCGAACGTGGGTCGCAGATGATTCACACCTTCAAGTCGATTATCCGACCATATTAGGTGTTTGAAATATCGACAAAATTGATTTTGACGCTTCTTAGGGGCGAAATAGTAATTTTGATATCCTTCAACCGTCAGTTAGAATTTTCCGCGTAATTTTACTGAAAAATTAACTGTTTAATTTGCGCGAAAAATCGTGCAATTTTGGTCAAATTGCCAGGAATATTCGCTGCCAGCTTCGAAAAGTGTGCATGACAAAAGCCTGAACTCCGTGCCACGTGGATAAATCCCGTGACACGGTTCTGGATTGTCGTTAAACGGGAGAAACTCCCGTGTCACGGGAATTATTTTTGGCACAAAAAATCATACGCGCTTCATTCCACGCGCCTGAACAGCGTTACTCAATAACGGGAAATTTAGAACGGTAACGGGGTCGTGCAACAGTTATTTTTGGCTTTAAATATCAAACATTGCTCCCATTTTTTTTTTCATTCCCCATTTCTCTTTCTTCTCCTGCTCGCACTTATCATCTCAATTTTCAAATTAAGCTTCCCAGATTCCCGTGCCACGACGGCTTGTCACCCGCGCACGGATGCTTTTCCCGGCAGACGGATTGCCTTCCCGTGACACGGCGGTTCTGCGGGTTTCTTTTTCTTTTCTTTTTTTGCTTTTGCTGAAATTTCGCTGTTGCTCATTACTGTGCTGCTGTTCGGAGCTCGTTACTGTGGATCGGAGCTCCGTGGACTCCTGGAATCACCGTGACACGGTATCTGAGCTCCGTGACAAGGTACTTGATCACCGTGTCGTGGTGTAGGTTGACCATGTCGCGGCGGCTGCTCTGGTGTTTTCACGTTTTTGCGAATTTTAGAGCTCAAATTTTCATCAATTTGGCTCTAAATTTTTGCTATTTTCTTCATTTTTGGTTCTCCACAAGGATCTATGTAAGTTTCCTTTGATTTTTGTCTCAAATTTGCTTCAAATAATTTCATGTATAAAAAACCCTTAAAATCAATTTGGGGATTTTTTTTATTTTGAGGTTTATGTTGAAATTCTTGCCATGAACTTACTTGCATATGTGTGTATGTGTGTTTGTGAGCGATTTGAGACAAAAATTGCATGATTTGGTGAAGAATTGAGCAAATCACCATTTTTGGTACTACTTGTGGTAAATGGTGTTCCTTGTTGTTCATGTTGTTCTTTTGCACTTGAAATGATGATGTGAATTATTGATCCGAAAATCAACAAAACACAAGGGATATGTTTAAGTCTAATTCTATACAGGAAATCCACCAAGAATTAAACAAAAACTAAGATTAATCAATTAAGAATCCACCTAATTAATCAATCTAAACGAATGTTTTAACTAAAACAAGCAAAACAGCAATTGATCGCAATCAACCAAAACTCAAGTATCCAACTTAAGAAATAAATCTGAATATTAATCTATCTATATTCGTGTGTTTTACAGCCCTATTTATAAGACTTAGTTTACCTAGGAAGATTAGGACAAGTTCCTAATTCAATCCTAATTAAACTAGAATTCTAACTTGCTTGAAGAGCAAGCACCTTGGCGCACAAGCATACACCAAACTCCTTGGAGAACAAGCACACGCCTAAACTGATTTATTTTGCTAACTAACTGATTTTTAAAGCAACTAAATAAATAAATAAAAATTAAAGAACTAAATAAAGATTAAAGATCCTAATGCTTGAACCAAGAAAAACCCTTTCAAGTGAAAGGTAAAAACTTGTAAGCAAAATCTAAGTAAAGAAAATTCAAGAAAGTTCAAGAAAGTGAACTAGACTCCAAGAAAAACCACTAAGCAAACCGTGGCTTTGCTTTGATATCCAAGAAAGTGTCCATGCAATGCTTGGCTTGAATAAATGTTTAGGGATAAACTATCTTGATGCATGATAAGCAAATCTTCGAAGTTCTCCATGCTTAGACTTGCATCATCCTCCTCTTCTTCGAAAGAATTTGTCCTCAAATCTCGAAGTTCTTCATCAGGAATATACTTAGCCAAATCGCCAACATTGAATGTAGCACTAACTCCATATTCTCCCGGAAGTTCTAACTTATAAGCATTGTCATTGATCTTCTCAATAATCTTGAAAGGACCTTCACTTCTAGGCATCAACTTATTCTTGACAAATCTTCTATAGAATGAAGCTAGACCATGAAAAGACCTTACTTCACTCATATTAGTAGGAATAGGCCAAGTTTTAATAGCCTCTACTTTCGAATGATCAACTGAAACTCCATCTTTTGATACAACATAACCAAGAAAAGTAACACTAGGCACTAAGAAGTAGCATTTTTCAAGCTTAGCATAGAGTTTCTTCTCTCTTAACACTTCAAACACACTTGTTAGATGATTTAGATGATCATGCAAATTTTTTGAGTATATCAGAATATCATCTAAATAAACAACAACAAACTTGCCAAGGAAAGGTTTAAGTACCTCATGCATCAACCTCATGAAAGTGCTAGGTGCATTAGTGAGTCCAAACGACATCACCAACAATTCATACAACCCTAACTTAGTCTTGAATGTTGTCTTCCATTCATCTCCTTCTCTCATTCGAATTTGATGATAACCACTCATAAGATCAATCTTAGAAAACAACTTTGAACCATGTAGTTCATCAAGTAGATCATCTAACCTTGGAATAGGAAATCGGTATTTGATAGTGATGTTATTCACACTCCTACTATAAATACACATGCGCCAACTCCCATCTTTCTTTGGGACAAGTAAAGTAGGCACGGCACAAGGGCTCATACTTTCCTTCACGTATCCTCTAGTCATAAGCTCTTCAATTTGCCTTTGCATCTCCTTTGTTTCTTCCGGATTACTTCTATAGGCTGCCTTATTAGGTAATGGTGCTCCCGGAATCAAGTCAATTTGATGCTCTATCCCATGAATAGGAGGTAGTCCCGGAGGTAATTCCTTAGGAAAGACATCCTTGAATTCTTCTAAAACAGATTCCAATTCATACGGCCTCTTTGCTTGTTTATTTTGATCAATTCGAATCTCATTAGAAACAAGTATATATACAACATTGTTGCTGCAAATCTCTTTTTCTAATTCCCTCTCACTAATCAAATAAGAATTCTTCGAATTAGAGGTAACATTAGAAGACTTGTTGCTTATCAAAGGTTTTAAAGCAACCGGTCTCTCTTTTTCTCCTTTTCTCACAACATACACATTAGTCCTTCCATCAAACTTCACAAATCTATCATATTGCCAAGGACGGCCTAATAGTATATGACAAGCATCCATAGGACAAACATCACACAAAACTTTATCATGAAATTTACCAATTGAAAAGGAGATTAAGGCTTGTTTAGTTACCTTAACATCACTCGAATTATTAAGCCAATGAAGCTTATAAGGGCTTGGATGTTCAGTATTTGGCCACTTCAATTTGTCTACCAAAGTAGTAGATACCACATTAGTGCAACTCCCCGTGTCTATGATCATGTCACACAACCTATCTTCTACCTTGCACCTTGTAAGAAAGATTTTCTCCCTTTGATTGTTTTCCATAGGTACGGTTTTAGAGTGTAGTGCCCTTCTTAGAACCAAACTTTGCCATGAGTCTCAGGATCAATTTCGTCAATATGCCCCTCCTCTTCTTCAAAGTTTTCCTCTTCGTTCTTTTCTTCATAGTCACTACCCTGCTCACACTTAGCTTGTTCTTGTTCCCACTCTTGAGCAGTCATTACTCTTTTTGATGGACAATTAGTTGCAATGTGACCAACACTAACACACTTGAAGCACTTCCTATCTTCAACAAGCTTTTTAGGAGCTTCAAATTTTGATTTAGTCTCCTTGTAGTTCGAATTAGAACCACTTTTCTCCAAGCTGTTCTTCTCAAAAGGTTTAGTGAAACCCTTTACAAAGGACTTAGTGTACGTCCCTTTCTTCCCCTTTATCTGTTTTTCAACTTTCAAAGCTACCTTGCAAACATCCTCAAAGGACCAATATTGTTGCAATTCAAGTTTTTCAGCAATATTATCATTCAACCCCGAAATAAATCTAGCAATCTTATGCTCAACAATCTCTTCTAAGCCACATAGCATGCATAACTTTTCAAATTCACCAATATAATTCTCAACAGTCATAGAATTTTGTTTAAAAAGTTGCATCTTAAGATAAACATCTTGAATATAATCACTAGGTACGAACCTTTTTTTCATGTGCTTCTTGAGTTGTTCCCAAGTTGAGATTCTTGCACGCCCCTCCTTATGCCTCTTCTTCTTTAGATTATCATACCAAAGACTAGCATAACCGGTCAGTTTCAATTCAGCCAATTTGCATCTTTTCCTATCATCATACTCCTTGTAATCAAATAGTGTCTCGGCCCTTCTAATCCACTCAAGGTATTTTTCAGGTTCATTCATACTCCCATTGAATTCGGGAATATCTAATCGAAGGTTCCTATCATCATCCTTTGGTCTATCTCTTCTCCTAGGCCTTGGTGATTCATCACTTGAGGAATAATTATTTCGTGGCCTCCTTTGGTTCCTCCTTGGTTGTTCTTCCTCACTTGAACCAGAATTAGGGTTAGAATTCCCTTTCCTTGAAGAATCTCCAGCAAGATTATCAAGCCTTTTTAATATCTCATCCATCCTTGCTGCCAACTCGTCAATTCGCCTATCTCTTCTAAGATTTTGAGCTTGTTCTAAGGTTAATCCCCTTGGAACTTGTGGGACCTCTTCGTCACTCATGATTCCTACACAAACCAAGTCAGTTTATGCAAAAATCTTGATTAAAAGATCGAACCTTGAAGGAAAACTAGGCAACACAAAAACCGGACTCCCATCCGCAAATCAGTGCACAAACACCAAATGTTTGAGGCTGTGTAGAACGCGTTACTCAACTAAAATTTATGAAATTTTATATGGTGATAGCTGGACATTTTTAGAGTTCAATGAAAAAAGAATCACGCAAAAATTCCCAGCCAATTGTTCCCAGTTTAATTTTTTTCGAAGTTGCGCAAACCTGCTCTGATACCAAAGATGATGTGAATTATTGATCCGAAAATCAACAAAACACAAGGGATATGTTTAAGTCTAATTCTATACAGGAAATCCACCAAGAATTAAACAAAAACTAAGATTAATCAATTAAGAATCCACCTAATTAATCAATCTAAACGAATGTTTTAACTAAAACAAGCAAAACAGCAATTGATCGCAATCAACCAAAACTCAAGTATCCAACTTAAGAAATAAATCTGAATATTAATCTATCTATATTCGTGTGTTTTACAGCCCTATTTATAAGACTTAGTTTACCTAGGAAGATTAGGACAAGTTCCTAATTCAATCCTAATTAAACTAGAATTCTAACTTGCTTGAAGAGCAAGCACCTTGGCGCACAAGCATACACCAAACTCCTTGGAGAACAAGCACACGCCTAAACTGATTTATTTTGCTAACTAACTGATTTTTAAAGCAACTAAATAAATAAATAAAAATTAAAGAACTAAATAAAGATTAATGATCCTAATGCTTGAACCAAGAAAAACCCTTTCAAGTGAAAGGTAAAAACTTGTAAGCAAAATCTAAGTAAAGAAAATTCAAGAAAGTTCAAGAAAGTGAACTAGACTCCAAGAAAAACCACTAAGCAAACCGTGGCTTTGCTTTGATATCCAAGAAAGTGTCCATGCAATGCTTGGCTTGAATCAATGTTTAGGGATAAACTATCTTGATGCATGATAAGCAAATCTTCGAAGTTCTCCATGCTTAGACTTGCATCAAATGATGACATATTGGTTGTAGATCTTGTAAAATATGCCATGATGCATCGATCTATTGTTTTTGTGAAATTTTGAGACATGTTTTGTGTTGTGTATGTACTACATTGTCATGGAGAACATAGTATCATGCAATTAGGAGAACATAGTATTAGTTCGTCATGAAGAAACTAAATACTATAAATAATTCTATTATTTTGCCAATTTTTAGCCTTGAGGTAAAAATTTTAGCGTATAATGAAATAAATAACTAAATAACTTAGGAAATGATGCTAAGTATTTAGATTTTTTATTAAAATGCAACTCGATATAAATAACTAAATGTCTTAGGAAATGATGCTAAGAATTTAGATTTTTATTTTTATAATAGCATGCCTAGATGACGGGATCGCGATCTTTCTACCCATGGCCGGCGTCAGGCTTTTTGAGAGGACACTCCCATGATTCCCGAGAGTATGGATGACGACGCCTTAGAGTCTTAGCCTCGGGCCTCTACGGGTAGAGGTAGGTGGGTTCCACCCCCGTGGACCTCAGACCAGTTGGTTTTCTGTCGTGAGAACCACGTTTCTCATCGCCTGCTTGCCGGCGTAGTTGACAACACGCTTCACCACCACGATTCTGGAGCCGGAGATTTGATTCCTCGACTTTATCGGATTATCACGAGGGATCCTGCTACGAACGCCTTATGGGAATCAGCTGGTTTAGTGGACTTTTATTCGGCGGTCGTAGGGTTTCGCAGCCCCCGGGGTTGTGGTACGACAGTTGTTCGCGCGTTGTTGGAGTATTTTTGGGATACTACCAACACCTTTCACTTTGCTTGGGGGGAGATGACAGTAACCCCTCCGGACTTTAGCATGATTAGCGGTCTACGCTTCACTGACCAGGCCGTAGCACAGATGTCTGATCTTTCTTGGGGAACGGCTGAGGCAGCCGATTTGTAAGGTCCAATCATTCATCATATCAGGACCCAACCAGTGTCTCGAGGTGGTCCTATGAGCGGGCGATCAGAGCTGGCTTCGGTTCTAGCCCGTGGTTATGACATGGAGGAGACATCAGCTGAGCAGCGAGTGCGGATCTTCATTTTGATTCTCATTTCCATGACTCTTTCTCCTGATAGGAGTTCACGTGCACTCCTTTGCTACCTTCTTTCTTTAGTCAGGATAAATGAGATAGGATCCTTCAGCTGGGCCAACCTCGGATATGCCGACCTTCTCTTGTCGTTACATCATAGCTGTAGGTAGCTGAACGACGAGTCCTCTGTCACTGTCTACGGTTTATGGAGAGTCGTAGAGGTGACGATCCTTCCCTCTTCTTGTTTTACTTTAATTTGTTCGACTCATGTGCTCAAAGATTACTTTTCATTGCAGCTATGGTTCTACGAGTACTTCCCAGGATTGGCTCCTCGATGGCGTCGTGGAGCGGTTTATAACTTCCCTGTCGGGGCCAGCTGGCGTGACCGAGGAGAGTCTCGGGTGGAGTATGTCTCTGAGCTGCGCGGGCTGCTACGGCGAGGCACCTCTTTTGTTGGCGTAAGAATTAGTTTTTTAGCCTGTTATTTTCTCTCTTAACGTTATTTCTGGTGCTTCACGCCAAATTTTTATGGTTTTCAGGTTGCTATTGATGTCCAGTATCGTCCTTGGGCTGGGATGACTAATCTTCCCAAGGCCTTGCAGATTTCAGCGTACCGCACTGTTTTTGTTGGTACCAGACGCTTTTTTTGGTATTTGGGGGAGCGTGTCGTTCGTCAGCACAGTGCTGATCGCTTCGTGGTGCCCTTATCTCCAACGGAGTCGATGCTGGACTCGCGCTTGCTTAGGGAGTTGATAAACAGGGGAGAGCGCTACACTTTTCCTTGGCAGGAGCTTGTGCGCATGGAGGGTGATTATACGCAGGACTTGCTTCCCTCTCTAGCTCCTCCACCCCGCCTTCCTGAGGTATGATCTCTTTTAAGGAGTTTTGTCATTAGTCTCTATTTAAATAGTCGAATAACTTGATTATTCGATCGTATTTTCAGACGATTGTTCGCCCCATGGGGAGGATTGAGATTCCGCCTCAATCTGTCCGCTACCCAGGGCCGATTAGTATTACCGAGGACCATATTGCTGACGCGCCAGAGGGTTTCAGACAGGCGTAGGAGTCTCTACATGAGGTTTTTGAGCCGGTAAGTTTTTGATGCATTATTCATCCCTTTTAACACTACTTGTTACTGATTTTTATCTGTTTGGTTCTCAGCCTACCTGCCCGGAGATGATGGGATTTATGAAGCTGGTTGACGCTCTAAAGTACTGCATCATCAAGCTTCGGCGTGGTGCGAGTTGTCGGAGCAGTTCTGGCGATGTTCTTGAGGTATGTTCATCTCGTCCCATTTCTACCATTTGTTTTATTTTGCATTGTTGATGTCGTTTTGTTTTGTATATTTTAGGAGCAACAGAGGTCCCGCTCGCGCTCGAGGCATAGAGGCTTGGACGAGGGGGAGCCTAGTCGTGGTAGACGATCTCCTGAGGCTCATCGGCATTCTCAATCTCCGTGGGATCCTCAGATTTCTCAGCCGTTTCAGGAGGCTCAGTGGAAGCAACCTTAGTCTTCCCAGCACTTTCAAGGTCAAGGTCAAAGGTAGCAACAGTCGTTTTCACAGCCTGAGTTTAGGCCAGTTATGATTCCCATGGATCCTGGATTTTTTTCAGCTCCATCGTCTGAGATTCCTCCACCGGTGTCAGGCTTGTTTTCAGTTCCAGTGTATGGGACGATGCCTCCACCGATGATTCCCATTTCTTTGAGTCAGTCTACACCGTTTTCCAGTTGGACGGGTCCTGCTTTGAGTTTGACTGCTGCTGGAGTTACAAGGACTAGTAGGGATACTACTCCTCGTACTCGAATGATGGTGGGACTCTTTGGCTCACCGTTCCCATATTCACAGGCTGGAGATGACACTGATCCTAACTCTTCTAGTTCTGCAGATTTTTGACCAAGGGTCTTTATTTGTACATAATGTGATGACACTTGACACTGTTTATTTATTATGACTTGCTTTATACATTATTCACAGTTTATGTATTTATTAGTGTGTGTTAGTGTGTGCTTGAGACTCATTGTGTGTGATTGTGTAGTTATTAATGACGCGACAAAAAAAAAACGTAAGTGGAGTAAGTGGAGGGTACCGACCTTCCCCAAAAGAAAAAGAAATAAAAAGAAAAGAAAAATCTGAATAAGTTTTACAACTACTCTCAAAATAAATATGTTTGGAAATGGGACGAGGTGTATAACTTCCCCAAAGAACAATAAAATAATAATAGAAATAAAATAATAAATAATAACGATGAATAAAATAAAATAAAAAAATAAAAAATAAATAAAAATAATAAAAAGATAAAAAATAAAAAATAAATAACGATATTAATAAAATAAAAAATAAAAATAAAAAGTTGAGAATTTTATCAGGAATGAAACTCTCGAAAACAGAAAAATAAACGGTGAAGATAAAATACTAAAAAAAATCCGGATAGATACATGAAAAGATAAAAAAAGAAAACGCGTGGGTGCCGCGACACGGTACCGTACACCGTGTCACGGTAAGATAATTTCCCGTGACACGGTGGGACTTCCCGTGTCACGGTGCGCGTATTCTACAACGGTGTGGTTTACGCGTATAGAAAGATAATTTCTGAGTAGTCCGAGCGTTTTTGCTATAAAATAGGACCAGTATATTCGTGATATGCATAATTATGAAACACAAAATAATTAGAATTTCATATTTCAATAATAATGTCTCAGAATTTTGATAATACATTGCGCGACTGGTCTAATTCTTTGACCAATGCTGACAAAAGAGAGTTGAAATTGTTTCATGTCAGGGGTTTACTAGCCCTGAGGCATGTAGCGATTGAACATGATTTTCTTAGGGCAGCATTAGACTATTGGAGTCCAGAAACACATTGTTTTAAATTTGATTACGATGAAATCTGTCCCCTGCCGGAGGAATTCAGTGCCATCTTTGGATTTCCTGCTAGAAATCTTATTGCCATGCCTACCGTATGTGAGTATTATTACCAAGACTTTGAACGCCATCTGAATCTAACAGATCCATATTTAAATAGAATTGTGTGTGGTAATGAGGTAGACTTAGAAAAACTTGCAAATTTATATTTCAATCGCCCTGTCTCTGAGTCTTATCATGTATACCGTAGAAGGGCATATATTTTTTGCATGTTTACCAAGCTTTTATTTGCAAACGGTGGGGTAGGACATGCTTGTCTAGCGTCTGTGCTTGAACATGTCGAATCTGGAAGGTCTCCTATGCCTACGTGCCTTGGAGAAACATTTCGTGGCCTTGACGAAGCAAGAGCTGACCGGAAAGCCATCACGAAGGGCTCTCTAGTACTGCTGCAGGTAAAAAATGCTCCGAGTAGCCCCCGTGACACAAAACACGCACCGTGTCACGGTGGCCCTCTGCCGTGACACGGTGAACTCTACCATGTCACGGTGGAATCTGCAATTTTTTTTTTTTCGACTGATTTTTTTTTTTTTTTGCAGATTTGGTTGATGGAGCGTTTAGAACTATTTGAAGCCCTCGACGATATTGAAAAATATGGCCCTAACGATCTAGTTCGCAGGAAGAAGAATTACTCTATGAACATGTCGTATGAAGACTGGAAAAATTTCTTTGCAAAGAGAGAATTTTCCATTCGTTGGGTGGTGCCTTGGTGGAGGCTTACTAGGATGGTTGGTACGAATGATACTCTGTATTGCCGTGTTCCTAGTATCCCAAGACTGACTTTTTATTGTCCTTCTCGACTGATGCGGCAGTATGGACTTGAACAAGTAGTTCCACGCTATAACGATAGTCCTCGTGAAGTATCGTTGCATGAAAGTAACGTTCACAAATACGAGACTTATTGGATTGGAAGACCTTTGTGGACCGTTTCTTCAAGTAACCAAGCTCCTCCTCCCTTATCTATTGCATACAAGGCATGGTTGAATCCTAGAAGTAGGAGGGAACGAGTCGGATCACGCAAATCTGATGTGAAGAGCCGTCTTGGAAATAAGAAAGCGCCTCCGAAAGATCGTCTAGGTCCAAGAACACAAGGGATTGAGTTTAAGACTCCTATAATGCCGAAAAGGAAGAATTATGTGAAAGGGAAGGGTAAAGAGAAGATGGTCTATAGAGAGAAACAATCGAAGAATTTTAAGAAAGGTGAAAGGGGTGAAAGTTCGACTAGGGGTGTGACGGTTCGGGCTACAAAAGACACATTAATGGTGAAGGCCGACCTAGTTGATAAAGAGAAGGACGTTCCTAAAGTGAAGAGGGATTAGATCAGTATTGCTTTACTTTTATGATTTATATTTTTTTTTTTAAAAATAAGGCGTATGATGCCAATAATTGTAGTCACATTTATTTCAATAATAATAGCATATTTATTTTCGCCTTAAATGAAAATTTATAATTTTTTTTTTGGCTCAGGTCCACCGTGCCACGGTGGACTGTGCCGTGACACGGTGGAAAGTCCCGTGTCGCGGCAAAACTCCCGCTCTTTTTTTTTCGCTTCATTTTGTCGTGACGCGATGTTGAACTGGCGCGTATGCTTTATCGACGGAGGAAGGATTTTATTTTTTTAAGTGGTCGGGCCCCCTCGAGGGGTTACCTACGTATCCTTAAGAAGGACTCAGGCCAAACGTAGCTCTATTGGGTCATGAACCCATGCAACTAGGCATAGAATTTCTTGAGTTGATCCAAGTTGGTTAAATTGTGGAAACCGTTACCTTCCATGTCTACCAATTGTGCCGCTCCGCCAGACAAGATGGCTTTAACAATGTACGGACCTGACCAATTTGGTCTGAATTTTCCTCTTGGATCCAACACATTTTTACGGAGGGCTTTAAGCACCAGATCACCTTCTTTGATGTTCCTAGTCTTGACTTTTTTATTGAAATGTCGCGACATACGCTGTTGGTTGGACATGATGCAAAGCTGCTAGGCGTTTTTCATCAAGTAAGACTAGTTCATCATATCTTGCTCTAATCCAGTCGACTTCATCTAGTTGTCTTTCCAACGTGATTCGGAGAGAAGGGATTTCGAGTTCTATTGGTTGTACAGCTTCAACTCCATAGACGAAAGAGAAAGGGGTAGCCCCCGTTGATGTACGGACAGAGGTTCGATAACCCCAAATGGCGAAATGTAGCTTACTTGGCCAATCTTTGTAATTTTCTGTCATCTTTTCGATGATAGTTTTCACATTTTTGTTGGCCGATTCGACCGCACCATTTGTTTGTGGTCTGTAAGGTGATGATCTGTGATGTTTGATATGATATTTCTGTAATAATTCCGCGCATTCAGCTTGGAAATGCGTTCCATTATCGCTGATCATCTCATGAGGTACCCCATAGCGGCATATGATATTTTTCTCAATGAATTGAGCTATGTGTTTCGCCGTTAGCTTAGCATATGAGGCAGCTTCGACCCATTTGGTGAAATGGTCGATTGCTACGAGGATGAATTCATGCCCCCCTTGTCCTGGTGGCGTTATTTTTCCAATGATGTCGATGCCCCAAGTGGAGAAAGGCCATGGAAAAGTATATGTGTAGAGAAGCAAAGGTGGAACGTGCTGTAAATTTGCGTAGACTTGACACTTCATACATTTCATGACGTATTCGTGACAATATCTCTCCATAGTAGTCCAATAATAACCTTGTCGTTGAATCTTTTGGACTAACATCTTCTCATTCATGTGTGTTCCACATATACCGGCATGAAGGTTTTCCATGGTTCTTTGTGCTTCTTTCTTGGCTATGCATAAGAGATTTCTCCCTAATGAAGTCCTCTTGTGGAGTTCTCCCCTGATGAGCACATACTGTGAGGCCAGGAGCCTCAAAGCACGGCGTGCCCTTTTATCAGTATTAGGAGGGTATTCTCCTCTTGTCACATAATTAAGGATATCTGTATACCATGGCTCTTCATATTCTTCTTGTGGTTCCTGTTCATCGTCAAGTGCGTGAACATAAGCCGGTTCATATCTTCTTTCTATGGTCAACGGCATTCTAATTGTGTTCGTTGGAATTCGCACCATTGATGCTAATTTAGCTAGTGCGTCAGCGAACTGGTTTTCTTCTCTATGCAAGTACGTATATTCCACTTCATCTAGTTGCTCCGTGAGAGTTTCCAGATGAGCTTGATACGTAGCGAGACTTTCACTCTTCACCTTCCATGTCTTGGAGATTTTGTTAATGATTAGTGAAGAATCACCGTAGATTCTGAGCTTCTTAATTCCCAAGGCGACAGCTGTTTCTAAGCTTCATATTCTGCGGCGTTGTTGGTGACATCAAAGTTGAGCTTCATGGAAATTGGGATATGTTCTTCATTGGGTGATACAAGCAAGACTCCTACACCACAACCTTTTTGGTTTGAAGCTCCATTGAAATAGAGCGTCCAACTATCATCTTCGGTCATGAGTAAATTTTCGTCAGGGAAATCATACTCATCTTCGTCTTTCTCAACTTCTTCTAGCGGAAAGTCTGCTAAGAAGTCAGAAACCGCTGAACCTTTGATGGCTTTTTGTGGTACAAATTTCAAGTCGAACTGAGCAAGATTGACTATCCACCTTGATAATCTGCCATTGAGTGTTGCTTTTTCGATCAAGTATTTGAGAGGATCCATCTTGGACACGACATGCACTGTATGAGTGAGAATGTAATGTCTTAGTTTCTGCGCAGCCCACACAAGTGCAAGACATAATTTTTCAAGTGGTGTGTATCGTGTCTCGTATCCTTGAAACTTCTTACTCAAGTAGTAAATTGCATTCTCCTTGCTTTCAATCTCTTGTGCTAGCATTTCCCCCATCGTTTCTCTTGTGACCGTAAGGTAGAGTCGAAGAGGAAAGTCAGGTATTGCTGGCGCTAGCACAGGTGGGTTTGCCAGGTACTCTTTGATTTTGTCGAGAGATTTTTGACAATCGTCATCCCATGTGACTGGGAAATTTTTCTTAAGCTTCTTAAATATAGGTTAACATATCGCTGTGAGTTTTGATATGAACCTACTTATATACTGCAGCCTTCCAATAAAACCTAAAATTTCCTTCTCATTCTTGGGTGGTGGCATGGCCATGATCGCTTTGACTTTTGTGGGATCTATTTCAATCCCTCGAGAACTGATCACATATCCCAGTAATTTGCCTGATGTGACTCCGAATGTACACTTTGCTGGATTTAATATCATGTTGTACTTGCGGAGTCTTTCAAAGAACTTGCGAAGTGCAATGATGTGGCCTGGGCGATCTTTTGACTTAACGATCATATCATTGACATAGACCTCCACCTCTTTGTGCATCATATCATGTAACAATGATGTGCCTGCTCATTGGTAGGTGGCACCCGCGTTTTTCAACCTGAATGGCATTACCGTATAGCATTATGTACCCCATTGTGTGATGAATGTGGTTTTCTCCATATCTGCTTCAGCCATTAATACTTGATTATATCCGGCGTAGCCGTCCATGAATGATAGGAGTGCAAGGTTTGCTGTGTTATCGACCAGAATGTCAATGTGAGGTAGAGGGAACCCATCTTTCATTTGCTGTGTTATGGATAGTCAAGATGAACGCAAGGATGGAAGGGTCAGAATGTGTGTTGATTACAGGGACCTTTTGCTATCCATTCTAGGTACTTGGATAATTAAATGAAACTTGCGGCCAACTGCTTTCTGATTTCTTCTTTGATTTTGAGAGCCACATCCGGTTTCATACGGCGCAGCTTTTGTTTGACAGGCTTCATACCTGGAATGAGTGGTATCGTATGCTGAGTTATATCCTTGTCAATTCCTAGTATATCTTGGTATGACCAAGCAAATACATCAATAAATTCACTAAGCAAGTTAATTAGCTCTTTGCGTTCATCTTGACTTAGTGTTAATCCAATTTTTACTTCTTTAACAGTCGTATCATTGGAAATATTAACTATTTCTGTATCTTTGATAACTGCCGTTTTATTTTCGTGTTCTTCTATTACTTTTATTATTTCTTTGTCATTTTTATCATTAGCAAAGAAATATTGATCAGGGCTAGGGGAATGACACACATCGTAAGCAAAGGTACTCATTTTATTGAATTCATCGATTAATACATCAAGATGGGCAGGGTCAGCTGCGACCTCACCGGAAAGAGAAGACTCAACAAGAGACTCAGGATTGGACTCTATAGCAGAAAGAGGGTCGGCCTCAAACTCTAAGGACTCGTCAACAGACTTAGACTCGGACTCAGACTTGGACCCAGACGGCTAAGACTCATCAAACAAAGGACCTTCGCCAGCGGTTATTTCCAACTTCTCTCCGCTTGGCGTAGTGATTCTCAATATCTTGCGCCATCCGTTTGAAATATTATCAGCTTGGACGATTAACTCGGAGGGGTCAAAATCCTTTTTTGCTATAACAGCTTGAACGAGCTCGGAATTATCATTGCAGACGGGCTTAGATTCATTCTTCTCCATTCCAAAAATAAGGTTAATGCCTAGATCATCAGAGCTTGGGCTAGCTGGTTTCTCAGTTGTGAAAACTCTTCGTCTTCATCAACAAAATCACAATCGAGGAACATCTCGAATCCTGGTTCACGCTTCCCATCGTGGACGAATGGCTCAGGGAATTCATAGCATGGGAAGTCTTCCCCTTCTATGATGTACTGGCCATTGAGGGTTAATGGATATGGATCCATGGCCATTTCCATCTTCATGATTCGAGCGTTGTTGCGAGCCTTCATTTTCAAGAGGGCTTGTTTCACATCTTCTTTTGTTGGCTTGAATCCCAAGCGAAAAGTATCTTTCTTGAGTGCACCAGGATGGCCCCAAAATTCAGCCATTTTCTTTTTTAGCCCGAGGGTCATTCTAGGGAAATGCCCTTGCTTCTTCAAAATGGCATTAATATTGGTGTTTGAATAGGGATCGAAGTCGAGATGGCACTTCTCCTCTTCTTCGATCATGAGAACATCATCGAGTGAAAACCCCCAAAGATCTTCATCTTCTTCGTCATGTTCGACATGGACGATAGGAGTCTCGATAACTTGAATGCGCATGGGAGAGGCATCAATGGTAATTGGAGCTCCTCTAACTATGGCTTTCACTTTCTGGTGCAATGATGATGGGATCGCCTTTAGCTCATGAAGCCAAGGGCGTCCTAACAACAGATTGAACGAGGCCTTAATGTCTACCACCTGAACCTTGGTGCGACATTTAATGGCCTAGGTAGTTATGTTTAGTATGATAGTACCCACGGCTTGACGGCGAGTATTATCATAAGCGCGAATCCCTTGAGTAGAGGGAGTCAGTTCTTCATTCTTTATGCTTAACTTCTTTGCAGTGTGGAGTGGGCATACATTGATTGCAGAGCCATTATCAACCAGGCTCATAGGAACATTCATCTGCCTACACACCACAGTGAGGTGTAAGGCCTTATTATGTTGGTCCCCTTCCGGGGGCAGATCCTTGTCAGAAAACGAAATCAGATTGCTAGTACTTGACAATTCAGTAGTGAGAAAGTTAACCAGTCCTTGAGGAGTCATATCATCATCAACTCCTATTTTCACTAGAGCATTCATCATAGCCTTTCGATGCTCGTGAGAGGTGGCCAAAAGCTTCCATACATTCATCTCCACCCTGGTCTTTTGCAATTGTCTGACCACATCGTTGTTCACAAGGTCGATGGGATCAACTATCGGATGTGATTGCGGTGGAGGTGGAGGTGGAGGTGGACTAGGTTGTCCACTTCTGGTGAGAACCTTGACCTTAAGGTCTCCCCAGACATCTTCACTTGTGCCAAGAGATGAACAGGCTATATCCTTGAGATAGACGTCTTCATCATCACTATCCTAAATCCCATTCACTTCTTAAGATTCGAGACAAATACAACTTTCGGCAGGGGTTCATTCACAGGTTGAATGAGTATTGACGGATTAAAGGAGACTTCATCTCCCATGATAGCCAAAGCATCGGAAAGACGACCTTTTTGAATGTTATGCTTCTTGCCCCCTAGAGGGACAGGAAGTTGATTAGCATCAATTAGGTCTTTGATCGCATCCTTCAACCTCCAATACTTCTTAGTATTATGACCCTTGCCTTGACGAAACTTGCAATAAGCATTGGGGTCATAGCTAGCGGTCCTATTCTCTTGTCGAGGTTCTGGAAATGGTCCAATTGGCATAATCAGTCCTTGACTATGAAAACGGTCAAAAGCAGCATCATAAGTCATTCCCAAAGGCGTGTAAACCCTCCTTTGCCTTTGGAATCTTTGAGGAGGAGCATTAAGGGCTAGAACATCATTGATATTGATGTTATTGGTAGCGTTATTGGGCTTGGAAGACGAAGAAGAAGGAGTGTCGTTCTTCTTGTTTTTCCAAGTGATGTTATTATTGTTGCTACCAGCAGTCTTCATCAGTTCATCTTCGATATTGATCCCAATATCATATTGTAGACACCCATTTGTGTCTCCCCAAAACTAAACCCAGTGATGAGTACCTTTCACGTCGAATCATAATCTAATGAAGTGAAAGTGTGGAAAGTCTAGTGTTGCGGAAAGTTTTTATTTCTTTTCTCTTCTCTCTGTTTTTGAAAACTTATTTTAAGAAAACAGCCAATTCAGTTTGGTTGGTCCATGATATGGGTCCAGTAGTAGTGTAGTTGGATGGGGCTTGCAAAGACCTTTCCAACGATATATTATAAGCCCAATTCCAATGAATATTGAGGAAGTTATGGCCAATTTACCAAACTGGGCCCGGTTTGAGCTTTATGTACGGCCCAATGATCTCGGGGAGGGCCTAATATGATTTATCATTCCTAATGCAATTAGGAATGGTTTTAGTCTTCTAGATTCTTCTAGAAGGTTCTTTTCAGTCCTAATTCAAGTAGCATTGATAAATTGACTTTCGTTAACTTTTCAGAATTTTAATCAAAATTAAATAGCATTTTCGAAGAAATTATATGATTTTATCCTCCAGTACGGTAAACTTATCGGATTTTCGAAAACGCGATGGTATCAGGCTTGGCGCCTAACCCCAGGCCTTGGCGCCTGGAACCAGGTATGGCGCCTGGCGCTAGCCATTGGCGCCTGGCGCTAGTGTTGGTGCCTGGCGCCAGCTAGCCAGGGTTGGCGCCAACTCTGTTTTCTGAGCGTCAGACTCTGTTTTGTCTAATTTATCTTTTTGGCTGATTTTCTCTATAAATATCGTATTAAAAACTCCGTTTTGATTCACCAATTCTCACGAATTAACATCTACAATCAGTTTTCATTCGCAATCTTTAATTCTCTCTTAAATCATTCATCTCTCTTCATCATTCAATTCTTTCTTACTTTGTTTTCTCATACAAAATTCCGCATTCGCAAGATCTAGAAACACCTAGCCATATTCGAAGTTGCCTTCGCCCTAGACGTGAAAGGTTTAATTTCTGAGGGGTTGGTCCCAAATCTCTCTTTCAATTATTTAAGTTAATTGTTTTGTTTATTATTTTCCTTGAAGTTACTAACGTGTGTATTTTGTTATTAGAAAGAGGTACGAAGCATCAGAGTAAGTACTTTAATTGGTTTTTATTGATATTGTGATGTAGAAATCATGTTTATATTGTTATTATGATATTCCTAGTATCATGTCTAGGGTATTTTTAATATTAAATATGATTGTTATGATGCTTCCTATGTTCTTCCTAATATTTATGATTGTTAGTATCATGTTAGGGCTAAAGATTTGATTTTTATTGCTTAGTGACATGCTAGGGTTTGTTATTAATCTTGTTAGTATCATGCCTAGGATCTTGCTATTATTATGCTTTAATATTAACATGAATATGATTATGATTATAATTGTTATAATTTATGATGATGATTATTATTATTATTATTTTGATGATGATTATTTATGATGATATTGTTATTATTATTATAATTATTGTTCATGATTATTTATTCTTTGTTGCTTGATACATTATTTTTTATTGCTCGATCACGCCTTTTATGCGTGTTTAAAGGGAATTTGTACTTGTAATCACATTTAATAAGATAATTAATAATCTTGTTTAGGATTAATATGATTATAATTCAAATGATCGCCAATAATAGTTTATTTGTGCATTAAATTCAACCAACATAGATTAAACAGGTTTAGGGTTAATCCTATTGATTGCATGTTAATTAAAAAGCGCACATGAATACGATAAGAATAAAGTAGAGGCCTATTATTAGGGCAGGTTCAATCTCTTTTAGGTTGGATTTGTACCTTCATCCCCGAACCCTTATTTGGTTCTAGACCTTATGGAGTTGACGATCTCTTGGATCGTTAAGGGGTGTAACCTTCATCCTATGAACGGTTTACAAGTTCCTTTAAAAAACTTGTTGGCGACTCTTTTGCTCTGTCTTCTTCTCTTTAGGACGCCACCGTACTTTAGTGTATGATCATAGTGGGGTTCAAGCTAGGGGTTAACGCTTGAAATTATTCCCTAAAGTTTTTTGGCGACTCCACTGGGGAGGATTTCTATTTTAATTCCTGAATTTGTTTCAGCAATGATTTAGAATGAGTGGATGAGACTCGAAACGTTATAAGTATTTCATGTGCGTAATTTTGATTAGCATTATTGTCATATGCATAAAAAAGATCTCATTGGAAAGACCATCCGTAATGAGTTAAAAACATAGGATTTTACACGTAGGAAATTTGAGAAATATCTTTTACAACTAGGACCGAAAAAACAACGCGCGAAACTGGAAAATTTTATCGAGCACAAAAAGCTGCTGAGGCATGTGGGAAGTAGCGTCAGGGGCCAGAGCTTGGCGCCAGCATTTTAGTCGTAGCGCCAGACGCCAATATTGGCGCCAGGCGCTACAGTTAAAAGCTGGCGCCAGTCTCTGTTTCTGGCGCCAATTTCCCCCAATACCGAGCCAGAAATATGCGTTCTAATTTCGACCGGTTTTTTGTATTGTTTGCTCGATCCTACTTCCTGATTGAATTTTTTCTCACTTTTCTGAAACCCATATGTGTTCTACATATAGACATAACCCTCTGGGAATTCATGCTCCATCTACCTGATTGAACGCTCCGTGCAACAAACGGTACATCCGAGATGTTGAATTCACCAAACCATGGAAGCGAGTTTTTTCTAAAACTCGCGGTGTCCCATCCACTCGCGCCAACCCTTCACGGTTAGGCTTCCGCGCGGTGCATCTGGACAATTAACCATGGACCCTCTTTGACTAAACCATATCCCGAACTTTAGAGAACTAGAGCCATGGTTAGGTTGAGAACTCATTGCATCATATTGTGCCTACTTGACTAATTGTGCATTATTTGTTGTGCATATATATTCTATGTTTCTCTTAACCGTTTGTTGACTTGTGTTGAGACTAAATAAATTAATGACTTAAAGAACTTTGCCTGATTAATTAATTAATTAATTAATTTGAGTCGATAAAGTCTAATATTTTAATCGGAATTGACCTAGTACGACTTTAGGCATACCCAAGTTGACTAATAACACCGAAAACAGTCCCAGACCGAAGCTCCAATATTGGCGCCAAGGTCTGAGATGTAGCGCCACATTATGGAGTGTAGCGCCTGACAACAGCTATGTTGTCTGGCGCCAAGCTCCACAGTGTAACGCCAGTCCTGTCGCTTGGCCGACAGTTCAGATTATTGGTCGAGTCATCACCTAGGGTCTAATTAACCAGTTTGCTAATTAATTCGGTTAATTTTCGCTGTCAATAAAACCTTGTTGAGTCATTAATCGAGTCTTAGTCACATAGTCTAGCTACATGGTCATGACACGAGTCTTAACGCACCATCTACACTCACTAGTCTTAGCACACACTTTGAGTATATGTCACCATGACCATGTCTTAGGTTCATGCATGAGTCGGTCTTCCCGTCATTTGAGTTGGGGGGTACATTCTATTCCTAATTCTTCATATCCCTCCACCTATATAAATCTTCTTCACATTCTTCCATCTTTCTTCATTTCCTCCATCCATTGAATGTTGAATAAAGTTTGAGTCAAATAATTAACAGTAAGTATCCCCAAATTCCTTTTCCACAGTACTTGGTCGAGGAGAGAAGGGCGATTAACCAAGGACAACCTCTTTATTAACAGTCTCGCTTTTTGATAAACCGATTCGTCAAAAGAAGAAGGCTAAGAAGATAATGGCAACTCAAGAAGAAGTGAATGATCTTAAGAACCAACTAGCTACTGTGACTGAGACACTGAAACTTCTCGCACTTAGGGTCGATGACCCCGTGAGCAACAACAGATGAACCTCATGCAAGATAGTCTAAGCAAGCTATCTAGTGACTATAAATTTCAGGGCATGAGTTCACAAGGGGGTCTCGCTGGACAAGGAACTTCTTCCGCATAAGTTCAACGCCACTGACATCCCTAAATTCAAGGCAACAGATAGCCCTTACTTCCATTTAAGAGCTTTTGCAACTATAATGAGCATTAAGGGTATCGATAAGAAGGTTTTCCCCTCTCTATTCCCACTATCTCTTGAAACCGTTTGCCAACAATGGTTCTTCTCCCTTGACAAGGAGAAAACCTCTACCTGGGAATCGATTGTAAACGCTTTCATTGATAGGTACAAGTGCAATATCCAAGTTGAAACCGACCATAGACAACTTGAGATTCTAAGACAAAAAGAGAATGAAGGCTTTACTTCTTTCTTTAATAAATGGAGGGAAACTTCTGCTAAGATGATTGAGGTCCCCACCGAAAAGGAGTCTGTGAGGATGTTTATCAAGAATCTCCAAGAGAAGTATTCGAAACATTTAAAATATCAACACAATCTGAATACTTTCAAGGCCGTTTATGACATCGGAATTGAAATCGAAGATGACCTCGCAAAGCAAAAGGCTACTAACAATAGCAACCACGGTGGCTGGAAAGGAAAGAAGAGCGACAATCCTTCTTCTTCCGAAAACGCCCACTCTAGTAATAATGTTAGTACCTTTGACCATAATGATGTCTTGGCCATGGAAAATCAAGGATCTAAAAGGAAACCCAGGCGAGAGTTCACATCCATTGGAATGACCTACGATGCTGCTTTCGATCGTCTCTATGATCAAGGATTAATCAAACCTATTGGCCCTACCGAGGATCCAACACCAGAAAATCGATCTTCAAGATGGAATCCAAATTCCTATTGCAAGTACCATCGAGGAAACGGTCATACCACTGATGAATGCTACAGGTTTCAAAATCTCATTCAAGACCTCATAGAAGCAAACAAGGTCCCATTGCCTCTAGCTAGCGAGAAGACTGGGTGATGATGAAGCGAATGACACAAGACAGAGGCGAGCTTCGACGACAAGATTTCATGACCTCTTTTTCTATTTCTTTTTCATTTTTTTCCTTTCCCCAATAAGTCTAGCATAGGCACCTTTTCTTTTCCTTTAGATTAATTTTGTAGTTTTTTCCTTTTCCCTTTTAATAAAATGAGCATTTATTTTCTTGCATATGATCATTGCATTACATTGCATCGTAAAAATAAAAAAATAAAAAAAAAAAATCCATGTCGAATTAAGCACAAGATATACAAATGATTTGAGGCACCCCTTGAAGCCACATCATATCTCCTTTCACCTTTCGAATATGCAATCCTTTCTTCATAAACCACTTTGAGCCTCGTCTAACGATAGACCCTTCTTTTTTCAACCTACATCTACCTAACCTTGGGATGGGATGGTATGCAACTTGTGCAATTCTAAAAAGCTTGAGTGATTTCAAAAGATCAAAATAAATAGCAAAATTAAGCAAGCAAAAATAAATAAAAGTGTACAAAAGGGCAAATGTTCCAATGTCTTTGATACGAAAATATCTTTGATATGAACACGTCTCAAATTGCGTCTCTTATCGAGTGCTCGGTACCGTGCCTGAGAAACATGAATGCCAAGTGAGTGATAGACCGCATGATCGGGATTGCCCACACTTGCAAAAGTAAAATAAATGCTAAAGAAAAAGATAAAAATGAGCTAAAAAAAAAGAATAGAAAACCTCAAGCATGAAAATACAAACATTCAAAAGTAAGGTTGCACACCTTGGGGGCTTATCTAGGGTCTTGAGCCTTTATCCTTTTTTTTCTATAACCTTTAGCCTAACCACGTTACAACCCTTAAAAAGACCTTTTTGAGGTATACACACTTGTGCGAGGTTCGGCTAGAGCTACGTTCGGCCTGATTCCTAATGGATACGTAGGTAACCTCACATCGAGGTGCGGCCGTAATAAACATGCGTTCACATTCACATTCACGCACTTACACCATGATCATATCAAGGGACCTCCAATGCTCATCCCTATTCACTTAGAGCTAGACTTGGGGGCTTGATCCCTACATTATTAGCTTACCTAGCCTAAGAGTCACCACCGTTTGACTCTTTTCAATATATCTTTCCACACACTTAGCTCTTGCGGCCTAGCTTTAGTGTCACTTTCACACACCGCACGGATACATGACCAAATATACTTCCCTTAGGAACCCTTTGTCATGGAATCTTAACATTGAAGCATGACTTGTCATATCAACATCGCTCATCAATCATAATAGTCATTGCATCACGAAGTATGAAGTGCTTAGCCTCCGTGCCTAAGTTACCCAAATACTTTCATCATGAAGTCAAAAGTTGAGATAGCCTAGGATGGATTAATCCTTGCACCTTGAGAGATAGTATCAAATGACATTTGACTAAGCTCGTTCAACATGCATTCGAAAGCTTCTTTCTTTTTCGCGTCTTTCTTTTTCGGGAGAAAGTTGATACCCTCCACAAAAATGACGGAAAATTTTTGCTTTTTTGCGTTTTCGAGTCGCACGATCACATTACAATGCACACACGAGTCACGAGTCAAATGTGTCAAGTCACATCGAGTCAAGTCAACCTCGAGTCAGTCAATCACAGTGAATCAAGTTTGTACCTTGAGTCGTGTCAAGTCGATGAGTCAAGAAACTTTAAACCTTAGGTCAACCTAAGATGATTAAAAAGATTGGCAAAGTTCTATAGTCAAAATAAATACAGGTGCAGCAGAACAGGGAAGACCCTACTCCAGCGCCTGGCGCCAGAGATATCTCAGCAGTAATGGAGCTCGAAGCCTCTCAGAAAGGTGATTTCGGCCTCATACAGCGATTTCGGGTACCTTGGTACGCCAGTTAGCCCCTATAAGAAATTTTACATGATTGAGTAGTCGATTTGATTACAGTCTAAGTGATCGACCTGACGAAAGATCGTCTCACTTAGCTTAAGCGCCTAAGTATTGGCTCATTACAAACACCAAAGCATCGGTTCAAAAGCAAGCACTCAAACGACAATGTTTCCAAATATGTATTGTAGCGCATTCTTATTAAACAACAAAGTTTTCCAAAAATTGGATTGTCATCCCTAACTGACAATATTTCAAAAAATGGATTGTCTTGCAACGACAATTTTTCCAAGATAAGATTGTCATCTCTGGCAAAGTTTCCAAGCGTGGATTGTCGTGCTCCTCCTTTGTTTGGCAAGTTTTTCCAAAATCGGATTGTCATACATTCATCGACTCATTGGCAAGTTTTTCCAAGATTGGATTGTCATCCCTGGCAAAGTTTCCAAACGTGGATTGTCGTGCTCTTTCTCTATTTGGCAAGTTTTTCCAAGCTCGAATTGTCATACATTCATAGATCGCTGGCAAGTTTTCCGAGATTGGATTGTCATACACCCAGTTCCCTATGGAAAAATTTCCCAAAGGATTGTCGTAGGACTCTATTCATCATAAATTTTGGCAAAGGTTCCTCAACGTGGATTGTCATTCATTTCAATAAGTGGCAAATTTTCCCGAAGAGGATTGTCGGTCGACTCTTTTTTGCAAATGTTCCAAGACGCGGATTGTCAATAGTGGCAATATTTCCCCAAAAGGATTGTCGCTTAGCATTGGCAAATTTTCAAGGTGGATTGCTTTCAAGAGTTATATTCCAAGATGTGGATTGTCGATCGTAGCAAAGTTCTTATGAAAGATTGTTACGAAGCATTGGCAACTTTTCCAAAAATTAGATTTTGGCAAATTTTCCGAGATACGAATTGTCGCTTCATCGTGGTAACATTTCCAAGGACGGATTGTTACGAAGCATTGGCAACTTTCCCTAAATTAGATTGTCATACATCATACAAGAGTTGTGTTGGCAACTATTCCCAAAGAAAAGAGGATTGTCATCACAGCAAAAGCACCGACATACTGGTTCACAAGCAGCAAAGCGTCGACGTACTGGCATAGCAAATATTAAAAAGCAGTGATCTTTTCGAAGACTATCATAGCGGGAAAAAGAAGCTCTTTGTTCAGAACGTCAAAGCAGCAAGGTGGCATTCCCTAGCTTGCGGAAAGTTGTCACAAACAACTGGAGGTAATTTCGGGCGAAGTTGTCTTCGATCATATTCCCTCAGGCATGGAAGATGGTCATAATGCGAATGAGGATTATTTCAAGAGAAATAATCTTCGATGGTGTTTCCTAGGATGTGGAATATTATCAATGCGGATGGAGATTGTTTCAAGAGAAATAATCTTCTCGATGGTATTCCCTAGGATGTGGAATATTATCAAGGCGGAGGAGGATCGTTTCAGGTGAAGCAATCTTCCAAATTTGGAAGCAGTTACAGGCGTAGCAGTTTTCAAGCGAGATGGAATTCTCTAGCTTGCAGGAGGTCATCAAAACAATCGGTTACTTTCAGAGACGTGTGCTCGACGGTGCAAGATACGCGTTTCTTAACTCTTTTATCTGTTTAACTAATGCTAGTTTTGCAGGTATCGGCGTTGCAAGATTGATTTAGGATCGCAGAACGTTCTGAATCATTCTCCGTCCCTATCGATACTTTGACTTTTGTTTTCGAAACTTGCGTTTCTCCAAACTCAGTCAAAGTGGGGGCTTCTGTAGACACCCATTTTTGTCTCCCCAAAACCAAACCCAGTGATGAGTACCTTTCACGTCGAATCATAATCGAATGAAGTGAAAGTGTGGAAAGTCTAGTGTTGCGGAAAGTTTTTATTTCTTTTCTCTTCTCTCTGTTTTTGAAAACGTATTTTAAGAAAACAGCCAATTCAGTTTGGTTGGTCCATGATATGGGTCCAGTAGTAGTGTAGTTGGATGGGGCTTGCAAAGACCTTTCCAACGATATATTATAAGCCCAATTCCAATGAATATTGAGGAAGTTATGGCCAATTTACCAAACTGGGCCCGGTTTGAGCTTTATGTACGGCCCAATGATCTCGGGGAGGGCCTAATATGATTTATCATTCCTAATAAAATTAGGAATGGTTTTAGTCTTCTAGATTCTTCTAGAAGGTTCTTTTCATTCCTAATTCAATTAGCATTGATAAATTGACTTTCGTTGACTTTTCAGAGTTTTAATCAAAATCAAATAGCATTTTCGAAGAAATTATATGATTTTATCCTCTAGTACGGTAAACTTATCGGATTTTCGAAAACGCGTTGGTATCAGGCTTGGCGCCTAACCCCAGGCCTAGGCGCCTGGAACCAGGCCTGGCGCCCGGCGCTAGCCATTGGCATCTGGCGCTAGTGTTGGTGCCTGGCGCCAGCTAGCGAGGGTAGGCGCCACCTCTGTTTTCTGAGCGTCAGACTCTGTTTTGTCTGATTTATCTTTTGGGCTAATTTTCTCTATAAATATCGTATTAAAAACTCCGTTTTGATTCACCAATTCTCACGAATTCTCATCTACAATCAGTTTTCATTCACAATCTTTAATTCTCTAATTCTCTCTTAAATCATTCATCTCTCTTCATCATTCAATTCTTTCTTACTTTGTTTTCTCATACAAAATTCCGCATTCGCAAGATCTAGAAACACCTAGCCATATTCGAAGTTGCCTTCGCCCTAGACGTGGAAGGTTTAATTTCTGAGGGTTTGGTCCCAAATCTCTCTTTCAATTACTTAATTTAATTGTTTTGTTTATTATTTTCCTTGAAGTTACTAACGTGTGTATTTTGTTATGAGAAAGAGGTACGAAGCATCAAAGTAAGTACTTTAATTGGTTTTTATTGATATTGTGATGTAGAAATCATGTTTATATTGTTATTATGATATTCCTAGTATCATGTCTAGGGTATTTTTAATATTAAATATGATTGTTATGATGCTTCCTATGTTCTTCCTAATATTTATGATTGTTAGTATCATGTTAGGGCTAAAGATTTGATTTTTATTGTTTAGTGACATGCTAGGGTTTGTTATTAATCTTGTTAGTATCATGCCTAGGATCTTGCTATTATTATGCTTTAATATTAACAAGAATATGATTATGATTATAATTGTTATAATTTATGATGATTATTATTATTATTATTATTATTTTGATGATGATTATTTATGATGATATTGTTATTATTATTATAATTATTGTTCATGATTATTTATTCTTTGTTGCTTGATACATTATTCTTTATTGCTTGATCACGCCTTTTATGCATGTTTAAAGGGAATTTGTACTTGTAATCACGTTTAATAAGATAATTAATAATCTTGTTTAGGATTAATATGATTATAATTCAAATGATCGCCAATAATAGTTTATTTGTGCATTAAATTCAACCAACATAGATTAAACAGGTTTAGGGTTAATCCTATTGATTGCATGTTAATTAAAAAGCGCACATGAATACGATCAGAATAAAGTAGAGGCCTATTATTAGGGCAGGTTCAATCTCTTTTAGGTTGGATTTGTACCTTCATCCCCGAACCCTTATTTGGTTCTAGACCTTATGGAGTTGACGATCTCTTGGATCGTTAAGGGGTGTAACCTTCATCCTATGAACTTTTTACAAGTTCCTTAAAAAAACTTGTTGGCGACTCTTTTGCTCTATCTTCTTCCCTTTTGGACGCCACCGTACTTTAGTGTATTATCACAGTGAGGTTCAAGCTAGGGGTTAACGCTTGAAATTATTCCCTACACGTATACAGCTTCAAAGGTACTCAGAGGCAGAAACTTCAAGTGTTGCTTGTACTTATGATTCAGATTGGCAATGAATAAGCGAACCATCTCTTTTTCCTTGGGGGGATCCACTAAGAGCGCGACTGTTTCCCTCCACCTGCTTAAGTAAGTGGTGAAGCCTTCATTCTCTTTCTGTTTGAGAATGGAGAGTTCACGTTCAGAAGTCTTGGCCTGAATGTTACACTTGTAACGATTCATAAAGCTTTCAGCAACATCCTCCCAAGTCGCGACATGTTTGGATTCCAAAGAGTAGAACCATTGTTGACAGGCATGCTCCAAGGAAAGAGGGAACACTGTAGGGAAGAGTGTCACATCTACTCCCTTAAGAGCCATGGCTGCAGAAAAAGCCTTCAAATGGAAAAGCAGATTATTAATAGGCTTGAACTTGGGAATGTCAACAATGGAAAACTTCTCAGGAAGCTTGTTCCTTATGGACGAAGAGGTGACAGGTTGTTCCACATAAGTGAATTCTTCAAAAATCATACTCATCTGTTCCTTAATCTTGTCCATTACAGCGGTAGTGACATTGTTTTGATTTTCTTGCTCTACCATGTTGACTCTAGTGGTGAGTGTTTGCATCATGTTAGACAATATTTCAATTGTCTTGTTGATGTTCTCGATATCTTCCTTAGTAGCCATTGGTTGAAAGTAGACGTACTGGAGATGGATCTTGTGGAGATGATTGTGGTGGTTTCCTTGTACGCCTCTTTGGTATAAGAGGTTATTGAGGTAGTGACTCGAACCGTAACAATCTACCCCTGTTTCTCGACCAAGTGTTGTGACACCAAAACAAACAAACCTTTAATGACCAAACTTAACCTTAACCCATCCGGAAAAGTAAAAAAAAATTAAAAAAAATTGAATTTTTAAAAATCTATAACTTTGAAATTCTATTTATTTATTTATTTTTATTTTAAAAAAAAATATGGGAGGATACTATCCGACTTACTCCGAAAAAAAACGACACAAAAAAAAGACTACCCTAAAATACGGTCAAAAAGTGGTGCACGACTAAAGAAAAAAGTGTGTGAACACGATATGTGAGTGATTAAGTGTGGTTATGGACGCGTGTTTTGACCGTACAGCTAGACATGACACTAAACTGGACATATAAACCACATACGTACGAAGAAAAACCGAAAAAAGTCTGACGGGAAACTTTTCTTGGGCACCGTGTCTCGGTGCTGACTGTCGTGACACGGTGCAGCCTACCGTCAGACGGTAGAAATCGCTGCGTCACGACATTGTTCACCGTGGCGCGGCAGAACTTGTCGTGACACGGTGCGTTGTTCCAAGTCTGTTTTTGTGATTTTTCAAGATTTTAGTCGATTTTAGGTGCATACTAATTACTATGTGGAAATAAAAACCCTCGGTCATGGGTTAAACAAAAAAGAGTAAACACATGAAGGTCAGCACCAAACATACCATGTAGCACTTAGTCACGATGATGTAAAAAAAGTTCGCAACCTAGAGTCAAGATCTATGTTCAACTATTGGTCAAGCTTTGGGTGTCAAAAGGGTACCATGGTTAAGAGTTTGGACGCGTTAGCAAGGCAGCCTCCCTTGAGGGTGTATGCCAACGGGCGGCTCCGCGAGTTCGTGATGAAATCGAACTCGACTCCATGGTTTGGGTGGATTTAATAACTCAGATGAACCCTTATTGCCATGAGCGTTTTAGGTTGATAGAGCTTAAATCCCCCGGGGCTAAGACGCATGTAGAACACACACGTTTTTTCAGAAAAATCGAAGGAAGTTGACTGTGAGAAGAGAAAATAAGCCACCGGACTGATTTTAGGACTACCGTGACACGGCGAAGATTCCCGTGCCACGGTACGGCACACCGTCTGACGGTGCACTGTACCGTGGCACGACAGATTTTGCCGTGGCACGGCATTCAGAAAATCTGACTGGTGCCTTGTTTTCCTTCGTACGCAATCAAGTTATTCAATTTTTCCTACAGGACAGACCTAAATGCGACGTTAAAACGTCTATGAATATGCAAAAATGCCAAATTAATCACAGGAATATTTTTCAAGATTCTTTCAAGTCTCATCCACTCATCTTAATTAAATATCGATCACTCAAATCAATAAATAACCAAGAATCCTCCCCAGTGGAGTCGCCAAATTGTAGGCGTCGCTCAAAGTGCGCCTACGTTAAAGCATGTGTGAATATGCTTGACACTCATAGGAAGTGGGAATTGACGTATACGATTAGGGACAAAGCAAAGTAGGGAGCCACCAACAAGTTTTTAAGGAACTTGTAAACCGTTCACGGATCATAAAAGGCAACCACGATAAAGGGACAACGATAGGCAACAACGATTGACCCGTGAAGGTTACACCCCATTCATAATCCATGATATTACTAACTCCATATGGTTCGGAACCACGAAAGGAGGATCGGGGATGATGGTACGAAGTGAATCATGGAGTCACATTCGCCCGTATTGGCCTCTAGTCGATTCTTATGGTAAAAAAGGATTCCTGTGATCTCAAAGGAATACAAACAAAATATTCAATTTTCTCCAAACTATTATTAAGCTAAATTGGTTGAATATTAATGCAACACATAATTTTAAAATATTGTGATCTCTTGAATTAAATAACAAGATCAAAAGGAACCTAAACCGGTTGTCCAAATTATCTTATTAGGCGTGATTTTCAATTACATATTCCCTTTAAACATGCAATATAGTGATCATAAAAATAATAGAATAACATTAATATTGTAAGCAATTTACAATAATTCTAACAATACAAAATCGTTAGAAAAATAATAGAAATAGAAAGAATATAACTCTTACTTTGATTCTGTTTGTTTGCAACTACAAAATAATAAACGAGTTAGTAACTTCAAGGAAATAATAATAAAACAATAATTAAATTAAACTAAATAAAGTAGAGTTGATTTGGGGCCAAACCCTCAAACAGTTCGACCTTTCACGCCTTGGCTTAAGGACAGAACCACGTGTAAAGTATGGACTCCTTGGAGTACTTGAAGAAGGAATTTTGAAATAAGAAGGGTAAGCTAGTGTTTAGGATAGAGCATAGAAGAGAGAAAAATAGAGCATTAATTAATGCCCCGTACATCAGAAATGAGGGGTATTTGTAGAGAAAATGTGCTGAGGGAACACACGGAACCCTAAAATGATAAAAACCCTAAAAAGTATCCCGCGACACGGAAAACTATACCGTGACACGGAAAATCCCACCATCAGACGGGAAACATTCCCGTGACACGGTGCAAATTTTGGGTGACGCGGGAAATATTTAGTAAACGGGGGAGAAAACGCGTTAAGGGTGTACGCGGAAAGGACACGGAAATTCCCGTGTCACAGCAGGTTTCCCGTGTCACGGGAAATTCCACCGTCATACGGGAAAGTTTCCTGTGTCACAGCATTTTAAGTGCCGATTGATAATTTCGGGCTTTTTTCTAATTTATTGTTATTTGGGCTAAAAAAAAGAAAATAAGTAATTAAAATAAATAAAAGATTTGGGCCAAAAATAAATAATAAAACAATAAAATAAAAAAAAAAAGGTTTGGGCTAAAATTAAATAATAAATTTGGGCTGAAATTAAAACTATGCTTTTACCAAACATCAAGACTAATCCATGGACTATTCAAAAATACGAATTTAATCAAATACGATTTTTTAAGCACTCTCAGGATTAAATACTGAACCCGACCAATAGTGGCGGTGAAAGGTTGTTCATCATCGGGTTTGGTTTTGGAGAGACATTTTTTGGTGTCTCTTCTTCTATAATCATGAAAGGACTCAGAATAAGGTCTATCAAAATAATGGCGAGAAAATTCTTTCAAATTAACTATGCTACCATCTACTATTTTTGTTAGATCTTTGTCTTTTAAATTAAAGAAGCGCTCAAAATCCTTATAATAATATTCATTTTTTCTAGGGATTACTACAAGATCTAACGCTGAGAAACCTAAGATAGCACCGAATTCTTCCGGCAAAGGGCTAATTTCATCATACCCTAATCTAAAACAATGTGTGTCCACATCCCAATATTCTAGGGCGGTATGAATAAATTCTACATCAAAATCTACCCCTTTGACACCATAAATACCCCCCATATGAAAAACATCTAACTCTTTTCTCTCGTTGGCAGTATGAGACCGACACCATTCATGAGTGAAGTTGGTAAAACTTTTAGAGACTAGAGACATGATTATTATTTTTTCAAAAGCTAAGAATATATTTAATCTGCTGAAATTATGAAGAAAATTGGTTGGGCAGGGGCTATTTATTCACAAGGATTCGGAGTCAGCGCTCGTCAGCGCCAGACGCCAAACATTGGCACCTAACGCCAGAGCCTGGCGCCAAACGCTAAGCGTAGCGCCTGGCGCTAAACCAAAACGCGTGGCGCCAGGTGGCGCTAACGTGTCTTATCATACGAGCTTTCCAAAACCGCGTTTTTTGGCCTGATTCGAGTCTGACCAATGACTTAACGGTCTTTTATTCTTTTTTATATTTATTTCTTCTTCCTAATTAATATAACTATTATATTAATTATATTATTTTTCGGATTTTATTTAGACTTAACTTTTAAGTTTTTTTATAAATCCAATGTTTTTTACTTTTATTTTTTCATTTTTTGGGGGAGAAAGTCGGATACCCTCCATCAATAATTAAAATGACGGAATTTTTGTGCAAAATTAATTTTCATAATTCTTTGCACACACAAACATGCACATAAAAATTAAAAAAAATGATAAATGATAAATAATAAATATATACTAAATAAACTTATAATAATATGTATATACAAGCATGTCTAAATAAAGAATCCAAATAAAGGCAAAGTTCTATACAAAGTGAAAAAAAAAAAAAAAAAAAAGCACAGGAATAAACTACGACGCCGGGGGACGTACACCCATCATCTCATAAAACTGCACCGTACGAGGAGTAACCTCTCCACTAGCTCCAGCTCCGGTCTCCTCGGGAAGTGGAAAACTCAGCATAGGACCCGTCCACCTAAGATCAACCTGAGGCTGAGGTTGCGGAGGCTGTTGCGTTGACGAGCTGACCTCGTACATCCCACCACCTCTAAGAGCCAAGGTAGCCTCTCCCTGGCCTACCGGCGCAGCATGTGCACCCTCAGATGAAGAGCTTGAGCCCTCTACCGCCTCGGTGCGGGCAGCCTCAGAACGACCACCCCGACTGCCAGAACCAGTACGGCGACGTCTCGAGCTAGACCTCGCCGGCTCCCTCCGCACCTCAGATCTCGTACGGGTACGAGAAGGAATGGGCTGACCCTGCAAAAGAAACTAAAATCAGAAACAAGCAAAATAGAAGCAGTAATGCAAAAATAAAAAGGGAAAACTACCTCTTTAACAGCGTTGTCGCGACGATATGTAGCCACGTTCCTCATCTAAACGAGTTGTCTCCGAAAGGCATCCATGCACCGTGCCATCGTCGTGAACACCTCGCGCGAGAACTGTCAAGAAAATAAAGTCAGTAAAGATGCATAACATATATGGACAAAAGTTGCAAATAATTAAGCTTACCCGAGTCTGGTGGTGAGGAATCGACCGCTCCATGAAGCGCTCACCCTTAGGAGGTGGAGGAATCATCTCCTCAATCGGCCCGTATATCCCCTGATAATGAATGGACATACGAGGTGGCACGAACTCAGTAGGATCAGCCTGACAAAAGCAAATCAAAGTCAGTAAAGCATTACTTGGGGGCTACTTAGCGAAAGGTAAAAACTGAAGATCATACCGCCACCTCCTCAGCCAGTTCAGGAACTGGAGCTAACAACGGCAGTAGCTCCTCCTCATAGCACCGCCCAGAAATCGTATAAGATCGCCAAGGGGTACCAGCTCTCACTGACATGCTCACCAACCTCGCGGCGTTGAACATATGACGCGGTGGAGGAGCGGGAACGACAAAAGTGTCTGAGAAATGCTGAATAGCAACCCTCTCTCCAACCCATATGTCCCCAAGAAATAGCGACGCTTAGGAGTATACTGCGCGGCTAACCCAGGGACAACCAAGCCGACCCACGGCCGGTACAGCACGTCAGGCTCCTTCAAAGAATGCCTATCAGATAAAGACCTATCGAAGGTATTACAAAGTATTCAAATATGTAAAGAACCATACCAAGATGATCCAATCTCGGACATAAGCAGTGGACATCCCAGCGCGGCGGCTTCCTCAGGAAGCACTCACTGGAAACCTGTGCGGCGACGGTCTTGCCGGCGCCACCGAGGTAAAATACTCGTAGAACCAGATCTAGAAAAGGCAAAAATTATCAGCAAGTTCTAATCAAAGCTTAGAGCTAAACTCGAAAGGGAGATAAAGTATACCTCAACGACTCTCCAAAATTCGGATAGAGCGACGTTCCCCGTGAAGGACCGGTGTCGACACGAGTCTCGCAACGCTCGGATGAAGTCAGCATAGGCCAAGCTGGCCTAGTCATAAGTCCCGATAAAGTGTAGATCACGGACTGCAGGCAGGTAGTAAAGCAGCACTCTACTACCCTTGTCAGGGGAGAACGTCCGTGATAGCAAGATAAGTACAAAGACGTGCACCCGCTGCTCTCGGGTGGTCGCATCATCATCAAAAGCCGTTGCTAGAGTCGAACGACGAATCCCCTTCGCACTGAACTGGGTCGACTCTACCTCAGCACGAGCCCGAACTACAATTGGACCCAATAGCTCCTCGACCTGGGGAGAAAAGACGCTGATCTCGTTGTCAAACGACAGCGCAACAGAGTTAAACTCCAGTCCAGTAATGAGACTGAAGTCGGTCGAGGTGACCATCATCTCACCCCAAGGAAAGTGGAAAGTGTTAGTTGTGTCCCAAAAGAACTCCACCAGAGCACGAACCACGTGGTGACCCCCGCTAGAGGCAATCATAGCCTCTGAGGTCTCAAAAAGCGCAGCCAGTCTGCAAGACTCCTAGAGAAGTCTCGCCTCTCCGTCATTGCCGATGTACATCTTGTACAGGTCGCCCAAAGTATCGCAACCTGAACCATGGCAGAGCGTCCTACCAACGGTGATCCCCCGTCGCACCCTCTTAGAAATGTGGTGGACGGGAGAGAAGTACAGAGTCCGCTCATCCCACTTAGGGAGTCGGCCGAGAGAAGTGGACGGATCGGCATCGTCCTCCACGGGCTCGTGCTCCCGTCGAACGTCTCGGGACCGTGAACCCGAACCTCGCTGTCTAGCCATGCTACATTGTGCAGAATTATAATAAATTAAGGTTCTATAGTATCTAAGGTTCGCCTAGCCGCATGATACTATGTTCGCAAAAAATAGAGTACGTAGTACTAAAACAGAGCACAAATTCAAATTGAGCATATACGGCATTTTTCAAGTATTCTAACAATTTCTTGCAATACTATAGTAATTATTGTGACAAATTGGACAAGAATTGCTAGTAGAAACATCAAGAACAAACTACATTGTCTTCCCGACCTTAAGAGGTCCAACAATGGTGATTCGTTCGTTTCTTCACCAAATTGAGTCAAAAAGGTCTCAAATTACTCCCAAGGCAATGTATAAACACAATCAAGCAATTTCATGGCATAAAATTTGACAAACAAAGAGAATTAAGCAATTTAAGTTTCGAATTTTCAAGAAATTCGTGAACAAAGATGTGCAAAATTCATTAAAACCGGGGTGAGTTTGAAGAAAACTTACATAGATCGGGAAAATGGATGGGATAAGCTTTGATTTGCAACAAATTTGAGCGAATTCAGTTGAGAAACAAGCAAGAACGAGTGAATTGAAGTTCTGAGCGAATTCTCGAGCAAATAACGAGCAGCAGCAGCGAAAATGAAGAAGAGAAGGGTATCTATGGAAAACCCGACTCTAGCGCCAAGCGACAGGCTTTGGCGCCAATCAATAAGGCTTAGCGCCTGGCGCAAGTGCCAGCGCCTGGAGGTACAACCAAATATGCGGCGTTAGCGTTATATCAGCGGCGACAGACTATCTAGCCACTCAGTGCGGTTGTTCCAACCTCTTGCAATATATTTTGGGTTCCTTGGTACGCCAGTTAGCCCTTCTAAGCAATTTGACATGATTTAGTAATCGGCTTGATTACAATTAAGTGATCGGCCTGATGAATGATCGTCTCACTTAGCTTAAAGCGCCTAAGCATTGGATCATCGCAAGGCACCGACATAATGGTTCACAATTCAGCAAAAGGCACCGACATACAGGTTCAAAATTTAGTATAAGGCACCACATACTTGTTTATTCAGCAAAAGGCACTGACATACAGGTTCAAAAGCAGCAGAAGCGCCGACGTACAGGCATAGCGGAAGCAAAGCTCAAGCGAGCTTTTCAAGATTGACAAGCGTAGGTCTTCAGTATTTTTCTTGGAAAATTATCGCAACAAATGAGGATAGCTTCAAGCGAGGATATCTTCGGCAGCGTTCCCTAGCTTGCGGAGGGTTTTCATAAATAACTGGAGGTGATTTCAAGCGAAGTTGTATTCGATCGTGTTCCCTGGTTTGCGGAAGATGGTCACAAAATGCTAGAAGGTGGTTTCAAGCGAAGCAATATTTGATGGGGTTCTCTAGCTTGCAGAAGTCTATCATGGCGGAATTGGAGGCAGTTACAAGCGTAGCAGTCTTCAGGCGGCATTCTCTAGCTTGCAGGAGGTCGTTAAGAATACAGAAATACAGCAATGCGGCAACAAATTGGTTACTTTCTGAGACGTGTGCTCGACGGTGCAAGATACGCGTTTCTTAACTATTTTATCTGTTAAGCTAATGCTAGTTTGCAGGTATCGGCGTTACAAGAGTGGTTAAGGATCGCAGAACGTTCTGAATCATTTTCCGTCCCTATCGATAATTTGACTTATGTTTTCGAAACTTGCATGTCTCAAAACTCAGTCAAAGTGGGGGCTTCTGTAGACAACCATTTGTGTCTCCCCAAAACCAAACCCAGGGATGAGTACCTTTCACGTCGAATCATAATCGAATGAATGAAAGTGTGGAAAGTCTAGTTTTGCGGATAGTTTAATTTCTTTTCTCTTCTCTCTGTTTTTGAAAACCTATTTTAAGAAAACAGCCAATCCAGTTTGGTTGGTCCATAGAAAGGGTCCAATAATTGTGTAGTTGGATAGGGCTTGAAAAGAGCTTTCCGACGATGTATTATAAGCCCAATTCCGATGAATAATGAGGAAGTTATGGACAAATTACTAAACTGGGCCTGGTTTGAGCCTTATATGCGGCCCAATGATCTAGAGGAGGGCCTAATATGGATTTGTCATTCCTAATGCAATAAGGAATGGTTTTAGTCTTCTAGATTTTTCTAGAAGGTTCTTTTCATTCCTAATTCAATTAGCATTGATAAATTGACCTTTGTTGACTTTTTGGAGTTTTAATCAGAATAAAAGAGTGTTTTTAAGGAAAATACGATTTTATCCTCCTGTACAGTTAAATTTTATCTTAATTTAGAAAACGCGTAAAAAAATGTATTAGCGCCTAATGCCAGTCATTAGCGCCTGGCGCTAATGTTCAGCGTTTGGCGCTAACTTCGTATTTTCACGTCGAAACTCTGATTTGTTTTTTTATCTTTTTGGCTGATTTTCTCTATAAATAGCCTCCTAAAACTCCGTTTTTAATTATCTACAATCATAAATCTATCCAATTCTCTAATTCTCTTCTCTCTTAAAGCTTATTCTTTCTCTCTCTTTTCTAAACCAACCTTTTTATACACAAAATTCCGCATTCACAAGACCAAAAAACACTTAGCATTGTTCGAAGTTGCCTTCGCCCTAGACGTGAAAGGTTTTAATTTATGAGGGTTTGGTCCCAAATCTCTATTTCAATTATTTAATTTAATTCTTTGATTTTATTATTTTCCTTGAAGTTACTAACGCGTGTATTTTGTTATTAGAAAGAGATACGAGGCATCCAAGTAAGTGCTTTAATAGTTTTTATTGATATTATGATGTAGAAATCATGCTTAGGTTGTTATTATGATTCCTAGCGTCATGTTAGGGCGTTTTGATCTTCCATGTATCATGTTTAGGGTAACAACTAAAAAATGCTAATATCAAGTATGATTAAAAGTATGATGCCTTTTATATTCTTCCTAATATTTATGATTGTTAGTATCATGTTAGGGTTAAAGATTTGATTTTTAATGCTTAGTGACATGATAGGGTTTGTTATTAATCTTGTTAGTATCATGCCTAGGATCTTGCTATTATTATGCTTTAACATGAACATTATTATTTTAATTATGAATATAATTGTTTTGATTGTTATTATGTTTCTTGATGATATATATTTGTTGTTATTGCTTGATCGCGCCTTTTATGCATGTTTAAAGGGAATTGGTACTTGTAATCACGCTTAATAAGATAATTAATAATCTTGTTTAGGGTTAATGTGATTATAATTCAAGTGATCGACAATAATAGATTTATTTTTCCATTAATATTCAACCAACATAGATAAACAGGTTTAGGGTTAATAATATTGATTGCATGTTAGTCAGAAAGCGCACATGAATACGATCAGAATAAAGTAGAGGTCTATTATTAAGGCAGGTTCAATCTCTTTTAGGTTTGATTTCTACCTTCATCCCCGAACTACCAGTCATGGTTCCAGACCTATTGGAGTTGACGATCTCTAAAGAGTTACTAAAACTTGTTGGCGATTCTTTTGGTCTAGCTTCCATCCCTTTGGACGCCAGTGTACTTTAGTGTATTATCATAGTGGGGTTCAAGTTTGGGGCAATGCTTGAAATATTCCCTACAGTTTTTGGCGACTCCGCTGGGGAGGATTTCTATTTCAATTCCTGAAATTTATTTTGGCAATTCTTTAGAATGAGTGGATGAGACTCAAAACGTTCTATGTATTTGATGTGCGTAATTTTGATTAACATTATTATCATATGCATAAAAAAGATCTCATTGGAAAGACCATCTGTAATGAGTTAAAAACATAGGATTTTTACACGTAGGAAATTTGAGAAATATCTTTCACAACTAGGATCGAAATAATGCTGCGATAAAGTTGAAAATTTTATCGAACACAGAAAGCTGCTGAGGCATGTAGGAACTAGCGTCTAGAAAACATAGCCTGTCGCTGATGTTATGGCTTTTTCGCTAGGGGACAGAGCTATATTGCGGCGACGGGCTCTGTTGGCTGGCGCTGCGCTCTTCCAATACCGAGCCAGAAATATGAGTTCTAACCAGTTCTATCACTTTTGGCTCGATTCTACTTCCTGGTTGAGTTTTTCTCTTTTTTTCTTAAACCTATATGTGTTCTACATATGGACATAACCCTCTGGGAATTCATGCTCCATCTACCCGATTGAACGCTTTGTGCAACAAAGGGTACATCCGAGAATGTTGAATTCACCAAACCATGGAAGCGGGTTTTTAACTCGGGGGCCCATCCACTCGCGCCAACCCTTCAAAAGGTAAAGCTTCCACGCGGTGCATCCGGACTCATAACCATGGACCCTCTATGACTAACCCATATCCCCAACTTTAGAGAACTAGATCCATGGTTAGGTTGTAAACTCATTGCATCATATTGTGCCTACTTGCCTAATTGTGCATTATTTTGTTGTACACACTCCATATGTTTTTCCTAACCGTTTGTTTAACTTGTGTTTAAGCCTAAATAAACTGATTAATGACTAAAAGGACTTTGCCTAATTAATTTGAACAATTAAAATCTAATAATTTAATAAAAATTGACTTAGTACGGCTTTAGGCATGTCCCGTAGAGTTAAAATACTGAAAGCAGTCCCAGATTAATGCTCAAGTAATGGCGCCACAATTTGGGCTACACCGCCACACGCTGCTGTGTAACGCCGGGCGAAAACTCTGTCGTTTGGCGCTGCATTGTAGAGTGCGGCGACAGTTCAACATTTTGCTCGAGTCATCATGACGAGTTTAATTAAACAGTTTGCTAATCAGTTCGATTATTTTTTTAATAACAGTACCTTTGTTAAGTCCTTAATTGAGTCTAGTCACATAGTTTAGCCACATGGTCTTACACAAGAGTCTTAACATGTCACCTACACTCACTAGTCTTAGCACACACTTTGTGTATATGTCACCATGACCATGTCTTAGGTTCATGCATGAGTCGATTTTTTCCGTCATTTGAGTTAGGGGTACATTCTATTCCTAATTTTTTCATATCTCTCCATCTACATCATCTTTCCATTCTCTACGTATCACAATATTCATTCTTCCAACCTCATTCTATCTACTGCATGTTGAATAGAGTTTGAGTCGAACAATTAACAGTGAATATCCCTAATTTCCCTTTCCACATTACTTGGACAAGGAGAGAAGAGCGATTAATCAAGGACAACACCTTTATTCAAGTTCAACTTTTTGATAAACCAATCAGTCGGAAACGGAAAGCTAAAAAGATAGTGGCAAGTCAAGAAGAAGTCAATGAACTTAAGAAGCAAATGGCAGACGTGACTGAGGTGTTGAAGGCTTTAACCCTTCAAATCAATGACCCTGGGAATCAACAACAAATGAAGCTCATGGAAGAAAGCTTGAGCAAAATATCCAATGACTATATATTCCAGGGCATTAGCTCGCAAGGGGTCTCGGTGGACAAGGAGCTTCTTCCATAGAAGTTCAATGCCACTGACATCCCTAAGTTCAAGGCAACAAATAATCCTTATTTTCACTTAAGAGCCTTTGAAACAATAATGAACATTAAGGGGATTGATAGGAAAGTCTTTCATTCCTTGTTTCCGTTAACTCTTAAAACTGTTTGTCAACAATGGTTCTTTTCTCTTGATAAAGAGAAAACTTCTACTTAGGATGTTATTGTAAATGCCTTCATTGATAGATATAAATGTAATATTCAAGTCGAAACCGAATATAGACAACTTGAGATGCTAAGACAAAAAGATAATGAAGGCTTTACTTCTTTCTTTAATAAGTGGAGGGAAACTTCCGCTAAGATGATTGAGGTGCCCTCCGAAAAAGAATATGTGAAGTTATTTATCAAGAATCTCCAAGAGAAGTATTCAAAGCATTTAAAATATCAACATAATTTGAACACTTTCAAGGCCGTCTATGATATTGGTATTAAAATCGAAGATGACCTCTCAAAGCAAAAAGCTACTAACAATAGTAACCACAGTGGCTGGATAGGAAAGAAGAACAACAATCCTTCTTCTTTCGAAAACGCCCACTCTAGTAACAATGTTAGTACCTTTGACCAAAAAGGTGTCTTAGCTATGGATAATCAAGGATATAAAAAGAAACCCAGGAGAGAGTTCACACCCATTGGAATGACTTACGATGTTTCTTTTGATCGTCTCTATGATCGAGGATTAATCAAACCTATTGGCCCTATTGAGGATCCAACATTAGAAAAGCGATCTTCAAGATGGGATCCCAATTCCTATTGCAAGTACCATCAAGGAAATGGTCATACCACCGATGAATGCTACAGGTTTCAAAATCTCATTCAAGATCTCATATAAGCAAACAAGATCCCATTGCCTCTAGTTAGTGAAAAGACAGGGTGATGATGAAGCAAACAACACAAGATAAGAGGCGAGCATCAACGAGAAGATTTCATGACCTCTTTTTTTATTTCTTTTTCATTCTTCCTTTCCCTAATAAGTTTAGCATAGGCACCTTTCTTAGATTTATTTTGTAGGTTTTTTTTTTCTTTTTCCCTTTAATAAAATGAACATTTATTTTCTTGCATATGATCATTTCATTACATCGCATTGTAAAAAAAAATAAAAAAAATTGTCGAACTTAGCACAAGGCATACCAATGATTTGAGGAACCCCTTGTAGCCACATCATATCACCTTTCACCCTTCAAATATGCAATCCTTTTTTGTCAAATCACTTTGAGCCTCGCGTAACGATAGACCTTTCATTTTTCAACCCATATCTACCTAACCTTGGGATGGGATGGTGTGCAACTTATGCAATTTTCAATTTCATAAAAAGCTTGAGTGACTTCAAAATATTAAAAATAAGCAATAAATAAATAAATAAATAAAAAGTGTGCAAAAGGGCAAGTGTTCTAATGTCTTTGATATGAAAATATCTTTGATAAGAACACGTCTCAGATTGCGTTTCTTATCAAGTGCTCGGTACCGCGCCTAAGAAACATGAATGTCAAGTAAGCGATAGACCGCATAATTGGGATTTCCCACACTTATAAAAATCAAATAAATGCTAAAACAAAAGAGAGAACAAAAAAAGAGTTAAAAGCCTCAAGCATATAAGTATAAAGATTCTGATGCAAGGTTGCAACCCTTGGGGGGCTCATCGAGGGTATTAATCCTTTATTCCCTTCTTCTTCAACCTTTAGCCTAACCACGTTACAACCCTTAAATAGACCTTTTTGAGGTATACACACACTTGTGCGAGGTTCGGCTAGAGCTACGCTCGGCCTGATTCCTAATGGATACGTAGGCAACCTCACATCGAGGTGCGACCGTAATAAAATGCATTCACATTCACATTCACACATCATGATCATATCAAGGGATCTCCTATGCTCAACCCTATTTATTAAGAGCTAGACTTGGGGGCTTTATCCCTACATTATTAGCTTACCTAGCCTAAAGACTCACCATCATTTGACTCTTCTTGAAATAATATCTCTTCCCACACACTTAGCCCTTGCAGCCTAGCTTTAGTGTCACTTTCACACACATCACAGATACATGACCAAATATACTTCCTTTAGGAACCCTTTGTCATGAATCTTAACATAACGCTGAAGCATGCTTTGTCATATCAAGATCAATCATCATTGCATCACAAAGTATGAAGTACTTAGCCTCCGCGACTAAGTTACCTAAATACTTTCATTATCAAGTCATCTAGGATAGTCAAAGATGTTACAATCCTTGTGCTGTGAGAGACAACGTTAATGGATTAAGCCCATTCAACATGCACCTTCAAAAACTTTGCTTCTTTTTTTCACGTCTTTCTTTTTCGGGATAAAGTCGGTACCCTCCACAAAAATGACGGAAATTTTCGTTTTTCTGCATTTCGAGTCATGTACATATCGAGTTTCATGAGTCAAAACTCCGCACACACAAGTCACATGAAGTGATTTGTCATACCTTAAGTCATGTCAAGTGAATGAGTCAAGCAACACTAAGTCTTATATCAACCCTAAAGAAAGATAAGCAAAATCCTATAGTCCAAAATATAAATGCAAGTACATTCCAGCGAGCAAGAACATTCCCGGATTTTTTTTTCGTAAAACCGCGAATGTAAGACTTTTTTCCTAAGATTGGATTGTCATATCTGGCAAAGTTTCCAAGTGTGGATTATCGTGCTCCTTCTCTGTTTGGCAAATTTTTCCAAGTTCGGATTGTCATACATTAATCAATTCGCTGGCAAGTTTTCCGGGATTGGATTTTCATAAACCCAATTCCCTATGGAAAAATTCCCCAACGGATTGTCGTAGGTCTCTACTCATCATAAATTTCGGCAAAGGTTCCTCAACGTGGATTGTCATTCATTTCAGTAAGTGGCAAATTTTCCCAAAGTGGATTGTCGATCAACTCTTTTTTGCAAATGTTCCAAGACGTTGATTGTCAATTGTGGAAATATTTTCCTAAAAGGATTGTCACATAGCATTGGCAAATTTCCAAGGTGGATTGCTTTCAAGAGTTATATTCCAAGATGTGGATTGTCAATCGTGGCAAGATTCTTATAACAAATTGTTACAAACATTGGAAACTTTCCCAAAATTGGATTTTGGCAAATTTTTGAGATACGGATTGTCGCTTCATCGTAACAACATTTCCAACGACGGATTGTTACGTAGCATTGACAACTTTCCCTAAATCGGATTGTCATATAACATACAAGATTTGTGTTGGCAACTAATCTCAAAGAAAAGAGGATTTTCATCACCCGAACGATCGCAGCAAACATTCACATATCATCAAAGCTCTTTTGCTCAGAGACGCGTGAACACATAAAAAAAAGATTCATTGTTCATAGACGAGTGAACATCAAAACAACAAGATGGTGTTGAAGGTTGTCACAATAGAAAATGCAGCGAGAAATCGGTTACTACAGAGATAATTATCAGGACTTATTTCAGAGCTGAATTTCAAAACTGATTTTAGAACTGAAATTTAGTACTGATTTAATAACTAAAAAACAAAACTGATATCTTGAAATGAATTTCAGAACTATAATTTAGATCTGATTTCAGAGCTGACAATCAGAACTGATGTTTAGAATTGATAGGCTACAGAATTCTGAAACATATAGAACTGCATCTTAGGCTAAATTAAAATACCAATGTTCCAGCTTATTGCCTCATAATGTCCTGATGAATTAATCATATTTCTCCTTCTCCGGGAATAATTTCTTCACTGTCTTCAGGTAAGCTAGGGCATTGTTGGTCATTTATCTCTATGGTGTAGGTGCACCAGCCCTATCACCTCCAGCCATTTGAGGCTGCCCCATGATTCAACTGCCAAAATTCTATAAAGTGAAAAATAGGGGCCAGATTCATATATGATCTACAAAAGAACTAAGATTTTAGGAAAGGAATCGAAGGATGACACATGTGAATAAAAAGAACCCAATGGTAGTTCAGAAACACCAGCAGTAGAATACAAAAACTCAGATATAAAGCAATGCCATCATATCGTCTTTAGTCTTAACCTCATCCCCTTTTATCAACCCATTCCCACTTTTAATTAAAGAAAATATATACAAATTTAGAATGGTAAGTGAAAATAAATCAGATTAAAAAATGACTTTGGCAGCATATATTAAAACTTTAAACCTAACCTATAGCATAAATGAGTTGTGGTTGTCACAGAATGCCCCTCTCTAGAATTCCAATTTTAAGCATACCTTTGAAAACAAGACTAACGTTCTTAGTTTCTTACTTCCCACAATAATTTATCCTTATATGACTCCTTCATAAGAGTTGAACTACCTTTATTGTAAACTATTTTAGCAATCAAAATTAACATAGAAAAGAATAGCTCAAATTATGATGCATTATGATTTTTTGAGACAAGCAACAAAGCATAAAGGTCCGGTATCCAACCAAACCATACTAGTCTGAGTAATACTAACAACAGCTAATTTAATACATGTCATAGTTATTAAACTATGCAAAAGGATGACTAAATGGAGAAAAATGTGGACACGAATTAAGGATCAAAGGTAGAAAAAGTAACAAGAGATAAGAACTCACAATGAACAGCTACATGCTGCAGTGTCGGTAGCAGTTGTAGCTACTGTGGTTGTGGCTTTAACAGCCTCAAACGCAACACCGAGGCATCATCTGGAGTTCGGAAAAACTAAAAGCACCAAGACCAACTACTACCATTGCATTCCTCTGTCCTTGCATCTGCTGCGAGTCTCTACTCTGGACAACACAAAAGCTATGTAAGATGGTATTTATTTGTATTTAAATCCAGTTTTAACAATAAAACAAGAAACCATAGGCAATTTTCTAAATATTCATAACATTGGTGTTATGATAGTGAGTCTTGTCAATATCAGCAAGACATTCGCAATACTGAATCCACAACTACTGATGGCTCTATATATGGACTGGTTTATAGCATCAATTTTAGGACTAAATAATCTGCTTCTACCTCTACCAATATAATCCATGATTATGGTGTAACAAACACCAAACATAACAAAATTGGTAAAAAATAAAATGAGAGAAACAAACACTCAGATAATCTACTACAAGAAAATGCCAAAAATTAGAACCAACCATCCAAAACAATCTGATCGTTGAAACCATTAATTCAATATGATCATTTTCCATATTTATCATACAATGAAAAAAATAGGAGAGAGGAAGAAGATTAATTTGTTTTGCTGCTTTCAATAGATTGAAAAACAAATTGGAAAAGAAAGAGCCTATTGGTAAATTTGCTCTTAATTCGTGTATTGATTGAATATCAATAAAATCAATTTCAAAACATCCAATTACAAACAATCTCATTTGTGCTATTTGATTGAATTGACTCAATTTCATTCGTGGTTTTGCACTGAAAAATTATATTTAAAGTATGGGAAAAATTTGAAATTAACTCAGTTGAACTTAGGAGAATATATAAGGATGAATAATTTAAAGAGACAAACCCTAGATTGTGAAATTTTTAGCATCAAATTAACAAGATAGGAACCCTAAATTTCAGATTATTATCATCAAATTAACGAGATTAACCCTATATTGTGAAAATTGATGTAGGATGAATAGATAAAGAAGCAATATCTTACCTTAAAAGTTGTTTCAATGGAGGAAATCAAGAGAGGAAGCCACCCGAATGGAGACCGTGGAAAGCTGATGGAGAAAACGCTTGAAATCGGTAAACAATGGAAAATGGAGAATGGAAAATGGAGAATGTAGTAGAGAACCGAAGAACAGGAGGGAGTAGGATTTTATTATTTTTTTTTTTTTACGATCTTTATTTACTTATTATTGGAGGGAATTTTTCACTAGTTGATAAATTTTTGGAGGTAATTTTCCCACAAATTTTGTTGGAGGTAATTTTCCCACAATTTTTTTTTATCAAATTATATGCTTTATCAAATTAAGGAGGTAAGTTTCCCTCCTAATTTTCACTTGTATCTTTGTAAAATTAAATTAAATTTTTGTATTTTAAGATTAGCAATTCTAGGTATTTACAAATCCCAACAACTCCAATTGTAAAATTATAATTCTATATTAGAATTATTAAGAAATAAACATAAGAATTGAATTGCTAATAAATTTATTACATTAGTTTTGCGGTCTTGTAATATATAAATGATATAATTTAATAGTATATATATATATATATTTTTGACGGGAAGATTAAAGATTTCATTTATAAAATAGCCAAACGACACTTACAGTAAATTTTTGAGAAATTTAAAATTCCAACAAAAACATATAAAACCCTAAAATTAACATTGCAGAATTGATTGATAATAGCCTTAACAAAAAACTTCATCTGAAGCAATACAATCTGTGAGTTCGCTCTAATTCGGCATAAAATCTGCAGATGCATAATTTTTTGGATGAATATCCTTCCGTGGTCTTCTAAACTCCGGTAGAAATTGCAAAACCTTCGATCTTCATTCTTCAATAAACAAGTAATCAAAATCCCTACCATGAACACCATCTTAAGGATGGTATCTTTTTATTGAAAGCAATTAAAGAGATTTTGGGGATTTCCACCGGTAAAAACCAGCGGAAGCCCCTACAAAATTCACAAATAAAAATCAAGAATGAAGGAGTTGAAGAAAAGTAGGAAAGAATTGAAGAAAAAACAAAGAAAAAACCCTAGCAAAAGATGCTAGGAAAAACCCTCCCAAGGGAAAACCCTAGAGGGAACTATCTCTCTCTAAAAACTAGAGAGAGAAAAAAAGAACATCAAGATTGGGTTAGTATATATATATATATATATATATATATATATATATATATATATATATATATATATATATATATATATATATATATATATATATATAGTTGCAAAATTGCACATCAAGTGAGCTATACTAAAGATTAAACTATTACATAGCTGATAGCTCGATTAGTTTTAAACTATTACATAGCTCGATTAGTTTTACTTTAATCGTATTAAATTTGAATTCTAGTAGCTTATCTCGAATTGAATACCCTTATTATGAGTTTGGCATGATAAAAAATAATTGGAATTGGGTTGTTAAAACATGCTTTTAAAATAAGATAAAATTACTCTAATAATCTTATATATAAGATAAAATTGGAACTGATGATAATGACCCGATAATTTTTAACCGACCAGAACCAACCCATTTGTTATTTGAACTCATTATAACTCGAAATTGATAAACCTAATCCAAAACAGAACCGTTTACCGTATTGGCTGAACTAAACTGAACTAAATTGATTGGAGCCGAGATGAACTGAATTGAAATTAAGCTAAAATGATATTCACACAATATATTTTTTAAAAAAATTGATTATTAAATGTAAGAAACATTATTAAACATCAATTCTAAATGTTCTAATACATATGGTTCTTGTTGGTCTCAACTCTGAAGATCAAATATAAAACAAGCGTTTCTAATGTAATTAACATGGTCTTACATCAGTTACTTGTAACCCACATACAAAAAACTAGATCTAAACTTGACCCAAACACTCGTGTTGTCCACTCTAGTTACATGATAATGTAATAGTTAGTAATTATATACCCCGTAGTACTATGTGTACTTATTGTCGGAAGTTAACACAATTAATATTTTATCAATAATCAAATTTCAGTTATTACTTTTATATTTCGAGGATACTTATTATGGGGTTATTCATTCAAGGGTTATCTGGTCTGTTAGGGGTTAGTTATTCATGGGTTACTCAGTTGGTTATAAGTTACTTATAATAGTTACCTTTTACCGATCAAGTAACACCTTAAATAAGTAATTTTGTTTTTTTAATTTTTTTTTTCTTAAAAAGCACCTTTATAATTTATATAGTTTTTACTTTTTTTCTAGAGGAACAATATATACTACATTCTTTGAATATATACATATATATATATATATATATATATATATATATATATATATATATATATATATATATATATATATATATATATATATATATATATATATATATATATATATACCACCTTCGAATTAGTTGTAAGTTTGAGGTATTATTAGTGAGATATAAATTATTCCAAAGTTGCAACTATGAAAAATCGAAGGTAGTATAATTAATGTAATAGCTAGTTATTACATTATGAATAATCATACATGTGTAATAAAAAATAGAATCAAGCACTTAAAATTAAATAAAAACAAAACAAACACAGATCAACAAAACACAAAAAAGAATTAGTAAAATAGTTTTGTTTTCTTCATAGTAGTCAGTAACCATGCATATGAAATTTTGTTTTCTCCTGTATACTTATATATTTTACAATTTTAGGTTTCCTTTTAAGTCCTTTTGACAAGGGCCTTGCTTTTCTGTTTACTGAAGTGCGTTATAGGTTTTGTGATGAATTAGTAAAATATCAATTAACCATACTCATGGGAAAGTTTGTGGATGCTATAGATTCAATCTCATCACTCAAAGAGTTTCAGCAACAATCAAAGCAAATCCTTTTTCAACACTTCTGTAAAGACTTGTTTTTTATTCTATACATTTAAACAGAATATGATGAAGAAACTGGAAGGACAAGGGAGAATAATAACACCACAGAGGGGGGCTATGATGAGGAAGGACGGTCAACCACTTGAACTTCAAGATGCATCTTTGGATACTGAACCATTGAACGACGAGGAACTCATGACTGTAGCAGAGAATGAAGACCTTAACATTTCATCAGGTTTGACTTTGTTATCCCTTAATACATATATATATGACAATATGCTTCAAGTCATGTCAATTCACTACCCAGTGAGCTTATGCTTGATACAGGTGCTGCTAAAAAAAAGAGAGGAAAGGTATATTGTAGAAAGCTTACCCTGTTACCTCCTGGGGAAAAAATGAATGTGGAGTTTGACGATGATGGTGTTGCTATTGGTGATAATGCTTCATTATTTTTGTTCTTCTTGGGTCTACAAGTTCATAATAAAGCTGTATGTTCTGTACAAGTTAAATGTTGGGACGAGTATAAATCTGAAACATTAGACCATTTGTGGGCTCGCATCACGGTAATATGCTATCATAATAAACATGTTTACGAGGTTTTTTTCTTTCTCTTATTAACAAGGAAACAATGTCAACTTGGTGTATGAGCATTAATTAATTTATTTCTGTCTTTTGCAGGAGAAGTGGTCATTTGATGACCCTGAAAATAGGCGGGAGTGTGTTATGAAACATGCACAACGTTTATATAGAGGTGCTAGGAGCAAATTGAAATCAAAGTACTTTAATGATAAAAACTTGAAAACAAAAGAAGAACGTCTCAAAACAAAGCCTAGTCATCTGAGTAAAGTCGAATGGAAGTTCTTGGTTGATTATTGGAGTGAAGAGACGGTTATGGTAAAATACACATATAGTATATTTTTATTCTTTTATTAATTAACATATATTATTGATTAAATCCTTTTTACTGTAGGAGAAGAGCAAAACAACAAGTGAAAGTAGGGCACATCAAAAGATGCCTCACTATAATGGCACTAAAAGCTTCGGTCGCACTAGATAAGAAATAGTATGTAACAACTATTCTTTCTAATTTTAACTTTTAATTCTATGACCTGCTGTATGTATGAACCTGGTGGAAGGAGGTGGCTCATTACACCCCCCCTCCCTGCCTGCACACCAGCCTCGACCCCCTCCTGCCACCCTCTCCCCTCCTGCCAGATGCCAGATGCAACTGCCTGCACACATACATGCATATGTACCCTCCCTACTTGCACACCAGCCCCCCATCCCTGGATTGCAAACGTACATTAATTAGGAGTGTAATTTGATTCTAAAAACTCTATAATGTTTGTAGAGGAAGAAGAATGGCGGTAAGTGTTCTTGAGTTGATGTATTGGTTGCAACTCGTACAAGAAAATCTAAGAAGGCTGTGAATGCATTAAATTTGGCAAATAACACCCATGCAATAGTAAATTTATGAATTTTATGTTTGTTATTTTTCATTTAACATTTACCATCTTATCTTCTTACTTAATATTGTTTATTCATAGGATGAGATAAACAAATTGAAGGAACAAAGAGAGCAAGGTCTTAATGAGAAAACAGATGAGAAAATTATTCAGGATGTGCTTGGCAAAGATACACATGGGTATTTGAAAGCTTATGGACCTGGTAGAAGTATTACGCAACATTTTTAAGTAAAGCCCTCTCGAATTGATCTTACTCAAGAGGTGAATGAAGTTAAAAAGAAAGCAGATCAAGCAATTGAAGATGCAAGAAAAGAAGCTGAAAATGCTAGAATAGAAGCAGAACAAGCTAAATTACAAACTGGACATGCCAAAAAAGAGGCAAAAATTGTTAAGAATGACGTGGACAGAAAAATTGCTGAGAACAATGCAGTTTGGGAGAAAAAGTTCAGTCAACTTCTGGATTTTCTTGGAGCAGGAAGTTCATCAGATACTGATGATTTAGGAAGTCAAGGTTCAAAGGAATGAAGTAAGTAATGCTATCTTCACCTGTTATGCATTATAAATGTTTTTTATATTCAATATGATTGTTGACATTTTTTAAAGCTAAAGAATCTTGACCTCTTACGATTGGCTTATAAGCCTTCCTAAAACTTAAAGTATTCTCTTAAAACCTAATATATTTTTGAAACATGTTTTATTTTCTTAGAACCTGCTGTATTATTTTGTAAATGATGTATTTATCAAAAACTTGTTTGGAAACCTGTTAATCAACCTTGGTACCAGGTGTTTTTTTTTAATTTTTTAATTTTTTATTTTTATCCATGACATATCAAAGCTAACAACAACAAGTTAACTTACTTATAGAGACTTACTTTATAAAAATACATAACTTAAAGATAAACTAAAAAATAAACAAATAGAAGGCACTGGACATAACAAGCAATTAAGCTATCCTAAGTACTATAATTGATTCTCACAAATCTTAGCATTGTGATAAATAGAAGATTTATAACTTGAAATAAGATATAAATCTGCTTTCAATCCTAATTGTGAATTCACAAAATCATTATTTATATTTTTTCAGTTTTAAACTGTTCATACCTAATTGATTCTCACCAATCTGAGTACTTCTCTTTGCACTGTGATGAACAAGTATATACGGAATTTAGTATATGCAGGTTCAGGGAAGAGGGGCAGCGTAGGAAGGGGAGACAATGTAGGGATGGGGGAGCAACGTAAGGAGAATTATAGTTCATGGGGGTGGTGCAGGGAGGGGCAGTGTGGGGATAAGTTTTATTGCAGGGGGCAGGGTGCAAGGAGGGGAAAATGCAGGCAGGGTATTTAGGCGGTGCAATGTAGGAAGGGGGCAGTGCAGGTAGTGTAGTAAGAGGGGTGGTGCAGGGAGGTGGGAGGGGCTAGGGGCTGTGTAGGAGGTGGGCAGTGCATGAACACAGTCAGTGCAATGAGGGGAGGCATTAATTAGATTTGAAAGTTATAATTTATGAGCTTAACGTAAATGGTTTTATATTTTTTGTCAATTTGACTTTTTCATTTTGAAAACATATTTTTTTTTTGGTGCTCTTTTTGAAAACATATTAACTTGATCATTTATCTATTTATTTATTGTAGGTGACAAGGAGCGGAGCACAGACATATTGTCACATTGTACATATAGAGTATATATTGTTCTTTAGCAAAACGATTTGAGTGTTTTTTTTTTTTTATTATTAAGAGTGAGCTAGTGATGAGACAATGAGACAATTGATTTCTAGTATGTTTGTATGTATGGGTATCGAATTGAAGTATGTTTGAATGTATGGGATTCCAAGACATTAATATTACTTTTTTTTTAATGTTATATAATATATATCAATTTCAAGGATGAAAAATATGACATATTTGAGAAAAACTCCATCTCTAATATTCAGTTATGTGTATACCATAAATGCTGCAACAAATTGACGAGGGGAAAACTAGGTCGTTATCTAATCTTCCCTCGGTCAAACTAAATTTATAAACACTTAACAAACCTAAATACAAGTATAGAGGCAAGTCAAGTGTCGATCCCAAAGGAACGGTAATGTTCAAGCACTTTCAATTATGCACCTAAGCTAGGTCGAAGACGAAGGTAAGAGAGAATACTAACAACTAACAAAACAAGTAACCACATAAATAAAACACTAGGAACGGGGATCAACAAGTAATCATGTCAATTGCAACAACATGGAAAGAGCATGCCAATCAAAGGTTGTGAGGACTAATGATAAGAGCAATCAATAAGAATCAAAGAGCTATCTCCTAATTGTTAAGCTAGGGTTCACTATGAATAACAAACTAAGAGAATCACAATCAAAACCAATTGATAATTGCAATTCCTAAATCAATTGTTCATGGCATTAGCAATTACAATGCAATCTAGCATAATTCTCAAGGCCAAATTGAATTACACACATGCAAACCTTCACTAATCACTTTAATCTCAACAATCAATCAACACAATCCCCAAATTAATCACAATTAATCAATCATACAAGTTTCACCCAATTCCTAGCCAAACAACTATTCAAGAATCATCATCTATCAACTAACAACTATGGAAATCAAGAATCAACAAAATACCAAGAACAATTACACTAATCAAGCATCAAACATAAAAATTAAACCAAACAAACATGAAATTAAACAAAGAAATAAGGTGAGATAGAGTTAAGAATTTTCATTGATAATAGAGAAGATCTTGAACACAATTGTCACACTTGCATCTTTAATCTCTCAATCACCATTGAAATTCCTCACTTTCTCTCTCTAAAACTACTCCTAATCTAGCCTAATCTAGGGAGAGAAGCTCTCAACCTAAGAGAGAGAAAACTATTCTAAAACTAAAGAAATACATGAATGAAGAATAAAGAAAACCCAAAAACTATATAAACAAAAGGAGAAAAGAAGCTTAAAATCGTAAAAGACCCAGAAACCCGCGCCCGCGGAGAAATCGGCCGCGCCCGCGGAGGGGAACGGACACCCCGATAGCCGCGCCCGCGGCCCAAGCCCGCACCGCGGGGCCAAGGCCCGCGCCCTCGGGGAGCCCTTGGGACAACCGCGGGTGCTTACTGCCCAAATACGGCAGTTTTGGAGCTGTAGCAACCCCGGGCCTGCGGGTACTGTAGCCCGCGCCCGCGGCAGTTTTCCAGGGCCAACTTCAGAAGGCTGTAACTTCCGATCTAAGAATCGTATGAAGGCGTGCGACCTATCATTGGAAAGCTCTCCAAGTCTAGTTTCCAATCCAACTTGAATCACCTTAATCCAATCAGTAGAACTTGAGATATGACTAAAACAATTCACAAAGGTCCTATTTGATACTTGGCAATCCTTCGTTTTCCTTTGTTTCAAACTCAAATTCAATTCCGAAAAGTGCATATTGATCCTAGTGGGTGCTATTTTCAATTCCCATGCATATAGCCCGCAACGTACCTACAAAACAAGACAAAGAAACGGAGAAGCAAGAGAAATAGCCGAGAAATGAATAAAATGATAAGAAAGCCATTAAAAGCATGCATTTCTCTAAACTAACACAAAAACACGCGAATCGAGCATTATTCTCTAAAAACACGACATAAAATACTGCAAAGGAGCATAGAAATATAAAGAAAACATAGCCTAAAGGTGCCATAAATGGCACGGATCAAATTCCCCCAAGCTAAACTTTTGCTCGTCCTCGAGCAAAACAAAATCCAACCCAAGGGAAAAATGATGACATTATTTAAGCAAAGAATGAAACGAGAAAACTAGAGAAGATGGGAATATACACTAACTCACTTTCGTAGGAATCACGGTCAATTTTAGCAACTAAAGACAAGCCATTTAAACCCCTAGATCGCCCTAGAGGACGAGTGATGCTCGTAAGGGTATCCTAAGAGTTTACCCATAACTCTCATAATAATACAAAAGCATGATAAAGAAAACAAAATACAAGAAAAGCAAACAAATGTTCATGAAAGGACTTTTGCAAATGTACAAGCACAATGAATGCAAATCTTTCTAAACAAGTAAGGGAGTGCACGTTATAAGATACCTAAGGTTGATTGAAACATAAAAATGCTAAGCATAGGAACTAGTTATCACACTCCACTTTCATCCCAAACGGTCTTACCGCGTTCCCCCTACTAATCTCATATCTCCCCATAGTGAGCATCTCATAGATTCCGCGAAGGAACCGGAAAAAGATCAAATTTTTTGGCTACTCGACATCTTGACTTCGCATCCCCTTTCCTTAGGCAATGACCCATGATTCCCTCCCACGAATAGTGACTCAACTTTCTAGGTCGAAAGGTCTTTCCCCAAGGTTGTAACATAAGGCATAAAGGGTGAAGGTAGGCTAAAATTTAAAATTTGGAGGTTTTCCTAAAAAGTGAAGCAAAAGGGTGATCAATCCTTAACAACACGATATAGAAATCACCAAGCAAAAGCAACACCCCCAAGATTATTTGAAGCTATACTCACAAGAAATATATACAAAAAGCGTAAACGCTTCTCCCCCAAGCTTAAATGAAGCATTGTCCTCAATGCTTAGAAGGAGAAAAGAATACATCAAAATATTTTTGAATTTTCACTTCTTTCAATTTTTTTTTTTTTTTTTACTTAAACTTGCAATGTCCTCGCCTTTTGCTAAATTCGTACGGCTTTTTCTATAATGCAATTTATTAGTCCATGCCTTTTATGATTAAGGACGGCTTTTACTCAAACACTTGCCATTATTCACAAAGAAGACTTAATCACAAACTAGCACTCATAAAAACCAAATTTCCATCTTATCCACCACAAACTCCATCATATGTGATCAATTTGCTTCACAAAAAACCAAGAATAGAAAGAAAATGAAACAAAAGGCCAAAGAACTAAAGTTGTGGCTTGAAAAGAAGGTATAAGGCTCAAATGGTTGCAAGAAGGCAAATGGAAACCCAAAAACAAATATGAATCAAACTAACCTAAAAATGAAAAATACCACCCCGAGAAAGGTGCCTTTGTCCTCCCTAGATAGCTCGGTCTCGGGTTTAAGAATCATACATCAAGCTTTATAGATTAGGCTTGCAAAGTCAAGGACCCCATGCCGCTCATGAAAGAATATGATGAAAGCTTGAACAAATATAAATCTCACATGGTTGTAGCAAAAACTCACAAAGGTTGTCAAATTGAAGATAAGGAGCAACTACCAAACATGCCACAAACAAGTAGAATCCGGCTTCATGATCCCCCTAGTTCTAGACAACTACCTTAGCATGCTTTATCCTAGAATCAACCAAACTTAATCTCAAACCGTGCACACCACTACCATTTAGGAAGAAAAGCATTCAGTTATACAAGTCCAAATGTTATTATGTCCAAAGCAAGAACAAAACAAAACACATTGCAAATTTGCCTTGATAGAAACAAAAATCTTTTTGGAGTTTTTCAAAATATGAGAACATGGAAAAGCATATATAAAGGTGCATGACATATATGAATCAACATTCCACCAAACATGATAGAATACCCTCCCCCAAGCTTGAATGAGACAACATGCTCAAACATAAATCAAATATTCCACGGGAGGGGAAAAACAAGGAGATTAATCCAATCAAACCAACATATGTCCAACAAGTCATCATCCACTAGAGAAAGAGCAAGGAAGGATATTACCGGATATTAGGTGGGTGTAAATACCTGCAAATGACCCAATTTTAACCTTTCAAAGCTAACAACCTCTAATATTGAATCTTGCCTTCTATTTGTTAGCAAAAATAGGAGTCAACCTTCCTTGATTCTTGATCCATATTGAAGCACCAAAGTATATCAAGTCATGTACCTATCAAAAGGCAACCAAACATTTCCATGAGATAAAATCTATGCTAAAAAGAAAAGAAAATGAAAGCAATAAAACACGGGTTACTTCCCGAGAAAAGCTTGCTTAAGGTCCAAGCTTGACCGCTCTAGAAAATAATAATTCAACGCGCGCAAGAGCTTGTCAAATGCACTACTGCACATTTCATAGGAGAGAAGGTAGGCAAATGACGCGAAGAGTACGTGCAACAAGGATAGTGCACGCAAATGAGGAGAGAGATGCCAAGAAAAGGAAGAGGAAGAATCAAAAGAAAATTCAACAAAATATGAAGAAAAAGAAAAAGAAGAACAAGAAGAAAAAGAAGGCAAACTCTCCTCAAAATATTTTTGGGTGGCAACATCACCCTTTTCCTCAATTTCGGACGAATGAGCTTCATACAAATCATCATAGACAAAAGGGTCCCCAATAGGCTCATTGGCATAATAAGGGAGGGAAATAGGAGTGTAAGGGATATGGTTGAATCTTCTTGAAAAAGGGGTATGAGAAAAGAGAAAAGGGGCTATGGTTTCACAAATGAGCTTTTTCTCACCACCATGCCTCAAATTACCAATAAGAGCATGGAAATCAATCATAGATTCCTCAAAAGAAGAACACTCATGAGATCCATCTCCCTCAAACATCCAACCTCCAAGAGGAACAACATAATCCCCTCCATCACAACTATGAACAACAACTCCCTCAACATCTTTAAAGCCTAAGGTCTCAAAACCATGCATGAATGGATGCAAATTCATTTCAAACTCATCTCTCTCCCATGAAGCATTTTCAATGAACTCATTTAAAAGACTATGGGTTTTCTTTTGACTCTCAAAGAATGCATTGGTCATAACCTCAATCGAGTCGAAATACTCATGGATAGAAGAGTCACAAACATGCACATGAGACTCATCAAGATGGGAAAGCCATTTTGACGAGGGGAAAACTAGGTCGTTATCTAATCTTCCCTCAGTCAAACTAAATTTATAAACACTTAACAAACCTAAATACAAGTATAGAGGCAAGTCAAGTGTCGAACCCAAAGGAACGGTAATGTTCAAGCACTTTCAATTATGCGCCTAAGCTAGGTCGAAGACGAAGGTAAGAGAGAATACTAACAACTAACAAAACAAGTAACCAAGGAAATAAAACACTAGGAACGGGGATCAAAAAGTAATCATGTCAATTGCAACAACATGGGAAGAGCATGCCAATCAAAGGTTGTGAGGACTAATGATAAGAGCAATCAATAGGAATCAAAGAGCTATCTCCTAATTGTTAAGCTAGGGTTCACTATGAATAACAAACTAAGAGAATCACAATCAAAACCAATTGATAATTGCAATTCCTAAATCAATTGTTCATGTCATTAGCAATTACAATGCAATCTAGCATAATTCTCAAGGCCAAATTGAATTACACACATGCAAACCTTCACTAATCACTTTAATCTCAACAATCAATCAACACAATCCCCAAATTAATCACAATTAATCAATCATACAAGTTTCACCCAATTCCTAGCCAAACAACTATTCAAGAATCATCATCTATCAACTAACAACTATGGAAATCAAGAATCAACAAAATACCAAGAACAATTACACTAATCAAGCATCAAACATCAAAATTAAACCAAACAAACATGAAATTAAACAAAGAAATAAGGTGAGATAGATTTAAGAATTTTCATTGATAATAGAGAAGATCTTGAACACAATTGTCACACTTGCATCTTCAATCTCTCAATCACCATTGAAACTCCTCACTTTCTCTCTCTAAAACTACTCCTAATCTAGCCTAATCTAGGGAGAGAAGCTCTCAACCTAAGAGAGAGAAAACTATTCTAAAACTAAAGAAATACATGAATGAAGAATAAAGAAAACCCAAAAACTATATAAACAAAATGAGAAAAGAAGCTTAAAATTGTAAAAGACCCAGAAACCCGCGCCCGCGGAGAAATCGGCCGCGCCCGCGGAGGGGAACGGACACCCCGATAGCCGCGCCCGCGGCCCAAGCCCGCGCCCGCGGGGCCAAGGCCCGCGCCCTCGGGGAGCCCTCGGGACAACCGCGGGTGCTTACTGCCCAAATACGGCAGTTTTGGAGCTGTAGCAACCCCGCGCCCGCGGGTACTGTAGCCCGCGCCCGCGGCAGTTTTCCAGGGCCAACTTCAGAAGGCTGTAACTTCCGATCTAAGAATTGTATGAAGGCGTGCGACCTATCATTGGAAAGCTCTCCAATTCTAGTTTCCAACCCAACTTGAATCACCCTAATCCGATCAGTAGAACGTGAGATATGACTAAAACAATGCACAAAGGTCCTATTTGATACTTGGCAATCCTTCGTTTTCCTTTGTTTCAAACTCAAATTCAATTCCGAAAAGTGCATATTGATCCTAGTGGGTGCTATTTTTAATTCCCATGTATATAGCCCGCAACGTACCTACAAAACAAGACAAAGAAACGGAGAAGCAAGAGAAATAGCCGAGAAATGAATAAAATGATAAGAAAGCCATTAAAAGCATGCATTTCTCTAAACTAACACAAAAACACGCGAATCGAGCATTATTCTCTAAAAACACGACATAAAATACTACAAAGGAGCATAGAAATATAAAGAAAACATAGCCTAAAGGTGCCATAAATGGCACGGATCACAAATTAAAGCTTATGCCTATTGAAATTAGTAGCCACGATAGTCATTAGTGTCAAAAGATATTAGTTGTCACGGTAGTAATGTGGCAATGGATTTATTTACCACGGTATTATTTGTGGCAAATAAATAATTAGCTACCGTATATTGTGACGAAAAAGTTTATTAGCCACGGTAATATTTGTGGCAAATAAGATTACTAGTCACGGTAATGTTTGTGGCAACCAAGTTAATTAGCCACGGTAGAATTTGTGGCGAAGAACTTTTAGCCACATTAATATTTGTGGCAAGTGAATTTGTTTGCCACGTACATACCCGTGGCATAAAAATCAAAATATGATCAGCACGACATCCATTTTCCCGTGGCAAATTTCCTAGCCACGAGCTCTTGTGTCACGAGAGTAAATTTCAAAATTCCCGTGGCTACACTACATTGCCACGAGAATTTTAAGCTTGTGCCACGATTTACTCGTGGCACAAAGGTGAATTTGTTGTAGTGTCCTGAAATTTATTTCGGCAATGATTTAGAATGAGTGGATAAGACTCGAAAAGTTTTAAGTATTTCACGTGCGTAATTTTGATTAACATTATTTTCATATGCATAAAAAAGATCTCATTGGAAAGACCATCCGTAATGAGTTAAAACATAGGATTTTTACACGTAGGAAATTTGAGGAATATCTTTCACAACTAGGATCAAAATAATGCTGCACGAAACTGGAAAATTTTATCGAGCACAGAAAGCTGCTGAGGCTGCATGTAGGAACTAGCGTCAGGGAACAAAGTCTAGCGCCAACAATTTGACGTTAGCGCCAGGCGACAGCTTCTGTCGCCAGCCGCTAAAGCCAAATTGTGGCGCTGGCCTCTGTTTCCTTTCGCCATGTTCTTCCAATACCGAGCCAGAAATATGCGTTCTAATTTTGACCAGTTTTTTCACTGTTTTCTCGATCTTACTTCATGATTGAGTTTTTCTCACTTTTCAGAAACCCATATGTCTTATACATATGGACATAACCCTATGGGAATTCATGCTCCATCTACCTGATTGAACGCTCTGAGCAACAAAGGGTACATCCGAGAATATTGAATTCACCAAACCATAGAAGCGAGTTTTCTAAACTCGCGGTGTCCTATCCAATTGCGCCAACCCTTCACGGTTAGGCTTCCGCGGTGCATCCGGACATTAACCATGGACCCTTTATTGACTAACACATATCCCAAACATTAGAGAACTAGAGCCATGGTTAGGTTGCAAACTCATTGCATCATGTTGTGCCTACTTGACTAATTGTGCATTATTGGTTGTGCATACTCTATATGTTTTTCCTAACCGTTTGTTTGACTTATGTTAAGATCAAATAAATTGATTTATGACTAAAAGAACTTTGCCTAATTAATTAAATAATTAATTTGAGTAATTAAAGTCTAATAATTTAATCAGAGTTGACTTAGTACGACTTTAGGCATACCTTGTAGAGTAATAATACCAAAAGTAGTTCCAGATCGACGTTCCAGCAATGGCGCCAAGATTAAAACTGCAGCGCCACTCTGTGGAGCGTAGCGCCAGGCGACAGTCCTGTCGTTTGGCGTTACACTGCAAAGAGAGGCACCAGTCCTGTCATTTTGACGACAGTTCGGTTTGTTGCTCGAGTCATCACCTTATGTCTAATTGAACAGTTTTCTAGTCAATTCTGTTAATACCTTGTCAAGTCATCAATCGAGTCTAAGCACTAAGGCCCATGGTCTTACACAAGAGTCAAAGCATGTCACTTACACTTACCATATAAAGCACACACTAATGTACACCTTGACCATGTCTAAGAGAGTCTTGTATGCGCGTATTTTCCGCCATTTTTTTTTTGGGGGGTAAGTCGGATATTAATCCTCCAATTAAACCACTTGTTTGAACCCTATACATAACTCCCAAAAATATATACATTATTTTTGCTAAAAATATGCTCCTTATTTTCTCTTTTTTCTTTTTCAAAACCGTAAAGTTAAAGTCAATTTGAGTCAAGTCATTAAAACAAAAATGGTTTAATTTACAGCGCATGGTTAAGAAAGGAAGGGCGTTTTATCAAAGACAACCTTTTTATTCAAGTCCAACTTTTCGACAAACCGATCGCTCGTAAAAGGAAAGCTAAGACAATAATGGAAAGTCAAGAGGAAGTTAATGAGTTCAGGATCCAATTGATTACTGTGACTGAGGCGTTAAAGGTTTTAACCCTCAAAATCGATGATCCTGTGAAGCAACAACAGATGGACCTCATGCAAGATAGTCTGAGCAAACTGTCTAGTGACTATACGTTTCAAGGAATTAGCTCACAAGGGGTCTCGGTGGACAAGGATCTTCTTCCGCAGAAGTTCAATGCCAACGACATCCCAAAATTCAAATTGACTGACAACCCTTACTTTCATCTAAGAGCCTTCGAAACAATAATGAGTATTAAGGGTATTGACAAGAAGGTGTTTCCCTCTTTGTTCTCACTATCTCTTGAAACTGTTTGCCAACAATGGTTCTTTTCTCTTGAGAAAGAAAGAACCTCTACTTGGGAGTTCATAGTAAACGCTTTCATTGATAGATGCAAGTGCAACATTGAAGTTGAGACAGACTATAGGGAACTTGAAATCCTCAAACAAAAGGAGAATGAAGGTTTCACCTCTTTCTTCAACAAATGGAGAGAAACCTCTACTAAGATGATTGAGGTGCCAAGTGAAAAAGAATTTGTGAGGTTATTCATCAAAAACCTTCAAGAGAAGTACTCCAAGCATCTCAAATACCAGAATAATCTCCATACCTTCAAGGCCGTCTATGACATTGGAATCAATATTGAAGACGACCTGGCTAAGCTGAAAGCTGCTAGCAGTAACTCCAACAGTGGCTGGAAAGGCAAGAAGAACGACAATCCTTATTCTTCCAAAACCACCCACTCAAACAATGTTAGTACCTTTAACTTAAGTGAAGTCCTTGCTATGAATAATCAAGGACAAAAGAAACCATTTAGGAGGAACTTTACTCCTATAGGTATGAGTTATGACACCGCATTTGACCGATTAAATGCAAAAGGTCTTATAACTCCTATAGGACAATTTGGGAACCCACCGGTCGAGAAGAGGACGGCTAATTGGAACCCCAATGCACATTGCAAGTATCACCAAGGTAGGGGCCATCTTACCGAAAATTGTTGGAAGCTTAAGGAAGCTATCCAAGATTTAATCGACAACAACAAACTGCCATTGCCTCTTGCCAGTAAGAAGCCGAGCATTGATAGTGCACCTCTCGCTCACTCCTTAGCCATATCTGATGAGGAAAACAAGGTTTATCCCTCATCTCTCATCAAACCTATCGAAGAAATCCATGCTATTGAAGAAGAGGAGGAGATCTTTTTCGATGCCATGGATGACTTTCCTGAACTAGCAAATAAAGAGGATATACAATTGCTTACACTGTCCATGTTGGAAGGATCAAACTTGCTGCGTGAAGCTCTCGAAGTTGCGAAGAAATAATTAAAAGAACCTTAGAGAAAGTGTGACAAAGTTCCATCCACAAAGAAGAAACCCTTTTCTCTACAATTAATTGACAAACCCAAGAAGAGTAATAGGCTCTATACCCCAATTGGGATTCCATATGATAAAATGTTCAATATGCTCTCCGAGAGTGGCGAGGTCAAACCTCTCGAACCAAGACCATTTGAATCATTAAAAAGGACAGATAGATTCTACTGTCAATATCATCAATCAGGGGGTCACACTATTGAAAACTGTTTTAAATTTAAAGATTAAATTCAGAAAATGATTGATGACAAAAAGCTAGTCCAAATTTTACAAGAAGAAGACATAAGTATTAATGGAGTTTTGGACAGTGATGAAGAAGACGTTTACTTAAAAGACATGGTAGTACCTCCACCTTCAGTGTCATATGCCATGGATGACTTCTAAGTTGAAGAAGATTCATCCATAGACGTCCTCACAAGATCTGGGAGAATGCAACCTTCTATTTCGGCACAACCTATACAAACTACGCAGCAAGTTCCCATACCTATCATAGAAGACAATGATATTGTCAAACAGTTTAAGAAAACTAAGGTTGAAATGAATGTATGGAAGCTTCTAGCAACATCTCGAGAACATAGGTTGGCAGTGATGAATGCCTTGGATAAGATAAGGATAGATTCTGACACAACTCCTGAGGGGTTGGCTAACTTCCTTACGAGTGATCTCCCTACTCCTATCAACTTGATCACCTTTTCCGACAAGGATTTACCTCCAGAAGGTGACAAGCATTATAAGGCATTAAACCTCAAGAGAATGAACGTCCCTATGACTCTTTTAGACAATGGATCGGCCATTAATGTTTGTCCACTCAGAACTGCGAGGATGCTAGGCATAAGGGATGAAGACCTAACCCCGTTAACACAAGGAATAAGAGCTTACGACAACACTCGTCGTCAAGCTCTTGGCAAGATTACTATGAATATAATGGTGGGAGCAATAGAACACGCTACTACATTCCAAGTAGTAGATATTAAGGCTTCATTCAATTTATTGTTGGGATGCTCTTGGCTTCATGAATTAAAGGCCGTCCCTTAATCTCTCCACCAACAGGTAAAGGCCATAGTTGGAGGAATTTCCATTACGATCGATGCTTCACCCATGAGGATTAAAGCCATAGAAAATCCAATAATTAATGTGGAGCACGATGAAGATGATGAAGATTAGTGGGGCTTTAATTAAGAGGTCTCCTTAATCGAGGAGGATGAAAGGACCCCTCTCTGCCACGACCCCCACTCCAATATGATAGTGAACTTTATTTTGAAAAAACAAGGACATTTTCATGGAATGACCCTAGGTAAGAAGAAAGGAATAGCAAAATCGCTGGAATCACCTGGCCTCCCTAAAATAGACACTTTCGAACTTGGTTTTGAACCGACTTGGGAAGATCTCAAGTGAGCCCAGGAAAAGTCAAAAGCACGTAGGAACGCTCGCATCCAAAAGAAAGCAATCCCAATGGATCAGTATCCTGTTACCCTCAATGGACAATTCAAAAAAGAAGGAGAGGACTATCCATGCTACGAATTTCCCGAACCTTTTCTCGTAAATGGCATAAGGCATTCGGGATTCGAAATTTTCCTAGATTGCTATTTTCTAGATGAAATCTTAACTCCTATCCACAAGGAGAAATAACCCCCATGCTTTGACTTTAATGTCATGGGATTACTATTTGGGCGAGAAAAAGATGAGCCGACGTACATAGAGGATAACTCCTCGCTCATCCAAACAGTCCTACAAGCTTTGATCCCTCAAAGCTCATCACTCCAGCGGAAGGATAACTACAAGGGTGGCGCAAGACAATCAAGGTGACTACTCCAAGCGGAAGGAAAATCTCCATTACGACGGGGCAACGACTGATGTTTGAAGAGTCGTCTGAGTTAGAGTCAGAGTCTTTTCCTGTAGAGTCATCTAAGTCCTTAGTTGTAGCACCCCTTTCTCCTATCTCTTCCCCTAGGATAGTTAGCGATCAAGTCCCTGAGGACATATCTCTCTTCGATGTAATGATTTCTGACTTTAATAATATGTCTTCTGCCTCTTACTCCTCGTGTTTTTCTTTAACCCAAGATGACGAGCATTGCTTAACTAACAATGAAAATGACAAAGAACTTATTAAAGCAATGGAAACACTTGAAAAGAAAACACCGATAATTGAGGAAACTGAGACGGTTGATATCTCAAATGATTCAACCAATGAAAGAGAAGTTAAAATCGGATTAACACTTAATGAACAAGAAAGAACCGATTTAATCAATTTGGTTAAAGAATTCATCGATGTATTCGCTTGGTCATATGAAGATATGCCAGGCGTTAATAGAAAAATAGCTCAACACACCATACCGCTAATTCCAGGAATGAAACCTGTAAAACAAAAGTTGCGTCGAATGAAACCCGATGTAACTCTTAAAATAAAAGAAGAAGTACAAAAACAAATAACTGTAGGTTTTATCAAGGTATCCAAATACCCTGAATGGGTCGCCAACGTCGTCCCAGTTCCGAAAAAAGATGGAAGGGTAAGAATGTGTGTCGACTATCGAGATCTAAATAAGGAAAGTCCAAAGGACGACTTCCCTTTACCACACATCGATATTCTTATAGATAACACAGCGAATCATGCACTTCTCTCGTTAATGGATGGATACGAAGGGTACAATCAAATTCTCATGGCAGAAGAAGACATGGAGAAAACAACTTTCATAACACCATGGGGGTACTTACTACTACACGGTATTGCCATTCGGGTTGAAAAACGCGGGTGCTACTTACCAACGAGCAGTGACTACCTTGCTCCATGACATGATGCATAAAGAAGTTGAGAAAGTTCTTCGAAAGGCTAAGAAAATATAATATGAGGTTGAATCCATCCAAGTGTGCTTTCGAAGTCACCTCAGGCAAGCTTTTGGGTTATGTCATAAGCTCTAGAGAAATAGAGATAGACCCAACCAAGATCAAGGCAATCATGTCAATGCCACCGCCCAAAACCGAGAAGCAAATTTGAGGATTTATTGGCCGGTTGCAATACATAAGCAGGTTCACATCAAAATTGACAACAATATGTGAACCAATTTTCTAAACTCTTAAAAAGAATGTACCAGTAATATGGGATGACGAGTGTCAAAAAGCCTTTAGAAAGATCAAAGCCTATCTCGCAAATTCTCCTGTATTGGCACCAACACTTATGGGAATACATCTTAGGTTGTACTTAACAGTCACCAAAGAGACAATGGGAGCCATGCTCGCACAAGAAGTAGAAGGCAAAGAAAACGCAATCTACTATCTAAGTAAAAAGATGCTCGAGTACGAGGTACGCTATACACCACTTGAGAAATTGTGCCTCGCATTGATGTGGGCCACAACCAAGTTAAGACATTACATGCTCGTGCAAACAGTCTTTGTAGGTTCCCGATTAGATCCACTCAAATATTTATTCGAGAAATCTACACTCAATGGGCGCATATCAAGATGGATAGTCAACTTAGCCCAATTTTATGTTAGATTCATGCCTCAAAAAGCTATCAAAGGATCTGTAGTTTCAGATTTTCTAGCGAACTTTCCAATAGAAGATTCGATGCCAAGACATGACAATGAATTTTCAAACGAAGACTTGATAGTCACCGAGGACGATACTTGGAACTTATACTTCGATGGAGCCTCAAACCAAAAGGGATGTGGCATTGGAGTATTACTAGTTTCACCTAAAGAAGAGCATGTTCCAATCTCCATAAAGCTTGATTTCGACGTTACCAACAACGCTGCTGAATATGAAGCACGCGTGGTAGGCCTTGAAACAGCTTTGGCATTGGGAGTGAAAAAATTACGGATATTCGGAGACTCTTCATTTATCATCAACCAGATCTCTAAAAGATGGAAAGTAAGGAGCGAAAGTCTAGCCCCTTACCAAACTTATTTGGAAACTCTCACTAATCAGTTAGAGAAGGTGGAATACATGCATCTACCTAGAGAAGAAAATCAATTTGCTGATGCCTTAGCAAGACTAGCCTCAATGGTTAGGATTCCTACGGAAATCGAGCAAATGCCTTTAACTATAGAAAAAAGGCATAAACCGGCCCATATTCAAGCTATAGAAGATAGTGAAGTGATCCAAGATGAAGAAGAAGAAGAAGAACCATGATATACATATATACTTAACTATGTCACCAAAGGAGAATACCCTCCCCATGCTGGCAAAAGAGAAAAACGAGCATTAAGACTCTTGGCTTCCCAATACGTACTCATAGACAACGAGTTACACAAAAGGGTACCTAATGGTCAAGCTCTCTTATGTGTAGGAAAAAAGGATGCTCAAAGAGAAATGAGAATAGTCCACGAAGGCATTTGTGGAAGTCACGTAAACGGAAAGATTCTAGTCTAAAAGATAATGCGAGAAGGATACTATTGGACTACCATGAATAGGGATTGTCATCCATACGTAAAAAGATGCCCTAAGTGTCAAATTTACGCCAATCTCCAACATATTCCTCTATCTCTACTTTACACCTACACTTCGCCATGGCCATTCTCTACATGGGGAATTGACATTATTGGTAAAATCACTCCCCCAGGAATAGGAGGTCATAAATATATCTTAGTAGCAATTGATTACTTCACAAAGTGGGTTGAAGCACAATCATACGCTAAACTCACTGCAAAACATGTAGCACTCTTTATTGAAAGAAATATTATTTGTCGATATGGAGTCCCTCATAAAATGATAAGTGACAATGGAACTAAAAAATATGGCATTCAACAACATCATTCTTCCCCTTATAGACCTCAGGCAAACGGAGCAGTCGAAGCGGCTAACAAAAATTTAAAGACTATCATCGTGAAAATGACAGAAAATTACAAGGATTGGCCTGACAAACTCCACTTCGCATTGTGGGGTTATCGCACTTCAATTCGCACATCAATAGGAAATACGCCATTTTCCTTGGTTTATGGAATGGATGCCGTACAACGTGTAGAGCTAGAGATACCATCTCTACGCATTGCATTAGAAAGCAAACTCGGTGAAGTTGAATGGACTAGGGCGAGATATGAGGAGCTAATTCTACTTGACGAAAAACGACTAGAATCTCTACATCATACTCAATGATGTCAAACTCGTATGGCTAGACATTTTAATAAGAAGGTCAAGACAAGAAACATCAAAGTAGGAGACTTGGTGTTAAAAGCATTAAGGAAGAATGTTCTAGATCCAAGGAGGAAATTTAGGCCTAATTGGTCTGGACCCTATATTGTCAAAACAATCCTATCAGGAGGTGCAACAAAATTAACTGATATGGATGGCAATGAGTTCTCGAACATGACAAATCTTGGCCAACTTAAAAAGTACTACCCATAATAACTTGAGTAGGATACTCAAGAGAGCTACGTTTGGCCTGATTCCTTAATAAAGGATACGTAGGCAACCCTTTACGGGTGCGGCCACTTTATTTTTTTTAAAACCTCGCATCCCACACTTAATAATAAATTCGACAGAAAATCGACGAGACATCGGCGTCAAAGAAAAAATCCCGGCGCCAACCAATTAACCTTAGCGCCAGACGACAATGTCCGTCGCCTGACGCCAAACACCCGCAGTTGGCGCCAGTCGTAAAAATGCAGCGCCATTTTTATGCAGAGTACTTGGGAATATTTCGGTGTTTTTCAGAAAATTTTCGACTTCCGTACTCGAAAAAATTTCTGGAAAATTAAATTTTCAGTTTTCATTGCTTTAATAAATTAAATTTAAAGGAGATGATTTAATTAAAAAAAAGCTGCAATTTCATTAATCAAATAGATTAACAATTACATTATTGATGGAATTTAAATAAAGCTTAAATAAATTAACTTTAAATTTAAATCAAGTCTAATAATTGAAAGTTAAGCAATGCTTTAATCTTTCTTCTCTTTCTTTGCTCTCTTCCAATTTTTGTCTGTATCCTCTTCTTCATCCATAACTTTAACTAGTAGGCATCCTTTAGAGGACCTACATTCAATTTTGGAGTAAATAGTTTCTCCCTTAGCTAGGACCCCATGTTTCTTCTCTACCCAAGCCTTCTTCTCTGAAGTGTCAACTTTCCTTTTTCCTTTATCCTTCGTAGAGCTTTTCTTCTTAGGCTTTGTAGGTGTTTTGAACTCAACCTTTTCGCCCAAGCGTTCCTTAACGGGAATCACTTTGTTACCTAGACGACTCTTCACATCGGTTTTACTCTGATTTTTCTTCATGTCCTTTGAAGGTTTCTTCAGAAGCCACTTCTTCACATCATTAGGCAAGGAAGGAGGAACCTTTTGGGTAATCACTTCCCATAAAGGTCTAGCGCTCCAATAAGCATCAAATTTATCTACTTCTTGAGACACAGGAAATTTATAGGGATGACAAAAATCCCTGGAAGGAATTGTTTGAAGTAGGTCGTACTGTCTTTTTACCCTACAGGGATAATAAAAAGTCATTCTGGACAAGCTTGAAAGACGGTAGAAGGGTTACTTGTTGACATCAATCATCTTTTCTATTTTCCACCAAGGGATGACCCACTTGATGGTAAAATTGAAAGAGCCAAAGACCTTCTTCCACTCATGGCGCCCCATCTTAGAGAAGCGTTTCTTCCTTCTCACAAAGCAATTTGGAGTATATTTTTCAACATTGTCCGGAGGACTAATTAATTCTAGTGTTTCCATTAGCCACATCTGTAAAAAAATTCAATGGAAATAAATTAATATTACTATACAAAAATATGTTTTTGATTTTTGTAATTAAAAATATTATTTTTCTCCATGTAATAAAATTGGAGAGCCCCAAAAAGGTGCTTTTGGATTTTTCTTTATTTCATCAAGACTAAGCATAGTCTCTCCAACAATTAATGGCATTGGATTTTTCCCAGATTCAATCTGCTCCAAAACAGTTGATATGATTGCTTGACCCTCATTAGCTCTACCACTAGTGAGAAGATATTGATTAAGCATGCAAAAAAGGAAAGCCCTTGTTCTATAAACATGAAAAGACTCGGAATAAGGTCTATCAAAATAATGGCGAGCAAATTCTTTCAACTTAACTATTCTACCATCTACTATATTTGTTTGATCTTTGTCTTTTAAGTTAAAGAAACGCTCAAAATCCTTATAATAATATTAATTTATTCTAGGGATTACTGCAAGATCTAGTGCAGGGAAGCCTAAGATAGCACCGAATGCTTCCGGCAAAGGGCTAATTTCATCATACCCTAATCTAAAAGAATGGGTATCCACATCCTAATATTCTAAGGCGGTATGAATAAAGTCTACATCAAGATCTACCCCCTTCTCACCATAAATACCCCCCATATGAAAAAAGTCTAACTCTTTTCTCTCCTTGGCAGTTAGAGACCGACACCATTCATGAGTGAAGTTGGTAAAACTTTTAGAGACTAAAGACATGATTATTATTTGTTCAAAAGCTAAGGTTATATTTAATTTGCTGAAACTATGAATAAAATCTGCTGGGCAGGGGGCTATTTATGCACAAAATCGGCCCAGTTTCAATCCGGAAAGGATTCGGAGTCAGCGCTCATCAGTGCAAGACGCCAGACATTGGCGCCTGACGCCAGAGCCTGGCGCCAAACGTTAAGGGTTAACGTCTGGCGCTAGCCCAAAATGTGTGGCGCCAGATGGTGCTGACGTGTCTTATTATACGAGCTTTTCAAAACTGCGTTTTTTGGCCTGACTCGCGTCTGACCAATGACTTTACGATCTTTTATTCTTTTTATACCCTTTTTCTTATTATATTTTCCCTTTTTTCTTAATTAATATATCAATCATATTAATTATATTATTTTTTTGGATTCTATTTAGAATTAAGTTTTAAGTTCTTTGTAAATCCAATATTTTTATTTTTTCATTTTTCTTTTTGGGGGAGAAAGTCGGATACCCTCCATCAATAATAAAAACGACGTAATTTTTGCGCAAAATTAGTAATTATCACAATTCTTTGCACACACAAACATGCACATAAAAATGAAAAAAATGATAAATAAATGTTAATTAAAATAAACTTATAGTAGTATGTATATACAAATATGTCTAAATAATGAGTCTAATAAAGGCAAAGTTCTATACAAAGTGAAAATAATAAAAAAGCACAGGAATAAACTACGGCGCTGGAGGACTTACACCCATCATGTCATAAAACTGTGCATTCCGAGGAGTAACCTCTCCACCAGCTCCAGCTCTAAGAGTCTCCTCGGGAGACGGAAAACTCAGCTCAGGACCCGTCCACCCAAGATCAACATGAGGCTGAGGCTGCGGAAACTCCTACGATGACGAGCCGATCTCGTACATCCCACCACCTCTAAGAGCTGAGGTAGCCTCTCCCTGGCCTACCGGTGCAGCGTGTGCACCCTCAGATGAAGAGCCTGAGCTCTCCACCGCCTCGGTCCGGGCAGCCCCAGAACGACCACTGCACCCCGACCGCCAGAACCAGTACGGCGATGTCTCGAGCTAGACCTTGTCGGCTCTCTCTGCACCTCCGGTCTCGTCCGGGTACAAGAAGGAATGGGATGACCCTACAAGAAGAAACTAAGTCAGTAACAATCAATATAGAAGTAGTAATAAAAAATAAGAAGGGAAACTACCTCCTGAACGGCGTCCTCGCGACGACACATAGCCACATTCCTCAACCGAACGAGCTGGCTCCGGAAGGCATCTATACACCGTGCCATCGCTATGACCACCTCACGTGAGAAATGTCAAGGAAATAAAGTCAGTGATGATGCATAACATATATGGAGAAAAATTGCAAATAAATAAAGCTTACCCGAGTCTGGTGACGAGGAATCGACCGTTCCACGAAGCGCTCACCCTCAGGAGCCGGAGGAATCATCTCCTCGATCGGCCCGTATGTCCCCTTAAAATGGATAGACATACGAGGTGGCACGAACTCAGTAGGTCCGGCCTAACAAAAGCAAATCAAAGTCAGTAAAACATTACTTGGGGGCTACTTAACGGAAGGTAAAAGATGAAAATCATACCGCCACCTCCTCAGCCAGTATAGGGATTGGAGCTAACAACGGAAATAGCTCCTCCTCATAGCACCACCCAGGGATCGTATAAGATCGCCAAGGGGTACCAGCTCTCTCTGACATGCTCACCAACCACGCGGCATTGAAATGTGACGCGGTGGAGATGTAGGAACGATGAAAGTATCCGAGGAATGCTGAATAGCAACCCTCTCTCGAGGATATGCAACTTCTCCATATGTCCCTAAGAAATAGCGACGCTCAGCAGTATACTGTGCATCTAATCTAGGGACAACCAAGCCGATCTACGGCCGGTACTACACGTTAGGCTCCTGCAAAGAATGCCTATCAGGTAAGAATCCATCAAAGGTAATACGAAAGTATTAAATATGCAAAAAGAACCATACCGAGATGATCTTATCTCGGACATAAGCGATAGACATCCCAGCGCGGCGGCCTCCCTAAGAGGCACTCACTGAAAATCTGCGCGGCGATGGTCTCGCCGGCGCAACCGAGGGAAAGTACTCGTAGAACCAGATCTACAAAAGGCAAAAAATATCAGCAAGTGCTAACAAAAGCTTAGAGCTAAACTTTATGCGAGATAAAGTATACATCTACAACTCTCTAGAAGCCGGGCAGAGCGACGTTCCCCGTGAAGGATCGGTGTCGACACGAGTCTCGTAACGCTCGAACAAAGTCAGCATAGGCCAAGCTGGCCCAGTCATAAGTCCCAATCAAGTGTAGATCACGGACCGCAGGTAGGTAGTAAAGCAGTACTCTACTACCCTTGTCAGGGGGTAACGTCCCTGACAGCAAGATAAGCACAAATATGCGCACCCGCTGCTCTTGGGTGGTCGCATCATCCTCGAAGGTCGCCGCTAGAGTCGAACGACGAATCCCCTTGGCACTTAACTAAGTCGACTCTACCTCAGCACGAGCCCGAATAGCAATCGGACCCAACAGCTCCTGGACTTCAGGAGAAAAGACGTTGATCTCGTTGTCGAACGGCAGCGCAACAAAACTAAACTCTAGTCCCGTAATAAGACTGAAGTCGGTCGGGGTGACCATCATCTCACCCCAAGGAAAGTAGAAAGAGTTGGTGGTGTCCCAAAAGAACTCCACCAGGGCACGAGCCATGTGCTGACCCCCGCTAGAGGCAATCATGGCCTCCGAGTTCTCAAACAACGCATTCAACCCGCAAGACTCCCAGAGAAGTCTCACCTCTCCGTCAATGCCGATGTACATCTTGTACAGGTTGCCAAGGTGTCGCAGCGTGAACCGTGGTAGCGCGTCCTACCAACTTTGATCCCACGTCGCACCCTCTTAGAAATATGGTGAACGGGGGAGAAGTACAGAGTCCGCTCATCCCACTCAAGGAGGGGACCGAGAGAAGTGGACGGGTCGGCGTCGTCTTCTACGGGCTCGTGCTCCCGTCGTACGTCTCGGGACCACCAACCCGAGCCTCGTTGTCTAGACATGCTACATTGTGCAAAATCATCATAAATTAAGGTCCTATAGTACTAAAACAGAGCACAATTTCAAATCAAGAATATACGGCATTTTTCAAGAATCCAAACAATTTCTTGCAATTCTATGGTAATTATAGTGACAAATTGGACAAGAATTGCTAGCAAAAAATCAAGAACAGGCCACATTGTATTCCCGACCTTAAGAGGTTCAAAAATGGTGATTTGTTCGTTTCTTCACCAAATTGAGTCAAACAAGTCTCAAGTTACTCCCAAGGCAATATATAAACATAATCAAACAATTTCATGGCATAAAATTTGACAAACAAAGAGAATTAAGCAATTCAAGTTTTGAATTTTCAAGAAATTCGTGAACAAACATGCGCAAAGTTCATCGAAACCGGAGTGAGTTTGGAGAAAACTTACATAGATCAGGAAAATGGATGAGATAAGCTTTGATTTGCAACAAATTTGAGCGAATTCGGTTGAGAAACGAGCAAGAACGAGTAAATTGAAGCTTCACGACGATTCTTGAGCAAAAATGAGCAGCAACAACGAAAATAAAGAAGAAAGGGGTATTTATTGAAATCCCGACTCTAGTGCCAAGCGACATGACTTGGCGCCAGACGATAAGGCTTAGCGCCTAGCGCTAGTGCCATCGCCTGGCGCTAGAGCCATAAATGTGGCGCCAGCAATATTTCTGCGGCGACAGACTGTTCAACCACTTAGTACGGTTATTTCGACCTCTTGCAACATTTTAGGTTCCTTGGTACGCCAGTTAACCCCTCTAAGCAATTTGACATGATTTAGTAATCGGCTCGATTACAATTGCATGAAGTGATCGACTTGATGAATGATCGTCTTACTTAGCTTAAAGCGCCTAAGCATTGGCTCATCGCAAAGCACCGACATAATGGTTCATACAGAAAAAGGCACCAACATATTGGTTCAAAATTCAGCAGAAGGCACCGACATACAGGTTCAAAAGCAGCAAAAGCGCCGACGTACTGGCATAGCGGAAGCAAAGTTCAAGCGAGCTTTCAAAGACCGACAAGCGTAGGTCTTTAGTAATTCTCCTCGGAATATTATCGCAACAAATAAGGATAACATCAGGCGAGGATATCTTCGGCAGCGTTCCGTAGCCTGTGGAGAGTTGTCACAAACAACTGGAGGTGATTTCAAGCGAAGTTATCTTCGATCGTGTTCCCTGGCTTGCGGAAGATGGTCACAAAGTGCTAGACGGTGGTTTCAAGCGAAGCAATCTTCGATGGGGTTCTCTAGCTTGCAGAAGTCTATCATGGAAGAATTGGAGGCAGTTACAAGCGTAACAGTCTTCTAGCGGCATTATCTAGCTTGTAGGAGGTTACCTTCAGAAACGTGTGCTCGACGGTGCAAGATACGCGATTCATAACTCTTTTATCTATTTAAACTAACGCTAGTTTGCAGGTATTGGCGTTACAAGAGTGATCTAGGATCGCTGAACGTTCTAAGTCGTTCTCCGTCCCTATCGATACTTTGACTTTTGTTTTCGAAACTAGCGTTTCTCCAAACTCAATCAAAGTTGGAGCTTCTGTAGACACCCATTTGTGTCTCCCCAAAACCAAACCCGGTGATGAGTACCTTTCGCGTCGAAACATAATCGAATGAAGTGAAAGTGTGGAAAGTCTAGTGTTGCGGATAATTTTAATTTCTTTTCTCTTCTCTTTGTTTTTGAAAACCTATTTTAAGAAAATAGCCAATCCAGTTTGGTTTGGTCCATAGCGAGGGTCCAATAATAGTATAGTTGGATGGGTCTTGAAAAGAGCTTTCCAACGATATATTATAAGCCCAATTCCGATGAATAATGAGGAAGTTCTAGCCGAATTACTAAACTGGGCCCGGTTTGATACTTATATGCGGCCTGATTAACTAGAGGAGGGCCTAATATGGATTTATCATTCCTAATGCAATTAGAATTGATTTTAGTCTTCTAGATTCTTCTAGAAGGTTCTTTTCATTCCTAATTTAATTAGCATTAATAAATTGACTTTGGTTGACTTTTTAGAGTTTTAATCAGAATAAAAGAGTGTTTTTTAGAAAAATACGATTTTGCCCTTCTGTACGGCTAAATTTTATCTGAATTAAGAAAACGCGTGAAAATAATAATTAGCGCCTGACGCTAATGCTTGGCGCATGGCGCTAGCTTTAGCGCCTGGCGCTAGTGTTCAGCGTCTGGCGCTAACTTCTTTTATCCTTGTCGAACCTCTGATTTGTTTTTCTATCTGTTTGGCTGATTTTCTCTATAAAAGCCTCCTAAAATCTCCGTTTTTCATCACCAACTCTCTAATTCTCTTCTCTTTCTAAGCTAAAGCTCTCTCTCTCTCTCTCTCTTTTCTAAACAAGCCTTCTCTCAAACAAAGTTCCGCGTTCACAAGACCAAGAAACACCTAGCATAATTCGAAGTTTCCTTTGCCCTAGACGTGAAAGGTTTTAATTTCTGAGGTTTTGGTCCCAAATCTCTTTTTCAATTATTATTTAATTTAATTGTTTGTTTATTATTTTTTTGAAGTTACTAACGCGTGTATTTTGTTATTAGAAAGAGGTACGAGGCATCCTAGTAACCGCTTTAATGGTTTTATTTATATTATGATGAAGAAATCATGTCTAGGTTGTTATTATGATTCCTAATGTCATGTTAGGATGTTTTATTTCTTCTTAGTATCATGTTTAGGGTAACGACTACGAATTCCTAATATCAAGTATGATTAAAAGTATGATGCTTCCTATTCTTCCTAATATTCATGTTAGTATCATGTTAGGGCTAAATATTTGATCTGTGATACTTTGTGACATGCTAGGGTTTGTTATTAATATTTTTAGTATCATGTTAGTCAGAAAACGCACATGAATACGATCAGAATAAAGTAGAGGCCTATTATTAGGGCAGGTTCAATCTCTTTTAGGTTGGATTAGTACCTTCATCCCCAAACTACCAGTCATGGTTCCAGACCTATTGGAGTTAACGATCTCCTGGAACCTTAGGGGGTGTAACCTTCACCCTGTGAATGGTTTACAAGTTTCTAAAACTTGTTGGCGACTCTTTTGCTCTATCTTCTTTCCCTTTGGACGCCACCGTACTTTAGTGTATGATCATAGTGGGGTTCAAGCTAGGGGTAATGCTTGAAATATTCCCTACAACCACCTATGGTCTACGATTTGTATTCTCCTCATTTCATGCACCTGGCCCTCTTCGGAGGTTAGGCGGCATACAGCAATGTCCAACCACTGGACTGGCAGCTTCGTCTGCTCTGCCTGGGTGAACAACCTTCTGCGTTCACCCGGGAAATAATCGAGGTGGCATACCCGCCCATGGTTAAAAATATGTTCGTAAGTACTTATGACGATACCTCCAACCCGAAAGATCACCTCATGGATTACACCAACCTCATGTATTTGCAGGGGTTGGATGATGCCACTTGGTGTCGATGTTTTCCGGCTACATTGAAGGGCATTGCCTAACAGTGGTTTGGAAACCTGCCAGTCGGCTCCATTGATAATTACAAGAAGCTTGACTTCTTGTTTGCTTCCAACTTCTCAATGAACATCCCTGCGAAGAAAACAAGTTTTGACTTGAGCACCATTAAGCAGGGAGAGAGAGAAGGATTACGCTCCTACATTAGGAGGTTCAAGGACTGTCTGATGAAGTAGCCTTTATAGACTTCTTTAAGGTTCTGAGAGACAGGTCGACCTTTAAGTTTGACCTTGTCAGAAAAGGGGATTTTACCTTGCAGGCGACATTGAGGGAGGCGGAAAGCTATATTCAAGCAACCGACCTCTGCTCACCTAGTAGCAAGTCGGACTCAAATAAGTCTGACAAACAAAAAGACAGCCGGCCTGCTCAGCCGGCGAAGAAAAAAGAAGAGAGCAAGAAAAGAAAAGAAGTCTGGGCGGTGAGTGATTCTGACCTGCTGTCCCAGAAGAAAAAGAAAGAGTTTAAACCGTACGTCCCTAAGTACGAGTTTAACAAGGACTATAACTCCATCCTCATGGAGATCAAGGACCGGCTGTCTCTAGAGAAGCCGAATCCAATGAAAAGTTCCATTCAATCAAGGAACAACAATAAAGTCTGTCAATACCATGAGGAAGTTGGACATGACACCAACGGCTGCTTCAGCCTTCAACGGGTGTTGGACTGTCTGGCTGACAAGGGGATGTTAAAGTCCTACATTTCTAAGTCCAAGGGGACGAATAATAAGAACACGGGGCAGTCATCTAAGACACCCCAGCCAGTTAGTAGTTCGATACTGATAAGGAACCAGTCTACACTATAGCAGGCGGGTTCTCATGCGGTGGCCCTACCGTCCAGGGCACCAAGAGCCATCTTTGAAAGATTAACAATGATGATGATGATGAGCAGGCGGCACGTAGCTCATCCAACGTACAGATCACTGAGAAGGACAGGGGCACTCTACGCCGTCCGCATGACGATCTGGTCGTCATTGAATGTAAGGTCGCCAACCAGCTGGTTGGTCGAATCCTTATTGACACCGGCATCGCGTCGGACATTATCAGTCTCCGATGCCTGAAAAAGCTGAAATACAACCTCAGCAGCATGCATCCGGTTACCTAACCCTTGGTTGGTTTTGGGGGTGGGATGTTTTACCCAGTCCGTAGGATTGACTTACCTATCCGGCTGGGTGAAAAAGGAAAAAGACGACACCTGGTCGTCAAATTCTTGGTCGTTAAGGAACTGACCACCTATAACATCATCCTAGGCCGTCCAACCCTCAACAAAGCCAAGGCTGTAATCATTCTTTCCTAATGTTCATTAAGTATGAGAGGGATGATGGCCTGTTGGTTCCTTGAATGGGGATTAAAAGATGGCCCGAGAGTGCTACCTCTCAGCCGTTAAGGATACTGTGGCCCCAGACGGCCAAGGGCAGGAACCAATAGACCTTGACAATGTCAAGGATGCCGGCCCGGCCCCACTAGCAACTGGGAAGAAAAGAAATGCTCATCAGCTGGTGGAGGTGAAGAAAGAGAAAAAAAATAGCAATCACTGACCGGGGAACGGTCAGATGAGCTTTGTCTCAAACCCGCTGGAGAACATATTGATATACCTCTGGACGACAACCGTTCAGAGCGTACTGTTAAGGTTGGGACGGTTGCTTATGCTAAGCTGGGTGCAGACCTGCACCTATTGCTTAAAGAATTCAAAGACATTTTTGCCTTTGAAGTGGAAGAGATGCCAGGCGTCAGCCCGGATCTTGCTTTCCACAAACTCGCCGTGGATCCAAAAAAGAAGCCCATTCGGCAAAAGAAAAGAAATCACGGCGAGGAAAGAAGTCAGGCGGCAGCTGCCGAAGTAAAAAAGCTGCTGGAAGCTAGGTTCATTCAGCCATGTAATTTCCCCGACTGGGTGGCAAATGTTGTACTTGTAAAGAAGCCGTATGGTACCTGGCGTATGTGTGTTGATTACACAGATCTTAACAAGGCATGTCCAAAGGACAGTTATCCGCTTCCAAAGATCAACAGTCTGGTCGATTCTACAGCCAGGAATGCCTTGATGAGTTTTATGGATGCCTACTCCGGCTTCAATCAGATACCCCTGTGGAAAAAAGATCAAGAGAAGACGGCGTTCGTCACTGATTAGGGGTTATTCTGTTACACTGTGATGCCGTTTGGCTTGAAAAATGCGTCGGCTTCATTCCAACGGATGATTAATACGGTCTTCCTTAATCAAATTGGGAGGAATGTGGAGGCGTACATTGATGACATGTTAGTTAAATCCAAGCAGCAGGCGGATCACCTTGCTGATCTCCGAGAAACCTTCAGCACACTCAGACGGCATAAGGTCATGTTAAATCCAAAGAAATGCGTCTTTGGTGTTTAGTATGGTAAGTTTTTTGGAATCCTTATTGATCAAAGGGGGATAGAGGCTAACCCGGAGAAGATACAGTCGGTAATTGACATGAAGTCACACCGCACTGTTAAGGAAGTACAGAGACTAACCAATTGCCTGGCGGCACTGAGGAGGTTCCTCAGCTAGTCAGGTGACAAATGTCTTTACTTCTTCCACGCAATTAGGAAGAAGACTACATTTGAATGGGGGGATGATGCTGAGGTGGCCTTTCAAAAGCTAAAAGAACATTTTCACTGTTTGCCAAGGCTTGTTAGCCCTCTACCCAAAGAGACGTTATACATGTACCTAGCTGTCTTAGACCATGCCCTCATTGCTGTTCTTTTTGCTGACAGAGACGGCATCCAGCTCCCGGTCTATTTTATTGGCCATGTGCTAAAAGTTGTTGAACTCTGGTACCCCATGGTTGAGAATTTTGGTCTTGCTTTATATATGGCATTCAAGAAACTGAAGCCGTACTTTCTGGTACATCCGGTTGTAATTTACACCGACCGAGCCCCCTCAAGCGGCCAATGTCTACCTTGGAGTCATCCAGCAGTATGTTGAAATGGGCTATTGAAATGCAAAGTCTTGAACTCACTTTTGAACCCAAAAAGGTAGTGAAGGGTCAGGCATTTGCCGACTTCATTGTCGAAATGACACGTCCGGTTCCTCCGGATAACATTGATCAGGTTTGGAAACTGTATGTAGACGGGAGCTCGACGAAGAACGACTGTGGTGCAGGAATTATATATGAGTCCCTTGAGAGGGACAGATTTGAATATGCACTGCGGTTTAAGTTTCAAGCCTCGAATAACGAGGCGGAATACCAAGCCCTGGTAGCCGGAATCCGCATGTGTAAGGCAGCAGGGGCAACTAAAATTGATGCCTACTTTGATTCACAGTTGGTCGTATGCAAGTATGAGGGAATATATAAGGCAACTCATCCGGCTATGATCAAGTATCTTCAGGCAGTCTAAGAAGAGGCTAGGGCACTTGAAGAATTCCGTCTGAGTTAAGTGCCCAGGTCAGATAACAACAAGGCGGATGCATTTTCCAAACTGGCATCTTCCGCCTGCTGTGATACGCCTCGATTAGTCTTTTGGGAAGTTCTAGTAAAAAGAAGTATATATGAAGAACCCATTGGAATCCTTGACCAAAGCTCCACCTAGATTGATGGCATCCGGGCATATTTGACATACAACACACTTCTTGATTCACGACAGGAGGCAGCAGTCATGAAGGAACGAGCAGCAAATTTCGAGATGAGAAATGGAGAGCTCTTCAAGGCGAGTTTCCTTAAACCTCTATTGAAGTGTGTTACCCTAGGAAAGGGTAAAGAAGTTCTTGAAGAATTGCATGCGGGATACTGCGTCTCTCATATAGGCGGTAGGTCCCTAGCCGTCAGAGCCAAGCGGCACTATTTTTGGCCTACTCTTGAAGCAGATGCTAGAGAGTTGGTGAAGAGGTGTGACAAATGCCAGAGGTTTGGCAAACTTATCCACCGCCCAGCTACTGATCTGACGACAATCCACATCCAAGTCCTGTTTGCTAAGTGGGGCATGGATATCATGGGTCCTTATATGCCTACACCGGGCAGAAAACGTTATATTTTGGTGGCTGTGGATTACTTCACCAAATGGGTAGAGGCTAAGCCGGTCAAGAACATCAAGACAAAGGATGCCATCTCTTTCATTTGGAAGAACATCATCACTCGGTTTGGGGTACCTATGTCTATGGTGTTCGATAATGGCCCTCAGTTTGAAACGCCTCACCTTAAGAATTTGTTGGGTGATCAAGGAATATTACATTGTTTTGCATCAGTCAGCCGACCCGAAGAAAACGACCAAGTTAAAGCCTTCATAAAGCTTATCTCAGACGGCATTGAAAAGAAAATTGAAAGAGCCGGTGGCTTATGGGCAGAAGAATTGATTCATGTCCTATTGTCCATTCGGACAACTGCCAAAGGGGCAATCGGTGAAACCCCATTTCTCATGGTGTACAGTGCTGAAGACGTCTTACCCATTGACCATTACGAGTCGACTCTCAGAGTCATGCTTTATGATGAAGAGGCAAATTGGGAGGCCATGCGGCTGGCATTGGACTCCCTCCCGGAACGCATGGGCAATGCTGCCCTACGTCATGAGATATATCGTCTGAGATTCACGAGAGCCTAAACCAAGAAAGTACACAAGCACCCTTTGAAAACTGGCGACTTTGTGTTACGAAAAATGGAGGCAACCGGTAAGACCATGAGCTTGGAAAGCTTGCCCCCAATTGGGAAGGCCCCTACCGGATCTATGAAGAAGTCAGGGACGGCACCTACCTTCTAGAAACCCCAAACGGTAGACGCCTACCTAGAACTTGGAATGTAGATAACTTAGAGAAGCACTACTTCTGAGAATTGTAAATTTTTGTAAACAAAGAGTCTATTAATGAGAAATCAGGCTTTGTTTTCAAAATTGTTTTGTTATCTTTATAATTGCTTATCCGTCTGGGCAACACCAAGACGGATTATTTGCTTCACCAACTAAGTTCGATACTTAGTGTTAAATTCAATGATCAAATAACACGCGCCCAATGGCCAGATTGAAAAAACTAAGCACAAAAACGTTTAGTAGCTATACAACCGGTCTCAAACAAGACCAAAGGCCAATGGCCGGATGGTTGCTTATTTTACAAAACCACCTGTCCCGACATGGACAATGGCGTCCGGCGACACCCCTTTGGGTGTAATCGTCGCAGAGAGCAGACTCTTTATCAGCTCTACATACCTATGCAGACGAAAAAGATTAAATGAACAAATTGGTAAACTCATAGCCGTCTGACCAAGAATAGTCTACAAGAACGATTAAGTTTCCGAATACCGGATGCCCTGAGGTAAAGTCGATTAACGGCTGAAGTTCTTACTTAGATTTTTTATTCTAAAATTGTACACTCTCTCCCAATTGGGGCAAAAGAGTTTTGTGTAATGGCTACGCAATAATCCCAGACGGAATACTACCACCTAGGTAAGAGGCTCGAAGCACCTGTTTAAATGGTCAGCTGTGCACTTGGTTTAGGGCAATCACCATTGTGATTGATTGGCCTTAAAACACCTCATACTTCTCCATGTATCAAGTGTTTTTAAGCCAATCAATAAATTTGAAATGAAACCAACCACACAGTCGTCCAGGGGCAAGAACGGCCGGATTGCAAATTGTCGCATGCTTTTTTAAGTTAGGCAAAAAATCAAAGAATTGCAGTATATACGCAAAAATCAAATTGAAAAAATTCAAACACAAACATGTATAAATAACCAACTAAGTCGGAATACTTCATATTAATATAAAAAATGGCACTAAGGCCATAGTAATTGTTAACCGGAATCACATCTGGTTAAGAAGCAAAGAACTAATTGCTAACCCAACTCCACAGTTGGTAAAAATACAACACACTCGGCTTATAAGCCGGAAAAGAAAGAAACTTGGCATACTGACCCGGCTAGCTCTAACCGGTTGGGAGGGTTTCTGATTGATTATCACTTGCTTGAGGCTGGCTGCCTTCGTTTTGCTCATCCTCCGCCGTCTCCTCTTCATTATATGAGACATCATATCCCAGCTCTACAGCCCAATCCTTGAAGCGAGGCGGAGCTGCCTCTCCCAGCATTTGGGCATCATAAACCGCAGTAGCGTTATCATACCTATGTTTATAGAATTCAAAGTCTATATCTGGATAGAGGAGACCCCAAGTTATCTTCAGGCGGGCTGCATTAACCCGCTCATTTTCCACCATCAGCCGTCTTTGCTCCTTGGCAATTTCCTCCGCGTGTTGATTCTGCATGTTGATAATCTCCAGCCCCAACCGGGAGATGTCTTTTTGGAGCTTTGTGTTCTCCTTGCCAGCGTCTTCCAATGCCTTGATCTCAGATTTTGCATCGTTCAGTCTCTGATCAAGGTCATTAGCCCGGTTGTTAGCTTCGTCGTTGGCAGCCGTCAAACTCTGAATCAGCTCCTCCTGTTTCAACTCTACTGCTTTAATCTTTAAATCACACATATAATTAGCATATTTAGGAGAGTTGAGTTTTTAGTGGCTCTCCATTTGACGTTATTTACTTCTTCTAGTTTCCTGCTGAAGGGGCACCAGAGCCCATCCACCCTCAGCATTACCTGATAAAAGGGCAGCCAGATTATGAAATACTTTATTAAAAATGAAGAAAAAATATCAGAATTAAGTTGAAGAATCTTTTACCTCAGTCGGTTGGCCCATTATCTGGTCAAAGTCCACCACCTGCAGATCAAGTATGGAATTCTTCTTAGACCGGGTGAGGGTCCTTACCATCTGTTTGGCAAACCCAGGAAAGTCCGGCTTGTCGGATGTAAGATCTTTACCAAAAAGAAGTACTTGGTGAGAGGGATGCAGCGTAGTTGGCATTCATTCGTTGTCGGCTGCTGACTGAACCCCTTGAAGGGTCAACCTTAGTCTTGACTCTCATAAAGTCAAGGGGCCAAGGTATTTCAATCTTGTTCTTACCTTTGGTCTCTGGATGGGCCTTAGAGTTATCTTCCTTCCCAGTTTTTGCAGCACCGGTTGCAACATTGGGTGGCTGGCCACCCTTCGATGTCGTAGAGGCATCCAGCACTTTCTTCCCCGAGCGTTCTGAGCTTTCGTTTAGAATCTTCATAAAAGAAGGGGATTTGCCACCGGTCATAGGACGATCCGGATTGGCAGCAGGAGTTGTCTGGGAAGGATTCTTTTTAGCGGCCTTGGCAGCCGAAGTTTTGCCCAGCTCCTCCCCTTGCCTTTAGAAAAGCTTGGAGACATAGCGTGGAACACGTTTAATGGCATCCTACAAATCAAGAGCCAAATGTTACCAGTCGGCAAAAAAACCTTTGCAAGAAATTTAAAGAAAAAATTAAAGTAAGGCGGTCTTACCCCGCCTTTCTTAGCCTCCTTGGCCTCAACATCTGCTCTCTTAGAGAGCATACTTTCCTTGTGCAACTGCGCTGCTGACTTAGCTGGAGTCTTAGCCGGGTCAACCATTCTCAAGGCGTTGGCTGCAAGGAGAAAACAAAAAGTTATAGAAAAATAATAAAAAGTTGGATGTACAAAATAAAAAACTATAGAAAAGCTGGATGCAAGTGGATCTACCCTTGGGAAACATGGGGCTTAACCCACAGGCGGAGAGAAATCTCTCATCCTTGAAATAGTCCGAGTAGGGGATCCAGTTCTTTGGTACGATGATGTGAGTCCCATCCCCCTAGGTCTCAGTAGTGGTTTAGAAGAAACCCGACTCCATTATTTTCTCCCGGGCCCTAGTAAAGAGCGCCGGGAGAGGGCATTTCATGCCATGGAGAACCGGTTCCTTATTATACTAGAGCAGTGTCCGGTTGTGTAACAGCGTTTGTGAGGAGATTAAATAAAATTTTTCCTTCCACCCAGACCATTTGGACACCTTATCCAATGTCATCAGATACTGGGGCAATGTGGTAAGAGTATACCATGCCCCATGACCGCCTGGGGCCTTGCTCAAGTTGTGCATATGAGAAACGGCAGAGAAACTAGGAGCAAGGTTCTGGAGCGCACAGGCGGCAATATAGCTTAAAATATTCACCCACGAGTTTGGGGTGAGCTGCCAGTCACCTAGAACATACCCCTTCAGGATTTTCTTAATCCCGGTATGGAGGGGGATCCGGAGGCCGGCTTCTATTATCGCCTCAAAGCAGACAAAATAGTTGTCTACATTCTCTATTTTGTCGTCCCAGGCCATCACTGCGTCCCCAAGCGGAACGATAGTATGCCACCTCTTTCCAAAGGGTGTTTTTCTTTGAAAGCCCTAAAGCCACTCTTTAGCACGGCTATGTCACCTGGAAGCATTATAATCTTCTTCGGGTCAAGGTTGTCAATGACTTTCGCCGGCTGCTGATTGTTAGCCGCGTAATTATCTTGATCGGAGCAGGAAGCCTCTGCTCCTGATCTTCAGCGGCTTCAGTGCCGCCTGATCCTTCCTCGGATCAATTAGAGGAGGCGGCCTCTTCACCATCTACCTCTCTTACGCGGGAGCTCCCGGAAGAAGAGGGAGCCTTTTCATCAGAACTGATGCTCTCCTCCAAACGCGCCGAATCTTAGACTTTCTGGCCGCTTGTTTGACACTAGCCATTATGTCCTGCACAGATACATAGAGGGAGGAATTCGGGGATGAGCGCAGCAGTTCCGATAGTCAAGAAAAGGCACCCCCTGTTCTAGATTCAACCGTTCCGGGAGACCGGCTAAATGACCTAGGCAATGCCAAGTGTGTGGATTGAGAGCTCATTTTATTTTTAAGACTATGTATACAGACGAAAAAAAGAATGTATACAAGTTGAAAAGGAAAAGCTAAAAATGGTACAGGCGGTTACCTTACGTTTAACTCTAAAAACTGCTACAGACGGTGACCGGGTGTTGCAAGGTTAGCACACGGAAATCTTGAGAATTTGATGTAGACGGAACCACAGAATATCTCTCTAAAAAATCTCTGTTTCTCTCTCTAGAAAGTCAAATGAAAATGAAGTGAGAGAAGGGAGGGGGGGTGTAGACACCCATTTGTGTCTCCCCATGAACAAACCCGATGATGAGTACCTTTCATGTCAAATTGTAATCGAATGAAGTGAAAGTGTGGAAAGTCTAGCGGATAGTTTTAATTTCTTATCTTTTCTCTCTGTTTTTAAAAACCTATTTTAAGAACACAGCCAATCCAGTTTGGTTGGTCCATGATATGGGTCCAATAGTAGTGTAGTTGGATAGGGCTTTAAAAGAGCTTTCCAACGATATATTATAAGCCCAATTCCGATGAATATTGAGGAAGTTATGGCCAAATTACTAAACTGGGCCCGGTTTGAGCCTTATATGCGGCCTAACGATCTAGGGGAGGGCCTAATATGGATTTATCATTCCTAATGCAATTAGGAATGGTTTTAGTCTTCTAGATTCTTCTAGAAGGTTCTTTTCATTCCTAATTCAATTAGCATTGATAAATTGACTTTTGTTGACTTTTTAGAATTTTAATCAGAATAAAAGAATGTTTTTGAGGAAAATACGATTTTAGCCTCCTCTACGGTTAATTTATATCTGATTTTAGAAAACGCGCCAATTATTAAATTAGCGCCAAACGCCAACATTAGCGCCTGACGCTAAGCTTGGCGCCTGACGCTAATGTCAGCATCTGACTCTAACTTTGTCTTTGCGCGTCAGAATTCTGTTTCGATTTTCTATCTTTTTGGCTGATTTTCTCTATAAATAATCTTCTAAAAACTCCGTTTTCATTCACCAACTCTCATCAAGAAATTCTTGATTATTCTCTCTCTTTTCTAAACTAGTCTTTTCTCAAATACAAAATTCCGCACTCACAAGACATAGATACACCTAGCCATATTCGAAGTTGCCTTCGCCCTAGACGTGAAATGTTTTAATTTCTGAGGGTTTTGGTCCCAAATCTCTCTTTTTATTTAATTTAATCCTTTGATTTTATTATTTTCTTTGAAGTTACTAACGTGTGTATTTTGTTATTAGAAAGAGGTACGAGGCATCCAAGTAAGTACTTTAATGATTTTTATTGATATTATGATGTAGAAATCATGCTTAGGTTGTTATTATGATTCCTAATGTTATGTTAGGGTGTTTTGATCTTCCTAGTATCATGTTTAGGGTAACTTTAATATCAAGTATGATTAAAAGCATGATGCTTCCTATGTTCTTTCTAATATTAATGATTGTTAGTATCATGTTAGGGTTAAAGCTTTAATCTTTAATGTTTAATGGCATGCTAGAGTTTGTTATTAATCTTGTTAGTATCATGCCTAGGATCTTGCTATTGTTATTATGCTTTAACATGATTATTGATTATAACTATTATTATGATTATTTTTTATAATTGTTATGATTTTTATAATTTATTTTTATTATTATTATGTTGCTTGATTTATTTTATTTTTATTGCTTTATCACGCCTTTTATTGCATGTTTAAAGGGAATTAGTACTTGTAATCACGCTTAATAAGATAATTAATAATCTTGTTAGGGTTAATATGATTATAATTCTAGTGATAGCCAATAATAGATTTATTTGTGCATTAATATTCAACCAACATAGATAAACAGGTTTAGGGTTAATCCTATTGACTGCATGTTAGTCAGAAAGCGCACATGAATACGATCAGAATAAAGTAGAGGCCTATTATTAGGGCAGGTTCAATCTCTTTTAGGTTGGATTTGTACCTTCATCCCCGATCTACCAGTCATGGTTCTAGATCTATTGGAGTTGACGATATCTTGGATCGTTAAGGGGTGTAACCTTTACCCTATGAACGGTTTACAAGATCATAAAACTTATTGGCGACTCTTTTGCTCTATCTTCTTTCCCTTTGGACGCCACCGCACTTTAGTGTATGATCACAGTGGGGTTCAAGTTTGGGGTAATGCTTGAAATATTCCCTATATTTTTTGGCGACTCCACTAGGGAGGATTTCTATTTTAATTCCTGAAATTTATTTCGGCAATGATTTAGAATGAGTGGATGAGACTCGAAAAGTTCAAAGTATTTCATGTGCGTAATTTTGATTAACATTATTTGTCATATGCATAAAAAAGATCTCATTGGAAAGACCATCCGTAATGAGTTAAAACATAGGATTTTTACACGTAGGAAATTTGAGGAATATCTTTCACAACTAGGATCGAAATAACACTGCGCGAAACTGGAAAATTTTATCGAGCACAGAAAGCTGCTGAGGCATGTAGTAACTAGCGTCATCGAACAAAGATTAGCGCTGGTATTTTGACTTTAGCGCAAGATGACAGCTCTATCGCCAGGCGCTAAAGCCAAAAGCTGGCGCCAGCCACTATTTGTTGGCGCCAAGTTCTTCCAATACCGAGCCAGAAATATGCGCTCTAATTTCGACCAGTTTTTAGCATTGTTTGCTCGATCCTACTTCCTGTTTGAGTTTTTCTCACTTTTCTGAAACTCATATGTGTTCTACATATGGACATAACCCTCTAGGAATTCATGCTCCATCTACCTGATTGAACGCTCTGAGCAACAAAGGGTACATCTGAGAATGTTTAATTCACCAAACCATGGAAGCGAGTTTTTCTAAATTCGCGGTGTCCCATCCACTCGCGCCAACCCTTCACGGTTAGGCTTCCGCGCGGTGCATCCGGACAATTAACCATGGACCCTCTTTGACTAACCCATATCCCGAACTTTAGAGAACTAGAGCCAAGGTTAGGTTGCAAACTCATTGCATCATATTGTGCCTACTTGACTAATTGTGCATTATTTGTTGTGCATACTCTATGTGTTTTTCCTAACTGTTTGTTTGACTTGTGCTAAGATTAAATAAATTAATGACTAAAAGAACTTTGCCTAATTAATTAATTAATTGATTAATTTGAGTAAATAAAGTCTAATGTTTTAACCAGAGTTGACTTAGTACGACTTTAGGTATACCCCTGTTGATCAATAACACCGAAAACAGTTTCAGATCGACGCTCCAGCAATGGCGCCAAAGTTTGAACTATAGCGCCACTATGCGGAGTGTGGCGCCTGGCGACAATCCTGTCGTCTGGCGCTACGCTGCAAAGAGAGGCTCCAGTCCTGTCATTTTGACGACAGTTCGGTTTATTGCTCCAGTCATCACTTTGGGTCCAATTAACCAGTTTACTAATTAATTCAGTTAAATTTTACTGTTAATAATACCTTGTTAAGTCATTAGTTGAGTCTAGGCACCAAGTCCCATGGTATTACACAAAAGTCCAAGCATGTCACTTACACTCACCACATAACGCACACACTAATACATACTTTGACCATGTCTAAGAAAGTCTTGTATGCGCGTTTTTTTTTCCGTCATTTTTTTAGGGTGTTAAGTCGGTTTTTAATCATCCAATTTAAATCCCTTGTTTAAAAACCACACTTGATTCCTAAAAATATATACCTTATTTTTGCCAAAAATATGCACCTATTTTATTTTTTTTATTATTTTTCCTCTTGAAACCGTAAAGTCAAGGTCGATTTGAGTCATATAATTAAAACAAAAATGGTTTAAATTACAGCGCGTGGTCAAGAAAGGAAGGGAGGTTAATCAAAGACAATCTTTTTGTATAAGTCCAACTTTTCGACAAACCCATCGCTCGTAAGAGGAAAGCTAGGACAGTAATGGCAACACAAGAAGAAATCAATGAGCTTAGGAACCAACTGGTTACCGTGACTGATCGAGGCATTAAAGATTCTAACCCTCAAGATCGATGATCCCGTGAAACAACAACAGATGGACCTCATGCAAGAGAGTCTGAGCAAGCTATCTAGCGACTACAAGTTTCAAGGGATTAGCTCACAAGGGGTCTCGGTGGACAAGGATCTTCTTCCGCAGAATTTCAATGCCAACGACATCCCTAAATTCAAAGCAACTGATAACCCTTATTTTCATTTAAGAGCCTTCGAGACAATAATGAGTATTAAGGGTATCGACAAGAAAGTGTTCCCCTCTCTGTTCTCACTATCTCTCGAAACCGTTTTCCAACAATGGTTCTTTTCTCTCGAGAAAGAAAAAACCTCCACCTGGGAGTCCATAGAAAACGCTTTAGTTGATAGATACAAATGCAATATTCAAGTTGAGACCGACCATAGGGAACTTGAAATCCACAAGCAGAAGGAGAATGAAGGCTTCACCTCCTTCTTTAACAAATGGAGAGAAACCTCAGCTAAGATTATTGAGGTGCCGAGTGAAAAAGAGTCCGTAAGGTTATTCATCAAAAACCTTCAAGAAAAGTACTCCAAGCATCTCAAATATCAGAATAATCTCCATACCTTCAAGGCCGTCTACGACATTGGAATTAATATTGAAGACGACCTGGCTAAGTTGAAAGCTGCCAACAATAACTCTAACAGTGGTTGGAAAGGCAAGAAGAACGACAATCCTTCTTCTTCCAAAACAACCCACTCAAACAATGTTAGCACTTTTAACCTAGGTGAAGTCCTTGCTATGAATAATCAAGGATAAAAGAAACCATTTAGGAGGAACTTAACTCCTTTTGGCATGAGTTATGACACCGCATTTGACCGATTAAATGCAAAAGGTCTTATAACTCCTATTGGACCATTTGGGGACCCACCAGTCAAAAAGAGGACGGCTAACTGGAACCCCAATGCACATTGCAAGTATCACCAAGGTAGGGGCCATCTCACCAAGAACTGTTGGAAGCTTAAAGAAGCTATCCAAGACTTAATCGACAACGACAAGTTACCATTGCCCCCTGCCAGTTAGAAGCCAAGTATTGATAATGCACCTCTCGCTCACTCCTTGGCCATCTCTGATGAGGAAAACAAAGTTGATCCCTAGTCTCTCATCAAACCTGTCAAAGAAATCCATGCTATCGAAGAAGAGGAGGAGATCTTTTACGACGCCATGGATAACCTTCTAGAAATAGCAAGTAAAGAGGACATACAATTACTTACACTGTCTATGATGGAAGGATCGCACTTGCTACGTGAAGCCCTCGAAGTTGTAAAAGAACTTTAGAAGAAATATGACGAGGTTCCACCCTCGAAGAAATATGATGGAAGGATCGCACTTGCTACGTGAAGCCCATGGGAGCGACTTATGAGGCGAAACGTTTTCCTTTGCAAGTAACCAAAAAACCCAAGAAGAGTAATAAATTCTATACTCCAATTGGGATCCCATACGTACAAATGTTCAAAATGCTCTCCAAGAGTGGCGAGATCAAACCTCTCGAATCGAGACCATTTGAATCGTTAAAAAGGACATATAGATATTACTGCTAATATCATCAATCAGGGGGTCATACTATCGAAAACTGTTTTAAATTCAAGGATTTAATACAGAAAATGATTGATGATAAGAAGCTAGTCCAAGTTCCACAAGAAGAGGATGCAAATATTAATGGAGTTTGGGACAGTGACGAAGAAGACGTCTATTTAAAAGACATGGTAGAACCTCCACCTTCACTGTCATATGCCATGGATGACTTTTGGGTTGAAGAAGATTCATCAATAGACGTCCTCACAAGATCCGGGAGAATGCAACCTTCTGTTTCGACACAAACCATGCCAACCACACAGCAAGTTCCCATACCTATCATAGAAGATAATGAGATCCTCAAATAGTTCAAGAAAACCAAAGTTGAAATGAACGTATGGAAGCTTCTGGCAACGTCTCGAGAACATAGGTTGGCCGTAATGAATGCCCTGGATAAAATAGGGATAGATTCTGACACCACTCCTAAGGGGTTGGCTAATTTCCTCACGAGTGATCTCCCTAGTCCCATCAATTTGATCACCTTTTCCGACAAGGATTTGCCCCCTGAAGGTGACAAACACTATAAGACATTAAACCTCACAGTGGTTTGCAAGAGAATGAACGTCCCTATGACTCTTGTAGACAATGGATCAGCCATTAATGTCTGCCCACTTAGAACTGCGAGGATGTTAGGCATAAGGGATGAAGACTTAACCCCGTCAACACAAGGAATAAGAGCCTATGACAACACTCGTCGCCAAGCTCTTGGTAAAATTACCATGAATGTAACGGTGGGAGCGATAGAACACGCTACTACTTTCCAAGTAGTAGATATTAATGATTCATTCAATCTATTGTTAGGATGCCCTTGGCTTCATGACCTAAAGGTCGTCCCCTAATCTCTCCACCAACAAGTAAAAGCTATAGTTGGAGGAATTCCTATTACCATCGATGCTTCGCCAATGAGAATCAAATCTATAGAAAATCCAATAATCAAAGCGGAGCACGATGAAGACAATGAAGTTTTGTGGGGCTTTAATGAAGAGATCTCCTTAATCCAGGAGGATGAAAAGACCCCTCTCTGCCACGACCCCCATTCCAACATGATCGTGAATGCTATTCTGAAGAAGCAAGGACATTTCCCTGGGATGACCTTAGGAAAGAAGAATGGAATAGAAAAACCGCTGGAATCACCTGGCCACCCTAAATTAAACACTTTCGAACTTGGTTTCGAACCAACTCAGAAAGATTTCAAGCGAGCCCAGGAAAAGTCAAAGGCACGTAGGGACGCTCGCATTTAAAAGAAAGCAATCTCAATGGATCATTACCCTCTTACCCTTAATGGACAATTCATAAAAGAAAGAGAGGAATATCCATGCTACGAATTTCCAGAACCATTTATCGTAAATGGCATAAGGCAACGGGGATTCGAAATTTTCTTAGATTGCTATTTCACAGATGAAATCCCAACTCCTGTCCCTAAGGAGAAAGCACCCCCATGCTTTGACTTTAATGTCATGGGATTATTATTTGGGCGAGAAAAGGATGAGCCGACCTACAAAGGGGATAACCCCTCGCTCATTCAGACAGTCCTACAAAGCGAAAGCTTCGATCTCTCGAAGCTAATCACTCTAGCGGAAGGGTGGCGAAAGATCGTCAAGGTGACTACTCCAAGTGGAAGGAAGATCTCCATAACAACAGGGCAAGGACCAATGTTCGATGAGTCGTGTGAGTCAGATTCAGAGTCAGAGTCTCTCCTTATAGAGTCATCTAGGTCTTTAATTGTAGCATCTCATCCTTCTATCCCTTCCCTTAGAATAGTTAGTGATCAAGTTCCTGAGGACATATCACTCTTTGATGTAATGATCTCAGAGTATAATAATATGACTTCTTCTCCTTACTCCTTGTGTTCTACTTTAACCCAAGATGACGAGCATTGCTTAATTAACAATGAAAAAGACAAAGAACTTATTAAAGCAATGAAAAACTTCAAAAGAAAACAGCGATAATTGAAGAAACTGAGACGGTTGATATCTCAAATGATTCCACCAATAAAAGAGAAGTTAAAATCGGATTAACACTTAATGAACAAGAAAGAACCGATTTAATTAACTTGCTTACAGAATTCATCGATATATTTGCTTAGTCATACGAAGATATGCCAGGCATTAATAGAGAAATAGCTCAACACACTATACCACTTATACCAGGAATGAAACCTGTAAAACAAAAGTTACGTCGAATGAAACCCGACGTAGCTCTTAAAATAAAAGAGGAAGTTCTAAAACAAATAACTGCAGGTTTCATCAAGGTATCTAAATACCCCGAATGGGTCGCCAACGTCGTCCCATTTTCAAAAAAGGATGGAAGGGGAAGAATGTGTGTCGACTATCGAGATCTAAATAAGGCAAGTCCAAAGGACGACTTCCCTTTACCACCCATCGATATTCTGGTGGATAACACAGCAAATCACGCACTTCTCTCGTTTATGGATGGATACGCAGGCTATAATAAAATTCTCATGGCAGAAAAAGACATGGAGAAAACAACCTTCATAACACCATGGGGTACTTACTGCTACACGGTAATGCCTTTCGGGTTGAAAAACGCGGGTGCTACTTACCAATGTGCAGCGACTGCCTTACTCCATGACATGATGCATAAGGAAGTCGAAGTATATGTGGACGACATGATTGTAAAGTCAAAAGATCGCTCAGGCCATCAAGCAGCCTTAAGAAAATTTTTCGAAAGGCTAAGAAAATACAATATGAGGTTGAACCCATCTAAGTGTGCTTTTTGAGTCACCTCAGGCAAGCTTTTGGGTTATGTCATAAGCTCTAGAGGAATAGAGATAGACCCAACCAAGATCAAGGTAATCATGTTAATGCCACCGCCCAAAATCGAGAAGCAGATTCGAGGATTTATTGGCCGGTTGCAATACATAAGCAGGTTCATATCAAAATTGATGACCATATGTGAACCAATCTTTAAAAAGCTTAAGAAAAATGTACTAGTAATATGGGATGACGAGTGTTAAAAATCCTTTGAAAAGATCAAAGCCTATCTCGCAAATCCTCCCGTATTAGCACTAGCACTTCCAGGAATACCTCTTAGGCTGTACTTAACAGTTACCAAAGAGACAATGGGAACTATGCTAACACAAGAAGTAGAAGGCAAAGAGAATACGATCTACTATCTAAGCAAGAAAATGCTCGAATATGAAGCATGCTATACACCACTTGAGAAATTGTGCCTCGCCTTGGTATGGGCCACAACCAAGTTAAGACATTACATGCTCGTGCATACAGTCTTTGTAGTCTCCCAATTAGATCCACTCAAGTATCTATTCGATAAATCTACACTCAATGGGCGCATATCGAGATTGATAGTCAATTTAGCTCAGTTTGATGTAAGGTTCATGCCACAAAAAGCTATCAAAGGATATGTGGTGTCAGACTTTCTAGCGGACTTTCCAATAGAAGACTCGACGCCAACTGATCGAGGGTAAAAGTAGGTCGTTGGGACTACTAACCCTAGCCAAATTAGAAATTTATAATACCTAAACTTACACTAAACTAATATGTGGCAAGTAAAGGGTCGAACCCAAAAGGACTAAGTGTATTAATTTGTGCCAACTAGACTACTAGGAAAGGTCGTGAGATAGAGAGAGGATAAACCAAACACTACTAAGAGCAATTAACTAAAACTAGGGAAAGTGCAATCCAATCACATCAATGTATTAAACAACATCATACAAATAGATGAAAATGACCTTGATTAGGAACATCAACACATTTAACTCACTCTCGCACAATTAAGCATGTTAATTATCCTACTAAACTAATTCACTCTCGTGCAACTAGCCTAGCAAAGGTATGGAAAAATTTAGGGCTCTCAACCAACTCACTCTCGCACAATTGATTGAAAGCACAATTAAGAGCATAGAATCGATTAGCTAGAAAGATTCTAATCCATAAAAGCATTACCCATACACATTAATCAAGAAACAATTCCATACTAATCACAATCAATTAAGCAAAGAAATAAAGATGAGAGAAAGTTAGAAAATGCTCATTGAATAGATGAGAAGAAGTTCCACAAAGTTGCTTCTTCAACCTCTCAAAAACTCCATGGAAATCCAAGCTTTCTCTCTCTACACTACTCCTAAACTAGAGAGAGAAAAATCCTAATCTAACCCTAAGAGAGAGAAAATAAATTAGGCTAAACTAATCTAATCTATCTAAAAAAAATGTTGATTGAAAGTTAAGAGAAAATAACCCCAAAAGGGGTATTTATAATACAAGGCTTCCAATAAAACAAAAGAAAATAAATTGAAAATAAAACTAAATAAAATAATTAAAAAAACAAAACTAAAATAAATAAAAAGGAACTAAAAATGAAAACAAAACACAAAAAACCCCCCAAATCCCATCAGACCCACGAAATCCATATACCCCCTTCAATCGCTTTTCTCTTCGTGGCTGCTCTGAACTTTCTTCTTCCATTCACGCATCATCATCACCGTTCATACTCCATCATCATCAGCAATTATCACTCAATCACCACCGTTCATCAACCACAATCATCTAGCATCACCAGATTCTCGGCCTTTGGATTAATTGAAGAAATCGTGTCCGTCCAATTTTCATAAAAATCAAGTGAAAAGCTCGTGATAGACCCACAATTGCGCGCTCGCACAGAAGTCGCGCACAGGTCGCGCAAAGCTACTGCCTCAACTCTGATTTTGGACTCCAATTTGTGCGCTTTCTGACAGGGCTGCGCGGCCGCAAATTGGTTGCTCTGTGAGTTTGGGTTTCTGTGAGTTGCGTGGCTTAATTGGTGAGTAATTTGGTGGTGATTTGGGTGGTTGTTGTTGATTGGAGGTGGTAATTGCTGTTGCGGGTTGTTTGGTGGTGTGGTGAAGGTTGTAGGTGGAGCTGGTGGTTGTTACGGGGGTGATTGGTGGTTCAGGGCGGTGTGGCTGGGTGTAATAGTTGTTTTGGTGGCTGAGAGTGGTTGATTGTGACGGTGGCTGTGGCGCTATGGGAGCAGGTGAATTGACGAGTTGTTGTTGTTGCAGATTGTTGTTGGTGAATTGGGGAAGCAGTGGTGGAGCTTGGTTCAATTTTGTGCCTCGAACCTCGGACCTTGAACCCGATCGACCAAGGACCCGAAAACACCTACAACCAAAAACAACACGAGGGGATTTTTAAAAGATAAAATAAAATAAAATAAGATAAATAAAGTAAAATAAAATTCTAAAACTAAATAAATAATAAAATTTAAATCAAATAACATAAAATAAAGAAAACAAACTAGAAACTAAAAGAAAAATAAATTAAAAGAGAGAAACTAGGAATTAATAAAACTAAGTTAATCTAAATTAAACTAAAAACTACAAAATACTCAAATAAAAAGATAAAAGACGAGAATAAAAAAAAATAAAAGAAATAAAGGATAAAATGATCATAATTATTGAAATAAGCCGGAAAAGCGACTCAATAAACACCCTAAAAGTGACATAAAAGTCACTTATCACCAATTCACGACAATGAATTTCGAGATGAAGACTTAATGGTAACTGAAGATGATACTTGGACCTTGTACTTCGACGGAGCCTCAAACCAAAAGGGATATGGCGTTGGAGTATTACTAGTATCACCTAAAGAAGAGCATGTTCCAATCTCAATAAAGCTTGATTTCGACGTTACCAACAATGCTGCTGAATACGAAGCATGCGTGGTAAGCCTTGAAACAGCTTTGGCATTTGGAGTAAAAAAGTTACGGATATTCGGAGATTCTTCATTGATTATCAATCAAATCTCTAAAAGGTGGAAAGTAAGGAGCGAAAGTCTGGCCCTTTACCAAACCTAGTTGGAAACCCTTACTAATCAGTTAGAGAAGGTAGAATATACATATCTACGTAGAGGAGAAAATCAATTCGATGATGCCTTGGCAAGACTAGCCTCAATGGTTAGAATTCCTACGGAAATCGAGTAAATGCCCTTAACTATAGAAAAAAGGCACAAACCAGCATATATTCAAGCTATAGAAGATGACAAAGTAATCCAGGACAAAGAAGAAGAACAAGAAGAAGAAGAAGAAGAACCGTGGTATACGGATATATTCAATTATGTCACCAAAGGAGAATACCCTCCCCATGCTGACAAAAGAGCAAAACGAGCATTAAGACTCTTGGCTTCCCAATACGTACTCATAGACAACGAACTACATAAAAGGGTACCTAAGATTCAAGCTCTCTTATGTGTAGGAGAAAAGGATGCCCAAAGATCAATGAGGATAGTCCACGAAGGAATTTGTTGAACTCACGTAAATGGCAAAATGTTAGTCCAAAATATAATGCGAGAAGGATACTATTGGACTACAATGAATAGGGATTGCCATCAATACGTAAAAAGATGCCCTAAGTGCCAAATCTACGCTTTTTTACAACACATTCCTCCATCTTTACTCTACACCTACACGTCGCCATGACCGTTTTCTACATGGGGAATTGACATCATCGGCAAAATCACTCCCCCAGGAACAGGAGGCCACGAATATATCCTAGTGGTAATTGATTACTTCACAAAGTGGGTCGAAGCACAATCATACACTAAACTCACCGCAAAACATGTAGCACTCTTTATCGAAAGAAATATTATTTGTCGATACGAAGTCCCACATGAAATGATAAGTGACAATGGAACTCACTTTCAAGCCGAATGTGAAGAATTGCTACAAAAATATGGCATACAACATCATCATTCTTCCGCTTATAGACCTCAAGCAAATGGAGCAGTCGAAGCATCTAATAAGAATCTAAAGACTATCATCGAGAAAATGACGGAAAATTACAAGGATTGGCCTGACAAACTTCACTTCGCATTGTGGGGTTATCGCACGTCAATTCGCACATCAACAGGAAATACGCCATTTTCCTTGGTTTATGGAATTGATGTCGTACAACCTGTCGAACTAGAGATTCCATCTCTACGCATCGCATTAGAAAGAAAACTCGATGAAGTTGAATGGACTAGGGCAAGATATGAAGAGCTAATTCTACTTGATGAAAAACGACTAGAAGCTCTGCATTACACTTAGTGTTACCAAACTCGTATGGCTAGGCATTTTAATAAGAAGGTCAAGACACGAAACATCAAAGTAAGAGACTTGGTTTTAAAAGCATTAAGGAAAAATGTTTTATATCCAAGGGGAAAATTCAGACCTAATTGGTCTAGACCCTACATTGCCAATACAATCCTGTCGGGGGTGCAACAAAATTAACTGATATGGATGGCAATGAGTTCTCAAACATGACAAATCTACGTTTGGCCTGATTCCTTAAGAAATACTACCCATAATTACTTGAGTAGGATACTCAAGAGAGCTACGTTTGGCCTGATTCCTTAAGAAAGGATACGTAGGCAACCCTTTACGGGTGCGACCACTTTATTCTTTTCAAATCTCGCATCCCAGACGTAATAAAAAATCCAACAGAAGATTGAAGAAATATCGGCGTCACGGAAAAGATTCTGGCGCCAGCCGATAGCGCCAGACGACAGCTTCTGTCGCCAGACTGCCGCAGCTTGCGCCAGTCGCAGAATTGTGGCGCCAATTTACTGTAAAATGTCTGGCAATATTTCGGTGTTTTTCGGAAAATTTTCTACTTTCGTACTCGAAAAAATTTCTGGAAAATTAATTGCTCGGTTTTCATTTCTTTAATAAAATAAATTTAAAGTAAATAATTTAGTTAAAAAGCTGCAATTTCATTAATAAAATAAATTACATTATTGATGGAATTTAAATAAAGCTTAAATAAATTAACTTTGAAAAAAAAATAATAAAGTCTTATAATTGAAAATTAAGCAATGCTCTTAATCTTTTTTCTCTTTCTTAGCCCTTTTCCAATTATTGTATGCGTCTTCTTCCTCATCCATAACTTTAGCTGTTAGGCATCCTTCAGAGGACCTACATTCAATCTTTGAATAAATAGTCTCTCCCTCAGCTAGGACTCCATGCTTCTTTTCTACCCAAGCTTTCTTTTCTGGGGTGTCTGCTTTCCTTTTTCCTTTATCTTTCGCAGTACTCTTCATCTTAGGCATTATAGGTGTTTTGAACTCAATTCTTTCACCCAAGCGTTCCTTAACAGGAATCACTTTGCCACCTGGACGACTCTTCACATCAATTTTACTCTGACTTTTCTTCACATTCTTTGAGGATTTCTGCAAAAGCCACTTTTTCACATCATTGGGCAAAGAGGGAGGAACCTTTTGGGTAATTACTTCCCATAAAGGTCTAGCGCTCCAATAAGCATCAAATTTGTCTACTTCCTAAGAGACAGGGAACTCATAAGGACGACGAAGATCGCCGGAAGGAATATTCTGAAGTAGGCCGTACTGTCTTTTTACCCTGCAGGGATAATAAGAAGTCATTCGGGACAAGCTTGGAAGACGGCAGAAAGGCTGCTTGTTGACACCAACCATCTTTTCTATTTTCCACCAAGGGATGACCCACTTGATGGAAAAATTACAAGACTCGAAGACCTTCTTCCATTCATGGCGCCCCATCATAGAGAAGCGTTTCTTCCTTCTCACGAAGAAATTTGGAGTATACTTCTCAACATTGTCTGGAGGGCTAATTAATTCTAGTCTTTCCATTAGCCACATCTGTAAAAATTGCAATGCAAATAAATTTTTATTACTATACAAAAATATATTTTTGATTTCTGTAAATAAAAATATTATTTTTCTACCTGTAATAAAATTGGAGAACCCTGAAAAGGTGCTTTTGGATTCTTTTTTAATTCATCAAGACTAAGCATAGTCTCTCCAACTATTAAGGGCATTGGATTTCTCCCAGATTCAATCTGTTCTAAAATAGTGGATATAATTGATTGACCCTCATTATTTTTACCACTAGTGAGAAAAAATTGATTAAGCATGCAAAAGAGGAAAGCTCTTCTTCTATAAACATGGAAAGATTCAAAATAAGGTCTATCAAAATAATGGTGAGCAAATTCTTTCAAATAAACTATGCTACCATCTACTATTTTTGATAGATCTTTGTCCTTTAAATTGAAGAAGCGTTCAAAATCCTTATAATAATATTCATTTATTCTAGGGATTACTACAAGATCTAGTGCAGGGAAGCCTAAAATAGCACCGAATTCTTCCGGCAAAGGGCTAATTTCATCATACCCTAAACTAAAGCAATGAGTATCTACATCCCAATATTCTAGAACGGTATGAATAAAATCTAAATCAAGATCTACCCCTTTGACAGCATAAATACCCCCCAAGTGAAACACATCTAACTCTTTTCTCTCCTTGGCATTAAGAGACCGACACCATTCATAAGTTTAGTTGGTAAAACTTTTGGAGACTAGAGACATGTTTTTTTTTTAAGGCTAAGAAAATTTTTATTTGCTGAAATTATGAAGAAAATCGGCTGGGCAGGGGGCTATTTATACACAAAATCGGCGCAGTTTTAATCTAGGAAGGATTCGGAGTCAGTGCTCATTAGCGCCAGACGCCAAATATTGGCGCCTAACGCCAGAGCCTGGCGCCAAACGCTAAGTGTAGCGCCTGGCGCTACACCAAAATGCGTGGCGCCAGCTGGCGCTAATGTATCTCATCGTACGCGCATCCCAAAAAACCACATTTTGACCTGATTCGAGTCTGCCAATGATTTTACAGTTTCCTTATTCTTCTTTTATATCTTTTTCTAAAAATTCACTTATTCCTTCCTCATATTTAATATAACTATTATATTAATTTTCGGATTTTTATTTAGACTAACTTCCAAGTCTTTATAAATCCAATATTTTTTTATTTTATTTTTCATATTTTCTTTTTAGGGGAGAAAGTCGGATACCCTCCATTAACAACAAAAATGACGGAATTTTTGCGCAAAATTATTTTCCACAATTCTTTAAGAAACATGCACATAACAATAATAAAAAATGAAAAACCACGATAAATAATGAATAAACTCATAATAGTATGTATATATAAACATGTCTAAATAATGAGTCTAATTAAAGCCAAAGTTCTATACAAAGTAAAAATAAATAATAAAAAGCAGAGGAACAAACTACGGCGCTGGGGGACGTACACTCATCACCTCATAAAACTGCGTCGTACGAGGAGTAACCTCTCCACCAGCTCCAATGCCAGCTCTGGTCTCCTCGGGAGGAGGAAAACTCAGAACATGACCCGTCCATCCAAGATCAACCTGAGGCTGAGGCTGCGGAGGCTGCTGCGATGACGAGCTGACCTCGTACATCCCACCACCTCTAAGAACCGAGGTAGCCTCTCTTTGGCCTACCGGCGCAGCATGTGCACCCTTAGATGAAGAGCCTGAGCCCTCTACCGCCTCGGTACGGGCAGCCTCAGAACGACCGCCCTGACCACCCGAACCAGTGCGGCGACGTCTCGAGCTAGACCTCACCGGATCCCTCCGCACCTCAGGTCTCGTGCGGGTACGAGAAGGAATGGGCTGACCCTGCAAAAGAAACTAAGATCAGAAACATGCAAAGTAGAAGCGGTAATGCAAAAACATAAAAAGAAAGCTACCTCCTGATCGGCGTCGTCTCGATGACATGTAGCCACGTTCCTCATCCGGACGAGCTGGCTACGGAAGGCATCTATGCATCGTGCCATCGCCGAAACCACCTCGCGTGAGAACTGTCAAGAAATAAGTCAGTAAACATGCATAACATATATGGAGAAAAGTTGCAAATGAATAAGCGTACCCGATTCTGGTGACGAGGAATCGACCGCTCCAAAAAGCGCTCGCCCTCAAGAGCCGGAGGAATCATCTCCTCAATCGGCCCATTTGTCCCCTAATAATGTATGGACATACGGGGTGGCACGAACTCAGCCGGATCACCCTGACAAAGCAAATCAAAATCAGTAAAGCATTACTTGGGGGCTACTTAACAAAAGTAAAAGCTGAAAATCATACCGCCACATCCTCAGTAGGTACAGGAACTGGAGCTAACAACGGGAGTAGCTCCTCCTCATAGCACCGCCCAGGGATCGTGTAAGATCGCCAAGGGGTACCGGCTCCCTCTAACATGCTCACCAACCTCGCGTCGTTAAACATGTGACGCGGTGGAGGAGCAGGAATGACAAAGCTATCCGAGGAATGCTGAATAGCAACCCTCTCTCCAAGATACGCATCTGCTCCATAAGTCCCCAAGAAATAGCGACGCTCAGCAGAATACTACGCAGCTAGCCCAGGGACTGCCAAGTCGACCCACGGTCGGTACAACACATCAGACTCCTGCAAAGAACGCCTATCAGACAAGAATCTATCTAAGGCATCACAAAATGTTCAAATAAGAAAAGAATCATACCGAGACGATCCAATCTTGGACATAGGCAGTGGACATTCCCACACGGCGACTTCCCCAGGAAGCACTGACTGAAAACCTGCGCGGCGACGGTCTCGCTAGCGCAGCTTAGGGGAAGTACTCGTAGAACCAGATCTACAAGAAGCGAAAGTTATCAGCGAGTGCTAACTAAAATGTAGAGCTAAACTTTACAAGAAAGAAAGTATACCTCTACGACCCTCCAAAAGCCGGATAGAGCAACGTTCCCCGCGAAAGACCGATGTCGAAACGAGTCCCGCAACGCTCGGATGAAACTAGCATAGGCCAAGCTGGCCCAGTCGTAAGTCCCGATCCGGTGTAGATCACGGACAACAGGAAGGTAGTATTGTAGCGCCCTACTACCCTTGTTAGGGGAGAACGTCCCTGACAGTAAGTTAAGTGCAAAGATGCGCACCCGCTGTTCTCGGGTAGTCGCACTATCATCAAAAGCCGCTGCTAGAGTCGAGTGGCGAATCCCCCTAGCACTGAACTGAGTGGATTCCACCTCAGCTCGAGCCCGAATAGCAATCGGGCCCAACAGCTCCTCGACCTCCGGAGAAAAGACATCGATCCCGCTATCGAACGGCAGCGCCACAGAGCTAAACTCCAGTCCCGTAATGAGACTGAAGTCGGTCGGAGTGACCATCATCTCACCCCAAGGGAAGTGGAAAGTGTTGGTGGTGTCCCAAAAGAACTCCACCAGAGCACGGACTACATGGTGAACCCCGCTGGAGGCAATCATGGCCTATGAGGTATTAAACAGTGCCGTCAGTCCGCAAGACTCCCATAGAAGTTGTAACACCCTAGAAATTCGTTTCCTTTAAAATACCCATTCTACTCTTTAAAATACGATTTAGGAATAACTAAGACATTACCGCCACCGTGAAAACGGCTAAGGCAATTATTAAAGATACACAGCGGAAGACTAAAAATAAAAAAAAACCGTTTAAACAAGTCAACTCAAAAGTCAACCAAACGAAAATAAAGTTTAAAACCAGACAAACAAAGTCAAATAAAATCAAACTACAACTTGGAACCATTAAAGGCACTTATTCAAAACCGCTCCCAAAACCAAACCTTTGTATTAGTCCACATAAAATATGTCATAAATAAATAAAGCATAAAACACCTCGTAACCTAATGAAAACTAGTAAGATTCACTCTTCTCTCATGCCCCATCATGATTATGCTTCAATACCTGAAAAATTTATCTCTACTTGTTTCCACTACTCTCCATTAAAAATGGGTCATCATAGGGCCAAGGTAAAGACATGGCCAAACACACAAACACACACAATTAGCAAAGCTGGGTACATAAGCGTAAATTAACCACACTAACATGCTTTCACCTAACAACACGCACTTACCTCATTGCACCTGTTTACAAGCACACACATCAATCAACAAGACACAATGACTAGACACTAAATAATTCATTTAGCGTTGATTACACATCGAACGGGTTTCCTCCTACTAACCTCCCCCAAATAAAATTAAGGTTAACTGACATGGGAGCTAACCGTGCAAGTGACAAAACCACTCAAAGGTGGCGGAATTCCTGCGCATAATAATAATAAAAAGGAATGTACAGCGTCCTGTACTCCATTAGAAGTTATGGTTAAATATAAAACCCCATAACTCCCCCCATTATTCATACTCAAGGTATATACGTTCCAAGAGTTTTGGTGCGTAATCTCTTTCACTTTACGTTATTTACATGTTATTGGACTTGGTGATGACTCTCAAAGCATAATAAATCAATCAACAATAATTATTCAATCAACCAAACATATCAATTTAATTCTTGAATAATTAGTGACCACATATTATTTAATGTTGAACCCCTTTTAATTCTACCTCAGTGTCAAAGACACCATAAACGCATAAAGCGCCAAAAATCCTATCCCTCGGTGTTAAAAACACCTTAAGTGCACAAAGGCACCAACATACAATTTATTCCTTGTGTACATAGACACCTATATAGCTCATCCCTCATGCTTAAAGCATCAATAAAAAATTATTTGAACCATAATAAAATTCCTTTTCAATATTCATAACATAATTAAACATGTAGTTTAATTAATCATGCCTTCTAACATGCCATAAATAAAAGTGTGGTTCAAACACAACATGCCCAAAATATAATCTTCCCATCCATAACCATCACAAATAATTCATGCTTCCCAATTCAATCACAAACACCATAATTTCACAATTCCATACATAAACCTTAGCATGATACTACTTGTAATTGATTGAAATCAAACCTAGCATGATTCTACGTCATCAAAATATGCTAAGTACGCGTACGTACCTTGAGTACGTTATTAAAATTGCAACGACTAGTTGAAATTGCTTACTTCAAAGTCTCCTACACAATAAATCCATAATAGAGTATTAATATCCACTCTAAACAAATTTCCAGCAATATATACTATTTAAAAACCCTCATAATTTAATTAGAATAAGCTGAAATTATATTTAAAACACCATAATTAAGTCCCAATTAATGGGTAATTAAAATTTCTTCAAGAAACATAATATTAAGTGTTCTACATAAAATTCCAGCACTTTATTATAATTAAAACTTGTTGTAATTAAGCTTTAAAACACTTAAAACAAAGGCCTACCCTATTATACATCATAATCCCTCAATAACTCATGAATCAAGAACTTATGGTTTAAAAAATTGGGGCTTTTTAATTAAAAACCAAATCTGAGAATTAATTAACATAATTACAATAACCAACCATCAAAATTAAATCTCCAAACTCATAATTTACAATTAGATTAAAGCCTAGATTAGTTTTGGGTAATAAAGATTTGAATTTTTTTTTTAAAAAACCTTTTTTTTTTCGAAAATAGCGGTTGCCGGCGCCACTGCCGGTGGTCACCGCTGCTGCCGGCTGGTGATGAGTGACATTTATGTCACTCTTAGGGAGTAGTTCTAGAGTCATTTTCGTGTTTATTTTATCTTACTTTCCCCTTTCTTTCTCTTGTTTTCTCTTAATAATATTTCTAGTTTATTTTGGTAATTTTGGTGCGTTTTAGTTCATTTTCTTTATTTTATTAGTTTTAGTCTATTTTCGTATTTTATTTTTACTTTCTTTACTTGTATAGTTTTATTTAATCTTTATTAGTTTAGTGTTATTTCTCTTTTTCTATTTTACTTTATTTTACCTTTATTTTATTTTATTTTATTTTATCTCTTAGTAATCCCCTCGTGTTTTTGGTTATAGGTGTTTTGGGTTTTATGTCAAGTGGGTTCGGGTTCCAAGTTGAGTCAAACGCCAAACAAAGCTGCTGCCCAACCTTATCCATCACCGCACCCTTCATTATCCTACACCACACCAAAACACAACACTCCTCCCCTGCTCCCTCACGCACACAGCAGCCTGCCAAACCCCAACATCGCAAACCACCAGCGCACCTCCATTAGCACCAACAGCAGCGATATTGCACAACCTAACACCACCAGCAACTTCCCCTGCTTCACCCCGCAAACACCACACGCACCAACAACACAAGCATTTCGCTACCCCTGCCTCACTTCCAGTTGCCAGCAACAACAACCACAATCACCCACCAATTCACGCACATCCCCTGCTCCACCAACACCAACAGCAACACAACCTGCACCACGCAAACCACCAATTGCAGCAGCCGCACAACAGCAGCTACCCCCTACCAACATCCCCAACCCATCCAATTAACACCAACCGCAACCCCGCAATTACCAGCACCACCAACCAACCGCAACCCCGCAGTTACCAGCACCACCAACCAACCGCAACCCCGCAATTACCAACACCACCAACACCAACGCAATCAGCCGCACCTAAACCGGCAACATCAATCCACCAATTCACACAAGCATTTCGGCCCCGCAATTAAGAAATTCAGAACAAATTGAAAATCAATCAAGTTCGAGCATACCGTTTGTGGTTCGATCGAACTTCGAGACAGAGACTTTGTGGGTTTCGTTAATCGAAGAGGAGTGGTCGAACATACCCATGGTTCGACCGAACCAACCCCGTAGTTCGGCCGCACCAACCCACGGTTCGATCGAACCATTTCACGAGCTATGCACATGGCTTTTAATGAAGATGAACGGCCTCGATTTGATGATGATAGTTGATGAACGATGGTGATGGTGGTGCGTTTCAATGGAGTTCTTGAAGCAGCCAATTTCGAGGAAGAAGAGGGAAATCGGGAGGGTAGCTGATAGTTTTGGGGATTTTGGTTGGTTTTGTTTTGTTTTCTTTTTCTTTTTCTTTTATTTTTATTTTCTTTTCCTTTTTCCTTTTCTTATTTTCTTTTCTCTTTTATTTTCTTTTTCTATTTTTTATTTTCTTTTTATTTTCCTTTTCTTTCTTTATTTTATTTCCTTCTTTTATTTTTCTATTTTTCCTAGTTTTATTAGCTTAGTATAAATACCCAATTTCGGGGTAATTAAAAAAGGGGGGGGGGAATAACTATCTATTCTTCTCTCTAATTAGTTTTAGGTTAGGTTAGAGTTAGTCTTCATTGGTAGAGAGAGAAAGTGAGGTTTTCTTCATTAATGAACTTGGATTTTGAAGAAGGAGCTTGTTCAATCCTTTGTAGACCTTCATCTTCAATTAATGAGCAATTTCTTACTCTCTCTCCTCTATTTTTTATTTGTTTTATTGTGATTATTATTTTAGTTTTTGGTATTGCTTGTTAATCATGTTTATCCTTGATTGTTTGTTAATTAATCTTGTTATTAACATGATTAGTGAGTAATTTCCCCATTAAGGGGATGGTTGTGGTGTATTTGGACCTTGAGCATGTTCTAGGGTTTAGAATTGATTTATTTGTGATTAAAGTCTTTATATGCTTGATATTCTTTAATATTCTTGCAAGTGCACATTGTTGGTTGATTTCAGTTCAGTTCAGTTCAGTTCAATTCAGTTCATCTCTAATCAGTTCATTTCAATTCAGTTCACCTCTAATCAGTTCAATTCAATTCAGCTCAGTTTAGTAAATGTGAACAGGCTCTTACTTATACAAAATTAATATATATTTATGCAAGACTTATTTCTATATAGTTGTATTAACGATCACTTATAAGATTTGTGCATCAAAACTATTTATAAAAATATTGTTAAAAGTACTGACCATTTTTATTTTTTGTTATTACCTGTTGTCTATATCAAAAGGTTTACAAAGATAATATTTCAGGGGATCTTTTTTATTTGTTTGTATTTCCAAGCCAGTTAGCCACTTCTTATCCTGAATATAGCCGTTACAAAATTGTTATGTATATGTCACATAAGTTTTTAAACTAATCTCTTTCGTATTTAGTTAGTGTCTCATTGATTAGCTATTACCTTTGGAGTTCGGACATAAATGAGAATTAATTATGTAAGAATTAAAAATTTGGTTTGCCAAGCCATTTTCCTAACTGAGCTTCAATGGTGAAGCTAAAAGTGAGAACCATTATTATTTTGACATAATATTCAAAACAACAAAGCAAGGGTGTGCTTAATTTACCTGATTTTCACTTATCTGAACTTATTAGACCTTATTAAAATTTATTTTAGTTCTAATTTGTACTTAGCTAGGTAACCCTTATCAGAACTTAAGGTGTATTCTATTCACTTGATTTTCACTGATCTGAATTTATCTTTAACTTATTATCTAAACTTATTAGACCTTATTAAAACATATTTTAGCTGTAATTTGTACTTTGTTAGCTCTTATCAGAACTTATTAAACCTGGACTAAATTTATCAGTAATTAGGGTGCGTTCTATTCACTTGATTTTTACTTATCCAAACTTATTAACCCTTATTAGAACTTATTTTTAGCTATAATTAAATTGAACTTGAGTAGCCTTGATAAACCTTATCACAACTTATTTGAACTTATTTTTCCTAAACTTATCTTATCTGAACTTATTAACCCTTATAGGGCCTTATCTGAACGTATTTTTCCTAAACTTATCTTATCTGAACTTATTAACCCTTATAGGGCCTTATCTGAACTTTTTTTTCCTAAACTTATCTTATCTGAACTTATTAACCCTTAAAGGGCCTTATCTGAACTTATTATACATGAAATAAGTGAAAATAAGGTGAACTTTTTTGAACTTAACTGAATTTATTTGAACATATTATACCCGATTTAAGTGAAAGTAAGGTGAACAGATTAAATCCCAACTCACATACTCAATAACATCACCTTACATAATGAAATTAACTTTAGGTCACATAAATACTCTGGTGAAGTAGATTGAAATATAGATCAAAACAAAAAAAATTTGGTCATTCATTGATGAGCAAAATAATTATTGTAGATTACCCACCAATACACTCTAATAGTTATATATTAACAAATTTTTCGTAATAATTATTGTTCTAGCTTGTAAGTAAATCTTTCTTTACAAATACTTATGAACAATATTAATTTCCTAACAATATATAAGTATATTACCGGTATATTATAGAGTGAGAAAATATATCATAATTTAATATATTATCATGTCCATAATATAATAAGGTTAATATTAGAATATAAAAACATTGTTTTTCTATGTAATGGCCAAAGATAGTTTAAGTCATTATCGAACCCACAAACAAGTTCGAAAAAACTTAATTGCATTCATCATATCAAACAAGGGTTGCGGTAGGTAAAAAAATATGACCAGTTCATATCTTCTACAAACTTGATACTCCTTGTTCTTTGACAACATTGCACACTTTAAGTCCATAAAAATCATATTTTCGAATCATTTAAAGCGAAATTTGTCCTTTGCAAATACTTATAAATGAGATTGTTATTGAATTTTTTTTACAAACGAATTGAAAACCTAAAATCAAAAACTGCAAAAAATAAAATGTAAAACACAATTGTTTTCGAATTTTTATCACGATTTATTTGGGATTTGCGAATTTATGAATAACTAACATTGAATTTAGGAATGGGGAGGAATAATCTCTATATATGACATGATTGATGAACAATATGATGATCGAAAAATGATGAACGAAAAATGATGAACGATGATGAATGAGCAATGATGAACGATGATGATGAACGATATGATCGAATAATGATCGAACAATGATGAAGGGTATGATGATCGAACGATGACGATCGAACAATGATGAACGCCGAAGGGTGATGAATAATGATGATCGAACAATCATGAATGATGATATAATTATAAATTCAAAAATTAATTTATATTATAAAAATAGATTTTTATAATTTATAATTATGTATTTCTAAAAAAATACATGTATTAAAAAGGATACAAAAAAGAATACAATTTAAATACATTGTAAAAATTAAAAATAATTCAAAACAAAAATAAAAATACAAAATACAGACCTATTAAATTTTGCCACATCAGCAAATTGTGATGTCATTTTTAAAGAATGACATTGTAGAATTTTCACATTTGTTGATGATGTCCAACGGTTGGTCATTTTGTATAGTAGAATGAAAGGATTTTTATTAAATTATACGGAGTACATTACTTCTCAATCTGATCGAGAGTCGTATACTACGACTCTCGTTCTTTTTTTTTTTTAAAAAGAAGGTTAGAGTTGGGATTTTACTTCATTCTTAGCTTTTTCACCAATAAGCATTTTTTATTGAAACACAAATTAGATTACATCAAACTCCGCCAAGGACAGGACCCCTTGCGGAAAGGAATTGACAAACAATTGCTCCACCTCATTGGAAGGAATAAGTCTAGATAAGTGTGCTACTGAATTCCCCTTTCTTCTCACAAGGTCCCGCAAGCTGAAAATATCTTCCACCTGAAGATCATACACTAGCACAGACCTTCCAAAACACTTCAAATTAATTGCACTTGATAAACTAGCAGTATCACACTCCAGCTTCAGGTTTTGATAACCAAGACTCAAGGCAACCCGCAACCCAAGTCTAGCAGCGAGAGCTTTGGAAACCTCAAACTCAACTTCTGCAGACTTCCCTTCGCACCACCACCGATAACACGACCTGCAGGCTGCAGCATCCCTAAAAACCGCCCCTAACCCCACGCCGTTCTCCTCCAACATTTATTGCACCGTCCGTGTTGATTCTTATAAAACTAGGAGCAGGTGGAACTATTTACTTCGTTCGAGTATAAGAGGTAACTTGTTCACCTAACTCCTATAGTCCTATACTATTTGAAGGGATGTAGTCCATCCATATTTATCCAATATTAGAAAGATCAGAGGATATGCTGATATAGATTAAATAAGGAAAAGAAAGTCTCGGAATTATGGGCTTCAATGCTAGCTTGTAATTTAGGGGTGCACTGCCTTAGGTTCATATTAGCTACGACATTTATAAGACTTTAATACAATTCTTGAATTTATTATCATTTGTAGTAAGTTTAATTGTCAATCATTTCGGTTTTCTTGTTTAATCACTTATGATTGGATTCGATAAAATACAAGTGACTTATGTGGAATTATATGCTAAAGTTTTATTTTGATAAATAGTGATATAATAATCCATCACAACTTTCGTTATAATAATATTTTTAGGTTTTTTTAGTGTACGTGGTTAACCTAAACATGCATGTACTAATAATTACTATATTTTCTTATTTTTGGATTTAGTTTTACGTAAAATATGAGTCGTAAATCTGTTATCAGCACGTTGATCATGATAATTGCTCAAATAATAGCGGGATTGGTCCTTTTGATGTTCAAATACAAAGACAAAAGAGGAGGCAGACTTAGAATTATGGTTGCCTATCGCCTACTTTTTGGCAACCATATTCTATATACCCGGAATATATATTTATGAAACGTATAACTTATCTATTTGAACAGTTTAAATTGTACAAAGTTTCAATTTATGAATAAAATTAAAATTCTTTTGCGCATAAAATGAAATTTTAGCAACTATATTAATTATTTTAATTTATTTATATAATATGATTTTAGGTATTTAAAGAAACCAACTTCAGGTAAGGAGAACAACGACCAACCTTCTCTTACCTGGACAGCTGCTGGACTAGTATTTTTATGCGGATTTTTTGGATATGTATATCATATCATCATTCTCCAATGAATTATATATTTATTTTCTATAACTGATAGGCGTGTCGCGTACCTAATAAAGATAAACCTTACTAGACCACTACTATGTAGACGGGCAAGCAAGGGTCGGATCCCAAGAAACTATGGTTCAACTAATTAAATAGACTCAAGCAATTACTAAGCAAGTAACCAAATCAAATGAATGAGAATCAATAACTAAAGAACTAATTAAAACGATTAAATCAAAACAATATGACAAATCAATGCTAAAAACATCCAAGATCAAGCATCACCACGAATACAATTAATGCAATAGTTATTCTACTCCTAACACATAATTTAATTGATTAAAGAGGAAAAGTAATCCATGAATAATACCAATGGTCTCTCCCGAGTTATAATGGCTTCTCTAATCACAATCAAGCCTACTTCCGTGGAATCATGTATGTTAAAGACCTTAAGCACATTACTCTAACTTCCTAATCCTCCATTCAACTACTCCCGTGATGAACTTCAAACCCTTAATTGATTTATTCAAATCCGTCAAAACCCAACTCCCGTTGCGATTAAAACAAAGGATTAATAACAATACTAATCATCCCTAATCTAGTATTGGCATAAGCATAATCAATTAAGCATATCAATTACAATTATTATTAGAGAATTTAAAGAATTAAATCATGCATTAATCATATTCGGGTTCCGCTAGATCTTGGAATAAAGAAACTACTCACACATATTAATGAAAGCAAAAACAATATTCAATGAAGAAAACATGATTAATAAGCAATTAAAAGTAAAAGAAGAATTAAAGATGAATACCAATTACTTGAATGAAGAAAAGCCAATTGTTGATGAACAAAGATCAAAACTTGAAAGTGCAAATTAATCTAGATCTAGAGAGAATATTAGGGTTCTAATGAATGTTTAAAAGCTGCAAAATAATAACTAAGTATGTTAAGTCGGGATTTACAAAGGGTATTTATATCCCTTAATTAAGAAATCCCGAAAAAATACGAAAATGCGGTCTTCGACACATTGCCCGGGCTGACCGGGCAAGGCTGCCCGGTCGGGCGCGCGAAGAAACTCCTTTTTACGCTTCTTCATATGGCCTCAATTGTACAGTTCTTTGTTTGCCCGGTCTGCCAGGGCAATGCTGCCCGGTCCGGGCGGACAAAAGCTAACTCTTCATACTTCCTCTATTGTGACTTCTCTTCTTTCCTTCTTCGCCCTGGCTGCCAGGGCAATGTTGCCCTCCAGGGCGGACACGAGTAAAATTCTCCTCAATCTTAATAAGCTTTCGTGGCTATCCAAAACAAGTCCAAATCATTCGAAAATCTTCATATGCCTACAAAATCAATCAAATAGACCAAGCCACACTAGAGAAGAAAATATTAGCGAGAAATAGCTTCATAGAGCTCAGAAATCATACGAAAATAGCTATAAAATGAGGGTAAAATATGGTATAGAACGTGTACATCAATAACCGTTTGTTGTTTATAATTGTTTTTTAGAGAAAGTGAGTGGGTGTAAAGTAAATTAGGATTAAAAAAGAGGATAAAGAAAGAATAGAGGATTAAAAGGTCTGAGAAATTGAATCCGTAAAATATTGTACTCAATGATTAAGAGGATGCATGATAGTAAAATTTGTTAACCCAAAATAGAATAAAGTAAAAAATGGTGCATCAAGTGGTATATGAAAGTATGGGTAAATCAATATACTTCGTATATGTTAACTTGATATTAATATTTGGTTCTACTAATTAAAGGAAGACTTCAACAACTAATATTTACAGTTCGGATAACAAAAACAATTAATAAAAGGAAAATTTGCGAGGTCCTTTTATGAGGTCGACCTTGTGTGGAAGGTCCTTTTATGAAAAAGGTGGCACGAAAGATCCTTATATGAACATTGGGTTGTGAGGAGGGTCCTTTGACCAAATTCCGGCGTTGACCAATTTTTTCCGGCCAAAAATAATTACGTGATGTGCACGTGACCACTTAAATGAGTTTTTTTTTTCCTTTTTCCCTCTTTTCCCTTGATTTCCCTTTCCCCTTTTAAATTAAGCTCGGAAACAACAATTACAATTAGAATTATGGTTGTTAATTGTTATGGTGTTTGATTTCACCAGAACCAGAACCGGCCACCTACGAAAACCACCCATTAAAACCCACACCTCGAACATCCACCACCTAAAAAACCTCATTTAAGTGGTCACGTGCACATCACGTGATTATTTTTGGCTGGAAAATCTTGGTCAACGCCGGAATTTAGTCAAAGGACCCTCCTCGCAACCCAATGTTCATATAAGGACCTTTCGTGCCACCTTTATCATAAAAGGACCTTCCACACAAGGTCGACCTCATAAAAGGACCTTCCTCGCAAATTTTCCTTAATAATACTCCAATGCCCAATTTATAATTATATACATCATCCATTCACTTTTGTACCGTAATTATTGCAATTGAAATTTCCAATTTGGGACACGGCGCCAATTTGACAAGCAAGGCCATAATCGTGTCGTTGAGCGACTACACCTAAATCAAATGAATTTATAACACTCTACTGACCTAATACGTGTATATGGTAAATAGAGGGGTCGAACCACAGGGAGAAATGCTTAACCACTGCATTCATTACCTAGGGTCTAAGCTATCTCGGAACAAGAAGTGAATAACTAAAAGGTTAAACTAAGAACGAAATGGATTAAAATTAATATAGCTAGGCACCAAGGTAAATGGGTAGGTGAAGTTAAAGCTTGATCATGCAATAACAAAGTAGCTTATCAATGGTAAACTAAACATGCATGAATACCGAAGTAAAGGGGTCCAATCTAACCGCCTTCCGGGATTAATTGGTTTCTCCTAACGTAGCCTCTATGTTTCCACATTAGAACCATATATTAGAAGGTGCAAACAAAGAATTATCGATAGTAATGAATCTCAACTAAGTCAACTTCCGTTACTTGTTAGTAAAGACTCATCTTTGATCAACTAACAATATGCACTTGCAAGAAAGACCAAAGAATATCAAGCATGCAAAGACTTTAATCACCTTTAACATAACCCTAACATTAAAAGCATGAATAATTAGCAACTACACCATCCCCACACCCTTGGCTAGGCGACTACTCACAAATTATGTTGAAAACAATATCAATCATCAAATCAATAAGCATCAACATGATTAATAAGCAAAGAAGAAAAATCAAAGCAAAATAAAAAACAAAGGTAAAGAGAAAGAGTAAGAGATTGCTCATTAATTGAAGATGAAGGTCTACAAAGGATTGAACAAACTCCTTCTTCAAAATCCAAGTTCATCAATGAAGAAAACCACACTTTCTCTCTCTACCAATGAAGACTAATAGTGTTTCTCTCTCTAGATTAAGCTAAAATGTAGAAAAATTAAAACTAAGTTAATCTAATCTCCCAAAACCTTCTAAGATGGGACTTATATAGTCCGTACAGAGCCAGCTGATAAAAGGAGAGGTCCGACCGAACAATGGGAAGGTTCGGCCGGACTACAGGGTAGGTTCGGCCGGACTACAGGGTAGATTCGGCCGGACTACAGGGTAGGTTCGGTCGAACCTCCCTGATCCTGGTCTGGTCGAACTCCTGTGGTTTGGCCACTCCTGCAAAACTGCCAAATTTCATCTTGTCCCTGCCTCAACGTTCGGCCGAACAACTGAGCAGGTTCGGCCACACCTTGGTTCGGCCACACCTTCAGGAGGTTCGGCCGAACCTCTTCTGAATCATGCTTCCTCAAGCTTCCCTTGAGCTTAGCTTCCTCCTCTTGAAAATCCCGATGGTTCCTACAAAGCATAAGCATGAAAATCACAATAAGAACAAAGCGAGAAGACTAAGAAAAAGGGAAGATAAAGGAGAAAGAAAAGAGGAATCAAAACTAAGTAAAAATGCTCAGAAAGAGGGCCAAACAAGTGCAAATGAGGGGAGAATCCTTAGAGAAAAAGGATAAAAGAGTGGCATAAATGCCACTCATAAAAATTCCCCACACTTGCCTTTTGCTTGTCCTCAAGCAAGGAATACTAAAACAAAAAGACAACACACACAACAAGCATAATATGACAAGGGTGAAGAAAATCAATCAAGCTTCACGATGGGAAATGCTCCAAATGGACTCTAACATAGGGACATGAATCAAAGAATTCTTACTTTTCTCAACTCAAAGAGGGGGAACACGTTCTAAGATGCTCATGGTTGAAGGAGACAAACCTAAGCTAAGCGTAGAGAACTAATGATTTCATCCTCTGCCCTAGCTCCAACTAAGATGGTCCGCGTTCTCTCCACTAGCTTCAAATCATCCCCAAGTTAGCTCCTCATGATTCTTCGAGGAAACCGGAAAAAGAAATTTTATGTGGAGTCATAAGGTTATCCCGACATCTCAACTATGCACACTCTTTCCATAGGTTTGAAATCTATCTCCCTCCACCGTTCTTTGACCGCACTCCTCCAAGTCCAAGGGTCTTAACTCGGGTTGTAATGTCATGCCTAGGGGTTAAGGTTGGGAATTAATTTGAAAATTTTGGTGGCAAATCCTAAGTGAAGAAAAAGAGTGGCCATCTCTCAAGAACAACCTAAGAATTGAACCTAAATTCAAATTGCAACCTTCAATACAAATTTTCACAACATTACTTCATTTCTCTCATCATTTTCTCTTTCTTTTCTTTTTTTTCAGTGTCATGCACACGCGTACAATATTCTTGATCATATTGACTCTAAAACACCTAAATCGACAGATCCATCGGATGAAATGTGGAAACGTCTTGATTCCATTGTCAGGAACTGTATTTATTGCACAGTCTCTAAGGATTTGCTTGAAACAATTATCGAAAAAGGGGCTACGGCTCAACAGATTTGGGACAAGCTCAAGGCGATTTTTCAAGACAATAAAACTACTAGAGCCGTCTATCTTGAGAAACAATTGAACGTCTTGCACCTCTCAAATTTTCCAGATATTTCTTCATATTGTCGTGAATTGAAGAATTTAAAAGATCAATTGGCCAATGTCGATCAACCGGTGTCGGAGCAAAAGTTGGTGATTCGCTTGGTTTCAGGGCTTGTAAATACTGATTTTGACACGGTGACTGCTATGATTCAACAAACGGACCCATTACCTCCGTTTGAAACCGCAAGATCCAGACTCTTGCTTGAAGAATCACGTCGTGCCAACGACAACTTTACTGCACCATCATCCTTTGTGGCGCAATCCGGCAGTCTCACACAGCAAGCCACTGCCTCTTCTTTCCAACAACAGCAGCCACAATCATCAGGCCGTGGTGGCGGCTCAGGTGGCCGTGGCCACGGCAAAGGGTGCGGCAGAGGCCCCCAGCAACAGCAGCAACCCCAGCAGCAGCAAGGGGTGCCACAGTGGGGACAACCTCAATGGGCTGGTCCACCGCAGCACCCTCAAGCCTAGCCTGGGGCACTTCAATGGGGTCAGGCCCCGTGCCCATACCTACAGCAGTCGTGGCATGTACAGCGGCCTGGGTATCCTACTCCACAAGCTGTCAGGCCACCTGCCGCCTATCATGTTGGGCGAAGCCCAATGTTATACAATAATCAACAGCCTCCGCAGCTGTATTATTCTCAAGGCTCGGACCCCAATTCGGCTATGACACCCACGGAGCTCGGAAACGCCTTTGCTACGATGGGATTGCAAAACTATGATCCGACTTGGTATATGGATTCCGGTGGCGACTTCCCACATGACCAATAATGCCGGTAATCTCTTACCCCTTTTTAATTTAAGCATAAATAATCATATTCAGGTGGGAAACGGTCATCGCATTCCAATTACGGGTTATGGTCACTCTAGCATAGCTAATAAATCCCTTTCCCTTCGTGATGTTTACTTAGCTCCCCAAATTATTAAAAAACTAGTTTCCGTTCGTAAATTTACCAATGATAATTCTGTGTCTATAGAATTTGATCCTAGTGGTTTTTCTGTGAAGGATCTACAAACAGGGAGAATTCTAGCCAGATGTAATAGTACGGGGGATTTATATCCAGCCACAAACACACCATCCACCTCTCTGGCTACATCGCTCACTGCCTCATCTATTTCCACATGGCACAACCGCTTAGGACATCCCGGAGCACCCACTTTAAGCTTTCTTAGGAGTAAAAATTTTATTGATTTTAATAAGGAGCAAGACTCCATTTTTTGCGTAGGTTGTCAATTGGGAAAACATGTTCATTTGCCTTTTAATAATTCTAATAGTACTACCTTTTCTGCGTTTGAAATTATTCATGTTGATTTGTGGACTTCTCCCATTCGTAGTGATAAAGGTGATAAATACTATTTAGTGTTATTAGATGATTACACTCATTATGTGTGGACTATTCCTCTTGTTTACAAGTCTCAAGCCTTTCAAACCTTTCTTAATTTTCGACAATATGTGCTTACCCAATTTGAGCGTCCCATTAAGTCATTTCAAAGCGACCATGGTCACGAATTTGATAATGATCTGTTCAAACTTTTCTGTGTCGAAAATGGATTTGTTTTTCGCTTTTCTTGTCCACATACATCATCAGAAAATGGCAAAGCTGAACGCATGATTCGTACGATTAATAATATTAAACGTACAATTCTATTTCATGCCTCTCTCCTACCTCCATTGTGGAGTCATGCCCTTGAAACGGCCACTTATTTGTTGAACCTCATGCCTACCAAAACACTCAATAAAATTACTCCTGCTCAAGCTTTATTTGACATTGTCCCATCCAACACTCACCTTCGAGTTTTCGGGTGTCTCTGTTTTCCTAACCTCTCCGCCACGGCCAAACACAAGTTAGCACCTAGATCCATACCTTGTGTATTTCTTGGGTATTGTAGACACCCATTTGTGTCTCTCCAAAACCAAACCCAGTGATGAGTACCTTTCACATCGAATCATAATCGAATGAAGTGAAAGTGTGGAAAGTTTAGTGTTGCGGATAGTTTTAATTTCTTTTCTCCTCTCTCTGTTTTTGAAAACCTATTTTAAGGAAACAGCCAATCCAGTTTGGATGGTCCATGATATGGGTCCAATAGTAGTGTAGTTGGATGGAGTTTGAAAAGAGCTTTTCAACAACGATATATTATAAGCCCAATTCCGATGAATATTGAGGAAGTTATGGCCAAATTACTGAATTGGGCCTGGTTTGAGCCTTATATGCGGCCCAATGATCTAGAGGAGGGCCTAATATAGATTTATCCTTCCTAATGCAATTAGGGATGGTTTTAGTCTTCTAGATTCTTCTAGAAGGTTCTTTTCATTCCTAATTCAATTAGCATTGATAAATTGACTTTTGTTGACTTTTTAGAGTTTTAATCAGAATCAAAGAACGTTTTTCGAGGAAAATACGATTTTATTCTCCTGTACGGCAATTTCTATCTGATTTTTCGAGGAAAACGCAAGCTGTAGCGCCTGACGCTACGCTTGGCGCCTGACGCTATCCTTAGCGTCTGGCGCTAAGGTCAGCGTTTGGCGCTAACTTGGCTTTTTGCGTCAAAACTCTATTTTTGATGTTTTATCTTTTTGGCTGATTTTCTCTATAAATAACGTGTTAAAAACTCCGTTTTCATTCACCAATTCTTATTCTCTTTTTCACCAACTCTCATCAAGATTCTCTTGATTATTCCCTCTCTCTCTCTTTTCTAAACTAGCCTTTTCTCAAATGTAAAAACTCCGCATACATTAGCACTAGAAACACCTAGCATAATTCGAAGTTGCCTTCGTCCTAGACGTGAAAGGTTTTAATTTCTGAGGGTTTGGTCCCAAATCTTTATTTCAATTATTTAATTTATTATTTTCCTTGAAGTTACTAACGTGTGTATTTTGTTATTAGAAAGAGGTACGAGGCATCAAAGTAAGTACTTTAATGGTTTTTATTAATGTTATTATATAGAGTTCATGCTTAGGTTACGTTGTTATTATGATATTCCTAGTATCATGTCTAGGGTAAATTTAATACTAAGTATGATTGTTACGATGCCTTCTATTTTCTTTCCAAATATTCATGTTAGTATCATGTTAGGGCTAAAGCTTTGATTTTTATTGTTTAGTGACATGCTAGGGTTTGTTATTAATCTTGTTAGTATCATTCCTAGGATCTAGCTATTATTATGCTTTAACATGATTTATGGTTATTATTATGATTATAATTATTATTTTTTTGATTATTATTATGTTGCTTGATATATTTATTGTTATTGCTTGATCACACCTTTTATGCATGTTTAAAGGGAATTGGAACTTGTAATCACGCTTAATAAGATAATTAATAATCTTGTTTAGGGTTAATTTGATTATAATTAAGTGATCGCCAATAACAGTTTTATTTGTGCATTAATATTCAACCAATATAGATAAACAGGTTTAGGGTTAATCTTATTGATTGTATGTTAGTTAGAAAGCGCACATGAATACGATCTGAATAAAGTAGAGGCCTATTATTAGGGCAGGTTCAATCTCTTTTAGGTTGGATTTGTACCTTCATCCCCGAACCCTATTTGGTTCAAGACCTTATAGAGTTGACGATCTCTTGGATCGTTAAGGGGTGTAACCTTCACCTCGTGAACGGTTTACAAGTTCCTAAAAAAAACTTGTTGGCGACTCTTTTGCTCTATCTTCTTTCCCTTTAGACGCCACCGTACTTTAGTGTATGATCACAGTGGGGTTCAAGCTAGGGGATTAACGCTTGAAATATTCCCTACAGTTTTTGGCGACTCTACTGTGGAGGATTTATATTTTAATTCCTAAAATTTATTTTGGCAATGATTTAGAATTAGTGGATGAGACTCGAAACGTTCTAAGTATTTCATGTGCGTATTTTTGATTAACATTATTGTCATATGCATAAAAAAGATCTCATTGGAAAGACCATCCTTAATGAGTTAAAACATAGGATTTTACACGTAGGAAATTTGAGAAATATCTTTCACAACTAGGACCGAAATAACACTATGCGAAATTGGAAAATTTTATTGAGCATAGAAAGCTGCTGAGGCATGTAGGAATTAGCGTCAGCGAACAGAATATTAGCGCCAGACTTTTAACTGTGGCGCCAGACGATAGTTCTGTTGCCAGGCGCTACAGCTAAAACCTAGCGCCAATCTCTGTTTGCTGGCGCCAAATTCTTCCAATACCAAGCCAGTAATATGTGTTCTAATTTCGACCAGTTTTTTGCATCGTTTGCTCGATCCTACTTCCTGATTGAGTTTTTCTCACTTTTCTGAAACCCATATGTGTTCTACATATGGACAAAACCCTCAGGGAATTCATGCTCCATCTACCTGATTGAACGCTCTGAGCAACAAAGGGTACATCCGAGAATGTTGAATTCATTAAACCATGGAAGTGAGTTTTTTCTAAAACTCGCGGTGTCCCATCCACTCGCGCCAACCCTTCACGGTTAGGCTTCCGCGCGGTGCATCCGGACAATTAACCATGGACCCTTTATTGACTAAACCATATCCCGAACTTTAGAGAACTAGAGCCATGGTTAGGTTGCAAACTCATTGCATCATATTGTGCCTACTTGCCTAATTGTGCATTATTTGTTGTGCATACTCTATGTGTTTTTCCTAACCGTTTGTTTGACTTGCATTAAAAACGACATAAACTGTTTAATGGCTAAGAAGGACTTTGCTTAATTAATTAATTAATTAATCTTGGTAATTAGAGTCTAATAATCTAATCAGAGTTGACTTAGTACGACTTTAGGCATACCCTGTAGAGTAATAATACCGAAAGCAGTTCCAAATCAACGTTCCAGCACTGGCGCCGAGATTTGGACTGCAGCGCCACTCTGTGGAGTGTAACGCCTAGTGACAGCTCTGTCGTCTGGCGCTACACTACACAGTGTGGCGCCAGTTTTGTCGTTTTGGCGACAGTTCGGTATATTGCTCGAGTCATCACTTTGTGTCTGATTAAACAGTTTGCTAATCAATTCTGTTAATTATACCTTGTTAAGTCATTAATTGAGTCTAGTCACATAGTCTAGCCACATGTTCATGACACGAGTCTTAACATGTCACCTACACTCACTAGTCTTAGCACACACTTTGAGTATATGTCACCATGACCATGTCTTAGGTTCATGCATGAGTCGGTTTTTTCCGTCGTTTGAGTTGGGGGTACATTCTATTCCTAATTTTCCACATCTCTCCATCCACATGCTTTCTCCATATCACCACCCTCATTTTTCTACCTTCTTCTATCCATTGCATGTTGAATAAAGTTTGAGTCAAATAATTAACAATGAATATCCCCAAATTCCTTTTCCACAGTACTTGGTCAAGGAGAAAAGGGCGATTAATCAAGGATAACCTCTTTATTCAAGTCTTACTTTTTGATAAACCGATTCGTCAAAAGAGGAAGGCTAAAAGGATAATGGCAACTCAAGAGGAAGTTAATGAACTTAGGAGTCAATTGACTGACGTGACTGAGGTGTTAAAGGCTTTAACCCTCAAAATTGATGACCCTGTGAAGCAACAACAAATGAACCTCATGCAACAAAGCTTGAGCAAGCTATCTAGTGACTATAAATTTCAGGGCATTAGTTCACAAGGGGTCTCGCTGGACAAAGAACTTCTCCCGCATAAGTTCAATGCCAACGACATCCCAAAATTCAAGGCAACAGATAACCCATACTTTCATCTAAGAGCTTTTGAAACCATAATGAACATTAAGGGGATTGATAAGAAAGTCTTTCCTTCCTTGTTTTCTTTATCTCTTGAGACCGTTTGTCAAAAATGGTTCTTTTCTCTTGACAAAGAGAAAACCTCTTCTTGGGAGTCGATAACAAACGCTTTCATAGATAGATATAAGTGCAACATTCAAGACGAAACAGACCACAGACAACTTGAGATGTTAAAAACAAAAAGAATACGAAGGGTTCACTTCTTTCTTCAACAAATGGAGGGAAACTTCTGCTAATATGGTCAAGGTTCCTACCGAAAAATAATCTGTGAGGATGTTTATCAATAATCTCCAAGGGAAGTATTCAAAGCACTTAAAATACCAACACAACTTGAATACTTTCAAGGCTGTGTATAATATAGCCATTGACATTGAAGATGACCTTCTGAAAGATAATAGTGCGAGAGCAAAGAAGAACGACCATCCTTCTTCTTCCTCTCCCATTAATGAAGTACATGTTACGAACGCCTCTAAATCACGAATCCAAAGGTTAAAAAGAGTTTTCACTCCACTCGATATGAGTTATGAAACAGCTTTCGAGAAGCTACATCACAAAGGACTAGTCATGCCCATAGGGCCTATCAAAGATCCAGTTCCAGAAGCTAGGCCACCCAAGTGGGACCCTAATAAGCACTGCAAATATCACCAAGGAAAGGGTCACGATACTGAGGAGTGTTGGAAACTCAAAGAAGCTATTCAAGATCTAATCGATAACAATGAAACTCTCGAGATTCTAGCCATCAAAGAAGATCAAACATCCTTCGATCCATCACTTCTTATCATACCTGTAGGTGAGCCCATGATTGAGATAGCTTATATAACCTCTCTCGATGAAGTGGCCATAATTGAGGAGAATGAAAGTATTTTCTTAGATAATACCAGGGAAGACTCGTCAAGTCTAAAAGAGGATGTTTGAAAACTGCAAGATGTCGTTGCCATGCTCTTGAATGTGGTAGAAGGGCTAGCAAATCCGGTGACGGTTATCGAACAAAATTCTCGCCAAGGTTTTAATAAAGAACTCAATGCTCCTAAGCCACGGGCAAAACGGACCATTGAAGAATACACACCAATAGGAATGACTTACAATGAAACTTTCGACTGTCTTCACGATTAAGGTCTCATTCACCCCATTGGTCCCAGTCAAGACCCTCCGCCTGAAAAACGGTCTCCTAATTGGGATCCAAATTCTTATTGTCTATACCATAGAGGTCATGGTCACACCACCGAAGTATGTCTCGCCCTCAAGGATCGTGTTCAAGATCTCATTGATTCAAATCTCCTTCATGTTCCTCCGCGCGACAAGAAGGCCAAGATTAGTAACAATAAAAATCGTGGCTGTACAGGAAAGAAGAACGACTATCCTTCTTCTTCCGAAAACACCTACTCTAGTAACAATATTGGTACTTTCGACCTTAATGAAATCTTAGCCATGGATAATCGAGGATTTAGAAAGCAACTTGTAGGCGTCGCTCGAAGTGCGCATACGTTAGAGCATGTGGTAAATATGCTTGGCACTCTTAGGAAGTGGGAATTGACATAATACGATTAGGGACAACGATTAGGGACAAGGAAAGTAGGGAGCCGCCAACAAGTTTTTAAGGAACTTGTAAACCGTTCACGGATCATAAAAGGCAACCACGATAAAGGGACAACGATAGGCAACAACGATTGACCCGTGAAGGTTACACCCCTTTCATAATCCATGAGATTACTAACTCCATATGGTTCGGAACCACGAAAGGAGGATCGGGGATGATGGTACGAAGTGAGTCATGGAGTCACATTCGCCCGTATTGGCCTCTACTCGATTCTTATAGTGAAAAGCATTCCTGCGATCTCAAAGGCATACAAACAAAATATTCAATTCGCTCCAAACTATTATTTAGCTAAATTGGTTGAATATTAATGCACACATATAATTCTAAAATATTTGTGATCACTTGAATTAAACAACAAGATTAAAAAGGAACCTAAACCGCTTGTCCAAATTATCTTATTGGGCGTGGTTTTCAATTACATATTCCCTTTAAACATGCCATATGGTGATCAATAAATAATAATAGAATAAACATTAATATTGGAAGCAATTTAACCATAATTCCAACAATATAAAATCGTTAGAAAAATAATAGAAATAAAAGGAACATAATCCTTACTTTGATTCTGTTTGTTTGCAACTACAAAATAATAAACGATTTAGTAACTTCAAGGAAATAATAATAGGACAACAATTAAATTAAATTAAATAAAGTAGAGTTGATTTGGGGCCAAACCCTCAAACAGTTCTACCTTTCCCGCCTCGGCTTAAGGACAGAACCACGAGTAAAGTATGGACTCCTTTGAGCACTTGAAGAAGGAATTTTGAAATGAGAAGGGTAGGCTAGTGTTTAGGCTAAATCATTGAAGAGGGAAAAATCAATTCGAGAATTAATTGATGCCCCGTACATCAGAAATGAGGGGGTATTTATAGAGAAAATGTGCTGAGGGAGCACACGGAACCCTAAAATGATAAAAACCCTAAAAAGTATCCCGCGACATGGCAAACCGTACCGTGACACGGGAAATCCCACCGTCAGACAGGAAACATTCTCGTGACACGGTGCATTTTGGTGTGACGCGGGAAATTTTCAGTAAACGGGGAAGAAAACGCGTTAAGGGTTTACGCGGAAAAGACACGGAAGTTCCCGTGTCACGGCAGACTTCCCGTGTCACGGGAAATCCCACTGTTCGACGGGAAGGATTCCCGTGACACGGTGGGTACCTGCCGTGGCGCGGGAATTCCCAGCCTGCTTTTCCGTCTAAATACATTTTAAACCCTAATTTCATTCGGCATTTTAAGTGCCGATTGATTATTTCGGGCCATTTTCTGATTTATTATTTTTTGTTCTAAAATAAGAAAATAATTAAATAAAATAAATAAAAGGTTTGGGCCAGAAATAAATAATAAAACAATAAAATAAAAAAGGTTTGGGCTAAAATTAAATAATAAGTTTGGGCTTAAATTAAAACTATGCTTTTACCAAACATCAAGACTAATCCATGGACTGTTCAAAAATATGAATTTAATCAAATACAATTTTTTAAGCACTCTCGGGATTAAATACTGAACCCGACCAATAGTGGCGGTGAAAGGTTGTTCATCATCGGGTTTGGTTTTGGGGAGACATTTTTAGGTGTTTACAGAAGCCCCCACTTTGACTGAGTTTGTAGAAACGTGAGTTTCGAAAACGATAGTCAAAGTAGTCGATAGGGACGGAGAATGATTTAAGACGTTCTGCGATCCTAAATCACTCTGCATACGCCGATACCTGCAGAAAAATGTTAATACCACAGATAAAAGAGTAAAAGGACAGAATACGTATTTGGCTCCAGTGTTTCGGTGACAAACGAATTTGGCAGCTTCCTATGCTTGAAGGAATCCACCGGGTGACATTTGTTGAAACGCTTTCCATGCCTGAGGAAAGCCGACTGAAGAGTTTGGTAGTTTTCTAAGCCTGAAGAAGCCTACCGGATAATACTTTCCATGCCTGAGGAAAGTCGACGAATGAATTTGGTGTCATTTTATGCTGGAAGAAGTCCACCGATATTGCCTTCCATGCTTGAGGAAAGCCGACAAAGGAATTTGGCGGTTTTCTATACTTGAAGAAAAATCCACCGATAACGCTTTCCATGCTTGAGGAAAGCCGACTTGGCGGTTTTCTATACTTGAAGAAAAATCCACCGATAACGCTTTCCATGCTTGAGGAAAGCCGACTTGGCGGTTTTCTATACTAGAAGAAAAATCCACCGATAACACTTTCCGTGCTTGAGGAAAGCCGACTTGGCGGTTTTCTATACTTGAAGAAAAATCCACCGATAACGCTTTCCAAGCTTGAGGAAAGCCGACTTGGCGGTTTTCTATACTTGAAGAAAAATCCACCGATAACACTTTCCAAGCTTGAGGAAAGCCGACGACTACTGTAATCACTGAAATTTGCAAGTGTATGATGGTACGATTATCCCCGAACGCGGGCCGCAGATGATTCACACCTTCAAGTCGATTATCCGACCATGACTTTAATGCTTCTGGGGGCAAAATAGTAATTTTGGTCCCCTTTAAGTATTAGTTATAATTTTCTGCGTACTTCCAGCGAAAAAATAACTGCCCAAAAGCCTCGAAAAATCATTCAAACTGGTAAAAAACACCAGGAATATTCGCTGACAACGCGCAGAATTACCGTGCCACGTGGCATCATACCGTGACACAGTAACATCCCTCGTCAGACGGGATATTACCCCGCGTCACGGGGTATTTTACTTTCTTTTTTTTATTTTTGCTGTTTGAATTGGTCAACGCGTGAATTTTTATGCTTTTGACCCACAAATCCCAGCGTTCCACGTCATCAAAGTACCGTTACACGGTAACGGTCACCGTGACACGGTGAACAGGGTGCTTTTTCTTGCTTTAAATTCAAGTTTCTTCTGCCATTTTCGCCATTTCCGCACTTCCCTTTCTCGATTTTCCTTTTTCCTTCAGATCAAATCACCGAGCCGCGGCAGAGCTTCACCGTCGCTCGGACCTGCTTCCCGTCAGACGGTGATTCCCCCTCGTGTCACGACGAAAATCTCTCTCTCTTTTTTTTTTCGCTGAAACCTGCTGTTGCTCGTTGCTGCTTACCGCCGTACTACTGTTGCCTGAAGCCGCCGCTGGTGGCGCCGGAGCTCCGTCGCGTCCCCGGTACACCGTGACACGGGACCCACTCACCGTGTCACGGCATAGACTGACCGTGTCGCGGTGGTCTGCGCTGCTGTCTTCACGGTTTTTTCGAGCTTCGGGGCTCAAATTCTCATCACTTTTGCTCTAATTTTTTGCTACTTCCCTCATTTTTGATCCTCCACAAGGATCCATGTAAGTTTCCTTTGATTTTTGTCTCGAATTTGCTTCAAATGAGTGATTTCATGTAAAAACCTTGAAAAAAATCAATTTGGGGATTTTTGATTTTGAGGTTTTATGTTGAAATTCTTGCCATGAATTTACTTGTATATGTATGTATGTGTGTTTGTGAGAAATTTGAGACAAAAATTGCATGATTTGACGGAGAATTGAGCAAGATCACTCTTTTTGGTACTACTTTTTGTGAAATGATGTTCTTGTTGTTCATGTTACTTCTTTGCACTTGAAATGGTGAAATATTGGTGGTAGATCTTGTAAAATATGTCATGATGTGTTGATTCATCATTTTTGTGCAATTTCGAAACATATTTCGTGTATGTACCATATTGTCATGAAGAACATAGTATCATGCGGCTAGGAGAACTGTAGTATTAGTTTGTCATGGAGAAACTAAATACTATAAATAATTCCATAATTTTGCCAATTTTTAGCCTTGAGGTAAAAATTTAGCGTATAATGCGATAAACAACTAAATAACTTAGGAAGTGATGCTAAGCATTTAGATTTTTTATTAAAATGCAATTCGAATTAAATGTCTTAGGAAATGATGCTAAGCATTTAGATCTTTATTTTTATAATAGCATGCCTAGGCGACGGGATCGCGACTTTCCACCCATGGCCGGCGTTAGGCTTTTCGGGAGGACACACCCACCATTCCCAAGGGTATAGACGATGATGTCTTAGATTCCGAGCCTCGGGCTTCTACGAGTAGAGGTAGGTGGGTTACACCTCTGTGGACTCCAGACCAGTTGGTTTTCTGTCATGAGAACCACGTTTCTCATCGCCCATTCTCTGGCATAGTCGACGGCACGCTTCGCCACCACGGTTCTGGAGCTGGAGATTTGATTCCTCGACTTCACCAGATCATTACGAGGAATAATGCTACGAACGCCTTATGGGAATCAGCTGGTTTAGTAGATTTCTATACGGCGGTCGTAGGGTTTCGCAGCCCTCGGGGTTGTAGTGCGACAGTCGTTCGCGCATTGTTGGAGTACTTTTGGGATACTACCAACACTTTTCATTTTGCTTGGGGGGAGATGACAGTGACCCCTCTGGACTTTAGTATGATTAGCGAGTTGCGCTTCACTGACCGGGCCGTAGCTCAGATGTCCGATCTTTCTTGGGGAGCGGCTGAGGCAGCCGATTTGTTAGGTCCAACCGTTCAGCATATCAGGACCCGACCAGTGTCTCGAGGTGGTCCTAGGAGCGGGCGATCAGAGTTGGCTTCAATTCTAGCTTGTGGCTTCGACATGGAGGATACATCGGCTGAGCAGCGAGTGCGGATCTTCATTCTGATTCTGATCTCCATGACCCTTTCTCCTGATAGGAGTTCACGCGCACTCCTTTGCTACCTCCCTTCTTTAGTCAGGATCAGTGAGATAGGATCCTATAGCAAGGCCAGCCTCGGGTACGCCGACCTTCTCTTGTCGTTATGTCATGGCTGTCGGCAGCTGAACGACGAGTCTCCCATCACTGTCTACGGTCTGTGGAGAGTCGTAGAGGTGATGATCTTTTCCTCTTCTTGTTTTATTTTAATTTGTTCGACTCATGTGCACAAAGATTACTTTTCATTGCAGCTATGGTTCTACGAGTACTTCCCAGGCTTGGCTCCTCGCCGGCGTCGTGGAGCGGTTCATGATTTCCCTGTCGGGGCCAGCTGGCGTGACCGAGGAGAGTCATGGGTGGAGTCTGTCTCTGCGCTACGCGGGCTGCTACGCCAAGGCTCCTCTTCTGTTGGCGTAAGAATTGATTTTGTCGCCTGTTATTTTCTCTCTGACGTTATTTCCGGTGTTTCACGCCAACTTTTTATGGTTTTCAGGTTGCCATTGATGTCAAGTATCGTCCTTGGGCCGGGATGACTGATCTTCCTGAGGCCTTGCGTCTTTCAGCGCACCGCACCATTTTGGTTGGTACCGGACGCTTTGTCTGGTATTTGGGGGAGTGTGTCGTTCGTCAGCATAGCGGCGATCGCTTTGTGGTGCCCTCATCTCCACCAGAGTCGATGCTGGACTCGCGCTTGATTAGGGAGTTGATAAACAGGGGAGAGCGCTACACTTTTCCTTGGCAGGAGCTTGTGCACATGGAGGGTGATTATGCGCAGGACTTGCTTCCCTCTCTGGCTCCTTCACCCCGTCTTCCTGAGGTATGATTTCTTTTGAGGATTTTTGTTACTAGTCTCTGTTTTAAATAGTCGAATAAATTGATTATTCGATCATATTTTCAGACGACTGTTCGCCCAATGGGGAGGATCGAGATTCCGCCTCAGTCTGTCCGCTACCCGGGGCCGATTGGTATTACCGAGGACCATATTGTTGACGCGCCAGAGGGTTACAGACAGGCGCAGGAGTCTCTGCCCGAGGTCTTTGAGCCCGTAAGTTTTTTTTTTGATGCATTATTCATCCTTTTAACACCGCTTGTTACTGACTTTTCTTTGTTTTATCCTTAGTCTAACCGCTCGGAGATGATGGGATTCATGAAGCTGGTTGACGCTCTGAAGTACTGCGTCATCAAGCTTCGGCGTGGTGCGAGTTGTCGGAGCAGTTCTAGCGATGTTCTTGAGGTATGTTCATTTTTTTCCACTTCTACCATTTGTTTTATTTTGCATTGTTGACGCCTTTTGATTTTCTATCTTTCAGGAGCAACGGAGGTCCCGCTCGCGCTCGAGGCATAGAGGCTCGGACGAGGAGGAGCTTGGTCGTGGTAGACGATCTCCTGTGGTTCATCGGCATTCTAAGTCTCAGCGAGAGCCTCAGATTACTCAGCCGTTTTAAGAGGCTTAGTGGCAGCAGCCTCAGTCTTCCCAGCGCTTTCATGGTCAGAGTTAGGGGCAGCGGCAGTCATTTTCACAGCCTTCACAGCCTGAGTTTGGGCCTGTTTTGACTCCCGTGGATCCTGGTTTATTTTCAGCTTCATCGTCTGGGATTCCTCCACCGGTGTCGGGCTTGTTTTCAGTTCCGATGTATGGGACGATGCCTCCACCGACGATTCCCGTGTCTTTGAGTCAGTCTACACCGTTTGCCAGTTGGACGGGTCTTGCCTTGAGTTTGACTACAGCTGGAGTCACAGGGACTAGTAGGGACACTACTCCCCGTACTCGGATGATGGCGGGACTCTTTGGCTCACCGTTCCCGTATTCACAGGGTGGAGATGATACTGATTCTGGTTCTAGAGACTTTTGACCGAGGGTTTTTATTTGTACATACTATGATGACACTTGACGCTGTTTATTTATTATGACTCATTTTGTACATTATTCACAGTTCATGTATTTATTAGTGTGTGTTAGTATGTGCTTGAGACTCATTGTGTGTGATCGTGTATTTATTGATGACGCGACGAAAAACGTAAGTGGAGGGTACCGACCTTCCCCAAAAGAAAAAGAAATAAAAAGACGAGAAAAAATAAATAAGTAAATAAGTAATAAAAATGATAAAAGAGAAATAAATAATAAAAAAAATAAATATTAAAGTGATGAATAAATAAATAAAATGGAATGATAAAGATAATAATAATAAAAATAAAAATAAAAATAAAAAAGTTGAGAATTTTATTAGGAATAAAACTCTCAGAAAACTGAAAAATAAACGGTGAAGATAAAATACTAAAAAAAATTCGGATAGATACGGGAAAAGATGAAAAAAGAAAACGTGTGGGGTGTCGTGACACGGCACTGTACACCGTGTCACGGCAAAACCTGCCGTGTCGCGGCAAAAGTTCCCGTGACACGGTGGGATTTCCCGTGTCACGGTAAGCGTATTCTACAGCGGTGTGGTTTACGCGTTTGAAAAGATAATTTCTGAATAGTTCCGAGTGCTTTTGCTATAAAATAGGACCGGTATATTCATGATATGCATAATTATGAAACACAAAATAATTAGAATTTCATATTTCAATAATAATGTCTCAGAATTTTGATAATACATTGCGCGACTGGTCTTATTCTTTGACCAATGCTGACAAAAGAGAGTTAGAATTATTTCATGTCAGGGGTTTACTAGCCCTGCGACATGTAGCGATTGAACATGATTTTCTTAGGGCAGCATTAGATTATTGGAGTCCAAAAACACATTGTTTTAAATTTGATTACGATGAAATCTGTCCCCTGCCGGAGGAATTCGGTGCAATCTTTGGATTTCTTGCTAGAAATCTTATTGCCATGCCTATCCTGCGTGAATATTATTACCAAGATTTTGAACGCCATCTGAATCTAAAAGATCCAGATTTAAATAGAATTGTGTGTGGTAATGAGGTAGACTTAGAAAAACTTGCAAATTTATATTTTAATCGCCCTATCTCTGAGTCTTATCATGTATATCGTAGGAGGGCATATATTTTTTGCATGTTTAGCAAGCTTTTATTTGCAAACGGTAGGGTAGGACATGCTTGTCTAGCGTCTGTGCTTGAACATGTCGAATCTGGGAGATCTCCTATGCCTACGTGCCTTGGAGAAACATTTCGTGGCCTTAACGAAATAAAAGCTGACCGGAAAAAGAATTATTTGAAGTCCCCAACGATGTTGAAAAATATGGCCCTAACGACTTAGTCCGCAGGAAGAAGAATTACTCTGTGAACATGTCGTATGAAGACTGGAAAAATTTCTTTGCAAAGAGGGAATTTTCCATTCGTTGGGTGGTGCCTTGGTGGAGGCTTACTAGGATGGTTGGCACGAATGATACTCCATATTGCCGTTTTCCTAGTATCTCAAAACTGACTTTTTATTGTTCTTCTCGACTGATGCGGCAGTATGGACTTGAACAAGTAGTTCCACGCTATAACGATAGTCCTCGTGAAGTATCGTTGCATGAAAGTAATGTTCACAAGTACAAGACTTACTGGATTGGAAGACCTTTGTGGACTGTTTCTGCAAGTGACCAAGCTCCTCCTCCTTTATCTAGTGCATACAAGGCATGGTTGAACCCTAGAAGTAGGAGGGAACGATTTGGATCACGCAAGTCTGATGTGAAGAGTCGTCTTGGAAACAAGAAAGCACCTCCTAAAGATCGTCTAGGTCCAAGAACACAAGGGATTGAGTTTAAGACTCCTATAATGCCGAGAAGGAAGAATTATGTGAAAGGGAAGGGTAAAGAGAAGATGGTCTATAGAGAGAAACAACCGAAGAATTTCAAGAAAGGTGAAAGGGGTGAAAGTTCGACTAGGGGTGTGACGGTTCGGGCTACAAAAGACACATTAACGGTGAAGGCCGACCTAATTGACAAAGAGAAGGATGTTCCTAAAGTGAAGAGGGATTAGATCAGTATTGCTTTGCTTTTATGATTTATAATTTTTTATTTAAAATAAGGCGTATGATGCCAATAATTGTAGTCACATTTATTTCAATAATAGCATATTTATTTCAGCCTTAAATAAAAAATTACAATGACTTTTTAATTTATTTATTTATCCGAGTTAAGGAGTCGGACGCAATGGAAGAATGAAAATAAAAACCTCGAACAAATAATGAAATCGCAAAGAATGCGTCACTAAAAAAAATCGAAAAACCTGAAATTCCACCGTGTCACGGTGAAAAATCCCATGACACGTTGCAGATTCCCGCGTCACGGCAAATTTTTTTTTTTTTTGCGCTCAGGTCCACCGCGCTACGGTGGACTGTACCGTGACACGGTGGAATGTCCCGTGTCGCGGCAGAAATCCCTTGTTTTTTTTTATTGTCGTGACGCAATGCTGAACTGACGCGTATACTTGATCGACGGAGGGAGGATTTTTATTTTTTTAAAGTGGCCGAGCCCCCTTGAGGGGTTGCCTACGTATCCTTAAAAAGGAATCAGGCCAAACGTAGCTCTATTGGGTCATGAACCCATGCGACTAGGCATAGAATTTCTTGAGTTGATCCAAGTTGGTTAAATTGTGGAAACCGTTACCGTCCATGTCTACCAATTGTGCCGCTCCGCCAGACAAGATGGCTTTAACAATGTACGGGCCTGACCAATTCGGTCTGAATTTTCCTCTTGGATCTAACACATTTTTACGAAGTGCCTTAAGCACCAGGTCACCCTCTTTGATGTTCCAAGTCTTGACTTTTTTATTAAAATGTCGCGCCATATGCTGTTGGTAGGTTTGGACGTGATGCAAAGCTGCCAAGCGTTTTTCATCAAGTAAGACTAGTTCATCATATCTTGCTCTAATCCAGTCGACTTCATCTAGTTGGCTTTCCAATGCGATTCGAAGAAAAGGGATTTCGAGTTCTATTTGTTGTACAGCTTCAACTCCATAAACCAGAGAGAAAGGAGTAGCCCCTGTTGATGTACGAATAGAGGTTCGATAACCCCAAAGGGCGAAATGTAGCGTACTTGGCCAATCCTAGTAATTTTCTGTCATCTTTTCGATGATAGTTTTCACATTTTTGTTGGCCGATTCGACCGCACCGTTTGTTTGTGGTCTGTAAGGTGATGATATGTGATGCTTGATATGATATTTCTGTAATAATTCCGCGCATTCGGCTTGGAAATGTGTTCCATTATCACTGATCATCTCATGTGGTACCCCATAGCGGCATATGATATTTTTCTCAATGAATTGAGCTACGTGTTTCGCCGTCAGCTTAGCATATGAGGTAGCTTCGACCCATTTGGTGAAATAGCCGATCGCTACGAGGATGAATTCGTGCCCCCCTTGTCCTGGTGGTGTTATTTTTCCAATGATGTCGATGCCCCACGTGGAGAAAGGCCATGGAGAAGTATATGTGTAGAGAAGCGAAGGTGGAACATGCTGTAAATTTGCGTAGACTTGACACTTCATACATTTCTTGACGTATTCGTGACAATCTCTCTTCATAGTAGTCCAATAATAACCTTGTCGTTGAATCTTTTGGACTAACATCTTTGCATTCATGTGCGTTCCACATATACCGACATGGAGGTTTTCCATGGTTCTATGTGCTTCTTTCTTGGCTATGCATAAGAGATTTCTCCCCATTGCAGTCCTCTTGTGGAGTTCTCCCCTGATGAGCACATACTGTGAGGCCAGGAGCCTCAAAGCACGGCGTGCCCTTTTATCAGTATCGGGAGGGTATTCTCCTCTTGTCACATAGTTAAGGATATCTGTATACCATGGCTCTTCATCTTCTTCTTGTTATTCTTGTTCATCGTCGAGTGCGTGAACATAAGCCGGCTCATATCTTCTCTCTTAGGTCAACGACATTTTGATTGTATCCGTTGGAATTCGTACCATTGATGCTAATTTAGCTAGTGCGTCGGCGAATTGGTTTTCTTCTCTCGGCAAATACGTGTATTCTACTTCATATAGTTGCTCCGTGAGAGTTTCTAAATGAGCTTGATACGTAGCGAGACTTTCACTTCTCACTTTCCATCTCTTGGAGATTTGGTCAATGATTAGTGAAGAATCACCGTAGATTCTGAGTTTCTTAATTCCTAAGGCGACAGCTATTTCTAATCCCAAAATACATGCTTCATATTCTGTGGCATTGTTGGTGACATCAAAGTCGAGCTTCATGGAAATTGTGATGTGCTCTTCATTGGGTGATAAGAGCAGGACTCCTACACCACATCCTTTTTGGTTTGAAGCTCCATCGAAATAGAGCGTCCTGCTATCATATTCGGTCATGAGTAAATCTTCGTCAGGGAAATCGTACTCATCTTCTTCTTTCTCAACTTCTTCTAGCGGAAAGTCTGCTAAGAAATCAGAAATCGCAGAACCTTTGATGGCTTTTTGAGGTACAAATCTCAAGTCAAACTGAGAAAGATTGACTATCCACCTTGATAATCTGCCATTGAGTGTCGCTTTTTCGAACAAGTATTTGAGAGGATCCATCTTGGACACGACATGCACCGTATGAGTGAGCATGTAATGTCTAAGTTTCTGTGCGGCCCACACAAGCGCGAGACACAACTTTTCAAGTGGTGTGTATCGCGTCTCATATCCTTGAAGCTTCTTACTCAAGTAGTAGATTGCATTCTCCTTGCTTTCGATCTCTTGTGCTAGCATTGCCCCCATCGTTTCTCTTGTGACCGTAAGGTAGAGTCGAAGAGGAAAGTCAGGTATTGTTGGCGCTATCACGGGTGGGTTTGCCAAGTACTCTTTGATTTTGTCGAAAGCTTTTTGGCAATCGTCATCCCATGTGACTGGGACATTTTTCTTGAGCTTCTTGAATATAGGTTCACATATCGCTGTGAGCTTTGATATGAACCTACTTATATATGCAGCCTTCCAATGAATCCTCGAATCTCTTTCTCATTCTTGGGCGGTGGCATGGCCATGATCGCTTTTACTTTTGTGGGATCTATTTCAATCCATCGAGAACTGATCACATATCCAAGTAATTTGCCTGACGTGACTCCGAATGCACACTTTGCTGGATTTAATCTCATGTTGTACTTGCGGAGTCTTTCAAAGAACTTGCAGAGTGCAATAATATGGCCTGGGCGATCTTTAGACTTAACTATCATATCATCGACATAGACCTCCACCTCTTTGTGCATCATGTCATGTAACAATGCTGTAGCTGCTCTTTGGTAGGTGGCACCCGTGTTTTTCAACCCGAATGGCATTACCGTATAGCAATATGTACCTCATTGCGTGATGAATGTGGTTTTCTCCATATCTTCTTCGGCCATCAATACCTGATTATATCCGGCGTAACCGTCCATGAATGATAGGAGTGCATGGTTTGCTGTGTTATCGACCAGAATGTCAATGTGAGGTAGAGGGAACCCGTCTTTCGGGCTTGCTTTATTGAGGTCCCTATAATCAACACACATTCTGACCCTTCCATCTTTCTTTGGAACTGGAACCACATTTTCTATCCATTCTGGATACTTGGATACTTTTACGAAAACTGCGGCCAACTGCTTTCTGATTTCTTCTTTGATTTTGAGAGCCACATCCGGTTTCATACGGCGCAGCTTTTGCTTGACAGGATTCATACCTGGAATGAGTGGTATCGTATGCTGAGCTATATCCCTGTCAATTCCTGGCATATCTTGGTATGACCAAGCAAATACATCAACAAATTCACTAAGCAAGTTAATTAGCTCTTTGCGTTCATCTTGACTTAGTGTTAATCCAATTTTTACTTCTTTAACAGTCGTATCATTGGAAATGTTAACTGTTTCTGTATCTTCGATAACTGATGTTTTTATTTTCGTGTTCTTCCATTGCTTTTATTATTTCTTTGTCATTTTTATCATTAGCAAAGCAATATTGATCAGGGCTAGGGGAATGACACGCATCGTAAGCAAAGGTACTCATTTTATTGAATTCATTGGCTAATACATCAAGAGGAGCAAGGTCGGCTGCGACCTCACCGGAATTATTTGGACTAGAAAGAGAGGACTCAACAAGAGACTCAGGGTTGAACTCTATAGCAGAAAGAGGGTCGGCCTCAGACTCTAAGGACTCGTCTACAGACTTAGACTCAGACTCGGACTCGGACCCAGACGACTCAGACTCATCAAACATAGGACCTTCGCCAGCGGTTATTTCCAACTTCTCTCCACTTGGCGTAGTGATCCTCAATGTCTTGCGCCATCCCCTTGAAATGTTGTCAGCTTGGACAATTAACTCGGAGGGGTCAAAATCCTTGTTTGCTATGACAGCTTGAACGAGTTCGGAGTTATCATTGCAGACGAGCTTAGACTCATTCTTTTCCCTTCCAAAAAGCAGGTTGATGCCTAATACAGCAGAACTCGGGCTAGCTGGCTTCTCGGTTGTGAAGAGCTCTTCGTCTTCATCAACAAAGTCACAATCGAGGAACATCTCGAATCCTGGTTCACGGATTCCATCGTGGAAGAATGGCTCAGGGAATTCATAGCACGAAAAATCTTCCCCTTCCTTGATGTACTGGCCATTAAGTGTTAATGGATATGGATCCATGGCCATTTCCTTCTTCATGATTCGAGCATTATTGCGAGCCTTCATCTTCAATAGAGCTTGTTTCACATCTTCTTTTGTTGGCTTGAATCCCAAGCCAAAAGTATCCTTCTTGAGTGCACCAGGATGGCCCCAAGATTCAACCATTTTCTTTTTGAGTCTGAGGGTCATTCCAGGGACATGACCTTGCTTCTTCAGAATGGCATTGATATTGGTGTTTGAATAGGGATCGAAGTTGAGATGGCACTTTTCCTCCTCTTCAATCACGAGAACATCATCGAGTGAAAACCCCCAAAGATCTTCGTCTTCTTCGTCGTTCTCGACATGGACGATAGGAGTGTCATGACTTGAATGCGCATAGGAGAGGCATCAATGGTAATTGGAACCCCTCCAACTATGGCTTTCACTTTTTGGTGCAGCGATGATGGAATCGCCTTTAGCTCATGAAGCCAAGGGCGTCCTAACAACAGATTGAAGGAGGCCTTAATGTCTACCACCTGAAACTTAGTACGACGTTCAATGGCCCCAGTAGTTATGTTCAGTATGATAGTACCCACGGCTTGACGGCGAGTATTATCATAAGCGCGAATCCCATGAGTGGAGGGAGTCATTTCTTCATTCTTTATGCCTAAATTCTTTGCAGTACGGAGTGGGCACACATTGATTGCAGAGCCATTATCAACCAGGCTCATAGGAACATTCATCTGCCTACACACCACAGTGAGGTGTAAGGCCTGATTATGTTGGTCCCCTTCCGGGGGCAGATCCTTGTCAGAAAACGAAATCAGATTGCTAGTACTTGGCAATTCAGTAGTGAGAAAGTTGACCAGTCCTTGAGGGGTCATGTCATCATCTACTCCTATTTTCACCAGAGCATTCATCACAACCTTTCGATGCTCGTGGGAGGTGGCCAAAAGCTTCCATACATTCATCTCCACCTTGGTCTTTTGCAATTGTTTGACCACATCGCTGTTCACAGGGTCGATGGGATCAATTATCGGATGTGATTGTGGTGGAGGTTGAGGTGGATTAGGTTGTTGCAACCGTCCATTTCTGGTGAGAACCTTGACCTCAAAGTCCCCCCAAACATCTTCACTTGTGCCAAGAGATGAACAGGCTTTATCCTTGAGATAGACGTCTTCAACGTCACTATCCCAAATTCCATTCACTTCTTCAGAACTCGAGACAAATACAACTTCCGGCAAAGGTTCATTTACAGGTTGAATGAGTATTGACGGATCAAAGGAGACTTTATCTCCCATGATAGCCAAAGCATCAGAAAGAGGACCTGTTCGAATGTTAGGCTTCTTGCCCCCTAGAGGGACAGGAAGTTGATTAGCATCAATTAGGTCTTGGATTGCATCCTTCAACCTCCAACACTTCTCAGTATTATGACCCTTGCCTTGATGAAACTTGCAATAAGCATTGGGGTCATAGCTAGCGGTCCTATTCTCTGGTCGAGGTTCTGGAAATGGTCCAATTGGCATAATCAGTCCTTGACCATGCAAACGGTCATAAGCAGCATCATAAGTCATTCCCAAAGGCGTGTAAACCCTCCTTTTCCTTTGGAATCTTTGAGGAGGAGTTTTAAGGGCCAGCACATCATTGATATTGATATTGTTGGTAGCATTATTGGGCTTAGAAGACGAAGAAGAAGGAGTGTCGTTCTTCTTGTTTTTCCAAGTGCTGTTATTATTGTTGCTACCAGCTGTCTTCATTAGTTCGTCCTCGATATTGATTCCAATATTGTATACAGCTTCACAGGTACTCAGAGGCAGAAACTTCAAGTGTTGCTTGTACTTATGAGTCAGATTGGCGATGAACAAGCGAACCATCTCCTTTTCTTTGGGGGGATCCACCAAGAGCGCGGATGTTTCCCTCCACCTGCTTAAGTAAGTGGTGAAGCCTTCATTCTCTTTCTGTTTGAGAATGGAGAGTTCACGTTCAAAAGTCTTGGCCTGAATGTTACACTTGTAACGATTCATAAAGCTTTCAGCAACATCCTCCCAGGTCGCGACATGTTTGGATTCCAAAGAATAGAACCACTGTTGACAGGCATGCTCCAAGGAAAGAGGGAACATTGTAGGGAAGAGTGTCACATCTACTCCCTTAAGAGCCATAGTTGCAGAAAAAGCCTTCAAATGGAAAAGCGGATTATCAGTAGGCTTGCATTTGGGAATATCAGCAGTGAAAAACTTCTCCGGAAGCTTGTCCCTTATGGCGAAGAGGTGACAGGCTGTTCCACATAAGTGAATTCTTCAGAAATCTTGTTCATTTGTTCCTTAATCTTGTCCATTGCAGCGGTAGTGACATTGTTTTGATTGTCTAGTTCTACCGTGCTGACTCTAGTGGTGAGTGTCTGCATCATGTTAGACAACTTTTCAATTTTCTTGTTGAGGTTCTCGATGTCTTCCTTAGTATCCATTGGTAGAAAATAGACTGGAGATGGGTCTTGTGGAGATGATTGAGGTGGTTTCCTTGTACACCTCTTTGGTAGAAGAGGTTGTTGAGGTATTGACTCGAACCGTAACAATCTACCCCTGCTTCTTGACCAAGTGCTGTGACACCGAAACAAACACACCTTTAATGACCAAACTTAACCTTAACCCATCCGGATTAAAAAAAAAGGAAAAAGAATTATTTTTTTTTTAAATAAAAATCTATAATTTTGAAATTCTACTTGTTTATTTTTTTTATTTTAAAAAAAAATGGGAGGATATCATCCGACTTACTCCGAAAAAAGAAATGACACAAAAACAAGACTACCCTAAAATACGGTCAAAAAGTAGTGCACTACTAAGGAAAAAAAAAAGTGTGTGAACACAATATGTGAGTGATTAAGTGAGGTTATGGACGCATGTTTTGACCGTATAGCTAGACATGACACCAAACTGGACACAACATCCACATACGTACGCACAAAATCGAAAAAAGACTGACAGGACACTTTTCCTGGGCACCGTGTCACGGTGCTGACTATCGTGACACGGTGCAGTCTATCGTCATACGGTAGAAAGCCCCGTGTCACGGCACTGTTCACCGTGGCGCGGCAGAACATGCCGTGACACGGTGCGCAGTTCCAAGTCAGTTTTGTGATTTTTCCAGATTTTAATCGATTTTAGGTTCGTACTAATTACTATGTGAGAATAAAAACCCTCGGTCATGGGTTAAACAAAAGAGTAAACACATGAAGGTTAGCACCAAACAACCACATAGCATTTAGGCACGATGATGTAAAAAAAAGTTCGCAACCTAGAGTTAAGATCTATGTTCAACTATTGGTCAAGCTTTGGGTGTCAAAAGGGTACCATAGTTAAGAGTTTGGACGCGTTAGCAAGGCAGCCTCCCTTGAGGGTGTATGCCAACGGGCGGCTCCGCGAGTTCGTGATGAAATCGAACTCAACTCCATGGTTTGGGTGGATTTAATGACTCGGATGAACCCTTATTGCCATGAGCGTTTTTGGGTTGATAGAGCTTAAATCCCCCGGGGCTAAGACGCATGTAGAACACATACGTTTTTTCAGAAAAATCGAAGGAAGTTGATTGTGAGAAGAGAAAATAAGCCATCGGACTGATTTTAGGACTGCCGTGACACGGCAAAAATTCCCGTGCCACGGTACTGCGCACCGTCAGACGGTGCACTGTATCGTGACACGGCAGTCAGAAGATCTGACTGGTGCCCTGTTTTCCTTCGTGCGCAACCAAGTTATTCAATTTTTCCTACGGAATAGACCTGAATGCGACGTTAAAACGTCTATGCAGATGCAAAAATGCCAAATTAATCACAGGAATATTTTTTCAAGAATCTTTCAAGTCTCATCCACTCATCTTAATTAAATACCGATCACTCAAATCGATAAATAATCAAGAATCCTCCCCAGTGGAGTCGCCAAATTGTAGGCGTCGCTCGAAGTGCGCCTACGTTAGAGCATGTGGTAAATATGCTTGGCACTCTTAGGAAGTGGGAATTGACATAATACGATTAGGGACAATGATTAGGGACAAGGAAAGTAGGGAGCCGCCAACAAGTTTTTAAGGAACTTGTAAACCGTTCACGGATCATAAAAGGCAACCACGATAAAGGGACAACGATAGGCAACAACGATTGACCCGTGAAGGTTACACCCCATTCATAATCCATGAGATTACTAACTCCATATGGTTCGGAACCACGAAAGGAGGATCAGGGATGATGGTACGAAGTGAGTCATGGAGTCACATTCGCCCGTATTGGCCTCTACTCGATTCTTATAGTGAAAAGCATTCCTGCGATCTCAAAGGCATACAAACAAAATATTCAATTTGCTCCAAACTATTATTTAGCTAAATTGGTTGAATATTAATGCACACATATAATTCTAAAATATTTGTGATCACTTGAATTAAACAACAAGATTAAAAAGGAACCTAAACCGGTTGTCCAAATTATCTAATTAGGCGTGGTTTTCAATTACATATTCCCTTTAAACATGCCATATGGTGATCAATAAATAATAATAGAATAAACATTAATATTGGAAGCAATTTAACCATAATTCCAACAATATAAAATAGAAATAAAAGGAACATAATCCTTACTTTGATTCTGTTTGTTTGCAACTACAAAATAATAAACGAGTTAGTAACTTCAAGGAAATAATAATAGGACAACAATTAAATTAAATTAAATAAAGTAGAGTTGATTTGGGGCCAAACCCTCAAACAGTTCTACCTTTCACGCCTTGGCTTAAGGACAGAACCACCAGTAAAGTATGGACTCCTTTGAGCACTTGAAGAAGGAATTTTGAAATGAGAAGGGTAGGCTAGTGTTTAGGCTAAAGCATAGAAGAGAGAAGAATCAATTCGAGAATTAATTGATGCCCCGTACATCATAAATGAGGGGGTATTTATAGAGAAAATGTGCTAATGGAGCACACGGAACCCTAAAATGATAAAAACCCTAAAAAAGTATCCCGCGACACGGCAAACCGTACCGTGACACGGGAAATCCCACCATCAGACGGGAAACATTCCCGTGACACGGTGCATTTTGGTGTGACGCGGGAAATTTTCAGTAAACGGGGAAGAAAACGCGTTAAGGGTTTACGCGGAAAAGACACGGAAGTTCCCGTGTCACGGCAGACTTCCCGTGTCACGGGAAATCCCACCGTTAGACGAGAAGGATTCCCGTGACACGGTGGGTACCTGCCGTGGCGCGGGAATTCCCAGCTTGCTTTTCCGTCTAAATACATTTTAAACCCTAATTTCATTCGGCATTTTAAGTGTCGATTGATAATTTCGGGCCATTTTCTGATTTATTATTATTTGGGCTGAAATAAGAAAATAATTAAATAAAAATAAATAAAATAAAAGGTTTGGGCCAGAAATAAATAATAAAACAATAAAATAAAAAAGGTTTGTGCTAAAATTAAATAATAAGTTTGGGCTGAAATTAAAACTATGCTTTTACCAAACATCAAGACTAATCTATGGACTGTTCAAAAATATGAATTTAATCAAATACGATTTTTTAAGCACTCTCGGGATTAAATACTGAACCCGACCAATAGTGGCGGTGAAAGGTTGTTTATCATCGGGTTTGGTGTTGGGGAGACATTTTTAGGTGTCTACACAACTGAGAAAGGATTTCACCCCTATTGGAATTAGCTACGATAATGCTTTCGATCGACTCCATGCCAAGGGACTCATTACTCCTCTTGGACCTATTCAAGATCCCCCACTTGAGAAGAGGATGCCTAGTTGGAACCCAAATGTACGCTGCAAGTACCATCAAGGTAGGGGTCATACTACCGAGAGCTGTTGGAAGCTAAAGGAAGCAATCCAATATTTGATCGACAATAACGGGCTTCCAATACCTCCAGTCGGCAAGAACACCAAGTGATGATGAGCCAAGGGACAGGAAGAAAGCTTCAACGACAAGATTTCATGATCTTTTTTCTATTTTTTATTCACCTTTTCCCCAATAAGTCTAGCATAGGCACCTTTCTATTCTCTTTAGATTTATTTTGTAGGATCATTATTTCTTTTCCTTAAATAAAATGAGCATTTTATTCTCTTACATATTATCATCACATTGCATTGCATAAAAAAAAAAAAAAAAAAAAAAAAAAAAAAAAAAAAAATCCATGTCGAATTAAGCACAAGGTATACCAATGATTTGAGGCACCCCTTTGTAGCCACATCATATTGACTTTCAACCTTCTAATTTACAATCCTTTCTTCATAAACCACTTTGAGCCTCGTCTAACGATAGACCTTTCATTTTTCAACCCATATCTACCTAATCTTGGGATGGGATAATGTGCAACTTATGCAATTTTCAATTTTATAAAAAGCTTGAGTGACTTCAAAAGATTAAAATAGCAAAAAAAAAATAAGCAAAAAAAAAAATAATAAAAGTGTACAAAAGGGCAAGTGTTCCAATGTCTTTGACATGAACATGTCTTTGATATAAATACGTCTCAGATTGCGTCTCTTATCAAGTGCTCGGTACCATGCCTGAGAAACATGAATGCCAAGTGAGTGATAGACCGCATGATCGGGATTGCCCACACTTATAAAAACGAAATAAATGCTAAGGCAAAGCAAAAAAAAAAAAAAGAGAGCTAAAAAAGAATTAAAAACCTCAAGCATAAAATTATAAAGATTAAAAAGCAAGGTTGCACACCTTGGGGCTTATCGAGGCTCTTGAGCCTTTATCCCCTTATTCTATAACCTTTAGCCTAACCATGTTACAACTTTTAAAAAGACCTTTTTGAGGTATACACATACTTGTGCGAGGTTCGGCTAGAGCTACGTTCGGCCTGATTCCTACCGGATACGTAGGAAACCTCACATCGAGGTGCGGTCGTAATAAAAATGCAATCATATTCACATTCACACACTTACACCATGATCATATCAAGGGATCTCCTATGCTCATCCCTATTTACTTAGAGCTAGACTTGGGGGCTTGATCCCTATATCATTAGCTTACCTAGCCTAAGAGTCACCATCATTTGACTCTTTTCAATATATTTTCCACACACTTAGCCCTTGCGGCCTAACTTTAGTGTCACTATCACACACATCACAGATACATGACCAAACATACTTCCCTTAGGAACCCTTTGTCATGGAATCTTAACACAACGTTGAAGCATGCCTTGTCATATCAACATCCCTCATCAATCATAATCATCTTTGCATCACGAAGTACGAAGTGCTTAGCCTCCGTGCCTAAGTTACCCAAATACTTTCATCATTGAGTCAACCATCGAGATAACCTAGGATGGGTTAATCCTTACACCTTGAGAGATACTATCAAATGACATTTGACTAAGCTCATTCAACATGCACCTCCAAAAACTTCGCTTCTTTCTTTTTCGGGAGAAAGTCGGTACCCTCCACAAAAATGACGGAAAATTTTATCTTTTTTGCATTTTCGAGTCGCACGATCATATTACAATGCACACACAAGTCATGTACACATTGAGTCATGTCGTGTCATATAACCTTGATTTGAGTCGAACACATGTGTCAAACACTTTGAGTCGAGTCAACCTCGAGTCAATCACAGTGAGTCAAGTTTATACCTTGAGTCGTGTCGTGTCAATGAGTCAAGCAACGCTAAGCCTTAGGTCAACCCTAAGATAATTAAAGAAATTAGCAAAGTCCTATAGTAACAAATATATACAGGTGCAGCATAATAGGGAAGACCCTACTCCAGCGCCAGACGAAAACATCTAGCGTCTGGTAACAGTTTTTAGCGCCTGGCGCTAGATTCCAGCGTTTGGCGACAGAGCCAAATCGCAGCGCCAGAAGCAATTTCAGCAGCGACAGAATGCTCAACCACTCAGAGTAGTTATTTCAACCTCTTTCAGCAAATTTTGGGTTCCTTGGTATGCCAGTTAGCCCCTATAAGCAAGTTAGCATGATTAAGTAGTCGGCTTGATTACAATCGCAATAAGTGATCGACCTGACGAAAGATCGTCTCACTTAGCTTAAAGCGCCTAAGCATTGGCTCATCGCAGAGGCACCGACATACTGGTTCATAAACAGCAGAGGCACCGACATAATGGTTCACAAGCAGCAAACCGCCGACGTACTGGCATAGCGGAAGCAAAATTGAAGCGAGCTTTAGAGATCGACAAGCGTTGGTCTTCGGAAATTTTTCTTCGGATTATTATCGCAACAAATATTCAAGCATTCAAGCTCTTTTGTTCAGAGACGTGTGGACATTTCTTTCAAGCTCTTTTGTTCAGAGACGCGTGGACAATCCTTTCAAGCTCTTTTGTTCAGAGACGCGTGGTCATTTCATTCAAGCTCTTTTGTTCAGAGACGCGTGGACATTTTTATCAAGCTCTTTTTCTCATAGACGCGTGGGCATCCTATTTTCAAGCTCTTTTGCTCAGAGACGCGTGGGCATCCTATTATCAAGCTCTTTCGCTCTAGAGACGCGTGGGCATATCATTCAGAAGCTCTTTGTTCAGAGACGCGTGGACATATCATCAGAAGCTCTTTGTTCAGAGACACGTGGACATATAATCAAAGCTCTTTGTTCAGAGGCGCGTGAACATATCAAAAAAAGAGAAGCTCTTTGTTGAGAGACGAGTGAACATCAAAACATCAAGATGGCGAAGTTGTCTTCGATCGTGTTCCCTAAGATGTGGAAGATGGTCACGAAGCGGAAGAGGATCGTTTCAAGCGAAGCAATCTTCGATAGTATTCCCTTAGACGTGGAATATTATCAAAGCGGAAGAAGGTCGTTTCAAGCGAAGCAATCTTCTATATTGGAAGCAGTTACAAGCGTAGCGGTTTTCAAGCGGGATGGCATTCTCTTGGCAGGAGGTCATCAAAATAGTAAAGCGACAGCAAATCGGTTACTTTCAGAGACGTGTGCTCGACGGTGCAAGATACACGTTTCTTAACTCTTATATCTGTTGAACTAACGCTAGTTTGCAGGTATCGGCGTTACAAGAATGGTTAAGGATCGCAGAACGTTCTGAATCATTCTCCGTCCCTATCGATACTTTGACTTTTATTTTCGAAACGTGCGTTTCTCCAAACTCAGTCAAAGTGGGGGCTCCTGTAGACACCCATTTGTGTCTCCCCAAAACCAAACCCAGTGATGAGTACCTTTCACGTCGAATCATAATCGAATGAAGTAAAAGTGTGGAAAGTTTAGTGTCGCGGATAGTTTTAATTTCTTTTCTCCTCTCTCTGTTTTTGAAAACCTATTTTAAGAAAACAGCCAATCCAGTTTGGGTGGTCCATGATATGGGTCCAATAGTAGTGTAGTTGGATGGGGTTTGAAAAGAGTTTTCCAACGATATATTATAAGCCCAATTCCGATGAATATTGAGGAAGTTATGGCCAAATTACTGAACTGGGCCTGGTTTGAGCCTTATATGCGGCCCAATGATCTAGAGGAGGGCCTAATATAGATTTATCATTCCTAATGAAATTAGGAATGGTTTTAGTCTTCTAGATTCTTCTAGAAGGTTCTTTTCATTCCTAATTCAATTAGCATTGATAAATTGACTTTTGTTGACTTTTTAGAGTTTTAATCAGAATCAAAGAACGTTTTTGAGGAAAATACGATTTTATTCTCCTGTACGGCAATTTCTATCTGATTTTAAGAAAACGCGTGAATTTCTGAGTCAGCGCCAAACGCCAGCTGTAGCGCCTGACGCTACGCTTGGCGCTAACTTGGCTTTTTGCGCCAGAACTCTGTTTTTTATGTTTTATCTTTTTGACTGATTTTCTCTATAAATAACGTGTTAAAAACTCTGTTTCCATTCACCAATTCTCATCAATTCTTATTCTCTTTTTCACCAACTCTCATCAAGATTTTCTTGATTATTTCCTCTCTCTCTCTTTTCTAAACTAGCCTTTTCTCAAATATAAAAATTCCGCATACATTAGCACTAGAAACACCTAGCATAATTCGAAGTTGTCTTTGTCCTAGACGTGAAAGGTTTTAATTTCTGAGGGTTTGGTCCCAAATCTTTATTTCAATTATTTAATTTAATTATTTGATTTACTATTTTCCTTTAAGTTACTAACGTGTGTATTTTGTTATTAGAAAGAGGTACGAGGCATCAAAGTAAGTACTTTAATGGTTTTTATTGATGTTATGATATAGAGTTCATGCTTAGGTTGTTATTATGATATTCCTAGTATCATGTCTAGGGTAAATTTAATACTAAGTATGATTGTTATGATGCCTTCTATTTTCTTTCCTAATATTCATGTTAGTATCATGTTAGGGATAAAGATTTGATTTTTATTGTTTAGTGACATGCTAGGGTTTGTTATTAATCTTGTTAGTATCATGCCTAGGATCTTTCTATTATTATGCTTTAACAGGATTTATGGTTATTATTATGATTATAATTATTAATTTGTTGATTATTATTATGTTGCTTGATTGATATATTTATTGTTATTGCTTGATCACACCTTTTATGCATGTTTAAAGGGAATTGGTACTTGTAATCACGCTTAATAAGATAATTAATAATCTTGTTTAGGGTTAATTTGATTATAATTAAGTGATCACCAATAATAGTTTTATTTGTGCATTAATATTCAACCAATATAGATAAACAGGTTTAGGGTTAATCCTATTGATTGTATGTTAGTCAGAAAGCGCACATGAATACGATCTGAATAAAGTAGAGGCCTATTATTAGGGCAGGTTCAATCTCTTTTAGGTTGGATTTGTACCTTCATCCCCGAACCCTATTTGGTTCAAGACCTTATGGAGTTGACGATCTCTTGGATCGTTAAGGGGTGCAACCTTCACCTCGTGAACGGTTTACAAGTTCCTAAAAAAAACTTGTTGGCGACTCTTTTTCTCTATCTTCTTTCCCTTTGGACGCCACCGTACTTTAGTGTATGATCACAGTGGGGTTCAAGCTAGGGGATTGACGCTTGAAATATTCCCTACAGGTATCCTTCCGAACATAGGGGTTACAAGTGCTTAGATCTCTCAACCAATAAAATTATAATCTCGCGACATGTCACTTTTAATGAACATATTTTTCCATATCGAAATATCACACAATTTCTAACATCAGATTATGATTTTTTAGGTGATAGTGATCCATCCCCCTTATTTTAGCTTCAAAATATCATGCAAATACCTCATAGGCAGCCCATTCCGCAAGAGAACCGCGGGCCAACCCAATCTGCCGAAACAGGCCCGCGGTCTCCTCTGCCTTCCCAAAACCCAGCGCCCGCTTGTTTCTCTTCGGCCCAGACAGAAACACAGCAAGCCCAACCCATTGCCACACCAGCGCCTGCTGGTTCTCTCTCGGCCCACCCGGACTCACAGCCCAACTCACCCATTCAAACTTCTCCTCCTTCACCTACAAGCCCAAACACATATACTCCTCCTCTTCTTAGAGGCCTCACGCCAATTACACCAACTAGACCACCTCCGAATTCCCCTCAAATGCAAACTCGATCCAAACATGGGATTTTCAAACCTAATCCTAAATATGGCTTAACCATTTCCACTCCTAGCACCACCATAGACCGTTCTCCCTTACCCAAAAATCACAAACAAGCTCTTTCTGACCCAAATTGGAATGCAGGGATGCGTGATGAATATGGTGCTTTAATTGAAACGGGGACATGGGAATTGGTTCCTAACCCAACAGGGGTTAATATTGTCAATTGTATGTGGTTATTTTGACACAAATTGAATGCTAATGGTGATCTTGAAAGACACAAGCTCGTCTAGTTTGTGATGGCAGGTCACAGGTTGAAGGTGTTGACTGTGATGAAAATTTTAGCCAGGTTTTTAAACTTGCCACTATTCGCACAATGTTGAGTTTAGCTATGGCTCGTAAGTGGTCTATTCACCAACTTGATGTGAAAAATGCTTTTTTGCATGGTGATTTGAATGAGTGTGTTTACATGCATCAACCCCCCGGGTTTGTTGACAAGCGATTTCCAGGTTATGTTTGCAGACTTCGCAAGGCTCTTTATGGTCTAAAACAAGCTCCACGAGCTTGGTATCAGCGATTTGCTAACTATCTTTTGCAGATGGGGTTTGTCATTGCTAAGAGTGATAATTCTTTATTCACTTTCCGGCACGGGAATGATGTGGCATATTTGCTACTATATGTTGACGATATTATGTTGGTTACTTCCTCTGATCGGCTTCATGAGAACATTATTTCTCACCTACGGAATGGTTTTCCGATGATTGACTTAGGTCCTTTGAATTATTTTCTGGGTATTGATGTTACTCGTACTCCTTCATATTTGTTTCTTTCTCAACAAAAATATGCACAGGAAATTGTAGAGCGCGCAGGTATGGCCAGTTGTAAACCTGCGGCAACCCCAGTGGATACCCAATCCAAACTTAGTGCAGACTCTTGACCTCATTTTCATGATCCAACACTTTATCGCAGTCTTGCAGGTGCTTTACAGTACCTCACTTTTACTCGCCCTGACATCACTTATGCAGTTCAGCAGGTTTGTCTATTCATGCATGATCCTAGACAAGCTCATTATGATGCTTTGCAACGCATCATAAGATACATTCAGGGTACCATTGATCATAGGTTACACTTATATCCATCATCTCCTACAAACTTGATTACTTATACTGATGCTGATTGGGGCGGGTGCCCGGACACTCGTCGTTCGACCTCGGGTTATTGTTGTTTTTTAGGGGACAATCTTATTTCATGGTCTTCGAAGCGTCAACCTACTCTTTCTAAATCAAGTGCAGAGGCAGAATACAGGGGCATTACGAATGTTGTAGCCGAGGCTTGTTGGCATCGAAATCTTCTTTTGGAGTTACACTGTCCACTCCGGCAGGCTACTATTGTTTATTGTGATAATGTCAGTGTAATATATTTATCTCACAATCTCGTGCAGCACCAACGCACCAAGCACGTCGAAATGGATATTCATTTAGTTCAAGAAAATGTGGAGTTGGGGCAAGTACGGGTCCTGCATGTTCCATCTCGTTATCAGTTTGCAGACATTTTCACCAAAGGCCTACCTCGACAACTTTTCTTGGAGTTTAGATCCAGTCTCAGCGTACGACCTCCTCCCGCTACGACTACGGGAGTGTGATAGAATATATGATAGATATTCTAGTTATTCTGTTATAGTAGGAGATATATTTTGTGAATATTTGTAAATATCTTTTGAGATTCCTAACGATATTAAGTCTCATGTTTGTAACCCTATTTATACGGATCAATGGAATAGACTCCAATCTGAGGAGTTTACATTATCTAACAATTATGACTTATGAGTCATACAAAGCTCAAATCCCCCACAGGCCCACACACTATTAAAGTCGAGAATATGATGCATTGTTGCCGTATTATAAAAAAAGGATGCCCCAGTTTCTCATGGTGATAAACAAATTTGTTTCTCATAATGGCATTTTTGTGAATAAATCAACAACTTTTTCATTATTATAGGCTCCACATTTGAATAAAGTTGTTGGTTTATTTACGAAAATGCCATGTTAGAAATAAAATTTGTTTCACACCATGAGAAACAGGGAATTTCCCATCAAAAAATACATTATTCCCTCCATGTTTTTTTAAGTGTTACAGTTTGACCGACACATAATTTTAGGCAATTTAATTGACTTAAATAAAATAATAGGTAAGTGGGGTAGTTGGAGTATTAAAAAATTGTAAAAGAAAAAATAGTGGGGTTAATAGTTTATTGAAAAATAATGAATGTGAGAGGAAAGATATAATATAAAAAGTAGTAGTGGGTTTGAGTGGGGAACATGAGAGGAGATAGATATAATATTTTAATGTAGTTTTTTGCCAAAAAAAAAGTGTAACACTTATTAAAACACGGCCAAATTTGGTAAGTGTGACGCTTATTAAAACACGGAGGGAGTATAAGGGTAAATTAATAGAACATAAAGTTCAAAATAAAAGAAACGGATAGTTTTATGGCAAGGTTGACAATTTGAGGATTTAATGGGATATAAGGTGATGGATTGATGGGTATTGAAGTTCACAAACTTTACAAAAAATCCGGTTTACATTATTTATTGAATGGCGGTTGCTGGCAACTTCTTCTCCTTCCTCTTTTAAGGTTCATGGCATCTAAAGGAACTGATACTTGACGATATCAACATCTTTCTCCACTTCAACACTACTTTTGCTCTAAATCTTATAAATTAATCCAACTCTTCAATTATCTTTTCCTCCAATTTCAATGCTGCGGTGATAATCAAAACTTCATAATTCCTCCCACTTTCTCTCTCCAATTTCAATGCTGCAGTTTGTAACGGGGAGGGAGAAGGGGGTTGAGGGTTTGATGGAGGAGAGAGAATTTGAAGGTTTGTTAATGGTGGAAATGTTTAGTTTTGAGAAGAGATAAAGATACGGAATGAAAGTAGAGCCATTGAGTTAACTTTTGCATTTTGTGTTTATTTTTTTTATTTTGATACTCTGTTTTTGTGAAAAAAAGGGGTCACTTTTGTAAAAAAAAAGGGTAACTTTGGTGAAAAAAAGGGTCACTTTTGTGAAAATATGAGTCACTTTTGTAAAAGGGTCACTTTTGTAAAGAAAAAGGGTAACTTTTATTAAGAAAAGGGTCACTTTTATAAAGAAAAAGGGTCACTTTTTGAAAAAATATTCGATATACAATAAAATTATTGTAAATCGGGGGCATGCAAAAGAAATTGATTGAAGTTGGATTAAAGGATAGTATAATGTAAACAATTATGCATGTAAATTGGGAAATCGATTAACCCACATGCTATCTTTCAAGTCCAAATTATTAGGGTTTTTTTTTAGTCGTAGGGCTATTAGTAATTATGATTGATAGATAAATATTTAATATACTTGCATTAATTTGCAGCATAGCAGTTAGAAAAACAATACCTAACGGTGGTGGGTATACAACTATCTTCCGTGTCAAAAATTGCAGCAATACCAATTTTTTACCCCGCAATGACATTTATCTTTGCCATTGTACCCAGGTACTAACCAACCCATCATTTTATTCATGTACTAGATGAAGCCCGTGCAATGCACGGTTTGTTAGTATTTTTTTTTCAAGAAAATATTTTTCATATTTATGTTATTATATTAGTTTTAAAATATTAGAATAAAATTTCTAATCTCAAAAGATAATATTTTGTATTTAATTAATTTAAATTTTAAAATCTCATTAGTCAATTTTACTTACGTGACATTTGAATTATTTAATTGTAAAAGAAATTAATAATCTCTTATTTAATTGGTTACAACTTAAATTTACAATCCTACGTGGCGCGCTAAGAAAATTTAATCCTACGTGGATCTCTAAAAACTCGGGGAAAAACTCCCCTTTATATATATATATATATATATATATATATATATATATATATATATATATATATATATATATATATATATATATATATATATATATATATATATATATATATATATATATATAAGATTATATCCACGTTTTTTTTTTCTTCTTGAAGGCAAGTAAGCATGATTAGATTAAATCAATTTCCACCAAAGTAAGAAGGTTTTGGGGGAAAAGAATCCATACAAATAAATTTCGAGTTTGCATTCACAGCCCATCCAGCAACCATATGAGCTAGTGAATTACCACAATAGGTCTATTGTAGACCCTGGTCCATTTAAAATAAGTGGACTAGCAGCCCAACTACAATCCACCAGCACAAATACAATACATTTATGCAGCTCAAACTCCCGTTTCTTTCTTTCCACTCCAACAAAACTGACAGAAGAATAAATATGAACATTTACTCTTTCAAATGCTGAAAAACTTCTATCTCCTTTGCAAATTAGAGAATCGCCATGGATGAAAAGCAAGAAACTAATGCAGAAAGATAAGTAAAATTTCTGAACCTAAAATTTCTTTGAATTTGCAATTAACTGTTAATTAAATTACTTCATTAGTTAAATTTTTGCAATTTGTATATAATTTTAAGACATTTCCACATTTTTTAGAGACTCAACAAATTATTTTACAAGTAGAGATGAAGATGAATTGTTGAAGCTAATTCGATCGATTTTAAGGCGTGCAGTGGTACATTGCGATTGTTCGAATATTTTTACTAAATGTGCAAAAGTTGCGATGTTCGGATTTTTTTTTTACTAAAAGTTCAAATTTTGAAATTGTTCAGATTTTTTACTAAATGTTCAAAAGTGAAGACGTGTTATATTGCGATTGTTCATATATTTTTAATAAATGTTCAAAATTTTCAATGTTCAATTCGGATTTTTTTTTATCAAATGTTCAAAATTTGAAATCGTTCAAATTTTTTTACTAAATGTTCAAGGGTATAGGTGTGGTACAATGCAATTGTTCAGATACTTTTACTAAATGTTCAAAATTTTTGGTGTTCAGTTCAGATATTTTTTACTAAAGGTTCAAAATTTGCAATCGTTTAGATTTTTTTTACTAAATGTTCAAAAGTATAAACGTGGTACATTGTGTTGTTTAGATATTTGTAATAAATGTTCAAAATTTTCGATGTTCGGTTCGGATTTTTTTTACTAAATGTTCAAAATTTGCAATAGTTCAGTTTTTTTACCAAATGTTCAAAAGTATAGACGTGGTACTGTAGGGAACAATTTCAAGCGTTAATCCCCTAGCTTGAACCCCACTGTGATCATACACTAAAGTACGGTGGCGTCCAAAAGGGAAGAAGATAGAGCAAAAGAGTCGCCAACAAGTTTTAGGAACTTGTAAATCGTTCACAGGGTGAAGGTTACACCCCTTAACGATCCAAGAGATCGTCAACTCCATAAGGTCTTGAACCAAATAAGGGTTCGGGGATGAAGGTACAAATCCAACCTAAAAGAGATTGAACCTGCCCTAATCATAGGCCTCTAGTTTATTCTGATCGTATTCATGTGCGCTTTCTGACTAACATGCAATCATTAGGATTAACCCTAAACCTGTTTATCTATGTTGGTTGAATATTAATGCACAAATAAACCTAGCATTGGCGATCACTTGAAATTATAATCACATTAACCCTAAATAAGATTATTAATTATCTTATTAAGCATGATTAAAAGTACAAATTCCCTTAAAACATGCATAAAAAAGGTGTGATCAAGCAATAACAATAAATATCAAGCAACATAATAAATAATCATAATAATAATAATAATCATCATAAAACAATCATCATCACAATAATTATAATAATAATAATCATAATCATCATAAATTATAACAATTATAATCATAATCATGTTCATGTTAATATTAAAGCATAATAATAATAGCAAGATCCTAGGCATGATACTAACAAGATTAATAACAAACCCTAGCATGTCACTAAGCAATAAAAATCAAATCTTTAATCCTAAAATGATACTAACAATCATAAATATTAGGAAGAACATAGGAAGCATCACAGGAATTATATTAAGCATATTTGATATTATAACCTTTTCCCTAAACATGATACTAGGAATATCATAATAAAAATTTAAACATGATTTCTACATCATAATATCAATTAAAACCATTAAAGCACTTACTTTGTTGCCTCGTACCTCTTTCTAATAACAAAATACACACCTTAGTAACTTCAAGGAAAATAATAATTAAAACAATTAAAATAAATAATTGAAATAGAGATTTGGGACCAAACCTTCAGAAATTAAACCTTTCACGTTTAGGGCGAAGGCAACTTCGAATGTGGCTAGGTGTTTCTAGATCTTGCGAATGCGGAATTTTGTATATAAAAGACTAGTATAGAAAAGGAGAAAGAAAGAGATGAATGAATGATTAGAGAAGAGAATGAGAATTAGCGAATGATTAAAGAGAATTGAAAACTGGTTGTAGGTCCATGAAAACGGAGTTTTTACGTCGTTATTTATAGAGAAAATTAGCCAAAAAGATAAAATATCAAAACAGAGCATCTGGCGCACCTAAAACAGAGCTGGCGCCAACATTAGGCTATTGGCGCCAGGCGCCAATGCCTGGCGTTTGGCGCTAACACTGTTTTTGACGCGCTTTCTCAAATCAGATAAATTTTGCCGTACAGGAGGATAAAATCGTATATTTTCCTCAAAAATATTCTTTGATTTTAATTTAAACTCTGAAAAGTAAAAAAAGTCAATTTATCAATGCTAAGTGAATTAGGAATGAAAAGAACCTTCTAGAACAATCTAGAAGACTAAAACCATTTCTAATTGCATTAGGAATGATAAATCATATTAGGCCCTCCCCTGGATCATTGGGCCGCACATAAGGCTCAAAACGGGCCCAGTTCAGTAAATTGGCCATAACTTCCTCAATATTCATCGGAATTGGGCTTATAATATATCGTTGGAAGGCTCTTGTCAAGCCCCATCCAACTACACTACTGTTGGACCCATATCATGGACCAACCAAACCGGATTGGCTGTTTTTCTTAAAATAAGTTTTCAAAAACAGAGAGAAGAGTAAAGAAATTAAAACTATCCGCAACACTAGACTTTCCACACTTTCGCTTCATTCGATTATGATTCGACGTGAAAGGTACTCATCACTGGGTTTGGTTTTGGGGAGACACAAATGGGTGTTTACAGGTACATATAACTAATTTTGAAACAATCAATTAATAAAAATTCATACAAATTAATATTAATGATCAAATTAATCAGAACAATATAATATATCAATTAATCGTTTATAATAGCTTCAAGAAATTCAAATAAAATTAAGGGAAAAAAATAAAAATAAAAACAGAGGAGATAGAAGAATATGAATAAAAAAATGATCGAAAAAGAAATAAAAGAATCAGATTAAATAGGGAAAAGAGAGATCTTGTAAAGAAGGAAAAAAAAAAAAGCTAAGCTAATATGGCGGGATTTGAAGAACAAAGGGAAGTTGTGTTTAATTAAAAGATCTGTGCGTTTAGTGCCTGGTCCATATAGAATAGGTGGGTTAGGGTCCATGTAAGAATTTGTATGAATTACCACTTCTTTTCACATGCTACTTATGGGCTTCTTATTAGAATTAAAATAACTACAAGCTTTTTGGCATTTTTTGTTTTTCAGTTTTCTATTTTTTTGAAAACAAAAACCAAAAACAAGAAATAAGAAAAAGATGTTTTCACTTTTTTGTTGTCAGTTTTCAAAAATATCATGATTTTAATAAGTTTGTCTAATTTTTGTTTCATTATATGACATATATCATGAGTTTGAAAAATAAAAAAACCAAAAAATAGAAAACCACAGTGATGCCAAACGAATCCTACTATTTTTTTTTTTTTTTTTTTTTGAATAGCAATTAAAATAAGTACTTCACGTTTTGTAATTTCCTCTATTTTCTATTGTAGTTAAAATTTTGAAACATTTGATCATAGATTCTTATAACATTTTCCCATACTTTTCCAGTTGAAATAATACGAGTATTCAAAAATTATACTAACCTTGAAATAAGTACATGCCTTAGACAAACATACGTAGATTTGTTTTCACTGAGAAATTGTGAGCTATACTAAATGATTAATATTGCTAATTGAGCAATGGAGCTAGTAATTAAATTTGTAAGATCTATTGTAGTACAGACTATAGAGTTATTTATATCCTAAGCTAGAGTCTGGCCGTGTGGGTATTGATTGTAATCGGATAAAATGCATACGATAATAATGTTTACGTACGGGCTTGGATTGGAAATAGATTGGGTCTAAACTTCATTTTTATCCAACTGGCTTATTAATGTGGTACAATCAAGCCATTTTATGCAGGCTTGACAATTTGTCCATATTTGTCATATTAAACGGGAGGCTAATGGGTCTGTAATCTTGTTTAATTTTTGATGCTAATTAATCTTTTTGAAAAATTTGGGTGAAGAGAGAAATAGAATGACTTTGTATGGTTTGATTGTTATTCATCAATAGGTAGAGTATATACAAAACTTATGTTCATAGGATTGGAAACAATCTTGCTATAAGGTATACTAGTATAACCATATCCTAAAAATATATTTTCTAACTAATATCTTTAACATAAATAAATCTAAATATAGTATTCTCCTAATAAGATCAATACGGAAAATATATCACACATATATTTTTCGATATTAATGATATTATATCTCTAACACTTTTGAATATACTAAGTTAGGTCACGTGCCATGCACGGTTATTGTCAAAAAAAATTATGTACCTATATACTTACTTATCAATGATCATATATTCTAATGTCGCAGATATTATGTTTTCCACATGGAAACATATAGTAGAAGATTGTATTTTTTAAAAAATATTTACAAAGATTATATTTTGCGATTATATTTTCCATAATAGTTAATTGAATGTGAATATATATCATTACCTTAAATTAATTTAATATTAAATTATTTTTAAAAAAAATATACTAAGGACACAACAGAAACTAACATGTGTCATTGATGGTGTGTCTTTTAGTATATAGTTATTGATTGATTGATTATTTGCTTTAACTAATTAAATTTTTTTTATAGTTAATTACAAAGAGTAAGAAGTTGAAATTGTGGCATATGTTAGTTAAATATTTGAGGGAAACCGTTTAGTAAGTTTACAATGATAAGATAAACAATAATAATAAAATGTTGCATCCAAAAATAGTTAATTTTATTTGAATTATTTTCAAAAATATACCTACACTAGATTAAATCTCGTACAATGCACGGCTGTTAAATAATTAAAATGGACTATAAATATTTTACCAAAAAAAATTGATACTTCGTATAATATATTATATATAGACTAGCAATTTCAATTTTTTTTTTTTAATATTTTTTTTTTACGGGAATTTCAAAAAATATTATATGTAGAATCAGTATTAAAAAATATGAAACAAATATTTTGTATATATAAATAAATACATTTAAATCTTATGGTATATGGAGAAATTACATGACAAAGACACAATAATGTCAAAGATATGAATATATAAATATTCCAACCATCAATTTATTATCTCCTACGATTAAGGAAACAACAATAATCACCAAGTAAATATCTACTAAATATACCATGATTGTCCTAATGACTCCTAACATATATATTACGATAATATATAATTATGCAATCTTCCCTTTAAAAAAAACAATCTTCGATTTAACAAATGTACCCTTCAAAAAAAGCAATCTTAGACTTAACAAAAGTACCCTTCAAAAAAATGACTTAACAAAGATAAGAAAGGTCACTTAATATAAATTATGAAATTTCTTTTTTAACAAGTAATACTTAATAGTAAGTAATATTATACTTAACTTTATAGTTGACTCACTTATGGTAACAAACACGTAGTAGTTCGGTAAGATCTTTTGCATTCTAAAAATAGATATGCCATTATCTAAGGTATGTAGTGTTTTGACAATATAAAAGTAATTTAATTAAAAAACGCAATCTTTGAGAATTTTTCAAAAAAAAGATATAATCTTCATTCATTTACTTGACAAGAACTACTGAATTAGGCATAAAAAAATTTACTTGGTATTTGCATCATCTTCTTCTACTATTTAGTACCAGTATTCTTAATTTCCTTTTTAGGAAACATATTCTAATCCATATTCCTATAAGAACAAAGGATTGAACAAAGTGTCAATACGAGTATACAACAAAATGATTGTAATTTCTATAAGAACAAAGGATTAAAAGGCTCATTTTATTTTAATTTAATATTATGCAAAGTTGATAATGAATATTACAATATGCCGTGTATGGCACGAGATCTAACCTAGTTAACATTAATACTTGGGTGAGCAGGCTAGCCCCTGATAAGTAGTTAAATGTTGTCTTGTCCATGACTATTGACCACCCATTTATACTAATGGTCTGAGTCTAGCCCACCTTACACATACTTTTCTTTCAAAATAAAATTGGTTGTCCAAGCCCACCTATTAGCGGGCCAAATTTTCTGGGTTAGTGGGCTGTACACTTGTTCCTTCCATGAACAACCTCTAATACGAATCTAGTTGTAGGCTGGATGGCTAAAATAATCCATAAAAAATTTACTCAAAAAAGTTGAGTATAAAAATGACTTATTTGTTTAGATGAAAATTGTATAGATGAAAATCGTGGGATATCAAACAATTAGACAATAAAATACAGTAGAATGAAAGTTCAGTACAGTGCATGAGCATAGAATGATATTTGTGGTTAGATTGTTCAGTACTTCATACAAATAGTATCTAATCTATCTACAACACCATATCAATCCCCATATTATTTTGACATAATTGATTATAGGTAATTGCAAATAATTTGGAACTTAATTATTTTTTATTACATAAAGCTTGTTAATTGATTGTAATGAGTTTCTTTTGATTAGGAGGGAGAATTTAAATTTACATAACTGGCTTTGGAGATATAAAGTATTACGTACGATTATAGCCGTTGTTGGAGCTATAATTGTTACCTTTTATAAGGGAGCTGCTCTTAATTTCGCACCTCATGAGTTACAAGCGCCCGAGGTTGATATATCCTAAAGGGTAAGAACCACATGTTTTAATATATCAAGATTATTACGGCATTTTTGCAGCCGTCGGCAGCTGTTTTTTTTCAGCGTTGTCAAATGTAATTGAGGTATAACAATGTCTTTTCCTTATATTTTGTTAACTTTACCTCTTTTATAATTTAACATGTTTCTCAAAATACTCAATAATGTGTATGATTTGATTAACTTTTTAGGGCAAGTTATTAGAATGCTACCCAAATTCTCCAAGAGCTTCAGGACTAATATTGGGGACGGGAGCAATTCAATGTCCTATTTTTGCCGCAATTAAGGATCGAAAATTGGGATATTGACGAATCAATTTCACTATTCATAGCATTATGATGTGCTATCTAGTAAGATTTTCAATTTTTTTATTTTTTTTTAGTTATAATTAAAAATTGTTTTATTTGATGATTAATAATATGATGTAATTGGTTTACTTGTAGGCAATTACCTCTTCCGGTCTTATGATGATTTTAACTACATGGTGTAATGTAGAAAATAACTCATTTTTTACTGCAATGTTTATGCCACTCACCTTCATCATGGTGGCTATACTTAGCCCATTCATTTTAGACAAGCCCCTTCACTTAGGAAGGTACGTAATTTTTTTTTATAATACTACCATTTTTTAGATTAATTTTAAAAAATGAAGTAATATTTCATAATATTATTATGTTTTTGTTTTTACAACGTGATAGGATCCTATCTAATTATATTTGTATTCTATCTTGTGATATGGGCTAAAAAAAGGAAATATCAAGGATAGTCCCTCAAGAGATGAGGAGGAGAGGGCGTAGAAGTTGATTCATACTTAGCTTCCTTTCTCCAACATCCTCTTCAATTGTTGCATCATTTTTTTTTTTCAATTTTTTTTAGAAATTTTAATGGAACTGTGTGTGAAGTGCAAGAAAGCTATGTAAGTTATTGTATGGATTCATTGTAGTTCTTTGTATATATGGATTCATTGTAGTACTATTATATTGTATGAACCGCGAGCTATGTATGTTTTACTATGCAAAATTTGAGATCTCTTGATCTATGCATTAAGCTAAGTTATTAATTTTACTTTTACCATTTTCCTACCAATGTTATATCGCTATATGTTTGTGTATAAATAGATTTAATAACTCTTCTAAAATATATAAAATAAATAATAAGAAAATATACATTGATAGTAGTGAATTCATATTCAATAGAGGACACCTTTCAACCAACCCAAAACAAGAATTAAATCTTAGAAAATTTTTCTTACAAGAATATTGTAAGTAAGTGCATTTCGTTGATAAATAGGACCTTTTAAAGCCAAAGTTGTCTAAGGGTACAAATTTTAAAAAAATAGTTTGTGACTTAGTACCGCTTGTAGAAAAGTCAGTGTTGAGTGGGCAACTCCGACATTGACCAGCACGTGACTTGCATGTTATCTTAAAGAAAGCTCCCTTCCCCTCAATTTTTTTTCACGATTTCCCTCCCTTTTCCTCCTTTCCTTTCATTTTCCCCCACAGTCATTTTTTCTCATGTGCAATTGCTTACCCAATACCCTATTTAGAACCCCCAAATTCATTGTTCTCAAAAAAACAAAAAAAAAAAAAAAAAAAAAAAAAAAAGAAGAAGAAGAAATTTGCCCTTCTATATTCTAATTAAGCTCAATTCGAACCAAGTACGGTAAGTATATATTAGTCATTAAATGTGTGCATCTTCATCCTAATTCACTTATTGTTGCGAATTAGGGTTATTGTTGCAAGTTTTATAATTTCGAGATAGGACATAGAGGTTGCGATTACTTTGACTGGATTGATGAGGGCCTTGGAATTGACTCATAGTATGCATAGTAAATGCAATGTCTGTTCTAAGTCAAATAAATGAGCTTCCCTATGAGCCTTTTGGATGTTCTAAAGAAGTTCATGTTGACTGAATGTGTTTCACATGAGCATCCATAGAAAATGTAAGAGTCTTTCTGTTGATGAGATTATATTCACCAACTACCATTATTCCAATTAAAGAAGTATTTCAACTCTCCCAAATCTTTCATACTTCCTCTGTTCTTTTTTACTTGGCCTGTTTCTTTTATCACGATTGTCAATGCAAAACTTTAACGATCAATAACTTAAATTCTCTATAAGTAAAAATTATAAAATTTATATAATATGATAGTACTTATTGAGACGAATCCAAAAACATTATACATGAATATATTTTTCCTTACGTATTATTCACAAAGATGGTCAAAGGAGGGGTGGTGAATAGTGTAAAAGTCAAAGCGCGTAGAGTAATAAAGAACGGAGGAAGTATGAAGTTGGGTGTTCAAATACTCCTTTGCTTGAGAGATTAACTTCAAATTACTTCCTGTAATTATCAAGTCATCAACATACACCAGCAATAAACCCTTCCTTGTGCTGAGTGAATAGAGTGTAATCTGTCTTTGACTGTATGTATCCATTGTGTAGGAATTTTCAACACTCAAATATATCTTTTGTTGATCGATCCCTGTAGAGGTTCGTGCTTTTAAGCATGACAGCATTCCAAGGAAATGAAGCTAGATATGAAAGAGTCGCTAACAAGTTTTAGGAATTTGTAAACCGTTCATGAGTGTGAAGGTCTCACCCCATTCACAATCACGAAGATCGCTAACTCCATAGTGGTCCGAAATCATGACTGGATGTTCGGGGATGATGGTACAAATCCAACCTAAAAGAGATTGAACTCACCCTAAATAAGGGTCTACTTAAGTTTTATGATATTCATGTGTGTTTTCCAATCAACATACAAACGTTATTGGTTGATTATTAATCATATTTAATCTATATTGGTTGATTATTAATGCACAAATAAATCTATTATTGGTGATCACTTGAATTAAAATCATATTAAGCCTAAATCAAATTGTTAATTATCTTATTATGAGTGATTTCAAATACAAATTTCCTTTAAACCTGCAAAAAGGGGTGTGATCAAGCAATAACAATTATATCATGAATAATCAAGAAACATATGATTAATATAACAATCATCATCATAACATCATCAATAATAAGATCCTAGGCATGATATTTAACGGCTTAATAACCAATCCTAGCATGTCACTAATAATAAGATCAAAGCGTGTAATACTAGCAATTAAAATCAACATCCTAATCATGGTACTAGAAATTAAAATAATATCCTAGAAATTTTGTCAACAACTACCAATTAAAGCACGTGTTTTGAAAACAACTACCTATTAATTTTTTTTTAAAAAAAAACTACCATAAAGTTGTAAAAACTTTAACTAGAACTACCACTCTAACAATTTTTGCTAGAAGCTTCGACATTTGGGCCTCAATTTTTACCTTTACGAGGGGTAATTTAGTCAATTTAGATGGTGATTTTATGAGGTAAAGGTAAAAAGTATAACATACATGCCGGATATGCTAGCCGGAATTGTTAGAGTGGTACTTCTAGTTAAAGTTCTTACAGGTTTGTTGTAGTTCTTTTATTTTTTTTTTTAAAAAGTTGTTTTTGAAACACATACTTTAATTGGTAGTTCTTGAGAAAATTTCCTAACATCCTAAACATGCTTTCTATTAAAATTTAAAAGAGTAATTAAACTACTTACTTTGATGCTTTGACCTTCTTGCTATAAAATAATACACACGTTAGTAAACTTCAAGAAAGTCAATAAAGTAAATAATGAACTCAATCAAATATGAATATAAATATAGATTTGGGACCAAACTCTCAGCACTATCAACCTTTCACGTCAAGCTCGAAGGCAACATCAAGTATGGCTTGGAGTACGAATGTATTGTGGGTGATTATGATGTATCAAGGATGATTTTAAGCTTCGGCTAAGAATATTGTATCAAGTAATGTGAGCGGTGTTGCTGATTTAAAACGGAGGAAAAACAACATCTATTTATAAGGAAAAAGTGAGTCAAACGATCTAAAAAAGATACATATTTGAATGGAAGTAAAACTACTTTCATCGCGGCGTGAAAAGAATATCGCGGCGCGATGGACAACAGTTTTTGCGGTTTTTGATTTCATCATAAATTTTGATACGAAAATCGGAATATGATAAATAATATATCGTTGAATAGCTCTGGAATTCTACATTCCAACCTAATTAGAATAAAATTGGTATGTTTTGTATAGTTTAAAATATAATCTAAATAATGGAATAGTGTCTGTTTTAGATACAGTTTAGTATTTTAATCATTTTTTTTTGTTTCTAATCACAATTGGGATTATGATATATCATTGAAAATATAATTTTAAGGGCTATCTAACCATCCAAGATCTGGATAAAAATTATGAGGCACAAAAATCATAATGGCTCTGTTTGTATTTCAACCATAACTTTTTTGTTTTAAGTCAGATTTGGGCTTATAATATCGTTGGAAAGCTTTTTTCAATCCTCACCCAACTAAAAAATAATTAAACTGTGATTATGGATCAAAATAATCTGGTTTACTTTTTAATAAGTTGGACATGAAATGAATGATTATTAGGACACGGAATGAATGATTTTGGATTAAAACAAAAATGCAGTAAATATAATGTTAAAATACTTTTAGGGCCCTGATGCGTATATTGACGGTTTTAATTTAATGGAAAGATTTGAGTGATTTTAATGGTGGAAATTTGAAGGATAGTCTTAGAAGACAACGACTTCTAAGTTTGATCTTAGGAGCAACGATCCCAAAACCCTAGTTAACAACTAGTTTGAACCTTAACAAAGTTCTCTTCAAGCAAAAGCTCAATAAACTCAACTTTTTATTCATAAAACATCCTATCAAAATAATTGACATACAACTAATATATATAGGAAAAATAAATCTATCCTACTTGCTCCGCAAGCAAACTAGATAAAATTCCTAATTATTAATTAATGAACTAAGATAGTCCACTAACTAATTAACACAACTTTGGAAGCCCAAGGCCCTAAAACTACTACTAAGAAAATAACAAAAACATTAATAAAAACTCACTTATAAAACCCCCACTTTAAGAATAAGGTAAAACCAAGAGAGTACCTAAGTAAAGCAATAAAGATAGTTATAAAAAAGGGGACTCGATTCACATCATTCCCTCCCTATTAAAAAAAACTTGCCCTCAAGTTTCGTTCGGAAGACAATGTTTCAAGTCACTAGCCCTCATAGTAGCACAAATTCTCGCTCCAAGAAATACTTGAAAAGTATCATAATTCTCCCTATGCTTAATCTTGAAAGGTCCTTCCTCTGATGGTTCATTCTTACCTCTAGAATTATTAAAGATTTTTTGAGAATTCAAAGATAAGAAAACATATTCACCAATCTCAAAGGGATGTGGGTCTCTGAACGACAACATATTAGCCCTTCTTTCCTTTTTATCAAGCTTAGGCATAATCAACAACTCTCCAGCAGGAGCTTGGATAGGTGGCGCATTAGGTGGTAAAGGATGTAATTGGACTACTCTCTTGTCCCCAACCTTCACTGAATATACATTTGTAACACCATTAAATAAAACCTCTCGATTATATTGCCAAGGATAAGGGTGTTCAAATCCGGATACCCGAATACCCGGGTACCCGGAGTTTTCGGGTACTTGTTAATCTGTCCCATGTCCCGACCCGAATATCTCGGGTACCCGAATTATTCGGGTCGGGACATAGGGTACCCGGATCTCTTAGTTCCAATTTCAGTAGTTCTGATATACAGAGTATAAAACTTAGTTCCAATTTCAGCTCCTTAAATTCCATGAACAAACGCTAAATTAAATTAATGAACAAAGGCAATAAGACAAATTTGAGCACGAAATACACTATAATTAGTCAATTGTTACAATTACCACGATAATACAAATTACAACAAATTCAAATCGCATGAGAATTACGAAAAAAAATATTCAATATACAAATTGAAGGATACCAAAAATCAATTACGAAAGAGAAATTGATAATACATGACAAGATGGACATCAGCTCCCTCTACCCCTCGTCTTACGACCACCTCATAGCCAGCCTACACCACCAATCTCCAACTCAAACAATCTCCTACCTTGATAAATGGTGAGGTGAGATGGCGAGATTGTTGCAAACTTGCAAATTGTGGATATGTTGTCACCGCTTGCATGCATTGGGTGAGATGTAGAGAAAATTTTAAATTTTCTGTGAAAAGAGAGTGGAGGGATGATTGAATGTCGGCTAAGTTTATTGGAGTGAGGATAATAAACCCTAAGAGGCTAAGATTTAGTGGGCTGGGGTGGGAATACAAAGTAAGTGACAGTTTCGTTGTTGTTCAGTTTTTTTTTTAATTTATTTTTTAACCGGGTATGCGGGTACCCAATATTAGCACAACGTGTCCCATGTCTCGGCCCATGAAATTGTTATTTTATCGGGACGGGTACCTGACCCGCCAAAAACAGAAAAAATTCCTAATTTCCCATCGGGTTTTTTGCGGGTCATCGGGTAATCGGGACGGGACAATCGGGTTGGGTTTTTTTGAACACCCCTAGACAAGGACGACCCAAGAGTATAGAACAAGCAGTCATAGGTAAAATATCACACCACACACTATCAGAATATGAACCCATGGAAAAGTTCACCAAAGCTTGCCTTTAACTTGTAGTCCATCTCCATCATGTAACCAATTAAGCTTGTAAGGAATAGGATGGTCTCTAGTGGAAAGACTCATAGTGTCAACCAATTTGGTAGATGCAACATTGGTGCACGATACCGTATCTATGATCAACGAGCAACTTCTATCACCTACTTTGCATATACTATAGAACAAATTTTACTTTGCTCATGTGTAGTAGTAAGAACAAAATTAGTATGCAGAACTCTAAGCTAGTTAAGATACCAATATGGCGATGTTCAGGTTCAGGAGTAATCTTTTCTAGACCCTCAAACTCTTCAAAATCAAACTCTTCCTCTGTATTGACAAACATGCACTCTCCTTCTCTTTCTCTTCTTGGTCAAGATAAGCCAATAACATTCTATTTTCCTTCTTGGATACTGTCACTTTATTGCCACAATCTCTAGCAATGTGTCCCACGCCTTGGCACTTGAAACAAACTTTTTTTGCCAATGCAGTTTGTTCAGGAGTAACAACAATCATCTTCCCTTCATTGTTCGAATTGTTAGAGTTAAGAGCATTGTTGTGATTCGAACCCTCACCATTAAAGAATGAATTCCTCTCCTTGAAATAAGAAGTTTTCTTTTCTTTCTCCTACTTCTCAAATCTCTCCGCCAACCTTAAGACATCATCAAAGAACACATAATTTGATGTTTCCATCTTGTGAGGAATCAAAGGTGTTAACCCTTTTATGTATCGTCCGATCTTCATCTCCTTTTTTCCTGCAAATCACAAAGCATGCACAATTTCTCAAACTCTTTAGTGTATTCGGCAACACTGAGATTCTTTTGTTCAAGATGATTCAACTTCAAGAATTGATCATGTATAAATTCCCGTGGTAAGTAGGAATCGTTTCCTTAATTGTCTCTTCAACTCACTCCAAGTATCAATTTGTGGCTTATCTTCTCTCAATCTCTTGGCACGTAATTAATTTTCAAACCATAGAGAAGCATATCTTGTCAGTTTTAGGTTTGCACCCTTGTAGGATTTTTGCTCATCAAAACCTTTGTAGTTAAAGACCTTTTCCATGTGATGAACCCAATCTAAAAAGTCTTCAGTATCCCCATCACTTGTAAATTCCAGAAGTTCTAACAACTTCAAATCTCGATCATTGTCAATGGAGAAATTTCTCATGACTCCCCTAGGTTGTTCATTGTTAATTATTCTTCCTTTTCCAACCACTTGAGTTGACAAAGTTTCGACCCTTTGATTGGTTTAAGCAATTTCTTGCGTACACTTCTCAATTTTCTCATCCATTCGTTCAAGACTCGCATTAAAATTTCTCATTATATCAACAAGCATAGTATCTAGATCTTCCTTTGTTAAAGTACTCATGATGTCAAAAATATTCAGAAAATTATCACTCGATATTAAAAGACAAGTATCATAAACTAATCAAATAAAGCCCAATGATAATATGGTCAAGGATTAACAAATCACGCAGCAGTGCAGCACTCTAATATCGTAATAGCAGGCGGAATAAAAATAAATCTTCAATGATAAAATTAATTTGTTTTCAATAGCACTAACTCCACCCACTTATAATTTGCACTTTTGCAGCAAGTAAATCAAGAATTAAATGTGCACTAAAAGACAAATTCACCGACTAACTAAAGAATTACGTACCTCGCTAATAAGTAATACTTACTTCCAGATTCGAAGACGAAGTACACTACACGAATATAATTGCAAATTGTCGTGATTCTTGAAAAGCAACCAAAATTTGTTCTAATTACCAAGATCGTGTAAGTCGCGAGGAATCCAAACCTGCCTCTGATACCAATTTGATGTGTATTTTGACAATTTTAATTTGATGGAAAGATTTGAGTGATTTTAATGGTGGAAATTTGAAGGATAGTATTAGAAGGCAACGACTTCTAAGTTTGATCTTAGGAGCAACGATCCCAAAACCCTAGTTAACAACTAGTTTGAGCCTTAAAAAAGTTCTCTCCAAGCAAAAGCTCAACAATATGATAAACCCTCAAAAGCTTCCTTTTCCCTCAAAATCTTCCTTTTCTGCGGCTCCCCACTTAAATTCCCTGTTCCCTTTCAATAGCTGGTAGAACGACAAAGCTTTGTCGGTTGACTTGCTGATGAACCTGGTCAGCGCGACCATTTTGCCCGTCAGCCGCATGATGTCTTTGATGCATTTAGGCTCAGGTAGGCTTAGGACTGCCTCAACCTTCTCCGGATTTACGTCTATTCCCCTCTCGCTGATCATGAAGCCTAAGAATTTTCCCGAGCTCACCCCAAAGACACATTTCTTCGGGTTGAGTTTGATGTTATATTTGCTCAGGGTGGCAAATGTTTCTTCCAAATCCATGATATACCCTGCCTGTGTGACGCTCTTGACGATTGAGTCGTCCACGTAAACCTCAACATTTCTACCGTTTTGGTGCATGAACACTCTTTCCATTGTCTTCTAGAACGTTGCTCTAACATTCTTCAGCCCGAAGGGCATAGCTATGTAATTATACACTCCCCCTTTGTTGATGAATGCGGTTTTTTGTCTGTCCGGGTTGTGCAAGATGATCTGATGGTATCTTGAGAAGGCATCCATGAAGCTCAACAGAGCATGCCCACTTGTTGAATCTACAAGCTGATCAATTCGTGGCAGCGGGTAGTAGTCTTTTGAATAGGCTTTGTTAAGGTCGGTGAAATCAACACACATCCTCCACTGGCCATTTGCCTTCTTCACCATGACCACGTTGGCTAACCATTCTGGATAATCACAAGGCTCAATGAATCCAGCTTCCAGGAGTTTTTCCACTTCTTCCTGGATAACCCAATTTTTTTCTGTGGAGAAGCTTCGTTTCTTCTGGCTTACTGGCTTAATGTCTTCCCTCATGTTCAGCATGTGGACCATAACTGCAGGGTTGATTCCAGGCATCTCATCTGCTGAAAAAAAGATGCCCTTGTTCTTTCTCAGCAGTTCTATGAGGTGTACCCCCACACCTGGATCAATATCCTTTCCGATTTTCACATTTCTCGAAGGATCACCTTCTGTGAGCTCAATTGTAACATGCTCCCTACTAGGTAGTGGCCTAGCCATTTCTTCCTTTGCAGTCTCAAAATTTTCCATGGCCAGCTTTTGCTTCTCCTTTTCCTTGTGGTATTCTTGACGCTTCCTTTTTCTTGACTTCTTCTCAGGTTGCTTAATGGACCTTTGCTCTGTGACCGGCTATTACCTTGTCCCGGCGGGCTGCTTTAGAGCAGTTATTTAACATTGATAGGCCATTTTTTGTTTTTCCTTGAGCTTTGATGACTGCCCTTCATTAGTTGTGTTGGCCATGGCAAGGTGATAGGTGGAAACCACTCCGCCAATCTTGTGAATGAGTGGCCTTCCCATGATCACACTGTAAGGTGAAGGAGAGTCTATCACCAGGAACTCTGCTCGAACATCGTGCCTTTTTGTCCTTTCCTTAATCCTCCGGGGTATTCTAGACTTATTGAACCCGGTGACTTCATAACTCACCCTTTTTAGGTATTTCCTGTCTAGCTTTAGTTCTTTGAACACGTTGATGTATATGATGTTGGCTGAGCTGCCCCCATCTATCAATATTCGATCCACTTCCCAATTTGCTATTCTCATCGTCACCACTAGTGGGTCATCATGAGGATAAATTATGCCCTCCTGATCATACTCATCAAACGTGGAACGCGGCTGCGGGGGAAGAGGTGGCCACCTGCGCTTCTCGTTATAATTTATCTGATGTATCATCGCCCGCAGGTCTGCCCGTACCTTGTTCACTGTCCCCCATGCACTGGTCCTCCACTAATCACATACACTTTTCCCTCTGGCTTACTATCTCTGTCCCTGTCCTCGACGGGACCCTTGTGACCTCCTCTGCGGTCACGACCTTTTATATCCTCATCCCTTCTTTTGGGAGGCTCAGCCTGCTGCTTGAACTGATTCAGGTACCCTCTCTTGACCAGATCTTCTATGTTATCCTTCAGATTCGTGCACTCATCAGTGGTGTGGCCATGGTCCCTATAGAAGTCACACCACTTGCTAGGATCACGATTCCTATTAACCATCCTTGGGGGTCTCTGCCACTTATCAGCTTTGTTCACGCTAAAGATGTGAGACCTCGAGTGAGTCAGTGGGTTATATTGGTCGAACCTTCCAGGTCTTCCTCAACTCTTCGGATCTGACCTTCTCACCCCAACAGCTCTATCCGCCTCTCTGCGGCTTTGCTCAGCTGGTCAGCCCTAGCTGCGTTTTCTGCCCGGGTGACCTCTGCTCTCTTAACTGGGTCACTTGGCCCCTTCATGATCAACATTGCTCTATTAGTTTCCTCTTCCTTGACGAACTCGTACGCTTTACCTAGCGCTTCAGCTACCGTTCTGAGGCTCTTACGCTCCATATATGCTCTGAATGGTGAGCTTGGTAGCAAACCGCTCTGCATTGCCAGCAGCGCTACCTCTTGGCTCATATTCGGGATGGTTGTTGCCTCCTTGTTGAATCTGGTGATAAACGCCCTTAAGGGCTCATCCTTCCCCTGAACTAATGACATCAACTCATTTGTCATCTTAGTTCGATTTATCAAGTTTATAAAATGCTCCATGAACATCCTTTTCAGCTGATTATATGAGTATACAGAACCTTCTGGAATGGCTCCATGCCACTCCGCAGCCAACCCCTCCAGGGTTGGTGAGAATGGTTTGCACCAGACTAAATCCGTCATGGTATAGAGCACCATGTGATTCTCAAAAGCTGATATATGGCTCTTAGGCGTTGTGGTTTTGTTGTACCGGTAGCTTGACATCTTTATCTTCTCCATCGGTTCCTCCAAAATCTCCCGACAAAATGGGGAATCATCTGGAATAACCAGGATCCGCGCTCGCTTCTCCCTATCCGGGCTGGGTCCCTGCTCAGAGGTCGGTGACCTTCTGCGGGGGACTCGCCTCTCCGGGCTGACCCTAGCCTGAGCTATTTCCTCCACGCTCCATTCTCGTTTCAGATTGCGAGCTTCCAACTCCAGTACTTTCTTCCTTAGCTGGATGAGCTTTTTCTGCTCGGGGGTGAGGGTCGTGGGTGTTGGCTTCTTTACCGCCGGTTCTGTAGCTGCTACCGTTGATGACGAGCTCGCTCCTTTACCAAAGTTGGCAAGGACTACTATCATTGCTGCCAACTACTCTTTACTGCACTTAGAGAGGTTCTATAGGATGGCTGGCGTGTTCACGGGCTGTTGTTTTTGGATTATGGGTGCTGAAACAATGTGTTTATTGTTCGCGCCTGTCAACGGCATACCATATTTGAAAATGGAACTAGATCCTATTGGACCGACTGGTTCTGACGATGCTTTAGCTGCAGCTGATGTTGATCCAATGGGGTTGGATTTTTGTGAGATGGCGGATTTGGGTTTTTCGGCGGATCCTTTGGGATCGACAGTTGCTGGTGGTATTTTTTGTGATTTTTGGTTGGTGTCATTGGTTTCGGGTACGGGTGTTTGTACAGCTTCCTCCCCGGCCATGGTGGTTTGTAAACTAGTCCCTAACTCAGTTGGTGAACCTCAGGTTAGATGATCCTTCCCCTACTTCTAGCGCCAATTGTTCCAGGTGTGGATCCAAGGGTTCTGCTGGGTGAGCTGGGTCCCGTCGACAACCTACACAAGGTAACACACGTAAACTGCCCTCAGGGGTGTCTCGAGGAACCCCCCTCCGATGTTTAAGTAAGAGAGTGTTTAAAGAGAGAAAGTGTACTTAGAGAGATGTAGAAAGTACAATAACTTGTGTGTATAACCCCTTTTCCGTTGTACTTTTCCCTCTATTTATAGGTGTACGATCTCCTTCGTGGAGAGTTCAGCATGGTCTGCTCTACGAGCTGACTCCTTCGGGCTGGTGAGCCCTTCAGAGTTGTTCTCTCGGCAATGAGTGCGCACCCCGAGGAGCTGGGTGATAGTTCACCGAGAGCTATCCTATACAACAATTATACATTTTTGCGTCAATTCAGACAATCGCAACCGTTCTCCTGGTAGAAAGACAAAAGCAGCAAAGGCCAATATATTTTTTAAGCCACGTGCTAACCGAGGCAGAGCAAAGGTACCCATTGGTGGAGAAGTTGGCCTTTGTAGTGGTTACAACAGCAAGGAAACTAAAGCCATATTTTAACGCGCACATAATTAAAATCCTAACAAATCACCCGTTAGAGAATGCGTTACAGAAAATGGACGCGTTAGGAAAACTCCTGAAGTTGGCTATTGAGCTCTCCGAGTATGAATTTGAGGTCAAACCTAGAGCGGCTATCAAAGCGCAACACTTAGCAGACCTCATTGTGGAAGCCTCGTACGAGGAGAAGGAAGATGAAATTGGTATCTGGAAGGTGGAGGTAGATGGATCGTCAACCCAAATAGGGAGCGAAGCAGGGATCTTAATGACATCCCCAGAGGGAAATATATTCGAGTATGCCATAAAATTTAAATTCAAGGTATCAAACAATGAGGCAGAGTACGAGGCATCTTTGGCAGGCCTGCGTATGAGTATCGCAGCCGGAGCCAGGAAAGTCCATCCGCAAACTGACTCTCAGCTTGTCACCAGTCAGCTGAGGGGGACGTATGAGATCAAGGTGTCCACAATGTTAAAGTATGTGACCAAGGTGAAGGAGCTGGCCGCTCAACTTGTCAACTTCCAGATAAACTTGGTCCCTAGAGTAGGAAATTCCCAGGCCGACGCATAATAAAAGTTAGCTAGCTCCACCCTATAGAGCCTCATAAGGACAGTGATGGTGGAAGTCTTGGAGGAAAGCAGCATAGCTAATAAAGAGCAGGTGAACTGCATTGGAAAGCAGCGGGCTTGGTTTACAGATATAATAGCATACAAAGTTCATGGCTCGCTGCTTGACGATGACGTACAAGCTAAGAAAGTGAAGAAAGATGCCAACTGGTACGTGGTGATGAACGGAGAACTCAACAAGAAGGGCTTCTCAAAGCCACTGCTAAGGTGTATCCCAGAGTGGGAACAGGAGAATATCATGGAAGAAGCACACTCAGGAAAATGTGCCAACTACATTGGTGAAAAAGCATTGGGAATAGAAGTTCTTAGAAGGGGTGCATATTGGCCAAATTTAGCTCAAGACGCGCTGGTATATGTGAAAAAGTGCGACAAGTGTCAAAAGTACTCTACAGTCATAAACCAGCAGACAAATGATCTGACCCCAATCCTCAGCCTGATCCCGTTCGCTCAGTGGGAATGGACATATTAGGATCGTTCACCACTAGGTCAGCGGGCAGAAAGTACTTCATAGTGGTGGTGAACTATTTTACTAATTGGATAGAAGACGAACCCACCATGTACATAAAGGCAACCCAAATGAGGACGTTTATATGGAAGAAAATCATCACAAGGTTCGGGGTGCCACAATGCATAGTCTTTGACCACGGATGCCAATTTGACTGCGACACAATCAAGGATTATCTTGAGGACTTGGGCACCAAGTATGCAAGTGCCTCAGTCTGCCACTCGTAGAGCAACGGTCAGGCTGAGGCAGCAAACAAGCTGATCTTAACAGCCTTGCAGAGAAAGTTGGAGGAGCACAAGGGCCTATGGGCTAACCTAGTCCCAGAGGTGTAATATGGGCAAACAGAACCACTAAAAAAGAGTCCACTGGTAAAAGCCCTTTCACTCTAGCCTACGGGGCTGATGTAGTTGTCTTAGTGTAAGTTCAAATCCCCAGCCTGAGGATACAACACTACAAAGCACAAGGGAATGAAAAGCGCATGTTGGAAGAGCTAGACTTCCTGCTAGAAGTAAGGCTACAAGCAGCCCTCAAGCTGGCAACCTGGAAGAGCAGGATCTCCAAAGCTTTCAACAAAAGGGTCAAGCATAGGGAACTCCTACCTTGAGATTTGGTCCTCAGAAGGACAGGGGCAGTAGGAAGAGGAAACCAGCATTGAAAGCTGTCAGCCAATTGGGAAGTCCCCTTCATCATTCATGAGCAGGTAGGACCTGGTGCATTCCTCCTCGCAGATCAAGAAGGTCAGGTCTTAAGGAATAGTTTTAATGTTGATGTGTTAAAAAAAATTTTTGTTTAAAAATGCGAGAAATTAAGTAGAAATGGGGATAATTGTTTTAATTTTGCAAAGAACTCTGTTTAGTTCATGTTATGTCAACTAAGGCATTTAAACCATTTTAATCCAATGAAATACAAACCTCTACGTGAGGAGTATATTGCATAAACTTGTTTAGATATACCATGCTTTAGCATCATATACTAACATGCAGAAGTAAATAAAAAAACAAAAACATCCCTTCCTAAAATATCGCCTTACCGGCTCAAAGTAAAATAGGGCACCACCTTGGGGACGCATGAGGGGGAGGCCTGGCACGTTCAACTTGAGCAGGAAAGGGCAGTGAAAACGAAGAAGATGAGCTGCGCGGGAAACACTAAGGTTCTCTTAGTCCCACCCAGCTCACCTCTTTGAGGGGGAGAGGAGGAGGAGATAGATAAATAATAAGCCCTTACGAAGAGAATTAAGAGGCACAAAACAACAAGTTGCAGCATAAACAAGCTGAACGACATAAACAAGTCACATCAAAACAAGCTGAATAACACAAACTGAGCAGCCAAAAAGCTGATTGACACAAGTAAGTCTCAGCATAGCAGACTAGATAATGCCCAGACAGGCAACAATCGAATAAACTAATAAACATGCAAGCAAGTCTCTACAAAAATTAAGTAGAGTATACAATGCACAAACATCTGACGAGGGGAAAACTAGGTCATTATCTAATCTTCCCTCGGTCAAACTAAATTTATAAACATTTAACAAACCTAAATACGAATATAGAGGCAAGTCAAGGGTCGAACCCAAAGGAACGGTAATGTTCAAGCACTTTCAATTATGCGCCTAAGCTAGGTCAAAATCAAAGGTAAAGGGAGAATGCTAACAACTAACAAAACAAGTAACAAAAGAAATAAAACACTAGGAACGGGGATCAACAAGTAATCATGTCAATTGCAACAACTTGGGAAGAGCATGCCAATCAAAGGTTGTGAAGACTAATGATAAGAGCAATCAATTGGAATCAAAGAGCTATCTCCTAATTGTTAAGCTAGGGTTCACTATGAATAACAAACTAAGAGAATCACAATCAAAACGATTCGATAATTGCAATTCCTAAATCAATTGTTTGTGTCATTAGCAATTACAATGCAATCTAGCATAATTCTCAAGGCCTATTTGAATTACACACATGAAAACCTTCTCTAATCACTTTAATCTCAACAATTAATCAACACAATTCCCAAATTAATCACAATTAATCAATCATACAAGTTTCACCCAATTCCTAGCCAACAACTACTCAAATATCATCATCTATCAACAATCAACTAATGGAATTAAGAATCAACAATACATCAAGAAAAATTACACTAATCAAGCATCAAACGTCAACATTAAACCGAACAAACATGAAATTAAACAAAACAATAAGGTGAGATAGAGTTAAGAATGCTCATTGATAATAGAGAAGATCTTCAACACAATTGTCACCCGTGTATCTTCAATCTCTCAGTCACCATTGAAATCCTTCCCTTTCTCTCTCTAAAACTACTCCTAATCTGGAGAGAGGAACTCCTAATCTAAGATAATCCTCCTTAGAGGAGAGAGAAACTATCCTAATCTAAAGTATTTCATGAATGAAGAATAAAGAAGGTCGTACACTATATATACAAAAGGAGGAAATAAATGAAATCGAAAGTAAAACCTAGAAAGTCGCACCCGCGGATAAATCGGTCGCGCTCGCAGGGCAAGGCCCGCGTCCACGGGATGCCCACGGCCAACCCTCTCCAATTTCCTGGTCGAAAATGGGCATAAATAGGTTGCAGCAGCCCCGCGCCCGCGGCAGATTTCTAGGGTTAACTTCGGAAGGCTATAACTCACAATCTAAGATTTTTATGAAGGCGTGCAACCTATCATTGGAAAGCTATTCAAGTATAGTTTCCAACCTAACTTGAATCAACTCAATCCAATCTGTAGAACACGAGATATGGCAGAAATAATGCACAAAGGTCCTTTTTGATACTTTGCAAACCTTCGTTTTCCTTTGTTTTTAACTCAAATTCAATTCCGAAAAGTGCATATCGATCCTAGTGGATGTTATTTATAATTCCCATGCATATAGCCCGCGACGTACCTATTAAAAAAGACAAAGAAACGGAGAAGCGAGAGAAATAACCGAGAAATGAATAAAATGATGAGAAAACCATTAAAAGCATGCATTTATCTAAACTAACACAAAAACACGCAAATCGAGCATTATTCTCTCAAAACGCGACATAAACGACTAAAAACGAGCATAAAAATATAAAGAAAACATAGCCTACAGGGGCCATAAATGACACGGATCAAATTCCCCCAAGCTAAACTTTTGCTCGTCCTCGAGCAAAATAAAATCCAACCCAAGGGAAAAATGAAGACATTATTCAAGCAAAGAAAGAAACAAGAAAACTAGAGAAGATGAGAATATACACTAACTCACTTTCGTAGGAATCACGGTCAATTTTAGCAACTAAAGACAAGCCATTTAATCCCCTAGATTGCCCTAGAGGACGAGTGATGCTCTCGTAAAGGTTTCCTAAGAGATTAACCTATAACTCTCGTAATAATACAAACAAGGCAAAGCATGAGAAGGAAATCAAAAGAAAAGAAAAACAAACACATGTTCATGAAAGGACTTTTCCAAATGTACAAGCACAAATGAATGCAAATCTTTCTAAACAAGTAAGGGAGTGCACGTTTCAAGATACCCGAGGTTGATTAAAACATAAATATGCTAAGCATAGGAACTAGTTTTCAAAATCCACTTTCATCCCAAACGGTCTTACCGCGTTCTCCTTACTAGTCTCATATCTTTCCCTAGTGAGCATCTCAAAAGTTCCACGAAGGAACCGGAAAAAGAGAAAATTTTGGGATACTCGACGTCTTGACAATGCATCCCCTTTCCTTAAGCTTTAACTCATAATGCCCTCCCTCGGTACATGACTCAACCTCTAGGTCGAAAGGCTTTCCCAATAGTTGTAACATAAGGGCAAAAAGGGTGAGGATAGGCTTAAAATTTAGAATTTGGCGGTATTCCTAATTAGTGAAGCAAAGGGTGATCAATCCTCAACACCATAATCAACAAGTCACCACACAAATACAAACTAACACCCCCAAGCTTATTTAAAGCTATAACCACAATCATATATACAAAAAGTGTAAACGCTTCTCCCCCAAGCTTAAAGGAAGCATTATCCTCAATGGTTGAAATGGGGAAAAGAAATCACATAAAAATATTTTTGATTTTTCTTATTTTCATTTCTTTTGTTGTTGTTGTTTTTTTTTCTTTTTCTTTTTTGTTTTGTTTTTTTGTTTGTTTTGGGTTTTTTTTTTTTTTTTTTAAATTTCTTTCAAAGCAATTGGCCAAGCCTATTTAACTAAGGACAACTTTTACAAATTTGCATGTAATATGTCCTTGCCTCTTTTTTGTGTTTAAAGTTTGGACGACTTTTTTATTTATTCATTTGCCATTATTCACACAAATATACAAAACACAATCTTGCTTACAAATATGAACTAATATAAAAAAATTCTTTAAAAAAAAAAAAAAAGAACCAATATCAAAACTCATATACTACACACTCCAATAAAATGACCATTTGCGTCACAAAAACCAAAAATGGAGCAAAAATGAAAACAAAGGCTCAAAATTCTAAAGATGTGGCTTGAAAAGAAGGGAAAAGGCCCAAATGGTTAGCAAGAAAGCAAATGTCAACCCAATGAACTAAAAAGAAAGAAAATTAGTCTAGAAAAGAAAAATTACCACCCCGAAAAGATGCCTTTGTCCTCCCTAGATGGCTCGGTCTCGAGTTTGAGAATTATGAGTCAAGATTCTAGATTAGGTCCGCGATAGTCAAGGATCCATGCCGCTCATGTAAATATATGTTGAAGGCTTGAAAAATAATGAACCTCACATGGATGTAGCAAAAACTCACTATTGGTGTTAATTCGACTATAGGAAGCAACTACCAACATGCCACAAACAAGTAGAATCCGGTTTCATGGTCCCACTGGTTCTAACCAACTACCTTAGCATGCTTTATACTAAAATCAACCAAGCGTACTCTCAAAACGTGCAAACCGTTACCATTTAAGAAGAAAAACATTCAATTATATAAGTCCAAAAGTATTATGTCCAAAGCAAGAACAAAACAAAGATACAATGCAATTTGCCTTGATAGAAACAAAAATCTTTTTGGAGTTTTTCAAGATAAAGAAACATGGAAATGCATATACAAAGGTGCATAGCATGTATGAATCAAATTCCCACCAAACATGATAGAAAACCCTCCCCCAAGCTTGAATGAGACATTACACTCAAACATAAATCAAATAATCCATGGGAGGGGAAAACAAGGAGATCAATCTAATCAAACCAACATATGTCCAATAAGTCCTCATCCACTTGAGAAAGAGCAAGGAAGGATATTATCGGATATAAGGTGTGTGTAAATACCCGCAAATGACCCAATTAAACCTTTCAAAACTAATTTCCTCAAGAATTGAACCTTGCCTTCCATATGCTAGCAAACATAGGAGTCAAACTTCCTTGATTCTTGATCCAAATCAAAGCACCAAAGTATATCAAGTCATGTACCTAGCAAAAGGCACACAAACATTTCCATGAGAGAAAATATCTAAAAAGAAAAGAAAATGAAAGTAATAAAACGCGGGTAACTTCCCGAGAAAGGCTTGCTTCAGGTCCAAGCTTGACCACTCTAGAAAATAATAATTCAACGCACGCAAGAGCTTGTCAAATGCACTACTACACATTTGGGAAGATAAACGGTAGGAAAATGACGGGAAAAGAACGTGCAACAAGATTATTGCACGCAAGTGAGAAGGGAGATGCGAAAAGAAAGAAGAAGAGGGATCAAAAGGAAAAAGAAGAAAATAAGAAGAAGAAGGGGGAATAAAAGAATGGAAAGAAAAAGAAAAAGGCAAATCCTTCTCACTAAATATTTTTGGGTGGCAACATCACCCTTTTCCTCAATAGAAGACTAATGAGGGACATGAAAACCATCACAGACAAGGGGGTCCCCAATAATCTCATCACCAAAGGAAGGGAGGGATATAGGAATATAAGGGATGTGGTTGAAATTGCTCGAAAAAGGCACATGAGAGGAGGGAATAGGGGCTATTGTCTCACAAATGAACTCTTTCTCACCACCATGCCTCAAATCACCAATAAGAGCATGAAAATCAATCATAGAATCTTCAAAAGAAGAACACTCATGATCATCATCTCCCTCAAACATCAGACTTCCAAGAGGAACTACATAATCCCCTTCACTACAACCATTAACAACATCTCCCACAACTTCATTAAAGCCTAAAGTCTCAAAGCAATACATGAATGGATGCAAATTCATTTCAAAATCATCCCTCACCCTTGAAGTATTCTCTATGAACTCACTCAAAAGGCTATGAGTTTTTATTTGACACTAAATAAACACATTGGACATAACCTCAAATGAATCCAAATACTCATGGATAAAAGGGTCACAATCATGCACTTGAGACTCATCAAGATGGGAAAGAGGATTAGGATTTTCAATATCAACACTCTGTTCATTCTCAACTCCTTCAGCATCACCCAAATGCTCACCAATGTGATCCTCACACTCTCTTGGTTTCTCAAAATCATCATCATCATCCTCAACACACTCATTAAATTGGGATTTTTCACAAACAAGCATCAAGGATGACAATTGGCTTTCTAACTCTTCTCCTCTTATCTTTTCCTCCTCAATACGCTCCTAATTCTTTTTCATTATCTCTAATTGACCTCTTATAGAATTAAGAATCATCTCCTTACTAGGCCCAAACTCATTATCAAGCTCAATGCACCTAATTTGAGACTCAAATATATCAACAAGAGATTCAAAAGATGTAGATGGTTGAGGCTCAACAAGAGAAGAAGAAGAATTACAACCAAGATTGAAAGAATCAACATTAAGATCATGAGCGTATACATCACATTGGGGAGTAGGGGCACAATCAAACACATGAGATTTATCATCAAGGAAATGAAGCACATCACAAGAAGGCATGGTAAATAATGAAGAGTATTGAAATACACCATTAGCATCAACTTGAGCATGCACTTCATCATCATGAACAAAAGGGGAAATAGAGTTGAAATCATGTGTTCAAGGTTCACTTAAGGGATCATGTAACAAATCATGGGAATTCATGCTAATATTAGATGAATCAACACATTGCATATCAATATTAGAGTCATGATTACCCCTATTATAGACATCCCTAGCTAACCAAACATAAAAATTCCAACCATCATCAATTGACAATGCTCTAAATTCACCATTATACATGCATTCAACTTCATTTCTAGTTTGCTCATTCAAACCAAAATAACAAATCCCACAAGCCTCCCAAAGACTACAACAATTATAGTCTAAAAATTCCTCAAGTCTAATAAAATATTCAAAAAAAGGCTCATTGTCATATTGAGGAAATGATAGACATGCCATTTTTTTTTCACAAAACAAACAAAAATCAAACAAAAGAAAAGTATATACAAAGACCTAGACTCAAGCAATCAAAACGACCCAAACATAGACACCGTTCCCCGACAACGACGCTATTTTGACGAGGGGAAAACTAGGTCGTAATCTAATCTTCCCTCGGTCAAACTAAATTTATAAACACTTAATAAACCTAAATACGAGTATAGAGGCATGTCAAGGGTCGAACCCAAAGGAACGTTAATGTTCAAGCACTTTCAATTATGCGCCTAAGCTAGGTCGAAATCAAAGGTAAAGGGAGAATGCTAACAACTAACAAAACAAGTAACCAAAGAAATAAAACACTAGGAACGGGGATCAACAAGTAATCATGTCAATTGCAACAACTTAGGAAGAGCATGCCAATCAAAGGTTGTGACGACTAATGATAAGAGCAATCAATTGGAATCAAAGAGCTATCTCCTAATTGTTAATATAGGGTTCACTATGAATAACAAACTAAGAGAATCACAATCAAAACGATTCGATAATTGCAATTCCTAAATCAATTGTTCGTGTCATTAGCAATTACAATGCAATCTATCATAATTCTCAAGGCCTAACTGAATTACACACATGCAAACCTTCTCTAATCACTTTAATAAAAAACAATCAATCAACACCATTCCCAAATAAATCAAAATTAATCTATCATATAAGTTTCACCCAATTCCTAGCCAACAACTACTCAAATATCATCATCTATCAACAATCAACAATACATCAAGAACAATTACACTAATCAAGCATCAAACATCAACTTTAAACCAAACAAACATGAAATTAAACAAAGAAATAAGGTGAGATACAGTTCAGAATGCTCATTGATAATAGAGAAGATCTTCAACACAATTGTCACCCTTATATCTTCAATCTCTCAATCAACATTGAAATCATTCACTTTCTCTCTCTAAAACTACTCCTAATCTAGAGAGAGGAACTCCTAATCTACGCTAATCCTCCTTAGAGGAGAGAGAAACTATCCTAAACTAAAGTATTTCATGAATGAAGAATAAAGAGGGTTGTACGCTATATACAAAAGGAGGAAATAAATGAAATCGCAGGTAAAACCCAGAAAGCCGTGCCCGCGGATAAATCGGCCGCGCCCGTAGGGCAAGGCCTGCGTCCGCAGGGTGCCCGCGGCACGCCCTCTCCAAGTTCCTGGTCGAAAATGGGCAGAAATAGGTTGCAGCAGCCCCGCGCCCACGGGTACTATAGTCCGCGCCCGCGGCAGATTTGCAGGGTCAACTTCGGAAGGCTGTAACTCACAATCTAGGAATTGTATGAAGGAGTGCGACCTATCATTGGAAAGATATTCAAGTCTAGTTTCCAACCCTACTTGAATCACCTAAATCCGATCTGTATAACTCAAGATATGGATGAAAAAATGCACAAAGGTCCTTTTTGATACTTTGCAAACCTTCGTTTTCCTTTGTTTCTAACTCAAATTCAATTCCGAAAAGTGCATATCAATCCTAGTGGATTTTATTTTCAATTCTCATGCATATAGCCCGCGAGATTCCTACAAAACTAGACAAAGAAATGGAGAAGCGAGAGAAATAGCGAAGAAATGAGTAAAATGATAAAAAAAAACCATTAAAAGCACGCATTTCTCTAAACTAACACAAAAACACGCAGATCGAGCATTATTTTTTCAAAACAAGACATAAACGACTAAAAACGAGCATAGAAATTGTGGACACCCATTTGTGTCTCCTCAAAACCAAACCCAGCGATGAGTACATTTCACGTCGAATCATAATCGAATGAAGCGAAAGTGTGGAAAGTCTAGTGTTGCGGATAGTTTTAATTGTTTTTCTCTTCTCTCTGTTTTTGAAAACCTTTTTAATAAAACAACCAATCCAGTTTGGTTGGTCCATGATATGGTCCAATAGTAGTGTAGTTGGATGAGACTTGCAACGACCTTTCCTACGATATACTATAAGCCCAATTCCGATGAATATTGAGGAAGTTGTGGCCAATTTACTAAACTGGCCCGGTTTGAGCTTTATATACGGCCCAATGATCTTGGGGAGGGCCTAATACAGATTTATCATTCCTAATGCAATTAGGAATGGTTTTAGTCTTCTAGAATTTTCTAGAAGGTTCTTTTCATTCCTAATTCAATTAGCATTGATAAATTGACTTTTGATTTTTCAGAGTTTTAATTAAAATCAAATAGCATTTTTGAGGGAATTATATGATTTTATCCTCCAGTACGGCAAACTTATCTGATTCTCGAAAACGCGTTGAAAATAGGCTTGGCGCCTGACCCCAGGCTTCGGCGCCTGGAACCAGGCCTGGCGCCTGGCGCCAGTTAGCCAGGGTTGGCACCAACTCTGTTTTTTGTGCGTCAGACTCTGTTTTGTTTATTTTATCTTTTTGGCTAATTTTCTCTATAAATATCGTATTGAAAGCTCCGTTTTCATTCACCAATTTTCACCAATTCTCCTCATTCACAAGTTCTCATCTACAATTAGTTTTAATTAGCACTCTTTAATCTTTCAAATCGTTCATCTTTTCCTCTAAACCTTGTTTTCATATACAAAATTCCGCATTCGCAAGATCTAGAAACACCTAGCCATATTCGAAGTTGCCTTCGCCCTAGACGTGAAAGGTTTAATTTCTGAGGGTTTGGTCCCAAATCTCTATTTCAATTATTTAATTTAATTGTTTTGTTTTATTATTTTTCCTTGAATTTACTAACGTGTGTATTTTGTTATTAGAAAGAGATACGAGGCATCAAAGTAAGTACTTTAATTGATTAATTGATATTATGATTTAGAAATCATGTTTACATTATTGTTATGATATTCCTAATATCATGTCTAGGGTAATTTTAATATTAAATATGATTGTTACGATGCTTCCTATGTTCTTCCTAATATTTATGATTGTTAGTATCATGTTAGGGTTAAAGATTTGATGTTTATTTTTTAGTGACATGCTAGGGTTTGCTATTAATCTTGTTAGTATCATGCCTAGGATCTTGCTATCTTGCTTTAATATTAACATGAACATGATTATGATTATAATTGTTATAATTTATGATGATTATGAATATTATTATTATTATTATTATTATTTTGACGATGATTATTTTATTATTATTATTATTATGATTATTTATTGTGTTGCTTGATATTTATCTTTATTGCTTGATCATCTTTTTATGCATGTTTAAAGGGAATTGGTACTTGTAATCACGCTTAATAAAATAATTAATAATCTTGTTTAGGGTTAATTGTGATTATAAATTCAAGTGATCGCCAATAATAGTATATTTGTGCATTAATATTCAACCAACATAGATAAACAGGTTTAGGGTTAATCCTATTGATTGCATGTTAATTAAAAAGCGCACATGAATACGATCAGAATAAAGTAGAGGCCTATTATTAGGGCAGGTTCAATCTCTTTTAGGTTGGATTTGAACCATCATCCCCGAACCCTAATTTGGTTAAAGACCTTATGGAGTTGACGATCTCTTGGATCGTTAAGGGGTGTAACCTTCACCTCGTGAACGGTTTACAAGTTCCTAAAAAAACTTGTTGGCGACTCTTTTGCTCTATCTTCTTCCCTTTTGGACGCCACCGTACTTTAGTGTATGATCACAGTGGGGTTCAAGCTAGTGGGATCAACGCTTGAATTTATTCCCTACATAAATATAAAGATAACATAGCCTAAAGGTGCCATAAATGGCACGGATAAGCATCCAATGCAAATAGGGCAGAAGGAGTAAAACTCATCGAAGTTTCGGCTAAAAACAACAAAGAACAAGAAAGTAAGAGAGCCCTTGGCAACCAAATCAGGAAAGCAGGGAGGCCCAACCTACGAGGCTTCGCTAAACGCAACAAAGACGATGCTGTGCTAAGGTCTAGGTACTACTACACCTTGGCCCAGCAGCAGGTCCAGACAAGCACGCAGACTACAAAAATAATCAACAGGCAAAATAGTAGAAAGATCACCAAATACATACAACACAAGGCTGAACCCCTGCCCACCAGGGCAGAGTAAACATTAAGCAAGGAAAGTCGTAATAGCTACAAAGCTAAACCCCTGCCCACCAAGGCAGAGTAAACATCCAACAAGTTAGTTATAATGTATGCAAAACCGAGCCCTCGTCCACCAGGACAAGGAAACACTCAGTAAATTAAGTTAGAGAAACATAAATCCAGGTCACGCTGGACAGGCCCAGCAGCAAAAGATAATGTGTTCTGAAAAGACACATGAAAATAAAATCTATGGCAGCTATACACCCCAAAGACAGCAACAAAAGCTACCTAGTCACTACAGATCTAGGTGAGGGAAACTCAGAAGATCCACTTGAGTAGGAAGGTGACAGCCGCCATAACCTTTATTGCCCACCAGCCAAGGACTCCACCCCAATAGCCGCAGCAGTGTCAAGACAGAGGGAAACCTTTAAGTTCAGCACGGCGTGGTCAAGTACCTTGTAGTGGGCAGCATGGGGATGGTCAGCAGGTAACTCGAACAAGCCAGCCTCCCCAGTAGCCTCCATCTTAGCCCAGAAGGTGCTGAAGCGAGCTTGCTGCTCCGAACCTTCACCATACAAGCTGCTCACACAGCGGGCTGTAGCCTCCCATCCACCGTCATGGCAATCAGCCAATAACTTAGCAAAAGCAGGGGGGAGCGCAAAGGTCTTAAGCGCCTCCTTTCTAGCAGTTTCCAGCTCGGTCACATGCCCGGCCCGCAGATCAGCAATCTCTGCTTCCAACGCCTGAACCCTGGCCTGAGAGGCTAATAGCTGCTCCTCGCAGCTCACCAGCTTGGTCTGGGTGAGCAGAAATTCTCCCAACAGGAGTTGCAGGGCGTCCGCCCTCTCCCTCAGAGGAGTCACCTCGCTGACCATAGCATCCTTCTCAGCACTAGCCTGCTGAACCTCGAAATCCTTCTGAGAAAGAATCAAGCCCTGGTTCTGATACTCCTTCTCCACAAAAAGCAGGGCATTGGACAAATCTCCAACAGACCTGACAAGCTTCAGAAAAGATAAAGATTGAAAAGAGTAAGCCAGAATAAGAATCAATTTTTTAAAAAAATAATAAGAAAAATAAGGAAGAAAAACCAGAATCAGAGAAGAGAAAGCTAAAAGCAAGAACTAACCTTCTACAAGTCGTGACAAGCCGTAGCAGCAGGAAGACTGACTGAGCTGCGCGTTGATAAAGGAATAAACGTGTTGTCAATTGTCTATCCCTAGATCAAATACAATTTATACAACCTAAACCAACCTAATACGAGTACAAGGCAAGTCGAGGGTCGAACCTAAAGGAGTAAGTCGGTATTAACTATAGCCTAAGTCAAGCTACTTCGAAGATTGTAGTGAGAAAATGGTTGTACTATGGTAACAAAGCTAGATTGATCAAGTAATTCAAGAAACTAAACACTAGGGATGTAGGTTCCACATGCAAGTTCAGTAATCATGTTAATTGATAGTTCATTCAATTGATTCAAGCATTGCAAAGGACAAACAATAGTAGCAATCAAAAGAATCCAAAAGCTATCTCCTATAAGCCAAGCTAGGGGTCACTATGAATGGCTAATCAAGGAAAATCACAATCAAACTCAATCAATTAAAGCAATTCTCAAATTGATGGTTCATGTCATTAAGAATTGCAATGCAATCTAGATTAATCTTATAGGTTGATCACTCCTAATCTAATTAATCACATGCAAAACTATGTCAACCAATTTAATTGCAACAATTCAATCAATCAATGATCATCAACTAGCACAAATCACCAATCAATGCAAGCATGCTTCCCCTTCTCCCTAGCAACTAATCTACTCACTAATCATGGTGTAACTCAAAAATAAATCACTAGAAATTGCATTGATCATCATTCTAAATCAAACAGAAAACAATATAAACTACAATATCAAATTCAAATCCAAGGAAATCAAACAATCAAAACATGAATCTAAGACAAACAAGTAAAGAGATGAACTAAAAGAAGAGATTCTCACTAATATTAATGATTAAAGATGAAGAAATCCAAACACAATTGAACCAATGTTGAAATGCCAATCCAAATCCAAAAACTTCTCTCTAACTTCTCTCTCTAAAACTAAGCTAATGAAAATGATCAAAAAGTTAGTTTTCAAAAAGGAACTACAAGTATATTTATAAGCAAAGGTGGAAAACAGGTTCCCCGCGCACTCTCTAAGAAATCCCGTGCCCGCGGGGAAATGGGTATAGAACCCATAACAAACTCTGCGGGCTGTCTGGGCAACACCCGCGCCCGCGGCAAGAGTGCGGCAAATGCCCCGCTTCCAAAGAGTAATTAGAGGCCCGCGGTCTCTCTGATCTGGAGCGCTCTCTCCAATCTACCGCGGATAGTTCCTGGTTTATTTTGGCTAATTTGGTGGAACACAACCCGCGCCCGCGGCCTTCTGGACTCGCGCCCGCGACAACCTGACAAAAGCTGATGCCCTCTCCAAGGCCTCTTCAAGCCCTCTCTGAGCCCTCTCTAAGCCCTCTCCAAGCAGATTGCTTCCTCCTTGCTTAGTCAATATAGCTCATCTTGATCCCCTTTCAAAGACAACTCATAGGTACCTACATGAGCAAAAAAAGGAAAGGAATAAAAGGGAAAAAGGACCAAATAAAAGGAAAACATGAAGAAAACACGAAAAACAGAAAGAAAGAAGGAAAGAGAGGAACTAAAGGAAAAAGGACCAAAAATAAGAGAAGAAAGCATGAAAAAGGGATAAAATCATCCTAAAAGACTACCCTATGAGTGCCATAAATAACACTCATCAAATTCCACCAAGCTAGACTTTTGCTCGTCCCGAGCAAAACAAAGACTAAGTTAAAAAGGAAAAATAAGGGCTTATTCAAAGTAAAAAGAAAAAGAGGGGGGTGAGAATATACACTAACTCACTTTCGTAGAAATCACGGTTATTTTTAGCTACAACAAGTCCTTTAAACATCAAAGTCACCTATGAGGACGAGTGAGGTCGCTTAAAGGTTTCCTAGAGTTAACCTATAACTCTTATTAAGCAAAACAAAAGAAACAAAAACGAGGCAAAATACAAGAATAAAGAGCAAAGTTTGAAAAACTAAATCAAAAATCTTTGTGAAATGGACTTTACAAAGTGCCTATAATTCAAATGAATAACAACCTTTATAAAGTTAATCATGGTATGCACGTTATAAGATACCTAAGGTTGATTGAAACATAAATATGCTAAGCATAGGAACTAGTTGTCACACTCCACTTTCATCCCAAACGATATTACCGCGTTCCCCCTACTAATCTCATATCTCCCCTTAGTGAGCATCTCATAGGTTCCGCGAAGGAATCGGAAAAAGATAAAATTTTGGGCTACTTGACATCTTGACTACGCATCCCCTTTCCTTAGACTATAACCCATGATTCCCTCCACCAATGAGTGACTCAACCCCTAGGTCAAAAGGTCTTCCCAAAGGTTGTAACGTAAGGCAAAAAGGGTTAAGGTAGGCTAAATTTAAAATTTGGTGGTTAACCTAAATTGTGAAGCAAAGATTGCACATTTCTTTACACCATAACCAAGCAATCACCAAACAAAAATACCAACACCCCCAAGCTTATTCAAAGCTAAGATCACAAACATATACACAAAAAGCGTGAGAACGCTTCCCCCCAAGCTTAAATGGAGCATTGTCCTCAATGCTCAAAAAGGAAGAGTACTCACACAAAAATATTTTTGCATTTTCACTTTTTTTTTTTGTTTTTTTTTTTCTTTATTAGTGCTTTGTCCTCGCCTCTTTTGACTTTGGACGACTTTTATTTTCAAACTTGCATTTATTTTGTCCTTGCCTTTTTAAATTGGGACAGCTTTTTACTAGACATTTGCCATTATTCACAATGTATATTCAACACAAACTTGCTCACAAACTTGAACCAAGATCTAAACTTATAGACCACAATCTCCAACAACAATGACCATTGCTTCACAAAAATCAAAAATGAAAATGAAAATGAAACAAAAGGCTCAAGATCTAAAGATGTGGCTTGAAAAGAAAGGAAAAAGGCTCAAAGGGCTAGAAAGTAGGCAAATGTATCCCAAAAACCAAAAGTAAAAAAAAAGGAGAATATTCTAGAAAAAGGAAAAATACATCCCCGAAAAGATGCCTTTGTCCTCCCTAGGTGGTTCGGTCTCGGTCTTAGGAGTCATACGTTAAGATTCTAGATTAGGTTTGCGAAAGTCAAGAATCCATGCCGCTCATGCAAGAATATGTTGAAACCTTGAAAAAGTATGAATCTCACATGGTTGTAGCAAAAACTCACTAAGGTTGTCAAATCGAAGATAGGGAGCAACTACCAAACATGCCACAAACAAGTAGAATCCGGCTTCATGACTCCCCTAGTTCTAGAAAACTACCTCAGCATGCATTATCCTAGAATCAACCAAACGTATTCTCAAACCGTGCATACCATTACTACCTAGGAAGATTATTATTCAAAAGCAAGAGTCCATTGTTTACAAGTCCAATTCAAAATAGAAAGAGTGAAAAATAAAGCCTCAAAAAGCTATGTACAAAACCAAGAACAAAAAGAAAAGAAAAGAGAATAAAAGTTGGAAAGCATAGATAAAGGTTAAAGTAGGAGAACAAAGAAGAGGACAAAGATGCAATCATAACACATATTTCCCAATCGACATACAAGCGGTCAAATGGCCACATCGCCAAAGACCCCAAACACACTAGGTGTTATAATCATACATCCTCGAACCGTTCAACTCCCTTAAAACTAATCCTAATCTAAGCAACCAAGAAAAGTAAAGGAATAAAAGTAAAAAGATAAAACAAGAAAGGTCTCACCAAGCGTCCAAGATATGCTACAATAACCAAGGGGCAAGAACGACCTCCTTCAAGAAGCTTCGAAGACCAAAGCATAAGCTATGAGCAAGGTGAGAAAAAGAAAAGGACTATATACAAAATGAAATTGTTAGTAACTTCCAAACAAAAGCAAACAAAATAAAGCTTACTTGAAAACTATGTACAAAAACCTACAGAAACCATCATCATCATCATAATCCAAAAGAAACCTCAAAACATCATCATCAAAATCAAGATAACAAGACAAACATCATACCAACTAGACTACCAAGAGAGAAGCAAGAAAAAACCACCAAAGCCTTTTCAAACACATCCCCATGAGTCAAAGCTACCTCCTACACAACCTACCCTAAAACATTCTTTTTGATTCCCCCCCCCCCCCCCCCTCAAAAACATGCAAAGCTAAAAAGGGAGGAAACAAAAAGGGAATCAAACTACCAAGGGGGGAACTATTGGCCACTAGGCCGGCACCACCATCACCCACATCCCAACCTCCGGTAAAACCGGGAGGGAATCCATAACGACCCTTGTAACGGTCAAGTTGGGATGTGGACAATGGGTCAAATGGCTCGGGCTACATAAAGAGCTCGGGGTGAGTGGGGTGAACATATTAGTAGTCGGGGTCACCCCGATAATCACTCCCCCCCAAAACCCGGTAGTCATAATGACCGGACTCATCCGGGAAGTCGCGCCTTGGCTCATCGGGGTGTGTGACCCCGGGCCAATGGGGGTACGTGGGGAGGTTGTCACCACCCCAAGATGGCACAAGCCCTTGTTGGGGTGGCACATATGGGTAGTTCACCGTAGGAGTGACCTCCCCCCTACGCACACTAGCGTCATATAGGGCGCTAGTTTGAAAAGACAAAGTTCGATGGTGGGAATACATACCTTGCATGCTCAATTGCATTCACTCCATATGCTCTCGCATAGCCTCCATCTCACGGAGATAGGCATCTCCTTGGTAGTCATGTTGTTGATGTTGTTGTCTTAATCTTCTTCTTTGTTGCGGTTGTTGTTGTTGTTCTTGTTGAAACTGTTGTTGTTGTTATAGATGTTCTTCCTCTTCTTCTCCATCTTCTCCTTCTCCATTTTCTCCACCCTCATCATCATCATCACCGTCACCATCATTCACATCATCATCATCCTCCTCCATATCATCCTCAACTCTCCCATTGTCCATAGGAATTTCAAACAATCCTAGCATCTCGAGTAATTGAGGTGGCGGCCGGGTTTGGGAGTAAACAATGGTGCTCATTACGCACTAGCTAAGAATAAACACCGTCTCTCTTAGTTCTAGTAATGAAGCGCAAAGTGTTAAGTTTCTTGAAATCTAGATACATGTCTTCACACCCTCCAACCGGAGTGCAAGACCTCAAGAAACGTTCTTGCTTGAAATGATACACCAATCTCGTAATCATACCTCCACAATGTATCTCACCCGTTTTATTCCCATTAATGATTTCCTTGCAACAATCCATAAAAATGTACCCAAAATTCAACCTCGGGCCCAAATCCGGCATTGTAGCCATCCAAAGAACTAAGATCTCCTCCCTCGAAAGCTTCCCAAGATCTTGCTTATTAAACATGGCGTAGCCAAGAACCCGATGAAGAATTCTAAGAGCTGGGTGAATGATCTCACTAGCAAGCGAATTCTTAAAGTCAAACACCTTCTTTTGAGCAATGGTTCTCCACCATGCAACCTCATTGTAATAGGACTTGAGAAGGGAAACCAAGGGCTCATAGATATCGGTATTGGGATTGAAGCCAAGGGGTTCATCAACGCTTTGGCCTTCCATATCATCCTCAAATGAGTGGCCAAGTCGAGGTCTCTAATCGTCAAATAAAGCTTATTCTTGAGAAGACGGTTGCAAGGAATAGAAAGGATTGGTCGGACAAGTTGGATGATGCTCTTTGGGCATATAGAACGGCTTTCAAGACACCTATTGGCACCACTCCATATCGCCTTGTCTATGGCAAATCATGTCATCTCCCGGTAGAGCATGAACACCGTGCTTTGTGGGCAATCAAGAAGATAAATTTTGATTTAGAAAGTGCGGGGGAGAAAAGGTGGTTGGATCTTCATGAGCTAGAGGAGCTTAGACTTGATGCTTACAATTGTGCTAGCACCTATAAAGCTCATTCCAAGGAAGCTCACGACAAGATTATTGAGAAGAAAGAGTTTTGTGTTGGTGATAAAGTCCTCCTCTACAATTCAAGATTGAAGTTTTTTCCCGGAAAGCTCATGTCAAGATGGAGTGGCCCTTTCTTGGTGAAGGATGTTTTTTATAATGGTGCCGTGGAGATTTCTTCTTTGGATTCTTCATCTTCTTTTAAGGTTAATGGTCATCAGCTAAAGAGATATTTTGATGGAGTGTTCGTTGGTCTTATTCACAAAATGATTCTTTTCAAGCCATCTTGAATGGGTGGTAAACGTTGCGCTAACGACGTTAAACAAAAGCTCTTTCGGGAGGTAACCCGGATTCTCACCCCTATTCTCTTTTCTTTCCTTTCTTTAATTTTTCTTTGTTGATTTTTGTTCTTACCTTTCCTTTTGTTTTTGGTTTGTTTTGTAGGCTACCTTCAATCATCAACTATGGACTTAAGGTGTTGATGAGGATGGCAAAAGCAGGATTTGGAGTGCAGGGGATAGGGCACCCCGCGGGCTTGGAGAGGCCTCGGGTGCCCTTGCTTTAAAAAGGCAAAAAACCAATCAGGAACTTCCCACGGTTGCCCCGCAGTCTCCCCTCGGGCGCGGCAAACCTAGAGAGGGCGCGGGTAGATTTAGAGAGGGCGCACCTTATTTTGTCAAAAATGATCAGTAACTCTCCGCGGTTGCCCCGCGGGCTCCCTGCTGGCGCGGCAAACTAGGAGAGGGCACGACGAAGTCGGGAGAGGGCGCGGCCCCTAATAAAGGTAAAATCTAATTATTTTCCAGTTTAGGCCCGCGGTTTCCCCGCGGTCTCCCCGCGGGCGCGGCGAATGCGGGAGAGGGCGCGGCCACCTGGGTTACAAAGTAGGCCGGTTTGCTCCTCTCTCTCTCCTCTCTTATTTTTCAATATCCTTTTGTTTTTCCCCTTTCTCTCTCTTCCTCCTCTTAAACCCTAACCTCCAAATCATCATTCTTACACAAATTCACACAATTCCTCCTTGTTTTCACTCAATTTTCCATCACAATTTCCATCTTACTCCATTTTCATCAAGATTAGTCTCTTTTCTCGTGGTTTTTCGGGATATTCGGGTTCGTGTAGCAATTTTGAGCTTTGTTTGAGTCTTCGATCTTGGTATACTTCTAACCTTCGTTTTATTTTTGTCAATTTCAATTGATTATTATACATTGGTTTTGGTTTGCCTTGATTAAGCATGACTATGATGTTTATGGTTGTTTGTATGGTGGTTTTGGAATTGTTTTGAGTGATTTATGCTTATTTTTGAGATGGATTGTTAATGTTGTTGGTTGTTGTTTGGATTTTGGTTGTTTTTTTGCTTGTAACAGGTACTTTGTTGTTTGTGGTGGTTTTGGGTGGTATTGTAAGGTGGTTTGAAGAATTGGTGGTAGTGTTGGTATTTATTTTGGGTGATTGTGTCGTTTCTTGTGTTCATTGAACTTGTGACTATGGATTTATTAAGGAAGGTTAAGAGTAGCAAGAAACGTTCTAACCAATTCCCCGGCCAATCCTCCTAAGGCCATTCCTCTCAAGGCCAACCTTCAAACACTAAACCTCCTCACAACCAAACTCCTCAAGATGATTCCCCACCTCCTCCTTTACCCCCTCTCAAATTTCACAATCGGTCTAAACAAGTTCCAATCTATAACAAAATGAAAACCCGAAAGTTTAGACCTACCTGCAACTATCTTCCCAATGATATGGTCACGTTAGGAGTTGATGCCGATCTTGACATCTTACTCCGTAACCTTGGCTTGGATAATTTTGTAAAGTCTTCTCCGAGAACCTATTTGGAACCTTGCATTGAGTTTTTCTCCACTTTTGAGTGTAATAGGGCGGGGGATAATGACTATATCATCTCTTTCCAACTAATCAATGCCAAGCATACCATGAACCTTGCCGAATTCAATAAAGCCCTTGGCTTCAATCCCAATACCGATATCTATGAGCCCTTGGTTTCCCTTCTCAAGTCCTATTACAATGAGGTTTCATGGTGGAGAATTACATCAACAAATTCACTAAGCAAGTTAATTAGCTCTTTGCGTTCATCTTGACTTAGTGTTAATCTAATTTTTACTTCTTTGATAGTCGTATCATTGGAAATATTAACTGTTTCTGTATCTTCAATAATTACTGTTTTATTTTCGTGTTCTTCCATTGCTTTTATTATTTCTTTGTCATTTTTATCATTAGCAAAGCAATATTGATCAGGGTTAGGAGAATGACACGCATCGTAAGTAAAGGTATTCATTTTATTTAATTCATTGATCATTACATCAAGGGGGGGGGGGGCAAGGTCAGCTGCGACCTCGCCGGAATTATTTGGGACAGAAAGAGAAGGCTCAACAAGAGACTCGGAATTGGATTCTATAGCGGAAAGAGGGTCGTCCTCAGACCCTAAGGACTCGTCTACAGACTTAGACTCAGACTCGGACCCAGACGACTCAAACTCATCAAACATAGGCCCTTCGCCAGCGGTTATTTCCAACTTCTCTCCGCTTGGCGTAGTGATCTTTACTGTCTTGCGCCATCCCTTTGAAATATTATCAGCCTGGACGATTAACTCGGAGGGGTCAAAATCCTTGCTTGATATAACAACTTGAATGAGCTTGGAATCATCATTGTAGACAGGCTTGGATTCATTCTTCTCTAGTCCAAAAAGAAGGTTAATGTTCAGATCATCAGAGCTTAGACTAGCTGATTTCTCAATTGTGAAGAGTTCTTCGCTTTATTTGACGAAGTCACAATCAAAGAACTTCTCAAAACCTGGCTCGCGCCTCCCATCACGGACAAAAGGCTCAGGGAATTCGTAACATGGGAAGTTTTCCCTTCTTTGATATATTGGCCATTGAGGGTGAATGGATATGGATCCATTGCCATTTCCGTCTTTATGATTCGAGCATTATTGCGAGCCTTCATTTTCAAGAGGGCTTGTTTCATATATTCTTTTGTTGGCTTGAATCCCATGCCAAAGGTATCTTTCTCGAGTGCACTAGGATGGCCCCAAAGTTTAGCCATTTTCTTTTTAAGTCCGAGGGTCATTCCAGGGAAATGCCCTTGCTTCTTCATAATGGCATTAACATTGGTATTTGAATAAGGATCAAAGTCGAGATGACACTTCTCCTCTTCTTCGATCATGAGAACTTCATCGAGCGAAAACCCCTAGAGATCTTCATCTTCTTCGTCTTATTCGACATGGACGATGGGAGTATCGATAACTTGAATGCGCATGGGGGAGGCATCAATGGTAATTGGAACCCTTCCAACTATGGCTTTCACTTTGTGGTGCAACGATGATGGGATCGCCTTTAGCTCATGAAGCCAAGGACGTCCTAACAACAGATTGAAAGAAGCCTTAATGTCCACCACCTGAAACTTGGTGCGACGTTCAATGGCTCCAGTAGTTATGTTTAGCATGATAGTACCCATGGCTTGACGGCGAGTATTATCATAAGCGCGAATCCCTTGAGTAGTGCGGAGTGGGCATACATTGATTGCAGAGCCATTATCAACAAGGCTCATAGGAACATTCATCTGCCTACACACCACAGTTAGGTGTAAGGCCTTGTTATGTTGGTCCCCTTCCGGGGGAAATCCTTATCAGAAAAGGAAATCAAATTGTTAGTACTTGGCAACTCAGTAGTGAGAAAGTTGACCAGTCCTTGAGGAGTTATATCATCATCAAATCCTATTTTCACTAGAGCATTCATCACAGTCTTTCGATGCTTGTGAGAGGTGGCCAAAAGCTTCCATACATTCATTTCCACCTTGGTCTTTTGTAATTGTTTGACCACATCGTTGTTTACAAGGTCGATGGGATCAAATATTGGTTGTGATTGCGGTGGAGGTGGACTAGGCTGTTGCAACCGTCCACTTCTGGTGAGAACCTTGACCTCAAGGTCTCCCCAAATATCTTCACTTGTGCCAAGAGAAGAACAGGCTATATCTTTGAGATAGACGTCTTCATCGTCACTATCCCAAATTCCATTCACTTCTTCATAGCTCGAGACAAATACAACTTCCGGCGAAGGTTCATTCACAGGTTGAATGAGTATTGACGGATCAAAGGAGACTTCATCTCCCATGATAGCTAAAGCATCAGAAAGAGGACCTGTTTGAATGTTAGGCTTCTTGCCCCCTGGAGGGACAGGAAGTTGATTAGCATCAATCAGGTCTTGGATCGCATCCTTCAATCTCCAACACTTTTCAGTATTATGACCCTTTCCTTGATGAAACTTGCAATGAGCATTAAGGTCATAGCTAGCGGTTCGGTTCTCTGATCGAAGCTCTGGAAACGGTCTAATTAGCATAATCAATCCTTGACTATGCAAGCGATCAAAAGCGGCATCATAAAACATTCCTAAAGGCGTGTAAACCCTCCATTGCCTTTGGAATCTTTGAGGAGGAGCATTAAGGGCTAGCACATCATTGATATTGATATTGTTGGTAGCATTATTGGGCTTGGAAGACGAGGAAGAAGGAGTGTCATTCTTCTTGTTTTTCCATGTGCTGTTGTTATTATTGTTGCTACCAGCAGTCTTCATAAGTTCATCTTCGATATTGATTCCAATATCGTATACATCTTCAAAGGTACTCAGAGGCAGAAACTTCAAATGTTGCTTGTACTTATAAGTCTAATTGGCAATGAACAAGCGAACCATCTCTTTTTCCTTGGGGGGATCCACCAAGAGCACAGTTGTTTCCCTCCACCTGCTTAAGTAAGTGGTGAAGCCTTCATTCTCTTTCTGTTTGAGAATGGAGAGTTCACGTTCAGAAGTCTTGGCCAGAATGTTACACTTGTAACGATTCATGAAGCTTTCAGCAACATCCTCCCAGGTCGCAACATGTTTGGATTCTAGAGAGTAAAACCATTGTTGACAGGCATGCTCTAAGAAAAGAGGGAACATAGTAGGGAAGAGTGTCACATCTACTCCCTTAAGAGCCATGGTCGCAGAAAAAGCCTTCAAATGGAAAAGCGGATTATCAGTAGGCTTGAACTTGGGAATGTCAGCAGTGGAAAACTTCTCAGGAAGCTTGTCCCTTATGGACGAAGAGGTGACAGGTTGCTCCACATAAGTGAATTCTTTAGAAATCTTACTCATCTGTTCCTTAATCTTGTCCGTTGCAGTGGCAGTGACATTGTTCTGATTGTCTTGTTCTACCGTGTTGACTCTAGTGGTGAGTGTTTACATCATGTTAGACAACATCTCAATTGTCTTGTTGATGTTCTCGATATCTTCTTTAGTAGCCATTGGTTGAAAGTAGACTGGAGATGGATCTTGTGGAGATAATTGTGGTGGTTTCCTTGTACGCCTCTTTGGTATAAGAGGTTGTTGAGGTATTGACTCGAACCGTAACAATCTACCCCTGCTTCTTGACCAAGTGCTGTGACACTGAAACAAACACACCTTTAATGACCAAAATTAACCTTAACCCATCTGGAAATAAAAAAAAAATACTTATTTATTTTGAAATTTGAAATTCTCTTTTTTTTTTAAAAAAAAATATGGGAAGATACCATCCGACTTACTCCGACAAAAACGACACAAAAAAAAGAACGACACAAGACTACCTTAAAAATACGGTCATGAAATGGTGCACGACTAACGGAAAAAGTGTGAGAACACGACATGTGAGTGATTAAGTGAAGGTTATGGGCACGTGTTATGACCGTACAGCTAGACGGGACACCAAACCAGATATACGAATCACATAAGCATGCACGAAGACAAAAAAGGCTGACTGGACAAACTTCCTGGGCACCGTGTCACAGTGCTGACTGTCGTGACACGGTATAGAGCACCGTTAGACGGGGCAATGTACCGTGCCACGGCATTGTACACCGTGGCACGGCAAACCTGTCGTGAAACGGTGCGCAATTCCAGGCCTAAATTTGTTAATTTTCCAGATTTTAATCAGTTTTAGTCCGTACTAATTACTATGTGGAAATAAAAACCCTCGGTCATGAGTTAAACAAAAAGAGCAAACACATGAGGGTTAGCACAAAACAAACCATGTAGCATATAGTCACGATGATGTAAAAAAAGTTCGCAACCTAACGTCAAGATCTATGTTCAACTATTGGTCAAGCTTTGGGTGTCAAAAGGGTACCATGGTTAAGAGTTTGGACGTGTTAGCAAGGCACCCTCCCTTGAGGGTGTATGCCAACGGGCGGCTTCGCGAGTTCGTGATGATATCAAACTCGAATCCATGGTTAGGGTGGATTTAATAACTATGATCAACCCTTATTGCCATGAGCGTTTTTTGGTTGATAGAGCTTAAATCCCCCGGGGCTAAGACGCATGTAGAACACACACGTTTTTTCAGAAAAATCGAAGGAAGTTGATTGTGAGAAGGGAAACAAGCCAGCAGACCGATTTTAGGACTGCCGTGACACGGCAGATACCGCCATGCCACGGTGCAGCTCTTCGTCAGACGGTGAACTGCACCGTGACACGGAAAATTCTGTCGTGGCACGGCAGTCAGAAGATCTGACTGTTGCCCTGTTTTTCTTTTGTATGCAATCAAGTTATTCAATTTTTCCTACGGGACAGACCTAAATGCGACGTTAAAACATCTATGCTTATGCAAAAATGCCGAATTAATCACAGGAATACTTTTCAAGAATCTTTCAAGTCTCATCCACTCATCTTAATTAATATTCATCACTCAAATCAATAAATAACCAAGAATCCTCCCCAGTGGAGTCGCCAAATTGTAGGTGTCGCTCGAAGTGCGCCTACGTTAAAGCATGTGTGAATATGCTTGGCACTCATAGGAAGTGGGAATTGACATATACGATAAGGGAAAAATAAAGTAAGGAGCCGCCAACAAGTTTTTAAGGAACTTGTAAACCGTGCATGGATCATAAAAAGGCAACCACGATAAGAGACAACGATAGGCAACAACGACTGACGCGTGAAGGTTACACCCCATTCATAATCCATGAAATTACTAACTCCATATGGTTTGAAACCACGAAAGGAGGATCGGGAATGATGGTACGAAGTGAGTCATGGAGTCACATTCGCCCGTATTGGCCTCTACTCGATTCTTATAGTGAAAAATGATTCCTGCGATCTCAAAGGCATACAAACAAAATATTCAATTTGCTCCAAACTATTATTAGGCTAAATTTGTTAAATATTAATGCAACACATAATTCAGAAATATTGTGATCACTTGATTAAACAACAAGATTAAAAAGGAACCTAACCCGGTTGTCCAAATTATCTTATTAGGAGTCATTTTCAATTACATATTCCCTTTAAAATGCAATATGGTGATCATAAAAAATATAATAGAATCAACATTAATATTGGAAGCAATTTAACAATAATTCCAACAATATAAAATTGTTAAAAAAATAATAGAAATAAAAGGAACATAATTCATACTTTGATTTTGTTTGCTTGCAACTATAAAATAATAAACGAATTAGTAACTTCAAGGAAATAATAATAAAATAATAATTAAATTAAATTAAATAGAGTTGATTTGAGGCCAAACCCTTAAAAAGTTCTACCTTTCACGCCTTAGCTTAAGGACGGAACCACGAGTAAAGTATGGGCTCCTTAGAGTGCTTGAAGAAGGAATTTTGAAAGAAGAAGGGTAGGCTAGTGTTTAGGCTAGAGCATAGAAGAGAGAAAAATAGAGAATTAAGATGCCCCGTACATCAGAAATGAGGGGGTATTTATAGAAAAAATGTACTGAGGGAACACACGGAACCCTAAAAAGATAAAAACCCTAAAAAAGTATACCGCGACACAGCAATGTGTACCGTGACACGGGAAGTCCCACCGTCAGATGGGAAACATTCCCGTGACACGGTGTACTATTGTGTGACGCGGGAAATATTCAGTGAACGGGGGAGAAAACACGTTAAGGGTTTACGCGGAAAGGACACGAGTACCCCCATGTCACAGCAAGTGCCCCGTGTCACGGGGAACCCCACCGTCAGACGGGACAGTTTCCTGTGACACGGTGGACTATTGCCGTGACGCGGGAGTTTTTAGTCCGTTTTTCCGTCTAAGTTCATTTTTAACCCTAATTTTGTTCAGCATTTTAAGTACCGATTGATAATTTCGGGCCATTTCTAATTTATTATTATTTGGGCTAAAAAAAGAAAATAAGTAAATAAATAAATAAAAGGTTTGGTCCAAAATAAATAATAAAACAATAAAAATAAAAGGTTTGGGCTGAAATTAAAAAAACTATGCTTTGACTAAACATCAAGACTGATCCATGGAATATTCAAAAATTAAATTTAATTAAATACGATTTTTTTAAGCACTCTCGGGATTAAATACTAAACCCGACCAATAGTGACGGTGAAAGGTTGTTCATCATCGGGTTTGGTTTTGGGGAGACATTTTTAGGTGTCTACAACAAGGAACACCTTTCCAAAATGACAAGTGGGAGGAAAATCGAACTCAACGAAGTTCGTGAGGATGAGCAACAAAATAAGAATGATAGTCAAAGTGCCCAAACAGCATCTGTTGACGCATGTCAAAATGATCAAAATGTGCAAAGTCAAACCGACAATGCAAATGCTCAATCCATTACCCTACGTAGGTCTCAGAGGCAGAGATCTCAACCTGATAGATATCTTGGTTTAGTAATAACCGGGAATCAGGACATCCTGATTATGGATGGAGATGAACCGGCAACCTACAAGCAAGCCATGGAAAGCACCGACTCTGCTAGATGGCAAGAAGTCATGAGATCTAAAATGGATTCCATGTTTGAAAATCAAGTCTGGGACTTGATTGACTTACCCGAAGGTTATACACCTATCGGATGTAAGTGGATTTTCAAGTTGAAAACCGTCAAAGATGGAAATGTATTCATTTATAAAGCTAGATTGGTGGCAAAAGGTTACAGAAAAGTTCATGGTATTGATTACGATGAAACCTTTTCACCAGTCGCAATGCTGAAATCCGTTCGGATCCTCCTAGCGATTGCTGCATATTACAATTATGAAATATGGCAAATGGACCTCAAATCCACCTTCCTTAATGGTATTTTGGAAGAAACTGTGTATATGACACAACCTGAAGGTTTTGTCGACCAAAACAATATTGGGAAAGTTTGTAAGCTTAAGAAGTCCATTTATGGACTAAAGCAAGCAAGCAGAAGTTTGAATCTGCAATTCGATGAAGCTAATCAGTAAGTTTGGTTTTATCAAGAATCCAGATGAATCTTGTGTTTACAAGAATGTCAGTGGGAGTGACATCGCCTTCCTAGTCTTATATGTCAATGACATATTGCTCATTGGAAAAATCATTTCGTTGTTAAAGTCTGTAAAGGCCTGGCTTGGAAAGTGCTTTTTAATGAAAGACTTAGGAGTGGCTCGGTACATACTAGGCATCAAGATCTATAAGGATAAATCAAAAAGGATGATTGGATTGAGTCAAAGTACTTATATTGATAAGGTACTTGCTCGATTTGGCATGGAGGAGGCCAAGAGAGGTCACCTACCTATGTCACATGGCATAACCCTAAGCAAGAAGCAGTGTCCTCACACACCTGATGAGCGGGTAAAATTGAATCAGATTCCATATGCTTCGCTTATTTGGTCGATCATGTATGCCATGATATGTACTAGGCCATATGTATCGTATGCCTTGAGGGCTACAAGCCGTTACCAATCAGATCCAGGAGAGGCCCATTGGACTGCGGCCAAGAATATCCTAAAGTACCTGAAAAGGAACAAGGATAAATTCCAGGTGTAAAGTGGTTCAAAGGAATTAGTTGTGGAAGGTTATACAGACGTAAGCTTCACGACAGACAGAGACGATTTCAAATCGCAATCTGGATATGTGTTCTGTCTAAATGAAGGAGCGTTTAGTTGGAAGAGTGCCAAGTAGAGTACAACTGCAGATTCTACAACTGAAGCCGAATACTTAGCAGCTGCTGAAGCAGCTAAGGAGACTGTTTAGATTCGTAAGTTTGTTGGTGAACTTGATGTTGTACCCTCCATAAAGGGTCCAATAGCCCTCTATTTTGACAACAACGGAGCTATTGCTCAGGCCACAGAGCCAAGGGAACATCAGAAGGTCAAACATGTCAAACAACGGTTTAACATGATTCGAGAATGGAAATCAGAAGGTGAAATCAGAATTTGCAAAGTTGGAACGGATGACAATGTAGCCGATCCACTTACTAAACCTTTGCCTCAAGTGAAGCACAACAAGCACGTTGAGGCAATGGGAATCAAGCATGTAGGAGAATGGCTTTGATTTCCTTGTTTAGTGTTTTAGTTAATTTTGAACATTTAATGTAAGACACTAAGAAAAACCATTCAAGTTTTGGAGTAATATAAATTTCATGCAATATTTTATCATGTCGTTTGCTATTTAATTGTGGTTTATGATTAAATAATGAGTCCATTCGATTATGAGAATATTCAAAATAGGGTATCAAGACCAGTCTTGGTAAGGAAACACCTATTGAATATTGAGTATTGTAATTGAAAATTATCCCCAATCAAGGTCATTTAAACGGTGGACGATTAATGACTAATTGAGATTAGTGTGTAGTCTGATTTAAAGCATCGTTTCTTGTGCTACGAGGACATGATTGTCATAAATCATTTGCACAGGTATTGGTTTAGAACCATACTGGATCAACCTATGAGAAAATACTTTAAGATATTAAAAATCGTCATAAGTATACTTCTCTGTTTGGCTATCAGAACCTATTTCCCCGACCATGAGTATTGTGAGTTCTCTTGTTTGAGTACTAGTCCGCTTTGATGTTGTCAAACGTCTGCCTTAATAGGGGATTATAACGGTAACACTCGGGCAGCTAGGTCCTCTCAGTAAGAGGAGCTACATTACAAGACTTGGAATGTCTTCCTAATAGGGAAGATGTCTTTGTTGTATACAAGGCCTCTCGAACAAGTGTACTATTCCGTTAGTGGGTTCAGAATTATTAGAAAGCTAATATATTCAGTAAGGTCAAGTGATCAGAATGCCTGGGTGGAGGTCGCTTCCGATCAGTAATATTAATGCATAATTAATATTACAGCTTAATCTTGACTAAACCCTTCGGGTCACACCCAAGCAACTAACGAACCGAAGCGACGAATTAATTAGGAATTAATTAATAATTCGACCGAGTAATTAATACTTAGACGTCGGAAATTCGAGCTTGGAGAGTCGAAACCGAGCGTCGAAAATAGTAAAAGACGAGACGTGAAAAATAATAATAAATCAACAATGACCGAAATACCCCTAGCATCGGTAAAACCGAGTGCTAGTAGGGGCGTGGAAAAAAGCTAGCAACCCGCACCAAGTGTGCGTGGCAATGCTAGCATGTGGCAGCTAGCAGCCCGCACACTTGGCGCTTGGCTTGCTAGGCCGTGGCAGCTAGCAGCCCACGCTTTTGGGCCAAGTGAGGCGGGCCGAAGCCTCACAACCACCCCATGGCAGCCCACAAGGCAACCATGGGTGCCCAAGTGAGCTGCCATGTGGCGCAACTCAAATGGAGGAGAAGAAAGGGAGGTTGTCGGTTATGGGGGCATGAGTGGGGGCAAGTTTGGTCCCCCCCTCCTCTAAGTGGTCCTTACCTACTCCTCTTTGTATGCTTGCCACTTGTTGATTTATTACTAGTTTGATTATTAATTTTATTTTAGATTTAAAATAAATGGGAAAATCAAATTCTCTCACATTGATGGGAGAGCTTTTCACACTCATGCATTTCCCTATAAATACCCAAGTTTAGGTATTTGGAAAAGCACTTGAGTAAGAGTTGAAGAAGGCATCACCATTGTGAAAACCTTTGAACTCATTAATTAATCGGATTTTGGTCGGGCCTTGGTAACCCCAAGACATTGGACCGTTTTCGGTGGTCGAGTAGTGGGTGGACTATCGTTGGAGGCCGTCGTAATTTTGAGGCTTGCTTTCGAAGTAAGAGCCCCTTCCGGTCGAGCGAAGCACACTCCAAAGGTAATCGTTTTATCTTAATCTTGTGATTAATTTAATTATGTTTATGGTTTTATATGTTGCGAGTGCGGTCTTATTTTTTGGTTTTTTTTTCGCGCTAAGTCGGACTCACCAAACCCCAACATCAGCAAAACTAGCAACCTGAATTCTCGGCTAATCCCTCTTAGCACCTCACATCACTCGCCGTAAGTAGGCCAGGAGCCTTACCGACCCAATCATTTGATCGCTCGAGCAGGCTAAGCATACCAGGAGCTCGGCTTTCCTCGCGCTGACACCCGCTCAAAAGCCCTCTACCAAGCTACTCTCTCGACTTTCTTGACCATCTCCTCGGCAAACTGAGCCAAAGCACTCAAGTTTTAGGAAAGAGCCGAGCGCTCAACCTTTCCAACCTCTCGGCCTACATAGCCCTTGGCTATGCCTCACACCGCACTCTTACTCCTTCGGCATATGCCATGTCTTTGACGGGCTACTCATTCAAATGTCAAGCCGAGCCCTTGACCAAGCTTATTAGTCCCTCAACGAAGTCGAACAGTCGACCTGCTTTGTTGTTGCCTAGCTAGGCGCTCGGATTGCGAGAATGCTCGCCTAGATAAGCACTCAACCGCTCAGTCTTGCACGTCTCACCCCCCCCCCCCAGCTTGCTAGCAAGCCCTTGATGTATCAACCATTTATGAAAAAAAAAAAAAAACTTACTTTGCTGATTGAAAGTCGAGAGCTCAGCCCGGCACGCTAAGGCCATGAATGTTGCAAGGCAAGTTCCCATTCCTTAAGAGAAGCCCTCGGCACGTACCTTAAGACCTCGGTAGCAACGCCCTTGGCTTGTTAGCTAGGTTATTGGCCCATATCTACTTTCTTATCCTATTAAGCAAGGACATGGGCCTCATAAGTAATGCTCTCAGCTCGTCATGTTGCACCCTTGGCCTGCTACTCTCTCGCACCTCATAAGTCATGCTGAGCGCTCAGCAGTCAGCGTCTCCTCATCCAAGCCGAGAGCTTAGCGCCTCCTCCCCCTAAAAACCATTGTCCAGTCAACCTGATCTATCCCAAGCACGCGGATCTCACCTCTACTTCGCTTTACATTCCTCTCTCTCGGACCTAGCTTACGATCTCTCTCTCTCAACACACCCCTCAATTATTGGCTGATGTGCCCATCTCTCGGCGCTCCTAAAGCTGACCGAGGGCTAGGCATTCCACCACCTAGCAATTGAAAAGGGAAAAACTTGCACTCTCACCTCACTCTCTTAGCCGGCCAAGCAACTGTACTTGGCTGCACCCTATCGGCTTTCAGGTCGCGCCCTCGGCAGCTTAAGGAAATTAATACTTCCTACTCCCCCGTTTAGCATAGCCGATTTTTTTTTTAAAATAACCCTTTGCTAGGAAAATTAAAATTCAAAATTCAAACACCTCAATTAAAATATTTAAGTACAAAAACACACATACATGCTTTCGGATATACAAAAGCGAATCAAAAGTTGGAAATTTTCACATACGTCTTAAAGATCTTGATGAACTCGAATGAATTCAAGCGATGAGAATTGAATCATTCAAACCCTCAAGAAATTAGAGCGAAAGTCGGAGAGAATTTTCTGAGTTTCTCTAAGGGAAGTATGAAGCAAATGATAATAAGGCGAGATTCATATATTCAAAACCAAGGAGAATGATCTCCCAAAAACTATGGTTTACATGGGCTTAGGTGATACTTGAGCCCAGAATGCCTCTTATTAAAGATTAAGCTTAATTACAAGCTAATTACCACTTAACTGCAATAAATTAATTCTTAATGCAAGCTTAGCCGAAGATCAAGACAAGTCATGCCTTTAGCAACATACAAGGGCTTTACCCTCAGAAGAAAATTTTAAAAAGATAGGCTCTCGGCTACCTTTAAGCCTTCATTATCCTCCATCTTTCTCAAAGCAGCTCAAACACCTGTTTAGCATTGCTTGGGGATGGTTTTCACCCTAGCAAGTTCTTGGGGCTCGTTTTAGCCCCCAGGTACACATGGGGCTCGTTTTAGCCCTCGGGTATGCCTAAAAAGCTATTCTGACTTGCATGACAAATAATTAGCCTCAACCTGATTCATATCGCGTGACATCCGAATTGCACGTGATCTCGTTCACACATCATGCGTGGGGATAAATGTTTGGGCAAAGTCCATTATCCTAGGCTTAGTGACCTGAAATTACAAAAATGTTCCTTCATGATCCAGCCCATCATTAATGATGCAAAGTACAGATTTACCCCTAATCTATCCACCTAAGTACAGCTTTGCCACCTGAAAAGTGCAAGTATAAATAGCTTTCCAATCATTAATGAAGGGGATTTTTTTTTCTGAATTATCTCTCCTTCTCTCTAAACTTTCTCTCTCTAATTACTGTCTTTAAAAGCACGTTTGCTAACTTAAGCATCGGATGCTGGAGGAGTTTTCCGAGTCATACCCCCGGGGCAATTTACCTTCTTTATTTTACAGGCATAGCTCTCGGATTTACCTGTGCAAAGCGGAGCTTTCGTACATACCTAGGCTAGGTGGAGCCGAAGAACATTTGGACAGTAATTGTACTTAGTTTCTAGGACATCTTAGTACCCTTACCCTAACATATCGAGGAGTATTCTGTTTCAATTTTTAGTCTTTGTTTTAATTTTTCTCAGTACGTATCATGAATCAATATTTTTTGTATGTTGTAAATGAAATTCATTTGGCATTCAAAGATAAATTACATTAAAGATATGTAAAACAAAATTAACTCAACAATTTTTCAACTAGTTTCTTAATTAATTACAGATGAAAATTAAACCAAATTGTAAACAAACCTCTCTAGACCTTGTCATGTGTAGTAATACACCCAAGTTATGTTTATTATAAACAATCTACTTCAAAAAAAAAAAAAAAAAAACAATCTACTTCAATTTTGGCTAATTGAGTCATATGCTGTACTAAAAAACCGTTTAACGGTACAATTATTCAAAATCTTGAGCAATTTCTGGTTACTAGTACACCTAGGTGTCTTAAATTGACTCAAAGCAGCCCCATTTTCTATGTAATACTCCAAAATTTTCCTGAAAGTTCCTCTTTCAACAATGCAAAGCTCTAATGGTCCTATAGAGTTGGTCTTCCTAGACACTACGTAACCGTGATCGACAAAGGACTCATCCATCTTTTTGCAACACTCATGTAGCACTCGCTCCTCTGCTTCTCCCTTGATCTCCCAAAATATTACGTAATGCCCCGGCGTGCTGGCCACATTGGCATGGCTCGTGAAATCGACTAGCTCCGCCTGCTGACTCAGAATCTGAGACCCTGTCTCGACAACAATCTGCAGGTCTTTCTCTGTGTTCTTGTCTATGTTGACTGTCAGAATCAGCTTCCTCCTGCATATGAAGCTCAGTTTTGGGGTACCCTTGTGGAACCCAGATACCTGCACCACATCTCCTAACCTATACCTGTATAATCCTACAAAAGAAATTTGAAATCGAAAATATTAATTTCATACATCATAATTGTGCTAATGTTGAATTAAGTGATACATAATGATGATGGAACAATCAAATACTATGATATCAGACATAAATGACTCATCTCTGAGTCAACAAAAAATCATGATTAATTACCACTAATCTATCGACATATCCAATCCAATATGTCATATCTATTCCTTCTACAATGACACCCAAATAATTAATAAACGTGATAAATCCAAAATTGTGGTTCCTAAAAGCATTACGTAGATAAATGGAACAACATGCACGCATCAGCTGTTAGCCGCATTATAGCTAACCACACGACTGTGTAAAACAAGGTACACGGCCATGTACATCACACATTCACATGATGTGTAGCATTCCATTATATACGCGGTCATGCATCAGATTGTTGTACACCAAGTCATCAACACACAAACGGATAGGAAACTTCTCCAGTTGCATTACTAGTTTCAACAATAGGAATGTCATATGAATACTGTATTAATGAACCGAATGAAAATAATTAGCTTTGTAACATATAGATAACGTACCTGTAAACGTAGTTAGGACTATCTCATAGTCTTGGCCAACCTTGACCTTAGAAAGTGGTACTGGTTCATCTTCAATGAAGTCATCAAGAGCAGATGACTTCCCGTCTTCATACCTTTGATTTCTTTGAAGAGGTATGAACTCAAAGTAGGAGAACGTAGGCACGACTGCATAAGTAACATTCTCAGGAGGGGAAGAGGGATCAATATTCACCCCAATCCAACTTTCAGTTGACCCATAATCTGCACTTATTAATGGCAGATTTACTGCATAATGCCTTAATTTTTTAAGGTAAGGCTGCATTGATCCTGTCATTATAGAATAAACATACTTTGCATTTGGCCATAACTTCGGTATTAAGCCAGACCAACTCTGCTTCTCTAGTTCCTCGCAAGATGCTCTAATTGTCAAGGCCAAACACGGGTTTGGATACAAAATCTGTATGACAGATTCACGGACAGAAGGAATCGTAATTCTTGAGCTAAGTTTACCTTCTCTGATGTCTTTGCATAGCTCATTCCATAATTCTTCTAATGTTTCGAGTGCTTGAACTATGCTGAAGACAAATGTTGACGTGATGAACTCAATTTTAGTGCTAAAGAAGAGGCCGAGGAGGAGATGGCAGTACGTCGTTTGTGCATAGTCTCCACAAGTAATCACTTCCAGAGGAGTGCAAGTGAAGCAATTGGTCTTTTCCTGCTTCAGCTTGAATTCTTTGCTGTTAAAGTAGTGAGTTGTAGCAGTTCCTGCAGTAAGGCCTCCCTTCGTCTGGAATTGCTTGCTGCCGTAAATAAACTCTAGGATCCTTCCTCCTGCTTTTGTTGGATAAACCCTGAAATTGTGTAAGCAAACAAATATTGTATGAAATTATAAATCACTTTTAAGATCAACATATTGAAGTGGAAAAAAAATGGGCTTCTAACTCCCTGTTTTGTAATATTATTAAGGTTTCTAGACAGGTCATTTGGAAAGCCCATGACCTAGCAATTAAGGCTAGGAACAGGGATACCAAATGACCCTAGGCTTTGCTTAGTGCCTGTCAAAACAAAAAAAAAAAAAAAAAAAAAACAAAAAACAAAAACGTAGTCGTACGGCAATGCTCGACTATAATAAGAGACTAAATATCAACCGTTGATGTTTTTTATAGTTTAATCTCAGCCTTCGGAATTTTTTTAAGTTACAAATCAATTAAGTCATGACAACTCAGTGACAACTCAACGCCCAGTCAGCAAAAGGTTGTTTGGTTCATTACTTTTAGAGGGTAAATTTTTTTTTTTTAAGTTATAATATTATAATATATAAATAATCATTCAAAGTTATTAAATTGTTGAAAATCATCCAAAATACACGATTGACGAAATTCATTTGTATACCTTCATCCTCATGCATATTTATTTTCAATGGGGCACCTAATTTTTTATCTACTTTAATGGGGCAGTTCATCTTCAACCTCCAATCTTCATTATTCATCCAAATCACATACAAAAAGTACCAAATTAATCAATAATATTAATGTTTAATCATAACATTTATGCTTTAATTTTTTTATTTTAGAGTTTGTATCAATTTAACTATTTGTGTAAAAAAAAATAATGGAAAAATTACGGATTATATCTTTCAGGATTAATTGTTAGAATTGGAATGATTTTTAGTTTAATGTAGATTACATAGCTAGTCATATGAAATAGTGAGTAATCATCCACCATTGTTGAATGTTTGAAGCTCGAGTATGATTTTATGTGAATATGAATTAAAATAAAACAAAATAATTAAAACTAGTAATCTTAAGATATATTTAGGAAATCATATCAAATTCGACAATCTTACTCACTTCCCATACAAAATTCCAGAGTAATATTTAAAATAGATAAAAAAAAATTTATAATCATATTTTTTTTAACTTGATAATCATGGAAAGCTATAAATAAGGAAACTAGAAAATATATCCTATCAAAATTTATTCTCCTGAATATATGATACAATTCCCTAAATATATTTTAATAAGTTTGCATTATTGTTTCCTTCATTAACGTTATTTTGAAGATGGCTTTTTTTTTTTTTTTTTTTTTTTTGATATATCCTAGATTAAAATCATTTTCAATTATTTTTTTTCTTAAAAAAAAGGAGGTGTAGGAACGTTTTCCATGAAATTGCTAAAACAAAATTTTATTCCTCCTTTGCATTGGTTTCATTCCCTAACTTTTTTTAGGAATATCATTTCCTTTTTTTTTTTTTTTTTTTTTTAGGAATATCATTTTCTAACTAAAGTGACATACTTCTTTGAGTTCTTTCAAAAAAAAAAAAAAATCATACTATCTTGATAAAATTATGTTTATTTTTATTACTAGCATAGTTTTTTTTTTTTTTTTAATTTTATTAAACAATTACTAGGATAGTTACCTATATTTGATTGTTATTCTACTAGATTAGACCCGTGCGATCGTATATACAACACGAATTGTAAAAAATATTGAAATGAAATAGCTTATTTCTATTATTATTTTCTTGTATATACTTATAAATTATATCATAAAAACATATCTATCATCATAAATTTAATAACTTTCTAACTAGTAGCATTTTGTAATAAGTTCAAGTAAGTTTTGTTCACCTTATTTTCATCTATTTCACTTGAAATAAGTTCAAATATATTCAGTTTAGTACATATAAATTCAGTTTAGGAAAAATAAGTTATGATAAGGATTAGAATAATTGAAACTAAAATAAGTTTTTATAAGGTTTAATAAGGGTCTGTTCACATTTACTGAACTGAGCTGAAATGAACTGATTGGAGCTGAATTGAACTGAACTGAACTGATTGGAGCTTAATTGAATTAAACTAAACTAAACTGAATAAAGCTGAAATGAATATTTTACAAGAGAAGGAAATTAGGAGCTGGGCTGAACTGAACTGAACTGATTGGAGCTGAACTAAACTAAACTGATTGGAGCTGAACTGCACTGAACTGAACTGAAATTATGCTGAAGTGAACAGGCCCTAAGTTCATATAATAAGTTTTATAAGGAAGAGGATATGGACGGTAAGGTTACGTTTTCCCTCAATCATATAATTCCAACATTGAAAGGATTTGGTTTATTAATGGAGGGAGGGAAAAATGAATCCTTCCATTTCTTTTTCCTTCCCTTCTATAGTATCCAAACAAGAGATGATAGATCTCTTCTTTTCTTTTCTCTTTCTTTTCCCCCAATTCTCTCAATCCAAACAAAGTGTTAGAGATCGAGGAGGGTTTTTTTTATAAAAAATAATAAAAAAAATAATGAATAAAATATAGTATTTATGTTTTTTTTTTTAATTGTAATAACCTTCAAATTTTCTTTATTGGGATTTAGGACTATATATTACTTAATTGAAACTGCCTAATTTGATTGTAATAACCTTCAAATATTCTTCAATGGAATTTAGAAGTATATAATACTTAATTGGGACTGCCTAATTTGATTGTAATAGCCTTCAAATATTCTTTACTGGGATTTGGGACTATATATAATACTTAACTAGGTAGTCTAGGTTAATTCCGTGCGATGCACGGTTTAAATATAATTAAAAACTTACTTATATGTGTGTAATATAAATATTTTAAGCAAAACATAATAAATTGTTATCGATCCCTTTAGTTAGATTAATTAAGCCAAAAAATATTCTAATTAACTTCATAGTTATAATAAATTTTTTAAAATGTTAGCATTCGTATTTGATTCATTATAGAAAATTTGAAAAATTAATAAAAAGGAAAAAATAATCCAAACTCTACCATCACTAATAAATTGTGTAATTAGTCATTTTAGCCATAAAAGCTTTTAGAAAAATGTATAATTAATCAACAACTTTCAAATATTAGCTTTATTTTGATAAGGAAAAAAAAAAAGAGAGAGAGAGAGAATGATGTCACAAATAATTTAAGAGGGAAATTTTTTTTATAAGAAGCTGACACATGTACAGTGGTGATGTCGGCGGTAATTAATTTAGTACTAGTTATAGATTGAGACTGCCTAATTAATTTGATTGTAATAACCTTCAAATATTCTTTATTGTGATTTTTGGGACTGTATAATACAATACTTAATTGGGTATGCCTAATTTGATAATAACCTTCAACTATTCTTTATTGAGACTCTATAATACTCAATTGGGACTACCTAATTTGATTGTAATTATCTACAAATTTTCTTTATAGAAACCCTATAATACTTAATTGAGACTACCTAATTTAATTGTAATATATAACCTTCACCTTTTTATTGAGACTTTATAATACTTAATTGTGACTATCTAATTTAATTGTAATAACCTTCAACTTTTCCTTATTGGGACTCTATAATACTTAATTTGGGCTGCCTAATTAATTTGATTGTAATAAACTTCAACTTCTTTTTATTGAGACTCTATAATATATAATTGGGACTGCCTAATTGATTGTAACAACCTTCAATTTTTTTTTTTTTTTGTTTTTTTTTTATTGAGATTCTATCATATGTAATTGAGACTGCCTAATTGATTGTAACAACCTTCAACTTTTCTTATTGAGACTATATAATACCAATTGAGACTGCCTAATAGATTGTAATAAGACTAATTTAATAACAACATTCAAATATTCGTGAGTGAGACTACATTAATACGAGTACTTATTTGGACTATTAGTATTAAAACTTATTTTAATTGTAATTTGAATTTGAGCAACCCTTATTAGAACTTATTTTGAACTGAACTTATTTGAACTTGAAAAAAGTGAAAATAAGGCGAACAAAATGGACCCATAGTTTTAATTAATGGAAAAATTCATACCATTAATCCCAACTATTGGATGTCTTCTCATATTAATCCCAACTATGGGTTATTCTAGAATAACCCCAACTATGGGAGGTGTCTTATAGAATTGATTTGTGACCTGTTTTAACTTATTAAACCGGTTGTTTGTATGAGGTGGCATATTGTGATTGGCTTATACTTTTTTTTTTTAAACAATCTGCAATAATATATCTTACAAAAAAAAAATCGACCCTGTCCTTTTTAAATTATTGAGTTCAGGGAAGAAGACAGAAAGAGAAGAGCTTACATTGTTGATTGAACATGACAGCAATGAGAAAAATTCCAATTTAACAACATACAACTACTGTACAACCTATCTATACTACTTATATAAACTATCATTGTCGTTTATGATTTTTCATTATATAAATTATTGTTGTTTGTCCATTGATTTTAAATGAAAAAACACAACAATCATTACTTTTTAATGAAGAGGAGAGAAATTAGGGGCAAGATGAAGTAACGGAAGAAAATGCAATGGAAATATGAGGGATCGGAGGAGCTGAACTTGATCGGTGCGTGTTGAGTAAAAGTAGTAATACGGCAATACGCTGATCAGTGGTGTAGATATGGTGTGCGGTGTTTTGTGGCTAACAAAGAAATCGATAAATGATGGTTATTTGTTCAAACCACCCACCGAAAGGAAAGAATGGGAAGGTCGTGATCGCAGCCGAGGTCGACAGTGGTCAACAATGGCATTAAGAGGAGAGAGTAGCAAAGAAGACATTGAGCCATTAAGGGCAAGCAAAAAAATGGTGCACATACGTAGGTGGCTTGGTGGTGGAGGGGAGCAAAATAGGAGTGGTGGACCGGTGGTTATGGAGCTGGGCACGGGGAGGAGAGAGAGTGATGTTTAAAATAAAAATATAAAAAAAACTTTACCTACTTAACCGGTTACAAGTCATACCGGATCATTTTTGGAAGACACTCTTCATAGTTGGGATTATTCTATAATAATCCATAGTTGGGATTAATTTGGGAAGACTAACAATAGTTGGGATTAATCATGTGAATTTTTCCTTAATTAATTCACACGTTGTACTTAATTTGGTTTGTAAATGACTTATTTTTGCTACCTAATACACATACTTTTTGAAAAACTAATACACATACTTGTAAGTACTTGCTAATAAAGAATCTTTTTAAAATATATTTACTAAAAATTATGTCCGAAAATTTTAAAAAAATCACAATATTTAATATAATTAACTTTGACATGAACAAAATAAAATAGTAGACCCATAATAATTTATCTTTACTGAATATTAGTCAGATTGCCTAACATTACACAATGTACAAGTATACATATAATGTTAGATTGTTAGTGATACAGAACGAAAGATGAAATTTAACCATCCAAAGAGCTCTTAAGTATACTACGTTTATACTAGTGAAATTTAAGGACCAAAAGTTTTAAAATTAATATTTTAAACAAATCTCACCAATAAGGCAATAATGCTTTGACATGTAGTACATTAACTGGTTATTAACCTATACATTTATACAACTAATCATGAAAGTTGGCTTATTTTTAAATGAAAATGTTATACATATCCCTTAGGGTTACATATAAGGATTGAATTCTCACTTGATCGTATAAATTTAGGAAATCATCAAAATATAGACACTAATTAAATTAATTTACGCGTGTTTTTGTCATAAATTTCTAATTTTATATAATTTTCGAGAGTGTTTTTAATGTTTATATAATTATATATAACCCTTAGGGCTACATATAGGATATATCATTACCCATTTTTAAATTACTCGTAATGAATAAGTTAAATTTAATATTGGAACTTTGTAAGACAACTCAAAATCAACTTATTGTTGTTAATTTAATAATTGAAACTTTGTAAGTCATGAAAGTATATACCTGTGATTATGATAAAATGATTGCATATTTACTATTAACCATGACTATATTTTTATTGTAAAACAATCATATCATTAACATAAATGCATAATTATAATAATTTAATTAAGGAAAAGATATAAACTGAAAATCAATTTGACAGAAGATAAATTTAATCACTATTATTATCCTCTCATTTATTATACAGTTGACCAAGTTCCATTTTTTTTTTTTTTTTGGTAAATAGTTCCAAATTTATAGTAGTTATATCTTTGGAATTTAAGTTAAAATAAATATTCTAGCCTAAAATTATGCATCCACTATTGTATATAAGGATAAGGATGATTGCACTAAATTTTAATTAGTTAATGAATATTCTAGCCTAAAATCACATTTTGTCTTCCTAAACCTAAACTCACGCCACTTTTTATTTTATTTTTTAATTTTTTTTTTTTAAATTCACCCCACTTTCTAATATATAGGTTTAAAAAATTTATAAAAAAAAATTGAATGAATTTTTTCCGAGCTTCAAACGTTCAGTAATGGCACACAAATAACAAAACTTGACTGATCATAATATAACTTATAAAATCACTATCTTAGCCGTAAAACATAGATATTGTTATGATAATGATTTAAAAATATTATGTCCAACTTCAACAATATCATTGCAACTTCAACATTCAACAATGAAAAATTACTCCCAAAGTTATAGTATGAAATTTCAAAATTAAACACAAAATTACTCCGTATAAGATATGATAGTGTTTTTTATATGAATTTTTATACTTGTATTATTTAAATCTTAGAGTTAATTAGACTTAAAATTGAAGTATACTTTTGATAATCTAACATTAATTTTATTGATTTCATATACAATTAAGTAAATTATGGACGAGATTTATGACGGGTGAAGGTTTTTGGTTTGAATTGAGATGAAGATCTTAGGTTGTTGAACATGACAGTACATAAGATGTATTTGAGATTCATAGGAAGATTTATTTAAGGTTGAAGATGAAAAATTTATTATTTGCTAATATTTTTTTTAGTAAAAAAATAAAAATTATTTCCATGCGTTAAATCAATTAAACAAACAATTTCTTGATGACTGTTTTGCATAAGTGTCAAATTAGACGACTAAGATTAGTCAATTTACAAATAAACGGTTCAGATTTAATCTCTTAGCGTAGTCGTCCGTAGTCGACGACTACAGTAGAATTTTTAATGGTTGATAATACTAGTAGCATAGTCTATGTAATATTTCTTTGGTCATGAAATTAGTTATAGTAATAAAGCACAGTCATAAGAATTGATAGATTAATCAAATCCAAATGAAAGATATATCATATCAATACACTAAAAAAGAAGTTTTGGACAAGATACTATTTTTGCACAAATTATAAGGCGACTTTTTTCTTATTTAAGTTTTCTTGATTGGAATAGTTGATGATTGTAAGAAAAAGAACTCAAACCTTGATCTATAAGCCGCTGCCAATCTAAATGTCTGAAGAGTAGTGTGAGCACTGTGTTGAGTAAAAGGTACGTACTTTTGCCTTCCTTCAGTGGTACCAGAGCTACAATCATTCACAATATTTATCATACAATATTATATGAAATCACGTACAAAACAAAAATAATACGAATTGTTTGAAACATTCAACAATACAAAAGGTTGATATTGTTGTGAAAGTATATTCTGAGATGAATCTAATAACTATGTCAAAAGTGCAAACAAGTACATAACATAGAAAAAAGCGATTATAGAAAAAAGAGAGATTTTTACCTTAAAGAGAGGTGAGTTATAGAGTGTTGAGTGAGAAGTGGAGAGGTATCTCCATCAGCAATCCTGTAAATATAAGGCTCAATATCTACATGACTCGAAAGCGGGACTAATTTAGTAAACACCTTTTCCAAAGTAGATGCATCCATCTCTCGAATATTCGTTACGCCACCTAACCACTTGCTTAGATACTCAACACCACAATTAACCACGAGAATGTGTTTAAGTGTTTCTTGTTGCACTGATGTTGCATTATCGGATATCTCGTTAAACCAGTCGATTATTTCGTAATCTTCGACACCCATTGCTGGTTTTTTTCCTACAAATTGTGATCAGATGACATTATTTGTATAAATAATACTTCTAATAATAACAATACACTTGAAAATGTTAGCAAGCAAGTATAATATAGGAATATTCTGTTACATATGAATTTTAGTGAATATTAATGACCATCTATCTTATCTCAATAATTCTGACAACGTTGAAGGACCCTGTAATGAAGGTGATAGTATGTAGGTTGAAATGCTAGGTAAGAGTACGAAGGCATGTAAACCACAAAAAAAAGTAAGTGAAAGACTTGATAAAGACAGATGTTATGTGACGGTCATCGTAAACAAGTTGTTGTTCAAGGGACCAAGATTTAAATCAGCCTTTTTCACAGGTTGGCATATATACTTGGCTATGTAATGTTGGATCCTTTTTTGACATTTATGGTGAATTGTAATAATCCAATAATTATTGGGAATCTTGGATATCGATGATCAATATAACAGTCAGGCCAAATTGTTGAGAAATACTATTTTATCACATTGGTAAACAAATTATGTTTATCTAATAACAGTCGGACCAAATTATGTTTTTTTTTTTTTGTGAGACATAAAAATTCTTTAGTTGCAACTTAAAATCAACAAATGTAGTATATTATGATTATACTGCTAATATTACGACACTCCCCACTAGACCATTACCACACTAACCTAATAAATGCATAACTATTAAACAGAAATAGGTTTGTAAAAAAAAATTAAAAAAAAAAAATAGGAAATATTCTAAGATTGTATTCCACTAACAACAACCCTTTAATTAATTGAAGCACTACCTCCAACACAAGTCTAATATTTTGAGGAATTAAGAATTTATGCAATAAATTAAGCTTAGGTCTTGTTTTAAAATGGTTGCATAATTTCAAAATATAAATTTTAAATTTAAAACCAAAAGTTGATTATAAATACTAATCACTGCATATGTTCACAAATATATATATATATAAAAAAGACAAAGACAAAGAAAAACAAAAAGAATATATTATAGAAATTAAATGAACGTATAACTAAAGTGAAAAAGACATACTGTTAAAATGTAAAAAAACATATAGGTCTTTTGTTAAACTATTTAAAATGTCCATGTTTTTTTTACGGTAATTAAGAGTAATGTACTTGTGTTATGACATAATATTCATTGATTATTGTAAAATGTTTTTTAAATTTTATCTTTGGATTTTAGTGGGTAATATAAATAATGTTCATTATATAATATTATCATGTTCTATATTAATACTACAGTTGTTCTATAGGTTTGAAAATTAATCATCAACTAGCTTAGGCCCTGTTCAATGTACGATAAATCATTTTTTTTTTTTTTAAAAAAAAAACAGTTATTTCTAACTAATAGATAAAATGTACACATCTATCTAACATATAGAAAGTATATTGTCATACTCTTTATTAAAAGGCAAAGTAAAAGTTTAATATATAATCTCATGTTTTTGTTAGGTAGTTGATAGGCTGTCGTCGAGCCTACCAAAGATAAAGTCCTATCTTGATCTCACTAGCTAATAGCAAGGGTAAGAAAGGGTCGAACCCAAGAGAGGCGTTGACTCAACCATCGAGATACTACCGATTAAATAAGCTAAATGAAGTTGAAATTGGTTTGGTTTTATGTAACATATACTAATTGAAATCAACTAATACAAAGGGGTGATTAACAGTAATTAGAGAATTCTAGGGCTTAGGATATATCACTCAACTTCGTCACAAATCACAAATAGCATGTGCAAACAATGATAAATTAAGGGGATAATGTAGGGGAAGTCATCTAAAGCACCCAACTACTCTCTCAAGCTAGAAGGATTATTTGAATCATGAATACAACCTACTATCGTGGTTACAAAGCATAAAACAAGTATTAAAGCATAATCATGATGCCAAAAATATTCCCTTGACTGGAAATTCCTATTCTCATGTGATCTAGGGTGGAGACTAGGTCGTTGAAAACTAATCTACCCTTGGTCAATATAAAATTTGTAATCTCTCAACACACCTCTATACCAAGCATAGAGTAAGTCGAGCTGAGGGGCGAACCACTAGGAATGGGAGGTGAGTGCTAATGTCAAGGCTAAGCTATTTCGAAGCAATAAAGTGAGGTGTGTATATTCCAAACAATCAAACAATCAAAATGAAATCAAATTTATCAAGCACTAGGGTTAGGATCTGCATATACTCGGAATGGATATAGCTAATTGGGATTGGAGATGACTAAGTCGAGTGTTGCGAGGGAAAATCAATTAAGCAATCAAGAGAGTAAGGTAGGCTAATCTCCTAAAGGTCAAGCTAGCGTCAACTACGAGAGACTCTAACTAGGAACCTTGCAAACCTACTCAATAGACAAAAGTAAGCAACAAATCAATTTTCCGTATCAATGCAAGCTTACAATGCATTCTAGTGTAACAATCAAAGTTAGCTACTCTTCAATTAATCATACACATGCACTTAATCAATCAACCAATTTCCCCCAATTAGCATCAATCTATTACTCATATATGCTTCACCATTCCCCTAGCAAGAGAACTACTCACAATCCATTGAAATCAAGATCAAAACTAAGCTAATCAATAATTTCATCATCATCCTATCAATAAAACTAATTCAATCTCAAATTCAATTCAAACTTGAACAATCAACAAACGATTGAAATGATAAGCTAAAGAATGCATTAAAGTAAAAGAAATTCATACAAACTTGCTTCAATTCAATGGAGAAAATTCTAGAATTACCAATCTTCAATCATCAATCAAGAACTTCTCTCTCTACAATCTAGAGTTTCTCTCTCTAAAATTCTAGTTCTAATTCTATTCTAATTTCTGAATAAAATTCCTCTCCTCTAAAAATAGAAAGCAAATCTATATATAGTCAAACTAACTAAGAGAAGTTAGTTAGATTGTCCCCAAATAAACCCGTATAGGCGCGGCCAACTATAAGGGAGAGCGCAGCCGTGCAAATTTGGGTACGAAACAGAGACCCAGACAGGCGCGCCCGCGCCCGAGAGAGGCACGCCCGCGCCACTACGCCGCGCGGCCGCGCCTAGGAACAGGACAACCTTCTTCCCTATCATGCCGATGCTCCTCATACGTTCCTCTTAATGCTCTTGATAAACATGAGACCTTGCAGTTTCTAAACTCCATGTTTGTGGGTTCAACACTAGAAATCATGCCCCCACGACTAGAATGCACAGCTCAAGGACTTTAGGAACTTGCACTTCTCCATGCTTGAGCTTCAAATGGAGAACATTAGACATCCTAATCAATGCCAAACCTGGGAAGAGGCCTCGGGAAACTTGGATAACGACCTTAACCTGAAAAATATAGGAAAACAAGCAAATAAAAGAGAAAATAACAAAATAAACCAAGAAATGCATAAAGAAAGAAATCCAACTAAGAAAATGCAAACTAAAAGAAATAAAGAGTAAAATTAAGGAAAAGCTATGTAAAAGAGCTATAGAATAACATGAAATTAACCCTAAAAGGAACCAAATGAGTGCCATAAATGACACTCATCAAATTCCCCCAAGCTTAACTTTTGCTCGTCCTCGAGCAAAACAAAGCAAGAAAGAATAAGGATGAAAGACTTATTCCAAAAGAAAAAGAAAGACATAAGACGGAAATATACACTAAGACTCACTAACGTAGGAATCACGGTTGTTTTTAGCTACAACAAGCCCTTTAAACCCCAAAGTCGCCTTTGAGGACGAGTGAGGTCTCGTAAAGGTTTCTTAAGAGCTTAACATGCAACTCTCCACCAACATACATGAGGCAAACCACAAAAAGGAAAGTAAAAGAAAGAAAAACAAAATTGAAACCTTTACGAATTGGACTTTACAAAATGACCATATTTCAAATGAATAAACATCGTTCTTAAGCAATAGGGGTATGCACGTTTCAAGATATCCGAGGTTGATTGAAACATAGAGTATGTTAAGCATAGAGAACTAGTTATCACAATTCACCTTCATCCTGTTCGATCTTACCGCGTTCTCCCTATAGTCTCAAATCTCCCTCTAATAAGCATCTCAATAGCTCCTCGAAAGAGGTGGAAAAGAATACATTTTTGGGCTACACGAAGTCTTGACTATGCATCCCCTCTCTGTAGGCTTTAACTCATAATTCCCTCCCTCAAAATTTGACTCAACCTCTAGGTTGAAAGGTCTTTCCCAATGGTTGTAATGTAAGGGCAAAAAGGGTTAAGGGTAGGCTAAAATTTTAAAATTTGGCGGTATTCCTAATTAGTGAAGGAAAGGGTGATCAAACCTTCTTCTCATAACCAAGCAATCACCAAACAAAAACAAACTAACTCCCCAAGCTTATTCAAAGCCATAACCACAATCATATTTACAAAAAGCGTAAACGCTTCTCCCCCAAGCTTAAAGGAGGCATTGTCCTCAATGCTTGAAAAAGGGAAAAGAATCACATTAAAATATTTTTGAGTTTTTTCTTATATTCAATTCTTTTTCATTTTTCATTTTTGATTCTTTCAAAGCAAATGTCCATGCCTCTTTAACTGAGGACGGATTTTACAATTTTGCATTTATAAAGTCCTTGCCTTTTTTACACTTAAGACTAATGAGTGTCATTTATAGCACTCATTTGGTTCCTTTTAGGTGAATTTCAATTCATGCTATTCTATAGCTCTTTTACTTAGCTTTTCCGTAATTTTACTCTTTATTTCTTTTAGTTTGCATTTTCTTAGTTGGATTTATCTCTTTATGCATTTCTTAGTTTATTTTGTTATTTTCTCCTTTTTTTTTGCTTGTTTTCCTTTATTTTTTCAGGTTAAGGTCGTTATCCAAGTTTCCCGAGGCCTCTTCCTGATGAGTGGCATTTATGCCACTCTTTTATCCTTTTTTCTCTAAGGATTCTCCCCTCATTTGCACTTGTTTGGCCCTTTTCTAAGCATTTTTACTTAGTTTTGTCTCCTCCTTTCTTTTCTCTTTTATCTTCCTTTTTCTTAGTCTTTTTTCCTTCTCTTTATTTTGATTTCCATGCTTGTGTTTTGTAGGTATTGTATGCGGAAAGAAAGAGGACTTCAAGGAGCCAAGCAAGCTGTTCTGCGCGGGATACTGTGCGGCTACTTCGCGGGCACGCACCCTTGGTTGTGAGGGCGCACAGCCCTGTCAGAACCCGCGCAGCCAAGTTGATGAAACAGAGCCAAACCAGAGAGTTTGTGCGACCTACTGTGCGGCCTCCATGCAGGCGCGCGATCTGCTGCGCGGGCGCGCAGTTTCATTTTGCGAGCGCGCCTCATTACCCCGTACCCTCAAAGTTGCGGCCATGCAATATGCTGAGAGGGCACACATTACTTCTGCGTGGGCGCCCATATTTTGTGTGCGGGCGCGCACCGCTGGGTTTCTGATTTCTTTGCGCCTTGTTTCTCAAGTTTCTTTCTTTTGGAGGAGCCACATATATATACTCCGGACACTTTGTAATGAAAAACACTTAGTCCTAATTCCATAGAATATTAGCCTAATCTAGAGAGAGAAAGTAGATTGTTAATCAAGCTTCCTTATTGTATTCAACTTTGCTCAAGTGTAATCTTCAATCAAGCAAGAATTAAAGTTTTCGTCTTTCATTAATCATTTCTTTAGTAATCTCTAATCCTTTCCTTTAGCGTTATTTATTTGCATTTATTGTTGCTTAGTTTTGTTAATCTTATTAGTTCATCTGGTTGTTATTAATTTTATTGTTTTTAATCATGTTTTGTTTTAAGTTTCTTGAGTTTGTTTCTAGTTTTGATATTAGGTTTAATATCCATTCTCTAGGCTAATCCTTTAGCTAGGGGAAAGGGGTGGAAAATATGAGTTGATATTGGATGAATGATGATGGTTGGATTGAACTGATGCCATAAATTGATGAAAGACAAGATTTTTGATAGCTTGAGATTATTGTTGCACTCTATTTGATGTTTTCTAGTTTAAATGCATGAAAGTGATTTGAACTAGATTAAGATCATTTCTATTTAAATGATTGCATGAGAATGAGTTATTAAAGTGGAGTTTTATGGATTGTGTTTCTTTATTCTATTGATTTGATTGTAACTAATATGATGCATGAGAATGATCCTTATTAGTGTAGACCTCTTTCATTGATTTGCCTAGACTATTGCATGAGAATGAATGGTTTAGGTAGAATCTTTTGTTCTTTGGCATGTGTTTCATGATAATCATTAATATTTACCTCTTTCTAATCATATTTGACACCCCCGTTTCCCTAGCGTCATTTTCCCTTCATTTAAATCATCATTTTCTTGCTTATTTGTAGTTTTAGTGTTCTTACTCAACATAACCAACAAAAAAAAAACAATCCCTTTTTTACTCTTGCATTAGTGATTATTGACGTTGAATTAGTGTGCTTCCCTAGTGGTTCGACCCTTTACATGCCACTAACTAGTTTAGTTTAAGTTTAGGTATGTAGGGAATATTTCAAGCATTACCCCTAGCTTGAACCCCACCGTGATCATACACTAAAGTACGGTGGCGTCCAAAGGGAAAGAGGATAGAGCAAAAGAGTCACCAACAAGTTTTAGGAACTTGTAAACCGTTCACGAGGTGAAGGTTACACCCCTTGACGATCCAGGAGATCGTCAACTCCAATAGGTCTGGAACCATGACTGGTAGTTTGGGGATGAAGGTACAAATCCAACCTAAAAGTGATTGAACCTGCCCTAATAATAGGCCTCTACTTTATTCTGATCGTATTCATGTGCGCTTTCTGTCTAACATGCAATCAATATGATTACCCTAAACCTGTTTATCTATGTTGGTTGAATATTAATAAACAAATAAATCTATTATTGGTGATCACTTGAGTTATAATCAAATTAACCCTAAACAAGGTTATTAATTATCTTATTAAGCGTGATTACAAATACCAATTCCCTTTAAACATGCATGAAAGGCGTGATCAAGCAATAACAATAAATCAAGCAACAAAATGATAATCAATAATAATAATAAAATAATAATAATAATCATAATAATCATTAAAATAATCATGTTAAAGCATAAGAATAGCAAGATCCTAGGCATGATACTAACAAGATTAATAACAAACCCTAGCATGTCACTAAACAATAAAAATCAAAGTTTTAACCCTAACATGATACTAACAATCATAAATATTAGGAAAGAAAATAGGAAGCATCATAGAAATTATAATTGATATAAGAAAATCACCCTAAATATCATACTAAAGAAAGCATCCTAACGTGATACTAGAAACATCCTAAACATGATACTAGGAATCAAAATAATAACCTAAGATCATAATATCAATTAAACCATTAAAGTACTTACTTGGATGCTTCGTATCTCTTTCTAATAACATAATACACGCGTTAGTAACTTCAAGGAAAATAATAAAACTACAATTAAATTAAATAATTGAAAAAGATTAGGGACCAAACCCTCAGAAATTAAAACCTTTCAAGTCTAGGGCGAAGGCAACTTCGAACTTGGCTAGGTGTTTCTAGTGCTAATGTATGAGGAATTGTGTTTGTAAAAGGCTAGGCTTATAAAGAGAGAAAGAATCAAGAATTTCTTGATGAGAGTTGGTGATTGAAAAAGGGGACTTATAGCCTCTTTTTATAAAGAAAAAAGAGGGTCGAAGAATAAGAAGAGAACCCGAATTCGAACCGAAATAGAACTCGATGGACAACAGTTTTTGCGGATTTTGTTTTTATCATATCTTTTGATTTATAAGTCAAAATAAGGCTTATAATATATCGTTGAAAAGCTCTTTTCAAGCCCCATCCAAATACACTATTATTGGACCCTTATTATGGACCAGACTAAACTGGAATGCACGTTTTTCATAAATAAGGTAAGAAAAGAAATGTTTTCAAAAAACAGAAAGAAGAGATATTTTAATAAAAACATCCTCATCACTAGACTTTTCACACTTTCGCTTTGTTCAATAATCAAATGACATGAAAGGTATTCATCACTGGGTTTGATTTTGGGGAGACACATTTGGGTGTCTACAGAAAGCCCCACTTTGACCGAGTTTGGAGAAACGCAAGTTTCCAAAACAAAAGTCAAATTATCGATAGGGACGGAGAATGATTCAGAACGTTCTGCGATTCTAAATCATTCTTGTAACGCCGATACCTGCAAACTAGCGTTAGTTAAAATAGATAAAAGAGTTAAGAAACGCATATCTTGCACCGTCGAGCACACGTCTCTGGGGGTCACCGATTTGCTGCTGTTGCATTGTTGTTGTTGTGATAACCTTCCGCAAGCTAGGGAACGTCATCCTGATGTTTGTTTTGACGATCTTTTGCAAGCTAAAGAATACCGCCTGAAGATTGCTAGATTGCTACGCTTGTATCTGCCTCCAATTTCCGTTGTGATAGTCTTCGAAAAGATCACTGCTTGTTGATCCTTAATGCTGCTATGCCAGTACATCGGCGCTTTGCTGCTTGTGAACCAGTATGTCGGTGCTTTTGTTGTGATGACAATCCTCTTTTCTTTGGGAACAGTTGCCAACACAACTCTTGTATGATTTATGACAATCCGATTTTGGGAAAGTTGTCAATGCTTCGTAACAATCCATCCTTGGAAATGTTGCCACGATGAAGCGACAATCCGTATCTCGGAAAATTTTCCAAAATCCAATTTTTGGGAAAAGTTGCCAATTCTTCGTAACAATCTGTCATAAGAATTTTGCTACGATCGACAATCCAAATCGTGGAATATAACTCTTGAAAGCAATCCACCTTGGAAATTTGCCAATGCTATGTGACAATCCTTTTGGGAAAATATTGCCACTATTGACAATCCGCGTCTTGGAACATTTGCAAAAAAGAGTCCACTGACAATCCACTTCGGGAAAATTTTCCACTTACTGAAATGATTGACAATCCACGTTGAGGAACCTTTGCCGAAATTTATGATGAATAGAGTCCTACAACAATCCTTTGCTAAATTTTGCCATAGGGAACTGGGTGTATGACAATCCAATCTTAGAAAACTTGTCAGCGATGACAATCCGAACTTGGAAAAAAATGCCAAATATAGAAGGAGAACAACAATCCACGCTTGGAAACTTTGCCAGAGATGACAATCCAATCTTGGAAAAATTGTCGTTGAAGAAGATGCGCGACAATCCATATTTGGAAATATTGTCAGTTGGGGATGAAAATCCAATTTTTGGAAAAATTGTCGTATAAGAAGAGTGCGCGACAATCCATATTTGGAAATATTGTCATTTAAGAAGAATGCGCAACAATCCATATTTGGAAATATTGTCGTTTAAGAAGAATGCGCGACAATCCGTATTTGGAAATATTGTCGTTTAAGTGCTTTCTTTTAAACCGATGCCTTGGTGCTTGTAATGAGCCAGTGTTTTAGGCGCTTAAGCTAAGTGAGACGATTTTTTGTCAGGTCAATCACTTACTACGATTGTAATCGAGTCGACTACTAATCATGTCAATTTGCTTATAGGGGCTAACTGGTGTACCAAGGAACCCGAAATTGTTGTATGAGGTCGAAATAGCTGTTCTGAGAGGCTTCGAGCTCTGTCGCTGCTGAAATATCTCTGGCGTCAAGAATTGGCTCTGTCGCCAGATGCTGGGATCTAGAGCCAGGCGCTGAAATCTGTTGCCAGACGCTAGATGTTGTTGCCAGACAACAGCCTTGTCGCCTGGTGCTGGAGTCGGGTCTTCCTTACTATGCTCTTGTTGCAGCTGTTGCTTGGTTTGGCTCCGTACTTTGAGCTTAGTCGTTTCCTTTAAACCAAATCCGCTTAAATCTTTTGTAAATTAAAGCTCTTCATCTCTAATTTACTGATCTATGTAACTCCTCTTATCTTAGAGGAATCTCATGTTGCATATTTGCGGTTTTTTCGAAAAAAATCCAGGAATGTCCTCGCTTGCTGGGGTGCACCTGCATTTATATCTTTGACTATAGGAATTTGCTTATCTTTCTTTAGGGTTGACCTAAGACTTAGTGTTGCTTGACTCATTGACTTGTCATGACTCAAGGTAAGACGACTCACCTCATGTGACTCGTGTGTGCATAGTGTTGACTCAATGTGATAAGACGACATGACTCAATGTGTACATGACTCGTGAGTGCATTGTAATGTGATCGTGCGACTCGAAAATGCAAAAAGCAAAAATTTTCTGTCATTTTTGTGGATGGTACCGACTTTCTCCCGAAAAAGAAAGACGGGAAAAAAGAATCGAAGTTTTCGAATGCATGTTGAATGAGCTTAGTCAAATGTTGTTTGATACTATCTCTCAAGGTGCAAGGATTAATCCAGCCTAAGCTATCTCAATGGTTGACTCAATGATGAAAGTATTTGGGTAACTTAGGCACGAAGGCTCTTCATACTTTGTGATGCAATAACGATTACAAGTGATGAGATATTTTGATATGACAAGGCATGCTTCAATGCCGTGTTAAGATTTCATGACAAAGGGTTCCTAAGGGGAAGACTATTTGGTCATGTATCCATGATATTTGTGATAGTGACACTAAAGTTAGGCCGCAAGGGCTAAGTGTGTGGAAAAAGATATTATTATTTAAAAGAGTCAAATGGTGGTGACTCTTAGACTAGGTAAGCTAATGATGTAAGGATCAAGCCCCCAAGTTTAGCTCTAAGTAGATAGGGATGAGCATTGGAGATCCCTTGATATGATCATGATTCGTGAATGTGAATGTGAATACATTTTATTACGGCCGCACCTCGATGTGAGGTTGCCTACGTATCCATTAGGAATCAGGCTGAACGTAGCTGTAGCCGAACCTCGCACAAGTGTGTATACCTCAAAAAGGTCTTTTGAAGGGTTGTAACGTGGTTAGGCTAAAGGTTATAGAAAAAGTGGATAAAAGGCTCAAGACACTAGATAAGCCCCCAAGGTGTGCAACTTTGCTTTTGGAATATTTGTATTTTTATGCTTGAGTTTCTACTTTTTTTTTTTTTAGCTCTCTTTTTCTCTGTTTTTTTGCTTTAGCATATATTTTTTTTTATAAGTGTGGGCAATCCCGATCATGCGGTCTATCACTCACTTGGCATTCATGTTTCTCAGGCACGGTACTGAGCACTCGATAAGAGACGCACTCTGAGACGTGTTCATATCAAAGACATGTTCATGTCAATGACATTGAAACACTTGCCCTGTTGTACACTTTTATTTATTTTTTACTTATTTTTTGCTATTTTAATCTTTTGAAGTCACTCAAGTTTTTTATGAAATTAAAAATTTCATAAGTTGCACACCCTCCCATCCCAAGATTAGGTAGATATGGGTTGAAAAATGAAAGGTCTATTGTTAGATGAGGCTCAAAGTTGTGTATCAAGAAAGGATTATTGCATATTTGAAGGGTCAAAGGTGATATGATGTGGCTACAAAGGGGTGCCTCAAATCATTGGTATACCTGGTGCTTAGTTTGACATGGATTTTTTTTTTTTATATTAAAATGCAATGTAATGCTATGATCATATAGAAGGAAATAAATGCTCATTTTTTAAAGGGGAAAAAACCTATGAAATAAATCTAAGGAAGACAAAGGGTGCCTATGCTAGACTTATTGGGGAAAGGTTTGAAAAAAAGAAGAAGAAAGCATGAAATCTTGGTGAGAAGCTTGCCTTGTGTTTTGTCTCATCATTACTCTTTTTTTATTATTATTGTCAATCACATGGCTCAAACTCGATTCAACAAGCATGGATGGAAGAAGGTGGGAAGAATGAATATTGTTATATGGAGAAAGATGATGTAGATGGAGAGATATGAAAAAAAAATAGGAATAGAATGTACTACCAACTCAAATGACGGAAAAAACCGACTCATGCATGAACCTTAGACATGGTCATGGTGACATATACAAAGTGTGTGTTAAACTAGTGAGTGTAGGTGACATGTTAAGACTCGTGTCATGACCATGTGACTAGACTCAAGCAAAGACTAAGTTAAGACTTCACGTATATGCATTAAACTGGACAGGCTGTGGTATTTTAGTAATAACTTTTTATCTGTGACTCTTATTGGGATGAAACTATCTCCAAATTAAATATAAAAGTCGGGGCTACAGATCCATAGTTTGTACGACTCGTAGTTCTTCCTAGAACTCCGGCTATGACCAAAACATGTTGACGTTTGTGCAGTATACGAGAATAAAAATCCGGGTTAACTTAAAGGGACTATAACTCGATTTTAGACATATTTATTCGCTCAAATTAATTAATTAATTAATTAAACAAATTCCTTTAGTCATTAATTAGTTTATTTAGGCTTAATCACATGTCAAACAAACGGTTAGGAAAAATACAGAGTATGCAAAAGCAAAGAATGCACAACTAGACAAGTAGTCACAATATGATACAATGAGTTTGCAACTTAACCATGGCTCTAGTTCTCTAAAGTTCGGGATATGGGTTATTCAATAGAGGGTCCATGGTTAATTTTTCGAATGCACCGCGCGGAAGCCTAACCGTGAAGGGTTGGCGAGAGTGGATGAGACACCGCGAATTTAGAAAAATTCGCTTCCATGGTTTTGTGAATTCAACATTCTCGGATGTACCCTTTGTTGCTCAGAGCGTTCAATCAGGTAGATGGAGCATGAATTCCCAGAGGGTTATGTCCATATGTAGAACACATATGGGTTTCAGAAAAGTGAGAAAAACTCAATCAGAAAGTAGGATCGAGCAAACAGTGCTAAAAACTGGTCAAAATTAGAACGCATATTTCTGGCTCGATATTGGAAGAACTTGGCGCCAACAAACAGAGTCCAGCGCCACTTTTTGGCTTTAGCGCCTGGCGACAGACGATGTCGCCTGGTGCTAACGTCAAAATGTTGGCGCTAATCTTTGTTTGCTGACGCTAGTTCCTACATGCCTCAGCAGCTTTCTGTGCTCGATAAAATTTTCTAGTTTTGCGCAGCATTATTTCGATCCCAGTTATGAAATATATTCCTCAAATTTCCTACGTGTAAAAATCCTATGTTTTAACTCATTACGGATGGTCTTTCCAATAAGATCTTTTTTTATGCATATGAAAATAATGTTAATCAAAATTACGAACATGAAATACTTAGAACTTTTCGAGTCTCATCCACTCATTCTAAATCATTGTCGAAATAAATTTCAGGAATCAAAATAGAAATCCTCCCCAGTGGAGCGCCAAAAACTGTAGGGAATATTTCAAGCATTACCCCTAGCTTGAACCCCACTGTTATCATACACTAAAGTACGGTGGTGTCCAAAGGGAAAGAGGATAGAGCAAAAGAGTCGCCAACAAGTTTTAGGAACTTGTAAACCGTTCACGAGGTGAAGGTTACACCCCTTGACGAGCCAGGAGATCGTCAACTCCAATAGGTCTAGAACCATGACTGGTAGTTCGGAGATGAAGGTACAAATCCAACCTAAAATAGATTGAACATGCCCTAATAATAAGCCTCTACTTTATTCTGATCGTATTCATGTGCGCTTTCTGACTAACATGCAATCAATAGGATTACCCTAAACCTGTTTATCTACGTTGGTTGAATATTAATGCACAAATAAATCTATTATTGGCGATCACTTGAGTTATAATCAAATTAACCTTAAACAAGTTTATTAATTATCTTATTAAGCGTGATTACAAATACCAATTCCCTTTAAACATACATGAAAGGCATGATCAAGCAATAACATTAAATAAAGCAACAAAATAATAATCAATAATAATAATAATAATAATAATAATAATAATAATAATAATAATAATAATAATAATAATCATTAAAATAATCATGTTAAAGCATAAGAATAGCAAGATCCTAGGCATGATACTAACAAGATTAATAACAAACCCTAGCATGTCACTGAACAATAAAAATTCAAGTTTTAAACCTAACATGATACTAACAATCATAAATATTATGAAAGAAAATAGGAAGCATCATAGAAATCATAATTGATATAAGCAAATCACCCTAAATAACATACTAAAGAAAGCATCCTAACATGATACTAGAAACATCCTAAACATGATACTAGGAATCAATATAATAACCTAAGCATGATTTCTATATCATAACATCTATTAAACCATTAAAGTACTTACTTGGATGCTTCGTATCTCTTTCTAATAACAGAATACACGCGTTAGTAACTTCAAGGAAAATAATAAACAACAATTAAATTAAATAATTGAAAAAGATTAGGGACCAAACCCTCAGAAATTAAAACCTTTCACGTCTAGGGCGAAGGCAACTTCGAACTTGGCTAGGTGTTTCTAGTGCTAATGTATGAGGAATTGTGTTTGTAAAAGGCTAGGCTTAGAGAGAGAGAGAGAATCAAGAATTTCTTGATGAGAGTTGGTGATTGAAAAATGGGAGATATAGCCTCTTTTCATAAAGAAAAAAGTGGGTCGAAGAATAAGAATAGAACCAGAATTCGAATCGAAATAGAACTCGATGGACAACAGTTTTTGTGGATTTTGTTTTTATTATATCTTTTCATTCAGAAGTCAAAATAAGGCTTATAAATATCGTTGGAAAGCTCTTTTCTAGCCCTATCCAAATACACTATTATTGGACCCTTATTATGGACCAAACTAAACTGGAATGCACGTTTTTCATAAATAAGGTAAGAAAAGAAATATTTTCAAAAACAGAAAGAAGAGATATTTTAATAATAACATCCTCATCACTAGACTTTTTACACTTTCGCTTTGTTCAATAATCAAATGATATGAAAGGTATTCATCACTGAGTTAGGGTATTTTGGGGAGACACATTTGGGTGTCTACAAGGTTTTATAAATAATTAATTTAATTAGGGTAGTAGCTTAACGACCTATCTAACCCTCGATCAAATTTTGGCGGCGTTGCCGGGGAAGCGGCTTGTTTAGCGTCTACTATTGCTTTTGTTAGAGTCATTTTACTTGCTTTTCTTTTTGTTTTGTTTGTTTTATCATCCTTGTCTTTGCTAATTGTTTGCTTAGCTTTGGTGAATGCTTAGGAGGTCTCAAGGAGCACCCTCACATCAAATTGACCACGAGATCAACCGAACCTTGAGAGAAGTCAATATGCTTTATCAAGACGAGGGAAGAGGTTTTGGTGGTATGGTTGATAGTGAGAGTGAATCTTACTCTTCAAGTTTGCAAAGCGGATTAATGGCGGGAAAAGAAGATGATGTTTTCTTTCGTGAGTTCGGAAATCCGGAGGATTATGAGCTCACAGGAGGGATTTTGCTACCCGTCACGGAAACCAACTTCTCAATCCATCCTCTATATACTAGAATGGTCCAATCGGAGCAATTTTCCGGAAGTGCAAGTGAGGACCCTATTGAACATTTGGACCAATTCCTTGAATTGTGCGCAATGATGCAAACCAATGAAGTGAGCCAAGAGTACATTCGTATGCACCTTTTCCGGCAATCTCTCACCGGACGAGAAAAGAAATGGGTAAAACAAGTAAAGCCTAACACTCTCACAACATGGAGGGAGGTGGTAAAGGCGTTCTTGAAGCGATTTATCACCGAGAAGAAGACCGCCGAAATGAGAAGGAAAATCGCATCATTTGAGCAAGAAGCCGATGAAAGTCTTGGTGAAGTTTGGGAGAGATTCAAAGAGTTGGTGCAAGCGTGTCCCCACCATGAGTACAATCAAGGGTTGTTCATGCGGTTTTTCTACGACGGATTGGAGCCCATGTCAAGAGCCAATTTGGATGCGGGGGCGGTTGGTCAATTAATCAAAATCCCTCAAAATCAAGTTGAAGACACACTAGAAGAGGTAGCAAAGAATTACTCTTGGGGAGGCTGAAGAAGAAATGCTCCAAAGAAAGGGGGTATTTACGAATAGGAGAAAGTTGATCAATTACAACATCAAATTGATCAACTAACAAAAGGGCATTCCAAGTTGAACACGAGTGTGAATGCAAGTTCAAGAGGTGGAGCAAGCTCCTCTCAAGTTAACTCTTTCTCTTGTCAAAATTGCGAAGGAACGAACCATGATACATCTTATTGTGTAAGTTTGAGCCCCAAGCATGTAGCGGCATACAACACAAGGCAAGAGGGATTTAGAGGAAACGTCGGTGGAGTAGCTTGGAGACAACCACCACTCGGGTTTGCACCTCAACCTCAACAATGGAACCAACAAGCTCAACCTACCTACAACTTCAACCCTCAATATCAAAATCCACCTCCATCTCAATCCCAAACCCCAAGAGGAAGCTATCAAAGGATCAACCAGTACAACAATCAAACCCAAGCACCTCGAAGAAATCATCAAGAACAAGCACCTCAAGCGAAGCTAACACAAAATCAACTCCTTCAAGCGATGTATGCGCAAATGCAATCTTTTGGGTAACAAATGCAAGAGATAAGAGCTCACAACAATATGGTTGATTCACAACTAGCTTAATTGGACGAGAGAACTCCTTTCAATTCACCATCAACTCTACCCGAACAACCACAACCTAACCCATCTCACAACTTAAAACCCAATACATGCAAGGAGATCACATTGAGGTCGGGAACTTCATATGAAGGGCCAAATGAGGGGAATAGTGAGGAAAAGAAGGGAGGAGAGGAGAGTGTGAATGAAAACAAGGGAGGTGAGAAAGAAAAAGTTGATGAGATAGAAGGAGGTTTGGAGAAGAAAAAGTTTGACAATGAGAAGACAACTTCAATTCCTAGTGAGGATAGAAATCTTGATGGACCGGTTCCTTTTCCCAGTCAGCTTGCAGAGAGGAAGTTGAATGACAAGTTTGCAAAATTCCTAAGTGTCATGAAGAATTTGCACATTAACCTCCCTTTCTTTGAAGTTGTGACACAAATGCCATCTTACTCCAAGTTCCTCAATGATATTCTCACCAACAAGAGGAAGCTCAATGATGAGATTATCACCCTTCCCCATCAAGTGAGTGCTCTTGTCCAACATAAGATGCCCAAGAAAGAAAAAGACCCGGGAAGTTTCACTTTTCCGGTGAAAATTGGGAACATGAAAGCTAGGGGCGCCTTAGCCGATCTTTGAGCAAGTTTTAGTTTAATTCCTCTACCCATTGCTAAAAAACTCAATATAGAGATGATCCCTAAAATGAAGACAATTCAATTGGACGATCGGTCGGTGAAATTACCTTTTGGAGAGCTTGAGGATGTTCCAATTCAAGTGGGACACATCTACGTGCCTTGTGACTTTGTAGTGATGGATATGGAGGAAGATGTTAACACTCCTTTGATTTAGGGACGTGAGGCTCTTAAAACTTTGGGGGCGGTCATCAATTGCAAGAACAACACCATCACATGTGAGGTGGACGAAGAGAACATTGTCTTTGAGTTTTCTAAGTTGCTCAAGACCCCCATGGTTGAAAAATGCTATAGAGTTGATGTTGTGAATGAGGAGCTAGACTGCTTGGGGAGGTTCGTGATGAGGCCTCAAGACCCAATGATAGAAGGTCTAACATGCAAAGAAGAGTTCCACTCTCAAGAGGCAAAAGAGTTTGTCATGGCAATGGAGGAATCCTCTAAGGAGGAGGTTGAACAACAAGTTGAGATCGAGCTTGAGTCCAAGGAGGAGAAATTAGAGGAGAGTTCTAAGCCTCCTCCCAAGGTAGAACTCAAGCCCCTTCCCCCTTTTTTGAAATATGCTTATCTTGATAAAGAGGGAAAATACCCTATTATTGTCAACGCTACCCTAGATGGTCTTAATTTGGAAAAAACTACTTGATGTTTTGAGAAAATATAAGTATGTGATAGGGCATAGCATTTATGATATCAAAGGTATTATCCCTTCTTTATGAATGCATCGTATTCATCTTGAAGATGATCATTCCACCTCCATTGAACCCCAAAGAAGGTTGAACCCTAACCTTCAAGAGGTTGTGAAGAAAGAAATTTTACTACGTGAGGCGGGCATCATCTATGCTATCTCCGATATCAAGTGGGTTAGCGTGGTTCATGTAGTTCCAAAAAAGGGTGGGATGACGATAATCAAAGGTGAAAGAGGAGAGGAAATATCCACCCGGACGATGACCGAGTGGAGAATGTGTATTGATTATAGGAGGTTGAACAAAAACACCAAGAAAGATCATTTCCCTCTCCCATTCATGGACCAAATGCTTGAGAGGCTCTCTCACCATGCTTGCTTTTGTTTCTTTGATGGGTATTCCGGATTCTTCCAAATCCCTATCCATCCAAGCGATCAAGAGAAAAACTACTTTCACATGTCCATATGGGACATTTGCATACCAAAGAATGCCATTTGGTTTACGCAATGCTTCTTCTACCTTTCAAAGATGCATTACCTCCATTTTCTCCGAGATGCTTGAAAAAGAAATTGAAGTTTTCATGGATGATTTTAGTGTTGGTGGCTCGTCTTTTGACACTTGTCTTTTTAACCATGAAAAAGTTTTGAAAAGGTGTCAAGAGACGAGTTTGGTTTTGAATTGGAAAAAATGCCACTTCATGGTCGAGGAGGGCATTGTCCTCGACCATAAAATTTCAAAAAATGGCATTGAGGTTGATCCGGCCAAAGTTTCGGTGATTGAGAAATTGCCCCCTCCTACTTCTATCACGGGAGTATGAGCTTTTCTTGGGCATGCCGGTTTCTACCGGAGATTTATCAAAGAGTTTTCGTCAATCGCCAAACCTTTGACCAAATTACTCAAAAAGGATGTTGCTTTTAAATTCAATGAGGCTTGCCTTAAGGCATTTCGTAAGCTCAAGGAAGCTCTCATTTCTTATCCTGTTGTGCAAGCTCCGGATTAGAGCTTGCCTTTTGAGCTAATGTGCGATGCGAGTGATTTTGCAGTGGGTGCCGTGCTTGGACAAAAGAAAGAAGGAAAATCATGTGTCATCTAATATGCAAGTAGGACTCTTGATGAAGCTCAAAAGAACTATACAACAACGGAGAAGGAAATGCTAGCTTTTGTTTTCGCCTTTGATAAGTTTAGGTCCTATCTTATTTGCTCTGAGGTGATTATGTGCACGGATCATATTGCGGTGCGATATCTCATCTAATATGCAAGTAGGACTCTAGCCTAATGCGTTGGGTTCTCTCTCTTCAAGATTTTCACATGGAAATGAGGGACAAAAAGGGAGCGGAGAACTACGTTGCGGATCATTTGTCTAGGCTACCTTTTGAGAACAAAAGTGATGTACCAATCAATGCTGAGATAGGATTTAAATCTCTCATGGCTATGGCTTCAACATGTAGCCCTTGGTATGCAGACATTGCCAATTATCTTGCTTGTGAAGTCATTCCCCCGGATTTTTCTTCTCAACAAAAGAAGAGATTTTTCAAGGAAGTGAGGAGGTACTTTTGGAACGACCCATACTTGTTCAAACAATGTGGAGATGGCCTTTTTCAAAAATTTGTTCCGAATCATGAAATCGAAGGAGTTCTTGAGCTTTGTCATTCACTACCATGTAGACGAAATGGGGGTGTTGATAAGACGGTGGCAAAAATCTCTTAATCTCTATTGTGGTGGCCAACAATGCATAAGGATGTCCACAAGTTCGTTTCACAATGTGATAGGTGTCAAAGGAGTAGTGGCATAACCAAAAGAGATGAAATGTCTCTATAAAATGTCTTGGAAGTTGAGCCCTTTGATGTATGGGGGGAAGACTTTATGGGGCCTTTCCTTTCTTCTTGTGGAAATCTATATATATTGGTAGCGATTGATTATGTGACGAAATGGATTAAAGCCATACCCTCACCTACCAATGATCACATGGTTGTGCTTAAGCTTCTTAAGAAGATCAATTTTCCTAGGTTTGGGGTACCGAGGGTGCTAATTAGTGATGGAGTCTCCCATTTCGCCAAAAAGCAATTTCAAGCTCTTCTCAAGAGGTATGGCGTTCATCACAAGGTTGGATTACCTTACCACTCTCAAACTCAAGGACAAGTGGAGGTCTCGAATCGTGAAATCAAGAATCTTCTTGAAAGGATTGTGAACAAATCAAGGAAAGATTGGTCTCTCAAGCTTGATGACACACTATCGGCTCTTAGGACGGTGTACAAGACTCCAATCGGCACGACCCCTATAGGTTGGTCTATGGAAAGGCTTGCCACTTGCCGGTTGAGTTAGAATACAAGGCTTTGAGGGCCATCAAAGAACTCAATATGGATTTATCGTTGGCCGATGAGAAGAGATTGCTTAAGCTCAATGAACTTGAAGAGCTTAGAGACGATGCTTATGAGAGCTCAAGAATATATAAGGAGATGACCAAAAAGTGGCATGACCAACATATTCGAAACAAGATCTTTAAGGTTGGAGACAAGATTTTTCTTTTCAACTCAAGGCTTCGTCTGTTTCCGGGTAAACTCAAGTCCAAGTGTTCGGGTCCTTTTGTGATATCTAAGACTACTCCTTATGGTTCTTTTGAGTTAGATGCGGATGGTAACAAGTATATGGTCAATTGTCATCGCTTAAAGCATTACTTTTGCAAGGAAGAAGTTGGTGTCATCGAATGTATAATATTTGATCCTTTGGATCCAATGCCTCCCCCTTGAAGAATTTTCCTCATGGTCAAGCTAGTGACCTCATAAAGAAGCACTTATCTGGAGGCAACCCGAGTTTCCAACTCTTTTCTACCGTTTATTTTTTGTATATATATTCCAATTTCACTTTTCTTTTTTGAATTTGAATTTTATTTTCACCCTTTTGGTTGATAAGTGTTTGGATGATGAGGGAGTAAAGGCTTTTCTATGTCGAAGATGAGAGAAGAAAGAAATTCAAGATTTGCTCTGCGCGACCCTGTGCGTGACAATTGTGTGGGCGCGCAGTGGAAGGTGTGCGGGCGTGCAGCCCTGTCAGAACTCGCACACTATTGTTCAAAATTTAAGCTTTGAGACAAAAAGTTTGCGCGACCCAGTGCGCGACCAATGTGCGGGCGCGCAGTGAAAGGTGTGCAGGCGCGCAGCCCCGTAAGAACCCGCACACTTTTGTTCAAAATTTAGGATTTGAGGCAGTGAGTCTGCGCAACCTAGTGCGCGACCCTTGTGCGGGCGCGCAGGTATCTGTGCAGGCACGCAGTTCGCGTGTGCGGGCGCACAGAACTGGGTAAATCGGGGTTTAAGTTCCTCTTCCCTAATTCACCCTCACATTTTCGTGAACCATGTTTCATGCTCTTTTCTATCTCCTCACAAACTCAAACCCTAACCCTTCAATTTCACCCATAACTCATAAATTCCATTGATTTTCCTTCAAATCCATCAAACTTTTTCACTTTACTCACAAATTTACCCACTTTCTCTCTACAAATTACCCAAATTTCCTCCATTTTCATGGTTGTGCGAGCTTGGTTGAAGGTGGTATTCTTGGGGGTTCTTGGTGGCGTTCAAGCTTCTACTTAGTGGTATAACTCAAAGTTTTGCTACTTTATTGCTTATTTTCACTTGTTTATGCAATTTTTTAGCTATTAAGCATGGTTTAGCTTAAGTGATTTCCATGTGATTTTGGTTTTCTTTGCTAAGGATTGTTGGTTTTTAGTTTGATATTTAGTGATTTTGGAACATTGTTGTTAACATTATTGATTTTGAAACGATTTTCATGGAATTTAATTGAGTAATTTTGTGTTATTGTTAGTATTGATGATAATGCAACTATTTTCATGAAAATTGCTTATTATCATAATGTATTGTGATTGTGTGCATTGTTGTTGATTCTAGTTGTTCTTGGAGCTATATTTGTGTGGTTAGTCATTGGTACTAACCTTTTTGCAGATTGTTAAAGCTCGGGTTGTTGTTGTGTTTCAATTATCGGTTGAGTTTGAAGTGAGTTCTCTTTTGGTTTGGTTGTTTGTATTGCTTGAGGCCACAATGAACAAAACGAAGAGTAGAAAGGAGCCCCGGTTAAGAGTTTGGGAGCCTAGTGCACAAGCTCAAACTCAAGGACCGAATGTTCCCCCTCGATTGAAATTCTTGAACAAGCTCCATGCTACCTTCTTCAATGACCGGACGAAAGTTAAATCCCTCAAGGCACTATGATCAACGCTCCATGAGAGCTTTGGGGATCGATGATGACATAAGGTCACTCCTTGACAACTTAGGGATGATTGAGTTCATCAAGCACCAACATCGAACATATAAAGAGCCCACCTTCGAATTCTTAGCCTCATTTGAAAAAGAGCCATATGGGAACAACGACTTCCAAATTTCCTTCCAACTATTCAACAACAAGCATACCATGACTCTTAGTGATCTGAATGCATTGTTGGATTTGAACCCCAAGGCGGATCTCCTTGCCCCTTCATTGAGCCTATTCCTCGAGTACGATGCATTTCGTTGGTGGCAAACGATTACCGATTTTTAAGAGTTCAACACTAGGTATTCGGTGGCCAACCAAATTATCCACCCTGTTCTCCGTATCCTTCACCGCATCTTGGGGTATGCGGTGTTTAGTAAGAAAAAATTGAGTAAGCTCTCACATGAAGAGCTCTTTACTTTGTGAGTTGCTACTAGGGAGGAGTTGAGAGGGTGGCTCAACATGGGGTATTGGTTCGTCCTCTGCTGCGAGGCAATCAAGTCGGGTAACAAGACGGGTGAAATTGCCCTTGGTGGGATGATTACTAGGATTGCTAAGAAGCTTAACTTTGAACGCTTCTTTCCCGCATGCAATCAAGTTGGGGCTGACAAAGATTTATTCATTGACATCCAACAAATGAGAAGATCGGGGTTCATCCAAGGAACTGCATATGCCAACAATTTTCATGCTTGGTATGTTGAGCGCGAGCACCGTTGCATCTTGCCTTACCCCTGCCGTACATCTTTGGAGAGAAATGCTAGGAATGTATGGAAAATTTCGCGAGACAATGGTGTGTTACCCACCACTTTGGGTGGCGCAAGGAATGTGGTAGTCGAGCAGCAGCAACAACATCATTAACAACAACAACAACAACAACAACAACAACAGCAGCAACAACAGCATCATCAACAACAACAACATCATCAAGGCATAAGTAGCCTTGAGCAGCAAATGATGAGCATGCAACTTGGCATGCAAAGCTTGATGGAGAACCAGCAGGGTATGTTTATGCAAACCCAAGCTCTCTATGGTGCGGCCGTGGATAGAGGGGAGATCACCCCCCCGGTCAATTACCCCTATTGGCTGCCTCAACAAGGCCCGGTCCCTCAATGGCAGGGATCGGAACCTACTTTGCCCTATTGGCAAGGGCCCTCCTCCCAAGGCGTTTCCCGACTAGACTACCCGACGGAAACCGGGAACAATTATTGTGCCCCGGGAGGGAGTGATTTTAGGGGTAACCCCAACTATCCTTAAGTTGACCCTTCCCACCCTTCCCCTCTTCATCTTCCTGCCCCATTCGACCCGTTGCCTCAATGGCAACAAAACCTCTATCGAGGTCACTATAGTTGGCCCACGGGTTTCACTGTCGGTTGGGACCCACACGACATTCCTCCGGACGGGTTCTCTTATGACCCTGAGGATGATGGGGATTATGACGAAGCCGGCCCTAGTGGCCACTAGCCCCCCTTGTTTTTTATTTCTACCCTTTGCCCCCTCCCAATGTTTTAATTTGGCGCACCGCGGACGGTGCATTGTTTTAGTTTGGGGGGGGGGTGTAAGTAGTAAAGGGATTTTTTTTTTGGTAGTGCGGGTGAAGGTTTAGCATCATGCTAATGTGGGGGGGACTCCATTGTAGGTGGTAGAGCTTACATGGTTCGGTTGGTTTTATCATGTTTTGATGTTTATTGATCTTCTTGATTGTGATGATGAAGTTTTAGAGTGATTTTGATGAGCTTTTGCTAATGAATTTTCAAGTTTTTGTGTAGGTGATGGCTCTCCTAAGAAGGAAAATCCAAACTCCTGATAATCCAAATTTCCCTTTATTTTATTTCTATTTTTTCCTTTTGTTTAAAGTTTTAGTTTGCTTCTTTGATTTTTAACTTTTTATTTATTTATTTTTGTTTTATCTTAGTAGTTTCTTTTATTTTGGCTCGCTTTTCAAGCTTGGAAATGGAGATGAAGGAAGTTAAGGGGCAACTCGAGCTCCCTCAGTGAGATTGTATAATTTATCTTGTCTTCATTTCAAGCGGTGTTTGGTGAGACCTTTGGGTGTTTAGTTTAGGTTTAGCTCAGGAAGAAGTTGAATGGTTCGAGGATGTTTGATTTTGGTTCTATTGAACCTGTGATCGTTGATGTTGTTATCGAACAATCACTTGTATGACGATTAGGATTTAATTGGATTATATGCCTCGTGTGTGAACCTTTTTTATCTCTTCCTCTTTCTTTTGTTTTGTTTTCCTCGTTTTGCGTTACAAGCATAACTATGACAATTTGAACTGATTTTTTATTTGTAATTTGCTCACTCTTTTGGATTTGTTTGCTTCTCTTGACGATGTGTCTTTGAATGATTATATTCCTACTTGATGAGGGTTTTTCACGGTTTGAGAATGCTTGGGGTTGAGCTAGACACATTTTAAGCTAAGGTAGCACGACTAAGAACTTTTAAGGACGTTTGAACCCCTAGCTCACGGGAAAGTGGAAATATGGTGTTGCTCTCTATAGTGGATAGGATTACCTTTAGTTGGTATTTGCTCACTTCCCACCCCATGTGAGGTCTAATATTGTTCAAGCCTTCATCATTCTTGTTGAGCGGCATTTTGGATCCTTGACTATGTGTATCTTAATTCTTGTGTTGGCCTCTAGCTCCCGAGATCGTGACCAAGCAACTCTAGAGGAGGAAAAGGGCGTTTTTCATTTTTCTTTGTTTTCCTTGTGTTTTGTTACAAATTTTGTTTTCATTTTTGCATCAACTTACTTGCTAACCTATTTGAGCCTTATTTACCTTTCTTGACTTAACCATATTACAAACCTATCGGCCTATGTCTTACCGACCCTGTAGCTAGTGAAACATTGGCTCGTGAGGTTTGAGTTTTGAGATTGTTAGATATGAGCAAGAAAAGTGCGTAAATTGGTGTAAGTATAATTTTAAAAGTTGATCATGAAAATAATATGAAAAGGCTTGAGAAGAAAGATGCAATTCAAAAACACCATGTTTCAAAAAAAAAAAAAAGAAAAAAAAATGATGAAAAGTGAATAAATGATGAAAAGGGATGAAGTAATGTTGTGAGGTTTGTATTGAAGGTTGTAATTTGTGTTTAGGTTCAATTCTTAAGTTGTTCATGAGGGATGGCCACTCTTTTGCTTCACTTAGGATTTGCCACCAAAATTTTCAAATTGATTTCCAACCTTAACCCTTAGCCATGACATTACAACCCTTGTTAAGACCCTTGGACTTTGGAGGAGCGAGGTCAAAGACCGGTGGAGGGAGATAGATTCCAACACTATGGAGAGAGTATGCATAGTTGAGATGTCAGGATGACCTTATAATTCCACACAAAATCTCTTTTTCCGGTTCCCTCGAGGAATCATGAGGAGCTAGCTAAGGAATGAACTGAAGGCAGTGGAAAGAACGCGGATCGTCTTGGTTGGGGCTAGGGCGGAGAATGAAGTCATTAGTTCTCTATGCTTAGCTTAGGTTTGTCTTTTTCAACCTTGAGCATCTTAGAACGTGTTTTCCTTATTTGAATTGAGAAAGATAAGAATTCTTTGGTGCATTTATTTGCGTGTGAGTCCAAATGGAGCATTTCATTACCTTGAGGCTTGATTGGTTTTTCTAAAACCTTGTCATGTTATGTTTGTTGTGTTTGTCTCTTTGTTCCAATTTTCCTTGCTTAAGGACAAGAAAGAGGCAATTGTGGGGGATTTTAATGAATGGCATTTATGCCACTCTTTTATCCTTTTTTCTCTAAGGATTCTCCCCTCATTTGCACTTGTTTGGCCCTTTTCTAAGCATTTTTACTTAGTTTTGTTTCCTCCTTTCCTTTCTCTTTTATCTTCCTTTTTCTTAGTCTTTTTGCCTTCTCTTTATTTTGATTTCCATGCTTGTGTTTTGTAGGTATCATGTGCCGAAATAAAGAGGACTTTAAGGAGCCAAGTAAGCTGTTCTGCACGGAATACTGTGCGGCTACTGCGCAGGCGCGCACCCTTGGCTGTGCGGGCGCGTAGTCCTGTCAGATTTCGCACAGCCAAGCTGATGAAACAGAGCCAAACAAGAGAGTTTTTGTGACCTACTCTGCTGCCTCTGTGGGTGCGTAATTTCCTGCACGGGCGCGCAGGTTTACCGCGTGGGCGTGCCTCATTTCCCCGTACCCTCAAACTTGCGGCAGCACAATATGCTGAGAGGGCGCACATTACTTCTGCGCGGGCGCGCACCGCTGGGTTTCTGATTTCTTTGCGCCTTATTGCTCAAGTTTCTTTCTTTTGGGGGGTGCCACATATATATAGTCCGGACACTTTGTAATGAAAAACTCATAGTTCTAATTTCATAGAATATTAGCCTAATCTAGAGAGAGAAAGTAGATTGTTAATCAAGCTTCCTTATTTTATTCAACTTTGCACAAGTTTAATCTTCAATCAAGTAAGAATCCAAGTTTTCATCTTTCATTAATCCTTTCTTAAGTAATCTCTAATCCTTTCCTTTAGCTTTACTTATTCGCATTAATTGTTGCTTATTTTTGTTAATCTTATTAGTTCATCTAGTTGTTATTGATTTCATTGTTTTTAATCATGTTTTGTTTTGAGTTTCTTGAGTTTGTTTCTAGTTTTGATATAAGGTTTAATCTCCCTTCTCTAAGCTAATCCTTTAGCTAGGGGAAAGGGGTGGAAAATATGGGTTGATATTGGATGAATGATGATGGTTGGATTGAACTCATGCCATAATTTGATGAAAGACAAGATTTTTGATAGCTTTAGATTATTGTTGCAATCTATTTGATGTTTTCTAGTTTAAATGCATAAAAATGATTTGAACTAGATTAAGATCATCTCTATTTTAATGATTGCATGAGAATGAGTTATTAAAGTGGAGTTTTATGGATTGTGTTTCTTTATTCTCTTGATTTGATTGTAACTAATAGGATGCATGAGAATGATCCTTATTAGTGTAGACCTCTTTCATTGATTTGCCTAGACTATTGCATGAGAATGAATGGTTTAGGTAGAATATTGTTTTCTTTGGCATGCGTTTTATAATAATCATTATTATTCTCCTCTTTCTAATCATATTTGACACCCCCGTTTCCCTAGCATCATTTTCCCTTGATTAAAATCATCATTTTCTGGCTTATTTGTAGTTTTAGTGTTCTTACTCAACATAACCAACAAAGAAAACCAATCCCTTTTTTACTCTGGCATTAGTGATTATTGATGTTGAATTAGTGTGCTTCCCTAGTGGTTTGACCCTTTACTTGCTAGTAACTAGTTTTGTGTAAGTTTAGGTATTATAAATGATTAATTTGATTAAAGTAGTAGCTTAACGACCAATCTAACCCTCGATCACTTCCCATGTTCGGCATTGATTAGGATGTCTAGTGTTCTCCATTTGCAGCTCAAGCATGGAGAAGTGCAAGTTCCTAAAGTCCTTGAGCTGTGCATTCAAGCCGTGGGGGCATGATTTCTAGTCTAGAACCTGCAAACATGGAGTTTAGAATTGAAACTGCAAGGTCCCGTGATTATCAAGAGCATTAAGTGGAACGCACGAGGAGCATCGGAATGATAGGGAAGAAGGCTGCCCGGCTCCTAGGCGCGGGCGCGCGCGACTATGTCGCGGCTTGGTGGAGCGAGCGCGCCTCCCTCGGGGGTGGGCGCGCCTATTTAGAACCTTGTTCTGTACCTATATTTGCTTTGCCTCGCTCTCCCTAATGGTTGGCCGCGCCTTTATGAGTTTATTTGGGGACGATCTAACTAACTTCTCTCCGGTAGTTTTACTATATATAGATTTTCTTTCTATTTTTTGAGAGAGAAGGAATTAGAGAAGTAATTCAGAAATCAGAATTAGAATTTTAGAGAGAGAAACTCTAAACTGTAGAGAGAGAAGTTCTTGATTGATTTTTGATGATTGATGATTGAAGATTGTTAATTCTAGCATTTCCTCCATTGAATTGAAGCAAGTTTGTAAGGATTTCTTTTACTTTAATGCAATTTTTAGCTTATCATTTTAATTGTTTTGTTGATTGTTCAAGTTTGAATTGAATTTGTGATTGAATTAGTCTATTGATATGATGATGATGAAATTGTTGATTAGCTTAGTTTTGGTCTTAATTTCAATGGATTGTGAGTAGTTCTCTTGCTAGGGGAATGATGAAGCATGTATGAGTGATGGATTGATGCTAATTAGGGGAAATTGATGGAGTTGATGTTGTGATTAAATTGATGATTGATTAAGTGCATGTGTGTGATTAATTGAAGAATAGCTAACTTTGATTGTTGCACTAGAATGCATTGTAAGCTTACATTGATATGGAAAATTGATTTGTGGCTTGCTTTTGTCGATTGAGTAGGTTTGCAAGGTTCCTAGTTAAAGTCTCTCGTAGTTGGCGGTAGCTTGACCTCTAGGAAATTAGTCTACCTTACTCTCTTGATTGCTTAGTTGATTTTCCCTCGCAACACTTGACTTAGTCATTTCCAATCCCAATTAGCTATATCCATTCCGAGTACATGCGGATCCTAACCCTAGTGCTTGATAAATTTGATATTACCTTGTTTGTTTGATTGTTTTGAATACACACACCTCACTTTATTGCTTCGAAATAGCTTAGCTTTGACTTTAGCATTCATTTCCCATTCCTAGTGGTTCAACCCTCGACTTACTCTATGATTTGTATAGGGGTGTGTTAAGAGATTATAAATTTTGTTTTGACCAAGAATAGATTAGTTTTAAACAACCTAGTCTCGCCCTAGATCAAGGACGACTTTTTCCATCAATCATTTTCCATTATTCACGAAATATTAACAAAACACTGACAAGGGAATAAACGCGTCGTCAATTTCCTATCCCTAGATCAAATACAATTTATACAACCTAAACAAACCTAATACGAGTATAAGGCAAGCATAAGGGTCGAACCACAGGGAACGAGTAAACACCACCAAATGCTATCGACAATTAAGCTAGTCCGGAATAGGAGATAAATAAACTAAAGTGTAAAGATGCTAAAACAAGAAATAAAACACTAAGAGAAATGGTTTAGGTATAGCATTAACTTGAACATAAAGAATGGCATAGAAATTGAACTAATTATGAACTAAACATACTCGAATATCAAAGTAAAGGATCCAATCTAGCCGCCTTCCGGGGTCAATTGGCTTCTCCTAACATAGCCTCTATGCTTCCACATTAAAACCATATACTAGGAGGTACTATTAAATAACAATCGATAATAATGAACCCTAGCTAAGTCAACTTCCGTTCCTTGTTAACAAAGATTCACCTTTAATCAACCAAAAATGTGCACTTTCAAGAAGATTAAAGAATATCAAGCATATGAAGACTTTAATCACAAATAAATCAATTGTAAACCCTAGAACATGCTCAAGATCCAACTACACCATAACCATCCCCTTAATGGGGAAATTACTCACTAATTATGATAATAACAAGATTAATTAACAAATAACAAAGAATCAACATGATTAACAGGAAATATCAACAACTAAAACAATAATCAAAAGAAAGAAATAAAAATAGAGGAGAGAAAGTTATAATTCTCATTGATTGAAGATGAAAGTCTACAAATAAGATGATCAAATATCTTCTTCAAAATCCAAGCTCAACAATGGTGAAACCCTCACTTTCTCTCTCTAAACTACTCTAATCCTAAGCTAAACCTAGAGAGAGAAGCTCTCCTAAAAACTAATTAGAGAATAGAATAATTGGGTATTTATACTAAGCTAGGAAAAATAAGAAAAATAAAAAATAAGCAAATAAATAAAGAAAGAAAAGGAAATAAAAAGAATTAAGAAAAGAGAAAGGAAAAAGGAAATAAAAATAAAAATAATAGAATAAATAAAAAATAAATAAAAAATAAAAAATTCCCCACAAAACATCAGACCCCTTTCCTTCCTTCGCATTTGGCTGCTCTAAACTCCATTGAAGCGCATCACCATCAACACTGTTCATCAACCATCATCATCAAATCGTCACCGCTCATCCTAATTGTTTATCATCAAGCGTCAAATCAAAACCGTTTGATCTTCATTAAGAATCACGCGCAGAGCTCGTGGAGTGGTTCGGTCAAACCATGGGTTGGTGTGCCCGAACTATGGGGTTGGTTCAGTCGAACCATGGGTGTGTTCGACCACACTTCTTCAATTTAAAAAACTTCAAAAGTTTCTGACTGTTTTGGGACTTCGATCGAACTCCTATGCAGTTTGCCCGAACCCGATTGATTTGCTATTTGCTCTGATTTTGGGCGCTTGATTGAAGGGTTGATTTGGGTTTGCGATGGCCGGGAATTGCAAGGAAGAGGTGCAGTGATGAAGATGGTTGCTGCGGTAGGGGTGCAACATGCGGTGGCCGGAGATTGCGCGGCTGCTGCTGTAATTGATGTTGGGCTGGTGGTGAAGTGGGTGTTGGTTGGATGCGGCTGTGATTGGAGGCTAGTGGTGGCTGTAAATTGGTGCGGTGGTGTTGCGGTTGCGCGGAGAGGAGAGCAGTTAGGGGAAGGAAGCACCGGTAGTTGTGATATGTGGGGGTCTAGTTGTGGTCGTGTGAGATGGTGAGAGCAGGTGCTGTTGCTGCTTGGTGTATTGGAGGTGAGTGGTGTTGTGAGGGGGCGCAGCAGATCGGTGAATTGGAGCAGGGGAGCTTGGTGGTTGATGGTGGAGGTTGGTGCAGCGAAGGTGAAGAAGAGTTGGAGCAAGGGAGGCTGTTTTAATGTGGTGTAGGATAAGGGGAAATAGAGAGGTAGTGTGTGGTGTAGGATAAGGGGAAATAGAGAGGTAGTGTGTGGTGTAGGATAGGAGATGGTGGGAGGTAAGCTGGCAGCATGCTTGTGAAATGGGCATTTGGCGTTTGACATAAATTGGGACCCAAATTCACTTGACATAAAACCCGAACCCCTACACACAAAACCGAGGAGAAATCAAGACAAATAAAATGAAATAAATAAATTAGAAATAAATAAAGTAAAATAGAAAAAAGAGATATAAAACTAAATCTAACAAAAATTAAACAAAAACTTTACAAGCAAAGAGAGTAAAATAAAATAACAAAATAAACATAAAACTAATTAAAACTATAAAAGTAACAAAGTAAAGGAACGAAATGAAATAAATCGAAAGCAAATAAAATACGAAAATAAACTAGAAACCAATTAAATAAAGAAATTAAATTAAAACATACTAAAACTAAGAAATAAACTAGAAACTTTATTAAAAAGAAAACAAGAGAATAAAAGGGAAAATAAACGCGAAAATAACTATAAAACTACTCCCTAAGAGTGACATAAATGTCACTCTTAAAACACAAGCTTGCTTACAAAAGGAACCAATATTCATACTTATATACCACAAACTCCAAAATCTTAACCATTTGCTTCACAAAAACAAAAAATGGAACAAAAAGAAACAAAAGGCTCAAAATTCTAAAGATGTGGCTTGAAAAGAAGGGAAAAGTCTCAAATGGTTAGCAAGAAGGCAGATGTAAACCTAAAGAACTAAAAGAAAAAAATCAACCTACAAAAGAGAACTTACTACCCCGAAAAGATGCCTTTGTCATCCCTAGATGGTTCAGTCTCGTGTTTGAGAATTATGAGTCAAGATTCAAGTTAAGGTCCGCAATAGTCGAGGATCCAAGCCACTCATGCAAAATATATAGAAGGCTTGAAAAATGATGAACCTCACATGGATGCAGCAAAAACTCACTTTAGGTGTCAAATCGACCATAAGAAGCAACTACCAACATGCCACAAACAAGTAGAATCCGGTTTCATGATCCTCTTAGTTCTAGAACATGTTACTTTAGCATACACCTATCCTAGAGTCAACCAAGCATATTCTCAAACCGGGCATACCCATACCATTTAGGAAGATATTCATTTAAAAGAAAAAATCGGTTATATGTAGTCTAATTCAAAAGAAAAACTAAAAGTGACAAATAAAGCCTCAAAACAAACCAAAAACGAAAAACAAAAAAGAAAGAAAAATAAAAGATAAGAAAGGAGAAAGAGAAAAACATAGATAAAGGAAAAGAAGGAAAATAAAGAATAGAATGAATATGCAAGTTAAGCATGTAATTCCAAATCGACAAACAAGTGATCAAATGACAACTTCGCCAATGGTCCCAAACACTCTAGGTGTTAAAAGCATCCATCCTCGAACCGTTCAACTTTTCCTAAAACTAATCCTAAACTATACATCCAAGAAAATAAAAGAAAACAAAGAAAAATAAGAAAGATCTCACCGGCTTCCGAGAAATAATAAAATAGTAAGGTGAAGAATCAACCACCTCTTGAAGCTCCAAGAAACAAAGCATTATCACCAAAGTCATATGAGAACAAAAATGGAAAAGAGAACTATGGACAAAGAAAACGTTAGTAACTTCAAAACAAAAGAAAAGAAAAGAAAACGAAAAGGAAAGAAAATAAAAAGGAAAAATAAACGAAACTAAACTATCAAGAAAGCAAAAATAAGAAAATAAGAACTAAAGAACCAACAAAACATCTAACTAATCAACAAAGAACTAAACTAAAAAATTTGGATTTAAGGGCTTGGATTCATGGGATTAGGGTTTGGATTCTAGGGAGCAACTTACACATCATCATCACAACAACAAGAAGATCAATAATGAGTAAACATCATCAAAGAGGAATCAAGAAAGATATCATACTACAAAGAGGCAAAAGAAACAAGGTGAGTTTCAACAACAAATTGGCCATCGAGACAAACCCTTAAGAAAAGGAAAAGTTCCCCCAAGCTAATCATAGATACATCTCAACATCCCAACAATACAAAGTAATCACACATAAGAGAAGGGAAGGAGGCACATGGCACAAAAATGAGGGGACTAGCTACCACTACCAATCGGCCCGAGGTCATCATAGTTATCCCTATCATAGGAAGACCCGGATGGGGGACCATAACGATCCCATCCCCTGGTGTAACCGGGTGGCCAACCATAATGCCCCCTAAAGTTATCTTGTTTCCAAGGGGCAAGGGGAGTGAATTGCTCGGGCAAGGCGAGCGGTAGTGGGTGATCGGGGTGTACATAGGGGTAGTTAGGATCACCGCTATAGTCGCTCCCACCGGGAACACGGTAATCATAGTTACCATGCTCATCGAGGAATGAGCGAGTCTCGGTGTTGGACCACGGGGGTCCTTGCTAATATGGGTACGTGGGTATCCCATCACCCCCAAAAGATGGTATAGGACCATATTGGGGTGGAAAGTAAGGGTAGTTAACCGGGGGAGTGATGTCTCCCAGGTTAACACCCGCATCATACAAATGTTGTTGTTGGAGAAACATACCTTGTTGCATCTCTGAAATCCCTCTAATATGAGAATAGAGGGCCTCAAAATCTTGATCATACATGCCCTCCAACCGGATTTGCATGCCCTTCATTTGAGCACTAAGGGCATCCAAGTCGGAGTTAACAAAGTTGTTGTTGTTGTTGTTGTTGTTGCTGTTGATGTTGTTGTTGCGGCTGTACTTCCTCTTCTTCACCCATCTCCTCATCATCATCATAGTAGGAGGGCGGTGACTCTTAGAGACATGCCAAATGTTTTCTACATTCTTGCGGTGGAGAGAAGTCAAGGAGGGGTTAGAGAGATAGCACCAATGTGCGTTATCCCTTAGCCAATTAAACACCTTGTCGTCATCATTCTTTGCTAAGAATTGGATTTGCTTCAATTGCCGGACGTCAAGGTAGAGAGAATAAACATCCCCCACCGGAGTGCAAGATGGCAAATAGTTCCCGAGCTCAAGGTTGGTCTCTAGTCTTGTGACTATGCTCCCACAAGGGATCTCACTGGAATCCCTATCTTGCAATCCTTGGTAATAGCTGACAAAAGTGTACCCCAAATTTAGGCGACCTCAGTACTCCGCACGAGTAGCAACCCAAAGAATCTGAAGCTCAAACTGGCTTATCTTTCCCAATTCTTGCTTCGAAAACACCGAATACCCCAAAAGCCGATGGAGAACCCGGAGACATGGCTGGTACACCTTACTCATCTTGGCATACCGGGTCATAAAGTCAACACAACCAAAAATGTCGTCCCACCATGAATTTTGATCATATTCATCATTGAAGAAGAGCTCGGGATCCAAAATATCTGAGTTTGGATCGAAGTTTAGAGCCGCATTGAACTCTTCTAGGGATTGATAAAATTGAATGTTGATGAGCTTAAAATGAACACAGTAGTAACCAACCTCGGCCACCACAAGATCAACAATGGCCAAGAACTCCAAAGTCGGTTGAACATAGGTACGGAAGCTCCGGCTCACGAAAGATCCCATACGAAGGTTGTTAAGAAATTCCCTTTAATCTTCATAAATTCCTAACTTAATCATGTTCGCTTGGAAGTAGTGTCGTAAAGGTTTGAGGGAACAGTTTTCTTTGAGTTTGGTGTATCTAGCTTTTTGAATGGGGTTGGTAATTTGTAGTTTGGGGATAGGGGTAGGTTGACGAGGTTGTGAGGTAGAGGGAGAAGGAGCGGGTTCTTCAATTGTAACATTGGTTTTTCTTTTCTTGAGGAGGTTTTTGATGTGTTTAGACATGATGAATTCTCAAAGATAGTAACTCAACAATCCAATCACCACAAGAAACTCCAAACTACAATTTAGAATGCCTCAATCAAACTCCTTTATCAATACCGCCAAGCAACAACTCACTACCAAAATTGAGCAATCCCAAATGTACACAATCACCTCCAATTCAAGCCAACAAATGCATTCGAACCATACACCAAGCAAAAAGGGACCAAGAACCAAAGCTCCACAATATCAACGTAGCACTACCAAAAATCTGACCTCAACAATTCTCAACCATTACGATCAATCTAGCCCTTTTACCTTAAAATTTCGATAAAATCGAATATAATCACATCAAAAACCACGAAACACAATTCCATTGCTCGTTCTCACTTGATGTAATCCAACTCCAAGAATTCAACCTATAAATCCAAAAGAAAAATAAGTGAAAGAAAAGAAAAGAAACTAAAAGAAAGAAAATTAAGAAAATATAAATCAAAAGAAAAGGTTAGAAATCTCCGAGTTGCCTTTCGGGAAGCGCTTTCTTAAGGTCCTAAGCTCGACCCTTCATCCAAATCATGGAGGGTCAAAGAACACCACCTTGTCCAAGGTAGAGGATAGAACAACTTCTCCTTCATTTTTAAGCAACCTCTCGTTGTTGCTTGACAATACTTCATTTGCTTAAACTTCAAAAACAACATTTTCATTTCTCAACTTCAATCTCATTCACTTCTTCCTCAAAGCACTTGATTTCTTCTTGACTTTGTTTCTTTTTGTAGACGGTTTCACACCATCTACATCCATGGAATCATCCTCATCCTCTTGAGGGTAGAGCTCAAACCAATGAGGAATAATGTGAATCTCCTCTTCGTTCATAGCCTTTGAAAGCTCCTTCTTATATTCACTAACTTTCATGCAATCAAAACTAACAAGCACATCATCAAAAATATCATGAACATTGTTAGATAAAGAATCAATCACATACACATTATCAAATGAACAAAGGGAATCATCACTCTTGATTCCTTTCACAAGGGATAAGGATTAATGCATTGGTTTTAGCTCAAAGCTCTCTTTCTTGTTACTAACTTTCAAAGTAATACGGCCTTCCTTAACATCAAATCAAAAATCCCAATGTTGCTAAGAACGGTCTCCCTAAGATAATAGGAATGTGGTCATCTTCTTCTATTTCAAGCACAATGAAATCAACGAGAATTGTAAAACCACCTATCTTAAGGGGGAACATCCTCAACTCTTCCCTTTGGAAAGTTGATGGACCTATCGGCCAATTGTAAAGTCATGTTGGTAGGAAGAATTTATCCTAGCTTTAGCTTCTTGAAGACCGAGAAAGGCATAATGCTAACACTAGCACCTAAGTCACACAAAGCATTCTCAAACAACTTACTCTTGATTTTGCAAGGAATGGAGAAATTACCCGGATCTTTCATCTTCTTGGGGAGGTCATTGTGAATCAAAGCACTACAACACTTACCAAGCTCTACCGAATCTATCTCATTACAATCTCTCTTGCCACTCAATATATCCTTAAGGAATTTGGAATATCTAGGCATTTGGGTCATGGCTTCGGTAAGAAGGATAGAAAGATGGACCTCCTTCAATATATCAAGAAATCTCCCAAATTGTTCATCTAATTTGTTCCTCATAAACTTTTGGGGATATGGATGTTCGGGTTTTCTCAATTCCTCTTGCTTTCTCTCAACACTCTTTTTTCCTCATCGCTCTCCTTTTTGCTCATATCTTTTGACACATCTTCCTCCTTTTGCTCACATCTTTTGACACATCTTCCTCTTTTTGCTCACTTGAAACACTTTTCTTCTTATCCTCCTCACTATCCCAAGAAACTCTCTCTTCAAGAACTCTTCCACTCCTTGTAGTGATGGAATAAACGAGTTTCTTAGGATCAACTCCTTAAGAAGGCAATGAAGAAGGACTAGAACAATCTTTCAAAGTGTTTTCTAGTTGTGTGATTTGTGTTTCAAGAATTTTGTTATGTGTCATGATCACATTAAATTTTTTATCGCTCATCGCCATATAGGTATTCAAGATTTTCGTTTGATTTTCAATTATCTCCTCCAAATTGGACTTGGACGATTGAGAATAGGAATTTTCACCAACACCTTGAGGTTTTGGACAAAATCTAGATGGGGGTCCCCTTTGGTTGTTTGGAAAATTCCCCCTATTTTTGTTTTTCCAATTGCCTCGATTTTCATTGTTGCCAAAATTTTGGTTTTGGCCACCAAAGCCTTGAGATTGGCTTTGATTTCCATACCCCTATCCTTGGTTTTGATTACCATAACCTTGGTTATCATAGTTTCCTCGAAAACCTTGGTTTCCTTGGTTCCTATAATTACCATTGTTATAGTTATCAAATCCACCTTGTTGGTGAGAATATCTATTTCCAATGTTTCTTGGTCCATCAAACCTTTGACCATTGCTATTGTTTGAGACAAAATTCACGTGTTCACATTCATTACTCTCACCATCATCAAGATTTTCAAACCATTTGAACAAGTAGAAGCATCATGGTCATAAGACCCACAAATATCACAAAATAAGCATCCATTGGGCATATTGTTAGAAGTAGAAGGACGAGTAGAGTTAGAAAATGTACCTCTCCCTTTAGTATGGTAGGGATGACCTTGTGCATTGCAAGTTGCACTCTCAAGCTTGGCCTTGATTGTTGTCATCTCCTTTCCCAAACTTGTAATCTGAGAGGATAGAATGTTGATGGCATTAAGGTGATCAACCGAATAAACTGTTGAACCATTCTTGCTCGAAGACTCTCTTTCTCCTTCTTGCCAATCTGTATAATGGCGCACCACATCTTTTGTAATGTCCACAACCTCTTCTTCGATTTTGTTCATGATTGGGGCTCCGGCTACCCCATCAAGACACGATTTGCCTTGAGAACTCAACCCTCCATAGAAAATTTGAATGATTAGATAGGTCGGGATGCCATGATGGGGACATTCTCTTTGATAATCCTTATATCTCTCCCAAGCTTCATACAAGCTCTCACCAGGTTTTTGCTTGATACTATTGATCAAAGTCCTTGCCTCCGCCGTTTTCTTTTGGGGGTAGAACCTAGACAAGAATTCCTTGGTAACTTCATCTCATGTTCTAAGAGAATTCGGCTTGACCTCCTTGTCCAACCATTCAAAGGCCCGACCTATGAGAGAGAAGGGGAACAACTTGAGCCGGAGAAACTCTTGAGAAACACCATTCACTTTAATAGTGTTACAATACTTCTCGAACACTTTGAGATGGTTTAGCGGACTCTCACTCTTAGCCCCACTAAATTATCTCCTTTCGATCAAAGTGATCATGGCCGGTCTTATTTCAAAGTCGTTCGCCGATGTTGTTGGTAATGCAATCCCACTTTCAAAACTATATGCACCGGGTGTTCCCAACTCCTTCAAAGAAACTCTTGGATTATCTCCCATGCTTACTTGATCCTGCTCTTCTCTTTCTTGGTGAATTTCTTCTCTTGGAGAGCTTGGACTCAAAGAACGATTAGCAACCCTTATCCTTCTTATTGTTCTCTCAATTTCCGGATAAATGACACTAAAATCCTTCCTCTTATCGTACGCATACAAAAAACAATAGCACGGCTACAAATGTAGCCTAAAGAGAAAAATCTTTTTATATTTTTTAGATTAAGTGAAATAGACTCAACAACAAAAGCAATCATCTACGCCATTCCCCGGCAACGACGCCATTTTTTAACTAGGGCGGAGACTAGGTCGTTGAAAACTAATTTAAACTTGGTCAAAACAAAATTTCTAATCTCTCAACACACCTCTATACCAAGCATAGAGTAAGTCGAGGGTCGAACCACTAGAAATGGGAGGTGAGTGCTAATGTCAAGGCTAAGCTATTTTGAAGCAATGAAGTGAGGTGTGTACTTTCCAAAAAATCAAACAATCAAAATGAAATCAAATTAATCAAGCACTAGGGTTAGGATCCGCGTACACTCGGAATGGATATAGCTAATTGGGATTGGAGATGACTAAGTCGAGTGTTGCGAGGGAAAATAAATTAAGCAATCAAGAGAGTAAGGTAGGCTAATCTCGTAGAGGTCAAGCTAGCGTCAACTACGAGAGACTCCAACTAGGAACCTTGCAAACCTACTCAATTGACAAAAGCAAGCCACAAATAAATTTTCCGTATCAACGCAAGCTTACATTGCATTCTAGTGTAACAATCAAAGTTAGCTACTCTTTAATTAATCACACATATGCACTTAATCAATCAACCAATTTAATCACAACATCAACTCCATCAATTTCCCCCAATTAGCATCAATCCATTACTCATATATGCTTCACCATTCCCCTAGCAAGAGAACTACTCACAATCCATTGAAATCAAGATCAAAACTAAGCTAATCAACAATTTCATCATTATCATATCTATAAAACTAATTCAATCACAAATTCAATTCAAACTTGAACAATCAACAAAGCAATTGAAATGATAAGCTAAAGATTTCATTAAAGTAAAAGAAATTCTTACAAACTTGATTACTTCAATTCATTGGAGAAAATTCTAAAATTACCAATCTTAAATCATCAATCAAGAACTTCTCTCTCTACAATCTAGAGTTTTTCTCTTTAAAATTCTAATTCTAATTCTATTCTAAAATCTGAATAAAATTCCTCACCTCTAAAAATAGAAAGAAAATCTATATATAGTAAAACTAACTACGAGAAGTTAGTTAGATTGTCCCCAAATAAATCCGTACAGGCGCAGCCAACTATAAGGGAGAGAGCGGCCGCGCAAATCAGGGCACGGAATAGAGACCCATACAGGCGCGCCCGCGCCACTAGGTCGCGCGACCGCGCCAAAGCCGCGTGCGCCCGCACCTGGGAACAGGGCAGCCTTGTTCCCTATCATGCCGATGCTCCTTGTGCGTTTCTCTTAATTCTCTTGATAAACACGGGCCCTTGCATTTTCTAAACTCCATTTTTGTGGGTTCAACAATAGAAATCATGCCACTACGGCTTGAATGCACAGCTCAAGGACTTTAGGACTTGCACTTCTCCATGGTTGAGCTTCAAATGGAGAACATTAGACATCCTAATCAATGTCAAACTTGGGAAGAGGCCTCGGGAAACTTGGATAATGACGTTAACCTGAAAAATAAATGAAAACAAGCAAATAAAAGAGAAAATAACAAAATAAACCAAGAAATGCATAATGAAAGAAATCAAACTAAGAAAATGCAAACTAAAAGAAATAAAGAGTAAAATTAAGGAAAAGCTAAGTAAAAGAGCTATAGAATAACATGAAATTAACCCTAAAAGGAACCAAATGAGTTCCATAATTAACACTCATCATCATGGCATTTCAAGTAAATTAAGCATAAGGGAGCTAACTCAAGTTCATCTCTTGATCTTTTGTTGAGAAAGCTTGGATAATAGTTCTAGCTATGGCCATATACAATAACTAAGCAATTAAACCACTTAAGCTCAACTAATGAACACCCAACAATTACCAAATTAACACATGCAACAAGTTATTAGTGACTACATTGAGGGTTTTACCCAAACCCTCGAAAGTTAGAGAACTCACAATCCATGGAGATTAAAGCAATTAAGGTTTTCAAGCTACTTATGAACAAGATTCAAACTAAAGATTAAGCTAATTAACAATCTAAGCATACAAGAATTAAGCAAAATAATTAATAATCAAAGCAATAAAAATGGAGGAGAAGAGTGAGAAAAAGTTACTAGAAACTTCAACTTGAATAACAATGGTGGAACTTATCTTCTACAATGATTGAGATTGAAATTTCCAAGCTATTAATTAAAATCTTACTAATGATTTAAGAATATTTGTGTTTTTACTATTACAAACTAAGAGAAAGCTCTAAAAACTTGGATGCCGTACCAATGAGCTCAATGGGTTATATATAAAGACCCCCAAATAAAAAGGACGGAGAAAACAAGAGTTGGGCACGGCTACAAGTCAGCACGGACGTGCCGAGCTTGGCACGGACGTGCAGCCTAAACTGCATGGACGTGCCATTATGTGCACGGCCGTGCACAACCAAAGGAAGAGAAACAGTCAGCTACAATTAGTTCTGAAACTTATTCGGGCTTGGTAAGATGCACGGACGTGCATGATTAGGCACGGACATGCTTAGTATCATGCACGGACGTGATGAACTCTTCACGGGTGTGCAGGTCCTTAGAACAACAAGCAGAAGATCCTGGTCGTGTTGAAGCACTCCTGCACGGAGGTGCAAGGTATAACATGTCCGTGCAGACTCTCTAAGGCCCTTATCTTCTCTTTGTCTTTGATTTTGCTCCATTGTCTCGACTTTTAACCTTGGTTTATCATCCATATGCTTCAAATGGTCTTCTTTGGACCTTAAAAATCAACAAAAACACTAACAACCCGTGAAGCAAGGGATACACTGAAATTGAACGAAAATAGAGTAGAAGTGAACCAAAATGCAATATATCGAGTAAACAAGGTTTAAAATCACTCTAAAATCATATCGAATAACAAGTTATCAAATCCCACCAAACTAAGCTTTTTCTAGTCCTCGAGCAAAACAAACATGTCAAATAAAGAAGGAAGATAACTTGCTAATGATCAAACCAAGGAGAGGTAATAAAGAGGAAACACAAAAACACAAGTATGCATGGTAACAACCACAAACACTAATAGCACAAGTGAAAAGCAATTTAAACCCCTAATCATACAAATGTACACATGAGTTGGGGTAAAGAGGAAAAATAAGCAAGGTTGCACTAGGATACTTCTTTAGACCTTTTACTAGTTCATAGCACTTCTAGATATTTCAAAGTTGCAACAAGCCCTCTTCCAGTTATAAATCTCAAAAATGCAAGTCCACCTCTGTAGATACCCATTTGTGTCTCCCAATACCAAACCCAATCGCGTCGAATCATAATCGAATGAAGTGAAAGTGTGGAAAGTCTAATGTTGCGGTTTGTTTTTATTAAAAATCTCTCTTTCTGTTTTTGAAAACCTGCTCTATTTTATGAAAATATCCAATCTAGTTTAGTTGGTCCGTAACAAGGGTCCAATAATAGTGTAGTTGGATAGGGCTCAAAAAGAGCTTTCCAACAATATATTATAAGCCCAATTCCGATGAATAATGATGAAGTTACGACCAAAATACTAAACTAGGCCCAGTTTGGTTCTTGTATGTGGCCCAATGATCTAGAGGAGGGCCTATTATGAATTATCATTCCTAATGAAATTAGGATTGATTATAGTCTTTTGGAATCTTCTAGAAGGTTCTTTTGAATCCTAATAGGATTAGGATTGATAATTATGTTTTATGAGTTTTATTTGGAATAAAAGAAGTGTTTTAAATGAAATTATGATTTTACCCTTTGTACGGACTTCTACCACTTGATTTTATCAAAAAGTAGAAAACGCGTGGAAAACCTTCTACGTCGCCAAACGACAGGTTGTTGCCTGGCGACAGACCCTGTCGCGCGATGACATATTCTGTTGTTGGCGACAGAGGTGTGTTTTATTCCTTTTCGAACTCCGATCCTTTTTATCAATTCCGGACTATGTCATTATAAATAGCGTCCTTAGACCTACTTTTTAATCATCAATTCTCATCAAGGATTTCTTAATTCTCTCTCTCTCTTTCTAAACCAACCCTTTTTAAACCAAATTCCGCATTCATAAGATCTAGACACACCTAGCCAAGTTCGAAGTTGCCTTCACCCTAGACGTGAAAGGTTTGATATTTTTTATGGTTTGGTCCCAAATCCCTATTTCAATTATTTAATTTAATTGTTTTAATTTTTTTATTTTCCTTGAAGTTACTAACGTGTGTCTTTTGTTATTAGAAAGAGGTAAGAGGCATCCAATTAAGTGCTTTAATTGTTTAATTGATATTATGATATAGAAATCATGTTTAGGTTGATATTTTGATTCCTAGTATCATTTTAGGATGCTTTTCATAGTATGATGTTTAAAGTAAGAATAAGTTTCTTAATTAGATCAAGTGTAATTGTTATGATGCTTCCTATTTTCTTTCTTAATAGCATGTTAGTATCATGTTAGGGTTAAAGCTTTGATTTTTATTGTTTAGTAACGTGCTAGGATTTGTTATTAATCTTGTTAGTATCATGCATAGGATCTTGCTATTATTATGTTTTATCATGATTATTTTAATTATGATTGTTATTTCAATTATGATTATTATTATAGTTTTGAGAATTATAGTTATTATTATTATGTTGCTTGATTCTTTATTTCTTGATTACACATTTTATGCATGCTTAAAGGGAATTTGTACTTCTAATCATGCTTAATAAGATAATTAATAATCTTGTTTAGGGTTAATATGATTATAATTAAAGTGATCGCCATTAATAGTTATGTTTGCGCATTAATATTCAACTAACATAGATAAACAGCTTTAGGGTAAACCTAATGATTGCATGTTATTCAGAAAGCGCACATGAATACGAGAAGAATAAAGTAGAGGTCTATTATTAGGGCAGGTTCTTTCTCTTTTAGATTGGATTTGTACCTTCATCCCCAAACTCCTAGTCTTGGTTCCAAACCTATTGGATTAAATGTTCTCTTGGATCGTTAATGGGTGTAACCTTCACCCTGTGAACGGTTTACAAGTTCCTAAAACTTGTTGGTGACATTTTTTATTTAGCTTCCTTCCTTTTGGACGCCACCATACTTTAGTGTATGATCACAGTGGGGTTCAAGTTTGGGGTAATGCTTGAAATATTCCCTACAGTTTTTTGCGACTCCACTGGGGAGGATTTCTATTTTAATTCCTGAAATTTATTTCAGCAATGATTTAGAATGAGTGGATGAGACTTGAAAAGTTCTAAGTATTTCATGTGCGTGATTTTGATTAACATTATTGTCATATGAATAAAGAAGGTTCTCAAAGGAAAGACCATCCGTGATGAGTCAAAAACATAGGATTTTTACACGCAGGAAATTTGAGAAACATCTTTCACAACTAGAATCGAAATAATACTGCGAAAACTTGAAAATTCTAAGAACACAAAAAGCTGCTGAGGCATGTAAGAACTAGCGTCTAGAAAACAAAGGTTGTCGCCAATGATATGGCTTTGTCGCCTTGCAACAGGGCTTATATCCTGGCGACGGACTCTGTTGTTTGGCGCCGTGTTCTTCTAATACTGAGCCAGAAATCTACTTTCTTGTTTCGACTAGTTCTAGCACTGTTGGCTCGATTCTACTTCCTGATTGAGTTTTTCTCACTTTTTCTGAAACCCATATGTGTTCTACATATTGACATAACCCTTTGGTAATTCATGCTCCACCTACTCGATTGAACGCTCTGAGTAACAAAGGGTACATCCGAGAATGTTAAATTCTCAACACCATGGAAGCGAGTTTAACTCGCGGGGTCCCATTCACACGCGCCAACCCTTTCAAAGGTAAGGCTTCCACGCGGTGCATCCGGAATCATAACCATGGACCTCTTTGACTAACCCATATCCCGAACTTTGGAGAACTAGAGCCATGGTTAGGTTGCAAACTCATTGCATCATATTGTGCCTACTTGACTACTTGTGCATTATTTTTTGTATACACTATGTGTTTTTCCTAACCGTTTGTTTGACTTGTGATTAATTATAAATAGACTGATTAATGACTAAAAGGACATTGCCTAATTAATTAATTGATTAATTTGAGTAATTAAAGTTAAATCAATTAACCAAAATTGACTTAGTACGAGTTTACGCCTGTCCCGTAGAGTAAAAATACTGAAAGCAGTCCCATATTAATGTTCTAGTAATGGCTCAAAAATCTGGGCTACAGCGCCAAACGATGCTGTACAACGCCGTGCGACAACTCTGTCGTCTGGCACTGCACTGCATTGTGCGGCGATAGTCCTGTTGCTTTGGTGACAATTTAGTTTTTTGCTCGAGTAATCACGATGAGTCTATTTAAGCAGTTTATTAATCAGTTCAATCAGTTTGTTAATGGCATTAACCTTATTTAGTCCTTAATTTAGTCTAAGCACTTAGTCCCATGGTCATACACAAGAGTCAAAGCATGTCTCTTGCACTCACAAATAAACCACACACTAATATGAATGTACACTTTGACCATGTCTAGAGAGTCTTGTATGCGCGTGTTTTCCGTCATTTTTTTAGGGGGGTAAGTCCGATATTAATCCTCCAATTAAACCACATTTGTTTGAACCCATATACTAGATTCCCAAAAATATGCACCATATTTTTGCTTTTTCTTTTTCAGAAACCACTAAAGTTAAAGTCAATTTGAGTAAGTCAAATAAAATGGTTTAATTTACAGCACGTGGTCAAGAAAGGAAGGGCGTTTAATCAAGCACAACCTTTTCGTTCAAGTACACCTTTTTGATAAACCAGTAAATCGGAAAAGAAAAGCTAAGAAGATAATGGCGAGTCAAGAAGAAGTCAATAAGCTCAAGAAGAAAATGGCTAGCGTTACTGAGATGTTGAGGACTTTAACCATCCAAATCAATGACACTATGAAGAAACAAAAAATGGAGCTCATGCAAGAGAGCTTGAGCAAGATATCCAATGGCTGCAGGTTCTAGGGCATTAGCTTGCAAGGGATCTTGGTGGACAAGGAGCTTCTTCTGTAGAAGTTTAATGCAATCAACATCCCAAAGTTCAAGGCAACAGACAACCCCTATTTCCATTTAAGGGCCTTTGAAACTATAATGAATATTAAGAGGATTGATAGGAAGGTTTTTCATTCTTTATTTTCTTTATCTCTTGAAACTGTTTGTCAATAATGGTTCTTTTTCCTTGACAAAGAGAAAACCACTACTTGGGAATCTATTGTAAACGCTTTCAATGATAGGTATAAATGGAATATTCAAGTTAAAACTAATCATAGAGAACTTGAAATACTTAAACAAAAAGAGAATGAAGGTTTAACTTCTTTCTTCAATAAATGGAGAGAAACTTCTGCTAGGATGATTGAAGTACCATGTGAAAAGGAATCTGTGAGGATGTTCATTAAGAACCTACAAGAAAAGTACTCCAAGCATCTTAAGTATAAATACAACTTGCTTACCTTCAAGGCCGTCTATGACATTGGAATTAACATTGAAGACGACCTTGCCAAACAAAAAGCTGCTTATAATAACAACTCCAACAGTGGATGGAAAGATAAGAAGAACTACAATCCTTCTTCATACAAAACCACCCACTCAAATAATGTTAGCACCTTTAATTTGAGTGAAGTCCTTGCTATGAACAACCAAGGACAAAAGAAACCATTTAGGAGGAACTTTACTCCTATTGGTATGAGTTATGACACAACATTAGATTGATTACATGCAAATGGTCTTATAACTCCCATTGGACCATTCGAGGATCCACGTGTTGAAAAAAGGACGACTAACTGGAATCCCGACGCACATTGCAAGTATCACCAAGGCAGGGGCCATCTCACTGAAAATTGTTAGAAGCTTAAGGAAGCTATCCAAGATTTAATTGACAACAATAAGCTTCCATTGCCCCTTGCAAGCAAGAATCCATGTATTAATAATGCACCCCTTTCTGACTCTTTGGCTATCTCTGATGAGGAAGACCATGTTTATCCTTCATCCCTCATCAAACAAGTTGAAGAAATTCATGCTAACGAAGAAGAGGAGGAAACCTTTATCGACGCCGTGAATGATTTCCCTCCCGGACAAGAACCTGCAACGAGGGAAGAAGTATGGATTCTCATACGATCAATGTGGGAGGGAATAGACTTGTTACATAAAGCTATTGAATTTGCGAAGAAACAAGAAAATGTGGTTCAAAACAAACATGTCAAAGTTCCACCCATAGAGAAGAAACCATTTTCTCTCCAAGTAATTGATACACCCAAGAGGATTAATAAGCCTTACACTCCAATTGGGACTTCCTATGCAAATATGTTCAAAATGCTCTCCGAGAGTGGTAAGGTTAAACCTCTTGAACCGAGACCATTTGAGCCATTAAAGAGGACAAATAGGTTCTATTGTCCATATCATCACTCAGGGGGACGACTGTAGGCGTCGCTAGAAGTGCGCATATGTTAAAGCATGTTGTGAATATGCTTGGCACTCATAGGATGTGGGAATTGACGTAATACGATTAGTGACAAGAAAAGTAAGAAGCCGCCAACAGTGATTTAAAAAACTTGTAAACCGTTCACGGATCATAAAAGGCAACCAAGAATAAAGGGACAACGATAGGCAACGACGATTGACCCGTGAAGGTTACACCCCATTCATAATCCATGAGATTAATAACTCCATATGGTTCAGAACCACAAAAGGAGGATCGGGGATGATGGTACGAAGTGAGTCATGGAGTCATATTCGCCCGTATTGGTCTCTGCACGATTCTTATAGTGAAAAGTGATTCCTGCGATCTCAAAGGCATACAACAAAATATTCAATTCGCTCCAAACTATTATTAAGGTAAATTGGTTAAATATTAATGCCACATATAAATCTAATATATCGTGATCATTTTATTAAACAACAAGATTTAAAAGGAACCTAAACCGGTCGTCCAAATTATCTTATTAGGCGTGATTTTCAATTACATATTCCCTTACAACATGCAATATGGTGATCAATTAATATAATAAAGTAAACATTAATATTGGAAGCAATTTAATAATGGCGTTAGTCAAATCAAATATAAAATAACCTAATCATGATGCTAGCAATTAATATTAAAATAAAATTATAGTAAATAAATTAATTAATTACTCACATTCCGCGCGTTCCTTAACATTACTACATCATGAATAAACTGTTAGTAACTTCAATAAAATAAATATAAATCAAATGAAAATTAAATTAAATAATTGTAGATTTGATTTGGTCCAAACCCTCAGTTATTTGTACCTTTCACGCCTTGGTTTAAGGACGGAACCTCGGGCTAAGTATGGATTACTTGGAGTGCTTAAAGGAAGAATGGTGTAATTAGGAATATAGGTTTAAGGCTTAGAATATGGGAGAGAGAGAATATAATGATTTTTAATGTAAAAGAGAGGAAGAGAGAATGATTTGATGCCCCGAACTGCAGAAATGAGGGTCTTATTTATAAGGAAAATGAGCAGATGGAACACACAGAACCCTAAAAGGATAGAAACCCTAAAAATTAACACCGCGACAGCGGAGAGAACACCGTGACACGGTGCCAGGCACCATCAGACAAGGGAAAATCCCGTGACATGGGGAAAATTGGAGTGAAGCGGGACATATTTGACCTACGGGAAGTGAAAACGCGTGAAGGGTTTACGCGGAAAAGACACGATAAAATTCCGTGACACGGCACACGTACCGTGAAACGGCAGTGTCCACCATGGCACGGTACAGTACACCGTGTCACGGTATGAGAAAACGCGGAAATTACACGGAAAAAGCACCGTGACACGGTGAGAAATACCGTGTCACGGCAGAAGGTACCATGTCATGGCATCAAGTACCATGCCATGTCATTAGGCGCCGTGACACGGTGCTTTTATATTGTGCGCGTTTAAGTACCCGTTTTTATATCAAGTACCCGTTTTTAATATTATTGGAAATCTTATCAATTCTACTTTCAAACCCAATTAGAATCTGTCAAAAGAATTTATAGATTTTAAGATATTTCCGTTTTAGTAGAAGGGTGTCAGTTTTGGGCCGAGTTTAGTGTTTGGCTCATATCTTGTTCGTTTTAAATCGGAATTGGCCGTATGATATATGGTTGGAAAGCTTATTTTACAGCCTATTCAACCAAATAATAATTGGTTCAATATTATAAGACCAAAAAATCAGTTTCTCTCGGTTTTGCGATGTAGACACGAAAAGTAAAAAGTAATATATGGTTTGGGGAAATGAGCTAGGAAATAGGATGGTTTACGAAATGTATTGGATAGAAAATGGATTTAAGTACTCCAAAGATTAAATACCAAACCCGACCAATAATGGCGATGAAAGGTTGTTTATCATCGGGTTTGGTTTTGGGGAGACATTTTTAGGTTTCTACAGGGACATACCATTGAGAATTGTTTTAAATTTAAAGATTTAATTCAAAAGCTTATTGATAACAAGAAGCTAGTCCAAATTCCACAAGAACAAGATATTAGCATCAATGGGGTTTGGGACAGCGATGACGAGGATTTCTACCTTAATGATATGGAAGAACCTCCACTTTCAGTTATATATCTAGTAAGTGACTTTTGGGATGAAGAAGATTCACCCATAGACGTCCTCACAAGATCTGGGAGAATGCAACCTCCCATCACCACACTACTTATTCCCACTATGCAACAAGTTCCCATACCGATTATAGAGGACAACGATGTTGTCAAGAAATTCAAGAAGACCAAGGTTGAGATGAATGTATGGAAACTTCTAGCCACATCCCGAGAACATAGGTTGGTGGTAATGAATGCCTTGGACAAGATAGGGATAGACTCCGAAACCACTCATGAGGGGTTGGCTAATTTTCTCATGAGTAATCTCCCTAGTCCCATCAACTTGATCACCTTTTCGGACAAAGATTTACCTACGGAAGGTGACAAGCATTATAAGGCTCTAAACCTCACAGTAGTCTGCAAAAGAATGAATGTCCCAATGACTCTTTTAGATAATGGATCGACAATTAATGTTTGTCCACTTAGACCTGCGAGGATGTTAGGAATAAGGGATGAAGATTAACCCATCAACATAAGGAATAAGAGCCTACGACAATACTCGTTGCCAACATCTTGGAAAGATTACCATGAATGTAACGGCGAGAGCAATAGAAGATGCTACTACCTTCCAAGTAGTGGATATTAATGCTTCTTTTAACTTGTTGTTGGGACGCCCTTGGCTTCATGACCTTAAGGTTGTCCCATCATCCCTTCATCAACACATAAAGGCTATAGTTGGAGGGATCCCTATTACAATCGATGCTTCACCTATGAGGATTAAAGCTGTTTAAAATCCGATTATTAATGTGGAGCACGATGAGAATGATGAAGATTTGTGGGGCTTTAAAGAAAAGGTCTCCTTAATAGAGGAAGATGAAAGGACCCCTCCTTTCCATGACCCCCACTCTAATATGATGGTAAATGCTATTCTAAAAAAACAGGGACACTTTCCCGGAATGACTCTAGGAAAGAAAAAGGAGATAACAAAGCAAATGGAATTACCTGGCCTCCCTAAATTAGATACTTTCGGACTTGGTTTTGAACCGAATCTAGAAGATCTAAAGAGAGCCTAGGAAAATTCTAAGGCGCATAGAAACGCTCGCACTCAAAAGAAAGCGATCCCAATGGACCTATCCTCTAACTCTCAATGGACAGTTTATAAAAGAAGGAGAGGACTATCAATGCCACGAATTTCCCGAGCCCTTTGTCGTAAATGGCATAAGGCAACCTGGGTTCGAAATCTTTATGGATTGCTACTTTCTAAATGAAATCGTAACTCCTATTCACAAGGAGAAAGCACCCCCATGCTTTGCCATTAAAGTCATGGGACTTCTCTTTGGGCGCAAAAAGGATGAGCCAAATTATGTAGAGGACAACTCCTCGCTCATTCAAACGGTTCTATAGAGTGAGAATTTTGACCCTTCGAAGCTTATCACTCCAGCAGAGGGTTTAGTGCAAGGATGGAGCAGGACAATCAATGTCACTACTCAGAGTGGAAGAAAAATCTCAATAACAACGGGACAAGGACCAATGTTTGAAGAGTCGTCTGAGTCAGAGTCTTTTCCTATAGAGTCTTCCAAGTCCTTAGCTGTAGCACCTTCTTCTTCTAACTCTTCTATTTTAGCATCTACTCCTAGGATAGTTAGTAATAAAGTCCTAGAGGACATTTCTTGTTTGATGTAATGATTTCCGAATTTAATAACATGTCTTCTTCCTCTTACTCCTCGTGTTATTCTCTAATCCAAGATGACGAGCATTGCTTAATTAACAATGAAAATGACAAAGAAATTATTAAAGAAATGGAAACACTTGAAAAGAAAACCTCGGTAATTGAGGATACTAAAACGGTTGACATCTCAAACGATCCAACCATTAAAAGAGAAGTTCGAATCGGATTAACACTAAATAAAGATGAAAGAACCGATTTAATTAATATACTTAAAGAATTTATCGATGTATTTGCTTGGTCATATGAAGATATGCCATGTATTATTAGAGAAATAGCTACACACACTATACCACTAATTCCAGGTATGAAACTTGTAAAAAAAAAGCTGCGTCGAATGAAACCCAACGTAGCTCTTAAAATAAAAGAAGAAGTTTAAAAGAAAATAACTGCAGGTTTTATCAGGGTATCCAAATACCTTGAATGGGTTGCAAATGTGGTCCTAGTTCCAAAGAAGGATGGAAGGGTAAGAATGTGTGTCGATTATCAATATTTAAATAAGGCAAGTCCAAAGGACGACTTCCCTTTACCACACATCAACATCTTAGTAGATAATACATTGAAACACGCGCTTCTCTCGTTTATGGATGGATACGCAGGGTACAACCAGATTCTCATGGCGGAAGAAGACATGGAGAAAATGACATTTATAACACCTTGGGGTACTTACTGTTACACGGTAATGCCATTCGGGATGAAAAACGTGGGTGCTACTTACCAACAAGCAGCAACTTCCCTACTCCATGATATGATGCACAAAGAGGTTGAAGTCTATGTTGATGATATGATCATGAAATCAAAAGATTCCCTAGGACATCAAGTAGCCTTAAGAAAGTTCTTTAAAAGGCTAAGAAAATACAACATGAGGTTGAATCCATCCAAGTGTGCTTTTCGAGTCACCTCAAGCAAGATCTTGGGATATGTCATAAGCTATAGAGGAATAGAGATAGACCTATCCAAGATCAAGGCGATTGTATGTCAATGCCACCGCTCAAAACCGAGAAACAAATTCGAGGATTTATTGGCCGGTTGTAATACATAAGTAGGTTCATATCAAAGCTAAAAACAATATGTGAACTAATATTCAATAAACTAAAAAAGAATGTGCCAGTTATATGGGACGATGAGTGTCAAAAAGCCTTTGATAAGATCAAAGCATAGCACGTAAATCCTCCCGTATTAGCACCAGCCCTTCCAGGGATTCCTCTTAGGTTGTACTTAACAGTCACCAAGGAGACAATGGGGGCTATGCTTGCACAAAAAGTAGAAGGAAAAGAAAATGCAATCTTGATCTAGGGCGATACTAGGTCGTTGAAAACTATACCCTTGGTCAAAACAAAATTTATAGTCTCTCAACACACCCCTATACAAAGCATAGAGTAAGTTGAGGGTCGAAAAATTAGAAATGGAAAATGAATGCTAATCTATTTCAAAGCAATAAAGACAGGCGTGTGTATTCCAAAACAATCAAACAAACAAGGTAAAATCAAATTTATCAAGCACTGGGGTTAGGATCGATCTGCATGTACTCGGAATGGGTATAGCTAATTGGGATTGGAAATGACTAAGTTAAGTGTTGCGTGGGAAAATCAACTAAGCATTCAAGAGAGTAAGGTAGGCTAATCTCCTAGAGGTCAAGCTAGCGCCAACTACGAGAGATTCTAACTAGGAACCTTGCAAACCTACTCAATCGAAAAAAGCAAGCCACAAATCAATTTTTCGTATCAATGCAAGCTTACAATACATTCTAGTGCAACAATCAAAGTTAGCTACTCTTTCATTAATCACACACATGCACTTAATCAAACAACCAATTTAATCACAACATCAACTCCATCAATTTCCCCCAATACATGCTTCACCATTCCCCTACCAAGAGAACTACTCACAATCCATTGAATTTAAGACAAAAACTAAGCTAATCAACAATTTCATCATCATCATATCAATAGAACTAATTCAATCAAAAATTCAAATCAAACTTGAACAATCAACAAAACAATTGATATGATAAGCTAAAAATTGCATTAAAGTAAAAGAAATCCTGACAAACTTGCTTCAATTCAATGGAGGAAATGCTAGAATAAACAATCTTCAATCATCAATCATCAATCAAGAACTTCTCTCTCTACAATATAGAGTTTCTCTCTCTAAAATTCTAATTCTAATTTCTGAATAAATTCTCTAATTCCTTCTCTCTCTAAAAAAAGAAAGAAAATCTATATATAGTAAAACTAACTAAGAGAAGTTAGTTAGATCGTCCCCAAATAAACCCATAAACACGTGACCCTGCAGTTTCTAAACTCCATGTTTGCGGGTTCAAGACTAGAAATTAAGCCCCTACTGCTTGAATGTACAGCTTAAGGACTTTAGGAACTTACACATCTCCATGCTTGAGCTTCAAATGGAGAACACTAGACATCCTAATCAATGCCGAAATTGGGAAGAGGCCTCGGGAAACTTGAATAACGACCTTAACCTGAAAAATAAAGGAAAACAAGCAAATAAAAGAGAAAATAACAAAATAAACCAAGAAATGCATAAAGAGAGAAATCCAACTAAGAAAATGCAAACTAAAAGAAATAAAGAGTAAAATTAAGGAAAAGCTAAGTAAAAGAGCTATAGAATAGCATGAAATTCACCCTAAAAGGAACCAAATGAGTGCCATAAATGACACTCATCAAATTCCCCCAATCTAAACTTTTCCTCGTCCTCGAGCAAAACAAAGCAAGAAAGAATAAGGATGAAAAACTTATTCAAAAAGAAAAAGAAAGACATAAGACGGGTATATACACTAAGACTCACTATAGTAGGAATCACGATTGTTTTTAGCTACAACAAGCCCTTTAAACCCCAAAGTCACCTATGAGGACGAGTGAGGTCTCGTAAAGGTTTCCTAAGAGCTTAACCTATAACTCTCCACCAACATACATGAGGCAAATCACAAAAAGGAAAGTAAAAGAAAGAAAAACAAAATTGAAACCTTTACGAATTGGACTTTACAAAATGAACACATTTCAAATGAATAAACATCTTTCTTAAGCAATAGGGGTATGCACGTTTCAAGATATCCGAGGTTGATTGAAACATAGAGTATGCTAAGCTTAGAGAACTAGTTATCACAATTCACCTTTATCCCGTTATATCTTACCGCGTTCTCCCTGTAGTCTCAAATCTCCCTCTAATGAGCATCTCAATAGCTCCTCGAAGGAGCCAGAAAAGAAACACTTTTGGGCTACACGACGTCTTGACTATGCATCCCCTCTCTTTAGGCTTTAACTCATAATGCCCTCCCTCGAAATTTGACTCAACCTGTAGGTCGAAAGGTCTTTCCCATGGTTGTAACGTAAGGGCAAATAGGGTTAGGGTAGGCTAAAATTTTAAAATTTGGTGGTATCCCTAATAGCGAAGCAAAGAACGGGCCCTTTCATGGAATCACAATCAAGTAGTCACCAAACAAAAACAAACTAACACCCCCAAGCTTATTCAAAGCCATAACAACAATCATATTTACAAAAAGCGTAAACACTTCTCCCTCAAGCTTAAAGGAAGCATTGTCCTTAATGCTTGAAAAGGGGAAAAGAATCACAACAAAATATTTTTGAATTTTCTCATGTTCAACTTTTTTTATCATTTATTTTTATTTATTTTCAAATGTTCAAAGCAAATGTCCATGCCTCTTTTACTTAGGACGGCTTTTAAAAATTTGCATTTATTAAGTCCTTGCCTTTTTTTACACTTAGGACGGCTATTTCCATCAATCATATGCCATTAGTCACGAAATATTCACAAAACACAAGCTTGCTTACAAAAGGAACCAAAATCCATACTTATAAACCACATAATCCAAAAACATGACCATTTGCTTCAATAAAACTAAAAATTGCACAAAAAGAAACAAAAGGCTCAAAATTCTAAAGATGTGGCTTGAAAAGAAAGGGAAAGGCTCAAATGGTTAGCAAGAAGGAAAATGTAAACCCAAAGAACAAAAATAAAGAAAATTAAACCAAGAAAAAGAAAAATTACAACCCCGAAAAGATGCCTTTGTTCTCCCTAGATGGTTCGGTCTCGTGTTTGATAATTATGAGTCAAGATTCAAGATTAGGTCCGCAATGGTCAAGGATATATGCCACTCATGCAAAATATGTAGAAGGCTTGAATAATGATGAACCTCACATGGATGTACAAAAAACTCACTATAGGTGTCAAATCGACTATAGGAAGCAACTACCAACATGCCACAAACAAGTAGAATCCGGTTTCATGATCCTCCTAGTTCTAGAACATGCTACCTTAGCATACACCTATCCTAGAGTCAACCAAGAATATTCTCAAACCGTGCATACCCATAGCATTTAGGAAGATATTCATTCAAAAGCAAAAATCGATTGTATATAGTCCAATTCAAAAAGAAAAACAATAAGGTGACAAATAAAGCATCAAAATATACAAAAATCCAAAAACAAAAAGAAAGAAAAATAAGAGAAAAGAAAAGAGAAAAGAAAAACATAGATAAAGGAAAAAAAAGGAAATATAAAGAATGGAACGAATATGCAAGTAGAACATGTAATTCCCAGTCGACAAACAAGTGATCAAATGACAACATCGCCAATGATCCCAAACACTCTAGGTGTTAAAAGCATCCTTCCTCGAACCATTTAACTTTTCCTAAAACTAATCCTAAACTATGCATCCAAGAAAGTAAAAGAGAATAAAGAAAAATAAGAAAGATCTCACCAGCTTCCAAGCAATGCTAAAATAGTAAGGTGAAGAATCAACCACCTCATGAAGCTCCAAGAAACAAAGCATCATCATCAAAGCCATATGACGACAAAAAAATAAAAGGCAAAAATAAGCGAAACTAAACTATCAAGAAAGCAAAAATAAGAAAATAAAAACTAATGAACCAACAAAATATCTAACTAAACAAAAAAATACTAAACTACAAAATTTGGATTCAAGGGTTTGGATTCATGGGATTTGGATATTAGAGATTTGGATTCTAGGGAGCAAATCACACATCATCATCACAACAACAAGAAGATCAAGAATGAGCAAACATCATCAAATTATAATCAAGAAAAAGATCATCATGAAAAGAGACAAGAGAAACAAGGTGAGATTCAAACAACAAATTGGATACCGAGACAAAACCCCTAAGAAAAGGAAAAGTTCCCCCAAGCTAATCATAAATACATCTCAACATCCCAACAATACAATGCAAGAACACATAAGTCAAGGGATGGAGGCACATGACACAAAAATGAGGGAACTATCTACCACTACCACTCGGCCCGGAGCCATCATTGTTATCCACATCATAGGAAAACCAAGATGGGGGACCATAAGGATCCCATCCCCCGGTGTAACAGGGTGGCCAACCATAATGCCCCCTAAAGTTATCTTGTTTCCAAGGGGCAAGGGGAGTGAATTGCTTGGGCAAGGCGAGCGGTAGTGGGCGATCAGGGTGTACATAGGGGTAGTTAGGATCACCCCTATAGTCGCTCTCACCGAGAACATGGTAATCATAGTTACCATGCTCATCGGGGAATGAGCGAGTCTCGGTGTTGGACCCCGGGGGTCGTCCTTGCCAATATGGGTACGTTGTTACCCCATCACCCCCAAAAGATGGTATAGGACCATATTGGGGTGGAAAGTAAGGGTAGTTAACCGGTGGAGTGATTTCTCCCCAGTTAACACGCGCATCATACAAATGTTGTTGTTGGAGAAACATACCTTGTTGCATCTATGAAATCCCTCTCGTATGAGTATAGAGGGCCCCAAAATCTTGATCATACATACCCTCCAACCGGATTTGCATGCCCTTCATTTGAGCACTAAGGGCATCCAAATCGGAGCTAGCAAATTGGTGATGTTGCTCTGGATGTTGTTGTTGTTGTTATTGTTGTTGTTGTTGTTGTTGTTGTTTTTGTTGCTGTTGTTGTTGCGGCTCTTCTTCCTCTTCTTCACCTATTTCCTCATCATCATCATAGTAGGGCGGGCGGTGACTCATGGGGACATGCCAAATGTTTGCTACATTCTCTCGGTGGAGAGAAGTCTAGGAGAGGTTAGGGAGATAGCACCAAAGCTCATTATCCCTAAGCCAATCAAACACCTCGTCGTCATCATTCTTTGCTAAGAAATGGATTTGCTTCAATTGTCGGATGTCGAGGTAGAGAGAATCAACATCCCCCACCGGAGTGCAAGATGGAAAATAATGTCCGAGCTCAAGGTTGGTCACTAGCCTAGTTACCATGCTCCCACAGGGGATCTCGCCGGAATCCCTATCTTGCAACCCTTGGCAATAGCTTGCAAAAGTGTACCCCAAGTTTAGGCGACCCCGGTACTCCGCACGAGTAGCCTCCCATAAAATCCGAAGTTCTAATTGGCTCATCTTTCCCAATTCCTGCTTCGGAAACACTGAATACCCCAAAAGCCTATGGGGAACCCGAAGACATGGCTGCTATACCTTACTAATCTTGGCATACCGGGTCACAAAGTCACCACATTAAAAGATATCGTCCCACCATGAATTCTTATCATATTCATCTTCGAAGAAGAGCTCGGGATCCAAAATATCAGAATTTGGATCGAAGTATAGAGCCGCATTGAACTCTTCCAAGGATTGATCAAATTAAATGTTGAAGAGTTGAAATCGGACACGGTAGATACCACCCTCGACCACCACAAGATCAACCGTGGCCAAGAACTCCAAAGTTGGTTGAACATATGTACGGAAGCTCTGGCTCACAAAAGACCCCATGCGAAGGTTGCTAAGCAATTCCCTCAAATCCTCATCAACTCCCAATTTAATCATGCCCGCTTGAAAGTAGTGACGGGAAGGCTTGAGGAAATGGTTTGATTTGAGGTTGGAGTATCTAGCTTTTTGGATTGGGTCAGTAAATCTATGTTTGGGGATAGGGGTAGGTTGACGTTGTTGTGAGGTAGAGGGAGAAGGAGCAGGTTCTTCATTGGTTTTTCGTTTCTTGAACAGGCTTTTGATGTGTTTAGACATGATGAATTTTCAAATGATAGCAACTTAATACACTACAATCACAACAAGAAACTCCAACCAACAATCTCGAATTCCTCAAACAAACTCCTTTACCAAAACCGACAAGCAACAACTCACTACCAAAGTTAAGCAGTCCCAAATGCACAAAATTACTACCAATTCAAGCCACCAAATGCATTCAAACCATACACCAAGCACAAAGAACCAAAGAACCAAAGCTCAACAGTATCAATGTAGCACTACTACCAAAAATCCAACCACAACAATTCTCAACAATAACGATCAATCAAGCCCTTTTACTTCAAAATTTCAATAAAATTAAATATAAACACATAAAAAAAAAGCGAAACAGCATTCCATTGCTCATTTTCACTTGATGTAATCCAACTCCAAGAATTCAACCTATAAATCTAAAAGAAAAACAAGTGAAAGAAAAGAAAAGAAACTAAGAGAAAGAAAATTGAGAAAAATAGAAATCAAAAGAAAAGGTTAGAAATCTCCGGGTTGCCTCCTGGGAAGCACTTGCTTAAGGTCCTAAACTTGACCCTTACTCAAAATCACGGATGGTCAAAGAACACCACCTTATTCAAAGTGGCGAAAAGAGAAGATTTCTCTTCAATTTCTAGCAACTTCTCGTTGTTTCTTGATGATACTTCATTCGATGATTCCTCAAAAGCAAGCTTCTCCTTCCATAACCTCATTCTCTTTCTCTTTTTCCTAGAAGCTCGTGCTTTTTTATTTGACTTGTTCCTCTTTGTAAATGGTTTCACACCATCAACACTCTTGGGATCATCGTCCTCCTCTTGAGGGTACAGCTCAAACCAATGAGGAATGTCAATCTCCTCCTCGTCTATGAGCTTGGGAATCTCCTTTTTCTCTTCACTAACCTTCTTGCAATCAAAACTAAAAAGCATATCATCACAATTCTAAAGAATATAATTAGTTGAAGTATCAATCATGCATACATTATATATAGAGCGAGGGGAATTCATACACATGATTCCTTTCACGAAAGACAAACACTCATTCATCGGTTTTAGCTCGAAACTTTCCTTATTGTTACCAACTCTCAAAGTAATACGACCTCCCTTGACATCTGTCAAAGCTCCCAAGGTAGCCAAGAAAGGTCTCCCTAAGATGATAGGAAGAATGTGGTCATCTTCCGCAATCTCTAGCACAATGAAATCAACGGGAATTGTGAATTCTCCTATCTTAAGGGGAACATCCTCAACTCTTCCCTTTGGAAACTTGATGGATCTATCGGCTAATTAAAGGGTCATATTGGATGGAAGAAGCTTACCTATCTTAAGTCTCTTGAAGACGGAATAAGGCATGATACTCACGCTAGCACCGAGATCAAAAAGGGCATTTTGGAACAATTTTCCTTTGATTTTTGCAAGGAATGGAGAAATTCCCGGGGTCTTTCCACTTTTGGGGTAAGTCATTATGGATAAAGGCGCTACAACACTCCCACAAATTCACCAGTTCCACCATATTGCTATCTCTTTTACCACTCAAAATTTACTTAAGAAACCTAGCATAGTTTGGCATTTGGTCCAAGACTTCGGTGAAAGGAATAGAAAGATGAATTTTCTTAAGTATCTCAATGAATTGTCCAAATTTCTCATCCAATTTGTGCCTATTGAACTTTTAGGGGTATGGAAGTTTAGGTTTGTAAATATCATCTTTCTTCTTCTCTTTCTCCTTTGGCTCTTCATTAGATTTCTCACTCATCTTGCTAGACTCCTCATGCTTATTCTCTTTGCTCGAATCACTCTCCTCTTCACCCTCCTTACTTTTCCTAGGGAAACTCTCTTCAAGGACCTTACAACTCCTAGTGGTGATAGGACAAACCGGTTCCTTAGGATCAATTGCTTGCGAGGGTAAAAAAGATGGGCTTGCATAATATTTCAAAGGGTTAGCTAGTTGAATGATTTGGTTCTCAAGCATTTTCAATGAGTTAATAGACAATGAAACATTTTACCACTAGATGAGACGTAATTGTCCAACTTCTTAGCTGGATCTACCATGAAATTCTCTAGCCTATTCATAAATTGAGATTGTTGATCATAGGAATCATCACTTTGGCATTGAGTTATTGGAGTAAACTTGGGTGAGGAACCCTTTTGAGCATCATTTTGAAAATTTCCTCTATTTTGGTTACTCCAATTACCCTTATTGAGATTTTGGCCAGAATTTTTACTATAATTACCATAACCTTGGTTATGATCCCCATATTCATGGCCGTAGCTTTGATCATTACAACCAAAGTTGTTATGGTTACCACAAAATCCTTGGGTTACTTGGTTCCTATAACAACTATTTTGGTTATAATTATCGTAGCTCCCATGCTTGTGATAGTTCCTGTTTCCAACATTCTTTTGAGCATTAAATCTAGATCCAAAATCACTATTACTAACATAATTCACATGCATACTTTCATTTTCATCGTATTTATCACATCCATCACAAGGAACATTTGGACAATTAGAAGCATCATGATCATTTCTTCTGCATAAATCACAAACAAAACATTCTCTAATCATGCAACAAGAAGCGAAAAGAGGCTTAGAGTAAGAAGATGTCCCTCTCCCCTTAAATTGGGAGGGAAGACCTTGTGCTTGTGAAGATGAATTTTCAAGCCTAACTTTGATATAAGCCACCTCCTTCCCTAAATCCGAAAGTAGAGTAGACAATTTGTTGATAGCATTGACTTGATCAACCGAGGCACACTCGTTTGTTGACTCTTCCCGAACCTCTTTCCAACTCATGTAGTTCCTCACTACATCGTCTATCATATCAACAACCTCTTACAGCGTCTTGTTCATGATTGGACCTCCGCCTCCGGCATCTTAACTCGACCTACCTTGAGGACTCAAACCACCATAAAAAATTTGAATAGTTTGGTTAGTTGGAATTCTGTGGTGAGGGCACTCTCTTTGATACTCTTTGTACCTCTCCCATGCTTCATTGAGATTTTCGTTAGGCCTTTCCTTGAAATTTTGGATCAAAGTTCTAGCTTCCCCCGTTTTCTTTTGAGGGTAGAAACGGGATAAAAATCCTTTGGTAACTTTGTCCCATGTTCTTAAAGAATTCAGCTTGACCTCCTTGTCGAACCATTCCAAGGCTCACCCTATGAGGGAAAAAGGGAACAATTTGATCCTTATAAACTGTTGTGCAACCCCACTCACCCTAATAGTGTTGCAATATTTCTCAAATTCCTTAAGGTGGTTGAGAGGGCTTTCATTCGATGCACCACTATATTGTCGCCTCTCAATTAAGGTAATCATTGCTAGCTTGATTTCAAAATCACTAACCGGAATCAATAATGGAGCAATCCTGCTCTAATACTTGTATGCACCCGGAGTACCCAACTCCTTTAATGTAACCCTTTGAGCTTCTCCCATGTTCACTTGCATACACAATCTCAAACAAAATTATTAGTAGCACGGCTACAAATGTAGCCTAAAGAAGAAAATCTTTTTGTATTTTTGAGATTAAGGTGAAATAGACTCAACAACAATAGCAATCATCTAAGCCATTCCCCAGCAACGACGCCATTTTTTACCTAGGGCGACACTAGGTCGTTGAAAACTAATCTACCCTTGGTCAAAACAAAATTTATAATCTCTCAACACACCCCTATACAAAGCATAGAGTAAGTCGAGGGTCGAACTACTAGGATTGGGAAATGAATGCTAAAGTCAAAGCTAAGCTATTTCGAAGAAATAAAGTGAGGTGTGTATTCAAAACAATCAAACAAACAAGATAAAATCAAATTTATCAAGCACTAGGGTTAGGATCCACATGTACTCGAAATGGATATAGCTAATTGGGATTGGAAATGACTAAGTCAAGCGGTTCTAGGGAAAATCAACTAAGCAATAAAAAAAGTAAGGTAGGCTAATCTCCATGAGGTCAAGCTAGAGCCAACTACAAGAGACTCTAACTAGGAACCTTTCATACCTACTCATTTGACAAAAGCAAGCCACAAATCAATTTTCCGTATCAATGCAAGCTTACACTTAATCAACTGACCAATTTAATCACAACATCAACTCCATCAATTTCCCCCAATTAGCATCAATCCATCACTCTTACATGATTCACCATTCCCCTAGCAAGAGAACTACTCACAATCCATAAAAATTCAGACCAAAACTAAGCTAATTAACAATTTCATCATTATCATATCAATAGAACTAATTCAATCACAAATTCAATTCAAACTTGAACAATCAACAAAACAATTGAAATGATAAGCTAAAATTTGCATTAAAGTAAAATAAATCCTTACAAACATGCTTCAATTCAATGGAGGAAATTCTAGAATTAACAATCTTCAATCATCAAAAATCAATCAAGAACTTCTCGCTCTACAGTCTATAGTTTCTCTCTCTAAAATTCTAATTCTCATTCTTGAATTAATTCTCTAATTCCTTCTCTCTCTAAAAATAGAAAGAAAATCTATATATAGTAAAACTGACTGAGAGAAGTTAGTTAGATCATCTTCAAATAACCCCATACAGGCGCGGCCAACCATAAGGGAGAGCGCGGCCGAGCAAATCTGGGTACGGAACAGGGATCCAGACAGGCGCGCCCGCACATGAGGGAGGCGCGCCCGCGCCATAGCCGCGCGCGCCCTCCCCTAGGAGCAGGGCAGCCTTTTTCCCTATCATTCCGATGCTCCTCGCGCGTTCCAATTAATGCTCTTGATAAACACGGGACCTTGCAGTTTCTAAAATCCATGTTTGCGGGTTCAAGACTAGAAATCATGCCCCTATGGCTTGAATGCACAGCTCAAGGACTTAGGTACTTGCACTTCTCCATGCTTGAGCTTCAAATTGAGAACACTAGACATCCTAATCAATGCCGAAGTTAGGGAGAGGCCTCGGGAAACTTGGATAATGACCTTAACATGAAAAATAAAAGAAAACAAGCAAATAAAAGAGAAAATAACAAAATAAACCAAGAAATGCATAAAGAGAGAAATCAAACTAAGAAAATGCAAACTAAAAGAAATAAAATGTAAAATTAAGGAAAAGCTAAGTAAAACAGCTATAGAATAGCATGAAATTCACCATAAAAGGAACCAAATGAGTGCCATAAATGACACCCATCAAATCTACTACCTAAGCAAGAAAATGGTTGAGTATGAAGTACGCTACACACCGCTTGAAAAATTGTTCCTCACATAAGTGTAGGCCAAAACCAAGTTGAGACATTACATGCTCATGTATACAGTCTTTGTAGTTTCTCGGATGGATCCACTTAAGTATTTGTTCGAAAAATCTACACTCAATGGGAACATATCATGGTGGATAGTCAACTTAGCCCAATTTGATGTGAGATTCATGCCTTAAAAGGCTATTAAATTAAAGGAACCGTGGTCTCGAACTTCTTAGGTTGTTTTCCAATAGAGGATTCAACGCCAATACATGACAACGAATTTCCAGATGAAGATTTGATTGTCACAGAAGATGATACTTGGACTTTATACTTCTACAGAGCCTCAAACCAAAAGGGATGTGGCATTGGAGTATTATTAGTATCACCTAAAGAAGAGCATGTTCCAATCTCCATAAAGTTAGATTTCGACGTTACCAACAACGCTGCTAAATACGAAGCATGCGTGGTAAGCCTTATAAGGAGGAGGATCCCATCGTAAGGGGTACTCTCCTTAAATGCCCTTGGCCACTTAAAAGCCTAAGACTTTACATTTGTTAAGTGTAGTAGGATTTGAATTCCTGACTGTTTGGGGGACCTTGAATTAGAATTGATTCTATCATCGCGCTTTTTTATAAGAAACAAGTAGGAGTCGCCAATGAGTTTTAGGAAAAACTCATAAACCTCGTTCATGCCTTTCTTCCATGTGGAGTTCATGGAATAATTAGCATAAATCATAAGTTTACCCATGCTTAAATTGGTCTACATAAACAAGAAATGATTTCGGGAGCGGCAGTACTAAAATAACGTTCCTTTTAGGGAGGAATCGCTATTCTAGCCCTAGTACGACCTCTACTAGCTCTTTCTTTTTCACAATTTCATTACCAAACAATATATCTAATGTGATACCTAAAACTATGTTAGTTGATTTTATTTACAAGCATTAATCACATAGGAATTACATTGCAAAGTCGTTATTCTTATTTAATAAAATTCATGGAAGAACAATAAACAAGATTCGCCTTGGCTTAGGTGATCAACCAACAATTATTTAATTCAATTCTAGTCTTTATTTAACGCAAGATACTATGTGGAATTGATTAATCAATTATTTTAAAAGTGATCAAACAACACTAATTAATTAATTAAAGTCCTTTTAAACAAGAAAATAAAGGAGATTTAACTAAGTGCTTGGGAATTTACCACTTCTCTTTGCTAGATCTCCGTTTAGAACACTTATGGACACCTTCTTGTTGAGGAACCTCCACCGTAGTAACAAAGTATCGAAAGGGTTAGTGTTTGGGACAAGAGGGCTAGGTTGCGCAAGTTCACAAGTTATTTCGCCAATGTTTAGGATAATTTTCTGTCTGTTGAAGCCTCGAAATAGCTTTGGCATTGGGAGTGAAGAAACTGCGAATAATCGGAGACTCTTCTTTGATCATCAACCAAATTTCTAAAAGATGGAAAGTAAGGAGTGAAAGTTTAGCCCCTTGCCAAACTTATCTGGAAACCCTCACCAACCAGTTGGAAAAGGTAGAATACATGTATCTACCAAGAGAGGAAAACTAATTTGTAGCCGATGCTTTAGCAAGACTAGCCTCAATGGTTAGAATTCCTACGGAAATCGAGCAAATGCCTTTAACAATAGAAAAAAGGCATAAACCGGCTTACATTCAATCCATAGAAGATGATGAAGTGGTCCAAGAAGAAGAAGAAGAAGAAGAAGAAGAAGAAGAGCCATGGTATACATATATACTCAATTATGTCACCAAAGGAGAATATCCTCCTCATGCTGACAAAAGAGAAAAACGAGCATTAAGACTCATGACTTCCTAATATGTGCTCATAGACAACGAGTTACACAAAAGGGTACCTAAGGGTCGAGCTATCTTATGTGTAGGGAAAAAGGAATCCCAAAGAGCTATGAGGATAGTCCACGAAGGCGTTTGTGGAATTCATGTTAATGGCAAAATGCTAGTCCAAAAAATAATGCGAGAAGGGTATTATTAAACTACCATGAATAGGGACTTTCATCAATATGTAAAAAGATGCCCTAAATGCCAAACATACGCCAACTTGCAACATGTTCCTCCATCTCTACCCTACACCTACACTTCACCATGGGGAATTGATATCATCGGTAAAATTACCCTTCCTAGGACAGGAGGTCACGAATACATTTTAGTAGCAATTGATTACTTCACGAAGTGGGTCGAAGCGCAGTCATATGCTAAACTCACTACAAAACATGTAGCACTCTTTATATAAAGGAACATTATTTGTCGATATGGAGTCCCACATGAGATGATAAGTGACAATGGAACTCACTTTTAAGCAGAATGCGAAGAATTGCTACAAAAATATGGTATTTAACACCATCACTCTTCTCCTTATGGACCTCAAGCAAATGGAGCAGTTGAGGTGGCTAACAAAAACTTAAAGACTTTTATCGAGAAAATGACAGAATATTACAAGGATTGGCCTAACAAACTCCATTTCGCACTTTGGGATTATCGCATGTCAATTCGCACATCAACAGGAAATACGCCATTCTCCTTGGTTTATGGAATTGATGTCGTACAACCTGTAGAGCTAGAGATACCGTCTCTACGTATTGCATTAGAAAGTAAACTCGATGAAGTCGAATGGACTAGGAAAAGATATGAAGAGTTAATTCTACTCGATGAAAAGCGACTAGAAGCTCTACACTATACTCAATGTTATCAAACCCGTATGGCTAGAAACTTTAATAAGAAGGTCAAAACAAGAAACATTACAGTGGGAGACTTGGTGTTAAAAGAATTAAGAAAAAATGTTTTGGATCCAAGAGGCAAATTTATGCCTAATTGGTCCGGAACATATATCGTCAAAACCATTATGTCAGGAGGTGCAGCAAAACTAACAGATATGGATGACAATGTGTTCTCAAACTTGATGAACCATGACCAACTTAAAAATTACTACCCATAATTACTTAAGTAGGACACTCAAAAGAGCTATGTTTTGCCTGATTCCTTAGGAAAGGATACGTAGGCAACCCTTTACAGGGTGCGACCACTTTAATTTTTGCAAATCTCGCATCGCAGCATCAATAAAAATTTGACGCAGCGTAAGGGTAACATAAAAAAGTATGTCGCCGGACGACAGACTGTAGCGCAAGGAGACAAAGCCTGTCGCCTGGCGACATAAAGCAGCGTCTGGAGACAGACTTAAAATCGCGGCGCCGATTTTCTGCGAATAACTAGAAAAATAATTTTGGTGTATTTCTAGAAAATTTTTGACTTTCATACTCGAGAAATTTTTTAGAAAATAAAAGTTAATTTAATTAAAAAGATGAAATTGCAGTAATAAAATTAAGTAAAATTACATTATTGTTGGAGTTTAAATAAAATCTTAATAAAATAAATTGACTTAAAATTTAAACTAGTCTAATAAATTGAAAGTTAAGGAATGCTTCAATATTTCTTCTCTTTTTTTGCTCTTTTCCAATTTTTTACTATGTCTTCTTTATCATCCATGACTTTAGCTAGTAGGCATCCTTTAGTGGACCTACATTCAATTTTAGATTAAATGGTTTCTCCCTTAGCTAGGACTCCATGTTTCATTTCTACCCAAACTTTCTTTTCTGAAGTGTCAGCTTTTCTTTTCTCTTTGCCCTTAATAGTATCTTTCTTCTTAGGCATCATAGGGGTTTTGAATTCAAACTTTTCTGCCAAGAGTTCCTTAACAGGAATTACTGTGTCACCTAGACAGTTCTTCACATTAGTTCTACTCTGATCTTTCTTCATGCCCTTTTTAGGCTTATTCAGAAGCTAATTTTACACATTAATGGGCAAGGAAGGAGGAACCCTTTTGGTAATCACTTCCCATAAAGGCCTAGCACTCCAATATGTGTCAAACTTCTCTACTTCTTGTGAAACAGGGAATTCATAGGGAGGACGGAGATCCCCAGAAGGAATTGTTTGAAGTAGACCGTACTGCCTTTTTACCCTGCAGGGATAATAAAAAATTATCTTAGTTAAGCTTGGAAGACGGCAAAAGGGTTGCTTGTTGACACCAACCATTTTCTCAATTTTCCACCATGGGACGACCCACTTAATAGCAAAGTTACAAGAAGCAAATATTTTGCTCCACTCATGGCGACCCATTTTTAGAGAAACGCTTCTTTCGCCTTATAAAGCAATTTGAAGTGTATTTTTCGATATTGTCAGGTGGACTAATTAATTCTAGTCTCTCCATTAGCCACATCTGCAAAAATATTCAATGCAAATAATTAGTATTACTATACAAAAATATGTTTTTGATTTCTGTAATTAAAAATATTAATTTTCTATCTGTAATAAAATTGGAGAACCCCGAAAAGGTTCTTTTGAATTTTTCTTTACTTCATCAAGACTAAGCATAGTCTCTCCAACAATTAACGGCATTGGATCCCTTCCATATTCAATTTGTTCCAAGACAGATATTATAATTGCTTGACCTTCATTATTTCTACTACTAGTGAGAAGATATTGGTTAAGCATGAAAAAGGGAAAACCCTTCTTCTATAAACATGAAAAGACTCAGAATACGGTCTATAAAAATAGTGGCGTGCAAATTCTTTTAGATTAACTACGCTACAATCTACAATATTTGTTAGATCTTTGTCTTTTAAATTAAAGAAGCGCTAAAAATCATTATAATTATACTCATTTACTCTAGAAATTACCGCAAGATCTAATGAAGGGAAGCATAGGATGGCACCAAATTCTTCCGGTAAAGGCTAATTTCATCACAGCCAAGTCTAAAGCAATGTGTGTCCGTATCCCAATATTCTAAGGCGGTATGAATAAAATCTATGTCAAGATCTACCCCCTTAATACCATGAATACCACCCATGTGAAAAAAGTCGAGTTCTTTTCTCTCTTTAGTAGTTAAGGACCGACACCACTCACGAGTAAAATCGCTAAAACTCTTAATGTCTAAAGACACAATTATTTGTTGAGAAGCTAAGATTATAATTAATCTTTTCGAATTATAAAGAAAATCGGCTGATTAGGGGGCTATTTATGTACAAAATTGATGTAGTTCAACTCCTGAAAGGATTCTGAGGCAACACATTGCAGCGCCAGACGACAAGTCTGTATCTTGGCGACACAAGCAGCGCCTAACGACGGCATGAAGCGCGTGGCGAGAAGAAACGATGCAATGCCAGCTCAGCGCGCTATACAAATTGCGTTTTTCTGACTATGATTCGAATTCGTACGTGGACTTTAAAATTTGGCCCATTGTTTAATTACCCCATACATATAAATTTAGTATTGTTTTTTTCTTTTTCTTCGAGTTATTCAAGCTTAATTAAATTTAGGATCATTTTTAGTCCGAATTATTTTTCATTTTTTTTCTTTTTAGGGGAGAAAGTCGGATACCCTTCATTAATAATAAAAATGACAGTAATTTTTGTGCAAAATTAATCACAAATATTTTGCACACACACATATACACATAAAATGAAAAATAAAATGCAAAGATAAAGCTGTCATAATAGATAATGGTTTGTATATACAAATATGTCTAATAAATCAGTCATGTAATACAATCGGCAAAGTCCTACAAAAGTCAAAATAAAATAAAAACACAGGTACACCTACGGTGCTGGAGGGCGCAGATGATGAGGAGTGTTCATCATATCGAATAACATCGCAAACCGAGGAGTATGCTCATCACCAGCTCCAGACTCATCAGAAGTCGGGAACCTCAACTCAGGGCTGATCCACCCAGGCTCACCCTTGTGCTCAATCAACAAAAGCTGAGGCTGCAGAGGCTGCTGTGGCGACGAGGCAAACTCGTACGTCCCACCAACTATCGGAGGGGCCGATGTCACGCCTCCTTGCCCCATTGGCCCATTCTATGCACCCTAAGAGGAAGAACCTGAACCCTTCACTACCTCGGTCCGAGCAGCGTCAGATCGGCCACCTCGGCCACCAAAAGTAGTGAAGTGACGCCTCGTGCAAGACCTAGACGGCTCCCTCCTTGCCTCGGGTCTCGTCCGAGTACGTGAAGGAATAGGTTGTCCCTACAAAATTAAATCAAGTTAGATGTAAAGAAAACAGGAGGATAAACTGTGCAAAATAAAGGAAAAAAATATACCTTCTAAGCAGCGTCGTCACCGATGACAGGAAGCTACGTTCCTCATCCTCACCAGCTGACTCCGAAAGGCGTCTATGCACCTCGCTTGCTGTCAAGACCTTTCGCGAGAACTGTCAAAAACAAACTCAGTAACCATACAAGACAAGTATAAATAAGTAGCAAGAAAATAACCCACCCGAGTCTTGTGACGAGGAATAGATTACTCGACGAAGCGCTAATCCTGAGGAGCCGGTGGAATCATTTCCTCAACGGGGTCGTATGTCCTCTAATAGCTGATGGACATCCGAGAAGGAACGAACTTAGCAGGCCCAGCCTAGTAAAAAGCAAATATAAGTGATTAAGGTCCACTTGGGGGCTATCTAGCAAAGAACTAAAAGATGAAATGCATATCGTCGCCTCCACAGATAAAACAGGGGCCAGAGCTAGCAGTGGCAGCAAGTCCTCCTCGTAGCACCGCCCCGAGCTAGCATGAGATCGCTAAGGAGTACCAGCAGGCGACCTCTCCGCCAAACTTATCAGCATCGCATCATGGAACATATGTCTAGGCGGAGGAGCAGGGACGAAAAAATCTCCAAAGAGTGCTAAATAGCCATTCTCTCACCAAGGTACACCATCGCCTCGTACGTCCCTTGAAAGTAACGATGCTCGCTAGTGTACTGCGCGGCAATAGCAACAATAGCTAGATCAACCCATGGCCGATAAAATACATTAAGCTCCTGCAAAAATATATCTGTAAGGTAAAATTCTATCAAAAGGCAATAGAATGACGACAATTATTCAAAAGAACATACCGAGACGATCAACTCTCGGACATGGGCAGTAGTCGCCTGATCACCAATGCGACCTCCCCAACAGACGCTTATAGGGAGCTCGCGATGAGATGATCTCACCGGCGCTAGCGACGGAATGTGCTGGTAGAAACAAATCTATGAACAAAGACAAGAGAAGATAAGCAAATACTAGTAGGAATCTAGATCTAACTTTTAAAAGTGATAAAGTATACCTCTACAATTCTCTAGAAGCTAGAGAGTGCGATGTTTCCTGTGAAAGCTCTGTGACGACAGAAGCCTCACAAGCCCCGCAAGAAATCAGCATAGGCCAAGCTGGTCCAGTCATAGGTCCCGACCAGCTGATGGTCGTGGAGAGCAGGGAGGTAGTAGAGAAGTACTCGACTACCTTTGTCAGTAGAAAAAGTCCCTGACAACAAGATAAGAACGAAGACCGGCGGATACACCGAGCGCTAAGTCGAGACGGCTCCACCTCTGCACGAGCTCGGACAGTAATCAGACCGAACAACTCCTCGACTATCAGAGAAAGGACATAAATTGTACTGTCGAATGGCAGCGTAGTCAAGTGGAACTCCAATCCCGAGATAAGACTGAAGTCAGCAGGGGTGACAGTCATCTCGCCCGAGGGAAAGTGAAAGGTGTTGGTGGGGTCCCAGAAGAACTCCACCGAAGCTCGAACCACGTAGTGGCTCTCGTCAAAAGAGTACATGGCCTGAGTGGTCCGAAACAAGGCAGTTAGCCCACAAGACTCCCAAAGTCGTCGCAATCCCTCATCATTGCGGAAATACTTGTCGTACAAGTAGCCAATGGACTCGTTGCCGAAGTCGTGGCTACGCGTCCTCCCGCTAAGGATACCGCGACGGACCCGCTCAGAAATGTGGTGCTTGGGAGCAAAAAAAATATCCGCTCATCCCACTATGTGAAGGAATCAAGAGAGGTGGATGGCTACCCACGGGCTCGTGCTCCCGTCGAGTATCTCAAGACCGGGAACCAGAACTGCATTGTCTAGCCATACTACATTATGCAAAGTGACCAAAAATTAAGGCTCTATAGTATCTATGGTTCGCTTAGTCGCATGATACTATGTTCGCAAAAAAATAAAGAGTACGTAGTACTAAAACAGAGCACGATTTCAATTCAAGCATATATGGCATTTTCAAGCTATAAAACAATTTCTTGCAATACTGTGATAATTATTGTGACAAATTGAACAAGAATATCTAGCAAAAATACGAAGAACAAGCCACATTGTTCTTACGACATTAAGAGGTTCAACAATGGTGAATTTTTCATTTCTCCACTAAATTGAGTCAAACAAGTCTCAAAATATTCCCAAGGCAATATACAAACATAATTAACCAATTTTATGGCATAAAATTTTACAAAGTAAGAAAATTAAGCAAAATGTATTTCAAATTTTCAGAAAATTCGTGAATAGACATGTCAAAATTCAGCAAAATTCGAGTGAGTTTGAAGAAAACTTACATAGATCAGCAAACTAGATGAACTGAGCTTCGATTTGCAAAACGTTTGAGCGAATTTGGTTGAGAAATCAGCAAGAACAAGTGGATTGAAGCTTGAGGCGATTGGTAAGCTAAGACATCAGCAACGGCGAAATGAGGAAGAAAGGGGATTTATTCGAAAATCCCGAGTGCAGCGTCGCAAGACAAATATGTCGCCTGGCAACAGGAGGAATTAGCGACAACATCAACTTCCATCAGCCGTTAGAGCGGCGACAGAACGTGAGGCCATGTAAAACAGTTATACGGACCTCATACAGCAATTTCGGGTTCCTTGGTACGCCAGTTAGCCCCTCTAAGAAACTTGACATGATTTAGTAATCGGCTCGATTACAATCACATTAAGTGATCGACCTGATAAATGATCGTTTCACTGAGCTTAAAGCGCCTAAACACTGGCTCATTGCCAAGGCACTGACATAATGGTTCATAAACAGTAGAAGCACCGACATAATGGTTCATAAGAAGCAAAAGCCCCGACGTACTGGCTTAGCAGAAGCAAAGTTCAAGCGAACTCTAAAGGATCGACAAGCGTTAGTCTTCGGTTATATTCTTCGGAATATTATCGCAGCAAATGAGGATGACTTCAAGCGAAGATGTCTTTGACAGCGTTCCCTATCTTGCGGAGCATTGTAACAAAAAACTGGAGGTGATTTCAAGCGAAGTTATCTTCGATCATGTTCCCTGGCTTGCGGAAGATGGTCACAATGCGGTAGAAGATCGTTTCAAGCGAAGCAATCTTTGATAGAATTATCTGGCTTGCAGAAGACTATCACAGCAAAAATTGGAGGTAGTTACAAGCGTAGCGGTCTTCAGGCGATATCCTCTAGCTTTAGGAAGATGGTCAAAACAGCAGGATGGCATTCCCTAGCTTGTGGAAGGTTGTCACAAGAGCAAATGCAACAAATCGGTTACTTACAGAGACGTGTGCTCGACGGTGAAAGATACGCGTTTCTTAACTCTCTTATCTGTTTTAACTAACGCTAGTTTGCAGGTATCGGTGTTACAAGAATGATTTAGGATCGCAGAACTTTCTGAATCATTCTCCGTCCCTATCGATACTTTGACTTTTATTTTCGAAACTTGCGTTTCTCCAAACTCAGTCAAAGTGGGGGCTTCTGTAGACACCTATTTGTGTCTCCCAAAAACCAAACCTAGTGATGAATACCTTTCGCGTTGAATCATAATCGAATGAAGTGAAAGTGTGGAAAGTCTAATGTTGCGGTTTGTTTTTATTAAAAATCTCTCTTTCTATTTTCGAAAACCTGCTCTATTTTATGAAAATATTCAATAAAGTTTAGTTTTGTCCATAACAAAGGTCCAATAATACAGTAGTTGGATAGGGCTCGAAAAGAGCTTTCCAACGATATTTTATAAGCCCAATTCCGATGAATAATGAGGAAGTTATGGAAAAAATACAAAACTGGGCTCGGTTTGGTTCTTGTATAGGGCCCAAAGATCTAGAGGAGGGCCTATCATGAATTATCATTCCTAATGCAATTAGGATTGATTATAGTCTTCTGAAATCTTCTGGAAGGTTCTTTTGAATCCTAATGGGATTAGGATTGATAATTATGTTTTATAAGTTTTATTTGGAATATAGTAGTTTTTTGAATGAAATTACAATTTTACCCTTCGTACGGACTTTTGCAATTATTTCGTCATCCTTATTACGTCCAGAAGTGTTTCTCGATTTCTAAAATTCATCCGAGCACGGCCATGCATTTTTACAGTCTCGCTCTACGAGAGGCCTTGTATACAACAAAGACATATTCCCTATTTTAGTAGGGGGACATTTCCAGTCTTGTAATGTAGCTGCTCCTACTGAGAGGACTTAGCCGTCCGAGTGTTGCCGTTATAATCTCCTATTATGGCAGACGTTTGAGAACATCAAAGCGGACTAGTACTTAAACAAGAGAACTCACAATATTCATGGTCAAGGAAATAGGTTCCGATAGCCTTAATGAGAAGTATACTTATGACGATTTTTAATCTCTTAAAGTATTCTCATAGGTTGATCCAGTATGGTTCTAAACTAATACCTATGCAAATGATTTATGACAATCATGTCCTCGTAGCACAAGAAACAGTGCTATAAATTAGACTACGCACTAATCTCAATTGGTCATTAATCGTCCATCGTTTAAATGACCTCGATCAGGGATAATTTTCGATTATAATATTCAATGTACACTTAATAGGTGTTTCCTTACCAAGACTAGTCTTGTTACCCTATTTTGAATATTCCCAGAATCGAATGGACTCATTATTTAATTCTAAACCACAATTAAATAGCAAACGGAGTGATAAAATTGCATGAAATTTTAAATTACTCCAAAACCTGAATGGTTCATCTTATGATAAATGGTTTTTCTGAATGTTTTAAGAGTATCACTCTTTATAAAACATCTATAGAAATCACGCCCATATCTAATATGCTTGATTTCTTTCATGCAATTGTGAATGTAGTCGTTCACTTATCGCATAGGTTTAGTTATAACTACTTTGCTAATCTTAGGATCTTCATTACTGATTACTTTCATAATAAGATGATAAAATTTGATAATGTCATGGATTATATGTGATTTAGGATTTATTGTCCAAGTGATGGCTCCCTCTCATTTTCATGATTGAGACCTTCAACTTGACAACCTACAATCATTAACGTTCATCAACAAACTTTCCATAGAACATCTCCTTTATTATCTCCATTAAGGCAACAATATTATCAACATATATTTTAGTAGACTTCCTGATGATGCTTTGCTTGGGTTTCATTCCAAACGGCTCACAATGATTTGGGATACCCTAATCACTTGTTATCATGGAAATTTTCCTTAAGTTCCTGCACATTACACATGGTACCACATCCATGTTACCATTCTCAAGCCACGACTTATTGTTAGCTCGTGCTTATAAACGGCTTCCTTGTTAAGGATCTAATTCTTGTTAAGGTTTGTGCTTGCAACTTCAATTCTCAAATCGTATTTGTTTCCACAAGTCAAGAACTCATCCTGTTACTTATCCAAGTACTTTGGATGTTCTTGGCATTAATCTAACGATCTAATACATAGATTCTGGTTGATGGGTACTTCATACATACTTCACATGCTCTAAGAAAGTAAGTCGTGCGACGATTCCATATCACAACGTACATGATGGATTAAATTGCAGAGTAATTCTCAATCTTATTCCATCAATTTGTCATTTTAGCTCATTCAGTTTCACTAAGTCTTTGCAAAACAGTTTGCTGTGTGATATGGTTGAAAGTATTTATTAGAGTCTTTCATGTTTGACTTAGTATTTAGCCTAGCTTATACTTTGTTCAAACATTTAATCAGTTTTATACATACGGGTCGAAAGTCTTTCAAAGTCCTTCAATTCATGTTTAACACGGTAAACTCCTTTACACGTTCGAACATTTTATTAAGTCTATATAATATAATTTAATACCAAATACGTACTAAGTATCGTCTTTTGCTTGGTCCATTGTCCAAAATACTTTCAAATCTAAGAATTTAGCATTTGATAGTTATTTCACAATAGAGTTCATAAATTTCTCGTTGGACCTTTACTTTTTCTCCCACTAAACTTCTTATTCATAAGAATTTGTATGTTTCTCCATAAGACAATCCTCTCATAAACTTTATGAGAAAACATGTTCCAATTCCTATATGCAATGCTTCCTTTAATCCCATGACGGATTCTTTAAGCTTGCTTTTAGGTTTTCAAAACCCTTAAACTATTTTCATAGTCACTTTAATCCTATTTTAGGAAGGCGGTTTTGGTATCTATTTTGCCATATTTCATATGAGCAATTTTGCTAAAACAATCACGAAAACACTTTAGCATTCCGATTGGTGAATAAGTTTTTATTAAAATCAACTCCGTGAATTTAATTGTATCCTTTTCATCCAATCTAGCTATGTATGCATATAAATTTCCACATTTGTTAGTTTTCTCCTTGAAAACTTACTTGCAATAAATGGGTCTTTCACCCTTTATGCAAATTAATCAAGTTTTAAACATGATTATCAAACATGGGGTCTGTTTCGGATTTTCATGGCCTCTAACCATTATTCGGAATTTGGATTTGTTGTAGCTATCTTACAAGACATTATTCCTTTACTATCTAAAAGTAAATAGTATGCTTGTAAGTCTTAGGTTTATTTCTAACTTAATAGAAATTTATAGGATTCAATCCAAGCCTTTGGTGAATTCTATACCTATATAGGGCAATTGCATCAACCACTGAGTTTCAAGGAGCTTCCAAAGCCCTTTTATTATGTTGATCTTACTCCAACATTTCTGATGTTTTGTGAGTAATGAATTCTCTTTTAAGGCACTTGTAAAGTCCTTTTGAGTATTTTTGATCAAGCATTCTCACGAAGCCCTTATATGGTCTTCCGAGATTCTCAGTTCTAGTTTGTTGCTAAGCTCGAAGCTCGACGGTCATCGAGTTCATTTTCCTCCCACTTGTCATTTTGGAAATGTGTTATTTTCCAGAAAGACACCACTTAGAATAACAAACACTATGTTCTTAATTAGGTTATGGAGGTAATGCCCATGGTCTCACTTGAATGCTTACAAGGAGACATGTATATTGTCTTTGGGTAAAAGTTCGTTGTGATGAAACAAACAGTTAGCTCCCACTTGAGCTATCTTAGCCTTTAATGAGCCATTAAGCTCCCACTCAACCACCTAGATTTTGCTAAGCTGGTGAGCTCCTACTAAGTCACTTAGCTCCCACTGAGCCAATGAACTCCAATTGTGGCTAAGAGTTTTAGACATATACTTGAAAAGACATTTAGAAGGTAATTCTATCCATAATTGAATATGGCGTTCTTTCTTATCTTCGATATTCTGTTTAGTGTAACATTAGTCCTTCGTGAAAATCTTAAGAAATTTATATAAAGGGATGTGATCCATCATTGTTTGAGTCATTTTTAAATGGCATCGAGGTCTCCGTGAAGACACATTATGGTCTTTGTGGAGTTATTTATGAAAATCTCATTTTCATAACTTTGTGATGGTCACGCTTGGCTCAAGCAAACATCGCTCGATCTAATCTAGATGTTTTGATATCTTGTCAAGTCGATTATGTAATTCACTGAACTCTTGAACTATTCAAGGTCAAGTTCGTCACATTTTATGAATATAGCCATATTCTTTCAAATTCTTTGTGAGACGTTGAAGTAAATGAATCCTCTTTAGCTTTCGGATTCGATTGTCTATACCAAGAACAATAGCTCTTTACTTTGTCGGTTTTAACAAGTAAAACTTTCTTGTCTTAGAACGATTTCGAATTGATCAACTATTAAGAGCCTATCAAATAGAGCCTTGAGTACGTTCTTGTCGATGTGACATTGCTAAAGATGTTCGGAATGCAAATCATGCCCATGAATTTGAGTTTTTGCTAGTTTATCATGTTAAGATAATGTTTGTTTATAATCATTCATTCTTGACTCATGGTTTAGACAACCATGCCATTCAAATAAACTTGCAACTATGGCTCATTGCTTTGAATGTGAGTCTTTCCGTGTGTAAACAGATCAATTGCTGATTATGGAATACAATAACCATTTATTTGTTCCAGCCTTAGCTTAAAGGTCTTTAAACAAAGCATACGACCTTACAACTGATGTAGCACCACTTGCTTCATTCTAAGCTTGTAAGTCGATTAAATTAGCTTATCTTCAATAGTTTAGGTCACTTTTAAAGTGGAACACTCAAGCAGTATCCGATACTTGTAAAGATAACGAATTGCTAAGTTAACTACAATAATATGAACTCATGGTTTGAAATGGAATCTTATTCCTTTTCTTCGTTCCTCGTTTCCTATATTTCTTATCATACTTTATCTCATAATATTTTAAGAACCATTTCTTTAAGAGTCTTTGACTTCTATACTTTGTTAGGCATAATTAAGCATCTAATGCGCCGTAAAACAAAGTTCCATCTTTTCCTTTAATTCACGCTTGAATTACTACAACAATGAGTCCTACTCATCAATGTATTAAGCGAAAAGATATGTTTGTTATCAATATTGACAATTTGAGTTTGCAACTCAATACTTCATGTTTTATCAAAACTACCTAGTATATTGAATACATGATGTCCAACTGTCCTTTCGGAATTTGTTATAAAAGTCATTTATGAGAAATGTATTTTAAAAATGCTTTACTTTTCATTGAGAACTATTCTCAAAGATTTCCTTTACCAATCATGGAAAGCAAAACAATTTGATTTGGAATTCTATAAAAATCAGTGCAAAGTATAACCATTTATCAAGTAAATAACATAATAAGTTTGAAAAATAAAAGTTATTAATGCAAACTTTCAATCTTATTAAACGTCTTATCCACGCATTAAAATTGTCCCAATTTGGCAAGAATAAGTCGATTCCAAGATCCAAAGAAACAAAGAGTGGTTAAGCATGCTCTGGCTTGTCTTAACACTCAATCTCCTAAGGTAAGCAACGCTTTGCTAATGGATTTAAGCCATTCTTGGTTGAATAAATCGTCGCATCTAATGCTCTCTCAACAATTTATTCACATTTCCATGACAGGTTAGGACTCCATCACTCATATGATTGAGTACAACCAAAACCAACTTGCATACCCGGTATGCCTTACTTCCTAGGAGAGGTAGTGATGCCTCACTTTGGCGTAGCCCACCACTACCCTCGTTCGGCTGGTAAGTGTTGTTTTGGAATGGCAAGTTTTTACTCAATATTTAGGGACCTAGGGTTTCTATGTGGGTTGATTTAAGTGAACTTAATTAATCATCACAACATTCAAAATCCTAAACATGCATCTAACATATAATTCATATAAATAAACAAATATATATATCGAATAACATAAATAGAGATGCATTTGGCAACTAGCATGACCCCTTGAGATCTTCAAATCTTCAAAAGGTCTTCATTGCAACTTCATGGCTACGTCTACCAAGAACCTCCATCTTCAAGACTTGACCTTAATAAATGCAACTACTAGTATCTACGATTAGGAATAATCTAAATATTAAGGTACAAAAATACTCAACGGTACGCATATTGTATTTAGATATACAAATATACATCACGGATCGCAGTCCGTATTTTCTATCCTAATCGGGCCCCACTAGTTGCCATTTCATAAAACCTGTGAGAGAATATAAATTCCATTCATCCAATCACTATTTGTGAATAGCCCATGCATTTTACAACGATAAACAAGTAACAATGCATAAACACGCGTAAACTAGTAACTAATCTAGGTGGTTAATCCAAATAACACACCTAATTAAAACTAGTCAAAGTTGTTTTAACCGGTTATGTAAAAAAGCGCAATTAACATTTGAAGCTTGCACTAAATTCCGAATCCAACATAATTAATCCAATTAATTAAGTCGGTAAATCCAAAAATTTGTCAAAATAAATTTTGCCAATGTCGCTCAAAACTGAGGCCCAGCCTCCAAAATTTATTAAAATAATAAAATAAATTAAAATAAACAAAACGACCAAAAAACAAAATTAAAACGAGAGAAAAGTGCATTGACTACCCAAGGCTAGCACCCTTGAGCACTCACACGCACGCAAGTGCTGAGCGCTTGCCTACCAGCCTCGGCCTTGCATGTTGTGATGCTGTTGGGCGCTTCTTGGCAGCGCGCACTCGATGCGCGTCTAGCTGCTGCTACCTAGCACTGCTGCCAGGCCTTGCATCCAATTTGCACGCCCCCCATGCACCAAGTCAGCACAAAGCTCTTCGCACACACCTAGCACCACACGCACCAAGCGCAGCAGCCTTGAAAAAATATTATGATTTTAAAAATAAACGAGCGTGGCTCTGATACAACTATTGGGGTTTGGTAAGTCCAACTTACCGCGGAAACGACCCCGACCCAAAGAACCACTCGCAATTAATAAAACCATAAAGCATAACAAATAAACATAAAAGGATAAAATCGGAATTTACCTTTGACACATGCTTCGCTCGACCTAATGGGCTCTTACTTGAAAGCTTTAGCTCCGAAAATACCTATCTTCCAACGGTATCCACCCACAAAGGACGAACACCGACTTTTTAGGTCCGCTACCTTGGAGTTAGCAAGGTCCGACCAAAACCCAAGTGTTAATGGAGTTTAAGAGTTTTTGCCAAAATGCAATGCTCTTTCTAACTCCCACTCAAGCAAAGAATTCTCAAGCCATGCTTTGGCTATTTATATGGAAGGATAGCTTGTGAATTCCACTCATCTTTCAATGTGGGACTTTTTCACAAAAAGATCCCACATGGAAAGATTGATGAATTCAATCCTTAGTTAAATAAACCAAGGAACAAGTAACAAGTGTTACATGGTTAGATGATGACCACTTTCCCACTTGGTCCCCAAGGCATTTCACATGCAATGTGAACTAACCATGTGTCACCCAACCTTGAGCCCCAAGTTGGGTTTGGTTGGGCCATTTTATTTGGCCCGTGTCCATGACCTGTCACCCGGGTCCACGGCCTCTTGCCACACGTGCCGCCACCATGGCGCGTTACCACCATGGCGCGCTGCCACTTGGCGGCTGCCACTAGGTGGCTGCTAATGTGGATGCCACGTGTGCAATGGCGTTTTGCCATGTGTGATGCCACGTGGCACGCACCTATTGGGCGCACTTTCCTAGCAATTCACGTGGCTAGGATTTTACTTGTTACTTGAAGCATTTACCCGTCTGGCTAAATCCTAAATTTTGGCTCGACATTTGAGATTCTCCGACGCTCCAAGCTCGAATTTCCGACGTCTAAATATTTAAAACTCGAGCGACGAATTAATTTCTTCCGAATTAATTCATCGAGTCGGTTCGTATATTTGCTAAGGTGTGACTCGAAGGGTTCAGTCAAGATTAAGCTGTAATATTAATTATACATTAATATTACTGATCGGAAGAGGCCTCCACCCAGGCATTCTGATCACTTGACCTTGCTGAATATATTAGCTTTCTAATAATTCTTAACCCGCTAACGGAATAGAACACTTGTTCGAAGGACACCATTTCTTTCATTTCTCACGCACATTTTTACCGTGACACGGTTGATACTGCTGTTTCACGGTACGTGTGCCATGTCACAGAATTTTCTCGTGTCTTTTCCGCGTAAACCCTTCACGCGTTTTTACACCTGTAGGTCAAATATTTCCCGCGTCACTCCAGAGTATGCCGCGTCACACAAGAGTTTCCGGTGTCACGGCACATTTCGCCATGTCGAGGCAATTTTTTCCGTGTTGCGGCAGCATTTTTTAGGGTTTTTATCTTTTTAGGGTTCCGTGTGTTCCCTCGCTCATTTTCCCTATAATACTTCCTTCCTTTCTACATTTCGGGGCATCAAATCATTCTCTCTTCCTCTCTTTTACACAAAACAAAAGCATTCTCTTCTCTCTCTCATATTCTAAGCCTTAAACATATATTCCTAACTACATCATTCCTTCCTAAGTACTTTAAGGAGTCCATACTCGGCCCGAGGTTCCGTCCTTAAACCAAGGCGTGAAAGGTATAATTAACTGAGGGTTTGGAACAAATCAACTCTGCTCTTAATTTTATTTAATTTAATTTTCATTTGATTTATATTTTTTATTTAAGTTACTAACAACTTATTCATGATGTAGTAATTATAAGGAACGCGCGGAATATGAGCAATTAATTAATTTATTTACTCTTATATTATTTTCTTATTTCTAGTATCATATTAGGTTAATTTATATTTGATTTGACTAACGCTATTATTGTTGAATTGCTTCCAATATTGATGTTTTTGTTCTATTATTATTTTTTATCACCATAATGCATGTTTAAAGGGAATATGTAATTGTAAATCAAGCCTAATAAGATTATTTGGACAACCGGTTTAGGATCCTTTTTAATCTTATTGTCTAATCAAGTGATCATTAATATTTTAGAATTATGTGTTGCATTAATATTAAACCAATGCAGCCTAATAATAGTTTCGAGCAAATTGAATCTTTGTTTTCATGCCTTTGAGATCGCAGAAATCACTTTTCACTATAAGAACCGAGTAGAGGACAATACGGGCAAATGTGACTCCATGACTCACTTCGTAACATCATCCCCGATCCTCCCTTTTGTGGTTCTAAACCATATCGAGTTAGTAATCTCATTGATTATGAATGGGGTGTAACCTTCACGGGTCAATCGTTGCCTATCGTTGTCCCTTTCTCGTGGTTGCCTTTTATGATCCGTGAACGGTTTACAAGTTCCTTAAAAACTTGTTGGCGGAACCCTACTTTTTTTTTTCCCTAATCGTATTATGTAATTTCCACTTCCTATGAGTGCCAAGCATATTCAAACATGCTTTAATGTAGGCACACTTTGAACGACGCCTACAACAAGTTAATCCAAAGGAATTTATGACTCATAGAGTATTACAAGCATAGACGTTAGATATCGAGCTAAGAGCATCAAAACCGAGTGTCTCCAATTGAATCGAATTTAGGAAACGAAGAGACACTAAAACCAAGAAAATAACAAGTAATGAATATATATCCCTGGCCTCGAAATGCCTCAAGAAAATTTGAGGGCTACGGTAATATAACTAGCCTAGTTTGATTCCGCAAGGTAGTGCTTGGCCACAAGCAGAGCGTCGCCGAGCATGCTAGGCGAGTGTACCTTACGTGCGTTAGGTGGCTAGCAAGCCCTTGCTGCAAGCATCGCTGCTTGCTAGCAAGGGGCAGGCTGGCAGTATCCCTCGCAAAGCAAGGCACTAGTTGCGGCATGGCACGTTCGAACTCACTAGCGAGAGCAGCACCCAGCAACATTACGCATGCACACGCGGCATGGTTGCTGGGTGCCCGCACATACTACCGAGTTAGCAGGCCCAGCCGAACCACAAGGCAGCCAGCAGAAAGCTTGTACGTGCGTGTGCCACGTGGGAGCCGATTTTTGGTGAGGAGCCTTGTGGAGTAAGGGAAATTGGTCCCTTTCTCTTGGTGGTCCTCACCTACCCTTGGTCATATTATGTCACTTGTTGTTTGTTGATTGTTTAGCCTTTTTATTTATATTTTTTATTTAAATTAAAATAGAAAAAGGGATTTTACTAACTCTTATCACGATAAAGTAGGTCTTTGGGACAACTAACCAAAATCAAATTAGAAATTTAAAGCCTAAACTTAACTAAGATAGTGAGTGGGAAGTAAAGGGCTGAATCCTCAAGGAAACGGTGTATTGCACTATCAGGTTAAATTAAGAATCTATTGCAAGTAAAAAGGGGTATTTTGTTTTGTTTTTGTGAATATCAATGATCAAATTAACTACTACAAAGATTAAAAGCAAGCTAATTAAGAATGTTCAAACTAGAAACACTCATATAAGGAATGAAAAACTAGAATTCAGGGAAATATGATCAAATCACTAGGGAGAGGGAGTTCCAATCATGATTAACTAAGACAACAATGATAATCAACATGGATTCATGCCAAGGAATACAAACTCTACTCAAATAACTCATTCCCATGAAATTACTCTAGTAAATTGTTGAATTAGACCCAACCTTAACTTGATGATTCCCATGCATCTAATTTAAAACTTCAAATATTGGAAGAAAGGTGCACATCAACAACTCCAACCAATTTAAGCACAAATTCATCAAATCAAGGCCAAATCCAATCAATTATCAAAATGATCCTAATCAATCACAATTTTCACCCCCTTCCGTAATTAAAATCTAAGCTAGAGGGAAAAAGAGAGCCATTACATCTACTCTAAGCAAGCATTCAAACTTAACAAAGCTAAACATAATTCTAAATTCAAAAGAAAGCAAACAAATAAGATTAATCAATGAATTAATAGGATATCAATATTTCAAGGAACAATTAAATCGAATACCAAAGTAGAGTAAGCGATTCCTGCCATTAAAATTAGATTGAGGAAAAAAAACATGAAATTATTTAATTGAATTAAAGGAAACCTTTAAGAAATTTTGTTACAAAGATAAAATTGAAGATTGAAAAACCTTTCTCTCTCTAGATTACGAATAGTTTCTTTATCTAACAATGTTCTCAATAATATTGGAAAATAAGCTTAACTTTTAAAATCAAGAAAAGGTCTATTTATATTGCTAGAAACGTCAACTTAGGGAGAGCCCTCTCTTGCCATACCGCAAACTCTCATTTCTGTTTACGGAAACGTAAACACCAAGAGCCGCGCCCGCAGCCAAGTATGATGCGCTCGCGGGTGAAAAGTAGAAAGGCCTCTCTAGTCGAGGAGAGGCCGCAACTTGGGAACAGGGAAAAAGAGCTTATCATAAGGCCGCGCCCGCGGCTTCCTGGTAAGCTGCGCGCCCGCTCCATTGAATATCTTTTTCCCTTTCTTAGCCCTAAATGCTTTATAAGCTTCATCGTAAGAGCCGAGAACCTACAAAACAATAAAGAAAACAAAGAAAGCATAAGAAAAGAGAGAAAAGGGGGTGAAACACGAGGAAAGACAAAACATAACAAAAATAAAGGTAAAAACGCCTTGAAAAGGCTCAAACAAGTAAAAATGAGGGGAAAATCCTTAAAGAAAAAGATAAAAGAGTGGCATAAATGCCACTCATTAGTTTTATCTTTAAAAAACCCAACATTGGGAATTAAACCACTTTGAGTTTTGAGCTTGAAAGGATCACCAAAGGCATTAACAATTTCGCTCGTAATACTTTAAGTTTTTGGTCCAACCCCGGCTAAGCTCTAGAGTAGGGGCCGTACGGGTCGGGCATGAGGGTGTAAGTCGTATGAGGCTCTCGCATTTTTGAATCTTGGCTAACTTTCAATTAAGATCTCTTTCGTAGCAAAGCACGCGTTAAGGATAATTTCATCTTTCCTTTTCTTATTTGTTAATTATGCTGTTAAATAATATGCATGTTTTAGTTACATTAATTTATGTGTTGGTCTTGGGGTCGGGTTTTAGTTTCGCGTGGTGTTGGACATCACGAAACCCAAAACCTTCCAATCGACATATATCTTCTTGTCATACCCCTTTTACATTCTACAACCCTTTAATTCGATTTTTCTTCTTACGTTGCGAAGCTTTCTGGTTAAAATAGCTTGTGTTTCCATCCCCATCAAACACCTCCACAACTCTTGACCTCATATACTAATGATCCTCGTGTTTATCATGAAGATCATCCAACTCCTTTTCAATTCTTGAACATTCTTCACAACTTGCGGGGGTCACAATATTTTGTTGCGCACATCTAAGCGCCTCTTCTTTGAGCTTAATTTTCTTGTCGAGGTCATTGAACTTCTCTTTACTCCACAATAAAAATTTGTTACCCATTGTCATCAATTTTAACACAACATTTTCACCATCAGCCGCCCCAAGTATTTCGAATAGTGGCTTTACACGTTTCATCAAGCAGCCACGCAGATTAAAATTTAAACCTCTTCTTACTCTTTTTCTTCTATTTCTTCGTAGTTAGCTCAAAACGAGTAATAATGGGAATGTAATCAGAACAATATCTCAAAAAGGTTCTCCACAAACACCATAGGGTACAAATGAAATCAAGAAGGAGAGCTAATGAACCTATCAAACCTTTCTCGTACCTTAGTAGCTTCGGACCCCCTTTCCCAAGTCCACCATTGACCTCTATTTCCAAGATCTCTAAGTCCATAGTTATTCAAAACTTCTTTGAAATTTAGCATCTCCCTACGGTCATGATCCGAACCACCTTCCTTCTCTTTTAGCGATAAGATCTGATGTAGGTCGTTTTCTACTCTCCCCTAGAGCCAACAATATTTATTAACACTCCACTAACCTTATATGAGTATATGGTGAGTCAAGGGTCGAACCCAAAGGAATGAATAGAAAAAAGCTATAGCCTAGGTTAAGCTACTTTGAAGATTGTAGAAAGAATTGGTTGGTAACTAAGGTATAAAAAAAAGCTACACAAATCGAGAAATTCCATATGCTAAACACTAGGGATATAGGTTCCACATGCAAGCTCAATGATTATTCTAATCGATGGATGACTCAATTTATTCAAACATTGCAAAGGACAAACAATAGTTGCAACTAATGGAATCCAAAAGCTATTTCCTCTAAGCCAAACTAGGGTTCACTATGAATGGCTAACAAGGAAAATCACAATCAAATTCAATCAATTAAAGCAATTCTCAAATCAAGGGTTCATGTCATTGAAATTTTCTATGCAATATAGATTAATCTTATAGGTTGATCAGTCCTAGTCTAATTAATCACATGCACAACTATGTCAACCAATTTGATTGCAATAATAATTCAATCAACCAAGAATCATCAACTAGCAAGAATCATCAATCAAACATGCTTCCCCTTCTCCGTAGCAACTAATCTACTCACTAATTATAGTGTAATTGAAAAACAATACAAATTAAATCACAAACATCATCATTTCAAGCTCAATGAGAAAATCAAATATTCAACTATTTCTCAACCAAAGATCAAAATTCAAATCAAACATTCAATAATTAAAGCAAATTGCAACAAAAGTAAATTTAAAGGAAAGAAATCTCACAAACTTTCAATGATTTGAAGATAAAATCCAAGCTCTTGAAATCAAAGATGAAATTGAAGTACAAATAAGTAATCTTAAGCTTCTCTCTCTACTTTCTCTTTCTTCTATTTCTGGAAAATAAGTCTCAAGTACATATAAAGTCGTCTACCCCTAAAAAAGGAAAAGTCAATGGCTATATATAACAAATCGAGCGAAGGGAGGTGAAGCACCCTCGTGCGCACGCACCAGACCAGCTGGGCGTGCAAACCCCAGCTGTGGTGCTCGTTGCATGCCTCCCTTTCTTGCTCGTCGATCTTTGCGCTCCCGAGCATCCCCATCATTGGTGTTTGTACTTGCACTTGCACACCCCAGACCTATTCATTGCTACCTTGGTGTTCGTACTTGCAGAGCTAGTTTTGTTACTTGAGTTGCATGCTTGGACTCCCGAACTTAGCTCCATTAACTTCCTTTAATGCGCTCGAGCTTCCTCCTCGATAATTAATCCCCGGGAAACTCAAAACACCTACAAAACAAGTCAAAGAAACAAAGAAGCGAGAGGAATAACCGAGAAATGAATAAAATAATAAGAGAACCATCAAAAGCACACATTTCTCTAAACTTAAACACAAACACGCAAAACAAGCATTATTATGTAAAAACATGACATAAAAGACTAAAAACGAGCATAAAACTACGTAGAAAACCTACCCTTGAGCAAAACAAAATCAAACTTAAGGAATGATGATTACATTATTTAAGCTAAACAAGAAACAAGAAAACTAGAGAATGTACACTAACTCACTTTTGTAGGAATCACAGTCAATTGTAGCAACAATTAACAAGCCATTAAAACCTCTAGATCGCTCTAGAGGACGAGTATTTTTGAACTTTTTCATTTTTCACTATTATTTCAATTTTTTCCAAAGCTTTTGAATATGCTTTGCTTTTCTTTTTTTTCATTTTATTTTTTTATTTTCAGTTCACTTATTGTCCTCGCCTCTTTTTACTATGGATGGCTTTTTCAACATATGCATTTTCCTTTTAGTTACAAAACATTTACAACACGAACTTGCTATCATTATAAGGACCATACAATCAATCTTATCCACAAAAACTCCAACATAAGAGACCAAATGCTTCACAAAAACCAAAGATGGGAACAAAAATGAAACAAAAGCCTCAAGATCTAAAGTTTTGGATTGAAAAGAAGGGTATATGGCTCAAATGATTAGCAAGTAGGAAAATGAAAACCCAAAATAAAGAGATTTATCCTAGAAAAAGAAAAATTACCACCCCGAAAAGATGCCTTTGTCATTCCCAAATGGCTCGGTCGCGATCTCGGGATATGAAAGTCAAATTCTAGATAAAGCACACAATAGTTAAGGATCCAAATGTTGCACATGCAAAATATGGAGAAGGCTTGAAAAGCATGAAACCTCACAAGGTTGTAGCAAAAACTCACTAAAAGCGTCAAATTCACCAAGGGGGAACAATTGCAAGTTTTTTAAAAAAATACAATCCGGCTTCAAGGACCCAAGAGTTCTAAACGACTAACTTAGCAAGCTCTATCGTAGAGTCAACCAAAGATACTCTCAAATCGTGCAAACCATTGTCCTTAGGAAGAGTGATAGCCAAAAGTTCAAGTCCAAGTGGTACTAAGTCCAAAGCAAAAGCGAAACTATTAAGAAAGAAAAGCAATGCCTCAAAAAGTTTTTTATTTTTAATTATAAATTTTTTTATATTCAAAGTCAAATTTAAAATCAAAACATAAGATTGCAAAATGCAAAAAGAAATGTAAAAGAAAAGAGATAGAGATATGAAAAAAAAAATTAAAGCAAAAAGAAAATAGAAAAAGAGGAAAAATGAAATAAAAAAAAAAGAAAGATTGAAAAGCAAAGGAGAAATGGAAAGTCCCAAGGAAGCAAGCTAACACATATGTCCTAATCGACAAACAAGTGAAAATTCGGCTACAACGCCACTGTTCCAAAACACGCTAAGGTGTTAAATTGCAAACAGCCTCAAACCGTTTAACTTCTCCTAATATAAACCTAAACTAATCATCCAAGAAAAGTAATGAAATAAAAGAAAGAAAATAATAAGGATCTCACCGGGCATCCAAGCTATGCTATGACAAATAATGTGAAAAAACAACCACCTTCATGGAGCAATAATAACCATAGGACAAACTACGAAGGAAGGTGTAGGGAATATTTCAGGCCATCCAACACTTGAGCCCCACTGTGATCATATACTTAAGCATGGTGGCGTCCAAAGAGAAGGAAGCTAGAGTAAAAGAGTCGTCAACAAGTTTTAGGAACTTGTAAACCATTCACATGGTTAAGGTTACACCCCTTAACAATCCAGGAGAATGTTAACTCCAATAGGTCTAGAACCATGACTAGAAGTTCGGGTATGAAGGTACAAATCCGACCTAAAAGAGAATTAACTTGCCCTAAAAATAGGCCTCTACTTTATTCTACTCGTATTCATGTGTGCTTTCTGACTAACACGCAATCAATAGATTAACCCTACACCTGTTTAATCTATGTCGGTTGAATATTAATGCACAAAAAAATCCATTATTTGCGATCACTTGAATTATAATCAAATTAACCTTAAACAAAATTATTAATTATCTTATAAAGAGTGATTACAAGTACAAATTCCCTTTAAACATGCATCAAAGGCGTGATAAAGCAATAACAATAATATATCATATAAAGAAATATAGTAACAATCATAATAATCATAATCATTGTCATTATAACAATCATAATAATCATGTTAAAGCATAACATTACTAGCAAGATCCTAGGCATGATACTAACAAGATTAATAACAAACCCTAGCATGTCACTAACCAACCAAAGCTTTAGCCCTAACATGATACTAACATGATATAAGGAAAAAATAGGAAGCAACATAATAATCATACATGATATTAGAAATATTAATTAACCCTAAACATGATACTAGGAAGCAATAAAAGCATCCTAACATGATACTAGGAATCAAAATACAATCTAAGCATGATTTCTATATCAAAAGATCAATAAAACAATTAAAGTACTTACTTCGATGCCTCGTATCTCTTTCTCATAACAAAATACATGCGTTAGTAACTTCAAGGAAAATATATTAAACAAACAAATAAATTAAATAATTACAATAGGGATTTAGGACCAAACCCTCAAAAATATCAAACCTTTCACGTCTAGGGCGAAGGCAACTTCGAACTCTGCTAGGTGTTTCTAGAGCTAATGTATGAGGAATTTTGTAAGAGGAAAGGTTTAGAAAAAGAAGAGAGAGAGAAAAAGCTTCTAGATTTTAGAGAGAGAGAGAGTTAGAGAATTTTGGGTGTTGATGATTTGAAAAGAGGGAGATACGACCCATATTTATAAGAAAAATAGCACGGTATTGAAGAAAATCATATTCAGAATAAAATACCTCTTGTCGCAAACGATAGGAGTTAGTGCCAGATGACAAGCTCGCCGCCAGGCGACGAAGACCTGCGCTAGGCGACAAAGGTCAGCGCCTGGTGACGACTCTGTCGTCTCGCGCTGGTCCAAAAGTCAATGCGCTTTTCCACGCGTAATCACCTTTAACACCGGTTCCAGGTAATTATGTGTCTAAGCAGTTTTCGAAATCAGATTTAATATATTTTATTCTGAATAAAACATCTTTAAAATATAACAATCAATCCTAACCTTATTAGAATTAAACAGAACCTTCTAGAAGATTAAAATCAATCCTAATCACTTTAGGAATAATAATCAATAGGCCCTCCTCTAGACCATTGGGCCTAATCTAATTTAATCCACAACTTCCTCATTATTCATCGGAATTGGGCTTATAATATATCATTGGAAAGCTCTTTTCGAGCCCAATCCAACTACATTATTATAGGACCCTTATCATGGACCAAACCAAATTGGAGTGGCTATTTTTCATTAATAGGAGTAAGAAAAGGAATATTTTCAAAAACAGAAAGAGAAATATTTAAATAAAAACATCCTCATCATTAGAATTTCCACACTTTCACTTCATTTGATAATAAAGCGACGTGAAAGGTATTCATTACTGGGTTTGGTTTTAGGGAGACACATTTGGGTGTCTACAGAAGCCCCCACATTGACTGAGTTTGGAGAAACTTATGTTTCGAAAACAATAGTCAAAGTAACGATATGGACAGAGAATGATTCAGAACGTTCTGCGATCCTAAATCATTCTAGTAACACCGATACTTGCAAACTTGCGTTAGGAAAAAAAGATAAGAGAGTTTAGAAAAGCGTATCTTGCACCGTTGAGTACACGTCTCTATAGTAACCGATTTGTTTGACGATCTTCCTACAGCTAGGGGATACCGTTTGAAGACTGCTGCGCTTGCAAATGCATCCAATTTTTGCTTTGATAATCTTCCAAAAGGTAGGGAACACTATCGAATATTGTTCCGCTTGAAACGACCTTCTACCGCCTTGTTACCATCTTCCGCAAGCTAGGGAACACGATCGAAGATAACGTCTCTTAAAATCACCTCCTCTTTTTGACAACCTTTCACATCCTAGGGAACGCCGTCGAAGATTACTTCGCTCGAAGTCATCTTCTACTTTTGACAACCTTCCACATCCTAGGGAACGCCATCGAAGATAATTTTGCTTGAAGTCATCTTATGCTTTCGGACAACTTTCCACATCCTGGGGAACGCCTTCGAAGATCACTTATCTTGAAGCCATCCTCAGTTTCTCTAACAACCTTCCACATCCTAGGGAACGTTGCTGAAGATCACTTCTCTTGAAGCCATCCTCAATTTTGCGATAATATTTCGAAGAAAGTTACCGAAGACCAACGCTTGTCGATCCTTAAAGCTCGCGGTGCCAATACGTCGGCGCTTTTTGCTACTGTGAACCATTATGTTGGTGCTTATGCTGTTTGTGAAGCATTATGTTGGTGCCTTAGCAATGAGCCAATGTTTAGGCTCTTTAATCTATGTGAGATGATCTTTTATCAGGTCAATCACCGATTGACTGTAATCGATCTGATTACTTAATCATGTCAAATCTCTTATAGGGCTAACTGGCGTACCAAGGAACCCGAAATTATTGCATAAGGTCCACATAATCATTTATGAGGGCCACATGTTCTGTTGCCACACCAGCGCACGCTGGAAGGCACTGTCGCCGCAATTTTGCTCTGTCGCCAAGCGACGAAGACCAACTCTCGACGACGAACTTGTCGTCTAGCGACAGAGTTGGGTTTTCGAAGTAAAACCCCTTTCTTCCCCATTTGTCGTGGCTATTGCTGCTGTTTGCTCGTTTTTGCTTGAAGCTTCAAATTGTCCATTCTTGCTCGTTTGTCCACAAAATTCTCTCAAATTTGTTGCAAATCAAAGCTTGTCTTATCTATTTTCCTGATCCATGTATGTTTTTCTCAAACTTATCTCAATTTTTGCTGAATTCGGATGTTCTTGCGCAGGTATTCGAAAAAATTGAACCCAATTATGCTTAATTTGCTTTATTTATCGAATTTTATGCTTTGAAATTGCTGGATTATAGTTATATATATCATGTTTAGAGCATTTTGAGACTTGTTTTACTCAATTTGGTGAAGAAATAAGCAATTTTCTATTGTTGACCCTGTTAAGTTCGTGATAACAATGTGGCTTGTTCTTTGTGTTTTCGCTAGCCATTTTGTCAAAATTTGTCACAATATTTATCATAATATTGCAAGAAAATGTTTGACTGTTGAAATTTGCTATTAATGCTCGGACTGAAATTGTACTCTGTTTTAGTACTACACACTCTTTTTTTTTTTTGCGAACATAGTATCATGCGGCTAGACAAACCTTAGATACTATAGAACCTTAATTTTCTGGTATTTTGCATCATATAGCATTGCTAGACAACGAGGCTCGAGTTCTCGTTCTCGTTCTTCTCTTGGAAGGTTTCTAGAGTGGGATGAGCACACTCGGTACTTTGCGTCAGAGTCCCACATTTCAGAGCGCGTTCGTTGAAGGATTCTATACAGGAGAGTCCGCATCCATGGTTCTGGGAACACGACCATCGACTCTTTATACGATACATACTTTCGCGACCACGTCGGTCTGCACCTTCTATGGGAGTCATGTGGCTTGACTCCTTTGCTGCAAGCCACTTAGGCTATGTACTCTTTCGGACTGAGCCACTATGTAGTCCGAGCTTTGGTGGAGTTCTTTTGGGACTTCACCAACACCTTTCACTTTCCTTAGGGTGAGATGACCGTTACCCCACTGACTTCAGTCTCATTACGGGATTGGAGTTCACTTCGGTCTCGCTTCCTTTCGATAACGAGATCATGGTCTTTTCTCCAGAGGTGCTGAAGCTGTTGGGCCCTATCACTATTTGGGCTCGTGTTGAGGCTGACTCGACGTAGCTTAGCACTAGATGCATTCGTCGGAGTACACTTGCGGCTGCATTTTAGGATCCTACGACAACCCCAGAGCAGCGGGTGCACATTTTTGCTCTTATCCTGTTATTAGGGACCTTTTCTCCTGACAGAGGTAGTCGAGTGCCACTCTACTACCTGCCTGCTGTTCGCGACCTTGCTTCAGTCAGGTTGTATGATTGGACGAGTTTGGCCTATGTGGACTTCTTAGTCGGACTGTGACTTTCTAGTCGTCATAGCTCCTTCGAGGGAGATATAGAACTTTCCAGCTTTTGGAGAGTCGTAGGGGTAAACTTTATTTCTTTTAAAGTTAACTCTAGATCTGCTTTGGCATTTGTTGACATTTCTCTAATTTCATAGATCTTGTTCTACGAGTACTTTCCACCTCTAGCACCGACGAGACCTTCACCTCGCGAGCTCCCTGTTGCTGCCAGCTGGGGAGGTCGTCATAGTACAGATATCATTTCGTATCCCTTTTATAAAAACGTTTAATCCAGTTTATTTTGGTCCATAATCAGGGTCCAGTGATTTAAAAATTGGATGGGGCTTGAAAAGAGCTTTCCAACGATATATTATAAGCCCAAATCCAAGTTTTAACGAATAAGTTATGGCCAAAATATTAAAATGAGCCCAAACCGAACCTAAACCCACCTTACCTACGACCCAATGATCATGTGGAGGGTCCAAATTATTTAATCCAATTCCTAAACAAATTAGGATTAATTGGAAACTTCTATAAGTTTCTAAAAGATCTTAATTATCCGTTTTGAAAAGATAAGATTAAAGAGTTTGAAATTGAATAAAACTCCTTTTTTTTAAAAGTCCTAATTTTATTCGAATTGAAAGACATTCAAAGATAGACAGATATTATTTTCGTGCCTCATAGTTTTTATCCAAATTTTATATGGTTGGATAGCCCTTGAAATTATCTTTCCAATGATATATTATAATATCAATTCCAAGATATAACGGAAAAGATATGAATAAAATGTCAAATTCTATTAAAAACTGACACCGTCTCACTATTTCGTCCATATCTTTTATTCTACAAAATATTTTAATCTGATTCCTTTCAACGATATCTTATTTATCTTGTTCCAATTTATGGATCAAAAGATATGGTAAAAACAAGAACCGCAAAAACTGTAGTCTATCGAGTTTTATTCCGATTTAATTCGGATCTTATCTTGTTTTTTCGACCCTTCTTTTTTCTCTATAAATAGAGGTCATATCTCCCCTTTTTCAATCATCAACAACCTTGATCATCAAATCATTCTCTTATCCTTCTTTAGCCTAAACACTAGCTTCCCTATTCTTTCACTATACCTTTCTTTAAGCACTCTAAGGAGTTCATACAATACCCAAATTTCTATACTTAAAACCAAGGCGTGAAAGGTATAATTGACTGAGGGTTTGGACCAAATCAACTCTACTTTTAATTTAATTTAATTGTTTCAATTTGCTTTATATTTTTTTATTGAAGTTAGTAACAGTTTAATCATGATGTAGCAATTTAAAGGAACGCGCGGAATGTGAGTAATTAATCACTTAATTACTCTTATTTTTAATATTGCTAGTATCATGATTAGATTTATTTATTATTTGATTTGACTAACGCTATTATGGTTAAATTGCTTCCAATATTGATGTTTATTCTAATATATTATTTATGATCACCATATTGCATGTTTAAAGGGAATATGTAATTCAAAATCATGCCTAATAAGATAATTTGGACAACCGGCTTAGGTTCCTTTTTAATCTTGTTATTAATCAAGTGATCACGATATTTTAGAATTATGTGTTGCATTAATATTAAACCAATTTAGCTTAATAATAGATTGGAGCAAATTGAATATTTTGTTTGTATGCCTTTGAGATCGCAAGAATCACTTTTCACTATAAGAATCGAGTAGAGGCCAATACGGGCGAATGTGACTCCATGACTCACTTCGTACCATCATCCCCGATCCTCCTTTTGTGGTTCCGAACCATATGGAGTTAATAATCTCATGGATTATGAATGGGGTTTAACCTTCACGGGTCAATCGTTGTTGCCTTTCGTTGTCCCTTTATCGTGGTTGCCTTTTATGATCCGTGAACGGTTTACAAGTTCCTTAAAAACTTGTTGGCGGCTCCCTACTTTCCTTGTCCCTAATCGTATATGTCAATTCCCACTTCCTATAAGTGCCAAGCATATTCACACATGCTTTTAACGTAGGCGCACTCCGAGCGACGCCTACAATTTGGCGACTCCACTGGGGAGGATTCTTGGTTATTTATCTATTTGAGTGATCGGTATTTAATTAAGATGAGTGGATGAGACTTGAAAGATTCTTGAATTCTATTCCTGCGATTTAATTGGCATTGTCACATATTCATATGCTTTTTATGTTACCTATATTGGCACAATAGTACGTGTTCTACGTATGTGGCTAGCCCGGGGGATTTAAGCTCTATCAACCCGAAAACGCTCATGGCAATAAGGGTTCATCCGAGTTTTTAAATCCACCCAAACCATGGAGTCGAGTTTGATTTCATCACGAACTCGCGGATCTGCCTGTTGGCATACACCCTCAAGGGAGGCTGCCTTGCTAACGCGTCCAAACTCTTAACCATGGTACCCTTTGACACCCAAAAGCTTCACCATAGTGGAACATAGATCTTGACTTTAGGTTGCGAACTTCATTGCATCATGCTTGACGATGTGCTTATACGTGCATTTTTTTTATTGACATTTTTTTTTAATTATTTTATTTCTCTTATCAACCCCTTTTTATTTTTTTTTAGAGTCGAGTCATAGATTTTTTTTTTTAAATTTGAGTCAACCCGGATTTTTATTCCCGTATCCTGCACAAGTGTCAACTTGTTTTGGTCATAGCCAGAGTTATAGAAAGAGTTACGTGTCATGGAACCTATGGATCTGTAGCCCCGAGTTTTATCTTTCATTTCGAATTGGTTTGTTCCCAATAAGAGTTACAGATCAAAAGTTATAACCGATATACTACAGCCTGTCCAGTTTAGGTGTCTTTTTAGCGTCAACTTTCTTTGGTTTTATTTTTTTTAAAATAAAAATTTATATCTTTTTGTGTCAAGCTAGTATTAGCCAAATCTTTTAATCCGTGTCAACTCATATAACATAGGATTATAGATTTTTATTTTTTTTTATTTTTTTTTATATACCCTTGAGTCCTAACTCTTTTAGAATTCTAGTCCTCTTCCTAGTTTCTTGTGATCGATTTTTGCGCTAACCTTAATATGTGTTCTTCGTCTTTGATTGTGGTTGATCTTATTTATGACTAACGATTGCTAATGAACCGTTTTCACCTAGTAAATAGCATAAACATTAAAATTGGACAAAATTAATCAAGTTAGTGTGTCTTTTAGTCTTCCATGCTATATGGTTATTGGGTCCTTTGTTTTTCACAACGTCCTCATGTCTAGCCATGCGATCATACCACAAGTCTTAATAAACTCACATAATCACACATGTTGAGTCGTTTCACACACTTTTTGTTCGAGTAATGCACTATATTGTTTATGATCGTATATTAGGACCATGCATGCATCGTTTTCCGTCGTAATAGGAATGAGAGGAGTTTTTCCAATCAGTTTTCAAAATTCTTTCATACACTCTTCCTTTCCAATCCGAGTACCAGGCGGAAAGAAGTAATTCATAAGAAACCATGAAGACGAAGCACAAGACAAGTTCCCATATAAGATTTCATGCTTTTTTTTTCTTCTTTCGTTTCAACCCTTTTCCCCTAAAAAGTCTAGCATAGGTTCTCCTTATCCTTATGTCTATATGCCAAGTTCCATCAATGAGTATTTCTTTTCTTTGCATTCGATCATGCCATTCGCCAATAAAAAAAAGAAAAAAAAATAAATTACCGAACTAAACACAAGGTACACCAATGACTTGAGGCACCTTTGCAACCCTATCATTCCCTGTTAATCGTTCAATCACATATCCATTTCTTCATCAACCACTTTGAGCCTCGTTTAACGGTAGACCTTTTTTATTCAACCCACATTCACTTAACCCTAGGATGGGAAGGTTTGTAATTGTATAACATTCAAAAAGCAAGTAAAAAAAAAAAAGTAGCAAAGCAACAATAAAACAATGTCTAAGGGCAAGTGTTCCAATGTCTTTGATATGAACACGTCTCAAATTGCGTCTCTAATCGAGTGCTTGGTACCGTGCCTGAGAAACTTGAAGGCTAAGTGAGTGATGGACCGCATAATATGAGATTGCCCACATTGATTCAAAAAAAAATTAAAAAAAAATGAAAATAAACTTGCAAAATTCAAAATTTTCAAATTCACAATTACACATCTTGGGGATTCTCTCGGGTCTTGAGCCTTGTACCCTTTTCTTCCTTAAACCTTCAGCTTAACCACCTTACAACCCTTGAAAGACCTCTTTGAGGTGTACACACACTTGTGCAAAGTTCGGTTAGAGCTACGTTCGGCCTGATTCCTAACGGATATGTACGCATCCTCACATTGAGGTGCGGCCACATTCATATGCATGATCGCGTCAAAGAATATCCAATGCTTAATCCTATACCCCTACCCATTTAGAGCTAGACTTGGGGGCTTGAACCCACATCATTTAGCCTACCTAGCCTAAAGAGTCATCATTTTTTACTCTTCTCACATATCTTTCCATCGCCATAACCCTTGCAGCCAGCCTTAATATCACATTCACACACTTCACTCACATATCCATATCCATATCCATATCAATCATCCTTCCCTTTAAGATCCCTTTATCATGAAATCTTGTTTCAACACTGTGCATGTTTCATCATATTTAAAGATAACATTCATTAGAAGAAACATTGTATACCTGCTAAGCTTCCTGACCTGAGCAATATTCATTGTTTCATGCATCGCATAATGTGATGAGACACATTTATATATCAATGATTTTTAATCATACAAAGCATATCGTGCTTAGCTCCTTAACCTAGCAACGTTCACTATGGAATAATCACTTCATCTGTATACGTACTTAGCTTCCAAACCTGAGTGACGTTCAAGATCGTTTCTTTACACCATAAATGATGCTTAGCTCCATGATCTAAGTTCATTCATCGTGTCACATGATGTAATTATCCTTAGCCCCTTTGCCTAAGGACATGCATCATGCATACATTACTTTCATGAAAAGCAATCCAATCCATGCGATTCATTTTGTCTTGCTCAACGAGGAAGTTCATAACTTCTTTCCTTTTTTTCGCGTCTTTTCTTTTGGGGAAGTTTAAAAAAAAAAAACTTTTTCAAAATTTTCTCATCGAGGGAAGTTCGAAAATAAAAGTTCAGTTTTCACATCTTTCTTTTTCGAAAGAAAGTCGGTACCCTCCACTCAGGACAAAAATTGACGGAAAATTTTTGCTTTTGCATCTTCGTTTGATTGTGTCTGCACACACACATATACACACACACACTCACAAGTCATAAACATGTCATGTCACATCAAGTCAAACTTTGTCAAGTCAGTGGTTAAGTCAATCACAATATATACGAGTCCATTGGCAAATTTATTTTTGCAAGTCTCATCTACAGCCCACGTTCGGGGACAAGCGAACCAACTACAACCCACGTCCGGGGACAAGCGGACCATCTACAGCCCACGTTCGGGGACAACCGAACCAACTACAACCCACGTCCGGGGACAAGCGGACCATCTACAGCCCACGTCCGGGGACAAGCGGACCATCTACATCCCACGTCCTGGGACAAGCGAACCATCTACAACCCACGTCCGGGGACAAGCGGACCATCTACAGCCCACGTCCGGGGACAAGCGGACCATCTACAGCCCACGTCCGGGGACAAGCGGATCGTCTACAGCCCACGTTCGGGGACAAGCGAACCAACTATAGCCCACGTCCTGGGACAAGCGGACCATCTACAGCCCACGTTCGGGGACAATCGAACCACCATCATTTCATGACGCAAGGTTCTCGATACACAGAGACTTGCAATCTCATCATTTGTCGACTTTCCTCAAGCATGGAAAGTATTATCCGGTGGATTTCTTCAAGCATGGAAAACCGCCAAATTCCTTTGTCGTCTTTCCTCAAGCATGGAAAGCATTATCGGTGGATTTCTTCAAGCATAGAAAAACGCCAAAATCATATGTCGACTTTCCTCAAGCATGGGAAGTGTCATCCGGTAGGTTTCTTCAGGCTTAGAAAGCTACCAAACTCATTTGTCGGCTTTCCTCAAGCATGGAAAGCATTTCAACAAACGTCATCCGGTGGATTCCTTCAAGCATAGGAAAATACCAAACTCATTTGTCACCGATACACTAGTGTCAGATAAGCGTTCTATCCCTTTACTCTTTTATCTGTGGAATTAACATTTTTTGCAAGCATCGGCGTATACAGAGTGATTTAGGATTGCAGAACGTCTTAAATCATTCTCCGTCCCTATCGACTACTTTGGCTATTGTTTTCGAAACTGATGTTTCTACAAACTCAGTCAAAGTGGGGGCTTCTGTAGACACCTAAAAATGTCTTTCCAAAACCAAACCCGATGATGAACAACCTTTCACTGCCATTATTGGTCGGGTTGAGTATTTGATCTTTAGAGTGCTTAAATCCATATTCAAATCCATATTTTCATTTCATAAACCAACCCAATTCCTATCCCATTTCCCCAAACCTTCACTTATTTTCCTCTTTTCATGCCTTTAAACCCAAAATATTTCGTTTCGTGTCCTTTAAAATCATTCATTTCATGTTCTTTTCATAAAAACGTTTAATCCAATTTATTTTGGTCCATAATCAGGGTCCAATGATTTAATAATTGGATGGGGCTTGAAAATAGAATTCCAACGATATATTATAAGCCCAAATCAAAGTTTTAACGAATAAATTATGGCCAAAATATTAAACTGATCCCAAACCGAACCTAAGCCCACCTTACCTACGACCCAATGATCATGTGGAGGGTCCAAATTATTTAATCCAATTCCTAAACTAATAAGGATTAATTGGAAGCTTCTATAAGTTTCTAAAAGATCTTAATTATCCGTTTTGAAAAGATAAGATTAAAGAATTTGAAATAGAATAAAACTCCTTTTTTAAAAAGTCCTAATTTTACTCGAATTGAAAGACATTCAAAGATAGACAAATATTATTTTCGTGACTCATAGTTTTTATCCAAATTGTATATGGTTGGATAGCCCTTGAAATTGTATTTCCAATTATATATTATAATATCGAGCTATAACGGAAAAGATAGGAATAAAATGTCAAACTCTGTCCAAAACTAACACCGTCTCACTATTTCGTCCATATCTTTTATTATACAAAATATTTTAATCTGATTCTAATTGGGTTATAAAGTAGACTTCAAGGGATTTCCAACGATGTCTTATTTATCTTATTCCAATTTCTGGATTAAAAGATATGATAAAAACAAAAACCGCAAAAACTGCAGTCTATCGAGTTTTATTCCGATTTAATTCGGATCTTATCTTGTTTTTTCGACCCTTCTTTTTTCTCTATAAATAGAGGTCATATCTCCCCTTTTTCAATCATCAACAACCTTGATCATCAAATCATTCTCTTCTCCCTCTTTATCCTAAACACTAGCCTCCCTATTATTTCACTATTCCTTCCTTTAAGCACTCTAAGGAGTTCATACAATACCCAAATTTCTATACTTAAAACCAAGGCGTGAAAGGTATAATTGACTAAGGGTTTGGACCAAATCAACTCTACTTTTTATTTAATTTAATTGTTTCAATTTTCTTTATATTTTTTATTGAAGTTAGTAACAGTTTAATCATGATGTAGCAATTTAAAGGAACGCGCGGAATGTGAGTAATTAATCACTTAATTACTCTTATTTTTAATATTGCTAGTATCATGATTAGATTTATTTATTATTTGATTTGACTAACGCTATTATGGTTAAATTGCTTCCAATATTGATGTTTATTCTATTATATTATTTATGATCACCATATTGCTTGTTTAAGGGTAATATGTAATTGAAAATCACGCCTAATAAGATAATTTGGACAACCGGCTTAGGTTCCTTTATAATCTTGTTATTAATCAAGTGATCACGATATTTTAGAATTATGTGTTGCATTAATATTAGACCAATTTAGCTTAATAATAGATTGGAGCAAATTGAATATTTTATTTGTATGCCTTTGAGATCGCAAGAATCACTTTTAACTATAAGAATCGAGTAGAGGCCAATACGGGCGAATCTTACTCCATGACTCACTTCTTACCATCATCCCCGATCCTCCTTTTGTGGTTCCGAACCATATGGAGTTAATAATCTCATGGATCATGAATGGGGTGTAACCTTCACGGGTCAATCGTTGTTTACTTTCGTTGTCCCTTTATCGTGGTTTCCTTTTATGATCCGTTAACGGTTTACAAGTTCCTTAAAAACTTGTTGGCGGCTCCCTACTTTCCTTGTCCCTAATCGTATATTTCAATTCCCACTTCCTATAAGTGCCAAGCATATTCACACATGCTTTTAACGTAGGCGCACTCCGAGCGACGCCGACAAGTATGCATTTTGTAAGAGCCGGCATTGGAGTTTCGGCCATGGGCCAATTTTGACATTTCTGCGCTTGCTGCGCAATACACTGCTCATCGTCGCTATTTCCAGGGGACGTATGATGCCGTGGTGTATCTTGGCGAGAGAGTTGCTATTCAGCATTCCTTAGAGGCCTTCGTTGTTCTAGCTCGCCCTCCTCGGCATATATTCGATCAGGCGAGGTTAAGGACTTTGGCAAGTAGGGCGACAGAGGGCACGCCTTAGCGGACGCACGCTTGTCCGGAGCTATGCTACTCAGAAGACTTGCTGCCGCTTTTGGCTCCACCGCCTATTTTGCTAGTGGGAGGAGAGGAGGTATTCTTTATCTTGCGCATTTGTCTCTTGTATAGCCCCTAAGTAGATACTAATTACCAAGTTTATCTTGTAGGATGCGCACGCCAAGTTTGTCGCTCAGCCTGTATCCATCACCTATCATGGAATGTATGGCAGTGTTTAGGAGATGATTCCTTTAGCTCCTCAAGATCATCGCTTTATCGAGCAGTCGATACCACGAAGTCAGACTTGGGCAAGCCATTTATTTGCCTTTTTACTTGCACATATATTTTTAATTGCTACTGACTTGTGTTTTGACAATTCTCTCGCAAGGTGGTGACGATGATGGCGAGAGGTTTGGACGCCTTTCGTTACCAGCTGGTAAGATAGAGGGATCGAGCTTCTTGTCGTTGTGACGAAACTACAGTGGTATTTCTCTTATATTTATCTTATGATTTGATTTACTTATTTAGCATCTGACATGGCTTACTTTTGCAGGGATAGCCTATTACTTCTCATACCCAGACGAGACTTGAGGCTAGGAGAGAGAGGTTCAACTCAAGGCATCGTCGTACCTCTTCTAGGGGTGAGGGTGGTCAATCGGAGACGGCTCCACCTAAGAGACCAGAGGGTTTATTCTCTTCATCTAAGGGTGCACATCTTAGGCGGGAAGGCCAAGGAGGCATGTTGTCGACTCCTTTAGGTGGTGGTGGGACATACCAGGTTGGCTTGTCGTCGCAGCAACCGTCACAGCCTCAGCCGTTGGCTATTGAGCTTCAGAGTGAGTCTGGATGGGCTGGCCCCACTCTTTCAGTCCCGACTGTTGGCGATTATGGGGCCGGTGAAGGGCATACTCCACGATCTACCTTGTTCTTTGATACTTTGGGAGTTCCTCCTCATTTGCGTCTTTTAGCACCATAGATGTACATGTGCTTATTTTATTTGACTCGTAAAACTTTGCTAATTTGTATTATATGACTTCTACATTAGACATATTGTATATACAACTTTATTATGCTTATTTTATCTTTGCATATTTTATTTTTTATTTTATGTGCATGTGAGTGTGTGCAAAAAATTGTGACTAATTTTTGCGCAAAAAATTTCCGTCATTTTTATTACTAATGGAGGGTATCCGACTTTCTCCCCCAAAAAAGAAAAAATAAAAAATAAAATAAAATTTTGACTAACATAAGCCTAATAGTAATTAATCTTAGATTAATCGAAAAATAATGTTTCAAAGAAGTTAAAAACATAAAGCCAATGTCAAAAATCGAGTCGTAATCGAAGAAAATATATGGTTTGCATAGCGCGGATAAGTTGGCGTCAAACCGACTATCTGTTGCCAAGCGTTGGTCTATTCCCCAAACCTTGATTTTGTCGCCAGACGCTGTCCTTGTCGTCTGGCGACATACCGTTTTTCTCCGAATCCTTTTGTGAAACAAACTACACCAGTTTTGTTCATCAATAGCCCCCAAATCTGTCGAATTTTGTATATTTTGAACAGATTAAAGTAATAGTTATAGCTTTAACTCTCTTTAAGCAATCATGTCTTAGAGTTTTAGTGATGTTACTTGTGAGTGGTGCCATTCTTTGACTGCTAGGGAGAGAAAAGAGCTTGCTTTCTTTCATATGCATGGGAGGTATTTACGGCAATAAGGGGTAGATATAGATATAGATTTTATTCATACCACCTTAGAATATTGGGATCCAGACACTTGTTGCTTTAGATTAGGCTATGATGAAATTAGTTCTTTACCGGAAGAATTTGGTGCCATTCTAGGCTTTCCCTGCATGGATCATGCGGTAATTTCTAATATTAGTGAATATTATAATAAAGATTTTGAGCGCTTCTTTAATTTGAAAGACAGAGATCTAATAAAAATTGTAGATGGTACTGTAGTTAATCTGAAAGAATTTGCGCGCCACTATTTCAATGGACCATATTCTGAGTCTTTTCATTTTTATAGAAGAAGGGCTTTTCTCTTTTGCATGCTTACCCAATATCTCCTCACTAGTGGTAATATTCGTGAGGGTCATGCAATTTTAGTATCTATGATGGAATGAAGAAATTGAATCAGGGAGTAATTCAATGTCATTAATTGTCAGAGAAATGACGCGTAAATTGGATGAATTAAAGAAAAATCAAAAAGCACCTTTTCGAGGCTCTCCAATTTTATTACAAGTAGAAAAATAATATTTTTAATTACAGAATTCAAAAACATATATTTTTGTATAGTAATATTAATTATTTCCATTGAATTTATTTATTTATTTATTTATTTTTATATTTTTTTTTTAGATTATGTGGCTAATGGAGAGACTAGAATTAATTAATCCTCCTAACAACATTGACAAATATACTCCAGAATTCTTTGTGAGGCAAAAGAAGCAATTTTCCATAAAGATGGGTCGCCGGTAATGGAGCAAAATATTCGCCTTTCGTGATTTGCTATCAAATGGATAATCCCGTGGTGGAAAATTGAGAAAATGGTTGGTGTCAACAAGCAACCTTTCTGCCGTTTTCAAAGCTTATCCAAGATGACTTTTTATTACCCATGCATGGTAAAAAGATAGTACGATCTCGCTCAAATTATTCCTTCTGGAGATATTCGTCGTCCTTATGAATTCCTTATTTCACAAGAAATATAGAGATTTGATGCATATTGGAGTGCTAGTGATAAGTGACTTTTCTGTCACTTTTAGGGTGTTTATTGAGTCGTTTTCCGGCTTATTTTCCAATAATTTAACCCTTTTTTATCCTTTATTTCTATTATTTGCTTATTCTCGCCTTTTATCTTTATTTTGAGTATTTTTGTAATTTTTAATAGTTTTTAGTTTATTTTCGTGTTTTATTTTATTTTTCTTACTTTTAATGTTTATAGTTTAAGTTCTAAGTTTTTATTTTTAATAATTTCTCTTTTTATCTCGTTTTCTTATTTATTTTAGTTTGGTATTTTATTTTATTTTACTTCGTTTTATTTTATTATTTTAGTTTTTGTTCCTATTTCTCTTAGGTTTTTTTTGTTGTGTACGTATGTTTTCGCGTTGAAGCACGAATTTCAAAGTTAAATGGTTTGCATTGGAAGTTCGGGACCCGAGTCAATCAAGTTCAACAAAATTCTTACAAGCTGCTGCCCCTAACCTCTTGTTGCTGCCAACTTATCATACACCACACCATTCCCTAACCTCCACCATACAGCTTCTCCCCTGTTGTTCCCCTGCACCCACGCAACTCCCTTACCACCACACACCACCAAACCACCTCCAATCACACCAATCTCCAGCCACGCACCCACCTAACAACTCCCCTGCTCCACCACGCAACTCCAATCAGCCCCGTTACCAGCCCACATCGACCAACTCACCCACGCATATCCAACAACCAATACACCACCAAAACACCTCCAATCACCACCACCCAGAACCACCGTTAGCCACCAATAAAAGCCGACACAGCAGCGGCCAAAAATCGCAGCAACCCATGTCCAATTCAACTCAACCAGCAACAACCACATTCCGCCACCCTTAACACCATTCCCCTTCTCCCATAAACCGCACCTCACAAACAACCACCATTAGCCTCCGTATCCACCACCAATCCGCACCAGCACCTCAACTCCAATTCCCGCAGCTCCAATCAATCAATTCGCACAAGCATCAGCAAGTTCGAGCAAACCGTTGAGAGTTCGGTCGAGGTACGAGTCAGAAACTTTCAGAGTTTGTAAATTGAAGAGGTGTGGTCGAACACACCCATGGTTCTACCGAACCAACCCCGTAGTTCGGCCGCACCAACCCATGGTTCGACCGAACCATTTCACGAGCTTCGCGCATGACTTGTAATGAAAATCGGACGGCTGTGATGTGATGATGCTTGATGAAGATGTTGATTTACGGTGGTGATGATGATGATTGTTTGCTGTTGATATGGTGAATGAGAGCAGCAAGTGAAGGGAAGGAGAAAGGGGTCTGGTGGAAATCGTGGGTTTGGTGGGAGTTTAGGGGAATTTTTGGGGGTTTCTTTTTCCATTTCTTTTTCTTTTATTTTATTTTATTTTAGTTTTGTTTTTGTATTTAGTTTTATTTATTTTATTTTATTTTGGTTTAACTTGTATTATAAATACCCCCTTTGGGGTTATTTTCAAAAGAACTATCAATCAATCAAGCAACTTTGCAAGTTTTCATCTTTCATTTATTGCCTCTTTAGTAATCTCTAATCCTTTCTCTTAGTTTTGTTTATTTACCTCTTAGTTGCTTATTTTTATTTATTTTTTGTGGATTAATCTATCTTTGTTATTTTCATTGTTTTTTATCATGTTTGATTTCATGCTTCTGGTGTTTACTCTTAGTTTTGCTATCATGTTTATTCCCCCTTTTCTAGGCTAATCTCTTAGCTAGGGGAAGCGGGTGTGAATATGCATTGAATGTAGGATGAATGATGATAGTTGGATTGATTACATGCCTTAAATTGATGAAAGACATGATTTTTAATGGCTTGAGATTATTGTTGCACTTTATTTGATTGCCTTCTAGTTTAAATGCATGAAAATTATTTGAACTAGATTAAGATCACCTCTATTTTAATGATTGCATGAGAATGAGTTGTTAAAATGGAGTTTCATGTATTGTGCTTCTTTATTCTCTTGATTTGCTTGTGTCTAATTGGATGCATGAGAATGATCCTAATTAGCATAGACTTCTTTCAATGATTTGCCTAGACTATTGCATGAGAATGAATTGTTTAGGTAGAATCTTGTGTTCTTTGGCATGTTCATCATGATAACTATCATTGTTCCCCTCTTTCTAATCATGTTTGACACCCCCGAACCCCTAGCGTCGTTCTCTCTTGATTTTAATCATCTTTATCTTGTTTATTTATAGTTCTAGTGTTTACAATCCAAAAAACCAACAAAAATACACCCTTTCTCATTCTTGCTTAGTAATTGTGATGTTGAATGAGTGTGCTTCCTAAGTGGATCGACCCTTTACTTGCCACTAACTAGTTTAGTGTAAGTTTAGGCTTTATAAATTATTAATTTGATTAGGGGAGTAGTTTAATGACTTATCTTATCCCTATCAGCTAGGCCTCTATGGGAAGTTGTTACCTAAAAGGTTCCTCCTTCGTTGTTGAAGGATGTGAAACATTGGCTACTTATTAAGCCTAAAAAGGATAAGAAGAAAGATCACAGTAGAACCAATGTGAAGAATCGTTTGGGAGACAAGATAGCTCCTGTTAAGGAACGTTTAGGTGAAAGAGTTGAGTTCAAAACACCTATGATGCCTAAGAAGAAAGACACTCCTAAAGGCACAGAGAAATGGAAAGCTGACTCTACAGAAAAGAAAATTTGGATAGAGAAGAAACATGGTATACTGGCTAAAGGAGAAACTATTTACATCAAAATTGAATGCAGATCCTCTAAAGGATGCCTACTAGCAAAAGTAATGGACGATGAAGAAGACGCTGACAAGAATTGGAAAAGAGCAAAGCAGGAGAAGAAAGATTAAAGCATTAACTTTAAATTTATTAGAAAAATTAAATTTTTAAGCCAATTTATTTTCTTTTAGGCTTTTATTTAAATTCCGTCAATAATGTAATTTCACTTTATTTTATTAATGCAGTTTTCAGCTTTTTAAATTAAATCAACATTTACAATACACTCTTTTTAAAGCAATGAAAACACTTAATTATTTTTCTAAAAATATTTGAGTACGGAAGTCGAAAATTTTCAAGATTCACAAAAATTCGCCTATTTTAGTGAGAAAAAATTAGCATCACAAATTAGGTTCGTCGCCAGAAGTTTGTCTCCGTCACCTGGCGCTGTCCTCGTTGCCAAACACTGCTACTCGTCGCCCGGTGCTGTCTTCGTCGCCAGACGCTGCTTTTGTCAGCCGACGCTGACCTCTGTCATGAGGCGACAACTTTTATGGGATGCGTTTGCAGATTTTCGCACTAATTTCTGTGAGTTGATTTGCTGGAATGCAAGGTTTATAGAAATTAAAGTGGCCACACCTTATTAGGGTAACCTACGTATCCTTTCCTAAGGAATCAGGCCAGACGTAGCGCTCTTGAGTGTCTAGCTCAAGTAATTATGGGTAGTAATTCTTAAGTTGGTCAAGATTTGTCCTGTTCGAGAATTCATTTCCATCCATATCAGTTAGTCTTGCAGCACCTCTTGATAGGATAGTGTTGACAATATATGGCCCAGACTAATTAGGTCTTAACTTGCCTCTTCGGTCTAAAACATTTTTCCTTAATGCTTTTAACACCAAGTCTCCCACTTTTATATTCCTTGTCTTGACTTTCTTGTTGAAGTGTCTAGCCATACGAGTTTGATAACATTGAGTATGATTTAGAGCCTCTAGTCGCTTTTCATGAAGTGGAATTAGCTTTTCATATCTCGCTCTAGTCCATTCTACTTCATCGATTTTACTCTTTAACGCGATGCGTAGAGAAGGTATTTCTAGCTCTACAGGTTGTACGACATCCATCCCATAAACTAAGGAAAATGGTGTATTCCCTTTTGATGATCGAATTGACGTGTGATAACTCTAAAGAGCAAAGTGGAGTTTGTTATGCCAATATTTGTAATTTTCTGTCATCTTCTCGATGACTGTCTTTAAATTTTTATTAGCTGCCTCAATGACACCATTTTCCTTAGGTCTATACGGAGAAGAATGATGGTGTTTAATGTCATACTTTTGTAATAATTTTTCACATTATGCTTGAAAGTGAGTTCCATTGTAACATATCATTTCATGTGGGACTACATATCGACAAATGATGTTTCTTTCGATAAAGAGTGCTACATGCTTTGCAGTGCGTTTAGCGTATGATTTTGCCTCAACCCATTTAGTGAAGTAATCAATTTCTACTAATATATATTCATGGCCTCCTGTTCCTGGAGTAGTTCTTCCAATGATGTCTATTCCCCATGTTGAGAATGGCCATGGTGATGTGTAGGTGTAGAGGAGAGATGGAGGAACGTGTTGCAAGTTAGCATATATTTGGCATTTAGGGCATCTTTTGACATATTGATGACAGTCCCTATTCATGGTAGTCCAATAATACTCTTCGCGCATTATCTTTTAGACTAGCATTTTTCCATTTACGTGTGTTCCACATACCCCTTCATGGACTATTCTCATAGCCCTTTGGGCTTCCTTTTTGCCTACAGATAAAAGACCTCGACCTTTAGGTACCCTCTTGGGTAATTCGTCGTTAATGAGCACATATTGGGAAGCCAAAATTCTTAAGGCTCTCTTTGCTCTTTTGTCAGCATGGGGTGGATATTCTCCCTTTGTGACATAGTTGAGGATGTCTGTATACCTGAAGACATCTACTTTTGGCCTCCTGTCCCGACAGGAAGTGCAATGACGATAAATAAAACCATCTTTGTGTTAGATCAAAGTGAAAAATGCTTATGGGTAACTGGTTAAACCACAAAACACAAAAAGACTAGCCCAAAACAAAGAAACAAAGTCAAATTAACTAAATCCGATCATAATTAGGCTTAAGCCCGTGCTTAAAACCCAATAGTTACGAATTTAAGAGCGCCTAGGTTAAAAGAAACATTTCCACATAAAATAACGCACGTATCTCAAGTAGTCGCGCTAGTCTGGCGCGCTCAACTAATTCAGCTACATGTGACACTCATCGCAACTTCTAGAGTTGCACTCGTGAAAGATTCAGAATTTCAAAAAATAAGAAAATCGAATCTTGCCATAAAGTCGCTCGCAAGACAATTAGTTGCGCTGCCTATGGCCGCACAGCTCAATCAATTGCACTGGGTTGCCGCACGCAACTCATCCAGGTGCGCGCGACACCTGCTTTGTGCTTTGGCATAATGTTCAAAATCCTAATCCTACCCAATGCCTGTAAATAGTGGCTTAATCCGAGGCTTAGACACACAGAAAATTAACCCAATACTCTGCCGGAAAACTTGTGAACTTGTGTTACCTAACCCCTTTTGTCCTTAACACTCACCCCTTTGATATTTTGTTACTACGGTGGAGGTTCCCAAACAAGAAGGAGTCCATAAGGGTTCTAATCAGTGATCTAGTAAAGAGAAGAGGTAAATTCCCGACCACTTAGATAAATCACTTTTTATTTTCTTGTTTAAAAGAACTTTAAATCAATTAATTAGAGTTGCTTGAACACTTTAAAAGGTTTAATTAATCAATTCCTCACAGTATCTTGCATTAAATAAGATTAGAATTGAATAATTTATTGTTGGTCAATCACTTAAGCCAAGGAAAATATTATTTTTTTTCTTGTCCCATTCACGAATTTGATTAAATAAAGAATAACAACTTTGCAATGTAATTCCTATGTGAATTGATGTGTGTAAATAAAATCAACTAACTTAGTTTTAGTTATTGTGTTGCATATATTGTTTGGTGATGAAATTTTAAAAAAGGAAGAGCTAGTAGAGGCCATACTAGGGCTAGGATAGTGATTCCCCCCTAAAGGGAACGTTATTTTAGTAACCCTTGCTCCCGAACTCATTTCTGGTTTATGTAGACCAATTTGGGCATGGAAAATGAACTTGACATGGAAGAAAGGCATGAACGAGGTTTATGAGATTTACTAAAACTCATTGGCGACTCCTACTTGTTTCTTTTAACAAAGCGTAATGATAGAATAAATTCCGATTCAAGGTTCCCCAAACAGTCAGGAATTCAAATCCTACTACACTTTAACAAGTGTAAAGTCCTAGGATTTTAAATGGCCTTGGGCATCTAAGGAAGGACCCCCTACGATAAGATCACCCTCCTTATAGTGGCGACTTACCTGGAGACTTAGAGGTTACATGATTAGTTCTCAAGGTTTCCAACACTAGGTTGCTTATGGGTAGGGATGTCAGTGGGGCGGGTCAAGTAGGAGACCCGCCCCATCCCCGCCCCAATGGGGCGGGGATGGGTCTTGGTTTGGCGGGTGGTGGGGCGGGGATGGGGATGAAAACGATACCCGCCATGGGTGATGGGGCGGGGGTGGATTTTAAGTTGTACCCACCCCATCCCCGCCCGCCCCACCCGCCCCACTTCGTACCCGCCCCATCCCCACCTCATACCCACATCTATATACTTTTATATTATTTTATAAAATAATTACGTGAAATAAATATTAATTATAATATTTTGTACTACACTTATATTATAAACAAAAATGTGTGTAATATTAAGAATTTTTTTTTTAATATTATAATCCGTATTAATTATGTAGGATTGTGTATTTAAGACACGGAAATTTGGTGGGTCTTAGGTGGGGATTAGGCGGGTATTTGGTGGGGATTAGGCGGGGATGGATATCCAAGTGGGGGGTGGGGCGGGGATGGTTTTGGAGTTGTACCCGCCGAGGTGGGGATGGGGATGAATATTAGACCCGCCGCGGGGATGGGGATGGGGATGGGGATAAAAATGTTAGGTGGGGATGGGGATGGGAAGGCCAACATCCGCCCCGCCCCGCCCCATTGACATCCCTACTTATGGGTTGTAATGGTAATTAACTTAGATAATCTCTAGTTAGAGAGCGACACTTGAACGCATATATAATATCTTCCTTTTGCACAAAATTAAAAACTAAACAAGCAACATTGCATCATGCATAATCATAGCACACTTCAACCTTTGGGGATTGGCTCATTGATTAGGGGTCGCCAACACTAGGCTTCTATCCCAAAATCAATAACAATCATCCCACCCATATCACCAACAAAACGTTGGGAGAGCGATGCCATGTGTCAACACGTTGAGTGATTGATCTGTGCATCGTTTCTTAAGATATGGTTCCTTTGGACACCCAAGCCTTTTGACCTTAGAATGGAATTGCGTGAATCTTTGCTTATGACATGCTTTATGTGATTATGTGACTATATGCAACGTGTTAGGATAGTCTTCTTTTTCTCTTTTTTAGTTTTGTCTAGGTTCCCAATTACGAATCTGTCTCTTCGTATTTTTGAGTCGTATCCAAAGGGAAAAAAAAATGACAAAATAAAAAAAAGCGCTCGAATTAAAAAATAAAAAATCTTACGAGCAGGTTGCGCGCGTAACTCAATGAGTTGCGTGACCCCTTCAAGCGCAAGTGATTCTGATGCGCGCGCCTACTGTTACGAGTCGATTTGATTTTTAGAAAAAAAAATTGACTCGTTCAAACAATATCTTCATTGAAGAATTGTTTAACGGTCATGTTATCCGTTCGAATATATCTTGCGTTATTTCATTTTTTCTTTCTTCTAAACAAGCGTATCGATTTACATATCCTTTTGGTACTTCTTTTAGGGCCGGTCTTCAAGCTTGGGAACGAAGACTCCCGGGCACTTGCATTCTACGTTTACAATTCAATAATCAACCCCCTTCAAACCACCTTCCCTCAATAACTAGTCCTAGTCCAAAAACAATGTCAACCATTGAAGAACTTCAAGAGGAGATTCTTCGTTTAAGAGAGGAAAAGGCTCAAGAGGCCAAGGAGAGAAGAATTAGGAAACTCGAAAAGGCTGGAAAAAAAATGTTGAAACCTTAGCCTTGCAACAAAAGATGGAACAATTGTCCATCAAAGAAAAGTCGTCGGAGAAGCTAGTTCTTCGTTCTACAATGGGGAACTAGTACTTTCACGTATAAAAGTTTGCTTCTCCCACATGACTTGCTTTACCGGAAAAGTTTGTAGCTATGGACTTGCCAATATTTAAGGTGACCAATAATTCACAAAAAAATTTAATATGTTTTACTGGCACCATGGCATTAAAGAGAGTTGATCCTAAGCTTTATGCTTTGACTTTCCCTTTATCTTTGAACCCAGCCGCAAGAGAGTGGTACTATGGGCTAGATCCTAAATTCAAAACAACATGGGAAGATGTAGTTTCGGCTTTCATTACCCAATATGAGAGTAAGGTAGAGTTCAAATAAACTCTATGTGAACTTGAAATGCTTAAGCAAGGAGACGATAATGGTTTCCTTGCTTTCTATGGTAGATGGCGAGAAAAGGCGGCCCACCTTGCCCAAAGGCCACCTGAACTCGAGTTAGTACAAAAATTCATTAACAACTGTCATGAAAAGTACAACAAACATCTACGCTACCTTGGTTAAGACACTTTTCAAAAGGTCTATTCTGTGGCTACTACGATTGAAGATGGTCTTGCTAAAAAAAAGCAAATAAAACCCATCATCATCAACCTAAGAATAATTACAAAAAGGGGAATGATAATAAATCATCTTATATTGATGCATTTGCGACCACCACGTAATATAATAATACAAATCAATATAGCAATAATGATCCTCGTAGGAGATGGACAAAAGAAAGAAAATTTACACCATTTACTATAAGCTATAAAGAATTATTAGAAAAATTGAGTGAAAAAAGGTTACTTGCACCAACAGGGCCAACACCACCCACTCCACCAGAAAGAAGGTTTGCTCAATGGGATGGTAATGTTCATTGTGCTTATCATAGAGGCATTGGGCACAATACTAAACGTTGCTACGTCTTAAAACACAAAATACAAGATTTAGTAGACGATGGGAGAATTCGCACGCCTAAACCTAACAATAATACATCCCCAGTATGGGTGTTTCATATTGATGGGGACCATATGGGAAGTGATACGTTCAATCCTTTGGACTATATCACACCTATAAGAGAATCTCTAGCCACAATACAATTAGGCCCAACTAATAAAGTATGTGGACTATGGGGCGACGACTTTCAAGACTTATATGTCTCTATGTATGCCGTCGTCCCACATCCATCTTGTTTATAAAATGTGACAAATGGAGAGCTTGATTGGGATCATTTCTTAAGGGAAATCACAAGACTTATCAAATCTCTCCTTGGATGAATAATGACCTTAAGCACAACTCATGGAACATCTTGAAATGGAGGCACATCCAAAGCCTCTAGAAGAAAGTTGGTTCATGAGTTCTAATCAAAATGAGATAGATCATCTAACTCGTTCTGGGCGAGTTTACAAAGCACCACCAAATGGATCTTGGACCACACAAAATCAAACTCAAGGTCAAATACAAAATCCAATACCACCTCCACTTAAGGTAGAAGATCCATTAGTTAAACAACTTCGCCAATCCAAGGCAAATGTTAGCATTTGGGAACTCTTAAGTACTTCTAAAGAACATAGGAATTGTCTTATGAATGCTATAACGGCTTTGTCTGTAAGCACAGACACAACCCCTCAGGATCTCGTTAGCTTGCTTACTAGCGAGAAATCTGACAAATCATTCATTTTCACTAATGAAGATTTGCCATCAAAAGACACTACCCACAACAATGCACTATACCTAACTGTGGGGTGCAACGGATACAATATCCCTTTTACTTTGGTAGATAATGGGTCAGCTGTAAACGTATGCCCATTACGAACTGCAAAATACCTTGGCCATAATCCAGAAAAAGATTTTCAATCAACAACGCAAAGCATTAGGGCCTATGACAACTTAATGAGATCGGTGTGTGGAACTATTAAGCTACCAATTACGACAGGCCCAATTCAAAAGACAGTTGAATTCCATTTCTAATTCTACTTGGACGTCCTTTGATACATGAGCTTGGTGCAATACCATCCTCACTTCATCAAATGATTAGGTTGAACTATCAATGGCTTCCTATGACTGTTCATGCTTCTCCACTCAAAATAGCTATAAATGATCAATCACTTTTGGAAATAAAACATGATAATAATGAAGAGGACATGTGGGGATTTACCGCGGAGCCAATCTTCACAATTGAATTGGAAGAAAGCCTTGGAGAACCATTCAAGCTTGATCCATATTCCACCCTGATAGTAAACAAAATCTTATTTAAGAGTAGTTACTTTCCTAGGATGCCATTGGGGATAGGAATGAAGAAATCTCTCTTACTTCCTATCCCAAATTAAAGTTTCTCCTTTAGATTGGGATACAAACAAACCAAAGAAGAACTAGAGTGTCACGATGCGAAAAACAAATCACGTAGATACAACAATAAGAAAGGGATAATCACTTTACTCCCATCCTACCAACAAATCCTTAATGGACAATTCATTAGGGAGGGAGAAGATTACCCATGCTATGACTTTCCAGAGCCAATAGTTCTTGAAGGAATCAAGAAGCCTGGATTTGAAATATTTCACGATTGCTACTTCTTGAATGACGATCTTAAAACCATTGAATCAATACACCCAACTCTAGGGTGCTATGATAGGCAAGCATTCAACTTGCTATTTAGACTATAGCAAAATCATGTCGCTACAATGACTAATTAAAATGCCATTCAAGATGAAGCTTTTGACCTAACCTCGTTGATCACCCCTTCTAATGAAACCTTTGAGCATGGATGGACGAAGTCTATCAAATGGGCTAATCACAAAGGGGATAAGCTAGAAATCGTCAAAGGCGAAGGGATGATGTTTGATGAATTGGATGACGAATCTAGTATGGACTCTAGGGAAGCTGAAAATTTAAGCCTTGTGGCCATTACTGAGTCTTTATTTTCTAGTTCTAATTAAGTACGAAGATCCCTAAAAGGATTCTTCTCTTGATGTACTCTCTTTTGAATTTGATAATATGAGCTCTATTTTCGAGTTTATGCCTACTTTTGAGTCTTTTGAATGCTATAACAATCAATCTAATGAAGATGATAATATTAATAAATTGGTTGAACTAATGAATAAAGGAAAATAAAAGAACCCTATAATTGAAGAAACCGAAATAGTCAATATAGGAACTAATGAAAACAAAAGAGAAGTCAAAATTTGCTTATCTCTAAATCCGGGAGAGCGATCGACCCTCATACCGACGCTCAAAGAATTCGAAGACGTGTTCGCTTGGTCATACAAGGACATGCCTGGAATAGATTGGGAAATTGCGGAACATAACATTCCCTTGAACCCTACCTCTAAACCAGTAAAACAAAAACTACGACGAATGAAACCTGATGTCGCATTAAAAATAAAACAAAAAGTACAAAAACAATTGGATGCAGCTTTTATTCGCGTATGTAATTACCCAAAATGGGTAACGAACATCGTCCCAGTCCCTAAAAAGGACGGACGAGTTTGCATGTGTGTTGACTTTAGGGACCTTAATAAGGCTAGTCCTAAAGACGATTTTCCTCTACCACATATTGATATATTGGTAGATAACACGGCTGAACATGCGATGTTATCCTTTATGGATGGATACGCAGGTTACAACCAAATTTTAATGGCAAAAGAAGACGAAGAAAAGACATGCTTTATCACCCCTTGGGGTACATATTGCTACAAAGTCATGCCATTTGGTTAAAAAAAATGCAGGAGCTACGTACCAAAGAATGGCTACGACTCTCTTGCATGATATGATGAATAAAGAAATAGAAGTGCATGTGGATGATATGATCGTAAAGTCCAAAGATAGATTGGGACATATAAAAGCTTTACTCAAATTTTTTTACTCGCATAAAAGAATACAAAATGCGATTGAATCAACAAAAATGCGCCTTCCGGGTAACTTCTGGCAAGTTACTCGGATACGTAGTAAGCACACGTGGTATTGAGATCGATCCCTCTAAGATAAAGGCAATCGTTTATATGCCTCCCCCTCAAACAAATAAAGAAATTAGGGGGTTCCTTGGCAAACTACAAAACATTAGTCGGTTTATCAACAAATTGACTATGACTTGTGAGCCAATATTTAAAATATTGAAAAAAGAAGAAAAACGTGAATGGGACGATCAATGCCAAAAGGCCTTTGAAAAAATCAAAGGTTATCTCAAAAGTCCACCAATTTTAGCACCACCAGTACCTAAACTACATCTTTTGCTATACATCACAGTTACAGACACATCCATAGGCGTCATGTTAGCACAAGAGGTAGAAAATGTCGAGCGTGCTATATATTAAATAAGTAAAAAAATTCATTGAATATGAAACAAAATATAGCACCTTGGAAAAAATAAGTTTAGCATTAGTGTGGGCAACTAAAAAACTACGACATTATATGCTACCACACACTACTCATGTGATTTCTCAACAAAATCCGATAAAGTATTTGTTTGAACAACCACCTATACAAGGAAGAATATCCAAGTGGTTGGTAATGTTATCCGAATTTGAGCTAAAATGTATTCCTGAAAAATTAATAAAAGGGAAAGTAATTTCCGATTTTATGGCCCACTATCCAATTCAAACAAGTCATGCAGAAACTACTCATCTTCCGGATGAAGAGATTCTCATGACACAAGATGGCAAATGGGTAATGTACTTCGACGGTGCGTCCAATCAAAAAGGATGTGGCGTAGGAGTGTTACTCATAAGTCCAGAGGGAGAACATACTCCAATCTCCGTCAAACTAGACTTTGAGGTTACTAATAATGTCGCGTAATGTGAAGCGTGCATCATTGGATTAGAAGCAGCAACTAGCATAGGTGTGTAAAAACTAGAGGTATATGGAGATTCTAGTTTTATTATAAATCATATACTTAAAAAATGGAAAATAAAGAACTCCACAATGATATTATACCAAGCACACCTAGAGCAACTCATCGAGCATTTTGAACATATTGATTTTAAATATCTCCCAAGGGATGATAATCAATTTGCCGATGCGCTAGCAAAATTAGCCTCAATGATCAACATTCCAGATCACTTAAATATGATGCCATTATGCATTGATAGAAGAGAAGAACCAACATATTACAACACAATAGAGGAAATAGATGACATTAAAGGAGACAATCCTTGGTATGATCATATCCTCCAATACATTACCCATGGCACATATCCTGAAAATACTTCATCTAAGGACCAACGAGCCTTTAGAACACTTACGGCCCAATACAGTCTATTAAATGGTCAATTATACAAAAAAGGACCTAATGGTCAAAGTTTGTTTTGTATAGACCAACCTGAAACCACACGCCTTATGAAGAATACTCACAAAGGTGTTTGTGGACCTTACACGAAGGGTATAATGCTTGCAAAATAATTTTTACGACAAGGGTACTATTAGTCCACTATGGAACATGATTAAAAACAATATGTAAAAAAATGTCCAGAGTGCCAAATGTTCGCTAATTTACAACACCTTCCACCATCCGAACTATACAATCTCACTTCCCCTTGGCCTTTTTCAACATGGGGAATTGACGTGATTGGTAAAATTTCTCCAACGGGAGCCGGAGGACATGATTACGTATTAGTAGCCATCGATTAACTTACAAAGTGGATTGAGGCTGCTTCTCACGTAAATATCACTTCTAAACATGTCGTAAAGTTTCTTGAACGAAACATATTTTATAGATATGGAGTTCCACATGAACTAATTAGTGATCAAGGATCTCAATTCAAAGCTGAAGTTGAGACCCTCTTAACTCGTTATAAAGTAAAACATCATCACTCATCTCCATATAGACCTCAAATGAATGGAGTTGTAGAATCGGAAAATAAAAATATAACAGTCATCATTAAGATTTGGCAGAAAATTATAAGGACTGGCCAAATAAACTACACTTTGCACTATGGGGTTATAGAACGTCCATACAAACATCAATAGGAGTAACTCCATACTCCTTAGTTTTTTGAATGGACACAGTTCAACCACTCGAACTGGAAATACCATCCCTACGCATCGTACTCAAAAGTAAGCTATCGGAAGCTGAATGGGTAAGAGCAAGGTATGAAGAGCTTTTATTCCTCGATGAACGATGATTAAAAGCTTTGCATCATGTACAAGTCTACCAACGACGCATTGCGCGCCATTTTAACAAAAGGGTACGACCAAGAAATATTAAAGAAGGTGACTTTGTACTAAAGGAAGTTAGGGGTCCACCAACAGATCCAAGAGAGAAATTTAAGCCCAATTGGATAGGTCCCTACCGCGTAATTGAAATCCTATCAGGAGGAGCTGTCAGATTAATGGATTTTGGTGATGATGAAATTCGCCAATTAATAAACATTGATCGAATTAAAAAATATTACATATAAAATCCGGATAAACTCTTTTATACATTAAACAAATCATTTTTAGCATTCAATTGAAAGATTCTAAGTGTTATGCACTTTACCAAAAAACACGGTAAAGTACATAACACTTGGGGGGAGGATAATTTAAAAATAATAGGACACTTCTAAGTGTTCAGATTTTTTCAAACACCACAAAAAACTCTTCACACTTGGGGGGGTAATAATGTAAAAAAAAATATATATATAATTTTTTTTAATACTCGTAGTACAAGTGTCACGCGCAACAAATCGAGTTGCGCGCGACAAGCTCGCGCAACCTCTGATGTTTCGCGCGCCACCTGTTGACGAACTGCGAACCGAGAATTTTTACGCTTGATTAAAGTGACAACTTTATCTTGCGATAAAAAAAAGGGTGCTTCTCGAAAATAACATATACTCGGAAAATAAAAAAAATTAAACTTTGATTTAAGCTTTGTTTAAACAGAGTTTGATTAACTTTTTCATTTAATTTCTACATAAGAGATTAAAGAAAAATAAAAAATATATAATAATTGCAAAGAACTACGCAAAGACCTGGCTTTGTAATATGAATACGTAGGCAATCTTTATGATTCGGTCACATCAAAAAATAAAAGCTCATTTTATTTCATTCAAAATTCAAAAAAATAAGAGACATTATTAAACTAGATAATATTTTTTTTTTTAAAAAAATAAAACATAGTAGTGATTTCACTTTATTAGAATTAAACTAATAGCATATTGTGTAACACTCTAAGGTTTTACTATGTCCTCAATTGTCACAGTCAACGAAGGAGTAGTTTCCATCGCAGTAGTTTTAGCAACCTTAGGGCTTTCCCCTTCACTCTTCTTTTTGACCCAAACATTGTTCTTCAATTTAGGGGTTGGGGCCTTTGCAACCTATTTTCCTTTTCCTTTAACAATTGGAGCCTTCTTGCGAGTATTTGGTGAAGGTTTTAATCTTCACCCCTTGTTGCGCATGTTTAGGAGGAGCCTTTCTCTTTGGTTCCTTCAAACGAGCCTTAGGAGATGAGAAGTCCAATTTTCGTCTCATTCCTTTGTTTTGGCCACTCGGAGGAGTAGTGGTGGCCGAATGCATCAAAGGCTTAGGTGGATTAGCGAGCCGTGGCGGCTTGATGTTGTGATCGAGCCTTGTTTAACTTGCTGTTATCTACCGCATTCATCCAAACCTTGTAAAAGGAAGATAATACAATACTTGCAGTAGGATTTTGTACTACCCATCTAGGGAGACTTGACCAATATTCCATCCAACGAGAAATTCGTTCGGGTTTAAAGATCACATCTTTAGGGGCATCACAATCTTGCGGGGGAATAATTTGTTTCATCCCGCATTGTCTCATCACCTTGCAAGGAAAGGTATAAGTAGTACTAGATAGGCCTAGAAGCCTAATATAAGGGCAATTAAAACTATTTCCGACCATACTACTTATGTTCCACCAAGGAATCACAAAGCGTATGTTAGGAACCCTGTGACAAATAAACGACATCCATTCTTCTTCATTCTTGTGCTTTTAGAGAATTCGACGTACAGGGAATGTCCTTTGTCCATTAGCCTTGAGGTTTTGTGGCTGATCAAATATTCACAAACGCTCCATGAGCCAAATCTGAAAAAAAAAAAAGAGAAAAAAAAATAATTGCAATTTTACACAAGGAGGTGGCGCACGCATTGCAAAAAAAAACGTCCAGGGAATGTCCTTACTTCATTTCTATCCGCGCATATCGCAGAAGATTGCGCTGGTCAAGCCAGCGCAACATCATAGCTTGCGCTTCTATACGACGAAAAAAACGTACGTGAAATAGGAGTGGACTTCCCGTGAAACTGTTTTCGTTAGGGTCTCCTCTAAGGCGATTTGAGCACAGAACAGTTTTCGCGAAAGCCAAAGGAGCGGGTGAATGACATCCCTCTATTTGCTCTACTATGGACACCATTGAATAATCTCCATACTCTTTACCTATCCTAAGTAAATAATTGACAACAAGACAATAACATAAAGCACGAATTTTAAAGCGTTGTTTAGTCATGTTGTCAGGAGGGGCGACGAAGTGTTTAATAAATTGATCAAATCCACGCGTTTTTCAGTTCCAATGTTAGTCATATCATTGTCAGACAAGCAAAAAAATCTTTGGAATATAGGTTTGGGATCCTACAAGGTAGGCGCATAGGTCACAGAGAGAGTATTTGTAGAGAAGCCTAGCAAGGCCTCAAACTCACCAGGTAGTGGGACAGTTTTGTCCCCTTTAAACAAGAAAATATGGTGGTTAGAGTTCCAATGATTTAGGCGGCATGAAGGAAATCAAAATTAATCACTAGTTGCATGTAACTCAATAGAGGGTCTAGGTGGTAAATTTTGAAAGCTAGTTTGTCCTCAGTTGAGGGGGAAGTGACCCATTGCTTCAAACGTTGTTCAAAGGTTTTCACCATTATTCAATGCAAAAAAAAAAAAAAAAAAAAAAAAAAAAAAAAAAGAAGAAGAAGAAGAGAGAATTTAGAGATATTAATTCTTTTTAGTTTCTTATGATATAACTAAGTAAACGAATGCGAGATACTCAAAAGCCTACACGAAACCATGTTTAAATAGACCCAAGAAGGGCAAAATTTCGTCAATTTTCGCTCAAAGGAAAGTTCACCAGCAGATAGCGCGCAACTCATCTAGTTGCGCGCGTCTGGTCAGTTGCGGCATGTGAATTACATTTATTTCCGTATTTTGGACCACATAATGACGAAATCTTAAGAATAATTTTACGCTTGCCTTTTGCTAACTCTTGTGTCTCTTTTTTCTCTTTATTATTTGTTTCTTTCTTATTTTCCTTATTTTCACTTATTTTTATTTTATATTTTATTTTATTTTTATTTTTATTTTCTTCTATTCCTTTCTCTTTCCTCTTCGCTTTCCTTTTTCCTTTTCTCTTTCCTGTGTCTCCTTTTTGTTTTTTTTTCGAGGGCGGTAAGTCTAAAACCCTTCCCTCCCTCGGAAAATTTTTTATTTTTTGTTTTTTTATATATTAAAAAAATGTACGCATGGAAACAAAAGAAAATAATAATGACATATATATACAAAAAATTTGTCATATGTATAACAAAAAATTAATAAAAATAATTTAAAATGTACATCTGTTTCTTAAACAAAAAAAAATATGTACAAAGGAGGTCAGGATGCTTGGCGACTACCAGACGGCTGCTGCACATCCTGCGAAATCCAAACGAAGATTAATACATAAAATGTGTGATAACTTCGTTGAAAGAAAAAAAAAAGAAAAATAAACTTACCTCGACCATCCGATGATCACGGCATGACAAAGTAATGAGGGCTCTCCGATAAGCATCTTGGAAAGCACGCAAAGTCCTCACCATGTCGTTCACGGTCTCTCGCGGAACCCGTGTTCTAAAATACAAGGACAGTTAGCAAACAAATGTATATGAAAAAAACAAATAAATACATATACTAAATGAGCTTATACTACAAAAAGCGTGTTTTTTGGACGCTTTTTAGGCCTTTTTTCGACGCTAAAAAGCGTCAAAAATATATTTCTCATCGTTGCTAAAAACTGTCGAAAATACGTGAGTCGAGAATTTTCAGGGACACAAAAAAGCGTCGAGAATTACGTATTTCGCGCATTATCCCAAATGTGTGTAGTTTTTTAGCGACGCTTTTACATGTCCACATACTTAAATTTAGCGACGCTTTTTATTGTCTTGCATTTATTCTTGTCAGCCTATGGTATGGCGGGAAACTCTTGAAATATGAAAATGTGCAAAATATGTAGACATTAAAAATGATCGAAGGTAAAAGTAGGTCGTTGGGACTACTAACCCTAACCAAATTAGAAATTTATAATACCTAAACTTACACTAAACTAGTTAGTGGCAAGTAAAGGGTCGAACCCAAAAGGACTAAGTGTATTAATTTGTGTCAACTAGACTACTAGGAAAGGTCGTGAGATAGAGAGAGGTTAAACTAAACACGACTAAGAACAAACAACTAAAACAAGGGAAAGTGGAATCCAATCACATCAATGTATTAAACAACATCATACAAATAGATGAAAATGACCTTGATTAGGAACAACAACACATTTAACTCACTCTCGCACAGATGTTAATTATCCTACTAAACTAATTCACTCTCGTGCAACTAGCCTAGCAAAGGTATGGAAGAATTTAGGGCTCTCAACCAACTCACTCTCGCACAATTGATTGAAAGCACAATTAAGAGCATAGAATCGATTAGCTAGAAAGATTCTAATCCATAGAAGCATCAACCATACACAATAATCAAGAAACAATTTCATCATAATCACAATCAATCATTCAATTCATTAATATAACCTTCATCCAATTCCCTAGAACAAAACCTAAGCTAACATAATGAAGAAAGACATGGAAAAACAAGGCAAAATAAGAATAAAAACAAGATTAAACAAACAAACTAATTAATCTACTCAAATCAACAAACAAAAACAAAAAAACTAAGAATTAAGCAAAGAAATAAAGATGAGAGAAAGTGAAAATGCTCATTGAATAGATGAGAAGAAGTTCCACAAAGTTGCTTCTTCAACCTCTCAAAAACTCCATGGAAATCCAAGCTTTCTCTCTCTACACTACTCCTAAAATAGAGAGAGAAAATCCTAATCTAACCCTAAGAGAGAAAATAAAAGAGACTAAACTAATCTAATACTAGGTAAAATAAAAAATTTAATTGAAAGTTGTGAGAAAAATAACCCCAAAGGGGTATCTATAATACAAGTTAAACAAAACAAAATAAAAAAATAAATAAAACAAATTAAAACTAAATAAATAAAAAAACAAAACTAAAATAAAATAAAATAAAAGAAAATGAAAATGGAAAAAGAAACCCCCAAAACCCCCTAAATTCCCACCAAACCCACGAAAAGCATCAGACCCCTCCTTCCACCAAATTCACTTCGTGGTTGCTCTGATATTTAGACTTCGCCATTTACGCATCATCAACCATCATCACCACCGCTCATCAATTTCAATTAGTATTATCATCATCAAGCATCATCACATCGCAGCCGTCCGATTTTCATTAAAAGTCACGCGCGAAGCTCGAGAAATGGTTCAGTCGAACCATGGGTTGGTGCGACCGAACTACGGGGTTAGTTCGGTCGAACCATGGGTGTGTTCGACCACACCTCTTCAAATTACAAAACCTCAAAAGTTTCTGACTCGTATTTTGACCAACTCCTATTCGGTTTGCTCGAACCCAAATGAACTTGAATTGCTCTGAATTTGGGTGATGCTTGTGCGAATTGATGGGGTTGATTTGGGTTTGCGGTGGCCGGGAACTGCAGGGATTGTTGTTGATGTGCGTGGTTGATTGTGGTGGAGATGGAGCAGGGGAATTGGTTGTGGATTGTTTGGTGGTGTGGTGAAGGTTGTAGGTGGAGCTGGTGGTTGTTACGGGGGTGATTGGTGATTCAGGTGGTTTGGGATGGTTGGTGATTGAGAATTGTGGTGCGGCCGGTGGTGGATACGGAGGCTAATGGTGGTTGTTGGCGGTATTTGAGCTGTGGGTTGCGTGAGAGAGCAATGCGTGAGGTGGTGAATGGAGGAGGAGAGGGGTTGCTGCTTGGTGTCGTGGTGAGTTGTTGCGGCTGCTTGGTGTTGGTGGTTTGTGAGTTGCGGGTTGCGTTTGATAGTGATTTTGGTGGCTGGTGGAAGGTGCGGTATATGGGAGCAGGGGAGCTACTCTGGTGGTTGATGTTTTGTGTGGTGAAGAAGGCAGCAGTGGTGGAGCTGGTAGTTAGTGAGGAGGAGATGGTGGCAGAGGTTGGTGTTGCTGGTTGCTTAGTTCAATTGTGTGCCTCGAACCTCGGACCTTGAACTCAAATATGACTTTGAAACTTGACCAAGAATCTGAAAACACTTGCAACAAAAAACAAACACGAGGGTAGGATCGAGAACAAAATAAAAATAAAATAAAGATAAAATAAAGTAAAGTAAAATACTAAAACTAAAAGAAATTAAATAAAATCAAAAGAACATAAATAAAATAAAATAAAGAAAACAAACTTGAAAATAAAAGAAAAATAAGAGGAAAACGAGAAGAAAAATATTAATAAGAATTTAGACTAAGAACATAAGAGAATAAGAAACATAAATATATTACAAAATTAAACTAAAAACTACAAAATACTCAAATAAAAAGATAAAAGACGAGAATAAGCAAATAATAGAAATAAAGGATAAAATGAGCTTAATTATTGAAATAAGCCTGAAAAGTATTCAATAAACACCCCTAAAAGTGACATAAAAGTCACTTATCAGATATCCTTTTGCTCGTCCTCGAGCAAATTAACATGAAACACGGGAGAAGGAGAGTGATTTATTTAAGCAAATCTAAGACACTAAAGGAGACAAGAATGTACACTAACTAACTTTCATAGGAATCACGATCAATTTTAGCAACTAAAGACAAGCCCTTTAAACCCCTATATCGCCCTAGAGGACGAGTGTGCTCTCGTGACGGTGTCCTAAGAGTTTAACCCACAACTCTAAACAAAAACCAAGGCAAGGAAATAAAAAGAAAAGAAAAAGAAACATAAAAAGAGAAAGAAAACACAAAGTTCATATTTGGATGAGAGATAGGAACAAGCACCAATGAATGCCAGCCTTTCTAAATAGACAAATGTATGCACATTCCAAGATGTTAATGGTTGATTGAAACATAACATATGCTAAGCATAGAGAACTAATGGGGACACAATCCACCCTAGCCCCAACCAATCGGGCCGCGTTCTCTACACTAGCTTCAAATCAACCCTTAAGCTAGTTTCTCATGATTCCACGAAGGAACCAGAAAAAGATAAAGAAATGAAAAACTTTGAGAAGGTAATCTCGACATCTAAACTATGCATACTCTTTCCATAGGTTTGAAGTCTATCTCCCTCCACCGTTCTTTGACCTAACCCCACTAAAGTCTAAGGGTCTTTTATTGGGTTGTAACGTAAGGCTAAGGGTTAAGGCGGGGTAAAAATTTGAAAATTTTGGTGATATTTCCTAAGTGAAGCAAAAGAGTGGCCTACTCTCAAAAACAAACACAAGAAGTCACAAAATATCAAACAAAATTACCAATAATGCCATCTCCCCCAAGCTTATTCAACACTAACACAATATATACCAAAACCGAAGTAACGCTCCCCCCCAAGCTTGAACGAAGAATTGTCCTCAATGCTTAAACTAGGGAAGAAAATGAAACCAAACTAAAATATTTTTGTGTTTTTTGTTTCACTACTACAAAATTGGCCAAAGAGACCTTAATTAAGAGACCATTTAATTAAATAAATGGTCTCTTTGTTTCAAGAGACCAAATATTTTAAATAAATGGTCTCTTGGGTACAATCTTATGGAGATGAAAATAAAGGAGAGACCACATTTCTTAAATAAATAGTCTCTCTTTTATTTATTTATTTATTTAAAAAATAGGAGAGACCACTTCTTTTAAATAAATGATATCTCTTTTATTTATTTATTTATTTATAAAAAAAGGAGAGACCACTTCTTTTAAATAAATGGTTTCTCTTTTATATATTTATTTAATTAATAAAAAAAGAGAGACCACTTGTCATACATACATAGTCTCTCTTTTATTTATTTATTAAATTAATCAAAAAGAGAGACCACTTCTCTTACATATATGGTCTTTTTTTCATTATTTAACTTTTTAAAAAAAGATGAGACCGTTTTTGTTAAATAAATGGTCTATCTTTTATTTTTTTTTAAACCGAAACCCTAAGTTGAAGCTCGGCCGCCACCCCCTTCACATCACCATTTTCCCATCTTTCACAATCTCCTCTCCGCCTCTTTATCTCTCTTGTTCTCTCTGTGCTTCCCTTCTATGTTCTATCTTATGCCCCTCTGATCTCCTTCTTTCCCTCTTTCAAAATCTCCTCTTAGCCTCTTTCTCTCTCCTCTCTTCCCAAGAGTTCACTTCACGCCGCCGTCGAGTGCCGCCGTTCGATCATATCACTTCACGCCGCCGTCAAGTTCTCCGCTTCTGGGTTTCAAATTTTCTTCAGAGAATACAAGACTGTTGATTTCACCTCACTCACTGTCGTTAATTTTATTTGTTGAATTTCATCTTTCCTCTAAATCCAATTCCAAGATTTCCTTCATCGTGTTTTCGAACCCTAATTAATCGTTTTCTCTTAATTTGGCTGAATTTCTTAATCTTTGCAATATTGATCTTAAAGTATCGTATATGTTGTTTTTAGGTGTTGAATACTAGACAATGTCGCGTGTATATGTTGGATATTTGGATCCACGGGTCACTGAGCGAGAACTTGAAGACGAGTTTCATGTTTTCGGAGTTATTCGAAGGTCAGTCGGATCTTTAATTCCGATTCAGCTTTTTATTCGGATTTCTTTTGTTGATTTTGAGTGATATCAGCTAGTTGTTTTCTAATTCCTTGAAAATTTGGTTGATTTGCAGTGTTTGTGTTTCTCGAAGAGTGATTTCAAGGTGGCAGTGGCGTGGCTTGCGGTGGTGGCAGTGGCGTAGTGTAGGATTAGGTGAGGGGAGTTGTGTAGATTTAGGTGGCTTTTTTTATATAATTTTATATTAAGAATATCTATTGTAATATTTATATGTATTTTGTATAAATTTCTTGCAAGTATAATGTATAAACTAGTACTCGTATTTTTTTTGTAAATGTTACGAGTAGAGAAATTGATTTTTGTTAATTGAAAGTATATATATATTAAAATATGAATAATTTTTTTTTTAGAAAAAAAAAAACAGAGACCATCTATTTGAATTAGGTGGTCTCAGTTTAACAAAAATTGAGACCATCTATTTGAAATAGGTGGTCTCAGTTTTAGAAAAACCGAGACCATTTATTTGAAATAGGTGGTCTTAGTTTCTGGAAAAACTGAGATCATCTATTCTAAACAAGTGGTCTCTCTTTTTAAAACGAGAGATCACTTTTGATGAAGTGGTCTCTTAGGCCAAAGAGACCTGTGAGCTAGAGACCATCCCTAAGGTAGTCTCTTTGGCCATTTTGATATGGTCTCTTTGGCCAATTTTGTAGTAGTGTTTCTTTATCAATTTTTTTTTTTAGCTCTTATTTGATGTCCTTGCCTTTTTTTTTTTTTTTTTTTTTTTAACTATGGACGGGTTTTTCTTGAAACTTCATTTGATTTTCTTGAATTGCATCTTTCTTCTCAAACTTTTTTGCATTTTCTTTTCAAGCTCAACTTTCAATACCGTACTTAAACCAATTCACAAAATGTCTTGTTCAATTTCAACACTCTCAAAACTCAAACCTCACATGTCAATGCTTCACTAACTAAAAGGGTTGGTAAACATAGGCCATTGGGTTTGTAATGCGGTTTAAACAAGAGCGGGAAACCTTAGGCTCAAATTGGTTAATAAGTAGGTCGATGCATAATAGAAAACCAAATTTGTAACAAAATAAAAAGAAGATAAAAGAAAAATTAGAAAAGGTGCCATTATTTTCCTCCCCTAGAGTGGCTCGGTCACGATCTTGGGAGCTAGAGGTCAAAACAAGGATTAAGACATGTATAGTCAAGGATCCTAAATAGCCGCTCAACAAGGTGATGAAGGCTAGAACAAATGAAGCTCACAAGGGATTATAACCAAACAAATACCAACCAAGGGTTTCAAATCCACTATAGAGAGCAACTCCATCTTACCACATTCCCGTGAACTAAGGCTTCATGGACCCCTAAAAGTTCTTAACCCAACTACCTTAGCATATAGTATTCTAGAGTCAACCAATGACACTCTCAAACCATGCATACATTTACCACTTAGGAAGAAAAACATTCAAGGATTCAAGTCCCAAAACAAAATGTCCAAAATAAGAACAAACAAAACACATTTTGCCAAAATTACATTGAAAGTAAACACAAATCTTTTTAGATTTTTCAAAATAAAAGAAAAGACATGGAAATGCATATACTTAAGTGCATGGCATAAATGAATCAACATCCCACTAAACATGATAGAATACCCTCCCCCCCAAGCTTGAATGAGACAATATACTCAGATATAAACCAAATAATCCATGGGAGGGGAAAAGAAAGAAACCAATCCAACAAACCAACACAAGTCCAACGAGTCACCAACCATTAGAGAAAGAGCTAGGAAAGATATTACCGGATATTGGTGGGTGTAAACACCCGCAAATGAACCAATTTAACCTTTCAAAGTCGATTTCCTCTTGAATTGAATCTCGATTTCCATATGCTAGCAAAAATAGGCGTCAAACTTCCTTGATTCTTGATCCAAACCAATGCATAAGTGTATATCAAGTTATGTACCTAGCAAGGGGCACACAAACATTTCCATAAGAGAAAATCTAATCTGAAAAGAAAAGAAAATGAAAGCAAAAAAAAAAAACCTCGGGTTACTTCCCGAGAAAGGCTTGTTTAACGTCCAAGCGAGACCGCTCTAGTAAAAAATATTGCAACGAACGCAAGAGCTTATCAAATGCACTACTACACATTTCATAGGATGACAAGTAGGCAAATGAAGGAAGGAGGACGTGCAACAAGATTATTGCACGTAAGTGAGGAGGAAGATGCCAAAAGAAAGAAGAAAAATCAAAACAAAAATTAAGAAAATAAGAAGAGAAAGAAGAAGAAAAATAAGGCAAACTCTCCTCAAAAAAATTTTGGGTGGCACAATCACCCATTTCCTCAATAATAGGAGGATGAAAAGGAAATGTCTCATCAAACAAGAGAAGGTCCTCAATAGGCTCTTTGACAAAAGAAGAGAGGAACATGGGATAGTAGGAGATATGGTCAAATTTCCTTGAGAAAGGGACATGAGGAAGGGGAGGAGAAACAATGGTCTCACAAAGCCTCACATCACCAATGAGGGCATGAAAATCAATCATAGAATCCTCAAAAGAACACTCATGACTCACATCTCCCTCAAACAAAAACTCCTCAATAGAAACAACCTCATCCTCCACTCTATCACAACGATGAACAACAGTTCCCTCAAGATCCTCAAAGCCTAGAGTCTCTAAACCATGCATGAAAGGATAAAGGTTTCTCTCAAACTCATCCCTTTCCCATGAAGCATTGCCAATGAACTCTCTCAAAAGGCTATAATGTTTTGTTACACCTTCAATGATCATACTAGCCATAACCTCAAATGAGTCCAAAGACTCATGGATAGAAGGGTCACAAACATGCAAGGTAGACTCATCAAGATGGGGAAGGGGGTTGGAATCCTCAAAATCGACATTTTCTTCATTCACAACTCTTCCATCATCACTCAAGGAACTCTCAATCTCTCTTGATTTCTCAAACTCACCATTATCATCCTCATGAACTCCCTCATTCAAACATGAAGATGGCTCACTCACATCCTCACCAAGGGAAGCTCTCAAAGGGGGTGAATAAGGGGAAGGATGACATTCAAGCTCAAATGGGGAATGAAAAGGATTAAAATCCTCTCATCACAAGAAAATCTCCCCTCACTTTCACACCTTTGCCCCACATCATCCTCAACAACACTCTCACACTCCAAGTGAGGTGCCTCACGTCCATCTAAATCAATCATAGCACTCATCACTTGGGCAAGCCTCACTTTTCTCAATTTTTGTTCCTCTTGAAGCTCTTGGAGTTGTTGGGTGAGATATTGCATTTGAGAGAGAATTTGGGCATCAATGTTATTGGGTTGATGTTCATGATCAAAGTCAAATTGCACATCATCAAAATTAGAACAAACCTCATAAAAATGAGCATAAGGGGGAAAGGTGTCAATTTGCATACTTGGATCATCACAAGGCACATAAGAAGTATCGAGAGAATTCATGCAAAAATTAAAAGAATCTTGGCATTGAGAATCAAAACAAGAAACGTGAGATTCTCTATCAAAAGAATCCTTAGCAAGCCATGTGAAGAAATCCCAAGCATCATGCATAGACAAATGACAAAATCTACCATTATTCATGTCCTCAACCATTCCCCTAGTATACTCATTCATGCCCCAATAAGCTATACCACAAGCATCACTAAGAGAACACCCATGGTAACTAAGGAAACCATCTAGTCTTTCAAAGTAAGCATAGAAGGGTTCACCATCAAATTGAGGAATAGATAAACATGCCATTTTTATACAAAGAACAAAGAAAAGTAAATAAAAATCAAATAATATACAAGAACCTAGCTAATCTAATCAACACAAACTAATGAACGCCTTAGTCCCCGGCACCGGCGCCAAAATTTGATCGAAGGTAAAAGTAGGTCGTTGGGACTACTAACCCTAACCAAATTAGAAATTTATAATACCTAAACTTACACTAAACTAGTTAGTGGCAAGTAAAGGGTCGAACCCAAAAGGACTAAGTGTATTAATTTGTGCCAACTAGACTACTAAGAAAGGTCGTGAGATAGAGAGAGGTTAAACTAAACACGACTAAGAACAAACAACTAAAACTAGGGAAAGTGGAATCCAATCACATCAATGTATTAAACAACATCATACAAATAGATGAAAATGACCTTGATTAGGAACAAGAACACATTTAACTCACTCTCGCACAATTAAGCATGTTAATTATCCTACTAAACTTATTCACTCTCGTGCAACTAGCCTAGCAAAGGTATGGAAGAATTTAGGGCTCTTAACAAACTCACTCTCGGACAATTGATTGAAAGCACAATTAAGAGCATAGAATCGATTAGCTAGAAAGGTTATAATCCATAGAAGCATCAACCATACACAATAATCAAGAAACAATTTCATAATAATCACAATCAATCATTCAATTCATTAATATAACCTTCATTCAATTCCCTAGAACAAAACCTAAGCTAACATAATGAAGAATGACATGGAAAAACAAGGCAAAATAAGAATAAAAACAAGATTAAACAAACAAACTAATTAATCTACTCAAATCAACAAATAAAAAGTAAAAAAATAAGAATTAAACAATGAAATAAAGATGAGAGAAAGTTAGAAAATGCTCATTGAATAGATGAGAAGAAGTTCCACAAAGTTGCTTCTTCAACCTCTTAAAAACTCCATGGATTTCCAAGCTTTCTCTCTCTACACTACTCCTAAACTAGAGAGAGAAAATCCTAATCTAACTCTAAGAGGGAAAATAAAAGAGACTAAACTAATCTAATACTAGGTAAAATAAAAATGTTGATTGAAAGTTGTGAGAAAAATAACCCCAAAGGGGTATTTATAATACAAGTTAAACAAAACAAAATAAAAAAATAAATAAAACTACTTAAAACTAAATAAATAAAAAAAAAAAAACAAAACTTAAATAAAATAAAAGAAAAGAAAATGAAAATGGAAAAAGAAACCCCCAAAACCCCCTAAATTCCCACCAAACCCACGAAAAGCATCAGACCCCTCTTCCCCCAAATTCACTTCGTGGTTGCTCTGATATTTGGACTTCGCCATTTACGCATCATCAACCATCATCACCACCGCTCATCAATTTCAATTAGTATTATCATCATCAAGCATCATCACATCGCAGCCGTTTGATTTTCATTAAAAGTCACGCGCGAAGCTCGTGAAATGGTTCGGTCGAACCATGGGTTGGTGCGGCCGAACTACGGGGTTGGTTCGGTCAAACCATGGGTGTGTTCGACCACACCTATTCAAATTACAAAACCTCAAAAGTTTTTGACTCGTACTTCGACCGAACACCTATTCGGTTTGCTCGAACCCAAATGAACTTGAATTGCTCTGAATTTGGGTGATGCTTGTGCAAATTGATGGGGTTGATTTGGGTTTGCAGTGGCCGGGAACTGCAGGGATTATTGTTGATGTGCGTGGTTGATTGTGGTGGAGATGGAGCAAGGGAATTGGTTGCGGATTGTTTGGTGGTGTGGTGAAGGTTGTAGGTGGAGCTGGTGGTTGTTACGGGGGTGATTGGTGGTTCAGGTGGTTTGGGATGGTTGGTGATTGAGAATTGTGGTGCGGCTGGTGGTGGATACGGAGGCTAATGGTGGTTGTTGGCGGTTTGTGAGCTGCGGGTTGCGTGAGAGAGCAGTGCGTGAGGTGGTGAATGGAGGAGGAGAGGGGTTGCTGCTTGGTGTCGTGGTGAGTTGCTGCGGCTGCTTGGTGTTGGTGGTTTGTGAGCTGCAGGTTGCGTTTGATGGTGATTTTGGTGGCTGGTGGAAGGTGCGGTTTATGGGAGTAGGGGAGCTACTTTGGTGGTTGCTGTTTTGCGTGGTGAAGGGGGCAGCAGTGGTGGAGCTGGTGGTTAGTGAGGAGGAGATGGTGGCAGAGGTTGGTGTTGCTGGTTGCTTAGTTCAATTGTGTGCCTCGAACCTCGGACCTTGAACTTGAATATGACTTTGAAACTTGGCCAAGAATCCGAAAACACCTGCAACCAAAAACAAACACGAGGATAGGATCGAAAACAAAATAAAATAATAAAATAAAGATAAAATAAAGTAAAGTAAAATACTAAAACTAAAAGAAATTAAATAAAATCAAAAGAACATAAATAAAATAAAATAAAGAAAACAAACTTGAAAATAAAAGAAAAATAAGAGGAAAACGAGAAGAAAAATATTAACAAGAATTTAGACTAAGAACATAAGAGAATAAGAAACATAAATAATTACAAAATTAAACTAAAAACTACAAAATACTCAAATAAAAAGATAAAAGAGGAGAATAAGCAAATAATAGAAATAAAGGATAAAATGAGCTTAAATATTGAAATAAGCTGGAAAAGTATTCAATAAACACCCCTAAAAGTGACATAAAAGTCACTTATCAAAAAAGCGTCTAGAATTTTTTTTAAGCTTTTTTTTTTCCTTTTACTAAAATATTACCATCACACATTATAATTATTTAAATTTATCATATATTAATAACATAAAAATTAAATTAAACAAATATTCTATATAACTAGATTTAAAAAAATAAAAAAACAATAATTAATCAACAATAATAAGAATACGTAATTAATTACCAAATTTATAAAAAGAAAACATCAACACAATTAATAAAATTAAAAAAAAAAAAAAAAAAAAGACGTTGCATATTATATATAGACATAGTAGCTTGTCCCTAAATAAATACATCACTAATATAAGACTAAAAAATAAAATACATAGGTGATGGCCTTATAGATGATATAGTCGCTTGTTTTGATGCTCAAGTGTCCCGACCTATTCTCTTGTTGCACCTACATTGTCTTTTCCAATATTCAAAAAAAAAAAAAAAAAAGGTATTAATTAGTACATTACAAAATATAGGCTCGAGATTCATAATCGATTTGAGACGATAACACGGACATTATACTTTAATCTAGGCAATTAATTATGTACAATGCACATATATAAATCTGTAAAGTAGTGCTATAATTATTTAAGCTTTCTTGTTGTCCATATATAAGAAAGCTTAAGAGAGATTGTTCAATAATGGGAATAGTTTTATGCTTAAACTATTATGCATTGCGTACTCTTGTTTGTTGAAAGCACAAAAGACATAGGAAACAAGTTTTTCTTACCTACGAATTAGTGCTCAACTTCACCCCTGCTATTAAGTTAAAACAAGATTATTGAAAACAAGAAAAATCTAAATCTAAGGTCTAAATCTAAGGTCTGAATCATAAAGCACAGGAGAAAAACATGGACATTGTGTTTCTGATGATCAGATATGAATTCAGTAAGGTTTCTGATGATCAGACAAAAAAAGTTCCTAAAAAAAGAGGGAGAAAAGCAAGCATCGTTTTACAGAAAGAAATAAGGAGGAAGTAGGGGAGCAGCTTCTAGGCTAATAAAAAAACATCAATATATTATCTACCAGGGAGGGGAGAACATACATAAGAAGCACAAGCAAACATCAAACATCAAAAAATGTTTCAACAAGTAGACAATAGATTTTGGTCATAATATATGATTCACAACACCTTCCTTTAATATCTACGAGAAGGCAACTTTCACTTGCCAATCAGATGATTAACTGAATGCAAAAATTTGAGGTTGACTGTTTAAGTAAGCACAAAGAGCAGATGCATAACTTCAGCAGTCTGAACAGAAAAAGAAATAGAGGCTTTTCAAACTCTCAGCACCAATAAATTCAACTTCAGCACTGTCCTAAAAAATCTTACTGTTACAAAAAAGACTCCACCCCCATCTTTTCTTTATAATCATTTCTCAATATAAATTGTCAAACATCTATAAAGACAGAAAGGTAGCAATGCAAGCAGTTTCTTTCTTTGAACCTCTGCCTTTGATTTCTATTAATCAGCTGTACAAGTAAAATATAAAGGGAAACAAAAGTCATTAAATTAGCTTAGAGTGGGAATTTAAGCTTCGTATCAATTGATTTATTATCTTATGTTCATATAACCAGAAGGAAAATTTGGGACTTGATCTAGTCCACTAACAAATTTGATGTTCAACTATGTACGATACACGTAACAGAAAAATAACGATTCTAATTTCAATACAATAATTCGTAAACATTATCTTAATGATGCAACAGTAATAGCATAAATAAATTAAAAGAGCATATCACATTTCTTAGTTAGAATATAATTCTATGGCGATTAACATCGACACAAATAGGGAAAAAAATCTCAGCTAGAAGCTAGAAGTCTAGATTAAATATTCTCATCTAGAAGCTAGAAGTCTAGATTAAATATGATCAATTGGAAATGAATGTACAACATATTACACGTTGAAGTGCATACAAATAAAGATAACTACAAACATGAGAAAGGCAAAGACCTAATTAATTGATTTCTGGCCACTAAAAAGAATAGCCAACATGCAAATATGCCCAATAATTGCCTCAACAGGTTGTAAAGTTTTGAAAGAAGACTAGAAATTTGCATAGCTCAATAGAAAACCGTTGTTAGAATATAATAGATATTACTAGCTTCAGAGCAATCACAGGGGGCACTTTCCACTTAAATGATCATACATGAAGAATCAATTCAAGGCATATTCTAAGAGTAATATTTGTCGAATTTTCTAACTTAAACATGTCGTACATACATATAAATGATGGATTAGAAGACATTCAATGAACTCTTGTCCATACATTACTACTCCCTAATTACTTATTAAGTTTATAAGCTACTTATGTAGCAAAAGCATAACCATTACAAATATTTAATTAATTTAGAGAAATAGCTCTATAAAAAGATTATTAGAGGGGTCAGTGAGCATATTTAATTCAGAACATCAGCCATATGCAATCAAATTCGGCCAAAGTAATCACCTCTAGGGGGAACGAATCAAATTATACCTACACTACCTCATTAAAATGAATAAGCCTAGCTATTAAATGGGCACTAGTAGAAATAATAGCATAGACAATTAAAGTGATGACGATTCACACACAATCCCAATTTCAAACATATAGAAATTTAGTAACCCTTTATTATATCAGTGCACACTAAATCACCATCCATATGAAATAGAGCAAAATTGACTCCTGATATAAGCAACCCAACACTCTAGAGTCCCTAAATTACCCATCAAAGTCGCTTCTTTTAAGATAAGTTACAACATATTCAAAAACTCGCCTGATTAAATCAAATCAAATATTAATTCAATTAATAAGCACATTTAATCGAACATATAAATCTTCTACAATTAATTTGAGTGGAGGAACTTTTAGGTAGAACTCTACTACACCACCTGATTCGTATATTATATTGCTCTTCAAGAAACTTGAGTCAATTTCTTATCCCAAATAACTATTGCCACGAAGATCAAAATTGGGTAATTAATACAACTCCTGCCACAATTTATCTCTATACAACTACTTTATCATATTACAAGCTCCATTAATTTCTACCAATGTAAGCTCACGAAAACAAAATTATACAATTCTAGTAATATCAAACACAAGAAAACCAATAACCATATAAAAATCAAAGAAAGTAAGACACCACAAATCCACAAAACTATAAAAAGATATTGAATCTAAAAACGAGGGACAAAACTGATTTCAATTTAGATAGAGATCTTGTTTTGAAATTGATATACCTGAATGAGAAATTGGTTAAGAGAGAAACGAAGATCAAAATTTTAAATTGATGTATCTGACTTGATTCGAACTTGGATCGGAGAGGGACGAAGATCTAAACTTGAAATTGATGTACCACAATTCGAAATTGATTCTAACAGAGTTGAACATTTGAATTTGAAACTGATACTGAATACCTCCTCATTCGAAATTGACTCGGAGACAACAAAGATCTGGGTTTAAAATCCATGGTTCATTCGGTTTGTATGCTGAAAGATAGAGAGGAAAATAGTTAGGGTTTATGTTTATGTTCAGCTGATACAGTTGGTTGTAATTGGAATTAATTAATCATGCTTTTGTCATGATTGTTAGTTTGTGATGGATTAGTTTACTAGTTTGTTACAGCTAGTAAAGTTTGTTAGTAAAGTTTGTTAGAGGAAATCAGTTACAAGTGGGAGGGGTAATTAGTTAGTGGGAAAATGACGTGTAATTCCACTAACATAAATATTGTAGCTACAACTGTATTTCATTCATTCAATTCAATACACATTTAATTCTTCTTCTTTCCTTCTTCTCTCTGAATTTCTCTCTCTTCTCCTTCTCTTTACCACTCATATTTCCGCCATTAAAGAAGCTCTGAGCTTCTCCCTTATCATTGGTATCAGAGCATTGGCCTCGTTGTTTCCCTTCAACAGGAGATTCTGGCGCCTCCGCCATTGACGAAAAGAGTTGCAGCAATGGAGCTTCAGATCCAAAATCTGGAGAAGCTATTTGCCGAGCAAAATTCTAAATTCGATCAACGAATTGAAAAATTGATGAAGTTGATGGAGTCAATCCGAGCTGAGAAAGCTATTTCTTCTCCTTCTTCATCATCTACTGGTTCGTCTGCTCCTTCAACTCCTTCAGACAACCCTCTTAGGTCAAATTCAATCAGGACCTTAGGTATGAACCCTAAATTGGAATTTCCTAAATTCAATGGCGTTAATCCTAGGATTTGGGTTAAAAAATGTTGCAAGTATTTCACTCTGTGCAAAATTCCTGATGAACAAAAAGTTGATTTAGCTTCCTTGAATATGACTGATAAAGCCGAAAGTTGGGTTGTGAATTATCTGTCTGTTAGACGTGCTGTAGTTGTTGATTGGAATGATTTTGTTGCTGATTTGTATGCAAGATTCAAGGATAATTCTGGAGTTAATGTGGTAGAACAGTTTTATAGACTTCAACAATTGGGTTCAATTGAGGATTATATTGATCAATTTGAGAATCTTAGGTCTGTGATGATGATGAATAGTCATGTCTTGCCTGATTCTTACATTCTTGAAAGTTTTATTGGTGGTTTGAGACCTGCTGTGAAACCCTTTGTCAAAGCTTTTAAACCCTCTAGCATTTCTCAGGCTGTTGAGTATGCAAGATTGCAGGAAGAATCCTTATCTTCTACTGTTGTGCATTTTAAGCAACCTAAACCTCTTTTTATCCCTAAAAGTCCTAATACCAGTACCCTACCTCCTTTATTGCCTACACCTAAATCTCTTCCTTCAAACCAAGCCCAAACAAACACATTTCAGCAGATGTTAGGCAAGAGAAAATAGCTAAGGGCCTGTGTTACTACTGTGACCAACCCTATAACAGGGAACATAGATGTCAATTTAGGAAACCTCAACTATTTACAGTTGAAATTCCTGGGGATTCAGATTCTGATGTTGATAATGATTCTGAGTTGGTTGTTGTAGGGAATAAATTTCAAGCGTTAATCCCCTAGCTTGAACCCCACTGTGATCATACACTAAATTACGGTGGCATCCAAAAGGGAAGAAGATAGAGCAAAAGAGTCGCCAACAAGTTTTTTAGGAACTTGTAAACCGTTCACGAGGTGAAGGTTACACCCCTAAACGATCCAAGAGATCGTCAACTTCATAAAGTCTAGAACCAAATAAGGGTTCGGGGATGAAGGTACAAATCCAACTTAAAAGAGATTGAACCTTCCCTAATAATAGGCCTCTACTTTATTCTGATCGTATTCATGTGCGCTTTCTGATTAACATGCAATCAATAGATTAACCCTAAACCTGTTTAATCTATGTTGGTTGAATATTAATGCACAAATAAACTATTATTGGCGATCACTTGAATTATAATCACATTAACCCTAAACAAGATTATTAATTATCTTATTAAGCGTGATTACAAGTACAAATTCCCTTTAAACATGCATAAAAGGTGTGATCAAGCAATAACAAAATAAAATATAATATATATCAAGCAACAATAATAATCATAAATAAAATAATCATCATCAAAATAATAATAATAATAATAATAATAATAATAATAATAATAATAATACTAATAATAATAATAATAATAATAATAATAATAATAATAATAATAATAATAATAATAATAATAATAATATTCATAATCATCATAAATTATAACAATTATAATCATAATCATGTTCATGTTAATATTAAAGCATAATAATAGCAAGATCCTAGGCATGATACTAACAAGATTAATAACAAACCCTAGCATGTCACTAAGCAATAAAAATCAAATCTTTAGTCCTAACATGATACTAACATGAATAAATATTAGGAAGAACATAGGAAGCATCGTAACAATCATATTTAATATTAAAATTACCCTAGACATAATACTAGGAATATCATAATAACAATATAAACATGATTTCTACATCATAATATCAATAAAAACCATTAAAGCACTTACTTTGATGCTTCGTATCTCTTTCTAATAACAAAATACACACGTTAGTAACTTCAAGGAAAATAATAAACAAACAATTAAATAAAATAATTGAAATAGAGATTTGGGACCAAACCCTCAGAAATTAAAACTTTCACGTCTGGGGCGAAGGCAACTTCGAATATGGCTAGGTGTTTCTAGATCTTGCGAATGCGGAATTTTGTATGTAAAAAGCTAGTTTAGAAAAGAGAGAGAGAGAGAGTAATCAAGAAAATCTTGATGAGAGTTGGTGAATGAAAACGGAGTTTTTACGACGTTATTTATAGAGAAAATCAGCCAAAAAGATAAAATATCAAAACAGAGCACTTGGCGCACGCAAAACGAGATTGGAGCACGCAAAACAGAGCTGGCGCCAGCACCAGGCTATTGGCGCCAGGCGCCAATGGCTAGAACCAGGCGCTGATTTCAGAAATTCACGCGTTTTTGTTTTTATCATATCTTTTGATCCGGAAGTCCAAATAAGGCATATAATATGTAGTTGGAAAGCTCTTAAAGTTTACTTTTCAACCCAATTAGAATCAGATTAAAATATTTTGTAGATAAAAATATATGGCCAAAATAGTGGAAGGGTGTCAGTTTTGGATAAAGTTTCATGTCTCACTCATATCTTTTTCGTTATAGCTCGGATTTAATATTATAATATATCATTGGAAAGATAATTTCAAGATATATCCAACCATATAAAATTTGGATAAATATTATGAGGCACAAAATTAAATCTGAATATATTCCACTTCGTACAAAACGAGGATTCTTAAAAAGAGTAGTTTTATTCAATTTCAAACTCTTTAAAACATAATTATCAATCCTAACTCCATTAGGATTTAAAAGAACCTCCTAGAGTATTCTAAAAGACTATAATCAATCCTAATATCTTTAGGAATGATAATTAATAATAGGCCCTCCTCTAGATCATTGGGCCGCATATAAAAACCAAATCGGGCCCAGTTTAGTATTTTGGCCATAACTTCCTCGATATTCATCGGAATTGGGCTTATAATATATCGTTGGAAATGTATTTTCAAACTCCATCCAACTACACCATTATTGGATCCTTATCATGGACCAACCAAACCGGATTGACTATTTTTTTAAAATAAGTTTTCAAAAACAGAGAGAAGAGAAAAGAATTAAAACTATCCGCAACACTAAACTTTCCACACTTTCAATTCATTCGATTATGATTCGACGTGAAAGGTACTCATCATTGGGTTTGGTTTTGGGGAGACACAAATGGGTGTCTACAGAAGCCCCCACTTTGACTGAGTTTGGAGAAATGCAAGTTTCGAAAACAAAAGTCAAAGTATCGATAGGGACGGAGAATGATTCAGAACGTTCTGCGATCCTAAACCAATCTTGTAACGCCGATACCTGCAAACTAACGTTAGTTAAACAGATAAAAAAGTTAAGAGACGCGTATCTTGCACCATCGAGCACACGTCTCTGAAAGTAACCGATTTGCTGCCGCTTTACTGTTGTTTTGTTGACCTCCTGCAAGCTAGAGAATGCCATCCCGCTTGAAAACTGCTACGCCCGTAACTGCTTCCAATATAGAAGACTGCTTCGCCTGAAACGACCCTCTTCCGCTTTGATAATATTCCACATCCAAGGGAATACTATCGAAGATTGCTTCTCTTGAAACAATCCTCATCCGCATTGATAATATTCCACGTCCAAGGGAATACTATCGAAGATTTCTTCTCTTGAAACAATCCTCAGTTGTTTGTGATAACTCTCCATAATTCAGGGAACGCCACCTTGCTGTTTCGATGTTCACTCGTCTCTGAACAAAAGCTTCTTTTTGATATGTTCACGCGTCTCTGAACAAAGAGCTTCTTTATTATATTCTTTTTTAATATGAACTTCTAAATGATGTGTCCACGCGTCTCTGAACGAAGAGCTTGATAATAGGATGCCCACGCGTCTCTGAGAAAAAGAGCTTGCAGGAAATGTCCACGCGTCTCTGAACAAAAGAGCTTTGATGATATGCCCACGCGTCTCTGGAGCAAAAGAGATTTTGAATGATATGCCCACGCGTCTCTGGAGCAAAAGAGCTTGATGGAAATGTTCACGCGTCTCTAAACAATAGAGCTTCGGTACTTGAACGTTTGTTGCGATAATGTCTTGAAGAAAAATTTTTCGAAGACCAACGTTTGTCGATCCCTAAAGCTCGCCTGAACTTTATTTCCGCTAAAACCAGTATGTCGGTGTCTCCGTGATTAGGCGCTTTAAGCTAAGTGAGACGATCTTTCATCAGGTTGATCACTTATTGCAATTGTAATCAAACTGACTACTTAATCATGTCAAATTGCTTATAGGGGCTAACTAGCGTACCAAGGAACCCAAAATTGTTGTATGAGGTCGAAATCACCTTTCTGAGAGGCTTCGAGCTCTGTCGCTACTGAAATATCTCTGGCGCAAAGAATTGGAGTAGGGTCCTCCCTATTCTGCTACACCTGTATTTATTTTTTATTATAGAACTTTGCCAATCTCTTTAGCCATCTTAGGGTTGACCTATGGCTTAAAATTATCTTAGGGTTGACCTAAGGTTTAATGTTGCTTGACTCATCGACTTGACACGACTTAAGGTATAAACTTGACTCGCTGATTGACTGACTCAAGGTTGACTCGACTCAAAGTGAAATGACACATGTGTTAGCTTAGAATCATGACCTGTGTGTGAATAGTGTTGATTATGCGACTCGAAAATGCAAAAAAGCAAAAAATTTCCGTCATTTTTGTGGAGGGTACCGACTTTCTCCCGAAAAAGAAAGACGCGAAAAAGAATCGAAGTTTTGAAGATGCATGTTGAATGAGCTTAGTCAAATGTTGTTTGATACTATCTCTCAAGGTGCAAGGATTAATCCATCCTAGGCTATCTCAATGGTTGACTCAATGATGAAAGTATTTGGGTAACTTAGGCACCAAGGCTAAGCACTTCATACTTCTATGTAATGACAATTATGAGTGATGAGTGATGTGACAAGGCATGCTTCATCATTATGTTAAGATTTCATGACAAAGGGTTCCTAAGGGAAGTATATTCGATCGTGTATCTGTGCTGTGTATGATAGTGACACTAAAGTTAGGCCGCAAGAGCAAAGTGTATGGGAAAAGATATATTTAAAAGAGTCAAATAATGGCGACTCTTAGGCTAGGTAAGCTAATGATGTAGGGATCAAGCCCCCAAGTCTAGCTCTACGTAAATAGGGATGAGCATTGGAGATCCCTTGATATGATCATGGTGCAAGTGTGTGAATGTGAATATAAATGCATGTTTATTACGGCCGCACCTCGATGTGAGGTTGCCTACGTATCCGTTAGGAATCAGGCCAAACGTAGCTCTAGCCAAACCTCGCACAAGTGTGTGTATACCTCAAAAAGGTCTTTTAAGGGTTGTAACGTGGTTAGGCTAAAGGTTATAGAAAAAAGGGATAAAGGCTCAAGACCCTAGATAAGCCCCCAAGGTGTGCAACCTTGCTTTTGAATATTTGTATTTTCATGCTTGAGGTTTTCTACTCTTTTTTTAGCTCTTTCTTTTGCTTTAGCATTTATTTCATTTTTATAAGTGTGAGCAATCTCGATCATGCGGTCTATCACTCACTTGGCATTCATGTTTCTCAGGAACGGTACCGAGCACTCGATAAGAGACGCAATCTCAGACGTGTTCATATCAAAGACATTGGAACACTTGCCCTTTTGTACACTTTTATTTATTTTTTGATATTTTTGCTATTTTAATCTTTTGAATTTGCTCAAGCTTTCTTTAGAATTGCAAAAGTTTCACACCATCCCATCCCAAGGATAGATAGATGTAGGTTGAAAAAAAGAAAGGTTTATCGTTAGACGAGGCTCAAAGTGGTTTACCAAAAAAAGGATGTATAATTGAAGGGTGAAAGGTAATATAATGTGGCTACAAGGGGTGCCTTAAATCATTGGTATACCTTGTGCTCAATTCGACATGGTTTTTTTTTTTTTTTTTTTTTTTTATTTTTTTAATGCAATGCAATGAAATGATCATATATAAGGAAATAAATGCTTATTTTATTAAAAGAAAATATATAATGATCCTACAAAATAAATCTAAGGAGAATAAAAAGGTGCCTATGCTAGACTTATTGGGGAAAGGAAAAAATGAAAAAGAAATAGAAAAAGAGGTCATGAAATCTTGTCGTTGAAGCTCGCCTCTTGTCTTGCGTCATTCGCCTCATCATCACCCAGTCTTCTCGCTAGCTAGAGGCAATGGGATCTTATTTGCCTCTATGAGATCTTGAATGAGGTTTTGAAACCTGTAGCATTCATCAGTGGTATGACCGTTTCCTCGATGGTACTTGCAATAGGAGTTTGGATTCCATCTCGAAGACCGATTTTCTGGTGTTGGATCCTCGGTAGGGCCAATAGGTTTGATTAATCCTCGATCATAGAGACGATCGAAAGCAGCATCGTAGGTCATTCCAATGGGTGTGAACTCTCGCCTGGGTTTCCTTTTAGATCCTTGATTGTCCATGGCTAAGACACCATTATGGTCAAAGGTACTAACATTATTACTAGACTGGGCGTTTTCGGAAGAAGAAGGATTGTCGCTGTAGGCGTCGTTCGAAGTGCGCCTATGTTAAGCATGTGTGAATATGCTTGGCACTCATAGGAAGTGGGAATTGACATATACGATAAGGGACACGATTAGGGACAAGGAAAGTAGGGAGCCGCCAACAAGTTTTTAAGGAACTTGTAAACCGTTCACGGATCATAAAAGGCAACCACGATAAGGGACAACGATAGGCAACAACGATTGACCTGTGAAGGTTACACCCCATTCATAATCCATGAGATTACTAACTCCATATGGTTCGGAACCACGAAAGGAGGATTGGGGATGATGGTACGAAGTGAGTCATGGAGTCACATTCGCCCGTATTGGCCTCTACTCGATTCTTATATTGAAAAGCATTCCTGTGATCTCAAAGGCATACAAACAAAATATTCAATTTGCTCCAAACTATTATTTAACTAAATTGGTTTAATATTAATGCACACATAATTCTAAAATATTGGTGATCACTTCAATTAATAAAAAGATTAAAAGGATCCTAAACCTGTTGTCCAAATTATCTTATTAGGCGTGATTTTTAATTACATATTCCCTTAAAACATGCAATATGGTGATCAATAAATAATATAATAAACATTAATATTGGAAGGAATTTAACAATAAATTGTTAGTCAAACTAAATAATAATAATAACCTAATCATGATGCTAGCAATATAAAAATAAAATAAGAGTAATTAAATTAATTACTCACATTCCGCGCGTTCCTTTAAATTGCTACATCATGAATAAACTGTTAGTAACTTCAATAAAAATATAAAGCAAATAGAAATTAAATTAAAAAGTAGAGTTGATTTGGTCCAAACCCTCAGTTATTTGTACCTTTCACGCCTTGGTTTAAGGATGGAACCTCGGGTTAAGAATAGACTCCTTGGAAAGCTTAGGGAAAGAATGATGTAATTAGGAATATAGGTTTAAGGCTTAGGAGAGAGAGAGAGAGAGAGAGAATGATTTGATGATAAAACTTGTTGATGATCCAAAAAGGGGTGATTTGACCTCTATTTATAGGGAAAAAAGAGGGTCGAAGAATCAAGAAAAAGATAAGAATTCGAATCGGATAAAACTCTTGCGATAGACAGCAGTTTTTGCGGTTTTTGTTTTTATCATATCTTTTGAAACAGAAATCGGAATAAGATGAATAAGATATGGTTGGAAAGATCTTGAAGTCTAATTTCTAACCCAATTAGTATCAGATTAAAATATTTTTTAGAACAAAAGATATAGCCGAAATAGTGAGACGGTATCAGTTTTGGATAGAGTTTGATATTTTATTCATATCTTTTCCGTTATAGCTCGAAATTGATATTATAATATATCATTGGAAAAATAATTTCAAGGGCTATCTAACCACATAAAATTTGGATAAAAAATATGAGGCACAAAAATAATATCTGTCTATCTTTGAATGTCTTTCAATTCGAATAGAATAGGATTTTCAAAAAGAAAAGTTTTATTCAATTTCAAACTATTTAATCTTATCTTTTCAAAAAGGATAATTAAGATCTTTTAGAAACTTATAGAAGCTTCCAATTAATCCTAATTGGTTTAGGAATGAGATTAAATAATTTGGACCCTCTACATGATCATTGGGTCGTAGGTAAGGTGGGCTTAGGTTCGGTTTGGGCTCAGTTTAATATTTTGGCCATAACTTATTTGTTATAACTCGGATTTGGGCTTATAATATATCGTTGGAAAGCTCTTTTAAATCCCCATTCAAATATTTAATCATTAGACCCAGATTTTGGACCAAAATAAATAGAAATAAACGTTTTTATAAAAAGGACACGAAATGAATGATTTTAAAGGACACGAAATGAATTATTTTGGGTTTAAAGGCACGAAAAGAGGAAAATGAGTTATGGTTTGGGGAAATGGGCTAGGAATTGGGTTGGTTTATGAAATGGAAATATGGATTTAAGCACTCCAAGATTAAATACTCAACCCGACCAATAATGGCGGTGAAAGGTTGTTCATCATCGGGTTTGGTTTTGGGGAGACATTTTTAGGTGTCTACAGAAGCCCCCACTTTGACTGAGTTTGTAGAAACGCTAGTTTCGAAAATGATAGTCAAAGTAGTCGATAGGGACGGAGAATGATTTAAGACGTTCTGCGATCCTAAATCACTCTGTATACGCCGATACCTGCAAAAAATGTTAATTCCACAGATAAAAGAGTATAGGGATAGAACGCTTATCTGACACCAGTGTATCGGTGACAAATGAGTTTGGTATTTTCCTATGCTTGAAGGAATCCACCGGATGACGTTTGTTGAAATGCTTTCCATGCTTGAGGAAAGCCGACAGATGAGTTTGGTAGCTTTCTAAGCCTGAAGAAACCTACCGGATGACACTTTCCATGCTTGAGGAAAGTCGACGTATGAATTTAGTGTCATTCTATGCTTGAAGAATTCCACCGATAATGCCTTCCATGCTTGAGGAAAGCCGACTACTTGGCGGTTTTCTATACTTGAAGAAAAATCCACCGATAACGCTTTCCATGCTTGAGGAAAGCCGACTTGGCGGTTTTCTATACTTGAAGAAAAATCCACCGATAACGCTTTCCATGCTTGAAAAAAGCCGACTTGGCGGTTTTCTATGCTTAAAGAAATCCACCGAATAATACTTTCCATGCTTGAGGAAAGTCGACAGATGATGAGATTGCAAATCTCTGTGTATCGAGAACCTTGCGTCATGAAATGATGGCGGTTCGATTGTCCCCGAACGTGGGCTGTAGATGGTCCGCTTGTCCCTAGACGTGGGCTGTAGATGGTCCGCTTGTCCCCGGACGTGGGCTGTAAATGGTTCGCTTGTCCCCGAACGTGGGCTATAGATGGTCCGCTTGTCCCCGGACGTGGGCTGTAGATGGTCCGCTTGTCCCCGGACGTGGGCTGTAGATGGTCCGCTTATCCCCGGACGTGGGCTGTAGATGGTCCGCTTGTCCCTGGACGTGGGTTGTAGTTGGTTCGCTTGTCCCCGAACGTGGGCTGTAGATGAGACCTGCAAAAATAAATTTGCCAATGGACTCGTATATATTGTGATTGACTTGACCAAGTTTGACTTGATGTGACATGACATGTGTATGACTTGTGAGTGTGTGTGTGTGTGTGTGTATATATATGTGTGTGTGCAGACACAAGCAAATTAAACGAAGATGCAAAAGCAAAAATTTTCCGTCAATTTTTGTCATGAGTGGAGGGTACCGACTTTCTCCTGAAAAAGAAAGACGTGAAAAATGAAATTTTATATTCAAACTTCCCTCGATAAAAATTTTGAAATTTTTCTTAAACTTTCCCAAAAGAAAACAATGAAAAAAGGAAGAAGTTTTGAACTTCCTCCTTGAGCAAGACGAAATGAATCGTATGGATTGAATTGATTGTCTTGGAAATAATGTATGCATGATGCATGTTCTTAGGCCAGGAGGCTAAGGACAATTACATCATGTGACACGATAGATGAATGAACTTAGGTCATGGAGCTAAACATCATATATGGTGTAAAGAAATGATCTTGAACGTCACTTAGGTCTGGAAGCTAAGCACGTATATAGATGAAGTGGTTGATGAGTATTTCATAATGAATGTTTCTTAGGTCAAGGATCTAAGCACGATATGCGATGCATGAAACAATGAATTTTGCTCAGGTCAGGAAGCTAAGCAAGTATACAATGTTTCTTCTAATGAATGTTGTCTTGAAAGATGATGAAGCATGCACAGTGTTAAAACAAGATTTCATGAAAAAAGGATTCTTAAAGATGAGGATGATTGATATGGATATGGATGTGTGAGTGAAGTGTGTGAATGTGATACTAAGGCTGGCTGCAAAGGCTATGGTGATGGAAATTTATGTGAGAAGAGTCAAAATTGTGACTCTTTAGGCTGGGTAGGCTAAATGATGCGGGTTCAAGCCCCCCAAGTCTAGCTCTAAATGGGTAGGGGTAAGCATTGGATATTCTTTGACTCGATCATGCATAGATATGAATATTGAATGTGGCCGCACCTCAATGTGAGGTTGCCTACGTATCCGTTAGGAATCAGGCCGAACGTAGCTCTAACCGAACTTTGCACAAGTGTGTGTACACCTCAAAGAGGTCTTTCTAGGGTTGTAATGTGGTTAAGCTGAAGGTTTAAGGAAGAAAGGGGTAAAAGGCTCAAGACCCGAGAAAAGCCCCCAAGATGTGTAATTGTGTATTTGAAAATTTGGACTTTGCAAGTTTATTTTCTTTTTTCTTTCTTTCTTTCTTTTTTTTTTTTTTTTTTTTTTTTTTTTTTTTTTTTTTGCTTTTCGTTTTTTTTTTTCATTCTTTTGAATCAATGTGGGCAATCTCAGATCATGCGGTCCATCACTCACTTAGCATTCATGTTTCTCAGGCACGGTACCAAGCACTCGATGAGAGACGCAATTTGAGACGTGTTCATATCAAAGACATTGGAACACTTGCCTTTAGACATTGTTTTATTGTTGCTTTGCTGCTTTTTTTTTTTACTTGCTTTTTGAATGTTATACAATTACACACCTTCCCATCCTAGGGTTAAGTGAATGTGGGTTGAAGAAATGAAGGCCAAACGTTAGACGAGGCTCAAAGTGGTTGATGAAGAAATGGAATGTGATTGAACGGTTAATAGGGAATGACAAGGTTGCAAAGGTGCCTCAAGTCATTGGTGTACCTTGTATTAAGTTCGATAATTGATTTTTTTTTCTTTTAACCACATGATCGAATGTAAGAAAGAGATGCTCATTTATGAAGAAGGTAAGAAATGTGACGCATAGACACATGGATAAGGAGAACCTATGCTAGACTTTTTAGGGGGAACCATTTTAAACAAAAGAAGAAGAAACTATGAAATCTTGGTGAGAATCTCGAATCGTGCTTTGTCTTCATGGCTGTTTATGAGTTACTTCTTGCCGCCTGCTGATGAAAAAAGTTTCTTGTTGTTGATGCTTTGATTGGAAGGAAAGAAGGAAGGAGTGACGTTCCCCCTTCCCCTTATTCTTCGACCTATTGCCTAGTGATTTTAGCCTCAGATATTGTGTAAAGAAGAACTCACTTAATGCATTCACTCAATACTCGGATTGAAAAGGAAGAGTGTATGAAACGATTTTGAAAACTGATGAGAAATACTCCACTCATTCCTATTACGACGGAAAACGATGCATGCATGGTCCTAGTATACGATCATAAACAATATAGTGCATTACTCGAAGACAAAGTGTGTGCAATGACTCAACATGTGTGATTAGGTGAGTATATTAAGACTTGTGGTATGATCGCATGGCTAGACATGAGGACGTTGTGAAAAACAAAGGACCTAATGACCAAATAGCACGGAAGACTAAAAGACAAACTAACTTGATTAATTTTGTCCATTTTTAATGTTTATGCTATTTACTAGGTGAAAACGGTCCATTGGCAATCGTTAGTCATAAATAAGATCAACCACAATCAAAGACAAAGAACACATGTTAAGGTTAGCACAAAAATCGATCACAAGAAACTAAGAAGAGGACTAAAATTCTAGAAGAGTTAAGATTCATGGGTATAAAAAAATCTATAATCCTATGTTATACAAGTTGACACGGATTAAAGGACTTGGCTAAGACTAGCTTGACACGATTTATTTATTTATTTTTTTTTTAAAAAATAAAAATTAAAAAGGTAACGTTAAAAAGACACCTAAACTGGACAGGCTGTAGTATATTGGTTATAACTTTTGATCTGTGACTCTGATTAGGACGAAACCAGCTCTATGTGAAAGATAAAACTCGGGGCTACAGATCCATAGGTTACACGACACGTAACTCTTTCTAGAACTCCGGCTATGACCAAAACAAGTTGACTCTTATGCAGTATACGGGAATAAAAAACCGAGTTGACTCAAATTTTTAAAAAAAATCTATGACTCGACTCTAAAAAAAAATAAAAAGGGTTTGATAAGAGAAAAAATAATTAAAAAAAAGTCAAATAAAAAAAATGCACATATAAGCATATTGTCACGCATGATGCAATGAAGTTCGCAACCTAAAGTCAAGTTCTATGTTCGACTATGGTCAAGCTTTTGGGTGTCAAAGGGTACCATGGTTAATAGTTTGGACGCGTTAGCAAGGCAGCCTCCCTTGAGGGTGTATGCCAACGGGCTGCTCCGCGAGTTCGTGATGAAATCAAACTCGACTCCATGGTTTGGGTGGATTTAAAAACTCGGATGAACCCTTATTGCCATGAGCGTTTTCGGGTTGATAGAGCATAAATCCCCCGGGCTAGCCACATACGTAGAACACGTACTATTGTGGAAAAATAGTTAAGCTAAAATGCATATGCATATGTGACAATGCCAATTAAATCACAGGAATATTTTTCACGAATCTTTCAAGTCTCATCCACTCATCTTAATTAAATACCGATTACTCAAATCGATAAATAATCAAGAATCCTCCCCAGTGGAGTCGCCAAATTGTAGGCGTCATTCGAAGTGCGCCTACGTTAAGCATGTGTGAATATGCTTGGCACTCATAGGAAGTGGGAATTGACATATACGGTAAGGGACACGATTAGGGACAAGGAAAGTAGGGAGCCGCCAACAAGTTTTTAAGGAACTTGTAAACCGTTCACGGATCATAAAAGGCAACCACGATAAGGGACAACGATTGACCCGTGAAGGTTACACCCCATTCATAATCCATGAGATTACTAACTCCATATGGTTCGGAACCACGAAAGGAGGATCGGGGATGATGGTACGAAGTGAGTCATGGAGTCACATTCGCCCGTATTGGCCTCTACTCGATTCTTATATTGAAAAGCATTCCTGTGATCTCAAAGGCATACAAACAAAATATTCAATTTGCTCCAAACTATTTTTTAACTAAATTGGTTTAATATTAATGCACACATAATTCTAAAATATTGGTGATCACTTCAATTTATAATAAGATTCAAAGGATCCTAAACCGGTTGTCCAAATTATCTTATTAGGCGTGATTTTCAATTACATATTCCCTTTAAACATGCAATATGGTGATCAATAAATAATATAATAAACATTAATATTGGAAGCAATTTAACAATAAATTGTTAGTCAAACTAAATAATAATAATAACCTAATCATGATGCTAGCAATATAAAAATAAAATAAGAGTAATTAAATTAATTACTCACATTCCGCGCGTTCCTTTAAATTGCTACATCATGAATAAACTGTTAGTAACTTCAATAAAAATATAAAGCAAATAGAAATTAAATTAAAAAGTAGAGTTGATTTGGTCCAAACCCTCAGTTATTTGTACCTTTCACGCCTTGGTTTAAGGACGGAACCTCGGGTTAAGGATAGACTCCTTGGAAAGCTTAGGGAAAGAATGATGTAATTAGGAATATAGGTTTAAGGCTTAGAATATGGGAGAGAGAGAGAGAGAGAGAGAGAGAGAGAGAGAGAGAGAGAGAGAGAGAATGATTTGATGATCAAACTTGTTGATGATCCAAAAAGGGGTGATTTGACCTCTATTTATAGGGAAAAAAGAGGGTCGAAGAATCAAGAAAAAGATAAGAATTCGAATCGGATAAAACTCTTGCGATAGACAGCAGTTTTTGCGATTTTTGTTTTTATCATATCTTTTGAAACAGAAATTGGAATAAGATGAATAAGATATGGTTGGAAAGCTCGTGAAGTCTACTTTCTAACCCAGTTAGAATCAGATTAAAATATTTTGTAGAACAAAAGATATAGCCGAAATAGTGAGACAGTATCAGTTTTGGATAGAGTTTGACATTTTATTCATATCTTTTCCGTTATAGCTCGAAATTGATATTATAATATATCATTGGAAAGATAATTTCAAGGGCTATCCAACCACATAAAATTTTGATAAAAAATATGAGGCACGAAAATAATATCTGTCTATCTTTGAATGTCTTTCAATTCGAATAGAATAGGATTTTCAAAAAGAAAAGTTTTATTCAATTTCAAACTATTTAATCTTATCTTTTCAAAAAGGATAATTAAGATCTTTTAGAAACTTATAGAAGCTTCCGATTAATCCTAATTGGTTTAGGAATGGGATTAAATAATTTGGACCCTCTACATGATCATTAGGTCGTAGGTAAGGTGGGCTTAGGTTTGGTTTGGGCTCATTTTAATATTTTGGCCATAACTTATTCGTTATAACTCGGATTTGGGATTATAATATATCGTTGGAAAGCTCTTTTAAAGCCCCATCCAAATATTCAATAATTAGACCCAGATTATGGACCAAAATAAATAGAAATAAACGTTTTTATAAAAAGGACACGAAATGAATGATTTTAAAGGACACGAAATGAATTATTTTGGGTTTAAAGGCACGAAAAGAGGATAATGAGTTATGGTTTGGGGAAATGGGCTAGGAATTGGGTTGGTTTATGAAATGGAAATATGGTTTAAGCACTCCAAGATTAAATACTCAACCCAACCAATAATGGCGGTGAAAGGTTGTTCATCATCGGGTTTGGTTTTGGGGAGACATTTTTAGGTGTCTACATTCGCTCTTCTTTCCTTTCCAGCCACCGTGGTTACTATTGTTAGTAGCTTTTTTCTTTGCGAGGTCGTCTTCGATTTCAATTCCGATGTCATAAATGGCCTTGAAAGTATTCAAGTTGTGTTGATATTTTAAGTGTTTTGAATACTTTTCTTGGAGATTCTTGATAAACATCCTCACAGACTCCTTTTCGGTGGGGACCTCAATCATCTTGGCGGAAGTTTCCCTCCATTTATTAAAGAAAGAAGTAAAGCCTTCATTCTCTTTTTGTCTTAGCATCTCAAGTTGTCTATGGTCGGTTTCAACTTGGATATTGCACTTGTACCTATCAACGAAAGCGTTTACTATCGATTCCCAAGTAGAGGTTTTCTCCTTGTCAATGGAGAAGAACCATTGTTGGCAAACGGTTTCAAGAGATAGTGGGAACAGAGAGGGTAAAATCTTCTTATCGATACCCTTAATACTCATTATAGTTTCGAAAGCTCTTAGATGGAAGTAAGGGTTATCTGTTGCCTTGAATTTTGGGATGTCAGTGGCGTTGAACTTATGTGGAAGAAGTTCCTTGTCCAGCGAGACCCCTTATGAACTCATGCCCTGAAATTTATAATCGCTAGATAGCTTGCTTAGACTTTCTTGCATGAGGTTCATTTGTTGTTGCTTCACGGGATCATCGATCTTGAGTGTGAGTAGATTCAGTGTCTCAGTCACGTTACTCAATTGACTCCTAAGTTCATTAACTTCTTCTTGAGTTGCCATTATCCTTTTAGCCTTCCTCTTTTGACGAATCGCTTTATCAAAAAGTGACACTTGAATAAAAAGGTTGTCGTTGATTAATCGCCCTTCTCTCCTCGACCAAGTACTGTGGAAAAGGAATTTGGGGATATTCATTATTAATTATTTGACTCAAACTTTATTCAACATGCAATGGAAGGAGGATGTGAAGAAAGATTGGAATAGAATGTGAAGAAAAATGATGTAGATGGAGGGATATGAAGAATTAGGAATAGAACGTACCCCCCAACTTAAATGACGAAAAAAGACCGACTCATGCTTGAACCTAAGACATGGTCATGGTGACATATACTCAAAGTGTGTGCTAAGACTAGTGATTTTATATGGTACGTTAAGACTCGTGTCATGACCATGTGGCTAGACTATGTGACTAGCTCAAGCAAAGACTAAGTTAAGACTTCACGTATATGGGTTAAACTTGACAGACTGTGGTATTTTAGTCATAACTTTTAATCTGCGACTCTGATTGGGATGAAACCAACGCCAAATTAAAGAAAAAACTCGGGGCTGAAGATCCATATGTTGTACGACTCGTAGTTTTTCCTAGAACTCCGTCTATGACCAAAACAAGCTGACGTTTGTGCAGTATACGGGAATTAAAAAATCCGGGTTGACTTAAAGGAACTATGACTCGATTTTATATTTATTTATTAGTTCAAATTAATTAATTAAACAAATTCCTTTAGTTATTAATCAGTTTATTTAGTCTTAACACAAGTCAAACAAACGGTTAGGAAAAATCACATAGAGTATGCACAACAAAAAATGCACAATTAGTCAAGTAGACACAATATGATGCAATGAGTTTGCAACCTAACCATGGCTCTAGTTCTCTAAAGTTCGGGATATGGTTTAGTCAATAGAGGGTCCATGGTTAATTGTCCAGATGCACCGCGCGGAAGCCTAACCGTGAAGGGTTGGCGCGAGTGGATGGGAATAAATTTCAAGCGTGAATCCCCTAGCTTGAACCCCACTGTGATCATACACTAAATTACGGTGGCGTCCAAAAGGGAAGAAGATAGAGCAAAAGAGTCGCCAACAAGTTTTTTAGGAACTTGTAAACCGTTCACGAGGTGAAGGTTACACCCCTTAACGATCCAAGAGATCGTTAACTCCATAAGGTCTAGAACCAAATAAGGGTTCGGGGATGAAGGTACAAATCCAACCTAAAAGAGATTGAACCTGCCCTAATAATAGGCCTCTACTTTATTCTGATCGTATTCATGTGCGCTTTCTGATTAACATGCAATCAATAGATTAACCCTAAACCTGTTTAATCTATGTTGGTTGAATATTAATGCACAAATAAACTATTATTGGCGATCACTTGAATTATAATCACATTAACCCTAAACAAGATTATTAATTATCTTATTAAGCGTGATTACAAGTACAAATTCCCTTTAAACATGCATAAAAGGTGTGATCAAGCAATAACAAAATAAAATATAATATATATCAAGAAACAACAACAATAATAATAATAATAATAATAATAATCAAAAATAAAATAATCATCATCAAAATAATAATAATAATAATAATATTCATAATCATCATAAATTATAACAATTATAATCATAATCATGTTCATGTTAATATTAAAGCATAATAATAGCAAGATCCTAGGCATGATACTAACAAGATTAATAACAAACCCTAGCATGTCACTAAGCAATAAAAATCAAATCTTTAGTCGTAACATGATACTAACATGAATAAATATTAGGAAGAACATAGGAAGCATCGTAACAATCATATTTAATATTAAAATTACCCTAGACATGATACTAGGAATATCATAATAACAATATAAACATGATTTCTACATCATAATATCAATAAAAACCATTAAAGCACTTACTTTGATGCTTCATATCTCTTTCTAATAACAAAATACACACGTTAGTAACTTCAAGGAAAATAATAAACAAACAATTAAATTAAATAATTGAAATAGAGATTTGGGACCAAACCCTCAGAAATTAAACCTTTCACGTCTAGGGTGAAGGCAACTTCGAATATGTCTAGGTGTTTCTAGATCTTGCGAATGCGGAATTTTGTATGTAAAAAGCTAGTTTAGAAAAGAGAGAGAGAGAGTAATCAAGAAAATCTTGATGAGAGTTGGTGAATGAAAACGGAGTTTGTACGACGTTATTTATAGAGAAAATCAGCCAAAAAGATAAAATATCAAAACAAAGCACTTGGCGCACGCAAAACAAGATTGGCGCACGCAAAATAGAGCTGGCGCCAGCACCAGGCGCCAATGGCTAGCAACAGGCGCTGATTTCAGAAATTCACGCGTTTTTGTTTTTATCATATCTTTTGATCCGGAAGTCCAAATAAGGCATATAATATGTCTTTGGAAAGCTCTTAAAGTCTAATTTCCAACCCAATTATAATCAGATTAAAATATTTTGTAGATAAAAAGATATGGCCAAAATAGTGGAAGGGTGTCATTTTTGGATAAAGTTTCATGTCTCACTCATATCTTTTTCGTTATAGCTCGGATTTAATATTATAATATATCATTGGAGAGATAATTTCAAGATATATCCAACCATATTAAATTTGGATAAATATTATGAGGCACAAAATTAAAGCTGAATATATTCCACTTCGTACAAAACAAGGATTCTTAAAAAGAGTAGTTTTATTCAATTTCAAACTCTTTAAAACATAATTATCAATCCTAACTCCATTAGGATTTAAAAGAAACTCCTAGAGTATTCTAAAAGACTATAATCAATCCTAATAGCTTTAGGAATGATAATTAATAATAGGCCCTCCTCTAGATCATTGGGCCACATATAAAAACCAAATCGGGCCCAGTTTAGTATTTTGGCCATAACTTCCTTGATATTCATCGGAATTGGGCTTATAATATATCGTTGGAAAGGTCTTTTCAAACCCCATCGAACTACACCATTATTGGATCCTTATCATGGACCAACCAAACTGGATTGACTATTTTCTTAAAATAAGTTTTCAAAAACAGAGAGAAGAGAAAAGAATTAAAACTATCCGCAACACTAAACTTTCCACACTTTCACTTCATTCGATTATGATTCGACATGAAAGGTACTCATCATTGGGTTTGGTTTTGGGGAGACACAAATGGGTGTCTATAGTTGTTGATTCTGATTTTGACCCACAAATTTCAGTTCATGCTTTATCTGGTAATCAATCCTTTCAGACCATGAGAGTGAAGGGTAAGGTGCAAGGAAAAGATTTACATATTCTCATTGACTCAGACAGATCCCATAACTTTGTTGATGTTAATGTTGCAACCAAATTAGGCTGTCAGTTGATCTCAATTCCTTTCCAGATTGTGTCTGTGGCAGATGGTAATCATATTCCCTGTCAGCAGATGTGTAAAGGCTTCTCTTGGGAAATTCATGGTCATGAGTTTAATGGTGATGTTTAATTGATACCCTTGGGTAGTTGTGACATGGTTTTGGGTATACAATGGCTCAGATTGTTAGGTCCTATACATTGGGATTTCCAGAAGTTAAGGATGGAGTTTGATTTACATAATGAGCATTTCATTCTTAAGGGCATGCCATCTAGGAAGCTGGCTGTGGTTGAGGGAAGCCCTGATGGGAAGATCTTAGATTCTGGTGTTCAGTTGTGTTTGATGCAAGTCTTAGATGGGGAGAGTATGATTATGCAGATGGAACAGGACAACTCTAGTATTTTGACATGTTCTAAGTTTTCAGCTTTGAAACAACAATTTCAGGTTGTCTTTGATGAACCTAAGGATCTACCACCTGAAAGAGGAGTGTTTGATCATTCAATTCCCTTGATTCCAGGGAGCACACCTGTAAACATTAGGCCATACAGGTATCCATTAAAACAAAGGGATGTAATTGAACAGTTGGTGCAAGAAATGTTGGATAGGGGAATAATTCAAAATAGTTCAAGTCCCTTTGCTTCACCTATGGTTTTGGTTGGGAAGAAAGATGGCACTTGGAGACTTTGTATTGATTACAGGGAGCTCAATAATAGGACAGTCAAGAACAAATTTCCTTTTCCAGCTATTGATGAGCTAATTGATGAGTTGGCTGGAGCTTATGTATTTAGCAAGTTGGACTTAAGGGCAGGGTATCATCAAATGAGGGTTAGAGCTGAAGATGTCTTTAAAACAGACTTTAAGACTCACACAGGACACTATGAATTCCTAGTTATGCCTTTTGGCTTAACCAATGCCCCTGCCTCTTTTCAAGGATGGATGAATTTTGTTTTTAGACCCTTACTTAGGAAGTGTGTCCTGGTCTTCTTTAATGATATATTGGTATACAGCAAGAACTTGACAGAGTATTGGCAACACTTAGTTGAGGTGTTTGAGTTGATGAAGAAGAATAACATGTTTGCTAAAGAAAGTAAATGTATTTTTGCTACATCCAAGGTTGAGTATCTTGGTCATTTCATTACTCAAAATGGGGTTAAAACTGATTTTAAGAAGATCTCTGCAATAAGTAGCTGGCCTGTACCTTCTTGTATCAAGGAATTGAGAAGTTTTTAGGATTGACAGGTTATTATAGAAAGTTTGTTAAGGGGTATGCTCTTTTGTGTAAGCCATTGACAGATCAATAGAAGAAAAGTGGATTTAGTTGGAATGATCAAGCTCAATCTGCTTTTGAATCCTTAAAAACTGCCATGGTTACAGCACCAGTTCTAGCAATTCCAGACTTTGACAAACAATTTGTTTTGGAGACTGATGCATCCAAAACTGGAATAGGGCAGTGCTGATGCAGGATAGTCATCCATTGGCTTTTATAAGTAGAGTTTCGGGGCCAAAGTGGCAAAAACTATCTGTATATGATAAGGAGTTGTTAGCAATTGTATTTGCAGTGCAGAAATGGGAGCAGTGGGATATCATTTTGTCATAAAAACTGATCAGAAAAGTTTGAAGTGGCTGCTGCAACAGAAAATTTCAACACCTTTTCAACAGTTTTGGCTTTCCAAGTTGATGGGATTTGACTATGAAATCTAGTATAAGAGTGGCAAGGAAAATGTGGTTGCAGATGCATTATCTAGGGTGCAAGGTGCTGAAATTCTGTTATTGGCTATATTTGTGGTAGATTCAAATTTAGCAACACTGATCTCTGCAAGTTATCAGTTGGATGATAATTACAAGGCTATTATCCAACAATTACAGGATCAAGTTCTAGTTCCTGGTTTTCAATGGGACAACAATTTACTCAGGAGGAAAGGGAAGATTGTGGTTGGACCTGACTTGCAGTTGAGACATAAAATTTTGTCATGGAATCATGATTCTCCTGAAAGTGGACATGGTGGAAGGGAATTGACTCTTAAGAGAGTTAAGAAGATGTTCTATTGGAAAGGTCTATCTACAAAAGTCAGTCAGTTTGTGAGAAATTGCACTGTTTGTCAAGCTGCTAAGTATGACACAACAGCTTATCCTGGCCATTTGTAGCCTCTGCCAGTTCCTGAAGAAGTATGGATGGATATTTGAATGGACTTTATTACAGGATTACCAAAGTCAGCAGGAAAGGAAGTTATCTTTGTGGTGGTTGATAGACTCAGCAAGTATGCTCATTTAATGGCTCTTGATCACCCTTTTACAGCCATACAGGTTGCTCAGTGCTACTTGGACCATGTTTTCAAGCTGCATGGTTGGCCTAGATCTATTGTGAGTGACAGGGATCCAGTATTCTTGAGTCAGTTTTGGAAAGGGTTATTTTCCCTTGCGTGGAACTGAGTTTCTTCTGTCTACTGCTTACCACCCCCAAACTGATGGTCAAACAGAGGTAGTTAATAGGTGTCTTGAGGCATATATGAGATGCATGACTGGAGAGCAACCTCAGGAGTGGCATAAGTGGTTGCCCTTAGCAGAATGGTTGTATAATACACACTTTCATTCTGCCCTTCAGCTTACTCCTTATGAAGTTGTCTATAATCAACCTCCACCACTTCATTTACCCTATTTGGCAGGTGAGGTTAAAAATGATGAGGTGGACAGAAGTTTGCAAAGGAGGGAAATGATGATTTCAGAGCTGAAATCTCATTTGGAAAGGGCTTAGAACAGAATGAAAACACAGGCTGATAAGCATAGATCTGAAAGAAGCTTTCAAGCTGGTGATTGGGTGTGGCTGAAATTGCAAGCTTATAGACAGCATACTGTACAGAAAAGGAACAATCAAAAGCTCTCTCATAAGTATTTTGGTCCATTTCAGGTTTTGGCAGCTGTTGGTAAGGTAGCTTATAAGCTTAAATTGCCTCCTGAAGCTAAGATTCATGACACTTTTCATGTTTCTCAGTTGAAACAGTTTCGAGGACAGCTTCCTTTGGTTGCTCATATTCCTCCAGTTTTCCAGGGTCATACAGTTGGTTTTGATGAAATTAAACCAGCTGCTATATTGGACAGGAAGGTGGTCAAATTTCAGAATAGAGCTCAGGTGCAGTACCTTGTTCATTGGGTTGGGTTTCCTGCTTATGAGGCCACTTGGGAACCTGCAGAGTCTTTTGAGCAGCGTTTTCCTGATTTTCAGATTCCTTAGACTTGAGGTCAAGTCTTTTAAAAAGGGGGAAGCTATGATACAGTTGGTTGTAATTGGAATTAATTAATCATTCTTTTGTCATGATTGTTAGTTTGTTATGGATTAGTTTACTAGTTTGTTACAGCTAGTAAAGTTTGTTAGTAAAGTTTGTTAGAGGAAAATAGTTACAAGTGGGAGGGGTAGTTAGTTAGTGGGAAAATGACGTGTAATTCCACTAACATAAATACTGTAGCTACTACTGTATTTCATTCATTCAATTCAATACACATTTAATTCTTCTTCTTTCCTTCTTCTCTCTGAATTTCTCTCTCTTCTCCTTCTCTCTACCACTCATATTTCCGCCATTAAAGAAGCTCCGAGCTTTTCCCTTATCATCAGCACTTCAGATTATGTCGTTTATTATTTCCCTATATCTGCTATCGTCGGCTGCAATCCTGGGTTTTTATTCACATGTGGACACGTGCATGTCTTTCTCGACACTTTTTGCAGTCGAAAATTAATTTTGACTCTGAAAAGCGTCGCGAAAACACGCATAGTATATTTACTCATTGACGGCACTTGCCCATCGTCGAGGGTCTAGCGTTGAAAAAGTACTCATTTTGTAGTAGTGATACATACTCAACCGTCTCAGGAACAAACGGAATCCCTTCCTCATCCCCCGCTTCTGGAAGGATCTCATGAATTATCGACCTAACAGCATCGGTACACGTGATCTCCGCCGTAGGAGGCACCCAACCACCGAGCTTGACCCGCTTAAAATACAATAATAAAAGGGGCAAGCATCCAAAAAAATAAATGTAAAAATAGAGGGTTAAAGTACTAACCGGAACAAAAGCTGGGAAAGGAGTCAGCCTAGATGCAATGAAAGTCGGATGAGATGCATCCGGCAGCACCAGCTGCCCCGCTGGATGACCAAGGATCACTTGAGCTCGATCCTCGGTTGGCAGCAAATCCAGATGTAACATCCGGATCGTAGGATCCGCAGGAACCCTAGTCTCCTCGGATGTAGACTGTTAGAAAACACGCTTGCCTAAAAACCAAAAGTTTGTCCTCTGGAGGACTGGAAGTCCCTCATAAAGGGCCCGGAAACGGCAACGAATCATGCTAGAACGGATAGCCTCAAGGACTCCGACGATCAAACTCCAAGGACGAAGGTCGATCTATAAACACAGGCACACGAAAAATCATCAGAAAATAAACAAAAATATCAAAAGATGCACATGTGGTTGAAATACTCACCGATGCACGAGTCGCCTAAAGGATCCTCTAGCAAAAGGCACCGGCTAAAGTGGCTCGTCTCTTCTTAATCGTGACTAGTCGATGGTCGATAGGAAATCGAGCACTCCAAGCATCCTGGGGGCTAAGAAAGGTAGGTACAAATATCCCCAAGCCTATATAGAAGCGAAAATAATAAGGAAAAGAAAACCAAAATGGCGATTAAAAGAAAAGAAAAAAGGATAAGTACGCACCTCAAGGATACGACCATGCCATGAAAGGGAGATCCGAAGCACCTCAGTAGCTGCCGCAAAATCCATCAATCGGGTCGCCTTGCCCATAGCTGTAAGCATACGGGCATACGACACCTCTACCCAACTCAAGTTACCTACCTACCCAAAATTACTAAGGCAAAAAAGTAACCCAATGGCGAAATGCTCTCCATGCTCACTCAAGATAGTGATGGAAAGAATGTGAGCAATGTATATACGAGCCAGCTGCTCAGGTGTACACTGCCGATCAACCTCATCATCCGACAACTATCGGCAAGAACCGAGTACGGACAAGACTGCGCATACATGTGAAGGGCCGCCGCAAGACGATCCCCCCACGAGGTCACCCAGTCTCTCGTCTGACCCCTTAACGACCTCCATAACTACGGGCTCACCTCCGAAAGGAAAACCTGTAATCATAGAGAAATCGTAAGGGGTAACTGTCATCTCTCCCCATGGAAAGTGGAAAGTGTTAGTGGAATACCACCAAAACTCTAACAATTCATGGAGGAAAGCTGACGACGCATGCTAACTCGATAAATCCCGAAGAGCCGCCAGCTGGGGGCTGATCCCCGAAAGCTCCAAAACCTTCTTTGCCACCACGAGCAAACTCTTAAAACGACCGCGTAGATCACTAGAGCCGTATAGGCGCATGCTAGGCTCACTTTTAAAAAGGAAAGGCACAAAGGAGAGTAAAAAAATTTATTTTGATGAAAAAATAAAAAAAAACAGGACGCAAAAGACTCACAATGTCGCGCCAACCCCTAATCGAGACGTGATGGTCTAGGTCCCACTTAAGGACCCTCGGGTCCCAGTTGGGAGGAGCCTCTCAAACTACATCCTCTTGGCGACGACGATCAGCTCCGACGCGTCGCTGCCGAACCTCTTCTCGAGGGTGGGTCACCCTCTATCGAGGGCAAACCGCCTCGTCTGGCACGAGATCTCCTAAAACCTCTTCAGAATCAAAAGATGGAGGCGAGTCCATGCTATGAATGGACAAAGTTTTTTCATTAGCTTATTCTAAACTACGCTAATATAAGTGTTCTAGACCTATTTTGGCAGCATCACGGCTGCCGACAGGGCAAAACACGAAAATTGAATGCCAACCATACTTGGGGGCTACAATACCTGCAATTAAACTCAATAAATGGGGGCTTCTAATACCCACAGAAAGCCATCCTATACAAGTTTCAACTAAGTGTTCAAGGGATTGTATTTTAAAATCTCAAAGAATCAACTACTCCTAGTCGAATAATAGTAATACAAACATGATTATCGTCTACCAATTAATTTTGAAGTTTAAACATGGAAAAAAACGAGCTAAGAGTGTGCTTCGCACCATCTTTCTATTTCAAATTTGGCAAAATGTGAATTATGAAAGTAATACTAGTTCCAATACAATATTCTACTTCATAATAAGCAAATGCAACCAAAATTAACAAGAAAAAAGCAACTGATTCGAGCAAAATTCGAAGGAAGAGGAAGAACAAACTTAAACAAAAGAAATGCTCATACAAGGTTCAATACTTAACCATTTTTCATGAAATTTGTTGCAAAACACTCCTTAAACAACATGAAACAAACAATTTCAAGAATAATGGACCGAATAAAAAACCCCAAAATTCGAAAATTGAAGTTTTAACGGTTCGAAAATCGTCCCAATTAAGCCAAAATAAAACGACATTTGACAAAAAAAACTTACATTTGGATATGGCAAATAAGAATAGAGGATGAGATCTACTTCCTTTGGCTTCAAAAATTGCAAAAAACCGAGCTTTCTAGAGAGAGAAAGGGTGAAGGAAGAAGAGAGAGAATGCAAACTGAAAATCGCGCTTAGCGATTTCTTTTTGTTGATTTAAATGTCGTGCGCAACCGAATTAATTGCGCGTGACAAACCAGCACAACTCAGAATGATGCGTGCGCTTGGACAACGCGACCTACTATGTTGCGCACGGATACTGGTCACTAAAATAACTGGTATCCAGATTTTTATCCGTTTGATCATTTTCCAACGGTTTTTCGCTTGTTATTAGACGTAATGGCGCGCAAATTATCAAAATCTTTTCATTGCTTTATATTTTGAAGTTTATTTTCTTCTTAGTTAGTTTTTTTGAATCATTTTGCATGCGCACCGTGCTTTGTGCCTTCATAAGCATACGTTTTGAACGTTTTTCGTAAATGTGTCTTAAAACGTTCCGTAGTGGCGCTTTACGTAAAAGCTCCCATAGACAAGTTTGTCATTTTACTGTAATGACGTTATAAATGTCCGACTTTTCTTCTTTTTTTCACATCCAAAGCAAAAAGGAAGGCGTCATCATGCACCGTAAAAATGCAAGGCCTATCATACATCGTAAAATTGTATAGTGTAGGTGTTGCATAAAATTTCACTTTAGCCCAAGCTTTGCGAGATCTACCTCTCGAAACTAAAAGGTAGAGGATTACTTTACGCGTTAGCTCATTAGTCGACAGGCACGCCAAACCGTCTGGAACAGACACTTCTTGATTGGAAGCAAATACGGTAGTTAGTGAGCTTACTGGCTTACCGGAAAGTTAGGGTGTCAGTACACCCCCGCTATAAAGAGCGACGAGATGATGTCGCACCTATGTAGTCACGTGCCCCTAGTCCTGAGACACGTGTACTCATCTTGTGGACAAAACTACTAAGAGAGTTGCTTACTTTCTTCTCTCTCACTGGATTTTGATATGTGCCTCCGGTCTTAAGACATGTATTTCTATCTTGTGGATCGGACATCCGGCTCGAATGCCGAAACATTTAGGGTCGAATGCTGAAACATTTAGGCTTTAATGCTGAAAAATTTAGGCTCGAATGCCGAAAACGTCTAGGATCGAATGCCGAAAACACCTTTTTCATCTTTTTACTTTGTTAAAGTCAGGCTAAAGTTTTAATGACATATCGAATGACTTTAGACCAACGATTACATGATTGAGAGGAAATCATCCCCTTTACTCCCTTTTTTAAACCGATCACTTCTCATGATTTCACATCACCCAGAACACCTTTACTTGAAAAAGCATTCTACAAAAGCAAAGGATCAATCTTGATTCTTTAGCGAGTTAAGACTAAAATTAACTTTTTCTGGCCTTAACAACTACTTGTTTCATACACTTAGCAAATCGAGGATCATTTCTGCATAACTAACATTTTTCAAAGATTCTCTACTCTCTGATAACTTCGCAGAATGAGTCTCAGATTTATTTCCTTGACTACTTTAATCCTCGTCTATTCTAGACTCGATCAAAGTGGGGGCTAACTGTAGACATCAACTTTTGGCCTCCATTCCTGACAGGGAGTGCAATTACGATAAATAAAACCATCTTTGTGTTAGATCATAGTGAAGAATGCTTATGGATAACTGGTTAAACCACAAAACACATAGGACTAGCCTTAACAAAGAAACAAAGTCCAATTAACTAAATCCGATCATAATTAGGCTTAAGCCCGTGCTTAGAACCCAATAATGACGGATTTAGGAGCACCTAGGCTAAAATAAACGCTGCCGCAGAAAATAACGCGTTCATCTCAAGGAGCCGCGTTGGTCTAGCGCGCGCAACAAATTCAATTGCGCGTGATACTTAGTGCAATTGCCAGATTTGCGCTCGTGAAAGATTAAGAATTTCAAAAAAATTGGAAAATTGAATCTTGCCATAAAGCCGCACTCAAGACAATTAGTTGCACTGCATATTGCAGCGCAGCTCAATCACTTGCGCTTGGTAGCCGCCGCAACTCATCCAGTTGCGTGCGACACCTATTGCGGAAGAATGTTAAAAACCCTAATTCTACCCATTCCCTATAAATAGAGGCTTAATCCGAGGCTTAGACACACAAAAAATTAACCCTAAACTCTGGCGGAAAACTTGTGACCTTGTGTTATCTAACCTCTCTTGTCCTAAACACTCACCCCTTTGATATTTTGTTACTACGGTGGAGGTTCCCGAACAAGAAGGAGTCCATAAGTGTTCTAAACAGAGATCTAGCAAAGAGAAGTGGTAAATTCCCGAGCACTTAGATAAATCACTTTTTTTTCTTGTTTAAAAGAACTTTAAATCAATTAGTTAGAGTTTCTTGATCACTTTAAAAGGTTTAATTAATCAATTCCACATAGTATCTTGCATTAAATAAGATTAGAATTGAATAATTACTTGTTGGTTGATCACTTAAGCCAAGGCGAATATTGTTTGTTTCTTGTCCTAATCACGAATTTGATTAAATAAAGAATAACAACTTTGCAATGTAATTCCTACATGAATTGATGTGTGTAAATAAAATCAACTAACTTAGTTTTAGGTATCGCGTTGCATATATTGTTTAGTGAAGAAATTGTAAAAAAGGGGGATCTAGTAGAGGTCGTACTAGGGCTAGGATAGCGATTTCCCCTAAAGGGAACGTTATTCTAGTACCCTCGCTCCCGAACTCATTTATGGTTTATGTAGACAAATTTGGGCATGGGTAAACTTACTATTCGTGCTAATTATTTCATGAACTTGACATGGAAGAAAGGCATGAAAGAGGTTTATGAGTTTTCCAAAAACTCATTGGCGATTCCTACTTGTTTCTTATAAAAAAAGCGTAATGATAGAATCAATTCTAATTCAAGGTCCCCCAAACAGCCAGGAATTCAAATCCTACTACACCTTAACAAGTGTAAAGTCCTAGTCTTTTAAATGGCCTTGGGCATCTAAGGAAGGACCCCCTACGATGGGATCACCCTCCTTAAAATACCAAGGTTCTTCCTCCTCTTCTTCTTCCTCTTGGGTTACTTCATCACCCTCTATTACTTGGATATAAACTGGTTTATGCCTCTTTTCTATTGTTAAGGGCATTTGCTTTATTTTTGTAGTAATCCTAACCATTGAGGCTAGTCTTGCCAAGGCATCAGCAAATTGGTTTTCCTCTCTAGGTAGATACGTGTATTCTACATTTTCCAGTTTGTTTATGAGAGTTTCCAAGTAGGTTTGGTAAGTGTCCAAGCTTTTACTCCTTAATTTCCATCTTTTGGAAATTTGATTGATGTTCAATGAAGGATCCCGAAGATTCAAAGTTTCTTTACTCCAAATGCTAATGCTAGTTCAGGGCCTACCACGCATGCTTCGTATTTTGCAGCATTGTTGGTAACGTCAAAATCTAGTTTATAGAGATTGGAACATGTTCTTCTTTAGGTGATACCAATAGTACTCCTACACCACATCCCTTTTGGTTTGAGGATCCATCGAAGTAGAGAGTCCAAGTATCATCTTCGGTAACCATCAAGTCTTCGTCTGGAAAATCATTCTCATGGATAGGCGTGGAAACTTCTATTGGAAAATTAGCTAAGAAATCTGAAACAACGGATCCTTTTATAGCATTTTGAGGCATGAGCCTTACATTAAATTAGGCTAATTTTACTATCCATCTTGATACTATCCCATTTAGTGTAGATTTCTGAAATAGATACTTGAGTGGATCCATTCGAGATATTATAAAGACCGTATGAACGAGCACGTAATGTTGTAACTTGGTTGTAGCTCATACCAATGCGAGGCACAATTTCTCATGTGGTGTATAGCGTATTTCATACACTCAAGCTTCTTTTTCCTTACATAGTAGATGGCATTCTCCTTTCCTTCTACTTCTTATGCAAGCATAGCCTCCATTATCTCTTCGGTGACTGTTAAGTACAACCTAAGAGGGATTCATGGGAGTGCTGATGCTAATACAAGAGGATTAGCGAGATAGGCTTTGATCTTCTCAAAGGCTTTTTGACATTCATCGTCCCATATTATTGGCACATTCTTTTTAAGACTCTTGAATATTTATTCACATATTTTTGTCAATTTAGATATGAACCTAATTATGTATTGCAACCGGCCAATGAATCCCCGAATTTTCTTTTCGGTTTTGGGCGGTGGCATTGACATGATTTCTTTGATATTGGTTGGGTCTATCTCTATTCCTCTTGAGCTAAAACATATCCCTAGAGTTTTCCTGAGGTGACTCCAAAAGCACACTTGGATGGGTTCAACCTCATGTTGTATTTTCTTAACCTTTCAAAGAATTTTCTTAGGACTACCAAATGACCTGGTCGATTCTTTAATTTAACATTCATGTCATCTACATAAACTTCAGCTTCCTTGTGCATCATGTCATAGAGTAAAGCAGTTGCTGCTCGTTGGTAAGTGGAACTCGCGTTTTTCAACCCGAATGTCATCACCGTGTAGCAATAAGTGCCCCAAGGTGTTATGAAAGTTGTTTTCTCCATATCTTCTTCTGCCATGAGGATCTGATTATACCTTGCGTATCCATCCATGAATGAGAGAAGTGTGTTGTTTGTTGTATTATCTACTAGGACATCGATGTGTGGTAAAGGGAAGTCGTCCTTTGGACTTGCCTTATTTAGATCTCGATAGTCGACATACATTCGTACCCTTCATCCTTATTTTGAACTGGGATTACATTTGCAACCCATTCGAGGTATTTAGATACCCTGACAAAACCTGTTGTTATTTGTTTTTGTTCTTCTTCTTTTATTTTAAAAGCTACGTCGGGTTTAATTCGACGCAACTTTAGTTTTACAGGTTTCATTCCTGGAATTAGTGGAATTGTGTGTTGAGCTATTTCTTTATTAATGCCTAGCATATCTTCATATGACCAAGCGAATACATTGATAAATTCTTTAATAGATTAACAAAATCGACTCTTTCATTTTTATTAAGTGTTATTCCAATTTTAACTTTTCTTTTAATGGTTGGATCTTTTGAGATATCAACCGTTTCATTATCCTCAATTATCGGTGTTTTATTTTCAAGTGTCTCCATTGCTTTAATTATCTCTTTGTCACTATCATTGTTAGTTAAGAAATGCTCATCATCTTGAGTTAAAGAATTGAATGACACAAGGAGTAAGCAGAAGAAGACATATTATTGAATTCTTAAATCATTTGATCAAATAAAGAGACGTCAGTTGGGACTTAATTATTGACTATCCTTGGGGAAGACACTAAAGAAGAAGAGCTTGGAGAGGGTGCTACGACTAAAGACTTAGAAGACTCAATATTGGAAGACTCTAACTCAGATTCTGACTTAGACAATTCCTCGAACATTGGTCCTTGTCTGATTGTTATAGAAATCTTTCTTTCGCTTGGAGCAGTCACCTTCACGGTCTTTTTCCATCCTTTAACTAGACCCTCTCCCGATGTGATAAGTGTTGAAGGGTCAAAGTTTTCACTCTGTAATACTAATTGAATGAGCAAGGAGTTATCTTCGATACGCGTTAGCTCATTCTTTTCATCCCTAAAGAGGAGTCCCTTGACATTAAAGTTAAAGCATGGGGGTGATTTTTCCTTATGAATGGGAGTTGGGACATCATCTATAAAGTTACAATCTAGGAATATTTTAAACCCAAGTTCTCTTATCCCATTCTTGACAAATGGTTTAGGGAATTCATGGCATGAATAATCCTCTCCCTCTTTTATGAATTGTCCATTTAGAGTAAGAGGGTAACGATCCATTGGGATTGATTTCTTTTTGGTATGAGCGTTCCTATGTGCGTTTGCTATTTTCTGGGCTCGCTTAAGATTTTCCAAAGTAGGTTCGAAACCAAGTCCAGAAGTGTCCAATTTAGGGAGGCCAGGTAGTCCCATTTGTTTTGCTACCCCTTTCTTCTTTCCGAGGGTCATTCCAGGAAAGTGTCCTTGTTTCTTAAGGATAGCATTTACTATCATGTTAGAGTGGAGGTCGTAGTGAAGATGGGTCCTTTCATCCTCCTTGATAAAGGAGACCTCTTCATTAAAGCCCCACAAGTCCTCGTTATCTTCATTGTGCTCCACGTTTATTTTGGGATTCTCAATAGCTTTGATCCTCATTGGTGAAGCATCAATTGTGACAGGGAGTCCTCTAACTATAGCCTTCACTTAGTGATGAAGGGATGAAGGGGCGGCCTTTAGGTCATGAAGCCAAGGGCGTCCCAACAGTAGGTTAAAAGAGGCTTTAATGTCTACAACTTTAAAAGTAGTGGCGTGTTCTATGACTCCTGCCATTACATTCATGGTAATTTTCCCAAGATCTTGGCGGTGAGTATTTTTCATAGGCTCTTGTTCCTTGTGTGGATGGATACAAGTCTTCATCTTTTATCCCTAACATCCTCGCTATTCGTAGTGGACAAACAATAATTGCTGATCCATTATCTACAAGAGTCATTGGGACATTCATTCTCTTGCAGATTGCTGAGAGATTTATTTCTTTATTATGCTTATCACCCTCTGGAGGTAAGTCCTTGTTAGAAAAGGTGATCAAATTTATAGGACTAGGAGGATCACTCGTGAGAAAGTTAGCCAACCCTTCAAAAGTGGTTTCAAAATCTATTCCTATGTTGTCCAAAGCATTCATTACTGCCAACCTATGTTGATGGGATGTAGCCAAGAGTTTCCATACATTCATGTCAACTTTGATTTTCTTTAGTTTCTTGACAAGATCGTTGTCTTCTATGATAGTTATGGGAACTTGTTGAGTAGTAGGGATAGGTTAGTTGTTGTGAAGTAATGGGAGGTTGCATTCTCCCGGATCTTGTGATGACATCTATGGGTGAATCTTCTTTATCCCAAATGTTGTCCACCGGATATATTATGGAGAGTAGGGTCTCTTCCAAATCCATAAGGTAGACATCCTCATTGTCACTGTCCCAAACTCCATTAATGGTAGCATCTTTTTCTTGTGGAATTTGGACTATCTTTTTATCATCAATAAGTTTCTGAATTAAATCTGTAAATTTAAAATAGTGTCCTATTGTATGTCCCCCTGATTAGTGATATGGATAGTAGAATCTATCTGTCCTCTTTAGTGATTCAAATGGTCTCGGTTCGAGAGGTTTAATCTTGCCACCCTCGGAGAGCATTTTGAACATGTTTGCATAGGTGGTCCTAATTTGAGTGTAGGTCCTATGACTTCTTTTAGGTGTTTCAACTACTTGAAGAGAGAATGGTTTTTTCGTAGTAGGTGCTACCTCTTTGTTGACATGTTTATTTCATTCTTGTTCAGTGTGTTCAAGAATCTTTCTACACCTGCCTACGAATTTTTCTACTGAATATACAAGGAGCAATATATCTTCCTTAGTGGGTGGTTGTTGCATTGGGGACGGTTCACTCATGGCGTCGAAGAATACTTCTTTTTCTTCTTCAATGGCATGAGTTTCTTTGACTGATTTGATCAAAGATGAGGGATCAACAGAAAATTCAAGATCAGAGATGGCCAAGGAATTATAAAGTGGTGCACTATTGATTCTTGGCTTCTTACTTGCAGGAGGCACTGGGAGTTAATTGATGTCTATTAAGTCCTTGATAAATTCCTCTAGCTTCCAGCAATTCTCAGTGAGATGGCCCCTGCCTTGATGGTACTTGCAGTGTACATTGGGTTTCCTATTAGCCGATCTCTTTTCGACTGGTGGATCCCCAAATGGTCCAATAGGAGTTATAAGACACTTTGCATGAAGACGGTCAAATGCGGTGTCATAACTCATACCAATATGAGTAAAGTTCCTCCTAAATGGTTTCTTTTGTCCTTGATTTTTCATATCAAGGAATTCATTCAAATTAAAGGTGCTAACATTGTTTGAGTGGGTAGTTTTGGAATAAGAAGGATTGTCGTTCCTCTTTTCTTTCCAGCCACTGTTGGAGGGAGTATTAGCAGCTTTTTTTTTTTTTTTTTTTTTTTTTTTTTTTTTTGCAAGGTCGTCTTCAATATTAATTACAATGTCATAGACGGCCTTAAAGGTGTTCAAGTTGCTTTGATACTTGAGATGCTTAGATTATTTTTCCTGGAGATTTTGTAAGAACAATCTCACAAACTCTTTTTCAGTAGGAACCTCAATCATCTTAGTAGAGGTTTCCCTTCACTTATTAAAGAAAGAAGTGAACCCTTCATTTTCTTCTTGTTTGAGTATCTTAAGTTCCCTATGATCAGTTTCAACTTGAATGTTGCATTTGTACCTATCAATAAAAGCATTTACAATGGCAGCCCTAGCAGAGGTTTTCTCATTGTCAAGGGAAAAAAACCGTTGTTGATAGACAGTTTCATGTGATAAAGAAAACATTGTATGAATAATTTTCTTATCTATTCCTTTAATATTCATTATTGTCTCAAATGCTCTTATGTGGAAGTAGGGATTGTCTGTTGCCTTGAACTTAGGGAAGTTAGTGGCATTAAACTTTTACGGAAGAAGTTCCTTATCCACTAAGACCCCTTGCGAGCTAATTCCTTGGAACCTGTAATCATTGGATATCTTGCTCAAGCTTTCTTGCATGAGCTCCTTTTGATATTGCCTTATAGGGTCATTAACTTGAAGAGCTATGTTCTTCATCAATTCAGTTAGGTTGGCTACATCCTTCTTGTGCTCAGTAACTTCTTCTTAAGAGGCCATGATCTTCATAGCTTTCCTTTTCCGAGTAATGGGTTTATCAAAAAGGAGTATCTGAACGAAAGTGTTGTTTTTTATTAGCCGCCCTTCCTTTCTTGACCAAGCGTTGTAAATTAAACCATTTATTTGTTTTAATTACTTGACTCAAATTTGATTTGACTTTATTGATTTTAAAAACAAAAAAGCAAAAAATGGGATGAATTTTTGAAGACCAAGTAAGATTTTATTGAAGAATTAATATCCAACTTACCCCCTAAAAAATGACGGAAAAAACGCGCATAGAAGACTCTCTAGACATGGTCAAGATGTGACATATTATGTGGGTGCTTTAATTGTGAATGTGAGTGACATACTTTGACTCTTTTGTGAGACCATGTAACTATGTGCCTAGACTCGATTAAGGATTGAACATAATTACTGCCATTAATAAACTGATTAAGTCGTATTCGCAAATTGATTAGCCTGACGAATCGTGAAGACTCGAGCAAAATTACATGCTGTCGTCAGACGACAGTACCGTCACCAGACGCTGACTAATAACGCCAGACGACGAGATCGTCGCCTGGCGCCAGTCACTAGTGTGTGGCGCCATAGTCCAAATCTTTGCGCTATTATGGAACATCGACCTGGGACTGTTTCCAGTATTTTTTTTTTTTTTTGGAAAATAAGAGATATTTTATTACCAAAAGGAAAAGTTACAACTTACAAAAGCTAAGTTATAACAAACACCAAACCCCACAAGACCAAACAAACAAGCCAACCAAACACCAAACAGTTCAAGCTCTATCTCCTTCTACCTTCTAGGAAGGGTACAGGAGAAAGAGACAAGAACACCCTGAGCACAAGCTTCCAGCGACCTTCTAAGAAGGGTTCTGGAAACAAGGCCCAAGAACACAGAGACAAGCATAGAGCAACAACACCACCCCTGTAAACTTTACAAAAAAAACCTCCTCCTAGACTCAGTTGCAAAAGCAACAGGACTAGACAAAAGAGGGTAAAACACCAATCTAGGGACAGCAATAAAACAAAAAAAAAAACTAGAACTCAATACAGACAACACTTTGCAACACAGACAGAAGTAGCATAAAGCAGCAACATAGACTTGCAGCACAACAGCTACAGCACAATGCAGCAACTCCAACAACAGCAGCAACACCTGCTGTCAGAACAGTAAAAAATCAGCAACAGTTCAGCAACAGACAGCTAGCAACAGAGCAACATCAGCAGACCAGCTGCTGATCATCACAGCAGCATAACATACTTTAATCATTTATTAATCAATCAATTAATTAAATTAGCAAAGTCATTTTAGTCATTATATATTTATTTAACTCATACACAAGTCAAACAAACGGTTAGGAAAAACAAATATAATATGCACAACAAATAATGCACAAGTAGTCATATAGCCACGATAAGATGCACTGAGTTTGCAACCTAACCATGGCTCCAGTTCTCTAAAGTTCAGGATATGGGTTAGTCAAAGAGGGTACATGGTTATGAGTCCGGATGCACCGCGCGGAAGCCTTACCTTTGGAAGGGTTGGCGCGTGTGGATCAGACCTCGCGAGTTAAACTCGCTTCCATGGTTTCGTGAATTCAACAATCTCAGATGTACCCTTCATTGCCAGGAGCGTTCGATTAGGTATATGGAGCATGAATTCCTAGAGGGTTATGTCCATATTTAGAACACATATGGGTTTCAGAAAAAAGAGAAAAACGCAATCAGAAAGTAAACGAGCAAACAGTACTAGAAACTAGTCGAAACAAGAAGGTAGATTTCTGGCTCGGTAGTGGAAGAATTCGGCGTGAGAAAATAGTGTCTTCGCCAGACACTGGCACTGTCGCCAGACGACAAACTTGTCGCCATGCAACAGCGCCATCGTTTGGCGCTGACGCTGTTTTCTCAGCGCTAATTCCTACATGCTTCGGCAGCTTTCTGTTCTTAAATTTTCTAGTTTTCTTCGTAGCATTATTTCAACTTTAGTTGTGAAAGATATTTGCCTAGATTCCTACGTGTAAAAATCCTATGTTTTTTACTCATTACGGATGGTCTTTCCAATGAAAACCCTTTTATGTTTATGCCAATAATGTCAATAAAAATTACGTACATTAAATACTAAGAACTTTTTGAGTCTCATCCACTCATTCTAAATCATTGCCAAAATAAATTTCAGGAATTAAAATAGAAATCCTCCCCGGTGGAGTCGCCAAAAAAACTATAGGGAATATTTCAAGCCATCCAACACTTGAGCCCCACTGTGATCATACACTTAAGCATGATTGCGTCCAAAGGGAAGAAAGCTAGAGTAAAAGAGTCGCCAACAAGTTTTAGGAAATTGTAAACCTTTCATATGGTGAAGGTTACACCCTTTAACGATCCAGGAGATCGTTAACTCCAATAGGTCTAGAACCATGATTGGAAGTTCAGGGATGAATGAACAAATCCGACCTAAAAGAGATTGAACTTGCCCTAAAAATAGGCCTCTATTTTTCTCGTATTCATGTGCGCTTTCTGGCTAACATGCAATCAATAGATTAACCCTAAACCTGTTTAATCTATGTTGGTTGAATATTAATGCACAAACAAATCTATTATTGGCGATCACTTGAATTAAAATCAAATTAACCTTAAACAAAATTATTAATTATCTTATAAATCGTAATAACAAGTACAAATTCCCTTCAAACATGCATAAAACGCGTGATCAAGCAATAACAATAATATATCATATCAAGAAACATAATAACAATCATAATAATCATAATCATAATCATGATAACAATCATAATAATCATGTTAAAGCATAACATTAATAGAAAGATCCTAGGCATGATACTAAAAAGATTAATAACAAACCCTAGCATGTCACTAAACAATAAAAATCAAAGCTTTAGCCCTAACATGATATAAGGAATGAATAGGAAGCATCATAATAATCATACATGATATTAGAAATATTAATTAACCCTAAACATGATACTAGAAAGCAATAAAAGCATCCTAACATGATACTAGGAATCAAAATAACAATCTAAGCATGATTTCTATATCAAAAGATCTATAAAACAAGTAAAGTACTTACTTCGATTTCTCGTATCTCTTTCTAATGACAAAATACAAGCGTTAGTAACTTCAAGGAAAATATTAAACAAACAATGAAATTAAAAATTGAAATAGGGACTTGGGACCAAACGCTCAGAAATATCAAACCTTTCACGTTTAGGGCGAAGGCAACTTCAAACTTGGAAGGTTTAGAAAAAGAAGAGAGAGAAAGAAAGCTTCTAGCTTTTAGAGAGAGAGAGTTAGAGAATTTTTGGTGTTGATGATTTAAAAACAGGGAGATACGAGCCCTATTTATAGGAAAAATAGCACGGGATCAAAGAAAATCATATTCGGAATAAAATACCTCCTGTCGTAAACGACAGGAGTCAGCGCCAGACAACAAGCTCGTTACCAAGCGACAAAGACCAGCGCAAGGCGACAAAGGTCAGCGCCGGGTGACGACTCTATCATCTCGCACTGGTTCAAAAGTCAACGCGCTTTTCCACCCGTAATCACCTTTAACACCGGTTGTAGGTAATTATGTGTCCAAGAAGTTTTAATATAATTTTTATTTTAAATAAGTTTTAATATATTTTATTCTAAATATAATTTTGAAATAATTTTTAATATATTTTATTCTAAATAAAACATCTTTAAAATATAATTATCAATCCTAACCTTATTAGAATTAAAAAGAACCTTCTAGAAGATTAAAATCAATCCTAATCACTTTAGGAATATTAATAAAAAGGCCCTCCTCTAGATCATTGGGCCACCTTTAAAAATTATTGGGCATAATCTAATTTAATCCATAACTTCCTCATAATTCATCAGAATTGGCCTTATAATATATCATTGGAAAGCTCTTTTTGAGCCCAATTCCACTACACTATTATTAGACCCTTATCATGGACCAAATTAAATTATACTTGCTATTTTTCATAAATAGAAGTAAGTTAAGAAATATTTTCTAAAACAGAGAAAGAAATATTTTAATAAAAACATCCTCATCATTTGACTTTCCACACTTTTACTTCATTCGATAATCAAGCGACGTGAAAGGTATTTATCACTAGGTTTGGTTTTGGGGAGACATATTTGGGTGTCTACACAAGGTGAGGAAGAAGAAAGACTATAAACAAAGAAAAATGTTAGTAACTTCATGATAAAAGAAAAGAAAGAAATAAAAGAGATATAGGTACTCAATAGGGATACAATAATATAGGATAGCTGTAAAAACAACAAGATCAGGATCAGGAAGTGGTATCCGAAAGCATAATTAGGAAAAAATACAACACACAATCATTAGAAAGCGTAGTAATTAGGAAGAAGAGAAACACAACACATAACAATCAGGGAATCAAACAACAATACCAGACACTACAGCAGAGAAACCATCAGTAAGAAAAACATCATCATCCATACAAAATATCAGAGAAGCAAGATACAAAAAATGATCAATACCAACAAGCAAAAGACACTCAGAGTGAACTATAAAAGGGAAGAGGAAAACGGTGAAGCACACAAAAAAACATAAATCACCCCTAAACTTGAAGTGAACTACCCCTCAAACTCTAATCCTAATAACACATAGGCAATAAGAGAACAACACATAAATCACCCAAGAAAAGGGAGTAGTCACGATAGTCTCACTCCGCACTATGGTAAGGGGTAGAGTGGGAACTCCCCTCACCGGTCTTTAAAACATGACTCGAGCTAGCCATTTCAGTCACCTCCATTGGGGCCTTTCCCCTTAAACTCCCCTCTATCCTAGCATGATCTATTGCGAAGAAATGATACCAACCATCCAAGACGGACTCGCCCGACAATCCCCACCTACCAAAAGTCTCAGGTTTCAGGAAAGGCATAGAGTTTGCAGGATTATAAGTATAGTCTTATCCACCGGGCCGCCTATAATCGTAAGTAGCCGGGGTGGTGCCAACAATAGCACTAGGATGGATATGAGGACCCTCTTAATAGGGTTAACAAGGTCCAGGTCCGATTGATGGGTGAAAGGGTCCTATTGTGGGATAGGTCCTTTTTTTACCAGGAGGTATGGAAAGTTACAGTAAGGGTCAATCTCCCCCCTCCTCACATGGAAATCATACACCTGACTAGCATGGAAATCATAGAGATAAATGCCGCCCCAAAGGCATGAAATACAAAACATTAGCAATGGAATTTAACTTGGCATGGAAAGTGGATAATTCAAGTGTAGTAGAAGAAGTAGAAGGAGGGATAGGAGTACCTCCCCGTTCAACCGGGGGAAAGGCTTGTGAATTCGTGGAGATAGCATCATTGGAAGCAGTTCTTATATGGTTAGTCTTCGACCAAAGAGAAGGGTCGATGTTGCACCTTGGAGGCCTCCAAATTAATGAATTCTTCTTTGTCTTGCGATCGGTAGGTTCCTTGCTAGGGATTAAGAACCAATCCTTCACACGAGAGACCTTCCAAATGAAAATATCATGTCCCTTGGTTCGATCGATGAACTTTTGGTTGACAAGAGCATAGATTTTGAGGAAGTGGGAAGACGTCTTCTCTCGAGGATCAACTATCGGAGGAAGTTCACAAAGCAAATCTGTGCATGAATCATTAAGGCATAGGGAAAGAATGGAGATTATTCCTCTAATTTGAATGCTTCCCGAAAGTTAAATAGCATCTTGAATATCTAGAAATCGGTTGATCAAATGTTGAGTGAAATCTACAAGCTCAAGCTGTTGTGGTTCTTGATCGGCTATCCAAAGCTAACATAATTCCTCACGGGAAATAGTTCCCAATAAGTCTTTAGAGCATACGACATAGGTGAGAATATGATTAAAGTATCTCATAGCCGGATGAATGATTGATGCGGACTTTGAAGTTTGAGGTTCATATTTCCCTTAATTGGAGATTTGCCGCCAACAATTGAGTTCATCATACCCATGTTCACTAGTAATCTTACCATTGGCCGGATAGACAATATGATCTTCATCGACGACCTAAGGAAATCGGAAGTATAAGAAAATTTGAGACTCCGATAACCGATGATCATTGTTAAATAGTTGAATGGCTAATGTTCTTCAAGAGTAACCATTAGTCTCACGAACCACCTCAAGGGATAAGAGAAACTCATATGTCACCCTAGCATAAGTAGGAGCACTCAAGTCCAAAGAACTCCAAACGACCGTGATTTTTGGCAAGGAGGCGGACATCATAATAGATTCCAAGTAATTTGGTAGTTGCTTGATCATAGAACCTTGTGGATTTAAGCTTCCTCTTTGTTAGTTGATTGAACCTATCCTAATGCATTTCTTTAGAAAATTCAATGCCATACGTCTCTACCACCTCGGGAAGAGGTGGAAGAACGTGTCGGGGTTTACTTGTGGTTGTTCTAGCTCACTTTTTTTAACTTATAGGGGCTATCTACGAGAAGAAAAGCAATTCATGAGAAATTCATCAACAATTATCCTTGTTTAAGAATATGCATAAGAAATTTGCTCAAGAATCAAGCACACATATAATCTAATCAAAAATGAAACATGAAATGGTCACAATGAACTATGCCATGAATATAGAAGCAAAATTTAGAGGCAACTATTCATGAATCAAAGGCAAAGCTTTACACAAAAGACCAAATCATGAATCATTATGAGCAAATTAATCTAAAAACTTTAATTATCAAACAAAATAAAGCTATCATATAATATACCCATGAGAGAGAAAATATCCAACAATAGTGGTTCAAGGATTCAAGCAAGGTAAACAAATTCATCATGACAAAGCTTCAAGATATCATCAAATAACATAATTCAACACATAATAGAAGCAAAAAGAACCAACAATGGAGCTCCACCATTAAAGCATAAACAAGGGTTTCAAGCTTTAAAAATGAGGAAGATGATGACTAGAAAGTGAGAAATTATACCTCAATGAAACCTTAAAACACTTGAAATTGCACAAATGAAGAATATATACCAATTAGAATATTAAAAATCAAGTTCCAAATACAAAATCAAAAACCCAAATTTTTCAAATTTTTACCTAATTTTTGAATTTGAAATTTGAATTTCAATATTTTTTTATTTTTTTTTTGTTTTTGTAAGAAATTGATGATGTGTTGTTGTAAATTGTGAGGAATGAGATTAAGATGAGTGATTTGATGAATTTGGATTTGAATTGGAAGGAAGTAGATTAGAGAGGAGTGAAGAGGGAAATGGGGGAAAATTTAGGGAGAGAGAGTGTGGGAATGGAGGGGGCTTGTAAGGCTTAGGCACAAAAAAAGGTGAGTGCTGGCTGCCATGACTTTGTGCGTGCACACCAGTCGTGGCCTAGGGGGGTTAATTTGCTCAGATTAGCAAAAAACAAGGGAAATACCTTACCCTCTTGGTGCGCGCGCGCAGCCCTATGGTGCGTGGGCACCAGCAAAGACCTAGAGGGAGAATTTTTTTGCTTGGAAATGCCTGACCTTGCTGGTGCGCGCGTGCAATGCCATGGTGTGTGAGGACCAGCCAAGGTCTTGGGGAGGGGGGGGGGGTTTCCCTCTTGTGCGTACTCTCGTGCTTGCACTCTCATCGACGCTCACGAGCGTCATGATCGAGTAATACCGACGAAGGGGGCAAACCAAAAATCTAACAAAAGTTTTCAAAAGTCAGTCATTCATGATTAAAATTCATGAGAACACAAGCATGCGAGCTCATTTGCTCATCAATATCCTTCACCTTTATTAAACGCAAACCTCTTGAAACCTTGAATAATCACTGAAATTATTGGAAATCTTAATGAATTTAATTTCGAGGTACCTAATATTAAGAAAACAAAGAAAGATAAGAATATTTCTCAAAAATAAAAGAAATGGAAAGATTTGAAAAATAAAAAAGGGTTAGAAAACTGGGTTGCCTCCAGGAAGCGGTTGTTTAACGTCATAGCTCAACGTTCTCCACCTATCAAGGTTGTTGACGGAGAATCAATATGTGAATTAGGCCAACAAAAGAACCATAAAAAATACTTCATGAGTCTACGACAATTGACCTTGAACGGCGATGAAGAATCCACAATAGAAATTTCAACAACACCACTTGGTAAGACATATTGAACCAAAAAATAACCACTTCACCTTCACATGAGCTTTCCGGGAATAACCTCATCTTGGAATTATAAATAAGAAGTTTGTAACCTACACAAAACTCTTTCTTCTCAATGAGTTTGTCATGAGCATCCTCGGATCAAGTTTTGTAGGTACTTACACAATCATAATCATGAAGCCTAAGTTCTTCTAATTCATGAAGATCTAACCACCTTTTCTCTCCATCACTCGCTAAATCAAAATTGATTTTCTTGGTTGCCCAATGAGCGCGGTGCTCAAGCTCCACCGGAAGATGACAAGGCTTTCCATAAACAAGGCAAAATGGAGTGGTACCTATGGGGGTCTTGAAATCCGTTGGATATGCCCATAAAGCATCATCAAGCTTGTCCGCCCAATCTTTCCTATTCCTAGCAACCGTCTTCTCAAGAATTAACTTGATTTGACGATTGAAAACCTCAACTTGGCCGCTCGTTTGAGGATGATACGGAAGACCAAAGCGTTGATGAACTCCATGCTTTTGTAATATCTTTTAAAAGGGATTTTTGAATAAAATGAAAACCATTATCACTTATCGTTGCCTTAGGCACACCAAATCTTGGATAGATGATCTTTTTGAACAATTTCATTACCACCTTGTGGTCATTTGTTGGAGAAGCAATGGCCTCAACCCATTTAGACACATAATCCACCGCCACAAGAATGTATTGATTCCCAAAGGATGAAAGAAACGGTCCCATGAAATCAATTCCCCATACATATAATACTTCCAACTCAAGAATAGGTTGTGGAGGCATCTCATTTTGCTTGGAGATATTCCTAACTCGTTGATGACAACGATCACATGACTTAACAAATCCCCATGAATCCTTGAAGAGATGTGTCCACAATAGAACACTTTGAAGAATCTTAGTGGCAGTTTTAGAAACACCCATATGGCCTAGGTTTCGAGTGGCACATCTTCAAAACACTAGGTACCTCTTCATTTGGAACACAACGCCTAAGTAAACCATAGACACCTTGTTTGTACAAGATGGGATCATCCCACAAATAGTGTCTTGCCTCTCGCTTGAGCTTCTTTCGTTGGTTCTTAGAAAGGAAGGTGGAAACTCCCCACATGCAAGAAAGTTCACTAAGTCAACAAACCATTGGAGCTCTATTACCTCAATAGCATATAAGAAATCACCAAGTATTCTATCATCAATTAGAGAACCATGATCATGGATTTGGGAATCCTCAAGGCAAGAGAGATGGTCCTCCACAACATTTTCTGCGCCTCTCTTATCCATAATCTCTATATAAAAAATTAGAAGTTCAAGAACCCACCAGATCAACCTAGGCTTGGATTCCTTCTTGGAAAAAAGGTACTTGAGAGCCGCATGATCTGTGAAGACAATGGTTTTGGAACCCAACAAATAATAACGGAACTTCTCAAAAGCATGAATAATAGCCAAAAATCCTTTTCTGTTGTAGTGTAGTTCCTTTGAGCGCCATTTAGAGTCTTGGACATATAATATATCACATGGAGCTTCTTTTCCACTCTTTGAACCAATACACCTCCAATTGCCGAATCACTTGTGTAGACACCCATTTGTGTCTCCCTAAAACCAAACCCGGTGATGAGTACCTTTCGCGTCGAATCATAATCGAATGAAGTGAAAGTGTGGAAAGTCTAGTGTTGCGGATAGTTTTAATTTCTTTTCTCTTCTCTTTGATTTTGAAAACCTATTTTAAGAAAGCAGCCAATCTAGTTTGGTTTGGTCCATTGCAAGGGTCCAATAATGGTGTAGTTGATGGGGCTTAAAAAGAGCTTTCCAACGATATATATTATAAGCCCAATTCCGATGAATAATGAGGAAGTTATGGCCACATTACTAAACTAGGCCGGTTTGATACTTATATGCGGCCCAATGATCTAGAGGAGGGCCTAATATGGATTTATCATTCCTAATGCAATTAGAATTGATTTTAGTCTTCTAGATTCTAGAAGGTTCTTTTCATTCCTAATTCAATTAGCTTGATAAATTGACTTTGGTTGACTTTTTGGAGTTTTAATCAGAATAAAAGAGTGTTTTTAAGGAAAATATGATTTTACCCTTCTCTACGGTTATATATTATCAGAATTAAGAAAACGCGTGAAAATAATTGTTAGCACCTGACGACAGGGATTAGCGCCTGGCGCTAATGCTTGGCGCCTGGCGCTAATGTCCAACATATGGGATTAACCTGTTTTATCCTCGTCGAAACTCTGATTTGTTTTTCTATCCGTTTGGCTGATTTTCTCTATAAATAGCCTCCTAAAACCTCCGTTTTTCATCATTAACAATCATCAAATATCATATATTCTCTAGTTTTGTTATTCTCTCTAGTTTTTAAGATTTCTTCTCATTCTCTCTCTAACTTTCTATACAAAATTCCGCATTCACAAGATCTAGAAACACCTAGCCAAGTTCAAAGTTGCCTTCACCCTAGACGTTAAAGGTTTTAATTTCTGAGGGTTTGATCCCTAATCTCTATTTAAAATATTTAATTTAATTGTTCGTTTATTATTTTCCTTGAAGTTACTAACGTGTGTATTTTGTTATTAGAAAGAGATACGAGGCATCCAAGTAAGTGCTTTAATTGATTTATTGATATTATGATGTAGAAATCATGTCTAGGTTGTTATGATTCCTAGTGTCATGTTAGGGTGTTTTGATCTTCCTAGTATCATGTCTAGGGTAACAACTATAATTTCTAATATCAAATATGAAAATTGTGATTCCTGTGATGCTTCCTATTTTCTTTCCTAATATTCATGTTAGTATCATGTTAGGGTTAAAGCTTTGATCTTTATTATTTAGTGACATGCTAGGGTTTGTTATTAATCTTGTTAGTATCATGCCTAGGATCCTGCTATTATTATGCATTAACATGATGATAATTATTATGATTATTTTGATTATGTTTATGATGATTATTATTTATTGTTGCTTAATTATATTTATATCGTTATTGCTTGAGCACACCTTTTATGCATGTTTAAAGAGAATTGGTACTTGTAATCACGCTTAATAAGATAATTAATAATCTTGTTAGGGATAATTTGATTATAAATCAAGTGATCGCCAATAATAGTTTATTTGTGCATTAATATTCAACCAACATAGATAAACAGGTTTACGGTTAACCTAATTATTGCATGTTATACAGAAAGTGCACATGAATACGATCAGAATAAAGTAGAGGCCTATTATTATGGCAGGTTCAATCTCTTTAAGTTTGGATTTGTACCTTCATCCCCGAACTACCAGTCATGGTTCCAGACCTATTGGAGTTGACGATCTCCTTAATCGTTAAGGGTTGTAACCTTCACCTCGTGAATGGTTTACAAGTTTCTAAAACTTGTTGGCGACTCTTTTGCTCTATCTTCTTTCCCTTTGGACGCCACCGTACTTAAGTGTATGATCACAGTGGGGTTCAAGCTAGGGATAATGCTTGAAATATTCCCTACAGTTTTTCACGACTCCACTAGGGAGGATTTCTATTTTCATTCCTGAAATTTATTTCGGCAATGATTTAGAATGAGTGAATGAGACTCGAAAAGTTTTAAGTATTTCATGTGCGTAATTTTGATTAACACTATTATCATATGCATAAAAAAGACCACATTGATAAGACCATTCTTAATGAGTTAAAACATAGGATTTTTACATGTAGGAAATTTGAGGAATATCTTTCACAACTAGGATCGAAATAATGCTGCGCAAAACTGGAAAATTTGATCGAGCACAGAAAGCTGCTGAGGCATGTAGGAACTAGTGTCAGGAAACAGAGTCTAGTGCCACTAATTTACCTTTAGCGCCAGGCGACAGCTTCTATCTCCAGGCGCTAAAGCCGAATAGTTGGCGCCGACCTCTGTTTGTTGGCGCCAAGTTCATCCAATACCGAGCTAGAAATATTCGTTCTAATTTTGACCAGTTTTTAGCACTGTTTGCTCGATCCTACTTCCTGATTGAGTTTTTCTCACTTTTCTGAAACCCATATGTGTTCTACATATAGACATTACCCTCTGGGAATTCATGCTCCATCTACCTGATTGAACGCTATGAGTAACAAAGGGTACATCCGAGAATGTTGAATTCACGAAACCATAAAAGCGAGTTTTTTTAAACTCGCGGTGTCCCATCCACTCGCGCCAACCCTTCACGGTTAGGCTTCCGTGCGGTGCATCCAGACAATTAACCATGGACCCTCTTTTGACTAACCCATATCCCGAACTTTAGAGAACTAGAGCCATGGTTAGGTTGCAAACTCATTGCATCATGTTGTGCCGACTTGACTAATTGTGCATTAATGGTTGTGCATCCTCTATGTGTTTTTTCCTAACCGTTTGTTTGACTTGTGTTAAGATTAAATAAACTGATTTAAGACTAAAAGAACTTTGCCTAATTAATTAATTAATTAATTTGAGTGATTAAAATCTAATAATTTAATCAGAGTCGACTTAGTACGACTTTAGGCATACCTTGTAGAGTAATAATACCGAAAGCAATTCCTGATCGACGTTCTAGTAATGGTGCCAAGATTTAAACTGCAGCACCACTCTATGGAGAGTAGTGCTCGGTAATAGTCCTGTCGTCTGGTGCTACACTGCGAAGAGAGGCGCCAGTTCTGTCGTTTTGGCGACAGTTCGGTTTGTTGCTCGAGTCATCACCTTATGTCTAATTGAACAGTTTGCTAGTCAATTTAGTTAATTTTTACTGGTAATAATACCGTGTCAAGTCATTAATCGAGTCTAAGCACTAAGTCCCATGGTCTTACACAAGAGTCAAATCATGTCACTTACACTCACCACATAAAGCACACACTAAAGCACACTTTTACCATGTCTAAGAGAGTCTTGTATGCGCGTATTTTCAGTCATTTTTTTAGGGGGGTAAGTCGGATATTAATCCTCAAATTAAACCACTTGTTTGAACCCTATACTTAACTCCCAAAAATGTACACCTTATTTTTGCCAAATATATGCACCTTATTTTTAACTTTTTTTTTTCTTTTTCAAAAATCGTAAAGTTAAAGTCAATTTGAGTCAAGTCACTAAAACAAAAATGGTTTAATTTACAACGCGTGGTCAAGAAAGGAAGGGCGTTTGATCAAAGACAACCTTTTTATTCAAGTTCAACTTTTCGACAAACCGATTGCTTGTAAAAGGAAATCTAAGACAATAATGGCAACTCAAGAGGAGGTTAATGAGCTCAGGAACCAATTGATTACTGTGACTGAGGCGTTAAAGGTTTTAACCCTCAAAATCGATGATCCTGTGAAGCAACAACAGATGAACCTCATGCAAGAAAGTATGAGCAAACTTTCTAGTGACTGTAAGTTTCAAGGAATTAGCTCACAAGGGGTCTCGATGGACAAGGATCTTCTTCCGCAGAAGTTCAATGCCAAAGACATCCCGAAATTCAAAGCAACTGACAACCCTTATTTTCACCTAAGAGCCTTCAAAACAATAATGAGCATTAAGGGTATTGACAAGAAGGTGTTTCCCTCTTTGTTCTCTCTATCTCTTAAAACCGTTTGCCAACAATGGTTCTTCTCTCTTGAGAAAGAAAGAACCTCTATTTGGGATTCTATAGTAAACGCTTTCATTGATAGGTACAAGTGAAACATTCAAGTTGAAACTGTTTTTAGGGAATTGGAGATTCTCAAGCAGAAAGAGAATGAAGGTTTCATTTCTTTCTTCAACAAATGGAGAGAAACCTCTGCTCAGATGATTGAAGTACCAAGCAAAAAAGAATCTGTGAGGTTGTTCATTAAAAACCTTCAAGATAAGTGTTTCGGGGGTTTTTGTCCCTTGGGAGAGTTACAACACTGAGACTGGATTCAACAAAGAACGCCTGTACCTGCAAAGCAAACGGACCGCCGGATGGTCGGTGGTCCGCCTCCGAAGATTAAGTTAGTAAGCGTTCGGTAATATAACGTGCGGAAATAAAGTTTATCTGCTCGGATTCCAAGCTCAGGTAAAGTGCTGTGTTTTCCTTGAAAACGACAGCTCTGTGATAAGTGACGTGTTGTCTCGTATTGCGTGTATATTCTCTCCTCGTCATAAATGTAAGAATGTCCCTATTTATAGGGTTCTTTTAGAAAGTGTGCCCCTCCTAGGATCTGGTGACCTAGGAATTAGGTCACGCCGTTTTGCGGCGCCTCGGGATTTGGGCCTTTGAAGGCCGCCATCCCAGGGGCAATGCCTGAGTGACACGTGTCACTGAGCCTAAAAGGCCTTTGGGCATCTTTTGGGTGACACGTGTCGCCATCTGAATAGTCCATGCTGGATCATCAGTCTGCGTAGGACAGAAGAGTGTCCGCCTTCCACGTGTCATCATTCCATAGGTCAAAATGGCACCTCCTTGGAGCACACGTGGCGCTTTCTGATTGGGCCACCTGGCCGGGTATAAAATACCCAAATTATTTGCCCCTCACAGGGGTCACGTGCATTGCACGTGACACCTGTGACAGGTGTCAGTATCCGAGTGGTCGGATTCAAAAAGTTACTGTTGGAGGGATAATTTTTAGGGTTTTACCCCCTATAAATAGTGAGGTTTGACCCCCCCCCCCTTGGATTCACACCTTTGCGAATATTTGGAGAATCTTAGACTTTTAACTTAAAGAATCTCAAAATTCCCTAAGCGTTTTAACTTTTCAAGCATCCGACACTCGACCAACTGTCCGACCGTTCTTCAGTCAACCAAGCGTCTTTCACCCTTCTTCTAAAGGTAACGCCTGTTTTTTCTTTTACTCATCATTTTTTCTTTGTTTTCGAAAAAATGGTTCCCCAATCGCATGCGGCACAACATAGGATAGTGATCAGCCGGTCACCGGGGACGGCTGAATCTAGAACTAGCAGTGCCGAATGCTTGGCCAAAGACCCTGCTTTGCGAACTTCTCCGAATCCGACCGTTTCCGTGTCTGTGCAGGACACTATGGCTAGAACCAAAAGAACAGCAAGACAATGTAGCTCCGATGGAATTTTCTACCATTCGGATGGGTCGACTGTTTATTCAAACGGCTCAATAAGGGTGCCTCGAAGTGAGGTGTCGGAGCATCCTGACAGCCCTTCTTATCTTCCTCCAACCCCCACCTATTACCATTCGCCCACATCTAGTGGAACTCCCAGTGATGGAATCTTGGAGGAGGCGGATGAACAATATCAACCCAGGCCTTCTGGACAGGCGCCGGAAGAGAGTCTGGGGGTGGACCCCGCTGGCACCTGTCGGCGGTCCCCTAGCTCTGATGAGAGCTCTGATGACGAGTCGGCCTCGTCATCTTCTTCAGAGAACGCCTCCATAACTTCAGAGGAGGCAAGAACGAAAATAGATTCTGCCAGGGAGTCCCTGGCAGTGGATAAGGGGGAAAGCTGGGCCGAGCCGAGCGCTTCCAGGCGCTTGGAGAGAGCCCCCTACTATCATCATGTTCCGCCTAGCAGGCGGAGCTCCATGGCATCCGGCCTTGCCAATTTTAGGCGCAAGGTCGTTCTAGGCTATGGCTATACTTTGTCGGTCCCTAACGAGGGCGACACCATTACCTGGCCGAGCCTGGCCAGCTATCAGGACAGAGCATTCGGCTGCTATGAAGCGGCCTTCCAAGCTGGCCTCCGCTTCCCTCTCCATCTGGCCGTGGAGAGGATCTTGGATGGATACCAACTGGGTATCTGGCAACTTGTACCCAACTCCTGGATTAATATTCTGGGGTACGTTGCCGCCTGTGAGATGCTGCAGGTGGAGGCGAGCTTTGAAGCGTTCGCCCACATGCACTATCTGAGCAGGGCGCCTGCTAGGGGCGGTGAGGGCTGGTACACCTTGACCACTTGCAAGGGGTACATGATGGCTGTTGGCAAAGAGAACAAGTGGAAAGACTGGAGGACTAAGTTTTTCATAATCAAGTCTGCTGACAGCCGCCTGAACCAAAAGTATAACAGGTGGAATAAGAATCCACCTCTCCTAGCAGGCAGGAGTGCATTGCCGCCTCTTCCTAGGCGGGCAAAGGAGGAGATCATGGACAAGGGGTTATTTACCGTGTCCGTGAGGACGAATGATGAGGGGGACAAGGAGGTCACCCCTCAATGCTATCTCCCTTTGTACAAATGGTTTGAAGAGGGAACGTTCTTAGCCGCCTGTGGGCTAAGCTCTGAAATGCCGAGAGGTAGTCGGCCGTCTGTTTTATATGCAATTTCATTTTGCTTTTCAATACTTGTATGATGGTGCTAACACTTGTTCATTTTTGCAGACAAGGCAATGGAGAAGCTCTCGGCCTCAAGGAAGCCGGCTACATCTGCTGCTCGATACAGATCAAATGTCCTAAACAGGGCAGAGGCAACCACCCATATCAAGGTGGATGAGCAGAAAACTGGCGGTACCCCCAAGGTGAGAACTCGTTATACTTATGATTTCTGACCAATGTTAAATTTGTCCGAATGATTTCTAACTTGTTTTATCTTGTGTTGATATAGGGTGCCCCTACCAAATCTCCCTCAAAACCATCCGAACCTAAAATCCAAAAGACAAGGGCGGGTGATGTGAGCGCATCCGGCAAGGGCGACCAGAAGCACATTGCTCACAAGCCCAAGAAAGGCCCAGACGCCTCTTCTCTCGAAGCTGATAGGGAGATCAGCAAACCGGATGTCCAGAGGACATCGAAGGGTGGCTTCAAGCAACCCACCACTGCTGTCGGCTCAGTAGGAGAGAGGAGGAGTCTTGGGAAAGAGGAGGAACCACAGGACGACGGTAAAAACCATTCGCCTTTCTTGTTCTTCCATTTAGATATACTTGTGTTATTTTTCTAACTCTCTTTCCTTCTCAGTCCCTATGCAGAGGCCGACTGTAATCCAAATGGCCAAGTCCATGCTGAGGGCGGTTGATCTTGAGGACAAAGCGTCTGTCAGAGGAGTCGGCACCCTGGACTTGGATGGCATCTTGGGGAACCTCTGCGAGGTATGAGTTTTAACTTAAGCAATTCAATTATTTTTTATTTTTTATTTTTTTGCTCAAGTCTTTATCCGCCTGGTTTTAACCATTTGGCTCTTTTTGCAGGCCATGCTGCGCGTCCAAGGGCTCAGGCAACCCCTCAAGGATAAGTCCAAAGAGGTAACAGCCGCTAAAGCTCGGGCCGAGTCCGCCTTGGATCGAGCTCAATTTGATATTGCTCAGAATGAGTTTTTGACGCTTGATATGATGTATTCGCAGGCGGAAGCCAATATGCAGGTGAAGAAGGACCTGGACTCGGCCCGCCTGCGCATCACTTCCCTTAAGAAAGAAATCACAAATCTTAAGGAGAAGCTCGAGCCTGTTCAGGATGCCAAGGAAGAGGCCGAGAGGGCCAAGCAGAAGGTGGGCCGCCTGGAGCAGCGCCTCTCCAACTATGATGCCATCATGCTGAAGACCAAGTTTGAGTTCGTAGCTGAACAAGAGAGAGAAGCTCTTGTTAAGCAAATGATGAGCGACTATGATGCCATCATGCGGGACACTTGGGCGGCTGTGCAGCCGGACTCGGACTATCACACTTGGAAATCCAAATTCGATGAAGCCAGCAGAGCATTCGACGCTCGCCTTCTTGACGAGGCTGAGAATGAAGCTAAGGCTGCTGCTGAGGCCGAGGAAAGCTCTGGGTCCGACTCTTCTGGGGAGTCGTCCTCTGGTGGTGAGGAGGAAGATCAGGTAGAGGGACAAGAGAAAAATGATGAAGAGCATCCGAAGGACAACAGGCCGACTGCCAATGAAGAGGCTCTCCCCTGATCACTTAAGCTTTTTATTTTTTTTTGCGGCCGAATGGCCATGTACTTGTTTTTCCGGCCTGCGTGCCGAGTATTGGTGTATCTTTACCGACCAAGGGGTCGGGTAATTTAACAATTTCTCTGGCTTTGCCAAAAAACAATCTTAACCAGTCGTCTGATGGCGATTGGTCTTTTTAATTTATATCATTCGGCCATTTGGCTGAGTTTATTCATACTGTTGTCCTTTGCATTTTTGAATTTTTCATTGCATGTTTTTGGCTAAGTATTATAACCTGTATACCATGCGAATGTTCTTGCCCCTGGACGGATGTCGAGTGTTTTCGGTTTATTGTATTGATTAACTTAGAAATTATTGATACTTAGAAGAGTATTCATGGTTTCTAAGTCAATCAATCACTATGGTGATTGCCCCAAACCACTCGGCAGACGTCCATCCAGAATTGGCAACTTTAAAGTTTTCATTCGGCCATTGGCTCAAACAAAACTAAAATTTCCAACTTAGCAAATTTTGCTAGGGGAAAACTTCCGCCTGTTTTGCCCCGTGAGCTAAAAACAGGCGCATCCGGCCATAGGCCTCTTTGAGATAAGATAAGTTTATAACTTAGCAAATGTTCTTTAAAAAGAATTGTCCGCCTGTCTTGCCCCAAAAGGAAAGAACAGGCGTCATCCGGTCAAAAGCCTCATTAGGTGCTTAAGTAGTTAACTTAACTCGTATATTAACAAGAATGTTCCGCCTGCTTTGCCCCTGGGCAAAAACAGGCGCATCCGGCTTAATGCCTTATTAGCCTCTACTTATGAAATAGTGACCATTTTCGAGCTGTGCTAGTACAGTTGGAAAATTCAGTCCTTTTAGATTTCACTTTCGATTAAAACAAATGACTGCGAATGCTGCCTTAGCATTCGGTAGGGCCGCTTGTTATAGTTGTAGAGCAATGTGCCACCCAAATGGGAGATGCTTCTCCGCGACGAATTCGCCCGAATGGACGTCGCCGGTTATCTGACTCATGTTGGAGCAGACGGTCATACTCATGGTGGAGCAGACTGTGACCATTCGGTCTATTTTGTTTATTAATATCCGGCCATGGGCCTCGTCATTATTTTATCTGGCCTTAGGCCTCTTAAATGGTTGAATAAATATTTGTTAAGTGTCGATATTCACTTAATGAATTTCGTAGGAACGACTGTTCTACAGCAATCGGCTCCTTCAGAAGGATTGGGGCGTCTGTTGTTGGGACAGACGCGTTCCAAACGCATTGGCCGTCTGTACTTTGTACAGGCGACACTAAGAAACTTAAATAAAAAGACAAGGCATATTCTCATTAACAAAACTTGAGATAACAAAATTGAAGTCTTTATATTCGTACTTAGAAGTAGTACTTTTTCAAGTTGTCTACATTCCAAGTTCTAGGCAGCTGCCTGCCGTCTGGGTCTTCCAGGCGGTAGGTGCCGTCTCTTACTTCCTCATAGATTCGGTAGGGGCCTTCCCAATTTGAGGTTAGCTTTCCCTGTTCATTCGCCCTACCGACTGCCTCCATTTTCCGTAGCACAAATTCCCCCACTTTGAGAGGGCGCTTGTGTACTCTCTTGTTGTAAGCTCGTGTCATTCTCAGACGGTAAATCTCATGGCGTAAGGCAGCGTTGCCCCTACGCTCTGGAAGTGAGTCCAATGCCAGCCGCATGGCCTCCTAGTTAGCTTCCTCGTCATATAACATGACTCGAAGAGTCGGCTCATAGTGTTCAATGGGCAGGACAGCTTCTGCACCATACACCATGAGAAACGGGGTTTCTCCAGTTGCCCCTTTAACAGTCGTTCTGATGGACTAGAGGACATGTGGTAATTCATACGCCCAGAGACCACCAGCCCGTTCAATTTTCTTTTTAATCCCGTCTGAGATTAACTTGTTGAAGGCTTCGACCTGGCCGTTTGCTTGAGGCCGGCCGACTGATGCAAAGAAGCTTGAGACCCCCTTGTCTCTCAGCCAAGTCTTGAGTTAAGGCGTCTCAAATTGAGGACCATTGTCAAAAACCATAGACATGGGCACCCCGAAACGAGTGATTATGTTCCTCCAGATGAAGGAAATGACGTCTTTTGTCTTGATGTTTTTGACTACCTCCGCCTCTACCCACTTGGTAAAGTAATCCACAGCTACCAGTATATAGCGCTTGCCGCCTGGCGCCGTTGTATATGGCCCTAGAATGTCCATGCCCCATTTGGCAAAAGGTATTAGGCTGTGGATGGCCGTCAGGTCTGTAGCCGGACGATGGATGAGCTTGCCAAATTTTTGGCACTTGTCACATTTTTTTACCATTTCCATTGCATCCGACTCCAGAGTTGGCCAGAAGTAAAGCCGCCTGGCCTTGGCAGCGAGGGATCTGCCGCCTATATGGGAGGCGCAGAACCCCGAATGAACCTCTTCGAGGACTTCCTTACCCTTCTCAGGGGTAACACACTTCAACAGGGGTTTCAGAAAACCAGCCCTGAAGAGTTCTCCTTGTCGCAACTCGAAGTTAGCCGCTCGTTTTTTCAGAACAGTCGCCTCCTGTGGTGAGTCAGGGAGCGTGCCGTCTGCAAGATAGGCCCGGATGCTGTCCATCCAGGTTGAGCTTCGGTCAAGAATTCCAATGGGGTCTTCCTCAGATTTACTTCTTCTTTCCATGACCTCCCAGAAAACTGACCGAGGCGTTTCACAGGAGGCGGATGATGCCAGCTTGGACAGAGCATCCGCCTGATTGTTTGAAGACCTGGGCACTTGAGTTAGATGGAATTCTTCAAGTGTCCCAACTTCATTCTTGACCGCCTGCAAGTATTTAATCATGGCCGGATGAGTGGCCTCGTATGTCCCATTGACTTGGAGTACGACCAGTTGTGAATCCGAGCAAGCGTCAATTTTCTTTGCCCCTGCTGACTTACAGTACCGAATGCCAGCAAGCAGGGCTTCATACTCGGCCTCATTGTTAGAGACCTGGAACTTGAACCGTAGTGCATACTCGTATTTTTCTCCTTCAGGAGACTGACAGATAATTCCTGCACCACAGCCGTTCGCAGTGGAGCTCCCGTCCACATACACTTTCCAAACCTGACTAGTATTATCCGGAGAAACCGGCCTTGTCATTTCCACAATAAAGTCGGCGACTGCTTTCCCCTTTATTGCTTTCCTTGGTTCGTAAGTGATTTCCAATCCTTGCATTTCAATCGCCCATTTGAGCATTCGTCAAGAAGACTCCAAGGTTGTGAGTGGCCGTTTGATCGGTTGGTCAGTATAGACTTCTACCGCATGCGCCAAGAAGTAGGGTTTAAGCTTCTTGATGGCCATGTAAAGGGCAAGGCCGAATTTCTCAACCATGGGGTACCGAAGCTCTGAGTTTCTCAGAACATGGCTAATGAAATACACCGGGAGCTAGATGCCGTCTCTTTCGGCTAAGAGAACGGCACTGAGGGCATGATCAGAGACGGCTAAGTACATGAAGAGCTTCTCTTTGGGCAAAGGGCAGACAAGCCTCGGCAAAGAGTGCAGATGAGTTTTCAGCTTTTGAAAGGCCGCCTCTGCATCATCCCCCCATTCAAAGTTTGTCTTCTTTTTGATTGCCTGGAAAAAGTAGAGGCACTTATCGCCTGACAAGACTGAGGAATCTCCCCAAGGCCGCCAGACAACCTGTTAGTTTCTGCACTTCCTTCACAGTACGGGGCGGCTGCATGTCGATTACCGCCTATATTTTCTCATGGTTGGCCTCTATTCCCCTTTGGTCAATCAAAAATCCGAGAAACTTCCCAGACTCAACAACAAAGACACACTTTTTTTGGGTTTAGCATGACCTTGTGCCGCCTGAGTGTGGCGAATGTTTCTTGGAGATCAGCAAGATGATCCGCCTGTTGTTTGGATTTGACTATCATGTCATCAATGTACGCCTCTACATTCCTTCCGATTTGATTAACGAAGACCGTATTAATCATTCGTTGGAAGGTAGCAGGCGCATTCTTCAAACCAAACGGCATCACCGTATAACAGAACAACCCCTGATCAGTGACGAATGCCGTCTTTTCTTGATCTTTTTTCCACAGGGGGATCTGATGGGAACCTGAATAGGCGTCCATAAAACTCATCAAGGCATGTCCGGCTGTTGAGTCGACCAGACTGTCGATCTTAGGCATGGATAACTATCCTTTGGACATGCCTTGTTGAGGTCTGTGTAGTCAACACACATCCGCCAAGTTCCATTCGGCTTTTTTACTAACACAACGTTAGCTACCCACTCAGGGAAATTGCATGGCCGAATGAACTTGGCCTCTAACAGCTTTTTTACTTCGGCAGCTGCTGCCTGACTTCTTTCTTCGCCGTGGTTTATTTTCTTTTGCCGGATGGGCTTCTTTTTAGGATCCACGGCAAGTTTGTGGACAGCGAGATCCGGGCTAATGCCTGGCATCTCTTCCACTTCAAAGGCAAAGATGTCTTTGAATTCTCTGAGTAGCTGGTGAAGGCTTTTCACCCAGCTTTGCAAATGCAACCGTCCCCACCTTAACAGTCCGTTCTGGACGGCTGTCGTCCAGAGGGATATCAATGTGTTCACCAGTAGGCTGGGGACGGAGGTCATCCGACCGTTCCCCGATCAGTGATTGCTATTGTTTTTCTTTTTTGACCACCACCAGCTGATCAGTCTTTCTTTTCTTTTTGGCTGGTGGGGCCGATTGTTCTTCCTCGACATCGTCGAGGTCGATTGTTTGCTTGCCCCGACCGGATGCTACGGCCGCGGGCTTGACGTCCGAGAGGTAACATTAAGGGAGCCGACTGTTCCATCATCCTTCTCATACTTGAGTAGCATGAGAGCAGGGATGATGACGGCCTTACACTCGTTAAGAGTGGGACGGCCAAAGATGAGGTTGTAAGCTGTGAGCTCTTCAACCACTAGGAAACGGATGGTCATGTGCCGACCGTCTCCCCTGCTTCCCAGGCGGACAGGTAAGTCAATTCGTCCGACCGGGTGCACAAGTCCTCCCCCAAACCTAACAAGGGTGTGGGAAACCTCCATCATGCTATCCGGTTTGTACTTGAGATTGGATAAGCATTTGAGGCTGATGAGGTCGGAGGAGCTTCCTGTGTCAATCAGAATTCGGCGACCTTGCACTCAATCACAACAGGGTCATCATGCGGCCGACGGACTTTGCCTCTGTCCTGCTCGGTGGTGACAACTTTAGGGAAGGTGGATGTGCCTGCCGCATCCCCATCCTCAATAGAGTTGACCATCTTTCTCAGATGGTCCTTGGTGCCCCGAATGGTCGGGCCACCACCGGCAAATCCGTCTGCTATGGTGTATACCAGATCTTCATCAGTTTTGGCACTCACATCAGGCTGGGGAGTCTTTTTCTTGGACTGCCTTGGATTTGCCTTTGAAGTCACTTTGGACTTCACATAGGACTTCAGCTGTCCTTTGTCGGCCAGACGGTCGAGCTCCCGCTTGAGACTAAAGCCGTCGTTCGTGTCATGGCCAATATCCTCATGGAAATGGCAATGCTTGTTTTTGTTCCGATTTTCAGCGGAACCTTTCATAGGAGTCGGCTTTTCAAGAGTCAGCCGATCCTTGATTTCCAAGAGGATGGAGCAGCAGTGCTTGTGGAATTCGTACCTTGGGACGTACAGTTTCCACTCCTTTTTCTTCTTCTGGGCCGGTTGATCAAAGTTATCAATGGCCCAGACTTGCTTTTTCTTTTTGCTCTCTTCTGGCTTAGGAGCCGGCTGAGCAGGCCGACTCTCTTTCTATCGATCGGACTTCTTATGGTCCGACTGCTTATTGGAGGAGCAGAGTTCGGTCACCTGTATATAGGCTTCCGCCTCTCGCAAGGCTCCTTGCAGAGTAAAGATTTGTTTGCGGACGAGTTCGTACTTAAAAGTAGACCCGTCCTTCAGACCCTTAAAGAAGTCTGTGAAAGCGACCTCATCAGACAGCCCATGAATCTGGATTCGGACCAGATTGAACCTCCTGACGTAGGAACGCAAGCCTTCTCTATCTCCCTGCTGTACATTGCCCAAGTCAAGACTTGTCTTTTGATAGGGATGTTCATAGAGAAGTTTGAAGCAAACAAGAACGCAAGCGTCTTGAAGCTGTTTATGCAACCAGCCGGCAGATTGCCAAACCACTGCTGGGCTATGCCCTTTAGGGTGGCTGGAAAGCAACGACACCATGCGACATCATCCAACCCCTGTAAATACATGAGGTGGGTGTATGCTAGCAGGTGGTCTTCTAGGGTTGGAGGTCCCATCATAGGCTCCAATTAGAACTTTTTAACTTTAGCCGGCTGTACGGCTTCAGTTATTTCCCTGGAGAAAGCAGAGGGTTGATCTCCAAGGTGTTACAGCCTAAGCTGCCAGTCCATCGGCTGATAGTCGTATGCCGCCTGTCCTCCAAAGAGGGCAGGTTGCATGTAAGGTAAAACTGGCGCCTGGTACAATGGTTGTGCCATGTACTGGGCCGACTGAATCATATGAGGACCAGACTGAACCCGTTGGCTGCTTGCTGGAGTCTCATGTACAGACAAGGAACACCTCACAGAGGTATTCCGAAAGCTATCATGATAAGTCGACGTTAAAGCCGACTCTAATAGCTGGGTTCTCTTCTCCTCAATGTAGTGCCGAGCATCAAAGAACGTTTTCTTGCTACCATCCGGCTGTATGTGCCGGATGGCTTTTCTTGTGCCCATTTCTGGGAAACGGAGCCGAGTAAGGTCAAACTGGGGCCGGGCCTTCTCCTTAGGGGCAGGATGAGGAGTTGGCTGACGGTCCCTGACCGACTTCTGTTTGCCAGCTTGGGCTGGCTTCTTGGCCGACTGCTCCTTTCTAGGAGCAGGCGAGTTGTTTGATTTTACCCCTGAGGCTGCTCAGGAGTGTCATTAGTTCCTCTCGAGTGACGGGAGTCGATCCTGCTGCCTGGGAAGGATCAATTGGCCGCCCCGAGGGCTTCTTTGGCTGACCAACAGTTTTGCTTGGGCCTGCCTGGTCATGGTGGCGCTCCCGCCTCTCTTTACTGCGGATGCGTTTAGAGATGAGGGATCCATTTGGATCCACATAGGTTTCGACATCAGCGTCGTCACCTGAGTCATGATCCGTTTGGACCTCTACGTCTTCTGGAGGCCGATTGGCCTCTGGATTCGGTACAGGTGCTTGTGAAGCCATTTCAGAGGTACTCTACCCACAGACGGCGCCAAATGTTTCAGGGGTTTTTGTCCCTTGGGAGAGTTACAACACTAAGACTGGATTCAACAAAGGACGCATGTACCTGCAAAGCAAACGGACCGCCGGATGGTCGGTGGTCCGCCTCCGAAGATTAAGTTAGTAAGCGTTCGGTAATATAACGTGCGGAAGTAAAGTTTATCTGCTCGGATTCCAAGCTCAGGTAAAGTGCTGTGTTTTCCTTGAAAACGACAGCTCTGTGATAAGTGACGTTTTGTCTCGTATTGCGTGTATATTCTCTCTTCGTCATAAATGTAAGAATGTCCCTATTTATAGGGTTCTTTTGGAAAGTGTGCCCCTCCTAGGATCTGGTGACCTAGGAATTGGGTTACGCCGTTTTGCGGCGCCTCGGGATTTGGGCCTTTGAAGGCCGCCATCCCAGGGGCAATGCCGGAGTGACACGTGTCACTGAGCCCAAAAGGCCTTTGGGCATCTTTTGGGTGACACGTGTCGTCATCTGAATAGTCCATGCTGGATCATCAGTCTGCGTAGGACAAAAGAGTGTCCGCCTGCCACGTGTCATCATTCCATAGGTCCAAATGGCACCTCTTTGGAGGACACGTGGCGCTTTCTGATTGGGCCACCTGGCCGGGTATAAAATACCCAAATCAATAAGTACTCCAAGCATCTCAAATACCAGAATAATCTCCATACCTTCAAGGCCATCTATGACATTGGAATTAATATTGAAGACGACCTGGCTAGGCTTAAAGCTGCTAACAATAACTCCAACAGTGGCTGGAAAGGCAAGAAGAACGACAATCCTTCTTCTTCCAAAACCACCCACTCAAACAATGTTAATACCTTTAACTTAAGCGAAGTCCTTGCTATGAATAATCAAGGACAAAAGAAACCATTTAGGAGGAACTTTACTCCTATAGGTATGAGTTATGACACTGCATTTGACCGACTAAATGCAAAAGGTCTTATAACTCCTATTGGACCATTTGGGGACCCACCAATCGAGAAGAGGACAGCTAACTGGAACCCCAATGCACATTGCAAATATCTTCAAGGTAGGGGCCATCTTACCAAAAATTGTTGGAATCTTAAGGAAGCTATCCAAGATTTAATCGATAAGAACAAACTTCCATTGCCTCATGCCAGTAAGAAGCCGAGCATTGACAATGCACCTCTTCTCACTCCTTGGCCATCTCTAATGAGGAAAACGAGGTTGATCCCTCATCTCTCATCAAACCTATTGAAGAAATCCATGCTATTGAAGAAATCCATGCTATTTATCTCTCATCTCTCATCATGCAAGTAAGAAGGGAATCCTTTTCGATGCCATGGATGACTTTCCTAAACTAGCAAGTAAAGAGGATATATAATTGCTTACATTGTCCGTGTTGGTGGGATCAAAATTGCTACGTGAAGCTCTCGAATTTGCAAAGAAACAATTAGAGGAGCTTCAGAAAAAATGTGACAAAGTCCCATCCACGAAGAATAAACTCTTCTCTCTACAAGTAATTGACAGACCCAAGAAGAGGAATAGACTCTATACTCCAATTGGGATCTCATACACTAAAATGTTCAACATGCTCTCCGAGAGTGGCAAGGTCAAGACCATTTGAATCGCTAAAAAGGTTAGATAGGTTCTACTGTCAATACCATCAATCAGGGGCTCACACTATCGAAAACTATTTTAAATTTAAAGATTTAACTCGGAAAATGATTGATGACAAAAAGCTAGTCCAAGTTCCACAAGAGGAAGACATAAGCATTATGGAGTTTGAGACAGTGATGAAGAGGACGTCTACTTAAAAGATATGGAAGGACCTCCACCTTCAGTGTCATATTCCATAGATGATTTCTGGGTTGAAGAAAATTGATCTATAGACGTCCTCACAAGATCTAAGAGAATGCAATCTCCTATTTTGACACAACCTATACCGACTACGCAGCAAGTTCCCATACCTATCATAGAAGACAATGATATTGTCAAACAGTTCAAGAAAACCAAGGTTGAAATGAATGTATGAAAGCATCTAGCAACATCTCGAGAGCATAGGTTGGCAGTGTTGAATGCCTGGGATAAGATAGGGATAGATTCTGACACCACTCCTGAGGGGTTGGCTAACTTCCTTACGAGTCTCCCTAGTCCTATCAACTTGATCACCTTTTCTGATAAGGATTTACCTCCAAAGGTGACAAGCATTATAAGGCACTCAACCTCACAGTAGTTTGCAAGAGAATGAACGTCCCTAAGACTCTTGTAGACAATGGATCGGCCATTAATGTCTGTCCACTCAGAACTGCGAGGATGCTAGGCATAAGGGATGAAGACTTAACCCCGTCAACACAAGGAATAAGAGCTTATGATAACACTCGTCGTCAAGCTCTTGGCAAGATTACCATGAATATAACGGCGGGAGCGATAGAACACGCTACTACATTTCAAGTGGTGGATATAAAAGCCTCATTCAGTTTATTGTTGGGATGCCCTTGGCTTCATGACCTAAAAGTTGTCCTTTCATCACTCCACCAACAGGTAAAGGCCATAGTTGGAGGAATTCCCATCATGATCGACGCTTCACCCATGAGGATTAAAGCTATAGAAAATCCCATCATTAACTTGGAGCACGATGAAGACGACGAAGACTTGTGGGGCTTTAATGAAGAGGCCTCCTTAATCTAGGAGGATGAAAGGACCCCTCTCTGCCACGACCCCCACTCCAATGTGATAGTGAACGCTATTATAAAGAAACAAGGACATTTTCCTAGGATGACTCTATGAAAAAAGAAAGGAATAGAAAAATAGCTGGAATTACCTGGCCTCCCTAAATTAGACACTTTCGGACTTGGTTTTGAACCGACTCGGGAAGATCTCAAGCGAGCCCAGGAAAAGTCAAAGGCACGTAGGAATGCTCGCATCCAAAAGAAAGCAATCCCAATGGATCAGTATCCTCTTACACTCAATGGACAATTCATAAAAGAATCAGAGGACTATCCATGCTATGAATTTCCCGAACCTTTTGTCGTAAATCGCATAAGGCAATCGGGATTCGAAATTTTCCTAGATTAATATTTTCTAGATGAAATCCCAACTTCTATCCACAAGGAAAAAGCACCCCCATGCTTTGACTTTAATGTCATGGGATTACTATTTGGGCGAGAAAAAGATGAGCAGACGTACATAGAGGATAACTCCTCGCTCATCCAAGAGGTCCTACATAGCGAAAGCTTTGATCCGTCAAAGCTCATCACTCCAGCAGAAGGATCACTACAAGGGTGGGACAAGATAGTCAAGGTGACTACTCCAAGTGGAAGAAGAATATCCATTACGACGGGGCAAGGACCGATGTTTGAAGAGTCGTCTAAGTCAGAGTCGGAGTCAGAGTCTTTTCCTGTAGATTCATCTAAGTCCTTAGTTGTAGCACCCTCTTCTTCTATCTCTTCCCCTAGGATAGTTAGCGATCAAGTCCCGGAGGACATATCTCTCTTCGATGTAATGATTTCTGAATTCAATAATATGTCTTCTTCCACTTAATCCTCGTGCTTTTCTTTAACCCAAGATGACGAGCATTGCTTAACTAACAATAAAAATGACAAAGAACTTATTAAAGCAATAGAAACACTTGAAGAGAAAACACCGATAATTGAGGAAACTGAGACGGTTGATATCTCAAATGATTCAACCAATAAAAGAGAAGTTAAAATCGGATTAACACTTAATGAACAAGAAAGAACAAATTTAATCAATCTACTTAAAGAATTCATCGATGTATTTGCTTGGTCATATGAAGCTATGCCAGACATTAATAAAGAAATAGCTCAACACACCATACCGCTAATTCCAGGAATGAAACCTGTAAAACAAAAGTTACGTCGAATGAAACCCGACGTAGCTCTTAAAATAAAAGAAGAAGTTCAAAAACAAATAATTGCAGGTTTTATCAAGGTATCCAAATACCCCAAATGGGTTTCTAACGTCGTCCCTGTTCCGAAAAAGGATGGAAAGGTAAGAATGTGTGTTGACTATCGAGATCTAAATAAGGTAAGTCTAAAGGACGACTTCCCTTTACCACATATCGATATTCTGGTAGATTATACAGCGAATCATGCACTTCTTTCGTTCATGGATGGATACGTGGGGTACAATCAAAATCTCATGGCAGAAGAAGTCATGGAGAAAACAAACTTCATAACACCATGGGGTACTTACTGCTACACGGTAATGCCATTCGGGTTGAAAAACGCGGGTGCTACTTACCAACGAGCAGCGACTGCCTTGCTCCATGACATGATGCACAAAGAAGTTGAAGTATATGTGGACGATATGATTGTGAAGTCAAAAGATCGCCCAGGCCATCAAATAGCCTTGAGAAAATTCTTCGAAAGGCTAAGAAAATACAACATGAGGTTTAACCCATCCAAGTGTGCTTTTGAAGTCACCTTAGACAAGCTTTTGGGTTATGTCATAAGCTCCAGAGGAATAGAAATAGACCCAACCAAGATCAAAGAAATCATGTCAATGCCACCGCCCAAAACCAAGAAGCGAATTCAAGGATTCATTGGCCGGTTGCAATATAAAAGCAGGTTCATATCAAAATTGACAACAAAATGTGAACCAATATTCAAGAAGCTTAAAAAGAATGTACCAGTAATATGGGATGACGAGTGTCAAAAAGCCTTTGAAAAGATCAAAGCCTATCTCGCAAATCCTCCCATATTGGCACCAGCACTTCCAGGAATACCTCTTAGGTTGTACTTAACAGTCACCAAAGAAACAATGGGAGCCATCCTCGCACAAGAAGTAGAAAGCAAAGAAAATGCAATCTGATATCTACGTAAAAAGATGCTCGAGTATGAGGTATGCTATACACCACTTGAGAAATTGTGCCTCGCATTGGTATGCCACAACAAAGTTAAGACATTACATGCTTGTGCATACAGTCTTTGTAGTTTCCTGATTGATCCACTCAAGTATTTATTCGAGAAGTCTACACTCAATGGGCGCATATCAAGATGGATAGTCAACTTAGCCCAATTTGACGTAAGATTCATGTCTAAAAAAGTTATCAAAGGATATGTGGTTTAAGATTTTCTAGCGGACTTTCTAAAAAAAGATTCAACGCCAATACACGACAATGAATTTCCAGACGAAAACTTGATGGTCACAGAGGATGATACTTGGACCTTATATTTCAATGGAGCCTCAAACCAAAAAGGATGTGGCATTGGAGTATTATTAGTATCACCTAAAGAAGAGCATGTTCCAATCTCCATAAAGCTAGATTTTGACGTTACCAACAACGCTGCTTAATCCGAAGCATGCGTGGTAGGCCTTGAAAAAGCTTTGGCATTGGGAGTGAAGAAATTACGAATATTCGGGGACTCTTCATTGATCATCAATCAGATCTCTAAGAGATGGAAAGTAAGGAGTGAAAGTCTAGCCCCTTACCAAACTTATCTAGAAACTCTCACCAATCAGTTAGAGAAGGTAGAATACACGTATCTACCTAGAGAGGAAAATCGATTTGATGATGCCTTAGCAAGACTAGCCTCAATGATTAGGATTCCTACGGAAATCGAGCAAATGCCCCTAACTATAGAAAAAAAGGCATAAACCGGCTTATATTCAAGCTATAGAAGATGATGAAGTGATCCAAGATGAAGAAGAAGAAGAGGAAGAAGAACCGTGGTACACGGATATACTTAATTATGTCACCAAAGGAGAATACCCTCCACACGCTGATAAAAGAACAAAACGAGCATTAAGAATCTTGGCTTCCCAATACGTACTCATAGACAACGAGTTACACAAAAGGGTACCTAAGGGTCGAGCTCTCTTGTGTGTAGGAAAAAAGGATGCTCAAATAGCAATGAGGATAGTCCACGAAGGCATTTGTGGAACTCACGTAAATGGCAAAATGCTAGTCCAAAAGATAATGCGAGAAGGATACTATTGGACTACGTTGAATAGGGATTGTCATCAATAAGATGCCCTAAGTGCGAAATTTACACCAATCTACAACATATTCCTCCATCTCTACTATACACCTACACCTCACCATGGACATTCTCTACATAAGGAATTGACATTATTGGTAAAATCACTCCCCCAGGAACAGGAGGTCACAAATATATCCTAGTAGCAATTGATTATTTCACAAAGTGGGTTGAAGCACAATCATACGCTAAACTCACTGCAAAACATGTAACACTCTTTATCGAAAGAAATATTATTTGTCAATATGGAGTCCCACATGAATGATAAGTGACAATGGAACTCGCTTTTCAAGCTGAGTGTGAAGAATTATTGTTACAAAAATATGGCATCCAACATCATCATTGTTTTCTTTATAGAACTCAGGCAAACGGAGCAGTCGAAGCGGGTAATAAAAATTTAAAGACTATCATCGAGAAAATGACAGAAAATTACAAGGATTGGCCTGACAAACTCCACTTCGCATTGTGGGGTTATCGCACGTCAATTCGCACATCAACAGGAAATACGCCATTTTCCTTGGTTTATGGAATGAATGTCGTACAACCTGTAGAGCTAGAGATACCATCTCTACGCATTGCATTAGAAAGCAAACTCGATGAAGTTGAATGGACTAGGGCGAGATATGAGGAGCTAATTCTACTTAATGAAAAACGATTAGAAGCTCTACATCATACTCAATGCTACCAAAATCGTATGGCTAGGCATTTTAATAAGAGGGTTAAGACAAGAAACATCAAAGTAGGAGACTTGGTGTTAAAAGCATTAAGAAAGAATGTTTTAGATCCAAGGGGGGAAATTTAGGCCTAATTGGTCTGGACCCTATATTGTCAAAACAATCCTATCAGGAGGTGCAGCAAAATTAACTGATATGGATGGCAATGAGTTCTTGAACATGACAAATCTTGACCAACTTAAAAAATACTACCCATAATTACTTGAGTAGGATACTCAAGAGAACTACGTTTGGCCTGATTCCTCAAGAAAGGATACGTAGGCAACCCTTTACGGGTGCGGGCACTTTACTTTTTGAAAACCTCACATCCCAGACTTAAAAATAAGTTCGATAGAAATTCGACGAAGCATCGTCGTCAAAGAAAAATTCCATTCGTAAAAAAGCGGCGCCATTTTTCTGGAAAGTACATGGGAATATTTCGATGATTTTTCGGAATATTTTCGACTTTCGTACTCAAAAAAATCTCTGGAAAATTAAATTTTTAGTTTTTATTGCTTTAATAAATTAAATTTAAAGAAGATGATTTAATTAAAAAGCTTAATTTTCATAATAAAATGAACTAACAATTACATTATTGATGGAATTTCAATAAAGCTTAAACAAATTAACTTTAAATTTAAAACTAAGTCTAATAATTCAAAATTTAAGCAATGCTTTAATCTTTTTTTCTCTTTCTTTGCTCTCTTACAATTTTTGTCTGTATCCTCTTCATCATCCATACTTTTAGCTAGTAGGCATCATTTAGAGGACCTACATTTAATTTTGGAATAAATAGTTTCTCCCTTAGCTAGGACTCCATGTTTCTTCTCTACCCAAGCCTTCTTCTCTGAAGTGTCAGCTTTTCTCTTCTCTTTATCCTTCGTAAAGCTCTTCTTCCTAGGCATTGTAGGTGTTTTGAACTCAACCTTTTCACCCAAGCGTTCCTTAACGGGAATCACTTTGTCACCTAGACGACTCTTCACATTAGTTTTGCTCCGATTGTTCTTCATATCCTTTGAAGGTTTCTTCAGAAGCCACCTCTTCACATCATTGGGCAAGGAAGGAGGAATATTTTGGGTAATCACTTCCCATAAAGGTCTAGCGCTCCAATAAGCATCAAATTTGTCTACTTCTTGAGAGACAGGAATTTCATAGGGACGACGAAGGTCCCAAGAAGGAATTGTTTGAAGTAGGCCGTACTAACTTTTTACCCTGCAAGGATAATAAAAAGTCATCTTGGACAAGCTTGGAAGACGACAGAAGGGTTGCTTGTTGACACCAACCATCTTTTCTATTTTCCACCAAGGGATGACCCACTTGATGGTAAAGTTGCAAGAGCCAAAGACCTTCTTCCATTCATTGCGCCCCATCTTAGAGAAGCGTTTCTTCCTTCTCACAAAGCAATTTGGAGTATATTTTTCAACATTGTCAGGAGGACTAATTAATTTTAGTCTCTCCATTATCCACATCTGTACAAAATATTTAATTTAATTAATATTACTATACAAAAATATGTTTTTGATTTATGTAATTAAAAATATTATTTTTTTACCTGTGATAAAATTGGAGAGCCCCAAAAAGGTGCTTTTGGATTTCTTTTCAATTCAACAAGACTAAGCATAGTCTGTCCAACGATTAGTGGCATTGGATTTCTCCCAGATTCAATCTGCTCCAAAACAGTTGATATAATTGCTTGACCTTCATTAGTTCTACCACTAGTTAGAAGATATTGGTTAAAAATGTAAAAAAGAAAAGCCATTCTTCTATAAACATGAAAAGACTTAGAATAAGGTCTATCAAAATAATGGCGAGCAAATTCTTTCAACTTAACTATGCTACCATATACTATATTTGTTAGATCTTTGTCTTTTAAATTAATGAAGCGCTCAAAGTCCTTAAAATAATATTCATTTATTCAAGGGATTACTGCAAGATCTAATGCAGAGAAGCCTAAGATAGCACCGAATTCTTCCGACAAAGGGCTAATTTCATCACACCTAGTCTAAAACAATGAGTATCCACGTACCAATATTCTAAGGCGGTATGAATAAAGTCTACATCAAGATCTACCCCTTTGACACCATAAATACCCCCCATATGAAAAAAGTCTAACTCTTTTCTCTCCTTGGCAGTTAGAGACCGACACCATTCATGAGGGAAGTTGGTAAAACTCTTAAAGACTAAAGACGTGACTATTATTATTTTTTTTCAAAAGCTAAGGTTATATTTAATCTGCTGAAATTATGAAGAAAATCGGCTGATCAGGGGGCTATTTAAGCACAAAATTGGCACAGTTTTAATCCGGAAAGGATTCGGAGTCAGCGCTCATCAGCGCGAGACGACGGACCCTAGCGTCTGACGCCAAGCGCTAGGTATTAGCGTCTGGTGCTAACGCAAAAGGCGTGGCGCCAGATGGCGCTGGCATGTCTTGTCATACCAGCTTTTCAAAAACCGCGTTTTTCTGGCTGATTCGAGTCTGAACAATGACTTTACGATCTTTTTATTATTTTTATACCCTTTTTTTCTTAATTAATATAACAATTATATTTTTTTTTTGGATTTTATTTAGACTTAATTTTTTAAGTTTTTGTGAAACCAATATTTTTATTTTTTCATTTTACTTTTTTGGGGGAGTAAGTCGGATACCCTCCATCAATAATAAAAATGACGGAATTTTTGCGCAAAATTATTAATTATCACAATTCTTTGCACACACAAACATGCACATAAAAATAAAAAAATAATAAATAAAGGTTAAATAAATAAACTCATAGAGGTATGTATAGACAAATATGTCTAATAAATGAGTCCAATAAAGGCAAAATTCTATACAAAGTCAAATTAAAAAAAAACACAGGAATAAACTACGGCGCCGGAGGATGTACGCCCATCATGTCATAAAACTGCGCAATACGAGGAATAACCTCTCCACCAGCTCCAGCTCCAACTCCAGTCTCCTCAGGAGGCGGAAAACTCGACTCAGAACCCGTCCACCCAAGATCAACCTTAGGCCGAAGCTGCGGAGGCTGCTGCGATGACGAGCCGACCTCGAACATCCCACCACCTCTAAGAGCCGAGGTAGCCTCTCCCTGGCCTACCGGCGCAACACGTGCACCCTTAGATAAAGAGCCCGAGCCCTCCACCGCCTCGGTCTGGGCAGCCTTAGAACGACCTGCCCGACCGCCAGAACCAGTACGGCGACGTCTCGAGCTAGACCTCGTCGGGTCTCTCTGCACCTCGGGTCTCGTCTGGGTACGAGAAGGAATGGGCTGGCCCTGCAAGAAGAAACTAAGTCAGAAACAATCAAAATAGAAGCAGTAATGCAAAAATAAGAAGGGAAACTACCTCCTGAATGGCGTCATCGCGACGACAAGTAGCCACATTCCTCATCCGAACGTGCTGGCTTCAGAAGGCATCTATACACCGTGCCATCGCCGTGACCACCTCGCGCGAGAACTGTCAAGGAAATAAAGTCAATAATGATGCATAACATACATGAACAAAATTGCAAATAAACAAAGCTTACCCGAGTCTGGTGATCAGAAATCGACCGCTCCACGAAGCGCTCATCCTCAGGAGCCGGAGGAATCATCTCCTCAATCGGCCCGTATGTCCCTTGATAATGGATAGACATACGAGGTGGCACTAACTCAGTAGGTCCAGCCTGACAAAAGCAAATCAAAATCAGTAAAATATTACTTGGGGGCTACTTAACGGAAGGTAAAAGATGAAAATCATACCACCACCTCCTCTGCCAGTACAGGGACTGGAGCTAACAACGGCAGCAGCTCCTCCTCATAACACTTCCCAGGGATCGTATAAGATCGCCAAGGGGTACCAGCTCTCTCTGACATGCTCACCAACCTCGCGCCATTGAACATGTGACGTGGTGAATAGAAACCCTCTCTCCAAGATATGCAACTGCTCTATATGTCCCTAAGAAATAGCGACGCTCAGCGGTATACTGCGCAGCTAACACAGGGACAACCAAGCCGATCCACGGCCGGTACTGCACGTCAGGCTCCTGCAACGAACACCTATCAGATAAGAATCTACCAACAGTAATACGAAAGTGTTCAACTATACAAAGAACCATACCGAGATGATCTAATCTCAGACATAAGCAGCAGACATCCCAGTGCGGTGGCCTCCCCAACAGGCACTCACTGGAAACCTGCGCGGCGACGGTCTCGGCAGCGCAACAGAGGGAAAGTACTTGTAGAACCAGATCTACAAGGCGAAAAGTATTAACAAGTGCTAACCAAAGCTTAGAGCTAAAACTTTATGGGATATAAAGTATACCTCTACGACTCTCAAAAATCCGGACAGAGCGACATTTCCCGTGAAGGACCGGTGTCGACACAAGTCTCATAACGCTCGAACGAAGTCAGCATAGGCCAAGTTGGCCCAATCATAAGTCCCGATCAAGTGTAGATCACGGACCGCGGGTAGGTAGTAAAGCAGCACTCTACTACCCTTGTTAGGGGAGAACGTCCCTAATAGCAAGATAAGCACAAAGATGCGTACCCGTTACTCTCGGGTAGTCGCATCATCCTCGAAAGCCGCCAGAGTCGAACGGCGAATGCCCTTGGCGCTGAAGTGAGTCGACTCTACCTCGGCACGAGCCCGAACAGCAATCGGACCCAACAACTCCTCAACCTCAGGAGAAAAGACGCTGATCTCGTTGTCGAACGGCAGCGCAGCAGAACTAAGCTCCAGTCCCGTAATAAGACTGAAGTCGGTCGGGGTGACCATCATCTCACCCCAAGGGAAGTGGAAAGTGTTGGTGGTGTCCCAAAAAAACTCCACCAGGGCACGAGCCACGTGCTGACCCCCGCTAGAGGCAATCATGGCCTCCGAGGTCTCAAACAGTGAAGTCCACCCGCAAGACTCCCAGGGAAGTCTCACCTCTCCATCAATGCCAATGTACATCTTGTACAGGTCGCCTAAGGTATTGCAACCTGAGCCGTGCTAGCGCGTCCTACCAACCGTGATCCCACGTTGCACCCTCTCAGAAATATGGTGGACGGGGGAGAAATACAGAGTCCGCTCATCCCACTCAGGGAGGGGACCAAGAGAAGTGGACGGGTCGGCGTCCTCCTCTACGGGTTCATGCTCTCGTCGCGTGTCTAGGGTCCGTGAACCCGAACCTCGCTTTCTAGCCATGCTACATTGTGTAAAATTATCATAAATTAAGGTTCTATAGTATCTAAGGTTTGCCTAACCGCATGATACTATGTTCGCAAAAAACAGAGTACGTAGTACTAAAACAGAGCACAATTTCAAATTGAGTATACACGACATTTTTCAAGCATCCAAACAATTTGTTGCAATACTATGGTAATTATTGTGATAAATTGGACAAGAATTGCTAGCAAAAACACCAAGAACAAGCCACATTGTATTCCCGACCTTAAGAGGTCCAACAATGGTGATTTGTTCGTTTCTTCACCATATTGAGTCAAACACGTCTCAAATTACTCCCAAGGCAATATATAAACATAATCAAGCAATTTCATGGTATAAAATTTGAAAAACAAAGTGAATTAAGCAATTTAAGTTTTGAATTTTTATGAAATTTGTGAACAAACGTGTGCAAAATTCATCAAAACCGCAGTGAGTTTGGAGAAAACTTACATAGATCGGGAAAATGGATGAAATAAGCTTTGATTTGAAACAAAACTTTAGCGAATTTGGTTGAGAAACGAGCAAGAACGAGTGAATTGAAGTTCACGGACGATTCTCGAGCAAAAATGAGCAGCAGCAACGAAAATGACGAAGAAAGGGGTATATATGGAAATCCCGATTCTAGCGCCAAGCGATAGGCTTTGGCGCCAGACGATAAGGTTTAGCGCCTGGCGCTAGAGCCATATATGTGGCGCCGACAGAATTTTAGCGGCGACAGAATGTTTAGCCACTCAGTGCAGTTTTTTCGACCTCTTACAACATTTTGGGATCCTTGGCACGCCATTTAGCCCCTTTAAGCAATCTGACATGATTTAGTAATCGCCTTGATTACAATTGCATAAAGTGATCAACCTGATGAATGATCGTCTCACTCAGCTTAAAGTGCCTAAGCATTGGCTCATCGCTAGGCACCGACATACTGGTTCATAAACCGCAGAGGTACCGACATAATGGTTCACACAGTAAAGGCACTGACATACTAGTTCATAATTCAACAGAAGGCACCGATACAGGTTCAAAAGCAGCAAAAGCGCCGATGTACTGGTGTAGGCGTCGTTTGAAGTGCGCCTACGTTAAAGCATGTTGTGAATATGCTTGGCACTCATAGGAAATGAGAATTAACATAATACGATTAGGGACAAGGAAAGTAGGGAGCCGCCAACAAGTTTTTTAAGGAACTTGTAAACCGTTCACGGATTATAAAAAAGGCAACCACGATAAGGGACAACAATAGGCAACAACGATTGACCCGTGAAGGTTACACCCCATTCATAATCCATGAGATTACTAACTCGATATGGTTCGGAACCACGAAAGGAGGATCGGGGATGATGGTACAAAGTGAGTCATGGAGTCACATTCGCCCGTATTGGCCTCTACTCGATTCTTATAGTGAAAAGTGATTCCTGCGATCTCAAAGGCTTGCAAACAAAATATTCAATTCGCTCCAAACTATTATTAAGCTAAATTGGTTTAATATTAATGCAACACATAATTCTAAAATATTGTGACCACTTGATTAACAACAAGATTAAAAAGGATCCTAAACCGGTTATCCAAATTATCTTATTAGGCGTGATTTCAATTACATATTCCCTTTAAACATGCAATATGGTGATCAATAAATAATAAAATAACATCAATATTGGAAGCAATTTAACCATAATAGTGTTAGTCAAATCAAATAATAAACCTAATCATGATACTAGCAATATTAAAATAAAATAAGACTAATTAAATGATTAATTACTCACTTTCCGCCCTTCCTTGAAATTGCTCCATCATGAATAAACTGTTAGTAACTTCAATAAAAAAATATAAAACAAATAAAAATTAAATTAAATAAAAAGTAGAGTTGATTTGGTTTAAAACCTCAGTTAATTCTACCTTTCACGCCTTGGTTTAAGTATAGAACTTTGGGTATTGTATGAACTCCTTGGAGTGCTTAAGGGAAGGAATGAAAGAATAGGGTGGCTAGTGTTTAGGCTAAAGAGGGAGAAGAGAATAATTTTACGATCAAGATTGTTGATGAATGAAAAAGGGGTGATATGACCTCTATATATAAGGAAAAAAGAGGGGTCGAATCAAGAAAAGATAAGAATTCGAATCGGATAAAACTCTTGCGATAGACAGCAGTTTTTGCGGTTTTTGTTTTTATCATATCTTTTGATCCAAAACTCGGAATAAGATGAATAAGATATAGTTGGAAAGCTCTTGAAGTCTTCTTTCTAACCCAATTATAATAAGATTAAAATATCTTGTAGAATAAAAGATATGGCCGAAATAGTGAGACAGTGTCAGTTTTGGATAGAGTTTGACATTTAATTCATATCTTTTCCGTTATAGCTCGGATTGATATTATAATATATCATTGGAAAGATAATTTCAAGGGCTATCCAAACATATAAAATTTGGATAAAAAATATGAGGCACGAAAATAATATCTGTCTATCTTTGAATGTCTTTCAATTGTCTATCTTTGAATGTCTTTCAATTCGGATAGAAATAGGACTTTAAAAAAAAGGAGTTTTATTCAATTTCAAACTATTTAATCTTATCTTTTCAAAAAGGATAATTAAGATCTTTTAGAAACTTATAGAAGCTTCTAATTAATCCTAATTGGTTAAGAAATTGGATTAAATAATTTGGACCCTCTACATGATCATTGGGTCGTAGGTAAGGTGGGCTTAGGTTCGGTTTTGGCTCAGTTTAATATTTTGGCCATAAATTATTCGTTATAACTCGGATTTGGGATTATAATACATCGTTGGAAAGCTCTTTTAAAGCCCCATCCAACTATTCAATCATTGGACCCATATTATGGACCAAAGTAAACTTGATTAAACGTTTTTATAAAAAGGACACGAAATGAATGGTTTTAAAGGACACGAAATGAATTATTTTGGGTTTAAAGGCACGAAAAGAGGAAAATAAGTTATGGTTTGGGGAAATGGGATAGGAATTGGGTTGGTTTATGAAATGGAAATATGGATTTAAGCACTTCAAAAATTAAATAATCAACCCGACCAATAATGGCGGTGAAAGGTTGTTCATCATCGGGTTTGGTTTTGGGGAGACATTTTTAGGTGTCTACAACTGGCATAGCGGAAGAAAAGTTCAAGCGAGCTTTTTAAAGATCGAGAAGCGTTATTCTTCGGTAATTTTCCTCGGAATATCATCGCAACTAATGAGGATAGCTTCAGGCGAGGATATCTTTGGCAGCGTTCCCTAGCTTGCGGAGAGTTGTCACAAACAATTGGAGGTGATTTCAAGCGAAGTTGTCTTCGATCGTGTTCCCTGGCTTGCGGAAGATGGTCACAAAGTGCTAGAAGGTGGTTTCAAGCGAAGCAATCTTCAATGGGGTTCTCTAGCTTGCAGAAGTCTATCATGGCAGAATTGGAGACGGTTACAAGCGTAGCAGTCTTCAGGCGACATTCTCTAGCTTGCAGGAGGTTGTCAAAACAAATAGCGGGTTGGCATTCCCTGGCTTGTAGAAGGTTATCAAAAATACAACAATACAGCAGCAAATCAGTTACTTTCAGAGACGTGTGCTCGACGGTGAAAGATACGTGTTTCTTAACTCACTTATCTGTTTTAACTAATGCTAGTTTGCAGGTATCGGCGTTACAAGAGTGATTTAGGATCGTAGAACGTTCTGAGTCATTCTCCGTCCCTATCGATACTTTGACTTTTGTTTTTGAAACTTACTTTTCTCCAAACTCAGTCAAAGTGGGGGTTTCTGTAGATACCCATTTGTGTCTCCCCAAAAACAAACCCGGTGATGAGTACCTTTCGCGTCGAATCATAATCGAATGAAGTGAATATGTGGAAAGTCTAGTGTTGGGATAGTTTTAATTTCTTTTCTCTTCTCTCTGTTTTTGAAAACCTATTTTAAGAAAACAACCAATCCATATTGGTTTGGTCCATAGCAAGAGTCCAATAATGGTGTAGTTGATGGGGCTTAAAAAGAGCTTTCCAACGATATATTATAAGCCCAATTCCGATGAATAATGAGGAAGTTATGGTCAAATTACTAAACTGGGCCGGTTTGATACTTAAATGCGGCCCAATGATCTAGAGGAGGGCCTAATATGGATTTATCATTCCTAATGCAATTAGAATTTATTTTAGTCTTCTAGATTCTAGAAGGTTCTTTTCATTCCTAATTCAATCAGCATTGCTAAAATTAACTTTGGTTAACTTTTTGAAGTTTTAATCAGAATAACAGAGTGTTTTTAAGGAAAATACGATTTTGCCCTTCTGTACGGTTAAATTTTATCAGAATTAAGAAAACGCGTGAAAACAATTGTTAGCGCGTGACGACAGGGATTAGCGCCTGGCGCTAATGCTTGGTGCCTGGCGCTTGCCTTAGCGCCTGGCGCTAATGTCCAGCGTCTGCCGCTAACCTGTTTTATCCTCGTTGAAACTCTGATTTGTTTTTCTATCCGTTAGGCTGAGTTTCTCTATAAATAGCCTCCTAAAACCTCTGTTTTTCATCATCAACAATCATCATATATCATATGTTCTCTAGTTTTCTTGTTCTCTCTAGTTTTTAAGAATTATCTCATTCTCTCTCTAATTTTCTATAAAAAATTCCGCATTCATAAGATCTAGAAACACCTAGTCAAGTTCGAAGTTGCCTTCGCCCTAGACGTGAAAGGTTTTAATTTTTGAGGGTTTGGTCCCTAATATCTATTTCAATTATTTAATTTAATTGTTTGTTTATTATTTTCCTTGAAGATACGAACGTGTGTATTTTTTTATTAGAAAGAGGTATGAGGCATCCAAGTAAGTACTTGAATTGATTTATTGATATTATGATGTAGAAATCATGTCTAGGTTGTTATGATTCCTTGTGTCATGTTAGGGTGTTTTGATCTTCCTAGCATCATGTCTATGGTAACAACTATAATTTCTAATATCAAATATGACAATTGTGATTATTGCGATGCTTTCTATTTTTTTTCCTAATATTCATGTTAGTATCATGTTAGGGTTAAAGCTTTGATCTTTATTGTTTAGTGACATGCTAGGGTTTGTTATTAATCTTGTTAGTATCATGCCTAGGATCCTGCTATTATTATTCTTTAACATGATTATTATTATTATGATTATTTTTATTATTATGATTATGTTTATGATGATTATTATTTATTGTTGCTTGATTATATTTATATTGTTATTGCTTGATCACACCTTTTATGCATGTTTAAAGGGAATTTGTACTTGTAATCACGCTTAATAAGATAATTAATAATATTGTTAGGGATAATTTTATTATAATTCAAGTGATCGCCAATAATAGTTTTATTTGTGCATTAATATTCAACCAACATAGATAAACAAGTTTAGGGTTAACCTAATGATTGCATGTTAGTCAGAAAGCGCTCATGAATACGATCAGAATAAAGTAGAGGCCTATTATTAGGGCAGGTTCAATCTATTTTAGGTTGGATTTGTACCTTCATCCCCGAACTACCAGTCATGGTTCCAGACCTATTGGAGTTGATGATCTCCTAGATCGTTAAGGGGTGTAACCTTCACCTCGTGAACGGTTTACAAGTTCCTAAAACTAGTTGTTGACTCTTTTGCTCTATCTTCTTTCCCTTTGGACGTTACCGTACTTAAGTGTATGATCACAGTGGGGATCAAGCTAGGGATAATGCTTGAAATATTCCCTACAACTTGCATCACACATCAACTCAAAAGGTAAATCCCATCTTGGGGCTTGAACAATAGGAGTAGAAATTAGAGCCTTCTTCAATTATTGAATGCTTCCAAACATTTATCATCAAATACAAACTCGGCATCCTTTTGAATAAGATCATTGATGGGCTTTACAATGATGGAGAAATCCTTAATGAATCTTCTGTAAAACCCGGCATGTCCTAAGAAAGATCTCACTCCTTTCACATTAACCGGGGGTGAAAGCTTTTCAATAACCTCAATTTTTGTTTTCACCTCTATCGCCTTGTGAGAATTGTTATGTCCAAGGACTATTCCTTCCTCCACCATGAAGTAACACTTCTCTTAATTCAATACCAAATTCACCATCTCACACCTAGCCAAACATTTCGCAAGATTTTCAAGGCATGCCTCAAAGGAAACTCCGCCAACGAAGAAGTCATCCATTAAAACTTCCATCTCATCCTCCATCATATCCCCAAGAATACTCATCATACATCGTTGGAATGTTGCGACAGCATTACAAAGTCCGAAAGGCATTCTCATATAGGAAAACGTACCATATGGACAAGTGAAGGTAGTCTTCTCTTTGTCATTCGGGTGGATAGGGATTTGGAAAAATCCCAAACAACCACCAAGAAAACAATAGAACTTGTGTCTCATTAGTCTCTCAAGCATTTGATCAATGAAAGGAAGGGGGAAGTGCTCTTTCTTGGTGGATGTGTTTAGACTTCTATTGTCTATACACATCCGCCATCCTGTGACCGTCCTTGATCAAATGATCTCACCTCTATCATTCTCGGCGACGGTCATGCCCCCCTTCTTTGAGACAGCATGAACGGGGAAGACCCACCTAGAACTCGAGATGGGGAATATAATTCCCGCATCAAATTTTTTGATGATCTCCTTCTTCACTACCTCTCTCATTTTGGGATGTAGCTTCCGTTGCCTCTCAATGGAAGGGAGGGCACCCTCCTGAAGGGTTATGTGGTGTGTACATAAAGCAGAGCTTATACCCTTGAGGTCATCAATGGTATAAACCAAAGAACTTTCGTGCTTTCTCAAAACACCACACAACTCTTGAGCTTAGCGCTCGCTCAAAGAAGAGATTACAATCATGGGAAAAGTGGAATTGGCTCCCAAGATTTCATACCTAAGATGTGATGGAAGAGGTTAGAGCTCTACCATGGGAACACCTTTACCTTACTTTGATGTAGCAACATGCAATGCTTCTTGGCTAGTAATGCTCATGCCCATTTGCTCATCAACATCCTCAAGGCTTCCATTAAGCACATCTTCATACAAAGCCATCTCCTTGCTAGGATCACCTATCTTTTCCTTATTCAATAAAACATTCTCAAGAGCATTGTTGGAAGTGAGAAATTGCTCATGCATGGAAGACACAACATGATAAAGAGATTCTATCAACATGCAATTTTCTAAAGAAGAACTTAGATACTTCATACTATCATTCAAGTCAAATCCTATCACCTCATCTCCTACTTTGAGTGTAATTTTAGCACTCTTCACATCTATCAAAGCACCCAAAGTAGCAAGGAAGGGTCTCCACAGAATGATAGGAATGCTAGCATCTTTGTCCATCTCAAGCACCACAAATTTCTCCGGAATAGCAAATTTCCGAACCCTCAAAGAGACATCCTCCACATTACCCTGACGAAACTTAATCGACAAATCGACCGATTGCAAAGTGATGTTAGTAGGTAAGAGTTCCCCTAATTCAAGTCTTTGGTACACCGAATGTGGCATAAGGATAAACTAGCTCCTAGGTCACATAAGGCATTGTCAACTTGCATTTTGTAAATGGCACAAGGGATGGAAAAGTTTCCAGGATCTTTTAGCTTAGGAGTCATCTTGTTCATTATGATTGCAGTACAATTCTTGGTCAAGTTCACCGTCTCCATAATATCACAAGTCTTCCAACCGCTCAAAATTCCTTTGAGGAATTTTGTATAGTTAGGAATTTGGGTGACAACTTCGATAAATGGTAGAGAAAGGTTAAATTGCTTGAGCATATCAATAAATCTTCCAAATTGTTCATCCAACTTGTGTCTCTTGAATTTTTGTGGATAAGGGAGCTTGGTTTTCACAATTCCGTTCTCTACTCTCACCTCACTAGGTGTCTCAATCACAACCTCACTCAAAGATGCACCATCTCTCTCATCCTCTACCCAAACCTCCTTTGTGATCTCCTTAGTCTCACTCTTCTTAGAAAAATTCTCCTCAACAACCTTACCACTCCTTGTAACAATAGCATTGACGGGTCTCTTAGGATCTAGGCCTTGGGAAGGTAAAGAAGAAGGACTTGCATGGTCTTTCAAAGCATTGGCAAGTTGAGTAATTTGGTTTTCAAGAATCTTATCATGAGTCATCATTTCATTAAATTTCTTGTTACTTACGGCCGTGTAAGTGTTCAACAACTTTGTTTGGTTTTCAATGATTTCTTTCAAGTTAGTCCTAGAAGAAGAAGAAGAAGAGGATTGAACATAGGAATTATCATTTTGGGTCTTTGCAGCAAATCCGGGTGGGGGACCCCTTTAAGAATTATTTTGAAAATTTTGCCTATTTTTATTGTTCCAATTACCTATTCCTTGGTTTTTACCATAACCTTGGTTATGATTACGATAATTTTTTTTTATTTTGGCTACTATAACCTTTGTTGTTATAGTTACCTTGGGAATTTTGGTTCCCTTGGTTCCTATTACCACCACCTTGGTTGTAGTTGTCAAAATTCACATGGTTGTTGTAATTCCTATTCCATTGGCCTCTTTTATTCTCAAACCTAGAATCATTATTGTTTGAATACATAATTCACATGCTCATTCACATTTCCATCTTGATCATCACAAACATCCATAGATGCATCAGGGAAATTAGAATCATCATGATCATACAATCCACAAACATCACAAAACAAGCATCCACTAGGCGTGTTACAAGAAGAGGGAGAGGGTTGAGAATTAGAAGACATATCTCTCCCCTTAGATTGGGAGGGAAGATTTGAAACTTTGGAGGTAGCACATTCCAACTTTGCCTTGATAGCGGACATTTCCTTCCCCAATTTTGTCATTTATGAGGATAGATTGTTGATTGCATTTAGATGATCAACCGAGTATACAGAAGAGTTACTCTTGCTAGTTGACTCCCTTTCTCCATCTTGCCAATCTCTATAGTACCTCACTACGTCTTAAATTATGTCTACCACTTCCTCTTCCATTTTATTCATGATGGGACCTCTGACTCCTCTATCTAGACATGAATTTCGTTGAGGGCTAAGGCCACCATAGAAGATTTGAATAATTTGGTAAGTAGGAATTCCGTGGTGAGGACATTTTCTTTGATACTCTTTGTATCTCTCCCATGCTTCATAGAGGCTTTCACTAGGCTTTTGCTTGAAACCTTGAATCAAAGCTCTAGCCTCCGCCATTTTCTTTTGTTGATAGAAGCAAGATAAAATTTCCTTGGTCACTTCGTCTCATGTCCTTACAGAATTCAGCTTGACCTCCTTGTCTAGCTATTCCAAGGCATGCCCTATTAGGGAAAAGGGAAAAAGCTTGAGACGAATGAATTCTTGGGAAATTCCATTCACTTTGATAGTGTTGCAATATTTTTCGAACTCCTTGAGATGATTTTATGGGCTTTCATGATTGGCCCCACTAAATTGTCGCCTCTCTATCAAAGTGATCAATGCTGGCCTTATTTCAAAGTCATTTGCCAGTGTTGTAGGTGGAGTAATCCCACTCTCAAATCTATATGCACCGAGAATCTCTAATATCTTCAATGCCCCCCTTGGATTTTCTCCCATTCTTGCTTGTTCTTCTTGTTGTGGTTCGTCTTCACTTGAAGAGCTAGAACTCAAAGATCGTCTAGCAACCCTTATCCTTGCAATAGTCCTCTCAATCTCCGGATCAAGTGTTACTAGTGAACAACCATGTGCTGTATGCATATAACCTCGAAAGAAATGATTAGTAGCACGGCTACAAGTGTAGCCTAAAAATAAATATCTTTTTGTATTTTCAATTAAAGATGAAGTAGACTTAACAACTATAACAAAGCACCAATATCATTCCCCGGCCACAGCGCCATTTTTATGTAGGGAAAATGTAGGTCGTTTTCTACTCTCCCCTAGAGCCAAACAAAATTTATAAATAGTCAAATAACCTAATACGAGTAAATGTTAAATCAAGGGTCGAACCCAAAGGAATGAATAGGAAAAAGCTATAGCCTAGGTTAAGCTACTTCGAAGATTGTAGAAAGAATTGGTTGGAAACTAAGGTATCAAATAAAGCTAAACAAATCGAGAAATTCAATACGTTAAACAATAGAGATAAAGGTTCCACATCCAAGCTCAATGATTATGCTAATCGATGGATGACTCAATTTATTCAAACATTGCAAAGGACAAACAATAGTTGCAACTAGTGGAATCAAAAAGCTATCTCCTATAAGACAAGCTAGGGTTCACTATGAATGGCTAACAAGGAAAATCAAAATCAAATTCAATCAATTAAAGCAATTCTCAAATCAAGGGTTCATGTCATTGAAATTTGCTATGAAATCTAGATTAATTTTATAGGTTGATCACTCCTAGTCTAATTGATCACATGCACAACTATGTCAACCAATTTAATTGTAACAATAATTCCATCAACAAAGAATCATCAACTAGAAATAATCATCAATCAAGCATGCTTCCCCTTCTCCCTAGCAACTAATCTATTCACTAATCATAGTGGAATTGAAAAACAATACTAATTAAATCACAAACATCATCATTTCAAGCTTAATCAAAGATAAAATAAAACATTCAACAATTTCTCGACCAAATATCATAATTCAAATCAAACATTAAAGAATTAAAGGAAATTGCAACAAAAGTAAATTTAAAGGAAAGAAATCTCACAAACTTTCAATAATTTGAAGATGAAATCCAAGCTTAAAGTTGAAACCAAAGATGAAATTGAAGTACAAACAAGTAATCTTAAGCTTCTCTATCTACTTTCTCTCTCTTCTATTTCTGGAAAATAAGTCTTAAGTACATAGAAAGTCGTCTACCCCTAAAAACGGAAAAGTCAATGGCTATATATAACAAATCGAGCGAAGAGAGGCGGAGCACCCTCGTGCGCACGCACCAGAACAGATGTGCATGCGCACTGCAAGGTCTGCTTGCACGTACAGAGGGGTCTGCACGCGCGCACCCTATTGTGGTGCTCGTGTCTGGCCTCCCTTGCTCACTCGCCGATCTTTGTGCTCCCGAGCATCCCTATCACCAGTACAGTCGAGGCGGTGCCCGCGACGAGGGCAGCCTTTTATTCTTCAAGCACTTGCACACCCCGGACTTATTCATTGTTACCTTGGTGCTAGTGCTTGCGTAGCTAACTTGGTTGCTTGAGTTGATTACTTGGACTCCCGAACTTAGCTCTATCGACTTCCTTGAATGCGCTCAAGCTTTGTAGACACCCATTTGTGTCTCCCCAAAACCAAAACCAGTGATGAGTACCTTTCACGTCGAATCATAATCGAATAAAACGAAAGTGTGGAAAGGTCTAGTGTTGCGGAAAGTTTTTATTTATTTTCTCTTCTTTCTGTTTTTGAAAACTTTATTTTAAGAAAACAGCCAATCCAGTTTGGTTGGTCCATGAAATGGGTCCAATAGTAGTGTAGTTGGATGGGGCTTGCAAAGACCTTTCCAATGATATATTATAAGCCCAATTCCGATGAATATTGAGGAAGTTATGGCAAATTTACCAAACTGGGCCCGGTTTGAGCTTTATGTGCGGCCCAATGATCTCGGGGAGGGCCTAATATGATTTATCATTCCTAATGCAATTAGGAATGGTTTTAGTCTTCTAGAATCTTCTAGAAGTTTCTTTTCGTTCCTAATTCAATTAGCATTGATAAGTTGACTTTGTTGACTTTTCAGAGTTTTAATCAAAATCAAATAGCATTTTCGAAGGAATTATATTATTTTATCCTCCAGTACGGGAAATTTATTAGATTTTCGAAAACGAGTTGAAATCAAGCTTGGCGTCCAACCCCAGGCCTTGGCGCCTGGAACCAGGCTTGGCGCCAGACGCTAGCCATTGGCGCCTGGCGCTAGCCACTGGTGCCTGGCGCCAGCTAGCCAAGGTTGGCGCCAACCTTGTTTTGCGTGCGTCAGACTCTGTTTTGTTAAATTATCTTTTTTGGCTGATTTTCTCTATAAATATCGTATCAAAAACTCCGTTTTCATTCACCAATTCATCATCTACATTCACTTACAATCAATTCTCCTCATTCACAAGTTTTAATTAGCATTCTCTCTTTCATTCATCTCTTTCTTACTTTGTTTTCATACAAAATTCCGCATTCACAAGATCTAGAAACACCTAGCCATATTCGAAGTTGCCTTCGCCCTAAACGTGAAAGGTTTAATTTCTGAGGGTTCGGTCCCAAATCTCTCTTTCAATTATTTAATTTAATTGTTTGTTTATTATTTTTCCTTGAAGTTACTAACGTGTGTATTTTGTTATTAGAAAGAGGTACGAGGCATCAAAGTAAGTACTTTAATTGATTTATTGTTATTATGATGTAGATATCATGTTTATGTTGTTATTATGATTCCTAGTATCATGTCTAGGGTATTTTTAATATTAAATATGATTGTTACGATGCTTCCTATATTCTTCCTAATATTTATTCATGTTAGTATCATGTTAGGGCTAAAGATTTGATTTTTATTGCTTAGTGACATGCTAGGGTTTGTTATTAATCTTGTTAGTATCATGCCTAGGATCTTGCTATTATTATGATTATTATTATGGTTAATATGATTGTTATTATGATGATTATTTCATTGTTATAATTTTATGATCATGATTATATTTTATACTTTGATTATTATGTTGCTTGATTTATATTTATTGCTTGATCACCTTTTATGCATGTTAAAGGGAATTTTGATACTTGTAATCGCGCTTAATAAGATATTTAATAATCTTGTTAGGGTTAATGTGATTATAATTCAAGTGATCACCAAAAATAGTTTGTTTGTGCATTATATTCAACCAACATAGATTAAACAGGTTTAGAGTTAATCCTATTGATTGCATGTTAATTAAAAAGCGCACATGAATACGATCAGAATAAAGTAGAGGCCTATTATTAGGCCAGGTTTAATCTCTTTTAGGTTGGATTTGTACCTTCATCCCCGAACCCTTATTTGGTTCTAGACCTTATGGAGTTGACGATCTCTTGGATCGTTAAGGGGTGTAACCTTCATCCTATGAATGGTTTACAAGTTCCTTAAAAACTTGTTGGCGACTCTTTTGCTCTATCTTCTTCCCTTTTGGACGCCACCGTACTTTAGTGTATGATCACAGTGGGGTTCAAGCTAGTGGGATTTTAAAGGCTTGAAATTATTTCCTACAGTTTTTGGCGACTCTGCTGGGGAGGATTTCTATTTTAATTCCTGAATTTGTTTCGGCAATGATTTAGAATGAGCGGATGAGACTCGAAAAGTTCTAAGTATTTCATGTGCGTAATTTTGATTAACATTATTGTCATATGCATAAAAAAGATCTCATTGGAAAGACCATCCGTAATGAGTTAAAAACATAGGATTTTACACGTAGGAAATTTGAGGAATATCTTTCACAACTAGGACTGAAATAACACCGCGCGAAACTGGAAGATTTTATCGAGCAAAGAAAGCTGCTGAGGCATGTGGGAAGTAGCGTCAGGGGCCAGAGCTTGGCGCCACACTTTTAGCCGTAGCGCCAGACGCCAGTATTGGCGCCAGGCGCTACAGTTAATTGTTGGCGCCAGTCTCTGTTTGCTGGCGCCAATTTCCCCCAATACCGAGCCAGAAATATGTGTTCTAATTTCGACCAGTTTTTCGTATTGTTTGCTTGATCCTACTTCATGCTTGAATTTTTTCTCACTTTTCTGAAACCCATATGTGTTCTACATATGGATATAACCCTCTGGGAATTCATGCTCCATCTACCCGATTGAACGCTCCGTGCAACAAAGGGTACATCCGAGAATGTTGAATTCACCAAACCATGGAAGCGAGTTTTTTTTCTAAAACTCGCGGTGTCCCATCCACTCGCGCCAACCCTTCACGGTTAGGCTTCCGCGCGGTGCATCCGGACATTTAACCATGGACCCTCTTTGACTAAACTATATCCTGAACTTTAGAGAACTAGAGCCATGGTTAGGTTGCGAACGCATTGCATCATATTGTGCCTACTTGACTAATTGTGCATTATTTGTTGTGCATATATATTCTATGTTTCTCTTAACCATTTGTTGACTTGTGTTGAGACTACATAAGTTAATGGCTTAAAGTACTTTGCCTAATTAATTAATTAATTCGAGTCAATAAAGTCTAATATTTTAATCGGAATTGACCTAGTACGACTTTAGGCATACCCCAGTTGACTAGTAACACCGAAAACAGTCCCAGACCGAAGCTCCAATATTGGCGCCAAGGTTTGAGCTGTAGCGCCACACTATGGAGTGTGACGCCAGTCCTGTCGCTTGGCCGACAGTTCAGATTATTGGTCGAGTCATCACCTAGGGTCTAATTAATCAGTCCTCTGTTCAATTCGGTTAATTTTCGCTGTCAATAACACCTTGTCGAGTCATTAATCGAGTCTTGGTCACATAGTCTAGCCACATGGTCATGACACGAGTCTTAACGCACCATCTACACTCACTAGTCTTAGCACACACTTTGAGTACATCGCCATGACCATGTCTTAGTTCCATGCATGAGTCGGTCTTTCCGTCATTGGAGTTGGGGGGTACATTCTATTCCTAATTCTTCATATCCCTCCATCTAAATCTTCTTTCACATTTTATTCCAATTTTTCTTCATTTCCTCTATCCATTGCATGTTGAATAAAGTTTGAGTCAATAATTAACAATAAGTATCCCCAAATTCCTTTCCCACAGTACTTGGTCAAGGAGAGAAGGGCGATTAATCAAGGACAACCTCTTTATTCAAGTCTCGCTTTTTGATAAACCGATTCGTCAAAAGAGGAAGGCTACGAAGATAATGGCAACTCAAGAAGAAGTCAATGATCTTAAGAATCAACTGGCTACTGTGACTGAGACACTGAAACTTCTCACACTTAGGGTCGATGATCCCGTGAAGCAACAACAAATGAACCTCATGCATGAGAGTCTAAGCAAGCTATCTAGTGACTATAAATTCCAGGGCATGAGTTCACAAGGGGTCTCGCTGGACAAGGAACTTCTTCCGCATAAGTTCAACGCCACTGACATCCCTAAATTCAAGGCAACAGATAACCCTTACTTCCATCTAAGAGCTTTTGAAACTATAATGAGCATTAAGGGTATCGATAAGAAGGTTTTCCCCTCTCTGTTCCCACTATCTCTCGAAACCGTTTGTCAACAATGGTTCTTTTCTCTCGAGAAAGAAAAAACCTCTTCTTGGGAGTCGATAACAAACGTTTTCATAGATAGATATAAGTGCAACATCCAAGACGAAACAGACCACAGACAACTTGAGATGTTAAAACAAAAGGAAAACGAAGGGTTCACTTCTTTCTTCAATAAATGGAGGGAAACTTCCGCTAATATGCTCAAGGCTCCTACCGAAAAAGAATCTGTGAGGATGTTTATCAAGAATCTCCAAGGGAAGTATTCAAAGCACTTAAAGTACCAACACAATTTAGATACTTTCAAAGCTGTCTATAATATAGGTGTTGACATTGAAGATGACCTTCTGGAAGACAATGGTGTGAGAGGAAAGAAGAACGACCATCCTTCTTCTTCCTCTCCCATTAATGAAGTACATGCCACGAACGCCTCTAAACCACGAATCCAGAGATCAAAAAGAGTGTTCACTCCACTTGGTATGAGTTATGAAACGGCTTTCGAGAAGCTACATCACAAAGGACTAGTCATGCCCATAGGGCCCATTAAAGATCCAGTTCCAGAAGCTAGGCCACCTAAGTGGGACCCTAATAAGCACTGCAAATATCATCAAGGAAAGGGTCACGACACCGAGGAGTGTTGGAAACTCAAAGAAGCCATTCAAGATCTGATCGATAACAATGAAACTCCCGATATTCTAGCCATCGAAGATGACCAAGCATCCTTTGATCCATCACTTCTTATCACCCCTGTAGGAGAGCCTATGATCGAGACGGCTTATATGACCTCTCTCGATGAAGTGGCCATAATTGAGGAGGATGAAAGTCTTTTCTTAGATAATACCAAGGAAGACTCGTCAAGTCTAAAAGAGGAAATTTGAAAACTGCAAAACGTCATTGCCATGCTTTTGAATGTGGTAGAAGGATTAGCAAATCGGGTGATGGCCATTGAACAAAATTCTCGCCAAGGGTTTAATGAAGAACTCAATGCTCCTAAGCCACAAGCAAAACGGACCATTGAAGAATACACACCAATAAGAATGACTTACAATGAAGCTTTCGACTGTCTTCACAATCAAGATCTTATCCACCCCGTTGGTCCCAGTCAAGACCCTCCACCTGAAAAGCGGTTTCCCAATTGGGATCCAAATTCTTATTGTCGATACCATAGAGGTCGTGGTCACACCACCGAAGTATGTCTCGCCCTCAAAGATCGTGTTCAAGATCTCATGGATTCAAATCTCCTTCATGTTCCTCCGCGCGACAAGAAGGCGAAGATTAGTAACAATAGTATCAGTGGCTGTAAAGGGAAGAAGAACGACTATCCTTCTTCTTCCGAAAACACCTACTTTAGTAATAGTGTTGGTACTTTCGACCTTAGTGAGATCCTAGCCATGGGTAATCGAAAGCAACCGAAAAGGGAATTTACCCCTATTGGAATTAGCTACGATAATGCTCTCGATCGACTCCTTGCCAAGGGAATCATTACTCCCATTGGACCTATTAAAGATCCCCCACTCAAGACAAGATTGCCTAGTTGGAATCCAAACGAGCACTGCAAGTACCACCAAGGTAAGGGTCATGCTACTGAGAGCTGTTGGAAGCTAAAAGAGGCTATCCAACATTTGATTGATAACAACAAGCTTCCCATACCTCCAGTTAACAAGAAGAGCGAGTGCTGATAAGGGAAACAACACAAGACAAGAGGCGAGCTTCAGCGACAAGATTTTGTGACCTCTTTTTTCTATTTCTTTTTTATCTACCCTTTCCTCAATAAGTCTAGCATAGGCACCTTTTCTTTTCCTTTAGATTATTTTTGTAGTCTTTTTTCCTTTTCCTTGAATAAAAATGAGCATTTATTTCCTTGCATATGATCATCACATTGCATTGCATTAAAAAAAAAAATTAAAAAAAAAAATTAAAAAAAAAAAAAAAATTAAAAAAAAAAATTAAAAAAAAAAAATCCATGTCAAATTAAGCACAAGGTATACCAATGATTTGAGGTGCCCCTTGTAGCCACATCATATCTCCTTTCACCTTTCAAATTTACAATCTTTTCTTCATAAACCACTTTCAGCTTCGCCTAACGATAAACCTTTCTTTTTTCAACCTACATCTTCCTAACCTTGGGATGGGATGGTGTGTAACTTATGCAATTCTAAAAAGGCTTGAGTAATTCAAAAGATAGCAAAAATAGCAAAAAAATAAATAAAAGTGTACAAAAAGGGCAAGTGTTCCAATGTCTTTGATGTGAAAATATCTTCGATAAGAACACGTCTCAGATTGCGTCTCTTATCGAGTGCTCGGTACCGTGCCTGAGAAACATGAATGCCAAATGAGTGATAGACCGCATGATCGGGATTGCCCACACTTATTAAAATAAAATAAATGCTAAAGCAAAGAGAGCTAAAAAAGAGTAGAAACTCAAGCATAAAAATATAAAGATTCAAAAGCAAGATTGCACACCTTGGTGGCTTATCTAGGGTCTTGAGCCTTTTATCCCCTTCTTCTTCAACCTTTAGCCTAACCACGTTACAACCCTTAAAAAGACCTTTTTGAGGTATACACACTTGTGCGAGGTTCGGCTAGAGCTACGTTCGGCCTGATTCTTAACGGATACGTAGGCAACCTCACATCGAGGTGCGGCCGTAATAAAAATGCATTCATAATCATGTTCACACACTTACACCATGATCATGTCAAGGGATTTCCTATGCTCATCCCTATTCATTTAGAGCTAGACTTGGGGGCTTGATCCTTACATCATTAGCTTACCTAGCCTAAGAGTCACCACCATTTGACTCTTTTTAATAATATTATTCTTTCCACACACTTAGCTCTTGCGGCCTAGCTTTAGTCTCACTTTCACACACTGCACAGATACATGACCAAATATACTTCCCTTAGGAACCCTTTGTCATGAAATCTTAATACACCGTTAAAGCATGCCTTGTCATATCAACATCACTCATCATTGCATCACGAAGCATGAAGTACTTAGCCTCCATGCCTAAGTTACCCAAATGCTTTCATCATTGAGTCAACAGTTGAGATAGCCTAGGATGGGTTAATCCTTGCACCTTGAGAGATAGTATCAAATGACATTTGACTAAGATCATTCAACATGCATCTTCAAACTTTCGATTCTTTTTTCGCGTCTTTCTCTTTCGGGAGAAAGTCGGTACTCTCCATAAAAGTGACAGAAATTTTTGCTTTTTCGAGTCGCACGATCACATTACAATGCACACACGAGTCATGTACACATTGAGTCATGTCGTGTCATATCACTTTGATATTTGAGTCTAACACACGTGTCATTTTACTTTGAGTCGAGTCAACCTCGAGTCAGTCAATCACAGCGAGTCAAGTTTATACCTTGAGTCGTGCCAAGTCGGTGAGTCAAGCAATTTTAAGCCTTAGGTCAACCCTAAGATAATTAAAGAAATTGGCAAAGTTCTATAGTAAAAAATAAATACAGGTGCAGCAGAGTAGGGAAGACCCTATTCCAATTCTTGGCGCCAGAGATATTTCAGCAGCGACAGAGCTCGAAGCCTCTCAGAAAGGTGATTTCGACCTCAAAAGGCAATTTCGGGTTCCTTGGTACGCCAGTTAGCCCCTATAAGCAATTTGACATGATTAATCAGTCAGTTTGATTACAATCACAATAAGTGGACGCACTGATGAAAGATCGTCTCACTTAGCTTAAAGCACCAAATCACGGAGACACCGACATACTGGTTTTAGCGGAAACAAAGTTCAGGCGAGCTTTAGAGATCGACAAACGTTGGTCTTCGGAAATTTTTCTTCAGAATATTATCGCAACAAACGTTCAAGTACCGAAGCGCTTTGCTCTAGAGACGCGTGGGCATATTATTCAAGCTCTTTTGTTCAGAGACGCGTGAACATTTTCATCAAAGCACTATTGTTCAGAGACGCGTGGACATATCATCAAAGCTCTTTTGTTCAGAGACGCGTGAACATTTTCATTCAAAAGCTCTTTTGTTCAGAGACACGTGGACATTTCTTACAAGCTCTTTTGCTCAGAGACGCGTGGGCATCCTATTATCAAGCTCTTCGTTCAGAGACGCGTGGACACATCATTCAGAAAATCATATCAAAAAGAAGCTCATTGTTCAGAGACGCGTGGACATACTCAAAAAAAGAAGCTCTTTGTTCAGAGACGAGTGAACATCGAAACAGCAAGGTGGCGTTCCCTAGATTGTGGAAAGTTGTCACAAACAACTGAGGATTGTTTCAAGAGAAGCAATCTTCGATAGTATTCCCTTGGATGTGGAATATTATGATCGTTTCAGGCGAAGCAATCTTCTAATTTGGAAGCAGTTACAGGCGTAGCGGTTTTCAAGCGGGATGGCATTCTCTAGCTTGCAGGAGGTCATCAAAATAAATCGGTTACTTTCAGAGACGTGTGCTCGATGGTGCAAGATACGCGTTTCTTAACTCTTTTATCTTTGTAACTAACGCTAGTTTTGCAGGTATCGGCGTTACAAGATTGATTTAGGATCGCAGAACGTTCTGAATCATTCTCCGTCCCTATCGCTACTTTGACTTTTGTTTTCGAAACTCGCGTTTCTCCAAACTCAGTCAAAGTGAGGGCTTCTGTAGACACCCATTTGTGTCTCCCCAAAACCAAACCCAGTGATGAGTACCTTTCACGTCGAATCATAATCGAATAAAACGAAAGTGTGGAAAGGTCTAGTGTTGCGGAAAGTTTTTATTTCTTTTCTCTTCTTTCTGTTTTTGAAAACTTTATTCTAAGAAAACAGCCAATCCAGTTTGGTTGGTCCATGATATGGGCCCAATAGTAGTGTAGTTGGATGAGGCTTGCAAAGACCTTTCCAATGATATATTATAAGCCCAAGTCCGATGAATATTAAGGAAGTTATTGCCAATTTACCAAACTGGGCCCGGTTTAAGCTTTATGTGCGGCCCAATGATCTCGGGGAGGGCCTAATATGATTTATCATTCCTAATGCAATTAGGAATGGTTTTAGTCTTCTAGAATCTTCTAGAAGGTTCTTTTCGTTCCTAATTCAATTAGCATTGATAAGTTGACTTTGTTGACTTTTCAGAGTTTTAATCAAAATCAAATAGCATTTTCGAAGGAATTATATTATTTTATCCTCCAGTACAGGAAATTTATTAGATTTTCGAAAACGCGTTGAAATCAAGCTTGGCGTCCAACCCCAGGCCTTGGCGCCTGGAACCAGGCTTGGCGCCAGACGCTAGCCATTGGCGCCTGGCGCTAGGCACTGGTGCCTAGCGCCAGCTAGCCAGGGTTGGCGCCAACCTTGTTTTGCGTGCGTCAGAATCTGTTTTGTTAAATTATCTTTTTTGGCTGATTTTCTCTATAAATATCATATCAAAAACTCCGTTTTCATTCACCAATTCATCATCTACATTCACTTACAATCAATTCTCCTCATTCACAAGTTTTAATTAGCATTCTCTCTTTCATTCATCTCTTTCTTACTTTGTTTTCATACAAAATTCCGCATTCACAAGATCTAGAAACACCTAGCCATATTCGAAGTTGCCTTCGCCACAAACGTGAAAGGTTTAATTTCTGAGGGTTTGGTCCCAAATCTCTCTTTCAATTATTTAATTTAATTTTTTGTTTATTATTTTTCCTTGAAGTTACTAACGTGTGTATTTTGTTATTAGAAAGAGGTACGAGGCATCAAAGTAAGTACTTTAATTGATTTATTGTTATTATGATGTAGATATCATGTTTATGTTGTTATTATTATTCCTAGTATCATGTGTAGGGTATTTTTAATATTAAATATGATTGTTACTATGCTTCCTATATTCTTCCTAATATTTATTCATGTTAGTATCATGTTAGGGCTAAAGATTTGATTTTTATTGCTTAGTGACATGCTAGGGTTTGTTATTAATCTTGTTAGTATCATGCCTAGGATCTTGCTATTATTATGATTGTTATTATGGTTAATATGATTTTTATTATGATGATTATTTCATTGTTATAATTTTATTTATCATGATTATATTTTATACTTTGATTATTATGTTTCTTGATTTATATTTATTGCTTGATCACCTTTTATGCATGTTAAAGGGAATTTTGGTACTTGTAATCGCGCTTAATAAGATATTTAATAATCTTGTTAGGGTTAATGTGATTATAATTCAAGTGATCGCCAATAATAGTTTGTTTGTGCATTATATTCAACCAACATAGATTAAACAGGTTTAGGGTTAATCCTATTGATTGCATGTTAATTAAAAAGCGCACATGAATACGATCAGAATAAAGTAGAGGCCTATTATTAGGCCAGGTTCAATCTCTTTTAGGTTGGATTTGTACCTTCATCCCCGAACCCTTATTTGGTTCTAGACCTTATGGAGTTGACGATCTCTTGGATCGTTAAGGGGTGTAACCTTCATCCTATGAATGGTTTACAAGTTCCTTAAAAACTTGTTGGCGACTCTTTTGCTCTATCTTCTTCCCTTTTGGACGCCACCGTACTTTAGTGTATGATCACAGTGGGGTTCAAGCTAGTGGGATTTTAAATGCTTGAAATTATTCTCTACAAGCTTCCTCCTCAATAATTAAACCCCGGGAAGCTTGACACACCTACAAAACAAGTCCAAAAACGAAGAAGCGAGAGAAATAGCCGAGAAATGAATAAAATAATAAGAAAACCCTCAAAAGCACACATTTCTCTAAACTTCCACACAAACACGCAAAACAAGCATTATTATGTAAAAACACGACATAAAAGACTAAAAACGAGAATATACTACAAAGAAAACATACCCTAAGAGTGCCATAAATGGCACTTATCAAGATCTCATTACAATCGCCTCCAAAAATTATAGGAACATTCACCCATTCACACAACGTTTGAATGAGACGCCTAGAACAATATTTGTGTGTAGTAACCGGCCAACCGTATATGCCAATGAAACTCCATTTTACCTCATCTCGCACATCTCCACAAATATGGTTGTGAGAAAAAGAAATAAGAGATAAATCCACCTTCTATTCATTCCAAATAGGCACAACCCTCCAAAATTCCATGACTTTACACGCCAAAAAAGTTAAAAAAGATCAATTCTACCTTTTATTCCTTCTACATCTAACTTGCTAATAATGGTCTCCGAAATGAAAACAAAATCAGGGGCACATAAAGAGCTCCACTAACAGAGTTTACCTATTACTAATTATTTTTAGGCATGTTCTACCTATTTCTTATTATTTTCAAGCAAGTTTAAAGGAACCTTATTTTTGTATTGGCATCGTTGTAGGGAATATTTCAAGCGTTATCCCTAGCTTGAAACCCACTGTGATCATACAGTAAAGTACGGTGGCGTCCAAAGGGAAAGAACATAGAGCTAAAGAGTCGCCAACATGTTTTTTTTAGGAACTTGTAAACCGTTCACGAGGTGAAGTACTCTTAACGATCTAGGAGATCGTTAACTCCAATAGGTCTGGAACCATGACTGGTAGTTCGGGGATGAAGGTACAAATCCAACCTAAAAGAGATTGAACCTGCTCTAATAATAGGCCTCTACTTTATTCTGATCGTATTCACGTGCGCTTTCAGACTAACATACAACCAATAGGATTAACCCTAAACTTGTTTATCTATGTTGGTTGAATATTAATGCACAAATAAATCTATTATTGGCGATCACTTGAATTATAATCATAATTAAACCTAACAAGATTATTAATTATCTTATTAAACGTGATTACAAGTACAAATTTCCTTTAAACATGCATAAAAGGCGTGATCAAGCAATAACAACAAATAAGCATCAAGCAACATAATAATAATCATAATAATAATCATCATAATAATAATTATAAAAATAATCATGTTAATAATAATAGCAAGATCCTAGGCATGATACTAACAAGATTAATAAAAAAAACCCTAGCATGTCACTAAGCAATAAAAATAAAAGCTTTAGCCCTAACATGATACTAACAATCATAAATATTAGGAAGAAAATAGGAAGCATCATACTTTTAATCATACTTGATATTAAAGTTACCCTAGACATGATACTAGGAATCAAAATAACAATCTAAGCATGATTTCTATATCATAATATCAATTAAACCATTAAAGTACTTTACTTGGATGCCTCGTATCTCTTTCTAATAACAAAATACACACGTTAGAAACAACAAAACAATTAAATTAAATTAAATAATTGAAAATAAAGATTTGGGACCAAACCCTCAGAAATTAAACCTTTCACGTCTAGGGCGAAGGCAACTTAAAAAATAGCTAGGTGTATCTAAGTCTTGCGAATGCGGAATTTTGGTATTTGAGAAAAGGCTAGTTTAGAAGAGAGAGAGAGAGAGAGAGTAATCAAGAGAATCTTGATGAGAGTTGGTCCATGAAAATGGAGTTTTTAGAAGGCTATTTATAGAAAAAATTGGTCAAAAAGATAAAAAATCAAAACAGAGTTCTGACGCGTAAAATGAGGTTAGCGCCAGGCGCTAAGCTTAGCGTCAGGCGCTAATAATGCTAGCGTTTGGCGCTGACTAAGTTATTGACGCGTTTTCTAAAATCAGATAGAAATTGCCGTACAGGAGGATAAAATGGTATTTTCCTCAAAAACATTCTTTTATTCTGATTAAAACTCTAAAAGTCAACAAAAGTCAATTTATCAATGCTAATTGAATTAGGAATGAAAAGAACCTTCTAGAATAATCTAGACGACTAAAACCATTCCTAATTGCATTAGGAATGATAAATCTATATTAGGCCCTCCTCTAGATCATTGGGCCGCATATAAGGCTCCAACCGGACCCAGTTTAGTAATTTGCCCATAACTTCCTCAATATTCATCGGAATTGGGCTTATAATTTATCGTTGGAAAGCTCTTTTTAAACCCCATCCAACTACACTACTATTGAACCCATATCATGGACTAACCAAACTGGATTGGCTGTTTTCTTAAAATAGGTTTTCAAAAATAGAGAGAAGAGAAAAGAAATTAAAACTATCCGCAACCCTAAACTTTCCACACTTTTACTTCATTCGATTATGATTTGACGTAAAAGGCACTCATCACTGGGTTTGGTTTTGGGGAGACAAAAATGGGTGTCTACAGAAGCCCCCACTTTGACTGAGTTTGGAGAAACGCACGTTTCGAAAACAAAAGTCAAAGTGTCGATAGGGACGGAGAATGATTCAGAACGTTCTGCGATCCTAAATCATTCTTGTAATGCCTATACCTGCAAACTGGCGTTAGTTAAAAAGATAAAAGGGTTAAGAAACGCGTATCTTGCATCGTCGAGCACACGTCTCTAAAGTAACCGATTTGTTGCTGCTTTTTGTTTTGATGACCTCCTACAAGCTAGAGAATGTCATCCTGCTTGAAGACTTCTACGCTTGTAATTGCCCCCAATTTCCGCCATGATAATCTTCCACAAGGCAGGGAACACTATCGAAGATTGCTTTGCTTGAAACGATCCTTTTCTGCTTTGTGACCATCTTCCACATCTTAGGGAACACGATTGAAGACAACTTCGCTTGAAATCACCTTCATTTGTTTGTGACAACTCTCCGCAAGCTAGGGAATGCTGCCGAAGATATCCTCGCTTGAAGCTATCTTCATTTGTTGCGATAATTTTCCAAAGAAAATTATCGAAGACCTACGCTTGTCGATCTTTTTAAAAGCTCGCTTGAACTTTGCTTCCGCTATGCCTGTACGTCGGCGCTTTTGCTGCTTGTGAACCTGTATGTCGATGCCTTTTGCTGAATTATGAACCAGTATGTCAGTGCTTTTTGTAATGAGCCAATGCTTAGGCGCTTTAAGCTAAGTGAGACGATCTTTCATCAGGTCGATCACTTTATGTAATCAAGCCGATTATTAAAAATCGTGTCAAATTGCTTAGTGGGGCTAACTGGCGTACCAAGGAACCCAAAAATATACTGCATAAGGTTGGAACAACCATACTGAGTGGCTGGACGTTCTGGCGTCGCTGAAATAACGTCAGCGCCACTTATCTGGTTGTAGCGCCAGACGCTAGAGCTAGCGCCAGGCGCTAAAGCCTATCGTTTGACGCCAAGGTCTGACGCTTGGCGCTAGAGTTGGGTTTTCCTCAAATACCCTTCTTTTCCTCATTTCCGCTGCTGTTGTTCGTGTTTCTTGCTCGAGAATTCTCATAACTTCATTTGATTCATTCTTGCTCGTTTCTCAACCAAATTCGCTCAAATTTGTTGCAAATCAAATCTTATTCCATCCATTTTCCCGATCTATGTAAGTTTCCTTCAAACCCACACCGGTTTTAATGAATTTTGCATGTGTTTATCCACGAATTTCTTGAAAATTCGAAATTACACTACAAGAAAATAACCTTTTCGTAGCGATTATTTTAACCTTTAGTATCGATTGTAATTGCAACAAAAAGCTTTCCCAACGAATGGTCATTCGATACAATATCCCCCGTTGCCTTAGCCTTTAGTAGTGGTTTTCAATATCGTTGGAGTTGGCCTCAATAATCGATACGAAAAACTACATCCAATCGTGGTGATTATTGTAGCGATTACAATCGCTATAAATGTTCAACTCATTTTCTTCAAAAAAAAAAAAAAGCATGCGTATGATCTTTACAAGATTCGAACATGCAACCTCAAACTCTTATATTAAATGTTTCACCAATAAGTTATGACATATTTTATGTATTCTTTGTCAAACAATATTTATATATCTAGTGTTTAAAAGGCTTTTCGTATCGATTTTTAGGATTTAGTGGTGATTGTAAATGACACGATTTCTCAAAATTATATAAATGTGTAAAAATAGTGTGTATATGTATTATTATGCTTTCCGTATCGATTTTATATGGGAAAACCATGGTGATTGTAAAAATGATACGACATCCTTAATTATTTCACAAACATACTTGCATATTGTAGCGAATGAACAATCGCTACGAAATAATCGCTACGAAAAGTGATTTTTCTTGTAGTGTTAGAATTGATTAATTCTCTTTGTTTACCAAATTTTATGCCATGGAATTTCTTGATTATGTTTATATATTGCCTTGGGAGTAATTTGAGACTTATTTGACTCAATTTGGTGAAGAAATGAACAAATCACCATTGTTGAACCTCTTAAGGTCGGGAAAACAATGTGGCTTGTTCTTGATGATTTTGCTAGCAGTTCTTGTCCAATTTGTCACAATAATTACTATAGTATTGAAAGAAATTGTTTGGTTGCTTGAAAAATGTCGTGCATGCTCAATTTGAATTTGTGCTCTGTTTTAGTACTACGTACTCTGTTTTATTGCGAACATGGTATCATGCGGCTAGGCGAACCTTAGATACTATAGAACCTTAATTTATGATAATTCTTCATAATGTAGCATGGCTAGACAGTGAGGCTCTGGTTCACGGTCCCGAGACGTTCGACGGGAGCATGAGCCCGTAGAGGACGATGCTGAACCGTCCACTTCGCTCAGCCGACTCCCTGAGTGGGATGAGCGGACCTTGTACTTTTCTCCCGTCCACCATATCTCTGAGAGGGTGAGACGGGGAATCACAGTTGGGAGGACACGCTGTCATGGTTTCGGTTGTGACGGCTTGGGCGATTTGTACAAGATGTAGATCGCCAGAGACGATCAGACGAGACTTCTATGGGAGTCTTGCGGTCTTACTGCACTGTTCAAGATCTTCGAGGCCATGGTTGCCTCTAGCGGGGGTCATCATGTAGTCCGTGCTCTGGTGGAGTTCTTTTGGGACACCACCAACACTTTCCACTTTCCCTGGGGCGAGATGATTGTCACTCCTACCGACTTCAGTCTCATTACAGGACTAGAGTTTAGCTTCGTGGCACTTCCGTTTGATAGCAGGATCGACATCTTTTCTCCTGAGGTCGAGGAGCTGTTGGGTCCGATTGTTATTCGGGCTCGAGCTGAGGTAGAGTCGACTCAGTTCAGTGCTAGGGGTATTCGCCGCTCAACTCTAGCAGCAGCTTTTGACGATGGTGCGACTACCCGAGAGCAGCGGGTGCGCATCTTTGCACTTATCTTGCTGTCAGGGACGTTCTTCCTTGATAAGGGTAGTAGGGCGCTGCTTTACTACCTTCCTGCCGTCCATGATCTACACCGGATCGGGACTTACGACTGGGCCAGCTTGGCCTATGCTGATTTCATCCGAGCATTACGACACTCGTGTCGGCATCGGTCCTTCGCGGGAAACATTGCTCTATCCGGCTTTAGGAGGGTCATAGAGGTATACTTTATTCCCTATAAAGTTTAGCTCTACATTTTAGTTAGCACTTGCTGATAACTTTAGTTTCTTGTAGATCTGGTTCTACGAGTACTTCCCCTCTGCTGCGTCGGCGAGACCGTCGTTGCGCAGGCTTCCAGTTAGTGCTTCCTGGGGCAGCCGCCGTGTGGGGATGTCCACTGCCTATGTCCGAGATTGGATCATCTCGGCATGATTCTTTTCTTATTTGACATTTTATGATGCCTTAGATAGATTCTTGTCTGATTGACGCTCTTTGCAGGAGCCTGAGGTGCTGTACCGACCATGGGTCGACTTGGTAGTCCCTGGGTTAGTCGCGTAGTATTCTGTTGAGCGTCACTATTTCTTGGGGACTTATGGAGCGGCCGCGTATCTTGGAGAGAGGGTTGCTATTCAGCATTCCTCAGATACCTTTGTCGTTCCTGCTCCTCCACCACGTCACATGTTTAATGCCACGAGGTTGGTGAGCATGTTAGAGGGAGCTGGTACCCCTTGGCGATCTTACACGATCCTTGGGCGATGTTATGGGGAGGAGCTACTGCCGTTGTTAGCTCCAGTTCCTGTACCTGCTGAGGATGTGGCGGTACGATTTTCAGCTTTTACCTTAAGTTAAGTAGCCCCCAAGTAATGTTTTACTGATTTTGTTTTTCTTTTTCATGATGATCCTGCTGAGTTCGTGCCACCCCGTATGTATATCCATTATCAGGGACATATGGGCCGATTGAGGAGATGATTCCTCCAGCTCATGAGGGCAAGCGCTTTGTGGAGCGGTCGATCCCTCGTCACTAGACTCGGGTAAGCTTGTTTATTTACAACTTTTGTCCATATATGATATGCATGTTTACTGACTTTATTTCTTTGACAGTTCTCACGCGAGGTAGTTTCGGCGATGGCACAATGCATAGATGCCTTCCGAAGCCAGCTTGTCCGGATGAGGAACGTGGCTACCTGCCGTCGAGACGACGCCGTTCAGGAGGTAGTCTTCCCTTCTTATGTTTTTTGTATTATCACTTCTATTTTGCCTATTTCTGATCTTAGTTTCTTTTGCAAGGTCAGCCCATTCCTTCTCGTACCCGCACCAGACTTGAGGTGCGGAAGGATCCGGCGAGGTCAAGCTCGAGACGTCACCGCACTGGTTCGGGAGGTCGGGGCGGTCGTTCTGAGGCTGCTCGTACCGAGGTGGTAGAGGGCTCAGGCTCTTCCTCTGAAGGTGCACATGCCGCGCCGGTAGCCAGGGAGAGGCTACCTCGGCTCTTAGAGGTGGTGGGATGTACGAGGTTGGCTCGTCATCGCAGCAGCCTCCGCAGCCTCAGCCTCAGGTTGATCTTGGGTGGATGGGTCCTATGTTGAGCTTTCCTCCTCCAGAGGAGACTGGAGCTGGAGCCGGAGCTGGTGGAGAGGTTACTCCTCGCACGGTGCAGTTCTATGAGATGATGGGTGTACGTCCCCCGACGCCATAGTTTGTTCCTGTTCTTTTTATTATTTTATTTTGACTTTGTATAGAACTTTGCCTTTTATTAGACTCATTATTAGACATGTTTTGTATATACATACTATTATGAGTTTATTCTTTATTTATCATGTTTTTCATTTATTATTATTATTATTATTACTATTATTATTATTATTATTATTATTACTATTATTATTATTATTATTATTATTATTATTATTATTATTATTATTATTATTATTATTATTATTATTATCATTATTATTATTATTATTATTATTATCATTATTATTATTATTATGTGCATGTTTGTGTGTGCAAGGAAATGTGAAAAGTAATTTTGCGCAAAAATTCCGTCATTTTTATTATTGATGGAGGGTATCCGACTTTCTCCCCCAAAAAAGAAAAAATGAAAAATAAAAGTCAAATAAAATATTGGATTTATAAAAACTTGGAAGTTAGTCTAAATAAAATCAGAAAAATAATATAACTAATATAATAGCTATATTAATTAAGAGGGGGGAATAAATGAATTTTTAGAAAAAGCTAAGAGAACTGTAAAGTCATTAGCAGACACGAATCAAGTCGAAAACGCGGTTTTTTAGAAAGCGTGTACAATGAGACATATTAGCACCAGCTGGCGCCACGCGTTTTGGTGTAGGGCCAGGCGCTACACTTAGCGTTTGGCGCCAGGCTCTGGCGTCAGGGGCCAATAGTTGGCGTCTGGCGCTAAAGAGCGCTGACTCCGAATCCTTCCTGGATTAAAATTGCTCCGATTTTGTGCATAAATAGCCCCCTGCCCAGTCGATTTTCTTCATAATTTCAGCAGATAAAATATTTCTTAGCTTTTAGAAAAATAAAATCATGTCTCTAGTCTCCAAAAGTTTTACCAACTACGCCCATGAATGGTGTCAGTCTCTTAATGCCAAAGAGAGAAAAGAATTAGATGTGTTTGACTTGGGGGGTGTTTATGGTATTAAAGGGGTAGATCTTGATTCAGATTTTATTCATACCGCTCTGGAATATTGGGATGTAGATACTCATTACTTTAGAATAGGGTATGATAAAATTAGCCCTTTGCCGGAAGAATTTGGTGCTATTTTAGGCTTCCATGCACTCTAGATATAGAAGTAATCCCTAGAATAAATGAATATTATTATAAGGATTTTGAACGGTTCTTCAATTTAAAAGACAAAGATCTTTCAAAAATAGTAGATGGTAGCATAGTTAATTTGAAAGAATTTGCTCGCCATTATTTTGATAGGCCTTATTCTGAATCTTTCCATGTTTACAGAAGAAGGGCTTTCCTGTTTTGCATGCAAAATCAATTTTTTCTTACTAGTGGTAAAAATGATGAGGGTCAATCAATTATATCCCCTGTTTTAGAACAAATTGAATCAGGGAGAAATCCAATGCCTTTAATAGTTGGAGAGACTATGCTTAGTCTTGATGAATTAAAGAAGAATCCAAAAGCACCTTTTCGGGGCTCTCCCATTTTATTACAGGTAGAAAAATAATATTTTTAATTACAGAAATCAAAAATATATTTTTGTATAGTAATAATAATTTATTTGCATTGCAATTTTTACAAATGTGGCTAATGGAAAGACTGGAATTAATTAGCCCTCCGGACAACATTGAGAAGTATACTCCAAATTGTTTCGTGAGGAGGAAGAAACGCTTCTCTAAGATGGGGCGCCATGAATGGAAGAAGGTCTTCGAGTCTTGTAATTTTGCCATCAAGTGGGTCATCCCTTGGTGGAAACTAGAAAAGATGGTTGGTGTCAACAAGAAACCTTTCTGCCGTCTTCCAAGCTTGTCCCGTATGACTTTTTATTATCCCTGCAGGGTAAAAAGAGAATACGACCTACTTCAAACTTTTGGTGATTTTCGTCGTCCCTACGAGTTCCCTGTCTCCCGGGAAGTAGACAAATTTGATGCTTATTGGAGCGCTAGACCTTTATGGGAAGTAATAACCCAAAAGTTTCCTCCTTCCTTGCTCAATGATGTGAAAAAGTGGCTTCTGAAGAAACCTTCAAAGGACGTGAAGAAAAATCAAAGAAAAACTGATGTGAAAAGTAGTCTAGGTGACAAGGTGGTTCCTGTTAAGGAACGCTTTGGTGAAAGGATCGAGTTCAAAACACCTATAATGCGTAGGAAGAAGAGTACTGCGAAAGATAAAGGAAAAAGGAAAGCTGACACCACAGAAAAGAAAGCTTGGGTAGAAAAGAAGCATGGAGTCTTAGCTGAGGGGGAAACTATTTACACCAAGATTGAATGTAGGTCCTCTAAAGGATGCCTACTAGCTAAGGTTATGGATGAGGAAGAAGAAGCAGACAAAAATTGGAAAAGGGCTAAGAAAGAGAAAGAAGATTAAGAGCATTGCTTAATTTCCAATTATTAGACTTAGTTTTTAAATTTAAAGTTAATTTATTTAAGCCTTATTTAAATTCCTTCAATAATGTAATTTATTTTATTAATGAAATTCCAGCTTTTTAATTAAATTATTTATTTTAAATTTATTTTACTAAAGCATTGAAAACCGAAGAATTAATTTTCTAGAAATTTTTTCGAGTACGGAAGTCAAAAATTTTACGAAAAACACCGAAATATTCCAAGACATTTTACAGTAAATTGGCGCCACAGTTTTGCGACTGGCGCCGGCTGCGGCAGTCTGGCGTCCGTCGTCTGGTGCTAACGTTCATTGGCTAGCGCCAGAATTTTTTCTATGACGCCGATGTTCCGTCGATCTTCTGTCGAATTTTTTATTAATTCAGGGATGCGAGATTTTAAAAAATAAAGTGGCCGCACCCGTAAAGGGTTGCCTACGTATCCTTTCTTAAGGAATCAGGCCAAACGTAGCTCTCTTGAGTATCCTTCTCAAGTAATTATGGGTAGTATTTCTTAAGTTGGTCAAGATTTGTCATGTTCGAGAACTCATTGCCATCCATATCAGTTAATTTTGCTGTACCTCCTGACAGGATTGTTTTGACAATGTAGGGTCCAGACCAATTAGGTCTGAATTTTCCCCTTGGATCTAAAACCTTTTTCCTTAATGCTTTTAACACCAAGTCTCCTACTTTGACGTTTCGTATCTTGACCTTCTTATTAAAATGCCTAGCCATACGAGTTTGGTAACATTGAGTGTGATGTAGGGCTTCTAGTCGTTTTTCATCGAGTAGAATTAGCTCTTCATATCTTGCTCTAGTCCATTCAACTTCATCGAGTTTGCTCTCTAATGCGATGCGTAGAGATGGAATCTCTAGTTCGACAGGTTGTACGGCATTCATTCCATATACCAAGGAAAATGGCGTATTTCCTGTTGATGTGCAAATTGACGTGCGGTAACCCCACAATGCGAAGTGAAGTTTGTCGGGCCAATCCTTATAATTTTCCGTCATTTTCTCGATGATAGTCTTTAGATTTTTATTAGCTGCCTCGACTGCTCCATTTGCTTGAGGCCTATAAGGGGAAGAATGATGACATTGGATGCCATATTTTTATAGCCATTCTTCACATTCGGCTTGAAAGTGAGTTCCGTTGCCACTTATCATTTCATGTGAGATTCCATATCGACAAATGATATTTCTCTCGATAAAGAGTGATACATGTTTTGCAGTGAGTTTAGCGTATGATTGTGCTTCGACCCACTTTGTGAAGTAATCAATTTCCACTAGGATATATTTGTGGCCTCCTGTTCCTGGGGGAGTGATTTTGCCGATGATGTCAATTCCCCATGTAGAGAACGGTCATGGCGACGTGTAGGTGTAGAGCAAGGATGGAGGAACATGTTGTAAATTGGCATAGATTTGGCACTTAGGGCATCTTTTTACGTATTGATGGCAATCCCTATTCATTGTAGTCCAATAATATCCTTCTCGCATTATATTTTGGACAAACATTTTGCCATTTATGTGAGTTCCATAGATTCCTTCATGGACTATCCTCATTGCTCTTTGGGCATCCTTTTTTCCTACACATAAGAGAGCTCGACCCTTAGGTAACCTTTTATGTAGCTCATTGTCTATTAGTATATATTGGGAAGCCAAGAGTCTTAATGCTCGTTTTGCTCTTTTGTCAGCATGGGGAGGGTATTCTCCTTTGGTGACGTAGTTGAGTATATCCGTGTACCACTGTTCTTCTTCTTCTTCTTCTTCTTCTTCTTCTTCTTCTTCGTCTTGGACTACTTCATCATCTTCTATAGCTTGAATATATGCTGGTTTGTGCCTTTTTTTCTATAGTTAGAGGCATTTGCTCGATTTCCGTGGGAATCCTGACCATCGAGGCTAGTCTTGCCAAGGCATCAGCAAATTGATTTTCTTCCCTAGGTAGATATGTGTATTCTACCTTCTCTAACTGATTAGTAAGAGTTTCCAGGTAGGTTTGGTAAGGGGCTAGACTTTCGCTCCTTACTTTCCACCTTTTGGATATTTGATTGATTATTAATAAAGAGTCTCCGGATATCCGTAACTTTTTTACTCCCAATGCCAAAGCTGTTTCAAGGCCTACCACGCATGCTTCGTATTCAGCAGCGTTGTTGGTAATGTCGAAATCAAGCTTTATAGAGAATGGAACATGCTCTTCTTTAGGTGATACTAGTAATACTCCAACGCCACATCCCTTTTGGTTTGAGGTTCCGTCGAAGTATAAGGTATAAGTATCATCTTTAGTGACCATTAAGTCTTCATCTGGAAATTCATTGTCTTGTATTGGCGTCGAGTCTTCTATTGGAAAGTCCGCTAGAAAGTCTGACACCACAGATCCTTTGATAGCTTTTTGCGGCATAAACCTTACATCAAACTGGGCTAAATTGTCTATTGTAGGGAATAATTTCAAGCGTTAAACCCCTAGCTTGAACCCCACTGTGATCATACATTAAAGTACGGTGGCGTCCAAAAGGGAAGAAGATAGAGCAAAAGAGTCGCCAACAAGTATTTTTAGGAACTTGTAAACCGTTCATAGGATGAAGGTTACACCCCTTAACGATCCAAGAGATCTTCAACTCCATAAGATCTAGAACCAAATAAGGGTTCGGGGATGAAGGTACAAATCCAACCTAAAAGAGATTAAACCTACCCTAATAAAAGGCCTCTACTTTATTCTGATCGTATTCATGTGCGCTTTCTGACTAACATGCAATCATTAGGATTAACCTAAACCTGTTTATCTATGTTGGTTGAATATAAATGCACAAATAAAGCTATTATTGGCGATCACTTGAATTATAATCAAATTAACCCTAAACAAGATTATTAATTATCTTATTAAGCATGATTACAAGTACGAATTCCCTTTAAACATGCATAAAAGGTGATCAAGCAATAACAATAAATATCAAGCAACATAATAATAAAATAATAATAAACATCATGATAACAAAAATTATAATCATAAAAACAATAATCATCATAAATAAAATAATCATCATCAAAATAATAATAATAATAATAATAATAATAATAATAATAATAATAATAATAATAATAATAATAATAATAATAATAATAATCATATTCATAAATTATAACGATTATAATCATAATCATGTTAATGTTAATATTAAAGCATAATAATAGCAAGATCCTAGGCATGATACTAACAAGATTAATACCAAACCCTAGCATGTCACTAAGCAATAAAAAATCAAATCTTTAACCCTAACATGATACTAACAATCATAAATATTAGGAAGAGAATAAAAGGCATCATAGCAATCATATTTAATATTAAAATTACCCTAGACATGATACTAGGAATATCATAATAAGAATTTAAACATGATTTCTACATCATAATGTCAATTAAAACCAATTAAAGCACTTACTTTGATGGTTCGTACCTCTTTCTAATAACAAAATACACACGTTAGTAACTTCAAGGAAAATAATAATCAAATAATTAAATTAAATAATTGAAAGAGATTTGGGACCAAACCCTCAGAAATTAAACCTTTCACGTCTAGGGCGAAGGCAACTTCGAATATGGCTAGGTGTTTCTAGATCTTGCGAATGCGGAATTTTGTATGTGAAAACAAAGTTTAGAGAAAGAAAGAAAGAAAGATGAATGATTAAGGGAATTAAGAGAATTAATGAATGAAAACTGATTGTAGGCGAATGCTAATTAAAACTGATTGTTGATGATAATTGGTGAAAATTCGTGAATGAAAACGAAGTTTTAATACGTTATTTGTAGAGAAAATCATCCAAAAAGATAAAATTAACAAAACAGAGTCTGACGCACAAAAAAAAGAGCTGGCGCAAACCCTGGCTAACTAGCGCCAGGCACAAACACTAGCGTCAGCCTGTGCCTGGAGTCAGGCGCCAAGCTTGTTTTTAACGCGTTTTCAAAAATCAGATAAGTTTGACGTACTGGAGGATAAAATCATATAATTTCCTCGAAAATGCTATTTGATTTTAATTAAAACTCTAAAAAGTCAACAAAAGTCAATTTATCAATGCTAATTGAATTAGGAATGAAAAGAACCTTCTAGAAGAATCTAGAAGACTATAACCATTCCTAATTGTATTAGGAACGATAAATAATATTAGGCCCTCCCCTAGATCATTGGGCCGTATATAAGGCTCAAACCGGGCCCAGTTTAGTAAATTGGCCATAACTTCCTCAATATTCATCGGAATTGGGCTTATAATATATCGTTGGAAAGCTTTTTTCAAGCCCCATCCAACTACACTACTATTGGACCCATATCGTGGACCAACCAAACTGGATTGGCTTTTTTCTTAAAATAAGTTTTCAAAAACAGAGAGAAGAGAAAAGAAATTAAAACTATCCGCAACACTAGACTTTCCACACTTTCGCTTCATTCGATTATGATTCGACGTGAAAGGCACTCATCATCAGGTTTGGTTTTGGGGAGACACAAATGGGTGTCTACATCTATCTATCTCGATATGCGTCCATTGAGTGTAGATTTCTTGAATAGATACTTGAGTGGATCTAATCGGGAGACTACAAAGACAGTATGCACTAGCATGTAATGTCTTAACTTGGTTGTGGCCCACACCAAGGCGAGGCACAATTTCTCAAGTGGCGTATAACGTGCTTCATATTCGAGCATTTTCTTGCTTAGATAGTAGATTGCGTTTTCTTTTTCTTCTACTTCTTATGCTAGCATAGCTCCCATTGTCTCTTTGGTAACTGTTAAGTACAACCTAAGAGGTATTCCGAGAAGTTCTGGTGCTAATACGGGAGGATTTGCGAGATAGGCTTTGATCTTTCAAAGGCTTTTTGACACTCGTCATCCCATATTGGTTCACATATCGTTGTTAATTTTGATATGAACCTACTTATGTATTGCAACCGGCCAATAAATCCTCGAATCTGCTTCTCGGTTTTGGGCGGTGGCATTGACATGATTGTTTTGATCTTGGTTGGTTCTATCTCTATTCCTCTAGAGCTTATGACATAACCCAAAAGCTTGCCTGAAGTGACTCCAAAAGCACACTTAGATGGGTTCAACCTCATATTATATTTTCTTAGCCTTTCGAAAAATTTTCTTAAGGCTACTTGATGGCCTGGGCGGTCTTTTGATTTTACAATCATGTCGTCCACATATATTTCGACTTCTTTATGCATCATGTCATGGAGTAAGGCAGTCGCTGCACGTTGGTAAGTGGCACCCGCGTTTTTCAACCCGAATGACATTACCGTGTAGCAGTAAGTTCCCCATGGTGTTATGAAGGTTGTTTTCTCCATGTCTTCTTCCGCCATGAGTATCTGATTATAACCTGCGTATCCATCCATGAACGAGAGAAGTGCGTGATTTGCTGTGTTATCCACCAGAATATCGATGTGTGGTAAAGGGAAGTCGTCCTTTGGACTTGCCTTATTTAGATCTCGATAGTCGACACACATTCTTACCCTTCCATTTTTTTCGAAACTGGGACAACGTTGGCGACCCATTCGGGGTATTTAGATACCTTGATCAAACCTGCAGTTATTTGTTTTTGAACTTCTTCTTTTATTTTAAGAGCTACGTCGGGTTTCATTCGACGTAACTTTTGTTTTACAGGTTTCATTCCCGGAATTAGTGGTATAGTGTGTTAAGCTATTTCTCTATTAATGTCTGGCATATCTTTGTATGACCAAGAAAATACATCGATGAATTCTTTAAGTAAGTTAATTAAATCGGTTCTTTCTTGTTCATTAAGTGTTAGTCCGATTTTAACTTCTCTTTTATTGGTTGAATCATTTGAGATATCAACCGTCTCAGTTACTTCAATTATCGGTGTTTTCTTTTCAAGTGTTTCCATTGCTTTAATAAGTTCTTTGTCTTTTTCATTGTTAGTTAAGCAATGCTCGTCATCTTGGGTTAAAGAAGAACACAAGAAGTAAGGAGAAGAAATTATATTATTATACTCTGAGATCATTACATCAAAGAGTGATATGTCCTAAGGGACTTGATCACTAACTCTTCTAGGAGAAGAGAAAGAAGGGGAAGGTGCTACTACTAAAGACCTAGATGACTCTATAGGGAGAGACTCTGATTCTGACTCTGACACAGACGACTCTTCGAACATCGGTCCTTGCCTTGTCGTGATAGAGATCTTTCTTCCACTTGGAGTAGTCACCTTGACGGTCTTGCGCCACCCTTGTAGTGATCCTTCCGCCGGAGCGATTAGCTTTAGGGGATCGAAGTTTTCACTTTGTAGGACTGTTTGAATGAGCGAGGAGTTAACCTCTTTGTATGTCGGCTCATCCTTTTCTCGCCCAAATAATAAACCTATGACGTTAAAGTCAAAGCATGGGGGTGCTTTCTCCTTATGGACATGAGTTGGGATTTCATCTGTGAAATAGCAATCCAAGAAAATTTCAAATCCCCGTTGCCTTATGCCGTTTACAACAAATGGTTTAGGAAATTCGTGGCATGGATAGTCCTCTCCTTCTTTTATGAATTGACCATTAAGTGAAGAGGGTACTGATCCATTGGGATTGCTTTATTTTGAATGCGAGCGTCCCTACGTGCCTTTGACTTTTCCTAGGCTCGCTTAAGATCTTTTCGAGTCGGTTCGAAACCAAGTTCGAAAGTATCTAATTTAGGGAGATCAGGTGACTCTAGCAGTTTTGCTATTCCCTTTTTCTTTCCTAGGGTCATCCCAGGAAAATGTCCTTGTTTCTTCAGAATAGCATTCATGATCATGTTAGAATGGGGGTCGTTGTAGAGAGGGGTCCTTTCATCCTCCTGGATTAAGGAGACCTCTTCGTTAAAGCCCCATAAATCTTCATCATCCTCATCGTGCTCCACATTAATTATTAGATTTTCTATAGACTTGATTCTCATAGGTGAAGCATCGATAGTGATAGGAATTACCCCAACTATGGCTTTTACTTGTTGGTGGAGAGATGAGGGGACGTCCTTTATGTCATGAAGCCAAGGGCATCCCAACAATAAATTGAATGAAGCTTTGATATCTACTACTTGGAAAGTAGTAGCATGTTATATCGCTCCCGCTGTACATTCATGGTAATTTTACCAAGAGCTTGACGATGAGTGTTGTTGTAGGCTCTTATTCCTTGTGTTGACGGGGTTAAGTCTTCATCCCTTATGCCTAGCATCCTCGCAGTTCTAAGTGGACAGACGTTAATGGCTAATCCATTGTCTACAAGAGTCATAGGGACGTTCATTCTCTTGCAAACTACTGTGAGGTTTAATGCCTCATATTGTTTGTCACCTTATGGGGGTAAATCCTTGTCGGAAAAGGTGATCAAATTGATGGGACTAGGTAGATCACTCGTGAGGAAGTTAGCTAACCCTTCAGAAGTGGTGTCAGAATCTATCCCTATTTTGTCCAAGGCATTCATTACAGCCAACCTATGTTCTCGAGACGTCGCCAGAAGTTTCCATACGTTCATTTCGACTTTTGTTTTCTTGAACTGTTTGACGATGTCATTATCTTTAATGATAGGCATGGGAACTTGCTGTGTGATTGGCGTGGGTTGTGTTGAAATAGGAGGTTGCATTCTCCCGGATCTTGTGAGGACGCCTATTGAATGATCTTCTTCAACCCAAAAGTCATCCATGGCATATGACACTGAAGGTGGAGGTCCTACCATGCCTTTTAAGTAGACGTCTTCTTCGTCACTGTCCCAAACTCCATTAATACTTGCATCCTCTTCTTGTGGAACTTGGACTAGTTTCTTTTCATCAATCATTTTCTGAATTAAATCCTTGAATTTAAAACAGTTTTCGATAGTGTGACCCCCTGATTGATGATACTGACAGTAATATTTATCTGTCCTTTTCAATGATTCAAATGGTCTCGATTCGAGAGGTTTGATCTCGCCACTCTCGGAGAGCATTTCGAACATTTATATATATGGGATCCCAATTGGAGTGTAGAGTCTATTACTCTTCTTGGGATTTTCGGTGACTTGTAAAGGAAAATGTTTCGCCTCTTAAGTCGTTCCTATGGATGTGAACTCTCTCTTAGGTTCATTTTTCGGGAGTGGAACCTCGTCATATTTCTTCTGAAGTTCCTTTAATTTATAGCCTTGAGAGTTTCACGTAGCAAGTGCGATCCTTCCATCATAGACAGTGTGAGCGATTGTATGTCCTCTTTACTTGCTAGTTCTGGAAGGTTATCCATGGCGTCGAAAAAGATCTCCTCCTCTTCTTCGATGGCATGGATTTCTTTAACAGGTTTGATGAGAGACGAGGGGTCAACCTCGTTTTCCTCATCAGAGATAGCCAAGGAATGAGCGAGAGGCGCATTATCAATACTTGGCTTCTTACTGGAAGGGGGCAATGGTAGCTTGTTGTTGTCGATTAAGTCTTGGATAGCTTCTTTAAGCTTCCAACAGTTTTCGATGAGATGGCCCCTACCTTGGTGATACTTTCAATGTGCATTGGGGTTCCAGTTAGCCGACCTCTTTTCGACTGGTGGGTCCCCAAATGGTCCAATAGGAGTTATAAGACCTTTTGCATTTAGTCGATCAAATGCGGTGTCATAACTCATGCCAATAGGAGTAAAGTTCCTCCTAAATGGTTTTTGTCCTTGATTATTCATAGCAAGGACTTCACCTAGGTTAAAAGTGCTAAAATTGTTTGAGTGGGTGGTTTTGGAAGAAGAAGGATTGTCGTTCTTCTTTCCTTTCTAGCCACTGTTAGAGTTATTGTTGGCAGCTTTCAACTTAGCCAGGTCGTCTTCAATATTGATTCCAATATCGTTGACGGCCTTGAAGGTATGGAGATTATTCTGATACTTGAGATGCTTGGAGTATTTTTCTTGAAGGTTTTTGATGAATAACCTTACTGACTCTTTTTCACATAGCACCTCAATCATCTTAGCTGAGGTTTCTCTCCATTTGTTAAAGAAGGAGGTGAAGCCTTCGTTCTCCTTCTGCTTGAGGATTTCAAGTTCCCTATGGTCAGTCTCAACTTGAATGTTGCATTTGTATCTATCAACGAAAGCGTTTGCTATGGACTCCCAGGTGGAGGTTTTTTCTTTCTCGAGAGAAAAGAACCATTGCTGGCAAACGATCTCGAGAGATAGTGAGAACAGAAAGGGGAACACCTTCTTATCGATACTCTTAATACTCATTATTGTTTCGAAGGCTCTTAAATGAAAATAAGGGTTATCGGTTGCTTTGAATTTTGGGATGTCGTTGGCATTGAACTTCTGTGGAAGAAGATCTTTGTCCACCGAGACCCCTTGTGAACTAATCCTTTGAAACTTGTAGTCGCTAGATAGCTTGCTTTGACTCTCTTGCTTGAAGTCCATCTGTTGTTGTTTCACGGGATCATCGATCTTAAGGGTCAGGATCTTTAGTGCTTCGGTCACGGTAACCAGTTGGTTCCTAAGCTCATTGACTTCTTCTTGTGTTGCCATTATTGTCCTAGCTTTCCTCTTACGAGCAATGGGTTTATCGAAAAGTTGGACTTGTACGAAAAGATTGTCTTTGATTAACCGCCCTTCCTTTCTTAACCACGCGCTGTAATTTAAATCATTTTTGTTTTAATTACTTGACTCAAATCGACCTTGACTTTATGGTTTGAAAGAGGAAAAATAAAAAAATAAAAAATAAAAAAACATAGGTGCATATTTTTGCAAAAATAGTGTATATATTTTTAGGAACCAAGTATGGTATTTAAATTGGATGATTAATATCCGACTTACCCCCCTAAAAAAATGACGGAAAAGACGCGCATACAAGACTCTCTTAGACATGGTCAAAGTATGTGTATTGGTGTGTGCGTTGAGTGTAAGTGACATGCTTGGAATTTTGTGTAAGACCATGGGACCTGGTGCCTAGACTTAATTATTGACTTAACAAGGTATTATTAACAGTAAAATTTAACCGAGTTACTTAGCAAACTGGTTAATTAGACACAAAGTGATGACTCGATCAATAATCCGAACTGTCGTCAAAACGACAGGACTGGCGCCTCTCTTTGTAGTGTAGCGCCAGACGACAGCATTGTCGCCAGGCGCCACAGTCCAAAGAGTGGCGCTACAGTTCAAACTTTGGCGCCATTGCTGGAGCTTCGATCTGAGACTGTTTTCGGTATTATTAATTAACAGGGGTATGCCTAAAGTCGTACTAGGTCAATTCTAGTTAAAATATTAGACTTATTTACTCAGATTAATTAATTAATTAATTAATTGGGCAAAGTTCTTTTAGTCATTAATTTATTTAATCTCAGCACAAGTCAAACAAATGGTTAGGAAAAACATATACTATATGCACAACAAATAATGCGCAATTAGTCAAGTAGGCACAATATGATGCAATGAGTTTGCAACCTAACCATGGCTCTAGTTCTCCAAAGTTTGGGATATGGGTTAGTCAATAGAGGGTCCATGGTTAATTGTCCGGATGCACCGCGCAGAAGCCTAACCGTGAAGGGTTGGCGCGAGTGGATGGAACATCGCGAGTTTTAGGAAAAACTCGCTTCCATGGTTTGGTGAATTCAACATTCTCGGATGTACCCTTTATTGCTCAGAGCGTTCAATCAGGTAGATGGAGCATGAATTCCCAGGGGGTTATGTCCATATGTAGAACACATATGGGTTTCAGAAAAGTGAGAAAAACTCAATCCGGAAGTAGGATCGAGCGAACAATGCTAAAAACTGGTCGAAATTAGAACGCATATTTCTGGCTCAGTATTGGAAGAATTTGGCGCCAGCAAACAGAGATTGGCGCCAGCTTTTGGCTTTAGCGCCTGGCGACAGAGCTGTCATCTGGCGCTATAGTCAAAATTCTGGCGCTAACTTCTGTTCGCTGACGCTGATTCCTACATGCCTCAGCAGCTTTCTGTGCTCGATAAAATTTTCCACCTTCGTGCAATGTTATTTTGATCCTAGTTGTGAAAGATATTCCTCAAATTTCCTACGTGTAAAAATGCTATGTTTTAACTCATTACGGATGGTCTTTCCAATGAGATCTTTTTTATGCATACGACAATAATGTTAATCAAAATTACGCACATGAAATACTTAGAACTTTTCGAGTCTCATCCACTCATTCAAAATCATTGCCGAAATAAATTTCAAGAATTAAAATAGAAATCCTCCCCAGTGGAGTCGCCAAAAACTGTAGGGAATATTTCAAGCGTTAATCCCCTAGCTTGAACCCCACTGTGATCATACACTAAAGTACGGTGGCGTCCAAAGGGAAAGAAGATAGAGCAAAAGAGTCGCTAACAAGTTTTTTTTAGGAACTTGTAAACCGTTCACGAGGTGAAGGTTACACCCCTTAACGATCCAGGAGATCGTTAACTCCAATAGGTCTGGAACCATGACTGGTATTTCGGGGATGAAGGTACAAATCCAACCTAAAAGAGATTGAACCTACCCTAATAATAGGCCTCTACTTTATTCTGATCGTATTCTCGTGCGCTTTCTGACTAACATACAACTAATAGGATTAACCCTAAACCTGTTTATCTATGTTGGTGGAATATTAATGCACAAATAAATCTATTATTGGCGATCACTTGAATTATATTCATTATTAAACCTAACAAGATTATTAATTATCTTATTAAGCGTGATTGCAAGTACAAATTCCCTTTAAACATGCATAAAAGGCGTGATCAAGCAATAACAATAAATAAGCATCAAGCAACACAATAATAATCATAATAATAATCATCATAATAATAATTATAAAAATAATCATGTTAATAATAATAGCAAGATCCTAGGCATGATACTAACAAGATTAATAACAAACCCTAGCATGTCACTAAGCAATAAAAATCAAAGCTTTAGCCCTAACATAATACTAACAATCATAAATATTAGGAAGAAAATAGGCAGCATCATACTTTTAATCATACTTGATATTAAAGTTACCCTAGACATGATACTAGGAATCAAAATAACAATCTAAGCATGATTTCTATATCATAATATCAATTAAACCATTAAAGTACTTACTTGGATGCCTCGTATCTCTTTCTAATAACAAAATACACACGTTAGTAACTTCAAGGAAAATAATAAACAACAAAACAATTAAATTAAATTAAATAATTGAAATAAATATTTGGGACCAAAGCCTCAGAAATTAAACCTTTCACGTCTAGGGCGAAGGCAACTTCGAATATGGCTAGGTGTATCTAAGTCTTGCAAATGCGGAATTTTGTATTTGAGAAAAGGCTAGTTTAGAAAAGAGAGAGAGAGAGAGTAATCAAGAGAATCTTAATGAGAGTTGGTCCATGAAAACGGAGTTTTTAGAAGGCTATTTATAGAAAAAATCAGCCAAAAAGATAAAAAAATCAAAACAGAGTTCTAACGCGTAAAACGAGGTTAGCGCCAGACGCTGACATTAGCGCCAGGCCCCAAGCTTAGCGTCCGGCGCTAATGCTGGCGTCTGGCGCCGACTAAGTTATTGACGCGTTTTCTAAAATCAGATAGAAATTGCCGTACAGGAGGATAAAATCGTATTTTCCTCAAAAACATTCTTTTATTCTGATTAAAACTCTAAAAAGTCAACAAAAGTCAATTTATCAATGCTAATTGAATTAGGAATGAAAAGAACCTTCTAGAAGAATCTAGAAGACTAAAACCATTCCTAATTGCATTAGGAATGATAAATCTATATTAGGCCCTCCTCTAGATCATTGGGCCGCATATAAGGCTTAAACCGGGCCTAGTTTAGTAATTTGGCCATAACTTCCTCAATATTCATTGGAATTGGGCTTATAATATATCGTTGGAAAGCTCTTTTCAAATCCCATCCAAATACACTACTATTGGACCCATATCATGGACCAACGAAACTGATTGGCTGTTTTCTTAAAATAGGTTTTCAAAAACAGAGAGAAGAGAAAAGAAATTAAAACTATCCGCAACACTAAACTTTCCACACTTTCACTTCATTCGATTATGATTCGACGTAAAAGGCACTAATCACTGGGTTTGGTTTTGGGGAGACACAAATGGGTGTCTACAATCGCTTATTTTTATTTTTTGTGTTTTAACATATTAACATTGGAATTTTTTTCGTATTATAATTACATTTGAGAAATATGATTATGGTTATGACAGAGAGAGAAAGAGAGACTTGAAGAATTGACCAGACTCAAAGAAAACCTATTGATAAATTTATTATAAAAGAACCCGAAGACATTATATAATGATTAATGAACTTTTTGCCGATTTCAATAGGTCCTTTACAAATTGTGCAATGATATATGAAGCCTTAAGGTCTATGTTTATCGTTTTCCTTACAAAACGTGGGGGCCTATTTTTTTATCATTAGCATAAGGCCTCTTAATTTCCGGAGAAGGCCCTGCATATAATATCAAATAATTATAATAACAGTAAGTGTTCAAAAGTGTTCATTTCGTAATAGACATTGTCTTTGAACACTTTCCTTACAAAAGTTGTTCTACCTGCATATAATATCAAATTTTTATAACAACATCTTAGGCATAAAATATGTAATAAGACGAGAAAAGTAATATTCCCTTCGTCCCTTAATTACAAACAAATATACCATTTTGGGTTTCCCAAAATGTTCCTTGTATTACTAAAAATAACACCCAATCATTACTTACTTTTTATCTTTTTCATAAAAAATACACACATACCTAAAAAATCATTACTTACATTTTCTCTTTTTCATACAAAATACACACATACCTAAAAAATTATTACTTAGTTTTTAACTACGTGGGTTGTAGATGCGATGAGACCTACAAAATAATATTCTCCAAAGGACCCGTATAGACTGCGATTGACTTGACATGACTTGACATGTGTATGACTTGTGATTGTGTGTGTATGTGTATGATTTGAGTGTGTGTGCAAAAACAAGCAACCGACAATGCAAAAAGCAAAAATGTCCATCATTTTTGTCATGAGTGGGCGGTACTGACTTTCTCCAAAAAAAGAAATACGTGAAAAATGATATTTTGCTTTTGAACTTTTTTCAATGAAAAAAATTTGAAATTTTTTTTGAACTTCCTCCGAAGAAAAGAAATGAAAAAGGAAAGCAGTTTTGTACTTTCTCGTGAGGAAGACAAGTTGAATCGTGTGTATTGAACTGCTCGTCTTTAAAATAATATATACATTATCCATGTTCTTAGGTCAGGAGGCTAAGGACAATTACATCATGTGACACAATTGTTGAATGAACTTAGGTCATGGAGGTAAGCATCATATATGGTGTAAAGAAACAATGTTGAACGTCACTTAGGTCTAGAAGCTAAGCACGTATATAGATGAAGTGATTGTTGACTATTGGATAATGAACATTTCTTAGGTCAAGGAGATAATCACGATATGCATTGTATGATTACTAATCATTTATATATAAATTTTGTTAAGCACATTATATGATGCGTGAAACAATGAACATTGCTCAGGTCAGGAAGATAAGCAAGTATAATGTTTCTTATAATGAATGTTGTCTTTAAAGATGATGAAGCATGCGCGGTAGGGAAACAAGATTTCATAATAAAGGGTTCCTATGGGAAAGATTATATGGCTATGTATGTGTGAAAGAAGCGTGTGAAAGTGATACTAAGGTGAGGCTGCAAAGGCTATGGTGATGGAAAGAGATGTGAGAAGAGTCGAGATGGTGACTCCTTAGGCTAGGTAACCTAAGTGATGTGGGTTCAAGCCCCCAATTCTTGCTTTATATGGCTAGGTATAAGCATTGGAAATGACTCGATCATGTGAGGATATGAATGTGGACATGAATGTGAGTATGAATGTTGTCGCACCTCATTGTGTGGTTGCTTATGTATCCGTTAGAAATCAGGCCGAACGTAGCTCTAACCAAACTTTGCACAAGTTTAAGTACATCTCTAAGAGGTATTTCAAGGGTTGTAGTGTGGTTAAGTTGATGGTTTAAAGAAGAAAAGGGTAATACGCTCAAGACCCGAGAGAATCCCCAAGGTGTGTAGTTGTGAATTTGAAAATTTTAAATTTTGCAAATTTATTTTCATTTATTTTCATTGTTTTGAATCAATGTGGGCAATCTAAGATTATGCGGTACATCACTCACTTAGCATTCATGTTTCTTGAGCACAATACCAGGCACTCGATGAAAGATGCAATTTGAGACGTGTTCATATTAAATACATTAGAACACTTGCCCTTATACATTGTTTTATTGTTGCTTTGCTGCTTTTTTTTTTTTACTTGCTTTTTTAATGTTACACAAATTTTACACTTTCCTATCCCAGAATTGAATAAATAAGGTCAATCATTAGACGATGCTCAAAGTGGTTGATGAAGAAATGGATATGTGATTGAATGGTTAATGGGAAATGAATGAGTTGCAAAGGTGCCTAAAGTCATTGTGTACCTTGTGTTTGGTTCAGTGATTTTGTTAATTTTTTTTTTTGAATGAATGAAAAATTCTATGATCGAGATGTGAAGGAAATATGCTCATTTTATTAATGGAAAAGGTGAACGAAACACATGAAACATATAGAAATTCATAATGGAAAACCTATGCTAGACATGAATGGGGGAATGGAGATGAATGATAAACAAAAAAATAAATAAATCATGGAATCTTGCACGAAGGATCCACTGTGCGCCTTGTCCTTATTACTTCTTGTCGCCTGGAAAGACAGGTTGTTTGTTAGTATCCACTAAGTCTTTAATGACGTCCTTCAAATTCCAACATTGCTCGGTAGTGTGGCCCTTTCCTTGATGAAAATTTTAATGGGAATTGGGATTCCACTTGGCGCTCCTTTCTTTAGGTTTTTGGCTTTTCAAATTTCAGAATAAGTGTGATCAAGCCTTGACCGTAAAGGCGATGAAAGGTTGCATCGTAAGTCATTTCTAAAGGAGTGTAAGTTCTAATTTTCTTGGACAATGGAAAACAGCTAACACTTCATTAAGATCAACTTGGCTAACATTGTTAGTAGTATTTTCGTGCTTAGAAGACGGAGAATAAGGAAGGTCGTTCTTCTTATTTTTCCAAGTGTTATTATTGTTACTACCAACAGTCTTTATTAGCTTGTCATTAATATTTAAGCCAATGTCTTATACAGCTTCGAAAGTGTTCAATGGCAGAAACTTAAGACGTTGCTTGTATTTGTAAGTTTGGTTTTCAATGAAGAGGTGTAGACTCCTAAAAATGTGTCCCCAAAACCAAATTCTATGATGAACACCTTTCACCGCCATTATTGGTCGGGTTGAATATTTAATCTTAGAGTGCTTAAATCCATATTTCCATTTCATAAACCAACTTAATTCCTAGCCCATTTCCCCCAGACCATAACTTATTTTCCTCAGACCCAAAATTGGTTGGGACCGGTACCTAAAATTCAGAATTGGAATTGGAACCTCTTCAACCAAGAACTAAAGTTTAGGAATTGTAATAGGAACCAGTGGCTATTTATTCCGGTTCTGGGTACCCACTTATGTACATAATTGTTAAAATTTAATGCAAAATATAGTACTTATATTGATCCATTTTCATCTTTAACGTTTAATAAATATATTTATATATGCATGAAGCTATTTTGTACAGGTTAGGTATAAATACTATATATATTTAATTAACTAACTAGCTACATTCAACATATACATATTTTTAAAATGTATAGTTGATGAATCACATTTATATAGGTTTATAGACACATTTATGCTAAGTTTATAGTTGTTTTTTAGGTCTTTATGTCACTTGTTAGATGGCAAATGCATAAGTTGTTTGTTTTGTACTCTATTACGCTTCGTTTGTGTTTATCTTAATGTTTTAGGTGATTTTCATAGTCATTTGGACGCTTTTGAAGTGTTTGGAGTTGATTCGAGTGATATTTAGATAGGTAGAAGCCAATGAATAGAGTTTATTAATCGGAGATCCCATATTTTTGGATGTTGATTTTGAGATTTAAAAGCATATGGAATGATTGTAGCATCTACAAGGATCGCTATAGATCTTCCGGAAATGAATTTGAGTTTATAAAGAAGAAAAATGATGTTTTGAGAAGTCTGAAAACAGACCTTTGATCACTCTTTTCATCATAACTTGAGTTCTACAAATTGGATTCAAGCGATTCAAAGTGTGTTGGAAACTAGAGTTGAAGAGATTTCCATTGATAGGTATTACGTCCCAATAAATTTCTTAGATCTTGAGATACGGCCCTTCAAATTTAACCCTGCGAAGCTGCCAACCTGTCGCTCAGCCATGGGGGATGGCCACATAATCCGCTCGTGCGTGAGCTTCTGCTTGGAGCGTTGGCTTTCCATCGCCCGATTTTTGAGTTTCATTGCTATATATGGAGTTTTGACCATCTTCCACCCATCGCCTGATTGGTGGGGTGTACGCGCAAGCTTTGAGGAATCATGTATCGATTATAACCCTTTTAATCGACCAATCGTTAGGTGACTTTTGTTATTTTTATTTACTTATCTTATCTTATTTATTTATTTATTTTTATTTTAGTTTTAGGATTATATGAATACTCAAAGGGGTTTTGATTGTCCCTAATGCTTTTCATTATTTGATACACGTTCTTTTTCTTTTCTCTAGCTATAGTTTTCTCTAGGGCAATTCTTTGAACTCTTCCATGGATTGCTCAAGAGTTTGTTACTTTAATTCATTGAGGTATTTTTATTTTTATTTATTTCTTTATATATTTTGTATTATTCCTTAGATTTAGTTTTTATTGTTTATTTCATGTTTGAGTAGTTTAATTTCTAGGGTTTTGGAATCTATGTTTATATTATGAATCTTGATTGATATTTTCATTATTGATGTCTCTAATTGATAGTGTTTTATTGTTAATCTTGTAACCTGATAATTGTTTGATTAATTCATGTTAATAAGAGTTTGAACCGAAAGATCTTCCTTTTAGAGGCTTACCTACAATTAGCATTTCTGATTATGTTAGCGATCAAACTGCATATGTTGAATTGAAAGAGTTAAGACCCGATCCTAGGCTTAGCAATTGCTCTAGATAATTGATTGATTGATTTGTTTGTGATATTAGATAGATTTTGATCTATAAACATGGTGAACCATAACCCTTGGCTTTTTTTATTAATTTTAATTCGTACTTTAAGTTAGACTATATTCTTATCCAAATTTCGTGACTCTTTTATTTTCTTCTATTTCTGAGAGGTTAGATATTAAATATCCATCTCTTTGTGATTCGACCCTACTTACCCTACTACATTGTTAGTTGCTTTTGGTAGGAATTTTTTTCTGTAGGTGTATGTATATAAATAAATATATATACATATATATATATATATATATATATATATATATATATATATATATATATATATATATATATATATATAAATATATATGCACTTCCTTTTTGTTTTACTCTTATTGTGTTGTCATGGAGTGGTATAATTATAATTCGTATGAGATGAATGATCTTAATTATCAGGTGCAATATGATTATAATTTCTTGGTATTGTAATGCTAATGTTTCTATGTCGGATGCATCATATGATTATCAAAATTCACAAAATATATGGATGAATTCCTGTGAAATTTTTTATTAACCCAGTGAGTCTTATATGCCTGATTTTAATTCCCCTTAATAATCCCAAGTGTATAATTATCCTCAACCTAATTCATCAAAGTGTAGGGAACTTCTTATTATGATGAACGAGTTTATTGGTAATCAACATGAAGAATTTAACGAATTGATGCACGATTGTCAATGTATTTTAAAATATATTGAATTACTTGTTGTGCAACAATATACTAACCAACAGGTGATACATGGTGATAATGATATTGGGTTAGAGGATTTTATTTCAGTGGAGGAAAGTGTTAATTTGACTCATGATATTTATTCCCCATCAAATGAAAGTATAATAGAGGAGAATAATTTCCCATCTCTTTATGCTTCTGATAGTGATGATTTTCGAAATGACGATATAGATATAGTTGAGAAAAAAGAGAAACCAATTATTGTAAAGTCTTTGGTTGAAAAACCGTTGAATCTTGATCTTTTAGTAGTTGAATATTATGCTGACAAGCTTTTTCATGAGGGTGAAGTTCAAGGTAAAAACATTAATGTTGAGCCTAATTAACCCACCACCCCTTTACATCCCGTTTTCTTGGAGGCTTAATATAGTTCCTTCATTCACTATATTAAATCCTTCATACTTCAATTAAATACATGTCATGATACATTTAGCCTTGTAGACCTTGATGAATATTCATAAAGGTCTACATTGCCTAAGGAGCAAGGAGGGGTACGTTGTATATGTTCCCCTTTTTCTTATTTTTCTTATTATTTCAACTTTTCTTCTTCCGATTATTTTTCTTTTACTTTTTTTCTAACCCCATGTAATTCAATATTTGTGTGCTTTCATTCAAGCCATATGTGGTGCTCAATGATATGTTTACAGGGGCGTATCATAAGTAACTCAAGGTATTACATTCTTCTAATTGACGAATTTCTAGGATCGCGGGTCCTTAAAAACCACCAACGCTAATTGGGAGGCAACCCAATTTTTTTTTCTATTTTTTATTGTAGGCGTCATTCAAAGTGCACCTACGTTAACCATGTGTGAACATGTGTGAATATGCTTTGCACTCATAGGAAGTGGGAATTGAAATTTACGATTAGGGACAACGATTAAGGACAAGGAAAGTAGGGAGCCGTCAACAAGGAATTAAGGAACTTGTAAACCGTTCACAAATCATTTAAGGCAACCACGAATAAAGGGACAATGATAGGAAACAACGATTTACCTGTGACGGTGACACCCCATTCATAATCTATGAGATTACTAACTCCATATGGTTCAGAACCACAAAAAGGAGGATCGGGGATGATGGAAGGAAGTGAGTCATGGAGTCACATTCTCCTGTATTGGCCTCTCTTGATTCTTATAGTGAAAAGCAATTCCCGCGATCTCAAAGGCATGCAAACAAAATATCCAATTTGCTCGAAACTATAATTATGCAAAATTGGTTGATTATTAATCCAAAACATCATTCTAAAATATTCGTGACCACTTTATTAAATAACAAGATTAAAAAGGAAACTAAATCGGTTGTCCAAATTATCTTCTTATGCGTGATTTTCAATTTCATATTCCCTTCATCATGCAATATAGTGATCATAAAAATATAATAAAATCAACATTAACATTGGAAGCAATTTAATCATAATATCGTTAGTCAAATAAAAATTATAATAATAACCCTAATCATGATATTAACAAAAAGAATAAAAATAAGAGTAATTAAGTGATTAATTACTCATTTTCTGTGTTTTCTTGAATTTCTAAATCATGAATAAACTATTAGTAACTTCAATAAATATATAAATCAAATTTAAACAATTAAATTAAATAAAAGTAGAATTGATTTGGTCCAAACCCTCAGTTAATTCTACCTTTCACACCTTGATTTAAGGATAGAATCTTGGGTCAAGTATGGATTCCTTGGAGTGTTTAATAAAAGGAAAATTTTTAATTTACCACCCAAAAATATACCTAATTTCTAACTTACCACCCAAATTTTTTATTTATTTTAAATTACCACCCAATAATTTAATTATTTACTCAGATTACCACCCAATTTGAATTTCCGGTGGAATTTAGTCCGGTGGGCCCCACTATAGTTACTTGCCTCCATTTTTTTTCTTTTTTTTCGACTTCCTTCTCTTTCCTATTCAATTCTCCCAACCAACTCCATTTCTTATTCATTTTTAGCCCTTAATTCACACAAAAATCCCCTATTCTTCTTAATTCTCAACATATCATCACATTAGAACCCTTTTGGTTTTAAAAATCTAATCGTTCTGCAAAATATTAATTCAAGGGTAGCTGGGTTTACTAGAGAAGCTACGCTGAAGAAAAGTCAGCATCTTGGAGGTTTTTGTTGGGGACTATCTAGCTGCTTAGGTCATTCAGAAGGCAATAGAGTACTGCAATAGCATACCCCATTGAAATACTACTAGATAACCTACTAACCTACGTTAATCAATTCATTTGTCTTCAAAGCCCTAATTAATTCCCCCAATTAAATTGACAACAATTTCCCCCAATTTAATTCAGACAAGAACCCTAATTTTTACATATTTTACAATTCACCTCCAATTTGTTGAATTTGTGAAGAAATTTAACATGGGATGGAAATTTCATTTAGGGGAAGTGTTTTATAGGAAGAATCGGGGAGGGAATACTGTTAGAAAGAAAAAAAATAGCCGTTTACAGCCGTTGACTGGGGCCCACGCGACAAAATTTCCACCGAAAATTCAAATTGGGTGGTAATCTGAGTAAATAATCCTTTAGACCCTCCACATGATCATTGGTTCGTAGATAAGGTGGGATTAGCACTACGTGAAAAAATGAATTTGGCACCGGTTCAAACCCGGCCTAAGGCACCGGTTTGAACCGGTGCCAATGTGGGGGGTGCCAAAAAGTTGTTTAAATAGGCACCGGTTCAAACCGGTGCCAAAACTCAGATTTGGCACCGGTTTGGCACCGGTTAACCGGTGCCAAAAATGGCAAAAAAAAAATTAATTGCTTGTTTTTGGCACCGGTTAACCGGTGCCAAAAGTGCCTAAATTTTTTATGTTTTTTTTTGTTTTTTTGTTTTATCCACATAAAAATTAAATAGACTAAATTAATAACCACATCAAAACATAAATCTAATATCAATCAGACAATCAATATCATCGAATATTTACAGTATATAATAAAAAAAAATTACAATATACATCAATAAAATAGTTCGATTACAACATATAAGTACGAAAAAAAATTACAATATAAATTAAAAAAAAAAAATTACAATATTAATCAAAAAAAAAAAAAAACCCATTCACATCTAAATTGATTTTCTTGTATCTTGTTTCTTCAATTTCAGATCTAAATAACATACCTACACCAATTAGAACAAAAAAAAATCGATTAATATAATCAAGCTTAAAAAAAACCCAGAAATTTAAGCCCAAAAATTCAAACCCAAAAAAAAAATTGAAATCGAAAAAAAACTTGAAAACCCAGTATTCGAATAAACCCAGAAAACGAAAAAAATTTAAATCGAATAAACCCAGAAAAAAAAAAAACAAATTGAATAAACCCAGAAAAAAAAACCGATTAAAATAAAAATAAAAAACCGATTAAAACCCAGAAAATAAAAAATAAAAATCAATAATAAAACTCAAAAAATAAAAATCAAAAACAAAATAAAGTCGCTTAAATTAAAAAAAAATTCAATTAAAAAAAAACCCAGAAATTTTAAAAAAAAAACGAATTAACAACCGAAAAAAAAACGAACCTAGAAAATAAAACCTTGGATTAACAACCGAAAATAAAACGAACCCAGAATTAACAACCCAAAAAATAAAAAAAAACGAAAATAAAACGAACCCAGGATTAACAACCAAAAAAAAAAACGAACCCAGAATTAACAACCGAAAATTTAAAAAAAAACCGAACACATAAAATAAAACCTTGGATTAAAAATTAAAAAAAAACCCAGAAAATAAAAAAATAAAAAAAACCGAATTCAAATGATTAACATAAAAAAAATAATCGATTAAAAAACCGATTAAAACAAAAACCCAGGAAAAAAAAAACCGAATAACCTCGAATTGGTGTTGCATGTGGTGGTCTTGGTGGTGGTGCAAGTTGAAAATTACCAGGTTGTTGATTGCTGCCTCAGGGAGAAGGAGATCGGGAAAGAAAGAGAAGGAGATCGAGAAAGAAAGAGAAAGGGGGCCGGAGGTGGTCGTTGTGACGGTGGTTGTTGTGGCGGTGAAATGGCGGCTGAAAAGGAGAAGGAAGGAGGAGGAGAGGAGAGGAGAGGAGAGAGAAAGAGAAAGAGGAGGAGAGGAGAGGAGAGAGAAAGTGGAATGAATTAGATTTAGGGTTGAGGAAGAAATAGATCAATTGAACAACAACCGCTTTTTTTATTAATACTGAAAATGGCGGTTCACAAAGGCACCGGTTCAAACCGGTGGCCTTTATGTTTTTGCCACCGGTTTGAAGTGAACCGGTGCCTTTTATTCTGGTTTAGCCTCCCCATCAATTTTTTAGCCCATTTTTGGCACCGGTTTGGACTGAACCGGTGCCAATTAGGGGGTGCCTTTTTGATATTTTCTACTAGTGTAGGTTCGGTTTAGGCTCAGTTTAGTATTTTGGCCATAATTGATTCGTTATAACTCGGATTTGGGCTTATAATATATCGTTGAAAATCTCTTCTAAAGCCTCATCAAACTATTCAATCATTGGATCTAGACTATGGAAAAAAATAAACTAGTCTAAACGTTTTTATAAAAAGGACACAATATGAATTATTTTACACTAGTGTAAAAAGGTCATCCGTAACGGGCAACAACTGCCCATCCATAACGGGCAGCGTTTGTTACATATGCTGCCGTGACGTATGGCCATTGTTATTTGTAACGGGCACTGTCCGTTACGAATAATTACTTATTGTAACAAGCACCTGAAATGGTCGTAACAAATAAGTACTTATTCGTAACGGACGTTACAAGTGCCTGTTATGAATAAGGACTTATTTTAATACAATAAGTCCTTATTCGTAACGGGCATTTCAGGTGCCCGTTATGAATAATGGGTTATTCGTAACGGGCACCTGAAATGCCCGTTACAAATAAAGAATTATTTGATATAAATAAGAACTTATTTGTAATGGGCAACAAAAATGCCTGTTATGAATATTTACTTCTTTGTAACCGACAACTCTCCCGCCCAATACAAATAGTCATTAAATTATTTTTTTTATTAAATTTTGGCAGCATTTGATTATATATAATTAATATATATATATATATATATATATTAATTCAATTATAATAAATCTATTCCTGTAAATAAACAATTATACCGAACAAACATTCGTAAAAATTAATAAGACCTAATATAAAAATATTAGTAAAAGATTACAAATAAAAACTTGTATAAGTTAATCCAACACATACAACAACACTAATAATATTACTTTGTTCTACCTATTCTACATAAGCTAATAGTTATGCATTTAATAAATTTTTAGTTCTAATGTCTTGCACGGTTGCGTCCATTGTTCTCGAACTACATTCAACTCGTCAACATCATAAGTAGCTTTCCTTAGACAAAATCCTTCAAAAAAAAAAAAAAAACATATGAATGAGGTTATAAAATAAAACAATCATTAGAATAAATGTGATGGTCCAAATTATAGAAATAAAACTCAAAATATAGAAATAAAACACATAACATCCATAATTATATTATATTTTGGTTTCTATGAATTAAAATCAATGAAATATGATCATTTACTCACTTTTGGGAGCATACAGAGCGAAAAAGGCTTTAAAATTGCCTAAAGAACTTCTATCTTACCCATCTTTCATATATTGGTCCAAATTTTATAAATAAAACACATAACATCCATAATTAACTTATTATTTGGTTTCTATGAATTAAAATCAATGAAATATGACCATTTACTCACTTTTGGGAGCATATAGAGCCAAAAAGGCTTTAAAATTTCCTAAGGGACTTTTATCTTTCCCATCTTTTATGTGTAAACTCAAAATATAGAAATAAAACTCAAAACATCCATAATTGGATTATATTTTGGTTTCTAATAATTGATATCAATGAAAAGTGACCATTTACTCACTTTTGGGAGCATATAGAGCCAAAAAGGCTTTATAGTTGCCTACGGGACTTCTATCTTTCCCATATTTTTGTGTAAACTCAAAATATAGAAATAAAACTCAAAACATCCATAATTGGATTATATTTTGGTTTCTATGAATTGAAATCAATGAAAAATGACCATTTACTCACTTTTGGGAGCATATAGAGCCCAAAAGGCATTAAAATTGCCTAAGGGACTTCTATCTTTCCCATCTTTCATGTGTTGGTACAAATTATTGAAATAAAACACATATCATCCATAATTAACTTTTTTTATGGTTTCTATGAATTGAAATCAATTAAATATGACCATTTACTCACTTTTGAGAACATTTAAAGCCAAAAATGCTTCAAAATTGCCCAAGGGACTTCTATTTTTCCCATCTTTTATGTGTTAGTCCAAATTATTAAAATAAAACTCATATAATGCATAATCAACTAATTTTTTGGTTTCTATGAATTAAAATCAATAAAATATGACCATTTACTCACTTTAGAGAGCATTTAGAGAAAAAAATGCTTCAAAATTGCCAAAAAAGCTACTAACCTCCTGTAAGACACCTTTGCATTCCAAGTGAGAAGTAACAATCTCATACATGTATCTCATAATGTAGTAACTACATTCAACGCCTCCTTGTTGTTGAGCACACAAGCATATATAACAAATAGTTAAATATTTTGTTTTTAAAGTGAACAATGTATAACAATATGGGGTGACTATGGGGTGAGTGGTGTATTTACCTCCATTTGTATGAATTTCAAATTTTGCCTAGGTGATTTCAATTCACTCCCTTTGAGATTCGCCCGATATACTTTATAAGCCCTACAAAAATTATATATGTTTTAACACTCAGAACAAAATAATCTACAACACCACATACAACATTTTAATAGAAACTAAGGCTTAGTTTCAAGTTTGCGGCTCACATCCTAGTTTTATCTCTAGTAAGCTATCATCAGTTATCAATTCAAGTTGCACTGAAAAAACAGTTAATAATACTTGTGTTGTGCTTTTCTATCTGCTTCAGGGAAGGAGAGTAACTCTGCTCGATTGAGTTCTCTTCCATTGAACTTGTCATCTAGATCACTACAAGTGGCAAAGGATGATTTGGAGCCTAGCACCCTTACTGAAGGAACTGAACCTCGCAAGCCTGGAGCGCACTACATCACGCTTGAGAAAATTTACACTGAAGAGCAGACACTCTATGCGGCAGTAAGGGTAAATTCTAAATATATTACATACATAAATTTTAGTAATCTTAGCCGTAACACTAATCCTAATATTCTTAACATGAAGAGGCTGCTAATTCGGGATTATAACAGCAATAATACCAAAGCATTGAATAATATGGAATGAAACAGAAATCAAAGATGAGATAAACCATTACCATGCTCCACAATGCAGTCCACAATCAGTCCAAAAATCAAAGTGACAGTTGCTTGCTCCCTTCTTCAGAGAACACAAATAAGCACTTAAAATCAAATTTACCAAAACCTAAAAATTTCAACCCAGACTCAAATGTAGCCTCTTTACTAATCAACTTTGCATCAAAATCAACCCTAAACCTCAACAAAATCACCCATTTATAATGTAAAATCAGCCTAAATTACTTAAACGACTTAGATACTAACAGCTCCTTGTACTTGATAGTCTTCCACTTTTATCTCCTTCAAAGAAAAATAACAATAAGGATTACAGCCAAACCCATATTCCATATCACACATTACAAATTCAGATGATTAAAGGAGCAAAAGTCTAAAGTTTCATACATTAGCAAACTTCACTGATACTTCAATGAGTCAGAAATTCACAATATTAGCATGATATTCACTTTGATTATGTCATATTTGGCCAACTATTTTCACACTTTAATGAGTTCAGAACTGATATCAGCATGATATCATATTTGATCAGTTCACAACATGACGAAGGCAACAGTAATTAACTACTGTAAAATACAGAACACCTTCCAGAAATGAATATCAATCAAATAAAATTATTGTTAATTCTAACTGCAAATAATTTGGCAAATGTTCTCAAGAATAGATTATAGTTGAACAAGGCGAATCATTGTATAAAATTTTCTAGCAGCTCCCTCATCTGAGTAATCGCCTTTACGAAGCCCACAAAATAGGCTAATTATTCTGCTAGATCCTTATCTTTATAATCAATCAGATGAAATAGAAACCGGAAACAAGGAATAACTAAAAGCAAGTCAAGCCCCTTAGTAAGAACTGTTTGCGAATCACAGACAGACTAGTATACATGGAAAAAATCATTTTCATATAACTAAAATCAGATGATGGACCGCTACCCGGTATAGGCTACCCCGCCCAATACCAAGTGACGTCAGATTTTTTTTTTTTTTTTTTTTTTTTTTTTTTTTTTTTTTAAATTTAGGATAAATAACAGTACTTAATGACTTAATAACAGCACTTGATAAATTAATAACAGTAACTTAATTTAAAATAACAGTTTTTAATAATACACTGATTTTTACTATAATTCGATCTGATAATTACTTTAAATGACTTTTAACGGTACTAATTATCACAACTCTACTACTTATACATCAAAATAAATTATTTTAACAGTTTAAAAGCCCACCATGCTTCGCAATAATAGTTATTTAACTAGAGAGTTTTGACCAATACCTGAACTTAGTCGACAATGGAACCTCCGGCGTTCTGAGCTTCCGGCTTTATCAAGGTAGCTAACCCCAACCCTGTCTTCCTTAGATCAGGCTCATCACATATCTAATTCGTTTCCTACCTTAGACCGTAATCTCTAATTAGACAATCCTTATTGTGTTTATGATGGGACTAAATAGACAGCTAACTCATTTGATATATAAGGTTCAAGGGGATAACGTTCCCTTCTTGAACGAAACTTTTATTTAATTTGAAAAGATTACAACACTCATATATTACAACAAACACACAAACTGAAAGCTTAAACATACATAAGCTGAATTAGAGTTTTTCTCTACTTTAAGAGAGATGGAGAACCAATCTGTCTCTTAAGGTGAGTATTTTTCTCTACAGGACTCTCTAATGCTTTCAGAGCAATTCTCTAGCTAACTCTTCCAACTCTGCCTTCACTTCTTGACCTAAGTCCCTTTATATAGGGAAGCAAATTTACGTAGGATCCTTATCCTGACTCATCAAGCAATTCTACACCACCTTTTTTACAAAGATACTTTAAGACATAAACAATTAATAAAACGTGGCTACAGTAAAGATGCCTTGAATTATTGCTGGTGTGGGCTCATGTATTCATAATTTCATCCCTCACCATTTCTTGTAGGCCTCCCTCACTATCTTTACTGTCTTCGTAAATAGGATTCTCTCTGCAAAGGTCTGCGACACACTTTGCTGCATACTCTTCATCCCAACTCATGAATGCTTCAAACAGATACTCATAGCCTTCAAATGACAGAAACTTTCCTCTTTCGATATCTTCTAAATATTTGTAGATTGACTCGGTATTGTTTATGCCATCTGCTAAATATTCTTTCATCTCGTTAGGTGCCACAATTGTTGTGTTACCAACACGAAATATGACAAGAGGAATTTCTTTCCTTTTTATAAAATCGTTAAGATATTGTGAAATGTAGAAAAATCCCAACGCTCTTGCTTCAGTTGGATTTCTAATCGTCTTCTGACGAATTAGTATGGGATCTTTGCAATACCCCACTCCCCCAAATACTATTAAGTAATGCGGGGGACTAACTTTTCCTTCTTTAACTTCGATATTAGCACATTGTACCTTTACGCTTAACCGAAATTCGTCTTTTTTGTCTTCACAATATTTTCGAACCTTGTTGAATGCGTACTGCTGGAACTTTGTAAGTCTTGGAAAGAAAGAGTCATTAGGAGTAGGGAATTCATAAAAATCATGTACCATTCCATAATCCCAAGCCTTGTAATGTATACTAATGAATAGAGCATTTTTATTAAGAGGATATGGGTAGATTCGCAATGATGCAACTTTAGAGTTTTTGGGAAACTCTACTCTTTCTCCCCATAGATCTCGAAGATCAAAGAATTTACTAGACCTTGTAGCCACCAACTCGTACCATGTCCTAAAATCATTATCTCTTATTTTGTTTAATATTATATCTCGTACATCAGGAATGAGCTGAAATAACATAATTGTTATCTCGAACATCAATATCCTTTGGATTGTCCGATGGCAACCCTTAATTAAACCACCTCGCGAACGTTGTTTTGCTGATATGATCAAGCCTTGCATTAAGGCCCAACTGGAGGGAGAAACCCGCTCCATTGCCTTCTCGGTCTCATCAATGAGAGTTTTCCTCTCTACATCCATCTTTTGAAGTTGGTATGCACGAGGTTTTTGTGTAGTCTTGAGCTTCTTCGACGACATTAGCTAATTCTCTGGTCAAGCTGTCTGCCAAAGAATTCTTTGTTCCCTGTATATGTTCAACAGTAAAAGAGAATTGGTTAAGCCATAATTGCCAACGCAGGAGTCTCCCTTGCGCTTGCATATTAGACAAATTCTTTTTAACAAAACCGAGTATGCCTTTGCAATCTGTTCTTATTAAGAACTGTTTAGGGGATAAGAAGATTAAAAACTTCTCGATCCCTCTAATAACTGCAAGGATTTCCTTTTGCATTGTAGGATAGTTTAACTCTGCTTTGTTAAAACTTCCACTGCTATATCTGCAAAGTCTTTCTCCTTCTTTTATTTTTAACACAGCACTCCAGTGCTCATTACTAGCATCTGTTTCAAGGATTAAATCATCTTCACTAGTAGGTAGTGTTAGTACAGGAAGGTCTTTACACATAGCTTTTAAATCTTGAACAATTTTGGAATCACTTTCCTTCCAGTTCCAAGTTATTTCTTTCTTGAGTTTTTTCTGTAATGGCTTCCTTAATAAAGCAAGATTTTCTATAAAATCAGAAGCATAGGTTAAACATCCTAGAAACCTTTCTAGTTGCTTTCTATCTTCAATTTTATCAGGAAATTTTTCAATCTTTTCTAAAATATGTTTTTGCAATATTATTTGTCCTGCTTTAATTTCTAATCCAAGAAACTCAATTTCTTGTTTAGGTATATGAGTAGGCATAACCTTGACACTAAACCGGGTAGTCTTCCCTGGTATGTATCTTGGTCGTGTGCAACTTCCTTCTCCTTGGTACCTAGGCCTTTGGATAACATTGTTTACATTAATAATTTCTTCTCCAACATCATTATTATCCATTACTCTTTTTCCTAGTTTGTTTTCGATCTTTCGTTGAACAACTTCTGTGGGTAGAAAGTCAATATCATTTAACTTCATTAATCCCATTTGTTGATATAAATATTCCTCTAAAGTAGCATAATTATTTTTCTCTATTTCATTATCAGAAGCAATCCCTTTTTAGAAATTAAATTCATGATTTTGTTAAGCTTATTAGGGTCTTCTTCTTTGTCGAATAGACCTTGTAATTCATTTAGTGTTTTCTCCTGAAGATGAGGGCTCATGTTTAGTTTCTTTATTCTTTTCTTGGTTACTAGTCGGTCTTTTAGGGAGTGTTACAGTAAACTTTTTATTTTTATCTAGGTTTTGAAAAGGATATTTATATTTATATAGGACGATTTTATCTTTATTAGGTGATACTTCTTTTCCAAGTTGATGCCTAACTTCGTTTGTTAAAGCAAGTTGAACCTGTTTAACCTGTTCGTTTAGATCGCTTACTTTTTTATTAATATCGGTTGTGGTTATTGATATCTTATTTTCGATATTAATACAACGAGCATGTATGTTATCAACTTCCGATCTTAATTCGCCAATTTGATCTACTTTATAATTAAGGACTGGACCAAAATTATTGGTATTTTAAGGAATATGATAATAATACTTAAAATCAGGTTTCTTACACTCTGTAGAGGGCCTAGTATTCTCCAGTTTTGCTTAATTATTTATAACTTAATTTAGCTTTTAATCGTTATGGCTCTGATACCAAATCACGCAGATTAACAGTTTCTAATTTAGAATAACTGTATTGTCTTTCTTAATAACAGATTTCACTTATATAATAACTGTATTTAACTATAATACTTAATTTTTAACACAAATACTTATTCTTTTAATATATAAGTATTGCTGAAAAGATCAAAATAACACCTCAAAAACAATATTAAAGAAACATATAACAGTATTAAATTTTATTTTAACAGGCTAGAACATAAAATAACAGTATTAAAATAGGAAATAACTTTTTTCCAACACTTAGCGAAATTTTTTTTTTCAACGGTGGTATGGACTTTCCTAGTCCCTACCTTGTAGTGGGCAATACTTTCTCATACAAGATGGATGTTCATTCATTTTAGTTTCCTTTCATTTGTTTGATGGCAATATTATAACTGCCAATGTCCAACTACGAGTATTTTTTTTCCTTTTCAAGTTTTGGTCAGGTGAGGACGTAAGGTGAATCTTTAAAACTAAACTATAAAACAATAAACATATTTCAATTCCTTCATAAGGCACATTCAGATCGTGAACAGGCGTTATGGCAGCTCCCGGCCCCGGCTTCACCACTGCCGACCTCTCACTGGGCTGCAACACAGTGCCGACTTGCATCATTTTCAGTTCCAAAAGCTGTAAACAAGCCGCATAAAATAACACATCAATTTCACGAAAAAATATCAACAAATCACAAAACCCTAGAATCACTCAGATTAGAACATCTTCCACCAATCTCACTCCAAATTAATACTAATCAAACCAAAAACCATAATTTAACACCAAAATCACTTTTAAAAGCACAAAAACAAATTCATTTCTTCTAATTAACAACACAAATTACATACTCATTGTAGTTCTTGGAGGACTTTTCGCCGGGACCGCCATCTGCAACGAACTCTTCGCGAACTTTCTCAATGACATCCTCAATGACTTGGATGTAAACAACGTTTGTAGTTGAGGTCGTCATTTCTCAAAAACTTCAAAAAAAATTCAAAAAACTCCGAGATTCTCCGGATATCTCCCCCGAAATAACCAAATCGGAGCAATTTCAATCGAACTCAGACTGAATTTGCATACTTGAGCACCGCTGGATTTATGAACCCTAGAAATAATCGTATTGCCCTAAATTTTCGAACCTTGACTGCCCTCAATTTTCGAACCCTGACTGCCCTTGATTTTCAAACCCTAGCAACCGACTTAGCTTCAACGGATCATCACTTCAATGGAGAGAGAAGGGAAATGCGCTTCAATGGAGAATTTGCGAGGGAGAAGGGAATTTCGAGGGATAAGGGATTCTGCGAGGACCATCGGAGTTTGGGAGTAAGAGAGGGAGTCACGACGGAGCTGAGCTTCAATATTGGAGAGAGAAAGGGGAAATATTTTGACAGAGAGAGTGAGAAAGGGGAAATTAAAAAATTAGGGCTTACTTTGAAACTTATTCGTAACAGACTCTCTTTGTTAGTTACAAATAATTGGGTCAAAATTCAGTTGAATTTTCTATTTGTGACGGACAAAAGTTGTTGATTATTACTAGTTGGTTTTCATAACAGGCAGTATAATGCTCGTTACAAATAACAACTTATCCGTAACGGGCACTAATTCGCCCGTTACAAATATGTTTTTTCCTGCTCAAGTCATAGCTTTTTTGTTACGGACATTGATTTTGCCCGTTACAAATGATGTAATTGTAACGGGAAATCATATGCCCATTACAAATAGCTTGTTACAAATAAGATTTTTTCCACTAGTGTTAAGGGACACAAAATGAATGATTTTAAGGGATACGAAATGAATTATTTTCAAGGACATGAAACGATTTGGGTTTGCAGGCCCGAAAAGAGGAAAATAAGTTATGTTTTAAGGAAATGGGCTAGGAATTGGGTTGGTTTATGAAATGTATTGGGATTGAATATGGATTTAAGCATTCCAAGATTAAATACTTAACCCAACCAATAATGACACTAAAAGGTTGTTCATCATCGGGTTAAGTTTTCGGGAGACATTTTTAGGTGTCTACACCTATTTTAAATTCATTTTTTTTATTATTTAAATAATATTGCTAATGTGTGTTCAAGTGATGAACTTTGTTGCAAGGTACAAACATAACTAAGTTCCTTAGCTACATCGGCTACCGTATTACAACAACCGATTGTGGTGGAGGTGTATATACCCTTTAACGCTTCTTTTGCTTACCCATTCCTTTGTGAGTTGTGCCTCTCCCTTATTTATGCTTTAATTTCCTCTTTGTTCACATTGAAGACAATGTGATGTTTAGCTTGGGAGAGGATGATTGTCATCATCACTTTATGCATGTTAGTTGTGTTTTAGCTTAATTTTTATTGCTTTGCATGCGTTGTATGGGTTGTACCATTCATTAGGAGCGGGAGTTTACATACAACAAAAAAGAATGTAATGCCTTCATAGTTTTCCTTTTTATTTTTTTTAAGTTTTTTTTTTACTAATGCATACTTATGTCTATCTTTCATATTTTGACTTCGAACCGTGTGCGGATTTGATTTGCCTCTCTTGAGCTTCTTTTGATCTAGTTATAATTCTAAACTTTGATCGGTATTTGCTATACATTGCTAACATTTGACATTGTGTGAATCAATTGAATGGTTTGTGGAAAGATTAGCTGTTTCATATCAAGTATAGCTAGCTTATTTTCTTCCTAGGTCACCTTACTTTGTGTTTGTGTGATTGATGCAATTTGTTATTTCAATGAATTTGTCTTGAGATTTATTAAAAATTCGATTACGATTCACGCATGCCGCATATGATAATGGACATGTTCTTTAGGTAACCTTCAGATGATATAAAGATATATTTGTTTCATTTTTGTTCACTCATGTTGTTGCCTTATCCATTCATTAATATTTAGCTACATTACAATCCTCTTTAGCCCCATTGGTTACTATTTCCAAGTCTAGCTAGATTGGGGAAGCTTATTGATATGGTGTTGTTGTTTATCATTGTCAAGCTTCAATTTATGCAATACATAGTGGAATAAGGAACGGATGAAGTTGTTTCTGAAGTTGAGAAGTGTTTCTTGAAAAAGTGAAGAAAAAAAGGAAATGAAAGCTTGCTTATATGTACTTCGTTGAAAAAGCCAAAGAATTGAAAAAAAGCAAAGAAAAAGGAAAAATAAAGAAAAAAAATTATTCATGACGATGTATATTTAATTTCAATCTAAGCTAATTATAATGTTTTGGAGAAATTGGAGAATGAATTGTTCAGATCATTATTTAGTCTCGTTTATGCTATTGTTCCCCAAGTTGGCTTTTTACTCAAATTTTTCTTAATATTATCCTTCCTCTTTACCTTAGCCCCATAACAAGCTTATAAAGTCATTTTGATCGGCATGTGTGGTTTGTGATTGAGTGATGAGAATCAAGAGGTGAATTTTTTTGAAGGATCTAATACACTTTTAAAAGGTCTAAAGAAATCCATTATAGGCTGCCCAAACAAAGAAGTAAACAAGGAAAGGTTCAATAGATCAAATAGGAAAGAAGGAAGCTTGATCGCCAAGGAAGAAGATTTGCAGCAGTTCACAAGGTACTAAGAGTGTTAATGAATGTATCACTGAATTTGATAAACTAACCTTTCTTTGTGATTTGGAGGAGAATGAACCATTGTGGATTGCTAGATTCCTCAAATGTTTTAATCGGTCTATCGCTAGGAAAATTTAGACTCCTTACTTTGGCTTTAAAAAATTGCAAAAAACCGACCTTTCTAGAGAGAGAAAGGGTCAAAAATGGTGTAGGAAGAAGAGAGAGAACGCGAACTGAAAATCGCGCTCAGCGATTTCTTTTTACTGATTTAAATGTGTTGCACAACTAAATCAGTTGCGCGTGACAGATCAGCGCAACTCAGAAAGATGCGCGCGATGGCTAGCGCGACCTATTAAGTTGCGCGTGGGTACTGGTCATTAAAATAACCGGTATCCTGATTTAGATCTGTTTGATCATTTTTCAACGATTTTTGCTCGTTATTAGACGTAACGGCGAGCAAATTATCAAAATCTTTTAATTGCTTTGCATTTTGTAGTTTATTTTCTTCTTTGTTTGTTTTTTGCATCATTCTGCATGCACACCGTGCTTTATGCCTTCCCTAAGCATACGTTTGGAACGTTTTTCGTAAATGTGTCTTAAACCGTTCCGTAGTGGTGCTTTACGTAAAAGCTCCCATAGAAAGGTTTGTCATTTTACTGTACTGACGTTATAAATGTCCGGATTTTCTTCTTTTTTCACATCCAAAGCAAAAAGGAAGGCGTCATCATGCAGCGTAAGAATGCAAGGCGTACCGTGCAGCGTAAAATTGTACGACGTAGGTGTTGCGTAAAATTTCACTTCATCCCAAGCTTTGCGAGATCTACCTCTCAAAACTAAAAGGTAGAGAATTACTTTACTTTAGGCGTTAGCTCACGAGTCAACAGGCGCGCTGAACCATCTGGAACACACACTTCTTGATTGGAAGCAAATACGGTAGTTAGTGAGCTTACTGGCTTACCGGAAAGTTAGGGTGTCTGTCCACCCCCTGTATAAAGAGTGACGAGATGATGTCGCACACATGTAGTCACGTGCCCCCAGTCTTGAGACACGTGTACTCATCTTGTGGACAAAACTGCTGAGAGAGTTGCTGACTTTCTTCTCTCTCACTCGATTTGGATATGTGCGTCAAATCCTAAGACACGTATTTCTTTCTTGTGGACATCCGGTTCAAATACCGATGAGGCTCGAATGCCAAAACATTTAGGCTCGAGTGCCAAAATATGTAGGCTCGAATGTCAAAAACGTCTAGGCTCGAATGCCAAAAACCCCTTTTTCATCTTTTTACTTTGTTAAAGTCAAGCTAAAGTTTTAATGACATATCAAGGGACTTTAGTCCAACGATGACATGATTGAGAAGAAATCACCCCCTTTTTACTCTTTTTAAACCAATCTCTTCGCATGATTTGACATCACCCAGAACACGAACCTTTACTTGTAAAAGCGTTCTACAAAATCAAAGGATCAATCTAGATTCTTTAGCGAGTTAAGACTAGAAATAGATTTTTCTGGCCTTAATAGCTACTTGTTTTATGCACTTAGCGAATCAAGGATCGTTTCTACGTCCTTAGCATTTCTGAAAGATTCTCTACTCTTTGAGAACTTTGCAGAATGAGTCTCGGATTTATTTCCTTGACTACTTTGATCATCGTCTATTCTAGACTCAATCAAAGTTGGGGCTAACTGTAGACACCTACTTTTGGCCTCCTGTCATGACAGAAAATGCAATGACGATAAATAAAACCATCTTCGTGTTGGATCAAAGTGAAGAATGCTTATGGATAACTAGTTAAACCACAAAACACAAAAGACTAGTTGTAGGGAATAATTTCAAGCCTTTAAATCCCACTAGCTTGAACCCCACTGTGATCATACACTAAAGTACGGTGGCGTCCAAAAGGGAAGAAGATAAAGCAAAAGAGTCGTCAACAAGTTTTTTAGGAACTTGTAAACCGTTCACGAGGTAAAGGTTACACCCCTTAACGATCCAAGAGATCGTCAACTCCATAAGGTCTAGAACCAAATAAAGGTTCAGGGATGAAGGTACAAATCCAACCTAAAAGAGATTGAACCTGCCTTAATAATAGGCCTCTACTTTATTCTGATCGTATTCATGTGCGCTTTCTGATCAACATGCAATCAATAGGATTAACCCTAAACCTGTTTATCTATGTTGGTTGAATTTAATGCACAAATAAACTATTATTGACGATCACTTGAATTATAATCATAATTAACCCTAAACAAGATTATTAATATCTTATTAAGCGTGATTACAAGTATAGATTCCCTTTAACATGCATGAAAGGTGTGATCAAGCAATAACAATAAATAATCATCAAGCAACAATAATAAATGAATTACGATCATGAATAATAATTATAAATAAAATAATCATCATCAAAATATTAATAATCATAACAATTATAATCATAATTATGTTCATGTTAATATTAAAGCATAATAAAAATAGCAAGATCCTAGGCATGATACTAACAAGATTAATAACAAACCCTAGCATGTCACTAAGCAATAAAAAAAAAATCTTTAACCCTAACATGATACTAACAATCATAAATATTAGAAAGAACATAGGAAGCATCACAACAATCATATTCAATATTAAAATTACCCTAGACATGATACTAGGAATATCATAATAACAATATAAACATGATTTCTACATCATAATATCAATAAATCAATTAAAGTACTTACTTTGATGCCTCGTATCTCTTTCTAATAACAAAATACACACGTTAGTAACTTCAAGGAAAATAATAAAAAAAAAATTAAATTAAATAATTGAAAGAGAGATTTGGGACCAAACCCTCAGAAATTAAAACCTTTCACGTCTAGGGCGAAGGCAACTTCGAATATGGCTAGGTGTTTCTAAATCTTGCGAATGCAGAATTTTGTATGTAAAACGCAAGAATTGAATGTTTGCTAATTAAAACTGATTGTAGATCATGAAAGTTGGTGAATGATTAGAGAGAATAGGTGATCGGTGATGAATGAAATCAATTGGTGAATGATAGATGTAGATGATTAATGGTGAATGAAATCAAATTTTTAATACGATATTTATAGAGAAAATCAGCCAAAAAAGATAAATTAACAAAACAGAGTCTGACGCTCAGAAAACAGAGCTGGCGCCAACCCTGGCTAGCTGGCGCCAGGCGCAAGTGGCTAGCGCCAGGCGCCAAGGCCTGGGGTTAGGCGCCAAGCCTGATTTCAACGTGTTTTTGAAAATCCGATAAGTTTACCGTACTGGAGGATAAAATAATATAATTTCATCGAAAATGCTATTTGATTTTGATTAAAACTCTGAAAAGTCAACAAAAGTCAATTTATCAATGCTAATTGAATTAGGAATGAAAAGAACCTTCTAGAAGAATCTAGAAGACTAAAACCATTCCTAATTGCATTAGGAATGATAAATCATATTAGGCCCTCCCCAAGATCATTGGGTTGTATATAAAGCTCAAACCGGGCCCAATTTGGTAAATTGGCCGTAACTTCCTCAATATTTATCGGAATTAGGCTTATAATATATCGTTGGAAAGGTCTTTGCAAGCCCCATCCAACTACACTACTATTGGACCCATATCATGGACCAACCAAACTGGATTTGCTGTTTTATTAAAATAAGTTTTCAAAAACAGAGAGAAGAGAAAAGAAATTAAAACTTTCCGCAACACTAGACCTTTACACACTTTCGTTTCATTCGATTATGATTCGACGTGAAAGGTACTCATCACTGGGTTTGGTTTTGGGGAGACACAAATGGGTGTCTACACTAGCCAAAACAAAGAAACAAATCCAAATAGAGTCCAATTAATTAAATCCAATCATAAATAGGCTTAAGCCCGTACTTAAAACCCAATAATGACGGATTTAGGAGCGCCTAGGTCAAAATAACCGCTGCCGTAGAAAATAACGGGTGCATTGCCAAGAGTCACACTGGGAAGGCGTGTGCAACAAATCTAGTTGCGCGCGACACTCAGCTCAGCTGCCAGAGTTGCGCTTGTAAAGATTCATAATTTCAGAAAATTGGAAAATCGAATCTTGCCATAAAGCCGCGCGCAAGACAATTAGTTGTGCTGCCTATGGCAGCGCATCTTAATCACTTGCGCTGGGTGGCCGCGCGCAACTAATCTAGTTGCGCACAACACCTGCTGCGGCAGAATGTTCAAAACCCTAAACCTACTCATTCCCTATAAATAGAGGCTTAATTCGAGGCTTAAACAAACATAAATTAACCCTAAACTCTGGCGAAAAACTTGTGAACTTGTGCTACCTAACCCTTCTTGTCCTAAACACTCACTCCTTTTGATATTTTGTTACTATGGTTAAGGTTCCCTAAAAAGAAGGAGTCCACAAGTGTTCTAAAAGGAGATCTAGCAAAGAGAAGTGGTAAATTCTCGAGCACTTAGATAAATCATTCTTTATTTTCTTGTTTAAGGGACTTTGATTAATTAATTAGTGTTGCCTAATCACTTAAAAAGGTTTAATTAATCAATTTCACATAGTATCTTGCGTTAAATAAGATTAGAATTGAATAATTAATTGTTTGTTGATCACTTAAGCCAAGGCGAATATTGTTTATTTCTAGTCATATTCACGAATTTAATTAAATAAAGAATAACGACGTTGCAATGTAATTCCTACGTGAATTAATGTGTGTAAATAAAATCAATTAACTTAGTTTTAGGTATCACGTTGCATATTTTGTTTAGTGATGAAATTGTAAAAAAGGAAGAGGTAGTAGAGGTGGTACTAGGGCTAGCATCGATTCCCCCCTAAAGGGAACGTTATTTTATTACCCTCATTCCCGAACTTATTTCTGGTTTATGTAGACCAATTTGGGCATGGGTAAACTTACGATTCGTGCTAATTATTCCATGAACTCCACATGGAAAAAAGGCATGAACGACGTTTATGGGTTTTCCTAAAACTCATTGGCGACTCCTACTTGTTTGTTATAAAAAAGCGTGATGATAGAATCAATTCTAATTCAAGGTCCCCCAAACAGTCAGGAATTCAAATCCTACTACACCTTAACAAGTGTAAAGTCCTAAGCTTTTAAATGGCCATGGGTATCTAAAGAAGGACCCCCTTACGATGGGAACACCATCCTTACAGTATGTCTTTGCATGACCTTGCCGGTATGTGTCGTCCTGCATAGAGGAATCACCTTGCTTTTGGTATTCCATCTTCCTTGGTTGTGAGGTTTGCTGCCGGCTTGGTCCTGCCTAGCCCCATTTTGGGATAGGTTCCTTTCCTAATGAGGTCCTTGATGTTTTCTTTCAACTGAATGTATTCTTCAGTATAATGGCCGACATCATTGTGAAACATGTAATATTTTTTCACGTCTCGGCCTTTAATTTTCATCGACGCTGACCGGTTCTAGTCTTCTTTATTCTGATTAACCGAGTATATCGCTGCTCTAAATGCGTTCAACTGCATATAACTGTTGTACAGGCCTAACCCTTTTCCTGGCCTGTTTATCCTTTGCTGATTTTGTTGCTGCGGCCTACTCACTCCACCAATACGAGTGTCAAACACCACATTGTCATTTTGCCGCCTAGATGGTTCGTCTAGTACTACCTGGTTACTATTCTTCAAGAGTTCATCACATTTTATGTATTCGCACGCCTTGTCGAATGCTTTACCCAAGTTCAGGAAGGACTTCCGTGCCATGTACCTCTTGAAATCATTGTCTCCCAAACCAATCACGAGAGCCATCAACGCTATTTCTTGTTATAGCTTCGGTGTGGGATTAGCTTCATCTTTGAAACACCTTATGAAATCCCTAAGTGACTCATCTTTCCTTTTCCTGACGGCCATTAACTCCCATGATGTTCTCTGCCTTGCGATGTTTCTTATGTAATGGCAGTGAATAACTCTACCAATGTTTCAAAGCAATCAACAGAACCGGGCTCCAAATTGGAAAACCAATTAGAGGCAGCCCCCATTAGTGTTGTAGGAAAGACCTTGCACCACACAGTGTCCCTGTCGGTGTATAGAAACATGTGGCTTTCAAAGGTTGCCACATATCTCTTGGGATCCCCTTTGCTGTCATAGGTACATGACGGCATTTTAGTTTTTTCCATTTGCTAATCAAGGACTTCCTTAGTGAATGGGCATATTCTAGGCCTGACAATATCCCTTTCTCCACGTCTTGGCAGCTCACTACTAGCCTCTTGTCGATAAGACTCTGAATCTCCAATCTGCATACCATGAGAGGTTGGGTGTATTGACGGTGCAACCACTTCTTAGGGTTGCGGCTGAGGTTGGGGTTGCGGCCGAGGTTGAGGTTGTTCTCCGTCTTGATTAAACTGGCTTTCGAGGTTGACAAACACAGGTGCTGACGGCCCCCTTTTTTCTACTACCCTGCCAATGGTCATCTCAACTATTTCCTTTCTCTTTCGAGACATCGCTCGCATGACCTTGGCCGTTATCTCTAATTCCTCCGGGGTGATCTAGAAGGTCCAGAGTCGGTGCTTGATTTGGCTCAGGTGTTATCGGCATGTTTGCCAAGTCTTTCTGGATGAGATGAGTTTCATCCCCGACCACGATTTTAGGTACATTGTTTACGGTATTGCTTGAATTGGCATTAAGAATACCGCTATCATAATTGCGATTTTCGGTTTTAGGTGCTGGTGTTATAATTTCATTGTTTCCTTCCAGGACTGTCGACGGTCTTTTGGACGATCGAAGATATTACTTTCCCCTCTTTCTAGCGCCAATTGTTCCAGGTGAGCTCCGGTACCATAAATCCTCGAGGGTTTGTAATGGATTATCGTCCATTTCAGCTCCTACATAGTCAGCACAAATTAGCTAACCCGAGGTTATCCGGGAATAACCGCTCTGATGCTAAAGTTAGCAAATTGATGAGAAGAATAAATGAGAAGGTAAGAAAATATATCTTAAGAGAGAAAGAGATAAAGATAAAGCGAGAGATAGAGATTGTACCTTATAATGAAAATATGCTTGAGTATTTATAGGAAGATAACCAAGCTGGTGCCACCTGTGAACATAGGTGGCAGACCGACCTTGTAGGCAGCAGGTGCCTACGTGGCCTGAAGCAGCTCTCCACGTGGCCGGAAAAAGGCCAATATGGATGTTAAGCCGGTATGCTAATCAAGACGTGATTAGCTGCATAAATGAATACGTGTGACTAATTCTTGACAGTGTCGGTACTATCCCGTACTTCTTCATAAATAATCACTCTGTTAACAAAACAATGATCAAAAGCACCACGAAACTCGATCTAAATGCACAACCATCGTCTTTTATCAGTAGAATTTAATTTTCTCTATAAACTAAGATTTTTATTCCTCTCTCTAGAGAATTTAGAAAAGTTAAATATAAATATAAAGATATATACAAATTTCTACATTGAGATTAGGAAATAATTACAAAAACTCTTCAATTATCACTAGTAGAAAATATCAAAAAGGCACCCCCTAATTGGCACCGGTTCAGTCCAAACCGGTGCCAAAAATGGGCTACAAATTTGGTGGGAAGGTAAACCAGAGTAAAAGGCACCGGTTCACTTCAAACCGGTGCCTAAAACATAAAGGCCACCGGTTTGAACCGGTGCCTTTGTGAACCGAACCTTTTAATTATTTAAAAAAAAAACCGGCCTTATCTCTCCTTAAATTAAAACCCTAAAGCGCACCATGCTCCTCTCTCTCCTCTCAATCCGCCTCTTTCACTCTCTCCTCTCCATTCTCTCTCCTCTCCTCTCCCTTCTCTCTCCTCGATCTCTCCGTCCCACTCACTTCTCTTTCTCTACAACAACAACAACACCACTGCAACAAGGACAACACCACCACCGCAACACCACCACCGCAACAAGAACAACAACACCACCGCAACAACAACAACAACAACACCGCAACAAGGGTTTCACTACCGTAACAACAACAACAACAACATTAAGGGTTTTTTGTATCAATTTTTTTTGCGTTTCTGGGTTTCAACGGGTTTTTTGTTTCAATTTTTTTGCGTTTCTGGGTTTTTGTTTCACTTCTCTTTCAATTTTTTTTTGTTTTATGGGTTTTTGTCGATTAAAATCCAAATAATAAGGGTTTTGTTCGATTTCAATTTTTGTTTTCAGATTGGGTTTCTGGGTTTTTGTTTTTGCGTTTATGGGTTTTTGTTTTTGCGTTTTGGTTTTTCAAATTGGGTTTCTGGGTTTTGGTTTTTCAGATTGGGTTTGAATTTTTTTTTTCAATTTTTGGGATTAAATTCTGGGTTTTTTTTTCGAAGCTTAATTGTATTAATGTTTTTTTTTTTTTTGAATAATTGGTGCAGATTCAGATATGAAATCGAAGAAGCAATAAGATACAAGAATGGTGTTTTTGTTTTTTTTTTTTTTTTGATTAACAATATTGTAATTTTTTTTTAAATTTATATCGTAATTTTTTTTTTTGTATTTGTGTTGTAATTTTTTTTTTGTATTTATATGTTGTAATTTTTTTTTATTATTATGTATTGCAAATTTTCGATGATATTGATGTTGCAATTTTCGAAGATATTGATGATGTTTTAATCGATTTATATTACGTTTTGATGTTGTTATGTATTTTAGACTAATTAATTTTTAAGTGGAAAAAACAAAAACAAAAAAAAAAATATATATTTTTTGGCACTTTTGGCACCGGTTAACCGGTGCCAAAAACAACAAAATTATTTTTTTTTGGCCATTTTTGGCACCGGTTAACCGGTGCCAATTACGAGTTTTGGCACCGGTTCGAACCGGTGCCTTTTAATAACCCTTTTTGGCACCCCCCACATAGGCACCGGTTCAAACCGGTGCCTTAGGCCGGGTTTGAACCGGTGCCAAATTCCTTTTTTCACGTAGTGTATAGAATAAATAATTCATTTAAAGATTGAAAAGCTAGATATTCTTTAAAAAAAAAAATACTATTGTGTTCTTTCTAGTTTTTTTTTTCAATAAAAATAATATTCATTACATTATATTATCATGTTCTTTATAAATATTAGGAAATTTTAGAAAATAACAACACACAAAAACCCAAATTTTGATTATAACACCACAACAAAAAAAAAACTTTTGTAATAACACCACAAAAAACCTCGAATTTTTTATTTCACCACCTATTACTAACGCCATCCAGAAAACTGTTAATGGACCCCACATTATACACGTGGCAGTAATCTATTGGATTAAAAAAATGAAAAAATTATAAAAAAAATTAAAACCCAAAAACCCTAACCCAGCCACCACCTTCACCACCGGCGCCGATTCCCCCTAGCCCCACCACCGTCACCCTAAACCCCACTGCCGGCTTCCTCATACGACCACTCTCGACTGACGAAATCCGCCAAGCCGACCACCTGAACAGAGACGCACCACACTGTACCCAATCCCAGCCTAGCCACCAAGCTCACCACTGGCGTTCACCCCCATCCTCCTTAACCAACCCCGAAAAGCCTATCGTCCACCAGACGCACCAATTAACCCAGCCCGCAACTCCCCTTACCCTAGCTACCACTAAAAACGGCCACTTCCAGTTAAAATCGGCCGGTTTAGGGCCGAAGTGGTCAAAATCGACCCTAAAGTAGCCGATCTCAACCGCTAGTAGCTATTCCGGTGGCTGGGAAGTGCGAATTCGACTTGGTGTTGTTGGAGCTGTGAGGTAAGGCGAAGCTACGGTGGTTTTTGGGGAGGGGGAAGAGAGGGTTTCGCCGGTTTAGGTGGGGCAGGGGTGCCGACGGCTGGTGTTAGGCTGTTGGTGGTGGGGGACTTACAGGTGCAGAGGTGCTGCCGGTGGTGCAGTGGGCTGGGTTAGGTTGTTTAGGGTTTTTTATTTTTTATTTTTTATTTTTCATTTTTTTATTATAATTTTTTTAAAACCAATAAGTTATTGACATGTGTCTGTTATGGGCTCCACTAACGGATTTCATCTACGAATCTGTTAAGTGGTGGTGAAATCAAATTTTAGGATTTTTATGTGGTGTTATAATTAAAAAAAAATAATTGTTGTGGTGTTATAATCAAAATTTGGGTTTTTTTGTGGTGTTATTTTCTAAAATTTCCTAAATATTACGGATGTTCTTTAGATATATATAAAGAACATAAAACTGAATTTTTTTTTACGAAATAGCTATATGTTTTTTATAAAACAACTATATTTTATTACAAAACAATTATATGTGATGTTCTTTATAAAATAGATATATGTTCTTTACAAAAAAAAATATATGTTCTTTAATTTACTGAACATTATATGTTCATTCTGCCTTTATTTTTAAAGAAAATCGGATGCACAGAACATGGTGCATCTGCCTCCAAAGAAAAAAAATTCAAACTGTTAATCCAAAAAATCCTTAGAATAGAAGACAAGTATTTTCGCTATACATTCAGGATATGATGAAGTGATTCTCAAATAATCATTCTAGTTGTTTTGAAAAAAGTGAATAAAAAGTGTACATATTAATACAGCGCCATATGTATTTCCTCCGTGTTTTAATAAGTGTTACACTTTGTTCGGCACATAGTGTTAGACAATTTAATTGACTTAAATATAATAAGAAGTAAGTGGGACAATTACAGTATTAAAAAGTCGTAAGGAAAATATAGTAGGTTTAGAATTTATTGAAAAGTGATGAATGTGAAAGGAAAAAAATTATTAAAAAAGTAATAATGAGTTTAGGTGGGGCTATAAAAGAGAAATATAAAATATTAAAATGAAGTGTTTTGCTAAAAAAAAAAGTGTAACACTTACTAAAACACGGAGGGAGTATTATGGTATTTAAAAACGCAACTATAGTAGTAGATGTTTACTACTAGCCTCCAAAACCGTTGAAGAAATATATATATTAGAATTGGTGGGGGGAATGGAGAGGGGTGGTTTTGGGCTGGGTCAGCCGGCTAATTTTTAGGGTTAGGAGGGGATGGTTGGCCGGTGTACGGTGGGTCAGCTGGGGCCATGGTGTATTGACTCGGGGCATTGTCCGGGCTAAATACTAGCTAGTTTTATTATGAAATAGAGGGTGTACGAATTGAAGCAATGTCGTTGTTTCGGCCTAGTCAATGCTTAAGCTCAATGTACCTGAAATCACAAAATATCCCACTATGATCCAACCTGATTTGGGTATTTTTATACCCGGCCAAGTGGCCCAATCGGAAGCTGCCACGTGTCATAGGAAGAGGTGCCACCTGGACCTTTGAGATGGTGACACGTGGTAGGCAGCCATCCCTCCGTTCTGGGATGATTGATGATCTAGAATGGACCATTAGGAGGGCGACACGCGTCACCTTAAGAGGCGCCCAAAAGCCTTTTGGGATCAGTGACACGTGTCATCTAGATATTGCTTCTGGAATGGCGGCCTTCAAGGGCCCAAACCTTGAGGCACCGTTTTACGGCATGACCTAATCCCTAGGTCACCAGATCCTAGGGAGGGCACACTTTTCCAGAAGACCCTATAAATAGGGACAATTCCCTCATTTATGAGGGGACACGGAACACGAGAGAATACGTCACATTCTCATTTATTACAGAGTTGTGGTTTTCAAGAAACAGGCAACACCTTACCTGAGCTTGGAATCCGAGCAGATAACTTTATTTCCGCACGTTTAACTCCAAATACTTTACTAACTTAATCTTCGGAGGTGGACCACCGACCATCCGGCGGTTTGTTTGCTTTGCAGGTACAGGCGCCCTTTGCTGAATCCAGTCTTAGTGTTGTAACTCTCCCACGGGACAAAAACCCCCGAAACATTTGGCGCCGTCTGTGGGGAGAGTACCTCTGAGATGGCTTCACAAGTCCCTGTACCGAATCCTGAGACCAATCGGCCTCCAGAAAACATAGCGGTCCAGACGGACCATGACTTAGGGGACGACGCTGACGTCGAAACCTATGTGGATCCTAATAGATCCCTCATCTCTAGACGCATCCGCATTAAGGAAAAGCGGGAGCGTCACCCTGACAAAACTGCTGGTCAGTCAAAGAAGCCCTCGGGGCGGACGGGTGATCCTTCCCAGGCGGCAGGATCAACCCCCGTTACTCGGGATGAACTCATGAAACTCTTGAGCAGTCTCAGGGGTGAAATCAAACAGCTTGCCTCCAAGAGGTCTCCTACTCTTAGAAAGGAGCAGTCAGCCAAGAAGCCAGCCCAAGCTGGAAAACAGAAGTCGGTCAGGGACCGCCAGCCGACTCCTCATCCTGCCCCTACGGAGAAAGCTCGGCCCCAATTTGATCTCACCAGGCTTCGTTTCCTAGAAATGGGTACAAGAAAAGCCATCCGGCACATACAGCCGGATGGTAGCAAGAAAACATTCTCTGATGCTCGACATTACATTGAGCAGAAGAAAACCTAGCTATCAGAGTCAGCTTCAACGTCGACCTACCATGATAGCTTTCGGAATACCTCTGCGAGGTATTCCCAATCTATACATGAGACCCTAGCAAGCATCCCACGGGTTCAGTCTGGCCCTCATGTGATCTAGTCGGCCCTGTACATGGCTCCGCCATTGTACTATTCGCCTGCTTTACCTTACATACAGCTTGCTCTCTTTGGAGGCCAGACGGCATACGGATATCAGCCGATGGACTGGCAGCTCATGCTACAACACCTTGGAGATCAACCCTCTGCCTTCTCCAGGGAAATAACCGAAGCCGAACAGCCGGCCAAGGTTAAAAATGTTCTGGTTGGAACCTGTGATGGGACCTCCAACCTAGAAGACCACCTGCTACCATACACCCACCTCATGTATTTACAAGGGTTGGATGACGCCGCATGGTGTCGTTTTCCAGCCACCCTGAAGGGCATAGCCCAACAGTGGTTCGGCAATCTGCCGGCTGGTTGTATTAATAGCTTCAAGACGCTTGCGTTCTTGTTTGCTTCAAACTTCTATATGAACATCCCTGCCAAAAAGACAAGCCTTGATTTGGGCAATGTACAACAGAGAGATAGAGAAGGCCTGCGTTCCTATGTCAGGCGGTTCAATGTGGTACGAATCCAGATTCATGGGCTGTCTGATGTGGTCGCCTTCACAGACTTCTTTAAGGGTCTGAAGGACGGGTCTAATTTTAAGTATTAACTCGTCCGCAAACAAATTTTCACTGTGCAGGGAGCCTTACGAGAGGCGGAAGCCTATATACAGGCGACCGAACTCTGCTCCTCTAATAAGCAATCGAACTCTAAGAAGTCCGACCGACAGAAGGAGAGTCGGCCAGCTCAGCCGGCTCCTAAGCCAGAAGAGAGCAAAAAGAAAAAACAAATCTGGGCCATTGATAACTCTGATCAACCGGCCCAGAAGAAGAAAAAAGAGTGGAAACCGTACATTCCAAGGTACGAGTTCTACAAGGACTGCTGCTCCATCCTCTTGGAAATCAAGAATCGGCTGACTCTTGAGAAGCCGACCCCTATGAAAGGTTCCGCTGAAAATCGGAACAAAAACAAGCATTGCCATTTCCATGAGGATGTCGACCATGACACAAAGTATTGCTTCACCTTACATACAGTCTGCTGTGAGTGCCGAAACTGATGAAGATCCGGTATACACAATAGCAGGCGGATTTGCCGAGGGTGGCCTGACCATTCGGGCACCAAGGACCATCTGAGAAAGATGGTCAACTCTGTTGAAGAAGGAGAGGCGGCAGGCACATCCGCCTTCCCTAAAGTTGTCATCATCGAGCAGGATAGAGGCAAAGTCCGTCGACCGCATGATGACCATGTGGTCATTGAATGCAAGGTGGCCAACCAACTGGTTAATCAAATTTTGATTGATAATAGAAGCTCCTCGGACCTTATCAGCCTTAGTCAAATGCTTTTCCAATCTCAAATACAAACCGGATAGCATGATGGAGGTCTTTCACACCCTTGTTGGGTTTGGGGGAGGACTTGTGCACCCAGTCGGACGAATTGACTTACCCGTCCGCCAAGAGAACAGGGGAGACGGTCGGCACATGACCATCCGTTTCCTAGTGGTTGAAGAGCTCATAGCTTAAAACCTCATCTTTGGCCGACCCACTCTAAATGATTGTAAGACCGTCATCATCCCTGCTCTCATGCTGCTCAAGTATGAGAAGGATGATGGAACAGTCAGTTCCCTCAATTGGGACCAGAAGATGCCTCGAGATTGTTATCTCTCGGACGTCAAGCCCGCGGCCGCAGTATCCGGCCGGGGCAAGCAGACAATCGACCTCGACGATGTCGAGGAAGAACAGTCGACCTCACCAGCCGGAAAGAAAAGAAAGACTGGTCAGCTGGTGGTGGTCAAAAAAGAAAAACAATAGCAATCACTGACCGGGGAACGGTCAGATGATCTCCGTCCCTAGACTGATGGCGAACACATTGATATCCCTCTGGACGATAGTCGGCCAGAGCGGACGGTTAAGGTGGGGATGGTTGCATTTGCTAAGCTGGGTGAGAGCTTGCACCAGCTATTGAGAGAATTCAAAGACATCTTTTCCTTTAAAGTGGATGAGATGCCAGGCATCAGCCCGAATCTCGCTGTCCACAAACTAGCTGTGGATCTTAAAAAGAAGCCCATCCGGAAAAAGAAAAGAAACCGTGGCGAAGAAAGAAGTCAGGCGACAGCCGCCGAAGTTAAAAAGCTGCTGGACGCCAAGTTCATTCGGCCGTGCAATTTCCCTGAGTGGGTGGCTAACGTTGTGTTAGTAAAAAAGTCGAATGGTATTTGGCGCATGTGTGTTTATTACACAGATCTCAACAAGGCATGTCTAAAGGATAGCTATCCACTGCCTACAATCGACAGTCTGGTCGATTCAACAGCCGGACATGCCCTGATGATTTTTATGGACGTCTGCTCAAGTTTCCATCAGATCCCCCTGTGGAAAAAAGATCAAGAAAAGACGGCATTCGTCACTGATTAGGGGTTGTTCTGTTATACGATGATGCCATTTGGTTTGAAGAATGAGCCTGCTACTTTCCAACGTATGATTAATACTGTCTTCATTAATAAAATCGGAAGGAATGTAGAGGCGTACATTGACGACATGATAGTCAAATCCAAACAATAGGCGGATCATCTTGCTGATCTCCGAGAAACATTCGCCACACTCAGGCGGCACAAGGTCATGCTAAACCCAAAAAAGTGTGTCTTTGGTGTTGAGTCTGGGAAGTTTCTCGGATTTTTGATTTACCAAAGGGGAATAGAGGCCAACCCTGAGAAAATACAGACGGTAGTCGACATGCAGTCGCCCCGTACTATGAAGGAAGTGCAAAATTTAACAGGTTGCCTGGCGGCCTTGGGGAGATTCCTCAGTCGGTCAGGTGACAAGTGTCTCTACTTCTTTCAGGCAATCAAAAAGAAGACCAACTTTGAATGGGGGGACGATGCAGAGGCGGCCTTTCAAAAGCTGAAAACTCATCTACACTCTTTGTCGAGGCTTGTTAGCCCTTTTCCCAAAGAGAAGCTCTTCATGTATTTAGCCGTCTCTTAACATGCCCTCAGTGCCATTCTCTTAGCTAAAAGAGACAGAATCCAGCTCTCGGTGTATTTCATTAGCCATGTTCTTAGGAACGCAGAGCTTCGGTACCCCATGGTTGAAAAATTTGGCCTTGCCCTTTACATGACCACCAAGAAGCTAAAACCATACTTCTTGGCACATGTGGTAGAGGTCTATACTGACTAACTGATCAAACGGCCACTCACAACCTTGGAGTCTTCTGGACGAATGCTTAAATGGGCAATTGAAATGCAAGGTTTAGAAATCACTTACGAACCAAGGAAGGCAATAAAGGGGCAAGCATTCGCCGACTTTATTGTTGAAATGACAAGGCCGGTTTCACCGGACAATACTGACCAGGTTTGGAAAGTGTATGTGGATGGGAGCTCCACTACGAACGGTTGCGGTGCAGGGATTATCTGTCAATCTCCTGAGAGAGATAAGTATGAATATGCATTGCGTTTCAATTTCCAAGTCTCTAACAATGAGGCCGAATATGAGGCCCTGCTAGCCGGCATTCGGTATTGCAAGGCGGCAGGGGAAAAGAAAATTGACGCCTGCTCTGATTTTCAACTGGTCGTACTCCAGGTTAATGGAACGTAAGAGGCCACTCATCCGGCCATGATAAAATATTTGCAGGCGGTCAAAAATGAAATCGGGACACTTGAGGAGTTTCATCTAACTCAAGTGCCCAGATCTTCAAACAATCAAGCCAATGCTCTGTCAAAACTGGCATCATCCGCCTCCTGTGAAACGCCTCGGTCAGTTTTCAGGGAGGTCATGGAAAAGAGAAGTATATCTAATGAAGACCCCATTGGAATTCTTGACCGAAGCTCAACCTGGATGGACAACATCCGGGCCTATCTTGCCGATGGCACGCTCCCTGATTCACCTCAAGAGGCGGCTGTTCTGAAGAAGAAAGCGGCAAACTTCGAGCTGAGATACGGAGAACTCTTCAAAACTGGTTTTTTGAAACCCCTGTTGAAGTGTGTTACCCCAGAGAAAGGTAAGGAAGTCCTCGAAGATTTCCATGCGGGTTTCTGCGCCTCCCATATAGGCGGCAGGTCCATAGCTGCCAAGGCCAGGCGGCTCTATTTCTGGCCTACTTTGGAGTCGGATGCCATGGAAATGGTCAGAAAATGTGACAAGTGCCAAAAGTTTGGCAAGCTCATCCATCGTCCGGCCACAGATCTGACGGCCATCCACAGCCCAATACCTTTTGCCAAATGGGGCATGGACGTACTTGGGCCTTACACAGCAGCACCAGGTGGCAAGCGCTACATATTGGTAGCTGTGGATTACTTTACCAAGTGGGTAGAGGCGGAGGCGGTAAAAAACATCAAGACCAAAGATGTCATCTTCTTCATATGGAGGAATGTTATCACTCGTTTCGGGGTGCCTATGTCTATGGTTTTTGACAACGGACCTCAGTTTCAGACGCCTCAGCTCAAGACTTGGTTGGGAGACCAAGGGGTCTCAAGTTTCTTTGCATCAGTCGGCCGGCCCCAAGCAAACGGCCAGGTCGAAGCCTTCAACAAGTTAATCTCCGACGAAATCAAGAAGAAAATAGAGAGAGCTGGTGGCCTTTTGGCGGATTAATTACCACACGTCCTCTAGGCCATCAGAACAACCGCCATAGGGGCAACTCGAGAAACCCCATTCCTCATGGTTTATGGTGCAGAAGTTGTCCTGCCCATCGAACATTATGAGCCGACTCTTCGAGTCATGTTGTACGACAAAGAGGTAAACTGGGAGGCCATGCGGCTAGCATTGGACTCACTTCCAGAGTACAGGGCAATGCGACCTTGCACCATGAGATTTACCGTCTGAGAATGACTCGGGCCTACAACAAAAGAGTACACAAGCGTCCTCTTAAAGTGGGGGACTTTGTGCTACGGAAAATGGAGGCAGTCGGTAGGGCGAATGAGCAGGGAAAGCTAACCCCAAATTGGGAAGGCCCCGACCGAATCTATGATGAAGTAAGAGACGGCACCTACCAACTGGAAGAACCAAACGGTAGGCGGCTGCCTAGAACTTGGAATGTAGACAACTTAAAAAAGTACTACTTCTAAGAATTTTTGTAAATACTTCAAAGTTCTGATTAATGAGAATATGCCTTCATTTCCCAAATTTGTCTTCTTGCTAAATTTTGTAAATTATGCTAGCATCGCCTGTACAAAGTACAGACAACCACCCTATTCTTAGCGTCTGTCCCAATAGCAGACGCCCCATTCCGTCTGAAGGAGCCGACTGTACCAAAGCAGTCGACCCTACTGATTTATTTTCAAGTTAAGTCCAACACTTAACGGATATTTACCATTTTTATAGAGGCCAATGGCCGGATATTAAACAAGCAATAGAGGCCGACGGCCACAGTCTGCTCCAACATGAGTATGACTGTTTGCTCCAACATGAGTTAGATAACCGACGACGTCCATTCGGGCGAATTCGTCGAGGAGAAACATCTCCCATTTGGGTGGCACATTGCTCTACTAATACATCAAACGGCCCTACCGATTGCTAAAAACGCATCCGCAGTTGTTTGAATAAATCGAAAGTGAAACCTAAACGGCCGAAAGACTTTCAAATTGTTCTAGTACAATTGAAAAGAGGTCACTATTTCATGATTAGAGGATATCGAGGCATAAGGCCGGATGCCCCTGCTTTTGCTCTGGGGCAAGGCAGGCGGAGAACTCTTTCTCAATCAAAAAAGCTAAGTCCAAAAACTTAGCATTATGCGTATACAAGGCTTATGGCCAAATGCGCCTGTTCTGCTTAAGGGCAAACCAGGCGGAATACTTTCCCCAAAAAAATAAGCTAAGTTAAAACTTAGCATCTAATTTTAACGAGGCCTATGGCCGAATAAAGTTAAAGAACCGACTGCTCTGCATGGCCGTCTGTCGCTTGGTTTGGGGCAATCACCATAGTGATTGATTGACTTAGAAACCATGCATTCTCTTAAGTATCAATAATTTCTATGTCAATCAATCCAATTAAACGAAACCAATCCACATCCGGCCAGGGGTAAGAACATTCGTATACTATATGGACTAAAATACTTAGCTAAAATTCTATGCATAAAAATAAGCTTTGAAAATTTTTAAAGCATTCATAAATACCAATATAAATAAAACCGGCCAAATGACCGGATGTTTCATAAAAATTAAGCAATCGTCAAAATTAACGACTGCAAAGAGTTAACTGGCTAAAGCTAGGAGAATTTTTAAATAACCCAACCCCTCGATCGGTAAAGATACATTTTTACTCGACACGCAGGCCGGAAGATCAGATAAATGGCCATTCGGCCACAGAAAGAAATCATAAAAAGCTTAAGGAGCAGGGGAGAGGTTCTCAGCATTGGCAGCCGCATCATCACCCGCCGGCTGCTCAGGGTTTTCTTCATCCTCCTCGTCTCCCTGCTCGTCCCCAGAAGAGCCTGATTAGGAGTCGGACTCTTCGCCCTCGGCAGCAGCCTTGTTCGCCTCCTCTTGAGATTGGCGAAGAAGTTCAGCATTGAAATCCTCGTTAGCTTGATCAAACTTGGATTTCCAGGTGCTATAGTCAGCACCCGGCTGTACCGCCTCCCATGCCATCTGCATGATGGCCTTATAGTCCTCCGTCATTTGTTTGACAAGGGCCTCCTTCTCCTCCTCAGCTTGGGACTTGAACTTGGCCTTCAGCTGCTTCTCCTGGTTCGTCAGGCGCATCTCCACGTGGCCAACCCGCTCCTTGGCCCTCTCGGCCTCTTTCTTGGCCTCTTGAAGAGGCTCAAGCTTTTCCTTAAGACCTTTAATTTCGGCCTTAAGGTCTATAATTTTGGAGCGAGCCAAATCCAGGTCCTTCTTTGCCTGCAGGTTGGAATCCGCCTGGGAATACATCATATCAAGGGTCAGTAGCTCATTTTGAGCAATTTCAAATTGAGCTCGGTCTAAGGCGGACTCGACTCGAGCTTTAGCTGCTGTTACCTCTTTGGACTTTTCCTGGATTGGCCTCCTTAGCCCCTGGATGCGCATCATAGCCTGGAGATGAGAAAAGAGCCGAATGGTTAAGACCAGTCGGATATATGCTTAAACAATAAGAAAATTAAGCTAACTCTCTACTTCACAGAGATTCCCCAAGAAGGCATCCAAGTTAAGGGTGCCGACTCCTCTCATGGACGCCTTATCCTCTGGATCAAGCGCCCTCAGCATCTCCTTGGCCATTTGGACAATAGTCGGCCTTTGCACAGGAACTGCAAGATTAAAGTTAGTCAAGAAAATTCTAAGTAACTATCTTGATGTTGAAATTCAATGAAGAGGCGGCTTATACCGTCCGGCTGAACCTCCTCCTCCTTCCCATGATGATCCGTGCCATTTATGGCACCTTTAGGCTATGTTTTCTTTATATTTCTATGCTCCTTTGTAGTCGTTTATGTCGTGTTTTTAGAGAATAATGCTTGATTCGCGTGTTTTTGTGTTAGTTTAGATAAATGCATGCGTTTAATGGCTTTCTTATCATTTTATTCATTTCTCGGCTATTTCTCTTGCTTCTCTGTTTCTTTGTCTTGTTTTGTAGGTACGTTGCAGGCTATATGCATGGGAATTGAAAATAGCACCCACTAGGATCAATATGCACTTTTCGGAATTGAATTTGAGTTTGAAACAAAGGAAAACGAAGGATTGCAAAGTATCAAATAGGACCTTTGTGCATTGTTTTAGTTATATCTCAAGTTCTACAGATCGGATTAGGGTGATTCAAGTTGGGTTGGAAACTAGACTTGAAGAGCTTTCCAATGATAGGTTGCACGTCTTCATACAATTCTTAGATCGGAAGTTACAGCCTTATGAAGTTGGCACAAGAAAACTACCGCGGGCGCGGGCTACAATACCCGCGGGCGCGGGCTACAATATCCGCGGGCGCGGGGTTGCTGCAGCTCCAAAACTGCCGTATTTGGGCAGTAAGCACCCGCGGTTGTCCCAAGGGCTCTCCGAGGGCGCGAGCCTTGGCCCCGCGGGCGCGGCTATCGGGGTGTCCGTTCCCCTCCGCGGGCGCGGCCGATTTCTCCGCGGGCGCGGGTTTCTGGGTCTTTTACGATTTTAAGCTTCTTTTCTCCTTTTGTTTATATAGTTTTTGGTTTCCTTTATTCTTCATTCATGTAATTATTTAGTTTTAGAATAGTTTTCTCTCTCTTAGGTTGAGAGCTTCTCTCTCTAGATTAGGCTAGATTAGGAGTAGTTTTAGAGAGAGAAAGTGAGGAATTTCAATGGTGATTGAGAGATTGAAGATGCAAGTGTGACAATTGTGTTGGAGATCTTCTTAATTATCAATGAGCATTTCTAAACTCTATCTCATTCAATTGCTTTGTTTAATTTGATGTTTGTTTGGTTTGATTTTGATATTTGATGTTTGATTAGAGTAATTGTTCTTGATATTTTGTTGATTCTTCTTCTCTATAGTTGATAGTTGATTTGATGATGTTGTTTGAGTAGTTGTTGGCTAGGAATTGGGTGAAACTTGTATGATTGATTAATTGTGATTAATTTGGGAATTGTGTTGATTGATTGTTGAGATTAAAGTGATTAGTGAAGGTTTGCATGTGTGTAATTAAATTTGGCCTTGAGAATTATGCTAGATTGCATTGTAATTGCTAATGACATGAACAATAATTGATTTAGGAATTGCAATTATCAATTGGTTTTGATTGTGATTCTCTTAGTTTGTTAATCATAGTGAACCCTAGCTTAACAATTAGGAGATAGCTCTTTGTTTCCTATTGATTGCTCTTATCATTTAGTCCTCAAAACCTTTGATTGGCATGCTCTTCCCAAGTTGTTGCAATTGACATGATTACTTGTTGATCCCCGTTCCTAGTGTTTTATTTCTTTGGTTACTTGTTTTGTTAGTTGTTAGTATTCTCTCTTACCTTCGTCTTCGACCTAGTTTAGGCGCATAATTGAAAGTGCTTGAACATTACCGTTCCTTTGGGTTCGACCCTTGACTTGACTCTATACTTGTATTAGGGTTTGTTTAGTGTTTATAAATTTAGTTTGACCGAGGGAAGATTAGATAACGACCTAGTTTTCCCCTCGTCACATGACGCCTCTTCTCTCCTGCTGAGCCGACAGCAGTAGTGGCTTGCTTAAACCCACCCTTCGATGCCTGAGTAGCATCCAGTTTGCTGACCTCCCTGTCAGCTTCAAGAGTAGAGCCGTCTCCTTTTTTGGGCTTGTGAGCAATGTGCTTCCGGTTCTTGTCGGATGCACTCACATCACCTGTCCTAGTCTTTTGGATTTTGGATTGGGATTTCTTAGAGGGAGAAGGTCTGGTGGAGCCACTCTGCATTAGAAAAAGGAAAAGGCGTCAGAAAAACAGGCAGGCAAAAATTGACCTTTGCTGAAAAATATACCAAGTTTTATAAACAACTACCTAGGGGGTCCCGACTGTTTTCTGCTCGTCACTCGCTCGATTATGGACGTTCGAGCGATATTTTGCCGCAGAGACGGCAGTCGACTTCCTTGTTGCCGAGATCTTTTCCATAGCTTTGTCTGCACCAAAAGCAGGAGTTTGAATTTATAAACAAGTATTGAAAAGCAATTTGAAAGTTGCATAAAACAGACGGCCGACTACCTCTCGGCATCTCAGAGCTTAGCCCACAAGCGGCCAAGAACACCCCATACTCTAGCCACTTGCAAAGGGGAATGTAGCTCTTGGGGACGACTATTTTCTCCCCTTGCTCATTTGTCCGAACGTACAGTTTGAACAAACCCCGGTAAAAAATTTCCTCCTGGGCCCGCCTAGGGAGAGGGGGCAAGGCACTTTTGCCAGCCAGGAGGGGCGGATCCTTGTTCCACCTATTGTATTTCTAGTTCAGTTGGCTATAAGAGGAATGGACTATGTAGAACTTTGTTCTTCAGTCCTTTCACTTGTTTTCCTTGCCGACTGCCATCATGTACCCCTTGCAGGTGGACAAGGTGTACCAGCCTTCGCCGCCCTTGGCAGGCGCTCGACAGAGATAGTGCATGTGGGCGAATGCCTTAAAGCTGGGATCCACCTCCAGCATTTCACATGCGGCAACATCCGCGATGATATTAATCCATGAATTCGGGACAAGTTGCCAGATACCCAGTTGGTATCCGTCCAGTATTCTCTCCACGGCCGGATGGAGAGGGAAGCGTAGACCAGCCTGGAGGACCGCCTCGTAGCAGCGGAATGCCTGGTCCTTGTAGCCGGCCAAGGTCGGCCAGGTTATTGTATCATCCTTGTTGGGAACAGACAAGGAAAAGCCATGACCCTTTACAGTCTTGCGCTTGAAGTTGGCAAGACCGGATGTCATAGAATTCCGCTTACTTTGCGGGACATGATGATAATAGGGGGCGCGTTCCAGGCGCCTAGAAGCACTCGGCTCCGCCCAGCCTTCTCCCTTCTCCACTGACAAGGATTCCCTTGCAGTGCTTATCTTTGCTCGGGCCTCCTCTGAAGTAACGGAGGCATTTTCAGAAGATGACGAGGCCGAATCGTCATCAGAGCTCTCCCCAGAGCTAGGGTACTGCCGGCTTGGGCCAGCAGGGGCCAGCAGGGTCCTCCCCTAGACTCTCCTCCGACGCCTGTTCTGAAGGCTCGGCCTGGTATTGACTGTCGGCTTCACGGATGGTATCACTGGGGGTGCCGCTTGAAGAGGGGGAAGAATAATAAGTTGGAGTTTGGGGAAGGTTAGAAGAAGGGTTTGGAGGGTTCTCAGAGATTTCACTAGCAGGCACCCTAATGGAGCCATCAGAGTTGACAATCTCGCTGTTCGAATGGTAAAAGGAACCATCCGACCTATATCTCCTCGTTGTCTGCTTTGTTCTGGCCATCGTGTCCTGCAGATGCACAGACACTGTCGGATTAGGAGATGTACTTAAAGCAAAGTTCTCGAACGAGCATTCGGCACTCCCAGTTCTTGATTCAGCCGTCCCCGGTGACCGGCTGATCGCTAACCTAGGTCGTGCCTGGTGCGTTTGGGAAACCATTTGATAAAGAAAAAATGCAAGAAAAAATAAGTAAAAGAAGAGAGCAGGCGGTTACCTTAGAAGAAGGTACAAGGAGACGCCTGGTTTGCTGAAACAGACGGACAGAAAGCCAAGCGTTGGATGCTTAATAAGTCTAAGTCTTTAAGAGTCAATAGTCCAAAGATTCTCCAAGATTCGCAAAGGTGTGAACCCAAAGGGGGGGTAAAACCCTTCTGTTTATAGAAGGGTAAAACCGTAATTTTTCCCTCCAAAAGTTCATTTGAAAACCAGCCAGACGAATGTTGACACCTGTCACAGGTGTCATGTGCAATGCACGTGACCCCTGTGAGGGGCAAATGATTTGGGTATTTTTATACCCGGCCAAGTGGCCCAATCGGAAGCCGCCACGTGTCATAGGAAGAGGTGCCACCTGGACCTTTGAGATGGTGACACGTGGTAGGAAGCCATCCCTTCATTCTAGGATGATTGATGATCCAGAATGGACCATTAGGAGGGCGACACGCGTCACCCTAAGAGGCGCCCAAAATCCTTTTGGGATCAGTCACACGTGTCACCTAGATATTGCTTCTGGAATGGCGGCCTTCAAGGGCCCAAACCTTGAGGCGCCGTTTTGCGGCGTGACCTAATCCCTAGGTCACCAGATCCTAGGGAGGGCACACTTTTCGAGAAGACCGTATAAATAGGCACAATTCCCTCATTTATGAGGGGACACGAAACACGAGATAATACGTCACATTCTCATTTATTACAGAGCTGTCGTTTTCAAGAAACAGACAGCACCTTACCTGAGCTTGGAATCCGAGCAGATAACTTTATTTCCGCACGTTTAACTCCGAATACTTTACTAACTTAATATTCGGAGGCGGACCACCGACCATCTGGCGGTCCGTTTGCTTTGCAGGTACAGGCGCCCTTTGCTGAATCCAGTCTTAGTGTTGTAACTCTCCCAAGGGACAAAAACCCCCGAAACACAACCCATCATTAATCACCACAAATCATAGATTTACCCTTAATTTGTCCACTAAAATACAACTTTGCCACCTGAAATACATCTATAAATATCTCATCAAAAATTAATGACGTAACTTTTTCAAAATCTCTCTCATTTTCTCTCTACTTTCTCAGAAAATCTTGTGTGGACCTGGTCCACAATAATATTATTGTGAACCTAAGGTTTATACCCACGTAACTGACATTATATTCAACATAGTGACCCCTAGTTTTAATATAGTAACCTTATTTTTAACATAGTGTAGACACCCATTTGTGTCTCCTCAAAACCAAATCCAGTGCTGAGTACCTTTCACGTTGAATCATAATCGAATGAAGTTGAAGTGTGGAAAGTCTAGTGTTTTCGGTTAGTTTTTATTTCTTTTCTTTCTCACTATTTTTGAAAACTTATTTTAAGAAAACAGTCAATCCAAATTGGTTTGATCCATGACAAGGGTCCAATAATGGTGTAGTTGGATGTGGCTTGAAAAGAGCTTTCAAACTATTTATTATAAGCCCAATTCCAATGAATAGTGAGGAAGTTATGGCCAAATTACTAAACTGGGCCCAGTTTAATATTTATATGCGGCCCAATGATCTAGAGGAGGGCCTAATATTGTATTATCATTCCTAATGCAATTAGAATTGATTATAATAATCTAGATTCTTCTAGAAGGTTCTTTTTATTCCTAATTTAATTAGCATTGATAAATTGACTTTAGTTGACTTTTTAGAGTTTTAATCAGAATAAAAGAAGTGTTTTTAAAGAAAATACGATTTTGCCCTCTCGTACGGCTAAATTTTAGCAAATTAAGAAAACGCATGGAAATTTGTTTCCAGGGTCTGACGATAGGACCAACACCTGGCGCCTTGCTTGGCGTCTTGCGCTAGACCTAGCGTCTGGCGCTAGACCTGTCGTCTGGCGCTAGTGTCCAGCGTTTGGCGCCACGTTGTTTTATTCTTTTCAAAATTGTGGTTCGTTTTTTATCACATCCGGATGATTTTCTCTATAAATAGCCTCCTAAAACCTCTGTTTTCAATCATCGAAAATCACCAACTCTCATCAAAGAATCTCTTGATTACTCTCTCTCTCTCTCTCTCTCTCTCTCTCTTTTCTAAACTAGCCTTTTGCATACAAAATTCCGCATTTACAAGATCTAGAAACACCTAGCCAAGTTCGAAGATGTCGTTGCCCCAAACGTGAAAGGTTTTTTGAGAGGGTTTGGTCCTGTAGACACCCATTCGTGTCTCCCCAAAACCAAACCCGGTGATGAGCACCTTTCGCGTCGAATCATAATCGAATGAAGTGAAAGTGTGGAAATTTTAGTGTTGTGGATAGTTTTAATTTCTTTTCTCTTCTCTCTGTTTTTGAAAACTTATTTTAAGAAAACAGCCAATCTAGTTTGGTTGGTCCATGATATGAGTCCAATAATAGTGTAGTTGGATGGGGCTTGACAAGAGTTTTCCGACGATATATTATAAGCCCAATTCCGATGAATAATTAGGAAGTTATGGCCAATTTACTAAACTGGGCCCGGTTAGAGCCTTATATGCGGCCCAATGATCTAGAGGAGGGCCTAATATAGATTTATCATTCCTAATGCAATTAGGAATGGTTTTAGTCTTTTAGATTCTTCTTGAAGTTTCTTTTCATTCCTTATTCAATTAGCATTGATAAATTGACTTTTGTTTACTTTTCAGAGTTTTAATTAAAATCAAAGAGCATTTTTGAGGAAAAAAACGATTTTATCCTCCTGTACGGCAATTTCTATCTGATTTTAAGAAAACACATGAATTTCTGAATCAGCGCCAAACGCCTGCTGTAGCGCCTGGCGCTAGCATTGGCGCCTAGCGCTAATGTTTGCGTCTAGCGCCAATAGCCAGCGTTGGCGCTAATTATATTTTATATGCGCCAGAACTCTGTTTTGATATTTTATCTTTTTGGCTGATTTTCTTTATAAATAACATCGTAAAAACTCCGTTTTAATCTACCAACTCTCATCAAGATTTTCTTGATTACTCTCTCTCTCTTTTCTAAACTAGCCTCTCAAATACAAAATTCCGCATTCATTAGATCTAGATACACCTAGCCATATCCGAAGTTGCCTTCGCCCTAGACGTGAAAGGTTTAATTTTTAAGGGTTTGGTTCCAAATCTCTCTTTCAGTTATTTAATTTAATTGTTTGATTATTATTTTCATTGAAGTTACTAACGTGTGTATTTTGTTATTAGAAAGAGGTACGAGGCATCAAAGTAAGTGCTTTAATGGATTTTATTGATGTTATGATATAGAGTTCATGTTTAGGCTGTTATTATGATTCCTAGTATCATGTCTAGGGTAACTTTAATATCAAGTATGATTAAAAGTATGATGCTTCCTATGTTCTTCCTAATATTTATGATTGTTAGTATCATGTTAGGGCTAAATATATGATTTTTATTGCTTAGTGGCATGCTAGGGTTTGTTATTAATCTTGTTAGTATCATGCCTAGGATCTTGCTATGCTTTAATATTGACATGAATATGATTATTATATTTATTATTATGATGATTATGGTTTTGATCATTATTATGATTATTTTTATAATTGTTATAATAGTTATTGTTTTTATTGTTATTTATTGTTATTGCTTGATCACACCTTTTTATGCATGTTTAAAGGGAATTTGGTACTTGTAGTCACACTTAATAAGATAATTTAATAATCTTGTTTAATTTAATTTGATTATAATTCAAGTGATCGCCAATAATAGTTTTATTTGTGCATTAATATTCAACCAACATAGATAAACAGGTTTAGGGTTAATCTTATTGATTGCATGTTAATCAGAAAGCGCACATGAATACGATCAAAATAAAGTAGAGGCCTATTATTAGGGCAGGTTCAATCTCTTTTAGGTTGGATTTGTACCTACATCCCCAAACCCTATTTGGTTCAAGACCTTATGGAGTTGATGATCTCTTGGATCGTTAAGGGGTGTAACCTTCACCTCGTGAACGGTTTACAAGTTCCTAAAAAGTTGTTGGCGACTCTTTTGCTCTATCTTCTTTCCCTTTGGACGCCACCGTACTTTAGTGTATGATCACAGTGGGGTTTAAGCTAGGGGATTAACGCTTGAAATATTCCCTACAGTTTTTCGCGACTCCACCGGGGAGGATTTATATTTTAATTCCTAAATTTGTTTCGGCAATGATTTAGAATGAGCGGATGAGACTCGAAATGTTCTAAGTATTTCATGTGCGTAATTTTGATTAACATTATTGTCATATGCATAAAAAAGATCTCATTGGAAAGACCATCCGTAATGAGTTAAAACATAGGATTTTACGCGTAGGAAATTTGAGAAATATCATTCACAACTAGGACCGAAATAACACTGCGCGAAACTGGAAAATTTTATCGAGCACAGAAAGCTGCTGAGGCATGTAGGAATTAGCGTCAGCGAACAGAAGCTGGCGCCAGACATTTAACTGTAGCGCCAGACGAAAGCTCTGTCGCCAGGCGCTACAGCTAAAACCTGGCGCCAAATTCTTCCAATACCGAGCCAGAAATATGCGTTCTAATTTCGACCAGTTTTTCTTATTGTTTGCTCGATCCTACTTCCTGATTGAATTTTTTCTCACTTTTCTGAAACCCATATGTGTTCTACATATGGACATAACCCTCTGGGAATTCATGCTCCATCTACCTGATTGAACGCTCTGAGCAACAAAGGGTACATCCGAGAATGTTAAATTCACCAAACCATGGAAGCGAGTTTTTCTAAAACTCGCGGTGTCCCATCCACTCGCGCCAACCCTTCACGGTTAGGCTTCCATGCGGTGCATTTGGACAATTAACCATGGACCCTCTATTGAATAAACCATATCCCGAACTTTAGAGAACTAGAGCCATGGTTTGGTTGCAAACTCATTGCATCATATTGTGCCTACTTGACTAATTGTGCATTATTTGTTGTGCATGTTTTCTTAACCGTTTGTTTGACTTGTGTTGAGATTTAATAAATTAATGACTTAAAGAACTTTGCCTAATTAATTAATTGATTAATTAATTTGAGTAAATAAAGTCTAATATTTTAATCAGAATTGACCTAGTACGACTTTAGGCATACCCCTGTTTTTTAATAACACCGAAAACAGTCTCAGATTGAAGCTCCAGCATTGGCGCCAAAGTCTGAACTGTAGCGCCACTCTGTGGAGTGTGGCGCCTGGCAACAGCTCTGTCGTCTAGCGCTACACTACACAGTGCGACGCCAGTCCTGTCGTTTTGCCGACAGTTTGGATTATTAATCGAGTCATCACCTAATGTCTAATTAGTCAGTTTGCTAATTAAGTCGGTTAAATTTCGCTGTTAATAACACTTTGTCGAGTCAATTATTGAGTATAGTCACATAGTCTAGCCACATGGTCATGACACGAGTCTTAACATATCACCTACACTCACTAGTCTTTGCACACACTTCGAGTATGTATCACCATGACCATGTCTTAGGTTCATGCATAAGTCGGTCTTTCCGTCATTTGAGTTGGGGGGTACATCCTATTCCTAGTTCTTTATATCCCTCCATCTACATCATTTTTTTCACATTCTATTCCAATCTTTCTTCACTTCCTCCATCCATTGCATGTTGAATAGAGTTTGAGTCAAATAATTAACAATAGATATCCCCAAATTCCTTTTCCAGAGTACTTGGTCGAGGAGAGAAGGGCAATTAATCAAGGACAACCTCTTTATTCAAGTCTCACTTTTTGATAAACCAATTCGTCAAAAGAGGAAGGCTAAAAAGATAATGGCAAGTCAAGAAGAGGTTAATGAACTTAGGAATCAATTGAATGATGTGACTGAGGTGTTAAAGGCTTTAACCCTCAAAATTGATGACCCTGTGAAGCAACAACAAATGAACCTTATGCAAGAAAGTTTGAGAAAGCTATCTAGTGACTATAAATTTCAAGGCATGAGTTCACAAGGGGTCTTGCTGGACAAGGAAATTCTTCCGCATAAGTTCAACGCCACTGACATCCCTAAATTCGAGGTAACAGATAACCCTTACTTTCATCTAAGAGCTTTTGAAACTATAATGAGCATTAAGGGTATCGATAAGAAGGTTTTCCCCTCTCTGTTCCCACTATCTCTCGAGACCGTTTGCCATCAATGGTTCTTTTCTCTCGAGAAAGAGAAAACCTCTTCTTGGGAATCCATAGCAAATGCTTTCATAGATAGATATAAGTGCAACATCCAAGACGAGAAAGACCATAGACAACTTGAGATGTTAAAACAAAAAGAAAACGAAGGGTTCACGTCTTTCTTCAATAAATGGAGGGAAACTTCCGCTAATATGGTCAAGGCTCCTACTGAAAAAGAATCTGTGAGGATGTTTATCAAAAATCTCCAGCAGAAGTTTTTAAGGCACTTAAAGTACCAACATAATTTGAATACTTTCAAGGTTGTCTATAATATAGGCATTGACATTGAAGATGACCTTCTGAAAGATAATAGTGCGAGAGGAAAGAAGAACAACCATCCTTCTTCTTCTTCTCCCATTAATGAGGTACGTGCTACGAACGCCTCTAAATCACGAATCCAAAGGTCAAAAAGGGTGTTCACTCCACTTGGTATGAGTTATGAAACAACTTTCGAGAAGTTACACCACAAAGGACTAGTCATGCCCATAGGGCCCATCAAAGATCCAGTTCCAGAAGCCAGGCCACCCAAGTGGGACCCCAATAAGCACTGCAAATATCACCAAGGAAAGGGTCACGACACTGAGGAGTGTTGGAAACTCAAAGAAGCCATTAAAGATCTGATCGATAACAATTAAACTTCCGAAATTCTAGCCATTGAAGAAGATCAAACATCCTTCGATCCATCACTTCTTATCACACCTGTAGGTGAGCCCATGATCGAGACAACTTATATAACCTCTCTCAATGAAGTGGCCATGATTGAGAAGGATGAAAGTCTTTTCTTAGATAATACCAGGGAAGACTCGTCAAGTCTAAAAGAGGACGTCCGAAAACTGCAAGATGTCGTTGCCATGCTCTTGAATGTGGTAGAAGGATTAGAAAATCGGGTGATGGTCATCGAACAAAATCCTCGCCAAGAGTTTAATGAAGAACTCAATGCTCCTAAGCCACGGGCAAAACGGACCATTGAAGAATACACACCAATAGGAATAACTTACAACAAAGCTTTTGACTGTCTTCATGATCAAGGTCATATTCACTCCATTGGTCCCAGTCAAGACCCTACATCTGAAAAATGTTTTCTCAATTGGGATCCAAATTCCTATTGTTGATACCATAAAGGTCGTGGTCACACTACTGAAAAGTGTCTCACCCTCAAGGATCGTGTTCAAGACTTCATTGATTCTAATCTCCTTCATGTTCCTCTGCGCGACAAGAAGGCCAAGATTAGTAACAATAGTAACAGTGGCTTTAAAGGGAAGAATAACGACTATCCTTCTTCTTCCGAAAACACCTACTCTAGCAACAGTGTTGGTACTTTCGACCTTAATGAGATCTTAGGATTTAGAAAGCAGCAAAAAAGGGATTTTACCCTTATTGGAATTAGCTACGATGATGCTTTCGATCGACTCCATGCAAAGGGACTCATTACTCCTATTGAACCTCTTCAAGATCCCCCACTTGAGAAGAGAGTGCCTAGTTGGAATCTAAATAGGCGCTGCAAGTACCATCAAGGTAGGGGTCATGCTACTGAGAGCTGTTGGAAGCTAAAGGAGGCTATCCAACATTTCATTGATAATAACAAGCTTCCCATGCCTCCAATTAACAAGAAGAGCGAGTGATGATAAAGCAAACAACACAAGACAAGAGGCGAGCTTCAACGACGAGATTTCATGACATCTTTTTTCTTTTTTTTTACCCTTTCCCCAATAAGTCTAGCATAGGCACCTTTCTTTTCTCTTAGATTAATTTTGTAGATTCTTTCTTTTCCCTTTTTTTTTAATAAATGAGCTTTTATTCTCTTATATATGATCATTTCATTATTATTGCATTAAAAAAAAAATCCATGTCGAATTAATCACAAGGTATACCAATGATTTGAGGCACCCCTTGTAGCCACATCATATTACCTTTCACCATTCAAATATGCAATCCTTTCTTCATAAACCACTTTGAGCCTCGTCTAACGATAGACCTTTCTTTTTTCAACCCACATCTACCTGACCTTGGGATGGGATGGTGTGTAACTTATGCAATCTCAAAAGCTTGAGTGATTTTAAAAAATCAAAAAATAAATAATAAGCAAAAAATAAATAAAAGTGTACAAAAATGGCAAGTGCTCCAATGTCTTTGATATGAAAATATCTTTGATAAGAACACGTCTCAGATTGCGTCTCTTATCGAGTGCTCGGTACCGTGCTTGAGAAACATGAATGCCAAGTGAGTGATAGACCGCATGATTGGGATAGCCCACACTCATAAAAATAAAAATAAATGCTAAAGCAAAAAAAAAAAAAAAAAAAAAAAAAAAAAAAAAAAAAAAAAGAGAGCTAAAAAAAGAAAAGCAAGCCTCAAGCATAAAAATATAATGATTCAAAAGTAAGGTTGCACACCTTGGGGGCTTATCTAGGGTCCTGAGCTTTTTATCCCCTTCTTATTTAACTTTTAGCCTAACCACGTTACAACCCTTAAAAAGACCTTTTTGAGGTATACACATACTTGTGCGAGGTTCGGCTAGAGCTACGTTCGACCTGATTCCTAACGGATACGTAGGCAACCTCACTTTGAGGTGCGGCCGTAATAAACATGCATTCATATTCACATTCACACATCATGGTCATATCAAGGGATCTCCAATGATCATCCCTATTCACTTAGAGCTAGACTTGGGGGCCTGATCCCTATATCATTAGCTTACCTAGCCTAAGAGTCACCACCATTTGACTCTTTTAAAAACAATATTTTTCCACACACTTAGCCCTTGCAGCCTAACTTTAGAATCGCTATCACGCACCGCACAGATACATGACTAAATATACTTTCCCTTAGGAACCCTTTGTCATGAAATCTTAACATAACACTGAAGCATGCCTTGTCATGTCAAAATGCCCAACATCACTGATCAATCAATCATCATTGCATCACAAAGTATGAAGTGCCTAAGTTACCCAACTACTTTCATCATTGAGTCAACCATTGAGATAGCCTAGGATGAATTAATCCTTGCACCTTGAGAGATAGTATCAAACAACATTTGACTAAGCTCATTCAACAAGCACCCTCAAAACTTCGATTCTTTTTTCGCGTCTTTCTTTTTCGGGAGAAAGTCGGTACCCTCCACAAAAATGACGGCAAATTTTTGCTTTTTTGCATTTCTGAGTCACATTGAGTCAACACTATACACACACGGGTCATGAGTCACACGTGTCATTTCACTTCGAGTCAGACACAGAGAGTCAAGTTTATACCTTGAGTCGTGTCAGGTCGATGAGTCAAGCGACGTTAAACCTTAGGTCAACCTAAGATAATTAAAGAGAATAGCAAAGTTCTATAGTCAAAAATAAATACAGGTGCAGCAGAATAGGGAAGACCCTACTCCAGCGCCAGATGACAACATCTAGCGTCTGGAAATAGATTTCAGCACTTGGCGCTAGATCTCAGCGTCTGGCGACAGAGCCAATTCTTGGCGCCTGAGATATTTCAGCAGCGACAGAGCTCGAAACCTCTCAGAAAGGTGATTTCGACCTCATACAACAATTTCGGGTTCCTTGGTACGCCAGTTAGCCCCTATAAGCAATTTGACATGATTAAGTAGTCGGTTTGATTACAATCACAATAAGTGATCGACCTAATGAAAGATCGTCTCACTTAGCTTAAAGCGCCTAAGAATTGGCTCATCACGGAGACACCGACATACTGGTTTTAGCGGAAGCAAAGTTCAAGCGAGCTTTAGAGATCGACAAGCGTTGTTCTTCGGAAATTTTTCTTCAGAATATTATCATCAAGCTCTTTTGCTGTAGAGACGCGTGGGAATATCATCGAAGCTCTTTTGCTCCAGAGACGCGTGGACATTTCTTTCAAGCTCTTTTGCTCAGAGACGCGTGGGCATCCTATTATCAAGCTCTTTGTTCAGAGACGCGTAGACACATCATTCAGAAGCTCTTTTGCTTAGAGACGCGTGGGCATCCTATTTTCAAGCTCTATTACGCGTGAACATTTCCATCAAGCTCTTTTTCTCCAGAGACGCGTGGGCATCCTATCATTCAAAGATTTTTTGTTCAGAGAAGTGTGAACGTATCCAAAAAAAGAGAAGCTCTTTGTTCAGAGACGAGTGAACATCGAAACAGCAAGATGGTGTCCCATAGATTGTGGAAAGTTGTCAAAAAGCAACTGAAGATGATTTCAGGCAAAGTTGTCTTCGATCATGTTCCCTTAGACGTGGAAGATGGTCATAAAGCCGAAGAGGATCGTTTCAAGTGAAGCAGTCTTCTATATCGGAAGCAGTTACAAGCGTAGCAGTTTTCAAGCGGGATGGCATTCTCTTGGCAGGAGGTCATCAAAATCAATAATGCGGTAGCAAATCGGTTACTTTCAGAGACGTGTGCTCGACGGTGCAAGATACGCGTTTCTTAAATTTTTTATCTGTTGGACTAACGCTAGTTTGCAGGTATCGGCATTACAAGAGTGATTTAGAATCGCAGAACGTTCTGAGTCATTCTCTGTCCCTATCGACACTTTGACTTTTGTTTTCGAAACTTGCGTTTCTCCAAACTCAGTCAATGTGGGGGCTTCTGTAGACACCCATTTGTGTCTCCCCAAAACCAAACCCGGTGATGAGTACCTTTCGCGTCGAATCATAATCGAATGAAGTGAAAGTGTGGAAAGTTTAGTGTTGCGGATAGTTTTAATTTCTTTTCTCTTCTCTCTGTTTTTGAAAACTTATTTTAAGAAAACAGCCAATCCAGTTTGGTTGGTCCATGATATGGGTCCAATAGTAGTGTGGTTGGATTGGGCCTGACAAGAGTTTTCCAACGATATATTATAAGCCCAATTCCGATGAATATTGAGGAAGTTATGGCCAATTTACTAAATTGGGCTCGGTATGAGCCTTATAGGCGGCCCAATGATCTTGAGGAGGGCCTAATATAGATTTATCATTCCTAATGCAGTTAGGAATGGTTTTAGTCTTCTAGATTCTTCTAGAAGGTTCTTTTCATTCCTAATTCAATTAGCATTGATAAATTGACTTTTGTTGACTTTCAGAGTTTTAATTAAAATCAAAGAGCATTTTTGAGGAAAAATACGATTTTATCCTCATGTACGACAATTTCTATCTGATTTTAAGAAAACGCGTCAATTTCTGAATCAGCGCCAAACGCCAGCTGTAGCGCCTGGCGCTAGCATTGGCGCCTAGCGCTAATGTTGGCGACTGGCGCCAATAGCCAGCGTTGGCGCTAATTCAATTTTATGTGCGCCAGAATTCTGTTTTGATATTTTATCTTTCAACATAGATAAACAAGTTTAGAGTTAATCCTATTGATTGCATGTTAATCAGAAAGCGCACATGAATACGATCAGAATAAAGTAGAGGCCTATTAATAGGGCAAGGTTCAATCTCTTTTAGGTTGGATTTGTACATTCCTCCCCGAACCCTATTTGGTTCAAGACCTTATGGAGTTGACGATCTCTTGGATCGTTAAAGGGTGTAACCTTCACCTCGTGAACGATTTACAAGTTCCTAAAAAACTTGTTGGCGACTCTTTTGCTCTATCTTCTTTCCCTTTGGACGCCACCGTACTTTAGTGTATGATCACAGTGGGGTTAAAGCTAGGGGATTAACGCTTGAAATATTCCCTACAGGTCCCAAATCTCTATTTCAATTATTCAATTTAATTGTTTGATTTTATATTTTCCTTGAAGTTACTTATGCGTGTATTTTGTTATTAGAAAGAGATACGAGGCATCCAAGTAAGTGCTTTAATTGATTTAAAATGTTATGATATAGAAATCATGCTTAGATTATTATTTTGATCCCTAGTGTCATATTAGGATGTTTTGATCTTCCTAGTATCATATTTAGGGTAATAACTATAATTTCTACTATCAAATATGACAATTGTGATTCCTGCGATGCTTCCTTTTCTCCTTCTAATATCACGTTAGTATCATGTTAGGGCTATATATTTGATGTTTCATGTTTAGTGACAGGCTAGGGTTTGTTATTAATCTTGTTAGTATCATGCCTAGGATTTTGCTATTATTATGCTTTAACATGATTATGATAAATATGATTATTTTAATTATGATTATTATTATTATAATTGTTAATTATTGTTATGATTATTATGTTTCTTGATGCTTATTATTATTTAATGCTTGATCACGCCTGTTATGCATGCTTAAAGGGAATTTGTACTTGTAATCACGCTTATTAAGATAATTAATAATCTTGTTTTGGGTAAATATGATTATAATTCAAGTGATCGCCAATAATAGTTTTATTTGTGCATCAATATTCAACCAACATAGATAAACAGGTTTAGGGTTAAACCTATTGATTGCATGTTAATTAGAAAGCGCACATGAATACGATCATAATAAAGTAGAGATCAATTATTAGGGCAGGTTCAATCTCTTCTAGGTTGGATTTGTACCTTCATACCTGAACTACCAGTCATGGTTCCAGACCTATTGGAGTTGACGATCTCCTGGATCGTTAAGGGGTGTAACCTTCACCTCGTGAACGGTTTACAAGTTCCTAAAACTTGTTAGCGACTCTTTTGCTTTATCTTCTTTCCCTTTGGACGCCACCGTACTTTAGTGTATGATCACAGTGGGGTTCATGCTTGTGGTAATGCTTGAAATATTCCCTACAGTTTTTAGCGACTCCACTAGGGAGGATTTCTTTTTTAATTCCTGAAATTTATTTCGGCAATGATTTAGAATGAGTGGATGAGACTCGAAAAGTTCTAATTATTTCATGTGCTTAATTTTGATTAACATTATCTACATATGCATAAAAAAGATCTCATTGGAAGGACCATCCATAATGAGTTAAAAACATAGAATTTTTACACGTAGGAAATTTGAGGAATATCTTTCACAACTAGGATCGAAATAATACTGTGCGAAACTGGAAAATTTTATCGAGCACAAAAAGCTGCTTAGCCATGTAGGAACTTGCGTCAGAAAATAGAGTCTAGCGCCGAGAATTTGACTCTGGCGCTAGGCGACACTCCTGTCGCCAGGCGCCAGATCCAAATCGTAGCGCCGGCCTCTGTTCGTTGGCGCCAAGTTCTTCCAATACCGAGCCGGAAATATGCATTCTAATTTTGACTAGTTTTTAGCACTGTTTTCTCGATCCTACTTCCTTATTGATTTTTCTCACTTTTCTGAAATCCATATGTGTTCTACATATGGACATAACCCTCTGGGAGTTCATGCTCCATCTACCTGATTGAACGCTCTGTGCAACAAAGGGTACATCCGAGAAAGTTAAATTAACTAAACCATGGAAGCGAGTTTTTAACTCGCGGTGTCCCATCCACTCGCGCAAACCCTTCAAAAGGTAAGGCTTCCGCGCAGTTCATCTGGACAATTAACCATCGACCCTCTTTACCTAACCCATATCCCGAACTTTAGAGAACTAGAGTCATGGTTAGGTTGCAAACTCATTGCATCATATTGTGCCTACTTAACTAATTGTGCATTATTTGTTGTGCATACTCTATGTGTTTTTCCTAACCATTTGTTTGACTTGTGTTAAGACTAAATAAACTGAGTAATGACTAAAAGAACGTTTCCTAATTAATTAATTAATCAAAGTCTAATAATTTCATCATAATTGACTTAGTACGACTTTAGGCATACCCTGTAGAGTAATAATAATGAAAGCAGTCCCGGATCAACGTTCCAGCAATGACGCCGCGATTTGGACTATAGCGCCACACTGTGTAGTGCAGTGCCTGGCGACAGCTCTGTTGTCTGGCCCTACACTACAGAGTGTGGCGCCAGTCCTGTTGTTTTGGCGACAGTTCGGTATGTTGCTCGAGTCATCACTTTGTGTCTAATTAAACAGTTTGCTAATCAATTCGATTACTTTATTAATAATAATACCTTGTTAAGTCCTTAATCGAGTCTAAGAACTAAGTCTTATGGTCTTACATAAGAGTCAAAGCATGTCACTTGCACTCACCATACAAAGCACACACTAACATCTATGTACAGTTTGACCATGTCTAAGAGAGTCTTGTATGCGCGTGTTTTCTGTCATTTTTTTAAGGGGGGGTAAGTCGGATATTAATCCTCCAATTAAACCACTTGTTTGAACAATATACTTTATTCCCAAAAATATACACCCTATTTTTTCTTTTTTCTTTTTCGTTATAAACCCGTAAAGTTAAAGTCAATTTGAGTCAAGTCATTAAAACAAAAATGGTTTAATTTACAGCGCGTTGTCAAGAAAGGAAGGGCGTTTGATCAAAGACAACCTTTTCATTCAAGTTAAACTTTTTGACAAACCATTTGCTCGAAAAAGGAAAGCTAAGAAGATAATGGCAACTCAGGAGGAAGTTAATGAACTTAGGAATCAATTGACTGATGTGACTGAGGCGTTGAAGGCTTTAACCCTCAAAATCAATGACACTATAAAGCAACAACAGATGGACCTCTTGCAATAAATCTTGAGCAAGCTATCTAGTGACTACAAATTTCAAGGCATTAGTTCACAAGAGGTCTCGGTGGACAAAGAGCTTCTTCCGCAGAAGTTCAATGCCAACGACATCCCGAAATTCAAGGCAACTGACAACCCTTATTTTCATCTAAGAGCTTTTGAAATAATAATGAGTATTAAGGGTATTGATAAGAAAGTATTTCCCTCTTTATTTTCTCTATCTCTTGAAACCGTTTGCCAACAATGGTTCTTCTCCCTTGACAAAGAGAGAACCACTACTTGGGAATCAATAGTAAACGCTTTCATTTATAGGTACAAGTGCAATATTCAAGTTGAAACTGATTGTAGGGAACTTGAAATACTCAAGCAGAAAGAGAATGAAGGTTTCACTTCTTTCTTCAACAAATGGAGAGAAACGAACCTCTGCTAGAATGATTGAAGTACCAAGCGAGAAGGAATCTGTGAGATTGTTCATCAAGAACCTTCAAGAGAAGTACTCCAAGCATCTATAGTATCAAAATAATCTACATACCTTCAAGGCCGTCTATGACATTGGAATTAATATTGAAGACGACCTGACTAAGATAAAAGCTGCTAACAGTAACTCCAACAGTGGCTGGAAAGGCAAGAAGAACGACAATCCTTCTTCTTCCAAAACCACCCACTCAAACAATGTTAGCACCTTTAATTTGAGTGAAGTCCTTTCTATGAACAACCAAGGACAAAAGAAACCATTTAGGAAGAACTTTACTCCTATAGGTGTGAGTTATGACACCGTATTTGACCGACTAAATGCAAAAGGTCTTATAACTCCTATTGGACCATTTGGGGGACCCACTAGTTGAAAAGAGGACAGCTAATTGGAACCCCAATGCACACTGCAAATATCACCAAGGTAGTGGCCATCTCACTGAAAATTGTTGGAAGCTTAAGGAAGCTATCCAAGATTTAATTGATAATAACAAACTACCATTGCCCCTCGCCAATAAGAAGCCAAGCATCGACAATGCACCTCTTGCTCATTCCTTGGCCATCTTTGATGAGGAAAACGAGGTTGATCCCTCATCTCTCATCAAACCTATTGAAGAAATTCATGCTATCGAAGAAGAGGAGGAAATCTTTTTCGATGCCATGGATAATTTTCCTGAACCAGCAAGCAAGGAAGATGTATGAATGCTTATATGGTCCATGTAAGAGGGAACAGATTTGCTACGTGAGGCTCTCGAATTTGCAAAGAAACAAGCAGAGGAGCTTCAGAAGAAGAATGATAAAATTCTACCCACGAAGAAGAAAGCCTTCTCTCTACAAGTAACTGACGGACCCAAGAAGAGCAATAAACTTTATACTCCAATTTGGACTTCATATGCTAAAATGTTCAAAATGCTCTCCAAGAGTGGTAAAGTCAAACCTCTCAAACCGAGACCATTTGAATCGCTAAAGAGGACATATAGATTATATTGTCAATACCATCAATCAGAAGGACATACTATTGAAAACTGTTTTAAATTTAAAGATTTAATTCAGAAAATGATTGATGATAAGAAGCTAGTCCAAATCCCACAAGAAGAAGACATAAGCATTAATGGGGTCTGGAACAGCGACGAAGAAGACGTCTACCTAAAAGACATGGAAGGACCTCCACCTTCAGTGTCATATTTAATAGTTGATTTCTCGGTTGAAGAGGATTCACCTATAGACGTCCTCACAAGATCAGGGAGGACGCAACCTCTCATCTCAACACAACCTATGCCGACTACGCAGCAAGTTCCCATACCTATCATATAAGAAGAAGACATTGATATTTTCAAACAATTCAAAAAGACCAAGGTCGAGATGAACGTATGGAAGCTTCTAGCTACATCTCGAGAACATAGGCTGGCAGTGATGAATGCCTTGGATAATATAGGGATAGATTCTGACACCACTCATGAGGGGTTGGCTAACTTCGTTACGAGTAATCTCCCTAGTCCTATCAACTTGATCACCTTTTCTAACAAAGATTTACCCCCAGAAGGTGACAAGCATTATAAGGCACTAAACCTCACAGTGGTTTGAAAGAGAATGACTCTTGTAGACAATGGATCGGCAATTAATGTCTATCCACTCAGAACTGCGAGGATGTTAGGCATAATGAATGAAGACTTAACCCCGTCAACACAAGGAATAAGAGCTTATGACAACACTTGTCGCCAAGCTCTTGGTAAGATCGCTATGAATATAACGGCGGGAGCAATTGAACATGCTACTACCTTTCAAGTGGTAGACATTAAGGCTTCATTCAACTTATTATTGGGACGCCCTTGGCTTCATGACCTAAAGGTCGTTCCTTCATCTCTCCACCAACAGGTAAAAGCCATAATTAGAGGAATTCCTATCACAATTGATGCTTCACCCATGAGGATCAAAGCTGTGGAAAATCCAATCATTAATGTGGAGCACGATGAAGACAATGAAGACTTGTGGGGCTTCAATGAAGAGGTCTCCTTAATCAAGGAGGATGAAAGGACCCCTCTCTGCCACGACCCCCACTCCAACATGACGATAAATGCTATACTTAAGAAACAAGGGAATTTTCCTGGAATAACTCTAGGAAAGAAGAAGGGAATAGCAAAACACCTAGAATTACCTGGCTTCCCTAATTTAAATACTTTCGGACTTGGTTTCGAACTGACTCGGGAAGATCTTAAGCGAGCCCAGGAAAGGTCTAAGGCACATAGGAATGCTCACATCCAAAAGAAAGCAATCCCAATGGATCAGTATCCTCTTACTCTCAATGGGCAATTTATGAAAGAAAGAGAGGACTATCCATGCTATGAATTTCCCAAACCTTTTGTTGTAAATGGCATAAGGCAACTGGGATTCGAAATTTTCTTAGATTGCTACTTTCTTGATGAAATCCCAACTCCTATCCACAAGGAGAAAGCACCCCCATGCTTTGACTTTAATGTCATGGGATTATTATTTGGGCGAGAAAAAGATGAGCCGAGATATATAGAGGATAACTCCTCGCTCATCCAAACGGTCCTACAAAGCGAGAACTTTGACCCTTCAAAGCTCATCACTCCAGCAGAAGGATCAGTACAAGGGTGGCGCAAGACAGTCAAGGTGACTACTCCAAGTGGAAGGAAGATCTCCATAATGACAGGGCAAGGACCGATGTTTGAAGATTCATCTTAGTCAGAGTCAAAGTCAGAGTCCTCTCCTTTAGAGTCATCCAAGTCCTTAGTTGTAATCAAGTCCCTGAGGACATCTCCCTTTTTGATGTAATGATTTCCGAATTCAATAATATGTCTTCTTCGGCTTACTCCTCGTGTTTCTCTTTAACCCAAGATGACGAGCATTGCTTAACTAACACTGAAAATGACAAAGAAATTATTAAATCAATGTAAACTCTTGAAAAGAAAACACCGATAATTGAGGAAACTGAGACAGTTGATATCTCAAATGATTCAACCATTAAAAGAGAGGTTAAAATCGGATTAACACTTAATGAACAAGAAAGAACCGATTTAATTAATCTACTTAAAGAATTTATCGATGTATTTGCTTGGTCATATGAAGATACGCCAAGTATTAATAGAGAAATAGCTCAACACACTATACCACTAATTCCAGGAATGAAACCTGTAAAACAAAAGTTGCGTCGAATGAAACCCGACGTAGCTCTTAAAATAAATGAAGAAGTTCAAAAACAAATAACAGCAGGTTTTATCAGGGTATCCAAATACCCCGAATGGGTGGCCAACGTCGTCCTAGTTCCGAAGAAGGATGGAAGGGTAAAAATGTGTGTCGACTATCGAGACTTAAATAAGGCAAGTCCAAAGGACTACTTCCCTTTACCACACATCGATATTTTGGTAGATAATACAGCGAATCATGCACTTCTCTCGTTTATGGATGGATACGCAGGATACAATCAAATTCTCATGGCAGAAGAAGACATGGAGAAAACAACCTTCATAACACCATGGGGTACTTACTGTTACACGGTAATTCCATTCGGGTTGAAAAACGCGGGTGCTACTTACCAACGAGCAGCGACTGCCTTACTCCATGACATGATGCACAAAGAAGTTGAAGTATATGTGGACGATATGATTGTGAAGTTAAAAGATCGCCCAGGACATCAAGTAGCCTTGAGAAAATTCTATGAAAGGCTAAGGAAATACAATATAAGGTTGACTCCATCCAAGTGTGCCATTGGAGTCACCTCAGGAAATCTTTTCGGATATGTCATAAGCTCTAGAGGAATAGAGATAGACCCAACCAAGATCAAGGCAATCATGTCAATGCCAACGCCCAAAACCGAGAAACAAATTCGAGGATTTATTGGCCGATTGCAATATATAAGTAGGTTCATATCAAAATTAACAACAATATGTGAACCAATATTCAAGAAGCTTAAAAAGAATGTACCAGTAATATGGGACGATGAATGTCAAAGAGCCTTTGAAAAGATCAAATCCTATCTCGCAAATCCTCCCGTATTAGCACCAGCACTTCCAGGAATACCTCTTAGGTTGTACTTAACGGCCACCAAGGAGACAATGGGAGCCATGCTTGCACAAGAAGTAGAAGGTAAAGAAAATGCAATCTACTATCTAAGCAAAAAGATGCTCGAGTATGAAGTACGCTATACACCGCTTGAGAAATTGTGCCTCGCATTGGTGTGGGCCACAACCAAGGTAAGACAGTACATGCTCGTTCATACAGTCTTTGTAATTTCCCAAATGGATCCACTTAAGTATCATTTTGAAAAGTCTACACTCAATGGGCGCATATCAAGATGGATAGTCAACTTAGCCCAGTTCGACGTAAGATTCATGCCTCAAAATGCTATCAAAGGATCTGTGGTCTCAGATTTCCTAGCAGACTTTCCAATAGAAGATTCAACGTCGATACACGATAATGAATTTCCAAACGAATTGAAGACTTGATGGTCACAGAAGATGATACTTGGACTTTATACTTCGATGGAGCCTCAAACCAAAAGGGATGTGGCTTTGGATTATTATTAGTATCACCTAAAGAAGAGCATGTTCCAATCTCCATAAAGCTAGATTTCAACGTTGCCAACAACGCTGCTGAATACAAAGCATGTGTGGTAGGCCTTGAAACATCTTTGGCATTAGGAGTGAAGAAATTACGAATATTCGGGGACTCTTCATTAATCATCAACCAGATTTCTAAAAGATGGAAAGTAAGGAGCGAAAGTTTAGCCCCTTACCAAACTTATCTGGAAACTCTCACCAATCAGTTAGAAAAGGTAGAATACACATATCTACCTAGAGAGGAAAACCAATTTTCCGATGCCTTGGCAAGACTAGCCTCAATGTTTAGGATTCCTAAGGAAATCGAGCAAATGCCTCTAACTATAGAGAAAAGGCACAAACCGGCTTATATTCAAGCTATAGAAGATGATGAAGTGATCCAAGATGAAGAAGAAGAAGAACCGTGGTACACATATATACTTAACTATGTCACCAAAGGAGAATACCCTCCTGATGCCGACAAAAGAGCAAAACGAGCATTAAGACTCTTGGCTTCCCAATACGTACTCATAGACAATGAGTTGCATAAAAGGGTACCTAAGGGTCGAGCTCTCTTTTGTGTCGGGAAAAAGGATGCTCAAAGAGATATGAAGATAGTCCACGAAGGCATTTGTGGAACCCATGTTAATGGCAAAATGCTAGTCCAAAAGATAATGCGAGAAGGATACTATTGGACTACCATGCATAGGGATTGTCATCAATATGTGAAAAGATGCCCTAAATGCCAAATCTACGCCAATTTACAACATGTTCCTCTATCTCTACTCTACACCAACACTTCACCCTGGCCTATCTCTACATGGGGAATTGATATTATTAGTAAAATTCCTCCTCCAGGAACATGAGGTCATGAATACATCCTAGTAGCAATTGATTATTTCACAAAGTAGTTTGAATCACAATCATATGCTAAAGTCACTGCAAAACATGTAGCACTCTTTATAGAGAGGAATATCATTTGTCGATATGGAGTCCCACATGAAATGATAAGTGACAATGGAACTAGCTTTCAAGTTGAGTGTGAAGAATTGTTACAAAAATATGGTATTCAACACCATCCTTCTTCTGCTTATAGACCACAAGCAAATGGATCAGTTGAAGCAGCTGATAAAATTCTAAAGACAATCATTGAGAAAATGACAGAAAATTACAAGGATTGGCTTGACAAGCTCCATTTCGCACTTTGGGGTTATTGCACGTCAATTCGCACATCAACAGGAAATACGTCATTCTCCTTGGTTTATGGAATGGATGTCGTACAACCTTTAGAGCTAAAGATACCGTCTCTATGCATTGCACTAGAAAGTAAACTCGACGAAGTCGAATGGACTAGAGCAAGATATGAAGAGCTAATTCTACTTAATGAAAAGCGACTAGAAGCTCTACATCATACTCAATGCTATCAAACTCGTATGGCTGGGCATTTTAATAAGAAGGTAAAGACAAGAAACATCAAAATAGGAGACTTGGTGTTAAAACATTAAGAAAAATTGTTTTGGATCCAAGAGGCAAATTTAGGCCTAATTAGTCTGGTACCTATATTGTCAAAACAATCCTATCAAGTGGTGCAGCAAAATTAACTGATATGGATGGCAATGAGTTCTCGAACATGACAAATCTTGACCAACTTAAAAAATACTACCCATAATTACTTGAGTAGGGTACTCAAGAGAGCTACGTATACGTAGGCAACCCTTTACGGGTGCGGCCACTTTAATTTTCGCAAACCTCGCATCCCAGATATAAAAAGAAATTCGACAGAAATTCGATGGAACATCGGCGTCACAGAAAAAAGCCTGTAGCCGGCCAATGTAATGCAGCGCCAGGCGACAGCGTCTGTCGCCGAACGCCAGACGGAAGCAGTCGGCGCCAGCCATACAGTAGCGATGCCGCTCTTCTAGGAATATCTGGGAAAATTTCGGTGTTTTTCGGAAAATTTTCGACTTCCGTACTGGAAAAAAATTTTTGGAAAATAAAATTTTCTGTTTTCATTGCTTTAATAAATTAAATTTAAAGAAGATGATTTTATTAACAAGCTGAAATTTCATTAATAAAATAAACTAACAATTACATTATTGATGGAATTTAAATAAAGCTTAATAAAACAAATTAACTTTAAATTTAAAACTAAGTCTAATAAATTGAAAGTTAAGCAATGCCTCAATCTTTCTTCTCTTTCTTTGCTCTCTTCCAATTTTTATCCGCATCCTCTTCATTGTCCATGGCTTTAGCTAGTAGGCATCCTTTAGAGGACCTACATTCAATTTTGGAGTAAATAGTTTCTCCCTTAACTAGAACTCCATGTTTCTTCTCTACCCAAGCCTTCTTCTCTGAAGTGTCAGCTTTTCTTTTCCCCTTTATCCTTTGTAGAGCTCTTCTTCTTAGGCATCATAGGTGTTTTGAATACAATTTTTTTACCCAAGCATTCCTTAAAAGGAATTACCTTGTCACCTAGACGACTCTTCACATTAGTTTTACTCTGATTTTTCTTCATGTCCTTTGAAAGTTTCTTGAGAAGCCACCTCTTTACATCATTGAGCAGGGAAGGAGGAACTTTTTGGGTAATCACTTCCGATAAAGGCCTAGCGCTCCAATATGCATCAAATTTTTCTACTTCTTGTGAAACAAGGAATTCATAGGGACGACGAGTATCTCCAGAAGGAATTGTTTGAAGTAGGGCGTACTGTCTTTTTACTCTGCAGGGATAATAAAAAGTCATCTTGGTTAAGCTTGGAAGACGACAGAAAGGTTGCTTGTTGACACCAACCATCTTCTCTATTTTCCACCAAGGGATGACCCACTTGATAGCAAAGTTGCAAGAGGCAAAGACTTTTTTCCACTCATGGCGCCCCATTTTAGAGAAGCGTTTCTTTCGCCTCACAAAGCAATTTAGAGTGTATTTTTCAACATTGTCGGGAGGACTAATTAATTCTAGTCTCTCCATTAGCCACATCTGCAAAAATTCAATGCAAATAAATTAATATTACTATACAAAAATATGTTTTTGATTTTTGTAATTAAAAATATTATTTTTCTACCTGTAATATAATTGGAGAGCCCCGAAAAGGTGCTTTTGGATTTCTCTTCAATTTATCAAGACTAAGCATAGTCTCTCCAACAATTAATGGCATTGGATTTCTCCCAGATTCGATTTGCTCCAAAACAGTTGATATGATTGCTTGGCCCTCATTAGTTCTACCACTAGTGAGAAAATATTGGTTAAGCATGCAAAAGAGATAAGCCCTTCTTCTATAAACATGAAAAGATTCAGAATAAGGTATATCAAAGTAATGGCGTGCAAATTCTTTCAAATTAACTATGCTACCATCTACAATATTTGTTAGTTCTTTGTCTCTTAAATTAAAGAAGCGCTCAAACTTTTTATAATAATATTCATTTATTCTAGGTATTACCGCAAGATCTAATGAAGGGAAGCCTAAAATAACACCGAATTCTTCCGGTAAAGGGCTAATTTCATCACACCCTAGTCTAAAACAAAGAGTATTCATATCCCAATATTCTAAGGCGGTATGAATAAAGTCTATATCAAGATCTACCCACTTAACACTATAGATACCTCCCATATGAAAAAAGTCTAGTTCTTTTCTCTCTTTGGCAGTTATAGACCGACACCATTCACGTGTGAAGTTGGTAAAACTCTTAGTAATTAAAGACATGATTATTTTTTTCAAAAGCTAAGACTATGTTTAATCTGCTGAAATTATGAAGAAATACGATAGATCAGGGGGCTAGTTATACACAACATCGATACAGTTTCAATCCAGAAAGGATTTGGAGTCAGCGCTCTTCAGCGCCAAACGACCTGTCGTCTGGCACCAATCACCAGCAGCAGCGCCTGGCGCCAACGCAAAACGCATGGCTCCACATGGCGCTGACGTGTCTTATCAGCGAGCTATTAAAAAATCGCGTTTTTCTGGCTATGATTCGAATTCGTACAATGGCTTTACGACTTTACCCCCTCTACAAATACCCTTATAAATTAATTTTACATATTAATTTCGATTTTTCCTTTTTTGGATTTTATTCAGACTTAATTTATTTCTAAGTTTTTTGTAAGTCCAATTATATTTTTCATTTTTTCTTTTTAGGGAGAAAGTTGGATACCCTCCATCAAAAATAAAAATGACGGAATTTTTGCGCAAAATTAATTATCACAATTCTTTGCACACACAAATATGCACATAAAAATGAAAAATAAATGCAAGATAAATAAAGTCATAATAAATAGATAATAATATGTATATACAAATATGTCTAATAAATGAGTCAATTAGGCAAAGTTCTACACAAGTCAAAATGCATAAAACACAGGTACAAACTACGGCGGTGGAGGACGCAAATGATGAGAGACAACCATCATATCATAGAAATGTGCAGTACGAGGAGTATGCTCTCCACCAGCTCCAGCTCTAGTCTCTCTAGGAGGAGGAAAACTCAGCACAGGACTCATCCATCCAAGGTCGCCTTGATGAACCGACAGAGGTTGAGGCTGCTAAGGCTGCTGCGATGACGAGCCGACCTCGTACATCCCACCACCTCTAGGAGCCGAGGTAGCCTCTCCCTGGCCTACCGGTTCAGCACGTGCGCCCTCAAAAAAAGAGCCCAAGCCCTCCACCGCCTTGGTCCGGGCAGCCTCAGATCGACCACCCCGACTGCCAGAACCAGTACGGCGACGCCTCAAGCTAGACCTTGCCGGCTCTCTCCGGACCTCAGATCTCGTCGGGGTACGAGATGGAATGGGTTGACCCTGCAAGAAGAAACCAAGTCAGAAGCAATCAAAATGGAAACATAACAATGCAGAAATAAGGAGAAAAGGCAACCTCCTGAACAGCGTCATCATGACGACACGTAGCTACGTTCCTCATCCGAACGAGCTGGCTCCAGAAGTCATCTATACACCGTGCCATCGCCGTGACCACCTCGCGCGAGAACTGTCAAAGAAATAAAGTCAGTAACAATGCATGACAGATATGAACAAATTGCAAATAAATGAACTTACCCGAGTCTGGTGGCGGGGAATCGACTGCTCTACGAAGCACTGAACCTCAGGAGCCGGAGGAATCATCTCCTCGACAGGCCCGTATGTCCACTGGTAATGGATAGACATACAAGGCGGCATAAACTCAGTAGGCCCAGCCTAACAAAGCAAACCAAAGTCAGTAAAATATCGCTTGGGGGCTACTTGGCAAAAAGGTAAAAGATGAAAACCATATCGCCGCCTCCTCAGCCAGAACAGGGGCTGGAGCTTACAGCGACAGCAGCTCTTCCTCATAGCGCTGCCCTGGGATCGCATGAGATCGCCAAGGGGTACCAGTTCTCTCCGACATGCTGAGCAACCTCGCGTCATTGAACATGTGACGCGGCGGAGAAGCAGGGACGACGAAAACATCTAAGGAGTGCTGAATATCAACCCTCTCTCCTAGGTTTGCCACCGCCTCATATGTCCCTAAGAAGTAGAGACGCTCAGCATTGTACTGCGCAGCTAACCCGGGGACAACCAAGTCGTTCCAAGGTCGGTACTGCACATTAGGCTCCTGCGAAGAATGCCCATGAGATGAGAATCTACCAAAAGTAATACAAAAGTGTTCAACTATACAAAAATTCATACCGGGAGGATCTGCTCCCAAACATGAGCGGTAGACACCCGAACGTGGCGGCCTCCCCATCAGGCGCTCATTGGAAATAAGCGTGGCGACGGTCTCGCCGGCGCGAGTGAAGGAAAATACTCGTAGAACCAGATCTACAAAAGACAAAAAGTATCAGCAAGTGCTATAAAAAACTTAGAGCTAGCTTTATAGGAGATAAAGTATACCTCTATGACTCTCCAGAAGTTGGACATAGCGACTTTCCCCGTGTAGGACCGGTGTCGACACGAGTCTCGCAACGCCCGAACAAAATCAGCGTAGGCCAAGCTGGCCCAGTCATAAGTCCCGATCATGTGAAGATCACGGACTGCAGGAAGGTAGTAAAGTAGCACTCTACTACCCTTGTCAGTGGAAAACGTCCCTAACATCAAGATAAGCGCAAAAATGCGCACCCTCTGCTCTCGGGCGGTCGCATCATCCTCAAATGCTGCCGCCGGAATCAACCGGCGAATACCCTTAGCGGTTAACTGTGCTGACTCCACCTCAGCACTGGCCCGAACAACAATCGGATCCAGCAGCTCATCTACCTCAGGAGAGTAGATGCTGATGTTGCTGTCAAACGACATCGCAGTAGAACTAAACTCCAGTCCCGTAATGAGACTGAAGTCGGTTGGGGTGACCATCATCTCACCCCAAGGAAAGTGGAAAGTGTTGGTGGTGTCCTTGAAGAACTCCACCAAGGCGTGAGCCACGCGGTGACCCCCGTTAGAAGAAATCATGGCCTCCGCAGCCTTGAACAGGGAAGTCAGCCCACAAGACTCCAAAGAAGTCTCAACTCTCCGTCGACGCTGATAAACATCCTATATAGGTTGCCCACAATATCGTTGCCCGAGCCATGGCAACGAGTCCTACCAGCAGTAATCCCACGACGCACCCTCTCAAAAATGTGGTGGCCGGGGAAGAAGTACAAAGTCCGCTCATCCCACTCAGGGAGGAGACCAAGAGAAGTGGACGAGTCGGCGTCCTCCTCTACGGGCTCATGCTTCCATCGTGTGTCTCGGGACCGTGAACCCAAACCTCGCTGTCTAACAATACTACATTGTGCAAAATCAACATAAATTAAGGTTTTATGGTATCTAAGGTTCGCCTAGCCGCATGATACTATGCTCGTAAAAAATAGAGTACGTAGTACTAAAACTGAGCACAATTTCAATGTGAGCATAAACGGCATTTTTCAAGCATCCAAACAATTTCTTGCAATACTATGATAATTATTATGACAAATTGGACAAGAATTTCTAGTAAAAACGTCAAGAACAAGCCACATTGTCTTCCCGACCTTAAGAGGTCCAACAATGGTGATTCGTTCATTTCTTCACCAAATTGGTTCAAACTAAGTCTCAAAATACTCCCACGGCAATATACAAACATAATCAAGTAGTTTCATGGTATAAAATTTGACAAACAAAGCGAATTAAGAAATTTAAGGTTCGAATTTTTCAAAAATTCATGAACAAGAATGCCAAATTCAGCAAAAATTTGGTTGAGTTTGAATAAAACATACATAGATCGGGAAAGTAGATGAAAAAAGCTTCGATTTGCACCAAATTTGAGCAAATTTGGTTGAGAAATGAGCAAGAACGAGCAAGTTGAAGTTCCGCGGTGAATTTCAAAGAAGAAGTAGCAGCAGCGGCGAAATGAAGAAGAAAGGGAATATATACGGAAATCTCGACTCTGGCGCCAAACGACAGCTTTGGCATCTGACACCAGAGTTCAGCGCCTGGCGCTAGATCCAGTGTCTGGCGCCAGAGTCAAATCGTGGCGCCAACAACTTTTCAGCGGTGACAGACGTTTAGCCACTCAAAACTGTTATTTCAACCACTTACAGCGACTTTGGGTTCCTTGGTATGCCAGTTATCCCCTCTAAACAATTTGACATGATTTAGTAATCGGCTCGGTTACAATCACATTAAGAGATCGACCTGACGAATGATCGTCTCACTTAACTTAAAGCGCCTAAGCATTGGCTCATCGGAGGCACCGATGTAATGGTTTATAAATAGCAGAGGCACCGACATAATGGTTCACAGGCAGCAAAAGCGCCGACGTACTGGCATAGCGGAAGAAAAGTTCAAGCGAGCTTTTAAAGATCGATAAGCATTGGTCTTTGGTAATTTTCCTCGGAATATTATCGCAACAAATGAGGATGACTTCAAGCGAAGATATCTTCGACAGCATTCCCTAGCTTACGGAGGGTTGTCAAAAATAACTGGAGGTGATTTCAAGCGAAGTTATCTTTGATCGTGTTCCCTGGCTTGCAAAAGATGATCACAAAGCGCTAGAAGGTAGTTTCAAGCGAAGCAATCTTTGATGGGGTTCTCTAGCTTGTAGAAGTCTATCACGGCGGAATGGAGGCAGTTACAAGCGTAGCAGTCTTCAGGAGGAATTCTCTAGCTTACAGAAGATCGTCAAAACAAATAGTAGGATGGCATTCCCTAGCTTGCAGAAGGTTGTCACAACAACAGCAACAAATCGGTTACCTCCAGAGACGTGTGCTCGACGGTTGCAGGTATCGGCGTTATAAGAGTGATTTAGGATCGCAAAACGTTCTGAATCATTCTCCGTCCCTATCGATACTTTGACTTTTTTTTTCGAAACTTGCATTTCTCCAAACTCAGTCAAAGTGGGGGGGCTTCTATAGACACCCATTTGTGTCTCCCCAAAACAAAATCCAGTGATGAGTACCTTTCACGTCGAATCATAATCGAATGAAGTGAAAGTGTGGAAAGTCTAGTGTTGCGGTTAGTTTTTATTTCTTTTCTTTCTCTTTGTTTTTGAAAACCTATTTTAAGAAAACAGCCAATCCAATTTGGTTTGGTCCATGACAAGGGTCCAATAATGGTGTAGTTGGATGGAGCTTGAAAAGAGTTTTCCAACGATATATTATAAGCCCAATTCCGATGAATAATGAGGAAGTTATGGCCAAATTACTAAACTGGGCCCGGTTTGATATTTATATGCGGCCCAATGATCTAGAGGAGGGCCTAATATTGATTTATCATTCCTAATGCAATTAGAATTGATTATAGTCTTCTAGATTCTTCTAGAAAGGTTCTTTTTATTCCTAATTTAATTAGCATTGATAAATGGACTTTAGTTGACTTTTTAGAGCTTTAATCAGAATAAAAGAAGTGTTTTTAAAGAAAATGCGATTTTGCCCTCTCGTACGGCTAAAATTTATCAAATTAAGAAAACGCGTGGAAACCTGTTTCCAGCGTTTGACAACAAGACCAGCGCCTAGCGCCATGCTTGGCGTCTGGCGCTAGATCTGGCATCTAGCGTTAGTGTCCAGCGTTTGGCGCCACGTTGTTTTATTCTTTTCGAAACACTAGTTCGTTTTTTTTATCATATCCGGCTGATTTTCTCTATAAATAGCCTCCTAAAACCTCCGTTTTCAATCATCAAAAATCACCAAATCCCATCAAAGAACCTCTTGATTACTCTCTCTCTCTCTCTCTCTTTTCTAAACTAGCCTTTTGCATACAAAATTCAGCATTCACAAGATCTAGAAACACCTAGCCAAGTTCGAAGTTGCCTTCACCCTAGACGTGAAAGGTTTTTTTTTCTGAGCGTTTGGTCCCAAATCTCTATTTCAATTATTTGATTTAATTGTTTGATTTTATATTTTCCTTAAAATTACTAACTATAGGAAATATTTCAAGCATTATCCCAAACTTGAACCCCACTGTTATCATACACTAAAGTACGGTGGCGTCCAAAGGGAAAGAAGATAGAGCAAAAGAGTCGCCAACAAGTTTTAGGAGCTTGTAAACCGTTCACGAGGTGAAGGTTACACCCCTTAACGATCCAGGAGATCGTCAACTCCAATAGGTCTTGAACCATGACTGGTAGTTCGGGGATGAAGATACAAATCCAACCTAAAAGAGATTGAACCTGCCCTAATAATAGGCCTCTACTTTATTCTGATCGTATTCATGTGCGCTTTCTGACTAACATACAATCAATAGGTTTACCCTAAACCTGTTTATCTATGTTGGTTAAATATTAATACACAAATAAAAATATTATTGGCGATCACTTGAATTATGATCAAATTAACCCTAAACAAGATTATTAATTATCTTATTAAGCGTGATTACAAGTACAAATTCCCTTTAAACATGCATAAAAGGCGTGATCAAGCAATAACAATAAATAAAATCAAGCAACATAATAATAATCATCAAAATAAAAATAATCATAATTATCATAATCATGTTAAAGCATAATAATAATAGCAAGATCCTAGGCATGATACTAACAAGATTAATAACAAACCCTAGCATGTCACTAAGCAATAAAGATCAAAACTTTAACCCTAACATGATACTAACAATCATAAATATTATGAAGAACATAAAAGGCATCATACTTTTAATCATACTTGATATTAAAGTTTCCCTAGACATGATATTAGGAAGATCAAAACACCCTAACATAACATTAGGAATCATAACAACAACCTAAGCATGATTTCTACATAATAACATCAATAAAAACCATTAAAGCACTTACTTGGATACCTCGTACCTCTTTCTAATAACAAAATACACACGTTAGTAACTTCAAGGAAAATAATAATTAAAACAATTAAATTAAATAATTGAAATAAAGATTTGGGAAAAAACCCTCAGAAATTAAAACCTTTCATGTCTAGGGCGAAGGCAACTTCGAATACTGCTAGGTGTATCTAGGTCTTGTGAATGCGGAATTTTGTAAGAAAAAAGGGGGTAGGTTTAGAAGAGAGAGAAAAGTTTTAGCTTAGAGAAAAATTTAGAAAACTAGAGAGTTTATGATTGTAGATTGGAGGTTCTAGATGAGTGAAAACGGAGTTTTTAGAAGGCTATTTATAGAGCAAATCAGCCAAAAAGATAGAAAATCAAAACAGAGTTCTGACGCGCAAAAACAAGGTTAGCGCCAGACGCTAATGACTGGTGTTTGGCGCTAATTAAATTTCTGACGCGTTTTCTAAAATCAGATAGCAATTAACTGTATAGGAGGATAAAATCGTATTTTCCTCAAAAACATTCTTTTATTCTGATTAAAACTCTAAAAAGTCAAAAAAAAAAAAAAGTCAATTTATCAATGTTAATTGAATTAGGAATGAAAAGAACCTTCTAGAAGAATCTAGAAGACTAAAACCATTCCTAATTGCATTAGAAATGATAAATCTATATTAGGCCCTCCCCTAGATCATTGGGCCGCATATAAGGCTCAAACCGGGCCCAATTTAGTAATTTGGCCATAACTTCCTCAATATTCATCGGAATTGGGCTTATAATATATCATTGGAAAACTCTTTTCAAGCCCTATCCAGCTACACTACTATTGGACCCATATCATGGACCAACCAAACTGGATTGACTGTTTTCTTAAAATAGGTTTTCAAAAACAAAGAGAAGAGAAAAGAAATTAAAACAATCCGCAACACTTGACTTTCCACACTTTCACTTCATTCGACTACGATTGGACGTGAAAGGTACTCATCACCGGGTTTGGTTTTGGGGAAACACATTTGGGTGTCTACACTAACGCGTGTATTTTGTTATTAGAAAGAGATACGAGGCATCCAAGTAAGTGCCTTAATTGATTTATTGATGTTATGATATAGAAATCATGCTTAGATTATTATTTTGATCCCTAAGTGTCATGTTATGATGTTTTGATCTTCCTAGTATCATGTTTAGGGTAATAACTATAATTTCTAATATCAAATATGACAATTGTGATTCCTGCGATGCTTCCTTTTCTCCTTCTAATATCATGTTAATATCCTGTTAGGGCTATATATTTGATCTTTGATGTTTAGTGACATGCTAGGGTTTGTTATTAATCTTGTTAGTATCATGCGTAGGATCTTGCTAATATTATGCTTTAACATGATTATGCACTAGTAGAAAAAGCATTTGGGCACTGGTTCAAAACCCCCCTATGCCACCGGTTTTGAACCGGTGGGCATTTGAGGGGTGGCAATAGTCTGATGCAAAGTCACCGGTTCAAAACCGGTGGCAAAAACAAGTATGGCCACCGGTTAACCGGTGGCAATATATATTTTTGCCACTGGTTAACCGGTGGCAATAACTTTTCCCGGTTTTTCTATGGGGTTATTGGCACCGGTTCCTGTTAAAAACCGGTGCCAATAATGGCAAAAAAATAATTTTTTTTTTTCATTTTTTTCACTTAAATTGATAAATAAACACTAATATATATATATAGAAAGTTACATATTTTCATAAAAAAAATGATGTAATATTACAATTTTTGTCTAAAAAATTAAAATAAAATACAAGGTAAAAGAAATATGCAGCTACACAGTAGCAGAAGTGATGAACAGCAGCAGCAGCGCATACAAGGAGCAGCACGCCAGCATAGAAGCAGCCCCATATCTTAGTTAAACAAATTTTTGCATTATTCCTACATGATCTTCTGAAATCCACAAGAGAAGAATATAATCGGTATCAGCTTTTTCAGTGACTTTGAAGCGCCAAAACTCAAAACATATAATACAGTATGTCAGTATATGAGCAAAGCAACTACTGGCGTAAGGATATTAATCAGAAAAGTCTTCATGTAAAATCCTAGACAAGTAGACATGCATAGCTCCTGAACATTTAAATACTTTATATACAAGTATGAGACTATGACTCTATGAATATTGCTTTTGTCCATCTCATACACTTCCAAAAGAAAATTGCAATTCAAAGAGGCAAGAATTTGAATTTTACCAGTATGCTTTGTGGCTACAGGTAAGTGAACTAGGTACAGATCCATATAATCAAGTCGAAGTTGCTTCAAACTGTCTTTGCACGCTTCATATACATGTCCATGGTCAAAGCTCCACAGCTCCAATAGGATTATACATGATAAGTGAGTGTAAATGTCATCTGATGATCAAAGTTCCTCCCAAAATAAGAAATTTTGTCCTCACTTAACCTTAGTGGTTATGAAAAGATCCTCCCTTTTGACAAGCCTAACTTGAATTGCTTCAGCAAGTGCCTCCCCAACCTCAGCTTCATTCTGGTAAAAAGCTACAAGAATCGTACCCGATTACACATCGTAATTTTATCGCCAAAGACAATAAGATAATAGTACATTGTAATGAACATGAGAGTTTTCTACTTGTCATTCTAAGGCTTGTGCTTGTGCATGTACATGGCTCTGGAATTAAACAACCCTAGACTTTGTGAACTTAATAGTCATTTTGAAACAAGAAACAGAACCATAATCATACAACAGCATCACATGGTCAGAGGCTCAGGATGAGGGATGATCATAATAGTCAGTTTGTAAAATCCTTTTTTTTTTAATCATATCTCATCTACTCTTTAAATTCAAACAATCAATCATAGATTACAGTTCATGAGCAATGCCTAGCAAAGTGGTGCGGTGGTGCACATCTTAGTGCCTTAGTACATTACGGTCTCAGACCAAGCTTGAGCTTGACACGAGCTCACTAAATTAAGATTTTGACCGAGCTGATTTGGTAGCTAGCAATCAGGCAAGGGTTATTATCAGTCCTATACTAACAACTTGCACAGAAACAAATATTTCCCAAAGTGTAACAATGGACATACACATGCACAATTGAATCAGAAATAGACTAAAACATTAATTCTTTTTAAATAGCTGCCAATCATGACATGTTATAGCAATGTAAAAACTCCTGTAAAGATTATCGCTAGGCAGTAGTAAGCAAAACAGCACAGCAAATTTCTCTTTAAAAATTCTTTTCACGAGAAGACGTCATTTACATAGATTCACACAAATTACAATTGAGTCATACCGGCTTACCCTATTACAATGAGTGTAGTTGAATTGGTTATAAGAAATATTTTTTCCTTTCAAAGGTTAGACATATACAGAGTAAAAGGGAAATTAAATAAGAAAATTGTCGCATTCAAGTTGTTCTTTTTGTATTTTTTTTTTTAGGTAAAAGCATTCAATTTTTTCTTAAATACCTCTCTAGATGTCTTTATAATGGTGAAGGGATTCAATCTCATGTTTTTAAGTTTTATCCCTGAAGAATTAATCAACTAAATTAGTTGATTGTCCACGTGACCACATTAGTTGTCACTAATCACATTATCCGAAAACTTTCAACCCTTTATAGGAGTAATGACATGATTTTACATGAGTGCCCTTTATATATAATGGATGCGTTGATTTTATCATATTCTTCTTAGTGGTGATGCACTAATGATAAAGTCAATCATAGAAAATAATAATAACAAAAACAGCCATCACAACCAAATTTAGAATTAATAAACCTGTTGTGGCACTCGTGTAAATCTACGTATTGTCCGAAGCATTCTTCACCACTGAAGGGTATCTTCATGTTTTGTAAATTAGCCAACATGTCTTCGTAGTGCTCACCATCACGGACCACCGCGGAAGCCGCCTTAGGGTTTTGACGGCCGGATTCTTGTATCACCTTTAACATGTCATAAAACTCATCAAACACCTTACTATTATTACTATTAGTATTGTAAACATCCATCGTAACAAATTTTCCTTGACAACTTTTTAATTCGTCTCTCAAATTTAATTGATTATTTTCTTTCAAATCAATGTTTCTCTCGTAAACTAAGACAAGCTAATAAAAGACAAGCTAATCACATATACTATACACAGTAGCTTGATCATCACGGAAAAATCCAACATAAGTGCAATTTTACAAACCTGAAGTACAGACTAAATTTAGGGGCTTTTTCCTCCAATAGTTGAAAATTATATTTCAATAACTACTTTACGCCATTAAGAATGGAATCAATGATGTATTAGCTAGGTTGTAAAAATATTACTCCATAATTTACCATGTTTTCAATTAATTATACCGAACATCTACATTAAAACTTTGCAAAGTATTAACAATTAATATGTAATTAATTAATGTGAGAGGAATGTAGTGGATTATTGAGCATTTGTATGTAGCATGGGACAAACTCAAATCAAATAAACGACTTAACAAGAACAATGGAATAGAATTAAAGGACGAATACAGTAATATATGCAACATACACTAAGGTCCAAAGTCATTGGACCAGAACAATCAGAAATTAACAATGAAAAAAAAAAACAAAATTGAAACTAAACCATATAAAGATAGATCTTCAGCAAAGGAGCAATCAAAAAACGAATCGCAATTAGAAATCACAATCAAAATCAAAAGCATCATCCATCACTTCTCCAAGAACAAGTCCACCCATTGCTCCTCCTAACAGACCAGCTTCCAATTCCATTCCCATTCCACCACCCTCAATTAACATACCAAGAACAAAGAAGTGGAATAGCCTATAATTTGAGCAAAAATGATGCATCTATGAAGCTTGAGAAATAAACATATACGTAGTACATAAATTCAAATGCTGGAAGATAGAGCTAAACTCAGAAATTACCAGAAGCAACCATTGCTTTAGGACCCAACTCTTCAAAAAACTCGGCATCTGAACCCTTTTCAAGGACAGTGTGACAATACCTCTGAAACAAGAAGTAAACAAATGCTTTCCCATTAATACAATTAATCTAATTATCCAAATCCCTATAAAAACTAAATTATGTGATTCATACCACGACTTAGATATTCAAGGTCGAGGAAGAACAGGGCAAGGAATGGAGACTTTGAATTTTTTATTCACAGAATAGCCCCCACAGCCACCACGCCTAACCAACTAACCCGCCTTAACCACCACATGCACCACCTAAACCCACCACATGCACCACCTAAACCCACCAGATCCACCACCTTAACCCAAACACATAACCTTAACCCACCCTAAACCGAACCCACACACCAGACCGACCACCTTGACCCACTTTAAGTCCCTAACCTAAACCCACACACCAAACCGACCACCTTAACCCACCCTAACCCGAACCCACCTTAACCAACCTAACCCGAACCCACCCAACTAACCAAAATTATCACCTAAACCAACCTAATCCGAACCCAAACACCTTAAACCACCCAACTAACCCAGATCTATCACCCATCTTCTTAGAAACCCAGAAAAACCCAAAAACCCTAGATCTTGGTTGATAGAATCAAAACATATAACACCAATAAAATTAGGGGAAAACACTAAAAATCAAAATCGATTAATCAAAAGCGCACAATTAAAAGGAAATAATAGAATATACTTGGTTTCTGTGGTTCGCCATCTTCGAATTAGGAGAATAGAAGCGTCGCCAAATTCGTCAAAGGAAGAGGAAGTGGAAGAGCAAGGACAAGACGCCATTGATGAGAAACAATGGAGGTTAGTGAAGGTAATAAAAATGGTGCAAAGAGAGAAAGAGAGTAGTGGTTTGATCTGGTTTTGCCATTGAGGAGAGAGGAGAGAGTGAGAGAGACTGAGAGAGAGGACGAGAAGGAAAGAGAAAGAAAGAAGAAGGGAAAGAGGGGTAGGGCTGCAGGAGTTAGGTTTAACACAGCTAATTCCCACCGGTTCAAACCGGTGGCCTTTAACACATATGCCACCGGTTTGGTTTGAACCGGTGGCAATTTAAAAAAGCCTATTCCCGCCCATTTTTTCCCCACTGGTTTTTAAAAACCGGTGGACATGGCTCGGTGCCTTTTTGTATTTTTCTAATAGTGATGATAAATATGATTATTTTAATTATGATTATTATTTTTATAATTGTTTATTATTGTTATGATTATTATGTTGCTTGATGCTTATTATTATTTATTGCTTGATCACGCCTTTTATGCATGCTTAAAGGGAATTTGTACTTGTAATCACGCTTAATAAGCATATTAATAATCTTGTTTTGGTTAATAGTTTGTGTGATCGCCAATAATAGTTTTATTTGTGCATTAATAATTCAGTCAACATAGATAAATAGGTTTAGGGTTAAACCTATTGATTGCATGTTAGTCAGAAAGCGCACATGAATACGATCAGAATAAAGTAGAGGCCTATTATTAGGGCAGGTTCAATATCTATTAGGTTGGATTTGTACCTTCATCCCCGAACTACAAGTTATGGTTCCAGACCTATTGGAGTTGACGATCTCCTGGATCGTTAAGGGGTGTATCCTTCACCTCGTGAACGGTTTACAAGTTCCTAAAACTTGTTGGCGACCCTTTTGCTCTATCTTCTTTCCCTTTGGACGCCACCGTGCTTTAGTGTATGATCACAGTGGGGTTCAAGTTTGGGGTAATGCTTGAAATATTCCCTACACATAGTGACATTTTTAAAAATTTGTGTGATCTTTAATGTTATTATGAACTTAAAGTACAACATCATGTTGAATAGTGACCTAATTTTATCATAGTGATCTTTATTATTGATATTGACCATTATATTAAAAATTTCATTACAAAATTAATCTCTTATAACTTTTATAATGTCACACTAACTTTTTTTTCAACATAATAACCTTTATATTTATTTAGTGACCTTTTTTTATTAATAAAACAATCATATTGTCACTAATGTTGATGGTTCATAATAAATTAGTGTGAACCAGGTCCATTTAAAAATTTGTACTACTTTCTCACTCTATTTTCTATTTCTAAAAAGTACACGCTCTCCACTTTCTCTCTTTTAAAAGTATGTTTTCTTCACACTTTAATTACTTCTTATAAGTACTTTTCATCTTTAGAGTTTGGAATGTTTTTTTTTTTTTTTTTCACCTGTACATAGTAATTTGAAATATAACCCACCTAATCCACCTATATACTAGTATATATATATACCTGACGGTCTGCTCCAACAATCTCCTTTTCCCTTCCTATTGCTCTGGCTTAGAATGAAAAACAGCAAAAAGGATTTTTAGAGCAGCCATTTCTGAAATTTTTAAAACACAATATAGTCAAATTAAAGCAATTGCGATGGTGACTTCAAACTTGTATCAGGACTTGGAGAGAATAATAAATTATTCCTGCTACTGCTAGTGTTAGAAATTTTTATATGTTGGATATTTGGATGAACACAACAAAGCTCAGCTAGCTCCATAAGCTATTTCCAAAACTTTCTTTTACAATAATGTTAGCGTAGATGAAACAGTTAAAAATTACTTTTAAAAAGTAACTACTGTGTGCCCTTACCCGATACTGCACAGGCCCAAATATTTGGGCCTCAAATCAGTAAAAACATTCACAAATTTCAGGCCCAAAATTTTTTTTTCTTTTTTTTAAATACCACAACTCTTCTCTCTTCTCTTTTCCTATATTCTTCTCCAAGCCAAACCACACATCACCAACAACCATATCTCTACTCCACCCATTTTCTTTCTCCACTTTTCTTAGCTTCATCTACCACCCAAACCACACATCACCAACAACCATATCTCTACTCCACCCATTTTCTCTCTCCTCTTTGCCAAATTGCTGCAATTAAAGCCCAAAATTGTAGAAATTGGGTGTCAAATTGCTGTAAAAAATTGTGATTAATTATCCTTATGATCATCAACAACATTTGAAGTAGTGAAATCGATGAGAACCAAAGAAATGTGAGCTCGTTTTCTTCGCGGAATCTTAGATCGAATATTCTACGTCAAAAATTGTAGGGTGTTACTAGTTTAGTCAGGGGTACTTGTAGGGTGTTACTGGTTTGGTCAGGGGTTACATGTAAGGTGTTACTGGTTTAGTGAGGGTGTTAATGGTTTGGTCAGGGGTTACTTGTAAGGTGTTAGTGATTTTGGTATGGGGTTACTTGTAGGGTGTTACTGGTTTTGGTCAAGGGTTATTTGTATGGTGTTACTGGTTTGGTTAGGGGTTACTTGTAGGGTGTTACTTGTTTTTCTCAAGGGTTACTTGTAGGGTGTTACTGGTTTGGTTAGGGGTTACTTGTAAGGTGTTACTAGTTTTGCTCAAGGGTTACTTGTAGGGTGTTACTGGTTTGGTATGGGGCTTACAAGCAACCCTTGAATAAATGACAAGTAGTCCTTGAATAAGTAATTTATACAAGTAATCCTTGAATAAATGACAAGTAGTCCTTGAATAAGTAATTTATACAAGTAATCCTTGAATAAATAATTCATACAAGTAACCTTTGAAATAACTCATATAAGTAACCCATGAATAAGTAACTCATACAAGTAACCCTTGAATAAGTAACTCATACAAGTAACCCTTGAATAAATCTATACAAGTAACCCCTGAAAAAAAAATAATTCAGGTAACCCTTAAAAAAAGAAATACAAGTAACTCTTGAAAAAAAAATACAAGTAACCCCTGAATGTGTAATCCATAGAAGTAAGCCCTGAAAAAAAAAATACAAGTAACCTCTGAAAAAAAAAAAAAATTACAAGTAACCCCTGAAAAAAAAAAATACAAGTAACCCCTGAATAAATAATCCATACAAGTAACCCCTAAAAAAAATACAAGTAACCCTGAATAATACATGTAACCTCTGAATAAGTAATCCATACAAGTAACCCCTGAAAAAAAAAATACAAGTAACCCCTGAAAAAAAATACAAATAACCTCTAAAAAAAAATACAAGTAACCCTGACAAAACCAGTAACTCCGTTATACAAGTGAAACAGTAACCCCGTTATGCGCGCATAATCCGTTATTTTTACTGACTTGGAAGCAGGCCACACCGTGTGGCCTGCTGCACCAAAAAAGCTCTGAAAAACATTAGGAAATTTTGTGTAAAACTACCCTAAAGATAGGGTCATTTGTGAACAACTACCCAATTATTTTTTATTTGTTTAGAACTATCGGCAAGTTTGGAAACGTTTGGGTAGCACTACCCATTAACATTTTTCGTCCAATTACAACGTTATTTTGGCTATATTTTTCACTTTTATCAATTACAATGGCCAATTAATGCTTAAATAAGCAAAAAACCCCAATTCAATTAAACCCCCAAACCTTAGAATTCAAAATTCCCAAATAATACTAAACTCATGAACCCTAAAATGAATTCTAATTAAAACTTTAATTAGGTTAATTAAGGTAAATTAAAACTTTTATACAAATTGGGAGAGTTAATTGGGTGGAAATAGTGAAAAAAGTGGGCTCCGATAACGTCTTAATTGGAAGAAAAATGTTAATGGGTAGTGCTATCAAAATGTTTTCAAACTTGTGAGTAGTTCTAAACAAATAAAAAACAAATGGGTAGTTGTTCACAAATGACCCTATCTTTAGGGTAATTCTACACAAAATTTTCAAAACATTATACTACGTATATAACTTCTATTTTACTACTTAAATATCGATGAAGCTTAGTGCTATTACTGCTATAGGGTCTTAAAATTTTCCTTCCATTCCACAATGATGTTATTGTTTGGAATTTTTGACTTTTAAAAAATACTCCCTCCGTTTTTAAATACTTGCTCTGCTTTCCTTTTCCGGCTGTTTTTAAATACTTGCTCCATTTTCTTTTTTGGAAAGCTTTTACAATATTTAAATCATTTCTCAAACTTAATGGACCCAACATAATACTCTCTCTTTTCCTACTCTTCCACTACTTTTGCTTTTTACAATTTTTTATTCTCTCAACTACCCCACTACCTCCATATTTTATTACTTTCTCCAATTTCTCCTAAAACTCCACGCATGGAGAAATGGAGCAAGTATTAAAAAACGGAGGGAGTATGATAGAATATTCTAAATTTCTCTCGTTATATAAGAACAAATAAAATCATGTGGGATCTCGTTTGATTCATCTTGATGAGTATATTATTAATATCTAACTTTTATTTTTAGTGTGAGATTAAAGAAATTTGCGGTCAAAAATTGATAAAAACGTGCATCGATTTACGTAAGCAGAAACATCATTATGAAACGGAGGGAGTACTTCACAATAGTGTTGGATTTAGAGATTTTATTTTTGGTAATAAGATCGTTTTATAGTTTCTCCCATTATTATGTCTTTATATCTTACTTTGATACTAAGGTTCTGTTCTCATATGTTAAAATTCAGTTCAGTTCAGTTCTATTTACTTCAGTTCAGCTCCTAATTTCCTTCTCTTATAAAATATTCAGTTCAGTTCAGGTCAGTTCAGTTCAGTTCAATTCAGTTTAGTTCAGTTCAGTTCAGCTAAGTTCAGTCAATGAAAACAGGCCCTAAGAGAGTTTAATTTTTTTATTTTTTTTAGCAAGATAGTTAAAAATATATTTCATTTTGGTATGTCTCATATTTGCAATTAAAACTTTAATAATGTAATTTGTTTATATTGAAAAATTTACATTCATATCTTCAAAAAAAAAAAAAAACAAAAAAACCATAGGACTTCCTAAATTTTTCTTTTAAGGTATGTTTTATAAGAGTGATATATTTAATTTCACACGAATATTTTCTTTAATTTGCTTTATTTAATCGGGGTAACTCTATTAAGTATCAATAACATATACTCTCAATAGTTTTTCAAAAAAAATTAAAATATACTCTCTGTTTTCAATTCCTAGAAAAAAAAAAAAAATTCTCTTTGTTTTTAATTTTTTTCTTTGGTGAATTGCAAAACAAAATTTATTATCATTGATAATCATGATTTTTTTATATTAAGTTAACCATAACATTAATCCTAAATAATGTTACAGGGGTTACCCAATTAGTATTATAGGGTTTACTCGATGAATGTTATATAGGTTACTTTGTTCTAAGCAGCCACATAGTGTGATCATCCACACACAAAACACGCTGATTGTGCATAAAAAAATATTAATTAGCAGCACATTCTTTATGCGACCACTCTGTGTAGCTTGTAAAAAAAAGGGAGTACGTAGTATCCCCAATTATACTAACAGAGTAACTCCTTAATAAACTTAGTGAATAACCCTTAAATAACAAAGTATGTAACACTTACAAACAAACCTTTTTATTTGTCAAATAAAAAAAAAAGTAATCCTTCTATTACTAAGTAACTCTTATAAGTCTATAACCCTAAAAGAGTAACCCCCATAAAACTAATTAGGTAACCACATGATGGTTGACCATACGGTGTGACCAATCACATATAAAAGTTAGTGAATTCAATAATGGTTAATCACATGGTGTGACCAAACTATATAAAAGTTAGCGAATTCAATTAGACGTCTCATCAGAAAAACATAAATCAATAAACAATTAAACGTTGCCTCGTTTAACAAGCAGCCGTATTAGAAAGCAATAATTTGTTCTTCAAAAACAAAAGAAAACAATAATTTGTTGTTTAATATTATAAAATCTTTGTACCAAGACGTTATTGTACAAGGCGCACTCCAATCTTGATTTAACATCAATTTATGCAATTATGCATGTATTATCCTTTCCATTCTAGAATACTGATTTGTACAGTACTATCACATTATAATTGCACTATTATCATATTATTAATATTTGCAACATTAAAGTGAATGATTAATTTTATATTTTCGAAGCAGTACTACTTTAGAAAATTCTAACCAAATCATTATACTGAATTATTTAATTATCAACTTCATCCATGCAATTCTTCATATTGATTTTATTATTACTATATTTTAATTCATTAAAAAGATGTATCTAGCTTGAACTCATCATATCTTACATCTAATGTGTTTGTTAGCAAGATTGTCCTATAAATAACGTACAGACTTCTCCATATTTTATACACATCTGCTAAAAAAAAGCCAAGTTAAAGAATAATAAGAGTAGAAAAAGAGAGAGATGAGCAACTTAAACACAAACATTGTTAACGAGGATGCTAATGAGCTCCTTCAAGGCCAAGCTCAAGTGTTCAATCACTTGTTTGGCTTCGTCCATTCGCTAGCGATAAAATCGGCCGTGGAGCTCCGAATAGCCGATATCATACACTCCCACGGCCAACCAATGAGCTTGTCACACCTAGCTTCGAAGCTAGAGTCTGCATCTCCTGATGTACCATGTCTTGCACGTCTCATGCAACTACTAGCATGGAACAACATCTTCACCGTTGATTACAATCGAAAACCGACATCAAAAGATGAAGGAGAGGCTTTGTATGGTCTTACTCCTACATCTAGATGGCTTTTACATGATAATGAGTTGAGCCTTGCTCCTATGTTTCTCACATTCACCCACCCGTCGATGATGGCCCCGTGGCAAGAGATAGGTCGTTCGATCAAGGAAGGTGGGACCGCTTTCGAGAAAGCCTATGGTGAAAGTATTTGGGAGAAGGGATCTAAGGATGATGAGTTCAATAAGCTTTTTAATACAGGAATGGCATCCGTTACTAAGACTATATTGGACGGTATTTTAAGTGGGTATAAGGAAGGGTTTAGTAAACTTGAAGGAACCCTAGTTGATGTTGGTGGTGGTATTGGGAAAGCTATGGCAAAGATTGTCGAGGCTCACCCACATATTAAAGGAATCAATTTTGATCAGCCTCATGTTGTTGAGACCGCCCCTCGATTTCAAGGTATCACCCATGTTGGTGGTGACATGTTCAAGGAGATCCCTTCGGCGGACACCGTCTTTATCAAGGTACACTCTTAAAACTCATTGTGATTCCACTAGCCTATATTAGTCGCAACTCCTAGTTTGTTGAAGCATAGCTATGAATGTCCCTTATCGATAACAGAGGAAAGGGAAACACACTTTATAAGCTATTTTGATATATTTCGACTACTTACCATTTAGTTTCTAGTTAATTCTTTAGATAGATAAAGCGAATGAACTTTCTCTTTTAAAAAAGAGTGTGACCTAGACTCGTATTTAACAACTTATAAGTTATAACTTAATAAATATGGAAGTCAGTCCTAAGCCTTCCAATCATATTTGTATTTTAGTTTGAGTGATATTGTACGGTTATTTCATTAAAATATTGTATAACTTATTTCTTTCTTAATTGATGCAGTCCGTTTTGCATGATTGGGGAGATGATGATTGCATCAAGATTTTGAAGAACTGCCAAAAGGCCGTATCCAAAAACAAAGGAAAGGTGATTATAGTAGACATAGTTCTAAATCCGGAAGGTAGAGGCCTTTTTGATGAAACAAAGTTAGGTTGTGATTTATTGATGATGGCACTTTGTGTTGGTGGCAAAGAGAGGACGCAACATGAGTGGAACAAACTTTTAAAGGAAGCTGGCTTTGCTCATTACAACATCATCACAATTCCTGCGTTTGTTTCAATTATTGAGGCATTTCCTACAGAAAATTAATTAATTAATTGATTATTGATGCCATGCCATCTTTTCATGAATTATCATTAATGTTCTCTTGTATTACTCTAACCCTAACCCTACCCCTCTCATTTAGGGATGGGGTGGGGTTGAGTGTCGAATTGAATTAATATGTACAGAGTACGTATTAGATAAGCATTGTTGTGTGTTAATGTATGTAACTACATAATGTTACATGAAATATAAGATTTCTTTTTTAACTCGGATTTGTTTGTAAGCATGAAAAGCAAGTGTATGTTATAATTGATTATTAAAATAATATTGAAGAACCTTTGCAATATAAAATTCTTTTTTATTTTATTTTACTTTTATCAAAAGCACAAATATATATATATATATATATATATATATATATATATATATATATATATATATATATATATATATATATATTTACTAGTAATCTTTTTTCATTAGGTTTTCATCAGTGGTCAACTATTAAATTTTATTTCTCTATTATTTACATGCTAAAAATATTTCTGTTAAAGTTTTGGGGTCATTTCAGATCTTAATAAACCGAATTGCACTTGGATTTGGCAAAAATAATAACATAAATGTTCGTCTTATATGTTAGGAAAAATTGTCAAAAATAATACAAACTTTGAGCGATCCACTAAAAACAAGTCAAACTTTTAATTATTTCTAAATAATACAAACTTTAAGGAATATCTGCTTTAAACATGATATTTCACCTACAACTTATTTAACCGGTTATTTTTTTTTTTATATCTTATAAAGTTGTTCAATAGTTTTAAAAAAATAATACAATGTCACGTGTTCCATATAACCTATTCATGAGGTAACTAATAGGTTTTAACTTGTTTAAAGCGGATAACCCTCAAATTTTGTATTATTCAAAAATAATTAAAAGTTTGATTTGTTTTTGACGGATTGCTCAACGTTTGTATTATTTTTGACAATTTTTCCTATATGTTAACAAATTTCTCAATTTGCATGTAGTTATTTTTTAGCTGTGAAAATTGCTCAAGTGAAATTTTGAAGGTCATTTTAGTTCTTAAGAAGTTAAGAGTACAAATTAAGCTATAAATTAGCCAAAAAAAACGTAAAACAAGAGCATTACGTTATTTTATAGGTTTTGGACAAGCATTTTTAGCCCAGCCCAACATATTAGGCTTATTTTTTCCTATCAGCTCGGCTTGCCCAAGATTACCTCTAGTTTAGTGGTAGGCAAATTAAAATATGTTTAGGCTAGAGGAGGAGAGGGATTAGAATTATAAAATGACTAATGAGGATGGAGAAGAGTGTACGGTTTTAGGCTTGTGTTGGAGTGTGGAGTTAGGCTTGATTTGGATTGTAATGTTGGGGCTTTGTTTGAGGGTGGTTTGGGCTAAGTTTAAGTGAGCAACAGAAATGAGTGATTTTGTGTAACGATGAGAATGGAAACTTATAAAGGTGCCCATTATTCAAGAGTTGGAAGAGAGGGGAGGCCTTAGATTGGGCACCAAATTGACTAAAATAAGGAGATTCATTGTTCAGAGTTGATTAATGTTTTTTTTTAACATAACTAGAAGATATATAGATTAAAAGGCTATAGCCTTAATATTTACATCAAACATCCCATAATAATTACAAAAATTGATGTTGCAGCAAAATAAGCCTATGCAATAGGCCAAAAGTACAACCGAAATTAGTCTCCTACAAGGAGATCTATGTACATCATTAGTGAGACCAAAAGCTTCCCGCATCCATAAAACATACCTAACAACTATTGACATCCATAAGTCGAACCCAAAAGCTATAAACATCCATGAGAGTTGATTAATGTTACATTTATCAAATTTGACCTTTTTATTTAAATATTACACTAAACATTACATTTGCCTAATAAAATTTATGTTTGAAAGGTCTTAGCTCATTTGATAGGTATAACATTTAATTTTGATAAATGTATCAAATTGATAGGTTTTGCATGTTACAAAACTAACATTTATCAAATTTGCAAAGTTACTTTTTTGCAATGAATCTCCTTAACAGTTACATATATACTCGCAAATGATAAGTCAATAAATCTTGTTTAAGGCGTGTTTACGTTAACTTCATTGTATGATAGTCAATTTGAAGTTAGCTTTAACAATTTTTATACTAGCTTTAATCCATTCAAGGGTAATTTTTAATTCATAACATGTTGGATTGTATTTTAATATGTAATTTCTAATGGATACTTGATATGATAAATAATATGATTAACACTTGATATGATAATTAATATGATAACTAATATGATTAATTTATAAGTGTTGTTTAAGGGAAAATATGTTCGAAAAACGATAACTTTTGTAGTTTATAAGGATAACTTAACATTCTCATGAATTTGATTATAGGAATTTAATTCCCATAATTTTACAATTTATGGGAAGTTCTATTTTCAACTGAACCAAACAATCCGTCTTACAATAAATTAATGAAAGTTCGGGTCTGTTCAGATTGACTGAACTGAGCTGAACTGAACTTAACTGAATATTTTATGGGATGTTAGTTTAGATGAACTACTATGAGAGGGGGAGTGAATAGTAGTAGGTTCCAATTATGAAACTAATGCGGAAATTAAAAACAAACTTAAAGAACACAACAAGATTTTACGAGGAACGAAACATTCCAAGGCCTAACTGGAAGTAAAACCTTGACCCTTCTCGAGACTTTCAAACAACTTCCACTATAATAGGCAACTCTCCTAGTACAACCTATTATTACAGACCTTTCTCACAAGTTTTACTAAAGACTCTTGCTACCTGATAGGAACCTATCCTACCCGACCTGAGACCCACTCAGGTTCCCTCAGTACTACTCAAGTGCCTACACTCTGCTTCCTCACTAAAGCTTACTCTCAATGCTCTCACTATTATCACTTGAATTTTAGAGAAGAGACACTCCTCCAATCAAATGTGAATTATCAACAATTTACGAACTCCACAAAAACCAATTACAACACAAATACTCACTCTAATATATGAATGGAAAGCTACATATGAAACCCGAAATCAAAATGATAAAGCTTAAACCTTTGGCAAACTTACTCTTAAGCACTAAGTGGTTTTCAAGCTTAAACCTCTCATTTTACTTCGCTGCATTACTTCTATATTTATAGAAGTTCCTCAGCTCATAAAGTAGGGTTTAGAGAAATGATAAGTTCAAACATAAATTCAATCTTATCTTTTCAAAACCGAAATTAAAACAGATTTGATTTCGTTTTTAAGAAAACCTTTATCCAATCAAATTTGTTTTATTTAAAAGATAAAGTTTTATGAAAAAGATAAACCCAAGTAAATTAGATTTTAAAAGATAAAATCAAACAAAATACTTTTTCATAAACCTAAGCTTATCTTTTATGAATTACTTAGTTTGCCAAGCTTTATCTATTTTCTAATAAGTTCCATGTATAACAACCACATATATTACATCATCCTAGAAAAAACAAACTTATCTTTAATACAACCCATTTTTTTCGGATGATATCTCGAGCTCTGCTCCGATCCTTGGTTGTTGAGGTTTGCCCCAGAATTACACCGGAACCAGGTCGTTACAAACCGTTGCGAAGTTCTTGTTAGGAAACTCCTTAATTTCCATTTCTGAAACTCTTCTTCTGTCTTTCCTAATTATCCTAGATCTTCTAAAGTTCCTCTGCTTCAGCTCCTACTTCAACTCCTAGAGTCTACTAAACCTCAAAACATCACAATAGTAGAAAATCCTTATTAGATGGAAGTTTGCTCAATCACAACCATCATCATCAAAACTCATAAGGGTCAACATGAGAGAAGGAAATTAAGAACTTAACTTAATTTAACTAGAATTATTGAATTTCACTAAAATGAAAATAATATGAAGAGAACAAACCCTTCATCAAGAATTTGTTTTGGTCAATTACGTCATTTTCTAAGACAGTTTTATTTTATTATAATATTTACAAACACACACATCACACATGTTATTCCTACACAATGCAGAACCTTTTTATTTTATAATATAGATGTAGTAAGGACCAAGGACATAAGGTGACAAGACTGACCATTGAATATGAAGTAATGAACTACTAGAATGATGAACGATAGGATGAATAACAAAAAAACAAATAAATGGGCCAGTAGAGGATTTCCTATCCTCTACTAAGTTGGGTCCTTAAGGACTCAACTAAGGGGAAAAAGAATTCCTCCAGTAAACATGGCAATTTAAAGGCTTTTTATATAGTTTTTGGATTAAGATCAGCAACTGTTAGATATATTTTATTTACTCCCTTTTCTTTTGGACCGGAAACAAATTTAATTAAATCATTACCGGTATCAAGTGTTTGGTTGGAAGATTTATGTAAACATTACGATTACCTATGGGTAATGGTATCCACTCATTTTGTTGACCCTTATGAGTTTTGATGATGGTTATGATTGAGAAAACTTCCATCTAATAAGGATTTTCTAGTGTTGTAATGTTTGCAGGTCAAGTAAATTTTTGGTGTTAAAGTAGGAACTGAAACAAAGGAACTTTAGATTATCCAGGATACCTAGTAAAGTCAGAAGAAGAGTTCTAGAAATAGAACTTCAAGGTGTTCCTTGACAGGAACATAACAACGGATTATAATGACCTGGTTTCGATGTAATATTGGGGCAAGACCTCAACGACCAAGGATCAGAGCAGAGCTCGAGATATCAACAGATTAAGATAGACTTCATAACTTAGGTTGTATTGAAGATAGGTTTGTTTTTCTAGGTTGATGTAAATATATATCTGGTTGTTATGCATGGAACTTATTAAAAATCGGATAAAGCTTGGCAAAATAAGTAATTAAAAGATAAACTTAGATTTATGAAAAAGTATTTGATTTTATCTTATAAAATTTGATTTAATTGGTTTTATCCTTTTCATAAAACTTTATCTTATAATAAATGGAATTTTACAGAAAAAAGGTTTTCTTAAAATCGGGATTAATTCATTTTCGGTTCTAAATGATAAGAATGAATTTCTGTTTAACTTATCATTTTCTAAAAACCTTACTTTGTTAATTGAGGAACTTCTATAAATATAAAAGTAATACAACGAAGCAAGGTGAGAGTTTAAGCGTGAAAACCACTTAATACTTAAGAGTAAGTTTGCCAAAAGATTTAAGCTTTATCATTTTGCTTTTGGGTTTCATGTGTAGCTTTCCATTTATATATTAGAGTGAGTCTTTGTGTTCTAACTGGTTTTGGAGTGATTGTGAACTCTTGACAATTCACATTTGAGTTAGGAGTTTGAATTCTCTAAAATTTGTATGTGTTTAGGAGTTTGAAAGTTACTAAAAATTCAAGTGGTAGTTGTGAGTGCACAGTCATTACTACAAAATTGGCCAAAGAGACCTCAAGTAAGAGTCCATTTAATTAAATAGGTAGTCTCTTAGTTTCAAGAGACCCAATATCCTAAATATGTGGTCTCTAAAAACATTTGAGAGCCATTTATTTGAGATAATAAGTCTCTCGTATTTTTTATAAATTTTAATTCAAAATAGTAAAGACCATTTTTCTACATAAGCGGTCTGTCTCTCCTCTACTTTTCCTTTTGTTTTTTTTTTCCTTTTCAATTAATTTTCCCAAGGATTTTTTGTGAAAAACTTCCTTTTATATACAACTTTTTGTGAAAAACTACCTTTTAAAAAAATTGTTGTAAATGACTACCTCTTTTTTGAAAAATGTTGTAAATGACTACCACTTGCCGGAATCTGGCCGTTGACTCACTTTTCCGGCGTTGACCACCCATGTGCCGGTCACATGACCTTTATTTTTTTTCTTTTTTTTCTATGCATGCACCACCAGCAATGCCGCCATCTTGACCACCGCCCCACCACCACAACACCTCAACCCACCTCAAAACACCCTTACAACCGCCCCCACGCATCCCAAAACCAACCCAACCCCACTTGAAACTGCCTCCACCCCGGCAAATCCAACACAAACCCTCAATCGCTCCCCAATTCCGCGACCTTCAAACAGCAACACCATTAACTCTGTTCCCCTGCCATCAATGCACCACCACTCTCCATCTTTACCTCTTGACGCCACCAATAATTACACCACCACACCCACCAAGCTGCAAATAACAACCATACTTACCACCATCCCAACCACGGTACACTAACAACAATAACGCAACAATTAAATTAAAAAACTAATTATTGTAAATACCAAACAATTAAGGAAAGGAAGGGAAGGGTTCTGGTTTTTTTCAAGGGGGTCGAAGGAGGGTGGGCGGGATTTCGAAGGTGAGAAATGCGTAGGTGGGATGAAATTTGACCGGAAATTGATAATTTATTTGAGGGGTGGCCGGAAATCAAGAATCAAGGGGAAGGGGATGTGTTTCAATTCGGGGGAAATGATAAGCAGTAAAGGGAGGTTAGCAGGGAAAGGGTTGTCGTGCCGGAAATAATGGAAGTGAGGGTAGGGAAAGGAGTGGCCGGAAATTGATAATTTTGTTTGAGGGCTGCAAGAAGGGGTGGGGGATGGTCGGGATTGGAAAAGGGAGGTAGAGGGGCAACCAGTGCAACAGTTAGAAACTGGACAAGGGAGGGGGAGGTGACGGCGAGGGGGTAGGGGGTGGTGAAAAACTAGAAAAGGGAGGAGGAGAAGGGGGTGGGGGTGGTTGAAAAAAGGGAAAAGGCCGCCACGTGGGGTGGTCAACGCCGGGAAAGTAAGTCAATGGTCAGATTCCGGCAAGTGGTAGTCCCTTACAACATATTTTTAAAAAGAGGTAGTCAATTACAACAATTTTTTTAAAAGGTAGTTTTTCACAAAAAGTTGTATATAAAAGGTAGTTTTTCACAAAAAATCGGTAGTTTTTCCCAATCCTTTCAATTTTCATTTTTACACATAACACGAGCAAACCGCCAAAATTTTCATTCCAGCACCTTCATTTATTCGTCCTCTCCGCCATTTTCACCTTCATTCCGCTTCTGTGCCATTTTCACCTTCATCTTCCTCCATTTTCACCTTCAATTTTCCATTTTCATTTTTTTGAAACTCATTCTTAAAGTTCAAAACCCATTTTCTTCATTTTTCTGGGTTTTTACACTCTTAAAAACACGCACCTACGAACCCTTAAAAACACACACCTAAGCTACCACCCTCGCAATCTTTCCACTACCTAGAGTCGCACGGCTAGCCGAAAAACACCACCTACAGTTTCCTACTATTGCAGTGCTAGCCTACATCGATTGATTGTTTTAGGCATTGATGAATTCAATGCTCCATTACCGCTGTCGTGGTCGCACAACATTGGTATAGCCTTCTAATTCGTCTACTCACACATTCTATCTCCTGCCAACCACTGCCAACGGGACTATACAAAAAACCCTAACCAGCCCCATTAGGAACTTGTAAACCGTTCACAGGGTGAAGGTTACACCCCTTAACGATCCAGGAGATCATTAACTCCAATAGGTCTGGAACCATGACTGGAAGTTCAGGATGAGAGTACGAATCCAATCTAAAAGAGAAAGAACTCGCCCTATAAAATAGGCCTATACTTTATTCTACTCGTACTCATGTGCGCTTTCTAACTAACATGCAATCAATAGGTTAACCCTAAACCTGTTTATCTATATTGGTTGAATATTAATGCACAAATAAATCTATTATTGGCGATCACTTGAATTATAATCAAATTAACCCTAAACAAGATTATTAAATATCCTATTAAGCGTGATTACAAGTACAGATTCCCTTTAAACATGCATAAAAGACGTGATTAAGAAATAACAATAAATATCAAGCAACATAATAATAATCATCATAATCAAAATAATCATTTTAAAGCATAATATTAATAGCAAGATCCTAGGCATGATACTAACAAGAATAATAACAAATCCTAGCATGTCCCTAAACATCAAACATTAAAGCTTTAGCCCTAACAAGGTCCTAACATGATATAAGGAAAGAAAATAGGAAGCATCATAGAAATCGTAATTGATATTAGAAATAATAATTAACCCTAAACATGATAATAGGAAGCAATAAAATATCCTAACATGATACTAGGAATCAAAATAATAATCTAACATGATTTCTATATCAAAAGATCAATGAAACAATTAAATTACTTACTTCGATGCCTCGTACCTCTTTCTAATAACAAAATACACACATTAGTAACTTCAAGGAAAATATTAATAAAACAATTAAATTAAATAATTGAAATAAAGAGTTAAAAAGTTTAGACTGGATTTGGGACCAAACCCTTAGAAGGTATCAACCTTTCACGTCTAGGGCGAATGCAACTTCGAATTTGGCTAGGTGTGTCTAGTGCTAATGAGTGCGGAATTGTGTTTGTAAAAGGCTAGACTAGAGAGAGAGAGAATAAGCTTTAGCTTAGAGAGAGAGAGAATAAGCTTTAGCTTAGAGAGAGAGAGAAGAATTAGAGAATTATTGTTATAAAAACACAGCATCTTGTCGCCATTTATAAGAAAATAGTCCGAAATTGATAGAAAAAAGAGTTAGAGTTCGAAAAAGAATAAAACAGCATCCTGTCGCCAACAACAAAGCTTGCTGCTAGGCGACGAACTTGGCGCCAGGCGCTGCACTGCAGCGCCAGGCAACAAACCTGTCGTCAGGCGATGCAAGAGATTTCAACACATTTTCCACACGAAATCCACTTCTCAATATGATTAAGTTGTAAAATCCACGTTTAGGGGTAAAATTGTATTTTCGTAAAAACACATATTCTATTCCAAGTAAAACTCTAAAACATAAATATCAATCCTAATTCCTTTAGGATTTAAGAGAACCTTCTAGATAGTTCTAGAAGACTATAATTAATCCTAATAGCTTTAGGAATGATAATTAATGATAGGCCCTCCTCTAGATCATTAGGCCACATATTAAAACCAAATCGGGCCCAGTTTAGTATTTTGGCCATAACTTCCTCATTATTCATCGAAATTGGGCTTATAATATATTGTTGGAAAGCTCTTTTCGAGCCCCATCCAACTACACCGTTATTGGACCCTTGTCATGGACCAAACTAAACAGGACTGGCTATTTTCATAAAATAGAGCAGGTTTTCGAAAATAGAAAGAAAGATTTTTTTAATAAAAACTATCCGCAACACTAGACTTTTCACACTTTCACTTCATTCGATGATGATTCGACGCGAAAGGTATTCATCACTGGGTTTGGTTTTAGGGAGACAGAAATGGGTGTCTACAAGCACATATAGCACATGGCCAGTTATGCTGTGACCTACAACTTACCTCCTTCATTGTGCATAAAGAGAAGGTATAAGTTTTTGTCGTTGTTAATTCAAGGTCCAAAGCAACCAGGCAATTACATCAATGTGTATTTAACATCACTTATTGATGATTTGATTATGCTTTAGGAAGAAGGTGTTGAAGTGTTTGATGCACATTGCAATGAGAAGTTTAATTTTAAAGTAATGCTCTTTTGCACTATTCAAGATTTTCCGAATTATGGTAACCTTTCGGGGTACACTGTAAAGGGGGAAACAACTTGTCCCATCGGTATGGAGGATTGCAAGGGAACGTGGTTAAAAGCATCTAGAAAGCATGTTTATCCGGTTCATCGTCAATTTTTGCCGCCTAATCATCCATATCGCAGGAGAAAGAATGTGTTAAATGGGAAGCAAGAGTTTAAAGGGCAACCAAAAGTCATCTTAGGTGAAGAGGTGTTCGATAAGGTGAAAAATATTGAAATCACATTTAGCAAGAAGCATAAATCGACCCTTTCTACGAAGGGGTTCAAAAAGTGTTCATATCTTTGGTGGCTTCCTTAATGGAAACATCTTTTTGTGAGACATTCACTTGATGTTATGCATATTGAGAAGAATGTGTGTGATAGTTTGATTGGTACCTTATTGAATATCAATGGTAAGACTAAAGATGGAAAAAAAGCCAGGGATGACTTGAAGGATATATATGGGGATTAGAGGTGAACTCCATGCTATTGATAATGATACAGGTCGAACATACTTGCCTCCCGCTGCTTACACTTTGTCAAGAAAAGAGAAAATCAAATTTTGTGAAAGCTTGGCAGGAGTGAAAGTGCTAGAGGGTTATTCTTCTAATATTCGTAGCCTTGTGATTATGGAAACCTTAAAACTTGTAGGCCTTAAGTCACATGTTTGCCATGTTTTGATGCAACAGTTATTACCTGTGGCAATTCACTCAATTTTTGCCTAAAGATGTTCGTTTTGCTATTATCAGACTATGTGGATTTTTTCATGCAATTTATAGCAAAGTCATTGATCCTAAAGAGTTGACTACTTTGGAGAATGAAATTGTTGTAGTTTTATGTCAATTAGAGATGTACTTCCCTCCATCATTTTTTGATATTATGGTTCATTTACCAGTCCACTTAGTTAGAGAGATAAGATATTTTGGTCCGTTTCACATGAGAAATCAGTGGTGTTTTGAGAGGGAAATGAAAACCTATAAGGGATATGTGATGAATGCTTTTCATCAGGAAGGTTGTATAGATGAACGACTGTTTTATGAAGAAGTTCTTGCTTATACCGGTGACTTTTCTTGAATTCAAAGCAGATAGGGCTTCCTATATCTCGTCATAGTGGAAGAATGGATGGTGAGGGGACCATAGGTCGAAAACAATGTGACTTGTCTTATGATGATTGGCATAAAGCGCATTCATATATTCTTCATAAAGAGGATGAAGTTATGCCATATACATGGAGCAACACATGAGTTACTTGAGGAAGTGAAACCAGAAAGGCAAATGAGAAATCATTAGCTGCCAGACATAGTATATCATTCACAGTTGGTTCAAAGCTCAAGTAATGAATTATTCTACTTTAATTTCTGATCGATTGAAGAGTTTGGCATTCGGGCCTAATTTCAATGCTACTTACTATTCTGGATATGTTATAAATGGTTGCAAATTTTACACAAGGTTCCAAGATCAACAAAGTACTATGCAGAATAGTGGTGTTACTTTAGAGGCCGAAGCCTTGCATTTTTCCAGTGCTAAAGACAAAAATCCCGTGAGTGGTTTGATGAGGTACTATGGGGTTATTGAAGAGATTTGTGAGTTACATTACTCTACTTTTTCAGTACCTGTTTTTAAATGCCAATGGGTTGATAATAACAATGGGGTCGAACATAGTAATTTTGGGCTTACATTGGTTGATCTCAACAAATTTGGGCATAAATAAGATCGTTTCATCTTAGCAAGTCAAGCAAAAGAAAATGTCAACAGTTATAACCCCGAAGCCTCGACATATTGATGATGATTATGGTGATGATAGTGTGTTAGACAATGCTTAGGTTACGCGTAAGGTACATATTAAGGATGATGTAGCCGATGATGTTTCAATATATGTGAGAGATGACCAAAATGAAGGCGTGTAGATTGAAAAAGAAGGGAACTAAGAGAAAGCGTGCTAAAAAATCTTTAAAGGTGTGTGACTATTCATTGCCTTAATTCTTTGTGGTTGTTACTTTATTTTTTTCAACTTCAATTATAAATGTGTGCTTGTGTAAATCATTTTCATTTCTTCATTGCTAATCTAAATTTCTCCATCTTAGTCATTATAGCATATTCTGTTTAGTTTTTGGCATTTTTTTTGTTATTAATTTAACCACTCATGTCTCTCTACATTTTGACCTTCTGTATAGTAGCAGAATGGCTCGAAAGAAATCGCAAGTGCACGCAACAGACAATTCTGAATGCGAGGAAGAAAGAGGTCGTACTGTGCTCCGAATAATTAGGAGAGCTATTTAGACTGGCACAAAAATCCCTTTACAGTGGCATACAACCAGGAGAATCCCTATAGGTGTTCATAGAGGTCATTTCTCCACCTACATTGGTGTAGTTGTCCGTGAAAAAGTGAGCATCACCTATAGAAAGTGGTTAAACCTGCCAAAAGCACTCATTGATGATTTGTATGACAATATTTCGGTATGAAAATAACATTTTTAGGTTTTAAAGGAAGAGAACCTGAATTATATATAGATACTCACTACACCAAAAACTAGATTAGAGATCGCAAAATATAGAACGGTTATCAAAGGTAGGCGTTCTCCAGAAGAATATAGATCGTTTTAATATAAGAGGCGTTCTGTATGTTAATACATATAGAACGGTTAGCTAGTTAACCGTTCTGTATTTCAATTTACTCAAATAATTAAAAAAAATAATTATTTATTATAGATAATATAGAACGGTCATCTTGACAACCGTTTTATATTATATTAATTAACTTTTTTAAATTAGGAGGAAATTATATACGACGTACATACGGAGTAATAATTTACCCAAACGAAGGCGGCTAAAAGAGTAAAAGTAAAATTGAATCCCGCGCATCAATTTCACTTTCATCAAAAAGTGAAACCTATCTTTCTCATTCAATTCACCATCAGGAATAAAAAAGTTAAACCTCCATCAAACATCCACAGAAAAATCATCATCAACCGCTTACTCCACCGCCGCTCCACCGCGTCTCCACCGCCGCTCCACGTCTATCTGCAGTACCGGCGTACCACACTTGTCTGCTGAGCCACCTGCTGTAAATTGAGGTAGGCTTGATTTTTTTTTTTTTTTGTTCGAATTTTTGTTGTGGTAGAGTAATTGGATTATGATAATTGTCAATCTGATTGCATGAATCATACAAATTATGAAGGAAACAGAAGTAAATTCGTAGAATTCGGATTTTAGGACTAATTCATCGATTGTTTGCATGTAAATTTTTAAGCCAAATTATTGCATTAAGTTCAATCAAATTACCCTTATATTTGTCGAATTTACTGTTATTTCAATTGTAATCAAAATTATTTTAGCCAAATTAATCTCACCTAATTTCAATTTAGAACCCTAATCAGATTTTTTTTTTAAAAAAAAAAGAACAAAAAGATAGGACTTAAAACAGTGAGATAAACATACAATTTTTGGTTTTGGTTTAGTGAGGTAATATATGTTGTTGGTAAAATTGATGAGGATATGGCTGAGCCCATTTTGTGAATGAGGTTTGTTTAAAAACAAAATGTTTTGGTTTTTAAGATCAGACAAAATTAGATATAGAGTTTGATGCCCAATGGAACAGAAAATGGTAAGTAGAAAGCAAAACAAAGAAGGGGGGCTAAATATTCTACTAGTAAGAAAATGGTAAAGGGTGTGCAGTAGTTTTGTGGAAATTGTGTCTCTGATTGTGAAGAGAGAAGAGAGAAGAGATAGGAGTCATAATTGTGGTACTGAATTATTTATAATACTAGTAGTAATAATAATAATAATATCTCAAATTTGTGGCTTTTTATGGGGATGTTGCATGTATATTAAATAATGGTAAAGGTGGGGCCTTCTTTCACTATTGAACAATGTTGGGCATAATTGACTTGATAAGCTCGCATAACAGGAGCTCTTTGGAAGCTGCTGATGTGATGTACCACCAGTTTATTGCTAAGTATTATGTTGTTGCTTTGTTAACAATTCTAATTTTCTGCCTTAATTTGCTCTGTTTAGTTTCTTCAGTTTACGAATTAGCAGGGTTAATCTGGGATTTTCATGTGCTGGGTTGTATTGACTATTATTCTCATTAATTAATTAAGTTCCTTGGTATTAAAAAAAAAAAAGTTCGCATAACAAAGCTTATTTCTAATTAAAGAAACTAATGAAAAAACAGGTTATGAGGTGGTCCAATAATTACATTATATGAAAACACATTATAATATTGTATCATTCATTTGCACTAATAAAATAGATTCTTATACTTTAGTAATTAAAGAGCTTAAATAAATTGTTATTTACATGTAAAGCTAAGTTTATTAGCTTGTTTTTATTTACATTGTTGTAGGCATTAACTATGGTAGTGTATGTTAAAATTATATCCATAAGTATATAGAAAGTGTAGATATGTTTGTGATTTGAGTGTGTTTATTTTTATTTTTAACTTCCTAGTTTGTAGATATGGACCGAACTTGGATAACCACAAAAAAATTAGGGGATCCAGAATATGAAGCCGGAGTTATGGAATTTATTAAATTCGCTTTGGAAAATAATAGTAAAGGGCGTGATAAATTGCCATGTCCTTGTTATATCTGCCATAATCTTATGTATCACAAAGCTGATGTGATACTTAATCATTTGAGTAAAAGGCAATTTGATAGAACATATACTTGTTGGCATCGTCATGGTGAAAAAAGGGAAGAAATGACAAGCAAGGATGCTCAAGGCCATAATACCGATGAGGGTAACGAATTAGAGGACATGACGAGTCAATTCGTACACAGAGTAGATGATGATCCCAATGCGATGGAAGAATTGTTGAGTGATTCTGAGAAGCCTTTATATAAAGGGTGTAAGTACACAAAGCTATCAGCTTCACTTAAGTTATACAATTTGAAGGTGGGTCATAGTTGGACAGATAAGAGTTTTACAGCATTACTTGAGTTCTTGATAGATGTCCTTCCATCTGATAATGTTTTGCCAAAGAATACATACAGGGCAAAAAAAATATTATGCACAATGGGTTTGCGTTATGAAAAAATTCATGCGTGTCCTAACGATTGCATACTTTATCGAAATGAAAATGAATCAGCAAAGAGTTGCCCAGAGTGTAATCTCTCAAGGTACAAGAAAAAGGAAGGAGTTCCAGCTAAGGTTTTGTGGTATTTTCCAATTATTCCTAGGTTTAAACAGATGTATTCAGACCCGGTAGATGCAGAGAAGTTGACATGGCATAAATTTGGTCGGAAAAGGATGGGTTACTTAGACACCCGGCTGACTCACCGCAATGGAGATTTATTGATGGGCAATTCCCTGATTTTGGTAGTGAAGAACGAAACCTACGCCTTGGGTTGTCTACTGATGGTATGAATCCATATAGTTCCCTTAGTAGCATCCATAGTACATGGCCGGCCATGCTAGTGGCTTATAACTTACCTCCTTCGTTATGCATGAAAAGAAAGTACATTATGTTGTCAATGCTTATTTCTGGACCTAAACAACCAGGAAATCACATCGATGTGTATTTGGCACCTCTCATTGATGACTTAAAGTTATTGTGGGAAGAAGGTGTAGAAGTGTTTGATGCTAATCGGAATGAAATGTTCAATTTAAGAGCAATGTTATTTTGCACCATACAAGATTATCCAGCATATGGTAATCTTTCTGGCTATTCTGTAAAAGGGGAAGGTGGTTATCCTATATGTGAAGATGGTTGGAAAGGCAAATGGTTATCAGCATCTAGAAAGACAGTCTACTATGATCATCGTCCATTTCTTCCTTTGGATCATAATTATCGTCGAATGAAGAAAGCTTTTAATGGGGAACAAAATTTTGAAAGTCGCCCAAAAGTCTTTACTAGCCAAGAAGTATTTGAAAAGATGAAAGACATTCAACTTACTTTTGCAAGTTAAAGAAAAATAAAGATGCCATTCCTAAGAAAGGGTACAAGAAGTGTTGTGATTTTTGGCGTCTTCCTTATTGGAGATTTCTCTTTGTCCGACATTCTCTAGATATTATGCATATCGAAAAGAATGTGTTTGATAGTTTGATTGGCACACTATTGAATATTTCAGGGAAGACAAAAGACGGTGTTAATGCTCGACTTGACTTGAAGGAAATGAATATGAGAAATGAGCTCCATGCCGTTGAGACTGAAAAACGGGACTATTTGCCACCTGCTGCTTATACACTGTCTAAGAAGGAGAAAGTTGAGCTTTGTGCATCCTTAGCCGGAGTTAAAGTGCCTGAGGGTTATTCTTCAAACATTTCTTCTCTTGTTTCAATAGAGAATTTGAAACTCGTGGGCTTGAAGTCTCATGACTGCCATGTTCTTATGCAAGATCTCTTACCTATTGCTATTCGTTCAATTTTGCCAAAAAATGTACGATATGCCATTATCAGGTTATGTCTTTTCTTTAAGGCAATATACAGTAAATTCATCAATCCAAAAGATTTGGATTCCTTAGAAACTGAAATTGTTGTTATTTTGTGTCAATTGGAGATGTACTTTCCCCGGCTTTTTTGATGTAATGATACATTTGCCAGTTCATTTGGTAAGGGAGATTAGATTTTGTGGTCCCGTGCACAATAGAGCTCAATGGGCCTTTGAAAGACAAATGAAAACTTATAAGGGGTATGTTAAGAATGCTTATCGGCTTGAGGCTTGTATCGCTGAGAGAATGCTTTATGAGTTAGCTATGGAATATTGCCTTGAAAGTTTAGGAGATATGAGGACAGTAGGGATTTCTACTTCTCGACACAGTGACACACTTGAGGGTAAGGGAACCATTGGTCGTAGAGAACTTGACTTGTCTTCTGAAAAGTGGCACATGGCCCACACATATATTCTTTTCAATGAAGATGAAATTGCACCGTATATTAATAGACATATGAATTTTTTGAAAATGCATAATCGAAAGGCTAGCTCCAAAGCTTTAGCTATTGAACAAAGTAAAACATTTCATCTTTGGCTCAAGGATCAAGTAATGAAAGAGATCAAAAATTCCCCACAAACTGTTTCTGACCGACTTAGAAGTTTAGCTAATGGTCCTGATTTCTCTGCCTCATTTTTCTCTGGTTATGCCATTAATGGATACACTTTTTATACTAGGGAGCAAGATGATAAAAGCACTATGCAAAACAGCGAGGTATGTGTTGAAGCGGAAGCGATGCATTTGTCTAGTTCTAAAGATAATCGACCTGTTTATAGCAAAATGCAATACTATGGGGTAATTGAAGAGATATGTGAGTTGCATTATATGGGTTTTTCGATACCTATTTTTGGTTGCAAATGGGCTGACAATAATAACAATGTTGTATGCGATGGTTTAGGGCATACTACTATGAATCTCAATAAGATAGGTCATACAGAAGATCCATACACTTTGGCTAGTCAAGCTAAACAAGTGTTTTATGTTATTGACCTGTGTGATAAAAGAAAATCAGTTGTTGTCACATCGAAACCTCGATATGCCATTGATGACAATTATGACAATATTTCTTATGAGGAGAGGTCTACCCCTAGTGAGGCACAAAATGTGGATGATAGTCTTGATGATACAACAACATATATACGTAGTGATCATGAAGAAGGGATTTGGCATGACAATGAAAATAGTAATGCTAATAATCGACCTAAAAAGCAGCGTCGTACAGGTTATTATGCTACTAAAAAAATCTGATTCTTATGGTTCTTGTATTGAAATTCATAATCTGTTCTTGATATAGAGTTTTTAGACAAATGCTTTATTTTATTTGATTTTAATGACACTTCTTAGAGATGATTTCTAATATATTTGTATGTTTGCAGGTTGATGTCAAAAAAGAGAAAGCAAGCAAGTGCTAATGAGGCCTCTGAAACTGGCGAGGCTGAAGAATCTGCTGAGTGTGAGAATCGAAGGGGTCGTACAGTAGCTGCAGTAGTTGGAAAAGCAATTCTGAGTGGTGTCAAAATCCCGTTGGAATGGAATCACAATAAAGTGCCAATTGGGGAAAATAGAGATATTTTTTCATCATACATTGGTGTAGTTGTTCGTGAAAGAGTGAATATCAATTATCGCGACTGGGAGGAAGTTCCGAAAGAAGTTATTGATGACCTCTTTAAATTCATTACGGTAAGCTATTTAATTTTTTGGTTTGAAATCTAAATATTGGTTTGGTCATTTTTTTTTTTTTGCTGGAGGATGTCTTTTTTTTGTTTTCGATGGTCATACAGTTCTTGAAATAAATTAGCTATACTACTAAGCGAGACTGCAGTAATTCTGATGAGGCTAAGCATTCATATACTGATTTTATAAAGAGTTAGTATAACAACAAGGGCTCTCAAGACTGTAAAATGCCAAGGGTATTATAGCTCAAATTATTTGCTTGATTTGGATGATATCGAGAAATCTTGAATGCTCAATCGTGTATCACCCTAGGGGAGTAAGTAACAAGGCCTCCTCTTGTTGTGACTTCTGCTTGTGTTACTGTTATGCTGTTCTCTCGGAAAATTCGAGTGACATCAGACAACAGTCCAGCCCTGTCTATCGTGCATAACTCTAGCTTCAGTCCCTGAAAATTTGTTGTAGTAATGTCATTACTCATTAGTTTGTTGGACTAAAACATATATAAGAGTATACAATTTAGTATGTTACTGTAACATTAGTATACCTCAGAAACTCTTCTCTTAATAGCAGCTTCAAGACATTGGATGACTCTTTGCCTTTCTGCCTCTGATTTAACAGGGGAGCCATCAACATGCCTAATGTAGTATTCCTGTGAGAAAACATACTAAAACATTAAAAAATGTGAGTACATAGCTTAATTAGGAAAAACCATACTAAAACATAATAAAACTAACTGCTGACTAGCTTAATTATGTAATTGTTTGCAATCAAGATAAACACAATAGATACAGGAAACAGGAAGGGTCTTTACCTCGAGTAATTTTATTCTCTCCTTCAAAGTGATTACTTTTTTAGAACCAACCTCTTTAAGATTACGTTCTGATTTCGTATTTTTGGAAGAACCTCTCGGTTTATCTTGAGCTATGGCTCGCCCATTCACATGAAACTTCTTCTCAATACTCAAGATAAACACTTGCTTCCTTAATTTCTCTTTCTCCAACTCATCCTCATATAAAGAATCCTGCAAGTTGCCACATTGAGCTTTTAGTTCTTCCACTTCAAATTTCAGACTTGTAATTGCCTGCTCTTTCTCATTCTTGAGATTTCTCAACACAATCAATTCCTCAAGTGACTTTCCAGCCACCTCCTTCACTGAAGAAGTCACTTTAGGAAATATGCCTAAATTCTTTACCTGAGATGAATGTGATCTCTAAATTAGACATATACAAGTAACCCCATAGTATTACATAGCTTTTTTTTTTTTTTTGTTTTTTTTTTTAATTGACACTCAATGGAGGTGATCATGAATTGTATCTTTGTATAAAGATTGCTGGTGTAGTACGTATGTTCTGTTTTACTCATTTGTTATTATTCTTGTCTTATGAGTTACATGGTTTTAAACCTATTACATATTAATGCATGTCAATGAATTGTGCAGAGAGGATTTATAGTGCCGGAAGAACGTAGAAATTATGTATTAGGGAGAGCTTTAATCCGGTGGAGAGCTTTCAAGGCCAGATTAAGAAAGGATTGGATGTACGACACCAAGGGAGTACATCCAAATGTGATTATAAAGAAGCCACATTCGATATATCCATTTATAACACAAGCTGATTGGACCAAGTTCATTGAAACATATACTAATGATGCGTTTAAGGTAATCTTTGAATTATAGCCCATAACTAATCATAGTTATGAAAAAACCTTTGAAAACTGGGAATTAATTGTTTGTACACTATTATATTGAAAGGAACTAAGCGACAAGAATCGAGAGAGGGCGAAAATGAATACTTCAAGATATCGAGGAGGTCGAAAAGGGTACTTATATTATGAACAAGAGATTGTAAGTTTAGAAATGATTATGTCAGATTTTTTGTTGATTTTTTTTAAGGAATAACAGTAAATGGCATTGTGTTATTTGTATTGTCAGGCTGCTGAACTTCAGAAACAAGGAGTGCAAGTTAGAGACGTGCCTCGACATTTGGTTTGGATAAGAGCTCATTCCAGACAAAAAGATGGTGCAATGACCTTTGACAATCCTGCTGATTTTGAAATAGCTCAAACAATTGTGAGTTTGTTTATACTTTTGAATCAAATAAATTATTTGGCTATAATAGAGTACACTACCTTAATTAGGTTGTTTATTATTGATGTCAGAAAGCATTGGAGGCTCAACAAATCCAAGGAAAAATTGAGGCCACTAGCCAGAATGATATCCTAGCGAGAGCATTAAAGAATCCTGAACATGGTGGTTGTGTTAGGGGCGTTGGGTCGGGTGTTACTAATAAGCTGTACTTTGGCTACAACAAACCATTACCACAAAGTCAATTGCAATAAGATCTCAAGTGTCTCAAATCAAAATTAGAAAATGTGGTTAACACACAAAATTTGTTGTTGTCTTACTTAATGTCAAGTGGTCAGATTAACGCAGAGCAATTGAAAGAACTTGGTGATTCAAATGGAAACCAAGTTGCCCATCAGTTAGCGGGTATCCAAGCTGGTGGATCTGGTGGCCAAGGTTTAGATGGCCTTGGCTTGGGTCATGAAAGTTGGCTTTAAGGTCTTAGCTTCCAACTTGCCTCAGAGCAAACAAAGTTACCCATCAGTTAGCAAGTGTCCAAAAGGGTGGTTCTGGTGGTGAAGAGTTAGATGATCATATAGATGTCTTTGGCTCCAAAGGTGACCAAGGGGTTCGAGGTTTCAACTTCCAAGAGCAGAATTTTCAAGCATGTGAGGTTCAACCCGAGCCATACCATGTTGCGTGGCCTGAGGAGGAATATGTGCTAGAAAATGAGAATTTGGAAACGCATGTACTCAATAATGAACAAGACATTACTGGCCAACCATTTCCAAAGGTAACATTATTTCATAATACTTATATGTTTGATGTAAGTACATATATCCTAGATTCTTCTGATGGTGTTAAATTATAGACTACTACATCTTATCAATCCACAAAAATTTATTAATACCATAATCCATATTTAGGGAGTTGATAGTCTTTGTTCCTTGGCAATTAAGAGTGACAAAGGGGTTGATATAGTTGCTATTGGAGAAGTGTATGTTGGGATGGAAGGTGAAGTTGTCAAGCATCATTTCAAGCCCGTCCCAAGTGGTCATTATCGAGTTTGTGTTAAAGAAGAAATCAACCCAAATGCACCTCTGCCATGTCCTGAAGGGGAGATAAGATACATTTGTCAAACTTTAAATTATTATTTAATATGGCCTTCTCACTTGGTTTTTCCTATAAAGAAGGTAAAATTCAGTTTTAAATTATAATTATCTGTCACATTATATACCTGTTAATTTTTTTGTGCTGATTTTTTTCCCTGCGATTATATGACAAGGCTGATAAGCAAGTCACTAAAGAAATCGCTGCACCATCTCCACACTCGCCATCATCACAATCCTCATGCACTCGAAAGTACACAATAACTCATGCTGATAAGTTGAAGTTGACTTCTAATTTGGTTCGAGTATTTAAGGATGTTGCTATTGCAATGAAAACGAGCGGTAAAACCAAATCTTTTACAGTTTTGGCTAGAGTGTTTCAAAATGAGCAATGTATTACCCTTGATTATGAAGACATGCTTGACTGGTGCTTCCAAAGAGAGATAAAATCGTCACACATGTCAATTTTAATGATGTAAGTGTTGTATCCTTTGCTATTTCTAGGTTAAATTTATAACGCTTTTTGATTAATGAGCTAATAAATTTAAATAAATATTTGATATGCAAGGTATATGAGTGAGATTGTTCATACAGAAGGTTTCTCAGGGTTGTATGGATTTTGTGATTGCAACTATCTATCCCCGTATGCTCCAACTGTGGAAAAAGACGATGATCGATGTGATTATCTAGCTAGGCTATTTTCATGTAATGATTCCAAAAACAAAAATCAACTCTTCTTTGCCCCGTATTATGAGGAGTAAGTTCATATGAGTCTATCACATATTTTTTATTTTTTATCAGTTTTATTTCTAATTCCTTTTAAACATTCATTATTGTATTTGAATTCTATTGTTTTAATCAATATAGGGGACATTGGATGTTGGCTGTTATTTGTCCATGGGTTGGTTTGGTGCATTGGCTAGATCCCGCGGGAGTAAAAGATGAACCTCCTAAATTTGCTCAAACAATAATCAACAAGTATGTGCTAGATTACTTATTTTGTTACATGTTAACTTCTTTTTATGAAAGTATTTCAATGCTATTACTCTAATATTTTGATAATTACTTAGGGCAATGATCAATTTTAGCGCGGAACATCGAAAGGATATCACAAAAATAAAGAAGAAACCTTACATTAAATGGATAAGCATAGAGGTATTTGTATCTTTAATATAATTTTGCAATGCTTAGTACATAATATATGTTGATACATTATATATAACTAGGTGTTTGATTTAACCCTCCCCTTTTTTTTGGTTTGTATTAGTGTCCTCGTCAAGCTAATGGCTCTAGTGATAGTGGATATTACGTTTGTCGCTACATGATTGAGACAATTGAATCTAGACAAATGATCATCCCCGACAAGGTACGACATTTAGTTTTAATGTATTTTGAGTAGCTGATGCACACATCTGACTATACTCTCTAAAATTTGTAGTTTTTGCACAATTATGCTCTCTAAAACAGCTAGGAAAGATTCTAACAGCTGACTAAAATGCTTAACGTTATTCCCTTTGACCTATGTTTCATCTCATGAGAGTAATCATGGGTAATCTTGGGGATGCACAACCAGAGTGTGAAATGTAATGTGGCTTTGATCAGCTTATGATATTTTATATTACTGCTGATTTGTCAATACATACTGCTTGGACACCAAATGAAGATTTTGGTATCCTTCTGGAGGCAGCAGTTATGTATGACAGACGTGTTGCAGCAATCTTGAATGAGGATGATTCAATTAAAGAAGAGGTCCTTTGGGATGAAATGAACGACGGGAAACATAATATATACCCTAGATTGCTATTTGTGATAACAGGTGCTTGTTGTCTAGACTGATAGAACCATGTCCCTGGTGAGAATCAACCCTGGTGAGAAAACTCTTCACTCTCTTCCAGTACTTAATCATCAGTTAAAACCCGAGGGGCCATCATAATGCTGAGAAGCTGTTGTTTCACTGCAACCATCACTGGCAGTCAGCTTCTTGACAGCAGGTAGTCATTTAAGCCTCTAAGCTAGGAATTTGCTTATTCAAGCAGTGGCTAATATGGAGATTGACCAAGCTCTTCATGCTATTGATGACTTCGCCCCTGTGTCTAATGACCCTTAACTACTAACTGAGGCTTATTTGTTATCCATGCCCCACAGTGACTAATATGTATTTGTTATCATTATGCAATATCCTTAAATGTAGAACAATTTATTGTATATTATTAACTAATATGTATGTATTATACATTGTTTTGTAGTATTTTAAGCAAGTTCCTCATACATATTCTCAACAAATGATTGACGAGCTTAGAGAAAGGTGGATTTCATATGTTACCGGATACCATCAACCAAACGACGACGATGATGATTTATGTGAATTGTAGATCAATATGGTATTGGTATATTTTGGGGCATCAATTTTTTTTTTTTTTAATCAACATTAACTAGAAAGGTTTTTGATATTTAACTCACGTATTTGTTTGTATAGAACAAATTTTGTATGAATGATTCAATTTAATTGTGGTTGGATGTTTTAAATTATATATATGAAGTATATTTTGATGGCTTTCGTCGTATCTGGAAATATTTTTGTTAATTTTATTATACAGAAAGTTATATTGCACGTACAGGATCTTGGATTTATTTTACATATGAAATGTGAAGATTTTCTTACAGGATATATAAATTTACAAGATATAAAACAGGAATACAGGTCTAAAATGAAATACAAAAAAAATTCAGATTGTTAAAATACAGGAATAATACGGAATAAAATACATACGGTATAAAATACATATGGCCGGATTTTTTTTTAAAAAAAAAAAAACATTAGAGAACTGTTATCTAACTTAACCGTTCTCTATTGTAATGCAATATAGAACGGTTAAGTGGCCTAAACCGTTCTGTATTCCTTCCTTGGTGTACGAATTTAAGAAGGGAAAAGAGAACGGTTGTGACTAACAACCGTTCTCTATTTGTTATTATATAAAACGCCTACACGACCCGTTCTCTATACTTTATACATCGCTTAGCAGAAGAACGCCCCTAAGGCGATCTATAAAGCCTATTCTAACAGTTCTCTAAGGTCTTTTTTGTAGTAGTGACTTTTACATATGACAAATTTCTGAATTTCTTTTGGGTACAGTGGGGGTTTCATGTCCTTGAGGGTCGCAAAGGTTGGATTATGAAACAAGCTTGCGTTCGATGGAGAGCTTTCAAGACTAGATTAAGGCTCAAGTGGTTGTACTTGAAAGATGGAACCATCAACGATTCTACACCATTGAAATATCCTTTTATATCTAAAGATGATTGGGAAAAATTCATTCAAGCTTGTAATTCTAGGGACTTCAAGGTGCAAGTTCACTATGTTGGCATTTATTTTATCTATGTTTTTTTTTTTTGTGGATTAACTCTGACATCAAATATAAATATTGTAGAAATTGAGTGAAAGAAATCGTGAAAGTTCAAATAAGAGGACCTCAAAATATCGAGGTGGGAGACTTGGCTATCAATCTTTTGAAGAACCAATTGTAAGTATATGCTAAACCTTTTTATAACTACTTTATGAAAACAATGAGTTCTTGATGATGTAACCTTCTGTTTTTGTCTTCAATAAAATTTAATACTTGTTGTTCTAACTACTAGCTGGTGTATCATATCCTTTTATAATACTTGTTGTGATCAATTGATGTTAAAATAGAGCTTCAAAAGCAGGTTTAAAAGCATACAATACTTGGTAGAAATGGTGTTCAAGTGTAGCTCCCAACTTTTTGTTAAAAATGTATTTAGTTCTCTGCTATTTCATGATTCAGAAGCTTTTATGCTTTCCTTCCTTGTAATATTTTCCCTAATCTGAGATACTTTAATATAATAGTTGGGAGAAAATAGAAGTGTTATGTTTTTACCTTTGCCTTGTTTCTTAGCTTAATAGTGCTCATTCCTTTGTCATGTTAATTTAATCAAAGAATATTTAGAGAACACGATTCAGAATTTTAGAACTTTTGAAATCTTTTGTGCTTCAGCTATATTTTCTATTTTTATTTGCAATGGTAGGAAAAAGAGCTGGAGAAGCAAGGAGTACATGTTTCATACGTGCCTCGGCATTTGACTTGGATCAAAGCTCATTCTCACGTGAAGAATGGAGTTTTAACTTTCGGTAATCCTACAGATAAGGAAATCCATGATGCAATAGTGAGATATATTAGCATTTGTTTCTGTTGTTTTTTAGTCACTAAGATTATTATTTAGTGACTAATATAATTCTTTGTGATAATTTCCAGATTAGATTGGAGGCGTAAGTTCAAAAAGGTGAAATACTCACTATAGGTAGAGATGACATCTTAGCAAGAGCGTTGGACACAGAATACTTTGGGTTCAACAAACCACCTGCACGTAGCGAAGTGAATGCTAAAATGAATGCGATGAACTCAAAGATGGCATCTATGATAAAGCGTAGAATTTTATCGTGTCATTCATGATGTCATGCTTGAACCAAGAGCAATAGAGAGCATTCATGGCTGGTGGTGCTCAGCAAGGTGTTTTTGGTGGTGCCACTGACACTACAGGTTTAGGTGGCCTGCTTGGTGTTTTTGGTAATAATTTGTGTTTTGGTGGTGACTCCAATGGTTCTACAAACCAAGGGGCAGGTGGTATTGGGTTCAATGATGCTCATATAGACAACACTTTTGGTCATGAGATCCCATTGACACAACTCTTAACTGGAGGTATGAAATGCCATGATGGTGAAGGGCCACAATTTAGACACGATTCACCAGGGTATAGATCTCATGAAGAGGCCTACTATGCACATGAAATTGAGTCTAATGCAGAAGCTCGTCATACAAACATCCCTATTGTGCATCAGCAGAGCCATATTGTGTCCAATGGCCTGAGGTGAACCATATCGATCAATTTGCACCTACCACAACCCCCGCACAGATAAGTGAAGTTGTTGATACCATTAGCAAACATACGTACATTTCCTGAGGTTAGCCATACTTTACACATATGATTATGTGATATTTTAGCTATGTAGCTTTAATGGTATTAGCAGTAGAGCTTATATCTGCACATATTATGAGGTTATGTCCTTCCTAATCAGAATCTGAAATCTAGCATAATCATCTGAAATTGATGTTCAGAACTGAACTGAACTGAACTGAATTTCAAAACTGACCTGAAGATCAAAACTTATATTTGAATTGCACATATGATTATATGATCTTGGTGTAGGAAGTTAGCTTGTTAATATGATCTAAGGTAGGTTCTGAATTATGAGTTAAGAGCAGATAACAGCAGCAGACCCTTGAGGAGAGAAAAGGACACACTACACCACTATGATAGAATAGGAATGAATAGAATAGGAATGGATTAAAATAATGTGTGATGTGTGTTATTCATTTTAGAGTAATCAAACAAAACTCAAGTTTTCCTCTGCATTCATTCTACTGTTTTATTAATTTACATTGAACCACCGAATCTACAACATATACTATGTTGTGACAACACTTGTGTGCTCATTTTAAGGGATGGAATGGCTGTTGCTTGGCAATTGAGGGAAGCGACAAATCTCTACAAGTTGTTGCTAACGGACAAGTCCTCATAGAAAAAAACACCGAAGTTCTTGGTAATCATAACACATCCTTGCCCCCTAGTCATCGTCGAGTCACCATTACAGAAGATATTGTGCCAACTGCTCCTCTCCAATGCCCAAACAATGAATTGCTTTTTGTGTGTCATGCTAAGAGATCTTATAAAGCTTGGCCTAATCATTTGATTTTCCTCAAAAAGGTAGCATTCTTCCTTTTATTTATTTATTTATACTATATGTCATTGAACCATGTCTTCATATATTAACTTATAGTCTTATACGATATTTTACAAATGAAGTTAGGTAAGATTTTTTATTTGCTTATTTTAAATCATGTTTTTTTTGCCTTTTATTTCTATATGCAGGTTTCTCCATGAATACGGTGTGCATAATGCTTTTTCTATATTAGTTGTTTAAAAGAATGTTTAAAAGAATGAGAGTGGACACGTAAAGTATTTGAGTACCATTTTTGTTTCTCAAAGCTTGAACAACCTGTAAACAATCGCTCTCAATGATAACCTCACGTATCCCCAAGTCTGCAGCAAGTTGGAGACCCCACAGAACAGCCTTTGCCTCAGCCACCCTTACCTCCCAGCTCGCACTACTCTGCTGCACCCCCGCTGCCATGACAGTCCCCTCCTCATCCTCATAACAGCACCCAAGCCACAACCCAGCTCCACATTAAAACCAGCATCAACATTCACCTAACTTTAAGCTATTTCTAAAAATCTTACGGGCAGCCTAACATCCGACCTGATAATTTAGAGCCTATTAGAATCTAATTATTCTGAATTCAAGCTAGGTTAGGCTATGATTGGAAGGAAATCTCTCCCAACGAACATATGTTGCATTCCCTCTAACCTAAGATCGACCTCAAATTAATTCAAGTTGGAACAATTGTTAGTTGATCTAAGCATTTGTTGATTACATATGCAACTTAAATCAATGGATATTGTATAACCTAAATGGAATAGTTTTGGCTCAAAGTTTACAAATGACAAGTATAGTTCCTTTGTTATGTAATTATGTTACTTTGATTGTTATTCTTATTCATTATTTATGCTTTAATATATGTAATTTCAATTTTGTTAACCTGATTGCTTCTATATTGCTATGCTATGCTGTTTTTACTAATAAATTCCTCTTAAACCAAAGAAAGTTAGGGCAGTATTGCTATGTTAAACAATATCTGCCCCCTTTTACATTTTGTTGTTTTTCTTATCCATTCTTCCTTCTAAAGGTACCTTGCTGCATTGGACGTTAGCTGTTATTAGTCCGTGGAATGAATTGATGTATTGGCTAGATCCACTTGGGGCAGAAAATAAAATTAACTCATTCACTAAAAAGATCATCACTGAGTATGTATAATTGCAATAACCGTGTCATTAAATTCTTAATTTGTTATTACTGTGTATTTGGAAACTATTACAATTTTCCTATCTTCATGTAATTGTGTAGAGGAATCAAACAATTCAGCTCGGTCCATCGGAATGACATCAAGAAAATAAAAAAGAATGCATATATTAGGTGGGAGCAACGACAAGTAAGTTATCTAAAGTTTTACAGCAGTTGATATTATGCAGTTTAATCCTAAAATAGAATATCTTGTTAATGATTAATTGTTTGCATTATCATAGTGTCCTCGTCAACCAGCATACACCAAGTATTGTGGATACTTTGTTTGTCGATATATGCTGGATATTGTGCAGAAAAGAGTGTTATGGGTTTCCAAGCAGGTACATTACAAATATATGTAATTTAAATTGGTATAAATTGTCCTCAGCTCTAACCACCTGTCTGTCTGTCTGTCTGTGAACTGTGACTGTAACTCTACAGTCTGTATGCAGCTTAATCATATTAACCACCAAAAATAATTTAGCTTATGCAATCTATAATAGCTTGTATTTTGATATGTAGTTCTGATCTGATCTGTATTTCTGATTGTCAGGTCTGCTTTTCATTTTAGAATCAGCCTTGAAATTAAGTTAGGAATGAAATTTGAAATTGGAGTTCTGATCCCCCTTTGGAATTTCATTATAGTTGTGATTTTCAGTTCTAAAATTCATTTCTTTTCTTTGCTTTGTTATGTCTGAAATACACCAAATGAATATTTCATAAACAAAATATTTCACCCAAAAAAAAAACAGCACCTACTTTCCAATATTCACAATTGATGTTGTAGGCTTGTAGCTATAATACCTAGAGTTTTGCCTATTAATCATTTCAGTGGCAAGGATATGACCGCAAAAGTAAATACAATTATCATCAAGACCACTGCATTCCATCAAGGTAAGACTTGAATACCTTCATTAGAAGAACCATTCAATGCACTATCATCAGCTGCAGAGTCATCAAGAGTTACTTTATCTGACTCGATATTACGTTCACTTGTGGTCGAGTTCTTCTTTCCAAACATCAACAGCCTTTTAAAACCTTTTGACGATTTCCCTGAATCAGCTTCTGATATAACAACACCTGGCTTATGAGCATCAGATACATCTACTTTCGTTGTCTGCATGGCTTTCACTTCCATTTCTATGCTTGTTGGTGGTGCCTTCCCATATATCGACTCAGACATGCAGGGATCCTCCAAGGAGGAGACCCGGGCATAGGGTGGCTGGTATGGTTTTTTGCGAGTGTCAACTTGGGACAAATCTTGTGACAATTTTTTTGTCTATTAGCAGAGAATGTTAGATATACAAACGAGGCTGCTAACTAAGGATTAACACTCACTTTAAAAAGAGAGAGGAGGGGGGGGGGGGGGGGGGGGGGGGATGCTCTTTTGCTTTGTTATGTCTGATTTTTCAACTTTTGGTTAAATATCTCTCTGATTTCCGTAAAAAATAAGTAAATAAATAATACTTTTATTTGATGACATATGTTGTATGTTGCAGGTCTTTTCTCCAATTTGTACATATTCTTCGGAAGACATTGATGAAATGCAAAATTTATGGATTAAATATGTTCTTGATCATTAGTCAGATGAAGAAGATTCGTGATGGATGAGCTTAATAATGAATCAGTTGAGCTTGAGTACGAGATAAGCTTAGTGTAAATCATTATACTTGTGAATCTAGCTCTACTTTTGACTTCCTTTTTTTTTTTTTTAGGAAAAGCTCTACTTTTGAGTTTTGTTTTTGAATATTAGAATTAATGAAAATTTTGGGTTTTATTTCTATTGCAGAGAATTAGTTTTTGTATTAAAGATTTATATATATATATATATATATATATATATATATATATATATATATATATATATATATATATATATATATATACTATTTGGAAAATTTATGTTAATTTCTATATATATGTATTAGCGGCAGGTTCAGCAACATAACATATAGGCGCCAAAATTTATTGCATGAATATGAATTGCAAAAGGAATATTACAATTTAATTATTTTTTAAAAAAATAAACAACCCCCTCCTCGTAGTAGTTTATCTAAACTAACACATCTGTTATCTCTCTAAAACCTAGGTAATAATTAGTAAATTATTCTTATTCTCTAACAAAAATAGTTTTAGGTTTTTATTCTTTCTTTTTATTTTTTTTATTTTTTTCTTTTTTTTTATTTTTTTGGCCAATAATAACACGACACGTGGCTTATGGACCCACTTAACGGATTCCTAAACAGAATCAGTTAAGTGGTGGTAATATCAAATTTTTAGAAATTTATCTGGTGTTAAAATCCATTTTTTTTATGGGGGTGTTAAAATCAATTTTTGCGTTTTTGTGAGGTGTTAAAATCTAAAATTTCCTAATAAATAATATAATATAGTCAATGAATGATACCATCCAAATAAATATATAACTATTGTAGCTCGAGCGATGCCTCGGGTATTGAATTTACCTTAAGTTTAATTTAAATACTTGTAGATATTACTATGTATAATTTCTTATTTGGTGTTGAATATAGGAAAATAGCATCCAAGGAAACAACCATCAGTATGTAATTGCTTTCTTACAAATGAAATTGTAGTTTAATGTGCAATTATTTAGAAGTTAGATTTTACAAGAAAATTAATTACGAAGGTTACACATATGAAGAGTTTTGAGTGACGATACATAGGGTGACACGTAAGGATGATACATAACGATGATATGGCGCCAACCCTCATGACACATGGCGATATAATGTTGTCCATTTGTGTTTTAATAATATCACTAGTGTGTGGCTCGGGCGATGCTCCGGCTTGCTAATTTGTACTTGTTTAATTTGCTAATCAAATTCGACTGCTTAGATAGTAAGACTTGTTGGTTTCGAGTTTAAGTCTTGATATAAACATTTTTTGGTTGTCAAACTCAATCATTACAAAATGGAAACAAATAGTATAATAAGACACAAATTAACTTATCTATTTTAACTATTATTTTGTTGGATAAAAAAAAAAAAACACAATTAATAAATGGCTAAGATGGTAAGACACTTAACTTAAGGCTTGTTGGTCTTGAGTTCAAGTTTTGTTATAATCATTTTTTATATGCAACCCTAATACATTTGAAAGTGACATGTCATGTTTATAATCACATGTGGCGCATATTGTTGACATGTCAAATTTGATTATATCATTAAACCAATTAATAATGTCATCTAGTCTAAACAAATAGATGTAAATAACTTAATTATATCAAAAAAATATAATTCCACAATTACAAATATTACCCTGATAATTGATCATATCTTTCAAACAATTAACCATATCATCTAGCTAATTAATCATATCATTAAAGCAATGAATTATATCATCATGGCTATACAAAAGAATATAAAAAATAAAAATAAAAAATATCTCTCCACGGCTACTAATATTATCCATATAGTAATACTGATTATACGCAATGAATGACATCATCCATCCAAGACAAAAATTTCAAAAAATAATTTAGATGTCAACAAACTTGTAAATTTTGATATCATTATATAATTAATCATATCATCTAAGCAATTAACTATAGGAAAAATTATCAAAAATAATACAAACTTTGAACGATCTGTCAAAAATAAGTCAATCTTTTGATTATTTCTAAATAATACAAACTTTCGGGGTGTTCGCTTTAAACAAGATATTTTACCTACAACCTGAATGACTGGTTTACAATTTTATTTTATTTTTATAAATTCATTTAACACTCTAATAATCTCTTAATTAATACTTTAATTATGATTAAAAATTAAAAAAAAAAATTTTAAAAATCCCCCACCAGCCACCAGCCACCGGCTGCCACCCCATACCCCTTCCTAGAGCTCTGCCAAAACCCCTCCCGCTAGTTGCGCCAAAACCCTAGCTTCCCGGCGGCGGTTCCGAGGCGTTGTCTCTTTCCTTCTCCCTTGAACCACAAATCCCCTCCTCAAAACCCTTTTCCCTTACCCACGAAACTCCCTAAACCAACCCTCCACCCTCGAAAAACCCTAACCAGTCCTCTCGAACCATTGGCGACGGTTTCAGTTAGGGTTTTCAAGGGTGGGGAATGGATTTCAGGGGGTTTTGTGAGTAGAGGAAAGGGGAATTGAGAAGAGAGTTGGTAGTTCATGAGGAAGAGGGAAGCGCGCGATTGGGGGGAAGCGTGGTCGACGCCGGCGTAGGAGAAGGGATATTCCGCCACGGCAGGCGTCAGAGGGTGGGGAGGGTGTGCTAGCAGGCGCAAGGGAAGGGGAAAGGGGTCACAACCAGTGGATGGTGGGGAAGATGGTAGGGGAATTTTTTATTAAAAATAAAAAATAATTATCTTTTTAAAATTAAAACATTAAATAAATTTTTAAAAACAAATAAAATTTTCAAACCAATCAAATAATGACATGTGCCCATATAACCAATTAATCAAGATAATAGCCGGTCAACTTGTTTAAAGCGGATACTAGGTAAAGGTTGTATTATTTAGAAATAATCAAAAGATTGACTTGTTTTTGGCGGACCACTCAAAGTTTGTATTATTTTTGACAGTTTTTCCTTAACTATATCGTCTAACCAATTAATCATATCATCCTATAAACGAATTATATCATCAAGGCTATACAAAAGTATACGTAGTATTAAAAAATATCATCCCATGGCTACTAATCCAGACAATTAAGCGTATCATTGGGACAATGAATAATATTATCCAGCTAACAGAAGAATATAACAAAATTATGCTCCCTCCATCCCCTTTTGATAGTCACTTTTGGTAGAAAATCACGGGAATTAATAAACATAAATAAGAAGTAGCAAAAGTACATTGAAAAAGTAAATTTAAATTGGGTATTCAAAAAAGTAGAGAGAGAAAGTAATTAAAGTACATGGGAAAGTTAAATTTGCTTAAATATTTTTGCAAATGGGAGAGAATTTTGGTAAAAAATAATATTAATGGTATTTGAAAAAATCAACACTATGTTTGGATAACAATAGTGAAAGGAAAGGGATGGGAAGGAAAATAGGGAAAGGAAAGGGAGGTGAGGGGAGGGAGAAGGGAGCTTCCATTTTCCTTCCAAATCTCTCCAATAGAGAGATTTAGTTTATTAAAAGGGGAAGGAAAATGGATCCTTTCAATTCCCTCCTTGCATTAGCTATCCTAATAAAGGATGATGCATCCTTCCATTTCTGTTCCTTCCCTTCCCTCCATTTCTCTATATCCAAACACAGTGCAAATGTGACTAACATTTTGGGTCACCAAAAATGGCATAAGTAACTATCAAAAGGAGACAAAGGGAATATTTAAAAAATATTAATAATCAAGCCGCTGCAATATAATTACTGATATCATGTAAACAATTGATCATATCATTCGGAATCATCCGGCTCTAAAAATGCGAGCGCGCCTCACCAATGGTTGGGCGAGCATGCCTCGTCCGATGCATTGTAAATGGTATTAGAGTCGATTTGGTTATTTTGTTAATATTGTATTTATGTTAAGTTTATCTTGTTAGGAGTTTTAGGCAAGTTATGTTTCCGATTGTATTGTGTATATATATGTGAGTATTATCAATGCAAAAGGTTAAACTGTTCTCTACAATATTCTTGAATTTAACATGGTATCAGGCCTCTCTAATTTCTAGAGATTTAATTCGATCTTGGTTAGTTCTTGATTTAATTCCGCAGTTAATTGTTTGTTTGTGAGGTTTAGGCTTCAATTCTTTTTTTTTTTTAATTACACAAATTTTGTTTGATCGAAATTAGGGCTCACAAACCCTAATTTATTTTTTGTTTGGGTTCGATTTTTTTTATTGACTGGTTTGTGCGTACTGAGTTGCGGTGCTTTGAGTGAGGTGTTGTGGCTGTTTATTTTTGATGTACGTGTTGTGCAGCAGTTGTTGTTGTGGGCTGCCAGGGTGGTGTGCTGGTTTTTGGTGCTCGGTGCTGTGCGCAAAGTGTGTGTGCGACAGTGTGTGCTACATGTGTGTGGTTTCTCGTTGTTGTTTTGTTGCTTCTATTTTGTTGCTGCTGTCCTGTTGCTTCTGTTTGTTGTTTCGTGGGCTGTTGGTGCGTGAGGTTGTGTGCTGCGTTGTGGTGCGTGTTGAGGTGCGCTGCTGTTGTGGTATGCTATTGTGGTATCGTTCGTCTGCGTGGTGCTACTCGTGTGTGTGGTGCGCTGAGTTGCGTGCTGCTGGTGTGTGTAGGTTGTGGTGGAGCCATAATTTTTTTGTTAGGGGGGGCCTAATCTTATGTATGCACTCATATCTCATTCTCATACACACACACACACAGAAAAAAAAAATCGATATATACTTGCGAGTATTATTTAAAATTTAATTATTTAATAAACAATAATTTTGTATTCTAGAACAATATAAATTAAATGAGTAAAACCAATTATTTTTAATAAAGTAAAACTTTGAGTTAAGTACATTTTGGAAATATCTTAGGGAGACAAGTGCCCAAAGACCACAAACTAGATACTACTCTTATTTACTATAGCTACGAACCTACAAGTGGTGAGTGCAATAAAGCAAAATTGTATAAAAAATATGCAAGACATAGGATTCAAACCCAAGATGAGGGAGGCAAAGTGAATAATGCAACCTAACACAACCATCTCCTCTACAACGTAACATGTGAAACTTATTGCTACTTCTAATAATTATTTACAGTCATGGGGGAGGTCATGGCCCACGCCAGCCCCCCCCCCCCCCCCCCCCCTTTGGCTCCGACACTGTGTGTAGGCAGTTTGCGTGTTGCGAGTTTCTCTCTTTATTCGTCTTTGGTGTGTGTAGTTTGCCTCATGTGTGGGTAAGCTATTATTGGAGTTTTAATTTTTATTATTGCTTGCTTTTATTTATTTGAAAGCAACCATAATTAGTAGTTTTGCCACGTTATTTGTTGCTCTCGCTCACTATTGTTTTTAGGTTGCAAGTTGGGTAGGTTGATTCCACTAGTTGGTTTGTGTTTCCTTATTTATTCAAGGATATCATTATTAGTGGATCTTAATTTGTTTTTTATACTTGCTACCGTTAATTTTGGGAGAGTACGTTGGGTATCTCTTAGTTTGTTCTCTTGGTTTGTATGTTGTAGTGGTATTTGGTGGTTGATTGATCGACTTTGGTGATTTGTTTTTTTTTTTGGGGGTGCGTGAGGTTTGTTGGTGCTCCATTGTGGTCCTTGGTTTTTATTGGCTATCGTTTGAGGTAGTGTGTTGTTGAGCTAGATTGGTGTTTTTTTCAATAGGGGCTCAATCTAACCGAACTTTTGAGCGTGTTACTTACACAGATCGTAGGAGTGTTCCTACTATCACTGATGAGCAATGGAGAGATCTTCTATCTGTCGTTCAGAGGTCGAGTTCTTTGTCTATTCGCACCTATAATTATGTCGACTGGCTGATTGATACTGGAGCTTCAAATCATATATTTGGTAATATTAACTTATTCACTAATGTATCTGATATTTCGTCGCATGTTGGTTTGCCTAATGGGAAGACCACTACTGCTACAAAAGAAGGGAGACTTATTCTGTCTGATAATTTAACTCCTGATAATATTCTTTATGTTCCTGCTCTTAAATGCAACTTGTTGTCTATGTCTCAGCGCTGTTAGAAAAACTATCCTATTTTGTTATGTTCACTGACAAGCTATGCATTATTCAGGACCGTAGTTTGAGGAACCTGATTGGAGCGAGGGAGCAGTGTGATGGAGTCTATATTTTTCGGTCGGTTCATGCTCGGAATCCTCAGGCAAACAAAGTGGTAATTTCATATGCGAGTTTGTTATGGCACAAACGTCTTGGTCATCCATCGATGTAAGTGGTTAGTTCTCTTCCGGGTTTTTCTCGTAGTACTTATGGTCATAGTAGTTCTTCTGGTTGTTAGTTTGATTGTGACATTTGTTTTATGGGGAAGCAACCCCGCAATTCTTTTCCATTGAGTGCGAATAGAGCATCTGGTATATTTGATTTGATTCATTGTGATATTTGGGGTCCGAATAAGATTTTGTCTAGTAGTGGTGCTCGGTATTTCTTAACCATTGTTGATGATTTTTCTCGTGCTACTTAGAGTGTTTTTTATGGGGAAAATACGAATTGTCACATTTGATTCGTGAGTTTTGTGCTTTTGCTAAAACTCAATTTGGTCGTAAGGTGAAAGTTGTTCGTAGTGATAATGGTCAAGAGTTTCTCAGTTTGGGGTCCTTTGCACAGAAGGGTATCTTGCATCAAACATCGTATGTTGACTAGGCTTAGCAAAATGGTAGAGTTGAACGTAAACATCGTCACATTCTCAATGTGGCTCGTGCTCTTCGATTTCATGCAAAGTTGCCTAAAAATTTTTGGGGTGAGTGTGTTATAACTGTTGTTCATTTGATTAACAGGACTCCAACTCCGGTTCTTCGTGGGAAAACCCCTCATGAGTGTTTGTTTGGTCAAGTGTCGTCTTATGATAGCATTCGGGTTTTTGGTTGTCTTGCTTATGCTGCAAATCGACCTCGGGTTAAAGATAAATTTGATTCTCGCTCTCGGAAGTGTATTTTTGTCGGTTATCCTCATGGAAAGAAGGGTTGGCGTCTATATGATTTAGATACGAATGATTTTTTTGTTAGTCGGGATGTGCAATTTTTTGAAGACATGTATTTTTCCGTATCTTGAATCGTTCCCCGATGCGCGTCATTTGCAGTGGGAACGATACTTTGCAAATCCCCTTAATTGGGATGATGTTGAAGACGAGTCTTTTGTATTTGATGCCGAAAACGCTACTGCAAACACATCCTAACCAGCAGGGTCCGCACCCCAGTTGCGACAGACTGAGCCCAGCTACAGTCATGCCGCGGAGGGGTCTCCCCAGCCAGCCCAATAGCACCCCCGCATGCCGAGGCTAGCGGGTGTTGGTCGTGGCCACTCCCAGCAGCCTGTTGCTACTGCTTGGGGCGCTGGCAATGAAGACGCACAGCAGCATCAGTCTGCCCATCACACCTCGAGCAGTGCTGGCAGTACTGGCGATCAGCAGCAGGCTGTTGTCCAGCCTAGGCAGGTGGCTTCTAGGCATGTGGTGCCTCCGGTGGGCTCCGGTCAGCCTGTCGGAGATGGTTCCGGTGTTGGTTCCCGCTTCGATGCGGTTTTTGAGCAAGATATTCTTGATCCTAGTGATTTTTCTTCTCGTTTCGGTAATGGTAATGTGCGCTCTTCGACTATTGTTGAACAAGAGTTAGATGGTGAAAATATTTTTATTTCGCAGGAATACTTGAGGGGGAGTTCGTCGAATAATTTGGGTCGTGGTCATTGTAAAAAAGGGCCTCCTTCGTGGCATTGAAATTATGTAACTCATACTATCATTACTGAAAAATATAGACCCCTCTACATCAATTGTCGTCCCTCCTCAATCACATTTCTCAGGTAAACCTTTCCCTATACCTTTTCATGTTGAATATAATCGTTTTTCTATGAGACACGGGTGTTTTCTAGCGACAATTACTAAGGAAAAGGAGTCGTCTTCATTCAAAGAGGCGGTTAAAGACGTCGGTTGGCATAAGGCGATGCAAGATGAGATTGACGCTTTAGAGCATAATGGCACATGGATCATTGAGGATCTTCCTCCCAACAAGAGGGCTATTGGTAGTGGTTGGGTGTACAAGATCAAGTACACCAACAACTCAAAGGTGGAACGTCTCAAGGCTCGTTTGGTCGTTCATGAGGTTGCAGGTGTTGATTATAATGAGACGTTTGCTCCTGTTGCAAAGATGGGTACGGTACGTATTTTATTAGTTGTTGATGTGTCATTGAATTGGGAGTTACATCAGATGGATGTTCATAATGCATTTCTTCATGTTGATTTGGATGAAAAAGTATATATGCAGTTTCCTCCAAGGTACAATACTCTGACACATGGAAAAAAAAATTCGGTTACGGAAGTCATTATATAGCTTGAAACAATCCCCGAGACAGTGGTTCTCAAAGTTGTCTAGTGCTATGCGAGCTTTTGGGTTTAAAAACTCATATGCTGATTACTCTCTATTTAGTTATGTACAAGGTAGTGCCTCTTTGCATGTTCCTGTATATGTCGATGACTTGATTATTCCAGGCTCCTCTCATGATGCCATCGTTCGGTTCAAAGCCTACTTGTGCAAATGCTTCTATATGAACGATTTGGGTTTGCTTAAGTATTTCTTAGGCATTGAGGTTGCTCGGAGTCCGGAGGGCATATTTCTTTCTCAACGAAAGTATGCTCTAGATATTTTGACTGAGGCAGAAATGTTGGGTTGTAAACTCATTGATACTCCAATGGAGCAGAACCATCGTCTTGCACATGCTTCCAGTGAGCCGTTTTCTCAACCGGAACAATATCTTCGGTTGGTCGGACGATATGTTTATTTGTCGGTCACTCGACCAGAGTTGAGTTATTTAGTGCATGTTTTGGTAAAATTTTTTAGTGTTCCACAGGTTTCCCATTGGGATGCGGTCGTTCGTGTCTTGCGCTACCTTAAGGGTAGTCCGGGACAAGGCATCTTGTTGCGACCGATGTCATATTTACGCTTGATGGCGTTTTATGATAGTGATTAGGCGGCGTGTCCATTGACTCGGCGTTCCTTGTCTCGTTATTTTGTTTTCTTAGGTCGTTCCCCTGTTTCTTGGAAGACTAAGAAACAACCTACTATAGCCACATCCTCATCTGAATCCGAATACAGGTCTATGGCTCTCACTATTCGTGAGTAAAATGGTTGAAACAATTGTTGTTTGTTCTTGGTGTTAAGCATTCAAAGCCTATGCAGTTGTTTTGTGATAATCAGTTGGCTTTGCATATAGCTAAGAATCCGGTATTTCATGAACGTACGAAGCATATTGAGGTAGACTGTCATTTTGTTTGTGATGAGTTGATAAACGGTAATATTTCTACCTCCTATGCTTCGACAGGTCATCAGTTGGCAGATATTTTAACCAAGGCTCTTGGACGTCAGTATTTTGGTTTTCTATTACGCAAGTTGGGCATTCGCAATTTGCATGCTCTAACTTGAGGGGAAGTATTAGAGTCGGTTTGGTTATATTTTGTTAATATTGTATTTATGTTAAGTTATATTGTTAGGAGTTTTAGGCAAGTTATGTTTCCGATTGTATTATGTATATATATGTGAGTATTATCAATGCAAAAGGTTAAGCCGTTTTCTCCACAATATTCTTGAGTTTAACAAATGAGAAATTAAAATTTTATTTATTTAAATCAATCAATCAATCATTTTTTTTTTGGCAAGCTATATTAATTAAAATTTTATGTAGACAATTGAACATATCAGATCATAGTCTTATGTATCTGGTTTTAGTGGTTTAATATTATCATCAGGTGTTAAGAATTGCTACTCTTTTGATAAACATCAAGTTTACTGTGCGGCAAGCCATACAGTGCGGCAGGGTGCCACGTCAGCAAACAAGTAACCCCTACTAACCCCTAACCGACCACTTTGTTGACCTTAAGTTTTGATGATGACTCAAGGAACCTTAAAAAACCCATATAAGTTTAACTTTTGTTTTTAGCTTTGATTAATGATAGGTTTATGCAACGAAATTCTGGAGTAAGAATGGAGCATGGAACAAGGTTTAAAGATATTCTATGGAAGGATAAAGAAGACAATCAAAAGTCAAATTCCTTAAGTGAGGAACTAAAGCTCCAGAGTCAAAGCTTCACAGAGTTTCAAGGAGTCTAATGTTTTTATCTTTATTTTAGGCTTCTTGTATTTATGTTAAGTACAATGATAATTGATAGGATTTAAGTGGATTTAATTTTATTTGGTAAAGATTTTATTTTCCATATTTTAACTTAATTATTCTCGAAAATATCTTTTAGTTAAAATATCTTTTCTGTTAAAAAGATTTTCTGTTTTGATTTTATCTTATTCTTTGGAAAAATCTGATTTGGAAAAACATCTTCTTCAACGTGTGTTTTACTTTGTCAAAAGAGGTTGAGAAAAATTAGGAAGCCAGTAAAACCACTTCCTGGTAATTCGTTTAGCTTGCTGCCCAAGCTCCCACGAACTGCACTTCCTAGTTTTATGGAAGTTGTGGATTAGTGGAGGTTAAGGCAAACGGTAGTTTTTAACTTCCTTATCCTCCTATAAATAAACTTGGTTTTCTATTTAGAAAAATACACTTGAGCATTACAATCTTTTAGCTTTCAAAAAAGTCATAATCCACTTAAGTCCTTGAGTGTCTTAGTACTTAGCATTTAGAGTTTAATCTTGAGTTTTATTGGGATAAAGTTTGGGGAAACTCTAAGAGTGTTTTATTGCTTTGAGTGAAGCAAGGAGAAATAGGGAGTTAGAGGGTTCAACTGGTTGAGGGATCAGTTGAAAGGGGAACTTGAGTTCGTGGAGGAACTTAAGTTAGAGTCTTAATTTGTAATAGGTTGTTTGCCCTATTATTATTAAGAGTTGAGTTTAAAATCCCTTATGGTCGTGGTTTTTTTTCTTGATTAGGGCCAAGAAGTTTTCCACGTAAAATCTCTCTTTGCACTTTTAGTTTTTGTTTGAGTTCCTTTATTAATTCCGCAAAAATTACCCTAGTTCCTCTACAATACAATTCACCCCCCCCCCCTCTTGTATTGTTCATTCGAGTCAACACACTTAACCCCTAGCTAGTACCCCTGAGTGACCAAGTAACCCCTGAGTGACCAAGTAACCCTTGACCTAGTAACCTCCGACCAACCTAATAATCCCTAATCCTACACCACCTTAAAGCCTTAAACTCCACCACACCACCAACTGCTGCACCTCATTCATCACACAAACCACTACCCCACGCCACCTGCCCCAAACCCACGCCACTAGCCCCTTACCCAGATCCACCCACTTAAAACCATGGTTAAAGTGATTCCTTTCCATGATTAAACCAAACAAATGAAAAAGAAAGTGTTACATGATTATTTTCCTCCCTCTTATTTGTTTCCTTTCCTCTTCATTTCCATTCTTCATACCAAACTAACGCCACCTAAGTGGATTATTCCAATTGCCAAAATCCCCACTAAACTTGATAAAAAAAAAACTCTTGCTATTGTAAAGTAACTTTAAACAAACATAGCCAGCCATTAACCATTAAGGGTGGTTGTTAGAAGAGAAAATGTGGAAAATAATTTAAAAATGAAGAGAGAAATTTTTTGGGGAAAAAAGCAATAACCTGGTCATGGCAATAATAAGGTTATGAAGCTTGGTCATTGAGTGAAATAGTGGTGTCAACTTGTTTGCTCATTGAGTGAAAGAGAGAGACTTTGTGTGGTGGAGTTGGGTAAAAGTAGAAAAGAAAAAATATATAACCAAAAAATTTGTGGTTTACCATTGAGGTATATCTATCTATATATATATTAAAACCCATGGCAAGAATTGTAATCATGCCATGTGCCATGATTCTTGCCACGTGTCATCATGACTTGCTAAATTATGTTGGGTCATGTGACTCATGTTATATTAAAATTGATCATCAATGTTTCCTCACAAAAAAATTTATGTTCATAAATTCTAAAATTTTTTAATTCAACTTATGTATATATAGCAAATTGATTTCAATATAATCTCTTTCGTTCGTTTACTCATCCATAATTCATATAGGTTATATGTACTACGTATTTAAAAAATATATATTTTTTTAACAGCTAGTACAAAGGGCCTCAGACCCCATAATTAAGATCACCTACAGACAAAAAAATGAAAATTAGGCATTAGAGACGAAAATTTATGAAGCAGCATTTTATCCTTCTGGAATTGTTCGCCCTGTCCTTGCAGCCACTTTGCAACCTATTTCTCCTGACAACAAACATGTAAGTGCCAGATCTTCTTCCTCAAGGCAGTCATTAAGCCCTTGTTGATTGTTGCAAGCAGGCTAGTTGAATCATTTCCCTGGTGAGAATTCTCTTCACTCATTTCCAGCACTTCATCATCAGTCTTCAGAATCCAGCACCAACCTTTCTTCTTTTCCTTCCATTTTCCTCTCCGCACTTCCATCTAGGCAACTCTGCAAGTTCCCGTTCCAGTAATCAGCATCATTCCATTTTTTGGTTGCTGAGAGTCCCTGCAAATAGAATTAAAACCCGGGGGGCCATCATAATGCTGATAGTCGGTTGTCTCACTGTAATCTTCATTAGCAGTCAGCTTCTTGAGAGGCATGACAATCCTACTCTCCATTCTCTTAATGACAGACCATGGATTAGGCTTCGTGTTCTTGAAAATGCTCTGATTCCTAGCCTCCCATATGCTTTCAAAACCTGCTAAGAAAAGTAAATAGCTTCTCTCGATACTCTCATCTTTCCCACTAAGCATTCTTTGCCAGTTTTGGATTCATTCTGCAATAGAAATACTCTGATGGAAAGCCACATTAATTCCTGGATGACAGCCTTTCCAAACATGACTGGCAAAAGAACAGTCCCTAAATAAATGTTCAAGCGTTTCAATCTGAGGGCTACTTTGGTCTTCACTGTCATAGCACAAAGTGTAGTGGTGCTTATCACCCAAGCCACACTTTTTCCCTTCACTACCCACTGGTAAGGCATTCTTTAAAATTTTCCACATGAATGTTTTTTGCTTTAGTGTAACGCCCCGACTTTTAATCAGCGTCACCGAACCGTACTTAACTCGTCGTTTGCAGCGGAATTAATTAACCATAGATCCATTCTTTACTCATCATACGCAACGGAAACAATCATATAGATAATCTCATGACCACCTGTGGGTTATGGGCCCACAAATAAACATACTCCTTAATGAGAATATTCAATAAATAATACAATTCCAGTATTCCTTACTGTAATAAAATAATCAATCTATCTCAGCTCTCGATGATCCATAATACATAAGCCTTGATTCCATAACCCCTCTAAGTAAATTCCTTTAATCCTTTTGCCTTTGATTAACTTCAGCTCCGTCATCATTATCCCTGTAGTTACCCATAAAAATAGAAAACAGAGAAAACGCAGGAAAATCCAAAAATGTGTGGAAAACTCAGTAACATTACTCTAGCCCGTTAAAAAAGTTTTTCTTTCAAAATCATTTGAGCATATATCATACATACATAGTTGTTTAGAAATAAAATCTAATATCATTATTTTTAAAAGTTGTGCCAGCAAGGTTCATTCCCTTTACGTAAGTCATAGGTAAGTATAGGTTTTGGACATAACATAACTTTCATTCGTGTGGAATGTTTTCCCCCTTTCATTAATATACTTTCCTCCACCTGTTACTCGCCTATTTTCCACGTTCAGTTCACTTTCCAATGCCGACAAAAGTTTCATCTATCGTATCATATTAAATCATTTCAGAACAACTTTACTTTTCATAAAAATTCATAGCACATTCGTACATTTCATAATCATTAATTTGTAACACTTAATTGAATAAAATAATCATTAGCGTTAAACATTTAACAGGGGCTTAACATAACAGCTCACTTACACATAATTTATAAATTAATAAAATAACTAGAAATACATGTCGTTCATAGTAATCTTATCACCTTGTATGATGTTAAGATATCTTTATGAACTATCGTACATATCAGTACATCGTAAAACTCATCAATAGAGTATCCTTGTGAGTTCTCATAAGTCATTTAATAGAATTAAGGAATTCGTAATCTTTTTGGTGGACATGCTAGTCGCTGGATAGTATGACATGGCGAAACGTCTTCCGCGATGGGCCGGTGCCCATAGCATAGAGCAGGTGCTCGACATAATTGGGCTGGTGCCCCATGGGTACATGCATTGCATGACCGAAACATAACATATACTGTCGGACGGACTAGGTCTTTCACTTTCATTTATTAAGTTATGTATCTTTTAATAAGTTATTCGTAGATTATTAACATACTTTCGAGTGATCTACAAATCAATAGAACATTGTATATATAAAATAATTCATATAAATCATAAGGCTGAAATACATTAATAAACATGTTTAATTATCATCTCGCAAGTCATTTATACAAGGATATAAAAGGTCATTTATGTCATTTTCACATACCATGCTTTTTATCATAACATGCCAAACATATCGTACATGCATGCATACACGTTATACAATAACATGCCATTAAAGTTACACACGTGCACTCATAATAACTAGACATAATTGTTGCACATACAGGTCTAAACACGGTAGCTAAACATAATAGTTACATATACGAAACTGAGCACAATTACTAAACATATTGGTTAAATATACAGGGCTAGACATAATTGCTACACATAATGATTACCTGATTAGATCATCCTTAATCATCTCACTTAACTTATTCTCCAATAATCATCGTTCGAACTCTCAACCTCCACCATTAATTCCTCATTTCCATGACTCATTCGATCATACCCAATAATAATAAATATTCATTAGTAACCTCTTAATTCAAAACCTTTGATAGAACAAGTATAAACTTATTTTTAGAAACAAAACAAGTATTACCTCATTTTGAGTAAAATGAGCACTACTTTTAAAAATAGATACTACCACTATTCATATTACTAGAAAATATTACTATAAAAACTTTAATTTAGAGAACTCACAAATTGCTCTAGTATCAAAACTCATTTTTAGGAAGTTGAATGTACAAAGTACATAATCATCAATTCCTTGTGCAAAATAATATTAGATTTTAAACAAACACTACACTTTTAAGAGTAAAATAAGAACAAACATAGAACTTAGATAGCAAGCTACTACTATATTTTAACATCATTTTCTTACCATCAAAATATCTACATAATCGTTTTCAAAGAAAGTAAAGAGTTTGTATCTCAAATAAAGGATAAACTTATAATCAAAATAAGAGCAAACAAAATAAGCTCACCTTGGTTTCATGTGTACAGAGTAGTCTCAAAGACTATTCTCGGTTTCACCAATGTGCGTGGCTGTGGTGCATGAGCTTGGTCGACGGTGAGAAGAAGGATGGCAACAACGGCCTGGAGCAGGGAAAAGGTACGGTGATTGCGGCAATAGTGGTGTCTCTTTAGCAGTCAAACTTATAAGAGAAGGAAGAGTAAAGATCAAGATTAATATATTAATTTGATAAGTATGAAAATTAAGCTGATCACCTGACTTTTGTTGTGATTATAAGTGAAACAACTGAACATCCAATGGGAAAGAAGCAAATTTTGACCTCTAATGCCTAACCGTGAAGAAAGAACAAGGAAGAGGTGGATTTTGTCCTTTTTCGATGCATAAGGGCATTATTGTAATTTCACCCTCTCGGGTAGAAATACAGATTTTATGTAAATCTTTAAACATTTGACAGAACATAAAATATTACTTGACCCGAAATACATTTTAAAATAAGAAACGTTCCTTTCGTAAAATTAGCTTCCGAAATGATCTAATCTGTAATCAAAATTTAAGACTAAAACATTCGTATTGAATAAACAGAGATTAAAAATCAATTAAACAAATAATATAAAATTAGAGTATAATAAATCAAGTTTTAAAATCTCGGGTATTACATTTACAGTGCCAAAATACTTCCAAAATCGTTTCCAGTCAATGTTACTCAACTTTCCTGGATTTTGACTTGGAATTAGGGCGTGCCTTGAGTCAAATAGCACTCTATAACCACTTTTAACAGTGTAGGAGCCACTCCGGTAGCCTTCCCAGATAATAGTGTCTTCAAAGCCTATGTCCATTAAGGAGATGTTCTGAATCTCTTTGATAGTCTCATCTGAGAAAAGTAGATTGCACTTAGTCAAATCCCAATTCCCATTCTCTTCTCTAAGACTGTTAACACTTTCAGTTGAAAAGTTGTCTTGACTTTTCCAAGCAGGTGGCAATCCATTTATCCAGGGATGGTGAAGTTTTGCATAGCACCCATCACCTATGGACCACACACACGCATGTTTTAGAAGCTGTAGACCCCATTTCACTCCATTCCAACCCCAAGAACCACAGTTCCCATTTTCCCAAACATCATAAAAAAGAGTTATCTTATTAATTCCATATTTTGGACTGAACACCTTACTAATCAGAGAGTTAGTGTCATGTATGATACGCCACCCTTGCTTTGCAAGTAGAGCTTGGTTAAAAAACCGAGCATCCAGAATGCTAAGGCCCCCTTTTTCTCTAATTTGAGTTAGCTAGGTGAGACCATTTCTTCCAATACACCCCTTTGCCAGTTCTATTTCCCAACCACCAGAATTTGGCAACTATACTGTTGATCTTTTTTAGAATACCAACAGGGCACTTAAAAACAGAAAGCACATAGGTGCCTAAACTAGTTAAAACAGACTTGATGAGAGTAAGCCTGCCAGCATGTGATAGAAAAAGGGAGTTTCATGCGTTTAACCTTTCTTTCACTCGCTCTATCAACCAAACTACCAAAAATCTGTTGCTTATTAACCCCAAAGTCAGCTGGAATGCCAAGGTATATACCAAACTTGCATCTCTTTTTAATTCCAAGAATATCACTGTATTTATTTGACTCAGTTTCATCCATGTTAGGGCTGGAGATAAGCACATCAAGCACCTCTCTCAAGGCCATAACATTGTTATCCTTTCCTTGCAGAAAGAACAAAGAATCATCTGCAAAAAACAGATGACTAATCTTTGGTGTTTTATTAGCCACCCTGATCCCAACAATGTTTCCTTTCTCTTCCTGTAAATTAAGCAACCCAGATAGACCCTCCATACAAAGTATAAATAAGTACGGGGAAAGGGGATCCCCTTGTCGAAGACCACACTTGGGTTTAAATTTTTCCCGTGGTGAGCCATTGATAAGGACAGAAAAAGGTAACCGAGCTCACACAATTCATAATTGTTCTGATCATTAGATCAGCTAAGCCAAATTTATGTAAAACTTTCTCAAGGAAACCCCACTTAATTCTATCGTAAGCTTTACTCATGTCCGTTTTAATGGCTAGCTTGCCTTTAACCCCCTTCTTGGTCCTTCTAATATTTTCTAATAATTTGTGGGCAATTAGAATGTTGTCAGAAATCACTCTTCCTGTGATTAAAGCGTTTTGGAATTGGCCAACCAAATCATTCAAAACTCTCCTTAATCTGTTGGTAATGCATTTAGCGATAATTTTATATGTGACATTGCAAAGTCCAATTGGTCTCAATTTATCCATAGAATCGGGGCTGTCACACTTAGGAATCAAGGCTATATTAGTGTGGTTAAATTCTTTCAAAATGTTACCTGACTTAAAAGCAGATTGCACAGCTTCAATCACATCATCTTCTACCCAACTCCAGTTTTTTTTTTTGGTAGAACCCTGCTAGAACTCCATCGGGCCCCGGCGCTTTCCATGGTTTCATGGCAAATAGAGCGTTTTTTATTTCCCTTCTCGTATAAGGCTGTGAAAGTAGGTATCGTTGATCCTCTGAGAGTCTTCCGGTAATGCCTTTCGTGCCCTAATCAATTTCAGCATTCCTATCAATTTGTGATATCTCCTCACCCCCTCCATAAATCCCTTTGAAGTATGCTATTGCAATTCCTGCAATATCCTTCCCCTCAAACACTTAGTCGCCTTGCTCATCTTTTATTGCATACAGTTTATTTCTTGCTTTCCTTCCTTTTACAAAATTGAAGAAAAACCTAGAACGAGTATCTCCAGAATAATTCCAATTTATTTTCGCCCTCTGTCTCCAATAGATAGCAATGTTCTTGGAATTTCTTCCAATCGGCTGCTAATTCTTTTGAATTCTTCATCATCCCCTTCGTTTTCTAAATTTAATTGCGCTTCTAATAAATCTTTCTCAAATTTGTCCCAATGCCCATTCCACTCCTCTCTTTTGTCAAGCGTCCATTTTTTAATTTCTAATTTGGCCTTTTGCGCTTTTCTTGCCAGTCTGTACATGAGGGAACCTCTCTGATTAGAGCACCAACCAATTTGCACAGCACTAATACAATCATTATAGTTGAGACTCCATTGCTCTAGCTTATAATTGCTTCTCTTTTTCTTATTTGCAGGCCTGGTTTGGAAGATAATTGGGGCATGGTCTGAAACTTGTATTGGTTTGTGAATGATATGAGCATGAGGGAACTTAGTTAACCAAGTTGGATTTGCGTAGCCTTTGTCGAGTCGTTCTAAAATTAGAGCGTCACCTTCCCTACCATTCGACCAAGTGAATCTTGGTCCCTCATAGACTAAGTCGTGTAAGTTGTTGTAATCTTTCCACTCGTTGAAAAAATTTGCACCACGTATGGGAGTAGATTTATCACCTAATTTATCTATTTGGGAGTCGATTTGATTAAAATTCCCTATTAAGGTAATTGGTAAGATGAGGTCTAGATTTGTCCATTGACAGAGGCAATTCGAAACGTCTTTTCTATGTGAATTGCTATGTTCGTCATACACCAAAACCAATCTCCACATTCCATTAATACGATCATTGATATCAACTATAAGGAAATTGACGCAAACAACATTAAATAAATTTTTATCCTTCCAACCTAACCACAAACCCCCACTTCGACCACTAGGATTGACCCCTTTATAGAAATTAAAACCTAGACTTCTTAACCGATTAAAAACCAAATCCGAGTAACTTTTAGTTTCCGATAGAAAGACAAAATCCAGTTCAAAAGACCCAACAAGTCTTTTAAGAATAGGGATTATCGGGGTTGTTGGGCTTTTAATTCTCCGACAAATCCAAATTAAACCGATCACTGCGCTAGAGGCGGTTGATTTGGGTCAAACACCGCAAGCCCGTCACCTTCATAGGCCAGGATTAAATTGCAATCAAAGGCAAAGGAGGAGCTCGGCCCATGCCCAGGTTTGTAAGAAGTTGAAGGCCCTTCTGCTGTAGTAGTACCATTAAAACTCACACTTTTCCCCTTCTTCTTTTTCCTTACTAAGTGTGAATCAGCATCATCCTCTATAAATTGGAGTGAGACTAGATCTAAATCTGATATAGCTTTCCTTTTTAAGGGGCAATTCTCTTGCTTGTAACACCTCTTGTTCTGGCCCTTCTGAAACCTTCTGCGGCGCTCCATTCTCCCCATTCGATCTTTCCCCCCCCCCCCCCACCATGTAAAAATTAAGGCACTACTTGACATGGTTTCTGATGATTGAACCTTCTCAATCTCCCTAGTTGCTCCAATTTCAACCGTCAATTGCTCAATTCGAGGCTGTACTTGTTCTTGCAAATTTGCCGGAGCTTCGACACTGTTCTCCTCTGGTAAATCCTCCTCAGCAAAGTCAACTTGTTGTTCCCCTAGCCAAGGACTCATCGGGTCCTCAAGGATGTGTCCAATTGGGAAAGCATCATTATCCTCGTTCCCTTGATAATCCATTGGATCGAAAATCGGGGAATCAGGTTCCCTAATTTCCACCGCCCTAGGGTAGTTTTTGGAGTCAAATTCGATGAAGAAGCGTTGGTTGAACCTTGCGTTATCCACCCTTCTTCCAGCAATGTCGTCATTTAGCTCTACTCGTGATTGGATAGCAAAGCTCATAAGCATATCAAAGCGTAGGCTTTCGATATCAGGTCCATACCTAAGCACCACGCTTTGGGATCCCCTGTTCCCAGCAGCTTTAGCATCATTATTTTCGATTGGAATTGAGAGCCCCGCTGCTGCAGTGTTGTAAGGGTCTTCACCACCATCCTTGTCCTGTGTCATCTCTACGGCCGCAACATTTTCTGGTTCAGGCCCCTGTTCCTCTGTATCCATACCATCTACTGCATTTTGTTGGGGTTGATGTAGAGGTACGTTTACTTGATTCACTATAGGATCTCTGAACGGCACATCCCTACTATTAAACCTTGTCCCCGGAGTAACTGTTCTTCCCCCATTCTGAATTCCCAAGTCAAAATCCACCATAATATCCGAGGCTCTGAAATTTGGGGATGGTGGTTGGTTTGGATCATCCCCAATAATTCTCTTGGGGTTATAGTACGCTCAGAGGCAGGCGTAGCACGTAAGTCTAAGTTGAACATAGAAAAGCCCTCATCTTTTTCAAGGGTCGGGATGCCCCTTGATTGGTATCGCATCATCAAGTGACTAGCATCTTGATGGATTAAATCCTCGTGTCTCCCACATATAGTAAATTTATGACCAATCCTACCACATCTTACGCAATATTTAAATAGATTTTCGTACCTTAGTTTAATCCAGATGACAGCATCATCATCTAGTTTTAAGAAGAAACCTGGTATAAGAGGCTCACCAAGGTTCAGCAGCACTTCAATCCTTAGATAATTGTTTCTGGGAACGAATTGAGGCTGAAAGTCGACTAGGAAAGGCATTCCTAGCAACTCTCCCACCGTCTCTGCCATGTGGGAATTGAGATATTCACAAGGGAGACCACAAATTCTCACCCAAAATTTGGCTTTCCTGAATCTGACCGTGTGTGGCACTTGGTTTGGCCACCATGGTGCGAAGACCATCAGTGCACCATCGAAACAAGCTTTTGTTTTTGCAAGTAGGTCACTTTTTTCTTCTTCATTGGTACACTTAAAAACATAAAGATCATTCATCTTAAACACATCAATGTAGCCCCTTGTTCTCCATCTTGTGTTTATGATGTCTCGAATGGAGGCAGACAGGTAGGGCTCAAAGTGCGATAATCCATGAGGTACCGATACACACAATTCTGCTAGAAAGCCCTGCTAGTGCAGCTGACCTATTAATGTTCCTAACATATATACTGCGCTCAAGCATTATGGGGGTATAAGCAACAAAGTGGAGTTACAGAAGTGAAAAGAGAAGTGATAAAAGAGCTGAGAAGAGGTGGAAAGGTTGTGATAATAGAAGTTCTATATAATAGCCACCATGACAAGGAGGCGCTTCGCATTTCTGCCTCGTTGATGGTGTAAAAAGCATGCAGATTAGCTTTGGTAAAAGAGAATTACCGCCGTAATCAATTGGTGATTTAGAAACCCAAAAAATTTAAAAAGAGACCAAATCTGTTTAATTTGAGCTGTTGTTATGAGGAAATGAGATAGTTGAAAGAAGAAACCAAGTAACGACAATAAGCAAGAGTAACACAAGAGAGTATAATGAACTATGTCGTTAACAAGGGAATGATTGTTTGATCTAAAGCAATTGGCCTTTCTGAGAGACACCAGTTAGTAGTGCCAGATGGCAACCCAGGGTAAAGGCACAGAGCGGCAAAAAACCCTCAAGCACAATTTACCCAAAAATATAATGATGATTACGGGGTGGGAATCTAGGAGGGTAGGAAAAGCAAACCACCGTGACAAAAACACCCTTTGAGGGTAGCTCTATTTCTAGAGTGAGAAGCTCTCTATTTCTAGAGAGAGAGTAATTTATCCGTATTTAAAATATGTAACACAAAAATATATAGCAATTTTAAAACCATAACATGTGTTTACTTTGAAGAAATTTATGTGGTAGATAAGGATTCTTGTAACAAATAAAACAAACTACTATGAACTATAAAAGTTAGATTATTGCATATTTTATAATGAATTTTGAAAATTTCAATAATATTTTATTAAATTATAAAACCACCAATATATTTCACTTTAATTTATGACCCGGAACATCGCCCAAACCTAAAACTAGTTGGTTATTAAATGTGTATAAGAATGGTTATATGTAAGGTGAAAGATAGAAAAATTAATAAAATAAGTGATAACCACAATGGATGTGAACAGTCATTGTGTTTGCTCTTAAAGATCCTTGGTTTCTTCTTCCTAAAATTGGTGTTATGGTTTATTCCCATAAACACCAACACTTATTATGGGAATTACTGAGATATTTTATATAAAGAACAATAACACACACATACATAAAGATAGATGTGATTAATTGATGCAATAAGAGCTTTTTACAAAGCGTTTTTTCAAGCATCTTTCATGGATTCATTACATTGAAATAGAGAAGAATATACACCACAACCCCTTGAAAAATTAACATTTTGAACAAAGTAGTACATGCTCTGCCTTTTTCTCTACATTTTATCCACATTATTCTATGGACCAATCCACCCATGACTTGAAAAAAGCAAGATAACCATCTTCTTTTGCTCGTGAAAAAGTAATCCATATTGAGTACCACCAAAGATTGGTGAGGGGGAAATAAAGCTCTAGATAAGCCTCCACTATCAACGCCACGAAATCAACCAACTACTACTCTTATCAGCCCCAGAAGGTCCCTACTACCATATCCACTGTTGTCACGAACTCGTATTCAGGCTCTAAATTAAACTCATCACTTATCAACCGTTGTTTAAGCAAAGTTTTGGGTTCACCTATCCCAAATTCTACTAAGTTAAAATGAGAGACTCCAACAAGAAATCGGATCGAAAAGGTATAGTACTGAGATGAGTGCTTCGATGTGCATTACAGGGAGACACTGAGGGGGGTTTTCGACCTTTTATATTTTTGCTAATTTAGGTGTTCTCGACGGACAGACAAAATTAGATACATTTTTTTTAACAGAAAACCAAGAAAAGAAAGAGAGAAACCACAAGAAAAATGGGAGAACTCTTGAGTCAGTTTCCTTTACAGTGGGTTAAAGGAGAAGATTTTTGTTAAGAGATCAATGAAGGATTGAAACACGTTTCAGCCACGCCTAATCCCGGTGAAATAGTTAAAGTCATGGTGTTGAACTCTAAGTTGTTTAAGCCAAGAATCAGCAACACTCAAGAGTGACACAACTCGATCCTGGTCCCGACCGCCCCTCCCCGAAACCCACACGCTGCCTTGCATTTTGTAAGTGGCAAGACCAAAAGCTGGGAGAGGGATGCCTTCTCCTTCCTTTCTCTTCCTTATCCATTCTGGGGCCTCCATGTCGTCGTTGTGGTCCATATCTAGTTTCATGACAGCAACATATTCGGTAAGAAACACGTTGGAATTGAGAAATTATCTAGACTGCTTGACATTAATGTTAATATCACAAAACCGTACAAATTTATAGTCCAAACTGTACAATGTATACAAAATTTGTCATCGTTTCTTACTTTCTTCTTTATCCTAACTGAAATGATGGCAGGAAATGGACTTGGTTAGAGATAATATAAGTAATACTATCTCCATTTATTTTAGTTGACACCTTTTTATTATCACGCTTGTCAACACATGTTTTAACGATTAATATTTGTAACTATCAACATTATAAAATTATAAAAAATGTATATTAATAAAATATATATCAAGTCGATTCAAACAAGATCTTGCATGACTATATTTTATCGTATTTATAAATAACAAAAGCGAGTCAAAGCATAATATGTAAATATTATAAAAGTCAAACGGTGTCAACTAAAAAAAATAGAGGTAATATATTACATATTTAATTCAAATAATTGAGACTAGAGTAACAACGTGAAACAATTGGACCTAGCACGATGTGAGTCAATCCAATACTATATCTAAAAAAAACCCAATAATTTAGCATGATTTAAGTCCAAAATAATCGGATCAACCCGGTCCCAATCCAAACTCCACCGAGAACACAGATTAACACCTCGATGAGAAAATAAACAACCAATTTTAAGGGTGCATTTTCAAACATGGCAATCAGTACTCCATAATAAAAATAAATTAAGATTTGACAATAACAAATCAACTCAAGTGATTTGACAGAATACCTTGAAACGAGGATGAAAGGGTGTGGTAAGTCAAGAAGCATGTAGACAAATCCTTTACAGTTTTCCCCATTGGAATGTGATATATTGGATACCTGCACCAATGTTGACAAAATCACAATATCACATTGGTTAGCATCACTACACTAATTGCGTTGAAAAATGATTTTCCACGCTGAAAATTACTTCTTCCTGTTAATCTTGTATAATATTAGGCAAAAGCTAATGAATGTTCCGAGGACGTTGGATAAGCTAGCTAAAAGTAGAAGGATAAATTAAAAATTAACATTAATTATACCGATCAACGCGTGATTTTGTCATATTTTCCTTAATTAATATCATTTTAGATAACATTTTAAATGCTTATCCAACGCCCCGCGGCGTTCGTTAGCAAAATCCATAATATTATGATGTAATTATTGTATGACTTTTTAAGTCGAGATTTGAGCCATAATATTCTATCCTTCTTATAATATAACTAGCCTTCTGGCCCGTTTCATGCACGGGTTATTACTTAGAATATTTTCCTTGTAATGTGTTGCTTATTTGTGCTATATATGAATCGGCATTGTTTTATTGTACTTTATATGTTTATATAATGCGGACTAATTAGCTCAACTTTTTTTTTTTTACTATTACTTTATTTTAAGTTTAGGAGATGAAAGACCGTGTCAAAAAAAAGTTTAGGAGGTGAAAGATTACGACTTTATTTTGGTGTAGTTGAAACACTTCATTTCCTTACTTAAATTTGCAAGTTACAGAATCCATAAAGACATAAACTTTATTTTTTGATAAAGAAGGTTGAGTGATTTGTGATGACATGTGGCATATGAGTGATTTGTGGTGACATGTGACATATGAGTAATGTGTGGTTTGTGTTTTTAAATACTAAGTATAGATATAGATATAGATTATTATACTTTCTTTTAATTAACTTCTTAAATCAAAAGTTAAATTATAATACTCCATTTGTTCTATAATACTCTCTCTGTTTTTAAATATTTGCTCTACTTTTCTTTTTCAACCGTTTTAAAATACTTACTTCATTTCCTTATTTGGAAAGCTTTTACAATATTTAACTAATTTCTCTCACCTAGTGGACCCACCACATATTTTCTCTCGGTCTCTCTTCCAATCCTCTCCACTACTTTTGCTCTTTATAATTTTTTATTCTTCCACTTACCCTACTACCTCCATATATTATTATTTTCTCTCATTTCTCCTAAAAACTCTGTGCATAAAGAAATGGAGCAAATATTTAAAAACGGAGGGAGTAATATAATACTCCGTATAATACTTCATATTTTCCAATTTAAATGTGATAAATGTTAGGTATTCCACTACTTCTATGCTTTTTTTTTTTTTTTTTTTTTTTTTTGCCCACTACTTCTATGTTTTTTTGTTTTTTTATTTTTTGAAAGAAACTACTTCTATGTTTTAAATCTAGTGTAATTCATCATTCATTTTTTGGAGTAAGTATTACCCACTACCAGGTAGGGACTAGTACTTGTCCATACCACAATATAAGATTATTTTCTAACTAAAATTTTAATGTAAATTGAATGAAAAAGGAAAGAGTGGGTAAAAAAGAAACATAACCCCCAAAAATCGAGGAGTGAGGGTGAGGCTATGGAGTATTCTTCTCTGCCGGAGTATACTTATCAACCGAGGTTACATTACTCTTCAAGTCTTCATCCACAGAGTAGCAAATTATGTGGTTGATTAAAATACAAAAGATTACTCTTCAAGTCTTCATCCACAGAGTAGCAAATTATGTGGTTGATTAAAATACAAAAGGTTATGTGGATTTTAATTGATGAAAGGTAGTATAGTCGGACGCCGGCGAAGGATTTTCAAGGTCTTTAAACATTTGTTACTTTAATCACGAGATCGACGATGAATTTTTCACCGGAGTGCAAATTTACTACTTCAACCATGAAAAACGGCGAGTTCTTTGCTAGGTACTGTTGAAATTCGGAAAATTTGGATGTGAGAAAGTTGAAGTCGACGACATTAATTGTTTGTCGGTGCTCAGTTATTATTAACGTATATACTGTTATTTTTCATTTGTATACTGTTATTTTTATTTGTATGTTGTTATCTAATGGTTTCATACTGTTATTGTACTCTGTACTTGATGAAGACGAAAACGAAAAGATGATGGTGATGGTGATTTTCTCTCTCCTCTCACTCAAAGGTTTTTGAATTGGTTTTCCGGTGAAAATTTCGCCAAATTAAAAACTTTACGACCACCATCACCAACACCTTTCCGATGAGAATATTAAAAAAAATAAAACAAAGGTTTTCCGGTGAGCATTCTAATGGAAAAAGAGGAGAGAGGGGAAAAGAGGAAAGAGAGTTTTTTTTACCGCTTAGTAACAAATGAGTTACTGTCTAAGAATTTACATGAAATTTCAATTTTCCCCCTAGGTATGGACCAAGGGAGCCCATACCTGGTAGTGGTCTATCACTACTCCATTTTTTGGACAAAAGTATCCTTACTTTTTACTTAGTTTACCAAAAATACTCTTTTTGTACAAAAAAAAGTTAAAAAACTACTATCTTATCCGTTCAGTGTTTTTATTATAGTATATTATCTCTATCTTATACAATTTTTTTTTTATTGTCTGTTTTGTTTGTTTGTTCCCTTTGTCTATCTTATACTTAAAACCACCTTATTTGTACACACCCACTCAGTCGCCAACTTTTAAAAAATTTGTGTAAATGTGCCTAAAAGAATATGTCAACTTAAAAAACAAAGGGCATAATATTTCGTGATATAATGAAGAATGTATTTACCAGGCAACAGCCATCCAACTAGCGGGAGAGAGATCAACGCTCTTTAATGACATTAATCCAGGGTATCTCCGAGCTAATTCACTAATCTGAACAACCAAAAATAGACAAAATTGTGAGCATAAAAGAATGAATATTCTTTGTTCACTAGAGCTAAAAATTGTGAAACATTCAACAAACTTTGTTTGCACATTCATGTGTCACAATCAAAATACAAAAAATTTAACCTTTTATGCACAAGAGATGTAACAAAATTCTTTTACTTTTTCCAGCAAAAGTATATAAAAAAAGAAAATGTAAATGGACTTGAAGATGATAGCATTATACAAGATTGTCAAATATGGTCACTAGTAACACTAAGCCAATAAGTGGTTATTACAATTACAATTTGACACCAATAACACGCACGCTTGATATAATGCCATACCATAATCACCCACTAAGCTACAAAGTCTAAAATACTTGGGGCAACAAAAGAAAATATCAATATGGTCACTAGTAACAGGTGTATACATGAGAATTTTTCTATATCTTAACTAGAGCTGTCAGTTTCTGACCCACCCGACTGTTTCGAACCGATCCGAAAAGGAACTGAACTGTTTAAAATCCGTTTTTTGGAAACCAAAAACTGACCCGACCCAATTTTTTCCAACCCGAAACCGAACTGAACCAAATTTGTGCAAACCGTTACTAACCCAACCCGTTATCAAGCCAAACTGTTACAACCCGAAACTGAAAGCAACCCAAACCGATTACGTTTAAACCCGATAGTAACCCGACCCGTTTTAAACCGAAAACCGTTAAAGCCCGATAAAAATCCGATAAACCTAAATCTTTCCAATCCGTAACCTGTTGTGACCGAACCAGTTATAATCCGTAACCCGTTGTGACCGAACCGTTTATGACCCATAACCCGTTGTGACCAAACCGTTTAGAACCCGTAACCCGTTATGACTGAGTCATTTACAACCTGTTACCCAATATCTTTATGATCTAATCTGTTTCAACCCACTACTCGATAAACCCAACTTATTTATGACTTGACTTGATTATAACATGACTCGTTCCTACCCGTTATCTGACTAATTCGACTCGATAATCATCCGACTCAATTTGAACCCGATATGATTTGATTAGAAACCCGCTTCAAATTGGGTAAACTCGTTTTCAAACCAACCAAGTTCAATTTAAACCGATTATAACCTGAAACAATAATGATTGGACCCAATTTCACTCGATCTGTTTTGAACCGAAACCCATTTTCGAACCGACACAGTTAAACCCAAACTAATTATGACCCGAACCAATTACAACCCGTCTTGATTAAGACTCGAACTGTTTTTAACCGAAACCCACATTAAACTGGCTAAACCCGTTTTCAAATCGACCCGGTTCAACCCAAATTGATTATAACCCGAACCGACTAGAACCCGACCCGTTAAGGACCCGATCCGAATAGAAACTGCAATTTAAAAAACAAACCGAACTGACCCGATAATTTTCAAAACCAACCCAAACCGACCCGCTTATTATTTCAACCCGTTATAACCCGAAACTGATAAACCCAACCCAAACCCGAACTGTTTAACCGAATTGACACCTTTAATCTTAACCTTTGTCAAGAATTTATCTATCGATATATACAACATGTTTTCTCTGTGGTTGGCCACACCATGTGACCAACTGATACACATCAAAAATTGATTAGATATCTCTTAACCGATTGAGTAACCCCCGATCAGGTAATTGCTGACCGATCAAGTAACTTCTGATCGACCGAATAGCCTCAGACCGACCAAAGAACCCCTAAATAAGTAATCTCGGCCATACGATGTAATCAGCCACATATGAAAATTTCTGACATGATACAAAGTATGGAAAAGTGTCTATAACTACCCCATCGGGGCCTACCCCCCAACCTAATACAAATATAATCAAGAGAAATAATCAGAAACAACACATGTTATTTTATCATTATAATATTTTACGCTGTAAATCTTTAAACGTTAAAACGTTATAACCATATTCTATATTATTTAAAGATTAAACTTTCTGGTTTGAAATATCTTATTTGGCAAATGTCAAATTATAATATTGTTGATTTTATCTTGATCAAATTTTATTCATTATATTTCATTCTAAAAGTAAAATACATCAGTTCATTTAAATGGCTAATATTGCCTTACATATCTTATAAGAAAATGGTAGTATTATTACTCGTATCATCGTATGATTCTAGTATATTATATTCCATAATAGTTCAATATGTTTTCTAGTATATTATGGAATGTATCTACACGGTAATAATAAATAGAATCACTTATGAATGTAATGTTCTTAAAACATGAGATAATAAGTTTAAACTTTTTGAATCTCTCAATATATTTTCACTGGGTGCAAACTTGCAAATAGAAACTTAGTTGCAGTGAACATTGGGAAGACATAAAGTTGGCAAAATAAAAGGGGAAGAATATTAGCCATTCCGTAACCATTCACAAATATAATCCATTGAATACTCTTAAGCTACCTAAAGTTTACCCCATTATTCTGTTTGTAAGTCCCTAAGAAGTATCTTCTTACCATAGTGTCTATGAAGAATCAAAAGTTACGAAAATAACTTTAAGTCCCACCACTTAATATTCTTATCCATTCAATCCATAGTTGAATTAAATAATTAGAGACAATGAAAGCAACAAATTATTCTGTACTCATAATAGACTAACTAGTCGTTAAGATCAACTACAAAGAAGAATAGCTTAAACTCAATGTGACATTCTTTGCTATATCCATCACAACAATTTACTTATTTATTTATTTTTTTTTTTTTTGAAATAGATAATTAAATTAAATTTTATAACAAGCTCAACCCCATCCTTCCCTAAAAACAATACCAAAGTCATTAACCGATATTTCGTTAAAGGCTACACATACAATTGTTGTATGTGGTCCCTACAACTTTATTTTGACATGTTTTTATTGGTTATTATAATGGGCCCACGTTCCATTATAATTCAATTTATATTTTACTCTTAATTTTCTCTTTTTTTGATTATGTGTCAAATTTCTAATGGTGTTGTATGTAAGGAAAATATATAATTGTATTTGTATCAGCTTTGATATTTCCTACTTGATGACTCGGGCCCCACCTCCTCTCCATTCTTTGAAATTATCACTCATTAAGACGTGACGAGTGTTATAAATACAAAATCCAACTTAGTCAAAATGAAAAAAACTATACGGAGTACTCCCTCCGTTTCCGAAAGAACGAGTCATTTGGATTGATTTCGCGGGTATTAAGAAAGTTAAATAAAAAGAAATAAAATTATATTGAAAAGATAAATTTACATGAGGTTTGTAAAAAAACATAGAGAGAGAAAGTAATAAAAGTACATAGGAAAACAAAATTTTATATGAAGAAGCTAATTTTGCATAAATATTATTGCAAATTTGTGGAGATTTTAATGCAAATGGGTTTTTTTTTTTTGGACTAAAATTAGGCCAAATGGGTCGTTCTTTCGGGAACGGAGGTAATACAAGATAAGAATAAAAAACAATGGATATTATAAATTTCTCATTGAGTCAACATTTTTAAATTTGAGCTTTTTTTTAATATAAAACAATTTTCAACAAACAACTATTTGTTTTAGGCCATTAATAATCATAATACAAGATGACGAATAAATGGCACTGCCTGGCAAATTATATTGGATTGGTTAAAACTCTTAACGGTGAGTCAGTAACACCCAAGTATGCACATAAAATATTCGCGAGTAGAATGTAAGATAATGTAGCATAAACCTATAAAAACTTTTTAAATTTCAATCAAATTTGTTAAGGAGTAAATTTTATTATTCTTATGTTAAAAAGTGTAACTATTAAGTAAGTTGAAGGTTATTTTTAATTTTGTTTATTTGATAATTAATTAAGTAATAAAAAATATCTTTTAAGTGTATTTTGCGCTAAAGTGTATATAATAATTTCTTGTTAAAGGGGAATTTGTTGAACAGAGGCAAGTGATTCGAAAGACGAGAAGAGTTACCTTGTCCATAAGAGGAACTCTACCATACGGAGTTGATCTCTCAAAGTATTGACAATAAAGGTAACCCAACCTATCATTCAATTGCCATAAGTTCTCTTGTTCAAACCCACCTTCTTCGGATGAACATCCATCCCATCTCGACAATTCACTTTCATCACTACACGACTCGCTATACGAATCCCTCGTTTCGCCGTCGGCCGAATCCGTATCCTCCCTATAACAACAACAATCCATTGGTTTAATCATAGCCAAGTAACCTTATTATTATTAATCAAAAAATATTTTCAAGAAATAATCCAATAAAAAAATCAATTGACATTTCAAAAAAAAAAAAAAAATCAATTGACTTATAAAACCTACCTGAAAATAGGTGGGGAAGGAGTGCTGGTAAAGATTTGGATTGCAGAGAGATAAGGAACATAGTATTGTACAAGAGTTTCACCCGAATCAAGAACAATGGGAACACCCGCACCATAAGCACTCCATTCATCGTAACAGTTCCAAAGATCACTTAACCTGAAATATTCCACATTTTCTCTTTCCCACGGATGCCATAACCTATTCAAGTTCCTCATCTCTGACTGCAAACAAACAACATGCACACAGGATATAAATTATATCATTAAAATTGATTTTGAACCCAATTATAAAAGATAGATGCGATCCCTGCAAAATTCAATCATTACAAAAATTACAAAATGAACCTTGGGGAGGAATTGGGAAGGAACAACAGGGGTAGTGCAATGGAGGAAGCAATCGAGGTTGGAATGCATTGATCCTGATTCTACAACAACCATGATTGACTGATTAATATTGATTTAAAAGGAGAAAATTAATCTAGGGTAGGGAGAAAGGGAGCTGTCTCCCTAAACTCTTAGAAAAAAAGGAAAAATAGAATGTAATAATGGAAAAAAGAAAACAGAGGAGAAAAAAAAGGGAAGAGAGATTGTCGGAGGATACTTCTTTCCTTAGGATAGATAGAGAGAGAAGGAAGATGTAAACGGGGTTAGAATTTTTTTTTTTTTTTTTGAAAGTATTTGACGGTTTAGAAAGCGGAAATATTACTCTTTATAACGGAGTACAGTTTTTTTTTTTTTTTTTTTTTTTTTTTTTTTCTCGGAGAATTTCTAATGTTTTTTCTTTATCTTACTTTAAAAAAGTAAATAATACTCCGTTATATTAATATATTACAGAGTATTAAAGACCCCAAAAATTAATTGTTGACACAAAGAGGAGTTGTATTAAAACAGCGAGAACTTGCTTATTATTTCCACGAAAATTCGGGGAGACCAAAGCAGAAGAAGTAAAATATAGGGAATTGAAAATCTTTAAGCTAACTCAAAGTAAACCATCTTCTGTTTCGTAATGTGTTGATCAATTTCTGCGAGTTTATAAAGGAAAGTCATACAATATTTACATGATATTCAATATTCTCCGCAATCAAATATTGTTTTATATGAGATGAAAATTGAATTGGGAAATTATGTCGATCGAATATAGTTAAAAGGATGACAGGAGGACCAAGAACACGTAAAATTTACGCAAAAATAAAAAGAAAAAAGAATTGAACAGAAAATCCAGGTTTTCAGAGCCCTTTAACAAATTGATGATGGAAACAAGAGAGAGAAGGAAGGAAAAGTACGGATATGATGATCAAATTCAATAAGGGAAAGGGGTGGTTTATAAATTGAAAATGAAAGTTGGTTATTTATTATTTTATTTGCTAGAAAGATAGTAGAATAAGTCATCCAATATGATTAAATAAAGATATCAAGTAACAGAGGAGTAGATTTATGTCATTAATTATTTTATCTGTCTTACTTCAAAGATTTTATGCAAATCATATCATATACTTCCTCCGTTTTCTTTTACTTGCAACACTTCCCTAAAAAGGAAATGTCACAATACTTGCAACACACTATAAAAGGAAAGTTACTTTAGGGAAAAACTATATCATTTCCCTTATTTAAAGCACACGGCTCATTAAATTACACTCCTAACAACCACTCATCCTATTTTAAAGTTTATTATATCACGTAAACTCCACCTTTCTTAATTACCGCGCTAAAGGGTGTGTTGCATCTAAAAGAAAACGGAGGAAGTAACTAATATATAAAGATAAACTTTTAGTCAGGTCACGAAACAACGACATTTGGCGTTCTAACTTTTTGTCTAATGTTGCGTATAAATTTAACAAAAACTTTTGCATGCCCCGGTTTACAATAATTTTATTGTACATCGAAATTTTTTTGAAAAATTATCCTTTTTTCTTATAAAGTGACCCCTTTTTTTTTACAAAAATTATCCATATTTTCACAAAAGTGACCCTTTTTTACAAAAGTGACTTTTTTTTTTTTTTTGCACAAAAGTGACTTTTTTTTTCACAAAAATAATCCCTTTTTTTTTCACAGAATTGACCCTTTATTTTTACAAAAGTGACCCATTTTTAACACAAAAGTGACCCTTTTTTACAAAAGTAATTAAGCTACATATGCAAAACGGAGTATCAAAATCAACATAAATAAACACAAAATTACCAAAAAAAAAAAAAAAAAAAAAAGTAGCATTTTGATCGGCTTCACTAGCAGGTGTAATTTTACCCAATTTCTTCATCGATTAGCTCGGAGTTGAAAAATCAGCAACAACAAAATTTTTAAAAAAAAAAGCAATAATATGAAGAAAAAATGCATAAAATTGAAATATCAAAATCAAAATAGAAGAAAATGATCAAAATCGAAAACAATGGTGAAGTGAAATTTGATGATGATGTTGTAGAAGAAGTAATTGACTCGAAATCGTACTCGAGAAGTGAAGTTACAATAATTGATATGAGTTTTGATGAATGGAAATTGGATAAATGGGTGTTTAGGAAGAATGATGAATGGAAAATCAAGGATAAGAGGAGTAAATTTAAACCAAGGGTTTCAAGTGGGAAGAAGATGAATTTGTTGGTCGATAATTCGCCCAGACTCATTCCAAGCCTCCAAGGAAGAGAAATGGAAGGTAATAGGGCCCACACGTGATGAAGGAAGATGATAAATTGAATAATTTATGCAACCAAATAATAAACTGAAAGAAGAATATGAAATGACAAAGGAAGAGAGAGATGGAAGGTAATAGGGCCCACACGTGCCCAACTTGTTTTGCTCTTTACTAATTTACAATATAGTTACTGTACATCTGTAGACACCCATTTGTGTCTCCCCAAAACCAAACCTGGTGATGAGTACCTTTCGCGTCGAATCATAATCGAATGAAGTGAAAGTGTGGAAAGTTTAGTGTTGCGGATAGTTTTAATTTCTTTTAATTTCTATCTGTTTTTTGAAAACTTATTTTAAGAAGAAACAGTCAATCCAGTTTGGTTGGTCCATGATATGGGTCCAATAGTAGTGTAGTTGGATGGGGCTTGACAAGACCTTTCCAACGATATATTATAAGCCCAATTCCGATGAATATTGAGGAAGTTATGGCCAATTTACTGAACTGGGCCCGGTTTCAGCCTTATATGCGGCCCAATGATCTAGGGGAGGGCCTAATATAGATTTATTATTCCTAATGCAATTAGGAATGGTTTTAGTCTTCTAGATTCTTCTAGAAGGTTCTTTTCATTCCTAATTGAATTAGCATTGATAAATTGACTTTTGTTGAATTTTCAGAGTTTTAATTAAAATCAAAGAACGTTTTTTGAGAAAGATACGATTTTATCCTCCTGTACGGCAATTTCTATCTGATTTTAAGAAAAAGCGTGAATTTCCAGATAAGCGCCAAACGCCAGCTGTAGCGCCTGGCGCTAGCATTGGCGCCTGGCGCTAATGTTGGCACCTAGCGCCAATAGCCAGCGTTGGCGCCAACTCAGTTTTTTGTGCGCCAGAACTCTGTTTTGATATTTTATCTTTTTGGCTGATTTTCTTTATAAATAGCGTATTAAAAACTCCGTTTTGATGAACCAGTTTTCATCTACAATTCACCAATTCTCATCAAGATTCTCTTGATTGCTTTCTCTCTCTCTTTTCTAAACTAGCTTCTCTCAAATATAAAAATTCCGCATACATTAGACTTAGATACTGTAGACACCCATTTGTGTCTCCCCAAAACCAAACCCGGTGATAAGTACCTTTCGCGTCGAATCATAATCGAATGAAGTGAAAGTGTGAAAAGTCTAGTATTGCGGATAGTTTTAATTTCTTTTCTCTTCTCTCTGTTTTTGAAAACTTATTTTAAAGAAAACAGCCAATCCAGTTTGGTTGGTCCATGATATGGGTCCAATAGTAGTGTAGTTGGATGGGGCTTGACAAGACCTTTCCAACGATATATTATAAGCCCAATTCCGATGAATATTGAGGAAGTTATGGCCAATTTACTAAACTGGGCCCGGTTTGAGCCTTGTATGCGGCCCAATGATCTAGGGGAGGGCCTAATGTGATTTATCATTCCTAATGCAATTAGGAATGGTTTTAGTCTTCTAGATTCTTCTAGAAGGTTCTTTTCATTCCTAATTCAATTAGCATTGATAAATTGACTTTTGTTGACTTTTCAGAGTTTTAATTGAAATCAAATAGCATTTTTGAGGAAACTATACGATTTTATCCTCCTGTACGGCAAAACTTATCTGATTTGAGAAAGCGTGTCAAAAACAGGCCCGGCGCCTGACTCTAGGCATTGGCGCCTGGTGCTAGGCCTGGTGCCTAGCGCCAGTTAGCCAGGGTTGGCGCCAGCTCTGTTTCAGTTGCGCCAATACTCTGCTTTGTTAATTTTATCTTTTTGGCTGATTTTCTCTATAAATAACAACGTAAAAACTCCGTTTTCATTCACCTACAAACAGTTTTCATTCGCAATCATTAATTCTCTAATTCTCTCTTAAATTCATTCATCCATCTCTTTCTTCTTTCTCTTTTTCTAAATCTTGCTTTTACATAAAAAATTCCGCATTTGCAATATCTAGAAACACCTAGCCATATTCGAAGTTGCCTTCGCCCTAGACGTGAAAGGTTTAATTTCTGAGGGTTTGGTCCCAAATCTCTCTTTCAATTATTTAATTTAATTGTTTGTTTTATTATTTTCCTTAAAGTTACTAACGTGTGTATTTTGTTATTAGAAAGAGGTACGAGGCATCAAAGTAAGTACTTTAATGGCTTTAATTGACATTATGATGTAGAAATCATGTTTAAATTGTTATTATGATATTCCTAGTATCATGTCTAGGGTAATTTTAATATTAAATATGATTGTTACGATGCTTCCTATTTTCTTCCTAACATTTATGGTTGTTAGTATCATGTTAGGGTTAAAGCTTTGATTTTTAATGCTTAGTGACATGCTAGGGTTTGTTATTAATCTTGTTAGTGTCATGCCTAGGATCTTGCTATTTTTATTATGCTTTAACATGATTTATGATTATTTTTATAATTGTTTTGATTATGATTATAATTTTATTGTCATGATATTTATTTTATTATTATGTTGCTTGATATTTATTTATTGCTTGATCACACCTTTTTATGCATGTTTAAAGGGAATTTGTACTTGTAATCACGCTTAATAAGATAATTAATAATCTTGTTTAGGGTTAATTTGATTATAATTCAAGTGATCGCCAATAATAGTTTTCTTTGTGCATTATATTCAACCAACATAGATAAACAGAATTAGGGTTAATCCTATTGATTGCATGTTAGTCAAAAAGCGCACATGAATACGATCAAAATAAAGTAGAGGCCTATTATTAGGGCAGGTTCAATCTCTTTTAGGTTGGATTTGTACCTTCATCCCCGAACCCTTATTTGGTTCTAGACCTTATGGAGTTGACGATCTCTTGGATCGTTAAGGGGTGTAACCTTCACCCTGTGAATGGTTTACAAGTTCCTAAAACTTGTTGGCGACTCTTTTGCTCTATCTTCTTTCCCTTTGGGCGCCATCGTACTTTAGTGTATGATCATAGTGGGGTTCAAGCTAGGGGTAATGCTTGAAATATTCCCTACAGATACACCTAGCCATATTCGAAGTTGCCTTCGCCCTAGACGTGAAAGGTTTAATTTCTGAAGGTTTGGTCCCAAATCTCTCTTTCAATTATTTAATTTAATTATTGTTTTGTTTATTATTTTCCTTGAAGTTACTAACGTGTGTATTTTGTTATTAGAAAGAAATACGAGGCATCGAAGTAAGTACTTTAATGGTTTTTATTGATGTTATGATGTAGAAATCATGTTTAGGTTATTATTATGATATTCCTAGTATCATGTCTAGGGTAACTTTAATATTAAATATGATTGTTACGATGCCTTTTATGTTCTTCCTAATATTTATGATTGTAAGTATCATGTTAGGGTTGAAGATATGATTTTTATTGTTTAGTAACATGCTAGGGGTTGTTATTAATCTTGTTAGTATCATGCCTAGGATCTTGCTATTATTATGCTTTAACATGAATATTATGATTATGATTATAATTGTAATTTATTATTATTATGTTGCTTGATATATATTTATTGTTATTGCTTGATCACACCTTTTATGCATGGTCAAAGGGAATTTTGTACTTGTAATCATGCTTAATAAGATATTAGTAATCTTATTTAGGTTTAATATGATTATAATTCAAGTGATCGCCAATAATAGATTTATTTGTGCATTAAATTCAACCAACATAGATAAACAGGTTTAGGGTTAATCCTATTGATTGCATGTTAGTAAGAAAGCGCACATGAATACGATCAGAATAAAGTAGAGGCCTATTATTAGGGTAGGTTCAATCTCTTTTAGGTTGGATTTGTACCTTCATCCCTGAACCCTATTTGGTTCAAGACCTTATGGAGTTGACGATCTGTTGGATCGTTAAGGGGTGTAACCTTTACCTTGTGAACAGTTTACAAGCTCCTAAAACTTGTTGGCGACTATTTTGCTCTATCTTCTTTCCCTTTGGACGCCACTGTACTTTAGTGTATGATCACAGTGGGGTTCAAGCTAGGGGATTAACGCTTGAAATATTCCCTACAGTTTTTGGCGACTCTGCTGGGGAGGATTTCTATTTTAATTCCTGAAACTTTTCGGCAATGATTTTAGAATGAGTGGATGAGACTCGAAACGTTCTAAGTATTTCATGTGCGTAATTTTGATTAACATTATTGTCATATGCATAAAAAAGATCTCATTGGAAAGACCATCCGTAATGAGTTAAAACATAGGATTTTACACGTAGGAAATTTGAGAAATATCTTTCACAACTAGGACCGAAATAACACTGCGCGAAACTGGAAAATTTTATCGAGCACAGAAAGCTGCTGAGTCATGTAGGAATTAGCGTCAGCGACCAGAGCATTGGCGCCAAACATTTAACTGTAGCGCCAGACGACAGGCTTGTCGCCAGGCGCTACAGCTAAAACCTGGCGCCAAGCTCTGTTTGCTGGCGCCAAATTCTTCCAATACCGAGCTAGAAATATGCGTTCTAATTTCGACCAGTTTTTCGCATTGTTTGCTCGATCCTACTTCCTGATTGAGTTTTTCTCACTTTTCTAAACCCATATGTGTTCTACATATGGACATAACCCTCTGGGAATTCATGCTCCATCTACCTGATTGAACGCTCTAAGCAACAAAGGGTACATCCGAGAATGTTGAATTCACCAAACCATGGAAGCGAGTTTTTTCTAAGTTCGCGGTGTCCCATCCACTTGCGCCAACCCTTCACGGTTAGGCTTCCACGCTGTGCATCCGGACAATTAACCATGGACCCTCTATTGACTAAACTATATCCCGAACTTTAGAGAACTAGAGCCATGGTTAGGTTGCAAACTCTTTGCATCATATTGTGCCTACTTGACTAATTGTGCATTATTTGTTGTGCATATATTATGTTTTCTTAACCGTTTGTTGACTTGTGTTGAGATTAAATAAATTAATGACTTAAAGAACTTTGCCTAATTAATTAATTAATTAATTAATTTGAGTCAATAAAGTCTAATTTTTTAATCAGAATTGACCTAGTACGACTTTAGAAATGCCCCTGTTGATTAATAACACCGAAAACAATCCCAGATTGAAGCTCCAGCATTGGAACCAAAGTCTGAACTGTAGCGCCACTCTATGGAGTGTGGTGCCTGGCGACAGCTCAGTCGTCTGGCGCTACACTACATACTGCGACGCTAGTCCTGTCGTTTTGCCGAAAGTTCGGATTATTGGTCGAGTCATCACCTAGTGTCTAATTAACCAGTTTGCTAATTAATTCGGCTGATTTTCGCTGTCAATAATACCTTGTTAAGTCATTAATTGAGTCTAGTCACATAGTCTAGCCACATGGTCATGACACGAGTCTTAACATGTCACCTACACTCACTAGTCTTAGCACACACTTTGAGTATATGTCACCATGACCATGTCTTAGGTTCATGCATAAGTCGGTTTTCTCCGTCATTTGAGTTGGGGGTACATTCTATTCCTAGTTCTTCATATCCCTCCATCTACATCATTTTTCTTCACATTCTATTCCATCCTTCTTCACTTCCTCCATCCATTGCATGTTGAATAAAGTTTGAGCCAAATAATTAACAATAGATATCCCCAAATTCTTTTTCCACAGTACTTGGTCGAGAAGAGAAGGGCGATTAATCAAGGACAACCTCTTTATTCAAGTTTCGCTTTTTGATAAACCAGTTCGTCAAAAGAGGAAGGCTAAAAAGATAATGGCAAGTCAAGAAGAGGTCAATGAACTTAGGAATCAATTGAATGATGTGACTGAGGTGTTAAATGCTTTAACACTCAAAATTGACGACCCTGTGAAGCAACAACAAATGAACATCATGCAAGAAAGTTTGAGGAAGCTATCTAGTGACTATAAATTCAAGGGCATGAGTTCACAAGGGGTCTCGCTGGACAAGGAACTTCTTCCGCATAAGTTCAACGCCACTGACATCCCTAAATTCAAGGTAACAGATAACCCTTACTTTCATCTAAGAGCTTTTGAAACTATAATGAGCATTAAGGGTATCGATAAGAAGGTTTTCCCCTCTCTGTTCCCACTATCTCTCGAGACCGTTTGCCAGCAATGGTTCTTTTCTCTCGAGAAAGAAAAACCTCCACTTGGGAGTCCATAGCAAACGCTTTCATAGATAGATATAAGTGCAACATCCAAGACGAGACGGACCATAGACAACTTTAGATGATAAAACAAAAAGAAAACGAAGGGTTCACTTCTTTCTTCAACAAATGGAGGGAAACTTCCGCTAATATGGTCAAGGCTCCTACTGAAAAAGAATTTGTGAGGATGTTTATCAAGAACCTCCAAGGGAAGTATTCAAGGCACTTAAAGTACCAACACAACTTGAATACTTTCAAGGCTGTCTATAATATAGGCATTGACATTGAAGATGACCTTCTGAAAGATAATAGTGCGAGAGGAAAGAAGAACGACCATCCTTCTTATTCCTCTTCCGTTAATGGAGTACATACTACGAACGCCTCTAAACCACGAATCCAAAGGTCGAAAAGAGTGTTCACTCCACTTGTTATGAGTTATGAAACAGCTTTCAAGAAGCTACATCACAAAGGACTAGTCATGCCCATAGGGCCTATCAAAGATCCAATTCCAGAAGCCAGGCCATCCATGTGGGACCCTAATAAGCACTGCAAATATCACCAAGGAAAGGACCACGACACTGAGGAGCGTTGGAAACTCAAAGAAGCTATTCAAGATCTGATCGATGACAATAAAAATTCCGAGGTTCTAGCCATCGAAGAAGATCAAACATCCTTCGATCCATCACTCCTTATCACACCTGTAGGTGAGCCCATGATCGAGACAGCTTATATAACCTCTCTCGATGAAGTGGCCATGATTGGGGAGGATGAAAGTCTTTTCTTAGATAATACCAGGGAAGACTCATCAAGTCTAAAAGAGGACGTTCGGAAATTGCAAGATGTCGTTGCCATGCTCTTGAATGTGGTAGAAGGACTAGCAAATCGGGTGATGGCCATCGAACAAAATCCTCGCCAAGGGTTTAATGAAGAACTCAATGCTCCTAAGCCACGGGCAAAACGGACCATTGCAGGATACACACCAATAGGAATAACTTACAACGAAGCTTTTGACTGTCTTCATGATCAAGGTCATATTCACTCCATTGGTCCCAGTCAAGACCTTCCACATGAAAAACGTTTTCCCAATTGGGATTCAAATTCTTATTGTCGATACCATAAAGGTCGCGGTCACACTACTGAAAAGTGTCTCTCCCTCAAGGATCGTGTTCAAGATCTCATCGATTCAAATCCCCTTCATGTTCTTCCGCGCGACAAAAAGGCCAAGATCAGTAACAATAACAACAGTGGTTGTAAAGGGAAGAAGAATGACTATCCTTCTTCTTCCGAAAACACCTACTCTAGCAACAGTGTTGGTACTTTCGACCTTAATGAGATCTTAGGATTTAGAAAGCAACAAAAAAGGGATTTTACCCCTATTGGAATTAGCTACGATGATGCTTTCGATCGACTCCATGCCAAGGGACTCATTACTCCTATTGGACCTCTTCAAGATCCCCCACTTGAGAAGAGGTTGCCTAGTTGGAATCCAAATGTGCGCTGCAAGTACCATCAAGGTAGAGGTCATGCTACTGAGAGCTGTTGGAAGCTAAAGGAGGCTATCCAACATTTGATTGATAATAACAAGCTTCCCATACCTCCAGTTAACAAGAAGAGCGAGTGATGATAAAGCAAACAATACAAGACATAAGGCGAGCTTCAAACGATGAGATTTCATGACATCTTTTTTCTTTTTTCTTTATTTATCCTTTCCCCAATAAGTCTAGCATAGGCACCTTTTCTTCTCCCTTAGATTAATTTTGTAGATTCTTTCTTTTTTCCTTTTTAATAAAATGAGCATTTATTTCTTACATATGATCATTTCATTATATTGCATTAAAAAAAAATCCATGTCAAAATAAGCACAAGGTATACCAATGATTTGAGGCACCCCTTGTAGCCACCTCATATTACCTTTCACCCTTTAAATATACAATCCTTTTTTGATAAACCATTTTGAGCCTCGTCTAACGATAGACCTCTCATTTTTCAACCCACATCTACCTAACCTTGGGATGGGATGGTGTGTAACTTATGCAATCTCAAAAGCTTGAGTGATTTCAAAAGATCAAAATATACTATTTTAAGATAAACTTTTTATCTATGCGTCATATTTAAAAATATATTTCATATAAAATTAATTAGGAATTGATATGCTTTTGTGACGATTTAAATTATGTAATAGGCATGTAATGACTAATAATAATATTAGTGAGAAAGTTTACTTAATTAAAAAAACTAAAAAAGTTTACTTAAAAATTACTTTTGACTAAGAATTAGCCAAAAATAATAAAATAAAAAATTTATTCTAAGCTCGTTGGGTTGACCCAAACCCGAACGTTGGGCTAAGGTTGAACATTTCTTAACTCGTAATCTAAAATGACTCGACCCGAAATGACCTGTGACTCGACCTAATTGACAGGTTTACACACAGTAATATAATCAAATTAGATTGTAAATTAATTTATTTCAATCGATTAGTATATTGTATAAATGAACTAGTTTATTCTCGTGCATTGCACGAATTAAAAATATATTATGTATTTAAAAAGAAAAATACACTTTAATAATCCCAACTATTGCCGATTTACCTACAATAATCCCAACTAAAGTTTATTTTTTAGTAATCCTAACTACGCACCTAGTTTTCCTCTAATAGGCCCAAAAACCGATTACCTCCTAAAAGTGTAAACTCTTTTTGACAAAAAGAAAAAAAAAACCGCCACATGTCCACACATGATCGGTTTATTTAACAAAAAATTAAAAAAAGAAAAAAAATATCAAAAATGATCCCACCCGCCCCCTCCTCCCATCAGCCACCTTTACATCCACCATGAAACCCTAGGTCGTGGTGGCAGCTCCACCCTTTTTCTTCGCCCAACACCACGACTTCGCCGCCGCCACCATTGCCTCGATCACATGCCCCTTCCGACCAATCATAGCCCCACGCTACTGACAGGCTCAAGTCATAATCACCTAATAAAAAATAATACCTAAATCCACTAACTAATGTAGATAGGGAAGAAGGGTCGAACCACAGGGAAACGAGTTAATTTATTCCTAATTAATCAAATAATCTAAATTATCAAGTAACTAAATTATTATTATAAAGGGTAACTAAGCTACTAAAAGTAAGAGTAGGAAGGAATAAAAGTAAGAAGGAATTCAATGAAATAAAAGCCTAGGGCATAGGTTCACCAATAAACAATATTCCAGGGTAAAACATAATAATCAATCATCAATTAATCAGATCATAAAGGGCTTTTGCTGCGTATTACAATCACAGAGTTAATTTACCGGTATTAAATCTCATCTCTCGAATCTCGACTTAACCATTTATAAATTAGTCTGCCTATAGAAAATAAGCCTAAACATCAATTCTCATCTCTCGAATCTCGAATCAATATTGCTAAACTCATACAATTAAACCAGACCTAATCTAATTGCATAGCATTAAATCAATTAATAGGAAAATAATTAAGCATTGACAATCAACAATCATAAATTACCCCTTCATATTATTTATTGGATCCCCATAAACCCTAGAAATAAAAATACTCACTCATAATTAAATATAAACTAAATAAAGAAATTAAATAAGCCATAAGAGAATAAAGACATAAAATTGCTGAAATTAATAGAGAAGAAATCGTTACCAAAGTCAATGGAACTACAAAGTTGAGTCAAGAACAAGAGTTGTAGAATTCTAGATAGAGAAAATAATCTAAGTAGAGAGAGAAATTCTAAGAAAGAAGGTAAACAAAAATCAAGTACTAAAATCGTACTTAAACAACTCTAAAACAATCCTAATTAGAAACTAAGAATTTGGCAAATCAGGTCCCTCAAAAACACGCGCCCGATCGGGCCCGCCTTTTTCTTTGCAACTCTTTTGGGCAGGTGTGCCCGATCGAGCTAACGCTCACCCGATCGGACGCGCCTTGCTCGATGCACCTGACTGCGCGCCCGCCCGATCGGGCGTAAGCTTGCCCGATCGGGCCCGGTTACTTCTTCGAGGCTTGGACTTCCATTGGGCTTGATTCTTTAGCCCAATCCGGATTTCCTCTTCGGGTCTTGAATACTTGGTCCAAATACCCCGGTATCATATATACCGAGCCCTTAATCACCGGCTCTAACCGGTCTTGGGCTTCAAAGATGGTCGTGCTCCTCTAGAGTTAGTAGTTGCTCCATGAAAACCCGGGAAAACGCTCCAAAAGTGCAATTTCCTACAAAACTCAAGCAAAACTACGAAACACTTGAAAACACCAATTAGTAATAAAAGTGGCTCTAAAGAGCCAAAAACACTACTAATTATGACCAAGGGACGGGGGTAAAATACTATATAAATTGGACACATCAAACTCCCCCAAGCCAAACCTTTGCTTGTCCCTAAGCAAATAGCTCATCAATGAACATATAAAACACGCTTCATCCCAAGTAAACAAAATCAAGCACAAACGATTCAAGGCAAATCTAATGAACATGCTTCAATGTCAATCAATCTCCTACATCTAAACGCTCTTCCTCCCCAACAATTGTCAAGTAGAGCAAACCACATGAGCATATAGAATTCAAGACTTGTGCTCACACACTCAACTCTCATTTATGTGGCGAGTAAAAGATGTACTCAATCGCTCTCCAACAAACCCCTTTAATGTGAACAATGCCCTCCCAACTCACACTCTCGTGTGTTTAAAAAGATGTACACTGAACCTACTAGTCGACTCATAATATGTCAAATCATAACTTGCATTGATAAACAACACTTTCACATTCATACAACTCTATGCACAAAGGTAGGAAGGTCTTTAAAGCTTGTAATGTAAGGCTAGGGTAAAGGGTAGGATAAATTTAGGAAAATGTGAGAGAAAAGCCATGCTTAAGGGAGCCACATCCTAACAAAACCCAAGGTAAAAAACAAGTAATGACCAAATCATCTCCAATCACAACTTAACTCCACAAAAGTTCACCAAACAATCCCATACATAACAACAATCCCAACACTTACACATTCACTCACAAAATATGATAATAAAGACTTAGAGTGAATTAAAACAAACTTTAAACTAATTCTTTTTCTTTCTTTTTTTTTTTCAAACTTGAACTTTTTTTTTCATGAATTTTTCTCTTCTTTTTTTTATTTTTTTATTTTATTATTTTTTTTTCTTTGAGCAACCTTCACATAGAACATTTGAACATTTTAAACAATTTTTTTCTTTGCTCTTTTTTTTAATCTCACATTGGAAATTTCCAACTTTGAAACACAAACTATCAACATTTTTCCAATCACAATATCAAAAGAACAAACACTCTTCTTTTATTCCCACATTGTGTAAATAAAGTGCACATCACAACTCCCTCACCTCACCAACTAATAGCTCCCCCAAGCCAAGCTTGGGACTAGTAACCAATGGGGCTCATATAGGCTTGTAATGTGGCTAAATAATCAATAAAAAGGGCACAAGCAACAACATGGATAGCAAGAAGGGAACAAATGTATCTAATATCGTCTGAAGGCTACCTAAAAGAACAAATGCTTTCGTCCTCCTCAATGTGCATAATATTGAGCCATACAAACATTACTAATAGTTGCAAACCAATACTCAAATTCCTTGACATACCAGAACTATCACACAATTCCTAATCAAATCAACTAGTCAAACACTATATTCACAAACGATTGGCAAAATTGACGCATGTTTAGGCATCCAAACAATTAAACTCCAAATCATGATCAACAAATTCACAATGCTCATTATCATATACCAATAATCAAAACAATATTTTTTAAAGTATGGGACACAGGGAAGCATGATTTACAATTCATTGGAACGTATTTTTGGATTTTTTTTTATTTTTCAATTTTTTTGTATTTTTCATAAAGGAAAGCAATAAAAACTACACTAGAAAGCAATTAAATCTATAATAGAAAGAGATAAATAGAGAAAAGAGAGAAAGAGTTACCATATGTAAAAGATATCTCCCCCCAAGCCAAATCAAGCAATGCCCTCATTGACTTGGGGGTGTAGCTAGGAGTAGCTACTCCTCATCCTTCCTCTAATATCCACCTCCGTAGCTAGAGCCAGCGCCACCATGGCTGGTACTAGAGCCACCATATCTCGAACCACCTGCAAAGTAGTTAGGGTCTACATTCCCCCATCGCACCAAAAGGAGCATCGGCCCCATAACCATGGACCGAAGAATAGTCCACATAAGTACCACAGGCTTCGGGGGTCGAATACCCTCCTTATAGGTATTGGAACCAGTCGAGAACAAGAGCCTCGGGGGGAATAGCCCCTCGGCGTGCATAATCATCATACATGGGGTATAAACCCCTCCCGAGGTTCCTCTCCACCTGGCCAACCCTCCTATCTAGAGAACCTACTCTAGAGTCTAGGTTTTGCACCATACCCTCTACTCTCCCCTGCCCCCTCTCAATCCTGTCAAGTTGGCTCCTAAAAGCCAAAAAATCATATGGGGCATGGGGGTCTATGTTGTAATCAACGGAGGAGGTAGGGATGTCACATGTGTAGGGTTGGGGTGGTGGTTGGAATTGGGGTAATGGGTGGGGTGGTGGTGAATGGTGAGCCTCTTGAGCCTCTCCTTGACCGTCTAACTCAAAAGTGTATGAAGGCTTTCCCTTCTTAAATTTGGTTAAGGTGGGGTTGGGTAGCTTAAAAGCTTGATCTCTCCTCCCCGATTCTCGGTGGACTATCCACCATGTCTCACCTCCCATGGGTTGAACCCAGTTAAGGCCTCCTAGGTAAGCTAAGTCCATAAGGGTAGAACCCTCTACTTTCCCATTGCCGGTCTGGGTCCAACCTAGATGTTTTACCGCTATGTGGGTAACCAACCCCCCAAAATAGATAGGCGCCCTAGACCTACCCCCCTCGGTCGCATTGGCCGCCCTTTGGAAATGTTGGGCTATCCTATACGGTATGTTTAATTTTTCAGCACTAGGGATCATGTAGGAGGCCAACAACTCAAGCTCATCCCTCCTAACATTTGCCGGCTCGTGCCTCCCAAAGATTGTGAGACCGACAAATCTTTGCCAAAACTTTGGGACGGGATGTTGAATCCACGTCCCCTTGGCATGTTGGAGGTTGGTTAAACCCTCTCCGGTGAGTCTTCTATAGACAACGACAATGTGGTCTTGAGAGGGTTCAATGGGTTTATTCGATTTTAGCTCAAACAATTTTCCAAATTCTTTCAAAGTCATACGCACATCATTGTTAAGCAAATGGAATTGAACATGAGTAATCAAAGCATTATTTTTAATCACATTGAAACTAGAAATAAATTCCAAAGTTAAATAATTATAAGTGTCATAATGCATTTGAAAAAAGCCACTCATTCCAATACCCTTGAATAGTTTTTCTACCGGTTTATCAAGTCCTAATCTAGACAAAGTAGGGTGGTGAACAAAGCGTGTAGAGATTACCTGCCTCTCAATGAGGTTAAGCATCCTAGTTCGTTGCTTGGTTGAGGTGATTACTACTTCGTTCGATCCCGGAATTTGGAGTTCCGGGTCAACCATTGGTTGTTGTTGTTGCCTCGAACTCTCATCCCTTTATCGCCTTGATCTTTTGGAAGTCATTTGAATATAAATGGTAGGATTTAAAAGCCTTCTCTCTCTAAGGGTTTTGAGAAATATTGAGAGAAAGTGGTAGAAATTTAGTGGAGAATGTAGAGGAAGGTGAAAGGATGAAGAGTATGTAAAAATTTTGGAGTTTTGATGGATGAACTTGAGGAGATCTTGGAAAGAAAGTGAGGTTGAAGGTATGAAAATGAAGGTTTTAGAGAGAGAAAGTGTGAATGAAGAAGAAGAAGTAAGGAGGAAAAAGAAAAGAAGGGAGGAGAAAAAGAAATAAAGGGGGACGGCTAAATAGGCGCGCCCAATCGGGCAAGCCTCGCCCGATCGGGCGAATCATTGTGGTGTGGAATGTGCAGTTGCGCGCCCGATCGGGCGCAAACTCGAAGAAGAATTTCGCCCTTTGCTTGCCCGATCGAGCGAGCTTCGCCCTACAAATCTTTTTCCTTTACTCGGTTTCTCCAAAAATCCGCCCGATTGGGCGAATTTCCCTTTATCTTTCTTCCTCACTTATGCGCCCGGTCGGGCGAGCCTCACCCGATCGGGCGAAATAAAGCTCCAAAATTTCTTCACTTGCGGGCCCGGTCGGGACTCCTTGCCCGATCGGGCGTATTTTTGCTCGATTTTGACTATTAGGTGCGCATCCGATCTGGCGACGTCTGCCCGATCGGGCCCTTGCCCAACTCGGAGTACGCATTCTTCTAAATTTTTCTCTTTAAACCTCCTTGAATATTGATCCAATACCTGTACAAAAACACTTTGGAAAGGTAAAATTGCACTCTCCTCACCTCTCTAAAAAAAATAAAAATAAAATAAAGGAAAAACTAGTCTATAAAGCAAGAATACGGGTTGCCTCCCGTAAAGCGCTGGTTTATCTAGGTCCCGCATGACCTTCTTACCACATTGAAGCTCAAGATGAACCGGAACCGCTTAGGTGAAGTAGTTCAACCTCACCAATTGTAGCCCCCTCATGATATAGCTTAAGTCTTTGGCAATTAACCTTGAACTCATTACCATGCTCATCAAATAACTCCACGGAACCAAATTTGTTAACCCTTTTGACAGTAAAAGGACCCGACCACCTTGACTTTAACTTTCCTGGGAATAGTTTAAGTCTATTGTTGAACAACAACACTTTATTTCCCTCTTTGAACTCTCTCGGAAGGATCATCTTGTCGTTCCATCTCTTTGTCTTCTCCTTGTAGACATGTGCACTATCATAGGCCATCAACCTAAACTCATCAAGTTGGTTAAGTTGAAGTAACCTCTTTTCTCCCGCTAATTTAGCATCCAAATTGAGCTCCTTAATAACCCAATATGCCTTATATTCTAATTCCACCGGAAGATGACATGCTTTATCGTACACGAGTCTATATGGAGTAGTACCTATCGGGGTCTTAAACGCAGGTCTGTATGTCCAAAGGTGTCATCCAACTTATCGTTCCAATTTTTCTTTGATTTTGCCACCACCTTCTCTAGAATGGCCTTGATCTCACGGTTGGAAACTTCAACTTGGCCACTAGTTTGGGGATGGTAGGCTAAACCTGTCCTATGGTAAACACCATACTTTTTGAGGAGGGTATCTAGCTTCCGCTCATGAAAGAGGGATCCTCCGTTACCGATTATAGCTCTAGGCACTCCAAATCTTGGAAAGATAGTCTTCTTGAAAAGTCTGTGGACCACCTTGGCATCATTAGTAGGAGTGGCAATAGCCTTAACCCACTTGGATACATAGTTAACGGCGACAAGTATATAACAGTTCCCATTTGAAGAAGGGAACGGTCCATGTAATCAACACCCCAAATATCAAAAATTTCAACTTCTAGAATCCCAGTTTGAGGCATCTCATGCCGCCGCGAGATGTTGCCATTCCTCTGGCAAGAATCACAAGCCTGCACAAAAGTGTTAGCATCCTTAAACATAGTAGGCCAATAGAAACCTAACTCATTAATCTTGACCATCGTTTTGGTGGGCCCATGATGTCCTCCATAAGGTGAGGTGTGGCAACTAGTAAGCACACCGTGAACTTCCCATTCGGGAACACACCTGCGAAATAATCTATCTACATACTCACAAAATAAAAAAGGATCATCCCAAAAATAATGTTTTAACATCAGAAAGGAATTTCTTTTTCTGTTGGTAGGACAAGTCAGGAGGTAGAGTACCACCCACTAAATAATTAGCAAGATCAGCATACCAAGGGTGTTGCTCTACAACTGCATACAGGTTGTCGTCAAGGAAAGAATCATCTATAGGAAGAGAATCCTTACCCTCATCGTAACAGAAAGGGTTAGTTTACCATTTTTGACATCAATAATGGCTCTTGCAGTATGGAGAAAAGGCCTACCTAATATAATGGGGATTTGTGTATCCTCAGCCATGTCTAAAACAACAAAATTAACAGGGATAAAAAATTTACCAACTTTGACAGGGAAATCCTCTAAAATACCTAAAGGGTACTTAATAGAACGATCTGCCATTTGCAAAGTTATATTAAAAACTTTAAAATCACCCATATTAAGTTTAGCACAAAAAGACGATGGCATAACACTGACACTGGCACCCAAATCACACAAAGCTTTATCAATGAAAACATTTCCTATATGACAAGGGATAGAAAAACTACCAGGATCCTTTAACTTAGGAGGGGATTTATTTTGCAATAAAGCACTACATTCATCTGTAAAAGCTACAGTTTCTACCTCATTAAAGGCTCTTTTCCTAGTCAGAATATCTTTCATAAACTTAGCATATGCAGGAACCTGAGTGATTAAATCAGTGAAAGGAATTGTTACCTGCAAGTTTTTCACAACCTCCAAAAACTTACCGAATTGTTTATCAAACTTACTCTTCAATTGTCTATTGGGGAATGGTAGTTTGATAACTGGGCTCTGCATATCTCCTCCCTTATCCTGAGATTTACCCTACAAAGAAACATTAGAAGGGTTAGTATCTTTTTATAGCCCTGCAGGGTTAGTAGGATTAGCGTTTGGTATAGAGGAATCAGGATCAGGAATAGGTCCATCTTCCTTTGGCATAGGAGGTCCATCATAATGTGAACCACTCCTTAGAGTGATTGCATTCGCATGATCTGTGGGATGGATTGGTTGCGATGGTAAAGCTCCCTGCTGACGGGTTTGTAGGGTAGATGAAAGTTGCGCAATTTGATTATCCATGATTTTATTATGAGCTATAATTGAATCAATTTGTGCATCCCTACTCTCCATATGCCTTTTCATGTTTGTAAGCATTGGTCTAATTTCTATCATAGCAGGGTTAGAAGATGAGGAGGGTTGTGCTTGGTTTTTCTGGCCAGAATTAGGATGGTAATATTTCTGCTGTGGTGGAGGTTGCTGTTGTGGTTGCTGTGAAGGTGAAGGGTTTTGTACATTGGTACTCCGGTAAGAAAGATATGGATGGTTCCGGAGACCAGGATTATAAGAGTTGGAGTATGGATTATTTTGCCTATAGGTTTGAAAGGCATTAACTTGCTCCATGGAACTCCTACAATCTTGCCTCCAATGCCCTACAATTCCACAATTTTCACAAAAAGCTTCATTGTTAGAAACAATAGAAACATTAGCTACAGAGTTAGGAGTAATAGTAAGATTCTCTAGTTTCTGACAAATGAATGTTAACTAAGCTTGCATAAAGGATACGGAATCAACATTATGTTTTCCTTTGTTAGAAAACCCTCTCGGATTCCCGTATTGGGAATTGTGTATTGTCATATCTTCGATAACCTGTCCTGCATCTTCCACATTTAGATTCATGAATCTCCCACTAGCTGCAGAATCTAGAAATGATCTAGATGAATTTCCAAGTCCATTGTAAAAGGCTTGGATTAATTGCCATTGTGCCATATTATGGTGGGAGCATTCTCTTTGTAGATCCTTGAACCTCTCCCAAGCCTCGTATAAAGTTTCATCTGCCTCTTAGGCGAAGTTCTGAATAACACTCCTTATTAAAACTGTTCTCTCTACAGGGTTATTTATTATAAAAATTCAAGGCAAGATTTTCCCAGTCAGTAATACCAAGTGCAGTTCTATTCAAACCATTAAACCATAATTTAGCTTTTCCACATAATGAAAAGGGAAAAAGAATCTCCATGATTTGGTCCTACGTGACCCCGACTTGTCTAATGGTGTTGCAATACTGGCAGAAATCTGCAATGTGATAATTAGGATCTTCACCCTTAGCTCCCCTGAATTGCTTCCCCTCTATCATGGTGATAAATTGGGGTTTGATTTCAAATTGCACTCCATCAAGGGCCGGAGTGGGAGTAAGGTGAGGAAAATCTGTGAGCTTTGGCTGCGAGTAATCACTGAGCTTCTTTGGTACCACCATCTCTGATTCTGGATCTGAAGAAATTTCTGAGTCACTAGAATCAGTTGGAGGGTCTCTTCAATTATTGTCTTCCTCAGAACCCGCTAGGATTTGTCTATAAAGATTCTTTTTTCTATGGAACGAGCGTTCGATCTTAGGATCAAATGGAATATAACCTGATCTGGAACACCTGGGCATAAACAAAGAACTAAAAGACAAATATGAGAATTGCCTTAAAGAACTAACGTTCTCTGAGACAGAGGGGATAATCCAGACTATAAAAATAATCAGAAAATAAAAATAAAACCGTTTCCCCGGCAACGACGCCAAATTTTGACAGGCTCAAGTCATAATCACCTAATAAAAAATAATACCTAATCCACTAACTAATGTAAATAGGGAAGAAGGGTCGAACCATAGGGAAACGAGTTAATTTATTCCTAATTAATCAAATAATCTAAATTATCAAGTAACCAAATTATTATTATAAAGGGTAAGTAAGCTACTAAAAATAAGAGTAGGAAGGAACAAAAGTAAGAAGGAATTCAATAAAATAAAAGCTTAGGCCATAGGTTCACCAATAAACAATATTCCAGAGTAAAACATAATAATCAATCATCAATGCAATATTAATCAGATCATAAAGGGCTTTCGTTGCGTATTACAATCACAGAGTTAATTTACCGGTATAGACACCCATTTGTGTCTCCCCAAAACCAAACCCAGTGATGAGTACCTTTCACGTCGAATCATAATCAAATGAAGTGAAAGTGTGGAAAGTCTAATGTTGCGGATAGTTTTAATTCTTTCTTTTCTCTCTGTTTTTGAAAACCTATTTTAAGAAAACAGCCAATCCAGTTTGGTTGGGTCCATTGCAAGGGTCCAATAATAGTGTAGTTGGATGGGGTTTGAAAAGAGTTTTCCAACGATATATTATAAGCCCTATTCCGATGAATAATGAGGAAGTTATGGCCAAATTACTAAACTGGGCCCGGTTTGGTATTTATATGCAGCCCAATGATCTAGAGGAGGGCCTAATATTTATTTATCATTCCTAATGCAATTAGAATTGATTTTAGTCTTCTAGATTCTTCTAGAAGGATCTTTTCATTCCTAATTTAATTAGCATTGATAATTTGACTTTGGTTGACTCTTTAGAGTTTTAATCAAAATAAAAGAAGTGTTTTTAAGGAAAATACAATTTTGCCCATCTATATGGCTAAATTTTATCAAAATTAAGAAAAAGTGTGAAAACGGTTATTAGCGCCTGACGCCAGTTATTAGTGCTTGGCGCTAAGGCTTGGCGCTAACCTTTAACGCCTAACGCTAACCTTCAGCGCCTGGCGCCAATTGTGTTGTATTCTCGTCGAGACTCTGATTTGTTTTTCTATCCATCCGGCTGATTTTCTCTATAAATAGCCTCCTAAAACCTCCGTTTTCCATCATCAAAAATCAAAAATCATCAATTCTCTAATTCTCTCTCTCACCAACTCTCATCAAGAAATTCTTGATACTCTTTCTTTCTCTCTCTCTCTCTCTCTCTCTCTCTCTCTCTCTCTCTCTCTAGCTTTTTGCATACAAAATTCCGCATTCACAAGACCAAGAAACACCTAGCCAAGTTCGAAGTTGCCTTCACCCTAGACGTGGAAGGTTTGGTTTTTGAGGGCTTGGTCCCAAATCTCTATTTCAATTATTTAATTTAATTGTTTTGATTTTTATTTTCCTTGAAGTTAATAACGTGTGTATTTTGTTATTAGAAAGAGGTACGAGGCATCCAAGTAAGTGCTTTAATTTATTTATTAATTTTATGATATAGAAATCATGCTTAGATTGTTATTTTGATTCCTAGTATCATGTTAGGATGTTTTATTGATTCCTAGTATCATGTTTAGGATGTTCCTAGTATCATGTTAGGATGCTTTCTTTAGTATGATATTTAGGGTGATTTGGTTATATCAATTATGATTTCTATGATGCTTCCTATTTTCTTTTTAATATTCATGTTAGTATCATGTTAGGATTAAAGCTTTGATCTTTAATGTTTTGTGACATGCTAGGGTTTGTCATTAATCTTGTTAGTATCATGCCTAGGATCTTGCTATTATTATGCTTTAACATGATTTTTATAATTATTAATTATTATGTTGCTTGATATATTATATCTATTGTTATTGCTTGATCACACCTTTTATGCATGTTTAAAGGGAATTTGTACTTGTAATCACGCTTAATAAGATAATTAATAATCTTGTTTAGGGTATATTTGATTATAATTCAAGTGATCGCCAATAATAGTTTTATTTGTGCATTAATATTCAAGCAACATAGATAAATAGGTTTAAGGTTAATCCTAATGATTGCATGTTAGTCAGAAAGCGCACATGAATACGATCAGAATAAAGTAGAGGCCTATTATTAGGGCAGGTTCAATCTTTTTTAGGTTGGATTTGTACCTTCATCCCCTAACTACCAGTCATGGTTCCATACCTATTGGAGTTAACGATCTCTTGGATCGTTAAGGGGTGTAACTTTCACCTCATGAACGGTTTACAAGTTCCTTAAACTTGTTGGCGACTCTTTTGCTCTATCTTCCTTCCCTTTGGACGCCACCATACTTTAGTGTATGATCACAGTGGGGTTCAAGCTAGGGATAATGGTTGAAATATTCCCTACAACCGGTATTAAATCTCATCTCTCGAATCACAACTTAACCATTTATAAATTAGTCCGCCTATTGTAACTAAGCCTGAACATCAATTCTCATCTCTCGAATCTCGAATCAATATTGCTAAACTCATACAATTAAACTAGGCATAATCTAATTGCATAGCATTAAATCAATCAATAGGAAAATAATTAAGCATTATCAACAATCATAAATTACCCCTTCAGATTATTTAATGGATCCTCATAAACCCTAGAAATAAAACTACTCACTCATAATTAAATCTAAACTAAATAAAGCAATTAAATAAGCCATAAGAGAATAAAGAAATAGAATTGCTGAAATTAATAGAGAAGAAATCGTTACCAAAATCAATGGAACTACAAAGTTGAGTCAGGAATAAGAGTTGAGAGAATTCTAGAGAGAGAAAATAATCTAAGTAGAGAGAGAAAGTCTAAAAAAGAAGGTAAACAAAAATCAAGTACTAAAATCGCATATAAACAACTCTAAAACAATCCTAATTAGAAACTAAGAATTCGGCAAATCAAGTCCCTCAAAAACACGCGCCCGATCGGGCGAAGGGCCACCCGATTGGGCCCGCCTTTTTCTTTCCAACTCTTCTGGCCAGCTGCGCTCGATCAAGCTAACGCTCCCCCTATTGGGCGCGCCTTGCTCGATGCACCTGACTGCGCACCCGCCCGATCGGGCCCGATTACTTCTTCGAGGCTTGGACTTCGATTGGGCTTGATTCTTCGGCCCAATCCGGATTTCCTCTTCGGGTCTTGAATACTTGGTCCAAATACCCCGGTATCATATATACCGAGCCCTTAATCACCGGCTCTAACCGGTCCTGGGCTTCAAAGATGGTCTTGCTCCTCTAGAGTTTGCAGTTGCTCCATGAAAACCCGGGAAAACGCTCTAAAAGTGCAATTTCCTACAAAACTCAAGCAAAACTACAAAACACTAGAAAACACCAATTAGTAATAAAAGTGGCTCTAAAGAGCCAAAAACACTACTAATACCAAGGGACGAGGGTGAAATATTTTATAAATTGGACACATCAGCTACTGTTCACAGCAACCCACGAAACTCCCTTCTCTCTCTCTCTCTCTCTTTCTCCCCCTTTCGTGCCTCTTTCTCTCTTATCCGTACTGATGATCTTAACTACCACAAGCACCACCCACCTGAACTGCCACCGCTCCCTATCTTTTCCGTTCCCCTACCTTCTTCCTTCTCCAACCCCAAAAACTACCAGTCACCCAAAATCACCAATCGATAGGCCTCTTAACCCCCAAAACAACCAGCCACGGACATAAAAACTATTGCTACTCTCGCAAACCCGCCCCATCAACAACCCTCCCAGCCCCAAAACCACCAACCAAGATCCACCCCACACCAACCCCTAATTGCTCACCTCTTGGTCGCAGTAAATCAACCTCCATTAACCACCCCTCCTTTCCCTCCCTCGTTGGAAAATCGAAAAAAAAACCTTAGTTGGGGAGTTTTGCTAGCGGTTTGGGCAGAAAAGAGGATAAGAAGGGAGGTTGGGGTGGTTTCGTGTGCGAGGTTGTTGTTTTCGGTGGAGTGGAAGGGGAAAGGGGAGGTTTCCGGCGAGGTGGTGGTGAAATTCGGATGGCCTAGGGGGATGGGGGTGGCTGGTAGGGAAGAGGTTTTTATTTTGTTTTTTCTTCAGTTTTTTAATTTTAATTTTTTTTAATTTTTTTTAACCAATTATGTAATACCACGTGTTTAATTAGCATGTTATATTAGGTTGATGACCGACTTGGTATGCTCTAGGAAAAGTAGGTGCATAGTTAGGATTATTAAAAAAAAAAAACCTTAGTTGGGTTAATGTAGGTAAATCAGCAATAGTTGGGATTATTAAAGTGTATTTTCCATATTTAAAATAGGTGTCAATATGTTTAATTCAAAAAGTGTTATTATAATCTCATTATTTAATTTTAAAAAAAGTATTGTATTTTTGTAGTCTTAGAACTTAACTTATGAAGAATTCTTCAAAAAAGAGAGAGAGAGAGAGAGAGAGAGAGAGAGAGAGAGAGAGAGAGCGAGAAAACCAATGATGATGTCAAAAATAGTTTTGGAGGGAAAAAGTTTCATAAAAAGTTGACATGTGTCTCTTAATGATATCAACATGTTTTGTTTTATTAATTGTTAATAGAGTAGTTTATAGATGTTGTACATTTGAACTACTTCATTCACTCCAATAAAAACTATGATATAAAAGATAAATTATATATGTGATTATTATTGTGAGTTATAATCTAACATTTTCTTTGAATATAATTATAACTTAATTTATACACATGAAATATTGATTTTTAATCAAAAATAATACTCGAAACCAACAATTTTACCTTTTCAAAATCTATCTGAATTTTATTGAAAACAAAATTCTAAATTAACTTCTTTATCCTACAAAGTCTATCTAAATATATTCAAATTTTTATTCAAAAAAACTTACATGTCAAAATAATCCTTATACGTTGCTGGAGTTCACTTTAAATGACGAGATATCTACTTGTAGACACCCATTTGTGTCTCCCCAAAACCAAACCCGGTGATGAGTACCTTTCACGTCGAATCATAATAGAATGAAACGAAAGTGTGGAAAGGTCTAGTGTTGCGGAAAGTTTTATTTCTTTTCTTTTCTCTCCTCTTTGTTTTTGAAAACTTTATTTTAAGAAAACAGCCAATCCAGTTTGGTTGGTCCATGATATGGGTCCAATAGTGGTGTAGTTGGATGGGGTTTGCAAAGACCTTTCAACGATATATTATAAGCCCAATTCCAATGAATATTGAGGAAGTTATGGCCAATTTACTAAACTGGGCCCGGTTTGAGTTTTAAGTACGGCCCAATGATCTAGGGGAGGGCCTAATATGATTTATCATTCCTAATGTAATTAGGAATGGTTTTGGTCTTCTAGAACATTCTAGAAGGTCTTATCATTCTTAATTCAATTAGGATTCTTCAGAGTTTTAATTAGATCAAATAGCATTTTCGATTGAAATTATATTATTTTATCTTCCAGTACCGGAAATTTATTAGATTTTCGAAAACGCGTTAAAATCCGGTTTGGCGTCCAACCCCAGGCCTTGGCGCCTGGAACCAGGATTGGCGCCAGACGCCAGCCATTGGCGCCTGGCGCTAGCCACTGGTCCTGGCGCCAATGAGCCAGGTCTGGCGCCAAGGTGTTTTTGTGGTCTTCAGATTCTGTTTTGATAAATTATCTTTTTTGGATGATTTTCTCTATAAATATCGTATCAAAACTCCGGTTTCAAAGATAAGAGGAAGATTCACGGATTGTCAATGATCGTTCAATTTTCAATAACATTCATGCATTCTTTCTTCTTTGCTTTTTAATACAAAATTCCGCATTCACAAGATCTAGAAACACCTAGCCATATTCGAAGTTGCCTTCGCCCTAGACGTGAAAGGTTTTAATTTCTGAGGGTTTGGTCCCAAATCTCTCTTTCAATTATTTAATTTAATTGTTTTGATTATTATTTTCCTTGAAGTTACTAACGTGTGTATTTTGTTATTAGAAAGAGGTACGAGGCATCCAAGTAAGTACTTTAATTGATTTTATTGATATTATGATGTAGATATCATGTTTAGATTGTTATTTTGATTCCTAGTATCATGTCTAGGGTAATTTTAATATCGAATATGATTGTTATGATGCTTCCTATGTTCTTCCTAATATTTGTTCATGTTAGTATCATGTTAGGGTTAAAGATTTGATTTTTATTGCTTAGTGACATGCTAGGGTTTGTTATTAATCTTGTTAGTATCATGCCTAGGATCTTGCTATGTTTATTATGCTTTAACATGATTATAATTATAATTTATGGTTATCATGGTGATTGTGATTATTTTAATGATGATTATTTTATTCATGATATTATTTATTTATTTATGTTGCTTGATACATATCATATTTTATATTGTTATTGCTTGATCGCCTTTATTGCATGTTAAAGGGAATTGGTATTTGCAATCACGCTTAATAAGATAATTAATAATCTTGTTTAGGGTTAATTGTGATTATAATTTCAAATGATCGCCAATAATAGATTTATTTGTGCATTAAATTCAACCAACATAGATTAAACAGGTTTAGGGTTAATCCTATTGATTGTATGTTGATTAGAAAGCGCACATGAATACGAGCAGAATAAAGTAGAGGCCTATTATTAGGGCAGGTTCAATCTCTTTTAGGTTGGATTTGTACCTTCATCCCCGAACCCTTATTTGGTTCATGACCTTATGGAGTTGACGATCTCTTGGATCGTTAAGGGGTGTAACCTTCACCTCGTGAATGGTTTACAAGTTCCTAAAAAACTTGTTGGCGACTCTTTTGCTCTATCTTCTTCCCTTTTGGACGCCACCGTACTTTAGTGTATGATCACAGTGGGGTTCATGCTAGTGGGATTTTAAAGGCTTGAAACTATTCCCTACAGTTTTTGGCGACTCCACTGGGGAGGATTTCTATTTTAATTCCTGAATTTGTTTCGGCAATGATTTAGAATGAGTGGATGAGACTCAAAAAGTTCTAAGTATTTCATGTGCGTAATTTTGATTAACATTGTGGCATATGCATAAAAAGGTTCTCATTGGAAAGACCATCCGTAATGAGTAAAAAACATAGGATTTTTACACGTAGGAAATTTGAGAAATGTCTTTCACAACTAGGACTGAAATAACACCACGCGAAACTGGATGATTTTATTGAGCACAGAAAGCTGCTGAGGCATGTGGGAAGTAGCGTCAGGGGCCAGAGCTTGGCGCCATACTTTTAGCCGTAGCGCCAGACGCCAATATTGGCGCCAGACGCTATAGTTAAAAGTTGGCGCCAGTCTCTGTTTGCTGGCGCCAATTTCCCCCAATACCAAGCCAGAAATATGCGTTCTAATTTCGACCGGTTTTTCGTATTGTTTGCTCGATCCTGCTTCCTGATTGAATTTTTTCTCATTTTTCTGAAACCCATATGTGTTCTACATATGGGCATAACTCTCTGGGAATTCATGCTCTATCTACCCGATTGAACGCTCCTGGCAACAAAGGGTACATCTGAGATGTTGAATTCACCAAACCATGGAGATAAGTTTTTTCTAAAAACTCGCGGTGTTCTATCCACACGCGTTAACCCTTCACGGTTAGGCTTCTACGCGGTGCATCTGGACAATTAACCATGGACCCTATTTGACTAAACCATATCCCGAACTTTAGAGAACTAGAGCCATGGTTAGGTTGCGAACTCATTGCATCATATTGTGCCTACTTGCCTAATTGTGCATTATTTGTTGTGCATATATATTCTATGCTCCTCCTAACCGTTTGTTGATCTGTGTTGAGATTATAATTAATGACTTAAAGAACTTTGCCTAATTAATTAATTAATTAGTTCGAGTCAATAAAGTTTTTTCTTCTTTCAATCGGAATTGACCTAGTACGACTTTAGGCATACCCCAGTTGACTAATAATACTGAAAACAGTCCCAGACCGAGGCTCCAATATTGGTGCCAAAATTTGGGCTGTAGCGCCACTGTATGGTGTGTAGCGCTAGACATTTACTAAAAAGTCTGGCGCCAAGCACCATATTGTGACGCCAGTCCTGTCGCTTGGCCGACAGTTCGGATTATTTGTCGAGTCATCACCTAATGTCTAATTAACGAGTTTACTAATTAATTCGGTTGATTTTCGCTGTCAATAACACCTTGTCAAGTCATTAATCGAGTCTTGGTCACATAGTCTAGCCACATGGTCATGACACGAGTCTTAACGCACCATCTACACTCACTAGTCTTAGCACACACTTTGAGTATACATCACCATGGCCATGTCTTAGGTTCATGCATGAGTCTGTCTCTTCCGTCATTTGAGTTGAGGGGGTACATTCTACTCCTAATTCTTCATGTCTCTCCGTCTAAATCTTCTTCACATTCTTCCATCTTTCTTCACCTCCTCCATCCATTGCATGTTGAATAAAGTTTGAGTCAAATAATTAACAATAAGTATCCCCAAATTCCTTTCCCACAGTACTTGGTCGAGGAGAGAAGGGCGATTAATCAAGGACAACCTCTTTATTCAAGTCTTACTTTTTGATAAACCGATTCGTCAAAAGAGGAAGGCTAAGAAGATAATGGCAACTCAAGAAGAAGTCAATGAGCTTAGGAATCAATTGGTTATCATGACTGAGACACTGAAACTCCTCACACTTAAGGTGGATGATCCCGTGAAGCAACAACGGATGGACCTCATGCAAGAGAGTCTGAGCAAGTTATCTAGTGACTATAAATTTCAGGGCATGAGCTCGCAAGGGGTCTCGCTGGATAAAGAACTTCTTCCGCATAAGTTCAATGCCAACAACATCCCAAAATTCAAGGCAACAAATAATCCTTACTTCCATCTAAAAGCTTTCGAAACTATAATGACCATTAAGGGTATTGATAAGAAGGTGTTCCCCTCTCTGTTCCCACTATCTCTTGAAACCGTTTGCCAACAATGGTTCTTCTCCCTTGACAAGGAGAAAACCTCTACCTGGGAATCGATAGCAAACGCTTTCGTTGATAGGTACAAGTGCAATATTCAAGTTGAAACCGATCATAGACAACTTGAGATGCTAAGACAAAATGAGAATGAAGGCTTTACTTCTTTCTTTAATAAATGGAGGGAAACTTCCGCCAGGATGATTGAGGTCCCCACCGAAAAGGAATCTGTGAGGATGTTTATCAAGAATCTCCAAGAAAAGTATTCAAAGCACTTAAAATATCAACACAACTTGAATACTTTCAAGGCCGTCTATGACATCAGAATTGAAATTGAAGATGACCTTGCAAAGCAAAAGGCTACTAACAATAGTAACCACGGTGGCTGGAAAGGAAAGAAGAACGACAATCCTTCTTCTTCCGAAAACGCCCACTCTAGTAACAATATTAGTACCTTTGATCTCAGTGAAGTTTTAGCCATAGATAACCAACGATCTAAGAAGCAACTAAGGAAAGACTTCACCCCCATTGGGATGAGCTACGATACTGCCTTCAATCGACTCCATGCCAAAGGACTCATTACTCCCATTGGACCTATTCAAGATCCCGCACCTGAAAAGAGATTGCCTAGTTGGAATCCAGACGAACACTGCAAGTATCATCAAGGTAGGGGTCATACTACTGAGAGCTGTTGGAAGCTAAAGGAGGCTATCCAACATTTGATTGATAATAACAAGCTTCCCATGCCTCCAGTTAACAAGAAGAGCGAGTGATGATAAAGGAAACAACACAAGACAAGAGGCGAGCTCCAACGAAAAGATTTCATGACCTCTTTTTCTATTTCTTTTTCATTTTTACTCTTTCCCCAATAAGTCTAGCATAGGCATCCTTTCTTTTCCCTTAGATTAACTTTGTAGATTCTTTATTTTCCTTTGATAAATGAGCATCTATGTTCTTGCACATGATAATTTCATTACATTGCATCAAAAAAAAAAAAAAAAAAAAAAAAAAAACCATGTCGAATTAAGCACAAGGTATATCAATGATTTGAGGCACCCCTTGTAGCCACATCATATCTCCTTTCGCCCTTCAATTATACAATCCTTTCTTCATAAACCACTTTGAGCCTCGTTTAACGATAAACCCTTCTTTTTTCAACCTACATCTACCTAACCTTGGGATGGGATGGCGTGCAACTTATGCAATTCTAAAGAAAGCTTGAGCAAATCCAAAAGAAAGCAATAGCAAAAATAAGCAATAATAAAAAACGAAAACAAGTGTACAAAAGGGCAAGTGTTCCAATGTCTTTGATATGAAAATATCTTCGATAAGAACACGTCTCAGATTGCGTCTCTTATCGAGTGCTCGGTACCGTGCCTGAGAAACATGAATGCCAAGTGAGTGATAGACCGCATGATCGGGATTGCCCACACTTGCAAAAGTAAAATAAATGCTAAGGCAAAAAGAGCTAAAAAAGAATAGAAATTCAAGCATGAAAATACAAAGATTCAAAAGCAAAGTTGCACACCCTGGGGGCTTATCTAGGGTCTTGAGCCTTTATCCCCTTCTTCTTTAAACCTTTAGCCTAACCACGTTACAACCCTTAAAAGACCTTTTTGAGGTATACACACTTGTGCAAGGTTTGGCTAGAGCTACGTTCGGCCTGATTCCTAACGGATACGTACGCAACCTCCCATCGAGATGCGGCCGTAATAAACATGCATTCATATTCACATTCACACACATACACCATGATCATATCAAGGGATCTCCAATGCTCATCCCTATTCATTTAGAGCTAGACTTGGGGGCTTGATCCCTACATTATTAGCTTACCTAGCCTAAGAGTCACCACCATTTGACTCTTTTCAATAATATCTTTTCACACACTTAGCTCTTGCGGCCTAACTTTAGTGTCACTATCACACACTGCACAGATACATGACTAAATATATTTCCCTTAGGAACCCTTGGTCATGAAATCTTAATACAACGTTGAAGCATGCCTTGTCATATCAAAATCACTCATAATTGTCATTACATAGAAGTATGAAGTGCTTAGCCTCCGTGCCTAAGTTACCCAAATACTTTCATCATGGAGTCAACCATTGAGATAGCCTAGGATGGATTAATCCTTGCACCTTGAGAGATAGTATCAAATGACATTTGACTAAGCTCATTCAACATGCATCTTCAAACTTCACTTTTGATTTTTCTTTTTCACGTTTTTCTTTTTCGGGAGAAAGTCGGTACCCTCCAAAATTGACGGAAATTTTTTGGTTTTTGCATTTTTCGAGTCGCACGATCACATTACAATACACACACGAGTCATGTACACATTGAGTCATGTCGTGTCATATAACTTTGATTTGAGTCTAACACATGTCATTTCACTTCGAGTCGAGTCAACCTCGAGTCAGTCAACATATCGAGTCAAGTTTATGCCTTGAGTCATGTCTAGTCGATGAGTCAAGCAACGTTAAGCCTTAGGTCAACCCTAAGATGATTAAAAAGATTGGCAAAGTTCTATAGTCAAAAATAAACACAAGTGCAGCAGAACAGGGAAGACCCTATCACAGCATTCGGCGACAGAGTCAATTCTTGGCTCCAGAAATATTTCAGCAACGACAGAGCTCGAAGCCTTCCAGAAAGGTGATTTTGACTTCATACAGCAATTTCGGGTTCCTTGGTACGCCAGTTAGCCCCTATAAGCAATTTGACATGATTAAGTAGTCAGTTGGATTACAATTGCAATAAGTGATCGACCTGATGAAAGATCGTCTCACTTAGCTTAAAGCGCCTAGGCATTGGCTCAAAAGCAGAAAAGGCACCGACGTATAGGTTCAAAGCAACGAAAGCGCCGACGTACAGGCATAGCGGAAGCAAAGTTCGAGCGAGCTTTAAAGATCGACAAGTGTTGGTCTTCGGTAATTTTCTTTTGAATATTATCGCAACAACTGAGGATGACTTTAAGTAAAGTTATTTTCGACAGCGTTCGCTAAGATTGTGGAGGTTGTCACCAAAGATTTGAGAAGATAGCACGAGATGGGCGGTCTTCGACGGCATTCTCTAAGATTGTGGAGGTTGTCACCCAAGATTTGAGAAGATAGCACGAGATGGGCGGTCTTCGACGACATTCACTAAGATTGTGGAGGTTGTCACCCAAGATTTGAGAAGATAGCACGAGATGGGCGGTCTTCGACGGCATTCGCTAAGATTGTGGAGGTTGTCACCCAAGATTTGAGAAGATAGCACGAGATGGGCAGTCTTCGACGACTTTTGCTATGATTGGAAAGGTTGTCACTATGATTCAAGAAAAGGCTCAAGATGTAGCAACATTGATCGACGGCGTTCCCTAGATTGCGGAAGATCGTCAAAACAAACAGCAAGATGACGTTCCATAGATTGTGGAAAGTTTTCATGGACAACTGAAGGTAATTTCAGGGCGAAATTGTCTTCGATCATAATTCCTGAGGCATGGAAGATGATCGTAATGCGGATGAGAATTATTTCAAGAGAAATAATTTTCGATGATATTCCCTTGGACGTGGAATATTATCATAGCGGAGAGGATAGTTTCAGGCGAAGCAATCTTCTAATATGGAAGCAGTGACAAGGCGTAGCGGTTTTTAAGCGGGATGACATTCTCTAGCTTGCAGGAGGTCGTCAAAACAACAACAGCAGCAATAATCGGTTACTTTCAGAGACGTGTGCTCGACGGTGCAAGATACGCGTTTCTTAACTCTTTTATCTGTTTAACTAATGCTAGTTTTGCAGGTATCGGCGTTACAAGATTGATTTAGGATCGCAGAACGTTCTGAATCATTCTCCGTCCCTATCGTTACTTTGACTTTCGTTTTCGAAACTTGCGTTTCTCCAAACTCAGTCAAAGTGGGGGCTTCTGTAGACACCCATTTGTGTCTCCCCAAAACCAAACCCAGTGATGAGTACCTTTCACGTCGAATCATAATCGAATGAAACGAAAGTGTGGAAAGGTCTAGTGTTGCGGAAAGTTTTATTTCTTTTCTTTTCTCTCCTCTCTGTTTTTGAAAACTTTATTTTAAGAAAACAGCCAATCCAGTTTGGTTGGTCCATGATATGGGTCCAATAGTGGTGTAGTTGGATGGGGTTTGCAAAGACCTTTCCAACGATATATTATAAGCCCAATTCCGATGAATATTGAGGAAATTATGGCCAATTTACTAAACTGGGCCCGGTTTGAGTTTTAAGTACGGCCCAATGATCTAGGGGAGGGCCTAATATGATTTATCATTCCTAATGTAATTAGGAATGGTTTTGGTCTTCTAGAAAATTCTAGAAGGTCTTATCATTCTTAATTCAATTAGGATTCTTCAGAGTTTTAATTAGATCAAATAGCATTTTCGATTGAAATTATATTATTTTATCTTCCAGTACCGGAAATTTATTAGATTTTCGAAAACGCGTTAAAATCCGGTTTGGCGTCCAACCCCAGGCCTTGGCGCTTGGAACCAGGATTGGCGCCAGACGCCAGCCATTGGCGCCTGGCGCTAGCCACTGGTCCTGGCGCCAATGAGCCAGGTCTGGCGCCAAGGTGTTTTTGTGGTCTTCAGATTCTGTTTTGATAAATTATCTTTTTTGGATGATTTTCTCTATAAATATCGTATCAAAACTCCGGTTTCAAAGATAAGAGGAAGATTCACGGATTGTCAATGATCGTTCAATTTTCAATAACATTCATGCATTCTTTCTTCTTTGCTTTTTAATACAAAATTCCGCATTCACAAGATCTAGAAACACCTAGCCATATTCGAAGTTGCCTTCGCCCTAGACGTGAAAGGTTTTAATTTCTGAGGGTTTGGTCCCAAATCTCTCTTTAACATGATTATAATTATAATTTATGGTTATCATGGTGATTGTGATTATTTTAATGATGATTATTTTATTCATGATATTATTTATTTATTTATGTTGCTTGATACATATCATATTTTATATTGTTATTGCTTGATCGCCTTTATTGCATGTTAAAGGGAATTGGTATTTGCAATCACGCTTAATAAGATAATTAATAATCTTGTTTAGGGTTAATTGTGATTATAATTTCAAATGATCGCCAATAATAGATTTATTTGTGCATTAAATTCAACCAACATAGATTAAACAGGTTTAGGGTTAATCCTATTGATTGTATGTTGATCAGAAAGCGCACATGAATACGAGCAGAATAAAGTAGAGGCCTATTATTAGGGCAGGTTCAATCTCTTTTAGGTTGGATTTGTACCTTCATCCCCGAACCCTTATTTGGTTCATGACCTTATGGAGTTGACGATCTCTTGGATCGTTAAGGGGTGTAACCTTCACCTCGTGAATGGTTTACAAGTTCCTAAAAAACTTGTTGGCGACTCTTTTGCTCTATCTTCTTCTCTTTTGGACGCCACCGTACTTTAGTGTATGATCACAGTGGGGTTCAAGCTAGTGGGATTTTAAAGGCTTGAAACTATTCCCTACACTACTGGAGTTAATGATGAAATTAGACTATACGTTGCTAACATAATCACAAGTTGTGGACTCTATGTGTATCTTGCTTAAATACTCTATGAAATAATTAGATAGAGGAAAATTTGTAATTATTAATCCTAACTTTGGGCGATTTACTTTCATTAATCCCAGCAACTATCGATTATTTTTAAATAATCCAAACTTTGGAGGGCGTCTTCTTTTATCAGGTCAAATGACCGGTGACCTGTTTAAAAGGTTTTTTTTCCCTTAAATGCCACATGTCGCAATTTCATTGGTAAAAAAATTAGGAAAAAAAACAAAAAAAAACCACCAGCCGCACCAACCGCGACCCACCAACAGAATCCAAATAAGCACCCAAAACCACCAGACGCACCAACCGCGACCCCTAAAACCACCACCTCGCGCTAACCTCGATCCCCCATTACCACCAGCAGCGCGAATCTCGACCCCCCAAAATCACCAGCCCAGCAATCGCGACCTCTAAAAAAACCATCTCGCGCAAACCTCGACCCCCTTTCGCCGCGCATTCCCCCTCCCCCTTTTGCCGCTGATTCCCCCTCCCCTTTGTGCCGGTGGCTGCGATTTTGGGGTTTCAGTGGCTGGGTTTTGGGGTTTCGGTGGCCGGGAATTTGGGCTTTTAGTGGTTGCGTGGGGGAATAGGAAGGGTTTCGGTGGGGTTCGGTGGTTTTTTGCTGGGTTTCGGTGGTTTTTTGCTGGGTTTCGGTGATTTTCAGTGGGGTTCGGGAGGGGGATGTTGGTTTTCGGTGGCTGCTAGGGAAGAGGTGGTGGGGTTGCGTGGGATGAAGGTGGTGGTGCTAAGGGAGGTTTTTTTTTTTTTTTTTTTTCATTTTTTCGTTTTATTTTTTTAAACTTTGAATTATTTTTATTTTTTTTTGGACAAATTAAGTGTTGACACGTGTCCATTAACCTTATATAACAGGTGATTGACTTTTGCTGACCGGTTTTGGCATGATAAAAGAAGACGCCCCCCAAAGTTGGGAATATTTAAAAATAATCGATAGTTGGGATTAATGAAAGTAAATCGCCCAAAGTTGAGATTAATAATTACAAATTTTCCTTAGATAAATTGAAACATTTTTAAAGCGATTGGTGATCAACTATCTTTAGTTCAGCATTCTACTTTATTTATATTTTTACTTTAATTAATCAGTATATGTTTAGTTTTTTATTATTCATAATTTAATTAAGTCCTCGATATTCATTGGGTATCGTTGATATTTTTTTAATTTATTTTGTTTGTTATATAGCTATATAATTAATGTATGATTTGTTTTAGACTTACCGTGCATGGCATGGGTCCTAAACTAGTTATATAATAAAAGACACACCAGTAATGACATGTGGTTATAATCTGTTGTGTCCATGAATTCTTTATTTAAAAAGAATTATTTTGGAAATAAATCTTATATAGTACATAAATAAAAGATAACAAATTTATACATATATAAAAGATTTAATGTATATTTCCATAATATATTGCATACTATATAAACATAAGTAAAAAATAAATCAGAGTGTTCTAGAATTTGTGTCAAAAGCTACAAGGATTCTATTTTTTAAAAATTATTTTTATTTAATTTTATATTAGAAGCTCCGAGAAAGTAATGCGAATATCAATTATTAAAAAAATTATTTAAAATAAAGGATTTGATGAATTCTTCCGCAAAAAAAAAAGTAATAATAATAATAAATTGAGACATACATAGTGCAATGTCATACGTTTTAAGAAATTCATTTGGTTAATAAATGATACCAATGCATTGTGCTAGTGAAATCATATATATATATATATATATATATATATATATATATATATATATATATATATGGCCAGGTTATAATGAGAACCAATCCTATAATAGAAATTAGGAAATAATCCAAACCGTCAGATCAGAAACAATAAGTGCGTGATCTAACAGCCTAAATAAATTCAAACAAATTAAATGAGCACGGAAATTCAGGCGCGATTTCTCTCTCCTCTCTCTCTCCTCCGCCATTTTTTCTCTCTTCTTCGCCATTTTCAACTGCTCAAATCTTTCGAAAAACCGCCATAACCGTCAATTTAACTCCTTAATTTCACTATATAATCACAATATTAAGTTCTACTGTCTACATTTTTCAGTTTTGGAACAAAAAAAATCAAAAATGTGCAAAAATTGGCAAATATAAGGTATTACATTAAAACTTTGAAGTTCATACTCTTTCGTCTAATTTTGATGCAATTTATTACTTATTTTTGTGTTTTTTGCTTGAATATGTTAAATTTGAAGTAGCAGAAGTTGAATCGGAGTAGTTCGAAGTTCAATTTTGGTATTTTTAAGTTCGATTTTCTTCATAATCAGGTATTTTCACAATTTCGTTTGTTTATGTTCAAATTATGTTTGATTTACTTATCATTTCTGTTTAAATTTGTTGTTATTAGAAACTAATTCGAAGTTGAATCAAAGGTTTATTTATATATTTATTTTTTTTACAAATTTTGACATAAATTTGTATCAGTTTTTTTTTTCACAATTTTTGGTATAAAATTATAACAAAGTTTTTTTGAATAATATTCATAAAACTTTATATCTGTTTATATTTATGAATTTAAGTAATTTTACTTCTATTACTACTAATTTAGAGTAATTTGGGTTAACTTATGAGTAATTGTTCATAATAGTTAAAAAAAATCAAATAAAAGTTGATAAAAAATAATTAAAAGTCAAGAAAATAAAATCATATGTTTGGAGTAGTTTGTTCTGAGTTTCTATGGTAGAATTTAATAGTTAAAGTGTTTGGTATGATTTATCAGTTTATCAATGGTTGAAATTTTAAGGATCTTTCATGACATGTTTGATTTTAAGTTGTCTAATATGATATCATTGTGAGCCCTAGTTTCACTAAGAACTAGTTGAACCGTTATTTATTGTTAAAAGTAAACAGAACACATGAGATTTATAGTAGATAATAAGTCATACCAAGGGTGTTGTTGCCCTTCCCTGGCTTGCTCCTACTTTGCTAAAAAATAATTAAAAGTCAACAAAATAAAATCATATGTTTGGAGTAGTTTGTTTTGAGTTTCTATAGTTTTGAGTAGATTATTTTTACAAGTAGTCAGAAATTGGCTAAAATTAACTTTAAATTGATTAAATGTTAATGAATTACTGTGAGATCTGTAGCTATTATGGCTTGTGTATATATCAATAATTGATGTGGCTTTTGTATTATGGCTTGTGTATAATATATCAAACAAGATGATCATCCTTGTTCATTACTGTAGACACCCATTTGTGTCTCCCCAAAACCAAACCCAGTGATGAGTACCTTTCACGTCGAATCATAATCGAATGAAACGAAAGTGTGGAAAGGTCTAGTGTTGCGGAAAGTTTTTATTTCTTTTCTCTTTTCTCTGTTTTTGAAAACTTTATTTAAGAAAACAGCCAATCTAGTTTGGTTGGTCCATGATATGGGTCCAATAGTGGTGTAGTTGGATGGGGCTTGCAAAGACCTTTCCAACGATATATTATAAGCCCAATTCCGATGAATATTGAGGAAATTATGGCCAATTTACCAAACTGGGCCTGGTTTGAGCTTTATGTACGGCCCAATGATCTTGGGGAGGGCCTAATATGATTTATCATTCCTAATGCAATTAGGAATGGTTTTAGTCTTCTAGAATCTTCTAGAAGGTTCTTTTCATTCCTAATTCAATTAGCATTGATAAGTTAACTTTTCAGAGTTTTAATTAAAATCAAATAGCATTTTCGAAAAAATTATATTATTTTATCCTCCAGTACGGTAAACTTATCGGATTTTTGAAAACGCGTTAAAATCGATCTTGGCGTCCAACCCCAGGCCTTGGCGCCAGGCACTAGTGCTGGTGCCTGGCGCCAGCTAGTCAGGGTTGGCGCCAGCTCTGTTTCCTGAGCGTCAGACTCTGTTTTGTTAATTTATCTTTTTTAGCTGATTTTCTCTATAAATATCGTATTAAAAACTCCGTTTTCATTTATCATCTACATTCACCTACAATCAGTTTTCATTCATCAAGATTCATCATACGTTCATTAGCATTCTTTAATTCTTTCTTAATCATTCATCTCTCTCTCATTCATATTTCTTAAACTTTGTTTTCTCATACAAAATTCCGCATTCGCAAGATCTAGAAATACCTAGCCATATTCGAAGTTGCCTTCGCCCTAGACGTGAAAGGTTTAATTTCTGAGGGTTTGGTCCCAAATCTTTATTTCAATTATTTAATTTAATTGTTTGATTATTATTTTCCTTGAAGTTACTAACGTGTGTATTTTGTTATTAGAAAGAGGTACGAGGCATCGAAGTAAGTACTTTAATTGATTTATTGATTTTATGATGTAGACATCATGTTTACATTGTTATTATGATATTCCTAGTATCATGTCTAGGGTATTTTTAATATTGAATATGATTATTACGATGCTTCCTATGTTCTTCCTAATATTTATGATTGTTAGTATCATGTTAGGGTTAAAGATTTGAGTTTTATTGCTTAGTGACATGCTAGGGTTTGTTATTAATCTTGTTAGTATCATGCCTAGGATCTTGCAACTATTATGCTTTAATATTAACATGAACATGATTATGATTATAATTGTTATAATTTATGATGATTATTATTATTATTTTGATGATGATTATTTATTATGATTATTATTAATATGATGATATTGATTATTTATTGTGTTGCTTGATTATTTATATTTATTGTTTGATCACGCCTTTATGCATGTTTAAAGGGAATTTGGTACTTGTAATCACGCTTAATAAGATAATTAATAATCTTGTTTAGGGTTAATGTGATTATATTTCAAGTGATCGCCAATAATAGTTTATTTGTGCATTAATATTCAACCAACATAGATTAAACAGGTTTAGGGTTAATCCTATTGATTGCATGTTAATTAGAATGCGCACATGAATACGATCAGAATAAAGTAGAGGCCTATTATTAGGGCAGATTCAATCTCTTTTAGGTTGGATTTGTACCTTCATCCCCGAATCCTTATTTGGTTCATGACCTTATGGAGTTGACGATCTCTTGGATCGTTAAGGGGTGTAACCTTCACCTCGTGAACGGTTTACAAGTTCCTAAAACTTGTTGGCGACTCTTTTGCTCTATCTTCTTCTCTTTTGGACGCCACCGTACTTTAGTGTATGATCACAGTGGGGTTCAAGCTAGTGGGATTTTTAAAGCTTGAAATTATTCCCTACAATTACATTACCATATCTTGAATACCCTTGATCCAAATGCCCCTTTAGTTCTTAAAATGTGTTAAAACAATTTATTGTACATAGAGACTAATTCATAAGATTTTGAAAATTAGATAATGTGCACATTATAAACAAATGAAGCTATTATGGCTTCTGTATAATTGCTAAACCTAGAGTTTCAAAATACCTATAGTTTGAAAGTATGATTCATTTTTGTTTGTATTGCAAACAGATTAAAATGACAAAGAAAAATGTTGCAAAAAAAACCTCCGACACAGGAAAGTCCTGCCACAAAGAAGGCTGCTGTTAAAAAAAAAGCTCATGCAGCGAATAATTCTCCTGTAGCCAAGAAAGTTCCCGCACCACATAAGAAATATCTAAAGAAAGCAACAAATTCAAAGAAATCTCCAATTAAAGGTATAAAATCTTGAAGTACAATAATTATTTGATATAGCAAATTGAAACATTTATAAAGTTATAAAGTAATGTTTATTAAATTAGAATCTAAAGTTAGATTTATATGTTCTGTATTAAATTTATAAAGTAAATGAATCAATTACTCTGAGGTATAATCATAAAGTAAATGATTCATTTTTTAAAGTAAATTGAAACAATTATAAACTAAACTATTTACCTTTATAAGTTTATGATGTTAATATAAATATTATGATTACATGATTGATCATAAAAGTAACTGATAAGTTTAATAATGTAAATAAAAATGATTATAAAGTTAATATATATGCTTTTAAAGTTATTTAACATGTTATTTTATGTTTGTACTTAACAGTATTAGGTGCTACACTTCAAAGGATTTCAAAAAAGCAATCATTGATAAAGAAAAGGCTTATGGAACTAGAACCTTCAGAAGGTTTATAAAAATTTATTGTATTAGGATCTTAACTTAGATTGATATGCTATGAATTAAATTATTTGTTCTTGAATATTTTAATTTTAAAAGTAAATATTTTAATATCTTCTAGTTTAACAAATTATAGGAACAAAGAAAAGAATAAAAACTGAAGTTAAAGATAACAATTATGAACTAGAAGAAGATCAAAATGAGGAATCTGATTTATCATCAGAAGAAGACAGAAAAAAGGGAAAAGCTCATTTAAAGAAGATAATGAAGCTTGACATTTCTGATAAGGAGGTACATGAAGTTTTTGAGGTTAAAGATAGAAGTGATGATGATGATGGTAATCCTGAAATTAAGAAAACACACCGTAGACCCAATGCAGTTTTTGATTTGATCAAAGATTTCAGTGAGAGACAAAAATCAGATGTAATAAATAATGTTGGTTTTGGAGGCTTGCTTGAACTGAAGTTGACAAGAGTTTCAATAAAGATGCTTCCATGGATTTCTCATCATTTTAATGAAAACAATTGTATGTTCAAGATTGACTTGGTGAAGGAGTTTTCTGTTAGTTCCTATAATGTTCAAGATATTTTTTTTGCTTCCACATGTAACCGAGAACAAGGTGACTTGTCAGCTAAGGAAGCAACCTATAGCAAACATGTTGACTCAAAAGGAATGGAAGAAGAAGCTAGGAATTCCAAAAACTGATGACATCTTTGTGAACAATTTGGAGAACAAATTGAAGACTCTAAAGAAAAGAGGGGAGGATTTTAAAAGATTCTTTGTGATATATGTTTGCAGCACATTCTTAGCCCATGTTTCAAAAAGAGTGATAGATTACAAGATAATCATCTATGACAATGTAAATGAGATGCATAACCTGGATTGGTGCAGTTATGTCCTAGATAAACCGTGCAAAGAAGTGGGGAGCTTCAAGAACAACAACCACAAGGAATCAAGAACAGGAATCAGTGGATGTGTCCTGATTCTACAACTTGTCTACTTTCATCATCTTGCATTCAGATGGCAGCCTGAACCAATAACATTGCCCTTGATCAAGCATTGATCAGATGAGAAGGTCAGAGAAAGAATTGCAAGTGAAGCAAAGGCATCTTTTGATCAAGAACAACTCCAAAAGGATGTCTATCCAGTTTGTAGAAAAGTAGGTCAGCAAACATATTTAGGAGATGTAATTGAGAATGGTTATAGAAACTTTGCTGAAAGAGAGAGAATATTAGTGTCATTCAACCTACCAGAAGGTGTCATGATAGATAGTGAAATGCATGATGTTGCAAAAGATGTGAGTAATTTTTCATAACTGATTTCTTGTATTTACTTTAAAATGAAATCTCTTTACTTTTATTTCATGATTGTTTACTTTTATTATATTTAATTGCTCTGTTTCTAGTAGTAATAATGTTTAGTAAATGATAAACATAAAGTAAATAATGTACACTGAAAAGTAAACAAATTAACTTTAAAAGTAAATAGTATTTGTGTAAGGGCCTATTTGGTCTAGGCCTAAATTTTGCCATAACTTTTATATAGTAGTATGTTTCTGGTTCTTTGCCAACTGATGTTACAGATGCTTAGTAGTTAGTAAATATGCACTTCATTATAATCGTCCTTCAACCTGCAAGTCTAGAGATATGAATTTTGTAGCATATTTTCTTGGAAAAACAAAAATAGGAATAAACTCAATTTGATAGAAAATGGATGCATGGTGTTAGTTTCTGGCAATCTCAGTTGGTTTAACCCAGCCTTGCCTCTGTCCAGTGGACATTTTGTGAAGGATATGACATTCTACCAGGGCTTATATGCAAATGCCGAGTCTAGTACATTAGACATGCTACATGTGCATATATGCCAATGCTGGGACCAATGCATAAAAGGAGCACTATCTGGCTAGACAAGAAACTTAATGCTGAGGCTGAGTAATATAAGCTTGTTAGGTTAATGTATCCATGTAGGTAATTAGATATGACCTGTATTTTGACTATCATGTTTATAATCTGAAATTGTTGGGCAACATGCTAGCTATTAGCTTTCATTTTGTTGAAGTGTATGCTTCACTGCTTCTAAATTCTAATTGCTTCAAAGTCTATGATCACAGAAAGCGGTATTGTATTTATGCTGTTGGATAAAGTTCTTATCTTGTAAAAGTTGGAGATTGTTGATGACTAGTATCTAACTCTGTTGAATATCTTGATAATAACACTATATCTTTCATGAATTGCCTTTTCTGGCTATATTTAATTGCTCTATTTCTAGTAGTAATAATGTTTCGTAAATGATAAACATAAAGTAAATAATGTACACTGAAAATTAAACAAATTAACTTTAAATGTAAATAGTACTTGTGTTAAAAAATATTGTAATAATTAATTTTTGTTATTTATTTTAAAGGAAATTGAAGAAGAACTCTATTTATTGGATAGAGATTCAACACTCTTTGCAATGTTGCATGCTGAGCGTATAACTTGCATAACAGAGAAGATGAAAAAGCAACAATTGAATGTGTCTACATCAAATTCTCAACTGTTTTCTGAAACACAAAAGCTGATGGAAGAATCTAAAGTACAAAAGGTTATGGATGAAATAGTAAAGCTTTATGATGATTTGAGATATGTATCTAATGTGTTTCTGTCAACATGGGAGGTGCATCATAAAGATTCTAAAACTAATCCTAAAACGGATGGAGATAATCATGAGGATGCAGGTAATAAAAAAATTGTCAATCTAGATGACGAAAATGAAGATTCTGAAAAAAAGGACGAAAAGGATCTGGATAATGAAAATGAAGATTCTAAAAAAGAGGAGGAAAAGGATCTGGATAATGAAAATGAAGATTCTAAAAAAGAGGAGGAAAAGGATCTGGATAATGAAAATGAAGATTCTGAAAAAGAGGAGGAAAAGGAAAAGGATGACAACAAAGAGGAAAAGGAACAAAATGAAAAGGAATAATTAAATGATAAGGAGAAGGAAAAGGAGAAAAAGGAAGATAAAAAGGAGAAAGAGAAAGAGAAGAATGAAAAGGAACAACAGAAGGAGCAAGAGAAAAAGAAAAATGAAAAGGGATAAGAGAAGAATGAAGAGAAACAAGAGAAGGGAGCTGAAGTTGATGAGCAGACAGTTGATGCCGAGTTTACTAATGTAGTAAGTCTAGTCACTAAAAGTATCCTAAAGCATACTGTTGTTGAAGAAAATCAACCAACACTTACAAAGGAAGCAACTGAAAAAACAATTAAAAGTAAGTTGTTAACAAAAGTAAATATTAATCAATCCATAGTAGATAGTGTATGATTTCTTTAAATCTACATCTGCTGTTTATTTCACGTGATGCTGATAAACAACCTGCTACAGAAACAACCATTGTGCTTAAGGACATTCACCAAGAGATAGTTTCAAAGATTAACATCAATTTAGATTGTGGAGAAAAAGATGTTGAAGTTGATTTCGTTTCAAAGACAATGAGAGGAAACAAATCAAGAGAATGAAATGCTAGAGCTGTACCAAGTAGTGGCTGATTACTGCTTTGTGAAGTACAGTCCATTCATACAGTAAGTTATGAAAATTTTTAATTTTAAAAATATTCTATCTGCTTTAGTTAATATTTAATTTACTTTAAATAATATTTTATTTACTATAAACATTTAAATGTGCACAGTGAAGAGATTGTGAAATATGAAGGTTTTCTCATAGTAACAAGAGATGACACAACATCCCTAGCTCCAACAGCCCCCCCCCCCCCTCTCAAATGATAAAATCCAATGTAGTTTTATGTTGGTCATTTCTTATGAGTAATTTTCAATTCAAAGAAGATCCATCATGCTTTTTCTTTGGCATTCACCACAATGTAAGCGTTGAATTAAATGTTTAGGTAATTCATAATTAAATGTGTATGATGTAATTAATTAATATGTTTTATGTCCTCATTAATGTGTATGATGTAATTAAGTAATACACAGAGACCTCTAGAGTTGTCTTTCATGTCACAAGATGCTTCCTAGACAATAGATAAAAAAGACCAGAAGTCTCCTTCAATACACACAGCAGGATTGAATCAGGCATGGTATGATTGGATGTGCCTCTGTAATGTAGAGGAGAAAATTACGACAACTCAGTTGGTATGTTTTATTATTCATGTCAATTAAACTACATTGTAGGGTATTATGATTTTGAATTTGTAGACTAATAATTTTAATTTTATTGACAGATTTTTTTTTCAATCTGTCTAAGTAACCACTATAGTTTGATAGTGGTTAACTTTTTAAAAGAGTCCATTTAATACTTGGATAACAGGGAGTATAATTAGAAGCATAAGCCTTTCTACAGAAATCTTGGATCTCTTGTGGTAAGATTTTTTTTTATTTATCAAAAGTAAATTATTATTAATATAAAGTAAATAACATTACTATTAAAGTACTCCGTAAATAAGTTTTTATTATAACTATACATTATAATGCCTTTAAAAAAATAAAATAAAATATAAAGTAAATTATGTTCTCATTAAAGTAAATTATATGTTTATTAAAGTAATCTATACTATAAATTTGTTTTACTTATATATTTCTTTCCACATGTTACAGGTGGAGGAAATGACAAACTTTCTACAGGGAATTAATCTGAGCTAGGAAATACTAAAATATGAGTTTGATGAAATTAACATCAATATATACTCTTAAATGTGGTGTTTTTTCAATGATCCATATGCCGTGTTTTTCTGGAGACACTTTTGATTCTGACCTTGATTTAGAAAATAGTTAAGAGGTGTATCGTGCATAAATCATTGCTGCACTTGCTTTAGCAGAGATAAACAATAAAAGAAAACAACTTGTGCAAAAAGTTTCAAGGTTCAGGGTAGTAAGAAAACTTGAAAAGGAGAATGGGATGTAGATATGATATATGTTTTTGATTTCTTGAAAACACACAAGGAAGTAATGGAAAACATGAGCTTGAAATGTCACCAAGTGATTAACTACTTAGCAATCAATAATGATGAAAACTTTTAAAACAAGAGGTATGTTTTATATTTGCAAAATCATAAATACTCCTATTGCATTGTATATAAAATTGTTTGGCATAAATTTAATTTTAAATTTAATTCAATATTACAGCAAAGTAGTAGGTTGGTTTATAGATTCAATTGAAATAGTAAGGGAAGATTATAACGCTCATTGAGCAAACCACCTCAATAACAATGAAATGCAAAAAGATAGGTCTGAAAATGACTTGGTCAGATTCTTCTTTGGATTTGACATCATGGTAAGTTTTTTACATTTACATTTATAATATAAAATTATGCATTGAATAAATATTTGAAATAATCTTGGGAATTTTTTTTGCAGGATGCTTTAACTATGTGTTTGAATGCTCATGGGAAAACGGGAGTAATAGGTCTGCAAAAACTATGGATTGATTGGAATAATTCACAATCATTGGACTTGGATGCAGCTCAATGTGTAAGACATAGAATAAATATTTAAAGTAGAAAATATATGTTTAAAGTAATAAAAAATAGCTTTAAAGTAAATATGTGTAATAACAATCTATATGCAAGTAATTATACCTCTAAAGAAGGAAGATCATTATTTTCTTGCTGTCATAAACTTCAAATATGAAACAATTGATCATTTGGACAACACTTTCTACGAGGCCAATGAAGAAATTGAGCCTCTACAAAGTTTTATCTTAAAAAAGGTAAAGCAGTAATAGATTAACAAAGTGTCTTAAATTCATTTTCAATGTATTATATTACATTAATATTCATTCCATTGCAGATCATACAAATGCAGAAGTTGTTTAAGAAAAGAAAACATCCAAAGGCAAATGATATACTGTACTACAACCTGTGAAAAATTGAACTTCCATTCCAAAAAGAAAAAGAAGAAAATTACTCTGGAAGTTATCTACTGCTGCACATGAAGGTGTATGATGGTGTTAATGAGATAGGATCGGAAACCATAAAGAGGTAAGTTACTATACTTAATTTTGAAGTCCTTAAATTCTTTAACTTATATGGATTACTTAGAGCATAATTTATTTAAACTAAGGTTAATATATATATATATATATATATATATATATATATATATATATATATATATATATATATATATATATATATATATATATAACAGGAATTTCCAAGATTGACACACCATCATATAAGAACATTAATTGACCTAATTCTCAATGATAACAATCAAATGCAAGTTGACAAATGTTGAGAATTGGGAAGAACAGAATGCATCTGAAGAATTGTTAATGTTTTTAATTGATTTGAATATATCATAGACATTAGAGTACTTTAGTTGTATAGTATTAATCCAAAACATTTGTTTGAATGTTTAAGTATTTTATTTGTATGATGAGTACATATTATATCTCTTAGTTGAAGTAGTAGAATTATTCTGTTTGAAAAATGGTGTTGATATAAAACTAGAATAAATAAATCAAAAGGTAGATGAAAATGGTGTTAAAGTAACAACAACAATGTTAAAGGTAAAAGAAAAAACTTTAGAAAATTAAATATTTATGAAATATGGTGTTCGATTTTAAAGTGAAGAACAATACTGTTAAAGTAATAAAAAATGGACAAAAAATAAATAAATTATCATTTAACTTAAAATAAAAAATTTAAAAATAAAAAAAATCAAGTCAAAAATATGATGTTCAATTTAAAATAAAGGGAATTAGTGTTAAAGTAAAAGGCATGAAGTTAAGAGTAAATGAAAAATTAAAAAATAAAGTCTTTGTGAGGTGATTGTAGAGGTGGAGGTGGTTGTGTGGTGGTTGTGGAGGTGGTAGTTCAGTGCTTGTTCAAATTAAAAAAAAGTACAAAATTTTCAAATTATTGTTTGTTAGAAGGTCATGCACAACACAATTTCAGTAAGAACGGGTCAAGTTTGGGTCAAGTAAGAATGGGTCGGGTCATCTCAGGTTGGGTCAATTCGAGTTAATACCGTAACCTATGCGGGTTGAGTTCGGGTTGGTTCATGCTTGAGTCGGGATACGTTGGGTCTTACATCTTACCAAGTTTGGGTTAAGTTGGGTTTTAGGTCGAGTTAAGTTGGGTTCGGGTTACCATTTTTGGGGTTAAGACGAGTCGGTTAATAATCAAGTTTGGGTCGGTATTTCGAGTCAAGTCAGCGCTTTTGACAGCTCTACATATTAGAGTGTTAGTTTTAATACCATGGAACCATGGGGGTCTCATGGTAAATGTGGTTCCATACTATTTTTAGAAATATGTCAAGTATTTTGGAACAAAAAATAGAAATCGTGTCAAGTATATATTCTGGGACAAAGAGAGTAATACATGATATTATCTTCAATTTTGTAAATAAGGACATTTCATAAATCAAACAATTCATATGATATAAAATATCATAAAGTAAATGAAATATTTCATAAAGTTAATGTTTAATAGCTAAAAGTAAATAAACTGAATTTTAATTCAGTAGTACAATTACAATGATAAAAATATTACAATGATAAAAATTAAAAATATATATATTTGTTAGTATATGTTGATTTTGATCTTCCAAAACATCTTAAAATTTCCATGTATTATAATAACTGCACAAAAATAAACTTACAAAAATTAGTGACAAATTAAAGTAATAAATTACAATGTAAAGTAAATAAAGTACAATGTGAAGTAAATAAATTACAAGTTAAAGTAAATGAGAAAAGTACACAGGTAAATAAACAAAAAAAAAAGGTACAAAGTATAATAATACCTGCACAAAAATAAAAAGTAAATCAAGTTAAATGTTAAAGTAAATAAATAACAGAGTAAAGTAAATATAACAAATTTTAAAGTAAAATACCCGAAGAACTACTTGTTTGGACAGTTTCTACTGTCATGTGAAACACCAGATTGCCTACAAGCTCTACAAGTTCTGCCCTTTTTGGATTTTTCTTCAGAAGCTATTTCTTTTGCACTCATCAAACGCTTTGAACTTCTAGCAGATTCTTTATTAAGACACTGATTTGGAGGCAAGATGTTTACATCTACTTCATTTGACCCAACCATAACCTGAATATCAGCATCTTTCACCTCTTTTGAACTAGTTGCATTTTCAGGATTATTCTTTCTCAGCATCTGCTCCTCCAATGAAGATAATGTCTTAACAAGCTCAGATAAATCATCCTCAGATTAGTCAGATAAACTAACACAATTGAAAATCTTGGACCACACATCACTCACCAATTGTCTTTTCTTATCATACTTAGAAGCATCATCCAGAACAACATTTATGGCTGAAGCTTTCTTCAGATTGTCTTTTCTCCAACGATTCAAGATATAATATCAGGAATTTCACGTATAGATTTGCCTTTCATAACAAAAATAATGTGTTTACATAAGATGCCTTGACTCTCAAACATTTTACAGGTACAACTTGACTCATATGTAGCCAGGTCAAAATTTACATCAAAATTTTTCCTTTTCTTATGATCAACAATTACAGAAAACTCCACACCATCTCCATATAGAGAACTACAACTTTCAACACCACATGAGAAACAGGCTGCCTGACATTCTTTTTGAAAATCATAAAAGATGGAACGAGTATAAACAACAGCAGCATGCTTTTCCAAGTGTAAATGAGTAAGCAATTGAGGCTCAGACTTATTAAGCCTGTTCAACTCATCCTATTCCTTCCTTAGAGTTTAAGAGCAGTTTTATATCGAAAAAAAAATTCAACACAGGTCACTTGGGGGTTTGTAAAATTACAAAAGAAACTGTTTTAACCTTTAGACCTAGAAGTAGAACGCAGTAACCCACCCATAAATAAGTCCATGAAATATGCAGGGATCTAAAGATGTTTAATCTTAAACATGTATGCAAACCTATCATGATTGACAAGGCCAAATTCCTCCATAACATTGTTCCAGCCATCAATAAATACATGGTGATCAATTTCTCTATCCTAAACTATTGCACTTAGCTTTTTCAAGAAGTCAGTTTCATTACAAAACCGATTTCCAACCTTTTCAAATACCTTCTCATTATGTGCCACATACATAACCTATGCTTAGTCTTGGTAAAAACCTACTGTATGGAAATACCCATTGCAGGGTCTTGATTAGTGATTATACAAGAGGGTTCCCTTCCCATACACTTCAAAAAAGTTTGAGATAGCCACACAAAAGATTCTATATCTTCTTTAGATGATAAAGCAACACAAAATGAACACATCTCTTATGATTATCAACTGTAGTAAAAGGACATAAAACCAATGAATATTTATTTGTATCATAGGTAGAATCAAAAGATAGAGAGTCCCCAAACAATTGATAATCTCTTCTACTAATAGCATCAGCCCAAAAAACACGAGTCAAGTGCCTACTTTCATCAACACAATAATCAAAATAATAACCCCTATACTGGTTTTCACTTTTTGTTCAAGGTTTTGAACAAACATTACACCATCAGCATTAGAGATATACACGTTTAAGTCCCTAGAAAAATTTTTGAAATCATTTTTACTGTCCCTGACATTTTCAAACCCACCACAAAGTTCTTTCATGATCCTATAAGACATAACAACCCCTATATTTAACTTTGAATTGTAAAAAATAAACTTCTTATGAGCAAAATTTAAACCAACTTCATATTTGGTTTCCTGCCTAGTAATAGGTGTAGAAAAAGGGTAAGAATGAGGCTCATAAAAAGAATAAACAATATATTGGCCACCATTTACAAACCTAAATGCAATCTTAGCAGGACATCCAGCTCTCTTCACAGTCTTTTTCCTTAAACATGCACCTTCAACTTGATTACCAACTTTTTTTGTTATTTTTCACATACATACCCTACTTTGATACATAATAAATATTTAATTATAATAACTCCTATATCATTAGAATCATCCTTATTCTTTTGTACTTTTGTAGTACTAGATTGGACTTTAAATCCACACTCATTGTCATATTTGTAATAAAAGGAAATACCAAGTTCAAGAGTATTAAATTTCATTCCAATAAATGGTTTGTTTTCCAAAGAACAACTTGGCATATACTCTTTATCACCTCCAAAATTATAAATATATGCTAGGAAGCACAGGCTGAGTGGGTGTTTAAAAATTCTTACATTCATATCTTCATTAGTGACAGCAGCAGAACAATGCTCTACATTTTCCGTCATCTTCTTGAAAAGTAAATGAATCAAAGAAAAAATTAAATAAACAATCACAAAAAGTAAACCAATTTTAAAAAGTATACTGATAAAAACTATTTGTGGTATACTGATGGGTGTCATAAATGGCACCCATTTGATGAGCATTTAGGTTGTTTTCTTCCTATTTTCATATCTTCCATGCTCAATAAATGCCTAGTTTTATGCATTTGGTCTTGGTTTTACCTTTCCTCTCTTATTTTGTAGCTTTTGTGCATTTTTTTTTGTTTTTATACTTTTTTCTCCTTCATTTACTCTATTTTTGTGATTATAGGTATTGTACAAGGTCTGGGTCTTGATATTGGTGATTTAATAAGGTGGAATATGCTTTTGGAGCAAGCTCATGGCAATTAGAAAGCTCAAGATGCAAGGAAGTGGATTCTCCAATTTCTAGCTCTTGCGCTTTCAAGCCGTGCTCTCATGAAGATGTGGTGTTGAACCCACTGTCAAGTGATTTTTGGGACTGCCACTCTTAGTGTTCATCATCATCATATTGCGCCTTCATTCTAAGACCTTAGCAAATGCACGAAACCGCGAGAAGAGCCGAAGAAACCCAGAAAAGCACGGGCGCGCCTCCTCGCCCGCGCGAGCGTGCTCTCCTGGGTATTTGCTTGCCTTATTTTTGCTTTGCGCCTCCTATTTATACCTCTTTGTAACCCGATTTTGTAAGAACGAAATTCACATTTTTAGATCATAATTTTAGCTTACTTGAGAGCTTTTCTCTCTAGTTTTAGGGTTAGTTTAGGAGTAGATTTTAGAGAGATAAAGTGAGGAATTTCAATAGTGATTGAGAGATTGAAGATTTAATGGTGACAATTGTGCTGGAGATCTTCTTTATTATCAATGAGCATTTCTAAACTCTATCTCATTTATTGCTTTGTTTAATATTCATGTTTGTTTGATTTGATTTTGATTTGATTTTGTTGTTTGATCTTTGTTTAGTGTAATTGTTCTTCATAGATTGTTGAATCTTGATTTCTATAGTTGTTTGTTGATTTGATGATGATGTTAGAGTAGTTGTTTTCTAGGGATACGATGAAATTGTGTGATTGATTGATTGATTGTGCTTAATTTGGGGATTGTGTTGATTAATTGTTGAGATTATAGTGATTAATGGAAGTTTGCATGTGTGTAATTCGATTAGACCTTTAATTAGAATTATGATAGATTGCATTGTAGTTTCTAATGATACAGATCATTGATTTAGGAATTGCAATTGTCGATTGAGCTTGATTAGTGATGCTCCTAGTTAGAGTCTCTCGTAGTTGGCGCTAGTTTCACCTCTAGGATATAGCTTGTTGACTTTTTTGATTGAGCTTGCCATTAGTCTTCACAACCTTTGACTTGCATGTATTTCCGATTTGCTACAATTGTCATGATTACTAGTTGATCCCCGTTCCTAGTGCTTTATTTGTTTGGTTTCTTTGTTTGGTAGTTGGTTAGTGTTCTCTCTTTATCTTTTTCTTCGACCTAGCTTAGGCGCATAATTGAGAGCGCTTGAACATAACCGCTCCTTTAGGTTCGACCCTTGAATTGCCTCTTTACTAGTATTTAGGTTAGTTAAGTGTTTATAATTTTAATTTGACCGAGGGAGGATTAGTTTCAACGACCTAGTTCCACCCCTCTTCATATACTAAAAAGTTAATGACTCAAAGAAAAAAGTAAAAAAAAAAATTTGAAAAAAGTAAACAAAGTAAAAAAATATGAAGTTATAAAGATTAAGCAAAATTAATGATGAAAAGTAAATCACAGCATAACAAAATCGAAATATAAGACTCAAAACAACACAAAATCATAATATAATGCAATGAACAATAAATCGTAATATAAGACTCAAAACAACACAAAATCATACAATTAGACTCAAAATTTTTTAAAAAAACCAAAATCGTAATATAAAACCCTAAAATGTAGTAAGTAATTGGAAAAAAAGTCCCTAAACCGTAGTATATGAACCATAAATTGTAGAAAGTACTTTAACAAACACAAAAGCATAACAAAACAACCCTAAATAAAACAAAAGTAAGCTGGAAAATTCGAAAAAAAAAACAATTCAAAAATAACAAATCGATCGAAAAAACAAAAATTCTCAAATCGAACAAAAAAGATTGCAAATTGATAAAAAAAAATTCAGAAAATCACAAAAAGTACAATAAATAAAAAATAATTACCTTAAACAATGACGAAAATCAAAGAATTACAGCAAAAAATTGATCAACGAAGAAGAAAGTCTCGATTTGAGAGTGCTAAAGAGGAGAGATTTGAGAGTAGAGAGAGAAAGTCCAAGAGAGGAGAGAGAAACAAATGAGTTACAAAATGAATAAGGAGGAAGGTTATTCAACTAGGGAAATTACCAAAATACCCTTAATGAAATTGAAAAAGGCGGGTGAAACACAAGCCGTCGGATTGAGAGCAATCAACGATCATGATGAGTTCCTAGTTCCTATTATAGGACTTGGTTCTCACATGATTCCATTATATATATATATATATATATATATATATATATATATATATATATATATATATATACACGTAGTTTGAAATACCGATATGGTTGAGTATTACCTGGCCTTTTATATACAACCGGGTGTACATAGAGGTAGGTGTACTGGCTCAAAGGTAGTTTATTTTGCTTATTTAATATATTTGCTTTTCTTCTCATTTTAAGTGTTAAAAAACGAGCAAAAAAGAATTTAAAAATATTCATATTTTATAATTAATGTTAATTAAACAATTATTAAACATTACTGTGCATGGCACAGAACCCAACCTAATTTTTTTGGTTAAATTGGTCTATTAACAGGATATTAAAGCTAACTAAACCGGGGTAGGGGTGAGCATAACAGGGTACCCTATAAAAATTCCAGGAACCGGATCCGGAACCTGTTGCAACAGGTTCCTCAAAATGGGAACTGGAACCGGAACCGAAACATGTTGAACAGGTTCCCGGAAATTGGGAACCTGAACCGGAACCTAACTTTTTCTCGGATGTTTTTTTTGAATAAAAAACTGGTTGGTCACTAATTTATAATGTTTGGAACTTGCAAATAAGACAAACTAACAGTAGTTGTCTAACAAATTTAATATATATATTTTTATAATTGTAATTTTGATATTTATTATTTAAAAATTGATTAAGAATTAATGTATAACTTGAAATTAAGTGATACTTTTATTAGGTATAGGGTACCCTATAGGTTCCGGTTCAAAAAAATTGAGAACCTCTTGTACAGGTTCTGGTCCCGGAACCTACGGTTCCTAGCAGGTTCCGGTTCCGGTTCCGATTCAGGGTACTCTGATTTTTTGCTCACCCCTAGTGACGCGGGCAATGCCCTAGGTGATACTTTGAATATTTTCATTTTATATTAGATGCTTTAAAAGACTTATTAATTTTTTTAACGCGGTAAATTAAGATACAATGGCAATAATAGTTCATTTTGTTTGTTTTTTTTTTATATTTTTTTAATTTTTTGTAATACTTGAACTTTGTATGTATTTATACATACATGTGGATTATAGAGCATAATTTAATTCTAGCTAAGATGGTTATGCATATTGTTTTCATTCAATGAGGTTTGGGGTTCAAATATCTTTGTATGCATTTTTAATTTAATAAATCATTGAATGATAATGTGGCATGATAGTAAAAGTTGTCGAATAATTATATGGCATAACACTAGTGTAAAAAGGGATACATGTGGCACATATACAATTTTATGAACATCTTTTAATATATAGTATAGATAGATATGGCACTTAGTTACTATCACAATTTTCTTTGTTTGTTCTACTTGATTTTTACATTGTTTTCTACTTTTCTTAGGCAATATTGTATTACTCCGTAACAATATTTCTAAGTGATTAACAATTCTATAAATTGTATTTTCGGAAAATAAAAATTGAGCAAAAAAATATCAAAATATTCAATAACTAAGTCATGATTATATTTGTATCTATCAACATAGATTACATTCTACAATGTACTTTATTTTGACAAAGGGAACTAAAAAAGAAAGCGAAACAAATCCTTACGACGAGCAGCACCAGCTAAGGAGTGAGCAGAAACAACTAAAGACCAAGAAACCTTCCAAATATGATAAGTAACAAAAGAGGACAAGATATTTTAAATCTCATCTACAATCCAAACCACCAAAATATCCTTAGGACCAAGATCCATAAGCAACTGGGGAATAACCATATAGTCATTAAGCAGCGTAATCCGAGTAAACCCCTATTGGGAAGCATGCTTGAGGCCCAAAAGACAAGATAATAACTCAGAATGAAGCGCAGAACTGGCCACGCAAGCCCGAGAACCACCACCTAAATATTAAGAAGGATAAGAGCCCCAAAAATACCAACCTGTCCCAGCGTTTTGACTCCCCGGATGTAGGCGTCGTCCGAAGTGTGCCTACGTTAAGCATGTTGTGAATATGCTTTGGCACTCATAGGATGTGGGAATTGACAATAATTAGGGACACGATTAGGGACAAGGAAAGTAGGGAGCCGCCAACAATTTTTTAAGGAACTTGTAAACTGTTCACGGATCATTATACGGCAACCACGATAAGGGACAATGATAGCAACACCGATTGACATCGAGTAATCCATGAGATTACTAACTCCATATGTTTTGGAACCACGAAAGGAGGATTAGGGATGATGGTACGAAGTGATTCATGGAGTCATATTCGCCCGTATTGGCCATTAGTCAATTCTTATAGTGAAAAGTATTTCTTGCGATCTCAATGGAATGTTGTAAACACTAAATCATGTCTCCCCAAAAACCAAACCTAGTGTTGAGTGCTTTTCACGTCATTGATATCAAGTTATATGAAATGTTGAAATTCTCGTGAATTCTTCTGTTTTCTAAAATGTTTTAATAAAAAGCATTCATTTCGTATTCTATTTCTGAAAAATGTCCAATCCAGTTTATTTTAGTCCATAATCAAGGGAAAATAATTGTGTAGGTTGATGGATCTTGAAAAGACCTTTCCGACGAGATATTATAAGCCCAATTCCGAGTTATAACGAGGAAGTTATGCTCAAAATACTTAACTGGGTCTAAACGAGTTTTATGGATGACCCCTAATGATTATGTGGAGGGTCCATTAATCTTAATTATATTCCTAAATAAATTAGGATTAATTAGAAGCTTCTATAAGTTTCTAAAATATCTTAATTATCTTTTATAAAAAGACAAGATAAAGAATTTGAAATTGAGTAAAACTCCTCCTTTTGAAAGTCCTAATTCTATTTGAAATGAAAGACATTCAAAGATGATCAAATAATATTTTCGTGCCTCATAAATTTATCCAAATCTTAAATGGTTGGTTAGCTCTTGAAATTATCTTTCCAATGATATTATAATATTAATTTCGAGGTATAACGAAAAAGATATGAAAGAAATATGAAACTCTATCCAAAACTGACACCCTTTTACTATTTCGGCTATACTTTTATTCTACAAAATATTTTTATCTTATTCTAACTTGGTTGGAAAGTAGACTTCAAGAGATTTCAAACTACTTATCATATGCCTTATTTCGACTTCTTTATCAAAAATTATGAAAAAAATAAAATCCGCAAATAACTATCTTATTCCGCCGCGACAGAGACATCGCGACACGATAAGATGAATTTTAATCTGATTCTAATTTTGACTCTTTTCTAATCATTTTTGGTCGATTTTCTCTATAAATAGAGTCTTTTCTCTCCATTTTTACTCACCAACAATCACCAACAATCATCTATTCTATTCTCTTCTCTCTCAAAGCTAGAAGCTTATTCTTTCACACTCTTTTTAAGCATAGCCTTTTCAAAATACAACATACGTCCATCACGAGGCTTAGACACACCTAACTGTAGGGAATATTTCAAGCATTATCCCTATCTTGAACCCCACTGTGATCATACACTAAAGTACGGTGGCGTCCAAAGGGAAAGAAGTTAGAGCAAAAGAGTCGCCAACAAGTTTTAGGAACTTGTAAACCGTTCACAGGGTGCAGGTTACACCCCTAAACGATCCAGTAGATCGTTAACTCCAATAGGTCTGGAACCACAACTGGTAGTTCGGGGATGAAGGTACAAATCCAACCTAAAAGAGATTGAATCTGCCCTAATAATAGGCCTCTACTTTATTCTACTCGTATTCATGTGCGCTTTCTGACTAACATACAATCAATAGGATTACCCTAAACCTGTTTAATCTATGTTGGTTGAATATTTACGCACAAATAAATCCTATTATTGGTGATCACTTGAATTATAATCAAATTAACCCTGAACAAGATTATTAATTATGTTATTAAGCGTGATTACAAGTACCAATTCCCTTTAAACAAGCATAAAAGGTGTGATCAAGCAATAACAATAAACATCAAGCAACATAATAATCATCATAAATTATTAAATCATAATAATAATAAAATTAATAATATTAAAGCATAATAATAGCAAGATCCTAGGCATGATACTAGCAAGATTAATAACAAACCCTAGCATGTCACTAAATATCAAAGATCAAAGCTTTAACCCTAACATGATACTAACATGAATATTAGGAAGGAAAATAGGAAGCATCGCAAAAATCACAATTGTCATATTTGATATTAGAAAGTATAGTTGTTACCCTAAACATGATACTAGGAATATCAAAACGCCCTAACATGATACTAGGAATCATAATAGCAACCTAGACATGAATTCTATATCATAATAATAAATCAATTAAAGCACATACATGGATGCCTCTTACCTCTTTCTAATAACAAAATACACGCGTTAACAATTTCAAGGAAAATAATAAAATCAAATAATTAAATTAAATAATTGAAAGAGAGATTTGGGACCAAACCCTCATAAATAAAAACTTTTCATGTCTAGGGCGAAGGCAACTTCGAACTTGGATAGGTGATTCTATGTCTTGTGAATGCGAAATTTTGTATGAGAAAAGCTAAAGAGAGAGAAGAATTCTTGAAAGCTAGAGAGAATAAGAAAAATAATTGTTATTGATGATTAAAAACGGAGGTTTTAGGAGGCTATTTATAAACAAAATCAGCCGGACGGATAGAAAAACGAATTGGAGTTTCAACAAGAATAAAACACGATTAGCGCCAGACGCTGGTTATTAGCGCCAGGCGCTGAAGGTTTGCGCTAGGCGCCACCCCTTAGCGCTAGACGCTAATGCTTGTCGTCAGGCGCTAATAATCAGTTTCATGCATTTTTTGTTTAATCATATATTTTAATCCGGAAGTCCAAATAAGTCATATAATATGTCTTTGGAAAGCACTTGAAGTCTAATTTTTAACCCAATTTGAATCAGGTTAAAATCTTTTGTAGATAAAAAAATATGGCCGAAATAGTGAAAGGGTGTCAATTTTGGATAGAGTTTCATATTCCATTCATATCGTTTTCGTTATAACTCGGATTTAATATTATAATATATCATTGGAAAGATAATTTCAAGATCAATCCAACCATATAAAATTTAGGTAAAGAATTTGAGTCACAAAAATAAAATCTTAATATATTCCACTTCGTACAAAACAAGGATTTTAAAAAGGAGTAGTTTTATTCAATTTCAAACTCTTTGAAACATATTTATCAATCCTAATTCCATTAGGATTTAAAAGAACCTTCTAGAGTATTCTAGAAGACTATAATCAATCCTAATATCTTTAGGAATGATAATAAATAATAATAGGCCCTCCTCTAGATCATTGGGCCGCATATAAAAACCAAACTGGGCATAGTTTAGTATTTTGGCCATAACTTCCTCATTACTCATCGGAATCGGAGTTATAATATATCGTTTGAAGATCTTTTCAACCCTATCCAACTACACCATTATTGGACCCAAATCATGGACCAAACAAAACTGGAATTCACGTTTTTCAAAAATAGGGCAAGAAAAGAAATATTTTCAAAAACTGAAAGAAGAGATATTTTAATAAAAACATCATCATCACTAGACTTTTCACACTTTCTCTTTGTTCGATACTCAAATGACGTGAAAGGTATTCATCATTGGGTTTGGTTTTAGGGAGACACATTTGGGTGTCTACACTAACCAAGCTCGAAGTTGCCTTCGCGCTAGATGGGAAAGGAACTTTCCACACTTTCACTTCATTCGATTATGATTTTACGTGAAAGGTATTCATCACTGGGTTTGGTTTTGGGGAGACAAATGGGTGTCTACAGAAACCCCCACTTTGACTGAGTTTGGAGAAACGCGAGTTTCGAAAACGAAAGTCAAAGTAGCGATAGGGACGGAGAATGATTCAGAACGTTCTGCGATCCTAAATCATTTTTGTAACGCCGATACTTGAAAACTAGCGTTAGTTAAAACAGGTAAAAGAGTTAAGAAACGCGTATCTTGCACCGTCGAGCACACGTCTCTGAAGGAGTAACCGATTTGTTGCTGTTGTTGTAACAACCTTCCATAAGCTAGGAAATGTCATCCTGCCGTTTGTTTTGATGATCTTCTGCAAGCTAGAGAATACCGCTTAAAGACTGCTACGCTTGTAACTGCCTCCAATTTTCGCCGTGAAAGTCTTCGAAAAGACCACTGCTTGTTGTCCTTATTGCTGCTTGAATATTGTTGTTGATGAACCAGTATGTTAGTGCTTTTGCTGTGATGACAATCCTCTTTTCTTTGGGAATAGTTGCCAACACAACTCTTGTATAATGTATGACAATCCGATTTAGGGAAAGTTGTCAATGCTTCGTAACAATCTTTCATAAGAATTTTGCTACGATCGATAATCCACATCTTGGAATATAACTCTTGAAAGCAATCCACCTTGGAAATTTGCCAATGCTATGCGACAATACTTTTAGGAAAATATTGCCACAATTGACAATCCGCATCTTGGAACATTTGCAAAAAAGAATCGACCGACAATCCACTTCGGGAAAATTTGCCACTTACTGAAATGAATGACAATCCACGTTGAGGAACCTTTGCCGAAATTTATGATGAATAGAGACTTACGACAATCCTTTTGGAAATTTTTCCTAGGGAACTGGGTGTATGACAATCCAATCTCGGAAAACTTGCCAGAGATGACAATCCAAACTTGAAAAAATATGCAAAACAGAGAAGGAGCACGACAATCCACGCTTGGAAACTTTGCCAAAGATGACAATCCAATCATGGAAAAATTGTCACTGAAGAAGATGCGCGACAATCCATTTTTGGAAATATTGTCAGTTGGGGATGACAATCCAATTTTGGAAAAATTGTCGTTGAAGAAGAATACACGACAATCCATATTTGGAAATATTGTTGTTTAAGTGCTTGCTTTTGTACCGATATATTGATGCTTGTAATGAGCCAGTATTTTAGGCGCTTAAACTAAGTGAGACGATTTTTTGTCAGGTCAATCACTTACTACGATTGTAATCGTGCCGACTACTAATCATGTCAATTTGCTTATAAGGGCTAACTGACGTACCAAGGAACCCAAAATTGCTGTATGAGGTCGAAATAACCATTCTGAGATGCTTCGAGCTCTTTCGCTACTGAAATATCTCTGGCGTCAAGAATTGGCTCTGTCGCCAGACGCTGGGATCTAGAGTCAGGCGCTGAACTCTATTGCCAAATGCCAAATGTTGTTGCCTGACGACAGCCTTATCGTCTTGTGCTGGAGTCGGGTCTTCCCTATTCTGCTCTTGCTATCGCTGTTGCTTGGTTTTGCTCTGAACTTTGAGCTTGGTCGTTTCCTTTCAACCAAATCCGCTCAAATCTTTTGTAAATTAAAGCTCGTCATCTCTAATTTACTAATCCATGTAACTCCTCTTATCTTGGAGGAATCTCCTGTATCATATTCGTGGTTTTTTTAAAAAAAATCCGAGAATGTCCTGGCATGTTGGGACGCACCTGCATTTATATCCTTGACCATAGGACTTTGCTTATCTTTCATTAGGGTTGACCTAAGACTTAGTGTTGCTTGACTCATTGATTTCTCATGACTCAAGGTATGAACTTGACTCGCTGTGATTGACTCGAGGTTGACTCGACTCAAAGTGTTTGACACATGTGTTAGACTCAAATCAAGGTGATATCATGACATGACTCAACGTGCACATGACTCGTGTGTGCATTGTATTGTGATCGTGGGACTCGAAAATGCAAAAAAGCAAAAATTTTCCGTCATTTTTGTGGAGGGTACCAACTTTCTCCCGAAAAAGAAAGACACAAAAAAGAATCAAAGTTAAGTTTTTTTGAAGATGCATGTTGAATGAGCTTAATCCGTTAACGTTGTCTCACACAGTACAAGGATTGTAACATCTTAAACTATCCTAGTTTACTTGATAATGAAAGTATTTAGGTAACTTAGGGACGGAGGCTAAGCACTTCATCCTTCGATGCAATGATGATTATGATTGATGAGTGATTTTGTTATGACGAAGTATGCTTCAATGTTGTGTTAAGATTTCATGACAAAGGGTTCCTAAGGGAAGGACTATTTGGTCATGCATCTGTGATGTGTGTGATAGTGATTCTAAAGTTAGGCCGCAAAGGCTAAGTGTGTGGAAAGATATTATTTTTTTATAAGAGTCAAATGGTGGTGACTCTTAGGCTAGGTAAGCTAATGATGTAAGGATCAAGCCCCCAGTCTAGCTTTAAGTGAATAGGGATGAGCATTGGAGATCCCTTGATATGACCATGATGTGTGAATGTGAATGTGAATATGAATGCATGTTTATTACGGTCGCACCTCGATGTGAGGTTGCCTACGTATCCGTTAGGAATCAGGCCGAACGTAGCTCTAGCCGAACCTCGCACAAGTGTGTGTATACCTTAAAAAGGTCTTTTTAAGGGGTTGTAACGTGGTTAGGCTAAAGGTTAAAGAAGAAGGGGATAAAGGCCCAAGACCCTCGATAAGCCCCCAAGGTGTGCAACCTTGCTTTTGAATCTTTATATTTTAATGCTTGAGGCTTGTAACTCTTTTTTAGCTCTCTTTTCTCTTTTTATTTAGCATCTATTTTATTTTTATGGGAAATTCCCATTGGTACCATCCAGGTTTTGACTTTTCCCAGCGGTACCACATTTTTTTTTTGACTTCCCAATGATACACCCCAGTTTTTGACTTACTAACTGACGTGATTAAGTCTGTTAATTAAACGTTAATAAGTTAGTGAATCTAGGTTAAAATATACTTTGGGTAAAAAAAATTAAAAAGACTAATTTACCCCCTTTTAAACCCTTCCCTCCAACGATCAAAACCCCTTCCCCTTCCATTTATGTCGATTTGACATAAACCAAACCAATTTCAAAATTATTTCTAATTTGCTCTATTGAATCGAAGGGAGAACCTAGGGTTTACAGAGATTTGTTGCAATTTTCGTTGGGTTTCAAAGCTTGGAGATTGATACATTCCATAATTCAGGTATGTTAGTACTACTACTGTTCAATTTTTTAAAAAATTGATGATTTTGTTTGGTGTTTTGTTTTGAGTGAATTTAGACCAATTTCTTGATGAATATGTTGTGTAATTATGCGAATTTTGGTTATTTACATCTACATGTTAATTTAGGTTAATTTGTTGATGTATATGATGTATATGGATGATATGGCTTGATCATGTTTGATTGATAGGTGAATCTGTGAATGTGCGTTGTTTAAAGTGTGTAGAATATTTGTGCATGTTGTAATTGTGTACTTTGTTTGCCTTATTTTGCAGAATGGGTGATAGTAATGAGGTTGTGTTAAGGTTTCATTACTTTGGGAAACATATTGACTTTAAAGTTGACTTAGATACATGCAATTTGATTGACTTGGTTGTTGAATTTGAAGACAATGTTGACATAGACCCCGAGTTTCCTATCATCAACCCTTCCTTTAATTATGCTTACAATCAAAAGCATAACCCTTTATTAGATGATACTGATTTATATAAGATGTTTCAGAGCCTAGGTCAGTGTGATGTGTATGACATTTGGGTTGGGTTTGCCAAAAAACCAAGTCCTCTTAATAGATGATCATGAACTTAAGGAAGTCCAAACATGCACCCCAAACTAGATTGAATATGCAGGCATAAGGAGGGTATGCATGGTGAGAATTGCAACAAGGCTTGAGAATGCAAAGTCTTGGAAAGATGAAGACATTTGTCCAAAGATTGTGAAACTGGTGAAAGAGATAGGAAAGGCAAGCTAAAACTGTAGAGTGTACAAGTCCAGCCCAGGGGAGTATGAAATCCATGAAGGTAGATCTCAGTTCCCTCTGAGCCTTAATAAGAAAATTTGTTCATGAGGGGCATGGAAATTATCTGGGGTACCATGTAGGCATCCCATTAGGGCACTAATTGATGCAAAGTTAGACCCACATGACTTTGTTAGCTCCTAGTACTCTGTGAAGACATATAAGCAGTCTTACAGTGTGTGCATTAACCCCATTCCAGACACAGAACAATGGCCTTCTGATGACTTAGGTAGAATTATCATGCCCCATAAGATGAAGAGGGGAATTGGAAGGCCAAGTAGGAATAGAAAAAGAGAAGAAGGAGAAGTGCAACCAGGCAAAAGAAGCAAAACAGTGAAGTGCAGCAAGTGTGGTTGCTTTGGGCACAATAAGGCAACCTGTAAGGGGGGCTTAACTGGAAAAGAGTTGAAGGCTTCTGAGCCTGTTGTCATCAAGAACCCAAGGGTCAGAGATCAATCTAATGTAGCAAAGGCAGCAAAGGCTTCAAAGACAGCAACATCTGAGGCTGCAGGATCCAAGTCCATGAATCAAGGAAGACCCTCAGCTAAACATCCAACAGAATTGAATGCCTCACAGATTCCTACCCAACCATTGAACCAGTCTCAAGCCTAATCTGATTCTCTAAGTTAGTATACAGTAGCAGAGAGTTATATGTATTCAACTCTCTTTTTTGATACTTAAGCTGATTTTTTGTTCAGTAAAAGCTAGGGAATTTAAGTATTTATTTTTGGATTCTGACAATGTAGTTTGCTGTTTGGAATTGATATATTTTGGTTTGGAACTTAACTTTGTTAACTATCTACATTTTGGTTATATGAAATCAGCCAACTTTGGCCTTGTTTAAAGTTGTGATATCAGTTCATTTAGATAAAAGGTTGTGTTAGAATCATTACTAATTTCAAAAAGTATATAAAACACAAAGCTAATTGATGTTTCCCTTTTTTCATTTGTCATTCATAAATTCAAATAGTACAACCTTTAATTGCTAATAATCTACCAAATATATGTCATGACAAATTAATATTGCTAATAATTTCACATAGTACATCACTTTCAATTGAGAGCAACAAAATAAAGTAAATCAGGTACAAACTAAATCGAGGCCGCAAATTCATATGATCTCTCTGTAAATTCATTGGATTCTTCTCTCAGATTAGCATACTCAGCAACATTTCTCTCCCCTGTTCTGTTTCCCATCAATTGATTTTCAGTGACCCACATGAAGATACCACAGTGCCTGCACTTGAAATAGGTTCTCCCTGGGTGGACCTTCCATGTCTGCTGCTAGAAGAAAAACCAGAGCTTGAAGAACCAGCTATGTCAAACAATTAGAGAGTAAGATAAATTCAGTAATGGGGGAGAAATGAAATGGAGAAAAAAATAGGAAGTGGCGCATTTAAAGGGAGGGAATTGTTTTGGTGGGAAATAACAGAAAAATAAGAGAGGGAAAGTTTGGAGGGAAATGATTTAAGTGGGGGCATAATAGACTTTTCCCTTTTTTTTAAACCTAAGCTGCTACAAAACCAACTTATTAACGTCTGATTAACAGACTTAATCACGTCAGTTAGTAAGTCAAAAACTGGGGTGTATCATTAGGAAGTAAAAAAAAAAATGTGGTACCGTTGGGAAAAGTCAAAACCAGGATGGTACCAATGGGAATTTCCCTATTTTTATAAGTGTGGGCAATCCCGATCATGCGTTCTATCACTCACTTGGCATTCATATTTCTCAGGCACGATACCGAGCACTCGATAAGAGACGCAATTCGAGACGTGTTCTTATCAAAGACATGTTCATGTCAAAGACATTGGAACACTTGCCCTTTTGTACACTTTTTATTTATTTTTTGCTTATCTTATTTATTTTTTGAAATCACTCAAGCTTTTATGAATTTGAAAATTGCATAAGTTGCGCACCATCCCATCCCAAAGTTAGGTAGATGTAGGTTGAAAAATGAAAGGTCTATTGTTAAACGAGGCTCAAAGTGGTTTATGAAGAAAGGATTGCATATTTGAAGGGTGAAAGGTACTATGATGTGGCTACAAGGGGTGCCTCAAATCATTGGTATACCTTGTGCTTAGTTCGACAATGTTTTTTTTTTATTATTTTTTTTATTTTTGCAATGTAATGAAATGATCATATGCAAGAAAATAAATGCTCATTTTATGAAAGGAAAAAGGAAAAAATCCTACAAAATGAATCTAAGGAAAGTGAAAGGTGCCTATGCTAGACTTATTAGGGAAAGTAAAAAATGAAAAAGAAATAGAAAAGAGGTCATGAAATCTTGTCGTTGCAGCTCGCCTCTTGTCTTGTATTGTTTGCTTCATCATCACCTAGTCTTCTCGCTAGCTAGAGGCAATGGGATCTTGTTTGCTTCTATGAGATCTTGAATGAGATTATGAAACCTGTAGCATTCATCAGTGGTATGACCATTTCCTCGATGGTACTTGCAATAGGAGTTGGGATTCTATCTCAAAGATCGATTTTCAGGCGTTGGATCCTCGGTAGGGCCAATAGGTTTGATTAATCCTCGATTGTAGAGACGGTCGAAAGCAGCATCGTAGGTCATTCCAATGGGTGTAAGTTCTCTCCCGGGTTTCTTTTTATATCCTTGATTGTCCATGGCTAAGACACCGTTATGGTCAAAGGTACTAACATTATTACTAGAGTGGGCGTTTTCGAAAGAAGAAGGATTGTCATTCTTCTTTCCTTTCTAGCCACCATGGTTACTATTATTAGTAGCTCTTTGCTTTGCGAGGTCATCTTCGATTTCAATACCGATATCATAGACGGCCTTAAAAGTATTCAAATTATGTTGATACTTTAAATGCTTTGAACACTTCTCTTGGAGATTCTTGATAAACATCCTCACAAATTCTTTTTCAGTGGACACCACAATCATCTAAGAGGAGGTTTCCCTCCACTTATTAAAGAAAGAAGTAAAGCCTTCGTTCTCTTTTTGTCTTAGCATCTCGAGTTGTCTATAATCGATTTCGACTTGAATATTACACTTATATCTATTAATGAAAGCGTTTACAATAGCATCCCAAGTAGAGGTTTTCTCTTTATCAAGAGAAAAGAACCATTGTTGACAAACGGTTTCAAGAGATAAAGAAAACAAGGAAGGAAAGACTTTCCTATTGATCCCCTTAATGTTCATTATAGTTTCAAAGGCCCTTAAGTGAAGATAAGGATTATATGTTGCTTTGAACTTAGGGATGTCAATGGTATTGAACTTCTTCAGAAGAAGTTCCTTGTCCACCAAGACCCCTTGTGAACTAATGCCTTGGAATTTGTAGTCACTAGATAGCTTTCTCAAACTTTCTTACATGAGCTCCATTTGTTGTTGCTTCATAGGGTCATTGATTTTGAAGGTTAAAGCCTTCAATGCCTCAGCCACGTCAGTCAATTGATTCCTAAGCTCGTTGACTTCTTCTTATGTTGCCATTATCTTTTTAACTTTCCTCTTTTGACGAATCGGTTTATCAAAAAGTAAGACTTGAATAAAGAGGTTGTCCTTGATTAATCGCCCTTCTCTCCTTGACCAAGTATTGTGGAAAGGGAAATTAGGGATATCAATTGTTAATTATTTGACACAAACTCTTTTCAACATGAAATGGATAGAAGAAGGTAGAAAGAACGAAGGTTGTGATATGGAGGAAGATGATGTAGACAGAGAGATGATGTAGAATGTACCCCCAACTCAAATGACGGAAAAAACGACTCATGCATGAACCTAAGACATGGTCATGGTATGAAAAGAGTATGTACGAAGTGTGCGCTAAGACTAGTGAGTGTAGGTGACATGTTAAGACTTGTGTCATGACCATGTGGCTAGACTATGTGACTAAACTCAAGCAAAGACTAAGTTAAGACTTCACGTATATGCATTAAATTAGACATGTTTTAATATTTTAGTCATAACTTTTGATATGTGACTCTGATTGAGATGAAACCAATGTCAAATTAAATATAAAACTCGGGACTTTAGATCCATAGGTTGTACGAGTCTTAGTTCTTCCTAGAAATCCGTCTATGACCAAAACAAGTTGACGCTTGTGCAGTATACGAGAACAAAAATCCGGGTTGACTTAAAGGAACTATGACTCAATTTTAGGTATATTTTTTTAGCTCAAATTAATTAATAGATTAATTAAGCAAAGTCCTTTAGTCATTAATTACTTTATTTAGGCTCATTTACAAACACAAGTCAAACCAAACGGTTAGTTTAGTTACATAATAAGTATGTACAAGTAAGAGACGCACAAGTAGTCAAGTAGTCACAACATGATGCAATGAGTTCGCAACCTAACCATGGCTCGATCTAGTTCTCTAAAGTTTGGGATATGGGTTAGTGAAAGAGGGTCCATGGTTAATTGTCCAGATGCACCGCGCGGAAGCCTTACCTTATGAAAGGTTGGCGCGAGTGGATGGGACACCGCGATTTAAAAACTCACTTCCATGGTTTGGTGAATTCAACATTCTCGGATGTACCCTTTGTTGCACAGAGCGTTCAATCAGGTAGATGGAGCATAAATTTGAAGAGGGTTATGTCCATATGTAGAACACATATGGGTTTCAGAAAAATGAGAAAAACTCAATCAGGAAGTAGGATCGAGCAAACAGTGCTAGAAACGGGTCAAAATTAGAACGCATATTTCTGGCTCGATATTGGAAGAACTTGGCGCCAGCAAACAGAGGGCAGCGCCAACAATTTGGCTTTGGCACCTGACGTCAGAAGCTGTCGCCTGGGGCCAGAGTAAAATTAGTGGCGCTAAACTCTGTTTTCTGACGCTAGTTCCTACATGCCTCAGAAACTTTCTGTGCTCAATAAAATTTTCTAGTTTCGCGCAGCATTATTTCGGTCCTAGTTGTGAAAGATATTCGTTAAATTTCCTACGTGTAAAAATCCAATGTTTTTAACTCATTACGGATGGTCTTTCCAACGAGATCTTTTTTATGCATATGACAATAATATTAATAAAAATTACGCACATGAAATACTTAGAACTTTTTGAGTCTCATCCACTCATTCTAAATCATTGCCGAAATAAATTTCAGGAATTAAAATATGAATCCTCCCCAGTGGAGTCGCCAAAAACTGTAGGGAATATTTCAAGCATAATCCCTAGCTTGAACCCCACTGTGATCATACACTAAAGTACGGTGGCATCCAAAGGGAAAGAAGACAGAGCAAAAGAGTCGCCAACAAGTTTTAGGAACTTGTAAACCGTTCACAGGGTGCAGGTTACACCCCTTAACAATCCAGGAGATCGTTAACTCTAATAGGTCTGGAACCATGACTGGTAGTTTAGGGATGAAGGTACAAATCCAACCTAAAAGAGATTGAATCTTCCCTAATAATAGGCCTCTACTTTATTCTACTCGTATTCATGTGCGCTTTTTGACTAACATACAATCAATAGGATTACCCTAAACCTGTTTAATCTATGTTGGTTGAATATTAATGCACAAATAAATCCTATTATTGGCGATCACTTGAATTATAATCAAATTAACCCTAAGCAAGATTATTAATTATCTTATTAAGCGTGATTACAAGTACCAATTCCCTTTAAACATGCATAAAAGGTGTGATCAAGCAATAACAATAAACATCAAGCAACATAATAGTCATCATAAATTATTATAATCATAATAATAATAAAAAAATAATGTTAAATCATAATAATAGCAAGATCCTAGGCATGATACTAACAAGATTAATAACAAACCCTAGCATGTCACTAAATATCAAAGATCAAAGCTTTAACCCTAACATGATACTAACATGAATATTAGGAAGGAAAAAAAAGGAAGCATCGCAGAAATCACAATTGTCATATTTGATATTAGAAAGTATAGTTGTTACCCTAAACATGATACTAGGAAGATCAAAACGCCCTAACTTGATAAAAGGAATCATAATAACAACCTAGACATGATTTCTATATCATAATAACAATAAATCAATTAAAGCACTTACTTGGATGTCTCGTACCTCTTTCTAATAACAAAATACACGTGTTAGTAACTTCAAGGAAAATAATAAAATTAAACAATTAAATTAAATAATTGAAAGAGAGATTTGGGACCAAACCCTCAGAAATTAAAACCTTTCACGTCTAGGGCGGAGGCAACTTCAAACTTGGCTAGGTGCTTCTAGGTCTTGTGAATGCGGAATTTTGTATGAGAAAATCTAGAGAGAGAGAATAATTCTTGAAAGCTAGAGAGAATAAAAAAAATAATTGTTGTTGATGATTAAAAACGGAGGTTTTAGAAGGCTATTTATAGAGAAAATCAGCTGGACGGATAGAAAAACGAATCAGAGTTTCAACAAGAATAAAACACGATTAGCGCCAGACGCTAGTCATTAGCGCTAGGCGCTGAAAGTTAGCGCCAAGCGTCAAGCCTTAGTGCCAGGCGCTAATGTTTGTCGTCAGGCGCTAATAATCAGTTTCACACGTTTTTTGTTTTTATCATATCTTTTGATCCACAAGTCCAAATAAGGCATATAATATGTCTTTGGAAATCTCTTGAAGTCTACTTTCCAACCCAATTAAAATCAGATGAAAATCTCTTTTAGATAATAAGATATGGACGAAATAGTGGAAGGGTGTCAGCTTTGGATAGAGTTTCATATTCCATTCATATCTTTTTCGTTATGACTCAGATTTAATATTATAATATATCATTGGAAAGATAATTTCAAGATCTATCAGACCATATAAAATTTAGATAATTATTATGAGGCACGAAAATAAAATCTGAATATATTCCACCTCGAACAAAATAAGGATTCTAAAAAGGAATAGTTTTATTCAATTTCAAACTCTTTGAAACGTAATTATCAATCCTAACTCCATTAGGATTTAAAATAACCTTCTAGAGTATTCTAAAAGACTATAATCAATCCTAATAGCTTTATGAATGATAATTAATAATAGGCCCTCCTCTAGATCATTGGGCCGCATATAAAAACCAAACCGGGCCCAGTTTAGTATTTTGGCCATAACTTCCTCATTATTCATCGAAATTGGGCTTATAATACATCGTTGGAAAGGTCTTTTCAAGCCCCATCAAAATACACTATTATTGGACCCTTATCATGGACCAAAATAAATTGGAATGCACGTTTTTCATAAATAAGTTAAGAAAAGAAATATTTTCAAAAACAAAAAGAAGATATATTTTAATAAAAACATCCTCATCACTAGACTTTTCACGATTTCGCTTTGTTCGATAATCAAATGACGTGAAAGGTATTCATCACTGGGTTTGGTTTTGGGGTGACACATTTGGGTGTCCTCACTAACCAAGCTCGAAGTTACCTTCGCGCTAGATGGGAAAGGTTGATAATTTCTGAGGCTTTGGTCCCAAATCCCTATTTCAATTATTTAAATTAATTGTTTGATTTAATATTTTCATTGAAGTTACTAACGTGTGTATTGTTTTGATAAAAAGAGATACGAGGCAACAAAGTAAGTAGTTTTATTGCTCTATTTCTTTAGGAATCATGCTTAGATTATTTTAATTCCTAGTATCATGTTAAGATGTCTTTATGATTCATAGTATCATATTAGAATGCTTTTATTGCTTTCTAGTATCATGTTTAGGTTAAAGTTTTGATATTTGTTGTTTAGTGACATGCTAAGATTTGTTATTAATCATGTTAGTATCATGCCTAGGATATTTCTATTATTATGCTTTGATGAGGATATTATTATGCTCATGATTTGTTAATAATTATATGTTGCTTGATATTATTATTGTTATTGCTTGATCAAGCCCTCCAAAGGGAATTTGTACTTGAAATCACGATTAACAAGATAATTCATAATTTTATTTAGGCTAATATGATGTAAATTCAAGTGATCGCCAATAATAGATTTGTTTGTGCATTAATATTCAACAAACATATATTAAACAGGTTTAGGATTAATATATTGATTTTATGTTAGTCAGAAAGCGCACCTGAATATGAAAAGAATAAAGTAAAGGCCTATTTAGGGCAGGTTCAATCTCTTTTAGGTAGGATTTGTACCTTCATCCTTGAATATCCAGTCATGGTTCAAGACCACTATGGAGTTAGCGATCTCATGGATCGTTAAAGGGGTGTAACCTTTACCCTGTAAACGGTTTACAAGTTCCTAAAACTTGTTGGCGATTCTTTTGCTCTAGCTAGCTTCCTTCCCTTTAAACTCCACCATGATTAAGTGTATGATTACAGTGGGACTCAAGTGTGGGATGCTTGAAATATTCCTGATAAATGCAAACAAAGATTCAATTTTCTCCAAACTAATATGAGGCAAAATTGGTTGAATATTAATGTAACACATAATTATAAAATAATGTAATCATTTGATTAAATAACAAGATTAAAAAGGAACCTAAATCGGTTATCAATTACATATTCCCTTTAAACATGCAATATGGTGAAATAATAATAGAATAAACATTAACATTGGAAGCAATTTAACAATAATATCGTTAGTCAAATCAAATTATAACAAACCTAATCATAGTACTAACAATATAAAACAAAAATAAGTAATTAAATTAATTAATTACTCATATTCCGCGCGTTCCTTTAAATTGCTACATTATGAATAAATTGTTAGTAACTTCAATAAAAATGAATCAAATTGAAATTAAATTAAATGAAAAGTAAAGTTGATTTGGTTCAAACCCTCTGTTAATTCTACTTTTCACGCCTTTGGTTACGTATAGAACTTCCATTCAAGTATAGACTCCTTGAAGTGCTTAGGAGAATTATTTTGAGGGAATATAGAGGCTAGTTGTAGGGAATATTTCAAGCATTACCCCAAACTTGAACCCCACTATGATCATACACTTAAGCATGTTGGCGTCCAAAGGGAATGAAGCTAGAGCAAAAGGGTAGCCAACAAGTTTTAGGAACTTGTAAACCGTTCACAGGGTGAAGGTTACACCCCTTAACGATCCGGCAGATCGTTAACTCCAATAGGTCTTGAACCAAGACTGGAAGTTCGGGGATGAAGGTACAAATCCAACCTAAAATAGATTGAACCTGCCCTAATAATAACCTCTACTTTATTCTTCTCGTATTCATGTGCGCTTTCTGACTAACATGCAATCATTAGGTTAACCTTAAACATGTTTAATCTATGTTGGTTTAATATTAATGCACAAACAAAACTATTATTGGCGATCACTTGAATTATAATAATAACATAAGAATCAAGCAACATAATAATAATAATAATCATCATCATCAACTATAAAAATAATCATATCAACGCTAAAACATAATAATTGCAAGATCCTAGGCATGATACTTACAAGATTAATAACAAACCCTAGCATGTCACTAAACATTAAAAATCAAAGCTTTAGACCTAACATGATACTAACATGCTATTAGGAAAGAAATAGGAAGCATCATAGAAATCATAATTGATATTATTAAGAAACTTATTCTTACCCTAAACATGATATTAGGAACAAATTGTTGTCATTCTAAACATTAAGTTAAGAAAAACATCCTAACATGATACTAGGAATCAAAATAACAACCTAGACATGATTTCTATATCATAATAACAATGAAAACAATTAAAGTACTTACTTGGATGCCTCGTATCTCTTTCTAATAACAAAATATAGACGTTAGTAACTTCAAGGAAAATATAATAAAATTAAAGAATTAAATTAAATAATTGAAAGAGAGATTTAGGACCAAACCCTCAAAAATTAAACATTTCACGTCTAGGGCGAAGGCAACTTTTAACTTGGCTAGGTGTGTCTAGTGCTAATGTATGAGGAATTGTGATTGTAAAAGGCTAGGTTAGAAAGAGGGAGAGAGACTCAAGAAATTCTTGATGAGAGTTGGTGAGAATTGGTTATTTAAAACGGAGGTTTATGAGGCTATTTATAAAGAAAATCATCCGGATATGATAAAAAAAGAATCAGAGTTTCGAAAATAATAAAACACGACACTATTGCCAGGCGCCAGAGCTGTCTCTGCGACGCCAGGTCTGTTGCCAGGCGACAGACTTGTAATGCGGCGCTGCAATCAGCTATTCCACGCGTTTTCATATTTTGATAAAATTTAAGCGTACGAGGGGGTAAAACTGTAATTTCCTTAAAAACACTTCTTTTATTCCAATTGAAACTCTTAAAAGTCTATTTATCAATGCTAATCAAATTAGAATTCAAAAGAACCTTCTAGAAGACTATAGAAAACTATAATCAATCCTCATCGCATTAGGAATGATAAATCATAATAGGCCCTCCTCTAGATCATTGGGCCACATATCAAAATCAAACCGGGCCCAGTTTGGAAATTTGGCCATAACTTCCTCATTATTCATCGGAATTGGGCTTATAATATATCGTTGGAAAGCTCATTTCGAACCCGAACCAACTACACTATTATTGGACCCTTGCCATTGACCAAACTAAACTAGATCAGATATTTTCATAAAATAGGTTTTCAAAAACAGAGAGAAAGAAAAGAAATAAATACTAACCGCAACACTAGACTTTCCACACTTTCACTTCATTCGATTATGATTTGACGTGAAAGGTATTAATCAGTGGGTTTGGTTTTGGGGAGAAAAACGGGTGTCTACAGAAACCCCCACTTTGATTGAGTTTGGAGAAACGCAAGTTTTGAAAACAAAAGTCAAAGTATCGATAGGGACGGAGAATGATTCAGAAGGTTCTGCGATCCTAAATCACTCTTGTAACGCCGATACCTGAAAACTAGCGTTAGTTTAAAATAGATAAGAGAGTTAAGAAACGCGTATCTTGCACCGTCGAGCACACCTCTCTAGAGGTAACCGATTTGTTGCTGCAATTGTCGTTGTGACAACCTTCCACAAGCTAGGGAACGTCATCTTGCTATTATGATGTTCACTCGTCTCCGATTAATAGATCTTTTTTTTATATGTCCACGCGTCTCTGAAAAAAGATCTTCTGAATGATATGCCCACGCGTCTCTGAGCAAAGATCTTCGATGATATGAATGTTTGTTGCAATCGTTCGGGTGATGACAATCCTCTTTTTTTGCGCAATAGTTGCCAACACAACTCTTGTATGATATATGACAATATGATTTAGGGAAAGTTGTCAATGCCACGTAACAATCCATCCTCGGATATGTTGCTACGATGAAGTGACAATCCGTACCTCGGAAAATTTGCCAAAATCCAATTTTGGGAAAAGTTGCCAATGCTTCGTAACAATCTGTCATAAGAACCTTGCTACGATCGACAATCCACGTCTTGGAATATAACTTTGGAAAGCAATCCAACTTGGAAATTTTCCAACGCTATGCGACAATCCTTTTAGAAAAATATTACCACTATTGACAATCCGTGTCTTGGAACATTTGCAAAAAATAGTCGACCGACAATCCACTTCGAGAAAATTTGCCACTTACTGAAATGAATGACAATCACGTTGAGGAACCTTTGCCGAATTTTATGATGAATAGAGACCTACGAAAATCCTTTGGGAAATTTTTCCATAGGGAATTGGGTGTATGACAATCCAATATCGGAAAACTTGCCATCGATGACAATCCAAACTTGAAAAAATTGCCAAACAGAGAAAGAGTACGACAATCCATGCTTGGAAACTTTGCTAGAGATGACAATCCAATCTTGGAAAAAATTATCATTGAAGAAAATGCGCGACAATCCATATTTGGAAATATTGTCAGTTGGGGATGACAGTCCAATCTTGGAAAAATTATCGTATAAATACGTGCTTGCTTTTAGAACCGATGTGTTGGTGCTTGTAATGAGCCAATGCTTAGGCGTTTAAGCTAAGTGAGACTATCGTTGTCAGGTCAATAACTTACTGCGATTGTACTGGAGCCGACTACTAATCATGTCAATTTGCTTATATGGGCTAACTGGCATACCAAGGAACCTAATCAATTAATATGATCGTCGTCAGGCTGATCGATAATCAAATACGATTGCAATCAAGCTGACTCTAGTTGATTTGCTCAGTTGTTTGCGTCCTTTTGCTTCAAACCTTTTGTAAAGCTTATCTGTCCGTTTGGGACTTAATGTACCTACATTTACATTTTTGACTATAGGACTTTGCTCATGTAATTAGGGTTGACCTAAAACTTAGTGTTGCTTGACTCATTGACTTGACACGACTCAAGGTATAAACTTGACTTAATGATGACTCACTTCGTGTGACTCGTGTGTGTATAATGTTGACTCAATGTGATAACACGACATGACTCAATGTGTACATGACTCGTGTGTGCATTATAATGTGACTCGCAAATGCAAAAAAGCAAAAATTTTCCGTCATTTTTTGTGGAGGGTACCGAATTTCTCCCGAAAAAGAAAGACGCGAAAGAAAGAAGCGAAGTTTTTGAAGGTGCATGTTGAATGAGGTTAGTCAAATGTTGTTTGATACTATCTCTCTAGGTGCAGGGATTAATTCATCCTAGGCTATCTTTGATGAAAATATTTAGGTAACTTAGGCACGGAGGCTAACCACTTCATACTTCGTTATGCAATGATGAGTGATTTATTTTGATATGACAAGGCATGCTTCAGCGTTGTGTTAAGATTTCGTGACAAAGGGTTCCTAAGGGGAGTATATCTGGTCATGTATCTGTGTAGTGTGTGATAGTGACACTAAAGTTAGGCCGCAAAGGCTAAGTGTGTGGAAAAAATATTATTTTTAGAAGAGTGAAATAATTTTGAATCTTAGGCTAGGTAAGTGTAGACACCCATTTGTGTCTCCCCAAAACCAAACCCAGTGATGAGTACCTTTCACGTCGAATCATAATCGAATGAAACGAAAGTGTGGAAAAGTCTAGTGTTGCGGATAGTTTTTATTTCTTTTCTCTACTCTCTGTTTTTGAAAACTTTATTTTAAGAAAACAGCCAATCCAGTTTGGTTGATCCATGATATGGGTCCAATAGTGGTGTATTTGGATGGGGCTTGCAAAGACCTTTCCAACGATATATTATAAGCCCAATTCCGATGAATATTGAGGAAATTATGGCCAATTTACCAAATTGGGCCCGGTTTGAGCTTTATCTGCGGCCCAATGATCTAGGGGAGGGCCTAATATGATTTATCATTCCTAATGTAATTAGGAATGGTTTTAGTCTTCTAGAATCTTCTAGAAGGTTCTTTTCATTCCTAATTCAATTAGCATTGATAAGTTGACTTTGTTGACTTTTCAGAGTTTTAATCAAAATCAAATAGCATTTTCGAAGAAATTATATTATTTTATCCTCCAGTACGGTAAACTTATCGGATTTTCGAAAACGCGTTGAAATCAAGTTTGGCGTCCAACCCCAGGCCTTGGCGCCTGGCGCTAGCCATTGGCGCCTGACGCTAAGGTTGGTGCCTGGCGCCAGCTAGCCAGGGTTGGCGCCAGCTCTGTTTCCTGAGCGTCAGACTCTGTTTTGTTAATTTATCTTTTTTGGCTGATTTTCTTTATAAATATCGTATTGAAAACTCCGTTTTCATTCACCAATTCTCCTCATTCACATGTTTTCCTCAATAATTAGTTTTAATTAGCATTCTTTAATTCTCTCCTTATCATTCGTCTCTCTCATTCATCTTTCTTTAAACATACTTTGTTTTCTTATACAAAATTCCGCATTCACAAGATCTAGAAACACCTAGCCATATTCGAATTTGCCTTCGCCCTAGACGTGAAAGGTTTAATTTCTGAGGGTTTGGTCCCAAATCTCTCTTTCAATTATTTAATTTAATTGTTTGATTTATTATTTTCCTTGAAGTTACTAACGTGTGTATTTTGTTATTAGAAAGAGGTACGAGGCATCAAAGTAAGTACTTTAATTGATTAATTGATATTATGATGTAGAGATCATGTTTACATTGTTATTATGATATTCCTAGTATCATGTCTAGGGTAATTTTAATATTAAATATGTTTTTTACGATGTTTCTTATGTTCTTCCTAATATTTATTCATGTTAGTATCATGTTAGGGTTAAAGATTTGATTTTTATTGCTTAGGGACATGCTAGGGTTTGTTATTAATCTTGTTAGTATCATGCCTAGGATCTTGCTATTATTATGCTTTAATATTAACATGAACATGATTATGTTTATAATTGTTATAATTTATGATGATTATGAATATTATTATTATCATTATTATTTTGATGATGATTATAATTTTATTGTTGTGATGTTGATTATTATTATGTTGCTTTATATTTATATTTATTGCTTGATCACGCCTTTTATGCATGCTTAAAGGGAATTGGTACTTGTAATCACGCTTAATAAGATAATTAATAATCTTGTTTAGGGTTAATGTGATTATAATTCAAGTGATCGCCAATAATAGTTTATTTGTGCATTAATATTCAACCAACATAGATTAAACAGGTTTAGGGTTAACCTATTGATTGCATGTTAATCAAAAAGCGCACATGAATACGATCAGAATAAAGTAGAGGCCTATTATTAGGGCAGGTTCAATCTCTTTTAGGTTGGATTTGTACCATCATCCCCGAACCCTTATTTGGTTCATGACCTTATGGAGTTGACGATCTCTTGGATCGTTAAGGGGTGTAACCTTCACCTCGTGAACGGTTTACAAGTTCCTAAAAAAACTTGTTGGCGACTCTTTTGCTCTATCTTTTTTCCCTTTTGGACGCCACCGTACTTTAGTGTATGATCACAGTGGGGTTCAAGCTAGTGGGATTTTAAGGCTTGAATTTATTCCCTACAGTAAGTTAATAATGTAAGGATCAAGCCCCCAAGTCTAGCTCTAAGTAGATAGGGATGAGCATAGGAGATCCCTTGATATGATCATGATGTGTGAATGTGAATGTGAATGCAGTTTTATTACGGCTTGTAGGGAATATTTCAAGCATTATCCCTAGCTTGAACCCCACTATGATCATACAGTTAAGTACGGTGGCGTCCAAAGGGAAAGAAGATAGAGCAAAAGAGTCGCCAACAAGTTTTAGGAACTTGTAAACCGTTCATGAGGGTGAAGGTTACACCCCTTAATGATTCAAGAGATCGTTAACTCCAATAGGTCTGGAACCATGACTGGTAATTCGGGGATGAAGGTACAAATCCAACCTAAAAGAGATTGAACTTGCCTTAATAATAGGCGTCTACTTTATTTTGATCGTATTCATGTGCGCTTTCTGATTAACATGCAAACAATAGGATTACCCTAAACCTGTTTATCTATGTTGGTTGAATATTAATGCATAAATAAATCTATTATTGGCGATCACTTGAATTATAATCCAAATAACCCTAAACAAGATTATTAATTATCTTATTAAGCGTGATTACAAGTACTAATTCCCTTTAAACTTGCATAAAAGGCGTGATCAAGCAATAACAATAAATATCAAGCAACATAATAACCATAAAAAATAATCACAACCATTATAATCATAATATTCATGTAAAAGCATAATAATAGCAAGATCCTAGGCGTGATACTAACAAGATTAATAACAAACCCTAGCATGTCACTAAACATATAAAGATCAAAGCTTTAACCCTAACATGATACTAACATGCATATTAGTAAGAGAAATAGGAAGCATCATAACAATCATACTTGATTTAAGGAACTTATTCTTTATCCTAAACGTGATACGATGAAGCAATAAAACATCATAACATGATACTAGGAATTAAAATAACAATCTAAGCATGATTTCTATATCATAGTATCGATTAAACCATTAAAGTACTTACTTGGATGCCTCGTACCTCTTTCTAATAACAAAATACACACGTTAGTAACTTCAAGGAAAAAAAACAAACAATTAAATCAAATAATTTAAAGAGAAATTTGGAACCAAACCCTCAGAAATTAAAACCTTTCACGTCTAGGGCGAAGGCAACTCCGAACTTGGGTAGGTGTTTCTAGATCTTATGAATGCGGAATTTTGTAGAGAAAGTTTTAGAGAGAGAACATAATTAGTGTGTAGAGAATTAGAAAACCAGAGAGTTGATGATTGAAAATGGAGATTTTAGGACGCTATTTATAGAAAAAATCAGCCGGACGGATAAAAAAACAAATGAGAGTTTTGAAGAGAATAAAAAAGATTAGCGCCAGTTGAGCTAGCGTCAAGCGCTAATCTTTTCGTCAGGCGCTAGACACTAATTTCACGCGTTTTCATAATTTTAATAAAATTTAGCCGTACAGAAGGACAAAATCGTATTTTCCTTAAAAACACTCTTTTATTCTAATTAAAACTCTAAAAAGTCAACAAAAGTCAATTTATCAATGATAACTGAATTAGGAATGAAAAGAACCTTCTAGAAGAATCTAGAAAACTAAAATCAATTCTAATTGCATTAGGAATGATAAATCAATATTAGGCCCTCCTCTAGATCATTGGGCCGCATATAAACATTAAACCGGGCCCAGTTTAGTAATTTGGCCATAACTTTCTCATTATTCATCAGAATTGGGCTTATAATATATCGTTGGAAAGCTCTTTTCAAACCCCGTCCAACTACATTTTTATTGGACCCTTTCCATGGACCAAACCAAACTGGATTGGCTGTTTTCTTAAAATAGGTTTTCAAAAACAAAGAGAAAGAAAAGAATTAAAAACTATCCGATCACTAGACTTTCCACATTTTCACTTCATGCGATTATGATTCAACGTGAAAGGTACTCATCACTGGGTTTGGTTTGGGGGAATACAAATGGGTGTCTAAAGAAGCCCCCACTTTAACTGAGCTTGGAGAAACGCAAGTTTTGAAAACAAAAGTCAAAGTATCGATAGGGACGGAGAATGATTCAGAACATTCTGCGATCCTAAATCACTCTTGTAACACCAATACCTGCAAAACTAGCATTACTTAAACAGATAAAAGTGTTAAGAAATGCGTATCTTGCACCGTTGAGCACACGTTTCTGAGGGTAACCGATTTGTTGCTGTATTGTTGTATTTGCTGTATTTGTGACAACCTTCCACAATCTAGGGAATGATATCCATCAATGTTGTTTCATCTCGAGCCTTTTCTTGAATCTTAGTGACAACCTTCCCAATCATAGCAAAATTTGTCGAAGACCACCTCATCACAAACCGCTCTTCTCACATCTTGGTGACAACCTCCACAATCTTAGCGAATGCCGTCGAAGACCGCCCATCTCGTGCTATCTTCTCAAATCTTGGATGACAATCTCCACAATCTTAGCAAATGCCGTCGAAGACCGCCCATCTCGTGCTATCTTCTCAAATCTTGGTGACAACTTCCACAATCTTAGCGAATGTCGTCGAAGATTACCTCTCTTGAAGTGATTCCCCGTTGTTGCGATAATATTCCGAAGAAAACTACCGAAGACCAACGCTTGTCGATCTTTAAAGCTCGCTTGAACTTTGCTTTAGCCAGTGCGCCGGCGCTTCTGCTGCTTGTAAACCAGTATGTCGGTGCTGTGAACCATTACGTCGGTGCTTCTGAAACAGTATGTCATTGCCTTTGTGATGAGCCAACGTTTAGGCGCTTTAAGCTAAGTGAGACGATCTTTCGTCACGTCGATCACTTATTTGCGGTTGTAATCAAATCGACTACTCAATCATGTCAAATTGCTTATAGGGGCTAACTGGCGTACCAAGGAACCCGAAATAGCTGTTCTAAGAGGCTTTGAGCTCTGTCGGTGCTGAAATATCTCTAGCGCCGCGATTTTGCTCTGTCGCCAGACGCTAGGGATCTAGCGCCAGGCGCTGAAATCTATTTCCAGACGCCAGACGTTGTCGTCTGCCGCCAGAGTCGGGTCTTTCTTATTCTGCTCTTGCTGCCGCTGTTGCTCGGTTTCGCTCCGAACTTTGAACTTGGTCATTTCCTTTCAACCAAATCCGCTCAAGTCTTTTGTAAATTAAATCTCTTCATCTCTAATTTACCGATACATGTAACTCCTTTTATCTTAGAGGAATCTTCTGTGTCATATTCGCGGTTTTTCGAAAAAAAAATCTGGAAATGTCCCCGCTTGCTAGGATACACCTGCATTTATGTCTTTGACTATAGGAATTTGCTTATCTTTCTTTAGGGTTGACCTAAGACTTAGTGTTGCTTGACTCATTGACTTGTCCTGACTCAAGGTATGAACTCAACTCACTGTGTTAGACTCAAATCAAGGTGATATCATGACATGACTCAACGTGTACATGACTCGTGTGTGCATTATAGTGTAATCGTGGGACTCAAAAATGCAAAAAAGAAATCTGTCATTTTTGTTGAGGGTACCGACTTTCTCCCGAAAAAGAAAGAAGCGAAAGAGAATCGAAGTGTTTGAGAAGGTGCATGTTGAATGAGCTTAGTCAATGTTGTTTGATACTATCTCTCAAGGTTCAAGGATTAACCCATCCTAGGCTATCTCAATTGACTCAATAATGAAAGTATGTAGGTAAATTAGGCACGAAGGCTAAGCACTTCATACTTCGTGATGCGATAACGATTACAAGTGATGAGTTATTTTGATATGACAAGGCATGCTTTAGCGTTGTATTAAGATTTCATGACAAAGGGTTCCTAAGGGAAGTATATTTGGTTATGTATCTGTGATGTGTGTGATAGTGACACTAAAGTTAGGCCGCAAGGGCTAAGTGTGTGAAAATGCATATATTGAAAAGAGTCCAATGGTGGTGACTCTTAGGTTAAGTAAGCTAATGATGTAGGGATCAAGCACCCAAGTCTAGCTCTAAATGAATAGGGATGAGCATAGGGGATCCCTTCATATGATCATGGTGTGAGTGTGTGAATGTGAATATGAATGCATGTTTATTACGGTCGCACCTCAATGTGAGGTTGCCTACGTATCAGTTAGGAATCAGGTCGGACATAGCTATAATCAAACCTCGCACAAGTGTGTGTATACCTCAAAAAGGTCTTTTGAAGGGTTGTAACGTGGTTAGGCTAAAGGTTATAAAAGAAGGGGACAAAGGCTCAAGACCCTCGATAAGCCCCCAAGGTGTGTAACCTTGCTTTTGAATCTTTGTATTTTTATGCTTGAGACTTTCTACTCTTTTTTCGCTTTTTCCTTTGCTTTAGCATTTATCTTATTTTTATAAGTGTGGGCAATCCCGATCATGCGGTCTATCACTCACTTGGCATTCATGTTTCTCAGGCACGGTACCGAGCACTCGATAAGAGACGCAATCTGAGACGTGTTCATATCAAAGACATTTTCATATCAAAGACATTGGAACACTTTCCCTCTTGTACATTTTTATATATTGCTTATTTTTGCTATTTTAATCTTTTGAATCACTCAAGCTTTTCATGAAATTGAAAATTTCATAAGTTGCACACCATCCCATCCCAAAGTTAGGTAGATATATGTTGACAAATGAAAGGTCTATCGCTAGACGAGGCTCAAAGAGGTTTATGAAGAAAGGATTGTATATTTGAAGGGGTGAAAGGTGACATTATGTGGCTACAAGGGGTGCCTCAAATCATTGTTATACCTTGTGTTTAGTTTGACATGGATTTTTTTTAAATTTTTTTTAATGCAATGTAGTGAAATGATCATATGTAAGGAAATAAATGCTCATTTTATTAAAAGGGGAAAAGAAAGAATCTACCAAATTAATCTAAGGGAAAAGAAAGGTGCCTATGCTAGACTTATTAGGGAAAGGGTAAATAAAGAATAGAAAAAGAGGTCACAAAATCTTGTCGTTGAAGCTCGCCTCTTGTCTTGTGTCGTTTGCTTTATCATCACTCGTTCTTCTTGTTAACTGGAGGCATGGGAAGCTTGTTATTATCGATCAAATGTTGGATAGCCTCCTTTAGCTTCCAACAGCTCTCAGTAGCATGACCCCTACCTTGATGGTATTTGTAGTGTTCATCTGGATTCCAACTAGGCAATCTCTTTTCAGGTGCGAGATCTTGAATAGGTCCAATGGGAGTAATGAGTCCCTTAGCATGGAGTCGATCAAAGGCAGTATCGTAACTCATCCCAATGGGGGTGAACTCTTTCCTTAGTTGCTTCTTAGATCCTTGGTTATCCATGGCTAAAACTTCACTGAAATCAAATGTACTAACATTGTTACTAGAGTGGGCGTTTTTGGAAGAAGAAGGATTGTCGTTCTTCTTTCCTTTCCAGCCACTGTGGTTACTATTGTTAGTAGCTTTTTGCTTTGCGAGGTCATCTTCGATCTCGATACCTATGTCATAGACGACTTTGAAAGTATTCAAGTTGTGTTGATATTTTAAGTGCTTTGAATATTTTTCTTGGAGATTCTTGATAAACATCCTCACATACTCTTTTTCGGTGGGGACCTCAATCATCTTAGCGGAAGTTTCCCTCCACTTATTAAAGAAAGAAGTAAAGCCTTCATTCTCTTTTTGTCTTAGCATCTCAAGTTGTCTATAATCAATTTCGACTTGAATGTTACACTTGTATCTATCAATGAAAGCGCTTACTATCAATTCCCATGTAGAGGTTTTCTCTTTGTCAAGGGAGAAGAACCATTGTTGGCAAATGGTTTCAAGAGATAAGGAAAACAAGGAATGAAAGACTTTCTTCTCAATCCCCTTGATGTTCATTATAGTTCCAAAGGCTCTTAAGTGAAGGTAAGGATTATCTGTTGCCTTGAATCTAGGGATGTAAGTGGAATTGAACTTCTACGGAAGAAGCTCCTTGTCAACCAAGACCCCTTATGAACTAATTCCTTGAAACTTGTAATCACTAGACAGCTTGCTCAAGCTTTCTTGCATAAGGTCTATTTGTTGTTGTTTCACAGGGTCGTTGATTTTGAGGACTAAAGCCTTCAACGCATCAGTCACGTCAGTCAATTGATTCCTAAGCTCGTTGACTTCTTCTTGAGTTTCCATTATCTTTTTATCTTTCCTCTTTTGACGAATCGTTTTATCAAAAAGTAAGACTTGAATAAAGAGGTTGTCCTTGATTAATTGCCCTTCTCTCCTCGACCAAGTACTGTGGAAAGGGAAATTAGGGATATCGACTGTTAATTATTTGACTCAAACTCTATTCAACATGCAATGGATAGAAGAAGGTAGAAAGAATGAAATTTTTGATATGGAGAAAGATGATGTATATGGAAAGATTATGTAGATGGAATGATATGAAAAAATTAGAAATAGAATGTACCCCCAACTCAAATGACGGAAAAAACCGACTCATGCATGAACCTAAGACAAGACATGGTAATGGTGGCATATACAAAGTGTGTGCTAAACTAGTGAGTGTAGGTGACATGTTAAGACTCGTGTCATGACCATGTGGCTAGACTATGTGAATCAAGCAAAGACCAAGTTAAAACTTCATGTATATGCATTAAACTGGACATGTTGTGGTATTTTAGTCATAACTTTGATCTGTAACTTTGATTGGAATGAAACCAACTCCAAATTAAAGATAAAACTCGGGGCTAAAGATCCATAGGTTGTACGACTCGTATTTCTTCCTATAACTCTGTCTATGACCAAAACAAGTTGACGTTTGTGCAGTATACAGGAATAAAAATTCGGGTTGACATAAAGAGACTATGACTTAATTTTAGACATATTTATTAGCTCAAATTAATTAATTAATTAATAAACAAAGTCCTTTAGTCATTAATTAGTTTATTAAGACTTATTTACAAACACAAGTCAAACCAAACGGTTAGTTTGGTCACATAATAAGTATGCACAAGTAAAAGATGCACAAGTAGTCACAACATGATGCAATGAGTTTGCAACCTAACCATGGCTCTAGTTCTCTAAAGTTCGGGATATGGGTTAGTCAAAAAGGGTCCATGGTTAATTGTCCAGATGCACTGCGCGAAAGCCTTACCTTTTGAATGGTTGGCGCGAGCGTATGGGACACCGCGAGTTAAAAACTCACTTCCATGGTTTGGTGAATTCAACATTCTCGGATGTACCCTTTGTTGCACAGAGCGTTCAATCAGGTAGATGGAGCATGAATTCCCAGAGGGTTATGTCCATATGTAGAACACAAATGAGGTTTCAGAAAAGTGAGAAAAACTCAATAAGGAAGTAGGAGCGAGCAAACAGTGCTAAAAACAGGTCAAAATTAGAACGCATATTTTTGGCTTGCTATTGGAAGAACTTGGCGCCAGCGAAAAGAGGTCGGCGCTGCGATTTGGCTTTGGCGCCTGGCGACAGGAGTTGTCGTCTTGCGCCAGAGTTAAATCATCGGCGCTAGACTCTGTTTTCTGACGCTAGTTCCTACATGCATCAGTAGCTTTCTGTGCTCGATAAAATTTTTCAGCTTCGCGCAACATTATTTCGATCCTAGTTATGAAAGATATTCCGCAAATTTCCTACGTGTAAAAATCCTTTGTTTTTAACTCATTACGGATGGTGTTCTAATGACATATTTTTTATGCATATGACAATAATGTTAATCAAAATTACGCACATGAAATACTTAGAACTTTTCGAGTCTCATCCACTCATTCTAAATCGTTGCCGAAATAAATTTCAGGAATTAAAATAGAAATCCTCCCCAGCGGAGTCGCCAAAAACTGTAGGGATATTTCAAGAATTATACCTACCTTGAACCCCACTGTGATCATACATTAAGTACGGTGGCATCCAAAGGGAAAGAAGATAGAGCAAAAGAGTCGCCAACAAGTTTTAGGAACTTGTAATAATAGGCCTCTACTTTAATTTGATCGTATTCATGTACGCTTTCTGATTAACATGCAAACAATAGGATTACCCTAAACCTGTTTATCTATGTTGGTTGAATATTAATGCACAAATAAATCTATTATTGGCGATCACTTGAATTATAATCATATTAACCCTAAACAAGATTATTAATCATCTTATTAAGCGTGATTAGTGATTACAAGTACCAATTCCCTTTAAACAAGCATAAAAGGTGTGATCAAGCAATAACAATAAATATCAAGCAACATAATAACCATAAAAAATCATCACAACAATTATAATCATAATATACATGTTAAAGCATAATAATATCAAGATCCTAGGCGTGATACTAACAAGATTAATAACAAACCCTAGCATGTCACTAAACATATAAAGATCAAAGCTTTAACCTTAACATGATACTAACATGCATATTAGGAAGAGAAATAGGAAGCATCATAACAATCATACTTGATTTAAGGAACTTATTCTTTATCCTAAACATGATACTAGGAAGCAATACAACATCCTCACATGATACTAGGAATTAAAATAACAATCTAAGCATGATTTCTATATCCACTACAAGAAAAATGTCTTTTCGTAGCGATTATTTCGCAGCGATTGTACATTCGCTACAATATGCAAGTATATTTGTGAAATAATTAAGGAAGTCGTATCATTTTACAATCGCCATGGTTTTCCCATATAAAATTGATACGGAAAACATAATAATACATATCCACACTATTTTTTACACATTTATATAATTTTGAGAAATCATATCATTTACAATCGCCACTAAATCCTAAAAATCAATACGAAAAGCCTTTTCAACACTAGATATATTAATATTGTTTGACAAAGAATACATAAAATATGTCATAGCTTATTGGTGAAACATTTAATATAAGAGTTTGAGGTCGCATGTTCGAATCTTGTAAAGATCATACGCATGTTTTTTTTTTTTGAAAAAAATGAGTTAAACATTTATAGCGATTGTAATCGCTACAATAATCACCACGATTGGATGTAGTTTTTCGTATCGATTATTGAGGTTAACCCCAGCGATATTGAAAACCACTACTAAAGGTTAAGGCAACGGGGGATATTGTATCGACTGACCATTCGTTGGGAAAGATTTTTGTTGCAATTACAATCGATACTAAAGTTAAAATAATCGCTACGAAAAGGTTATTTTCTTATAGTGATCATAATATCGATTAAACCATTAAAGTACTTACTTGGATGCCTCGTACCTCTTTCTAATAACAAAATACACACGTTAGTAACTTCAAGGAAAATAAAACAAACAATTAAATCAAATAATTGAAAGAGAAATTTGGAACCAAACCCTCAGAAATTAAAATCTTTCACGTCTAGGGCTAAGGCAACTTCGAACTTGGCTAGGTGTTTCTAGATCTTGTGAATGCGGAATTTTGTAAAGAAAGTTTGAGAGAGAGAAGAGTATTAGAGAGTAGAGAATTAGAAAACTAGAGAGTTGATGATTGAAAACAGAGATTTTAGGAGGGAGCCAGACGCTAATCTTGTTTCGAAGAGAATAAAGAGACAAATCAGAGTTTCGAAGAGAATAAAACAGATTAGCGCCAGACGCTGGACATTAGCGCCAGGCGCTAATCTTGTCGTCAGGCGCTAGACACTAATTTTACGTGTTTTCTTAATTTTGATAAAATTTAGCCGTACAGAAGGGCAAAATCTTATTTTTCTTAAAAACTCTTTTTTTTTATTCTGATTAAAACTCTAAAAAGTCAACTAAAGTCAATTCATCAATGCTAATTGAATTAGGAGTGAAAAGAACCTTCTAGAAGAATCTAGAAAACTAAAATCAATTCTAATTGCATTAGGAATGATAAATCAATATTAGGCCCTCCTCTATATCATTGGGCCGCATATAAACATCAAATCGGGCCCATTTTAGTAATTTGGCCATAACTTGCTCATTATTCATCGGAATTGGGCTTATAATATATCGTTGGAAAGCTCTTTTCAAGCCCCATCCAACTACACAATTATTGGACCCTTTCCATGGACCAAACCAAACTGGATTGGCTGTTTTCTTAAAATAGGTTTTCAAAAAACAGAGAGAAAGAAAAGAATTAAAAACTATCCGCAACACTAGACTTTCCACATTTTCACTTCATTTGATTATGATTTGACTTGAAAGGTACTCATCACTGGGTTTGGTTTTGGGGAGACACAAATAAGTGTCTACACGGCCGCACCTCAATGTGAGGTTGCCTACGTATCCGTTAAAAATCAGGCTGAACGTAGCTCTAGCCGAACCTCGCACAAGTGTGTGTACCTCAAGAAGGTCTTTTTAAGGATTGTGACGTGGTTAGGCTAAAAATTGAAGAAGAAGGGGATAAAAGGCTCAAGACCCTAGAAAAGCCCCTTAAGGTGTGCAACTTTGCTTTTGAATATTTGTATTTTCATGCTCGAGGTTTCTCACTCTTTTTTAGTTCTTTTTTTTTTCTTTATTTATTTTATTTTTATAACTGTTGGCAATCCCGATCATGCGGTCTATTACTCACTTGGCGTTAATGTTTCTCAGGCACGGTACCGAGCACTCAATAAGAAACGCAATCCGAGACGTATTCTTATCAAAGATATTTTCATATCAAAGACATTGGAACACTTGCCCTTTTGTACACATTTATTTATTTATTTTTGCTTATTTTTTGCTATTTTAATCTTTTGAAGTCACTCAAGCTTTTTATGAAATTGAAAATTGCATAAGTTGCACACCATCCCATCCCAAGGTTAGGTAGATGTGGGTTGAAATATGAAAGGTGTATAGTTAGACGAAGCTCAATGTGGTTTATCAAAAAAGGATTGCATATTTGAAGGGTGAAAGGTTATATGATGTGGCTACAAGGTTCGCCTCAAATCATTGGTATACCTTGTGCTTAGTTCGACAATTTTTAATTATTTTTTTTTTATTTTTTTTTTATAATGCAATGCGATGATCATATGCAAGAAAATGAATGCTCATTTTTATTAAAGGGAAAAATAAAAAATCAACAAAATAAATGTAAGGGGAAAAAAAGGTGTATATGCTAGACTTATTGAGGAAAGGAAGAATGAAAAAGAAATAGAAAAAGAGGTCATGAAATCTTGTCGTTGACACTCGCCTCTTGTCTCATGTCGTTTGCTTCATCATCACCCAGTCTTCTCGCTAACTAGAGGCAATGGGATCTTATTTGCTTTTATGAGATCTTAAATGAGATTTTGAAACCTGTAGAATTCATCGGTGGTATGACCATTTCCTTGATGGTATTTGGAATAGGAATTGGGATCCCATCTTGAAGATCACTTTTCTGGCGTTGGATCCTCGGAATGGCCAATTGGTTTGATTAATCCTCGATCATAGAGACGATCGAAAGCAACATCGTAGGTCATTCCAATGGGTGTGAACTCTCTCCTGGGTTTCTTTTTATATCCTTGATTATTCATAGCTAAAACACTGTTATGGTCAAAGGTACTAACATTGTTACTAAAGTGGGCGTTTTCGGAAGAAGAAGGATTGTCGTTCTTCTTTCCTTTCCAGCCATTGTGGTTACTATTGTTAGTAGCTTATTGCTTTGTGAGGTCATCTTCGATTTTAATATCGATTTCATAGACGGACTTGAAAGTATTCAAATTTCGTTGATATTTTAAATGCTTCGAATACTTCTCTTGGAGATTCTTGATAAACATCCTCACATATTCTTTTTTGGAGGGCACCTCAATCATCTTAGCGGAAGTTTCCCTCCACTTATTAAAGAAAGAAGTAAAGCCTCCATTCTCTTTTTGTCTTAGCATCTTAAGTTGTCTATAATCGGTTTTGACTTGAATACTACATTTATATCTATCAATGAAAGCATTTACAATAGCATCCCAAGTAGAATTTTTCTCTTTATCAAGAGAAAAGAACCATTGTTGACAAACGAATTCAAGAGATAGAGAAAACAAGGAATGAAAGACTTTCCTATCAATCCTATTAATGTTCATTATTGTTTCAAAGGCTCTTAAGTGGAAATAAGGGTTTTTAGTTGACTTGAACTTAGGGATGTCAGTGGCATTGAAATTCTGCGAAAGAAGCTCCTTGTCCACTGAGACCCCTTGTGAGCTAATGCCTTGGAATTTATAGTCATTGGATATTTTGCTCAAGCTTTCTTGCATGATCTCCATTTGTTGTTGCTTCACAGGGTCATTAATTTGGAGGGTTAAGGTCTTTAACAGTTAGTAACACCACCCATTTGCTTCTTGACCTCATTAACTTCTTCGATCTTGACTTACCATTATCTTCTTGGCTTTTCTTTTTCGAGCGATTTGTAGAATAAGGGGAACGTCATTCCTTCCTTCTTTTCTTCCAATCAAAGCATCAGCAATAACAAACTCCTTGTCCCTCTTGGCAGTAACAAGTAATTCCTAAGAAACCATGAAGACAAAGCACAAGACAAGTTTCGATACAAGATTTCATGCTTTTTTTTTTCTTTCGTTTCAAACCTTTTCCCCTAATAAGTTTAGCATAGGTTCTCCTTATCCTTATGCCTATATGCCATGTTCCATCATTGAGCCTTTCTTTCCTTTGCATTCGATCATGTCATTCGCAAAAAAAAATAATAATAATAATAATAAAATTCAACTGCCGAACTAAACATAAGGTACGCCAATGATTTGAGACACATTTCCAACCCTGTCATTCCCCATTAATCATTCAAGGACACATTCCATTTCTTCATCAACCACTTTGAGCCTCGTCTAACGTTTGGCCTTTATTTCTTCAACCAACATTCACTCAACCCTGGGATTGGAAGATGTGTGATTTGTGTAACATTCAAAAAGGTAAAAAAAAGTAGCAAAGCAACAATAAAACAATGTCTTAGGGCAAGTGTTCCAATGTCTTTGATATGAACACGTCTCAAATTGCGTCTCTCATCGAGTGCTTGGTATCGTGCCTGAGATACATGAATGATAAGTGAGTGATGGACCGTATGATCTGAGATTGCCCACAATATATATACCTATATATGTATATGTATATGTATATTTGCGAATTTCAAAATTTTCAAATTCACAATTACACATCTTGGGGATAATCTCGAGTCTTGAGCCTTTTACCCTTTTTCTTCTTTAAGCCACCAACTTAACCATATTAGAACCCTTAAAAGACCTCTTTAAGGTGTACATACACTTGTGCAAAGTTCTACTAGAGCTACGTTCGGCCTGATTCCTAACGGATACGTAAGCAACCTCACATCGAGGTGTGGCTACGTTCATATTCACATTCATATTCATATCCATGCAGGATCGAGTCAAAGAATATCCAATGCTTACCCCTACCCATTTATAGCTAGACATGGAGGCTTGAACCCACATCACATTAGCTTGCCCAGCCTAAAGAGTCATCATCTTTGACTCTTCTCACATATATTTCCATCACCATAAGCTTTGCAACTAGCCTTAGTATCACATTCACACACTTCACTCACACATCCATATCCATATCATCCTTCTCTTTAAGAACCCTTTTTCATGAAATTTTGTTTGAACACTGTGCATGCTTCATCATCTTTCAAGACAACATTCATGAAAAGAAACATTGTATACTTGCTTAGCTTCTTGACCTGAGCAATATTCATTACTTCACCCATCGAATAATGTTCTAACAACATTTATGTATCAATGATTTGTAATCATACAAAGCATATCGTACTTTGCTCCTTAACCTAAGCAATGTTCATTATGTAATAATCACTTCATCTATATACGTGCTTAGCTTCTAGACCTAAGTGACGTTCAAGACTGCTTCTTTACACCATATACGACGCTTAGCTCCATGACCTAAGTTCATTCATCTATCGTGTCACATGATGTAATTGTCCTTAGCCTCCTAGCTTAAGAACATGCATCAGACATATATTATTTTTAAGATAAGCAATTCAATCCATGCAATTCATTTTGTCTTGCTCAACGAGGATGTTCAAAACTTCTTTCCTTTTCTTTTGGAGAAGTTCAAAAACTTTTTAAAAACTTTCTCATCAAAGGAAGTTCAAAAATAAAAGTTCAGTTTTCACGTCTTTCTTTTTTGAGAGAAAGTTGATACCCTCCACTAGTCTCAAGACAAAAATGACAAAAAAATTTTGCTTTTGCATTTTTGGTTGCTTGTGTCGGCACACACACACCATATACACACATAACCACAAGTTATACAAATGTCATGTCATGTCAAGTCAAGCTTGGTCAAGTCAGTTGGTCAAGTCAATCATAGTCTATACGAAACCCTTGGCAAATTTTATTTTGCAGGTCTCAATTACAACCCACGTTTGGGGACAAGCGTACCATCTACAGCCCACGTCCGGGGACAAGCAAACCATCTACAGCCCACGATCGGAGACAAGAGAACCATTTACAACCCAAGTTCGGGGACAATCGAACCATCTACAGCCCACATTCGGGGACAATCGAACCATCATCATTTTTAGTGATCATCTCCCAAGCAAAGACGATTCATGGCGCAAGGTTCTCGATACATAGAGACTTACAATCTCTTATTAGACAAGTTTTTCCTCAAGCATGGAAAATTGTCGGTCGTCACCACCTCTCAAGGCGGAGAAGTTAACGATTATATCGTCTATCGACTTTCCTCAAGCATGGAAAGTAACTCAACCGGTGGATTTCTTCAAGCATAGAAAGCTACCAAACTCATTTGTTGACTTTCCTTAAGCATGAAAACTATTATCCGGTGGATTTCTTCAAGCATAGATAACCGCCAAGTTCATATGTCGACTTTCCTCAAGCGTGGAAAGTATCATCCGGTAGATTTCTTCAAGCATAGAAAGCTATCAAACTCATCTGTCGACTTTCCTCAAGCATCAAAAGTATTATCTGGTAGATTTCTTCAAGCATAGATAACCGCCAAATTCATATGTCGACTTCCTCAAGCATGGAAAGTATCATCCGGTAGATTTCTTCAAGCATAGAAAGCTACCTAACTCATCTGTTGGCTTTCCTCAGGCACGGAAATCATCTCAACAAACATCATCCGGTGGATTTCTTCAAGTATAGAAACCTACCAAACTCATATGTCGACTTTCCTCAAGCATGAAAAGTATCTCAACAAAACGGCATCCAGTGTATTTCTTCAAGCATAGAAAGCTACCAAACTCATTTGTCACTGATACACTAGTGTTAGATACGCATTCTATCCCATTACTCTTTTAATCTGTAGAACTAACGTTTTCTACAGGTATCGACGTATAAAGAGTGATTCAGGATCGCAGAATGTCTTGAATCATTCTCCGTCCCTATCGACTACTTTGACTATCATTTTTGAAACTGGCGTTTCTACAAACTCAATCAAAGTGGGGGCTTCTATAGACACCTAAAAATGTCTCCCCAAAACCAAACCCGATGATGAACAACCTTTCACCACCATTATTGGTCAGGTTGAGTATTTAATCTTTGGAGTGCTTAAATCCATATTTAATCCCAAAACATATTTCATAAACCGACCCAATTCCTAGCCCATTTCCCCAAACAGTAACTTATTTTCCTCTTTTCGTGCCTTTAAACCCAAAATAATTCATTTCGTGTCCTTTAAAAGCATTCATTTTGTGTCCTTTTTATAAAAACGTTAAGTCCAGTTTATTTAGGTCCATAATCTGGGTCCAATGATTGAATATTTGGATGGGGCTTGAAAAGAGATTTCCAACGATATATTATAAGCCCAAATCTAGGTTATAACAAATAAGTTATGGCAAAAATATTAAATTGAGTCCAAACCGAACCTAAGCCCACCTTACCTAACGACCCAATGATCGTCTAGATGGTCCAAAGGATTTAATCTCATTCCTAAACCAATTAGGATTAATTGCAAGCTTCTATAATTATGTAAAAGATCTTAATCATCCCTTTTGAAAAGATAAGATAAAAAAGTTTGAAATTGGATAAAACTTTTCTTTTTGAAAGTCCTAATTCTATTCGAAATGAAAGACGTTCAAAGATAGTCAGATATTATTTTCGTGAGTCATATTTTTTTATCCAAATCTTGTATGTTTGGATAGCCCTTGAAATCATCTTTCCAATGATATATTATAATATCAATTCCGAGCTATAATGGAAAATATATGAATGAAATACGAAACTCTATCAAAAACTGACACTGTCCAACTATTTCGGCCATATATTTTATGATTTGGTTTTAATTGAGGTAAAAAGTAGATTTCAATATCTTCCCAACTACATATTATTTATCTTGATCCGATTTCTGGATCAAAAGGTATGATAAAAACAAAAACAGCAAAAACTGCTGTCTATCGAGTTTTATTCTGATTTAATTCAGATCTTATCTTAATTCTTCGACCCTTCTTTTTTCATTATAAATAGAGTTCATATCACCCTTTTTTCAATCATCAAAAAGCTTGATCATCAAAATCATTCTCTTCTCCCTCTTTAGCCTAAACACTAGCCTCCCCATTCTTACATCATTTTTTCCCTAAGCACTCCAAGGAGTCCATACTTAACCCGAGGTTTCGTCCTTAAACCAAGGCGTGAGAGGTATAATTAACTGAGGTTTTGGACCAAATAAACTCCACGTTTATTTAATTTAAATTTTATTTGATTTATATTTTTATTGAAGTTACTAACAGTTTATTCATGATGTAGCAATTCAACGAAACACGAAAAGTGAGTAATTAATCACTTAATTACTCTTATTTTTATTCTTGTTGCTAGTATCATGATTAGGTTATTTCTATTCGACTTGACTAAAGTTATTATTGTTAAATTTCTTTCAATATTAATGTTTATTCTATTATTATTTTTTATCACCATAGTGCATATTAAAGGGAATATGTAATTGAAAATCACGCCTAGTAAGATAATTTGGACAACCGGTTTAGGTTCCTTTTTAATCTTATTGTTTAACCAAGTGATCACTAATATTTTAGAATTATCTGTTGCATTAATATTCAACCAATTTAGCCTAATAACATTTTGGAGCAAATTAAATCTTTGTTTGCATGTTGAGATCGTACGAATCACTTTTCACTATAAGAATTGAGTAGAGGCCAATACGGGCGAATGTGACTCCATGACTCACTTCGTACCATCATCCCTGATCTTCCTTTCGTGGCTCCCAACCATATGGAGTTAATAATCTCATGGATTATGAATGGGGTGTAACCTTCATGGGTCAATCGTTGTTGCCTATCGTTGTCCCTTTATCGTGGTTACCTTTTATAATCCGTGAACTGTTTACAAGTTCTTTAAAAACTTGTTGGCGGCTCCCTACTTTCCTTGTCACTAATCGTATACATCAATTCCCACTTCCTACGAGTGCCAAACATATTCACAACATGCTTTAACGTAGGCGCACTTTGAACGACGCCTACAGCTACAATTAACCCTAGATTTGTTACTAACATAAACCCTACATTGTAATCCTTTGTCTTATAATAATAATAATAATAATAATAATAATAATAATAATAATAATAATAATAATTAACTTTGTTTACCTGCCTTGCTCAAGCCACTATTGCAAGGCGTTGCAAGAGAACAGAAAACCTTTTACAACCGCTCAACTTCGACTTTTGCTCAACCCTGCTCAAGCCAGATCTCTTCAACGACCTCTAAAATACGCCAAATCTAGGGTTCGACAATTTTTAGGCCGATTTCCTTAATACTTTCGCTCAATTTACTACAAATCTAGTGTTTTGATTCCGATCAAGTTTTCCGGTGAGGATAGTTTTACAGATAGAAAAGGCAGTGATTGTAAATTCTAGAGAGAGAAAAGTATTTGATTTTTACAGTCGGTAACAAGCAAGAGTTATTGTCCCTTTTTGTGGCAAATTTACGGATTTTCCCCTGGCATTGGACACATGTGTCCATATCGGGTAGCAGTCCATCATGCCTCCTCTAACCCTCCCTAGGGCCGCAACTTTTTCCCCTTGATCAAATTTTCTTATTTCCTTCTCTTCCGGCACGTCATTCATCTCGCTGCCACCGTCACCACGCTCGTCACCGTCACCACCATCGTCACCGTCACCCTCGCCACCACCGCACCTCTATCTCCTCAACCTTTGTCTTCCTCTCCCTTAATCTCTTTTCTTGTTCTATCAATTTTAAATGAGCTTGCCGTTGGAATGATTCAAAAAGGTAATGTCTTACTCTATGTCGCTCGAAATTGATTAAAGATTTAAGTTCAAAACCTACAATTAAAGTTGGATTTATCCCATGAAAGAATCTCAATTGCAAATTTGGTATCTCTCTCTCTCTCCTCTCTATTTCTAGGTGGTTTGTGAAATTGTGATGTTGGATTATTTTAGAAAGTTTTTGCGGTGATGATGTCTAGTGTCTCCGGTAATAATGGTCGATGGTTGCATCTGTCATGTCCCTCAACTTTGTTCATTAACCCCTTTATAATGCTAAACTTGAGCAAAAGAAAATATTACCCCATTAATTGACCCTCCTCTAAGATTTACCGGGTAATATTAGATTATTAGCCCCTTAATTATTTAAGAGAATCCAGGCAAGGCCTTAGGGTGTAAATGAGTTGATACATTCACAAACTAAAACCAATCCTTGATAATATAAGAGGTAAAGAGGAGTAACTCCGCTTGTGAGGTGGTATCTTTTCGATCTCTTCTTTTTCAAATGTGGGACAGTCCACAAATGTACTACAATGGGGTTTCAACAAAGCTTGAACAAAAGTTGTAAACTCGTGAAATTCTACCTTTGTAAATTTTTTTTGTTGCAACAAAAGGTTATTATTTGTGAGACATAAAAAATTCTTTTGTTACAACTAGTATTATTTATGAGACATTAAAAATTGGAAATTTTGATTTTTAACACCACAAAAAAACACAAAAATGGTTTTTAACACTACAAAAAAAAAAAGTTTTTATTTTAACACCACAAAAAATCACAAAATTGGAAATTACCACCATTTAACCCATCTCTGGATGAAATCCGTTAGGTAGGTCCCATAAAGTACACTTGTCACAATTGTGTTGGCTAAAAAAAGAATATTTTTTTAAAAAAATAAAACAAACCCTATGACTAATACAGCCACCCTGCCACCACCAAGTCCACCACCAACACCCCACCACCACCAACACTCACAACCACAGGCAACCTCTTCCCCACGCTATCTGCGCAGCCCTGCCTCTAACCTTACCTCCGGCGTATCGGGAACCACCTCCCGTAACCAGGACGACACCCATTATATCCCCTAAATGGCCGCACTATCCCAAACTGCTACGAAATCGGCCACTAACGGTCAAAATTGGCCAATTTTGGGGTTGAGTGGTCATTTTCAACCCTAAACTGGCCGATTTCGGTCATTAGTGGTTGATTTCGTGGCCTCTTTTAGGGAGTTGAAGGTCGGCCGTTTGGGTGGGTTATAGGAGTATCAGTCAGGTTAAGGTTGCAGGAAAAGGTCAGGGGAAGGTTATCGGAGGTCAGCCTAGGATGGGGTTCGCCGGAGGTGGGGGATGCATTGGTTGGGTGGGGGAAAGGCTGCCTGTGGTGGTGATGGGGTGGCTGGGCCTTTTTTTTAATTATTATTTTTTCTATTTTCTTTTTCTTTTTTTTAGCCAACTATATTGAGACACGTGGCATTGTGACCCACTTAACGGATTTCATCCTAAAATCCGTTAAGTGGTGATAAAAACAAATTTTGGAGGTTTTTGGTGGGGTTAAAACAAAAGTGTTTTTTTTTTTTTTTTTGTAGTGTTAAAAGTATTTTTGTGTTTTTTTATGGTGTTAAAAATCAAATTTTCCTTAAAAATTTCGCTCAATAATATTCATGACCTCATTTAAGTTCGTTTATGATGTTGGTCATGTTCGTCTATAACTCGGGCATAGCTCGTTCAAGCTCCAAAAAGTATTTTAAACTTTTCTAGTATCTTTGTATACCTTATACTTAATACATGTTCGTAAAGAACAAATTATTTCATCACATATCGACATGAAAACTATGCCAATCATTTTATTCTACAAAAAGATCGAGAAAATCTTAATAAAATTAAATTGTTGCATAGAAACACAAACAAAATCATTCTATTGGCAAATTTAATAAAGGCTCGTTTATTCAATTAATTTCAAATAAGCTCATTCAACCTTGAATTTAAACTCGAATTGCAAATAAACATGTTTGTGAATAAAGCTCAAATAAGTCAAACTCTTAGCCACCTAAGGTTGAATAAGAATTTTGAAAACTTAGATCGTTTGCAACCTTATTAATATTCCTATCTTGTGAAGTTGTGATGCACAAAACATTTGAAACTAATAATCGGGATTAGGTAGGTCGTTGGGACTACTAACCCTAACCAAATTAATCATTTATAATACCTAAACTTACACTAAACTAGTTAGTGGCAAGTAAAGGGTCGAACCCAAAAGGACTAACTGTATCAATTTGTGCTAATTAGACTACTAGGAAAGCTTGTGAGATAGATAGAGGTTCAACTAAACACAACTAAGAACAAATAACTAAAACTAGGAAAAGTGGAATCCAATTACATCAATACATTCATAACATCATACAATTAGATGAAAATGACCTTGATTAGGAAAAATCAACACATTTAACTCACTCTCGCACAATTAAGCATGTTAATTATCCTACTAAACTAATTCACTCTCGTGCAACTAGCCTAGCAAAGGTATGAAAGAAATTAGGGCTCTCAACCAACTCACTCTCGCACAATCGATTGAAAGCACAATTAAGAACATAGAATCAATTAGCTAGAAAGATTCTAATCCATAAAAGCATCATCCATACACAATAATCAAGAAACAATTCCATACTAATCACAATCAATCATTCAATTTATTAACATAACCTTCATACATTTACCTAGAACAAAATCTAAGCTAACATAATAAAGAAAAACATGGAAAACAGGGTAAAATAACAATAAAAACAAGATTAAACAAATAAACTAATTAATCTACTCAAATCAATAAACAAAAAGCAAAAACTAAGAATTAAGCAAGAAATAAAGATGAGAGAAAGTTAGAAAATGCTCATTGAATAGATCAGAAGAAGTTCCACAAAGTTGCTTCTTCAACCTCTCAAAAACTCCATGGAAATCCAAGCTTTCTCTCTCTACACTACTCCTAACCCTAAGAGAGAGAAAATAAAGGCTAAACTAATCTAATCTATCTAAAATTAAATGTTGATTCATAGTTTTTAGAAAATAACCCCAAAGGGGGTATTTATATACAAGCTAAGAAAATAAAAGAAAAGAGAAAATAAAATAGAAAATAAAATAAAATAAATAAAAGAAAAAGGAAATAGAAATAAAATTAAAAGAAAATAAAACCCCAAAAGCCCCCAAATCCCTTCAGACCCACAATCTTCTTCCTATTCGATTTTTTTTGCTGCTTCAATCTTGGGATGTAATCCCCTGCTTCACGCCACACCAAACTCCATCATCAATCATCACGCAACCATCATCACCACCATCGCAAGCATCCATCATCATCTAGCATCAAATCGTGGCCCTCTGATTTTCATTAAAATCACGTGAAAAGCTCGTGATTGACCCACATTTGCGCCCGCGAAGACATCGCACAGAGGTCGCACAATAGCAACTACCTCAACTCTGATTTTGGACTCCAATTGCGTGCGCCTTCTGACAGGGCTGCGCGGCCGCGAAGCTCCAATCAAATTGGACCTTAATTGAGGCTTGTGGGTATAAGTTGCGGGCTGATTTGGGGAAATTTGGGGGCTTCTCTGTTCGAAATCGCTGCTCGCAGGTGGTTGTTGATGGTGGTTCAGTGGCGGGGAAATAGCGGTGGTTTGTGAGGGCCGAGATTGGTGGTGGCTGCTGTAATTGGAGTTGCGTGGTGGAGCAGGGGAGTTGTTAGGTGGGTGCGTGAATTGGAGATGTTGGGGTAGGGGAGTTGGTGTTGTTGGTTGCTGTTATTGTTGTTGTTGTTGTGGATGGTGGTGTGTGGTGGTAAGGGAGTTGTGTGGGTAAATTGGTTGCGGTTGCTGATGGTGTTGTGTTTGTTGCTGAGTTGGGAGCAAGGGAAGTAAGGGAGGTTGGTTTGTTGTTGTGGAGTGCGTGAATTGGAGATGTTGGGGTAGGGGAGTTGGTGTTGCTGGTTGCTGTTATTGTTGTTGTTGTTGTGGCTGGTGGTGTGTGGTGTGTGGTGGTAAGGGAGTTGCGTGGGTAAATTGGTTGCGGTGGCTGATGGTGCTGTGTTTGTTGCTGAGTTGGGAGTAGGGGAAGTAAGGGAGGTTGGTTTGTTGTTGTGGAGTGCGTGAAGTTGGAGTTGTTATTGGTGAGTGGAAAGCAGGGAGCAGGGCAGTGTGGTGTAGGTTAGGCTGGCAGCAGGGGTTGGCTCAAGTTTTGCGCCTCGAACCTTGGACCTCCGAACACGAATATGACATTGAAACCCGGAACACCTACAACCACAAACACGAGGGTATTACCACGAGATAAAATAAAATAAAATAAAGATAAAATAAAATAAAATAACTTAAAAATAAAATCAAAAGAAATTAAATAAAATAAAGAAAACAAAAAATGAAAATAAAATAAAGTAAGAAAATGAGAGAAACTAGGAATTATTAACTAAAAATACGAAAATAAACTAACAACTATTAAAAAGTACAAAAATACTCAAAATAAAGATAAAAGACGAGAATAAGTAAATAAAAGAAATAAAGGATAAAAAGGGTGAAATTATTGGAAAATAAGCCGGAATACGACTCAATAAACACCCTAAAAGTGACATAAAAGTCACTTATCAAACTCCCCCAAGCTAACCTTTTGCTCGTCCTCGAGCAAATTAACATGAAACACGAGAGAAGGAGAGTGAATTATTCAAGCAAAGCTAAGACACTAAAGGAGAATAAGAATGTACACTAACTCACTTTCGTAGGAATCACGGTCAATTTTAGCAACTAAAGACAAGCCCTTTAAACCCCTAGATCGCCCTAGAGGACGAGTGTGCTCTCGTGAGGGTGTCCTAAGAGTTTAACCCACAACTCTAGACAAAAACGAAGGCAAGGCAATAAAAAGAAAAGAAAAAGAGACATATAAAGAGAAAGCAAAACACAAGTTTATATTTGGACAAGAGATAGGAACAAGCACCAATTAATGCAAACTTTTCTAAATAGACAAATGTATGCACGTTCCAAGATGTCAATGGTTGATTGAAACATAACATATGCTAAGCATAGAGAACTAATGAGGACTCAATCCACCCTAGCCCCAACCAATCGGGCCACGTTCTCTCCACTAGCTTCAAATCAACCCTTAAGCTAGCTTCTCATGATTCCACGAAGGAATCAGAAAAAAGATAAAGAAATGAAAAACTTTGAGAAGGTAATCCCGACATCTCAACTATGCAAAGTTTCTCCATAGGTTTGAAGTCTATCTCCCTCCACCGTTCTTTGACCTAGCCCCACTAAAGTCTAAGGGTCTTTTCATGGGTTGTAACGTAAGGCTAGGGGTCAAGGCGGGGTAAAAATTTGAAAATTTTGGTGATATTTCCTAAGTGAAGCAAAAGAGTGGCCTACTCTCAAAAACAAACTCAAGAAGTCACAAAATATCAAACAAAAATACCAATAATGCCATCTCCCCCAAGCTTACTCAACACTAACACACAATATATACAAAAAAAAAAGAAGGAACACTCCCCCCCCCCCCAAGCTTGAACGAAGCATTGTCCTCAATGCTTAAACTAGGGTAGAAAACGAAACCAAACTAAAATATATTTGTGTTTTTTTTTTGTTTTTAATCTTTTTTTTTTTTTTTGTGTCCTTGCCTTTTTTTAACCATGGACGGCTTTTTCTTGAAACTTCATTTGATTTTCTTGAATTGCATCTTTCTTCTCAAACTTTTTTGCATATTCTTTTCAAGCTCAACTTTCAATACCGTACTTAAACCAATTCACAAAGTTTTCTTGCTCATGATCAACACTCTCAAAACTCAAACCTCACATGCCAATGCTTCACTAACTAAAAGGGTTGGTAAACATAGGCCATTAGGTTTGTAACGCGGTTTAAACAAGAGCGGGAAAAATTAGGCTCAAATTGGTTAATAAGTAGGTTTATGAAAAATAGAAAATCAAATTTGTAACAAAATAAAGAGAAGATAAATAGAAATGAGAAAATGTGCCCTTTTCCTCCCCTAGAGTGGCTCGGTCACGATCTTGGGAGCTAGAGGTCAAAAAAAGGATTAAGACATGCATAGTTAAGGATCCTAAATAGTCGCTCAACAAGGTGATGAAGGCAAGAACAAATGAAGCTCACAAGGGATTATAACCAAACAAATACCAAGGGTTTCAAATCCATTATAGAGAGCAACTCCATCTTACCACATTCCCGTGAACTAAAGCTTCATGGACCCCTAAAAGTTCTTAGTCGACTATCTTAGAATATAGTATCCTAGAGTCAACCAATAACACTCTCAAACCGTGCATACATTTACCACATAGGAAGAAAAACATTCAAGGATTCAAGTCCCAAAACAAAATGTCCAAAATAAGAACAAACAAAACACATTTTGCCAAAATTACCTTGAAAGTAAACAAAAATCTTTTTGGATTTTTCAAAATAAAAGAAAAGACATGGAAATGCATAAACTTAAGTGCATGGCATAAATGAATCAATATCCCACCAAACATGATAGAATACCCTCCCCCAAGCTTGAGTGAGACAATATACTCAAATATAAACAAAATAATTCATGGGAGGGTAAAAGAAAGAAATCAATCCAACAAACCAACACAAGTCCAACGAGTCACCAACCATTAGAGAAAGAGCTAGGAAAGATATTACCGGATATTGGTGGGTGTAATTACCCGCAAATGAACCAATTTAACCTTTCAAAGCCGATTTCCTCTTGAATTGAATCTCAATTTCCATATGCTAGCAAAAATAGGAGTCAAACTTCCTTGTTTCTTGATCCAAACCAATGCATAAGTGTATATCAAGTTATGTACCTAGCAAAACGCACACAAACATTTCCATAACAGAAAATCTAATCTAAAAAGAAAAGAAAATGAAAGCAATAAAAACCTCGGGTTACTTCCCGAGAAAGGCTTGTTTAACGTCCAAGGGAGACCGCTCTAGTAAATAATATTGCAACGAACGCAAGAGCTTATCAAATGCACTACTACACATTTCATATGATAACAAGTAGGCAAATTAAGGGAGGAGGACGTGCAACAAGATTATTGCACGTAAGTGAGGAGGAAGATGCCAAAAAAAAGAAGAAAAATCAAAAGAAAAATCAAGAAAATAAGAAGAGAAAGAAGAAGAAAAATAAGGAAAAGAATAAAAAGGCAAAACCACCTCAAAATCTTTTTGGGTGGCACAATCACCCATTTCCTCAATAATAGGAGGATGAAAAGGAAAAGTCTCATCAAACAAGAGAGGGTCCTCAATAGGCTCTTTGACAAAAGAAGGGAGGAACATGGGATAGTAGGAGATGTGGTCAAATTTCCTTGAGAAAGGGACATGAGGAAGGGGAGGAGAAACAATGGTCTCACATGGCCTCTCATCACCAATGAGGGCATGAAAATCAATCATAGAATCCTCAAAAGAACACTCATGACTCAAATCTCCCTCAAACAAAAACTCTCCAATAGAAACAACCTCATCCTCCTCTCCATCACAACGATGAACAACAACTCCCTCAAGATCCTCAAAGCCTAGAGTCTCTAAACCATGCATGAAAGGATAAAGGTTTCTCTCAAACTCATCCCTTTCCCATGAAGCATTGCCAATAAACTCTCTCAAGAGGCTATAATGATTTGTTACACCTTCAATGAACATACTAGCCATAACCTCAAATGAGTCCAAAGACTCATGGATAGAAGGGTCACCAACATGCAAGGTAGACTCATCAAGATGGGGAAGGGGGTTGGAATCCTCAAAATCGACATTTTCTTCATTCACAACTCTTCCACCATCACTCAAGGGACTCTCAATCTCTCTTGATTTCTCAAACTCACCATCATCATCCTCATGAACTCCTTCATTCAAACATGGAGATGGCTCACTCACATCCTTACCAAGGGAAGCTCTCAAAGGGGGTGAATAAGGGGAAGGATGGCATTCAAGCTCAAATGGGGAATGAAAAGGATCAAAATCCTCAAAAATCCTCTCATCACAAGAAAATATCCCCTCACCTTCACACCCTTGGCCCACATCATTCTCAAAAACACTCTCACACTCCAAATGAGGTGCCTCACATCCATTTACATCAACCAAAGCACTCATCACTTGGGAAAGCCTCACTTCTCTCAATTTTTGTTCCTCTTGAAGCTCTTGGAGTTGTTGGGTGAGATATTGCATTTGAGAAAGAATTTGGGCATCAATGTTATTGGGTTGAGGTTCATGATCAAAGTCAAATTGCACATCATCAAAATTAGCACAAACCTCATCAAAATGAGCATAAGGGGGAAAGGTGTCAATTTGCATACTTGGATTATCACAAGGCACATAAGAAGTATCAAGAGAATTCATGCAAAAATTAAAAGAATCTTGGCATTGAGAGTCAAAGCAAGAAACATGCGATTCTCTATCAAAAGAATCCCTAGAAAACCATGTGAAGAAATCCCAAGCATCATGCATAGACAAATGACAAAATTTACCATTATTCATGTCCTTAACCATTCCCCTAGTATACTCATTCATGCCCCAATAAGCTATACCACAAGCATCACTAAGAGAACACCCATGGTAACTAAGAAAACCATCTAGTCTTTCAAAGTAAGCATAGAAGGGTTCACCATGAAATTGAGGAAAAGATAAGCATGCCATTTTTATACAAAGAACAAAGAAAATCAAACAAAAATCAAATTATATACAAGAACCTAGCTAATCTAATCAACACAAACTAATGAACGCCTTAGTCCCCGGCAACAGCGCCAAAATTTGATCGGGATTAGGTAGGTCGTTGGGACTACTAACCCTAACCAAATTGATCATTTATAATGCCTAAACATACACTAAACTAGTTAGTGGAAAGTAAAGGGTCGAACCCAAAAGGACTAAGTGTATCAATTTGTGCTAATTAGACTACTAGGAAAGCTTGTGAGATAGAGAGAGGTTCAACTAAACACAACTAAGAACAAATAACTAAAACTAGGGAAAGTGGAATCCAATTACATCAATACATTCAATAACATCATACAATTAGATGAAAATGACCTTGATTAGGAAAAATCAACACATTTAACTCACTCTCGCACAATTAAGCATGTTAATTATCCTACTAAACTAATTCACTCTCGTGCAACTAGCCTAGCAAAGGTATGGAAGAAATTAGGGCTCTCAACCAACTCACTCTCGCACAATCGATTGAAAGCACAATTAAGAACATAGAATCAATTAGCTAGAAAGATTATAATCCATAAAAGCATCATCCATAAACAATAATCAAGAAACAATTCCATACTAATCACAATCAATCATTCAATTTATTAACATAACCTTCATCCATTTCCCTAGAACAAAATCTAAGCTAACATAATAAAGAAAGACATGGAAAACAGGGTAAAATAACAATAAAAACAAGATTAAACAAATAAACTAATTAATCTACTCAAATCAATAAACAAAAAGCAAAAACTAAGAATTAAGCAAGAAATAAAGATGAGAGAAAGTTAGAAAATGCTCATTGAATAGATCAGAAGAAGTTCCACAAAGTTGCTTCTTCAACCTCTCAAAAACTCCATGGAAATTCAAGCTTTCTCTCTCTACACTACTCCTAACCCTAAGAGAGAGAAAATAAAGGCTAAACTAATCTAATCTATCTAAAATTAAATGTTGATTCATATTTTGTAGAAAATAACCCCAAAGGGGGTATTTATATACAAGCTAAGAAAATAAAAGAAAAGAGAAAATAATATAGAAAATAAAATAAAATAAACAATAGAAAAAGGAAATAGAAATAAAACAAAACCTCAAAAGCCCCCAAATCCCTTCAGACCCACAATCTTCTTCCTATTCGATTTTTTTGGCTGCTTCAATCTTGGGATGTAATCCCCTGCTTCACGCCACACCAAACTCCATCATCAATCATCACGCAACCATCATCACCACCATTGCAAGCATCCATCATCATCTAGCATCAAATCGTGGCCCTCCGATTTTCATTAAAATCGCGTGAAAAGCTCGTGATTGACACACATTTGTGCGCCCGCGAAGACATTGCACAGAGGTCGCACAATAGCCACTGCCTCAACTCTGATTTTGGACTCCAATTGCGTGCGCCTTCTGACAGGGCTGCGCGGCCGCGAAGCTCCAATCAAATTGGACCTTAATTGAGGCTTGTGGGTATAAGTTGCGGGCTGATTTGGGGAAATTTGGGGGCTGCTCTGTTCAAAATCGCTGCTCGCAGGTGGTTGTTGATGGTGATTTAGTGGCGGGGAAATAGCGGCGGTTTGTGAGGGCTGAGATTGGTGGTGGCTGCTGTAATTGGAGTTGCGTGGTGGAGCAGGGGAGTTGTTAGGTGGGTGCGTGAATTGGAGATGTTGGGGTAGGGGAGTTTGTGTTGTTGGTTGCTTTTATTGTTGTTGTTGTTGTGGCTGGTTGTGTGTTGTGGTAAGGGAGTTGCGTGGGTAAATTGGTTGTGGTGGCTGATGGTGTTGTGTTTGTTGCTGAGTTGGGAGCAGGGGAAGTAAGGGAGGTTGGTTTGTTGTTGTAGACACCCATTTGTGTCTCCCCAAAACCAAACCCAGTGATGAGTACCTTTCACGTCAAATCATAATCGAATGAAACGAAAGTGTGGAAAGTCTAGTGTTGCGGAAAGTTTTTATTTCTTTTCTCTTCTCTCTGTTTTTGAAAACTTTATTTTAAGAAAACAACCAATCCAGTTTGGTTGGTCCATGATATGGGTCCAATAGTAAGGTAGTTGGATAGTGCTTTCAAAGACCTTTCCAACGATATATTATAAGCCCAATTGCGATGAATAATGAGGAAGTTATGGCCAATTTACCAAACTGGGCCCGGTTTGAGCTTTATGTACGGCCCAATGATCTAGGGGAGGGCCTAATATGCTTTATCATTCCTAATGCAATTAGGAATGGTTTTAGTCTTCTAGATTCTTCTAGAAGGTTCTTTTCATTCCTAATTCAATTAGCATTGATAAATTGACTTTCGTTGACTTTTCAGAGTTTTAATCAAAATCAAATAGCATTTTTGAGGAAATTATATTATTTTATCCTCCAGTACGGTAAACTTATCGGATTTTTGAAAACGCGTTGGAATCAGGCTTGGCGCCTAACCCCAGGCCTTGGCGCCTGGCGCTAGCCATTGGCGCCTAGCGCTAGTGCTGGTGTCTGGCGCCAGCTAGCCAGGGTTGGCGCCAATTCTGTTTTTAATGCGTCAGACTCTGTTTTGTCTAATTTATCTTTTTGGCTGATTTTCTCTATAAATATCGTATTAAAAACTCCGTTTTCATTCACCCATTCACCAATTATCATCATCTACATTCATTCATCATCAACAATCATTAATTCTTTAGCATTCTCTAAATCATTCATCTCTTTCTTTCTCTCTTTAAAACTTTGTTTTTCATACAAAATTCCGCATTCACAAGATCTAGAAACACCTAGCCATATTCGAAGTTGCCTTCGCCCTAGACGTGAAAGGTTTAATTTCTGAGGGTTTGGTCCCAAATCTCTCTTTCAATTATTTAATTTAATTGATTGTTTATTATTTTCCTTGAAGTTACTAACGTGTGTATTTTGTTATTAGAAAGAGGTATGAAGCATCAAAGTAAGTACTTTAATTGATTTATTGATATTATGATGTAGAAATCATGTTTACATTATTATTATGATATTCCTAGTATCATGTCTAGGGTATTTTTAATATTAAATATGATTCCTGTGATGTTTCCTATGTTCTTCCTAATATTTAAGATTGTTATTATCATGTTAGGGTTAAAGATTTGATTTTTATTGCTTAGTGACATGCTAGGGTTTGTTATTAATCTTGTTAGTATCATGCCTAGGATCTTGCTATTTTTATTATGCTTTAATATTAACATGAACATGATTATGATTATAATTGTTATAATTTATTATTATTTTGATGATGATTATTTTATTTATGATGATTATGATTATTATTATGATATGATTATTAATTATTATTCATGATATTGATTATTTATTATGTTGCTTGATATTTATTGTTATTGCTTGATCACACCTTTTATTGCATGTTTAAAGGGAGTTTGTACTTGTAATCACGCTTAATAAGATAATTAATAATCTGGTTTAGGGTTAATTGTGATTATAATTCAAGTGATCGCCAATAATAGATTTATTTGTGCATTAAATTCAACCAACATAGATTAAACAGGTTTAGGGTTAAACCTAATGATTGCATGTTAATTAAAAAGCGCACATGAATACGATCAGAATAAAGTAGAGGCCTATTATTAGGGCAGGTTCAATCTCTTTTAGGTTGGATTTGTACCTTCATCCCCGAACCCTTATTTGGTTCTAGACCTTATGGAGTTGACGATCTCTTGGATCGTTAAGGGGTGTAACCTTCATCCTATGAACGGTTTACAAGTTCCTTAAAAAAACTTGTTGGCGACTCTTTTGTTCTATTTTCTTCCCTTATGGACGCCACCGTACTTTAGTGTATGATCACAGTGGGGTTCAAGCTAGGGGTTAACGCTTTAAAATATTCCCTACAGTTTTTTGGCGACTCCACTGGGGAGGATTTCTATTTTAATTCTTGAATTTGTTTCGGCAATGATTTAGAATGAGTGGATTAGACTCGAAACGTTCTAAGTATTTCATGTGCGTAATTTTGATTAACATTATTGTAATATGCATAAAAAAGATCTCATTGGAAAGACCATCCGTAATGAGTTAAAAACATAGAATTTTACACGTAGGAAATTTGAGAAATATCTTTCACAACTAGGACCAAAATAACACCGCGCGAAACTGGAAAATTTATTGAGCACAGAAAGCTGCTGAGGCATGTGGGAAGTAGCGTCAGGGGCCAGAGCTTGGCGCTAGGATTTTAGTCGTAGCGCCAGACTCCAGTATTGGCGCCAGGCGCTATAGTTAAAAGCTGGCGCCAGTCTCTGTTTGTTGGCGCCAATTTCCCCCAATACCGAGCCAGAAATATGCGTTCTAATTTCGACCGGTTTTTCGTATTGTTTGCTCGATCCTACTTCCTGATTGAATTTTTTTCTCACTTTTCTGAAACCCATATGTGTTCTACATATGGACATAACCCTCTGGGAATTCATGCTCCATCTACCTGATTGAACGCTCCGTGCAACAAAGGGTACATCCGAGATGTTGAATTCACCAAACCATGGAAGCGAGTTTTTTCTAAAACTCGCGGTGTCCCATCCACTCGCGCCAACCCTTCACGGTTAGGCTTCCGCGCGGTGCATTCGGACAATTAACCATGGACCCTCTTTGACTAAACCATATCCCGAACTTTAGAGAACTAGAGCCATGGTTAGGTTGCGAACTCATTGCATCATATTGTGCCTACTTGACTAATTGTGCATTATTTGTTGTGCATATATATTCTATGTTTCTCTTCACCGTTTGTTGACTTGTGTTGAGACTAAATAAATTAATGACTTAAAGAACTTTGCCTAATTAATTAATTAATTAATTAATTAATTTGAGTCGATAAAGTCTAATATTTTAATCGGAATTGACCTAGTACGACTTTAGGCATACCCCAGTTGACTAATAACACCGAAAACAGTCCCAGACCGAAGCTCCAATATTGGCGCCAAGATCTGAGCTGTAGCGCCACATTATGGAGTGTAGCGCCTGACGACAGCTATGTTGTCTGGCGCCAAGCTCCACAGTGTAACGCCAGTCCTGTCGCTTGGCCGACAGTTCGGATTATTGGTCGAGTCATCACCTAGGGTCTAATTAACCAGTTTGCTTATTAATTCGGTTAATTTTCGCTGTCAATAACACCTTGTTGAGTCATTAATCGAGTCTTAGTCACATAGTCTAGCTACATGGTCATGACACGAGTCTTAACGCACCATCTATACTCACTAGTCTTAGCACACACTTTGAGTATATGTCACCATGACCATGTCTTAGGTTCATGCATGAGTCGGTCTTCCAGTCATTTGAGTTGGGGGGTACATTCTATTCCTAATTCTTCATATCCCTCCACCTAAATCTTCTTCACATTATTCCATCTTTCTTCATTTCCTCCATCAATTGCATGTTGAATAAAGTTTGAGTCAAATAATTAACAGTAAGTATCCCCAAATTCCTTTTCCACAGTACTTGGTCGAGGAGAGAAGGGCGATTAATCAAGGACAACCTCTTTATTAACAGTCTCGCTTTTTGATAAACCGATTCGTCAAAAGAAGAAGGCTAAGAAGATAATGGCAACTCAAGAAGAAGTCAATGATCTTAAGAACCAACTGGCTACTGTGACTGAGACACTGAAACTTCTCGCACTTAGGGTTGATGACCCCGTGAAGCAACAACAGATGAACCTCATGCAAGAGAGTCTAAGCAAGCTATCTAGTGACTATAAATTTCAAGGCATGAGTTCACAAGGGGTCTCGCTGGACAAGGAACTTCTTCCGCATAAGTTCAACGCCACTGACATCCCTAAATTCAAGGCAACAGATAACCCTTACTTCCATCTAAGAGCTTTTGAAACTATAATGAGCATTAAGGGTATCAAAAAGAAGGTTTTCCCCTCTCTGTTCTCACTATCTCTTGAAACCGTTTGCCAACAATGGTACTTCTCCCTTGACAAAGAGAAAACCTCTACCTGGGAATCGATAGTAAACGCTTTCATTGATAGGTATAAGTGCAATATTCAAGTTGAAACCGATCATAGACAACTTGAGATCCTAAGACAAAAAGAGAATGAAGGTTTTATTTCTTTCTTTAATAAGTGGAGAGAAACTTCCGCCAAGATGATTTCGGTCCCCACCGAAAAGGAGTCTGTGAGAATGTTTGTCAAGAATCTCCAAGAAAAGTATTCAAAGCACTTAAAATATCAACACAACTTGAATACCTTCAAAGCCATCTATGACATAGGTATTGAAATCGAAGATGACCTCACAAAGCAAAAAGCTACTAACAATAGCAACCACGGTGGCTGGAAAGGAAAGAAGAACGACAATCCTTCTTCTTCCGAAAACGCCCACTCTAGTAATAATGTTAGTACCTTTGACCATAATGATGTCTTAGCCATGGACAATCAAGGATCTAAAAGGAAACCCAGGCGAGAGTTCACATCCATTGGAATGACCTACGATGCTGCTTTCAATCGTCTCTATGATCGAGGATTAATCAAACCTATTGGCCCTACCGAGGATCCAACACCAGAAAATCGATCTTCGAGATGGAATCCGAATTCCTATTGCAAGTACCATCGAGGACGCGGTCATACTACTGATGAATGCTACAGGTTTCAAAATCTTATTCAAGATCTCATAGAGGCAAACAAGGTCCCATTGCCTCTAGCTAGCGAGAAGACTGGGTGATGATGAAGCGAATGACACCAGACAAGAGGCGAGCTTCAACGACGAGATTTTGCGACCTCTTCTTTCTATTTCCTTTCCCCAATAAGTCTAGAATAGGCACCCTTCTTTTCCCTTAGATTAATTTTGTAGATTCTTTCCTTTTCCCTTTTTAATAAAATGAGCATTTATATCCTTATATATGATCATTTCATTATATTGCATTAAAAAAAAAAAAAAAAAAAAATCCATGTTGAACTAAGCACAAGGTATACCAATGATTTAAGGCACCCCTTGTAGCCACATCATATTTCCTTTCACCTTTCCAATATGCAATCCTTTCTTCATAAACCACTTTGAGCCTCGTCTAACGATAAACCTTTCTTTTTTCAACCTACATCTACCTAACCTTGGGATGGGATGGTGTGCAACTTATGCAATTCTAAAAAGGCTTGAGTGATTCAAAAAATTAAAATAGCAAAAATAAGCAAAAGCAAAAAAAAAATAAAGAAAAGTGTACAAAAGGGAAAGTGTTCCAACGTCTTTTATATGAACACGTCTCAGATTGCGTTTCCTATCGAGTGCTCGGTACCGTGCCTGAGAAACATGAATGCCAAGTGAGTGATATACCGCATGATCGGGATTGCCCACACTTATAAAAATAAAATAGATGCTAGAGCAAAAGATAAAAGTGAGCTTAAAAAGAGAGTAGGAACTCAAGCATAAAAATATAAAGGTTCAAAAGCGAGGTTGCACACCTTGAGGGCTTATCTAGGGTCTTAAGCTTTTATCCCCTTTCTTCTATAACCTTTAGCCTAACCACGTTACAACCCTTAAAAGACCTTTTTGAGGTATACACACACTTGTGCTAGGTTTGGCTAGAGCTACGTTCGGCCTAATTCCTAACGGATACGTAGGAAATCTCACATCGAGGTGCGGCCGTAATAAACATGCATTCATATTCACATTCACACACTTACACCATGATCATATCAAGGGATCTCCAATGCTCATCCCTATTCACTTAGAGCTAGACTTGGGGGCTTGATCCCTACATCATTAGCTTACCTTGCCTAAGAGTCACCATTATTTGACTCTTCTAATAATAATATTTCTCCACACACTTAGCTCTTGCGGCCTAGCTTTAGTGTCACTTTCACACACCGCACAGATACATGACCAAATACTTCCCTTAGGAAACCTTTGTCATGGAATCTTAACATAACGATGAAGCATGCCTTGTCATATCAACATCACTCATCAATCATAATCATCATTGCATCACGAAGTATGAAGTGCTTAGCCTTCGTGCCTAAGTTACCTAAATGCTTTCATCATTGAGTTAACCATTGAGATAGTCTAGGATGGATTAATCCTTGCACCTTGAGAGATAGTATCAAACAACATTTGACTAAGCTCATTCAACACGCACCTTCAAACACTTCGATTCTTTTTTCGCGTCTTTCTTTTTCGGGAGAAAGTCGGTACCCTCCACAAAAATGACGGAAAATTTTTGCTTTTTTGCATTATTTCGAGTCGCACGATCACATTACAATGCACACACGAGTCATGTACACATTGAGTCATGTCGTGTCATATCACCTTGATTTGAGTCTAACACATGTGTCAAACACTTTAAGTAGAGTCAACCTCAAGTCAATCACAGCGAGTCAAGATTATGCCTTGAGTCGTGTCAAGTCAATAAGTTAAGCAATGCTAAACCTTAGGTCAACCCTAAGATGATTAAAAAAATTGGCAAAGTTCTATAGTCAAAAATAAATACAGGTGCAGCAGAACAGGGAAGACCCTACTCCAGCGCCTGGCACCAGAGATATCTCAGCAGCAATAGAGCTCGAAGCCTCTCAGAAAGGTGATTTCGGCCTCATACAGCGATTTCGGGTTCCTTGGTACGCCAGTTAGCCCCTATAAGCAATTTGACATGATTGAGTAGTCGATTTGATTACAGTCTAAGTGATCGACCTGACGAAAGATCGTCTCACTTAGCTTAAGCGCCTAAGTATTGGCTCATTCCAAGCACCAAAGCATCGGTTCAAAAGCAAGCACTCAAACGACAATGTTTCCAAATATGGATTGTCGCGCATTCTTATTAAACGACAAAGTTTTTCGAAAATTGGATTGTCATCCCTAACTGACAATATTTCCAAAAATGGATTGTCATGCAATGACAATTTTTCCAAGATTGGATTGTCATCTCTGGCAAAGTTTCCAAGCGTGGATTGTCGTGCTCCTCCTTTGTTTGGCAAGTTTTTCCAAGTTCGGATTGTCATACATTCGTCGGCTCGTTGGCAAGTTTTCTGAGATTGGATTGTCATACACCCAGTTCCCTATGGCAAAATTTCCCAAAAGATTGTTGTAGGTCTCTACTCATCATAAATTTCGGCAAAGGTTCCTCAACGTGGATTGTCTTCAGCAAGTGGCAAATTTTCCCGAAGAGGATTGTCGGTCGACTCTTTTTTGCAAATGTTCCAAGACGCGGATTGTCAATAGTGGCAATATTTCCCCAAAGGATTGTCGCATAGCATTGGCAAATTTCCAAGATGGATTGCTTTCAAGAGTTATATTCCAAGATGTGGATTGTCGATCGTAGCAAAATTCTTATGAAAGATTGTTACGAAGCATTGGCAACTTTTCCAAAAATTGGATTTTGGCAAATTTTCCGAGGTACGGATTGTCGCTTCATCGTGGAAATATTTCCAAGGATGGATTGTTACGAAGCATTGACAACTTTCCCTAAATCGGATTGTCATACATCATACAAGAGTTGTGTTGGCAACTATTCCCAAAGAAAAGAGGATTGTCATCACAGCAAAAGCACCGACATACTGGTTCACAAGCAGCAAAGCGCCGACGTACTGGCATAGAAAATATTAAAAAGCAGTGATCTTTTCGAAGACTATCACAGCGGGAAAAAGAAGCTCTTTGTTCAGAACGTCAAAGCAGCAAGGTGGCATTCCCTAGCTTGCGGAAAGTTGTCACAAACAACTGGAGGTAATTTCGGGCGAAGTTGTCTTTGATCATATTCCCTCAGGCATGGAAGATGGTCATAATGCGGATGAGGATTATTTCAAGAGAAATAATCTTCGATGGTGTTCCTTAGGATGTGGAATATTATCAATGCGGATGGAGATTGTTTCAAGAGAAGTAATCTTTGATGGTATTCCCTAGGATGTGGAATATTATCAATGCGGAGGAGGATCGTTTCAGGCAAAGCAATCTTCTAATTTGGAAGCAGTTACAGGCGTAGCGGTTTTCAAGCGGGATGGCATTCTCTAGCTTGCAGGAGGTCATCAAAACAGATCGGTTACTTTCAGAGACGTGTGCTCGACGGTGCAAGATACGCGTTTCTTGAATCTTTTATCTGTTTAACTAATGCCAGTTTTGCAGGTATCGGCGTTGCAAGATTGATTTAGGATCGCAGAACGTTCTGAATCATTCTCCGTCCCTATCGCTACTTTGGCTTTCGTTTTTTTGAAACTTGCGTTTCTCCAAACTCAGTAAAAGTGGGTGCTTCTGTAGACACCCATTTGTGTCTCCCCAAAACCAAACCTAGTGATGAGTACCTTTCACGTCGAATCATAATCGAATGAAACGAAAGTGTTGAAAGTCTAGTGTTGCGGAAAGTTTTTATTTCTTTTATCTTCTCTCTGTTTTTGAAAACTTTATTTTAAGAAAACAGCCAATCCAGTTTGGTTGGTCCATGATATGGGTCCAATAGTAGTGTAGTTGGATAGGGCTTGCAAAGACCTTTCCAACGATATATTATAAGCCCAATTCCGATGAATAATGAGGAAGTTATGGCCAATTTACCAAACTAGGCCCGGTTTGAGCTTTATGTACGGCCCAATGATCTAGGGGAGGGCCTAATATGCTTTATCATTCCTAATGCAATTAGGAATGGTTTTAGTCTTCTAGATTCTTCTAGAAGGTTCTTTTCATTCCTAATTCAATTAGCATTGATAAATTGACTTTCGTTGACTTTTCAGAGTTTTAATCAAAATCAAATAGCATTTTTGAGGAAATTATATTATTTTATCCTCCAGTATGGTAAACTTATCGGATTTTCAAAAACGCGTTGGAATCAGGCTTGGCGCCTAACCCCAGGCCTTGGCGCCTGGAACCAGGCCTGGCGCCTGGCGCTAGCCATTGGCGCCTGGCGCTAGCCATTGGCGCCTGGCGCTAGCCATTGGCGCCTGGCGCTAGTGCTGGTGCCTGGCGCCAGCTAGCCAGGGTTGGTGCCAATTCTGTTTTTAATGCGTCGGACTCTATTTTGTCTAATTTATCTTTTTGGATGATTTTCTCTATAAATATCGTATTAAAAACTCCGTTTTCATTCACCCATTCACCAATTATCATCATCTACATTCATTCATCATCAACAATCATTAATTCTTTAGCATTCTCTAAATCATTCATCTCTTTCTTTCTTTCTTTTAAAACTTTGTTTTTCATACAAAATTCCGCATTCACAAGATCTAGAAACACCTAGCCATATTCGAAGTTGCCTTCGCCCTAGACGTGAAAGGTTTAATTTATGAGGGTTTGGTCCCAAATCTCTCTTTCAATTATTTAATTTAATTGTTTGTTTATTATTTTCCTTGAAGTTACTAACATGTGTATTTTGTTATTAGAAAGAGGTACGAAGCATCAAAGTAAGTACTTTAATTGATTTATTGATATTATGATGTAGAAATCATGTTTACATTGTTATTATGATATTCCTAGTATCATGTCTAGGGTATTTTTAATATTAAATATGATTCCTGTGATGTTTCCTATGTTCTTCCTAATATTTATGATTGTTATTATCATGTTAGGGTTAAAGATTTGATTTTTATTGCTTAGTGACATGCTAGGGTTTGTTATTAATCTTGTTAGTATCATGCCTAGGATCTTGCTATTTTTATTATGCTTTAATATTAACATGAACATGATTATGATTATAATTGTTATAATTTATTATTATTTTGATGATGATTATTTTATTTATGATGATTATGATTATTATTATGATATGATTATTAATTATTATTCATGATATTGATTATTTATTATGTTGCTTGATATTTATTGTTATTGCTTGATCACACCTTTTATTGCATGTTTAAAGGGAGTTTGTACTTGTAATCACGCTTAATAAGATAATTAATAATCTGGTTTAGGGTTAATTGTGATTATAATTCAAGTGATCGCCAATAATAGATTTATTTGTGCATTAAATTCAACCAACATAAATTAAACAGGTTTAGGGTTAAACCTAATGATTGCATGTTAATTAAAAAGCGCACATGAATACGATCAGAATAAAGTAGAGGCCTATTATTAGGGCAGGTTCAATCTCTTTTAGGTTGGATTTGTATCTTCATCCCCGAACCCTTATTTGGTTCTAGACCTTATGGAGTTGACGATCACTTGGATCGTTAAGGGGTGTAACCTTCATCCTATGAACGGTTTACAAGTTCCTTAAAAAAACTTGTTGGCGACTCTTTTGCTCTATCTTCTTCCCTTTTGGACGCCACCGTACTTTAGTGTATGATCACAGTGGGGTTCAAGCTAGGGGTTAACGCTTGAAATTATTCCCTACAGTTGTTGTGGAGTGCGTGAATTGGAGATGTTGGGGTAGGTTAGTTGGTGTTGCTGGTTGATGTTATTGTTGTTGTTGTTGTTATTGTGGCTGGTGGTGTGTGGTGGTATGGGAGTTGCGTGGGTAAATTGGTTGCGGTGGCTGATGGTGTTGTGTTTGTTGCTGAGTTGGGAACAGGGGAAGTAAGGGAGGTTGGTTTGTTGTTGTGGAGTGCGTGAAGTTGGAGTTGTTATTGATGAGTGGAAAGCAGAGAGCAGGGTAGTGTGGTGTAGGATAGGGAAATGGGGTGGTGTAGGTTAGGCTGGCAGCAGGGGTTGGCTTAAATTTTGCGCCTCGAACCTTGGACCTCCGAACACGAATATGACCTTGAAACCCGGAACACCTACAACCACAAACACGAGGGTATTACCTCGAGATAAAATAAAATAAAATAAAGATAAAATAAAATAAAATAACTTAAAAATAAAATCAAAAGAAATTAAATAAAATAAAGAAAACAAAAAGTGAAAATAATATAAAATAAGAAAATGAGAGAAACTAGGAATTATTAACTAAAGATACGAAAATAAACTAACAACTATTAAAAAATACAAAAATACTCAAAATAAAGATAAAAGACGAGAATAAGTAAATAAAAGAAATAAAGGATAAAAAGGGTGAAATTATTTGAAAATAAGCCGGAATACGACTCAATAAACACCCTAAAAGTGACATAAAGGTCACTTATCAACTAACCCAGCAAACTCTATAATCAAGTCTATATATACTTTTTTTTTAGGTAGGTCATCAAGTCTATATATACTCTATCTTCATTGAATCTCATTATTCCCAATCCATGACTAGTTAGTGCCCAAACCCATTCCTTAATTTTTGTAGATGATTATTTTTAGAAAAACACAATTTATGATCCTAAAGTGGAACAAGTGTAATGTCACGTGTATGAGATTAATTGTGTCGTAGCATAGCTGCATAAAATTTCAAATGCAAGCTATGATGAACAACTTACATTTATATAGTTGTAATACTTTTAATCAAGTGCTTTAAAGTGGGCCACTATCGTATTGGGCTGACATAGTCATAAGTTATGGAATGAAAGGTGGGCATGGTGATGGAATAAGAGGTGGGCATGGTGGTGGGCTGGTGGGCTAAGAGGTATTGGACTTTAGGGCACCTATGACTAGATGGTCTTCTCAGGCCTATGGGGAAATTAATAGGTATACCCTACACATTATTTTTGGAGCTACTTTTTTTTTCTTTTTTTTTTTTTTGTGACAATGGTTTTATTCAGAGCTACTTACACTTACTATATAACAGAAAAATTTATACTACCTCAATTATATATTTTTTGCAACGGAATAATATTTTATGTCCCACAAATATTATACTTTTGTTGTAATTAATATGAAACGGAGGTATTATATACTTTGGTGCAAGATGCACTTAATGGTATTTTTTTTTTTTGTTTAATTTAATATCTTACGGTCATTCTAAAATTTTTAAAAGAAGTGAAAAATATCAAATGAGTAAAAAAAACCATCCTTAAATGCACATACTTTTTTGTGTACGTGGGTGTATATAAGAAATGTTATTGCTTCACGAACTACTTTTTTTTGTCCTTATTTGTGTATTTCATTTTATTTTGTAAAATTTTAAAAACTTTTATCATAAATTAATAATATTTTATTCTTTTTGAAAAAAACACTATATAGTCACCAACACATGGAATATTGTTGAATTTGTTTCAATGTCTTTATTTTATACATTTTACAATTTTTTTAAAATCATAAAACAAGCAAAAGAAATATCAAATGTGCTAAAAAAAATCACCTTTGGGCGCTCGACCTCTATATGCACCCGGGTGTATAAAAAAAGTATTGGTCATGGACTATTTTTTGTTTCTCTCTATTTGTTTATTTCATTTCATTTTTTGAGTCAAATTGTAAATACTTTGACCATTATTTAACACTTTTTTTTAAAAAAAAAACAATAAAGTCACTATCACGTGGATATTATTAAATTTATTTCAATTTTTTTTTAATGCCACATTCTTACAAATTTTGTTTAGACAAAGCTATATATAGGAACAAACAGGGCTGTTTCTGAGATTTCAGAAGCCCAGGGCGAACTAACATGTTGGGGCCCTATAAACATAAGTGCATAACTATAATTTTATTTAATATATAGAGAAAAATTCTTTTTTTAATACGAGTATTTTGAACAAGCAGTCTAAATTAATTAGTTCATCTATTTTTGGTCAAAAAAAATTAGTTCATCTATTTAGAAAGAAAACCTTATAAAAATCCAATTACATACAAATAAAAATAATAATATAAATATACATATACGACATCCATTAAATTACTAAAAATTCTTGACACTTTGAAATATGTGTCCAAAGCTAGTAACAATTATTTACCATAAATTCTCATTATTGCATACTTTTAAATATAATTATATGGCATCTTGTTAGATGTGTCTCAATTTATATTTTTCAAATATTTAGTTTTAATAATTTTTTCACGTACGAAATAAGATATATTAATGGTTTAATATCTCGTTAAAGTCTGTGTAAATAGTAAGTGTACAAAACTTTTGGAAACGAAAGTATGTAGTATATCATTAGTAAAAATAGAATATAATACACGAATTCATGAAATACAAAAAATCATACACTCTATGTAGATACATTAATAGATTACAAATTTGTTGAAAATTTATTACGAGTACTTTTTTTCTTCATATTATAGTACCAATATTTTGGGTGCAACTATATAAAAAAATAAAAGAAAGTTAAGTATACTAGGCTACTAGCTACAATAGTAAAATAATTAACTAACCAAATTAGTATATGAATAGAACTATAATTAATTTAGGGATTAAGTTATAAAGTTCAGATATTTAGAAAATATGTTGTAGTCCATATCTAATTATTTGGGTCTTATTTAGAGATGGGTTTAAAGTAATAAAGAGAGAAAAAGGAATTAATCATAAAAAAAAAGAAAAAGAAATAAGATGTAGATAACTAAAGCTTTGAACCCGTGACATTAGGAAAAACCTTGTTTTCACAAAATGCTTTTACCACTAAGCTACACAGTCTAATAAAAGTTGGATCCAATTTTAATATATAACTACTTATGATTCTCTGTTTTGGGGCCCTGGGCAGCCGCCTCGGTTGCCCCGGCTCAAATACGGGCCCGGGAACAAAAAATACTTTTTACTAACTGTATATGCACATATTGTGTGTATTAACCTTAAGATGTACCAACATGCCAACTAATCAAATAAATAAAAAGGGATGTAATTTTTTGTCACCACAAAAGATAAAAACAAGTTAGCATATACTATTGTAAAAACCCCAAAATTTGCAATACTTAAAAGGATTTATTTATTTTTATTTTTTATATTATTTAAATGAGCCACATGTGCATTAAAAATTACAAATAGAGAAACAGAATTTGAATCTATAACCTAACCTAACAAAAACCCTATGCCACCGACCTTCTATCACTACAATTTTATAAAAATATTCACTTATACTTTGTATATCTAGTTTGTTCTTTTTTGTTATTTTTTTTTCAAATCGTACATCTTATATTTAAAATGAAAGGAGGTTTTGGGTGATAAATTTCACTTTTTCAAAATACCCCTCTTACTTTTGTTTTTTTTTCCAAAAAAAAAAAAAAAAAAAAAAAAAAACGAACGAACTTCCATCTGAAAAAATAGAAAATCGAGCTTGATAGATTATTGATTTGCATACACACGAATTTTCGTGCGTCTCTAAGCTTGTATACATAATGCATACCTAACTACCTAAGGACTTTATCATTTTTCATGATTTTGTTGGCGTTTCACCCGATTCATCCTTTGGGCTTATCCGGATTCGGGGATCAATTTTATATGGTTAGGTTCCAGTCTCCTTTTAATATTGATGAGGGGGATCGAACACAGATTCTCCTTACCAAGTATAGTCTCAATCACCACTATACCAACAATTAATTTATTATCATTTTCCATGATGATGTTAGCATGTGACATATTATAATTAGAAGTGTACAAGATTGTTTGGTCTAACTCTATTAGCTTCCCTCGTTATTATTATGTGCAGTGGCGGATCTGTGTTGGTGCACACTAAGTCACGTGACTCAGCAACACCAAAAAAAATTGATTTTTTTTTTAATAAAAATATCAAAGAGACCGCTTATTGTAGAAAGGTGGTCTCTTTGATGCTGCTAATAGAGCTGACGCAGGTTTCCTTTTATAAAATATCAAAGAGACCAAGTATTAAGGTAAATGGTCTCTTTGATGCTGCTTTCGCATTTCACATTTTAGAGCTGCTTTCTTTCTTCATTAAAGAGACCGGTTATACTTAATAACAGGTCTCTTAAGTTATTTCATTTTTTTACTTAATAATTTTTGCTTCTACTTATAATTTTATATCCTATATTTGTGCAACCAATTTTAATATTTTCCCACAAATCTAAATAAAAAATCATAAAGTTAATGTAATAGTTTTATATTACTATTTGTTTGTAACATGTTATTTGTAATATTTTCAACTTGTAAGATTGAATTTTTAAGTAGTACGGAGTATTTGGTTTTATTATGGATTTTTGTGTCCTATTTTAGATTGAAATCGATGTGGTGAAATATAATTTTTTTTTTATATATATAAATAATTTTTGGAATGAAATTAATTATGAACAAGATTTGGAAAAATTATTTGTACTTTCACAAGTAATCAATAATTGATAGTGACTCATCAAGTCGGAAATCCTGGATCCGCCTCTGATTATGTGCGGATGCACAAATAATCAAAATGGTGACATCTAACGGTTCTGAGCATCTCACAATTTTCCGCATAGGAGGACGTGTGATGGATATTTTCCGTCTATGTAATAATTTGCATTTAAAAAAAATGGTGAGCCCAACCCATTGAAAAAACCCAAAACTTTTACTTTCTCCTAAGACAACGAGATACGAATCTCGCGTCTCAAAAGGGTAGTTTAGGAAATTCGCTATATTAAAGTACCTCTATAAAAAAACTAAAGTATTACTAAAGGTCACAGTGGTATATTTTTAACATCTAGTAGTACCTTATTATTATCCGGTAATATAAATTTATTCAACAGTAGTAAACGATTAATTTATACCTAAGGGTTAGAAAAATATTAAGTTAGTTTATAAAAGCCTTAGATTCTCAGTAGCATTATAACGAGAATCAATAGTACAACATTGTTGTCCAGTGATATAAAATAAGTACCCAGTGGAACATCTTATAAAAACTACTTGTCTCTAGAATAAGATTATTAGTTACTTTATTCATCAATTAGTCTTAAGTGCTGTGTCGATTTGGTATTAGAGCCATACGGTTAAAAGCTAAATTAAGGTGTTAATAATTAAGTAAAACTGGAGAATACTAGGCCCTCTACTGAGTGTAAGAAACCTGATTTTAAGCATTATTATCATATTCCTGAAAATACTAGTAATTTTGGCCCAGTCCTTAATTATATAGTAGATCAAATTGGCGAATTAAGATCAGAAGTTGATAATATACATGCTCGTTGTATTAATATCGAAAATAAGATATCAATAACCACAACCGATATTAAAAAAAAAAAGTAAGCGATCTAAACGAACAGGTTAAACAAGTTCAACTTGCTTTAACAAACGAAGTTAGGCATCAATTTGGAAAAGAAGTATCACCTAATAGAGAAAAAATTGTCCCATATAGATATAAATATCCTTTTCAAAATCTAGATAAAAATAAAAAGTTTACAGTAACACTCCCTAAAAGACCAACTAGTAACCAAGAAAAGAATAAAGAAACTAAACATGAGCCCTCATCTACAGGAGAAAACACTAGATGAATTACAAGTCCTATTTGACAAAGAAGAAGACCCTAATAAGTTTAACGAAATCATGAACTTAATTTCAAAAAAAGGGATTGCCTCTGATAATGAAATAGAGGAAAATAATTATGCTACTTTAGAGGAAGATTTATATCAACAAATGGGATTAATGAAGCTAAATGATCTTGACTTTCTACCCATAGAAATTGTTCAACAAAAGATCGAAAACAAACTAAGAAAAAGATAATGGATAATAATGATGTTGGAGAAGAAATTATTAATGAAAATGTTAATGTAAACAATGTTATCCAAATGCCTAGGTATCAAGGAGAAGGAAGTTGCACACGACCAAGATACAAACCAGGGAAGACTACCCGGTTTAGTGTCAAGGTTATGCCTACTCATATACCTAAACATGAAGAAGTGACTCTTGAACCCATAAGTCAAACTGTTTATAAACTTAAATTAGATGGTGTAAGAGATAGACAAGATGTTTTAGATCAATGGAAGAAGAGTATGAGTAGTGTACTTAATTTAAATACTGAATGGACTTCAGAAAATTTCTTAAATTATATTGAACATAGTCTCTACGGCTGTGTAGAAGACTGGTACGATGGAGTACATGAAGAAGTAAAGATTGCATTAAAAGCTAGTGAATCACCTACTAGAATGTTTAGGCAGTTATGTCAATATATTGAGTTAGAGTTCATTGGTCCTAGAGCCGATCCTAATGAGAAACGAATGGAATATCAAAGAAAGTTAAGTAACTTATCCATCTGTAATATGAGATATGTTGATGATTATATTATGGAATTAGAAACATATTATTACAAAATTGGTGAAAATGAAACAAATCTTGGAATGTTCTATGACAAATTACCCAGTCCTCTTAATGAAGAGATTAGTGAAAAATATCAAGAATGGAGAGAGAAATTTTTAGCTAGGGATGCCCTAGGTAATAGAATTGCTTTCCTTAGAAAGTGGATTGAAAAGAAGTGTAGAGAGGTTGCAGGAACTCAACAAATGAAGAGACAATTTCTCACTTGTTGGGATTTCCCAAATAACTATGGATGCGAAAGAAAAAATTATGATAAAAAAAAGAGCTATAAGAAAAATAAATTTGACCAATCAAGAGGAGAAACCTATAAGAAGAAGTATTATAAACATAAATATAGAAAGCCAAGTAGGTTTTTCAGAAAGGCAACATATTGTCCCGAGAAAAAGAAAACATGCAAGTGTTGGTCTTGTGGAGAACTAGGACATTATGCTAATGAATGTAAGAAAACTAATCATAAACTAATGGAAGCCTTAGGAAGTTGGGATTACATAGAAATACCAGAAGACGAGGCTTTAGAACTAGCTTTAAGCAATAATAAAGGAATAGTAGAAATCGTAGAAGAAGAAAATGAGTATAATGAAGAACCTGAAGTTAGTGATGAGTTTGAAGATGAAAATTATGAAGAAATAAATAACATTATGGAAGGAGAAGAATTAGAAAATTCAGAATCAGATGACAATGAGGAAGATAAAAGCAAAATGAAAATAGGTCAACTAAAAAGAGCTGAGTATTCATTCGAAGATAATGACCTAGATCAAGTAAACAAAGAAAGCTGGAATTTTCCCCATATTACTAAAGATAAAATATTTAAAACTTCTTTCTTTAAGACTAGAACTAAATATGTATGTGAAGAAATGGAAGGAAGTATAGTAATCGAAGATTGCGAACAAAAGACAGCCGAAATTAATATCATAAACTGGAAAAGTATTAAAAAACATAAAGAAAAAGGAAATTATAGCTATATTTGTATTGGTGCAGTACAGGTATACATAACTCCTTTGCAAGATTTTGGCAAAGATGTTAAATGCTTGAGTTTTATTTGTGATATTAGACATAAAGAATTTTATGATCAAATAATCAGTGGTATCACATGTAACTTAAGTCAAGGAACGGTAAGCTATATATGTGAACCTAGGTATTATGTGAGCTTAGAGGATACCTTTGCGTCAAAGTTTTTAGCTATCAAGCTATTAACAGAAGGTGTGAAAATGCATAAAGGAACACGACCCATACAATGAAGATGGAAGGTGGTTTATAAGTTGGTAAACACTATAGACTCATCTTTTAAGAAACAAATAGTCGATGCTCAGAAATATGAGCAAGGAGGAGGTCCTAAGAAGAAAATTACGCCTATAAAGGTAAATCCTAATGCAATTGAAATTGAAAAAACTTGGGAAGAATTCTTTATGAACCCTGCAGTTAGTAATAGATCAAGTAAGATGTTAATTGATGAATTAGGATTACTTCATATTGGGATGAACACAAAACCTAAAATACAGAGAAATCTGAGTCTTAGAACACCAAGTCTAAGTAGACAAAATTCAACAATAATAAGAGTGAAAAAACAAGGTGATGAAAAGCCAGAAGAGGATGAAGAAGAAATATTAGTTCTACTAAAGAAACTAAATGAAAAATATGAAAGTAAAAAGGCCTTAAAACAACCAGCAAGACATAGCATTGATATGGGATCATGTTCTAATTTCGAGTTAAATGAAGATTCAAATAATCCTATTGATAAAAGGAAGGTAATTGGATATAAAACCAAAACTGTGAGTGAACCAGTATATGAGGATGAAGTTAATATGCAAATGGAAGCTTGTAATGAAATATCCAGTACTAATCCTAATAGCGTTTATATTCCAATTGATATATGCATTAAGGATTACAATAATTATAGATTATGTGCATATATTGATAGTGGTTGTTCTACATGTTTTGGAAAGAAATCATTATTTCCAGAATTCTTGTGGAAAAAGGCCAAAGATCCTATGCAAGTTAGAATTGCTAATAATAGTGTCATGATGCATACAGAGATAATTGAAGATTTAAAAATAGAAATTGGAGGAGTTCAATGTGTTATTCCCATTTTATGGGCAACTAATCATCCTAGTCATGATATGATAATAGGAAATAATTTTCAAAGGTTATACTCCCCATGCACTCAAACTATTGATCAAATAATCTTTACTATTAATGGTCATTCTGTTCCCATACAGAAAATAACAAAGGCATATACTCATCAGACAATGGAATTTACGCGCAGCCAGCGTGGTGATAGGGTTACTCCTACACAACGAGAGGTTGCACTTAGAATTTCTGAGTGTGATTCATCATTAATATATCAGATAAATAAGCAACAAGAAAAACTATGCAAAAAATTATATTCAACAAATCCTTTAGAACATTGGTAAAAGGATAAAGCATTTGCTAAGATAACTCTAACAAATCCTAATAAGATTATTAGAGTGAGACAAATGGTTTATACCTACCAAGATATTCAGGAGTTTAATGAACAAATAAAAGAATTGCTTAATAAAAAGCTAATTAGGAATAGCAAAAGCCCTCATAATAGTCCAGCATTCATGGTAAGAAATCATGCAGAAGAAAAAAGAGGTAAAGCTAGAATGGTTATTAATTATAAACAACTAAATGATAATACTGTTTTTGATGGCTATTATATTCCTAATAAAACTATGTTATTTAATAGAATACAAGGAGCCACATGGTTTTCTAAAATGGATTGTAAGAGTGGCTACTGGCAAATTAAAATGGAAGAAGAAAGCATTCCATTAACTGCATTTAGTGCCCCTCAAGGGCATTATGAATGGCTAGTAATGCCTTTTGGATTAAAAAATGCTCCACAGATATTTCAGAGAAGAATGGATAATATTTTTAGAGAACTTAATCATTGTTGTTTGGTCTATATAGATGATATTCTAATATTTTCAAAAGATTTAGAACAACATAAAAATGATCTTAAAGCAGTAACTCAAAAATGTGCAGAGCATGGTATAATCCTTGGAAAAGATAAATGTGTTTATGCTAAACAAGAAATTGAGTTTCTTGGATTAGAAATTAAAGCAGGACAAATAATATTGCAAAAACATATTTTAGAAAAGATTGAAAAATTTCCTGATAAAATTGAAGATAGAAAGCAACTAGAAAGGTTTCTAGGATGTTTAACCTATGCTTCTGATTTTATAGAAAATCTTGCTTTATTAAGGAAGCCATTACAGAAAAAACTCAAGAAAGAAATAACTTGGAACTGGAAGGAAAGTGATTCCAAAATTGTTCAAGATTTAAAAGCTATGTGTAAAGACCTTCCTGTACTAACACTACCTACTAGTGAAAATGATTTAATCCTTGAAACAGATGCTAGTAATGAGCACTGGAGTGCTGTATTAAAAATAAAAGAAGGAGAAAGACTTTGCAGATATAGCAGTGGAAGTTTTAACAAAGCTGAGTTAAACTATCCTACAATGCAAAAGGAAATCCTTGCAGTTATTAGAGGGATCGAGAAGTTTTTAATCTTCTTAGCCCCTAAACAATTCTTAATAAGAACAGATTGCAAAGGCATACTCGGTTTTGTTAAAAAGAATTTGTCTAATATGCAAGCGCAAGGGAGACTTCTGCGTTGGCAATTATGGCATAACCAATTCTCTTTTACTGTCGAACATATACAGGGAACAAAGAACTCTTTGGCAGACAGCTTGACCAGAGAATTAGCTAATGTCATCCAAGAAGCTCAAGACTACACAAAAACCTCCTGCATACCAACTTCAAAAGATGGATGTAGAGAGGAAAACTCTCATTGATGAGACCGAGAAGGCAATGGAGCGGGTTTCACCCTCCATTTGGGCCTTAATGCAAGGCTTGATCATATCAGCAAAACAACGTTCGCGAGATGGTTTAATTAAGGGTTGCCATCGGGCAGTCCAAAGGATATTGATCTTCGAGATAACAATTATGTTATTTCAGCTCATTCCTGATGTACGAGATACAATATTAAACAAAATAAGAGATAATGATTTTAGGACATGGTACGAGTTGGTGGCTACAAGGTCCAGTAAATTCTTTGATCTTCGAGATCTATGGGGAGAAAGAGTAGAGTTTCCCAAAAACTCTAAAGTTGCATCATTACGAATCTACCCATATCCTCTTAATAAAAATGCTCCGTTCATTAGTATACATTATAAGGCTTGTGATTATGGAATGGTACATGATTTCTATGAATTCCCTACTCCTAATGACTCTTTCTTTCCAAGACTTACAAAGTTCCAGCAGTACGCATTCAACAAGGTTCGAAAATATTGTGATGACAAAAAAGACGAATTTCGGTTAAGCGTAAAGGTACAATGTGCTAATATCGAAGTTAAAGAAGGAAAAGTTAGTCCCCCGCATTACTTAATAGTATTTGGGGGAGTGAGGTATTGCAAAGATCCCATACTAATTCGTCAGAAGACGGTTAGAAATTCAACTGAAGCAAGAGCATTGGGATTTTTCTACATTTCACAATATCTTAACGATTTTATAAAAAGGAAAGAAATTCCTCTTGTCATATTTCGTGTGGGTAACACAACAATTGTGGCGCCTAACGAGATGAAAGAATATTTAATAGATGGCATAAACAATACCGAGTTAATCTACAAATATTTAGAAGATATCGAAAGAGGAAAATTTCTGTCATTTGAAGGCTATGAGTATCTGTTTGAAGCATTCATGAGTTGGGATGAAGAGTATGCAGCCAAATGTGTCGCAGACCTTTGCAGAGAGAATCCTATTTATGAAGACAGTAAAGATAGTGAGGGAGGCCTACAAGAAATGATGATGGATGAAATTATGAATGCATGAGCCCACACCAGCAATAATTCAAGGCATCTTTACTGTAGCCACGTTTTGTTTATTGTTTCTGTCTTAAAGTATCTTTGTAAAAAAGCAAAGGTGTAGAATTGCTTGCTGAGTCAGGATAAGGATCCTATGTAAGTTTGCTTCCCTATATAAAGGGACTTAGGTCAAGAAGTGAAGGCAGAGTTGGAAGAGTTAGCTAGAGAATTACTCTGAAATATTTAGAGAGTCCTCTAGAGAAAAATACTCACCTTAAGAGAAAGATTGGTTCTCCATCTCTCTTAAAGTAGAGAAAACTCTAGTTCAGCTTATGTCTGTTTAAGCTTTCAGTTTGTGTGTGTGTGTTGTAATATATGAGCGTTGTAATCTTTTCAAATTAAATAAAAGTTTTGTTCAAGAAGGGAACGTTATCCCCTTGAACCTTATATATCAAATGAGTTATCTTTCTGTTTAGCACCATCATAAACACGGTAATAACTGTTTAATTAGACTTTACGGTCTAAGGTAGGAAACGAATTAGATCTGTGCAGAGCCTGATCTAAGGAAGACAGGGTTGGGGTTAGCTACCTTGGTAAAGCCGGAAGCTCAGAACGCCGGAGGTTCCATTGTCAACTAAGTTCAGGTATTGGTCAAAACTCTCTAGTTAAATAATTATAATTACGAAGCATGGTGGGCTATTAAACTAAAAGGATAATTTGTTTTGATATATAAGTAGTAGAGTTGTGATAATTAGTACCGTTAAAAGTCATTAATTGAAAAAACAAATAATTATTACTCTTAATTATAAATTGTTGTTAGAAATTTCTTTGAATAGCACTAATAATATCATCAGTAGTATAATATAGAGTGTTGTTAGTATTATTAAAGATTCCAGTAGTACAATAGAGTGTTGGTAGTATAATATAGAGTGTTGGTAGTATTATTAAAGGTTCCACTAGTACAATAGAGTGTCCCAGTAGAACCTAAAAAAAAAAAAACAAAAAAAAAAAAGGGGACCACTTGTGAGATATATAGCCATATCTCTCAACACTCCGATTAAACAACCTCCTAGTCTTGTCCTCCACAAAGCTTTAATTTTCTATCCCACAAACTAAACTAAAGTGGGTCTAATTGGTTTAAACATTTATGACATTTTCAAATCACTGACAAAACGTATTACTTGAGCTACTACGCATTTTACTTACTACCTTCCCCCTCCCCCCTATTAAACAATACTCCCTACGTTTTTAAAGACTTGCTCCATTTTTTTTTTTTTGCACTATTTATTTATCTTAGTTTGACTAATGTTTGTGATTTATACATAAGAAAAAATATAGTCTTGTGGGTACTTGTTGGAATCATCTCAATAAATAGAAAAATTAATTTTCAATTCTTAGAATTTATACTTATTGATACTTAAAGATATTAGTGATCAAATTTTAGCATCGTCATGCGTGTCCAAGAGAAATGAAGCAAGTATTTAAAAACGGAGGGAGTTGAACCTTAGGATTATATATTAGCTAGTTTTGTGCCCCGTGCGATACTCAGGTTATTTATTACTCCGTAATTTTTAAGATAAATTTTAAATTTATATGTCAAATTTTAAAATATATATAGATACTGTTAAATTGTGACTCGAAATCTAGTAGAGCTGACTTTGAACGCTTATATCTCTCAAACTACAAGTGATTTTGAGGTGATTCAAGTTGGAGGTGATATCTTGGTTCAAGATCTTTCCAACGGTAGGTCATATGCCCAATTCCGATAAGAAACGAGAAAGTTATGACCGTTTTACAATAACCTGACGAAGCTGGAAATTTGCAACGAGGCTGCGAGCTATAGCTTTATGCGAGTGAGCTATAACTCGGCCCTATGAGGACTTGCGGCAAGCATGAGATAGCTGCCGAGCTATAGCTCGGTAGTTAGGTTATTCTAGGATAATTTATGGAATATTTTCTAAAATTATATCTTTTCTATGACGGCTATTTGAGTATACTTGGGGAACAATCTTATGGTTTTATTAGGGTTTCCTTGTGTTATAAAAGGACCCTTTAGTTGATCAATTAGATGATACCTTTCGAGCCATTAGATTTAAGACTCCTTGTATTATTCTCTTGTTTCTTTCTCCATTATAGTGAAGAAGCTCTCGAGTCCTCCACCCGTGGATGTAGGTCTATTTTGACCGAACCACGTAAATCCTTGTGTTTTTGTTTATCTTCTTTATTGCTTTTCTCGTTCTTAATTTCATTGACTTGTTTTGCATTAATCAAACACGATTACACCCTAATTTCCTAACAAGTGGTATCAGAGCCAAGGTTTTAAGGTCTTAAGGTTTAGGTGTTTATAGATTAGTTTGGTTAAATTACGCCAATGAAATTTGATATTGAGAAATTCGATAGGCAAGTGAACTTTGGCCTATGGCAATTGAAGATGAAAGCCATCTTGGTTCAAAGTGGTTGTCACAAGGCTCTTGAAGGTGTATCCAACAAGCCTTCGGGCATGACGGTGGATACGTGGGAGGAAATCGATTTGAAGGCTCTTTCGGCAATTCAATTATGTCTCTCTGATGATGTTTTGAGAGAGTTTGCCAAGGAGACGACTTCTGCAGGTTTGTGGTTGAAGTTGGAGTCACTTTATATGACAAAGAGTGTGACCAACCGTCTACTACTCAAATCTAGACTTCATGATCTTCGTCTAGAAGAAGGTAAACCGCTTAAGTCTTATTTAGATGAATTCTTCTCTATTATTATGGATTTGCAAAACATCGATGTTGAGATCGATGATGAGGATATGGCTATTAGGTTGTTGTGTTCTTTACCGCCTACGTATAAGCATTTTCGAGATACTTTATTGTATGGTAGAGATGATTTGAGTTTGGAGGATGTTAAGGATGCCTTAACCTAGAGAGATTTAATTGACAATAAGTTGGTTAATAAATCTAATAATCCTACTCAAAACAATGCTTTAGTTGCTCATGGTGGTAATAAGAATTTTGGTAAAGGAAAAGTTTGTAACTATTGTCATGTGAAGGGTCACATCAAAGCCGAGTGTTGGAAATTAAAGAAGAAGAATGAGGAGAAGTCCAATGAGGACAAATCTGCAAATATTGCCAATACCGACGATGATGATGATTATGCACTTTAGGGTTACGAGATTTGGGGTTGCGGTTTCTACGATCTCTTCATGATAAGTTCCCCTTTGAGATCTCTTGGTAAAACGAGAAACAGTGTGGATTTTTGGTATGGAGTCTATGATAGATTGATTTTGATTTTTGTTTGTAATAAAGTAGCAATCTTGGTTATGCATTAGATTTTGTTCTAGTTATGCTATTTCTTATCTCAATTTTGGTACTTTTGGGATTTACAAAGTACAATTGCAATTTAGAAATTCTTGATGTAATTTTTATTTTTCTAGAATTGCTTAAGTTTTTTTTTGGTTTGATTTTTGAGATGAAGAAGTGTTTGAAGAGAGTTTTGTCAATTTTGATAAGCATGCTTGGCGTCGGGACATTATACTCTCAATCTAGGCCATGTGATGGTTTTGTGTACGGAATTTTGTGTTCGCAGACGCACCGGTTCACAAGTTATGCAAGATGTCCGTTTGGTGATAGCCTAATGTGAGTAGGCTTATGGAGTTTTGTTTAAGGTGGAGGTTTTATGTTTTATTATGATCATTACTTCTTGGTTTTGGTTCAAGGTGGAGTTACTTTGTTTTTTGGTTGATTTCAAGTCAAGGTGGAGATTGTTAAATTGTGACTCGAAATCTAGTAGGGCTGACTTTGAACGCTTGAATCTCTCAAACTACAAGTGATTTTGAAGTGATTCAAGTTGGAGGTGATAGCTTGGTTCAAGAGCTTTCCAACGATAGGTCATATGCCCAATTCCGATAATAAACGAAAAAGTTATGACCGTTTTACAAAAACCTGACGAAGCTGGAAATTTGCAACGAGGCTGCGAGCTATAGCTCTATGCGAGTGAGCTATAGCTCGGCCCTATGAGGACTTGCGACAAGCATGAGCTAGCTGCCGAGCTATAGCTCGGTAGTTAGGTTATTCTAGGATAATTTATGGAATATTTCCTAAAATTATATCTTTTCTATGGCGGCTATTTGAATATACTTGGGGAACAATCTTAGGGTTTTATTAGGGTTTCCTTATGTTATTAAAGGACCATTTAGTTGATCAATTAGATGATACCTTTCGAGCCATTAGATTTAAGACTCCTTGTATTATTCTCTTGTTTCTTTCTCCATTATAGTGAAGAAGCTCTCGAGTCCTCCACCCGTGGATGTAGGTCTATTTTGACCGAACCACGTAAATCCTTGTGTTTTTGTTTATCTTCTTTATTGTTTTTCTCGTTCTTAATTTCATTGACTGGTTTTGCATTAATCAAACACGATTACACCCTAATTTCCTAACAGATACAAAATTAGTTAGCAATTGATGTGCTTTTGTGACGATTTGCTATCTAGTAAGCATGTAATGACTTATAAAAATTAAAAATTAGCAAAAAATAAATTAAATAAAAAATGTTCAAAGCCTGTTGGGTTGACCCAAATCCAAAACTTTGGGCAAGGGTTGAACATTTTTTTTATGTAACCAGAAGTGACCCGATCCGAGATGATTCATGACCCGACTCTGATTGATAGGTCTACATAATAATGAATATTAGATTGTGAAGTATATATTATTTTAAACGTTTAGTATATATAATACCTCCGTTTCATATTATTTGCAACCATTTGACATAAAGTAGAGAGAAAATATGTATAATTGTTGCAAATAATATGAAACAAAGGGAATATTAGAAATGGATGTTTTACTATTTGAACTACTTTTTTCGCTCCAAAAAATATTATGATATTAGAAATAAATTTATATAATAATTATTGAGAATTATAATCTTAAACATTTTTTGAATAAGATTATAATTCAATTTGTACCTCTGAAATATTTATCTTTTATCGAAAATAAAACTCTAAAGTGACAATTTTATCCCAAAACTCTATCGAAATTTGATTGAAAATAACATTCTAAACTTTTTTTTTAATCATATGAAGTCTATCTAAAACTATCTAATATGGCGCGATAGTTGGCAAAAAGTTAAAACGTCAAATATCACTGTCTCGTGGTCTGGCCAAAAGTTTAGGTTTATATATTAGTTATATGATATGATATTATAATTTTTAGGGAGTGTTTATTTTAAATAGGTAAAAATCGATTGGTGATCCGACCTATTTTTACAGGTTATCATATGAAGTGTCGTCTTGTAATTGGTTACCATGACACGTGTTGTCATAAAACGATGACACGTGTCATGCTAACCTATAAAAACAAGTTACCTATCGGTATTTGCCTGTTTAAAATGACATCTCCAAAAGTTGTAATATTAATGTATAATCCAAAGATTATATTATCAAAAAAGAACGGACGAAAGAGTTATATTATTTTTTGCAATTTTCCTACTACTTTTTATACAAATAATTGAATACATACATTAATCAGTATATTTTGCGTGCCGTTAGTCATACAATGATTCCGCTAGAAAAAGAACAGATTAATCTGTTTTATGCTGAGCGAGTGACCCATGTAATACTGATGGAGTAACCTGATAACACCGACGAAGTAACCTTTGTAATAATAACCGTGTAATCTCTATAAAATTAACGAAGTAACCATCATAATAATTTGTTATATGGTATGACCAACCGTATATAAAATTTTTTGTATATTAATAGTAAAATGTTACATTAAATTAAGAAAAATACTAACGAGCATTTGTGGGGCGCTATATAAGAAAATTAAAAAAAGAAAAATAATCATTAATTATATCGATTGACATGTGATTTTAGCGGGTATTTCAAATTTAAAACGCTATTTGTTTCATAAAATTAGACATATATACTATTTTAGGCGTTTCCAAAGATCTACTCATTTTGAATATGTTTCATTTTTAAATTAATTTTTTTCGGAATTAATTGATTTTGGATTGATGACATAACTATAAGGAAAAAAAAATCTATACCTTGAATTCATTATGACTTATGCTTTCCTAAAAGAAAAAAAATCAAAAAAACTTAAATAAGGTAAATTAATTATGAATTATTTTGAACTTTAATATTATATTTCAAATATTCTGCTTTTCTTATTTTATGTAATTGATTTCATATGAGACTAAATTATGAAACGAAAATTAGTTATTTTATGCCTTGAAAACTCGTTAGCAAGATTCATGAATTAAATTTTTGAAATGTGACAAGGTAAATCGCAAATAATGTAAACAAAAGAAAGTACCACGCTTATATTTATGTAATTATGTAGTATGACTTGAGTGACATTGTACATTGGTACATGGATAGCGAGGCATTTGTTTTCTTTCTAAAAAGATGCATCTGACAAATTACATTGATAATATTTTATTTATATACGAGGCCCTCCATATTATTTTATTTACATTATTTTGTTTGTGATCTATAGAATTCAAATTACAAATAAGACCATCTCCAGTGGTGAGACTCTAGTTTGAGTATTAAAATACAAAATGAGTTTTTTTTTTTTTTTTTTTTTTTTTTTTTTTTTTTTTTACCTCCAATGGTGATACCATATCCATTTCTCAATTTAGCAACTCATGTAAAGCCTAATTTTCCAATGGTGAGACTCTCTAAAATATACAAATATCACTTTTAATTTATGGCTCACCAAATCCATTTCTTTTTAAAATCAAATATTGTAAGATTAAAAAAAAAAGTAAAACTTAAATAAATTACAAAATTTATTAGAATATTGACAAGGAGCCCACACTTTTTGTCAAATGAGACTCAAAGTTGAGTATCTAAACTTAGCAACTTTCTTTTAGAGTTGCTAAGTTTAGATACCAACTTATTGGTCTGCATTACAAAAAAAAAAAAAAAAAGAAAAAAAAAACTCTTTCTCCTAACAATACTTACTTGAGTCTCACCATTAGAGAGAGTCTAATACAAAGTACATTGTAGTTTTACCAATCTAGGTATTTCTTGCTCTCGGCCTAGGGTAGTCACGATTTTACTGGAGGGTGGGTTGTTTTTCTCCAAGGGCACTGCTTGGAAGGTTGGTTCGAGAGAAAAGGTTAGTAATATAAATGACTGCTAGGTGCCTAACATTGATTTTATTTTTAAGAAAGGAGTTTTTTCATGAGGCTGATAGGCCTACAACTGTTTTTGAGTTGTTAATGCCTTGTTCTTCTACTTGGAATTCTTCTCTGGTTCGACATCTTTACCCAGTTGCTTTGGATATTCTTGGTTTAGAACGTTCTCAGCACAAGATTGATGAATTTGTTTACTGGAAATACACTCGGATGGTTTTCACCACTAAATCAGCTTACTCCAATTTACTTTCTCAGCATTTATCCACTGGGGTTAGTTCGCTTTTTGCTACATGGTGGAAACGACGTGTGGTTTGCCAATTCTTCCGAAATGGAAGTTGTTTGCTTGGAAACTTTTACATAATGCCATTCCAACAGCTGATTTGCTTGTGCATAAGGGCCTTCCTATTGATCCAACTTGTGTTTTTTGTTGCATGTTCTCAGAGTCGGTAGAGCATTTATTTCGGGATTGGCAGTTCAATAGTATGCTTTGGAGCACTGATTCTTGGGTCCTCTGTAGTCTTTCTTCTTCTTCTTCTTCTCTTTTTCATTTGTGATTTTGGGATCTTGTGTCTCGTTTTGATGCTACTAAAGACGGATCTCATTTGGACTATTTCTTCAAGGTATGTTGGTCTGTTTGGTTAACAAGGAATAATGTTAGATTTTGCTCGGAGGTTTATTGCCCCTAGTCTGTTCTTGATTTGGCTTCTAGTAGGAGTGATAGAACTACGGAGGCTCGCAAGTTTCCAGCTGTCTCATTCTCTACTCTTCCGTGGTTTCCTTCACCTCCCTTCATTCATGTTCTTCAAGGTGATTTAAGTAAGTTTGTAATATTTTTTTGTTGTTTGATGGTGCTGATTAGGTGCAGGTCGGTGTAAGCACCACACCTAAAAATGTCTCCCCAAAACCAAACCCGATGATGAAGAAGCTTTCAACGCCATTATTGATCGGGTTGAGTATTTTAATCCTTGGAGTGCTTATATCCATGTTTATTCCAATACATTTCACAAATGAACCCAATTCTTAGCACATTTCCCCAAACCACAACTTATTTTCCATTTTTCGTGTCCACATCACAAAATCGAGATAATATGATTTTGTCTCACTATATATTTGATCCAAATATTATTTAATTGGATAGGATTGTTAATAAGATTCCCAATGATATATCATACGCCCAATTCCAGTTTCAAAAGAAGAAGATATAAGACAAAACACTAAACTAGGCCCAAAACTGATACCCTTTTACTAAAACGACTATATCTTAAAATCTACCAAAGAATTTTACCGAATTTTAATTGGGTAGGAAAGTAGACTTGATAATCTTTCAATAGATATGTTATATGCCTTATTTTGAGTTACGGATCAAAAGTTATCATGATTTTAAAAATTCGTGAAAATAGGAAAATACCGTGCCACGATATGAACATCGCGTGACGGTGCTGTGCAATGTATCACGGTGTTCAACACCGTATCACGGCACTAGTTCCATGACGCGCGCGTTCAATTAGTATTTTTTCACGATGCCTTCTCACATTTTCTCACCCCTCAGATTTTATCTATAAATATCCTGTTGATTTCCTCAGTTACAGGGCACTAAAAATCATTCTCTTTCTCCATAGACCAAAAATCATTCTCTTCTCTCTCTTTAGCTTAAGTACTAGTGTAGACACCCATTTGTGTCTCCCCAAAACAAAACCCAGTGATGAATACCTTTCACGTCGAATTATAATCGAATGAAGTGAAAGTGTGGAAAGTCTAGTGTTGCGGTTAATATTTATTTCTTTTCTTTCTCTCTGTTTTTGAAAACCTATTTTATGAAAATAGCCGATCCAGTTTATTTTGGTCCATGGCAAGGGTCCAAAAAAGTGTAGTTGGTTCGGGTTCGAAAAGAGCTTTCCAACGATATATTATAAGCCTAATTCCGATGAATAATGAGGATGTTATGACCAAATTACTAAACTGGGCCCGGTTTGATTTTGATATGCGGCCCAATGATCTAAAGGAGGGCCTATTATGATTTATCATTATTAATGTGATGAGAATTGATTATAGTCTTCTAGAGTCTTCTAAAAAAGGTTCTTTTGAATCCTAATTTGATTAGCATTGATAAATAGACTTTTAAGAGTTTTAATTAGAATTAAAGAAGTGTTTTTAAGGAAATTACAGTTTTACCCCCTCGTACGCTTAAATTTTATCAAAATATGAAAACGCGTAGAAAAACAGATTGCAGCGCCGCATTACAAGTCTGTCGCCTGGCGACAGACCTGGCGTCACGGCGACAATTCTAGCGCCTGGCAATAGGCGCATGTTTGGCGACAACGTCGTGTTTTATTCTTTTTGAAACTCTGATTCTTTTTTTATCATATCCGGCTGATTTTCTTTATAAATAGCCTCCTAAAACCTCCGTTTTAAATAACCAATTCTCACCAACTCTCGTCAAAAAATTTCTTGATTCTCTCTCCCTCTTTCTAGCCTAGCCTTTTACAAACACAATTTCACATATATTAGCACTAGACACACCTAGCCAAGTTCGAAGTTGCCTTCGCCCTAGACGTGAAAGGTTTAAAATCTGAGGGTTTAGTCCCAAATCTCTCTTTCAGTTATTTAATTTAATTATTTAATTTTATTATATTTTCCTTGAAGTTACTAACGTGTGTATTTTGTTATTAGAAAGAAATATGAGGCATTCAACTAAGTACTTTAATTGTTTTCATTGTTATTATGATATAGAAATCATGTCTAGGTTGTTATTTTGATTCCTAGTATCATGTTAGGATGTTTTTCTTAATTTGATGTTTAGAATGACAACATTAAGTTCCTAATATCATGTTTAGGGTACGAATAAGTTTCTTAATAATATCAATTATGATTTCTATGATGCTTCATATTTCTTTCCTAATAGCATGTTAGTATCATGTTAAGGCTAAAGTTTTGATTTTTAATGTTTAGTGACATGCTAGGGTTTGTTATTAATCTTGTTAGTATCATGCCTAGGATCTTGCTATTATTATATTTTAGCATTGATATGATTATTTTTATAGTTGATTATTATTATTATTATTATTATTATTATTATTATTATTATTATTATTATTATTATTATTATTATTATTATTATTATTATTATTATTATTATTATTATTATTATTATTCTCATTGGTAGCAATGTAAAATTGCACATTCTCAATGGTAACAAAATTTTTTACAAATTCTCGAAAATAGCATTACTTTTGATAAATTTCTCTAACATGACAATATTTTTCTAATTAACAAATATTTAGCAAATTGATCATCATCATCAACTCGCCCACCCCATGGAACCCCCACCCTATTGAACCTCCACCCTGTCGAGCCCCCATTTAGCACCACCACCTGCACCGTCTCCCTGTCTCACCGACCCCATGACAACCCAAACGAAGCCCCACCCAATTCGACCCCCGCCCCAAACCACCACCCCACCCAATCGATCGAGCCCCATCCAGTCGAAAACCCAACCTAATCGAACCCTCGCAATCGAAACCCCAACCCAATCAAACCCCTAGCCAATCGAACCCCCACCCAGTCGAAACGCCACAATCGAATCCCCGCCCAACTCTATGGTGGTCAAATTGAATTTGTCGGTGGCTATGGTGGTCGAAATTGGGTAAGCCCAAATTGGGTTCGGTTTGGGGTTAACAGCTGATGGTGGTTCGATGGGGTATGGTGGAGATGGTGGTCGAAGGATCGATGGGGTGTCGCGGAGATGATTGAAGGTTGATGAATGATGGTGGTTCGATGGCTATGGTGGTATGATAGCTGTGATCTTTGGTGGCAATGTCGTTGTGTTTAAGTTTTTACTTGTTCGATCTCTCTAACTCAAGTGCAATTATCAAAAATTATTTCAAACAAAAAACAAACTTTCTGCATTAGATTGCCGGATGCCCTGTTTTACTTATGAACTAATGTTGATGAAGTATGGTTATTGTAGGTATCATTCAATAAATTAAGTGAGGGTAATTTAGTAAATTATTATTACATAACCATGGTTAGTGTATTTTAGGCTAATATATCACATTTAATAAAATAAAGCTATACAAGGGAATAATTGTAAAACTAATGCTATTTAAGAGAATTTGACAAAAAATTTGCTACCATAGAGAATTTACAAACTTTTATTGCTATCAATGAGAAAAACCCTTATTACTATTATTATTATTATTATTATTATTATTATTATTATTATTATTATTATTATTATTATTATTATTATTATTATTATTATTATTATTATTATTATTATTATGTTGCATGATTCTTATATTATTGTTATTGCTTGATCACACCTTTAATGCATGTTTAAAGGGAATTGGTACTTGTTATCACGCTTAATAAGAAAATTAATAATCTTGTTTAGGGTTAATATGATTATAATTCAAGTGATCGCCAATAATAGTTTTTTTTTGTGTATTAATATTCAACCAACATAGATTAAACAGGTTTAGGGTTAACCTAATGATTGCATGTTAGTCAGAAAGCGCACATGAAAACGAGAAGAATAAAGTAGAGGCCTATTATTAGGGAAGGTTCAATCTCTTTTAGGTTGGATTTTTACCTTCATCCCCGAACTTCCAGTCTTGGTTCCAGACCTATTGGAGTTAACGATCTCCCGGATCGTTAAGGGGTGTAACCTTCACCCTGTGAACGGTTTACAAGTTCCTAAAACTTGTTGGCGACTCTTTTGCTCTAGCTTCCTTCCCTTTGGACGCTACCATGCTTAAGTGTATGATCACAGTGGGGTTCAAGTTTGGGGTAATGCTTGAAATATTCCCTACAGTTTTTGGCGACTCCACTGGGGAGGGTTTCTCTTTTAATTCCTGAAATTTATTTCGGCAATGATTTAGAATGAGTGGATGAGGCTCGAAAAGTTCTAAGTATTTCTTGTGCATAATTTTGATTAAAATTATTGTCATATGCATAAAAAATATCTCATTGGAAAGACCATCCGTAATGAGTTATAAACATAGGATTTTTACACGTAGGAAATTTGAGGAATTTCTTTCACAAGTACGATCGAAATAATACTCCTTGGAGTGCTTAGGGAAGGAATGATGTAAGAATGGGGAGGCTAGTGTTTAGGCTAAAAAGGGAGAAGAGAATGATTTTGATGATCAAGCTTGTAGATGATTGAAAAGGGGTGATATGAACTCTATTTATAATGAAAAAAGAAGGGTCGAAGAATTAAGATAAGATCTGAATTAAATCGGAATAAAACTCGATAGACAGCAGTTTTTGCGGTTTTTGTTTTTATTATACCTTTTGATCCAGAAATCGGATCAAGATAAATAATATGTCGTTGGAAAGGTATTGAAATCTAATTTATACCCCAATTAATACCAGATCAAAATATTTTGTATAATAAAATATATGGCCGAAATAGTTGGTTAGTGTCAGTTTTTGATAGAGTTTCGTATTTCATTGATATCTTTTTTGTTATAGCTCGGAATTGATATTATAATATATCATAGAAAAGATAATTTCAAGGGCTATCCAACCATACAAGATTTGGATAAAAACTATGAGTCACAAAAATAATATTTGACTATCTTTGAATGTCTTTCAATTTGAATAGAATTAGGACTTTCATAAAGAAAAGTTTTAGTCAATTTCAAACTTTTTAATCCTATCTTTTAAAAGGGATAATTAAGATCTTTTAAAAATTATAGAAGCTTCTTATTAATCCTAATTGGTTTATGAATGGGATTAAATCCTCCGTGTAGACATCTACTTTTGGCCTCCTTTCCCGATAGGAAGTGCAATGACGAAAAATAAAACCATCTTCGTGCAGTTTGATCGAAGTGAAGAATGCTTATGGATGACTGGCTAAACCGCAAATACACAAAAAGACTAGCCTAACCCAAAACAAATACAAAATAAGGTCTAATTAACTAAACCCGATCATAATTAGGCTAAAACCCGTGCTTATGACCCAATAATGACGGATTTAGAGGCGCCTAGTTTAAATTTAATGCTGTCGCAGATAAATCCGCGAGCATCTCAATGAGTCGCGCTGGTCTGGTGCGCGCAACTAAGTCAGTTGAGCGCAACACCCAACACAACTTCTAGAGATCTGCTCGCGGAATATTCAGAATTTTGTAAAACTGCGCGCAAAACATTATTCCCGTATACTGCACAAGCGTCAACTTGTTTTGGTCATAGCCGGAGTTCTAGGAAGAACTACGAGTCGTACAAGTCGTACAACCTATGGATCTATAACCCCGAATTTTATCTTTAATTTGGCGTTGGTTTTATCCCAATCAGAGTCACAAATCAAAAGTTATGACTAAAATACCACAACCTGTCCAGTTTAATGCATATACGTGAGGTCTTAACCTAGTCTTTGTTCGAGTCTAGTCACATAGTCTAGCCACATGGTCATGACACAAGTCTTAACATGTCACTTGCACTCACAATAAAGCACCCACTAATATGTATATACACCATGACCATGTCTTTGGTTCATGCATGAGTCGGTTTTCTCCGTCATTTGAGTTGGGGGTACATTCTATTCCTAATTTTTTCATATTTCTCCATCTACATCATGTTTCCATTCTTTACATGCTTTCTTCACATTACAACCTTAATTCTTCCTACCTTCCTCCATCCATTGCATGTTGAATAGAGTTTGAGTCAAATAATTTAACAATGAATATCCCTAAATTCCTTTTCCACAGTACTTGGTCGAGGAGAGAAGGGCGATTAATCAAGGATAACCTCTTTATTCAAGTCTTACTTTTTGATAAACCGATTCGTCAAAAGAGGAAGGCTAAAAAGATAATGGCAACTCAAGAGGAAGTTAACAAACTTAGGAGTCAATTGACTGACGTGACTGAGGCATTGAAGGTTTTAACCCTCAAAATCAATGACCCTATGAAGCAACAACAGATGGACCTCATGCAAGAAAGTTTGAGCAAGCTGTCTAGTGACTACAAGTTTCAAGTCATTAGCTCACAAGGGGTCTCAGTGGAAAAAGATCTTCTTCCGCAGAAGTTCAATGCCAACGACATCCCAAAATTCAAGGCAACTCACAACCCTTATTTTCATTTAAGAGCTTTTGAAACAATAATGAATATTAAGGGTATTGATAAGAAAGTGTTTCCCTCTATATTTTCTCTATCTCTTGAAACCGTTTGCCAACAATGGTTCTTCTCCCTTGACAAAGAGAGAACCTCTACTTGTGTAGGCGTCGTTCGAAGTGCGCCTACGTTAAAAGCATGTGTAAATATGCTTGGCACTCATAGGAAGTGGGAATTGACATATACGATTAGGGACAAGTAAAGTAGGGAGCCGCCAACAAGTTTTTAAGGATCTTGTAAACCGTTCACGGATCATAAAAGGCAACCACAAATAAGGGACAACGATAGGCAACAACGATTGACCCGTGAAGGTTACACCCCATTCATAATCCATGAGATTACTAACTCCATATGGTTTGGAACCACGAAAGGAGGATCGGGGATGATGGTACGAAGTGAGTCATGGAGTCACATTCGCCCGTATTGGCCTCTACTCGATTCTTATAGTGAAAAGTGATTCCTGCGATCTCAAAGGCATACAAACAAAGATTCAATTTGCTCCAAACTAATATTAAGATAAATTGGTTTAATATTAATGCAACACATAATTCTAAAATATTAGTGATCACTTGATAAAACAACAAGATTAAAAAGGATCCTAAACCGGTTGTCCAAATTATCTTAATAGGCGTGATTTTCAATTACATATTCCCTTTAAACATGCAATATGGTGATCATAAAAATAATAGAATAAACATTAATATTGGAAGCAATTTAACAATAATAGCGTTAGTGAAATCAAATATAAAATAACCCTAATCATGATACTAGCAATATAAAATAATAAGAGTAATTAAGTGAATTAATTACTCACTTTTCGCGTTTCCTTGAATTGCTACATCATGAATAAACTGTTAGTAACTTCAATTAAAATATAAATCAAATGAAAATTAAATTAAATAAATGTATATTTGATTTGGTCCAAACCCTCAGTTATTTGTACCTTTCACACCTTGGTTAAAGTATATAACTTTGGATATTGTATGAACTCCGTTGGAGTGCTTAAGGAAGGAATGAAAGAATAGGGAGGCTAGTGTTTTAGGCTAAAGAGGGAGAAGAGAATTATTTGATGATCAAGCTTGTTGATGATTGAAAAAGGGGTGATATGACCTCTATTTATAGAGAAAAAAAGAAGGGTCGAAAAAACAAGATAAGATCCGAATTAAATCGGAATAAAACTCGATAGACAGCAGTTTTTGCGGTTTTTGTTTTTATCATATCTTTTGATCCAGAAATCGGAATAAGATGAATAAGATATGTTTGGAAAGCTCTTGAAGTCTAATTTCTAACCCAATTAGAATGAGATTAAAATACTTTGTAAAATAAAAGATATGGACGAAATAGTGAGACGGTGTCAGTTTAGGATAGAGTTTGACATTTTATTCATATCTTTTCCGTTATAGCTCGGAATTGATATTATAATATATCATTGGAAATATAATTTCAAGGGCTATCCAACCATATAAAATTTGCATAAAAACTATGAGGCACGAAAATAATATCTGTCTATCTTTGAACGTCTTTTAATTCGGATATAAATAGGATTTTTAAAAAAAAGGAGTTTTATTCAATTTCAAACTATTTAATCCTATCTTTTCAAAAAGGATAATTAAGATCTTTTAGAAACTTATAGAAGTTTCCAATTAATCCTAATTGGTTTATGAATTGGATTAAATAATTTGGACCCTCTACATGATCATTGGGTCGTAGGTAAGGTGGGCTTAGGTTCGGTTTGGGCTCAATTTAATATTTTGGCCATAACTTATTCGTTATAACTCGGATTTGGGCTTATAATATATCGTTGGAAAGCTCTTTTCAAGCCCCATCCAATTATTTAATCATTGGACCCAGATTATGGACCAAAATAAACTGGATTAAATGTTTTTATAAAAAGGACACGAAATGAATGATTTTAAAGGACACGAAATGAATTATTTTGGGTTTAAAGGCACGAAAAGAGGAAAATTAGTTATGGTTTGGGGAAATGGGATAGGATTTTGGTTGGTTTATGAAATGGAAATATGGATTAAGCACTCCAAGATTAAATACTCAACCCGACCAATAATGGCGGTGAAAGGTTGTTCATCATTGGGCTTGGTTTTGGGGAGACATTTTTAGGTGTCTACAACTTGGGAGTCAATAGTGAACGCTTTCATTGATAGGTACAAGTGCTATATTCAAGTTGAAACTGATTATAGACAACTTGAGATGCTAAGACAAAAAGAGAATGAAGGCTTTACATCTTTCTTTAATAAGTGGAGGGAAGCTTCCGCTAAGATGATTGAGGTGCCCTCCGAAAAAGAATCTGTGAGGATTTTATCAAGAATCTCCAAGAGATGTATTCAAAGCATTTAAAATATCAACATAATTTGAATACTTTCAAAGCCGTTTATGACATCGGAATTGAAATCGAAGATGACCTCGCAAAACAAAAAGCTACTAACAATAGTAACCACAGGGGCTGGAAAGGAACGAAGAACGACAATCTTTCTTCTTCCGAAAATGCCCACTCTATTAATAATGTTAGTACCTTTGACCATAATGGTGTCTTAGCCATGGACAATCAAGGATCTAAAAGGAAACCCAGGAGAGAGTTCACACCCATTGGAATGACCTATGATGCTGCTTTTGATCGTCTCTATGACCGAGTGTTAATCAAACCTATTGGCCTTACTGAGGATCCAACGCCAGAAAATCGATCTTCAAGATGGAATCCCAACTCTTATTGCAAATACCATCAAGGAAACGGTCATACCACTGATGAATGCTACAGGTTTCAAAATCTCATTCAAGATCTCATAGATTCAAATAAGATCCCATTGCCTCTAGCTAACGAGAAGACTGGGTGATGATGAAGCAAACGACACAAGACAGAGGCGAGCTTCAACGAAAATATTTCATGACCTCTTTTTTCTATTTCTTTTTTTATTTTTTACCCTTTCCCCCAATAAGTCTAGTATAGGCACCTTTCTTTTCCCTTAGATTAAATTTGTAGAATATTTCTTTTTCCCTTTTAATAAAATGAGCATTTATTTCCTTGCATATGATCATCGCATTTCATTACATTTAAAAAAAAAAAATTGTCAAATTAAGCACAAGGTATACCAATGATTTGAGGCACCCTTTGTAACATCATCATATCACCTTTCACCCTTCAAATATGCAATCCTTTCTTGATAAAGCACTTTGAGCCTCGTCTAACGATAGACCTGTCTTTCTTCAACCCACACCTACCTAACCTTGGGATGGGACAATGTGCAACTTGTGCAAATTTAAAAAGCTTGAGTGATTTCAAAAGATCAAAATAAAAGTAAAAAAATAAAAAATAAATATATAAAAGTGTACAAAAGGGCAAGTGTTCCAATGTCTTTGACATGAACATGTCTTTGATATGAACACATCTCAGATTGTGTCTCTTATCGAGTGCTCGGTACCGTGCCTGAGAAACATGAATGCCAAGTAAGTGATAGACCGCATGATCGGTATTGCCCACACTTATGAAATTGAAATAAATGCTAAAGCAAAAGAAAGAGCTAAAAAAAGAGTAGAAAACCTCAAGCATGAAAATACAAATACTCAATAGCAAGGTTGTACACCTTGGGGGCTTATCAAGGGTCTTGAGCCTTTATCCCCTTCTTCTTCAACCTTTAGCCTAACCACATTACAACATTTCAAAAGACCTTTTGAGGTATACACACTTGTGCGAGGTTCGGCTAGAGCTACGTTCGGCCTGATTCCTAACGGATACGTAGGCAACCTCAAATCAAGGTGCGGCCGTAATAAAAATGCATTCATATTCACATTCACACACTCACACCATGATCATATCAAGGGATCCCCTGTGCTCATCCCTATTCACTTAGAGCTAGACTTAGGGGCTTGATTTTTACATCATTTGCTTACCTAGCCTAAAGAGTCACCATTATTTGACTCTTCTAAAAATAATATTTTCCCACACACTTAGCCCTTGCGGCCTTACTTTAGTGTCACTATCACATACATCACAGATATATGACCAAATATACCTTCCATTAGGAACCCTTTTTCATGGAATCTTAACACAACGTTGAAGCATGCCTTGTCATATCAACATCACTCATCAATCATAATTGTCATTGCATCACGAAGTATGAAGTGCTTAGCCTCCGTGCCTAAGTTACCCAAATACTTTCATCATTAAGTCAACCATTGAGATAGCCTAGGATGGATTAATCCTTGCACCTTGAGAGATAGTATCAAACAACATTTGATTAAGCTCATTCACATATGCATTCGAAAACTTCGATTCTTTTTTCACGTCTTTCTTTTTCGGGAGAAAGTCGGTACCCTCCACAAAAATGACGGAAAATTTTTGTTTTTTTCCATTTTCGAGTCGCACGATCACATTACAATGCACACACGAGTCATGTACACATTGAGTCATGTCGTGTCATATCATCTTGCTTTGAGTCTAACACATGTGTCAAACACTTTGAGTCGAGTCAACCTCGAGTCAATCACAGCGAGTCAAGTTTATACCTTGAGTCATTTCAAGTCAATGAGTTGAGTCAACACTAAGTCTTAGGTCAACCCTAAAGAAAGATAAGCAAAGTCATATGGTCAAAGATTTAAATGCAGGTGCATCCCAGCAAGCGAGGACATTCCCGGATTTTTTTCGAAAAAACCGCGAATATGACCATAGGAGATTCCTCCAAGATAAGAGGAGTTACATTGATTGGTAAATTAGAGATGAAGAGCTTTAATTTACAAAAGACTTGAGCGGATTTGGTTGAAAGTAAGCGACCAAGTTCAAAGTTCGGAGCGAAACCAAGCAACAGCGGCAGCAAGAGTAGAATAGGGAAGACCCGACTCCAATGCCAGACAACAACATCTGGCATTTAGCAACATATTTCAGCGCCTAGCGCTAGATCTCAGCGTCTGGTGACAGAGCCAATTCTTGACGCCAGAGATATTTCAGCAGCGACAGAGCTCGAAGCCTCTCAGAATGGTTATTTCGACCTCATACAGCAATTTCGGGTTCCTTGGTACGCCAGTTAGCCCCTATAAGTAAATTGACATGATTATTAGTCGGCTCGATTACAATCGTACATAGTAAGTGATTGACCTGACAAAAAAATCGTCTCACTTAGCTTAAGCTCCTAAAACACTGGCTCATTACAAGCAACAACGTATCGGTTTAAAAGCAAGCACTTAAACGACAATATTTCCAAATATGGATTGTCGCGCATTCTTCTTAAACGACAACATTTCCAAATACGGATTGTCGCGCATTCTTCTTAAACGACAATATTTCCAAATATGGATTGTCGTGCATCTTCTTCAATGACAATTTTTCCAAGATTGGATTGTCATCTCTGGCAAAGTTTCCAAGCGTGGATTGTCGTGCTCCTTCTATGTTTGGCAAGTTTTTCCAAGTTCGGATTGTCATTCATTCATGGATCTTTGGCAAGTTTTCCGAGATTGGATTGTCATACACCCAGTTCCCTACGGAAAAATTTCCCAAAGGATTGTTGTAGGACTCTATTCATCATAAATTTCGGCAAAGGTTCCTCAACGTGGATTGTCATTCATTTCAGTAAGTGGAAAATTTTCCCGAAGTGGATTGTCGATCGACTCTTTTTTAGCAAATGTTCCAAGACGGAGATTGTCAATAGTGGCAATAATTTCCTAAAAGGATTGTCGCATAGCGTTGGCAAATTTCCAAGGTGGATTGCTTTCAAGAGTTATATTCCAAGATATGGATTGTCGATTGTAGCAAAGTTCTTATGACAGATTGTTACGAAGCATTGGGCAACTTTTCCCAAAATTGGATTTTGGCAAATTTTCCGAGATACGGATTGTCTCTTCATCGTAGCAACATTTCCAAGGATGGATTGTTACAAAGCATTGACAACTTTCCCTAAATCGAATTGTCATACATCATACAAGAGTTATGTTGGCAACTATTCCCAAAGAAAAGAGGATTGTCATCACAGCAAAAGCACCGACATACTGGTTCACAAGTAGCAAAGCGCCGACGTACTGGCATAGCATCATTAAGGATCAACAAGCAGTGATATTTTCGAAGACTATCACAGCGAAAATCGGAGGCAGTTACAAGTGTAGCAGTCTTCAGGCGGTATTCCCTAGCTTGCGGAAGATCGTCACAACAAATTGGTTACCTCTACAGACGTGTGCTCGACGGTGAAAGATACGCATTTCTTAACTCTTTTATCTGTTTAACTAATGCTAGTTTGCAGGTATCAGCATTACAAGAGTGATTTAGGATCGCATAACGTTCTGAATCATTCTCCGTCCCTATCACTACTTTGACTTTTGTTTTCGAAACTTGCGTTTCTCCAAACTCAGTCAAAGTGGGGGCTTCTGTAGACACCCAAATGTGTCTCCCCAAAACCAAACCCAGTGATGAATACCTTTCACGTCATTTAGTTATCGAACAAAGAGAAAGTGTGAAAAGTCTAGTGATGACGATGTTTTTATTAAAATATCTCTTCTTTTTGTTTTTTAAAATATTTCTTTTCTTACCTTATTTTTAAAAAACGTGCATTCTAGTTTAGTTTGGTCCATGATAAGGGTCCAATAATGATGTAGTTGGATGGGGTTTTAAAAGACCTTTCCAACGATATATTATTAGCCCAATTCCGATGAATAATGAGGAAGTTATGACCAAAATACTAAACTGGGCCCGGTTTGGTTTTTATATGCGGCCCAATGATCTAGAGGAGGGCCTATTATTAATTATCATTCCTAAAGCTATTAGGATTGATTATAGTCTTCTAGAATACTCTAGAAAGTTATTTTAAATCCTAATGGAGTTAGGATTGATAATTATGTTTCAAAGAGTTTGAAATTTAATAAAACTACTTTTTCTTAGAATCCTTGTTTTGTACGAAGTGGAATATATTCAGATTTTATTTTCGTGACTCATGATATTTATCCAAATTTTATATGGTTGGATAGATCTTGAAATTATATTTCCAATGATATATTATGATATTAAATCCGAGTTATAACGAAAAAGATATGAATGAGACATGAAACTCTATCCAAAACTAAAACCCTTCCACTATTTCGGCCATATCTTTTTATCTACAAAATATTTAAATCTGATTCTATTAGGGTTGAAAAGTAGACTTCAAGAGCTTTCCAAAGACATATTATATGCCCTATTTGGACTTTCGGATCAAAAGATTCGATAAAAACAAAAACGCATGAAACTGATTATTAGCGCATGACGCTAAGCATTAGTGCCGGGTGCTAAGGCTTGGCGCCTGGTGCTAACCTTCAGCGCCTGGCGCTAATTGCCAGCGTCGACGCTAATCAATTTTTAAGCACGTCAGAACTCTGTTTCGATTTTCTATCTTTTTGGCTGATTTTCTCTATAATTTCTAAAAACTCCATTTTCATTCACCAACACTAGGTGAAAAAAGAAGATTGGCACCACCCTAAGGCCACCGGTTTTTAAAAACCGGTGGGGAAAAAAGGGGGAAAAACGGGCGGGATTTTGAGGGAAAAGTATTGCCACCGGTTCAAACTGAACCGGTGGGGCAATTATTTATGCCACCGGTTTTGAACCGGTGGCTTTGTTTAAAAAAAAAAAACCCGGCCTTTTTAATTTAGCCCACCCCTTTTAGTCCTTCCTACTCCGTATATATAACCCCCTTTACCAAACCCTGGCCTCTTCATCTTCTCTCTCCTCCTCGTTCTTACTGATCTTCATTCTCTCCTCCCTCATTCTATCTTCCTTCTGATCTTCTTAATTATCTTCTTCGTTCTTATCTTCTCTTGTCCCTCATTTTATCTCGTTCTGATCTTCTCTAGTCCCCTTTGCTCCACCTACATTCTCCTCTTCCTCTCATCTCGCTCGCCCCCTCCCTCCTCTTCACCTCTTTCGACCACCGCCCCCGCCGCCACTTACTATTGCCGCCAAAGGTTTTCTAGTCAAAATCGACCATGGTCAATTTTGACCTTTATAACCGAAATTCAACATAATTTCGGGGGTTTTTGGTGAAATTCGAGGTAATTTCTCTCTTTTCTTACTTTTATTTTGTTTTTTGTTGTTTTTGGTGGAATTCGTGGGTTGTGGTGGTGGTTCTGGTTATGGTGGTGGGTGGGTTTAATTCGATTTAAATCGATTTTGGAATTTTCTCAGTTTTTTTTTCGATCTCATTCTGGGTTTAATTCGATTTTAATTTTGGGTTTAATTCGATTTTAATTCTGGGTTTAATTGATTTATTTTAGGGTTTTCATCCTTTTCATATTAATTTTTTCGGATCTGGAGTTCTTGTTGTTTTTTCGGATCTACAAGCGATTTTTTTTGGGTTTTCATCCTTTTCGTAGTAAATTTTTATGCGATTTTTATTAGGCGAATATTTTGGGTTTTATTTTTGTTAATCGATATTCTGGGTTTTGTTAGGCGAATTTTCTAGGTTTTATTACGTTTTTTTTTTTGTGAGTTTATTAATTTCTGGGTTTTAATTGATGTAGGTGTTAATTGATGCAACAAGATTAAAGACTTTGATTTTGGAATAATGTTTTTGATGTAATTTTTTTTTTTGTATTGTACCATAATAATTTAAAGTTAGAATTACATTATTGATTATAATTCATTGTATTTTTTTTTTCGTATTGTACAGTAACTGTTCTTGTTGAATATAATGAAATATTGCGCTCCTATTATATTGATTGTGAATTGTGAGTTATTTGCCTGGTATTTTACACGGTTTTTTTAAAAATATTTTTATTATTATAATTGTAGCAAAAAAAAAAAAATCATGTATGTTATTGCCACCGGTTATTGTAATATCAAAAAAAAAAAAAAAAAAAACAGGAAGCATTATTGCCACCGGTTAATCGGTGGCAATTCTTGTTTTTGCCACCGGTTTTGAACCGGTGGCTTTTTAAAATATTATTGCCACCCCCCAAAAAGCCACCGGATCAAAAACCGGTGGCATAAAGGGGTTTTGAACCGGTGGGTAATTGCTTTTTTCGCCTAGTGCAACTCTCATCAATATTTTGTTGATTATTCTCTCTCTCTTTTCTAAACTAGCCTTTTCTCAAATACAAAATTTCGCATTCGCAAGACTTAGATACACCTAGCCATATTCGAAGTTGCCTTCTCCCTAGACGTGAAAGGTTTAATTTCTGAGGGTTTGGTCCCAAATCTCTCTTTCAATTATTTAATTTAATTGTTGTTTTATTATTTTCCTTGAAGTTACTAACGTGTGTATTTTGTTATTAGAAAGAGGTACGAGGCATACAAGTAAGTACTTTAATGGTTTAATTGATATTATGATATAGAAATCATGCTTAGATTGTTATTTTGATTCCTAGTATCATGTCTAGGGTAACTTTAATATTAAGTATGATTAAAAGTATGATGCTTCCTATGTTCTTCCTAATATTTATGATTGTTAGTATCATGTTAGGGCTAAAGCTTTGATTTTTATTGTTTAGTGATATGCTAGGGTTTGTTATTAATCTTGTTAGTAGCATGCCTAGGGTCTTGCTATTATTATGCATTAACATGATTATTATGATTATGATTATTATAATTGTTATTATGATGATTATTGTTTTGATTATTATTATGATTGTTAACATGATTATGATTATTATTTATGATGATTATTATGTTGCTTTATATTTATTGTTATTGCTTGATCACGCCTTTTTATGCATGTTTAAAGTGAATTGGTACTTGTAATCAGGCTTATATAAGATAATTAATAATCTTGTTTAGGGTTAATTTGATTATAATTTAAGTGATAGCCAATAATAGTTTTATTTGTGCATTAATATTCAACCAACATAGATAAACTGGTTTAGGGTTAAATCTATTGATTGTATGTGAGTCAGAAAGCGCAAATGAATACGATCAGAATAAAGTAGAGGCCTATTATTAGGGCAGGTTCAATCTCTTTTAGGTTGGATTTGTACCTTCATCCCCGAACCCTATTCGGTTCAAGACCTTATGGAGTTGACGATCTCTTGGATTGTTAAGGGGTGTAACCTTCACCTCGTGAATGGTTTACAAGTTCCTAAAACTTGTTGGCGACTCTTTTGCTCTGTCTTCTTTCCCTTTGGACGCCACCGTACTTTAGTGTATGATCACAGTGGGGTTCAAGCTAGGGGATTAATGCTTGAAATATTCCCTACAATAGGATTTCATGATCTTTTTTTCTATTTTTTATTTACCCTTTCCCCAATAAGTCTAGCATAGGCACCTTTTTATTCTTCTTAGATTTATTTTGTAGGATCATTATTTCTTTTCTTTTAATAAAATGAGCATTTATTTTCTTGCATGTGATCATTTCATTACATTGCAAAGAAAAAAAAAATGTCGAACTAAGTGTTACGGGTAAAAAACTGTAAGTGTAAGTCAACGATGGTCAAGTAGAGTAAATGACAAAGACACATCTTGACGAAGGCTGAAATATGACGGAACTCCTTCAGCAGTGACAGAAGAAGAAATCAAATAACAACTCCCTATTTTCTAGGAAAAGATAAGCATGGAAGACTGAGAGGCTAAAGTCGTATCACCTAATCAAAAGTAATTCCTAAATCCTCTAACTAATGTAGATAGGGAAGTAGGGTCGAATCCACATGGAAAAAAGTCTTCTTATTCCTAATTAATTAAAGTAATCTAAATTATCAAGTAACCAATATATTATAATCAAAGGAAACTAAACTACGGAGATTAAGAGTAAAGAGAAAACAATGAATAAAAGATCTAGGGCATAGGTTCACCAATAAATAATATTCCAGGGTAAAACATAATAATCAATCATCAATGCATGAATTAATCAGATCATAAAGGGCTTTCGCTACGTATTACAATCACACAATCAGTTTACCGGTATTAAATATCATCTCTCGAATCTCGAATTAACCATTTATAAATTAACCTGCCTATTGAAACTAGACCTAAACATCAATTCTCATCTCTTAAATCTTGAATCAATATTGTCAAACTCATGCATAAAAGATCTGCGCAAATCTAGTCACAGAGCATTAAATCAATCAATAGGAAATTAATCTAGCATTGACAATTAACAACAATAATTTACCCCTTCATATTATTAATGGATCCCCAAAAACCCTAGAAAGAAATCTACTCATGCATAATTAAATCTAAACTAATCAAAGCAATAAAAGAAGACATGATAGAATAAAGAAATAAAATTGCTGAAATTAATAAAGAAGAAATCGTTACCGAAAACGACGGAACTACAAAGTTGAGTTAAGAACAAGAGTAAAAGTTGAGAGAAGTTTGGAGAGAGAAAATAATCTAAGTGGAGAGAGAAAGTCTAAGAAAAGAGATAAGTGAAAATCATAATCCTCAAACGTACTTAAACAAAACTCTAAACAACTCCTAATTAGAAACTAACTGCTCGTCTAAGGAGCAGCTCCAAAAAACACGCGCCCGATCGGGCTAAAGGCCGCCCGATCGGGCGCGCCTTTTTCTCCGCGTACCCTACTAAAATACTGCGCCTGATCAAGCTAATAGCTCACCCGATCGGGCGCGCCTTTTGGCACGCACCAGCACATCTTCTGCGCACCTTGCCCGATCGAGCACATGCTTGACCGGTCGGGCCCTTGCTTCACCTCGAGGCTTGAAACTTCGATTAGGCTTATTTCTTCGGCCCATTTCGGATATCTACTTAGGGTTTTGATCACTCGGTCCAAATACCTCGGTATACCGATTACCGAGCCCTTAATAACCGACTTGATAACTCTAAACGGCCTTGGGCTTCAAAGATGGTCGTGCTCCTCCAATTTCCGTAGTTGATCCATGAAAACCCGGGAAAGTGCTCCAAAAGTGCAATTTCCTACAAAACTCAACCAAAACTACGAAAACACTAAAAAACACCAATTAGTAATAAAAGTGGCTCGAAAGAGCCAAAAACACTACTAATTATGACCAAGGGACGGGGGTAAAACACTATATAAAATAGACATAAAGTCTAAGCTCAGCCTATTCCCCCTGTTGAGGATCAAAAACAAAAAGATACTCTACATAACTATCATCCGAAAATCATGAAACCCAATTTATCTCCTCGCAACGGCTAGAATTTAACCTAGCAATAGTCTATATAATGAGGGAAGCATCGATAGACATAGGACACATCAAGCTAGCTATATTCATACTAAAATCCTACATTGTAAACTGTTATCTTTGATATTTTTCATACTGAAAGTTTGGTAGATCCTCATTCTACCCGCGGTTTTTACCTTTATTGGGTATTCCGCGTCACCAATCCCCCGTGTCATTTAATTGATTTTCGTTCTATTTTGTCTTTGATTTATTTAGTTGATCCGTAGCCTAGATTTTGATAGTTAATCCCACTTAAAAAAAATTAGCATAAATAATTTGGCGCCCACCGTGGGGCTACAACTAGGTAAAATAAAAAAATCCCTACTCACCTTCCAATATGTCTCCCAACGAAATGACCCCAGAACAGCTGAATGAAGCCTATGAGAAAGCTCAAGCCGATCGTGAAGCAGCCAGGGAATCCAATGAGCGTCTGAACAAAGAAAAGGAAGCATAATAGTCCGACGCAGCCAATCTTCATCAACAGTTGGAGTAAGCTCAGAGCAATTGTCGCCGTCAGCCAAGGCAACTAGGTCTGATCCTAAGTATGCCGTAATTGGATGTCATTAAATCTCCACACGACACCGACACCGAGTCCAGCGACGGAGAGATGAATATGGACCCTCCAATTAGGAACAGTGGGCAAGGAAACATCCGGACTCCAGGGAATGATCAGGACAACCCGCAACCGAATCAAACAGATATCCTGCTCTAGAGATTGGTCGCATTAGAGAAGCAGAATTCCAGGGTCCTGTCGATGATGAAGAGAATGCCAGGTGTTTCGATCCCCGTTCAGAGAGAAGCTCCAGATGGGTTCGCGGCAACTCCGTTTTGTGATGAGCTGGCCATGGCCCGAATTCCCAGAAGAGTGTCACTCCCGACGTTCACGTCGCTTTATGATGGAACGACCTGTCAAGAGCAGCATGTCGAGTACTACAAGCAGCGGATGTGGCAAGCTTCGATCCCGTTCGAGTGTTGGGAAGCATGCATGTGAAAATTGTTCGGCGCAACGCTGACTGGTCCTGCTCTCAAATGGCTCGGCAAACTCGAACTAGGTAGTATAACTAGTTTTGCTATTTTAGTTAACAAGTTTTATTCCCATTTTGAAAGTAGCAGGCAGTTCGACAAGCAGACAAGCGATCTGTATCGGATCGTCCAGGGACCCAAGGAAACCATCAGGACCTATTAGTCCCGATTCAACATAGAGAAGGTCTCAATCAAGAACGTCGACAACAGAATTGCCATCGAAGCCTTCCTCCGTGGACTGCATACAGATTCAGATCTATACAAGGATATGGTCAAGTACCCCTACTCAACATTAAAAGAATATCGCCAATCGCTGTGGCCCAAATGCGCTTTGACGAGGATATCGCCAATCGCAGCTCCTATCCAAATGCTAAAGGCTCGTCCGACTGCAAGGGTCCAAACAACCAAATGGGGTCATGGCGACATCTGCCCTATGAGGCATCAGGTAGATCACGCTCTGTTAATGTTGTGCAGGTAGAACAGATCCTCTATGCCCCGCAATACCCCGAGATATCGGAGTATGGGTTCGACGTGAAAATCGTGGTTGCGGTAAAGGAATTGGAGCCCTTGGAAAACAAAGTGCGCTAGCCGATGAAGAGTAACAAGCCATAGTCGGAGAAGGATATGAGCAAGTGGTGCGAGTTCCATAGCGACCATGGCCACAAGACGGAGGATTGCTACGCTCTACGAAGAGAAGTCGCCTTCCAGTTGAAGAGAGGCAACATCAAGCACCTATTAGGAAAGAAGAAAAGCAGCGACGCCGGCCGTCCTCAATCAGAAGCCACGACGAGTGAGACTCCAAAGCCACCCGTACATAAGGTAATAGTTAATGTTATCACTGGTGGTTCCAATATTTGTGGACTAACCTATTCTGCAGCAAAAAGGGTCGCAAAGTCGATAATAGATAATGCAGATGTCCCGGAGGAGATAACAGATCCTTTGGAAAAGAAGTTAGAGGCAATGGTAATTACCTTCGACGATGATGACATCAACAACATCAACAGTGAGCATGAAGATTCTTTGGTAATTTCCTTGGTCGTCGGGAATTGTCTGCTTTGAAGGGTGCTGGTCGACGGAGGAAGCCCCGCAAATGTTCTGTTCGGTAGAACTATGGAAGATATGTGGCTAAAAGATAGCGACATCACCAGAAGATCAACAACCCTGGTCGGTTTCAGTGGTGAAAGTATGTTAACTCTCAGAGACATAACCTTATCAACCTATGTAGGAGGCCGAAACCCTCAAACCAAATTCAACATCATCGACTTCCCTTTAACCTACAATGCCATAGTAGGCAGACCACGTTATCCCTTCCATCTACCACCATTCAATCAAATTCCCAACCCCGTGGAGGATCCAAGAAATTAAAGGAGAACCCCGCGAAGTTAAACACTGCTACAAAACAACCCTAAAACCAACCATGAGAACCGCATAGCAATTACAGCATGGACCGACACTTGACAATCCCAACGACCTCAAAATCGACGAAATACCTTTAGACCCTAAAAAACTAGATCAGACCGTCCGTGTGGGAGCCAACCTAGCACCTGAACTCAAAGATACTATCCTAACCTTTCTCCGAGAGAATAAAGGCTGTTTCGCCATGTCTCATGAAGATATGACTGGTATAGATCCGAGCATCATCTCGCACAAGCTGAACGTCGATCCAAATCACAAGCCTGTTAAGTAGAAGCGTCAAAAGTTTGCTCCGAAACGCAACAAAATCATCAACGACGAAGTGCAACAGCTGATCGAAACTGGGAAAATAAGAGAAGTCAAGTATCCAGATTGGCTCGCTAATGTCGTCGTAGTCAGCAAGAAGAACGGCAAGTGGAGAGTATGCATAAACTTCATCGATCTCAACAAAGCGTGCCTTAAAGATCCGTTCCCATTGCCGCACATCGACGTCCTGGTGGATGCAACAGCAGGTCATGAGCTCTTAACATTCATGGACGCCTTCTCTAGATACAATCAAATCTTAATGCACCCTGACGATCAGGAGAAGACGACCTTCATGACCGACAAAGGTATTTATTGCTATAAAGTTATGCCTTTTGGACTAAAAAATGCAAGTTCGACGTACCAGAGACTAGTTAATAGGATGTTCAAGGATCAGCTAGGAGACACGATGGAGGTATACATCGACGATATGCTGGTGAAATCTATGAAGTCAGAAGATCACGTCGATCACCTCCGTTAGACCTTTGAGGTATTGCGAAAGTATGGTATGAAACTTAACCCTACTAAATGTTCATTTAGAGTATCTGCCGGAAAGTTTTTGGGCTATGTAGTAACGCAAAGGGGAATTGAAGCCAGTCCCGACCAGGTCAGGGCTCTAATAAAAATTCAGCCCCCCCGAAACATTAAAGTAACCCAAAAATTGACAGGGCGAGTGGCAGGATTAAATCGCTTTATTTCTCGATCGTCAGATAAGTGTCATCTTTTCTATAATGTTTTGAGAAAAAATAAAGGTTTTGAATGGACTGACGATCATGAAAAAGCTTTGCAAGATTTAAAGAAATACCTAATGACACAACCCCTCATGTCGAAACCCAAGACTAACCAACCTTTGCAGCTTTATATTGTCGTCAGCACTGTTGCCGTCAGCGCAGTCATGATGAGAGACGACGACGAAGCTGGGCAGTTTCTGGTTTACTACGTAAGTAAAACCTTGCTCCCAGCCGAGGTAAGATACACGTCCCTAGAAAAGTTAGCTCTTGCTTTAATTACTGCTGTTAAGAAACTAAGGCACTATTTTGAGACCCACCACATAGTGATGATGACTAACTACCCACTTAAGTCTATTTTGAGAAAGCCAGATTTAACCGGACGATTAGGAAAATGGAGCATTTTCCAAAGTACAATGGACATCAAGTATCAACCTAGGAAGGGAATCAAGTTCTAGGCCCTAGAAGATTTTATGGCTGATATCAGCCCCGATTTACAGGTCATAGCCGACAAAGAAGTAGAAGAGATTAATAACATCCAGAAAAAGAGCAAATGGATCCTGTTCGTCGACGGCTCGTCCAATAAACAAGGAGCTGGCCCAGGAATGGTGCTAAAGTCGCCACAAGGGGACATGATAGTAAGGTTTATATCTTGTGATTTTAAAGCAACTAACAATGAAGCAGAATACGAAGCTTTGATTGCAGGAATGATCGTCGCTAAAGACTTAGGTGCTACAACCTTGGACGTATATAGTGACCCCCTCCTTATCGTCAGCCAAATGACAGGTGACTTCGCAGCCAAAGATTCCAAAATGACAACATACCTCGATGTTTCCAAAGAAAAAGCCAAATAATTCGACCCATTCACTCTCTCACAAATCCCAAGAGACCAAAATGCCCAAGCCGACACATTAGCAAACCTAGCCTCTGCCCTCAAAAAGACCACCTTCACAAACATTCCTTTAGTCCACTTGCAGAAACCATCCATGTCCACCAAAGAAATCCTGCCTGTAGATGATGTCGATGACGACGACGATTGGACCAAACCCATCATAGATTACCTAACCAAAGACATTCTCCCTAGTGACAAGGTAAAATCCCGAAAACTAAAGTACAAAGCCTCCCAATACCACATCGTCGACAGAGTCCTATTCCACAAATCTGCGTCAGGGTTATCCCAAAGGTGCATCCAAAAACATGAACAACAATCCATCCTTAGCCACTTGCACGACGTAATATGTAGCAGTCACGTCGGAGGAAGAAGACTAGCCAAAATAGCAAAAAGACAAGGGTACTTCTGGCCGACGCTTCATGAAGACGCAATGCAATACGTGACCAAGTGGGACAGATGCCAACGGTTCGCCAACACAGTCCATAAACTGTCGGAGCCCCTCCACCAAACATTATCTCCATGGCCCTTCATGAGATGAGGAATGGATATCGTCGGGAAGCTACCTGTAGCACCAGGGCAAAGAGTTTATATGCCAGCACTAACCGACTATTTTTCTAAATGGATTGAGGTAATTGCTTTGAAAGAGGTGACGGACAAGGAGGTTATTACATTCATATGGACTAACATTATTTGCAGGTTTGGAATACCGTCAGTGATCGTCTGTGACAACGGATCACAGTTTATTAGCGACAAAACTCGTTCTGTTTTGTAGAAGTTCTGCATAGAGCTAAGGACGTCGAAGCAAAGGTATCCACAAGCCAATGGGTAGGCCGAGTCCAGCAACAAAGTTGTCATGGAAGCAATCAAGAAGAGGTTAAAAGCAGCTACAGGAAAATGGGCCAACGAGCTCTCAGCAGTCCTATGGGCCAACCAACGATACCGAGAGAAGTAATAGGGCAAACACCCTTCTCCCTTGTCTATGGATGTGAAGCCGTTCTCCCAGTAGAGGCCGACTTCCCAACATCAAGATTCGGTCTTATGACGGAAGAAAGAAATCAAGAGGAAATGGAGGACAGCCTAGATGCAACTGAAGAACTAAGAAAGACGACGTTAATCAGAATGGCGGCACAACAACAGATCGTCGCAAGGAGCTTCAACAAAAACGTGAAGGACAAAACCTTCCAACTAGGTGACTAGGTACTCAGGAAAGTGTTCCGGAACACAAATAATCTAGCCGACGGAAAGCTTGCTCCACCATGGCAAGGTCCGTATGAAATCACCCAAGTCGTAAGAAATGGTGCTTATCGACTAACTGACTAGAAAGGTAACCCCGTTCCAAGAAGTTGGAACGCAACTCATCTCAGAAAATACTACTTTTAAGTAATCGTCAAAAGCATCCGTCGACGAAAAGGTAACGTCCTAGTAAAATTCCAAGTTCGTTTCGTTCATTTAAAGTTTTCATTTATAATTAAGTGTACTGACTTAAGCATCGGAGGGCCGTTGGTCGTGCCAACGGTACTTTAACAAAGGGGTGAGGAAAGCTGCCGTAGTCAAAGATCGACGGAGCGCGTAGTCAAAGAACAAAGAGGACTTAGTCATAGTCCAGCTATACAGAAAAGGCAAACGACGACAGACGTCAGCTACACTGACATCCTTTAACAAAGGGGTGAGGAAAGCTGCCGTTCAAACGATCATCGAAGCATGACGAAGCCCGGGGCAAATTCAACCTTAACGTCCGACGCCAAACACCCGATACCTGAAAAACGAACTAGTCTTCAGTGTTCAGCGTCGACGCTGGGACGCAAGGGGCATTGGAAAACAACGCAACGATAGGCCTAAAATACAAAGTCTTCAAAGAATTGAAGCATACTGTATAGCTATAAAAATATTTTTGCACTTAAGCATTTTTTCTGTTTAAAGCATCATTCAAAGATTAATAAAAGTTGAAATTTTATTAAGTTTTTGCAAACCCATGACGTGTCATGTTCTCTTTAAAAACATTTTTTTTCACATAGTCATATCTTTGCACTAAAATCATGATTGCGTTTTACTTTGCATCTAAAGAGTATTTATTGATACCAAGCAACGACAAAAAGCAAAAGTAATTAGCATAAAAAGCAATGTTATACAAACAGAAAACAGTCAAAAGACCACTTGCCCTCAATTGGAAGAAAAGTACAAAGGCAACGGAAACCAAGTTTTCAAACAAACAAAAGCCAGTCAGAGCGTACAAAAATAAAAGTCTAAACCATCATAGAGGATTGCCTTGAAGCATCAATTCCGTCGACAGAAAGTCTGTCGACAACTTCTTTGACAATCTCATTAGCACGAGCATTGTCATCAACACCTTCGACCTGCAGCTCCTCAGCACCTTCGGCAGGCTGATCGTCGACGAAAGCAGGTTGATCCCTAACAACCACAGACTGATCTCTGACGATGAGAGGCAGGGTATCGACAGCAACGACAGATGAAGGAACGACGACAAATGGACTAGGACCTGAATCCGCAGTTAACGTCACCGCAACATCCTCTTCCAACTCGTCAAGAGTTCCACCGTTGGCCAGAAAACGGTCGATCACCTCTGAGGACGCCATTCCGAAGCCTTCCCGTCCAGAATTGCTTCATCGGCTTCGCCTTCACCTTGATGTCCAACTCGGCGTAGTCGTCCAGCGCATCATCCAACTCCTTTTGGGTCGACGCCAACTCTTCCTGAACCTTCGTTAGAGCCTCGCCTTTAGCAGCAATAACCCCAAACTTATCCCCAAAATGCTTGGCCTGCTTCTTCAGCTGATCCCTAAGCTTTTGAGTTTCCTCCTTCATCGTCTTCAATTGAGCTTTTAGCTGACTTTCCAAATCGTCCACCTTCTTCGTCGCCTCGTCCAGCTCTTTCTTGGTCATTTAGAACACGTTAACTACAGTCTTACGTTGAGCTTCACTGTTCTTGGCAGCTCTATCCAACCTTTTCATCTCTTTTGCCAAGCCGATTACCCTATCCCTCAACACCAGAGAATTTTGCAAACACTGGCCAAACACATCCCAAATTACTAACCAAGAAATCAACCTTGACAAATAAAAACTAAACCAAACAAAGATTTACGTATAAATGAGCCGGAGCAGCTTCAGAGGCTATGTCCAACGCAGAAGTCCCAGCCAAAACCTCCCTAGACTTAGGAAACAGCCGTTGGTTCAGGGAAGGGAAAAGAGAATGTTGGTCGTCCTTCCAGAGATCAAGAAAGTTGGCGAGGAAGCGTGCTAAGATGTCGGGAACCGGGGGCTCGTCGTCAGTCTTCTGTTGCTTGCGCGAAGGAGACGGTGACAGTGTAATAGTTCCCGTCTTGTCGACTGCTCTCTGAGACGTCGAAGTTGAAAAAGGCTCCACCTTCTCAGCCGTAGATGGCGGCTGCTAATCCTGAAGCGCCAAACCTCGCTTCCTTCTCATTCATAAGTCGGCTTCTTGTTGAGTCAAGCTTCGTCCATGACGAACGCCTTAAGCAGCTGAGTCTGCCATAACGCAAAGCACAACAGACGAACGCATAAGCAAAGGTACAATGACAAACGACGTAAAAACAAAGTAGTGACAGCACAAAACTTATGAGTTGACATTGTTTCTTCAGAATCTTTGACTTGTTGAGAAGTATTCGTCGGTGTTCCCTGCTTTTGCCTCGACTGATCACCGGTTGTTTTCTTTTTCCTTGCAAAGGTTCTTGCTCAAGGACTAAGAGCCAGGAATTTATTCACGTTTGATGAAGATGTCTCCGACGATTCCAGAAATCCCAAATCCAACTCTACATGAATAAAACCAAGATCAAACAATTTAGCCAATTTTAGCTTAAAAAACAAACACTTAAGAATAACTCTTACCCTTCGTCGGCCACCTCTCCGTCAACCACGACCCTTCGACGCCCAGAGATACCCTCTTGACAAAAAGAAACCACTTCTTCCAACCCCTATCATTCACATCTGTGTTCAGAACTAACCTACTCCCTTTCTTGCACAAGCTAACAAACCCACTTTCCGCCATTTTTATCTCGTACCCTATAGCCAAGTCTGACAAAGTAAAAGGGTCCTCCCAATCCTTGGTTTTCTCCGATATCAAAGACAAAATCCTCCAACCAGAAGGCATAAGTTGTCTAGGACTGATACCCAAAACCTCTAAGAAAGAACGAACCAAGGGTGGGAATGGAAACGTAATCCCCGTCTTCGCAAAAGGGTACTTACAAAATACAACGAAACCTTTTGGATAGTCCTCCACCGTCTTTCCAGGACCCGAGATATGGGCAAAAGTAGTGTCGAGAAAACCCGCCATTTTGACAAAATTATTCCTCATATCTGGTGCCATCGACGATTTCGGCCGAGACATCGATTTTTTCTATGGAATAACCGTTCCCCATTTTTCAACAATGTGAAGAGTAAACCTAGTTCTAGTTTTGGGAATTCTATTCGACATTCCGCCCAAATTAACTAACAGAAGAAGGAATCAAGAAAATTACCTGTTGTTTGAAGATGCCGGAAGTTCGAAAACACCGCCGCACGCTACTGTTCAACCACCGAAGTAATTCTGCACAAGAAAGAGAAAGAAGAGAGAGAAGAGAAGAAAGGAATGGAAGCTTGGGGAAATGGGAAGTGTGTTGCAGCAATTAAAGGGTGAATTGACGGTTAGAGTGAAAAAGTGGGAGAAGTGGAGTAATTCCCCCCTGGAGAACGTGCCTTCTAGATGAAAAGACAGAAACGCCCCCAAGTAAAGTTGTATTTATCTCGTTTTTTCTTTATTTTTATTTTTATTGCCAAACATGTATGTAGCAATCCACATTTAGCAATTAGGGGCAAATTGTTATGGGTAAAAATCTGTAAGTGTAAGTCAACGACTATAAAATAGAGTCAATGACGAAGACTCATCTTGACGAAGGCTGTAATATGACCAAGTCTAGAAATAGATAAGTATGGAAGACCAAGTCTAAGCTCAGCCTATTCCCCCCATTGAGGATCAAAACAGAAAAGATACTCTACATAACTATCATCCGAAAATCATGGAACCCGATTTATCTCCTTGCAACGGCTAGAATTTAACCTAGCAATAGTTTATATAATGAGGGAAGCATCGAAAGATATTGGACACATCAAGATAGCTATATTCATACTAAATCCTACATTGTAAACTGTTATCTTTGATATTTTTCATAGTGAAAGTTTGGTAGATCCTCATTCTACCCGCGGTTTTTACCTTCATTGGGTTTTCCGCGTCACCAATCCTCCGTGTCATTTAATTGCTTTTCGTTCTATTTTGTCTTTGATTTTATTTAGTTGATCCGTAGCCTAGATTTTGATAGTCAATCCCACTTAACAAAAATTAGCGTAAACACTAAGCACAAGGTATACCAATGATTTGAGGCACCCCTTGTAGCCACATCATATTACCTTTCACCCTTTAAATATGCAATCTTTTTTGGTAAACCACTTTGAGCCTTGTCTAACAACAGATCCTTCATTTTTTAACCCATATCTACCTAACTTTTGGATGGGATTGTGTGCAACTTATGCAATTTTCAATTTCATAAAAAGCTTGAGTAACTTCAAAAGATTAAAATAGCAAAAAAATAAAAAATAATAATAATATTAAAAGTGTACAAAAGGGCAAGTGTTCCAATGTCTTTGATATGAAAATATCTTCGATATGAACACGTCTCAGATTGCGTTTCTTATCGAGTGCTCGGTACCGTGCCTGAGAAACATGAATGCCAAGTGAATGATAGACCGCATGATCGGGATTTCCCACACTTATAAAAATAAAATAAATGTTAAAGCAAAAAAGAAATAAAAAAGAGTGAGAAACCTCAAGCATGAAAATACAAAGATTCACATGCAAAGTTGCACATCTTGGGGGCTTATCCAGGGTCTTGAGCCTTTTATCCCCTTCTTCTTAAACCTTTAGCCTAACAACGTTACAAATATTTAAAAGACCTTTTTGAGGTATATACACACTTGTGCGAGGTTCGGCTAGAGCTACGTTCGGCCTGATTCCTAACGGATACGTAGGCAACCTCACATCGAGGTCCGACCATAATAAACATGCATTCACATTTACATTCATAATTGATCATATCAAGAGATCTCCAATGCTCATCCCTATTTACTTAGAGCTAGACTTGGGGGCTTAATCCCTACATCATTAGCTTACCCAGCCTAAGAGTCACCATCATTTGACTCTTTTTAATATATTTTCCACACTTAGCCCTTGCAGCCTAACCTTAGTGTCACTTTCACACACTACACAAATACATGACCAAATATACTTCCCTTAGGAACCCTCTATCATGAAATCTTAACACGACTTTGAAGCATGCCTTGTCATATCAAAATATCTCATCACTTGTAATCGTTATCGCATCTCGAAGTATGAAGTGCTTAGCCTCCGTGCCTAAGTTACCTACATACTTTCATTATTGAGTTAACTAGGATAGCCTAGGATGAATTAACCCTTGCACCTTGAGAGACAACATTAAATGCATATACTTGGCTAAGCTCATTCAACATGCACCTTCAAAAACTTCTTCCTTTTTGTGACTTCCTTTTTTGGGAAAAGTTGGTACCCTTCACAAAAAAATGACGAAAATTGTTTGCTTTTTCGTGCACACACGAGTCATGTACGTTGAGTCATGTCGTGTCATGTCATCTTTAGTTTAGTCTAACGCATGTGTTAAACACTTTGAGTCGAGTCATGACAAGTTATATATGCTAAAAACACATTAAGTCTTAATTGAGCCTTAGGACAACCCTTAGATAATTAAAGAGATGAGAAAAGTCCAATAGTCAAATATAAATACAGGTACAATCCAAAGAGCAAACGAGTAAGAATATTCCCGGGTTCGAAAAACCGCGAATATAAATGCATGAGATTCTTCTAGGGATAAGAGAGGGTTAAGTAAAACTTACAAATTAGAGATGAAGAGCTTTAATTTAAGCAGATTTGGTTGAAAGGAAACAACCAAGTTGAAGGTTCGAAGCGAAAACAGGCAATGAATAGAAGCAGTATAAGTAAAGAGGATTTATCTGAAAATCCCGAGTGCAACGCCTGGCAACAAGCAAAAAGCGCGGTGACAAGTCTTTCCAGCAGGTGCTGGTAAGGCGACAAAGTGTGTGGCCCAGTAATATGGTTATATGGACCTTGTGCAGCAGTTTGGGTTCCTTGGTACGCCAGTTAGCCCTTCTAAGCAACTTGACATGATCTAGTAATCAATTCGATTACAATCACATTAAGTGATTGACCTGATAAATGATCGTCTCACTTAGCTTAAAGCGCCTAAGCATTGGCTCATCGGAGGCACTGACGTAATGGTTCATAAACAACAGAGGCACCGACATAATGGTTCACAAGCAGCAAAAGCGCCGACGTACTGGCATAGCGGAAGCAAAGTTCAAGCGAGATTTTAAAGATTGACAAGCGTAGATCTTCGGTAATTTTCTCTAGAATATTATCGCAACCACTGGAGATGACTTGAAGCGAAGATATCTTTGACATCATTCCCTAGCTTGCAGAGGGTTGTCACAAAAAACTGGAGGTGATTTCAAGCGAAGTTATCTTTGATCATATTCCCTGGCTTGCGGTAGATGGTCACAAGGCAGTAGAAGATCGTTTCAAGCAAAGCAATCTTTGATAGTGTTCTCTAGCTTGCTGAAGACTATCACGGCGGAAATTGGAGGCAGTTACAAGCATAGCAATCTTTAGGAGGTATCCTCTAGCTTGGGGAAGATCGTTAAAGCAACAGGATAGCGTTCCCCAGCTTGTGGAATGTTGTCACTATGACTCAAGGAAAAGGCTCGAGATGTAGCAGCAAAGGATTGACGGGAGTTGGTCTTCGGTGATACTCTTCAGGGTATTGTCGTAACAAATGAGGATAGTTTCAGGCAAAGCAATCTTCGATGGGGATCTCTAGCTTGTAGAAGTCTAACACGGCGAAATTGGAGGTAGTTACAGGCGTAGCAGTCTTCAGGCGGTATTCTCTAGCTTGCAGAAGATCGTCAAAACAAACAGCATGATGACATTCCCTAGCTTGTGGAAGGTTGTTACCACGACAAATGCAACAAATCGGTTACCTCCAAAGACATGTGCTCGATGGTAAAAGAAACGCGTTTCTTAACTCTCTTATCTATTTAACTAACGCTAGTTTGCAGGTATCGGCGTTACAAGAATGATTAAGGATCGCAGAACGTTCTGAATCATTCTCCGTCCCTATTGATACTTTGACTTCTCCAAACTCAATCAAAGTGGGGGCTTCTGTAGACACCCATTTGTGTCTCCCCAAAATTGAACCCAGTGATGAATACCTTTCACGTCATTTGATTATCGAATAAAGAGAAAGTGTGAAAAGTCTAGTGATGAGGATGTTCTTATTAAAATATCTCTTCTTTCTGTTTTTGAAAATATTTCTTTTCTTACCCTATTTTTGAAAAATGTGCATTCCAGTTAAGTTTGGTCCATGATATGGGTCTAATAATGGTGTAGTTGGATAGGGCTTGAAAAGATCTTTCCAACGATATATTATAACCCCAATTTCGATGAGTAATGAGGAAGTTATGGCCAAAATACTAAACTGGGCCCGATTTGGTTTTTATATGCGGCCCAATGATCTAGAGGAGGGCCTATTATTAATTATCATTCCTAAAGCTATTAGGATTGATTACAGTCTTCTAGAATATTATAGAAAGTTCTCTTAAATCCTAATGGAGTTAGGATTGATAATTATGTTTCAAAGAGTTTGAAATTGAATAACACTACTCCTTTTGAGAATCCTTATTTTGTACGAAGTGGAATATATTCAGATTTTATTTTTGTGCGTCATAATATTTATCCAAATTTTATATGGTTGGATATATCTTGAAATTATCTTTCCAATGATATATTATAATATAAAATCCGAGCCATAACGAAAAAGATATGAATGAGATATGAAACTCTATCCAAACCTGACACGCTTCCTCTATTTCGGACATATCTTTTTATTTGCAAAATATTTTAATCTGATTCTGATTGGTTTGGAAAGTAGACTTCAAGAGAATTCCAATGACATATTAGATGACTTATTTGGACTTCTGGATCAAAATATATGATAAAAAAAAATCCGCAAAAACTGTTTTGCAGCGCCGGACGCAAAGCCTAGCGTCTGGCACCAGACTTAGCGTTTGGCGCTGCACTCAGCGTTTGGACATGCGTGTATTAGGCGCTGCAGTCGTGTTTTATTCTTTTCGAAAATCTGATTTGTTTTTTGTCATATCCGACTTATTTTCTCTATAAATAGCTTCCTAAAATTCTGTTTTCATTATCAATCCTTCTCATCTAATTCTCATCAACTCTCATCAAGAATTTCTTGATTCTCTCTATCTTTCTAAACCAGCCCTTTTTGTAGGCGTCGTTCGAAGTGCGCCTACATTAAAAGCATGTGGTGAATATGCTTGACACTCATAGGAATTGGGAATTGAAATATACGATTAGGGATAACGATTAGGGATAAGAAAAGTAGTGAGCCGCAAACAAGTTTTTAATAAGGAGCTTGTAAACCGTTCACGGATCATAAAAGGAAACCACGATTCAGGGACAACGATAGGCAACAACGATTGACCCGTGAAGGTTACACCCCATTCATAATCCATGAGATTACTAACTCCATATGGTTCGGAACCAGGAAAGGAGGATCGGGGATGATGGTACGAAGTGAGTTATGGAGTCACATTCGCCCGTATTAGCATCTACTCGATTCTTATAGTGAAAAGTAATTCCTGCGATCTCAAAGGCATACAAGCAAAAATTCAATTTGCTCCAAACTATTATAAGGCTAAATTGGTTAAATATTAATGCAACACATAATTCTAAAATATTTGTGATCACTTGAATTAAATAACAAGATTCAAATGGAAACTAAACCGGTTGTCCAAATTATCTTATTAGGCGTGATTTTCAATTACATATTTCCTTTAACATGCAATATGGTGATCATAATAACAATAGAATAAACATTAATATTGGAAGAAATTTAACAACAATAGCGTTAGTCAAATCAAATATAAAATAACCTTAATCATGATACTAGAAATATTAAAATAAAATACGAGTAATTAAATTATTTAATTACTCACATTCCGCGCGTTCCTTTAAATTGCTACATCATGAATAAACTGTTAGTAACTTCAATAAAAATATAAAGTAAATGGAAATTAAATTAAATTAAAAGTAGAGTTGATTTGGTCCAAACCCTCAATTAATTATATCATTCACGCCTTGGTTTAAGTATAGAAGTTTGGGTATTATATGGACTCCTTGGAGTGCTTAAAGGAAGGAATAGTGAAAGAATGGGGAGGCTAGTGTTTAGGCTAAAGAGGGAGAAGAGAATTATTTGATGATTAAGCTTGTTGATGATTGAAAAAGGGGAGATATGACCTCTATTTATAGAGAAAAAAGAAGGGTTGACAAAAAAAGATAAGATCCGAATTAAATTGGAATAAAACTCGATAGACTGCAGTTTTTGTTTTTATCATATCTTTTGATCTAGATATCGGAATAAGATGAATAAGATACCGTTGGAAATATTTTTAAGTCTAATTTCAAATTCAATTAGAATTATATTATAATATTTTTTATAATAAAAGATATGGCCGAAATAGTGAGACGGTGTTAGTTTTGGATAGAGTTTGATATTTAATTCATATCTCTTTCGTTATAGCTTGGAATTGATATTATAATATATCATTGGAAAGATAATTTCAAGGGCTATCCAAAAATATAAATTTGGATAAAAAATATGAGGCAAAAAAATAATATCAGTCTATCTTTGAACGTCTTTCAATTCGGATAGAAATAGGATTTTCAAAAAGAAAAGTTTTATTCAATTTCAAACTCTTTAATCTTATCTTCTCAAAAAGGATAATTAAGATATTTTAGAAACTTATAGAAGCTTCTAATTAATCCTAATTTGTGTAGGAATGGGATTAAATAATTTGGACCCTCCACATAATCATTGTGTCGTAGGTAAGGTGGGCTTAGGTTCGGTTTGGGCTCAATTTAATATTTTGGCCATAACTTATTCATTATAACTCGGATTTGGGCTTATAATATATCGTTAGAAAGTTCTTTTCAAACCCATCCAATTTTTCAATCATTGGACCCAAAAACTGGGATAAACGTTTTTCTAAAAAGAACACGAAATGAATGATTTAAAGGACACGAAATGAATTATTTTGGGTTTAAAGGCAAGAAAAGAAGAAAATAAGTTATGGTTTATGGAAATAAGTTATTTTATGAAATAGAAATATGGATTTAAGCACTCCAAGATTAAATACTCAACCCGACCAATAATGGCGACGAAAGGTTGTTCATCATCGGGTTTTGTTTTGGGGAGACATTTTTAGGTGTCTACAGAAGCCCCCACTTTGACTGAGTTTGTATAAAATTTAGTTTCGGAAACGATAGTCAAAGTAGTCAATAGAGACGGAGAATGATTTAAGACGTTCTGCGATCGTAAATCACTTTTTATACACCGATACCTGCAGAAAAATGTTAATTCCACAGATAAAATAGTAAAGGGATAAAATACGTATCTGACACTAGTGTATCGGTGACAAATGAGTTTGGTAGCTTCCTATGCTTGAAGGAATCCACCGGATGATGTTTCGTTAAAATGCTTTCCATGCCTGAAGAAAGCCGACTGATGAATTTGGTAGCTTTCTAAGCCTGAAGAAACCTACTGGATTATACTTTCCATGCCCGAGGAAAGTCGACATATGAATTTGGCGGTTTTCTATGCTTGAAGAAATCCACCGAATAATACTTTCCATGCTTGAGGAAAGTCGACAGATAATTTTTGCAGGTTTTTATGCTTGAAGAAATCCACCGGATGACACTTTCCATGCTTTAGGAAAGTCGTCAGATGATGAGATTGCAAGTCTCTATGTATCGAGAACCTTGCGCCGTGAAATGATGGTGGTTCGATTGTCCCCGAACGTGGGCTGTAGTTGGTTCGCTTTTCCCTGAACGTGGGCTATATATAAATGGTTCGCTTGTCCCCGAATGTGGGCTATAGATTGTCCGTTTGTCCCCAGACGTGGGCTGTAGCTGGTCCGCTTGTCCCCGGACTTGGGCTGTAGATGGTTCGCTAGTCCCCGGACGTGGGCTGTAGATGGTCCGCTTGTCCCCGGACGTGGGCTGCAATTGAGACCTGCAAAGTAAAAATTGCCAAGGGACTCGTATAGACTATGATTGACTTGACCAACTGACTTGACATGACATGACATGTTTATGACTTATGGTTGTGTGTGTGTGTATGGTGTGTGTGTGTGCAGACATAAACAATAAAAAATACAAAAACAAAAATTTTCGTCATTTTTGTCATGAGACAAGTGGAGGGTACTAACTTTCTCCCAAAAAAGAAAGACGTGAAAACTGAAATTTTATTTTTGAACTTCCCTCGACGAGAAAATTTTGAAAAAGTTTTTGAACTTCCCCAAAAGAATAGACATGAAAAAAGGGAAGAAATTTTGAACTTCCTCTTTGAGCAAGGCGAAATTAATCGCATGGATTGAATTGCCTTTCTTGAAGATAATGTATGCATGATGCATGTTCTTAGGCTAAGAGGTTAAGGACAATTACATCTTGTGACACGATAGATGAATGAATTGAACTTAGGTCATGGAGCTAAGCATCATATATGGTAACGATCTTTAACGTCACTTAGGTCTGGAAGCTAAGCACGATATGTGATGCATGAAACAATGAATATTGCTTAGGTCAGGAAGCTAAGCAAGTATACAATGTTTCTTCTAATGAATGTTGTCTTGAAAGATGATGAAACATGCACAGTGGGGAAACAAGATTTCATGATAAAGGGTTCTTGAAGTGAAGGATGATCGATATGGATATGGATGTGTGAGTGAAGTGTGTGAATGTGATATTAAGGTGAGGCTGCAAAGGCTATGGTGAGGGAAATATATGTGAGAAAAGTCGAGATGGTGACTCTTTAGGATAGGTAGGCTAAATGATGTGGGTTCAAGCCCCCAAGTCTAGCTCTAGATGAATAGGGTCATAGGGATAAGCATTGGATATTATTTGACTCGATCATGCATATGAGTGTGGCTGCACCTCAATGTGAGGGTGCCTACATATCCGTTAGGAATCAGGCCGAACGTAGCTCTAATCGAACTTTGCACAAGTGTATGTATACCTCAAAGAGGTCTTTCAAGGGTTGTAATGTGGTTAAACTGATGGTTTAAAGAAGAAAAGGGTAAAAGGCTCAAGACCTTAAAGAATCCCTAAGATGTGTAATTGCGAATTTGAAATATTTGAATTTTGCAAGTTTATTTTCAACATTTTTTTTTCTACATGGTACCCCTGAGTTATTGGGCTTTCTACATTGTACCCTTCTAAATCCTAAGTTCTACAAGGTGCCCTTGGGTTTTTGGGTTTTTCTACATGGTACCCTTGAGTTGTAAATTAAATGACTCTAACTTAATTTGACTCAAAGCGACACCATCTAAATGATCCATTTACCACTTCTATATTTATATTAGATGGAGGAATCACCAACCTTCATTATTCGCTATTTAGTGGAACTTTTGTATGATCATTTGAGATGGAAGATAAGAACTTTTTTTGCTCATACTTTAACTAAAAGAGCTTGTTTTAGAGGGACTCAAGTTGTTAGTCTTTTTTTTTTTTTTTTTTTTTTTTTTTGCAATAAACATGTTAGTTGTGTATTTGATGGTGCTAAATAAGTCATTTAGGTGGTGTGGGTTTGAGTTAAATTAATTTAGAGCCATTTATTTTACTACTCAAGGGTACCATATAGAATAATCCAAAAACTCAAGGGTATAATGTAAAATAAACTAATAACTCAAGGTCACCTTGTAGAAATCTAAATTTAGGAGGGTACAAGATAGAAAACTAAAAAATTCAAGGGTACCATGTAGAAAAACCCTTTTTTTTTTGCTTTGAATTTTTTTTTCCCTTTTCGTTTTTGTTTTCCATTCTTTTGAATCAATGTGGGCAATCTCATATCATGCGGTCCATCACTCACTAAGCATTCATGTTTCTCAGGCACGGTACGAAGCACTCGATGAGATACCGATTTAAGACGTGTTCATATCAAAGACATTGGAACACTTGCCTTTAGACATTGCTTTTTTATTTACTCATTTTTTTTCCTTATTTTTTTAGCTGAACTTTCTTTTTGAATGTTACACAATTTGCACACCTTACCATCCCAGGGTTAGGTGAATGTGGGTTGAATAAATGAGGCGAAACGTTAGATGAGGCTCAAAGTGGTTGATGAAGAAATGGATATGTGATTGAAAATGGTTTAAGGGGAATGACAGGGTTAGAAAGGTGCCTCAAATCATTGGTGTACCTTGTGTTTAGTTCGGCAATTGATTTTTTTTTTTTTTTGCTAATCACATGATCCAATGTAAGAAAGAGATGCTCATTTATGAAGAAGGTAAGAAATGTGACACATAGACACATGGATAAGGAGAACCTATGCTAGACTTTTTAAGGGGAAGGGTTTGAAAAAAAAGAAGAAGAAAACATGAAATCTTGGTAAGAAGCTTGTATCGTGCTTTGTCTTCATAGCTGTTTATGAGTTACTTCTAGCTGCCTGCTGAGGAAAATAGTTTCTTGTTGTTGATGCTTTGATTGGAAGGAAAGAAGGAAGGAGTGACGTTCCCCTTATTCTTCCAACTATTGCCTAGTTATTTTAGACTCAAGTACTGTGTAAGGAATAACTCACTTAATGTATTCACTCAATAGTCGGATTGAAAAGGAAGAGTGTATGAAACGATTTTAAAAACTGATGGGAAATACTCCACTCGTTCCTATTACGACGTAAAACGACGCATGCATGGTCCTAGTATACGATCATAAACAATATAGTTCATTACTCGAAGACAAAGTGTGTGCAATGACTCAACATGTGTGATTAGGTGAATTTATTAAGACTTGTGGTATGATCGCATGGCTAGACATGAGGACAATGTGAAAAACAAAGGACTCAATGACCAAATAGCACGGAAGACTAAAAGACAAACTAACTTGATTAATTTTGTCCAATTTTAATGTTTTTGCTATTTACTAGGTGAAAACGGTCCATTAGCAATCGTTAGTCATAAATAAGATCAACCAAAATCAAAGACAAAGAACACATGTTAAGGTTAGCACAAAAATCGATCACAAGACACTAGGGAGAAGATTAGAATTCTAAAATAGTTAGGACTCATAGGTATAAAATAATAATAATAATAGTAATCTATAATCCTATGTTATAAGAGTTAACATGGATTAAAGGACTTGTCTAAGACTAGCTTGACACGAAAATATATAAAATAAATAAATAAATAAATAAAAGGAAGTTGGCGCTAAAAAGATACCTAAACTGGATAGGCTATAGTATATCAGTTATAACTTTTGATCTGTGTCTTTGATTGGGCCGAAACAAACTCCAAATGAAAGATAAAACTTGGGGCTACAGACCCATAGGTTGCACGACACGTCACTCTTTCTAGAACTCTGGCTATGACAAAAACAAGTTGACTCTTGTGTAGTATACGGGAATAAAAATCCGGGTGACACAAACTTTTTTAAAAAAAAAAATCTATGGCTCGACTCTAATAATAAAAAAAGGGTTTGATAAGAGAAAATAAATAAATAAATAAAAAGTCAAAAAATGCACATATAACCACATTGTAACGAATGATGCAATGAAGTTCGCAACCTAAAGTCAAGTTCTATGTTCGACTATGGTCAAGCTTATTTGGTTGTCAAAGGGTACCATGGTTAAGAGTTTGATGCGTTAGCAAGGCAGCCTCCCTTGAGGGTGTATACAAACGGGCGGCTCCGCGAGTTTGTGATGAAATCAAACTCGACTCCATGGTTTGGGTGGATTTAAAAACTCGGATGAACCCTTATTGCTATGAGCGTTTTCGGGTTGATAGAGCTTAAATCCCCCGGGCTAACCACATACGTAGAACACGTACTATTGTGGCATAATAGGTAACCTAAAAAGAATATGCATATGTGACAATTCCAATCAAATTGCAGGAATACAAATCAAGAATCTTTCAAGTCTCATCCACTCATCTTAATTAAATACCAATCACTCAAATCGATAAATAACCAAGAATCCTCCCGAGTGGAGTCGCCAAATTGTTGGCGTCGTTCGAAGTGCGCCTACATTAAAAGCATGTGGTGAATATGCTTGACACTCATAGGAAGTGGGAATTCACATATAAGATGAGGGATAACAATTAGGGACAAGAAAAGTAGGGAGCCGCTGTAGGGAATATTTTAAGCATTACCCCTAGCTTGAACCCCACAGTGATCATAGACTAAAGTACGATGGCGTCCAAAGGGAAAGAAGATAGAGAAAAATAGTCGCTAACAAGTTTTAGGAACTTGTAAACCGTTCACGAGGTGAAGGTTACACCCCTTAACGATCCAAGATCATCAACTTTAATAGGTCTGGAACCATGACTGGTAGTTCGGGGATGAAGGTACAAATCCAACCTAAAAGAGATTGAACCTGCCGTAATAATAGGCCTCTACTTTATTCTTGTCGTATTCATGTGCGCTTTCTGACTAACATGCAATCATTAGGTTTACCCTAAACTTGTTTAATCTACGTTGATTGAATATTAATGCACAAATAAAACTATTATTGGAGATCACTTGAATTATAATCATATTAACCCTAACCAAGATTATTTATTATCTTATTAAGCGTGATTTTAAGTACAAATTCCCTTTAAACATGCATAAAAGGTGTGATCAAGCAATATTAATAAATATAAATATCAAGCAACATAATAATAATCATCAAAATAATAATTATAATCATAATCTTAATCATAATTATAATCATAATAAAAAATAATAATCATGTTATAGCATAATAATAATAGCAAGATCCTAGGCATGATATTAACAAGATTAATAACAAACGCTAGCATGTCACCAAACAATAAAAATTAAAGCTTTAACCCGAACAAGTTACTAATAATCATAAATATTAGGAAGAAATATAAAAGGCATCATACTTTTAATCATACTTGATATTAGGATTTTTTAGTTATTACCCTAAACATAATACTAGGAAGATCCAAATACCCTAACATGACGCTAGGAATCATAATAACAACCTAAGCATGATTTCTACATCATACTATCAATAAAAACCATTAAAGCACTTACTTGGATGCCTCGTACCTCTTTCTAATAACAAAATACACGTGTTAGTAACTTCAAGGAAAATATAAATCAAACAATTAAATTAAATAATTGAAATAGAGATTAGGGACCAAACCCTCAGAAATTAAAACCTTTCACGTCTAGGGCGAAGGCAACTTTGAACTTGGCTAGGTGTTTCTAGTGCTAATGTATGAGGAATTGTGTTTTTAAAAGGCTAGGCTAGAAAGAGGGAGAGAATCAAGAAATTCTTGATGAGAGTTGATTAGAATTGGTGATTGAAAACAGAATTTTAAGAGGCTATTTATAGAGAAAATCAGTCAGATGGATAAAAAAACGAATCAGAGTTTCAAAGAGAATAAAACACGATTAGCGCCAGGTGCCGAAGGTTAGCGCCAGGCGCCAAGCCTTAGTGCCAGGCGCTAATGCTTGGCCTCAGGCGCTAATAATCAGTTTCACGCGTTTTGTTTTTATCATATCTTTTGATCCGGAAGTCCAAATAAGGCATATAATATGTCGTTTGAAAGATCTTGAAGTCTACTTTCTAACCCAAATTAAAATCAGATTAAAATATTTAGTAGATAAAAAGATATGGCTGAAATAGTGGAAGGGTGTCAGTTTTGGATAGAGTTTCATATTCCATTCATATCTTTTTTGTTATAGCTCGGATTTAATATTATAATATATCATTGGAAAGATAATTTCAATATCTATCCAACCATATAAAATTTAGATAAAGATTATGAGGCACAAAAATAAAATCTGAATATATTACACTTCGTACAAAACAAGGATTCTTAAAAGGAGTAGTTTTATTCAATTTCAAACTCTTTGAAACATAATTATCAACCCTAACTCCATTAGGATTTAAAAGAACCTTCTAGAGTATTCTAGAAAACTATAATAAATCCTAATAGCTTTAGGAATGATAATTAATTATAGGCCCTCCTCTAGATCATTGGACCGCATATAAAAACCAAACCGGGCCCAGTTTAGTATTTTGGCCATAACTTCCGCATTATTCATCGGAATTGGGCTTATAATATATTGTTGGAAAGTTTTTTTCAAGACCCATCCAACTACACCATTATTGGACCCTTATCATGGACAAAAATAAACTGGAATGCACGTTTTTCAAATATAGGGTAAGAAAAGAAATATTTTCAAAAACAGAAAGAAGAGATATTTTAATAAAAACATCCTCGTCACTAGACTTTTCACACTTTCGCTTTATTCGATAATCAAATTACATGAAAGTTATTTATCACTGGGTTTGGTTTTGGGGAGACACATTTGGGTGTCTACAACCGCCAACAAGTTTTTAAGGAACTTGTAAACCGTTCACGGATCATAAAAGGCAACCACGATTAAGGGACAATGATAGGCACCAACGATTGTCCTTTGAAGGTTGCACCCCATTCATAATCCATGAGATTACTAACTCCATATGGTTCGGAACCACGAAAGGAGGATCGGGGATGATGGTACGAAGTGAGTCATGGAGTCACATTCGCCCGTATTGGCTTCTACTCGATTCTTATAGTGAAAAGTAATTTCTGCGATTTCGAAGGCATACAAACAAAAATTCAATTTGCTCCAAATTATTTTTAGGCTAAATTGCTTAAATATTAATGCAACACATAATTCTAAAATATTTGTGATCACTTGAATTAAAAAACAAGATTCAAAGGGAACCTAAACCGGTTGTCCAAATCATCTCATTAGGCGTGATTTTCAATTACATATTCCCTTTAACATGCAATATGGTGATCATAATAACAATAGAATAAACATTAATATTGGAAGCAATTTAACAATAATAGTGTTAGTCAAATCAAATATAAAATAACCTTAATCATGATACTAGCAATATTAAAATAAAATAAGAGTAATTAAATTAATTAATTACTCACATTCCGCACGTTCCTTTAAATTGCTACATAATGAATAGATTGTTAGTAACTTCAATTAAAATATAAATCAAATTGAAACAATTAAATTAAAAAGTAGAGTTGATTTAGTCCAAACCCTTAGTCAATTATACCTTTCACGCCTTGGTTTAAGTATAGAACTTTGAGTATTATATGGACTCCTTGGAGTGCTTAAAGGAAGGAATAGTGAAAGAATGGGGAGGCTAGTGTTTAGACTAAAGAGGGAGAAGAGAATTATTTGATGATCAAGCTTATTGATGATTGAAAAACAGGAGATATGACCTCTATTTATAGGGAAAAAAGAAGGGTCGAAAAAACCAGATAAGATCCGAATTAAATCGGAATAAAACTTGATAGACTGCAGTTTTTGCGGTTTTTGTTTTTATCATATCTTTTGATCCAGATATCGGAATAAGATGAAAAAGATATCGTTCTAAAGCTCTTGTAGTCTAATTTCTAACCCAATTAGAATCATATAAAAATATTTTTTAGAATAAAAGACATGGCCGAAATAGTGAGACGGTATCAGTTTTTGATAGAGTTTGATATTTAATTCATATCTTTTCCGTTATAGCTTGGAATTGATATTATAATATATCATTGGAAAGATAATTTCAAGGGCTATCCAAAAATATAAATTTGGATAAAAAATATGAGGCAAGAAAATAATATATGTCTATCTTTGAACGTCTTTGAATTCGGATAGAAATAGGATTTTCAAAAAGAAAAGTTTTATTCTATTTCAAACTCTTTAATCTAATCTTCTCAAAAAGGATAATTAAGATATTTTAGAAACTTATAGAAACTTCTAATTAATCCTAATTGGTTTAGTAATGAGATTAAATAATTTAGACTTTCCACATGATCATTGGGTCGTAGGTAAGGTGGGCTTAGGTTTGATTTGGGCTCAGTTTAATACTTTGGCCATAACTTATTTGTTATAACTCGGATTTGGGCTTATAATATATCGTTGGAAATTTCTTTTCAAGCCCTATCCAACTATTCAATCATTGAACCCAGATTATGGACCAAAATAAACTAGGATAAATGTTTTTATAAAAAGGACACGAAATGAATGATTTTAAAGGGCACGAAATGAATTATTTTCGGTTTAAAGGCACGAAAAGAAGAAAATAAGTTATGGTTTTAGGAAATGTGCTAGTATTTGGGTTGTTTTATGAAATGGAAATATGGATTTAAGCACTCCAAGATTAAATACTCAACCCGACCAATAATGGCGGTGAAAGGTTGTTCATCATCAGGTTTGGTTTAGGGGAGACATTTTTAGGTGTCTACAATTTTACAAACACAATTCCTCATACATTAGCACTAGACACACCTAGCATTGTTCGAAGTTGTCTTCGCCCTAAACGTGAAAGGTTTGATCTTTAAGGGTTTGGTCCCAAATCTTGTCTAAACTATTTTAATTTCTATTTCAATTATTATTTGATTTAATTGTTTGTTTATATTTTCCTTGAAGTTACTAACGTGTGTATTTTGTTATTAGAAAGAGGTACAAGGCATCCAAGTAAGTGCTTTATTGTTTTATTGAAATTATGATAAAGAGATCATGTTTAGGTTGTTATTTTGATTCCTAGTATCATGTTAGGATGTTTTTCTTAATTTGATGTTTTGAATGACAACAATGAGTTCCTTGTATTATGTTTAGGGTAAAGTTATAATATCAAATATGCTTATTATGATTCCTGCGATGCTTCCTATTTTATTCCTAATATTCATGTTTGTATCATGTTATGGCTAAAGCTTTGATTTTTATTTTTTAGTGACATGCTAGGCTTTGTTATTAATCTAGTTAGTGTCATGCCTAGGATCTTGCTATTATGTTTTAACATGATTATTTTATGATGATGATTATAATTATTGCTTATAATTATTATGGTTTATTGTTATTATTATTATTATGTTGCTTGATTATGTATTTATTGTTATTGCTTGATCACGGCTTTTATGCATGTTTAAAGGGAATTTGTACTTGTAATCACGCTTAATAAGATAGTTAATAATCTTGTTTAGGGTTAATACAATTATAATTCAAGTGATCATCAATAATAGTTTTATATGTGCATTAATATTCAACCAACATAGATTAAACAGGTTTAGGGTAAACCTATTGATTGCATGGTAGTTAGAAAGCGCACATGAATACGATCAGAATAAAGTAGAGGCCTATTATTAGGGCAGGTTCAATATCTTTTAGGTTGGATTTGTACCTTCATCCCCGAACTACCAGTCATGGTTCCACACCTATTGGAGTTGACGATCTCCTTGATAGTTAAGTGGTGTAACCTTCACCTCGTGAATGGTTTACAAGTTCCTAAAACTTATTGGCGACTCTTTTGCTCTAGCTTCTTTCCCTTTGGACGTCACCGTATTTTAGTGTATGATCACAGTAGGGTTCAATTTTGGGGTAATGCTTGAAATATTCCCTACAATACCCTATTTCGCAGCTTATTTATTTTTATTCGATTTATTATTTTGTTTTAATTGGTGCAGGTATATTGACTTAGATCTTTAGATCTTAAATTGAAGAATCCAGCTGAAGAATTAAGATGCAAGAATTTTTATTTTGATGTTGTAATTTTTTTATTTATATTGTAAATTTTTTTTATTTATATGTTGTAATTGTTCGATTTGTTTTAGGAAATACTTGATCGATTTTATTGATCTATATTGTAATTTTTTTTTTCTGATTATATATTGTAAATTTTTTATAATATTTAACGATATTGTTTGATTTGGATTTTGATGTTCTAATTAATTTTTTATTTAATTGTTCAATTATATTTCTTTTTAAAAAAGGCAAAAAAAAAAAAAAATTACATAACATGTGCATTGCCACCGGTTAACCGGTGGCATTTATATTTAATACAAAAAAAGGCGGGAATTGTTTTTGCCACCGGTTAACCGGTGGCAATACTTGATTTTGCAACCGGCTTTGAACCGTGGCTTTTCAAATGAGTATTGCCACCCCCCTAAATGCCTAACGGTTCAAAACCGGTGGCATAGGGGGGTTTTGAACCGGCGGGGAATTGCTTTTTTCTACTAGTGCCCACCTGGTTTTGTTCCAAAGACCCAAGGTGATAATTCCTATACACAACCCTCTACCTCGAAGACTAACTTGGAGGAAATCATTGAAAATCAAACAAAGTTGTTGAACACTTACATAGCCTTAAGTGACAAAAAATTTAATGAAATTATGACTCATAATAAAAAGCTTGAAAACCAAATTTTTCAAATTGCCAATGCTTTGACAGACCAAGCAGGTCCTTCTTCTTTACCTTCCCAAGGCCTAGATCCCAAGAGACCCGTGAATGCGATTGTTACAAGGAGTGGTAAAGTTCTTAAGGAGAGTTTTCCTAGGAAGAGTGATACTAAGGAGGTCCCCAAGGAGGTTTTGATTGAGGAAGAGGGAGATGGTGCATCTTTGAGTGAGGTTGTGATTGAAACACCTAGTGAGGTGATAGTAGAGAAAGAAATTGTGAAACCCAATTTAAGGAGGGTGTTCCTATCATAGGGGATCCTTCCTTACATGCCCATGGCCCTTTAAAAGCCTAGGACTTTAAACTTGTTAGGGTGTATTAGGATTTGAATTTGTGACTGTTTTGGAGACCTTGAATTAAAAATGATACTCTCATCACGCTTTTTTGTATGAAACAAGTATGAGTCGCCAATGAGTTTTAGGAAAACTCATGAACCTTGTTCATGCCTTTCTCCCAAGTAGAGTTCATGGGATAATTAACACGAATCGTAAGTTTACCCATGCCCAAATTGGTCTACATAAACAAAAAATGAGTTCGGGAGCGAGGATACTAGGATAACGTTCCCTTTAGATGGGAATCGCTATCTTAGCCCTAGTACGACCTCTACTAGCTCTTCCTTTTTCAAAATTTCATTACCAAATAATATATTCAATGTGATACCTAAAGACTAAGTTAGTTGATTTTATATACAAGCATTAATCACGTAGAAATTACATTGCAAAAGTCGTTATTCTTTGTTTAATCAATATTCGTGAAAAGAACAAAATAAACAATATTTGCCTTGTCTTAAGTGATAAAACAACAATTAATTATCAAATTCTAGTCTTGATTAAACGAAAAAATACTATGTGAATTAATTAATTAAAAATTTGTTCAAAATTATCAAATAACACTATTTATTCAATTAAAGTTATTTAAACAATAAAAGAAAAGTGATTTATCTATGTGATCAGGAAACTAACTGTTCTTCTTTGTATGCTTAAATCTCCGTCTTGGATGTTTATGGACCTTCTTTCTTCTTTGTACCTCCAAGGACTTCAATGGATTCGATTAGGGTTGAAGAGTAGTTGGGAAGAAAGAGGAAAAAGTAGTATGATAGTAAGTGGGTTTGAGAGAGATTAGGGTTTTTAGAATTAGGGGTTTAGAATTTTGATTTTTCTGTCCGTTTAGAGCTGAATGAAGACCCCTATTTATAGGCTTAGGAATCTAGGTTTAGGGTTTTTATTGCCGCGACGTAAGGCGGCACGCGCAACTCTATGAGTCGCGCTGGGTGCCGCTCGCATCTCAATGAGTCGCGCGCGCTAGGTGCGCGCAACTTATTGAGTTGCGTTGATTTGCTGTTTTCCTTATACGAAAACGCGTTTTGAAAACTTCCATAACTTTTTATTGCCGAGTCAAATTAAGGCGTGTGAGATATCATTAGAAAGCTCTAAATGTTTACTTTCCAATTCCATTTAAATTAGGTTAAAATATGTTATGGATAAAAAGTTATGGCTGTTGGAGTGCAGGGGTGTTGGTTTTGGGGCTAGGTTTAGTGTTTTGATAATAACTTCTTTGTTTTGGCTCGGAATTGGGCTTATAATATATCGTTGGAAAGATCTTTGAAAGGAATATCCGTTTGTATAGGCCTTTCATGGGAATTTTATGGTTGATTTATCTATTTGGCTCGATTTTAGACAATGTAGGTTCCATTGGATCCAGTCATTGCATCTACCGCATTTGGGTCCGTTATGAATCAAGTTTAAACATGTATGAGCACATTTTAGGCCTAATTAGTAATTGGACAAGGCTATAAGATTACTTGGTCTCAAATATGATTTAAATTACTTCATAATGCATTTCGTAGTCCATAAACACTTTAACTATGATCTAACATGAAGAACGAATTTTTGTAACATCATCGCACTTCCTTTTCGGGACAAGATGCCAAAAGTAGGTGTCAACAGTTAGCCCCCACTTTGATCGAGACTAGAATAGACGATGATCAAAGTAGACAAGGAAATAAATCCGAGACTCATTCTGCGAAGTTCTCTAAGGATAGAGAATCTTTCAGTAATGTTAAAAATGTTGAAACGATCCTTGATTTTCTAAGTGTTTGAAACAAGTAGCTATTAAGGATAGAAAAAGTTTTTTCTAGTCATAACGCGCTAAAGAATCTAGATTGATCCTTTGTAATTGTAGAAAGCTTTTACAAGTAAAGGTGCTCTAGGTGATGTCAAGTCATGAGAATAGATCGGTTTAAAAAAGAGTAAAGGGGATGATTTCCTCTAAATCATGTCATCGTTGGTCTAAAGTCCCTCGATATGTCATTGAAACTTCAGCCTGATTTTAACAAGGTGTAAATATGATAAAAGGGGTGTTTCAGTTTTTTCAGCCTAAACAATTCGGCTTTCGCAGCTGGAATAAAGTTCTTGACAATTTGCTTGTTAACACGCAATACTCGGTGTCACCAAGATAGAAATACATGTCTCAGGACTGGAGGCACATATCAAAATCCAGTGAGAATAAAGAAAATCGGCAACTCTCTTAGTAGTTTTATCCACAAGATGAGTACACGTGTCTCAGGACTAGGGGCACGTGACTACATAGGTGCAACATCTTCTCGTCGCTCTTTATACAGGGGTTGAACGATACCCTAACTATCCGGTAAGCTAGTAAGCTCACTAACTACCGTATTTCCTTCCAATCAAGAAGTGTCTGTTCTTGGATGGTTCGGTGTGCCTGTCAACTCGTGAACTAACGCCTAAAGTAAAGTAAAGTAAAGTAATTCTCTACCTTTTAGTTTCGAGAGGTGGATCTCACAAAGATGGTGAAGAAGTGAAATTTTACGGAACACCTACGCCATATAATTTTACGCTGTATGAAAATGCCTTGCATTTTTATGTTGCATGATGATGCCATCCTTTTTGCTGTGGACGTGAAAAAAGAAGAAAAGCCGGACATTTATAACATCAGTACAGTAAAATGCCAAACCTTTCTATGGGAGATTTTACGTAAAGCACCACTATAGAACGTCTTAAGACACTCTTACAAAAATCGTCCAAAATGTATGCTTAGGGAAGGCACAAAGCACGGTGTATGTGCATGCAGGATGATGCAAAAAACTATCAAAGAAGAAAATAAACTACTGGATGCAAAGCAAATTTAAAAGATTTCGATAATTCGTGCATTATTAAGTCTAACAACGTACAAAAACGTTGGAAAAATTCGAAACGGATCGAAATCTGAGTACTTGTCTTTTATGTGACCAGTGTCGTGCGCAACATAGTAAGTCGTGCTGGCCAAGCGCGCGCAAGAAACTAGGTTGCGTTGGGATGCCACGCTCAACTTGATGAGTTGTGCGCAACATTTTAATTAGTAAAAGAGTTGGAGAAGCGCGATCTGCAGCTCACTTTCTTCTTCTCTTCTTTCTCCAGTTTTGATCTCTTGCATTTTTTGGTTATCGTTTAAAGCTAAGGAAAGTAAATCTCACTCCTTTTATTTTACCAGACTTTGATCATGGTCAATAAAATGGAGAAATCGAATGAAGAATCCTAACTTGGAGTTGGGGTTTTCGATTCGACTTGTTTTCATGAACTTGTTTGTTTGTCGTTGTTTTAAGAAATATATTGCAACAAATTTCATGCGAAGTTGTAAAGTATTGAACCTGCATAAGCATGTCAAGCATAAAGTAAAAGAAAGAAAAACAAAATTGAAACCTTTACGAATTAGAATTTAGAAAATGAGTACACTTCATATGAATAAACATCTTCCTTAAGCAAATAGGGGTATGCACGTTTCAAGATATCCGAGGTTGATTGAAACATAGAATATGCTAAGCGTAGAGAACTAGTTATCATAATTCACCTTCATCCCATTTGATCTTACCGCGTTCTCCCTATAGTCTCAAATCTCCCTCTAATGAACACCTCAATGGCTCCTCGAAGGAGCCAGAAAAGAACACATTTTTGGTCTACACGACGTCTTGACTATGGTTCCCCTCTCGTTAGGCTTTAACTCATAATGCCCTCCCTCGATATGTGACTCAACCTCTAGGTCGAAAGGTCTTTCCCAATGATTGTAACGTAAGGGCAAAAAGGGTGAGGGTAGGCTTAAAATTTTAAAATTTTGCGGTATTCCTAATTAGTGAAGCAAAGGGTGATCAAACCTTCTCCTCATAACCAAGCAATCGCCAAACAAAAACAAACTAACTCCCCCAAGCTTATTCAAAGCTATAACCACAAGCATGTACACAAAATGCTTAAATGCTTCACCCCAATCTTAAAGGAAGCATCATCCTCAATGCTTGAAAAGGGAAAAGAATCACATTAAAATGTTTTTGGATTTTCTCATTTTAAACTTTTTTATTTATTTTTTTCATGTATATAAAGTAATTGTCCTCGCCTCTTATGACTTTGGACGGATTTTTCCAAATTGCATTTATTATGTCGTTGCCTTTTTAAACTTTAGACGGCTTTTTCCAAACATTCATATGCCATTATTCACAATATATACAAAAGACAAGCTTGCTTACAATTAGAACCAATATCAAACCTTATATACCACAAACTCCAAAAACATGACCATTTGCTTTACAAAAACAAAAAATGGAACAAAAAGAAACAAAAGGCTAAAAATTCTACAGATGTGGCTTGAAAAGAAGGGAAAAAGGCTCAAATGGTTAGCAACAAGGAAAATGTAAACCCAATGACTAAAAAGAAAGAAGAAAATCATAGAAATTAAAATTTACTACCCCGAAAAGATGCCTTTGTCCTCCCTAGATGGTTCAGTCTCGTGTTTGAGAATTATGAGTCAAGATGCAAGATTAGGTACGCAATATTTAAGGATCCATGCCGCTCATGCAAAATATGTAGAAGGCATGAAAAAGAAAAAAGATTAACCTCACATGGATGTAGCAAAAACTCACTACAGGTGTTAAATCGACTATAGGAAGCAACTACCAACATGCCACAAACAAGTAGAATCCGGTTTCATAATCCTTTTAGATCTTAGACATATAAACTTAGCATACATCTATCCTAGAGTCAACCAAGCATATTCTCTAACCGTGCATACCCATATATACCACTTAGGAAGATATTCATTCAAAAGCAAAAAAACGGTTGTATATAGTCCAATTCAAAAGAAAAACAAAAACTGACAAATAAAGCCACAAAATATACCAAAAACCAAAATCAAGAAGAAAAAAAAAGAAAAGAAAAGAGAAAAAGAATAACATAGATAAAGGAAAAGTAGGAAAATAAGAAAGGAACGAAAATGCAAGTGTAACACGTAATTCCCAATCAACAAACAAGTGATCAAATGACAACATTGCCAATGATCCCAAACACTCTTGGTGTTAAAGCATCCATCCTCGAACCATTCATTTTCTCCTAAAACTAATCCTAAACTATGCATCCAAGAAAAGAAAAGGGAAGAAGAAAAATAAGAAAGATCTCACCGGCTTCCGAGCAATGCTAAAATAGTAAAGTAAAGAATCAACAACCTCATGAAGCTCCAAGAAACAAACCATCATCATCAAAGCCATGTGAGAACAAAAATAGAAAAGAGAACTATAGAAAAAGAAAACGGTTAGTAACTTCAAAACAAAATAAAAGAAAGAAAAGCAAAAAGGAAAGAAACTAATAAGCAAAAATAAGCTAAATTAAACTATCAAGAAAGCAAAGATAAGAAAATAAGAACTAAATAACCAACTAAACATCTATCTAATCAACAAAGTACTAAGCTACAAAATTTAGATTCAAGAGTTTGGATTCATGGGATTTGGATATAAGGGGGTTGGATTCTAAGGAGCAACACCTGCATCATCATCAATGAAAAATCATCACAACAACAAGATCAAGAAAGAGAGAAATAGGCATGAAAGAGCAAACACCATTGAAGAGAGATCAAGATAGAAACCATCATACAAAGAGGCAAAAGAAACAAGGCAAGCGTCAACAAAAAATTGGCCACCGAGACAAACCCCTAAGAAAAGTAAAATTCCCCCAAGCTAATCATAGGTACATATCAACATCCCATCAATACAAAGCAAGAAAACATAAGACAAGGGATGGAGGCAATCGGCAAAAAAACGAGGGAACTAGCTACCACTACCACTCAGCCCGGGGTGGTCATTGTCATCCCCATCATAAGAAAACCCGGATGGGGGACCATAAGGATCTCATCCCCCGGTTTAACCGGGTGGCCAACCATAGTGTCCCCTAAAGTTATCTTGTTGCCAAGGGGCAAGGGGAGTGAATTGCTCAGACAAGGCGAGTGGTAGTGGGTGCTCGGGGTGAACATAGGGGTAGTTAGGATCACCCCTATAGTCGCTCCCACCAGGAACACAATATTCATAGTTACCGTACTCATTGGGGAATGAGCGAGTCTCGGTGTTGGACCCCGGGAGTCCTTGCTAATATAGGAACGTGGGTACCCCATCACCCCCAAAAGATGGTATGGGACCATGTTGGGGTGGAAAGTATGGGTAGTTAACCGGGGGAGTGATGTCTCCCCAGTTAACACCCGCATCATATAATTGTTGATGTTGGAGAAACATACCTTTTTGCATCTCCAAAATTACCCTCATTTGAGAATAAAGGGCCTCAAATTCTTGATCGTACATACCCTCCAACCGGATTTTCATGCCCTTCATTTGACCACTAAGGGCATTCAAGTCGGAGTTAGCAAATTGGTGTTGTTGTCCTTGATGATGTTGTTGTTGTTGTTGTTGCGGCGGCTCTTCGATTTCTTCTTCACCTATCTCTTCATCATCATCATAGTAGGGAGGGCGGTGACTCGAGGGGATATGCTAAATGTTTGCCACATTCTCGCGGTGGAGAGAAGTCAAGGAGGGGTCAGGGAGGTAGCACCAATGCGTGTTCTCCCGAAGCCGATCAAACACCTCGTCATCATTGTTCTTTGCTAAAAACTAGATTTGCTTCAATTGCTTTACAGCGAGGCAGAGAGAATCAACATCCCCCATCGGAGTGCTAGACAACAAATAGTGACCAAACTCAAGGATGGTCACTAGCCTTGTGACAATGCTCCCACAAGGAATCTCGCCGAATTCCCTATCTTGCAATCCTTAGCAATACTTCATAAATGTGTACCCCAAATTTAGACGACCTCGGTACTCCTCAAGAGCAGCCATCCAAAGAATCTGAAGCTCCAACTGACTCATTTTACCCAACTCTTGCTTTGGAAATACCGAATACCCTAAAAGCCGATGGAGAACTCGAAGACATGGTTGGTACACCTTACTAATCTTAGCGTACCGGATCACAAAGTCACCACACCCTGAAATGTCATCCCACCATGAATTTTGATCATACTCATTATTGAAAAAGAGCTCGGGATCCAAAATATCCAAGTTTGGACCGAAGTCAAGAGCCGCATTAAACTCTTCAAGAGATTGATCAAAATGAATGTTGAAAAGTTGAAACCAAAATCAGCTACAACAAGATCAACTATAGCCAAAAACTCCAAAGTAGATTGGACATAAGTACGGAAGCTCTAGCTCACGAATGATCCCATACGGAGGTTGTTGAGCAATTCCTTTAGGTCTTCATCAATTCCCAACTTGATCTTGTCCAGTTGGAAGTAATGTCGGGAAGGTTTAAGGGAATGGTTATCTTTTAGTTTGATGTATCTTGCCTTTTTTATGGGGTTGGTGATTCGTAATTTGGGAATAGGGGTAGGTTGGCGAGGTTGTGAGGTTGAGGGGTAAGGAGAGGGTTCTTTAATGGTTACATTGGTCTTTCGTTTCTTGAGAAGGTTCTTAATGTGTTTAGACATGGTGATATCTCGAAAATATTAGCTCAAAAATTCAATCACAATACACCACAAACACCACAAGAAACACCAACTGTAGACACCGATTTGTGTCTCCCCAAAACAAAACCTAGTGATGAGTATCTTTCGCGTCGAATCATAATCGAATGAAGTGAAAGTGTGGAAAGTTTAGTGTTGCGGATAGTTTTAATTTCTTTTCTCTTCTCTTTGTTTTTGAAAACATATTTTAAGAAAACAGCCAATCCAGTTTGGTTGGTCCATGATATGGGTCCAATAGTAGTGTAGTTGGATGGGGCTGGACAAGAGCTTTCCAACGATATATTATAAGCCCAATTCCGATGAATATTGAGGAAGTTATGGCCAAATTACTGAACTGGGCCCGGTTTAAGCCTTATGTGCGGCCCAATGATCTAGAGGAGGGCCTAATATAGATTTATCATTCCTAATGCAATTAGGAATGGTTTTAGTCTTCTAGATTCTTCTAGAAGGTTCTTTTCATTCCTGATTCAATTAGCATTGATAAATTGACTTTGTTAACTTTTCAGAGTTTTAATTAAAATCAAAGAACGTTTTTTGAGGAAGATACGATTTTATCCTCCTGTACGGCAATTTCTATCTGATTTTAAGAAAACGTGTGAATTTTTTAATCAGCGCCAAACGCCAGCTGTAGCGCCTGGCGCTAATGTTGGCGTCTGGCGCCAATAGCCAGCGTTGGCGCCAACATCGTTTTATGTGCACCAGAACTCGTTTTGATATTTTATCTTTTTGGCTGATTTTCTCTATAAATAACGTGCTAAAAACTCCGTTTTCGATAACCAATTTTAATTCATCTACAATCTACCAACTCTCATCAAGATTCCCTTGATCTCTCTCTCTCTTTTTCTAAACTAGCCTTCTCATAAATATCAAAATTCCGCATTCATTAGATCTAGAAACACCTAGCCATATTCGAAGTTGCCTTCGCCCTAGACGTGAAAGGTTTAATTTCTGAGGGTTTGGTCCCAAATTTCTCTTTCCATTATTTGATTTAATTGTTTTGCTTATTATTTTCCTTGAAGTTACTAACGTGTGTATTTTGTTATTAGAAAGAGGTACGAGGCATCAAAGTAAGTACTTTAATGGGTTTTATTGATGTTATGATATAGAGTTCATGCTTAAATTGTTATTATAATTCCTAGTATCATGTCTAGGGTACCTTTAATACTAAGTATGATCGTTATGATGCCTTTTATGTTCTTCCTAATATTTATGATTGTTAGTATCATGTTAGGGTTAAAGATTTCATTTTTATTGTTAGTGACATGCTAGGGTTTGTTATTAATCTTGTTAGTATCATGCCTAGGATCTTGCTATTATTATGCTTTAACATGATTTATGATTTTTAATTATGATTATTTTTATGATTCATGAATATGGTTATGAATATTATTATTATTATAATTTTATGATTATTATTATTATTATGATGATTATTATTATGTTGCTTGATATTTATTGTTATTTCTTGATCACACCTTTTATGCATGTTTAAAGGGAATCTATACTTGTAATCACGCGTAATAAGATAATTAATAATCTTGTTTAGGGTTAATTTGATTATAATTCAAGTGATCGCCAATAATAGATTTATTTGTGCGTTAATATTCAACCAACATAGATAAACAGGTTAAGGGTTAAACCTATTGACTGCATGTTAGTAAGAAAGCGCACATGAATACGATCTGAATAAAGTAGAGGCCTATTATTAGGGCAATTTCAATCTCTTTTAGGTTGGATTTGTACCTTCATCCCCGAACCCTATTTGGTTCAAGACCTTATGGAGTTGACGATCTCTTGGATCGTTAAGGGGTGTAACCTTCACCTCGTGAACGGTTTACAAGTTCCTAAAAAACTTGTTGGCGACTCTTTTGCTCTATCTTCCCTTTTGGACGCCACCGTACTTTAGTGTATGATCACAGTGGGGTTCAAGCTAGGGGATTAACGCTTGAAATATTCCCCACACCAACCAACAATTCAAGATGCTTCAATCTTACTCCTTTACCAACGCCATCAATCAACAACTCACTACCAAAATCAAACAATCTCAAATTTACACAATCACCACCAATTCAAATCAACAATTGCTTTCCAACCATACACCAATCACAATGAAACCAATAACCAATGCTAAAAAAATATCAATATTACACTACTAAAAATCCGACATCATCAATTCTCAACAATCATGCTCAATTTAGCTATAAAAACATGAAACAACACAATGTGAGGCAATAACAATCAACAACAGCATATATAATCAACAAAAATTCAATCATCAATCATCAAAATCACCAAAATTCATACTACTACTATTTACAACCATTAACAATCTAATACTTGCAACTATATGATATAATTATGCAACTAAGAGTAAACGAAGATGTTTATACCATACAAGATGCAAGATTGAACAAGTTTTGGCCAATAATTCCCTCAAAAATGAAAAAGCCCCAATTTGCTTCAACAATGGATGAGAGAGATTGAAGGTTGAAATGGATGGAAATAGTGTAGTGTTTATTGAAAAGGATGAAAAAGTGGAAAGATTTGATGATTTTTGATTGAAAATTGGTTTATTGTGTGATTAAATTTGATGGGAGCGGTTAGGGTTTGTGCGGTTTGAGAGTGAAAAGAGAGGGGGTGCGTTCGAGTGTGATAGGGAAAAAGGAGAAATGAGGAAAATAAAGGGGAAAGAAGAAGGTAAAGGCACGGTTGTAGGGGTGTGCGCCCGCACTGCTAGGCCCCGCGCCCGCGCCCGTGTCTCGCGCAACCCACCTGGAGCGCCCGCGCTAAATAGACAATTCGACTTTTTTCTTCTTTGGTGCGTCCATATGTGGGCTTTTCGTTCAATACCATCCCAGGATTTTTGAACCCATCATAATGATTAGTTTCTAAACATGAAGAATGTGGGTTCAACATCCCTAAATAATGATAGCACAACAATGAACTCACCAAGTTCAAATCTTCTTCAAATTTTAGCACTATTTCCCTATTTTACCTCACTAATATTTCTTACCCTTGTTACCTCAACATTCAATAAAATCGAACATACATCACATCGAAAACCGAAAAACACCTATCCATTGCTCGTGCTCATTTGAATTAATCCATTTCCATGAATTCACACTATAATTCCAAAAGAAAAACAAGTGAAAGAAAAGAAAATAAAAGAAAGAAAATTAAGAAAATAGAAATCAAAAGAAAAGGTTAGAAATCTCCGGGTTGCCTCCCGGGAAGCGCTTGCTTATGGTCCTAAGCTCGACCCGTCCTCTAAATCATGGAGGGTTAAAGGACACTACCTTACTCAAAGTGGCGGAAAGTACAAACTTCTCTTCAATTTGTAGCAACTCCTCATTGTTGCTTGATGAAACCTCGTTTGCTTGAACTTCAAAAATAACCTTCTCATTCTTCAACTTCAATCTCATTCGCTTCTTCCTAGAAGCCCTTTCCTTCTTCTTGGCCTTGTTCCTTCTTGTAGATGAGTTAACACCATCCACTTTCTTGGAACCATCCTCCTCCTCTTGAGGACAAAGCTCAAACCAATGTGTAATGTTAATTACCTCTTTGTCCTTAGCCTATGAAAACTTTTCATCTTTACTAACTTTCATGCCATCAAACTTCACAAGCACATCATAAAAAATCTCAAGAACACTATTAGTTGAAGAATTAATCACACACACATTATCCAATGAACGAAGGGAATTATCATTCATGACTCCTTTCACAAAAGACAAGGATTCATGCATCGGTTGAAAGGAATGGTTTCCTTCGAATAAGTATATTATTCTGATAGCGGGTTCAGAATTATTAGAAAGCTAATATATTCAGTAAGGTCAAGTGATCGGAATGCCTGGTTGGAGGCCGCTTCCGATCAGCATTATTAATGTGTAATTAATATTACAGCTTAATCTTGACTGCACCCTTTGGGTCACACCCAAGCAAATATACGAACCGACTCGACGAATTAATTCGGAAGAAACTAATTCGTCGCCCGAGTGTTAAATATTTAGGCGTCGGAAATTCAAGATCAGAGAGTCGAAACCGAGCGTCGGAAGTCGAGCCCAAAAAAGTAAAAGACGAGACGACAAAATTAGTAATAAATCAACAATGACTAAAATACCCCTAGCATCGGATTTAGGCAAGCTAGCAGCCCGCATCATGTGCGAGGCTTGCTAGCAAGCTACGGCCAGCAGCCCGCAAGCATTGCATGGCTTGCTGGCGCGCGCTACTGCTAGCATCTCGCACATGTGCGTTGCTTGCTAGCAGTGCCTATTGGCAGCAGCAGCCCGCACATATGTGCGTGGGCGTGCTAGGCCGAGAAGGCAGCAGCTAGCAGCACGCGTGTGCGGGGCTAGGCTGGGCCGCGTCATTGGGGAAGCATGTGAAGGGAGTGTGTTTGTGTGAGGACAAGTGGCACAAGGAGAGGAAGGAGTGGGGAGCAAGTATGGTCCCCTCTTCTCCATGTGGTCCTCACTTCACTTTACATACAACAAGGAAACTTGTTGATTTATTACTTGCTTGCCTATTCAATTTATTTTAGCTTTAAATTGAATTGTGGAATTTCATGATCTCACATTGATGGGATTGAAATTCTCACTCCCACTTTTCTCTATAAATACCCATGTTTTGTTTTGGAGAAAAGTGCTTGAGTGGGAGTTAGAAAGAGCATTGCATTTTGGCAAAAACTCTTAAACTCCATTAACACTTGGGTTTTGGTCGGACCTTGCTAACTCCAAGGTAGCGGACTTAAAAAGTCGTTGTTCGTCCTTCGTGGGTTGATACCGTTAGAGGCTCGGTATTTTCGGAGCTAAAGCTTTCAAGTAAGAGCCCATTTGGTCGGGCGAAGCACACGTCAAAGGTAAATTCCGATTTTATCCTTTTATGTTTGTTTGTTTGTTTGTTTCCGCGGTAAGTTGGACTTACCAAACCCCAAAAGCGGTATCAAAGCCACGCTCGTTTATTTTTAAAATCATAACATTTTTCAAGGTGATTTTTATGGCTTAATTTTTCTGGTTTCAGTTGCTAATTAGATAAGTAGCTCGTATTATCTATTTTAACCTCGTATTTAAGCTACCTTCAGCCCCGAACCCAGATTTGGACCCAAAATAGTGAATTTTGGGTGGAAAATGTGTTCTGGGAATGGTTTATTCTTTAAGGGAATGGTTTTTAGCAAAAAAAATGACCAGAAATGCTATTTTTGAGGGTTTTTTCATGTTTACGAAAAATTTTATGTCTTTCTAACCTTGAAAATTAATTGCATATTTATGGTGGTTATGTAATTGGTTCAATACATATTTTATATGCAATTTCAAACCTCTTTAGGCATGATTACTTGGTAGTAATTTTTGCTTGAATGCTTGGTTTTATTTTTCACATAATTGCAAACTAATTGCATAAAGTGTGAAATTGTTGTTCTTTGAGGCTTCCAAGTATTAAAGATTCAATCTTTAATTATGTTAAGTGATTGAAACTTTATATTACTAAATTCTATGATTTTTTTTTTTGTTAAACTTTGTTGATTTAATCATTTTTTAGTTGATTGAAATCATAATATTTTAAACTTTGTGATAGAAAATTGTTTATCTTCATATTGGAAGATATATTTTTTCAAGGATTCACAAGTGTTAAAGTTTGAATATTTATTGAATTTATGTTCATTTTTCCAACTCCCTCTTATTTTGTAAAAAACTCAAGGTTAATTTAAATTAATTAAATTAATAGTGAGTAATTGCCCTATTATTTTTGTTACACCAAGTTAAACTAATTTAATTAAAGAATGGTTCTTGGGAATTATTTTGGTTACATGCACTTTAAAAATTTTATTTAAGTTAGACTTGTTTAAATTTTTTAATATTGCTCAAATGAATTAGTTCTAAAATTAATTTAGAATTAATAATTATGTGACGCAAAATTGGGATCAAAATCCCGGGACTATGGCACGCAAAACGAGGCAACACATCACTTGGCTAGCCGGGCTGCATAGCAGCCCGCATGTGGCTGCCAAGGATGCAGCCCCGAGCATGTGCGCGAGCCGATGAGTGGCTACTGCTTGCTGCCAGCAGCATGGAGAGCCAGCAAGCACCAAGCAGCAGCACGACGCAGCAGCAGCAAGGTGCTGTGCGCGCTTGTGCGTGCTGCCTTGCGTGGTTGGCCGCGATAGGTGCAAGCACGAGCACATCGTGCATCGCTTGGGACTTGGTGCACGCGTCGTGTAATTAAGGGTATGCGTAGACGATGCTTGCGAAGCAATGTAGTGTAATGAATTCGTTCAACATGCCCATTAAGGGCCACGTTATAGATGTGTGAAAGTTCGTTGATGTGGGCGGTGTAACGCTTAGCGACATCGGGCCCACTCCCACGTTCATTGAGCATCAAACGTTTGTGCGAAATTTGAGCACTCCATGTCTTAGTGCTAGGCACTTAGACACTTTGGACTACGTATTTTTACTTAAAAATTGTCGTTTTAATTATTTTATTAATCTAATTTGTTTTAATTATTTTAATAAATTTTGGAGACTAGGCCTCGGTTTTGAGCGGCATTGGCAAAATTTATTTTGACAAATTTTGGGAATTACCGGCTTCATTAATTGGATTAATTAAGTTGGATGCGAAATTTAGTGGGAGCTTCAAATGTTAATTATGCTTATTTACATAACCGGTTAAAACAACTTTGACTAGTTTTAATTAGGCGTGTTAATTGGATTAACCACCTAGATTAGTTACTAGTTCACGCGTGTTTATGCATTGTTACTTGTTTATCGTTGTAAAATGCATGGGCCATTCACAAATAGTGAATGGATGAATGGAATGTATATTTTCTCACAGGTTTTATGAAATGGCAACTAGTGGGACCCAATTAGGATAGAAAATACGGACTGCGATCCGTGATGTATTTTTGTAAATCTAAATACGGTCTGCGTACCGTTGAGTATTTTTGTACCTTAATATTTAGATTAGTCCTAATCGTAGATACTAGTAGTTGCATATAATTATGGTCAAGTCTTGAAGATGGAGGTTCTTGGAAGACGTAGCCATGAAAGTGGCAATGAAGACCTTTTGAAGATTTGAAGATCTCAAGGGGTCATGCTAGTTGCCAAATGCGTCTATATTTATGTTTTTCGATATATATATATATGTTTATGTCTATGAATTATATGTTAGATGCATGTTTAGGATTTCGAATGTTGTGATGATTAATTAAGTTCACTTAAATCAACCAACATAGAAACCCTAGGTCCCTAAATATTGAGTAAAAACTTGCCATCCCAAAACAACACTTACCAACCGAACAAGGGTAGTGGTGGGCTACGCCAAAGCGAGGCATCACTACCTCACTTAAGAGCATAAGGCATACCGGGTATGCAAGATGGTTTTGGTTGTACTCAACGATATGAGTGATGGAGTCCTAACATGTCGTGGCAAAGTGAATAAATTGTTCAGAGAGCATTAGATGCGACGATTTATTCAACCAAGAATGGCTTGGAGCCATTAGCAAAGCGTTTCTTACCTTAGGAGATTGAGTGTTAAGACAAGCCAAAGCATGCTCAACCACTGTTTGTTTCTTCGGATCTAGGAATCGACTTATTCTCACCAAATTGGGGACAACTTTAAATGTTTGAATAAGACGTTTTAAATAAGTTTGATTAAAATGCATGAATTCAATATTATTTAAATTTCATGAATGGTTTTTCATTTCAAAATTCTTTCAAATGTAGAATCATGTCTTCAATTATCGACAACAATCTTATGTTCCCAGAACTTCCCGAGAAGTTATCATTCAGCTTGAATTTGGTAAACTTCAAGGAATGGGAAGAGGAACTCCGTTTGACCCTCTACAATTACTACCTAGAGCATATCTTGGATATGTCCATCCCGAGTTTCTACTCAAAAGGGATTATGAGCGATATGGCTCATGAGAAGTGGAGTTATGATTGCAAGAAAGTCTCTCGACTCATGGAAAACTCCATTCCGGAACAGTGGAAGAAGAAATTCTCCAATTACCTTCCGGATGTACTTCTCAAGGCTCTAGAAGATGTGGTCAATTTGAGGGTAACAAAGAGCGATAAGGGCAACTATGATGGACTCGTTGAAGAAGTGACTAAGTCATTGTCTAACATGAGGATCAAGCCATCGCAAGATGGATGTCTTAGCAAAGAAAGGCAAGAAGTATGGGCTAAGGTCTATAGTGCAAGACTTAGACCCGGGATGCCACTTCAAGCCCGTGTGCAAAAGATGCCAAGGTTATTTAACCATCTAGAACTGATTGGTAAACGGGTGGAGGATGAGCAAGCGGCTCATATGCTTTTAAGCTCACTCCACTCAGGGTATGTTGCAATTAAGATGCGACTTACCAACAATCGGAACAAACTGTCCTACAGGGAAGTTGTCCAAGAGCTCCAGAAAACCTATTCTTGCCAGGCGACTACGTTTTCTCTAAGGCTCAAGAAAAAGGAGTTTAAAAACAAGACAAAGATGCGCTGCTTCTATTGTAGTAAGCAAGGCCACTACAAAAGAGAATGTAGTGAGTATTTGGAAGATGAGGCAAGAGGAAAGATAGCCTCAATCTCAGGTATCATCCACACACTTGAAAAAAAGCAATTTATATGGTATGCCAAAAGGTTGAATAACTAAGGCTCAATTGATGAGGCTCAAAAGGGCTGCCAAAAAGATGGATTTTCTCTAAGGTTAAAAACATAGGATTATAGTTTTGGAGTTTCAAGTTGCCTCCTGTGTTGGTGAAATCATCATATACTTTCTTTATGGGCCTAAGATGGGCCTATTTTCATTCAATACATCTTTTAAGACAAAGCTCATCAAGATTCTTAAAGTGTTGAGTATGTATGCCTTTTGATATTGTTTGTTTATATGTATACGTTTTATTTAATTCGAGTCAATAACAATAAAGAGATTGAAAAGAGAATAAGATAGACATACTTGAAAATATATATATTTTTTTATTCATTAATTAATGAGAGTACAAAATAAGTAGATTCGATAGCATGAATCTCTTAGTCTATCATAAAAAAACAAAGGAAAGAAACAAAACAAGACCTAGGGTGCTACATCTTGAATTGTTGACAACTTCTTGAGATCGCGTCTTCGAGCTTTGTTCGTTTTTGACGTAGGTGAAATCCTCTCTAAAAATCAAGTCCATCTATATGATACATGGTTTCATTTATCAAGTCCCTTTCAATTAATTTTCCCATAGCATAGACTTTTTGAAATGTGTCTAAATTGTGGTATTGTAAATGACACTTGTATGGTTGAGACATATTTTCTATGAACTTTGGGCCAAGTTCATGATCCGGAGGTCTTTATGAAATAAGAGTAACCTTTGATCGCCACCTGGAAAAAAAGTCAATGAAGCCCTCTTCTTCCCCTTGCTTAAGCAATTCGAGTTCTCGCAAGGTAGTTGTGAGCTCTTTGTTATCTCCATATTGGGTTAAAAACGCTTTTACAACGTCACTTCAAGTGGAAGTTTGTTTTGCATCGAGGTTATAAAACCATGAGGAAAAGTACATGTATATATGCTTGGGTCCAATTAAAGAGGAAAAGTACATGCATATATGCTTGGCTCAACCCCTTTCAATGTCATAATTCCAATAAAGCTCATTAAGTGAGTCCTAGGATTGTCTGTAACCTTAAAGGATGGCAAATCCGTAGTTAAGAACTTTTCCGGGGAAAGTCTTGCCACTAGTTTGTGGTGCAAGATCATAATTGAAGTACTTAATTCCTAAGTTAGCTCGAAGGACAAGTTTCTCCAAGGCCTCTACTCTTTCGGCTCTTGCTTTTTCTTGCAGAATGTTTTCTTTTTCTTTTTCTTCTTTTATTTTAGCCTTTTTTGCTTTTTTATGAGCCTTTATTTGGGCTTCTTCTACTCGTAGGGCCTTTAGGTTTTGGAGTTCCTATCTAAGTTTCTTCAATGCTGCTTTGTGGAAGATGATCTAGTAATGTGTATCACGAGAAATTGAGCGCGTTCACTTAAACCTTTTCTACCAAGCATTCAATCAATGAATCAAAGTCAAAATGATTGTTTTATTTCTTTTTTTGTTTTAATCCTTGTAATAAAAATTCACTTTAATCAAATTTGTTGATGAAAAATGTCAAAAAATTCACGAACAGTCATTAATGGAATGTTTTGATTTGTGTTGACTTCAACAAGGTAATCATCTAAGGATTTTACTTTAAATGAATTGTTTTCGAAAAAGGTAGAAGAAAAAGACAAGAAAGTTGGATTGAAAATGCTCATAAAATTTTAGAAATATTAATCTACCTGAACATACTACTTAAAATGATCAAATTTACTATGGTATTTGTTGATCACTTAGATTGAAATAGAGATCTATATCGCTATGATTCTCATATTGCTCATCTTTAAAGGATAATATTATATTATTTGCTAAAAAAGAATGATGGCCTCCGAATGTAAAATCTAAGAAATAATTAAATCATTTTCTCGGTTTTATCATTCATTATCTTCTCTCTTTTTTATTGAGGATAATTTTTTATTTGTATCATTTTTGTTGTAAGAACGATTTTATTTTATTTTTCGTTCAATTTCTCTTTTTAATTTTTTTTTTGTGTGAGACAAACATCCCAAGTAAGGTTCTCGGGATTTTCTTTTTAAACCATAGAAGAGGTAAATAAATTGTACTCTTAAATCAAGGTTGTTCAATTACAACTAAAACATGATGAACACGAAAATAGACACGTTTAAGAAAAAACATATTGATGACGTCCTATTAAGGAATGCAAACTTCTAATGACGAACCTCGAAAGAGGTAATGTCGTTAGTTCGATTATTAAGTACGTGAACGAATCATTATAATAAAAAATAGTATCGCGCGCAATTGTCTGTCTTGCGCTAAGGTGGCAAGTGCATCTTCAAGAGTAGCATTTGCCACATGCTTTTTTTTTTTTTTTTTTTTTTTTTTTTTTGCGAAAACGCAAAAAGAACGATAAAAAAAAAAATTTCTATTTTTTTTTTGGGGAGAATTCAAAGGAACGATAAAAAAAAACATTTTTTTCCTCTTTTTTTTTTTTTTTTTTTTTTTTTTTTTTTTTTTTTTTTGCGAAAACACAAAAAGAACGATAAAAATCATTTTTTTTGATTTTTTTTTAAACCATAATTTTTGCGAATTTTTTCTTATATCTCTAGGTAACAAGTTGGAATTAGTTAGATTACACACGAAGCACATATTCATGTAGTCACATAAGCACATAAAAGGAACCGTCAAAGCATACAATGTCATTCTAAGGTCAAGGCTTGGGTGTCCAAAGGTACCATATTTTAAGGGACGATGCACGAATCAATCACTCAATGTGTTGACCCATGACATAAGAAAGGTCTATCGTAAGACGAGACTCAAAGTGGTTTTTCAAGAAAGGGATTATATATTTGAATGGTGAAAGGTGATATGATGGGGCTACAAGGGGTGCCTCAAATCATTGGTATACCTTGCGCTTAGTTCGACATACCCTTATTTTATTTAAAAGTGAAGAGTAAAAATCAAACTCTAAGATATAAATTCAAGGAGGATGAAGGGTGCCTATGCTAGACTTATTGGGGAAAGGGTTTGAAAAAAAAGAAGAAGAAAGCATGAAATCTTGGTGAGAAGCTTGCCTTGTGCATTTGTTTCATCATTACCCTTATTTTTTTTGTTTGTCAATCACATGACTCAAACTCGATTCAACATGTATGGATGAAAGAAGGTAGGAAGAATGAAGATTGTGATATGGAGAAAGCATGCAGAGAATGGAAAGATGATGTAGATGGAGAGATATAAAAAAACTTAGGAATAGAATGTACCCCCAACTCAAATGACGGAAAAAAAAAAAGACTCATGCATGAACCTAAGACATGGTCATGGTGTGAGAAGCGTATGTACAAAGTGTGTGCTAAGACTAGTGAGTGTAGGTGACATTTCAAGACTCGTGTCATGACTATGTGGCTAGACGATGTGACTAGACTAAAGCAAAGACTTAGTTAAGACTTCATGTATGTGCATTAAACTGGACATGCTATGGTATTTTAGTCATAACTTTTGATCTGTGACTCTGATTGGGATGAAACCAACACAAAATTAAAGATAAAACCAGGGGCTATAGATCCATAGATTTAACGACTCTTAGTTATTCGTGGAACTCCGGATATGACCAAAACAAGTTGATGCTTGTGCAATATACGGGAATTAAAATTTGGGTTGACTTAAAGGAACTATGACTCAATTTTAAGTTTATTTAAAATATATTAATTAATTAATTAAGCAAAGCCCTTTTGTCATTGGTTAATTAATTAAGACTTATTAACAAACACCAGTAAAACCAAACGGTTAGTTTAATCACATAATAAGTATGCACAAGTAATCAAGTAGTCACAACATGATGCAATGAGTTTGCAACCTAACCATGGCTCTAGTTCTCTAATGTTCAGGATATAGGTTAGTCAAAGAGGGTCCATGGTTATGAGTCCGGATGCGCCGCACGGAAGCCTTACTGTAGGGAATATTTCAAGCATTACCCCAAACTTGAACCCCACTATGATCATACACTTACGCATGGTGGCTTCCAAAGGGAAGGAAGCTAGAGCAAAAGATTCGCCAACAAGTTTTAGGAGCTTGTAAACCGTTCACGGGGTGAAGGTTACACTCCTTAACGATCCATGAGATCGTTAACTCCAATAGGTTTGAAACCAAGACTGTAAGTTCGGGGATGAAGGTACAAATCCAATCTAAAAGAGAAAGAACCTACCCTAATAATAGGCATCTATTTTATTGTTCTCGTATTCATGTGCGCTTTCTGACTAACATGCAATTAATAGGTTTACCCTAAACCTGTTTAATCTATGTTGGTTGAAGATTAATGCACAAATAAATCTATTATTGGTGATTACTTGAATTATAATCATATTAACCCTAAACAAAATTATTAATTATCTTATTAAGCATGATTACAAGTACAAATTCCCTTTAAACATGCATAAATAGTGTGATCAAGAAATAACAATAAAATATCAAGCAACATAATAATAATATTTATAATAATAATAATCATAATTAAAATAATTATGTCCATGTTAAAAATAAAACATAATAATAGCAAGATCCTAGGCATGATACAAATAAGATTAATAACAAACCCTAGCATGTCACTAAACATTAAAAATCAAAGCTTTAGCCCTAACATGATACTAACATGAATATTAGGAAAGACAATAAGAAGCATCACAACATTCATACTTGATATTAGGAATTTTTAGTTGTTACCCTAATCATGATACTACGAAGCAAAAACAACCTAAACATTATACTAGGAATCAAAATAAAAATCTAAGCATGATTTCTATATCAAAATATCAATTAAACAATTAAATTACTTACTTGGATGCCTTGTATCTCTTTCTAATAAAAAAATACACACGTTAGTAACTTCAAGGAAAATAATAAAATCAAAAAAATTAAATTAAATAATTGAAATAAAGAATTAAGAAAGTTTGAACTAGATTTGGGACCAAACCCTCAGAAATATCAAACCTTTTACGTCTAGAAAGAAGGTAACTTCGAACTAGGCTAAGTATGTTTAGATCTAATGTATGAGGAATTGTGCTTGTAAAAGGCTAGGCAAGAAAGAGGGAGAGAGAATTAAGAAATTTTTTATGAAAGTTAATGATTTGAAAAAGGAGAGATATGACCTCTATTTATAGAGAAAAAAGAGGGTCGAAGAATAAGAAAAGAATCCGAATTCAAATCGAAATAAAACTCGATGGACAACAGTTTTTGCGGAGTTTGGTTTTATCATATCTTTTGATCCAACAGTCGAAATAAGTCATATAATATGTAGTTGGAAATCTCTTGAAGTCTACTTTCTAACCCAATTAGAATCAGATTAAAATATTTTGTATATAAAATGATATGGCCGAAATAGTGAGACGGTGTTAGTTTTGAATAGAGTTTCATATTCCATTCATATGTTTTCCGTTATAGCTCGGATCTAATAATATAATATATCATTGGAAAGATAATTTTAAGATCTATCCAACCGTATAAGATTTGGATAAAGATTATGAGGCACAAAAATAATATCTGACTGTCTTTGAATATCTTTAAATTTGAAAAGAATTAGGATTTAAGAAAAAGGAAAGTTTTAAAAAAGGAAAGTTTTTATTTAACACAAATTCTATAATCTTATTTTTTCAAAAAGGATAATTAAGATCTTTTAGAAACTTATAGAAGCTTCTAATTAATCCTAATTAGTTTAAGAATAAGGTTAGACCTTTGGACCCTCCACATGATCATTGGGTCGTAGGTAAAATTCGGTTTGGGCACAGTTCAGTATTTTGGCCATAACTTACTCATTATTCATCGGAATTGGGTTTATAATATATCGTTGGAAAGGTTTTTTCAACCCCCTTCCAAATACAATATTATTGGACCCTTATAATGGAACAAACTAAACTAGAATGCACGTTTTTCATAAATAGGGTAAGAAAAGAAATATTTTCAAAAACAGAAAGAAGAGATATTTTAATAAAAACATCCTCATCACTAGACCTTTCACACTTTCACTTTGTTCGATAAGAAATGACATGAAAGGTATACATCACTGGGTTTGGTTTTGGGGTGACACATTTGGGTGTCTACAGAAGCCCCCACTTTGACTGAGTTTGGAGAAACGCAAGTTTCGAAAACAAAAGTCAAAGTATCAATAGGTACGGAGATTGATTCAGAACATTCTGCGATCCCAAATCATTCTTGTAACGCCGATACCTGCAAACTAGCATTAATTAAACAGATAAAAGAGTTAAGAAACGCGAATCTTTCACCGTCGAGCACACGTCTCTAAGGGGTAACCGATATGTTGCATTTTTCGTTGTGATAACATTTCACAAGCTAGGGAACGGCATCTTGCTGTTTTGATGTTCACTCATCTCTTAACAATGGAGCTTATTTGATATGTCCAAGCGTCCCTGAACAAAGAGCTTTGACGATCTTCCTCAAGCTAGGGGATACCGCCTAAAGACTGCTATGCCTGTAATTGCCTCCAATATCCGCTGTGATAGTCTTCTACAAGCCATAGAATACTATCAAAGATTGATTCGCTTGAAACAATCTTCTACCGCCTTGTGACCATCTTCCGCAAGCCAGGGAACATGATCGAAGATTGCTCCACCTGAAGTCATCCTCAGTTGTTGCGATAATATTCCGAAGATAATTATCAAAGATCAACGCCCGTCGATCCTTAATTTTGCTTGAATTTCGCTATTGATGCTTTGGATGATGACAATCCTCTTTTCTTTGGGAATAGTTACCAACACAACTCTTTTATGACGTATGACAATCCGATTTAGGGAATGTTGTCAATGATTCGTAACAATCTATCCTTGGAAATGTTGCCACGATGAAGCGACTATTCGTATCTCGGAACATTTGCTAAAATCATATTTTGAGAAAAGTTGCCAATGCTTCGTAACAATCTTTCATAAGAACTTTGCTACGATCGACAATCCACATCTTGGAATATAACTCTTGAAAGCAATCCACCTTGGAAATTTGCCAATGATATGCTACAATCCTTTTAGGAATATATTGCCACAATTGACAATCCGCGTCTTGGAACATTTGCCAAAAAGAGTCGATCGACAATCCACTTCGGGAAAATTTGCCACTTACTGAAATGAATGACAATCCACGTTGAGGAACCATTGCCGAAATTTATGATGAGTAGAGACCTGCGACAATCCTTTGGGAAATTTCGCCATAGGGAACTATGTGTATGACAATCCAATCTTGGAAAACTTGCCAGCGATGACAATCCAAACTTGGAAAAAATTGCCAAATAGATAAGGAGCACGACAATCCAAACTTGGAAACTTTGCCGGAGATGACAACCCAATCTTGGAACAATTGTCGTATAAGTGCTTGATGTTGAACCGATGCGTTGGTGCTTGTAATGAGCCAATGCTTAGGTGCTTAAGTTAAGTGAAACGATCGTCGTCAAGTCAATAACTTACTACGATTGTAATCGAGCCGACTACTAATCATGTCAATTTGCTTATAGGGGCTAACTTGCGTACCAAGGAACCCAATCAATTAATATGACCGCCGTTAGGCCGATCGGTAATCAAATATGATTTCAATCAATCTAACTCTAGTTGATTTGCTAAGTTGTTTGCATCCTTTTGCTTCAAACCTTTTGTAAAGCTTACCCCGTCCGTCTGGGACTTAGTTAACCACATTTCGGACTATAGGACTTTGCTCTTGTAATTAGGGTTGACCTAAGGTGATTGACTGACTTGAGGTTGACCCAAGGTGAGTTGACACGTGTGACTCATGACTCGTGTGTGCATTGTATTGTGATGTGCTTGACTCAAAATGCGAAAAAGCAAAAATTTTCCGTCATTTTCGTGGAGGGTACCGACTTTCTCCCGAAAAGAAAGACGCGAAGAAAGAATCGAAGTTTTTGAAGGTGCATGTTGAATGAGCTTAATCCGTTAATGTTGTCTCTCATAATACAAGGATGGTAACATCTTAGACTATCTAGTTGACTTGATAATGAAAGTATTTAGGTAACTTAGGCGCGGAGGCTAATTACTTCATACTTTGTGATGTAATGATGATTAATCTTGATATGACAAGGTATGCTTCAGCGTTGTGTTAAGATTTCATGAAAAAGGGCTCCTAAGGGAAGTATATTTTGTCATGTATCTTTGATGTGTGTGATAGTGACACTAAAGTTAGGCTGCAAGGGCTAAGTGTGTGGGAAGATATTATACCATGAAGAGTCAAATGATGGTGACTCTTTAGGCTAGGTAAGCTAATAATGTAGGGATCAAGCCCCTAAGTCTAGCTCTAAATGAAAAGGGATGAGCATTGGAAATTCCTAGATATGATCAATTATGAACGTAAATATGAATGCATTTTTATTACGGCTGCACCCCAATGTGAGGTTCCCTACGTATCCGTTAAGAATCAGGCCGAACATAGCTCTAGCCGAACCTCGCACAAGTGTGTGTATACCTCAAAGAGGTCTTTTAAGGGTTGTAACGTGGTTAGGCTAAAGGTTAAAGAAGAAAGGGATAAAGGCTCAAGACCCTAGATAAACCCCCAAGGTGTGCAACCTTGCTTTTGAATCTTTATATTTTCATGCTTCAGGCTTTTAACTCTTTTTTAGCTCTCTTTCTTTCTTTGCTTTTGCATTTATATTTTTATAAGTGTGGGCAATCCCGATCATGTGGTCTATCACTCACTTGGCGTTCATGTTTCTCAGGCATGGTACCGAGCACTCGATAAGAAATACAATCTGAGACGTGTTCATATCAAAGACATTGTCATATCAAAGACATTGGAACACTTTCCCTTTTGTACACTTTTATTGTTTTTATTTTGCTATTTTAATCTTTTGAAGTCACTCAAGCTTTTTAAAATTATATAAGTTGCACACTGTCCCATCCCAAGGTTCGGTAGATATGGGTTGAAAAATGAAAGGTCTATCGTTAGACGAGGCTCAAAGTGGTTTATAAAAAAAAAAAGGATTGCATATTTAAAGGGTGAAAGGTGATATGATGTGGCTACAAGGGGTGCCTCAAATCATTGGCATACCTTGTGCTTAGTTTGCCATGGATTTTTTTTTTTTTTTTTGTGTGTGCAATGTAATGAAATGATCATATGTAAGGAAATAAATGCTCATTTTATTTAAAAAGTGAAGGGTAAAAATCAAACTCTAAGAAATAAATTCAAGGAGGATGAAGGGTGTCTATGCTAGACTTATTGGGGAAAGGGATTGAAAAAAAGAAGAAGAAAGCATGAAATCTTAGTGAGAAGCTTGCCTTGTGCATTTGTTTCATCATTACCCTCATTTTTTTTTTTTTTTTTGTCAATTACATGACTCAAACTCGATTCATCATGCAAGGATGGAAGAAGGTAGGAATAATGAAGGTTGTGATATGGAGAAAGCATGTAGAGAATGGAAAGATGATGTAGATGGAGAGATATGAAAAAATTAGGAATAGAATGTACCCCCAACTCAAATGACGGAAAAAACCGACTCATGCATGAACCTAAGACATGGTCATGGTGACATATACACAAAGTGTGTGCTACAATTAGTGAGTATAGGTTACATGTTAAGACTTGTTTCATGACCATGTGGCTAGACTATGTGATGAGACTCAAGCAAAGACTAAGTTAAGACTTCATGTATAAGTATTAAACTGGACAAGCTGTGGTATTTTAGTCACAACTTTTGATCTGTGACTCTGATTAAGATGGAACCAACGCCAAATTAAAGATAACACTTGGGGCTAGAGATTTATAGTTTGTAAGACTCGTAGTTCTTCTTAGAACTCCGGCTATGACCAAAACAAGTTGACGCTAGTGCAGCATACGGGAATAAAAATCCGGGTTAACTTAAAGGGACTATGACTCGATTTAAGGTATATTTTTTAGCTCAAATTAATTAATCAAATAATTAAGCAAAGCCCTTTAGTCCTTGGGTAGTTTATTAAGACATATTTACAAATATAAGTCAAACCAAACAGTTAGTTTAGTCACATAATAAGTATGCTCAAGTAAGTGATGCACAAGTAGTCAAATAGTCACAATATGATGCAATGAGTTTGCAACCTAACAATGGCTCTAGTTCTCTAAAGTTCAGGATATGGGTTAGTCAAAGAGGGTCCATTGTTATGAGTCTTGATGCACCACGCGGAACCTTTACCTTTGGAAGGGTTGGCAGGAGTGGATGGGACCCCGCGAGTTAAACTCGCTTCCATGGTTTGGTGAATTAAACATTCTCGGATGTACCCTTTGTTGCTCAGAGCATTCAATCAAGTATATGGAGCATGAATTCCCATAGGGTTATGTCCATATGTTGAACACATATGGGTTTCAGAAAAGTGAGAAAAACTCAATCGGGAAGTAGAATCGAGTCAATAGTGCTAGAAATGGTCGAAAAAAAACTCATATTTCTGGCTCGGTATTGGAAGAACGCAACGCCAGCCAACAAGGATTGTCGCTGGGATATAGCCTTGTCACCTGGCGACAGAATTTTCGCTCACCGACAGAGCCATATCTTCGGCGATAGGCTCTGTTTGCTAGACGCTAGTTCCTACATGCCTCAGCAGCTTTCTATGTTCGTAAAATTTTCTAGTTTTTCGCAGCATTATTTCGATCCTAGTTGTGAAAGATATTCCTCAAATTTCTTACGTGTAAAAAAATTCTATGTTTTTAACTCATTACGGATGGTCTTTCCAATGAGATCTTTTTTACGCATATGACAATAATGTTAACCAAAATTATGCACATGAAATACTTAGAAATTTTTTAGTGTCATCCACTCATTCTAAATCATTCCCGAAATAAATTTCAGGAAATAAAATAGAAATCCTCCCCAACGGAGTCGCCAAAAACTATAGGGAATATTTCAAGCATTAACCCAAACTTGAACCCCACTCTGATCATACAATTAAGCATTATGGCGTCCAAAGGGAAGGAAGCTAGAGCAAAAGAGTCGCCAACAAGTTTTAGGAACTTGTAAACCGTTCACAAGGTGAAGGTTACACCCCTTAACGATCCATTAGATCTTTAACTCCAAAAGGTCTAGAACCAAGACTGGAAGTTCGGGGATGAAGGTACAAATCCAATCTAAAAGAGAAAGAACCTGCTCTGATAATAGGCCGCTACTTTATTCTTCTCGTATTTATGTGCGCTTTCTGACTAACATGCAATTAATAGGTTTACCCTAAACCTGTTTAATCTTTGTTAGTTTAATATTAATGCACAAATAAATCTATTATTGGTGATCACTTGAATTATAATCATATTAAACCTAAACAAGATTATTAATTATCTTATTAAGCGTGATTACAAGTACAAATTCCCTTTAAACATGCATAAATAGTGTGATCAAGCAATAACGTTAAAATATCAAGCAACATAATAATAATAATATTCATAATAATAATAATCATAATTAAAATAATCATGTCCATGTTAAAAATAAAGCATAATAATAGCAAGATCCTAGGCATGATACTACTAAGATTAATAACAAACCCTAGCATGTTAGTAAACATTAAAAATCAAAGCTTTAGCCCTAACATTTATACTAATTACATGAATATTAGAAAAGACAATAAGAAGCATCACAACAATCATCTGGCCAGGGATGACTCCGCCTCTACCCCCTCCAAGAAAAAGAGTGGCTCCTCCCAGAATCCTAGAGCCAGAGCCGGGAAAACCCAAATGCGTCATGGGGGCAGGATGGAGGAGGTAGACGGCGACTTTGGCCTTGATCTTGTCAACCCCTTGTCCATTGGAAGAGGGGTTATAGCGGTTGTAGGTGGTTCTCGCCAGGCCATGTTTAAAAGTAAGGCTAACCCATTTGAGTCCCTGCCTGAGTTAGGGTGGCCTTTGCGAGTGAAATCCCACTCCCAACAGACTTCTTCCTCAGACAGTCGGCAACAGATAGGTGCCGCCTGTATTTCGCACTCATCAAATGTTGATTGTGGTGCAGATGTCTCTCCCCGCTGGCCAGCCGTCCATAAGCATGCCAAGGCCATGCTTGACGCTGTCCGGAAGAGGGACAAAGACAACATCCCTGGGATAGAAACGTTCAATCTGGAACGCATTCTATCCCTTCTGGCTGAGGTAAGGTATAAGAAAGTAACAAGTGAACTTCAATTATTATCCCGCCTGCAGATCTAACCTCATTCATTCTATGCAGGCTTTGTTGCGGGTAGACGGTCTCAAACGTCCATACTCCCGCAAGCGGGAAGACATAAAGAGAGCTAACAAATCAGCCAGAGACGCTGAAAATGCTGCTCTATACTCTTGTACAATAAATGAACTTGAGACTAAAGCCACAATGATGACGCAGGCGTCGAAGATTGATCATCTCGAGAAGGACTTGGAGGCGTTTAAGCAGAAAGCCGAGGATGCTGAGACGGCGCTTAAAAAGGCCAAAGAGGAGCTTGACAAAGCCAATACGGAGCTGGACTCTCTAAAGAAGGTCTCCCAAGAGAACAGCGATCTCAAGGCTAAGGTCATGGAGCTGGAGGAGGCGGCTTCCCAGGCGCAGCTGAACTTTAAAACAACCTTGGAGGTGAAACAAGAGCGCCTGGTTACTTAGAGTGAAGCTGACAACGACACCCGGATGAAGATTTCCTGGAACGCCTTGTATCCAAACAAGGAGTATGGCATATGGGCACTGGCTCACAAATATGCAAAGGAAGTTGTATATTTAAGGGAGAAGGGCGAGCCAGAGCCGGAGTAGTTCGAAGCCTGGGCGCAAGTTGAGCTTCCAGAACGTGGTCACCTTGTCCCGATTCAGGCGCACGAGGTTCCTTCTGACGAGGAAGATGAGGATGAGGGGGGCGATGACCAGGTGGACCCGTCTGCAGCTCAACAATGACTTTCTACGGCAGTATGCCATTTTTTTATTTTCTTATTCAGCGACTATATGCCAAATTACTTTCTTTCCGGCCTGGGTGCCGAGTATTAGTTGTATTTACCGGCTGAGGAGCCGGGTTATTTGAATATTTGTTTCACTTCCCGGACGGGGTCCGGCTAACAATGTTCTACCACAACCGTTTGGTTGGGTAGTTCTTTAATGAATGCGCCGACTGAGTCGGTTTTGATCACTTCGCTTTTGCATTTAAATTTTGCATTTTTACTTTTTGCAAGTGTGCTTGATATTTTTGCTTTTGCCTAACTTATGAAAAGCATGCGGCAACAGATAATCCGGCTGCTCTTGCCCCTGGGCGGCTGTGTGGTTGGTTTCACCTTTAAATCGATTGATTGACTTGGAAACGTCTGATGCTTTAAAGAGCATGATATGTTTGCAAGTTAATCAATCACAACAGTGATTGCCCCAAACCAAGTGCACAGCCGCTCATGTGACAGGACCCCCTCAAGCGCTGAGGATCAGACGGAAAAAGGCCGTCTGGAAATCAGACGAAAGGCGAAGGACCGTCTGTCCAGGCATGAGACAGGGGCAAATTGCCGCCTGGGGGTCTTGCAACCCCATTAGGCTTTTCCGCCTTGGGAAAACGTTTAATTTCGAAGGGTGATTCATTTTACCCAGGCCAGGCGGCTATGAGTTGGACCATGTCGCCTGTATATACAAGTGCACTCTGGTAGTGCTTGTGATGATTGCACCCGGAGGGGTGTTACCGGCCATCTTAATACTCATGGAGTAGACGAAATTTGAATAACCATCCGGCCATCGGCCTCATGTACTTTTGACGATTGTGTAGCTGTTGCACAACCCAAGATGCCCCGGTGGGGTAGGTTGGTGAACTTTGGAATGAAAAGCTTGGGAACTTCGTTGGTCACCGGCTGATGTCTGAGGACATCCGGTATTTTAAAAACTTAATCGTTCTTCCAACTTTTCTTGTCAGACGGCTTTGAGTTGACCAATTTAGTCATTCAATCTTTGCCGTCTGCATAAGTACATAGAGCAAACAGGTAGGCCGCTCTCTGCGACGATTGCACCCGGAGGGGTGTTGCCGGACGCCTTTGTCCATGTTGGGACAGGCAATTTTATAAAACAGACAGACATCCGGCCATTGGCCTCTTGTCTTGGTAAAGACCGGCTGTATAGCCACTAAGCAGTTTTGTGTCTAGTTTAGTTATCCGGCCAGTGGCCTCATGTAAAATGAACGCTGAATTGTCTACTAAGTTTCAAACTTAGAGATTTCACCAATTTGGCAGCCTGTGAATTTATCAGATGGCCTTAAAACTTGAAAAAGGAAAACGTAATTGAAAACAAAAAGCGAGTTCTCATTAATAGACTTTTTGCTTACAAAATTTTACAACTCAGATTTAGTACTTTTTCAAATTGTCTACATTCCAAGTCCTAAGCAGGCGCCTGCCGTCTGGGGTTTCCAGGCGGTAGGTGCCATTTCTAACTTACTCATAGATCCGGTAGGGGCTTTTCCAATTTGAGTCAGCTTTCCAAGCTCATTGGCCCTACCGGTTGCCTCCATTTTTCATAACACAAAGTCGCCAACTTTCAAAGGGCGCTTGTGAACTTTCTTACTGTAGGCTCTTGTCATTCTCAAACGGTATATCTCATGATGCAAGGCGGCATTGCCCCTGCGTTTTGGGAGAGAGTCCAAAGCCAGACGCATGGCCTCTTAATTTGTTTCCTCATCATAAAGCATTACTCTGAGGGTAGGCTCGTAATGTTCGATGGGAAAGACGGTTTCAAAACCGTAAACCATGAGAAATGGGGTTTCCCCGGTTGACCCTTTGGTTGTTGTCCGGATGGCCCATAGGACATGAATCAATTCTTCTGCCCATAAACCACCGGCTCTTTCAATTTTCTTTATTATGCCGTCTGAGATGAGTTTGTTGAAGGCTTCAACCTGGCCATTTGCTTGGGGTCGGCCGACTGATGCAAAACAGTTGGAGATCCCTTGATCCCCCAACCAAGTCTTGAGCTGAGGCATCTCAAACTGAGGACCATTATCAAACACCATAGACATAGGTACCCCAAACCGGGTGATGATGTTCTTCCAAATGAAAGAGATGACATCCTTAGTCTTGATGTTCTTTATCCCCTTCGCCTCCACCCACTTGGTGAAGTAATCCACAACCACTAGAATGTAACGTTTTCCGCCTGGAGCAGGCGTATAAGGACCTAAAATGTCTATGTTCCATTTTGCAAACGGGACTAGGTTGTGGATGGCCGTCAGATCAGTAGTCGGGCGGTGAATAAGTTTGCCAAATTTCTGACATTTGTCACATTTCTTCACCAGCACTTTGGCGTCTGCCTCAAGGGTAGTCCAACAGTAGTATCGCCTGGCTCTGACGGCTAGAGATCTGCCGCCTATATGGGAGGCGCAGTACCACGCATGCAATTCTTCGAGAACTTCCTTCCCCTTTTCTAGGGTAACACACTTCAGAAGAGGCTTCAGAAACCCCGCCTTGAAGAGTTCTCCGTTTCTCATCTCGAAGTTTGCCGCTCTCTTTTTCATGACGGCTGCCTCCTGTGGCGAATCAGGGAGCGTGTCGTCTGTCAAGTAAGCCCGGATGCCATCCATCAAGGTAGAGCTTCGGTCCAGAGTTCCAATGGGCTATTCATAAATGCTTCTTTTTTCCACACCTTCCCAAAAGACTGACCGAGGTGTATCACAACAAGCGGAAGATGCTAATTTGGACAAGGCATCCGCCTAGTTGTTACCAGACCTGGGCACATGGCTCAAAGTGAACCCTTCGAGTGTCCCAGCCTCTTCTTTAACCGCCTGAAGATATTTGATCATTGCCGGATGGGTAGCCTCATATGTACCTTCGTACTGGCTAACGACCAATTGAGAATCAAAGTAGGCGTCAACTTTGGTTGCCCCTGCTTCCTTACACATGCGGATTACAGCAACCAAGACGTCAACTTTGAGGCCTGAAATTTGAACCGTAGTGCATACTCATATTTATCTCCTTCCAGAGATTCATAGATTACGCCTGCACCACAGCCGATCTTTGTTGATCTCCAGTCTACATACACTTTCCAAACCTGATCAAGATTATCCGGAGCCACCGGACGGGTCATTTCAACAATGAAGTCAGCAAACGCCCGACCCTTCACTGCCTTTCTTGGTTCGAAAGTGATTTCAAGACTTTGCATTTCAATAGCCCATTTAAGCATTCTGCCGGATGAATCCAAGGTAGACATTGGCCGTTTGAGTGGCTGGTCGGTGTATTTCACCACCGGATGTGCCAGAAAATAAGGCTTCAACTTCTTGAATGCCATATACAGAGCAAGGCCAAAATTTTCAACCATGGGGTACCGGAGTTCAGCATTTTTGAGGACATGACTAATGAAATAGATCGGGAATTGAACGTCGTCTCTTTCAGCAAGGAGAACGACACTGAGGGCGTGATCTGAGACGGCTCAGTACATGTACCGCGTCTCTCTGGGCAGAGGATTAACGAGCCTCGGCAAGTAGTGCAAGTGCTCTTTTAACCTTTGAAAGGCCGCCTCAGCATCATCCCCCCATTCAAATCTGGTCTTCTTCCTGATTGCTTGGAAGAAATAAAGGCATTTGTCACCTGACCGGCTGTGGAACCTCCCCAGTGCCGCCAGGCAACCGGTTAGTCTCTGTGCTTCCTTCACAGTGCGGGGTGACTTCATGTCAAATACCGCCAGTATCTTCTCGGGGTTAGCCTCTATCCCCCTTTGATCAATCAGGAATCCAAGAAACTTCCCAGACTCAACACCAAAGACGCATTTCTTAGGATTCAACATGACCTTGTGCCGCCAGAGGCTGGTGAATGTTTCTCGGAGATTAGCAAGGTGATCCGTCTGTTGCTTGGATTTGACTATCATGTCATCAATGTACGCCTCCACATTCCTCCCGATTTGATTAATGAAGACCGTATTAATCATCCGTTAGAATATGGCAGGCGCATTTTTCAAGCCAAACGACATCACAATATAACAGAATAACCCCTGATCAGTGACGAAGGCCGTCTTCTCTTGATCCTTTTTCCACAGGGGTATCTAATGGAAGCCGGAATAGGCATCCATAAAACTCATCAAGGCGTGGCCGGCTGTAGAATCGACCAGGCTGTCGATCTTTGGAAGCGGATAACTGTCCTTAGGACACGCCTTGTTGAGGTCTATGTAATCAACACACATACGCCAGGTCCCATTCGGCTTCTTTACAAGCACAACATTGGCCACCCAGTCGAGAAAATTACATGGCCGAATAAACCCAGCGTCCAACAGCTTTTTTACTTCGACAGCTGTCGCCTGACTTCTTTCCTCGCCGTAATTTCTTTTATTTTGCCGAACGGGCTTCTTTTTAGGATCCACGGCGAGTTTGTGGACAGCAAGATCCGGGCTGACACCTGGCATATCTTCCACTTCAAAGGCAAAAATGTCTTTGAATTCTTTTAGAAGAAGGTGCAAATCTGCACCCAACTTAGCATAAGCAACTGTCCCAACCTTAACAGTACACTCTGGACGACTATCGTCCAGAGGTATATCAATATGTTCTCCAGCCGGTTGGGGACGGAGCTCATCTGACCGTTCCCCGGTCAGTGATTGCTATTTTTTCTCTTTCTTCACCTCCACCAGTAGAGGGGCCTTTCTTTTCTTCCCGGCTGCTGGCAGGGCTGGGGCTGGGGCGGCATCCTTGACTTTGTCAAGGTGTATTGGTTCCTGCCCTTGGCCGACTGGGGCCACAATATCCTTAACGGCTAAGAGGTAGCACTCCCGGGCCGTCTTTTGATCCCCATTCAAGGAACCAACAGAGCCGTCATCCCTCTCATACTTGATGAGCATGAAAGAAGAGATGATTACAGCCTTGGCTTCGTTGAGGGTTAGCCGGCCTAGAATAATGTTATAGGTGGTCAGTTCCTCAACGACCAAGAACTTGACGACCAGGTGTCGTCCTTTTCCTTTCTCACCCAGCCAGATTGGTAAATCAACCCTTCCGACTGGGTAAACTATTCCACCCCCAAAACAAACCAAGGGGTGGGTGACCGGATGTATGATGCTGACGTTGTATTTCAGCTTTTGCAGGCACCGAAGACTGATGATGTCTGATGAGTTGCCGGTGTCAATAAGGATTCGTCCAACCAGCTGGTTGGAAACCTTACATTCAATGACGACCGGGTAGTCATGCGGACGACGAACGTTGCCCCTGTCCTTCTCAGTGATCAGAACGTCTTGGAAGGAGGAGCTAGCAGACGCCTGCTCATCATCATCTTTGTCCATCTTTCGAAGATGGCTCTTGGTGCCCCGGATGGTAGGGCCACCGTACGAGAACCCGCCTGCTATGGTGTAGACCGACTCCTTATCAGTGTCCGAACTACTAGCAGGATGGGGTGTCTTAGACGACAGCCCCGGGTTCTTCTTATTAGTCCCTTTGGACTTAGAGATATATGACTTTAACATCCCCTTGTCAGCCAGACGGTCCTATCCCCGTTGAAGGCTGAAGTAGTCGTTGGTGTCATGGCCAACTTCCTCATGGTATTGGCAGAATTTATTTTTGTTCCTTGATTGAAAGGAACTTTTCATTAGATTCGGCTTCTCTAAAGATAGCCGGTCCTTGATCTCTATGAGGATGGAGTTGTAGTCCTTGTTAAACTCGTACTTAGGAATGTACTGTTTAAATTCTTTCTTCTTCTTCTGAGACGGCTGTTCAGAATCACTAACCGCCCAGACTTCTTTTCTTTTCTTGCTCTCTTCTTTTTTCTTAGCCGGCCAAGCAGGCCGGCTGTCTTTTTGCTTGTCAGACTTCTTAGAGTCCGACTGGTTACCAGGCGAGTAGAGGTCGGTTGCTTGAATATAGCTTTCCGCCTCCCTCAGGGCCGCCTGTAAAGTGAAAGCCCCTTTTCTGACTAGGTCGAACTTAAAAGTCGACCCGTCTCTCAGACCCTTGAAAAAGTCTGTAAAAGCTACCTCGTCAGACAGTCCTTGAATTTTAATTCTGATCAGATTGAACCGCCTGACATAGGAGCGCAATCCTTCTCTCTTCCCCTGCTTAATGGTGCTCAATTCAAGAATTTTTTTCTTCGCAGGGATGTTCATTAAGAAGTTGGAAGCGAACAGGAAGTCAAGCTTCCTAAAACTATCAATGGACCCGGCTGGCAAGTTGCCAAACCATTGTTAGGCAATGCCCTTCAATGTAGCCGGGAAGCATCGACACCAAGTGGCATCATCCAACCCCTGTAAGTACATGAGGTTGGTGTAAGCCATGAAGTGATCTTCCGGGTCGGAGGTACCGTCATAGGTGCTCTCTTTTTTTCTTGGCCGGTTGTGCCGCCTTGGTTATCTCCCGGGTGAACGCAGAAGGTTGTTCACCCAGGCGGAGCAGACGAAGCTGCCAGTCCAGTGGCTGAACATTGTTGTATGCCGTCTGACCTCCAAAGAGGTTCGGCTGCATGAAATAGGGAGAATACTGATCGTAGACCTGAGAAGGTACATACGGTGCAGTCCTAATCACCTGAGAAGGACCAGAATGGACGGTATTACCGCTTGTTTGGCTCTCATGCAAGGAAGGTACATTCCCTGCAGAGGTGTTGTTGAAGTTGTCTGGAAAGTTCGACGTAGAAGCCGACTCAGACAACTACTTATTTCTCTTGCGGGTGATGATCTCATGGGCGTCAAAAGTTGATTTTTTGCTTCCCACCCTGCAGAGGTGTTGTTGAAGCTGTCTGGAAAGTTCGACGTAGAAGCCGACTCAGACAACTACTTATTTCTCTTGCGGGTGATGATCTCCTGGGCGTCAAGAGTTGATTTTTTGCTTCCCACCGGCTGTTGAGTCCGACGGGGATTGTTGGCATTCCTCTTGGGCAGAAGAATTTTGGACCAATCAATGGTCCCGGTTGCCTTCTCCTTTGGATGAGGAGTTCGCTACCGATCTCTGACTGACATCCCCTTCTCAACAGGAGTCTTTTTTGCCGGCTGACCCCTGCTTGGGCCAGCCTGGCTCTTCGTGATCAGATCTTTAATTTCAGCCTTGAAACTTGTCATGAAGTTTATGAGTTCGTCTCGGGTGACGGGAGCTGATCCGCTTACCGTATGGGTTTCCCTTTCCGGCTGCCCAGGGGGTCGTTGTGTACCCGCCTGGATGGCACCACGCTCCAGAGTGTCACTAGGCCGAATGCGCTTGGTTATCAGGGATCCATCATCGGCTGTATAAGTTTCAACCTAAGGATCTTCATCCTCTTGGTCAGTGAAAACTTCCAGCTCGTCGCCCGGACGCTTAGGAGGTGGTACAAACTCTTGAACCATCTTTGAGGTACTCTCCCCACAGACGGCGCCAAATGTTTTGGGTGTTTTTATCCCTTGGGAGAGTTACGTCACGAAGTCTAGTCCACGCGTGAGCTGTACCTACAAAACAACGGAGACCCCAGGTGGTTGGAGCTCCGCCTCCGAAGATCAAGTTAGTAACTTGAATAGGAGTAAAAAGGTGCAGAAATTTAGGTGGGGATCTACTCGGATTCCAAGCTCCAGATGTCTCTATCAAACAGTAAATGTGTAATAAATGGTAAAACCTCCCTCGAAATCTCCCTATTTATAGGGTCTTCGGGAATTGTGCCCATGATTAGGTCATCAAGCCCTAATCATTGGTGGGCTGCGCCGCATTGCGGCTTTAACGGGATTGGGGCCATGAAGGCCGCATTTTTTCCATTTCCTTGGGAGGACACGTGTCAAATAGGGATTGGTCCTATTTGGACTAACCCTAAGGTGACACGTGTCACACTCACTGGACCATGTGCCAGGGTAAAATTACCCCAAACAACCCCAAACTTGAACCCCACTGTGATCATACACTTAAGTACGGGGCGTCCAAAGGGAAGGAAGTTAGAGCAAAAGGGTCGCCAACAAGTTTTAGAAACTTGTAAACCGGTTCACGAGGTGAAGGTTATACCCCTTAACGATCAAAGAGATCGTTAACTCCAATAAGTCTGGAACCAAGACTGGAAGTTCGGGGATGAAGGTACAAATTCAATCTAAAAGAGAAAGAACCTACCCTAACAATAGGCCTCTACTTTATTCTTCTCCTATTCATGTGCGCTTTCTGACTAACATGCAATCAATAGATTTACCCTTAACCTGTTTATCTATCTTGGTTGAATATTAATGCACAAATAAATCTATTATTGGTGATAACTTGAATTATAATCATATTAACCGCAAACAAGATTATTAATTATCTTATTAAGCGTGATTACAAGTACCAATTCCCTTTAAACATGCATAAAAGCCGTGATCAAGCAATAACAATAAATATTTATCAAGCAACATAATAATCATAATAAATCATAATTATCATAAAAATAATAATAATCACAATTATTAAAATAATCACGTTAACAATAAAGCATAATAATAGCAAGATCCTAGGTATGATGCTAACAAGATTAATAACAAACCCTAACATGTCACTAAACAATAAAAATCAAAGCTTTAGCCCTAACATGATACTAACATGCTATTAAGAAAGGCAATAAGAAGCATCACAACAATCATACTTGATATAAGGAACTTATTATTGTCACCCTAAACATTATACTAAGAAAAGCATCCACACATGATACTAGGAAAAACATTTAAACATGATACTAGGAATCAAAATAACAATCTAAACATGATTTCTATATCAAAATATCAATTAAACAATTAAAGTACTTACTTGGATGCCTCGTACCTCTTTCTGATAACAAAATACACGCATTAGTAACTTCAAGGAAAATATAAAAATCAAACAATTAAATTAAATAATTGAAATAGTGATTAAAGAATTTAGAAAGTTTAGACTAGATTTGGGACCAAACCCTCAAAATACCAAACCTTTCACGTCTAGGGCAAAGGAAACTTTGAATTTGGATAGGTATGTCTAGATCTTGTGAATACGGAATTTTTTATAAAAGTTGTTAAGAAGAGAGAGAGAATCAAGAATTTCTTGATGAGAGTTGGTTAGAATTAGATGCATAATTGATAAAGGTCTAAAGACGCTTATTTATAATGAAAACAGTCCGGTTTTGATAAAAAAAGAATCGGAGTTTTAAGAAGAATAAAACACGACGCTGTCGCCGCAATAGTCCCTATCGCCACGCGACAGGGTGCAGCGCCACGCGACAGGCCTGTCGTCCAGCGCTGCATGACGGTTTTTACAGATTTTTTTTATCATATATTTTGATCCAGAAGTCCAAAAAAGGCATATAATATGTCGTTGGAAATATCTTGAAGTCTTCTTTCCAAACCAATTTTAATCAGATTAAAATCTTTTGTAGATAAAAAGATATGGCCGAAATAGTGGAAGGGTGTCAGTTTTGGATAGAGTTTCATATTCCATTCATATCTTTTTTTTTATACCTTGGATTTAATATTATAATATATCATTGAAAAGATAATTTCAATATATATCCAACCATATAAAATTTGGATAAATATTATGATGCAAAAAAATAATATTTGATTGTATTTGAACATCTTTAAATTCGAATAGAATTAGGATTTAAAAAAAAGAAAGTATTTACAAAACGAAATTTTTTATTTACCTCAAATTCCTTAATCTTATCTTTTCAAAAAGGATAATTAAAATATTTTAGAAACTAATAGAACCTTCTAATTAATCTTAATTAGTTTAGGAATAAGATTAGACCTTTGGACCCTCCACATGATCAATTGGCCGTAGGTAAAAACCGGTTTGGGCCCAGTTTAGTATTTTGGCCAAAACTTCCTCATTATTCATCGGAATTGGGCTTATAATATATAATTGGAAAGTTCTTTTCAAGCCCCATCCAAATACACCATTATTGGACCCATATCATGGACCAAACTAAACTAAAATGCACGTTTTTCATAAATAGGGTAAGAGAAGAAATATTTTCAAAAACAGAAAGACGAGATATTTTAATAAAAACATCCTCATCACTAGACTTTTCACACTTTCACCTCGTTTGATAATAAAATGACATGAAAGGTATTCGTCAGTGGGCTTGATTTTGGGGAGACACAAATGGGTGTCTGCAGAAGCCCCCACTTTGACTGAGTTTGGAGAAACGCAAGTTTCGAAAACAAAAGTCAAAGTAGCGATAGGGACGGAGAATGATTCAGAACATTCTGCGATCCTAAATCATTTTTGTAACGCCAATACCTGCAAACTAGTGTTAGTTAAATAGATAAACGAGTTAAGAAACACGTATCTTGCACCGTCGAGCACACGTCTCTGGAGGTAACCAATTTGTTTCATTTGTTGGTGTGACAACCTTCCACAAGCTAGGGAACGTCATCTTGCTTTTTTGATGTTGTGGTCATGCTTTGCCACTGTTGATGTTCACTCGTCTCTGAACGAAAGAGCTTTAATAGGATTGTTCACTCGTCTTTGAACAATGGAGCTTTTGGAAGAAATGTCCATGCGTCTCTGAACAAAAGAGCTTTAATAGGATGCCTACGCGTCTCTGAGTAGGAGAGCTTTTTTATATGTCCACGCGTCTCTGAACAAAAGAGCTTTGATGATATGTCCACACATCACTAGACAAAAGAGCTTTTTTATATGTCCACACGTCTCTGAACAAAGAGTTTTGAATAATATGCCCACGTGTCTCTGAGCAAAAGAGCTTTTTGATATGTCCTCACGTCTTTGAACAAAGAGCTTTGAATAATATGCCCACGCGTCTCTGAGCAAATGAGCTTTGATGATATGTCCACGCGTCTCTAAACAAAGAGTTTTGAATGATACTTGAATGTTTGTTGCGATCGTTTGGTTGGCTGCGAACAGGAGCTTTCCTGAATAGTCGTATCCTGTAAAAATCAAAAGATTGCCAAAAGACTTTGCTAGTGCTTTTCTTACGGTTAACCTAAGGCATGATGTTTTTTTCTTAGGGTTCACCTAAGGTGATTGACTGACTTGAGGTTGACTCAATGTCACTGATTGACTTGAGGTTGACTCAACGTGACTGACTGACTTGAGGTTGACCCAAGGTGAATTGACACGTGTGACTCATGACTCGTGTGTGCATTGTATTGTGATGTGCTTTACTCCAAAAGCAAAAACACAAAAAAATTTCCGTCATTTTTGTTGAGGGTTCCAACTTTCTCCTAAAAAAGAAAGACGTGAAAAGGAATCAAAGTGTTTGATGGTGCATATTGAATGAGCTTAATCCGTTAAATTTGTCTCTCACAGTACAAGGGTTGTAACATCTTAGACTATCCTAATTGACTCAATAATGAAAGTATTTAGGTAACTTAGGTGCGGAAGCTAAGTACTTCATACTTTGTGATGTAATGATGATTGATCTTTATATGACAAGGCATGCTTCAGCGTTGTGTTAAGATTTCATGACAAAGGGTTCCTAAGGGAAGTACATTTTGGCCATGTATCTGTGCAGTGTGTGAAAGTGACACTAAGGTTAGGCCGCAATTGCTAAGTGTATGGAAAGATATTTATTTTGAGAAGAGCGAAAAGATGGTGACTTTTAGGCTAGGTAGGCTAAAAATGTAGAGATCAAGCCCCCAAGTCTAGCTCTAAGTAGATAGGGATGAGCATAGGGGATCCCTTGATATGATCATTTATGAATGAATTATTATTACGGTCGCACCTCGATGTGAGGTTGCCTACGTATCCGTTAGGAATCAGGTCGAACGTAGGTCTAGCCGAACCTCGCACAAGTGTGTGTATACCACAAAAAGGTCTCTTAAAGGGTTGTAACATGGTTAGGCTAAAGGTTGAAGAAGAAAGGGATAAAATCTCAAGACCCTAGATAAGCCCTTAAGGTGTGTAACCTTGCTTTTGAATCTTTGTATTATTATTCTTGAGGTTTCTCACTTTTAAGTTCTTTCTTTTTTTTTTTTTTTTTTTCCGCTCACTTTTTTTCTTTTTGCATTTTTTTTATAAGTGTAGGAAATCCCGATCATGCGATCTATCACTCAATTGGCATTCATGTTTCTCAAGCACGATACCGAGCACTGAATAAGAAACCCAATCCGAGACGTGTTCATATCAAATATATGTTCATATCAAAGACATTGGAACACTTGCCCTTTTGTACACTTTTATTGTTTTCGCTATTTTAATCTTTTGATTCATTCAAGCTTTTGTTCTTTGAAAATTGCATAAGTTATACACCATCCCATCCTAAGGTTAGGTAGATGTGGGTCAAAGAAAGAAAGGTTTATCGTTAGACGAGACTCAAAGTGGTTTATCAAGAAAGGGATTATATATTTGAAGGGTAAAAGGTGATATGATGGGGCTACAAGGGATGCCTCAAATCATTGGTATACCTTGCGCTTAGTTCGACATACTTTTTTTTTCTGAAATATAATGATCAGATATGTAAGGAAATAAATGCTCATTTTATTTAAAAAGTGAAGAGTAAAAATCAAACTCTAAGATATAAATTCAAAGAGGATTAAGGGTGCCTATGCTAGACTTATTGGGGAAAGGGTTAGAAAAAAAAGAAGAAGAAAGCATGAAATATTGGTGAGAAGCTTGCCTTGTGCATTTGTTTCATCATTACCCTCATTTGTTATTTTTTTTTTTTTTTGTTTGTCAATCACATAACTCAAACTCGATTCAACATGCATGGATGGAAGAAGGTAGGTTGAATGAAGGTTGTGATATGGAGAAAGCATGTAGAGAATGGAAAGATGATGTAGATGGAGAGATATAAAAAATTAGGAATAGAATGTACCCCCAACTCAAATGACGGAAAAAACCGACTCATGCATGAACCTAAGACATTGTTATGGTGTGAAAAGAGTATGTACAAAGTGTGTGCTAAGACTTGTGAGTGTAGGTGACATTTCAAGACTCGTTTCATGACCATGTAGCTAGACTATGTGACTAGACTCAAGCAAAGACTAAGTTAAGACTTCATGTATATGCATTAAACTGGACAGGCTGTGGTATTTTAGTCATAACTTTTGATATGTGACTCTGATTGAGATGAAACCAACTAAAAATTAAAGATAAAACCCGGGGATATAGAACCATAGGTTTAACGACTCATAGTTCTTCCTAGATCTCCAGATATGACCAAAACAAGTTGACGCTTGTGTAGTATACGGGGAATAAAATTCCAGGTTGACTTAAAGGAACTATGATTAGATTTTAAGCTTATTTTTTTAGCTCAAATTAATTAATTAATTAATACTGCAAATCCCTTTAGTCATTGGTTAGTTTATTAAGGCTTATTTACAAACACAAACCTTTCAAGACTAGGGAGAAGTCAACTTCAAATTTGGCTAGGTGTGTCTAAATCTTGTGAATGCAGAATTTTGTTTGTAAAAAGTAGGTTTAGAAGAGAGAGAGAATCAAGAACTTCTTGATGAGAGTATAGGTGAGAATTAGATTGAGAATTGATGAAGGTCTAAGGACGCTATTTATAATGAAAACAATCCGAATTTGATTAAAACAGAATTGGAGTTTTAAGAAGAATAAAACATGAAGTTGTCGCCGCAATAGCCCCTGTCGCCGTGCAACAGGGTGCAGCGCCACGCGACAGAGTCTGTCGCCACGCGACAGGCCTGTCGTCCGACGCTGCAAAACAGTTTTTGCAGATTTTGTTTTTATCATATCTTTTGATCTAGAAGTCCAAATAAAGCATATAATATATCATTGGAAATCCCTTGAAGTCTACTTTCCAATTCTATTCGAAAATTTAAAATATTTTGCGAAAAAAAAAAGATATGGCCGAAATAGTGGAAGGGTGTCTGTTTTAGATAGGGTTTCATATTCCATTCATAACTTTTTCGTTATAGCTTGGATTTAATATTATAATATATCATTGGAAATATAATTTCAAGATCTATCCAACAATTCAAAATTTGGATAAAGATTATGAGGCACAAAAATAATATCTGACTGTCTTTGAACATCTTTAAATTCGAATAGAATTAGGATTTAAAAAAAAAGGAAAGTTTTTATAAAAGGAAAGTTTTTATTTAACTCAAATTCTTTAATCTTATCTTTTCAAAAAGGATAGTTAAGTACTTTTATAAAATTATAGAAGCTTCTAATTTATCCTAATTTGTTTAGGAATAAGATTAGACCTTTGGACCCTCAACATGATCAATGGGCCGTAGGTAAAAACTGGTTTGGGCCCAGTTTAGTATTTTGGCCTCAATATCCTTATTATTCATTGGAACTGGGCTTATAATATATCGTTGGAAAGTCTTTTCAAGCCCCATCCAACTACAGCATTATTGAACCCACATTATGGACCAAACTAAACTAGAATACACATTTTTCATAAATAGGGTAAGAAAAGAAATATTTTCAAAAATAGAAAGAAGAGATATTTTAATAAAAACATCCTCATCACTAGAATTTTCACACTTTCACCTCGTTCGATAATAAAATGACATGAAAGGTATTCAGCACTGGGTTTGGTTTTGGGGAGAGACAAATGGGTGTCTATAGGGGCTAATAATGCAGAAAATATAAAAATAAAATTTAACACTCGTAGTACAGGTGTCTCGCGCAACTAGAATGGTTGCGCGCAGATGTCACGCCTAACAAATCTAGTTGCTCGCGACAGGCTCTCGCAACCTCTGATGCTGCGCGTGCCACCTGATGACAAACTGCGAACCCAGAATTTTTACGCTCGATTAAAGTTACGCCTTTTACTTGCGATAAAAAAGAGGGTGTTTCTCGAAAATAACATATACTCAGAAAATAAAAATTAACTTTAATTTAAGCTTTGTCTAAACAAAGTTTAATTAAATTTTTTTTCATTTAATTTCCACATAAGAGATTAAAGAAAAAATATAAAAAAAAATGTATAATAATTGCAAAGAACTACACAAAGACCCGATTTCCTAATACGAATATGTAGGCAATCTTTATGATTCTGTCATATAAAAAATATATATAATAAAGCTCGTTTTTATTCCATTCGAAATTCAAAAAAAAAAAACCCAAGAGGCATTATTGAACTAGATAATAAATTGAAAACAAAAACTTAGTAGTGATTATACTTTATTCAAATTAAACTAATGACATATTGTGTAACACTCTACGGTTTTACTATATCTTCAATTGTCACATTCGACGGAGGAGTAGTTTCCATCGCAGTAATTTCAGCGACATTAAAGCTTTCCCCTTCACTCTTCTTTTAACCCAAACATTGTTCTTTAATTTAGGGATTGGGTCTTTGCAACCAGTTTTCCTTTTCCTTTAACAATTGGAGCATTCTTTGCAAGTATTTGGGGAAGGTTCTTTATTCTTCATCCCTTGTTTCGCACGTTTAGGAGGATCCTTTCTCTTTGGTTCCTTTGAATGAGCCTTAGGAGATGAGAAGTCTAATTTTCTTATCACTCCTTTGTTTTGGCCACTAGAAGGAGTAGTGGTGGCTGAATGAATCTAAGGTTTGGGTGGATTGCGAGCCGAGGTGGCTTGATGTTGTGATCGAGCCTTGTTTAGCTCACCCATATCTATTGCATTCATCCAAGCCTTGTAGAAAGAGGATAACACAATGCCCGCATTAGGAATTTGTACTACCCACCTAGGGAGACTTGACCAATATTCCATCCAATGAGGGATCCTTTCAGGTTTAAAAAATACATCTTTAGGGGAATCACAATCCTGAGGGGGGATAACTTGTTTCATTCCATATTGTCTCATCGCCCTACAAGGAAAAATGTAAGTAGTACTAGATAGGCCTAAAAGCCTAATATAAGGACAATTAAAACTATTCCTAACCATACTACTTATGTTCCACCAAGGAATCACAAAGCTTATGTTGGGAACCCCATGACATAAAAACGATGTCCATTTTTCTTCATTCTTATGTTTGTAGAGAATTCGACGTCCGGGGAATGTTCTCACTCCATGAGCCCCAAAATTTTTTGGTCGTTCAATAATTCGCAAGCTCTTTATGATCCAAATCTGTAGAAAAAAAAACGAGGAAAATTAATTTGCAAAATTACACGAGCAGGTGGCGCGCGCATCAAAATTAGTTGCGCGCGCCATCCACACACATCAGAGTTGATTGCACTGGACAGGCAAGCGCAACTTCCCAACATGCGCTGCTTTACAACGAAAAAAAAAGCCTACGTGTGATAGGAGTGGACTTCCTATGGAACCATTCTCGTTAGGATCTCCTCTAAGGCAATTCAAGCATAGAACGGTTTCCGCCAAAGCTAAAGGAGAGGGTGAATGGCATCCCTCTATTTGCTCTACTATGGACACCATGGAATAATATCTGTATTCTTTACCTGTCCTTATTAAACAATTGACAACAAGATAATAACATAAAGCACGAATTTTAAGGCGTTGTATAGTCAAGTTGTCACGAGGGGCAACGAAATGTTCAATAAATTGAACTAAATCCACGCCTTCTTCTTTTCCAATGTTAACCATATCGGGTCACTCAAACAAAAAAATCTTTGAAAAACAGGTTTGGGATCTGACAAGTTAGGGGCATATGTCACAAGGAGAGTATTTGTAGGGAAGCCTAGTAGAGCCTCAAACTCACTAGTTAATGGGACAATTTCATCCCCTTTAAAAAGAAAAAGATGGTGGTTTGAGTCCCAATGATTGACAGCAACATGGAGAAAATCAAAGTTTATAACTAGTTGCATATAATTCAATAGAGGGTCAAGGTGGTATATTTTGAAGAATGGTTTATCCTCAGTTGAAAGGGAAGTGACCCATTGCTTCAACCATTGTTCAAAGGTTTTTGCCATTGCTCAATGTAAAAAAAAAAGGAGAGGGGAAGAATTTAGAGATATTAGTTCTTTTTTAATTCTTTATAACACTACTAAGCGAATGAATGCGAGAGCGAGATGATCAAAAGCTTACACAAAAACACGCTTAAATAGACCCTAGAGGGGCAAATTTTTGGCAATTTTCGCAACCAATTCACATGCGCGCGACAAACGCGCGCAAGCCTTTCAGTTGCGAGCGCCTGGTCTGTCGCGACATGTCGTTTTGATTTATTTCCGTATTTTGAACTCCATAATAACGGAATATTGACGAAATCTTATGAATAATCATACGATTAAATTTGTTAACTCTTGTGTCCTTTTTTATATTTTATTTTATTTTTCTTTTCTTTTCTTCTTATTTTCCTACTTTCTTTTTTCTTTTTCCCTTCTTTTTTCACTTTCCTTTATGTGTCCTCTTTTCCTTATTCCTTTTTGTTATTTTTTCGACGGTGGCAAGTCGGGAACCCTTTCCCTCCCAAAGGAAATTTTTTGCTTTAAAAAAAACCATGGAAACAAAAGAAAAATAATGACATATAAAATATGTGTCGTATGTACAAAATACTATTTAAAACAATATATGTACATATGTTTCAAAGAAAAAAGAGTGTAAATACAAAGGAAGTTAGGATGCTCGGCGACTGCCAGACGGCTGTTGTACATTCTGCAAAATCCAAACAAGATTAATACACAAAACTGTGTAATAACTTTGATAAAAGAAAAAGAAATAAACCTACCACGAACATCCGATGATCACGACATGATAAAGACATGAGGGCTCTCCGATAAGCAGCTCGGAAAGCACGTATAGTCCTCACCATGTCTTTCACGGTCTCTCACGGCACCTGTTCCAAATACAAGGACAGTTAACAAACAAACATATATGAAAAAAAAATAATATAAACAAATACATATACGAAATAAACATACCGACTCAACCATCTCAGAAATATACGGTATGTTCTCTTCCTCCGCTACTGAGAGAATCTCGCGAATTACCGATCCAAAAGCATCGGTATACGTGACCTTCGACGTGGGAGGCACCCAACCACCCAGCTGAACTCACTAAAAACACAATCAGAGAGTCAAGGTTCCAAAAATAAAAGAAAATATAAAAACATAAGGTAAAGTACTAACCGGAACAAATGCTGGGAAAGGAGTCATCCTGGATGCGATGAAAGCCTTGTAAGATGCCTCCGGCAGCACCAGCTGCTCCGCTGGATAACCGAGGATTGCCTGAGCTCGATCCTCGGTAGACAGCAAGTTCAGACGCAACATCCAGATCGGAGGATCCGTAGGAACCCTAGGCTCCTCGGATGCAGACTGCCAGAGAACACGCTCACCTAAAAACTAAGCGTCTGTCCTCTAGAGGACTGGAAGTCCCTGATAAAGGGCCCGAAAACGGCAACAAATCATGCCAGATCGGACAACCTCAGGGACTCCGACAATCAAACTCCAACGGAGGTCAATCTATAAACACAACCACATGAAAATTCATCATAAAATAAACAAAAAAAATCAAAAGATGCACATGAGGTTGAATTACTCACCGACGCACGAGTCGCCGAAAGGATCCTATCGCGAAAAAATCGATGGTTGAAGTTGCTCGTCTCTTCTTAATCGTGACCAGTCGATGGCCGATAGGAATACAAGCAGCCCCGAGCATCCTAGGGGCTAAGAAAGGCAAGTACAAATATCCCCAAGCCTATAGAGAAGAAAAAATAATAAGAAAAATAAAACAAAAAATGGCGATTAAAAGAAAAAAAAAAAGGATAAGTACGCACCTCAAGGATACGACCATGGCATGAAAGGGAGATCCAAGGCACCTCAATAGCTGCCACGGAATCCATCACCCGGGTCGCCTTGCCAATAGTTGTAAGCATACGGGCATACGACACCTTTGCCCAATTCAAGTTACCTACCTGCCCCAAAATACTGAGGCAGATAAGTAACCTAATGGCGAAACGGTCTCCCTGATCACTCAAGATAGTGACGGAAATAATGTGAGCAACGTATATCCGAGCCAACTGCTCTGGTGTACGTTGTCGATCAACCTCGTCAGCTGACAACTTATCGGCAAGAACCGAGTACGGACAAGACTGTGCATACATGTGAAGGGCCGCCGCAAGAAGATCCCCCATGAGGTCACGTAGTCTCTCGTCTGACCCCCTAACAACCTCCATAATCACGGGCTCACCTCCGAAAGGAAAATCCGTAACCATAGAGAAATTGTAAGGGGTAACCGTCATCTCTCCCCATGGAAAGTGAAAAGTGTTGGTGGAATCTCACTAAGACTCCAACAATCCACGAAGGAAAGTCGACGACGCAGGCTGACTCGATAAATCCCGAAGAGCCGCCAGAAGGGAGCTTATCCCCTAAAGCTCCACAACCTCCTTTGCCACCTCAGGAAAACTCTCATAATGACCTCGTAGATCACCAGAGTCGTATAGGCGCATGCTAGGCTCACTATAAAAAAGGAAAGGCACAAAAGAGAGTAAAAAACTTGTTTTAAAAAAAAATAAAAAAACAGGGGCGCAAAAGACTCACGATGTCGCGCTAACCTCTGATCAAGACGTTATGATCTAGGTCCCACTTCAGGACCCTCAGGTCCCAGTTGGGAGGAGCCTCCCAAACCACATCCTCCTAGCAATGACGATAAGCTCCGAAGCGTCGCTCCTGAACCTCCTCTCGAGGACGGGTCACCCTCTTTCGAGGGTGTATCGCCTCGTCAGGCACGGGATATCCTAGAACCTTCTCAGCATCAACAAATGGAGGCGAGTCCATGCTATGAATGGATAAAGTTTCTTAATTATTTTATTCTAAACACAAAAATCAAATGCCACCCATGATAGGGGGCTACAATACCTGCAGTTAAACTCAGTAAATTGGGGCTTCAAACACCCATAAAAGTCATCCGATACCAGTTTCAACTAAGCATTCAAGGGATTATATTTCAAAATCTCAAAGAATCAACTATGCCTAGGCAAATAATAGTAACAATGGTGCAATTATCGTCTACCAAACAATCTTGAAGTTCGAACATGGCAAAAATAAGCTAAGCATACACTTTGCGCCAATTTTCGAATTCAAATTTCTCAAAACATTGTTTATGAAGATATAACTAGTTCTAATACTATAATTACTTCATAATCAATTAGCATAGCCATAATGAGCAAGCCAAATAACAAGAAACAAACCAAATTTGAAGGAAGTGCAAAAAAGTACTAAAACGAAGAAATGCTCATACAAGGTTCAATACTTAGCCATTTTTCATGAAATTTATTGCAAAATACTCCTTAAACATAGCATAATTACATGGAACAAACAATTTCAAGAATAATGGCCCGAATTAAAATACCCCAAATTGAAAAATTGGGGTTTAATGATTCGAAAAACGCCCAAATTCTGCCAAAAACAAACGATTTTAAACAAAAAACTTACATTGGATTGTGGCAAATGTGAATTAAGGGTGAGATATAATTCCTTTGGCCTTGAAAATCGTAAAGAACCGAGCTTTTTAGAGAGAGAAAGAGACAAAAATGGCGAAGGAAGAAGAAGAAAGTAAAATGAAAAATTGCGCTCAGCGATTTCTTTTTACTGACTTAAATGTCGCGTGCAACTGCAACAGTTGCGCGTGACAGACCAGCGCAACTCAGAACGATGCGCGCGCCTGGCCAGCGCGACCCACAAAGTTGCGCGCGGATACTGGTCACTAAAATGACCGGAATCCAGATTTTTATCCGTTTGATTATTTTCCAACGGCTTTTTGCTAGTTATTAGACATAATGGAGCGCGAATTACAAAAATCTTTTTTAATTACTTTGCATTTCGTAGTTTGTTTTCTTATTTGATAGATTTTGGCATCATTTTGCATGCTCACCGTGCTTTTTGCCTTCCTTAAGCATACGTTTTGAACGTTTTTCGTAAAAGTGTCTTAAGACGTTCCGTAGTGGTGCTTTACGTAAAAGCTCCCATAGACAGGTTTGTCATTTTACTGTACTGACGTTATAAATGTCCGGATTTTCTTCTTTTTTCACGCCCACAACAAAAGGAAGGCGTCATCACGCAGCGTAAAAATGCAAGGCATATCATACAGCGTAAAAATTGTATGGCGTAGGTGTTGCGTAAAATTTCACTTCTTCCCCAGCTTTGCGAGATCGATCTCTCATAACTAAAAGGTAGAGAATTACTTTACTTTAGGTGTTAGCTCACGAGTTGACAGGCATGCCGAACCAGTCAGGAACAGACACTTCTTGATTGGAAGCAAATATGGTAGTTAGTGCGCTTACTAGCTTACCGGACAGTTAGGGTGTCGTCCACCCCCTGTATATAAGCGACGAGACGATGTCACACCTATGTAGTCAGGTGCCCCCAGTCCTGAGACACGTGTACTCATCTTGTGGATAAAACTGTTGAGAGAGTTGCCAATTTTCTTCTATCTCACTGGATTTGGATATATGCCTCCAGTCTTGAGACATGTATTTCTATCTTGTGTACATCGAGTATTGCATTTTGACAAGCGAATTGTAGAGAACTCTATTCCAGTTGCGAAAGCCAAAATGTTTAGGCTGGGAAAACCTAAATTATTTAGCGCGTTAAGGACGCCTTTACTTGTAAAAGCATTCTATAATAACAAAGGATCAATCTAGATTCTTTAGCGCGTTAAGACATAGAAAATACTTTTTCTAGCCTTAATAGCTACTTGTTTCAAAATCAAGGATCGTTTCGACATCCTTAACACTTCTAAAAAGATTCTTTATTCTTTTAGAACTTCGCAGAATAAGTATCGGACATATTTCCTTGGCTACTTCAATCCTCGTCTATCCTAGACTCGATCAAAGTGGGGGCTAGCTGTAGACATCTACTTTTGGCCTCTTGTCCTGACAAGAAGTGCGATGACAAAAAATAAAACCATCTTCGCGTTGGATCGAAGTGAAGAATGCTTATAGATGACTGGATAAACCGTAAAAAAACACAAAAAAGACTAACCCTAAACAAATACAAAACAAGGTCCAATTAACTAAACCTGATCATAATTAGGCTTAAAACCGTGCTTAATGCCCAATAATGACGGATTTAGAGGCGCCTAGGTTAAAATTAAAGCTGCCGCAGAAAAATCCACGTGCATCTCAATGAGTCGCGCTGGTCTGGAGCGCGCAACTAGTTTAATTGCACGCAACACCTAGCGCAACTTCTAGAGATGCGCTCGCGGAAGATTCAGAATTTTATAAAATATAGAACCGAATCTTACCATAAAACCGCACGCAAGACATTTAGATGCGGTGCCCATAGCAGCGCAACGAAATCACTTGCACTAGGATGCCGCGCGCAACTCATCCAGATGCGCGCGACACCTAGTGCGACAGAATGTTTAAAACCCTAATTGCACCCATTCCCTATAAATAGGGGCTTAATACGAGGCTAATACACATAGAAATTAACCTAAAATCCTGGCAGAAATTATTGTGAACATTCTTCCAAACCCTCTTGTCCTAAACACTCACCCCTCTTAATCTTTGTTACTACGGTGTCGGTTCCCGAACAAAAAGGAGTCCATAAGTGTTCTAAATGGATATCAGGCAAAGAGAAGTGGTAAATTCCCGAGCAGTTAGATAAATGACATTTACTTTTCTTGTTTAAAAGAAATTTAATCAATAAAATAGTGTTGTTTGGCCACTTTAAAAGCACATTTAATTAATCGATTCCACATAGTATCTTGTGTTAAATAAGATTAGAATTGAATAAGTAATTGATTGATTCATCACCTAAGCCAAGGGGAATCTTGTTTATTTTTGCTTCTTTCACGAATTTGAATTAAATAAAAAATAACGACTTTGCAATGTAATTCCTACGTGATTAATGCTTGTAAATAAAATCAACTAACTTAGTTTTAGGTATCACGTTGCATATATTGTTTACTAATGAAATTATAAAAAAGGAAGAGCTAGTAAAAACCGCACTAGGGCTAGAATAACGATTCCCTTTTAAAGGACGTTATTTTAGTACCCTCGCTCCCGAACTCATTTCTGGTTTATGTAGACCAATTTGGGCATGGGTAAACTTATGATTTGTGCTAAATATCCCATGAACTCCTCATGGGATAAAGTCATGAACAAGGATTATGGGTTTTCTCAAAACTCATTAGCGACTCCTACTTGTTTCTTACAAAAAAACGTGATGATAGAATCAATTCTAATTCAAGGTCCCCCATACAGTCAGGAATTCAAATCCTAATACACCCTAACAAGTGTAAATTCCTAGGCTTTTAAATGGCCATGGGTAGCTAAGGAAGGACCACCTACGATGGGATCACCCTTCTTACATGTAGCAATATGTACCCTAATGGGTGATAAAGCATGCCTTTTCTTCATCATCTTTTTCCATTAGGATCTGGTTGTAACCTGCATATCCATCCATAAAGGATAGCATCGCATGTTCAGCCGTGTTATCTACCAATATATCAATATGAGGTAGAGGAAAGTTGTCTTAAGGGCTAGCCTTGATAAGGTCCCTAAAGTAGACACGCATGCGAACTCGTCAATCCTTTTAAGGGACTGGGACGATGTTCGCTACCCATTTTGGGTAATTACATACACGGATGAAACTTACGTCTAATTACTTTTGTACTTCTTCTTTTGTTTTACAAAGCGTCATCAAGTTCTATTCGTCAAAGTTTTTGTTTTACTTGTTTAGAGGTAGGGTTCAAGGGAATGGTATGTTCCGCAATTTTCCTATGTATTCCAGGCATGTCCTTGTATGAAGAAGCGAACACGTCTTTGAATTCTTTAAGAGTCGATATAAGAATCAGTCGCTCTTCCGGATTTAAACTTAAGCCAATTTTGACTTCCGTTTTGTTTTCATTAGTTCCTATATTGACTGTTTCAGTTTCCTCAATTATAAGGTTTTTTTTTCTCGTTCATTCATTAGTTCAACCAATTTATTAATAATATCATCTTCATTAGATTGATTGTTATTGCATTCAAAAGATTCAAGAGAAGGCATACACTCGGAAATAGAGCTCATATTATTGAATTCAAAAGAGAGTACATCAAGAGAAGAATCCTTTTTTGGATCTTCAACCTTAGAACTAGAAAATAAAGATCGAGTAATGACCGCAAGGCTCAAATTTTCAGCTTCCTTAAAGTCTAAGCTAAACTCGTCATCCAATTATTCAAACATCTTCCCCTCGCCTGTGATGATTTCTAGCTTGTCACCTTTATGATTGGTCCACTTGAAAGATTTCCTCCGTCCATGCCCGAAGGTTTCATTAGAAGGGGTGATCAAAAAGTCTGGTTCAAAAGCTTCATCTTGGATTGCATTTTGATTAGTCATGGTAGCAACATGGTTTTTCTCTAGTCCAGATAACAAGTTGAATGCTTGCATATCATAGCACCCTAGGTTTGGGTGTTTTGATTCAACGATTTCGAGATCTTCATTAAAGAAGTAGCAATCATGAAATATCTCAAATCCAGGCTTCTTGATTCCTCCCAGAACTAATGGTTTTAGAAAGTCATAGCAAGGGTAATCTTCTCCCTCCCTAATGAATTGTCCATTAAGGGTTTGTTGGTAAGATGGGAGCAAAGTGATTATCCCTTTCTTATTATTGTCTCTACGTGCTTTTTTTTAGCATCGTGAGACTCTAGTTTTTCCTTGGTGGGTTTGTATCCAAATCCAAAAGAGAAACTTTTTTTTGGGATAGGAAGTAAAAGAGATTTCTTCATTCATTCCTATTCCCAAAGGCATCCCAGGAAAATAACTACTCTTAAACAAGATGTTGTTTACTATCTGGGTGGAATATGGATCAAGCTTGAATGATTTTTCAAGACTCTCTTCCATTTCAATAGTGGAGATTGGCTTGGCGACAAATCCTCACATGTCCTTGTCATCATTATCATGGTTTATTTCTAGAAGTGATTGTTCATTTATAGCTATTTTGAGAGGAGAAGTATGCATAGTCATAGGAAGCCCTTGATAGTTCAACCTAATCATTTGATGAAGTGAGGATGGTATTGCACCAAGATTATGTATCCAAGGACGTCCAAGTAGAATGTTGAATGTGGGTTTAATATCCATGACATGGAATTCAACCATGTTTTGAATTGGGCATGTGGTAATTGGTAGCTTAACAGTTCCACAGACTAATCTCCTCGAGTTGTCATAGTCCCTAATGCTTTGTGTTGTTGATTGAAAATCTTTTCTAGATTAAGGCCTAGATATTTTGATGTTCTTAACGGGCACACATCTACAGTTGACCCATTGTCTAGTAAAGTGAGAGGGATATTGTACCCTTTGCACCCCATAGTTAAGTATAATGCACTATTGTGGGTAGTGTCTTTTGAAACCAAATCATCATTTAGTGAAAATGATTGATTTGTCGTATTTCTCTCTAGTAAGCAAGCTAACAAGATCTTACGGGTTTGTGTCTATACTTACAGACAAAGCCATTAGAGCGTTCATAAGAGAATTCTTATGTTTTTTAGAAATACTTAAGAGTTCCCAAATGCTAACATTCGCCTTGGATTCGGTGAAGTTGTTTGACCAATGGATCTTCAACCTAGAGTGGAGGTGGTATTAGGTTTAGTACTTGACCTTGAGTTTGATTTTGTGTGGTCGAAGATCCATTTGGTGGTGCTTCATAAACTTGCCCAGAACGAGTTATATGATCTATCTCATTTGGGTTAGTTGTAGGACACGTGAACCAAATTTCGTCTAGAGGCTTTGAACGTGCCTCCATTCGAGATGTTCCATGAGTTGTGCTTGATTACATTGTTCATCTAAGGAGAGATTTGATAAGTCTTGTGACTTCCCCAAAATATGATCCCTATCAAGCACTCCATTTGTCCCATATTGAAGACAAGATGGAGGTGGGACGGCGGCATACTTAGAGACATATAAGTCTTGAAAGTCGTCGTCCCATAACCCGCACACTTCATTAGTTGCCCCTATGAGTGTTGTGGTTAGAGGTTTCCCTATAGCTATGATATAGTCCAAAGGATTGAAAGTATCATTTACCATATGGTCCTCATCAATGTGAAATACCCCTAGTGGGTATACATTGTTGTTAGGTTTAGGCGTGGGAATTCTCCCATCGTCTAGTAGATCTTGTACTTTGTGTTTTAAGACATAGCAATGTTCAGTATCATGCCCAACGCCCCTATGATAAGTACAATAAGCACTACCGTCCATTGAGCGTACCTTCTTTCTAGTAGAGTGGGTGGTGTTGACCCTGTTGGTGTAAGTAGACCTTCTTCGCTCAATTCTTCTAATAATTCTGTATAGCTCACAGAGAATGGTGTAAATTTTCTTTCTTTTGTCCATCTTCTGTGGAGGTCGCAAATATATTAAAAGAGGATGAAGTATTATCATTCCCCTTTTTGTAGTTATTCCTATGATGATGATGATGATGATGATAAGATTTGTTTGCTTTTTCTTTAGCGATATTATCTTCAATCCTAATAGCCACAAAATAGACATTTTGAAAAGTGTCTAAACCAAAGTAACGTAGATGCTTGTTGTACTTTACAAGATAATTGTCAATGAATTTTTGTTCTAACTTGAGTTCTGGTGGCCTTTGGGCAAGTGAGCCACCTTTTCTCTCCATCTAACATAGAAAGCAAGGAAACCTTCATCGTCACCTTGCTTAAGCATTTCAAGCTCACGTAGAGTCTATTTGAACTCTACGTTACTCTCATGTTGGGTAATGAAAGCCGAAACTACATCTTCCCATGTTGTTTTGAATTTTGGATCTAGCCCATAGTCCTACTCTCTCGCGATTGGGTCTAGAGATAAAGGGAAAGTCAAAGCATAAAACTTAGGATCAACTCCCTTTAATTCCATGGTGCCAGTAAAACACATTTAGTGGTTTTGTTGATTATTAGTCACCTTAAATATTGGCAAGTCTGTAGCTACGAACTTTTCCGGCAAAGCAAGTCCTGGGGGAGGAGCAAACTTTTCTGCGTCGATATACTTGTTCCCCATTGTAGAACGAAGAACAAGCTTCTCTAACGACTTTTCTTTGACGGATAATTGTTCCATCTTTTGTTACAAGGCTAGAGTCTCGACATTTTTCTTTTCAGCCTTTTCAAGTTTCTTAATTCTTCTTTCCTCGGCCTCGTGAGCCTTTTCTTCTCTCAAGCGAGAAATCTCTTCTTGGAGTTGCTCAATGGTTGACATAGTTGTTGGACTAGGACTAGTTGTCGAGGGAAGGTGGTTTGAAAGGGGTGGATTTTTTTATGGTAAACGTAGAATGCGAGCGCCCGGGAGTCTTCATTCCAAAGCTTGAAAACTGGCCCTAATAGAAGTACGAAAGGATAAGTAAATTGATACACTTGTTTAGGTGACAAAAACAAGAAGAAAGAACGCAAAATATATTCGAATAGATAACATCACCCTTAAACAATTCTTCAATGAAGATATTGTTTGAACGAGCCAATTTGTTTTCGCATAAATAAAATAGCTATTAATAGTAGGCACGCGCAAGTGACTAAGCTGCGCGGCTGGCACGCGCATCCAAATCACTTGCGCTGGCTGGGGTCGCGCAACTCGTTGAGTTGCGCACGCTACCTGCTCGTAAATTTTTTTTTAATTCGAGCGTTTTTTTTTTCCATCATTTTTTTCGATTTTTTTTTTGTTACCCTTCGAATATGACTCAAAATTACGAAGAGACAACTTCGTAATTGGGAACCTAAACCAAACTAAAGAAAAATAAAGAAAGCTATCCTAACACATCGTGTATAGTCACGTAATGACATAAGCATACCATAAGCCAAGACACACATAATGCCATTTTAAGGTCAAAGGCTTGTGTGTCTAGGGGTACCATATTTTATGAAACGATGCACAAATCAATCACTCAACATGTTGACTCATGACATTGCTCTCTCAAAATTTTGTTGATGATATGGGTGGGATGATTGTTATTGATTTTGGGATATAAGCCTAGTGTTGGCAACCCCTAGTCAATGAGCCAATCCCCAAAGGTTAAAGTGTGCTATGATTTATGCATGATGCAATGTTCCTTGTTTGGTTTTTACTTTTGTGCAAAAGGAAGATATTATGCATTCAAGTCTCACCCTCTAACTATAGGCAACCTAGTGTTGGAAACCTTGGACCAAAACTAAGAACTAATCTTGATGTAACCTCTAAGTCCCCAGCGGAGTCGCCACTGTAAGGAGGGTGTTCCCATCGTAGGGATCCTTCCTTAGATGCTCATGGAACTTTAAAAGCCTAGGACTTTACACTTGTTAGGGTTTATTAGGATTTGAATTCCTGACTGTTTGGGGCACCTTAAATTAGAATTGATTATATCATCACGGTTTTTTGTAAGAAACAAATAGGAGTCGCCAATGAGTTTTGAGAAAACCCATAAACCTCGTTCATGCCTTTCATCCGTGTGGAGGTCATGGGATAATTAGCACAAATCGTAAGTTCACCCATGCCCAAATTGATCTACATAAACCAGAAATGAGTTCGGGAGCGAGGGTACTAAAATAACGTTCTCTTTAAAGGAGAATCGCTATTCTAGCCCTAATGCGGCCTCTACTAGCTCTTCCTTTTTTTTTTGCAATTTCATCACCAAACAATATATGCAACGTGACACCTAAAACTAAGTTAGTTGATTTTATTTACAAGCATAAATCACGTAGGAATTACATTGCAAAGTCGTTATTCTTTATTTAATTCAAATTCCTAAAAGGAGCAAAAGTAAACAAGATTCGTCTTGGCTTAGGTGATCAATCAATCAATTAATTATTCAATTCTAATCTTCTTTAACACAAGATACTATATGGAATAATTTAAATGTCCGATTAAAGTGGTCAAACAACACTATTTTGTTGATTAAAGTTCTTTTAAACAAGAAAAGTAGATATGATTTATCTAAGTGCTCGGGAATTTACAGCATCTCTTTGCTAGATCTCCGTTTAGAACACTTATGGACTCATTCTTGTTCGAGAACCTCCACCGTAGTAACAAAGATAAAGAGGGGTGAGTGTTTAGGACAAGAGGGTTTGGTAGCACAAGTTCACAAGAGTTTCTGCCAGGATTTAGGATAATTTCTGTGAGTTTAAGCCTCGTATTAAGCTCCTATTTATAGGGAATGGGTGCAATTAGGGTTTTAAACATTCTGCTGCAGTAGGTGTCGATATTATATTTTAAAGGAGTCAAATAGTGGTGACTCTTAGGCTAGGTAAGCTAATGATGTCGGGATCAAGCCCCCAAGTCTAGCTCTACATGAATAGGGATGAGCATTGGAGATCCCTTGATATGATCATGGTGTGAGTGTGTGAATGTGAATATGAAAGCATTTTTATTACGGCCGCACCTCGATGTGAAGTTGCCTACGTATCCTTTAGGAATCAGGCCGAACGTAGCTCTAGCCGAACCTCGCACAAGTATGTGTATATCTCAAAAAGGTCTTTTTAAGGGTTGTAACGTGGTTAGGCTAAAGGTTATAGAAGAAGGGGATAAAGGCTCAAGACCCTTAATAAGCCCCCAAGGTGTGCTACCTTGCTTTTGGAATATTTGTATTTTCATGCTTGAGGTTTAGCTCTATTTTTTTTTTTTTGCTTTATTTATTTTTGCTCTCTTCTTTTTTTGCTTTTGCATTTTTTATTTTTATAAGTGTGGGAAATCCCGATCATGCGGTATATCGTTGGCATTCATGTTTTTAAGGCACGGTACCGAGCACTCGATTAGAGACGCAATCTGAGACGTGTTCATATCGAAGACATTGGAACACGTGCCCTTTTGTACACTTTTATTTATTATTATTAATAATTTTTCTATAATAATCTTTTGAAATCACTCAAGCTTTTTATAAAATTAAAAATTGCATAAGTTGCACACCATCACATCCCAAGGTTAGGTAGATATAGGTTGAAAAATGACAGGTCTATTGTTAGACGAGGCTCAAAGTGGTTTATGAAGAAAGAATTGTAAATTAGAAAGGTGAAAGGAAATATGTTGTGGCTACAAGGGGTGCCTCAAATCATTGCTATACCTTGTGCTAAGTTCGACATGGATTTTTTTTTTGTGTTTTGCAATGCAATGATCATATGTAAGGAAATAAAATGCTCATTTTATTTAAAAAGTAAAAAAAGAAAGAATCTATAAAATTAATCTAAGGGGAAAGAAAAGTGCTTATGCCAGACTTATTGGGGAAAGGAAAAATGAAAAAGAAATAGAAAAAGAGGTCATGAAATCTTGTCGTTGAAGCTTGCGTCTTGTCCCTTGGCTTATCATCACTTGTTGTTCTTGCCGACTGGAGGTATTGGAAGCCCGTTATTGTCGATCAAATATTGGGTTGCTTCCTTTAGCTTCCAACAGCTCTCAGTAGTATGACCCCTACCTTGATGGTACTTGCAGCGTACATTTGGGTTCCAACTAGGCAATCTCTTCTCAAGTGGGGGATCTTGAATGGGTCCAATAGGAGTAATGAGTCTCTTTGCATGGAATCGATCGAAAGCATCATCGTAGCTAATTCCAATAGGAGTGAAATGCTTTCTTAGTTGCTTTCTAAATCCTCGATTATCCATGGCTAAGATTTCATTAAGGTCGAAAGTATCAACACTGTTACTAAAGTAGGTGTTTTCGGAAGGAGAAGGATAGTTGTTCTTTTTTCCTTTACAGCCACTGTTACTATCGTTACTAATCTTGGCCTTCTTGTCGCGCGGAGGAAAATGAAGGAGATTTGAATCAATGAGGTCTTGAACACGATCCTTGAGGGAGAGACATACTTTGGTGGTGTGACCACGACCTCTATGGTATCGATAATAAGATTTTGAGTCCCAATTGGGATACCGTTTTTCAGGCGAAGGGTCTTGACTGGGACCAATGGGGTGGATGAGACCTTGATCGTGAAGACAGTCAAAAGCTTCATTGTAAGTCATTCCTATTGGTGTGTATTCTTCAATGGTCCGTTTTGCCCGTGGCTTAGGAGCATTGAGTTCTTTATTAAATCCTTGGCGAGAATTTTGTTCGATAACCATCACCCTATTTGCTGGTCCTTCTACCACATTCAAGAGCATGACAACGACATCTTGCAATTCCGAACGTCCTCTTTTAGACTTGACGAGTCTTCCCAGGTATTATCTAAGACACAATCATGGACACTTCATCAAGAGAGGTTATGTAGGCTATCTCGATCATGGGCTCACCTACAGGTGTGATAAGAAGTGATGGATCCAAGGGTGTTTGATCTTCTTCAATGGCTAGAAACTCGAAAGTTTCATTGTTGTCGATAAGATCTTGAATAGCTTCTTTGAGTTTCCAACACTCCTCAGTATCGTGACCCTTTCCTTGGTGATATTTTCAGTGCTTATTAGGATCCCATTTGGGTGGCCTGGCTTCTAGAACTGGATCTTTGATGGGCCCTATGGGCATGACTAGTCCTTTGTGATGTAGCTTCTCGAAAGTTGTTTCATAAGTCATACCAAGTGGAGTGAACACTCTTTTCGACCTTTGGATTCATGATTTAGAGGTATTCGTAGCATGTACTTCATTAATGGGAGAGGAAGAAGCAGGATGGTCGTTCTTCTTTCCTCTCGTACTATTATCTTTCAGAAGGTCATCTTCAATGTCAATGCCTATATCATACACAGCCTTGAAAGTATTCAAGTTGTGTTGGTATTTTAAGTGCTTTGAATACTTCCCTTGGAGATTCTTGATAAACATCCTCACAAATTCTTTTTCGGTAGGAACCTTAACCATGTTAGCGGAAGTTTCCTTCCATTTGTTGAAGAAAGAAGTGAACCCTTCGTTTTCTTTTTGTTTCAACATCTCAAGTTGTCTGTGGTCTGTTTCGTCTTAAATGTTGCACTTATATCTATCTATGAAAGAGTTTATTATCGACTCCCAAGAATAGGTTTTCTCTTTGTCAAGGGAAAAGAGCCATTGTTGACAAACGGTTTCAAGGGATAAAGAAAACAAAGAATAAAAGACTTTCTTGTCAATCCCCTTAATGTTCATTATAGTTTCAAAAGCTTTTAGATGAAAGTAAGGGTTATCTGTTGCCTTTAATTTTGGGATGTCGTTGGCGTTGAACTTATGCGAGAGAAGTTCTTTGTCCAGCGAGACTCCTTGTGAACTAATGTCCTGAAATTTATACTCACTAGATAGCTTGCTCAAGCTTTTTTGCATGAGGTTCATTTGTTGTTACTTTACAGGGTCATCAATTTTGAGGGTTAAAGCCTTTAACACCTTAGTCACGTCAGTCAATTGATTCCTAAGTTCAATGACCTCTTCTTGACTTGCTATTATCTTTTTGGCTTTCTTCTTTTGACGAATCGGTTTATCAAAAAGTAAGACTTGAATAAAGAGGTTATCCTTGATTAATCGCCCTTCTCTCCTCGACTAAGTACTGTATGTGGAAAAGGAATTTGGGGATATTCATTGTTAATTATTTGACTCAAACTCTATTCAACATGCAATGGATGAAGGAAGTGAAGAAAGATGATGTAGATGGAGGGATATGAAGAAATTAGGAATAGAATTTACCCCAACTCAAATGAAGAAAAAAAAAACTAACTCATGCATGAACCTAAGACATAGTCATGGTGTGAAAAGAGTATGTACAAAGTTGTTGTACCCAAGCCTAACAACTTGGTTATGGACGTTTCTTTAGTTCAAGACGTAGCATCATGCATTGGTGCTATGCGTTCTATCCATGTGCAGCAAGATATTCAATCTTTTGAGTTTCTTGTTGTTCTTATTAACTAGTTCATTCTAGTTCATTTTATGCTTTGAATAAATTGTAAACTTTAGTCTTATTTTAAGTTTGCAAATTAGTTGCATTATTAGTTGCATTTTTCTTTAGTTTTCTTTAGTTTGCTAAAGTTCAAAATGTAATGTTACATTCACATAAAGTTCAAGTACAAGATACATGAAGAAGGCAGCCATTTAAGCATGGAAAACAACATAGAATCCGAAATTCTTTTGGAGGAATCTCAAGGCTTCAAATGGGTGTTACAAGCAGCATCAATGCAGGAATTATAAGCCATCAAGTGGGCATTCATATGGGCGTTTCTTGCTGCCAGCATTAAGCATCAAAAGGCGTCCAAATACACTCTTGTCTACATACATTCAAGCTTGATCCAAGGCTTGAATCAAGGAGGAGTTACACTTCTTTTTGCTGTTTGAATTGGGCGTGAATTAAGGGGCTGTTTTGCTTCTTACTTGCTGCTTGGTTGAGGCGTGATTCTAGGGAAGGTTAAGCTCTTACTTGCTGCCTTATTGGACGTGATTCTAGGGGAGTTACACTCCTTTATTTCAGATTTGATGAGGCTTAATTGAGGAGGTTATGGCCGCCACTTTTTAAGCTTATGTATCTAGTTAAACAAGGCTTCCTTTAATTGATGTATCTAGACACTAAAGCTGACTTTGATGCTTAGTTTAGGCGTGTACAAGTGAGCTGAAAAGTCACTTGATTTAGCTTGTATTTAGGATGCTTGTTTACTATAAATAACAAGCAAATGTGAATGAGAAAATCAGATTATTCAAACATAAAAAAACTTGTCTTACATTCGTTTCTTGGATTAGAAACAAAACCTGAAATTCTTGGATTTGGAATTTCGTTTCCTTTGCTTAGTTAGCTAGTTTAGGCTACTAGTTGGCTTGTGATCTTAGGAATCCAAACGTTTCTTAGTGGTGTGACTTTATCTAAGAAGCCTTTGGTTCTTTAGCCTTATCTATCCCTTGGTTTATCCCTTGTGTATTTCGAGTGTTACTCCAAATATACAACATTTGGCGCTAGAAGGAGGGTGATCTAGCAAAACAATTACCCAAACACGTACCCTAAACACATACCCAAACACATACCCCAAACACAAACCATGTCCGACATCCCACCCCCTAATTGGCAAGAATATGTCAATAAGGTTGCACAAGAGAAAGTAGATATGGAGCAACGAATGCAATATTTGCAAGATCAGTTAAAAGATCTTTCTATTAAGTTGCGCCATCAAAAAGAGGGCTCACCCAATCATAGTGATGAAGAATTGAGTGAATCTAATTTCAATCACAATGATAGACCTTCTCATGAAAGAGAAAGGTCACGGCCTAATAATGACATAAAAGCAGACATTCCTGAATATGATGGCAAACTCGATGCTGATGAGTTTGTAGAATGGTTAAGAACGGTGGAGAGAGTGTTTGACTATAAGCAAACACCGGAAGAGAAAAAGGTGAAAATTGTGGCCTTGAAGCTACGAAAATATGCCTCAACTTGGTGGGCTAGTGTGTGCGCCAAGAGGGAAAGGCAAGACAAAGAAAAAGTGAGATCATGGGTTAAGATGAAGAAATTGTTGAAACAAAAGTTTCTTCCCACATACTATGTGCAAGAAAACTTTTCAAAATTCCATAACCTTAAGCAAGGTACGAAATCAGTAGAGGAATATGCTAGGGAGTTTGAGGGATTTGTTATGAAGTGTGGAGTAGAGGAAGATGAGCCTCAAACTTTGGTTCTGTTCCTAGGCGGACTTGACCCAAAAATAGCCAATGTGGCCGAACTACACCCTTACACCACCCTTGAAGAGCTCATTATCTTAGCACATAAGATTGAGCAGCAACAAAAAGCAAGAGGCAAAAGTGAATCATCACGTTTTGCATCTCAAACCTCATTTCCCCAAAGAAAGCAAACATCCAATTTCCCACCTTTCAAACCCACATCCAATCAGCCTACTTCTAAACCACCTTCACAAAACACCCAAAATTCCAACCCAAAACCAGCCCCAAGAAGATGCTTTAGGTGTCAAGGCCTTGGACATATGGCTAGTGATTGTCCAAATAAAAAAATTGTTACTTTGGTAGAGTATGAAGAGGAGAACGAATTAGAGGTTGAAGAGGACAGCAATCTTGAAGAGAATGATGAGTATGCGTGCCTAGGTCCGGATGAAGGAGAATGCTTGGTGGTTCGACGTACGCTTAGCAATATGTTGGACCAAGAAGGGAGCTTGCAACGTGAGGCAATCTTTCACACTCGTTGCACCATTGGCGGAAAGGTATGCACTTTGATTATTGATGGAGGTAGTTGTACCAATGTAGCTTCGCAAGTTATGATAGACAAGTTGAAAATGAAAACTATCCCTCATCCTAAACCATATAAAATTCAATGGTTAAGTCATAGTAAAGGGATTCATGTCACACAACAAGTCTTGTTATCATTTAGCATTGGTAAAACTTATGAGGAAGAATTATGGTGTGATGTTGTGCCTATGGATGCATGTCATGTTTTACTTGGTAGACCTTGGTTATTTGATAGGCGTGTGATGCATGATGGTTACAAAAACACCTACTCCTTTTCTAAGGATGGAAAGAAAATTGTCCTTACCCCTTTAATCCTCAAAAATGATCACCCCATATCCACGCCTCCCACTTCCCTCACCACTCTCATAAAATCTGAATTCCATGAATATAGAGTTCACAAACACTTCATTTTGAGCCAACTTGATACCCCCTCTCAACCGTCCAAAGAAGAAAACCACCCACTCCTCACCTCTCTTCTCAAAACCTATTCCCATGTTTTCCCCAAAGAAATCCCTCACGGATTACCCCCAAAGCGTGACATCCAACACAAGATTGATCTTGTACCCGGATCCATGCTCCCAAACAAACCAGCCTATAGAACCAATCCCAAAGAAACCGAGGAAATTAGAAGACAAGTGGAGGAATTGTTATCAAAGGGTCTTATTCGTAAGTCTCTTAGTCCATGTGCTTGTCCTACTTTGATTGTACCTAAGAAAAATGGAGAATGGAGAATGTGTGTTGATAGTAGGTCAATCAATAAAATCACTATCAAGTACCGGTTTCCTATTCCAAGGTTGAATGATTTACTTGATGATTTGCATGGTTCTAAAGTGTTCTCTAAAATTGATTTGAGAAGTGGCTATCATCAAATTCGAATTTTCGAAGGAGATGAATGGAAGACCGCTTTCAAGACAAAGGAGGGCCTCTATGAGTGGCTTGTGATGCCATTTGGTTTGTCTAATGCACCATCTACATTTATGCGCCTTATGAATCAGGTTATGCAACCTTTCATGGGTAAATTTGTTGTAGTCTATTTTGATGATATTTTGGTGTATAGTAGGGAAGAAGAAGAGCATGCTATGCATTTGCAACAGGTTTTTGAAGCCCTTGCCCGTGAGCAACTATATGGTAACTTAGAGAAGTGTCATTTTTTCACTTCCCAAGTTATTTTTCTTGGTTTCAAAGTTTCATCTCAAGGCATAGAGGTTGATGAAAAGAAAGTTGCTGCAATTCGTGAGTGGCCCACGCCACAAACAATTCAACAAGTTCGTAGTTTTCATGGACTTGCTTCTTTCTATAGGAGATTTGTGCGAAATTTTAGTACTCTCATGGCACCTATCACCGAGCTAACTAAAAATCAGAAGTTAGTTTGGAATGATAAGGCTCAAAAGGCCTTTGATGAGGTAAAACATCAACTTACTAGTGCACCTATTCTTTCTTTACCTAACTTTGACGAAGTTTTTGAAGTTGAATGTGATGCTAGTGGAGTTGGTATTGGTGCTGTTTTATCACAAGTTGGGCGTCCCCTTGCCTACTTTAGTGAAAAACTCAATGAAGCACAACGGAAGTATAGCACCTATGATAAGGAGTTCTTTGCTCTTGTTCGTGCTTTGGACCATTGGAGACATTACCTCATTTCCAAGGAGTTCATCCTTCATTCAGATCATGAAGCTCTCAAATATCTTCAAAGCCAACAAAAACTCCAACCACGCCATGCCAAATGGGTGGAGTATTTGCAAGCTTTTCATTTTGTGATCAAGCATAGGAGAGGCGCCATGAACAAAGGAGCTGATGCACTTTCAAGGAGATACACACTCTTGAATTCTTTCAAGGCAAGAGTGATTAGTGTTGAAGATGTGAAAGCAAGTTACAAAAATGATCATGACTTTGGTGATTTATTTCTAAAATGTTCTAATCATGCTTACAAAGATTACTACATTTTAGATGGCTATTTGTTCAATGGAAACAGGTTGTGCATTCCAAGATCAAGCCTAAGAGAATCTCTTATCAAAGAGTTTCATGAAGGAGGAATGGCGGGACACTTTGGCATAGAGAAGACTACTCTTCTTGTCCAAGAGTACTTTCATTGGCCTAGATTGGTTCGTGATGTGGAGTTCATTGTGAAGAGATGTGTGATATGTCAAAAGGCCAAGAGTCATAGTCTTCCACAAGGCTATCTTTTGCCCTTACCTATTCCGCAAGCTCCATGGGAAGATGTTAGTCTTGATTTCGTTGTAGGACTTCCTATGACCCAACGAAAGAAAGATTCCATTATGGTTGTTGTGGACCGTTTTTCTAAAATGGCTCATTTTATTTCTTGTCATACAACTTATGATGCTACTCATGTTGCTAACTTGTTCTTCAATGAGATTGTTCGTTTGCATGGTGTACCTAAATCCTTGGTGAGTGATCGTGATCCAAAATTTCTAAGTCATTTTTGGCTTACATTATGGAGGAAGATGGGCACGAAATTGAACTTTAGCACTTCAAGTCATCCTCAAACAGATGGTCAAACCGAAGTGACTAATAGAACTTTGGGATCTTTGTTGCGGTCTTTGGCTACTAAACGTCCCAAGCAATGGGAAGAGATGCTTCCTCATGCGGAGTTTGCTTACAATCGAGTACCTAGCAAGACAACAGGTTTGAGTCCTTTTGAAGTGGTGTATGGATTCAATCCGTGCACTCCTATTGACCTCACTCCCATTCCCTCACCAAACAAGTTCAGCAATGATGCCGAGGTGCGTGCAAAAGAAATCAAGTCTATGCATGAGCAAGTTCGTTCCAAAATTGAACAAGCTAATGCAAAGACAAAGGCATACTATGACAAGAAAAGAAAGGAGGTCCAGTTTCAGCCCGGTGACTTAGTTTGGATTCATCTTCGAAAGGAAAGATTTCCTTCCAAAAGGCGATCCAAGGTTAGTCCTCGTAGTGATGGTCCATTTGCTATTGTTGAAAAGGTGAATGATAATGCTTACAAAGTTGAGTTGCCCGGAGACTATGGTGTTTCTAGCACCTTTAATGTGGCTGATTTATCACCTTACTATGATGAGTTTGAAGAGTTGCCGAGTTTGAGGGCAAACTCTTTTCAAGAAGGGGGGAATGTTGTAGCCAAGTCTAACAACTTGGTTATGGACGTTTCTTTAGTTCAAGACGTAGCATCATGCATTGGTGCTATGCGTTCTATCCATGTGCAGCAAGATATTCAATCCTTTGAGTTTCTTGTTGTTCTTATTAACTAGTTCATTCTAGTTCATTTTATGCTTTGAATAAATTGTAAACTTTAGTCTTATTTTAAGTTTGCAAATTAGTTTCATTTTCTTTAGTTTTCTTTAGCTTGTTAAAGTTCAAAATGTAATGTTACATTCACATAAAGTTCAAGTACAAGATACATGAAGAAGGCAGCCATTTAAGCATAGAAAACAACATAGAATCCGAAATTCTTTTGGAGGAATCTCAAGGCTTCAAATGGGTGTTACAAGCAGCATCAATGCAGGAATTATAAGCCATCAAGTGGGCATTCATATGGGCGTTTCTTGCTGCCAGCATTCAGCATCAAAAGGCGTCCAAATACACTCTTGTCTACATACATTCAAGCTTGATCCAAGGCTTGAATCAAGGAGGAGTTACACTTCTTTTTGCTGTTTGAATTGGGCGTGAATTAAGGGGCTGTTTTGCTTCTTACTTGCTGCTTGGTTGAGGCGTGATTCTAGGGAAGGTTATGCTCTTACTTGCTGCCTTATTGGACGTGATTCTAGGGGAGTTACACTCCTTTATTTCAGATTTGATGAGGCTTAATTGAGGAGGTTATGGCCGCCACTTTTTAAGTTTATGTATCTAGTTAAACAAGGCTTCCTTTAATTGATGTATCTAGACACTAAAGCTGACTTTGATGCTTAGTTTAGGCGTGTACAAGTGAGCTGAAAAGTCACTTGATTTAGCTTGTATTTAGGATGCTTGTTTACTATAAATAACAAGCAAATGTGAATGAGAAAATCAGATTATTCAAACATAAAAAAACTTGTCTTACATTCGTTTCTTGGATTAGAAACAAAACCTGAAATTCTTGGATTTGGAATTTCGTTTCCTTTTCTTAGTTAGCTAGTTTAGGCTACTAGTTGGCTTGTGATCTTAGGAATCCAAACGTTTCTTAGTGGTGTGACTTTATCTAAGAAGCCTTTGGTTCTTTAGCCTTATCTATCCTTTGGTTTATCCCTTGTGTATTTCGAGTGTTACTCCAAATATACAACATAATCAAACAATTAAATTAAATAGTTGAAAGAGAGATTTGGTACCAAACCCTCAGAAATTACAACTTTTCACGCCTAGGGCAAATGCAACTTGGAATATGGCTAGGTGTATCTATGTCTTTTGAATGCGGAATTTTGTATTTTGAGAAAAGACTAGTTTAGAAAAGAGAGAGAGAGTAATCAAGAATTTCTTGATGAGAGTTGGTGAAAATATTGGTGAATCAAAACGGAGTTTTTAGAAGGCTATTTATAGAGAAAATCAGCCGAAAAGATAAAAAAGCGAAACAGAGTTCTGACGCGCAAAACGAGGTTAGCGCCAGACTCTGACATTAGCGTCAGGCGCTAATGCTGGCATTTGGCGCTACCTTAATTATTGACGCGTTTTCTAAAATCAGATAGAAATTGACCGTACATGAGGATAAAATCGTATTTTCCTCAAAAACATTCTTTTATTCTGATTAAAACACTTAAAAGTCAACAAAAGTCAATTTATCAATGCTAAATCAATTAGTAATGAAAAGAACCTTCTAGAAGTATCTTGAAGACTAAAACCATTCCTAATTGCATTAGGAATGATAAATCCATACTAGGCCCTCCTCTAGATCATTGGGCCGCATATAACGCTCAAACCAGGCCCTGTTCAGTAATTTGGCCATAACTTCCTCAATATTCATCGGAATTGGGCTTATAATATATCGTTGGAAAACTCTTTTCAAGCCCTATACAACGACACTACTATTGGACACATATCATTGACCAACAAAAATGGATTGGCTGTTTTCTTAAAAAAAGGTTTTCAAAAACAGAGAGAAAAGAAGAGAAGTTAAAACTATCTGCAACACTAAACTTTCCACACATTCACTTCATTCGATTATGATTTGACGTGAAAGGTACTCTTCACTGGTTTTGGTTTTGGGGAGACACAAATGGGTGTCAACATTATGCAATTAGGAATGGTTTTAGTCTTCTATATTCTTCTAGAAGGTTCTTTTCATTCCTAAATCAATTAGCATTGATAAATTGACTTTGGTCAACTTTTTAGAATTTTAATCAGAATAAAAGAGTGTTTTTGAGGAAAATACGATTTTGTCCTCCTGTACGGTTAAATTTTATCTGATTTTAGAAAACGCGTAAAAAGACTGGTTAGCGCCTAACGGCAACATTAGCGCCTAGCGCTAGCATTAGCGTCTGGTGCTAACTTCGTTTTTTTACGTCATAATGCTGGTTTATTTTTCTATCTTTTTTGCTGATTTTCCCTTTAAATAACCTCCTCAAAACTTCATTTTCAATCATCAATAATCATCAATTCTCATCTACAATCAACAACTCTCTAATTCTCTTCTCTCTCTAAGCTAAAGCTTATTCTTTATCTCTTTTCTAAACCAACCCTTTTACACACAAAATTCAGCATTCACAAGATCTAGAAACACCAAGCATAATTCGAATATGCCTTCGCTCTAGACGTGAAAGGTTTTAATTTCTAAGGGTTTGGTCCCAAATCTCAATTTCAAATATTTAAATTAATTATTTGATTATTATTTTCCATGAAGTTACTAACGTGTGTATTTTGTTATTAGAAAGAGATACGAGGCATCCAAGTAAGTGCTTTAATTGTTTAATTGATATTATGATATAGAAATCATGTTTAGATTGTTATTACGATTCCTAGTATCATGTTAGGATGTTTTTCTAAATTTGATATTTAAGGTGACAACAATAAATTCCTAGTATCAAGTTTAGGGTAAAGAATATAATGTTAATTATTATTTCTATGATGCCTTTTATTGTCTTTCCTAATATCATTTTAGTATCATGTTAGGGTTAATGCTTTGGTTTTTAATGTTTAGTGACATGCTAGCGTTTGTTATTAATCTTGTTAGTATCATGCCTAGGATCTTGCTATTATTATGATTTAAAATAATTATTATTTTTATAATTTATGATTATTATTATTGTTTTTATGATTTATTATGTTGCTTGATTTTTTTTTGTTATTGCTTGATTACACCTTTTATGCATGTTTAAAGGGAAATTTGTACTTGTAAACACGCATAATAAGATAATTAATAATCTTGTAAGGGTTAATTTGATTATAATAATTCAAGTGATCTCCAATAATAATTTGTTTGTGCATTAATATTCAACCAACATAGATAAACAGGTTTAGGGTTAATCAAATTGATTGCATGTTTGTTAGAAAGCGCACATAAATACGATCAAAATAAAGTAGAGGCCTATTATTAGGGCAGGTTCAATCTCTTTTAGATTGGATTTGTACCTTCATCCCCAAACTACCAGTCATGGTTCCAGACCTATTGGAGTTGACGATCTCCTTGATTGTTAAGGGGTGTAACCTTCACCTCATGAACGGTTTAAAAGTTCCTAAAACTTGTTGGCTACTCTTTTGTTCTATCTTCCTTCCCTTTGGACGCCACCGTACTTTAGTGTATGATCAGAGTGGGGTTCAAGCTAGAGATAACGCTTGAAATATTCCCTATAGTTTTTGGCGACTCCAATGGGGAGGATTTATATTTTAATTCCTAAAATTTATTTCGGCAATGATTTAGAATGAGTGGATGACACTCAAAAAGTTCTAAGTATTTCATGTGCGTAATTTTGATTAACATTATTGTCATATGCATAAAAAAGATCTCATTGGAAACATAGGATCGAAATAATGTTGAGCGAAACTGAAAAATTTTATCAAGCACAGAAAGCTGCTGAGGCATGTAGGAACTAGCGTCAGCGAACAAAGATTAGCGCCAATATTTTGACATTAGCGCCAATATCAAGCACAGAAAGCTGCTGAGGCTCTGGCCACTGTTTGCTAGCGCTAAGTTCTTCCAATACCGAGCCAGAAATATGTGTTCTAATTTTGACCAGTTTTTAGTACTGTTTGCTCGATCCTACTTCCTGATTGAGTTTTTCTCACTTTTCTGAAACTCATATGTGTTCTACATATGGACATAACCCTATGGGAATTCATGCTGCATCTACCTGATTGAACTCTCTTAGCAACAAAGGGTACATCCGAGAATGTTGAATTCACCAAACCATGGAAACGAGTTTTTCTAAACTCGCGGTGTCCCATCCACTCGCGCCAACCCTTCACGGTTAGGCTTCCGCGCGGTGCATCCAGACAATTAACCATGGACCCTTTATTCACTAACCCATATCCCGAACTTTAGAGAACTAGAGCCATAGTTAGGTTGCAAACTCATTGCATTGTGTTGTGCATACTTGACTAATTGTGCATTATTGGTTATGCATACTCTATGTGTTTTTTCTTAACCGTTTGTTTGACTTGTGCTAAGATTAAATAAATTGATTTATGACTATAAGAACTTTGCCTAATTGATTAATTAAATAATTAATTTAAGAAAATAAAGTTTAATATTTAATCATAGTTGACTAAGTACAACTTTAGGCATACCCTGAAGAGTAATAATACTGAAAACAGTTTCAGATCGACGCTCCAGCAATGGCGCTAAAATTTGAACTGTATCGACACTCTGTGGAGTGTACCGCCTGGCGATAGTCCTGTCGTCTGGCGCTACACTACAAAGAGAGGCGCCAGTCTTGTCATTTTGGCGACAGTTCGGTTTATCGCTCGAGTCATTACTTTATGTCTAATTGAGCAGTTTTCCAGTCGATTCGGTTAATTTTTACTGGTAATTATACCTTGTTAAGTCATTAATTGAGTCTAAGCACTAAGTCCCATGGTCTTACACAAGAGTCAAAGCATGTCACTTACACTCACTATATTAAGCACACACTAATATACACTTTGACCATGTCTAAGGGAGTCTTGTATGCGCGTTTTTTTCCGTCATTTTTTAGGGGGGTAAGTCGGATATTAATTCTCAAAATAAATTAACTTGTTTAAACCCTATACTTAATATATACCTTATTTTTGCCAAAAATATGCACCTACTTTTTTTATTTTTCTCTTTCAAACCGTAAAGTCAAGGACAATTTGAGTCAAATAATTAAAACAAAAAATGGTTTGATTTAAAGGGTGTGGTCAAGAAAGGAAGGAGTTTAACCAAGACAATCTTTTTATACAAGTCCAACTTTTCGACAAACCCATCACTCGTAAAAGGAAAGCTAAGACAATAATGGCAACTCAAGAGGAAGTCAATGAGCTCAGGAACCAACTAATTACTGTGATTGAGGCGTTAAAGGTTCTAACCCTCAAGATTGATGATCCTATGAAACAACAGCAGATGGACCTCATGCCAGAGAGTCTGAGCAAACTGTCTAGTGATTACAAGTTTCAAGGGATTAGCTCACAAGGGGTCTCGGTGGACAAGGATCTTCTTCCGAAGAATTTCAACGCCAACGACATCCCAAAATTCAAAGCAACTGACAACCGTTACTTTCATTTAAGAGCCTTCGAAACTATAATGAGTATTAAACGTATCGACAAGAAGGTGTTTCCCTCTATTTTTTCACTATCTCTCGAAACCGTTTGCCAACAATGGTTCTTTTCTCTTGAGAAAGAAAGAACCACCACTTGGGAGTCCATAGTAAACGCTTTCATTAATATAAACAAATTCAATATTCAAGTTGAGACCGACTATAGGGAACTTGAAATCCTCAAGCAGAAAGAGAATGAAGGTTTCACCTCTTTCTTTATTAAATGGAGAGAAACCTCTGTTAAGATGATTGAGTTGCCAAGCAAAAAAGAGTCCGTAAGGTTATTCATCAAAAACCTTCAAGAAAAGTACTCCAGTCATCTCAAATACCAGAATAATCACCATACCTTCAAGGCCGTCTACGACATCGGAATTAATATTGAAGACGATCTGGCTAAGTTGAAAGCCGCTAACAATAACTCCAACAGTGGCTGGAAAGGCAAGAAGAACGACAATCATTCTTCTTCCAAAACCACCCACTCAAATAATGTTTGTACCTTTAACTTAAGTGAAGTCCTTGCTATGAATAATCAAGGACAAAAGAAACCATTTAGGAGGAACTTTACCCTTATTGGTATGAGTTATGACACCGCATTTGACCGATTAAATGCGAAAGGTCTTATAACTCCTATTGGACCGTTTGGGGACCCACTAGTCGAGAAGAGGACGGTTAACTGGAACCCCATTGCACATTGCAAGTATCACCAAGGTAGGGGCCATCTTACCGAGAACTGTTGGAAGCTTAAAGAAGCTATCCAAGACTTAATCGACAATAACAAGCTACCATTTCCCCTTGCCAGTAAGAAGCCAAATATTGATAATGCTTCTCTCGCTCACTCCTTGGCCATCTCTGATGAGGAAAACGAGGTTGATCCCTCATCTCTCATCAAACCTGTCGAAGAAATCCATGCTATCGAAGAAGAGGAGGAGATCTTTTTCGATGCCGTGGATAACCTTCCAGAATTAGCAAGTAAAGAGGACATACAATTGCTTACACTGTCCATGATGGAAGGATCAAACTTGCTACGTGAAGCCCTCAAAGTTTTGAAGGAACTTCAGAAGAAGTATGACGAGGTTCCACCCTCGAATAATAAACCTAGGAAAGAGTTCACACCGAAGGGAACGACCTACGATGCAAAACATTTTCCTTTGCAAGTAATTGATAAACCCAAGAAGAATAATAGACTCTACACTCCAATTGGGATTCCATACGCACAAATGTTAAAAATGCTCTCCGAGAGTGGCGAGGTCAAACCTCTAGAACCGAGACCATTTGAATCGTTAAAAAGGACATATAGATTTTTTTGTCAATATCATCAATCAGGGGGTCAGCGTTAAAGATGTAAATATTAATGGAGTTTGGGACAGCGACGAAGAAGACGTTCATTTTAAAGACATGGTAGGACCTCCACCTTCGGTGTCATAATCCATGGATGACTTATGGGTTGAAGAAGATTCATCAATAGACGTCCTCATAAGATTCGGGAGAATGCAACCTCCTATTTCGACACAACCTATGCTAACCACACAGAAAGTTCCCATACCTATCATAGAAGACAATGACATTGTCAAACAGTTCAAGAAAACCAAGGTTGAAATGAACGTATGGAAGTTTCTGGTAACATCTCGAGAGCATAGGTTGGCTATAATGAATGCCTTGGATAAGATAAGGATAGATTCTGACACCACTCCTGAGGGGTTGGCTAACTTCCTTACGAGTGATCTCCCTAGTCCTATCAAATTGATCACCTTTTCCGACAAGGATTTAGCTCTAGAAGGTGACAAGCGTTATAATGCATTAAACCTCACAGTGGTTTGCAAGAGAATGAACGTCCCTATGACTCTTGTAGACAATGGATCAGCCATTAATGCCTGTCCACTTAGAACTGCGAGAATGCTAGGCATAAGGAATGAAGACCTAACCCCGTCAACGCAAGGAATAAGAGCCTATGACAACACTCGTTGTCAAGCTCTTGGTAAAATTACTATGAATATAACGGCGGGAGCGATAGAACACACTACTACTTTCCAAGTAGTAGATATTAAAGCTTCGTTCAATCTATTGTTGGGACACCCTTGGCTTCATGACCTAAAGGTCGTCCCCTCATCTCTCCACCAACAGGTAAAGGCTATAGTTGGAGGAATTCCCATTACGATCGATGCTTCACCCATGAGAATTAAAGCTATAGAGAATCCAATAATTAATGTGGAGCACGATGAAGACGATAAAGATTTGTGGGGCTTTAATGAAGAGGTATCCTTAATCGAGGAGGATGAAAGGACCCCTCTCTGCCACGACCCCCACTCCAATATGATCGTTGACAAGGGAATAAATGCCGAAATAACTCTAAAACTACTCCCTAAGAGTGACATAAATGTCACTCATCAAATTCCCCCAAGCTAAACCTTTGGTCGTCCTCGAGAAAAGCTAAGGCAAAAGAGAACAAGATGGAATTATTGAAAGCAAAAGAAACAAAATAGAAACAAAGAGAAAGAATGTACATTAACACATTTTTGTAGGAACCACAGATGCATTTAGCATATGCATCAAGCCCTTGAAACCCCTATGTCGCTAAAGAGGACGAGTAAGCTCTTGTGAGGGTTTCCTAAGAGGTTTAACTCTCAACTCTTGGCAACACATAACATTCAAGGCAAAGGTGAAATCAAGAAAACTCGAGTTTTGACATTTCAAACAAAACACAAACAACAGGCTAAGTGCACAAGAGTACAATCCTTTCTAGACATTAAAGGTGGCCAAGCAAAAGAATAACTAAGGTTAGTACACACAAAAAGCATGCAAAGGGTAGAGAGCTTAGACGGACTTACACTCCTCCTTATCTCCAACGAAAGTTCCGCGTCCTCACTAGTTATGCATCCACTTTTAAGGTGATATTTCGAGATTCCTCGAAGGAACCGGAAGAAATAATCAATGAAAAACATTTAGGCTACCCGACATCTTGGCATTAATAGCTCGCTCAATAGGCTTGGCTTGATAACCCTCTACCGGTAGTAACTAAACCTCACTAAGGTCAAAAGTCTTAAAAGGGTTGAAACGTTTAGGTATTCCTCGAAGGAACCGGAAGAAATAATCAATGAAAAACATTTAGGCTACCCGACATCTTGGCATTAATAGCTCGCTCAATAGGCTTGGCTTGATAACCCTCTACCGGTAGTAACTAAACCTCACTAAGGTCAAAAGTCTTAAAAGGGTTGAAACGTTTAGGCTAGGGTAAAGGGCGTGGAAATAAATTTGGAAATTGGTGGTAAACTTAGAAGTGAAGCAAGGTTGATCATTCCTCAATTCAAACTCAATAAACTACCAACTTTCAAATCCTAAATTCTAGCAACTCCTCACCCAAGCTTATTCTTTTTCAACCAAACAACAAATATTTTTGTATTTTATCAATTTTTTTCTTTTTTTTTATTTCTTTATATTCTTTGCTCTCGCTTCTTTTAACTTTGAGCGACTTTTTCTTTCATTTCCTTTATTTTCTTCTCAATTGTTCAAACCATTCAACATAACAAAGATAATCACAAGTACCAAAATTTGAGTTTTTCACTTCTTTTTCATTCTTTTTCTCACATTCATTAACCAAAAATACAAATCAAGTCCCAAGAATGCTTCACAAAAACTAATAAAGGTGAAAATAAATCAAAGGTCCATTGGTTTGTAATGTGGTTATGCCAAAGAAGGGAAAATGGCTCAAATTGGGTTACTAAATGAGCAAATGCAAAAGAAAAATAAAAGAATAGAAAATAATAAAACAAAACAAAAATCCTAATTGCCTTCGTCTTCCCCTAGGTTGGTTCGGTCTCTATCTTGGGTAGAAACAAGCCGAATTCTCGATATGAGCTAGCAATGCTAAGGATCCAAACGCCACACATGCAAGAAATGTAGAAGGCTAGAACAATATAGATACATCCTCACAAGAATGACGGTAGTGGAATAGCAAAAATCCCCTTTAAAGCTTCAACTAGCTAGAGAGCGACAACCATCTTACCACAAAACCGAGTGAGCTAAGGTCTCATAGCCCTTATGTTCTACTACCTTGGAAATGATATATGTGTGAACCAACCTCGACATTCAAGTGCATGAAAACCTCTAGCAACCAGCAAATAGAGTATTCTAGGTGCTAAAGCCCAAATATGTCCAATATTGAAACAAAACATTTTGAAACCTTGACTTGAATGCCATGGAAAGACACTATACAAAAAAATAATCACAAAACCAACAATACTCAAGAATGCATATACAATTGTGCAATATGAAAGCATGATCAATCAAAACTGCATATACCAAAAGTCAACTCAATAAGGCGCTCATGGCCATCCAAACATAGAAAACCAATCTCAATAATAGACTTTGGCAAGTATGAGAGAAATAAATCAAGCAATCATGAGACTATGGATTAAGAAACCACCAAGAGATATAGATTACCCCCCAAGCTAGAGAATAGCTACTCCCCCAAGCTAGAATGGAGCATTGTCCTCAATGCTCAAAATAAAGGCAAAAAGGGTGGGAGGGAGGGGAAGAAAGAAAACACATCCACACAACAAATCATAATTCATTCAATCCACATGCATTTAAGAAAGCAAATTTAAGATGAGGGAAGAAGGAAAGAGTAAACCAAATGTGAGGTGGGTGTTGTAACCCGCAAGTGAGCACATTGTCCACATTTTCATCTAAATCCTCGTCTTTGTTGCTTTTCCAAATGCAAGCAATCATTGGTGTGCTTCTTCTCAAGGATCTCAATCCAAAATCCTTGCACATGAGTATATGCATCGAGTACCTATACACATAGACAAGAGAGTAAACAAAAATGAGAAGCATAAAAGAAAGAAAAAGAACGCAATAAAACACGGGTTACTTCCTGAGAAAGGCTTGTTTAACGTCCAAGCATTACCAATCTAGTAAATAACCCGACAAAGAACGCAAAAGCTTGCCATATGCACTGGCAAACATATCAAGAAATAGAGCATACGCAATGCTCATATGACAAGCAAACATAAAGTACAAGGAGACTTTATGCTTGAGATAAGGGGGAAAAGAAAAAGTAAAAAATTCAAAACAAAAATGAAGAAAATAAGAAAAAAAAAGTAGAAGAATGAAAAGAAAAATAGGGAGGCAAACTCTCCTCACAAAAATATTTTTGGTTGGCATTATAACTCTTTTCCTCATCAACAACGAAAGATTTGGGGGCTTTGGAAGCATGGATAGGAAAAGGATCCCTAAGAGGTTCTTTGAGAAAAGAAGGGAGGAACATAGGATAGTAGGAGATATGGTTAAACCTTTGGGAGAAAGGTGTATGAGAAAGGGAAAAAGGGGTAGCTAATCCCTCATCACAAGATCTCACATCACTAATGAGGGAATGAAAATCAATCATGGAATCCTCAAAAGAAGAACCCTCACGTTCTACATCACCCTCAAGTTAAAAAACTCCAAATGATTCAACCTCAACCTCCACTTCACAACCTTGAACAACATCTCCCTTAAATTTCTCAAGGCCTACCATCTCAAAATCAAGAGTGAATGGGGGCAAATTTCTCTCAAACTCATCTCTTTCTAATGAAACCTTATCAATGAACTCACTCATAAGGTTATGGGCTACCGTTTGAAACTCAAGAAATATTTTGGCCATAATCTCAAATGAGTCCAAAAGCTTGCTCATTGGAATCATGTAGGGGACTATGGGGAACACCTTTAGAATTCATGCAAAAATCGGATGCAATATGAGAAAGAACATGCACTTCATCATCATTAGAATGTACATCATTACATTGAGCTATAGAGGGAGGGGAGTTGAAATCATGCATTACATGGTCACTATGGGGAGCATCAAGGACATCATGGGAATTCATATTAGACAAATCATGAATTAGCATCAACATTAAAAGCATGAGAATCCCGAACATAAGTCCCATGATTGGCCCTCTCCGAATTATAATTATCCCTAGCTAACCATGAATAGAAATCCCAAGCTTCATCCGAAGACATGTCTTGAAATCTACCATTTAACATATTGTCAACCACTACTCTAAAATGCTCATTTAATCCCAATTTAATGATTTCAAAATAATCACCCTTGGTAAAACATTTAACACCATCTAGGAAATCCTCAAGTCTATTGAAATACACCCAAAAGAAAATTATAAACAGTGGACTAGACTCAATAAGATAACACAACGGTAATGGAAGTTGTTCCCCGGCAATGACGCCAATTTGACTAGGGAATAAACGCGGAAATAACTCTAAAAATACTCCCTAAATGTCACTCATCAATCGTGAACGATATTCTAAAGAAGCAAGGACATTTTCCTGGGATGACCCTAGGAAAGAAGAAAAAACTAGCAAAACCGCTGGAATCACTTGGCCTCCCTAAATTAGACACTTTTGGACTTGGTTTTGAACCGACTCAGGAAGATCTCAAGCGAGCCCAGAAAAAGTCAAAGGCACGTAGGGACGCTCGCATCCACAAGAAAGCAATCCCAATGGATCAGTATCCTCTTACCCTTAATGGACAATTCATAAAAGAAGGAGAGGACTATCCGTGCTATGAATTTCTCAAACCGTTTGTCGTAAATGGCAATAGGCAACCGGGATTCGAGATTTTATTTGATTGCTACTTCATAGACGAAATTCCAACCCCTGTCCACAAGGAGAAAGTACCCCCATGCTTCGACTTTAATGTCATTGGATTACTATTTGGGCGAGAAAAAGATGAGCTAACATACAAAGAGGATAACTCCTCGCTCATCAAAACAGTCCTACAAAGGGAAAGCTTCGATCCCTCGAAGCTAATCATTCCAGCGGAAGGTTCACTACAAGGGTTGCGCAAGACCGTCAAGGTGACTACTCCAAGCGGAAGGAAAATCTCCATCACAACGGGGCAAGGACCGATGTTCGAAGAGTCGTCTGAGTGATAGTTAGAGTCTCTCCCTATAGAGTCATCTAAGTCTTTAGTTATAGCACCCCCTCCTTCTATCTCTTCCCCTAGGATAGTTAGCGATCAAGTCCCTGAGGACATATCCCTCTTTGATGTAATGATCTCAGAATTTAATAATATGTCTTCTTCTCCTTACTCCTTGTGTTCTTCTTTAACCCAAGATGATGAGCATTGCTTAACTAACAATGAATATGACAAAGAACTTATTAAAGCAATGGAAACACTTGAAAAGAAAACACCAATAATTGAAGAAACTGAGACGGTTGATATCTCAAATGATTCAACCAATAAAAGAGAAGTTAAAATCGGACTAACACTTAATGAACAAGAAAGAACCGATTTAATTAACTTGCTTGAAGAATTCATCAATGTATTCGCTTGGTCATACGAAGATATGCCAGGAATTAATAGAGAAATAGCTCAACTCACCATACAACTAATTCAAGGAATGAAACCTGTAAAACAAAAGTTACGTCGAATAAAACCCGACGTAGCGCTTAAAATAAAAGAGGAAGTTAAAAAATAAATAACTTCAGGTTTCATCAAGGTATCTAAATACCCCGAATGGGTCGCCAACGTCGTCCCAATTCCGAAAAAGGATGGAAGGGTAAGAATGTGTGTCGACTATCGAGATCTAAATAAGGCAAGTCCAAAGGACGACTTCCCTTTACCACACATCGATATTCTAGTGGATAACACAGCAAATCAAGCACTTCTCTCGTTCATGGATGGTTACGCGGGCTATAATCAGATTCTCATGGTGGAAGAAGACATGGAGAAAACAACCTTCATAACACAATGGGATACTTAGTGCTATACAGTAATGCCATTCGGGTTGAAAAACGCGGGTGCTACTTACTAACGAGCAGTGACTGCCTTGCTCCATGACATGATGAATAAAGAAGTTGAAGTATATGTGGACGACATGATTGTGAAATGAAAAGATCGCCCAGGCCATCAAATAGCCTTAAGAAAATTCTTCGAAAGGCTAAGAAAATATAACATGAGGTTGAATCCATCAAAGTGTGCTTTTGGAGTCACCTCCGGCAAGCTTTTGGGTTATGTCATCAGCTCTAGAGGAGTAGAAATAGAACCAACCAAAATCAAGGCAATCATGTCAATACCACCGCCCAAAACCGAGAAGCAAATTCGAGGATTTATTAGCCGGTTGCAATACATAAGCAGGTTCATATCAAAATTGACAACAATATGTGATCCAATTTTCATGAAACTTAAAACGAATGTACCAGTGATATGGGATGACGAGTGTCAAAAAGCCTTCGAAAAGATCAAAGCCTATCTCGCAAGTCCTCCCGTATTAGCACCAGCACTCTCGAGAATACCTCTTAGATTGTACTTAATAGTTACCAAAGAGACAATGGGAGCCATAGTAGCACAAGAAGTAGAAGGCAAAGAAAATGCGACTAACTATCTAAGCAAAAAGATGCTCGAGTATGAAGCACGCTGTACACCACTTGAGAAATTGTGCCTCGCATTGGTGTGGGTCACAATCAAGTTAAGACATTACATGCTCGTGTATACAATCTTCGTTGTTTTCCGATTAGATCCACTCAAGTATTTATTCGAGAAAACTACACTCAATGGGCGCATATCAAGATGGATAGTCAACTTAGCCTAGTTCGATGTAAGGTTCATGCCACAAAAGGCTATCAAAGGATCCGTGGTATCGGATTTTCTAGCTGACTTTCCAATAGAAGACTCGACGCCAATACACGACAAAGAATTTCCAGACGAAGACTTGATGGTTACTGAAGATGATACTTGGACCTTGTACTTCGATGGAGCCTCAAACCAAAAGGGATGTGGCGTTAGAGTATTACTAGTACCACCTAAAGAAGAGCATTTTCCAATCTCCATAAAACTTTATTTCGACATTAGCAACAACGCTGCTGAATACAAAGCATGCGTGGTAGGCCTTGAAACAGCTTTGGCATTGGGAGTAAAAAAGTTACGGATATTCGGAGACTCTTCATTGATCATCAATTAAATCTCCAAAAGGTAGAAAGTAAGGAGCGAAAGTCTACCCCCTTACCAAACTTATCTGGAAACCCTTACTAATAAGTTAGAAAAGGTAAAATACGCATATCTACTTAGAGAAGAAAATCAATTTGCTGATGCCTTGGCAAGACTAGCCTCAATGGATAGGATTCCTACGAAAATCGAGCAAATGCCTCTAACTATAGAAAAAAGGCACAAACCGGCCTATATCCAAGCTATAGAAGATGATGAAGTAATCCAGGATGAAGAAGAAGAAGAAGAAAAACCATGGTATACGGATATACTTAATTATGTCACCAAAGGAGAATACCCTCCACATGCTAACAAAAGACAAAAACGAGCATTAAGACACTTGGCTTCCTAATACATACTCATAGACAACGAGCTACACAAAAGGGTACCTAAGGGTCGATCTATCTTATGTTTAGGAAAAAAGGATTCCCAAAGTGCAATGAGTATAGTCCACGAAGGAATTTGTGGAACTCACGTAAATGGCAAAATGTTAGTCTAAAAGATAATGCGAGAAGGATACTATTGGACTACAATGAATAGGGATTGCCATCAATACATAAAAAGATGCCCTAAGTGCCAAATCTACGCTAATTTACAACATGTTCCTCCATCTTTGCTCTACACCTACACGTCGCCATGGCCATTCTCTACATGGGGAATTGACATCATCGACAAAATCACTCCCCCAAGATAAGGAGGTCACGAATATATCTTTGTGGCAATTGATTACTTCACAAAGTGGGTCGAAGCACAATCATACGCCAAACTCACTGCAAAACATGTAGCACTCTTTATCGAAAGATATATTATTTGTCGATATCGAGTCCCATATGAAATGATAAGTGACAATGGAACTTGTTTCGGGGGTTTTTGTCCCTCGGGAGAGTTACAACACTGAAACTGGATTCAACTGAGGATGCCTGTACCTGCAAAGCAAACGGACCGCCGGATGGTCGGTGGTCCGCCTCCGAAGATTAAGTCAGTAAATGTTCGGAGATAAAACGTGCGGAAGTAAAGTTATCTGCTTGGATTCCAAGCTCAGGTAAAGTGATGTGTGTTCCTTGAAAACGACAGCTCTGTGGTAAGTGACGTATTGTCTCGTATTGCGTGTCAAAATTTCTCTCTCTGTCATAAATGACATAATGTCCCTATTTATAGGGTCCTTTTGAAAAGTGTGCCTTCCTAGGATCCGGTGACCCAGTAATTAGGTCACGCCGTTTTGCGGCGCCTCGGGATTTGGGCCTTAGAAGGCCGCCATCCCAGGGCCAATGCCTGAGTGACACGTGTCACCGTGCCCAAAGGATTTTGAAGCACTTTATGTGTGACACGTGTCGCCACCTGAATGGTCCCTGCTGGACCTGCAGTCCACGTAGGACGGAGAAGAGTCCACCCTCCACGTGTCATCAATCCATAGGTCCAAATGGCACCTATACGGAGGCCACGTGGCACTTTCTGATTGGGCCACCTGGTCGGGTATAAAATACCCAAATCATTTGCCCCTCACAGGGGTCACGTGCATTGCACGTGACTCCTGTGACAAGTGTTAGTATCTGAGTGGTCAGATTCAAAAATTTACTGGAGGGAAAAAATTAGGGTTTTACCCCCCTATAAATAGTAAGGTTTGACCCCCCCTCTTGGATTCACACCTTGGCGAATCACTGGAGAATCTTGGACTTTTTTACTTTAAAGAATCTCAAAATTCCCTAAGCGTTTTTCAAGCATCCGACACTCGGCTACCAGTTCGACCGTTCTTTAGTCAACTAGGCGCCTTTCTCCCTTCTTCTAAAGGTAACGCCTGTATTTTCTTTTTACTCTTCATTTTTTCTTTGTTTTCGAAAAAATGGCTCCCCAAATGCATGCGGCACGGCGTAGGATAGTGATCAGCCGGTCACCAGGGACGGCTGAATCTAGAACTAGCAGTGCCGAATGCTTGGCCAAAGACCCTGCTTTGCGAACTTCTCCGAATCTGACCGTTTCCGTGTCTGTGCAGGACACTATGGCCAGAATCAAAAGAACAGCAAGGCAGTGTAGCTCCGATGGAGTTTTCTACCATTCGGATGGGTTGACTGTTTTTTCAGACGGCTCAATAAAAGTGCCTCGAAGTGAGCTGTCGGAACACCCTGACAGCCCTTCCTATCTTCCTCCTACCCCCACTTATTACCATTCGCCTACATCTAGTGGAACTCCCAGTGATGGAATCCTGGGGGAGGCGGATGAAGAATATCAACCCGGGCCTTCTGGACAGGCGCCGGAAGAGAGTCTAGGGGAGGACCCCGCTGGCACCAGTCGGCGGTCCCCTAGCTCTGATGAGAGCTCTGATGACGAGTCGGCCTCGTCATCTTATTCAGAGAATGCCTCCGTAACTTCAGAGGAGGCTAGATCAAACATAGATTCTGCCAGAGAGTCCCTGGCAGTGGATAGGGGGGAAAGCTGGGCCGAGCCGAGTGCTTCCAGGCGCTCGGAGAGAGCCCCCTACTATCAGCATGTTCCGCCAGGCAGGCGGAACGCCATGGCGTCCGGCCTTGCCAATTTCAGGCGCAAGGTCGTCCTAGGCTATGGCTACACTTTGTCGGTCCCTAACGAGGGCGACACCATAACCTGGCCGAGCCTGGCCAGCTATCAAGACAAAGCATTCGGCTGCTATGAAGCGGCCTTCCAAGCTGGCCTACGCTTCCCTCTCCATCCGGCCGTGGAGAGGATCTTGGACGGATACCAACTGGGTATCTGGCAACTTGTACCCAACTCCTGGATCAATATTCTGGGGTACGTTGCCGCCTGTGAGATGCTGCAGGTGGAGGCGAGCTTTGAAGCGTTCGCCCACATGCACTATCTGAGCAGGAAGCCTGCTAGGGGCGGTGAAGGCTGGTACACCTTGACCACTTGCAAGGGGTACATGATGGCTGTTGGCAAAGAGAACAAGTGGAAAGACTGGAGGACTAAGTTTTACATAGTCAAGTCTGCCGACAGCCGCCTGAACCAAAATTATAACAGGTGGAATAAGGATCCACCTCTCCTAGCAGGCAGGAGCGCATTGTCGCCTATTCCCAGGCGGGCAAAGGAGGAGATCATGGACGCGGGGTTGTTTACCGTGTCCGTGTGGACGAATGATGAGGGGGACAAGGAGGTCACCCCTCAATTTTATCTCCCTTTGTACAAGTGGTTTGAAGAAGGGACATTCTTAGCCGCCTGTGGGCTAAGTTCTGAGATGCCGAGAGGTAGTCGGCCGTCTATTTTTTTATGCAATTTACTTCTGCTTTTCAGTACTTGTTTAATGATGCTAATCACTTGTTCATTTTTGCAGACAAAGCAATGGAAAAGCTCTCGGCCACAAGGAAGCCGGCTGTATCTGCTGCTCGATACAGGTCGAATGTCTTAAACAGGGCAGAAGTAACCACTCACACCAAAGTGGACGAGCAGAAAACTGGCGGCACCTCCAAGGTAGAAAATTGTTATACTTTCATTTCTGACCAATATTAAATTTGCCCGAATGATTTCTAACTTGCGTTTATCTTGTGTTGATGTAGGGTGCGCCTTCCAAATCTCCTTCAAAACCATCCGACCCTAAAATCCAAAAGACTAGGGCGGGTGATGCGAGCGCATCCGGCAAGGGCGGCCGGAAGCACATTGCTCATAGGCCCAAGAAGGGCCCAGACGCCTCTTCTCTCGATGTTGAAAAGGAGATCAGCAAACCGGATGCCCAGAGGGCTTCGAAGGGTGGCTTTAAGCAACCCACCACTGCTGTCGGCTCAGCAGGAGAGAAGAGGAGCCTGGGGAGAGAGGAGGAACAGAAGGACGACGGTAAAATCCATTCGCCCCTATTGTTCTTCCATTTAGATGTACTTGAGTTATTTTTCTAACTTTCTCTCCTTTTCAGTTCCTGTGCAGAGGCCGACTGTAGTCCAGATGGCCAAGTCCATGCTGAGGGCGGTTGATCCTGACGACAAGGCGTCTGTCAGAGGAGTCGGCACCCTTGACTTGGATGGCATCTTGGGGAACCTCTGCGAGGTATGAGTCTTAGCTCAAATTTTTTTTTTATTAAGAATTATTTCTTTTTCCGCCTGGTTTTAACCATTCGGCTCTTTTGCAGGCCATGCTGCGCGTCCAAGGGCTCAGGCAACCCCTCAAGGAGAAATCCAAAGAGGTAACAGTCGCTAAAGATCGGGCCGAGTCCGCCTTGGATCGAGCTCAATTTGATATTGCTCAGAATGAGTATCTGACGCTTGATATGATGTATTCGCAGGCGGAAGCCAATATGCAGGTGAAGAAGGACCTGGACTCGGCCCGCCTGCGCATCACTTCCCTTAAGAAAGAAATTAAAACTCTTAAGGAGAAGCTCGAGCCTCTTCAAGATGCCAAAGAAGAGGCCGAGAGAGCCAAGCAGAAGGTGGGCCGCCTGGAGCAGCGCCTCAGCAACCAGGAGCATCAGCTGAAGTCCAAGTTTGAGTCCGTGGCTGATCAAGAGAGAGAGGCTCTTGTTAAGCAAATGATGAGCGATTATGAAGCCATCATGCGGGACACTTGGGCGGCTGTACAGCCGGACTCGGACTATCAGATTTGGAAATCCAAATTTGACGAAGCCAGCAAAGCATTCGACGCTCGCCTTATTGAAGAGGCTGAGAATGCTGAGGCCGAGGAAAGTTCTGGGTCCGACTCTTCTGGGGAGTCGTCCTCTGGTGGCGAGGAGGAGGATCAGGCGGAGGAGCAAGAGAAAAAGGATGAAGAGCAGCCGAAGGACGACAGGCTGGCTGCCACTAAAGAGGCTCTCCCCTGATCACTTAAGCTTTTATGCTTTTATGCGGCCGAATGGCCATGTACTTTTCTTTTCCGGCCTGTGTGCCGAGTATTTGTATCTTTACCGACCGAGGGGTCGGATAATTTGACAATCTTTCTAGCTTTGCCAGATGACAACCTTAACCAATCGTCAGGTGACGATTGGTCTTTTTAATTTGAATCATTCGGCCATTTGGCTGAAGTTATCCATATTGTTGTCCTTTGCATTTTGAATTTTTCATTTCATGTTTTTGGCCAAGTATTATAACCTGTATACCATGCGAATGTTCTTGCCCCTGGACGGATGTCGAGTGGTTTCGGTTTATTGGATTGATTGGCTTAGAAATTTTTGATACTTAGAAGAGTATGCATGGTTTCTAAGTCAATCAATCACTATGGTGATTGCCCCAAACCACGCAGCAGACGTCCATCCAGCATTGGCAAACATAAAGTGTTCATTCGGCCATTGGCTCGAACTAACTCAAATTTCCAACTTAGCTAATTTGCTAAGGGTAAACCTCCGCCTGTTCTGCCCCATAAGCAAAAACAAGCGCCTCCGGCCATAGGCCTCTTTGAGATAAAATGCTAAGTTTGTAACTTAACCAATTTCCTTTAAAAATAATTGTCCGCCTGTCTTGCCCCATAGGCAAGGATCAGGCGTCATCCGGCCAATAGCCTCAATAAGTGTTAAGTAGTTAACTTAACTTGTATATTAATCAAATATTCCGCCTGTTTTGCCCCTGAGCAATAACAGGCGCATCCGGCTTTATGCCTCGCTTAGCCTCTACTTATGAAACAGTGACCATTTCTGAACTGCGCTAGATAGAAAATTCAGGTCTTTTAGATTTCATTTTCGATTAAAACAAATGACTGCGAATGCTGCCTTAGCATTCGGTAGGGCCGCTTGATATATTCGTAGAGCAATGTGCCACCCAAATGGGAGATGCTTCTCCTCGACGAATTCGCCCAAATGGACGTCGCCGGTTATCTGACTCATGTTGGAGCAGACTGTGACCATTCGGTCTCTTTTTGTTTATTAACATCCGGTCATGGGCCTCATCATGATTTTATCTGGCCTTAGGCCTCTTAAATGATTAAGTAAATATTCGTCAAGTGTTGGTGTAAACTTGATGAATTTCGTAGGAACGACTGTTCTACAACGATTGGTTCCTTCAGAAGGATTGGAATGTCTGCTGTTGAGACAAACGCTCTACAAACGTATTGGCCGTCTGTATTGTATACAGGCGACACTAAGAGCTTAAATAAAAAGACACGTTGGGAAATGAAGGCATATTCTCATTAACAATACGTGAGATTTACAAAATTGAGGTTTTTACATGCGTACTTAGAAGTAGTACTTTTTCAAGTTGTCTACATTCCAAGTTCTGGGCAGCTGCCTGCCGTCTGGGTTTTCCAGGCGGTAGGTGTCGTCTCTTACTTCCTCATAGATTCGGTAGGGGCCTTCCCAATTTGGGGTTAGCTTTCCCTGTTCGTTCGTCCTACCGACTGCCTCCATTTTCCGTAGCACAAAGTCCCCCACTTTGAGAGGACGCTTGTGTACTCTTTTGTTGTATGCCCGAGTCATTCTCAGACGGTATATCTCATGACGCAAGGCAGCATTGCCCCTGCGCTCTGGAAGTGAGTCCAATGCTAGGCGCATGGCCTCCCAATTCGCCTCTTCATCATACAACATGATTCGAAGGGTCGGCTCATAGTGCTCAATGGGCAGAACAGCTTCTGCACCATACACCATTAAGAATGGGGTTTCTCCCGTTGCCCCTTTAGCAGTCGTTCTGATGGACCAAAGGACGTGTGGTAATTCATCCGCCCAAAGGCCACCAGCCCGCTCAATTTTCTTTTTAATCCCGTCTGAGATTAACTTATTGAAGGCTTCGACCTGGCCGTTTGCTTGCGGCCGGCCGACTGATGCGAAGAAGCTTGAGACCCCCTGGTCTCCCAGCCAAGTCTTGAGTTGAGGCGTCTCAAATTGAGGACCATTGTCAAAAACCATAGACATGGGCACCCCGAAACGAGTGATTATGTTCCTCCAGATAAAGGAAATGACATCTTTAGTCTTGATGTTTTTGACTGCCTCAGCCTCTACCCACTTGGTAAAGTAATCCACAGCCACCAATATATAGCGCTTGCCGCCTGGTGCAGTTGTATATGGCCCCAGAATGTCCATGCCCCATTTGGCAAAGGGTATTGGGCTGTGGATGGCCGTCAGGTCTGTAGCCGGACGATGGATGAGCTTGCCAAACTTTTGGCACTTGTCACATTTTTTCACCATTTCCATGGCATCCGACTCCAGAGTTGGCCAAAAGTAAAGCCGCCTGGCCTTGGCCGCGAGGGATCTGCCGCCTATATGGGAGGCGCAGAATCCCGAATGCAACTCTTCGAGAACTTCCTTCCCCTTTTCAGGGGTAACACACTTCAACAGGGGTTTCAAAAAGCCAGCCCTGAAGAGCTCTCCTTGTCGCAACTCGAAGTTAGCTGCTCGTTTTTTTAGAATAGCCGCCTCCCGTGGTGAGTCAGGGAGCATGCCGTCTGCAAGATAGGTCCGGATGCTGTCCATCCAGGTTGAGCTTCGGTCAAGAATTCCAATGGGGTCTTCCTCAGATATACTTCTTTTTTCCATGACCTCCCAGAAGACTGACCGAGGCGTTTCACAGGAGGCGGATGATGCCAACTTGGACAGAGCATCCGCCTGATTGTTTGAAGACCTGGGCACTTGAGTTAGATGAAATTCTTCAAGTGTCCCAACTTCACTCTTGACCGCCTGCAAATATTTTATCATGGCCGGATGAGTGGCCTCGTACGTTCCATTAACTTGGAGTACAACTAGTTGAGAATCAGAGCAGGCGGATATCTTCTTCGCCCCTGCCGCCTTGCAATACCGGATGCCGGCCAGCAGGGCCTCATACTCGGCCTCATTATTAGAGACCTGAAACTTGAACCGTAGTGCGTATTCGTACTTATCTCCTTCAGGAGATTGACAGATAATCCCCGCACCACAGCCGTTCACAGTGGAGCTCCCATCCACATACACTTTCCAGACCTGGTCCGTATTGTCCGGAACAACCGCCCTTGTCATTTCGACAATAAAGTCAGCGAATGCTTGTCCCTTTATTGCCTTCCTTGATTCATAAGTGATTTCTAATCCTTGTATTTCAATCGCCCATTTGAGCATTCGTCCAGAAGACTCCAAGGTTGTGAGTGGCCGTTTGATCGGTTGGTCAGTATAGACCTCTACCGCATGCGCCAAGAAGTAAGGTTTAAGCTTCTTGATGGCCATGTAAAGGGCAAGGCCGAATTTCTCAACCATGGGGTATCGAAGCTCCGCATTTCTCAAAACATGGCTTATGAAATACACCGGGAGCTGGATGCTGTCTCTTTTAGCTAAGAGGACATCACTGAGGTTATGATCAGAGACGGCTAAGTACATGAAGAGCTTCTCTTTAGGCAAAGGGCTGACAAGCCTCGGCAAAGAGTGCAGATGAGTTTTTAGCCTTTGAAAGGCCGCCTCTGCATCATCCCCCCATTCAAAGTTTGTCTTCTTTTTGATTGCCTGGAAAAAGTAGAGACACTTGTCGCCTGAACGGCTGAGGAATCTCCCCAGGGCCGCCAGACAACCTGTTAGTTTTTGCACTTCCTTCACAGTACGGGGCGACTGCATGTCGATTACCGCCTGTATTTTCTCAGGGTTGGTCTCTATTCCTCTTTGGTCAATCAAAAATCCGAGAAACTTCCCAGACTCAACACCAAAGACACACTTTTTTGGGTTAAGCATGACCTTGTGCCGCCTGATTGTGGCGAATGTTTCTCGGAGATCAGCAAGGTGATCCGCTTGCTGTTTGGATTTGACTATCATATCGTCAATGTACGCCTCTACATTCCTTCCGATTTGATTAATGAAGACCGTATTAATCATTCGTTGGAAGGTAGCAGGCGCATTCTTCAAACCAAACGGCATCACCATATAACAGAACAACCCCTGATCAGTGACGAATGCCGTCTTTTCTTGATCTTTTTTCCACAGGGGGATCTGATGGAAACCTGAATAGGCGTCCATGAAACTCATCAGGGCATGTCCGGCTGTTGAGTCGACCAGACTGTCGATCTTAGGCAGTGGATAGCTATCCTTTGGACATGCCTTGTTGAGGTCCCCACCTTAACAGTCCGCTCTGGACGGCTATCATCTAGAGGGATATCAATGTGCTCACCAGTAGGCTGGGGACGAAGATCATCCGACCTTTCCCCGGTCAGTGATTGTTATTGCTTTTCTTTTTTTACCACCACCAGCTGATCAGTCTTTCTTTTCTTTCCGGCTGGTGGAGCCGACTGTTCTTCCTCGACATCGTCGAGGTCAATCATTTGCTTGCCCCGGCCGGATGCTGCGGCCGCAGGCTTGACGTCCGAGAGATAACACTCTCGAGCCGTCTTTTGGTCCCCATTAAGGGAACCAACTGTTCCATCATCCTTCTCATACTTGAGTAGCATGAGAGCAGGGATGATGACGGCCTTACACTCATTAAGAGTGGGTCGGCCAAAGATGAGGTTGTAAGCCGTGAGCTCCTCAACCACTAGGAAACGGATGGTCATGTGCCGACCGTCTCCCCTGCTTCCCAGGCGGACAGGTAGGTCAATTCGTCCGACTGGGTGCACAAGTCCTCCCCCAAACCCAACTAAGGTGTGGGTGACCTCCATCATGCTATCCGGTTTGTACTTGAGATTGGACAAGCATTTGAGGCTGATGAGGTCAGAGGAACTTCCTGTGTCAATCAGAATTCGGCCAACCAGTTGGTTGGCGACTTTACACTCAATGACAACAGGGTCATCATGCGGCCGACGGACTTTGCCTCTGTCCTGTTCGGTGATGACAACTTTAGGGAAGGTGGATGTGCTAGTTGCATCCCCCTCCTCAACAGAATTGACCATCTTTCTTAGATGGTCCTTGGTACCCCGAATGGTTGGGCCACCACCGGCAAATCCGCCTGCTATGGTGTACACCGGTTCTTCATCAGTTTCGGTACTCACAGCGGGCTGGGGAGTCTTTTTCTTGGACTGCCCCGGATTTGCCTTTGAAGTCACTTTGGACTTCACATAGGACTTCAGCTGTCCTTTGTCGGCCAGACGGTCGAGCTCCCGCTTGAGACTAAAGCAGTCGTTCGTGTCATGGCCAACATCCTCATGGAAATGGCAATGCTTGTTCTTGTTCCGATTTTCAGCGGAACCTTTCATAGCAGTCGGCTTTTCAAGAGTTAGCCGATCCTTAATTTCCAAAAGGATGGAGCAGCAGTCCTTGTGGAATTCGTACGGTTTCCACTCTTTTTTCTTCTTCTGGGCCGGTTGATCAGAGTTATCTATGGCCCAGACTTGCTTTTTCTTTTTGCTCTCTTCTGGCTTAGGAGCCGGCTGAGCAGGCCGACTCTCTTTTTGCCGGTCGGACTTCTTATGGTCCGACTGCTTACTGGAGAAGTAGAGTTCGGTCGCCTATATGTAGGCTTCCGCCTCTCGCAAGGCTCCTTGTAGGGTAAAGATTTGTTTGCGGACGAGTTCGTACTTAAAAGTAGACCCGTCCTTTAGACCCTTAAAGAAGTCTGTGAAGGCGACCTCATCAGACAGCCCATGAATCTGGATTCGGACCTGATTGAACCGCCTGACGTAGGATCGCAAACCTTCTCTATCTCCCTGCTGTACATTGCCCAAGTCAAGACTTGTCTTTTTGGCAGGGATGTTCATAGAGAAGTTTGATGCAAACAAGAACGCAAGCGTCTTGAAGCTATTTATGCAGCCAGCCGGCAGGTTGCCAAACCACTGCTGGGCTATGCCTTTCAGGGTGGCTGGAAAGCAACGACACCATGCGGCATCATCCAACCCCTGTAAATACATGAGGTGGGTGTATGCCAACAGGTGGTCCTCTGGGTTGGAGGTCCCGTCATAGGCTCCAACCAGAATGTTTTTAACTTTAGCCGGCTGCACGGCTTTAGTTATTTCTCTGGAGAAAGCAGAGGGTTGGTCTCCAAGGTGCTGCAGCCTAAGCTGCCAGTCCATCGGCTGATAGCCGTATGCCGCCTGTCCCCCGTAGAGGGTAGGCTGCATGTAAGGTACTACTGGCGCCTGGTACAATGGCTGTGCCATGTACTGGGCGGACTGAATCACATGCGGCCCAGACTGAACCCTTTGGCTGCTTGCTGGAGTCTCATGTACAGACTGTGAACACCGTACAGAGGTATTCTGAAAGCTATCATGATAAGTCGACGTTGAAGCCGACTCTGATTGCTGGGTTCTCCTCTCCTCAATGTATTGTCGAGCGTCAAAGAATGTTTTCTTGCTACCATCCGGCTGTATGTGCCGGATGGGTTTTCTTGCGCCCGTTTCTGGGAAACGGAGCCGATTGAGGTCAAATTGGGGCCTGGCCTTCTCCTTAGGAGCAGGATGAGGAGTCGGCTGACGATCCCTGACCGACTTCTGTTTGCCAGCTTGGGCTGGCTTCTTGGCCGACTGCTCCTTTCTAGGAGTAGGCGACTTCTTTGAGGCGAGCTGCTTGATTTCACCCCTGAGGCTGCTCAGGAGTGACATTAGCTCATCCCGAGTGACGGGAGTTGATCCTGCCGCCTGGGAAGGATCAACCGGCCGCCCCGAGGGCTTCTTTGGCTGACCAGCAGTTTTGCTTGCAACCGCCTGAACATGGGGACGCTCTCGCCGTTCCTTACTGCGGATGCGTTTAGAGATGAGGGATCCATTTGGATCCACATAGGTTTCGACATCAGCGTCGTCACCTGACTCATGGTCCGTTTGGACCAGTACATCATTTGGAGGCCGAATGGCCTCCGGATTTGGTATAGGTTCTTGTGAAGCCATTTCAGAGGTACTCTCCCCACAGACGACGCCAAATGTTTCGGGGGTTTTTGTCCCTCGGGAGAGTTACAACACTGAAACTGGATTCAACTGAGGATGCCTGTACCTGCAAAGCAAACGGACCGCCGGATGGTCGGTGGTCCGCCTCCGAAGATTAAGTCAGTATTCGAGAATTGAGGACAAATTCTTTCGAAGAAGAGGAGGATGATGCAAGTCTAAGCATGGAGAACTTCGAAGATTTGCTTATCATGCATCAAGATAGCTTGTCCCTAAACATTGATTCAAGCCAAGCATTGCATGGACACTTTCTTGGATATCAAAGCAAAGCCACGGTTTGCTTAGTGGCTTTTCTTGGAGTCTAGTTCACTTTCTTGAACTTTCTTGAATTTTCTTTACTTAGATTTTGCTTACAAGTTTTTACCTTTCACTTGAAAGGGTTTTTCTTGGTTCAAGCATTAGGATCTTTAATCTTTATTTAGTTCTTTAATTTTTATTTATTTATTTAGTTGCTTTACACGTGTCGGCTGACGGTCCCTGACCGACTTCTGTTTGCCAGCTTGGGCTGGCTTCTTGGCCAACTGCTCCTTTCTAGGGGCAGGCGACTTCTTAGAGGCGAGCTGCTTGATTTCACCCCTGAGGCTGCTTAGGAGTGACATTAGCTCATCCCGAGTGACGGGAGTTGATCCTGCCGCCTGGGAAGGATCAACCGGCCGCCCCGAGGGCTTCTTTGGCTGACCAGCAGTTTTGCTTGGTCCCGCCTGAACATGGGGACGCTCTCGCCGTTCCTTACTGCGGATGCGTTTAGAGATGAGGGATCCATTTGGATCCACATAGGTTTCGACATCAGCGTCGTCACCTGACTCATGGTCCGTTTGGACCAGTACATCATTTGGAGGCCGAATGGCCTCCGGATTTGGTACAGGTTCTTGTGAAGCCATTTCAGAGGTACTCTCCCCACAGACGGCGCCAAATGTTTCGGGGGTTTTTGTCCCTCGGGAGAGTTACAACACTGAAACTGGATTCAACTGAGGATGCCTGTACCTGCAAAGCAAACGGACCGCCGGATGGTCGGTGGTCCGCCTCCGAAGATTAAGTCAGTAAATGTTCGGAGATAAAACGTGCGGAAGTAAAGTTATCTGCTTGGATTCCAAGCTCAGGTAAAGTGATGTGTGTTCCTTGAAAACGACAGCTTTGTGGTAAGTGACGTATTGTCTCGTATTGCGTGTCAAAATTTCTCTCCCTGTCATAAATGACATAATGTCCCTATTTATAGGGTCCTTTTGAAAAGTGTGCCTTCCTAGGATCCGGTGACCCAGTAATTAGGTCACGCCATTTTGCGGCGCCTCGGGATTTGGGCCTTAGAAGGCCGCCATCCCAGGGCCAATGCCTGAGTGACACGTGTCACCGTGCCCAAAGGATTTTGAAGCACTTTATGTGTGACACGTGTCGCCACCTGAATGGTCCCTGCTGGACCTGCAGTCCACGTAGGACAGAGAAGAGTCCACCCTCCACGTGTCATCAATCCATAGGTCCAAATGGCACCTATACGGAGGCCACGTGGCACTTTCTGATTGGGCCACCTGGCCGTGTATAAAATACCCAAATCAGAACTCACTTTCAAGCCGAATGTGAAGAATTGTTACAAAAATATGGTATTCAACATCATCATTCTTCTCCTTATAGACTTCAGGCAAAAGGAGCTATCGAAGTAGCTAATACAAATCTAAAGACTATCATCGAGAAAATGACGAAAAATTACAAGGATTGGCCTGACAAACTTTACTTCGCATTGTTGGATTATCGCACGTCAATTCGCACATCAACAGGAAAAACGCCATTTTCCTTGGTTTATGGAATGGATGTCGTACAACCTGTCGAGCAAACTCGATGAAGTTGAATGGACTAGGGCAAGATATGAGGAGCTAATTCTACTTGATTAAAAACGACTAGAAGCTCTACATCACACTCAATGTTACCAAACTCGTATTGCTAGGCATTTTAATAAGAAGGTCAAGACAAGAAACATCAAAGAAGGAAATTTGGTGTTAAAAGCATTATGGAAAAATGTTTTAGATCCAAGGGGAAAATTCAGACCTAATTGGTCTGGGACCTACATTGTCAAAACAATCCTGTCATGAGGTGCAGCAAAATTAACTGATATGGATGGCAATGAGTTCTCAAACATTACAAATCTTGACCAACTTAAAAAATACTACCCATAATCACTTGAGTAGGACACTCAAGAGTGCTACGTTTGGCCTGATTCCTTACGAAAGGATACGTAGGCAACCCTTTACGGGTGCGGCCACTTTATTTTTTTCAAACCTCGCATCCCAGACTTAATAAAAAATTTAACAGAAGATCGACGAAACATCGGCGTCACTGAAAAAATTCTGGCGCGGCCGATGAACCTTAACGCCAGACGACAGCCTCTGTCGCCTGACGCCTGACTGCCGCTGCTGGCGCCAGTCACAAAATCGTGGCGCCAATTTACTGTAAATATCTGAGAATATTTCGGTGTTTTTCGGAAAATTTTCGACTTCCGTACTCGAAAAAATTTCTGGAAAATTAAATTTTCGGCTTTCATTACTTTAATTAATTAAATTTAAAGTAAATAATTTATTTAATAAGATGGAATTTCATTAATAAAATAAATTGCATTATTGATGGAATTTAAATAAATCCTAAATAAATTAACTTAGAATTTAAAACTAAGTTTAGTAATTAAAAGGTAAGTAATGCTTTTAATCTTTTTTCTCTTTCTTTACCCTCTTCCAATTCTTATATGCGTCTTCCTCCTCATCCATAACTTTAGCTAGTAGGCATCCTTTAGAGGACCTACATTCAATCTTGGAGTAAATAGTATCTCCTTTAGCCAGGACCCCATGTTTCTTTTTTACCCAAGCCTTCTTCTCTGTGGTGTCAGCTTTCCTTTTTCCTTTATCCTTCGCAGAGCTTTTCTTCTTAGGCATTGTAGGCGTTTTTAACTCAACTCTTTCACCTAAGCGTTCCTTAACAGGAATCACTTTATCACCTAGAAGACTCTTCACATCAGTTTTACTTTGATTTTTCTTCATGTCCTTTGAAGGTTTCTTCAGAAGTCATATTTTTACATCATGATGTGAATTATTGATCCGAAAATCAACAAAACACAAGGGATATGTTTGAGTCTAATTCTATACAGGAAATCCACCAAGAATTAAACAAAAACTAAGATTAATCAATTAAGAATCCACCTAATTAATCAATCCAAACGAATGTTTTAACTAAAACAAGCAAAACAGCAATTGATCGCAATCAACCAAAACTCAAGTATGCAACTTAAGAAATAAATCTGAATATTAATCTACGTATATTTATTTGTGTGTTTACAGCCCTATTTATAAGACTTAGTTTACCTAGGAAGATTAGGACAAGTCCCTAATTCAATCCTAATTAAACTAGAATTCTAACTTGCTTGAAGAGCAAGCACCTTGGCGCACAAGCATACACCAAACTGATTTATTTTGCTAACTAACTGATTTTTAAAGCAACTAAATAAATAAATAAAAATTAAAGAATTAAATAAAGATTAAAGATCCTAATGCTTGAACCAAGAAAAACCCTTTCAAGTGAAAGGTAAAAACTTGTAAGCAAAATCTAAGTAAAGGAAATTCAAGAAAGTTCAAGAAAGTGAACTAGACTCCAAGAAAAGCCACTAAGCAAACCGTGGCTTTGCTTTGATATCCAAGAAAGTGTCCATGCAATGCTTGGCTTGAATCAATGTTTAGGGACAAGTTATCTTGATGCATGATAAGGAAATCTTCGAAGTTCTCCATGCTTAGACTTGCATCATCCTCCTCTTCTTCGAAAGAATTTGTCCTCAAATCTCGAAGTTCTTCATCAGGAATATACTTAGCCAAATCGCCAACATTGAATGTAGCACTAACTCCATATTCTCCCGGAAGTTCTAACTTATAAGCATTGTCATTGATCTTTTCAATAATCTTGAAAGGACCTTCACTTCTAGGCATCAACTTATTCTTGCGTTTTCCTGGAAATCTTTCCTTTCTCAAATGTAACCATACCAAGTCTCCAACATTGTAACCTTGTTGCTTTCTATGCTTGTTTGCTCTAGCTTTGTACATGTCATTTACTTTCTCTATTCTTGTTCGAACTTGAGCATGTAATTTCAGCATACTCTTCAACTTAGACTCGGCATCTTTGTGAATTAACTCACCCTTAGGCAATGGAACAAGATCAATTGGAAGTTTCGGATTGACTCCATAAACTACCTCAAAGGGACTATGTTTGGTAGCATATGTAGGTGATCTATTATAAGCAAACTCCGCATGAGCTAACTTGATGTCCCAATCCTTTTGTGTCTTACTCACTAACCCACGCAAAAGCGCACCAAGAGTACGATTAGTAACCTCGGTTTGTCCATCAGTTTGTGGATGGTAAGATGTACTAAAGAGCAATTTAGTTCCCACAAGCTTCCATAGAGACTTCCAAAAGAAACTCATGAACTTTGTATCTCGATCACTCACAATAGTTTTTGGAATTCCATGCAATCTAACAATCTCTTTGAAGTATAATTCCGCCACTTTCATAGCATCATCCACTTTGTGACAAGGAACAAAATGAGCCATCTTAGAGAACCTATCCACAACAACCATAATAGAGTCTTTCCCCCGTTGTGTTCTCGGCAATCCCAACTCTTTATCATAAGTAGAATACTCCAATGATCTAAAGCTCTAACAATGGCATAGAACTCTTTATCATAAGTAGAATAGTTCAATCGAGCTCCTCCCAATTTCTCACTGAAATATGCAATAGGCCTCTTCTTTTGGAGTAAAACTGCTCCAATTCCAACTCCACTAGCATCGGTTTCAACTTCAAAAGGACTTGAGAAATCTGGTAACGCAAGTATAGGTGCTTCACATAGCTTCTTTTTTACCAACTCAAACGCACTTTGAGCTTCTTTAGTCCATTCGAATTTACCCTTGTCCTTCTTCAAACATTCGGTCATAGGCGCCACAATACTTGAGAAATTCTTGACAAATCTTCTATAGAACGAAGCTAGACCATGAAAAGACCTTACTTCACTCATATTAGTAGGAATAGGCCAAGTTTTAATAGCCTCTACTTTCAAATGATCAACTGAAACTCCATCTTTTGATACAACATAACCAAGAAAAGTAACACTAGGCACTAAGAAGTAGCATTTTTCAAGCTTAGCATAGAGTTTCTTCTCTCTTAACACTTCAAACACACTTGTTAGATGATTTAGATGATCATGCAAATTTTTAGAGTATATCAGAATATCATCTAAATAAACAACAACAAACTTGCCAAGGAAAGGTTTAAGTACCTCATGCATCAACCTCATGAAAGTGCTAGGTGCATTAGTGAGTCCAAACGGCATCACCAACCATTCATACAACCCTAACTTAGTCTTGAATGCTGTTTTCCACTCATCTCCTTCTCTCATTCGAATTTGATGATAACCACTCATAAGATCAATCTTAGAAAACAACTTTGAACCATGTAGTTCATCAAGTAGATCATCTAATCTTGGAATAGGAAATCAGTATTTGATAGTGATGTTATTCACACTCCTACTATCAATACACATGCGCCAACTCCCATCTTTCTTTGGGACAAGTAAAGTAGGCACGGCACAAGGGCTCATACTTTCCCTCACGTATCCTCTAGTCATAAGCTCTTCAATTTGCCTTTGCATCTCCTTTGTTTCTTCCGGATTACTTCTATAGGCTGCCTTATTAGGTAATGGTGCTCCCGGAATCAAGTCAATTTGATGCTCTATCCCACGAATAGGAGGTAGTCCCGGAGATAATTCCTTAGGAAAGACATCCTTGAATTCTTCTAAAACAGATTCCAATTCATACGGCCTCTTTGCTTGTTTATCTTGATCAATTCGAATCTCATTAGAAACAAGTATATATACCACATTGTTGCTGCAAATCTCTTTTTCTAATTCCCTCTCACTAATCAAATAAGAACTCTTCGAATTAGAGGTAACATTAGAAGACTTGTTGCTTATCAAAGGTTTTAAAGCAACCGGTCTCTCTTTTTCTCCTTTTCTCACAACATACACATTAGTCCTTCCATCAAACTTCACAAATCTATCATATTGCCAAGGACGGCCTAATAGTATATGACAAGCATCCATAGGACAAACATCACACAAAACTTTATCATGAAATTTACCAATTGAAAAGGAGATTAAGGCTTGTTTAGTTACCTTAACATCACTCGAATTATTAAGCCAATGAAGCTTATAAGGGCTTGGATGTTCAGTAGTTGGCCACTTCAATTTGTCTACCAAAGTAGTAGATACCACATTAGTGCAACTCCCCGTGTCTATGATCATGTCACATAACCTATCTTCTACCTTGCACCTTGTAAGAAAGATTTTCTCCCTTTGATTGTTTTCCATAGGTACGGTTTTAGAGTGTAGCGCCCTTCTTAGAACCAAACTTTGACCATGAGTCTCGGGATCAATTTTGTCAATATGCCCCTCCTCTTCTTCAAAGTTTTCCTCTTCGTTCTTTTCTTCATAGTCACTACCCTGCTCACACTTAGCTTGTTCTTGTTCCCACTCTTGAGCAGTGATTACTCTTTTTGATGGACAATTAGTTGCAATGTGACCAACACTACCACACTTGAAGCACTTCCTATCTTCAACAAGCTTTTTAGGAGCTTCAAATTTTGATTTAATCTCCTTGTAGTTCGAACTAGAACCACTTTTCTCCAAGCTGTTCTTCTCAAAAGGTTTAGCGAAACCCTTTACAAAGGACTTAGTGTACGTCCCTTTCTTCCCCTTTATCTGTTTTTCAACTTTCAAAGCTACCTTGCAAACATCCTCAAAGGACCAATATTGTTGCAATTCCACTTTTTCAGCAATATTATCATTCAACCCCGAAATAAATCTAGCAATCTTATGCTTAACAATCTCTTCTAAGCCACATAGCATGCATAACTTTTCAAATTCACCAATATAATTCTCAACAGTCATAGAATTTTGTTTAAAAAGTTGCATCTTAAGATAAACATCTTGAATATAATCACTAGGTACGAACCTTTTTTTCATGTGCTTCTTGAGTTGTTCCCAAGTTGAGATTCTTGCACGCTCCTCCTTATGCCTCTTCTTCTTTAGATTATCATACCAAAGACTAGCATAACCGGTCAGTTTTAATTCAGCCAATTTGCATCTTTTACTTTCATCATACTCCTTGTAATCAAAGAGTGTCTCGGCCCTTCTAATCCACTCAAAGTATTTTTCAGGTTCATTCATACTCCCATTGAATTCGGGAAGATCTAATCTAAGGTTCCTATCATCATCCTTTGGTCGATCTCTCCTCCTAGGCCTTGGTGATTCATCACTTGAGGAATAATTATTTCGTGGCCTCCTTGGGTTCCTCCTTGGTTGTTCTTCCTCACTTGAACCAGAATTAGGGTTAGAATTCCCTTTCCTTGAAGAATCTCCAGCACGAGTATCAAGCCTTTTTAATATCTCATCCATCCTTGCTGCCAACTCGTCAATTCGCCTATCTCTTCTAAGATTTTGAGCTTGTTCTAAGGTTAATCCCCTTGGAACTTGTGGGACCTCTTCGTCACTCATGATTCCTACACAAAACAAGTCAGTTTATGCAAAAATCTTGATTAAAAGATCGAACCTTGAAGGAAAACTAGGCAACACAAAAACCGGACTCCCATCCGCAAATCAGTGCACAAACACCAAAAGTTTGAGGCTGTGTAGAATGCGTTACTCAACTAACAATTATGAAATTTTATATGGTGATAGCTGGACGTTTTTAGAGTTCAATGCAAAAAGAATCACGCAAAAATTCAACGCCAATTGTTCCCAGTTTAATTTTTGCCGAAGTTGCGCAAACCTGCTCTGATACCAAAGATGATGTGAATTATTGATCCGAAAATCAACAAAACACAAGGGATATGTTTGAGTCTAATTCTATACAGGAAATCCACCAAGAATTAAACAAAAACTAAGATTAATCAATTAAGAATCCACCTAATTAATCAATCCAAACGAATGTTTTAACTAAAACAAGCAAAACAGCAATTGATCGCAATCAACCAAAACTCAAGTATGCAACTTAAGAAATAAATCTGAATATTAATCTACGTATATTTATTTGTGTGTTTACAGCCCTATTTATAAGACTTAGTTTACCTAGGAAGATTAGGACAAGTCCCTAATTCAATCCTAATTAAACTAGAATTCTAACTTGCTTGAAGAGCAAGCACCTTGGCGCACAAGCATACACCAAACTGATTTATTTTGCTAACTAACTGATTTTTAAAGCAACTAAATAAATAAATAAAAATTAAAGAATTAAATAAAGATTAAAGATCCTAATGCTTGAACCAAGAAAAACCCTTTCAAGTGAAAGGTAAAAACTTGTAAGCAAAATCTAAGTAAAGGAAATTCAAGAAAGTTCAAGAAAGTGAACTAGACTCCAAGAAAAGCCACTAAGCAAACCGTGGCTTTGCTTTGATATCCAAGAAAGTGTCCATGCAATGCTTGGCTTGAATCAATGTTTAGGGACAAGTTATCTTGATGCATGATAAGCAAATCTTCGAAGTTCTCCATGCTTAGACTTGCATCACATCATTAGGCAAGGAAGGAGAACCCTTTTAGGTAATCACTTCCCATAAAGGTCTAGCGCTCCAATAATTGTCAAATTTGTCTACTTCGTGAGAGATAGGGAATTCATAGGGACGACGAAGATCCCCATAAGGAATTGTTTGAAGTAGGTCGTACTGTCTTTTTACCCTTCAGGGATAATAAAAAGTCATTTGGGACAAGCTTGGAAGACGGCAGAAAGGTTGCTTGTTAACACCAACCATCTTTTCTATTTTCCACCAAGGGATGACCCACTTGATGGAAAAATTGCAAGACCCGAAGACCTTCTTCAATTCATAGCACCCCATCTTAGAGAAGTGTTTCTTCCTTCTCTCAAAGCAATTTGGAGTGTACTTTTCAGTATTATCTGGAGGACTAATTAATTCTAGTCTTTCCATTAGCCACATCTGTAAAATATTCAATGCAAATAAATTATTATTACTATACAAAAATATGTTTTTAATTTCTGTAATTAAAAATATTATTTTTCTACCTGTAATAAAATTGGAGAGCCCCGAAAAGGCGCTTTTGGATTTTTCTTTAATTCATCAAGACTAAGCATAGTCTCTCCAAATATTAATGGCATTGGATTTCTCCCAGATTCTATCTACTCCAAAACAGTTGATATGATTGCTTGACCCTCATTAGTTCTACCACTAGTGAGAATATATTGGTTAAGTATTCAAAAAAGAAAAGCTTACTTCTATAGACATGAAAAGACTCAGAACAAGGTCTATAAAAATAATGGCGAGCAAATTCTTTCAAATTAACTATGCTGCCATCTACTATTTTTGTTAGATCTTTGTCTTTTAAATTGAAGAAGCGTTCAAAATCCTTATAATAATACTCGTTTATTCTTGGGATTATTACAAGATCTAATGCAGGGAAGCCTAAAATAGCACCGAATTCTTTCGGCAAAGGGCTTATTTCATCATACCCTAATCTAAAGCAATAAGTATCCACATCCCAATATTATAAAGCGGTATGAATAAAATCTAAATCAAGACCTACCCCTTTGACACCATAAATACCCCCCAAGCGAAACACATCTAACTCTTTTCTCTCTTTGGCATTAAGAGACCGACACCATTCATGAGGGAAGGTGGTAAAACTTTTAGAGACTAGAGCATGATTTTTATTTTTTCAAGAGCTAAGAAAATATTGAATCTGCTAAAATTATGAAAAAAATTTGGCTGGGCAGGGGGCTATTTATACACAAAATCGACGCAGTTTTAATCCGGGAAGGATTCGGAGTCAGCGCTCATTAGCGCCAGACGCCAAACATTGGCGCTTGACGCCAGAGCCTGGCGTCGAACGCTAAGGGTAGCGCCTGGCGCTACACCGAAATGTGTGGCCCCAGGTGGTGCTAACGAATCTTATTGTACGAGCTTTCCATAAACCGCGTTTTTTGGCCTGATTCGAGTCTGACCAATGACTTTACGTTTTTTTTTATTCCTTTTTATACCTTTCAACTATTATATTAATTATAATTTTTTTCGGATTTTGTTTAGACTAACTTCCAAGTTTTTATAAACCCAATATTTTTTTTATTTTTTTTTCTTTTTTTCTTTTTGGGGGAGAAAATCGGATACCCTCCATCAGTAATAAAAATGGCGGAATTTTTGCGACGGAATTTTTGCGCAAAATTAATTTTCACAATTCTTTACACACACAAAAATGCACATTAAAAAATGAAAAAATAATAATTAATAAATAAATACTGAATAAACTCATAAGTAATATGTATATACAAGCATGTCTAAATTAATGAGTCTAATTAAAGGCAAAGTTCTATACAAAATCAAAATAAAATAATAAAATGCACAGGAACAAACTACGGCGCCGGGGGACGTACACCCATTATCTCATAAAATGCATCGTACGAGGAGTAACCTCCCCACTAGCTCTATCTCCAGCTCCAGCTCCGATCTCCTCAGGAGGTGGAAAACTCAGCACAGGACCCGTCTACCCAAGATCAACCTGAGGCTGAGTCTACGGAGGCTGCTGCGATGACGAGCCAACCTCGTACATCCCACCACCTCTAAGAGCCGAGGTAGCCTCTCCATGGCCTACCGGCGCAGCATGTGCACCCTCAGATGAAGAGCCTGACCCCTCTACCGCCTCGGTACGGGCAGCCTCAGAACAACAACCTCGACCGCCAGAACCAGTGCGGCGACGTCTCGAGCTAGACCTCGCCGGCTCCCTCCTCACCTAAGGTCTCGTACGGGTACAAGAAAGAATGGGCCGACCCTGCAAAAGAAACTAAAATCAGAATCATACAAAGTAGAAGCAGTAATGCAAAAATATAGAAGGGAATCTACCTCCTGAACGGCGTCGTCACGACGACATGTAGCCACGTTCCTCATCCGAACGAGCTAGCTACAGAAGGCATCTATGCACCGTGCTATCGCCGTAACCACCTCACGCGAGAAATGTCAAGAAAATAAAGTTAGTAAACTTGAATAACATATAGGGACAAAAGTGGCGAATAAATAAGCTTACCCGAGTGTGATGGCGAGGGATCGACCGCTCCACGAAGCGCTCATCCTCGGGAGCTGGAGGAATCATCTCCTGAATCGGCCCGTATGTCCCCTGATAATGAATAGACATACGGGGTGGCACGAACTCAGTAGGTTCAGCCAACCAAAAGCAAATTGAAGTCAGTAAAGCATTACTTGGGGGCTACTTAACGAAAATTAAAAGTTGAACATCATACCACCGCCACCTCCTAAGCCAATACAGGGACCGGAGCTAACAACGGCAGTAGCTCCTCTTCATCGCACCGCCCAGGGATCGTATAAGATCGCCAAGGGGTACCAAATCTCTCTGACATGCTCACCAACCTCGCGGCGTTGAACATGTGACGCGGTGGAGGAGCGGGAACGACAAAGGTGTCCGAGGAATGTTGAACAGCAACCCTCTCTGCAAGATACGCGATCGCTCCATATGTCCCCAAGAAATAGCGGCGCTCAGCAGTATACTGTGTGGCTAGCCCTGGGACAACCAAGCCGACCCACGGCTGGTGCAGCACGTCAGGCCCCTGCAAAGAACGCCTATTAGATAAGAATCTATCGAAGATAATGCAAAGTACCCAAATATATAAAGAATCATACCGAGATGATCCAATCTCGGACAAAAGCAGTGGACGTCCCAGCACGGCGCCTTCCCCGGGAAGCGCTCACTGGAAACCTGCGCGGCGATGGTCTCGCCGGCGCAACCGAGGGAATGTACTCGTAGAATTAGATCTACAAAAGGCAAAAATCATCAGCAAGTGCTAATCAAGGCTTAGAGCTAAACTTTATAGGAGATAAAGTATACCTCTACGACCCTCCAAAAGCCGGATAAAGTGACGTTCCCCATGAAGGACCGGTGTCGACACGAGTCTCGTAACGCTCGGATGAAGTCAGCATGGGCCAAGCTGGCCCAGTCATAAGTCTCGATCCGGTGTAGATCACGAACTACAGGCAGGTAGTAAAGCAGCACTCTACTACCCTTGTCAAGGGAGAACGTCCCTGACAACAAGATAAGTACAAAGATGCGCACCCTCTACTCTTGGGTGGTCGCATTGTCATTAAAAGCCGCTGCAAGAGTCGAACGGCGAATCCCCTTCGCGCTGAACTGGGTAGACTGCACCTCAACTCGAGCCCGAATAGTAATCGGACCCAACAGCTCCTCGACCTTGGGAGAAAATATACTGATCTCATTGTCGAACGGCAACGCAACGGAGCTAAACTCCATTCCCGTAATGAGACTGAAGTCGGTCGGGGTGACCATCATCTTACCCCATGGAAAGTGGAAAGTGTTGGTGGTGTCCTAAAAGAACTCCACCAAAGCAGGAACCACATGGTGACCCCCACTAGAGGAAATCATATCCTCTGAGGTCTCGTAAAGAGCCGCTAGTCCGCAAGACTCCCATAGAAGTCTCGCCTCGTCGTCATTGGCTATGTACATCTTGTACAAGTTCCTCAAGATGACGCAGCCCGAACCATGGCAACGCGTCCTACCAACAGTGATACCCTGTCGCACCCTCTCTGAAATGTGGTGAATAAGAGAGAAGTACAGAGTCCGCTCGTCCCACTCAGGGAGTCGTCCGAGTGAAGTGGACGGATCGACATCGTCCTCTACGGGCTCGTGCTCCCGTAGAACGTCTCGGGACCGTGAACCCGAACCTCGCTGTCTAACCATGCTACATTGTGCAAAGTTATCATAAATTATGGTTCTATAGTATCTAAGGTTTGTGTAGCTGCATGATACTATGTTTGCAAAAAATAGAGTACGTACTACTAAAACAGAGCATAAATTCAAAATGAGCATATACGGCATTTTTCAAGCATTCAAACAATTTCTTGCAATACTATAGTAATTATTGTGACAATTTGGACAAGAATTGCTAGCAAAAACGTCAAGAACAAGCCACATTGTCTTCCAGACCTTAAGAGGTCCAACAATGGTGATTTGTTCGTTTCTTCACCAAATTGAGTCAAACAATTCTCAAATTAATCCCAAGGCAGTATATAAACATAATCAAGCAATTTCATGGCATAAAATTTGACAAACAAAGAGACTTTAGCAATTTAAGTTTTGAATTTTCAAGAAATTCGTGAACAAATACATGCAATTTTCATTAAAACCGGGGTGATTTTGAAGAAAACTTACATAGATCAGGAAAATTGATGGAATAAGCTTTGATTTGCAACAAATTTAAGCGAATTCGGTTGAGAAACGAGCAAGAACAAGCCAAATGAAGTTCTAAGCGAATTCTCGAGCAAAACACGAGGAGCAGCAGCGGAAATGAATAAGAGAAGGGTACTTATGGAAAACCCGACCCTAGCGCCAAGCGACAGACTGTCTAGCCACTCAGTGCGGTTATTCTAACCTCTTGCAATATAATTTGGGCTCCTTGGTACGCCAGTTTGCCCATCTAAGCAATTTGACATGATTTTAGTAATCGGCTTGATTACAATTGCATAAAGTGATCGACCTGATGAATGATCATCTCACTTAGCTTAAAGTGTCTAAACTTTGGCTCATCGCAAGGCACCGACATACTGGTTCATTCAACAAAAGGCACCGACATACTGGTTCATAAAGAAAGGCACCGACATACTGGTTCGTTCAACAGAAGGCACCGACATACACGTTCAAAAGCAGCAAAAGCGCCGACGTACAGGCATAACAGAAGCAAAGTTCAAGCGAGCTTTTCAAAGATCGACAAGCGTGGGTCTTTAGTAATATTCCTTGGAATATTATCACAACAAATGAGGATAGCTTCAAGCGAGGATATCTTCGGCAACATTCCCTAGCTTGCGGAGAGTTGTCACAAACAACTAAAGGTGATTTCAAGGGAATTTGTCTTCGATCATGTTCCCTGGCTTGCGGAAGATGGTCACAAAATGCTAAAAGGTCGTTTCAAGCGAAGCAATCTTCGATGGGGTTCTCTAGCCTGCAGAAGTCTATTATAGCGAAATTAGAGGCAGTTACAAGCGTAGCGGTCTTCAGGCGGCATTCTCTACCTTGCAGGAGGTCGTCAATAATAAAAAAAATACAACAACAACAACAAATCGGTTACTTCAAGAAACGTGTGCTCGACGGTGCAAGATACGTGTTTCTTAACTCTTTTATCTATTTAACTAACGCTAGTTTGCAGGTATCATCGTTACAAGAATTATTAAGGATCGCAGAACGTTTTGAATCATTCTCCGTCCCTATCAATACTTAGACTTTTGTTTTTGAAACTGGCATTTTTCCAAAATCAGTCAAAGTGGGGGCTTCTGTAGACACCCATTTTGTCAACCCAAAAACCAAACCCGGTGTTGAGTACCTTTCACGTTGAATCATAATCGAATGAAGTGAAAGTGTGGAAAGTCTAGTGTTACGGATAGTTTTAATTTCTTTTCTTTTCTCTCTCTTTTTGAAAACGTATTTTAAGAAAATATCCAATCCAGTTTGGTTGGTCCATGATATGGGTTTAATAGTAGGGTAGTTGGATGGAGCTTGAAAAGAGCTTTCCAACGATATATTATAAGCCCAATTCCGATGAATATTGAGGATGTTATGGCAAAATTACTAAACTGGGCCCGATTTGAGCCTTATATGCGGCCCAATGATGTAGAGGAGGGCCTAATATGGATTTATCATTCCTAATGCAATTAGGAATTGTTTTAGTCTTCTAGATTCTTCTATAAAGTTCTTTTCATTCCTAATTCAATTAGCATTAATTAATTGACTTTGGTTGACTTTTTAGAATTTTAATCAGAATAAAAGAGTGTTTTTGAGGAAATACGATTTTATCCTCCTTTAAGGTTAAATTATATCTGATTTTAGAAAACGCGTAAGAAGACTAGTTAGCGCCTAACGCCAGCATTAGCGCCTGGTGCTAAGCTTGGCGCCTGGCGCTAGCATTAGCGTATGGCGCTAACTTCGTTTAATAACGTCAGAATTCTGGTTCATTTTTCTATCTTTTTGGCTGATTTTCTCTATAATCATCATTAATCATCAATTCTCGTCTACAATCAACAACTCTTTAATTCTCTTCTCTCTCTAACCTAAAGCTTATTATCTCTCTCTTTTCTAAACCAACCCTTTTAAACAAAAATTCCGCGTTCACAAGATCTAAAAACACCTAGCCAAATTCGAAGTTGCCTTCGCCCTAGACGTGAAAGGTTTTAATTTCTGAGGGTTTGGTCCCAAATCTTTATTTCAATTATTTAATTTAATTATTTGATTATTATTTTCCTTGAAGTTACTAACGTGTGTATTTTGTTATTAGAAAGAGATACGAGGCATCCAAGTAAGTGCTTTAATTGTTTAATTGATATTATGATATAGAAATCATTCTTAGATTGTTATTATGATTCCTAGTATCATGTCAGGATGTTTTTCTTAATTTGATGTTTAGGGTGACAACAATAAATTCCTAGTATCATGTTTAGGGTAAAGAATATAATGTAAATTATGATTTCTATGATGCCTTTTATTGTCTTTCCTAATATCATGTTAGTATCATGTTAGGGTTAAATTTTTTATTTTTAATGGTTAGTGACATGCTAGGGTTTGTTATTAATCTTGTTAGTATCATGCCTAGGATCTTGCTATTATTATGCTTTAACATAATTATTATTTTTATAATTTATGATTATTATTATTGTTTTTATGATTTATTATGTTGCTTGATTTTTTGTTGATCACACCTTTTATGCATGTTTGAAGGGAAATTTGTACTTGTAATCACGCTTAATAAGATAATTAATAATCTTGTTAGGGCGTATTTGATTATAATTATAGTGATCGCCGATAATAGTTTGTTTGTGCAATAATATTCAACTGACATTGATAAACAGGTTGAAGGTTAATTAAATTGATTTCATGTTAGTCTGAAAGCGCACATGAATACGATCAGAATAAAATAGAGGCATATTATTAGGGCAGGTTCAATCTCTTTTAGTTTGGATTCGTACCTTCATCCCCGAACTACCAGTCATGGTTCCAGCCCTATTGGAGTTGACGATCTCCTGGATCGTTAAGGGGTGTAACCTTCACCTCGTGAACGGTTTACAAGTTCCTAAAACTTGTTGGCGACTCTTTTGCTCTATCTTCTTTCCCTTTGGACGCCATTATACTTTAGTGTATGATCAAAGTGGGGTTCAAGCTAGAAATAACGCTTGAAATATTCACTACAATTGTCCCGCTCATTCTCCTCCATCAGCTGGTTCTACTCTGTGGCGATCTCATAAGCCTGTTAGTTCTGCAGGTTGACAATCTCCATTCCAACCGGGCGACTTCTGCTCGGAGCTATATATGTTTGGTGCCCCTTCGGGCTAATGAGTCCCTTGGATGGGCAATAATGTGCCTGACGCCCTTATGGCTAATAAGCCCCATGCATGCATGGGCGATGATGTGTCTCACGCCCCTTAGAGCTAATGAGCCCCTTGGATGGGCGATGATGTGTCTGACACCCCTTAGGGTTAACTAGAAACTTCTAGATTGGCGATCATAGAAAACTTTGATGCCTTTGGCCCACCAAAATTGTGAAAAAAGGTCTCTAGCATGGTGAAAATGCCCTTTTTTATTATGGTCTAATTTTTAGGCATGTCTTGGAACGGTACGTGCTCGGATCTTCCCATAATGAGCCCTTAGGATGGGCGATGATATAATTAACGCTTTATAGAGCCTCTTAGATGACAAGTTTATATGAAGAAACATGTAGACTTATGTATTTTAAGCAACATCAATTATGAAACAAATTGTTATGGCTAACACATGTATACTTGTATTTATTGTCAAGTTTTATGCCCTTTATCCCTTTTACTCCTTTCCTTTGTTTGCTCTTGTAGGTACCTAGGAGTTGTCTTTGCGAAGGGATCAAGATGAGCTATATTGACTAAGCAAGGAGGAAGCAATCTGCTCAGAGAGGGCTTTAAGAGGCCTCAGAGAGGGCATCAACTCCTGCCAGGTTGTCGCGGGCGCGGGCTTGTTTACACCAAATTAGCCAAAATCGTCAAGGAACTCTCCGCGGTCTGGCCGCGGGCTCCCTGCGGGCACGGGTAGATTGGAGAGAGCGCTCTAGATTAGAGAGACCGCGGCCCTCTGATTACTCTTTGGGAGTAGGGGATTCGCCGCGCCCTTGTTGCGGGCGCAGTGGCTTTGGCCGCGGGCGCGGTCTAGAAGACCCGCGGGCGCGGGTGTTGCCCAGACAGCCCACGGAGTTTGTTATGGGTTCCGTAATCATTTCCCCACGGGCGTAGGATTTCTTAGAGAGGGCGCGGGAATCCTGTTTTCCTTCATTGCCTATAAATACACTTGTAATTCCTTTTTGAAAACAAACTTTTAGATAATTTTCATTAGCTTAGTTTTAGAGAGAGAAGTTCTTGGATTTGGATATTGTAGTTTATACTCTTTTCTCTTGTTTTTTATTTAGAATGATGATTAATGCAATTTCTAGTGATTTGTTCTTGAATTACACCTTGATTAGTGAGTAGATTAGTTTCTATGGAGAAGGGGAAGCATGCTTGATTGATAATTTGTGCTAGTTGATGATCATTGATTGATTGAATTGTTGCAATTAAATTGGTTGACATAGTTTTGCATGTGATTAATTAGATTAGGAGTGATCAACTTATAAGATTAATCTAGAGTGCATTGCAATTCTTAATGACATGAACCATCAATTGGAGAATTGTTTTGATTGATTGAGTTTGATTGTATATTTCCTTGATTGGCCATTCATAGTGACCACTAGCTTGGCCTCTATGAAATAGCTCTTGAATTTTCTTGATTGCTACTATTGCTTGTCCCTTGCAATGCTTGAATCAATTGAATGAACTATCAATAATCATGATTATTGAACTTGCATGTGGAACCTATATCCCTAGTGTTTAGTTTCTTGAATTACTTGATTAATCTAGCTTTGTTACCATAGTACCAACCATTTTCTCACTACAATCTTCGAAGTAGCTTGATTTAGGCTATAATTAATACTGACTCACTCCTTTGGGTTCGACCCTATACTTTCCTTATACTTGTATTAGGTTTGTTTAAGATGTTATAAATTGTGTTTGATTTGGGGATAGATAATTGACGACTAGTTTATTCCTCTATAAGTTAAGAACTTGATCGTCAGAGGCAGAGCTCCAACAACTGGAGTCTACGTTGTTTTGCAGGTGCAGCTCGAGCCGGACCAATCTTTGTGACGTAACTCTCCCGAGGGACAAAAACACCTAAAACATTTGGCGTCGTCTATAGGGATCAAATCCACGGCCACGTTTGGCTGTGCACTTGGTTTGGGGAAATCACCATTGTTATTTATTGTCCTAAAAACATCTCATACTTCTTAAAGTATCAAATGTTTTCAAGCCAATCTATCAATTTGAAATGAAACCAACCGCAGAACCGTCCGGGGAAAAGACCAGCCGGATTACAATCTACCGCATGATTTTTATATGTTAGGAAAAATATGAAAGAATTGCAGTATAAATGCAAAATTCAATTCCTATGATTCAAACGCAAACATGTATAAAAAACCGACTAAGTCGGAATACTTCATAAAATTAAATTGACACAAAGGCCAGAATGATTACTAACCCGAACCGCATCCGGTGCAAAAACAAAAGAAACAAATTGTTAACCCAACCCTTTAGTTGGTAAAATTACAACATACTCAGCTTACAAGCCAGAAAATAAAAAAATTGGCATACTACTGCATAATTTAGGGAGGCCGATTAAAGGTTAAGGTGGAGGCTGCTTACCCGGCTAGTTTTAAATTATTGGGAGGGCTTTTGATTGATAATCAGCTGCCTGAGACTGGTTGTCTTGGTTTTCTCGTCCTCCACCGGCTCCTCTTCATTGTACGACACATCATATCCCAACTCTGCAGCCTAGATTTTGAAACAAGGCGGAGCTGCCTCTCCCAAAACTTGGGCATCATACACCGCAGTGGCGTAGTCATACAAAAGTTTATAAACTTCAAAGTCTATATCAGGATAAAGGAGCTCCCAATTTATCTTCAAGCGGGCTGCATTGTCCCCCTCATTCTCCTCCATCAGCCGGTTCTACTCCTTGGCTATCTCATCAGGCTGCTATTTCTGCAGGTTGACAATCTCCACCCCTAACCAGGCGACGTCTGCTCAGAGCTTCGTGTTCTCCTTATCAGCGTCTTCTAATGCCTTGAGCTCAGCTTTAGCATCTTCCAGTTTTTTTTATCAAGTTCATTAGCCCGGCTGTTGGCTTCATCGTTAGCAGCTATCAGACTCCAGATCAGCTCCTCCTATTTCAACTCTACTGCTTAATCTTTAAATCACACATATAATTAGTATATTTAGCAGAGTTGAGGTTTTCAGTGCCTCTTCGTTTGTCATCATTTACCTCTTCTTATTTCCGCCTAAAGGGGCCCCGGAGCCTATCCACCCTCAGCATAACCTTAGTAAAGGGAACCGGAATATGAAACACTTGGTGAAATGAAAACAAAATATCAGAATCAAGTTGAACAATACTTTACCTCAGCCAGTTGATCCATTATCCGATAAAAGTCCACTACTTGAAGATCAGGTATAGAGTTCTTCTAAGACTGGGTGAGGGTCCTCACCATCCGTTTAGCAAACCTTGGAAAATCCGGCTCGTTGGATGTAAGATCTGCACCAAAAGAAATACTTGGTGAGAGGGATGCAGCGTAGTTGGCATTCATTCATTGCCGACTGCTAACTGAACCCCAAAGGGTCAACCTTAGTCTTAACTCGCATAAAGTAAAGCGGTCAAGAAAGTTCAATCTTGTTCTTACCTTGGGTTTGTGGATGGGGCTTAGATAGGCGATCAAGGAAAACTTTATTGCATTCGGCCCACTAAAATTTCAAAAAAAGGAATCTTGCATGGTTAAAATGCCATTTTTCTGATTACAGTCTCATTTGTAGGCATGTCTTGGAACGGTACGTGCTCAGATCACCCCATAATGAGCCCCTAGGATGGGCGATGATATAATTGACGCTTTCTAAGAGCCTCATGGGTGACAAGTTTCTATGAACAAACATGTAGACTTATGTATTTGAAACAACATCAATGAAGAAATAAATTGTTATGGCTATCTTATATATACTTGTATTTATTGTTATGTTTGATTCCCTTTGGGGTGGCCGAGCCCTAGGGGGGTGGGCAATATATATTTGGTTATCCTTCGAGCTAATGACCCCTTGGATTGACGATAATGTGTCTGACGCCCCTTCTGGAAAATTAGCCACTTGGATGTGCGATGATGTGTCTCTCGCCCCTTGGATGGGCGATGATGTGTCTGACGCACCTTAGGGCTATTGAATCCCTTGGATGGACGATGATGTGTCTGACACCACTTAGGGTAATGATCCCCTTCTAGATAAGCGATCATGGAAAACTTTGATGCATTCGGCCCACCGAAATTGCGAAAAAAGGACTCTTGCATGGAAAAAATGCCATTTTTCTGATTACATTCTCAAGTTTAGGCATGTCTTGGAACAATATGTGCTCGGATCACCCAATAATGATCCCCTAGTATGGGCGATGATATAATTGACGCTTTCTAAGAGCCTCCTGGTGATAGGTTTTTGTTAAGAAACATTTGGACTTATGTATTTGAAGCAATATCAATAAAGAAGCAAATTGTTATGGCTGATGCCCTTTAGGGCGCCATTGGATGGGCGATTATGTACTTCATGCCCCTTAGCGCTAATGAGCCCCTTGGATGGGAGATGATGTGTCTGATGCTCCTTAGATCTAATGAGCCCCTTGGATGGGCGATGATGTGTCTGAAACCCCTAAGAGCTAATGAGCCCCTTGGATGGGTTATGATGTGTCTAACACCCCTTACGGTTTATGAGCACCTTGTAGATAGGCGATCATTGAAAACTTTAGGGCATTCGGGCCATTGAAAATGCGAAAAAAGGCCTCTAGCATGGTGAAAATGTCATTTTTCTTATTACAGTTTCATTTCTAGCCATGTCTTGAGCATTATGTGCTCTGATCACCCCATAATGAGCCCCTAGGATGGGTGATAAGTGTATGTGAAGAAACATGTAGACTTGAATTTAAAAGCAACATCAATGAATAAATAAATAAATTGTGATGTTTAACATATGTATACTTGAATTTATTGTTATGTTTGAGGCCCTTTGGGGAGGCTGAGCCCCTTAAAGGGGGGTGATATATGTTTGGTGCCCCTTCGGACTAATGAGCCCCTTGGATGGGCAATAATGTTCTTGACGCCCCTTGGGGCTAATGAGCCCCATGGATGGGAGATGATGTGCCTCACGCCCCTTAGGGCTAATGAGCCCCTTGGATGAACAATGATGTGTCGGACACCCCTTAAGGTCATTGAGCAACTTCTAGATAGGCGGTCATAGAAAACTTTGATGCATTTGGCCCAACGAAATTAAGAAAAAAGGTCTCTAACAGGGTTTAAATGCGTTTTTTTTTATTACGGTCTCATTTTTAGGCATGTCTTGGATCGGTACATGCTCGGATCTTCCCATAATGAGCCCCTAGGATGGGCGATAATATAATTGTCGTTTTCTAAGAGCCTCTTGGATGACAATTTTCTATGCAGAGACATGTAGACTTATGTATTTAAAGCTACATCAATGAAGAAACAAATTTTTATGGCTAACGAATGTATACATGTATTTATTGTTATATTTGATGCCCTTTGGGGCGGTAGAGTCCCTTAGGGTGCCCCTTCGGGCTAATGAGCTCCTTGAATGGGCGATGATGTGCCTGACACCCCTTAGGGTTAATGAGCCCCTTGGATGGGCAATGATGTATCTCATGCCCCTTAGCGCTAATGAGCCTCTTGGATGGGCGATGATGGGTCTGACGACCCTTAGGGCTAATGAGCCCGTGGGATGGGCGATGATGTGTCTGAAACCCCTTAGAGATAATGAGCCCCTTGGATGGGCGATGATGTGTCTAACAACCCTTAGGGTTTATGAGCCCCTTCTAGATAGAGGATCATGGAATCCATTGAAGCATTCGGCCCACCGAAATTGCAAAAAAAGGACACTTGCATGGTGAAAATGCCCTTTTTTCTGATTACGATATCATTTTTAGGAATGTCTTGGAACTATATGTGCTCGGATCACCGCATAATGAGCCCCTATGATGGGCGATGATATAATTGACATTTTCTAAGAGCGTACTCGCTGACATGTTTTTGCAAAGAAACATGTAGAATTATGTATTAGAAGCAACATCAATAAAAAAGCAAATTGTAATTGCTAAATTATGTATACTTGTATTTACAGTTATGTTTGAGTCTCTTTGTGGCAGCCGAGCCCCTTGGGGGCGCGATAAATATTTGGTGCCCCTTCTTGCAAATGAGCCATTTGGATGGACGATGATGTGCCTGACACCCCTTAAGGCTAATATGCCCCTTGGATGGCAATGATGTGTGTCACGCTCCTTAGCGCTAATGAGCCCCTTGGATGGACGATGATGTGTCTGACGCCCCTTAGGGCTAATAAGCCCTGTGATGGGCGATGATGTGTTTGAAACCCCTTAGAGCTAATGAGCCCCTTGGATGGGCGATGATTTGTCTAACACCCCTTAGGTTTTATGAGCCTGTTCTAGATAAGCGATCATGGAAAACTTTGAGGCATTCGGCCCACCGAAATTGCGAAAAAAGGCCTTTAGCATGGTCAAAATGTTATTTTTCTGATTACATTCTCATTTTTAGCCATTTCTTAGAACGGTACATGCTCAGATCACCCCATTATGAGCCCCTAGGATGGGCGATGATATAAGTCACGCATTCAAAGAGCCTCCTGGGTGATAAGTGTCTGTGAAGAAACATGTAGACTTATGTATTTGAAGCAACATCAATGAAGAAAATAAATTGTTATGGCTAACTTATGTATACTTGAATTTATTGTTATGTGTAACACCCTTTGGGGCGGCTGAGTTCCTTGGAGGGGGGGCGATATATGTTTGGTGCCCCTTCGGGCTAATGAGTCCCTTGGATGGGCAATAATGTGCCTGACGCCCTTATGGCTAATGAGCCCCATGCATGCATGGGCGATGATGTGTCTCACGCCCCTTAGAGCTAATGAGCCCCTTGGATGGGCGATGATGTGTCTGACACCCCTTAGGGTTAATTAGAAACTTCTAGATTGGCGATCATAGAAAACTTTGATGCCTTTGGCCCACCAAAATTGTGAAAAAAGGTCTCTAGCATGGTGAAAATGCCCTTTTTTATTATGGTCTAATTTTTAGGCATGTCTTGGAACGGTACGTGCTCGGATCTTCCCATAATGAGCCCTTAGGATGGGCGATGATATAATTAACGCTTTATAGAGCCTCTTAGATGACAAGTTTATATGAAGAAACATGTAGACTTATGTATTTTAAGCAACATCAATTATGAAACAAATTGTTATGGCTAACACATGTATACTTGTATTTATTGTCAAGTTTGATGCCCTTTATCCCTTTTACTCCTTTCCTTTGTTTGCTCTTGTAGGTACCTAGGAGTTGTCTTTGCGAAGGGATCAAGATGAGCTATATTGACTAAGCAAGGAGGAAGCAATCTGCTCAGAGAGGGCTTTAAGAGGCCTCAGAGAGGGCATCAACTCCTGCCAGGTTGTCGCGGGCGCGGGCTCGTTTACACCAAATTAGCCAAAATCGTCAAGGAACTCTCCGCGGTCTGGCCGCGGGCTCCCTGCGGGCACGGGTAGATTGGAGAGAGCGCTCTAGATTAGAGAGACCGCGGCCCTCTGATTACTCTTTGGGAGTAGGGGATTCGCCGCGCCCTTGTTGCGGGCGCAGTGGCTTTGGCCGCGGGCGCGGGTGTTGCCCAGACAGCCCACGGAGTTTGTTATGGGTTCCGCAATCATTTCCCCACGGGCGTAGGATTTCTTAGAGAGGGCGCGGGAATCCTGTTTTCCTTCATTGCCTATAAATACACTTGTAATTCCTTTTTGAAAACAAACTTTTAGATAATTTTCATTAGCTTAGTTTTAGAGAGAGAAGTTCTTGGATTTGGATATTGTAGTTTATACTCTTTTCTCTTGTTTTTTATTTAGAATGATGATTAATGCAATTTCTAGTGATTTGTTCTTGAATTACACCTTGATTAGTGAGTAGATTAGTTTCTATGGAGAAGGGGAAGCATGCTTGATTGATAATTTGTGCTAGTTGATGATCATTGATTGATTGAATTGTTGCAATTAAATTGGTTGACATAGTTTTGCATGTGATTAATTAGATTAGGAGTGATCAACTTATAAGATTAATCTAGAGTGCATTGCAATTCTTAATGACATGAACCATCAATTGGAGAATTGTTTTGATTGATTGAGTTTGATTGTATATTTCCTTGATTGGCCATTCATAGTGACCACTAGCTTGGCCTCTATGAAATAGCTCTTGAATTTTCTTGATTGCTACTATTGCTTGTCCCTTGCAATGCTTGAATCAATTGAATGAACTATCAATAATCATGATTATTGAACTTGCATGTGGAACCTATATCCCTAGTGTTTAGTTTCTTGAATTACTTGATTAATCTAGCTTTGTTACCATAGTACCAACCATTTTCTCACTACAATCTTCGAAGTAGCTTGATTTAGGCTATAATTAATACTGACTCACTCCTTTGGGTTCGACCCTATACTTTCCTTATACTTGTATTAGGTTTGTTTAAGATGTTATAAATTGTGTTTGATTTGGGGATAGATAATTGACGACTAGTTTATTCCTCTATAAGTTAAGAACTTGATCGTCAGAGGCAGAGCTCCAACAACTGGAGTCTACGTTGTTTTGCAGGTGCAGCTCGAGCCGGACCAATCTTTGTGACGTAACTCTCCCGAGGGACAAAAACACCTAAAACATTTGGCGTCGTCTATAGGGATCAAATCCACGGCCACGTTTGGCTGTGCACTTGGTTTGGGGAAATCACCATTGTTATTTATTGTCCTAAAAACATCTCATACTTCTTAAAGTATCAAATGTTTTCAAGCCAATCTATCAATTTGAAATGAAACCAACCGCAGAACCGTCCGGGGAAAAGACCAGCCGGATTACAATCTACCGCATGATTTTTATATGTTAGGAAAAATATGAAAGAATTGCAGTATAAATGCAAAATTCAATTCCTATGATTCAAACGCAAACATGTATAAAAAACCGACTAAGTCGGAATACTTCATAAAATTAAATTGACACAAAGGCCAGAATGATTACTAACCCGAACCGCATCCGGTGCAAAAACAAAAGAAACAAATTGTTAACCCAACCCTTTAGTTGGTAAAATTACAACATACTCAGCTTACAAGCCAGAAAATAAAAAAATTGGCATACTACTGCATAATTTAGGGAGGCCGATTAAAGGTTAAGGTGGAGGCTGCTTACCCGGCTAGTTTTAAATTATTGGGAGGGCTTTTGATTGATAATCAGCTGCCTGAGACTGGTTGTCTTGGTTTTCTCGTCCTCCACCGGCTCCTCTTCATTGTACGACACATCATATCCCAACTCTGCAGCCTAGATTTTGAAACAAGGCGGAGCTGCCTCTCCCAAAACTTGGGCATCATACACCGCAGTGGCGTAGTCATACAAAAGTTTATAAACTTCAAAGTCTATATCAGGATAAAGGAGCTCCCAATTTATCTTCAAGCGGGCTGCATTGTCCCCCTCATTCTCCTCCATCAGCCGGTTCTACTCCTTGGCTATCTCATCAGGCTGCTATTTCTGCAGGTTGACAATCTCCACCCCTAACCAGGCGACGTCTGCTCAGAGCTTCGTGTTCTCCTTATCAGCGTCTTCTAATGCCTTGAGCTCAGCTTTAGCATCTTCCAGTTTTTTTTATCAAGTTCATTAGCCCGGCTGTTGGCTTCATCGTTAGCAGCTATCAGACTCCAGATCAGCTCCTCCTATTTCAACTCTACTGCTTAATCTTTAAATCACACATATAATTAGTATATTTAGCAGAGTTGAGGTTTTCAGTGCCTCTTCGTTTGTCATCATTTACCTCTTCTTATTTCCGCCTAAAGGGGCCCCGGAGCCTATCCACCCTCAGCATAACCTTAGTAAAGGGAACCGGAATATGAAACACTTGGTGAAATGAAAACAAAATATCAGAATCAAGTTGAACAATACTTTACCTCAGCCAGTTGATCCATTATCCGATAAAAGTCCACTACTTGAAGATCAGGTATAGAGTTCTTCTAAGACTGGGTGAGGGTCCTCACCATCCGTTTAGCAAACCTTGGAAAATCCGGCTCGTTGGATGTAAGATCTGCACCAAAAGAAATACTTGGTGAGAGGGATGCAGCGTAGTTGGCATTCATTCATTGCCGACTGCTAACTGAACCCCAAAGGGTCAACCTTAGTCTTAACTCGCATAAAGTAAAGCGGTCAAGAAAGTTCAATCTTGTTCTTACCTTGGGTTTGTGGATGGGGCTTAGATAGGCGATCAAGGAAAACTTTATTGCATTCGGCCCACTAAAATTTCAAAAAAAGGAATCTTGCATGGTTAAAATGCCATTTTTCTGATTACAGTCTCATTTGTAGGCATGTCTTGGAACGGTACGTGCTCAGATCACCCCATAATGAGCCCCTAGGATGGGCGATGATATAATTGACGCTTTCTAAGAGCCTCATGGGTGACAAGTTTCTATGAACAAACATGTAGACTTATGTATTTGAAACAACATCAATGAAGAAATAAATTGTTATGGCTATCTTATATATACTTGTATTTATTGTTATGTTTGATTCCCTTTGGGGTGGCCGAGCCCTAGGGGGGTGGGCAATATATATTTGGTTATCCTTCGAGCTAATGACCCCTTGGATTGACGATAATGTGTCTGACGCCCCTTCTGGAAAATTAGCCACTTGGATGTGCGATGATGTGTCTCTCGCCCCTTGGATGGGCGATGATGTGTCTGACGCACCTTAGGGCTATTGAATCCCTTGGATGGACGATGATGTGTCTGACACCACTTAGGGTAATGATCCCCTTCTAGATAAGCGATCATGGAAAACTTTGATGCATTCGGCCCACCGAAATTGCGAAAAAAGGACTCTTGCATGGAAAAAATGCCATTTTTCTGATTACATTCTCAAGTTTAGGCATGTCTTGGAACAATATGTGCTCGGATCACCCAATAATGATCCCCTAGTATGGGCGATGATATAATTGACGCTTTCTAAGAGCCTCCTGGTGATAGGTTTTTGTTAAGAAACATTTGGACTTATGTATTTGAAGCAATATCAATAAAGAAGCAAATTGTTATGGCTGATGCCCTTTAGGGCGCCATTGGATGGGCGATTATGTACTTCATGCCCCTTAGCGCTAATGAGCCCCTTGGATGGGAGATGATGTGTCTGATGCTCCTTAGATCTAATGAGCCCCTTGGATGGGCGATGATGTGTCTGAAACCCCTAAGAGCTAATGAGCCCCTTGGATGGGTTATGATGTGTCTAACACCCCTTACGGTTTATGAGCACCTTGTAGATAGGCGATCATTGAAAACTTTAGGGCATTCGGGCCATTGAAAATGCGAAAAAAGGCCTCTAGCATGGTGAAAATGTCATTTTTCTTATTACAGTTTCATTTCTAGCCATGTCTTGAGCATTATGTGCTCTGATCACCCCATAATGAGCCCCTAGGATGGGTGATAAGTGTATGTGAAGAAACATGTAGACTTGAATTTAAAAGCAACATCAATGAATAAATAAATAAATTGTGATGTTTAACATATGTATACTTGAATTTATTGTTATGTTTGAGGCCCTTTGGGGAGGCTGAGCCCCTTAAAGGGGGGTGATATATGTTTGGTGCCCCTTCGGACTAATGAGCCCCTTGGATGGGCAATAATGTTCTTGACGCCCCTTGGGGCTAATGAGCCCCATGGATGGGAGATGATGTGCCTCACGCCCCTTAGGGCTAATGAGCCCCTTGGATGAACAATGATGTGTCGGACACCCCTTAAGGTCATTGAGCAACTTCTAGATAGGCGGTCATAGAAAACTTTGATGCATTTGGCCCAACGAAATTAAGAAAAAAGGTCTCTAACAGGGTTTAAATGCGTTTTTTTTATTACGGTCTCATTTTTAGGCATGTCTTGGATCGGTACATGCTCGGATCTTCCCATAATGAGCCCCTAGGATGGGCGATAATATAATTGTCGTTTTCTAAGAGCCTCTTGGATGACAATTTTCTATGCAGAGACATGTAGACTTATGTATTTAAAGCTACATCAATGAAGAAACAAATTTTTATGGCTAACGAATGTATACATGTATTTATTGTTATATTTGATGCCCTTTGGGGCGGTAGAGTCCCTTAGGGTGCCCCTTCGGGCTAATGAGCTCCTTGAATGGGCGATGATGTGCCTGACACCCCTTAGGGTTAATGAGCCCCTTGGATGGGCAATGATGTATCTCATGCCCCTTAGCGCTAATGAGCCTCTTGGATGGGCGATGATGGGTCTGACGACCCTTAGGGCTAATGAGCCCGTGGGATGGGCGATAATGTGTCTGAAACCCCTTAGAGATAATGAGCCCCTTGGATGGGCGATGATGTGTCTAACAACCCTTAGGGTTTATGAGCCCCTTCTAGATAGAGGATCATGGAATCCATTGAAGCATTCGGCCCACCGAAATTGCAAAAAAAGGACACTTGCATGGTGAAAATGCCCTTTTTTCTGATTACGATATCATTTTTAGGAATGTCTTGGAACTATATGTGCTCGGATCACCGCATAATGAGCCCCTATGATGGGCGATGATATAATTGACATTTTCTAAGAGCGTACTCGCTGACATGTTTTTGCAAAGAAACATGTAGAATTATGTATTAGAAGCAACATCAATAAAAAAGCAAATTGTAATTGCTAAATTATGTATACTTGTATTTACAGTTATGTTTGAGTCTCTATGTGGCAGCCGAGCCCCTTGGGGGCGCGATAAATATTTGGTGCCCCTTCTTGCAAATGAGCCATTTGGATGGACGATGATGTGCCTGACACCCCTTAAGGCTAATATGCCCCTTGGATGGCAATGATGTGTGTCACGCTCCTTAGCGCTAATGAGCCCCTTGGATGGACGATGATGTGTCTGACGCCCCTTAGGGCTAATAAGCCCTGTGATGGGCGATGATGTGTTTGAAACCCCTTAGAGCTAATGAGCCCCTTGGATGGGCGATGATTTGTCTAACACCCCTTAGGTTTTATGAGCCTGTTCTAGATAAGCGATCATGGAAAACTTTGAGGCATTCGGCCCACCGAAATTGCGAAAAAAGGCCTTTAGCATGGTCAAAATGTTATTTTTCTGATTACATTCTCATTTTTAGCCATTTCTTAGAACGGTACATGCTCAGATCACCCCATTATGAGCCCCTAGGATGGGCGATGATATAAGTCACGCATTCAAAGAGCCTCCTGGGTGATAAGTGTCTGTGAAGAAACATGTAGACTTATGTATTTGAAGCAACATCAATGAAGAAAATAAATTGTTATGGCTAACTTATGTATACTTGAATTTATTGTTATGTGTAACACCCTTTGGGGCGGCTGAGTTCCTTGGAGGGGGGGCGATATATGTTTGGTGCCCCTTCGGGCTAATGAGTCCCTTGGATGGGCAATAATGTGCCTGACGCCCTTATGGCTAATGAGTCCCATGCATGCATGGGCGATGATGTGTCTCACGCCCCTTAGAGCTAATGAGCCCCTTGGATGGGCGATGATGTGTCTGACACCCCTTAGGGTTAATTAGAAACTTCTAGATTGGCGATCATAGAAAACTTTGATGCCTTTGGCCCACCAAAATTGTGAAAAAAGGTCTCTAGCATGGTGAAAATGCCCTTTTTTATTATGGTCTAATTTTTAGGCATGTCTTGGAACGGTACGTGCTCGGATCTTCCCATAATGAGCCCTTAGGATGGGCGATGATATAATTAACGCTTTATAGAGCCTCTTAGATGACAAGTTTATATGAAGAAACATGTAGACTTATGTATTTTAAGCAACATCAATTATGAAACAAATTGTTATGGCTAACACATGTATACTTGTATTTATTGTCAAGTTTGATGCCCTTTATCCCTTTTACTCCTTTCCTTTGTTTGCTCTTGTAGGTACCTAGGAGTTGTCTTTGCGAAGGGATCAAGATGAGCTATATTGACTAAGCAAAGAGGAAGCAATCTGCTCAGAGAGGGCTTTAAGAGGCCTCAGAGAGGGCATCAACTCCTGCCAGGTTGTCGCGGGCGCGGGCTCGTTTACACCAAATTAGCCAAAATCGTCAAGGAACTCTCCGCGGTCTGGCCGCGGGCTGCCTGCGGGCACGGGTAGATTGGAGAGAGCGCTCTAGATTAGAGAGACCGCGACCCTCTGATTACTCTTTGGGACTAGGGGATTCGCCGCGCCCTTGTTGCGGGCGCAGTGGCTTTGGCCGCGGGCGCGGTCTGGAAGACCCGCGGGCGCGGGTGTTGCCCAGACAGCCCACGGAGTTTGTTATGGGTTCCGTAATCATTTCCCCACGGGCGTAGGATTTCTTAGAGAGGGCGCGGGAATCCTGTTTTCCTTCATTGCCTATAAATACACTTGTAATTCCTTTTTGAAAACAAACTTTTAGATAATTTTCATTAGCTTAGTTTTAGAGAGAGAAGTTCTTGGATTTGGATATTGTAGTTTATACTCTTTTCTCTTGTTTTTTATTTAGAATGATGATTAATGCAATTTCTAGTGATTTGTTCTTGAATTACACCTTGATTAGTGAGTAGATTAGTTTCTATGGAGAAGGGGAAGCATGCTTGATTGATAATTTGTGCTAGTTGATGATCATTGATTGATTGAATTGTTGCAATTAAATTGGTTGACATAGTTTTGCATGTGATTAATTAGATTAGGAGTGATCAACTTATAAGATTAATCTAGAGTGCATTGCAATTCTTAATGACATGAACCATCAATTGGAGAATTGTTTTAATTGATTGAGTTTGATTGTATATTTCCTTGATTGGCCATTCATAGTGACCACTAGCTTGGCCTCTATGAAATAGCTCTTGAATTTTCTTGATTGCTACTATTGCTTGTCCCTTGCAATGCTTGAATCAATTGAATGAACTATCAATAATCATGATTATTGAACTTGCATGTGGAACCTATATCCCTAGTGTTTAGTTTCTTGAATTACTTGATTAATCTAGCTTTGTTACCATAGTACCAACCATTTTCTCACTACAATCTTCGAAGTAGCTTGATTTAGGCTATAATTAATACTGACTCACTCCTTTGGGTTCGACCCTATACTTTCCTTATACTTGTATTAGGTTTGTTTAAGATGTTATAAATTGTGTTTGATTTGGGGATAGATAATTGACGACTAGTTTATTCCTCTATAAGTTAAGAACTTGATCGTCAGAGGCAGAGCTCCAACAACTGGAGTCTACGTTGTTTTGCAGGTGCAGCTCGAGCCGGACCAATCTTTGTGACGTAACTCTCCCGAGGGACAAAAACACCTAAAACATTTGGCGTCGTCTATAGGGATCAAATCCACGGCCACGTTTGGCTGTGCACTTGGTTTGGGGAAATCACCATTGTTATTTATTGTCCTAAAAACATCTCATACTTCTTAAAGTATCAAATGTTTTCAAGCCAATCTATCAATTTGAAATGAAACCAACCGCAGAACCGTCCGGGGAAAAGACCAGCCGGATTACAATCTACCGCATGATTTTTATATGTTAGGAAAAATATGAAAGAATTGCAGTATAAATGCAAAATTCAATTCCTATGATTCAAACGCAAACATGTATAAAAAACCGACTAAGTCGGAATACTTCATAAAATTAAATTGACACAAAGGCCAGAATGATTACTAACCCGAACCGCATCCGGTGCAAAAACAAAAGAAACAAATTGTTAACCCAACCCTTTAGTTGGTAAAATTACAACATACTCAGCTTACAAGCCAGAAAATAAAAAAATTGGCATACTACTGCATAATTTAGGGAGGCTGATTCAAGGTTAAGGTGGAGGCTGCTTACCCGGCTAGTTTTAAATTATTGGGAGGGCTTTTGATTGATAATCAGCTGTCTGAGACTGGTTGTCTTGGTTTTCTCGTCCTCCACCGGCTCCTCTTCATTGTACGACACATCATATCCCAACTCTGCAGCCTAGATTTTGAAACAAGGCGGAGCTGCCTCTCCCAAAACTTGGGCATCATACACCGCAGTGGCGTAGTCATACAAAAGTTTATAAACTTCAAAGTCTATATCAGGATAAAGGAGCTCCCAATTTATCTTTAAGCGGGCTGCATTGTCCCCCTCATTCTCCTCCATCAGCCGGTTCTACTCCTTGGCTATCTCATCAGGCTGCTATTTCTGTAGGTTGACAATCTCCACCCCTAACCAGGCGACGTCTGCTCAGAGCTTCGTGTTCTCCTTATCAGCGTCTTCTAATGCCTTGAGCTCAGCTTTAACATCTGCCAGTTTTTTTTCAAGGTCATTAGCCCGGCTATTAGCTTCATCGTTAGCAGCTGTCAGACTCCGGATCAGCTCCTCCTATTTCAACTCTACTGCTTTAATCTTTTAAATCACACATATAATTCACATATTTAGAAGAGTTGAGGTTTTCAGTGCCTCTCTTTTGGCGTTATTTACCTCTTCTTGTTTTCGCCTGAAGGGGCCCCGAAGCCTATCCACCCTCACCATAACCATAGATTGGTCCAAAATGGACCAATCCCTGCTTGACACGTGTCAGCCTCAGATTGGTCCAAAATGGACCAATCCTTGCTTAACACGTGTCATTCCAGAAATAAAGGGGAAAATGCGGCCTTCAGGCCCAAATCCCGAGAACGCCGAAAAACGGCGCAGCCCACCAAATGATTAGGGTTTAGTGAACTAATCAGGGGCAATTTCCAAGGACCCTATAAATAGGGAGATGTCCCTCATTTCGGGGGCACGTTTTGATCATTTAATACACCTGCATTCTCTTACATCAGAGAAACACCTGAGCTTGGAATCCGAGCAGATACCCACCTAAATTTCCGTACTCTTTATTCCTTTTTTCAAGTTACTAACTTGATCGTTGGAGGCGGAGCACCGCCCAACAGGTGTCTCCGTTTGTTTTGCAGGTACAGCTACTCCCGGATCAGTCTTCGTGTTGTAACTCTCCCGAGGGACAAAAACCCCCAAAACATTTGGCGCCGTATGTGGGGAGAGTACCTCGAAGATGGTTCAAGAGTCTGTACCACCCCCTAACCATCTGGGTGAAGACCCAGAAGTTTTTACAGACCACGAGGAGGATGAGGATCCCCAGGTCGAAACCTCTACAGCCGAAGACGGCTCTCTCAGAGTCAAGCGCATCCGGCCCAAAGAGACTTTGGAGCGGGGCGCCTCCCAGGCGGGTCCGAGCAGACCTACTGGGCAGCCGGAAGGGGAAACCCAAACGGCAGCTGGATCGGCCCCTGTCACCCGAGACGAACTCATGAGGTTCATGACGAGTTTCAAGGGTGAAATTACAAAGCTGATCACCAAAAACCAGGCTGGCCCAAGTAAAGGTCAGTCGGTGAAGAAGACTCCTCCAGAGAAGGGGAGGTCAGTCAGAAACCGGCAGCCCACTCCTCACCCAAAGGAAAAGGCAGCCGGGACCATCGATTGGTCAAAAATTCTCCTTCCTGGGGGGAACACCAATAACCCTCGCCGGCCCCAACAGCCGGTGAGAAGTAAAAGACCAACTACTGATGCCCGGGAAATTATTAACCGGAAGAGAAATCAATCGCTGTCTGAGTCGGCTTCAACGTCGAACTTTCCAGACAACTTCAACAACGTTTCTGCAGGGAGTGCACCCTCCTTGCATGAGAGTCAGACAGGCGGTAATACCGTCCATTCTGGCCCTCATATGATTGGAGCTGTCCCGTATATGCCTTCTCCGGCTTACGGGCAATATCCTCCTCACTTCATGCAGCCGGCCCTTTTTGGGGGTCAGGCGGCATATCCAAATGTCCAGCCTTTGGACTGGCAGCTTCGTTTGCTGCGCATGGGTGAACAACCTTCTGCGTTCACTCGAGAGATAACCGAGGCGGCTCAGCCGGCCAAGGTTAAAAATGTGTTGGTTGGTACCTATGACGGTACCTCCAACCCGGAAGATCACCTCATGGCTTACACCAACCTCATGTATCTGCAGGGGTTGGATGATGCCGCTTGGTGTCGATGCTTCCCGGCTACATTGAAGGGCATTGCCCAACAATGGTTTGGTAATCTGTCAGCCGGGTCCATAGACAGCTTCAGGAAGCTTGCCTTCCTGTTTGCCTCTAACTTCTCAATGAACATCCCTGCTAAGAAAACAAGCCTTGATCTGAGCACTGTTAAGCAGGGAGAGAGAGAAGGGCTGCGCTCATATGTCAGGCGGTTCAATCTGATAAGAATTCAGATTCAAGGACTGTCTGACGAGGTAGCTTTTACAGACTTTTTCAAGGGTCTGAGAGACGGGTCGACCTTTAAGTTCGACCTCGTCAGAAAAGGGGCTTTCACACTACAGGCGGCCCTGAGGGAGGCGGAAAGCTATATTCAAGCTACCGACCTCTGCTCGCCTGGCAGCCAGTCGGACTCTAAGAAGTCTGACAGACAGAAAGACAGCCGGCCTGCTCAGCCGGCAAAAAAGAAAGAAGAGAGCAAGAAGAGAAAAGAAGTCTGGGTGGTTAGTGACTCTGACCAGCCGTCCCAGAAGAAAAAGAAAGAGTTTAAACCGTACGTCCCCAAGTACGAGTTTAACAAAGACTCCAACTCCATCCTCATGGAGGTAAAGGACCGGCTGCCCATTGAGAAGCCGAATCCTATGAAGAGTTCTGTCCAGTCACGGAACAAGAATAAATTCTGTCAGTTCCATGAGGAAGTTGGCCATGACACCAACGACTGCTTCAGTCTTCAGCGTGCGTTGGACCGTCTGGCTGACAAAGGGCTGTTGAAGTCCTACATTTCTAAGTCCCCAGCCGGGGCAAAAAAGAAAAACAAGGGTCAGTCCTCCAAGACTACCCCCCAGCCTGCTAGTAGTTCGGATACCGACAAGGAGCCGGTCTACACTATAGCGGGGGGGTTCTCATGTGGTGGCCCTACCATCCGGGGCACCAAGAGCCATCTTCGAAAGATGGACAAAGATGATGATGAGCAGGCGGAAGCCAGCTCCTCCTTCCCAGACGTCCTGATCACTGAGAAGGACAGGGGCAGCGTCCGCCGCCCGCATGATGACCCGGTGGTCATTGAATGTAAGGTTGCCAACCAGCTGGTTGGACGGATCCTTTTAGACACCGGCAGCTCATCAGACATCATCAGACTCTGGTGCCTGCAAAAGCTGAAATACAATGTCAGCAGCATGCATCCAAGCACCCACCCCTTGGTTGGTTTTGGGGGTGGGATGGTCTACCCAGCCGGGAGAATTGACTTACCCATCCGGCTGGGGGAGAAAGGCCAGGGACGACACATTGTCGTCAGATTCTTGGTCGTTGAGGAGTTGACCGCCTACAACATCATCCTTGGCAGGCCAACCCTTAACGTAGCCAAGGCATTAATCATCCCGTCTCTCATGCTCATCAAGTATGAGAGGGATGACGGCTCTGTTGGTTCCTTGAATGGGGATCAGAAGACGGCCCGAGAGTGCTATCTCTCAGCCGTTCGAGATACCGTGGCCCCAGGCGGTCAAGAACCAATAGACCTTGACAATGTCAAGGATGCCGACCCAGCTCCCGCCCCACCAGCAGCCGGTAAGAAAAGAAAGGCACCTCTGTTGGTGGAGGTGAAGAAGGAGAAAAAATAGCAATCACTGACCGGTGAGCGGTCAGATGAGCTCCGTCCCCAACCGGCTGACGAATGCATTGATCTCGTTCTGGATGACAGCCGTCCAGAACGTACTGTTAAGGTTGGGACGGTTGCGCATGCTACCTTGGGTGCAAGCCTACACCTTCTGCTGAAGGAATTCAAAGACATCTTCGCCTTTGAAGTGGAAGAGATGCCAGGCGTCAGCCCGGATCTCGCTGTCCACAAACTTGCCGTGGATCCCAAAAAGAAGCCCATCCGGCAAAAGAAAAGAAACCACGGTGAGGAAAGAAGTCAGGCGGCAGCTGCCGAAGTCAAAAAGCTGCTAGATGCCAAGTTCATTCGGCCTTGTAGTTTTCCCGACTGGGTGGCCAATGTGGTCCTTGTTAAGAAGCCGAATGGGACCTGGCGCATGTGTGTTGATTACACAGACCTCAACAAGGCGTGTCCAAAGGACAGTTACCCGCTTCCAAAAATCGACATCTTGGTCGACTCTACAGCCGGCCACGCCTTGATGAGTTTTATGGATGCCTATTCCGGCTTCCATCAGATACCCCTGTGGAAAAAAGATCAAGAGAAGACGGCCTTTGTCACTGATCAGGGGTTATTCTGTTATATTGTGATGTCGTTTGGCTTGAAAAATGCGCCTGCCACCTTCCAACAAATGATTAATACGGTCTTTGTTAATCAGATTGGGAGGAATGTGGAGGCGTACATTGATGACATGATAGTCAAATCTAAGCAGCAGGCGGATCACCTTGCTGATCTCCGAGAAACCTTCATCACACTCAGGCGGCATAAGGTCATGTTAAATCCTAAGAAATGCGTCTTTGGTGTTGAGTCTGGGAAGTTTCTCGGGTTCCTGATTGAACAAAGGGGGATAGAGGCTAACCCTGAGAAGATACAGGCGGTGATTGACATGCAGTCACCCCATTCTGTCAAGGAAGTCCAGAGACTCACCGGTTGCCTGGCTGCCTTGGGAAGATTCCTCAGCCGGTCAGGCGACAAATGCCTCTACTTCTTCCAAGCATTCAGGAAGAAGACCAGATTTGAATGGGGGGATGATGCTGAGACGGCGTTCCAGAGGTTGAAAGAGCATTTACACTCTCTACCTAGGTTGGTCAGCCCTTTGCCTAGGGAGATGTTGTACATGTACTTAGCCGTCTCAGACCATGCCCTCAGTGCCGTTCTCCTTGTTGAGCGAGACGGCGTGCAGCTCCCGGTTTACTTCATTAGTCATGTTCTTAAAAATGCTGAACTCCGGTACCCCATGGTTGAGAAATTTGGCCTTGCTTTGTATATGGCATTCAAAAAATTGAAGCCTTATTTTTTGGCACATCCGGTGGTGATCTACACGGACCAGCCACTCAAGCGGCCAATGTCCACCTTGGACTCATCCGGGAGAATGTTAAAATGGGCTATTGAAATGCAAAGCCTTGAAATCACTTACGAACCAAGAAAGGCAGTGAAGGGTCAGGCGTTTGCCGACTTCATTGTAGAAATGACTCGTCCGGAGGCTCCGGATAATTTTGATCAGGTTTGGAAAGTGTATGTAGACGGGAGCTCTACAAAGAACGGCTGTGGTGCAGGTGTAATTTATGAGTCTCCTGAAGGAGACAGATTTGAGTATGCACTACGCTTCAAGTTTCAGGCCTCTAACAATGAGGCGGAATATGAAGCCCTGCTAGCTGGCATACGCATGTGTAAGGCGGCAGGTGCCATGAAAATTGACGCCTACTCTGATTCTCAATTGGTCGTTAGCCAGTATGAGGGAAGTTATGAGGCTACCCATCTGGCTATGATCAAATATCTTCGGGCAGTCAAAGAGGAGGCCGGGGCACTTGAGGAATTCCGGCTGAACCAAGTGCCTAGGTCTGAAAATAACCAGGCGGATGCGTTGTCAAAACTGGCATCTTCCGCCTGCCATGATACGCCTCGGTCTGTCTTTTGGGAAGTTCTGGAAAAGAGAAGCATCAATGAAGATCCCATTGGAGTTTTGGACCGAAGCTCTACCTGGATGGATGGCATCCGGGCTTACCTTTCAGACGGCACACTTCCTGATTCGCCACAGGAAGCAGCCGTCCTGAAGAAGCGAGCTGCAAGCTTTGAGTTGAGAAATGGAGAACTCTTCGAGGCGGGGTTTCTGAAGCCTTTGTTGAAGTGTGTCACCCCAGAAAAGGGGAAAGAAGTTCTCGAAGACTTGCACTCAGGATTCTGCGCCTCTCACATAGGCGGCAAGTCCCTAGCCGTTAGAGCCAGACGACATTACTTTTGGCCCACTCTTGAGGCAGACGCCAAGGAATTGGTGAAAAAATGTGACAAGTGCCAAAAGTTTGGAAGACTTATTCATCGACCGGCTACTGATTTGACGGCCATCCACAGCCCAATCCCGTTTGCAAAGTGGGGTATGGACATTTTGGGTCCCTACACGCCTGCTCCAGGCGGAAAGCGCTATATCTTAGTGGCTGTGGATTATTTCACCAAGTGGGTTGAGGCTGAGGCGGTTAAAAACATCAAGACCTCAGACGTCATTTCCTTCATCTGGAAGATTGTTATCACCCGGTACGGGGTACCCATGTCCATGGTGTTTGATAATGGTCCTCAGTTTGAGACGCCTCAGCTAAAAACTTGGTTGGGAGATCAGGGGATCTCAAGTTATTTTGCATCTGTTGGTCGGCCCCAAGCAAACGGCCAAGTTGAAGCTTTCAACAAAATCATCTCAGACGGCATCAAAAAGAAAATAGAAAGAGCCGGTGGCTTATGGGCAGAAGAATTAATCCATGTCCTATGGGCCATCCGGACAACCGCGAAAGGGGCAACCAGTGAAACCCCATTTCTCATGGTTTACGGTGCTGCAGCCGTCTTGCCCATCGAACACTACGAGCCGACCCTCAGAGTCATGCTGTATGATGAAGAGGCAAATTGGGAAGCAATGCGCCTGGCAATGGATTCACTCCCAGAGCGCCGGGGCAATGCCGCCTTGCGTCATGAGATTTACCGCCTGAGAATGACTAGAGCCTACAACAAAAAAGTACACAAGCGTCCTTTGAAAGTTGACGACTTAGTGTTACGAAAAATGGAGGCAACCGGTAGGGCCAATGAGCTGGGGAAGCTAACCCCAAATTGGGAAGGCCCCTACCGGATCTATGAAGAAGTAAGGGACGGCACCTACCGCCTGGAAACTCCAGACGGCAGGCGCCTGCCTAGAACTTGGAATGTAGACAATCTAAAAAAGTACTACTTCTGAGATTGTAATTTTTTGTAAACAATGAGTCAGTTATTGAAGATTAAGTCTTTGTTTGCAAATTTGAGTTATCGTTTGATTATCCATCCGGGTAATATCCAGGCGGATTCCCCATCTACCTAACTAAGTTCGACACTTGGTAAAAGTTACATTTGTTTATCCGCCTGGGTAATGCTCGGATCCCTTGTTTACTTAAGTTGTATACTTTGTTTATTCAACAGCTTAACCATTTTTCTAACTAAGTTTGATACTTAGCATGATCCGCCTGGGTAATACTCCGACGGATTCTCCATTTTTCTCAACTAAGTTTGATACTTAGCATGATTCGCCTGGGTAATACCCAGACAGACTCGTTTGATTAAAAAACTAAGTTCGATACTTGGTGTAAATTCAAAACTGATTAAGAAACTAAGCACAAAAACGTTTAGTGGCTACACAACCGGTCTCAAACAAGACCAGAGGCTAAAATGGCCGAATGGTTACTCTCTTTATAAAATCGCATGTCCCAACATGGACAAAGGCGTCCGGCGACACCCCTCCGGGTGCAATCGTCGCAGAGAACAGATTATCTGTCGGTTCTACGTATCCATGCAGACGGTAAAAATTGAACGACCGAATTGGTCAACTCATAGCCGTCCGACCGAAATAACCTACGAAGAACGAATAAGTCCCTAAATACCGGATGCCCATAGGCATCAGTCGGTCACCGGCTGAAATTCTCACTTAGGTTATCCATTCCAAAAATTGCACCTGATGCAAGTCTAAGCATGGAGAACTTCGAAGATTTGCTTATCATGCATCAAGATAACTTGTCCCTAAACATTGATTCAAGCCAAGCATTGCATGGACACTTTCTTGGATATCAAAGCAAAGCCACGGTTTGCTTAGTGGCTTTTCTTGGAGTCTAGTTCACTTTCTTGAACTTTCTTGAATTTCCTTTACTTAGATTTTGCTTACAAGTTTTTACCTTTCACTTGAAAGGGTTTTTCTTGATTCAAGCATTAGGATCTTTAATCTTTATTTAATTCTTTAATTTTTATTTATTTATTTAGTTGCTTTAAAAATCAGTTAGTTAGCAAAATAAATCAGTTTGGTGTATGCTTGTGCGCCAAGGTGCTTGCTCTTCAAGCAAGTTAGAATTCTAGTTTAATTAGGATTGAATTAGGGACTTGTCCTAATCTTCCTAGGTAAACTAAGTCTTATAAATAGGGCTGTAAACACACAAATAAAGATACATAGATTAATATTCAGATTTATTTCTTAAGTTGCATACTTGAGTTTTGGTTGATTGCGATCAATTGCTGTTTTGCTTGTTTTAGTTAAAACATTCGTTTGGATTGATTAATTAGGTGGATTCTTAATTGATTAATCTTAGTTTTTGTTTAATTCTTGGTGGATTTCCTGTATAGAATTAGACTTAAACATATCCCTTGTGTTTTGTTGATTTTCGGATCAATAATTCACATCAGCACCTCACCCCAATTGGGGCAAGAGTTCAATGGCTATGAAATCTCTACCAAGATGGGCGTAACCCGTCTGGGTAGTGACCGAAACGCCTGTGGGTGTACGGCTGTGCACTTGGTTTGGGGCAATCACTACTGTGATTGATTGACCAGGAAGCTCAGGCGCGGACGGCTCATTGTTGCTGAGCCAGGCTTCAAAGGAGGCCTGCTCTGGCTCACCTTGCTCTCTCAAGTACACCACGTACTCGGCATAACTGTGCGCCATTGTCCAGATGCTATAATCAGCGTCTGGATACAAGGCAGCCCAAGCAATCTTCATACGGGCGTCGTTGTCAGCATCACTCTCAGCAACAAGGCGGTTTTGCTCCGCCTCCAGGGTTGCTGCAAAGTTTTTCTGAGCTTGAGCAGCATCCTTCTCCAGCCTCTCGACCTTGGATTTCAGTTTGCCAAGGTCCGCCTGGGCCTTCTTGAGCGCCTCTTCAGCCTGTTTGGCGCTCTCGTCTGCTTTCTTCTGGGCCTCCTCCGCCCCCTTCTTGGCCGCCTCAGCATCCGTTACCCGCTGGTCGGCCGCCTTCAGATCTAGCTCCAGCTGCTGGATTTTAGACGCCTGTGTCATAATTATTGCTTTAGTTTCAAGTTCATTTACGATAGTTGAGTGGAAAGCAATATTATCAGCGTCTATGGCAGACTTCTTGGCCCTTTTTACCTCTTCCCATTTGCGGGAATAAGGACGTTTGAGCCCGTCTACCCGCAGCATGGCCTGCAAAAAAGCGGGCGGTATAAGAATTACAGGCAGGGTAATTAATTGAAAAAATAACATGGAATTGACAAGTTTCTTACCTCAGCCAGAAGGGATAGAATGCGTTCAAGATTGAACGTCTCTATCCTAGGGATATTGTCCTTATCCCTCTTCCGGACGGCGTCCAGCATGGCCTTGGCGTGCTTCTGGACGTCTGGCCAGCGAGGAGATTGATCTGCACCACAATCAATACGTGATGAGTGCGAAACTAAGGCTGCACCTATTTGTTGCCGACCGTCTGAGGATGACGTCTGTTGGGAGTGGGATTTCACCCGTAAAGGCCACCCCAGCTCAAGCGGGGATTCAAAAGGGTTCATACCTTCAGAGCCGACCAAGCGGGAGACGCTTGCGGGCGTGGTGAACCCCGCGGCTGCTGAGGGGTTGGCAAGATCAAGGCACACGCTGCCGCCTACCTTCTCGAGTCGCCCCGCTATCCGCATCGTCTTAACCCCGGCTGAGGCGCCAGGTGTTGACGTAGAGGCGGACTTCTTTATTTTATTGAGAACGGCTGGGGCCTCCTCTCTGGCCCGTTTGAGATTCTTCTCAAACGATTTCCCAACTTCTCCCCCCTGTGAAAATAAACAAGTAAAGGTTAGTATCCGGGCAAGACAGTTTATAAAATAAACTTAAGAAAGGGTCAGGCGCTCAATACCTTGGCCCTGACCTCGGCCGCAGCTTTCTCTGCAAGCTCTTTGCGGATGGCCGCAGAAGACCGCTTGGGAGTTTTCTCCGTCTGCAGCATGTTCAATGCTTCTTCTGTAAAAAGAAAGAAATTGGTCATCATAAATCAATACCGATAGAAAAATACTACAGACGGTATGAACTCAGGTGCATACGTTTATTAAACATGTGCCCTAGCCCGCAGGCGGCTAAGAAACATTCATCCCTGAACCAGGCGCTCTTGGGAATCCAGTTCTTTGGGACTTTTATTGTTTCCCCGGTTGACAGAGTTGCGTCTTTGAGGCCGAAAAAGTCTGCCTCAATTATTTTGTCAAAGTCTTCCTCTGGGATCCGGGGAAGAGCGCACTTCCTGCCCAACAAGTCAGGCTTCTTATTGTACAGACGGAATTCATAATTCTCCCGTCTGGTTGGGGCTGACATCAGGTAGAACCTGTGCTTCCAACCATCGAACTTGGAGACCTTGTCCAAGGTCATCATATATTGCGGCTGCGTGGTTAGAGTATACCACGCTCTCCAGCCGCCTGGGCTCCTGCTGAGGTAATGCATGCTTGCAAAAGCCTCCCAGCCGGGGTTAAGCCCTTGGAATTCGCAGGCGGCAACATACCCCAGAATGTTGGTCCAGGAGTTGGGGGTAAGTTGCCAGAGCCCCAGGCCGTAGCCTCTCAAAATTGCCTTCACCGCCTGGTGAAGGGGGAAGCGAAGGCCGGCTTTGAACGCCGCCTCATAACAGCCAAAATAGCTGTTGGCGTTCTCTTGATCATCCCCCCAAGCGATGGTGCCCAGCTCAGGCGGCACCCGGATCTTATACCCGTCTCCAAGTGGGTGCATTTTCTTAAAGTTTTCCAAGTTCTCCCCCATTTGGATCCGGTCTTTGGAGGAGACGTGGATGCTGAAGGGATCGTCCTTCTCACTCCATTTTTCCCTTTCTTCCTCCTCGCTATCCGGAAGAGGGGGCAAGTCATCGCTGCTCTCAGAGGTAGAGGCGGAGCTGTCACTCTCCGTCTCCCCCTCACTTTGGTCCATGGGGGCAGAGGCGGCATCGTCGCCGCCTTGGTCACACTCTTCCAAGAAAGAGTCAGCAGGGGTTGAAGGGGCGCGCGAAGGGGATCTCTCCAGAGCCGTCTGGTCTCCCTGACCAGACGTTTCTCCCTCAGGCGTTTGGCCGCCTGAGCCTTCGCTTCTGTAATTTGGATCATTAGCCGTCTGCATTGTCCGAGCCATGGTGTCCTGCACAGACACATAACTGGTCGGAATCCATGGCAAAGGGTGGTCCCAACACCCCGAGCCGGCACTCCCAGTCCTAGACTCAGCCGTCCCTAGTGACCGGCTGGACTCTAACCTAGGCTGTGCCGAGTGTGTTGGTGATGCATCCATTTATTGCAAGAAATATGTACAAGCGGTGAAAAAAGAAAAGAGCTAAGAGAGACAGAGACGGTACCTTTGGATTTGGTATCTGAAGGAAGGCGGGTCCGGCTGGGTTGCGGAAGAACAAAGTTTCTTGCTTGCGCCTGACTCAAACGGATGACTTCTGCTCTCTCAGAGTTTTTCTCTCTAGAAAATTTTTGTAAAACGTACAAAATTATGAGGGTAAAACGGCTATATATAGAGGGTAAATACGGGGACATTTCCGTAATTTACCTGGAAGGTGAACGGTTACTCTGTAACGGTAAAATTACCACCAACCGAAGCGTGACATGTGTCACAGATGCCACGTGGCATGCCACGTCACATATGTGAGGGGCAAATGTTTAGGGTATTTTTACCCAGCCACGTGGCCCAATCAGAGGGTGACACGTGTCAGCCTCAGATTGGTCCAAAATGGACCAATCCCTGCTTGACACGTGTCATTCCAGAAATAAAGGGGAAAATGCGGCCTTCAGGCCCAAATCCCGAGAACGCCGAAAAACGGCGCAGCCCACCAAATGATTAGGGTTTAGTGAACTAATCAGGGGCAATTTCCAAGGACCCTATAAATAGGGAGATGTCCCTCATTTCGGGGGCACGTTTTGATCATTTAATACACCTGCATTCTCTTACATCAGAGAAACACCTGAGCTTGGAATCCGAGCAGATACCCACCTAAATTTCCGTACTCTTTATTCCTTTTTTCAAGTTACTAACTTGATCGTTGGAGGCGGAGCACCGCCCAACAGGTGTCTCCGTTTGTTTTGCAGGTACAGCTACTCCCGGATCAGTCTTCGTGTTGTAACTCTCCCGAGGGAAAAAAACCCCCCAAAACAGAAAAGGCAGCCGGAATATGAAACACTTTGTGAAATAAAAGAAAAATATGAGAATCTAGTTGTACAATAGTTTACCTCATCCACTCGATCCATTATTCGGTAAAAGTCCACTACTTGCAGATCAGGAATGTAATTCTTCTCAGACTGGGTGAGGGTCCTCACCATCAGTTTAGCAAACCCAGGAAGATTCAGCTTGTTGGATGTTAGATCTGCACCAAAAGAAGTACTTGGTGAGAGGGATGCAGCGTAGTTGGCATTCATTAGTTGTCGACTGCTGACTGAACCCTAGAAGGGTCAACCTAAAGTCAAGCGGTCAAGAAAGTTCAATCTTGTTCTTACGTTGGGTTAGTGGATGGGGCTAAGATAGGCGATCATGGAAAACTTTGTTGCATTCAGCCCACTGAAATTGCAAAAAAAGGACTCTTGCATGTTTAAAATGCCATTTTTCTTATTACGGTCTCATTTGTAGGCATGTCTTGGAATGTTACATGCTCAGATCACCCCATAATGAGCCCCTTGGATGGGCGATGATATAATTGACGCTTTCTAAGAGCCTCCTGGGTGACAAGTGTCTAGGAACAAACATGTAGACTTATGTATTTGAAACAACATCAATAAAGAAACAAATTGTTATGGCTAACTTATATATACTTATATTTATTGTCATGTTTAATGGCCTTTGGGGCGGCCGAGCCCCTTGGGGGGGGGGGGGGGGCGGCGGCAATATATATTTGGTGCTCCATCGGGCTTATGAGACCCTTGGATGGGCGATAATGTGCTTGACGCCCCTTATGGCTAATGAGCCACTTTGATGGCCGCTAACGTGTCTCACTCTCTTTAGCGCTAATGAGCCCCTTTGATGGGCGATTATGTGTCTTAAGCCCCTTAGCGCTAATGAGCCCCTTGGATGGGCGATGATGTGTCTAAAACCCTTAAGAGCTAATGAGCCCCTTGGATGGGCGATGATGTGTCTAACACCCCTTTGGGTTTATGAGCCCCTTCTAGATAGGCGATCATGGAAAACTTTGAGGAATTCGGCCCAACGAAATTGCGAAAAAAGGCCTCTAGCATGGTGAAAATATCATTTTTCTTATTATGGTCTCATTTTTAGCCATGACTTGGACATTACGTTCTCGGATCACCCCATATTGAGTCCCTAGGATGAGAGATGATATAATTGATGCTTTCTAAGAGACTCATGGGTGATTAGTGTATGTGAAGAAACATGTAGACTTATGTATTTAATGCAACATCAATGAATAAACAAATTGTGACGTCTAACGTATGTATACTTCAATTTATTATGTTTGGCGTCCTTTGGGGCGGTCGAACCCCTTGGGGGGGTGATATGTGTTTGGTGCCCCTTCGGACTAATGAGCCTCTTGGATGGGCAATAATGTCCCTGACGCCCCTTAGGGCTAATGAGCCCCATGGATGGGAGATGATGTGTCTCACGCCCCTTAGGGAAAATGAGCCCCTTGGATGGGCGATGATGTGTCTGACACCCCTTAAGGTCAATGAGCAACATCTAGATAGGCGGTCATAGAAAACTTTGATGCATTGGGGCCATCGAAATTTTGAAAAAAGGTCTCTAACATGGTGAAAATGCCCTTTTTTTTTATTACGGTCTAATTTTTAGGCATGTCTTGGATCGGTACGTGCTCGGATCTTCCCATAATTAGCCACAAGGATGGGTGACGATAAAATTGACACTTTCTAAGAGCCTTTTGTATGACAATTTTTTGTTAAGAGACATGTAGACTTATGTATTTGAAGCAACATCATAAAGAAACAAATTGCTATGGCAAACTCATGTATACTTGTATTTATTGTTATGTTTTATACCATTTAGGGCGGCCGAGCTTCTTTGAGGGGGGGATTTATGATTGGTGCCCTTTCGGGCTAATGAGCCCCTTGGATGGGCGATGATGTGTCTGACGCCCCTTAGGGCTAATGAGCCCTTTTTATGGTAAAAATACCCTAGACATGTGGACCAATAAGAGAAGGCCACGTGTTAAGCTTAGGCTGGCCCAAGTGGTCCAATAGCCATTTGACACGTGTCTCCTTCAGATAACTTCTGAAATTGCGGCCTTCAATGGCCTAAAATCCAAGAAGCGCCGTAATGCGGCGCATCCCACTAAAGTCTAGGTTAAGTGAACTAGATAGGGGCACACCTTTCAACGACCCTATAAATAGGGAGATATTTCCCCATTTTTGAAGACGATCAATCATTTATTACACCTACTTTCTGTCTCATCAGAGAAACACCTAAGCTTTGAATCCAAGCAGATACCCACCTAAATTTACGGACACTTTATTCTCTTTCAAGTTACTAACTTTATCGTCGGAGGCGGAGCTCCAACAACTGGGGTCTTTGTTTTTTTGCAGGTGTAGCTCGAGCCGGACCAATCTTTGTGATGTAACTCTCCCGAGGGACAGAAACACCCAAAATATTTGGCGCTGTCTGTGGGGATCAAACCCACGACCGCAATTTACTGTGCACTATGTTTGGGGCAATCACCATTGTGATTGATTGGCCTAAAAACATCTCATACTTCTTCAAGTATTAAATGTTTTCAAGCCAATCAAAAAATTTGAAATGATACCAACCACACAGCTGTCAAGGGCAAGAATAGCCGGATAATAATCAGCCGCATGCTTTTTATAAGTTAGGCAAAATATTAAAGAATTGCAGTATATAAGCAAAATTCAATTCAAAAGATTCAAACGTAAACATGTATAAAAATTCGACTAAGTCGGAATACTTCACAAAATTAAAACTGGCACAACGGCCAGAATGATTACTAACCGGAATCACATCCGGTGTAGAAACAAAAGAAACAAATTGTTAACCCAACTCCATAGTTGGTAAAATTTACAACATATTCGGCTTACAGGCCGGCAAAGAAATAAATTGGCATACTGCCGTAGAATTTGGGGAGGCTGGTTCGAGGTTGAGGTTGAGGCTGCTGACCTGGCACGTTTTAACCGGTTCAGAGGGCTTCTGATTGATTATCAGCCACTTGAGGCTGGCTGTCTTTGTTTTTCTTGTCCTCCGCCGGCTCCTCCTCATTGTCTGAGACTTCATTTCCCAGCTCTATAGCCTAGTCTTTGAAGCAAGGCGTAGCTACCTCACCTAAAACTTGGGCATCATACGCCGTAGTGGCCTTGTCATACTTAAGTTTGTAAACTTCAAAGTCTATATCTTGATAGAAGAGCCTCCAGGTTATCTTCAAGCGGGTTGCATTGTCCCGCTAATTCTCCTCCATCAGCCGGATCTGCTCTTTGGCGAGCTCATCTGTCCGCTGGTTCCGCGGGTTGACAATCTCCCCCCACCCAACCGGGCGACGTCTGTCCGGAGCTTAGTGTTCTCCTTATCAGCGTATTATAATGCCTTGAGCTCAGATTTAGCATCTACCAGTTTTTTATCAAGGTCATTAGCTTGGTTGTTAGCTTCATGGTTAGCAGTCGTCAAACTCCGGATCAGCTCTTCCTGTTTCAACTCTACTACATTAATATTTCAAACACACATATAATTAGCATATTCAGCAGAGTTGAGGTTTTTCAGTGGCCCTCCGTTTGGCTTCATTTACCTCTTCTTGTTTCCGCCTGAAAAAGCCGGCCTCAGAGCCCATTAACTCTCAGCATAACCTGAGAAAGGGCAGCCGGAATATGAAACAATTAATGAAATAAAAGAAAAATATCAGAATGAAGTTGAAGAATAGTTTACCTTAGCCAGTTGGCCCATTATCTGGTCAAAGTCCACTACCTATAGATTAGGTATGAATTTCTTCTCAGACCGGGAAAGAGTCCTTACCATCCGTTTAGCAAACCCAGGAAGATCCGTCTCGTCGGATGTAAGATCTACACCAAAATAAGTACTTGGTGAGAGGGATGCAACGTGGTTGGCATTCATTCGTTGCCAGTTGCTGACTAAACCCCCAAAAGGATCAACCTTAGTCTTGACTCGCATAAAGTCAAGCGGCCAAGGAAGTTCAATCTTGTTCTTACCTTGGGTTTGAGGTTGGGGCATAGAGGCGTCCTCCTCCCCAGTCGTTGCCGCACCAGCTGCAACATTGGGTGGCCGGCCACCCATCGATGCCGTAAAGGCATCCGACGCTTTCTTCCCTGAACGTTCTGCGCTTTCACTCAGAATCTTCATGGCAGAAGGAAATTTACCACCGGTCGTAGGACAATCCGGATTGGCAGTAGAAGTTGACTTGGAGGGGTTTTACAATGCGGCCTTGGAAGCCAAAGTTTTTTCTAGCTCCTCCCCTTGCCTTATGAAAAGCTTGGAGATGGAGCTTGGACACGTTTAGTGGCGTTCTACAAATAAAGAATCAAATGTTACCCTCCGGCAAAAAAACTATTGGAAGAAATTTAAAGGAAATAATACAAGTCAGGCGGTCTCACCCCGCCTTTCTTGGCCTCCTTTGCCTTGACGGCTGCTCTCTTGGAGAGCACGCTTTCTTTGCGCAGTTGCGCAGCAGACTTATTCGAATATTTTGCCAACTCAACCATCTTCAAGGCGTTGGCTACAAGGACAAAATAAAAAGTTAGCGAAAAAACAATAAAAAGTACAAAAGGAAAAAACAACAGAAAAGCCGGATTTAAAGTGGATCTACCCTTGAGAAACATGGTGCTTCACCTAAAGGCGGACAAGAATCTTTCATCCTTCAAGGGATACGAGATCTAGTTCTTAGGCACAATAATATGAGTCACAACCCTCAAGGGCTCAGTTGTGGTTTTAAAGAAACCCGAATCCATTATTTGCTCCCGGGCCCTAGAAGAGAGTACCGGGAGAGGGCATTTCCTGCCTATGAGAACCGGTTCCTTATTGTACTGGCGCAACGTCCGGTTGTGTCTCAGAGTGGGTGAGGAGACCAAATAAAATTTCTCCTTCCACCCGGACCATTTGGACACCATGTTTAAAGTGATCAAATACTGGGGTAGAGTGGTAAGAGTATACTTTGCCCCATGACCGCCTGGGTCCTTGCTCAAATAGTGCATATGAACAAAGGCAGAGAAGCTGGGGGCAATATTTTTGAGCTTACAAGCGCCAATATTACTCAGAATATTCACCCATGAGTTTTGGGTGAGCTGCCAGACACCCAAATCATACCCCTTCAGGAATTTCCTAATCCCTGTATGGAGGGGGAACCGGAGGCCGGCTTCTATTACCGCCTCATAGCAGACAAAATAGTTGTCTGAATTTTCTATGTTATCCTCCTAGGCCATAACCGCATCCCCAGGCGGAACTATAATATCCCACCCCTTTCCAAAGGGGTGTTTTTCTTTGAAAGCCCTGAAATCACTCTTCAGCAGGGCTATGTCACCCAGAAGCATTCTAATCTTTTTCGGGTCAGGGTTGTATGAAACTTTTGCCGGCTGCTGATAGTCAGCCGCAATATTTTATTAATCGGAGCCAGAGGCCTCGGCTCCCGAACTTTCGGCGGCTTCATTACCGCCTGTCTCTTCCCCGGTTCCATTAGAAGAGGTGGCCTCTTCACCATTTACCTCTCTTACAATTGAGCTCCTGGAGGAAGAGGGAGCCTCATCGTCAGAACCACTTCTCTCCTCAGAATCCTCATGTTCCCCATCCGAAACAACCTTGTCGGCAGGCACTTCCATAGCGCGCCGGCTCTTAGACTTTTCTAGCCGTCTGTTTTACTCTAGCCATTGTGTCCTGCACAAACAAAGAGAGGGAGGAATTCGGGGATGAGCACAACAGTTCCGACAGTCCAGAAAAGGAACCCCCTGTTTTTGATTCAGCCGTTCCGGGAGACCAGCTAAATGTCCTAGGTAGTGCTGAGTGTGTGGATTGAGAGCTCATTTTTTTTAATACCATGTATACAGACGGAAAAAAGAGTGTATACAACTTGAAAAGGAAAAGCTAAAAAATGGTTTAGGCGGTTACCTTACGTTAACTCTGGAAACTCTGAAAACTACAACGACGGTGACCGGGTGTTGCAAAGTTAGCGCACGGAAATCTTGAGAATATGACGAAGACGGAACCAGAGATTCTTTCTCTAAAAATCTCTCTTTCTCTCTCTAGAAAGTCAAAGTAAATGAAATAGTGAGAGAAGGGAGGGATGGTAAACTTCTATTTATATAGGGGTAAAACAGGGGCATCCCCATCACACCCTAAATTAACTAGCTGCTTTTACTATTCACCTTTCATAGGTGGACACGTGTCACAGGCGTCACGTGGCAGCCACGTGACCCCTGTGAGGGGCAAATGTTTAGGGTAAAAATACCCTATACATGTGGACCAATAAGAGAAGGCCACATGTCAAGCTTATGCTGTCCCAAGTGGCTCTATAGCCATCTAACACGTGTCTCCTTTAGATAACTTCTTAAATTGCGGCCTTCAAGGGCCCAAATCCCAAGAAGTGCCATAATGGAGCACAGCACACTAAAATCTTGGTAAAGTGATCTAGATAGGGGCACTCCTTTCAACGACCCTATAAATAGGGAGATAATTCCCCATTTTTGAGGACGATCAATCATTTATTACAACTACTTTCTATCTCATGAGAGAAAAACCTGAGCTTAGAATCCAAGCAGATACCCACCTAAATTTCCGCACTCTTTATTCTCTTTCAAGTTACTAACTTGATCGTCAAAGGTGTAGCTCTAACATTTGGAATCTCCGTTGTTTTGCACGGGCAGCTCGAGCCAGACCAATCTTTGTGATGTAACACTCCCGAGGGACAAAACACAAAAAAACAAGCCCCTTGGATGGGCGATGATGTGTCTCACGCCCCTTAGCGCTAATGAGCACCTTAGATAGGCGATGATGTGTCTCACGCCCCTTAGGGCTAATGAGCCCCTTGGATGGGTGATGATGTGTCTGACACCCCTTAGATCTAATGAGCCCTTTGGATGGGCGATTATGTGTCTCACACCCCTTGGGGTTAACTAGCCCCTTCTAAATAGGCGATCATGGAAAACTTTGAGGAATTGGGTCCACCGAAATTGCGAAAAAAGGCCTCTATCATGGTTAAAATGCCAATTTTTTTATTACGGTCTCATTTTTAGGCATGTCATGGAACGGTACGTGCTCTGATCAACCAATAATTAGCCCCTAGGATTGGCGATGATATAATTGACGCTTTCTAAGAGCAACCTGGTGACAAGTGTCTGTAAAAAAAAACATGTAAACTTATGTATTTAAAGCAACATCAATGTTGAAACAAATTGTTATGGCTGACTTATGTATACTTGTATTTTTGTTATGTATGACGCCCTTTGGGGTTGCCGAGCCCCTTGGGGGGGCAATATATGTTTGGTGCCCCTTTGGGCTAATGAGCCCCTTAGATGGGCGATAAAGTGCCAAACACCCCTTACGATTAATGACCCTTTAGATGGGCGATGATGTGTCTGACACCCCTTAGGGTTAATGAGCCCCTTTTGGATAGATGATCTTAGAAAACTTTAATGCATTCGGCCCATAGAAATTTCAAAAAATGGCCGCTAGCATGAAGAAAATGCCATTTTTTTTATTACGGTCTCATTTTTAGTCATGTCTTGGAACGGTATGTTCTCGGATCACCTCATAATGAACCCCTAAGATGGGCGATGATATAATTTACGCTTTCTAAGAGCCTCCTGGGTGACAAGTTTTTGTGAAGAAACATGTAGACTTATGTATTTGAAGCAAAATCAACGAAGAAACAAATTGTTATGGCTAACTTATGTATACTTATGTTTGACGCCCTTTGGGGTGGCTTAGCCCCTTGGGGAGGGGGGAGATATATGTTTGGTGCCCCTTTGGGCTAATGAGCCCCTTGGATGGGCGATGATATGTCTGACGCCCCTTAGGTCTAATGAGCCTCTTTGATAGGCCATGACGTGTCTAACACCCCTTGGAGCTAATCAGCCCCTTGGATGGGCGATGATGTGTCTAACACCCCTAAGGGTTAATGAGCCCCTTCTAGATAGGCTATCATGGAAAACTTTGAGGCATTCGGCCCACAGAAATCTCGAAAAAAGGCCTCTAGCATGGTGAAAATGCCATTTTTTTTATTACGGTCTCATTTTTAGGCATGTCTTGGAACGGTTTGTGCTCGGATCACCCCATAATGAGCCACTAGGACGGGCGATGATATAATTTATACTTTCTAAGAGCCTCCTTGGTGACAAGTGTATGTGAAGAAACATGTAGACTTATATATTTGAAGCAACATCAATGAAGAAACAAATTGATATGGCAAACTTATGTATACTAGTATTTATTGTTATGTTCGACGCCCTTTGGTCCGGCAGAGCCCCTTTGAGAGGGGCGATATATGTTTAGTGCCCCTTCGGGCTTATGAGCCCCTTGGATGGGCAATAATTTGCCTGACGCCCCTTAGGGATAATGAGCCCCTTGGATGGGCGATGATGTGTCTAACGCCCCTTATGGCTAATGAGCCCCTTAGATGGGCGATGATGTGTCTGAAAACCCTTATGGTTAATGAGTAACTTTTAGATAGGTGATCATAGAAAACTTTGATGAATTCAGCCCACTGAAATTGTGAAAAAAGGCCTCTAGCATGGTGAAAATACCATTTTTTTATCGTAGTACCACTTTTGTGCATGTCTTTGAACGATACTTGCTCGGATCTTTCCATAATGAGCCCCTAGGATGGGCGATGATATTATTGACGCTTTCTAAGAGACTCTTGGATGAAAAGTGTCTGTGAAGAAACATGTAGATTTACGTATTCGAAGCAACATCAATGATGAAACAAATTGTTATGGCTAACTTATGTATACTTGTATTTATTGTTATGTTTAATGCCCTTAGGTGCGACTATAGGGAATAAGTTCAAGCGTTTAACCCCTAGCTTGAACCCCACTGTGATCATACACTAAAGCACAGTGGCGTCCAAAGGGAAAGAAGATAGAGCAAAAGAGTCGCCAACAAATTATAGGAACTTGTAAACCGTTCACGAGGTGAAGGTTACACCCCTTAACGATCCAAGAGATCGTCAACTCCATAAGGTCTAGAACCAAATAAGGGTTCGGGGATGAAGGTACAAATGCAACCTAAAAGAGATTGAACCTGCCCTAATAATAGGCTTCTACTTTATTCTGATCGTATTCATGTGCGCTTTCTGACTAACATACAATCAATAGGATTACCCTAAACCTGTTTATCTATGTTGGTTGAATATTAATGCACAAATAAATCTATTATTGGCGATCACTTGAATTATAATCATAATAACCCTAAACAAGATTATTAATTATCTTATTAAGCGTGATTACAAGTACAAAAATTCCCTTTAAACATACATAAAAGGTGTGATCAAGCAAGAAATAAATAAGCATCGTAATAAATAATCAATCATTAGAATAAACATGAATAATAATAATCATCATTAAAATAATATTCATAATCATCATAAATTATAACAATTATAATCATAATCATGTTCATGTTAATATTAAATCATAATAATAGCAAGATCCTAGGCATGATACTAACAAGATTAATAACAAACCCTAGCATGTCATTCAACATCAAAGATCAAATATATATCCCTTATATGATACTAACAATCATAAATATTAGGAAGAACATAGGAAGCATCGCAGGAATCATAATAAGCATATTTGATATTAAAATTACCCTAGACATGATACAAGGAATATCATAATAACAATGTAAACATGATTTCTACATCATAATATCAATTAAAACCATTAAAGCACTTACTTTGATGCCTCGTACCTCTTTCTAATAACAAAATACACACGTTAGTAACTTCAAGGAAAATAATAATCAAAACAATTAAATTAAATAATTGAAAGAGAGATTTGGGACCAAACCCTCAGAAATTAAACCTTTCACGTCTAGGGCGAAGGCAACTACGAATATGGCTAGGTGTTTCTAGATCTAATGAATGCGGAATTTTGTATGTGAAAACAATGTTTAGAGAAAAAAGAAAGAAAGATGAATGATTAAGAGAATGAGAGGATTAATTGAATGAAAACTGACTGTAGGCGAATGCGAATTAAAACTGATTGTTGATGATAACTGGTGAGAATTGGTGAAGTAAATGGAGTTTTTAATACGTTATTTATAGAGAAAATCAGCCAAAAAGATAAATTAACAAAACAGAGTCTAGCGCACAAAAAACAGAGCTGGCGCCAACCCTGGCTAATTGGCGCCAGGCGCCAATGGCTAGCACCAGGCGCCAATGGCTAGCGCCAGGCGCCAAGATTGGTTCTAGGTGCCACTGCTTGGAGTCAGGCGCCAAGCCTTTTTTTAACGCGTTTTCGAAAATCAGATAAGTTTGTCGTATTGGAGGATAAAATCATATATTTTCCTTGAAAATGCTATTTGATTTTAATTAAAACTTGATTTTAATTAAAACTCTGAAAAGTAAACAAAAGTTAATTTATCAATGCTAATTGAATTAGGAATGAAAAGAACCTTCTAGAAGAATTTAGAAGACTAAAACCATTCCTCATTGATTTAGGAATGATAAATCATATTAGGCCCTCCTCTAGATCATTGGGCCGCATATAAGGCTCAAACCGGGCCCAGTTTAGTAAATTGGCCATAATTTCCTCAATATTCATCGGAAGTAGGCTTATAATATATTGTTGGAAAGCTCTTGTCCAGCCCCATCCAACTACACTACTATTGAACCCATATCATGGACCAACCAAACTGGATTGGCTGTTTTCTTAAAATAAGTTTTCAAAAACAGAGAGAAGAGAAAAGAAATTAAAACTATCCGCAACACTAGACTTTCCACACTTTCACTTCATTCGATTATGATTCGACGTGAAAGGTACTCATCACTGGGTTTGGTTTTGGGGAGACAAAACTTGGTGTCTACAGAAGCCCCCACTTTGACTGAGTTTGGAGAAACGCAAGTTTCGAAAACAAAAGTCAAAGTATCGATAGGGACGGAGAATGATTCAGAACGTTCTCCGATCCTAAACCACTCTTGTAACGCCGATACCTGCAAAACTAGCGGTAGTTAAACAGATAAAAGAGTTAAGAAACGCGTATCTTGCACCGTCGAGCACACGTCTCTGAATGTAACCGATTTGCTGCCACTTTACTGTTGTTTTGATGACCTCCTGCAAGCTAGAGAACGCCATCCCGCCTGAAAACTGCTACGCCCGTAACTGCTTCCAAATTAGAAGACTACTTAGCCTGGAACGATCCTCCTCCGCATTGATAATATTCCACGTCCAAGGGAATACTATCGAAGGTTGCTTCTCTAGAAACAATCCTCAGTTTTTTGTGAAAACTCTCTATAATCTAGGTAACGCCACCTTGATGTTTCGATGTTCACTCGTCTCTGAACAAAGAGATTCTTTTTGATATGACTCCAATTTCCGCTGTGATAATCTTCGAAAAGATCACTGCTTTTTAATCCTCAATGCTGCTATGCCAGTACGTCGGCGCTTTGCTGCTTGTGAACCAGTATGTCGGTGCTTTTGCTGTGATGACAATCCTCTTTTCTTTGGGAATAGTTGCCAACACAACTCCTGTATGATGTATGACAATCCGATTTAGGGAAAGTTGTCAATGCTTCGTAACAATCTATCCTTGGAAATGTTGCCACGATGAAGCGACAATCCATATCTCAGAAAATTTGCCAAAATCCAAATTTTGGGAAAAGTTGCAAATGCTTCGTAACAATCTGTCATAAGAATTTTGCTACGATCGACAATCCACATCTTGGAATATAACTCTTGAAAGCAACCCACCTTGGAAATTTTCCAACGCTATGCGACAATCCTTTTGGGGAAATATTGCCACTATTGACAATCCGCGTCTTGGAACATTTGCAAAAAAGAGTCGACCGACAATCATCTTCGGGAAAATTTGCCACTTACTGAAATGAATGACAATCCACGTTGAGGAACTTTTGCCGAAATTTATGATGAATAAAGACCTACGACAATCCTTTGCGAAATTTTGCCATAGGGAAATGGGTGTATGACAATCAATCTTGGAAAACTTGCCAAACAAAGAAGGAGCACGACAATCCACGCTTGGAAACTTTGCCAGAGATGATAATCCAATCTTGGAAAAATTGTCGTTGAAGAAGATGTACGACAATCCATTTTTTGAAATATTGTTAGTTGGGGATGACAATCCAATTTTTGGAAAAAATGTCGTTTAAGAAGAATGCGCGACAATCCATATTTGGAAATATTTTCGTTTAAGAAGAATGCGCGACAATCCGTATTTGGAAATGTTGTCGTTTAAGTGCTTGCTTTTGAACCGATTGTAATGAGCAGTATTTTAGGCGCTTGAGCTAAGTGAGACAATCTTTTGTCAGGTCGATCACTTACTACGATTGTAATCAAACCGACTACTTAATCATGTCAAATTTCTTATAGGGGCTAACTGGCGTACCAAGGAACCCGAAATTGCTGCATGAGGTCGAAATCACCTTTCTGAGAGGCTTCGATCTCTGTCGCAGCTGAGATATCTCTGGTGCCAGGAATTGGAGTAGGGTCTTCCCTGTTATGCTGCACCTTTATTTATTTTTTACTATAGAACTTTGTCAATATCTTTAATTATCTTAGGGTTGACCTAAGGGTTAGCATTGCTTAACTCATCGATTTGACATGACTCAAGGTATAAACTTGACTCTCTGTGATCGACTGACTCGAGGTTGACTCGACTCGAAGTGAAATGACACGTGTGACTCGTGACCCGCGTGTGCATTGTAATGTGATCGTGGGACTCGAAAACGCAAAAAAGAAAAAATTTCTGTCATTTTTGTGGAGGGTACCGACTTTCTCCCGAAAAAGAAAGACGCGAAAAAAGAATCGAAAGTTTTTGAAGGTGCATGTTGAATGAGCTTAGTCAAATGTTGTGCAAGGATTAATTCATCCTAGGCTTTCTCAATTATTGACTCCACGATGAAAGTATTTGGGTAACTTAGGCACGGAGGCTAAGCACTTCGTACTTTGTGATGCAATGATGAGTGATGTTGATATGACAAGACATGCTTCAACGGTGTATTAAGATTTCATGACAAAGGGTTCCTAAGGGAAGTATATTTGGTCATGTATTTGTGCAGTGTGTGATAGTGACACTAAAGCTAGGCCGCAAGAGCTAAGTGTGTGGAGAAAATATTATTGAAAAGAGTCAAATGGTGATGACTCTTAGGCTAGGTAAGCTAATGATATAGGGATCAAGCCCCCAAGTCTAGCTCTAAGTAGATAGGGATGAGCATTGGAGTTCCCTTGATATGATCATGGTGCAAGTGTGTGAATGTGAATATGAATGCATGTTTATTACGGCCGCACCTCATGTGAGGTTGCCTACGTATCCGTTAGGAATCAGGCCAAACGTAGCTCTAGCGAACCTCGCACAAGTGTATGTATACCTCAAAAAGGTATTTAAAAGGGTTGTAACGTGGTTAGGCTAAAGGTTATAGAAGAAAGGGATGAAAGCTCAAGATCCTCGATAAGCCCCCAAGGTGTGCAACCATGGTTTTGAATCTTTATATTTTTATGCTTGAGGCTTCTCACTTTTGAGCTCTTTGTTTTCTTTTTCTCTCTTTTTTTACTTTTGCATTTTTTTATTTTTATAATTGTGGGCAATACTGATCATGCGGTCTATCACTCACTTGGCATTCATGTTTCTTAGGCACGGTACCAAGCACTCGATAAGAGACGCAATCTGAGACGTGTTCATATCAAAGATATTTTCATATCAAAGATATTGGAATACTTTCCCTTTTTTACACTTTTATTTATTTATTTTTTTTTACTTATTTTTTTATTTTGATCTTTTGAAATCACTCAAGCTCTTTTTTTAAAAAAATTGCATAAGTTGTACACTACCCCATCCTAAGGTTAGGTAGATGTATGTTGAAGAAAGAAAGGTCTATCGTTAGACGAGGCTCAAAGTGGTTTATCAAGAAGAGATTGTATATTTGAAGGGTGAGAAGTGATATGATGTGGCTACAAGGAGTGCCTCAAATCATTGGTATACCTTGTGCTTAGTTTGACATGGATTTTTTTTTTTTTAAATGCAATGCAATGCGATGATCATATGCAAGGAAATAAATGCTCATTTTTTTTAAAAGGGAAAAAGAAAGATTCTACAAAATTAATCTAAGGGAAAAGAAAGGTGCCTATGCTAGACTTATTAGGGGAAAGGGTAAATAAAAAAAGAAATAATAAAAAAAAGAGGTCATGAAATCTCGTCTTTGAAGCTCGCCTCTGTCTTGTCGTTTGCTTCATCATCACCCAATCTTCTCCTTAGCTAGAGGCAATGGGATCTCATTTGCTTCTATGAGATCTTGAATGAGATTTTTAAACCTGTAGCATTCATCAGTAGTATAACCGCGTCCTCGATGGTACTTGCAATAAGAGTTGGGATTCCATCTTGAAGATCGATTTTCTAGCGTTGGATCCTCGGTAGGGCCAATAGGTTTAATTAATCCTCGATCGTAAAGACGGTCGAAAGCAGCATCGTAGGTCATTCCAATGGGTGTGAACTCTTGCCTGGTTTTCCTTTTAGATCCTTGATTGTCCATGGCTAAGACACCATTATGGTCAAAGGTACTAACATTATTACTAGAGTGGGCGTTTTCGGAAGAAGAAGGATTGTCGTTCTTCTTTCCTTTCTGGCCACTATGGCTACAATTGTTAGTAGCTTTTTGTTTTGCGAGGTCATCTTCGATTTCAATTCTGATAAAATAAACGGCTTTGAAAGTATTCAAGTTGTGTTGATATTTTAAGTGCTTTGAATACTTTTCTTGGAGATTCTTGATAAACATCCTCACATACTCTTTTTCGGTGGGGACCTCAATCATCTTAGCCGAAGTTTTCCTCCACTTATTGAAGAAAGAAGTAAAGCCTTTGTTCTCTTTTTGTCTTAGTATTTCAAGTTATCTATAATCGGTTTCGACTTGAATATTACACTTGTATCTATCAATGAAAGCGTTTACTATCGTTTCCTAGGTAGAGGTTTTCTCTTGGTCAAGGGAGAAGAACCATTGTTGACAAACGGTTTCAAGAGATAGAGAAAATATAGAGGGAAACACTTTCTTATCTATACCCTTAATACTTATTATTTTTTCAAAAGCTCTTAGATGAAAATAAGGGTTGTCAGTTGCCTTGAATTTCAGGATGTCGTTGGCATTGAACTTATGTGGAAGAAGTTCTTTATCCATCAAGACCCCTTGTGAACTAATGCCCTGAAATTCATAGTCATTAGATAGCTTGCTCAAGCTTTCTTGCATGAGGTTCATTTGTTGTTGCTTTAGAGGGTCATCAATTTTGAGGGTCAAAGCCTTTAACACCTCAGTCAATTGACTCCTAAGTTCATTAACTTCCTCTTGAGTTTCCCATTATCTTTTTAGCCTTCTTCTTTTGACAAATCGGTTTATCAAAAAGTAAGACTTGAATAAAGAGGTTATCCTTGATTAATTGCCCTAATTCTCTCCTCGACCAAGTACTGTGGAAAAGGAATTTGGGGATATTCATTGTTAATTGTTTGACTCAAACTTTATTCAACATGCAATGGATTGAAGAAGGTAGGATAATGAGGGTGGTGATATGAAGAAAGCATGTAGATGGAGAGATGTGGAAAATTAGGAATAGATTGTATCCCCAACTTAAATGACGGAAAAAATCGACTCATGCATGAACTTAAGACATGGTCATGGTGACACGTACAAAGTGTGTGTTAAACTAGTGAGTGTAGGTGACATGTTAAGACTCGTGTCATGACCATGTGGCTAGACTATGTGACTAGACTCGATTAACGACTTAACAAGGTATAATTAACAGAATTGATTAGCAAACTGTTTAATTAGACCCAAGGTGATGACTCGAGCAATAAACTGAACTGTCACCAAAACGACATGACTGCCGCCGCACTGTATAGTGTAGCGTCTGACGACAGAGCTGTCACCAGGCGCTACACTCCACAGAGTGGCGCTACAGTCCAAATCTCGGCGCCAGTGCTAGAATGTTGATCTGGAACTTCTATCAGTATTATTACTCTAAAGGGTATGCCTAAAGTCGTACTAAGTCAACTCTTATTAGATTATCGGACTCTAATTACCAAAATTAATTAATTAATTAAGCAAAGTCTTTTTAGCCATTAAGCAGTTTATTTTGTCTTAACACAAGTCAAACAAACAATTAGGAAAAATCACATAGAGTATGCACAACAAATAATGCACAATTAGTCAAGTAGGCACAATATGACGCAATGAGTTTGCAACCTAACCATGGCTCTAGTTCTCTAAAGTTCGGGATATGGGTTAGTCAATAGAGGGTCCATGGTTAATTGTCCGGATGCACCGCGCGGAAGCCTAACCGTGAAGGGTTTGCGCAAGTGGATGGGACACCGCGAGTTTTAGAAAAACTCTCTTCCATGGCTTAGTGAATTCAAAATTCTCGAATGTACCCTTTGTTGCTCAAGGCGTTCAATCAGGTAGATGGAGCATGAATTCCCAGGGTGTTATGTCCATCAGGAAGAAGGATCGAGCGAACAATGCTAAAAACTGGTCGAAATTAGAACGCATATTTCTGGCTCGGTATTGGAAGAATTTGGCGCCAGCAAACAGAGGTTGGCGCCAGCTTTTGGCTTTAGCGCCTGGCGACAGAGCTGTCATCTGGTGCTACAGTCAAAATTCTGGCACTAACTTCTGATCGCTGATGCTAATTCCTACATGCCTCAGCAGCTTTCTGTGCTCGATAAAATTTTCCAGTTTCGCGCAGTGTTATTTCGGTCCTAGTTGTGAAAGATAATCCTCAAATTTCCTACGTGTAACAATCCTATGTTCTAACTCATTACGGATGGTCTTTCCAATGAGATCTTTTTTATGCATATGAAAATAATGTTAATCAAAATTACGCACATGAAACACTTAGAACGTTTTGAGTCTCATCCACTGATTCTAAATCATTGCCGAAATAAATTTCAGGAATTAAAATAGAAATCCTCCCCAGTGGAGTCGCCAAAAACTGTAGGTAATATTTCAAGCATTATCCGTAGGTTGAAACCCACTGTGATCATACACTAAAATATGGTGGCATCCAAAGAGAAGAAAGATGGAGCAAAAGAGTCGCCAACAAGTTTTAGGAACTTGTAAACCGTTCACGAGGTAAAGGTTACACCCCTTAACGATCCAGGAGATCGTTAACTCCAATAGGTCTTGAACCATGACTGGTAGTTCGGGGATGAAGGTACAAATCCAACCTAAAAGAGATTGAACCTGCCCTAATAATAGGCCTCTACTTTATTCTGATCGTATTCATGTGCGCTTTCTGACTAACATACAATCAATAGGTTAACCCTAAACCTGCTTATCTATGTTGGTTGAAAATTAATGCACAAATAAACCTATTATTGGCGATCACTTGAATTATAATCAAATTAACCCTAAACAAGATTATTAATTATCTTATTAAGCGTGATTACAAGTACCAAATTCCCTTTAAACATGCATAAAAGGTGTGATCAAGCAATAACAATAAAAATCAAGCAACATAATAAATAATCATAAAAATAATAATCATAATCATAATGATAATATTAATCATGTTAAAGCATAATAATAATAGCAAGATCCTTGGCATGATACTAACAAGATTAATAACAAACCCTAGCATGTCACTAAGCAATAAAAATCAAAGTTTTAACCTTAACATGATACTAACATGAATATTAGGAAAGAAAATAGAAGGCATCATACTTTTAATCATACTTGATATTATATTCTTTACCCTAAACATGATACTAAGAATATATTGTTGTCACCCTAAACATCAAATTAAGAAAAACATCATAACATGATACTAGGAATCATAATAACAATCTAAGCATGATTTCCACATCATAATATCAATTAAACAATTAAAGCACTTACTTGGATGCCTCGTATCTCTTTCTAATAATAAAATACACACGTTAGTAACTTCAAGGAAAATAATAATGAAACAATTAAATTAAATAATTAAAATAGAGATTTGGGACCAAACCCTCAGAAATTAAAAGCTTTCACGTCTTGGGCGAAGGCAACTTCGAATATGGCTAGGTGTATCTAAGTCTTGCGAATGCGGAATTTTGTATTCTTGCGAATGCGGAATTTTGTATTTGAGAGAAAGCTAGTTTAGAAAAGAGAAAGAGAGAGAGAGTAATCAAGAGAATCTTGATGAGAGTTGGTAAATGAAAACGGGGTTTTTAGGAAACTATTTATAGAGAAAATCAGCCTAAAAGATAAAAATTAAAAACAGAGTTCTGACGCGTAAAACGAGGTTAGCGCTAGACGTAGACATTAGCGCCAGGCGCTAACGCTAGCGCCGGGCGCCAAGCTTAGCGTCAGGCGCTAATGCTGGCTATTGGCGCAAATTTATTATTGACGCGTTTTCTAAAATCAGATAGAAATTGCCGTACAGGAGGATAAAATCGTATTTTCCTCAAAAACATTCTTTTATTCTGATTAAAACTCTAAAAAGTCAACAAAAGTCAATTTATCAATGCTAATTGAATTAGGAATGAAAAAAACCTTCTAGAAGAATCTAGAAGACTAAAACCATTACTAATTGCATTAGGAATGATAAATATATATTAGACCCTCCTCTAGATCATTTGGCCGCATATAAGGCTCAAACCGGGCCCAGTGCGGTAATTTGGTTATAACTTCCTCAATATTCATCGGAATTGGGCTTATAATATATCGTTGGAAAGCTCTTTTCAAGCCCTATCCAACTACACTACTATTAAACCCATAACATGGACCAACCAAACTGGATTAGCTGTTTTCTTAAAATAGGTTTTTAAAAAAGAGAGAAGAGAAAAGAAATTAAAACTATCCGCAACACTAAACTTTCCACATTTTCACTTCATTCGATTGTGATTCAACGTGAAAGGTACTCATCACTGGGTTTGGTTTTGGGGAGACACAAATGGGTGTCTACAAGTACACTGCATAAACTTGTTTAGATATATTATGCTTTAGCATCATATACTAACATGCAGCAGTAAATAATAAAAAAAAACTATCCCTCCCTAAAATCTCACCTTACCTGCTCAAAGTAAAACAAGGCATTACCTCGAGGACACCTGAGGGGGAGGCCTGGCATGTTCAACTTGAGTAGGAAAGGGCAGTAAAAACAAAGAAGATGAGCTGCGCGGGCAACACTAAGGTTCTCTTAGTCCCACCCAGCTCACGTTTTTGAGGGGGAGAAGAGGAAGAGATAGATATATATTAAGCCCTTACGAAGAGAAGTAAGAGGCACAAAATAACAAGTCGCAGTATAAACAAGCTGAACAACATAAACAAGTCACAACAAAATAAGCTGAATGACACAAATTGAGAAGCCAAAAACCTGATTGACACAAGTAAGTCTCAGCAAAGCAGACTAGATAACGCCTAGACAGGCAACAATCGAATAAACTAATCAACATGCAAGCAAGCCTCTACAAAAATTAAGTAGAAGTATACAATGCACAAGCATCCAATGCAAGCAACGCAGGAAGGGTAAAACTCATTGAAGTTCCTGCTAAACACAGAAGAGAACAAGAAGGTAAGAGAGCCCTTGGCGGCCAAGTCAGGAAAATTGGGAGGCCCAACCTACGAGGCTTCGCTATACGCAACAAAGAGGCTACTGTGCTAAGGTCTAGGTACTACTACACCTTGGCCTAAAAGCAGGTCAAGACAAGCACGCAGACTACAAAAAAATCAACAGGAAAAATAGTAGAAAGATCACAAAATACATACAACACAAGGCTGAACCTCTGCCTACCAGGGCAGAGTAAACATCCAAAAAGTTAGTTATAATGTATGGAAAACTGAGCCCTCGTCCACTAGGACAAGGAAGCACTCATCAAATTAAGTCAGAGAAACTTAAATCCAGGTCACGTCGGACACGCCTAGCAGCAAAGAATAAAGTATTCTGGAAAGACGCATGAAAATATACTTTTTGGCAATTATACATCCCAAAGACAACAACAAAAGCTACCTAGTCACTACAGATCTGGGTAAGGGAACCTCAGAAGAACCGCTGGAGTAGGGAGGTGACAGTCGCCATAACCTTTATTTCCCACAAGCCAAAGACTCAATCCCAATAGTCGCAGCAATGTCAAGACAGAAGGAAACCACTAAGTTCAGCACGGCGTGGTCAGTATGCATCTCAAATAAGCCAGCCTCCCCAGTAGCCTCAACCTTAGCCCAGAAGGTGTTAAAGCGAGCTTGCTGCTCCGCATCTTCACCATACAAGTTGCTTACACAGCGGGTTGTAGCCTCCCATCCACCGTCATGGCTATCAGCCAATAACTTAACAAAGGTAGGGGAGAGCGCGAAGGTCTTAAGCGCTTCCTTCCTAGAAGTTTCCAGCTCGGTCACATGCCCGGCCCGCAGATCAGCAATCTCTGTTTCCAATGCCTAAACCCTGGCCTGAGAGGCTGAGAGTTGCTCATTGCAGCTTGCCAGCTTGGTCTGGATGAGCTGAAATTCTCCCAACAGGAGTTGTAGGGTGTCTGCCCTCTCCCTCAGAGGAGTCACCACACTGACCATTGCATCCTTTTTAGCACGTGCCTGATGAACCTCCAAATCCTTCAAACAAAGAATCAAGCCCTGATTTTTATACCCCTTCTCCACTGAAAGCAGGGCATTGGAAAAATCTCCAACAAACCTGACAAGCTTCAGAAAAGGCAAAGAAAGAAAAGAGAAATCCAAAAAAAGAATCAATTTAAAAAATAAAATAATAAGAAAAAGAAGGAAGAAAAACCTGAATTAGAGAAAAGAAAGCTAAAAGCAAGAACTAACCTTCTACAAGTCATGACAAGCCGTAGCAGCAGGAAGACTGATTAAGCTGCGCGTAGAATCTACTGGAAGACGAACCCCCTGAGTAAGATGATACCCCAATGTACCGCCCTTTTGGGGGTCGTCCACGAACAAAGATTCATCGGCCCTCACATTCATCCCGGGTCGAAAGGGAGCATTCTCAGCTCAAGTAAGGCACGATATGGGGTGAATATGGATATCAAAAGGGACCTCAGAAAATTCAATGGGCCCTGTCGGGCGAAATGTACCCTAGCAGAGATTAAGGTAGCAGACAACGGGTTCTCAAAGGAATCACCTAAAAATTTGTGAACGTAATGATTAAGTTCACTAAAGTTTTGGGTATCACCCCCGTCATCATTCCCACCAGGAAGCCGAGTGTTAGCAAAGTGAGAGGCAAAGGGATCAACGCTAGAGGAGGTGCGAGCCCTCTTCGTAACAGGCTCATCCTAGGTAGGGGATGAAGTCACAAGATCATCCTACAAGTCAAAAATTTGTTGATCCTGCTTGTGAGTACCCTCTTCCTGAGCGTGCCCACCTCTAGAGGAACTTCAGATCCGTCCTCTCAGTCTAAAAGGCTGGGGTGGAAACTTTGGAAGCGTCATGATAGTTTGAAGGATCCACAACAGTAGTCTCAACCTCATCAGAGGGAAACTTTAGAACACCATCCGCAAAATTGTAAGCGTTATTCTTTGGATCATCAGAATCTTGATTGCGTTGTCTTTTGGAAACGGAGGTCTGAGGTGCCACCTGGCGAGAAACCGCAACAGGCTGCTTCTCAAGAGAAGCACCCTATGCCACTAACGCCTCAGATTTTGAAGCTGCTCTTTGAGGGGCAGGCTGAGTCTCGCGTCCACTCCCAACAGTGGAGGATGAAGGCTCCACATCAGCAATTATTCTAGATAAGCGATCATGGAAAACTTTGATGCATTTGGCCCACTCAAATTGCGAAAAAAGGTCTCTAGCATGGTCAAAATGCCATGTCTCTAATTACAGTCCTTTTTTAGGCATGTCTTGGAACGATTCATGCACAGATCACGCCATAATGAGCCCCTAAGAAGGGCGATAAAATAATTGGCGCTTTCTAAGAGCCTCCTAGTGACAAGTGTCTGTGAAAAAACATGTAAACTTATGTATTTGAAGCAACATCAATGAAAAAAAAAATTGTTATGCCTAACTTATGTATACTTGTATTTATTTTTATGTTTGACGCCCTTTGGGGCGGCCAAGCCCCTTGGGGGGGTGGGTGGGCGATATATGTTTGGTGCCCCTTCAAACTAATGAGCCCCTTGGATGGGCGGTGATGTGCCTGATGCCCCTTAGGGCTAATGATGTGAATTATTGATCCGAAAATCAACAAAACACAAGGGATATGTTTAAGTCTAATTCTATACAGGAAATCCACCAAGAATTAAACAAAAACTAAGATTAATCAATTAAGAATCCACCTAATTAATCAATCCAAACGAATGTTTTAACTAAAACAAGCAAAACAGCAATTGATCGCAATCAACAAAAACTCAAGTATGCAACTTAAGAAATAAATCTGAATATTAATCTCTGTATGTTTATTTGTGTGTTTTACAGCCCTATTTATAAGACTTAGTTTACCTAGGAAGATTAGGACAAGTTCCTAATTCAATCCTAATTAAACTAGAATTCTAACTTGCTTGAAGAGCAAGCACCTTGGCGCACAAGCATACACCAAACTCCTTGGAGAACAAGCACACGCCTAAACTGATTTATTTTGCTAACTAACTGATTTTTAAAGCAACTAAATAAATAAATAAAAATTAAAGAACTAAATAAAGATTAAAGATCCTAATGCTTGAACCAAGAAAAACCCTTTCAAGTGAAAGGTAAAAACTTGTAAGCAAAAATCTAAGTAAAGAAAATTCAAGAAAGTTCAAGAAAATGAACTAGACTCCAAGAAAAACCACTAAGCAAACTGTGGCTTTGCTTTGATATCCAAGAAAGTGTCCATGCAATGCTTGGCTTGAATCAATGTTTAGGGATAAACTATCTTGATGCATGATAAGCAAATCTTCGAAGTTCTCCATGCTTAGACTTGCATCATCCTCCTCTTCTTCGAAAGAATTTGTCCTCAAATCTTGAAGTTCTTCATCAGGAATATACTTAGCCAAATCGCCAACATTGAATGTAGCACTAACTCCATATTCTCCCGGAAGTTCTAACTTATAAGCATTGTCATTGATCTTCTCAACAATCTTGAAAGGACCTTCACTTCTAGGCATCAACTTATTCTTGCGTTTTCCTGGAAATCTTTCCTTTCTCAAATGTAACCATACCAAGTCTCCAACATTGTAACTTTGTTGCTTTCTATGCTTGTTTGCTCTAGCTTTGTACATGTCATTTACTTTCTCTATTCTTGTTCGAACTTGAGCATGTAATTTCAGCATACTCTTCAACTTAGACTCGACATCTTTGTGAATTAACTCACCCTTAGGCAATGGAACAAGATCAATTGGAAGTTTCGGATTGACTCCATAGACTACCTCAAAAGGACTATGTTTGGTAGCATATGTAGGTGATCTATTATAAGCAAACTCCGCATGAGCTAACTTGATGTCCCAATCCTTTTGTGTCTTACTCACTAACCCACGCAATAGAGCACCAAGAGTATGATTAGTAACCTCGGTTTGTCCATCAGTTTGTGGATGGTAAGATGTACTAAAGAGCAATTTAGTTCCCACAAGCTTCCATAGAGACTTCCAAAAGAAACTCATGAACTTTGTATCTCAATCACTCACAATAGTTTTCGGAATTCCATGCAATCTAACAATCTCTTTGAAGTATAATTCCGCTACTTTCATAGCATCATCCACTTTGTGACAAGGAACAAAGTGAGCCATCTTAGAGAACCTATCCACAACAACCATAATAGAGTCTTTCCCCCGTTGTGTTCTCGGCAATCCCACAATAAAATCCATAGAAATATCTTCCCAAGGTGAATCTGGAACAGGTAAAGGAGTATACAAGCCTTGATGAAAAGTAGCCTTCGCTTTTTGACAAGTTGCACACCTAGAAATAACTAGTTGCACATCCGTGAGCATCTTAGGCCAATAGAAGTGTTCTTGTAACATACTCAAGGTCTTTGTAATGCCAAAGTGACCAGCAATTCCTCCCCCATGAGCTTCTCTAACAACTAGCTCTCTAATAGAACACTTAGGAAGACAAAGTCGATTTCCTTTGAAAAGAAAACCATCTTGCAGCAAATAAGAACCCACGGCTCCTTTAGAACACTCTTCAATCAATGTAGCAAAATCATCATCACCTTTGTAGTATTCTTTGATCAATTCAAAACCAAGTAGCTTGCTATTTAGAATTCCAATCAAAGTGTATCTTCTAGATAATGCATCAGCCACAACATTCGATTTCCCTTCTTTGTACTTTGAAGAAAAATTAAATGATTGTAAAAATTCAACCCACGTAGCATGTCTAGGATTAAGCTTTTGTTGTCCATGTATGTACTTCAATGCTTCATGATCAGAATGCAACACAAAGTGATTAGGTCGGAGATAATGACTCCAATGATCTAAAGCTCTAACAATGACATAAAACTCTTTATCATAAGTAGAATAGTTCAATCGAGCTCCTCCCAATTTCTCACTGAAATATGCAATAGGCCTCTTCTTTTGGAGTAAAACTGCTCCAATTCCAACTCCACTAGCATCGGTTTCAACTTCAAAAGGACTTGAGAAATCTGGTAACGCAAGTATAGGTGCTTCACATAGCTTCTTTTTAACCAACTCAAACGCACTTTGAGCTTCTTTAGTCCATTCGAATTTACCCTTGTCCTTCTTCAAACATTCGGTCATAGGCGCCACAATACTTGAGAAATTCTTGACAAATCTTCTATAGAACGAAGCTAGACCATGAAAAGACCTTACTTCACTCATATTAGTAGGAATAGGCTAAGTTTTAATAGCCTCTACTTTCGAATGATCAACTGAAACTCCATCTTTTGATACAACATAACCAAGAAAAGTAACACTAGGCACTAAGAAGTAGCATTTTTCAAGCTTAGCATAGAGTTTCTTCTCTCCTAACACTTCAAACACACTTGTTAGATGATTTTGATGATCATGCAAATTTTTAGAGTATATCAGAATATCATCTAAATAAACAACAACAAACTTGCCAAGGAAAGGTTTAAGTACCTCATGCATCAACCTCATGAAAGTGCTAGGTGCATTAGTGAGTCCAAACGGCATCACCAACCATTCATACAACCCTAACTTAGTCTTGAATGCTGTTTTCCACTCATCTCCTTCTCTCATTCGAATTTGATGATAACCACTCATAAGATCAATCTTAGAAAACAACTTTGAACCATGTAGTTCATCAAGTAGATCATCTAACCTTGGAATAGGAAATCGGTATTTGATAGTGATGTTATTCACACTCCTACTATCAATACACATGCGCCAACTCCCATCTTTCTTTGGGACAAGTAAAGTAGGCACGGCACAAGGGCTCATACTTTCCCTCACGTATCCTCTAGTCATAAGCTCTTCAATTTGCCTTTGCATCTCCTTTGTTTCTTCCGGATTACTTCTATAGGCTGCCTTATTAGGTAATGGTGCTCCCGGAATCAAGTCAATTTGATGCTCTATCCCACGAATAGGAGGTAGTCTCGGAGGTAATTCCTTAGGAAAGACATCCTTGAATTCTTCTAAAACAGATTCCAATTCATACGGCCTCTTTGCTTGTTTATCTTGATCAATTTGAATCTCATTAGAAACAAGTATATATACCACATTGTTGCTGCAAATCTCTTTTTCTAATTTCCTCTCACTAATCAAATAAGAACTCTTCGAATTAGAGGTAACATTAGAAGACTTGTTGCTTATCAAAGGTTTTAAAGCAACCGGTCTCTCTTTTTCTCCTTTTCTCACAACATACACATTAGTCCTTCCATCAAACTTCACAAATCTATCATATTGCCAAGGACGACCTAATAGTATATGACAAGCATCCATAGGACAAACATCACACAAAACTTTATCATGAAATTTACCAATTGAAAAGGAGATTAAGGCTTGTTTATTTACCTTAACATCACTCGAATTATTAAGCCAATGAAGCTTATAAGGGCTTGGATGTTCAGTAGTTGGCCACTTCAATTTGTCTACCAAAGTAGTAGATACCACATTAGTGCAACTCCCCGTGTCTATGATCATGTCACACAACCTATCTTCTACCTTGCACCTTGTAAGAAAGATTTTCTCCCTTTGATTGTTTTCCATAGGTACGGTTTTAGAGTGTAGCGCCCTTCTTAGAACCAAACTTTGACCATGAGTCTCGGGATCAATTTCGTCAATATGCCCCTCCTCTTCTTCAAAGTTTTCCTCTTCGTTCTTTTCTTCATAGTCACTACCCTGCTCACACTTAGCTTGTTCTTGTTCCCACTCTTGAGCAGTCATTACTCTTTTTGATGGACAATTAGTTGCAATGTGACCAACACTACCACACTTGAAGCACTTCCTATCTTCAACAAGCTTTTTAGGAGCTTCAAATTTTGATTTAGTCTCCTTGTAGTTCGAACTAGAACCACTTTTCTCCAAGCTGTTCTTCTCAAAAGGTTTAGTGAAACCTTTTACAAAGGGCTTAGTGTACGTCCCTTTCTTCCCCTTTATCTGTTTTTCAACTTTCAAAGCTACCTTGCAAACATCCTCAAAGGACCAATATTGTTGCAATTCAACTTTTTCAGCAATATTATCATTCAACCCCGAAATAAATCTAGCAATCTTATGCTCAACAATCTCTTCTAAGCCACATAGCATGCATAACTTTTCAAATTCACCAATATAATTCTCAACAGTCATAGAATTTTGTTTAAAAAGTTGCATCTTAAGATAAACATCTTGAATATAATCACTAGGTACGAACCTTTTTTTCATGTGCTTCTTGAGTTGTTCCCAAGTTGAGATTTTTGCACGCCCCTCCTTATGCCTCTTCTTCTTTAGATTATCATACCAAAGACTAGCATAACCGGTCAGTTTTAATTCAGCCAATTTGCATCTTTTCCTTTCATCATACTCCTTGTAATCAAAGAGTGTCTCGGCCCTTCTAATCCACTCAAAGTATTTTTCAGGTTGATTCATTCATACTCCCATTGAATTCGGGAAGATCTAATCTAAGGTTCCTATCATCATCCTTTGGTCGATCTCTCCTCCTAGGCCTTGGTGATTCATCACTTGAGGAATAATTATTTCGTGGCCTCCTTGGGTTCCTCCTTGGTTGTTCTTCCTCACTTGAACCAGAATTAGGGTTAGAATTCCCTTTCCTTGAAGAATCTCCAGCAAGAGTATCAAGCCTTTTTAATATCTCATCCATCCTTGCTGCCAACTCGTCAATTCGCCTATCTCTTCTAAGATTTTGAGCTTGTTCTAAGGTTAATCCCCTTGGAACTTGTGGAACCTCCTCGTCACTCATGATTCCTACACAAACCAAGTCAGTTTATGCAAAAATCTTGATTTAAGTCTAATTCTATACAGGAAATCCACCAAGAATTAAACAAAAACTAAGATTAATCAATTAAGAATCCACCTAATTAATCAATCCAAACGAATGTTTTAACTAAAACAAGCAAAACAGCAATTGATCGCAATCAACAAAAACTCAAGTATGCAACTTAAGAAATAAATCTGAATATTAATCTCTGTATGTTTATTTGTGTGTTTTACAGCCCTATTTATAAGACTTAGTTTACCTAGGAAGATTAGGACAAGTTCCTAATTCAATCCTAATTAAACTAGAATTCTAACTTGCTTGAAGAGCAAGCACCTTGGCGCACAAGCATACACCAAACTCCTTGGAGAACAAGCACACGCCTAAACTGATTTATTTTGCTAACTAACTGATTTTTAAAGCAACTAAATAAATAAATAAAAATTAAAGAACTAAATAAAGATTAAAGATCCTAATGCTTGAACCAAGAAAAACCCTTTCAAGTGAAAGGTAAAAACTTGTAAGCAAAAATCTAAGTAAAGAAAATTCAAGAAAGTTCAAGAAAATGAACTAGACTCCAAGAAAAACCACTAAGCAAACTGTGGCTTTGCTTTGATATCCAAGAAAGTGTCCATGCAATGCTTGGCTTGAATCAATGTTTAGGGATAAACTATCTTGATGCATGATAAGCAAATCTTCGAAGTTCTCCATGCTTAGACTTGCATCAGCTAATGAGACCCTTGGACGGGCGATGATGTGTCCGACGCCCCTTAAGGCTAATGAGCCCCTAGGATGGGCGATGATGTGTTTGAGGTCCCTTAGACCTAATGAGCATCTTTGATGGGCGATGATGTGTCTAACACCACTTAGGGCTATTGAGCCCCTTAGAAGGGCGATGATGTGTTAGACACCCCTAAGGGTTAATGAGCCCCTTCTAGATAGGCGATCATGGAAACTTTGATGCATTCGGCCTTCCAAAATTGTGAAAAAAGGCTTCTATCATGGTGAAAATGCCATTTTTTTTATTACAATCTCATATTTAGGCATGTCTTTGAAAGATACGTGCTCAGATCACCCAATAATGAGCCCCTAGGATGGGCGATGATATGGGTTACAAGTGTTTGTGAAGAAAAATGAAGACATATATATTTGTAGCAACATCAATGAATAAATAAATGGCTATGGCTAACTTATGTATACTTGTATTTATTGTTATGTTTGACGCCCTTTGGAGCTGTCGAGCTCCTTGAGAGGGAGCGATATATGTTGGGTACCCCTTCGGGCTAATGAGCCCCTTGTATGGGCGATGATGTGCCTAATGCCCCTAACCCTAAGGGCTAATGAGCCCCTTTGATAGGCGATGATGTGGCTGACGCCCCTAAGGGAAAATGAGCCCCTTGGATGGGAGATGATGTGTCTCACGCCCCTTAGGTGTAATGATCCCCTAGGACGTGCGATGATGGGTCTGACGCCGCTTAGGGATAATGTGCGCCAGGATGGGCGATGATGTGTCTAACGCCGCTTAGAGCTAATGAGCCCTTTTGATGGGCATGATGTGTCTAACACCCCTTAGGGTTAATGAGCCCCTTCTAGATAGGCGATCATGGAAAGCTTTGATGCATTCGGCCTACCGAAAATGCGAAAAAAGGCCTCTACCATGGTGAAAATGCCATTTTTCTTATTATGGTCTCATTTTTAGGCTTGTCTTGAAACGGTACGTGCTCGATCACCCATTAATGAGTCCCTAGTATGGGCGATGACATAATTAACGCTTTCTAACACCCTCCTAAGTGACAAGTGTCCGTGAAGAAACATGTACACAAATGTATTTGAAACAACATTAATGAAGAAACTAATTAGTATGGCTAACTTATGTATACTTGTATTTATTGCTATGTTTGACGCCCTATGGGGCGGAAGAGCCCTTTGGGGGGGGGTCCGATATATGATTCGTGCCTCTTCAGGTAATGAGCCCCTTGGATGGGCGGTATTGTCCCTCACGCACCTTAGGGCTAATAAGCCCCTTGGATGGGCGTTGATGTGTCTCATGCCCCTTATGGCTAATGAACCCCTTGGATGGGCGATGATTTGTCTGACGCCCCTTAGGGCTAATGAGCCCCTTGGATGGGCGATGATGTTTCTAACACCCCTCAGGGTTAATGAGCCCTTTCTAGATAGGCCATTATTGAATACTTTGATGCATTCGGCCCACCGAAATTGCGAAAAAGGCCCTCTAGCATGGTGAAAATGCCATTTTTATGATAACAGTCTCTTTTATAGGCATGTCTTGGAACGGTACGTGCTTGGATCACTCCATAATGAGCCCCTAGGATGGGCGATGATATAATTGACGCTTTCTAAGAGCCTCCTAGGTGACAAGTTTCTATAAAGAAACATGTAGACTTATGTATTCAAAGCAACATAATTGAAGAAATAAATTGTTATGGCTAACTTATGTATACTTGTATTTATTGTTTTTTTTTACGCCCTTTGGGGGCCGATCCCGTTGGGAGGGGGGGCGATACATGTTTGGTGCCCCTTCGGGCTAATGAGCCCCTTGGATGGGCGGTGATGTGCCTGACGCCCCTTAGGGCTAATGAGCCCCTTGGATGAACGATTATGAAAGGAATGGTGTTCTTCGAACGAGTTTATTATTCATATAGTGGGTTCAGATTTATTAGAAAGCTAATATATTCAGTAAGGTCAAGTGATCGGAATGCCTAGGTGGAGGCCGCTTCCGATCTGTTATATTAATGTATAATTAATATTACAACTTGATCTTGAATGAACCCTTTGGGTCACACCCATGCAATTAACAAACCAACTCGACGAATTAATTTGAAAGAAATAAATGAGTCGCACGAGTATTAAATATTTAGACGTCCGGAAATTCGAGCTTAGAGCGTCGATACTGAGCATCGAAAGTTGAGTAAAAAATAGTAAAAGACGAGATGGGAAATTAATAATAAATCAACAATGACTAAAATACCCCTAGCATCGGATCCCTGAGTGCTAGGGGATTAGGTAAGCTAGCAGCCCGCACGATGTGCGAGGATTGCTAGAAGGCTACGGCCAGCAGCCAGCACAATGCGTGGCATGCTGACGCGCTGCAGCTAGCAGCCCGCACATGTGCGAGGCATGCTACCAGCGGCCTTTGGCAACAGCAGCCCGCACATGTGTGTGTGGGCGTGCTAGCAAGAATGGCTCGCAGCAAGCAGCCCGTGTGTGCGGGGCTTAGGTGGGTCGGGTAGCTTGGGCCGTGTCATTTGGGAAACATGTGAGGGAGGGAATAAGTTTGAGGGACAAGTGGCACAAGGAGAGGAAGGAGTGGGGAGCAAGTACGGTCCCCTCCTCTCCAAGTGGTCTTCACTTCCCATTGCATGTATTTATGACACTTGTAGATTTATTGTTAGTTTTCTTATTTTATTTTAGATTTCAAATAAATTGTGGAATTTCATGCTCCCACATTGATGGGATAGAAATTCCCATTCTCCTTCTTCCCTATAAATACCCTTCTTGGGTTTTTGGGAAGAGTGCTTGAGTAGGAGTTCAATAGAGCATTGCATTAGGAAAAACTCTTAAACTCACATAATACTCGGGTTTTTGTCGGACCTCGCTACCCTCGAGGTAACGGACCTAAAAGTTTGTAGTTGTTTTTGCGGGTACATCTCCGTCAGAGGCTCTCGTATTTTCGGGGCTAAGCTTCTCAAGTAAGAGCCCAATTTGTAGGGCGAAGCACGCAACTAAGGTAAATTTCCTATTTTGCCCTTTCATGTTTATTTATGCATTAGTGATATTATTTATTGCGAGCGTGATCCTTATCTCGGGTTTTTTCCGCGGTGAGTAGGACTCACAAAACCCCAACAGCGGTATTGAAGCCCCTCTCGTTTATTTTTAATTATCATATTTTTTTAAGGTATTTTTATGGATTAATTTTTCTGGTTTTAAGTTGCTAATTAGATTAGTAGCTCGTTTTATCAATTTTAACCTCGTATTAGAGCTGACTTCAGCTCCTGAACCCAGATTTCGACCCAAAAATAGTGAATTTTGGGTGGAAAAGGCGTTTTGGAAATGGCTTTACCCCTTCAGAACTTGGTTTTAGCCAAAAAAACGACCAGAAATGCATTTTTCGAGGGGTTATTCGTTTTTACGAAAAATTTTAAGTCTTTCTAACCTTGAAAATTAATTGCATATTTATGGTGGTTATGTAATTGGTTCAATACTTATTTTACATGCAATTTTAAACCTCTTTAGGAATGATTACTTGGTGGTAATTTGTTTTTAAAAGCTTGGTTTTATTTTTCACATAATTGCAAATTAATTGCATTAAGTGTGAAATTTTTGTTTTGAGGCTTCTAAAGTGCTAAAGATTCAATATTTAATTGTGTTAAGTGATTGAAACTTTTAAAGCTACTAAATTCCATGAATTTTATGTTAAAATTTGTTGTTTTAATCATTTTTGGTTGATTGGAAACATAAAGTATCAAACTTTATGATTGAAATTTGTTTATCTTCATATTGGAAGATATAATTTTTCAAGGATTCACAAATGTTAGTAGTTCGATTTTTTCATTTGAACATTAAAGTTCATATTTTTCCAACTCCCACTTCTGTGTCAAAATCTCAAGAATAATTTAAATTGGAATAGTGAGAAATTGCCTTATTCATTTTTTATGGCACCAAGTTAAACCAATTTAATTAAAGAATGGTTCTTGGGAATTATTTTGGTTGAATGCACCTTGATAAATTTTATTTAAGTAAGGCTTGTTTAACTTTTCAATTTTTGCTCATTGAATTAGTTCTAAAATCAATTTAGAATTAATAATATTTCACGCAAAACTAGGATCAAAATCCCGAGGCTATGGCACACAAAACGTGGAAAACCCACCTTTGGCTAGTCGGGCTGCATAGCAGCCCACATGTGGCTGACAAGAGGGGTGCTCGCGTGTGCGTGTATCCATGGGCGTGGCTAGTGCACCCAACAACATCAACACATGGCTGTGTACGTGCGTGCGTGTGTGCGTGCACAGCAACAGCACAAGATTGTGGATGCAAGTCTAAGCATGGAGAACTTCGAAGATTTGCTTATCATGCATCAAGATAGTTTATCCCTAAACATTGATTCAAGCCAAGCATTGCATGGACACTTTCTTGGATATCAAAGCAAAGCCACGGTTTGCTTAGTGGTTTTTCTTGGAGTCTAGTTCACTTTCTTGAACTTTCTTGAATTTTCTTTACTTAGATTTTGCTTACAAGTTTTTACCTTTCACTTGAAAGGGTTTTTCTTGGTTCAAGCATTAGGATCTTTAATCTTTATTTAGTTCTTTAATTTTTATTTATTTATTTAGTTGCTTTAAAAATCAGTTAGTTCGCAAAATAAATCAGTTTAGGCGTGTGCTTGTTCTCCAAGGAGTTTGGTGTATGCTTGTGCGCCAAGGTGCTTGCTCTTCAAGCAAAGTTAGAATTCTAGTTTAATTAGGATTAAATTAGGAACTTGTCCTAATCTTCCTAGGTAAACTAAGTCTATAAATAGGGCTGTAAAACACACGAATTATACAGAGATTAATATTCAGATTTATTTCTTAAGCTGCATACTTGAGTTTTTGTTGATTGCGATCAATTGCTGTTTTGCTTGTTTTAGTTAAAACATTCGTTTGGATTGATTAATTAGGTGGATTCTTAATTGATTAATCTTAGTTTTTGTTTAATTCTTGGTGGATTTCCTGTATAGAATTAGACTTAAACATATCCCTTGTGTTTTGTTGATTTTCGGATCAATAATTCACATACCAAAGATGATGTGCGTACGTGTGTGCGTACATGCGTGTGTGCGTGCACAACATCAGCACATAGCTGTGTGTGTGCGTGCGTGTGAGTGCGTAACGCAACACATAGCTGCTATGGTGTGGCTATGGTGTGGCAGTGGTACAAGAGCATTTGGTACGTGGTTTGGTGCTTGGTGCGATGAGGCAAGCAGCCTTAGTGCGTGTGCCTTGCATAAGGCAACCCGTAGCAACCCTACTAGGTGTAAGCCTAGCAAGTGCTACAGAGGGTGGTCGAGGCACATGCACCAAGCCGCATTGTCCGAGTTACTAGATGACTTTTGTTTTAATATTGCATGCGCCACTTGAGTGAAGTTGGCTTTGTGCTTGCTTATTTGTCGTTTTATTTATTTAATTAATCTTGTTTATTTTAATTAAAAGTTTATGAGGCAATGCCTCGGTTTTGAGCGGCTTTGGCAAAATTTATTTTGACAAATTTTGGGTTCTACCGGCTTAATTGATTGGATTAATTAAGATGGATGCGGAATTTAGTGGGAGCTTCAATTGTTAATTATTTCAATTACATAATCGGTTAAACAACTTTGCCTAGTTTTATTTAGGCGTGTTAATCGGATTAACCACCTAGATTTGTTACTAGCGCGCGCGTGTTTAATACATAATTACTTGTTTATTATTGTAAAATGCGTGGGCCATTCACATATAGTGAATGGATGAATGGAATGAATTTTCTCTCACAGTGTTTATAATAATGGCAACTAGTGGGACCCGATTAGGATAGAAAATACGGTTTGTGGGCCGTGATGTATTTTTGTAAATCTAAATATGGTCTGCGTACCGTTGAGTATTTTTGTACCTTAATGTTTAGACTAGTCTTAATCGTAGTTACTAGTATTGCATAATTATGGTAAAGTCTTGAAGAAGGAGGTTATAGGAAGAAAAATCCATGAAGTTGCAAAAGAAGACCTTTTGAAGACTTGAAGAATTCAAGGAGTCATGCTAGTTGCCAATATGCATCAAAATGCTTTTTGCTTTACATATTCATGATTATTTATATATGAATTATATGTTCGATGCATGTTTAAGGATTTCAAATGTTGTGATGATTAAATAAGTTCACTTAAATCAACCAACATAGAAACCCTAGGACCCTAAATATTGAGTAAAATTGTCATTTCAAAACAACACTTATTGACTTTGGGAGATTGAGTGCTAAGTCAAGACAAAGCATGCTTAGCCACTCATTGTTTCCTTAGATCTTGAAATAGCCTTATTTTCACAAAATGGGGACAATTTTATGTGTAAATAAAACATTAAATAAGTATTGAAATATGCATGAATTAAATTCAATCTTATTTAATGTATTTTGAATGGTTTTTCATTTCAAATTCTTTCAATTGTAGAATCATGTCTTCAAACAACTCAACCAACCAATTTTCATTACGCTCAATTGTCGATAAGGAGAAGTTAAGTGGGACAAATTTCCTTGATTGGAAAAGGAATTTGCGCATCGTTCTTATGCAAGAACAAAAAGAGTATGTCCTTGATGAGGAAATGCCCAATGCTCCCAATGAGAAGGTGACACAGGCTCCCCTTAACCGATTGCAAGTAGCCTATCGGGATGTCAAATGCGTTATGCTAGCAACTATGTCTCCTGAACTTTAGAAAACCTTCTTCGAGAAGGAATCGGCCTATGAGATCATTTCTGAGTTACAGAATATGTTTCAAGAGCAGGCTCGAACTTAAAGGTTTTAAACCCACATGCAGATCCTTGGGACTAAGATCAAGAAAGGAGAGTCAGTCAGCCCACATATGCTTAAAATGATCGGATTATTTGAGAACATAGGAAGGCTTGATGCGGGATACTCAACAGAGATGGCTATTGACATCATTCTCCATTGCCTTCACAAAGGCTATGATCAGTTCGAAATGAACTACAATATGCATAGCATGGAGAAAACCCTCACTAAGCTTCATGGGATGTTGAAGCAAGCTGAGTAGACGCTGAAAGATGAGGGAAAGCATGCTATGCTTATGATCAAGAAGGGCAAGTTGTTTAAATGGGCAGGCAAAAAAAAGAAAGGCTTCAAGGGGAAAGGCAAGAAGTACTTTCCGCCTAAGCGGAAAGCTACAAAAAATAACAAGGAGAAGAAGGTAGTATATTATAAGTCTGATTCCGAATGCTTCTATTGCAAGAAGAAGAGTCATTAGAAGAGAGATTGCCTCAATTTCAAGGAAGATAAGAACAACGAAACTGTTTCTTCTGAATTAGGTATATTCATTATAGACTTAAACTTCACTAATTTTTTATATGGTATCGCACATTCTGAAAATGGTCTTTATGTAATTTCTGTAGAAAAAACAAGTTTATAATGTAAATAATACTACCAAAAGAGCTAAGACCATGGAGTCAAATCAAACTTATTTGTGGCATTGTCGTCTTAGCCACATTAACATCAAACGCATCAAGAAACGTTTTCAAGAAGGCGTTCTTAACTCCTTTGATTTAGAATCTTTTGAGAATTGCGAAGGATGTTTATTAGGCAAGATGTTAAAGAAGCCATTCTTCAAGTTGGGATAAAGAGCAAGTGACTTATTAGGGCTAATACATACCGATGTATGTGGACCAATGAGCTCCGCCACAAGAAACGGACATTGATATTTCATCACCTTCACAGACGACTATAGTAGATAAGGCTATGTCAACCTAATGTTGCACAAATATGAATCGTTTTACAAGTTCAAAGAATTTCAGAGTGAGGTGGAAAACCATCTTGGCAAGAAAATCAAAGTCCTTCGATCAGATCGAGGAGGTGAATACTTGAGCAAAGAATTCGATGACCATCTGAACGATCATGGCATACTTTTAGAACTGACACCTTCAGGAAACCCACATTGGAATGGAGTTTCCGAACGGAGAAATTGAACCTTGTTATACATGGTACGATCAATCATGGGTCTTAGTGATCTTCCATTCTCTTTCTGGGGACATGCACTTTTAACTGCGGCCCAAACGCTGAATTGTGCTCCATCGAAAGCTGTAGAAAAGACTCCATACGAATTATGGACGAACAAACCTCCTAGGTTGACTTTTCTAAAGATGTGAGGATGCAAAGCATAAGTCAAGAAATTTATTTCTGACAAGATTCATCCCAAATCTAATAAGGTTTACTTTGTAGGTTACCCAAAAGAAACAAAAGGGTATAACTTCTTTAAAAAATCGGAATACAAAATGTTTGTTGCTCGCGATGGTGTCTTTTTGGAGAAGGAGCACCTTTCCAAAATGACAAGTGGGAGGAAAATTGAACTCAACGAAGTTTGTGAGGATGAGCAACAAAATCAGAATGACAGTCAAAGTGCTCAAGTGGCATATGTTGACGAAGGTCAAAATATGCAAAGTCGAATCGACAATGCAAATGCTCAGTCCATTACCCTACGTAGGTTTCAAAGGCTGAGATCTCAACCTGATAGATATCTCTGATTGTTTTTAACCGAGAATCAGGACATCCTAATCATGGATTGAGATGATTCAGCAACCTACAAGCAAGCGATGGCAAGCACCGACTCTGCAAAATGGCAAGAGACCATGAGGTCTGAAATGGATTCCATGTTTGAAAATCAAGTCTGGGACTTAGTTAACTTACCCGAAGGCTACATACCTATTGGATGTAAGTGGATTTTTAAGTTGAAAACCGACAAAGATGGAAATGTATTCATTTACAACGTTAGATTGGTAGCAAAAGGTTACAGACAAGTTCATGGCATTGATTACGATGACACCTTTACTCCAGTCGTAATGCTTAAATCCGTTCGGATCCTTCTAGCGATTGCTGCATATTACAATTACAAAATATTGCAAATGGACGTTAAAACTGTGTTCCTCAACGGAATTTTGGAAGAAACTTTGTACATGACGCAGCCTGGAGGTTTTGTAGACCAAAACAATGCTAGAAAGGTATGCAAGCTTAAGAAGTCCATTTATGGATTAAAGCAAGAAAGCAAAAGTTAGAAGTTGTAATTTGATGAAGCCATTAGTAAGTTTGCTTTACATATTCATGATTATTTATATATGAATTATATGTTTGATGCATGTTTAAGGATTTCAAATGTTGTGATGATTAAATAAGTTCACTTAAATCAACCAACATAGAAACCCTAGGACCCTAAATATTGAGTAAAATTGTCATTTCAAAACAACACTTATTGACTTTGGGAGATTGAGTGCTAAGTCAAGACAAAGCATGCTTAGCCACTCATTGTTTCCTTAGATCTTGAAATAGCCTTATTTTCACAAAATGGGGACAATTTTATGTGTAAATAAAACATTAAATAAGTATTGAAATATGCATGAATTAAATTCAATCTTATTTAATGTATTTTGAATGGTTTTTCATTTCAAATTCTTTCAATTGTAGAATCATGTCTTCAAATAACTCAACCAACCAATTTTCATTACGCACAATTGTCGATAAGGAGAAGTTAAGTGGGACAAATTTCCTTGATTGGAAAAGGAATTTGCGCATCGTTCTTATGCAAGAACAAAAAGAGTATGTCCTTGATGAGGAAATGCCCAATGCTCCCAATGAGAAGGTGACACAGGATCCCCTTAACCGATTGCAAGTAGCCTATCGGGATGTCAAATGCGTTATGCTAGCAACTATGTCTCCTGAACTTTAGAAAACCTTCTTCGAGAAGGAATCAGCCTATGAGATCATTTCTGAGTTACAGAATATGTTTCAAGAGCAGGCTCGAACTTAAAGGTTTTAAACCCACATGCAGATCCTTGGGACTAAGATCAAGAAAGGAGAGTCAGTCAGCCCACATATGCTTAAAATGATCGGATTATTTGAGAACATAGGAAGGCTTGATGCGGGATACTCAACAGAGATGGCTATTGACATCATTCTCCATTGCCTTCACAAAGGCTATGATCAGTTCGAAATGAACTACAATATGCATAGCATGGAGAAAACCCTCACTGAGCTTCATGGGATGTTGAAGCAAGCAGAGTAGACGCTGAAAGATGAGGGAAAGCATGCTATGCTTATGATCAAGAAGGGCAAGTTGTTTAAATGGGCAGGCAAAAAAAAGAAAGGCTTCAAGGGGAAAGGCAAGAAGTACTTTCCGCCTAAGCGGAAAGCTAAAAAAAATAACAAGGAGAAGAAGGTAGTATATTATAAGTCTGATTCCGAATACTTCTATTGCAAGAAGAAGAGTCATTAGAAGAGAGATTGCCTCAATTTCAAGGAAGATAAGAACAACGAAACTGTTTCTTCTGAATTAGGTATATTCATTATAGACTTAAACTTCACTAGCTCTACATCATGGGTATTAGATACTGGATGTGGCTCACACCTTTGTTCCAATTCCAAGGGACTAAGGAACGTTAGGAAGCTAGAGAAGGGAGAGGTTGAACTCCGGGTTGGCGATGGACCCAGAACTGCAGCCGTATCCGATCCATTGACACTCTCAGTTTGTCTTTTCCCTCTGGGATTGTTTTGGAACTTGTTAGTTGTTACTATGTTCTTAACATTACCAAAAACATCATTTCAATTTTGGCGTTAGACGCCTTAGGTTTTGAATTTCGAGTAAAAGGCAACGAATGTTCAATTTATCTCGATAATTTTTTATATGGTATCGCACATTCTGAAAATGGTCTTTATGTAATTTCTTTAGAAAAACAAGTTTATAATGTAAATAATACTACCAAAAGAGCTAACACCATGGAGTCAAATAAAACTTATTTGTGGCATTGTCGTCTTAACCACATTAACATCAAACGCATCAAGAAACGTTTTCAAGAAGGCGTTCTTAACTCCTTTGATTTAGAATCTTTTGAGAATTGCGAAGGATGTTTATTAGGCAAGATGTTAAAGAAGCCATTCTCCAAGTTGGGATAAAGAGCAAGTGACTTATTAGGGCTAATACATACCGATGTATGTGGACCAATGAGCTCCGCCACAAGAAACGGACATTGATATTTCATCACCTTCACAGACGACTATAGTAGATAAGGCTATGTCAACCTAATGTCGCACAAATATGAATCGTTTTACAAGTTCAAAGAATTTCAGAGTGAGGTGGAAAACCATCTTGGCAAGAAAATCAAAGTCCTTCGATCAGATCGAGGAGGTGAATACTTGAGCAAAGAATTCGATGACCATCTGAACGATCATGGCATACTTTTAGAACTGACACCTTCAGGAAACCCACATTGGAATGGAGTATCCGAACGGAGAAATCGAACCTTGTTATACATGGTACGATCAATCATGGGTCTTAGTGATCTTCCATTCTCTTTCTGGGGACATGCACTTTTAACTGCGGCCCAAACGCTGAATTGTGCTCCATCGAAAGCTGTAGAAAAGACTCCATACGAATTATGGACGAACAAACCTCCTAGGTTGACTTTTCTAAAGATGTGAGGATGAAAAGCATAAGTCAAGAAATTTATTTCTAACAAGATTCATCCCAAATCTAATAAGGTTTACTTTGTAGGTTACCCAAAAGAAACAAAAGGGTATAACTTCTTTAAAAAATCGGAATACAAAATGTTTATTGCTCGCGATGGTGTCTTTTTGGAGAAGGAGCACCTTTCCAAAATGACAAGTGGGAGGAAAATTGAACTCAACGAAGTTTGTGAGGATGAGCAACAAAATCAAAATGACAGTCAAAGTGCTCAAGTGGCATATGTTGACGAAGGTCAAAATATGCAAAGTCGAATCGACAATGCAAATGCTCAGTCCATTACCCTACGTAGGTTTCAGAGGCTGAGATCTCAACCTGATAGATATCTCTGATTGTTTTTAACCGAGAATCAGGACATCCTAATCATGGATTGAGATGATTCAGCAACCTACAAGCAAGCGATGGCAAGCACCGACTCTGCAAAATGGCAAGAGACCATGAGGTCTGAAATGGATTCCATGTTTGAAAATCAAGTCTGGGACTTAGTTAACTTACCCGAAGGCTACATACCTATTGGATGTAAGTGGATTTTTAAGTTGAAAACCGACAAAGATGGAAATGTATTCATTTACAACGCTAGATTGGTAGCAAAAGGTTACAGACAAGTTCATGGCATTGATTACGATGACACCTTTACTCCAGTCGTAATGCTTAAATCCGTTCGGATCCTTCTAGCGATTGCTGCATATTACAATTACAAAATATTGCAAATGGACGTTAAAACTGTGTTCCTCAATGGAATTTTGGAAGAAACTTTGTACATGACGCAGCCTGGAGGTTTTGTAGACCAAAACAATGCTAGAAAGGTATGCAAGCTTAAGAAGTCCATTTATGGATTAAAGCAAGAAAGCAAAAGTTAGAAGTTGTAATTTGATGAAGCCATTAGTAAGTTTGGTTTTATCAAGAATCCAGATGAGCCTTGTGTTTACAATAAGGTCAGTGGGAGTGACATCGCCTTCCTAGTCTTATATGTCGATGACATGTTGCTCATTGGAAACAACATTCCATTGTTAGAGTTTGCAAAGGCTTGGCTCGGAAAATGTTTTTCAATAAAAGAGTTGGGATAGGCTAAGTACATATTAGGCATCAAGATCAATAGATTAGATTAAAGAGGATGATAGGATTAAGTCAAAGTACTTATATTGATAAGGTACTAGCTCGATTCAACATGGAAGGAGCCAAGAGAGGCCACCTACCCATGTCACATGGCATAACCCTTAGCAAGAAGCAGTGTCCAAAGACACCTGATGAGAGGGAAAGGATGAATAAGATTCCATATGCTTCGCTTATTGGATCGATCATGTATGCCATGATATGTACTAGGCCAGATGTATCGTATGCCTTGAGTGCTACGAGCCGATACCAATCAGACCCAGGAGAGGCGCATTGGACTGTGCCTAAGAATATCCTAAAGTACCAGAAAAGGAATAAGGATAAATTCCTGGTCTATGGTGGTAGAGATTAATTGGTTTTTGAAGGATACACCGACGCAAGCTTCCAGACAGATAGAGACGACTTCAACTCATTGTCTCGGTACATATTCTGTCTCAATGGAGGAGCGTTTATTTGGAAGAGTGCTAAGCAAAGCACAACTACTGATTCTACAATTGAAGCCGAATACTTGGCAGCATATGAGGCAGCTAAGGAGGCAGTTTAGATTTATAAGTTCATTGGGGAACTTGATGTTGTACCCTCCTTAAAGGGTCCAATAGATCTCTATTTTGACATCAATGGGGCTATTGCTCAGGCTAGAGAGCCACAAGAACATCAGAAGGTCGAACATGTCAAGAGGCGATTTCACATGATTAGAGAATGGAAATCTAAAGGTGAAATCAGAATTTGCAAAGTTGGAACGAATTATAATGTAGGCGATCCACTTACTAAACCTTTGTCTCAAGTGAAGCACAACAAACACGTTGAGGCAACAGGAATCAAGCATATTGGAAACTCGCTTTGATTTCCTTATTTTAGTGTTTTAATTAAATTTTGGACAATGTTGATGTAAAACACTATGATGAACCATTAAGTTTTGGAGTAATTAAATTTTCATGCAATTTAAAACACTCCGTTTCTATTTCATTGTTGTTTAGAATTAAATAATGAGTCCATTCAATTTAAATAATATTCAAAATAGGGTATCGAGACCAGTCTTGATAAGGAAACACCTATTAAGTGAACGTTGAATATTGTAATCGAAAATTATCCCTAATCGAGCTCATTTAAACAATGGACGATTAATGACCAGTTGAGATTAGTGTGTAGTTTTATTTATAGCATTGTTTCATGTGCTACAAGGACATGATTTTCATGAATTATTTGCACAGGTATTGGTTCATAACCATACTGGATCGATCTATTAGAATAGAGATTTAAAATCGTCATTAGTATAATTCTCATTATTGCTATCAGAACCTTTTTCCTTGACCATGAGTATAGTGAGCTTTCTTGTTTGAGTACTAGTCTGCTGTGCTGATTGTCAAACGTGTGCCGTAAAGAGAGATTATAACGGCATCACTAGGGCGGCTAGGTCCACTTAGTAAGAGAAGCTACATTACAAGACTGGGAATGTCCCCCTACTAATAATAGGGAAAATGTCTTGTTGTTTACAAGGACTCTCGAAGAGCGAGACTCTGAAAAAATGCATGGTCGTGCTCAGATGGATTTTAGAAATCATTTGCTTATTGACAGTCAAACTCGGATTTCGGGAAACACTTATGACGCCCTGTAGGGCTAATGAGCCCCTTGGATGGGCGATGATGTGTCTGACACCACTTAGGGCTAATGAGCCCCTTGGATGTGCAATGATGTGTCTGACACCCCTAAGGCCTAATGAGCCCCTTGGATGGGTGATAATATGTCTGACGCCCCTTAAGACTAATGAGCCCCCTTGGATGGGCGATGATGTTTCTTACACCCCTTTAGGACTAATGAGCCCCTTGGATGGGAGATGATGCGTCTTACACCCTTTTAGGATTAATAATGATCTCATTGGATGGGAGATCATGGAAAACTTTGATGCATTCGGCCCGCTAAAATTGCGAAAAAGGTCTCTAACATGATGAAAATTCCATTTTTCTGATTCTAGTGTTATTTTTAGGCATGCCTTGAACAATACGTGCTCAGATCACATTATAATGAGCCCCTTGGATGGGCGATGATATAATTGACGCTTTAAAAGAGCCTCCTAGGTGACAAATGTTTCTAAAGAAACATGTAGACTTATGTATTTGAAGCAACATTAATGAAGAAACAAATTGTTAGGAATAACTTATGTGTACTTGTATATATTGTAATGTTTGACGCCCTTTTGGGCAGCTAAAACCTTTGGGAGTTGATATATGTTTAATGCCTCTTCGGGCTAATGACCCCCTTTGATGGGCGGTGATGAGTCTAACACCCCTTAAGGCTAATGAGCACCATAGATGGGCAATGATGTGTCTAACGCCCCTTAGGGCTAATGAGCCCTTGAGATAGGCGATGTTGTGACTAACGCCCCTTAGGGCTAAGGAGCCCCTTAAATGGGCGATGATGTGTCTCACGCCCCTTAGGGCTAATGAGCCCCTTGGATGGGCGATGATGTGTCTGACGGCCCTTAAGGCTAATTAGCCCCTTGGATAAGCGATGATGTGTCTGACACCCCTTAGGGATAATGAGCCCCTTGGATGGGAGATGTTGTGTCCTACACCTTTTATGGACCATGAGACCCTTCTAGATAGGCGATCATGGAAAACTTTGATGCATTCGACCCACCGAAATTTAAAAAAAAAGGTCTCTACCATGTTGAAATTGCTAGTTTTCTGATTATAGTCGTTTTTTAGGCATGTCTTGGAATGGTACATGCTCAGATCACCCCATAATGAGCCCTTAGGATGGGCTATGAAACAATTGAAGCTTTCTAAGAGCCTCCTAGTGACAAGTGTCTGTGAAAAAGCATGTAAACTTATGTATTTGAAGAAACATCAATGAAGTAAATAATTGTTATGGCAAACTTATGTATACTTATATTTATTAGTATGTTAAACGCCCTTTGGGGGACGATATATGTTTAATGCCCCTTTGGGCTAATCAACCCCATGGATGAGCGGTGATGTGCCTGACGCCCCTTAGGGATATTGAGACCCCTGGATGGGCGATGATATGTCTGATTCCCCTTAGCGCTAATGAGTCCCTTGGATGGGCGATGATGTGTCCGATGCCCCTTAGGGCTAATGAGCCCCTTGGATGGACGATGATGTGTCTCACACCCCTTAGGGCTAATAAGCCCCTTGGATGGGCGATAATGTGTCTGACACTACTAAGGGTTAATGAGCCCCTCCTAGATAAGCAATCACGGAAAACTTTGAGGCAATCGGCCAACCAAAATGGCAAAAAAAGGCTTCTAGGATGGTGATAATGTCATTTTTATTATTACATTCCCATTTTCAAGCATGTCTTGGAACGATACATGCTCGGATCACCCAATAATGAGCCCCTAGGATGGGCGATGATATAATTAGAACGGTACATGCTCGGATCACCCAATATGGCTAACTGATGTATACTTGTATTTATTGATATATTTGACGCCCTTTGGGGCGGCCAAGCCCCTTAGGGGGGAGCGATATATGTTTGGTGCCCCGTAAGGCTTATGAGCCCCTTTGATAGGCGATGATGTGTCTTACGCCCCTTAGAGCAAATGAGCAACTTGGATAGATGATGATGTGTCTAATGCTCCTAAGGGGTAATGAGCCCCTTGGATGGGCGATGATGTGTCTGAAACCCCTTAGGGCTAACCAACCTCTTGGATGGGCGATGATGTGTCTGACACCTCTTAGGGTTAATGAGCGATATATGTATGGTGAAAATGCCATTTTTCTTATTACGGTATCATTTTTAGGCATGTCTTGGAACAGTACGTGCTTGGATCACCCAATAATGAGCCCCTTGGATGGGCGATGATATAATTGACGCTTTCTAAGAGCCTCCTAGGTTACAAGTGTCTGTGAAGAAACATGTAGACATATGTATTTGAAGTACCATAAATTAATAAGCAAATTGTTATGGCTAACTTATGTAATTATACTTATTGTTATGTTTGACGCTCTTTGGGGGGGTCGAGCCCCTTGGGGTAGAGTGATATATGTTTGGTGCCCCTTCGGGCTAATGAGCCCCTTGGATGGGCAGTGATGTGCCTGACTCTCATTAGGGCTAATTAGCCCCTTAGATGGGATATTATGTTTCTTACAAACCTTAGGGATAATGAGCGCCTTCTACATAGGCGATCATGGAAAACTTTGATGCATTCGGCTAACCAAAATTATAGTCTTTTTTTTAGGCATTTCATGGAATGGTACGTACTCGGATCACCCTATAATGAGCTCTTAGGATGGGTGATGAAATAATTGACGCTTTTAAAGAGCCTCCTGGTGACTAGTGTCTGTGAAAAAACATGTAGACTTATGTATGTGAAGCAACATCAATGAAGAAATAAATTGTTGTGGCTAACTTATGTATAATTATACTTATTGTTATGTTTGACGCTCTTTGGGGGGGTCGAGCCCCTTGGGGTAGAGTGATATATGTTTGGTGCCCCTTCGGGCTAATGAGCCCCTTGGATGGGCAGTGATGTGCCTGACTCTCATTAGGGCTAATTAGCCCCTTAGATGGGATATTATGTTTCTTACAAACCTTAGGGATAATGAGCGCCTTCTACATAGGCGATCATGGAAAACTTTGATGCATTCGGCTAACCAAAATTATAGTCTTTTTTTTAGGCATTTCATGGAATGGTACGTACTCGGATCACCCTATAATGAGCTCTTAGGATGGGTGATGAAATAATTGACGCTTTTAAAGAGCCTCCTGGTGACTAGTGTCTGTGAAAAAACATGTAGACTTATGTATGTGAAGCAACATCAATGAAGAAATAAATTGTTGTGGCTAACTTATGTATAATTATACTTATTGTTATGTTTGACGCTCTTTGGGGGGTTCGAGCCCCTTGGGGTAGAGTGATATATGTTTGGTGCCCCTTCGGGCTAATGAGCCCCTTGGATGGGCAGTGATGTGCCTGACTGTCATTAGGGCTAATTAGCCCCTTAGATGGGATATTATGTTTCTTACAAACCTTAGGGATAATGAGCGCCTTCTACATAGGCGATCATGGAAAACTTTGATGCATTCGGCTAACCAAAATTACAGTTTTTTTTTAGGCATTTCATGGAATGGTACGTACTCGGATCACCCTATAATGAGCTCTTAGGATGGGTGATGAAATAATTGACGCTTTTAAAGAGCCTCCTGGTGACTAGTGTCTGTGAAAAAACATGTAGACTTATGTATGTGAAGCAACATCAATGAAGAAATAAATTGTTGTGGCTAACTTATGTATAATTATACTTATTGTTATGTTTGACGCTCTTTGGGGGGGTCGAGCCCCTTGGGGTAGAGTGATATATGTTTGGTGCCCCTTCGGGCTAATGAGCCCCTTGGATGGGCAGTGATGTGCCTGACTCTCATTAGGGCTAATTAGCCCCTTAGATGGGATATTATGTTTCTTACAAACCTTAGGGATAATGAGCGCCTTCTACATAGGCGATCATGGAAAACTTTGATGCATTCGGCTAACCAAAATTACAGTCTTTTTTTTAGGCATTTCATGGAATGGTACGTACTCGGATCACCCTATAATGAGCTCTTAGGATGGGTGATGAAATAATTGACGCTTTTAAAGAGCCTCCTGGTGACTAGTGTATGTGAAAAAACATGTAGACTTATGTATGTGAAGCAACATCAATGAAGAAATAAATTGTTATGGCTAACATATGTATACTTCTATGTATTGTTATGTTTGAGGCCCTTTGGGGCGGCCGAGCCCTTTGGGGGGCGATATATGTTTAATGCCCGTTCGGGCTAATAAGCACCTTGGATGGGCGGCGATGTGTTTTACGCTCCTTAGGGCTAATGAGCCCCTTGGATGGGCGATGTTGTGTCTGACACCCCTTAGGGTTAATGAGCTGGTTGGATGGGCGAGGATGTGTCTGACACCCCTAAGGGTTAATGAGCCCTTTCAAGATAGGCGATCATGGAAAACGTTTATGCATTCCACCCACCAAAATTGCGAAAAAAAGGCTTCTAGCATGGTGAAAATTCCATTTATCTGATTACGGTCTCATTTTTAGGCATGTCTTGGAACGGTACATGCTCGCATCACCCAATAATGAGCCCCTAGGATGGGCGATGATATAATTGACGCTTTCAACGAGCCTCCTGGGTAACAAGTGTCTATGAAGAAACATGTAGACATATGTATTTTAAGCAACATCAATGAATAAACAAAATTGTTATGGCTAAATTATGTATACTTCTAAATTATGTAAACAAAATTATGGGCGAGGATGTGTCCTGTGGGGCGGCCGAGCCCCTTAGGGTACAACGATATGTGTTTGGTTCCCGTTAGGGCTAATAAGCCCCTTGGATGGGCGATGATGTGTCTCACGCCCCTTAGGGCTAATGATCCCCCTTGGATAGGCGATGATGTGTCTGACACCTGTAGGCACCCATTTGTGTCTTCCTAAAACAAAACCCGGTGATGAGTACCTTTCACGTCGAACCATAATCGAATGAAGTGATAGTATGGAAAGTTTAGTTTTGCGGATAGTTTTAATTCTTTTCTCTTCTCTCTGTTTTTTGAAAACTTATTTTAAGAAAACAGCTAATCCAGTTTGGTTGGTCCATGATATGGGTCCAATAGTAGTGTAGTTGGATGGGGCTTGACAAGAGCTTTCTAACGATATATTATAAGCCCAATTCCAATGAATATTGAGGAAGTTATGGCCAATTTACTAAGCTGGACCTGGTTTGAGCCTTGTATGCGGCCCAAAGATCTAGGGGAGGGCCTAATATGATTTATCATTCCTAATGCAATTAGGAATGGTTTTAGTCTTCTAGATTCTTCAAGAAGGTTCTTTTCATTCCTAATTCAATTAGCATTGGTAAATTGACTTTTGTTGACTTTTCAGAGTTTTAATTTAAATCAAAGAGCATTTTTGAGGAAAAATACGATTTTATCCTCCTGTACGGCAATTTTTATCTGATTTTAAGAAAACGCATGAAATTTTAAATCAGCGCCAAACGCCAGCTGTAGCGCCTGGCGCTACGCTTGGCGTCTGGCTCTAGCATAAGCGCCTGGCGCTAATGTTGGCGCCTGGCGCCAATGGCCAGCGTTGGCGCTAGTTCAGTTTTACGTGCGCCAGACTCAGTTTTGATATTTTATCTTTTTGGCTGATTTTCTCTATAAATAACGTGCTAAAAACTCCGTTTTCGATAACCAATTTTCAGTCATCTACAATCTACCAACTCTCATCAAGATTCTCTTGATTACTCTCTCTCTCTCTCTTTTCTAAATTAGCTTCTCTCAAATATAAAAATTCCGCATTCATTAGATCTAGATACACCTAGCCATATTCGAAGTTGCCTTCGCTCTAGACGTGAAAGGTTTAATTTCTGAGGGTTTAGTCCCAAATCTCTGTTTCAATTATTTAATTTAATTGTTCGATTATTATTTTCCTTGAAGTTACTAACGTGTGTATTTTGTTATTAGAAAGAGCTACAAGGCATCAAAGTAAGTACTTTAATGGTTTTTATTGATGTTATGATATAGAGATCATGCTTAGATTGTTATTTTGATTCCTAGTATCATGTCTAGGGTAATTTTAATATCAACTATGATTAAAAGTACGATGCCTCTTATGTTCTTCCTAATATTTATGATTGTTAGTATCATGTTAGGGTTAAAGGTTTGATTTTTAATGTTTAGTGACATGCTAGGGTTTGTTATTAATCTTGTTAGTATCATGCCTAGGATCTTGCTATGTTTTAACATGATTCATGATTATTATTATGATTATTTTAATGATTATTATGATGATTATTATTATATTTAATATGTTGCTTGATATTTGTTTTTTATTGCTTGATCGCGCCTTTTATGCATGTTAAAGGGAATTTGTACTCGTAATCACGCTTAATAAAATAATTAATAATCTTGTTTAGGGTTAATATGATTATAACTCAAGTAATCGCCAATAATAGATTTATTTGTGCATTAAATTCAACCAATATAGATAAACAGGTTTAAGGTTAATCCTCTTGATTGCTTGTATGTTAGTCAAAAAGCGCACATGAATACGATCAAAATAAAGTAGAGGCCTATTATTAGGGCAGGTTCAATCTCTTTTAGGTTGTATTTGTACCTTCATCCCCGAACCCTATTTGGTTCAAGACCTTATGGAGTTGACAATCTCTTGGATCGTTAAGGGGTGTAACCTTCACCCTGTGAACGGTTTACAAGTTCCTAAAACTTGTTGGCGACTCTTTGACGCCACCGTACTTTAGTGTATGATCACAGTAGGGTTCAAGATAGGGGGTTAACGCTTAAAATTATTCCGTACAACACCCCTTACGGCTAATTAGCCCCTTAGATGGGCAATGATGTATCTGACGCCCCTTAAGGCTAATGAGCCCCTTGGATGGGCGATGATGCGTCTAACGCCCTTTAGGGCTAATGTGCCCCTTGGATGGGTGATGATGTGTATGACGCCCCTTAGGGCTAGGATGGGTGATGATGTGTTATACCCCTTAAGGCTAATGAGCCCCTTGGATGGGCAATGATGTGTGTGACGCTTCTTAGCGCTAATGAGACCCTGGGATGGGCGATGATGTATTTGACGGCCCTTAGGGCTATTGAGCCACTAGGATGGGCAATGATGTGTTTCACGCCCCTTAGGGATAATCAGCCCCTTGGATGGGCCATAATGTGTCTGACACCCCTTAGGGCTAATGAGCCCCTTGTATGGGCGATGATATGTGTGAAGCCCCTTAGGGTTAATGAGCCCCTTGGATGGGCGATGATGTGTCTGGCACCACTAAGCCTTAATGAAACCCTTCTAGATAGGCGATCATGGAAAACTGTGATGCATTCGGGCCACCAAAATGGCGAAAAAAGGATTCTAGTTTGGTGACAATGCCATTTTTCTAATTATGGTGTCATTTTTAGGCATGTCTTGGAACGGTTCGTGCTCGGATCACCCGATAATGAGATCAGGGATGGAAGATGATATTATTGACGCTTTCTAAGTGTCTGTCAAGAAACATGTAAACATATGTATTTGAAGCAACATCAATGAAAAAGAAAATTGTTATGGCTAACTTATGTATAATTGTATTTATTATTATCTTTAAATCCCTTGAGGGCGGTCGAGCCCCTTAGGGTTGATCGATATATGTTTGGTGCCCCTTCGGGTTAATGATCCCCTTGGATGGGTGGTGCTGTGCATGACTCCCTTTAGGGCTAATGAGCCCCTTAGATGGGCGATGATGTGTATGACGCCCTTTAGGGCAAATGAGCCCCTTGGATAAGCGATGATGTGTTAGACACCCCTTAGGGCTAAAGAGCCCCTTGGATGATAGATGATGATTCTTACACCTCTTAGGGATGATAAACCCCTTTTAGATAAGCAATCATGGAAAACTTTCATGTATTCGGCCAACCGAAATTGCGAAAAAAATTCTTGGAATGGAACGTGCTCGGATCACCCCATAATGAGCCCCTAGGATGGGTGATGAAATAATAGACGCTTTTTAAGAGCCTCCTGGTGACAAGTGTCTGTGAAAAAACATGTAGATTTATATATTTGAAGCAACATAAATGAAGAAACAAATTGTTATGTCTAACTTATGTATACTTCTATGTATTTTTATGTTTGACACTCTTTGGGGCGGCCGAGCCCTTTGGGGTGCGATATATGCTTAATGCCCGTTCGGGCTAATGAGCCCCTTTGGATTGGCGGTGATGTGGTTGATGACCTTTAGGGCTAATGAGCCCCATGGATCGGCGATGATGTGTCTGACACCCCTTAGGGCTAATGAGCTCGTTAGTTGGGCGATGATGTGTCTAACACCCCTAAGGATAAACGAGCCCCTTCTAAAAAGGCGACCATGGAAAACTTTGATGCATTCCGCCCACTTAATTGCGAAAAAAGGCTTCTAGCATGGTGAAAATGCCATTTTTCTGATTATGCACTAGTAGAAAAATTGTCATTTGTAATGGGTTATTTGTAACGGGCAAAGCTATGCCCGTTACAATAAACATATCTGTAACGGTCAAAATAACATTCTGTTACAAATACATATTATTCGTAATGGGCAACATGGTGCCTGTTACGAAAACTATGTTTTTGTTACGAGCAAGATCTTGCCCGTTACGAATAGTTATTTATTTGTAACGGACAAGATTGTGCCCGTTATAAATGTTTGAATTTGGGCCCAGCTGATGAGAAAAACCCATTTATAACTAGGGTTTCACTCTCCTCGGTCAATCAGTCCTTAAGCCGTCATTTCCTCATCTTCTTTCCTTTCTCCTCTCTCCTCTCTCCTCCAAAAACCTTAACATCCCCAATTTCCCACTCGATGACATCTTATCAATGGATGTTCAGCTCTTACAAAACCCTAAAATTCCTTCCCCAAATCAACCAAATTCCTCAAATTCTCTCAATGTCTTCCTCAGAGTTTGCCCCCTTCCAATTGCTCCTTCCAAAACTTCTAAATCGAAACAACCTAATTCGAAAAAACCCAGTAAGAGTTGTCTTACGATCAATGACGATTCATTCTATTACGATTATTCCCCCGATTTACGATTCTAACAGGTTGAAATATGAAGTTTACAACGGATTTTCGCATGTTTTTTCTTCAAATTCTTCTCAGGTTTGTTGTTTGAATTCCCACCTTTTTTAGTTTTTGGGATTTTTTCAATTGATTGATTGCATACTTTTTTAAGTGAGTTGTGGTTATAACTGTGCAGGATGAAGTGTATGATAAGCTCATGAGACCAATGGTTGAGGGATTTATGAGTGGAAAAGGAGGGCTTTCGGCTGCTTTAAGGCCTAGTGGTTCTTGGAAAACTCACACCGTTTTCAGATATGTCAAAGTACCCGGTTTGGTTCCTCGCGCTCTTTGCCACATTTTTTATGTTGAAGCTGGTAAATTATCTATGATGTCGAGGTGATTATGCTCGCAATTTTCCTTTTGAGGTTCAATTAATAGTATTATATATGTGTGAGATGATAATTCGTTTTTTTCTATATGTTGCTCTTTTAAAGTCTTTGCGGTCCTGTTGGTGAATTGCTCTCGAAGATTCGATAGATCGAAGCCTCTTCATAAGGTCCTTGGTGGTGGTAAACGTATGTTTCCTCAATTTTTGATTTTTCCCTCTTTTTTTTATTGAAATGTTGTTTGTATATTCTTAATTTGATTGTTTCCTGTGCAATTTGTGCGAATTGATGAATGTTTTTAGCTTGATTATTGTTTATTAATGGAGATCGAGAGTGATTTTTATTGTATTTGTTGCTTTTATTGATTGATTTGTTTGTATGATGGTGTTATTGTTACAGATCTGAGTTTTGTTGCAGCCTCCTATACCTCCTGATGTGTTTTTATTTAAATTATGTTGCCATGATAGAAGAGGGCTATTACATGGTATATCTTATTTTTGTTTGTCTAATTTCTCAATTAATTGGTAATATAGTCTGATGTTGTTGGACTAATTGCTTTGCAGGAATTTTATTCTTCTTTTATTAAATTTTCTTTGTAAATTTTGTGATATGTTTTTGTAATTGTGTTGTTGGTAGGTGGATCATGGATAGAGTCATGGGTCCTTGGTTAGTATTATCTACATATGCCTGAGATTTAGAGCGAAAAAGTGATGACCGGAGCTTTATGAGAATTTTGTTTGGTCTAATACAATATAGAAGTCCTAATTTTTAATTTGAGGATTAGTTGTCTAATTGATCAAGTATTTTAGTTTTAGTGTAAGTTGAATATTTTATTTCCAACCTTACTTCTTAAGTTTGTTGCATTAAAAATACGTAGCATGAGCTTTTCCATAAGGCACAATATGTCAATGTCTAATCAATATGAATTATAGAGGTCGTAGGCTTATGAGGTCTTGGCTTAGTGATAAAGGCTAAAAGCTTGTAGTTGTTCAGACTATAGATAATTTATTAATAGTTGCTGTCGCTGGCTACTTTTTTCGGGTGGAGAGTGAGAGGGTGGGAGGTGGAGCTTTGGCTTCTACTTGAATTTTTTTCATACTGATGAATATAACACTTGTACATTAGCATGCATTTAGCAGTATATGGAATGCACTACTCAAATGTGTCAAGAGTCTCTTTTAATGTTCTGAAGTACTCTCTGTAATTTTCTTCGACAAAAGCTTCAGACCTTTTGCTTGAGCTTAAAACAAGTATCATCTCATTAAATTGGACTCATATAACTTCAAAATTGGACTCATATAACTTCAAAACAAGTATCATCTCATTAAAACATGTATCATCTCATTATTCCACGTGCATATCAACTCATAGAACGGTAATGTCCTGTTCACTCAATGAATTGTTTAGTTTACTGTCAATCTGTCATTCTCATAATGGAATAATGTTACAGAAGGAAGATGTTACAACTTCCCTGGGTTGATATGCACGTGAAATAATGTTTAATATGTACATGAAATTCTGATATTCTGATTTGAATAGTCATAATAAGATCTGATTTAATTTATGAATGTAGGGTACTAATATACTTGAGGAGAGTCTTCCTGAGCCATTTAACCAGAAGAAGTGTGATCTGCTGTTACATACCTTCGAACAATCAGGTACAAGCTCTCGGATTCAGATATTTGCTAGTGTAGCAGCGTCAGACACAGCTCAAGCATCCCATTTTCTCCATCTTTTAGGAAGCATTTTTCCAATGGCAGGCTCATACAGTAAATCAAGGAATAGTCTCCAGAGTCCATCAGATTTCATTTTGGTCATACACAAGAGATGATTGATTTCGCAGGGGAAGTTGGTGCTCCAGACAAACCACTTGAGTTGCAGTAATTTGTGGAAGATGTAAACGATTTAACATTAATTTAGTGGAAAATCATTTAAATCTCTTATTGCCATTGAGATTTTCTTTTGCTCTATTTTTTCAGTGTTTTAGTTATTAGGTGATAATAAATGTTTTTTTTTTTTTTTTTGGCTGATTGTATATATATGAAATACTATTTTTATCTCAATTAATTAATAAAATAAGTGCTATAATTATTATGCAAGCTAGCTAATCCAGCACATCATGTGCTGGATTTTTTTTAAATTGGGTTACACACTATTTGTAACAGGCAGATATCATGCCCGTTACAATTAACCCCGTTATTTGTAACGGGCAGTTGAAAGTCCCGTTACAAATAAATCGTTATTTGTAACAGACACTCGAAATGTTCGTTACAAATAATGGGTTATTCGTAACGGGCATTTCAAGTGCCCGTTACGAATAACCCATTATTCGTAACGGACACTTCCCGTTACGAATAACACTGGCAATCCGTAACAGTGGCATACGTAACGCCCGATGCCCGTTACAGATAGGTCTTTTTTGCCCGTTACGGATAGCTATTTTTCCACTAGTGACGGTCTCATTTTTAGGCATGTCTTGGAACGGTACGTGCTCGGATCACCCAAAAATGAGCCCCTTGGATGCTTTCTAAGAGCCTCCTGGGTAAAAGTGTCTGTGAAGAAACATGTAGACTTATGTATTTGAAGCAACATCAATGAATAAAAAAATTGTTATGGCTAACTTATGTATACTTGTATTTATTGTTATGTTTAAAGAAATTTGGGGCGGCCCAGCCCCATGGGGGGGAGCGCTATATGTTTGGTGCCCCTTGGTTGGGCGATGATGTGTCTCAAGCCCCTTAGGGCTAATGAGCCCCTTGGATGGGAAGTAATGTGTCTCACGCCCCTTAGGGAAAATGAGTACCTTGGATGGGCGATGATGTGTATGAAGCCCCTTAGGGTTAATGAGCCCCTTGGATGGGCGATGATGTGTGTGAAGCCCTTAGGGTTAATGAGCCCCTTGGATGGGTGATGATGTGTCTGACACCACTAAGGCTTAATGAAACCCTTCTAGATAGGCGATCATGGAAAACTGTGATGCATTCGTCCCACCAAAATGGCGAAAAAAGGCTTCTAGTATGGTGAAAATGCCATTTTTCTGATTATGGTGTCATTTTTAGGCATGTCTTGGAACGGTTCGTGCTCAGATCACCCTATAATGAGATCTAGGATGGGCGATGATATTATTGACGCTTTCTAAGTGCCTCCTGGGTGACAAGTATCTTTGAAAAAACATGTAAACATGTGTATTTGAAGCAACATCAATGAAAAAGAAAATTGTTATGGCTAACTTATGTATAATTGTATTTATTGTTATGTTTAAAGCCCTTTGGGGCGGTCGAGCCCCTTAGGGTTTAGAGATATATGTTTGGTGCCCCTTCGGGCTAATGAGCCCCTTGGATGGGCGGTGATGTGCCTGACTCCCATTAGGGCTATTAAGCAGCTTAGATGGGCGATGATGTGTCTGATTCCCTTTAGGGCTAATGAGCCCCTTGGATGGGCGATGATGTGTCAGACACCCCGTAGGGATAAAGAGCCCCTTGGATGGGAGATGATGTTTCTTACACCCCTGAGGGATAATAAGCCCATTTTAGATAGGCAATCATGGAAAACTTCGATGCATTCGGCAAACCGAAATTGCGAAAAAAAAGTCTTTAGCAAGGTGAAAATGCCATTTTCTGATTACAGTCTTATTTTTAGGCATGTCTTGGAATGGAATGTGCTCAGATCACCCCTTAATGATGAAATAATTGGTGCTTTTTAAGAGCCTCCTGGTGACAAGTGTTTGTGACAAAACATGTAGATTTATATATTTGAAGAAACATCAATGAAGAAACAAATTGTTATGTCTAACTTATGTATACTTCTATGTATTTTTATGTTTGACACTCTTTGGGGCGGCCGAGCCCTTTGGGGGGCGATATATGCTTAATGCCCGTTCGGGCTAATGAGCCCCTTGGATGGGCAGTGATGTGGTTGACGCCCCTTAGGGCTAATAAGCCCCTTGGATCGGCGATGATGTGTCTGACACCCCTTAAGGCTAATGAGCTCGTTAAATGGGCGATGATGTGTTTGACACCCTTAAGGGTAAATGAGCCCTTTCTAAAAAGGTGACCATTGGAAAACTTTAATGCTTTCCGCCCACTTAAATTGCGAAAAAAGGCTTTCAGCATGGTGAAAATGCCATTTTTCTGATTACGGTCTCTTTTTAAGGCATGTCTTGGAACAGTACGTGCTCGGATCACCCAATAATTAGCCCCTTGGATGGGCGATGATATAATTGACGCTTTCTAAGAGCCTCATGGGTAAAAGTGTCTGTGATGAAACATGTAGACATATGTATTTGAAGCAACATCAGTGAATAAAAAATTGTTATGGCTAACTTATGCATACTTGTATTTATTGTTAAGTTTGACGCAATTTGGGATGGCCTAGCCCCTTGGGGGGAGCGCTATATGTTTGGTGCCCCTTAGGGCTAATGAGCCCCTTCGTTGGGCGATGATGTGTCTTACGCCCCTTAGGGCTAATGAGCCCCTTGGATGGGCAATAATGTGTCTCATGCCCCTTAGGGCAAATGAGTCCCTTGGATGGGCGATGATGTGTGTGAAGCCCCTTAGGGCTAATGAGCCCCTTGAATGGGCGATGATGTGTCTAACGCCCCTTAGGGCTAATAAGCCCCATTGATGGGCGATGATGTGTCTTACGCCCCTTAGGGCTAATGAGCCCCTTGGATGGGCAATAATGTGTCTCACGCCCCTTAGGGCTAATAAGCCCCATTTATGGGCGATGATGTGTCAGACACCCCTTAGATGAGCGATGATGTGTGTGACGCCTCTTTGGGCAAATGAGCCCCTTGGATGGGCGATGACGAGTCTGACGCCCATTAGGGCTACTAAGCCCCTTATATGGGCAATGATGTGTGTGAAGCCTGTTAGGGTGAATGAGCCCCTTGGATGGGCGATGATGTGTCTGACACCACTAAGGCTTAATGAGACCCTTCTAGATAGGCGATCATGTAAAACTTTGATGTATTCGGCCTACCAAAATGGAGAAAAAAGGATTCTAGTATAGTGAAAATGCCATTTTTCTTATTAGAGTATCATTTTTGGGAATGTCTTGGAACGATACGTGCCCAGATCACCTAATAATGAGCCCCTAGAATGGGCGATGATATAATTGACGCTTTTTAAGAGCCTCATGTGTGACAAGTGTCTGTGAAGAAACATGTTGACATATGTATTTGAAGCAACATTAATGAATAAGCAAATTGTAATGGCTAACTTATGTATAATTATATTTATTATTATGTTTGACGCACTTTGGGGCGGACGAGCCCCATGGGGTGGAGCGATATATGTTTGGTGCCCCTTCAGGCTAATGAGCCCCTTGGATGGGCGATGATGTGTCAGAAACCCCATAGGGCTAATGAGCCCCTTGGATGGGAGATGATGTTTTTTACACCCCTTTGGGATAATGAGCGCCTTCTATAGAGGCATTCATGGAAAACTTTGATGCATTCGGCCAACCGAAATTGCAAAAAAAGGCTTCTATTATGGGGAAAATGCCATTTTTCTGATTACAATCTCATTTTTAGGCATGTGTTTGAATGGTACGTGCTCAGATCACCCAATAATGAGCCCCTAGGATGGGCGATGATATAATTGACGCTTTCTAAGAGCCTCATGGGTTACAAGTGTCTGTGAAGAAACATGTGGACATATGTATTTGTAGCAACATTAATGAATAAACAAATGGTTATCGCTAACATATGTATACTTGTATTTATTGTTATGTTTGACTACTTTGGGGTGGCCGAGTCCCTTGGGGGGGAGCTATATATTTTTGGTGCCCCTTAGGGATAATTAGCCCCTTGGATAGGCGATATATGTTTCACGCCCCTTTGGGCTAATGAGCCCATTGGATGGACGATGATGTGTATGACGCCCCATAGGGCTACTGAGCCCCTTGGATTGACGATGATGTTTATGACGCCCTTTAGGGCTTGGATGGGCGATGATGTGTCTGATACCCCTTAGGGCCAATGAGCCCCTTCTAGATAGGTGATCATGGAAAACTTTGATGCATTCGACCTACTAAAATTGCGAAAAAAGGACTCTAGCATGGTGACAATGCCATGTCTCTTATTACAGTCCTTCTTTAGGCATGTCTTGGAACGATACGTGCTCAGATCACCCCATGATGAGCCCCTAGGATGGGCGATAAAATAATTGACGCTTTCTAAGAGCCTCCTAGTGACAAGTGTCTGTGAAAAAACATGTAAATTTATGTATTTGAAGCAACATCAATGAAGAAAAAAATTGTTATGGCTAAGTTATGTAATTTCTATTTATTGTTATGTTTGACGCCCTTTGGGGCGGTCGAGCCCCTTGTGGGGGGGGGGGGGAGGCGATATATGTTTGGTGCCCCTTCGAACTAATGAGCCCCTTGGATGGGCGGTGATGTGCCTGGTACCCCTTAGGGCTAATGAGCCCCTTGGATGGGAGATGATGTGTCTGAGGACCTTTAGACCTAATGAGCCTCTTGGATTGGCAATGATGTGTCTGACACCACTTAGGGCTATTGAGCCCCTTAGAAGGGCGATGATGTGTTAGACACCCCTAAGGGTTAATAAGCCCCTTCTAGATAGGCGATCATGGAAAACTTTGATGCATTCGGCCTTCCAAAATTGTGAAAAAAGGCTTCTATCACGGTGAAAATGCCATTTTTCTGATTACAATATCATTTTTAGGCATGTCTTTGAACGATACGTGCTCAGATCACCCAATAATGAGCCCCTAGGATGGGCGATGATATAATTGACGCTATCTATGAGCCTCATGGGTTACAAGTGTCTGTGAAGAAGCATGTAGACATATGTATTTGTAGCAACATCAATTAATAAATAAATTGTTATGGCTAACTTATGTATACTTGTATTTATTGTTATGTTTGACGCCCTTTGAACTGTCGAGCCCCTTGAGGGGGAGCGATATATGTTTGGTACCCCTTCAGGCTAATGAGCCCCTTGGATTGGCGATGATGTGCCTGACGCCCCTAAGGGCTAATGAGCCCCTTGGATGGGCGATGATGTGTCTCATGCCCCTTATGTCTAATGATCCCCTTGGACGGGCGATGATGTGTCTGACGCCCCTTAGGGCTAATGAGCGCCAGGATGGGCGATGATGTGCATAACACCCCTTAGAGCTAATGAGCCCCTTTGATGGGCATGATGTGTCTAATACCCCTTAGGGTTAATGAGCCCCTTCTAGATAGGCGATCATGGAAAACATTGATGCATTCGAGCCACCGAAATTGCGAAAAAAGGCTTCTACCATGGTGAAAATGCCATTTTTCTTATTATGGTCTCATTTTAGGCATGTCTTGGAACAGTACGTGCTCGGATCACCCATTAATGAGTCCCTAGTATGGGCGATGACATAATAGACGCTTTCTAACACCCTCCTAAGTGACAAGTGTCTGTGAAGAAACATGTACACAAATGTATTTGAAACAACATCAATGAAGAAACTAAATGGTATGGCTAACTTATGTATACTTGTATTTTTTGTTATGTTTGACGCCCTATGGGGGGGTGCGATATATGTTTGGTGCCTCTTCGGGCTAATGATCCCCTTGGATGGGCGATGATGTGTCTGACTCCCCTTAGGGCTAATGAGCCCCTTGGATGGGTGATGATGTGGCTAACACCCCTCAGGGTTAATGAGCCCCTGAGAGACCATGAGAGACAACAACAACAACAACAACAACAACAAGGTTTCCAAGGAGATGCTTATCTCCAAGAGATGGAGGCCATGAGAGACAACATGGAGCGCATGCAATTGAGCATGCAAGGTATGTACTCGGACCACCAAACTTTGTCTTATCAAACTAGCGCATTGTATGACGCTAGTGTGCGTAGGGGGGAGGTCACACCTCCGGTCAACTACCCTTATGTGCCGCCCCAACAAGGGCCGGTACCTTCATGGGGTGGTGACAACCTCCCTACGTACCCATATTGGCCCGGGGTGGAGGACCCCGATGTGCCAAGGCGCGATTTCCCACCTTATGATTATAGGGTCTCGGGGGGGAGTGATTATCGGGGTGATCCCGCATATTACTATGTTCACCCCCATCACCCCGAGCCCCTTGTTCAGCCTGAGCCCTATGACCAATTAACCCGATCCCAACTTGACCTATTCCAGGGTCACTATGGTTTTCCTCCTGGTTACACCGGTGGTTGGGATACGGGTGATGATGGTGCCGGCCCTATTGGCCAATAGTCCCCTTATGCATGTTTGTTTCCCTTTTTGTTCTCCCCTTTCCCTATTTTGCATGTTTATAGGCATCGCGGTCGATGCCTTCATTTTGTGAGGGGGGAGGGTCAAAAAGGATGTTTTATGTTGGTTTGGGGAGGCACCTGGGGCTCGGTGGGAAGTCTTTGATAAGGCTTTTGGTGGATTTTTGCTAATGGTCTCGTTGGTCTGTGCTTGTTGTTGTTTTGTTTCATTTCTTGATGTTTTTGGGAGTTTCTTGAGAAGAAAAAAAAAAGAAAAAAAAAATAAAAATTTTTTTTTGATGATGATGGTTTCTCTAGGTTTTTGTATATAATTTGTATCTAAGTGTTTTATTGTTTGCTTTTGTTTGGAAGTTACTAACAATTTCATTTTGTATGTAATGCCTTTTCCTTTAACTCACCTTGCTCGTAGCCTATGTTTTGGATTGCGGAACCTTTTGGAGAAGCACGTTCCTACTCCTTGGGTACTTTAATTTAGCACGGATGCTTGGTGAGGCCTTTCTTATTTTACCTCTTTATTTTCACTTCTTCATTTTCTTGGTTGCTTAGATTAAGATTAGATTTAGGAGAAATTGAACGGTTCGAGGATGTATGATTTTAACACCTAGTGTGTTTGGGGTCTTTGGCGATGTGGCCATTAGACCGCTTGTATGTCGATTGGGATAAACGTGTTATGATTGCATCTTTGCCCTTTTCCTCTTTCCCTTTCTTGTCCTTGTCTAAGTTTTCCATCTTCTTCTTTTCTTTTCTTTCCTTTTCTTTTAATCTTTTTTTTGTGCATAACTTTTTGAGGTTTTATTTTCACTCTTTCTCTTTTTGAAAATTGGACTTGTATGCAATGGACTTTTGGTTTTGAATAATAGTCTTCTTAGGTAATAATGGTATGCACGGTTTGAGATTACGTTTGGTTGATTCTAGGATAAAGCATGCTAAGATAGTTGTCTAGAACTAGGGGGATCATGAAACCGGATTCTACTCGTTTGTGGCATGTTGGTAGTTGCTCCCTATCTTTGATTTGACACCCTTAGTGAGTCTTTGCTACAACCATGTGAGATTTATATTTGTTCAAGCTTTCATCATACTCTTGCATGAGCGGCATGGATCCTTGATTTTCGCAAACCTAATCTAGAATCTTAGCGTATGATTCCTAAGACCGTGATCGAACTACCTAGGGAGGACAAAGAAAATTTTTCGGGGAGGTATTTTTCTCTTTCTAGGATAGTCCCTTTTTGGTTTGGGATACATTTGCCTACTTGTTACCCCTTTGAACCCTTTTCCCTCTTTTCAAGCCGCATAATTAGATATCTTGAGCCTTTTGTTTCGTTCTCCTTCTTTTTGGTTTTTGTGAAGCAAGGGTCAATGTTTGGTGATTGTGGTCTATGAAGTTGGGGTTTGGTTCGAATTGGTACACATAATTGAGTTGTTTATATTTGGTAAATAATGGCAAATGCTTATGTAAAAGCCGTCCTTAGTAAAAAAGGCAAGGACTAATGCTTTTAAGGAGTTCAAGGAAATTCAAACAAATTTATAAATGAGAAAATGCAAAAAAAAAAAAACAAAAAAAAAAAAAAAAAAAAAAAAAACCATAAAATTCAAGTGTCTTTCTCCTCTCTATGCATTGAGGACAATGTTTCTTTTAGCTTGGGGGGAAAGCGCTTGCGCTTTTTGTTCTAATGATTGTAGATTGTTGCTTTGAATAAGCTTGGGGGTGTTAATACGTTTTTGTTTGGTGATTACTTAAGTTTGGTGTTGAGATTTGGCCGGTCTTTGCTTCACAATTTAGGATAACCACCAAATTTTAAATTTTAGCCTACCTTAACCCTTCTTGCCTTGCGTTACAACCTTAGGGAAGACCTTTGGACCTAGGAGTTGAGTCTTTCATTGGTGGAGGGAATCATAGGTTGTAGACTAAGGAAAGGGGATGCGAAATCAAGATGTCGAGTAGCCCAAAAATTTGATCTTTTTCCGGTTCCTTCGCGGAATCTATGAGATGCTCACTAAGGGGAGACATGAGATTAGTAGGGGGAACGCGGTAAGACCGTTTGGGATGAAAGTGGAATCTGATAACTAGTTCCTATGCTTAGCATATTTATGTTTCAATCAACCTTAGATATCTTATAACGTGCATACCATAATTCTCTTTAGAAAGGTTGTTATTCATTTGAATTATAGTCTCTTTGTAAAGTCCATTTCGTAATGATTTTGTTTCCTTTTTCCTCTTTCTTTTCCTTCTCTGGTTTGCCTCTTGGGGGTTTGGTGGAGAGTTATGGGTAAACTCTTAGGATACCCTTACGAGAGCATCACTCGTCCTCTAGAGCGATCTAGGGGTTTAAATGGCTTGTTGTAGCTAAAAACAACCGTGATTCCTACGACAGTGAGTCTTAGTGTAAATTCTCGCCCCTCTTTTTCTTTTTGCTTCGAATAAGCCCTTCTTATTCCTTTTTAGCCTTTGTTTTGCTCATGACGAGCAAAAGTCTAGCTTGGGGGAATTTGATGAGTGTCATTTATGGCACTCATATGGTAGTCTTTTAGGGTTATTTCTTTCCCTTTTTCATGCTTTCTTCTCTTATTTTTGGTCCTTTTTCCTTAAGTTTCTCTTTCTCCTCTTTTCTTTATGGTTCTCGTGTTTTCCTCGTGTTTTCCATTTATTTGGCTCTTTTTCCTTTTATTTCCTTTCTTTGTTTGCTTTTGTAGGTATTTGAAGAATCACCTTTGCAAAGGAATCGAGTTGGGGCCTTAATGATCAAGTAAGGAAGAAGCATTTGGCTAGAGAGGGCTTAGAGAGGCCTTGGAGAGGCCTCGGAGAGGTCTCCAAGGTATTTCCAGCAGGCCGCGGGCGCGGGCTTAAGAAGAGCAAATTGCAAGATTTTAGCAGGAGCTTCCCGCGGTTGCCCCGCGGGCTCTCCGCGGGCGCGGGAAATCTGTAGAAGGCGCTCCATCTCAGAGAGACCGCGGCCCCCTGATTGAGTTTTGGGAGCAGGGGATTGGCCGCGGGCACGGCATCTTTGGCCGCGGGCGCGGGTCCATCTTGCCGCGGGCGCGGGTGCTGCCCAGAAAGCCCGCGGAGGGTTCCGTACCCATTTCTCCGCTGCCGCGGATTCATCGAGAGAGACCGCGGGATTTGCCGGTTTCTTCTTTACCTATAAATAGAATTGTAATTCCTTTTCAAAAGGGGACTTTTTAATAATTTTTCATTAGCTTAGTTTTAGAGAGAGAATTTAGAGAGAAGTTAGAGAAAAGTTCTTGGTTTTGGATTTGTAACTCAACATTTGATCAATCAAGTTTGGATTTCTTCATTTTCAATCATCAATATTAGTGAGAATCTCTTCCTTCTTTCATCTTTTACTTACTTGCTATTTGATTTTTTCTTGTTGCTTGTTCTTCTTTGGATTTGAATTTGATATTGTTGATTATTTTGATTTCTCTTAGATTTTGATATAGAAATGAATATTAAAGAAATTTCTCGTTATTTGTTCTTGAATTTCACCATGATTAGTGAGTAGATTAGTTGCTAGGGAAAGGGGGAAGCATGTTTGATTAATGAAATTCCTAGTTGATGCTCTTTGATTGATTGATTTGTTGCAATTAAATTGGTTGACATAGTTTTGCATGTGATTGATTAGACTAGGAGTGATCAACCTATAAGATTAATCTAGATTGCATTGCAACTCTTAATGACATGAACAATTGAATTGAAAGTTGCTCTAATTGATTGGGTTTGCTTGTGATCCTTCTTGATTTGCCTTTCATAGTGACACCTAGATTGGCCTATAGGAGATAGCATTTGAACTCTCTTGATTGCTACTATTGTTTGTCCATTGCAATACTTGAATTAATTGATTGAGCTCTAAACTAGCATTATCATTGAACTTGCATGTGGAACCCATATCCCTAGTGTCTAGACCTTTGTTTTACTTGATTAGACTTGTTTTAGTTTACCATAGTGCCAACCATAATCTCAACTCCATCTTCGAGGTAGCTTGACTTAGACTCTAGTTTTCATCATTGCATTCCCTAGGGATCAACCCTTAACTTGCCCTATATTCATATAATGTTGGTTAGGTGTTTACAAATTTTTTTTGACTTGGGGGAAGGGTAGATAACGACATACATTTTCCTCTTGTCAAAATGGCGCCGTTGCCGGGGAATGCTATTGGTGCTTAGCTTTTGTTGTTGAGTCTACTTCATTTTAATTGAAAAAAAATACAAAAAGATTTTGTTTCTTTAGGCTACACTTGTAGTCGTGCTACTAATATTTTCTTTGAAGTTTTGCATGCATAGAGCTCGTGATCGATCCATTGTGCCTTTTGACCCGGAAATTGAAAGGACTCTCTCAAGGAGAAGAATAGCTAATCGATCCTTGGGGTATAGTTCTTCAAGTGAAGAAGAGATTGAAGAAGAGCAAGGCATGGGAGAAAATCCAAGAGTGGCCTTGAAGGAGCTAGGAATACCCGGTGCTTATAGGTTCGAGAGCGGCATAGCTCCGCCTACAACACCGGCAAATGATTTCGAGATTCGGCCGGCCATGATCACCTTAATTGAGAAGAGGCAATATAGTGGGGCTAAGAATGAGAGCCCGTTGAACCATCTTAAAGAATTTGAAAAATATTGCAACACCATCAAAGTCAACGGAGTTTCTCAAGAGTTCATACGCCTCAAGTTGTCCCGCTTCTACCCTCAAAAGAAGACGGCGGAGGCAAGAGCCTTGATTCAAGGGTTCAAGCAAAGGCCAAATGAAAGCCTTTACGAAGCATGGGAGAGATACAAAGAGTATCAAAGGGAGTGCCCTCACCACGGAATCCCAACATACCAAGTGGTCCAAATCCCAGCTCTATAGCCTAGTCTTTGAAGCGAGGCGGAGCTACCTCACCCAAAACTTGGGCATCATACGCCGTAGTGGCCTTGTCATACTTCTTCAAGTATTAAATGTTTTCAAGCCAATCAATAAATTTGAAATGATACCAACCACACAGCTGTCAAGGGCAAGAATAGCCGGATAACAATCAGCCGCATGCTTTTTATAAGTTAGGCAAAATATCAAAGAATTGCAGTATATAAGAAAAATTCAATTCAAAAGATTCAAACGTAAACATGTATAAAAATTCGACTAAGTCGGAATACTTCACAAAATTAAAACTGGCACAACGGCCAGAATGATTACTAACCGGAATCACATCCGGTGTAGAAACAAAAGAAACAAATTGTTAACCCAACTCCATAGTTGGTAAAATTTACAACATATTCGGCTTACAGGCCGGCAAAGAAATAAATTGGCATACTGCCGTAGAATTTGGGGAGGCTGGTTCGAGGTTAAGGTTGAGGCTGCTGACCCGGCAGGTTTTAACCGGTTCGGAGGGCTTCTGATTGATTATCAGCCACTTGAGGCTGCCTGTCTTTGTTTTTCTTGTCCTCCGTCGGCTCCTCCTCATTGTTTAAGACTTCATTTCCCAGCTCTATAGCCTAGTCTTTGAAGCGAGGCGGAGCTACCTCACCCAAAACTTAGGCATCATACGCCGTAGTGGCCTTGTCATACTTAAGTTTGTAGACTTCAAAGTCTATATCTTGATAGAAGAGCCCCCAGGTTATCTTCAAGCGGGTTGCATTGTCCCGCTAATTCTCCTCCATCAGCCGGATCTGCTCCTTGGCGAGCTCATCTGTCCGCTGGTTCCGCGGGTTGACAATCTCCCCCCCCCCCCAACCGGGCGACGTCTGTCCGGAGCTTAGTGTTCTCCTTATCAGCGTCTTATAATGCCTTGAGCTCAGCTTTAGCATCTACCAGTTTTTTATCAAGGTCATTAGCCTGGTTGTTAGCTTCATGGTTAGCAGTCGTCAAACTCCGGATCAGCTCTTCCTGTTTCAACTCTAGTACATTAATATTTCAAACACACATATAATTAGCATATTCAGCAGAGTTGAGGTTTTCAGTGGCCCTCCGTTTGGCTTCATTTACCTCTTCTTGTTTTCGCCTGAAAAAGTCGGCCTCAGAGCCCATTAACTCTCAGCATAACCTGAGAAAGGGCAGCCGGAATATGAAACAATTAGTGAAATAAAAGAAAAATATCAGAATGAAGTTGAAGAATAGTTTACCTTAGCCAGTTGGCCCATTATCTGGTCAAAGTCCACTACCTATAGATTAGGTATGAATTTCTTCTCAGACCGGGAAAGAGTCCTCACCATCCGTTTAGCAAACCCAGGAAGATTCGTCTCGTCGGATGTAAGATCTGCACCAAAAGAAGTACTTGGTGAGAGGGATGCAACGTGGTTGGCATTCATTTGTTGCCAGTTGCTGACTAAACCCCCAAAAGGATCAACCTTAGTCTGGACTCGCATAAAGTCAAGCGGCCAAGGAAGTTCAATCTTGTTCTTACCTTGGGTTTGAGGTTGGGGCATAGAGGCGTCCTCCTCCCCAGTCGTTGCCGCACCAGCTGCAACATTGGGTGGCCGGCCACCCATCGATGCCGTAAAGGCATCCGGCGCTTTCTTCCCTGAACGTTCTACGCTTTCACTCAGAATCTTCATGGCAGAAGGAAATTTACCACCGGTCGTAGGACAATCCGGATTGGCAGTAGAAGTTGACTTGGAGGGGTTTTACAATGCGGCCTTGGAAGCCGAAGTTTTTTCTAGCTCCTCCCCTTGCCTTATGAAAAGCTTGGAGATGGAGCGTGGACATGTTTAGTGGCGTCCTACAAATAAAGAATCAAATGTTACCCGCCGGCCAAAAAACTCTTGGAAGAAATTTAAAGGAAATAATACAAGTCAGGCAGTCTCACCCCGCCTTTCTTGGCCTCCTTTGCCTCGACAGCTGCTCTCTTGGAGAGCATGCTTTCTTTGCGCAGTTGCGCAGCAGACTTAGTCGAATATTTTGCCAACTCAACCATCTTCAAGGCGTTGGCTACAAGGAAAAAATAAAAAGTTAGCGAAAAAACAATAAAAAGTACAAAAGGAAAAAACAACAGAAAAGCCGAATTCAAAGTGGATCTACCCTTGAGAAACATGGTGCTTCACCTAAAGGCGGACAAGAATCTTTCATCCTTCAAGGGATACGAGATCTAGTTCTTAGGCACAATAATATGAGTCACATCCCTCAAGGGCTCAGTTGTGGTTTCAAAGAAACCCGAATCCATTGTTTGCTCCCGGGCCATAGAAGAGAGTACCAGGAGAGGGCATTTCTTGCCTATGAGAACCGGTTCCTTATTGTACTGGCGCAGCGTCCGGTTGTGTCTCAGAGTGGGTGAGGAGACCAAATAAATTTTCTCCTTCCACCCGGACCATTTGGACACCATGTTTAAAGTGATCAAATACTAGGGTAGAGTGGTAAGAGTATACTTTGCCCCATGATCGCCTGGGGCCTTGCTCAAATAGTGAATATGAACAAAGGCAGAGAAGCTGGGGGCAATATTTTAGAGCTTGCAGGTGCCAATATTACTCAGAATATTCACCCATGAGTTTTGGGTGAGCTGCCAGACACCTAAATCATACCCCTTCAGGATTTTCCTAATCCCTATATAGAGGGGGAACCGGAGGCCGGCTTCTATTACCGCCTCATAGCAGACAAAATAGTTGTCAGAATTTTCTATGTTATCCTCCTAGGCCATAACCGCATCCCCAGGCGGAACTATAATATCCCACCCCTTTCCAAAGGGGTGTTTTTCTTTGAAAGCCCTGAAACCACTCTTTAGCAGGGCTATGTCACCCAGAAGCATTCTAATCTTTTTCGGGTCAGGGTTGTATGAAACTTTCGCCGGCTGCTGATAGTCAGCCGCAATATTTTATTAATCGGAGCCTCGGCTCCCGATCTTTCGGCGGCTTCATTACCGCCTGTCTCTTCCCCGGTTCCATTAGAAAAGGCGGCCTCTTCACCATTTACCTCTCTTACACTTGAGCTCCCGGAGGAAGAGGGAGCCTCATCGTCAGAACCACTTCTCTCCTCAGAATCCTCATGTTCCCCATCCGAAACAACCTTGTTGGCAGGCACTTCCATAGCGCGCCGGCTCTTAGACTTTTCTAGCCGTCTGTTTTAGTCTAGCCATTGTGTCCTGCACAAACAAAGAGAGGGAGGAATTCGGGGATGAGCACAACAGTTCCGACAGTCCAGAAAAGGAACCCCCTGTTTTTGATTCAGCCGTTCTAGGAGACCAGTTAAATGTCCTAGGTAGTGCTGAGTGTGTGGATTGAGAGCTCATTTTATTTTTTTAATACTATGTATACAGACGGAAAAAAGAGTGTATACAACTTGAAAAGGAAAAGCTAAAAAATGGTTTAGGCGGTTACCTTACGTTAACTCTGGAAACTCTGAAAACTACTACGACGGTGACCGGGTGTTGCAAAGTTAGCGCACGGAAATCTTGAGAATCTGACGCAGACGGAACCAGAGATTCTTTCTCTAAAAATCTCTCTTTCTCTCTCTAGAAAGTCAAAGTAAATGAAATAGTGAGAGAAGGGAGGGATGGTAAACTTCTATTTATATAGGGGTAAAATAGGGGCATCCCCGTCACACCCTAAATTAACTAGCTGCTTTTACTATTCACCTTTCATAGGTGGACACGTGTCACAGGCGTCACGTGGCAGCCACGTGACCCCTGTGAGGGGCAAATGTTTAGGGTAAAAATACCCTATACATGTGGACCAATAAGAGAAGGCCACGTGTCAAGCTTATGCTGTCCCAAGTGGCTCTATAGCCATCTAACACGTGTCTCCTTTAGATAACTTCTTAAATTGCGGCCTTCAAGGGCCCAAATCCCAAGAAGTGCCGTAATGGAGCACAGCACACTAAAATCTTGGTAAAGTGACCTAGATAGGGGCACTCCTTTCAACGACCCTATAAATAGGGAGATAATTCCCCATTTTTTAGGACGATCAATCATTTATTACAACTACTTTCTATCTCATGAGAGAAAAACCTGAGCTTAGAATCCAAGCAGATACCCACCTAAATTTCCGCACTCTTTATTCTCTTTCAAGTTACTAACTTGATCGTCAAAGGTGTAGCTCTAACATTCGGAATCTCCGTTGTTTTGCACGGGCAGCTCGAGCCAGACCAATCTTTGTTATGTAACACTCCTGAGGGACAAAACACAAAAAAACAATCCCCTTGGATGGGCGATGATGTGTCTCACGCCCCTTAGCGCTAATGAGCCCCTTGGATAGGCGATGATGTGTCTCACGCCCCTTAGGGCTAATGAGCCCCTTGGATGGGTGATGATGTGTCTGACACCCCTTAGATCTAATGAGCCCTTTGGATGGGCGATTATGTGTCTCACACCCCTTGGGGTTAACTAGCCCCTTCTAAATAGGCGATCATGGAAAACTTTGAGGCATTGGGTCCACCGAAATTGCGAAAAAAGGCCTCTATCATGGTTAAAATGCTAATTTTTTTTATTACGGTCTCATTTTTAGGCATGTCATGGAACGATACGTGCTCTGATCAACCAATAATTAGCCCCTAGGATTGGCGATGATATAATTGACGCTTTCAAAGAGCAACCTGGTGACAAGTGTCTGTAAAAAAAAACATGTAAACTTATGTATTTAAAGCAACATCAATGTAAAAACAAATTGTTATGGCTAACTTATGTATACTTGTATTTTTGTTATGTATGACGCCCTTTGGGGTTGCCGAGCCCCTTGGGGGGGCAATATATGTTTGGTGCCCCTTTGGGCTAATGAGCCCCTTAGATGGGCGATAATGTGCCTAACACCCCTTAGGATTAATGACCCCTTAGATGGGCGATGATGTGTCTGACACCCCTTAGGGTTAATGAGCCCCTTTTGGATAGACGATCTTAGAAAACTTTAATGCATTCGGCCCACAGAAATTTCAAAAAATGGCCGCTAGCATGAAGAAAATGCCATTTTTTTTTATCACGGTCTCATTTTTAGTCATGTCTTGGAACGGTATGTTCTCGGATCACCTCATAATGAACCCCTAAGATGGGCGATGATATAATTTACGCTTTCTGAGAGCCTCCTGGGTGACAAGTTTTTGTGAAGAAACATGTAGACTTATGTATTTGAAGCAAAATCAACGAAGAAACAAGTTGTTATGGCTAACTTATGTATACTTATGTTTGACGCCCTTTGGGGTGGCTGAGCCCCTTGGGGAGGAGGGAGATATATGTTTGGTGCCCCTTTAGGCTAATGAGCCCCTTGGATGGGCGATGATATGTCTGACGCCCCTTAGGTCTAATGAGCCTCTTTGATAGGCCATGACGTGTCTAACACCCCTTGGAGCTAATCAGTCCCTTGGATGGGCGATGATGTGTCTAACACCCCTAAGGGTTAATGAGCCCCTTCTAGATAGGCTATCATGCAAAACTTTGAGGCATTCAGCCCACAGAAATCTCGAAAAAAGGCCTCTAGCATGGTGAAAATGCCATTTTTTTTTATTACGGTCTCATTTTTAGGCATGTCTTGGAACGGTTTGTGCTCGGATCACCCCATAATGAGCCACTAGGACGGGCGATGATATAATTTATACTTTCTAAGAGCCTCCTTGGTGACAAGTGTATGTGAAGAAACATGTAGACTTATATATTTGAAGCAACATCAATGAAGAAACAAATTGATATGGCTAACTTATGTATACTAGTATTTATTGTTATGTTCGACGCCCTTTGGTCCGGCAGAGCCCCTTTGAGAGGGGCGATATATTTTTGGTGCCCCTTCGGGCTTATGAGCCCCTTGGATGAGCAATAATTTGCCTGACGCCCCTTAGGGATAATGAGCCCCTTGGATGGGCGATGATGTGTCTAACGCCCCTTATGGCTAATGAACCCCTTAGATGGGCGATGATGTGTCTGAAAACCCTTATGGTTAATGAGTAACTTTTAGATAGGTGATCATAGAAAACTTTGATGAATTCGGCCCACTGAAATTGCGAAAAAAGGCCTCTAGCATGGTGAAAATACCATTTTTTTTATCGTAGTACCACTTTTATGCATGTCTTTGAACGATACTTGCTCGGATCTTTCCATAATGAGCCCCTAGGATGGGCGATGATATTATTGACGCTTTCTAAGAGACTCTTGGATGAAAAGTGTCTATGAAGAAACATGTAGATTTACGTATTCGAAGCAACATCAATGATGAAACAAATTGTTATGGCTAACTTATGTATACTTGTATTTATTGTTATGTTTAATTCCCTTAGGTGCGACTATAGTGAAAGTGCAGCTGGTACTCAAGAAGGGGGGGGGTTGAATTGAGTACAGGGCAGTGTTAGAAATTATTGGATTTTCTTCTATTTATGTAGGGGGACCAGATGATGAACTGGTCCTGCAGCGGAAACAGAAAATACAATAAATAATCAACACAAAGATTTAACGAGGTTCAGCTCAACTCTGAGCCTACGTCCTCCACTACCCTAATTACTTTTATTAATCAACTCTGAAAAACAAAAGCAATTACAAATGATCACACTCGTGATCCCCACACCTAACTCTAGGTGTCACTTCGCACTTGAACTCACAAGCACTTGCACTCACACTCGTAAATGCTACCCAATCACTAACCTCTTAGTGATTCAATACAAACCCTTTGTTTCCCTCTAAATGCTTCCACTCAAAGCTTACAAGAGATAATTACAAAACAATTCTTACTGTGTGCATAAATAGTTTGTAAGAGATGAACTAACTATTTCCCTTAGAGTGTATTTCGAGCTTTCAAAGATAGAGAAGTTTTTCAGAAAAGCTCACTCGAAATTCTGATCGAGTTTATGCTTTTATAAGGTTGGGAGATGAATTCTTTCGTGATCTTTTCAGATCATAACTTAGGAAAATAGAATATCTTTTATTTTGTAAATAAGAGATATTCTAAGATATTATTCTACTTTCCATAAATGGGTAGAATAATATATTCTAAGTTATATGCGAAATAATTCATCTCCAACTCTGCATAAACTGAATCAATTAGTTTAGTAAATATTCTCTAAGGATAGGAAATATATATTCCAGAAAATATTTACTGAACTAATGTCCAGGTTCACGAAACAAGCTACGAAGCAGCTGTTTCCTAACCTGTTAGTGTCCTAGAGATCAGGTCAACTTTTCCTGATCTCTACAACACTAAATATTCTAAGTAAGGGATACAGATAGCTTACGTACAAACATCCATGCACACTTAACATTATAAAGACTACAAAGATCAACTATCCTAATCTGAGAGACTTCATAATCTTCAAGTCTTGACGGCCTTCCTTGATAGAACATTCTGATACATATTTCTTGAATGCTTTGATTCAAAAGGACTTCATATTGCCTCAAGTACTTGGGATAGCTGTTCCTGTTCAAAATGTCAGTTGATATGATATAAAACCAACAAGAACCAGCTAGTCAGCTGTTTGTCATCACTCAAAACCTTAAGTGACTCAACAAATTCCCCCTTTTTGATGATGACAAACACTTTGAAGTTTCCTGCACCTGCACGTTAGTGAGAAACAGCAAAGTAAAGAAAGTTCTAATCTACACTTAAGAAGACAAGACTTTCTACTAGACTTTCTACACAAGGGATATCTTGTGTAAAAGACTTATGACACTGATGACTGACCAGGATAGCCATCTTTATTTAAAAGAAACAACTTGTTTTTGGATTTTTGGAAAAAGACACTGAAACAGTTAGTTAATCTAACTGTTCTCTCTATTTTAACTTGTTTTTGTGATTATCTGACTCAAGGAAATAAAAGACGCAATCTAATTGTCTAACAAGGCCTTTTCAGAAACTTCAACCTGCTTTTCCCCCTTTTGGCATCATTAAAAAGCATTCAAAAAATAGAATTGCACACCAAAATATCGCAAGTAAGCCAAAAATCAGTAGTTTCAACCACTGATCAATCTCAATGCTGCAGGTTAGCACAAACAGGTTATTCAATCACATGAAACAGAAAAAGCTTAAAACTGTTCAGGATTACACACCAGAAAGTTAGAAACATAATAGAAACCACACTGCATGAAAAACAGTCTAGCAGTGTGGGGGAACAACAAATATTATGGCAGTTAATGGAAGGGGAGGGGGAGACTGAAGTGATCATTCATCATCATCTTCATCCTCTTCTTCATCCTCTGGGTTGATCTCCTCCTCGAAGTCAGAACCTTCCTCAGCTGTCTTTTCTTCTTCCTTCTTCTCCTTTTCCTCTGTCTCTTCTTCTTCTTCCTCATCAGATTCATTTTCCTCTTCTTCAGAACCCTCTCCTTTTTCAGCATCAGGACCCTTCTCACTGGAGGATTCCTCATCATCCGTCTCAATGATCCTACAGTGTGTAGAGTCAAACTGCATCCCAGACTCTTGGGGCAACAGGTGATCAATCACCCTGCAAATAGTGAGGAATTTCCTGTTGTTCATAAGCTTGTCAAGCTTCCTTTCTTCTTCAGCCAGCACTAGACTGGCAGCCAACTTTATGATCCTCTCATCCTGCCTTTCCAACTTGGCAAGAAGCATTGCCACATCCTCAGGAGTGATTTCCTCCTGGTTCCCTGCATCCCTTGGGCTACTTTCTTGACCTACAAAAGTCAGCCTCTTTCCAGAGTAGTCAATCTTCTTCTGAGTGAGTATTTTCTTGGAGAACAACTGAAGACTCACCACCTCACCAGAAAAAGAAAACTTGGGATTCTGCTCCTTGATGATTTTGCAGATAAAAGAACCATAAGGCAGGGAGTTGTGGGATGAAGCATGGCAGTACAATATGTGCTCCATCATTAGAGCAGGCAGATTAACCTTAACCTTTTTCAGGATCAGATAGATCAGGACCATGTCCATGATCCTAACAGTACCTCTGCCTTGACCCTTGGGAAGAAAGACCTTCAAACACATGGAGTGCAGAACCAACATAATTGCCTCCCTAAAGTCACTAGGGGAACCAGCTTCTTCCTTCTTTCCAAACAAAAACTGAGTAACCTCCTCAGGTGTTACTCCTCCCATTAGGGGCCACCCATCACTGCTATATCTACCAAAACCATCTCTAGGTATACCCAGCAACTCAGATAAAACAGACTCAGAAACATGGACAATACTACCAGAAACAGTTGATGCCACAGACATATCAATGTTTTGCTTCAGATTAACAAAAAACTGACGAACAGGACCAACAAAAGCATCATTTAAATCATTAAACAGAGACATCCATCCTTGGAACGCAAGAAGTTCCTTAACTTGACTCAAAGCAGGAATATCAAAATATTCATTCTCAACACCACAACCAGATAACACAGTCCTAGAACTTAAAGAAGTTGCACCAGTACTGGGGTTAACAGGTTGTTTACCTTTAGCAGCCTTGGAGATACGGGAAACAGATGATGTTGCTTTCCTTTTCTCTCCTCTCTTAGACTCAGATGGTGTAGTCTCCTTCTCTTCTGAGCCCTTAATGACCTTTGAAGCAGCCCTAGTCTGCCTTTTCCTTACAGAACCAGTAGTGGTACCAGCAACCACCTTGGTCACCACTACATCTAGATCCTCCTCCATCTTCTTGTCCTCCTTCTCCTCATCCAATCCTTCATCAGCCAGTTCCTCTAACTGTTTTTCAAGTTTCTTGGCTATCTTTTTAACAGGTTCCCCCTCAGAAGGTGATTTGGGGTTTGAAGAAACGGTTTCAGTTATTTGAGTGAGGGTTTCGATGGATTTCTCTTTTGGGGCCTTTTTGGATTTGGATTTTTGTGGAGAAGGGGTTAAAGTTTTAGTCTTTGATGATGAGGCAGGTTTTTCCTTCAAGACATTCTCTTTTGAAGGAGTTTGTCTCAAGGGAACGGCCTTGATGGGTTCAGTTTCAGAGGGGATGATTTCTGGTGTTGCTTGTGAAGGAGTCTGCTCAGAGACGTTCATAAGGACATCCTTGATTGTTTCTTGAGATTTTGACGAGGGGGAACTAGCTAAACTTGCTTTGGAACCTCCTTTCCTTCCTCCTTTCCTTCCAGTTCCAGCCTTTCTCACACTTGTTGCTTGTCTAAGCTTCGAAGAATTGATCTTGTGTAGAGAGAGAAGTTGAGAATTTTTGATGAATGATGAATAATCACGGAGCAAGGAAAGGGAAGCAAATATATAGAAAGAGGAATTATAGAGACAATCAGAAATAAAATCAGAGAATCAGAAGATATTTGGAAGTTATTTTAATTTGGAAATAACTTCCATAAATGAACAACTGCCCATAATTGCAACTGTCAGAACAAATTGCCGTTGGAGGAAAATAACTGCCATATTTAAAAGATTTTAAAATCAAATAAGAATAAAAAATATTTTCTCACGGTTTAATTTGAAATTAATTTCAAAATTAATCCGTTTGTATTTGCTGCTGTTTCCTCTGCTGGTAGGGTTACTGAAACAGTTGCTCATCTGTTCAATATGGCCTTCAATCCTGAAAGTGATTAGCTGCAATATTGCTCACATAGAGATAAGCAATTAACATTGAGATAATAGACAGATTGCAAAGGTATGATGCACGCACACATTTAAAGAATACTTAATTAGCCAATCATTGGGGAAAACAGCTGAGAGAGGTCTCTTAGTTTGACCTAGTCAGACCTAACATGACTCTAAACTTGCAGAAAGACTCTCTACCCAATGGCTTAGTGAAGATATCTGCAATTTGTTCTTCACTGTTGCAAAAACTCAGCTCTACAAGACCTTTCTCAACATTATCTCTTAGGAAATGATGTCTTATCTCAATATGCTTTGTCCTGGAATGCTGCACATGATTCTTAGAAATGTTAATAGCACTTGTATTATCACATAAAATAGGTACATTTTCATAGAAAATACCAAAATCTTTCAACTGGTTCCTTATCCACAACAGCTGGGAGCAGCAAGCTGCAGCAGCTATGTATTCAGATTCTGCTGTGGATAAAGCAACAGAATTTTGTTTCTTTGATCCCCATGAAATCAAGCAGGGACCTAAGAAATGTGCCATACCAGATGTGCTCTTTCTGTCTACTAGGAATCCAGCATAATCTGCATCTGTGTATCCTAATAGTTCAATTGAACCACCTTTGGGGTACCACAAGTACAGGTCATCTGTTCCTACTAAGTATCTAAATATTCTCTTGACAGCCTTTAGGTGAGATTCTTTGGGATTGCTTTGAAAACGTGCACACAATCCCACAGAAAACACTATATCTGGCCTACTAGCTGTCAAGTAGAGAAGAGAACCAATCATACCTCTAAACAGTGTAGCTTCCACACTCTCTCCTTTATCATCACTGTCTAGCTTTGCATTTGTAGGAATTGGAGTTGCATATGATTTACTGTCTTGCAATCCATACTTCTTGATTAGTTCCTTTAGATACTTCTGTTGATGTATCATGATCCCATCAACTGTTTGCTTGATCTGCAATCCTAGGAAGAATCCTAGTTCTCCCATCATGCTCATCTCAAATTCACTTTGCATTAGATCTGCAAACTCACTACACAAAATTTGATTAGTAGCACCAAATATTATATCATCTACATATATCTGTACTACAATCAAATCAAAATTCCTGGTTTTGATAAAGAGGGTCTTATCAACCGTTCCCCTTCTATAGTCATGTTCCATCAGAAAGTTGGACAGCCTTTCATACCAAGCTCTAGGAGCTTGTTTAAGACCATAAAGTGCCTTGTCCAGCTTATATACATGATTTGGGAATTGACTATCAGCAAAGCCAGGGGGCTGCTCAACATATACTTCTTCTTTCAAATAACCATTAAGAAATGCTGTCTTAACATCCATTTGAAAGAGCTTAATGTTCTTATGAGCAGCAAAGGCAATCAAGATCCTTATTGCCTCAAGTCTAGCTACTGGGGCAAAGGTTTCATCATAATCAATGCCTTCTTGCTGATTATAACCTTGCACGACCAGTCTAGCTTTGTTTCTGACTATAGTACCCAGATCATCCAATTTGTTTCTGAAGACCCACCTGGTACCTATGACTGACCTGTTCTCAGGTCTTGGCTCAAGATGCCATACTTTATTTCTTTCAAATTGATTTAATTCATCTTGCATAGCCAAAACCCAATCAGGATCTTTTAAAGCCATCTTGTAGTCAGTTGGTTCTATATTAGATAAAAATGAGAAAAATGCACAAAAGTTTTCATAAACAGCTCTCCTAGTCTGAATACCTCTACTGATATCACTCAGAATTTGTTCAGTAGGATGAGAAGATTTATATTTAAAAATGCTAGGCCTAGGTGCATTCTCATTTAATCCATCAGAACCATCATGCATCCCTGGTTCATTTGTGCCATCGAATTGGTTTTGCACAGATGGACCAGTATGCTGAGATGTTCCCCCTACCTCCCTTACCTGGGTGGAAAACTTGTCCTGAAAGTTTTCTGTTCCCCCTGAGGTGTTGCTTTCTCCATTTACTTGGGGGCCTTCATCTCCATCCTCATGAGTATCTACTTGTTGAGGATCTCCTTCATTGTGACCAAGTCCTTCACCAGCAGCATCTGGTGAACCAGTAGGTGAACCTGGCTCTTCTAAGGAAACAGCAGTTGATTCTCCTGTAAAATACAAAAGTCCTATCTCATCTAAGTCATCAACCTGCACATTCTCACAACACATATTAACTTCATCAAAGACTACATGAACACTTTCTTCAACACACAAAGTTTTCTTATTGAATACTTTATATGCCTTACTGTGAGAAGAATAACCAAGGAAAACAGCTTCATCACTTCTTGGATCAAATTTATCCAAGCTGTTCTTACCATTATTATGCACATAACACTTACAACCAAAGGTTCTGAAGTATGCTATGTTTGGTTTCCTTCCTCTAAGTAGTTCATATGGAGTCTTCTTCATTTGAGGCCTTAACATCAACCTATTTAACATGTGACAAGCTGTATTTACAGCTTCTGCCCAAAAAGACATGGGGAGACAACTCTCAATGAGCATTGTTCTTGCCATTTCTTCCAAAGTCCTGTTCTTCCTCTCAACTACTCCATTTTGTTGAGGAGTTCTTGGGGCAGAGAAATTGTGAGAAACTCCATGTTCCCTGCAGAACTCTATGAAGCTAGAGTTATCAAACTCTGATCCATGATCAGATCTTATGGCAGCCAGTTGATGATTGATCTTGTTCTGAACCTGCTTTACTAACACAATGAACTCATCAAAAGTTTCATCTTTAGAAGACAGAAATAGAGCCCATGTGTATCTGGAATAATCATCAACAATGACACACACATATCTAGAACCATTTCTACTTTGGACTCTCATGGGTCCACATAAATCAATATGAATAAGTTCTAGAGGTCTGCTGGTACTGATAGTTTTCTTTGGCTTAAAAAAGGATTTGACCTGTTTCCCTTTAGCACATTCTTCACAAACTCTATCTGCTTCAAACTTGATGTTAGGCAGGCCTATCACCAATTCTTGAGACCTGAGTTTGTTAAGAAGTCTAAAGCTGACATGTCCCATCCTTTTATGCCAAAGCCACTGGTCCCTATCAGAAACAGCACTCAAACAGATGGACTTGTTCTCAGGGATTTGGTTTAAATAAGTAATGTAAACGTTTTCATGTCTGAATCCCTGGTAGACAAGTTCATTTGTTTGCAAATTCACTATGTGACAAAGGTTGTCTTTGAACTCAACTTTATTACCTTTATCACATAATTGTGAAATACTCAAGAGATTATGTTGTAAACCATCAACATAATATACATCACTAATAGCATGGGAAAGTGACTTACCAACCTTACCAATTCCAAGAATGGTACCTTTGTTGTTATCACCAAAAGTCACCTTTCCCCCTTCATGAGCTGTAAGTGAGAGAAACTGTTTCCTATCCCCTGACATGTGTCTTGAGCAGCCACTGTCCAAATACCAGTAGGTATTGTCTCTCACTTCAGCCTGCACAGGAAATTCAAACATTAGCTTTAGGAACCCAAATCTTTTTGGGTCCCTTTCCAACAACAGATTCAAGCAAGTCTTTTCTAACCCAAATCTGCTTAACATTTTTCTTATTTTTATCCAATCTACTTTTCCTGTCTTTACACTCATATTTCTTATGGCCATTCTTGCCACAATGATAGCATACATGCATGTCTTTTGCTAAGACATACTTACCTTTCTTATATTCCTGTAACCATGTAGTATCTCTGGGAGACCAGTTCCTCCTGTTCCCCTTCCCAGTATAACCAAGTCCCCTTCTACCACTGTTTCTAGCAGTTAAAGTTAACTGGTTCAATGAGTTCTGGGATTGGAGGACTTTATCCATTCTCTTCTTAAATTCTATGAACTCTCTGTCCTTTAAGTTCATTTTCTCATGCAGGGATAAATTCTGGTCAACAACTATCTCAAAGTCAAGCTTAGCTCTTTCAAGCTCAGCTTGCAATTTTGAAATATTTGAATCATGCAAAACTACAGAATCACATGAATTAGTCTTTCTAAGCTGGGCTAACTCAACCTGCAAGCTACAAATTTTAGCTTCACATTCATCATGCATATTACTAGAAACAGTTTCAGAACCAGTACTTTTGCTGTTCTTAACTAGGACATATGCTTTATATAGTTCCTCTACATCATCAACTAACAAGTTGAATCCTTCTAACAGTTTAGACCTATTTAGAGCACTTGCCCTAGATTTTATACTATCAAAGTCATACAAGTCATCACCACTATAATCAAGCACATTAATGACACAACTTGTGAACTGTTTCTCACATTCATCATCACTGTCATCACGCAAACCCATATCAGATTTTATTCTCTGAATTTCAAGTTTGCTTTGATCTAAAGCAATCTCTAGTTCAGCTACTTCCTGCTTCAAGTTAGCACAGACACTTTCCAACAGATCACAACTTGAATTAGCAATATCATATTCTTTAGACTTTTCTTTAAACTTTCTCTTAAAATCATGATAAGCAATTCCAAGTTCTAAACATTGATCTAAAGCACTACTAGCACATTCCATCAAGTTTTCTCTATCATAAAAGAGCATATCCTTTTTGATCTGATCAATGTTTACCTGATGTTGATCCAAGGGGTGCTTCTTTGCCATGAGGCAGTGGACATCTGAGCTGGTTCCTTTGCTGTTCCTGGTACCTTCTTCTGAACTTTGATTCAGTATTGCTGTCATACATACATCTGACTGACTTGAATCATCTCCCTCTTCATCACTGTCTGTATCTCCCCAGACAGCAGCAACCATGGCCTTTTTGTAGGCCATCTTGTCTGCTTCCTTGGACTGGTTGTCCTTCCATTGAGGACAATTCTTCACAAGGTGTCCCTTCTCACCACACTTAAAGCATCCTGTTGCAGAGAAGTTGTTAGATTTTTTATTTGATGCATTATTAAACTTACCCTTGATGAATTTTCCCTTCTGGTTTCTGAAACTTCTTTCAAACCTTCTAGCCATCATTCCTATCTCATCATCCTCATCTTCGACTGTTCCCTTTAGTGCAATTCCTTTTGCTGGTACCTTCTCTGACTTAGATCCAACCAGCATTTCATGGGTCATGAGGGAACCTATCAACTGTTCAACTGATAGAATTGAAAGATCCTTTGCTTCATAAATGGCTGTAACCTTGGGAGTCCATTCACCTGTCAAACTTCTCAAAATCTTTCTAACAAGATCTTCATCAGTAAAGCTTTTACCAAGAGATTTTAAATCATTTACAATAGTCATGAATCTACCAAAACAAGTATTAATATCTTCATCCTTAAACATATTAAAAGATTCATATTTTGACATAAGTAAATCAATTTTAGACCTCTTTACCTCACTGGTACCCTCAAAGGCAAGTTCAAGGGTATCCCAGATCTCCTTGGCAGTGGTGCATGCTGAGATCCTGTTTGTCTCATTCTCAGCAATAGCCTGTTGCAGTATTGACATAGCCTTAGCATTTTTCTCCAGCTTTTTGTAATCAGTGGAGATGTATTCATCTTCAGTCTTTGGGACTAGCTTCCCTTCTGGATCAGACTTCTCAATGGTCAAGGGACCATTCTTAACAACCAACCAGCATTCATAATCAATGCCAATGATGATGTTCTTGATTCTGTTCTTCCACCATGCATAGTTCTTCCCATTGAACTTTGGTGTCTTGTTGTCATATCCCATAGCATTCATTTCCTGGGTACTCATGATCTACTTCTCTAGGTGTTACCCTTACAAGAAGCCGAGGCTCTGATACCAATTGAAAGTGCAGCTGGTACTCAAGAAGGGGGGGGTTGAATTGAGTACAGGGCAGTGTTAGAAATTATTGGATTTTCTTCTATTTATGTAGGGGGACCAGATGATGAACTGGTCCTGCAACGGAAACAGAAAATACAATAAATAATCAACACAAAGATTTAACGAGGTTCAGCTCAACTCTGAGCCTACGTCCTCCACTACCCTAATTACTTTTATTAATCAACTCTGAAAAACAAAAGCAATTACAAATGATCACACTCGTGATCCCCACACCTAACTCTAGGTGTCACTTCGCACTTGAACTCACAAGCACTTGCACTCACACTCGTAAATGCTACCCAATCACTAACCTCTTAGTGATTCAATACAAACCCTTTGTTTCCCTCTAAATGCTTCCACTCAAAGCTTACAAGAGATAATTACAAAACAATTCTTACTGTGTGCATAAATAGTTTGTAAGAGATGAACTAACTATTTCCCTTAGAGTGTATTTCGAGCTTTCAAAGATAGAGAAGTTTTTCAGAAAAGCTCACTCGAAATTCTGATCGAGTTTATGCTTTTATAAGGTTGGGAGATGAATTCTTTCGTGATCTTTTCAGATCATAACTTAGGAAAATAGAATATCTTTTATTTTGTAAATAAGAGATATTCTAAGATATTATTCTACTTTCCATAAATGGGTAGAATAATATATTCTAAGTTATATGCGAAATAATTCATCTCCAACTCTGCATAAACTGAATCAATTAGTTTAGTAAATATTCTCTAAGGATAGGAAATATATATTCCAGAAAATATTTACTGAACTAATGTCCAGGTTCACGAAACAAGCTACGAAGCAGCTGTTTCCTAACCTGTTAGTGTCCTAGAGATCAGGTCAACTTTTCCTGATCTCTACAACACTAAATATTCTAAGTAAGGGATACAGATAGCTTACGTACAAACATCCATGCACACTTAACATTATAAAGACTACAAAGATCAACTATCCTAATCTGAGAGACTTCATAATCTTCAAGTCTTGACGGCCTTCCTTGATAGAACATTCTGATACATATTTCTTGAATGCTTTGATTCAAAAGGACTTCATATTGCCTCAAGTACTTGGGATAGCTGTTCCTGTTCAAAATGTCAGTTGATATGATATAAAACCAACAAGAACCAGCTAGTCAGCTGTTTGTCATCACTCAAAACCTTAAGTGACTCAACATATAGGAAATAAGTTCAAGTGTTTAACCCCTAGCTTGAACCCCACTGTGATCATACACTAAAGCACGGTGGCGTCCAAAGGGAAAGAAGATAGAGCAAAAGAGTCGCCAACAAGTTTTAGGAACTAGTAAACCTTTCACGAGGTGAAGGTTACACCCCTTAATGATCCAAGAGATCGTCAACTCCATAAGGTCTAGAACCAAATAAGGGTTCGGGGATGAAGGTACAAATGCAACCTAAAAGAGATTGAACCTGCCCTAATAATAGGCTTCTACTTTATTCTGATCGTATTCATGTGCGCTTTCTGACTAACATACAATCAATAGGATTACCCTAAACCTGTTTATCTATGTTGGTTGAATATTAATGCACAAATAAATCTATTATTGGCGATCACTTGAATTATAATCATAATAACCCTAAACAAGATTATTAATTATCTTATTAAGCGTGATTACAAGTACAAAAATTCCCTTTAAACACACATAAAAGGTATGATCAAGCAATAATAGATTAATACCAAACCCTAGCATGTCATTCAACATCAAAGATCAAATATATATCCCTTATATGATACTAACAATCATAAATATTAGGAAGAACATAGGAAGCATCGCAGGAATCATAATAAGCATATTTGATATTAAAATTACCCTAGACATGATACAAGGAATATCATAATAACAATGTAAACATGATTTCTACATCATAATATCAATTAAAATCATTAAAGCACTTACTTTGATGCCTCGTACCTCTTTCTAATAACAAAATACACACGTTAGTAACTTCTAGGAAAATAATAATCAAAACAATTAAATTAAATAATTGAAAGAGAGATTTGGGACCAAACCCTAAGAAATTAAACCTTTCACGTCTAGGGCGAAGGCAACTACGAATATGGCTAGGTGTTTCTAAATTTAATAAATGCGGAATTTTGTATGTGAAAACAATGTTTAGAGAAAAAAGAAAGAAAGATGAATGATTAAGAGAATGAGAGGATTAATTGAATGAAAACTAATTGTAGGCGAATGCGAATTAAAACTGATTGTTGATGATAACTGGTGAGAATTGGTGAAGTAAATGGAGTTTTTAATACGTTATTTATAGAGAAAATCAGCCAAAAAGATAAATTAACAAAACAGAGTCTAGCGCACAAAAAACAGAGCTGGCGCCAACCCTGGCTAATTGGCGCTAGGCGCCAGGCGCCAGGCTTGGTTCTAGGTGCCACTGCTTGGAGTCAGGCGCCAAGCCTTTTTTTAACGCGTTTTCGAAAATCAGATAAGTTTGTCGTATTGGAGGATAAAATCATATATTTTCCTTGAAAATGCTATTTGATTTTAATTAAAACTCTGAAAAGTAAACAAAAGTTAATTTATCAATGCTAATTGAATTAGGAATGAAAAGAACCTTCTAGAAGAATCTAGAAGACTAAAACCATTCCTCATTGATTTAGGAATGATAAATCATATTAGGCCCTCCTCTAGATCATTGGGCCGCATATAAGGCTCAAACCGGGCCCAGTTTAGTAAATTGGCCATAATTTCCTCAATATTCATCGGAAGTAGGCTTATAATATATCGTTGGAAAGCTCTTGTCCAGCCCCATCCAACTACACTACTATTGAACCCATATCATGGACCAACCAAACTGGATTGGCTGTTTTCTTAAAATAAGTTTTCAAAAATAGAGAGAAGAGAAAAGAAATTAAAACTATCCGCAACACTAGACTTTCCACACTTTCACTTCATTCGATTATGATTCGACGTGAAAGGTACTCATCACTGGGTTTGGTTTTGGGGAGACAAAACTTGGTGTCTATAGAAGCCCCCACTTTGACTGAGTTTGGAGAAACGCAAGTTTCGAAAAAAAAAGTCAAAGTATCGATAGGGACGGAGAATGATTCAGAACGTTCTCCGATCCTAAACCACTCTTGTAACGCCGATACCTGCAAAACTAGCGGTAGTTAAACAGATAAAAGAGTTAAGAAACGCGTATCTTGCACCGTCGAGCACACGTCTCTGAAAGTAACCGATTTGCTGCCGCTTTACTGTTGTTTTGATGACCTCCTGCAAGCTAGAGAACGCCATCCCGCCTGAAAACTGCTACGCCCGTAACTGCTTCCAAATTAGAAGACTGCTTCGCCTGAAACAATCCTCCTCCGCTATGATAATATTCCACGTCCAAGGGAATACCATCGAAGATTGCTTCTCTTGAAACAATCCTCATCCGCATTGATAATATTCCAAGTCCAAGGGAATACTATCGAAGGTTGCTTCTCTAGAAACAATCCTCAGTTGTTTGTGAAAACTCTCTACAATCTAGGTAACGCCACCTTGATGTTTCGATGTTCACTCGTCTCTGAACAAAGAGATTCTTTTTGATATGACTCCAATTTCCGCTGTGATAGTCTTTGAAAAGATCACTGCTTTTTAATCCTCAATGCTGCTATGCCAGTACGTCGGCGCTTTGCTGCTTGTGAACCAGTATCTCGGTGCTTTTGCTGTGATGACAATCCTCTTTTCTTTGGGAATAGTTGCCAACACAACTCCTGTATGATGTATGACAATCCGATTTAGGGAAAGTTGTCAATGCTTCGTAACAATCTATCCTTGGAAATGTTGCCACGATGAAGCGACAATCCATATCTCAGAAAATTTGCCAAAATCCAATTTTTGGGAAAAGTTGCAAATGCTTCGTAACAATCTGTCATAAGAATTTTGCTACGATCGACAATCCACATCTTGGAATATAACTCTTGAAAGCAACCCACCTTGGAAATTTTCCAACGCTATGCGACAATCCTTTTGGGGAAATATTGCCACTATTGACAATCCGCGTCTTGGAACATTTGCAAAAAAGAGTCGACCGACAATCATCTTCGGGAAAATTTGCCACTTACTGAAATGAATGACAATCCACGTTGAGGAACTTTTGCCGAAATTTATGATGAATAGAGACCTACGACAATCCTTTGGGAAATTTTGCCATAGGGAAATGGGTGTATGACAATCAATCTTGGAAAACTTGCCAAACAAAGAAGGAGCACGACAATCCACGCTTGGAAACTTTGCCAGAGATGATAATCCAATCTTGGAAAAATTGTCGTTGAAGAAGATGCACGACAATCCATTTTTTGAAATATTGTTAGTTGGGGATGACAATCCAATTTTTGGAAAAAATGTCGTTTAAGAAGAATGCGCGACAATCCATATTTAAAAATATTTTAGTTTAAGAAGAATGCGCGACAATCCGTATTTGGAAATATTGTCGTTTAAGTGCTTGCTTTTGAACCGATTGTAATGAGCAGTATTTTAGGCGCTTGAGCTAAGTGATACAATCTTTTGTGAGGTCGATCACTTACTACGATTGTAATCAAACCGACTACTTAATCATGTCAAATTTCTTATAGGGGCTAACTGGCGTACCAAGGAACCCGAAATTGCTGCATGAGGTCGAAATCACCTTTCTGAGAGGCTTCGATCTTTGTCGCAGCTGAGATATCTCTGGTGCCAGGAATTGGAGTAGGGTCTTCCCTGTTCTGCTGCACCTTTTTTATTTTTTACTATAGAACTTTGCCAATATCTTTAATTATCTTAGGGTTGACCTAAGGGTTAGCATTGCTTAACTCATCGACTTGACATGACTCAAGGTATAAACTTGACTCTCTGTGATCGACTAACTCGAGGTTGACTCGACTCGAAGTGAAATGACACGTGTGACTCGTGACCCGCGTGTGCATTGTAATGTGATCGTACGACTCGAAAACGCAAAAAAGAAAAAATTTCTGTCATTTTTGTGGAGGGTACCGACTTTCTCCCAAAAAAGAAAGACGCGAAAAAAGAATCGAAAGTTTTTGAAGGTGCATGTTGAATGAGCTTAGTCAAATGTTGTGCAAGGATTAATTCATCCTAGGCTTTCTCAATTATTGACTCCACGATGAAAGTATTTGGGTAACTTAGGCACGGAGGCTAAGGACTTCGTACTTTGTGATGCAATGATGAGTGATGTTGATATGACAAGACATGCTTCAACGGTGTATTAAGATTTCATGACAAAGGGTTCCTAAGGGAAGTATATTTGGTTATGTATTTGTGCAGTGTGTGATAGTGACACTAAAGCTAGAACGCAAGAGCTAAGTATGTGGAGAAAATATTATTGAAAAGAGTCAAATGGTGATGACTCTTAGGCTAGGTAAGCTAATGATATAGGGATCAAGCCCCCAAGTCTAGCTCTAAGTAGATAGGGATGAGCATTGGAGTTCCCTTGATATGATCATGGTGCAAGTGTGTGAATGTGAATATGAATGCATGTTTATTACGGCCGCACCTCATGTGAGGTTGCCTACGTATCCGTTAGGAATCAGGCCAAACGTAGCTCTAGCGAACCTCGCACAAGTGTATGTATACCTCAAAAAGGTATTTAAAAGGGTTGTAACGTGGTTAGGCTAAAGGTTATAGAAGAAAGGGATGAAAGCTGAAGATCCTCGATAAGCCCCCAAGGTGTGCAACCATGCTTTTGAATCTTTATATTTTTATGCTTGAGGCTTCTCCCTTTTGAGCTCTTTGTTTTCTTTTTCTCTCTTTTTTTACTTTTGCTTTTTTTTATTTTTATAATTGTGGGCAATACTGATCATGCGGTCTATCACTCACTTGGCATTCATGTTTCTCAGGCACGGTACCGAGCACTCGATAAGAGACGCAATCTGAGACGTGTTCATATCAAAGATATTTTCATATCAAAGATATTGGAATACTTTCCCTTTTTTACACTTTTATTTATTTATTTTTTTTACTTATTTTTTTATTTTGATCTTTTGAAATCACTCAAGCTCTTTTTTTAAACAAATTGCATAAGTTGCACACTACCCCATCCTAAGGTTAGGTAGATGTATGTTGAAGAAACAAAGGTCTATCGTTAGACGAGGCTCAAAGTGGTTTATTAAGAAGAGATTGTATATTTGAAGGGTGAGAAGTGATATGATGTGGCTACAAGGGGTGCCTCAAATCATTGGTATACCTTGTGCTTAGTTTGACATGGATTTTTTTTTTTAAATGCAATGCAATGCGATGATCATATGCAAGGAAATAAATGCTCATTTTTTTAAAAGGGAAAAAGAAAGATTCTACAAAATTAATCTAAGGGAAAAGAAAGGTGCCTATGCTAGACTTATTAGGGGAAAGGGTAAATAAAAAAAGAAATAATAAAAAAAAAGAGGTCATGAAATCTCGTCTTTGAAGCTCGCCTCTGTCTTGTCGTTTGCTTCATCATCACCCAATCTTCTCGTTAGCTAGAGGCAATGGGATCTCATTTGCTTCTATGAGATCTTGAATGAGATTTTTAAACCTGTAGCATTCATCAGTAGTATAACCGCGTCCTCGATGGTACTTGCAATAAGAGTTGGGATTCCATCTTGAAGATCGATTTTCTAGCGTTGGATCCTCGGTAGGGCCAATAGGTTTGATTAATCCTCGATCGTAAAGACGGTCGAAAGCAGCATCGTAGGTCATTCCAATGGGTGTGAACTCTTGCCTGGTTTTCCTTTTAGATCCTTGATTGTCCATGGCTAAGACACCATTATGGTCAAAGGTACTAACATTATTACTAGAGTGGGCATTTTCGGAAGAAGAAGGATTGTCGTTCTTCTTTCCTTTCCGGCCACTATGGCTACAATTGTTAGTAGCTTTTTGTTTTGCGAGGTCATCTTCGATTTCAATTCTGATGAAATAAACGGCTTTGAAAGTATTCAAGTTGTGTTGATATTTTAAGTGCTTTGAATACTTTTCTTGGAGATTCTTGATAAACATCCTCACAGACTCTTTTTCGGTGGGGACCTCAATCATCTTAGCCGAAGTTTTCCTCCACTTATTGAAGAAAGAAGTAAAGCCTTTGTTCTCTTTTTGTCTTAGCATTTCAAGTTATCTATAATCGGTTTCGACTTGAATATTACACTTGTATCTATCAATGAAAGCGTTTACTATCGTTTCCCATGTTGTAGCCAAGCCTAACAACTTGGTTATGGACGTTTCTTTAGTTCAAGACGTAGCATCATGCATTGGTGCTATGCGTTCTATCCATGTGCAGCAAGATATTCAATCTTTTGAGTTTCTTGTTGTTCTTATTAACTAGTTCATTCTAGTTCATTTTATGCTTTGAATAAATTGTAAACTTTAGTCTTATTTTAAGTTTGCAAATTAGTTGCATTATTAGTTGTATTTTTCTTTAGTTTTCTTTAGTTTTCTAAAGTTCAAAATGTAATGTTACATTCACATAAAGTTCAAGTACAAGATACATGAAGAAGGCAGCCATTTAAGCATGGAAAACAACATAGAATCCGTAATTCTTTTGGAGGAATTTCAAGGCTTCAAATGGGTGTTACAAGCAGCATCAATGCAGGAATTATAAGCCATCAAGTGGGCATTCATATGGGCGTTTCTTGCTGCCAGCATTGAGCATAAAAAGGCGTCCAAATACACTCTTGTCTACATACATTCAAGCTTGATCCAAGGCTTGAATCAAGGAGGAGTTACACTTCTTTTTGCTGTTTGAATTGGGCGTGAATTAAGGGGCTGTTTTGCTTCTTACTTGCTGCTTGGTTGAGGCGTGATTCTAGGGAAGGTTATGCTCTTACTTGCTGCCTTATTGGACGTGATTCTAGGGGAGTTACACTCCTTTATTTCAGATTTGATGAGGCTTAATTGAGGAGGTTATGGCCGCCACTTTTAAAGCTTATGTATCTAGTTAAACAAGGCTTCCTTTAATTGATGTATCTAGACACTAAAGCTGACTTTGATGCTTAGTTTAGGCGTGTACAAGTGAGCTGAAAAGTCACTTGATTTAGCTTGTATTTAGGATGCTTGTTTACTATAAATAACAAGCAAATGTGAATGAGAAAATCAGATTATTCAAACATAAAAAAAACTTGTCTTACATTCGTTTCTTGGATTAGAAACAAAACCTGAAATTCTTGGATTTGGAATTTCGTTTCCTTTGCTTAGTTAGCTAGTTTAGGCTACTAGTTGGCTTGTGATCTTAGGAATCCAAAACGTTTCTTAGTGGTGTGACTTTATCTAAGAAGCCTTTGGTTCTTAGCCTTATTTATCCCTTGGTTTATCCCTTGTGTATTTCGAGTGTTACTCCAAATATACAACATTTGGCACTAGAAGGAGGGGGTCTAGCAAAACAAATACCCAAACACATACCCCAAACACATACCCAAACACATACCCCAAACACAAACCATGTCCGACATCCCACCCCCTAATTGGCAAGAATATGTCAATAAGGTTGCACAAGAGAAAGAAGATATGGAGCAACGAATGCAATATTTGCAAGATCAGTTAAAAGATCTTTCTACTAAGTTGCGCCATCAAAAAGAGGGCTCACCCAATCATAGTGATGAAGAATTGAGTGAATCTAATTTCAATCACAATGATCGACCTTCTCATGAAAGAGAAAGGTCACGGCCTAATAATGACATAAAAGCAGACATTCCTGAATATGATGGCAAACTCGATGCTGATGAGTTTGTAGAATGGTTAAGAACGGTGGAGAGAGTGTTTGACTATAAGCAAACACCGGAAGAGAAAAAGGTGAAAATTGTGGCCTTGAAGCTACGAAAATATGCCTCAACTTGGTGGGCTAGTGTGTGCGCCAAGAGGGAAAGGCAAGACAAAGAAAAAGTGAGATCATGGGTTAAGATGAAGAAATCGTTGAAACAAAAGTTTCTTCCCACATACTATGTGCAAGAAAACTTTTCAAAATTCCATAACCTTAAGCAAGGTACGAAATCAGTAGAGGAATATGCTAGGGAGTTTGAAGGATTTGTTATGAAGTGTGGAGTAGAGGAAGATGAGCCTCAAACTTTGGTTCGGTTCCTAGGCGGACTTGACCCAAAAATAGCCAATGTGGCCGAACTACACCCTTACACCACCCTTGAAGAGCTCATTATCTTAGCACATAAGATTGAGCAGCAACAAAAAGCAAGAGGCAAAAGTGAATCATCACGTTTTGCATCTCAAACCTCATTTCCCCAAAGAAAGCAAACATCCAATTTCCCACCTTTCAAACCCACATCCAATCAGCCTACTTCTAAACCACCTTCACAAAACACCCAAAATTCCAACCCAAAACCATCCCCAAGAAGATGCTTTAGGTGTCAAGGCCTTGGACATATGGCTAGTGATTGTCCAAATAAAAAAATTGTTACTTTGGTAGAGTATGAAGAGGAGAACGAATTAGAGGTTGAAGAGGACATCAATCTTGAAGAGAATGATGAGTATGCGTGCCTAGGTCCGGATGAAGGAGAATGCTTGGTGGTTCGACGTACGCTTAGCAATATGTTGGACCAAGAAGGGAGCTTGCAACGTGAGGCAATCTTTCACACTCGTTGCACCATTGGTGGAAAGGTATGCACTTTGATTATTGATGGAGGTAGTTGTACCAATGTAGCTTCGCAAGTTATGATAGACAAGTTGAAAATGAAAACTATCCCTCATCCTAAACCATATAAAATTCAATGGTTAAGTCATAGTAAAGGGATTCATGTCACACAACAAGTCTTGTTATCATTTAGCATTGGTAAAACTTATGAGGAAGAATTATGGTGTGATGTTGTGCCTATGGATGCATGTCATGTTTTACTTGGTAGACCTTGGTTATTTGATAGGCGTGTGATGCATGATGGTTACAAAAACACCTACTCCTTTTCTAAGGATGGAAAGAAAATTGTCCTTACCCCTTTAATCCTCAAAAATGATCACCCCATATCCACGCCTCCCACTTCCCTCACCACTCTCATAAAATCTGAATTCCATGAATATAGAGTTCACAAACACTTCATTTTGAGCCAACTTGATACCCCCTCTCAACCGTCCAAAGAAGAAAACCACCCACTCCTCACCTCTCTTCTCAAAACCTATTCCCATGTTTTCCCCAAAGATATCCCTCATGGATTACCCCCAAAGCGTGACATCCAACACAAGATTGATCTTGTACCCGGATCCGTGCTCCCAAACAAACCAACCTATAGAACCAATCCCAAAGAAACCGAGGAAATTAGAAGACAAGTGGAGGAATTGTTATCAAAGGGTCTTTGTTTTATATTTGGAGTAACACTCGAAATACACAAGGGATAAACCAAAGGATAGATAAGGCTAAAGAACCAAAGGCTTCTTAGATAAAGTCACACCACTAAGAAACGTTTGGATTCCTAAGATCACAAGCCAACTAGTAGCCTAAACTAGCTAACTAAGCAAAGGAAACGAAATTCCAAATCCAAGAATTTCAGGTTTTGTTTCTAATCCAAGAAACGAATGTAAGACAAGTTTTTTTATGTTTGAATAATCTGATTTTCTCATTCACATTTGCTTGTTATTTATAGTAAACAAGCATCCTAAATACAAGCTAAATCAAGTGACTTTTCAGCTCACTTGTACACGCCTAAACTAAGCATCAAAGTCAGCTTTAGTGTCTAGATACATCAATTAAAGGAAGCCTTGTTTAACTAGATACATAAACTTAAAAAGTGGCGGCCATAACCTCCTCAATTAAGCCTCATCAAATCTGAAATAAAGGAGTGTAACTCCCCTAGAATCACGTCCAATAAGGCAGCAAGTAAGAGAATAACCTTCCCTAGAATCACGCCTCAACCAAGCAACAAGTAAGAAGCAAAACAGCCCCTTAATTCACGCCCAATTCAAACAGCAAAAAGAAGTGTAACTCCTCCTTGATTCATGAAATAAAGGAGTGTAACTCCCCTAGAATCACGTCCAATAAGGCAGCAAGTAAGAGAATAACCTTCCCTAGAATCACGCCTCAACCAAGCAGCAAGTAAGAAGCAAAACAGCCCCTTAATTCACGCCCAATTCAAACAGCAAAAAGAAGTGTAACTCCTCCTTGATTCAAGCCTTGGATCAAGCTTGAATGTATGTAGACAAGAGTGTATTTGGACGCCTTTTGATGCTCAATGCTGGCAGCAAGAAACGCCCATATGAATGCCCACTTGATGGCTTATAATTCCTGCATTGATGCTGCTTGTAACACCCATTTGAAGCCTTGAGATTCCTCCAAAAGAATTTCGGATTCTATGTTGTTTTCCATGCTTAAATGGCTGCCTTCTTCATGTATCTTGTACTTGAACTTTATGTGAATGTAACATTACATTTTGAACTTTAACAAGCTAAAGAAAACTAAAGAAAATGAAACTAATTTGCAAACTTAAAATAAGACTAAAGTTTACAATTTATTCAAAGCATAAAATGAACTAGAATGAACTAGTTAATAAGAACAACAAGAAACTCAAAGGATTGAATATCTTGCTGCACATGGATAGAACGCATAGCACCAATGCATGATGCTACGTCTTGAACTAAAGAAACGTCCATAACCAAGTTGTTAGACTTGGCTACAACATTCCCCCCTTCTTGAAAAGAGTTTGCCCTCAAACTCGGCAACTCTTCAAACTCATCATAGTAAGGTGATAAATCAGCCACATTAAAGGTGCTAGAAACACCATAGTCTCCGGGCAACTCAACTTTGTAAGCATTATCATTCACCTTTTCAACAATAGCAAATGGACCATCACTACGAGGACTAACCTTGGACCGCCTTTTGGAAGGAAATCTTTCCTTTCGAAGATGAATCCAAACTAAGTCACCGGGCTGAAACTGGACCTCCTTTCTTTTCTTGTCATAGTATGCCTTTGTCTTTGCATTAGCTTGTTCAATTTTGGAACGAACTTGCTCATGCATAGACTTGATTTCTTTTGCACGCACCTCGGCATCATTGCTGAACTTGTTTGGTGAGGGAATGGGAGTGAGGTCAATAGGAGTGCACGGATTGAATCCATACACCACTTCAAAAGGACTCAAACCTGTTGTCTTGCTAGGTACTCGATTGTAAGCAAACTCCGCATGAGGAAGCATCTCTTCCCATTGCTTGGGACGTTTAGTAGCCAAAGACCGCAACAAGGATCCCAAAGTTCTATTAGTCACTTCGGTTTGACCATCTGTTTGAGGATGACTTGAAGTGCTAAAGTTCAATTTCGTGCCCATCTTCCTCCATAATGTAAGCCAAAAATGACTTAGAAATTTTGGATCACGATCACTCACCATGGATTTAGGTACACCATGCAAACGAACAATCTCATTGAAGAACAAGTTAGCAACATGAGTAGCATCATAAGTTGTATGACAAGAAATAAAATGAGCCATTTTAGAAAAACGGTCCACAACAACCATAATGGAATCTTTCTTTCGTTGGGTCATAGGAAGTCCCACAACGAAATCAAGACTAACATCTTCCCATGGAGCTTGCGGAATAGGTAAGGGCAAAAGATAGCCTTGTGGAAGACTATGACTCTTGGCCTTTTGACATATCACACATCTCTTCACAATGAACTCCACATCACGAACCAATCTAGGCCAATGAAAGTACTCTTGGACAAGAAGAGTAGTCTTCTCTATGCCAAAGTGTCCCGCCATTCCTCCTTCATGAAACTCTTTGATAAGAGATTCTCTTAGGCTTGATCTTGGAATGCACAACCTGTTTCCTTTGAACAAATAGCCATCTAAAATGTAATAATCTTTGTAAGCATGATTAGAACATTTTAGAAATAAATCACCAAAGTCATGATCATTTTTGTAACTTGCTTTCACATCTTCAACACTAATCACTCTTGCCTTGAAAGAATTCAAGAGTGTGTATCTCCTTGAAAGTGCATCAGCTCCTTTGTTCATGGCGCCTCTCCTATGCTTGATCACAAAATGAAAAGCTTGCAAATACTCCACCCATTTGGCATGGCGTGGTTGGAGTTTTTGTTGGCTTTGAAGATATTTGAGAGCTTCATGATCTGAATGAAGGATGAACTCCTTGGAAATGAGGTAATGTCTCCAATGGTCCAAAGCACGAACAAGAGCAAAGAACTCCTTATCATAGGTGCTATACTTCCGTTGTGCTTCATTGAGTTTTACACTAAAGTAGGCAAGGGGACGCCCAACTTGTGACAAAACAGCACCAATACCAACTCCACTAGCATCACATTCAACTTCAAAAACTTCGTCAAAGTTAGGTAAAGAAAGAATAGGTGCACTAGTAAGTTGATGTTTTACCTCATCAAAGGCCTTTTGAGCCTTATCATTCCAAACTAACTTCTGATTTTTAGTTAGCTCGGTGATAGGTGCCATGAGAGTACTAAAATTTCGCACAAATCTCCTATAGAAAGAAGCAAGTCCATGAAAACTACGAACTTGTTGAATTGTTTGTGGCGTGGGCCACTCACGAATTGCAGCAACTTTCTTTTCATCAACCTCTATGCCTTGAGATGAAACTTTGAAACCAAGAAAAATAACTTGGGAAGTGAAAAAATGACACTTCTCTAAGTTACCATATAGTTGCTCACGGGCAAGGGCTTCAAAAACCTGTTGCAAATGCATAGCATGCTCTTCTTCTTCCCTACTATACACCAAAATATCATCAAAATAGACTACAACAAATTTACCCATGAAAGGTTGCATAACCTGATTCATAAGGCGCATAAATGTAGATGGTGCATTAGACAAACCAAATGGCATCACAAGCCACTCATAGAGGCCCTCCTTTGTCTTGAAAGCGGTCTTCCATTCATCTCCTTCGAAAATTCGAATTTGATGATAGCCACTTCTCAAATCAATTTTAGAGAACACTTTAGAACCATGCAAATCATCAAGTAAATCATTCAACCTTGGAATAGGAAACCGGTACTTGATAGTGATTTTATTGATTGACCTACTATCAACACACATTCTCCATTCTCCATTTTTCTTAGGTACAATCAAAGTAGGACAAGCACATGGACTAAGAGACTTACGAATAAGACCCTTTGATAACAATTCCTCCACTTGTCTTCTAATTTCCTCGGTTTCTTTGGGATTGGTTCTATAGGCTGGTTTGTTTGGGAGCATGGATCCGGGTACAAGATCAATCTTGTGTTGGATGTCACGCTTTGGGGGTAATCCATGAGGGATATCTTTGGGGAAAACATGGGAATAGGTTTTGAGAAGAGAGGTGAGGAGTGGGTGGTTTTCTTCTTTGGACGGTTGAGAGGGGGTATCAAGTTGGCTCAAAATGAAGTGTTTGTGAACTCTATATTCATGGAATTCAGATTTTATGAGAGTGGTGAGGGAAGTGGGAGGCGTGGATATGGGGTGATCATTTTTGAGGATTAAAGGGGTAAGGACAATTTTCTTTCCATCCTTAGAAAAGGAGTAGGTGTTTTTGTAACCATCATGCATCACACGCCTATCAAATAACCAAGGTCTACCAAGTAAAACATGACATGCATCCATAGGCACAACATCACACCATAATTCTTCCTCATAAGTTTTACCAATGCTAAATGATAACAAGACTTGTTGTGTGACATGAATCCCTTTACTATGACTTAACCATTGAATTTTATATGGTTTAGGATGAGGGATAGTTTTCATTTTCAACTTGTCTATCATAACTTGCGAAGCTACATTGGTACAACTACCTCCATCAATAATCAAAGTGCATACCTTTCCACCAATGGTGCAACGAGTGTGAAAGATTGCCTCACGTTGCAAGCTCCCTTCTTGGTCCAACATATTGCTAAGCGTACGTCGAACCACCAAGCATTCTCCTTCATCCGGACCTAGGCACGCATACTCATCATTCTCTTCAAGATTGCTGTCCTCTTCAACCTCTAATTCGTTCTCCTCTTCATACTCTACCAAAGTAACAATTTTTTTATTTGGACAATCACTAGCCATATGTCCAAGGCCTTGACACCTAAAGCATCTTCTTGGGGCTGGTTTTGGGTTGGAATTTTGGGTGTTTTGTGAAGGTGGTTTAGAAGTAGGCTGATTGGATGTGGGTTTGAAAAGTGGGAAATTGGATGTTTGCTTTCTTTGGGGAAATGAGGTTTGAGATGCAAAACGTGATGATTCACTTTTGCCTCTTGCTTTTTGTTGCTGCTCAATCTTATGTGCTAAGATAATGAGCTCTTCAAGGGTGGTGTAAGGGTGTAGTTCGGCCACATTGGCTATTTTTGGGTCAAGTCCGCCTAGGAACCGAACCAAAGTTTGAGGCTCATCTTCCTCTACTCCACACTTCATAACAAATCCCTCAAACTCCCTAGCATATTCCTCTACTGATTTCGTACCTTGCTTAAGGTTATGGAATTTTGAAAAGTTTTCTTGCACATAGTATGTGGGAAGAAACTTTTGTTTCAACAATTTCTTCATCTTAACCCATGATCTCACTTTTTCTTTGTCTTGCCTTTCCCTCTTGGCGCACACACTAGCCCACCAAGTTGAGGCATATTTTCGTAGCTTCAAGGCCACAATTTTCACCTTTTTCTCTTCCGGTGTTTGCTTATAGTCAAACACTCTCTCCACCGTTCTTAACCATTCTACAAACTCATCAGCATCGAGTTTGCCATCATATTCAGGAATGTCTGCTTTTATGTCATTATTAGGCCGTGACCTTTCTCTTTCATGAGAAGGTCTATCATTGTGATTGAAATTAGATTCACTCAATTCTTCATCACTATGATTGGGTGAGCCCTCTTTTTGATGGCGCAACTTAGTAGAAAGATCTTTTAACTGATCTTGCAAATATTGCATTCGTTGCTCCATATCTTCTTTCTCTTGTGCAACCTTATTGACATATTCTTGCCAATTAGGGGGTGGGACGTCGGACATGGTTTGTGTTTGGGGTATGTGTTTGGGTATGTGTTTGGGGTATGTGTTTGGGTATTTGTTTTGCTAGACCCCCTCCTTCTAGCGCCAAATGTTGTATATTTGGAGTAACACTCGAAATACACAAGGGATAAACCAAAGGATAGATAAGGCTAAAGAACCAAAGGCTTCTTAGATAAAGTCACACCACTAAGAAACGTTTGGATTCCTAAGATCACAAGCCAACTAGTAGCCTAAACTAGCTAACTAAGCAAAGGAAACGAAATTCCAAATCCAAGAATTTCAGGTTTTGTTTCTAATCCAAGAAACGAATGTAAGACAAGTTTTTTTATGTTTGAATAATCTGATTTTCTCATTCACATTTGCTTGTTATTTATAGTAAACAAGCATCCTAAATACAAGCTAAATCAAGTGACTTTTCAGCTCACTTGTACACGCCTAAACTAAGCATCAAAGTCAGCTTTAGTGTCTAGATACATCAATTAAAGGAAGCCTTGTTTAACTAGATACATAAACTTAAAAAGTGGCGGCCATAACCTCCTCAATTAAGCCTCATCAAATCTGAAATAAAGGAGTGTAACTCCCCTAGAATCACGTCCAATAAGGCAGCAAGTAAGAGAATAACCTTCCCTAGAATCACGCCTCAACCAAGCAGCAAGTAAGAAGCAAAACAGCCCCTTAATTCACGCCCAATTCAAATAGCAAAAAGAAGTGTAACTCCTCCTTGATTCAAGCCTTGGATCAAGCTTGAATGTATGTAGACAAGAGTGTATTTGGACGCCTTTTGATGCTCAATGCTGGTAGCAAGAAACGCCTATATGAATGCCCACTTGATGGCTTATAATTCCTGCATTGATGCTGCTTGTAACACCCATTTGAAGCCTTGAGATTCCTCCAAAAGAATTTCGGATTCTATGTTGTTTTCCATGCTTAAATGGCTGCCTTCTTCATGAATCTTGTACTTGAACTTTATGTGAATGTAACATTACATTTTGAACTTTAACAAGCTAAAGAAAACTAAAGAAAATGAAACTAATTTGCAAACTTAAAATAAGACTAAAGTTTACAATTTATTCAAAGCATAAAATGAACTAGAATGAACTAGTTAATAAGAACAACAAGAAACTCAAAGGATTGAATATCTTGTTGCACATGGATAGAACGCATAGCACCAATGCTTGATGCTACGTCTTGAACTAAAGAAACGTCCATAACCAAGTTGTTAGACTTGGCTACAACAGTCTTATTCGTAAGTCTCTTAGTCCATGTGCTTGTCCTACTTTGATTGTACCTAAGAAAAATGGAGAATGGAGAATGTGTGTTGATAGTAGGTCAATCAATAAAATCACTATCAAGTACCGGTTTCCTATTCCAAGGTTGAATGATTTACTTGATGATTTGCATGGTTCTAAAGTGTTCTCTAAAATTGATTTGAGAAGTGGCTATCATCAAATTCGAATTTTCGAAGGAGATGAATGGAAGACCGCTTTCAAGACAAAGGAGGGCCTCTATGGGTGGCTTGTGATGCCATTTGGTTTGTCTAATGCACCATCTACATTTATGCGCCTTATGAATCAGGTTATGCAACCTTTCATGGGTAAATTTGTTGTAGTCTATTTTGATGATATTTTGGTGTATAGTAGGGAAGAAGAAGAGCATGCTATGCATTTGCAACAGGTTTTTGAAGCCCTTGCTCGTGAGCAACTATATGGTAACTTAGAGAAGTGTCATTTTTTCACTTCCCAAGTTATTTTTCTTGGTTTCAAAGTTTCATCTCAAGGCATAGAGGTTGATGAAAAGAAAGTTGCTGCAATTCGTGAGTGGCCCACGCCACAAACAATTCAACAAGTTCGTAGTTTTCATGGACTTGCTTCTTTCTATAGGAGATTTGTGCGAAATTTTAGTACTCTCATGGCACCTATCACCGAGCTAACTAAAAATCAGAAGTTAGTTTGGAATGATAAGGCTCAAAAGGCCTTTGATGAGGTAAAACATCAACTTACTAGTGCACCTATTCTTTCTTTACCTAACTTTGATGAAGTTTTTGAAGTTGAATGTGATGCTAGTGGAGTTGGTATTGGTGCTGTTTTGTCACAAGTTGGGCGTCCCCTTGCCTACTTTAGTGAAAAACTCAATGAAGCACAACGGAAGTATAGCACCTATGATAAGGAGTTCTTTGCTCTTGTTCGTGCTTTGGACCATTGGAGACATTACCTCATTTCCAAGGAGTTCATCCTTCATTCAGATCATGAAGCTCTCAAATATCTTCAAAGCCAACAAAAAATCCAACCACGCCATGCCAAATGGGTGGAGTATTTGCAAGCTTTTCATTTTGTGATCAAGCATAGGAGAGGCGCCATGACCAAAGGAGCTGATGCACTTTCAAGGAGATACACACTCTTGAATTCTTTCAAGGCAAGAGTGATTAGTGTTGAAGATGTGAAAGCAAGTTACAAAAATGATCATGACTTTGGTGATTTATTTCTAAAATGTTCTAATCATGCTTACAAAGATTATTACATTTTAGATGGCTATTTGTTCAAAGGAAACAGGCTGTGCATTCCAAGACCAAGCCTAAGAGAATCTCTTATCAAAGAGTTTCATGAAGGAGGAATGGCGGGACACTTTGGCATAGAGAAGACTACTCTTCTTGTCCAAGAGTACTTTCATTGGCCTAGATTGGTTCGTGATGTGGAGTTTATTGTGAAAAGATGCGTGGTTTGTCAAAAGGCCAAGAGTCATAGTCTTCCACAAGGCTATCTTTTGCCCTTACCTATTCCGCAAGCTCCATGGGAAGATGTTAGTCTTGATTTCGTTGTGGGACTTCCTATGACCCAACGAAAGAAAGATTCCATTATGGTTGTTGTGGACCGTTTTTCTAAAATGGCTCATTTTATTTCTTGTCATACAACTTATGATGCTACTCATGTTGCTAACTTGTTTTTCAATGAGATTGTTCGTTTGCATGGTGTACCTAAATCCATGGTGAGTGATCGTGATCCAAAATTTCTAAGTCATTTTTGGCTTACATTATGGAGAAAGATGGGCACGAAATTGAACTTTAGCACTTCAAGTCATCCTCAAACAGATGGTCAAACCGAAGTGACTAATAGAACTTTGGGATCCTTGTTACGGTCTTTGGCTACTAAACGTCCCAAGCAATGGGAAGAGATGCTTCCTCATGCGGAGTTTTCTTACAATCGTGTACCTAGCAAGACAACAGGTTTGAGTCCTTTTGAAGTGGTGTATGGATTCAATCCGTGCACTCCTATTGATCTCACTCCCATTCCCTCACCAAACAAGTTCAGCAATGATGCCGAGGTGCGTGCAAAAGAAATCAAGTCTATGCATGAGCAAGTTCGTTCCAAAATTGAACAAGCTAATGCAAAGACAAAGGCATACTATGACAAGAAAAGAAAGGAGGTCCAGTTTCAGCCCGGTGACTTAGTTTGGATTCATCTTCGAAAGGAAAGATTTCCTTCCAAAAGACGGTCCAAGGTTAGTCCTCGTAGTGATGGTCCATTTGCTATTGTTGAAAAGGTGAATGATAATGCTTACAAGGTTGAGTTGCCCGGAGACTATGGTGTTTCTAGCACCTTTAATGTGGCTGATTTATCACCTTACTATGATGAGTTTGAAGAGTTTCCGAGTTTGAGGGCAAACTCTTTTCAAGAAGGGGGGAATGTTGTAGCCAAGCCTAACAACTTGGTTATGGACGTTTCTTTAGTTCAAGACGTAGCATCATGCATTGGTGCTATGCGTTCTATCCATGTGCAGCAAGATATTCAATCTTTTGAGTTTCTTGTTGTTCTTATTAACTAGTTCATTCTAGTTCATTTTATGCTTTGAATAAATTGTAAACTTTAGTCTTATTTTAAGTTTGCAAATTAGTTGCATTATTAGTTGCATTTTTCTTTAGTTTTCTTTAGTTTGCTAAAGTTCAAAATGTAATGTTACATTCACATAAAGTTCAAGTACAAGATACATGAAGAAGGCAGCCATTTAAGCATGGAAAACAACATAGAATCCGAAATTCTTTTGGAGGAATTTCAAGGCTTCAAATAGGTGTTACAAGCAGCATCAATGCAGGAATTATAAGCCCATCAAGTGGGCATTCATATGGGCGTTTCTTGCTGCCAGCATTGAGCATCAAAAGGCGTCCAAATACACTCTTGTCTACATACATTCAAGCTTGATCCAAGGCTTGAATCAAGGAGGACTTACACTTCTTTTTGCTGTTTGAATTGGGCGTGAATTAAGGGGTTGTTTTGCTTCTTACTTGCTGCTTGGTTGAGGCGTGATTCTAGGGAAGGTTATGCTCTTACTTGCTGCCTTATTGGACGTGATTCTAGGGGAGTTACACTCCTTTATTTCAGATTTGATGAGGCTTAATTGAGGAGGTTATGGCCGCCACTTTTTAAGCTTATGTGTCTAGTTAAACAAGGCTTCCTTTAATTGATGTATCTAGACACTAAAGCTGACTTTGATGCTTAGTTTAGGCGTGTACAAGTGAGCTGAAAAGTCACTTGATTTAGCTTGTATTTAGGATGCTTGTTTACTATAAATAACAAGCAAATGTGAATGAGAAAATCAGATTATTCAAACATAAAAAAAACTTGTCTTACATTCGTTTCTTGGATTAGAAACAAAACCTGAAATTCTTGGATTTGGAATTTCGTTTCCTTTGCTTAGTTAGCTAGTTTAGGCTACTAGTTGGCTTGTGATCTTAGGAATCCAAAACGTTTCTTAGTGGTGTGACTTTATCTAAGAAGCCTTTGGTTCTTAGCCTTATCTATCCCTTGGTTTATCCCTTGTGTATTTCGAGTGTTACTCCAAATATACAACATCCCAGGTAGAGGTTTTCTCTTAGTCAAGGGAGAAGAACCATTGTTGACAAACGGTTTCAAGAGATAGAGAAAATATAGAGGGAAACACTTTCTTATCTATACCCTTAATACTTATTATTTTTTCAAAAGCTCTTAGATGAAAATAAGGGTTGTCAGTTGCCTTGAATTTCGGGATGTCGTTGGCATTGAACTTATGTGGAAGAAGTTCTTTATCCATCAAGACCCCTTGTGAACTAATGCCCTGAAATTCATAGTCATTAGATAGCTTGCTCAAGCTTTCTTGCATGAGGTTCATTTGTTGTTGCTTTAGAGGGTCATCAATTTTGAGGGTTAAAGCCTTTAACACCTCAGTCACGTCAGTCAATTGACTCCTAAGTTCATTAACTTCCTCTTGAGTTTCCCATTATCTTTTTAGCCTTCTTCTTTTGACGAATCGGTTTATCAAAAAGTAAGACTTGAATAAAGAGGTTATCCTTGATTAATTGCCCTAATTCTCTCCTCGACCAAGTACTGTGGAAAAGGAATTTGGGGATATTCATTGTCAATTGTTTGACTCAAACTTTATTCAACATGCAATGGATTGAAGAAGGTAGGTGTTGTAAATTTGGAGTATCAACCCGAAATATACAAGGGATGAACCAAGATAAGTAAGACTAATGAACCAAATAGCTTCTTAGCTACAGTCACACCACTAAGAAACGAAATGGGTTCCTAAGATCACAAGCCAACTAGTAGTCTAAGCTAGTTAACTAAGCAAAGGAATTGAAATTCCAAATCCAAGAATTTCTGGTTTGTTTCTAATCCAAGAAACGAGTGTAAAACACAAAGTTTGTTTGTTCGAATAATCTGATTTTTTTCATTCACATTTGCTTGCTATTTATAGTAAACAAGCATCCTTAAGTACAAGCTAATTTAAGTGGCTGTTTAGCTCACTTGTTACACGCCTAAGCTAAAGCTAAGTACAAATCAGCTTTTTGTTGTCTAGATACATTAATAAAAGAAGCCTTATTTAACTAGATACATCAAAGAGAAAATGGTGGCTTATAACCTCCAAATTAAGGCTGAAATAAAATCAGAATTAAGAGAGTGTAACTCCCCTTAATTCACGCCCATCCAAGCAGCAAGTTGGAGATGTATTTCCTCCAATATTCACGCCCAAATTCAAACAGCAAAGAAGTGTAACTCTTCCTTGGTTCAAGCCTTGAAATAAGCTTGAATGTATGTGGACAAGGGTGTACTTGGACGTCCTTTAGTTGCTCCAAAAGCTGACTGAATTAAACAGCCAATTGAAGGCTGAAATTAAGGCTTAAGATGCTCCAATGTTGACTGATATCAACGGCCACTTGAAGGCTGAAGTTAAGGCTTGTAATGGCTTGTAATTCCTCTTTGAAAACTGATTGTAACTCCCAAGTCAAAGCTTTGAAATTCCTTGTAAAAGAATTTCGGATTCCAAGCTTAAATGGCTGCCATTTTGATGTATCTTTTGCACTTGTACTTTTGTGTGAATGTGACAATATTTTTTGAACTAAAATCAGCAAAAAAGAACTAAGAAAAATATAACTAATTTGCAAACTTAAAATGACTAAAGTTTACAATTTATTCAAAGCATAAAAAGAACTAGAATAAACTAGTTAATAAGAACAACAAGAAATTCAAGGGATTGAATATCTTGCTGCCCATGGATAGAATGCATAGCACCAATACATGATGCTACGTCTTGAACCAAAGAAATGTCCATAACCAAGTTGTTAGGCTTTTTTCCCCCCTTCTTGAAAAGAGTTTGCCCTCAAACTCGGCAACTCTTCAAACTCATCATAGTAAGGTGATAAATCAGCCACATTAAAGGTGCTAGAAACACCATAATCTCCGGGCAACTCAACTTTGTAAGCATTATCATTCACCTTTTCAACAATAGCAAATGGACCATCACTACGAGGACTAACCTTGGACCGCCTTTTGGAAGGAAATCTTTCCTTTCGAAGATGAATCCAAACTAAGTCACCGGGCTGAAACTGGACCTCCTTTCTTTTCTTGTCATAGTATGCCTTTGTCTTTGCATTAGCTTGTTCAATTTTGGAACGAACTTGCTCATGCATAGACTTGATTTCTTTTGCACGCACCTCGGCATCATTGCTGAACTTGTTTGGTGAGGGAATGGGAGTGAGGTCAATAGGAGTACAAGGATTGAATCCATACACAACTTCAAAAGGACTCAAACCGGTTGTCTTGCTAGGCACTCTGTTGTAAGCAAACTCCGCATGAGGGAGCATCTCTTCCCATTGCTTGGGACGTTTAGTAGCCAAAGTTCGCAACAAAGTTCCCAAAGTTCTATTAGTCACTTCGGTTTGACCATCTGTTTGAGGATGACTTGAAGTGCTAAAGTTCAATTTCGTGCCCATCTTCCTCCATAATGTAAGCCAAAAATGACTTAGAAATTTTGGATCACGATCACTCACCATGGATTTAGGTACACCATGCAAACGAACAATCTCATTGAAAAACAAGTTAGCAACATGAGTAGCATCATAAGTTGTATGACAAGAAATAAAATGAGCCATTTTAGAAAAACGGTCCACAACAACCATAATGGAATCTTTCTTTCGTTGGGTCATAGGAAGTCCCACAACGAAATCAAGACTAACATCTTCCCATGGAGCTTGCGGAATAGGTAAGGGCAAAAGATAGCCTTGTGGAAGACTATGACTCTTGGCCTTTTGACAAACCACGCATCTTTTCACAATAAACTCCACATCACGAACCAATCTAGGCCAATGAAAGTACTCTTGCACAAGAAGAGTAGTCTTCTCTATGCCAAAGTGTCCCGCCATTCCTCCTTCATGAAACTCTTTGATAAGAGATTCTCTTAGGCTTGATCTTGGAATGCACAACCTGTTTCCTTTGAACAAATAGCCATCTAAAATGTAATAATCTTTGTAAGCATGATTAGAACATTTTAGAAATAAATCACCAAAGTCATGATCATTTTTGTAACTTGCTTTCATATCTTCAACACTAATCACTTTTGCCTTGAAAGAATTCAAGAGTGTGTATCTCCTTGAAAGTGCATCAGCTCCTTTGTTATGGCCCCTCTCCTATGCTTGATCACAAAATGAAAAGCTTGCAAATACTCCACCCATTTGGCATGGCGTGGTTGGAGTTTTTGTTGGCTTTGAAGATATTTGAGAGCTTCATGATCTGAATGAAGGATGAACTCCTTGGAAATGAGGTAATGTCTCCAATGGTCCAAAGCACGAACAAGAGCAAAGAACTCCTTATCATAGGTGCTATACTTCCGTTGTGCTTCATTGAGTTTTTCACTAAAGTAGGCAAGGGGACGCCCAACTTGTGACAAAACAGCACCAATACCAACTCCACTAGCATCACATTCTACTTCAAAAACTTCATCAAAGTTAGGTAAAGAAAGAATAGGTGCACTAGTAAGTTGATGTTTTACCTCATCAAAGGCCTTTTGAGCCTTATCATTCCAAACTAACTTCTGATTTTTAGTTAGCTCGGTGATAGGTGCCATGAGAGTACTAAAATTTCGCACAAATCTCCTATAGAAAGAAGCAAGTCCATGAAAACTACGAACTTGTTGAATTGTTTGTGGCGTGGGCCACTCACGAATTGCAGCAACTTTCTTTTCATCAACTTCTATGCCTTGAGAGGAAACTTTGAAACCAAGAAAAATAACTTGGGAAGTGAAAAAATGACACTTCTCTAAGTTACCATATAGTTGCTCACGAGCAAGGGCTTCAAAAACCTGTTGCAAATGCATAGCATGCTCTTCTTCTTCCCTACTATACACCAAAATATCATCAAAATAGACTACATCAAATTTACCCATGAAAGGTTGCATAACCTGATTCATAAGGCGCATAAATGTAGATGGTGCATTAGACAAACCAAATGGCATCACAAGCCACCCATAGAGGCCCTCCTTTGTCTTGAAAGCGGTCTTCCATTCATCTCCTTCGAAAATTCGAATTTGATGATAGCCACTTCTCAAATCAATTTTAGAGAACACTTTAGAACCATGCAAATCATCAAGTAAATCATTCAACCTTGGAATAGGAAACCGGTACTTGATAGTGATTTTATTGATTGACCTACTATCAACACACATTCTCCATTCTCCATTTTTCTTAGGTACAATCAAAGTAGGACAAGCACATGGACTAAGAGACTTACGAATAAGACCCTTTGATAACAATTCCTCCACTTGTCTTCTAATTTCCTCGGTTTCTTTGTGATTGGTTCTATAGGCTGGTTTGTTTGGGAGCATGGATCCGGGTACAAGATCAATCTTGTGTTGGATGTCACGCTTTGGGGGTAATCCATGAGGGATATCTTTGGGGAAAACATGGGAATAGGTTTTGAGAAGAGAGGTAAGGAGTGGGTGGTTTTCTTCTTTGGACGGTTGAGAGGGGGTATCAAGTTGGCTCAAAATGAAGTGTTTGTGAACTCTATATTCATGGAATTCAGATTTTATGAGAGTGGTGAGGGAAGTGGGAGGCGTGGATATGGGGTGATCATTTTTGAGGATTAAAGGGGTAAGGACAATTTTCTTTCCATCCTTAGAAAAGGAGTAGGTGTTTTTGTAACCATCATGCATCACACGCCTATCAAATAACCAAGGTCTACCAAGTAAAACATGACATGCACCCATAGGCACAACATCACACCATAATTCTTCCTCATAAGTTTTACCAATGCTAAATGATAACAAGACTTGTTGTGTGACATGAATCCCTTTACTATGACTTAACCATTGAATTTTATATGGTTTAGGATGAGGGATAGTTTTCATTTTCAGCTTGTCTATCATTACTTGTGAAGCTACATTGGTACAACTACCTCCATCAATAATCAAAGTGCATACCTTTCCACCAATGGTGCAACGAGTGTGAAAGATTGCCTCACGTTGCAAGCTCCCTTCTTGGTCCAACATATTGCTAAGCGTACGTCGAACCACCAAGCATTCTCCTTCATCCGGACCTAGGCACGCATACTCATCATTCTCTTCAAGATTGCTGTCCTCTTCAACCTCTAATTCGTTCTCCTCTTCATACTCTACCAAAGTAACAATTTTTTTATTTGGACAATCACTAGCCATATGTCCAAGGCCTTGACACCTAAAGCATCTTCTTGGGGCTGGTTTTGGGTTGGAATTTTGGGTGTTTTGTGAAGGTGGTTTAGAAGTAGGCTGATTGGATGTGGGTTTGAAAGGTGGGAAATTGGACGTTTGCTTTCTTTGGGGAAATGAGGTTTGAGATGCAAAACGTGATGATTCACTTTTGCCTCTTGCTTTTTGTTGCTGCTCAATCTTATGTGCTAAGATAATGAGCTCTTCAAGGGTGGTGTAAGGGTGTAGTTCGGCCACATTGGCTATTTTTGGGTCAAGTCCGCCTAGGAACCGAACCAAAGTTTGAGGCTCATCTTCCTCTACTCCACACTTCATAACAAATCCTTCAAACTCCCTAGCATATTCCTCTACTGATTTCGTACCTTGCTTAAGGTTATGGAATTTTGAAAAGTTTTCTTGCACATAGTATGTGGGAAGAAACTTTTGTTTCAACAATTTCTTCATCTTAACCCATGATCTCACTTTTTCTTTGTCTTGCCTTTCCCTCTTGGCGCACACACTAGCCCACCAAGTTGAGGCATATTTTCGTAGCTTCAAGGCCAGAATTTTCACCTTTTTCTCTTCCGGTGTTTGCTTATAGTCAAACACTCTCTCCACCGTTCTTAACCATTCTACAAACTCATCAGCATCGAGTTTGCCATCATATTCAGGAATGTCTGCTTTTATGTCATTATTAGGCCGTGACCTTTCTCTTTCATGAGAAGGTCTATCATTGTGATTGAAATTAGATTCACTCAATTCTTCATCACTATGATTGGGTGAGCCCTCTTTTTGATGGCGCAACTTAGTAGAAAGATCTTTTAACTGATCTTGCAAATATTGCATTCGTTGCTCCATATCTTCTTTCTCTTGTGCAACCTTATTGACATATTCTTGCCAATTAGGGGGTGGGATGTCGGACATGGTTTGTGTTTGGGGTATGTGTTTGGGTATGTGTTTGGGGTATGTGTTTTGCTAGATCCCCCTCCTTCTAGCGCCAAATGTTGTAAATTTGGAGTATCAACCCGAAATATACAAGGGATGAACCAAGATAAGTAAGACTAATGAACCAAATAGCTTCTTAGCTACAGTCACACCACTAAGAAACGAAATGGGTTCCTAAGATCACAAGCCAACTAGTAGTCTAAGCTAGTTAACTAAGCAAAGGAATTGAAATTCCAAATCCAAGAATTTCTGGTTTGTTTCTAATCCAAGAAACGAGTGTAAAACACAAAGTTTGTTTGTTCGAATAATCTGATTTTTTCATTCACATTTGCTTGCTATTTATAGTAAACAAGCATCCTTAAGTACAAGCTAATTTAAGTGGCTGTTTAGCTCACTTGTTACACGCCTAAGCTAAAGCTAAGTACAAATCAGCTTTTTGTTGTCTAGATACATTAATAAAAGAAGCCTTATTTAACTAGATACATCAAAGAGAAAATGGTGGCTTATAACCTCCAAATTAAGGCTGAAATAAAATCAGAATTAAGAGAGTGTAACTCCCCTTAATTCACGCCCATCCAAGCAGCAAGTTGGAGATGTATTTCCTCCAATATTCACGCCCAAATTCAAACAGCAAAGAAGTGTAACTCTTCCTTGGTTCAAGCCTTGAAATAAGCTTGAATGTATGTGGACAAGGGTGTACTTGGACGTCCTTTAGTTGCTCCAAAAGCTGACTGAATTAAACAGCCAATTGAAGGCTGAAATTAAGGCTTAAGATGCTCCAATGTTGACTGATATCAACGGCCACTTGAAGGCTGAAGTTAAGGCTTGTAATGGCTTGTAATTCCTCTTTGAAAACTGATTGTAACTCCCAAGTCAAAGCTTTGAAATTCCTTGTAAAAGAATTTCGGATTCCAAGCTTAAATGGCTGCCATTTTGATGTATCTTTTGCACTTGTACTTTTGTGTGAATGTGACAATATTTTTTGAACTAAAATCAGCTAAAAAGAACTAAGAAAAATATAACTAATTTGCAAACTTAAAATGACTAAAGTTTACAATTTATTCAAAGCATAAAAAGAACTAGAATAAACTAGTTAATAAGAACAACAAGAAATTCAAGGGATTGAATATCTTGCTGCCCATGGATAGAATGCATAGCACCAATACATGATGCTACGTCTTGAACCAAAGAAATGTCCATAACCAAGTTGTTAGGCTTGGCTACAACAGTAGGATAATGAGGGTGGTGATATGAAGAAAGCATGTAGATGGAGAGATGTGGAAAATTAGGAATAGATTGTATCCCCAACTCAAATGACGGAAAAAATCGACTCATGCATGAACTTAAGACATGGTCATGGTGACACGTACAAAGTGTGTGTTAAACTAGTGAGTGTAGGTGACATGTTAAGACTCGTGTCATGACCATGTGGCTAGACTATGTGACTAGACTCGATTAACGACTTAACAAGGTATAATTAACAGAATTGATTAGCAAACTGTTTAATTAGACCCAAGGTGATGACTCGAGCAATAAACTGAACTGTCGCCAAAACGACATGACTGCCGCCGCACTGTATAGTGTAGCGTCGGACGACAGAGCTGTCGCCAGGCGCTACACTCCACAGAGTGGCGCTAAAGTCCAAATCTCGGCGCCAGTGCTAGAATGTTGATCTGGAACTTCTATCAGTATTATTACTCTAAAGGGTATGCCTAAAGTCGTACTAAGTCAACTCTTATTAGATTATCGGACTCTAATTACCAAAATTAATTAATTAATTAAGCAAAGTCTTTTTAGCCATTAAGCAGTTTATTTTGTCTTAACACAAGTCAAACAAACAATTAGGAAAAATCACATAGAGTATGCACAACAAATAATGCACAATTAGTCAAGTAGGCACAATATGACGCAATGAGTTTGCAACCTAACCATGGCTCTAGTTCTCTAAAGTTTGGGATATGGGTTAGTCAATAGAGGGTCCATGGTTAATTGTCCGGATGCACCGCGCGGAAGCCTAACCGTGAAGGGTTTGCGCAAGTGGATGGGACACCGCGAGTTTTAGAAAAACTCTCTTCCATGGCTTAGTGAATTCAAAATTCTCGGATGTACCCTTTGTTGCTCAAGGCGTTCAATCAGGTAGATGGAGCATGAATTCCCAGGGTGTTATGTCCATATGTAGAACACATATGAGTTTCAGAAAAGTGAGAAAAACTCAATCAGGAAGAAGGATCGAGCGAACAATGCTAAAAACTGGTCGAAATTAGAACGCATATTTCTGGCTCGGTATTGGAAGAATTTGGCGCCAGCAAACAGAGGTTGGCGCCAGCTTTTGGCTTTAGCGCCTGGCGACAGAGCTGTCATCTGGTGCTACAGTCAAAATTCTGGCGCTAACTTCTGATCGCTGATGCTAATTCCTACATGCCTCAACAGCTTTCTGTGCTCAATAAAATTTTCCAGTTTCGAGCAGTGTTATTTCGGTCCTAGTTGTGAAAGATAATCCTCAAATTTCATACGTGTAACAATCCTATGTTCTAACTCATTACGGATGGTCTTTCCAATGAGATCTTTTTTATGCATATGAAAATAATGTTAATCAAAATTACGCACATGAAACACTTAGAACGTTTTGAGTCTCATCCACTCATTCTAAATCATTGCCAAAATAAATTTCAGGAATTAAAATAGAAATCCTCCCCAGTGGAGTCGCCAAAAACTGTAGGGAATATTTCAAGCATTATCCGTAGGTTGAAACCCACTGTGATCATACACTAAAATATGGTGGCATCCAAAGAGAAGAAAGATGGACCAAAAGAGTCGTCAACAAGTTTTAGGAACTTGTAAACCGTTCACGAGGTAAAGGTTACACCCCTTAACGATCCAGGAGATCGTTAACTCCAATAGGTCTTGAACCATGACTGGTAGTTCGGGGATGAAGGTACAAATCCAACCTAAAAGAGATTGAACCTGCCCTAATAATAGGCCTCTACTTTATTCTGATCGTATTCATGTGCGCTTTCTGACTAACATACAATCAATAGGTTAACCCTAAACCTGCTTATCTATGTTGGTTGAAAATTAATGCACAAATAAACCTATTATTGGCGATCACTTGAATTATAATCAAATTAACCCTAAACAAGATTATTAATTATCTTATTAAGCGTGATTACAAGTACCAAATTCCCTTTAAACATGCATAAAAGGTGTGACCAAGCAATAACAATAAAAATCAAGCAACATAATAAATAATCATAAAAATAATAATCATAATCATAATGATAATGATAATATTAATCATGTTAAAGCATAATAATAATAGCAAGATCCTTGGCATGATACCAACAAGATTAATAACAAACCCTAGCATGTCACTAAGCAATAAAAATCAAAGTTTTAACCTTAACATGATACTAACATGAATATTAGGAAAGAAAATAGAAGGCATCATACTTTTAATCATACTTGATATTATATTCTTTACCCTAAACATGATACTAAGAATATATTGTTGTCACCCTAAACATCAAATTAAGAAAAACATCATAACATGATCCTAGGAATCATAATAACAATCTAAGCATGATTTCCACATCATAATATCAATTAAACAATTAAAGCACTTACTTGGATGCCTCGTATCTCTTTCTAATAATAAAATACACACGTTAGTAACTTCAAGGAAAATAATAATGAAACAATTAAATTAAATAATTAAAATAGAGATTTGGGACCAAACCCTCAGAAATTAAAAGCTTTCACGTCTTGGGCGAAGGCAACTTCGAATATGGCTAGGTGTATCTAAGTCTTGCGAATGCGGAATTTTGTATTTGAGAGAAAGCTAGTTTAGAAAAGAGAAAGAGAGAGAGAGTAATCAAGAGAATCTTGATGAGAGTTGGTAAATGAAAACGGGGTTTTTAGGAAACTATTTATAGAGAAAATCAGCCTAAAAGATAAAAATTAAAAACAGAGTTCTGACGCGTAAAACGAGGTTAGCGCTAGACGCAGACATTAGCGCCAGGCGCTAACGCTAGCGCCGGGCGCCAAGCTTAGCGTCAGGCGCTAATGCTGGCTATTGGCGCAAACTTAATTATTGACGCGTTTTCTAAAATCAGATAGAAATTGTCGTACAGGAGGATAAAATCGTATTTTCCTCAAAAACATTCTTTTATTCTGATTAAAACTCTAAAAAGTCAACAAAAGTCAATTTATCAATGCTAATTGAATTAGGAAAGAAAAAAACCTTCTAGAAGAATCTAGAAGACTAAAACCATTCCTAATTGCATTAGGAATGATAAATATATATTAGACCCTCCTCTAGATCATTTGGCCGCATATAAGGCTCAAACCGGGCCCAGTGCGGTAATTTGGTTATAACTTCCTCAATATTCATCGGAATTGGGCTTATAATATATCGTTGGAAAGCTCTTTTCAAACCCTATCCAACTACACTACTATTGGACCCATAACATGGACCAACCAAACTGGATTAGCTGTTTTCTTAAAATAGGTTTTTAAAAAAGAGAGAAGAGAAAAGAAATTAAAACTATCCGCAACACTAAACTGTCCACATTTTCACTTCATTCGATTGTGATTCAACGTGAAAGGTACTCATCACTGGGTTTGGTTTTGGGGAGACACAAATGGGTGTCTACAAGTACACTGCATAAACTTGTTTAGATATATTATGCTTTAGCATCATATACTAACATGCAGCAGTAAATAATAAAAAAAAACTATCCCTCCCTAAAATCTCACCTTACCTGCTCAAAGTAAAACAAGGCATTACCTCGAGGACACCTGAGGGGGAGGCCTGGCATGTTCAACTTGAGTAGGAAAGGGCAGTAAAAACAAAGAAGATGAGCTGCGCGGGCAACACTAAGGTTCTCTTAGTCCCACCCAGCTCACGTTTTTGAGGGGGAGAAGAGGAAGAGATAGATATATATTAAGCCCTTACGAAGAGAAGTAAGAGGCACAAAACAACAAGTCGCAGTATAAACAAGCTGAACAACATAAACAAGTCACAGCAAAATAAGCTGAATGACACAAATTGAGAAGCCAAAAACCTGATTGACACAAGTAAGTCTCAGCAAAGCAGACTAGATAACGCCTAGACAGGCAACAATCGAATAAACTAATCAACATGCAAGCAAGCCTCTACAAAAATTAAGTAGAAGTATACAATGCACAAGCATCCAATGCAAGCAACGCAGGAAGGGTAAAACTCATTGAAGTTCCTGCTAAACACAGAAGAGAACAAGAAGGTAAGAGAGCCCTTGGCGGCCAAGTCAGGAAAATTGGGAGGCCCAACCTACGAGGCTTCGCTATACGCAACAAAGAGGCTACTTTGCTAAGGTCTAGGTACTACTACACCTTGGCCTAAAAGCAGGTCAAGACAAGCACGCAGACTACAAAAAAATCAACAGGAAAAATAGTAGAAAGATCACAAAATACATACAACACAAGGCTGAACCTCTGCCTACCAGGGCAGAGTAAACATCCAAAAAGTTAGTTATAATGTATGGAAAACTGAGCCCTCGTCCACTAGGACAAGGAAGCACTCATCAAATTAAGTCAGAGAAACTTAAATCCAGGTCACGTCGGACACGCCTAGCAGCAAAGAATAAAGTATTCTGGAAAGACGCATGAAAATATACTTTTTGGCAATTATACATCCCAAAGACAACAACAAAAGCTACCTAGTCACTACAGATCTGGGTAAGGGAACCTCAGAAGAACCGCTGGAGTAGGGAGGTGACAGTCGCCATAACCTTTATTTCCCACAAGCCAAAGACTCAATCCCAATAGTCGCAACAATGTCAAGACAGAAGGAAACCACTAAGTTCAGCACGGCGTGGTCAGTAGGCATCTCAAATAAGCCAGCCTCCCCAGTAGCCTCAACCTTAGCCCAGAAGGTGTTGAAGCGAGCTTGCTGCTCCGCATCTTCACCATACAAGTTGCTTACACAGCGGGTTGTAGCCTCCCATCCACCGTCATGGCGATCAGCCAATAACTTAACAAAGGTAGGGGAGAGCGCGAAGGTCTTAAGCGCTTCCTTCCTAGAAGTTTCCAGCTCGGTCACATGCCCGGCCCGCAGATCAGCAATCTCTGTTTCCAATGCCTAAACCCTGGCCTGAGAGGCTGAGAGTTGCTCATTGCAGCTTGCCAGCTTGGTCTGGATGAGCTGAAATTCTCCCAACAGGAGTTGTAGGGTGTCCGCCCTCTCCCTCAGAGGAGTCACCACACTGACCATTGCATCCTTTTTAGCACGTGCCTGATGAACCTCCAAATCCTTCAAACAAAGAATCAAGCCCTGATTTTTATACCCCTTCTCCACTAAAAGCAGGGCATTGGAAAAATCTCCAACAAACCTGACAAGCTTCAGAAAAGGCAAAGAAAGAAAAGAGAAATCCAAAAAAAGAATCAATTTAAAAAATAAAATAATAAGAAAAAGAAGGAAGAAAAACCTGAATTAGAGAAAAGAAAGCTAAAAGCAAGAACTAACCTTCTACAAGTCATGACAAGCCGTAGCAGCAGGAAGACTGATTAAGCTGCGCGTAGAATCTACTGGAAGACGAACCCCCTGAGTAAGATGATACCCCAATGTACCGCCCTTCTGGGGGTCGTCCACGAATAAAGATTCATCGGCCCTCACATTCATCCCGGGTCGAAAGGGAGCATTCTCAGCTCAAGTAGGGCACGATATGGGGTGAATATGTATATCAAAAGGGACCTCAGAAAATTCAATGGGCCCTGTCGGGCAAAATGTACCCTAGCAGAGATTAAGGTAGCAGACAACGGGTTCTCAAAGGAATCACCTAAAAATTTGTGAACGTAATGATTAAGTTCACTAAAGTTTTGGGTATCACCCCCGTCATCATTCCCACCAGGAAGCCGAGTGTTAGCAGAGTGAGAGGCAAAGGGATCAACGCCAGAGGAGGTGCGAGCCCTCTTCGTAACAGGCTCATCCTAGGTAGGGGATGAAGTCACAAGATCATCCTACAAGTCAAAAATTTGTTGATCCTGCTTGTGAGTACCCCCTTCCTGAGCGTGCCCACCTCTAGAGGAACTTCAGATCCGTCCTCTCAGTCTAAAAGGCTGGGGTGGAAACTTTGGAAGCATCATGATAGTTTGAAGGATCCACAACAGTAGTCTCAACCTCATTAGAAGGAAACTTTAGAATACCATCCGCAAAATTGTAAGCGTTATTCTTTGGATCATCAGAATCTTGATTGCGTTGTCTTTTGGAAACGGAGGTCTAAGGTGCCACCTGGCGAGAAACCGCAACAGGCTGCTTCTCAAGAGAAGCACCCTATGCCACTAACGCCTCAGATTTTGAAGCTGCTCTTTGAGGGGCAGGCTGAGTCTCGCGTCCACTCCCAACAGTGGAGGATGAAGGCTCCACATCAGCAATTATTCTAGATAAGCGATCATGGAAAACTTTGATGCATTTGGCCCACTCAAATTGCGAAAAAACGTCTCTAGCATGGTCAAAATGCCATGTCTCTAATTACAGTCCTTTTTTAGGCATGTCTTGGAACGATTCATGCTCAGATCACGCCATAATGAGCCCCTAAGAAGGGCGATAAAATAATTGGCGCTTTCTAAGAGCCTCCTAGTGACAAGTGTCTGTGAAAAAACATGTAAACTTATGTCATTGAAGCAACATCAATGAAAAAAAAAATTGTTATGCCTAACTTATGTATACTTGTATTTATTTTTATGTTTGACGCCCCTTAAGGCTAATGAGCCCCTAGGATGGGCGATGATGTGTTTGAGATCCCTTAGACCTAATGAGCATCTTTGATGGGCGATGATGTGTCTAACACCACTTAGGGCTATTGAGCCCCTTAGAAGGGCGATGATGTGTTAGACACCCCTAAGGGTTAATGAGCCCCTTCTAGATAGGCGATCATGGAAACTTTGATGCATTCGGCCTTCCAAAATTGTGAAAAAAGGCTTCTATCATGGTGAAAATGCCATTTTTTTATTACAATCTCATATTTAGGCATGTCTTTGAAAGATACATGCTCAGATCACCCAATAATGAGCCCCTAGGATGGGCGATGATATGGGTTACAAGTGTTTGTGAAGAAAAATGAAGACATATATATTTGTAGCAACATCAATGAATAAATAAATGGCTATGGCTAACTTATGTATACTTGTATTTATTGTTATGTTTGACGCCCTTTGGAGCTGTCGAGCTCCTTGAGAGGGAGCGATATATGTTTGGTACCCCTTCGGGCTAATGAGCCCCTTGTATGGGCGATGATGTGCCTAATGCCCCTAACCCTAAGGGCTAATGAGCCCCTTTGATAGGCGATGATGTGGCTGACGCCCCTAAGGGCAAATGAGCCCCTTAGATGGGAGATGATGTGTCTCACGCCCCTTAAGTGTAATGATCCCCTAGGACGTGCGATGATGGGTCAGACGCCGCTTAGGGATAATGTGCCCCAGGATGGGCGATGATGTGTCTAACGCCGCTTAGAGCTAATAAGCCCTTTTGATGGGCATGATGTGTCTAACACCCCTTAGGGTTAATGAGCCCCTTCTAGATAGGCGATCATGGAAAGCTTTGATGCATTCGGCCCACCGAAAATGCGAAAAAAGGCCTCTACCATGGTGAAAATGCCATTTTTCCTTATTATGGTCTCATTTTTAGGCATGTCTTGAAACGGTACGTGCTCGGATCACCCATTAATGAGTCCCTAGTATGGGCGATGACATAATTAACGCTTTCTAACACCCTCCTAAGTGACAAGTGTCCGTGAAGAAACATGTACACAAATGTATTTGAAACAACATTAATGAAGAAACTAATTAGTATGGCTAAATTATGTATACTTGTATTTATTGCTATGTTTGACGCCTATGGGGCGGAAGAGCCCTTTGGGGGGGGGGGGGGTCCGATATATGATTCGTGCCTCTTCAGGTAATGAGCCCCTTGGATGGGCGGTATTGTCCCTCACGCACCTTAGGGCTAATAAGCCCCTTGGATGGGCGTTGATGTGTCTCATGCCCCTTATGGCTAATGAACCCCTTGGATGGGCGATGATGTGTCTGACGCCCCTTAGGGCTAATGAGCCCCTTGGATGGGCGATGATGTTTCTAACACCCCTCAGGGTTAATGAGCCCTTTCTAGATAGGTCATTATTGAATACTTTGATGCATTCGGCCTACCGAAATTGCGAAAAAGGCCCTCTAGCATGGTGAAAATGCCATTTTTATGATAACGGTCTCTTTTATAGGCATGTCTTGGAACGGTACGTGCTTGGATCACTCCATAATGAGCCCCTAGGATGGGCGATGATATAATTGACGCTTTCTAAGAGCCTCCTAGGTGACAAGTTTCTATAAAGAAACATGTAGACTTATGTATTCAAAGCAACATCAATGAAGAAATAAATTGTTATGGCTAACTTATGTATACTTGTATTTATTGTTTTTTTTACGCCCTTTGGGGGCCGATCCCGTTGGGAGGGGGGGCGATACATGTTTGGTGCCCCTTCGGGCTAATGAGCCCCTTGGATGGGCGGTGATGTGCCTGACGCCCCTTAGGGCTAATGAGCCCCTTGGATGAACGATTATGAAAGGAATGGTGTTCTTCGAACGAGTTTATTATTCATATAGTGGGTTCAGATTTATTAGAAAGCTAATATATTCAGTAAGGTCAAGTGATCGGAATGCCTAGGTGGAGGCCGCTTCCGATCTGTTATATTAATGTATAATTAATATTACAACTTGATCTTGAATGAACCCTTTGGGTCACACCCATGCAATTAACAAACCAACTCGACGAATTAATTTGAAAGAAATAAATGAGTCGCACGAGTATTAAATATTTAGACGTCCGGAAATTCGAGCTTAGAGCGTCGATACTGAGCGTCGAAAGTTGAGTAAAAAATAGTAAAAGACGAGATGGGAAATTAATAATAAATCAACAATGACTAAAATACCCCTAGCATCGGATCCCCGAGTGCTAGGGGATTAGGTAAGCTAGCAGCCCGCACGATGTGCGAGGATTGCTAGAAGGCTACGGCCAGCAGCCAGCACAATGCGTGGCTTGCTAACGCGCTGCAGCTAGCAGCCCGCACATGTGCGAGGCATGCTACCAGCGGCCTTTGGCAACAGCAGCCCGCACATGTGTGTGTGTTGCGTGCTAGCAAGAATGGCTCGCAGCAAGCAGCCCGTGTGTGCGGGGCTTAGGTGGGTCGGGTAGCTTGGGTCGTGTCATTTGGGAAACATGTGAGGGAGGGAATAAGTTTGAGGGACAAGTGGCACAAGGAGAGGAAGGAGTGGGGAGCAAGTACGATCCCCTCCTCTCCAAGTGGTCTTCACTTCCCATTGCATGTATTTATGACACTTGTAGATTTATTGTTAGTTTTCTTATTTTATTTTAGATTTCAAATAAATTGTGGAATTTCATGCTCCCACATTGATGGGATAGAAATTCCCATTCTCCTTCTTCCCTATAAATACCCTTCTTGGGTTTTTGGGAAGAGTGCTTGAGTAGGAGTTCAATAGAGCATTGCATTAGGAAAAACTCTTAAACTCACATAATACTCGAGTTTTTGTCGGACCTCGCTACCCTCGAGGTAACGGACCTAAAAGTTTGTAGTTGTTTTTGCGGGTACATCTCCGTCAGAGGCTCTCGTATTTTCGGGGCTAAGCTTCTCAAGTAAGAGCCCAATTTGTGGGGCGAAGCACGCAACTAAGGTAAATTTCCTATTTTGCCCTTTCATGTTTATTTATGCATTAGTGATATTATTTATTGCGAGCGTGATCCTTATCTCGGGTTTTTTCCGCGGTGAGTAGGACTTACAAAACCCCAACAGCGGTATCGGAGCCCCTCTCGTTTATTTTTAATTATCATATTTTTTTTAAGGTATTTTTATGGATTAATTTTTCTGGTTTTAAGTTGCTAATTAGATTAGTAGCTCGTTTTATCAATTTTAACCTCGTATTAGAGCTGACTTCAGCTCCTGAACCCAGATTTCGACCCAAAAATAGTGAATTTTGGGTGGAAAAGGCGTTTTGGAAATGGCTTTACCCCTTCAGAACTTGATTTTAGCCAAAAAACGACCAGAAATGCATTTTTCGAGGGGTTATTCGTTTTTACGAAAAATTTTAAGTCTTTCTAACCTTGAAAATTAATTGCATATTTATGGTGGTTATGTAATTGGTTCAATACATATTTTACATGCAATTTTAAACCTCTTTAGGAATGATTACTTGGTGGTAATTTGTGTTTAAAAGCTTGGTTTTATTTTTCATATAATTGCAAATTAATTGCATTAAGTGTGAAATTTTTGTTTTGAGGCTTCTAAAGTGCTAAAGATTCAATATTTAATTGTGATAAGTGATTGAAACTTTTAAAGCTACTAAATTCCATGAATTTTATGTTAAAATTTGTTGTTTTAATCATTTTTGGTTGATTGGAAACATAAAGTATCAAACTTTATGATTGAAATTTGTTTATCTTCATATTGGAAGATATAATTTTTCAAGGATTCACAAATGTTAATAGTTCGATTTTTTCATTTGAACATTAAAGTTCATATTTTTCCAACTCCCACTTCTTTGTCAAAATCTCAAGAATAATTTAAATTGGAATAGTGAGAAATTGCCTTATTCATTTTTTATGGCACCAAGTTAAACCAATTTAATTAAAGAATGGTTCTTGGGAATTATTTTGGTTGAATGCACCTTGATAAATTTTATTTAAGTAAGGCTTGTTTAACTTTTCAATTTTTGCTCATTGAATTAGTTCTAAAATCAATTTAGAATTAATAATATTTCACGCAAAACTGGGATCAAAATCCCGAGGCTATGGCACACAAAACGTGGAAAACCCACCTTTGGCTAGTCGGGCTGCATAGCAGCCCGCATGTGGCTGACAAGAGGGGTGCTCGCGTGTGCGTTTATCCATGGGCGTGGCTAGTGCACCCAACAACATCAGCACATGGCTGTGTACGTGCGTGCGTGTGTGCGTGCACAGCAACAGCACAAGATTGTGTGCGTACATGCGTGTGTGCGTGCACAACATCAGCACATAGCTGTGTGTGTGCGTGCGTGTGAGTGCGTAGCACAACACATAGCTGCTATGGTGTGGCTATGGTGTGGCAGTGGAACAAGAGCATTTGGTGCGTGGTTTGGTGCTTGGTGCGATGAGGCAAGCAGCCTTAGTGCGTGTGCCTTGCATAAGGCAACCCGTAGCAACACTACTAGGTGTAAGCCTAGCAAGTGCTACAGAGGGTGGTCGAGGCACATGCACCAAGCCGCATTGTCCGAGTTACTAGATGACTTTTGTTTTAATATTGCATGCGCCACTTGAGTGAAGTTGGCTTTGTGCTTGCTTATTTGTCGTTTTATTTATTTAATTAATCTTGTTTATTTTAATTAAAAGTTTATGAGGCAATGCCTCGGTTTTGAGCGGCTTTGGCAAAATTTATTTTGACAAATTTTGGGTTCTACCGACTTAATTGATTGGATTAATTAAGATGGATGCGGAATTTAGTGGGAGCTTCAATTGTTAATTATTTCAATTACATAATCGGTTAAACAACTTTGCCTAGTTTTATTTAGGCGTGTTAATCGGATTAACCACCTAGATTTGTTACTAGCGCGCGCGTGTTTAATACATAATTACTTGTTTATTATTGTAAAATGCGTGGGCCATTCACATATAGTGAATGGATGAATGGAATGAATTTTCTCTCACAGTGTTTATAATAATGGCAACTAGTGGGACCCGATTAGGATAGAAAATACGGTTTGTGTGTCGTGATGTATTTTTGTAAATCTAAATATGGTCTGCGTACCGTTGAGTATTTTTGTACCTTAATGTTTAGACTAGTCTTAATCGTAGTTACTAGTATTGCATAATTATGGTAAAGTCTTGAAGAAGGAGGTTATAGGAAGAAAAATCCATGAAGTTGCAAAAGAAGACCTTTTGAAGACTTGAAGAATTCAAGGGGTCATGCTAGTTGCCAATATGCATCAAAATGCTTTTTGCTTTACATATTCATGATTATTTATATATGAATTATATGTTCGATGCATGTTTAAGGATTTCAAATGTTGTGATGATTAAATAAGTTCACTTAAATCAACCAACATAGAAACCCTAGGACCCTAAATATTGAGTAAAATTGTCATTTCAAAACAACACTTATTGACTTTGGGAGATTGAGTGCTAAGTCAAGACAAAGCATGCTTAGCCACTCATTGTTTCCTTAGATCTTGAAATAGCCTTATTTTCACAAAATGGGGACAATTTTATGTGTAAATAAAACATTAAATAAGTATTGAAATATGCATGAATTAAATTCAATCTTATTTAATGTATTTTGAATGGTTTTTCATTTCAAATTCTTTCAATTGTAGAATCATGTCTTCAAATAACTCAACCAACCAATTTTCATTACGCACAATTGTCGATAAGGAGAAGTTAAGTGGGACAAATTTCCTTGATTGGAAAAGGAATTTGCGCATCGTTCTTATGCAAGAACAAAAAGAGTATGTCCTTGATGAGGAAATGCCCAATGCTCCCAATGAGAAGGTGACACAGGCTCCCCTTAACCGATTGCAAGTAGCCTATCGGGATGTCAAATGCGTTATGCTAGCAACTATGTCTCCTGAACTTTAGAAAACCTTCTTCGAGAAGGAATCAGCCTATGAGATCATTTCTGAGTTACAGAATATGTTTCAAGAGCAGGCTCGAACTTAAAGGTTTTAAACCCACATGCAGATCCTTGGGACTAAGATCAAGAAAGGAGAGTCAGTCAGCCCACATATGCTTAAAATGATCGGATTATTTGAGAACATAGGAAGGCTTGATGCGGGATACTCAACAGAGATGGCTATTGACATCATTCTCCATTGCCTTCACAAAGGCTATGATCAGTTCGAAATGAACTACAATATGCATAGCATGGAGAAAACCCTCACTGAGCTTCATGGGATGTTGAAGCAAGCTGAGTAGACGCTGAAAGATGAGGGAAAGCATGCTATGCTTATGATCAAGAAGGGCAAGTTGTTTAAATGGGCAGGCAAAAAAAAGAAAGGCTTCAAGGGGAAAGGCAAGAAGTACTTTCCGCCTAAGCGGAAAGCTAAAAAAATAACAAGGAGAAGAAGGTAGTATATTATAAGTCTGATTCCGAATGCTTCTATTGCAAGAAGAAGAGTCATTAGAAGAGAGATTGCCTCAATTTCAAGGAAGATAAGAACAACGAAACTGTTTCTTCTGAATTAGGTATATTCATTATAGACTTAAACTTCACTAGCTCTACATCATGGGTATTAGATACTGGATGTGGCTCACACCTTTGTTCCAATTCCAAGGGACTAAGGAACGTTAGGAAGCTAGAGAAGGGAGAGGTTGAACTCCGGGTCGGCGATGGACCCAGAACTGCAGCCGTATCCGATCCATTGACACTCTCAGTTTGTCTTTTCCCTCTGGGATTGTTTTGGAACTTGTTAGTTGTTACTATGTTCTTAACATTACCAAAAACATCATTTCAATTTTGGCGTTAGACGCCTTAGGTTTTGAATTTCGAGTAAAAGGCAACGAATGTTCAATTTATCTCGATAATTTTTTATATGGTATCGCACATTCTGAAAATGGTCTTTATGTAATTTCTTTAGAAAAACAAGTTTATAATGTAAATAATACTACCAAAAGATCTAACACCATGGAGTCAAATAAAACTTATTTGTGGCATTGTCGTCTTAGCCACATTAACATCAAACGCATCAAGAAACGTTTTCAAGAAGGCGTTCTTAACTCCTTTGATTTAGAATCTTTTGAGAATTGCGAAGGATGTTTATTAGGCAAGATGTTAAAGAAGCCATTCTCCAAGTTGGGATAAAGAGCAAGTGACTTATTAGGGCTAATACATACCGATGTATGTGGACCAATGAGCTCCGCCACAAGAAACGGACATTGATATTTCATCACCTTCACAGACGACTATAGTAGATAAGGCTATGTCAACCTAATGTCGCACAAATATGAATCGTTTTACAAGTTCAAAGAATTTCAGAGTGAGGTGGAAAACCATCTTGGCAAGAAAATCAAAGTCCTTCGATCAGATCGAGGAGGTGAATACTTGAGCAAAGAATTCGATGACCATCTGAACGATCATGGCATACTTTTAGAACTGACACCTTCAGGAAACCCACATTGGAATGGAGTATCCGAACGGAGAAATCGAACCTTGTTATACATGGTACGATCAATCATGGGTCTTAGTGATCTTCCATTCTCTTTCTGGGGACATGCACTTTTAACTGCGGCCCAAACGCTGAATTGTGCTCCATCGAAAGCTGTAGAAAAGACTCCATACGAATTATGGACGAACAAACCTCCTAGGTTGACTTTTCTAAAGATATGAGGATGCAAAGCATAAGTCAAGAAATTTATTTCTAACAAGATTCATCCCAAATCTAATAAGGTTTACTTTGTAGGTTACCCAAAAGAAACAAAAGGGTATAACTTCTTTAAAAAATCGGAATACAAAATGTTTATTGCTCGCGATGGTGTCTTTTTGGAGAAGGAGCACCTTTCCAAAATGACAAGTGGGAGGAAAATTGAACTCAACGAAGTTTGTGAGGATGAGCAACAAAATCAAAATGACAGTCAAAGTGCTCAAGTGGCATATGTTGACGAAGGTCAAAATATGCAAAGTCGAATCGACAATGCAAATGCTCAGTCCATTACCCTACGTAGGTTTCAGAGGCTGAGATCTCAACCTGATAGATATCTCTGATTGTTTTTAACCGAGAATCAGGACATCCTAATCATGGATTGAGATGATTCAGCAACCTACAAGCAAGCGATGGCAAGCACCGACTCTGCAAAATGGCAAGAGACCATGAGGTCTGAAATGGATTCCATGTTTGAAAATCAAGTCTGGGACTTAGTTAACTTACCCGAAGGCTACATACCTATTGGATGTAAGTGGATTTTTAAGTTGAAAACCGACAAAGATGGAAATGTATTCATTTACAACGCTAGATTGGTAGCAAAAGGTTACAGACAAGTTCATGGCATTGATTACGATGACACCTTTACTCCAGTCGTAATGCTTAAATCCGTTCGGATCCTTCTAGCGATTGCTGCATATTACAATTACAAAATATTGCAAATGGACGTTAAAACTGTGTTCCTCAATGGAATTTTGGAAGAAACTTTGTACATGACGCAGCCTGGAGGTTTTGTAGACCAAAACAATGCTAGAAAGGTATGCAAGCTTAAGAAGTCCATTTATGGATTAAAGCAAGAAAGCAAAAGTTAGAAGTTGTAATTTGATGAAGCCATTAGTAAGTTTGGTTTTATCAAGAATCCAGATGAGCCTTGTGTTTACAATAAGGTCAGTGGGAGTGACATCGCCTTCCTAGTCTTATATGTCGATGACATGTTGCTCATTGGAAACAACATTCCATTGTTAGAGTTTGCAAAGGCTTGGCTCGGAAAATGTTTTTCAATAAAAGAGTTGGGATAGGCTAAGTACATATTAGGCATCAAGATCAATAGATTAGATTAAAGAGGATGATAGGATTAAGTCAAAGTACTTATATTGATAAGGTACTAGCTCGATTCAACATGGAAGGAGCCAAGAGAGGCCACCTACCCATGTCACATGGCATAACCCTTAACAAGAAGCAGTGTCCAAAGACACCTGATGAGAGGGAAAGGATGAATAAGATTCCATATGCTTCGCTTATTGGATCGATCATGTATGCCATGATATGTACTAGGCCAGATGTATCGTATGCCTTGAGTGCTACGAGCCGATACCAATCAGACCCAGGAGAGGCGCATTGGACTGTGCCTAAGAATATCCTAAAGTACCAGAAAAGGAATAAGGATAAATTCCTGGTCTATGGTGGTAGAGATTAATTGGTTTTTGAAGGATACACCGACGCAAGCTTCCAGACAGATAGAGATGACTTCAACTCATTGTCTCGGTACATATTCTGTCTCAATGGAGGAGCGTTTATTTGGAAGAGTGTTAAGCAAAGCACAACTACTGATTCTACAATTGAAGCCGAATACTTGGCAGCATATGAGGCAGCTAAGGAGGCAGTTTAGATTTATAAGTTCATTGGGGAACTTGATGTTGTACCCTCCTTAAAGGGTCCAATAGATCTCTATTTTGACATCAATGGGGCTATTGCTCAGGCTAGAGAGCCACGAGAACATCAGAAGGTCGAACATGTCAAGAGGCGATTTCACATGATTACAGAATGGAAATCTAAAGGTGAAATCAGAATTTGCAAAGTTGGAACGAATTATAATGTAGGCGATCCACTTACTAAACCTTTGTCTCAAGTGAAGCACAACAAACACGTTGAGGCAACAGGAATCAAGCATATTGGAAACTCGCTTTGATTTCCTTATTTTAGTGTTTTAATTAAATTTTGGACAATGTTGATGTAAAACACTATGATGAACCATTAAGTTTTGGAGTAATTAAATTTTCATGCAATTTAAAACACTCCGTTTCTATTTCATTGTTGTTTAGAATTAAATAATGAGTCCATTCAATTTAAATAATATTCAAAATAGGGTATCGAGACCAGTCTTGATAAGGAAACACCTATTAAGTGAACGTTGAATATTGTAATCGAAAATTATCCCTAATCGAGCTCATTTAAACAATGGACGATTAATGACCAGTTGAGATTAGTGTGTAGTTTTATTTATAGCATAGTTTCATGTGCTACAAGGACATGATTTTCATGAATTATTTGCACAGGTATTGGTTCATAACCATACTGGATCGATCTATTAGAATAGAGATTTAAAATCGTCATTAGTATAATTCTCATTATTGCTATCAGAACCTTTTTCCTTGACCATGAGTATAGTGAGCTTTCTTGTTTGAGTACTAGTCTGCTGTGCTGATTGTCAAACGTGTGCCGTAAAGAGAGATTATAACGGCATCACTAGGGCGGCTAGGTCCACTTAGTAAGAGAAGCTACATTACAAGACTGGGAATGTCCCCCTACTAATAATAGGGAAAATGTCTTGTTGTTTACAAGGCCTCTCGAAGAGCGAGACTCTGAAAAAATGCATGGTCGTGCTTAGATGGATTTTAGAAATCATTTGCTTATTGACAGTCAAACTCGGATTTCGGGAAACACTTCTGACGCCCTGTAGGGCTAATGAGCCCCTTGGATGGGCGATGATGTGTCTGACACCACTTAGGGCTAATGAGCCCCTTGGATGTGCAATGATGTGTCTGACACCCCTAAGGCCTAATGAGCCCCTTGGATGGGTGATAATATGTCTGACGCCCCTTAAGACTAATGAGCCCCCTTGGATGGGCGATGATGTTTCTTACACCCCTTTAGGACTAATGAGCCCCTTGGATGGGAGATGATGCGTCTTACACCCTTTTAGGATTAATAATGATCTCATTGGATGGGAGATCATGGAAAACTTTGATGCATTCGGCCCGCTAAAATTGCGAAAAAGGTCTCTTACATGATGAAAATTCCATTTTTCTGATTCTAGTGTTATTTTTAGGCATGCCTTGAACAATACGTGCTCAGATCACATTATAATGAGCCCCTTGGATGGGCAATGATATAATTGACGCTTTAAAAGAGCCTCCTAGGTGACAAATGTTTCTAAAGAAACATGTAGACTTATGTATTTGAAGCAACATTAATGAAGAAACAAATTGTTAGGAATAACTTATGTGTACTTGTATATATTGTAATGTTTGACGCCCTTTTGGGCAGCTAAAACCTTTGGGAGTCGATATATGTTTAATGTCTCTTCGGGCTAATGACCCCCTTTGATGGGCGGTGATGAGTTTAACACCCCTTAAGGCTAATGAGCACCATAGATGGGCAATGATGTGTCTAACGCCCCTTAGGGCTAATGAGCCCTTGAGATAGGCGATGTTGTGACTAACGCCCCTTAGGGCTAAGGAGCCCATTAGATGGGCGATGATGTGTCTCACGCCCCTTAGGGCTAATGAGCCCCTTGGATGGGCGATGATGTGTCTGACGGCCCTTAAGGCTAATTAGCCCCTTGGATAGGCGATGATGTGTCTGACACCCCTTAGGGATAATGAGCCCCTTGGATGGGAGATGTTGTGTCCTACACCCTTTATGGACCATGAGAGCCTTCTAGATAGGCAATCATGGAAAACTTTGATGCATTCGACCCACCGAAATTTACAAAAAAAGGTCTCTACCATGTTGAAATTGCTAGTTTTCTGATTATAGTCGTTTTTTAGGCATGTCTTGGAATGGTACATGCTCAGATCACCCCATAATGAGCCCTTAGGATGGGCTATGAAACAATTGAAGCTTTCTAAGAGCCTCCTAGTGACAAGTGTCTGTGAAAAAACATGTAAACTTATGTATTTGAAGAAACATCAATGAAGTAAATAATTGTTATGGCTAACTTATGTATACTTATATTTATTAGTATGTTAAACGCCCTTTGGGGGACGATATATGTTTAATGCCCCTTCGGGCTAATCAACCCCATGGATGAGCGGTGATGTGCCTGACGCCCCTTAGGGATATTGAGACCCCTAGATGGGCGATGATATGTCTGATTCCCCTTAGCGCTAATGCGTCCCTTGGATGGGCGATGATGTGTCCGATGCCCCTTAGGGCTAATGAGCCCCTTGGATGGACGATGATGTGTCTCACACCCCTTAGGGCTAATAAGCCCCTTGGATGGGCGATAATGTGTCTGACACTACTAAGGGTTAATGAGCCCCTCCTAGATAAGCAATCACGGAAAACTTTGAGGCAATCGGCCAACCAAAATAGCAAAAAAAGGCTTCTAGGATGGTGATAATGTCATTTTTCTTATTACATTCCCATTTTCAAGCATGTCTTGGAACGGTACATGCTCGGATCACCCAATAATGAGCCCCTAGGATGGGCGATGATATAATTAGAACGGTACATGCTCGGATCACCCAATATGGCTAACTGATGTATACTTGTATTTATTGATATATTTGACGCCCTTTGGGGCGGCCAAGCCCCTTAGGGGGGAGCGATATATGTTTGGTGCCCCGTAAGGCTTATGAGCCCCTTTGATAGGCGATGATGTGTCTTACGCCCCTTAGAGCAAATGAGCAACTTGGATAGATGATGATGTGTCTAATGCTCCTAAGGGGTAATGAGCCCCTTGGATGGGCGATGATGTGTCTGACACCCCTTAGGGCTAACCAACCTCTTGGATGGGCGATGATGTGTCTGACACCTCTTAGGGTTAATGAGCGATATATGTATGGTGAAAATGCCATTTTTCTTATTACGGTATCATTTTTAGGCATGTCTTGGAACAGTACGTGCTCGGATCACCCAATAATGAGCCCCTTGGATGGGCGATGATATAATTGATGCTTTCTAAGAGCCTCCTATGTTACAAGTGTCTGTGAAGAAACATGTAGACATATGTATTTGAAGTACCATAAATTAATAAGCAAATTGTTATGGCTAACTTATGTATAATTATAATTATTGTTATGTTTGACGCTCTTTGGGGGGGGTCGAGCCCCTTGGGGTAGAGTGATATATGTTTGGTGCCCCTTCGGGCTAATGAGCCCCTTGGATGGGCAGTGATGTGCCTTACTCTCATTAGGGCTAATTAGCCCCTTAGATGGGATATTATGTTTCTTACAAACCTTAGGGATAATGAGCGCCTTCTACATAGGCGATCATGGAAAACTTTGATGCATTCGGCTAACCAAAATTACAGTCTTTTTTTTAGGCATTTCATGGAATAATACGTACTCGGATCACCCTATAATGAGCTCTAAGGATGGGTGATGAAATAATTGACGCTTTTAAAGAGCCTCCTGGTGACTAGTGTCTGTGAAAAAACATGTAGACTTATGTATGTGAAGCAACATCAATGAAGAAATAAATTGTTATGGCTAACTTATGTATAATTATACTTATTGTTATGTTTGACGCTCTTTGGGGGGGTCGAGCCCCTTGGGGTAAAGTGATATATGTTTGGTGCCCCTTCGGGCTAATGAGCCCCTTGGATGGGCAGTGATGTGCCTGACTCTCATTAGGGCTAATTAGCCCCTTAGATGGGATATTATGTTTCTTACAAACCTTAGGGATAATGAGCGCCTTCTACATAGGCGATCATGGGAAACTTTGATGCATTCGGCTAACCAAAATTACAGTCTTTTTTTCAGGCATTTCATGGAATGGTACGTACTCGGATCACCCTATAATGAGCTCTTAGGATGGGTGATGAAATAATTGACGCTTTTAAAGAGCCTCCTGGTGACTAGTGTCTGTGAAAAAACATGTAGACTTATGTATGTGAAGCAACATCAATGAAGAAATAAATTGTTATGGCTAACTATGTATACTTCTATGTATTGTTATGTTTGAGGCCTTTTGGGGCGGCCGAGCCCTTTGGGGGGCGATATATGTTTAATGCCTGTTCGGGCTAATAAGCACCTTGGATGGGCGGTGATGTGTTTTACGCCCCTTAGGGCTAATGAGCCCCTTGGATGGGCGATGTTGTGTCTGACACCCCTTAGGGTTAATGAGCTGGTTGGATGGGCGAGGATGTGTCTGACACCCCTAAGGGTTAATGAGCCCTTTCAAGATAGGCGATCATGGAAAACGTTTATGCATTCCACCCACCAAAATTGCGAAAAAAAGGCTTCTAGCATGGTGAAAATTCCATTTATCTGACTACGGTCTCATTTTTAGGCATGTCTTGGAACGGTACATGCTCGCATCACCCAATAATGAGCCCCTAGGATGGGCGATGATATAATTGACGCTTTCAACGAGCCTCCTGGGTAACAAGTGTCTATGAAGAAACATGTAGACATGTATTTTAAGCAACATTAATGAATAAACAAAATTGTTATGGCTAAATTATGTATACTTCTAAATTATGTAAACAAAATTATGGGCGAGGATGTGTCCTGTGGGGCGGCCGAGCCCCTTAGGGTACAAAGATATGTGTTTGGTTCCCGTTAGGGCTAATAAGCCCCTTGGATGGGCGATGATGTGTCTCACGCCCCTTAGGGCTAATGATCCCCTTGGATAGGCGATGATGTGTCTGACACCTGTAGGCACCCATTTGTGTCTCCCTAAAACAAAACCCGGTGATGAGTACCTTTCATGTCGAACCATAATCGAATGAAGTGATAGTGTGGAAAGTTTAGTTTTGCGGATAGTTTTAATTCTTTTCTCTTCTCTCTGTTTTTTTAAAACTTATTTTAAGAAAACAGCTAATCCAGTTTGGTTGGTCCATGATATGGGTCCAATAGTAGTGTAGTTGGATGGGGCTTGACAAGAGCTTTCTAACGATATATTATAAGCCCAATTCCAATGAATATTGAGGAAGTTATGGCCAATTTACTAAGCTGGACCTGGTTTGAGCCTTGTATGCGGCCCAAAGATCTAGGGGAGGGCCTAATATGATTTATCATTCCTAATGCAATTAGGAATGATTTTAGTCTTCTAGATTCTTCAAGAAGGTTCTTTTCATTCCTAATTCAATTAGCATTGGTAAATTGACTTTTGTTGACTTTTCAGAGTTTTAATTTAAATCAAAGAGCATTTTTGAGGAAAAATACGATTTTATCCTCCTGTACGACAATTTTTTTCTGATTTTAAGAAAACGCATGAAATTTTAAATCAGCGCCTGGCGCTACGCTTGGCGTCTGGCTCTAGCATAAGCGCCTAGCGCTAATGTTGGCGTCTGGCGCCAATGGCCAGCGTTGGCGCTAGTTCAGTTTTACGTGCGCCTGACTCAGTTTTGATATTTTATCTTTTTGGCTGATTTTCTCTATAAATAACGTGCTAAAAACTCCGTTTTCGATAACCAATTTTCAGTCATCTACAATCTACCAACTCTCATCAAGATTCTCTTGATTACTCTCTCTCTCTCTTTTCTAAATTAGCTTCTCTCAAATATAAAAATTCGCATTCATTAGATCTAGATACACCTAGCCATATTCGAAGTTGCCTTCGCTCTAGACGTGAAAGGTTTAATTTATGAGGGTTTAGTCCCAAATCTCTGTTTCAATTATTTAATTTAATTGTTCGATTATTATTTTCCTTGAAGTTACTAACGTGTGTATTTTGTTATTAGAAAGAGCTACGAGGCATCAAAGTAAGTACTTTAATGGTTTTTATTGATGTTATGATATAGAGATCATGCTTAGATTGTTATTTTGATTCCTAGTATCATGTCTAGGGTAATTTTAATATCAACTATGATTAAAAGTATGATGCCTCTTATGTTCTTCCTAATATTTATGATTGTTAGTATCATGTTAGGGTTAAAGGTTTGATTTTTAATGTTTAGTGACATGCTAGGGTTTGTTATTAATCTTGTTAGTATCATGCCTAGGATCTTGCTATGTTTTAACATGATTCATGATTATTATTATGATTATTTTAATTATTATTATGATGATTATTATTATATTTAATATGTGGCTTGATATTTATTTTTTATTGCTTGATCGCGCCTTTTATGCATGTTAAAGGGAATTTGTACTCGTAATCACGCTTAATAAAATAATTAATAATCTTGTTTAGGGTTAATATGATTATAACTCAAGTAATCGCCAATAATAGATTTATTTGTGCATTAAATTCAACCAATATAGATAAACAGGTTTAAGGTTAATCCTCTTGATTGCTTGTATGTTAGTCAAAAAGCACACATGAATACGATCAAAATAAAGTAGAGGCCTATTATTAGGGCAGGTTCAATCTCTTTTAGGTTGTATTTGTACCTTCATCCCCGAACCCTATTTGGTTCAAGACCTTATGGAGTTGACAATCTCTTGGATCGTTAAGGGGTGTAACCTTCACCCTGTGAACGGTTTACAAGTTCCTAAAACTTGTTGGCGACTCTTTGACGCCACCGTACTTTAGTGTATGATCACAGTAGGGTTCAAGCTAGGGGGTTAACGCTTGAAATTATTCCGTACAACACCCCTTACGGCTAATTAGCCCCTTAGATGGGCAATGATGTATCTGACGCCCCTTAAGGCTAATGAGCCCCTTGGATGGGCGATGATGCGTCTAACGCCCTTTAGGGCTAATGTGCCCCTTGGATGGGTGATGATGTGTATGACGCCCCTTAGGGCTAGGATGGGTGATGATGTGTTATACCCCTTAAGGCTAATGAGCCCCTTGGATGGGCAATGATGTGTGTGACGCTTCTTAGCGCTAATGAGACCCTGGGATGGGCGATGATGTATTTGACGGCCCTTAGGGCTATTGAGCCACTAGGATGGGCAATGATGTGTTTCACGCCCCTTAGGGATAATCAGCCCCTTGGATGGGCCATAATGTGTCTGACACCCCTTAGGGCTAATGAGCCCCTTGTATGGGCGATGATATGTGTGAAGCCCCTTAGGGTTAATGAGCCCCTTGGATGGGCGATGATGTGTCTGGCACCACTAAGCCTTAATGAAACCCTTCTAGATAGGCGATCATGGAAAACTGTGATGCATTCGGGCCACCAAAATGGCGAAAAAAGGATTCTAGTTTGGTGACAATGCCATTTTTCTAATTATGGTGTCATTTTTAGGCATGTCTTGGAACGGTTCGTGCTCGGATCACCCGATAATGAGATCAGGGATGGAAGATGATATTATTGACTCTTTCTAAGTGTCTGTGAAGAAACATGTAAACATATGTATTTGAAGCAACATCAATGAAAAAGAAAATTGTTATGGCTAACTTATGTATAATTGTATTTATTATTATCTTTAAATCCCTTGAGGGCGGTCGAGCCCCTTAGGGTTGAGCGATATATGTTTGGTGCCCCTTCGGGTTAATGATCCCCTTGGATGGGCGGTGCTGTGCATGACTCCCTTTAGGGCTAATGAGCCCCTTAGATGGGCGATGATGTGTATGACGCCCTTTAGGGCAAATGAGCCCCTTGGATATGCGATGATGTGTTAGACACCCCTTAGGGCTAAAGAGCCCCTTGGATGATAGATGATGTTTCTTACACCTCTTAGGGATGATAAACCCCTTTTAGATAAGCAATCATGGAAAACTTTGATGTATTCGGCCAACCGAAATTGCGAAAAAAATTCTTGGAACGGAACGTGCTCGGATCACCCCATAATGAGCCCCTAGGATGGGTGATGAAATAATAGACGCTTTTTAAGAGCCTCATGGTGACAAGTGTCTGTGAAAAAACATGTAGATTTATATATTTGAAGCAACATAAATGAAGAAACAAATTGTTATGTCTAACTTATGTATACTTTTATGTATTTTTATGTTTGACACTCTTTGGGGCGGCCGAGCCCTTTGGGGTGCGATATATGCTTAATGCCCGTTCGGGCTAATGAGCCCCTTTGGATTGGCGGTGATGTGGTTGATGACCTTTAGGGCTAATGAGCCCCATGGATCGGCGATGATGTGTCTGACACCCCTTAGGGCTAATGAGCTCGTTAGTTGGGCGATGATGTGTCTAACACCCCTAAGGATAAACGAGCCCCTTCTAAAAAGGCGACCATGGAAAACTTTGATGCATTCCGCCCACTTAATTGCGAAAAAAGGCTTCTAGCATGGTGAAAATGCCATTTTTCTGATTATGCACTAGTAGAAAAATTGTCATTTGTAATGGGTTACTTGTAATGGGCAAAGCTATGCCCGTTACAATAAACATATCTGTAACGGTCAAAATAACATTATGTTACAAATACATATTATTCGTAACGGGCAACATGGTGCCTGTTACGAAAACTATGTTTTTGTAACGAGCAAGATCTTGCCCGTTACGAATAGTTATTTATTTGTAACGGACAAGATTGTGCCCGTTACAAATGTTTGAATTTGGGCCCAGCTGATGAGAAAAACCCATCTATAACTAGGGTTTCACTCTCCTCGGTCAGTCAATCCTTAAGCCGTCATTTCCTCATCTTCTTTCCTTTCTCCTCTCTCCTCTCTCCTCCAAAAACCTTAACATCCCCAATTTCCCACTCGATGACATCTTATCAATGGATGTTCAGCTCTTACAAAACCCTAAAATTCCTTCCCCAAATCAACCAAATTCCTCAAATTCTCTCAATGTCTTCCTCAGAGTTTGCCCCCTTCCAATTGCTCCTTCCAAAACTTCTAAATCGAAACAACCTAATTCGAAAAAACCCAGTAAGAGTTGTCTTACGATCAATGACGATTCATTCTATTACGATTATTCCCCCGATTTACGATTCTAACAGGTTGAAATCTGAAGTTTACAACGGATTTTCGCATGTTTTTTCTTCAAATTCTTCTCAGGTTTGTTGTTTGAATTCCCACCTTTTTTAGTTTTTGGGATTTTTTCAATTGATTGATTGCATACTTTTTTAAGTGAGTTGTGGTTATAACTGTGCAGGATGAAGTGTATGATAAGCTCATGAGACCAATGGTTGAGGGATTTATGAGTGGAAAAGGAGGGCTTTCGGCTGCTTTAAGGCCTAGTGGTTCTTGGAAAACTCACACCGTTTTCAGATATGTCAAAGTACCCGGTTTGGTTCCTCGCGCTCTTTGCCACATTTTTTATGTTGAAGCTGGTAAATTATCTATGATGTCGAGGTGATTATGCTCGCAATTTTCCTTTTGAGGTTCAATTAATAGTATTATATATGTGTAAGATGATAATTCATTTTTTTTCTATATGTTGCTCTTTTAAAGTCTTTGCGGTCCTGTTGGTGAATTGCTCTCGAAGATTCGGTAGATCGAAGCCTCTTCATAAGGTCCTTGGTGGTGGTAAACGTATGTTTCCTCAATTTTTGATTTTTCCCTCTTTTTTTTATTGAAATGTTGTTTGTATATTCTTAATTTGATTGTTTCCTGTGCAATTTGTGCGAATTGATGAATGTTTTTAGCTTGATTATTGTTTATTAATGGAGATCGAGAGTGATTTTTATTGTATTTGTTGCTTTTATTGATTGATTTGTTTGTATGATGGTGTTATTGTTACAGATCTGAGTTTTGTTGCAGCCTCCTAAACCTCCTGATGTGTTTTTATTGAAATTATGCTGCCATGATAGAAGAGGGCTATTACATGGTATATCTTATTTTTGTTTGTCTAATTTCTCAATTAATTGGTAATATAGTCTGATGTTGTTGGACTAATTGCTTTGCAGGAATTTTATTCTTCTTTTATTAAATTTTCTTTGTAAATTTTGTGATATGTTTTTGTTATTGTGTTGTTGGTAGGTGGATCATGGATAGAGTCATGGGTCCTTGGTTAGTATTATCTACATATGCCTGAGATTTAGAGCGAAAAAGTGATGACCGGAGCTTTATGAGAATTTTTTTTGGTCTAATACAATATAGAAGTCCTAATTTTTAATTTGAGTATTAGTTGTCTAATTGATCAAGTATTTTAGTTTTAGTGTAAGTTGAATATTTTATTTCCAACCTTACTTCTTAAGTTTGTTGCATTAAAAATACGTAGCATGAGCTTTTCCATAAGGCACAATATGTCAATGTCTAATCAATATGAATTATAGAGGTCGTAGGCTTATGAGGTCTTGGCTTAGTGATAAAGGCTAAAAGCTTGTAGTTGTTCAGACTATAGATAATTTATTAATAGTTGCTGTCGCTGGCTACTTTTTTCGGGTGGAGAGTGAGAGGGTGGGAGGTGGAGCTTTGGCTTCTACTTGAATTTTTTTCATACTGATGAATATTACACTTGTACATTAGCATGCATTTAGCAGTATATGGAATGCACTACTCAAATGTGTCAAGAGTCTCTTTTAATGTTCTAAATTACTCTCTGTAATTTTCTTCGACAAAAGCTTCAGACCTTTTGCTTGAGCTTAAAACAAGTATCATCTCATTAAATTGGACTCATATAACTTCAAAATTGGACTCATATAACTTAAAAACAAGTATCATCTCATTAAAACATGTATCATCTCATTATTCCACGTGCATATCAACTCATAGAACGGTAATGTCCAGTTCACTCAATGAATTGTTTAGTTTACTGTCAATCTGTGATTCTCATAATGGAATAATGTTACAGAAGGAAGATGTTACAACTTCCCTGGGTTGATATGAACGTGAAATAATGTTTAATATGTACATGAAATTCTGATATTCTGATTTGAATAGTCATAATAAGATCTGATTTAATTTATAAATGTAGGGTACTAATATACTTGAGGAGAGTCTTCCTGAGCCATTTAACCAGAAGAAGCGTGATCTGCTGTTACATACCTTCGAACAATCAGGTACAAGCTCTCGGATTCAGAAATTTGCTAGTGTAGCAGCGTCAGACACAGCTCAAGCATCCCATTTTCTCCATCTTTTAGGAAGAATTTTTTCAATGGCAGGCTCATACAGTAAATCAAGGAACAGTCTCCAGAGTCCATCAGATTTCATTTTGGTCATACACAAGAGATGATTGATTTCGCAGGGGAAGTTGGTGCTCCAGACAAACCACTTGAGTTGCAGTAATTTGTGGAAGATGTAAACGATTTAACATTAATTTAGTGGAAAATCATTTAAATCTTTTATTGCCATTAAGATTTTCTTTTGCTCTATTTTTTCAGTGTTTTAGTTATTAGGTGATAATAAATGTTTTTTTTTTTTTTTTTTTTTTTTTTTTTTTTTTTTTTTTTGCTGATTGTATATATATGAAGTACTATTTTTATCTCAATTAATTAATAAAAAAATTGTGCTATAATTATTATGCAAGCTAGCTAATCCAGCACATCATGTGCTGGATTTTTTTAAAATTGGGTTACACACTATTTGTAACAGGCAGATATCATGCCCGTTACAATTAACCCCGTTATTTGTAACGGGCAGTTGAAAGTCCCGTTACAAATAAATCGTTATTTGTAACAGACACTCAAAATGTTCGTTACAAATAATGGGTTATTCGTAACGGGCATTTCAAGTGCCCGTTACGAAGTTATTCGTAACGGACACTTCCCGTTACGAATAACATTGGCAATCCGTAACAGTGGCATACGTAACGCCCGATGCCCGTTACAGATAGGTCTTTTTTGCCCGTTACGGATAGCTATTTTTCCACTAGTGACAGTCTCATTTTTAGGCATGTCTTGGAACGGTACGTGCTCGGATCACCCAAAAATGAGCCCCTTGGATGCTTTCTAAGAGCCTCTTGGGTAAAAGTGTCTGTGAAGAAACATGTAGACTTATGTATTTGAAGCAACATCAATGAATAAAAAAATTGTTATGGCTAACTTATGTATACTTGTATTTATTGTTATGTTTAAAGCAATTTGGGGCGGCCCAGCCCCATGGGGGGGAGCGCTATATGTTTGGTGCCCCTTGGTTGGGCGATGATGTGTCTCAAGCCCCTTAGGGCTAATGAGCCCCTTGGATGGGAAATAATGTTTCTCACGCCCCTTAGGGAAAATGAGTCCCTTGGATGGGCGATGATGTGTATGAAGCCCCTTAGGGTTAATGAGCCCCTTGGATGGGCGATGATGTGTGTGAAGCCCTTAGGGTTAATGAGCCCCTTGGATGGGTGATGATGTGTCTGACACCACTAAGGCTTAATGAAACCCTTCTAGATAGGCGATCATGGAAAACTGTGATGCATTCGTCTCACCAAAATGGCGAAAAAAGGCTTCTAGTATGGTGAAAATGCCATTTTTCTGATTATGGTGTCATTTTTAGGCATGTCTTGGAACGGTTCGTGCTCAGATCACCCTATAATGAGATCTAGGATGGGCGATGATATTATTGACGCTTTCTAAGTGCCTCCTGGGTGACAAGTGTCTTTGAAAAAACATGTAAACATGTGTATTTGAAGCAACATCAATTAAAAAGAAAATTGTTATGGCTAACTTATGTATAATTGTATTTATTGTTATGTTTAAAGCCCTTTGGGGCGGTCGAGCCCCTTAGGGTTTAGAGATATATGTTTGGTGCCCCTTCGGGCTAATGAGCCCCTTGGATGGGCGGTGATGTGCCTGACTCCCATTAGGGCTATTAAGCAGCTTAGATGGGCGATGATGTGTCTGATTCCCTTTAGGGCTAATGAGCCCCTTGGATGGGCGATAATGTGTCAGACACCCCGTAGGGATAAAGAGCCCCTTGGATGGGAGATGATGTTTCTTACACCCCTGAGGGATAATAAGCCCATTTTAGATAGGCAATCATGGAAAACTTCGATGCATTCGGCAAACCGAAATAGCGAAAAAAAGTCTTTAGCAAGGTGAAAATGCCATTTTCTGATTACAGTCTTATTTTTAGGCATGTCTTGGAATGGAATGTGCTCGGATCACCCCTTAATGATGAAATAATTGGTGCTTTTTAAGAGCCTCCTGGTGACAAGTGTTTGTGACAAAACATGTAGATTTATATATTTGAAGAAACATCAATGAAGAAACAAACTGTTATGTCTAACTTATGTATACTTCTATGTATTTTTATGTTTGACACTCTTTGGGGCGGCCGAGCCCTTTGGGGGGCGATATATGCTTAATGCCCGTTCCGGCTAATGAGCCTCTTGGATGGGCAGTGATGTGGTTGACGCCCCTTAGGGCTAATAAGCCCCTTGGATCGGCGATGATGTGTCTGACACCCCTTAAGGCTAATGAGCTCGTTAAATGGGCGATGATGTGTCTGACACCCTTAAGGGTAAATGAGCCCTTTCTAAAAAGGTGACCATTGGAAAACTTTAATGCTTTCCGCCCACTTAAATTGCGAAAAAAGGCTTTCAGCATGGTGAAAAGGCCATTTTTCTGATTACGGTCTCTTTTTTAGGCATGTCTTGGAATAGTACGTGCTCGGATCACCCAATAATTAGCCCCTTGGATGGGCGATGATATAATTGACGCTTTCTAAGAGCCTCATGGGTAAAAGTGTCTGTGATGAAACATGTAGACATATGTATTTGAAGCAACATCAATGAATAAAAAATTGTTATGGCTAACTTATGCATACTTGTATTTATTGTTAAGTTTGACGCAATTTGGGACGGCCTAGCCCCTTGGGGGGAGCGCTATATGTTTGGTGCCCCTTAGGGCTAATGAGCCCCTTGGTTGGGCGATGATGTGTCTTACGCTCCTTAGGGATAATGAGCCCCTTGGATGGGCAATAATGTGTCTTATGCCCCTTAGGGCAAATGAGTCCCTTGGATGGGCGATGATGTGTGTGAAGCCCCTTAGGGCTAATGAGCCCCTTGAATGGGCGATGATGTGTCTAACGCCCCTTAGGGCTAATAAGCCCCATTGATGGGCGATGATGTGTCTTACGCCCCTTAGGGCTAATGAGCCCCTTGGATGGGCAATAATGTGTCTCACGCCCCTTAGGGCTAATAAGCCCCATTGATGGGCGATGATGTGTCAGACACCTCTTAGATGAGCGATGATGTGTGTGACGCCTCTTTGGGCAAATGAGCCCCTTGGATGGGCGATGACGAGTCTGACGCCCATTAGGGCTACTAAGCCCCTTATATGGGCAATGATGTGTGTGAAGCCTGTTAGGGTGAATGAGCCCCTTGGATGGGCGATGATGTGTCTGACACCACTAAGGCTTAATGAGACCCTTCTAGATAGGCGGTCATGTAAAACTTTGATGTATTCGGCCTACCAAAATGGAGAAAAAAGGATTCTAGTATAGTGAAAATGCCATTTTTCTTATTAGAGTATCATTTTTGGGAATGTCTTGGAACGATACGTGCCCTGATCACCCAATAATGAGCCCCTAGAATGGGCGATGATATAATTGACGCTTTTTAAGAGCCTCATGTGTGACAAGTGTCTGTGAAGAAACATGTTGACATATGTATTTGAAGCAACATTAATGAATAAGCAAATTGTAATGGCTAACTTATGTATAATTATATTTATTATTATGTTTGACGCACTTTGGGGCGGTCGAGCCCCATGGGGTGGAGCGATATATGTTTGGTGCCCCTTCAGGCTAATGAGCCCCTTGGATGGGCGATGATGTGTCAGAAACCCCATAGGGCTAATGAGCCCCTTGTGTTGTATATTTGGAGTAACACTCGAAATACACAAGGGATAAACCAAGGGATAGATAAGGCTAAGAACCAAAGGCTTCTTAGATAAAGTCACACCACTAAGAAACGTTTTGGATTCCTAAGATCACAAGCCAACTAGTAGCCTAAACTAGCTAACTAAGCAAAGGAAACGAAATTCCAAATCTAAGAATTTCAAGGTTTTGTTTCTAATCCAAGAAACGAATGTAAGACAAGTTTTTTTGTTTGAATAATCTGATTTTCTCATTCACATTTGCTTGTTATTTATAGTAAACAAGCATCCTAAATACAAGCTAAATCAAGTGACTTTTCAGCTCACTTGTACACGCCTAAACTAAGCATCAAAGTCAGCTTTAGTGTCTAGATACATCAATTAAAGGAAGCCTTGTTTAACTAGATACATAAGCTTAAAAAGTGGCGGCCATAACCTCCTCAATTAAGCCTCATCAAATCTGAAATAAAGGAGTGTAACTCCCCTAGAATCACGTCCAATAAGGCAGCAAGTAAGAGCATAACCTTCCCTAGAATCACGCCTCAACCAAGCAGCAAGTAAGAAGCAAAAAAGCCCCTTAATTCACGCCCAATTCAAACAGCAAAAAGAAGTGTAACTCCTCCTTGATTCAAGCCTTGGATCAAGCTTGAATGTATGTAGACAAGAGTGTATTTGGACGCCTTTTGATGCTCAATGCTGGCAGCAAGAAACGCCCATATGAATGCCCACTTGATGGCTCATAATTCCTGCATTGATGCTGCTTGTAACACCCATTTGAAGCCTTGAGATTCCTCCAAAAGAATTTCGGATTCTATGTTGTTTTCCATGCTTAAATGGCTGCCTTCTTCATGTATCTTGTACTTGAACTTTATGTGAATGTAACATTACATTTTGAACTTTAGCAAACTAAAGAAAACTAAAGAAAAATGCAACTAATAATGCAACTAATTTGCAAACTTAAAATAAGACTAAAGTTTACAATTTATTCAAAGCATAAAATGAACTAGAATGAACTAGTTAATAAGAACAACAAGAAACTCAAAAGATTGAATATCTTGCTGCACATGGATAGAACGCATAGCACCAATGCATGATGCTACGTCTTGAACTAAAGAAACGTCCATAACCAAGTTGTTAGGCTTGGCTACAACATTCCCCCCTTCTTGAAAAGAGTTTGCCCTCAAACTCGGCAACTCTTCAAACTCATCATAGTAAGGTGATAAATCAGCCACATTAAAGGTGCTAGAAACACCATAGTCTCCGGGCAACTCAACTTTGTAAGCATTATCATTCACCTTTTCAACAATAGCAAATGGACCATCACTACGAGGACTAACCTTGGACCGTCTTTTGGAAGGAAATCTTTCCTTTCGAAGATGAATCCAAACTAAGTCACCGGGCTGAAACTGGACCTCCTTTCTTTTCTTGTCATAGTATGCCTTTGTCTTTGCATTAGCTTGTTCAATTTTGGAACGAACTTGCTCATGCATAGACTTGATTTCTTTTGCACGCACCTCGGCATCATTGCTGAACTTGTTTGGTGAGGGAATGGGAGTGAGATCAATAGGAGTGCACGGATTGAATCCATACACCACTTCAAAAGGACTCAAACCTGTTGTCTTGCTAGGTACACGATTGTAAGCAAACTCCGCATGAGGAAGCATCTCTTCCCATTGCTTGGGACGTTTAGTAGCCAAAGACCGCAACAAGGATCCCAAAGTTCTATTAGTCACTTCGGTTTGACCATCTGTTTGAGGATGACTTGAAGTGCTAAAGTTCAATTTCGTGCCCATCTTCCTCCATAATGTAAGCCAAAAATGACTTAGAAATTTTGGATCACGATCACTCACCATGGATTTAGGTACACCATGCAAACGAACAATCTCATTGAAGAACAAGTTAGCAACATGAGTAGCATCATAAGTTGTATGACAAGAAATAAAATGAGCCATTTTAGAAAAACGGTCCACAACAACCATAATGGAATCTTTCTTTCGTTGGGTCATAGGAAGTCCCACAACGAAATCAAGACTAACATCTTCCCATGGAGCTTGCGGAATAGGTAAGGGCAAAAGATAGCCCTGTGGAAGACTATGACTCTTGGCCTTTTGACATATCACACATCTCTTCACAATGAACTCCACATCACGAACCAATCTAGGCCAATGAAAGTACTCTTGGACAAGAAGAGTAGTCTTCTCTATGCCAAAGTGTCCCGCCATTCCTCCTTCATGAAACTCTTTGATAAGAGATTCTCTTAGGCTTGATCTTGGAATGCACAACCTGTTTCCTTTGAACAAATAGCCATCTAAAATGTAATAATCTTTGTAAGCATGATTAGAACATTTTAGAAATAAATCACCAAAGTCATGATCATTTTTGTAACTTGCTTTCACATCTTCAACACTAATCACTCTTGCCTTGAAAGAATTCAAGAGTGTGTATCTCCTTGAAAGTGCATCAGCTCCTTTGTTCATGGCGCCTCTCCTATGCTTGATCACAAAATGAAAAGCTTGCAAATACTCCACCCATTTGGCATGGCGTGGTTGGAGTTTTTGTTGGCTTTGAAGATATTTGAGAGCTTCATGATCTGAATGAAGGATGAACTCCTTGGAAATGAGGTAATGTCTCCAATGGTCCAAAGCACGAACAAGAGCAAAGAACTCCTTATCATAGGTGCTATACTTCCGTTGTGCTTCATTGAGTTTTTCACTAAAGTAGGCAAGGGGACGCCCAACTTGTGACAAAACAACACCAATACCAACTCCACTAGCATCACATTCAACTTCAAAAACTTCATCAAAGTTAGGTAAAGAAAGAATAGGTGCACTAGTAAGTTGATGTTTTACCTCATCAAAGGCCTTTTGAGCCTTATCATTCCAAACTAACTTCTGATTTTTAGTTAGCTCGGTGATAGGTGCCATGAGAGTACTAAAATTTCGCACAAATCTCCTATAGAAAGAAGCAAGTCCATGAAAACTACGAACTTGTTGAATTGTTTGTGGCGTGGGCCACTCACGAATTGCAGCAACTTTCTTTTCATCAACCTCTATGCCTTGAGATGAAAATTTGAAACCAAGAAAAATAACTTGGGAAGTGAAAAAATGACACTTCTCTAAGTTACCATATAGTTGCTCACGAGCAAGGGCTTCAAAAACCTGTTGCAAATGCATAGCATGCTCTTCTTCTTCCCTACTATACACCAAAATATCATCAAAATAGACTACAACAAATTTACCCATGAAAGGTTGCATAACCTGATTCATAAGGCGCATAAATGTAGATGGTGCATTAGACAAACCAAATGGCATCACAAGCCACTCATAGAGGCCCTCCTTTGTCTTGAAAGCGGTCTTCCATTCATCTCCTTCGAAAATTCGAATTTGATGATAGCCACTTCTCAAATCAATTTTAGAGAACACTTTAGAACCATGCAAATCATCAAGTAAATCATTCAACCTTGGAATAGGAAACCGGTACTTGATAGTGATTTTATTGATTGACCTACTATCAACACACAATCTCCATTCTCCATTTTTCTTAGGTACAATCAAAGTAGGACAAGCACATGGACTAAGAGACTTACGAATAAGACCCTTTGATAACAATTCCTCCACTTGTCTTCTAATTTCCTCGGTTTCTTTGGGATTGGTTCTATAGGCTGGTTTGTTTGGGAGCATGGATCCGGGTACAAGATCAATCTTGTGTTGGATGTCACGCTTTGGGGGTAATCCGTGAGGGATATCTTTGGGGAAAACATGGGAATAGGTTTTGAGAAGAGAGGTGAGGAGTGGGTGGTTTTCTTCTTTGGACGGTTGAGAGGGGGTATCAAGTTGGCTCAAAATGAAGTGTTTGTGAACTCTATATTCATGGAATTCAGATTTTATGAGAGTGGTGAGGGAAGTGGGAGGCGTGGATATGGGGTGATCATTTTTGAGGATTAAAGGGGTAAGGACAATTTTCTTTCCATCCTTAGAAAAGGAGTAGGTGTTTTTGTAACCATCATGCATCACACGCCTATCAAATAACCAAGGTCTACCAAGTAAAACATGACATGCATCCATAGGCACAACATCACACCATAATTCTTCCTCATAAGTTTTACCAATGCTAAATGATAACAAGACTTGTTGTGTGACATGAATCCCTTTACTATGACTTAACCATTGAATTTTATATGGTTTAGGATGAGGGATAGTTTTCATTTTCAACTTGTCTATCATAACTTGCGAAGCTACATTGGTACAACTACCTCCATTAATAATCAAAGTGCATACCTTTCCACCAATGGTGCAACGAGTGTGAAAGATTGCCTCACGTTGCAAGCTCCCTTCTTGGTCCAACATATTGCTAAGCGTACGTCGAACCACCAAGCATTCTCCTTCATCCGGACCTAGGCACGCATACTCATCATTCTCTTCAAGATTGCTGTCCTCTTCAACTTCTAATTCGTTCTCCTCTTCATACTCTACCAAAGTAACAATTTTTTTATTTGGACAATCACTAGCCATATGTCCAAGGCCTTGACACCTAAAACATCTTCTTGGGGCTGGTTTTGAGTTGGAATTTTGGGTGTTTTGTGAAGGTGGTTTAGAAGTAGGCTGATTGGATGTGGGTTTGAAAGGTGGGAAATTGGTTGTTTGTTTTTTTTGGGGAAATGAGGATTGAGAAGTAAAACGTGAAGATTCACTTTTACCTCTTGCTTTTTGTTGCTGCTCTATCTTATGTGCTAAGATAATGAGCTCTTCAAGGGTGGTGTAAGGGTGTAGTTCGGCTACGTTGGCTATTTTTGGGTCAAGTCCGCCTAGGAACCGAACCAAAGTTTGAGGCTCATCTTCCTCTGCTCCACACTTCATAACAAATCCTTCAAACTCCCTAGCATATTCCTCTACTGATTTCGTACCTTGCTTAAGGTTATGAAATTTTGAAAAGTTTTCTTGCACATAGTATGTGGGAAGAAACTTTTGTTTCAACAATTTCTTCATCTTAACCCATGATCTCACTTTTTCTTTGTCTTTCCTTTCCCTCTTGGCGCACACACTAGCCCACCAAGTTGAGGCATATTTTCGTAGCTTCAAGGCCACAATTTTCACCTTTTTCTCTTCCGGTGTTTGCTTATAGTCAAACACTCTCTCCACCGTTCTTAACCATTCTACAAACTCATCAGCATCGAGTTTGCCATCATATTCAGGAATGTCTGCTTTTATGTCATTATTAGGCCGTGACCTTTCTCTTTCATGAAAAGGTCTATCATTGTGATTGAAATTAGATTCACTCAATTCTTCATCACTATGATTGGGTGAACCCTCTTTTTGATGGCGCAACTTAGTAGAAAGATCTTTTAAATGATCTTGCAAATATTGCATTCGTTGCTCCATATCTTCCTTCTCTCGTGCAACCTTATTGACATATTCTTGCCAATTAGGGGGTGGGATGTCGGCCATGGTTTGTGTTTGGGGTATGTGTTTGGGTATGTGTTTTGCTAGTACCCCTCCTTCTAGCGCCAAATGTTGTATATTTGGAGTAACACTCGAAATACACAAGGGATAAACCAAGGGATAGATAAGGCTAAGAACCAAAGGCTTCTTAGATAAAGTCACACCACTAAGAAACGTTTTGGATTCCTAAGATCACAAGCCAACTAGTAGCCTAAACTAGCTAACTAAGCAAAGGAAACGAAATTCCAAATCCAAGAATTTCAAGGTTTTGTTTCTAATCCAAGAAACGAATGTAAGACAAGTTTTTTTGTTTGAATAATCTGATTTTCTCATTCACATTTGCTTGTTATTTATAGTAAACAAGCATCCTAAATACAAGCTAAATCAAGTGACTTTTCAGCTCACTTGTACACGCCTAAACTAAGCATCAAAGTCAGCTTTAGTGTCTAAATACATCAATTAAAGGAAGCCTTGTTTAACTAGATACATAAGCTTAAAAAGTGGCGGCCCTAACCTCCTCAATTAAGCCTCATCAAATCTGAAATAAAGGAGTGTAACTCCCCTAGAATCACGTCCAATAAGGCAGCAAGTAAGAGCATAACCTTCCCTAGAATCACGCCTCAACCAAGCAGCAAGTAAGAAGCAAAACAGCCCCTTAATTCACGCCCAATTCAAACAGCAAAAAGAAGTGTAACTCCTCCTTGATTCAAGCCTTGGATCAAGCTTGAATGTATGTAGACAAGAGTGTATTTGGACGCCTTTTGATGCTCAATGCTGGCAGCAAGAAACGCCCATATGAATGCCCACTTGATGGCTCATAATTCCTGCATTGATGCTGCTTGTAACACCCATTTGAAGCCTTGAGATTCCTCCAAAAGATTTTCGGATTCTATGTTGTTTTCCATGCTTAAATGGCTGCCTTCTTCATGTATCTTGTACTTGAACTTTATGTGAATGTAACATTACATTTTGAACTTTAGCAAACTAAAGAAAACTAAAGAAAAATGCAACTAATAATGCAACTAATTTGCAAACTTAAAATAAGACTAAAGTTTACAATTTATTCAAAGCATAAAATGAACTAGAATGAACTAGTTAATAAGAACAACAAGAAACTCAAAAGATTGAATATCTTGCTGCACATGGATAGAACGCATAGCACCAATGCATGATGCTACGTCTTGAACTAAAGAAACGTCCATAACCAAGTTGTTAGGCTTGGCTACAACACCTTGGATGGGAGATGATGTTTTTTACACCCCTTTGGGATAATGAGCGCCTTCTATAGAGGCATTCATGGAAAACTTTGATGCATTCGGCCAACCGAAATTGCAAAAAAAGGCTTCTATTATGGGGAAAATGCCATTTTTCTGATTACAATCTCATTTTTAGTCATGTGTTTGAATGGTACGTGCTCAGATCACCCAATAATGAGCCCCTAGGATGGGCGATGATATAATTGACGCTTTCTAAGAGCCTCATGGGTTACAAGTGTCTGTGAAGAAACATGTGGACATATGTATTTGTAGCAACATTAATGAATAAACAAATGGTTATCGCTAACATATGTATACTTGTATTTATTGTTATGTTTGACTACTTTGGGGTGGCCGAGTCCCTTTGGGGGGGAGCTATATATTTTTGGTGCCCCTTAGGGATAATTAGCCCCTTGGATAGGCGATATATGTTTCACGCCCCTTTGGGCTAATGAGCCCATTGGATGGACGATGATGTGTATGACGCCCCATAGGGCTACTGAGCCCCTTGGATGGACGATGATGTGTATGACGCCCTTTAGGGCTTGGATGGGCGATGATGTGTCTGATACCCCTTAGGGCTAATGAGCCCCTTCTAGATAGGCGATCATGGAAAACTTTGATGCATTCGGCCTACTAAAATTGCGAAAAAAGGACTCTAGCATGGTGACAATGCCATGTCTCTTATTACAGTCCTTCTTTAGGCATGTCTTGGAACGATACGTGCTCAGATCACCCCATGATGAGCCCCTAGGATGGGCGATAAAATAATTGACGCTTTCTAAGAGCCTCCTAGTGACAAGTGTCTGTGAAAAAACATGTAAATTTATGTATTTGAAGCAACATCAATGAAGAAAAAAATTGTTATGGCTAAGTTATGTAATTTCTATTTATTGTTATGTTTGACGCCCTTTGGGGCGGCCGAGCCCCTTGGGGGGGGGGGGGAGGCGATATATGTTTGGTGCCCCTTCAAACTAATGAGCCCCTTGGATGGGCGGTGATGTGCCTGGTACCCCTTAGGGCTAATGAGCCCCTTGGATGGGCGATGATGTGTCTGAGGACCTTTAGACCTAATGAGCCTCTTGGATTGGCAATGATGTGTCTGACACCACTTAGGGCTATTGAGCCCCTTAGAAGGGCGATGATGTGTTAGACACCCCTAAGGGTTAATGAGCCCCTTCTAGATAGGCGATCATGGAAAACTTTGATGCATTCGGCCTTCCAAAATTGTGAAAAAAGGCTTCTATCACGGTGAAAATGCCATTGTTCTGATTACAATATCATTTTTAGGCATGTCTTTGAACGATACGTGCTCAGATCACCCAATAATGAGCCCCTAGGATGGGCGATGATATAATTGACGCTATCTATGAGCCTCATGGGTTACAAGTGTCTGTGAAGAAGCATGTAGACATATGTATTTGTAGCAACATCAATTAATAAATAAATTGTTATGGCTAACTTATGTATACTTGTATTTATTGTTATGTTTGACGCCCTTTGAACTGTCGAGCCCCTTGAGGGGGAGCGATATATGTTTGGCACCCCTTCAGGCTAATGAGCCCCTTGGATTGGCGATGATGTGCCTGACGCCCCTAAGGGCTAATGAGCCCCTTGGATGGGCGATGATGTGTCTCATGCCCCTTATGTCTAATGATCCCCTTGGACGGGCGATGATGTGTCTGACGCCCCTTAGGGCTAATGAGCGCAAGGATGGGCGATGATGTGCATAACACCCCTTAGAGCTAATGAGCCCCTTTGATGGGCATGATGTGTCTAATACCCCTTAGGGTTAATGAGCCCCTTTTAGATAGGCGATCATGGAAAACATTGATGCATTCGAGCCACCGAAATTGCGAAAAAAGGCCTCTACCATGGTGAAAATGCCATTTTTCTTATTATGGTCTCATTTTAGGCATGTCTTGGAACAGTACGTGCTCAGATCACTCATTAATGAGTCCCTAGTATGGGCGATGACATAATTGACGCTTTCTAACACCCTCCTAAGTGACAAGTGTCTGTGAAGAAACATGTACACAAATGTATTTGAAACAACATCAATGAAGAAACTAAATGGTATGGCTAACTTATGTATACTTGTATTTTTTGTTATGTTTGACGCCCTATGGGGGGGGGTGCGATATATGTTTGGTGCCTCTTCGGGCTAATGATCCCCTTGGATGGGCGATGATTTGTCTGACTCCCCTTAGGGTTAATGAGCCCCTTGGATGGGCGATGATGTGTCTAACACCCCTCAGGGTTAATGAGCCCCTTCTAGATAGGCCATCATTGAAAACTTTTATGCATTCAGCCCACCGAAATTGCGAAAAAAGGCCTCTAGAATGGTGAAAATGCCATTTTTCTGATAATGGTCTCTTTTATAGGCATGTCTTAAAACGGTACGTGCTCGGATCACTCCATAATGAGCCCCTAGGATGGGCGATGATATAATTGACGCTTTCTAAGAGCCTCCTGGGTGACAAGTTTCTATTAAGAGACAAATTGTTATGGCTAACTTATGTATACTTGTATTTATTTTTTTTACGCCCTTTTGGGGCCGAGCCCGTTGGGGGGGGGGGGGGCGATATATGTTTGGTGCCCCTTCGGGCTAATGAGCCCCTTGGATGGGTAGTGATGTGCCTGACGCCCCATAAGGCTAATGAGCCCCTTGGATGAACGATTATGAAAGGAATGGTGTTCTTCGAACAAGTGTATTATTCTTATAGTGGGTTCAGATTTATAAGATAGCTAATATATTCAGTAAGGCCAAGTGATCGGAATGCCTAGGTGGAGGCCGCTTCCAATCTGTAATATTAATGAACAATTAATATTACAAATTATTCTTAAATGAACCCTTTGGGTCACACCCATGCAATTAACAAACCAACTCGACGAATTAATTTGAAAGAAATAAATGAGTCGCACGAGTATTAAACATTTAGACGTCGGAAATTCGAGCTTAGAGCGTCGAAACTAAGCGTCGGAAGTTGAGTCAAAAATAGTGAAAGACGAGATGGAAAAATTAATAATAAATCAACAATGACTAAATTACCCCAAGCATCGGAACCCCGAGTGCTAGGGGATTAGGCAAGCTAGCAGCTCGCACGATGTGCGAGGCTTGCTAGCAGGCTACGACCAGCAGCTAGCACAATGCGTGGCTTGCTGACGCGCTGCAGCTAGCAGCCCGCACATATGCGAGGCATGCTAGCAGCGACCTTTGGCAACAGCAGCCCGCACATGTGTGTGTGGGCGTGCTGGCCGGAATGACTGGCAGCAAGCAGCCTGTGTGTGCGGGGCTTGGCTGGGTCGGGTACCTTGGGTCGTGTCATTTAGGAAGCATGTGAGGGAGGGAATAAGTTTGAGGGACAAGTGGCACAAGGAGAGGAAGGAGTGGGGAGCAAGTACGGTCCCCTCCTCTCCAAGTGGTCTTCACTTCCCTTTGCATGTATTAATGACACTTGTAGATTTATTGTTAGTTTGCTTACTTATTTTATTTTAGATTTCAAATAAATTGTGGAATTTCATGCTCCCACATGGATGGGATAGAAATTCCCACTCTCCTTCTTCCCTATAAATACCATTCTTGGGTTTTTGGGAAGAGTGCTTGAGTAGGAGTTCAATAGAGCATTGCATTAGGAAAAACTCTTAAACTCACATAATACTCGGGTTTTTGTCGGACCTCGCTAACCTCGAGGTAACGGACCTAAAAGTTTGTAGTTGTTTTTGTGGTTAGATCTGCGTCGGAGGCTCTCGTATTTTCGGGGCTAAGCTTCTCAAGTAAGAGCCCAATTTGTGGGGCGAAGCACGCAACTAAGGTAAATTTCCTATTTTGCCCTTTTATGTTTATTTATGCATTAGTGATATTATTTATTACGAGCGTGATCCTTATCTCGGGTTTTTTCCGCGGTGAGTAGGACTCACAAAACCCCAACAGCGGTATCGGAGCCCCGCTCGTTTATTTTTAATTATCATTTTTTAAGGTATTTTTATGGCTTTATATTTCTGGTTTTAAGTTGCTAATTAGATTAGTAGCTCGTTTTATCCATTTTAACCTCGTAATAGAGCTGACTTTAGTTCCTGAACCCAGATTTCGACCAAAAAATAGTGAATTTTGGGTGGAAAAGGCGTACTGGAAATGGTTTTACCCCTTTAGAACTCGGTTTTAGCCAAAAAACGACCATAAATTTATTTGTCGAGGGGTTGTTCATTTTTACGAAAAATTTTAAGTCTTTCTAACCTTGAAAATTAATTGCATATTTATGGTGGTTATGTAATTGGTTCAGTACATATTTTATATGCAATTTAATTTGTGTTAATTTGTTTTTAAAAGCTTGGTTTTATTTTTAACATAATTGTAAATTAATTGCATTAAGTGTGAAAATTTTGTTTTGAGGCTTCTAAAGTGCTAAAGATTCAAACTTTAATTGTGTTAAGTGATTGAAACTTTAAAAGCTACTAAATTCCATGAATTTTATGTTGAACTTTGTTGTTTTAATCATTTTTGGTTGATTGGAAACATAAAGTATCAAACTTTCTGATAGAAATTTGTTTATCTTCATATTGGAAGATATAATTTTTCAAGGATTCAGAAATGTTAGTAGTTGGATTTTTTCATTTGAACATTAAAGTTCATATTTTTCCTACTCCCACTTCTTAGTCAAAATCTCAAGAATAATTTAAATTGATTAAATTAATAGTGAGAAATTGCTTTATTCATTTTTTATTGCACCAAGTTAAACCAATTTAATTAAAGAATGGTTCTTAGGAATTATTTTGGTTGAATGCACCTTGATAAATTTTATTTAAGTAAGGCTTGTTTAACTTTTCGATTTTTGCTCATTTAATTAGTTCTAAAATAAATTTAGAATTAATAATATTTCACGCAAAACTGGGATTAAAATCCCGAGGCTATGGCACGTAAAACGAGAAAAAACCCACCTTTGGCTAGACAAGAGGGGCGCTCGCGTGTGTGTGCATCCATGGGCGTGGCTAGTGCACCCAACAACATCAGCACATCGTTGTGTACGTGCGTGCCTGTGTGCGTGCACAGCAGCAGCTCAAGGTTGTGTGCGTGCACAGCAGCAACACATAGCTGTGTGCGTGCATGTGTGTGTGCGTAGCGCAGCACATAGCTGCTATGGTGTGGCTATGGTGCGGCTATGGTGCACGAGCATTTGGTGCTTGGTTTGGTGCTTGGTGCGATGAGGCAAGCAACCTTAGTGCATGTGCCTCGCATAGGGCAACTCGTAGCAATACTATTAGGTGTAAGCCTAGCAAGTGCTACAGAGGGTAGTCGAGGCACATGCACCAAGCCGCATTGTCCGAGTTACTAGATGACTTTTGTTTTAATATTGCATACGCCACTTGAGTGCGGTTGGCTTTGTGCTTGCTTATTTGTCGTTTTATTTATTTAATTAATCTTGTTTATTTTAATTAAAAGTTTATGAGGCAATGCCTCGGTTTTAAGCGGCATTGACAAAATTTATTTTGACAAATTTTGGGTTCTACCGGCTTAATTAATTGGATTAATTAAGATGGATGCGGAATTTAGTGAGAGCTTTAATTGTTAATTATGTCAATAAATTAATCGCTTAAACAACTTTGACTATTTTTATTTAGGCGTGTTAATCGGATTAACCACCTAGATTTGTTACTAGCGCACGCGTGTTTAATACATAATTACTTGTTTATTATTGTAAAATGCATGGGCCATTCACATATAGTGAATGGATGAATGGAATGAATTTTCTCTCATATGTTACAATAATGGCAACTAGTGGGACGCGATTAGGATAGAAAATACGATATGTGTGCCGTGATGTATTTTTTTAAATCTAAATATGGTCTGCGTACCGTTGAGTATTTTTGTACCTTAATGTTTAGACTAGTCCTAATCGTAGTTACTAGTATTGCATAATTATGGTAAAGTCTTGAAGATGGAGGTTATAAGAAGAAAAATCCATGAAGTTGCAAAAGAAGACCTTTTGAAGACTTGAAGAATTCAAGGGGTCATGCTAGTTGCCAATATGCATCAAAATGCTTTTGGCTTTACATATTCATGATTATTTATATATGAATTATATGTTCAATGCATGTTTAAGGATTTCAAATGTTGTGATGATTAAATAAGTTCACTTAAATCAACCAACATAGAAACCTTAGGACCCTAAATATTGAGTAAAATTGTCATTTCAAAACAACACTTATTGACTTTGGGAGATTGAGTGCTAAGACAAGCCAAAGCATGCTTAGCCACTCATTGTTTCCTTAGATCTTGAAATAGCCTTATTTTCACGAAATGGGGACAATTTTATGTGTAAATAAAACGTTAAATAAGTATTGAAATATGCATGAATTAAATTCAATCTTATTTAATGTATTTTGAATGGTTTTTCATTACAAATTCTTTCAATTGTAGAATCATGTCTTCAAACAACTTAATCAACCAATTTTCATTACTCTCAATTGTCGATAAGGAGAAGTTAAGTGGGAAAAATTTCCTTGATTGGCAAAGGAATTTGCGCATCGTTCTTATGCAAGAACAAAAAGAGTATGTCCTTGATGAGGAAATTCCCAATGCTCCCAATGAGAAGGTGACGCAGGCTTCCCTTAACCGATTGCAAGTAGCCTATCGGGATATTAAATGCGTTATGCTAGCAACTATGTCTCCTGAACTTAAGAAAACCTTCTTCGAGAAGGAATCGGCCTATGAGATCATTTCTGAGTTACATAATATGTTTCAAGAGCAGGCTCAAACTTAAAGGTTTTAAACCCACATGCAAATCTTTGGGACTACGATTTAGAAAGGAGAGCCATCCATCTCACATATGCTTAAAATGATCGGATTATTTGAGAACATGGGAAGGCTTGATGCGGGATACTCAACTGAGATGGCTATTGACATCATTCTCCATTCCCTTCACAAAGGCTATGATCAATTCGAAATGAACTACAATATGCATAACATGGAAAAAACCCTCACTGAGCTTCATGGGATGTTGAAGCAAGCTGAGTAGACGCCCAAAGATGAGGGAAAGCATGACATGCTTATGATCAAGAAGGGCAAGTTGTTTAAACGGGCAGGAAAAAAAGAGAAAGGCTTCAAGGGGAAAGGCAAGAAGTACTTTCCGCCTAAGCGGAAAGCTACAAAAAATAACAAGGAGAAGAAGGTAGCATCTTATAAGTCTGATTCCGAATGCTTCTATTGCAAGAAGAAGAGTCATTAGAAGAGAGATTGCCTCAATTTCAAGGAAGATAAGAACAACGGAACTGTTGCTTCTGAATTAGGTATATTCATTATAGACTTAAAATTCACTAGCTCTACATCATGGGTATTAGATACCGGATGTGGCTCACACCTTTGTTCCAATTCCCAGGGACTACGAAACGTTAGGAAGCTAGAGAAGGGAGAGGTTGAACTCTGGGTCGGCGATGGAGCCAGAACTGCAGCCGTATCCATTGGAACTCTCAGTTTGTCTTTTCCCTCTGGGCTTGTTTTGGAACTTGATAGTTGTTACTATGTTCTTAACATTAAAAAAAAACATCGTTTCAATTTTGGCATTAGACGCCTGAGGTTTTGAATTTCGAATAAAAGGCAACGAATGTTCATTTTATCTCGATAATGTTTTATATGGTATCGCACATTCTGAAAATGGTCTTTATCTAATTTCTTTAGAAAAACAAGTTTATAATGTCAATAATACTACCAAAAGAGCTAAGACCATGGAGCCAAATCAAACTTACTTGTGGCATTGTCGTCTTAGCCACATTAACATCAAACGCATCAAGAAATGTTTTCAAGAAGGCGTTCTTAACTCTTTTGATTTAGAATCTTTTGAGAATTGCGAAGGATGTTTATAAGGAAAGATGATAAAGAAGCCATTCTCCAAGTTGGGATAAAGAGCAAGTGACTTTTTAGGGCTAATACATACCGATGTTTGTGGACCAATGAGCTCCGCCACAAGAAATAGACATTGATATTTCATCACCTTCACAGACAACTACAGTAGATAAGGCTATGTCTACCTAATGTCGCACAAATATGAATCGTTTTACAAGTTCAAAGAATTTCAGAGTGAGGTGGAAAATCATCTTGGCAAGAAAATCAAAGCCCTTCGATCAGATCGAGGAGGTGAATACTTGAGCAAAGAATTCGATGACAATCTGAACGATCATGGCATACTTTTAGAACTGACACCTTCAGGAACCCCACATTGGAATGGAGTATCCGAACGGAGAAATCGAACCTTGTTATACATGGTACGATCAATCATGGGTCTTACTGATCTACCATTCTCTTTATGGGGACATGCACTTTTAACTGCGGTCCAAACGCTGAATTGTGCTCCATCGAAAGCTGTAGAAAAGACTTCATACGAATTATGGACGAACAAACCTCCTAGGTTGACTTTTCTAAAGATGTGAGGATGCGAAGCATTAGTCAAGAAATTGATTTCTAACAAGATTCATCCCAAACCTGATAAGTTTTACTTTGTAGGTTACCCAAAAGAAACAAAAGGGTATAACTTCTATAACAAATCGGAGAACAATGTGTTTGTTGCTCGCGATGGTGTCTTTTTGGAGAAGGAGCACCTTTCCAAAAGGACAAGTGGGAGGAAAATCGAACTCAACGAAGTTCGTGAGGATGAGCAACAAAATCAAAATGATAGTCAAAGTGCTCAAGTGGCATCTGTTGACAAAGGTCAAAATATGCAAAGTCGAATCGACAATGCAAATGCTCAGTCCATTACCCTACGTAGGTCTTAGAGGCTGAGATCTCAACCTGATAGATATCTCGGATTGTTTTTAACAGAGAATCAGGACATCCTACTCATGGATGGAGATTATTCAGCAACCTACAAGCAAGCGATGGCAAGCACCGACTCTGGAAAATGGCAAGAGACCATGAGATCTGAAATGGATTTCATGTTTGAAAATCAAGCCTGGGACTTAGTTGACTTACCCGAAGGCTACATACCTATTGGATGTAAGTGGATTTTCAAGTTGAAAACCGACAAAGATGGAAATGTATTTATTTACAAAGCTAGATTGGTAGCAAAAGGTTACACACAAGTTCATGGTATTGATTACGCTGACACATTTTCTCCAGTCGCAATGCTTAAATCCGTTCGGTACCTTTAGCGATTGCTGCATATTACAATTACGAAATATTGCAAATGGACGTTAAAACAGCGTTCCTCAATGGAATTTTTGAAGAAACTTTGTACATGACGCAGCCTGGAGGTTTTGTAGACCAAAACAATGCTAGGAAGGTATGCAATCTTAAGAAGTTTATTTATGGATTAAAGCAAGCAAGCAAAAGTTGGAAGCTGTGATTTGATGAAGCCATTAGTAAGTTTGGTTTTATCAATAATCCAGATGAGCCTTGTGTTTACAATAAGGTCAGTGGGAGTGACATCGCCTTTATAGTCTTATATGTCGATGACATGTTGCTCATTGGAAACAGCATTCCATTATTAGAGTCTGTAAAGGCTTGGATCGGAAAATGTTTTTCAATAAAAAAGTTGGGAGAGGCTAAGTACATATTAGGCATCAAGATCAATAGATATAGATCAAAGAGGATGATAGGATTAAGTCAAAGTAATTATATTGATAAGGTACTAGCTCGATTCAACATGGAAGGAGCCAAGAGAGGCCACCTACCCATGTCACATGGCATAACCCTTAGCAAGAAGCAGTGTCCAAAGACACCTGATGAGTGGGAAAGGATGAATAAGTTTCCATATGCTTCGCTTATTGGATTGATCATGTGTGCCATGATATGTACTAGGCCAAATGTATTGTATGCCTTGAGTGCTACGAGCCGATACCAATCAGACCCAGGAGTGGCGCATTAGACTACGGCCAAGAATATCCTAAAGTACCGGAAAAGGAATAAGGATAAATTCCTGGTCTATGGTGGTAGAGATGAATTGGTTGTTGAGGGATACACCGACGCAAGATTTTAGACAGATAGAGACGACTTCAACTCACAGTCTGGGTACATATTCTGTCTCAATGGAGGAGCATTTATTTGGAAGAGTGCTAAGCAAAGCACAACTGCTGATTCTACAATTGAAGGCGAATACTTGGCAGCATATGAGGCAGCTAAGGAGGCAGTTTAGATTTGTAAGTGCATTGGGGAACTTGATGTTGTACCCTCCTTAAAGGGTCCAATAGATCTATATTTTGACAACAATTGGGCTATTGCTCAGGCCAAATAGCCACGAGAACATCAGAAGGTCGAACATGTCAAACGGCAATTTCACATGATTAGAGAATGGAAATCTAAAGGTGAAATCTGAATTTGCAAAGTTCGAACGATTTATAATGTAGCCGATCCATTTACTAATCCTTTGTCTCAAGTGAAGCACAACAAACACGTTGAGGCAACAGGAATCTAGCATATTGGAAACTGGCTTTGATTTCCTTATTTTAGTGTTTTAATTAAATTTTTGACAATGTTGATGTAAAACACTATGATGAACCATTTAGTTTTGGAGTAATTAAATTTTCATGCAATTTAAAACACTCCGTTTCTATTTCATTATTTTTTAGAATTAAATAATGAGTCCATTCAATTTAAATAATATTCAAAATAGGGTATCGAGAACAGTCTTGATAAGGAAACACCTATTAAGTGAACGTTGAATATTGTAATCGAAAATTTTCCCTAATCGAGCTCATTTAAACAATGGACGATTATTGACAAGTTGAGATTAGTGTGTAGTTTTATTTATAGCACTGTTTCATGTGCTACAAGGACATGATTGACATGAATTATTTGCACAGGTATTGGTTCAGAACCATACTAGATCGATCTATGAGAATACTTTAAGAGATTCAAAATCGTCATCAGTATAATTTTCATTATTGCTATCAGAACCTTTTTCCTTGACCATGAGTATAGTGAGCTTTCTTGTTTGAGTACTAGTTTGTTTTGCTGATTGTAAAATGTGTGCCGTAAAGAGGGATTATAACAGCATCACTAGGGCGGTTAGGTCCACTTAGTAAGAGAAGCTACATTACAAGACTGGGAATGTCCCCCTACTAATAATAGGGAAAATGTCTTGTTGCTTACAAGGCCTCTCGAAGAGCGAGACTCTAAAAATGCATGGTCGTGCTCAGATGGATTTTAGAAATCATCTGCTTATTGACAGTCAAACTCGGATTTCGAGAAACACTTCTGGACGTAACATGGATGATGAATAAACTTACCCTGTACTTCATGAAGAGACATGAAGAGACATAAGGAAAGGGGCTATACACTAAATGTTCACTTGTCTAGAAGGACAAGTAGGATATTGAAAGGAATGGTGTCCTTCTAACAAGTGTATTATTCTGATAATGGGTTCAGAATTATTAGAAATCTAATATATTTAGTAAGGTCAAGTGATCGGAATGCCTAGGTGGAGGCCACTTCCGATCAGTAAAAATAATAAATTAATATTACAGCTTAATCTTGACTTAACCCTTCGGGTCACACCCAAGCAATTAAGGGATAATGAGCCCCTTGGATGGGTGATGATATGTCTGACGCCCCTTAGGGCTAATGAGCCCCTTGGATGGGCGATGATGTTTCTTACACCCCTTTAGGACTAATGAGCCCTTTGGATGGGAGATGATGCGTCTTACACCCCTATAGGGCTAATGATCTCATTGGATGGGAGATCATGGAAAACTTTAATACATTCGGCCCGCCGAAATTGCGAAAAAGGTCTCTAGCATGATGAAAACGCCATTTTTCCGATTCTAGTCTTAATTTTAGGCACGCCTTGGAACAATACGTGCTCAGATCACATTATAATGAGCCCCTTTCATGGGCGATGATATAATTGAAGCTTTAAAAGAGCCTCCTGGGTGACAAATGTTTCTGAATAAACATGTAGACTTATGTATTTGAAGCAACATCAATCAAGAAACAAATTGTAAAGGATAACTTATGTGTACTTATATTTATTGTTATTTTTCACGCCCTTTGGGGCGGCTAAGACCTTTGGGGGGTGATATATGTTTAATGCCTCTTCGGGCTAATGATCCTCTTGGATGGGCGGTGATGTTCCTAACGCCCCTTAGGGCTAATGAGCACCTTAGATGGGCGATGATGTGTCTAACGTCCCTTAGGGCTAATGAGCCCCTGAGATAGGAGATGTTGTGTCTAAAGCCCCTTAGGGCTAATGAGCCCCTTAGATGGGCGATTATGTGTCTCACGCCCCATAGGGCTAATGAGCGCCTTGGATGGGCGATGATGTGTCTGACGGCCCTTAAGGCTAATGAGCCCCTTGGATGGGCGATGATGTGTTTGACACCCCTTAGGGCTAATGAGCCCCTTGGATGGGAGATGTTGTGTCCTACACCCTTTAGGGACCATGAGCCCCTTCTAGATAGGCGATCATGGAAAACATTGATGCATTCGACCCACCAAAATTATGAAAAAAAGGTCTTTAGCATGTTGAAATTGCCATTTATATGATTATAGTCTTTTTTTAGGCATGTCTTGGAACGGTACGTGCTCGGATCACCCCATAATGAGCCCTTAGGATGGGCTATGAAACAATTGAAGCTTTATAAGAGCCTTCTAGTGACAAGTGTCTGTGAAAAAACATGTAAACTTATGTATTTGAAGAAACATCAATGAAGTAAATAATTGTTATGGCTAACTTATGTAGACTTATATTTATTAGTATGTTTGACGCCCTTTTGGGGGCGATATATGTTTAATGCCCCTTCGGGATAATCAGCCCCATGGATGAGCGCTAATGAGCCTGACGCCCCTTAGGGATAATGAGACCCTTGGATGGGTGATAATGTGTCTGACGCCCCTTAGCGCTAATGAGCCCCTTGCTTGGGCTATGATGTGTCTGACGCCCTTTAGGGCTAATGAGCCCCTTGGATAGACGATGATTTGTCTCACACCCCTCAGGGCTAATAAGCCCCTTGGATGGGTGATAATGTGTCTGACACTACTAAGGGTTAATGAGCCCCATCTAGATAAGCGATCAGGGAAAACATTAATGCAATCGGCCCACCAAAATGGCAAAAAAAGGCTTCTAGGATGGTGAAAATGTCATTTTTCTTATTACAGTCCCATTTTAAAGCATGTCTTGGAACGATACATGCTCGGATCACCCAATAATGAGCCTCTAGGATGGGCGATGATTGATGCTTTATAAGAGCCTCCTGGGTTACAAGTGTCTGTGAACAAAACTGTAAACATATATATTTGAAACAACATCAATTAAGAAACAAATTGTTATGGCTAATTGATGTATACTTGTATTTATTGTTATATTTGACCCCCTTTAAGCCAGCCAACCCCCTTAGGGGGGAGCGATATATGTTTGGTGCCCCTTAAGGCTTATGAGCCTCTTAGATGGGCGATGATGTGTCTTACGCCCCTCAGAGCAAATGAGCAACTTGGATAGATGATGTCTAATGCTCCTAAGGGGTAATGAGCCCCTTGGATTGGCGATGATGTGTCTGACACCTCTTAGAGCTAATAAGCCCCTTGGATGGGAGCGATATATGTATGGTGAAAATGCCATTGTTCTGATTAGGTATCATTTTTAGGCATGTCTTGGAACGGTACGTGCTCGGATCACCCAATAATGAGCCCCTAGGATGGGAGATTATTTAATTGATGCTTTCTAAGAGCCTCCTAGGTGACAAGTGTCTGTGAAGAAACATGTAAACATATGTATTTGAAGTACCATTAATTAATAAGCAAATTGTTATGGCTAACTTATGTATAATTATATTTATTGTTATGTTTGACACCCTTTGGGGGGGTCGATCCCCTTGGGGTGGTGTGATATATGTTTGGTGCCCCTTCGGGCTAATTAGCCCCTTGGATGGGCGGTGATGTGCCCGACTTTCATTAGGGCACCCCTTAGAGATAATGAGCACCTTCTACATAGGCGATCATGGAAAACTTTGATGCATTCGGCACTAGTAGAAAAAGGCTCATTTGCGTCGCTCATTTATAGTGTATTTGTGTCGCTTCTGCTCGCGACGCAACTGCTCGCGACGCAAATGGTTTAAAATTCATTTGCGTCGCTCCTAGGCGCGACGCAAATAAGAGTCATTTGCGTCGCTCCTTTATAAAGGAGTGACGCAAATGACTCTTATTTGCGTCGCTCTTTTATAAAGGAGTGACGCAAATAGCTGGTCTAATCAAAAATTGCTTTATTTGCGTCACTTGTTTTTTTAATGAGTGACGCAAATGAGGTGAATTTTTTTTTTTTTAATTATAATAATTGCTTGTATATGTTTGTAGTACCTGTTTTCCTTGCTAGTGGTATAAAGTAATATGCTAACGCTAATAATTGAAATTAAAATGCAATATTATTGAATGCAAATGCAAATTTCGGCAGAGTCTCAAAATTTTACAACTCAAAATTATTGATATCATCAACCAACACAAGAACAAAGACCAACCCAAAATGTTGGTACCCCAAATACATTCATTTCAAGCCTAAGAACTAAAACAAAAAAAAGTCTAACAAACAAATGGATTTAGCTAAGTTTAAATCTAAATTTCAACGTTGATCATGAAATAGTTTGACTAAATATCTCGAACCTCATTTATCTCCTCCCCATTATAAGGTATTGTTCTTGAAAAATCCTGTTAACACAACACAAAAACAAAAACTAATCAATTCAAGAGTGTAGCCAATTTAAAATAAATTGATGAATTAGTAGTGAAAGATCTGACAACACATACTAACAAGATCCTCATTACTACGGTGATGTTGAACTGTTTCAAACATATAGTACACGACATAGTAGCCACATCTCACTTCCTCCCAATTTTTGATGACACTACACGCTCGCATCATAGCCACAAAGTCAATAGACTCATTCAACTCATTGCAAACAAGATAAAACCTAAGCATGAAAAATAAGAATACTAATCATATCATTCTCACCACATTTTAAAGAGAAAAACATCTCGGATAAGAACTTAATTCACAATTTTAAAGAGAAAAACAGGCCATTATATTCAGTTTTGATAAATTTATATCCATGATTTAAGGATCATACATATATTAATCAAAATCAATCTTCTTCAATACTTCTTCCTGTAAATTCTGCAATTGCAACTATTACAGTAACTAATGGGAATTCTAGTAACGTATTATTCGAATTTTGCATTATTTACAATGTTATCATCATTCATTAACTCCAGAGTAAGATCATGATACCTTCGATTCGAACACTTGGTGATGAGGACTACTAAAGATTAGATTTCAGCTAGAACTCTACAGAGTTAATATACTGCTGGAAGGTTGGGTGATTATTTCATTATTTGATTAATAACATACACAAAAACTATGGACCAATTTAAGCTACAATTGCTATTAATCACGGCCCTAATAAGTTTAGTCCTGTTTTACCAAAGTTTATATGTCTAGCTTAAACATGTTCATTGTACCTGTCTTCTCATACACAAAACAAAATGAAAATTGCAGTGCTATTATTCTCTTAAAATATGAAATGCAAAAACAGAATGCCATCAACTCATAATCACTTTATCAGTAAGTAGTAATTAACATCATCATTTCAATTTGAGGTAAACAATATCATACACAAAACAAAGGAATAACATTGTGTCATTATTTTGACTACTTCTCTTAAAATTCTTATTCGGTAATGAAGAACTAGATTATGCCACTTCAATTGTAATTTTTTTTTAAAACCTTCAATTGTAATGTTAAATTACCTTTAATATGAGAGAAATCAAGTAAGAAATTAATTATTACCTCAAATTATAGAACAACTAAACCAGAAAATTCACTGAATAACAATAAGATTAGAGTTAATCTAAATATAAGAGAGAGAAACCTTGACATTATCCCCTGCAATTCACAAACAACTCAACAACAAAGTAGCTATCAGCAACAAATTGCCCACTACACTAGGCCAGACCACCGCACTCACCATCAACCACAAGCACCTGCTGCATACCTGCACCAAGTAATTCACTAATCTAACTTTATATCTAGATACAAATTAAACACTCGATCAAACAAGAAAAAGTCAGTATAATTAAGCAATACTCTAGAAGTAATCTGATATAGAAACAAATACTTTATTTTTATAATGGAAAATCTACTAATTTTGTAATAAGAATCTATTATTACACTAAATCAATAATCTGACAAAATTCCAATCAACATATAACAAACTAAACAGAAATTCAACTATAACACCAAATTAATTTTTTAATTTCACGCCAAAATCAATACACACTCATGAAATTAAATTTTGACCCTACATCATCTACTAAGTTAAATTCCTTATAAAATTAAAATCATTTCGCAACTCTAATTACAGTAAAATTAAAAATATCATATAAATCAATAGAATAAAACGATAATTTAATAAAATAGTTTAAATCAATCGAAATTAAATCATTTCGCACTTCTTATTACCTAAAACGATAATTTCGCACCTCTTATTACTGTCAACCATCTCCACTGCTTCCCCTGCTAACCATCAACAGCAACACCAACAAGCAGCAATTCCTTGCTAGCCTCGATGTAGAGTATTTCATCTCGACTATCAGCGGTTTTAATAGTTCGAATTTCGTGGGGGTTTTGGTCGATTTTTGCTCAAAAATAGGGTGTTTTGCCTTGGATTTGCTTGAAAATGGGGGGTTTTGGCTTGGATATTCTGGGGTTTTCAATTACTGGTTAAATTTATTGATTTTGGGGTCAAATTTGTTGGTTTGGGGTCGAATTTATCAGGGTTTTGCTGTTGAAGTCGCTAGGGTTTTGCAGTACGAACGACAACAAGGCAGCGCTGGAGATTCGGCTAGTTAGACGAATTTCTTGAGGTTTTGATGTTGAATTTTAGGGGATTTTTCAGTTGAAGCTGCTAGGGTTTTGAAGTTCGAACGGCGACATGGCAGCAAGAGTGTTTTATATTGAATGTGAGGAAGAGTTGAGTGGATTGTAATTGTAATAGTCATTTGCGTCACTCAATAAAGAAAGAAGTGACGCAATTTACTCACAAAGCTATTTGCGTCACCTGTCAATAAATGAGCGACGCAAATAACATTGTCTTTTGCGTCGTTTTTATTTATGAAAGCGGCGCAAATATGAGTAAGCTGAAATATATCAGACTTTTGCTTCGCTTTGTAGTTAATGTGCAACGCAAATTACTTATAGTGAAGCTAAAATGTATTATTTGCGTCATTTGTTTCTACGAGTGACGCAAATAAGGTGACGCAAATGAGCATTTTTCTACTAATGCGGCCAACCGAAATTACAGTCTTATTTTTAGGCATTTCATGGAACGGTACGTGCTCGGATCACCCTATAATGAGCTCTTAGGATGCGTGATGAAATAATTGATGCTTTTTTAAGAGCCTCCTGGTGACTAGTGTCTGTGAAAAAACATGTAGACTTATGTATGTGAAACAACATCAATGATGAAACAAATTATTATGGCTAACATATGTATACTTCTATGTATTGTTATGTTTGAGGCCCTTTGGGGCGGCCGAGCCCTTTGGGGGGCGATATATGTTTAATGCCCATTCGAGTTAATAAGCCCATTGGATGGGCGGTGATGTGTTTTACGCCCCTTAGGGCTAATGAGCCCCTTTGATGGCGATGATGTGTCTGACACCCCTTAGGGTTAATGAGCTAGTTGGATGGGCGATGATGTGTCTGACACCCCTAAGGGTTAATGAGCCCCTTCAAGATAAGCGATCATGGAAAACTTTGATGCATTCCACCCACCGAAATTGCGAAAAAAAGGCTTCTAGCATGGTGAAAATTCCATTTTTCTGATTACGGTCTCACTTTTAGGAATGTCTTGGAACGGTACATGCTCAGATCAACCAATAATGAGCCCCTAAGATGGGCGATGATATAATTGACGCTTTGAACGAGCCTCCTTGGTAACAAGTGTTTGTGAAGAAACATGTAGATATATGTATTTGAAGCAACATCAATGAATAAACAAATTGTTATGGCTAACTTGTGTATACTTGTATTTATTGTTATGTTTGATGGCCTTTGGGGCGGCCGAGCCCCTTGGGGTACAACGATATATGTTTGGTTCCCCTTAGGGCTAATGAGCCCCTTGGATGGGCGGTGATGTGTCTGACTCCCATAAGGGCTAATGAGCCCCTTAGATGGGCGATGAGGTGTGTGACGCCCTTTAGAGAAAATGAGCCCCTTGGATAGGCGATGATGTGTCTGACACCCCTTAGGGCTAATGATCCCCTTGGATAGGCGATGATGTGTCTGACACCTTGTAGGGCTAATTAGCCCCTTAGATGGGCAATGATGTGTCTGACGCCCCTTAAGGCTAATGAGCCTCTTGGATGGGCGATGATGCGTCTAACGCCCTTTAGTTCTAATGTGCCCATTGGATGGGTGATGATGTGTATGACGCCCCTTAGGGCTAGGATGGGCGATGATGTGTTATAGCCCTTAGGGCTAATGAGCCCCTTGGATTGGCGATGATGTGTCTGACGCTTCTTAGGGCTAATGAGCCCCTGGGATTGGCGATGATGTATCTGACGGCCCTTAGGGCTATTGAGCCACTAAGATAGGCGATGATGTGTCTAACGCCCCTTAGGGATAATCAGCCCCTTGGATGGGCGATAATGTGTCTAACACCCCTTAGGGCTAACTAGCCTCTTGTATGGGCGATGATGTGTGTGAATCCCCTTAGGGTTAATGAGCCCCTTGGATGGGCTATGATGTGTCTGACACCACTAAGACTTAATGAAACCCTTCTAGATAGGCGATCATGGAAAACTGTGATGCATTCGGGCCACCAAAATGGCGAAAAAAGGCTTCTAGTTTGGTGAAAATGCCATTTTTCTTATTATGGTGTCATTTTTAGGCATGTCTTGGAACAGTTCGTGCTCAGATCACCCTAAAATGAGATCTAGGATGGGCGATGATATTATTGACGCTTTCTAAGACCCTCTTGAATGACAAGTGTTTGTGAAGAAACATGTAAACAAATGTATTTAAAGCAACATCAATTAAAAAGAAAATTGTTATGGCTAACTTATGTATAATTGTATTTATTGTTATGTTTAAAGCCCTTTGGGGCAGCCGAGCCCCTTAGGGTTGAGCGATATATGTTTGGTGCCCCTTCGGGCTAATGAGCCCCTTGGATGGGCGGTGATGTGCCTTACTCCCATTAGGGCTAATGAGCCCCTTAGATGGACGATAATGTGTCTGACGCCCTTTAGGGCAAATAAGCCCCTTGGATGGGCGATGATGTGTCAGACACCCCTTAGGGCTAAAGAGCCCCTTAGATGGGAGATGATGTTTCTTACACATCTTTGGGATAATAAGCCCGTTTTAGATAGGCAATCATGGAAAACTTTGATGCATTCGGTTTGGCCAACCGAAATTGCGAAAAAAAGTCTTTAGCATGGTGAAAATGCCATTTTCTGATTACAGTCTTATTTTTAGGCATCTCTTGGAACGGGACGTGCTCGGATCACCCCATAATGAGCCCCTAGGATGGGTGATGAAATAATTGACGCTTTTTAAGAGCCTCCTGGTGACAAGTGTCTGTGAAAAAACATGTAGATTTATATATTTAAAGCAACAAAAATGAAGAAACAAATTGTTATGTCTAACTTATGTATACTTCTATGTATTTTTATGTTTGATACTCTTTGGGGCGGAGCCCTTTGGGGGGCGATATATGCTTAGTGCAAATTCGGGCTAATGAGCCCCTTGGATGGGCGGTGATGTGGTTGACGCCCCTTAGGGCTAATGAGCCCCTTGGATCGGCGATGATGTGTCTAACACCCCTGAGGGATAATGAGCTTGTTAGATGGGCGATGATGTGTCTAACATCCCTAAGGGTAAACGAGCCCCTTCTAAAAAGGCAACCAAGGAAAACTTTGATGCATTATGCCTACTTAAATGGCGAAAAAAGGCTTCTAGCATGGTGAAAATGCCATTTTTCTGATTACGGTCTCATTTTTAGGCATGTCTTGGAACGGTACGTGCTCGGATCACCCAATAATGAGCCCCTTGGATGGGAGATGATATAATTGACGTTTTCTAAGAGCCTCTTGGGTAAATGTGTCTGTGAAGAAACATGTAGACATATGTATTTGAAGCAACATCAATGAATAAAAATATTGTTATGGCTAACTTATGTATACTTGTATTTATTGTTATGTTTGACGCAATTTGAGGCGGCATAGCCCCTTTGGGGGGAGCACTATATGTTTGGTGCCCCTTAGGGCTAATGAGCCCCTTGGTTGGGCAATGATGTGTCTTACGCCCCTTAGGGCTAATGATCCCCTTGGATGGGCAATAATGTGTCTCACGCCCCTAAGGGCAAATGAGTCCCTTGGATGGGCGATGTTGTGTGTAAAGCCCCTTAGGGTTAATGAGCCCCTTGGATGGGCGATGATGTGTCTGACACCACTAAGGCTTAATGAAACCCTTCTAGATAGGCGATCATGGAAAACTGTGATGCATTCGGCCCACCAAAATGGCGAAAAAAGGCTTCTAGTTTGGTGAAAATGCCATTTTTCTGATTATGGTGTCATTTTTAGGCATGTCTTGGAACAGTCCGTGCTCGGATCAACCTATAATTAGATTTAAGATAGGCGATGATATTATTGACGCTTTCTAAGAGCCTCTTGAATGACAAGTGTCTGTGAATAATCATGTAAACATATGTATTTGAAGCAACATCAATGAAAAAGAAAATTGCTATGGCTAACTTATGTATAATTTTATTTATTGTTATGTTTAAAGCCCTTTGGGGCGGTCGAGTCCCTTAGGGTTGAGCGATATATGTTTGGTGCCCCTTCGGGCTAATGAGCCCCTTGGATGGGCGGTGATGTGCCTGACTCCCATAAGGGCTAATGAGCCCCTTAGATGGGCGATAATGTGTTTGACGCCCTTTAGGGCAAATGAGCCCCTTGGATGGGCGATGATGTGTCAGACACCCCATAGGGCTAAAGAGCCCCTTGGATGTGAGATGATGTTTCTTACACACCTTAGGGATAATAAGCCCCTTTTAGATAGGCAATCATGGAAAACTTTGATGCATTCGGCCAACCGAAATTGCGAAAAAAAGTCTTTAGCATGATGAAAATGCCATTATTTTCTGATTACAATCTTATTTTTTGGCATGTCTTGGAACGGGACGTGCTCGGATAACCCCATAATGAGCCCCTAAGATGGGTGATGAAATAATTGACGCTTTTTAAGAGCCTCCTGGTTACAAGTGTCTGTGAAAAAACATGTAGATTTATATATTTGAAGCAACATAAATGAAGAAACAAATTGTTATGTCTAACTTATGTATACTTCTATGTATGTTTTTGTTTGACACTCTTTGGGGCGGCCGAGCGCTATGGGGGGCGATATATGCCTAATGCCCGTTCGGGCTAATGAGCCTCTTCGATGGGCGGTGATGTGGTTGACGCCCCTTAAGGATAATGAGCCCCTTGAATCGGCGATGATGTGTCTGACACCCCTTAAGGCTAATGAGCTCGTTAGATGGGCGATGATGTGTCTGAAACCCCTAAGGGTAAATGAGCCCCTTCTAGAAAGGCGACCATGGAAAACTTTGATGCATTCCGCCCACTTAAATTGCGAACAAAGGCTTCTAGCATGGTTAAAATGCCATTTTTCTGATTACGGTCTCATTTTTAGGCATGTCTTGGAACTGTACGTGCTCGGATCACCCAATAATGAGCCCCTTTGATTGGGGATGATATAATTGACGCTTTCTAAGAGCCTCCTGGGTAAAAGTGTCTGTGAAGAAACATGTAGACATATGTATTTGAAGCAACATCAATGAATAAAAATTTTGATATGGCTAACTTATGTATACTTGTATTTATTGTTATGTTTGATGCAATTTGGGGCGGCCCAGCCCCTTGGGCGGGAGCGCTATATGTTTGGTGCCCCTTAGGGCTAATGTGCCCCTTGGTTGGGCGATGATGTGTCTTACGCCTCTTAGGGCTAATGAGCCCCTTGGATGGGCAATAATGTGTCTCACGCCCCATAGGGCAAATGAGTCCCTTGGATGGGCGATGATAAGTGTGAAGCCCCTTAGGCTTAAAGAGCCTCTTCGATGGGCGATGATGTGTCTGACACCACTAACGCTTAATGAAACCCTTTTAGATAGGCGAACATGGAAAACTGTGATGCATTCGGCACACCAAAATGGCGAAAAAGGCTTCTAGTATGGTTAAAATGCAATTTTTCTGATTATAGTGTCTTTTTTAAGCATGTCTTGGAACGGTTCGTGCTCGGATCACCCTATAATGAGATCTAGGATGGGCGATGATATTATTGACGCTTTCTAAGAGCATCCTGGGTGACAAGTATTTGTGAAGAAACATGTAAACATAAGTATTTGAAACAACATCAATGAAAAAGAAAATTGTTATGGCTAACTTATGTATAATTGTATTTATTGTTATGTTTAAAGCCCTTTAGGGCGGTCGAGCCCCTAAGGGTTGAGCGATATATGTTTGGTGCCCCTTCGGGCTAATGAGCCCCTTTGATGGGCGGTGATGTGCCTGACTCCCATTAGGGCTATTGAGCCCCTTAGATGGGCGATGATGTGTCTGACGCCCTTTAGGGATAATGAGACCCTTGGATGGGCGATGATGTGTTAGACACCCCTTAGGGCTAAAGAGCCCCTTGGATGGGAGATGATGTTTCTTATACCCCTTAGGGATTATAAGCCCCTTTTAGATAGGCAATAATGGAAAACTTTGATGCATTCGGCCAACCGAAATTGTGAAAAAAAGTCTTTAGCATGGTGAAAATGCAATTTTCTGATTATAGTCTTATTTTTAGGCATTTCTTGGAACAGAACGTGCTCGGATCACCCCATAATGAGCCCCTATGATGGGTGATGAAATAATTGACGCTTTTTAAGAGCCACCTGGTTACAAGTGTCTGTGAAAAAAACATGTAGATTTATATATTTGAAGCAACATCAATGAAGAAACAAATTGTTATGTCTAACTTATGTATACTTCTATGTATTTTTATGTTTGACACTCTTTGGGGCGGCCGAGCCCTTTGGGGGGCGATATATGCTTAATGCCCGTTCGGGCTAATGAGCCTCTTGGATGGGCGGTGATGTGGTTGACGCCCCTTAGGGCTAATGAGCCCCTTAGATCGGCGATGATGTGTCTGACACCCCTTAGGGCTAATGAGCTCGTTAGATGGGCGATGATGTGTCTGAAACCTCTAAGGTTAAATGAGCCCCTTCTAGAAAGGCGACCATGGAAAACTTTAATGCATTCCGCCCACTTAAATTGCGAAAAAAGGCTTCTAGCATGGTGAAAATGCAATTTTTCTGAATACGGTCTCATTTTTAGGCATGCCTTGGAACGGTACGTTCTCGGATCACCCAATAATTAGCCCCATGGAACGGCAATGATGTGTCTGACACCCCTTAGGGCTAATGAGCTCGTTAGATGGGCGATGATGTTTCTGACACCCCTAAGGGTAAATGAGCCCCTTCTAGAAAGGCGACCATGGAAAACATTAATGCATTCCGCCCACTTAAATTGCAAAAAAAGGCTTCTAGCATTTTGCCATTTTTCTGATTACAGTCTCATTTTTAGGCATGTCTTGGAACGGTACGTGCTCGGATAACCCAATAATGAGCCCCTTGGATGGGCGATGATATAATTGACGCTTTCTAAGAGGCTCATGGGTAAAAGTGTCCGTGAAGAAACATGTAGACATATGCATTTGAAGCAACATCAATGAATAAAAAAATTGTTATGGCTAACTTATGTATACTTGTATTTATTGTTATGTTTGACGCAATTTGGTGCGTTCCAGCCCCTTGGGGGGGAGTACTATATGTTTGGTGCCCCTTAGGGCTAATGAGCCCCATGATTGGGCGATGTTGTGTCTTACGCCTCTTAGGGCTTATGAGCCCCTTGGATGGGCAAAAATGTGTCTCACGCCCCTTAGGGCAAATGAGTCCCTTGGATGGGCGATGGTAAGTGCGAAGCCCCTTACGCTTAATGAGCCTCTTCGATGGGCGATGATGTGTCTGACACCACTAAGGCTTAATGAAACCCTTCTAGATAGGTGATCATGGAAAACTGTGATGCATTCGGCCCACCAAAATGGCGAAAAAAGGCTTCTAGTATGGTTAAAATGCAATTTTTTTGATTATGGTGTCTTTTTTAGGCATGTCTTGGACGGTTCGTGCTCGGATCACCCTATAATGAGATCTAGGATGGGCGATGATATTATTGACGCTTTCTAAGAGCCTCCTGGGTGACAAGTGTCTGTGAAGAAACATGTAAACATATGTATTTGAAACAACATCAATGAAAAAGAAAATTGTTATGGCTAACATATGTATATTTGTATTTATAGTTATGTTTAAAACCCATTGGGGCGGTCGAGCCCCTTAGGGTTGAGCGATATATGTTTGGTGCCCCTTTGGGTTAATGAGCCCCTTGGATGGGCAGTGATGTGCCTGACTCCCATTAGGGCTATTGAGCGTCTTAGATGGGCGATGATGTGTATGACGCCGTTTAGGGATAATGAGCCCCTTGGATGGGCGATGATGTGTCAGACACCCCTTAGGGCTAAAGAGCCCCTTGGATGGGAGATGATGTTTCTTACACCCCTTAGGGATAATAAGCCCCTTTTAGATAGGCAATCATGAAAAACTTTCATGCATTCGGCCAACCGAAATTGCGAAAAAAAGTCTTTAGCATGGGGAAAATGCCATTTTTTTTTATTACAGTCTTAGTTTTAGGTATGTGTTGATAGTGTGACCGTGACCTCTATGATATCGACAATAGGCATTTGGATCCCAATTGGGAAAACGTTTTTCAGGTTGAGGGTCTTGACCTTGATCGTGAGGACAGTCAAAAGCTTCATTGTAAGTCATTCCTTTTGGTGTGTATTCTAAGCTTTCTCAACGAAGGATCGAGAGATGAACTTGAGTTATCTCCCTTATGCTTAATTGACTTGAAATGCCATGAGAATAGGAATTTCCAGTCAAGGGAATGTTTTTGTCATCATAATTATGCTTTAATACTTGTTTTATGCTTTGTAACCACGAGAGTAGGTTGTATTCATGATTCGAGTAATCCCTCTAGCTTGAGAGAGTAGTTGGTGCTTTAGATGACTTCCCCTATATTATCCCCTTAAATTACCATTGTTTGCTACTTGCTAATTGTGATTTGTGACGAAGTTTAGTGGTATATCCCAAGCCCTAGAATTATCTAAATATTGTTAATCACCCCTTAGTATTAGTGACAGGGTAAAGTCGTATCCCCTAATCAAAAGTAATACCTAAATCCTATAACTAATGTAGATAGGGAAGTAGGATCGATCTCCACAGGGAAACAAGTCTTTCTATTCTTAATTAACTAAAATAATCTAGATTATGAAGTAACCAATATTTATATTTGAGTATGAAACTAAACTACAAAGAATGAGAATTGGGAGAAAACAATATATAAAAGGATCTAGGGCATAGGTTCACCAATAAATAATACTCCAGGGTAAAACATAATAATCAATCATTGAGATTGCATAAATATAACATGATTAAAAGGCTCTCGCAATTTATTAATCAACATAGATCTAACAGACTCTCGCAATTTACTAGATCTAAGTTCTTATTGAAAATAGCCTTTAATATCAAATTAACATCTCCTCGATTCATCAATTCAATATTGCTATACTTTTACAAGCCGTAATTGTAAAACGTTAAAATAATTCAATAAGAAATTATCATGAAATACCAATTATCAATAATAGTCAATCATCAATGCATCAATTAACCAGATTGTAAAGGGCTTTCGCTACGTATTACAATTACACAATTAATTTACCGGTATTAAATCTCATCTCTCGAATCTCGACTTAACCATTTATAAATTAATCTGCCTATTGAAACTAGACCTAAACATCAACTCTCAACTCTCGAATCTCGAATCATTGTTGTCAAACTCATGCATAAAAGATAGGCCTAATCTAGTCACAGAGCATTAAATCAATCAATAGGAAATTAATCTAGCATTGACAATAAACAACAACAAATTATCCCTTCATATTATTTATGGATCCTCATAAACCCTAGAAATAAAACTACGCACACATTTTAAAAACTAAACTAATCAAAGCAATAAAATAAGTCATGATGAAAGGAATAAAATAAACAACTAAGATTAAGAGAAGGGAAATCGTTACCAAAATAAATCTAGAATTAAGAGTAGATTAAGAAAAAAGGTTTAGGAGAAAGAAATCTAAGAGAACAATTAAGAGAGTAAAGAAAGAGTAAAGGAAAGAGAGAAAGAGTAAAGAGATCCCCTAAAATCGTATTACGGAGGAGTATTTATACTCCGTACAAATCCTAAACTAAAACAAACTAAAACAACGCTAATCGTCCCTTAATGAATACACGCGCCCGATCGGGCGAGGCATCGCCCGATCGGGCGCGCCATTTTATCCCTAAAACTAATCTTGCGCTCGGCCGGGCGCGTCACCGGGCGCCAGCCTTAGCTTCTCCCGCCCGACCGGGCGCGCCTCCGGGCGCCAGCCTCTTTGGCCGGGCGGCTCACTTGGGCCACTATTTGGACTACGATGGGACTCCAATACTTCGGACCAATCTGGGTTTCCTTTTCCGATCTTGAATACTTGGTCCAAATGCCCTAGTATCACCTATACCAAGCCCTTAATCACCGGTTCGATGGCTCTAACCGGCCCTGGGCTATAGAATCAGATCGTGCTTCTCCAATGTTCGTGATTGCTCCAATATAACTCGGGAAAATACTACAAAAGCATAAATCCCTGCAAAAGTCAACCAAATCTACGAAAACACTAGAAAACACCAATTAGTAATAAAAGTGGCTCTAAAGAGCCAAAAACAATACTAATTATGACATAGGGACGGGGGTAAAATACTATATAAAATAGACACATCAAACTCCCCCAAGCCAAACCTTTGCTTGTCCCTAAGCAAAGATCTCATCAATGAATCAATAAATATGCTTCACCCCAAAAGTAAAAATCAAGCACAAACAATCCAGGGTAAATCAAATAAACATGCTTCAAAATCAACCAATCAAATCCATCTAATTACCAATCTTCCCTAACAATTGTCAAACAAAGCAAACCACAAGAGCATATAGAATTCAAGACTAGTGCTCACGCACTCAACTCTCATTTTTGTGGCGAGTAAAAGATGTACTCGATCGCTCTCCATCTAACCCCTTTATGTGAACAATGCCCTCCCAACTCACACTCTCGTGTGTATAAAACAATGAGCGCTCAATCCTACTAGTCAACTCGAAACATGTCAAATCATAACTTGCATTGATAAACAACACTTTCACATTCATACAATTCTATGCACAAAGGTCGGAAGGTCTTTAAAGTTTGTAATGTAAGGCTAGGGTAAAGGGTAGGATAAATTTGGGAATAAGTGAGAGAAAAGCTATGCTTAAGGGAGCAAATCCTATCAAAACCCATGATCAAAACAAATAATGATCATACATCTCCAACAACATAACTAACTCCAACAAAAACCAAATATACTCCGATCATAATAAACAATCCCAACTCTTACATATCACTCATAAAATATAATAATGAAGAAGGGGAGTGAATAAACAAACATTATTTTCCAAACTTGAATTTTTCATTGAAGCTCTATTATTTTTCTTTTGATCAACCTCCAACTAGAACATTTGAACATTTTTTTTTCTTTTGAAGTCCACTTATTTTTTCACATTTTTTTCTTGAACTTCTCTTTTTATTTTTTCCTTTCATAACATCATGCTTTATTTTTTTCAAGAAAATATAACTCTCAAACTCATTAAAAAATAAACATGATCAAAACAAAACAACTTCTCAAAACCCACCCAAATTGTGCAAATAATAAGCACACTACAAACTCCCTCACCTCACTCACTAATAGCTCCCCTAACCCAAGCTTGGGACTAGTAACCAATGGGGCAAAATAGGCTTGTAATATGGATAATAAACAACAAAAAGTCAAGGAAACAACATGGGTAGCAAGAAGGGACCAAATGTATCTACAATATCTGGAGGCTACCTAAAAGAACAAATGCCTTCGTCCTCCACAATGTGCATAATAATGAATCATATAAATATTAGTAATAGTTGCAAACCAATACTCAAATTCATTGACATACCAGGAACTATAGAACTATCACACATTCCTTACCAAATCAACTAGTCAAGCACTATATTCACAAGTAGTTGGACAAAAATTGACGCATGCTAAGGTTTCAAGGCAATCAAACATCAAATCATGATCAACTAATCCACAATGCTTATCATCAAATACCAAGAATCAAAACAATTTTCTCAAATAAGGGGCACAGGGAAGCATAATTTACAATTCATTGGTACGTATTTTTGGATTTTTTATTTTTCAATTTATTTTTGTATTTTTTCATATATAAGAAAGCAATAAAACTAACCTAGAAAGCAAGAAATCTAACCTAAGAAAACACACCAAACATAAAAGAAAAGAGAAAAAGAAAGATACCAAAACCAAAATCTCCCCCAAGCTAGAATCAGACAATGTCCTCATTGGCTCGGGAACTAGCCCAGCATAGCTAGTCCTGATCATCCTCATCCATCGAGCCAAATCTTGCACCTCCACTGCCACCTGCACCACCTGCACCAGAAGAGCTACCACCAAAATAATCAGCATGAAAACTCCCCCCCGCCGGTCCCCCAAAAGGAATGTCCTGGCCGTACCCGTAGAAGGAAGATTAGTCAGTGTAAATACCACGGGCAGTGGGATCCCTATTGTATCCCTGGGGTTGAGGCTGAAACCAGTCAGGGTGAATAGAGTCGTCGGGAATGTTGCCCCGACGAGCATAATTATCGTACATAGGGTAGAGAGCTTTATCCTAGTTCCTCTCTAGGTACCCTAACCTCTGGTCTAAGGAGCCTACCACCCTCCTAAGGTCAGTATGGGAATGCTCTATACGTCCTAAGGCCTAACCTATACTCAGAAGATCCCAAACTGGGTCAGAGTCAACATGAGGGACGGAGTGAGACATACGAGGTGGAGAGAAAGCCACCTCGGGCTGAGACTGGGGTGGTGGAACTGGTGGTGGTGGTGTTTGGCCCCTAGCGTTGGCAACTAAAACATCATAAGTGTAAGAAGGTTGCCCTGGGGGAAAGGCGGTCAAGTCAGGACTGGGTAGGGGAAAAATGGGCAAAGGTTGCTCGCTCCCAGTCCGAATACACCAAAAGGGTGTCTGCTCGCTATCCGGTCTAACCCACCCCAACTCCTCAAAATACCTAGCAGTCATATAGGTATCTGATCCACAGTTGGTCAGCTGGTGGGGTCTGTCCACTACAAAACCGGCCTTTTTCACTACTATTCGAGTGATAAGGCCACCTAAACGGATAGGGGTCTTGGATATGGTGCTGGCCGTGGCATGCCTACTCAAATGGTGGACTATAAACCTGCCTATGTTCAATTTCCCGTACCCGTACACGTAGTGTCCTATGACAGCTAGTTCGTTAGATTGGGCATTATGGGGCTCGACCCTACCTAAAAAACACAAACCCGCAAATCTTTGCCAGATTTTTGGGACAGGGTGGTGAATAGGTTTGGTACTAGCATGTTGGGGGTCTGGGGTAGGCAAACCAATCAAAGCATTATATATGTCACCCATTTTATAGTCCGCATGCCATTGGTGAGATAGTTCAAAATTTAATTCAAATATTTTACAAAATTCTACAAAGTTAAACTAATATTTCTATTGTTCAACCTGAAAAATAAATTTGGCCCATTTCTACTACTAACAACATGTAAAGTAGAAAGGAATTCACAAGTAAGTTCTCGGAAAGTAAGATAGTGCATATCAACAAATTTTCTCATGCCAATGTCACTCAAAAATCGTTTTACAAAATCATACAAACCAAATGATTCTAGGGTAGGGCGGTGTAGCCACCGAGAAGAAATTACCTCACGACCGATTAAGTGCTCTAGCCGCTCCTTTTGCTCTCGGCTCGCAATCTGGATCGTCGGCCAGTACGGAAGTTGCAAGTCTGGGTCGTATTCCTCCCTCGAACTTGAGCTCCTACCGAAAATGGACGTAGCCCTATTTGAAGCCATGTTAGGAAATGGGTTTTAAAATTTATTGAATTAAATCTGAAAAATTTTCATATGGGAATGTAGAGGATGAAGAGAGGATCACAAATATGTAAAGAGTTTTGAATTTGGGTGAGAAATGGAGGAGAAATCTTAGAGAGAAGGTATAGAGAATTTTAGTTTTAGAGAGAGAAAGTAATAGTGGAAAGAAGAAATGGAGAAAGAAAGAAGAAAAGAAAGAAAAAGAAGAAGGCGAACGCCGCTCGCGCCCGGTCGAGCGGTGGGTCGCCCAGTTGGGCGATATGATATTTAAATTTTGTTAAGCTCTCGCGCCCGGTCGGGCGCCGTTCGCCCGATCGGGCGATCTGATGTACCAAATTTATTATACTCTCGCGCCCGGTCAGGCGGCATTCGCCCGGTCGGGCGATCTACCGATCAAAATTTCACGTCTTCTCGCGCCTGGTTGGGCGAGAGTCGCCTGATCGGGCGGACAATTTAGTCCGTATACGACATATTTCGCGCCCGGCCGGGCGCCCATCGCCCGGTCAGGCGAAAATACGTATTTTTGGACCCTTGCTCTCGCGCCCGATCGGGCGAGCTTCGCCCGGTCAGGCCCGAGACTAAATCGGCGAAATATTATTTTTCTTCTTTTCTCAAAAATTTGGCTAACTCCTTTCCTTCAAACCTGTACAAACACTCATCAAACTCGTTAAATTCCCTCATCTCTCCTCTCCTCTCATAAGAAAAAAGAAAGAAAAACTAGTCTAAAAAGCATTAAAAATATGGGTTGCCTCCCACAAAGCGCTGGTTTATCTAGGTCCTGCACGACCTTCTTACCAAGTACAATAACTAGGACCCTTGGCCTAACGCTTGGTCTGGTGGTTTCTCACCCGGTCTAGCGGTGTTTAGGCTGCGATGCGGCTTCCTGACATAACCTGTGGGACTCCAAATCACCTTATATGGTGGATCCTCATTGACTTGGAATGGTGGATCTTCAATGCTACGCACTAAAGATCCTTCTTTGATTGAGGATTTCTTCAAATTTTCCTTGCATGCAACACTTGCAACTCGATCGGCGGAACACTTACCGTAGGCTCAAATCGCACAACTTGCTTGATCGGTTGCACCTTTTCAACCTCAAAACCAAGACCAACATTGTAGAGTGCTCTTTCTATTGCATCGACTTCCTTCTGCCATTTGTCTATCTCATCTGAAAAGGATGCAACACAAGATACCGCCTCCAAGGGATCTTTTTCAAGAGCTTGGGGCTAGTTAGAATTATTTTCAACCACATTAACACTAAGCTTTCTCAACGAAGGATCGAGAGATGAATTTGAGTTAGCTCTCTTATGCTTAATTGACTTGAAATGCCATGAGAATAGGAATTTCAAGTCAAGGGAATGTTTTTGTCATCGTGATTATGATTTAATACTTGTTTTATGCTTTGTAACCACGAGAGTAGGTTGTATTCATGATTCGAATAATCCCTCTAGCTTGAAAGAGTAGTTGGGTGCTTTAGATGACTTCCCCTATATTATCCCCTTAAATTACCATTGTTTGCTACTTGCTAATTGTGATTTGTGACGAAGTTGAGTGGTATATCCCAAGGCCTAGAATTATTTAAATATTTTTGATCACCACTTAGTATTAGTTGATTTGAATTAGTACATGCTACATAAAACCAAACCAATTTCGACTTCATTTAGTTTGTTTAAACGGTAGTATCTCGGTGGTTGATTCTTCGCCTCTCTTGGGTTCGACCCTTTCTTACCCTTGCTATTAGCTAGTGAGACAAAGATATGACTTTATCTTTGGTAGGCTCGACGACGGCATATAACTATAATAAATAAAAAAATTCACAAAACTTATGGTTTGACAAAAAAAATAAAAATAAAAATAAAAAATTATTATTGTTTCTTTTTTGCATTTTCGCAAAAAAAAATTAAAAAATTGTCGAACCTACCAGGTGGCACGCGCAACTATCAAAGTTGCGAGCGCCCTCCTAGCGCAAGTTCAGAAGTTGCGCGCGGCACCTCCGCGCAACACTGTGTCTTGTGCGCACCCACTGTTAAACGTTGACTTTGACTCGTTACGAGCAATATCATAAGGAGAAAACGATACTACCGCTTCAAGGTTAATTGTTAAATAGGTGCTAAAAATATCTCTTTGGCTAACAACGTTGTCTAACTTTTACTATGATCGTTTTTTTTTCGAAAAATCCAAAAACATGTTTTTTTTACTGTTCTTTTTGCATATTCACAAAATAAAATGTTTTTATTGTCAGTTTTGCGTTTACGTAAAAACAAAATAAAAACTTCATACAATGTTTTTTATCGTTCTTATTGCGTTTTTGCAAACAAAAAAATAAAAAATAAAAAATCAAGTGGCAGATGTTACTCTTGAAGTTGCACTTTCCGCCTTAGCGCAAGACGAAAAATTGCACGCGATACTATTTTTTATTATGATGATTCGTTTACGTACTTTATAATCAAGCTAATGACATTACTTTTTATGAGGTTCGTCATTAGAAGTTCGCATCTCTTAATAAGACGTCATCAATATGTTTATTCTTAAACGTGCTTATTTTCGTGTTCATCATTTTTTCAGTTGTAATTGGTCAACCTTGATTTAAGAGTATAACTTATTTACCTCTTCTATGGTTTAAAAGGAAAATCCTAAGAACTTTACTTGGGTTGATTTCCTCACGCAAAAAAAAATTAAAAAAAACAGAGAAATAGAACGAAAAAAAAAAAAAAAGAAATGTCGTTCATAAAAATAATAAAAAAAAAACAGAGTATGATACAAAAAAAATATTATTCTTAAAAAAAAAAGAGAGAGAGAGAAGATAATGAATCATAAAACCAAGAAAATGATTTAATTATTTCTTGGATTTTACATTCGGAGGTCATCATTCTTTTAAAACAAATAAGTAATATATTATCCTTTAAAGATGAGCAATATAAGAATCGTAATTGAAAAAAAAAATGATATAGATCTCTATTGCAATCTAAGTGATCAACTAATACCATAGTATATTTGATCATTTTAAGGAGTATATTTGGGTTGATTAGTATTCCTAAAATTTATGAGCATTTTCAATTCAACTTTTTTTTCTCTCTCTTCTACCTTTTTCGAAAACAATTCATTTAAAGTAAAATCCTTAGATGATTACTTTGTTGAAGTCAACACAAATCATGACATTCCATTAATGATTGTTCGTGAATTTTCTGACATTCTTCATCAACAAACTTGCTTAAAGTGAATTCATATTACAAGGATTAAAAAAAAAGAAATAAAACAATCATTTTGACTTTGTTTCATTGTTTGAATGCTTGGCAGAAAAGGTTTAAGTGAACGCGCTTCAATCTCTTGTGACACACATTACTAGATCATCTTCCACATTCGCATACTAGTCCAATCATGGGTGACAAAGCAGCATTGAAGAAACTTAGAGAGGAACTCAAAAACCTAAAGACCCTACGAGAAGAAGAAGCCCAAATGAAGGCTCATAAAAAAGCAGAAAAGGCTAAAATAAAAGCAGAAAAAAAGAACATTCTGCAAGAAAAAGCAAGAGCCGAAAGAGTAAAGGCCTTGGAGAAACTTGTCCTTTGAGCTAACTCAGGGAATAAGTACTTCAATTATGAGATTGCACCACAACCTAGTGGCAAGACTCTCCTAGAAAAGTTCTTGACTACGGATTTTCCAACCTTTAAGGTTACAGACAGTCCTAGGACTCACTTAATGAGCTTTATTGGAATTATGGCATCGAAAGGGGTTGAGCCAAGGCTATATGCATGTACTTTTCCTCTTTCATTGAACCCAACTGCTAGATCATGGTTTTATAACCTCGATGCAAAAAAAACTTCCACTTGGAGTGATGTTGTAAAAGCGTTTTTTACCCAATATGGAGATAACATCGAGCTCACAACTACCTTGTGTGATCTCGAATTGCTTAAGCAAGGGGAAGAAGAAGGCTTCATTGACTTCCTTTCCAGGTGGCGATTAAAGATTGCTCTTATTCCACAAAGACCTCCGGATCATGAACTTGTCCCAAAGTTCAAAGACAATATGTCTCCAACTTACAAGGGCCATTTACAATACCTTGGTTTAAACACATTTCAAAAAGTCTATACTGTGGGAACACTAATTGAAAGGGACTTGATAAATGAAACCATGAATCACATAGATGGACTTAATTTTTAGAGAGAATTTCAAGAACATGCAATCTCAAGAAGTTGTCAACAATTAAAGATGTAGCACCTTAGGTCTTGTTTTGTTTCTTTCCTTTGTTTTTTAGGGGATGTAGCACCTTAGCAATCTCAAGAAGTTGTCAACAATTCAATACTAGGAGATTCATGCTGTCAAATCTACTGTACTCTCATTAATTAATGAATAAAAATTATATTTTCAAGTACCTCTATCTTGTTCTCTTTTCAATCTCTTTAATGTTATTGACTTGACTTAAATAAAATGTATACATACAAACAGGCAGTATCAAAAGGCATACATACTCAACACCTTAAGAATCTTGATAAGCTTTGGCTTACTAGATTTATCGAATGAAAAGAGGCCCATCTTTGGCCCACAAAGAAAGGAAATGATGATTTCACCAACACAGGAGGCAACCTGAAACTCCGTAAATATAATCCTATATTCTTAACCCTAGATATAAACCATCTTTTGGCAGCCCTTTTGAGCCTCGTCAGTTGAGCCTAAGAGGGGGACACAAAGTTAGTCTAAACCCAAAAGGAAAGAACAAATGCAAAATAAAAAAGAAAAAAATCGTTCTAAACCCAAAACATAACTTGTCAAAAAAAATAATAAAGGAGAGATGACAAGGAAAAGGCACCTAATGTAGGAGTTGTCACACAAAGCAGAAAGGTTCTAATTTGATAAGAACCAAAGTAAAGGAATTTGGGAGTATACTTGAGCATGTACATTGTTCATAACCCCAAGCCTAGCCACGCTACGACCTTGGAAAGGCCCTCCTTGAGGTAGACCATAACCATACACCAAAATCATCATTCAATGAAAATATGGCCAATCTTAGGCCTTTGCACATATGAACCTACTATTAAGTAGTCTTGCCAATATATAACATGCATAAAGTGTTGAGTAATGATTACAAGATCATATAAAAAAATTTCAAATGATTTGGATGATTTGATAGCCATTGGATTGATTACAAGATCATATAAAAAAATTTCAAATGATTTGGATGATTTGATAGCCATTGGATTGATTACATCATGTTAGTAAGGCAATCGTATCAAACTAAATTCGATGTTTTCCAAATCCTTTGCCAAAAAAAAAATGAGATGACTATCACTTTAAAAAAAAAACACAATCATCTTATTTTCTTTTAATAATAGGGCTATTTATTACCAAGGCAATTCAAGTTCTATATACATTGCCTAAAAGAAAAAGAGTTAATACAATAAATTGATTTGATATATCGACAGCCTCGACGTCAACTTTAGATGTCTTTTACAACTCTTGAGAATTGGTCTTTTCACTTGCCATAAGCAACTAAATTGTCCGCCTACGTGGGATATCTCCATCTTCTCTAAGCGAGGAATATTGATTGAACATGATCGCTACATGAAAAAAATGATTGTTATCGCTATAATAACTATACCTCACTGCCAAGTAATCACGATGATTCAAATATTAATTCAATAATCCTTGCTTTTCGAAAACATGTCTAATTTTCTTTCTTTATTCTTCTATGGGAAAGTTGGATTTCCCTTCCTTTTTATACAAATCCGTCTTTTTTGTTCATTTCTTTTTTAGGGGGTAAGTCGGGATGATCCCTCCCATTTGGCAACTAAAATACTCGGGAATAGTATAATTTTCTACTCTTTGCCTCAAATTGGGGGCTTAAAAAAGCCAGGACAACCCCACTTCTCTCTATTTACATATTTGAACGCGCTATTTATGTTGCAAAATCAGTGTCATGCAAAGCTTATTACGAACCATCTTAATAACTTTTAATGACAAAGGGAAGAATACCACTTCCTATTATTTGACCAAGAAAATTAATTATGTTACTTGATCAAACAATTTATGATAAACATATGAAATATTCCGCAAATTGAAAATACAAATCTTGGGGACTTAAATAAACATGAGAAACATCCCATAGCATATGTATACATGAATTACAAAAGCTACCTAAGACTACACTTGGAGGCTTCAAATTAAAAAGAATTTCAAAAGCCACCTAAGTCTACACTTGGGGGCTTCAAATTAAAAATATAAGTCTCACCTTAACTTTCATTTTAAAATGAGACCATATTTTAGAAAGTGATTCGAATGATTTTAAAATTATTCTAACACTTCACCAAACCTAGGTTTAATACACATTCATTTTCAAACTACGGTACATATTGAAAGAACTTCACTTTTAATTAGAAAAATATGACAATGATGACAAGTAGAAAAACATAAACAAAATCAGAAATATGAAAGTTTGCTCACATTTTCATATCTTTGTTGAAATAAGTTGCAAATTACAACTTATCTTCATCAATATTGGACAAAAGAGTCACACTCAATTACGAGCTAGACTTTTCTTTCCATTTTGGGTCCAGTTTTGAAAATAATATGATTATGATTTTTGCCTACTAGAAAAAGTTGCTTTTCAAAACAAAATTTCATTGGACCTTTTTTTCACTTTCGAATTCTAATTCGAAATAACATGTTTCTAATAAAAATAATATTCAAATTTCCTTTTTGAATTTTTGTTTTCTCAAAAATAAATTTTTAGATTCTCAATAACTGATTGGATAATACATATGTATATATAAATATTTCCAAAAGGAATGAATTAAGATTCAACTTCTCCTTGACTCGAACTTGTTCTCGCTTAGTTCTCCCGCGAATATTAGTTAAGGGATGGTAAACGAACCACCTACAAGACCAAAATCAAAGATTGATAAGAGCAAAGAAAATATTTGATGTTCTAAATCAACTTTGAAAATAAAATCACCGCAATGATCTTTATAAACGTTTAGACATTAGGTAAGATTATTAAACCTTAAACACAATTGTTTTTGGTCTATAAACAAGCAAAAAACTAACTTGCTTTCTTGAAAATTACTTTAACTAAAATGTGAAAGCCATATCACTATCCTAAATATTTCAAAAACAAAAATGGGATATATACACAAGTCTATCTCAACATCATATGAATGGCCTAACCAATAGCAAGTCATTAGAATTTACCCCCAATTGGGGGCTCTAAGTCTTGCGAATTAGCAAGAATGCGCAATAACCCGACATATGGGGGCTCCAAGACTTGTGAAATAGCAAGAATGCGCAATAACCCGATACATGGGGGCTCCAATATAAACAAAAAAAATGAGATATTCATGCCATTCGAGCTACTTTCGATAATCGCCTAAACTACAAATGGTTTACGTAGATCTCGAGCCTTACAAATTTCAAATGTATCAAAATAATGTTGTTCCTTTGGAAACTAAGTTTGCAACTGAACTTGGCCAATAAACAGGTTACATACTCGAGCCATTTTCGGGTTCAACTTCAAAAATTAATTTTAGTGCATAATTGTTGTTTCGATAATTCAATTTACTCTAGAGATTAGAAAGTATGACTAGTATAGAGAAAAAGAAATAAAATCATACTTGTTCATACGAAAGTTTAGTACTCAATCATTCATCATACTTGGGGTTTAGTGAGTCCGACTCACCGCGGTAAAAAACCTTAAAACAAGACCGCACTCGCAATAAATAAAACCATAAACATAATTAAATTAATCACAAGAATAAGATAAAATGATTACCTTTGGAGCGTGCTTCGCCCCACCGGAAGGGGATCTTACTTCGAAAGCAAGCCTCGAAATTACGACGACCTCCAACGATAGTCCACCAACAACTCGACCACCGAAAACGGTCCAATGCCTTGGGGTTAGCAAGGCCCGACCAAAACCCGAGAAATTAATGAGTTCAAAGGTTTTCACAATGGTGATAAATTTTTCAACTCTTACTCAAGTGCTCTTCTCAATGCCCCAAGTTGGGTATTTTATAGGGAAGAGCTAGAGAGTGAAAAGCTCTCCCATCAATGTGGAAGAATTTGATTTTCCCATTTTTTTTTAACGGAAATTTCACCAAATGCCACTGACAAATTTAAAAATTCACCAAATGCCATCGCACTTTTAAGAATACACCAAATGCCACTCACAAATAGTAAAATGTCACATCGTGCCATTAATGAGGCTTGGACGTTAACAATCCGTTAACGCGAAATGACCTCTATGCCCTTATTGTCTTTTATGGTGCCCTAAAGTGCATTGACTCTCTGACTTCTAAAATTTAGATAAAAAATGAAAAAATTCCCTCGTTGTTCTTCTCAAACCTTCCCCTGATCTTTGAGCTTTAAGCAACACCATAATCAAGGAAGAAGTTTCTTCGAAGACCTGAACGAAAGACACAACTACATTGACGCTTTATCATTTGTTGAACTTGGGCGAACTTGAAAATCGGTAAATTGTACTCGGGGTACTAGAAGCAATCAAGGTATTATTTTCACTTTGGATCTTCATTTCACGCTTTGATTCTGAATTTTTTATCGAAAATTGAGTTAGGGTTAGGGTTTTATGAAATGATCAGTTTTATGTGGTTATTTGACTTGACCTGTGTGATTTATTGTTAAAATTCATGTTAAAGATGGTAATTTGTGGGTATTGATTTTGCATTGATATGAATTTTGGGTTTGTGAAGTGCTTGAAATTCAATTTGGTCAATGTTGTGTTGGTATGTTGTTTTGTGATATCACTGATGTGTTGGTATGTTGTTTTGTGATATCACTGATGTGTGTTGATGTTATGTGTAATTTGTTGATGATAGGATGAGTAGAGTGTGGCTTGATGTCCATTACAGAGATCAGGGCTTTGATGTTTTGGTTGATGATCTTGACAGAACTAGTCTAATGGACTTGTATAAGTTTATGTTTGAGGATTCTGTGAAACAAAATGTGATCCTTCCCAAATGCTTCACTTTGTTTGTATTGCCACCTAGAACTAATAGGAAGTTGGAGTTATCTGGGGATAGGGACATGCTTCAAATGTGGGAGTGGTTTCAAGGGAAGGAGACAATAGAAATATTCTTGGAGGAAGAGCAAAGTCCTAGGTAGGTGTTTAAGGATGCTGAGGCTAATTGGCAAAGAAGGGTTAAGGCCATGGCTGAGAAAGCTAGATTGGAGGAGGAAAAGGCCCAGGCTGAGAGAGAGTTGGAGGAACAACAACCTTTTAAAGTTGCAGTTGAGGTGCTTGTTGCTAATGTTGATGGTGGTGATATGGAGTATTTAGAGTGTTTGACACTCAAGGAGCTGATGATGTTTTTCCCAGGGGCATCTCAGCCTAAGCCTGAACAGAGTACTCAGTCTTCCACTCCACCTAAACACCCTCAACAAACTTCTCCTATGAACCAGCCCAAATCCTCAAGTGCAAGCAAAAAAAGGACTCCTCAAAAAAGGAAAAAAACAACACCCAAAAAAAGGTCAACTGGAAGAACCCAACCCTCCCCTCAACCACAAACAACCCCAACACCTGAAGCACCCCAACCCTCCCCTCAACCATAAACAACCCCAACACCGGAACCACCACTTTCACCTGAACCAAGAACAACCCCACCACCTCAATCACCTGAAGCACCAGTTGAACCTGAAGCAGAAACATCCGAACCTCCACCACCTCCACCAACTAGAAATGATATGCCTCAGAAATCCAAAAAGGTGGGTAGGTCAAGACCACACGGGTTCAGAACAAAAAAGAAGAGTGGGAAAGGGGTTGCTGGGGGAAGCAATGAGAGGGTTAGTTTAAGGAGATTTGGAAGAATTAGGAGGTCACCAGCTAGGGTTGATAGTAGATCTGATGATGATGACAGTGAGGATTCAGATTACATAGAATCTGGGAGTGATGACTTTGATGATGCTGATGATCTTGGGGACTTCATAGAAGAAGAGGAACAATTTGAATTCCTGTATAATGACATCCCAGACAAACAATTTGAAGATTACCTTGATGGGAGCCAAGCAATGGATAAAACATACAAGAATGGCAAGGTTTGGAGACACTATGAATTTGGTAGCATTAAACTAGAGCCATGGCTGATTTTTGCAGACAAAGAGTCATTCACTGAAGTTTTTAAGGATTTTTGTGTAAAAGAAGGGTTTGGAGTCTTTGTTGAAAAGAGTGACCCTCAAAGGTTTATAGCAAGATGTGCTATTGATGGCTGCAGCTGGAGAATTCATGCTTCAACAATGGCTGACAAAGTTAGTTGGGCAATCAAGACATTGACAGGGGAGCAAGCAACCTGTGGCAGGCTTGAGATAAACCCTGGTTTTAGCTGTGATTGGCTTTGCAAAAATTTGCAGTCAGATATTCAAGCTAATCCAGACATTCCAGTAGAGTCTTTGCAAAGAATCTGTATGGAAAGCTATAGAATTCATGTGAAAAAAGGTTGTTTTAAAAGGTGAAAGTAGTTTCCAAGGAGATGATTCATGGTGGATTTGGAGAGGCATACAGTCTCCTTTCAAGATATGCTTAGATGGTGAAAGAGACCAATCCTGGAAGTTAAGCACTAGTGACATGGACACAATTATCTGCAAATGTCCAACCTAGGTTCAAGGAATGCTTCTTCTCCTTTGCTGCCCAAGTTAGAGGGTTTTTGAGAGGGTGTAAGCCTATCATTGGCATTGATGGGGCCCATCTAAGTGGTTATTATAAGGGGATTCTGCTAACAGCAGTTGAAATTGATGGGAACATTGAGATCCTTGTGTTTGCTTATGGCATAGTAAGCACAGAGTATTGTGTTGAGACTTGGGGTTATTTTTTGAGGAATTTGAAATGCCTTTTTCAGAAAGAGGGATGCAACAGAGATGATTGGAATTTTATCTTTGACATGATAAAGGTAACTCTCAATTTGTTGTGCTTTTTTTTTCAAAGGGCACAGTTCTCCTTTCTCACATGTTATATGCCTATGCAGGGAGTTGATGCAGCAATTATGGAGACATTCCCCAGAGCCAGTAGAAGAATCTGTTGTCAACACTTGTACAACAACTGCAAAAACAAATGGTTTTAGTGGAACAGCTTTTCACAAGCTCTTTTGGGTTGCTGCTGATGCTTAAAATCCATATGTCTTCAACAAAGCAATGGAGAGGATTCATGCCTACAATCCAAAGTATGTTGAGTACTTGAACAGCACCACTGAGGTTTGGTCAAGGCCTCAGTTTGAGCCAGCAATTTGTTGTGACCATAACACAACAAATTTTGTAAAATCATTCAACTCTTGCACAAAGCCATACTAAGATCTACCTGTGTTAAAGCTACTTGAAGGTTTAAAATTGCATTTTCTCTCTTGTTAAATTGGTTTCTTAATGCAATTTCTACCATTCATTACTGTAATTTCTATCTTGATTTCTATTTTGCAGCTATCAGGCAATGGTGCATGATAAGGATGGCTCCAAGGTTTGATAAAGCAACATCAATGGGAGATGGGGAGCTCACTGAGTATGCTACTAAGATCTTGCAATAAGATCAAATGAGTCTAGGTTCAGCTACGCTACACCATGTGGGGGTGATGAGTGTGAGGTGAGGGATCAACATGTGTACTTTCCCATTAAACTTGGGGATGAAACTTGTGGTTTTGGAATGTGGCAACTTTCAGGGATCCCATGTAAGCATGTGCGTAGGGTGATTTACCACCAGAGGCTGCAGGCTATAGATTTTGTGTCATCTTATTTCAAAGGGAGGGCACCCAATGCCTGCCAAACCAAGTGGCCTACATTCAACCTCCCTGACATACTACCACCCCCAGTGAAATGATCTGCAGGCAGACCTAAGAAGCAGAGAAGAAGAGGTGCAAGTGAAGCAAGAAAAGGGAAGAGGCATAGCACAGTTAAGTGCAGCCTATGCAAGGAGTTGGGGCACAACATGTTGACATGTGCTGCAAAGAAAAAGATTGCAGCAGCTGAAGCAACAAGTGCAGTAACCAACAACAATGAAGAAGCTGAAGCAAGCACTTCAAGGCCCAAGAAGAGAGCAAAGAAAGATGCTTGAGCTCCAAACCCCTGCCCTTTTGACTGCAAAGCATACTTGTTAATGTAGTCTAGTTGTTGAACAATATAATTCCAATGTGTGTTGTGTTGTGATAGTATTTTTTTGGGAAATATTTTGTGTAAACTTTAGACAAATACATTGTCAACGGTTGCCTTAATTTTTTGGATGAACCGTGGCCTTATTTTTTGGATGAACATGATTGAAACAGGAAGAAATATATGGAAGACATGTCAAGTAAACACTTTATTCAATTTCATCTCAATTACATTTTGTTCACTTCATCATTACAATCACAAATATCACACACATCAATACACCTAATTTCAAAACAGAATTTAGAAGTTTTTGTTGATGTTTCACTTTCTTCTTCAATTGCTTCAATTCATCATGCAAATTGCTATGTCCCAGTCCATCCCTATCATAGTAGCTTCCCGTACTTTGACCTTCTTGTGCCTTCAAAACTTCGCAACATTTGAAGCTATTACACGAGTCAGACTTGTAGTAAAGCCTTTATGGATTTGATGTTGACTCCGAACTTCTAATCGCGTATTTTCTGCAACAACCGCAATATTTGTTTGGAACGCGCACATATGCACACTCGTGTGTTGAGGAAGATGTGTTTGATATCAAAATCATGATTATGCAAGTAGGAGGGATGCAATGTGTGTTCTATGTCTTACATTTATGCAAGAATGTGTGTGCAACGGCTACTTAGCCCCAACAATGATTCAAAATTGTTAAAAAAAACTAGTCGTTACTTTAGAGGTATATTGTGTAATAACTTTAATAAGTAATGGCATTTGATGAAATTAGTAAATATTCAGTGGCATTTGGTGAATAAGGAATCCCATAAACGGACTGTTGGCGTCCAGGTCTCATTAATGGCACGATGTGACATTTTACTGTTTGTGAGTGGCATTTGGTGAATTCTGAAAAGTGCAATGGCATTTGGTGAATTTTTAAATTTGTCAATGGCATTTGATGAAATAGCCGTTATTTTAAAGATAAAATAAAACTTAATAATCAAACTAGTAATAAATCAACAAGTGGCAAGCTCATGTGAGAGGTTAGGTGAGGACCATTTTGATGAGGGTGATGAGTGACATTTATGTAACTATTAGGAAGTATTTTTAGAGTCATTTTCGTGTTTATTTTCACTTGTTTTCCCTTTTATTTTCTTGTTTCTTTTTAATAAAGTTTCTAGTTTATTTCTTAGTTTTACTATGTTTTAATTTAATTTCTTTATTAAATTGGTTTCTATTTTATTTTCGTATTTTATTTGCTTTCGATTTATTTTATTTTCGTTCCTTTTCTTTGTTACTTTCATAGTTTTTATTAGTTTTAAGTTTATTTTGTTATTTCATTTTATTTTATTTACTTGTATAGTTTTATATTTTTTATTAGTTTTAGTTTTATTTCTCTTATTTCTATTTTACTTTTATTTATTTTAATTAGTTTGGAGTGTTTTTCATATTTTATTTGTTTGTGTTTTATTTAATTTTGTTAGTTTTAGTTTTAATTCTCTCATTTTTTATTTAGTTTATTTAGTTTTATTTTATTACTTAGTTCTATTTTTTTTTCTTAATCCCTTTCCTTGGTTTTGTGTGTAGGTATTCGGGTTTTAAGTCAAGTGAGTTCGGTTTCCGAATAAATGTCAAAAGTCAATTGCCGACTGCACAATCAACCAACACCACCGTGGCCACTTCCCCTGCTCCTCCTCTGCTCCCTCTTCCTCACTATCCTACACCACCCCAACTGCAACAGCAGCTGCTGCCCCTCTCACGACCACAACCATACCCCTACATTTACAACCACCACCACCTCCAATCAACCCAATTACCAACTACAGCAGCCGCACCTGAACCACCATCACCCACCAATTCCACCCACCTAACAACTCCCTTGCTCCACGCGCATTCAAGCCCACACCACAACAACAACCAGCACATATCGCAACCATCAATTGCAACCTCACGTAACTACCAGCACCACCTACCAGAGCAGTACCGCGCAACCCACAACAACAAACCGCCTGCACCACCGTCAACAATCAGCACCAGCCCGCGCCAGCTCACCTTATCACCCTTAATATCCAGCCACCGCGCAACCCACAACAACAACTCCTACATCACCGTCCACTCAATAAACACCGACCTTAGCAGCTTCCACTGCTCCAATTCAAATAGCAGCACTGCGCACCGCACCACCGCCGTAGCCACTCAATTTCAGCCACCCAATCTCCGCATCTACCGCAATTACTCAACCCTCCAATCAAGTGCCCAAAATCAGAGCAATTCAAGCTCATTTGGGTTCGAGCAAACCGAATAGGAGTTTGGTCAAAGTACGAGTTAGAAACTTTCGAGGTTTTGTAATTTGAAGAGGTGTGGTCGAATACACCCATGGTTTGACCGAACCAACCCCGTAGTTCGGCCACACCAACCCATGGTTCGACCAAACCATTTCACGAGCTTCGCGCGTGATTCTTAATGAAGATCGAACGGATTTTATTTGATGCTTGATGATAAACAAGGAGGATGAGCGGTGACGATTTGATGATTATGGTTAATGAACGGTGGTGCTGGTGGGGCGCTTCAATGGAGTTCAAAGCAGCTAAATTCGAAGAAGAAGAAGAAAAAAATCTGATATGTTTTGGGGATTTTGGGGGGTTTTATTTTTCTTTTTCTTTTAATTTTATTTCTTTTACTTTCCTTTTCTTATTTCTTTCTTTTATTTTATTTTATTTTATTTTATTTTCCTTTTCTTAATTCTTTTTAATTCCTTTTCTCTATTAATTTCCTTCCTTTATTTTTCTATTTTACTAGCTTAGTATAAATACCCAATTTTTTGGGGTAATTAAAAGGGGGGAACATTTACCAATTATTCAATTCTCTAATTAGTTTTAGGAGAGGCCCTCTCTCTAGGTTTAGGTTAGGATTAGAGTAGTTTAGAGAGAGAAAATAAGGGTTTCACCATTGTTGAGCTTGGATATTGAAGAGGAAGATTGATCATTTTGCTTGTAGATTTTCACATTCAATCGATGAGAATCTCTAACTTTCTCTCCTCTATAAAGAGACCCCCCTCATTGAAGTGGTCTGTTTTAAAAAATAAACAGACCCGTTATTAGAGATATAGGGTCTGCTAGGTGTGATGTATGATAGATATATGAGAAGGGAAATAGACCCGTGTTTTGTATTATGGGGTCTCTTAAATGGGGGTAAAATTGACCTGTTAAATTAAATAACGGGTCTGTTTGAATTTTTTTTTTTTTTTTTTTTTTTTTTTTTTTTTGGTAAAAACAATTAATATTTTTTTCTGCAATATTTGTTTGAATTTTCAATTTTCAATTTAAAACTTTTCTTTTTACGCTCCATTAGAAATGCTGAAATTATAAAATTTAATTACGGAGTACAAAAGTACAATACAAGATTAAATAAAATACAGAGTAATGACTATACATATGATGCTGACAAAATGTACAACTTCATGTATACTGGAGTACAATTTACTTCTTTCCAAAACAAAATACTATAGTAAAATTGAAAAATACAATTACCAAAACATAAAATTATACAATTACTTCCTAAAAACGTACTCCGTACAACAAATATATCACTTCCAAGTTCCAACCAATATTGATGTATATTAAACATTGAAAAATACCAAAGAATTGCAATTTATATGGTTCCAAAAAAAAAGTAATGCAATTGATACTACAATTCTTTGGTTACGAAAAACTAGTTTGAGAAGACCACATATTAATTATCTATATCATTCTTCCTTCTCACAATCCACAATTGAACTTTTATTTACCATCTCCATCTGATTCAATCACTGCAATATTCAATAACAAACCAAATATGTAAAATCAGTTTAAAATGTACACCGTAAGAATTAAACAAACCAAATACAAAAATTCAGAAAAAATTAAAATTGATATTAACACAACCATAATTTGGAGTACAAAAACAAGATCTGAATATAATAATAAATCTAAAACTAAATCAAAATTTTAATTAAACAAACATTCAAAATTATAGAAGAAATCGAACCCAAAAAAATAAGGAACAATAGATAAATACTGACCTGAATAGATTCATTATGGAGATGGGTAATCATCAAAATAAATAATCAAAGGAAAAAAATTCTAAAAAAAGTAAAATTTTACCAACACATGAGAACCCAAGTTCATATAAAAAATTAACTCAAAAAATATAATCACAATTTAGATCTTACGATTTAGACACTCTAGTTGAACAATTAATAGGCGAGAGGGATGACGGTAGTTGTGAAATTCGATCTTAAAACCAAAAGGAAGAGAGGAAACAAGATGCTTCAGTGGTGTATGAGATATTGAGGATATGATAGTAGTGCTCGTTTAATCTATTTTAGAGTACTTGTATTGCTTCAATATTATGAAGGAAGGATTTCTTCTAAAAACAAATAGAGGAAGGAAGTGGGAGTGACGGCTAGAGGATGAGGGTTCTATTAAGGGGTTGAGGTTAGGGTTTGTAGGAGAGAGAATAACATATGAAAATGAAAAGAAGATAGTACTCCATATGCACGACTAATCTACTCTACCCGTTATATTTTCCTACGAGTCTCTTATGTCTTTGAATTTTTTTTTATTAAAGTTGTGGGCCCTAAAATATTTAACAGACCCGTTAAATTTGACAACGGTTCTTTTTTCTCACTTCATTTTTTCTTTCACCACAACTGTGGGTTCCTAAAACACGTAAGAGACCCGTTATAATTAATATTCGATCTCTTATACCAAATAAACCCGTTAGTTAAATAAAGGGTCTTTAATTTGGGGTCTCTTTTTTAGTTTTTGTAGTAGTGGACATGTCTTCGGATGAAGCTTGGGATTTCTATTCATGGTTAGCTAGGGATAATTATGATTGGGAGAAGGCCAATCATGAGACTTATGTTCGGGATTCTCATGCTTTTAATGTTGATGCTAATTGTCATGATTTTTCTAATATGAATTCCCATGATGTGCTTGATGCTCCCCATAGTGACCATGTAATGCATGATTTCAACTCCCCTCCCTCTATACCTCAATGTAATGAGGTACATTCTAATGATGATGAAGTGCATGTTCTTTCTCATATTGCATCCAATTTTTGCATGAATTCTAAAGTTGTTCCCCATAGTCCCCTAGATGATTCCAATGAGCAAGCTTTTGACTCGTCTATCTATGATGATTTGGACTCATTTGAGATTACGGCCCAAATATTTATTGAGTTTCAAAAGGTAGCCCGTAACCTTATGAGTGAGTTCATTGATAAGGCTTCATTAGAAATAGATGAGTTTGAGAGAAATTTGCCCCCATTCACTCTTGATTTTGAAATTGTAGGCCTTGAGAAATCTAAGGGAGATGTTGTTCAAGGTGGTGAAGAGGAGGTTGAGGTTGAATCGCTTGGAGTTTTTGAGCTTGAGGGAGATGTAGAACGTGAGGGTTCTTCATTTGAGGATTCCATGATTGATTTTAATTCTCTCATTAGTGATGTGAGACCTTGTGATGAGGGATTAGCTACCCCTTTTTCCCTTTCTTATACACCTTTCTCCCAAAGGTTTAACCATATCTCCTACTATCCTATGTTCCTCCCTTCTTTTCTCAAAGAACCTCTTAGGGATCCTTTTCCTATTCATGCTTCCGAAGCCCCCAATTCTTTCATTGTTGATGAGGAAAAGAGTTATATGCCAACAAAAAAGATTTTTGTGAGAAGAATTTTCCTCCCTGTTTTTCTTTTTATTCTTCTACCTTTTCTTCTTATTAACTTGATTTTTCTTTTGATTCTTTTACTTTTTCTTTTCTCCCTTCTCTCAAGCATAAAGTCTCCTTGTACTTTATGTTTTCTTGTCATATGAGCATCGCGTATGCTCTATTTCTTGATATGTGCCAGTGCATATGACAAGCTTCTGCGCTCTTTGTCGGGTTATTAACTAGATTGTTTATGCTTGAGCATGCCTTTCTCGGGAAGTACCCCGTGTTTTACTACTTTCTTTTTCTTTCTTTTACGCTTCTCATTTTTTTTTACTCTCTTGTCAATGTTTATAGGTACTCGATGCATATACTCATGTGCAAGGATTTTGGATTGAGCTCCTTGAGAGGAAGCACACCAATGATTGCTTGCATTTAGAAAAGCAACTAAGACGAGGAATTAGATGAAAATGTGGGCAATGTGCTCAATTGCGTGTTTCAACACCCACCTCACATTTGGTTTACTCTTTCCTTTTTCCCTCATCTTGGACTTTCTTTCTTGTATGCATTTGAATTGAATGAATATGATTTGTTGTGTGGATATGATTTCTTTCTTCCCCTCCCTCCCGCCCTTTTTGCCTTTATTTTTATCATTGAGGACAATGCTCCATTCTAGCTTGGAGGAGTAGCTATTCGCTATCTTGGGGGGTTATCTATATTTTTTTTATGGTTTATTAATCCATAGTTTCATGATTGCTTGATTTATTTCTCTCATACTTGCCAAAGTCTATTATTGAGATTGGTTTTCTATGTTTGGATGGCCATGAGCGCCTCATTGAGTTGACTTTTTGTTTTTGTAGCTTTAATTGATCATGCTTTCATCTTGCACAATTGTATATGCATTCTTGAGTATTGTTTGTTTTGTGAATATTTGTGTGTATAGTATCTTTCCATGGCATTCAAGTCAAGGTTTCAAAATGTTTTCTTTCAATATTGGACATATTTGGGCTTTAGCACCTAGAATACTCTCTTTCCTAGTTGTTAGAGGTTTTCATGCACTTGGATGTCGGGGTTGGTTCACACATATATCATTACCAAGGCAGTAGAACTTAAGGGCTATGAGACCTTAGCTCACTTGGTTTTGTGGTAAGGTGGTTGTCGCTCTCTAGCTAGTTGAAGCTTTAATGGTGATTTTTGCTATTCCACTACCGTCATTCTTGTGAGGATGTGTCTATATTGTTCTAGCCTTCCACATTTCTTGCATGTGTGGTGTTAGGATCCTTGGCATTGCTAGCTTATATAGAGAATTTGGCTTGATTCTACCCGAGATCGAGACCGAACCAACCTAGGGGAAGATGAAGGAAATTAGGATTTTTGTTTTATTTTATTATTTTCCATTCTTTTTTCTTTTACATTTGCTCAATCAGTACCCCAATTTGAGCCATTTTCTCTTCTTTGGCATAACCACATTACAAACCAATGGACCTTTGCTTTATTTTCACCTTTATTAGTTTTTGTGAAGCATTCTTGGGACTTGATTTGTATTTTTGGTTAATGAAAGTGAGAAAAAGAATGAAAAAGAAGTGAAAAACTCAAATTTTGGTACTTGTGATTATCTTTGTTATGTTGAATGGTTTGAGCAAATGAGAAGAAAATAAAGGAAATGAAAGAAAAAGTCGCTCAAAGTTAAAAGAGGCGAGAGCAAAGAATAAAAAGAAATGGAAAAAAAAAAGAAAAAAAATATTGAGAAAATACAAAAATATTTGTTGTTTGGTTGAAAAAGAATAAGCTTTGGGGAGGATTTGCTAGAATATTTTATTTGAAAGTTAGTAGTTTATTGACTTTGAATTGAGGAATGATCAACTTTGCTTCACTTCTAAGTTTACCACCAATTTCCAAATTTATTTACACGCCCTTTACCCTAGCCTAAACATTTCAACCCTTTTAAGACCTTTTGACCTTAGTGAGGTTTAGTTAATACCGGTAGACGGTAATCAAGCCTAGCCTATTGAGCGAGCTATTTATGCCGAGACGTCGGGTAGCCAAAATGTTTTTCATTGTTTATTTCTTCCGGTTCCTTCGAGGAATCTCGAGATATCACCTTAAAAGTGGATGCAAAACTAGAGAGGACGCGGAAGTTTGGTTGGAGATAAGGAGGAGTGTAAGTCCCTCTAAGTTCTCTACCCTTTGCATGCTTTATGTGTGTACCAACCTTAGCTATTCTTTTGCTTGGCTACCTTTAATGTCTTGAAAGGATTGTATTCTTGTGCACTTAGCCCGTTGTTTGTGTTTGGTTTGAAATGTCAAAACTCGAGTTTTTTTTATTTCACCTTTGCCTTGAATGTTATGTGTTGCCAAGAGTTGTGGGTTAAACCTCTTAGGAAACCCTCACAAGAGCTTACTCGTCCTCTTTGGCGACATGGGAGTTTAATGGGCTTGATTCATACACTAAATGCATCCGTGATTCCTACGGTAGTGAGTTAGTGTACATTCTTTCTCTTTGTTTCTATTTTGTTTCTTTTGCTTTCAATAATTCTATCTTGTTCTCTTTTCCCTTAGCTTTTCTCGAGGACGAGCAAAGGTTTAGCTTGGGGGAATTTGATGAGTGACATTTATGTCACTCTTAGGAAGTATTTTTAGAGTCATTTTCGTGTTTAGTTTCCTTTATTTTCCCTTTTATTCTCTTGTTTTCTTTTTAATAAAGTTTCTAGTTTATTTCTTAGTTTTAGTATGTTTTAATTTAATTTCTTTATGTAATTGGTTTCTAGTTTATTTTCGTATTTTATTTACTTTCAATTTATTAAATTTTCGTTCCTTTTCTTTGTTACTTTCATAGTTTTTATTAGTTTTAATTTTATTTTGTTATTTCATTTTGTTTTATTTACTTGTATAGTTTTATATTTTTATTAGTTTTAGTTTTATTTCTCTTATTTCTATTTTACTTTTATTTATTTTAATTAGTTTGGAGTGTTTTTCATATTTTATTTGTTTGTGTTTTATTTAATTTTGTTAGTTTTAGTTTTAGTTCTCTCATTTTCTATTTAGTTTATTTAGTTTTATTTTATTACTTAGTTCTATTTTATTTTTCTTAATCCCTTTCCTCGGTTTTGTGTGTAGGTGTTTGGGTTTTAAGGTGTAGGGAATATTTCAAGATTTACCCCTAACTTGAACCCCACTGTGATCATACACTAAAGTACGGTGGTGTCCAAAGGGAAAGAGGATTGAGCAAAAGATTCGCCAACAAGTTTTAGGAACTTGTAAACTGTTCACAGGGTGAAGGTTACACCCCTTAACGATCCAAGATATCGTCAACTCCAATAGGACTTGAACCATGACTGGTAGTTCGGGGATGAAGGTACAAATCCAACCTAAAAGAGATTGAACCTGCCCGAATAATAGGCCTCTACTTTATTCTGATCGTATTCATGTGCGCTTTCTGACTAACATGCAATCAATAGGATTAACCCTTAACCTGTTTATCTATGTTGGTTGAATATAATGCACAAATAAAACTATTATTGGCGATCACTTGAATTATAATCAAATTAACCCCAAACAAGATTATTAATTATCTTATTAAGTCTGATTACAAGTACCAATTCCCTTTAAACATGTATAAAAGGAGTGATCAAGCAATAACAATAAATATCAAGCAACATAATAAATAATAATAATCACAACAATAATAATCATAACAATCATAATTAAAATAATCATGTTAATATTAAAGCATAATAATAGCAAGATCCTAGGCATGATACTAACAAGACTAATAACAAACCCTAGCATGTCACTAAGCAATAAAAATCAAATCTTTAACCCTAACATGATACTAACAATCATAAATATTAGGAAGAACATAAAAGGCATCATACTTGATATTAAAGTTACCCTAGACATGATACTAGAAATTTATTGTTGTCACCCTAAACATCAAATTAAGGAAAACATCCTAACATGATACTAGGAATCACAATAACAACCTAAGCATGATTTCTACATCATAGTAACAATAAAAACCATTAAAGCACTTACATGGATGCCTCGTACCTCTTTCTAATAACAAAATACACACGTTAGTAACTTCAAGGAAAATATAAACAACAGTTAAATAAAATAATTGAAATAGGGATTTGGGACCAAACCCTCATAAACTAAAACCTTTCACGTCTAGGGTGAAGGCAACTTCAAAAAATGCTATGTGTATCTAAGTCTCGTGAATGCGGAATTTTGTAAAGAGAGGGTAGGTTTAGAAAAGAGAGAGAAACTTTAGCTTAGAGAGAAAAGAATTAGAAACTAGAGAGTTGATGATTGTAGATGAATGAAAACGGAGTTTTTAGGAGGCTATTTATAGAGAAAATCGGCCAAAAAGATAAAAAATTGAACCAGAGTTCTGACGTGAAAAAAAAGAGTTAGCGCCAGGCGCTAATGCTGGCGTTTGGCGCTAATTAAATTTTTAACGAGTTTTCTAAAATCAGATAGAAATTAACCGTACAGCAGGATAAAATCGTATTTTCCTCAAAAACATTCTTTTATTCTGATTAAAACTCTAAAAAGTCAACAAAAGTCAATTTATCAATGCTAATTGAATTAGGAATGAAAAGAACCTTCTAGTAGAATCTAGAAGACTAAAACCATTCCTAATTGCATTAGGAATGATAAATCCATATTAGGCCCTCCTCAAGATCATTGGGCCGCATATAAGGCTCAAACCGGGCCCAGTTTAGTAATTTGGCCATAACTTCCTCAATATTCATCGGAATTGGGCTTATAATATATCGTTGGAAAGCTCTTTTCAAACCCCATCCAACTACACTATTATTGGACCCATATCATGGACCAACCAAATTAGATTGGCTGTTTTCTTAAAATAGGTTTTCAAAAACGGAGAGAAGAGAAAAGAAATTAAAACTATCCGCAACATGAGACTTTCAACACTTTAATTTCATTCGATTATGATTCGACGTGAAAGGTACTCATCACCGGGTTGGTTTTGGGGAGACACAAATGGGTGTCTACATAAGTCAAGTGAGTTCGTTTTCCGAATTCATGTCAAAAGTCAATTGCCGACTACACAATCAACCAACACCACCGCGGCCACTTCCCTTGCTCCTACTCTACTCCCTCTTCCTCACTATCCTACACCACCCTAACTGCAACAACCGCTGCTGCCCCTCTCAGAGGGAGGACAAAACTAGCTCCCAACTCCCTCTCCCTAAACCGGCCAACACAACACTTCACACACCACTCACCATGCGCCACATGACACCCAGCCTTGGTAATCAGGGCACCCAAGGTGGGCTACCTCGCCTAGCAGGCCCAGCATGCTTGTGCGGGCTGCTTGTGCTCTCAGCCAGCGAGCTACGTACTAAGGATGCAGGCTGCTACTGGCCTTGCGTCTTGGCCTAGCATTGCTAGGCAGCACGCATTGGCCCAGCCATGCTGCTGCTGCTAGCTGATGTGGTTGGCGCGGATAGCCTTGAAATGCTAGCATTAGTGCGCTAGCACGCACCAGCCAGCCTATGCTCGTCTTGGTGCGCATGCTAGCCACCATGTTAGGTAATATGCCCCTAGCACTCGATTTTCTCGGGGCATTCCGATGCAAGGGGTATTTTTGTCTTTTTTAATTTATTATTATTTTCATGTCTCGTCTTTTACTATTTTTTGACTCGACTTCCAACGTTCGGTTTCGTCGCTATAAGCTCGAATTCCCGACGTCTAAATATTAATTACTCGGTTGACTTATTAATTCCTTCTGGATTAATTCGTCGCTTCGGTTGGTTAGTTGCTTGGGTGTGACCTGGGTTTAGTCAAGATTAAGATGTAATATTAATTATGCATTAATATTACTTATCGGATGCGGCCTCCACCCAGGCATTCCGATCACTTGACCTTACTGAATATATTAGCTTTCTAATAATTTTGAACCCACTAACGGAATAGTACACTTGTTCTAAGGACACCATTCCTTTCAATCTCCCACTTGTCCTTCCGGACAAGTGCGCATTCAGTGTATAGCCTTTTTCCTATGTCGCTTAATGTGTCTTCATGAACTATAAGGTAAGATTATTTTGTCATCCTTATTACGTTCAGAAGTGTTTCTCAATTCTGAGTCCGAATGTCAATAAACAGATGATTTCTAAAATCCATCCGAGCACAGCCATGCATTTTCACAGTCTCACTCTACGAGAGGCCTTGTATACAACAAAGACATCTTCCCTATTTTAGTAGGGGGACATTCCCAGTCTTGTAATGTAGCTCCTCTTACATAGAGGACCATGCCGCTCGAGTGTTACCGTTATAATCCCCTATTACAACAGACGTTTGACATCATCAAAGCGGACTAGTACTCAAACAAGAGAGCTCACAATACTCATGGTCGAGGAAATAGGTTCCGATAGTCATAATAAGAAGTATACTTATGACGATTTTTAATCTCTTAAAGTATTCTCATATTTCGATCCAGTATGGTTCTAAACCAATACATGTGCAAATGATTTATGACAATCATGTCCTTGTAGCACAAGAAACGGTGCTATAAATCAGACTACACACTAATCTCAATTGGTTATTAATCGTCCACCATTTAAATGACCTTGATTAGGGATAATTTTCGATTATAATATTCAATGTTCACTTAATAGGTGTGTCCTTACCAAGACAAGTCTTGATACCCTATTTTGAGTATTCTCATAATCGAATGGACTCATTATTGAATCCTAAACCACAGTTAAATAGCAAACAGAGTGATAAATATTCAATTAAAATTTATATTACTCCAAAACATGAATGGTTTTTCTTAGTGTCTTACATTAAATGTTCAAAATTAACTAAAACACAAAACAAGGAAATCAAGCCAGTCTCCGACATGCTTGATTCCCATTGCCTCAACGTACTTGTTGTGCTTCACTTTAGGCAAAGGCTTAGTAAGTGGATCGGCTACATTGTCATCCATTCCAACTTTGCAAATTCTGGTTTCACCTTCTGATTTTTATTCTCAAATCATGTGAAACTGTCGTTTGACATGTTTGACCTTTTGATGTTCCCTTGGCTCTCTGTCCTGAGCAATAGCTCCATTATTGTCACAATAGAGGGCTATTGGACCCTTTATGGAGAGTACAAAATCAAGTTCACCAACAAAATTACGAATCCAAACAGCCTCCTTAGCTGCTTCAGCAGCTGCTAAGTATTCGACTTCAGTTGTAGAATCTGAAGTTGTACTCTGCTTGGCACTCTTCTAACTAAACGCTTCTCCATTTAGAATGAACACATATCCAGATCGTGATTTAAAATCGTCTTTGTCTGTCTGGAAGCTTGCGTCGGTATAACCTTCCACAACTAATTCCTCTAAATCGCCATAAACCATGAATTTATCCTTGTTCCTTTTCAGGTACCTTAAGATATTCTTGGCCGCAGTCCAATGGGCCTCTCCTGGATCTGATTAGTAACGGCTCGTAGCACTCAAGGCATACGATACATCTGGCCTAGTACATATCATGGCATACATGATCGATCCAAAAATTGAATTATACTTTAACATGATTTATAATTATTTTTATAATTGTTTTGATTATGATTATAATTTTATTATTGTTATAATCATTATTATTATGATCAACATGATTATTATAATGATTAGTATGATTGTTATTATGATGATTATTCTTAATTATATTTGTGATGATTATTATTATTTTAATATGATTATTATAATGATTATGTTGCTTGATTTTTATTGTTATTGCTTGATCACACCTTTTCTGCATGTTTAAAGGAAATTTGTACTTGTAATCATGCTTAATAACATAATTAATAATCTTGTTTAGGGTTAATGTGATTATAATTTCAAGTGATTGCCAATAATAGATTTATTTGTGCATTAAATTCAACCAACATAGATTAAACAGGTTTAGGGTTAATCCTAATGATTGCATGTTAATTAGAAAGCGCACATGAATACGATCAGAATAAAGTAGAGGCCTATTATTAGGGCAGGTTCAATCTCTTTTAGGTTGGATTTGTACCTTCATCCCCGAACCCTTATTTGGTTCTAGACCTTATGGAGTTGACGATCTCTTGGATTGTTAAGGGGTGTAACCTTCATCCTATGAACGGCTTACAAGTTCCTAAAACTTGTCGGCGACTCTATTGCTCTATCTTCTTCTCTTTTGGACGCCACCGTACTTTAGTGTATGATCACAGTGGGGTTCAAGCTAGGGGTTAAAGCTTGAAATTATTTCCTACACTGTCTGTCTGGAAGCTTGCGTCGGTATAACCTTCCACAACTAATTCCTCTGAATCGCCATACACCAGGAATTTATCCTTGTTCCTTTTAAGGTACTTTAGGATATTCTTGGCCACAATCCAATGGGCCTCTCCTGGATTTGATTGGTAACTGTTCGTAGCAGTCAAGGCATACGATACATCTGGCCTAGTACATATCATGGCATACATGATCGATCCAAAAATTGAAGCGTATGGAATCTGATTCATTCTTACCCGCTCATTAGGTTTCTGTGGACACTGCTTCTTGCTTAGGGTTATGCCATTTGACATTGGCATGTGACCTCTCTTGGCCTCCTTCATGCCAAATCAAGCAAGTTCCTTATCAATAAAAGTACTTTGACTCAATCTAATCATCCTTTTGATCTATCCCTAAATATCTTGATGCCTAGTATGTACAGAGCCTCTCCTAAGTCTTTCATCGAGAAGCATTTTCCAAGCTAGGCCTTTACAAACTCTAACAACAGAATGTTGTTTCCAATGAGCAATATGTCATCGATATATAAGACTAAGAAGGCAATATCACTCCCACTAACCTTCTTCTAAACACAAGATTCATCTGGATTCTTGATACAACCAAACTTACCGATGGATTCATCGAATCGCAGATTCCATCTTCTATTTGCTTGCTTTAGTCCATAAATGGACTTCTTAAGCTTACAAACCTTCCTAGCATTATTTTGGTTGACAAAACCTTCAAGTTGCGTCATATACATAGTTTCTTCCAAAATATCATTCGGGAAGGCGGTTTTGACATCCATCTGCCATATTTCATAATTGTAATATGCAACAATCGATAGGATTGCGACTGGTGAAAATGTTTCATCGTAATCAATACCATGAACTTTTCTTTAACCCTTTTCCACCAATCTAGCTTTGTAAATGAATACATTTTTCATCTTTGTCGGTTTTCATCTTAAAAATCCACTTACATCCGATAGGTGTATAACCTTCGGGTAAGTCAACCAAGTCCTAGACTTGATTTTAAAACATGGAATCCATTTCAGATCTCATGGCCTCTTGTCATTTAGTAGAGTCGGTGCTTGCCATCGCTTTCTTGTAGGTTTTCGGTTCATCTCCATCCATAATCAAGATGTACTGATTCTCGGTTAATACTAAACCAAGATATCTATCAAGTTGAGATCTCAGCCTGTGAGACCTACGTAGGGTAATGGATTGAGTATTTGCATTGTCGGTTTAACTTTGCACATTTTGATCATTTTGACCTGCGTCAAAAGATGTTGTTTGAGCACTTTAACTGTCATTCTGATTTTGTTGCTCATCCTCACGAACTTCGTCGAGTTCGATTTTCCTTCCACTTGTCATTTTGAAAAGGTGTTCCTTCTCCAAAAAGACACCATCGCAAGCAACAAACACTTTGTTCTCCGATTTGTTGTAGAAGTAATACTCTTTGGTTTCTTTTGGGTAGCCCACAAAGTAAACCTTGTAAGATTTGGGATGAATTTTGTCAAAAATCAATTTCTTGACATATGCTTCGCATCCCCATATCTTTAGAAAAGACAACCTAGGAGGTTTCTTCGTCCATAATTCATATGGTGTCTTTTCTACAGCTTTTGATGGTGCACGGTTCAGTGTCAGTGCCGCAGTTAGAAGTGTGTGTCCCCAGAAAGAGATTGGAAGATCACGAAGACCTATTGTTGATCGTACCATGTCTAACAAGGTTCGGTTTCTCCTTTCGGATACTCCGTTCCATTGTGGAGTTCCTGGAGGTGTCAATTCTGAAAGTAAACCCTTTTCTTTCAGATGGTCATCGAATTCCTGGCTCAAGTATTCACCACCTCAATCCGATGAAAGGGCTTTGATTTTCTTGCCAAGCTTATTTTCATCTTTACTCTGAAATTCTTTGAACTTTTCAAACAATTCAGATTTATGCGACATTAGGTAGACATAACCATATCTACTATAGTCATTTGTTAAGGTGATAAAATATCGGTGTCCATTTCTTATGGTGGAGCTCATTAATCCAAATACATCAGTGTGTATTAGACCTAATAAGTCTCCTGCCCTTTCACCCAACTTGGAGAATTGTTTTTTAATCATCTTGCCTAATAAACATCCCTCCCAATTCTCAAATGATTCTAAATTGAAAGATTCAAGATCACCTTCCTGTAGAAGTCTCTTGATGCGTTTGATGTTAATGTGGCCAAGACTACAATGTCACAAGTAAGTCTGATTTGACTCAATGGTCTTAGCTCTTTTAGTATCATCATAAACAATTTTCTCTAAACACACAAAAAGGTGTAATTTCCATAACTGTAAACTTTAAAAATAAGTCAATTTTCAAGTATCATATACCTTAAAAATTGCTTATTTTCAAGTGTGAAGATGATACCTGAGATAGAGGCTTTCTTTCCTATTGCCTCATCTTCCAGATACTCACTACATTCTCTTTTGTAGTGGCCTTTCTTACTACAATAGAAGCAGCGCATCTTAGCCTTGTTTTTGAACTCCTTCTTCTTAGGCCTTAGAGCAAACTTAGCTGCCTTGCAAGAATAGGTTTTATGGAGCTCTTAGACAACTTCCTTGTAGGATAGTTTGTTTCGATTTTTGGTAAGTTGCATCTTTATTGCAACATATCCCAAGTGGAGTGAGCTTAAAATCATATGTGTCGCTTGCTCGTCCTCCACCGGTTTACCAATTAGTTCCAGATGTTTAAATAACCTCGTCATCTTTTGCACATGGGCTTGAAGTGGAATCCATGGTCTAAGTCTTCCACTATAGACCCTATCCCATACTTCTTGCCTTTCTTTGCGGAGACACCCATCTTGCGGTGGCTTGATCCTCATGTAAGAAAATGACCTAGTCACTTCTTCCACGAGTCCATCATAGTTGCCCTTATCGCTCTTTGTTACCCTCAAATTGACCACATCTTCTAGAGCCTTGAGAAGTACATCCGGAAGGTAGTTGGAGAATATCTTCTTCAAGCCCCTTTGATGGACGATGATGTGCCTGACGCCCCTTAGGGCTAATGAGCCCCTTGGGTGGGCGATGATGTGTCTCACGGCCCTTAGGGCTAATGAGCCCCATGGATGGGTGATTATGAGACTGACGCTCCTTAGGGCTAATGAGCCTCTTGGATGGGTGATGATGTGTATGACACCCCTTAGGGTTAATGAGCCCCTTCTAGATAGTCGATCATGGAAAACTTTGATGCATTCGGCCCATTGAAATTGCGAAAAAAAGGCCTCAAGCATGTTGAAAATGCAATTTTTCTGATTACGGTCTCATTATTAGGCAAGTCTTGGATTGGTACGTGCTCAGATCACCCTACAATGAGCTCCTTTGATTGTAGATGATATAATTGATGCTTTCAAAAAGCCATATGGGTGACAAGTGTCTGTAAAGAAACACGTAGACTTATGTCTTTGAAGAAACATCAATGAAGAAACAAATTGTTATGGCTAACTTATGTATACTTGTATTTATTGTTATGTTTGACGCCTCTTGGGGCGGTCGAGCCCCTTTGGGGAGGGGGCGATATATGATTGGTGCCCCTTTGGGCTAATGAGCCCTTTGGATTAGGGCTAATGAGACCTTTGGATGGTGTAGACACCTACTTTTGGCCTCTTGTCCCGAAAGGAAGTGCGATGTTGTCACAAAAATCTGTTCTGCATGTTAGATCAAAGTTGAAATGTTTATGGACTAAGAAAAGAATTATGAAGTAATTTAAAACCCATATTTTAGACCAAGTTATCTTAGAGCATTGTTTTATTACTAATTAAGCCTATAACGAGTTCATACATCTTTAAACTTGATTAATAACGGACCCAAATGCGTCAAATCCAATGATTGGAACCAATGGAACCTACATTGTTGAAAAACCGAGCCAAACAGATTAAACAACTATCAAATTCTCATTCAAGGCCTATATAAATGGATATCCCTTTCAAATAGCTTTCCAACGATATATTATAATCCCAATTCCGTGCCAAAACGAAGAAGTTATGATCAAAACACTAAACCGAGCCCTAAAACCGACACCCTTGCACTCTAACAACCATAACTTTTGATCAATAACATATTTTAACCTAATTCCAAAAGCATTGGAAAGTAGATATTCATATATTTTTAATGATATCTCACACGCCTTAATCTGACTTTGCAATAAAATTTTATGGATGTTTTAAAAACGCGTTTTTGTATAAGGCAAACCGCAAACCAGCGCAACTCAATCAGTTGAGCGCCTGCCGCGCACGACTCATTGAGATGCGCGCGGCATCCAGCGCGACTCAAAGAGTTGTGCGCGCCACCTGACGGCGTGGCTCCAAAAACCTAAACCTAGATGCCTACGCCTATAAATAGGGGTCTTCGTTCAGCATTACGGGGACCGAAAATTCTTAATTAAAACCCTAGTATTCTTAAAACCCTAATCTCTCAACTTCTCTTACTGTCATACTACCTTTTCTTCTCTCTTCCCGAATACTTTCAAACCCTAATCGAATGCATTTAAGTCCTTAGAGGTACAAAAAAGAAATAAAGTCCATAAACAAATTAAACGGAGATTTAACATAAAAGAAGAACGGTTAGTTTCCTGAGCAATTAGATAAATCACTTTTCTTTTGTTGTTTAAATAACTTTAATTGATTAATTAGTGTTGTTTGATCACTTTAAACAAAATTTTAATTAATTAATTTACATAGTACTCTTTCGTTAATCAAGACTAGAATTTGAATAATTAATTATTATTTTGTCACTTAAGACAAGGCGGATCTTGTTTATTTATTGTTCTTTCATGAATATTATTAAATAAGAATAACGACTTTTACATGTAATTCCTACGTGGTTAATGCTTGTAAATAAAATCAACTAACTAAGTCTTTAGGTATCACATTGCATATATTGTTTTGTAATGAAATTGTGAAAAAGGAAGAGCTAGTAGAGGTCGTACTAGGGCTAGAATAGCGATTCCTTTCTAAAGGGAACGTTGTTTTAGTACCCTCGCTCCCGAACTCATTTCTAGTTTATATAGACCAATTTGGGCATGGGTAAACTTATAACTTTTTCTAATTATTCCATGAACCCCACATGGAGGAAATGCATGAACGAGGTTTATGTGTTTTCCTAAAACATATTGGCGACAAAAGCGTGATGAGAGTATAATTTCTAATTCAAAGTCTCCTAAACAGTCAGGAATTCAAATCCTACTACACCCTAACAAGTGTAAAGTCCTAGTATTTTAAGTGGCCATTAGCATCTAAGGAAGGACCCCCTACGATGGGATCACCCTCCTTAAATTGGTGACTCTACTGGGGACTTAGAGGTTACAAGATTAGTTCGTAGGTATGGTTCAAGGTTTCCAACACTAGGTTGCCTATGGATTGTAACAAGAACTAACTTGGATAATCTCTTGTTAGAGAGCGAGACTCAAACGCAAAATGCATAAGCATAGAACACTTTAACCATTGGGGATTTTCTCATTGATTAGGGGCTGCCAACACTAGGCTTCTATCCCGAAATCAATAACAATCATCCCATCCATATCGTCAACAAAATGTTGAGAAGGCGATGTCATGAGTCAACATGTTAAGTGATTGATTTGTGCATCGTTTCTTAATATATGGTACCTTTGGACACCCAAGCCTTGACCTTAGAATGGCATTGTATGCTTTGACGGTTCCTTTTATGTGCTTATGTGACTACATGAATATGTGCTTCGTTTCTAATCTAACTAATTCCAACCTGTTACATAGAGATATATGATAACTTGTTATTTGGTATGATTTTAGGGTACTTTTGAACCTTGTTTTCGTGATTAATCGACATCAAAGTTCATTATTTATCCTATTTTTATACAAATTTTGTATCATCCATGCTTCACGGGTTGTTTGTGTTTTTGATGTAATGTAGCTATTTTTAGCACTATATATGGACGTGATCAAGAATGAGTGAACAAGGAGAAGGGAAAGATAGGTTGATAGAGCAATGGAGGAAGAAGGATGAGTGCCTTAAAAAGAAATGAAAAGCTTTTGGAAAGTTTTGGAAGGATTTTTGCACTAAGGTAAACTTCAACTGACCATAACTTTTGTTCCACTAAACATTTTGAATTTATTAAAATTGTATATTAAATTTCATCTCAAGAGCTTTCCAACGACTGGTCACATGCCTTATTCCGATGAGTAACGAAGAAGTTATGACCTTCCAAAAAAAAGTTGTTTCGCCAGAAAAGGTTTGCACGTCCGTGCCAATAAGTGGCACGTCCGTGAAAGTCACTGCACGCCCGTGCCAAATGAAGCACGTCCGTTCAAGGTCAGACAGTAGCTACTGCTCGTATTTTAACAGGTCTGCACGTCCGTGCAACCTTTGGCACGTCCGTGCCGACCTGTAGACGAGCCCGACTCTTGTTTTCTCCGTCATTTTTATTTGGAGGTCATATAAATACTCTTCTTAGCTCATTTTGTACGGGGGATCCAAGTTTGGAGTGCCTTCTCTTAATTTGTAATTTTAGAACACAAATATTCTCAAATCATTAGTTAGATTTTAATTAATAGCTTGGAAATTTCAATCTCAATCATTGTAGAAGACAAGTTCCACCATTGTTATTCAAGTTGAAGCTTCTAGTAACATTTTCTCACTCTTCTCTTCCATTTTAATTGCTTTGATTGTTAATTATCTTGCATAATTCTTGTATGCTTAGATTGTTATTTAGCTTAATCTTTATTTAATTATTGTTCATGAGTTACTTGAAATCCTTAATTGCTTTAATCTCCATGGATTGTGAGTAGTCTAATTTTCTAGGGTTTGGGTAAAACCCTCAATGTAGTCACTAATTACTTGTTGCATGTGTTAATTTGGTCATTGATGGGTGTTAATTAGGTGAGCTTAAGTGGTTTAATTGCTTAGTTCTTGTATATGGCCATTGCTAGAACTATTATCTAAGCTTTCTCAACGAGGGATCGAGAGATGAACTTGAGTTAGCTCCCTTATGCTTAATTTTCTTGAAATGCCATGAGAATAGGAATTTCCAGTCAAGGGAATGTTTTTGTCATCGTAATTATGCTTTAATACTTGTTTTATACTTTGTAACCACGAGAGTAGGTTGTATTTATGATTCGAGTAATCCCTCTAGCTTGAGAGAGTAGTTGGGTGCTTTAGATGACTTCCCCTATATTATCCCCTTAAATTACCATTGTTTGCTACTTGCTAATTGTGATTTGTGACGAAGTTGAGTGGTATATCCCAAGCCCTAGAATTATTTAAATATTGTTAATCACCACTTAGTATTAGTTGATTTGAATTAGTACATGCTACATAAAACCAAACCAATTTCGACTTCATTTAGTTTGTTTAAACGGTAGTATGTCGGTGGTTGATTCTTCTCCTCTCTTGGGTTCGACCCTTTCTTACCCTTGCTATTAACTAGTGAGACCAAGATAGGACATTATCTTTGGTAGGCTCGACGACGGCCTATCAAAACTTGGCGCCGTTGCCGGGGAGGCAAAGTCACATTGAATTTATTATAGTTGAATGAGACTAAATGTGTGTATATGTATCATATCTTTCTTATCTATTTTTGTTTATTTGTGATTTTAACTTATGATAGTCATTGCTAACTTCTTTCTTAGCTTTGTTTGAATTTGCATGACACGAAAGAGTAAGCAATCACCGCTTATTCCCGTGGATTTAGAGTTGAACAAGACCTTGAGGAACGTGAGGAGACTTTTGCAAGGCACACCCGAGTTCTCTATTGTATATTTGGATTCCGATCCGGAAGAGGTTTTTCAATCCAACAACGAATATATCATGGGTGATAACAATCCTCCTCCACCTTTACTACGAGACTATAATCACCCCAATGCCTTCACACTTCGGAGTGGCATACATCTCCCCACCACAAATGCAAACAATTTTGAGTTTTCACCTCAACTCATCCGTATGATTCAAAGTGATCAATTTGGGGGTAGTCCTTATGAGTGTACTTTTGCTCATTTAGACAACTTTCTTGAATTGTGCACAACTATCAAGCAAAATAATATTTCGGAAGAGTTTATTCGGATGCACATGTTTCAATTCTCCCTCCGTGATAAAGCAAAGCATTGGTTGAGGACGGCTGAAGAGGCATCGTTAACTACTTGGGATGAAGTGACTAGAGCTTTTCTTGGGAAGTATTGCCCTCCCGAGAAAACCGCCGAATTAAGACGGAAAATTACCAACTTCAACCAAGAGGTTGATGAAACTTTTTGTAAAGCATGGGAGCGGTTCAAGGATTACACTAGAGCATGCCCTCACCACGGTTTCACCTCATGGATCATAGTGCAAAGCTTCTATGATGGTCTTACTCCTCCCTCGAGGGCCAACCTTCATTCCGGGGCCGGTGGTAGCTTTAAAAACCTATCATTTGACGAGGCCTACAAAATGATTGAAGAAGTTGCCAAGCATTATGCTTATGGGGGTGACAAAAGACAAATTCATCCTAAGAAGGGCGGCAAGCATGATCTCGAGGCAATAGATCTTATTGCTTCAAAGGTTGATGTGTTAGCTCGAAAGCTAGATCAAGTGAACAATGTGCCCGGTAGCTCCTCCTCGCAAGTCATTTCTTGGGAGACTTGTGGAGGAAACAATCACATGGCATCCTATTGCAACTCTACAACAACGGAGCATGTGGCTTCTATTGGAACAAATGATCCTTACTCTCAAACCTATAACCAAGGTTGGAAACAACATCCAAATTTTGGGTGGAAACAACCCAACCAAGCTCCCCCTCCTCAAAACAATTATAACCAAGCTCCTCCTCTTCAAAACAATATCAATCAACCCCATTCACAACAACAAGCTCCCTATCGCCACCCAAAACCCAAGAGACAATGTCCAACAAAGAACCTAATACAATCAAGCCCCTCCTCCTAAAAAATCCAACATTGAATCCGTTTTGGAAACCTTCATGACCCAACAAATCAAGATCAATGGGGAAGTTAGTAGCTCAATTCAACAACTACAAACACACAATAAGATGATTGAAAGTCAATTATCTCAAATTGCTCATCAAGTTGGATGCCCTTCTAACCCCGGTGGTCAATTTCCAAGCACAACGGTAATGAATCCAAAAGAGCATGCGAAATCAATCACCTTGATTTTGGAAGGAGGGTATGAAGCTCCAATTATGAGAGAAGAGGTCACCAAAAAAGGAGGTGAGGGAGATTGTTGGGTAGATGAAAGTGAGTTTGAAAATGAAGTGAGTGAGGAAGCAAGAGGAATCTTAAAATTGAGTGATGAGGGTGCCTCAAAGAGAGACGAGGGAGAAGTGCAAAGCAAAGCTCCATTGAAAGCATATGAGCCTCGTATCCCATTCCCTCATCGAATGATAAAAAAGAAGCTAAATGAGAAACTTTCTAAGTTCCTTGATGAAATGAAAGGACTTCAATCAAACATTCCACTTATTCTGCTTTATCACAAATGCCTACATATGCAAAGTTTTTGAAAGATTTTCTTTATAAAAAGAGTAGGCTTAAGGAGAGTGATTTTATCTCCCTTCTAACGCAGATAAGTGATATTCCTAAAAATGAGGTTCCCGAGAAGTTTGGTGACCCCAGTAGTTTTGCTTTATCGGTGAAGGTTGGGGATCTTGAATCAACAAATGCGTTGTGTGACCTTGGGGCTAGTGTTAGCCTTATTCCTCTCTCTATGGCTACAATGTTGAATCTTGGGGAGATATGTCCCACCAAAATGTCAATCCAACTAGCCGACCACTCGGTTAGAATCCCATTAGGAGTCTTAAAGGACATCCCAATTCAAGTGGGGAAAGCTCTTGTGAAATGCAATTTTGTAATCATGGAGATGGATGAGGATTCCAAAGTACCTTTCATATTAGGTAGGCCCTTTTTGAAAACAGCGGGTGTTAACATTGATATGAAAAAAGGACTACTTAGCTTGCATGTTTGGTATGAAAATGTTTTCTTCTCATTTCCGGAAATTTCAAGTGAGCCCATAATGAAACAAGTTCATCGGATCGATGTTTTGGCTAGTACTTTGAAAGAAAACATGGAGGAGCCACAAGAATTGACTCATGCTTCGGAGGTGAAAAAGCAAAAGAGGGTCAAGAAGAAAAAAAGAAACAAGATCAAGTTGATGGAGAAATTATTTGGTTGCATTTCTAGTGATGATAGCAATGTGATTGTTTTGCCTTTGGAAAATGGCAAGTGTGTGGGAACAATGAGATGGGTCAAAAAGGTGTGTCTTGACCCTCCCTAATTGTGGATAGCGCAATGTCGTCAAGCTAGTGACGTTAAAGAAGCGCTTTCGGGAGGCAACCCGAGTATTTTTTTGTATGGATTAAGTTGTTAAAAAAAAAAAAAACAACAACAACAACAAAAAGAGAAATTAAAGTCTTCCAACAAAAACCAACAAGAACAAAGGTACCAAGGAGGTTAAAGCTTCAAAGAAGGCCCGATCCTTGAGTTAGTCTTCTTTCTCCCCCTTTTTATGTGCTTTTATTGCTTAACATTGAGGACAATGTTTATGATAGCTTGGGGGGAGGGGGAGTCATTTGGATTCCTTCTTGGCATGTTGGTTTGTTTTTGTTGTGTTTGTTTTGGTTGTTTCCTTTCCCTTTTTAATCCAAAGCCCTTAAATCAAAACTTCTAATCATGTGTGAATACTTCTCTTCTCTCCTTATTTAGATGTATATTTATGTTTTATTTTTATGTTTAGCTGAACTTAACATTGTAAATATTCTTGCTTTCTAGTAGTAAAAAAAATGAACAAAAAAAAAATGAAAAAATGCCCAAGGGTGAGACTCAAATGACGATGCTTATATGATTTGCTTGCTTGACTCTTGAGTGATGAGTAAAAGTTCTTTTAAAAGGGTGTATGCTAGAGTTGGGGTCATTTAGAGGCTTATTAATCTTGATTGCATTAGAGTATAAGAAATGAAAACCGATGAATTCTCAATTGCACGTCTAGCATAGGATATTGTCAGATTTGCCCAAAGTAGGATATGTTTGAATTGAATTGCGGTCCCTTGTGCCCTTGATGTTCCTCCCCTCCTCCCCAAATTAATGAAACTCTATTAAGAAATTGTATCTATTTGTATCTTGTGTAATAAGTGGCATAATAAGCCACATGCCTCGAATAAAAGAAAGAGCCGCTCAAAGTTAAAAGAGGCGAGGGCAATGAATGTAAAAAAAAAAAAAGAAAAAGAAAAAGAGAAATCAAAAGAAAAAAAATAGAAAAAAAAAGGGAGATAAAAAACTCCTCCAAAATTTTCACTTTTTCGTATTTAGAGGTCAACTTGTGGACGCCTCCCACACTTTGTCTATTTTGACATTTCTTGTGTAAATTGCCAAGTTATAGTGTAGTTAAAGGGAATTGAGAGTGAATTTTTAGAGGTGGACTTGTATTTTGAGATTTTATAACCGAAAAAGGGCTTGTTGCAACTTTGGAATATCTAGATGTGCTCTAATGAACTAGTAAAAGGTCTAAAGAAGTATCCTAGTGCAACCTTGCTTAGTTTTCCTTGTTACCCCCAACTCATGTGTACATTTGTATGATTAGTAATTCTTGAAAGTTGCTCACTTGTCTTGCTTGTGTCTCATATCCCGATGAGTTGACTTGGGCAGAAAAAAAAACATTGAAATTGTATGCATGATTTTTTTATGATGTGTTGTGGTTTGTGTGAGTTGTGGGTTAAGCTCAATGGAAACCCTCACGAGATAAAAACTCGTCCTCTTAGGCGACTTAGGGGTTTAAATTTCTTTTCACTTGTGCTAAAAGTGCTTATGGTTGTTACCATGCGGATTTGTGTTTTTGTGTTTCCTCTTTATTACCACTCCTTGTATTGATCATTAGCAAGTTATCTTCCTTCTTGATTTGACATGTTTGTTTGGCTAGAGGACTAGCAAAAGCTTATCTTTGGGGGATTTGATAACTTGTTATTTGGTATGATTTTAGGGTACTTTTGAACCTTGTTTTCTTAATTATTCGACATCAAAGTTCATTATTTATCCTATTTTTATACAAATTTTGTATCATCCATGCTTCACGGGTTGTTTGTGTTTTTGATGTAATGTAGCTATTTTTAGCACTATATATGGACGTGATCAAGCATGAGTGAACAAGGAGAAGGGAAAGCTAGGTTGATAGAGCAATGGAGGAAGAAAGATGAGTGCCTTAAAGAGAATTGAAAAGCTTTTGGAATGTTTTGGAAGGATTTTTGCACTATGGTCAACTTCAATTGACCATAACTTTTGTTCCACTCAACATTTTGAAGTGATTCAAATTGGATATTAAAGTTTATCTCAAGAACTTTACAACGATTGGTCACATGCCTTATTCCGATGAGTAAAGAAGAAGTTATGACCCTTTAAAAATAAGCAGTTTCGCTAGAAAAGGTCTGCACGTCCATGCCAATAAGTGGCACGTCCGTGCAAGTCACTGCACATCCGTGCCAAATGAAGCACGTCCGTGCAAGGTCAGGCAGTAGCTACTACTCGTATTTTAACAGGTCTGCACGTCCGTTTAACCTTTGGCACGTCCGTGCCGACCTGTAGACGAGCCTGACTCTTGTTTTCTTTGTCCTTTTTATTTGGGGATCATATAAATACTCTTCTTAGCTCATTTTGTACGGGGGATCCAAGTTTGGAGTGCCTTCTCTTAATATGTAATTTTAGAACACCAATATTCTCAAATCACTATTTAGATTTTAATTAATAGCTTGGAAATTTCAATCTCAATCATTGTAGAAGACAAGTTCCACCATTGTTATTCAAGTTGAAGCTTCTAGTAACATTTTCCCACTCTTCTCTTCCATTTTAATTGCTTTCATTATTAATTATCTTGCTTAATTCTTGTATGCTTAAATTGTTATTTAGCTTAATCTTTAGTTAATTCTTGTTCATGAATTACTTGAAATCCTTAATTGCTTTAATCTCCATGGATTGTGAGTAGTCTAATTTTCTAGGGTTTGGGTAAAACCCTAAATGTAGTCACTAATTACTTGTTGCATGTGTTAATTTGGTCATTGATGGGTGTTAATTAGTTGAGCTTAGGTGGTTTAATTACTTAGTTCTTGTATATGGCCATTGCTAGAACTATTATCTAAGCTTTCTCAACAAAGGATCGAGAGATGAACTTGAGTTAACTCTCTTATGCTTAATTGACTTGAAATGCCATGAGAATAGGAATTTCCAGTCAAGGGAATGTTTTTTTCATCGTGATTATGCTTTAATACTTGTTTTATGCTTTGTAACCACGAGATTAGGTTGTATTCATGATTCGAGTAATCCCTCTAGCTTGAGAGAGTCGTTGGGTGCTTTAGATGACTTCCCCTATATTATCCCCTTAAATTACCATTGTTTTCTACTTGCTAATTGTGATTTGTGACGAAGTTGAGTGGTATATCCCAAGCCCTAGAATTATTTAAATATTGTTAATCACCACTTAGTATTAGTTGATTTGAATTAGTACATGCTACATAAAACCAAACCAATTTCGACTTCATTTAGTTTGTTTAAACGGTAGTATCTCGGTGGTTGATTTTTCGCCTCTCTTGGGTTCGACCCTTTCTAACCCTTGCTATTAGCTAGTGAGACCAAGATAGGACTTTATCTTTGGTAGGCTCGACGACGACCTATAACTATAATAAATAAAAAAATTCACAAAACTTATGGTTTGACAAAAAAATAAAAATAAAATAAAAAATTATTATTGTTTTTTTTTTTTTTTTGCTTTTTCGCAAAAAAAAATTAAAAAATTGTCAAACCTACCAGGTGGCATGCGCAACTATCAAACTTTTGAGCGCCCTCCTAGCGCAAGTTCAAAAGTTGCGCGCGGCACCTCCGCGCAACACTGTGTCTTGCGCGCACCCACTGTTCAACGTCGACTTTGACTCGTTACGAGCAATATCATATGGAGAAAACGATACTACCGCTTCAAGGTTAATCGTTAAATAGGTGCTAAAAATATCTCTTTGGCTAACAACGTTGTCTAACTTTTACTATGATCATTTTTTTTTCGAAAAATCCAAAAACATGTTTTTTTTTACTGTTCTTTTTGCATATTCACAAAATAAAATGTTTTTATTGTCCGTTTTGCGTTTTCGTAAAAAAAATAAAAAATTCATACAATGTTTTTTATCGTTCTTATTGCGTTTTTGCAAACAAAAAAATTAAAAATTAAAAATCAAGTGGCAGATGTTACTCTTAAAGTTGCACTTTCCGCCTTAGCGCAAGACGAAAAATTGCACGCGATACTATTTTTGATTATGATGATTCGTTTACGTAATTTATAATCAAGCTAATGAGATTACTTTTTATGAGGTTCGTCATTAGAAGTTCACATCTCTTAATAAGACGTCATCAATATGTTTATTCTTAAACGTGCTTATTTTCGTGTTCATCATTTTTTCAGTTGTAATTGGTCAACCTTGATTTAAGAGTATAATTTATTTACCTCTTCTAGGTTTAAAAGGAAAATCCTAAGAACTTTACTTGGGTTGATTTCCTCACACAAAAAAAATAAAAAAAAAACAGAGAAATAGAACAAAAAAAAAAAAAAAAAAATGTCGTTCTTAAAAATAATAAAAAAAAAAACAGAGTATGATACAAAAAAAATATTATTCTAAAAAAAAAAAAAGAGAGAGAGAGAGAAGATAATGAATCATAAAACCAAGAAAATGATTTAATTATTTCTTGGATTTTACATTCGGAGGTCATCATTCTTTTTAAACAAATAAGTAATATATTATTCTTTAAAGATGAACAATATAAGAATCATAATTGAAAAAAAAAATGATATAGATCTCTATTGCAATCTAAGTGATCAACTAATACCATAGTATATTTGATCATTTTAAGGAGTATATTTTGGTTGATTAATATTCCTAAAATTTATGAGCATTTTCAATTCAACCTTTTTTTCTTTCTCTTCTACCTTTTTCGAAGACAATTCATTTAAAGTAAAATCCTTACATGATTACTTTGTTGAAGTCAACACAAATCATGACATTCCATTAATGATTGTTCGTGAATTTTCTGACATTCTTCATCAACAAACTTGCTTAAAGTGAATTCGTATTACAAGGATTAAAAAAAAAAGAAATAAAACAATCATTTTGACTTTGTTTCATTGTTTGAATGCTTGGCAGAAAAGGTTTAAGTGAACGCGCTCAATCTCTTGTGACACACATTACTAGATCATCTTCCACATTCGCATACTAGTCCAATCATGGGTGACAAAGCAGCATTGGAAAAACTTAGAGAGGAACTCAAAAACCTAAAGACCCTACGAGAAGAAGAAGCCCAAATGAAGGCTCATAAAAAAAGCAGAAAAGGCTAAAATAAAAGCAGAAAATAAAAGAAAAAAAGAACATTCTGCAAGAAAAAGCAAGAGCCGAAAGAGTAAAGGCCTTGGAGAAACTTGTCCTTCGAGCTAACTCAGGGAATAAGTACTTCAATTATGAGATTGCACCACAACCTAGTGGCAAAACTCTCCTAGAAAAGTTCTTGACTACGGATTTTCCAACCTTTAAGGTTATAGAAAATCCTAGGACTCACTTAATGAGCTTTATTGGAATTATGGCATTGAAAGGGGTTGAGCCAAGCCTATATGCATGTACTTTTCCTCTTTCATTGGAACCAACTGCTAGATCATGGTTTTATAACCTCGATGCAAAAAAAAACTTCCACTTGGAGTGATGTTGTAAAAGCGTTTTTTACTTAATATGGAGATAATATCGAGCTCAAAACTACCTTGTGCGATCTTGAACTGCTTAAGCAAGGGGAAGAAGAAGGCTTCATTGAATTCCTTTCCAGGTGGCGATTAAAGGTTGCTCTTATTCCAAAAAGACCTCCGGATCGTGAACTTGTCCCAAAGTTCATAGACAATATGTCTCCAACATACAAATGCCATTTACAATACCTTGGTTTAGACACATTTCAAAAAGTCTATACTTTGGGAACACTAATTGAAAGGGACTTGATAAAACCATGAATCACATAGACGGACTTGATTTTTAGAGAGAATTTCAAGAACATGCAATCTCAAGAAGTTGTCAAAAATTCAAGATGTAGCACCTTAGGTCTTGTTTTGTTTCTTTCCTTTGTTTTTTAGGGGATGTAGCACCTTAGCAATCTCAAGAAGTTGTCAACAATTCAATACTAGGAGATTCATGCTGTCGAATCTACTGTACTCTCATTAATTAATGAATAAAAATTATATTTTCAAGTACGTCTATCTTGTTCTCTTTTCAATCTCTTTAATGTTATTGACTTGACTTAAATAAAATGTATACATACAAACAGGCAGTATCAAAAGGCATACATACTCAACATCTTAAGAATCTTGATAAGCTTTGGCTTACTAGATTTATCGAATGAAAAGAGGCCCATCTTTGGCCCACAAAGAGAGGATATGATGATTTCACCAACACAGGAGGCAACCTGAAACTCCATAAATATAATCCTATGTTCTTAACTCTAGATATAATCCATCTTTTGGCAGCCCTTTTGAGCCTCGTCAGTTGAGCCTAAGAGGGGGACAGAAAGTTAGTCTAAACCAAAAGGAAAGAACAAATGCAAAAGAAAAAAGAAAAAAACCGTTCTAAACCCAAAACATAACTTGTCAAAAAAAAAATAATAAAGGAGAGATGACAAGGAAAAGACACCTAATGTAGGAGTTGTCACACAAAGCAGAAAGGTTCTAATTTGATAAGCACCAAAGTAAAGGATTTTGGGAGTATACTTGAGCCTATACATTGTTCATAACCCCAAGCCTAGACACGCTACGACCTTGGAAAGGCCCTCCTTGAGGTAGACCATAACCATACACCAAAATCATCATTCCATGAAAATATGGCCAATCTTAGGCTATTGCACATATGAACCTACTATTAAGTAGTCTGGCCAATATATAACATGCATAAAGTGTTGAGTAATGATTAAAAGATCATATAAAAAAATTTCAAATGATTTGGATGATTTGATAGCCATTGGATTGATTACATCATGTTAGTAAGGCAAGCGTATCAAACTAAATTCGATGTTTTCCATATCCTTTGCCAAAAAAAACATGAGATTAGAGAGTACACTTAAATAAACATGAGAAACATCCCATAACATATGTATACATGAATTCCAAAAGCTACCTAAGACTACACTTGGGGGCTTCAAATTAAAATGAATTTCAAAAGCTACCTAAGTCTACACTTGGGGGCTTCAAATTAAAAATATAAGTCTCACCTTAACTTTCATTTTAAAATGAGACCATATTTTAGAAAGTGATTCGAATGATTTTAAAATTATTCTAACACTTCACCAAACCTAGGTTTGATACACATTCATTTTCAAACTACGGTACTTATTGAAAGAACTTCACTTTTAATTAGAAAAATATGACAATGATGACAAGTAGAAAAACATAAACAAAATCAGAAATACGAAAGTTTGCTCACATTTTCATATCTTTGTTGAAATAAGTTGCAAATTACAACTTATCTTCATCAATATTAGAAAAAAAAAGTCACACTCAATTACAAGCTAGACTTTTCTTTCCATTTTGGGTCCAGTTTTGAAAATAATATGGTTATGATTTTTGCCTACTAGAAAAAGTTGCTTTTCAAAACAAACTTTCATTGGACCTTTTTTTCACTTTTGAATTCTAATTCGAAATAACATGTTTCTAATGAAAATAATATTCAAATTTCCTTTCTGAATTTTTGTTTTCTCAAAAACAAATTTTAAGATTCTCAATAACAGATTGGATAATACATATGTATATATAAATATTTCCAAAAGGAATGAATTAATATTCGACTTCTCCTTGACTTGAACTTGTTCTTGCTTAGTTCTCCCGCGAATATTAGTTAAGGGATGGTAAACGAACCACCTACAAGACCAAAATCAAAGATTGATAAGAGCAAAGAAAATATTTGATGTTCTAAATCAACTTTGAAAATAAAATCACCGCAATGATCTTTATAAACGTTTAGACATTAGGTAAGATTATTAAACCTTAAACACAATTGTTTTTGGTCTATAAACAAGCAAAAAACTAACTTGCCTTCTTGAAAATTACTTTAACTAAAATGTAAAAGCCATATCACTATCCTAAATATTTCAAAAACAAAAATGGGATATATACACAGGTCCATCTCAATATCATATGAATGGCCTAACCAATAGCAAGTCATTAGAATTTACCCCCAATTGGGGGCTCTAAGTCTTGCGAAATAGCAAGAATGCGCAATAACCCGATACATGGGGGCTCCAATATAATATTTTTTTTTGAGATATTCATGCCATTCGAGCTACTTTCGAGAATCGCCTAAACTACAAATGGTTTACGTAGATCTTGAGCCTTACAAAGTTCAAATGTATCAAAATAATGTTGTTCCTTTGGAAACTAAGTTTGCAACTGAACTTGGCCATTAAACAGGTTACATACTCGAGCCATTTTCGGGTTCAACTTCAAAAATTAATTTTAGTGCATAATTGTTGTTTCAATAATTTAATTTACGAGAGTATGACTAGTATAGAGAAAAAGAAACAAAATCATACTTGTTCATACGAAAGTTTAGTACTCAATCATTCATCATACTTGGGTTTAGTGAGTCCGACTCACCGCGGAAACAAACCTTAAAACAAGACCGCACTCGCAATAAATAAAACCATAAACATAATTAAATTAATCACAAGAATAAGATAAAATGATTACCTTTGGAGCGTGCTTCGCCCCACCGGAAGGGGATCTTACTTCGAAAGCAAGCCTCGAAATTACGACGGCCTCCAACGATAGTCCACCCACAACTCGACCACCAAACACGGTCCAATGCCTTGGGGTTAGCAAGGCCCGACCAAAACCCGAGAAATTAATGAGTTCAAAGGTTTTCACAATGGTGATGAATTTTTCAACTCTTACTCAAGTGCTCTTCCCAATGCCCCAAGTTGGGTATTTATAGGGAAGAGCTAGAGAGTGACAAGCTCTCCCATCAATGTGGGAGAATTTGATTTTCCCTTTTTTTTTTTAACGGAAATTTCACCAAATGCCACTAACAAATTTAAAAATTCACCGAATGCCATCGCACTTTTCAGAATTCACCAAATGCCACTCACAAATAGTGAAATGTCACATCGTGCTATTAATGAGGCCTAGACGTTAACAATCCGTTAACGCGAAATGACCTCTATGCCCTTATTGTCTTTTATGGCGCCCTAAAGTGCATTGACTCTCTGACTTCTAAAATTTAGATAAAAAATAAAAAAATTCCCTCGTTGTTCTTCTCAAACCTTCCCCTGTTCTTTGAGCTTTCAGCAACACCATAATCAAGGAAGAAGTTTCTTCGAAGACCTGAACGAAAGACAACTACATTGACGCTTTATCGTTTGTTGAACTTGGGCGAACTTGAAAATCGGTAAATTGTACTCGGGGTACTAAAAGGAAAACGGTTGAGTTCAAATTTTTTTCGGGGTTCTAGAAATAGCAATCAAGGTATTATTTTCACTTTTGATCTTCATTTCACGCTTTGATTCTAAATTTATTATCGAAAATTGAGTTAGGGTTAGGGTTTTATGAAATGGTCTGTTTTATGCGCTTATTTGACTTGACCTGTGTGATTTATTGTTAAAATTCATGTTAAAGATGGTAATTTGTGGGTATTGATTTTGCATTGATATGAATTTTGGGTTTGTGAAGTGCTTGAAATTCAATTTGGTCAATGTTGTGTTAGTATGTTGTTTTGTTATATCACTGATGTGTTGGTATGTGGTTGTGAATTTGAATGATGTGTGTTGATGTTATGTGTAATTTGTTGATGATAGGATGAGTAGAGTGTGGCTTGATGTCCATTACAGAGATCATGGCTTTGATGTGTTGGTTGATGATACTGAAAGAACAAGTCTAATGGACTTGTATGAGTTTATGTTTGAGGATTCTGTGAAACAAAATGTGATCCTTCCCAAATGCTTCACTTTGTTTGTATTGCCACCTAGAACTAATAGGAAGTTGGAGTTATCTTGGGATAGGGACATGCTTTAAATGTGGGAGTGGTTTCAAGGGAAGGAGACAATAGAAATATTCTTGGAAGAAGAGCAAAGTCCTAAGTAGGTGTTTAAGAATGCTGAGGCTAATTGGCAAAGAAGGGTTAAGGCCATGGCTGAGAAAGCTATATTGGAGGAGGAAAAGGCCCAGGCTGAGAGAGAGTTGGAGGAACAACAACCTTTTAAAGTTGCAGTTGAGGTGCTTGTTGCTAATGTTGATGGTGGTGATATGGAGTATTTAGAGTGTCTGACACTCAAGGAGCTGATGAGGTTTTTCCCAGGGGCATCTCAGCCTGAGCCTGAACAGAGTACTCAGTCTTCCACTCCACCTAAACATCCTCAACAAACATCTCCTATGAACCAGCCCAAATCCTCAAGTGCAAGCAAAAAAAGGACTCCTCAAAAAGGGAAAAAAACAACACCCAAAAAAAGGTCAACTGGAAGAACCCAACCCTCCCCTCAACCACAAACAACCCCAAAACCTGAAGCACCCTAACCCTCCCCTCAACCATAAACAACCCCAACACCAGAACCACCACTTTCACCTGAACCAAGAACAACCCCACCACCTCAATCACCTAAAGCACCAGTTGAACCTGAAGCAGAAACATCCGAACCTCCACCACCTCCACCAACTAGAAATGCTATGCCTCAGAAATCCAAAAAGGTGGGTAGGTCAAGACCACACGGGTTCAGAACAAAAAAGAAGAGTGGGAAAGGGGTTGCTGGGGGAAGCAATGAGAGGGTCAGTTTAAGGAGATCTGGAAGAATTAGGAAGTCACCAGCTAGGGTTGACAGTAGATCTGATGATGATGACAGTGAGGATTCAGATTACATAGAATCTGGGAGTGATGACTTTGATAATGCTGATGATCTTGGGGACTTCATAGAAGAAGAGGAACAATTTGAATTCCTGTATAATGACATCCCAGACAAACAATTTGAAGATTACCTTGATGGGATACAAGCAATGGATAAAACATACAAGAATGGCAAGGTTTGGAGAAACTGTGAATTTGGTAGCATTAAACTAGAGCCATGGCTGATTTTTGCAGACAAAGAGTCATTCACTGAAGTTTTTAAGGATTTTTGTGTACAAGAAGGGTTTGGAGTCTTTGTTGAAAAGAGTGACCCTCAAAGGTTTATAGCAAGATGTGCTATTGATGGCTGCAACTGGAGAATTCATGCTTCAACAATGGCTGACAAAGTAAGTTGGGCAACCAAGACATTGACAGGGGAGCAACCAACCTGTGGCAGGCTTGAGATAAACCCTGTTGTTAGCTGTGATTGGCTTTGCAGAAATTTGCAGTCAGATATTCAAGCCAATCCAGACATTCCAGTATAGTCTTTGCAATGAATTTGTATGGAAAGCTATAGAATTCATGTGAAAAAAGGTTGTTTTACAAGGTGAAAGTAGTTTCCAAGGAGATGATTCATGGTGGATTTTGAGAGGCATACAGTCTCCTTTCAAGATATGCTTAGATGGTGAAAGAGACCAATCCAGGAATTTAAGCACTAGTGACATGGACACAATTATCTGCAAATGTCCAACCTAGGTTCAAGGAATGCTTTTTCTCCTTTGCTGCCCAAGTTAGAGGGTTTTTGAGAGGGTGTAAGCCTATCATTGGCATCGATGGGGCCCATCTAAGTGGTTATTATAAGGGGATTCTGCTAATAGCAATTGAAATTGATGGGAATAATGAGATCTTTGTGTTTGCTTATGGCATAGTAAGCACAGAGTACTGTGTTGAGACTTGGGGTTATTTTATGAGGAATTTGAAATGCCTTTTTCAGAAAGAGGGATGCAACAGAGATGATTGGACTTTTATCTTTGACAGGATAAAGGTAACTCTCAATTTGCTGTGCTTTTTTTTCAAAGGGCACAGTTCTCCTTTCTCACTTGTTACATGCCTATGCAGGGAGTTGATGCAGCAATTATGGAGACATTCCTAGAGCCAGTAAAAGAATCTGCTGTCAACACTTGTGCAACAACTGCAAAACAAATGGTTTTAGTGGAACAACTTTTTACAAGCTCTTTTGGGTTGCTGCTGATGCTTACAATCCATATGTCTTCAACAAAGCAATGGAGAAGATTCATGCCTACAATCCAAAGGATGTTGAGTACTTAAACAACACAACTGAGGTTTGGTCAAGGCATCAGTTTGAGCCAGCAATTTGTTGTGACCATAACACAACAAATTTTGTGGAATCATTCAACTCTTGCACAAAGCCATACAGTGATCTACCTGTGTTAAAGCTACTTGAAGGTTTAAAATTGCATTTGCTCTATTGTTAAATCTGTTTCTTAATGCAATTTCTACCATTCTTTACTGTAATTTCTATCTTGATTTCTATTTTGCAGCTATCAAGCAATGGTGCATGATAAGGATGGCTCCAAGGTTTGATAAAGAAACATCAATGGGAGATGGGGAGCTCACTGAGTATGCTACTAAGATCTTGCAAACAAGATCAAATGAGTCTAGGTTCAGCTACGCTACACCATGTGGGGGTGATGAGTTTGAGGTGAGGGATCAACGTGTGCACTTTCCCATTAAACTTGGGGATGGAACTTGTGGTTGTGGAAAGTGGCAACTTTCAGGGATCCCATGTAAGCATGTGCTTAGGGTGATTTACCACCAAAGGTTGCAGGCTATAGATTTTGTGTCACCTTATTTCAAAGGGAGGGCATACAAAAGCACTTATGCTGAGCATATGCACCCAATGCCTGACAAAACCAAGTGGCCTACATTCAACCTTCCTGACATACTACCACCCCCAGTGAAACGATCAACAAGAAGACCTAAGAAGTAGAGAAGAAGAGGTGCAAGTGAAGCAAGAAAAGGGAATAGGCATAACACAGTTAAGTGCAGCCTATGCAAGGAGTTGGGGCACAACATGTTGACATGTGCTGCAAAGAAATAGATTGCAGCAGCTGAAGCAACAAGTGCAGCAACCAACAGCAATGAAAAAGCTGAAGCAAGCACTTCAAGGCCCAAGAAGAGAGCAAAGAAAGATGCTTGAGCTCCAAACCCCTGGCCTTTTGACTGCAAAGCATACTTGTTAATGTAGTCTAGTTGTTGAACAATATAATCTCAATGTGTGTTGTGTTGTGATGGTATTTTTTTGGGAAATATTTTGTGTAAACTTCAGACAAATACATTGTCAACGGTTGCCTTAATTTTTTGGTTGAACACTGGCCTTATTTTTTGGATGAACATGATTGAAACAGGAAGAAATGTATGGAAGACATGTTCAAGTAAACACTTTATTCAATTTCATCTCAGTTACATTTTGTTCACTTCATCATTACAATCACAAATATCACACACATCAATACACCTAATTTCTTTAGAGGTATATTGATTCAAAATTGTTAAAAAAAACTAGTCGTTACTTTAGAGGTATATTGTGTAATAACTTTAATAAGTAATGGCATTTGGTGAAATTAGTAAATATTCAGTGGCATTTGGTGAATTAGGAATCCCATAAACGGACTATTGACGTCCAGGCCTCATTAATGGCACGATGTGACATTTTACTGTTTGTGAGTGGCATTTGGTGAATTCTGAAAAGTGCAATGGCATTTGGTGAATTTTTAAATTTGTCAATGGCATTTGATGAAATAGCCGTTATTTTAAAGATAAAATAAAAATTAATAATCAAACTAGTAATAAATCAACAAGTGACAAGCTCATGTGAGAGGTTAGGTGAGGACCATTTTGAGGAGGGTGATGAGTGACATTTATGTCACTATTAGGAAGTATTTTTAGCGTCATTTTCGTGTTTATTTTCACTTATTCTCCCTTTTATTCTATAGTTTTCTTTTTAATAAAGTTTCTAGTTTATTTCTTAGTTTTAGTATGTTTTAATTTAATTTCTTTATTAAATTGGTTTCTATTTTATTTTCGTATTTTATTTGCTTTAGATTTATTTTAGTTTCGTTCCTTTTCTTTGTTACTTTCATAGTTTTTATTAGTTTTAAGTTTATTTTGTTATTTCATTTTATTTTATTTACTTGTATAGTTTTATATTTTTATTAGTTTTAGTTTTATTTCTCTTATTTCTATTTTAGTTTTATTTATTTTAATTAGTTTGGAGTGTTTTTCATATTTTATTTGTTTGTGTTTTATTTAATTTTGTTAGTTTTAGTTTTAATTCTCTCATTTTCTATTTAGTTTATTTAGTTTTATTTTATTACTTAGTTCTATTTTTTTTTCTTAATCCTTTTCCTTGGTTTTGTGTGTAGGTGTTCGGGTTTTAAGTCAAGTGAGTTCGGTTTCTGAATAAATGTCAAAAGTCAATTGTCGACTGCACAATCAACCAACACCACCGCGGCCACTTCCCCTGCTCCTCCTCTGCTCCCTCTTCCTCACAATCCTACACCACCCCAACTGCAATAGCCGTTGCTGCCCCTCTCACGACCACAACCATACCCCTACATTTACAACCACCACCACCTCCAATCAACCCAATTACCAACCACAGCAGCCGCACCTGAACCACCATCACCCACTAATTCCACCCACCTAACAACTCCCCTGCTCCACGCACATTGCAGCCCACACCACAACAACAACCAGCACATATCGCAACCATCAATTGCAACCTCACGTAACTACCAGCACCACCTACCACAACAAACTGCCTGCACCACCGTCAACAATCAGCACCAGCCCGCGCCAGCTCACCTTCTCACCCTTAATATCCAGCCACCGCGCAACCCACAACAACAACTCCTACACCACCGTCCACTCAATCAACACCGACCTTAGCAGCTTTCACTATTCCAATTCAAATAGCAGCACTGCGCACCGCACCACCGCTGTAGCCACTCAATTTCAGCCACCCAATCTCCGCATCCACCGCAATTATTCAACCCTCCAATCAAGTGCCCAAAATCAGAGCAATTCAAGCTCATTTGGGTTCGAGCAAACCGAATAGGAGTTCGGTCGAAGTACGAGTCAGAAACTTTCGAGGTTTTGTAATTTGAAGAGGTGTAATTTGCCCATGGTTCGACCGAACCAACCCCGTAGTTCGGCCACACCAACCCATGGTTCGACCAAACCATTTCACGAGCTTCGCGCGTGATTCTTAATGAAGACCGAACGGATTTTATTTTATGCTTGATGATAAACAAGGAGGATGAGCAGTGACGATTTGATGATGATGGTTAATGAACGGTGGTGCTGGTGGGGCGCTTTAATGGAGTTCAAAGCAGCTAAATTCGAAGAAGAAGAAGAAAAAAATCTTATATGTTTTGGGGATTTTGGGGGGTTTTATTTTTCTTTTTCTTTTAATTTTATTTCTTTTACTTTCCTTTTCTTATTTCTTTCTTTTATTTTATTTTATTTTATTTTCCTTTTCTTAATTCTTTTTAATTCCTTTTCTTTATTAATTTCCTTCCTTTATTTTTCTATTTTACTAGCTTAGTATAAATACCCAATTTTGGGGGGTAATTAAAAGGGGGGAACATTTACCAATTATTCTATTCTCTAATTAGTTTTAGGAGAGCCTCTCTGTCTAGGTTTAGGTTAGGATTACAGTAGTTTAGAGAGAGAAAGTAAGGGTTTCACCATTGTTGAGCTTGGATATTGAAGAGGAAGATTGATCATCTTGCTTTTAGATTTTCACATTCAATCGATGAGAATCTCTAACTCTCTCTCCTCTATAAAGAGACCCCCTCATTGAAGGGGTCTGTTTTAAAAATAAACAGACCCGTTATTAGAGATATGGGGTCTGCTAGGTATGATGTATGATAGATATATGAGAAGGGAAATAGACCCTTGTTTTGTATTAGGGGGTCTCTTAAATGGGGGTCAAATTGACCTGTTAAATTAAATAACGGGTCTGTTTGAATTAATTTTTTTTTTTTGTAAAAATAATTAATATTTTTTTCTACAATATTTGTTTGAATTTTCAATTTTCAATTTAAAACTTTTCTTTTTACGCTCCATTAGAAATGCTGAAATTATAAAATTTAATTACGGAGTACAAAAGTACAATACAAGATTAAATAAAATACGGAGTAATGACTATACATATGATGCTGACAAAATGTACAACTTCATGTATACTGGAGTACAATTTACTTCTTTCCAAAACAAAATACTACAGTAAAATTTAAAAATAAAATTACCAAAACATAAAATTATACAATTACTTCCTAAAAACGTACTCCGTACAACAAATATATCACTTCCAAGTTCCAACCAATATTGATGTATATTAAACATTGAAAAATACCAAAGAATTGCAATTTATATGGTTCCAAAAAAAAAAAGTAATGCAATTGATACTGCAATTCTTTGGTTACGGAAAACTAGTTTGAGGAGACCACATATTAATTATCTATATCATTCTTCCTTCTCACAATCCACAATTGAACTTTTATTCACCATCTCCATCTGATTCAATCACTGCAATATTCAATAACAAACCAAATATGTAAAATCAGTTTAAAATGTACAGTGTAAGAATTAAACAAACCAAATACAAAAATTCAGAATAAATTATAACTGAAATTAACACAACCATAATTTGGAGTACAAAAACAAGATCTGAATATAACATTAAATCTAAAACTAAATCAAAATTTTAATTAAACAAACATTCAAAATTTTTGAAGAAATCGAACCCAAAAAAATGAGGAACAATAGATAAATGCTTAATTACCTGAATAGATTCATTTCGAAGATGAGTACTCATCAAAATAATTAATCAAAGGAAAAAAATTCTAAAAAAAGTAAAACTTTACCAACACATGTGAACCCAAGTTCATATAAAAAATTAACTCAAAAAATATAATCACACTTTAGATCTTACGATTTAGACACTCTAGTTGAACAATTAATAGGCGAGAGGGATGACGGTAGTTGTGAAATTCGATCTTAAAACCAAAAGGAAGAGAGGAAACAAGATGCTTCAGTGGTGTATGAGATATTGAGGATATAATAGTAGTGCTCGTTTAATCTATTTTAGAGTACTTGTATTGCTTCAATATTATGAAGGAAGGATTTCTTCAAAAAAAAAATAGAGGAAGGAAGTGGGAGTGACGGCTAGAGGATGAGGGTTTTATTAAGGGGTTGAGGTTAGGGTTTGTAGGAGAGAGAATAACATATAAAAATGAAAAGAAGATAGTACTCCATATGCACTACTAATCTACTCTACATAAAAAGAGGGTAGAGTACGTTTTAAAATTAAGAACAAAGGTGAGTGACCCGTTATATTTTCCAACGGGTCTCTTATGTCTCTGAATTTTTTTTTATTAAAGTTGTGGGGTTCTTTTTTATCACTTCATTTTTTCTTTTACCACAACTGTGGGTTCCTAAAACACGTAAGAGGCCCGTTATAATTAACATTCGATCTCTTATACCAAACAAACCCGTTAGTTAAATAAAGGGTCTTTAATTTGGGGTCTCTTTTTTAGTTTTTGTAGTAGTGGACATGTCTTCGGATGAAGCTTGGGATTTCTATTCATGGTTAGCTAGGGATAATTATGATTGGGAAAGGGCCAATCATGACACTTATGTTCAGGATTCTCATGCTTTTAATGTTGATGCTAATTGTCATGATTTTTCTAATATAAATTCCCATGATGTGCTTGATGCTCCCTATAGTGACCATGTAATGCATGATTTCAACTCCCCTCCCTCTATAGCTCAATGTAATGAGGTACATTCTAATGATGATGAAGTGCATGTTCTTTCTCATATAGTTTTATATTTTTATCAGTTTTGGTTTTATTTCTCTTATTTTTATTTTACTTTTATTTATTTTAATTAGTTTGGAGTGTTTTTCATATTTTGTTAGTTTTAGTTTTAATTCTCTCATTTTCTATTTAATTTATTTAGTTTTATTTTATTACTTAGTTTTATTTTATTTTTCTTAATCCCTTTCCTCGGTTTTGTGTATAGGTGTTTGGGTTTTAAGTTGTAGGGAATATTTCAAGCATTACCCCTAACTTGAACCCCACTGTGTGAAAGGAATGGTGTCCTTCGAACAAGTGTATTATTCTGATGGCGGGTTCAGAATTATTAGAAAGCTAATATATTCAGTAAGGTCAAGTGATCGGAATGCCTGGGTGGAGGCCGCTTCCGATCAGTAATATTAATATAATTAATATTACAGCTTAATCTTGACTAAACCCTTCGGGGCACACCCAAGCAAAATATACGAACCGATTCGACGAATTAAATCGGAAGAAATTAATTCGTCGCCCAAGTGTTAAATATTTAGACGTCGGAAATTCGAACTAGCGTCGAAACCGAGCGTCGGAAGTCGAGTAAAAAATAATAAAAAGACGAGACGACAAATTAGTAATAAATAAACAATGACCAAAATACCCCTAGCATCGGAATCCCGAGTGCTAGGGGATTAGTCGAGCTAGCAGCCCGCACCATGTGCGAGACATGCTAGCAAGGCGTGGCTAGCAGCCCGCACCATGTGCGAGGCATGCTAGCACAGCACGGCCAGCAGCCCGCAAGCAGCCCGCACATGTGCGTGGCTAGCTAGCAGCGCCCTTTGCATCAGCAGCCCGCACTGATGTGCGTGGGCGTGCTGGGCTGAGCTGGCAGCAGCTAGCAGCCCGCACAGTGCGAGGCTAGCTGGGCCGTGGGCCTAGGTCCGGTAGAAAGGGGAAGCTAGTAAGTATGCTTGTTTTTTGGTGTGGAGAAGTGTCACAAGGAGAGGAAGGAGTGGGGAGCAAGTATGGTCCCCTCCTCTCCAAGTGGACCATACTCCTCTTTACATATGACTAGGACACATGTTGATTTATTACTTGCTTATATATTTAATTTAATTTAGATTTAAATTAATTTGTGGAATTTCATGAATCCCACATTGATGGGATAGAAATTCCCACTCATACTTTCCTCTATAAATACCAACCTTTGGATTTGGAGTAAAGTGCTTGAGTGGGAGTTAGAAATAGCATTCCATATTTTGGAAAAACTCTTAAACTCCATTAACACTTGGGCTTTGGTCGGACCTTGCTAACTCCAAGTTGCGGACCTAAAAAGTCGTGTTCGTCCTTTGTGGGTGGATACCGTTGGAGGCACGGCATTTGCGGTGATCAAGGCTTTCAAGTAAGAGCCCGTTTTGAGAGGGCGAAGCTCGCTTCAAGGGTATGATTCGTTCTTCCTTTTCTTGTGCTTATTTATTTATGCTTTATGGTTTTATTAATTACGAGTGGTTCCTTGGGTCGGGGTTGTTTCCGCGGTGAGTCGGACTCACCAAACCCCAACAGCGGTATCGGAGCCCCGCTCGTTTATTTTAAGTTGCTAATTAGATTAGTAGCTCGGTTTTATTTATTTTAATCCTGTTTTTAATGTCGAATTTGGCCCAGAACCCAGATTTTCGCCCAAAAATAGTGAATTTTGGGTTGGAAAAGGTGTTCTGGAAAGGTTTTTTTCCCTTTGGGACTGTGATTTTAGCCAATTTCTGACGAGAAATGTCTTTTTCGAGGGATTTTTCGTTTTTGACGAAATGTTTTAAGTCTTTTCTAACCTTGAAATTAATGGCATAACTTGTTGATTATGTGGTTGATTATTTGCATTATTTTCTGCATTTTTAAGTCCCCTTAAAGCACACTTACTTGGTAGTATTTGATGCTTAAAGGTTAATTTATTTTCACATAATTGCAAAGTAATTGCTTTTTAGTGTGAAAATTTTTGTTTTGAGGCTTCCTAAGTGTTAAAGATTCAATATTTATTTGTGATAAGTGATTGAAACTTTAAAAACCACTAAATTCCATATTATTTTGTGTTAAACTTTGTTGTTTTAATCATATAGAGTTGATTGGAAACATAAAGTTTCAATTTTTGTGATTGAAATTTGGTTATCTTCATGTTGGAAGATATAATTTTCAAGGATTCACAAAATTTAGATGTTGGAATTTCATTTGAACATTAAAGTTCATATTTTTCCAACTTCCCCTTACTTTGTCAAATTCTCAAGTTTAATTTAAATTGATTAAATTAAAAGTGAGAAATATCCTCAACTTTGTTATTGCACCAATTTATTTAAGAATGGTTCTTGGAATTATTTTGGTTATTTGCACTTTGAAATTTTATTATGTTAGACTTGTTTAAAATTTTTATTTTTTGCTCATTAAGTTAGTTCTAAAATTAATTTAGAATTAATTAGTTATATCTCGTGAAATATGATCAAATCCCGAGGCCATGGCACGCAAAACGAGGCAAAGAACCACCCATGGCTAGCCGGGCTACATAGCAGCCCGCATGTGGCTGCCAAGGTGGTTGCCCCGCCTTGCGTTTGACCACACGCGCGGAAGCAGCACACGGCCGTAGCAGCCACGCACCAGCAGCCTTGGTTGTGCGTGCGCGTGCGTGCGGCAGTGGCAGAAGCCCATGGCTGCTTGCCGCGGGCCGTGTGTACGGAGTTTTTTGTGTGTGCATATGCTTGGTGCGGTGAGGTGAATAGCCGTAGTATGCTCGGTTTGCATGAGCCGCGATTATTCGAGTTTCCTTGGCAAAACGCTTAAAGCGAAAGCCACTTGAAATGCGGTTGGCTTAATATTGCTTATTTTGTCGTTTTATTTATTTTAATTAATTTTATTTTATTTTAATTAAAATTTTGGGAGGCTAGGCCTCGATTTTGAGCGGCATTGGCAAAATTTTATTTTGACAAGTTTGGGTGCTACCGACTTAATTAATTGGATTAATTAAGGGAAATACGGAATTTAGTGGGCGCTTCAATTAATCAATGACGTCAAATTACATAATCGGTAAAACAACTTTGACTAGTTTTAATTAGGCGTGTTAATCGGATTAACCACCTAGATTAGTTACTAGTGTGCGCGTTGTTTAAATGCATTTTACTTGTTTGATATTGTAAATTGCATGGGCCATTCACAAATAGTGAATGGATGAATGGAATATATATTCTCTCTCACAGGTTTTATGAAATGGCAACTAGTGGGACCCGATTAGGATAGAAAATACTGACTACGTGCCGTTATGTATTTTTGTAAATCTAAATACGGTCTACGCACCATTAAGCATTTTTGTACCTTAATATTTAGATTATTCCTAGTCGTAGACACTAGTATTTGCATAGTTTTGTTAAGTCTTGAAGACGGCGTATCTTGGAAGACAAAGCCTTGAATTGCAAATGAAGACCTTTTGAAGATTTGAAGAATTCAAGGGGTCATGCTTGTTGCCAAAATGCATCTATAATTTCGCTTTATATTTTATGCTTATATATACATGTGAATTATTCGTTAGATGCATGTTTAGGTTTTCTTTATGTTAAGATGATTAGTTAAGTTCACTTAAATCAACCAACATAGAAATCCTAGGTCCCTAATAATATTGAGTCAAACTTGCCTTTCCAAAACAACACTTACCAACCGAACGAGGGTGATGGTAGGCTACGCCAAAGCGAGGTGCCATCACTTCTCCAAAGCTCATAAAGCACACCGGGTGTGCACGTTGGTTTTGGTTTAACTCATCGGTATGAGTGAGGAGTCCTCACATACCGTGGCAAAAGAGATACATCGTCAAAGATGCATTAGATGCGACGATTGTCTAACCAAGAGTGGCTTAGAGCCATTAGCAAGGCAATGCTTACCCTAGAAGATTAAGTGTTAAGACAAGCCAAAGCATGCTTAACCACTCTTTGTTTCTTCGAATCTTGGAATCGCCTTATTTTCACAAAATAGGGACAATTTTACGTGTAAATAAGACGTTAAATAAGTATTGAAAATTTGCATGAATAAAATTCAATCTTATTTAAGTAATTTTTAATGGTTTTTCATTAAAATTCTTTCAGTTGTAGAATCATGTCTTCAACCTCAAACAACCAGTTTTCATTACGCTCAATTCTCGACAAGGAGAAGTTGAGTGGTACCAATTTTCTTGATTGGCAAAGGAATTTGCGCTTCGTTCTTATGCAAGAACAGAAAGAGTATGTCCTTGATGAGGAAATGCCCGAGGCTCCCAATGAGGAGGTAACTCAAGCAGCCCTTAACCGATGGCAAGTAGCCGATCGGGATGTCAAGTGCGTAATGCTAGCCACTATGTCTCTTGAACTTTAGAAAACCTTCTTCGAGAAGGAATCGGCCTATGAGATTATTTCTGAGTTACAGAATATGTTTCAAGAACAGGCTCGAATTGAAAGGTTTGAAACCCACAGGTAGATCCTTGAGACTAAGCTCAAGAAAGGAGAGCTAGTCAGCCCTCATGTGCTCAAAATGATCGGATTATTTGAGAACATGGGAAGGCTTGATGCGGGGTATTCAACTGAAATAGCTATTGACATCATTCTCCATTCCCTTCACAAAGGCTATGACCAGTTCAAGATGAACTACAACATGCATAGCATGGAGAAAACCCTCACCGAGCTTCATGGGATGTTGAAGCAAGCTGAGCAGACGTTCAAGGATGAGGGAAGGCATGATATGCTAATGATTAAGAAGGGCAAGCCATTCAAAAGGGCGGGCAAAAAGAAGAAGGGCTTCAAGAGGAAAGGAAAGAAGAACTTTTCGCCTAAGCCGAAAGCTACCAAAGACAACAAGGAGAAAAAGGTAGCATCTTCTAAGTCTGATTCCGAATGCTTCTATTGTAAGAAGAAGGGACATTGGAAGAGAGACTGCCTCAAATTCAAGGAAGATAAGAAGAACAAAACTGTTGCTTCTACATCATGTATTTACGTTATAGACTTTAACTTCACTAGCTCGGCTTCATGGGTATTAGATACCGGATGTGGCTCACACCTTTGTTCCGACTCACAGGCACTAAGGAACACTAGGAGTCTTGCGAAGGGAGAGATCGAGCTCCGAGTACGAAATGGAGCAAGGATTGGTGCTATATCCGTAGGATCTCTTAGTTTTTCTTTGCCCACGGGCTAGTTTTGGAACTTGACAATGTTTATTGTGTTCCCAACATTACCAAAATCATCATTTCAATTTCGGCGTTGGACGCCAAAGGTTTTGAATTTCGAGTTAAGGACCAATCATGTTAATTTTATCTCGATAATGTTTTATATGGTACGGCACATTCAGAAAATGGTCTTTATGTGTTATCTCTAGACAAAGAAATTTATAACGTTAATAATCCTGCAAAGAAAGCTAAGACTACACCGTCTAGTCAAACTTACTTGTGGAATTGTCGTCTTGGCCACATTAACATCAAACGCATCAAGAAGCTTCTTCAAGAAGGTATTCTTGACTCATTTGATTTAGAATCCTTTGACAATTGCGAAGGATGTTTATTAGGCAAGATGATAAAGCAACCATTCTCCAAGTTGGGAGAAAGGGCCGGTGACTTGTTGGGACTAATAAACACCGATGTATGTGGGCCAATGAGTACACCCGCAAGGAGTGGTTATCGGTATTTCATAACCTTCACGGACGACTACAGTAGATATGGTTATTTCTATCTAATTTCGCACAAATCTGAGTCGTTTGATAAATTCAAGGAATTTCAGAACGAAGTTGATAACCAACTCGGCAAGAAAATCAAAGCGCTTCGATTGGATCGAGGTGGCGAATATTTGAGCCAAGAATTCGATGACCATCTGAAAGAACATTGAATACTTTCAGAGTTGACACCTCTGGGAACTCCTCAATGAAATGGAGTATCTGAAAGGAGGAATCGAACCCTGTTAGACATGGTCCGATCGACTATGGGTCTTAGTGAACTTCCAATCTCTTTCTGGGGACATGCACTTTTAACTGCGGCACTTACACTGAATCGTGCTCCGTCAAAGGCAGTGGAAAAGACTCCATATGAATTATGGACAAATAAACCTCCAAGGTTGTCTTTTCTCAAGATTTGATGATGCGTAGCATATGTCAGGAAACTCATTTCTGACAAACTTCATCCGAAATATAACAAGGTTTACTTTGTGGGTTATCCAAAAGAAACCAAAGGGTATTACTTCTACAACAAATCCGAGAACAAAGTGTTTGTTGCTCGTGATGGTGTCTTTTTGGAGAAGGAGCATCTCTCCAAAATGACAAATGGGAGGAAAATCGAACTCGACGAAGTTCGAGAGGATGAGCAACAAGGATAAGTTGACAATCAAAGTGCTCACAAAGCATCTATTGACATTGGTCAAAGTCAAAATATGCAAAGTCAAACCGACAATGCAAATGCTTAGTCCATTACCCTATGTAGGTTAACTCGGCCAAGATCTCAACCTGACAGATATCTCGGTGTTGTATTAACTGAAGATCAGGACATCCTAGTAGTGGATGGAGATGAGCCGGCAACCTACAAGCAAGCTATGACGAGCCCCGACTCTGCAAAATGGCAAGAGGCCATGAAATCCGAAATGGACTCCATGTTTGAAAATCAAGTATGGGACTTGGTTGATTTACCTGTAGGTTAGACACCTATCGAATGTAAATGGATTTTCAAGATGAAAACCAACAAAGATGGAAATGTATTCATTTACAAAGCAAGGCTGCTAGCAAAAGGTTGCAGGCAAATTCACGGCGTTGATTATGATGAAACCTTTTCTCCAGTAGCTATGCTTAAGTCCGTTCGAATTCTTCAAGCGATTGCTGCATATTACAATTATGAAATATGGCAGATGGACGTCAAAACCGCCTTCCTCAATGGAATTTTGGAAGAAACTATGTACATGACACAGCCTGAAGGTTTTGTCGGCCAGAACAATCCTAAGAAGGTATGCAAGCTTAAGAAGTCCATTTATGGATTAAAGCAAGCAAGCAGAAGTTGGAATCTGGGCTTTGATGAAGCCATTAGTAAGTTTGGTTTTATCAAGAATCCAGATGAGTCTTGTGTTTACAAGAAGGTCAGTGGGAGTGACATCTCCTTCCTAGTCTTATATGTCGATGACATTTTGCTTATTAGAATTAGCATTCTGTTATTAGAGTCTGTAAAGGCTTGGCTCGGGAAATGTTTTTCAATGAAAGACTTGGGAGAGGCTTAGTACATACTAGGCATCAAGATTTATAGGGATAGATCAAAGAGGATGATAGGAATGAGTCAAAATATTATATCGATAAGGTACTAGCTCGATTCCCAATGGAAGGAGCCAAGAGAGGGAACCTACCCATGTCACATGGCATAACCTTAAGCAAGAAGCAGTGTCCAAAGACACCTGATGAGCGAGAGAGGATGAGTCGTATTCCATATGCTTCGCTTATTGGATCGATCATGTATGCCATGATATGTAATAGGCCGGATGTATCGTATGCCTTGAGTGCTACGAGCCGATACCAATCAAACCCAGGAGAGGCGCATTGGACTACGACCAAGAATATTCTGAAGTACCTGAAAAGGAACAAGGATAAATTCCTGGTCTATGGCGATAAAGATGAATTGGTTGTTGAGGGAAATACCGACGCAAGCTTCCAGACAGACAGAGACGACTTCAAGTCACAATCCGGATACATATTCTGTTTCAATGGAGGAGCGTTTAGTTGGAAGAGTGCAAAGCAAAGCACAACCGCTGATTCTACAACTGAAGCCGAGTACTTGGCAGCGTCTAAGGCAACCAAGGAGGCAGTTTGGATTCGCAAGTTCATTGATGAACTTGGTGTTGTACCCTCCATCAAGGGTCCAATAGACCTCCATTGTGACAACAATGGAGCTATTGCTCAGGCTAGAGAGCCACGAGAACATCAGAAGGTCAAACATATCAAGAGGCGATTTCACATGATTCAAGAATGGAAGACAGAGGGTGAAATCAGAATTTGCAAAGTGGGAACGGATGACAATGTAGCCGATCCACTTACTAAACCCTTGTCTCAAGTGAAGCACAACAAACACATTGAGGCAGTGGGAATCAAGCACTTCGCGAACTGGCTTTGATTTCCATATTATAGTGTTTTAATTAAATTTTGGACAATGTTAATGTAAAGCACTATGATAAACCATTCAGTTTTTGGAGTAATTAAAATTTTTCATGCAATTTAATTCACTCTGTCTCTATTTAATTGTGGTTTAGAATTAAATAATGAGTCCATTCGATTTTAATAAATATTCAAAATAGGGTATCAAGTCAAGAACTTGGATAAAGAAACACCTATTAAGTATTTTAATCGAAAATTATCCCTAATCAAGGTCATATTTTTTGTGGACGATTAATGACCATTAGAGATTAGTGTGTAGTATGATTTATAGCACCGTTTCTTGTGCTATGAGGATATAAATCATTTGCACAGGTATTGGTTTAGAACTATACTGGACCGACCTATGAGAATACTTTAAGAGATTTAAAATCGTCATAAGTATTTTTCGCATTATTACTATCGGAACTCTTTTCCTTGACCATGAGTAGTGGGAGGTCTCTTGTTTGAGTACTAGTCCGTTTTGGTATCCGCCAAACGTCTGCCGTAACTGGGGATTATAACGACAGATATCGGGCGACTAGGTCCTCTTAGTAAGAGAAGCTACATTACAAGAATGGAAATGTCCCCCTACTAAAAATAAGGAACATGTCTTGTTGTTTACAAGGCCTCTCGAAGAGCGAGACTGTGAAAATGAATGGCCGTGCTCAGATGGATTTTAGAAATCATCTGCTTATTGATAGTCAAACTCGGATTTCGAGAAACACTTCTGGACGTAACAGAGATGACGAGTAATCTTACTCTGTAGTTCATGAAGAGACATGAAAATACATAGGAAAAGGGATATACACTAAATGCACACCTGTCCGGAAGGACAAGTGGGAGATTGAAAGGAATGGTGTCCTTCGAACAAGTGTATTATTCTTATGGCGGGTTCAAAATTATTAGAAAACTAATATATTCAGTAAGGTCAAGTGATCGGAATGCCTAAGTGGAGGCCGCTTCCGATCAGTAATATTAATATAATTAATATTACAGCTTAATCTTGACTGAACCCTTCGGGTCACACCCAAGCAAAATATACGAACCGACTCGACGAATTAATTCAGAAGAAATTAATTCGTCGCCCGAGTGTTAAATATTTAGACGTGGGAAATTCGAGCTTAGAGCGTCGGAAGTCGATTCAAAAATAATAAAAAGACGAGACGACAAATTAGTAATAAATCAACAATGACCAAAATACCCCTAGCATCGGAATCCCGAGTGCTAGGGGATTAGCTGAGCTAGCAGCCCGCACCATGTGCGAGACGTGCTAGAAAGGCGTGGCTAGCAGCCCGCACCATGTGCGAGGCATGCTAGCACAGCACGGCCAAGAGCCCGCTAGCAGTGTGTGGCGTGCTGGCGTGCGCTTCTGCTAGCAGCCTGCACATGTGCGTGGCTAGCTAGCAGCGCCCTCAGCATCAGCAGCCCGCACTGATGTGCGGGGGCGTGCTTGGCCGAGCTGGCAGCAGCTAGCAGCCCGCACGGTGCGAGGCTAGCTGGGCCGTGGGCCTAGGTCGGGTAGAAAGGGGAAGCTAGTAAGTATGCTTGCTTTTTGGTGTGGACAAGTGTCACAAGGAGAAGAAGGAGTGGGGAGCAAGTATGGTCCCCTCCTCTCCAAGTGGTCCATACTCCTCTTTACATATGACTAGGACACTTGTTGATTTATTACTTGCTTATATATTTAATTTAATTTAGCTTTAAATTAATTTGTGGAATTTCATGAATCCCACATTGATGGGATAGAAATCCCCACTCATACTTTCCTCTATAAATACCAACCTTGGGATTTGGAGTAAAGTGCTTGAATGGGAGTTAGAAAGAGCATTCCATATTTTGGAAAAACTCTTAAACTTCATCAACACTTGGGTTTTGGTCGGACCTTGATAACTCCAAGGTAGCGGACCTAAAAAGTCGTGTTTGTCCTTTGTGGGTGGATACCGTTAGAGGCACGGCATTTGCGGTGCTCAAGGCTTTCAAGTAAAAGCCCGTTTTGAGAGGGCGAAGCTCGCTTCAAGGGTATGATTCGTTCTTCCTTTTCTTGTGCTTATTTATTTATGCTTTATGGTTTTATTAATTACGAATGGTTACTTGGGTCGGGGTTGTTTCCGCGGTGAGTCGGACTCACCAAACCCCAACACTGTGATCATACACTAAAGTTCGGTGGCGTCCAAAGGGAAAGAAGATTGAGCAAAAGAGTCGCCAACAAGTTTTAGGAACTTGTAAACCGTTCACATGGTGAAGATTACACCCCTTAACGATCCAAGAGATCGTCAACTCCAATAGGTCTTGAACCATGACTGGTAGTTCGGGGATGAAGGTTCAAATCCAACCTAAAAGAGATTGAACCTGCCCTAATAATAGGCCTCTACTTTATTCTGATCGTAATCATGTGTGCTTTCTGACTAACATACAATCAATAGGATTAACCCTAAACCTGTTTATCTATGTTGGTTGAATATAATGCACAATTAAAACTATTATTGGCGATCACTTGAATTATAATCAAATTAACCCCAAACAAGATTATTAATTATCTTAAGCGTGATTATAAGTACCAATTCCCTTTAAACATGTATAAAAGGAGTGATCAAGCAATAACAATAAATATCAAGCAACATAATAAATAGCAATAATCACAACAATAATAATCATAACAATTATAATTAAAATAATCATGTTAATATTAAAGCATAATAATAGCAAGATCCTAGGCATGATACTAACAAGACTAATAACAAACCCTAGCATGTCACTAAGCAATAAAAATCAAATCTTTAACCCTAACATGATACTAACAATCATAAATATTAGGAAGAACATAAAAGGCATCATACTTGATATTAAAGTTACCCTAGACATGATACTAGGAATTTATTGTTGTCAACCTAAACATCAAATTAAGGAAAACATCCTAACATGATATTAGGAATCACAATAACAACCTAAGCATGATTTCTACATCATAGTAACAATAAAAACCATTAAGCACTTACATGGATGCCTCGTACCTCTTTCTAATAACAAAATACACACGTTAGTAACTTCAAGGAAAATATAAACAACAATTAAATTAAATAATTGAAATAGGGATTTGGGACCAAACCCTCAGAAACTAAAACCTTTCACGTCTAGGGCGAAGGCAACTTCGAAAAATGCTAAGTGTATCTAAGTCTCGTGAATGCGGAATTTTGTAAAGAGAGGGTAGGTTTAGAAAAGAGAGAGAAGCTTTAGCTTAGAGAGAAAATAATTAGAAAACTAGAGAGTTGATGATTGTAGATGAATGAAAACGGAGTTTTTAAGCGGCTATTTATAGAGAAAATCGGCCAAAAGGATAGAAAATTGAACCAGAGTTCTGACGTGAAAAAACAGAGTTAGCGTCAGGCGCTAACGCTAGCGCCACGCGCCAAGCTTAGCGCCAGGCGCTAATGCTGGCGTTTGGCGCTAATTAAATTTTTAACGCGTTTTCTAAAATCAGATAGAAATGAACCGTACAACAGGATAAAATCGTATTTTCCTCAAAAACATTCTTTTATTCTGATTAAAACTCTAAAATGTCAACAAAAGTCAATTTATCAATGTTAATTGAATTAGGAATGATAATAACCTTCTAGAAGAATCTAGAAGACTAAAACCATTAATAATTGCATTAGGAATGATAAATTCATATTAGGCACTCCTCTAGATCATTGGGCCGCATATAAGGCTCAAACCGAGCCCAATTTAGTAATTTGGCCATAACTTCCACAATATTCATCGGAATTGGGCTTTTAATATATCGTTGAAAAGCTCTTTTCAAGCCCCATCCAACTACACTATTATTGGACCAATATCATGGACCAACCAAACTAGATTGGCTATTTTCTTAAAATAGGTTTTAAAAAACAGAGAGAAGAGAAAAGAAATTAAAATTATCCGCAACATCAGACTTTCAACACTTTAACTTCATTCGATTATGATTCGACGTGAAAGGTACTCATCACCGGGTTTGGTTTTGGGGAGACACAAATGGGTGTCTACATAAGTCAAGTGAGTTCGTTTTCCGAATTCATGTCAAAAGTCAATTGCCGACTACACAATCAACCAACACCACCGCGGCCACTTCCCCTGCTCCTCCTCTACTCCCTCTTCCTCACTATCCTACACCACCCCAACTGCAACAGCCGCTTCTGCCCCTCTCAGAGGAAGGACAAAACTTGTTCCCTACTCCCTCTCCCTAAACTGGCCAACACAACACTTCACACACCACTCACCATGCGCCACATGGCACCCAACCTTGGTAATCAGGACACCCAAGGTGGGCTGCCTCGCCCAGCAGGCCCAGCACAAGCCCAGCATGCTTGTGCGGGCTGCTTGTGCTCTCAGCCAGCGAGCTACGTACTAAGGATGAAGGCTGCTGCTGGCCTTGCGCCTTGGCCTAACATTGCTAGGCAACACGCATTGGCCCAGCCATGCTGCTGCTGCTAGCTGCTGTGGTTGGCGCGGCTAGCCTTGCAATGCTAGCATTAGTGCGCTAGCACGCACCAGCCAGCCTATGCTCGTCTTGGTGCGCATGCTAGCCACCATGCTAGGTCATATGCCCCTAGCACTCGGTTTTCTCGGGGCATTCTGATGCAAGGGGTATTTTTGTCTTTTTAAATTTATTATTATTTTTATGTCTTGTCTTTTACTATTTTTTTACTCGACTTCCAACGTTCGTTATAAGCTTGAATTCCCGACGTCTAAATATTAATTACTCGGTTGACTTATTAATTCCTTCTAGATTAATTCGTCGCTTCGGTTCGTTAGTTGCTTGGGTGTGACCCGGGTTCAGTCAAGATTAAGATGTAATATTAATTATGCATTAATATTACTTATCGGATGCGGCCTCCACCCAGGCATTTCAATCACTTGACCTTACTGAATATATTAGCTTTCTAATAATTTTGAACCCACTAACAGAATAGTACACTTGTTCTAAGGACACCATTCCTTTCAATCTCCCACTTGTCCTTCCAGACAATTGCGCATTCAGTGTGTAGCCTTTTTCCTATGTCACTTAATGTGTCTTCATGAACTATAAGGTAAGATTATTTTGTCATCCTTATTACGTTCAGAAGTGTTTCTCAATTCTGAGTCCGAATGTCAATAAACAGATGATTTCTAAAATCCTTCCGAGCACGGCCATGCATTTTCACAGTCTCGCTCTACGAGAGGCCTTGTATACAACAAAGACATCTTCCATATTTTAGTAGGGGGACATTCCCAGTCTTGTAATGTAGCTCCTCTTACATAGAGGACCATGCCGCTCGAGTGTTGCCGTTATAATCCCCTATTACAACAGACATTTGACATCATCAAAGCGGACTAGTACTCAAATAAGAGAATTCACAATACTCATGATCGAGGAAATAGGTTCCGATAGTCATAATAAGAAGTATACTTATGACGATTTTTAATCTCTTAAAGTATTCTCATAGGTCGATCCATTATGGATCTAAACCAATACCTGTGCAAATGATTTATGAAAATCATGTCCTTGTAGCACAAGAAACGGTGCTATAAATCAGACTACACACTAATCTCAATTGGTCATTAATCGTCCACCGTTTAAATGACCTTGATTAGGGATGATTTTCGATTATAATATTCAATGTTCACTTAATAGGTGTTTCCTTACCAAGACTGGTCTTGATACCCTATTTAGATTATTCTCTATTCGAAAGGACTCATTATTGAATCCTAAACCACAGTTAAATAGCAAACAGAGTAATAAAATATTGCATAAAATTTATATTACTCCAAAACATGAATAAGTTTTCTTAGTGTCTTACATTAAATGTTCAAAATTAACTAAAACACAAAACAAGGAAATCAAGCCAGTCTCCTACATGCTTGATTCCCATTGCCTCAACGTACTTGTTGTGCTTCACTTAAGACAAAGGCTTAGTAAGTGGATCGGCTACATTGTCATCCGTTCTAACTTTGCAAATTCTTATTTCATTTTCTGATTTTCATTCTCAAATCATGTGAAACTGTCGTTTGACATGTTTGACCTTTTGATGTTCCCTTGGCTCTCTAGCCTGAGCAATAGCTCCATTATTGTCACAATAGAGGGCTATTGGACCCTTTATGGAGAGTACAACACCAAGTTCACCAACAAAGTTACGAATCCAAACAGCCTCCTTAGCTGCTTCAGTAGCTGCTAAGTATTCGGCTTCAGTTGTAGAATATGAAGTTGTACTCTGCTTGGCACTCTTCCAACTAAACGCTTCTCCATTTAGACTGAACACATATTCAGATTGTGATTTAAAATCGTCTCTGTCTGTAGACACCCATTTGTGTCTCCCCAAAACCAAACCAAGTGATGAGTACCTTTCACGTCGAATCATAATCGAATGAAGTGAAAGTGTGGAAAGTCTAGTGTTGCGGATAGTTTTAATTTCTTTTCTCTTTTCTCTGTTTTTGAAAACTTATTTTAAGAAACCAGCCAATCCAGTTTGGTTGGTCCATGATATGGGTCCAATAATAGTGTAGTTGGATGGGGCTTGACAAGAGCTTTCCAATGATATATTATAAGCCCAATTCCGATGAATATTGAGGAAATTATGGCCAATTTACTAAACTGGGCCCGGTTTGAGCCTTATGTGTGGCCCAATGATCTAAGGGAGGGCCTAATATGATTTATCATTCCTAATGCAATTAGAAATGGTTTTAGTCTTCTAGATTCTTTTAGAAGGTTCTTTTCATTCCTAATTCAATTAGCATTGATAAATTGACTTTTGTTGACTTTTCATAGTTTTAATTAAAATCAAATAGCATTTTCGAGGAAATTATATTATTTTATCCTCCAGTACGTCAAACTTATCTGATTTTCGAAAACGCGTTAAAAACAGGCTTGGCGCCTGACTCTAGGCATTGGCGCCTGGCGCTAGTGTTGGTGCCTGGCGCTAGTTAGCCAGGGTTTGCGCCAGCTCTGTTTTTTGTGCGTGAGACTCTGTTTTGTTAATTTATCTTTTTGGCTGATTTTCTCTTTAAATACCGTATTAAAAACTCCGTTTTCATTCACCAATTCTCATCATTCACCAGTTATCATCTACAATCAGTTTTAATTAGCATTCGCCTACAATCAATTTTCATTCAATTAATTCTCTCATTCTCTTAATCATTCTTTCAATTCTTTCTTTCTCTAAACCTTGTTTTCTCATACAAAATTCCGCATTCGCAAGATCTAGAAACACCTATCCATATTCGAAGTTGCCTTCGCCCTAGACGTGAAAGGTTTAATGTCTGAGGGTTTGGTCCCAAATCTCTATTTTAATTATTTAATTTAATTGTTTGATTATTATTTTCCTTGAAGTTACTAACGTGTGTATTTTGTTATTAGAAAGAGGTACGAAGCATCAAAGTAAGTGCTTTAATGGTTTTAATTGATGTTATGATGTAGAAATCATGTTTACATTGTTATTATGATATTCCTAGTATCATGTCTAGGGTAATTTTAATATTAAATATGATTGTTACGATGATTCCTATGTTCTTCCTAATATTTATTCATGCTAGCATCATGTTAGGGTTAAAGATTTGATTTTCATTGCTTAGTGACATGTTAGGGTTTGTTATTAATCTTGTTAGTATCATGCCTAGGATCTTGCTATTTTTATTATACTTTAACATGATTTATAATTGTTTTGATTATGATTATAATTTTATTATTGTTATAATCATTATTATTATGATCAACATGATTATTATTATGATTAGTATGATTGTTATTATGATGATTATTCTTAATTATATTTGTGATGATTATTATTATTTTAATATGATTATTATTATGATTATGTTGCTTGATTTTTATTGTTATTGCTTGATCACACCTTTTATGCATGTTTAAAGGGAATTTGTACTTGTAATCACGCTTAATAACATAATTAATAATCTTGTTTAGGGTTAATGTGATTATAATTTCAAGTGATCACCAATAATAGATTTATTTGTGCATTAAATTCAACCAACATAGATTAAACAGATTTAGGGTTAATCCTAATGATTGCATGTTAATTAGAAAGCGCACATGAATATGATCAGAATAAAGTAGAGGCCTATTATTAGGGCAGGTTCAATCTCTTTTAGATTGGATTTGTACCTTCATCCCCGAACCCTTATTTGGTTCTAGACCTTATCGAGTTGACGATCTCTTGGATTGTTAAGGGGTGTAACCTTCATCCTATGAACGGTTTACAAGTTCCTAAAACTTGTTGGCGACTCTTTTGCTCTATCTTCTTCCCTTTTTGACGCCACCGTACTTTAGTGTATGATCACAGTGGGGTTCAAGCTAGGGGTTAACGCTTGAAATTATTCCCTACACTGTATGTCTGGAAGCTTGCGTGGGTATAACCTTCAACAACTAATTCCACTGAATCGCCATACACCAGGAATTTATCCTTGTTCCTTTTCAGGTACTTTAGGATATTCTTGGCCGCAGTCCAATGGGCCTCTCCTGGATCTGATTGGTAACGGCTCGTAGCACTCAAGGCATACGATACATCTGGCCTAGTACATATCATGGCATACATGATCGATCCAAAAATTGAAGCGTATGGAATCTGATTCATTCTTACCCGCTCATTAGGTTTCTGCGGACACTACTTCTTGCTTAGGGTTATGCCATGTGACATTGGAAGGTGACCTCTCTTGGCCTCCTCCATGCAAAATCAAGCAAGTTCCTTATCAATAAAAGTACTTTGACTCAATCTAATCATCCTTTTGATCTATCCCTAAATATCTTGATGCCTAGTATGTACAGAGCCTCTCCTAAGTCTTTCATCGAGAAGCATTTTCCAAGCCAGGCCTTTACAAACTCTAACAACAGAATGTTGTTTCCAATGAGCAATATGTCATCGATATATAAGACTAGGAAGGCGATATCACTCCCACTAACCTTCTTCTAAACACAAGATTCGTCTGGATTCTTGATACAGCCAAACTTACCGATGGATTCATAGAATCTCAGATTCCAACTTCTATTTGCTTGCTTTAGTCCATAAATGGACTTCTTAAGCTTACAAACCTTCCTAGCATTTTTTTGGTTGACAAAAACTTCAAGTTGTGTCATATACACAGTTTCTTCCAAAATACCATTCAGGAAGGCGGTTTTGACGTCCATCTGCCATATTTCATAATTGTAATATGCAACAATCGATAGGAGGATCCGAACGGATTTCAGCATTGCGACTGGTGAAAAGGTTTCATCGTAATCAATACCATGAAATTTTCTGTAACCCTTTGCCACCAATCTAGCTTTGTAAATGAATACATTTTTCATCTTTGTCGGTTTTCATCTTGAAAATCCACTTACATCCGATAGGTGTATAACCTTCGGGTAAGTAAACCAAGTCCCAGACTTGATTTTAAAACATGGAATCCATTTCAGATCTCATGGCCTCTTGCCATTTAGCAGAGTCGGTGCTTGCCATCGCTTGCTTGTAGGTTGCCGGTTCATCTCAATCCATAATCAAGATGTCCTGATTCTCGGTTAATACTTAACCAAGATATCTATCAAGTTGAGATCTCAGCCTCTGAGACATACGTAGGGTAATGGATTGAGTATTTGCATTGTCGGTTTAGCTTTGCACATTTTGATCATTTTGACCTGCGCCAAAAGATGTTGTTTGAGCACTTTGACTGTCATTCTGATTTTGTTGCTCATCCTCACGAACTTCGTCGAGTTCGATTTTCCTTCCACTTGTCATTTTGAAAAGGTGTTCCTTCTCCAAAAAGACACCATCGCGAGCAACAAACACTTTGTTCTCCGATTTGTTATAGAATTAATACTCTTTGGTTTCTTTTGGGTAGCCCACAAAGTAAACCTTGTAAGAATTGGGATGAAGTTTGTCAAAAATCAATTTCTTGACATATGCTTCGCATCCCCATATCTTTAGAAAAGACAACCTAGGAGGTTTCTTCGTCCATAATTCATATGGTGTCTTTTCTACATCTTTTGATGGTGCACGGTTCAGTGTCAGTGCCGCAGTTAGAAGTGCGTGTCCCCAGAAAGAGATTGGAAGATCAATAAGACCTATTGTTGATCGTACCATGTCTAACAAGGTCCGGTTTCTCCTTTCGGATACTCCGTTCCATTATGGAGTTCCTGGAGGTGTCAATTCTGAAAGTAAACCCTTTTCTTTTAGATGGTCATCGAATTCCTGCTCAAGTATTCACCACCTCGATCCGATCAAAGGGCTTTCATTTTCTTACCAAGCTTATTTTCAACTTCACTCTGAAATTCTTTGAACTTTTCAAATGATTCAGATTTATGCGACATTAGGTAGACATAACCATATCTACTATAGTCATTTGTTAAGGTGATAAAATATCGGTGTCCATTTCTTTTGGTGGAGCTCATTAATCTAAATACATCAGTGTGTATTAGACCTAATAAGTCTCCTACCCTTTCACCCAACTTGGAGAATTGTTTTTTAATCATCTTGCCTAATAAACATCCCTTCCAATTCTCAAATGATTCTAAATCGAAAGATTCAAGAACGCCTTCTTGTAGAAGTCTCTTGATGCGTTTGATGTTAATGTGGCCAAGACTACAATGCCACAAGTAAGTCTGATTTGACTCAATGGTCTTAGCTCTTTTAGTATAATCATAAACAATTTTCTCTAAACACACAAAAAGGTGTAATTTCCATAAATGTAAACAACACATTAAACAAAAGGTCTTGTGATAAAGGTTAAAATGACGTCCAACGTCGCAAGATCAAAGTATGGTAGATAACTTAGCAAGTTTTAGAATTTAGACAAAATACATGAGATTACAAGCTTTCTTTGGATAGATTTTCTTCATCTTCCACTTGTGTACTCATGACCACTTGAAAAACACCGCTCATTTCGTTCCTTAAATAGGAGCATAAAATAAGTCAATTTTCCAGTATCATATACCTTAAAAATTGCTTATTTTCAAGTGTGAAGATGATACCTGAGATTGAGGCTTTCTTTCCTCTTGCCTCATCTTCCAGATACTCACTACATTCTCTTTTGTAGTGGCCTTTCTTACTACAATAGAAGCAGGGCATCTTAGCCTTGTTTTTGAACTCCTTCTTCTCAGGCCTTAGAGCAAACTTAGCTGCCTTGCAAGAATAGGTTTTATGGAGCTCTTGGACAACTTCCTTGTAGGATAGTTTGTTTCAATTGTTGGTAAGTTGAATCTTTATTGCAACATATCCCAAGTGGATTGAGATTAAAATCATATGTGCCGCTTGCTCGTCCTCCACCGGTTTACCAATTAGTTCCAGATGGTTAAATAACCTCGTCTTCTTTTGCACATGGGCTTGAAGTGGAATCCCGGGTCTAAGTCTTCCACTATAGACCCTAGCCCATACTTCTTGCCTTTCTTTGCGGAGACACCCATCTTGCGGTGGCTTGATCCTCATGTTAGAAAATGACCTAGTCACTTCTTCCACGAGTCCATCATAGTTGCCCTTATCGCTCTTTGTTTCCCTCAAATTGACCACATCTTCTAGAGCCTTGAGAAGTACATCTGGAAGGTAGTTGGAGAATTTCTTCTTCCACTATTCCGGAATGGAGTTTTCCATGAGTCGAGAGACTCTCTTGCAATCATAACTCCACTCCTCATGAGCCACATCGCTCATAATCCCTTTTGAGTAAAAACTCGAGATGGGCGTATCCAAGATATGCTCTAGGTAGCAATTCGGGAGGGTCAAACGGAGTTCCTCTTCCCATTTGAAAGAATTTTAAATGAAAAACCATTCATAATAGTTAAATAAGATTGAATTCATGCATTTTAATCAAACTTATGTAAAACGTCTTATTCACACATTTAAAAGTTGTCCCCATTTTCGGTAAGAATAAGTCGATTCTAAGATCCAAAGAAACAAAGAGTGGTTAAGGATGCTTTGGCTTGTCTTAACACTCAATATCCTAAGGTAAGAAACACTTTGTTAATGGATCCAAGCCACTCTTGGTTGAATAAATCGTCGGATCTAATGCTCTCTCGACAATTTATTCACTTTGCCACAAAATGTTAGGACTCCATCACTCATATCGTTGAGTACAACCAAAACAAACTTGCATACGTGGTATGGCTTACGTTCCTTGGAGAGTTAATGATGCCTCGCTTTAGCGTAGCCCATCACTACCCTCGTTCGGTTGGTAAGTGTTGTTTTGGAATGTCAAGTTTTACTCAATATTTAGTGACCTAGGGTTTCTATGTTGTTTGATTTAAGTGAACCTAATTAATCATCACAACATTTGAAATCCTAAACATGCATCTAACATATAATTCATATACATAAACATATATATATCGAAAAACATAAATAAAGATGCATTTGGCAACTTGCATGACCCCTTGAGATCCTCAAATCTTCAAACAGTCTTCTTTTACTTCATGGCTTCGTCTTCCAAGACTTGACCATAATTAAATGCAACAACTAGTATATACGATTAGGACTAATCTAAATATTAAGGTACAAAATACTCAACGGTTCGCAGACCGTATTTAGATTTACAAAAATACATCACGGATCACATTCCGTATTTTCTATCTTAATCGGGCCCCATTAGTTGCCATTTCATAAAACCTGTGAGAGAATATACGTTCCATTCATCCATTCACTATCTGTGAATGGCCCATGCATTTTACAACGATAAACAAGTAACAAAGCTTAAACACGCGAGAACTAGTAACTAATCTAGGTGGTTAATCCAATTAACACGCCTAATTAAAACTAGTCAAAGTTTTTTTAACCGGTTATGAAAATAATAAATGAAGCTCACACTAAATTCCGCATCCAACTTAATTAATCCAATTAATTAAGTCGGTAGAACCGAACCGTGTCAAAATAAATTTTGCCAATGCCGCTAAAAGCTGTGGCCTAGCCTCCAAAATTTTAATTAAATAAACAAAATAATTAAAATAATTAAAACGACAATTTAAGCAAAAATTACGTAGTCCAAAATGTCTAAGTGCCTTGCATTAAGACTTGGAGTGCTTTAACCCCGCACAACCGATTGATGCTCAATGAACGTGGGTGTGGGCCCGATGTCGCTAAGCATTACACCGCCCACATCAGCGAACTTTCACGCATCAATAATGTGGCCCTTGATGGCAATGTTGTACGAACTCATTGCACTACATTGCTATGCAAGCAACGTCTACGCATATTACCCTTAATGATGTACCAAGCTATGCACAAAAACACGATGCACGTGCACCATCACCCGCACCACAACAGCCCTCACAACACGCACACACGCATGCACGCACAAAGTTATGGCACCGTGTTGCTGCTGTTGTGACGTTGCTGCTGTGCGCACAAGCCACGGCTGTGGCTGCACGTAACACCAAGGATGCTTCCGCCTTGGTTTTGCGTGCCATAGCCTCGGGATTTGATACCAAATTTTGAGTGACTTTATAATTAATTCTAAATTAATTTTAGAACTAATTCAATGAGCAAAATTGAAAATTTAAACAAGTCTAACTTAAAATAAAATTTTCAAAGTGCATCTAACCAAAATAATTCCCAAGAACCATTCTTTAATTAAATTGGTTTAACTTGGTGCAACAAAAAAAAAAGGCATTTTCTCATTATTAATTTAATCAATTTAAATTAATCTTGAGATTTTTGACAAAGTTAGAGGGAGTAGGAAAAATATGAACTTTAAATTTCAAATGAAAAATCCAACTACTAACATTTGTGAATCCTTGAAAAATTATATCTTCCAATATATAGATAAACAAATTTCTATCACAAAGTTTGAAACTTTATGTTTCCAATCAACCAAAATTGATTAAAACAACAAAGTTCAACATAAAATTCATGGAATTTAGTAGCTTTTAAAGTTTCAATTACTTAACATAATTAAAGATTGAATCTTTAGCACTTTAGAAGCCTGAAAGAACAACAATTTCACACTTAATGCAATTAATTTACAATTATGTGAAAAATAAAACCAAGCTTTCAAACATAAATTACCACCAAGTAATCATGCCTAAAGAGGTTTTAAAATTGCATATAAAATATGTATTAAACCAATTACATAACCACCATAAATATGCAATTAATTTTCAAGGTTAGAAAGACTTAAAATTTTTCGTCAAAACGAAAAAATCCTTTGAAAAGTGCATTTCTGGTCGTTTTTTGGCTAAAAACCGAGCCTTAAAACGGTAAAACCACTTCCAAAACGCCTTTTCTACCAAAATTCACTATTTTTGGGTCAAAATCTGGGTTCGAGAGCTAAAGACAGCTCTAATACGAGGTTAAAAAAGATAAAATGAGCTACTAATCTAATTAGCAACTTAATACCATAAAAATTAAGCCATAAAAACACCTTGAAAAATATTACGATTTTAAAATAAACAAGCGAGGCTCCGATACCGCTGTTGGGGTTTTGTGAGTCCGACTCATCGTGGAAACAAACCCAAAAACAAGACCGCACTCGCAATAAATAAAACCATAAACATAATTTAATTAATCACAAGAATATGATTAAACGATTCCCTTTGGAGCCTGTCCCACCCAACCGGAAGGGGCACTTATTTCGAAAGCAAGCCTCGAAATTACGACGGCCTCATACGATAGTCCACCCACAACTTGACCACCGAAATTGGTCCAATTCCTTGGGGTTAGCAAGGCCCGAACAAAACCCGAGTAATTAATGAGTTCAAAGGTTTTCACAATGGTGATGCCTTTTTCAACTCTTACTCAAGTGATCTTCCCAATGCCCCAAGTTGGGTATTTATAAGGAAAAGCTTGAGAGTGAAAAGCTCTCCCATCAATGTGGGAGAATTTGATTTTCCCATTTTATTTTAAAGCTAAAATAAAATTATTAATCAAACTAGTAATAAATCAACTAGTGGCAAGCTCATGTGAGAGGTTAGGTGAGGACCATTTGGAGAAGGGGGGGACCAAACTTGCTCCCCACCCCCTCTCCCAAAACCGGCAACCACAACACTTCACACACCTCTCACCATGCGCCACATGGCACCCACCCTTAGGCATCAAGGCACCCAAGGTGGGCTGCCATGTCCGTGGCTGCCTCGCCCAACAGGCCCAGCACAAGCGTGCGGGCTGCTAGCGCTGCCACCCAGCAAGCCCAGCATGTTTGTGCGGGCTGCTTGCGCTCTCATCCAGCGAGCCACGAACCAAGGATGCGGGCTGCTGCTGGCCTTGCGCTTTGGCCAGAATTGCTAGGCAGCACACATTGTCCTAGCCATGCTGCGGCTAGCTGCTGCGGTTGGCGCGGCTAGGCTTGCAATGCTAGCATTGGTAGGCTAGCACGCACCAGCCCGCCTAGGCTCGGCTTGGTGCGCATGCTAGCCACCATGCTAAGTATTATGCCCCAAACACTCGGTTTGCTTGAGGCATTCGGATGCTAGGGGTATTTTGGACTTTCTTTATTTATTATTATTTTCATGTCTCGTCTTATACTATTTTTCAACTCGACTTCCGACGTTCGGTTTCGTCGCTCTAAGCTCGAATTCCCGACGTCTAAATATTAATTACTCGGTTGACTTATTAATTCCTTCTTGATTAATTCGTCGCTTCTGTTTGTTAGTTGCTTTGGTGTGACCCGAAGGGTTCAGTCAAGATTAAGTTGTAATATTAATTATGCATTAATAATATTATTGATCGAAAGCGGCCTCCACTCAGGCATTCCGATCACTTGACCTTATTGAATATATCAGCTTTCTAATAATTCTGAACCCATTAACATAATAGTACACTTGTTCGAAGGACACCATTCCTTTCATGGTTGATCTCGAGCCTTACAATTTTCAAATGTATCAAAATAATGTTGTTCCTTTGGAAACTAAGTTTGCAACTTAACTTGGCCATTAAACAAGTTACATACTCGAGCCATTTTGGAGTTCAACTTCAAAAATTAATCTTAGTGCATAATTGTTGGTTCAATACTTCAATTTATTCTAGAGATTAGAGAGTATGACTAGTATAGAGCAAAAGAAACAAAATCATACTTGCTCATACAAAAGCTTAGTACTCAATCATTCACCATGAAAATTGTATCAAGACACATTGTTATTATAAGACAAACAATTTCATGAGTCTTCATGCAAACAAAGACTCCTAAATTCTAAATTAAGGAGTCTTCATGTAAAATCATTCTCCATTAGTGGACACATTGGAATTTCGCAAGGAGGATAACATCTACTTTCTCAAAATTCAAAATAGTGAAAAAATTTGAACATAAAAGAAAGAATTCAAAAGTAGCAAGAATAGACGAAATTTTTTTCGAAAAACATTTCATTTTTCCTCTTACTTGTTCTAATGAATGATTAATATTACTAGACTTAGCAAATTTTCTTTGTTAAAAATAAGAATGGTTAAAAAATGATTTAAACACACTAGTTTAATCGTTTCCAAGATCTTAGTTGTCTAGACCCATTTCTAGACCCATTTCAAGTAACATGACAGGGTCTAATTATTAAAAAAAAACAAGTCATCGAAGTCGCCCAACATTAGGGGATACAATATTCGATAACATAAAATGGGGGCTCAAAAGGCCGAAATATAACCAAGCTACACCAGTTCGATGATCTCTTCAAGAATTTCCTAAACTAACTAGTTTTGTGCAAAACTTGAAATAACGGTTTTATAAGTGAATAATAATAACCATCGGTTATTTTTATAATTGATAAAGCCAATTTTGCAACTTACGCATGAAAAAAATATATGAGTCGCAAGAAAAAATTCATGCTATTATAAAAGTTCAAAATATCATTTATAATTTTAATGCATAATTTATGTTCTAAACACTTCGATTTGCATCAAAATTAACAAGTATAGTCTATGTGAGCAAAAAAGAGGGAAATAAAGATCAAGCACAAAGTAAAAATTAGAACCAAAATAAACATATATATGCTTGACATGCTCATACAGGATCAATGCTTTGTCACTTAACATGAAATTTGATGCAATATATTGCTTAAACATGTCACAACGACAAACAAACATATTTAAGAAAACAAGTCGAATAAAAAAAACCCCCCAAATTCAAAATTTAGAGTTTAACGGTTCGAAAATCGCCCATATTCAGCCAAGAATGAACAAATTATGGCAAATATGAATAAGGGACGAGATCTACTTCCTTTTGCTTCGAAAAACTAGAAAATCGGAGCTCTTCAGAGAGAGAAAGAAGCGAAAATCTTGAAGGAAGGAGAGAGAAAGCGAAATGAAAAATCGCGCTCAACGATTTTTTTTTGCTGACTTAAATGTTGTGTGCAACTGAATAAGTTGCGCGTGACAGACCAGCGCAACTTAGAACGATGCGCGCTTGGCCAGCGCGACCTACTGAGTTGCGCACGGATACTGGTCACTAAAATGACCGGTATCCGGATTTTGATCCGTTTGATCATTTTTCAACAGTTTTTGCTCGTCATAAGACGTAGTGGCGCACAAATTATCTAAATCTTTTAAATTTCTTTGCATAATGTAATTTATTTCCTTCTTTGTTAGTTTTTTGCATCATATTGCATGCACACCGTGCTTTGTGCCTTCCCCAAGCATACGTTTTGAACGTTTTTCGTAAGAGTGCCTTAAAACGTTCTGTGGTGGTGCTTTACGTATAAGCACCCATAGACAGGTTTGACATTTTATTGTACTGACATTATAAATGTCCGGGTTTTCTTCTTTTTTCACGTCCGAAGCAAAAAGGAAGGCGTTTTCATGCAGCGTAAAAATGCAAATGGCGTATCGTACGGCGCAAAATTATATGGCGTAGGTGTTGCGTAATATTTCACTTCAGCCCAATATTTGCGAGATCTACCTCTCAGGATGAAAAGGTAGAGACTTAATGTCGGCGTTAGCTCACGAGTCGACAAGTGCGCCGAATCATCAAGAACAGGCACTTCTTTAATGGGAGCAAATACGGTAGTTAGTGCGCTTACTAGCTTACTGAGCAGTTAGGGTGTCGAATAATCCCCTGTATAAAGAAGCGACGAGACGATGTCGCGCCTATGTAGTCACGTGCCCCCAGTCTTGAGACACGTGTACTCATCTTGTGGACAAAACTGCTGAGAGAGTTGTTGACTTTCTTCCCTCTCACTGGATTTGGATATATGCCTCCAGTCCTGAGACATGTATTTCTATCTTGTGCACATCCGGCTCGAATATTGGACCCGGCTCGAATACCAGACCATTTCGGCTCAAATACTGAAAATCCCTTTTCATCTATTTTTCTTTGTTAAAGTAAAGATAAAGTTTCAATGACATATCAAGGGACTTTAGACCAACGATGACACGATTGAGAGGAAATCATTCCCTTTTATCCTTTTAAAACCGATCTCTTCTCATGACTTGACATCACCTAAAACACCTTTACTTGTAAAAGCATTCTACAACTGCAAAGGATCAATCTAGATTCTTTAGCGCGTTAAGACTATGAAAAACTTTTTCTAGGCTTAGTAGCTATTTGTTTCAAACACTTAGCGAACCAAGGATTGTTTCGACATCCTTAACATTTCTGAAAGATTCTTCGTTCTTTGAGAACTTTGCAGAATGAGTCTCGAATTTATTTCCTTGACTACTTTGATCATCATCTATTCTAGACTCGATCAAAGTGGGGGCCAACTAAAGACACATACTTTTGGCCTCTTGTTCCGAAAGGAAGTGCGATGATGGTACAAAAATTCGTTCTTCATGTTAGATCAAAATTGAAATGTTTATGGACTATTAAATAAATTATGAAGTAAGTTACAACATATTTTAGACCGTGTTATCTTAGATCCTTGTCCGATGACTTATTAGGCATATAACGTGTTCATACATGTTTAACTTGATTAATAACGGACATAAATGCATCAAATGCAATGATTGAATCCAATGGAACCTATATTGTTGAAAAACCGAGCCAAACAGATGAACCAACTATCACATTCCCATGAAAGGCCTATAAAGACGGATATCCCTTTAAAAGAACTTCCAACGGTATATTATAAGCCAAATTCCGAGCCAAAATGAAGAAGTTATGAACAAAACACTAAACTGGGCCCTAAACCAACACCCTTACACTCCAACGGCCATAACTTTTGATCCATACATGCTTTAATTTAATTCAAAAGGAATTGTAAAGTAGACATTCAGAGCTTTCTAATGATATCTCACACGTCTTAATCCAACTTCGCAATAAAAAGTTATGGAAGTTTTAAAAACGCGTTTTCATATAAGGTAAACTACAAACCAGCGCAACTCAATCAGTTGCGCACGCCTGGCGCGTGCGACTCATTAAGATGCGCGCGGCACCCAGCACGACTCAAAGAGTTGCGCGCGCCACCTGACAGCGCGGCTCTAAAACCGCAAACCTAAATCCCTATGCCTATAAATAGGGGTCTTTGTTCAGCATTACGGGGACCAAAAATTCTGAATTAAAACCCTAGTATTCTTAAAACCCTAATCTCTCAACTTCTCTTACTATCATACTACTTTTTCTTCTCTCTTCCCAAATACTTTCAAACCCTAATTAAATCCATTGAAGTCCTTGGAGGTACAAAGAAGAAAGAAAGTCCATAAACACATTAAATAGAGATTTAACATAAAAGAAGAACGGTTAGTTTCCTGAGCACTTAGATAAATCACTTTTCTTTTATTGTTTAAATAACTTTAATTGATTAATTAGTGTTGTTTGATCACTTTAACCAAAATTTTAATTAGTTAATTCACATAGTAATCTTTTGTTAATCAAGACTAGAATTTTAATAATTAATTGTTGTTTTATCACTTAATACAGGGCGAATCTTGTTTATTTATTGTTCTTTCAACATTATTAAATAAGAATAACAACTTTTGCAATGCAATTCCTACGTGATTAATGCTTGTAAATAAAATCAACTAACTTAGCATTTAGGTATCACGTTGCATATATTGTTTGGTGATGAAATTGTGATAAAGGAAGAGCTAGTAGAGGTCGTACTAGGGCTAAAACAGCGATTCCTCCATAAAAGGAACGTTATTTTAGTACCCTCGCTCCTGAACTCATTTCTGGTTTATATAGACCAATTTGGGCATGGTTAAACTTATGATTGGTGCTAATTATTCCTTGAACCCCTCATAGAAGAAAGACCTGAACGAGGTTTATGAGTTTTCCTAAAACTCATTGGCGACTCCTAATTGTTTCTTCCAAAAAAGCGCGATGAGAATATCATTTCTAATTAAAGGTCTCCTAAACAGTCAGGAATTCAAATCCTAATACACCCTAACAAGTGTAAAGTCCTAGGCTTTTAAGCGACCATGGGCATCTAAGGAAGGACCCCACACGATGGGATCACCTTCCTTACAGATGCGCGATGATGTGTCTCACACCCCTTAGGGCTAATGAGCCCCTTGGATGAGCGATGATGTGTTTGACAACCCTTAGGGTTAATGAACCCCTTCTAGATAGGCAATCATGGAAAACATTAATGCTTTCGACCCACCGAAATTGCGAAAAATGGCCTCTAGCATGTTGAAAATGCCAATTTTCTGATTACGGTCTCATTTTTTTGGCACGTCTTGGAACTGTACTTGCTCGGATCACCCTATAATGAGCCCCTAGGATGGGCAAAGATATAATTGACGCTTTCTAAGATCCTCCTGGGTGACAAGTGTCTGTTAAGAAACATGTAGACTTATGTTTTTGAAGCAACATCAATGAAGAAAAAAATTATTATGGCTAACTTATGTATACTTGTATTTATTGTTATGTTTGACGCCCTTTAGGGTGGCCGAGCCTCTTGGGGGGGGGGGCGATGAGCCCCTTGGATGAGAGATGATGTGTCTCACGCCCCTTAGGGCTAATAAGCCCCTTGGATGGTCGATAATGTGTTTGACACCCCATAGGGCTAATAAGCCCCTTGGATGGGCGATGATGTGTCTGACACCTCTTAGGGTTAATAAGGCCTTCCTAGATAGGCGATCATGAAAAACTTAAATGCATTCGGCCCACCAAAATTGCAAAAAAAGGCCTCTAGAATGGTGAAAATGCAATTTTTCTCCTTACGGTCTCATTTTTAGGCATGCCTTGGAACGGTACCTACTCGGATCACCCCATAATGTGCCCTTAGGATGGGCGATGATATAATTGATGCATTCTAAAAGCCTCTTGGGTGACAAGTGTCTATGAAGAAACATGTAGAATTATGTAGTAGAAGAAACATCAATGGAGAAACAAATTGTTGTGGCTAACTTATGTATACTTATATTTATTGTTATGTTTGACGCTCTTTTACGGCGGTCGAGCCCCTTTAAGGGGGGGGGGGGGAACGATATATGTTTGGTACCCCTTCAAGCTAATGAGCCCCTTGGATAGGCGATGATGTTCCTAACGTCCCTTATGATTAATGAGTCTCTTGGATGGGCGATGATGTGTCTCACGCCCCTTAGGGCTAATGAACCCCTTGGATTGGCGATGATGTGTCTAACGCCCCATAAGGCTAATGATCCCCTTGGATGGGCGATGATGTGTATGACTCCCCTTAGGGCTAATGTGCCCCTTGGATGGGCGATGATGTTTCTAACACCCCTTAGGGTTGATGAGCCCCTTCCAGATAGGCGATCATGGAAAACTTTGATGCATCCGGCCCACCAAAAATTCCAAAAAAGGCCTCTACCATGTAGAAAATGCCATTTTTCTGATAACGGTCTTATTTTTAGGCATGTCTTGGCACGGTACGTGCTCGGATCACCCCATAATGAGCCCCTAGGATGGGCGATGATATAATTGACGCTTTCTTAGAGCCTTTTGGGGGACAAGTGTTTGTGAAGAAACATGTAGACATATGTATTTGAAGCAACATCAAAGAATAAACAAATTGTTATGGCTAACTTATGTACACTTGTATTTACTGTTATGTTTGACGCCCTTTGGGGTGGCCGAGGCCCTTGGGAAGGGGGGGGGCAATATATGTTTTGTGTCCTTTCAAGCTAATGAGCCCCTTAAATAGGCGATAGTGTGCCTAACGTCCCTTAGGGCTAATGAGCCCCTTGGATAGGTGATGATGTGTTTGACGCCCTATAGGGCTAATGAGCCCCTTGGATGGGCGATGATTTCTTTGACACTCCTTAGGGATAATGAGACCCTTGGATGGGCAATGATGTGTATGACACCCTTTAAGGTTAATTATCCCCTTCTAGATAGGCGATCATGGAAAACTTTAATGCATTCGACCCACCAAAATTGCGAAAAAAGGCCTATAGCATGGTGAAAATGCCATTTTTTTTTTTGGTGTTCTACCCGGTTCACCCTTTTGGGCTAATCCGTATTCGCGGATCGGTTCTGGGTGGTTAGGTTCCAGTCCCCTCCCAATTGTTGTTGCGGGGGATCGAACACAGGTCCTCCCTACCAAGTGTAGTCCCAATCACCACTACACCAACACCCAATTGGTGAAAATGCCATTTTTCTGATTACGGTCTCATTTTTAGGCAAGTCTTGGAACGTTATGTGCTCGGATCACCCTATAATGAGCCCCTAGGTAGGGCGATGATATAATTGACGCTTTCTAAGAGCCTCCAGGGTGAAAAGTGTATGTGAAAAACATGTAAGCTTATGTATTTGAAACAACATCAATGAAGAGACAAATTGTTATGCCTTACTTATATACACTTGTATTTATTATTACGTTTGACGCCGTTTGGGGCTGTCGAGCCCTTTGGGGGGCGATATATGTTTGTTTCCCCTTCGAACGAATGAGCCCCTTAGATGGGCGATGATGTGCTTGACTCTTCTTAGGGCTAATGATCCCCTTGGATGGGCAATGATGTGTCTAACACCCCTTAGGGATAATGAGCTCCTTGGATGGGCGATGGTGTGTCTGACACCCCTTAGGGTTAATGAGACTCTTCTAGATAGGAGATCATGGAAAACTTTGATGCACTCGACCCACTGAAGCTGAGAAAAAAGCCTCTAGCATGGTGAAAATGCAATTTTTCTGATTACGGTCTCATTTTTAGGCATGTTTTGGAACGGTACGAGCTCGGATCACCCTATAATGAGCCCCTATGATGGGCGATGATATAATTGACGCTTTCTAAGAACCTCCTGGGTAAGAAGTGTTTGTGAAAAAACATGTAGAGTTATGTATTTGAAGACACATCAATAAAGAAATAAATTGTTATGGCTAACTTATGTATACTTGTATTTATTTTTATGTTTGACGCCCTTTAGGGCGGCCAAGCCCCTTGGGGTAGGGGGGCGATATATGTTTGGTTCCCTTTTAGGCTAATGATCCCCTTGGATGGGCGATGATGTTTCTGACGCCCCTTAGGGCTAATGAGCCCCTTTGGGGGGAGCGATATATGATATGTTTGGTGCCCCTTCGGGCTAATGAGCCCCTTGGATGGGCGATAATGTTTTTGACACCCCTTAGGGTTAATGATGTTAGGGTTTAATAAGTCCAACTTACCGTGGAAACGACCTGACCTAAAGAACCACTCGCAATTAATAAAACCATATCGCATAAATAAGATAATTACCTTTAGAGCGTGCTTCGCTCTAACAGAGCGGGCTCTTACTTTGAAAGCAAGCCTCGAAAATACGACGGCCTCCTACGATAGTCCACCCACAACCCGACCACCGAAAATGGTCCAATGCCTTGGAGTTAGCAAGTTTTGACAAAAAACCCGAGTGATTAATGAGTTCTAAGGTTTTCACAATGGTGATGCCATTTTCAACTCTCACTCAAGTGATTTTCCCAATATCCCAACTTGGGTATTTTTAAGGAAAATAAGAGAGTGAAAAGCTCTCCCATCAATGTGGGAGAATTTGATTTTTCCATCTTTTTTAAAAGCTAAAATAAAATTAATAATCAAACTAGTAATAAATCAACAAGTGGCAAGCTCATGAGAGAGGTTAGGTGAAGACCATCTGGAGGAGGGGGGGACTAAACTTGCTCCCCACTCCCTCTCCAAAAATCGGCCACTACACCCATTCATCCTGCTCTAAAATTGTGCCACGTGGCACCCACACTTGGGCACCAAGGCACCGAAGGTGGGTTGCCTTGCGCGGCTGTACAGCAGGCCCAGCAAAAGCGTGCGGGATGCTAGAGCTGCTAGCCAGCAAGCCCAGCAGCTTGTGCGGGCTGCTCGTGCTCTTAGCCAGCGAGCCACGCACCAATGATGCGGGCTGCTGTTGAGAGCTGCTGCTCCCCTTGCGCCTTTACCCAGCATTGGCGCGGCTAGCCTTGCGATGCTAGCATTGGTGCGCTAGCACGCACCAGCCAGCCTAGGCTCGGCTTGGTGCGCATTGCTAGCCACCATGCTAGGTCATATGCCCCTAACACTCGGTTTGCTCGGGGCATCCCGATGCTAGAGGTATTTTGGTCTTTGTTGATTTATTATTATTTTCATGTCTCGTCTTTTACTATTTTTCGACTCGACTTCCGACGTTCGGATTCAACGTTCTAAGCTCGAATTCCCGATGTCTAAATATTAATTACTTGGTTGACTTATTAATTCATTTATAATTAATTAGTCGCTTCGGTTCGTTAGTTGCTTGGGTGTGACCCGAAGGGTTCAGTCAAGATTAAGCTGTAATACTAATTATGCATTAATATTACTGATCGGAAGCGACCTCCACCAAGGCTTTCCAATCATTTGACCTTACTTAATATATTAGCTTTCTAATAATTCTGAACCCAATAACTAGTACACTTGTTTGAAGGACACCATTACTTTCAATCTCCCACGTCACCTTCCGGACAAGTGCGCATTTAGTTTAAATCCTTTTTCCTATGTTACTTAATGCCTCTTCATGAACTATAAGGTAAGATTATTTTATCATCCTTATTACGTCTAGAAGTGTTTCTCGATTCCGAGTCCGACTGTCAATAAACAGATGATTTCTAAAATCAATCCGAGCACGTCCATGCATTTTTACAGTCTCGCTCTATGAGAGGACTTGTATACAACAAAGAAATCTTCCCTATTTTAGTAGGGGGACATTCTCAGTCTTGTAATGTAGCTCCTCTTACTGAGAGGACCTAGCTGCCCGAGTGTTGCCGTTATAATCCCCTATTACGGCAGACATTTGACGACATCAAAGCGGACTAGTACTCAAACAAGAGAACTCACAATACTCATGGTCGAGGAAATAGGTTCCGATAGCCATAATGAGAAGTATACTTATGACGATTTTTAATCTCTTAAATTATTCTTATAAGTCGATCTAGTATGGTTCTAAACCAATACCTGTGCAAATGATTTATGATAAGCATGTCCTCGTAGCACAAGAAATAGTGTTATAAATCAGACTACACAAATCTCAATTGGTCATTAATCGTCCATCGTTTAACTGACCTTGATTAGGGATAATTTTTTATTATAATATTCAAGGTTCACTTAATAGGTGTTTCCTTACAAAGACTGGTCTTGATACTCTATTTTGAATATTCCAAGACTCGAATGGGCTCATTATTTAATCCTAAACCACAATTAAATAGCAAACGGAGTGATAAAATATTGCATGAAATTAATATTAATTCAAAACTTGAATGATTTTTCTTAGTGTCTTACATTAAATGTTTAAAATTTAACTAAAACACTAAGTAAGGAAATCAAAGCCAGTCTCCTACATGCATAATTCCCATTGCCTCAACGTTCTTGTTGTGCTTCACTTGAGGGAAAGGTTTAGTAAGTGCATCGGCTACATTGTCATCCGTTCCAACTTTGCAAATTTTGATTTCACCTTCTGATTTCCATTCTCGAATCATGTGAAACCGCCGTTTGACATGTTTGACTTTCTGATGTTTCCTTGGCTCTCTGGCCGTAGCAATAGCTCCATTGTTGTAATAATAGAGGGCTATTGGACCCTTTATGGAGGGTACAACATCAAGTTCACCAATGAACTTACGAATCCAAACAGCCTCCTTAGCCGCTTCAGCAGCTGCTAAGTACCCGGCTTCAGTTGTAGAATCAGCAGTTGTACTCTGCTTGGCACTCTTCCAACTAAACGCTCCTCCATTTAGATAGAAAACATATCCATATATGCGATAATAAATGGTCTCTATCTGTCTGGAAGCTTGCGTCGGTATAACCTTCAACAACTAATTCCTCTTAACCACCATACACCAAGAATTTATCCTTGTTCCTTTTCAGGTACTTTAGGATATTCTTGGCTGCAGTCCAATGGGCCTTTCCTGGATATGATTAGTAACGGCTCGTAGCACCCAAGGCATATGATACATCTGGCCTAGTACATATCATGGCATACATGATCGATCCAATAAGCGAAGCATATGGAATTAGATTCATTCTTTCCCACTCATCAGGTTTTTATGAACACTGCTTCTTGCTCAGGGTTATGCCATGTGACATTGGCACGTGACCTCTCTTGGCCTCCTCCATGCTAAATTGAGCAAGTACCTTATCAATATAAGTACTTTGACTCAATGTAATCATCCTTTTTGATCTATCCCTGTAGATCTTGATGCCTAGTATATACTGAGCCTCTCCCAAGTCTTTCATTGAGAAGCATTTTCCAAGCCAAGCCTTTACAGACTCTAACAACGGAATGTTGTTTCCAATGAGCAATATGTCATCAACATATAAGACTAAGAAGGTGATGTCACTCCTACTGACCTTCTTGTAAACACAAGATTCATCTAGATTCTTGATAAAACAAAACTTCCCGATGGCTTCATCGAATCGCAAATTTCAACTTCTGCTAGCTTGCTTTAGTCCATAAATGGACTTCTTAAGCTTGCAAACCTTCCTAACATTGTTTTGGTCGACAATACCTTCAGGCTGTGTCATGTACACAGTTTCTTGCAAAATACCATTTAGGAAAGCGGTTTTGACGTCCATCTGCCATATTTCATAGTTATAATATGTAGCAATGGCTAGGAGGATCCGAACGGATTTAAGCATTGCAACTGGTGAAAAGGTTTCATCGTAATCAATACCATGCACTTGCCTGTAACCTTTTGCCACCAATCTAGCTTTGTAAATGAATACATTTCCATCTTTGTCGTTTTTCATCTTGAAAATCCACTTACAACCGATAGGTGTATAACCTTCGGGTAAGTCAACCAAGTCCCAGACTTGATTTTCAAACATGGAATCCATTTCAGATTTCATGGCCTCATGCCATTTAGCAGAGTTTTGCTTGCCATCGCTTGCTTGTAGGTTGTCGGGTCATCTCCATCCATAATCAGGATGTCCTCTGAGATCTCGGTTAATACTAACCAAGATATCTATCAGGTTGAGATCTCGGCCTCTGAGACCTACATAGGGTAATGGATTGAGCATTTGCATTGTCGGTTTGACTTAGCACATTTTGATCATTTTGACCTGCGTCAACAGATGCTGTTTGAGCACTTTGACTGTCATTCTGATTTTGTTGATCATCCTCACGAACTTTGTCGAGTTCGATTTTCCTCCCACTTGTCATTTTGGAAAGGTGTTCCTTCTCCAAAAAGACACCATCGCGAGCAATAAATACTTTGTTCTCCGATTTGTTGTAGAAGTAATACCCTTTGGTTTCTTTTGGGTAGCACACAAATTGTACCTTGTTAGATTTAGGATGAAGTTTGTCAAAAATTAACTCCTTGACAATGGCTGCTTAATCATCTTGCCTAATAAACATCCCTCGCATTTCTCAAACGATACTAAATCAAAAGAGTCAAGAATACCTGGCCTTCCTGTTGAAGTCTCTTGATGCGTTTGATGTTACTATGGCCAAGACAACAATGCCACAAGTAAGTTTGGTTTGACTCCATGGTCTTAGCTCTTTTGTTAGTATTATTCATATTAAAAGCTTGTTTGTCTAAATCAAGCACATAAAGACCATTTTCAGAATGTGCAATACCATATTTTATCATCGAGATAAAACGAACATTCATTGTCATTTACTCAAAATTCAAAACCCTTGGTGTCCAACGCCGAAATTGAAATGATGTTTTTGGTAATGTTAGGAACATAATACACATTATCTAGTTCCAAAACTAGCCCAGTGGGCAAAGACAAACTGAGAGTTCCTACGGATAGGACACTAATTCTGGCTCCATTTCTAACCCGGAGTTAAACCTCTCCCTTCATCATGTTGGCTACAAACCATGAAGCTCGATGAGGGTTTTCTCCATGCTGTGCATGTTATACTTCTTCATCTTGAACTGATCATAGCCTTTGTGCAGCGAGTGGAGAATGATGTAGGGCAGCCTGAGTCACCTCCTCTTTGGGAGCCTTGGGCATTTCCTCATCAATGACATATTCCTTTTTCTCTTGCATGAGAACAATTCGCAAATTCATTTTCCAATCAAGAAAATTTGGCCTACTCAACTTCTCCTTGTCGAGAATTGAGCGTAACAAGAATTGGTTATTTGAGTTATTTGAAGACATGATTCTACAATTGAATGAATTTTGGAAATGAAAAACCATTCATGATATTTAAATAAGATTGAATTCATGCATTTTAATCAAACTTATTTAAAACGTCTTATTCACACATTTAAAGTTGTCCCCATTTTAGGTGAGAATAAGTCGATTCCAAGATCTGAAGAAACCAAAGAGTGGTTAAGCATGCTTTGTCTTGTCTTAACACTCAATCTCCTAAGGTAAGCAACGCTTTGCTAATGGGTCCAAGCCACTCTTGGTTGAATAAATCGTTGCATCTAATGCTCTCTCAACAATTTATTTACTTTGCCACGACATGTTAGGACTCCATCACTCATATCATTGAGTACAACCAAAACCAACTTGCATACCCGGTATGCCTTACGCTCCTAGGAGAGGTAGTGATGCCTCGCTTTGGCGTAGCTCACCACTACCCTCGTTCGGTTGGTAGGTGTTTTTTTGGAATGGCAAGTTTTACTAAATATTTAGGGATCTAAGGTTTCTGTGTTGGTTGATTTAAGTGAACTTAATTAATCATCACAACATTTGAAATCCTAAACATGCATCAAACATATAATTCATATACATAAACATATATATATATCGAAAAACATAAATATAGATGCATTTGGCAACTAGCATGACCCCTTGAGATCTTCAAATCTTCAAAAGGTCTTCATTTGCAACTTCATGGCTACGTCTTCCAAGAACCTCCATCTTCAAGACTTGACCATAATTAAATGCAACTACTAGTATCTACGATAAGGACTAATCTAAACATTAAGGTATAAAATACCTAACGGTACGCAGAACGTATTTAGATTTACAAAAATACATCACAGATCGCAGTCCGTATTTTCTATCTTAATCGGGTCCCACTGGTTGCCATTTCATAAAACCTGTGAGAGAATATACATTCCATTCATCCATTCACTATTTGTGAATGGCCCATGCATTTTGCAATGATAAATAAGTAACAATGCATAAACACACGTGAACTAGTAACTAATCTAGGTGGTTAATCCAATTAGCACGCCTAATTAAAACTAGTCAAAGTTGTTTTAACCGGATATGTAAATAAGCGCAATTAACATTTGAAGCTCCCACTAAATTCCGCATCCAACTTAATTAATCCAATTAATTAAGCCGGTAAAACCCAAAATTTGTCAAAATAAATTTTGCCAATGCCGCTCAAAATGAGGCCTAGCCTCCTAAATTTATTAAAATAATTAAAACTGAGGCCTAGCCACTAAGACATGGAGTGCCCACATTTCGCACAACCGTTTGATGCTCAATGAACGTGTGAGTGGGCCCGATGTCGCTAAGCATTACACCGCCCACATCAGCGAACTTTCACACATCAATAACGTGGCCCTTAATGGCCATGTTGAACGAACTCATTGGGCTACATTGCTTCGCAAGCAACGTCTACACATATCCCTAAGTACTCGACGCATGCACCAAGTCCCAAGCCATGCACTAAGGTGCTCATGCTTGCACCATCCAGAGCCAGCCAAGCAAGCCAGCACGCCCAGCGCGCACAACACCATACTGCTGCTGCGCTATGCTGCTGCTTGGTTCTTGCTGGCGCGCCATGCTGTTGGCAGCAAGCATCAACCACGCTCTATCCACATGGGGATTTAATGTTTGATATGACATGTATTTATAATGGCTGTATTTGTAGTTTTTGTATTTTTGCTAGTTTGTTCGGTTTGTCAAGATATACCCCTTAAACGGGGAACCATCTTTGGCAGCCACATGCGAGCTGCTATGCAGCCCGACTTGCCAAGTGATGTTCTTGCCTCGATTTGCGTGTCATAGCCTCGGGATTTTAATCCCAATTTTGCGTGACATAATTATTAATTCTAAATCAATTTTAGAACTAATTTATTTGAGCAAAATTAAAAATTTAAACAAGTCTAACTTAAATAAAATTTTCAAAGTGCATGTAACCAAAATAATTCCCAAGAACCATTCTTAATTAAATTGTTTTAACTTGGTGCAACAAAAACAAAAGCGTAATTACTCACTATTAATTTAATAAATTTAAATTAACCTTGAGTATTTGACAAAATAAGAGGGAGTTTGAAAAATGAAAGTAATTTCAATAAAGATTTCAACTTTAATACTTGTGAATCCTTGAAAAATTATATCTTCCAATATGAAGATAAACATTTTTCTATCACAAAGATTCAAACTTATGATTCCAATGAACTAAAAAATGATTAAATCAACAAAGTTTAACAAAAATTCATGGAATTTAGTAATATAAGTTTCAATCACTTAACATTATTAAAGATTGAATCTTTAATACTTGGTAACCTCAAAGAACAACAATTTCACACTTAATGCAATTAGTTTTCAATTATGTGAAAAATAAAACCAAGCTTTGAAGCACAAATTACTACCAGGTAATCGTGCCTAAAGAGGTATAAAATTGCATATAAAATATGTATTGAACCAATTTCATAACCACCATAAATATGCAATTAAATTTCAAGGTTAGAAAGACTAAAAGTTTATCGTAAAAACCAAAAAACCCTCAAAAATTGCATTTCTTGTCGTTTTTTTGGCTAAAAACCGTTCCCTTAAAGAAAAAAACCATTTCCAGAACACATTTTCTACCTAAAATTAACTATTTTTGGATCGAAATCTGGGTTCGGGGCTGAAGATAGCTTTAATACGAGGTTAAAATAAATAAAACAAGTTACTAATCTAATTAGCACTTCAAGACCAGAAAATTAAGCCATAAAAACACCTTGAAAAAATATTATGGTTTTAAAAATAAACAAGCGAGGCTCCGATACCGCTGTTGGGGTTTGGTAAGTCCAACTTACCGCGGAAACGACAACGACCCAAAGAACCACTCGCAATTACCTTTGGAGCGTGCTTCACCCAAACGGAACGAGCTCTTACTTCGAAAGCAAGCAAAAATAAAATTAATAATCAAATAAGTAATAAATCAACAAGTGGCAAGCTCATGAGAGAGGTTAGGTGAGGACCATTTGGAGGAGGGGAGGACCAAACTTGCTTCCCACTCCATCTCCATAAAACAGCCAGAACACCCTTTCACCCTGCTCTAAAATCGCGCCACGTTGCACCCACACTTAGGCACCAAGGCACCCAAGGTGGGCTGCCATACGCGGCTGCCCAGCAGGCCTAGCACAAGCGAGTGGGCTGCTAGCGCTGCTAGCCAGCAAGCCCAACATCTTGTGCGGGCTGCTCGTGCTCTCAGCCAGCGAGCCGCGCACCAAAGATGCGGGCTGATGCTGAGAGCTTTTGCTCCCCTTGCGCCTTCGCCCAGCATTGGCGCGGCTAGCCTTGCGATCCTAGCATTGTGTGCTAACACGCACCAGCCAGCCTAGGATCGGCTTGGTGCACATTACTACCCACCATGCTAGGTCATATTCCCCCAGCACTCAGTTTGCTCGGGCATCCCGATGCTAGGGGTATTTTGGTCTTTGTTGATTTATTATTATTTTCATGTCTCGTCTTTTACTATTTTTCGACTTGACTTCCGACTTTCAAATTCGACGCTCTAAGCTCGAATTCCCGATGTCTAAATATTACTTACTTGGTTGACTTATTACTTAATTCATAATTAATTACTCGCTTCGGTTCGTTAGTTGCTTGGGTGTGACCCGAAGGAGTTAGTCAAGATTAAGCTGTAATTTTAATTATGCATTAATATTACTGATCAGAAGCGGCCTCCACCCAGGCATTCCGAACACTTGACCTTTCTAAACATATTAGCGTTTTAATAATTCTTAACCCACTAACAGAATAAAAATCTTGTTCAAAGGACACCATTCCTTTCAAATGAGCCCCTTCTAGACAGGCAATCATGGAAAAGTTTGATGTATTTGACCCACCAAAGTTACGAAAAAAGGCCTTTAGCGTGTTGAAAATGCCATTTTTCTAATCACGATCTCATTTTTAGGCATGTCTTGGAACCATACGCGCTCGGATCACCCCATAATGAGCCCCTAGGATGGGTGATGATATAATTGACGCTTTCTAAGATCCTACTAGGTGACAAGTGTCTGTGAAGAAACATGTAGACTTATGTATTTGAAGCAACATCAATGAAGAAACAAATTGTTACGCCTAACTTATGTATACTTGTATTTATTGTTAGGTTAGACGCCCATTGGGGTGGCCAAGCCCCTTGGGGGGGCGATATATGTTTGGTGCCCCTTCGGGTTAATGTGCCCCGTCGATGGGCAATGATGTGCTTGACGCCCGTTAGTGCTAATGAGCCCCTTGGATGGGAGATGATGTGTCTCACGCCCCTTATGGATAATTAGCCCCTTAGATGGGTAATGATGTTTCTAACACCCATGAGGGTTAATGAGCCCATTCTAGATAGGCGGTCATGGAAAACTTTGATGAATTCAGCTCACCGAAATTGCGAACAAAGGCCTCTAGCATGGTTAAAATGCAATCTTTCTGATTACGGTCTCATTTTTAGGCATGTCCTGGCACGGTACGTGCTCAATCACCTCAAATTGAGCCCCTAGGATGGGCGATGATATAATTGACGCTTTCTAAGAGCTTCTTGGGTGACAAGTGTTTGTGAAGAAACATGTAAACTTATGTATTTGAAGCAACATCAATGAAGAGACAAATTGTTATGGCTAACTTATGTACACTTGTATTTGTTGTTATTTTTGACGTCGTTTTTGGCGGCCGAGCCCCTTGGGGGGGCGATATATGTTTGTTGCCCCTTCAGGCTAATGAGCTCCTTGTATGGGCGATGATGTGCCTGACGTCCCTTAGGGCTAAAGAACCCCTTGGATAGGCAATGATGTGTCTGAAACCCCTTATGGTTAATGAGCCCCTTCTAAATAGGCGATCATGGAAAACTTTAATCCATTCAGGCCACAGAAAATGCGAAAAAGGCCTCTAGCATGGTTAAAATGCCATTTTTTCTAATTACGGTCTCATTTTTAGGAATGTCTTGGAACAATACGCGCTCGGATCACCCCATAATGAGCCCTTATGATGGGCGATGATATAATTGATGCTTTCTAAGAGCCTCCTGGGTGACAAGTCTTTGTGAAGAAACATTTAGATTTATGTATTTGAAACAACATCAATGAAGAAATAAATTGTTATGGCTAACTTATGTATACTTGTATTTATTTTTATGTTTGACGTCCTTTGGGGCAGCCGAGCCCCTTGGGGGGATGCGATATATGTTTGGTGCCCCTTCAGGCTAATGGGCCCTTTGGATGGGCGATGATGTGCCTGACGCCCCTTAGGGCTAATGAGGCCCTAGGTTAGACGATGATGTGTCCCACTCCCCTTAGTGTTAATAAGCCCCTTGGACGGGCGATGATGTGTTTGACACCCCTTAGGAATAATGAGCCCCTTCTAGATAGGCGATCATAGAAAAATCTAATGCATTCAGCCCACGAAAATTGCGAAAAAAGGCCTCTAGAATGTTGAAAATGCCATTTTTCTAATTACGGTCTCATTTTTTTTGGCATGTCGTGGAACAGTACGCGCTCCGATCACCCCATTATGCGCCCCTAGGATGGTCGATGATATAATTCACGCTTTCTAAGAGCCTCCTGGGTGACATAAGTATGTGAAAAATCATGTAGACTTATGTATTTGAATTAACATTAATGAAGAAACAAATTGTTATGGCTAACTTGTGTATACTTGTATTTATTTTTATGTTTGATGCTCTTTGGGGAGCCGAGCCCCTTGGGGGGGCGATATATGTTTGGTGCCCCTTCAGGCGAATGAGCCCCTTGGATGGGCGATGATGTGCCTGATGCCCCTAGGGGCTTATGAGCCCATTGGATGGGTGATAATGTGTCTGACACCCCTATGGGCTAATGAGACCCTTCAATGGGCGATGATGTGTCTAACACCCCTTAAGGTTAATGAGCCCCTTCTAGATAGGCGATCATGTAAAACTTTGATGCATTCAGCCCACTAAAGATTCGATAAAAGGGCTCTAGCATGGTGAAAATGCCATTTTTTTAATTACAGTCTCATTTTTAGGCATGTCTTGGAACGGTACGAGCTCGGATCACCCCACAATGAGCCCCTGTGATGGGCGATGATATAATTTAGGCTTTCTAAGATACTCCTGGGTGATAAGTGACCGTGAAAAAACATGTAGGATTATGTGTTTGAAGCAACATCAATAAAGAAACAAATTGTTATGGCTAACTTAGGAATACTTGTATTTATTGTTATGTTTAACGCCTTTTTGGGCGGCCGAGCCCCATGGGGGGCGATTTATGTTTGGTGCCCCCTCGAGCTAATGAGCCCTTTGGACGGGCGATGATGTGCCTGACGCCCCTTAGGGTTAATGAGCCCCTTAGATGGGCGATGATGTGTCTCACGCCCCTTAGGGCTAATGAGCCCCATTGATAGGCGATGATGTGTTTGACACCCCTTAGGAATGAGCCCCTTCTAGATAGGCGATCATGGAAAACTTTGATGCATTCGGCCCTCTGAAGATGCGATAAAAGGCCTCTAGCATGGTGAAAATGCCATTTTTTTTTTTATTACGATCTCATTTTTAAGCATGTCTTGGAACGGTACGTGCTCGGATCACCCCATAACGAGCCCCTCGGATGGGCAATGATATGATTGACGCTTCCTAAGAGCGTACCGGGTGACAAGAGACTGTGAAGAAACATGTAGATTTTTGTATTTGAAGCAACATTAATGGAGAAATAAATTATTGTGCCTAACTTATGTGTACTTGAATTTATTGTTACGTTTGACGCTCTTTTGGGCGGCCGAGCCCCTTGGGGGGGCGATATATGTTTGGTGCCCCTAAGGGTCAATGATCCCAGTTGATAAGCGATGTTGTGCCTGAAGCCCGTTAGTGCTAATGAGCTCTTGGATGGGCGATGATGTGTCCCACGCCCCTTATGGCTAATGAGCCCCTTAGATGGGGCGATGATGTTTCTAACACCCCTGAAGGTTAATGAGCCCCTTCTAGATCAGCGATCATGGAAAACTTTGAGCCATTCGGCCCACCGAAATTGCGAAAAAAGGCCTCTAGCATGGTGAAAATGCCATTTTTCTGATTACGGTCTTATTTTTAGGCATGTCTTGACACGGTACGTGCTCGGATCATTCCATAATGAGGCCCTAGGATGGGCGATGATATAATTGACGCTTTCTAAGAGCCTTCTGGGTTACAAGCGTTTGTGAAGAAACATGTAGACTTATGTATTTGAAGCAACATCAAATAAGAAACAAATTTTTATTGCTAAATTATGTACACTTGTATTTATTGTTAGGTTTGACGCCGTTTGGGGTTGCTAAGCCCCTTGGGGAGGGGGTGATATATGTTTGGTGCCCTTTCGGGCTAATGAACCCCTTGGATGGGCGATGATGTGCCTGACGCCCCTTAGGGCTAATGAGCCCCTTGGATGGGCGATAATGTGTTTGACGCCCCGTAGGGCTAATGAGCCTCTTGGATGGGCGATGATTTGTCTAACACCCGTTAAAGCTAATAAGCCCCTTGGATGGGCGATGATGTGTCTGACACCCCTTAATGAGCCCTTTCAACGGGCAATGATGTATTTGAAACCCCTTAAGATTAATGAGCCCCTTCCTGATAGGCGATCATGGAAAACATTAATGCATTCAGCCCACTAAAATTGCGAGAAAAGGCCTCTAGCGTGTTGAAAATGCCATTTTTCTAATTACGGTCTCATTTTTTTGGCATGTCTTGGAACGGTACGTGCTCCGATCAACCCATAATGAGCCCCTAGGATGGCGATGATATAATTGACGCTTTCAAAGAGCCTCCAGGGTGACATAAGTCTGTGAAGAATCATGTAGATTTATGTATTTGAAGCAACATCAATGAAGAAACAAATTGTTATGGCTAAATTATATATACTTGTATTTATTTTTATGTTTGATGCGCTTTGGGGAGCCGAGCCCCCTGGGGGGGCGATATATTGACAAAGTAATAATCGTGTCGTTGAGCGACTACACCTAAGTCAAATTAATTTATAACGCTCTACCAACCTAATACGTGTATAGGGTAAATAGAGGGGTCGAACCACAAGGAGACATGCATAAACACCGCATTCACTACTTAAAACTTTAAGCTATCTCGGGAGAAGAAGTGTGAATAACTAAGAGATTAAACTAAGGATTAAGAATGATTAAAGATCAATATAACTAAACACCAAGGGAAGTGGGTAGATGTAGACGCCACTTGATCATGCAATAACACAGAAGCAAAGCAATGGTAAACTAAGCATGCAAGAATATCGAAATAAAGCTCGATCTAACCGCCTTCCGGGGTTAATCGATTTCTCCTAACATAGCCTCTATGTTTCCGCATTAGAACCAAATATTAGAAGGTGAAAACAAAGAATTATCGATAGTAATGAAAAAGAAGAAAAAGAAAGAGAGGAAAGGTCTCAAAGAAAAAGAAAAAGAAAGAGAGGAAAGGTCTCACCGAATGCCGCTTGAAATATAAGACAAGGTAATATATCCAATCTCACCAAGGGAGCTAGTGTTGCTCCTTAACGTCCTACATCTCCGCTTCAAGCTTCAATAAAGATGAGCCAAACAAAAGAAACTACAACAAAACAAGAAAAGGTTAGAAAACAAAAAAAAAGACTAAAGAAATAAACGAAAAGAAGAAGAGAAAAAAAAATAAATAAAAAGTTAAAAAGCTATCTACAAAGTTTGGATTAAGGGGATATGGAGTTTCGGGAAATTTGGATTTTTTTTCGGGAGCATCTCCACCTACAAAGACTCAAGGATCATCAAAGAAAATCATCAGAAATCAGCAAAAATAATCATAAAACATCATCATCATCATCACATCACCATCATAAAACATCACCATCTCATCACATCACCATCACAACATCACCAACATCATCACCACCGCCACAACGCCACATCAATACCACAAGGCCACTATCCTCACTATCCTTCTTATGTGCAAGCAACTACCCTACCACTCTACCTTCCTATGTACACTTCAACCAACCAAAAGGACATCCTCCCCCACACTATTCCTTTGCTCGTCCCGAGCAAAAGTGACAAGTGAGAAGATCGGGGGGGGGGGGGAGGGAAAAGTTCCCACAGCATCACTGGTTATCATCTCCTCGCCCCCTAGGTTGAGGGGGGTTGTTAGGATCAAACCCGGGAGTGTCCATGAGAGGGTGGAAGGGTTGGTTAAAGTGCACATAGGGCCACCCTTGGGCACCCCAACCACCATCAAAAGGAGCTGGTGTGGATGCGGATGCCGGGTCATAAGCCGGATCACACCCACCCGGACGATAGGGGTCGTATGGGGGGGTGCCAACGCGTTGGGTAGGGTCGATTGGACCTTCCCAATAGGCGTAGCAAGGGGGGTTGGGGTGTTGAGGGTCATAGGGTCCCCAATGATTGACCGGGCCCTCTTGAGGAGGGTGGTAGGGGTAGTTCACATAGGGCGCTTGAATGCCCGCTTGCACAAGATTGTCATAATTTGCCCTCGCGTAGTACCCCCATTGCTCAATGGAAGCCTGATTGTCTCGACGGATATCATCGAGGGTACTACGAAGGGCATTGAAATCAAAAGGAGGAAAGGAAGAAGAAGAAGATGCCTCACCTCCCCCGCTAAGGGGGGGATTGATTTGCTCTTGATGGAGGACCGGTGGAGGTTGAGGAGCTCCACCCCGGGCTCTAGTTCGCCTCAGCTCATTGGGGATGATTTGCTGAGGGATCTTCCATTTGAGAGGAGCGGAGTGGTCCACCGTAGTGAGGTCGGGGTCTGGGAGGACACACCATTCGATCTCCCTATCGACCATGAGGATAAAACGGCGCTTGCTAGTAGTGAAATTGAGGAAGCGGCTGTGACGGAGGGCGCTTATGGATAGAGCATAGGGAGGGAACTCGTCGGTGAACTCGTCGGTGCACGGGTGGGAGCAATTCAATTTGGTCCTTGTATGCTCCACCCTTCAAAGAGAGAGCAATGATAGTAATCATGCCACCCATAAATATCTCATCACCTAGACGGTTGTCCCTAGTATCCAAGAGCCGTTGGATAAAGGTGGAGGAGCATTGAAATTTTAGCCGTTGAGGATTGTCGGCCAAGAATAGGCAAGCAACCTCGTCTTTTACCTTGGAGCCGAGGTTGGCTTTGAAGAACACGGCGTATTGTAGAAGCCGTACAAAATACCTCAAGGCTAAATGGACGATGTTGTTGACCTTTGAGGTATTAGTTTGGAACCTATCCTTGTTTGTGATGCTCCTCCACCACTCTTGCTCGTTATAAGGAATGCGATGGGAGGAGGTCATTTCAGACGGGTGATCAAGGCCAGTGGCGTGCCAAAAGAAGATCTCATTTAGATCACTCTCCGTTAGAGAGTGATCCTCGTTGAACATCCTGAAGTGTATAATGAGTTGAGGATCCTCATCGACATCTTCCGGCTCAAAAACTTCCTTGCGGAGGGAGGTAAGGAATTCCAAAGTCACACGCTCGTAAGTGTGAGCGTGGAGGTGGATGAAGTCGCCCCAACCAAAGTTTTGAGCCAACCTAGTCACCTCATCCAATATTCCCAGCTTCCTCAAAGTTTGAGGGCAAAAGAACCTTGTGGACCTAATCGGACGCTTGATGAGTGACGCATATATAGGCCAAAATTGCTCGTCCGGAGCAATAATGCCATGATCGTTGATGCCGGGAGGAGGTGGGAATTGTGTTGCTGAGGATTCTCCCACCCTCTTCCTCTTTGACTTTCCTTTTCCCTTGCCGAACATCTTGATTCTACGAATTCACCAAGAGCATATCATTAGAACAAATTGATAGGAAATGACATAAGAAGCCAAGTACTTAACCAAGGTAAAAGTGTATGCTTGAGAGTATACAATTCAAGCCATGCATGAATACATTTGGACCAAGGTTTGAATAAGGATTCCTATGTCATTCCTAAATTAGTCCTAACAAGGTCTAGGTGAAATTTGGCATGATGTCCCCTATTTTTCATGATATCCATTCATCAAACCATCAAAATTAAGCCAAAACCATGAATAACAATCTCCAATAACATCCAACTCATGCATTTCTCAATCATAAAATGGTAACATGAATACCCTAGTATGAAATCAACACTCAAATACATTGAGATCAAAATAAAACCAAGGTAAACATGCATAATCATCATAAGAACATGTTCTACTATGAATAACCAATCAATTGCAACAAGTCAATCCAAAGAACCACATGAAATAAACAAGTCATTACTAATAATTTCAAGAATACCATAATTCACACTTAAATATGTAAAACATGGTAAAACTATAAGAAATTAAAGAAATAAACTTGCAAAAGCTAGAACAAACATACCACAATTGATTGGAAGGAAGTAAAAACCCAAAAACACCGAAGCACTTAAACCCTTGAAATTGGGGAAAATGGAAAGATGGGTTTGTTTGGTGAGGAATTTTTGGTAGAGATTGCAAAAGTTGAGTAAAGGATGAAGATTGGAGTGATTTTGATGGAGATTTGAGGTTGTAAGGGGAGGTGCAATGGAGGTTTAGAGTGAGAAGGAGAAGAATGGGGTAGGTGACGAATATGGGAGTTATATTCACGAACATGCAGCAAAATAGAAAACATGGCAACATTTTTTTTCGAATCTGAATATAGGTTCGGCCGAACCGAGGGTATGTTCGGTCGAACCACAGTAAAAGTTCGGCCGAACTCCCCTTTTGTTCGGTTGAACCATTGCCAAAACTCTACATTTTGAAATCCGGGCAGAAAGTTCCCGCAAAATTGCAAAAAGAGAGGAGTGACCGAACCCAGGGAAGTTCGGCCGCACTACAAGTGAAGTTCGGTCGAACCATCCTGAGGTTCGGTCGAACCTATGCTGGAACTGCAAATTTTCAAATTCTGGCAGAAAGTTGCTGGAAATTTCTAAAAATTAAGGAGTGACCGAACCCAGGAAAGTTCGGCCGCACTACAGTATAAGTTCGGTCGAACCTCCCATGGGTTCGGTCGAACCTTCTGCCAGAATTCAATATTTTTGTTTTTGGCAGAATGTTGCCATAAATCCTTGAAATTGCTGCAGTGGCCGAACATGAAGTGGTTCGGCCAAACTTCCATAAAGAATCACGCAAGTAAAAATAGTCCGTTAACACACATCTAAACACATTACAATCATGCTAGATGCAAAGTATATCTAAAACCCAAGCACAATCAAAACCCAAAAATCCAAACAATCCAAAGTCGTAGATGGAAAAATAGAAGCAACATGAAAAGAAAAAGTATAAAAGGGTTAGAAACTCGGGTTGCCTCCCGGAAGCGCTTTTGGTTAACGTCGTTATCTCGACGTTCCTTGAGTTGATCAAGGAGGGTCGAATTGACGATGCACATCAAGAAGTGTCACAGAAACTGGTTCATCACTTGGGAATCCTTCATGATAGGGCTTGAGACGGTGACCGTTGACTTTGAAAGGGGAGTGGCCATCTTGGGAAATTTCGTAGGCTCCATAGGGAAACACTTCCGTGACAATGTACGGCCCACTCCATCTTGACCTAAGTTTGCCCGGGAAAAGCTTCAAGCGGGAGTTGAATAGGAGGACTTTTTGGCCTTTGACGAATTCCTTCTTGACAATTTGAGCATCGTGCCAAGCCTTAGTCCGCGCCTTATACATGCTTGCGCTATCGTAGGCATTCATCCTCAACTCCTCTAACTCATGTAGCTCTAGAAGCCTTTGCTCACCCGCACTATGGAGATCAAAGTTGATTTGCTTGATTGCCCAATGCGTTCGATGCTCCATCTCCACGGGCAAATGACAATTTTTCCCATAGACAAGCTTGTAGGGAGTGGTCCCTATTGGAGTTTTGAAGGCGGTCCTATAAGCCCATAGTGAATCAATAAGTTTGGAGGACCAATCCTTCCTTGTCCTAGCAACCGTCTTCTCCAAAATCACCTTGAGCTCTCTATTGGTGACCTCCGCTTGGCCACTCGTTTGAGGGTGGTATGCAAGCCCTCGCTTGTGAGAAACCCTATATTTATTAAGTAGTTGAACGAAGGTGTGGTGCTTGAAATGCGATCCCCCATCACTAATTATTACTCTTGGAACACCAAATCTCGGGAAGATCACCTTTTTGAAAAGGTTGACCACCACCTTAGAGTCATTCGTTGGAGAAGCCACGGCCTCCGCCCACTTAGACACATAGTCAACGGCGACCAAAATATACTTGTTCCCATGTGAAGAAATGAAAGGGCCCATGAAGTCTATATCCCACACATTAAAAACTTCAAGCTCAAGGATGGGATTTTGCGGCATTTCATCCCTTCTAGAAATATTCCCCATCCGTTGACATCTATCACAAGTTTTGACAAATATCCACGCATCCTTGAATAGAGAAGGCCAAAAGAGCATAGATTGAAGGACCTTTGAGGCGGTCTTTTGAGCACTCATATGCCCACCACAAGGAGAAGAGTGGCACATATGGAGAACACTTTGAACCTCGTCGTTGGGGACGCATCTCCTCAACAAACCATCGACCCCTCTTTTCAATAAAATGGGATCATCCCAAATGTATCTCTTGGCCTCGTGCTTGAGTTTTCGACGTTGTTGTGAAGTGAAATCTGGTGGTATGGCACTACAAGCTAAGTAATTCACAATATCCGCATACCAAGGCTCCGATTTCACTTCAAGGACATAAAGCACATCATCTCTTAGAGCGTCCTCTATTGGCAAGCCATCATCTTCAAACCTTGCACCGCCCAACCTTGAGAGGTGATCCGCCACCGCTCCCTTCTTGTCTCTCATCTCATAATCGAAGTCTTGGAGGACTAAAACCCATCTCAACAACCTTGGTTTAGCTTCCTTCTTCCCTATCAAATATTTGAGAGCCGAGTGGTTGGTATACACAATTGTCTTAGAACCAATGAGGTAGGTTCTAAACTTCTCAAATGAATGGATAACCGCTAGGAACTCCTTCTCGGTAGTTGTGTAGTTTCGTTGGGCATCATTGAGAGTTTTAGACAAATAATGTATGACATGAAGTTTCCCATTCTTTCGTTGTCCAAGAACTGATCCAATGGCCTCGTCGCTTGCATCGCACATGAGCTCAAATGAAAGAGACCAATCCGGACCTTGGACAATAGGAGCGGTGCAAAGGGCTTCTTTCAACCTACAAAATGACTTTTGACAAGCATGATCAAACACAAACTCCTTATCTTGTTGCAATAGGGATGTGAGAGGCTTAGCGATCATTGAAAAATATTTAATAAAGCGCCGATAGAACCCGGCATGGCCAAGAAAAGACCTCACTTCCCTCACGTTGGTGGGGGGAGGAAGTTTTCGATGACCTCAACCTTGGCTCTATCAACCTCAATGCCGGCATGGGAAATTTTGTGCCCAAGAACAATCCCACTTTCGACCATAAAGTGGCACTTTTCCCAATTCAACACGAGGTTAGCCCTCTCACACCTTTCTAAGCAACGAGATAAATTAGATAGACAATCTTCATAGGTGGCTCCTCCAACGGAGAAGTCATCCATGAAGACTTCTATCTCATCCTCAATCATATCACTAAAAATGGACATCATGCAACGTTTGAATGTTGCTGGGGCATTACAAAGCCCGAAAGGCATCCTACGATACGCATAAGTACCGTAGGGGCATGTGAAAGTTGTCTTCTCTTGATCCTTAGGGTCAATTGGGATTTGGAAAAATCCCGAGTAACCATCAAGGAAACAATAGAAGGAATGCTTTGTAAGCCTTTCCAACATTTGATCAATGAACGGTAGTGGAAAATGATCTTTGCATGTACTTGTGTTAAGTTGGCGATAGTCAATACACATGCGCCAACCGGTAACAAGTCTAGTGGGTACTAGTTGATCATGATCATTTTTCACTACCGTCATGCCCCCTTTCTTAGGCACAACTTGCACGGGAGATACCCAATCACTATGAGCAATTGGGTAAATAATTCCCGCATCAAGAAGCTTAGCCACTTCCTTCCGCACAACCTCTTGCATGGAAGGGTTAAGCTTTCTTTGCCTTTGCCTGACGGGTTTGGCATCTCCCTCTAGATCAATTTTGTGCATGCATAAAGATGGACTTATACCCTTGATATCATCAATGGTATAACCCAAAGCTTTTTTGTGATTTCTCAAAACATTGATCAAGAGGGAGGTTTGCTCCTTCGTTAGGTTAGAATTTACAATCACGGGGAAAGACTCATTGGGACCAAGAAATGCATACCTCAAGCCCAAAGGTAGAGGTTTCAAGTCTACCTTTGGTGCTCCCTTACCATTGGGGCTCTCTTCTCTTTCTTCAACTTGAAAGAGGTCATGAATGTAAGGAGCCTCTTCTTCCATGCTCGCGCCCTTGCACTCCTTGCTTTCCTCAAGCAAATCCTCATAGAATTGTATTCCTTCTTTGTGAGTACCTATCTTTGATTCATTCAACAACACACTTTCAAGGGGATCATTAGTGGCATGCAAGTGGGAGCGAGAAAATTCATCAAGAACCGTATCAAGAATATCTACCCTAAAGCATTCACCACTTGAGGAGGGTTGTTGCATGACATTTTTCAAATCAAACTCAATAGAATCATTGTCAATTTTCAAGGATATCTTCCCCTCCTTCACATCGATGATAGCTCTAGAAGTGGCTAGAAATGGCCTACCCAAAATTATAGGAATCCTCTCATCCTCATCCATCTCTAGCACATAGAAATCCACGGGGAATGTGAACTTTCCTACCCTAAGGGGAATGTCCTCAACTTTGCCCATGGGGAACTTAACGGAACGGTCCGCTAGTTGGAGAGTAATGTTAGTGGGAGAGAGGGTTCCTACACTAAGCTTTTGGTAGACGGAATAGGGCATGAGACTCACACTTGCTCCTAAGTCACACAAGGCTTTATCAAATTCAATGCCATTGATAGAGCAAGGGATGGAAAAGTTACCCGGATCTTTTGATGTGAATTATTGATCCGAAAATCAACAAAACACAAGGGATATGTTTAAGTCTAATTCTATACAGGAAATCCACCAAGAATTAAACAAAAACTAAGATTAATCAATTAAGAATCCACCTAATTAATCAATCCAAACGAATGTTTTAACTAAAACAAGCAAAACAGCAATTGATCGCAATCAACCAAAACTCAAGTATGCAACTTAAGAAATAAATCTGAATATTAATCTATGTATCTTTATTCGTGTGTTTACAGCCCTATTTATAAGACTTAGTTTACCTAGGAAGATTAGGACAAGTCCGAATTCTAACTTGCTTGAAGAGCAAGCACCTTGGCGCACAAGCATACACCAAGCTGATTTATTTTGCTAACTAACTGATTTTTAAAGCAACTAAATAAATAAATAAAAATTAAAGAACTAAATAAAGATTAAAGATCCTAATGCTTGAACCAAGAAAAACCCTTTCAAGTGAAAGGTAAAAACTTGTAAGCAAAATCTAAGTAAAGAAAATTCAAGAAAGTTCAAGAAAGTGAACTAGACTCCAAGAAAAGCCACTAAGAAAACCGTGGCTTTGCTTTGATATCCAAGAAAGTGTCCATGCAATGCTTGGCTTGAATCAATGTTTAGGGACAAGCTATCTTGATGCATGATAAGCAAATCTTCGAAGTTCTCCATGCTTAGACTTGCATCATCCTCCTCTTCTTCGAAAGAATTTGTCCTCAAATCTCGAAGTTCTTCATTAGGAATATACTTAGCCAAATCGCCAACATTGAATGTCGCACTAACTCCATATTCTCCCGGAAGTTCTAACTTATAAGCATTGTCATTGATCTTCTCAATAATCTTGAAAGGACCTTCACTTCTAGGCATCAACTTATTCTTGACAAATCTTCTATAGAATGAAGCTAGACCATGAAAAGACCTTACTTCACTCATATTAGTAGGAATAGGCCAAGTTTTAATAGCCTCTACTTTCAAATGATCAACTGAAACTCCATCTTTTGATACAACATAACCAAGAAAAGTAACACTAGGCACTAAGAAGTAGCATTTTTCAAGCTTAGCATAGAGTTTCTTCTCTCTTAACACTTCAAACACACTTGTTAGATGATTTAGATGATAATGCAAATTTTTAGAGTATATCAGAATATCATCTAAATAAACAACAACAAACTTGCCAAGGAAAGGTTTAAGTACCTCATGCATCAACCTCATGAAAGTGCTAGGTGCATTAGTGAGTCCAAACGGCATCACCAACCATTCATACAACCCTAACTTAGTCTTGAATTCTGTCTTCCACTCATCTCCTTCTCTCATTCGAATTTGATGATAACCACTCATAAGATCAATCTTAGAAAACAACTTTGAACCATGTAGTTCATCAAGTAGATCATCTAATCTTGGAATAGGAAATCGGTATTTGATAGTGATGTTATTCACACTCCTACTATCAATACACATGCGCCAACTCCCATCTTTCTTTGGGACAAGTAAAGTAGGCACGGCACAAGGGCTCATACTTTCCCTCACGTATCCTCTAGTCATAAGCTCTTCAATTTGCCTTTGCATCTCCTTTGTTTCTTCCGGATTACTTCTATAGGCTGCCTTATTAGGTAATGGTGCTCCCGGAATCAAGTCAATTTGATGCTCTATCCCACGAATAGGAGGTAGTCCCGGAGGTAATTCCTTAGGAAAGACATCCTTGAATTCTTCTAAAACAGATTCCAATTCATACGGCCTCTTTACTTGTTTATCTTGATCAATTCGAATCTCATTAGAAACAAGTATATATACCACATTGTTGCTGCAAATCTCTTTTTCTAATTCCCTCTCACTAATCAAATAAGAATTCTTCGAATTAGAGGTAACATTAGAAGACTTGTTGCTTATCAAAGGTTTTAAAGCAACCGGTCTCTCTTTTTCTCCTTTTCTCACAACATACACATTAGTCCTTCCATCAAACTTCACAAATCTATCATATTGCCAAGGACGGCCTAATAGTATATGACAAGCATCCATAGGACAAACATCACACAAAACTTTATCATGAAATTTACCAATTGAAAAGGAGATTAAGGCTTGTTTAGTTACCTTAACATCACTCGAATTATTAAGCCAATGAAGCTTATAAGGGCTTGGATGTTCAGCAGTTGGCCACTTCAATTTGTCTACCAAAGTAGTAGATACCACATTAGTGCAACTCCCCGTGTCTATGATCATGTCACACAACCTATCTTCTACCTTGCACCTTGTAAGAAAGATTTTCTCCCTTTGATTGTTTTCCATAGGTACGGTTTTAGAGTGTAGCGCCCTTCTTAGAACCAAACTTTGACCATGAGTCTCGGGATCAATTTCGTCAATATGCCCCTCCTCTTCTTCAAAGTTTTCCTCTTCGTTCTTTTCTACATAGTCACTACCTTGCTCACACTTAGCTTGTTCTTGTTCCCACTCTTGAGCAGTCATTACTCTTTTTGATGGACAATTAGTTGCAATGTAACCAACACTACCACACTTGAAGCACTTCCTATCTTCAACAAGCTTTTTAGGAGCTTCAAATTTTGATTTAGTCTCCTTGTAGTTCGAACTAGAACCACTTTTCTCCAAGCTGTTCTTCTCAAAAGGTTTAGTGAAACCTTTTACAAAGGGCTTAGTGTACGTCCCTTTCTTCCCCTTTATCTGTTTTTCAACTTTCAAAGCTACCTTACAAACATCCTCAAAGGACCAATATTGTTGCAATTCAACTTTTTCAGCAATATTATCATTCAACCCCGAAATAAATCTAGCAATCTTATGCTCAACAATCTCTTCTAAGCCACATAGCATGCATAACTTTTCAAATTCACCAATATAATTCTCAACAGTCATAGAATATTGTTTAAAAAGTTGCATCTTAAGATAAACATCTTGAATATAATCACTAGGTACGAATTTCATGTGCTTCTTGAGTTGTTCCCAAGTTGAGATTTTTGCACGCCCCTCCTTATGCCTCTTCTTCTTTAGATTATCATACCAAAGACTAGCATAACCGGTCAGTTTTAATTCAGCCAATTTGCATCTTTTCCTTTCATCATACTCCTTGTAATCAAAGAGTGTCTCGGCCCTTCTAATCCACTCAAAGTATTTTTCAGGTTCATTCATACTCCCATTGAATTCGGGAAGATCTAATCTAAGGTTCCTATCATCATCCTTTGGTCGATCTCTCCTTCTAGGCCTTGGTGATTCATCACTTGAGGAATAATTATTTCGTGGCCTCCTTGGGTTCCTCCTTGGTTGTTCTTCCTCACTTGAACCAGAATTAGGATTAGAATTCCCTTTCCTTGAAGAATCTCCAGCAAGAGTATCAAGCCGTTTTAATATCTCATCCATCCTTGCTGCCAACTCGTCAATTCGCCTATCTCTTCTAAGATTTTGAGCATGTTCTAAGGTTAATCCCCTTGGAACCTGTGGAACCTCCTCATCACTCATAATTCCTACACAAACCAACTCAGTTTATGCAAAAATCTTGATTAAAAGATCGAATCTTGAAGGAAAACTAGGCAACACAAAAACCGGACTCCCAACCGCAAATCAGTGCACAAACACCAAACGTTTGAGGCTGTGTAGAGCGCGTTACTCAACTAAAAATTATGAAATTTTATATGGTGATAGCTGGACGTTTTTAGAGTTCAATGAAAAAAGAATCACGCAAAAATTCCCAGCCAATTGTTCCCAGTTTAATTTTTGCCGAAGTTGCGCAAACCTGGCTCTGATACCAAAGATGATGTGAATTGTTGATCCGAAAATCAACAAAACACAAGGGATATGTTTAAGTCTAATTCTATACAGGAAATCCACCAAGAATTAAACAAAAACTAAGATTAATCAATTAAGAATCCACCTAATTAATCAATCCAAACGAATGTTTTAACTAAAACAAGCAAAACAGCAATTGATCGCAATCAACCAAAACTCAAGTATGCAACTTAAGAAATAAATCTGAATATTAATCTATGTATCTTTATTCGTGTGTTTACAGCCCTATTTATAAGACTTAGTTTACCTAGGAAGATTAGGACAAGTCCCTAATTCAATCCTAATTAAACTAGAATTCTAACTTGCTTGAAGAGCAAGCACCTTGGCGCACAAGCATACACCAAGCTGATTTATTTTGCTAACTAACTGATTTTTAAAGCAACTAAATAAATAAATAAAAATTAAAGAACTAAATAAAGATTAAAGATCCTAATGCTTGAACCAAGAAAAACCCTTTCAAGTGAAAGGTAAAAACTTGTAAGCAAAATCTAAGTAAAGAAAATTCAAGAAAGTTCAAGAAAGTGAACTAGACTCCAAGAAAAGCCACTAAGCAAACCGTGGCTTTGCTTTGATATCCAAGAAAGTGTCCATGCAATGCTTGGCTTGAATCAATGTTTAGGGACAAGCTATCTTGATGCATGATAAGCAAATCTTCGAAGTTCTCCATGCTTAGACTTACATCATCTTTCAATTTGGTAGGTAGTTTGTTGGAAAGAATTGCACTACAATTGGCGGTTAAACTCACCGTCTCACACTTCCTTCTCCCACTCAAAAGATCTTTCAAAAATTTGGAATAGTGGGGCATTTTCTTCATATCATCAACAAAAGGGACGGAGATATGCAAATTCTTAATGACTTCCAAAAACTTCCCAAATTGGGCATCAAGTTTAGCTCTCACAAATCGTTGTGGAAAGGGTAGCTTCTCCTCTCTAGGTTGGCGATTTAGGGGCAAGGGGGTGGCTTCTTTTTCCTTGAGCACCTCAACATGTTTTTCCTTTTCAACACTCAATGGCTCATTGGGTTTTTCACCCTCATTCTCTAACTCCACCTCTTCTTGGGGTTCTTCCTCAATTAAAGGGTCACTCCCTACTACCTTCCCACTCCTTGTTGTCACGGCATACAAAGGTTTTGGGTTGACTCCTTGACTTGGGATGTGAGAAGAAGAAGGAGAAGAAGAAGAAGGGGATGAATTAGATGTAAGTTGAGCAATTTGAGTCTCAAGCATTTTCATATGGGCATTGGTTCGTTTTTAAGCCTCTTCATGTTTCTTTTGATCCTCCTCACGCATTTTTAAAAGAGCATCTAATTTAGCCATCACGGGATCTATTGGAGGGGCTTCAAGTTGAAGAGGTTGTTGAGGTGGAGGAAGTTGGGGTTGATGGAAACCCGGAGGCCTATTAGTTTGGGCATAGTTAGAAACAAATTGGCCCCTATTGCCTCCGGTGCCTTGGTTAGGAACATTGCCTTGTTGATTATTTCCCATGTTACCTTGGTCACCAAAATTTTGATTTTGATGGTCATGGTATCGGGAATTAGGTTGTTGGTTTTGATTACCATATCCTCTTTGGTTAGAGTAGCCTCTTCCATTGAAATTGGAAGGGCCTCCCCCACCATGGTATTGGTTATCATAACCACCACCATTTTGGTTCCAACCACGGTTTCCACCTTGATTCCAATTCCCCATTTGATTGGAGTTTGGCCTCAAGTTTCCTACATTTCCCCTTCTAGGAGCAAAATTTATAGCATTGACATTTTCCATATTACTATCATGTTCATGGGAAGGGGGTTGAACTTCACAAGCATAGACACAATGAGAGTATCATGATCATAGGTTTCACAATTAGAACAAAACATGCATCCTTGGGGCATTGTATTGTAAGAAGAGGGGGAGGAAGTATCCATACCATTGCCTCCCTTGGTTGAAGGGGAGGTGTTTTGGGTGTTTTTGTCCCTCGGGAGAGTTACAACACGAAGATTGATCCGGGATGAGCTGTACCTGCAAAACAAACGGAGACACCTGTTGGGTGGTGCTCCGCCTCCAACGATCAAGTTAGTAACTTGAAAAGGAATAAAGAGTACGGAAATTTAGGTGGGTATCTGCTCGGATTCCAAGCTCAGGTGTTTTTCTGATGTAAGAGAATGCAGGAGTATTAAATGATCAAAACGTGCCCCCGAAATGAGGGACATCTCCCTATTTATAGGGTCCTTGGGAATTGCCCCTGATTAGGTCACTAAACCCTAATCATTTGGTGGGCTGCGCCGTTTTTCGGCGTTCTCGGGATTTGGGCCTGAAGGCCACCTTTTCCCCTTTATTTCTGGAATGACACGTGTTAAGCAGGGATTGGTCCATTTTGGACCAACCTGAGGCTGACACGTGTCACCCTCTGATTGGGCCACGCGGCAGGGTAAAAATACCCTAAATATTTGCCCCTCACAGATGTGACGTGGCATGCCACGTGGCATCTGTGACACATGTCACGCTTCGGTTGGTGGTAATTTTACCGTTACAGAGTAACCGTTCACCTTCCAGGTAAATTACGGAAATGTCCCCGTATTTACCCTCTATATATAGCCGTTTTACCCTCATAATTTTGTACGTTTTACAAAAATTTTCTAGAGAGAAAAACTTTGAGAGAGCAGAAGTCATCCGTTTGAGTCAGGCGCAAGCAAGAAACTTTGTTCTTCCGCAACCCAGCCGGACCCGCCTTCCTTCAGATACCAAATCCAAAGGTACCGTCTCTGTCTCTCTTAGCTCTTTTCTTTTTTCACCGCTTGTACATATTTCTTGCAATAAATGGATGCATCACCAACACACTCGGCACAGCCTAGGTTAGAGTCCAGCCGGTCACCAGGGACGGCTGAGTCTAGGACTGGGAGTGCCGGCTCGGGGTGTTGGGACCACCCTTTGCCATGGATTCCGACCAGTTATGTGTCTGTGCAGGACACCATGGCTCGGACAATGCAGACGGCCAATGATCCAAATTACAGAAGCGAAGGCTCAGGCGGCCAAACGCCTGAGGGAGAAACGTCTGGTCAGGGAGACCAGACGGCTCTGGAGAGATCCCCTCCGCACGCCCCTTCAACCCCTGCTGACTCTTTCTTGGAAGAGTGTGACCAAGGCGGCGACGATGCCGCCTCTGCCCCCATGGACCAAAGTGAGGGGGAGACGGAGAGTGACAGCTCCGCCTCTACCTCTGAGAGCAGCGATGACTTGCCCCCTCTTCCGGATAGCGAGGAGGAAGAAAGGAAAAAATGGAGTGAGAAGGACGATCCCTTCAGCATCCACGTCTCCTCCAAAGACCGGATCCAAATGGGGGAGAACTTGGAGAACTTTAAGAAAATGCACCCGCTTGGAGACGGGTATAAGATCCGGGTGCCGCCTGAGCTGGGCACCATCGCTTGGGGGGATGATCAAGAGAACGCCAACAGCTATTTTGGCTGTTATGAGGCGGCATTCAAAGCCGGCCTTCGCTTCCCCCTTCACCAGGCGGTGAAGGCAATTTTGAGAGGCTTCGGCCTGGGGCTCTAGCAACTTACCCCCAACTCCTAGACCAACATTCTGGGGTATGTTGCCGCCTGCGAATTCCAAGGGCTTAACCCCGGCTGGGAGGCTTTTGCAAGCATGCATTACCTCAGCAGGAGCCCAGGCGGCTGGAGAGCGTGGTATACTCTAACCACGCAGCCGCAATATATGATGACCTTGGACAAGGTCTCCAAGTTCGATGGTTGGAAGCACAGGTTCTACCTGATGTCAGCCCCAATCAGACGGGAGAATTATGAATTCCGTCTGTACAATAAGAAGCCTGACTTGTTGGGCAGGAAGTGCGCTCTTCCCCGGATCCCAGAGGAAGACTTTGACAAAATAATTGAGGCAGACTTTTTCGGCCTCAAAGACGCAACTCTGTCAACCGGGGAAACAATAAAAGTCCCTAAGAACTTGATTCCCAAGAGCGCCTGGTTCAGGGATGAATGTTTCTTAGCCGCCTGCGGGCTAGGGCACATGTTTAATAAACGTATGCACCTGAGTTCATACCGTCTGTAGTATTTTTCTATCGGTATTGATTTTTGATGACCAATTTCTTTCTTTTTGCAGAAGAAGCATTGAACATGCTGCAGACGGACAAAACTCCCAAGCGGTCTTCTGCGGCCATCCGCAAAGAGCTTGCAGAGAAAGCTGCGGCCGAGGTCAGGGCCAAGGTATTGAGCGCCTGACCCTTTCTTAAGTTTATTTTATAAACTGTCTTGCCCGGATACTAACCTTTACTTGTTTATTTTCACAGGGGGGAGAAGTTGGGAAATCGTTTGAGAAGAATCTCAAACGGGCCAGAGAGGAGGCCCCAGCCGTTCTCAATAAAATAAAGAAGTCCGCCTCTACGTCAACTCCTGGCGCCTCAGCCGGGGCTAAGACGATGCGGATAGCGGGGCGACTCGAGAAGGTAGGCGGCAGCGTGTGCCTTGATCTTGCCAACCCCTCAGCAGCCGCGGGGTTCACCACGCCCGCAAGCGTCTCCCGCTTGGTCGGCTCTGAAGGTAAGAACCCTTTTGAATCCCCGCTTGAGCTGGGGTGGCCTTTACGGGTGAAATCCCACTCCCAACAGACGTCATCCTCAGACGGTCGGCAACAAATAGGTGCAGCCTTAGTTTCGCACTCATCACGTATTGATTGTGGTGCAGATCAATCTCCTCGCTGGCCAGACGTCCAGAAGCACGCCAAGGCCATGCTGGACGCCGTCCGGAAGAGGGATAAGGACAATATCCTTGGGATAGAGACGTTCAATCTTGAACGCATTCTATCCCTTCTGGCTGAGGTAAGAAACTTGTCAATTCCATGTTATTTTTTCAATTAATTACCCCGCCTGTAATTCTTATACCGCCTGCTTTTTTGCAGGCCATGCTGCGGGTGGACGGGCTCAAACATCCTTATTCCCGCAAACGGGAAGAGGTAAAAAGGCCAAGAAGTCTGCCATAGACGCTGATAATATTGCTTTCCACTCAACTATCGTAAATGAACTTGAAACTAAAGCAATAATTATGACACAGGCGTCTAAAATCCAGCAGCTGGAGCTAGATCTGAAGGCGGCCGACCAGCGGGTAACGGATGCTGAGGCGGCCAAGAAGGGGGCGGAGGAGGCCCAGAAGAAAGCAGACGAGAGCGCCAAACAGGCTGAAGAGGCGCTCAAGAAGGCCCAGGCGGACCTTGGCAAACTGAAATCCAAGGTTGAGAGGCTGGAGAAGGATGCTGCTCAAGCTCAGAAAAACTTTGCAGCAACCCTGGAGGCGGAGCAAAACCGCCTTGTTGCTGAGAGTGATGCTGACAACGACGCCCGTATGTCTGGACAATGGCGCACAGTTATGCCGAGTACGTGGTGTACTTGAGAGAGCAAGGTGAGCCAGAGCCTGCCTCCTTTGAAGCCTGGCTCAACAACAATGAGCCGTCCGCGCCTGAGCTTCCTGGTCCCGGCGAAGCGTACCAAATTCTCTCAGATGATGAGGAGAAGGGGGAGAACCAGGAGGCTCCGTCTGTAGGCCAGAAGTGACTTTTCAGCGGCAGTATGCCAATCTCTGCTTTTGTCTTTTTCTTTTATTCAGCGGCTGTGTGCCAAAACTTGCTTTTTCCGGCCTGCGTGCCGAGTATTCCTGTATTTACCGGCTGTGGAGCCGTGTTAATTAACAATTTCTCTCTCCCGGACGAGGTCCGGTTAACATTTGATCCATTACAACCGTTTGGTTGGATGGACTTTATGAATTGCACCGACTAAGTCGGTTTTGATTATTTTGCATTTGAATTTTTAATTTTTGCCAATCTTATGAAAAGCATGCGGCGATTCTTTGCCTAACTAGCCAATAGTCTGGCTGTCCTTGCCCCTGGACGGTTGTGTGATTGGTTTCAGTTGGAGCTGGTTGATTGACTTGAAAACGTCTGATGCTGCAAAGAGCATGATATGTTTGTAAGTCAATCAATCACAGTAGTTATTGCCCCAAACCAAGTGCACAGCCGTACACCCACAGGCGTTTAGGTCACTACCCAGACGGGTTACGCCCGTCTTGGTAGAGATTTCATAGCCATTGAACTCTTGCCCCAATTGGGGTGAGGTGCAATTTTTGGAATGGATAACCTAAGTGAGAACTTCAGCCGGTGACCGACTGATGCCTATGGGCATCCGGTATTTAGGAACTTATTCGTTCTTCGTAGGTTATTTCGGTCAGACGGCTATGAGTTGACCAATTTGGTTGTTCAATTTTTGTCGTCTGCATGGATACGTAGAACCGACAGATAATCTGTTTTCTGCGACGATTGCACCCGGAGGGGTGTCGCCGGACGCCTTTGTCCATGTTGGGACAGGCGATTCTATAAAAAGAGCAACCATCCGGCCATTTTAGCCTCTGGTCTTGTTTGAGACCGGTTGTGTAGCCACTAAACATTTTTGTGCTTAGTTTCTTAATCAGTGTTGAATTTACACCAAGTATCGAACTTAGTTTTTTAATCAAACGAGTCTGTCTGGGTATTACCCAGGCGGATCATGCTAAGTATCAAACTTAGTTAGAAAAATGGTTAAGCAGTTGAATAAACAAAGTATCCAACTTAAGTAAACAAGGGATCCGAGCATTACCCAGGCGGATAAACAAATGTAACCTTTACCAAGTATCGAACTTAGTTAGGTAAATGGGGAATCCGCCTGGATATTACCCGGATGGATAATCAAACGATAACTCAAATTTGCAAACAAAGACTTAATCTTCAATAATTGACTCATTGTTTACAAAAAATTACAATCTCAGAAGTAGTACTTTTTTAGATTGTCTACATTCCAAGTTCTAGGCAGGCGCCTGCCGTCTGGAGTTTCCAGGCGGTAGGTGCCGTCCCTTACTTCTTCATAGATCCGGTAGGGGCCTTCCCAATTTGGGGTTAGCTTCCCCAGCTCATTGGCCCTACCGGTTGCCTCCATTTTTCGTAACACTAGGTCGTCAACTTTCAAAGGACGCTTGTGTACTTTTTTGTTGTAGGCTCTAGTCATTCTCAGGCGATAAATCTCATGACGCAAGGCGGCATTGCCCCGGCGCTCTGGGAGTGAATCCAATGCCAGGCGCATTGCTTCCCAATTTGCCTCTTCATCATACAGCATGACTCTGAGAGTCGGCTCGTAGTGTTCGATGGGTAAGACGGCTTCAGCACCGTAAACCATGAGAAATGGGGTTTCACCGGTTGCCCCTTTCGTTGTTGTCCGGATGGCCCATAGGACATGGATTAATTCTTCTGCCCATAAGCCACCGGCTCTTTCTATTTTCTTTTTGATGCCGTCTGAGATGATTTTGTTGAAAGCTTCAACTTGGCCGTTTGCTTGGGGGCGACCAACAGATGCAAAATAACTTGAGATCCCCTGATCTCCCAACCAAGTTTTTAGCTGAGGCGTCTCAAACTGAGGACCATTATCAAACACCATGGACATGGGTACCCCGTACCGGGTGATAACATTCTTCCAGATGAAGAAAATAACGTCTGAGGTCTTGATGTTCTTAACCGCCTCAGCCTCAACCCACTTGGTGAAATAGTCCACAACCACTAAGATATAGCGCTTTCCGCCTGGAGCAGGCGTGTAGGGACCCAAAATGTCCATACCCCACTTTGCAAACGGGATTGGACTGTGGATGGCCGTCAAATCAGTAGCCGGTCGATGAATAAGTTTTCCAAACTTTTGGCACTTGTCACATTTTTTCACCAATTCCTTGGCGTCTGCCTCAAGAGTGGGCCAAAAGTAATGTCGTCTGGCTCTGACAGCTAGGGACCTGCCGCCTATGTGAGAGGCGCAGAATCCTGAGTGCAAGTCTTCGAGAACTTCTTTCCCCTTTTCTGGGGTGACACACTTCAACAAAGGCTTCAGAAACCCCGCCTTGAAGAGTTCTCCACTTCTCAACTCGAATCTTGCAGCTCGCTTATTCAGGACGGCTGCTTCCTGTGGCGAATCAGGAAGTGTGCCGTCTGAGAGATAAGCCCGGATGCCATCCATCCAGGTAGAGCTTCGGTCCAAAACTCCAATGGGATCTTCATTGATGCTTCTCTTTTCTAGAACTTCCCAAAAAACAGACCGAGGCGTATCATGGCAGGCGGAAGATGCCAGTTTTGACAACGCATCCGCCTGGTTATTTTCAGACCTAGGCACTTGGTTCAGCCGGAATTCCTCAAGTGCCCCGGCCTCCTCTTTGACTGCCCGAAGATATTTGATCATAGCCGAATGTGTAGCCTCATAACTTCCCTCATACTGGCTAACAACCAATTGAGAATCAGAGTAGGCGTCAATTTTCATGGCCCCCGCCGCCTTACACATACGCATGCCGGCTAGCAGGGCTTCATATTCCGCCTCATTGTTAGAGGCCAGGAACTTGAAGCGTAGTGCATACTCAAATCTGTCTCCTTCAGGAGACTCATAAATTACACCTGCACCACAACCGTTCTTTGTAGAGCTCCCGTCTACATACACTTTCCAAACCTGATCAAAATTATCCGGAGCCACCGGACGAGTCATTTCTACAATGAAGTCGGCAAACGCCTGACCCTTCACTGCCTTTCTTGGTTCGTAAGTGATTTCAAGGCTTTGCATTTCAATAGCCCATTTCAACATTCTCCCGGATGAGTCCAAGGTGGACATTGGCCGCTTGAGTGGCTGGTCCGTGTAGATCACCACCGGATGTGCCAAAAAATAAGGCTTCAATTTTTTGAATGCCATATACAAAGCAAGGCCAAATTTCTCAACCATGGGGTACCGGAGTTTAGCATTTTTAAGAACATGACTAATGAAGTAAACCGGGAGCTGCACGCCGTCTCGCTCAACAAGGAGAACGACACTGAGGGCATGGTCTGAGACGGCTAAGTACATGTACAACATCTCCCTAGGCAAAGGGCTGACCAACCTAGGTAGAGAGTGTAAATGCTCTTTCAACCTCTGGAACGCCGTCTCAGCATCATCCCCCCATTCAAATGTGGTCTTCTTCCTGATTGCTTGGAAGAAGTAGAGGCATTTGTCGCCTGACCGGCTGAGGAATCTTCCCAAGGCAGCCAGGCAACCGGTGAGTCTTTGGACTTCCTTGACAGAATGGGGTGACTGCATGTCAATCACCGCCTGTATCTTCTCAGGGTTAGCCTCTATCCCCCTTTGATCAATCAGGAACCCGAGAAACTTCCCAGACTCAACACCAAAGACGCATTTCTTAGGATTTAACATGACCTTATGCCGCCTGAGTGTGGTGAAGGTTTCTCGGAGATCAGCAAGGTGATCCGCCTGCTGCTTAGATTTGACTATCATGTCATCAATGTACGCCTCCACATTCCTCCCAATCTGATTAACAAAGACCGTATTAATCATTCGTTGGAAGGTGGCAGGCGCATTTTTCAAGCCAAACGGCATCACAGTATAACAGAATAACCCCTGATCAGTGACAAAGGTCGTCTTCTCTTGATCTTTTTTCCACAGGGGTATCTGATGGAAGCCGGAATAGGCATCCATAAAACTCATCAAGGCGTGGCCGGCTGTAGAGTCGACCAAGCTGTCGATTTTTGGAAGCGGATAACTGTCCTTTGGACACGCCTTGTTGAGGTCTGTGTAATCAACACACATGCGCCAGGTCCCATTCGGTTTCTTAACAAGGACCACATTGGCCACCCAGTCGGGAAAATTACAAGGCCGAATGAACCTGGCATCTAGCAGCTTTTTGACTTCGGCAGCTGCCGCCTGACTTCTTTCCTCGCCGTGGTTTTCTTTCTTTTGCCGGATGGGCTTCTTTTTGGGATCCACGGCAAGTTTGTGGACAGCGAGATCCGGGCTAACGCCTGGCATCTCTTCCACTTCAAAGGCGAAGATGTCTTTGAATTCCTTCAGCAGAAGGTGTAGGCTTGCACCCAAGGTAGCATGCGCAACCGTCCCAACCTTAACAGTACGTTCTGGACGGCTGTCATCTAGAACGAGATCAATGCATTCGTCAGCCGGTTGGGGACGGAGCTCATCTGACCGCTCACCGGTCAGTGATTGCTATTTTTTCTCCTTCTTCACCTCCACCAACAGAGGTGCCTTTCTTTTCTTACCGACTGCTGGTGGGGCGGGAGCTGGGTCGGCATCCTTGACATTGTCAAGGTCTATTGGTTCTTGACCGCCTGGGGCCACGGTATCTCGAACGGCTGAGAGATAACACTCTCGGGCCATCTTCTGATCCCCATTCAAGGAACCAACAGAGCCGTCATCCCTCTCATACTTGATGAGCATGAGAGACGGGATGATTACTGCCTTGGCTACGTTAAGGGTTGGCCTGCCAAGGATGATGTTGTAGGCGGTCAACTCCTCAACGACCAAGAATCTGACGACAATGTGTCGTCCCTGGCCTTTCTCCCCCAGCCGGATGGGTAAGTCAATTCTCCCGGCTGGGTAGACCATCCCACCCCCAAAACCAACCAAGGGGTGGGTGACCGGATGCATGCTGCTGACATTGTATTTCAGCTTTTGCAGGCACCAGAGGCTGATGATGTCTGATGAGCTGCCGGTGTCTATAAGGATCCGTCCAACCAGCTGGTTGGCAACCTTACATTCAATGACCACCGGGTCATCATGCGGGCGGCGGACGCTGCCCCTGTCCTTCTCAGTGATCAGGACGTCTGGGAAGGAGGAGCTGGCTTCCGCCTGCTCATCATCATCTTTGTCCATCTTTCGAAGATGGCTCTTGGTGCCCTGGATGGTAGGGCCACCACATGAGAACCCGCCTGCTATAGTGTAGACCGGCTCCTTGTCGGTATCCGAACTACTAGCAGGCTGGGGGGTAGTCTTGGAGGACTGACCCTTGTTTTTCTTCTTTGCCCCGGCTGGGGACTTAGAAATGTAGGACTTCAACAGCCTTTGTCAGCCAGGCGGTCCAACGCACGCTGAAGACTGAAGCAGTCGTTGGTGTCATGGCCAACTTCCTCATGAAACTGACAGAATTTATTCTTGTTCCGTGACTGGACAGAACTCTTCATAGGATTTGGCTTCTCAATGGACAGCCGGTCCTTTACCTCCATGAAGATGGAGTTGGAGTCTTTGTTAAACTCGTACTTGGGGACGTACGGTTTAAACTCTTTCTTTTTCTTCTGGGTCGGCTGGTCAGAGTCACTAACCGCCCAGACTTCTTTTCTCTTCTTACTCTCTTCTTTCTTTTTTGCTGGCTGAGCAGGCCGGTTGTCTTTCTGTTTGTCAAACTTCTTAGAGTCCGACTGGCTGCCAGGCGAGCAGAGGTCGGTAGCTTGAATATAGCTTTCCGCCTCCCTCAGGGCCGCCTGTAAGGTGAAAGCCCCTTTTCTGACGAGGTCGAACTTAAAGGTCGACCCGTCTCTCAGACCCTTAAAAAAGTCTGTAAAAGCTACCTCGTCAGACAGTCCTTGAATCTGAATTCTTATCAGATTGAACCGCCTGACATATGAGCGCAGCCCTTCTCTCTCTCCCTGCTTAACAGTGCTCAGATCAAGGCTTGTTTTCTTAGCAGGGATGTTCATTGAGAAGTTAGAGGCAAACAGGAAGGCAAGCTTCCTGAAGCTGTCTATGGTCCCGGCTGGCAGATTACCAAACCATTGTTGGGCAATGCCCTTCAATGTAGCCGGGAAGCATCGACACCAAGCGGCATCATCCAACCCCTGCAGATACATGAGGTTGGTGTACGCCATGAGGTGATCTTCCGGGTTGGAGGTACCGTCATAGGTACCAACCAACACATTTTTAACCTTGGCCGGCTGAGCCGCCTCGGTTATCTCTCGAGTGAACGCAGAAGGTTGTTCACCCAGGCGCAGCAAACGAAGCTGCCAGCCCAAAGGCTGGACATTTGGATATGTCGGCTAACCCCCAAAGAGGGCCGGCTGCATGAAGTGAGGAGGATATTGCCCGTAAGCCGGAGAAGGCATATACGGGACAGCTCCAATCATATGAGGGCCAGAATGGACGGTTTTACCGCCTGTTTGACTCTCATGCAAGGAGGGTGCACTCCCTGCAGAAACGGTGTTGAAGCTGTCTGGAAAGTTCGACGTTGAAGCCGACTCAGACAGCGATTGATTTCTTTTCCGGTTAATAATTTCCCGGGCATCAGAAGTTGGTTTTTTACTTCTCACCGGCTGTTGGGGCCGGCGAGTGTTATTGGTGTTCCCCCCAGGAAGGAGAATTTTTGACCAATCGATGGTCCCGGCTGCCTTCTCCTTTGGGTGAGGAGTGGGCTGCCGGTTTCTGACTGACTTCCCCTTCTCTGGAGGAGTCTTCTTCACCGACTGACCTTTACTTGGGCCAGCCTGGTTTTTGGTGATCAGCTTTGTAATTTCACCCTTTAAACTCGTCATGAACCTCATGAGTTCGTCTCGGGTGACAGGGGCCGATCCAGCTGCCGTTTGGGTTGACCCTTCCGGCTGCCCAGTAGGTCTGCTCGGACCCGCCTGGGAGGCGCCCCGCTCCAGAGTCTCTCTAGGCCGGATGCGCTTGACTCTGAGAGAGCCGTCCTCGGCTGTAGAGGTTTCGACCTGAGGATCCTCATCCTCCTCGTGGTCTGTAAAAACTTCTGGGTCTTCACCCAGACGGTTAGGGGGTGGTACAGACTCTTGAACCATCTTCGAGGTACTCTCCCCACAGAAGGCGCCAAATGTTTTGGGTGTTTTTGTCCCCGGGAGAGTTACAACACGAAGACTGATCCGGGATGAGCTGTACCTGCAAAACAAACGGAGACACCTGTTGGGTGGTGCTCCGCCTCCAACGATCAAGTTAGTAACTTGAAAAGGAATAAAGAGTACGGAAATTTAGGTGGGTATCTGCTCGGATTCCAAGCTCAGGTGTTTTTCTGATGTAAGAGAATGCAGGAGTATTAAATGATCAAAACGTGCCCCCGAAATGAGGGACATCTCCCTATTTATAGGGTCCTTGGGAATTGCCCCTGATTAGGTCACTAAACCCTAATCATTTGGTGGGCTGCGCCGTTTTTCGGCGTTCTCGAGATTTGGGCCTGAAGGCCACCTTTTCCCCTTTATTTCTGGAATGACACGTGTTAAGCAGGGATTGGTCCATTTTGGACCAACCTGAGGCTGACACGTGTCACCCTCTGATTGGGCCACGCGGCAGGGTAAAAATACCCTAAACAGGAGGTATTACCATGAGGGTTGGACCTTTCTTTCATCAATTCATCCATTTGCTTGGTCATTTTGGAGATTTGGGTAGAAAGGTTGTTGATTGCGTTGGCTTGCTCCAATGCATAAACGCCCTTGCTAGAAGTAGCATCCCTTTCTCCTTCGTACCAATCATCATAGTGCTTTGCGGCTTCCTCTATAATACACTCCACTTCATGCTCTCCTTTGTTCATGATTGGACCACCGGCCGCGGCGTCTAGGCTTGTTCTTCCTTGAGGTGTGAGACCTCCATAGAAAGTGTGAATGAGTTGATACTTGGGTATCCCATGGTGTGGGAATTGACGTTGAAGCTCTTTGTATCGTTCCCATGCCGCACTTAGAGACTCACCACTCTTTTGGCGAAAACCTTGAATCAAAGACCGAGCCTCGGCGGTCTTCCTATGGTTATAAAACCTCCTCAAGAAAGCCGTAGTCACTTGGTCCCATGTCGTGAGAGAATTAGGGGGCACTTCCTTCTCTAGCCATTCTAGACCTCTCCCAATTAGCGAAAATGGAAACATTTTGAGGCGAATATATTCTTGAGTCACTCCATTGGCCTTTATTGTGTCACAACATTTCTCAAACTCTTTTAGGTGCTCATGAAGACTCTCAAACTTTCCACCCGAGAATTGTTTCCTCTCAATCAAGGCAATCAAATTAGGCTTGATCTCGAAATTGTTGGCTTGAGTAGTAGGAGTTAGGATCCCACTTTGCGCTCTAAAAGTTTCGGGGGCACCAAGACGACTCAAAGGCGTATTCTCTCCCATTTTAGAACCTTCTTTACTTTCAAACTTATAGGTTGAGAAAGGGTTGATTTCTGAATTCGAAGATGATTTAGGGCTATCTAATTCTTCACTTGAGGGTGAAGAGGGTGGAGTATCTTCTAATTCTCTTACTCCTCTCGTTGGAGTGCGGGAATTTCTACTCCTTGCTCTTGCTTCTCTTCGAAGTAGGGACAAAGACCTCTCTAGCTCTGGATCGATGGGAATTAAAGATCTTGAGCGGGTTCGTCCTCTGTTCATACAACGAAGCTAAGAAGAACGTAAGCACTGACAAGTAACAAAAGTAGCAAACACTAACAAATAAAGGTGAGATAGTCTCAAACAAGCAATGAAATAGCAATGGAAAACGTCTCCCCGGCAACGGCGCCAATTTGACAAAGTAATAATCGTGTCGTTGAGCGACTACACCTAAGTCAAATTAATTTATAACGCTGTACCAACCTAATACGTGTATAGGGTAAATAGAGGGGTCGAACCACAAGGAGACATGCATAAACACCGCATTCACTACTTAAAACTTTAAGCTATCTCGGGACAAGAAGTGTGAATAACTAAGAGATTAAACTAAGGATTAAGAATGATTAAAGATCAATATAACTAAACACCAAGGGAAGTGGGTAGATGTAGACGCCACTTGATCATGCAATAACACAGAAGCAAAGCAATGGTAAACTAAGCATGCAAGAATATCGAAATAAAGCTCGATCTAACCGCCTTCCGGGGTTAATCGATTTCTCCTAACATAGCCTCTATGTTTCCGCATTAGAACCATATATTAGAAGGTGAAAACAAAGAATTATCGATAGTAATGAATCTCAACTAAGTCAACTTCCGTTACTTGTTAGTAAAGATTCATCTTTGATCAACTAACAATGTGCACTTGCAAGAAAGACCAAAGAATATCAAGCATACAAAGACTTTAATCACCATTAACATAACCCCAACATCATAAGCATGAATCAATTAACAACTACACCATCCCCACACCCTTGGCTAGGTGACTACTCACAAATCATATTGAAGACAATATCAATCATCAAATCAATAAGCATCAACATGATCAATAAGCAAAGAAGGAAAATCAAAATAAGAAAACAAAACTAGATACAAAAGTAAAGAAAGAGAGTAAGAGATTGCTCATTAATTGAAGATGAAGATTTACAAAGATTCAATCAAGCTCCTTCTTCAATATCCAAGTTCATCAATGGAAATCCACACTTTCTCTCTCTACTAATGAAGTTTCTCTCTCTAGATTAAGCTAAAAAATGTAGAAAATTAAAACTAAGTTAATCTCTCCCAAAACGTTCTAAAAAAAGGGACTTATATACTCCGTAAAGAGTCAGCTGACAAAAGGAGAGGTCCGACCGAACAAATGGGAAGGTTCGGCCGGACTACAGGGTAGGTTCGGCCGAACCATGGGTAGGTTCGGTCGAACTTCCCTGATCCTGGTCTGGTCGAACTCCTGTGGTTCGGCCACTCCTGCAAAACTGCCAATTTTCATCTTGCCCCTGCCTCAAAGTTCGGCCGAACCACTGAGTAGGTTCGGCCACACCTTGGTTCGGCCACACCATCAGGTGGTTCGGCCGAACTTCTTCTGAATCATGCTTCCTCTAGCTTTCTTTGAGCTTAGCTTCCTCCTCTTGAAAATCCCGACGGTTCCTACAAAGCATAAGCATGAAAATCACAATAAGAACAAAGCGGGAAGACTAAGAAAAAAAGGGAGGATAAAGGAGAAAGAAAAGAGAAAGCAAAACTAAGTAAAAATTCTTAGAAAAAGGGGCAAACAAGTGCAAAAGAGGGGAGAATCCTTAGAGAAAAAGGATAAAAGAGTGGCATAAATGCCACTCATCATATATGTTTGGTGCCCTTTTGGGCGAATGAGCCCCTTGGGTGGGCGATGATGTGTTCGATGCCCCTTAGGGATAATGAGCTTATTGGATGGGTGATGATGTGTCTGACACCCCTAAGGGCTAATGAGACCCTTGGATGGGCGATGATGTGTCTGACACCCCTTAGGGTTCACTAGCCACTTCTAGATAGGCGATTAGGGAAAACTTTGATGCATTCGGCCCACTAAAGATGCGATAAAAGGCCTCTAACATGGTGAAAATGCCAATTTTCAGATTACGGTCTCATTTTTAGGCATGTCTTGGAACGGTACGAGCTCGGATCACCCCACAATCAGCCCCTATGATGGGCGATGATGTAATTGGCGCTTTCTAAGACCCTCCTGGGTGACAAGTGATTGTGAAAGAACATGTACAACTATGTACTTGAAGCAACATCAATAAAGAAACAAATTGTTATGGCTAACTTAGGTATACTTGTATTTATTGTTATGTTTGACGCCCTTTGGGGCGGCCGAGCCCCTTGGGGGGGGGACGATATATTTTTACAGCCCCTTCAGGCTAATGAGCCCTTTGGACGGGCGATGATGTGCCTGACACCCCTTAGGGCTAATGAGCCCCTTGGATGGGCGATGATGTGTCTCACGCCCCTTAGGGCTAATGAGCCCCTTGGATGGGCGATGATGTGTTTGACACCCCTTAGGGTTAATGAGCCCCTTCTAGATAGGCGATCATGGAAAACTTTAATGCATTTGACCCACCGAAATTGCAAAAAAAGGCCTTTAGCATGTTGAAAATGCTATTTTTCTGATTACGGTCTCATTTTTAGGCATGTCTTGGAACGGTACGCGCTCGAATAACCCAATAATGAGCCCTTAGGATGGGCGAAGATATAATTGACGCTTTCAAAGAGCCTACCGGGTGACAAGTGTTTGTGAAGCAACATGTAGACTTATGTATTTGAAGCAACATCAATGGAGAAATAAATTGTTATGCCTAACTTATGTATACTTGTATTTATTGTTATGTTTAACGCCCTTTTGGGGCGACTGAGCCCCTTAGCGGGGGCAATATATGTTTGGTGCCCCTTAAGGTTAATGAGCCCCGTGGATGGGCGATAATGTGTCTGACGCCTGTTAATGCTAATAAGCCCCTTGGATGGGCGATGATGTGTCTCACGCCCCTTATGGCTAATGAGCCCCTTAGATGGGCGATGATGTTTCTAACACCCCTTAGGTCTAATGAGCCCCTTCTAGATAAGCGATCATGGAAAACATTGATGCATTCGACCCACCGAAATTGCGAAAAAAGGCCTCTAGCATGGTGAAAATGCCATTTTTCTGATTACGGTCTCATTTTTAGGCAAATCTTGGAACGGTACGTGCTCGGATCACCCTTTAATGAGCCCCTCGGCAGGGCGAATATATAATTGACGCTTTCTAAGAGCCTCCTGGGTGACAAGTGTGTGTAAAGAAACATGTAAACTTATGTATTTGAAGCAACATCGATGAAGAGACAAATTGTTATGGCTAATTTATGTACACTTGTATTTATTATTATGTTTGATGTCGTTTGGGCCGGCCGAGCCCCTTGGGGGGGCAATATATATTTGGTGCCCCTTCGGGCTAATGAGCTCCTTGAATGGGCGATGATGTGCCTGACGCCCCTTAGGGCTAATGAGCCCCTTGGATGGGTGATGATGTGTCTTACGCTCCTTAGGGCTAAAAGAGCCCCTTGGATGGGTGATGATGAGTCTAACACCCCTTAGGGTTAATGAGCCCCTTCTAGATAGGCGATCATGGAAAACTTTAATGCTTTCAAGCCACTAAAAATGTGAAAAAGCCCTCTAGAATGGTTAAAATGCCATTTTTCTAATTACGGTCTCATTTTTAGGCATGTCTTAGAACAATACCTGTTCGGATCACCCCCATAATGAGCCCCTAGGATGGGCGATGATAAAATTGACACTTTTTAAGAGCCTCCTAGGAGACAAGTGTCTGTGAAGAAACACTTACAGTTATGTTATAGCAAGCTCATGTATACATGTAATTATTGTTATGCTTGGCGCCCTTTGGGGCGGCCGAGCCCCTTGGTTTGGGGCGATATATGTTTAGTGCCCCTTCAGGCTAATGAGCCCTTTGGATAGGCGATGATGTGCCTGACGCCCCTTACGGCTAATGAGCCCCTAGATTGGGCGATGATGTGTCAAACGCCCCTTAGGACTAATGAGCCCCTTGGACGGGCGATGATGTGTTTGACACCCTTTATTGTTAATGAGCCCCTTCTAGATAGGTGATAATGAAAAACTTTAATGCATTCAGCCTACCAAAGTTGCGAAAAAAGGCCTCTAGCATGTTGTAAATGACATTTTTCTCATTACGGTCTCCTTTTTTTTGGCATGTCTTGGAATGTTACGTTCTCTGATCACCCCATAATGAGCCCCTAGGATGGGCGATGATATAATTGACACTTTCTAAGAGCCCCCTGGGTGACATAAGTCTGTGAAGAATTATGCAGACTTATGTATTTGAAGCAAGATCAATGAAGAAACAAATTGTTATCTCTAACTTATGTATACTTGTATTTATTTTTATGTTTGATGCGCTTTAGGGAGCCGAGCCCCTTTGGGGGGGGGGGCGATATATGTTTTGTGCCCTTTTGGGGCGAATGAGCCCCTTGGATGGGCGATGATGTGCCTGACGCCCCTTAGGGCTAATGAGTCCCTTGGATGAGTGATGATGTGTATGACACCCCTTAGGGCTAATCAGACCCCTGGATGGGCGATGATGTGTCTGACACCCCTTAGGGTTAATGAGCCCCTTCTTGATAGGCGATTATGGAAAACTTTGATGCATTCGACCCACCAAAATTGCGAAAAAAGGTCTCTAGCATGGTGAAAATGCAATTTTTCTGATCACAGTCTCATTTTTAGGCAAGTCTTGGAACGGTACGTGCTCAGATCACCTTATAATGATCCTCTAGGTAGGGCGATGATATAATTGACACTTTCTAAGAGCCTCCTGGGTGACAAGTGTATGTGAAGAAACATGTAAACTAATGTATTTGAAGCAACATCAATGAAGAGACAAATTGTTATGGATAACTTATGTACACTAAAATTTATTATTATGTTTGACGACGTTTAGTGCGGCCGAGCCCCTTGGGGGTCGATATATGTTTGGGACCCGTTCGGGTTAATGAGCTCCTTCGATGGGCGATGATGTGCCTGACGCCCCTTAGGGCTAATGAGCCCCTTGGATGGGCGATGATATGTCTCACGCTCCTTAGAGCTAAAAAGCACCTTGGATGGGCGATGATGTTTCTGTCACCTCTTAGGATTCATGAGCCCCTTCTTGATAGGCGATCATAAATAACTTTGATGCATTCATGCCACTGAAGATGCGAAAAAAGGCCTTTAGCATGGTTAAAATGCCATTTTTCTAATTACGGACTCATTTTTATGCATGTCTTGAAACACTACGTGCTCGGATCACCCCATAATGAGCCCCTATGATTGGCGATGATATAATTGATGCTTTTTAAGAGCCTCCTGGGTGACAAGTGTCTGTGAAGAAACATGTAGACTTATGTCTTTGAAGAAACATCAATGAAGAAAAATATTGTTATGGCTAACTTATGTATACTTGTAATTATTTTTATGTTTGAACCCCTTGGATGGGCGATGATGTGTCTGGACCCCCTTAGGGCCAATGAGCCCCTTGGATGGGCGAGGATATTTCTGACACACCTTAGGGTTAATGGGACCCTTCTAGAAAGGAAATCATGGAAAACTTTGATGCATTCGGCCCACCGAAATTGCGAAAAAAGGCCTCTAGCATGGTGAAGATGCCATTTTTCTGATTACGGCCTCATGTTTAGGCATGTCTTGGCACGGTACATGCTCGGATAACCCCATAATGATCCCTTAGGATGGGCGATGATATAATTAACGCTTTTTAAGAGCCTCCTTGGTGACAAGTGTCTGAGAAAAAACATGTAAACTTATGTACTTGAAGCAACATAAATGAAGAATTGAACTGTTATGGCTAACTTATGTATAAATGTATTTATTGTTATGTTTGACTGACTTTGGGGCAGCCGATCCATTTGGGGGGCGATATATGTTTGGTGCAAAAAAGCCCCTTATATGGGGTATGATGTGCCTCAAGCCCCTTAGGGCTAATGAACCTCTTTGATGGGCAATGATGTGTCTGACACCACATAGGATAATGATTCCCTTGGATGGGAGATGATGTGTCTGACACCCAATAGGTTTAATGAGCCCCTTCTAGATAGGCGATCATGGAGGATGGGCGATTGTGTCTCACGCCCCTTAGGGCTAATGAGCCCCTTAGATGGGCGATGATGTGCCTGATGCCCCTTTCTCTTGACATTGGTCAAAGTCAAAATATGCAAAGTCAAACCGACAATGCAAATGCTCAGTCCATCACCCTACGTAGGTCAACTCGGCCAAGATCTCAACCTGACAGATATCTCGGTGTTGTATTAACCGAAGATCAGGACATCTTAGTAGTGGATGGAGATGAGCCGGCAACCTACAAGCAAGCTATGACGAGTCCCGACTCTGCAAAATGGCAAGAGGCCATGAAATCCGAAATGGACTCCATGTTTGAAAATCAAGTATGGGACTTGGTTGATTTACCCGTAGGTTACGCACCTATCGGATGTAAATGGATTTTCAAGATGAAAACCTACAAAGATGGAAATGCATTCATTTACAAAGCAAGGCTGGTAGCAAAAGGTTACAGGCAAATTCACGGCGTTGATTATGATGAAACCTTTTCTCCAGTAGCTATGCTTAAGTCCGTTCGAATTCTTCTAGCGATTGTTGTATATTACAATTATGAAATATGGCAGATGGATGTCAAAACCGCCTTCCTCAATGGAATTTTGGAAGAAACTGTGTACATGACACAGCCTGAAGGTTTTGTCGACCAGAACAATCCTAAGAAGGTATGCATGCTTAAGAAAGTCCATTTATGGATTAAAGCAAGCATGCAGAAGTTGGAATCTGCGATTTGATGAAGCCATAAGTAAGTTTGGTTTTATCAAGAATCCAGATGAGTCTTGTATTTACAAGAAGGTCAGTGGGAGTGACATCGCCTTCCTAGTCTTATATGTCGATGACATTTTGCTCATTGGAAATAGCATTCTGTTGTTAGAGTCTGTAAAGGCTTGGCTCGGGAAATGTTTTTCAATGAAAGACTTGGGAGAGGCTTAGTACATACTAGGCATCAAGATCTATAGGGATAGATCAAAGAGGATGATAGGAATGAGTCAAAGTACTTACATCGATAAGGTACTAGCTCGATTCCAAATGGAAGGAGCCAAGAGAGGGCACCTACCCATGTCACATGGCATAACCTTAAGCAAGAAGCAGTGTCCAAAGACACCTGATGAGCGAGAAAGGATGAGTCGTATTCCATATGCTTCGCTTATTGGATCGATCATGTATGCCATGATATGTACTAGGCCGGATGTATCGTACACCTTGAGTGCTACGAGCCGATACCAATCAAACCCAGGAGAGGCGCATTGGACTGCAGCCAAGAATATTCTAAAGTACCTGAAAAGGAACAAGGATAAATTCCTAGACTATGGTGGTAAAGATGAATTGGTTGTTGAGGGATATACCGACGCAAGCTTCCAGACAGACAGAGACGACTCCAAGTCACAATACGGATACATATTCTGTCTTAATGGAGGAGCGTTTAGTTGGAAGAGTGCAAAGCAAAGCACAACCGCTGATTCTACAACTGCAACCGAGTACTTGGCAGCGTCTGAGGCAGCCAAGGAGGCAGTTTGGATTCGCAAGTTCATTGATGAACTTGGTGTTGTACCCACCATCAAGGGTCCAATAGACCTCCATTGTGACAACAATGGAGCTATTGCTCAAGCTAGAGAGCCACGAGAACATCAGAAGGTCAAACATGTCAAGAGGCGATTTTACATGATTCGAGAATGGAAGACAGAGGGTGAAATTAGAATTTGCAAAGTGGGAACGGATGACAATGTAGCCGATCCACTTACTAAACCCTTGTCTCAATGTAAGCACAACAAACACATTGAGGCAATGGGAATCAAGCATGTCGCGAACTGGCTTTGATTTCCATATTATAGTGTTTTAATTAAATTTTGGACAATGTTAATGTAAAGCACTATGATGAACCATTCAGTTTTTGGAGTAATTAAATTTTTTCATGCAATTTAATTCACTCCGTCTCTATTTAATTGTGGTTTAGAATTAAATAATGAGTCCATTCGATTTTAATAAATATTCAAAATAGGGTATCAAGTCAATGGCTTGGATGATGAAACACCTATTAAGTGAACATTGAATATTTTAATCGAAAATTATCCCTAATCAAGGTCATATTTTTTGTGGACGATTAATGACCATTAGAGATTAGTGTGTAGTATGATTTATAGCACCGTTTCTTGTGCTATGAGGATATAAATCATTTTCATAGGTATTAGTTTAGAACCATACTGGATCGACCTATGAAAATACTTTAAGAGATTTAAAATCGTCATAAGTATTTTTCTCATTATTACTATCGGAACTCTTTTCCTTGACCATGAGTAGTGGGAGGTCTCTTGTTTGAGTACTAGTCCGCTTTGGTATCCGCCAAACGTCTGCCGTAACTAGGGATCATAATGACAGATATCGGGCGGCTAGGTTCTCTTAGTAAGAGAAGCTACATTACAAGACTGGAAATGTCCCCCTACTAACAATAGGGAACATGTCTTGTTGTTTACAAGGCCTCTCGAAGAGCGAGACTGTGAAAATGCATGGCCGTGCTCAGATGGATTTTAGAAATCATCTGCTTATTGACAGTCAAACTCGGATTTCGAGAAACACTTCTGGACGTAACAGAGATGACGAGTAATCTTACTCTGTAGTTCATGAAGAGACATAGGAAAGGGGCTATACAATAAATACACACTTGTCTGGAAGGACAAGTGGGAGATTAAAAGGAATGGTGTCCTTCGAACAAGTGTATTATTCTGATAGCGTGTTCAGAATTATTAGAAAGCTAATATATTCAGTAAGGTCAAGTGATCGGAATGCCTGGGTGGAGGCCGCTTCCGATCAGTAATATTAAAATAATTAATATTACAGTTTAATCTTGACTGAACCCTTTGGGTCACACCCAAGCAAAACATACGAACCGACTCGACGAATTAATTCCGAAGAAATTAATTCATCGCCTGGGTGTTAAATATTTAGACATCGGTAATTCGAGCTTGGAGCGTCGAAACCGATCGTCGGAAGTCGAGTAAAAAATAATAGAAAGACGAGACGGGCAAAATAATAATAAATCGATCATATTCACAAAATACCCCTAGCATCGGAATGCCCCGAGCATCCGAATTCTAGGGGCAAAAATGTCCAAGCATAGATGGCTAGCAAGCGCACCAAGCCGAGCCTAGCATGGCTGGCTAGGTGCGTGCTAGCGCACCGTGCTAGCAGCCACGCACAGTAGCAGCTAGCAGCCGCGTGCACGTGGTGCGTGCAGCAGCTAGCTGCCGCAAGCTAGGCGTGCTAGCAGCGCACGCACTAGCTGCCACGCACAACAGCAAGCCCGCACCAATTGCGTGGCTTGCGCGCATAGCAGCAGCTCGCATCTTGGTGCGGGGATGGGCTCTGGCTGGGCTCGTGGCTGGGCCATAGGGCCGGTCACTATGGGGAAGCTTGAGGAATATGGGAGCAAGTGGGTAAGGACATGTGGCACAAGGAGAGTATTGAGTGGGGAGCAAGTATGGTCCCTTACTCTCCATGTGGTCCTCACCAACCCATTTCACATGGTAATGCCACTTGTAGATTTATTATTAGTTTGCAATTTTAATTTAATTTAGCTTTAAATTAATTTGTGGAATTTCATGATCCCACATTGATGGGATAGAAATTTCCACTCATACTTTCCTCTATAAATACCAACCTTGGGATTTGGAGTAAAGTGCTTGAGTGGGAGTTAAAAATAGCATTCCATATTTTGGGAAAAACTCTTAAACTCCATTAACACTTGGGTTTTGGTCGGACCTTGCTAACTCCAAGGTAACGGACCTAAAAAGTCGTGTTCGTCCTTTGTGGGTGGATACCGTTGAAGGCACGACATTTGCGGTGCTCAAGGCTTTCAAGTAAGAGCCCGTTTTGAGAGGGGGAAGCTCGCTTCAAGGGTATGATTCGTTCTTCCTTTTCTTGTGTTTATTTATTTATGCTTTATGGTTTTATTAATTACGAGTGGTTCCTTGGGTCAGGGTTATTTCCGAGGTGAGTCGGACACACCAAACCCCAACAATTAGAAACCTTGTTATTTAATTAGTTGAATTTTAAATGGTTAATATTAAGTTGTTTTGATGGGTATATTTGAATAAATTAGACATTAGTAAACTTGTTACTAAAGTGGATGAATTTTGGAATGTTTTAATGGTTACTTTTAAGTTGTGTTGATGGGTAATTTTGAATAAATTAGAGATTAGTAATCTTGTTAGTTTAGCAATTTGATGTGAAGCACGAGTTTAGCTTGAGGACTACATATTGAGCTCAAGTGGGTAGTTCATAAGTGTACATCCACTGTGCTTGCTATATTGGTATGACTTATAACATATACTAAGCTATATTTCTTTCTATTTATCCATTTAATAAAAGTTTATTCATGATATTGCAACCTGTGTATTGTTTAATTGCAAATAAATGAAACAATATATAGAATTCTTGCATCATCATATGCCTAAATACCCGTTCAAGGCTTTCTCATTAGGAGAAAGTCTTGAATAGTCCCCGGTTGGGACTGTTCTTGAATGTGTACTATCACTTAGGTGGTGAATGTATGTTTTCTTTTTTATTTTAAGGAACATCTTGGCTTACCATTTCCTCACTATGTTCTCTAGGTACATATATGTGGGTAATTTATTATGTACATCGTATACTTGGAGAACTAGGGGGAACTGTTGCCGTTTTTTCCTTAAAATTGGAAAATTGACATACATTCACTAGTGAGAGTAGACATTCAAGGAAGGGTTATGTTGGAGTAATAAGGACCCTTTGGAAACATGCATTTTTTCACGATATGAATGGTATATTCACGTTTTGTAATTAAATTTGATTTACATAAAATATGTAGCAATTACACATTATTCATTATATGTTTCTATATATGTTTAGAGACAATTTACTAAATGGAAAAGGATCGTGGTTGGATGTATGGTACACGCGATACATTGGAATTTTGGAATGGGATTCAAGAGTTTTGCGAGAGGGCTTTAGCTTATCAACGCAAACTAGGCAGCAAAGGCCTTTATTGTCCTTGTGTTGATTGTAATAATGTGAATGTGGTCGATAGTGTTGAAATCATTAGAGATCATGTATTATGTCGTGGGTTTAGGCATAAATATCATGTCTGGATTTGGCACGGAGAAAGTGGAGAGTACAGTGGGGATCTTAATTGGAATGATGTGTGTGTTAGAAGCAATGAGATTCATGTGGACGAGGAATATATTGTTGATAATGATGACTATATTATTGATAATGGTGAGGATGGAGTCGATGATACTCAGGCGGATGAGGTCGAGGATGAACAAGTGGATGAGATGTTGCGTGGTGTTGAAGGTGGAGTGTTTGGAGTCTTCCAAAAAGCCTTTGTATCCTTGGTGCAAAAAATACTCCAAACCATCGGCCGTGCTAACACTTTTCAACATTAAGTCGAAGCATGGGTGGACGGACATTAGTTTTACTTCTTTGTTGACCGTATTAAGTGATATGTTGCCTGATAGGAATGAAATTCCTGAGTCTTACTATTACGCACATAAGTTCATTTGTCCCTTTGATTTAGAGAATAAGGAGATACATTCATGTCCTAATGACTGTATTCAGTATCGAAATGAGTATGAACAATTGCAGGAGTTCCACGATGCAAGCGGTCGCGCTACAAGCGCATGAGTTGCAATCCTGGTACGAAGGGACCTCCTGCTAAGGTGTTGTGGTATTTTCCCATTATTCCAAGGTTTAAGCGTCTGTTCTCAATACCAAAAGATGCTAAAAACTTGAGGTTGCATGTAGAGGGAAGAAAGAAAAAAGAATGCTGAAGCATTCAGCTGACTCTCAACAGTGGAAGCACATTGATATGAAGTTTGAGAAATTTGGTAATGAAGACAAAAATTAAGGCTTAGTTTCTGCACGGACGGGATGAATCCATTTGGCACTCTTAGTACCTAACACAGCACATGACCGATACTTTTAGTGATTTATAATTTGCCTCCTTGGTTGTGCATGAAACGTAAGTATGTAATGCTTTCATTGCTAATTACAGGGCCTGGGCAGCCTTGAATTGACATAGATGTTTTCCTTGCGCCGCTTATTGACGACTTGAGAAAGATGTGGGGCGAAGGGGTTTCTATTTAGGGTAAAAATACCGTAGACACGTGGACCAATGAGAGGAAGCCACGTGTCGAGCTCAGTATGGCCCATGTGGCTTAACATCCTCGTGACACTTGGCGCCCTCAGATATTTCTCTGAAATGGCGGCCTTCAAGGGCCCAAATCCCTAGAAGCGCCGTTTTACGGTGCAGCCCATTAAAATTTTGGTCAAATGACCTAGATAGGGGCACGTTCTCCAAGGACCCTATAAATTGGGAGATATTTCCCCACTTTGGGGACAGATTGAATCATTTATTACACCTACATTCTCTCACATCAGAGAAAGACCTGAGCTTGGAATCCAAGCAGATCCCCACCTAAATTTCCGTACTCTTTATTCCCTTTCAAGTTACTAACTTGATCGTCGGAGGCGGAGCTCCAACCACCCGGAGTCTCCGTTATTTTGCAGGTACAACTCAGCCGGATCAGACTTCGTGACGTAGCTCTCCCAAGGGACAAAAACGCCCAAAACATTTGGCGCCGTATGTGGGGAGAGTACCTCGAAGATGGTTCAAGAGTCTGTACCACCCCCTAACCGTCTGGGCGATTACCCTGAAGTCTTTACGGACCATGAGGATGAAGATCCTCAGGTCGAAACCTTTACAGCCGATGACGGCCCTCTCAAAACAAAGCGCATCCGGCCCAGAGACACTCTGGAGCGGGGTGCCTCCCACGCGGGTACAAGCCGACCCCCTGGGCAGTCGGAAGGGGAAACCCATACGGCTGCTGGATAAGCCCCTGTCACCCGAGACGAACTCATAAAATTCATGACAAGTTTCAAGGGTGAAATTAAAGAGCTGATCACCCAGAGCCGGGCTGGCCCAAGTAAAGGTCAGTCGGCCAAGAAGACTCCTCTAGAAAAGGGAAAGTCAGTCAGAGAATGGCAGCCCACTCCTCATCCTAAGGAGAAGGCAGCCGGGACCATTGATTGGTAAAAAATTCTTCTTCCCAAGAGGAACACCAACAACACCCGCCGGACTCAGCAGCCGGTGGGAAGTAAAAAATCAACTCTTGATGCCCGGGAAATTATCAACTAGAAGAGAAACCAACAGCTGTCTGAGTCGGCTTCAACGTCGAACTTTCCAGACAGCTTCAACAACACTTCTGCAGGGAATTCACTCTCCGTGCATGAGAGCCAGACAGGCGGTAATACCGTCCATTCTAGCCCTCAAATGATTGGAGCTGTACCGTATGTGCCTACTCAGGTTTACGGTCAGTATCCGCCTCACTTCATGCAGCCAGCTCTCTTCGGAGGTCAAGCGGCATATCAAAATGTCCATCCACTAGACTGGCAGCTCCGTCTGCTACGCCTGGGTGAACAACCTTCTGCGTTCACCCGGGAGATAACCGAGGCGGCACAGCCGGCCAAGGTTAAGAATGTGTTGGTGGGTACCTATGATGGTACTACTAACCCGGAAGATCACCTTATGGCATACACCAACTTCATGTACTTACAGGGTTTGGATGATGCCACTTAGTGTCGATGCTTCCCGGCTACATTGAAGGGCATTGCCCAACAATGGTTTTACAACTTGCCAGCCGGGTCTATTGACAATTTCAGGAAGCTCGCCTTCCTGTTTGCTTCCAACTTCTCAATGAACATCCCTGCTAAGAAAATAAGCCTTGACTTGAGCACTGTTAAAGCAAGGGTAGAGAGAAGGGCTGCGCTCATATGTCAAGTGGTTCAATCTGATCAGAATTCAGATTCAAGGACTTTCTGATGAGGTAGCTTTTACAGAATTTTTCAAGGGTCTGAGAGACGGGTCGACCTTTAAGTTCGACCTAGTCAGAAAAGGGGCTTTCACCCTACAGGCGGCTCTGAGGGAGGCGGAAAGCTACATTCAAGCTACCGACCTCTGCTCGACTAGTAGCCAGTAGGACTCTAAGAAGTCCGACACACAGAAAGATAGCCGGCCTGCTCAGCCGGCCAAAAAGAAAGAAGAGATCAAGAAGAGAAAAGAAATTTGGGCGGTTAGTGATTCTGACCAGCCGTCCCAGAAGAAGAAGAAGGAATTTAAACCGTACGTCCCTAAGTACGAGTTTAACAAGGACTGCAACTCCATCCTCATGGAGATTAAGGACCGGTTGTCCCAAGAGAAGCCGAATCCAAGGAAAAGTTCCATTCAATCAAGGAACAAAAATAAATTTTGCCAATACCATGAGGAAGTTGGCCATGACACCAACGACTGCTTCAGCCTTCAACGGGCGTTGGACCGTCTGGCTGACAAGGGAATGTTGAAGTCCTACATTTCTAAGTCCCCAGCCGGGGCAAAGAAGAAGAATAAGGGTCAGTCCTCTAAGACTACCCCCAGCCTGCTAGTAGTTCGGATACTGACAAGGAGCCGGTCTACACCATAGCAGGCGGGTTCTCATGTGGTGGCCCTACCATCCGGGGCACCAAGAGCCATCTTCGAAAGATGGACAAAGATGATGATGGGCAGGCGTCTGCAAGCTCCTCCTTCCCAGACGTTCTGATTACTGAGAAGGACAGGGGCAGTGTTCGCCGTCCGCATGATGACCCGGTCGTCATTGAACGTAAGGTCGTCAACCAGCTGGTTGGACGGATCCTTATTGATACCGGCAGCTCATCAGACATCATCAGCCTCTGGTGCCTGCAGAAGCTGAAATATAATGACAGCAGCTTGCATCCGGTTACCCACCCCTTAGTTGGCTTTGGGGTTGAATGGTTTACCCAATTGGAAGGGTTGATCTACCAATCCGGCTGGGTGAGAAAGGAAAAGGGCGACACCTGGTCGTCAAGTTCTTGGTTGTTGAGGAGCTGACTGCCTACAACATTATTTTGGGCCGGCCAACCCTCAACGAAGCCAAGGCTGTAATCGTCCCTTCCCTCATGCTCATCAAGTATGAGAGGGATGACGGCTCTGTTGGTTCCTTGAATGGGGATCAGAAGACGGCTCGGGAGTGCTACCTCTTAGCCGTCAAAGATACCGTGGCCCCAGGCGGCCATGAACCAATAGACCTTGACAATGTCAAGGATGCCGATCCTGTACCAGCCCCACCAGCAGCCGGAAAGAAAAGAAAGGCACCTATGCTGGTGGAGGTGAAGAAAGAGAAAAAATAGCAATCACTGACCGGTGAACGGTCAGATGAGCTCCGTCTCCAACCGGCTGGTGAACATATTTATATACCTTTGGACGATAGCCGTCCGGAGCGAACCGTGAAGGTTGGGACGGTTGCTTTTGCTAAATTGAGTGCAGACTTGCACCTTTTGCTGAAAGAATTCAAAGACATTTTTGCCTTTGAAGTGGAAGAGATGCCAGGCGTCAGCCCGGATCTTGTTGTCCACAAACTCGCCGTGGACCCTAAAAAGAAGCCCATCCGGCAAAAGAAAAGAAATCACGGCGAGGAAAGAAGTCAGGCGGCAGCTGCCGAAGTTAAAAAGTTGTCGGATGCTGTAGGGAATAATTTCAAGCCTTTAAAATCCCACTAGCTTGAACCCCACTGTGATCATACACTAAAGTACGGTGGCGTCCAAAAGGGAAGAAGATAGAGCAAAAGAGTCGCCAACAAGTTTTTAAGGAACTTGTAAACCATTCACGAGGTGAAGGCTACACCCCTTAACGATCCAAGAGATCGTCAACTCCATAAGGTCATGAACCAAATAAGGGTTCGGGGATGATGGTACAAATCCAACCTAAAAGAGATTGAACCTGCCCTAATAACAGGCCTCTACTTTATTCTGCTCGTATTCATGTGCGCTTTCTGATTAACATGCAATCATTAGGATTAACCCTAAACCTGTTTAATCTATGTTGGTTGAATATAATGCACAAATAAACTATTATTGGCGATCACTTGAATTATAATCACAATTAACCCTAACAAGATTATTAATTATCTTATTAAGCGTGATTGCAAGTACAAATTCCCTTTAAACATGCAATAAAAGGTGTGATCAAGCAATAAAGAATAAAAATCAAGCAACATAATCAATAATAATCATAATAATAATCATATCATAATATTAATCATAATCATCATAAATAAAATAATCATCAAAATAATAATAAATTATAACAATTATAATCATAATCATGTTCATGTTAATATTAAAGCATAATAATAACAAGATCCTAGGCATGATACTAACAAGATTAATAACAAACCCTAGCATGTCACTAAACAATAAAAATCAAATCTTTAACCCTAACATGATACTAACAATCATAAATATTAGAAAGAATATAGGAAGCATCGTACTTTTAATCATACTTAATATTAAAGTTACCCTAGACATGATACTAGGAATATCATAATAATAATATAAACATGATTTCTACATCATAACATCAATTAATCAATTAAAGCACTTACTTGGATGCCTCGTACCTCTTTCTAATAACAAAATACACGCGTTAGTAACTTCAAGGAAAAATAATAATCAAAGCAATTAAATTAAATAATTGAAAGAGAGATTTGGGACCAAACCCTCAGAAATCAAAACCTTTCACGTCTAGGGTGAAGGCAACTTCGAATATGGCTAGGTGTTTCTAGATCTTGCGAATGCGGAATTTTGTATTAAAAAGCAAAGTTTAGAAAAGAAAGAATGAAGGTTAATGAAAGTTGATGAAAAGAGATGAATGAAAAGGATTATTTGACTGCTAATTGATGAATAATTTGTGAATGAAGAGAGTTGATGATCGATGATGCCTGTTGATGAATGATGAAGATAGTTGGTGAATGAAAACGGAGTTTTTGATAAGATATTTATAGAGAAAATCATCCAAAAAAGATAATTTAACAAAACAGAGTCTGAAAATCGAAAATCAACATTGGCGCCAGCCCTGGCTAATTGGCGCCAGGACCAGTGGCTAGCGCCAGGCGCCAATGCTGGCGTCTGGCGCCAATCCTGGTTCCAGGCGCCAAGGCCTGGGGTTGGACGCCAAATTGGTTTTCAACGCGTTTTCGAAAATCTGATAAATTTCCCGTACTGGAAGATAAAATAATATAATTTCCATCGAAAATGCTATTTGATCTTGATTAAAACTCTGAAGAGTCCTAATTGAATTAGGAATGAAAAGAACCTTCTAGAATATTCTAGAAGACTAAAACCATTCCTAATTACATTAGGAATGATAAATTATATTAGGCCCTCCCCTAGATCATAGGGCCGTACTTAAAGCTCAAACCGAGCCCAGTTTAGTAAATTGGCCATAATTTCCTCAATATTCATCGGAATTGGGCTTATAATATATCGTTGGAAAGGTCTTTGCAAACCTCATCCAACAACACCATTATTGGACCCATATCATGGACCAACCAAACTGGATTGACTATTTTCTTAAAATAAAGTTTTCAAAACAGAGAGAAGAGAAAAGAAATAAAACTTTCCGCAACACTAGACCTTTCCACACTTTCGTTTAATTCGATTATGATTCGACGTGAAAGGTACTCATCACTGTGTTTGGTTTTGGGGAGACACAAATGGGTGTCTACAGAAGCCCCCACTTTGACTGAGTTTGGAGAAACGCAAGTTTCGAAAACGAAAGTCAAAGTAACGATAGGGACGGAGAATGATTCAGAACGTTCTGCGATCCTAAATCAATCTTATAACGCCGATACCTGCAAAACTAGCATTAGTTAAACAGATAAAAGAGTTAAGAAACGCGTATCTTGCATCGTCGAGCACACGTCTCTGAAAGTAACCATATGTTGCTGTTGCTGTTGTTTTGACGACCTCCTGCAAGCTAGAGAATGTCATCCCGCTTGAAAACCGCTACGCCTTGTAACTGCTTCCAAATTAGAAGATTGCTTCGCCTGAAACTATCCTCCCTGCTATGATAATATTCCACGTCCAAGGGAATATCATCGAAAATTATTTCTCTTGAAATAATTCTCATCCGCATTATGATCATCTTCCATGCCTCAAGAACTATGATCGAAGATAATTTCGCCCTGAAATTACCTTCAGTTGTTCATGACAACTTTCCGCCAAAGATATCTTCTCTTGAAGTCATCCTCATTTGATGCGATAATTTCCCAAAGGAAAATACCGAAGATCCACGCCTGTCGATCTTTAAAAGTTCGCCTGAACTTTACTCGTGTTATGCCTGTACGTCGGCGCTCTTTTGCTTTGAACCTGTATGTCGGTGCCCTTTGCTCTTGAACCTATATGTCGGTGCCTTTGCTCTTGAACCTATATGTCGGTGCTTTTTTGTTGTGATGACAATCCTCTTTTCTTTGGGAATAGTTGCCAACATAACTCTTGTATGATGTATGACAATGCTCTTTAGGGAAAGTTGTCAATGCCACGTAACAATCCATCCTTGGAAATGTTGTCACGATGAAGCGACAATCCGTACCTCGGAAAATTTGCCAAAATCCAATTTTTGGAAAAGTTGCCAATGCTTCGTAACAATCTTTCATAAGAACTTTGCTACGATCGACAATCCACATCTTGGAATATAACTCTTGAAAGCAATCCACCTTGGAAATTTGCCAACGCTATGCGACAATCCTTTTGGGAAAATATTGCCACTATTGACAATCCGCGTCTTAGAACATTTGCAAAAAAAGAGTCGACCGACAATCCACTTCGGGAAAATTTTCCACTTACTGAAATGAATGACAATCCACATCGAGGAACTTTTGCCGATATTTATGATGAATAGAAACCTACAAGAATCCTTTGGGAAATTTTGCTATAGGGAACTGGGTGCATGACAATCCAATCTCGAAAAACTTGCCAACGAACCGATGAATGTATGACAATCTGAACTTGGAAAAACTTGCCAAACAGAGAAGGAGCACGACAATCCACGCTTGGAAAATTTGCCAGAGATGACAATCCAATCTTGGAAAAATTGTCGTTGAAGAAGATGCACGACAATCCATTTTTGGAAATATTGTCAGTTGGGGATGACAATCCAATTTTTGGAAAACCTTGTCGTTTAATAAGAATGCGCGACAATCCATATTTGGAAATATTGTCGTTTAAGTGCTTGCTTTTGAACCGATGCTTTGGTGTTTGTAATGAGCCAATACTTAGGCGCTTAAGCTAAGTGAGACGATCTTTCGTCAGGTCGATCACTTAGACTGTAATCAAACCGACTACTTAATCATGTCAAATCGCTTATAGGGGCTAACTGGCGTACCAAGGAACCTAAAATTGATGTATGAGGTCGAAATCACCAATCTGAGAGGCTTCGAGCTCTGTCGTTGCTGAGATATCTCTGGCGCCAAGAATTGGAGTAGGGTCTTCCCTATTCTGCCGCACCTGTATTTATTTTTTACTATAGAACTTTGCCAATTTCTTTAATTGTCTTAGGGTTGACCTTAAGGCTTAATGTTGCTTTGACTCATCGACTTGACACGACTCAAGGTATAAACTTGACTCGATATGTTTGACTGACTCGAGGTTGACTCGACTCGAAGTGTAATGGCACATGTGTTAGACTCAAATCAAAGTGATATGACACGACATGACTCGTGTGTACATGACTCGTGTGTGCATTGTAATGTGATCGTGCGACTCGAAAATGCAAAAAGCAAAAATTTCCGTCATTTTTGTGGAGGGTACCGACTTTCTCCCGAAAAAGAAAGACGCGAAAAAAGAATCGAAAGTTTGAAGATGCATGTTGAATGAGCTTAGTCAAATGTTGTTTGATACTATATCTCAAGATTCAAGGATTAATCCATCCTAGGCTATCTCAATGGTTGACTCCATAATGAAAGTATTTGGGTAACTTAGGCACGGAGGCTAAGCACTTCATACTTCGTGATGCAATGATGATTATGATTGATGAGTGATGTTGATATGACAAGGCATGCTTCAGCGTTGTATTAAGATTTCATGCCAAAGGGTTCCTAAGGGAAATATATTTGGTCATGTATATGTGCAGTGTGTGATAGTGACACTAAAGTTAGGCCGCAAGAGCTAAGTGTGTGGAAAAATATATTATTGAAAAGAGTCAAATGGTGGTGACTCTTAGGCTAGGTAAGCTAATGATGTAGGGATCAAGCCCCCAAGTCTAGCTCTAAATGAACAGGGATGAGCACAGGGGATCCCTTGATATGATCATGGTGTAAGTGTGTGAATGTGAATATGAATGCATTTTTATTACGGCCGCACCTCGATGTGAGGTTGCCTACGTATCCGTTAGGAATCAGGCCGAACGTAGCTCTAGCCAAACCTCGCACAAGTGTGTGTATACCTCAAAAAGGTCTTTTAAGGGTTGTAACGCGGTTAGGCTAAAGGTTATAGAAGAAGAAGGGGATAAAGGCTCAAGACCCTAGATAAGCCCCCAGGGTGTGCAACCTTGCTTTTGAATATTTGTATTTTTATGCTTGAGGTTTTCTACTCTTTTTTTAGCTCTTTTTCATCTTTTGCTTTAGCATTTATTTTATTTTAATAAGTGTGGGTAATCCCGATCATGCGGTCTATCACTCACTTGGCATTCATGTTTCTCAGGCACAGTACCGAGCACTCGATAAGAGACGCAATCTGAGACGTGTTCTTATCGAAGATACTTTCATATCAAAGACATTGGAACACTTGCCCTTTTGTACACTTTTATTTATTATTTTTGCTTATGCTTATTTTTGCTATTTTGATTTTCTGAAATCACTGCTTTGTTCTTTGAAAATTGCATAAGTTGCACACCATCCCATCCCAAGGTTAGATAGATGTAGGTTGAAAAAAGAAAGGTCTATCGTTAGACGAGGCTCAAAGTGGCTTATGAAGAAAGTATTATATAATTGAAGGGCGAAAGGAGATATGATGTGGCTACAAGGGGTGCCTCAAATCATTAGTATACCTTGTGCTTAATTCGACATGGGTTTTTTTTTATTTTTTTTTTATTTTTTTTATTTTTTTTTTAAATGCAATGTAATGTGATGATCATATGCAAGGAAATAAATGCTCATTTTTATTAAAAGAAAAAATATAATGATCCTACAAAATAAATCTAGAGGAAGAGAAAGGTGCCTATGCTAGACTTATTGGGGAAAGGAAAAAAAAAAGAAAAAGAAATAGAAAAGAGAGGCCACGAAATCTTGTCGTTGCAGCTCGCCTCTTGTCTTGTGTGATTCGTTTCATCATCACCCAGTCTTCTCGCTAGCTAGAGGCAATGGGACCTTGTTTGCTTCTATGAGGTCTTGAATGAGATTTTGAAACCTGTAGCATTCGTCGGTGGTATGACCGTTTCCTCGATGGTACTTGCAATAGGAATTTGGATTCCATCTCGAAGATCGATTTTCTGGTGTTGGATCCTCGGTAGGGCCAATAGGTTTGATTAATCCTCGATCATAAAGACGATCGAAAGCAGCATCGTAGGTCATTCCAATGGGTGTGAACTCTCGCCTGGGTTTCCTTTTCGATCCTTGATTGTCCATGGCTAAGACATCATTATGGTCAAAGGTACTAACATTATTGCTAGAGTGGGCGTTTTCGGAAGAAGAAGGATTGTCGCTCTTCTTTCCTTTCCAGCCACCGTGGTTACTATTGTTAGTAGCTTTTTGCTTTGCGAGGTCGTCTTCGATTTCGATACCTATGTCATAGACGGCCTTGAAAGTATTCAAGTTGTGTTGATATTTTAAGTGCTTTGAATACTTTTCTTGGAGATTCTTGATAAACATCCTCACGGATTCTTTTTCAGTGGGGACCTCAATCATCTTGGCGGAAGTTTCCCTCCATTTATTAAAGAAAGAAGTAAAGCCTTCATTCTCTTTTTGTCTTAGCATCTCAAGTTGTCTATGGTCGGTTTCAACTTGGATATTGCACTTGTACCTATCAACGAAAGCATTCACTATCAATTCCCAGGTAGAGGTTTTTTCCTTGTCAAGGGAGAAAAACCATTGTTGGCAAACGGTTTCAAGAGATAGTGGGAACAAAGAGGAAAAAACCTTCTTATCGATACCCTTAATGTTCATTATTGTTTCAAAAGCTCTCAGATGGAAGTAAGGGTTATCTGTTGCCTTGAATTTGGGGATGTCAGTGGCGTTGAACTTATGCGGAAGAAGTTCCTTGTCCAGCGAGACCCCTTGCGAACTCATGCCCTGAAATTTATAGTCACTAGATAGCTTGCTTAGACTCTCTTGCATGAGATCCATCCGTTGTTGCTTCGCGGGATCATCGACCTTAAGTGCGAGGAGCTTCAGTGTCTCAGTCACGGTAGCCAATTGGTTCTTAAGATCATTGACTTCTTCTCGAGTTGCCATTATCTTCTTAGCCTTCCTCTTTTGACGAATCGGTTTATCAAAAAGCGAGACTTGAATAAAGAGGTTGTCCTTGATTAATCGCCCTTCTCTCCTCGACCAAGTACTGTGGGAAAGGAATTTGGGGATATTCATTATTAATTATTTAACTCAAACTCTATTCGACATGCAATGGAAGGAGGAAGTGAAGAAAAATTGGAATAGAATGTGAAAGAAGATTTAGGTGGAGGGGTGTGAAGAATTAGGAATAGAATGTACCCTCAACTCAAATGACGGAAAAAACCAACTCATGCATGGACCTAAGACATGGCCATGGTGATATGTACTCGGAGTGTGTGCTAAGACTAGTGAGTGTAGTTGACATGTTAAGACTCGTGTCATGACCATGTGGCTAGACTATGTGACCAAGACGACATGTTAAGACTCGTGTCATGACCATGTGGCTAGACTATGTGACCAAGACTCGATTAATAACTCGACAAGGTGTTATTGACAGCGAAAATTAACCGAATTAACTAGGAAACTGGTTAATTAGACCCTAGGTGATGACTCGACAAATAATCCGAACTGTCGGCCAAGCGACAGGACTGGCGTCACAATATGGTGATTGGCGCCAGACTTTTTAGTAAATGTCTTGCGCTACACACCATACAGTGGCGCTACAGCTCAGATTTTGGCACCAATATTGGAGCCTCGGTCTGGGACTGTTTTCGGTATTATTAGTCAACTGGGGTATGCCTAAAGTCGTACTAGGTCGATTCCGATTAAAAGAAGAAAAAAAAAACTTTATTGACTCAAATTAATTAATTAATTAATTAGGCAAAGTTCTTTAATTCATTAATTATAATCTCAACACAAATCAACAAACGGTTAAGAGGAGCATAGAATATATATGCACAACAAATAATGCACAATTAGTCAAATAGGCACGATATGATGCAATGAGTTCGCAACTTAACCATGGCTCTAGTTCTCTAAAGTTCGGGATATGGTTTAGTCAAATAGGGTCCATGGTTAATTGTCCAGATGCACCGCGTAGAAGCCTAACCGTGAAGGGTTAACGCGTGTGGATAGAACACCGCGAGTTTTTAGAAAAAACTCACTTCCATGGTTTGGTGAATTCAACCTCTCAGATGTACCCTTTGTTGCCAGGAGCGTTCAATCGCGTAGATAGAGCATGAATTCCCAGAGGGTTATGTCCATATGTAGAACACATATGGGTTTCAGAAAAGTGAGAAAAAATTCAATCAGGAAGTAGGATCGAGCAAACAATACGAAAAACCGGTCGAAATTAGAACGCATATTTTTGGCTCGGTATTGGGGGAAGTTGGCGCCAGCAAACAGAGACTGGCGCCAACTTTTAACTGTAGCGTCTGGCGCCAATATTGGCGTCTGGCGCTACGGCTAAATGTTTGGCGCCAAGCTCTGGCCCCTGACGCTACTTCCCACATGCCTCAGCAGCTTTCTGTGCTCAATAAAATCATCCAGTTTCGCGTGGTGTTATTTCAGTCCTAGTTGTGAAAGACATTTCTCAAATTTCCTACGTGTAAAAATCCTATGTTTTTGACTCATTACGGATGGTCTTTCCAATGAGAACCTTTTTATGCATATGCCACAATGTTAATCAAAATTACGCACATGAAATACTTAGAACTTTTCGAGTCTCATCCACTCATTCTAAATTATTGCCGAAACAAATTCAGGAATTAAAATAGAAATCCTCCCCAGCGGAGTCGCCAAAAACTGCAGGGAATAATTTCAAGCCTTTAAAATCCCACTAGCTTGAACCCCACTGTGATCATACACTAAAGTATGGTGGCGTCCAAAAGGGAAGAAGATAGAGCAAAAGAGTCGCCAACAAGTTTTTAAGGAACTTGTAAACCATTCACGAGGTGAAGGCTACACCCCTTAACAATCCAAGAGATCGTCAACTCCATAAGGTCATGAACCAAATAAGGGTTCGGGGATGATGGTACAAATCCAACCTAAAAGAGATTGAACCTGCCCTAATAACAGGCCTCTACTTTATTCTGCTCGTATTCATGTGCGCTTTCTGATTAACATGCAATCATTAGGATTAACCCTAAACCTGTTTAATCTATGTTGGTTGAATATAATGCACAAATAAATTATTATTGGCGATCACTTGAATTATAATCACAATTAACCCTAACAAGATTATTAATTATCTTATTAAGCGTGATTGCAAGTACAAATTCCCTTTAAACATGCAATAAAAGGTGTGATCAAGCAATAAAGAATAAAAATCAAGCAACATAATCAATAATAATCATAATAATAATCATATCATAATAATAATCATAATCATCATAAATAAAATAATCATCAAAATAATAATAAATTATAACAATTATAATCATAATCATGTTCATGTTAATATTAAAGCATAATAATAGCAAGATCCTAGGCATGATACTAACAAGATTAATAACAAACCCTAGCATGTCACTAAACAATAAAAATCAAATCTTTAACCCTAACATGATACTAACAATCATAAATATTAGAAAGAATATAGGAAGCATCGTACTTTTAATCATACTTAATATTAAAGTTACCCTAGACATGATACTAGGAATATCATAATAATAATATAAACATGATTTCTACATCATAACATCAATTAATCAATTAAAGCACTTACTTGGATGCCTCGTACCTCTTTCTAATAACAAAATACACGCGTTAGTAACTTCAAGGAAAAATAATAATCAAAGCAATTAAATTAAATAATTGAAAGAGAGATTTGGGACCAAACCCTCAGAAATCAAAACCTTTCACGTCTAGGGCGAAGGCAACTTCGAATATGGCTAGGTATTTCTAGATCTTGCGAATGCGGAATTTTGTATTAAAAAGCAAAGTTTAGAAAAGAAAGAATGAAGGTTAATGAAAGTTGATGAAAAGAGATGAATGAAAAGGATTATTTGACTGCTAATTGATGAATAATTTGTGAATGAAGAGAGTTGATGATCGATGATGCCTGTTGATGAATGATGAAGATAGTTGGTGAATGAAAACGGAGTTTTTGATACGATATTTATAGAGAAAATAATCCAAAAAAGATAATTTAACAAAACAGAGTCTGAAAATCGAAAATCAACATTGGCGCCTGCCCTGGCTAATTGGCGCCAGGACCAGTGGCTAGCGCCAGGCGCCAATGCTGGCGTCTGGCGCCAATCCTGGTTCCAGGCGCCAAGGCCTGGGGTTGGACGCCAAACTGGTTTTCAACGCGTTTTCGAAAATCTGATAAATTTCCCGTACTTGAAGATAAAATAATATAATTTCCATCGAAAATGCTATTTGATCTTGATTAAAACTCTGAAGAGTCCTAATTGAATTAGGAATGAAAAGAACCTTCTAGAATATTCTAGAAGACTAAAACCATTCCTAATTACATTAGGAATGATAAATTATATTAGGCCCTCCCCTAGATCATAGGGCCGTACTTAAAGCTCAAACCGGGCCCAGTTTAGTAAATTGGCCATAATTTCCTCAATATTCATCGGAATTGGGCTTATAATATATCGTTGGAAAGGTCTTTGCAAACCCCATCCAACAACACCATTATTGGACCCATATCATGGACCAACCAAACTGGATTGGCTGTTTTCTTAAAATAAAGTTTTCAAAAACAGAGAGAAGAGAAAAGAAATAAAACTTTCCGCAACACTAGACCTTTCCACACTTTCGTTTCATTCGATTATGATTCGACGTGAAAGGTACTCATCACTGGGTTTGGTTTTGGGGAGACACAAATGGGTGTCTACAGATGCTGGGTTCATTCGGCCATGTAATTTCCCCGACTGGGTGGCGAATGTTGTGCTTGTAAAGAAGCCTAATGGTACCTGACGTATGTGTGTTGATTACACAGATCTCAACAAGGCATGTCCCAAAGACAGTTATTCGCTTCCTAAGATCGACAGTCTGGTCGATTCAACAGCCGGGCATGCCTTGATGAGTTTTATGGATGCCTACTCGGGCTTTCATCAGATACCCCTGTGGAAGAAAGATCAAGAAAAGACGGCCTTCGTCACTGATCCGGGGTTATTCTGTTACACGGTGATGCCGTTTGACTTGAAAAATGCGTCGGCTACGTTCCAACGGATGATTAATACGGTCTTTATTAATCAAATTGGGAGGAATGTAGAGGCGTACATTGATGACATGATAGTCAAATCCAAACAGCAGGCAGATCATCTTGTTGATCTCCGAGAAACCTTCACCACACTCATGCGGCATAAGGTTATGTTAAATCCTAAGAAATGTGTCTTTGGTGTTTAGTCTGGGAAGTTTCTCGGAATCCTGATTGATCAAAGGGGGATAGAGGCTAACCCTGAGAAGATACAGACGGTGATTGACATGAAGTCACCCCGCAATGTCAAGGAAGCACAGAGACTAACCGGTTGCCTGGCGGCCTTGGGGAGATTCCTCAGCCGGTCAGGTGACAAATGCATTTACTTCTTCCATGCAATCAGGAAGAAGACCAGATTTGAATGGGGGGATGATGCTGAGGCGACCTTTCAACGGCTGAAAGAACACTTGCACTCTTTGCCAAGGCTTGTTAGCCCACTTCCTAGACAGGTGTTATACATGTACCTAGCCGTCTCGGATCATGCCCTCAGTGCCGTTCTCCTTTCTGAGAGAGACAGTGTTCAGCTTCCGGTCTATTTCATTAGCCATGTTCTAAAAAATGCTGAGCTCCGGTATCCCATGGTAGAAAAATTTGGCCTTGCCCTGTATATGGCTTTCAAGAAATTGAAACCTTATTTTTTGGCTCATCTGGTGGTAATCTACAACGACCAGCCCCTCAAGCGGCCAATGTCTACTTTGGAGTCATCCGGTAGAATGTTGAAATGGGCTATTGAAATACAAAGTCTTGAAATCACTTTTGAACCTAGAAAGGCAGTGAAAGGTCAGGCGTTTGCCGACTTCATTGTTGAAATGACACGACCGGTGCAACCGGATAATATTGACTAGGTTTGGAAAGTGTATGTAGACGGAAGCTCAACGAAGAACGACTGCGGTGTAGGAATTATATATGAGTCCCATGAATATGCACTGCGGTTTAAGTTTCAAGCCTCAAATAACGAGGCAGAATATGAAGCCCTGCTAGCCAGAATCCGCATGTGTAAGGCAGCAGGGGCAACTAAAATTGACGCCTATTCTGATTCACAGTTGGTCGTCAGCCAATATGAGGGAACATATGAGGCAACTCATCCGGCCATGATCAAATATCTTCAGGCAGTCAAAGAAGAGACTGGTGCACTTGAGGAATTTCGTCTGAATCAAGTGCCTAGGCAAGATAACAACCAGGCGGATGCGTTGTCTAAATTGGCTTCATCCACCTGTTGTAATACTCCTCGGTCGGTCTTTTGAGAAGTTCTTGAAAAGAGAAGCATACATGAAGAGCCCATTGGAATCTTAGACCGAAGCTCTACCTGGATGGATGACATCCGAGCATATTTAGCAGACGGCAAACTTCCTGATTCACCACAGGAGGCAGCCGTCATGAAAAAGCGAGCAGCAAACTTCGAGTTGTGAAACGGAGAACTCTTCAAGGCGGGTTTCCTCAAACCTCTATTGAAGTGTGTTACCCCAGAAAAGGGGAAAGAAGTTCTCGAAGAATTGCATGATGGGTATTGCGCCTCTCATATAGGCGGCAGGTCCCTAGCCGTTAGAGCCAGGCGGCATTACCACTGGCCTACTTTTGAAGCAGACACTAAAGAGTTGGTTAAAAGATCTGACAAATGCCAAAGGTTTGTCCCACTTATTCACCGCCCGGCTACTGATCTGACGGCAATCCACAGCCCAGTCCCATTCGCTAAATGGGGCATGGATATCTTGGGTCCTTATACGCCTGCTCCAGGCGGAAAGCGCTACATTTTGGTGGCTGTGGATTATTTCACCAAATGGGTAGAAGCTGAGCCGCTTAAGAACATCAAGACAAAGGATGTCATCTCTTTCATCTGGAAGAATATCATCACCCGGTTTGGGGTACCTATGTCTATGGTGTTTGATAATGGCCCTCAGTTTGAGACCCCCAAGCTCAAGACTTGGTTTGGAGATCAGGGTATCTCACATTGTTTTGCATCAGTCGGCCGACCCCAAGCAAACGGCCAAGTTGAAGCCTTCAACAAACTCATCTCAGACGGCATAAAAAAGAAAATCGAGAGAGCCGGTGGTTTATGGGAAGAAGAATTAATTCATGTCCTATGGGCCATCCGGACTACTGCTAAAGGGGCAACCGGAGAAACCCCATTTCTTATGGTATACGGTGTTGAAGCCGTCTTTCCCATTGAGCACTACGAGCCGACTCTTAGAGTTATGCTCTATGATGAAGAGGCAAATTGGGAGGTCGTGCGGCTTGCATTGGACTCCCTCCCGGAACGCAGGGGCAACGTGTGCCGCGCCATGAGATATACCGTCTAAGAAGGACTAGAGCTTATAACAAGAAAGTGCACAAGCGTCCTCTGAAAGTGGATGACTTTGTGTTACGAAAAATGGAGGCCACCGGTAGGGCCAATGAGGCTGGGAAGCTAACCCCTAATTGGGAAGACCCCTACCGGATCTATTAAGAAGTCGGGAACGGCACTTACCATCTGGAAACTCCAGACGGTCGCCGCCTGCCTAGAACTTGGAATGTAGATAATCTAAAAAAGTACTACTTCTTAGAATGTATATTTTTGTAAACAGTAAGTCAATTAATGAAAATTCAGGCTTTGTTTGCAAATTTATTTTGCCATTTTTATTGTTCGTCCGCCTGGGCAATACCCAGACGGTCCCTGTGTTTAACTTTCTAAGTTTGATACTTAGTTTAGTTGAATATTATAATTGCTTGTCCGCTTGGGTAAAACTCAGGCGGACTCTTTGTTTGAATAATTAAGTTTGATACTTAGTGTAATTTAATAATTGCTAGTCCGCCTGGTAAAACCTGACGGACTCTTTGTTTAATTAATTACGTCTGATACTTGGTGTAAATTACCAATTGATTATCCGTCTGGGTAATACTCAGACGGATTATTCGGTCAACCAACTAAGTTTGCATAAAAACTAGGCACAAAAACGCTTAGTAGCTATACAACCGGTCTCAAACAAGACCAAAGGCCAATATGGCCGGATGGTTTCTTATTTTACAAAACCGCCTGTCCCAACATGGACAAAGCCGTTCGGCGACACCCCTCCGGGTGCAACCGTCGCAGAGAAGAGACCATTCGTCGGTTCTATGTACCAACGCAGATGGTGAAATCTGAACGACCAAATTGGTCAGCTTATAGCCATCTGACCAGAATAATATAAAGAACGACCAAGTCACCGAATACCGGATGCTATGAGGCATCAGTCGGTCATCGGCTAAAGTTCTTACTTAGGTTATTTATTCCAAAGTTGCACTCACTCCCCGTATTAGGGCAAAAGATTATGTGTAATGGCTACGTGTTAACCCCAGACGGAATATAACCACCTGGGTAAGAAGCTCAAAGCACCCGCTTTTATGGCCGGCTGTGCACTTAGTTTGGGCCAATCACCATTATGATTGATTGGCCTAAAACACTCCATACTTCTCCTAGCATCAAGTGTTTTCAAGCCAATCAATCAATTTGAAATAAAACAAACCACACAGCCGCCCAGGGGCAAGAGCACCCGGATTGTAAATTGTCGCATGCTTTTTTAAGTTAGGAAAAATATTAAAGAATTGCAAACATACGCAAAGATCAAATTGAAAAACTCAAGCACAAACAGGTATAAACAACCGACTGAGTCGAAATACTTCATTGAATATTTAAAATGGCTCAAAGGCCAGAAGTTGTGTTAACCGGAGTCACATCCGGTGAAGAAACAAAAAATAAATTGTTAACCCTACCCCATGATTGGTAAAGATACAACAAAACACAGCATACAAGCCGGTAAAGAAACAAGAATGGCATACTGCCGCAGAAGTTTTGGGAGGCCCGCCTAAGGCTGAGGTGGCTGCTCCGGCTGAGTTTGGCTGGTTTGGCCCTCGTTATGCTCATCCGCCGGCTCCTCGTTATCAGAGACTTCATAAACCTCCTCAGCAGCCCAATCTTTGAAGCGAGGCGGGGGAGCATCACCTAGTAGCTGGGCATCATACACCTCAGTGGCGTAATCATACCTCAGCTTATAGACCTCAAAGTCTATTTCTGGGTAAAGGAGGCCCCAGGTGATCTTCAGCCGGGCCAGGTTGTCTCGCTCATTCTCCTCTATCAGCCGTTTTTGCTCTTGGGCAAGCTCGTCCGACTGCTTGTTTCGTAGATTGACAAGCTCAACCCCCAGGCGGTTAACGTCTGCTCGGAGTTGGGCATTTTCCTTCTCAGCATCTTCTAATGCCTTGAGATCTGATTTGGCATCCTTCAGTTGCTTGTCAAGGTCATCAGCCCGGCTGTTAGCTTCGTCGTTCGCAGCCGTCAAACTCCGAATCAGCTCATCCTGTTTCAACTCTATTGCTTTAATCTTTAAATTACACATAAAATCAGTATATTCAGCAGAGTTGAGGTTTTCAAGGGCCCTCCGTTTGGCGTCATTTACCTCTTCCTGTTTCCGCCTGAAGGGGCCCCGGAGGCCGTCCACCCTTACCATCACTTGAGACAAGAGCAGCCGGATTATGAGTTACTTAGTAGAATTAAAGATAAAAGATATCAAGGTTGTTGGATTCATTACCTCAGCCAGTTGGCCCATTATCCCGTCGAAGTCCACAACCTGCAGATCAGGTATGGAGTTCTTCTCAGACCGGGTGAGTGTCCTCACCATCCGTTTTGCGAAACCCGCAAGATCCGGCTCGTCAGAAGTCAGATATGCATCAAAAGTAGTACTCTGTGAAATAGAGGCAGTGTAGTCGGCATTCATCCGTTGCCGGCTGCTGACCGACCCCTTAGAGGGATCAACCTTAGTCTTGATTCTCATAAAATCAAGTGGCCAAGGTATTTCAATTCGTCCCTTACCTTGGGCTTCCGGATGGGTCTCCGGCTTCTGCTCCTCCCCAGGCGTTGCCGCACCGCCTGCAACATTAGATGGCTTGCCACCCTTTGATGCCGTTGAGACATCCGGCGCTTTCTGCTTCGAGCGTTCCGAGCTTTCGCTCAGTTTTCTCATTGCAGCAGGAGATTTGCCCCCGGTCGTTGGACGACCGGATTGGGAAGATGATTGTTTCTGGGGAGGAGGAGGGTCCTTCCTGGCGGCTTTTGCAGCCGAAGTTTTCTTCAGATCGTCTCCTTGCCTTTTGAGCAGCTTGGAGAAAGATCGTGGAATTTTCTTGACGGACTCCTGAGAAATAAGCAAAGGGTAAGCATACCCAACCGGCAAAATTGTAAAAAAAAAGAAAAGAAAAAGAAAATATGCAAACACATAAAGTAAGGCGGTCTTACCCCGCCTTTCTTGGACTCTTTTTCCTCGACGTCTGCCTTCTTGGCAAGTGCCGCCTCTTTGTGCAGCAGCGCCGCAGACTTAGTCGGTGTCTTCGCCGGGTCTACCATGCTCAGGGCGTCGTCTGCATGAACAAGAATTCGTGGGTAGAAAAAAAAATTTATGGCAAGTTTGTAATAAAAATAAAATAACAATCATTCCGGATGAAAAGTATTCTACCCCAGGGAAACATGGTACTCAGCCCGCAGGCGGACAAGAAGCACTCGTCCTTGAAAAAGTCTGGATGGGGGATCAAGTTCTTGGGAACTATGATGTGAGTCCCATCCCCCATGGGCTCAGTTGTTGTCTCAAAAAATCCCGGCTCTATTATTTGCTCCCGGGCCTTAGTAGATAGCACTGGGAGAAGGAATTTCTGGCCTAGAAGAGCCGGTTCGGTGTTGTACCGACGCAGTGTCCGGTTGTGTCTTAAAGTGGGGGAAGAAATCAAGTAAAATTTGGCCTTCCACCCGGACCATTTAGACACTTTGTCCAAAGTCATTAAGTATTGGGGCAAGGTAGTCAGAGTATACCATTCCCCATGGCCGCTTGGGGCCTTGCTCAAGTAGTGCATATGAGCGAAGGCGTAAAAGTTGGGGTTTAAATTTTGAAACTCGCAGGCGGCGACATAACTTAGAACGTTCACCCACGAATTGGGGGTGAGCTGCCAAACCCCTAGATCGTACCCCTTAAGGATTTTCCTAATCCCAGGGTGGAGGGGGAACCGGAGGCTGGCTTCGATAACTGCCTCGTAGCAGTAGTCATCTGCATGGTAAATATCATCGCCCCAGGCCATTACAGCGTAATCCGGAGGAATGATGATCTCCCAGCCCCTTCCAAAGGGGTGCTTTTCCTTGAAAGCCCTAAATCCGCTCCTGAGGAGGGCGATGTTACCCGGCAGCATCCGAGTCTTTTTAGGGTTGGGATTGTCAGCGACCTTAGGCGGCTACTGATAGTCAGCCGCAAAATTGTCTAGGTCAGAGCCGGAAGATTCGGCCCTTGACCCTTCGCCGGCCTCAGCATCGTCGGCTTCATTAGAGGAGGCGGTTCCCTTGCCGCCTACCTCTCGTACCCCGGAGCTCCCGGAAGTAGAGAGAGCCTCTTTGTTAGACCTGCTCTCCTCCCAATCCCTCTGTTCCCCGTCTGGGAACACCTCATCGGCTGGCACTCCCATAGTGCGCCGGCTCCTAGACCGTCTGGCCGTTTGTTTCGTTCTGGCCATTGTGTCCTGCACAGACATAGAGAGGGAGGAATTCGGGGATTTGCTGAGTGTCCTAGGCAGTGCCGAGTGGGTGGATTGAGAACTCATTTATATTCTCTAATAAACTAGGTAAACAGGCGGAGAAACAATGGTATACAAATTGAAAGGGAGGAAAGTTAAAATGGTACAGAGGGTTACCTTGCTTTTACTCTGAAAAAATCTGAAAACCGCTACAGCCGGTAAACCGGGTGTTGAACTGCTAGCACTCGGAAACTTGAACTTGCTGTGACGCAGAAGAAAGCATAGAATCTCTCTCTAGAATCTCTCTTTTTCTCTCTCTAAAAAGTCAAATGTGAATGTAAGGTGAGAAAAAAGGGGGGGGGGGCTAACTTTCTATTTATAGAAAGTTAAAGCGGGGGTAAATTTTTGATTTGAAATTCAAAAATTTTACCCGTTACTGTTCACCTATGAAAGGTGGACACGTGTCACAGGCCCCACGTGATATGCACGTGCGACTTGTGAGGGGCAAATGTTTAGGGTAAAAATACCCTAGACACGTGGACCAATGAGAGGAAGCCACGTGTCGAGCTCAGGATGGCCCATGTGGCTCAACATCCTCGTGACACTTGGCGCCCTCAGATATGTCTCTGAAATGGCGGCCTTTAAGGGCCCAAATCCCTAGAAGCGCCATTTTACGGCGCAGCCCACTAAAATTTAGGTCAAATGACCTAGATAAGGGCACGTTCTCCAAGGACCCTATAAATAGGGAGATATTTCCCCACTTTGGGGACATATTGAATCATTTATTACACCTACATTCTCTCACATCATAGAAAGACCTGAGCTTGGAATCCAAGCAGACCCCCACCTAAATTTCCGTACTCTTTATTCCCTTTCAAGTTATTTTGCAGGTACAACTCAGTCGGATAAGACTTCGTGACGTAGCTCTCCCAAGGGACAAAAAAACCCAAAACAATTTCCATTTTCAATGCTCATTAGAAAGAGATGTTCACATTGCGTGTAGCCCTTATGTGTACCATAAATGACTTCCCTACATATGGAAACTTGTGTGGGTACAAGGTCAAAGGGAAAAAATCATGCCCCATATGTATTGATGACACATCAAGCGTATACCTTACTCATTCTCGCTAAGATGTCTACTTGCTGACTCAAAGGTTCCTTAGGCGTGATCACCCATACTGTAGGCAAAAAAAGGCTTTCGATGGAATAGTGGAAGAGGATACTGCGCCTAAACCATTGACTGGTGCTAATATTTGTGCTAATGTTTGGAAAATCAGAAAAAACTGTGGTCTCAGTTGCACTTTTTAAGAAAGATTCAATCTTTTGGAAGCTTCCGTACTGGAGAGAACATGACGTTAGGCACTATCTTGATGTGATGCATATAGAGAAGAATGTGTGTGATGCTCTTTTGGGAACGCTTATGAATATCCTAGGCAAAACAAAGGATGGTAAGGGTGCATGGTTAGATTTGAAAGAGATGGGGATTCGTCCAGAATCGTGGCCTGAGGAAAAGGTTAGAAAGGGGAAGGAATTAAGAAAAGAAGATGAAAATGTTTCAAAAAAAGGGAAGGAGAAGAGCAAGGGAAAGGCCACAGATGCGTCAAAGAAGAAAGTTGAGGGTAAAAGGAAAGGATGAAAAGATTTATTTACCCCCGGCTTGCTATACATTGTCAAGGGTAGAGAAAAGTATGTTTTGTGCATCTCTGTACGTCATTAAGGTTTCGTCAGGGTACTCATCTAACATGAATAGATTTGTAGCCTTGAATGGAGAATTGAAGCTAACAAGTATGAATTCTCATTATTTTCACATTATGATGAAAGTATTCCTACCGATTGCAATCCGTGGTATTCTACTAAAGCACGTGAGGGAAGCTATTACAAGCCTTTGTTCGCCCATACAAGGGGCTCATTATCCCTAAGGGGCACCAAACATATATCACCCCCACCCCCAAGGGGTTCGGCCCAACATAACCATAAATACAAGTATACATAAATTAGCCATAACAGTTTGTTTCTTCATTGAGGTTTCTTTAAACACATAATCTACATGTTTCTTTACATACACTTGTCACCCAGGAGGCTCTTAGAAAGCCTCAATTATATCATCGCCCATCCTAGGGGCTCATTATGGGGTGTTCCGAGCACGTACCATTCAAAGACATGCCTAAAAATGAGACCGTAGTCAGAACAATTGCATTTTCACAATGCTAGAGGCCTTTTTTCGCAATTTCGTTTGGCCGAAGTTATCAAAGTTTTCAATGATCACCTATCTAGAAGGGGCTCATTAACTCTAAGGGTTGTCACATACATCATTGCCCATCCAAGAGACTCATTAGCCCTTATGGGTGTTAGACACATCATTGCCCATCCATAGGGCTCATTAGCCCGAAGGGGCGTCAGACACATCATCACCCATCCAAGGGGCTCATCAGTCCAACAGGGCGTGAGAAACATGCTCGCCCATCCAAGGGGCTTATTAGCCCTAAGGGTCGTTAGGATCATCATCGCCCATCCATGGGGCTCATTACCTCGAAGGGGCACCAAACATATATCGCCCCCCACCCCAAGGGGCTCTCCCGCCCAAAAGGGCGTCAAAGATAACAATAAATACAAGTATACATAAGTTCGCCATAATAGTTTGTTTCTTCATTCATGTTTCCTTAAATACATAATCTACATATTTCTTCACTGACACTTCTCACCTAGGAGGCTCTTAGAAAGCGTCAAATATATCATCGCCCATCCTATGGGCTCGTTATGGGGTGATCCGAGCACGTATCGTTCCAAGACATGCCTAAAAATGAGACCGTAATTAGAAAAATAACATTTCACCATGTTTTCAATCTCTTTTAGGTTGGATTTGTACCTTCATCCCCGAACCCTATTTGGTTCAAGACCTTATGGAGTTGACGATATGTTGGATCGTTAAGGGGTGTAACCTTCACCTCGTGAACGGTTTACATGTTCCTAAAAAAAAAACTTGTTGGCGACTCTTTTGCTCTATCTTCTTCCCTTTTGGACGCCACCGTACTTTAGTGTATGATCACAGTGGGGTTCAAGCTAGGGGTTAACGCTTGAAATATTCCCTACAGTTTTTGGCGACTTCACTGGGGAGGATTTCTATTTTAATTCCTGAATTTGTTTAAGTAATGATTTAGAATGAGTGGATGAGACTCGAAACGTTCTAAGTATTTCATGTGCGTAATTTTGATTAACATTATTGTCATATGCATAAAAAAGATCTCATTGGAAAGACCATCCGTAATGAGTTAAAAACATAGGATTTTACACGTTGGAAATTTGAGAAATATCTTTCACAACTAGGACCGAAATAACACCGCGCGAAACTGGAAAATTTTATCGAGCACAGAAAGCTGCTAAGGCATGTAGGAATTAGCGTCAGCAACTAGAGTATTGGCGCCAAACATTTACTTGTAGCGCCAGACGACGGGCTTGTTGCCAGGCGCTACAGCTAAAACCTGGTGCCAGTCTCTGATTGCTGGCGCCAAATTCTTTCAGTACCGAGCCAGAAATATGCGTTCTAATTTTGACCAGTTTTTCGTATTGTTTGCTCGATCCTACTTCTCGATTGAGTTTTTTCTCACTTTTCTGAAACCCGTATGTGTTCTACATATGGACATAACCCTTTGGGAATTTATGCTCCATCTACTTGATTGAACGCTCTGAGCAACAAAGGGTACATCCGAGAATGTTGAATTCACCAAACCATGGAAGCGAGTTTTTCTAAAACTAGCGGTGTCCCACCCACTCGCATTCATGCATAACTTGGTTTTTCCGTCATTTGAGTTGGGGGGTACATTCTATTCCTAGTTCTTCACATCCCTCCATCTACATCATTTTTCTTCACATTCTATTCCAATCTTTCTTCACTTCCTCCATCCATCGCATGTTGAATAAAGTTTGAGTCAAGTAATTAACAATGAATATCCCCAAATTCCTTTTCCACAGTATTTGGTCGAGGAGATAAGGGAGATTATTCAAGGACAACACCTTTGTTCAAGTTTCAGTTTTTGATAAACCAATTCGTCAAAAGAAGAAGGCTAAAAAGATAATGGCAAGTCAAGAAGAGGTCAATGAACTTAGGAATCAATTGAATGACGTGACTGAGGGGTTAAAGGCTTTAACCCTCAAAATTGATGACCCTGAGAAGCAACAACAAATGAACCTTATGCAAGAAAGTTTGAGCAAGCTATCTAGTGACTATAAATTTCAGGGTATGAGTTCACAAGGGGTCTCCCTGGACAAGGAACTTCTTCCACATAAGTTCAACGCCACTGACATCCCTAAATTCAAGGCAACAGATAACCCTTACTTTCATCTAAGAGATTTTGAAACTATAATGAACATTAAGGGTATCGATAAGAAGGTTTTCCCCTCTCTGTTCCCACTATCTCTCGAGACCGTTTGCCAGCAATGGTTCTTTTATCTCGAGAAAGAAAAAACCTCCACCTGGGAGTCCATAGCAAACACTTTCATAGATAGATATAAGTGCAACATCCAAGACGAAACAGACCATAGACAACTTGAGATGTTAAAACAAAAAAAAAACGAAGGATTCACGTCTTTCTTCAATAAATGGAGGGAAACTTCCGCTAATATGGTTAAGGCTCCTACCGAAAAAGAATCCGTGAGGATGTTTATCAAGAATCTCCAAGGGAAGTATTCAATGCACTTAAAATACCAACACACCTTGAATACTTTCAAGGTTGTCTATAATATAGGCATTGACATTTAAGATGACCTTCTGAAAGATAATAGTGCAAGAGGAAAGAAGAACGACCATCCTTCTTCTTTCTCTCCCATTAATGAGGTACATACCACGAACGCCTCTAAATCACGAATCCAAAGATAAAAAAGGGTGTTCACTCCACTAGGTATGAGTTATGAAATAGCTTTCGAGAAGTTACACCACAAAGGACTAGTCAAGCCCATAGGGCCTATCAAAGATCCAGTTCCAGAAGCCAGGCCACCCAAGTTGGACCCTAATAAGCAGTGCAAATATCACCAAGGAAAGGGTCACGACACTGATGAGTGTTGGAAACTCAAAGAAGCTATTCAAGATCTGATCGATAACAATGAAACTTTTGAGATTCTAGCCGTCGAAGATGATCAAACATCCTTCGATCCATCACTTCTTATCACACCTGTAGGAGAGCCCATGATCGAGACAACTTATATAACCTCTCTCAATGAAGTGGCCATAATTGGGGAGGATGAAAGTCTTTTCTTTGATAATACCACGGAAGATTCGTCAAGTCTAAAAGAGGACGTTCGAAAATTGCAAGACGTCGTTGCCATGCTCTTGAACGTGGTAGAAGGATTAGCAAATCGAGTGATGGTTATCGAAAAAAATTCTCGCCAAGGGTTTAATGAAGAACTCAATGCTCCTAAGCCACGGGCAAAACGGACCATTAAAAAATACACACCAATAGGAACGACTTACAATGAAGCTTTTGACTTTCTTCATGATCATGGTCATACTCACTCCATTGGTCCCAGTCAAGACCCTCCACATGAAAATCATTTTCCCAATTGGGATCTAAATTTCTATTGTCAATACCATAAAGGTCGCAGTCACACCACCGAAGAGTGTCTCGCCCTCAAGGATCGTATTCACGACTTCATTGATGCAAATCTCCTTCATGTTCCTCCGCGCGACAAGAAGGCCAAGATTAGTAACAATAATAACAGTGGTTGTAAAGGAAAGAAGAACAACTATCCTTCTTCTTTCGAAAACACATACTCTAGCAACAGTGTTGGTACTTTCGACCTTGATGAGATCTTAGGATTTAGAAATCAACAAAATAGGGATTTTACCCCTATTGGAATTAGCTACAATGATGCTTTCGATCGACTCCATGCCAAGGGACTCATTACTCCTATTGGACCTCTTCAGATCCCCCGCTTGAGAAGAGAGTGCCTAGTTGGAATCCAAATGTGCGCTGCAAGTACCATCAAGGTAGGGGTCATGCTACTGAGAGCTATTGGAAGCTAAAGGAGGCTATCCAACATTTTATTGATAATAACAAGCTTCCCATACATCCAGTTAACAAGAAGAGCGAGTGATGATAAAGCAAACAACACAAGACAAGATGCGAGCTTCAACGACGAGATTTCATGACATCTTTTTTCTTTTTCTTTATTTACCCTTTCCTTAATAAGTCTAGCATAGTCACCTTTTCTTTTCCCTTAGATTAATTCTGTAGATCATTTCTTTTCCCTTTTTTAATAAAATGAGCATTTATTTCCTTGCATATGATCATTTCTTTATTACTAAAATAAAAAAGTAAAAAAATTCCATGTCAAGCTAAGCACAAGGTATACCAATGATTTGAGGCACCCCTTGTAGCTACATCATATTGCCTTTCACCTTTCTAATTTACCATCCTTTCTTCATAAACCACTTTAAACCTTGTCTAACGATATACCCTTCATTTTTTCAACCTATATCCACCTAACCTTGGGATGGGATGGTGTGTAACTTATGCAATCTCAAAAGCTTGAGTGATTTCAAAAGATCAAAATAAATAAAATAAGCAAACAAAAAATAAAAGTGTACAAAAGGGTAAGTGTTCCAATGTCTTTGATAAGAACACGTCTCAGATTGCGTCTCTTATCGAATGCTCGGTACCGTGCCTGAGAAACATGAATGCCAAGTGAGTGATAGACCGCATGATCGGGATAGCCCAAACTAAAAAAAGTGAAATAAATGCTAAAGCAAAGGAAAGAGCTAAAAAAAGAGTAGAAAGCCTCAACCATAAAAATACAAAGATTCAGAAGCAAGGTTGCACACCTTGGAGGCTTATCTAGGGTCTTGAGCCTTTATCCCTTTCTTCTATAACCTTTAGCCTAACCACGTTACAACCCTTAATGGGCCGAATGCATCAAAGTTTTCCAAGATCGGATATCTAGAAAGGTCTCATAAACCCTCAGGGGTGTCAGCCACATCATCACCCATCCAAGGGGCTTATTACCCCAACGGGTGTCAGACACATCATCGCCTATCCAAGGGGCTCATTAGCCCTGAGGGGCCTTAGACAAATCATTGCCAATCTAAGGGGCTCATTAGCCCTAAGGGGCGTGAGACACATCATCGCCCATCCAAGGGGCTCATTAGCCCTAAGGGGTGTTAGACACATCATCGCCCATCCAAGGAGCTCATTAGCCCTAAGGGGTGTTAGACATATCATCGCTCATCAAAGGGGCTCATTAGCTCGAAGAGGCACCCAAAATATATGTCACCCTCACCCCCCGGGGCTCGGCCGCCCCAAAGGGAGTTAAACATAACAATAAATATAAGTATACATAAGTTAGCCATGTTAATTTGTTTCTTCATTGATGTTGCTTCAAATACATTAGTCTACATGTTTCTTCACAAACACTTGTCTCCCAAAAGGCTCTTAAAAAGCGTCAATTATATCATCGCCCATCCTAAGGATCATTATTGGGTGTCCTGAGCTCGTACCGTTACAAGACATGTATAAATATGAGACCGTAATTAGAAAAATGGCATTTTCACCGTGCTTGCAGCCTTTTTCGCAATTTTAATGGGCCGAATGCATCAAAGTTTTCCATGATCACCAATCTAGAAGGTGCTTATTAACCCTAAGGGGTAACAGACACAACACCGCCCATCGAATGTTCTAATTAGCCGTAAGGGGTGTCAGACACATCATCGCCCATCCATGGGGTTCATTAGCCTTAAGTGGCGTTAGACACATCATCGCCCATCCAAGGCGGTCATTAGCCCTAAGGGGGGTGAGACACATCATCGCCCATCCAATCGGCTCATTAACCCTAAGGGGTGTCAAACACATCATCGCTCATCAAAGGGACTCATTAGCCTTAAGGGGCGTTAGGCACATCATCGCCCATCAAAATGGAAAATAAGCCCGAAGGGGCACCAAATATATATCGCCCCCTCCCAAGGGGCTCGGCCACTTCAATGGGCGTCAAACATAACAATAAATAGAAGTATACATAAGTTAGCCATAACAATTTGTTTCTTCATTGATGTTTCTTCAAATACATAAGTCTACATGTTTCTTCATAGACACTTGTCAATAAGGATGCTCTTAGAAAGCGTTAATTATATCATTGCCCATCCTAGGAGATTATTATGGGTTGATTCGAGCAGGTACCGTTCCAAGACATGCCTAAAAATGAGACAGTAATTAGAAAAAAGGGATTTACGCCATGCTAGAGGCCTTTTTTCGCAATTTCGGAGGGACGAATGCGTCAAAGTTTTCCATGATAACCTATGAGAAGGGGCTCATTAACCCTAAGGGGTGTCAAACAAATCATCGCCCATCTAAGGGGCTCATTAACCCTAAGGGGTCTAAGACACATCATCGCCCATCAAAGGGAATCACTAGCCATAAGGGGCGTTAAACACAGCATCGCCTATCAAAGAGGCTCATTAGCCCTTAGTGGCGTGAGAAGCATCATCTCCCATCCAAGGGGCTTATTACTTCTAAGGGGCGTCAAGCACATCAACGCCCATCCAAAGGGCTCATTAGCCCGAAGGTGCACCAAACATATATCATCCCCTAAGGGGCTCGGCCGCCCCAAAGGGCGTCAAACATAACAATAAATACAAGTACACATAAGTTAGCCATTACAATTTGTTTCTTCATTGATGTCGCTTCAAATACATAAATCAACATGTTTCGTCATAGAATCTTGTCACCCATGAGGCTCTTAGAAAATGTCAATTATATCATCGCCCTTCCTAGGGCTCATTATGGGGTGATCTGAGCACGTACCGTTCCAAGACATGCCTAAAAATGAGACCCTAATTAAAAATATGGCATTTTCACCATGCTAGAGGCCTTTTTTCGAAATTTCTGTTTGCCGAATGCATCAGAGTTTTCCATGATCGCCTATCTAGAAGGGGCTCATTAACCCTAAGGGGGGAAGGTGTTAGACACATCATCGCCCATTGAATGGGCTCATTATCCCTAAGGGTTGTTAGACACATCATCTCCCATCCATGGGGCTCATTAGCCCTATGGGGCGTGAGACACATCATCACCCATGAAAGGGGATTATTAGCCTAAGGGGCGTCAGACACATCATCGCCCATCCAAGGGTCTCATTTGCCCGAAGACGCACCAAAAATATATATCACCCCCACTCCCCGGGGATCGGCCGCCCCAAAGGGCGTCAAACATAACAATAAATATAAGTATACATAAGTTAGCAATGTCAATTTGTTTCTTCATTGATGTTGTTTCAAATACATTAGTCTACATGTTTCTTTACAAACACTTGTTCCCAAAGGGCTCTTAAAAAGCGTCAATTATATCATCGCCCATCCTAAAGATCATTATTGGGTGATCTGAGCACATACCGTTACAAGACATGTATAAATATGAGACCGTAATTAGAAAAATGGCATTTCACCATGCTAGAGCCTTTTTCGCAATTTCGGTTGGCCGAATACATCAAAGTTTTCCATGATCACCTATCTAGAAGGTGCTTATTAACCCTAAGGGGTGACAGACACATCACTGCCCATCGAATGTTCTAATTACGCGTATGGGGTGTTAGACACATCATCGCCCATCCATGGGGCTCATTAGCCTTAAGTGGCGTTAGACACATCATCGCCCATCCAAGGCGGTCATTAGCCCTACGGGGCGCTAGACTCATCATCGCCCATCCAATGGGCTCATTAACCCTAAGGGGTGTCATACACATCATCGCTCATCCAAGATACTCATTAGCCTTAAGGGGCGTTAGGCATATCATCGCCCATCAAAATGGCTCAAAAGCCCGATGGGGCACCAAATATATATCGCCCCCTCCCAAGGGGCTCGGCCACTCCAATGGGCGTCAAACATAACAATAATTAGAAGTATACATAAGTTAGCCATAACAATTTGTTTCTTTATTGATGTTTCTTCAAATACATAAGTCTGCATGTTTCTTCATAGACACTAGTCAATAAGGATGCTCTTAGAAAGCATTAATTATAGCATTGCCCATCCTAAAAGCTTATTATGGGTTGATCCAAGCACGTACCGTTCGAAGACATGCCTAAAAATGAGACAGTAATCTGAAAAATGGGATTTGCGCCATGCTAGAGGCCTTTTTTCGCAATTTCGGAGGGACGAATGCATCAAAGTTTTCTATGATCACCCATGAGAAGGGGCTCATTGACCCTAAGGGGTGTCAAACAAATCATCGCCCATCCAAGGGGCTCATTAACCCTAAGAGGTCTAAGACACATCATCTCCCATCCAAGGGGCTCACTAGCCCTAAGGGGCGTTAGACACAACATCGCCCATCCAAGAGGCTCATAAGCCCTCAGGGGCGTGAGACGTATCATCTCCCATCCAAGGGGCTTATTACTTCTAAAGGGCGTCAAGCACATCAACGCCAATCCAAAGGGCTTATTAGCCCGAAGGGGCACCAAACATATATCACCCCCCAAGGGGCTCTACCGCCCAAAAAGGCGTCAAACATAACAATAAATACAAGTACCCATAAGTTAGCCATTAAAATTTGTTTCTTCATTAATGTTGCTTCAAATAAATAAATCTACATGTTTCTTCACAGAAACATGTCACCCATGAGACTCTTAGAAAGAGTCAATTATATCATCGCCCTTCCTAGAGCTTATTATGGGGTGATCTGAGCATGTATATTCCAAGACATGCCTAAAAATGAGACCGTAATTAAAAATATGGCATTTTCACCATGCTAGAGGCCTTTTTTCGAAATTTCTGTTTGCCGAATGCATCAGAGTTTTCCATGATCGCCTATCTAGAAGGGGCTCATTAACCCTAAGGGGGGAAGGTGTTAGACACATCATCGCCCATTGAATGGGCTCATTATCCCTAAGGGTTGTTAGACACATCATCTCCCATCCATGGGGCTCATTAGCCCTATGGGGCGTGAGACACATCATCACCCATGAAAGGGGATTATTAGCCTAAGGGGCGTCAGACACATCATCGCCCATCCAAGGGTCTCATTTGCCCGAAGACGCACCAAAAATATATATCACCCCCACTCCCCGGGGATCGGCCGCCCCAAAGGGCGTCAAACATAACAATAAATATAAGTATACATAAGTTAGCAATGTCAATTTGTTTCTTCATTGATGTTGTTTCAAATACATTAGTCTACATGTTTCTTTACAAACACTTGTTCCCAAAGGGCTCTTAAAAAGCGTCAATTATATCATCGCCCATCCTAAAGATCATTATTGGGTGATCTGAGCACATACCGTTACAAGACATGTATAAATATGAGACCGTAATTAGAAAAATGGCATTTCACCATGCTAGAGCCTTTTTCGCAATTTCGGTTGGCCGAATACATCAAAGTTTTCCATGATCACCTATCTAGAAGGTGCTTATTAACCCTAAGGGGTGACAGACACATCACTGCCCATCGAATGTTCTAATTACGCGTATGGGGTGTTAGACACATCATCGCCCATCCATGGGGCTCATTAGCCTTAAGTGGCGTTAGACACATCATCGCCCATCCAAGGCGGTCATTAGCCCTACGGGGCGCTAGACTCATCATCGCCCATCCAATGGGCTCATTAACCCTAAGGGGTGTCATACACATCATCGCTCATCCAAGATACTCATTAGCCTTAAGGGGCGTTAGGCATATCATCGCCCATCAAAATGGCTCAAAAGCCCGATGGGGCACCAAATATATATCGCCCCCTCCCAAGGGGCTCGGCCACTCCAATGGGCGTCAAACATAACAATAATTAGAAGTATACATAAGTTAGCCATAACAATTTGTTTCTTTATTGATGTTTCTTCAAATACATAAGTCTGCATGTTTCTTCATAGACACTAGTCAATAAGGATGCTCTTAGAAAGCATTAATTATAGCATTGCCCATCCTAAAAGCTTATTATGGGTTGATCCAAGCACGTACCGTTCGAAGACATGCCTAAAAATGAGACAGTAATCTGAAAAATGGGATTTGCGCCATGCTAGAGGCCTTTTTTCGCAATTTCGGAGGGACGAATGCATCAAAGTTTTCTATGATCACCCATGAGAAGGGGCTCATTGACCCTAAGGGGTGTCAAACAAATCATCGCCCATCCAAGGGGCTCATTAACCCTAAGAGGTCTAAGACACATCATCTCCCATCCAAGGGGCTCACTAGCCCTAAGGGGCGTTAGACACAACATCGCCCATCCAAGAGGCTCATAAGCCCTCAGGGGCGTGAGACGTATCATCTCCCATCCAAGGGGCTTATTACTTCTAAAGGGCGTCAAGCACATCAACGCCAATCCAAAGGGCTTATTAGCCCGAAGGGGCACCAAACATATATCACCCCCCAAGGGGCTCTACCGCCCAAAAAGGCGTCAAACATAACAATAAATACAAGTACCCATAAGTTAGCCATTAAAATTTGTTTCTTCATTAATGTTGCTTCAAATAAATAAATCTACATGTTTCTTCACAGAAACATGTCACCCATGAGACTCTTAGAAAGAGTCAATTATATCATCGCCCTTCCTAGAGCTTATTATGGGGTGATCTGAGCATGTATATTCCAAGACATGCCTAAAAATGAGACCGTAATTAAAAATAAGGCATTTTCACCATGCTAGAGGCCTTTTTTCGAAATTTCTGTTTGCCGAATGCATCAAAGTTTTCCATGATCGCCTAGAAGGGGCTCCATAACCCTAAGGGGGGGTGTCAGACACATCATCGCCCATTCAATGTGCTCATTATCCCTTAGGGGTTTTAGACACATCATCGCCCATACATGGGGCTCATTAGCCCTATGGGGCGTGAGACACATCATCACCCATCAAAGGGGATTATTAGCCCTAAGGGGCGTCAGATAGATAATCGCCCATCTAAGGGGCTCATTAGCCCTAAGCGGCGTCATGCACATCATCACTCATCCAAGGGTCTCATTTGCCCGAAGAGGCACCAAAAATATATATCATCCCCACCCCCCGGGGCTCGGCCGCCCCAAAGGGCGTCAAACATAACAATAAATATAAGTATACATAAGTTAGCCATGTCAATTTGTTTCTTCAGTGATGATGCTTCAAATACATTAGTCTACATGTTTCTTCACAAACACTTTTCTCCCAAAAGGTTCTTAAAAAGCGTCTATTATATCATCGCCCATCCTAAGTGATTTGGGTATTTTATACCCGGCCAGGTGGCCCAATCAGAAAGTGCCACGTGGCCTCCGTGTAGGTGCCATTTGGACCTATGGATTGATGATACGTGGAGGGTGGACTCTTCTCCGTCCTACGTGGACTGCAGGTCCAGCAGGGACCATTCAGGTGGCGACACGTGTCACACATAAAGTGCTTCAAAATCCTTTGGGCATAGTGACACGTGTCACTCAGGCATTGGCCCTGGGATGGCGGCCTTCTGAGGCCCAAATCCCGAGGCACCGCAAAACGGCGTGACCTAATTACTAGGTCACCAGATCCTAGGAAGGAACACTTTTCAAAAGGACCCTATAAATAGGGACATTATGTCATTTATGACAGGGAGAGAATTTTTGACACGCAATACGAGACAATACGTCACTTACCACAGAGCTGTCGTTTTCAAGGAACACACAACACTTTACCTGAGCTTGGAATCCAAGCAGATAACTTTACTTCCGCACGTTTTATCTCCGAACATTTACTGACTTAATCTTCGAAGGCGGACCACCGACCATCCGGCGGTCCGTTTGCTTTGCAGGTACAGGCATCCTCAGTTGAATCCAGTTTCAGTGTTGTAACTCTTCCGAGGGACAAAAACCCCCGAAACATTTGGCGCCGTCTGTGGGGAGAGTACCTCTGAAATGGCTTCACAAGAACCTGTACCAAATCCGGAGGCCATTCGGCCTCCAAATGATGTACTGGTCCAAACGGACCATGACTCAGGTGACGACGCTGATGTCGAAACCTATGTGGATCCAAATGGATCCCTCATCTCTAAACGCATCCGCAGTAAGGAACGGCAAGAGCGTCCCCATGTTCAGGCAGGACCAAGCAAAACTGCTGGTCAGCCAAAGAAGCCCTCGGGGCGGCCGGTTGATCCTTCCCAGGCGGCAGGATCAACTCCCGTCACTCGAGATGAGCTAATGTCACTCCTGAGCAGCCTCAGGGGTGAAATCAAGCAGCTCGCCTCAAAGAAGTCGCCTACTCCTAGAAAGGAGCAGTCGGCCAAGAAGCCAGCCCAAGCTGGCAAACAGAAGTCGGTCAGGGATCGTCAGCCGACTCCTCATCCTGCTCCTAAGGAGAAGGCCAGGCCCCAATTTGACCTCAATCGGCTCCGTTTCCCAGAAACGGGCGCAAGAAAACCCATCCGGCACATACAACCGGATGGTAGCAAGAAAACGTTCTCTGACGCTCGGCAATACATTGAGGAGAGGAGAACCCAGCAATCAGAGTCGGCTTCAACGTCGACTTATCATGATAGCTTTCAGAATACCTCTATACGGTGTTCACAGTCTGTACATGAGACTCCAGCAAGCAGCCAAAGGGTTCAGTCTGGGCCGCATGTGATTCAGTCCGCCCAGTACATGGCACAGCCATTGTACCAGGCGCCAGTAGTACCTTACATGCAGCCTACCCTCTACGGGGGACAGGCAGCATACGGCTATCAGCCGATGGACTGGCAGCTTAGACTGCAGCACCTTGGAGATCAACCCTCTGCTTTCTCCAGAGAAATAACTGAAGCCGTGCAGCCGGCTAAAGTTAAAAACGTTCTGGTTGGAGCCTATGACGGGACCTCCAACCCAGAGGACCACCTGTTGGCATACACCCACCTCATGTATTTACAGGGGTTGGATGATGCCGCATGGTGCCGTTGCTTTCCAGCCACCCTGAAGGGCATAGCCCAGCAGTGGTTTGGCAATCTGCCGGCTGGCTGCATAAATAGCTTCAAGACGCTTGCGTTCTTGTTTGCATCAAACTTCTCTATGAACATCCCTGCCAAAAAGACAAGTCTTGACTTGGGCAATGTACAGCAGGGAGATAAAGAAGGTTTGCGATCCTACGTCAGGCGGTTCAATCTGGTCCGAATCCAGATTCATGGGCTGTTTGATGAGGTCGCCTTCACAGACTTCTTTAAGGGTCTAAAGGACGGGTCTACTTTTAAGTACGAACTCGTCCGCAAACAAATCTTTACCCTACAAGGAGCCTTGCGAGAGGCGGAAGCCTACATACAGGCGACCGAACTCTGCTCCTCCAGTAAGCAGTCGGACCATAAGAAGTCCGACCGGCAGAAAGAGAGTCGACCTGCTCAGCCGGCTCCTAAGCCAGAAGAGAGCAAAAAGAAAAAGCAAGTCTGGGCCATTGATAACTCTGATCAACCGGCCCAGAAGAAGAAAAAAGAGTGGAAACCGTACGTCCCAAGGTACGAATTCCACAAGGACTGCTGCTCCATCCTTTTGGAAATTAAGGATCGGCTAACTCTTGAAAAGCCGACTGCTATGAAAGGTTCCGCTAAAAATCGGAACAAGAACAAGCATTGCCATTTCCATGAGGATGTTGGCCATGACACGAACGACTGCTTTAGTCTCAAGCGGGAGCTCGACCGTCTGGACGACAAAGGACAGCTGAAGTCCTATGTGAAGTCCAAAGTGACTTCAAAGGCAAATCCGGGGCAGTCCAAGAAAAAGACTCCCCAGCCCGCTGTGAGTACCGAAACTGATGAAGAACCGGTGTACACCATAGCAGGCGGATTTGCCGGTGGTGGCCCGACCATTCGGGGTACCAAGGACCATCTAAGAAAGATGGTCAATTCTGTTGAGGAGGGGGATGCAGCTAGCACATCCACCTTCCCTAAAGTTGTCATCACCGAACAAGACAGAAGCAAAGTCCGTCGGCCGTATGATGACCCTGTTGTCATTGAGTGTAAAGTCGCCAACCAGCTGGTTGGCCGAATTCTTATTGACACAAGAAGTTCCTCTGACCTCATCAGCCTCAAATGTTTGTCCAATCTCAAGTACAAACCGGATAGCATGATGGAGGTCACCCACACCTTAGTTGGGTTTGGGGGAGGACTTGTGCACCCGGTCGGACGAATTGACCTACCTGCCCGCCTGGGAAGCAGGGGAGATGGTCGGCACATGACCATCCGTTTCCTAGTGGTTGAAGAGCTCATGGCCTACAACCTCATCTTTGGCCGACCCACTCTTAATGAGTGTAAGGCCGTCATCATCCCTGCTCTCATGCTACTCAAGTATGAGAAGGATGATGGAACAGTTGGTTCCCTTAATGGGGACCAAAAGACGGCTCGAGAGTGTTATCTCTCGGACGTCAAGCCTGCGGCCGCAGCATCCGGCCGGGGCAAGCAAATGATTGACCTCGACGATGTCGAGGAAGAACAGTCGGCTCCACCAGCCGGAAAGAAAAGAAAGACTGATCAGCTGGTGGTGGTCAAAAAAGAAAAGCAATAACAATCACTGACCGGGGAAAGGTCGGATGATCTTCGTCCCCAGCCTACTGGAGAGCACATTGATATCCCTCTGGATGATAGCCGTCCAGAGCGGACTGTTAAGGTGGGGACGATTGCCTTTGCAAAGTTGGGTGAAAATCTTCACCAGCTGCTCAAGGAATTCAAATACATCTTTGCCTTTGAAGTGGAGGAGATGCCAGGCATCAGCCCGGATCTCGCTGTCCACAAACTCGCCGTGGATCCTAAAAAGAAGCCCATCCGGCAAAAGAAAAGAAACCACGGCGAAGAAAGAAGTCAGGCGGCAGCTGCCGAAGTAAAAAAGCTGTTAGACGCCAAGTTCATTCGGCCGTGCAACTTCCCTGAGTGGGTAGCTAACGTTGTGTTAGTAAAAAAGCCGAATGGAACTTGGCGGATGTGTGTTGATTACACAGACCTCAACAAGGCATGTCCAAAGGATAGCTATCCACTGCCTAAGATCGACAGTCTGGTCGACTCAACAGCCGGACATGCCCTGATGAGTTTCATGGACGCCTATTCAGGTTTCCATCAGATCCCCCTGTGGAAAAAAGATCAAGAAAAGACGGCATTCGTCACTGATCAGGGGTTGTTCTGTTATACGGTGATGCCGTTTGGTTTGAAGAATGCGCCTGCTACCTTCCAACGAATGATTAATACGGTCTTCATTAATCAAATCGGAAGGAATGTAGAGGCGTACATTGACGATATGATAGTCAAATCCAAACAGCAGGCGGATCACCTTGCTGATCTCCGAGAAACATTCGCCACACTCAGGCGGCAGAAGGTCATGCTTAACCCAAAAAAGTGTGTCTTTGGTGTTGAGTCTGGGAAGTTTCTCGGATTTTTGATTGACCAAAGGGGAATAAAGGCCAACCCTGAGAAAATACAGACGGTAATCGACATGCAGTCGCCCCGTACTGTGAAGGAAGTGCAAAAACTAACAGGTTGTCTGGCGGCCCTGGGGAGATTCCTCAGCCGTTCAGGCGACAAGTGTCTCTACTTTTTCCAGGCAATCAAAAAGAAGACAAACTTTGAATGGGGGGATGATGCAGAGGCGGCCTTTCAAAGGCTAAAAACTCATCTGCACTCTTTGCCGAGGCTTGTCAGCCCTTTGCCTAAAGAGAAGCTCTTCATGTACTTAGCCGTCTCTGATCATGCCCTCAGTGCTGTCCTCTTAGCTGAAAGAGACGGCATCCAGCTCCCGGTGTATTTCATAAGCCATGTTTTGAGAAATGCGGAGCTTCGGTACCCCATGGTTGAGAAATTCGGCCTTTCCCTTTACATGGCCATCAAGAAGCTTAAACCTTACTTCTTGGCGCATGCGGTAGAGGTCTATACTGACCAACCGATCAAACGGCCACTCACAACCTTGGAGTCTTCTGGACGAATGCTCAAATGGGCGATTGAAATACAAGGATTAGAAATCACTTATGAATCAAGGAAGGCAATAAAGGGACAAGCATTCGCTGACTTTATTCCGCCTGCTCTGATTCTCAACTAGTTGTATTCCAAGTTAATGGAACGTACGAGGCCACTCATCCGGCCATGATAAAATATTTGCAGGCGGTCAAGAGTGAAGTTGGGACACTTGATGAATTTCATCTAACTCAAGTGCCCAGGTCTTCAAACAATTAGGCGGATGCTCTGTCCAAGTTGGCATCATCCGCCTCCTGTGAAACGCCTCGGTCAGTCTTCTGGGAGGTCATGGAAAAAAGAAGTATATCTGAGGAAGACCCCATTGGAATTCTTGACCGAAGCTCAACCTGGATGGACAGCATCCGGACCTATCTTGCAGACGGCACGCTCCCTGACTCACCACGGGAGGCGGCTATTCTAAAAAAACGAGCAGCTAACTTCGAGTTGCGACAAGGAGAGCTCTTCAGGGCTGGCTTTTTGAAACCCCTGTTGAAGTGTGTTACCCCTGAAAAGGGGAAGGAAGTTCTCGAAGAGTTGCATTCGGGATTCTGCGCCTCCCATATAGGCGGCAGATCCCTCGCGGCCAAGGCCAGGCGGCTTTACTTTTGGCCAACTCTGGAGTCGGATGCCATGGAAATGGTGAAAAAATGTGACAAGTGCCAAAAGTTTGGCAAGCTCATCCATCGTCCGGCTACAGACCTGACGGCCATCCACAGCCCAATACCCTTTGCTAAATGGGGCATGGACATTCTGGGGCCATATACAACTGCACCAGGCGGCAAGCGCTATATATTGGTGGCTGTGGATTACTTTACCAAGTGGGTAGAGGCTGAGGCAGTCAAAAACATCAAGACTAAAGATGTCATTTCCTTTATCTGGAGGAACATAATCACTCGTTTCGGGGTGCCCATGTCTATGGTTTTTGACAATGGTCCTCAATTTGAGACGCCTCAACTCAAGACTTGGCTGGGAGACCAGGGGGTCTCAAGCTTCTTCGCATCAGTCGGCCGGCCGCAAGCAAACGGCCAGGTCGAAGCCTTCAACAAGTTAATCTCAGACGGGATTAAAAAGAAAATTGAGCGGGCTGGTGGCCTTTGGGCGGATGAATTACCACACGTCCTTTGGTCCATCAGAACGACTGCTAAAGGGGCAACGGGAGAAACCCCATTCTTAATGGTGTATGGTGCAGAAGCTGTTCTGCCCATTGAGCACTATGAGCCGACCCTTCGAATCATGTTGTATGATGAAGAGGCGAATTGGGAGGCCATGCGCCTAGCATTGGACTCACTTCTAGAGCGCAGGGGCAATGCTGCCTTGCGTCATGAGATATACCGTCTGAGAATGACTCGGGCATACAACAAAAGAGTACACAAGCGTCCTCTCAAAGTGGGGGACTTTGTGCTACGGAAAATGGAGGCAGTCGGTAGGACGAATGAACAGGGAAAGCTAACCCCAAATTGGGAAGGCCCCTACCGAATCTATGAGGAAGTAAGAGACGGTACCTACCGCCTGGAAAACCCAGACGGTAGGCAGCTGCATAGAACTTGGAATGTAGACAACTTGAAAAAGTACTACTTCTAAGTACGCATGTAAAAACCTCAATTTTGTAAATCTCACGTATTGTTAACGAGAATATGCCTTCATTTCCCAACTTGTCTTTTTATTTAAGCTCTTAGTGTCGCCTGTATACAATACAGACGGCCAATACGTTTGTAGAGCGTTTGTCTCAACATCAGACATTCCAATCCTTCTGAAGGAACCGATTGTTGTAGAACAGTCGTTCCTACGAAATTCATCAAGTTTACACCAACACTTGACGAATATTTACTTAATCATTTAAGAGGCCTAAGGCCAGATAAAATCATGATGAGGCCCATGGCCGGATGTTAATAAACAAAAAGAGACCGAATGGTCACAGTCTGCTCCAACATGAGTCAGATAACCGGCGACGTCCATTTGGGCGAATTCGTCGAGGAGAAGCATCTCCCATTTGGGTGGAAAATTGCTCTACGAATATATCAAGCGGCCCTACCGAATGCTAAGGCAGCATTCGCAGTCGTTTGTTTTAATCGAAAATGAAATCTAAAAGACCTGAATTTTCTATCTAGCGCAGTTCAGAAATGGTCACTGTTTCATAAGTAGAGGCTAAGCGAGGCATAAAGCCGGATGCGCCTGTTATTGCTCAGGGGCAAAACAGGCGGAATATTTGATTAATATACAAGTTAAGTTAACTACTTAACACTTATTGAGGCTATCGGCCGGATGACGCTTGATCCTTGCCTATGGGGCAAGACAGGCGGACAATTATTTTTAAAGGAAATTGGTTAAGTTACAAACTTAGCATTTTATCTCAAAGAGGCCTATGGCCGGAGGCGCTTGTTTTTGCTTATGGGGCAGAATAGGCGGAGGTTTACCCTTAGCAAATTAGCTAAGTTGGAAATTTGAGTTAGTTCGAGCCAATGGCCGAATGAACACTTTATGTTTGCCAATGCTGGATGGACGTCTGCCGCGTGGTTTGGGGCAATCACCATAGTGATTGATTGACTTAGAAACCATGCATACTCTTCTAAGTATCAAAAATTTCTAAGCCAATCAATCCAATAAACCGAAACCACTCGACATCCGTCCAAGGGCAAGAACATTCGCATGGTATACAGGTTATAATACTTGGCCAAAAACATGAAATGAAAAATTCAAAATGCAAAGGACAACAATATGGATAACTTCAGCCAAATGGCCGAATGATTCAAATTAAAAAGACCAATCGTCACCTGACGATTGGTTAAGATTGTTATCTGGCAAAGCCAGAAAGATTGTTAAATTACCCGACCCCTCGGTCGGTAAAGATACAAATACTCGGCACACAGGCCGGAAAAGAAAAGTACATGGCCATTCGGCCGCAGAAAAGCATAAAAGCTTAAGTGATCAGGGGAGAGCCTCTTCAGTGGCAGCCGGCCTGTCGTCCTTCGGCTGCTCTTCATCCTTTTTCTCTTGCTCCTCCGCCTGATCCTCCTCCTCGCCAGCAGAGGACGACTCCCCAGAAGAGTCGGACCCAGAACTTTCCTCGGCCTCAGCATTCTCAGCCTCTTCAATAAGGCGAGCGTCGAATGCTTTGCTGGCTTCGTCAAATTTGGATTTCCAAATCTGATAGTCCGAGTCCGGCTGTACAGCCGCCCAAGTGTCCCGCATGATGGCTTCATAATCGCTCATCATTTGCTTAACAAGAGCCTCTCTCTCTTGATCAACCACGGACTCAAACTTGGACTTCAGCTGATGCCCCTGGTTGCTGAGGCGCTGCTCCAGGCGGCCCACCTTCTGCTTGGCTCTCTCGGCCTCTTCTTTGGCATCTTGAAGAGGCTCGAGCTTCTCCTTAAGAGTTGTAATCTCTTTCTTAAGGGAAGTGATGCGCAGGCGGGCCGAGTCCAGGTCCTTCTTCACCTGCATATTGGCTTCCGCCTGCGAATACATCATATCAAGCGTCAGATACTCATTCTGAGCAATATCAAATTGAGCTCGATCCAAGGCGGACTCGGCCCGAGCTTTAGCGACTGTTACCTCTTTGGATTTCTCCTTGAGGGGTTGCCAGAGCCCTTGGACGCGCAGCATGGCCTGCAAAAGAGCCGAATGGTTAAAACCAGGCGGAAAAAGAAATAATGCTTAATAAAAAAAAATTTTGCTTGAGCTAAGACTCATACCTCGCAGAGGTTCCCCAAGATGCCATCCAAGTCAAGGCTGTCGACTCCTCTGACAGACGCCTTGTCGTCAGGATCAACCGCCCTCATCATGGACTTGGCCATCTGGACTACAGTCGGCCTCTGCACAGGAACTGGGAAGGAGAGAAAGTTAGAAAAATAACTCAAGTACATCTAAATGGAAGAACAATAGGGGCGAATGGATTTTACCGTCGTCCTTCTGTTCCTCCTCTCTCCCCAGGCTCCTCTTCTCTCCTACTGAGCCGACAGCAGTGGTTGGTTGCTTAAAGCCACCCTTCGATGCCCTCTGGGCATCCGATTTGCTGATCTCCTTTTCAGCATCGAGAGAAGAGGCGTCTGGGCCCTTCTTGGGCCTATGAGCAATGTGCTTCCGGCCGCCCTTGCCGGATGCGCTCGCATCACCCGCCTTAGTCTTTTGGATTTTAGGGTCGAATGGTTTTGAAGGAGATTTGGAAGGCGCACCCTACATCAACACAAGATAAACGCAAGTTAGAAATCATTCGGGCAAAATTAATATTGGTCAGAAATGAAAGTATAACAATTTTCTACCTTGGAGGTGCCGCCAGTTTTCTGCTCGTCCACTTTGGTGTGAGTGGTTACTTCTGCCCTGTTTAGGACATTCGACCTGTATCGAGCAGCAGATACAGCCGGCTTCCTTGTGGCCGAGAGCTTTTCCATTGCTTTGTCTGCAAAAATGAACAAGTGATTAGCATCATTAAACAAGTACTGAAAAGCAAAAGTAAATTGCATATAAAACAGACGGCCGACTACCTCTCGGCATCTCAGAACTTAGCCCACAGGCGTCACGTGCAATGCACGTGGCCCCTGTGAGGGGCAAATGATTTGGGTATTTTATACCCGGCCAGGTGGCCCAATCAGAAAGTGCCACGTGGCCTCCGTATAGGTGCCATTTGGACCTATGGATTGATGACACGTGGAGGGTGGACTCTTCTCCGTCCTACGTGGACTGTAGGTCCAGCAGGGACCATTCAGGTGGCGACACGTGTCACACATAAAGTGCTTCAAAATCCTTTGGGCACAGTGACACGTGTCACTCAGGCATTGGCCCTGGGATGGCGGCCTTCTAAGGCCCAAATCCCGAGGCGCCGCAAAACGGCGTGACCTAATTACTAGGTCACCAGATCCTAGGAAGGCACACTTTTCAAAAGGACCCTATAAATAGGGACATTATGTCATTTATGACAGGGAGAGAATTTTTGACACGCAATACGAGATAATACGTCACTTACCACAGAGCTGTCGTTTTCAAGAAACACACAGCACTTTACCTGAGCTTGGAATCCAAGCAGATAACTTTACTTCCGCACGTTTTATCTCCGAACATTTACTGACTTAATCTTCGGAGGCGGACCACCGACCATCCGGCGGTCCGTTTGCTTTGCAGGTACAGGCATCCTCAGTTGAATCCAGTTTCAGTGTTGTAACTCTCCCGAGGGACAAAAACCCCCGAAACACTAAGGATCATTATTGGGTTATCTGAGCACGTACCTTTACAAGACATGCATATTCATAGACACTTGTCAATAAGGACGCTCTTAGAAAGCGTTAATTATATCATTGCCCATCCTAAGAACTTATTATGGGTTGATCCGAGCAGGTACCGTTCCATGACATGCCTAAAAATGAGACAGTAATCAGAAAAATGGGATTTGAGCCATGCAAGAGGCCTTTTTTTGCAATTTCGGAGGGACAAATGCATCAAAGTTTTCCATGATCACCTATGAGAAGGGGCTCATTAACCCTAAGGGCTGTTAAACAAATCATCGCCCATCCAAGGGGCTCATTAACCCTAAGGGGTCTAAGAAACATCATCTCCCATCCAAGGGGATCACTAGCCCTAAGGGGTGTTAGACACAACATCGCCCATCAAAGAGGCTCATTAGCCCTCAGGGGCGTGAGACGCATCATCTCCCATCCAAGGGGCTTATTACTTCTAAGGTGCATCAAGCACATCAACGCCCATCTAAAGGGCTCATTAGCCCGAAGGGGCACCAAACATATATCACCCCCCAAGGGGCTCGGCCGCCCAAAAGGGCGTCAAACATAACAATAAATACAAGTACATATAAGTTAGCCATGACAATTTGTTTCTTCATTGATGTTGCTTCAAATACAAAAATATACATGTTTCTTCACAGAAACTTGTCACCCATGAGGTTCTTAGATAGAGTCAATTATATCATCGCCCTTCCTAGGGATCATTATTGGGTGATCTGAGCACGTACCGTTCCAAGACTTGCCTAAAAATGAGACCGTAATTAAAAATATGGCATTTTCACCATGCTACAGGCCTTTTTTCGAAATTTTTATTTGCCGAATGCATCAAAGTTTTCCATGATCGCCTATCTAGAAGGGGCTCATTAACCCTAAGGGGGGGTGTCAGACACATCATCGCCCATTCAATGGGCTCATTATCCCTAAGGGTTGTTAGACACATCATTGCCCATCAATGGGGATCATTAGCCCTATGGGGCGTGAGACACATCATCACCAATCAAGGGGATTATTAGCCCAATGGGGCGTCAGACACATCATCGCCCATCTAAGGGGCTCATTAGCCCTAAGCGGCGTCTTGCACATATCGCCTATCCAAGGGGCTCATTAGCCCGAAGAGGCACCAAAAATATATATCACCCCCCTCGGGGCTCGGCCGCCCCAAAGGACGTTAAACATAAAATAAATTATATACATAAGTTAGCCATTTCAATTTGTTTCTTCATTGATGTTGCTTCAAATACATTAGTCTACATGTTTCTTCACAAACACTTGTCTTCCAGGAGGCTCTTAAAAAGCGTCAATTATACCATCGCCCATCCCAGGGATAATTATTGGCCGATCTGATCATGTACCGTTACAAGACATGCATAAAAATGAGACCGTAATCAAACAAATGGCATTTTCACCATGCTAAAGGCCTTTTTTGCAATTTCGGTGGGCCGAATACATCAAAGTTTTTCATGATCACCTATCTAGAAGGAGCTAATTAACCCTACAGGGTGACAGACACATAACTGCCCATCAAATGAGTTAATTATCCCTAAGAGGTGTCAGACACATCATCGCCCATCCAAGGGGCTCATTAGGCTAAAGGGGCGTTAGACACATCATCGCCCATCCAAGGCGCTCATTAGCTTTAAGTGGCGTAAGACACATCATCGCCCATCCAATGGGCTCATTAACCCTAAGGGTGTCAAACACATCATCGCTCATCAAAGGGGCTCATTAGCCCTAAGGGGCGTTAGGCACATCATCGCCCATGAAAGGGGATCATTAGCCCGAAGGGGCACCAAACATATATCGCCCCCTCCTAAGGGGCTCGGACACTCCAATGGGCGTCAAAAATAAAAATAAAAACAAGTATACATAAGTTAGCCATAACAATTTGTTTCTTCATTGATGTTGCTTCAAATATATAAGTCTACATGTTTCTTCACAGACACTTGTCAACTAGGATGCTCTTAGAAAGCGTTATTTATATCATCGCACATCCTAGGAGCTTATTATGGGGTGATCCAAGAACGTACCGTTCCAAGACATGCCTAAAAATGATACCGTAATTAAAAAAATGACATTTTGACCCTGCTAGAGCCCTTTTCCGCAATTTTAGTGGGATCGAATGCTTCAAAGTTTTCCATAATCGCCTATCTAAAACAGGCTCATTAACCCTAAAAAGGGGGTGTCAGACACACCATCGCCCATTCAATGGGCTCATTATCCCTAAGGGTTGTTAGACACATCATCGCCCATCCCTAGGGCTCATTAGCCCTATAGGGCGTGAGACACATCATCACCCATCAAAGGGGCTTATTAGCCCTAAGGGGCTTCAGACACATCATTGCCCAGCTAAGGGGCTCATTAGCCCTAAGCGGCGTCATGCACATCATCGCCCATCCAAGGGTCTCATTTTCACGAAGAGGCACCTAAAATATATATCACCCTCCCAACGAGGCTCGGCCGCCCCAAAGGGCGTCAAACATAATAATAAATGTAAGTATACATAAGTTAGCCATGTCAATTTGTTTCTTCATTGATGTAGCTTCAAATACATTAGTCTACATGTTTCTTCAATAACACTTGTCTCCAAAGAGGCTCTTTAAAAGCGTCAATTATCATCGCCCATCCTAGGGATCATTATTGGGTGATATGAGCACGTACCGTTACAAGACATGCAGAAAAATGATACAGTAATCAGTAAATGGCATTTTTACCATGCAAGAGGCCTTTTTCGCAATTTTGGTGGGCCAAATGCATCAAAGTTTTCCATGATCACCTATCTAGAAGGGGCTCATTAACCCTAAGGGGTGACAGACACATAACCGCCCATCAAATGAGTTTATTAGCCGTAAGAGGTGTCAAACACATCATCGCTCATCCAAGGGGCTCATTAGGCTTAAGGGGCGTCAAACACATCATCGCCTATCCAAGGCGCTCATTAGCTTTAAGTGGCGTGAGACACATCATCGCCCATCCAATGGGCTCATTAACCCTAAGGGTGTCAGACACATCATCGCCCATCCAAGGGGCTCATTAGCCCTAAGGGGCGTTAGGCACATCATCGCCCATCAAAGGGGCTCATTAGCCCGAAGGGGCACCAAACATATATTGCCCCCTCCCAAGGGGCTCGGACACTCCAATGGGCGTCAAACATAACAATAAAAAAAAGTATACATAAGTTAGCCATAACAGTTTGTTTCTTCATTGATGTTGCTTCAAATATATAAGTCTACATGTTTCTTCACAAACACTTGTCAACTAGGATGCTCTTAGAAAGCGTTATTTATATCATCACGCATCCTAGGAGCTTATTATGGGTTGATCCGAGAACGTATTGTTTCAAGACATGCCTAAAAATGATACCGTAATTAAAAAAATGACATTTTAACCCTGCTAGAGGCGTTTTTCCGCAATTTCGGTGGGATCGAATGCTTTAAAGTTTTCCATAATCTTCTATCTTAATGGGGCTCATTAACCCTAAAAAGGGGGTGTCAGACACACCATCACCCTTTCAATGGGCTCATTATCCCTAAGGGTTGTTAGACACATCATTGTCCATCCCTGGGGCTCATTAGCCCTATGGGGCGTGAGACACATCATCACCCATCAAAGGGACTTATTAGCCCTAAGGGGCTTCGCACACATCATTGCCCATCTAAGGGGCTCATTAGCTCTAAGCGGCATCATGCACATCATCGCCCATCCAAGGGTCTGTTTTGCCCGAAGAGGCACCAAAAATATATATCACCCTCCCACCAGGGCTCGGCCGCCCCAAAGGACGTCAAACATAAAAATAAATATAAGTATACATACTTTAGCCATGTCAATTTGTTTCTTCATTGATGTTGCTTCAAATACATTAGTTTACATGTTTCTTCACAAACACTTATCTCCCAGGAGGCTCTTAAAAAGCGTCAATTATATCATCGCCCATCCTAGGGATCATTATTGGGTGATCTGAGCACGTACTCTTACAAGCATGCATAAAAATGAGACCGTAATAAGAAAAATGGCATTCTCACCATGCTAGAGGCCTTTTTCGCAATTTCGGTGGGCCGAATGCATCAAAGTTTTCTATGATCAATTATCTAGAATGTGGTTATTAACCCTAAGAGGTGACAGACACGTTACCGCCCATCAAGTGAGTTAATTAGCCCTAAGGGGTTTCAGATTCATCATCGCCCATCCAAGGGGCTTATTAGGTTTAAGGGGCGTCAGACACATCATCGCCCATCTAAGGCACTCATTAGCCCTAAGTGGCATGAGACACATCATCGCCCATCCAATGGGCTCATTAACCCTAAGGGGTGTCAGACACATCATCTCCCATCCAAAGGGCCCATTAGCCCTAAGGGGCGTTAGCCACATCATCACCCATGAAAGGGGCTCATTAGCCCGAAGGGGCACCAAACATATATCGCCCCCTCCCAAGGGGCTCGACCACTCCAATGGGCGTCAAACATAACAATAAAACCAAGTATACATAAGTTAGCAATAACAAAGCGTTTCTTCATTGTTGTTGCTTCGAATATATAAGTCTATGACAGGGTAAAGTCGTATCCCCAAATCAAAAGTAATTACCTAAATCACTAACTAAGGTAGATAGGGAAGTAGGGTCGAACTCCACAGGGAAACAAGTCTTTTTAATTCTAATTAATTAATATAATCTAAATTATCCAAGTAACTAATATTTTGAATGTGAATTCTATATTACGAAGAATGAGTTTAGGGAGAAAAGAATCAATAATAAGGAAACCTAGGATTACAGGTTCACCAATAATTATTATTCCGGGATAGAATGAAGTAATTAATAATTAACAAAGCATAGATAATATGATTAACAGGCTCTCGCAATTTATTAACCAACATAGATCTAACAGGCTCTCGCAATTTATTAGACCTAAGTTCCTATTAAAAATAGCCTTTAATATTAAATCAACATCTGCTCGATTCATCAATTCAATATTGCTAAACATTCACAACCAAATTACATCTGCTCGATTCATATTCTAATTGCAAAGAGTTAAAACAATTCAATAGGAAATTATCATGCAATATCAACAATCAACAATAACAAGCTATCCCTTCATATTAATTATGGATCCCCTTAAACCCTAGAATTAAACTACTCACTAATCATCATAACTAATCCAATCAAATAAACAATTAAAAACATAAACAAGAAAATAATTAAGATAGCTGAAATTAAAAAGGGAAGAAATTGTACCCAACTAAATCTGGAATTAATGAAGGAATTAAGAACAAGAGTTAGAGAGAATTTAAGAGAGAGAGAAAAATACTAAGTAGAGAGAGAAAGTCTAAGGAGAGGAAGGTCCGTAAATAATCCGTACAAAACTTATATATACTTCCCCTAAAACAAGAATTAACTAAACTAAATCAGACACTAGGAAAAACACGCGCCCGATCGGGCCCGCCTTTTTTTTTCCTATGCCCAGTCTAAAGTGCCGCGCCCGATCGAGCTCACGCTCACCCGATCGGGCGCGCCTTTCTTGATAGCCTTCATGCGCGCAACCGCCCGATCGGGCGTATGCTTGCCCGATCGGGCCCGGGTCTTCATCTTCGAGGCTTGGACTTCGATTGGGCTAGATTTCTCGGCCCAATCCATATTTCCTCCCGGGTCTCGAATACATGGTCCAATTGCCTCGTGATCCAAATAACCGAGCCCTTTATCACCGGCTCGATGGCTCTAGCCAGCCTTGGGCTCCAAAAGTGGTCGTGTTCCTCCAATGCTCGTAGTCGCTTCATAAAGATCCCGGGAAAATACTCCAAAGGTGTAATTCCCTGCAAAACTTAACCAAAACTACAAAAACACTAGAAAACACATATTAGTAATAAAAGTGGCCCCAAAAGGCCAAAAACACTACTAATTATGACCGAGGGACGGGGGTAAAATACTATATAAAATAGACATATCAAACTCCCCCAAGCCAAACCTTTGCTTGTCCCTAAGCAAAGAGCTCATCAATGAACATATAAAACATACTTCACCCCAATCAACAAATCAAAAACCAACGATTCAAGGTAAAATTAAACAAACATGCTTCGACGTCAATCAATCTTATTCATCTAATCACCCTTCCTCCCCAACAATTGTCAAGTAGAGCAAACCACAAGAGCATATAGAATACAAGACTAGTGCTCACACACTCGACTCTCATTTATGTGGCGAGTAAAGAATGTACTCGATCGCTCTCCACCCAAACCCCTTTAATGTGAACAATGCCCTCCCAACTCACACTCTCGTGTATATAAAAACATTGAACGCTCATCCTACTAGTCGACTCGAAATATGTCAAGTCATAACTTGCATTGAAAAACAACACTTTCACATTCACATAACTTCTATGCACATGGTCGGAAGGTCTTTTAAGCTTGTAATGTAAGGCTAGGGTAAAGGTAGGATAAATTTGGGATTATGTGAGAGAAAAGCTATGCATTAAGGGAGCCAAATCCTATAAAACCATGATCAAAAGTAATGATCATACACATCTCCAACATAACCAACTCCAACAACAACCAAATATAATCCAAACAATAAAACAATCCCAACACTCACAAATTCACTCATAAAAACATGATAGTGTAAAACAAGAGTGAATAACAAACCTTGAACTCATAACTTGAAATATTTACATTGAAACTCAACTTTTTTTTTCTTTCTTTTGATTACCCTTCACTTAGAACATTTGAACATCAAGCATTTTTTCTCTTTTTTTTTTTTCATATTTCTCACTTTTTTTTCTTTGAACTTCTTTTTTTTTTCATCACACTTTTATTTTCTCAAATATATACAACTTTCAAACTCATATAAACAAAAATATGATCAAGAACAAATTACTTTACAAAACCCACCCAAATTGTGCAAATAAAGTGCACACTACAAACTCCCTCACCTCACTCACTAATAGCTCCCCCAAGCCAAGCTTGGGACTAGTAACCAATGGGGCAATTAAGGCTTGTAATGTGGCTATAAACAATAAAAGGGCACAAGCAACAACATGGGTGACAAGAAGGGAACAAATGTATCTAAATATCTCTGAAGGCTACCTAAGGAATGAACGCCTTCGTCCTCCTCATGTGCATATTATAAAGTCATGAAACACTACTCATAGTTGCAAATCAATACTCAAATTCATTGACATACCAGGAATTATGGAACTATCACACACTTCCTAACCAAATCAACTAGTCAGGCACTATATTCACAAGTAGTTGGACAAAATTGACGCAAGTTAAGGAATCCAAACAATTAGACTTCAAATCATGACCAACAAATCCACAATGTTCATCATCAAATACCAAGAATCAAAATAATTTTCTCAAGTATGGGGCACAGGGAAGCATGATTTATAATTCATTGGAACGTATTTTTGATTTTTATTTTTCCAATTTTTTTTTGTATTTTTCATAAATAAGAAAGCAATAAAAAACTATACTAGAAAGCAGACAAAGGGAGAGAAGGAAGAGAATTTCGAAGGGAGATAAAGAACACCCCCCCCCAAGCCAAATCAAGCAATGCCCTCATTGACTTGGGAGAGTAGCCTACTCCTCATCCTCATCCATCCTAGAGTACCCTCCACCGTGGCTAGAGCCGGCCCCACCATGGCTAGAGCCACCACCACCATACCCCGAACCACCGGCATAGTAGTTAGGGTCTACATTCCCACCCATACCCCCATATCCGTGGACCGAAGAGTAGTCCACATAAGTACCATAAGCACCGGGGTTAGAATACCCTCCTTGGGGGTATTGGAACCAATCGGGAGTAAGGGAATCGGGAGGAATAGCCCCCCAACGGGCATAATCATCATACATGGGGTAAAGGCCCCTCCCTAAGTTCCTCTCAATAAGACCAACCCTCCCATCTAGGGTGCTTAACCTAGAGTCTAGGTTTTGCATCATGCCCTCTACCCTTCCTTGCCCCGTCTCAATACGGTCTAGTTGGCTCCTAAAAGCCGAAAAGTCATATGGGGCATTTGGGTCGACATTGTAATCGACCTAGGAAGTTGGCATTGTAGGCATGCCGTAGGTGAAAGGTGGGGGTGGTGTGTAGTGAGGTGAATGGTGAATGGGGGATTGGTGAGGTTGTGGTGAGGGGTGAGGTGGTTGAACCGCACCTTGACCATCTAACTCGAAAATATAAGAGGGCTTCCCCCTCTCAAATTTGGTCAAGGCGGGGTTGGGTAAGGTAAACGCTTGGTCTCTCCTACCCGATTGTCGGTGGACAATCCACCAAGTATCATTCCCCACCGGTTGTACCCAATTCAAACTCCCAAAATAAGGTAGGTCCATTAGGTTCGATCCCACAACTTTTCTATGGCCATCGGGGTTCCAACCTAAATGCTTCCTAGCTATATGGGTCACTAACCCTCCAAAGTAAATAGGCGCTCTAGACCTACTAGCTTCGGCCGCATTGGCCGCCCTTTGAAAATGGTTGGCTATCCTATGGGGTAAATTTAATTTTTCAGCATTAGGGATTATATAGGAAGCCAACAATTCCAATTCATCCCTCCGAACATTTGCCGGTTCATGCCTCCCAAAAATAGTGAGGCCGGCAAATCTTTGCCAAAGTTTGGGGACGGGGTGTTGAATCCACGTCCCTTTGGCATGTTGGAGGTTTACCAAATCCTCCCCTGTTAACCTCTTATAGACCACGGCGGTGTGGTCTTGAGAAGGTTCAATAGGCTTGTCCGATTTCAAGTCAAACAGTTTACCAAAATCCTTTAAAGTTAATCTCACATTATTGTTCAACAATCGAAATTGGACGTGAGTGATAAGTGCATTCATTTTGATAATATTAAAACTTGATATAAATTCCAATGTTAAATAATCATAAGTATCGTGACACATTTGAAAAAAACCACTCATGCCTATGCCCTTAAACAATTTTTCCACATATTTGTCAAGACCTAGCCTAGCTAAAGTAGGATGATGTATGAAACGGGTAGAAATTACCTGACGATCGATGAGGTTGATCATCCGAACCCGTTGCTCCTCTGAAACGATTACAACTTCCTCCCATCCCGGAATTTGAAGGTCCGGGTTGATTGCTGGTTGTGCCGCACTAGAGCTCTCACCCCTTTGATTTCTTGAACGCTTGGAGGCCATTGTCGTTGAAAATAGTAGAAAATTTGAGATTTCTCTCTCTTAGGGTTTGAGAAAAAATGGAGGGAAAATTGGGGAAAATTAGTATAGAATGTAGAGGAAGGTGAAGGGAGATGAAATATGTAAAAATTTTTGATTTTGGATGGAGGAATTGGAGGGGATCTTAGATTGAAGTGAAAGTTTAAGGTTTGGAAATGGAGGTTTTAGAGAGAGAAAGTGAATGAAGAAGAAGAAATAAGGAGGAAATGAGGGAAGAAAGAAGAGAAAGAAAATAAAGGGGGGTCGTCCTGATGGCGCGCCCGATCGGGCGAGCCTCGCCCGATCGGGCGTAGGTGTGGTTCTCCAAAATTCAAGTTGCGCGCCCGATCGGGCGATCTCCGCCCGATCGGGCGCGAACGCGAACGATTTTTCGCCCTTTTTTCTCGCCCGATCGGGCGAGCTTCGCCCGACATTTCTTTTTCTTTTACTCGATTTTCAAAAATTTTGCCCGATCGGGCAAGCTTCGCTCGATCGGGCGAAAATAACCCTGGAATCCACTTAGCTTGCGCGCCCGATCGGGCGAAATTTGATTCGATTCTTAGCTCACTTACGCGCCCGATCGGGCAATTTCGCCCGATCGGGCGAAATTGGCCCTGAATTCTGGCTCACTTGCGCGCCCGATCGGGCGATGGTCGCCCGATCGGGCCCGAGAGTGCCTGTTTCCTCCGATTCTGTTTCTTCTTCAAAATTTCTCTAAGTCTTTATACTCTGTGAAATTTATACCTGTACAAAAACACTTAAAACCGGTGAAATATCACTCTCCTCGCCTCTCTAAAAAATAAATAAATAAATAAATAAAATAAAAAAAATAAAGCATTAAATACGGGTTGCCTCCCGCAAAGCGCTGGTTTATCTAGGTCCCGCACGACCTTCTCACCACCTTGGAACTCATGTTGAGAGTGGAGTTAGGAGAGTCTCCTCCACATCTCTGATGGTAGCACCTTCATGATACACTTTCAACCTTTGGCCATTCACCTTGAATTCTTCACCTTTGTCATTCACCAACTCTACCGAACCAAATTTGTTTACCTTTGTGACAGTGAAGGGACCGGACCACCTAGACTTCAACTTTCCTGGGAAAATCTTCAATCTAGAATTAAAGAGAAGAACCTTATCGCCCGGTGCAAACTCTCTTGGTAGGATCCTCTTGTCATGCCACTTCTTGGTCTTCTCCTTGTAGATCCGCGCACTATCATATGCCGACAATCTAAACTCCTCCAACTCGTTGAGTTGAAGGAGTCTCTTCTTACCCGCGGCCTTAGAATCCATATTAAGCTCTTTGATCGCCCAAAAAGCTTTGTACTCCAATTCGACGGGAAGATGACATGCCTTACCATAAACCAATCTATAAGGTGAAGTACCGATCGGTGTTTTAAATGCGGTCCGGTATGCCCAAAGTGTGTCATCAAGCTTCATGCTCCAATCTTTTCTTGACTTGGCTACTACCTTTTCTAGAATCGCCTTGATTTCCCTATTAGAGACCTCAACTTGACCACTAGTTTGAGGGTGGTAACTAAGCCCTGTTCTGTGATGTACACCATACTTCTTGAGGAGGTTATCCAATTGTCTTTCATGGAAGTGGGTACCCCCATCACTAATAATAGCTCGTGGAACACCAAACCTGGGAAATATGATCTTCTTGAAGAGCTTAATGACTACCTTGGAATCATTCGTTGGTGAAGCTATGGCTTCAACCCACTTGGACACATAATCGACGGCTACAAGTATGTAACAATTCCCATTGGAAGATGGGAACGGCCCCATATAATCGATACCCCAAACATCGAATATTTCAACTTCTAGGATGCCAGTTTGGGGCATCTCATGCCTCCGCGAAATGTTGCCAGTCCTCTGGCAAGAATCACAAGCCTGCACAAAAGTGTTAGCGTCTTTAAACATAGTAGGCCAAAAGAAGCCTGACTCATTAATCTTGGCCACCGTTTTAGTGGGGCCATGATGTCCACCATAGGGTGAAGTATGACAACTGGTAAGGACGCCGTGAACCTCCCATTCGGGAACACACCTGCGAAATAATCCATCTGCACACTCACGAAACAAAAAAGGGTCATCCCAAAAATAATGTTTAACATCATAGAGGAATTTCTTCTTCTGTTGGTAGGACAAGTCAGGAGGTAGAGTACCACCCACTATATAATTAGCAAAATCGGCGTACCAAGGGTGATGCTCTACAACTGCATACAGGTTATCGTCAGGGAAAGAATCATCTATAGGTAAAGAATCCATACCCTCATCATACCTGATACGTGACAAGTGGTCTGCCACTACGTTCTCTGCTCCTTTTTTATCTTTTATTTCAATGTTGAAATCTTGGAGCAAGAGAACCCAACGGAGTAGCCTTGGCTTTGATTCCGCCTTGGCTATCAAATATTTTAATGCTGCATGATCAGTAAAAACAATAACTTTAGAACCAACTAGATATGATCTAAATTTCTCTAAAGCATATATAACAGCAAGAAACTCCTTTTCTGTGGTGGCATAGTTGACTTGGGCTTCATATAAGGTTTTGCTAGCATAATAAATAGCATGCAAAACCTTATCCTTCCTCTGTCCGAGCACGGCTCCTAGTGCAAAGTCACTTGCATCACACATGATCTCGAAAGGGAGGTTCCAATCGGGAGCACATATGATGGGTGCCGATATCAAAGCCTGCTTAATCCTGTGGAAAGCCTCAAGACACTCGTCAGTAAAAATAAATGGGGCATCCTTGAGCAAAAGCTGTGTCAGTGGTTTAGCAATTTTAGAAAAATCTTTGATAAAGCGGCGATAAAACCCCGCATGACCCAAGAAGCTTCTAACTCCCTTGACATTAACTGGGGGAGGTAATTGCTCAATCACTGATATTTTAGCTTTATCTACCTGTATGCCCTTATCAGATATAATATGACCAAGGACTACTCCCTCTGTCACCATAAAGTGACATTTCTCCCAATTAAGCACTAAGTTGCACTCCTCACATCTTTTCAGAATTTTAGCGAGATTAATTAAACATGAATCAAAAGAAGAACCATATACGCTAAAATCATCCATAAAGACCTCCATAATAGACTCTATGAAATCAGAAAAAATGCTCATCATGCAACGCTGAAAGGTAGCAGGTGCATTACATAAACCAAAAGGCATTCTACGATATGCAAAAGTGCCATAAGGGCATGTAAAGGTGGTCTTTTCCTGATCTTCAGGGTGAATCGGAATTTGGAAAAATCCCGAATACCCGTCTAAATAGCAAAAGAATTTGTGATTAGCTAACCTCTCAAGCATTTGATCAATAAAGGGGAGGGGGAAATGATCCTTTTTAGTGGCGATATTAAGTCTACGATAGTCTATGCACATACGCCACCCTGTTACAGTTCTGGTGGGTATTAATTCATTTTTATCATTGGTTATCACAGTCATCCCACCCTTCTTCGGTACTACCTGCACAGGACTTACCCACTTGGAGTTAGAAATAGGATAGATGATACCTGCATCGAGTAATTTCATCACCTCTTTCTTGACTACTTCCTGCATGTTTGGATTTAATCTTCGTTGGGGTTGAATGCAGGGCTTATAATTTTCCTCAAGATGAATCCTGTGCATACAAAAATCAGGGCTAATACCCTTAAGATCATCAATACTGTACCCTATAGCCTTCTTATGGGTTTTGAGAACCCCTAGAAGTTGGGAAGATTGTAGGTCAGTGAGTGCAGTACTGATGATCACGGGGTGTAGTTCCTGCTCATCTAGAAAAACATATTTTAAATGAGAAGGGAGAGGTTTTAGCTCAGGTTTCTTGACCTCTGCAGGTTTTGATTCCTGAACTAAATTTACTACCTTCATTGTCTCCTTGGGGCTTAACTCTTCTAAGGAAAGAGCTTTTTCAATAATTTGTACCTCATTACCCCAAATGCTTGCATTATCGCTGGATAAATTCCCGCAGAGAACTTCCTCCAAGGGATCCTTAGCAAGAACCTGTGGCAAGCTATCAACACAAATATTGTCCATTATATCAATTGTATCAATATAACAACAATTTTCCTCCAACATAGGCCCTTTCAAAACCTTCCCTAAATTAAAGGTAACATTATCGTCGCCTACAGAAAGGGTCAGTTTACCATTTTTCACATCAATAATAGCTCCTGCAGTGTGGAGGAAAGGCCTACCTAATATAATGGGTATTTGTGTGTCCTCTGCCATATCTAAAACAACAAAATCAACTGGAATGAAAAATTTACCAACTCTGACAGGTACGTCCTCTAAAATTCCCAAGGGATATTTTACCGAACGATCTGCCATTTGTAAAGTTATATTAGTAATTTTCAATTCCCCCATATTTAATTTAGCACATATAGATGATGGCATGACACTGACACTAGCACCCAGATCACATAAAGCCTTATCAATAAAAACATTCCCAATGTGACAAGGGATAGAAAAACTACCTGGATCCTTTAATTTAGGAGGTGATTTATTTTGCAAATAAGCGCTACACTCCTCTGTGAAAGCTACAGTTTCTACTTCATTAAAGGCCCTTTTTCTAGTCAGAATGTCTTTCATGAATTTAGCATAAGCAGGTACTTGAGTGATTAAATCAGTGAAAGGGACTGTTACCTGCAGGTTTTTCACGACCTCTAAAAACTTACCGAATTGTTTATCAAGCTTACTCTTCAGTTGTCTATTAGGGAATGGAAGCTTGATAACTGGGCTCTGCACAACTCCTCCCTTATCCTGCAATTTACCCTGCACAGAAACATTGGTAGGGTTAGTGTCTTTTTGTAGCCCTGCAGGGCTAGCAGAATTACCGTTTGATGTAGAGGAATCTAGATTAGAAACTGGTCCATCGTCCTGTGGCATAGGAGGTCCATCATAATGGGAACCACTCCTTAGAGTGATTGCATTAGCATGATCTGTAGGATGGATAGGCTGTGACGGTAGAGCTCCCTGCTGACGGGATTGTAGGGTAGATGAAAGTTGTGCAATTTGATTGTCCATGATTTTATTGTGGGCTAAGATGGAATCTATTTGCGCATCCCTACTCTCCATGTGCTTTTGCATATTAGCTAGCATCGCTCTAATTTCTGTCATGGCAGGGTCGGAAGATGATGAGGGTGATACTTGGCTTTTCTGGCCGGCATTAGGATGATAATATTTTTGCTGTGGTGGGGGTTGCTGTTGTGGTTGTTGTGGAGGTGGAGGGTTTTGTACATTGGTACTCCGGTATGAAAGGTAAGGATGATTTTTATAACCGGCATTGTAGGAATTAGAATAGGGGTTATTTTGCCTATAGGTTTGAAAGGCATTAACCTGTTCCATAGAGCTCCTACAATCTTGCTCCCAATGACCTACAATTCCACAATTTTCACAAAAAGCTTCATGGTTAGCAACAGCAGAAACATTAGCTACAGAGTTAGGAGTAGTAGTAAGATTATCTAATTTTTGACAAATAGAAGTTAATTGAGCTTGCAAAAAGGATACAGAATCGACATTATGTTTCCCCTTATTTGCAAACCCCCTCGGATTCCCATATTGGGAATTGTGTATTGCCATGTCCTCGATAACCTGTCCTGCATCATCCACATTTAAATTCATAAACCTCCCATTAGCTGCCGAATCTAGTACTGATCTGGAAGAATTTCCAAGTCCATTATAGAATGCTTGGATCAATTGCCATTGTGCTAGATTGTGGTGGGGGCACTCTCTCTGTAGATCCTTGAACCTCTCCCAAGCCTCATATAGTGTTTCATCGGCCTCTTGAGCGAAGTTCTGAATAGCACTTCTTAGCACCGCTGTTCTCTCTGCAGGATAATATTTATTATAAAAGTTCAAAGCAAGAGTTTCCCAGTCAGTAATACCAAGTGCAGTTCTATTCAAACCATTAAACCATAATTTTGCTTTGCCACATAAAGAAAAGGGAAAAAGAATCTCCCTGATTTGGTCCTGCGTAACCCCGGCTTGTCTAATGGTGTTACAATATTGGCAGAAATCTGCGATGTGAAGATTAGGATCTTCACCCTTAGCTCCGCTGAACTGCTTCCTCTCTATCATAGTGATAAATTGGGGCTTGATCTCAAATTGAACTCCATCTAGAGCCGGAGTAGGAGTAAGGTGCGGGAAATCTGTGAGCTTCGGTTGCGAATAATCACTGAGTTTCTTCTGGGCCGTCATCTCTGATTCCAAATCTGAAGGAATATCTGTATCACTAGAATCACTGGGAGGATCTCTTCGATCGTTGTCCTCCTCAGAACCCGCCAGAATTTGTCTGTAGAGTCTCCTTTGCCTATGAAAAGAACGCTCGATCTCAGGATCAAAAGGGATGTCACCTGATCTAGAACACCTGGGCATAAACAAAGAACTAAAGACAAATATGAGATTTGCCTCAAAGAACTAATGTTCTCTGAGGCAAGGGGGGGATAATCTAGACTACAAAAATATAATCAGAAAATAAAAATAAAACCGTTTCCCCGGCAACGGCGCCAAATTTTGACAGGGTAAAGTCGTATCCCCAAATCAAAAGTAATTACCTAAATCACTAACTAAGGTAGATAGGGAAGTAGGGTCGAACTCCACAGGGAAACAGGTCTTTTTAATTCTAATTAATTAATATAATCTAAATTATCCAAGTAACTAATATTTTGAATGTGAATTCTATATTACGAAGAATGAGTTTAGGGAGAAAAGAATCAATAATAAGGAAACCTAGGATTACAGGTTCACCAATAATTATTATTCCGGGATAGAATGAAGTAATTAATAATTAACAAAGCATAGATAATATGATTAACAGGCTCTCGCAATTTATTAACCAACATAGATCTAACAGGCTCTCACAATTTATTAGACCTAAGTTCCTATTAAAAATAGCCTTTAATATTAAATCAACATCTGCTCGATTCATCAATTCAATATTGCTAAACATTCACAACCAAATTACATCTGCTCGATTCATATTCTAATTGCAAAGAGTTAAAACAATTCAATAGGAAATTATCATGCAATATCAACAATCAACAATAACAAGCTATCCCTTCATATTAATTATGGATCCCCTTAAACCCTAGAATTAAACTACTCACTAATCATCATAACTAATCCAATCAAATAAACAATTAAAAACATAAACAAGAAAATAATTAAGATAGCTGAAATTAAAAAGGGAAGAAATTGTACCCAACTAAATCTGGAATTAATGAAGGAATTAAGAACAAGAGTTAGAGAGAATTTAAGAGAGAGAGAAAAATACTAAGTAGAGAGAGAAAGTCTAAGGAGAGGAAGGTCCGTAAATAATCCGTACAAAACTTATATATACTTCCCCTAAAACAAGAATTAACTAAACTAAATCAGACACTAGGAAAAACACGCGCCCGATCGGGCGAAGGGGCGCCCGATCGGGCCCGCCTTTTTTTTTCCTATGCCCAGTCTAAAGTGCCGCGCCCGATCGAGCTCACGCTCACCCGATCGGGCGCGCCTTTCTTGATAGCCTTCATGCGCGCAACCGCCCGATCGGGCGTATGCTTGCCCGATCGGGCCCGGGTCTTCATCTTCGAGGCTTGGACTTCGATTGGGCTAGATTTCTCGGCCCAATCCATATTTCCTCCCGGGTCTCGAATACATGGTCCAATTGCCTCGTGATCCAAATAACCGAGCCCTTTATCACCGGCTCGATGGCTCTAGCCAGCCTTGGGCTCCTAAAGTGGTCTTGTTCCTCCAATGCTCGTAGTCGCTTCATAAAGATCCCGGGAAAATACTCCAAAGGTGTAATTCCCTGCAAAACTTAACCAAAACTACAAAAACACTAGAAAACACATATTAGTAATAAAAGTGGCCCCAAAAGGCCAAAAACACTACTAATTATGACCGAGGGACGGGGGTAAAATACTATATAAAATAGACATATCAGTCTACATGTTTCTTCACAGACACTTGTCAACTAGGATGCTTTTAGAAAGCGTTAATTATATCATCACCCATACTAGGAGCTTAATATGGGATGATCCGAGCACGAACAGTCCAAGACAGGCCTAAAAATTAGACCATAATTAAAAAAATGGCAGTTTGACCCTGCTAGAGGCCTTTTTCCGCAATTTCGGTGGGATCGAATGCATCAAAGTTTTTCATAATCGCTTATCTAAAAGGGGCTCATTAAGCCTAGGGGGGGGGTGTCAGACACATCATCGCCAATTCAATGGGCTCATAATCCCTATGGGTTGTTAGACACATCATCGCCCATCCAAAGGGCTCATTAGCCCTATAAGGCGTGAAACACATCATCACCCATCAAAGGGGCTTATTAGCCCTAAGGGGCATCAGACACATCATTGCCCATCTAAGGAGCTCATTAGCCCTAAGCGGCGTCATGCACATCATCGCCCATCCAAGGGGCCCATTAGCCCGAAGAGGCACCAAAAAAATATATCACCCCCCCGGGGCTCGGCCGCCCCGTAGGGACTCAAACATAACAATAAATATAAGTATACATAAGTTAGCCATGTCAATTTGTTTCTTCATTGATGTTTCTTCAAATACATTAGTCTACATGTTTCTTTACAAACACTTGTCTCTCAAGAGGCTCTTAAAAAGCGTCAATTATATCATCGCCCATCCTAGGGATCACTATTGAGTGATCTGAGCACGTACCGTTACAAGACATGCATAAAAATGAGACCGTAATCAGTAAATGGCATTTTCACCATGCTAGACGCCTTTTTTCGCAATTTCGGTGGGCCGAATGCATCAAAGTTTTCCATGATCGTTTATCTAGAAGGGGCTCATTAACCCAAAGGGGTGTCAGACACATCATCGTCCATCCAAGGGGCTCATTATCCATAAAGGGGTGTAAGACACATCATCGCCCATCCAAGGGGCTCATTAGCCCTATGGGGCGTCAGACACATCATCGCCCATCCAAGGAGATCATTAGCCCTAAGGGGAGTGAGACACATCATCGTCCATCCAAAGGGCTCATTAGTCCTAAGGGGCGTCATGAACATCATCGCCCATCCAAGGGGCTCATTAGCCCGAAAAGGTAACAAACATATATTGCCCCACCAAGGGGCTCGGCCGCCAAAAAAAGGCGTCAAACATAACAATAAATACAAGTATGCATAAGTTAACCATAACAATTTGTTTCTTCATTGATGTTGCTTCAAATACATAAGTCTACATATTTCTTCACAGAAACTTGTCACCCAGGAGGTTCTTAGAAAATGTCAATTATATCATCGCCCATCCTAGGGGCTCATTATGGGGTGATCCTAGCATGTACCTGTAGAGACCCATTTGTGTCCCCCGAAAACCAAACCCGGTTATGAGTACCTTTCAAGTCGAATGATAATCGAATGAAGTGAAAGTGTGGAAAGTCTAGTGTTGCGGATAATTTTATTTCTTTTCTTTTCTCTCTCTGTTTTTGAAAACCTATTTTAAGAAAACAGCCAATCCAGTTTGGTTGGTTCATAGCAAGGGTCCAATAATAGTGTATTTGGATGGGGTTAGAAAAGAGCTTTCCAACGATATAGCCCAATTCCAATGAATAACTAGGAAGTTTTGGCCAAATTACTAAACTTGGCCCGGTTTGAGCCTTATATGCGGCCCAATGATCTAGAGGAGGGCCTAGTATGGATTTATCATTCCTAATGCAATTAGGAATTGGTTTAGTCTTTTAGATTCTTCTAGAAGGTTCTTTTCATTCCTAATTCAATTAGCATTGATAGATTGACTTTTGTTGACTTATTAGAATTTTAATCAGAATAAAAGAGTGTTTTTGAGGAAAATACGATTTTATCCTTCTATACAGTTAAATTTTATCTGAATTTAGAAAACGCGTGATAATAGTGTATTAGGGCAGGTTCAATCTCTTTTATGTTAGATTTATACCTTCATCCCCGACCTACTAGTCATGGTTCCAGACCTATTGGAGTTGATGATCTCATGGGTTGTTAAGGGGTGTAACCTTCACCTTGTGAACAGTTTACAAGTTTCTAAAACTTATTGGTGACTCTTTTGCTCTATCTTCTTTTCCTTTGGATGCCACCGTACTTTAGTGTATAATCATTGTTGGGTTCAAGTAAGGGATAATGCTTGAAATATTTCCTACAGTTTTTTGGCGACTCCGCTGGGGAGGATTAATATTTTAACTCCTGAGATTTATTTCGGCAATGATTTAGAATGAGTGGATGAGACTCGAAAAGTTCTAAGTATTTCATGTGCGTAGTTTTGTTTAACATTATTATCATATGCATACAAAAAAGATCTCATTGGAAAGACCATCCGTAATGAGTTAAAACATAGGATTTTTACACGTAGGAAATTTGAGAAATATCTTTCACAACTAGGATCGAAAAAATGCTGCGCGAAACTGGAAAATTTTATCGAGCACAAAAAGCTCCTGAGGCATGTAGGAACTAGCGTCAGCGAACAAATACTAGCGACAACTTTTTGACGTTAGCACTACTACAAAAAACCCCTATCGAGTCTCCTGTAAATGACCTAACGAGTCGCTTTAAAGGAGATTCTACAGCCACCGAAACAATAGCTTCCAACTTTAGGAATCGCCTCTGAGGCGACTTGATAGCTTTTATATAAGTCGCCTATTAGTTGTTAGGCGACTCTATTTGTTAAGCTATTGTGTCGCTTGTGTTGAAAGAGGCGACTCCATAGGTTAATCTATTGTGTCGCTTGTGTTGAAAGAGGCGACACGTAAAAAATCAACATTTTTTCTAGCTATTTTTATTAGCTCATATAATGTCAGTGAAAATGACACTCAGCATGCTTGATCTCTGGTTCTTTGCATGGAAGGTTGATGTTCTTGCCATTATGCCAAAGTTACTTTTCATAAATATATGATATTGTAACTATTTTATATACATTTTTAGAATTAACCTATCGAGTCGCATCTTACGTATTAGGCGACTTATTAGGTAGTGGTCATATAATAAAGCACCTAACAAGTCGGATTTTTAGAGTCTCCTATATATAAGGTGCGACTTGTAAACATATCGAGTCGCCTCATACTTATTAGACGACTTGTTATGTTGGGATTAAAATCAACAAAGCAACTTATGAGTCGCCTAATATACATGAGGTGATTTGATAGGTTTACAAGTCGCACCATATATACATGTGACTCTATAACCCGACTTATTAGGTGGGTTAAATTAGATTTTTAAAGTCACCTGTATATAAGGTGCGACTTTTTAACCTATCGAGTCGCCTTATATATATTAGGCGACTCATTAGGTGAGAGTTATAGATAAGAAAACTCACCAATTGAGTCGCCTAATATTTATAAGGCGACTCGACAGGGTTTCTAGTCGCACCTTATGTACAGGTGACTTTGAAAATCTAATTTAAACCACAAAATAAGTCGGATTATAGAATCGCATGCATATATGAGGCGACTTGTCAACTTATCAAGTCACCTCATATATATTAGGCGACTCGTTAGGTGCTTTGTTGATTTTAACCCCAACTTAACAAGTCGCCTAATAAATATGAGGCGACTCGATAGGTTTATAAGTCGCACCTTATGTATAGGTGACTCTAAAAGTCCGACTCGATAGTTTTTTGTAGTAGTGTAGCACCATGCGACAGCTTCTGTCGCCAGGCGCTAAAGCTAAAAGGTGGCGCTGGACTCTGTTTGCTGGCGCCAAGTTCTTCCAATACCGAGCTAGAAATATGTGTTCTAATTTTTACCAGTTTTTTAGCACTGTTTTCTCGATCCTACTTCCTAATTGAGTTTTTCTCACCTTTCTGAAACCCATATGTGTTCTACATATGGACATAACCCTCTGGGAATTCATGCTTCATCTACATGATTGAACGCTCTGTGTAACAAAGGGTACATCCAAGAATGTTGAATTCACCTAACCATGGAAGCGAGTTTTTCTAAACTCGCGGTGTCCCATCCACTCGCGCCAACCCTTCACGGTTAGGCTTCCGCGCGGTGTATCTGGACAATTAACCATGGACCCTCTATTGACTAAACCATATCCCGAACTTTAGAGAACTAGAGCCATGGTTAGGTTGCAAACTCATTGCATCATGTTGTGCCTACTTGACTAATTATGCATTATTGATTGTGAATACTCTATGTGTTTTTCCTAACCGTTTGTTTGACTTGTGCTAAGATTAAATAAATTGATTTATGACTAAAAAGAACTTTTCCTAACTAATTAATTAATTAAATAATTTGAGTAAATAAAGTTTAATATTTTCAAAGTTGACTTAGTACGACTTTAGGCATACCTTGTATCGTAATAATACCAAAAACAGTTTCAAATCGATGCTCCAGCAATGGCGCCAAAATTTGAACTATAGCGCCACTTTGTGGAGTGTAGCGACTGGTGACAGTCCTGTCGTCTGGCGCTACACTACAAAGTAAGGCGCCAGTCCTGTCATTTTGGCGACAGTTCGGTATATCGCCCGAGTCATCACTTTAAGTCTAATTGAGCAGTTTTGTAGTTGATTCGGTTAATTTTTACTGGAAATTATACCTTGTCAAGTCAGTAATCGAGTCTAAGCACTAAGTCCCATGGTCTTACAAGAGTCAAAGCATGTCACTTACACTCACCATATAAAGCACACACTAATGTACACTTTGACCATGTCTAAGGGAGTCTTGTATGCGCGTTTTTCCGTCATTTTTTTAGGGGGGTAAGTCAGATATCAATCCTCCAAATATATAACTTGTTTGAACCCTATACTTAACTCCCAAAAATATATACCTTATTTTTGCAAAAAATATGCACCTTTTTTTTCTTTTTCTCTTTCAAACCGTAAAGTCAAGGTTAATTTGAGTCAAATAATTAAAACAAAAATGGTTTAATTTACATCGCATGGTCAAGAAAAGAAGGGCGTTTGATCAAAGACAACCTTTTTATCCAAGTCCAACTTTTTGATAAACCTATCGCTCGTAAGAGGAAAGCTAAGACAATAATGGCAACTCAAGAGGAAGTCAATGAGCTCAGGAACCAACTGATTACTTTGACTCAGGTGTTAAAGATTCTAACCCCCAAGATTGATGATCTTGTGAAACAAAAACAGATGGACCTTATGCAAGAGAGTCTGAGCAAGCTGTCTAGCGACTACAAGTTTCAAGGGATTAGCTCACAAGGGGAGGTAGACAAGGATCTTCTTCCGCAGAAGTTCAATGCCAACGACATCCCGAAATTCAAAGCAACTGACAACCCTTACTTTCAGTTAAGAACCTTCGAAACAATAATGAGTATTAAGGGTATCGACAAGAAGTTATTTCCCTCTTTGTTCTCACTATCTCTCGAAACTATTTGCCAATAATGGTTCTTTTCTCTTGAGAAAGAAAGAACCTCTACCTGGGAATCCATAGTAAACGCTTTCATTGATAGATACAAAGGCAATATTCAAGTTGAGACTGACTATAAGGAACTTGAAATCCTCAAGCAAAAAGAGAATGAAGGTTTCACCTCTTTCTTTAACAAATGGAGAGAAACCTCAGCTAAGATTATTGAGGTGCCAAGTGAAAAAGAGTCCGTAAGGTTATTCATCAAAAACCTTCAAGAAAAGTACTCCAAGCATCTCAAATACCAGAATAACCTCCATACCTTCAAGGTCGTCTACGACATCGGAATGAATATTGAAGATGACCTGGCTAAGTTGAAAGCTGCTAACAATAACTCTAACAGTGGCTAGAAAGGCAAGAAGAACGACAATCCTTCTTCTTCCAAAACCACCCACTCAAATAATGTTAGTACCTTTAACTTAATTGAAGTCCTTGCTATGAAGAATCAAGGACCAAAGAAACCATTTAGGAGGAAATTTACTCCTATTGGTATGAGTTATGACACTACATTTGACCGATTAAATGCAAAAGGTTTTATAACTCCTATTGGACCATTTGGGGACCCACCAGTCGAGAAGAGGATTTCTAATTGGAACCCCAATGCACATTGCAAGTATCACCAAGGTAGGGACCATCTTACCGAGAATTCTTGGAAGCTTAAGGAAACTATTCAAGACTTAATCGACAATAACAAGCTACCATTGCCTCCTGCTAGTAAGAAGCCAAGTATTGATAATGCGCTTGTCGCTCACTCCTTGTCCATCTCTGATGAGGAAAACGAGGTTAATCCCTCATCTCTCATCAAACCTGTCGAAGAAATCCATGCTATCGAAGAAGAGGAGGAGATCTTTTTCGATGTCGTGGATAACCTTTTAGAATTAGAAAGTAAAGAGGACATACAATTGCTTACACTGTCCATGTAGGAAGGATCAAACTTGCTACGTGAATCCCTCAAAGTTGTGAAGGAATTTCAGAAGAAGTATGACGAGGTTCCACCCTCGAAAAATAAACCTAGGAAAGAGGTCACCTATGATGCGAAACACTTTTCTTTGCAAGTAATCGATAAACCAAAGAAGAGTAATAGACTCTACACTCCAATTGGGATTCCATATGCTTAAATGTTCAAAATGCTCTTCGAGAGTGGAGAGATCAAACCTCTCGAACCAAGACCATTTGAATCGTTAAAAAGGAAAGATAGATTTTATTGTCAATATCATCAATCAGGGGGGCACACTATTGAAAACTGTTTTAAATTTAAGGATTTAATTCAGAAAATGATTAATGATAAAAGACTAGTCCAGTTCCACAAGAAGAAGACGTTAAATCTAAAGACTAAGAAGGTGTTTACTTGAAAGACATGGTAGGACCTCCACCTTCGGTGTCATATGCCATGGATGACTTCTGGGTAGAAGAAGATTCATCCATAGACGTCCTCACAAGATCCGGGAGAATGCAACCTCCTGTTTTGACACAACCTGTGCCAACCACACAGTAAGTTCCCATACCTTTCATAGAAGACAATGACAATAACAAACAGTTCAAGAAAACCAAGGTTGAAATGAACGTATGGAAGCTTCTGGCAACATCTCGAGAGCATAGGTTGGCTGTCATGAATGCCTTGGATAAGATAGGGATAGATTCTGACACTACTCCTGAGGGGTTAGCTAACTTCCTTACGAGTGATCTCCCTAGTCCTATAACCTTGATCACCTTTTCCGACAAGGATTTACCTCTAGAAGGTGACAAGCATTATAAGGCGTTAAACCTCACAGTGGTTTGCAAGAGAATGAACGTCCCTATGACTCTTGTAGACAATGGATTGGCCATTAATGTCTGTCCACTTAGAACTGCGAGAATGCAAGGCATAAGGGATGAAGACCTAACCCCGTCAACACAAGGAATAAGAGCTTACGACAACACTCATCGCCAAGCTCTTGGTAAATTACTATGAACATAACAGCGGGAGCAATAGAACACGCTACTACGTTCCAAGTAGTAGATATTAAGGCTTCATTCAATCTATTGTTGGGACGCCATTGGCTTCATGACCTAAAGGTCGTCCCTTCATCACTCCACCAACAGGTAAAAGCCATAGTTGGAGGGATTCTCATTACAATCAATGCTTCACCCATGAGGATTAAAGCTATAGAGAATCCAATAATTAATGCGGAGCACGATGAAGACGATGAAGATCTGTGGGGCTTTAATGAAGAGGTCTCCTTAATCGAGAAGGATGAAATGACCCCTCTATGCCATGACCCCCACTCCATTATGATCGTGAACGCTATTCTAAAGAAGCAAGGACATTTTCCTAGGATGACCCTAGGAAAGAATAAAGGAATAGCAAAACCACTAGAATCACCTGGCCTCCCTAAACTAGACACTTTCGGACTTGGTTTTGAACCGAATCGGGAAGATCTCAAGCGAGCCCAGGAAAAGTCAAAGGCACGTAGGGACGCTCGCATCCACAAGAAAGCAATCCCAATGGACCAGTATCCTCTTACCCTCAATGGACAGTTTATAAAAGAAGGAGAGGACTATCCATGTTATGAATTTCCTGAACCATTTGTCGTAAATGGCATAAGGCAACCGGGATTAGAGATTTTCTTAGATTTCTACTTCATAGACGAAATCCCAACTCCTGTCCACAAGGAGAAAGCACCCCCATTCTTTGACTTTAATGTCATGGGACTACTATTCGGGCGAGAAAAAGATGAGCTAACATACAAAGAGGATAACTCCTCGCTCATCCAAACAGTCCTACAAAACGAAAGGTTTGATCCCTCAAATCTCATCACTCCAGCGGAAGGATCACTACAAGGGTGGCGCAAGACCGTCAAGGTGACTACTCCAAGCGGAAGGAAACTCTCCATCACAACGGGGCAAGTACCGATGTTCGAAGAGTCGTCTAAGTTAGAGTCCAAGCAAAGTCAGAGTATCTACCTATAGAGTCATGTAAGTCTTTAGTTGTAGCACCCCCTCCTGCTATCTCTTCCCCAAGGATATTTAATGATCAAGTCCTTAAGGTCATAACTCTCTTTGATGTAATGATCTCAGAATTTAATAATATGTCTTCTTCTCCCTACTCCTTGTGTTCTTCTTTAACCCAAGATGATGAGCATTGCTTAACTAACAATAAAGAAAACGACAAAGAACTTATTAGAGCAATGGAGACACTTGAAAAGAAAACACCGATAATTGAGGAAACTGAGACGGTTGATATCTCAAATGATTCAACCAATAAAAGAGAAGTTATAATCGGATTAACACTTAATGAACCAGAAAGAACCGATTTAATTAACTTACTTAAAGAATTCATCTATGTATTCGCTTGGTAATATGAAGATATGCCAGGCATTAATAGAGAGATAGCTCAACACACCATACCATTAATTCTAGGTTTGAAACCTGTAAAATAAAATTTACGTCGATTGAAACCCGTCGTAGCTCTTAAAATAAAAGAAGAAGTTCAAAAACAAATAACTGCAGGTTTTATCAAGGTATCCAAATACCCCGAATGGGTCGCCAACGTCGTCCCAGTTCCGAAAAAGAATGGAAGGGTAAGAATGTGTGTCGACAATCGAGATCTAAATAAGGCAAGTCCAAAGGACGACTTCCCTTTACCACACATCGATATTCTGGTAGATAACACATCAAACCATGCGCTCCTCTCGTTCATGGATGGATACGCGGGCTATAATCAGATTCTCATGGCAGAAGAAGACATTGAGAAAACAACCTTCATAATACCATGGGGTACTTACTGCTACACGGTAATGCCATTCGGGTTGAAAAACGCGGGTGCTACTTACCAACAAGAAGCGACTGCCTTGCTCCTTGACATGATGCCTAAAGAAGTTGAAGTATACGTGGACAATATGATTGTAAAATCAAAAGATCGCCCAAGCCATCAAATAGCCTTGAGAAAATTCTTCGAAAGGCTGAAAAAATACAACATGAGGCTAAACCCATCTAATTGTGCTTTTGGAGTCACCTAAGGCAAACTTTTGGGTTATGTCATAAGCTCTAGAGGAATAGAGATAGACCCAACCAAGATCAAGGCAATCATGTCAATGCCACCGCCCAAAACCGAGAAGCAAATTCGAGGATTTATTGGCCGGTTGCAATACATAAGCAGGTTCATATCAAAATTGACAACAATATGTGAACTAATCTTCCAAAAGCCTAAAAAGAATGTACCAACGATATGGGATGACGAGTGTCAAAAAGCCTTTGAAAAGATTAAAGCCTATCTCGCAAATCCTCCCGTATTAGCACCAGCACTTCCGGGAATACCTCTTAGATTGTATTTAACAGTCACCAAAGAGATAATGGGAGCCATGCTAGTGCAAGAAGTAGAAGGCAAAGAAAATGCGATCTACTACCTAAGCAAAAAGATGCTCGAGTATGAAGCACGCTATACACCGCTTGAGAAACATTGTCACGCATTGGTGTGGGCCACAACCAAGTTAAGACATTACATGCTCGTGCATACAGTCTTCGTAGTTTCCCGATTAGATCCACTCAAGTATTTATTCGAGAAATCTACACTAAATGGGCGCATATCAAGATGGATAGTCAACTTAGCCCAGTTCAATGTAAAGCTCATGCCACAAAAAGCTATCAAAGGATCAGTGGTTACGGATTTTCTAGCGGACTTTCCAATAGAAAACTAGACGCCAATACACGACAATGAATTTCCAGACGAAGACTTGATGGTCAGTGAAGATGATACTTGGACCATGTACTTTGATGGAGCCTCAAACCAAAAGGGATGTGGCATTGGAGTATTACTAGTATCACCCAAAGAAGAGCATGTACCAATCTCTATAAAGCTTGATTTAGACGTTACCAACAACGCTGCTGAGTATGAAGCGTGCGTGATAGGCCTTGAAACAGCTTTGGCATTGGGAGTGAGAAAGTTACGGATATTCAGAGACTCTTCATTGATCATTGATCATCAATCAAATCTCCAAAAGATGTAAAGTAAGGAGCGAAAGCCTAGCCCGTACCAAACTTATCTGGAAACCCTCACTAATCAGTTAGAGAAGGTGGAATACACATATCTACCTAGAGAGGAAAATCAATTTGCTGATGCCTTGGCAAGACTAGCCTCAATGGTTAGGATTCCTACGGAAATCTAGTAAATTCCTCTAACTATAGAAAAAAGGCATAAACCGGCCTATATTCAAGCTATAGAAGATGATGAAATAATCCAGGATGAAATAGAAGAAGAAGAAGAAGAATCGTGGTATACGGATATACTCAATTATGTCACCAAAGGAGAATACCCTTCCCATGCTGATAAAAGAGCAAAACGAGCATTAAGACTCTTGACTTCCCAATACGTACTCATAGACAACGAGCTACACAATAGGGTACCTAAAGCTCGAGCTCTATTATGTGTAGGAAAAAAGGATGCTCAAAGAGCAATGAGGTTAGTCCACGAAGGAATTTGTGGAACTCACGTAAATGGAAAAATGTTAGTCCAAAAGATAATGCGAGAAGGATATTATTTGACTACTATGAATAGGGATTGCCACCAATACGTAAAAAGACGCCCTAAGTGCCAAATTTACGCTAATTTACAACATGTTCCTCCATCTTTACTCTACACCTACACGTCGCCATGGCCATTCTCTACATGGGGAATTGACATCATCGGCAAAATCACTCTTCCAAGAATAGTAGGTAATGAATATATCTTAGTGGCAATTGATTACTTCACAAAGTGGGTCGAAGCACAATCAAATGCCAAACTCATTGCAAAACATGTAGCACTCTTTATCAAAAGAAATATTACTTGTCGATTTGGAGTCCCACATGAAATGATAAGTGACAATTGTTTTGGGTGTTTTTTTCCCTTGGGAGAGTTACGTCACAAAGATTAGTCCGACTGAGCATTACCTGCAAAAATAACGGAGACTTCGGATGGGGGAGCTCCGCCTCCAACGGTCAAGTTAGTAACTTGAAAAGGAAAAAATAGTGCGGAAATTTAGGTGGGGATCTGCTCGGATTCCAAGCTCAGGTGTTTCTCTGATGAGATAGAAAGTAGGTGTAATAAATGATTCAATGTGTCCCCAAAATGGGAAAATATCTCCCTATTTATAGTGTCGTTGTAGAATGTGCCCATATCTAGGTCACTTGACCTAATTGACCAACATTTTAGTGGGTGCACCGTTTTACGGCGCTTCTGGGATTTGGGCCCTTTAAGGCCGCCATTTCAGAGGCTTATCTGAGGGGTCCACATGTCAAGAGGATATTGGGCCACTTGGGCCATCCTGAACTCGCCACGTGGCCTCCTCTCATTGGTCCACATGTCTAGGGTATTTTTACCCTAAACATTTTCCCCTCACAGGGGTCACATGCATGTCACGTGACACTTGTGACATGTGTCCACCCATCAAGGGTGAACAGTAACAACGGATAGTAATTTTGCTAAATCAAACGGGGATGCCCTCGTTTTCACCGTCTATAAATAGAAGTTTACCACCCTTTTTCTCTCACTTCACTTTCATTTGACTTTTCTAGAGAGAGAAAAAGGAGAATTTTAGAGAGAGATTCTCTGCTTCCGTCTTCAGCAGAGTTTTCAGGATTCCCGCGTGCTAACGTTGCAACACCTGGTTCACCGACTATAGTTGTTTTCAGATTTTTTAGAGCTAAAGCAAGGTAACCGCCTGTACCATCTTTAGCTTTTCCTTTTTTCAACTTGTATACATTCTTTCTCCCCCTGTATACATAGTTTTAGAAGTAAAATGAGTTCTCAATCCACACACTCGGCACTGCCTAGGACACTTAGCCAGTCTCCCGGAACGGCTGAGTCTACAATTGTCTGAATTGTTGTTCTCATCTCCGAATTCCCCCCTCTCTATTTCTGTGCAAGACACAATGGCCAGAGTCAAACAGACGACCAGAAAGTCTAGAAGCCGGCGCACTATAGCTGTGCCAGCCGAGGATTTGGAGGAGAGTGGCAATTCAGATGAAGAGGCTTCCTCTTCCCCCGGGAGCTCTGACGTACGGGAGGAAGGCGGTGAAGAAGCCGCCTCCTCTAATGGATCCGGCGATGATGAGTCCGATGAAAGGTCGAAGGCCAAAACTTCTGGCTCTGATCAGGATAACTTCGCGGCTGACAATCAGCAGCCGGCGAAAGTCGCTGACAACCCCAACCCGAAAATGATTAGGATGCTTCCGGGTGCCATAGCCCTATTAAAGAGCGGTTTCGGGGCTTTCAAATAAAAGAACCCCTTTGGAAAGGGGTGGGATATTATCGTCTCGCCTGCCGACGCAGTAATGGCATGGGACGATGACATTGAGAATGCAGACCATTATTTCATCTGCTACGAGGCAGTTATAGAAGTCGGCCTCCGGTTCCCCCTCCATACCGGGATTAAGAAAATCCTAAAGGGGTATGATCTAGGAGTTTGGCAGCTCACTCCCAACTCATGGGTGAACATTTTGAGCTACATCGCCGCCTGCGAGCTTTAAAATCTCGCTCCCAGCTTCTCCGCCTTTGCTCACATGCATTACGTGAGCTAGGCCCTAGGCTGTCACGGGGCTTGGTACACTCTATCCACCCTGCCCCAGTACTTAATGAGTTTGGACAAAGTGTCCAGGTGGTTAGGATGGAAAGATAGGTTTTATTTGATTTATTCGCCAACCCTGAGTCAGAACCGGTCACTGCGCTGGTACAACCAGGAACTGGTTTTTCTGGGCAGGATATTCCCCCTCCCGGCGCTCTCTACTAGGGCCCGGGAATAAATAATGGAGCCGGGTTACTTAGAAACCACTACTGAGCCCATGGGGGATGGGACTCATATTATTGTTCCAAAAAATAGGATCCCCACCCCGGACTACTTCAAGGACGAATGCTTCTTGTCCGCCTGTGGGTTAAGTTCCATGTTTCCCAAGGGTAGATCCACTTGCATGCGGAATGCTTGTAATTTTATTTTTACATTATAAACTTCCCATAATTTCTTCTAACTTTCAATTTCTTTATGCAGCCGATGCCTTGAAGATGGTTGACCCAGCCAAAACTCCGGCTAAGTCAGCGGCGCTACTACGCAAGGAGGCTGCTATTGCAAAGAAAGTCGTCGTTGAAGCAAAAGTGTCCAAGAAAGGCGGGGTAAGACCGCCTTACTTAATATATTTTATAATTTTGTTTTTTTTTTGCATAGGCAGTTTGCCGGTTTGGTGTACTTAACCTCTTAATTTGCAGGACTCTGTAAAACGCTTGCCTCGATCCTTCTCCAAGCTTTTCAAAAGGCAAGGGAGGATTTGGAAAAGGTCTCGGCTGCCAAGGCCGCCAGGAGGGACCCCCCCAATCAACTTCCACTGCCAAGACCGATCGTCCCACGACCAGTTGTAAATCCCCTTCTGCAATAAAGATTCTGAGCAAAAGCTCAGAACGCTCGCAGAAGAATGTGTCGGATGCCTCTACGGCATCGAAGGGTGGCCAGCCAGCTAATGTTGCAGCCGGTTCAGCAACAACTGGCGAGGGGATTCCCACACCCCATCCGGATACCCAAGGTATGGGAAAGATTGAAATACCTTGGCCTCTTAACTTTATAAGAGTCAAGACTAAGGTAGACCCCTCCGGGGGTTCAGTCAATAGCCGGCAACGGATGAATGCCAATTATGCTACTTCCTTCTCACAGAGTACTTCTACTTTTGGTGCAGATCTAACATCCAACGAGCCGGATCTTATTGGTTTCGCCAAACGGATGGTGAGGACCCTCACCCGGTCAAAGAAAAATTCCATACCTGATCTGCAAATAGTGGACTTTAACCGGATAATGGGCCAGCTGGCTGAGGTAAAAAATCCCAACCTTAATTCTTATATTTTTCTTCATTTTAACTAAGTCATAATCCGGCTGCTCTTTTTTCAGGTAATGCTGAGGGTAGACGGGCTCCGAGGCCCCTTCAGGAGGAAGCAAGAAGAGGTAAATGACGCCTAACAAAGGGCCCTTGAAAACCTCAACTCTGCTGAATATGTTAATTATATGTGTGATTTAGAGATTAAAGCAGTAGAGTTGAAATAGGAGGAGCTGATCCGGAGCTTCACGACTGCAAATGATGAAGCCACCAGCCGGGCTAATGACCTTGAGCAAAAACTAAAGGATGCTCAATCTGAAATCAAGGCATTAGATGATGCTGACAAGGAAAACACCAAACTCCGGGCATACCTCACCCGACTGGGGGTCGAGATCGTCAATCTGCGGAACAAGTAGTTGATGAGATCGCTAGGAGCAAAAACGTCTGATGGAAGAGAAAGAGCGGGACGACGCAGCCCGCCTGAAGATAGCCTGGGGGTTGCTCTACCCGGATGTAGACTTCGAGGTCTACAAACTTAGGTATGATTACGCCACAACGGTGTATGATGCCCAAGTACTAGGTGAGGCTCCTCCGCCTCGCTTCCAAGATTGGGCTGCCGAGCTGGGATATGAAGTCTCGGACACTGAGGAGCTGGCGGAGGAAAAGCAAAATGATGGTGACCAGTCTCAAGTGGCAGATGGCCAATGTGAAGCCCTCTCAACCGGTCAAGACCAGCCGGATTAGCATCCTCCCCCTCAGCCTTGAGTCAGCCTCCCCAATTCAGCGGTAGTATGCCAACCCTTTTCTTTGCCGGCTTGTATGCCGAGTAACTTTGTATTTTTACCAACTATGGAGTTGGGTAAACAATTTATTTTGCTTCTTCACTGGAAGTAATTCCGGTTAACAATATATTCTGGCCTTTGTGCCTTCTCAAATATTTATGAAGTAATCCGACTCAGTCGGTTGTTTATATATATTGTGTTTAAATTTTTTCGATTTGAATTTTTTGCGTGTATACTGCAATTGTTTAGTATTTTGCTTAACTTAAAAAAGCATGCGGCAATTTGCAATACGGCTACTCTTGCCCTTGGACAGCTGTGTTGTTGATTTTATTTCAGATTGATTGATTGGCTCGAAAACACTTGATACTTGGAGAAGTATGAGGTGTTTTTAGCCAGTCAATCACAATGGTGATTTCCCCAAACCAAGTGCATAGCCGGCCATTAGAACGGGTGCTTTGTGCCTCTTACTCAGGCGGTAATATTCCGTCTGGGATTATTGAATAGCCATTACACAAACTGTTTTGTCCCAATTGGGAGAGAGAGTGCAACTTTGGAATAATTAATCCAAGTGAAAACTTCAGCCGATAACCGACTGATGCCTCAGGGCATCCGGTATTCGAGGACTTAATCATTCTCATAGATTATTCTGGTCAGACGACTATGAGTTGACTAGTTTGGTCGTTCAATCTTTTCCATTTCCATAGGTACATAGAACTGATAAAGAGTCTGCTCTCTGCGACGATTGCACCTGGAGGAGTGTTGCCGGACGCCATTGTCCATATTGGGACAGTCGTATTTATATAATAAGAAACCATTCGGCCATTGGCCTTTGGTCTTGTTCTAGACCGATTGTATAGCCACTAAGGATTTTTATGCCTAGTTTTTAAGATATTCAAGTTACACTAAATGTCGAATTTAGTTGGTTAAGCAATTACTCCGCCTGAGTATTACCCAGGCGGACAATTAATTATATCATTAAATTGTACTAAGTATCAAACTTAGTGGGTTAAACAAACAGTCCGTCTGAGTACTACCTAGGCAGACAAGTAGTTATATCGTTGAATCCACGATAAGTGCAAACGTAGATATTTAAGAAAAAGTTCCGTCTGAGCATGACCCAGGCGGATAAGTAATTATAAAGATAACCAAACAATTTTCAAACAAAGCCGGATTTCTCATTGATAGACTCACTATTTAAAAAAAAATTACAATTCTCAGAAGTAGTACTTTGTTAAGTTATCTACATTCCAAGTTCGAGGTAGGCGCCGGCCGTCTGGAGTTTCCAAACAGTAAGTGCCATCCCGGACTTCTTCATAGATCCGATAGGGGCCTTCCCAATTAGGAGTTAGCTTTCCTGCCTCGTTGGCCCTACCAGTTGCCTCCATTTTTCGTAACACAAAGTCGCCAACTTTCAAAGGGCGCTTGCGTACTTTCTTGTTGTAGGCTCTCGTCATTCTCAGACGGCATATCTCATGGCGCAGGGCAGCATTGCCCCTGCGTTCCGGGAGGGAGTCCAATGCTAGCCGCATGGCCTCCCAATTCACCTCTTCATCATAAAACATGACTTTGAGAGTAGGATCGTAATGCTCAATGGGCAAGACGGCTTCAGCACCGTATACCATAAGAAATGGGGTTTCACCGGTTTCCCCTTTGGCAGTCTTCCGGATGGCCCATAGGACATGAATAAGCTCTTCTGCCCATAAGCCACCAGCTCTTTCAATTTTCTTTTTTATGCCGTCTGAGATGAGTTTGTTGAAGGCTTCAACTTGGCCGTTTGCTTGGGGTCGGCCGACTGATGCAAAACAATGTGAGATACCCTGATCTCCCAACCAAGTCTTAAGGTGAGGCATTTCAAACTGAGGGCCATTATCAAACACCATAGACATAGGTACCCCAAACTGGGTGATGATGTTCTTCCAAATGAAAGAGATGACATCCTTTTTCTTGATGTTCTTGACCGGCTCAGCTTCTACCCATTTGGTAAAATAATCCACAACCACGAAAATATAATGTTTTCCGCCTGGAGCAGGCGTATAAGGACCCAAGATATCCATGCCCCACATAGCTAACGGGACTAGGCTGTGGATTGCCGTAAGATTAGTAGCCGGGCGGTGAATAATCTTGCCAAACCTCTTGCATTTGTCACATCTCTTCACCAACTCTTTAGCGTCTGCTTCAAGAGTAGGCCAAAAGTAATGCCGCTTAGCTCTGACGGTTAGGGACTTGCCCCTATATGAGAGGCACGGTTTCCAATAAGCAATTCTTTAAGAACTTCTTTCCCCTTTTCTGGGGTAACACACTTCAATAAAGGTTTAAGGAAAACCTCCTTGAAGATCTCTCCGTTTCTCATCTCGAAATTTGCTGCTCGCTTCTTAATGACGGCGGCCTCCTGTGGTGAATCAGGAAGTGTGTCGTCTGTTAAATATGCCCATATGCCATCCATCCAAGTAGAGCTTCGGTCCAGGATTCCAATGGGCTCTTTATATATACTTTTGTTTTCAAGAACTTCCCAAAAGATTGACCAAGGCGTATCACAGCAGGCGGATGATGCCAATTTGGACAACGCATCCGCCTGGTTGTTATCTAACCTGGGCACTTGACTCAGACGGAATTCCTCAAGTGCCCCGGCCTCTTCTTTGACTGCCTGAAGGTACCTGATCATAGCCGGATGGGTTGCCTCATATTTTCCCTCATACTAGCATATTACCAACTGTGAATCAGAGTAGGCATCCATTTTTGTTGCCCCTGTTGCCTTACACATGCGAATTCCGGCTAGCAGGGCTTCATATTCTGTCTCGTTATTTGAGGCGTGAAACTTAAACCGCGGTGCATTTTAAAATCAGTCCCCCTCAAAGGACTCATATATAATTCCTACACTGCAGCCGTTCTTTGTCGATCTCCCGTCTACATACACCTTCCAAACCTAATCAATGTTATCCGGTTGAACCGATCGTGTCATTTCAACAATGAAATCGGCAAACGTCTGACCTTTCACTGCCTTTCTAGGTTCAAAAGTGATTTCAAGACTTTGCATTTCAATAGCCCATTTCAGCATTCTGCCGGATGATTCCAAGGTAGACATTAGGCGCTTGAGGGGCTGATCGGTGTAAATTACCACCAGATGAGCCAGAAAGTACGACTTCAATTTATTGAAGGCCATATATAGGGCAAGGCCAAATTTTTCAACCATGGGATACCGGAGTTCAGCATTTTGCAGAACATGGCTAATGAAATAGACCGGGAGCCGAATGTCGTCTCTCTCAGCAAGGAGAACAGCACTGAGAGCATGATCTGAAATGGCTAGGTACATATATAACGACTCTTTGGGCAGAGGGCTAACAAGCCTTGGCAAAAAGTGTAAGTGTTCTTTCAGCTTTTGAAAGGCCGCCTCAACATCATCCCCCCATTCAAATATGGTCTTCTTCCAGATTGCTTGGAAGAACTAAAGGCATTTGTCACCTGACCGGCTGAGGAACCTCCCCAAAGCCGCCAGGCAACCGGTTAGTCTTTGTGCTTCTTTGATAGTGCGGGGTGACTTCATGTCAATTACCGCCTGTATCTTCTTGGGGTTAGCCTCTATCCCCCTTCGATCAATCTGGAACTCGAGAAACTTCCCAGACTCAACACCAAAGACGCATTTCTTAGGGTTTAACATAACCTTATGTCGCCTGAGTGTGGTGAAGGTTTCTCGGAGATCAGCAAGGTGATCTGCCTGCTGCTTGGATTTGACTATCATATCATCAATGTATGCCTCCACATTCCTCCTGATTTGATTAATGAAGATCGTATTAATCATCCATTGGAATGTAGCCAGCGCATTTTTAAAGCCAAACGGCATCACAGTGTAACATAATAACCCCTGATGAGTGACGAAGGCCGTCTTCTATTAATCTTTTTTCCACAAGGGTATCTGATGGATACCGGAGTAAGCATCCATGAAACTCATCAAGGCATGCCCGGCTGTCGAATTGACCAGACTGTCGATCTTTGGAAGTGGGTAACTGTCCTTTGGACATGCCTTCTTAAGGTTGATAGGCGTGAGGTAGGTTGTTAAGCTACCACCCTAAACAAATCAATCATTTATAATACCTAAACCTACACTAAACTAGTTAGTGGCAAGTAAAGGGTTGAACCACTAGGGAAGCACGCTAATTCAACATCAAATATCACTAATGCAAGAGTGAAAAGGGGATTTTTTTTGTTGGTTTTGTTGAGTAGAAAACTAAAACTACAAGTAAGCAAGAAAATAATGATTAAAATCAATAGAAAATGACGCTAGGGATACGGGGTGTTCAATATGATTAGAAAGAGGAGAATAATGGTGATTATTATGAAACATATGCCAAAGAACACAAGGTTCTACCTAAACAATTCATTCTCATGCAATAGTCTAGGCAAATCAATGAAAGAGGTCTACACTAATAAGGATCATTCTCATGCATCCTATTAGTTACAATCAAATCAAGAAAATAAGAAAGCACAATCCATAAAAACTCCACTTTAATAACTCATTCTCATGCAATCATTAAAATAGAGGTGATCCTAATCTAGTTCAAATCACTTTCATGCATTTAAACTAGAAAACATCAAATAGAGTGCAACAATAATCCCAAGCTAATAAAAATCATGTCTTTCATCAATATATGGCATAAGTTCAATCCAACCATCATCATTCATCCATTATCAAATCATATCTTCCACCCCCTTCCCCTAGCCAAAAGTTTAACCTAGAGAAGGGAGATTAAACTCAATATCAAAACTATAAATAAACTCAAGAAACTCAAAACAAAACATAATTAAAATCAATGAAATCAATAACAACTAGATGAAGTAATAAGATTAACAAGAATAAACAACAATAAAAGAAATAAATAAAAATAAAGGAAAGGAGAAGAGATTACTAAAGAAACGATTATTGAAAGATGGAAACTTGAATTCTTGCTTGATTGAAACTTAAACTTGAGCAAAATTGAATCTTGGAAGAAAATTGAGCCATCATCTATTGTCTCTCACTAAAAATTATCTAATCTAACCCTAAGAGAGAGAAGCTCTCCGAAAACTAATAAAGAAATTAGAATCATAGATGGACTTTTCCCCCCAAAAATGGGTATTTAAACAACTTAGGAAAAATAGGAAAAATAAAAGGGGAAAAATAAAATAATAAAAGAAATAATAAAAGGGAAAGAAATAAAAAGGATTAAGAAAATAAAATAAAAATAAAAGAAAATGAAATTAATAAAACCAACAAATCCCCCCCATCAGCCCATCCTCTTCTTCCTTTCGTGGTTGCTCTGCTAAAAACCCTCACCACGCATAATCATCATCGCAATTAATCAATGGCTGGAAAGCTTCACCTCTAATCATCATCAAATCGATCTTATACAATATCATGCGCGAAGCTCGTGAGGTGGTTCGATCGGACCGAAAGTAGGTGCGGCCGAACTATGGGCTGGTTCGATTGAACCATGGATGTATTCGACCACACCTCTAAAAATCATAAAAGTTCGAATGATTCTGATTATTTTTGCCCTTTTACTTCGACCGAACTCTTCAATGGGTTTGCCCGAACTCGATTGATTTACTATTTACTCTGAATTGGGGCTGATTTGAGGTGAATTTGCGGTTCGCTGGCTACTTTTGTTGTTGGCGCTGTGTGGTGGTGTATTGGGTGAGGAAGGTGCGAATTTTTGGGTGTGAGATGCGGTGGCTGGTGGTTGGAGGTGTGGGAATGCGTGAGGTGGTTTGATGATTGATGGTGGTTTCAGTGGTTTCGGTGGTTGCGTGAGGGTGAGGAGATGAACTGGAGAAGGGGTTAATGGTGGCTGTGAAGGCTGAGATTGGTGGAATGCATGGTAGGTGGTTGGAGGTGCAGAGATTAGTGGCGGCTGGTAGAAACAGGGGAGTTGCGTGGTGGTTGGAGGTGTTGGGGTTTGCGTGAGGAAGCAGGGGAAGGTGATTGGAGGTGGTGTGTTTGTTGCTGTTGCAGTTGGTGTTGTTGAGGGAGCCGGGGAGTGAGTGGTGCGTGACTGGTGTGGTGAAGGATAAGGAGGGAGAGTGGTGTCTGATAAGCTTCTAGCAAGAGGGCAGCAGCTTGGCATTGTGCATTTGCCTCAAACCTCGGACCCCGAACACGAATATGACTTTGAAACCTGGAATACCTACAACCAGAAACACGAGGGTATTACCACGAGATAAAATAAAATAAAATAACTTGAAAATAAAATCAAAAGAAATTAAATAAAATAAAGAAAACAAACTTGAAAATAAAATAAGAAAATGAGAGAAACTAGGAACTTATTAAATAACAAGAACTAAAAACTTAAAATATAAACATAGAAAATAAGATAATTTAAATAAATTAAGAAAATAAGCTAAAAACTATTAAAAACTACTAAAATACTCAAAACAAAAAGATAAAAGACGAGAATAAGAAAAAAATAGAAATAAAGGATAAAAAGGGTGAAATTATTGGAAAATAAGCCGAAATACGACTCAATAAACACCCTAAAAGTGACATAAAAGTCACTTATCAAACTCCCCCAAGCTAACCTTTTGCTCGTCCTCGAGCAAATAAAAATGAAACACGTGAGAAGGAGAGTGAATTATTCAAGCAAAGCTAACACACTAAAGGAGAATAAGAATGTACACTAACTCACTTTCGTAGGAATCACGGTCAATTTTAGCAACTAAAGACAAGCCCTTTAAACCCCTAGATCGCCCTAGAGGACGAGTGCGCTCTCATGAAGGTGTCCTAAGAGTTTAACCCACAACTCAATTAAAACCGAAGCAAACACAAAAAGCAAACACAACCATGACCAACATAACATAGCAAGGTTTAGGAAAACCAATCAAGGTCAAAGGCGGAAAATAATCCATTTGGACTCAAAAAGAAGAGACATGCACCAAAGAATACTCACCTTTCTCAATACAATGAGGGAAAACACGATCTAAGATGCTCATGGTTAAGAGAGATAAACCTAAGCTAAGCATAAAGAACTAGAGAATTCATTCTCCGCTCTAGCCCCATCTAAGACGGTCCACGTTCTCTCCACTAGCTTCAAATCACCCCCTAGTTAGCTCCTCGTGATTCCACGAAGGAACCGGAAAAAGATTCAATTTGTGGAATTAGTGGGTCATCTCGACATCTCAACTATGCATACTCTCTTTGTAGGGTTGAAATCTATCTCCCTCCACCGGAATTTGACCTCACCCCTCTAAAGTCTAAGGGTCTTAACTAGGGTTGTAACGAAAGACAAAGGGTTAAGGCGGGGTAAAAATTTGAAAATTTTGGTGATATTTCCTAAGTGAAGCAAAAGGGTGATCAAACCTCAAAAACAACTCAAGAAATCACCAAACATCAAACAAAAATACCAATAATGCCATCTCCCCCAAGCTTACTCAACACCAACATTCCATAAAAAAAAAAAAGAAAACGAAGTAACACTCCCCCCCAAGCTTGAGCGAAGCATTGTCCTCAATGCTTAACTTAGGGAAGAAAACGAAACCTACTTTTTTTCTTATATATATATCCTTACCTTTTTTAACTAAGGATGGCTTTTTCGGGGATGCATTTGCTTTATAACACACAATATATATAATTTACTTTCTTGCTTGGTACAAAGAGCATAATACTTTCTCATTTTCATTACAACACAAAACAAACTCTCAAACCGAAATGCTTCACAAACTAAGGGTTAGGGAAACAAAAGTTCATAAGGCTTGCATTATGGCTCATAATCAAGAAAGGGAATAGGCTCAAAGGGTTGGCAAGAGGAGCAAATTCAGAATAAAAATAAAATATGTAACAAAACAAAAAGAAGATAAAGAAAAATAAGAAAAGGGTGCCCTTTTCCTCTTCTTGAGCTGCTTGGTTACAATCTTGGGAGTTAGAGGACAACACAAGGATTAAAATATGCATAGTCAAGGATCCTAAGCGTCGCTCAACAAAATTGATGGAGGCTTGAACAATTTAAATCTCTTAAGGGATGGGAAGTAAGCAAATACTAACTAAAGAGCTTCAAATCCACTATAGAGAGCAACACCATCTTACAACTTTCCGTGAACTAAGGGTTCAAACGTCCTCAATAGTTCTTAAACTTGCTACCTTAGCTTAAAATTTGTCTATCTCAACCATAAGCACTCTCAAACCATGTAGGTCATCATCAATTAGGAAGAAAAACATTCTTTAGCACATTATCAAAGCAATCAATTCCAAATGCATGAGCGAATTCCAAAAAAAATTCATTTAATCTTGCCATAGTCATGTTTGCCACAAAAAAAAAAAGAAAACAAAACAAAAGAAAGAGGAAGAAATAAAAAAGTTTCACAAACAAGGCATATAAACCAAATAAGTCCCAATCGTCAAACAATTGATCGTTCGATAACAACATCAACGATCCCAGGTTCCATAGAACCAATGCAAACAACCTCGAACCATTCAACTTCTTCCTAAACTAGTCCTAAACTAAGCACTCAAAGAAAGAGTAAAAGAGTAAAAATAAGAAAGGTCTCACCAGGAGGTTAGCTTAAAAGAATTAAGGAGCATAAAATAGAGTTCACCAAATGTCACTCTGCTCCAAACTTCCAAAAAGAAACCTACAAGGTAAGACAAGACACAAAAGAAAATATTAAAAGAGAACAAAGAAATAAATCAAAAAGAAAAAGAAAGGAGGGGGAGAAAAAAGGGTTAGAAATCCTCCGGGTTGCCTCCCGGGAAGCGCTTGTTTATGGTCTCTAGCTTGACCCTTCACCTCATTCAAGGTGGGTTAAAGAACATCACCCTCATCAAGTTGAGGATTGAATCATAGATGCCACCAAGCTTGAGAACTAGAACTCCTTGAGGTCTCACATCACCACAAGGGAAAGGAGGGAATAAATCAAGAGCCAATGGTGGCTCATCTTTTCTTTTTCTCTTCTTTTTGTCGTTTCTTCTTCTTTTTTCTCTCTTCTTTCTTTTCCTTCTAAAAGGGCGATGAAGCTTGGAATACTCAATATTAGGAAGGGCAACCCCACCTTCCTCAAGAGAGCCTTCAAACCAAGCAGGAACTTCAAGGAAGTCATCATACCTCATTGTCACCTTATCATCACGTGGAGGTAAACTCTCATTAGCCATCACATCATCGACCACATCAACTCTACATACGCTCACCGCCATAGGGCTCTTCAAAACGAAATTCTCAACTAGCCTACAAGGAAAGGGAACCAGGCCTTCAAACTTGTTTGGTTCACTAAAATCAAATGGCTCCTCATTTTGTTCTTGAACCTTTTTCTCAACCACATCATCTACAACCTTGTCCTCCTTGCAAGTTTCGGGTTGATAAGTATGTGAAGGGTTAGTAGATGATTGTAAGGGGAGTTTTGTGGTTAAATGGAGAGACGAAGTTTTGGCTAGTCGGGAATCAACAACTTCATTGTAAGATTTGATTTCTTGGAATTGTGGAGTGATAGTTTGACGTTGTTGAAGAATTTTGGTTTGTGTGTGGTCGGGTGGGGATTTTTCTTAATACGCTTGAGGACATAGGTCATGATTTTGATCTTGAGAGTTCTTTACTTGGTTGGAAAGGTAGGAAAAGTTTTTGGTTGGTGGATTGAAGAGAGGTCCATCTTAGGGGTAGGGGTTTTCTTGCCTTGGAGGTTGTTGAAATTGTTGGGATTGAGCTTGGGTTAAAAACTCTTTTTCCCTCAAAGTCAAAACTTCACCATGCTTGAGATTGAACTCTCTACAATAGGATGCATCATGATCCGTCCCACCACAACGAGCACATGAGAAATCAATGATTTGTGAAGGTTTTGAACACAAACCAACACTTGAGTTTAACTTGGAAAGACCTTTATTCAAGAGCTCAACTATGTGCTTAAGTTGGCCGACTTTCTCCAACTCATAAAGATCCCTTTGCTTCCCTTGGGACCTTCTTTGGCCTCCCCAAGGATAGCTAGTAGCCACTTCTTCAATTGTAGCTTCAACTTGGCTTTGAGGGATCTTAATCAATTGGCCACCGGCACCCGCATCTAGATTGGTCCTTGACATTGGCTCCAAGCCATCATAGAAGAATCTCATGAGCAAATTACGGCTGAATTCATGATGAGGACATGCTCTAATCAAATCCTTAAACCTTTCCCATGCTTCCCCAAGAGTTTCATCCGGTTCTTGCTCAAAAGAAGCTATCTTCCTCCTCATTTTTGCGGTTTGCTCATCGGAAATGAACCTCTTGAGAAAGGCCTCCGCAACTTCCTTCCATGTGGTGAGAGAGTTAGGCTTCAAAATCTTGAGCCATTTCTTTGCTCTTCCGGTGAGGGATTGCCGACAGAGATGCATACGAATGTAATCTTGGCTCACTTCATTTGTTTGCATCATTGCACACAACTCAAGGAATCGATCCAAATGCTCAATGGGGTCTTCACTTACGCCTCCGGAAAATTGCTCAATTTGCACCATCCTAGCATATTTTGGATGGATTGTGAAATTAGTCTCGGTGGTCGGGAGAAGTATACCACTCGTGAGCTCATAGATTTCCGGGTTTAAAAACTCCCTAAAAAGAAGGTCATCCTCTTGTCTTGCCATATCTCTCTTTGATTACAACAAAGCTAAGCACACGATTAGCAATGACAAGTAGGATTAAAAATAAAAGCAAAATAATAAAAAGAAATCAAATAAAATGTCTCTAACAATAGCAAAAATAAATGTTAAACAAGCCGCCTCCCCGGCAACGGCGCCAAAATTTGATAGGCGTGAGGTAGGTCGTTAAGCTACCACCCTAACCAAATTAATCATTTATAATACCTAAACCTACACTAAACTAGTTAGTGGAAAGTAAAGGGTCGAACCACTAGGGAAGCACGCTAATTCAACATCAAATATCACTAATGCAAGAGTGAAAAGGGGATTTTTTTTGTTGGTTTTGTTGAGTAGAACACTAAAACTACAAGTAAGCAAGAAAATGATGATTAAAATCAATAGAAAATGACGCTAGGGATACGGGGGTGTTCAATATGATTAGAAAGAGGAGAATGATGGTGATTATCATGAAACATATGCCAAAGAACACAAGGTTCTACCTAAACAATTCATTCTCATGCAATAGTCTAGGCAAATCAATGAAAGAGGTCTACACTAATAAGGATCATTCTCATGCATCCTATTAGTTACAATCAAATCAAGAGAATAAAGAAGCACAATCCATAAAAACTCCACTTTAATAACTCATTCTCATGCAATCATTAAAATAGAGGTGATCCTAATCTAGTTCAAATCACTTTCATAAATTTAAACTAGAAAACATCAAATAGAGTGCAACAATAATCCCAAGCTAATAAAAATCATGTCTTTCATAAATATATGGCATAGGTTTAATCCAACCATCATCATTCATCCAATATCAAATCATATCTTCCACCCCCTTCCCATAGCCAAAAGTTTAGCCTGGAGAAGGGAGATTAAACTCAATATCAAAACTAGAATAAACTCAAGAAACTCAAAACAAAACATAATTAAAATCAATGAAATCAATAACAACTAGATGAACTAATAAGATTAACAACAATAAACAACAATAAAACAAATAAATAAAACTAAAGGAAAGGAGAAGAGATTACTAAAGAAAGGATTAATGAAAGATGAAAACTTGAATTCTTGCTTGATTGAAACTTAAACTTGAGCAAAATTGAATCTTGGAAGAAAATTGAGCCATCATCTATTTTCTCTCACTAAAAATTATCTAATCTAACCCTAAGAGAGAGAAGCTCTCCTAAAACTAATTAAGAAATTAGAATCGTAGATGGATTTTTCCCCCAAAAAATGGGTATTTAAACAACTTAGGAAAAATAGGAAAAATAAAAGGGGAAAAATAAAATAAAGAAAGAAATTAGAAAAGGGAGAGAAATAAAAAGGATTAAGAAAATAAAATAAAAATAAAAGAAAATGAAATTAATAAAACCAACAACTCCCCTCCATCAGCCGATCCTCTTCTTCCTTTCGTGGCTGCTCTGCTGAAAACCCTCACCACGCATAATCATCATCGCAATTAATCAATGGCTGGAAAGATTCACCTTCAATCATCATCAAATCGATCTTATTAAATATCATGCGCGAAGCTCGTGAGGTGGTTCGATCGGACCGAAAGTAGGTGGGCCGAACTATGGGCTGGTTCGATCGAACCATGGGTGTGTTCGACCACACCTCTAAAAATCAGAAAAGTTCAGATGATTCTGATTGTTTTCGCCCTTTTACTTTGAGCGAACTCTTCAATGGGTTTGCCCGAACTGGATTGATTTACTATTTGCTCTGAATTGGGGCTGATTTGAGGTGAATTTGCGGTTTGCTGGCTGCTTTTGTTGTTGGCGCTATGTGGTGGTGTATCGAGTGAGGAAGGTGCGAATTTTGGGGTGTGAGATGCGGTGGCTGGTGGTTGGAGGTGTGGAAATGCGTGAGGTGGTTTGATGATTGATGGTGGTTTCAGTGGTTGTTGTTGCGTGAAGGTGAGAAGATGAACTGGAGCAGGGGTTAATGGTGGCTGTGAAGGCTGAGATTGGTGGGAGTGCGTGGCAGGTGGTTGTAGGTGCGGAGATTAGTGGCGGCTGGTAGAAACAGGGGAGTTGCGTGGTGGTTGGAGGTGTTGGGGTTTGCGTGAGGAAGCAGGGGAAGGTGATTGGAGGTGGTGTGTTTGTTGCTGTTGCAGTTGGTGTTGTTGAGGGGAGCAGGGGAGTGAGTGGTGCGTGACTGGTGTGGTGAAGGATAAGGAGGGAGAGTGGTGTCTAATAAGCTTCTAGCAAGAGGGCAGCAGCTTGGCATTGTGCATTTGCCTCAAACCTCGGACCCTGAACACGAATATGACTTTGAAACCCGGATCACCAACAACCAGAAACACGAGGGTATTACCACGAGATAAAATAAAATAAAATAAAGAAAAAATAAATAAAATAACTTGAAAATAAAATCAAAAGAAATTAAATAAAATAAAGAAAACAAACATGAAAATAAAATAAGAAAATGAGAGAAACTAGGAACTTATTAAATAACAAGAACTAAAAACTTAAAATATAAACATAGAAAATAAGATAATTTAAATAAATTAAGAAAATAAGCTAAAAACTATTAAAAACTACTAAAATACTCAAAACAAAAAGATAAAAGACGAGAATAAGAAAATAATAGAAATAAATGATAAAAAGGGTGAAATTATTGGAAAATAAGCCGGAATACAACTCAATAAACACCCTAGAAGTGACATAAAAGTCACTTATCAGAGGTCGGTGTAATCAACACACATACACCAGGTACCATTCGGCTTCTTTACAAGCACAACATTCGCCACCCAGTCGGGAAAATTACATGGCCGAATGAACCCAGCGTCCAGCAGCTTTTTTACTTCGGCAGCTGCCGCCTGAGTTCTCTCCTCGCCGTGATTTCTTTTCTTTTGCCGGATGGGCTTCTTTTTAGGATCCACGGCAAGTTTGTGGACAGCAAGATCCGGGCTAACGCCTGACATCTCTTCCATTTCAAAGGCAAAAATGTCTTTGAATTCTTTTAGCAGGAGGTGCAGATCTGCACCCAACTTAGCATGAGTAGCCGTCCCAACCTTAACAGTACGCTCTGGACGGCTGTTATCTAGAGGTATATCAATATGGTCTCCAGCCGGCTGGGGACAAAGCTCAGCTGACCGCTCCCCGGTCTATGATTGCTATTTTTTCTCTGTTTTCACCTCCACTAGCAGGGGAGCTTTTCTTTTCTTCCCGGCAGCTGGTGGGGCTGGGGCAGTATCCTTGACATTGTAAAGGTCTATTTGTTCCGGAGCTTGCCCGTCTAGGGCTACCATATCCTTGACGGCTGAGAGGTTATACTCCCGGGTCGTCTTTTGATCCCCATTCAAGGAACCAACAGTGCCATCATCCCTCTCATACTTGATGAGCATGAGAGAAGGGATGATTACAGCCTTGGCTTCGTTGAGGGTTGGACGGCATAGGATGATGTTATAGGCGGTCAGTTCCTCAACGACCAAGAACTTGACGACCAGATTTCGCCCAGGATGAGGGTTGGACCTTGCATTCAATGACAACCGGGTCATCATGAGGACGTCGGACAGTGCCCCTATCCTTCTCAGTGATTAGAACGTCTGGGAATGAGGAACTTCCTGCCTGATCATCATCATCATCATCATCATTTTCCATCTTTCGAAGATGGCTCTTGGTGCCCCGGATGGTAGGGCCATCGCATGAGAACCCGCCTGCTATGGTGTAGACCGGCTCCTTATCAGTGTCCGAACTACTAGCAGGATGGGGTGTCTTAGACGACTGCCCCAAGTTCTTCTTATTAGTCCCTTTGGACTTAGAGATATAGGACTTTAACATCCCCTTCTCAGCCAGACGGTCCAACGCCCGTTGAAGGCTGAAGCATTCGTTGGTGTCATGGCCAACTTCCTCATGGTATTGGCAGAATTTATTTTTGTTCCTTGATTGAATGGAACTTTTCATTGGATTCGGCTTCTCTAGAGACATTCGGTCCTTGATCTCCATGGGGTGGAGTTGCAGTCCTTTTTAAACTCGTACCTAGGAACATACGGTTTAAATTCTTTCTTCTTCTTCTAAGACGGCTAGTCAGAATCACTAACCGCTAAGACTTATTTTCTCTTCTTGCTCTCTTCTTTTTTCTTGGCCGGCTAAGCAGGCCAGCTGGCTGTGTTTCAGCTTGTCAGACTTCTTAGAGTCCGACTGGTTACCTGGCGAGCAGAGGTCGGTTGCTTGAATATAGCTTTCCGCCTCCCTCGGGGCCGCCTGTAAAGTGAAAGCCCCTTTTCTGACGGTCAAACATAAAAGTCGACCCGTCTCTCAGACCCTTGAAAAAGTTTGTAAAAGCTACCTCATCAGACAGTCCTTGAATTTGAATTCTGATCAGATTGAACCGCCTGACATAGGAGCGCAATCCTTCTCTCTCTCCCTGCTTAATGGTGCTCAAGTCAAGACTTGTTTTCTTCGCAGGGATGTTCATCGAGAAGTTGGAAGCAAACAGGAAGGCAAGCTTCCTGAAACTATCGATGGACCCGGCTGGCAAGTTGCAAAACCATTGTTGGGCAATGCCCTTCAATGTAGCCGGGAAGCATCGACACCAAGTGGCATCATCCAACCCTTGTAAGTACATGTGGTTGGTGTAAGCCATGAGGTGATCTTCCAGGTTGGAGGTACCGTCATAGGTGCCTACCAACACATTTTTAACCTTGGTCGGCTGTGCCGCATCGGTTATCTCCCGGGTGAACGCAGAAGGTTGTTCACCCAGGCGGAGCAGACGAAGCTGCCAGTCCAGTGGCTGGTCATTATTGCATGCCGCCTAACCTCCGAAGAGGGCCGACTACATGAAATGGGGAGAATACGGATCGTAGACCTGAGAAGGTACATACGGTGCAGTTAGACCTGGCAAACAGGTCATTCGGGTCGGGTCAATTCAGGTCGGGTCAAGTTCGGGTCAGCAAATGTTCGGGTCGGGTTTCTAGTCGAGTCGGGTCGACTCGGGTTTCAGGTCAGCACTTCGGGTCAAGTTCGGGTCAGGTCAAGTTCAGGTCGGGTCAATTCGAGTCGAGTCTTTTTGGGTCGGGTCAATATTTAGGATCAATTTTCGGGTCAATTTTCGAGTCGGGTCAATTTCGGTCGAGTCAACTCGGGTCGGGTCTATTCGGGTCAAGTTTGTGTTGGGTCAGGTCTATTCGGGCCACCAAAATAAATTAACTTAAAAAAAATAGTTGGAAAATAAAGTAAAATCGTTAAAAAAAAAATAAAAAAAATTGTGAGTACCTATTACTTAGAAAATAAAGAAGCCTTAAAACAAGTAATTAACCATTTCATCCTATTCTCTTATTATTCGGGTCAATTCGGGTCGGGTTGATTCGGGTCAATCAATTCGGGTTAAAATTGGGTCGGGTCACTTCGGGTTTCGGGTCATTTCGGGTCGGATCAAGTTCGGGTTTCGGGTCAGGTTATTCGAGTCGGGTCACTTCGGGTCATCGGGTCATGTTCGGGTCAACTCCATTTCGGGTCGGGTTCAGGTCGGGTCGGGTTAGTTCGAGTTCGGGTCATTTTCGGGTCAATGATTTCGGGTCAACTTCAGGTTACGGGTCGGGTTATTCGGGTCGGGTCAATCGGGTCCGGTCAGGATTGCCAGGTCTAGGTGCAGTCCAATCATCTAAGGACCAGAATGGACGGTATTACCGCCTGTTTGGCTCTCATGCAAGGAAGGTACATTCCCTGTAGATGTGTTCTTGAAGATGTCTGGAAAGCTCGATGTAGAAGCCGACTCAAACAACTGCTTATTTCTCTTGCGGGTGATGATCTCCCAGGCGTCAAGAGTTGATTTTTTTGTTTCCCACCGGCTGTTGAGTCCGGAGGGGATTGTTGACATTCCTCTTAGGCAGAAGAATCTTGGACCAATCAATGGTCTCGGATTCCTTCTCCTTTTGATGAGGAGTTGGCTGCCGATCCCTGACTGACTTCCTTTTCTACGGAGGAGTCTTTTTTGCCGACTGACCCCTGCTTGGGCTAGCCCGACTCTTCGTGATCAGATCTTTAATTTCACCGTTGAAACTTGTCATGAACTTCATGAGTTCGTCTCGAGTAACGGGAGCTGATCCGCTGGCCGTATGGGTTTCCTCTTCCAGCTGCCCAGGGGGTCGTTTTGTACCCACCTGGCTGGCACCCCGCTCTAGAGTGTCTCTGGGCCGAATGCGCTTGGTTGTCAAGGATCCATCATCAGCTATATAAGTTTCAACCTGAGGATCTTCATCCTCCTGGTTAGTGAAGACTTCCGGTTCGTCGACTGGATGCTCTGGAGGTGGTACAGACTCTTGAACCATCCTTGAGGTACTGACTCTTGAGCCATCCTTGAGGTACTCTCCCCACACACGGCGCCAAATGTTTTGGGTGTTTTTGTCCCTTGGGAGAGTTACGTCACAAAGATTGGTCCGATTGAGCTATACCTGCAAAAATAACAGAGACTCTAGATGGGGGAGCTCCGCCTCCAACGGCCAAGTTAGTAACTTAAAAAGGAAAAAAGAGTGCGGAAATTTGGGTGGGGATTTGCTCGGATTCGAAGCTCAGATGTTTCTCTAATGAGAGAGAAAGTAGGTGTAATAAATGATTCAATGTGTCCCCAAAATGGGGAAATATCTCCCTATTTATAGGGTCGTTGCAGAATGTGCCCCTATCCAGGTCACTTGACCCAGATTTTAGTGGGTTGCGTCGTTTTACGGCGCTTATGGAGATTTGGGCCCTTGAAGGCCGCCATTTCATAGGCTTATCTGAGGGGGCCCCTGTTAAGAGGATATTGAGCCACTTGGGCCATCTTGAACTCGCCACGTGGCCTCCTCTCATTGGTCCACCTGTCTAGGGTATTTTTACCCTAAACAACAATGGAACTCACTTTCAAGCCGAATGTGAAGAATTACAACAAAAATATGGTATTCAACATCATCATTCTTCTCCTTATAGACCTCAGGAAAATGGAGCAGTCGAAGCAGCTAATAAAAATCTAAAGACTATCATCGAGAAAATGACGGAAAATTACAAGGATTGGCCTGACAAACTTCACTTCGCATTGTGGGGTTATCGCACGTCAACAGGAAATACGCCATTTTCCTTGGTTTATGGAATGGATGCCTTACAACCTGTAAAGCTAGAAATTCCATCTCTACGCATCGCATTCGAAAGAAAACTCGATGAAGGTTAATGGACTAGGGCAAGATATGAGGAGCTAATTCTACGTGATGAAAAACGACTAGAAGCTCTACATCACACTCAATGTTATCAAACTCGTATGGCTAGGCATTTTAATAAGAAGATCAAGACAAGAAACATCAAAGTAGGAGATTTGGTGTGAAAAGCATTAAGGAAAAATGTTTTGGATCCAAGGGGAAAATTCAGACCTAATTGGTCTGGACCCTACATTGTCAAAACGATCCTATCAGGAGGTGCAACAAAATTAACTGACATGGATGGCAATGAGTTCTCGAACATGACAAATCTTAACCAACTTAAAAAATATTACCCATAATCACTTGAGTAGGACACTCAAGCGAGCTACGTTTGGCCTAATTCCTTAAGAAAGGATACGTAGGCAACCCTTTAAGGGTGCGGCCACTTTATTTTTTTCAAGCATCGCATCCCATACTTAATAAAAAATTCAACAGAAGATCGACGAAACATCGGCGTCACAGAAAAAATTCTGGCGCCAGCCGATGAACATTAGCACCAGACAACAGCCTTTGTCACCTGACGCCAGACTGCCGCAGCTGGCGCTAGTCGTAAAATCGTGGCGCCAATTTACTGTAAAGTATCTAGGAATATTTCGTTGTTTTTGGGGAAATTTTCGACTTCTGTACTCGGAAAAATTTCTGGAAAATTAAATTTTCGATTTTCATTGCTTTAATAAATAAAATTTAAAGGAGATAATTTAATTAAAAATCAAGAATTTCATTAATAAAATAAATTACGTTATTGATGGAATTTAAATAAAGCCTAAATAAATAAACTTTGAATTTAAAACTAAATCTAATAATTGAAAGTTAAGCAATGCTTTTAATCTTTTTTCTCTTTCTTTGCCCTCTTCCAATTCTTATCTGCGTCTTCTTCCTCATCCATAAATTTAGCTAGTAGGCATCCTTTAGAGGACCTACATTCAATTTTGTAGTAAATAGTTTCTCCTTTAGCTAGGACCCCGTGTTTCTTTTCTACCCAAGCCTTCTTCTCTGCAGTGTCAGCTTTCCTTTTTCCTTTATCCTTCTCATAGCTTTTCTTTTTAGGCATTGTAGGTGTTTTGAACTCAACTCTTTCACCTAAGCGTTCCTTAACAAGAATCACTTTATCACATGGACGACTCTTCACATCAGTTTTACTCTAATTCTTCGTCATGTCCTTTGAAGGTTTCTTCAGAAGCCACCTCTTCACATCATTGGGAAAGGAAGGAGGAACCTTTTGGATAATCACTTCCCATAAAGGTCTAGCGCTCCAATAAGTATCAAATTCGTCTACTTCTTGAGAGACAGGGAACTCATAGGGACGATGAAGATCCCCGAAAAAAATTATTTGAAGTAGGCCGTACTGCCTTTTTACCCTGCAGGGAAAATAAAAAGTCATTCGGGACAAGCTTGGAAGACGGCAGAAAGGTTACTTCTTGACACCAACCATCTTTTCTATTTTCCACCAAGGGATGATCTACTTGATGGCAAAATTGCAAGACCCGAAGACCTTCTTCCATTCATGACGCCCCATCTTAGAGAAGCGTTTCTTCCTTCTCACAAAGCAGTTTGGAGTGTACTTCTCAATATTTTCTGGAGGACTAATTAGTTATAGTCTTTCCATTAGCCACATCTGTAAAAAAATTCAATGCAAATAAATTATTATTACTATACAAAAATATGTTTTTGAATTCTGTAATTAAATATATTATTTTTCTACCTGTAATAAAATTAGAGAGCCCCGAAAAGGCGCTTTCGGACTCTTCTTTAATTCGTCAAGACTAAGCATAGTCTCTCCAACTATTAATGGCATTGGATTTCTCCCAGATTCTATCTGCTCCAAAACAGTTAATATGATTGCTTGACCCTCATTAGTTTTACCACTAGTGAGAAGATATTGATTAAGCATGCAAAAAAGAAAATCCCTTCTTCTATAAACATGAAATGACTCAGAATAAGGTCTATCAAAATAATGGCGAGCAAATTCTTTCAAATTAACTATACTACCATCTACTATTTTTGTTAGATTGTTGTCTTTTAAATTAAAGAAGCGTTCAAAATCCTTATAATAATATTAATTTATTCTGGGGATTACTACAAGATCTAATGCAAGGGAAGCCTAAAATAGCACCGAATTCTTCCGGCAAAGGGCTAATTTCATCATAATCTAGTCTAAAACAATGAGTATCCACATCCCAATATTCTAGAGCGGTATGAATAAAATCTAAATCAAGATCTACCCCTTTGACAACATAAATACCCCCCATGTGAAACACATCTAACTCTTTCTCTCCTTGGCAGTAACAGACCGACACCATTCATGAGTGAAGTTGGTAAAACTTTTAGAGACTAGAGACATGATTATTGTTTCAAAAGCTAAGAATATATTTAATCAGCTGAAATTATGAAGAAAATCGGCTGGGCAGGGGGCTATTTCTACACAAAATCGGCGCAGTTTTAATCCGGGAAGGATTAGGAGTCAGCGCTCATTAGCGCCAGACGCTAGAGCCTGGCGCCAGGTGGCGCTAACGTGTCTTGTTGTACGAGCTTTCAAAAAACCGTGTTTTTTAGCTTGATTCAAGTCAGACCAATGACTTTACGGTTTTTTATTCTTTTTTCATACCTTTTTTCTAAATTTCATTTATTTCTTCTTCTTAATTAATATAACTATTATATTAATTATATTATTTTTCGGATTTTATTTTGACTTCACTTCTAGGTTCTTAAAAATCCAATATTTTTTGACTTTTATTTTTTATTTTTTCCTTTTTGGGGAGAAAGTCGGATACTCTCCATCAATAATAAAAATGACAGAATATTTGCGCAAAATTAATTTTTGCACACACTAACATGCACATTAAAAAATGAAAAAATAATAAATAATAAATAAATACTGAATAAACTCATAAGTAATATGTATATACAAGCATGTCTAAATAATGAGTCTAAATAAAGGCAAAGTTTTATACAAAATCAAAATAAAATAAAAGGCACAGGAACAAAGTACGGCGCCGGGAGACGTACACCCATCATCTCATAAAACTGCGTCGTACGAGGAGTAACCCCTCCACTAGCTCCAGCCCAAGCTCCAGCTCCAGCTCCGGTCTCCTCGGGAGGTGGAAAACTCAGCACAGGACCTGTCCACCAAAGATCAACCTGAGGATTAGGCTGCGGAGGCTGCTGCGATGACGAGCCAACCACGTATATCCCACCACCTCTAAGAGCCGAGGTAGCCTCTCCCTAGCCTACCAGCGCAACATGTGCACCCTCAGATGGACCACCGCGACTGCCAGAACTAGTGCAGCGACGTCTCGAGCTAGACCTCGTCGGCTCCCTCCGCACCTCGGGTCTCGTACGGATACGAGAAGGAATGGGCTGACCGTGCAAAAGAAACTAAAATCAGAAACATGCAAAATAGAAGCAGTAATGCAAAAACGTAAGAAGGGAAACTACCTCCTGGACGGCGTCGTCACGACAACATGTAGCCACGTTCCTCATCCGAACGATCTCGCTCCGGAAGGCATCTATGCACCGTGCCATCGCCGTGACCACCTCGCGCGAGAACTGTCAAGAAAACAAAGTCAGTAAACATGCATAACATATATGGACAAAAGTTGTGAATAATTAAGCTTACCCGGGTCTGATGGCGAGGGACCGACCGCTCCACGAAGCGCTCACCCTCATGAGCAAGAGGAATCATCTCCTCAATCGGCCCATATGTCCCCTTATAATGAATACACATACGATGTGGCACAAACTCAGTAGGTTCAGCCTGACAAAAGCAAATCGAAGTTAGTAAAACATTACTCGGGGGCTACGTAACGAAAAGTAAAAGTTGAACATCATACCGCCACCTCCTCAGCCAGTACAGGGACTGGAGCTAACAACGGCAGTAGCTCCTCCTCATAGCACCGCCTAGGGATCGTATAAAATCGCCAAGGGGTACCACCTCTCTCTGATATGCTCAACAACCTCGCGGCGTCGAACATGTGACGCGATGGAGGAGCAGGAATGACAAAGGTGTCTGGGGAATGCTGAATAGCAACCCTCTCTCCAAGATATACGATCGCTCCATATGTCCCCAAGAATAGCGACGCTCAGCAATATACTGCGCAGCTAGCCCAGGGACAGCCAAGCCAACCCATGGCCGGTTCAGCACGTCAGACTCCTGCAAAGAACGCCTATTAGATAAGAATCTATTTAAGATAATACAAAGTATCCAAATATACAAAGAACCATACCGAGATGATCCAATCTCGGACGTAAGCAGTGGACATCCCAGCATGCCGGCTTCCCCATGAAGCACTCACTAGAAACCTACGCGGTGATGGTCTCGCCGGCGCAACCGAGGGAAAGTACTCGTAGAACCTGATTTACAAAAGACAAAAATTATCAGCAAGTGCTAATTAAAGCATAGAGCTAAACGTTATGGGAGATAAAGTATACCTCTACGACCCTCCAAAAGCCGGATAGAGCGACGTTCCCAGTGAAGGACTGGTGTCGACACGAGTCTCGTAACGCTCGGATGAAGTCAGCACAGGCCTAGCTGTCCCAATCATAAAGCCCGATCAAGTGTAGATCACGGACTACAGGCAGGTAGTAAAGCAGCACTCTACTACCGTTGTCAGGGGAGAACGTCCCTGACAGCAACATAAGTACAAATATGCGCACCCGCTGCTCTCGGGTGGTCGCATCGTCATCAAAAGCCGCTGCAAGAGTCGAACGGTGAATCCCCTTCGCACTGAACTGAGTCGACTCTACCTCAGCACGAGCCCGAACAGCAATCGGACCAAACAGCTCCTCGACCTCAAGAGAAAAGACGTTGATCTCGTTGTCAAATGGCAGCGCAGCAGAGCTAAACTCTAGTCCCGTAATGAGACTGAAGTCGGTCGGGGTGACCATCATCTCACCCCATGGAAAGTGGAAAGTGTTGGTGGTGTCCTAAGGGAACTCCACCAGAGCACGAACCACATGGTGACCCCCGCTAGAGGCAATCATAGCCTCTGAGGTCTCGTAAAGCACAGCTAGTCCGCAAGACTCCCAGATAAGTCTCTTCCTCTTCGTCATTGCCGATGTACATCTTGTACAGGTCGCTCAATATATCGAAACTTGAACCATGGCAGTGCGTCCTACCAACTTTGATACCCCGTCGCACCCTCTCAGAAGTGTGGTGAACAGGAAAGAAGTACAGAGTCCGCTCATCCCACTTAGGGAGTCGGTCGAGAGAAGTGGACGGATCGGCATCGTCCTCTACGGGCTTGTGCTCCCGTCGAACGTCTTGAAACTGTGAACCTGAACCTCGCTGTCTAACCATGCTACATTGTGCAAAATTATCATAAATAAAAGTTCTATAGTATCTAAGATTTGCCTAGTCGCATGATACTATGTTCACAAAAAAAAAAAGAGTACGTAGTACTAAAACAGAGCACAAATTCAAATTGAGCATATATAGCATTTTTCAACCATTCAAACAATTTCTTGCAATAATATATTAATTATTGTGACAAATTGGACAAGAATTGTTAGCAAAAACGTCAAGAACAAGCCATATTGACTTCCCGACCTCAAAAGGTCCAACAATGGTGATTTGTTTGTTTCTTCACCAAATTGAGTCAAACAAGTCTCAAATTACTCCCAAGACAATATATAAACATAATCAAACAATTTCATGGCATAAAATTTGACAAACAAAGAGAATTAAGCAATTTAAGTTTCCAATTTTCAAGAAATTCGTGAACAAACACATGGGTAAAAACAAATAAGCAAATTACCAATAAGGGGCCCTGTTTTAATGAGATCCTATAATGGGCGATGATATAATTTCTTATTTAACCGGTTTTAATCGATTTTAATGCACCCCACAAAAGCTCTCGGCCCTGGTGGTATGTCAGCTATTTCTTTCAAAAAATTTGGTAAGTAGTTGTGATTGATGTTGTTGCAAAAGTGCTTGATATTATCATTAATAATGGTGACATAGGGTCTATTAATCAGACTCACATTGTGCTAATCCCGAAATAAAATATTTGTGAGTGTCTTGTTGATTATAGACTTATTAGTAATGTAATGTGATGTATGAAATTGTCACCAAAGTTCTTGCTAATCCGTTAAAAGCAGTTCTTCCCTATATAATTCATGAGTCACAGAGTGGATTTGTTCCGGGTAGATTGATCACAGACAATGTGTTAGTTGCATATGAGTGCTTTCATTATCTCTGGAAAAAAAAGAAAGGAAAAAAGGGCTACTTGGGGCTTAAACTGGATATGAGCAAAGCCTACGATCGGATTGAGTGGTGTTTCTTACATTGGAAAAAATGATGTTAAAATTGGGCTTGCTGGAAAGATTTGTATGATTGGTGATGCATTGTGTTAGTACGACCTCCTTTGATGTATTAGTGAATGGGCAACCGTCTAGAACTTTTAAGCCAAGCCGGGGGCTTAGACAAGGTTATTAGCTCTCTCCTAATATGTTTATCATGTGTGCTGATGGTTTGTAAGTGTTTCTTAGAGATGCTGAAAATAGACTTCTCATTCATGGAATTAAAATTGGTCGAAATGTTAGTCCAATTCCTCACTTATTTTTTTGCGGATGATAGTCTATTGTTTTTTTGGGCTAATGAAGATGAGGTTGAAAATGTGCTTAGTATTCTCTCTACTTATGAAGTTGCTTCCGGACAGATACTGAACATGGATAAATTTAAGGTGTCCTTTAGCCGAAACATAGAGCAAAAACGAAAAAACATTCTTTTGATGAAGCTATCTTGTAAGGCAGTTAAAAGACATGAAAAATATTTAGGGCTCCCAATACATATTGGTAGTTCTAAAAAACAGGTTTTCCAGAATATTCAGGATAAAGTTTGGAAGAAACCAAAGGGGTAGAAAGAAAAATATTTGTCTCAAGCGGGTCAGGATGTTTTGTTTAAGTCAATAGCTCAAGCAATCTTGACATATGCACTGCAATGTTTTCTGTTCCGGCAAGTATTCTTAATTAAGTTGAGAAATTATGTCGGAAATTCTTTTGGGGTTAAAAAGGGGATGAGAGAAAGATGAATTGGGTGGCTTGGGAAAAAATGTACATTCCGAAGAAGCAAGGCGGTTTCAGATTTCGAAATATGAGAAACTTTAATCGATCTCTCTTAGTAAAGCAAGCATGGTGGATTGTTACAAAAGAAGACTCTTTAATGGCACATGTTCTTAAGGGAAAGAACTTCCTAAAGTCTTCGTTTTTGGAGGCCACGGTTGCTTCGAACTCTAGTTACACTTGGAGGTTAATTCTTGGTGCCCGGGATGTTCTTTTAAAGGGAATTCGAAAGATTGCTAGGAATTGTGCGTTTATTAATATATGGAAGGACCCTTGGGTCCCAAATATACCTGATTTTCGTATTGCGGAGACGGATGTATTGAATGAGGTGGGAGCTAAGGTCGTTCGTGATTTGTGGGATGGAAGAAGCTGGGATGTGCAGACTCTTAACACTCTTTTCTTTCCACTTGAAGTGCATGAAATCTGCAATATACCAATTCCTCCATTTTGATATCCCTAACCTATGGACTTGGCAGCATAAAAATGGATGGTAATTTTTCTGTTAAATGCGCATACAATCTGATCACTATGCAGCAGGCTCGTGATAAGGCTATCACATCCTTGACCTTGACTAATATTGATTGGAATATAATTTTGAAAGCTGAGGTGCCCCACAAGATCAAGAATTTTGGTTGGAGAGCAGTTAAGGGGGCTGTTACAACTCGTGTTGCGCTTACTAACAAAGGTATGAGTGTTGATCCGGTTTGTCCGATGTGTGGTGAGCTGCAAGAGACTATTCTCCACATGCTTGTCATTTGTGTAGAGGCGAGAATGATTTGGTATTTATCTCCTCTAAGGGTGCAGGTGGAGAACTATGTTAGGGATAATTTTATGGAGTGGTGTAGCGGGGTGCGAGCTGCTCATAAAGAGCCTTCCTGGTGGAATATCTTTTAGAGCATTGTTTGGGGTATATGGCTGCGTAGGAATGTTTGGATTTATGAATGAATGAAGAATGAAATGCTTGATATTATTCATAAGGCAGTGAGGATCGTTGGGGAATATGAGCAAGCTCGAGATTTTATAAAATTCACCATCGTTGCTGAACCCTTGAGAAGTCATTGATGCGCTCCACCTTCAGCTATCATTAAGGTAAACTCTGATGCATCTTTAATCAATACCAATCATGTGGGCTTTGGGAGTGTAATACTAGACAATGTTGGGGATGTTGTGGCTACTACATGTTTGCAAATTGAGGGAAGGTTTGATATGGATGTGGCTGAGGCAATGACAATGCGGCATGCCCTAAAGATTGCTATGGAGTCTGGTTTTGTGAGACTTTGTTTAGAGACCGTACCCCCAAGCTTACCTTTTGCTTGTCCTCGAGCAAAACAAAACCAAGGGAGAAATGATAAGCTTATTCAAATAAACAAAAAGAAAAGAAGAGACAAGAATATACACTAACTCACTTTCGTAGGAATCACGACCAATTTTAGCAACTAAAGAAAAGCCATTTAAACCCCTAGAGGACGAGTGATGCTCTCGTAAAGGTTTCCTAAGAGATTAACCTATAACTCTCGTAATAATACACACAAGGCAAAGCACAAAAAAGAAACCAAAATACAAGAAAAGCAAATAAATTTTCATGAAAGGACTTTTCCAAATTTACAAGCACATATGAATGCAAATCTTTCTAAATAAGTAAGGGAGTGCACGTTCTAAGATACCTAAGGTTGATTGAAACATAGGACATGCTAAGAATAGAGAACTAAAGAAACGCAATTCACTTTCATCCCAAACGGTCTTACCACGTTCTCCCTACTAGTCTCATATCTCCTAGTGAGCATCTCAAAAGTTCCACGAAGAAACCAGAAAAATAGATAATTAGGCTTTAACTATACATCCTCTCTCTTTAGGCTTTAACTCATAATTAGAAACATGATTACCCCTATTATAGACTTCCCAAGAAAACCAAACATAAAAATTCCAAGCATCTCCGATAGAAAATGCTCTAAATCTACCATTATGCATTCCTTCAACTATATCCCTAGTTTGTTCATTCAAACCAAAATAACAAATCTCACAAGCCTCCCAAAGACTACAACAATGATAGTTAAGAAATCCCTCAAGTCTATGGAAATATTCAAAGGCTCATTGTTATATTGAGGAAATGATAGACATGCCATTTTTTTTTACAAAGAAAACAAAAATAAAATTAAAAAAAAAAGTATATACAAAGACCTACACTCAAGCAATCAAAAACACTCAAACATAGACACCGTTCCCCGGCAACGGCGCCATTTTGACGAGGGGTGGAACTAGGTCGTTGAAACTAATCCTCCCTCGGTCAAGAAAAATTTATAAATACTTAACAAACCTATATACTAGTATAGAGTCAAGTCAAGGGTCGAACCCAAAGGAACGGTAATTTTCAAGCGCTCTCAATTATGCGCCTAAGCTAGGTTGAAGAAAAAGATAAAAGAAGAACACTAACAACTAACAAACAAAGAAATCAAACAAATAAAGCACTAGGAACGGGAATCAACAAGCAATCATGACAATTGTAGCAACTCGAAAATACATGCAAGTCAATGGTTGTGAAGACTAATTGCAAGCTTACTCAAAAGAGTCAACAAGCTATCTCCTAGAGGTCAAACTAGCGCCAACTACGAGAGACTCTAACTAGGAGCATCACTAATCAAGCTCAATCGACAAATGTAAGCTACAAATCAATTGTCCGTATCAATGTAGACTCACAATGCAATCTAGCATAATTCTCAAGGCCTAATCGAATTACACACATGCAAACTTCCATTAATCGATTTAATCTAAAGAATTAATCAACATAATTCCCAAATTAAGCATAATCAATCAATCATACAAGTTTCACCCAATTCCTAGAAAACAACCACTAACATCATCATCTAATCAACAAATAACTACAGAAATCAAGAATCAACAATCTATGAAGAACAATTACACTAATAAAAAATCAAACATCAAAATCAAACTAAACAAATATGAAATCAAACAAAGCAATAAAATGAGATAGAGTTAAGAATGCTCATTGATAATAAAGAAGATCTCCAACACAATTGTCACCATTGAATCTTCAATCTCTCAATCACCATTGAAATTCCTCACTTTCTCTCCCTAAAATCGACTCCTAAACTAACCCTAAAACTAGAGAGAGAAGCTCTCAACTAAGCTAAGAATATGATCAAAATCTAAAATAAAACTTGCTTTAATAATCGGGTTACAAAGGTATATAAAGGAGGCGCGAACAAAAACCGAGCAAGGAAGTACCCAGAGCAGCGCGGTCACGTGAGCAGGGGTGGCGCACTGCACACATGGGCTGCGCGCCCGCGCCCGCGCATCTCTGAGTTTCTCCAACTTTCTCGCGGCTTCGTGCTTTCGCTAAGGTCGCACGTTTATGATGATGATAAACACTAAGTGAGGCAGTCCCTAAAGCACATGATTGTGGGTTCAACACCCCATATTCATGAGAGCACGGCTTGAGAGCGCAAGAGCAAGAACTTGGAGAATCCACTTCTTTGCATCTTGAGTTTTCCAATTGCCATAATCTTACTCCAAAAGCTTCCTCCACCTTATTAAATCACCAATATCAAGACCCGGACCTCGTACAATACCTATAACCACGAAAATAGAGCAAATAAAGGAGAAAAGACTAGAAAAACCATAGAAATGCACAAAAGCTACAAAATAAGAGAGGAAAGCTAAGACTAAGACCAAAAGCATAAAACCAAGCATTTATTAAGCATGAAAGCCATGAAAAGAAGGTAAAAAAAACCTAAATGCTCATCAAATGGGTACCATTTATGACACCCATCAAACCGACAACCTCAAGCTTCATAATCATTTGAAGAAAAACAGTGAAGATCATACGACCTTTGGCATTGTGGTGAAGGATATCCTAATGATGGCTAGCTCCTGTCAAACTTGCTTTTTTGAGTTCGTGAAGCGTGATGGTAACAAAGTGGCGCATATTTTGGCTAAGCTTAGTAGTAGCTTTGATAGTCCTAGAGTGTGGTTGGAGGAGTATCCAAGTGATATTCATGATCTTGTAATGGCTGACATTAGCACATCTTCTTCTTAATAAAATTTGAGTACGTTTCCCGTAAAAAAAAAATCATTTGACTCTTTAAACACCCATTTGGATCACTTATTGTTCACATATTTTAAAAATAATTCACCCCATAATAATGTTAAGAATTTATTCCATATGGGTATATCATTTTGAAATGCCTAAAAAGGTATATGGGACTAACATAGTGAAACGAAGGGAGTATTATATCTCTCTCCTCTCATGGTCCCCACTCAAAATCAATACTATTTTTTTTATTATTTCTTTTCTCTCACATTCATTTCTATTTAATACGTTATTAACCCCACTATCATTGTTTTACAATTTTTAATTCTCTTAGTATCCTACTTACGTCTTATTTTATTTAAGTCAATTAAATTACTTGAAATTGTTTAGGTTAAAAATACCCCAAATAAGTTATCCAATCCCATAGAGACATGTAGCCCAAATTAAAAGGCAATACATTGAAAGGAATGGTGTCCTTCGAACAAGTTTACTATTCAGTTAGTGGGTTCAAAATTATTAGAAATCTAATATATTCAGTAAGGTCAAGTGATTGGAATGACTAGGTGGAGGTCGCTTCCGATCAGTAATATTAATGCATAATTAATATTACAGCTTAATCTTGACTGAACCCTTCGGGTCACACCGTTAGCAATAACGAACCGACTCGACGAATTAATTCGAAAGAAATTAATTCGTCGCCCGCGTATTAAATATTTAAACGTCAGAAATTCGAGCTTAGAGCGTTGAAACCGAGCGTTGGAAGTCGAGTCAAAATAGTAAATAACGAGACGCGCAAATAATAATATATTGAAAATATTTCACAAAATACCCCTAGCATCAGAATGCCCCGAGCATCTGAGTGCTAGAGGCATAATGTGCTAAGCATTGGTGGCTAGCATGCGCACAAAGCAAAGCCTAGGCTGGCTGGGGCATGCTAGCACACCAACGCTAGCAGCCAAAGGCATTTACGGGCCACAAGCAGAAGCAGCAGCCCGCACAAGGTGTGCATGGCTTGCTGGCCGCAAGCAGCAGCAGCCCGCACGAGCGTGTGTGGCTTGCTAACTGCGAGCAGCAGCAGCCCGCATCAACTAGGTGCGGGTGGTGGGCCGTGTGCAAAAGGGGAAGCAAGTAAAGGGAGGGTTAAAGGTGATGGACATGTGTCACAAGGAGAGTATTGAGTGGGGAGCAAGTATGGTCCCCTACTCTCCAAGTGGTCCTCACTTCCTTTTACATATAATAGTGACACTTGTAGATTTATTATTAGTTTGCTTATTTATTTTAATTTAGCTTTAAAATAAATTGTGGAATTTCATTACTCCCACATTGATGGGATATAAATTCCCACTCTCCCCCTTGCCTATAAATACCCATATTGGGTTTTTGGGAAGAGTGCTTGAGTAGGAGTTCAATAGAGCATTGCATTAGCAAAAACTCTTAAACTCAAATAATACTCGTGTTTTGGTCGGACCTCGCTAACCTCGAGGTAACGGACCTAAATGTCGTTCGTAGTTTTTGCGGGTGGATTTCCGTAGGAGGCTCGCGTATTTTCGGAGCTTAAAGCTTTCAAGTAAGAGCCCGACTTTGAGGGAGAAGCACGCTACAAAGGTAAATTCTGATTTTATCCTTTTATGTTTATTTGTTATTCTTTATGGTTTTATTAATTGCGAGTGGTTCTTTGGGTCGGAGTTGTTTCAGCGGTAAGTTGGACTTACCAAACCCAACAGTGGTATCAGAGCCTCGCTCAATTATTTTTAAAATCGTAATATTTTTCAAGGTATTTTATGGCTTAGTTTTCTGGTCTTGAAATGCTAATTAGATTAGTAGCTCGTTTTATTTATTTTAACCTCGTATTAAAGCTATCATCAGCCCCGAATCCAGATTTCGACCCAAAAATAGTGAATTTTGGGTGGAAAATGTGTTCTGAAAATAATTTATTCTTTCAGGGAACGGTTTTTAGCCAAAAAAACGACCCGAAATGCACTATTCGATGGATTTTTCATTTTTACGAAAAATTTTAAGTCTTTCTAACCTTGAAAATTAATTGCATATTTATGGTAGTTATGTAATTGGTTCAATACATATTTTATATGCAATTTTAAACCTCTTTAGGCATGATTACTTGGTAGTAATTTGTGCTTTAAAGCTTTGTTTTATTTTTCACATAATTGCAAACTAATTGCATTAAGTGTGAAATTGTTGTTATTTGAGGCTTCCAAGTACTAAAGATTCAATTTTTAATTATGTTAACAGATTGAAACTTTAAGTTTCTAAATTCCATGAATTTTTGTTAAACTTTGTTGATTTAATCATTTTTTGGTTGATTGGAACTATAAAGTTTGAAACTTTGAGATAGAAAGTTGTTTATCTTCATATTGGAAGATATAATTTTTCAAGGATTCACAAGTATTAAAGTTGGAATCTTTAATTGAACTTATGTTCATTTTTTCCAACTCCCTCTTATTTTGTCAAAAACTCGAGATTAATTTAATTTAATTAAATTAATAGTGAGTAATTGCCCTATTATATTTGTAGCACCAAGTTAAACCAATTTAATTAAAGAATGGTTCTTGGAAATTATTTTGGTTACATGCACTTTGAAAATTTTATTTTAAGTTAGACTTGTTTAAATTTTTCATTTTGCTCAATAAATTAAATCTAAAATTAATTTAGAATTAATTAAAAATGTCACGGAAATTTTGGGATCAAAATCCCGTGGCTATGGCACGCAAATCAAGGAATAAGCACCCTTGGCTAGTCGGGTTGCATAGCAGCCCGCATGTGGCTGCCAAGGGGCTGCCATGTGTGTGCGTGCAGCCAAGTCGTGACTGGTGCACACGGCCGCAAGCAGCAGCATCACAGCGGCAACACGCTGCTTTGTGTGTGCGTGTGTGTGTGATGTGTTGCGTGGTACGTGGGGCTGCTGTGGCACGGGTGTGATGGCACGAGCATGGTGTACTTGGACTTGGTGCAGGCGTCGTGTAATAGGGAATATGCGTAGACGTTGCTTGCGAAGCAATGTAGTGCAATGAGTTCGTACAACATGGCCATCAAGGGCCACGTTATTGATGTGTGAAAGTTTGCTGATGTGGGCGGTGTAACGCTTAGCGACATCGGGCCCACTCCCACGTTCATTGAGCATCAAGCGGTTGTGTGGAATGTGAGCACACCATGTCTTAGTGCTAGGCACTTAGACATTTTGGACTACGTAATTTTTTGCTTAAATTGTCGTTTAAATTATTTTATTAATCTAATTTGTTTTTAATTATTTTAATAAATTTTGGAGGCTAGGCCTCGGTTTTGAGCGGCATTGGCAAAATTTATTTTGACAAACTTTGGGTTTTACCGGCTTAATTAATTGGATTAATTAAGTTGGATGCAGAATTTAGTGGGAGCTTCAAATATTAATTGTGCTTATTTACATAACCGGTTAAAATAACTTTGACTAGTTTTAATTAGGCGTGTTAATTGGATTAACCACCTAGATTAGTTACTAGTTCACGCGTGTTCATGCATTGTTACTTCTTTATCGTTGTAAAATGCATGAGCCATTCATAGATAGTGAATGGATGAATGGAATGTATATTCTCTCACAGGTTTTATGAAATGGCAACTAGTGGGGCCCGATTAGGATAGAAAATACGGACTGCGATCCGTGATGTATTTTTGTAAATTTAAATACGGTCTATGTACCGTTGAGTATTTTTGTACTTAATATTTAGATTATTCCTAACCGTAGATATTAGTAGTTGCATTTATTTTGGTCAAGTCTTGGAAGACGAAGCCATGAAGTTGCAAATGAAGACCTTTTCAAGATTTGAAGATCTCAAGGGGTCATGCTAGTTGCCAAATGCATCTATATTTATGTTTTTTGATAATTATATATGTTTATGTATATGAATTATATGTTAGATGCGTGTTTAGGATTTCGAATGTTCTGATGATTAATTAAGTTCACTTAAATCAACCAACGTAGAAACCCTAGGTCCCTAAATATTGAGAAAAACTTGCCATTCCAAAATACCACTTACCAACCGAACGAGGGTAGTGGTGGGCTACGCCAAAGTGAGGCATCACTACCTCTCCAAGGAGCGTAAGGCATACCGGGTATGCAAGTTGGTTTTGGTTGTACTCAACGATATGAGTGATGGAGTCCTAACATGTCGTGGCAAAGTGAATAAATTGTTGAGAGAGCATTAGATGCGATGATTTATTTAACCAAGAGTGGCTTGGAGCCATTAGCAAAGCGTTGCTTACCTTAGGAGATTGAGTGTTAAGACAAGCCAAAGCATGCTTAACCACTCTTTGTTTCTTTGGATCTTGGAATCGACTTATTCTCACCAAATTGGGGACAACTTTAAATGTGTGAATAAGACGTTTTAAATAAGTTTGATTTAAAATGCATGAATTCAATCTTATTCAAAGTATTATGAATGGTTTTTCATTTCAAAATTCTTTCAAATGTAGAATCATGTCTTCAACTACCGACAACAATCTTATGTTCCCAGAATTTCCCGAGAAGTTATCATTCAGCTTGAATTTGGTAAACTTCAAGGAATGGGAAGAGGAACTCCATTCCGGAACAGTGAAAGAAGAAATTCTCCTACTACCTTCCGGATGTACTTCGCAAGGCTCTAGAAGATGTGGTCAATTTGAGGGTAACAAAGAGCGATAAGGGCAACTATGATGGACTTGTGGAAGAAGTGACTAGGTCATTGTCTAACTTGAGGATCAAGCCCCCGCAAGATGGATGTCTTAGCAAAAAAAGGCAAGAAGTATGGGCTAATGTCTACAGTGCAAGACTTAGACCCGGGATGCCACTTCAAGCCCATGTGCAAAAGATGACAAGGTTATTCAACCATCTGGAACTAATTGGTAAACCGGTGGAGGATGAGCAAGCGGCTCATATGCTTTTATTCTCACTCCACTCCGGATACGTTGCAATTAAGATGCGACTTACCAACAATCGGAACAAACTATCCTACAACGAAGTTATCCAAGAGCTCCAGAAAACCTATTCTTGCAAGGCGGCTAAGTTTGCTCTAAGGCTAAAAAAAAAAGGAGTTCAAAAACAAGGCAAAGATGCGCTGATTCTATTGTAATAAGCAAGGCCACTACAAAAGAGAATGTAGCGAGTATCTGGAAGATGGGGCAAGAGGAAAGAAAGCCTCAATCTCAGGTATCATCTAGACACTTGAAAATAAGCAATTTATAAGGTATTAGATACCGGAAAATTGATTCATTTTATGCTCGTATTTCAGGAACGAAATGAGCGGTGTTTTTCAAGTGGTCATGAGTACACAAGAGGATGATGAAGAAAATCTATCCAAATAAAGCTTGTAATCTCATGTATTTTGTCTAAATCTCATCTATCCAAAGAAAACTTGTAATCTCATGTCTTATACGTCGATAAAATATTGCTCATTGGAAACAACATTCAGTTGTTAGAATCTGTAAAGGCATGGCTTGGAAATTGCTTCTCAATGAAAGACTTAGGAGAGGCTCAATACATACTAGGCATCAAGATCTATAGGGATAGATCAAAAAGGATGATTGGATTGAGTCAAAGTACTTATATTGATAAGGTACTTTCTCGATTTGGCATGGAGGAGGCCAAGAGAGGTCACCTGCCAATGTCACATGGCATAACCCTAAGCAAGAAGCAGTGTCCACAGACACCTGATGAGCGGGTATGAATGAATCAGATTCCATATGGTTCGCTTATTGGATCGATCATGTATGCCATGATATGTACTAGGTCAGATGTATCGTATACCTTAAGTGCTACGAACCGTTACCAATCAGATCCAGGAGAGGCCCATTGGACTGCGGCCAAGAATATTCTAAAGAACCTGAAAAGGAACTAGGATAAATTCCTAGTGTATGGTGGTTCAGAGGAATTAGTTGTGGAGGGTTATACCAACGCAAGCTTCCAGACAGACAGAGACGATTTCAAATCGTAATTTAGATATGTGTTCTGTCTGAATGGAGGAGCATTCAGTTGGAAGAGTGCCAAGCATAGTACAACTGCAAATTCTACAACTGAAGCCGAGTACTTAGCAGCTGTTGAAGCGGCTAAGGAGGCTGTTTGGATTCGTAATTTCCTTGGCAAAATTGATGTTGTACCCTCCATAAAGGGTCCAATAGCCCTCTATTGTGACAACAATGGAGCTATTGCTCAGGCCAGAGAGCCAAGGGAACATCAAAAATTCAAACATGTTAAACGGTGATTTCACATTATTCGAGAATGGAAATCAAAAGGTGAAATAAGAATTTGCAAAGTTGGAACGGTTGACAATGTAGCCGATCCACTTACTAAACCTTTGCCTCAAGTGAATCACAACAAGCACGTTGAGGCAATGGGAATCAAGCATGTAGGAGACTGGCTTTGATTTCCTTGTTTAGTGTTTTAGTTAAAATTTTGAACATTTAATGTAAGACACTAAGAAAAACCATTCAAGTTTTGGAGTAATATAAATTTCATGCAATATTTTATCACTCCGCTTGCTGTTTAATTGTGGTTTAGGATTAAATAATCAGTCCATTCGATTCTTGGAATATTCAAAATAGGGTATCAAGACCAGTCTTGGTAAGGAAACACCTATTAAGTGAACGTTGAATATTATAATAAAAAATCATCCCTAATCAAGGTCATTTAAAACAATGGACGATTAATGACCAATTGAGATTAGTGTGTAGTCTGATTTATAGCACCGTTTCTTGTGCTACGTGGACATGATTGTCATAAATCATTTGCACAGGTATTGGTTTAGAACCATACTGGATCGACCTATGAGAATACTTTAAGAGATTAAAAACGTCATAAGTATACTTCTCATTATGGTTATCGAAACCTATTTTCTCGACCATTTGTATTGTGAGTTCTCTTGTTTGAGTACTAGTCCGCTTTGATGTTGTCAAACGTCTTCCGTAATAGGGGGTTATAACGGCAACATTCGGGCGGCTAGGTCCTCCCAGTAAGAGGAACTACATTACAAGACTAGGAATGTCCCCCTACTAAAATAGGGAAGATGTCTTTGTTGTATACAAGGCCTCTCGTAGAGCGAGACTGTTAAAATGCATGGCCGTGCTCTGATGGATTTTAGAAATCATCTGTTTATTGACAGTCGGACTCGGAATCGAGAAACACTTCTGGACGTAATAAGGATGACAAAAAAATCTTACCTTATAGTTCATGAAGAGACATTAAGGGACATAGGAAAAAGGTTGTACACTAAATGTGCACTTGTCCGGAAGGACAAGTGGGAGATTAAAAGGAATGGTGTCCTTCGAACGAGTGTACTATTCCGTTAGTGGGTTCAGAATTATTAGAAAGCTAATATATTCAGTAAGGTCAAGTGATCGGAATGCCTAGGTGGAGGCCGCTTCCGATTAGTATAATAATGCATAATTAATATTACAGATTAATCTTAACTGAACCCTTCGGGTCACACCATTAGCAGTAAACGAACCGACTCGACGAATTAATTCGAAAGAAATTAATTCGTCGCCCGAGTATTATATATTTAGACGTCGAAAATTCGAGCTTAGAGAGTCGAAACCGAGCGTCAGAAGTCGAGTCAAAAATAGTAAATGACGAGACGTGCAAATAATAATAAATCGACAATATTTCCCAAAATACCCCTAGCATCGGAATACCTCGAGCATTCGAGTGCTAGGGGCATAATGTGCTAAGCATTGGTGGCTAGCAGGAACATCAAGCCAAGCTTAGGCTGGCTGGGGCATGCTAGCGCACCAACGCTAGCAGCCAAAGGCAGCCACGGGCCGCAAGCACGAGCAGCAGTCCGCAAAAGGTCTGTGTGGCTTGCTGGCCGTAAGCAGCAGCAGCCCGCACGAGCGTGCGTGGCTTGCTAGCTGTGAGCAGCAGCAGCCCACATCACCTAGGTGCGGGTGGTGGGCCGTGTGAAAAAGGGGAAACAAGTAAAGGGAGGGTTAAAGGTGAGGGACATGTGTCACAAGGAGAGTATGGAGTGGGGAGCAAGTATGGTCCCCTACTCTCGAAGTGGTCCTCACTTCCCTTTACATATAATAGTGACACTTGTAGATTTATTATTAGTTTTCTTATTTATTTTAATTTAGCTTTAAAATAAATTGTGGAATTTCATGACTCCCACATTGATGGGATAGAAATTCCCACTCTCCCTCTTGCCTATAAATACCCATCTTGGGTTTTTGGGAAGAGTGCTTGAGTAGGAGTTCAATAGAGCATTGCATTAGCAAAAACTCTTAAACTCACATAATACTCGGGTTTTTGTTGGACCTCACTAACCTCGAGGTAACGGACCTAAATGTCGTTGGTAGTTTTTGCGGGTGGACATCCGTAGGAGGCTCGCGTATTTTCAGAGCTTAAAGCTTTCAAGTAAGAGCCCGACTTTGAGGGCGAAGCACGCTACAAAGGTAAATTCTGATTTTATCCTTTTATGTTTATTTGTTATGCTTTATGGTTTTATTAATTGCGAGTGGTTCTTTGGGTCGGGGTTGTTTCCGCTGTAATTTGGACTTACCAAACCCCAACATACATGTCCTTATGAAAAGATGACACGTGTGTAGGTGTCGTTCGAAGTGCGCCTACGTTAAGCATGTTGTTAATATGCTTGGCAGTCATAGGAATTGAGAATTGACATAATACGATTAGGGACAAGGAAAGTAGGGAGCCGCAAACAAGTTTTTAAGGAACTTATAAACCATTCACGGATCATAAAAGGCAACCACGATAAAGGGACAACGATAAGCTACAACGATTGACCCGTGAAGGTTACACCCCATTCATAATCCTTGAGATTACTAACTACATATGGTTCGGAACCATGAACGGAGGATCAGGGATAATGGTACGAAGTGAGTCATGGAGTCACATTCGCACATATTGGCCTCTACTCAATTCTTATAGTGAAAAGTGATTCCTGCGATCTCAAAGGCATGCAAACAAAGATTCAATTTGCTCCAAACTATCATTAGACTAAATTTATTGAATATTAATGCAACACATAATTCTAAAATATCATGATCACTTGATTAAACAACAATATTAAAAGGAACCTAAACCGGTCGTCCAAATTATTTTATTTGGCATGATTTTCAATTACATATTCCCTTTAAACATGCAATATGGTGATCAATAAATATAATAGAACAAACATAAATATTGAAAACAATTTAACAATAAATTGTTAGTTAAATAATATAAATATAAAATAAAATAAAATATAAAGCAACTTAATCATGATACTAGAACCATTAAAATAAAATAAGTAATAAAATTAATTAATTACTCACATTCGGCGCATTCCTTTAAATTGCTACATCATGAATAAATTGTTAGTAACTTCAATAAAAATATAAATCAAATATAAATAATTAAATTAAAAAGTAGAGTTGATTTGGTCCAAACCCTTAGTTATTTGTAACTTTCACGCCTTGTTTTAAGGACGGAACTTCGCGTGTTGTATGGACTCTTTGGAGTGCTTAGGGGAAGCATTTTAAGAGAATATGGTGGCTAGTATTTTGGCTAAAAAGGGAGAAGAGAATGATTTTATGAGCCAGCTTGTTGATGATTGAAAAAGGGGTTATATGACCTCTATTTATAATAAAGAAAAAAAAAGAAGGGTCGAAGAATCAATATAAGATTTGAATTTAATCGGAATAAAACTCAATAGACAGCAGCTTTTGCAATCTTTGTTTTTATCATATCTTTTGATCCAGATATTGGAATAAGATAAATAATATGTCGTTGAAAAGATGTTGAAGTCTACTTTCTAACCCAATTAGAATCAGATTAAAGTCCTTTGTAGAATAAAAGATAAGGCTGAAATAGTGGACGGTGTCAATTTTTGATAGAGTTTGGTATCTCATTCATATCTTTTTCATTATAGCTAACATGAGATTTATATAAAAACATGAGGCACGAAACATTCTTCGGTGGTGTGACCATGGCCTCTATGATATTGGTAATAGGATTTAGGGTCTTAATTGGAAGACCGTCTCTCATGTACTGGATCTGGAATTGGACCAATAGGGTGAATGAGACCTGGGCCCTGGAGGTAGTTGAAAGCTTCACCATAAGTCATTCCTATTGGTGTGTACTCATCAATGGTCCGTTTTTCCCGCGGCTTAGGAGCATTGAGTTTTTTATTAAATTTTTTATGGGAGAAAGAGGAGAAATAGTGATCCTTCTTTTTGTCCTTTCGGTCTTGACAATAAGAACCTTGTTCGATAAACATTATCCAGTTTGCTAGTCCTTCTACTACACCCATAAGCATGACAGCAATATTATGTAGTTCATGAACTTCTCCCCAAACTTGACGAGTTTTCCTCAGTATTACTGTAGGCGTCGTTCGAAGTGCGCCTACGTTAAAGCATGTGTGAATATGCTTGGCACTCATAGGAAGTGGGAATTGACATAATACGATTAGGGACAAATAAAGTAGGGAGCCGCCAACAAGTTTTTAAGGAAGTTGTAAACCGTTCACGGATCATAAAAAGGCAACCACGATAAAGGGACAACAATAGGCAACATCGATTGACCCGTGAAGGTTACACCCCATTCATAATCCATGAGATTACTAACTCCATATGGTTCGAAACCACAAAAGGAGGATCGGGGATAATGGTACGAAGTGAGTCATGGAGTCACCTTCGCCCATATTGGCCTCTACTCGATTCTTATACTGAAAAGCATTCCTGCGATCTCAAAGGCATACAAACAGAGATTCAATTTTCTCAAAAATATTATTAAGCTAAATTAGTTTAATATTAATGCAACACATAATTCTAAAATACTTGTGATCACTTGATTAAACAACAAGATTAAAAAGGATCTTAAACCGGTTGTCCAAATTATCTTATTAGGCGTGATTTTCAATTTCATATTCCCTTTAAACATGCAATATGGTGATCAATAAATATAATAAAATAAACATAAATATTGGAACCAATTCAACAATAATTCCAACAATATAAAATCGTTAGAAAAATAATAGAAATAAAAGGAACATAATTCTTACTTTGATTCTGTTTGCTTGCAACTACAAAATAATAAACGAGTTAGTAACTTCAAGGATATAATAATAAAACAATAATTAAATTAAATTAAATTAAATGAAGTAGATTTGGGGCCAAACCCTCAAACTGTTCTACCTTTCACACCTTGGCTTAAGGACAGAACCACGAGTATAGTATGGACTCCTTGGAGTGCTTGAAGAAGGAATTTTGAAAGTAAAAGGTTAGGCTAGTGTTTAGGCTAGAGCATAGAAGAGAGAAAAATAGAGAATTAATTGATGTCCCGTACATTAGAAAAGAGGGGGTATTTATAGGAAAAATGTGCTGAGGGAACACACGGAACCCTACAAAGATAAAAACCCTAAAAGGTTACCGCGACACGGCAGTACCGTGACACGGGAAATCCCACCGTTAGACGGGAAACATTCCCGTAGCACGGTGTACTTTTGTGTGACGCGGAAAATATTTAGTGAACGGGGGAGAAAACGCGTTAAGGGTTTACGCGGAAAGGACACGAAAATCACCGTGTCACAGCAAGTGTCCCGTGTCACGGGGAACCCCACCGTCAGACGGGACAGTTTCCGGTGACACGGTGGACTGTTGCCGTGACGCGGGAGTTTTTAGTCCGCTTTACTATCTAAATTCATTTTTAACCCTAATTCGTTCAGCATTTTAAGTGTCGATTGATAATTTCGGGCCATTTCTGATTTATTATTATTTGGGCTAAAATAAGAAAATAAATAAATAAAAATAAATAAAAAGATTGGGCCAAAATAAATAATAAAACAATAAAATAAAAAACGTTTGTGCTAAAATTAAATATTAAAACAATAAAAAAGGTTTGGGCTGAAATTAAAAAAAAAACTATGCTTTGACCAAACATCAAGACTGATCCATGGACTATTCAAAAATTGAATTTAATTAAATACGATTTTTTTAAGCACTCTTGGGATTAAATATTGAACCTGACCAATAGTGACGGTGAAAGGTTGTTCATCATCGGGTTTGGTTTTGGGGAGACCTTTTTAGGTGTCTACAGAAACCCCCACTTTAACTGAATTTGTAGAAACGTCAGTTTTTGTAGAAACGTCAGTTTCGAAAACGATAGTCAAAGTAGCCGATAGGGACGGAGAATTATTTAAGACGTTCTTCGATCCTAAATCACTCTGTAATCGCCGATACCTGCAGAAAAATGTTAATTCCATTGATAAAAGAGTAAAAAGATAGAATACGAATCTGGCGCCAGTGTATTGGTGACAAATGAGTTTGGCAGCTTCCTATGCTTGAAGGAATCCACCGGATTACGTTCGTTGAAACGCTTTCCATGCCTGAGGAAAGCCGACTGAGGAATTTGGTAGCTTTCTAATTAAGCTTGAAGAAACCTACCGAATGATACTTTCCATGCCTGAGGAAAGTCGACGTATGAATTTGGTGTCATTCTATGCTTGAAGAAATCCACCGATAATGCCTTCCATGCTTGAGGAAAGCCGACTTGGCGGTTTTTTATACTTGAAGAAAAATCCACCGATAACACTTTCCATGCTTGAGGAAAGCCGACTTGGCGGTTTTCTATACTTGAAGAAAAATCCACCGATAACACTTTCCATGCTTGAGGAAAGCCGACAACTACTGTAATCGCTGAAATTTGCAAGTGTATGATGGTTCGATTATCCCCGAACGTGGGCCGCATATGATTCACACCTTCAAGTCGACTATCCGACCATATTAGGTGTTTAAAACGTCGGCAAATTGACTTTGACGCTGTCTAGGGGAAAAATAGTAATTTTGATACCCTTTAAACGTCAGTTAGAATTTTCCGCGTAATTTTACTGAAAAACTAACTGTCCGATTTGCGCGGAAAATGGTGCAATTTTAGTCAAAATGCCAGGAATATTCACTGCCAGCTTCGTGGAGTGTGCAAAATAGCAGCCAGAGCTCTACGCTACGTAGACTAATCCCGCGACACGGTACATAATTACCGTCAGACGGGATGAATTCCCGTGTCGCGGGATTTTCTTTTGGCACAAAAAATCTACGCGCCACGTGCATCACACCGTACCACGCGCCTAAACACCGTTACTAAGTAACGGACGACGTGGAACGGTAACAGGGTCGTGTAACGGTCATTTTTTTGTCTTTAAATTCAAGATGCTTTTCACCATTTTCGCCATTTTCTTGCTTTTTCTGCTCTTTCATTTCTCCATTTTTTCATTTTAAGTCGCTCAGATTACCGAGCCACGGCGGGGCTGCACCGGCGCACGGCCGTCTTCACCGTGTCACGTTAGGTACACCGTGACACGGCGGTTCTGCTGGGGTTTTTTTATTATTATTATTTTTTTTTTCGCTACTGCTCGCTGCTGCTGTCTGGGTGCTTTTTGCTACTGCCGGAATGTTTTCGCCGCTTCTGGGCGTCACAGTGACACGGGATTTGTTGCCGTGCCGCGGGATTTAACCACCGTGTCGCGGTGGTTGGGTGGTCGCACTACATAAAATCCAGCTGTTTTTCGGGCTTTTGGAGCTCAATTCTTCACTAAATTCGGTCCAATTTTTTGCTATCTTCCTCATTTTTGATTTCTTACAAGGATCCATGTAAGTTTTCTTGCCTTTTGTCTTGAATTTGCTTCAAATGAGTAATTTCATGTAAAAACCCTTAAAAATCAATTTGGGGATTTTTTGATTTTGAGGTTTATGTTGAAATTCTTGCCATGAATTTACTTGTATATGTATGTATGTGTGTTTATGAGCGATTTGAGACAAAAAATTTCATGATTTAATGAAGAATGGAGCAAATCACCATTTTTTGGTACTACTTGTGTGAAATGGTGTTCTTATTGTTCATGTTGTTCTTTTGCACTTGAAATGATGATATATTGGTTGTAGATCTTGTAAAATATGTCATGATGCGTCGATCTATTGTTTTCGTGCAATTTTAAAACATGTTTTGTGTTTGAATGTACTACATTGTCATGGAGAACATAGTATCATGCAATTAGGAGAACGTAGTATTAGTTTGTCATGGAGAAACTAAATACTATAAATAATTCCATTATTTTGCTAATTTTTAGCCTTGAGGTAAAAATTTAGCGTATAATGCAATAAGTAACTAAATAACTTAGGAAATGATGCTAAGCATTTAGATTTTTATTAAAATGCAACCTGAAATAAATAACTAAATATCTTAGGAAAGGATGCTAAGCATTTAGATTTTTATTTTTATAATAGCATGCCTAGACGACGGGATTGCAATCTTTCCACTCATGGCCGGCGTCAGGCTTTTCACAATTCCTGAGGGTATGGATGACGACATCTTAGAGTCTGAGCCTCGACCCTCTACGGGTAGGGGTAGGTGGGCTCCACCTCCGTGGTCACCAGACCAGTTTGTTTTCTGTCGTGAGAACCACGTTTCTCATCGTCCACTTGCCGGCATAGTCAACGGCACGCTTCGCCATCACGGTTCTGGAGCCGGAGATTTGATTCCTCGACTTCATGGGCTTATCACGAGAGATCCTGCTACGAACTCCTTATGGGAATCAGCTGGTCTAGTAGACTTTTATTCGGCGATTGTAGGGTTTCGCAGCCCCCGAGGTTGTGGCGCGACAGTCGTTCGCGCGTTGTTGGAGTATTTTTGGGATACTACCAACACTTTTCACTTTGCTTGTGGGGAGATGACAGTGACCCCTCTGGATTTTAGCATGATCAGTGGTCTATGCTTCACTGACCGGGCTGTAGCGCAGATGTCTGATCTTTCTTGGGGGGCGGCTGAGGTAGCCGATTTGTTAGGTCCGATCGTTCAGCATATCAGGACTCAGTCGGTGTCTCGAGGTGGTCCTAGGAGCGGGCGATCATAGTTGGCTTCTGTTCTAGCCCGTGGTTTTAACATGGATGAGGCGTCACCTGAGCAGCGAGTGCGAATCTTCATTTTGATTCTCATTTCCGTGACTCTTTCTCCTGATAGGAATTCGAGTGCGCTCGTTTGCTACCTACCTTTTTTGCTTAGGATCAGTGAGATAAGATCCTATAGCTGGGCCAGCCTTGGATACGCCAATCTTCTCTTGTCGTTACGTCATGGTTGTAGGCTGCTGAACGACGAGTCCCATGTCACTGTCTTCGGTTTATGGAGAGTCGTAGAGGTGACGGTCCTTTCCTCTTCTTGTTTTATTTTAATTTGTTCGACTCTTGTGCTCAAAATTACTTTTCATTGCAGCTATGGTTCTATGAGTACTTTCCTGGATTAATTGGCCCCTCGACGGCGTCGTGGAGTGGTTCATGACTTCCTTGTCGGAGCCAGCTGGCGTGACCGAGGCGAGTCACGGGTGGAGTCTGTCTCTGCGCTACGCGGGCTGCTACGCCGAGGCACCTCTTTTGTTGGTGTAAGAATTACTTTTGTAGCTGTAGACACCCATTTTTGTCTCCCCAAAACCAAACCCAGTGATGAGTACCTTTCGCGTCGAATCGTAATCGAATGAAGCGAAAGTGAGGAAAGTCTAGTGATGCGGATAGTTTTAATTTCTTTTCTCTTCTCTCTGTTTATGAAAACTTATTATAAGAAAACAGCCAATCTAGTTTGGTTAGTCCATGATATGGGTCCAATAATAGTGTAGTTGGATGGGGCTTGACAAGAGATTTCCAACGATATATTATAAGCCCAATTCCGATGAATATCGAGGAAGTTATGGCCAATTTACTAAACTGGGCCCGGTTTGAGCCTTATATGCGGCCCAATGATCTAGGGGAGGGGCTAATATGATTTATCATTCCTAATGCAATTAGGAATGGTTTTAATCTTCTAGATTCTTCTAGAAGGTTCTTTTCATTCCTAATTCAATTAGCATTGATAAATTGACTTTTGTTGACTTTTCAGAGTTTTAATTAAAATCAAAGAACATTTTTTAGGAAAAGATACGATTTTATCCTCCTGTACGGCAAAATTTATCTGATTTGAGATAACGCGTCAAAAACAAGGTTAACGCCAAACGCCAGGCATTGGCGCCTGGCGCTGGCATTGGCGCCTGGCGCTGGCATTGGCGCCTGGCACCAATAGTTGGCATTGGCGCCAGCTCTGTTTCAGTTGCGTCAATGCTCTGTTTTGTTAATTTTACCTTTTTGGCTGATTTTCTCTATAAATAACGTATTAAAAACTTCGTTTTCATGAACCAACAACCAGTTTTCATTCATCAATTCTCTCATTCTCTTTATCATTCATCATTCTCTTTCTCTTTTCTAAACTAGTCTTTTATATACAAAATTCCGCATTCACAAGATCTAGAAACATCTAGCCATATTCGAAGTTGCCTTCGCCCTAGACGTGAAAGGTTTAATTTATGAGGGTTTGGTCCCAAATCTCTCTTTCAATTATTTAATTTAATTGTTTTGATTATTATTTTCCTTGAAGTTACTAACGTGTGTATTTTGTTATTAGAAAGAGGTACGAGGCATCAAAATAAGTACTTTAATTGGTTTATTGATGTTATGATGTAGAAATCATTTTTAAATTGTTAATATGATATTCCTAGTATCATGTCTAGGGTAATTTTAATATTAAATATGATTGTTACGATGCCTTTTATTCTCTTCCTAATATTTATGATTGTTAGTATCATGTTAGGGTTAAAGATTTGATTTTTATTGCTTAGTGACATGCTAGGGTTTGTTATTAATCTTGTTAGTATCATGCCTAGGATCTTGCTATTTTTATTATGCTTTAACATGGTTTATGATTATTTTTATAATTGTTTTGATTACAATTATAATTTTATTATCGCTATAATAATTATTATTATGATTAATATGATTGTTATTATGATAATTATTATTATTATTATTGTTATTTATTATGTTGCTTGATATTTATTTTTATTGCTTGATCACGCCTTTTATGCATGTTTAAAGGGAATTGGTTCTTGTAATCACGCTTAATAAGATAATTGATAATCTTGTTTAGGTTCAATATGATTATAATTCAAATGATCGCCAATAATAATTTATTTGTGCATTAATATTCAACCAATATAGTTAAATAGGTTTAGGGTTAATCCTATTGATTGCATGTTAGTCAAAAAGCGCACGTGAATACAATCAGAATAAAGTAGGGGTCTATTATTAGGGCAGGTTCAATCTCTTTTAGGTTGGATTTGTACCTTCATCCCCGAACCCTTATTTGGTTCAAGACCTTATGGAGTTGACGATCTCTTGGATCGTTTAGGGGTGTAACCTTCACCTTGTGAACGGTTTACAAGTTCCTAAAACTTGTTGGCGACTCTTTTGCTCTATCTTCTTCCCTTTTGGACGCCACCATACTTTAGTGTATGATCACAGTGGGGTTCAAGCTAGGGGTTAATGCTTGAAATATTCCTTACAGTTTTTGGCGACTCCATTGGGGAGGATTTCTATTTTAATTCCTGAATTTGTTTCGGCAATGATTTAGAATGAGTGGATGAGACTCGAAACGTTCTAAGTATTTCATGTGCGTAATTTTGATTAACATTATTGTCATATGCATAAAAAAGATCTCATTGGAAAGACCTTCCGTAATGAGTTAACAACATAGGATTTTACACGTAGGAAATTTGAGAAATATCCTTCACAACTAGGACCGAAAAAACACCGCGCGAAACTGGAAAATTTTATCGAGCATAGAAAGCTGCTGAGGCATTTGGGAAGTAGCGCCAGGAGCCAGAGCATTGGCGCCAGACTTTTAGCCGTAGCGCCAGACGCCAGCATTGGCGCCAGGCGCTACAGCTAAAAGTTGGCGCCAGTCTCTGTTTGCTGGCGCCAACTTCCCCCAATACCGAGCCAGAAATATGCGTTCTAATTTCGACCGGTTTTAGGTATTGTTTGCTCGATCCTACTTCCTAATTAATTAATTTGAGTCAATAAAGTCTAATTTTTTTAATCATAATTGACCTAGTACGACTTTAGGCATACCCTAGTTGATTAATAACACCGAAAACAGTCCCATATTGAAGCTCCAGTATTTGCGCCAAAGTCTGAGCTGTAGTGCCACACTGTGGAGTGTGGCGCCTGGCGACAACTCTGTCGTCTGGCGCCAAGCTACACAATGTGACGCCAGTCCTGTCGTTTGGCCGACAGTTCGGATTATTGTTCGAGTCATCACCTAATGTCTAATTAACCAGTTTGCTAATTAATTCGGTTAATTTTCGCTGTCAATGGTACTTGGTTGAGTCATTAATCGAGTTTAGGCACTAAGTCCCATGGTCTTACACAAGAATCCAAGCATGTCACTTACACTCAACGCACACACCAATACACATATTTTGACCATGTCTAAGAGAGTCTTGCATGCACGCTTTTTCCGTCATTTTTTTAGGGGGGTAAGTCGGATATTAATTCTCCAATTTAAAAACTATACTTAGTTCCCTAAAAATATGTACATTATTTTTGCCAAAAATATGCACCCATTTTTTTTTATTATTTTTTTTATTTTTATTTTATTATTTTTTTCCTCCTTAAAATAAACCGTAAAGTCAAGTTGATTCGAGTCAAGTAATTAAAACGCAAAATGATTTAAATTACAGTGCGTGGTCGAGGAAGGAAGGACGGTTAATCAAAGACAACCTTTTCGTACAAGTCCAACTTTTCTACAAACCCATAGCTCGCAAGAGGAAAGCTAAGACTATAATGGCAACACAAGAAGAAGTCAACGAGCTTAGGAACCAACTGGTTACCGTGACTGAGACACTGAAGCTTCTCACACTCAAGATTGATGATCCCGTGAAGCAACATCAGATGGACCTCATGCAAGAGAGTCTAAGCAAGCTATCTAGCGACTACAAGTTTCAAGGGCTTACATCACAAGGGGTATCGGTGGACAAATATCTTATTCCGCAGAAGTTCAATGCCAATGACATCCCAAAATTCAGAGCAACTGATAACCCTTATTTTCATTTAAGAGCATTCGAAACAATAATGAGTATTAAGGGTATCGATAAGAAGGTTTTCTCCTCTCTGTTCTCACTATCTCTCGAGACTGTTTGCCAACAATGGTTCTTTTCTCTCGAGAAAGAAAAGACCTCTACCTGGGAGTCCATAGCAAACGCTTTCGTTGATAGGTATAAGTGCAACATTCAAGTTGAGACTGACCATAGGGAACTTGAAATCCTCAAACAGAAAGAGAACGAAGGCTTCACCTCTTTCTTTAACAAATGGAGAGAAATCTCAGCTAAGATGATTGAGGTGCCAAGTGAAAAAGAGTCTGTAAGGTTGTTCATAAAAAACCTTCAAGAAAAATATTCCAAGCATCTCAAGTATCAAAATAATCTCCATACCTTCAAGGTCGTCTATGACATTGGGATCAACATTGAAGACAACCTGACTAAGTTAAAACTGCCAACAATAACTCCAACAGTGGCTAGAAAGGAAAGAAGAACGACAATCCTTCTTCTTCCAAAAACACCCACTTAAACAATTTTAGCACTTTTAATTTAGGTGAAGTCCTTGCTATGAACAATCAAGGACAAAAGAAACCATTTAGGAGAAACTTTACTCCTATTGGCATGAGTTATGACACCGCATTTGATCGATTAAATGCAAAAGGTCTTATAACTCCTATTGGACCATTTGGGGACCAACCAGTTGAAAAGAGGTCGGCTAATTGGAACCCCAATTCACATTGTAAGTATCACCAAGGTAGGGGCTATCTCACCGAAAACTATTGGAAGCTTAAGGAAGCTATCCAAGACTTAATCGACAACAACAAGCTGTCGTTGCCCCCTGCCAGTAAGAAGCCAAGCATTGATAATGCACCTCTCGCTCATGCTTTAGCCATCTCTGATGAGGAAAACGAGGTTGACCCCTCGTCTCTCATTAGACCTATCAAAAAAATTCATGCCACAGAAAAAGAGGAGGAAACCTTTTTTGATGTCAGGGATAACCTTCCAGAACTTGCAAGTAAAGATGATATACAATTGCTCACACTGTCCATGATGGAGGCATCGCATTTACTACGTGAATCTCTCAAAGCTATAAGGGAACCCCAAAAGAAATATGACGAGGCTCCACTTCTGAAAGATAAACCTAAAAGAGAATTCACACCCATAGGAATGACCTATGATGCTACTTTTGACCATCTCTATGATCAAGGATTAATCAAACCTATTGGTCCAATAGAGGATCCAACACCAGAAAAGCGATCTCCAAGATGGGATCCCAAATCCTACTGCAAGTACCATCAAGGAAACGGTCATACCACAAATGAATGCTACAGGTTTCAAAACCTCATCCAATATCTTGTGGAAGCTAATAAGATCTCATTACCTCTAGCTAGCAAGGGAACGACTTATGAGGCAAAACGTTTTTCCTTACAAGTCACTGAAAAACCCAAGAAGAGTAACAAAATCTACACTCCAATTGGGATCCCATATGCACAAATGTTCGAAATGCTCTCCGAGGGTGGCGAGATCAAACCTCTCGAACCGAGACCATTCGAATCATTGAAAAGGACGGATAGATATTACTGTTAGTATCATCAATCAGGGGGTCACACTATCGAAAACTGTTTCAAATTCAAAGATTTGGTTCAGAAAATGATTGATGAAAAGAAACTAGTCCAAGTTCCACAAGAAGAAGATGCAACCATTAATGGAGTTTGGGACAGCGATGAAGAAGATGTCTATCTAAAATACATAATAGGATCTCCACCTTCTGTGTCATACGCCATGGATGATTTTTGGGCTGAAGAAGACTCATCGATAGACGTCCTCACAAGATCCGGGAGAATGCAACCTCCCGTTTTAACACAACCTATGCCAACCACACAACAAGTTCCCATACCTATCATTGAAGACAATGATATTGTTAAACAGTTTAAGAAGACAAAAGTTGAGATGAACGTATGGAAACTTTTGGCAACATCTCGAGAACATAGGTTGGCGGTAATGAATGCCTTGGACAAAATTGGGATAGATTCTGACACTACTCCTGAGGGATTAGCCAACTTCCTCGCAAGTTATCTTCCTAGTCCAATTAATTTAATCACCTTTTCTGAAAAGGATTTACCCCCATAAGGTGACAAACACTACAAGTATTAAACCTCACAGTAGTTAGCAAGAGAATGAATGTTCCTATGACTCTTGTAGACAAAGGATCGGCCATCAACGTCTGTCCACTTAGAACTGGGAGAATGCTAGGCATAAGGGATGAAGATTTAACTCCGTCTACACAAGGAATAAGGGCCTATGACAACACTCGTCGTCAAGCTCTTGGTAAAATCACCCTGAATGAAACGGCGGGAGCAATAGAACATGCTACTACTTTCCAAGTAGTAGACATTAAAGCTTCGTTCAATTTGCTGTTGGGACGCCCTTGGTTTCATGACCTAAAGGTCGTCCCCTCATCTCTCCACCAACAAGTAAAAGCTATAGTTGGGGGAATTCCTATTACCATCGATGCTTTGCCTATGAGGATCAAGTTTATAGAAAATCCAATAATTAATGTGGAGCACGACGAGGATGATGAAGACTTATGGGGCTTTAACGAAGAAGTCTCCTTAATCTAGGAGGATGAAAGGACCCCTCTTTGCCATGACCCCTATTCCAACATGATTGTAAATACTATGCTGAATAAACAAGGACATTTTCCTGGGATGACCCTAGGAAAGAAGAAAGGAACGGCAAAACCGCTGGAGTCACCTGGCCTCCCTAAGTTAGAAACTTTCGGACTTGGTTTCAAACCGACTCGGAAAGATCTCAAGCGAGCCCAGGAAAAGTCAAAGGCACGTAGGGACGCTCGCATTCAAAAGAAAGCAATCCCAATGGATCAGTACCCTTTTACACTTAATGGTCAATTTATAAAAGAAGGAGAGAACTATCCATGCCATGAATTTCCCGAGCCATTTTTTGTAAACGGCATAAGACAACCGGTATTTGAGATTTTCTTGGATTGCTACTTCACTGATGAAATCCCAACTCCTGTCCACAAGGAGAAAGCACCCCCATGCTTTGACTTTAACGTCATGGGATTAATGTTTTGGCGAGAAAAGAATGAGCCAACTTATAAAGAGGATAACTCCTCGCTCATTCAAACAGTCCTACAAAGCGAAAGCTTCGATCCCTCGAAGTTAATCACTCCAGCTGAAGGATCACTACAAGGGTGGCGCAAGACTATCAAGGTGACTACTCCAAGTGGAAGGAAGATATCCATCACGACAGGGCAAGGACCAATGTTTGAAGAGTTGTCTGAGTCAGAGTCTGAGTCGGAGTCCCTCCCCCTAGAGTCTTCTAAGTCTTTAGTAGTAGCACCTTCTCTTCCTATTTCCTTTCCTAGAATAGTTAGTGATCAAGTCCCTGAGGACATATCACTCTTTGATGTAATGATCTCAGAGTATAATAATATTTCTCCTTCTCCTTATTTCTTGTGTTCTTCTCTAACCAAAGATGACGAGCATTGCTTAACTAACGATGAAAAAGACAAAGAAATTATTAAAGCGATGGAAACACTCGAAAAGAAAACACCTGTAATTGAAGAAACTGAAATGGTTGATATCTCAAATGATTCAACCCATAAAAGAGAAGTTAAAATCGGATTAACAGTGAATAAACAAGAAATAACCGATTTAATTAACTTACTTAAAGAATTTATCAATGTATTTGCTTGGTCATACGAGGATATGCCAGGCATTAATAGAGAAATAGCTCAACACACTATACCACTAATTCCAGGAATGAAACCCGTAAAACAAAAGTTACGTCGAATGAAACCCGACGTAGCTCTTAAAATAAAAGAAGAAGTTCAAAAACAAATAATTGCAGGTTTCATCAAGGTATCCAAATACCCCGAATAGGTCGCCAACGTCGTCCCAGTTCTGAAGAAAGACGGAAGGGTAAGAATGTGTGTCGACTATCGAGATCTAAATAAGGCAAGTCCAAAGGACGACTTCCCTTTGCCACACATCGATATTCTGGTAGATAACACGGCAAATCACGCGCTCCTCTCGTTCATGGATGGGTACGCAGGTTACAACAAGATTCTCATGGCAGAAGAAGACATGGAGAAAACAAATTCGATCTATAACACCATGGGGCACTTACTGCTGCGCGGTAATGCCATTCGGGTTGAAAAACGCGGGTGCTACTTACCAACGTGCAGCAACTGCCTTACTCCATGACATGATGCATAAATAAGTCGAGGTATATGTCGACAACATGATTGTAAAATCAAAAGACCGTCCAGGCCATCAAGTAGCCTTAAGGAAATTTTTCGAAAGGCTAAGAAAATATAATATGAGGTTGAATCCATCTAAGTGCGCTTTTGGAGTCACCTCAGGCAAGCTTTTGGGTTATGTCATAAGCTCTAGAGGAATAGAGATAGACCCGACCAAAATCAAAGCAATCATGTCAATGCCACCGCCCAAGACTGAGAAACAGATTCGAGGATTTATTGGCCGGTTGCAATACATAAGTATGTTCATATCAAAATTGACGACAATATGTAAACCAATCTTCAAAAAACTCAAGAAGAATGTACCAGTAATATGGGATGACGAGTGTCAAAAAGCCTTTGAAAAGATCAAAGCCTATCTCGCAAATCCTCCCGTATTAGCACCAGCACTTCCCGGAATACCTCTTAGGTTATATTTGACGGTTACCAAAGAGACAATGGGAGCTATGCTAGCACAAGAAGTAGAAGGCAAAGAGAACGCAATCTACTATCTAAGCAAAAAGATGCTTGAATACGAAGCACGCTATACACCGCTCGAGAAGTTGTGCCTCGCCTTGGTGTGGGCCACAACCAAGTAAAGACATTACATGCTAGTGCATACCGTCTTCGTAGTCTCCCGATTAGATCCACTCAAGTATCTATTTGAGAAATCTACACTCAATGGACGCATATCGAGATGGATAGTCAATCTAGCCCAGTTTGATGTAAGGTTTATGCCACAAAAAGCTATCAAAGGATCCGTGTTGTCAGACTTTCTAGCACACTTCCCAATAGAAGACTCGACGCCAATACAGAACAATGAATTTCCATATGAAGACTTAATGGTCACAGAAGATGATACTTGGACCTTATACTTCAATGGAGCATCGAACCAAAAGGGATGTGGCGTTGGAGTATTACTAGTATCACCTAAAGAAGAGCATGTTCCAATCTCCATAAAGCTTGATTTCGACGTTACCAACAATGCTACTAAATATGAAGCATGCGTGGTAGGCCTTGAAAAAGCTTTGGCATTGGGAGTAAAAAAGTTAAGGATATTCAGAGACTCTTCTTTAATCATCAATCAAATATCTAAAAGGTGGAAAGTAAGGAGCGAAAGCCTAGCCCCTTACCAAACCTATCTGGAAACTCTTACCAATCAGTTAGAGAAGGTAGAATACACATATCTACCTAGGGAAGAAAATCAATTTGCTGATGCCTTGGCAAGACTAGCCTCAATGGTTAGGATTCCCACGGAAATCGAGCAAATGCCTCTAACTATAGAAAAAAGGCACAAACCAGCATACATCCAGGCTATAGAAGACGACGAAGTAGTCCAAGAAGAAGAAGAAGAAGAAGAACTGTGGTACACGGATATACTCAATTATGTCACCAAAGGAGAATACCCTCCCCATGCAGACAAAAGAGCAAAACGAGCGTTACGGCTTTTGGCTTCCCAATATGTACTCATAAACAATGAGCTACATAAAAGGGTACCTAAGGGTCGAGCTCTCTTATGTGTAGGAAAGAAGGATGCACAAAGAGCAATGAGGATAGTCAACGAAGGAATCTGTGGCACTCATATAAATGGCAAAATGTTAGTCCAAAAAATAATGCGAGAAGGATATTATTGGACCATAATGAATAGGGATTGCCATCAATATGTAAAAAGGTGCCCTAAGTGCCAAATTTATGCCAATTTACAACATGTTCCTCCATCCTTGCTCTACACCTACACATCGCCATGGCCATTCTCTACATGGAAAATTGACATCATCGGCAAAATACTCCCCCAGGAACAGGAGGCCACGAATATATCTTAGTAGCGATTGATTACTTCACAAAGTGGGTCGAGGTGCAATCATACGCTAAACTCACTGCAAAGCATGTAGCACTCTTTATCGAGAGAAATATTATTTGTCGATACGGAGTCCCACATGAAATGGTAAGTGACAATGGAACTCACTTTCAAGCCGAATGTGAAGAATTGCTACAAAAATACGGTATTCAACATCATCATTCTTCCCCTTACAAACCTCAAGCAAATGGTGCAGTCGAAGCAGCTAATAAAAACCTAAAGACTATCATCGAGAAAATGACGGAAAATTATAAGGATTGGCCTGACAAACTTCACTTCGCATTGTGGGGTTACCGCACGTCAATTCGGACATCAACAGGAAATACGTCGTTTTCCTTGGTATATGGAATGGATGTTGTACAACATGTTGAACTAGAAATACCATCTCTACGCATTGCGTTAGAGAGTAAACTCGATGAAGTTGAATGGACTAGGGCAAGATATGAAGAATTAATTCTACTCGATGAGAAACGACTAGAAGCTCTACATCACACTCAGTGTTATCAAACTCGCATGGCTAGGCATTTTAATAAGAAGGTCAAGACAAGAAACATCAAAGTAAGAGACTTGGTGTTAAAAGCACTAAGGAAAAATGTTTTAGATCGAAGGGGAAAATTTAGACCTAATTGGTCTGGACCCTACATTGTTAAAACAATCCTGTCAGGGGGTGCAGCAAAACTAACTGATAGGGATGGCAATGAGTTCTCGAACATGACAAATCTTGACTAACTTAAGAAATACTACCCATAATTACTTGAGTAGGATACTTAAGAGAGCTACGTTTAGCCTTATTCCTTAAGAAAGGATACGTAGGCAACCTTGTACGGGTGCGGCCACCTTATTTTTCGACATTCTCGCGTCCCAGAGTTAATTAAAAATTCGACAGAAGATCGGCGAAATATCGGCGTCGCAGAGAAGAATCTGGCGCCAGCCAACGGCCCTTAGCGCTAGCCGATGGAACTGGCGCCTGGCGCCAGACTTCCCTGTCAAGCGCCAGTCGTAAATAAACGGCGCCAATTCACAAACAAAATTTGGGCAAATTTCGGTGTTTTTTGGAAAATTTTCGACTTCCGTACTCGAAGAATTTCTGGAAAATTAATTTTTTCGGTTTTCATTGCTTTAATAAAATAAATTTAAAGTACATAATTTAATTAAAAGCTGAAATTTCATTGATAAAATAAAATTACATTATTGATGGAATTTTAATAAAGCTGAAATAAATTAACTTTAAATGAAAAATATAAACTAAGTCTAATAATTTGAAATTAAGCAATGCTCCTAATCTTTCTTTTCTTTCCTAGCCCTTTTCCAATTTTTGTCTGCTTCCTCCTCCTCATCCATAACCTTAGCTAGTAGGCATCCTTTAGAGGACCTACATCATTAGGCAAAGAAGGATGAACCTTTTGGGTAATCACTTCCCATAAAGGTCTAGCACTCCAGTAAGCATCAAATCTGTCTACTTCTTGAGAAACAGGGTACTCATAGGGAGGACGAAGATCCCCGGGAGGAATATTCTAAAGCAAGCCGTATTGTCTTTTTACCCTGTAGGGATAATAATAAGTTATATGAGACAAACTTGGAAGACGGCAACAAGGTTGCTTGTTGACACCAACCATCCTTTCTATTCTCCACCATGGGACGACCCACTTGATAGAAAAATTGCGAGATTCGAAGACCTTTCTCCACCCATGGCGCCCAATTTTAGGGAAGCGTTTCTTCCTCCTCACGAAGCAATTGGGAGTGTACTTCTCAATATTGTCCGGAGGGCTAATTAATTCTAGCCTTTCCATTAGCCGTATCTGTAAAAAAATTGAATTGCAAATAAATTATTATTACAATGCAAAAATATATTTTTCTACCTGTAATAAAATTGGAGAGCCGCGAAAAGGTGCTTTTGGGTTCCTTTTCAATTCATCAAGACTAATCATAGTCTCTCCAACTATCAATGGCATTGGATTTCTCCTTGATTCAATTTGTTCTAGTACGGTGGTTATAATTGATTGGCCTTCATTATTTTTACCACTACTAAGAAAAAATTGATTAAGCATGCAAAATAAGAAAGCCTTCTTCTATATATATGAAAAGACTCAGAAAGAGGTTTATCAAAATAATGGCGTGCAAATTCTTTCAAATTAACTATGTTGTCATCTACTATTTTTTATAAATCCCTTTCTTTTAAATTGAAGAAGCGCTCAAAATCCTTGTAATATTATGCATCTACTCTAGGGATTACTATGAGGTCTATTGAAGGGAAACCTAAAATATCACCAAATTCTTCTGGCAAAGGGCTAATCTCATCATACCCTATTCTAAAGCAATGAGTATCAACATTCCAAAATTCTAGAGCGGTATGAATGAAATCTAAGTCAAGATATACCCCTTTTATGCCATAAATTCCCCCCAAGTGAAACAAATCTAATTCTTTTCTTTCTCTAGCATTAAGAGACCGACACCATTCATGGGTGTATTGGGTGAAAGTTTTGGTGACTAGAGACATGATATTATTTTTCTAAGGCCAAGAATTATTTTATTTGCTAAAATTATTAAAAGAATCGGCTGGGCAGGGGGCTATTTATGCACGATTTACGAGCAGTTTTAATCGGGATAAAATACGGAGATAGCGCTAATTGGCGTCACACGCCACGATTGGCGCCACACGCCAAGGCTTGGCGCCACACGCCAAGTGTAGCGCCTGGCGCTACACACAATTGTGTGGCGCCAGCTGGCGCCAAACTGCCACATCATCCGTGCTTTCTAAAACCGCGTTTTTACCTTAAATTCGAGTCGACTAATGACTTTACGGCTCCGATTATCTTTTCTACACATCTTTTTATTCTTCTTTTAATTAATATAGCTATTATATTAATTATATTATTCTTTTTTGGATTTTATTTAGATTAACTTCCAAAGTTTGTTATAAACACAAGCTTTTATTTGATTTTTCCTTTTTTCATTTTTTTTTGGGGACATAGTCGGATACCCTCCATCAATAATAAAAATGACGAAATTTTTGCGCAAAATTGTTTTTCACACTTTTTCTTGCACACACAAACATGCACATAATAATAATAATAGCAAACATAATAATAACTCATAATAGTATGTATATACAAAATATGTCTAAAAAATCAGTTTAATTAAAAGGCAAAGTTCTATACAAAGTCAAAAATAATAAAAAGCACAGGTACAAACCACCTCGCGCGAGAGCTGTCAAAGAAGTAAGTCAGTAAACATGCATAATATGTGGGAAAAAGTTGCAAATAAATAAGCTTACTCGAGTCTGGTGGCGAGGAATCGACCGCTCTACGAAGCGCGGCCGGAGGAATCATCTCCTCAATCAGCCCATATATTCCCTGGTAATGGATAGACATACGGAGTGGCACGAACTCAGTAGCATCGCCCGGACAAAGCAAAACCAAGTCAGTGAAGCATTACTTGGGGGCTACTTAACGAAAGATAAGAGCTGAAAAATTGTACCGCCAAATCCTCAACCTGTATAGGAACTGGAGCTAACAACGGTAGTAGCTCCTCTACATAGCATCGCCCAGAGATCATGCAAGATCGCCAAAGGAGGACCAGCTCCCTCTGACATACTCAACAATTTTGCGACGCCAAGAAACTCAGCCACTCAGTGAGGTTGTTCTATCTTTTTGCAATATATTTTGGGTTCCTTGGTACGCCAGTTAGCCCCTCTAAGCAATTTGACACGATTTTTAGTAATCAGCTTGATTGCACCAAGTAATCGACCTGATGAAAGATCGTCTCACTTAGCTTAAAGCGCCTAAGCATTGGCTCATTCACAAAAGGCACCGACATACTGGTTCATTCGCAAAAGGCACCGGCATGTTGGTTCGTTCGCAAAAGGGCACCGACATACAGGTTCAAAAGCGGAAGAAGCGCCGACGTACAAGCATAGAAGGAGCAAAGTTCAGGCGAGCTTTTAAAGATCTTCGGTAATTTCCTTTGGAAATTAGCATCAAATGAGGATGGCTTCAAGCGAGGATATCTTCGACGACATTCCCTAGCTTGGGGAGAGTTGTCACAAACAATTGAAGGTAATTTCAAGCGAAGTTGTTTTCGACCATGTTCCCTTAGACGTGGAAGATGGTCATAAAGCGGAAGGAGATTGTTTCAAGAGAAATAATCTTCGATAGTATTCCCTTGGACGCGGAATATTATCAATGCGGATGAGGATTGTTTCAAGAGAAATAATCTTCGATAGTATTCCCTTGGACGTGGAATATTGTCAATGTGGATGAGGATTGTTTCTAGAGAAATAATCTTCGGTAGTATTCCCTTGGACGTGGAATATTATCAATGCGGATGAGGATTGTTTCGAGAGAAATAATCTTCGATGGTATTCCCTTGGACGTGGAATACTATCATAGCGGAGGAGGATTGTTTTAGGCGAAGCAATCTTCTAATTTGGAAGCAGTTACGGGCGTAGCGATTTTCAAGCCAGATGGCATTCTCTAGCTTGTAGGAGGTCATCAAAACAACGATATAGCGGCAAAAAAGTTAATTTCAGAGACGTGTGCTCGACGGTGCAAGATACGCATTTCTTAACTCTCTTATCTGTTTGACTAACGCTAGTTTGCAGGTATCGGCGTTGCAAGAGTGATTTGGGATCGCAGAACGTTCTGAATCATTCTCCGTCCCTATCGATACTTTGACTTTTGTTTTCAAAACTTGCGTTTCTCCAAACTCAGTCAAAGTGAGGGCTTCTGTAGACACCCATTTGTGTCTCCCCAAAACCAAACCCAGTGATGAGTACCTTTCGCGTGGAATCGTAATCGAATGAAGCGAAAGTGTGGAAAGTCTAGTGATGCGGATAGGTTTAATTTCTTTTCTCTTCTCTTTGTTTTTGAAAACTTATTTTAAGAAAACAGCCACTCCAGTTTGGTTGGTCCATGATATGGGTCCAATAATAGTGTAGTTGGATGGGGCTTGACAAGAGCTTTCCAACGATATATTATAAGCCCAATTCTGATGAATATCGAGGAAGTTATGGCCAATTTACTAAACTGGGCCCGGTTTGAGCCTTATATGCGGCCCAATGATCTAGGGGAGGGCCTAATATGATTTATCATTCCTAATGCAATTAGGAATGGTTTTAGTTGAAAGGAATGGTGTCCTTCGAACAAGTGTATTATTCTGATAGCGGGTTCAGAATTATTAGAAAGCTAATATATTCAGTAAGGTCAAGTGATCGGAATGCCTGGGTGGAGGCCGCTTCCAATCAGTAATATTAATATAATTAATATTACAGCTTAATATTGACTTAACCCTTCGGGTCGCACCCAAGCAAAATATACGAACAAACTCGACGAATTAATTCGGAAGAAATTAATTCGTCGCCCGAGTGTTAAATATTTAGACGTCGGTAATTCGAGCTTAGAGCGTCGAAACCGATCGTCGGAAGTCGAGTCAAAATAATAATGACGCGCAAAAATAATAATAAATCGACCATATTCCCAAAATACCCCTAGCATCGGAGTGCCCCGAGCATCCGAATGCTAGGGGCAAAAATGTCCTAGCAAAGGTGGCTAGCAAACACCAAGCCGAGCCTAGCATGGCTGGCTGGTGCGTGCTAGCGCACCGTGCTAGCAGCCACGGCCAGCAGCAGCTAGCAGCCGCAGCACGTGGTGCGTGCAGCATCTAGCCGTCGCGGCTAGGCACGTTAGCACAGCAGCAGCCGCACCGCGCCACAGCAGCAGCTGGGTGCGGGCTGGGCTCGGGCTTGGCTCGTGGCTTGGCTCGGGCCATAGGGCCGTGGATTAAGGGGAAGCATGGAATATGGGAGCAAGTGGGAGAGGACATGTGGCACAAGGAGAGTATTGAGTGGGGAGCAAGTATGGTCCCCTACTCTCCATGTGGTCCTCACCAACCCATCTCACATGGTAATGCCACTTGTAGATTTATTATTAGTTTGCAATTTTAATTTAATTTAGCTTTAAATTAATTTGTGGAATTTCATGATCCCACATTGATGGGATAGAAATTCCCACTCATACTTTCCTCTATAAATACCAACCTTGGGATTTGGAGTAAAGGGCTTGAGTGGGAGTTAAAAAGAGCATTCCATAATTTTTGGCAAAACTCTTAAACTCCTATAACACTCGGGTTTTGGTCGGACCTTGCTAACCCCAAGGTAGCGGACCTTAAAGTTGTGTTCGCCCTTTTGTGGGTGGATACCGTCGGAGGCGCGGCGCTTGACGTGCTCGTAGCTTTCAAGTGAGAGCCCCGGTTTTTGGGCGAAGCTCGCTTCGAGGGTAAGATTCGTTATCTTTTCTTTGTGATTATTTATTTATGCTTTATGATTTTAATTATTGCGAGTGGTTCCTCGGGTCGGGGTTGTTTCCGCGGTGAGTCGGACTCACCAAACCCCAACATTAGTCTTCTAGATTCTTCTAGAAGGTTCTTTTCATTCCTAATTCAATTAGCATTGATAAATTGACTTTTGTTGACTTTTCAGAGTTTTAATTAAAATCAAAGAACATTTTTGAGAAAAAGATACGATTTTATCCTCCTGTACGGCAAAATTTATCTGATTTGAGAAAACGCGTCAAAAACAGGGTTAGCGCCAAACGCCAGGCATTGGCGCCTGGCGCTGGCATTGGCGCCAATAGCTGGCGTTGGCGCCAGCTCTGTTTCAGTTGTGCCAATGCTCTGTTTTTTTAATTTTATCTTTTTGGCTGATTTTCTCTATAAATAACGTATTAAAAACTCCGTTTTCATGAACCAACAACCAGTTTTCATTCATGAATTCTCTCATTCTCTTTAATCATTCATCCTTCTCTTTATATTTTCTAAACTAGTCTTTTATATACAAAATTCCGCATTCACAAGATCTGGAATCACCTAGCCATATTCGAAGTTGCCTTCGCCCTAGACGTGAATGGTTTAATTTATGAGGGTTTGGTCCCAAATCTCTCTTTCAATTATTTAATTTAATTGTTTTGATTTTTATTTTCCTTGAACTTACTAACGTGTGTATAAGAGGTACGAGGCATCAAAGTAAGTACTTTAATTGATTTATTGATGTTATGATGTAGAAATCATGTTTAAATTGTTATTATGATATTCCTAGAATCATGTCTAGGATAATTTTAATATTAAATATGATTGTTACGATGCCTTTTATTCTCTTCCTAATATTTATGATTGTTAGTATCATGTTAGGGTTAAAGATTTGATTTTTATTGCTTAGTGACATGCTAGGGTTTGTTATTAATCTTGTTAGTATCATGCCTAGGATCTTGCTATTTTTATTATGCTTTAACATGGTTTATGATTATTTTTATAATTTTTTTGATTACGATTATAATTTTTATTATCGCTATAATAATTATTATTATGATTAATATGATTGTTATTATGATAATTATTATTATTATTATTATTGTTATTTATTATGTTGCTTGATATTTATTTTTATTGCTTAATCACGCCTTTTATGCATGTTTAAAGGGAATTGGTACTTGTAATCACGCTTAATAAGATAATTGATAATCTTGTTTAGGTTTAATATGATTATAATTCAAGTGATCGCCAATAATAATTTATTTGTGCATTAATATTCAACCAACATAGATAAACAAGTTTAGGGTTAATCCTATTGATTGCATGTTGGTCAAACAGTGCACGTGAATACGATCAGAATAAAGTAGGGGCCTATTATTAGGGGCAGGTTCAATCTCTTTTAGGTTGGATTTGTACCTTCATCCCCGAACCCTTATTTGGTTCAAGGCCTTATGGAGTTGACGATCTCTTGGATCGTTAAGGGGTGTAACCTTCACCTTGTGAACGGTTTACAAGTTCCTAAAACTTGTTGGCGACTCTTTTGCTCTATCTTCTTCCCTTTTGGACACCACCGTACTTTAGTGTACGATCATAGTGGGGTTCAAGCTAGGGGTTAATGCTTGAAATATTCCCTAAAGTAGCCTATTATTTTCTATCTTGACGTTATTTCCGACGCTTCATTGCAACTTTTTATGGTTTTTCAGGTTGCTATTGATGTCCAGTATCGGCCTTGGGCTGGGATGACTAATCTTCCCGAGGCCTTGCAGCTTTCACCGTACCGCACTGTTTTTGTTGGTACTGGACGCTTTGTCTGGTATCTGGGGGAGCGTGTCATTCGTCAGCACAGTGGTGATCTCTTTGTGGTGCCCTTGTCTCCACCGGAGTCGATGCTGGACTCACGCTAGCTTAGGGGAGAGCGCCACACTTTTCCTTGGCAGGAGCTTGTGCGTATGGAGGGCGATTAGGCGCAGGACTTGCTTACCTCTTTGGCTCCTCCACCCCATCTTCCTGAGGTATGATTTCATTTGAGGAGTTTGTTGCTAGTCTCTGTTTAAACAGTCGAATAACTTGATTATTCGATCGTATTTTCTGACGACTGTTCGCCGTGTGGGGAGGATTAAGATTCCGCCTCAATCGTTCCGCTACCCAGGGCCGATTGGTATTACTAAGGACCATATTGCTGACGCACCAGAGGGTTTCAGACAGGCGCAGGAGTCTCTGCCTGATGTTTTTGAGCCGCTAAGCTTTTGATACATTATTCATACTTTTTAATACCGCTTGTTACTGATTTTTCTCTTTGCTTTGTTCTCAGCCTACTCACCCGGAGATGATGGGCTTCATGAAGCTGGTTGACGCTTTGAAGTACTGCATCATTAAGTTTCGGCGTGGCGCGAGCTGTCGAGGCACTTCTGGTGATGTTCTTGAGGCATGTCCACTTTTTTCATTTTTACCATTTGTTCTGTCTTTCGCCATTGACATCTTTTGATTTTGTTTCTTTCAGGAGCGACGGAGGTCCCGCTCGCGCTCGAGGCATAGAGGCTCGGACGAGGGGGAGCCTAGTCGTGGCAGACGATCTTCTGAGGTTCATCGGCATTCTCAGTCTCAGCGGGAGCCTCAGATTTCTCAGCCGTTTCAGGAGGCTCAGTGGCAGCAGCCTCAGTCTTCCCAACGCTTTCAGGGTCAGGGTCAGTGGCAGCGACAGTCGTTTTCCTAGTCTTCATAGCCTGAGTTCAGGCCACTTATCACTCCCATGGATCAAGGCCTATACTCAGCTCCATCGTCTGGGGCGCTTCCTCCCCCGATGCCAGGCTTGTTTTCAGTTCCAGTGTATGGGACGATGGCTCCACCGATGCTTCCTATTTCTTTGAGTAAGTCTACACCGTTTGCCAGTTGGACGGGTCCTGCTTTGAGTTTGACTGCTACTGGAGTTACAGGGACTAGTAGGGATATTACTCTTCGTACTCGGATGATGGCAGGACTCTTTGGCTCACCGCTCCCATATTCATAGGCTGGAGATGACACTGATCCTCACTCTTCTAGTTCTACAGATTTTTGATCGAGGGTCTTTATTTGTACATACTGTGATGACACTTGACGCTGCCTATTTATTATGACTCATTTTGTACATTATTCACAGTTTATGTATTTATTAGTGTGTGTTAGTGTGTGCTTGAAACTCATTGTGTGTGATTGTGTATTTATTAATGACGCAACAAAAAAAACGTAAGTGGAGGGTACCGACCTTCCCCAAAAGAAAAAAAGAAATAAAAAGAAAAAAAAATATGAATAAATTTTACAACTACTCCAAAATAAATATGTATGGAAATGGGACAAGGTTTATAACTTCCCCAAAGAAAGAAAATAAAATAAAATAATAATAATAGAAATAAGAGTAAATACTAAAATAAAATAATAAATAATAATAACGTAAAAAATAAAATGATAAAATGATAAAAATAAAAATATTAATTAAAAAAGTTGAGAATTTTATTAGGAATGAAACTCTCGAAAAACAGAATTAAAAAATAAACGGTGAAGATAAAACAATAAAAAAAATCCGGATAGATACTGGAAAAGGATAAAAAAAGAACGCGTGGGCGCCGCGACACGGCACTATACACCGTGTCACGGCAAAATCTGCCGTGTCACGGCAAAATTCCCGTGACACAATGGGAATTCCCGTGTCACGGTGCGCGTATTCTACAACGGTGTGGTTTACGCGTATAGAAAGATAGATTTTGAGTAGTTCCGAGCGTTTTTGCTATAAAATAGGACCAGTATATTCGTGATATGCATAATTACGAAACACAAAATAATTAGAATTTCATATTTCAATAATAATGTCTCAGAATTTTGATAATACAATGCGCGACTAGTCTTATTCTTTGACCAATGCTGACAAAAGAGAGTTGGAATTGTTTCATGTAAGGGTTTACTAGCCCTAAGACATGTAGCGATTGAACATGATTTTCTTAGGGCAGCATTAGATTATTGGAGTCTAGAAACACATTGTTTTAAATTTGATTACGATGAAATTTGTCCCCTGCCGGAGGAATTCGGTGCCATCTTTGGATTTCCTGCAAGAAATCTTATTTCCATGCGTACCCTACGTGAGTATTATTACCAAGACTTTTACGCCATCTGAATCTAACAGATCTAGATTTAAATAGAATTGTGTGTGGTAAGGAGGTAGACTTAGAAAAACTTACAAATTTATATTTCAATCGCCCTGTCTCTAAGTCTTATCATGTATACCGTAGAAGGGCTTATATTTTTTTGCATGTTTAGCAATCTTTTCTTTGCAAACGGTAGGGTAGGACATGCTTGTCTAGCATCTGTGCTTGAACATGTTGAATCTGAGAGGTCTCCTATGCCTACGTGCCTTGGAGAAACTTTTTGCGGCCTTGACAAAGTAAAAGCTGACCGGAAAGCCATCAGGAAAGGCTCTCTAGTACTGCTGCAGGTAAAAACATGCTCCGAGTATCCCCCGTGACACAAAACAGGCACCGTGTCAAGGTGGCATTCTTCCGTGACACGGTGAATTCTGCCGTGTCACAATGGAATCTGCAATTTTTTTTTTCGACTGATCTTTTTGTTTTGCAGATTTGGTTGATGGAGCATTTAGAACTTTTTTAAGCCCCCGACGATATTGAAAAATATGGCCCTAACGATCTAGTCCGCAGGAAGAAGAATTACTCTGTGAACATGTCGTATGAAGATTGGAAGAATTTCTTTGCAAAGAGAGAATTTTCCATTCGTTGGGTGGTGCCTTGGTGAAGACTTACTAGGATGTTGGGACGAATGATACTCCCTATTGTCGTGTTCCTAGTATCTAAAGACTGACTTTTTATTATCCTTCTCGACTTATGCGACAGTATAGACTTGAACAAGTAGTTCCACACTATAACGATAGTCCTCGTGAAGTATTGTTGTATGAAAGTAACGTTCACAAGTACGAGGCTTATTAGATTGGAAGACCTTTGTGGACCGTTTCTGCAAGTAACCAATCTCCTCCTCCCTTATCTAGTGCATACAAGGCATGGTTGAATCCTAGAAGTAGAAGGGATCGAGTCGGATCACGCAAATCTTATGTGAAGAGCCGTCTTGGAAATAAGAAAGAGCCTCCTAAAGATCGTCTAGGTCCGAGAACACAAGGGATTGAGTTTTAGACTCCTATAATGCCTAAAAGGAAGAATTAGGTGAAAGGGAAGGGTAAGGAGAAAATGGTTTGTAGAGAGAAGCAACCAAAGAATTTTAAGAAAGGTGAAAGGGGTGAAAGTTCAACTAGGGGTGTGGTAGTTCGGGCTACAAAAGATACATTAATGGTGAAGGCCGACCTAGTTGAAAAAGAGAAGGAGGTTCCTAAAGTGAAGAAGGATTAGATCAGTATTGCTTTGCTTTTATGATTTATTATTTTTAAAATAAGGCGCATGATGCCAATAATTGTAGTCACATTTATTTCAATAATAATAGCATATTTATTTTCGCCTTAAATAAAAATTACAATGACTTTTTTTTTTATATCCGAGTCAAGAAGTCGGACTCAATGGAAGAAAAAAAATAAAAAAAAAAACGTCGAACAAATAACTGAATTCGCAAAGAATGCGTCACTAAAAAAATCAGAAAATCTGAGATTCCACCGTGTCACGGTGAAGCTTGCCATGACACGGTGGAAATTCCCGTGGCGCGGAAAAAAAAAATATTTTTTTCTAGACCACCGTGCCACGGTGAAAATTACCGTGACACGGTGGAGTTTCCCATGGCGTAGCTAACCTTTTTTTTTTTTGCTGCAGTTCCACCGTGCCACGGTGAAAACTGTCGTGACACGGTGGAGGTTCCCATGGCACGGCAATTTTTTTTTCTAGCTCCATTTTGTCGTGACGGCATGCTAAACTGGCGCGTATACTTGATCGACGGAGGGAGGATTTTATTTTTTAAAAGTGATCGGGCCCCCTTGAGGGGTTGCTTACGTATCCTTAAAAAGGAATCAGGCCAAACGTAGCTCTATTGGGTCATGAACCCATGCAACTAGGCATAGAATTTCTTGAGTTGATCCAAGTTGGTTAAGTTGTGGAAACCATTACCGTCCATGTCTACCAATTGTGTCGCTCCGCCAGACAAGATGGCTTTAACAATGTACGGGCCTGACTAATTTGGTCTGAATTTTCCTCTTGGATCCAACACATTTTTGCGAAGTGCCTTAAGCACCAGGTCACCTTCTTTGATGTTCCTATTCTTGACTTTTTTTATTGAAATGTCGCGCCATACGCTGTTGGTGTTGCCAAGCGTTTTTCGTCAAGTAAGACTAATTCATCATATCTTGCTCTAATCCAGTCGACTTCATCTAGTTGGCTTTCCAACGCGATTCGGAGAGAAGGGATTTTGAGCTCTATTGGTTGTACAGCTTCAACTCAATAGACCAAAGAGAAAGGGGTAGCCCCCGTTGATGTACGAACAGAGGTTCGATAACCCCAAAGGGCAAAATGTAGCTTACTTGGCCAATCTTTGTAATTTTCCGTCATCTTTTCGATGATAGTTTTCACATTTTTGTAGGCGGATTCGACCGCACCATTTGTTTGTGGTCTGTAGGGTGATGATCTGTGATACTTGATATGATATTTCTGCAATAATTTCGCGCATTCGGCTTGTAAATGCGTTCCATTATCACTGATCATCTGATATTTTTCTCAATGAATTGGGCTTCGTGTTTTGCCGTTAACTTAGCATATGAGGCAGCTTTGACCCATTTGGTGAAATAGTTGATTGCTACGAGGATGAATTCATGCCCCCCTTGTCCTAGTGGCGTTATCTTTCCAATGATGTCGATACCCCAAGTAGAGAATGGCCATGGAGAGGTATATGTGTAGAGAAGCGAAGGTGGAACGTGCTGTAAATTTGCATAGACTTGACATTTCATACATTTCTTGACGTATTCGTGAAAATCTCTCTCCATGGTAGTCCAATAATAACCTTGTCGTTGAATCTTCTGGACTAACATCTTAGCATTCATATGCGTTCCACATATGCCGGCATGAAGATTTTCCATGGTTTTGTGTGCTTCTTTCTTGGCTATGCATAAGAGATTTCTCCCTAGTGCAGTCCTTTTGTGGAGTTCTCCTCTGATGAGCACATACTGTGAGGCCAGGAGCCTCAAAGCACGGCGTGCCCTTTTATCAGTATTAGGAGGATATTCTCCTTTTGTCACGTAGTTAAGGATATTTGTAAACCATGGCTCTTCATCTTCTACTTGTGATTCTTGTTCATCATCAAGTGCGTGAACATAAGCCGGATCATATCTTCTTTCTATGGTCAACGACATTCTGATTGTATCCGTTGGGATTCGCACCATTAATGCTAGGCGAACTGGTTTTCATCTCTAGGCAAGTACGTATATTCCACTTCATTTAGTTGCTCCGTGAGAGTTTCTAAATGAGCTTGATACGTAGCGAGACTTTCACTTCTCACTTTCAATCTCTTGGAGATCTGGTTAATAATTAATGAAGAATCACCGTAGATTCTGAGCTTCTTAATTCCCAAGTCCACAGTTGTTTCTAATCCCAAAATACATGCTTCATATTCTGCGGCATTGTTGGTGACATCAAATTCGAGCTTCATGGAAATTGGAATATGCTCTTCATTGGGTGATACAAGAAAGACTCCTACACCACAAACTTTTTGGTTTGAAGCTCCATCGAAATAGAGCGTCCAGCTATCATCTTCGGTCATGAGTAAATCTTCATCAAGGAGATCGTACTCATCTTCTTCTTTCTCAACTTCTTCTAGCGGAAAATCTGCTAAGAAGTCAGAAACCGCAGAACCTTTGATGCCTTTTTGTGGTACAAATTTCAAGTCAAACTGAGCAAGGTTGACTATCCACCTTGATAATCTGCCATTGAGTGTTGATTTTTCGAACAAGTATTTGAGAGGATTCATTTTGGACACGACATGCACTGTATGAGTAAGCATGTAATATCTTAGTTTCTGTGCGGCCCACACAAGTGCGAGACACAACTTTTCAAGCGGTGTGTATCGTGTCTCATATCCTTGAAGTTTCTTGCTCAAATAGTAAATTGCATTCTCCTTGCTTTCGATCTCTTGTGCTAGCATTGCTCCCAACGTTTCTCTTGTGACCATAAGGTAGAGTCGAAGAGGAAAGTCAGGCATTGCTGGCGCTAGCACGGGTGGTTTTGCCAGGTACTCTTTGATTTTTTCGAAGGCTTTTTTGCAATCATCATCCCATGTGACTGGAACATTTTTCTTAAGCTTCTTGAATATAGGTTCACATATCGCCGTGAGTTTCGATATGAACCTGCTTATATATTGTAACCTTCCAATGAAGCCTCGAATTTCCTTCTCACTCTTGGGTGGTGGCATGGTTATGATCGCTTTGACTTTCGTGGGATCTATTTCAATCCGTCGAGAGCTGATCACATATCCAAGTAATTTACCTAACGTGACTCCAAATGCACACTTTACTGGATTTAATCTTCTTCGGCCATTAATAGTTGATTATATCCGGTGTAGCCGTCCATGAACGATAGGAGTGCATGGTTTGCTGTATTATCGACTAGAATGTCAATGTGAGGTAGAGGGAACCCATCTTTCGGGCTTGCCTTATTGAGGTCCCTGTAATCAACACACATTCTGACCCTTCCATCCTTCTTTAGAACAGGAACCACATTTGCTATCCACTCTGGATACTTGGATACTTTGATGAAACTTGCGGCCAATTGCTTTCTGATTTCTTCTTTGATTTTGAGAGCCACATCCGGTTTCATGCGGCGCAACTTTTGTTTGACAGATTTCATACCTGGAATGAGTGGTATCGTATGCTGAGCTATATCCCTGTCAATTCCTGGCATATCTTGTTATGACCAAGCAAATACATCAAAAAATTCACTAAGCAAGTTAATTAGCTCTTTGCGTTCATCTTGACTTAGTGTTAATCCAATTTTTACTTCTTTAATAGTCGTATCATTGGAAATATTAACTTTTTCTGTATCTTCGATAACTGCCGTTTTATTTTTGTGTTCTTCCATTGCTTTTATTATTTCTTTGTCATTTTTATCATTAGCAAAGCAATATTGATCATAGTTAGGGGAATGACACGCATCGTAAGAAAAGGTATTCATTTTATTGAATTCATCGGTCAATACATCAAGAGGGGCAAGGTCAGCTGCGACCTCACCGGAAAGAGAAGACTCAACAAGAAACTCAGGATTGGACTCTATAGCAGAAAGAGGGTTGGCCTCTGACCCTAAGGACTCGTCTACAGACTTAGACTCAGACTCGGACTCGGACTCAGACTCATCAAACATAGGACCTTTGCCAGCGGTTATTTCCAACCTCTCTCCGCTTGGCGTAGTGATCTTCACTGTCTTGCACCATCCCTTTGAAATATTATCAGCTTGGACAATTAACTCGGAGGGGTCAAAATCCTTGTTTGATATAACAGCTTGAATGAGCTCTGAATTATCTTTGCAGACAGGCTTGAATTCATTCTTCTCTAGTCCAAAAAGAAGATTAATGCTTAGATCATCTGAGCTTGGGCTGGCTGGTTTCTAAGTTGTGAAGAGCTCTTCGCCTTCATCGACAAAGTCACAATAGAGGAACATCTCGAATCCTGGTTCACGCTTCCCATCGTGGACGAAAGGCTCAGGGAATTCATAGCATGGGAAGTTTTCTCCTTCTTTGACGTACTGGCCATTGAGGGTGAATGAATATGGATCCATGGCCATTTCCGTCTTCATGATTCGAGCGTCATTGTGAGCCTTCATTTTCAATAGGGCTTGTTTCACATCTTCTTTTGTTGGCTTGAATCCCAAGCCAAAGGTATCTTTCTTGAGTGCACCAGGATGGCCCCAAAGTTCAGCCATTTTCTTTTTGAGTCCGAGGGTCATTCCAGGGAAGTGCCCTTGCTTCTTCATAATGGCATTAACATTGGTGTTTGAATATGGATCGAAGTCGAGATGACACTTCTCCTCTTCTTCGATCATGAGAACACCATCGAGCGAAAATCTCCAGAGATCTTCATCTTCTTCGTCATGTTCGACATGGACGATGGGAGTGTCGATAAGTTGAATGCGCATGGGAGAGGCATCAATGGTAATTGGAACCCCTCCAACTATTGCTTTCAGTTTCTGGTGCAACGACGATGGGATCGCCTTTATCTCATGAAGCCAAGGACGTCCTAACAATAGATTGAAAGAAGCCTTAATGTCCACAACCTGAAACTTGGTGCGACGTTCAATGGCTCCAGTAGTTATGTTTAGTATGATAGTACCCACGACTTGACGACGAGTATTATCATAAGCGCGAATCCCTTGAGTAGAGGGAGTTAGTTCTTCATTCTTTATGCCCAACTTCTTTGCAGTGTGGAGTGGGCATACATTGATTGCAGAGCCATTATCAACTAGGCTCATAGGAACATTCATCTGCCTACACACCATAGTGAGGTGTAACGCCTTGTTATGTTGGTCCCCTTCTGGGGGCAGATCCTTATCAGAAAAGGAAATCAAATTTCTAGTACTTGGCAATTCAGTATTGAGAAAGTTGACCAGTCCTTGGGGAGTCATATCATCATCAACTCCTACTTTCACCAGAGCATTCATCACAGCCTTCCGATGCTCGTGAGAGGTGGCCAAAAGCTTCCATACTTTCATTTCCACCTTGGTCTTTTGTAATTGTTTGACCACATCGTTGTTCACAGGGTCGATGGGATCAACTATTGGTTGTGATTGCGGTGGAGGTGGATTTGGCTGTTGCAACCGTCCACTTCTGGTGAAAACTTTGACCTCAAGGTCTCCCCAAATATTTTCACTTGTGCCAAGAGATTAACAGGCTATATCCTTGATAGACGTCTTCATCGTCACTATCCCAAATTTCATTCACTTCTTCATAGCTCGAGACAAATATAACTTCCGGTAAAGGTTTATTCACAGGTTGAATGAGTATTGACGGATCAAAGGAGACTTCATCTCCCATGATAGCCAAAGCATCAGAAAGAGGACCTGTTTGAATGTTAGGCTTCTTGCCCCTGGAGGGACAGGAAGTTGATTAGCATCACTTAGGTCTTGGATTTCATCCTTCAACCTCCAACACTTCTCAATATTATGACCCTTGCCTTGATGAAACTTGCAATAAGCATTGGGGTCATAGCTAGCGGTTCTATTCTCTGGTCGAGGTTCTAGAAACAGTCCAATTGGCATAATCAGTCCTTGACCATGCAAACAGTCAAAAGCAGCATCATAAGCCATTTCTAAAGGCTTGTAAACCCTCCTTTGCCTTTGGAATCTTTGAGGAGGAGCGTTAAGGGTCAGCACATCATTGATATTGATATTGTTGGTAGCATTATTGGGCTTGGAAGACGAAGAAGGAGTGTAGTTCTTCTTGTTTTTCCAAGTGTTGTTGTTATTATTGTTGCTACCAGCAGTCTTCATCAGTTCATCTTCGATATTAATTCCAATATCTTATACAGCTTCGAAGGTACTCAGAGGTAGAAACTTCAAGTATTGCTTGTACTTATGAGTCAAATTGGCAATGAACAAGCGAACCATATCTTTTTCCTTGGGGGGGGGGGGTCCACCAAGAGCGCAGCTGTTTCCCTCCACCTGCTTAAGTAAGTGGTGAAGCCTTCATTCTCTTTCTGTTTGAGAATGGAGAGTTCACGTTCAGAAGTCTTGGCCTAAATGTTACACTTGTAACGATTCATGAAGCTTTCATCAACATCCTCTCAGGTCGCAACATGTTTGGATTCCAGAGAGTAGAACAATTTTGTTGACAGGCATGCTCTAAGGAAAGAGGGAACACCTTAGGGAAGATTGTCACATCTACTCCCTTAAGAGCCATGGTCGCAGAAAAGGCCTTCAAATGGAAAAACAGATTATCAGTAGGCTTGAATTTGGGAATGTCAGGTGTGGAGAACTTCTCAGGAAGCTTGTCCCTTATGGACGAAGAGACGACAAGTTGCTCCACATAATTGAATTCTTCAGAAATCTTACTCATCTGTTCCTTAATCTTGTCCATTGCAGCGGCAGTGACATTGTTCTGATTGTCTTGCTCTACCGTGTTGACTCTAGTGGTGAGTGTTTGCATCATGTTAGACAACATTTCAATTGTCCTATTGATGTTCTCGATATCATCCTTAGTAGCCATTGGTTGAAAGTAGACTGGAGATGGATCTTGTGGAGATGATTGTGGTGGTTTCCTTGTACGCCTCTTTGGTATAAGAGGTTGTTGAGGTATTGACTCGAACCGTACAATCTACCCCTACTTCTTGACCAAGTGCTGTGACACCGAAACAAACACACCTTTAATGACCAAACTTAACCTTAACCCATCCGGAAAAAATAATAAAAAATTTTGAATTTTGAAATTCTATAATTTTGAAATTCAATTTATTTTTTGTTAAAAAAATATGGGAGGATACCATTCGACTTACTCCGAAAAAAAAAACAATACAAAAAAAATGACAAAAGACTACCCTAAAATACGGTCATGAAATGGTGCACGACTAACGGAATAAAGTTTGTGAACACGACATGTGAGTGACTAAGGCCTTGTTTAGTTCACCTTATTTTTACTTATTTCAGAAAAAATAAGTTCAGATCAGATCAGATCAGAAAAAATAAGTTCACATCAGGAAAAATAAGTTCAGATCAGGTCAGATCAGAAAAAATAAGTTCAAATCAGATCATATCAGAAAAAATAAGTTCAGATCAGATAAGTTCAAATTAAATACAAATTATTATTATTATTATTATTATTATTATTATTATTATTATTATTATTATTATTATTATTATTATTATTATTATTATTATTACATTATTGTTCAAACAATAAACGATAATAATTAAATTTTCATTATCAGCTCCAAATAATAAACGTTTACAAATATAATTTCCATTATAAGAAGTTCCAAATTTCCTTCGCTATATTAAGTTGTACTTCGTTCATTACAGCCTTACAATTCTCGTTAAACAAATCATAATCTGCTCTTGGTTCGATTTCTATACCACTATCAATGGGTATATCCAACTCATGTAATCGAATAAAATTGTGAAGTGTGAATGCAACAACCATAATCGCCAATTGATGTTTAGTGTCCATATTTGGCATCATTGTGAGTATTTTCCATTGAGATTTGAATTGTCCAAAACATCTCAAATCATTCCAATGATTTGTTACTTGTTTGATATTGAATTGCTTTCAACATTTTACGATCAAAGTACTCACTATTCGATCCCAATTAAGCTTTAAATATCCAAATTCTTTCATCTCCAAGCATATGTCCAACAATATATCTCCGTACATTCTTCAGACCATGCTACCCTACCAGCCATTACACTATGATAAAGAGCACTTTGGAATCATTATTTCATGCATAAATTATAGACATTAATGTTGAATTGGCACCAGGATTATAATCAAAAGGATTCTTTTGAAATAAATGAACTGAAGATAAAATATTAAATGTGCTTTACATTTTCATCGATATTACTTGCATTAGGTCAAATGTAAAATTCATGAAATCAAATAAATGTATAGTTTCCTACATTATAAAAAAAAAAAACTATGGACAAATGATAAAATTAATGACATAGAGTGATGAAGTATTTACCTATGATGGAGATAAAAGACAAACAACCTATTGAACAAATGAATAGAAAAATATTTTAGGATATTGATTAAGAGTGTGAAAATTATGACACTAAGATGTTATTTTATATAGGAAAATAGAGGTGTTACCCATAGTGTTCGGAATATTGAAATATGAAATGATAATTTTCCATTCAATTTAGTCAACCATTTTACATTACCAAAAAATAAGTTCAGATCAGATCAGATTAGAAAATATAAGTTCAGATCAGATCAGATAAGATAAGATCAGATCAGATCAGATCAGATCAGACCAGACCAGATCAGCTAAGATCAGGTGAACTAAACAGAGCCTAAGTGAGGTTATGGACGCGTGTTATGACCGTACAGCTAAACATAACACCAAACTGGACACATAAACCACATACGTACGCACAAAACCAAAAAAGACTGACGGGACACTTTTCCTGGGCACCGTGTCACGGTGCTGACTGTCGTGACACGGTGCAGTCTACCATCAAACGGTAGAAAGCGCCGTGTCACGGCACTGTTCACCGTGGCGCGGCAGGACTTGCCGTGACACGGTGCTCAGTTCCAAGTCTTTTTTGTGAGTCTTTCCAGATTTTAGTCGATTTTAGGTCCGTACTAATTACTATGTGGAAATAAAAACCCTCGATCATGGGTTAAACAAAAAAGAGTAAACACATGAGGTTTAGCACCAAACAAACCATGTAGCATTTAGTCACGATGATGTAAAAAAAGTTCGCAACCTAGGGTCAAGATCTATGTTCAACTATTGGTCAAGCTTTGGGTGTTAAAAGGGTACCATGGTTAAGAGTTTGGACGCGTTAGCAAGGCAGCCTCCCTTGAGGGTCTATGCCAACAGGCAGCTCCGCGAGTTCGTGATGAAATCGAATTTGACTCCATGGTGTGGGTGGATTTAATAACTCGGATGAACCCTTATTGCCATGAGCGTTTTTGGGTTGATAGAGCATAAATCCCCCGGGGCTAAGACGCATGTAGAACACACATGTTTTTTCAGAAAAATTAAAGGAAGTTGACTGTGAGAAGAAAAAACAAGACACCAGACTGATTTTAGGACTGCCGTGACACGGCAGAGATTCCCGTGCCACAGTACTACACACCGTCAGACGGTGTACTGCACCGTGACACGGCAGATTCTGCCGTGGCACGGCAGTCAGAAAATCTGACTGGTGCCCTGTTTTTCTTCGTACGCAATCAACACTAGTAGAAAAATACAATAAGGCACCCCCATAAAGGCACCGGTTCAGGCCAAACCGGTGCCCTAAACCGGCCCAAATTTGGGCGCCATTTTACACAAATATAAAAGGCACCGGTTCAGACCAAACCGGTGCCAAAAACTAAAAGGGCACCGGTTTGAACCGGTGCCAATTGAACCACTCCTTAATTTAAAGAAAACCGCTTAAACTTAAAAAAAAAAAAAAAAAATCGGCTATATTAATACTAAACCCTATTATTCTCGCCGCTTCTCCCCTCCTCTTCTTTCCTACTCTTTCTCTCTCCTCTTCTCATCTCCTCCTTCGCCCTTTCTCATCATCTCCACCTTCGCCCTTTCTCATCAGTCTTTCTCATCTCCTCCTTCGCCCTTTCTCATCTCCTCCTTCCCTTTCTTCATTCTCCCAAAGCTACCACGAAGACCACCACGACGAGCACATGCAACACCTCCACGGAGAGCACCAAGAACACGTCTCCTCCTCCCTCAATTTCTGGGTTTTTGTTTTCTGAATTTGATTTTTGATTTTTGAATTTTGTTTTTCGATTTTTTCTGGGTTTTTTCGATATCAATTTCAATTTTTTTTTCGTTTTTGTTTTATTTTAATTGATTTCTGGGTATTTGATTTGTTCGTTTTTGTTTTTATTTTTATGATTTCTAGGTTTTTTTCTGGGTTTTTTTCATTTTTTTCTGGGATTTTGTTTTTATTTTTTCGATTTTGTTTTTTGATTTTGATTTTTGTTTTTCTTTTTTTTCGATTTTGATTTTTGTGTTTCGATTTTTACTTTCGTTGTCTTATTTTGATTTTGATTTTTGATTTTTTCTGGGTTTTTTCGATTTTAATTTTTTTTGTTTTTGTTTTTATTTTAATTGATTTCTGGGTTTTTTTATTGTTCGATTTTGTTTTTATTTTTATGATTTCTGGGTTTTTTTCATTTTTTCTGGGATTTTGTTTTTATTTTTTCGATTTTGTTTTGATTTTTTGATTTCTGGGTTTTTTTCGATTTTGTATTTAATTTAATCGATTTTTATTCGATTTTTTTTTTCTGGGTTTTTTTATTTTTTTCGCAGCTTGTTTTGATTTTTTGATTTCTGGGTTTTTTCGATTTTTTATGTTTTAATTGGCGCAGGTATACATAATCCAAGAATCAAGAATCAAGAATCAAGAATATGGGGATTTTTAGATTGTGATGTTGTAATTTTTTTTTTTATTATTTATATTGTATTTTTTTTATTTATTTATATGTTGTAATTTTTTTTGATTTATTAGTAATTTTTTTTATTGATCTATGTTGTAAAATTTTATTGATTATATATTAAACAGAATCGTTTTATATTGATTGTGATGTTTGATTTATATTTTGTGTTTTTATTTAATTTAGTTTATTTAATTTTTAAGCAAAAAAAAAAAAAATTTGATTTTTGGGGTTTTTGGCACCGGTTAACCGGTGCCAAAAACTTTGAAAAAAATTTTAGTGGGCCTTTTTGGCACCGGTTAACCGGTGCCTATTCCACCCTATGGCACCGGTTTTGAACCGGTGCCAAAAACTTGGGTTTTGGCACCCCTCACATAGGCAGCGGTTCAAACCGGTGCCTTAGACCGGGTTTGAACCGCTGCCAAATGCCTTTTTTCACCTAGTGCAAGTTATTCAATTTTTCCTACGGGACAGACCTAAATGCGACGTTAAAACGTCTATGCTTATGCGAAAATGCCAAATTAATCACAAGAATATTTTTCAAGAATCTTTCAAGTCTCATCCACTCATCTTAATTAAATACCGATCACTCAAATCGATAAATAACCAAGAATCCTCCCAAGTGGAGTCGCCAAATTGTAGGCGTCGTTCGAAGTGCGCATACGTTAAAGCATGTGTGAATAAGCTTGGCACTCATAGGAAGTGGGAATTGACATAATACGATTAGGGACAAATAAAGTAGGGAGCCGCCAACAAGTTTTTAAGGAACTTGTAAACCGTTCACGGATCATAAAAAGGCAACCACGATAAAGGGACAACGATAGGCAACAACGATTGACCCGATTCATAATCCATGAGATTACTAACTCCATATGGTTCGGAACCACGAAAGGAGGATCGGGGATGATGGTACGAAGTGAGTCATGGAGTCACCATCGCCCGTATTGGCCTCTACTCGATTCTTATAGTGAAAAGCATTCCTGCGATCTCAAAGGCATACAAACAGAGATTCAATTTGCTGCAAACTATTATTAAGCTAAATTGGTTTAATATTAATGCAACACATAATTCTAAAATATTTGTGATCACTTGATTAAACAACAAGATTAAAAAGGATCCTAAACCGGTTGTCCAAATTATCTTATTAGGCGTGATTTTCAATTACATATTCCCTTTAAACATGCAATATGGTGATCAATAAATATAATAAAATAAACATTAATATTGGAAGAAATTCAACAATAATTCCAACAATATAAAATCGTTAGATAAATAATAGAAATAAAAGGAACATAATTCTTACTTTGATTATGTTTGCTTGCAACTACAAAATAATAAACGAGTTAGTAACTTCAAGGAAATAATAATAAAACAATAATTAAATTAAATTAAATTAAATGAAGTAGATTTGGGGCCAAACCCTCAAATAGTTCTACCTTTCACGCCTTGGCTTAAGGACAGAACCACGAGTAAATTATGGACTCCTTGGAGTGCTTGAAGAAGGAATTTTGAAAGTAAAAGGGTAGGCTAGTGTTTAGGCTAGAGCATAGAAGAGAGAAAAATAGAGAATTAATTGATGCCTCGTACATCAGAAATGAGGGGGTATTTATAGGAAAAATGTGCTAAGGGAACACAAGGAACCCTAAAAAGATAAAAACCCTATAAAGGTATACCGCGACTGACAGGGTAAAGTCGTATCCCCTAATCAAAAGTAATTACCTAAATCCTCTAACTAACGTAGATAGGGAAGTAGGGTCGAACTTCACAGGGAAACAAGTCTTTTACTCCTAATTATTTATTATAATCTAAATTACCTAAGTAACCAATATTTTTGTGAATAAAATCTATACTACGGAGAAAAGGTCGAAAGAAATAAAGTAGGTGAAAATCAAATATTAAAATACCTAGGGCATAGGTTCACTAATAAACAATATTCCAGGGCAAATCATAATAAGCAATCATCAAGCATTGGTTAATCAGATTATAAAGGGCTTTCGCTACGTATTATAATCACAGAGTTAATTTAACGGTAGTAAATCTCATCTGTCGAATCTCGACTTAACCATTTATAAATTAGTCCGCCTATTGAAACTAGGCCTAAACATCAATTCTCATCTGTCGAATCTCGAATTAATACTGCTAAACTCATACCATTAAATCTGGCCAAACCTAATTGCATAGCATTAAATCAATCAATAGGAAATTAACCAAGCATTGATTAGCAATCACAAAGTTACCCCTTCATATCATTTATTAGATCCCCATAAACCCTAGAAATAAAACTACTCAAGCATCATCATAACTAAACTAAACAAATAAATAAAGCAAAGCATAATCAAAGAAGTAAGTAGAATAGCTGAAATTAAAAGAGAAGAAATTGTTACCAAAAGAAATCTGGATTAATGGAAGTAATTAAGAACAAAAGTTGAGAGAGAATTTAAGAGAGAGAAAATTCCTAAGTAGAGAGAGAAAGTCTAAAAAAGAAGGTAATCAAAAATTACGTACAAATCTCGTACTTAAACATTCCCTAAAACAAAAATTAAAACTAATCTAATCAGCTCTGAGAAAAACACGCACCCGATCGGGCGAAGGGCCGCCCGATCGGGCCCGCTTTTCTTACTTTGCTCGCTACTAGTGTGCCGCGCCCGGTCGAGCTTATGCTCACCTGATCGGGCGCGCCTCTCCCTTGAGGGTCCTTATGCGCGCAGCCGCCCGATCGGGCGTATGCTTGCCCGATCGGGCCCGGTCTTCTTCTTCGAGGCTCGGATTTCGATTGGGCTCAATTCCTCGTCCCAATCTAAATTTCCTCATCGGGTCTTGATTAAACTATCCAACAGCCTTGGTATCTCATACCGAGCCCTTAATCATCGGCTCTCACCGATCCTGGGCTTCAAAAGTGGTCGTGTCCTTCTAGCTTCCGTAGTTGATCCATAAAACCCGGAAAAATGCTCCAAGAGTGCAATTTCCTGTAAAATACAACTAAAACTACGAAAACACTAGAAAACATAAATTAGTAATAAAAGTGGCTCGAAAGAGCCAAAAACACTACTAATTATGACCAAGGGACGGGGGTAAATTACTATATAAAATGGACATATCAAACTCCCCCAAGCCAAACCTTTGCTAGTCCCTAAGCAAAGAGCTCATCAATGAACATATAAAACATGCCTCACCCCAATAATCAAATCAAGCACAAACGATTCAAGGCAAATCTAATGAACATGCTTCAACATCAGTCAATTTTATTCATCTAATCACCCTTCCTCCCCAACAATTGTCAAATAGAGCAAACCACAAGAGCATATAGAATTCAAGACTAGTGCTCACACACTCAACTCTCATTTATGAGGCGAGTAAAAGATGTACTCGATCGCTCTCCAACCAACCCCTTTACTTGTGAACAATGCCCACCCATCTCACACTCTCGTGTGTTTAAAACAATGAACGCTCAACCTACTAGTCGACTCGAAATATTTCAAGTCATAACTTGCATTGATAAACAACTCTTTCACATTTACACAACTCTATGCACAAGGTCGGAAGGTCTTTAAAGCTTGTAATGTAAGGCTAGGGTAAAGGGTAGGATAAATTTGGGAGTATGTGAGAGAAAAGCTATGCATTAAGGGAGCCAAATCCTAACAAACCCATGATCAAAAATAAATGATGATCATACATCTCCAACAACATAACTAACTCCAACAAGAATCCACCAAATACAACTCCAATCAACATAAACAAACCCATTACTTACAAAATTCACTCATAAAAATGTGATAATGTAGAACTTGAGTGAAAAACAAACTTTGAACTCATTCTCTTTTTTTCTTTCTTTTCAAACTTGAACTTTTTTTTTTCTTTTTTTTTCTTTCTTTTCAAACTTGAACTTTTTTTTTTCTTTTTTTTCTCTTGAACAACCTTCAAATAGAACACTTGAGCATTAATTTTTTTTCTTTTGCTCTTTTTTTTTCTTTTTAACTCATATTGGAAAATTCAACTTTGAAACACAACATATCAATATTTTCCAATCAAAAATCAAAGAACAATCACTCTTCTTTTATTCCCACATTGTGCAAATAATGTGCACACCACAACTCCCTCACCTCACCAACTAATAGATCCCCCAAGCCAAGCTTGGGACTGTAACCAATGGGGCTCATATAGGCTTGTAATGTGGCTAAATAAACAATAAAAGGGCACAAGCAACAACATGGGTAGCAAGAAGGGAACATATGTATTTAAATACTCTGAAGGCTACCAAAAAGAATGAACGCCTTCGTCCTCATCATGTGCATAATAATAAGTCATGAAACAGTACTCAGAGTTGCAAACTAATACTCAAATTCATTGACATACCAGGAACTATGGAACTATCACACATTTCCTAACCAAATCAACTAGTCAAGCACTATATTCACAAGTAGTTGGCAAAATTGACTCATGTTTAGGAATCCAAACAATTAGACTTCAAATCATGACCAACAAATCCACAATGCTCATTATCAATAACCAAGAATCAAAACAAATTTTCTCAAATAAGGGGCACAGAAAGCATGATTTACATTTCATTGGAACGTATTTTTGTATTTTTTTTATTTTTCAATTTTTTTTTTGTATTTTTCATATATAAGAAAGCAATAAAAACTACACTAGGAAAGCAATAAAAACTATACTAGAAAGCAAATAAAAAGAGAAAGGAAGAGAATTACCAAGCGAAAGATCACCCCCCCAAGCCAAATCAAGCAATGCCCTCATTGACTTGGGAGTGTAGCCTACTCCTCATCCTCATCCATCCTCGAATAGCCCCCTCCATGGCTAGAATCGGCGCCTCCATGGCTCGAACCACCACCTCCATAACCCGAACCATCTGCAAAGTAGTTAGGGTCTACATTCCCCCCCAAGCCCACCAAAAGGAACATCGGTCCCATAACCATGGACCGATGAGTAGTCCACATAGGTACTGTAGGCACTTGGGTCCGTGTATCCACCTTGCGGATATTGGAACCAATCGGGAACAAGTGAATCGGGGGGAATAGCCCCCCGACGGGCATAATCATCATACATGGGGTACAAACCCCTCCCAACGTTCCTCTCCACATACCCCACCCGTCTATCTAGAGACCCAACTCTAGTGTCCAAATCCCTAACCATATTCTCGACTCTCTCTTGCCCCATCTCAATCCTATCCAATTGGCTCCTAAAAGCCGAAAAGTCATAATGGGCGTTGGGGTCAATGTTGTAGTTGGTTGAGGAAGTGGGAATGTCATATGTGAAGGGTGGAGGTGGTGGGTAGTGTGGTGAATGGTGATGAGGGGAGTGGTCTAGGGGAGATTGGTGGGATTGTGGTGAAGAGTGAGGTGGTTGAACCTCACCTTGACCGTTAATCTCGAAAGTATAAGAAGGCTTCCCCTTCTCAAATTTGGTCAAGGTAGGGTTGGGCAAAGTAAAAGCATTGTCCCTTCTACCTGATTCCCTTTGAATCACCCACCAAGTCTCACCTCCCATGACATTTATCCAATTTAGGCCACCTAAATAGGGTAGGTCCATAATAGTTGGGCCGGCTACCTTCCCGTCGTTATTAGGGACAAAGTTAAGGTGTTTGACCGCTATGTGAGTTACTAGACCACCAAAATAAATGGGTACCCTAGACCTACCCGCCTCAACCGCATTGGTCACCCTTTGGAAATGGTTGGTCATCTTGTGGACAATGATGAGCTTATCACTCCTAGGTATCATGTATGACCCTAACAATTCTAGCTCATCCCGCCTAACATTGGCGGGTTCATGCCTTCCAAAGATGGTAAGGCCAACAAACCATTTCCAAAACTTTGGCACGGGATGTTGTATCCAAGTGCCCTTGGCATGTTGGAGGTTCAAGTTAGCATCCCTCGTAAGGGATTGATAGACAACGACAATGTTGTCTTGAGGAGGTTCAATTGGCCTATCCGATTTTAACTCAAATAATTTGCCAAATTCTTTCAAAGACAATCTAACATCATTATTAAGTAATCTAAATTGAACATGAGCATTAGATTTTATGACATTAAAACTAGAAATAAATTCCAAAGTCAAGTAATCATAAGTATCATAATGCATGTTAAACAAACCACTCATGCCAATTCCCTTAAACAACTTTTCTACGGATTTATCAATTCCTAATTTAGCAAGGGTGGGGTGATGAACAAAATGTGTAGGAATTACCTGCCTTGACGTGAGATTGATCATCCTTTGCTTTTGATCTTGGGTGGTGATGACCACCCGCTCCCGTCCCGGAACTTGCAATTCCGGGTCAATCCTAGGCTCTTGTTGCCTTGAGCTTTCCCCCCTCACGGTCCTAGATCTTTTGAGAGCCATTTGTGATGAAAAAATGTAGGAATTGAAGCTTTCTCTCTCTTAGGGTTTGATATAAATTGAGAGAAAGTGGTAGAAATTTGGTGTATATTGTAGAGAAAGATGAAAGGATTAAGAATATGCAAAAATATTTGAGTTTTGATGGAAGAATTGGAAGAGATCTTGAAAATAAGGGAGTTTGAAGGTGTAAAAATGGAGGTTTTAGAGAGAGAAAGTAGTGGTGAAGAAGATGAATGAAGAAGAAAGTGAGGAAAGAAAGAAGGGAAAAGGATATAAGGGACGACCAAAAATAGGCGCGCCCGATCGGGCGAAAATTCTGAATTCCAGATGTGTGGTTGCGCGCCCTATCGGGCGAGCTCCGCCCGATCGGGCGCGTATACGAAGTAAAATTTTGCCCTTTCACTCGCCCGGTCGTTCGAGCTTCGCCCGACATTTCTTTTCCTTCACTCGATTTGCGCCCGATCGGGCGAATTAAGCTCAAATTTCTAACTTCACTTGCGCGCCCGATCGGGCAGCCTTGCCCGATCGGGTGAATTAAGCTCCAATTTCCAACTCCATTTGCGCGCCCGATCGGGCAGCCTCGCCCGATCAGGCGAAATAAGAGCTGAAAATCTTCCTTGCTTTCGCGCCCGATCTGGCCCGTGCCCAGTCGGATTTTCTTAGCTTCTTCTTCGATTTCTTTTCGTCTTAAAATTTTTCTAAGTCTCTTTACCTCTCAAACCTATACCTGTACAAAAACACTTATAAAAGGTAAAATTTCACTCTCCTCGCCTTTCTAAAGTAAAAAATAAAAATAAAGAAAAAGGAAAACTAGTCTAGAAAGCAAGAAATACGGGTTGCCTCCCGCAATGCGCTGGTTTATCTAGGTCCCGCACGACCCTCTTACCACAGTGAAACTCAGAGTGAATCGGAACCGCTTAGGTGAAGTAATTCAACTGCACCGATTGTAGCCCCCTCATGATATAGCTTGAGTCTTTGGTCATTAACCTTAAACTCGTTACCATGTTCGTCAAAAACCTTCATAAAACCGAATTTATTGGCCTTTTTTACAATAAAAGGACCCGACCACCTTGGCCTTAACTTTCCTGGGAAACGTTTAAGTCGTGAGTTGAATAGTAACACTTTATCACCCTCCTTGAATTCTCGCGGAAGGATCATTTTGTCGTGCCACTTCTTCGTCTTCTCTTTGTAGACTCAAGCACTATCATAGGCCGTCAACCTAAACTCATCGAGTTTATTAAGTTGAAGTAACCTCTTTTCTCCCGCTAGTTTGACATCTAGATTGAGCTCCTTAATAGCCCAATATGCCTTATATTCCAATTCGACCGGGAGATGACATGCTTTTCCGTACACGAGTCTATACGGAGTAGTACCTATAGGGGTCTTGAATGCAGTTCTGTACGCCCAAAGGGTGTCGTCCAACTTGTCGCTCCAATCTTTTCTTGAATTTGCCACCACCTTCTCTAGAATGGCCTTGATCTCACGGTTAGAAACCTCAACTTGGCCACTAGTTTGGGGGTGGTAGGCTAAACCTGTCCTATGGTAGACACCATACTTTTTGAGGAGGGTGTCTAACTTTCGTTCATGAAAGTGAGATCCCCCGTCACTTATTATAGCTCTGGGTACACCAAATCTTGGAAAGATGGTCTTCTTGAAAAGTCTGTGGACGACCTTGGCGTCATTAGTAGGAGTGACGATGGCCTCAACCCACTTGGATATATAGTCGACGGCGACAAGAATATAACGGCTTCCTTTGAAGAGGGGAACGGTCCCATGTAATCAACACCCCAAACCAAAATTTTCAACTTCTAAAATTCCTGTTTGGGGCATCTCATGCCTCCGCGAGATGTTGCCAGTCCTCTGGCAAGAGTCACAAGCCTGCACAAAAATGTTAGCATCCTTAAACATCGTAGGCCAATAAAAACCTTACTCATTAATCTTGTCCACCGTTTTAGTGGGGCCATGATGTCCTCCATATGGTGAGGTGTGGCAACTAGTAAGCACACCGTGGACTTCCCATTCGGGAACACACCTGCGAAATAATCCATCTGCACACTCACGAAACAAAAAAGGATCAACCCTAAAATAATGTTTGACATCAGAAAGGAATTTCTTTTTTTGTTGGTAGGACAAGTCAAGAGGTAGAGTACCACCCACTAAATAATTAGCAAAATCCGCATACCATGGGTGTTGCTCTACAACTTCATAAAGGTTGTCATCAGGGAAAGAAGCATCTATAGGTGGAGAATCCTTACCCTCATCATACCTGATACGTGACAAGTGGTATGCCACTACGTTCTCTACTCCCTTTTTATCTTTTATTTCTATGTTGAAATCTTGGAGCAAAAGAACACATCGGAGTAGCCTTGGCTTTGATTCCGCCTTGGCTATCAAGTACTTCAATGCTGCATGGTCAGTAAAAACAATGACTTTAGAACCAACAAGATATGATCTAAATTTTTCTAAAGCATAAATAACAGCAAGAAACTCCTTTTCTGTAGTGGCATAGTTGACTTGGTCTTCATCCAAAGTTTTTCTAGCATAATAAATAGCATGCAAAACCTTGTTCTTTCTCTGTCCGGGCACGGCTCCTAGCGCAAAGTCACTTGCATCGCACATGATCTCGAAAGGAAGGTTCCAATCGGGAGCACATATGATGGGTGCCGATATCAAAGCCTGCTTAATCCTGTTGAAAGCCTCAAGACACTCGTCAGTAAAAATAAAAGGAGCATCCTTGAGCAAAAGTTGCGTCAGTGGTTTAGCAATTTTAAAAAAATCTTTGATAAAGCGGCGATAAAACCCCGCATGACCCAAGAAAATTCTAACTCCCTTAACATTAACTGGGGGAGGTAATTTCTCAATCACTGATATCTTAGCTTTGTCTACTTGTATGCCCTTATCAGATACAATGTGACCTAGGACTACTCCCTCTGTCACCATCAAGTGACATTTTTCCCAATTAAGAACTAAATTGCATTCTTCACATCTTTTCAAAATTTTAGCGAGATGAATTAAGCATGAATCAAATGAAGAACCATATACGCTAAAATCATCCATAAAGACCTCCATAATAGACTCTATGAAATCAGAAAAAATGCTCATCATACAACGTTGAAAGGTAGCGGGTGCATTACATAAACCAAAGGGCATTCTACGATATGCAAAAGTGCCATAAGGGCATGTAAAAGTAGTCTTTTCCTGATCTTCAGGGTGAATCGGAATTTGGAAAAATCCCGAATACCCATCCAAATAGCAAAAGAATTTATGATTGGCTAACCTCTCAAGCATTTGATCTATAAAGGGAAGAGGGAAGTGGTCCTTTTTAGTGGCGATATTTAATCTACGATAATCAATGCACATACGCCACCCTGTTACAGTTCTAGTGGGAATTAATTCATTTTTCTCATTGGTTATCACAGTCATCTCACCCTTTTTTGGCACTACCTGCACAGGACTTACCCATTTGGAGTCAGAAATAGGATAGATAATACCTGCATCAAGTAATTTCATAACCTCCTTCTTGACTACTTCCTGCATGTTGGGATTTAATCTTCGTTGGGGTTGAATGCAGGGCTTATAATTCTCCTCTAGATGTATCCTGTGCATACAAAATTCAGGCTAATACCCTTGAGATCATCAATACTGTACCCAATAGCTTTCTTATGGGTTTTGAGAACCCGTAGAAGTTGGGAAGTTTGTAGGTCAGTAAGTGCAGTACTAATGATCACGGGGTGTAGTTCCTGTTCATCTAGAAAAATATATTTTAAATGAGAAGGGAGAGGTTTTAGCTCAGGTTTCTTGACCTCTGCAGGTTTTGATTCCTGAACTAAATTTACTACCTTCATTATTTCCTTGGGGCTTAACTCTTTTAAGGAAAGAGCCTTTTCAATATCTTGTACCTCATTACCCCAAACGCTTGCATTGTCTCTAGATAAATTCCCGCAGAGAACTTCCTCTAGGGGATCCTTTGCAAGAACCTGTGACAAGCTATCATCACAAATATCATCCATTATATCAATTACATCAATATAGAAACAATTTTCCTCTAGCATAGGCCCTTTCAAAACCTTCCTTAAATTAAAAGTAACATTGTCGTCACCTACAGAAAGGGTTAGTTTACCATTTTTAACATCAATTATCGCTCCTGCAGTATGGAGAAAAGGCCTACCTAATATAATGAGTATTTGTGTATCCTCTGCCATGTCTAACACAACAAAATCAACAGGAATAAAAAATTTACCAACTCTGACAGGAACGTCCTCTAAAATATACCTAAAAGGTATTTTACCGAACGATCTGCCATTTGCAAAGTTATATTAGTAACTTTTAATTCTCCCATATTAAGTTTAGCACAGACAGACGATGGCATGACGCTAACACTAGCACCCAAATCACACAAAGCGTTATCAATAAAAACATTCCCTATATGACAAGGGATAGAAAAACTACCGGGATCCTTTAATTTAGGAGGGGATTTGTTTTGCAATAAAGCGCTACATTCCTCTGCGAAAGCTACAGTTTCTACTTCATTAAAAGCCCTTTTCCTAGTCAAAATGTCTTTCATAAATTTAGCATAAGCAGGTGCTTGAGTGATTAAGTCAGTAAAAGGAACTGTTACCTGCAGGTTTTTCACAACCTCTAAAAACTTACCGAATTGTTTATCAAACTTACTCTTCAGTTGTCTATTAGGGAATGGGAGTTTGATAACCGGGCTCTGCACATCTCCTCCCTTATCCTGCGATTTACCCTGCACAGTAACATTAGTAGAGTTAGTATCTTTTTATAGCCCTGCAGGGCTAGCAGGATTAGCGTTTGGTATAAAGGAATCTAGATCAGGAACTGATCTATCTTCCTTTGGCATAGGAGGTCCATCATAATGTGAACCACTCCTTAGAGTGATTGCATTGGCATGATCTGTAGGATGGATAGGTTGTGATGGTAGAGCTCCCTGCTGACGGGATTATAGGGTAGATGAAAGTTGTGCAATTTGATTGTCCATGATTTTATTATGGGCTAGGATAGAATCAATTTGCGCATCCCTACTCTCCATATGCTTTTGCATATTGGCAAGTATTGCTCTAATTTCTGTCATGGCAGGGTCGGAAGATGATGAGGGTGAAGCTTGGCTTTTCTGGCCGGAATTAGGATGATAATATTTTTGCTATGGTGGGGTTTGCTGTTGTGGTTGTTGTGGAGGTGGAGGGTTTTGCACATTGGTGCTCCGGTACAAAAGATATGGATGGTTCTTATAACCGGCATTGTAGGAATTGAAATATGGGTTATTCTGCCTATAGGTTTGAAAGGCATTAACTTGTTCCATAGATCCTACAATCTTGCTCCCAATGACCTACAATTCCACAATTTTCACAAAAAGCTTCATTATTAGCAACATCAGAAACATTAGTTACAGAGTTAGGAGCAACGGTAAGATTATCCAATTTTTGACAAATAGACGTCAATTGAGCTTGCAAAAAGGATACGGAATCGACATTATGTTTTCCTTTATTTGCAAACCCTCTCGGATTCCCATATTGGGAATTGTGTATTGCCATGTCTTTGATAACCTGTCCTGCATCATCCACATTTAAATTCATGAACCTCCCACTAGCTGCAGAATCTAGCACTGATCAAGAAGAATTTCCAAGTCCATTATAGAATGCTTGGATCAATTGCCATTGTGCTAGATTTTGGTGGGGGCACTCTCTCTGTAGATCCTTGAACCTCTCCCAAGCCTCATATAGCGTTTTTTCGGCCTCTTGAGCGAAGTTCTGAATAGCACTCCTTAGCACCGCTGTCTCTCTGCAGGATAGTATTTATTATAGAAATTCAAAGCAAGAGTTTCCCAGTTAGTAATACCAAGTGCAGTTTTATTCAAACCATTAAACCATAATTTAGCTTTGCCACATAATGAAAAAGGAAAAAGAATCTCCCTGATTTGGTCTTGCGTAACCCCGGCTTGTCTAATGGTGTTACAATATTGGCAGAAATCTGCGATGTGAAGATTAGGATCTTCACCCTTAGCTCCACTGAATTGCTTCCTCTCTATCATAGTGATAAATTGGGGCTTGATTTTGAATTGAACTTCATCTAGTGTCGGAGTGGGTGTAAGGTGCGGGAAGTCTGTGAGCTTCGGCTGCGAGTAGTCACTGAGTTTCTTTTGGGTCGTCATCTCTGATTCTGAATCTGAAGGAATATATGTGTCACTAGAATCAGAGGGAGGATCTCTTCGATTGTTGTCCTCCTCACAACCCGCCAGAATTTGTCAATAGATTTTCCTTTGCCTATGAAAAGAGCGCTCGATCTCAGGATTGAATGGAATGTAACATGATCTGGAACACCTGGGCATAAGCAAGGAACTAAAAGACAAATATGATAATTGCCTCAAAGAACTAACGTTCTCTGAGACAAAAGGGGATAATCTAGACTACAAAAAATAATCAGAAAACAAAAATAAAACCGTTTCCCCGGCAACAGCGCCAAATTTTGACAGGGTAAAGTCGTATCCCCTAATCAAAAGTAATTACCTAAATCCTCTAACTAACGTAGATAGGGAAGTAGGGTCAAACTCCACAGGGAAACAAGTCTTTTTACTCCTAATTATTTATTATAATCTAAATTACCTAAGTAACCAATATTTTTGTGAATAAAATCTATACTACGGAGAAAAGGTCGAAAGAAATAAAGTACGGGAAAATCAAATATTAAAAGACCTAGGGCATAGGTTCACTAATAAACAATATTCCAGGGCAAATCATAATAAGCAATCATCAAGCATTGGTTAATCAGATTATAAAGGGCTTTCGCTACGTATTATAATCACAGAGTTAATTTACCGGTATTAAATCTCATTTGTCGAATCTCGACTTAACCATTTATAAATTAGTCCACCTATTGAAACTAGGTCTAAACATCAATTCTCATCTGTCGAATCTCGAAATAATATTGCTAAACTCATACAATTAAATCTGGCCAAACCTAATTGCATAGCATTAAATCAATCAATAGGAAATTAACCAAGCATGGATAATTAGCAATCACAAAGTTACCTCTTCATATCATTTATTAGATCCCCATAAACCCTAGAAATAAAACTACTCAAGCATCATCATAACTAAACTAAACAAATAAATAAAGCAAAGCAGAATCAAAGAAGTAAGTAGAATAGATGAAATTAAAAGAGAAGAAATTGTTACCAAAAGAAATCTGGATTAATGGAAGTAATTAAGAACAAAAGTTGAGAGAGAATTTAAGAGAGAGAAAATTCCTAAGTAGAGAGAGAAAGTCTAAAAAAAAAGGTAATCAAAAATTACGTACAAATCTCGTACTTAAACATTCCCTAAAAAAAAAATTAAAACTAATCTAATCAGCTCTGAGAAAAACACGCGCCCGATCGGGCCCGCTTTTCTTGCTTTGCCCGCTGCTGGTGTGCCGCGCCCGATCGAGCTTATGCTCACCTAATCGGGCGCGCCTCTCCCTTGAGGGTCCTTATGCGCGCAGCTGCCCGATCGGGCGTATGCTTGCCTGATCGGGCCCGGTCTTCTTCTTCGAGGCTCGGATTTCGATTGGGCTCAATTCCTCGGCCCAATCTAAATTTCCTCATCGGGTCTTGATTAAACGATCCAATAGCCTCGGTATCTCATACCGAGCCCTTAATCATCGGCTCTCACCGATCCTGGGCTTCAAAAGTGGTCGTGTCCTTCTAGCTTCCGTAGTTGATCCATAAAACCCAGAAAAATGCTCCAAGAGTGCAATTTCCTGTAAAATACAACTAAAACTACGAAAACACTAGAAAACACAAATTAGTAATAAAAGTGGCTCGGAAGAGCCAAAAACACTACTAATTATGACCAAGGGACGGGGGTAAATTACTATATAAAATGGACATATCAGCGACACAGCAAAATGTACCGTGACACGGGAAATCCCACCGTCAGACGGGAAACATTCCCGTGACACGGTGTACTTTTGTGTGACGCGGGAAATATTTAGTGAACGGGGGAGAAAACGAGTTAAGGGTTTACGCGAAAGGACACGAAAACCCCCGTGTCACAGCAGGTCTCCCGTGTCACGTGGAACCACACCGTCAGACGGGACAGTTTCCCGTGACACGGTGGATTGTTGCCGTGACGCGGGAGTTTTCAATCCGCTTTTCCGTCTAAATTCATTTTTAACCCTAATTTCGTTCAGCATTTTAAGTGTCGATTGATAATTTCGGGCCATTTTTTATTTATTATTATTTGGGCTAAAATAAGAAAATAAATAAATAAAAATTTTGGGCCAAAATAAATAATAAAACAATAAAATAAAAAAGGTTTGGGCTAAAATCAAATAATAAAACAATAAAAAAGGTTTGGGCTGAAATTAAAATAAAAAAAACTATGCTTTGACCAAACATCAAGACTGATCCATGGACTATTCAAAAATTGAATTTAATTAAATACGATTTTTTTAAGCACTCTCGGGATTAAATACTGAACCCGACCAATAGTGACAATGAAAGGTTGTTCATCATTGGGTTTGGTTTTGGGGAGACATTTTTAGGTGTCTACAATTACTTAAGATAATTTCTTCTTCACTAGCCATTATTACGATCCTTTTTCTTCTATCAAAGAGTGATATATAAAAAAAATGTTGTCTTGGTTAAACACTCTTCTCTCCTCAATCAAGCGTTGCGGAAAGGGAAGTTAGGGGTAAGTTTTTCATTTTTAACTCAAGCTCTATTCAACATACAATAGATGGGAAGAGATCATGAAAGAAAGGGGAGAATGATAGGTATGGAAAAAGTATGTAGAGAGTGAAAAAATGATATATATGGGAATATATAGAAGAATTTAGGAATAAAATGGACCCCAACTCAAATGACGGAAAGAGCGACTCGTGCATGAACCGAAGACATGGTCATGGTGTCAAAAGAGTATGTACAAAATGTGTGAATATTTGTGAGTATAAGTGATATGTTCAAGACTCGTGTTATGACCATGCGACTAGACTATGTGACTAGATTCGAACAAAGACTAAGTTAAGACCTCATGTATGTGCACTAAACTGGACAGGTTGTAATATTTTAGTCATAACTTTTTATCTGTGACTCTGAATTGAATGAAACCAACGCCAAATGAAATATAAAACTCGAGGCTACAGATCCATAGGTTGTACGACTCGTAAATCTTCCTAGAAATCCGGCTATGAACAAAACAGGTTGATGCTTGTGCAATATACAGGAATAAAAATCCGGGTTGACTCAAAGGAACTATGACTCAATTTTATACATATTTATTAGTTTAAATTAATTAATTAACAAAGAAAAGTCCTTTAGTCATTAATTATTTTATTTAACTCATTCACAATTCATACAAACGGTATGGGAAACACATATAAGATATGCACAACAAATAATGCACAAGTAGTCATACAGTCACAATATGATGCAATGAGTTTGCAACCTAAACATTGCTCTAGTTCTCTAAAGTTCAGGATATGGGTTAGTCAAAGAGGGTCCGTGGTTATGAGTCTGGATGCACTGCGTGGAAGCCATACCTTTGGAAGGCTTGGCGCGTGTGGATGGAACCCCGCGTGTTAAACTCACTTCCATGGTTTGGTGAATTCAACAAACTTGGATGTAACCTTTGTTGCCAGGAGCGTTCGATTGGGTAGATGGAGCGTGAATACCCAGAGGGTTATGGCAATATGTAGAACACATATGGGTTTCAGAAAAAAGGGAAAAACTCAATCATAAAGTAAAACCGTGCAAAAAGTACTAGAAAACTAATCGAAACAAGAAGGTAGATTTCGGGCTCAGTATTGGAAGAATTTGGCGCGAAAAAATAGCGCCGTCACCAGACGCTGGCACTATCGCCAGACAACAAGACTTTTGCCAAGCGACAGTGCCCTCGTTTGGCGCTAACATACAATCAATAGTATAACCCTAAACCTGTTTATCTATGTTGGTTGAATATTAATGCACAAACAAAGCTATTATTGGCTATCACTTGATTTATAATCAACTTAACCTACACAAGATTATTAATTATCTTATTAAGTGTGATTACAGGTACAAATTCCATTTAAACATGCATAAAAGGTGTGATCAAGAAATAACAATAAATATATCATATCAAGCAACATAATAACGATCATCATCATAATAATAATATTCTCAATCTCAAGAAAGCATAATAATATTATTAGCAAGATCTTAGGCATGATACTAAAAAGATTAATAACAAACCCTAGCATGTCACTAAACATTAAAGATTAATTAGCCCTAACATGACACTAACATGAGATTAGGAAAGAAATAGGAAGCATCACAATAATCATAATTGATATTAGAAATTTTAATTAACCCTAAACATGATACTAGGAAGCAATAAAACATCCTAACATGATACTAGGAATCAAAATAATAATCTAAGCATGATTTCTATATCAAAAGATCAATAAAACAATTAAAGCACTTACTTCGATGCCTCATACCTCTTTCTAATAACAAAATACACGCGTTAGTAACTTCAAGGAAAATATTAAAACAAACAACTAAATTAAATAATTGGAATATAGGTTTGGGACCAAACCCTCAGAAATATCAAACTTTTCACGTCTAGGGCGAAGGCAACTTCAAACTTGGCTAGGTGTTTTTAGAGCTAATGAGTGAGGAATTTTAAGAGAGGGAAGGTTTAGAAAAAGAAAAGAGAGAGAAAGCTTCTTGGTTTTAGAGAGAGATGATGGTTGTGAATGATTAAAAACGGGGAGATACGACCCCTATTTATAGAAAAAATAGCACGGGATCACAGAAAATCATGTTCGGAATAAAATACCTCATGTCGCAAACGACATGAGTCAGCGCCAGACGACAAGCTCGTCGTCAGACGACAAAAGTCAGCGCCAGGTGACGACTCTGTCATCTCGCGCTGGTTCAATAGTACAACGCGCTTTTACACGCGTAATTACCTTTATAATCGGTTAAAAGTAATCATGCATCCAAGCAGTTTTAAAATCAGATTTCATATATTTTATTCAAAATTAAACATCTTTAAAAATAAAATTATTAATCCTAACCTCATTAGAATTAAAAAGAACATTCTAGATAATCCTATAAGACTATAATCAATCCTAATCACTTTAGGAATAATAACTAATACGCCCTCCTCTAGATCATTGGGCCACATTTAAAATCATTGGGCCTAATCTAATTTAATCCATAACTTCCTCATAATTCATCGGAATTGGGTTTATAATATATCATTGGAAAGCTCTTTTCAAGCCCAATCCAACTACACTATTATTGGACCCTTATCATGGACCAAACCAAATTGGATTGTCTATTTTTCATAAACAGGATAAGAAAAGAAATATTTTTTGAAAACAGAAAGAGAAATATTTTAATAAAAACTTCCTCATCATTAGACTTTCCACACTTTCACTTCGTTCAATAATCATATGACACGAAAGGTATTCTTCACTAGGTTTGGTGATTTGAAGGTATTCATCACGCGAAAGGTATTCATATGTGGCCCACAAAGAAAGGATATTATGATTTCACCAACACAGGAGGCCAACTTTAAAACCGGCAACTTAAAGGTTAAGAACATGGGAATATCTTTCAAGTTGCCTCCTGTGTTGGTGAAATCATAAAATCCTTTCTTTGTGAGCCAGAGATGGGCCTTTTTTCATTCGATAAATCTAGTAAGCCAAATCACATCAAGATTCTTAAAGTGTGGAGTATGTATGCCTTTTGATATTGCCTGTTTTTATGTATACGTTTTATTGAATTCGAGTCAATAACAATAAAGAGATTGAAAAGAGAACAAGATAGACGTACTTGAAAATGTAATATTTTTTTATTCATTAATTAATGAGATTACAAAATAAGTAGATTCGACAGCATGAATCTCTTAGTCTATAATAAAGAAAAAAAACAAAAGGAATGAAACAAGACAAGACCTAGGGTGACAAATCTTAAATTGTTGACAATTTATTTAGATTGCGTCTTCAAGCTTTACCCGTTTCCGTCGTAGGTGAAATCCTCTTTAAGAATCAAGTCCATCTATATGATTCGTGGTTTCATTTATCAAGTCCCTTTCAATTAATGTTCCCACGGTACAGACTTTTTGAAATGTGTCTAAACCAAGGTATTGTAAATGGCACTTGAATGGTGGAGACATATTGTCTATGAACTTTGGAACAAGTTCATGATCCGGAGGTCTTTTTGAAAGAAGAGAAACCTTTGATCGCCACCTGGAAAAGAAGTCAATGAAGCCTTCTTCTTCCCCTTGCTTAAGCAATTCAAGATCACGCAAGGTAGTTGTGAGCTCGATGTTATCTCCATATTGGGTTAAAAACGCTTTTACAACGTCACTCTAAGTGGAAGTTTGTTTTGCATCAAGTTTATAAAACCATGATCTAGAAGTTGGGTCCAATGAAAGAGGAAAAGTACATGCATATAGACTTTGCTCAACCCTTTTCAATGCCATAATTCAAATAAAGCTCATTAAGTAAGTCCTAGGATCATAAAGGTTGGTAAATCCGTAGTCAAGAACTTTTCTGGATGAGTCTTGCGACTAGGTTATAGTGCTAGCTCATAATTGAAGTAGATATTCCCTGAGTTAGCTCGAAGGATAAGTTTCTCCAAGGCCTCTACTCTTTTGGATCTTGCTTTTTCTTGTAGAATGTTTTCTTTTTCTTTTTCCGCTTTTATTTTAGCCTTTTCTGCTTTTTTATGAGCCTTCATTTGGGCTTCTTCTTCTCGTAGGGCCTTTATGTTTTGGAATTCCTCTCTAAGTTTCTCCAATGCTGCTTTGTCACCCATGATTGGACTAGTACGTGATTATATATGGAAGATGACCTAGTAATGTGTATCACGAGAAATTGAGCGCGTTCACTTAAACCTTTTCTACCAAGCATTCAAACAATGAATCAAAGTCAAAATGATTGTTTTATTTCTTTTTTTTATCCTTGTAATATGAATACACTTTAAGCAAGTTTGTTGATGAAGAATGTCAAAAAATTCACGAACACTCATTAATGGAATGTAATGATTTGTGTTGACTTCAACAAGGTAATCATCTAAGGATTTTACTTTAAATTAATTGATTTTGAAAAAGGTAGAAGAGAAATAAAAGAAAGTTGGATTGAAAATGCTCATAAAATTTTTAAGAATATTAATCAACCCTAACATACTCCTTAAAATGATCAAATATACTATGGTATTTGTTGATCATTTAGATTACAATAGAGATCTATCTATATCGGTTTTTTTTAATTATGATTCTCATATTGCTCATCTTTAAAGGATAATATATTAATATTTGCTTAAAAAAATTATGGCCTCTGAATATAAAATCCAAGAAATAATTAAATCATTTTCTCGTTTTTATCATTTTAAGAACAATTTTTTTTCTTCTTTTTTTTCTTTTGTTCTGTTTCTCTCTTTTTTTGTGAGACAAACATCCCAAGTAAGGTTCTCGGGATTTTCTTTTTAAACCATAGAAGAGGTAAATAAATTATACTCTTATATCAAGGTTGACTAATTACAACTAAAACATGATAAACTCGAAAATAGGCACGTTTAAGAATAAACATATTGATGACGTCCTATTAAGGGATGCGAATTTCTAATGACAAACCTCATAAGAAGTAATGTCATTAGTTCTATTATAAAGTACGTCAACGAATCATCATAATCAAAAATAGTATCGAGCGCAATTTTCCGTCTTGCGCTAAGGTGGAAAGTGCAACTTCAAGAGTAGCATCTGCCACATGCGTTTTTTTTTCGCAAAAATAACGATTAAAACATTTTTTGACTTTTTTGAAAAGAGAAAAAACCAAAATGACGATCAAAGTAAAGGTATCTAAGTTAGACAACGTTGTTAGTCAAAGAGATATTTTTTGGCACCTACTTAACGATTAACCTTGAAGCGGTAATATCGTTTTCTCCGTATTATATTACTCATAACGAGTCAAATTCAACATTGAACAGTGGGCGCTCGCAAGTCAGAGAGTTGCGCGGAAGGGCCGTGCGCAACTTCTGAACTTGCGCTTAGAGGGCATGTGCAACTTTGACAGATGTGCGTGCCACCTGGTACGTTCGAAAAAAAAATTCAAAACGCAAAAAGAACGATAAGAGTTTTTTTTTTCTAGGTAACAAGTTGGAATTATTTAGATTAGACACGAGGCACATATTCATGTAGTCCCATAAGCACATAAAAGAAATTGTCAAAACACACAATGATATTCTAAAGTCAAGGCTTGGGTGTCGTAAGGTACCATATCTTAAGGGACGATGCACGAATCAATCACTCAACGTGTTGACCCATGACATAGCCCTCCCAACATTTTGTTGGCGATATGGGTGGGATGATTGTTATTGATTTCGAGATAGAAACCTAGTATTGGCAACCCCTAGTCAATCCCCAAACGTTAAAGTGTGCTATGATTATGCATGATGCAATGTTGCTTGTTTGGCTTTTACTTTTGTGAAAAAGGAAGATATTATGCGTTCAAGTATCGCTCTCTAACTAGATATTATCCAAGTTAGCTCTTGTTACAACCCATAGGTAACCTAGTGTTGGAAACCTTGAACCATAACTAAGAACTAATCTTGTAAACACTAAGTCCCCAGCATAGTCGCCATTGTACGAAGGGTGTTCCCATCGTAGGGGATCTTTCTCCTTAAATGCCCATGGCCCTTTAAAAGCCTAGGACTTCACACTAGTTAGGGTCTATTAGGATTTGAATTCATGACTATTTGGGGGACCTTGAATTAGAAATAATCCTCTCATCGCGCTTTTTTGTAAGAAACAAGCTGGAGTAGCCAATGAGTTTTAGGAAAACTCATAAACCTTGTTCATACCTTACTCCCAAGTAGAGTTCAAGGGATAATTAGAACAAATCGTAAGTTTACCCATCTTCAAATTGGTCTACATGTACCAGAAATGAGTTCGGGAGCGAGGGTATTAAAATAACATTCCTTTTAGGGAAGAATCGCTATTCTAGCCCTAGTTACGGCCTCTACTAACTCTTCCTTTTTCACAATTTCATTACCAAACAATATATGCAACGTGGCTCCTAAAAACTAAGTTAGTTAATTTTACTTACAAGTGTCAATCATGTAGGAATTACATTACAAAAGTCGTTATTTTCATTTAATCAATATTCGTGAAAAGAACAAAATAAACGATATTCGCCTTGTCTTAAGTGATAAAACAACAATTAATTATCAAATTCTAGTCTTGATTAATGAAATATTACTGTGTGAATTAAATAATTAAAATTTTGTTTAAATTGATCAAACAACACTATTATTCAATTAATGTTATTTAAACAATAAAAGAAAAGTGATTTATCTAAGTACTTAGGAAACTAACCGTTCTTCTTCTATGTTAAATCTCCATTTATTACGTTTATGGACTTTCTTTCTTCTTTTTACCTCCAAGGACTTCAATGTATTCAATTAGGATTGGAAATTATTTGGGAAGAGAGAAGAAAAGTAGTATGATAGTAAGAAAACTTGAGAGATTAGGGTTTTGAGAATGCTAGGGTTAGAATTCTAATTTTTCCGTCCTCTTTCGGGTTGAACAAAGACCCCTATTTAAAGGCGTAGGGATCTAGGTTTAGGGATATAGAGCCACGCGGTCAGGGGGCGCGCGCAACTCACTAAGTTGTGCTGGGTGCGGTTTGCCTTATACGAAAACACGTTTTTAAAACTTCCATAACCTTTGATTGACAATTCGGATTTAGTCATATGAGATATCATTGGAAATCTATGAATGTCTACTTTCCAATGTTGTTAAAAATAGGTTAAAATATTTTATGGATCAAAAGATATGGCTGTTGGAGTGAAAGGGTGTCGGTTTTAGGGCCCGGTTTAGTGTTTTGATCATAACTTCTTTGTCTTAGCTCGGAATTGGGTTTATAATATACCGTTGGAAATCACTTTGAAAGGGCCATCTATATATGTTGTCCATGCACGGAAATATTATAGTTGGTTTATCTGTTTGGCTCGGTTTTCAACAATGTAAGATCCGTTGGATCCAATCATTGTATTTGACGCATTTAGGTATGTTATTAATCAAGTTAAAACATGTATGAGCACGTTTTAGACCTATATAGTAATAGGAAAAGGATCTAATATAACTTGGTCTCAAATATGGGTTTTAACTTATTTCATAATGCGTTTTGTAGTACATAAACACTTCAACTTTGATCTAGCATAAAGAACGGGTTTTTATAATATCATTGCACTTCCTTTCGAGACGAAAGGCCAAAAGTAGGTGTCTACAAAGTTCAACAAAGACTATTATTCAATTTTGATGGAAATCATATACAATTTCGAGTTTGAGAAGACTTAGCCATTGAGAGGATTGGCCAAGTATAGAAACAACAACAAGTACGGTCATTACCATAAAGATGTGGGGCATGACACGAACAACTGTAACAACTTGAAAAGGTTTCTAGATAAGATGAATGAGAAGGGCATGCTCAACTCGTACGTCATGAAGTCTAAGAAGAATGATAAAGCAAAAAGATGATGGAAATAACACTGATTTAGAGTTTGTGGTCGTTATATCAGGCGGCTTTGCCGCAGGCGGCCCGACCATGAAAGTAACTAAGCAAGATGTTTGAAAGTTTGAGAATGTGATGCACACTAAAGGGGTGAAGGACGAACCTTTCGCGAAAGTGACGGTTTGCAAGTCAGACTGAGGCAAGATTAAAGCCCCTCACACTGATCCTATGGTATTCATCATAAAGGTTTTCAACCTGAAGGTCGGCCGAGTGCTAGTAGATACTAGCAGCTCGTCCGATATAATCAGTCTAGGATGTTTGAAAAAATTAAAATTTCCAGAAGACGCCCTCCATGATATTTCTCATTCGCTTATTGGATTTGGGGGGAGTATTATCCACCCGGTCAAACAAATTGACGTGCTTGTCCGATTAAGGAAGAAGAGATAAGGAAGGGATGTGGTTGTCCGCTTCCTAGTGGTCAAAAAGCTTATAGGATACAATGTTATCCTCAGTCGCCCCACTTTAACAACATCTAAGGTAGTAAGTATCCCCCATCTGATGCTGATAAAGTTTAAGCGTGCTGACGAGAAGATTGGTTCCATTCATGGAAACCAAAAAATGGCAAAGGAATGTAATCAGTTGGCCGTGAAGCCAACCTCTCGTGGATGAGGAAAATCGTCCAAGCCCAACTCAGAAGAAGGGTCACTCCAAGAATACCAGATCATCTAGAAACGCAAGTCGATCAAAAGAGAGCATGCATAGAAATTAATGACCGTCGGTCGACTAGAAGAGTTGAGGCCACAGTTGGACGGCGAACATAAAGACGTAGTGCTCGACCCCGACCAACCTGATCCCACAGTTAAAGTAGGCATTATGACTATGGGTTTTCTTGGAGATTACTTAGTAAAATTGTTAAGAGAATTCAAAGATGTGTTTGCGTTCAAATTCCAATAAATGTGAGGCATCAGTCCAGATATGGTCGTTCCCAAGTTGGTCTTGAACTCGACTATTAAGCCCGTCTGGAAAAAAAAAAAAAAAAAAAAAAAAAAAAAAAAAAAAAAGAGAAATCATGGAGAAGAGAGGAATCAGGTGGCCGCAGTAGAAGTAAAGAAGCTGTTGGACGTAGGTTTCATTTTGCAATGTTTCTACCTTGAATGGGTAGCAAATGAGTCCTTGTGAAAGCCTTATGGAACATGGAGATTGTGCGTAGATTATTCAAACCTCAATAAGGCATGTCCTAAGGATAGATTTCCCTTGCCTAAAATCGACCTGCTGGTTGATTAACGACCATACATGCCGAGTAGACAGAGGAGGCCGAGGAAGCCATTATACAATTAAAGAATCACCTGCATACCCTTCCTCGGCTTGTCAGTCCACTCAAGGATGAGAAACTATACATGTACCTTGTAATCTCATATCACTCTTTAAGTGCTTTCCTTCTTGTTGAGAGAGACGGGCATCAGATTCCCGTGTATTTCATAAGCCATGTCTTATATAATGCCGAGCTGAGGAGTCCACCCATCAAAAAATTTGGGCTGGCATTGTTTGTGGCATTGAAAAAGCTACAACCACACTTCCTTACTCATTCAATTGTGGTCTACACAGACCAACAGCTGAATAAGTCGTTCACGACATTGGAGGCCAGTGGCCTGATGCTTAGATGGGACTTAGAATTGAGAGATTTTGACATCACGTTCGAGCCTTACTCATTGAATTATGGTCTACATGGACCTTCATTAAGGACAATGCAGTTCGTACATTCGAGGACAAGCCTTAGCTGAGAAAGTGACCCATTTGGGGTATTACTGGCCGAGTATAAATTTGGATGCCATGGAATTGGTGAAAAATGGGACAAGTGCCAGAGATTTGCAACCCTCATCCACTGCTTGGAAAATAGCTTATCGGCCATAAGTAGTTCACTTCCTTTTGTAAAATGGAGAATTGATATCCTGGGGTCGTATACCCCTACGACTGGATAGAGGCGGTACGTGTTAGTAGTTGTGGACTACTTCACAAAATGGGTCGAAGCTGAGGCCGTCAGTGGAATCAAATGGACGGATGTGTCATCCTTTATTTGTAAAAATATCATCACTTGTTTTGGTGTGCAACAGTCAATGGTGTTCGACAATGGACCTCAAGTTGAAATCGCCAAGTCAAAAACTGGTTAAGTGACTAGGGCATCACACATTATTTTGCCTCGGTCGGACACCTGCAGGCCAACGGCTAGGTTAAAGCTTATAACAAGCTGATCTCCAACGGCATCAAGAGCAAGCTTGAGAAAGCAGGTGGCCTATGGGCATATGAGTTGGTCAATGTGTTATGGTCCATTCTACGACTACGAAAAGTTCAACAGGGGAAACCCCATTTTTCTGGTTTATGGTGCTGAAGCCATGCTTCTAATTGAGATGTACGAGCCTACTTTCCGAGTATCGTTATATGATGAATCGGCCAAGTGGGAGGCCTTAAATACCGCCCTGGAATTTCTTCCATAAGCTAGGGGCAATGCGACGCTTAGGCGCAAAATTCATCGTCTAAGAATGACGAGGGCATATAATCGCAAAGTGTTTAAGAGACCGTTGAAGATGGGGGATCTAGTCTTGAGAAAGATAGAAGCGGTAGGCCGAGCCAACGAAGACGGAAAACTAACTCCAAACTGAAAAAGGGCCCTACCGAATCAAAGAAGAAGTGCGGGATGGTACTTACCATCTCGAAGCCTTATATGGCCATCCTATTCCTTGTACATGGAATACGGACAACCTGAAAAAATATCATGTTTTGGAATTTTCTAGCTAAAAGTTGTATATTCAACTAGGCCTTAACGGCCAAGCAATGTAACTAGGCCTTAATGGCCGAGCAATGTAATTAAGTCGTACGGCCACAAACAATGTAAAATTTAACGTTATTAATGAAAATTCAAGCATTGTTATTTAAATTCTTGCCATTTATTAAGTACATTTATATTGTTAAGCTAAAAAGCCGAATGCAAATAACAATAAGGTGGCTTGCAGCAATGATGCCCGACCACCAAAATTAAACATAACAGCCGCCCGAAAAGAGAAACTAGTGCTACTTGCAACATAGCGGCTCGGTTGCCTCTATAAATAAAGGGGCATAAGGGGTGGCCGAGTAAAAATTCACTAAAAGCATATGAAAGTTGAACAACTCGGTCACACCCACTTGAATGTCTAAGTACCTTTTCCAAAAAAGGGGCACGAGATACTTCGAACAGAATGTCAAGCAGGTCATCGCCTAGTTAAACTATTTGGCCATGGAGTCCAAACGGGCGATGAATCCATCCGGTCCTATACTGGACGGACGGATCATCATGAGGAAAGTCCCTAAAAGTGTCGACTACAAAGTTTGGCAAGGGCATCTCTTTTCAGCCGTTTGACCAAACAGCCTAAAGAGCTAATCTTACCATTCGGCCTAAAAAGGTCAAAGGGAAGAAGAATGGGAAGTCCAAAATTTGCCTAAGGTATTTTCTACCCAAATAGGGCAAGGACATCCCTAGGCGTACGAGCCCAACAAACGAAAATTTCCAAGTTGAGAGAATACTTGAAATTTCTTGAGTACGTCCCAGCGATAGCTTCAACAGACAACTCAATTAAAGCCAAGTAAACGTACGATCATATATCTAGTTTGATTCGGCATTCACCTAGTCCAAGGGCAATCATTATTACGATTTGATTAACTTACTAGCCGCCATACCCTTAAAAGCATGAAGTCTACTAAGTTAATCAAACCTCTTGGAATATGGACTAGGCGAACACCGTATAAAGGATCATACCCCCCGTATTAGTACGAACAAGCATGAATAAGGTTTGAAAGTTGCTAAAAATGCTAAGTATGAAAAGAAAAAAAATGCATCAATTAAAACCGCTCAAGCAGGCGGCAAAATTAAATATCTTACAAAGACCACTCAAAAAGGCGGCAAAATAAAAATTGTTCAGCAAAAACAGAGACAAACATAAAAGACATGAAGCTTGAAAAATAGCTATAGAAGGGAAGAGCTCTTCAGGAGGCCGCCTAAGTACCATATTTGCCATCAGCCAACTGCTCAGTGGTCGCATCCTTTTTGGCCGGCTTCTCCTCATCATTGGTCGGCTCCTCCTTATACTTGGCCAGCTCCTCCTTCTTGGACAGCTCATCACCATCGGCCACCTCTTCCTCCCCATCCGAGTCCTCTGACTCACTTTGAGCAGGAGTCTCGACAAAGGGAGAGACCGGCAACCCAACAACTTGGCAGCCTACAATTCGTCACTCATAGTAACGAAGTCCAGTAGCCTGGTAAAGCGCTCCAGGCAGTATTCCAAGGGAATCACAAAAAACCCCGAAACAAAAAATATGTGCCGGTTAAAATTTAACACTTATTAAAACACGGAGAGTGTACAAATTTGAAAAGTACACGAAGAGACAATTCTACTAAGATCCAATTTTAATGTAGCTTATATATATATATATATATATGTATGTATAAAAGCTAAATTAAAATTATAAATTAAAAAAAAAAAAGTCAATGTTTAGCCAAATTAATACATTAAATCGACCATACCAAACAAGAACAATTCAAATCATATCAGACAATTCTACACTATACCTATATCACCTCCATTCAAGTGAAGAGAACAAATTCATAATTTCAATTCAACATAATTTTAAGAACTTTTTATTTAAAACACCAATTTAGCAAAACTTCCTATAACTTGGTCTATTAGAGGGTGGCCATTGGATGACCAATGACCTGGTCATGAGGAGACATAAAGAACTTTTATATCTATATATATATATATATATATATATATATATATATATATATATATATATATATATATATATATATATATATATATATATATATATATATATATATATATATATAACCACCTTTTAAATCTCGTTTTTTGTATGAAAATTTCACAAGAATAATCCAACCTTTTGCTGATTCTCCTAAAATAATCCAACCTTTGGATTATTTCTGAATAATCCCACCTTTGGTATATATTCTCCCATACTTAACCTAAGTGACCGGTTACCTAAATATTAGGTAATTTAATTTTTTTTTTCCTTTTTTTTTTCTCCATGACCACTTCTTTCTCTCTCTTCCTCCATGAACACCTTTCTTCCTCCTTCCTCCATGAACACAACCTTCATCCTAACCTCCATTACCACCTTGTCCTTCATCCATCACCACAAACCACAATAACCACCACCTCCATTTTCGTCTTCACAGCCAGTGAGCCACCTCCTTCATCTTTTTTCCATATTACAAACCACAATCACTAGTTCACTACCACGAAGGGAGAGAGAAGGAAAACGGGGAAAGGGAGGTTTTGAAAGAGGAGGTGGGAGGGGGTGGTTTCCATGGGTTTTGGTGTGACGGCGGGGGTTTGTGTGTTGGTTGATGGTGGTGCGGAGGTTTGTGGGCTGGTTGATGGTGCGTGGAGGTTAATAAGTTAGTTGATTTTGTCTCAAGAAGACGGAAGTTGGGACAGTGGGGGTTTCTGGTTTGGTTGATGGTGGTGTGGAGGTGGGTCGGTGTGGTTGGTTCAATGGTGGGGTTGTGATGGTGCTATGGTGTTTTGGGCGGCTGTGGCGGTGCGGATGATGGTGGATTAACGATGGGGTTGATAGTGGGAATTTAAGGGTGGGTTTCTAGTTTTTTTTTCCAACTTTTGTGATTTTTTTTTTCATTTTTTAGGATTTTTTTATAAAATTAAGTTTTTTAAAAAAAAACAAACAAACAAACAAACAAACAAACCAATTACAAGTTAACACATGGCTTGCAACCGGTCATAGGGGGTATGGTGACCTATTCGGGGCGGTATGGGAGAATAATAGGTAAAGGTGGGATTATTCAAGGTTAATCCAAAGGTTGGATTATTTTGGGAGAACCAGCGAAAGGTTGGATTATTCTTGTGAAATTTTCATTTTTTGCAAATAAGTACCTTTTAAAAAAAATGTTGCAAAAGACCACCAATTTTAAAAATTTTGTTGCTCAAGCAAACGGAGCAGTCGAGGCAGCTAATAAGAATTTAAAGATTATCATCGAGAAAATGACAGAAAATTATAAGGATTGGCCTGACAAGCTTCACTTTGCATTGTGGGGTTATCGCACGTGAATCCGTACGTCAACAGGAAATACACCATTTTCTTTGGTATATGGAATGGATGTCGTACAACCTGTCGAACTAGAAATACCATCTCTACGTATTGCGCTAGAGAGTAAACTCGATGAAGTTGAATGGACTAGGGCACGATATGAAGAATTGATCCTACTCGACGAAAAACGACTAGAAGCTCTACATCACACTCAGTGCTATCAAACTCGTATGGCTAGACATTTTAATAAGAAGGTCAAGACAAGAAATATCAAAATAGGAGATTTGGTATTAAAAGCGCTAAGGAAAAATGTTTTAGATCCAAGGGGAAAGTTTAGACCTAATTGGTCTGGCCCCTACATTGTCAAAACAATCCTGTCAGGTGGTGCAGCAAAATTAACTGACATGGATGGCAATGAATTCTCAAACATGACCATGACTTAAAGGAACTATGACTCGATTTTATGTTTATTTATTAGCTCAAATTAATTAATTAATTAATTAAACAAGGTCCTTTAGTCATTAATCAGTTTATTTAGGCTTAATCACAAGTCAAACAAACGGTTAGGAAAAACACATAAAGTATGCACAAGCAAAGAATGCACAAGTAGTCAAGTAGGCACGATATGATGCAATGAGTTTGCAACCTAACCATGGCTCTAGTTCTCTAAAGTTCGGGATATGGGTTAGTCAAAGAGGGTCCATGGTTAATTGTTCGGATGCACCGCGCGGAAGCCTAACCGTGAAGGGTTGGCGCGAGTGGATGGGACACCGCGAGTTTAGAAAAACTCGCTTCCATGGTTTGGTGAATTCAACATTCTCGGATGTACCCTTTGTTGCTTAGAGCGTTCAATCAGGTAGATGGAGCATGAATTCCCAGAGGGTTATTTCCATATGTAGAACACATATGGGTTTCGGAAAAGTGAGAAAAACTCAATCATGAAGTAGGATCGAGCGAACAATGCTAAAAACTGGTCAAAATTAGAACGCATATTTCTGGCTCGGTATTAGAAGAATTTGGCGCCAGCAAACAGAGGTTGACACCAGCTTTTGGCTTTAGCGCCTGGCGACAGAGCTGTCGTCTGCCGCTAAAGTCAAAATACTGGCTCTAATTTCTGTTCGCTGACGCTAATTCCTACATGCCTCAGCAGCTTTCTGTGCTCGATAAAATTTTCCAGTTTCGCGCAGTGTTATTTCGATCCTAGTTGTGAAAGATATTTCTCAAATTTCCTACGTGTAAAAATCCTATGTTTTAACTCATTACGGATGGTCTTTCCAATAAGATCTTTTTTATGCATATGACAATAATGTTAATCAAAATTACGCACATGAAATACTTAAAACTTTAAGAGTCTCATCCACTCATTCTAAATCATTGCCGAAATAAATTTCAGGAATTAAAATAAAAATCCTCCCCAGTGGAGTCGCCAAAAATCGTACGGAATATTTCAAGCATTAATCCCCTAGCTTGAACCCCACTGTGATCATACACTAAAGTACGGTGGCGTCCAAAGGGAAAGAAGATAGAGCAAAAGAGTCGCCAACAAGTTTTAGGAACTTGTAAACCGTTCACGTGGTGAAGGTTACACCCCTTAACAATCCAAGAGATCGTCAACTCCATAAGGTCTTGAACCAAAGAGGTTTCGAGGATGAAGGTACAAATCCAACCTAAAAGAGATTGAACATGCCCTAATAATAGGCCTCTAATTTATTCTGATCGTATTCATGTGCGCTTTCTGACTAACATACAATCAATAGATTTAACCCTAAACTTGTTTATCTATGTTGGTTGAATATTAATGCACAAATAAAACTTTGGCGATCACTAGAATTATAATCAAATTAACCCTAAACAAGATTATTAATTATCTTATATAAGCATGATTACAAGTACCAATTCCCTTTAAACATGCATAAAAAGGAGTGATCAAGCAATAACAATAAATATAAAGCAACATAATAATCATCATAAATAATAATCATAATCATGTTAACAATCATAATAATAATCAAAACAATAATCATCATAATAACAATTATAATAATCATAATCATAATAATCATGTTAAAGCATAATAATAGAAAGACCTTAGGCATGATACTAACAAGATTAATAACAAACCCTAGCATGTCACTAAACAATAAAAATCAAAGCTTTAGCCCTAACATGATACTAACAATCATAAATATTAGGAAGAACATAGGAAGCATCATACTTTTAATCATACTTAATATTAAAGTTACCCTAGACATGATACTAGGAATCAAAATAACAATCTAAGCATGATTTCTATATCATAATATCAATTAAACCATTAGAGTACTTACTTGTATGCCTCGTACCTCTTTCTAATAACAAAATACACACGTTAGTAACTTCAAGGAAAATAATAAAACAACAATTAAATTAAATAATTGAAAGAGAGATTTGGGGCCAAACCCTCATAAATTAAACCTTTCACGTCTAGGGCAAAGGCAACTTCGAATATGGTTAGGTGTATCTAAGTCTTGCGAATGCGGAATTTTGTATTTGAGAAAAGGCTAGTTTAGAAAAGAGAGAGAATAATCAACAAAATCTTGATGAGAGTTGGTGAATGAAAACGGAGTTTTTAGAAAGCTATTTATAGAGAAAATCAGCCAAAAAGATAGAAAATCAAAACAGAGTTCTGACGCGCATAAAATTGATTAGCGTCGACGCTGGCAATTAGCTCCAGGCACTAAAGGTTAGCGCCAGGCGCCAAGCCTTAGCGCCAGGCACTAACGCTTAGCGTCAGGCGCTAATAATCAGTTTCAAGGGTTTTTGTTTTTATCATATCTTTTGATCCAAAAGTCCAAATAAGGAATATAATATGTCTTTGGAAAGCTCTTGAAGTCTAATTTCCAACCCTATTATAATCAGATTAAAATATTTTGTAGATGAAAATATATGGCCAAGATAGTGGAAGGGTGTCAGTTTTGGATAGAGTTTCATGTCTCATTCATATCTTTTTTGTTATAACTCGGATTTAATATCATAATATATCATTGGAAAGATAATTTCAAGATCTATCCAACCATATAAAATTTGGATAAATATTATGAGGCATGAAAATAAAATCTGAATATATTCCACTTCGTACAAAACAAGGATTCTAAGAAAAAGTAGTTTTATTAAATTTCAAACTCTTTGAAACATAATTATCAATCCTAACTCCATTAGGATTTAAAAGAACCTTCTAGAGTATTCTAGAAGACTATAATCAATCCTAATAGCTTTAGGAATGATAATTAATAATAGACCCTCCTCTAGATCATTGGGCCGCATATAAAAACCAAACCGGGCCCAGTTTAGTATTTTGGCCATAACTTCCTCATTATTCATCGGAATTGGGCTTATAATATATCATTGGAAAGGTCTTTTCAAACCCCATACAACTACACCATTTTTGGACCATTATCATGGACCAAAAAAAACTAGAATGCACGTTTTTCAAAAATAAGGTAAGAAAAGAAATATTTTCAAAAACAGAAAGAAGAGATATTTTAATAAAAACATCCTCATTACTAGACTTTTCACACTTTTGCTTTGTTCGATAATCAAATGACGTGGAAGGTATTCATCACTGGGTTTGGTTTTGGGGAGACACATTTGGGTGTCTACACCTGTCGTTGAAGCTTGCCTCTTGTCCTTGGCTTATCGTCACTTGGTGTTCTTACCGACTGGAGGTATTGGAAGCCCGTTATTGTCGATCAAATATTGGATTGTTTCCTTTAGCTTCCAACAGCTCTCAGTAGTATGACCCCTACCTTGATGGTACTTGCAGCGTACATTTGGGTTCCAACTAGGCAATCTCTTCTCAGGTGGGGGATCTTGAATGGGTCCAATAGGAGTAATGAATCCCTTTGCATGGATTTGATCGAAAGCAGCATCGTAGCTAATTCCAATAGGGGTGAAATCCTTTCTTAGTTGCTTTCTAAATCCTCGATTATCCATTGCTAAGATTTCATTAAGGTTAAAAGTACCAACATTGTTACTGAAGTAGGTGTTTTCGGAAGAAGAAGGATAGTCGTTCTTCTTTCCTTTCCAGCCATTGTTGTTATCGTTACTAATCTTGGCCTTTTTGTTGCTAGAAGGAACATGGAGGAGACTTGAATTAATGAGGTCTTGAACGGGATCTTTGTGGATGAAGCGTCCTTCGATAGTGTGATCATGGCCTCTATGGTGTTGATAATGAGAACGATGTTTGATAACCATTATCCATTCTCTTAATCCTTCTATTGATTCCATAAGCGTGACAACGGTATTTCGTAATTCCTAAACATCCTCTTCTAGACTTGATGAGCTTTCACTAGTATTACTTAAGAAAATTTCTTTTTCGCCGGCCATTAATACAACCCTTTTTGTGAAAAGTGATTCTTTATCAAAAGTGTTGTTTTGCTTAAGTGCTCTTCTCTCCTTAATCAAATGCTGAGGAAAAGGAAGTTGGGAGTAAGTTTTCTCTTTTTTATTATTTATTTAACTTAAGCTCTATTCAACATGGAAGAGAATGTGGAAGAGAATGGGAATAGATTGGACCCCTTCACTCGAATGACGGAAAACACACGCATACAAGACTTTCTTAACATGGTCAAAGTGTACATACCTATTAGTGTGCGCTTTATATTGTGAGTGTAGGTGACATGTTAAGACTCGTGTCATGACCATGTGGGTAGACTATGTGACTAGACTTAAGCAAAGACTAAGTTAAGACTTCATGTATATGCATTAAACTGGACAGGCTGTTGTATTTTAGTCATAACTTTCGATCTGTGAGTCTGATTGGGATGAAACCAACGCTAAATTAAAGATAAAACTCGGGGCTACAGATCCATTTGTTTAACGACTCTTAGTTCATCCTAGAATTCCGGCTATGACCAAAACATGTTGATGCTTGTGCAGTATACGGGAATAAAAATCCGGGTTGACTTAAAGGGACTATGACTCGATTTTAGACATATAAATTAGTTCCAATTAATTAATTAATTAATTAAGAAAAGTCCTTTTGTCATTAATTAGTTTATTAAGACTTATTTTCAAACACAAGTCAAACCAAACGGTTAGTTTAGTCACATAATAAGTATGCACAAGTAAGAGATGCACAAGTAGTCAAGTAGTCACAACATGATAAAATGAGTTTGCAACCTAACCATGGCTCTAGTTCTCTAAAGTTCGGGATATGGTTTAGTAAAAGAGAGTCCATGGTTAATTGCCCGAATGCACCGCGCAGAAGCCTTACCTTTTGAAGGGTTGGCGTGAGTGGATGGGATACCACGAGTTAAAAACTCGCTTCTATGGTTTGGTGAATTCAACATTCTCGGATGTACCCTTTGTTGCACAGAGCGTTCAATCAATTAGATGGAGCATGAATTCCTAGAGGGTTATGTCCATATGAAGAACACATATGGGTTTCAAAAAGTGAGAAAAACTCAATCGGGAAGTAGGATCGAGCAAACAGTGCTAAAAACTGGTGAAAATTAGAATGCATATTTCTGGCTCAGTATTGGAACAACTCGGTGCCAGCGAACAGAGGTCGGCGCCGCAATTTGGCTCTGGCGCCTGGCGACAGGAGTGTCGCCTGGCGCCAGAGTCAAATCCTTGGCGACAGACTTTGTTTTCTTACGCTAGTTCCTACATGCCTCAGCAGTTTTCTATGCTTTTTCCAGTTTCACACAGCATTATTTTGATCCTAGTTGTGAAAGATATTCCTCAAATTTCCTACGTGTAAAAATCCTATGTTTTTAACTCATTACGGATAGTCTTTCCAATGAGATCTTTTTTTATGCATATGAAAATAATGTTAATCAAAATTACACACATGAAATACTTAGAACTTTTCGAGTCTCATCCACTCATTCTAAATCATTGCCGAAATAAATTTCAGGAATTAAAATAGAAATCTTCCCCAGTGGAGTCGCCAAAAACTGTAGGGAATATTTCAAGCATTACCCCAAACTTGAACCCCACTGTGATCATACACTAAAGTACGGTGGCGTCCAAAGGGAAAGAAACTAGAGCAAAGAGTCTCCAACAAGATTTAAAAACTTGTAAACCGTTCACGAGGTGAAGGTTACACCCCTTAACGATTCAGGAGATCGTCAACTCCAATAGGTCTGGAACCATGACTTGTAGTTCGGGGATGAAGGTACAAATCCAACCTAAAAGAGATTGAACCTGCTCTAATAATAGGCCTCTACTTTATTCTGATCGTATTCATGTGCGCTTTCTAACTACCATGCAATCAATAGGTTTACCCTAAACCTGTTTAATCTATGTTGGTTGAATATCAATGCACAAATAAAACTATTTTTGGAGATCACTTGAATTATAATCATATTAACCCTAAACAAGATTATTAATTATCTTATTAAGCGTGATTACAAGTACAAATTCCCTTTAAACATGCATAAAAAAGCGTGATCAAGCAATATCAATAAATATATAATCAAGCAACATAATAATAATAACAATAAACCATAATAATTATAAGCAATAATTATAATCATCATCATAAAATTATCATTTTAAAACATAATAGCAACATCCTAGGCATGATACTAACAAGATTAATAACAAACTCTAGCATGTCACTAAACAATAAAAATCAAAGCTTTAGCCCTAACATGATACTAACATGAATATTAGGAAGAAAATAGGAAGCACTGCAGGAGTCATAATAAGCATATTTGATATTATAACTTTACCCTAAACATGATACTAGGAACTCATTGTTGTCATTCAAAACATCAAATTAAGAAAAACATCCTAACATGATACTAGGAATCAAAATAACAACCTAAACATGATCTCTTTATCATAATATCAATTAAACAATAAAGCACTTACTTGGATGTCTTGTACCTCTTTCTAATAACAAAATACACATCTTAGTAACTTAAATAATATAAACAAACAATTAAATCAAATAATAATTAAAATAGAAATTAAGAAAGTTTAGACTATATTTGGGACCAAACCCTCATAAATCAAACCTTTCACGACTAGGGCGAAGGCAAATTTGAACAATGCTAGGTGTGTCTAGTGCTAATGTATGAGGAATTATGTTTGTAAAAAGGTTGGTTTAGAAAAAGAGAGAGAATCAAGAAATTCTTGATGAGAGTTGATGAGAATTAGATGAGAAGGATTGATGATGAAAACAGAATTTTAGGAGGCTATTTATAGAGAAAATCAGCCGGATATGATAAAAAATGAATCAGAGTTTCGAAAAGAATAAAACACGACTGCAACGCCAAACATGCGCGTGTCGCCAAACGCTGAGTGCAGCGCCAAACGCTAAGTCTGGCGCCTGACCCAGGTCTAGCGCCAGACGCTAGGCTTGGCGTCCGGCGCTGAAAAACTGTTTTTGCGAATTTTGTTTTTATCATATCTTTGGATCCAGAAGTCCAAATAGGTCATAAAATATGTCGTTGGAAATCTCTTGATGTCTACTTTCCAATCCAATTAGAATCAGATTAAAATATTTTGTAGATAAAAAGATATGGCCGAAATAGTGGAAGGGTGTCAGTTTTGGATAGAGTTTCATATCTCATTCATATCTTTTTCATTATAGCTCGGATTTAATATTATAATATATCATTGGAAAGATAATTTCAAGATCTATCCAACCATATAAAATTTGGATGACGATTATGAGGCACGAAAATAAAATTTGAATATATTCCACTTCGTACAAAATAAGGACTCACAAAAGGAGTAGTTTTATTCAATTTCAAACTCTTTGAAACATAATTATCAATCCTAAATCCATTAGGATTTAAGAGAACCTTCTAGAATATTCTAGAAGACTATAATCAATCCTAATAGCTTTAGGAATGATAATTAATAATAGGCCCTCCTCTAGATCATTGGGCCGCATATAAAAACCAAACCGGACCCAGTTTAGTTTTTTGGCCATAACTTCCTCATTACTCATCAGAATTGGGGTTATAGTATATCGTTGGAAAGGTCTTTTCAAGCCTTATCCAACTACACCATTATTGGACCCATACCATGGACCAAACTAAATTGGAATGCACATTTTTCAAAAATAGGGTAAGAAAATAAATATTTTCAAAAACAGAAAGAAGAGATATTTTAATAAAAACATCCTCATCACTAGACTTTTCACACTTTTGCTTTATTTGATAAAAAAACGACGTGAAAGGTATTCATCCTTGGGTTTGGTTTACGGGAGACACAAATGGGTGTCTACAGGTATCAAAACAATTTAATTGTGGTTTAGACTTAATATTGAGTCCATTCGATTTTGAGTATATTCATAATAGGGTATCAAGACAATGTCTCGAATAAGGAAACACTTATTAAGTGAACATTGAATATTATAATCGAAAATTATCCCTAATTGAGGTCTTTTAAACGATGGACAATTAATGACCATTTGAGATAAGTGTGTAGTTTGATTTATAGCAGTGTTTCTTGTGCTACAAGGACATGATCGTCATAAATCATTTACACAAGTATTGGTTTTGAACCGTACTGGATCGACCTATGAGAATACTTTAAGAGATTCAAAAATCGTCATAAGTATATTTCTCATTATTACTATCTGAACCTTTTTCCTCGACCATAAGTATTGTGAGTTCTCTTGTTTGAGTACAAGTCTGCTTTGTTGTTGGTCAAACGTCTGCCGTACATGGAGATTATAACGACGACAAACGGGCGGCTAGGTCTTCATAGTAAGAGAAGCTTACATTACAAGACTGGAAATGTCCCCCTATTAAAAATAGAAGATGTCTTTGTTGTTTACAAGGCCTCTCAAAGAGCGAGAATGTGAAAATGCATGGCCATATTCCGATGGATTTTAGAAATCATTTGTTTATTGACAGTCGAACTCGAATTTCGAGAAACACTTATGGACGTAATAGGGATGACAAATAAATCTTACCTTATACTTCATGAAGAGGCATTAAGCGACATAGAAAAAGGGCTTTACACTAAAAGCTCACTTGTCCGGAAGGACAAGTGGGAGATTGAAAGGAAGGGTGTGCCATGATGGCAGTGCGCCATGTTGGCACATGTCGCTGCCAACAAATGGCAGCGTGCCACATTGGTAGCGCACCATGTGGCAACGTGCCATGTTGGCAGCGTGCCATGGTGGCAGCAACATGTGGCAAAGGGGGCTGTTCACCCGAGTGACGGGTCATGGACACGGGCCAAAAGGAAGTGGCCTAACCGAACCTAACTTGGGGCTCAAGGTTGGGTGACACATGGTTAGCTCACAATGCATGTGAGTTGCTTCGGGGACTAAGTGAGAAAGTGGTCCTCACCTAAACATGTGACACTTGTTACTTGTTCCTTAGTTTATTTAACTAATGGTTGAATTCATTAATTTTTCCATGTTGGATCATTTTGTGAAAAAGTCCCACATTTAAAGATGAGTGGAATTCACAAGGAAGCTTTTCTTATAAATAGCCAAGGCATGTCTTGGGATTGTTCACTGGAGTAAGAGTTGAAAAAGGCATCACCATTGTGAAAACCTTTGAACTCATTAATTACTCGGGTTTTGGTCGGGCCTTGCTAACTCCAAGGAATTAGACCCTTGTCGGTGGTCGAGTTGTGAGTGGACTCTCGTTGGAGGTCGTCGTACTTTTGAGACTTGCTTTCAAAGTAAGAGCCCCTTGAGATCAGGCGAAGCATGCGTCAAAGGTATAATTATTATCCTAATCTTGTCATTAAGTTAATTATGCTTTATCGTTTTATTTATTGCGAGTGCGGTCTTGGTTCGGGTTTCCTTCCCCGATAAGTCGGACCCACAAAAATCCAACCAGATGCTATTTAAGTGTCTTTGTACACGAGGAATAAATTGTATATTGGTGCCTTAGTGCACTTAAGGTGTTTTTAACACAGAGGGATAGGATTTTTGGTGCATTAAGCGTTTAAGGTGTCCTTGACACCGAGGTAGATTTAGAAAGGGTTCAACATTAAATATTATGTGGTCACTAATTATTCAAGAATTAAATTGGAATGTTAATTGTTTGAATAACTATGATATTTTATGTTATTATGGTTTGAGAGTCATCACCAAGTTAATAAAATGTAAATAACGTAAAGTGAAAGAGATTACGCACCAAAACTCTAGGAATGTATATACCTTGAGTATGAAAATATGGGGGAAGTTATGGGGTTTTATATTTAACTATAACTTCTACTAGAGTATAGAACGTTGTACATCCCTTTAATTATTACGCGTAGGAATTCTGCCACTTACGAGTGGTTCTTTTATACTAGCACGGTTAGGTTAGTACCCCTTTATTGAGGTAGGTTAGGGGGGAAACCCGTTCGATGCGTAATCAAAACTAAATAAATTATTTTGTTACTTAGTTTAGAAGTTTTGTTGAATGTTATGTGCTTGAAAAAAAGGTGCAACAAGGTAAGTCGTGTGTTGATAGGTAAATTCATGTTAGTGTGTTTAATTACACTTATGTACTCAGCATTGTTGATTTTGTGTTTGTGTGTTTGTTGGCCTTGTTTTTATTTTGGCCCTACGACGACCCATTTCTAAGGGAGAGTAGTGGGGACAAGTAGAGATGAGTTATTCAGGTGATGAAGCATATACATGATGGGCATGAGTGAAGAGCAAACCATGCTTAGTTTCTATAAGATTATGATGTGGTCTATTGCTTTAATTATTATATTATATTATTCTTGTGAGACTAAAGCAAAGGTTTTTAAGTATTTATTTGGTTTGAAGAAGGGCCTACAATGGTTCCAAGTTGTAGGTTGATTTCGTTTGACTTTGGTTTGACTTTACTTTCGTTTGGTTTGACCTTTAAGTTGACTTATTTTTAATGGTTTCAAAGAGATTCTTCTGCTGTGTGTCTTTGATAAATGCCTTAGCCGTTATAACGGTGGCGGTAATTGAAAGGAATAGTGTCCTTCGAACAAGTGTATTATTCTGATAGCGGGTTCAGAATTATTAGAAAGCTAATATATTCAGTAAGGTCAAGTGATCGAAATGCCTGGGTGGAGGCCGCTTCTGATCCGTAATATTAATGTATAATTAATATTACAGCTTAATCTTGACTGAACCCTTCGGGTCACACCCTAGAAAATATACGAACCGACTCGACGAATTAATTCTGAAGAAATTAATTCGTCGCCCGAGTGTTAAATATTTAAACGTTGGAAATTCGAGCTTGGAGCGTCAAAATCGAGCGTCGGAGAATCTCGAATGTCGAGCCAAAATTTAGGATTCGGCGAGACGGGAAAATGCTTCAAGTAACAAGTAAAATCCTAGCCACACGAAAGGCTAGGAAAGCGCGCCCAATAGGTGCGTGCCACGTGGCAGTGCACATGGCAAAGCGCCATGTGGCAGCACACGTGGCAGCCGCCATGTGGCAGCACACATGCAGCCACCAAGTGGTAGCATGCCACGTGGCAGCACGCCACGTGGCAACGTGCTATGGTGGCGGCAAGAGGCCGTGGACCCGGGTGACGGGTCATGGACACATGCCAAAATAAAATGGCCCAACCGAACCTAACTTGGGGCTCAAGGTTGGGTGACACATGGTTAGTTCACATTGCATGTGAAATGCCTTGGGGACCAAGTGGGAAAGTGGTCCTCACCTAACCATGTGACACTTGTTACTTGTTACTTGTTACTTGTTCCTTGGTTTATTTAACTAAGGATTGAATTCATCAATCTTTCCATGTGGGATCTTTTTGTGAAAAAGTCCCACATTGAAAGATGAGTTGAATTCACAAGCTATCCTTCCTTATAAATAGCCAAAGCATGACTTGAGAATTTTTTGCTTGAGTGGGAGTTAGAAAGAGCATTGCATTTTGGCAAAAACTCTTAAACTCCATTAACACTAAGGTTTTGGTCGGACCTTGCTAACTCGAAGGTAGCGGACCTAAAAAGTCAGTGTTCGTCCTTTGTGGGTGGATACCGTTGGAGGCTCGGTATTTTCGGAGCTAAAGCTTTCAAGTAAGAGCCCATTGGTTCGAGAAAAGCACGCGTCAAAGGTAAATTCCGATTTTATCCTTTTATGTTTATTGGTTATGCTTTATGGCTTTATTAATTGCGAGTGGTTCTTTGGGTTAGGGTCGTTTCCGCGGTAAGTTGGACTTACCAAACCCCAACAGCGGTATCGGAGCCTCGCTCGTTTATTTTTAAAATCATAATATTTTTCAAGGTGATTTTTATGGCTTAATTTTTCTGGTTTAAGTTGCTAGTTAGATTAGTAGCTCATATTATCTATTTTAACCTCGTATTTAAGCTATCTTCAGCCCCCAACCTAGATTTTGACCCAAAAATAGTGAATTTTGGGTGGAAAAGGCGTTCTGGAAATGGTTTTACCCCTGCAGGACTCGGTTTTTAGCCAAAAAAGACCAGAAAATGTTTCGAGGGTTTTTTCGTTTTTATGAAAATATTTAAGTCTTTCTAACCTTGAAAATTATTTGCATATTTATGGTGGTTATGTAATTGGTTCAATACATATTTTATATGCAATTTTAAACCTCTTTAGGCATGATTACTTGGTAGTAATGTATGCTTGAATGCTTAGTTTTTTTTTCACATAATTGCAAACTAATTGCATTAAGTGTGAAATTGTTGTTCTTTGAGGCTTCCAAGTATTAAAGATTCAATCTTTAATTATGTTAAGTGATTGAAACTTTATATTACTAAATTCCATTAAATTTTGTTAAACTTTGTTGATTTAATAATTTTTTTGGTTGATTGGAACCATAAAGTTTGAAACTTTGTGATAGAACAATTGTTTATCTTCATATTGGAAGATATAATTTTTCAAGGATTCACAAGTATTAAAGTTGGAATCTTTATTGAATTTATGTTCATATTTCCAACTCCCTTTTATTTTGTCAAAAGCTCAAGATTAATTTAAACTAATTAATTTAGTAGTGAGTAATTGCCCGCTTATTATTTTTGTTGCACCAAGTTAAACCAATTTAATTAAAGAATGGTTCTTGAGAATTATTTTGGTTAGATGCACTTTGAAAATTTTATTTTAAGTTAGACTTGTTTAAATTTTAATTTTTTCTCAATGAATTAATTCTAAAATTAATTTAGAATTGATTTGAGATGTCACACAAAATCAGAAATAAATCCCGAGGCACAAGCACGCCAACCAAGGCACAATAGTCATGTGCATCCCTCGGCCAGCTAGGCTGCTCGCACAGCCCGCATGTGGCTGCCGAGGGACGAGGCTGCTACGCTTGGTGCATGTGGTGTTAGGTGTGTGCGAGGAGCCGTGTGCTGACTTGGTGCATGAGGGGCGTGCGAGACGATGCAAGGCGTAGCAGCAGTGCTAGGCAGCTGCAGCTAGACGCGCATTGAGTGCGCACTGCCAAGCAGCTCCATGCAGCATCACAGCACACAAGGCCGAGGCTACTAGGCAAGTGCTCAGCACTTGCGTGCGTGTTAGTGCTCAAGGGTGCAAGCCTTGGGTAGTCAATGCAATTTTCTCTCGTTTTAATTTTGCTTTTTGGCCGTTTTGTTTATTTTAATTTATTTTAATTATTTTATTATTTTAATAAATTTTGGAGGCTAGGCCTCGATTTTGAGCGGCATTGGCAAAATTTATTTTAACAAATTTTAGGATTTACCTGCTTAATTAATTGGATTAATTAAGTTGGATATGGAATTTAGTGGGAGCTTCAAATGTTAATTGCTCTTATTTACATAACCGGTTAAAACAGCTTTGACTAGTTTTAATTAGGCATGTTAATTGGATTAACCACCTAGATTAGTTACTAGTTCACACGTGTTTTTGCATTGTTACTTGTTTATCGTTGTAGAATGCATGGGCCATTCACAAATAGTGAATGGATGAATGGAATATATTCTCTCATAGGTTTTATGAAATGGCAACTAGTAGGGCCCGATTAGGATAGAAATTACGGACTGCGATCTGTGATGTATTTTTGTAAATCTAAATACGGTCTGCGTACCGTTGAGTATTTTTGTACCTTAATATTTAGATTAGTCCTAATCGTAGATAGTAGTATTTGCATTTAATTATGGTCAAGTCTTGAAGATGGAGGTTCTTGGAAGATGTAGCCATGAAGTTGCAAATGAAGACCTTTCGAACATTTGAAGATCTCAAGGGGTCATGCTAGTTGCCAAATGCATCTCTATTTATGTTTTTCGATATATATATGTTTATGTATATGAATTATATGTTAGATGCATGTTTAGGATTTCGAATGTTGTGATGATTAATTAAGTTCACTTAAATCAACCAACATAGAAACCCTAGGTCCCTAAATATTGAGTAAAAACTTGTCATTCCAAAACAACACTTACCAGCCGAACGAGGGTAGTGGTGGCTACGCCAAAGCGAGGCATCACTATCTCTCCTAGGAGCGTAAGGCATACCGGGTATGCAAGTTGGCTTTGGTTGTACTCAACGATATGAGTGATGGAGTCCTAACATGTCGTGGCAAAGTTAATAAATTGTTGAGAGAGCATTAGATGCGACGATTTATTCAACCAAGAGTGGCTTTGAGACATTAGCAAAGTGTTGCTTACCTTAGGAGATAAAGTGTTAAGACAAGTCAAAGCATGCTTAACCACTCTTTGTTTCTTTGGATCTTGGAATTGACTTATTCTCGCCAAATGGGGACAATTTTAATGCATGGATAAAACATTTAATAAGATTGAAGATTTGCATGAATACCTTTTAATTTTCAAACTTATTATGTTATTTACTTGATAAATGGTTATACTTTGCACTTATATTTGTAGAATTCCATATCAAACTGTATTGTTTTCCATGATTGGTAAAGGAAATCTTTGAGAATGGTTCTCAAAGAAAAGTAAAGCATTTCTAAAATACAATTCTCATAAATGACTTTTATAACAAAGTCCGAAAGGATGGTTGGACATCATGTATTCAAAATACTAGGTAGTTTTGATAAAACATGAAGTATTGAGTTACAAACTCAAAATTGTCAATATTAACAACCAACATATCTTTTCGCTTAGTACATAGATGAGTAGGACTCATTGATGTAGTAATTCAAGCGTGAATTAAAGGAAAAGGTGGAACTTTATTTTACAGCGCATTAGATGCTTAATTATGCCTAACAAAGTATAAAAGTAGAAGACTCTTAAAGAAATGGTTCTTAAAAGATTATGAGATAAAGTATGATAAGAAATATAGGAAATGAGGAACGAAGAAAAGGAATAAGATTCCATTTCAACCCATTAGTTCATGTTATTGTAGTCAACTTAGCAATTCGTTATCTTCACAAGTATCGGATACTTCTTGAGTGTTCCACTTTTAAAGTGACCTCAAACTATTGAAGATAAGCTACGTTAATCGACTTACAAGCTATGAATGAAGCAAGTGGTGCTACATCAGTTGTAAGGATGTATGCTTTGTTTAAAGACCTTTAAGCTAAGGGTGGAACAAATAAATGGTTATTGTGTTCCATAATCAGCAATTGATCCGTTTACACACGGAAAGACTCACATTCAAAGCAATGAGCAATAGTTGCAAATTTACTTGAATGGCATGGTTATCTAAACCATGAGTCAAGAATGCTTTATTATAAACAAACATTATCTTAACATGATAAACTAGCAAAAGCTCAAATTCATGGGTATGATTTGCGTTCCGAACATCTTTAGCAATGTCACATCGATAAGAACAAACTCAAGGCTCTATTAGATAGGCTCTTGATAGTTGATCGATTCGGAATCATTCTAAGACAAGCAAGTCTTACTTGTTGAAACCGACAAAGTAAAGAGCTATTATTCTTGGTATAGACAATTGACTCCGAAAGCTAAAGAGGATTCATTTACTTCAACGTCTCATAAAGAATTTGAAAGAATATGGCTATATTCATCAAATGTGAACAAACTTGACCTTGAATAGTTCAAGAGTTCAGTGAAGTACAGAATCGACTTCGCAAGATATCAAAACGTCTAGATTAGATCGAGCGATGTTTGATTGAGCCAAGCGTGACCATCACAAAGTTATGAAATGAAATTTTCATAAATAACTCCACAAAGAACATAGTGTGTCTTCACGGAGACCTCGATGCCATTTAAAAATGACTCGAACAATGATGGATCACATCCCTTCCTATAAAGTTCTTAAGATTTGCACGAAGGACTAATGTCACACTAAACAAAATGTCAAAGCTAAGAAAGGACGCCATGTTCAGTTATGGATAGAATTATCTTCTAAATGTCTTTTCAAGTATATGTCTAAAACTCTTAGCCACAGTGGGAGTTCATTGGCTCAGTGGGAGCTAAGTGACTTAGTGGGAGCTCACCAGCTTAGCAAGAGCTAGGTGGTTGAGTGGGAGCTTAATGGCTCATTAAAGGCTAAGATAGCTCAAGTGGGAGCTAACTATTTGTTTCATCACAACAAACTTTTACCCAAAGACAATATACATGTCTCTTTGTAAGCATTTAAGTGAGACCATGGGCATTACCTCCACAACCTAATTGAGAACATAGTGTTTGTTTCTCTAAGTGGTGTCTTTCTGGAAAGTAACACGTTTCCAAAATGACAAGTGGGAGGAAAATGAACTCGATGACCATCGATATAAGCAACAAACTAGAGCTGAGAATCTTGGAAGACCTTAAAAGGGCTTCGTGAGAATACTTGATCAAGAATACTCAAAAGGACTTTACAAGTGCCTTAAAAGAGAATTCATTTCTCACAAAACTTTTGAAAAGTTGGAGTAAGATCAAAAATATCAAAGGGCTTTGGAAGCGCTTTGAAACTCACTGTTTGATGCAATAACCCCGTGTAGGTATAGAATTCACCAAAGGCTTGGGTTGAATCTTATAAATTTTCTATTAAGTTAGAAATAAAACTAAGACTTACAAGCATACTATTTACTATTAGATAGTAAAGGAATAATGTCTTGTAAGATAGATACGAAAAATCCAAATTCCGAATAATGGTTAGAGGCCATAAAAATCTGAGATAGACTCAATGTTTGATAATCATGTTTGAAACTTGATTAATTTGCATAAAGGGTAAAATACCCATCGATTGCAAATAAGTTTTCAAGGAGAAAACTAACAAATGTGGAAATGTATATGCATACATAGCTAGATTGGATGAAAAGGATACAATTAAATTCACGGAGTTGATTTTAATAAAAACCTATTCACCAATCGGAATGCTAAAGTCTTTTTCGTGATTGTTTTAGAAAAATTGCACACATGAAATATGGCAAAATAGATACCAAAACCGCCTTCCTAAAATAGGATTTTGGAAGTGACTATGAAAATAGTCTAAGGGTTTTGAAAATCTAAATAATGCTAGATTTAAAAGCAAGCTCTAGGAATCTGTTATGGGATTTAAGGAAGCATTGCATATAGGAATTGGAACGTGTTTTCTCATAAAGTTAATAAGAGGATTGGCTTATGGAGAAACATAGAAATTTTGATGAATAAGAAGTTTAGTGGGAGCAAAAGTAAAGGTCCAACGAGAAGTTTACGAACTCTATTGTGAAATAACTATCAAATGCTAAATGCTTAGATTTGAAATTATTTTTGACAATGGACCAAACAAAAGACGATACTTAACACGTATTGGGTATTAAGTTCTATTGTATAGACTTAATAAAATGTTTGAACGTGTAAAGGATTTTACCATGTTAAACATGAATTGAAGGGCTTTGAAAGACTTTCGACCCGTATGTATAAAACTAAGTAAATGTTTGAACTAAGTATAAGCTAGGCTAAATACTAAGTCAAACATGAAAGACTCTAATAGAGACTTTCAACCTAATCACACAGCAAACTGTTTAGCAAAGACTCGGTCAAACTAAAAGAGCTAAAATGACAAATTGATGGAATAAGATTGAGAATTACTCTGCAATTTAATCATCATGTACGCTATGATATGGAATCGTCGCAGGACATACATGTTTAGAGCATGTGAAGTATGTATGAAGCACCAATCAACCTAAATCTATGTATTAGATTATTAGATATGGCCAAGAACACCCAAAGTACTTGGATAAGTAACAAGATGAGTTCTTGACTTGTGGAAACAAATACAATTTGAGAATTGATGTTGTAAGCATAAGCCTTAACAAGGATTAGATCCTTAATAAGGAAGCCGTTTATAAGCACGAGCTAACAATAAGTCGTGGCTTGAGAATGGTAACATGGACGTGGATCCATGTGTAATGTGCAGGAATTTAAGGAAAATTTCCATGATCGCAAGTGATTAGGGTATCTCAAATCATTGTGAGCCGTTTGGAGTGAAACCCAAGCGAAGCATCATCAGGAAGTCTACTAAAATATATGTTAAGAATATTTTTTCCTTAATGGCGATAATAAAGAAGATGTTCTATGGAAAGTTCGTTGCTGAACGTTAATGATTGTAGGTTGTCAAGTTGAAGGTCTCAATCATGAAAATGAGTGGGGGCCATCACTTGGACAATAAATCCTGAATCACATATAATCCATGACACTCTCAAATTTTATCATCTTATTATGAAAGTGATCAGTAATGAAGATGCTAAGATTAGCAAAGTAAGTTATAACTAAACCTATGCAATAAGTGAACGACAACATTCAAAATTGCATGAAAGAAATCAAGCATATTAGATATGGGTGTGATTTCTATAGATGTTTTATAAAGAGTGATACTCTTAAAACATTCGAAAAAACCATTTATCATAAGATGAACCATTTAGGTTTTGGAATAATTTAAAATTTCATGCAATTTTTATCACTCCATTTGCTATTTAATTGTGGTTTAGAATTAAATAATGAGTCTATTCAATTATTGGAATATTCAAAATAGGGTATCAAGACCAGTCTTGGTAAGGAAACACCTATTAAGTGAACATTGAATATTATAATCGAAAATTATCCCTAATAGAGGTCATTTAAACGATAGACAATTAATGACCAATTGAGATTAGTGTGTAGTCTGATTTATAGCACTGTTTCTTGTGCTACGAGGACATGATTGTCATAAATCATTTGCACAGGTATTGGTTTATAACCATATTGGATCGACTTATGAGAATACTTTAAGAGATTAAAAATCGTCATAAGTATACTTCTCATTATGGCTATCGGAACCTATTTCCTCAACCATAAGTATTGTGAGTTCTCTTGTTTGAGTACTAGTCCGCTTTGATGTTGTCAAACGTCTGCCGTAATAGGGGATTATAACGGAAACACTCGGGCAGCTAGGTCCTCTTAGTAACAGGAACTACATTACAAGACTGGGAATGTGCCCCTACTAAAATAGGGAAGATGTCTTTGTTGTATACAAGGCGTCTCGTAGAGTGAGACTGTAAAAATGCATGGCCGTGCTCTGATGGATTTTATAAATCATCTGTTTATTGAAAGTCGGACTCGGAATCGAGAAACACTTCTGGACGTAATAAGGATGACGAAATAATCTTACCTTACAGTTCATGAAGAGACATTAAGCGACATAGGAAAAAGGTGGTACACTAAATGCGCACTTGTCCGGAAGGACAAGTGGGAGATTGAAAGGAAAGGTGTCCTTCAAACAAGTGTATTATTCTGATAGCGAGTTCAGAATTATTAGAAAGCTAATATATTCAGTAAGGTCAAGTGATCGGAATGCCTGGTGGAGGCCGCTTCCGATTAGTAATATTAATGTATAATTAATATTACAGCTTAATCTTGACTGAACCCTTCGGGTCAACCCTAGAAAATATACGAACCGACTCGAGGAATTAATTCGTCGCTTGAGTGTTAAATATTTAGACGTCGGAAATTCGAGCTTGGAGCGACGAAACCGAGCGTCGAAGAATCTCGAATGTCGAGTCAAAATTTAGGATTTGGCGAGACGGGAAAATGCGAGTAACAAGTAAAATCCTAGCCACGCAAAAGGCTAGGAAAGCGCGCCCAATAGGTGTGCCACGTGGCAGCACACATGGCAAAGCGTCATGTGGCAGCACACGTGGCAGCCACGTTTGCAGCCGCCAAGTGGCAGCATGCCATGTTGGCAGCGTGCAACGTAGGCAGCGTGCTACGTGGCAACGCGCTATGGTGGCGGCACGTGTGGCAAAAGGCCGTGGACCCGGGTGACGGGTCATGGACACGGGCCAAAATAAAATGGCCCAACCGAACCCAACTTGGGGCTCAAGGTTGGGTGACACATGGTTAGTTCACATTGCATGTGAAATGCCTTGGGGACCAAGTGGGAAAGTGGTCCTCACCTAACCATGTGACACTTGTTATTTGTTCCTTGGTTTATTTAAGTAAGGATTGAATTCATCAATCTTTCCATGTGGGATCTTTTTGTGAAAAAGTCCCACATTGAAAGATCAGTGGAATTCACAAGCTATCCTTCCTTATAAATAGCCAAAGCATGCTTGAGTGGGAGTTAGAAAGAGCATTGCATGCATTTTGGCAAAAACTCTTAAACTCCATTAACACTTGGGTTTTGGTCGGACCATGCTAACTCCAAGGTAGCGGACCTAAAAAGTCGGTGTTCATCCTTTGTGGGTGGATAACGTTGGAGGCTCGGTATTTTCGGAGCTAAAGATTTCAAGTAAGAGCCCATTGGGTTGGGCGAAGCACGCGTCAAAGGTAAATTCCGATTTTATCCTTTTATGTTTATTGGTTATTTTTTATGATTTTATTAATTGCGAGTGGTTCTTTGGGTTGGGGTCATTTCCGCGGTAAGTTGGACTTACCAAACCCCAACAGCAATGTCTTAGATTTTCCTATTTTTAGTTTTAAAAAGAGCAAAATAGTTATTTTAAAGGAAAGGATTCTAGGGTTTTACAAATTATTATTATTATTATTATTATTATTATTATTATTATTATTATTATTATTATTATTATTATTATAGGGAATTGTGGCATTAGGTATACATAGATAATGCCACAACAATAATGTTACCGTTACATCAGATATTGATCTAACGCAATGGATCATTGATGTCGTGGCATTAGGTGTCATATACCGTTGCCTTAGACCTACTGCAACGCCAGCAAATGCCATGGTACATGGCTGTTGCATTAGGCCTATTGCCACGGATTTTGATGCCCAATGCAACGGATCTGGGGGTTGTAATAGGTAAAAAATGTAGTAGTGACCCAAAACAAGTTTATACCAACACCCTTTTTCTTAATTGTTTGATTACATTCATTTTCTGTACACTTAAAATTTCGACCTAACCAAAAGTCCAAAGACATGTATCAACTCAGTTACAATGCGTAAATTACATAAATATAAAAATTGCAAAGTAACGGAAATACAATTTAGCAATGTCAATTTATTATTTAGAAAATATAGAAACATAATATACACGGCAATTAGGGATGTCAGTGGGGCGGGTCAAGTAGGAGACCCGCCCCATCCCCGCCCTAATGGGGCGGGGAAGGGTCTCGGTTTGGCGGGTGGTGGGGCGGGGATGGGGATTAAAACCATACCCGCCATGGGTGATGGGGCGGGGGTGGATTTTAAGTTGTACGACACTTATATTATAACACAAAAATGTGTATAGAATGTTTTATTTTATAATTCGTATTAATTATGTAAGATTGTGTATTTGAGATACGAATATTAGGTGGATCTTGGGTGGGGATTAGGCTGGTCTTTGGTGGGGATTAGGTGGGGATGGATATCCAAGTGAGGGTGGTGGCGGGGATGGTTTTGGAGTTGTACCCGGTGGGGCGGGGATGGGGATGAAAGTTGGACCCGCCGCGGGGATGGGGATGGGGATGAAAATATTAGGTGGGGATGGGGATGGGAAGGCCAACATCCGCCCCGCCCCGCCCCATTGACATCCCTAACGGCAATTAGACATGTATAATCGTTACAAGTCCAATTAGATTTTAATCACATCATCTACATAGCATTCGAATTACATTTTATCCTAATTATTAGTAATGTCCAAAGGAACGTATGGTTGTAGCAAATACTTAATATAGATATTTCGTATAGATAATGTCTAATCTGTAATTGGGTTGCTTACATAGTCACATATACACAAACAAGATTTAAATTGACATAATTGTTTTTTTTATCAAATAGCTTTCGCAAAAAAAAGTATCGTTTTCTTCTCATAATTTCTTATCGAACCCAAATTTTTGAAAAACTTAAAATTTAGATTTGATTACATAAAGACGACAATGTCGCATCAATTGATGGATTTTATACAATAAAAACAAATTATTCAATGATTAAAAACCAATCCCATTTGCGCTAAAACATTAAATTTGAAAAACTTTAAATATCGAATAAGTAGTTCGGATCTGGCTATATATTTGATGTCCATTGATGCGCAAGTACCTCTAAAGTAAAAAGGTCATTAGTTCCAGTTTAAATTTATTCGTAGATGAAGAATATTGAAGAAGTTTGAAGAACAATGAAAAACGATATTTTATTTGTATTTTGTAAATATTAATTTATTTTTGGATTTAGTTAAAATATAATTTTAGTAAAATAATTTCAAAATATAAAAAATAGAATTTCAAAAAAGGAAAATATAATTTTCAGAAAATAGAAAAGAAATAAAAAAAAAAAGAAAAATAAGAAAAACAAGTTTGACCAACTATTTAAGGAAAGAAAAAATTGGCCAATTATATATTTTATTATGAAATATTTGTGGATATCCATTATCCTCCTTTGTATCATTCCGGAACAATCTAGATCTAGGGTTTATATTCTTATCCAATCAAACCCTAATATATTGTATGTATATATACACCTTATCATGTGGAATAATATACACAGATTTATTCTCTTTCAATCTCTCATCTTTCCCCATATTTTACAACACGTTATCAGCACCAAAGCTCTAATCAATTTGTAAATTTTATTGTTGATTTCTTAGGTTAATGATTAATTCGTTATATACTGAATGTGCTATATTATACTCATTATTATCTTGTTGTGTCGCTCTTGGGAAGAAATTAGAAGGAGATTAATCTTGATCATGGGTTTTGAACTTTTAATAATGAAATCACACGTTTCAAGAATGTCATATCATTCCCAATCCTCATTAATTAATTTGGGAATAGTACAAGGAGTCTCACGGTATTAATAATTTGGTTACAAAGAACTACTCGTGTTATTTTTCTATTGCATTGGTTTGTTTATCTTGAATCATCTTTCTCATCTATCCATAATATAATAGATTAGCCTTAATCAAGGGCTATACTTTATTTTCTTTTCATTGACGTTTTCATGAGTTACAGAGATGACGTTGACAACATGAAGTTAACGATAAGGCTGGTTTTTATAGTGAGAAAGGTTTTAATATCAGGAAATTTCATTCTCAACTATCCTGTTATTGTTAATTTTAAACCTTTGCATAATATATTTATATTGTTTCCCAAATTTCCGTATTTTTATTATTCTTGGAGTTCAATGAGCAATTTGGGAATAGTTGAATTTGATGTAGAATAACTAATTAGTAGTTTTGTTTTGACTATGAGTTTTGTTTAGTTTGAATCTAAAAGGGTATTTAGAATTATTATTGGGGTTAATTTTATGAATGTATGGTTTTCATGAACTTGTTGTACATATATTTGCTAGATTTTGGTATTACTTTTCCTATCCGTAAATGAGTTTGGTTATTTTCATATGCTTGATAGCAACTATGAATGGTTTGATTTAGCAATTACTTACCCATATAATTTGTTTGTAAAATCCTATGTCTATTGCCTTGAATGTTTGTAAATTATACGAAGTAAGCCTAAGTCACTGTGAAACTACTTACAATTTATGTATTGAATTATGTTTTTATATTTCAAGTATGATATGAACCATGTGGTTTTCCACTAATGTGAACGTGTTAATGTTGGTTGCTTATGTGCTTGTTTCTATTTTCTAATTAAGCTTTATCAGGCAATATATTGATATAATTGATCCGACAGTATAGTTGATTCAATCGTTTCAGGTATGTTTTTATTAAAGCGTGAAGTAGTAGGTTCTCATATTGTTTTTACCTTCTCATTCAATTATAATATTATGTACCTATTATTATTATCCTTATAAGTTGATAAAGTTATGAAGCATAATATATACATTATATTGATTGATGTGTGATTAAATTAAATTATAGTATTATGTACCTACTTCAAGTTAGATTATTGGAATGAATGTAAAGTGAATATGATGTGCGGACCTGAAGTTTCTCAAGTTATAAAGAGTATTCACACACATAGACTTAAACTTTCTAGCTTGAACATATAAAGGGCTCAAAACCCTTAAGGATTATACACAGAAATGTGCATGATCTACGAAGCTAAAGCATGTTGCTTAGATATCCACAAAATACTAACGTGATTCTATAAACATAATGTCATGAAATAATATTATACAAAAGATATTGAATAATATTCAAGTTATTGAACTTTAATTAGGTAAGAATTTGAATGATTAAAAAGGTAACAAGCATGTTTGCATGAAATTATTCTTGATTATAAATTTCATAAGTATTTGAGAAAAGAATAGTGTTATGAGTTCAAGAAATTTATTAAACATGTTATTTTGAGCAAATTACTTGAAGAATGTATTATGCCCATAGTTTATAGAATTTTCAACATAAAGATTAATATAATTGGGCAAGAGGAACAAGTAAGAGTTTTATAAGAATATTTTTCTTTGCTTGATACATGACATTACCAAAAGAATTTATGGTTTAAGTGCAAGGGATTTCAAGGTTGTTGGATAACTTAATTTATTTCATATCCTTACATGCAAGGATTAGGGGGAGATATTATTCATTTTGTTATTATATGTAATCATTGCACATGAATTGTACGATATATTGATGGTCAGTAGTCCATACATTAGCATTAATATCAATGTCAATAATTTATTTAATAAAAGTGACCACATAATATTACATATTTACATATGACACCATCCTGAAGATGGATGTAAATAAATGAATGTCATTGATCATTACTAGTTGTAAATTCTCCAATTAAATTTATTGTCCCAGAAGGACAACATCGGTTACTAATGAAACCTAAAGCACGGCTGAAGCGCTGTAGTCCAATAGATTTAAAAATAAATGAATAAATAAATAAAAAGAACCTTCGGAAAAAGGAATGGAGCAACTATTGACAATGGCAAATTTGAGGAAATGATAAATCATATCCCATTACATTTCTAGAATAAAATCATTTTTAGTAAAATCAATATGCCTCGTGATTATATAAAAGACTTCAAAAGAGTATGAAATATCCGACAACATTAATCAACATGTATCAAGATTATAGTCAAAACTCCAACGGAGTATATATAAGTAATTATTGGATAAAATATTAGTTGATTGTCTTGCCAATTGTATAATGAAACACATGTTGGTGTTCTAATATCACATCACATTCATGGCCATGCATGAAGTATGTTTAATAAAGTGATCACTAGTGTTGAAAAACTGACCAGAGTTCAAATCTAGAGAAGTGATTGGATGTGATAATAAATTAGGTCATCCGGGTATAATATTATCCGTTATGGAAACCTGAAGTTTCATTTGATAGTGTGCTGATGCTCTCTTAATGTTAAATATATGAAATGAATTGAATGGCAATACATAACATTGAGATTGAGCTATATTTGGATTGTGATTCATAAAAATTTTGATTTCTTATATAAAAGAGTAATGGGTGACCAGAAGTTCACCAAAATAACTTATATATTATTGTCAACTATCAAGTGACTAGAAGCTAACCAAATACAATATTTAAGTCTTTAAAGATCTAGAAAATCACCAACTAGTAAAATTACAAGAAAGTGATTTATGCTTGTATAACAATTCTTTTGATTGGAGCTATAATATGTCAGCACATAAGAAAAGGGAAAAGAAGGAAATTCAACTGCACAATATATGTCTCCCCATTAATGTTGAACTATTGATCTCCTGAAGAGAACAAATTGTGAAAGATTTAATAATAAATTCATATGCGTTATGAAGAAATAATTTAAAATTGCTCTCTAGAAGAGATTAAAGCTTGTTTTAATATAATTATTTTGAGAGATAAATTTTGTTGATTATGATCCTCTTATGAAATGAATTTTATTGGAAATTTGTATACGAAGTTGGTGAAGAACTGTGATGCCCCTATATATGAGATATTTTACCAACTTAGGGGGAGAATTGGAGTAAGTTGGCAAAAATTTTAAAAAAAATGATGATCCCTATATAAATAATGGTAATTTGAAATGTTTTCTAGCCAAATTTCATCCATATGCTATCAAGATATGTTGCACATTTATGATTTTATTTGTATTCAGTTATGACTCATGTTGCATAGCGTTGAAGATACATTTTGGTCATATTAATTATGTCTATACATTGAGATAAAATCTTGCCAATTGTACTTGAATCACTACACCTGAAGTGTAGGTTGTATATGATCGGTTCCAAAATAAAGATATGTTTAATAGATATGAAATTTGGCAAGATAGTGCAGTTAACACTAATAGTGTAATAGTATATAAATACCATAGTGAATGAAATACCCTAAAAGTGGTATAGATTTCTGAATTATTATAATAGATGGCCTATGATGTAAGAAAGTTATGATGGTACCAATAAGAAATGTATTCAGATATCATAGTAAAATAGCATGCGAAATGTACGTCGAAGGAATTTTAAAATTCTAGTACACAATGGAACAGATGAATAATATGCATATGCATAATAGAGTGGACTAGTGAATAAGGGATCTGAAATATATGTCCATTTTGATGTCGACATAATGATAATAATCATAAGTTATCTTGGACCAAAAGTCTAATGAAATATGGATTTTTAAATCCACACTGTACAATATCTTGCATTATTTAGAGTCTTATGTATGTTCATATACATGTGTGAGTCATAGGTTAATGGATTATTCTTTGCGTAGATTGAAAGTTGTTAGATGCATTACTCATTGTATATTTTGTTTTCTACATCTCATATTGATGCATTAGTTCTATACATTAATTGTGGTATATGTGAATGTTTGTTCAAAATATATATAGTATGGCGTATTTGTAACTTTGAAGGAAATTACAAAGAAATATTTATATTCCAATGGGCTTATAGCTGTGATGAAATCATTGAATATGTCGATTTAATAACATGTTATGAATCATGTAAGAAAAATTCCTGATGAACTTATATACGACGTATTTAAATAACCAGTCCTACAACTTTTTTTAAATATTACAATTATCAAACTCTTGAAAATTTTATATGACTACATCATTGACATCTCAACCTGAAGTTTGAGTATATAAGAGTTAGTGAGATTTACTATTTGTATTCGTAGAAAAATTTATCGTGTAGTTAATTATGAAACTTCTAAAGAAACGGGATACTTATGCGTGAGACTGTTTCTTATGGTCCAGAAGAACCATGATTAATGTATATAATTTCATATGTTATATTATAATTCATATGAAATTGAAGAACGACATTAATAATGTCAAGTGTTGTCATCAAATGATTATTAATGAATGTTTGACCAAATAATAATTATCAATTTTTATTATTAACGACTTCCAGAAGAAGTCATAACCGCATAAGTTTAATTTTTAAATCAACTATTAAACAGAGATTTGAAATAATGATATTAGAGATAAACACATGTATGGTGAAATGAAGACACTTCACATGTTCACGTGAAGACTTGAAGAATTGAAGATGCAACTTCAGTTTAGGAGAGTCGAAGATCAACAAATGATACTTTACTTACTACATATGAGAAGATATCCAAACATATTGGATTCATCGTTGTGGCACTAGAAGATCTCAAGTTATGTATTCATCAGGGGGAGAAAATACGCATTGCACTATTTTTCACTTGACCATGGTTTTGTCCCAAATTGGGTTTTCTAGGTACGGTTTTTAATGAGGCAGCTTCTCGAGCATATTACGAAGAATGATATCCTCTTTTTCCTTCACTATGTTTTTATCCCACAGGGTTTTTCGTAGTAAGGTTTTAATGAGGCACAGTTTTCGATAGTGGACATCCAAGGGGGAGTATTATGAAATATTTGTGGATATACATCCTCCTTTGTATCATTCCGGAACAATCTAGATCTAGGGTATATATTCTTATCCAATCAAACCCTAATATATTGTATGTATTTATACACCTTATCATATGGTAAAATATACCAAGATTTATTCTCTTTCAATCTCTCATCTTTCCCCTTATTTTACAACAATTTTATTATAGTGGTGGTCAAAATGAGGAATGACCATAGTACAATCCCCTTCTTAATTAGTATAATTTCCTATAGCATGTCTTAATTTGGATTGTTATATATTGTGAAATGTTTGGGTTGTTATATTTTGATATTTGTGGGTTTATTAGATTCAAAATATATGAGTTATTGAAGTTTATGATAATGCGTTTGATTATTAAAAAATATATGTCATCAAAAGGTCGGGTATTATTTAAAAAAAACGAGTATTGGATATCCGAATTACCCGATTCGAAATTTTCAGATATCCGAATTGATGGGAATGGTGTCCTTCGAACAAGTGTATTATTTCGATAGAGGGTTCGGAATTATTAGAAAGCTAATTATTCAGTGAGGTCAAGTGATTGGAATTCCTAGTTAGAGGCCGCTACCGATCAGTAAATTAATCCATAATTAATATTGCAGCTTAATCTTGACTAAACCTTTCGGGTCACACCCAAGCAACTTATGATCCAATACGACGAATTAATCCGGAAGGAATTCATGAGTCACTCGAGTATTATGAACAAAGACTTTGGATTTCGAGCTTATAGCGTCTGAACCGAATCTTAAAAGTCGAGCCAAAATTTAGAAATTGGCGAGACGGGAAAATGCTTTAAGTAAGAAGTAAAAACCCTAGCCACGCGAAAAGACAGGGAGGCGCGCCAAATAGAAGCGCGCCACGTGGCAGCGCACATGGCAGCACGCATAGAAGCACGTCATGTGGCAGCGCACATTCCAGCACGCCATGTGGCAGTGGACATGGCAGCACGCCATGTGGCAGCGCACGTGCCAAGTTGCATTATCCCACGTGGGCAGCGCACCACAGTGGCATCATGCCACATGGCTACGCTCCATGTTAGCAGTGTCATGTGGCAACGGGGTGCGGACCTGGGGTGACGGGTCATGGACGCGAGCCGAAGGGTGGCGGCCCAACCACAAGTGGAAAAGTTCCTATTTGTAACGGACAAAGATATGCCAGTTACGATAAACCCATTCGTAACAGACAAAATAGAAGCCCGTTACGTTAAAACAGCGTAAAGGCCTAGAAGGTATGTATTCGTAACGGAAAAATTGGTGCTCGTTACAAATATTATATTATTCGTAACGGACAGTGTTTTGCCCGATACTTAAATTACAATATTCGTAACAGGCCAACTTGCCCGATACAATTACAGTATAGATGATTAAAAAAAAAACCCTAGCCCCTTACTCCCTTAGCCGTCTAACTTTAATTTTCTCCCTCCTCTCTCTTTCTCTCTCCTCAATCGATTCTTTCTCCCTCTTCTCATTCTTGCAATGGAAACTGAGCTATTTTGGGTCGAAACATGCTAGATCGTTGTCTAGGAAGAGATGCTGCTCCTCAAACTCCCAAGGTATACGATATTTTCTTCTGATTTTAAGTTTTTTAATTTTTAGTGTTTTTTTCGCTTGATCTGGAGCATATATTTTGTTGTTTTTTCTAATTTCCCCCAATTTGATTTCTCAATTAGGTTTCCCTCATTTTCTAGCTAAATCGCGTCGTCGTTAGCCTTTGAATTTTAATTTGTTTCAATATTCTGGGTTACTAATTTTTCCCCAATTGCAGTTTTTCATCGGGGTAAAACCCTAATTTTTATTATTAGAATTTTGTTGTTGATTTCGAGTTTGATTGTTCGTATTGGTTCTTTGATGTTCATGTTTGTGCTCCTCAATTATCAGTTCTATTTTAACTAATCGATTATTTGATTTTTTTTTTCTGCGATATTTGAGTGATTTTTTTTTTTTTTTTTTTTTTTTTGGTTTTGTTGATGAAATGGTTGTTTTTGTAGTGATAAATCTGCATCTAGACATTTGGTGACAGTTGGTGAGACGGTTGAGGTGAATTCTGCTGAAATTAGTGGCGCTACCGCTTTCGAAGTTTCTGGTAATCTTTCTTAAAGTATTGAACATTTAATAGTTTGTGGAATTGTTGATGAAATTTGATTTAGTTATTGATTTTCAGGAAAATTTGATTTAGTTATTGATCTTCTGAAAAATGTGATTGGTTTGAGCAATGTTCTTGTTGATTGGAGATTAATATGTTATGATTAATTGATAATCATGATTTCTTGATATTTGTTATGTCTTTGAAAATTTTCAGGTCTATATGATCATTTTATCTCTGGTATAATTGAATGAGATAACATGTTGATTATTGGTATAAATGATAGGAAAAGAAGTGTAGCATTCATATTTAGACAACGAACAAATGATAGGAAAAGAAGTGTAGCATTCATCCAATAAATTATGCGTCAGGAGTTGTTGCTTAAATCCCCCGATTCAATCTATAATATATGGAATTATGGGACAATCAATCACTCATTACCTCACTATTATTGTTTAACAATTTCGTGGAAATAACTTACAATTTACAATTATTTAATATGTATAAGTTTATTCTCACGGTTCATGTATTGATGTTTATTTTGTTGAGTAATTGACTTGGTAGTTGACCTCGTAATTGTATTTTTGTGCTCTTTCACTGCTATTGTCTCTATATAAAGAGACATATTGGGTAGATGAACTTACATTATCAACGTAATTAATAATTTTAAATTAAAACTTCATTTCTAGAAGAATTGATTTAAACAAATATATATATTTCATTACATTCTTTTCGATATTTTCTGATGAATATCCCAAATAATCCTCCTATTGCTGTTGCTGCTACTCTGTTCATTGTGGCATTTTTATCTCGTTGCCTGCACTTTACAGGTTTCTCTTGCTCTATCATGACTTCTTCGCTTCGAATTCAGGCAGTACTGTAATATTTAAACCATCTTCAACTTGTTAAGGCCCTGGACACATAAGATCACTGCTTCTAACTTGTTGAGGCCCTGGTAACATAAGTTCATTGCTGTGTAGATTGTGAAAGGATTAAAGTGGCTTATCTTAGTTGTTAATACAATAACTCATGGTCTTTGTATACATTATGGATTGATAATGGCCATGTTTGGTAAATGGCTTTTAGGTGGATTTTTGGTTAGCTTTTGGCTTTTGGCTTTTTTATGAGGTCAAACAGCCAAAAAATATGTTTGGTAATTGGCTTTTTAGCCAGTGAAAAAGCTAGTTTTTAAGCCAAAATGAAAAAGCTGCTTTGAGTAGCTTTTTTGTTGGCTTTTGGCTTGTTGGCCCACAAATTATCTGATAAACAGCCAATTGCCAACAATTAATTTACCAAACACTTTTATAAACAACCAGCTTTAACAGCCAATTTCAAAAGCCATTATAAACAGCCAAACATACCAGCTAGTCAAACAAGCCAAGTGAACCAGCCAACAGTCAACCGCCAACCGCCACTTGCCAAACAAGGCCAATATGTAAACTCATTGATCTGAAGCAGATCCTCCCTTGTTTACTAGTTAAAATTTATAGTTCTTATATAAAATATGCAAAGTATACTACAAGAACTGGTGGTCTTCACATAAATAGTAATACAAAACAGTATTCTTCATAATTTGTTGTAGAAAACTTCAGTCTTCCGCTTAGTTTATTTATATACATACTTCGGTCCATCCTTACCATCTAAGGGTAGGGTCGTAGTTCTATATTAGTGTATATAAGCCAATTTCAAATGTGAATAAGAGTTCTAATTGCAAGAATGATGTTTGCCTTGTTCTAATTGCAAGGCTAACCAGTTTTTGTCACTGCAGGAAATAAATCCATCAAAAGTAACAGAGTCTTAAGTTTTGACAAGAATGATAGAGTAGAAATGTGCACACTGCACCAACCTGAATCAAAGCTCTCAAAAAAATGTACTCGTTACTTGAAAAGTAATTATTAGCACTATAACTTTTCTCTGGTCAAATTACAAATTAAGCAGATCATAATGTTGCCAAGTTATTCTATAAATTTTCTGTAAATCCTATATATTGACTTGAATTTTGCACTCAGCTTTAGTAGCTTCCTTGGACCTCATTCATGACATTTCTTTATCCAGGGCTGAACAAAGTATGTATGCATTGTTGCGCACACGTGACATGTATATTTCAAGTTATAAGGAGTTTGGAATTCCAGTGAATTGGTTGATGGACTCAGGAATTGCTGATAATTTTCAAGTTTAATTTTGAACAAAGTACATGAAGCGTGTGGCAATAGAACTTGATACACCCAGTGGTCCTGAAAAAGAACCAAACAGAGAATTCATACTCTTACAAGGCATTCGATTTGCTTTCCGTGTACACTAGGTATGTTCATGATCTGCATTAAGTTACTGATGTGTGATCTTATAACTTTTAATATAGCTGCTGAGTATAATTGAGATAATTCTAACTGGGTAAAAACTAATGCCCTTTTTAGATAATTCTTAACATATGTATCAGCTTTTGGAATTGTTCAGTAGATATCTAGCCTTCAGTCAATTTATATGATTATTTAATTTGACAAGGAAAATCTACTTACTTATGACAGAAATAAATGCATCAATGAGCTATGAGTAGAAGTTTGGTTATACATTGTTTTTACTTAGTATTTTATTTTAAACTGATTTGATGGGTTATCCTCTCCTATCTTCATTTAGTTGACTTACAAGCGTTCGATTATATGTACTAGCAAATGTATTGTCAATTTTTTTCTCCTTTTATGTTTTGTAATTTCCTTATGCTGGGCATGTAATTTGTAAATGACATTTTCTCTTTTATTTGGTTACAATCTTTTTGGCTTCTTTAAATTTAAAAAAGTTGATATTATTTGTGTTTCATTGTGTACAGGATGAAGATATGGATGATTTTTATTCTTGGAATCATTTGAGGAAGATCCTATATGAAAGAAGATATGTGGTGTCCAAGAAAGATGATGTGATTTTTAATTTCAATTTATTTAAATTTTTATTTGGGAACAAAGATAAAATATTAAATAGGTATTGTGTACCATTTTTTACATTATTTATCCTCAAGAACATTTGTACATGTATATTGTTATATATGAAGTCTGTACTATACTTGTATAAATTATGAATTTTTCTCATTATTTAATAAAATAATTGTGCTAGTTATAGCTGTCCAGCATGTGCCAAGCATGTGTTGGTTTTTTTTAAAAAAAAATTGGGGAAGATACTATTTGTAACGGGCAGATAACATGACCATTACAAATAAACCGTTATTTGTAACGGGAAACACATGTGCCTGTTACAAATAACGGGATTATTTGTAACGGGTAGTTGAAATGCCCGTTACGAATAATATAGCCTATCCATAACGGCCGTATGCGTAACACCCTTTGCCCGATACATATAGGTTGTTTTTGCCCGTTATAGATAGCTATTTTCCCACTAGTGAACCCAACCATCTTAGGGCTCAAGGTTGGGTGGCACATGGTTAGCTAACAATGGATGTTAGTTGCCTTAGTGAGCAAGTGAGGAAGTGGTCCTCACCTAACTATGTGACACTGGTTACTTAGTGATTCCTTGGTTTATTTACTCCCTTCATTCCAAATTACTCGCAACAGTTTGACTTTTTGCACTATTCACACATCTCCCTTTCACCATCTTTTTTAACTAGTATATGAATGTCAATGTAATCATGTAAGATGTTGTTGAGTCTATTTTAATGTATAGTTTCTTAATATATATAAACTTTTTAAAACTTATATAAATATATAATAAAAGATATCAACGGTCAAACATGTGCATCGGCAAGCGTGTCCAGTCAAAATGTTGCAAGTAAATTGGGACAGAGGGAGTAACTAGGAATTGAATTCAACATTCTTTCGAAGTGAGATCTTTTTGAGAAAAAGTCTCACATTGAAAGATAAGAGGAATGTACAAGGAAGCACTTCGTATATCTTGAGATAAACCTGGCAATCCTGACCCGACCTGATTGACCCGACCCGAATGACCCGACTCGTAACCCGAAACCCTTGGCCTGAAAATACCCGAACCCAAACTAACCCGACTCGACCCGAACCCAACCCGAAATAGAGTTGACCCGAACATGACCCGATGACCCGATCCGAATGACCTGACCCGAAATCCAAACTTGACCCGACCCGAAAAGACCTGAAACCCGAAGTGACCTGACCCAATTTTTAACACTAATTGATTGACCCGTAGTGACCCGACCCGAATTGAACCGAATCCTAAGTGAATAAGGTGAAATAGTGAATTACATAGTTTAGGGCTTCTTTATTTCCTACATAATAGGCACTTTTTTTTTTTTTTTTTTTTTTCGGTAACTACAGGCGTCATTCGAAGTGCGCCTATGTAAAAGCATGTTGTGAATATGCTTGGCACTCATAGGAAGTGGAAATTGACATATACGATTAGAGACAACGATTAGGGACTAGGAAAGTAGGGAGCCGCCAACAAGTTTTTAAGGAACTTGTAAAGCGTTCACGGATCATAAAAGGCAACCACGATAAAGGGACAACGATAGGCAACAACGATTGACCCGTGAAGGTTACACCCCATTCATAATCCATGAGATTACTAACTCCATATGGTTCGGAACCACGAAAGGAGGATCGGGGATGATGGTACGAAGTGAGTCATGGAGTCACATTCGCCCGTATTGGCCTCTACTCGATTCTTATAGTGAAAAGTGATTCCTGCGATCTCAAAGGCATACAAACAAAATATTCAATTTGCTCCAAACTATTATTATGCTAAATTTGTTGAATATTAATGCAACACATAATTCTAAAATATTGTGATCACTTCAATTAACAACAAGATTAAAAAGATCCTAAACCGGTTGTCCAAATTATCTTATTAGGCGTGATTTTCAATTACATATTCCCTTTAACATGCAATACGGTGATCAATAAATAATAATAATAGAATTAACATTAATATTGGAAGCAATTTAACAAAAATAGCGTTAGTTAAATCAAATATAAAATAACCTAATCATGATACTAGCAATATTAAAATAAAATAAGAGTAATTAAATTAATTAATTACTCACATTCCGCGCGTTCCTTAAAATTGCTACATCATGAATAAACTGTTAGTAACTTCAATAAAAATATAAATTAAATGAAAATTAAATTAAATAAAAAGTAGAGTTGATTTGGTCCAAACCCTCAGTTAATTATACCTTTCACGCCTTGGTTTAAGTATAGAACTTTGGGTATTATATGGACTCCTTGGGGTGCTTTAAGGAAGGAATAGTAAAAGAATGAGGAGACTAATATTTAGGCTAAAGAGGGAGAAAAGAATTATTTTGTGATCAAGCTTGTTGATGATTGGAAAAAAAGGGAAATATGACCTCTATTTATAGAGAAAAAAGAGGGTCGAAGAATCAAGAAAAGATAAGAATTCGAATCGGATAAAACTCTTGCGATAGACAACAGTTTTTGCGGTTTTTGTTTTTATCATATCTTTTGATCCAGAAATCGGAATAAGATGAATAAGATATCGTTGGAAAGATCTTGAAGTCTACTTTATAACCCAATTAGAATCAGATTAAAATATTTTGTATAATAAATGATATAGCCGAAATAGTGAGACGGTGTCAGTTTTGGATATAGTTTGACATTTTATTCATATCTTTTGCGTTATAGCTCGGAATTGATATTATAATATATCATTGGAAAAATAATTTCAAGGGCTATCCAAACATATAAAATTTGGATAAAAAATATGAGGCACGAAAATCATATCTGACTATCTTTGAACGTCTTTTAATTCGGATAGAAATAGGATTTTCAAAGAGAAAAGTTTTGTTCAATTCCAAACTCTTTAATCTTATCTTTTCAAAAAGGCTAATTACGATCTTCTAGAAACTTATAGAAGTTTCTAATTAATCCTAATAGTTTTAGGAATTGGATTAAATCATTTGGGCCCTCCACATGATCATTGGGTCGTAGGTAAGGTGGGTCTAGGTTCGGTTTGGGCTCAGTTTAATATTTTGGCCATAACTTATTTGTTATAACTCGGATTTGGGCTTATAATATATCGTTAGAAATCTCTTTTAAAGCCCCATACAAATATTCAATCATTGGACCCATATTATGGACCAAAATAAATTGGATTAAATGTTTTTATAAAAAGGACACGAAATGAATGATTTTAGGTTTAAAGGCACGAAAAGAGGAAAACAAATTATGGTTTGGGGAAATGGGCTAGGATTTGGGTTGGTTTATGAAATAGAAATATGGATTTAAGCACTCCAAGATTAAATACTCAACCCGACCAATAATGGCGGTGAAAGGTTGTTCATCATCGGGTTTGGTTTTGGGGAGACATTTTTAGTTGTCTACAGAAGCCCCCACTTTGACTGAGTTTGTAGAAACGTCAGTTTCAAAAAAGATAGTCAAAGTAGTCGATAGGGACAAAGAATGATTTAAGATGTTCTGCGATCCTAAATCACTCTGTATACGCCGATACCTGCAAAAAATGTTAATTCCACAAATAAAAGAGTAAAGGGATAGAACGCTTATCTAACACCAGTGTATTGGTGACAAATGAGTTTGGTATTTTCCTATGCTTGAAGGAATCCACTGGATGGCGTTTGTTGAAATGCTTTCCATGCTTGAGGAAAGCCGACAAATGAGTTTGGTAGCTTTCTAAGCCTGAAGAAACCTACCGGATGACACTTTCCATGCTTGAGGAAAGTCGACATATGATTTTGGAGTTTTTCTATGCTTGAAGAAATCCACCAATAATGCTTTCCATGCTTGAGGAAAGCCTACAAAGGAATTTGGCGGTTTTCTATGCTTGAAGAAATCCACCGGATAATACTTTCCATGCTTGAGGAAAGTCGACAGATGATGATATTGCAAGTCTCTATGTATCGAGAACCTTGCGTCATGAAATGATGGTCGTTCGATTGTCCCCGAACGTGGGCTGTAGATGGTCCGCTTTTTCCTCGAACGTGTGCTGTAGATGGTCCGCTTGTCCCCGGACGTGGGCTGTAGATGGTCCACTTGTCCCCGAACGTGGGCTATAGATTGTCCGCTTGTCCCCGAACGTGGGCTGTAGATGGTCTGCTTATCCCCGGACGTGGGCTGTAGATGGTCCGCTTGTCCCCGGACGTGGGCTGTAAATGAGACCTGCAAAAATAAATTTGCCAATGGACTCGTATATATTGTGATTGATTGACCACTAACTTGACTAAGTTTGACTTGATGTGACATGACATGTGTATGACTTGTGAGTGTGTGTGTGTGTATATGTGTGTGTGCAGACACAAGCAAACGAAGATGCAAAAGAAAAAATTTTCCGTCATTTTTGTCATAAGACGAGTGGAGGGTACCGACTTTCTCCCGAAAAAGAAAGACGTGAAAACTGAACTTCTATTTTTGAACTTCCCTCGATGAGAAAATTTTGAAAAAGTTTTCGAACTTCTTCAAAAGAAAATGAAAGAAGTTTTGAACTTCCTCGTTGAGCAAGACAAAATGAATCGCATGGATTGAATTGCTTTTCTTGAAAGTAATGTATGCATGATGCATGTCCTTAGGCTAGGAGGTTAAGGACAATTACATCATGTGACACGATGAATGAACTTAGGTCATGGAGCTAAGCATCATATATGGTGTAAAGAAACGATCTTGAACGTCACTTAGGTCTGGAAGCTAAGCACGTATACAGATGAAGTGATTATTGCATAATGAACGTTGCTTAGGTCAAGGAGCTAAGCACGATATGCTTTGTATGATTAAAAATTGTTGCTCAGCACATTATGCGATGCGTGAAACAATGAATATTGCTCAGGTCAGGAAGCTAAGCAAGTATACAACGTTTCTTCTAATGAATGTTGTCTTGAAAGATGATGAAACATGCACAGTGTTGAAACAAGATTTCATGAAAAAGGGTTCTTAAAGGGAAGGATGATATGGATATGGATGTGTGAGTGAAGTGTGTGAATGTGATACTAAGGCTGGCTGCAAGGGTTATGGCGATGGAAAGAGATGTGAGAAGAGTCAAAGATGATGACTCTTTAGGCTAGGTAGGCTAAATGATGTGGGTTCAAGCCCTCAAGTCTAGCTCTAAATGGGTAGGGGTAAGCATTGGATATTCTTTGACTCGATCATGCATGGATATGAATATGAATGTAGCCGCACCTCGATGTGAGGTTGCCTACGTATCCGTTAGGAATCAGGCCGAACGTATCTCTAACCGAACTTTGCACAAGTGTGTGTACACCTCAAAGAGGTATTTCAAGGGTTGTAATGTGGTTAAGTTGAAGGTTTAAAGAAGAGAGGGGTAAAAGGCTCAAGACCCGAGAGAATCCCTAAGATGTGTAATTGTGAATTTGAAAATTTTGAAATTTGCAAGTTTATTTTCAATTTTTATTTTTTTTTTGATTTTTTTTAATCAATGTGGGAAATCTCAGATCATGCGGTCCATCACTCACTTCGCATTCATGTTTCTCAGGCACGGTACCAAGCACTCGATGAGAGACGCAATTTGAGACGTGTTCATATCAAAGACATTGGAACACTTGCCTTTAGACATTGTTTTATTGTTGTTTTGCTACTTTTTTTTACTTGCTTTTTGAATGTTATACAATTACACATCTTCCAATCCCAGGGTTAAGTGAATGTGGGTTGAAGAAATGAAGGCCAAACGTTAGACGAGGCTCAAAGTGGTTGATGAAGAAATGGAATGTGATTGAACGGTAACAGGGAATGACAGGGTTGCAAAGGTGCCTCAAATCATTGAGGTACCTTGTGTTTAGTTCGGTAATTTTTTTTTTTTTTTTTTTTTTTGCTAATCACATGATCGAATGTAAGAAAGAGATGCTCATTTATGAAGAAGGTAAGAAATGTGACACAAACACATGGATAAGGAGAACCTATGCTTGACTTTTTAGGGGGAAGGGTTTGAAACAAAAGAAGAAGAAAACATGAAATCTTGGTGAGAAGCATGCATCGTGCATTGTCTTCATGGCTGTTTATGAGTAACTTCTTGCCGCCTAGTGAGAAAAAAGTTTCTTGTTGTTGATGCTTTGATTGGAAGGAAAGAAGGAAAGAAGGAAGGAGTGACGTTCCCCTTATTCTTCCAACTATTGCCTAGTGATTTTAGACTCAAGTACTGTGTAAGGATGAACTCACTTAATGCATTCACTTAATACTCGGATTGGAAAGGAAGAGTGTATGAAACAATTTTGAAAACTGATGGGAAATACTCCACTCATTCCTACTACGACGAAAAACGATGCATGCATGGTCCTACTATACGATCATAAACAATATAGTGCATTACTCGAAGACAAAGTGTGTGAAATGACTCAACATGTGTGATTAGGTGAGTTTATTAAGACTCGTGGTATGATCGCATGACTAGACATGTAAACGGTATAAAGAACAAAGGACCCAATGACCAAATAGCATGGAAGACTAAAAAACAAACTAACTTGATTAATTTTGTCCAATTTTAATGTTTATGCTATTTACTAGGTGAAAACGGTCCATTGGCAATCATTAGTCATAAATAAGATCAACCACAATCAAAGACAAAGAACACATGTTAAGGTTAGCACAAAAAATCAATCACAAGAAACTAGGAAGAGGACTAGAATTCTAGAAGAGTTATGACTCATGGGTATATAAAAAAAAATCTATAATCCTATATTATATGAGTTGACATGGATTAAAGGATTTGGCTAATACTAACTTGACACGAAAAGATATAAAAAAAAAAATTTAAAAATAAACAAAAGAAAGTTGACGCTAAAAAGACACCTAAACCGGACAGGCTGTAGTATATCGGTTATAAATTTTATCTGTGACTCTGATTGAGACGAAACCAACGCCAAATGAAAGATAAAACCTGGGGCTACAGATCCATAGGTGGCACGACACGTAACTCTTTCTGGAACTCCGGATATGACCAAAACAAGTTGAATCTTGTGCAGTATAGGGGAATTAAAATCCGGGTGACTCAAAAAAAAAAAATCTATGACTCAACTCTAAAAAAAATAAAAAGGGTTTGATAAGAGAAAAAAAAAAAAATTAAAAAAAGTCAATAAAAAAAATGCACATATAAGCACATCGTCAAGCATGATGCAATGAAGTTCGCAACCTAAAGTCAAGTTCTATGTTCGACTATGGTCAAGCTTATTTGGGTGTCAAAGGGTACCATGGTTAAGAGTTTGGACGCGTTAGCAAGGCAGCCTCCCTTGAGGGTGTATGCCAACGGGCGGCTCCGCGAGTTCTTGATGTAATCGAACTCGACTCCATGATTTGGGTGGATTTAAAAACTCGGATGAACCCTTATTGTCATGAACGTTTTCGGGTTGATAGAGCATAAATCCCCCGGGCTAGCCACAGACGTAGAACACGTACTATTGTGGCAAAATAGGTAACCTAAAAACTATATGCATATGTAACAATGCCAATTAAATCGCAGGAATACAATTCTAGAATCTTTCAAGTCTCATCCACTCATCTTAATTAAATACCGATCACTCAAATCGATAAATAAGAAAGAATCCTACCCAGTGGAGTCGCCAAATTGTAGGCGTCGTTCGAAGTGCGCCTACGTAAAAGCATGTTGTGAATATGCTTGGCACTCATAGGAAGTGGAAATTGACATATACGATTAGGGACAACGATTAGGGACAAGGAAAGTAGGGAGCCGCCAACAAGTTTTTAAGGAACTTGTAAACCGTTCATGGATTATAAAAGGCAACCACGATAAAGGGACAACGATAGGCAACAACGATTGACCCGTGAAGGTTACACCCCATTCATAATCCATAAGATTACTAACTCCATATGGTTAAGAACCACGAAAGGAGGATCGGGGATGATGGTACGAAGTGAGTCATGGAGTCACATTCGCCCGTATTGGCCTCTACTCGATTCTTATAGTGAAAAGTGATTCCTGCAATCTCAAAGGCATACAAACAAAATATTCAATTTGCTCCAAACTATTATTATGCTAAATTTGTTGAATATTAATGCAACACATAATTCTAAAATATTGTGATCACTTCAATTAACAACAAGATTAAAAAGGATCCTAAACCGGTTGTCCAAATTATCTTATTAGGCGTGATTTTCAATTACATATTCCCTTTAACATGCAATATGGTGATCAATAAATAATAATAATAGAATTAACATTAATATTGGAAGCAGTTTAACAAAAATAGCGTTAGTCAAATCAAATATAAAATAACCTAATCATGATACTAGCAATATTAAAATAAAATAAGAGTAATTAAATTAATTAATTACTCACATTCCGCGCGTTCCTTAAAATTGCTACATCATGAATAAACTGTTAGTAACTTCAATAAAAATATAAATCAAATGAAAATAAATTAAATAAAAAGTAGAGTTGATTTGGTCCAAACCCTTAGTCAATTATACCTTTCACGCCTTGGTTTAAGTATAGAACTTTGGGTATTATATGGACTCCTTGGAGTGCTTAAAGGAAGGAATAGTAAAAGAATGGGGAGGCTAATATTTAGGCTAAAGAGGGAGAAAAGAATTATTTTGTGATCAAGCTTGTTGATGATTTGAAAAAAGGGGAGATATGACCTCTATTTATAGAGAAAAAAGGGTTGAAGAATCAAGAAAAGATAAGAATTCGAATCGCATAAAACTCTTGCGATAGACAACAGTTTTTGCGGTTTTTGTTTTTATCATATCTTTTGATCCAGAAATCAGAATAAGATGAATAAGATATCGTTGGAAAGACCTTGAAGTCAACTTTCTAAGCCAATTAGAATCATATTAAAATATTTTTAATAACAAATGATATAGCCGAAATAGTGAGACGGTGTCAGTTTTGGATATAGTTTGATATTTTATTCATATCTTTTCCGTTATAGCTCGGAATTGATATTATAATATATCATTGGAAAGATAATTTCAAGGGCTATCCAACCATATAAAATTTGGATAAAAAATATAAGTTACTAAAATCATATCTGACTATCTTTGAACGTCTTTCAATTCGGATAGAAATAGGATTTTCAAAAAGAAAAGTTTTATTCAATTTCAAACTCTTTAATCTTATCTTTTCAAAAAGCATAATTAGGACTTCTAGTAAATTATAAAAGTTTCTAATTAATCCTAATTGTTTTAGGAATTGGATTAAATAATTTGGACCCTCCACATGATCATTGGGTCGTAGGTAAGGTGGGTCTAGGTTCGGTTTGGGCTCAGTTTAATATTTTGGCCATAACTTATTCGTTATAACTCGGATTTGGGCTTATAATATATCGTTAGAAAGCTCTTTTAAATCCCCATCCAAATATTCAATCATTAGACCCATATTATGTACCAAAATAAATTGGATTAAACGTTTTTATAAAAAGGACACGAAATGAATGATTTTAGGTTTAAAGGCACGAAAAGAGGAAAACAAATTATGGTTTGGGGAAATGGGCTAGGATTTGGGTTGGTTTATGAAATGGAAATATGGATTTAAGCACTCCAAGATTAAATACTTAACCCGACCAATAATGGCGGTGAAAGGTTGTTCATCATCGGATTTGGTTTTGTGGAGACATTTTTAGGTGTCTATAGTAACGATTTTACTTTATTTTTCCAACTATTTTTTAAAAGTGAATTTATTTTGGTGACCCGACACAAACTTGACCCGAATAGACCCGACCCGAATGGACTCGATTAGAATTTAACTCGACCTGAAATTGACTCGTAAATTGGTCTTAAAAATTAACCCGACCCGAAAAGGTCGACCCGAATCGACACGACCCGAACTTGACCTGACCCGAACTTGACCCGAAGTGCTGACCCGATTTTGACCCAAAACCCAACTCGACCCGAACCCAACCCGAACATTTGTTGACCCGAACTTGACCCGAACTGAATTGACCCGACCCGAACCTAACCTGAATGACCTGTTTGTCAGGTCTACCTTGGGATTGTTCACTTGAGTAGGAATTCAAAAAGGAATCTCCACTTGAGAGAAAACCTTTAAGTTCATATAAAACTCGAGTAGTGTTTTTGTCTGACTCGGCTAAACTTTGAGTAAGAAAATAATCGGTTTGAGTTGCGGGTGGATATTTTAGGAGGTCTTTGCACTTGCAAGACTTGGAGTTTTACGTAAGAGCTCCGGGTGTGAGCGAAGCACGCAAAAAGGGTAAGATCGTCTTTTCTCTCTTTCTTCTAATTTATTATGTCATTTAGTTATATTAATTATGAGCGGGTCTTGTGGTCGGGTTTTTTTTTCGCGGTGAGTTAGACTTACCGAAACCCAACAGCGGTATCAGAGTCCTGCTCATTTATTTTTTGTAACTAAAATTTTCAAGGTTTTAAAAATGGATTTAACTTCTGGTTGTTCTTGCTAATTAGATTAGAAGCTCGATTTTATTAATTTTAATCTCGTTTTATTTAGAATTTTGGCTCCAAAACCCAGATTTTCGCCCACGACAAGTGAATTTTTGGTGGAATCTATATTCTTGAAACATTCACATCCTTTATGGGTTACCAAAAAGCCAAATCTGCCCAGAAATGCTTGTTCTTAGGGATTTTTTGTTTTGGCGAAAATTTTAAATCTTTTAAACCTTGAATCTTAATGGCATATTAATTGTGATTATGCATATGGTTCTTTCCTTTATACTTCTGCAATTTTAGACCACTTTTGAGCATCATTACTTGGTAGTAATTGGTGCTTAAATAGTTGGCTCAAATTTTCACATAGTTGCAAATAAATTGCTTTAAGTGAAAATTTTGTATTTTGAGGCTCTAAAGTAATAAAGATTCAATATTTAATTAATTTCAGTGATTGGAACTTTGTGTTACCAAATTCCATGTAATTTTATTTTACTTTTTTTTATTTAATCATTTATTAAGTTGATTGGAATCATAAAGTTTCAAACTTGTGATAGAATTTTCATTAATCTTCATATTGGAAGATATAATTTTTCAAGGACTCACAAGTTAAAGTTAGAGTCTTTATTTGAATATTTATTTTCATAATTCCAACTCTATTAATTTTGTCAAATCTCATAATTAATCTATGTTGGTAAAATTAATAGTGAGAATAATCCTTTTCATTTTTTTTTACATCAAGTTGAACCAAATTTCATTAAATAATAGTTTTGGAATTAATTTGGTTCTGTGCACTTGAATGAATTTATTAAGTTAGACTTGTTTTATTTTCATTTTTGCTAAATAAACTGATTCTAAAATTAATTTATAATTTATTAAAAATATCACACAAAAAATTGAGGCCTAAGAGCCCTAAGCAAGCTCTAAGCCAGCTGTGTGCGTGCGTGGTGTGCGCATGGGGCATCAGCTTGATGCGGCAGCCTGTGCGTGCGAGAGAGTGTGATGTGATGCTTGTATGCATGTAGGCGGGGGTGCGCGAGGACTGTGCCGACATGGCTACTAGGGAGTACGAGCCCAGCACAACAGCAAGGACAGTGCGAGCAGCAGCCTCGCACCCCCCTGCCGGGGCTTGGTGCCTATCAAACCAAGCCATGTTGCTTGGTGCTAGGCACACAAAAGGAATGGGCTATGTATTTAGCGTCTTTGCCGATTTTAATTATTTTAATTCTGTTTACTTTTTTTAATTAAATTTTAGAGGCTAGGCCTCAGGTTTTGAGCAGCACTTGCAAAATTTTATTTTGGAAATTTTTTGGGCTAAGCAACTTAATTAATTGGATTAATTAAGTTGGATGAGGAATTTAGTGGGAGCTTCAATTTTAATTACGTTAAATCACATAATCGGTTAAATTTGACTAGTTTCTGTAGGAGTTTATATGCACTATAAAGCGGAAAGTGAGGAATTATATTCATAAAGAACATAATCCCAAGATCGCATGCATAACACACAAGACACATAATCATATCTTTAACGCGTGAATTCCACGTAGCTATTCGACGGGCATATCAGGGAGAGAATAGAGGCCCAAGCGTTGCTCCTCTACTAAGTCCATGAGTTTCGAACGAGCCGTCCACCTATATTAGATTGGTCGAGTGAAAGAGGAAAACCACGATCATCACCTTTAATGGACTAACCGACCACAACGAACCACCACAATCGGCGCCGAGGGAGGAGGAAAGAGCCGTGAGAGAGAGAGAGAGAGAGAGAGAGAGAGGGAAGTTTGACAGAAGCTGGTTTCGTGTATGCTAATTAGGGTTTTAACTTAACAGTAAAACTTTTATGTGGAATAACCTAGGCACCTAGTCTACTTATAATCATATTATAATTAGACTAGGTTAGGAAGCCCAAAACCTCTCTAAACCCTCTACATGGTAGGACGTACTAGGGGATGAGTCTTATCATGGGCCTCGTCCTCTCGTGCTCAATTTAGGCCTTTTGGGTGACCTTATACGATCCGTCCAAGTGGGCTTTGGCCTATTTTACTAGCCCAAATATCGTTAGTACCTCTAGCTATGATATAATGACGACCCAAATGAGCGAACTTAATTATCTCCATAACTTGATTCATTTATATATCTAGTAATTGCACATGATGAAGACATAAATCCTTCAATCTCCCACTTGTCTGAGACAAGTGTGCAGTATTCAAATTCCTTAAGTCAATGTGTGTTGTGATAATATGATTGCATCGCATGTCAAGATCATATTAATCTACAAATCGTTTCTTGAAATCTGAGTTTGAATTACAAAACCAAATAATTACTGAGTAATGCATTTGAACGTGGGCCACGTATTTTCTTAATTCTCCTTCTTAAAGCGGCTATGACACATTCCCTAATTTAACAGGTATACTCATTCCAATCTTGTAGCAACAAAGCTCCCACTCAACTTTTGAAGTAACCAGGAAACATCCTTTATAATCTCCAGTTACGCGTAAACGTTTTAATGTACCACAGTTAAATAATTCATTGAATGAAATTAATGTTCCACTAATGTCAAAGGAATCCACTAATATATCCAGAAGCTCTATACTTGTACTTCAAAGTAGGTCATTAGTTTTATCATGCATCATTCATACATATCCAAATGATTGATCGAGCATCACTATGCCCCTATAGCCCATGAAACTTCACTATCCAATCAATTTTACATGCTAGTCCATTTATTGAAATCATTTATGTCCACTATAATAATTTTGAAATACGAACTTAAATAAGATATGAATTTTTTGCACCTATGGGGTTTCATTCACCAGGTCATCAACCTAATGAGCCCAATAATTCATAATTATTTTGGACATTTTATTTAATTTCAAAAACCATAATTAAATAACAGAAATAATAGTATTCATTTAAACATAATTCTATAAATATAAACATTCCTTATGTAATATGTTTTCTCTAAACATACACAATTTGAATTATATAATTTACTACAATCCAAGATTTTTATATGACTCTCATACTTTAGTCTTTGAAAGGGGTTTAATAAATGATTTTCTCATTCATAATAAGACTTTGCAGATCACAACATCCTGCTTTCATTGATCTCATAAACGAGGTGATATCTCATATCTATTTGTTTGGTTTTGTGATGTTACCCTGGCTCCTTTGTTTTGGCAAAGTTATCCTTTTAGTCACAAGACAATTTGATCCAAACTTCCTCCTTGACTACTCTTACTGTAGCTAAATACACATATTTTGAAATTGAATATGCAACAACATTCTGCTTTGAACTTTTAAGCTGACTATATTTCTCATATAGACATAAAATGCATCTAGATCACCATCTAAAGTCATCTTGCTTATTTTGAAACTTGCATCTGTATAACCTTTTTGACAACTTGTTCACTTTTACCGTCACAAACTAGAAACATTCCTTTAGTCCTGCTCAAATACTCAAGGATTTTCTCTTTGCAACTCTCAGTATACTTATCCTAAATTTACTTGAACCTGTTACACATGCACAAGTCATATGTAACACCTTGCTTTGTACATTTCATGGCACATATAATGGACCCTTTGCAGAAGCATAAGATACACTATCCATACAACTCAACTCCACTAGCTTTTGAAGGCACTGAGTTTCTAAGCGTAATACCATGAAACATGGCAAGATATCTTCTCTTAAAGTCTTGCTTCATGAACTTGTCATGAAATTTATCAACATAAGTCTCTCGATGTTGTCCAATCTTTTTCATGATTCATTTCGTGGATCTTGATTTCCAATATGCACTCAACATCTCCTAAGTCTTTCATATAGAAACAACTCTTTTACCATTACTTGACTAATTCAAGCATTGATATGTCATTTTAGATGAAGTGTACGTCATCTACATGTAAGACTAAGAAGACCAATTGCTCTCACTAAAATTCTTATCTCTACAAGATTCCTTTTTGTTCTTTTAAGGAAATCAAACTATTTTGGGTAAAAATATCCTTTTCATGTGGACCAATTAAAAAGGGCCACGTGTCCATCCCAGACAGGTCCATTTGGGCCAATAGCCAGCTGACACGTGTCAGCCTCAGATACCTTATGGAATTGTGGCCTTCAAGGCCCAATTCCCAAGAATGCCACAAACGGCACATACCACCAAATCTAGGTTAAATTACCTAAGAGAGGGCACAATTTCTAATGACCCTATAATAGGGAGATATCCCCCATTTTTAGGACACATTCAATCATTTATTACACCTATCCTACATTCTCTTAAATTAGAGAAAACACCTAATCTCGGAATCTGAGAAGATCCTCTTTACTTTTCGCACCTTTTCATTCTCCTACGTATTCTAACTTGATCGTCGGAGGCGGAGCTCCTACCACTTGGAGTCTCCGTGTTTTTGTTGGTACAGGTGTAGTCGGATCAGTATCTAAGCTGTAACTCTCCCGAGGGACAAAAACACCCAAAACATTTTTCCCCGTTTGTGGGAAGAGTACATCAAAGATGGTCCAAGAATCTATACCGCCTCATGAACCCAAGGCTCATCAGCCGGAGGTCTTTACTGACCAGGAGGATGATTATCCTTAGGTCGAAACATATATGACAAAAGATGGGTTATTCATTTCTAGGCGCATCCATCTCAGAGATACTCTAGAACGAGGTGATAGCCAAGCGGGTACCAGCAGGCCCCCTAGTTAGCGGAAAGGGGAAACCTATTCGATAAGAGGTCAGGCACCTGTCACAAGAGACGAGATCATGAAATACATGACAAGTTTCAAGGGTGAGATCAAGGACCTGATTGAAAAGAAAACAGCTGGCTCTAACAAGGGTCACCCGGCCAAAAGTCTCCTCGAACTGCGAGGAAGAAGTCAGTCAAGGAAAGGCATCCTACTCCACATCCCAAGGAGAAGACTGTGCTGGCCATTTACTGGACAAAAATCCTTCTGCCCCAGACGGACACAAGGAAAGTCATTTGTGCTGTTGAGCCGGATGGCAGTAAGAAGACTTACACCGACACTCGAAATGTCATCGAGCGAAATCGGAGCCAACAACTCTCTAAGTCAGCCTCTACGTCGAGCTTTCCATACATCTTTAGAAATACATCTGTAAGGAATACTCAATCCTTACATGAGAGCCATACGGATGGAAATACCGTCTATTCTAGCCCTCAGATTATTGGGAACACACCGTACGTACCCCCTATGGTCTACGGTCTGTATTCTCCTCATTTCATGCAGTCGACCCTCTTTGGGGGTCAGGCGGCATACAATGTCGAACCTTTGGACTGGCAACTCCTTCTACTCAAACTTGGTGAACAAAATTTTGTGTTCACCAAGGAGATAACCGAGGCATCACAACTGGCCAAGGTTAAGAATGTGTTAATAGGTGTCTACGACAGTACCACCAACCCGGAGGACCACCTCATGGTGTAAGGAGGGTGATCCCATCGTTAGGGGTACTCTCCTTAAATGCCCTTGGCCACTTAAAATCCTAGGACTTTACACTTATTAGGGTGTAGTAGGATTTGAATTCCTGACTGTTTGGGGGACCTTGAATTAGAATTGATTCTATTATCACGCTTTTTTGTAAGAAACAAGTAGGAGTCGCCAATAAGTTTTAGGAAAACTCATAAACCTCATTCATGTCTTTGTTCCATGTGGAGTTCATGGAATTTTAGCACAAATCATAAGTTTACGCATGCCCAAATTTGTCTATAAACAAGAAATGAGTTCGGGAGCGAGGGTACTAAGTTAACGTTCCTTTTAGAGGGGAATCTTCATCCTAGCCCTAGTACGACCTCTACTAGCTCTTCCTTTTCCACAATTTCATCACCAAACAATATATGCAACACGATACCTAAAACTATGTTAGTTGATTTTATTTACAAGCATTAATTCACGTAGGATTTACATCGTAATGTCATTATTTACAAGTTATTTTGCTAGAGTTTTAGGTTAAAATCTGTCTGTCTAAGCCTTGGTTTAAGCTCGTATTTATAGGGAATGATTAGGTTTAGGGTTTCGAGCATTCTGCTGCAGCAGGTGTCGCGCGCAACAAATGGAGTTGCGCGCGACATCCCAACGCAAGTTATAGAGTTGCGCTGCAATTGTCTTGCGCGCGACTTTATGGTAAGATTCGATTATATATTTTCCGTATAATTCCGAATAATTCTTAATCTTCCGCAGCGCAACTCAGTGAAAGTTGCGCTGGGTGTCGCGCGCAACTGAATTGGTTGCGCGCGGCAGCCCAGCGCAACTTCATGAGATGCGCGCGGCTTTTTCTGCCGCAGCACTAAGTTTTTACCTAGGAGCTCCTAAATCCGTCATTATTAGGGTTTAGGCACGGGCTTAAGACTAATTATGATCGGGTTTAGTTAATTAGACCTTTGTTTTGGCTTTTTCTTCAATTTGGGCTAGTCTTTTGTGTTTTGTGGCTTAACTAGTTATCCATAAGCATTCTTCACTTCAATCCAACATGAAGATGGTTTTATTTATCGTCATTGCACTTCTTGTTGGGACAGGAGGCCAAAAGTAGATGTCTACAGTTACGAGTCTAGAATAGACAATGATCAAAGTAGTCAAGGAAATAAATCCGAGACTCATTCTGCAAAGTTCTCTAAGGATAGAGAATCTTTCAATAATGTTTAAGGATGTCGAAACAATCCTTGGTTCGCTAAGTGTTTGGAACAAGTAGCTATTAAGGCTAGAAAAAGTCCTTCCTAGTCTTAACATGCTAAAGAATCTAGATTGATCCTTTGCAATTGTAGAACGTTTTTGCAAGTAAGAGTGTTCTGGGTGATTGAAACTTTAGCCTCATGAGAAGAGATCGATTTTAAAAGGATAAAAGGGGAGGATCTCCTCTCAATCGTGTTATCGTTGGTCTAAAGTCCCTCAATATGTCATTGAAACTTTAGCCTCATTTTAACTAAGTAAAAGATGAAAAAGAGGTTTTCGGTATTCAAGCCAAAATGGTCCGATATTCGAGCCGGGTCCGGTATTCTAGCCGGAAGTCCACAAGATAGAAATAAATGTCTCAGGACTGGAGACATATATCCAAATTCAGTGAGAGGGAAGAAAGTCAGCAACTCTCTCATCAGTTTTGTCCACAGGATGAGTACACATGTCTCAGGAATGGGGGCATGTGACTATATGGGCGCGACATCGTCTCGTCGCTTCTTTATACAGGTGGTGGATTTGACACCCTAACTGTCCGGTAAGTTAGTAAGCGCACTAACTACCGTATCCATTCAAGAAGTGCCTGTTCCTAAAGGTTCGGCGCGCATGTCGACTCGTTGAGCTAACGCCTACTGTAATTCTCTACCTTTTAGTCCCGAGAGGTAGATCTCGCAAAGCTTGGGCTGAGTGAGATTTTACGCAATACCTACGCCGTACAATTTTGCGCCGTACGACACGCCATTTGCATTTTTTACGCTGCATGAAAACGCCTTTTTGCTTCGGACGTGAAAAAAGAAGAAAACCCGGACATTTGTAACGTTAGTACAGTAAAATGACAAACCTGTCTGTGGGAGCTTTTACGTAAAGCACCACCACGGAACGTCTTAAGGCACTCTTACGAAAAACGTTCAAAACGTATGCTTGGGGAAGGCACAAAGCACGGTGTGCATGCAATATGATGAGAAAACTAAAAAAAAAAAAGAAAACAAACTACAATATGCAAAACAATTAAAAAGATTTTGATAATTTGCGCGCCATTACGTCTAATAACAAGCAAAAACTGTTCAAAAAATGATCAAACGGATCAAAATCAAAATCCCGGTCTTTTAGTGACCAGTATTCGTGCGCAACTCAGAAGGTCGTGCTGGCCAGGCGCGCGCATCTTTCTGAGATGCGTTGGTATGTCACGCGCAACATCTTCACTTGCAAGCGACATTTAGGTCAGTAAAGTGAAAAATCGCAGACGCGATTTTCACTTCACCCTTTCTCCTTCCTTCATTATTTTCGACTTTTTCTCTCTCTAGGAAGCTGAGTTTTTTTTTTTTTTTTTTTTTTTATTTTTTTATTTTTTTTTATTTTCGAAGCTAAAGGAAGAAAATTTCGTCCTCAATGCATATTTGCCGTAATCTAATGTAAGTTTATTGCTAAAATTTGTTCTTTTTCAGCTGAATTCGAACGATTTTCTAATCGTTAAACCCTAAATTTCAAATTTGGGGGGTTTTTGATTCGGTTTATTTTTCTTGAAATTGTTTGCTCCATGTTGTTATGATATGTTTAAGGAGTGTTTTGCAACAAATTTCATAGAAAATGGTTGAGTATTGAACCTTGTATGAGCATTTCTTTGTTCAAGTTAGTTCTTTGCAATTCTACTCGAATTTGGCTTGATAATCTGTTATTTTGTTTACCCATTTTGGTTATACTTGTTAATTATGAAACAATTGTAGTATTGGAACTAGCTTTGCTTACATAATTAACATTTTGAAAATTTTGAATCAGAAAAAATTGGCGCGAAGTGTATACTTAGCCTATTTTGTCATATTCGAACTCTAAAATTGTTTGGTAGACGATAATTATGTTGATATTACAGTTATTCGTCTAGAATTAGTTGATTCTTTAAGATTTTGGAATACAATCTCTTGAATTCTAAGTTAAAACTAGTATAGGATGGCTTTTGTGGGTGTTAAAAGCCCCCATTTATTAAGTTTAACTACAGGTATCGCAGCCCCAAAGTATGGGTAGCGTTCGATTTTCATGTTTTTCCATATCGGTAGCCGTTATGCTGCCGAAATGGGTCTAGAACACGTATATTAGTTTAGTTTAAGGAATAAAATAAACTAATTAAAGAAATTTTATCTGTCATAGCATGTATTCGCCTCCGTTTGTCGATGCAGAGGAGGTTCTCGTTGGTCCGGACGAGGCGGTTCGCCCTCGGAAGAGGGTGACCCGTCCTCGAGAGGAGGTTCGAGGCTGACGCGTCGCGGCCGATCAACGTCGCCAGGAGGAGGTGGTTTGGGAGGCTCCTCCCAACTGGGACCCTAGGTTCCTTAAGTGGGAACCAGACCACCACGTTTCGATCAGAGGGTGGCGCGACATCGTGAGTTTTCTGCGCTAAAGTTTCTTTCTCTTTTGTTTTGTTTCTTCTCCTTTTTAAACCATACCCGTTTCTTCTCCTTTTTAAACCATAACCGTTTCTTCTCCTCTGTGGATTGCTGGAGTTTTGGTGGGATTCCACCAACAATTTCCACATTCCATGGGGAGAGATGACGGTTACCCCTTTCGATTTCTCTATGATTACGGGTTTTCCTTTCGGAGGCGAGCCCGTAGTTATAGAGCCCAGCTTGTTAAGGCGTCAGACGAAAGATTAAGCAATCTTGTGGGGGACCGTCTTGCGTCGGCCCTTCACGTGTACACGCAATCTTGTCTGTACTCGGTTCTTGCCGATGAGTTGTCGGCTGACGAGCTTAACTGGTAGTGTACACCTGAGCAGCTGGCTCGAATATACATTGCCCACGTTCTTTCCGTCGCCATCTTGAGTGATCGAGGAGAGCGTTTTTCCATTGGGTCACTTATTTCCCTCAGCGAGTTGGGGCAAGTAGGTGACCTGAGTTGGGCAGAGGTGTCGTATGCCCGTATGATTACGGCTATGGCAAGGCGACCCGGGTCATGGATTTCGCGGCAGCTACTGAGGTGCCTTGGATCTCGCTTACATGGCATGGTCGTATTCTTGAGGTACGTGTTTTAAGCTTTTTTCGGTTATTACTTTCTTTTTTTCCTTTAGGCTTATCTTTACTCGATTTCGAGCTTGGGGATACTCGTACCTGCCTTTCTTAGCCTCCAGGGTGCTTGGGGCTACTCATTTTCCTATCGGCCATCGATTGGTCGCGATTAAGAGGAGACGAGCTACTTCTACCGGCGACTTTCGGCAGAGAATTCTTTCGGCGACTCGTGCGTCGGTGAGTATTCCAAACTACATGTTCTCTTTTCGTTTTTTTATTTTATTCATTTTCTAACGATTTTTCATGTGGTTTTGTTTTATAGATCGATCTCCGTCCTTGGAGTTTGATCGTCCGAGTCCCTGAGGCTATCCGGTCTGGCATGGTTCGTTGTCGTTTCCCCGGCCCTCTATACGGGACTCTCGGTGTTCCAGAGGACCGACGCTTGGTTTTTAAGAGAGCGTGTTCTCTAGAAGCTTTCGTTTGAGGAGACTTTGGTTCCTACGGATCCCCCGATCCGGATGCTGCGCTGGACCTGCTGTCTACCGAGGATCGAGCTCAGGCGATCCTTAGTTATCCACCGGAGCAGCTGGTGCTGCTGGATGCTTCTTATCCGGCTTTTATAGCATCCAGACTGACTCCTTTTCCGGCCTTTGTTCCGGTTAGTACTCTAACTCTTTATTTTCGTGTTTCTATTTATTTTTCGGAATTTTAACCCTTTTATCGTTTTTTGTCACATGTATTTTTAGCGGGTCGAGCTAGGTGGTTGGGTGCCTCCTACAGCGGAGATCACGTATACCGATGCTGCCAAATCGGTAATTCGTGAGACCCTTCCAGTAGCTGAGGATGACCAGGGGATACCGTTCGTACCTGAGACGGTTGAGTCGGTATGTCTTTTATGTATATTTGCTTAAATATTTCTATTTATTTTTTATTTCATATACATTCGTTTACCAACTGTCCTTGTATTCTTGGAACAGGTTCCACGGGAGACCGTCAACGACATGGTGAGAACTTTACGCGCTTTCCGAGCTGCTTATCGGAGAGCCTTCGTGACTTTATCATGCCGTGATCTTCGGATGATCGCGGTAAGTTTTATTTATTTATTTTTTTTCCTTGCAACGAATTTATTACATTTTATGTATTAATCTTCGGTTTTGATTTTGTAGGATGTGCAGCAACCCTCTAGTAGTCGCCGAGAACCCTGATTCCTCTTGTACACATTTATTATATTTTTTTTAGGAAACCTATGTATATATATTTTTTGCTTTTTTTGTATATATGACACATTTGTATATATATATGTCATTATTATTTTTTTTTGTTTCCATATGTACATTATCATTAATGCGAAAAATTTTCGAGGGAGAAAAAGGGTTCCCGACTTACCCCCCTCGAAAAAATAAACAAACTCGAAAAAGAAGGCGAAAAGAAGGAAAAAGAAAATAAGAAAATAAAAAAGAAAAAAGAAAATAAAGAAGTAGGAAAATAATAATAAAGAAAATAAAAAGCAAAAGATAGTAGGAAAATAATGAGGAAAAAAAAAGAAAAAAAATAAGAAAATAAGAAAATAATAAAAGAAAATAAAAAAGTAGGCAAGAAAAAGGAACACAAAGTGTTAGAAGTCAAGTGTATGATTCATCTAAAGATCTCGTAAAGATTCCATAATTATATGAGCCAAAATACGGAAATAAACCCACCTTACATGCCGCGTCAGGGGAGACGCGTGCAACTGCGTGAGTTGCGCGAGGCTGTCGTGTGCATGTAAATCAGTTGCGCGCGGATGTCGCGCGCAACTCATGAGTGGCGCGTGCCACCTGTTAGTGAACTTTCCTTTAAATCGAATTTGCCGAAAATTTGACCCTCTTGGGTCTATTTAAACGTAGTTTCGTGTAAGCTTTTGATCATCTCGCATTCATTCGCTTAGTAACATAAGAAATTAAAAAGAATTAATCTCTCTAGATTCTTATATTTTTTTTGAACAATGGTGAAGACCTTTGAATAACGCTTGAAGCAGTGGGTCACTTCCCTTTCAACCGAGGACAAACTAGCTTTCAAAATTTACCACTTAGACCCTCTATTGAATTATATGCAATTAGTGGTTAACTTTGATTTTCTTCATGCCGCAGTCAACCATTGGGCCTCTAACCACCATCTTTTCTTATTTAGAGGGGACGAAATTGTCCCCCTTCCTGGTGAGTTCGAGGCCTTGCTAGGTTTCCTTACAAACACTCTCCCTGTGACTTATTCGCCTAGCTTGTCGGATCCCAAACCTATATTCCAAAGATTTTTTGGTTTGTCCGACAATGATATGACCAACATAGGAGCTGAAGAAGGCGTGAACTTAATTCAATTTATTGAACACTTCGTCGCCCCTCGTGACAACATGACTAAACAACGCTTTAAAATTCGTGCTTTATGTTATTGTCTTGTTGTTAATTGTTTACTTAGGATAGGCAAAGAATACGGAGATTATTCAATGGTGTCCATAGTAGACCAAATAGAGGGATGTCATTCACCCGCTCCTTTGGTTTTGGCGAAAACCCTTCTGTGCTTGAATCGCCTTAGAGGAGATCCTAACGAAAACTGTTTCACGGGAAGTCCACTCCTATTACATGTACTTTTTTTTTTGTTTTTTTTTCGGCGTATATCAGCGCAAGTCAAGAAGTTACGCTGGCATGACTAGCGCAATCTTCTTCATTGCGCGCGGAGGGTGCTCGCAACTGGTTTAGTTGCGTGTGCCACATGCTTGTGTAAAAAATCGCAAACTAATTTTTTTTCGTTTTTTTTTTCTTCAGATTTGGCTCATGAAGCGTTTGCGAATAGTTGATCAGCCTCAAAACCTTGAGGCTAATGGAGTAAAGATATTCCCTGGACGTCGAATTCTGTATAAGCATAAGAACGAAGAGGAATGGACGTCGTTTTCTGTCTTGGGGTTCCTAACATACGGTTTGTGATTCTTTGGTGGAACATAAATAGTATGATTGGGAATAGTCTCAATTGCCCTTACATTAGACTTTTAGGCCTGTCTAGTACTGCTTATATTTTTCCTTGTACGGTGATGAGACAATACGGGATGAGGCAATTTATTTCCCCGCAAGATTGTGATGCCCCTAATGATGTGACTTTTAAACCCGAAAGGATTGCTCGTTGGATGGAATATTGGTCAAGTCTTCCTAAGTGGGTAATACAAAATCCTCCCGTGAGTACCACGTTATCTTCCTTTTACAAGGCTTGGATGAATGCGGCGGATAAGGGTGAATTAAACAAGGCTCGATCTCAACTTCAAGCCGCCACCGCTTGCAATCCACCTAAGCCTTTGATGCATTCAACCACTACTACTCCTCCTAGTAGCCAAAACAAAGGAGTGAGAAGAAAATTAGACTTCTCATCCCTTAAGGCTCGTTCAAAGGAAACAAAAAAGAAAGCTCCCTCCAAACCTGCGCAACAAGGTGTGAAGATCAAAGAACCTTCACCAAATACTCGCAAGAAAGCTCCAATAGTCAAAGGGAAAGGAAAACAGGTTGCAAAGGACCTAAACCCTAAATTGATAAACATGGTTTGGGTGAAGAAGAAGAGTATAGGGGAAAGCTCCAAGGTTTCTGAAAATGTTGCGATGGAAACTACTCCTCCATAATCTGTGATAATTGAGGACATAGTAAAACCTTAGAGTGTTACACAATTTTATCATTAGTTTTTTTTTCGAATAAATTGTAATCACTACTATGTGTTTTTTTTTCGTTTACTATTTAGTTCAATAATGTCTCCCTTTTGAATTTTGAAAGAAATAAAATGTGCTTTATATTTTTATATTTTGATATGATCGAATCATAGAGATTGCCTAAGTATTCGTATTACGAAATCAGGTCTTTGCATAGTTCTAATGTTTTTTTTTTTTGTTATGTATTTTTTTTTCTTTAATCTCTTAGATAGAAATTAAATGAAAAAATTAATCAAACCTTGTTTAGAAGAATTAAATCAAAGTTTAATTTTATTTTCTGAGTATATGTTATATTTAAGAAACACCCTAGCTCTTTTTACCGTAAGTAGAAATCGCAACTTCATTCAAACGCAAAAATTCGGGTTCGCAGTTCGTCATCAAGTGGCGCGCGCAACAAAATCAGTTGCGCGTGACGTCCGCGCGCAACTATCCCTGTTGCATGCGACATCTGTGCTACGAATGTCTCAAAATTTTTTTTTTTAAAAAATTTGTATTATTACCGCCCCAAGTGTGAAGATTTTTTCGTGATGTTCGAGAAAATTTGAACACTTAAAACGGTCTATTATTTCTAAATTACCCCCCCAAGTGCTATGTATTTTACCGTGTTATTTGATAAACTGCATAACACTAAAAATCTTTCAATTGAATGCTAATTAAAAAATGGTTGTATGAGTGAACGAGTTTTATCCGGATTTCATATGTAATATTTCTTAAGGCGATCAATGTTTATTAATTGGCGAATTTCATCTCCTCCAACATCCATTAATTTGACGGCTTCTCCTGATAGGATTTCAATTACGCGGTAGGGACCTATCCAATTAGGTTTGAATTTCCCTCTTGGGTCGGTTGGTGGACCCCTAACCTCCTTTAGTACAAAGTCACCTTCTTTTATATTTTCCAGGTTTTACTCTTTTATTGAAATGACGCGCAATGCGCCTTTGGTAGACTTGTACATGATGAAAAGCTCTTAATCGTCGTTCATCAAGGAATAAAAGCTCTTCGTACCTCGCTCTTACCCATTCAGCTTTCGGTAGCTTACTTTCAAGTACGATGCGTACGAATGGTATTTCCAGTTTGGCTGGTTGAACTGCGTCCATTCCAATAACTAAGGAGTATGGAGTTCTCTTAACTCCTATTGATGTCCGTATAGACTATCTATAACCCCATAATGCGAAGTGTAGTTTATTCGGCCAGTCTTTGTAATTTTCTGCCATTTTCATAATGACGACTGTTGTATTTTTATTTGCCGACTCTACAGCTCCATTCATTTGAGGTATGTATGGGGATGAGTGATGATGTTTTACTTTATAACGAGTTAAGAGGGTCTCGACTTCAGCTTTTAATTGAGATCCCTGATCACTAATTAGTTCATGTGGTACTCCATATCTACAAAATATATTTCATTTAAGAAACTTTTAGACATGTTTAGAAGTGATATTCATGTAAGAAGCGGCCTCAATCCACTTAGTAAAGTAATCAATGGTAACTAATACGTACTCGTGCCCTCCTGATCCTGTTGGAGAGACTTTTCCAATTATGTCAATTCCCCAACTCAAAAAAGGCCAAGGGGAAGTGAGATTGTATAGTTCGGATGGTGGAAGGTGTTGTAAATTGGCGAACATTTGGCACTGTGGACATTTTTTAACATATTCTATGCAATCATGTTCCATAGTGGACCAATAGTACCCTTGTCGTGAAATTATTTGTGAAAGCATTTTAGCATTCATGTGAGGTCCAGAAACACCTTTGTGAGTATTTTCCATAAGGCGTGTGGCTTCATGTTGGCCTATACATAATAAACTTTGACCATTAGGTCCTTTTTTGCATAATTGTCCATTTATTAGACCATATTAGGCCGCAAGTGTTCGTAAGGCTCGTTAATCTTTTGATGAAGTATTTTCAGGATTTGTGCCATGAGTAATATATTACAGGATATTTTCAATGTCATTTATTTCCTCTATTGCGTTGCAATACGCTGGTTCTTCTCTTCTATCAACACATAATGGCATCATATTTAAGTGATCTAGAATGTTGATCATTGAGGCTAATTTTGATAGCGCATCGGCAAATTGATTGTCATCCCTTGGGAGATATTTAAAATCAATATGTTAAAAATGCTCGATGAGTTGCTCTAGGTGTGCTTGGTATAATATCATTGTGGAGTTCTTTATTTTCCATTTTTATAATATATGATTTTTAATCAAACTGGAGTCTCCATATACCTCTAATTTTTGCACACCTATGCTAGCTGCTGCTTCTAGTCCAATAATGCACGCTTCACATTCTGCGGCATTATTAGTAACCTTAAAGTCTAATTTAACAGAGATTGGAGTATGTGCTCCCTCTAGACTTATGAGTAACACTCCTACACCACATCCTTTTGGATTGGACGCACCGTCGAAGTACATTACCCATTTGTCATCTTGTGTCATGTGAATCTCTTTATCCAGAAGATGAGTAGTTTCTGCACGACTTGTTTAAATTAGATGTTGCGCCAGAAAGTCGGAAATTACTTTTCCTTTCATTGATTTTTCAGGAATATATTTTAGCTCAAATTCAGCCATCACCACCAACAACTTAGATATCCTTCCTTGTATGGGTAGTTGTTCAAACAAATACTTTATCGGATTTTGTTGAGAAATCACATGAGTAGTGTGTGGTAACATATAATGTCATAACTATTTGGTTTCCCACACTAATTCTAGGCTTGTCTTTTCCAAGGTGCTATATTTTGTTTCGTATTGGATGAATTTTTTACTTATGTAATATATTGCACGTTCGACTTTTTCTACCTATTGTGCTAACATGGCGCCTGCGGCTGTGTCTGTAACTGTAATGTATAGTCTAAGAGGTAGTTTGGGTACTGGTGGTGCTAAAATTGGTGGACTTTTGACATAATCTTTGATTTTCTCAAAGGCCATTTGGCATTGATCGTCCCATTCATGTTTCTCCTCTTTTTAAAATTTTTTAAATATTGGCTCACAAGTCATAGTTAATTTGTTGATAAATAGACTAATGTATTGTAATTTGCCAAGGAATCCCCTAATTTCTTTTTCTGTTTGAGGGGGAGGCATGTCAACAATTGCCTTTCTTTTAGAGGGATCGATCTCAATGCCACGTGTGCTTACTACGTATCCGAGTAACTTACGAGAAGTGACTCCGAAGGCGCATTTTTGTGGATTCAATCGCATTTTATATTATTTTACGCGAGTGAAAAATTTGTGTAAGGCTTTTATATGTCCCATTCTATCTTTGGACTTTACAATCATATCATCCACATACACTTCTATTTCTTTATGCATCATATCATGCAAGAGAGTCGTAGCCGTTCTTTGGTACGTAGCTCTTGCATTTTTTTAAACCAAATGGCATGAATGTGTAGCAATACGTACCCCAAGGGGTAATAAAGCATGTATTTTCTTCATTTTCTTTTGCCATTAAAATTTAGTTGTAACCTGCGTATCCATTTATAAAGGATAACATCGCATGTTCAGCCGTGTTATCTACCAATATATCAGTATGTGGTAGAGAAAAATCGTCTTTAGGGCTAGCTTTATTAAGATCCCTAAAGTCGACACACATGCGAACTCGTCCATCCTTTTTAGGGACTGGAACGATGTTCGCTACCCATTCTGGGTAATTACTTACGCGAATAAAACCGGCGTCCAACTGTTTTTGTACTTCTTCTTTTATTTTTAATGCGACATCAGGTTTCATTCGTCGAAGTTTTTGTTTTACTAGTTTAGAAGTGGGGTTCAAGGGAATGGTATGTTCCGCGATTTCCCTATCTATTCCAGGAATGTCCTTGTATGATCAAGCAAACACGTCTTCGAATTCTTTGAGTGTCGATATGAGGGTCGATCGCTCTTCTAGATTTAGAGTTAAGCCTATTTTGACTTCTCTCTTATTTTCGTTAGTTCCTATATTAACTATTTTAGTTTCTTCAATGATAGGGTCCTTTTGTTCTCGTTCATTCATTAGTTCAACCAATTTATTAATGTTATCATCTTCATTAGATTAATTTTTATAGCATTTGAAAGATTCAATAGAAGGCATATACTCGGAAATAGAGCTCATATTATTAAAATCAAAAGAGAGTACATCAAGAGAAGAATCCTTTTCGGGATCTTCGTCCTTAGAACTAGAAAATAAAGACTCAATAATGGCCACAAGGCCTAAATTTTTAGCTTCCCTAGAGTCTACAATAGAGTCATCGTCCGATTCTTCAAACATCTTCCCTTCGCCAATGACGATTTCCAGTTTATCACCTTTGTGATTGATCCATTCGAAAGATTTCCTCCATCCATGCTCAAAAGTTTCGCTTGAAGGGGTGATCAACGAGGTTGGGTCAAAAACTTCATCTTGAATGGCGTTTTGATTGGTCATTGTTGCGACATGATTTTGCTCTAGTCCAAATAGCAAGTTAAATGCTTGCCATCATAGCACCCTAGAGTTGGGTGTTTTAATTTGACGATACTAATATCGTCATCCAAGAAGTTGCAATAATGAAATATTTCAAATCCTGGATTCTTGATTCCTTCCAAAACTAAGGGTTCCAGAAAGTCGTAGCATGGGTAATCTTCTCCCTCCCTAATGAATTGTCCATTAAGGGTTTGTTGATAGGATGGGAGTAAAGTGATTATCCCTTTCTTATTATTGTCTCTATGTGCTTTGTTTTTTGCATCGTGAGACTCCAATTCTTCTTTGGTTGGTTTATATCCAAATGCAAAGGAGAAACTTTTCTTTGGGATAGGAAGTAAGAGAGATTTATTTATTCTTATTCCCAAAGGCATCCCAGGAAAGTAACTACTCTTGAGCAAGATGTTGATTACTATCCGAGTGGAATATGGATTAAGCTTGAATGGTTCTTCAACGTCTTCTTCTATTTCTATTGTGAAGATTGGCTCCACGGCAAATCCCTACATGTCCTCTTTATCATTATCATGGTTTATTTCTAAGAGTGATTGATCATTTATTGCTATTTTGAGTGGAGAAGCATGTATAGTCATAGGAAGCCCTTGATAGTTCAACCTAATCATTTGATGAAGTGAGAATGGTATTGCTCAACCTAATCATTTGATGAAGTGAGAATGGTATTGCACCAAGCTCATGTATCCAAGGACGTCCTAGTAAAAGGTTGAATGTAGGTTTTATGTCCATAACATGGAATTCAACCATCTTTTGAATTGGGCCTGTGGTAATTGGTAGCTTAACAGTTCCGCACACCAATATTCTCAAATTGTCATAGGCCCTAATACTTTGTTTTGTTGATTGAAAATCTTTTTCTGGATTTAGGCCTAAGTATTTTGACGTTCGTAATGGGCATACGTTAACAACCGACTGTAGAATAATTTCAAGCCTTTAAAATCCCACTAGCTTGAACCCCACTGTGATCATACACTAAAGTACGGTGGCGTCCAAAAGGGAAGAAGATAGAGCAAAAGAGTCGCCAACAAGTTTTTAAGGAACTTGTAAACCGTTCATAGGATGAATGTTACACCCCTTAACGATCCAAGAGATCGCCAACTCCATAAGGTCTAGAACCAAATAAGGGTTCGGGGATGAAGGTACAAATTCAACCTAAAAGAGATTGAACCTGCCGTAATAATAGGCCTCTACTTTATTCTGATCGTATTCATGTACGCTTTCTGACTAACATGCAATCAATAGGATTAACCCTAAACCTGTTTAATCTATGTTGGTTTAATATTAATGCACAAATAAACTATTATTGGCGATCACTTGAATTATAATCAAAATTAACCTAACAAGATTATTAATATCTTATTAAGCGTGATTACAAGTACCAATTCCTTTAAACATGCAATAAAAGGTGTGATCAAGCAATAAATATAAATAATGTATCAAGCAACATAATAATAAATAATCATTATAATAATCATAATAAAATAATCATTATCAAAATAATAATAATAATAATAATAATAATAATAATAATAATAATAATAATAATAATAATAATAATAATAAAAATAATAATAATAATAATAATAATAATAATAATAATAATAATAATAATAATAATAATAATAATATTAATAATCATCATAAATTATAACAATTATAATCATAATCATGTTCATGTTAATATTAAAGCATAATAAAAATAGCAAGATCCTAGGCATGATACTAACAAGATTAATAACAAACCCTAACATGTCACTAAGCAATAAAAATCAAATCTTTAACCCTAACATGATACTAACAATCATAAATATTAGGAAGAACATAGGAAGCATCGTAACAATCATATTTAATATTAAAAATAACCTAGACATGATACTAGGAATCATAATAACAATGTAAACATGATTTCTACATCATAAATCAATTAAAACCATTAAAGTACTTACTTTGATGCCTCGTACCTCTTTCTAATAACAAAATACACACGTTAGTAACTTCAAGGAAAATAATAAACAAACAATTAAATTAAATAATTGAAAGAGAGATTTGGGACCAAACCCTCGGAAATTAAACCTTTCACGTCTAGGGCGAAGGCAACTTCGAATATGGCTAGGTGTTTCTAGATCTTGCGAATGCGGAATTTTGTATGAGAAAACAAAGTTTAGGAGGAGATGAATGAAAGAGATGAATGAAAACTTGTGAATGAGGAGAATTAAAGAATTGGTGTAAATCGATGAATGATAGATGTAGATGATGAATCAAAACGGAGTTTTTAATACGATATTTATAGAGAAAATCAGCCAAAAAAGATAAATTAACAAAACAGAGTCTGACGCTCAAGAAAATGAGCTGGCGACAACCCTGGCTAGCTGGCGCCAGGCACCAGCACTAGCGCCAGGCGCCAAGCCTGGTTCCAGGCGCCAAGGCCTGGGGTTGAACGCTAAGCTCTATTTTAACACGTTTTTGAAAATCCGATAAGTTTACCGTACTGGAGGATAAAATAATATAATTTCTTCGAAAATGCTATTTGATTTTGATTAAAACTCTGAAAAGTTAACAAAGTTAACTTATCAATGCTAATTGAATTAGGAATGAAAAGAACCTTCTAGAAGATTCTAGAAGACTAAAACCATTCCTAATTGCATTAGGAATGATAAATAATATTAGGCCCTCCCCTAGATCATTGGGCTGCATATAAAGCTCAAACCGGGCCCAGTTCAGTAAATTGGCCATAACTTCCTCAATATTCATCGGAATTGGGCTTATAATATATCGTTGGAAAGGTCTTTGCAAGCCCCATCCAACTACACAACATTGGACCCATATCATGGACCAACCAAACTGGATTGGCTGTTTTCTTAAAATAAAGTTTTCAAAAACAGAGAGAAAAGAAAAGAAATTAAAAACTTTCCGCAACACTAGACCTTTCCACACTTTCGTTTCATTCGATTATGATTCGACGTGAAAGGTACTCATCACTAGGTTTGGTTTTGGGGAGACACAAATGAGTGTCTACAGAAGCCCCCACTTTGACTGAGTTTGGAGAAACGCAAGTTTCGAAAACAAAAGTCAAAGTAGCGATAGGGACGGAGAATGATTCAGAACGTTCTGCGATCCTAAATCAATCTTGTAACGCCGATACCTGCAAAACTAGCATTAGTTAAACAGATAAAAGAGTTAAGAAACGCGTATCTTCCACCGTCGAGCACACGTCTCTGAAAGTAACCAATTGCTTTGATGACCTCCTGCAAGCTAGAGAATGCCATCCCGCTTGAAAACTGCTACACCTGTAACTGCTTCCAAATTAGAAGATTGCTTCGCCTGAAACGATCCTCCTCCGCTTTGATAATATCCCACGTCCTAGGGAACATTATCGAAGATTATTTTTCTTGAAACAATCCTCATCCGCATTGACAATATTCCACATCCTAGGGAATATCATCGAAGATTATTTCCCTTGAAATAATCCTCAGCCGCATTGATAATATTTCACATCCTAGGGAATACTATCGAAGATTACTTCGCTTGAAATAATCCTCATGTTGTTTGTGACAACTCTCCGCAAGCTAGGGAATGATGTCAAAGATATCTTCTCTTGAAGCAATCCTCATTTGATGTGATAATTTTCCAAAGGAAATTACCGAAGATCCACGCCTGTCGATCTTTAAAAGTTCGCCTGAACTTTGCTTCTGCTATGCCTGTACGTCGGCGCTCTTGTTTCTTTGAACCTGTATGTCGGTGCTCTTTGCTCTTGAACCTATATGTCGGTGCCTTTTGCTCTTGGACCTATATGTCGGTGCCTTTTGCTAATGAGCCAATGCTTAGGCGCTTTAAGCTAAGTGAAACGATCTTTTATCAGGTCGATCACTTTATGTAATCAAGCCGATTACTAAATCATGTCAAATTGCTTAGAGGGGCTAACTGGCGTACTAAGGAACCCAAAATATGTTGCAGAAGGCTAGCACAACCTCAACAGGTGGCTGGATGCTTTGGCGTCGCTGAAAAACCATCAGCCCCAGCTTTGCAGCGTTAGCGCCAGGCGCCGATGTTGGCGCCAGGCGCCAAGGCCAACTTGTGACGCCAATGCATAGGGACTGGTGCCAGCACGAGAATTTCTTTAAATACCCGTTTTCTCTTCATTTCGCTGCTCTAAACGTCGCGAAACTGCTCGAGGAAAATGAAAGCTTCAATTGCTCATTGCTTGCTCGTTTTTCAACCGAATTCGCTCAAATTTGTTGCAAATCAAAGCTCTTCTCATCTATTTTCCAGATCTATGTAAGTTTTCCTTAAACTCACATCAGTTTTTATGAATTCTTGGCATGAATATTCACGAATTTCATGAAAATTCGAATTTTATGATGCTCAATTTGTTTTGTTTGTCAAGTTTTATGCGATGAAATTGCTTGATTATGTTTATATATTGCCTTGGGAGTAATTTGAGACTTGTTTGACTCAATTTGGTGAAGAAATGTGCAATTTGCCATTGTTGGACCTCTTAAGGTCGTGAAGAACAATGTGACTCGTTCTTGATATTTTTGCTAGCAATTCTTGTTCAATTTGTCACAATAATCACTATAGTGTTGCAAGAAATTGTTTGACTTCTTGAAAATATGCTGTCATGCTCAATTTGAATTTGTGCTCTGTTTTAGTACTACGTACTCTGTTTTTGCGAACATAGTATCATGCGGCTAGGCGAACCTTTGATACTATAGAACCTTAATTTATTATGATTCTGCACAATGTAGCATGGCTAGACAACGAGTCTCGGGTTCACGGTCCCGAAACACTAGACGGGAGCATGAGCCCGTAGAGGACGACGCCACGCCGTCCACTTCACTTGGTCGGCTTCCGGAGTGGGATGAGCGGACTCTGTTCTTCGCCCTTGTCCACCACATTTCCGAGAGGGTTAGACGGGGTACCGAGCCCGGGAGGACACGACATCACGGCTCTGGCTGTGACGGTTTAGGCGATTTGTACAGGATGCACATCGCCAGGGATCTTGAGACGAGGCTCCTATGGGAGTCTTGTGGGCTAGCTACTCTGTTTGAGACCTCCGAGGCTATGGTCGCCTCCAGCGGGGGTCATCACGTAGTGCACGCTTTGGTGGAGTTCTTCTGGGACACCACCACCTTTCATTTTCCTTGGGGCGAGAAGATGGTCACCCCTACAGATTTTAGTCTCATCACAGGACTGGAGTTCACTTCTGTGCCACTGCCGTTCAACGGTGGGATCGACGTCTTTTCTTCAGAGGTCGAGGAGTTGTTGGGGCCGATTGCTATTCGGGCCCGAGCTGAGGTCGAGACGACTCAGTTCAGTTTTCTTAATGATGAATATTGAGCAATCAGAGACTGGCGCCAGCTTTTAACTGTAGCGCATGGCGCCAAGGTTGGCGTCTGGCGCTACGGCTAAAATACTGGCGCCAATGCTCTGGCCCCTGACGCTACTTCCCACATGCCTCAGCAGCTTTCTGTGCTCGATAAAATTTTCCAGTTTCGCACGGTGTTATTTCGGTCCTAGTTGTGAAAGATATTTCTCAAATTTCCTACGTGTAAAATCCTATGTTTTTAACTCATTACGGATGGTCTTTCCAATGAGATCTTTTTTATGCATATGACAATAATGTTAATTAAAATTACGCACATGAAATACTTAGAACTTTTCGAGTCTCATCCACTCATTCTAAATCATTGTCGAAACAAATTCAGGAATTAAAATAGAAATCCTCCCCAGTGGAGTCGCCAAAAACTGTAGGGAATAATTCAAGCCTTTAAATCCCACTAGCTTGAACCCCACTGTGATCATACACTAAAGTACGGTGGCGTCTAAAAGGGAAGAAGATAGAGCAAAAGAGTCGCCAACAAGTTTTTTAGGAACTTGTAAACCATTCACGAGGTGAAGGTTACACCCCTTAACGATCCAAGAGATCGTCAACTCCATAAGGTCATGAACCAAATAAGGGTTAGGGGATGATGGTACAAATCCAACCTAAAAGAGATTGAACCTGCCCTAATAATAGGCCTCTACTTTATTCTGATCGTATTCATGTGCGCTTTCTGATTAACATACAATCAATAGGATTAACCCTAAACCTGTTTAATCTATGTTGGTTGAATTTAATGCACAAATAAACTATTATTGGCGATCACTTGAAATTATAATCACAATTAACCCTAAACAAGATTATTAATTATCTTATTAAGCGTGATTACAAGTACCAAATTCCCTTTAAACATGCATAAAGGCGTGATCAAACAATCATTATAATAATCATAATAAAATAATCATTATCAAAATAATAATAATAATAATAATAATAATAATAATAATAATAATAATAATAATAATAATAATAATAATAATAATAATAATAATAATAATAATAATAATAATAATAATAATAATAATAATAATAATAATAATAATAATAATGATAATGATAATAATAATAATAATAATAATAATAATAATAATAATAATAATAATAATAATATTCATAATCATCATAAATTATAACAATTATAATCATAATCATGTTCATGTTAATATTAAAGCATAATAAAAATAGCAAGATCCTAGGAATGATACTAACAAGATTAATAACAAACCCTAGCATGTCACTAAGCAATAAAAATCAAATCTTTAGCCCTAACATGATACTAGCAATCATAAATATTAGGAAGAACATAGGAAGCATCGTAACAATCATATTTAATATTAAAAATACCCTAGACTTGATACTAGGAATATCATAATAACAATGTAAACATGATTTCTACATCATAAATCAATAAAATCAATAAAGTACTTACTTTGATGCCTCGTACCTCTTTCTTTCACGTCTAGAGCGAAGGCAACTTCGAATATGGCTAGGTGTTTCTAGATCTTGCGAATGCGGAATTTTGTATGATAAAGCAAGTTTAGGAGGAGATGAATGAGAGAATTAAAAGAATGCTGATGAAAACTGATTGTAGATGAATGATGAGAATTGATGAAAACTCATGAAAATTGGTGATGATTGGTGAATGAAAAAGGAGTTTTTAATACGATATTTATAGAGAAAATCAGCCAAAAAGGATAAATTAACAAAACAGAGTCTGGCGCTCAAGAAACAGAGCTGGCGCCAACCCTGGCTAGCTGGCGCCAGGCGCCAAGGCCTGGTTCCAGGCGCCAAGCTTGATTTTAACGCGTTTCCGAAAATCCGATAAGTTTACCATACTGGAGGATAAAATAATATAATTTCTTCGAAAATGCTATTTGATTTTGATTAAAACTCTGAGAAGTTAACAAAGTCAACTTATCAATGCTAATTGAATTAGGAATGAAAAGAACCTTCTAGAAGATTCTAGAAGACTAAAACCATTCCTAATTGCATTAGGAATGATAAATCATATTAGGCCCTCCCCTAGATCATTGGCCCGCACATAAAGCTCAAACCGGGCCTAGTTTGGTAAATTGGCCATAACTTCCTCAATATTCATCGGAATTGGGCTTATAATATATCGTTGGAAAGGCCTTTGCAAGCTCCATCCAAGTACACCACTATTGGTCCCATATCATGGACCAACCAAACTGGATTGGCTGTTTTCTTAAAATAAAGTTTTCTAAAACAGGGAGAAGAGAAAAGAATTAAAACTTTCCGCAACACTAGACCTTCCACACTTTCGTTTCATTCGATTATGATTCGACGTGAAAGGTACTCATCAATGGGTTTGGTTTTGGGGAGACACAAATGGGTGTCTACAGAAGCCCCCTCTTTGACTGAGTTTGGAGAAACGCAAGTTTCGAAAACAAAAGTCAAAGTAGCGATAGGGACGGAGAATGATTCAGAACGTTCTGCGATCCTAAATCAATCTTGTAACGCCGATACCTGCAAAACTAGCATTAGTTAAACAGATAAAAGAGTTAAGAAACGCGTATCTTCCACCGTCGAGCACACGTCTCTGAAAGTAACCGATTGTTTTAATGACCTCCTGCAAGCTAGAGAATGCCATCCCGCTTGAAAACTGCTACGCCTGTAACTGCTTCCAAATTAGAAGATTGATTCGCCTGAAACTATCCTCCTCCGCTTTGATAATATCCCACGTCCTAGGGAACATTATCGAAGATTATTTCTCTTGAAACAATCCTCATCCGCATTGATAATATTCCACATCCTAGGGAATATCATCGAAGATTATTTCCCTTGAAATAATCCTCAGTCGCATTGATAATATTCCACATCTTAGGGAATACTATCGAAGATTACTTCGCTTGAAATAATCCTCATGTTGTTCGTGACAACTCTCCGCAAGCTAGGGAATGATGTCGAAGATATCTTCTCTTGAAGCCATCCTCATTTGATGCGATAATTTTCCAAAGGAAATTACCAAAGATCCACGCCTGTCGATCTTTAAAAGTTCGCCTGAACTTTGCTTCCGCTATGCCTGTACGTCGGCGCTCTTGTTGCTTTGAACCTGTATGTCGGTGCTCTTTGCTCTTGAACCTATATGTCGGTGCCTTTTGCTCTTGGACCTATATGTCGGTGCCTTTTGCTAATGAGCCAATGCTAGATCTGGTTCTACGGGTACTTTCCTTCCGTTGCGCCGGCAAGACCATCGCCGAGGGGATTTCCGGTGAACGCCTCCTGGGGCGGCCACCACGTGGACATGTCTACTGCACGTGTCCAAAGTTGGATCATCTCGGTACGACTTTTTGTGTTTATCTTGCTTTTCCGCAGTGTTTTAGATATATTCTTGCCTGATTGATGCTTTTTATAGGGACCTGAGGTGGTATACCGACCGTGGGGCGGTTGGAAAGTCCCTGGATTAGCCGCACAGTACTCTACTGAGCGTTGCTATTTTCTGGGGACTTATGGAGCGGTCGCGTACTTAGGAGAGAGGGTCGCTAGACAGCACTCTTCTGATGTCTTCGTCGTTCCTGCCGCTCCACCACATCATATGTTCGATGATGCGCGGTTGTCGAGCATGTCTGAGGGAGCTGGTACCCCTTGGCGGTCCCATGCGATCCTCGGGCGGTGTTATGCTGAGGAGCTTCTACCTTTGCTAGCTCCAGCCCCTGTACTGGCTGAGGATGTGAGGGTAAGATTCTTAGCTTTTTATTTTTTGCTAAGTAGCCCCCAAGTAATACTTTACTGATTTTTTCTGTTTTATCAGGACGGTGCTGCTGAGTTCGTGCCACCCCGTATGTCCATCCACTACCAGGAGATGTACGGGCCGATCGAGGAGATGATTTCTCCGGCTCCCGATGGCGAGCGCTTCGTAGAGCGGTCGATTCCTCGCCACCAGACTCGAGTAAGCCTAGTTTTTTCAGAATTTTGTGTTCATTTATCATGCATTTTTACTGACTTATGTTTCTGACAGTTTTCACGCGAGGTGGTTTTGGCTATGGCACGATGCATAGATGCCTTCCGGAGCCAGCTCGTCTGGATGAGGAACGCGGCCACATGTCGTCGGGATGACGTTGTCCGAGAGGTAACCTTTCTTTACTCATTATTTTTGCATTACTGCTTCAGTTTTACCTTGTTTCTGATTTAATTCTTTTTGTAGGGCCAACCTATCGCTTCTCACACCCGCACGAGACCTGAGGGGCGGAGAGATCCGGCGAGGTCTAGCTCGAGACGTCGTCGCACTTCGTCAGGGGGTTGTGAACTCTCGCCTGGGTTTCCTTTTAGATCCTTGATTGTCCATGGCTAAGACACCATTATGGTCGAAGGTACTAACATTATTACTAGACTGGGCGTTTTCGGAAGAAGAAGGATTGTCGTTCTTCTTTCCTTTCCAGCCACCGTGGTTACTATTGTTAGTAGCTTTTTGCTTTGCGAGGTCGTCTTCGATTTCAATTCCGATGTCATAAACGGCCTTGAAGGTATTCAAGTTGTGTTGATATTTTAAGTGCTTTGAATACTTTTCTTGGAGATTCTTGACAAACATCCTCACAGACTCCTTTTCGGTGGGGACCTCAATCATCTTGGCGGAATTTTCCCTCCATTTATTAAAGAAAGAAGTAAAACCTTCATTCTCTTTTTGTCTTAGCATCTCAAGTTGTCTATGGTCGGTTTCAACTTGGATATTGCACTTGTACCTATCAACGAAAGCGTTTACTATCGATTCCCAGGTAGAGGTCTTCTCCTTGTCAAGGGAGAAGTACCGTTGTTGGCAAACAGTTTCAAGAGATAGTGAGAACAGAGAGGGAAAAACCTTTTTATCGATACCCTTAATACTCATTATGGTTTCAAAAGCTCTTAGATGAAAGTAAGGGTTATCTGTTGACTTGAATTTTGGGATGTCGTTGGCATTGAACTTCTGCGGAAGAAGATCTTTGCCCACCGAGACCCCTTGTGAACTCATGCCCTGAAATTTGTAGTCACTAGACAACTTGCTTAAACTCTCTTGCATGAGGTCCATTTGTTGTTGCTTCACGGGATCGTCGATCCTAAGTGCGAGAAGCTTCAGTGTCTCAGTCACAGTAGCCAGTTGGTTCTTAAGATCATTGGCTTCTTCTTGAGTTGCCATTATAACCCTTGCTTTCCTCTTGCGAGCTATAGGTTTGTCGAAAAGTTGGACTTGTACGAAGAGGTTATATTTGATTAATCGTCCTTCTTTTCTTGACCACGCGCTGTAAATTAAACCATTTTGCGTTTTAATTACTTGACTCGAATCAACTTGACTTTATGGTTTATTTTAAGGGAAAAAAGGAAAAAGAAAAAAGGATGCATATTTTGGCAAAAATAACGTACATATTTTTAGGGAACTAAGTATTATTATTTTTATTGGAGGATTAATATCCGACTTACCCCCCTAAAAAAATGACGGAAAAACGCGCACACAGGACTCTCTTAATCATGGTCAAAGTATGTGTATTGGTGTGCGCATTGAGTGTAAGTGGCATGCTTGGACTCTTGTGTAAGACCATGGGACTTAGTGCCTAAACTCGATTATTGATTCAATAAAACATTATTGACAGCAAAATTAACCGAATTAAACAGAAAACTGATTAATTAGACCCTGGGTGATGACTCGACAAATAATCCGAACTGTCAGCCAAGCAATTAGTTAAACAAATAAAAGAGTTAAGAAAAGCGTATCTTTCACCGTCGAGCACACGTCTCTGAAAGTAACCAATTGCTTTGATGACCTCCTGCAAGCTAGAGAATGCCATCCCGCTTGAAAACTGCTACGCCTGTAACTGCTTCCAAATTAGAAGATTGCTTCGCCTGAAACGATCCTCCTCCGCTTTGATAATATCCCACGTCCTAGGGAACATTATCGAATATTATTTTTCTTGAAACAATTCTCATCCGCATTGACAATATTCCACATCCTAGGGAATTTCATCGAAGATTATTCCCTTGAAATAATCCTTAGTCGCATTGATAATATTCCACATCCTAGGGAATACTATCGAAGATTACTTCGCTTGAAATAATCTTCATGTTGTTCGTGACAACTCTCCGCAAGCTAGGGAATGCTGTCGAAGATATCTTCTCTTGAAGCCATCCTCATTTGATGCGATAATTTTCCAAAGGAAATTACCGAAGATCCACGCCTGTCGATCTTTAAAAGTTCGCTTGAACTTTGCTTCCGCTATGCCTGTACGTCGGCGCTCTTGTTGCTTTGAACCTGTATGTCGGTGCTCTTTGCTCTTGAACCTATATGTCGGTGCCTTTTTCTAATGACCCAATGCTTAGGAGCTTTAAGCTAAGTAAGACGATCTCTTATCAGGTCGATCACTTTATGTAATCAAGCCGATTACTAAATCATGTCAAATTGCTTAGAGGGGCTAACTGGCGTACCAAGGAACCCAAAAATATGTTGCATAAGGCTAGCACAACCTCATCAGGTGGCTGGATGCTTTGGCGTCGCTGAAAAACCATCAGCGCCAGCTTTGTAGCGTTAGCGCTAGGCGCCAAGGCCAACTTGTGACCCCAATGCATAGGGACTGGCGCCAGCACGGGAATTTCTTTAAATACCCGTTTTCTCTTCATTTCGCTGCTCTAAACGTCGCGAAACTTCTCGAGGAAACCGAAAGCTTCAATTGCTCATTGCTTGCTCGTTTTTCAACCGAATTCACTCAAATTTGTTGCAAATCAAAGCTCTTCTCATCTATTTTCCCGATCTATGTAAGTTTTCCTTAAACTCACATCAGTTTTTATGAATTCTTGGCATGAATATTCACGAATTTCATGAAAATTCGAATTTTATGATGCTCAATTTGCTTTGTTTGTCAAGTTTTATGCGATGAAATTGCTTGATTATGTTTATATATTGCCTTGGGAGTAATTTGAGACTTGTTTGACTCAATTTGGTGAAGAAATGAGCAATTTGCCATTGTTGGACCTCTTAAGGTCGTGAAGAACAATGTGACTCGTTCTTGATATTTTTGCTAGCAATTCTTGTTCAATTTGTCACAATAATCACTATAGTGTTGCAAGAAATTGTTTGACTGCTTGAAAAAATGTTGTCATGCTCAATTTGAATTTGTGCTCTGTTTTAGTACTACGTACTCTGTTTTTACGAACATAGTATCATGCGGCTAGGCGAACCTTAGATACTATAGAACCTTAATTCATGATAATTTTGCACAATGTAGCATGGCTAGACAATGAGGCTCGGGTTCACGGTCCCGAAACACTAGACGGGAGCATGAGCCCGTAGAGGACGACGCCACGCCGTCCACTTCACTTGGTCAGCTTCCGGAGTGGGATGAGCGGACTCTGTTCTTCGCCCCTGTCCACCACATTTCCGAGAGGGTGAGACGGGGTACCGAGCCCGGGAGGACACGGCATCACGGCTCTGGCTGTGACGGTTTAGGCGATTTGTACAGGATGCACATCGCTAGGGATCTTGAGACGAGGCTCCTATGGGAGTCTTGCGGGCTAGCTACTCTGTTTGAGACCTCCGAGGCTATGGTCGCCTCCAGCGGGGGTCATCACGTAGTGCGCGCTTTGGTGGAGTTCTTTTGGGACACCACCAACACCTTTCATTTCTCTTGGGGCGACATGATGGTCACCCCTACGGATTTCTGTCTCATCACAGGACCGGAGTTCTTTTCTGTGCCACTGCCGTTCGACGGTGGGATCGACGTCTTTTCTTCAGAGGTCGAGGAGCTGTTGGGGTCGATCGCTATTCGGGCCCGAGCTGAGGTCAAGACGACTCAGTTCAGTGCTAGAGGGATTCGCCGCTCGACGCTGGCAGCGGCTCTTGATGACGAGGCGACCACCCGAGAGCAGCGGGTGCGCATCTTTGTGCTGATGTTGTGGTCAGGGACATTCTCTCCTGACAAAGGTAGTAGGGCATTGCTTTACTACCTTCCTGCTGTCCGTGATCTCCAGCGGACCGGGACTTATGACTGGGCCAGCTTGGCCTATGCTGACTTCGTTTGTGCGCTGAGGGACTCGTGTCGTCACCGGTCCTTTAGGACGAACGTCGCTTTGTCTGCTTTCTGGAAGGTCGTAGAGGTAAACATTATTCCCTATAAAGTTTAGCCCTACATATTAGTTAGCATCTACTCACACTTTTAACTCTTTGTAGATCTGGTTCTACGGGTACTTTCCTTCCGTTGCGCCGGCGAGACCATCGCCGAGGGGATTTCCGGTGAGCGCCTCCTGGGGCGGCCACCACGTGGACATGTCTACTGCACGTGTCCGGAGCTGGATCATCTCGGTATGACTTTTAGTGTTTATCTTGCTTTTCCGCAGTGTTTTAGATATATTCTTGCCTGATTGATGCTTTTTATAGGGACCTGAGGTGGTATACCGACCGTGGGGCGGTTGGACAGTCCCTGGATTAGCCGCACAGTACTCTGCTGAGCGTCGCTATTTTCTGGGGACTTATGGAGCGGTTGCGTACTTAGGAGAGAGGGTCGCTAGACATCACTCTTCTGATGTCTTCGTCGTTCCTGCCGCTCCACCACGTCATATGTTCGACGAGGCGCGGTTGTCGAGCATGTCTGAGGGAGCTGGTACCCCTTGGCGGTCCCATGCGATCCTCGGGCGGTGTTATGCTGAGGAGCTTCTACCTTTGCTAGCTCCAGCCCCTATACCGGCTGAGGATGTGAAGGTAAGATTCTTAACTTTTTATTTTTTGCTAAGTAGCCCCCAAGTAATACTTTACTGATTTTTTCTGTTTTATCAGGACGGTGCTGCTGAGTTCGTGCCACCCCGTATGTCCATCCACTACCAGGGGATGTACGGGCCGATCGAGGAGATGATTTCTCCGGCTCCCAAGGGCGAGCGCTTCGTAGAGCATTTTTACTGACTTATTTTTCTGACAGTTTTCACGCGAGGTGGTTTCGGCAATGGCACGATGCATAGATGCCTTCCGGAGCCAGCTCGTCCGGATGAGGAACGCGGCCACCTGTCGTCGGGATGACGTTGTCCGAGAGGTAACCTTTCTTTACTCATTATTTTTGCATTACTGCTTCAGTTTTACCTTGTTTCTGATTTAATTCTTTTTGCAGGGCCAACCTATCGCTTCTCACACCCGCACGAGAACTGAGGGGCGGAGAGATCCGGCGAGGTCTAGCTTGAGACGTCGTCGCACTTCGTCAGTGGGCAGAGGCGGTCGCTCTGAGGCTGCTCGAGCTGACGTTGCTGAGGGCTCGGGATCTTCTTCTGAGGGTGCTCCTGCTGCACCGGTAGGAGAGGATACCTCGGCTTTCAGAGGTGGTGGGATGTACGAGGTCGGCTCGTCATCGCAGCAGCCTCCGCGGCCTCAGCCTCAGGTTGATCCTGGCTGGAGTGGTCTTATCTTGAGTCTTCCTCATCCCACGGAGACTGGAGCTGGTGCTGAAGCTGGAGCTAGTGGAGAGGTGACTCCTCGTACGGCGCAATTTTATAGTATGATGGGCCTACGTCCTCCGGCGCCGTAGTTCGTTCCTGTGTATATTTTATTTTGACTTTTTTATAGAACTTTGCCTTTGACTCATTATTTAGACACATTTTGTATTTTTATAAATTTATTTGATTGTTTATTATTATGTGTATGTTAGTGTGTGCAAAAGAAGTGTGACAACAATTTTGCGCAAAAATTCCGTCATTTTTATTATTGATGGAGGATATTATCCGACTCTCTCCCCCAAAAAGAAAAAATAAAAAAAGGAAAAAATCAAGGAAATGTCGGGTTTTGGAATTTAAAATAAAGTCCAAAAAAAGAATAATATAAATTAAAAATAATAGCTATATTTAATTAATTAAGAAAAAAAGATAGAAAAGATGTTTAGGAATATTAAACGGAGCCATAAAGTCATTAACCGACTCGAGTTTAATATTAAAACGCAAGCTGAGCACACGCGACTGTCTTGGTGACTTGGCGCCAGCTGGCGCCACTCTATGGCGCGTGGCGCCAGGCGCTATACTTAGCGTGTGGCGCCAAGCTCTGGCGGTTGGCGCCAATCTCGGGGGTTTGACGCCAATTGACGCTGACTCCGTGTTTCATTCTGATTAAAACTCTTCGCAATTTCTGTATAAATAGCCCCCTGCCCAGCCGATTCTTCTCATAATTCCAGCGAATAAAATTATTCTCTTCTTTAGAAAAAATAATAATCATGTCTTTAGCCACTAAAACCTTCACCCAATACACTCATGAATGGTGTCGATCTCTTAATGCTAGAGACAAAAAAGAATTAGATTTATTTCACTTGGGGGGAATTTATGGCATCAAAGGGGTAGATCTAGACTTCATACATACCGCTTTAGAATTTTGGAATGTTGATACGCATTGTTTTAGAATAGGGTATGATGAGATTAGCCCTTTGCCAGAGGAATTTGGTGCTATCTTAGGCTTCCCTGCAATAGACCTCGTAGTAATCCCTAGAATAGATGCATACTATTATAAGGATTTTGAGCACTTATTTAATTTAAAGGAAAGGGATTTATCAAAAATAGTAGATGGCAATATGGTTAATTTGAAAGAATTCGCACGCCATTATTTTGATAAACCTCTTTCTGAATCTTTTCATATGTACAGAAGAAGGGCGTTCTTATTTTGCATGCTCAATCAATTTTTTCTTAGTATTGGTAAAAATAATGAGGGCCAATCAATTATCGCCACTGTATTAGAACAAATTGAATCGGGGAGGAATCCAATGCCATTAATAGTTGGAGAGACCATGATTAGTCTCGATGAATTGAAAAGGGACCCAAAAGCGCCTTTTCGCGGTTCTCCAATTTTATTACAGGTAGAAAAATAATATTTTTAATTACAGAAATCAAAAAATATATTTTTGTATTGTAATAATAATTTATTTGCATTGCAATTTTTTTACAGATGTGGCTAATGGAGAGGCTAGGATTAATTAGCCCTCCGGATGACATTGAAAAATATACTCCCAATTGCTTCGTGAGAAGGAAGAAGCGCATCCCTAAAATTGGGCGTCATGGGTGGAGAAAATTATTTGAATCACGTGATTTTGCTATCAAGTGGGTCATCCCATGGTGGAAAACAGAAAGGATGGTTGCTGTTAACAAGCAACCTTTCTGCCGTCTTCCAAGCTTGTCTCGTGTAACCTATTATTATCCCTGCAGGGTAAAAAGACAATACGGCTTGCTTCAGAATATTCCTTCCGGGGATCTTCGTCCTCCCTATGAGTACCCTGTATCTCAAGAAGTAGATAGATTCGATGCTTACTGGAGCGCTAGACCTTTATGGGAAGTGATTACCCAAAAGGTTCCTCCTTCTTTGCCTAATGATGTAAAGAAGTGGTTGCTGAAGAAATCTTTGATTGATCAGGGTAGAACTGATGTGAAGAATCGTCAAGGTGACAGGGTGACTCCTGCCAAAGAACGCTTAGGTGCAAGAATTGAATTCAAAACACCTACAATGCCTAGGAAGAAAAATACTACCAAAGACAAAGGAAAAAGGAAAGCTAACACCACAAACAAAAAAGTTTGGGTGGAAAAGAAGCATGGAGTGCTAGCTGAAGGGGAGACCATCTACTCCAAGATTGAATGTAGGTCCTCTAAAGGATGCCTACTAGCTTAAGTAATGGATGAAGAGGAGGAAGCAGAAAAAAATTGGAAAAGAGCCAGAAAGGAAAAGAAAGATTAAAAGCATTGCTTAGCTTTAGATTTATTAGACTTAGATTGTTATTTTTATTTAAAGTTAATTTATTTCAGCCTTATTTAAATTCCATCAATAATGTAATTTTATTTTATTAATGAAATTTTAGCTTTCAATTAAATTGTTTACTTTAAATTCATTTTATTAAAGCAATGAAAATCGAAAAAATTAATTCTCCAGAAATTCTTCGAGTACGGAAGTCGAAATTTTTTCGAAAAACACCGAAATTCACCCAGATTTTATTCCCAAATTGGCGCCAGTCATTGGCGTTTGGCGCCAGCTATTGAGGTCTGGCGCCAGGCGCCAATTCCATCGGCTGGCGCTGATGACTTCTGGCTGGCGCCAGGCTCTGTTCTGCGACGTCATTAATTTGCCGATTTTCTGTTGACTTTTTAATTGATTCTGGAACGCGGAGATGTCGAAAAATAAAGTGGCCGCACCCGTAAAGGGTTGCCTACGTATCTTTTCTTAAGGAATCAGACCGAACGTAGCTCTCTTGAGTATCCTACTCAAGTAATTATGGGTAGTATGTCTTAAGTTGGTCAAGATTAGTCATGTTTGAGAATTAATTGCCATCCATATCAGTTAGTTTTGCTGCACCTCCAGACAGGATTGTTTTGACAATGTAGGGGCCAGACCAATTAGGTCTAAATTTTCCCCTTGGGTCTAAAACATTTTTCCTTAGTGCTTTTAATACCAAATCTCCTACTTTGATATTTCTTGTCTTGACTTTCTTATTAAAATGCCTAGCCATACGAGTTTGGTAACACTGAGTGTGATGTAGAGCTTCTAGTCGTTTTTCATCGAGTAGAATCAATTCTTCATATCTTGCCCTAGTCCATTCAACTTCATCGAGTTTACTCTCTAGCGCAATGCGTAGAGATGGTTTTTCTAGTTCGACCGGTTGTACGGCATCCATTCCATATACCAAGGAAAATGGCATATTTCCCGTTGATGTACGGATTGACGTGCGATAACCCCACAATGCGAAGTGAAGCTTGTCAGGCCAATCCTTATAATTTTCTGTCATTTTCTCGATGATAGTCTTTAGATTTTTATTAGCTGCCTCGACTGCTCCATTTGCTTGAGGTCTATAAGGGGACGAATGATGATGTTGGATGCCATATTTTTGTAGCAATTCTTCACATTCGGCTTGAAAGTGAGTTCCATTGTCACTTATCATTTCACGTGGGACTCCATATCGACAAATAATATTTCTTTCGATAAAAAGTGCTACATGTTTTGCAGTGAGTTTAGCGTATGATTGCGCTTCGACCCATTTTGTAAAGTAATCAATTGCTACTAGAATAAATTCGTGGCCTCCTGTTCCTGGGGGAGTGATTTTGCCAATTATGTCAATTCCCCATGTAGAGAATGGCCATGGCGATGTGTAGGTGTAGAGCAAAGATGGAGGGACATGTTGTAAATTGGCATAAATTTGGTACTTAGGGCATCTTTTTACATATTGATGGCAATCCCTATTCATTGTAGTCCAATAATATCGTTCTCGCATTATTTTCTGGACTAACATTTTGCCATTTACATGAGTGCCACAGATTCCTTCATGAACTATTCTCATTACTCTTTGTGCATCCACCTTTCCTACACATAGGAGAGCTCGACCTTTAGGTACCCTTTTATGTAGCTCGTTGTCTATGAGTACATATTGAGAAGCCGAAAGTCTCAATGCTCGCTTTGCTCTTTTGTCAGCATGAGGAGGGTATTCTCCATTGGTGACATAGTTGAGTATGTCTGTGTACCATGGTTCTTCTTATTGTTCTTCTTCTTCGCCTTGGGCTAAGTCGTCGTCTTCTATAGCCTGGATATATGCTGGTTTGTGCCTTTTTTCGATAGTTAGAGGCATTTGCTCGATTTCAGTGGAAATCCTAACCATTGAGGCTAATCTTGCCAAGGCATCAGCAAATTGGTTTTCTTCTCTAGGTAGATATGTGTATTCTACCTTCTCTAACTGATCGGTAAGAGTTTCCAGATAGGTTTGGTAAGGGGCTAGACTTTCGCTCCTTACTTTCCATCTTTTAGATATCTGATTGATGATCAAAGAAGAGTCTCTGAATATCCTTAACTTCTTTACTCCCAATGCCAAGGCTGTTTCAAGGCCTACCACGCATGCTTCGTATTCAGCAGCGTTGTTGGTAACGTCGAAATCAAGCTTTATTGAGATTGGAACGTGCTCTTCTTTAGGTGATACTAGTAGCACTCCGACGCCACATACCTTTTGGTTTGAGGCTCCGTCGAAATACAAGGTCCAAGTATCATCTTCAGTGACCATTAAGTCTTCATCTGGAAATTCATTGTCTTGTATTGGCGTTGAGTCCACTATTGGAAAATCTGCTAGAAAGTCTAACACCACGGATCCTTTAATAGCTTTTTGAGGCATAAACCGTACATTAAACTGGGCTAGATTGACTATCCATCTTGAAATACGTCCATTGAGTGTAGATTTCTCGAACAGATACTTGAGTGGATCCAATCGGGAGACTACAAAAACGGTATGCACCAACATGTAATGTCTCAATTTAGTTGTGGCCCACACCAAGGCGAGGCACAATTTCTCGAGCGGTGTATAGCGTGTTTCGTATTCGAGCATCTTTTTACTTAGGTAATAGATTGCGTTCTCTTTGCCTTCTACCTCTTGTGCTAGCATTGCTCCCATTGTCTCTTTGGTAACCGTCAAATATAACCAAAGAGGTATTCCGGGAAGTGCTGGCGCTAATACGGGAGGATTTGCGAGATTGGCTTTGATCTTTTCAAAGGCTTTTTGACATTCGTCATCCCATATTACTGGTACATTCTTCTTGAGTTTCTTGAAGATTGGTTCACATATCGTCGTCAGTTTTGATATGAACCTACTTATGTATTGCAACCGGCCAATAAATCCTCGAATTTGTTTCTCGGTCTTGGGCGGTGGCATTGACATGATTGCTTTAATCTTGGTTGGATCTACCTCTATTCCTCTAGAGCTTATGACGTATCCCAAGAGCTTGCCTGAGGTGACTCCAAAAGCACATTTTGACGGATTCAACCTCATGTTATATTTTCTTAGCCTTTCGAAGAATTTCCTTAAGGCTACTTGATGGCCTGGACGGTCTTTTGATTTTACAATCATGTCGTCGACATATACCTCGACTTCTTTGTGCATCATGTCATGGAGTAAGGCAGTTGCCACACGTTGGTAAGTAGCACCCGCGTTTTTCAACCCGAATGGCATTACCGTGTAGCAGTAAGTGCCCCATGGTGTGATAAAGGTTGTTTTCTCCATGTCTTCTTCTGCCATGAGAATCTGATTGTACCCTGCGTATCCATCCATGAACGAGAGAAGCGCGTGATTTGTCGTGTTGTCTACCAGAATATCGATGTGTGGCAAAGGGAAGTCGTCCTTTGGACTTGCCTTATTTAGATCTCGATAGTCGACACACATCCTTACCCTTCCGTCTTTCTTTGGAACTGGGACGACGTTGGCGACCCATTCAGGGTATTTGGATACCTTGATGAAACCTGCAGTTGTTTGTTTTTGAACTTCTTCTTTTATTTTAAGTGCTACGTCGGGTTTCATTCGACGCAACTTTTGTTTTACAGGTTTCATTCATGGAATTAGTGGTATAGTGTGTTGAGCTATTTCTCTATTAATGCCTGGCATATCTTCATATGACCAAGAAAATACATCAATAAATTCTTTAAGCAAGTTAATTAAATCGGTTCTTTCTTGTTTATTCAATGTTAGTCCGATTTTAACTTCTCTTTTATGAGTTGAATCATTCGAGATGTCAACTGTTTCAGTTTCTTCAATTACCGGTGTTTTCTTTTCGAGTGTTTCCATTGCTTTAATAATTTCTTTGTCTTTTTCATCGTTAGCTAAGCAATGCTCGTCATCTTGGGTTAGAGAAGAACACAAGAAGTAAGGAGAATGAGAAATATTATTGTACTCTGAGATCATTACATCAAAGAGTGATATGTCCTCAGGGACTGGATCACTAACTATCCTAGGAGAAGAAATAAGAGGGGGAGGTGTTACTACTAAAGACTTAGAAGACTCTAAAGGGGAAGACTCTGACTCTGACTCTGACTCAGACGACTCTTCGAACATTGGTCCTTGTCCTGTCGTGATTGATATCTTCCTTCCGCTTGGAGTAGTCACTTTGATAGTCTTGCGCCACCCTTGTAGTGATCCTTTGGCTGGAGTAATTAGCTTCGAGGGGTCGAAGCTTTCGCTTTGTAGGACTGTTTGAATGAGCGAGGAGTTATCTTCTTCGTAAGTTGGCTCATTCTTTTCTCGCCCAAACAGTAATCCCATGACGTTAAAGTCAAAGCATGGGGGTGCTTTCTCCTTGTGGACAGGAGTTGGAATTTCATCAGTGAAGTAGCAATCCAAGAAAATCTCGAATCCTAGTTGTCGTATGCCGTTTACAACAAATGGCTCGGGAAATTCGTGACATGGATAATCCTCTCCTTCTTTTATGAACTGACCATTAAGCGTAAGAGGGTACTGATCCATTGGAATTGCTTTCTTTTGAATGCGAGCGTCCCTACGTGCTTTCAACTTGTCCTGGGCTCGCTTGAGATCTTTCTGAGTCGGTTCGAAACCAAGTCCGAAAGTATCTAGCTTAGGGAGGCCAGGTGACTCCAGCGATTTTGCTATCCCTTTCTTCTTTCCTAGGGTCATCCCAGGGAAGTGTCCTTGTTTCTTCAGCATGGTGTTGACAATCATGTTGGAATGGGGGTCATGGCAAAGGGATGTCCTTTCATCCTCCTGGATTAAGGAGACTTCTTCGTTAAAGCCCCATAGGTCTTCATCATCTTCGTCGTGCTCCACGTTAATGATTGGATTTTCTATGGATTTTATTCTCATTGGCGAAGCATCGATAGTGATTGGAATTCCTCCAACTATGGCTTTTACTTGTTGATGGAGAGATGAAGGGACGGCCTTTAGATCATGAAGCCAAGGGCGTCCCAACAACAAGTTGAATGAGGCTTTGATGTCTACTACTTAAAAAGTAGTAGCATGTTCGATTGCTCCTGCCGTTACATTTAGGGTTATTTTGCCTAGGAATTGACGACGAGTATTATCGTAGGCTCTTATTCCTTGTGTGGACGGAGTTAGGTCTTCATCCCTTATGTCGAGCATCCTCGCAGTTCTAAGTGGACAAACATTGATAGCTGATCCATTGTCTACAAGAGTCATGGGAACATTCATCCTTTTGCAGACTACCGTGAGGTTTAATGCCTTGTTATGTTTGTCACCTTTTGGGGGTAAATCTTTGTCAGAGAAGGTGATTAGATTAATCGGACTAGGAAGGTCACTTGTGAGGAAGTTGGCTAGTCCCTCAGGAGTGGTGTCAGAATCTATCCCGATTTTATCCAAGGCATTCATTACAGCCAACCTATGCTCTCGAGATGTTGCCAGGAGCTTCCACACATTCATCTCAACTTTTGTCTTCTTAAACTTTTTAACAATGTCGTTGTCTTCGATGATAGGTATGGGAACTTGATGTACGATGGGCATAGGTTGTGTTGAAACGGGAGGTTGCATCCTCCCGGATCTTTTGAGGACGTCTATTGATGAATCTTCTTCAGCCCAAATGTCATCTGTGGTGTATGATACAGAAGGTGAAGGTCCTACTATGTCCTTTAGATAGACATCTTCTTCATCACTGTCCCAAACTCCATTAACGGTTATATCCTCTTCTTGTTGAACTTGGACTAATTTCTTTTCATCAATCATTTTCTGTACCAAATCCTTGAATTTGAAACAGTTTTCTATGGTGTGCCCACTTGATTGATGGTACTAACAGTAATATCTATCTGTCCTTTTTAATGACTCAAATGGTCTCGGTTCGAGAGGTTTAACCTCGCCACTCTCGGAGAGCATTTCGAACATTTGCGCATATGGGATCCCAATTGGAGTGTAGATTCTATTGCTCTTCTTGGGTTTTTCAATGACTTGTAAGGGAAAATACTTTGCCTCATAAGTCGTTCTCACTGGTGTGAATTCTCTTTTAGGTTCTTCCTTTAAACATGGAAGCTCATCATATTTCTTGTGGAGTTCGTTCATAACCTTAAGAGCTTCACGTAGTAGTTGCGGTGCCTCCTTCATAGACAGTGTGAGCAATTGTATGTCTTCCTTATTTGCCGGTTCTGGAAGGCTATCTTTGACATCGAAAAAGATCTCCTCTTCTTTTTCTATGACATTGATTTCTTCGATAGGTTTAATGAGAGATGATGGGTCAACCTCGCTTTCTTCATCGGAGATAGCCAGAGTATGAGCTAGAGGTGCATTGTCGATGCTTGGCTTCTTACTGGCAGGGGGCAACGGCAGTTTGTTATTGTCGATTAGGTCTTGGATAGCTTCCTTAAGCTTCCAACAGCTTTCAGTAGAATGGCCCCTACCTTGGTGATACTTGCAGTGTGCATTGGGGTTCCAGTTAACCGACCTCTTATCGACTGGTGGGTCCCCAAATGGTCCAATGGGAGTTATAAGACCTTTTGCATTTAATCGGTCAAATGCGGTGTCATAACTCATGCCAATAGGAGTGAAGTTCCTCCTAAATGGTTTCTTCTATCCTTGGTTTTTCATGGCAAGGACTTCTCCTAAATTAAAGGTGCTAACGTTATTTGAGTGGGCGGTTTTGGAAGAAGAAGGATTGTCGTTCTTCTTTCCTTTCCAGCCACTGTTGGAGTTATTGTTGGCAGCTTTTGACTTAGCCAAGTCATCTTCAATATTGATCCCAATGTCATAAACAGCTTTAAAGGTATGGAGATTATTTTGATATTTAAGATGCTTGGAATATTTTTCTTGGAGATTCTTGATAAACAATCTCACAGACTCTTTTTCACTTGGTACCTCAATCATTTTAGTTGAGGTTTCTCTCCACTTGTTAAAGAAAGAGGTGAAGCCTTCATTCTCTTTTTGTTTGAGGATTTCAAGTTCTCTATGGTCAGTCTCGACTTGAATGTTGCACTTGTACCTATCAACGAAAGCGTTTGCTATAGACTCCCAAGTAGAGGTCTTTTCTTTCTCAAGAGAAAAGAACCATTGTTGGCAAACGGTCTCGAGAGATAGTGAGAAAAGAGAAGGGAAGACCTTCTTATCAATGCCCTTGATACTCATTATTGTTTCAAATGCTCTTAAATGGAAGTATGGATTGCCAATTGCTCTGAATTTTGGGATTTCGTTGGCGTTGAACTTCTGCGGAAGAAGATCTTTGTCCACCGAGACCCCTTGTGATGTAAGCTCTTGAAACATGTAGTCACTGGACAACTTGCTTAAACTCTCTTGCATGAGGTCCATTTGTTGTTGCTTCACGGGATCATCGATCCTAAGTGCGAGAAGCTTCAGTGTCTCAGTCACAGTAGCCAGTTGGTTCTTAAGATCATTGACTTCTTCTTGAGTTGCCATTATAACCCTTGCTTTCCTCTTGCGAGCTATAGGTTTATCGAAAAGTTGGACTTGTACGAAGAGGTTATCTTTGATTAATCGTCCTTCTTTTCTTGACCACGCGCTGTAAATTAAACCATTTTGCGTTTTAATTACTTGACTCGAATCAACTTGACTTTATGGTTTATTTTAAGGGGAAAAAAGGAAAAAGAAAAAGGGATGCATATTTTGGCAAAAATAACGTACATATTTTTAGGGAACTAAGTATTATTATTTTTATTGGAGGATTAATATCCAACTTACCCCCCTAAAAAAATGACGGAAAAACGCGCACACAGGACTCTCTTAATCATGGTCAAAGTATGTGTATTGGTGTGTGCATTGAGTTTAAGTGGCATGCTTGGACTCTTGTGTAAGACCATGGGACTTAGTGCCTAAACTCGATCATTGATTCAATTAAACATTATTGACAGCAAAATTAACCGAATTAAACAGAAAACTGACTAATTAGACCCTAGGTGATGACTCGACAAATAATCCGAACTGTCGGCCAAGCGACAGGACTGGCGTCACACTGTGGAGGTTGGCGCCAGACAACATAGCTGTCGTCAGGCGCTACGTGGAGCTTCGGTCTGGGACTGTTTTCGGTATTATTAGTCAACTGGGGTATGCCTAAAGTCGTAATAGGTCAATTCCGATTGAAAAATTAGACTTTATTGACTCAAATTAAATAATTAATTAATTAATTAGGCAAAGTTCTTTAATTCATTAATTTATTTAATCTCAACACGAGTCAACAAACGGTATGATGCAATGCGTTTGCAACCTAACCATGGCTCTAGTTCTCTAAAGTTCGGGATATGGTTTAGTCAAAGAGGGTCCATGGTTAATTGTCCGAATGCACCGCGCGGAAGCCTAACCGTGAAGGGTTGGCGTGAGTGGATGGGACACCGCGAGTTTTTTTTTTTTTAAAAAAAAAAAACTCGCTTCCATGGTTTGGTGAATTCAACATCTCGGATGTACCCTTTGTTGCACGGAGCGTTCAATCGGGTAGATGGAGCATGAATTCCCAGAGGGTTATGTCCATATGTAGAACACATATGGGTTTCAGAAAAGTGAGAAAAAATTCAATCAGGAAGTAGGATTGAGCAAACAATACGAAAAATCGGTCAAAATTAGAACGCATATTTCTGGCTCGGTATTGGGGGAAATTGGCGCCAGCAAACAGAGACTGGCGCCAGATTTTAACTGTAGCGCCTGGCGCCAATGCTGGCGTCTGGCGCTACGGCTAAAAGTCTGGCGCCAAGCTCTGGCCCCTGACGCTACTTCCCACATGCCTCAGCAGCTTTCTGTGCTCGATAAAATTTTCCAGTTTCGCGCGGTGTTATTTCAGTCCTAGTTGTGAAAGACATTCCTCAAATTTCCTACGTGTAAGATCCTATGTTTTTGACTCATTACGGATGGTCTTTCCAATGAGATCCTTTTATGCATATGACAATAATGTTAATCAAAATTACGCACATGAAATACTTAGAACTTTTCGAGTCTCATCCACTCATTCTAAATCATTGCCGAAACAAATTCAGAAATTAAAATAGAAATCCTCCCCAGTGGACTCGCCAAAAAACTGTAGGGAATAATTTCAAGCCTTTAAAATCCCACTAGCTTGAACCCCACTGTGATCATACACTAAAGTACGGTGGCGTCCAAAAGGGAAGAAAATAGAGCAAAAGAGTCGCTAACAAGTTTTTAAGGAACTTGTAAACCGTTCATAGGATGAAGGTTACACCCCTTAACGATCCAAGAGATCGCCAACTCCATAAGGTCTAGAACCAAATAAGGGTTCGGGGATGAAGGTACAAATCCAACCTAAAAGAGATTGAACCTGCTCTAATAATAGGCCTCTACTTTATTCTGATCGTATTCATGTACGCTTTCTGACTAACATGCAATCAATAGGATTAACCCTAAACCTGTTTAATCTATGTTGGTTTAATATTCATGCACAAATAAACTATTATTGGCGATCACTTGAATTATAATCAAAATTAACCTAACAAGATTATTAATATCTTATTAAGCGTGATTACAAGTACCAATTCCCTTTAAACATGCTATAAAAGGTGTGATCAAGCAATAAATATAAATAATGTATCAAGCAACATAATAATAAATAATCATTATAATAATCATAATAAAATAATCATTATCAAAATAATAATAATAATAATAATAATAATAATAATAATAATAATAATAATAATAATAATAATAATAATATTATTATTCATAATAATCATAAATTATAACAATTATAATCATAATTATGTTAATGTTAATATTAAAGCATAATAAAAATAGCAAGATCCTAGGCATGATACTAACAAGATTAATAACAAACCCTAGCATGTCACTAAGCAATAAAAATCAAATCTTTAACCCTAACATGATACTAACAATCATAAATATTAGGAAGAACATAGGAAGCATCGTAACAATCATATTTAATATTAAAAATAACCTAGACATGATACTAGGAATCATAATAACAATGTAAACATGATTTCTACAACATAAATCAATTAAAACCATTAAAGTACTTACTTTGATGCCTCGTACCTCTTTCTAATAACAAAATACACACGTTAGTAACTTCAAGGAAAATAATAAACAAACAATTAAATTAAATAATTGAAAGAGAGATTTGGGACCAAACCCTCGGAAATTAAACCTTTCACGTCTAGGGCGAAGGCAACTTCGAATATGGCTAGGTGTTTCTAGATCTTGCGAATGCGGAATTTTGTATGAGAAAACAAAGTTTAGGAGGAGATGAATGAAAGAGATGAATGAAAACTTGTGAATGAGGAGAATTAAAGAATTGGTGTAAATCGATGAATGATAGATGTAGATGATGAATCAAAACGGAGTTTTTAATACGATATTTATAGAGAAAATCAGCCAAAAAAGATAAATTAACAAAACAGAGTCTGACGCTCAAGAAACAGAGCTGGCGCCAACCCTGGCTAGCTGGCGCCAGGCACCAGCACTAGTGTCAGGCGCCAATGGCTAGCGCCAGGCGCCAAGCCTGATTCAAGGCGCCAAGGCCTGGGGTTGGACGCCAAGCTCGATTTTAACACGTTTTCAAAAATCCGATAAGTTTACCGTACTGGAGGATAAAATAATATAATTTCTTCGAAAATGCTATTTGATTTTGATTAAAACTCTGAAAAGTCAACAAAAGTCAACTTATCAATGCTAATTGAATTAGGAATGAAAAGAACCTTCTAGAAGATTCTAGAAGACTAAAACCATTCCTAATTGCATTAGGAATGATAAATCATATTAGGCCCTCCCCTAGATCATTGGGCCGCATATAAAGCTCAAACCGGGCCCAGTTCAGTAAATTGGCCATAACTTCCTCAATATTCATCGGAATTGGGCTTATAATATATCGTTGGAAAGGTCTTTGCAAGCCCCATCCAACTACACCCCTATTGGACCCATATCATGGACCAACCAAACTTGATTGGCTGTTTTCTTAAAATAAAGTTTTCAAAAACAGAGAGAAAAGAAAAGAAATTAAAAACTTTCCGCAACACTAGACCTTTCCACACTTTCGTTTCATTCGATTATGATTCGACGTGAAAGGTACTCATCACTGGGTTTGGTTTTGGGGAGACACAAATGGGTGTCTACACCGGCCCATTGTCTACCAAAGTTAAAGGGATATTGTATCCCTTGCATCCCACAGTTAAGTATAACGCATTGTTGTGGGTTGTGTCTTTTGAAGGAAAATCATCATTAGTGAAAATGATTGACTTGTCGGATTTCTCGCTAGTAAGCAAGCTAACGAGGTCCTGAGGGGTTGTGTATTTGCTTACAGACAAAGCCGTTAGACTGTTCGTGAGAGAATTCCTATGTTCTTTAGAAGTACTTAGGAGTTCCCAAATGCTAACATTCGCCTTGGATTGACAAAGTTGTTTGACCAATGGATCTTCCACCTCAAGTGGAAGTGGTATTGTATTTTGTGTTTGACCTTGAGTTTGATTTTTTATGGTCGAAGATCCATTTGGTGGTGGTGCTTGGTAGACTCGCCCAAAAGGAGTAAAATGATCTATCTCATTTGGGTTAGTCATAGGACTCATAAACCAACTTTCTTCTAGAGGCTTTGGATGTGCCTCCATTTCAAGATGTCCCATGAGTTGTACTTGATGCCATTGTTCATCCAAGGAGAGATTCGATAAATCTTGCGATTTCCCCAAGAAATGATCCCATTCAAGCGCTCCATTTGTTTCATTTTGTAAACAAGATGGAGGTGGGACGACGGCATACTTAGAGACATATAAATCTTGAAAGTTGTCGTCCCATAGTCCACATACTTCATTAGTTACCCCTATGAGTATTGTGGATAGAGGTTCTCCTATGGGTGTGATATAGTCCAAAGGATTGAACGTATCACTTCCCATATGGTCTTCATCGATGTGAAACACCCCTGAGGGGGATGCATTATTGTTAGGTTTAGGCGTGGGAATTCTCCTATCGTCTACTAAATCTTGTATTTTGTGCTTTAAAACATAGCAACGTTCAGTATCGTGTCCAACGCCTCTATGATAAGCACAATAAGCACTACCATTCCATTGAGGAAACCTCCTTTCTGGTGGAGTGGGTGGTGTTGGCCATGTTGGTGCAAGTAAGCCTTTTTCATTTAATTTTTCTAACAATTCTTTATAGCTTATAGGAAATGGAGTAAATTTTCTCTCTTTTGTGCATCTTTTTCTAGGATCATCATATCGATTTGTGTTATTGTATTGCGTGGAAGTCGCAAATACGTCAATAAAGGATGATGCATTATCATTCCCCTTCTTGTAGTTATTCTTAGGTTGATGATGATAATGAGTTTTGTTTTCTTTTTCTTTAGCAAGATCATCTTCAATCCTAGTAGCCACAGAATAGACCTTTTGAAAAGTGTCTAGACCAAGGTAACGTAGATGTTTGTTATACTTTTCATGACAGTTGTCAATGAATTTTTGTACTAACTTGAGTTCAGGAGGCCTTTGGGCAAGGTGGGCCGCCTTTTCTCGCCATCGTCGCCTTGCTTAAGCATCTCAAGTTCACGTAAAGTTGACTTGAACTCTACGTTACTCTCATATTGGGTGATGAAAGCCGAAACTACATCTTCCCATGTCGCTTTAAATTTTGGATCTAGCCCATAGTACCACTCTCTCGCGGTTGGGTCTAGAGATAGAGGGAAAGTCAAAGCATAAAGCTTAGGATCAACTCCCTTTAGTGCCATAGTTCCAGTAAAACACATTAAATGATATTGTGGATTATTGGTCACCTTAAATATTGGCAAGTCTGTAGCTACGAATTTTTCTGGTAAAGCAAGTCCTGGGGGAGGAGCAAACTTTTCTACATCAAAGTACTTGTTCCCCATTGTAGAACGAAGAACTAGCTTCTCCAACGAATTTTCTTTGATGGATAATTGCTCCATCTTTTCTTGTAAGGCTAAAGTTTCAGCTTTTTTCTTTTCAGCATTTTCCATCTTCTTAATTCTTATCTCCTCGGCCTCTTGAGCCTTTTCCTCTCTCAAACGAAGAATCTCTTGTTGAAGTTCTTCGACGGTTGGCATTGTTGTTGAACTAGGATTAGTTGTCGAAGGAAAGTGGTTTGAAAGGGGTTGATCTTTGGGTGGTAAACGTAGAATGCGAGTGCCCGAGGGTCCTCGTTCCCAAGCTTGAAAATCGGCCCTAAAGGAGTACGAAAGGATAAGTAAATCGATACGCTTGTTTAAAAGGGAAAAAAAAAAGACGCAAAATATATTCAAACGGATAACATCGCCCTTAACAATTCTTCAATGAAGATAATGTTCGGACGAGTTAATTTGTTTTTTGAAAAATCAAAACTGACTTGTCCAGTGTGCGAGCGCAAGTGACTCAGTTGCGCGCGGCTATCGTGCGCAACGAAATCACTTGCGCTGGGAGGGGTCGCGCAACTTCTTGAGTTGTGCGCGCCACCTGCTCGTAAATTTTTTTTTTTTTTTTAATTTGTGCGTTTTTTTTATTCGATTTTTTTTTACTTGACTTTTTTTTATGTTATCCCTTGAATATGACGCTAAATCACGAAGAGACAACTTCGTAATTGGGAACCTAGACCAAACTAAAAAAATTAAAAAAAAAAAAAGAAGACTATCCTAACACGTTGCACATAGTCACATAATCACATAAGCATGTCATAAGTCAAAATTCTCGCAATGTCGTTCTAAGGTCAAAAAAGGCTTGGGTGTCCAAAGGTACCATACCTTAAGAAACGACGCATAAATTAATCACTCAACGTGTTGACCCGTGACATCACCCTCCCAACATTTTCTTGGTGATATGGGTGGGATGATTGTTATTGATTTCGGGATAGACGCCTAGTGTTGGCGACCCCTAGTCAATGAGCCAATCCCCAAGGGTTTAAGTGTGCTATGCTTATGCATGATGCAATGTTGCTTGTTTGGTTTTTACTCTTGTGTAAAAGGAAGATATTATGCGTTCAAGTCTCGATCTCTAACTAGAGATTATCCAAGTTAATTCTCGTTACAACCCATAGGAAACCTAGTGTTGGATACCTTGGACCATAACTACGAATTAATCATGTAACCTCTAAATCCCCAGCGGAGTCGCCACTATAAGGAGGGTGGTCCCATCGTAAGGGGTACTCTCCTTAAATGCCCTTGGCCACTTAAAAGCTTAGGACTTTACACTTGTTAGGGTGTAGTAGGATTTGAATTCCTGACTGTTTGGGGGACATTGAATTAGAATTGATTCTATCATCACGCTGTTTTGTAAGAAACAAGTAGGAGTCGCCAATGAGTTTTAGGAAAACTCATAAACCTCGTTCATGCCTTTCTTCCATGTGGAGTTCATTGAATAATTAGCACAAATCATAAGTTTACCCATGCCCAAATTGGTCTATAAACCAGAAATGAGTTCGGGGGTGAGGGTACGAACATAAAGTTCCTTTTAGAGGGAAATCGTCATCCTAGCCTTAGTACGGCCTCTACTAGCTCTTCCTTTTTTTATAGTTTCATCACCAAACAATATATGCAACACGATACCTAAAAGTATGTTAGTTAATTTTATTTACAAGCATTAATTCACGTAGGATTTACATCGTAATGTCGTTATTCTTATTTAATTAAATTCGTGAAGAGGACAAGAAAATAAACAAGATTCGCCTTGGCTTAAGTGATCAACCAACAATTATTGAATTCCATTCTAATATTTATTTAACGCAAGATACTATGTTGAATTGATTAATTAATTATTTTAAAGGTGATCAAACAACACTAATTAATTAATTAAGGTCCTTTTAAACAAGAAAATAAAGGTAATTTAATTAAGTGCTCGGGAATTTACCACTTCTCTTAGCTAGATCTCCGTTTAGAACACTTATGGACTCCTTCTTGTTGGGGAACCTCAACCATAGTAACAAAGTATCGAAAGGGTGAGTGTTTAGGACAAGAGGGCTAGGTTGCACAAGTTCACAAGTTATTTCACCAGAGTTTAAGGTTAATTTCTGTCTGTCGAAGCCTCGGTTTAAGCTCGTATTTATAGGAAATGATTAGGTTTAGGGTTTTGAGCATTCTGCCACAGCAGGTATCGCGCGCAACAGATGGAGTTGCGCGCGGCATCCCAGCGCAATTTATAGAGTTGCGCTGCTATGTGCAGCGCAACTAATTGTCTTGCGCGCGGCTTTATGGTAAGATTTGATTTTATATTTTCCGTATAATTCCGGATAATTCTGAATCTTCCGCAGCGCAACTGTGAAAGTTGCGCTTGGTGTCGCGCGCAACTGAATTAGTTACGCGCGGCAGTCCAATGCGACTTTGTGAGATGCGCGCGGCTTTTTCTGCGGCTTTAGACACCTAAAAATGTCTCTCCAAAACCAAACCCGATGATGAACAGCCTTTCACCGCTACTATTGGTCGGGTTCAGTATTTGATCTTTAGAGTGCTTAAATCCACATTCAATCCCAATACATTTAATAAACCAACCCAATTCCTAGCCAATTTCCCCAAACCATAACTTATTTTCCTCTTTTTGTGCCTTTAAACCAAAAAATAATTCATTTCGTGTCCTTTAAAATCATTTATTTCGTGTCCTTTTTATAAAAACGTTTATTCCAGTTTATTTTGTTCCATAATATGGGTCCAATGATTTAATAGTTCGATGGGGCTTGAAAAGAGCTTTCCAACGATATATTATAAGCCCAAATCCGAGTTATAATGAATAAGTTATGGCCAAAATATTAAACTGAGCCCAAACCGAACCTAAGCCCACCTTACCTACGACCCAATGATCATGTAGAGGGTCCAAATTATTTAATCCCATTCCTAAACCAATTAGGATTAATTGGTAACTTCTATAAGTTTCTAAATATCTTAATTTTCCTTATTGAAAAGATAATATTAAAAAGTTTGAAATTGAATAAAACTTTTTCTTTTTGAAAGTCCTAATTCTATCCGAATTGAAAGACGTTCAAAGATAGACATATATTATTTTTTTTCCTCATATTTTTTATCCAAATATTATATGGTTGGATAGCCCTTGAAATTATCTTTCCAACGATACATTATAATATCAATTCCGAGCAATAACGGAAAAGATATGAATAAAATGTTAAACTCTATCAAAAATTGACACCGTCTCACTATTTCAGCCATATATTTTTTTATACAAAATATTTTAATCTGATTCCAATTAGGTTAGAAAGTAGACTTCAAGAGCTTTCCAACGACATATTATTAATCTTATTCAAATTTCTGGATCAAAAGATATGATAAAAAAAAAAAAAAAAAAAAAAAAAAAAAAAACCCGCAAAAACTGCTGTCTATAGAGTTTTATTCCGATTTAATTCGTATCTTATCTTGTTTTTTCCACCCTTCTTTTTTCTCTATGAATAGAGGTCATATCTCCCTTTTTTCAATCATCAACAAGCTTGGTCATTATATCCTTCTCTCTTCCTCTCTTTTACACAAAAAATTATTCTCTTCTCTTTCTCTCATATTCTAAGCCTTAAACCTATATACCTAATTATACCATTCTTCCTTTAGCACTCCAAGGAGTGCATACAATACCCAAATTAGTTCTATAGTTAAACCAAGGCGTGAAAGGTATAATTGACTCAGGGTTTGGACCAAATCAAATCTACACTACATATATACTAACGTGATTCTATAAACCCAATGTCATGAAATAATATTATACAAAAGATATTGAATAATATTCAAGTTATTGAACTTTAGGTAAGAATTTGAATGATTAAAAAGGTAACAAGAATGTTTGCATGAAATTATTCTTGATTATAAAGTTCATATGTATTTGAGCAAAGAATAGTGTTATGAGTTCAAGAAATTCATTAAACATGCTAGTTTGAGCAAATTACTTGAAGAGTGTATTATTCCCATAGTTTACAGAATTTTCAACATACAGATTAATATAATTGGGCAAGAGGAACAAGTAAGAGTTTTATAAGAATATTTTTCTTTTCTTGATACATGACATTACCAAAAGAATTTATGGTTTAAGTGCAAGGAATTTCAAGGTTGTTGGATAACTTAATTTATTTCATATCCTTACATGCAAGGATTAGGGGGAGATATCATTCATTTAATTATTATATGTAATCATTGCACATGAATTGTATGATATATTGATGGTCAGTAGTCCATACATTAGCATTAATATCAATGTCAATAATTTATTTAATAAAAGCGACCACATAATATTACATATTTACATATGACACCATCTTGAAGATGGATGTAAATAAATGAATGTCATTGATCATTACTAGTTGTAAATGCTCCAATTAAATTTATTGTCCCAGAAGGATAACATCGGTTACTAATGAAACCTAAAGCACGACTGAAGCGTTGTAGTCCAATAGATTTAAAAATAAATAAATAAATAAATAAGAAGAACCTTCGGAAAAAGGAATGGAGCAACTATTGACAATGACAAATTTGAGGAAATGATAAAACCCATTACATTTCTAGAATAAAATCATTTTTAGTAAAATCAATATGCCTCGTGATTATATAAAAGACTTCAAAAGAGTATGAAATATCCGACAACATTAATTAACATGTATCAAGATTATAGTCAAAACTCCAACGGAGTATATATAAGTAATTATTGGATAAAATATTAGTTGATTGTCTTGCCAATTGTATAAAGAAACACATGTTGGTGTTCTAATATCACATCACATTCATGGCCATGCATGAATTATGTTTAATAAAGTGATCACTAGTGTTGGAAAACTGACCAGAGTTCAAATCTAGAGAAGTGATTGGATGTGATAATAAATTAGGCCATTCGGGTTTAATAATTATCCGTTATAGAAACCTGAAGTTTCATTTGATAATGTGCTGATGCTCTCTTAATGTTAAATATATGAAATTAATTGAATGGCAATACATAACATTGAGATTGAGCTATATTTGGATTGTGATTCATAATAATTTGCATATATGAAAAATTTCAAGGGTTAATAAATTTTGATTTCTTATATAAAAGAGTAACGGGTGACCAGAAGTTCACCAAAATAACTTATATATTATTGTCAACTATCAAGTGACTAGAAGCTCACCAAATACACTATTTAAGTCTTTAAAGATCTAGAAGATCACCAACTAGTAAAATTACAAGCAAGTGATTTATGCTTGTATAACAATTCTTTTGATTGGGGCTATAATATGTCAGCACATAAGAAAAGGGAAAAGAAGGAAATTCAACTGCACAATATATGTCTCCCCATTAATGTTGAACTATTGATCTCCTAAAGATAACAAATTGTGAAAGATTTAATAATAAATTCATAAGAAATAATTTTAAATTGCTCTCTAGAAGAGATTAAAGCTTGTTTTCATATAATTATTTTGAGAGATAAATTTTGTTGATTATGATCCTCTTATGAAATGAATTTTATTGGAAATTTGTATACTAAGTTGGTGAAGAACTGTGACGCCCCTATATATGAGATATTTTACCAACTTAGGGGGAGAATTGGAGTAAGTTGGCAAAATTTAAAAAAAAAATGATGATCCCTATATAAATAATGGTAATTTGAAATTTTTGCTAGCCAAATTTCATCCATATGCTATCAAGATATGTTGCACATTTATGATTTTATTTGTATTCAGTTATGACTCATGTTGCATAGCGTTGAAGGTACATTTTGGTCATATTAATTATGTGTATACATTGAGATAAAATCTTGCCAATTGTACTTGAATCATTACACTTGAAGTGTAGGTTGTATATGATCGGTTCCAAAATAAAGATATGTTTAATAGATATGATATTTGGCAAGATAGTGCAGTTAACACTAATAGTGTAATAGTATATAAATACCATAGTGAATGAAATACCCTAAAAGTGGTATAGATTTCTGAATTATTATAATAGATGGCCTATGATGTAAGAAAGTTATTATGGTACCAATAAGAAATGTATTCTGATATCATAGTAAAATAGCATGCGAAATGTACGTTAAAGGAATTTTAAAATACTAGTACACAATGGAACAGATGAACAATATGCATATGCATAATAGAGTGGACTAGTGAATAAGGGATCTAAAATATATGTCCATTTTGATGTCGACATAATGATAATAATCATAAGTTTATCATGGACCACGAGTCTAATGAAATATGGATTTTTAAATCCACACTATACAGTGTCTTGCATTATTTAGAGTCTTATGTATGTTCTTATACATGTGTGAGTCATAGGTTAATGGATTATTCTTTGCGTATATTGAAAGTTGTTAGATGCATTACTCATTGTGTATTTTGTTTTCTATATCTCATATTGATGCATTAGTTCTATACAATAATTGTGGTATATGTGAATGTTTGTTCAAAATATATATAGTATGGCGTATTTGTAACTTTGAAGGAAATTACAAAGAAATATTTATATTCCAATGGGCTTATAGCTGTGATGAAATAATTGAATACGTCGATTTAATAACATGTTATGAATCATGTAAGAAGAGTTCCTGAAGAAATTATATACGACGTATTTAAATAACCAGCCCTACAATTTTTTTTTAATATTACAATTATCAAACTCTTGAAAATTTTATGTGACTACATCATTGACATCTCAACCTGAAGTTTGAGTATATAAGAGTTAGTGAGATTTACTATTTGTATTCGTAGAAAAATTATCGTGTAGTTAATTATGAAACTTCTAAAGAAACGGGATACTTATGCGTGAGACTGCTTCTTATGGTCCAGAAGAACCATGATTAATGTATATAATTTCATATGTTATATTATAATTCATATGAAATTGAAGAACGACATTAATAATGTCAAGTTTTGTCATCAAATGATTATTAATGAATGTTTGACCAAATAATAATTATCAATTTCTATTATTAACGACTTCCAGTTGAAGTCATAACCGCAGAAGTTTAATTTTTAAATCAACTATTAAATAGAGATTTGAAATAATGATATTAGAGATAAACACATGTATGGTGAAATGAAGACACTTCACATGTTCACGTGAAGACTTGAAGAATTGAAGATGCAACTTCAACTTAGGAGATTCGAAGATCAACGAATGATACTGTACTTACTACATATGAGAAGATATCCAAACATATTGGATTCATCGTTGTGGCACTAGAAGATCTCAAGTTATGTATTCATCAGGGGGAGAAAATACGCGTTGCACTATTTTTCTCTTGACCATGGTTTTGTCCCAAATTGGGTTTTCTAGGTACGGTTTTTAATGAGGCAGCATCTCGAGCATATTACGAAGAATTATGTACTCTTTTTCCTTCACTATGTTTTTATCCCGTACCCTTTCGTAGTAAGGTTTTAATGAGGCACAGTTTTCGATAATGGACATCCAAGGGGGAGTATTATGAAATATTTGTGGATATACATTATCCTCCTTTGTATCATTCCGGAACAATCTAGATCTAGGGTTTATATTCTTATCCTATCATTCCAGAACAATCTAGATCTAGGGTTTATATTCTTATCCAATCAAACCCTAATATATTGTATGTATATATACACCTTATCATATGGAATAATATACCAAGATTTATTCTCTTTCAATCTCTCATCTTTCCCCTTATTTTACAACAATTTTATTATAGTGGTGATCAAAATGAGGAATTGAATGACCATAGTACAATCCCCTTCTTAATTAGTATAATTTCCTATAGCATGTCGGATTGTTATATAATGTGAAATGTTTGGGTTGTTATATTTTGATATTTGTGGGTTTATTAGATTCAAAATATATGAATAATATTAGTTTATGATAATGCGTTTGATTATTAAAAAATATATGTTATCAAAAGGTCGGGTATTATTTAAAAAAAGTCGAGTATTGGATATCCGAATTACCCGATCTGAAATTTTCGGATATCCGAATTGATAGGAATGGTGTCCTTCGAATAAGTGTATTATTCCGATAGAGGGTTCGGAATTATTAGAAATCTAATTATTCAGTGAGGTCAAGTGATCGAAATTCCTAGTTAGAGGTCGCTACCGATCAGTATATTTATCCATAATTAATATTGCAGCTTAATCTTGACTGAACCTTTCGGGTCACACCCAAGCAACTTATGATCCAAAACGACGAATTAATCCGAAAGGAACTCATGAGTCACTCGAGTATTATGAACAAAGACTTTGGATTTCAAGCTTATAGCGTCTGAACCGAATCTTAAAAGTAGAGCCAAAATTTAGAAATCGGCGAGACGGGAAAATGCTTCAAGTAAGAAGTAAAAACCCTAGCCACGCGAAAAGACAGGGAGGCGCGCCAAATAGAAGCGCGCCACATGGCAGCGCACATGGCAGCACGCATAGAAGCACGTCATGTGGCAGCGCACATTCCAGCACGCCATGTGGCAGCGCACGTGGGAGCGCCAAGTTGCATTATCCCACGTGGGCAGCGCACCACGGTGGCAGCATGCCACATGGCTACGCGCCACGTTAGCAGTGTCATGTGGCAACGAGGCGCGGACCTGGGGTGACGGGTCATGGACGCGAGCCGAAGGGTGGCAGCCCAACCACTAGTGGAAAAATTCCTATTTGTAACACCGTAATTGTAATGGACAAAGATATGCCAGTTACGATAAACCCATTCGTAACGGGAAAAATAGAAGCCCGTTACGTTAAAACAGTGTAAAGGCCTAGAAGGTATGTATTCGTAACGGAAAAATTAGTGCTCGTTACAAATATTATATTATTCGTAACGGACAGTGTTTTGCCCGATACTCAAATTACAATATTCGTAACAGGCCAACTTGCCCGATACAATTACAGTATAGATGATAAAAAAAAAAAACCCTAGCCCCTGTAGGGAATATTTCAAGCATTACCCCTAGCTTGAACCCCACTGTGATCATACACTAAAGTACTGTGGCGTCCAAAGGGAAAGAAGATAGAGCAAAAGAGTCGCCAACAAGTTTTAGGAACTTGTAAACCGTTCACGAGGTGAAGGTTACACCCCTTAACGATCCAAGAGATCGTCAACTCCAATAGGTCTTGAACCATGACTGGTAGTTCGGGGATGAAGGTACAAATCCAACCTAAAAGAGATTGAACCTGCCCTAATAATAGGCCTCTACTTTATTCTGATCGTATTCATGTGCGCTTTCTGACTAACATGCAATCAATAGGTTTACCCTAAACCTGTTTATCTATGTTGGTTGAATATTAATGCACAGATAAATCTATTATTGGCGATCACTTGAATTATAATCAAATTAACCCTAAACAAAATTATTAATTATCTTATATAAGCATGATTACAAGTACCAATTCCCTTTAAACATGCATAGAAGGTGTGATAAAGCAATAACAATAAATATCATCAAGCAACATAATAATAATCATCATAATAATAATAATTATAACAATCATAAAATTATAATCATAATCAAAACAATTATAAAAATAATCATGAATCATGTTAAAGCATAATAATAGCAAGATCCTAGGCATGATACTAGCAAGATTAATAACAAACCCTAGCATGTCACTAAACATTAAAGATCAAAACTTTAGCCCTAACATGATACTAACAATCATAAATATTAGGAAGAACATAAAAGGCATCATACTTTTAATCATACTTGATATTAAAGTTACCCTAGACATGATGCTAGGAATCAAAATAACAACCTAAGCATGATTTCTACATAATAACATCAATAAAACAATTAAAGTACTTACTTTGATGCCTCGTACCTCTTTCTAATAACAAAATACACACGTTAGTTAGGGATGTCAATGGGGCGGGGCGGGGCGGATGTTGGCCTTCCCATCCCCATCCCCATCCCCGCGGCGGGTCCAATTTTCATCCCCATCCCCGCCCCAACGGGTACAACTCCAAAACCATCCCCGCCCCACCCCCCACTTGGATATCCATTCCCACCTAATCCCCACCAAAGACTAGCCTAATCCCCACCCAAGATCCACCTAATATCCGTACCTCAAATACACAATCTTACATAATTAATACGAATTATAAAATAAAACATTCTATACATTTTTTTGTGTTATAATATAAGTGTCGTACAAAGTATTATAATTAATATTGTATTTCATGTAATTATTTTATAAATAGAATAAAAGTATGTAATTTTGCTTTAAAAGATATATAGATGTGGCTATGAGGTGGGGATGGGGCGGGTACGAAGTGGGGCGGGGCGAAGATGGGGCGGGTACAACTTAAAATCCACCCCCGCCCCATCACCCATGGCGGGTATGGTTTTTATCCCCATCCCCGCCCCACCACCCGCCAAACCGAGACCCATCCCCGCCCCATTGGGGCGGGGATGGGGCGGGTCTCCTACTTGACCCGCCCCACTGACAACCCTAACGTTAGTAACTTCAAGGAAAATAATAATCAAACAATAATAATTGAAAGAGAGATTTGGGACCAAACCCTCAGAAATTAAACCTTTCACGTCTAGGGCGAAGACAACTTTGAATATGTCTAGGTGTATCTAGATCTAATTAATGCGGAATTTTTTTTATTGGAGAAAAGGCTAGTTTAGAAAAGAGAGAGAGAGTAATCAAGAGAATCTTGATGAGAGTTGGTGAGAATTGGTGAATCAAAACGGATTTTTTACGACGTTATTTATAAAGAAAATCAGCCAAAAAGATAAAATATCAAAAACAGAGTTCTGACGCAAAAAAACGAGTTGGCGCCAGGCGCCAATCGTAGCGTCAGGCGCTAAAGCTGGCGTTTGGCGCTGACTCAGAAATACACGCGTTTTCTTAAAATCAGATAAAAATTGCCGCACAGGAAGATAAAATCGTATTTTCCTCAAAAAATGTTCTTTGATTCTAATTAAAACTCTAAAAAGTCAACAAAAGTCAATTTATCAATGCTAATTGAATTAGGAATGAAAAGAACCTTCTAGAAGAATCTAGAAGACTAAAACCATTCCTTATTGTATTAGGAATGATAAATCTATATTACGCCCTCCCCTTGATCATTGGGCCGCATATAAGGCTCAAATTGGGCCCAGTTCAATAATTTGGCCATAATTTCCTCAATATTCATTGGAATTGGGCTTATGATATATCGTTGGAAAGCTCTTATCAAGCCCCATCCAACTACACTACTATTGGACCCATATAATGGACCAACCAAACTGGATTGGCTATTTTCTTAAAATAAGTTTTCAAAAACAGAGGGAAGAGAAAAGAAATTAAAACTATCCGCAACACTAGACTTTCCACACTTTCACTTCATTCGATTATGATTCGACGTGAAAGGTATTCATCATTGGGTTTGATTTTGGGGAGACAAAAATGGGTGTCTACAGAAGCCCCCACTTTGGCTGAGTTTGGAGAAACGTAAGTTTCGAAAACAAAAGTCAAAGTATCGATAGGGACGGAGAATGATTCAGAACGTTCTGCGACCCTGAATCACTCTTGTAACGCCGATACCTGTAAACTAGCGTTAGTTAAACAGATAAAAGAGTTAAGAAATGCGTATCTTGCACCGTCGAGCACACGTCTCTGAAGGTAACCGATTCGTTGCCGCATTGCTGTTATTTTGACGACCTCCTGCCAAGAGAATGTCATCCCGCTTGAAAACCGCTACGCTTGTAACTGCTTCCAATATTGAAGATTGCTTCGCTTGAAACGATCCTCTTCCACTTTGATAACATTCCACGTCTAAGGGAACACTATCGAAGATTGCTTCGCTTGAAACAATCCTCTTCCGCTTTGTGACCATCTTCCACGTCTAAGGGAACACGATCGAAGCTTGCTTTGCTTGAAACAATCCTCAGTGGTTTGTGACAACTCTCCACAATCCAAGGAATGATGTCGAAGATATCTTCACTTGAAGCTATCCTCACTCGTTGCGATAAATTCCCAAAGGAAATTACTGAAGATCTCCGCTTGTCGATCTTTAAAAGTTCGCTTGAACTTTGCTTCCGCTATGCCTGCATGTCGGTGCTTTTGCTGCTTGAACCTGTATGTCGGTGCCTTTTGCTGAATGAATGAATCAATACGTCGGTGCCTTTTGCAAATAAACCAGTATGTTGGTGCCTTTTGCGATGAGCCTATGCTTAGGCGCTTTAAGCTAAGTGAGACGATCTTTCATCAGGTCGATCACTTTATGCAATCAAGCCGATTACCAAAAATCGTGTCAAATTTCTTAGAGGGGCTAACTGGCATACCAAGGAACCCAAAATATATTGCAAAAAGGTAGAACAACCTCACTTAGTGGCTGAATGTCCTTGCGCCGCTGAAAAAAATCAGCGCCACACAACTGGCTGTAGCGCCAGACGCTGGAGTTGGCGCCAGGCGCCAAGCCCATCTACTGACACCAAGGTCTGGCGCTTGGCGCCAGAGTCGGGTTTTACTTAAATACCCTTCCCTTCTTCATTTTCGTTGCTTCTCGTCGCGGAAGTTGCCCGAAAATTCCCAGAAATTCATTTGCTTCGTTCTTGCTCGTTTTTCAACCAAATTCGCTCAAATTTGATGCAAATCAAAGCTTATTTCATCCATTTTCCCGATCTATGTAAATTTTCTTCAAACTCACACCGGTTTTTATGAATTTTGCATGTGTTTATTTTCGAATTTCATGAAATTTCAAAACTTAGAATGCTTAATTCTTTGTTTGTCAAGTTTTATGTCATGAAATTGCTTGATTATGTTTATATATTGCCTTGGGAGTAATTTGAGACTTGTTTGACTCAATTTGGTGAAGAAATGAACGAATTGCCATTGTTGAACCTCCTAAGGTCGGGAATGCAATGTGGCTCGTTCCTGATGTTTTTGCTAGCAATTCTTGTCCAATTTGTCACAATAATTACTATAGTATTGCAAGAAATTGTTTGATTGCTTGAAAAATGTCGTTATGCTCAATTTGAATTTGTGCTCTATTTTAGTACTACGTACTCTTTTTTTTTTTTTGCGAACATAGTATCATGCGGCTAGGCGAACCTTAGATACTATAGAACCTTAATTTATGATAATTCTGCACAATGTAGCATGGTTAGACAGCGAGGTTCTGGTTCACAGTCCCGAGACGCTCGACGGGAGCATGAGCCCGTGGAGGACGATGTCGAGCCGTCCACTTCGCTTGGTCGACTCCCCGAGTGGGATGAGCGGACCTTGTTCTTTTCCCCCGTCCACCACATTTCTGAGAGGGTGAGACGGGGTATCACCGTTGGGAGGACGCGCTGTCATGGCTCCGGCTGTGACGGTTTGGGCGATCTGTACAAGATGTACATAGCCAGAGATGTCGAGACGAGACTCCTATGGGAGTCCTGCGGTCTTACTGCGCTGTACGAGACCTCCGAGGCAATGGTTGCCTCCAGCGGGGGTCATCATGTAGTGCGTGCTCTAGTGGAGTTCTTTTGGAACACTACAAACACTTTCCACTTTCCTTGGGGTGAGATGATGGTCACTCCTACCGACTTCAGTCTCATCACAGGACTGGAGTTTAGCTCCGTGCCACTGTCGTTCGATAGCGGGATCGACGTCTTTTCCCCTGAGGTCGAGGAGTTGTTGGGGCCGATTATCATTCGGGCTCGAGCTAAGGTAGAGTCGTCTCAGTTCAGCGCTAGGGGGGATTCGCCGCTCGACTCTGGCAGCGGCTTTTGACGATGGGGCGACCACTCGAGAGCAGCGGGTGCGCATCTTTGCGCTTATTTTGTTGTCAGGGATGTTCTCCCCTGACAAGGGTAGTAGGGCGCTGCTTTACTACCTTCCTGCCGTCCGCGATCTACATCGGATCAGGATTTATGACTGGGCCAGCTTGGCCTATGCTGACTTCATTCGAGCGCTGAGGGACTCGTGTCGACACCGGTCCTTTGGGACGAATGTTGCCCTGTCCAACGTTTGGAGGGTCGTAGAGGTAAACATTATTCCCTATAAAGTTTAGCTCTACATTTTACCTAGCAGTTGTTGATAATTTTAACTCCTTGTAGATCTGGTTCTACGAGTACTTCCCTTCTGCTGCGCCGGCGAGACCGTCGCCGCGCAGGTTTTCAGTCAGTGCTTCCTAGGGCAGCCGCCGTGTGGGGATTTCCACTGCGTACGTCCGATATTGGATCATCTCGGTATGATTCCTTTCTTATTTGACCTTTTGTGATGCATTAGATAGACTCTTGCCTGATTGACGCTCTTTGCAGGACCCTGAGGTGTTGTACTGGCCATGGGTCGATCTGGCAGTCCCTGGGTTAGCCACGCAGTATTCCGCTGAGCGTCGCTATTTCTTGGGGACCTATGGAGCGATCGCATACCTTGGAGAAAGGGTTTCTAGACAGCATTCCTCCGATATTTTTGTCGTTCCTGCTCCTCCACCACGTCACATGTTTAACGCCGCAAGGTTGTTGAGCATGTCAGAGGGAGCTGGTACCCCTTGGCGATCTTGCACGATCCCTAGGCAATGCTATGCGAAGGAGCTATTGCCGTTGTTAGATCCAGTTCCTGTACCGGCTGAGGATGTGGCGGTACGATTTTTCAGCTTTTATCTTTCGTTAAGTAGCCCCCAAGTAATGCTTCACTGACTTTGTTTTTCTTTATCAGGACGATGCTGCTGAGTTCGTGCCACCCCGTATGTCTATCCATTACCAGGGGACATATGGGCCGATTGAGGAGATGATTCCTCCGGCTCCTGAGGACGAGCGCTTCGTAGAGCGGTCGATTCCTCGCCACCAGACTCGAGTAAGCTTATTTATTTGCAACTTTTGTCCATATATATTATGCATGTTTACTGACTTATTTCTTTCACAGTTCTCGCGCGAGGTGGTTTCGGCGATGGCACGATGTATAAATGCCTTCCGGAGCCAGCTTGTCCGGATGAGGAACGTGGCTACCTGTCGTCGGGACGACGCCGTTCAGGAGGTAGTCTTTCTTTCATATGTTTTTGTACTACCGCTTTGATTTTGCCTTGTTTCTGATTTTAATTCTTTTTGCAGGGTCAGCTCATTCTTTCTCGTACCCACACGAGACCTGAGGTGTGGTGGGATCCGGCGAGGTCTAGCTCGAGATGTCGCCGTACTACTTCGGGAGGTCGGGGTGGTCGTTCTGAGGCCGCCCGTACTGATGTGGCAGAGGGCTCAGGTTCTTCCTCTGAGGGTGCACACGCCACGCCGGTAGGCCAGGGAGAGGCTACCTCGGCTCTTAGAGGTGGTGGGATGTACGAGGTCGGCTCGTCATCGCAGCATTCTCCGCAGCCTCAGGTTGATCTCGGGTGGGCTGGTCCCACGTTGAGCTTTCCTCCTCCTGCGGAAACTGGAGCTGATGCTGGAGCTGGAGCCGAAGTAGGTGGAGAGGTTACTCCTCGTACGACGGAGTTCTATGCAATGATGGGTTTACCTCCCCCGACGCCGTAGTTTGTACCTGTGCTTTTTGCTTATTTTTTACTTTGTATAGAACTTTGCCTTTTAGTTAGACTCATTGTTTTTAGACATATTTTGTATATACATACTATTATGAGTTTATTTTATTTATCATGTTTTTTTCATTTTTTATTATTATCATTATTATGTGCATGTTTGTGTATGCAAGAAAGTGTGACAAATAATTTTGCGCAAAAATTCCGTCATTTTTATTATTGATGGAGGGTATCCGACTTTCTCCCCCAAAAAGAAAAAATGAAAAGAGGAAAAAGTCAAATAAAATATTGGATTTATAAAAACTTGGAAATTAATCTAAATAAAATCCCAAAAAAAATAATATAATTAATATAATAGCTGAAGAGTCATCTAGGTGACAAGGTGGTTCCTGTTAGGGAACGCTTAGGTGAAAGAATTGAATTCAAAACACCTACAATGCCTAGGAAGAAAAGTACTACAAAAGATAAGGGAAAAAGAAAAGCTGACACCACAGAGAAAAAAGCTTGGGTAGAAAAGAAGCATGGAGTCCTAGCCTAAGGGGAAACTATCTACTCCAAGATTGAATGTAGGTCCTCTAAAGGATGCCTACTAGCTAAGGTTATGGATGAGGAGGAAGAAGCAGACAAAAATTGGAAAAGGGCTAGGAAAGAAAAAGGAAGATTAGGAGCATTGTTTAATTTTCAATTATTAGACTTAGTTTATTTCTTTTTTATTTTAAGTTAATTTATTAAAGCTTTATTTAAATTCCATCAATAATATAATTTTATTTTATTAATGAAATTTCAGCTTTTTAATTAAATTATTTACTTTAAATTTATTATATTAAAGCAATGAAAACCAAAAAAAAATTAATTTTCCAGAAATTTTTCAAGTACGGAAGTCGAAAATTTTCCGAAAAACACCGAAATATTCCCAGAATTTAAATGTGAATTGGCGCCACTTATCTGCGACTGGCGCCAGCCACAGCAGTCTGGCGTCAGGCGATGAACGCCGTCGTCTGGCGCTGACCGTCATCGGCTGGCGCCAGAATTTTTTCTGCGGGGCGCCGATGTTCGTCGATCTTCTGTCGAATTTTTAATTAATCCTGGGATGCGAGATTTTTTTAAAAAAAATAAAGTGGTCGCACCAGTAAAGGGTTGCCTACGTATCCTTTCTTAAGGAATCAGGCCAAACGTAGCTCTCTTGAGTATCCTACTCAAGTAATTATGGGTAGTATTTCTTAAGTTGGTCAAGATTTGTCATGTTCGAGAACTCATTGCCATCCATATCAGTTAGTTTTGCTGCACCCCCTGACAGGATTGTTTTGACAATGTAGGGTCCAGACCAATTAGGTCTAAATTTACCCCTTGGATCTAAAACATTTTTCCTTAATGCTTTTAACACCAAGTCTCCTACTTTGATGTTTCTTGTCTTGACCTTCTTATTAAAATTTCTAGCCATACGATTTTGATAACACTGAGTGTGATGCAGAGCTTCTAGTCGTTTTTCATCGAGTAGAATCAATTCTTCATATCTTGCCCTAGTCCATTCAACTTCATCGAGTTTGCTCTCTAACGCGATGCGTAGAGATGGAATTTCTAGTTCGACAGGTTGTACGGGATCCATTCCATAAACCAAGGAAAATGGCGTATTTCCTGTTGATGTGCGGATTGACGTGCGGTAACCCCACAGTGCGAAGTGAAGTTTGTCAGGCCAATCCTTATAATTTTCTGTCATTTTCTCGATGATAGTCTTTAGATTTTTATTAGCTGCCTCGACTGCTCCATTTGCTTGAGGTTCGTAAGGGGAAAAATGATGATGTTGAATGCCATATTTTTGTAACAATTCTTCACATTCGGCTTGAAAGTGAGTTCCATTGTCACTTATCATTTCATGCGGGACTCCGTATCGACAAATAATATTTTTCTCGATAAAGAGTGCTACATGTTTTGCAGTGAGTTTAGCGTATGATTGCGCTTCAACCCACTTTGTGAAGTAATCAATTGCTACTAGGATATATTCGTGGCCTCCTATTCCTGGGGGAGTGATTTTGCCGATGATGTCTATTCCCCATGTAGAGAATGGCCATGGTGACGTGTAGGTATAGAGCAAGGATGGAGGAACATGTTGTAAATTGGCATAGATTTGGCACTTAGGGCATCTTTTTACATATTGATGGCAATCCCTATTCATTGTAGTCCAATAATATCCTTCTCGCATTATTTTTTGGACTAACATTTTGCCATTAATATGGGTGCCACAGATTCCTTCGTGGACTATCCTCATTGCTCTTTGTGCATCCTTTTTTCCTATACATAAGAGGGCTCGACCCTTAGGTACCCTTTTATGTAGCTCATTATCTATGAGTACATATTGGGAAGCCAAGAGTCTTAATACTCGTTTTGCTCTTTTGTCAGCCTGGGGAGGGTATTCTCCTTTGGTGACATAATTGAGTATATCCGTGTACCACGGTTCTTCTTCTTCTTCGTCTTGGACTAGTTCGTCATCTTCTATAGTCTGAATGTATGCTGGTTTGTGCCTTTTCTCTATAGTTAGAGGCATTTGCTCGATTTCCGTGGGAATCCTAACCATCGAGGCTAGTCTTTCCAAGGCATCAGCGAATTGGTTTTCTTCCCTAGGTAGATATGTGTATTCTATCTTCTCTAACTGATCAGTAAGAGTTTCTAGATAGGTTTGGTAAGGGGCTAGAATTTCGCTCCTTACTTTCCATCTTTTGGATATTTGATTGATGATTAATGAAGAGTCTCCGAATATTCTTAACTTTTTTACCCACAATGCCAAAGCTGTTTCAAGGCCTACCACGCATGCTTCGTATTCAGCAGCATTGTTGGTAACGTCAAAATCAAGCTTTATGGAGATTGGAACATGCTCTTCTTTAGGTGATACTAGTAATACTCCAACGCCACATCCCCTTTGGTTTGAGGCTCCGTCGAAGTACAAGGTCCACGTATCATCTTCAGTGACCATCAAGTCTTCATCCGGAAATTCATTGTCTTGTATTGGCGTTGAGTCTTCTATTGGGAAGTCTGCTAGAAAGTCTGACACTACAGATCCTTTGATAGATTTTTACGGCATAAACCTTACATCAAACTGGGCTAAATTGACTATCCATCTCGATATGCGTCCATTGAGTGTAGATTTCTCGAATAGATACTTGAGTGGATCTAACCGGGAGACTACGAAGACGGTGTGCACTAGCATGTAATGTCTTAACTTGGTTGTGGCCCACACCAAGGCGAGGCTTAATTTTTCAAGTGGTGTATAGCGTGCTTCATATTCGAGCATTTTCACAATTTTTCAAGTGGTGTATAGCGTGCTTCATATTCGAGCATTTTCTTGCTTAAATAGTAGATTGTGTTTTCTTTGTCTTCTACTTCTTGTGCTAGCATAGCTCCCATTTTCTCTTTGGTAACTGTCAAATACAACCTAAGAGGTATTCCGAGAAGTGCTGGTGCTAATACGGGAGGATTTGCGAGATAGGCTTTGATCTTTTCAAAGGCTTTTTGGCACTCGTCATCCCATATTACTGGTACATTCTTTTTGAGATTTTTGAATATTGGTTCACATATCGTCGTTAATTTTGATATGAACCTACTTATGTATTGCAACCGGCCAATAAATCCTCGAATCTGTTTCTCGGTTTTGGGCGGTGGCATTAACATGATTGCTTTGATCTTGGTTGGGTCTATCTCTATTCCTCTAGAGCTTATGACATAACCCAAAAGCTTGCCTAAGGTGACTCCAGAAGCGCACTTAGATGGGTTCAACCTCATATTATATTCTCTTAGCCTTTCGAAAAACTTCCTTAAGGCTACCTGATGGCCTGGATAGTCTTTTAATTTTACAATCATGTCGTCGACATATACTTCGACTTCTTTATGCATCATGTCATGGAGTAAGGCAGTGGCTGCACGTTGGTAAGTAGCACCCGCGTTCTTCAACCCGAATGGCATTACCGTGTAGCAGTAAGTGCCCCATGGTGTTATGAAAGTTGTTTTCTCCATGTCTTCTTCTTCCATGAGAATCTGATTGTAACCTGCGTACCCATCCATGAATGAGAGAAGCGCGTGATTTTCCGTGTTATCTACCAGAATATCGATGTGTGGTAAAGGGAAGTCGTCCTTTGGACTTGCCTTATTTAGATCTCAATAGTTGACACACATTCTTACCCTTCCGTCTTTTTTCGAAACTGGGACGACGTTGGCGACCCATTCGGGGTATTTAGATACCTTGATGAAACCTGCAGTTATTTGTTTTTGGACTTCTTCTTTTATTTTAAGAGCTACGTCGGGTTTCATTCGAAGTAACTTTTGTTTTACAGGTTTCATTCCTGAAATTAATGGTAAAGTATGTTGAGCTATTTCTCTATTAATGCCTGGCATATCTTCGTATGACCAAGCAAATACATTGATAAATTCTTTAAGTAAGTTAATTAAATCGGTTCTTTCTTGCTCATTAAGTGTTAATCTTATTTTAACTTCTCTTTTATTGGTTGAATCATTTGAGATATCAACCGTTTCAGTTTCTTCAATTACCGGTGTTTTCTTTTCGAGTGTTTCCATTGCTTTAATAATTTCTTTGTCTTTTCATTGTTAGTTAAGCAATGCTCGTCATCTTGGGTTAGAGAAGAACACAAGAAATAAGGAGAAGAAGAAAAATTATTATACTCTAAGATCATTACATCAAAGAGTGATATGTCCTCAGGGACTTGATCACTAACTATTCTAGGAGAATAAATAGAAAGGGAAGGTGTTACTACTAAAGACCTAGATGACTCTATAGGGAGAGACTCTGACTCAGACTCTGACTCAGACGACTCTTCGAACATTGGTCCTTGCCCTGTCGTGACACATATCTTTCTTCCACTTGGAGTAGTCACCTTGATATTCTTGCGCCACCCTTGTAGTGATCCTTCAGCTGGAGTGATTAGCTTCGAGGGATCAAAGCTTTTGCTTTGTAAGACTGTTTGAATGAGCGAGGAGTTATCCTCTTTGTAAGTTGGCTCATTCTTTTCTCTCCCAAATAGTAATCCCATGACGTTAAAGTCGAAACATGGGGGTGCTTTCTCCTTATGGACAGGAGTTGGGATTTCATCTATGAAATAACAATCCAAGAAAATCTCAAATCCCGGTTGCCTTATGTCGTTTACAACAAATGGCTCGGGGAATTCATGGCACGGATAGTCCTCTCCTTCTTTTATAAATTGACCATTAAGTGTAAGAGGGTACTGATCCATTGGGATTGCTTTCTTTTGAGTGTGAGCATCTCTACGTGCCTTTGACTTTTCCTGGGCTCGCTTGAGATCTTTCCGAGTCGGTTCGAAACCAAGTCCGAAAGCGTCTAACATAGGGAGGCCAGGTGACTCCAGCGGTTTTGCTATTCCCTTCTTCTTTCCTAGGGTCATCCCAGGAAAGTGTCCTTGTTTCTTCAGAATAGCATTTACAACCATGTTGGAATGGGGGTCATGGAAGAGAGGGGTCCTTTCATCCTCCTGGATTAAGGAGACCTCTTCGTTAAAGCCCCATAAGTCTTCATCATCCTCGTCGTGCTCCACATTAATTATTGGATTTTCTATAGATTTGATCCTCATAGGCGAAGCATCGATGGTGATAGGAATTCCCCCAACTATAGCTTTTACTTGTTGGTGGAGAGATGATGGGACGGCCTTTAGGTCATGAAGCCAAGGGCGTCCCAACAGCAAATTGAATGAAGCTTTAATGTCTACTACTTGGAAAGTAGTAGCATGTTCTATTGCTCCTGCCGTTATATTCATGGTAATTTTACCAAGAGCTTGACGAAGAGTGTTGTCGTAGGCCCTTATTCCTTGTGTAGACGGGGTTAAATCTTCACCCCTTATGCCTAGCATCCTCGCGGTTCTAAGTGGACAGACGTTGATGGCCGATCCATTGTCTACAAGAGTCATAGGGACGTTCATTCTCCTGCAAACTACCGTGAGGTTTAATGCCTTGTAATGTTTGTCACCTTCTAGAGGTAAATCCTTTTCAGAAAAGGTGATCAAATTGATTGGACTAGGAAGATCGCTTGTGAGGAAGTTGTCTAACCCTTCAGGAGTAGTGTCAGAATCTATCCCTATTTTGTCTAAGGCATTCATTACAGCCAACCTATGCTCTCGAGATGTCGCCAAAAGTTTCCATACGTTCATTTCAACTTTTGTTTTCTTAAACTGTTTGACGATATCATTATCTTCAGTGATAGGTATGGGAACTTGTTGCGTGGTTGGCATGGGTTGTGTTGAAACGGGAGGTTGCATTCTCCCGGATCTTGTGGGGACATCTATCAATGAGTCTTCTTTAGCCCAAAAGTCATCCATGGCGTATGACACAGACGGTGGAGATCCTACTATATCTTTTAAGTAAACATCTTCTTCATCACTATCCCAAACTCCATTAATGCTTGCATCATCTTCCTGTGGAACTTGGACTAGTTTCTTTTCATCAATCATTTTCTGAATTAAATCCTTAAATTTAAAACAGTTTTCGATAGTGTGACTCCCTGATTGATGATACTAACAGTAATATCTATCTGTCCTTTTCAATGATTCGAATGGTCTCGGTTCGAGAGGTTTGATCTCGCCACTCTCGGAGAGCATTTCTAACATTTGTACATATGGGATCCCAATTGGAGTGTAGATTCTATTACTCTTCTTGGGTTTTCAGTGACTTGTAAAGGAAAACGCTTTGCCTCATAAGTCGTTCCCATGGGTGTGAATTCTCTCTTAGGTACATCTTTCGGGAGTGGAATCTCGTCATATTTCTGCTGAAGTTCCTTTATAGCCTTGAGATCTTCACGTAGCAAATGCGATCCTTCCATCATAGACAGTGTGAGCAATTGTATATCTTCTTTACTTGCCGGTTCTGGAAGGTTATCCATGGCGTCGAAGAAGATCTCCTCGTCTTCTTCAATGGCATGGATTTCTTTGACAGGTTTAATGAGAGACGAGGGGTCAACCTCGTTTTCCTTATCAAAGATAGCCAAGGTATGAGAAAGAGGTGCATTATCAATACTTGGCTTCTTACTGGCAGGGGGAAATGGCAGCTTGTTGTTGTCGATTAAGTCTTGGATAACTTCCTTAAGCTTCCAACAATTTTCGGTGAGATGGCCCCTACCTTAGTGATACTTACAGTGTGCATTGGGGTTCCAATTAGCCGACCTCTTTTCAACTGGTGGGTCCCCAAATGGTCCAATAGGAGTTATAAGACCTTTTGCATTTAATCGATCAAACGTGGTGTTATAACTCATGCCAATAGGAGTAAAGTTCCTCCTAAATGATTTCTTTTGTCCTTGATTGTTCATAGCAAGGACTTCACCTAAATTAAAAGTGTTAACGTTGTTTGAGTGGGTGGTTTTGGAAGAAGAAGGATTGTCGTTCTTCTTTCCTTTCCAGCCACTGCTGGAGTTATTGTTGGCAGCTTTTAACTTCGCCAGGTCGTCTTCAATATTGATTCCAATGTCATAGACGGCCTTGAAGGTATGGAAATTGTTTTGATACTTGAGATGCTTGGAGTATTTTTCTTGAAGGTTTTTGATGAATAACCTTACAGACTCTTTTTCACTTGGCACCTCAATCATCTTAGTTGAGGTTTCTCTCCATTTGTTAAAGAAAGAGGTGAAGCCTTCGTTCTCTTTCTGCTTGAGGATTTCAAGTTCCCTATGGTCAGTATCAACTTGAATGTTGCACTTGTATCTATCAACGAAAGCGTTTGCTATGGACTCCCAGGTACAGGTCTTTTCTTTCTCGAGAGAAAAGAACCATTGCTGGCAAACGGTCTCGAGAGATAGTGAGAACAGAGAGGGGAAAACCTTCTTATTGATACCCTTAATACTCATTATTGTCTCGAAGGCTCTTAAATGAAAATAAGGGTTGTCGATTGCTTTGAATTTCGGGATGTCGTTGGCATTGAACTTCTGCGGAAGAAGATCTTTGTCCACCGAGACCCCTTGTGAACTAATCCCTTGAAACTTGTAGTCGCTAGATAGCTTGCTTAGACTCTCTTGCATGAGGTGCATCTGTTGTTGCTTCACGGGATCATCAATCTTAAGTGTGAGGAGCTTCAGTGTCTCAGTCACGGTAACCAATTGGTTCCTAAGCTAATTGACTTCCTCTTGTGTTGCCATTATTGTCCTAGATTTCCTCTTACGAGCTATGGGTTTGTCGAAAAGTTGGACTTGTACGAAAAGGTTGTCTTTGATTAACCGTCCTTCCTTTCTTGACCACGCGCTGTAATTTAAACCATTTTGCATTTTAATTACTTGACTCAAATCGACCTGACTTTACGGTTTTAAAGAGAAAAAAAAAATTAAAAAAAATAATGAGTGCATATTTTTAGCAAAGATGATGTGTATTTTTTTAAGGAACTAAGTATAGTTTTTAGATTGGAGGATTAATATCTGACTTACCCCCCTAAAAAATGACGGAAAAAACGCGCATACAAGACTCTCTTTGACATGGTCAAAGTGTGTGTATTGGTGTGTGCGTTGAGTGTAAGTGACATGTTTGGACTCTTGTGTAAGACCATGGGACTTAGTGCCTAGACTCAATTAATGACTCGACAAAGTATTATTTACAGTAAATTTAACCGAATTAATTAGCAAACTTGTTAATTAGACAATAGGCGATGACTCGATCGGTATTCCGAACTGTCGGCAAAACGACAAGACTGGCGTCGCACTGTGAAGTGTAGCTCCAGACGACAGAGCTGTTGCCAGGCGCCACACTCCATAGAGTGTCAGAGTGGCGCTACAGCTCATATTTTAGCGCCAATGCTGGAACTTCAATCTGAGACTATTTTCGGTGTTATTAATCAACAGGGGTATGCCTAAAGTCGTACTAGGTCAATTCTGATTAAAATATTAGACTTTATTTACTCAAATTAATTAATCAATTAATTAATTAGGCAAAGTTCTTTAAGTCATTAATTTATTAAATCTCAACACAAGTCAAACAAACGGTTAAGAAAACATATATATGTACAACAAATAATGCACAATTAGTCAAGTAGGCATAATATGATGCAATGAGTTTGCAACCTAACCATGGCTCTAGTTCTCTAAAGTTCGGGATATGGTTTAGTCAATAGAGGGTCCATGGTTAATTGTCCGGATGCACCGCGCGGAAGCCTAACCGTGAAGGGTTGGCGCGAGTGGATGGGACACCGCGAGTTTTAGAAAAACTCGCTTCCATGGTTTGGTGAATTCAACATTCTCGGATGTACCCTTTGTTGCTCAGAGCGTTCAATCAGGTAGATGGAGCATGAATTCCCAGAGGGTTATGTCCATATGTAGAACACATATGGGTTTCAGAAAAGTAATAAAAACTCAATTAGGAAGTAGGATCGAGCAAACAATGCGAAAAACAGGTCGAAATTAGAACGCATATTTCTGACTCGGTATTGGAAGAATTTGGCGCCAACAAACAGAGGTTGGCGCCAGGATTTAATATGTATTATATGAATATAATTTGTTTATATCATGTTTTTGAACATTTTGTTCATATAATTCGAGTGACGCACTTTTCATTTTATTTATTATCAAAATTGTTATTAGCAGTATCATATTATGAACACTGTTTCTATTTTTATGAACATTTAGGTTATTTTAATGAACCTTTCTGATTTACATAATTCTCTAAGCATATATAATATACGCTTTTCAAAAAATAATTGTAAACATAATTATGAACATTTTCCTGTATTTGAACTTTGTTGTTTTATTTTTGAACTTCATTTATGGTTATTATGAACTGTGTTTGTTTATTACATGTATAAGATATGAAGTCATTTATAAGGATAGTTTGAAGGTTGAGCATCATTTTGAGCAGTGTCTTTAGGTGCGGAAGTTTTTGAAGGGTACCGGTGTTCAGTGGTTTGTGGTTAGGGTTCAGAAGTTTTTGTAGGTGGTTCAAAGGTTTTTGTAAGGTGTTCAGTGGTTTGTGGTTGGGGTCTAGAAGTTTTTGTAGGGGTTCAGAGGTTTCTGTAGGGTGTTCAATGGTTTGTGGTTGGGGTTCAGAATTTTTTGTTGGGTGTTCAGTGGTTTGTGGTTGAGGTTCAAAAATTTTTGTAGGGTGTTTAGTGGTTTGGGGTTGGGATTCAAAACTTTTTGTAGGGTTCAGAAGTTTTTGTAGGGTGTTCAGTGGTTTGTGGTTGGGGTTCAGAAGTTTTTGTAGGGGGTTTAAAGGTTTTTGTAGGGTGTTCCGTGGTTCGTGGTTGGGGTTGGGGTTCAGTGGTGTTTGTACGATGTTTATTAGTGGTTTGTGGTTGGAGTTCAAAAGTTTTTTTAGGGGGTTGAGAGGTTTTGGTAAGGTGTTCAATTGTTTGTGGTTGGGGTTCAGAGGTTTTTTAAGGTGGTTATAATGTTTTAAAAGGGTGTTCAATGGTTTGTAATTGTGGTTCAAAAGTTTTTGTAGGGGATTCAGAGGTTTTTGAGGTTGGTTTAGTGTTTCTGGTAGCCTATCATAAAATTCTAGGGGCTTATCAGAAGTTTATGGGGGCTTTTGTGTAGTTTTTGGTATCTTATCAGAAGTTTCTAGGGGATGTTTAGAAATTTTTTAAAGGTGTTCAGTAGTTGGTTTATAATTAAATATTAAACAACAAAAAAAGGAAATACATAATATCCAAATAAATTATTAATTCATACCAATATACTTGATAAAATTTATACGCAAATTATTACTTCATACAACACATATATATGAACTAAAAAGACAACGTATATGAACATCAAACATGAATTGTATGAACACAAAAATGAAGGTAAGGGATATGGAACGGTTAGTATCAAATTTGCTAATTTTATTGCACAATCACCGAAATTGGTCAAAAAGCTCCCAAAAAAAAATAAAAACAAATCTCCAATTTTTTTAATTTTTTTTTTAACAAAATACAAGAAATTTTATATTAAAATGGATAGAGAAAGTTGAGTTTTCCCCATTGATAAAAATTTTAGAGCTTCTAGTAATTTAGAGGGAAACAAAAAATAATCTTAAAAAAAAAATAAAAAAGAAGAGAGAAAAATTGAAAAGGGTTGTTGAAAATTTAAATTTAGGTTTTCAAAGAATTTAGAGGTAGAAAAAAAAAGAATATCAAAATTCAATGGTAAAAAAAAATAAAAAATGATTGGGCCTTTAGACTGTTGGGCGCGAATTTGCTGGGCTGGACGGAGAATTGGGCCTGGTGCACCTATTTTTAGGTGCACCATGGTGCATGTAATACCAATTGCAATATTCATCAGAATTGGGCTTATAATATATCGTTGGAATGCTCTTGTCAAGCCCCATCCAACTACACTACTATTGGACCCATATCATGGACCAACCAGACTGGATTGACTGTTTTCTTAAAATAAGTTTTCAAAAACAGTGAGAACAGAAAAGAAATTAAAACTATCCGCAATACTGGACTTTCTACACTTTCACTTCATTCGATTATAATTCGACCCGAAAGGTACTCATCACCGGGTTTGATTTTGGGGAGACACAAATGGTTGTCTACAGCCCATTACTCCTTTAGTCGTCTAACTTTAATTTTCTCCCTCCTCTCTCTTTCTCTCTCCTCAATCGATTCTTTTTCCCTCTTCTCATTCTTGCAATGGAAACTGAGCTATTTTGGGTCGAAACATGCTATATCGTTGTCTAGGAAGAGATGCTGCTCCTCAAACTCCCAGGGTATACGATATTTTCCTCTGATTTTAAGTTTTTTAATTTTTAGTGTTTTTTTCGCTTGATCTGGAGCATATATTTTGTTGTTTTTTCTAATTTCCCCCAATTTGATTTCTCAATTAGGTTTCCCTCATTTTCTAGCTAAATCGCGTCGTCTTTAGCCTTTGAATTTTAATTTGTTTCAATATTCTGGGTTACTAATTTTTCCCCAATTGCAGTTTTTCATCGGGGTAAAACCCTAATTTTTATTATTAGAATTTTGTTGTTGATTTAGAGTTTGATTGTTCCTATTGGTTGCTTTGATGTTCATGTTTGTGCTCCTCAATTGTCAGTTCTATTTTAACTAATCGATTATTTGATTTTTTTTTTCTGCGATATTTGAGTGATTTTTTTTTTTGGTTTTGTTGATGAAATGGTTGTTTTTGTAGTGATAAATCTGCATCTAGACATTTGGTGACAGTTGGTGAGACGGTTGAGGTGAATTCTGCTGAAATTAGTGGCGCTACCGCTTTCGAAGTTTCTGGTAATCTTTCTTAAAGTATTGAACATTTAATAGTTTGTGGAATTGTTGATGAAATTTGATTTAGTTATTGATTTTCAGGAAAATTTGATTTAGTTATTGATCTTCTGAAAAATGTGATTGGTTTGAGCAATGTTCTTGTTGATTGGAGATTAATATGTTATGATTAATTGATAATCATGATTTCTTGATATTTGTTATGTCTTTGAAAATTTTCAGGTCTATATGATCATTTTATCTCTGGTATAATTGAATGAGATAACATGTTGATTATTGGTATAAATGATAGGAAAAGAAGTGTAGCATTCATATTTAGACAACGAATAAATGATAGGAAAAGAAGTGTAGCATTCATCCAATAAATTATGCGTTAGGAGTTGTTGCTTAAATCCCCTGATTCAATCTATAATATATGGAATTATGGGACAATCAATCACTCATTACCTCACTATTATTGTTTAACAATTTCGTTGAAATAACTTACAATTTACAATTATTTAATATGTATAAGTTTATTCTCACGGTTCATGTATTGATGTTTATTTTGTTGAGTAATTGACTTGGTAGTTGACCTCGTAATTGTATTTTTGTGCTCTTTCACTGCTATTGTCTCTATATAAAGAGACATATTGAGTAGATGAACTTACATTATCAACGTAATTAATAATTTTAAATTAAAACTTCATTTCTAGAAGAATTGATTAAACAAATATATATATTTCATTACATTCTTTCGATATTTTCTGATGAATATCCCAAATAATCCTCCCATTGCTGTTGCTGCTACTCTGTTCATTGTGGCATTTTTATCTCTTTGCCTGCACTTTACAGGTTTCTCTTGCTCTATCTTGACTTCTTCGCTTCGAATTCATATTAATTATTGTTCAGGCAGTACTGTAATATTTAAACCATCTTCAACTTGTTAAGGCCCTGGACACATAAGATCACTGCTTCTAACTTGTTGAGGCCCTGGTAATATAAGTTCATTGCTGTGTAGATTGTGAAAGGATTAAAGTGGCTTATCTTAGTTGTTAATACAATAACTCATGGTCTTTGTATACATTATAGGTTGATAATATGTAAACTAATTGATCTGAAGCAGATCCTCCCTTGTTTACTAGTTAAAATTTATAGTACTTATATAAAATATGCAAAGTAAACTACAAGAACTGGTGGTCTTCACATAAATAGTAATACAAAACAGTATTCTTCATAATTTGTTGTAGAAAACTTCAGTCTTCCGCTTAGTTGATTTATATACATACTTCGGTCCATCCTTACCATCTAAGGGTAGGGTCGTAGTTCTATATTAGTGTATATAAGCCAATTTCAAATGTGAATAAGAGTTCTAATTGCAAGAATGATGTTTGCCTTGTTCTAATTGCAAGGCTAACCAGTTTTTGTCACTGCAGGAAATAAATCCATCAAAAGTAACAGAGTCTTAAGTTTTGACAAGAATGATAGAGTAGAAATGTGCACACTGCACCAACCTGAATCAAAGCTCTCAAAAAAATGTACTCGTTACTTGAAAAGTAATTATTAGCACTATAACTTTTCTCTGGTCAAATTACAAATTAAGCAGAGCATAATGTTGCCAAGTTATTCTATAAATATTCTATAAATCCTATATATTGACTTGAATTTTGCACTCAGCTTTAGTAGCTTCCTTGGACCTCATTCATGACATTTCTTTATCCAGGGCTGAACAAAGTATGTATGCATTGTTGCGCACACATGACGTCTATTTCAAGTTATAAGGAGTTTGGAATTCCAGTGAATTGGTTGATGGACTCAGGAATTGCTGATAAGTTTCAAGTTTAATTTTGAACAAATCTACATGATTGAGGATTTCTATTATTAAACATCGTTATCTGCATTCAAATCAAGCTATTATTAGTACAATTAGCAAAGAAGTACATGAAGCGTGTGACAATAGAACTTGATACACCCAGTGGTCCTGAAAAAGAACCAAACAGAGAATTCATACTCTTACAAGGCATTCGATTTGCTTTCCGTGTACACTAGGTATGTTCATGATCTGCATTAAGTTACTGATGTGTGATCTTATAGCTTTTAATACTATAGCTGCTGAGTATAATTGAGATAATTCTAGCTGGGTAAAAACTAATGCCCTTTTTAGATGGCCCAACTAGTGTCTTAAGACTCTTAACATATGTATCAGCTTTTGGAATTGTTCAGTAGATATCTAGCCTTCAGTCAATTTATATGATTATTTAATTTGACAAAGAAAATCTGCTTACTTATGACAGAAATATATGCATCAATGAGCTATGAGTAGAAGTTTGGTTATACATTGTTTTTACGTAGTATTTTATTTTAAACTGATTTGATGGGTTATCCTCTCCCATCTTCATTTAGTTGACTTACAAGCGTTCGATTATATGTACTAGCAAATGTATTGTCGATTTTTTTCTCCTTTCATGTTTTGTAATTTCCTTATGCTGGGCATGTAATTTGTAAATGACATTTTCTCTTTTATTTGGTTACAATCTTTTTGGCTTCTTTAATTTAAAAAAGTTGATATTATTTGTGTTTCATTGTGTACAAGAGGAAGATATGGATGATTTTTATTCTGGGAATCATTTGAGGAAGATCCTATATGAAAGAAGATATGTGGTGTCCAAGAAAGATGATGTGATTTTGAATTTCAATTTATTTAAATTTTTATTTGGGAACAGAGATAAAATATTAAATATGTATTGTGTACCAATTTTTACATTATTTATCCTCAAGAACATTTGTACATGTATATTGTTATATATGAAGTCTGTACTATACTTGTATAAATTATGAATTTTTCTCATTATTTAATAAAATAATTGTGCTAGCTATAGCTGTCCAGCATGTGCTAAGCATGTGCTGGTTTTTTTATAAAAAAATTGGGGAAGATACTATTTGTAACGGGCAAATAACCTGCCCATTACAAATAAACCGTTATTTGTAACGGGAAACACATGTGCCTGTTACAAATAACGGGATTATATTTGTAACGGGTAGTTGAAATGCCCGTTACGAGTAATATAGCCTATCCAGAACGGCCGCATACGTAACGTCCTTTGCCCGATACATATAGTTTTTTTGCCCGTTATAGATAGCTATTTTTCCACTAGTGAACCCAACCCATCTTAGGGCTCAAGGTTGGGTGGCACATGGTTAGCTAACAATGGATGTGAGTTGCCTTAGTGAGCAAGTGAGGAAGTGGTCATCACCTAACCATGTGACACTGGTTACTTAGTGATTCCTTGGTTTATTTACTCCCTCCATCCCAAATTACTCGCAACGGTTTGACTTTTTGCACTATTCACACATCTCCCTTTGACCATCTTTTGTAACTAGTATATTAAAGTCAATGTAATCATGTAAGATGTTGTTGAGTCTATTTTAATGTATAGTTTCTTAATATATATAAACTTTTTATAACTTATATAAATATATGATAAAAGATATCAACAGTCAAACATGTGCATCGGCAAGCGTGTTCAGTCAAAATGTTGCAAGTAAATTGGGACAGAGGGAGTAACTAGGAATTGAATTCAACATTCTTTTCATATGGGATCTTTTTGAGAAAAAGTCCCACATTGAAAGATGAGAGGAATGCACAAGGAAGCACTTCGTATACCTTGAGATAAACCTGGCAATCCTGACCTGACCTGATTGACCCGACCCGAATGACCCGACTCGTAATCCGAAAGTTGACCCGAAACCATTGGCCCGAAAATACCCGAAACCAAACTAACCCGACTCGACCCGAACCCGACCCAAAATAGAGTTGACCCGAACATGACCTGATGACCCGAAGTGACCCGACCCGAATGACCTAAACCGAAATTGACCCGAAATCCAAACTTGACCCGACCCGAAAAGGTCCGAAACCCGAAGTGACCTGACCCAATTTTTAACCCAAATTGATTGACCCGAATCTACCCGACCCGTAGTGACCCGACCCGAATTGACCCGAATCCTAAGTGAATAAGGTGAAATAGTGAATTACTTAGTTTAGGGCTTCTTTATTTCCTACATAATAGGCGCTCTTTTTTTCTTTTTTTTTTTTTTTTTTTTTTTTTTTTTTTTTTGTAACGATTTTACTTTATTTTTCCAACTATTTTTTAAAAATGAATTTATTTTGGTGACCTAACACAAACTTGACCCGAATAGACCCGACCCGAATGGACTCGATTAGAATTTGACTCGACCTGAAATTGACTCGAAAATTGATCTGAAAAATTAACCTGACCCGAACAAGTCGACCCGAATCGACACGACCCGAACTTGTCCTGAACCGAACTTGACCCGACCCGAACTTGACCCGAAGTGCTGACCCGATTTTGACCCAAAACCCAACTCGACCCGACTCGACCCGAACCCAACCCGAACATATGTTTACTCGAACTTGACCCGAACTGAATTGACCCGACCCGAACCCAACCTGAATGACCTGTTTGTCAGGTCTACCTTGGGATTGTTCACTTGAGTAGGAATTCAAAAAGGAATCTCCACTTGAGAGAAAACCTTTAAGTTCATATAAAACTCGAGTAGTGTTTTGGTCTGACTCGGCTAAACTTTGAGTAAGAAAATAATCGGTTTGAGTTGCGGGTGGATATTTTAGGAGGTCTTTGCACTTGCAAGACTTGGATTTTTAAGTAAGAGCTCCGGGTGTGAGCGAAGCACGCGACAAGGGTAAGATCGTCTTTTCTCTCTTTCTTCTAATTTATTATGTCATTTAGTTATATTAATTATGAGCGACTCTTGGGGCCGGGTTTTTTTTTCGCGGCGAGTTAGACTTACCGAAACCCAATAGCGGTATCAGAGTCCTGCTCATTTATTTTTTGTAACTAAAATTTTCAGGGTTTTTAAAATGGATTTAACTTCTGGTTGTTCTTGCTAATTAGATTAGAAGCTTGATTTTATTAATTTAATCTTGTTTTATTTAGAATTTTGGCTCCAAAACCCAGATTTTCACCCACGACAAGTGAATTTTGGGTGGAATCTATATTCTTGAAACATTCAAATCCTTTATGGGTTACGAAAAAGCCAAATCTGCCCAGAAATGCTTGTTCTTAGGGATTTTTCGTTTTGGCGAAAATTTTAAATCTTTTAAACCTTGAATCTTAATGGCATATTAATTGTGATTATGCATATGGTTCTTTCCTTTATACTTCTGCAATTTTAGACCACTTTTGAGCATCATTACTTGGTAGTAATTGGTGCTTAATAGTTGGCTCAAATTTTCACATAGTTGCAAATAAATTGCTTTAAGTGTGAAAATTTTGTATTTTGAGGCTCTAAAGTAATAAAGATTCAATCTTTAATTAATTTCAGTGATTGGAACTTTGTGTTACCAAATTCCATGTATTTTTTTTTTTGTTAATTAAATCATTTATTAAGTTGATTGGAATCATAAAGTTTCAAACTTGTGATAGAATTTTCATTAATATTCATATTGGAAGATATAATTTTTCAAGGATTCACAAGTTAAAGTTAGAGTCTTTATTTGAATATTTATGTTCATAATTCCAACTCTCTTTTAATTTTGTCAAATCTCATAATTAATTTATGTTGGTTAAATTAATAGTGAGAATAACCCTTTTCATATTTTTTTTTGCATCAAGTTGAACCAAATTTCATTAAAGAATAGTTTTAGAATTAATTTGGTTCTGTGCACTTGAATGAATTTATTAAGTTAGACTTGTTTTATTTTCATTTTTGCTCAATAAACTGATTCTAAAATTAATTTAGAATTTATTAAAAATATCACACAAAAAATTGAGGCCTAAGAGCCCTAAGCAAGCTCTGAGCCAGCTGTGTGCGTGCGTGGTGTCCGCATGGGGCATCAGCTTGATGCGGCAGCCTGCGCGTGCGAGAAAGTGTGGTGTGATGCTTGTATGCATGTAGGCGGGGGTGCGCGAGGACTGTGCCGGCGTGGCTACTAGGGAGCACGAGCCCAGCACAGCAGCAAGGACAGTGCGAGCAGCAGCCTCGCACCCCCCTGCCGGCTTTTGGTGCCTATCAAACCAAGCCATGTTGCTTGGTGCTAGGCACACAAAAGGAATGGGATATGTATTTAGCGTCTTTGCTGATTTTAATTCTGTTTACTTTTTTTAATTAAATTTTGGAGGCTAGGCATCAGGTTTTGAGCAGCACTTGCAAAATTTTATTTTGGCAAAATTTTGGGCTAAGCAGCTTAATTAATTGGATTAATTAAGTTGGATGAGGAATTTAGTGGGAGCTTCAATTTTAATTACGCTAAATCACATAATCGGTTAAATTTGACTAGTTTCTGTAGGAGTTTATATGCACTACAAAGCAAAAAATCATGAATTATATTCATAAAGAACGTAATCCCAAGATCGCATGCATAACACACCAGACACATAATCATATCTTTAACGCGTGAATTCCACGTAGCTATTCGACAGGCAAATCAGGGAGAGAATAAAGGCCCAAGCGTTGCTCCTCTACTAAGTCCATGAGTTTCGAACGAGCCTTCCACCTATATTAGATTGGTCGAGTGAAAGAGGAAAACCACGATCACCACCTTTAATGGACTAACCGACCACAACGAACCACCACAATCGGCGCCGAGGGAGGAGGAAAGAGCCGTGAGAGAGAGAAAGAGAGAGAGAGAGGGAAGTTTGACAGAAGCTGGTTTCGTGTATGCTAATTAGGGTTTTAACTTAACAGTAAAACTTTTATGTAGAATAACTTAGGCACCTAGTCTACTTATAATCATATTATAATTAGACTAGGTTAGGAAGCCCAAAACCTCTCTAAACCCTCTACATAGTAGGACGTATTAGGGGATGAGGCTTATCATGGGTCTCGTCCTCTCGTGCTCGATTCAGGCCCTTTGGGTGACCTTATACGATCCGTTCAAGTGGGTTTTGGCCTATTTTACTAGCCCAAATATCGTTAGTACCTCTAGCTATGATATAATGACGGCCCAAATGAGCGAACTTAATTATCTCCATAATTTGATTCATTTATATATCTAGTAATTGCACATGATGAAGACATAAATCCTTCAATCTCCCACTTGTCTGAGACAAGTGTGCAGTATTCAAATTCCTTAAGTCAATGTGTGTTTTGATAATATGATTGCATCGCATGTCAAGATCATATTAATCTACAAATCGTTTCTTGAAATCTGAGTTTGAATTACAAAACCAAATGATTACTGAGTAATGCATTTGAACGTGGGCCACGTATTTTCTTAATTCTTCCTCTTAAAGCGGCTATGACACATTCCCTAATTTAACAGGTATACTCAATCCAATCTTGTAGTAACAAAGCACCCACTTAACTTTTGAAGTAACCAGGAAACATCCTTTATAATCTCCAGTTGCGCGTAAACGTTTGAATTTACCACAGTTAAATAATTCATTGAATGAAATTAATGTTCCACTGATGTCAAAGGAATCCACTAATATATCCAGAAGCTCTATACTTGTAATTCAAAGTAGGTCATTAGTTCTATCATGCATCATTCATGCATATCCAAATGATTGACCGAGCATCACTATGCCCCTATAGCCCATGAAACTTCACTATCCAATCAATTTTACATGCTAGTCCATTTATTAAAATCATTTATGTCCACTATAATAATTTTGAAATACGAACTTAAATAAGATATGAATTTTTTGCACCTATGGGGTTTCATTCACCAGGTCATCAACCTAATGAGCCCAATAATTCATAATTATTTTGGGCATTTTATTTAATTTCTAAAACCATAATTAAATAACAGAAATAATAGTATTCATTTAAACATAATTCTACAAATATAAACATTCCTTATGTAATATGTTTTCTCTAAACATACACAACTTGAATTATATAATTTACTACAATCTAAGACTTTTATATGACTCTCATACTTTAGTCTGTGGAAGGGTTTAATAAATGGTTTTCTCATTCATAATAAGACTGTGCAGATCACGACATCCTGCTTTTCATTGATCTCATAAACGAGGTGATATCTCATATCTATTTGTTTGGTTTTGTGATGTTACCCTGGCTCCTTTGTTTTGGCAAAGTTATCCTTTTAGTCACAAGACAATTTGATCCAAACTTCCTCCTTGACTACTCTTACTATAGCTAAATACACATATTTTGAAATTGAGCATGCAACAACATTATGCTTTGAGCTTTTAAGCTGACTATATTTCTCATATAGACATAAAATGCATCTAGATCACCATCTAAAGTCATCTTGCTTATTTTGAAACTTTCATCTGTATAACCTTTTTGACAACTTGTTCACTTTTACCATCACAAACTAGAAACATTCCTTTAGTCGTGCTCAAATACTCAAGGATTTTCTCTTTACAACTTTCAGTATACTTATCCTGAATTTACTTGAAACCTGTTACACATGCACAAGTCATATGTAACACCTTGCTTTGTACATTTCATAGCACATATAATGGACCCTTTGCAGAAGCATAAGATACACTATCCATACAACTCAACTCAACTAGCTTTCGAAGGCACTGAGTTTCTAAGCGTAATACCATGAAACATGGCAAGATATCCTCTCTTAAAGTCTTGCTTCATGAACTTGTCAAGAAATTTATCAACATAAGTCTCTCGATGTTGTCCAATCATTCATCATGATTCATTTCGTGGATCTTGATTTCCAATATGCACTCAACATCTCCTAAGTTTTTCATATAGAAACAACTCTTTTACCATTACTTGACTAATTCAAGCATTGATATGTCGTTTTAGATGAACTGTACATCATCTACATATAAGACTAAGAAGACCAATTGCTCTCACTAAAATTCTTATCTCTACAAGATTCCTTTTCGTTCTTTTAAGGAATTCAAACTATTTTGGGTAAAAATACCCTTTTCATGTGGACCAATTAAAAAGGGCCACGTGTCCATCCCAGGCAGGTCCATTTGGGCCAATAGCCAGCTGACACGTGTCGGCCTCAGATACCTTCTGGAATTGTGGCCTTCAAGGCCCAATTCCCAAGAATGCCACAAACGACACATCCCACCAAATCTAGGTCAAATTAATTGGCATTATCACATATGCATATGCATTTTAGCTTACCTATTTTTCCACAATAGTACGTGTTCTACTTATGTGGCTAGCCTGGGGGATTTATGCTCTATCAACCCGAAAACGCTCATGGCAATAAGGGTTCATCCGAGTTTTTAAATCCACCCAAACCATGGAGTCGAGTTCGATTTCATCACAAACTCGCGGAGCCGCCCATTGGCATACACCCTCAAGGGAGGCTGTCTTGCTAACGCGTCCAAACTCTTAACCATGGTACCCTTTGACACCCAAAAGCTTGACCATAGTCGAACATAGAATCTGACTTTAGGTTGCGAACTTCATTGCATCATGCGTGACGATATGCTTATATGTGCATTTTTTTTATTTAACTTTTTGTTAATTATTTTTTTTCTCTTATCAAATCCTTTTTTTATTATTAGAGTCAAGCCATAGATTTTTTTTTTCACCCGGATTTTTATTCCCGTACACTGCACAAGAGTCAAATTGTTTTGGTCATAGCCGGAGTTCTAGAAAGATTTACGTGTCGTGCAACACATGGGTCTGTAGCCCCGAGTTTTATCTTTCATTTGGAGTTGGTTTCGTCTCAATCAGAGTCACAGAAAAAAGGTTATAACCGATATACTACAGCCTGTCCAGTTTAGGTGTCTTTTTAGCGTCAACTTTCTTTTTTTCTTTTTTTTTTTTTTTTTTTAAATTTTTAAATTTTTCTTTATATCTTTTCACGTCAAGCTAGTCTTAGCCAAGTCCTTTAATCTGTGTCAACTCAAAATAGGATTATAGTTTATTTATTTATTTTTTTTATATCCATTGAGTCCTAACTCTTGTAGAATTCTAGTCCTCTTCCTAGTTTCTTGTGATTTTTTGTGCTAATCCTAACGTGTTCTTTGTCTTTGATTGTGGTTGATCTTTTTTATGACTAATGTTTGCCAATAGACCGTTTTCACCTAGTAAATAGCATAAACATTAAAATTGGACAAAATTAATCAAGTTAGTTTGTCTTTTAGTCTTCCGTGCTATTTCGTCATTGAGTCTTTTGTTTTTCACAAAGTCCTCATGTCTAGCCATGCCGTCATACCACGAGTCTTAATATACTCACCTAATCACACATGTTGAGTCATTGCACACACTTTGTCTTCGAGTAATGCACTATATTGTTTATGATCGTATACAAGGACCATGCATGCGTCGTTTTTCGTCGTAATAGGAATGAGTGGAGAATTTCCCATCAGATATTAAAATTGTTTCATACACTCTTCCTTTCCAATCTAAGTATTGAGTCAATGCATTAAGTGATCTCATTTTGTTCCATAGTACTTGAGCCTAAAATCACTAGGCAATAGTTGGAAGAATAAGGGGAAAGTCACTCATTCCTTCTTTCCTTCCAATCAAAGCATTAACAACAACAAACTCTTTTCCTCACCAGACGGCAATAATTAACTCATAAACAGCCATGAAGAAAAAGCACGATGCAAGCTTCTCACCAAGATTTCATGTTTTCTTCTTTTTTTGTTTTAAACCCCTTTTCCCCTAATAAGTCTAGCATAGGTTCTCCTTATCCTTATGTCTATATGCCAAGTTCCATCAATGAGTATTTCTTTTCCTTTGCATTCGATCATGTCATTCGTAATAAAATTTTTTTTAAAAAATCAATTACCGAATTAAACACAAGGTACACCAATAACCTGAGGCACCTTTGCAAACCCTGTCATTCCTTGTTAACCGTTCAATCACATTCCATTTCTTCATCAACCACTTTGAGCCTCGTCTAACGTTTGACCTTCATTTCTTCAACCCACATTCACATAACCCTGGGATAAGAAGATGTGTAATTGTATAACATTCAAAGAGCAAGTACAAAAAAAAAAAAAAAAAAAAAGCAGCAAAGCAACAATAAAACAATGTCTAACGGCAAGTGTTCCAATGTCTTTGATACGAACACGTCTCAAATTGCGTCTCTCATCGAGTGCTTGGTACCGTGCCTGAGAAACATGAATGCTGAGTGATGGACCGCATGATCTGAGATTGCCTACATTGATTCAAAAGAATGAAAAAAAAAAGAAATTTAAAACAAAAAATATATATGAAAAATAAAAATTGAAAAATTCAAAATTTTCAAATTCACAATTACACGTCTTAGGGATTCTCTCGGGTCTTTAGCCTTTTACCCTTTCTTGTTTAAACCATCAAATTAACAACATTACAACCCTTGAAAGACCCCTTTGAGGAGTACATACACTTGTAAAAAGTTTGGCTAAAGCTACGTTGGCCTAATTCCTAACGGATATGTAGGCAACCTCACATCGAGGTGCGGCCACATTCATATTCACATTCACATTCATATCCATGCATGATCAAGTCAAAGAATATCCAATGCTTATCCCTATGACCCTATCCATCTAAAGCTAGACTTGGGGGGCTTGAACCTACATAATTTAGCCTACCTAGCTTAAAGAGTCACCATCTCGACTCTTCTCACATCTATTTCCCTCACCATAGCCTTTGCAGCCTCACCTTAGTATCACTTTCACACATACATAGCCATATCATCTTTCCCTTAGGAGCCTTTTTCATGAAATCTTGTTTCCCTAACGCGCATGTTTCATCATCTTTCAAGACAACATTCATTAGAAGACATGAACTAAACATGGACAAGAAATAAAACACTAAAGGAAACGGTTTAGGTATAGCATTCACTTGAACATAAACAAAGGCATAGAAGTTTAATTAATCATGAACTAAACATGCTCGAATATCGATATAAGAGGTCCAATCTCGTCACCTGTCGGGGTTCATTGGCTTCTCCTAACATAGTCTCTATGCTTGCACATTAGAACCATATACTAGGAGGTGCTATCAAATAGCGATCGATACAAATGAATCTTGCTAGATCCGCTATCACATCTTTTAACAATAATTCACTCCCAATCAACTAAGAACATGCATTTTTCAAGTAGATTGAATAATATTAAATATATAAAGACTTTAATCACAAATAAATCAATTCAAAACCATAGAACATGCTCAAGATCCAACTACACCACAACCATTTCCTTAATGGGGATATTACTCACTAATCATGATAATAACAAGATTAATTAACAAATAACCAAAAATCAACATGATTAACAATCAACACTAACAACTAAAACAATAATCAAAAGAAAGCAAATGAAATAGAGGAGAGAGAGTTAGAGATTATTATTGATTGAAGATGAAAGTCTACAAACAAGATGATCAATCATCTTCTTCAAAATCCAAGCTCAACAATGGTGAAACTCTCACTTTCTCTCTCTAAACTACTCTAAGCTAACCCTAAAGAGAGAAGCTCTCCTAAAATTAATTAAGAAAATATAATAAATGATGTTCCCCTAATTACCCCTCAAAAGATGGGTATTTAAACTAAGGTAGGAAAATAAAAAAATAAAAGAAAAGAAATAAATAAGGAAAACAAAAATAAAATTAAAAGGAAAATTAAAAGAATAAAGAAAGAAAGAAAAATAAATAAAAATGAAAACAAGTCCCACCAAAAAAAGAGAAAATACCTGTTAATATGGCATATTAACATGTATTGTTAATATAGGGGTATAGTTGTCTTTTTTATCTATGTAACAAGGACAGTAGAGTAAATTCACCACCAAGAATAGTACTACCTCACTAGATGCTAATTTGCATCGTTAATTCCGTCATCTACTCATCTCCATATCCACTTCTTTTTCACTCAAATTAAAACCATTAATGGAGAAATTGGCGGCTGCAATGGACAACTCAAAGGTGATGACAAATGTCTACCCTTTGGGGTTAACCATGCCCTTTGTTTCACCCTTTATCGTTAGGGTTTTCGTTTATTTTGGCGGCGAAGCCGCCGGAAAGTGGTGGCGGTGGACATGTTTGAGCATCTTTAATGGTGGATGAAAGCTTGGACATCTTCAATGGTGAACGAAAGCTTGAGCATCTTCAATGGAGGATGAAAGCTTGAATTGGGCATTTACTTAACGTTAACGATGAAAGCTTTGTTGGGTTACAGGTGGTAGTAGAAAAATAATAAAATAATATATTCCACTCCTCATATTTACAAAATTGCCATCATATTAACAAGCTTTGTTAATATGGCATATTAACTGGGTTCTCCTCCCAAAAAAACGTCAGACCCATCTCCTTCTTTATTCCTTTAGCTGCTCTAAAATATGGAAATAATCCCATGCTTTACGCCTCACCAAATTAAACTAACAACCATCATCATCAAATCACCACCGCTCTTCATCATTGAAAATCGGAATCAAGCAAACATCACCGTTCAATCTTCATTAATAATCAAGTGAGAAACTTGTGAATTGGTTCGGTCGAACCGAAGGTTGGTGTGGCCGAACTATGGGTTGGTTCGGTTGAACCATGGGTGTGTTCGACCACACCTCTTCAAATTAGAAAAGTTCGAATGTTTCTCACTTTTTTAGTACTTCGATCGAACCCTTAATAGTTTTCCTGAACCTTGAGAATTTGCAATTTGCTCTGATTTTGACAGTTGCTTGTGCGAATTGGTGAAGGTTGAGCCGCAGCGTCAGAGTGAGATGCGGGGTCTGGTGGTTGAGCTGTTGCGAAGGTGGAATTGCATGGCAGGGGCTGCGCGGCTGTAGGGTTGTGAATGTAGCAGCAAATTTGGGGCAGCAGCGGTGGTGTAGGAGATTAAGGTGCTGTTGCGGGTTTGGTGTTGTTGTGGCTGCGATAGGTGGGTGCGTTTGATTGTGATTTTGGTGGCTGGTGGAAGGCGGAGCAGGGCTGCTAGATGCGTGAGAGAAGTACATGTGCTGCTATGTGGTTTCGGTGGTGAGTGGAGGCAGAGGTGAAGGTGAGGTGCGGCTGCTGTTTGAAATGGAGCAGGGGAGTTGCGTGTCAATTGGTTGATGGGGTTGTTTGATGTGCTGATTGAAGGTGGGTTGCTGCTGTTCGAGTTGGAGTAGCTGGCAGGTGTGGGTTGAGTGAGGAAGTGGCTGCGATGGTGTTGGTGGCTTTTAACATGAATTCGGAAACCGAACTCACTTGACTTGAAACCCGAACACCTACACACAAAACCGAGGAAAGGGATTGAGAAAAATAAAATAGAACTAAGTAATAAAATAAAACTAAATAAACTAAAATAGAAAATGAGAGAAATAAAACTAAAACTAACCTTTTAAAGGCACCATTTTACGAAAAAAACCTTTTAAAAGTACCATTTTGCGAAAAAAACCTTTTAAAGGCACCATTTTGCGAAAAAAAACCTTATAAAAGCTTTTTCGTAAAAAAAAAAAAATCCGAAGGTAAATTTTTTTTGTTCAAAGAAACCTAGTACTACTTCTTCAACCACCATCAACATTCAACCATTTACAATAAAAAGTTTTTCAATTTTGACAAAGATAAATGAGTGAGGAAAATAAGCAGCAATAGACGCTGGAAAGCATGACGTCGACGATCGGAAACCGCTAACTGACGCCAGGATTGATTTGCTTAATTTGTGGAACTTGATGTTAATTTGCTTTAGGTTTTAATGAGCTTAAGGTGGGTTATCGGGTTTAGGATTTCGGAAGGAGGTTGGCCGGATGTGAAGGTGGGTCGCCGAGGAGGAGGGGGGTTTAAGGTGGGGGTTAAGTTGGGGGAGGGAGCTGCTGCCAGGGGAGGGTAAAAGGAGAATGGTGGCTGGGCTAGTGGTTAAAGTGGTGGTGGTTTTATAAATTAATTTAATTATTTAATAGTTAAGTGAAAGTTAGAGAGTAATTAGAAGAGATTAGAGGTTAATCCAGTGAATTAGTGGTACTAGGTTTCTTTAAACAAAAATTTTTTAACTTCGGGGTTTTTTTAATGGTAAAGCTTTTAAAAGTTTTTTTTTTTCGCAAAATGGCACATCTAAAAGGTTTTTTTTTTACAAATTTGCCTAATTAATAAAACACAAACAAATAAAATATGAAAAAGACTCCAAACTAATTAAAAATAAAATAAAATAGAATACTTTCAAGGAAAATAAAGACGAAATAAAACAAATCCAAAGCAAATAAAATACGAAATAAACTAAAACTAATTGTAGACACCTAAATGTATCTCCCCACAATCAAACTCAGTGATGAATACTTTTCATGTCATTTGATTATCGAACAAAGCGAAAGTATGAAAAGTCTAGTGAGATGATGTTTTTATTAAAATATCTCTTCTTTCTGTTTTTGAAAATATTTCTTTTCTTACCTTATTTATGAAAAACGTGCATTCCAGTTTAGTTTGGTCCATGATAAGGGTCCAATAATAGTGTATTTTGATGGGGCTTGAAAATCCCTTTCCAACGATATATTATAAGCCCAATTCCGATGAATAATGAGGAAGTTATGACCAAATTATTAAACTGGCCCGGATTTGGTGTTTATATGCGGCCCAATGATCTAGAGGAGGGTCTATTATTAATTATTATTCCTAAAGATATTAGGATTGATTATAGTGTTCTAGAATATTCTAGAAGGTTATCTTAAATCCTAATGGAGTTAGGATTGATAATTATGTTTCAAAGAGTTTGAAATTGAAAAAAACTACTCCTTTTTACAATCCTTGTTTTGTACAAAGTGGAATATAATTAGATTTTATTTTCGTGCCTCATAATATTTATCCAAATTGTATACGGTTGGATAGATCTTGAAGTTATATTTTCAATGATATATTATAATATTAAATCCGAGCTATAACGAAATAGATATGAATAAGATATGAAACTCTATCCAAAACTGACAGCCTTCCACTATTTTGGCCATATCTTTTTATCTAAAAAGGATTTTAATTGGGTTGGAAAGTAGACTTCAAGAACTTTCCAACGACATATTATATGTCTTATTTGGACTTCTGGATCAAAAGATATGATAAAACAAAAACGCGTGAAACTGATTATTAGCGCCTGACGACAAGCATTAGTGCCTGGCGCTATCCTTCAGTGTCTGGCGCTAATGAGCAGCGTCTGGCGCTAATTGTTTTTTATTCTCATTGAAACTCTGATTCGTTTTTTTATCCATCCGACTGATTTTCTCTATAAATAGCCTCTTAAAATTCTGTTTACAATCATCAATTCTTATTCTTTCTAATTCTTTCTTCTCACCAACTCTCATCAAGAATTTCTTGATTTTCTCTCTCTTTCTAGCCAACCCTTTTACAAACACAATTCCTCATACATTAGCACTAGACATACCTAGCCATGTTTGAATTTGCCTTCTCCCTAGACGTGAAAAGTTTTATATTTCTGAGGGTTTGGTCCCAAATCTAGTTAAACTTTCTTAATTCTATATTTCAATTATTTAATTTAATTGTTTGATTTTATATTTTTGTTGAAGTTACTAACGCGTGTATTTTGTTATTAGAAGGAGATACGAGACATCCTAGTAAGTTCTTTAATTGATTTATTGATATTATGATTTAGAAATCATGTCTAGGTTGTTATTATGATTCCTAGTGTCATGTTATGATGTTTTGATCTTCCTAGTATCATGTTTAGGGTAATATCTATAATTTCTAATATCAAATGTGACAAGTATGATTTCTATGATGCTTCCTATTTTCTTTCCTAATATTCATGTTAGTATCATGTTAGGGCTAAAGCTTTGATTTTTATTGTTTAGTGACATGCTAGGATTTGTTATTAACCTTGTTAGTATCATGCCTAGGATCTTGCTATTAATATTATGCTTTAACATGACTATGATTATAATTTTGACTATTAATTATTATTATTATTATGTTGCTTGATGATTATTATTGTTATTGCTTTATCACGCTCTTTGTGCACGTTTAAAGGGAATTTGTACTTGTAATCACGCTTAATAAGATAATTAATAATCTTTTTAGGGTTAATGTGATTATAATTCAAGTGATCGCCAATAATAGTTTTGTTTGTGCATTTATATTCAACCAACATAGATAAACAGGTATAAGGTTAATCCTAATGAACTACCAGTCATGGTTCCAGACCTATTGGAGTTGACGATCTCCTGGATCGTTAAGGGGTGTAACCTTCACCCTGTGAACGTTTTAAGTTCGTAAAACTTGTTGGCAAATCTTTTGCTCTATCTTCTTTCCCTTTGGACGATCACAGTGGGGTTCAAGAATGGGATAATGCTTGAAATGTTCCCTACAATTTTTTGGCGACTCCACTGGGGAGGATTTCTATTTTAATTCCTGAAATTTATTTCGGCAATAATTTAGAATGAGTGGATGAGACTCGAAAAGTTTTAAGTATTTCATGTGTGTAATTTTGATTAACATTATATTCATATGCATAAAAAAGATCTCATTGGAAAGACCATCCGTAATGAGTTAAAATATAGGATTTTTACACGTAGGAAATTTGAGGAATATCTTTCACAACTAGGATCGAAATAATGCTGCGCGAAACTGGAAAATTTTATCAAGCACAGAAAGCTGCTGAGGCATGTAGGAACTAGCGTCAGGAAACAAAGTCTAGTGCCACTTATTTGACTTTAGCGCCATGCAACAATTGTGGCGCCGACCTCTGTTTGCTGGCATCAAGTTCTTCCAATACCGAGCCAAAAATATGCGTTCTAATTTTGACCAGTTTTTAGCACTGTTTGCTCGATCCTACTTCCTGATTGATTTTTTCTCACTATTCTGAAACCCATATGTGTTTCATGTGGGACTTCATATCGACAAATGATGTTCCTTTTGATAAAGAGTGTTACATGTTTTGCAGTGACTTTAGCATATGATTTTGCTTCAACCCATTTAGTGAAGTAATAAATTGCTACTAATATATATTCATGGCCTCCTTTTCCTGGTGGAGTAATTCTTCCAATGTTGTCTATTCCCCATGTTGAGAATGGCCATGGTGATGTATAGGTGTAGAGGAGAGATGGAGGAAAATGTTGCAAGTTAGCATATATTTGGCATTTAGGACATCTTTTGACATATTGATGACAGTCCCTATTCATGGTAGTCCAATAATACCCTTCGCGCATTATTTTTTGGACTACCATTTTTCCATTTACGTGTGTTTCACATACCCCGTCGTGGACTATTCACATAACTCTTTGGGCTTGCTTTTTACCTACACTTAGAAGCGCTCGACCTTTAGGTACCCTTTTGTGTAACTCGTTGTTAATGAGCACATATAAGGAAGCCAAAAGTCTTATGGCTCGTTTTTCTCTATATACCAAGATTCTTCCTCTTCTTCTTCCTCTTGGGTTATTTCTTCATCCTTTAATGCTTGGATATAAGCCGGTTTGTGCCTCTTTTCAATTGTCAAGGGCATTTGCTCAATTTCCGTAGGAATCCTAACCATCGAGGCTAGTCTTGCAAAGACATCAACAAATTGATTTTCCTCTCTAGGTAGATATGTGTATTTCACCTTTTTTCAGTTGGTTTGTGAGAGTTTCCAAGTAGGTTTAGTAAGGGGCCAAGCTTTCACTCCTTACTTTCCATCTCTTGGAAATTTGATTGATGATCAATGAGGAATATCCGAAAATTAAAAGTTTCTTTAATCCCAACGCCAATCTATTTCGAGGCCTACCACGCATATTTCGTATTGTGCAGTGTTGTTGGTAATGTCGAAACCTAGCTTTACGGAGATTGGAACATGTTCCTCTTTAGGTGATACAAATAGTACTCCTACACCACATCCCTTTAGGTTTGAGACTCTATCAAAGTAGAGAGTCCAAGTATCATCTTTTGTGACCATCATGTCTTCATCTGGAAAATCATTCTCATGTATAGCGCGTGGAATCTTCTATTGGAAAATCCGCTAAAAAATCTAAAACCAAAGGATCCTTTAATAGCCTTTTGAGGCATTAACCTTACGTTGAATTGGGCTAAGTTGACTATCCATCCTAATAACCGCCCATTTAGTGTAGATTTCTCAAAAAGATACTTCAATGGATCCATTCGAGATACTACGAAAGCTATATGAACGAGCATGTAATGTCTTAACTTGGTTGTGGCCCACACCAATGCGAGGCACAATTTCTCAAGTGGTGTATAGCGTATTTATACTCGAGCATTTTTTTGCTTAGATAGTAGATGTCATTCTCCTTTCCTTGTACTTCTTGCGCGAGAATAGCCCCCATTGTCTCTTTGGTGACTGTTAAGTATAACCTAAGGGTAATCCCTGGGAGTGCTGGTGCTAATACAGGAGGATTAGCGAGATAGGATTTGATCTTCTCAAAGGATTTTTGACACTCATCGTCCCATATCACTGGCACATTCTTTTAAAGCTTCTTGAATATTGGTTCACATATTGTTGTCAATTTAGATATGAACCTACATATGTATTGCAACCGGCCAATGAATCCCCGAATTTGCTTTTTGGTTTTAGGCGGTGGCATTGACATGATTGCTTTGATCTTGGTTGGGTCTATTTCTATTCCTCTAGAGCTAATGACATATCCCAAGAGTTTTCCTAAGGTGACTCCAAAAGCACATTTGGATGGGTTCAACCTCATGTTGTATTTTCTTACCCTTTCAATGAATTTTCTTAGGGCTACCAATGCCCTTGGTCGATCCTTTGATTTCACAATCATGTAATCTACATAAACTTCGAATTCCTTATGCATAATGTCATGGAGTAAAGCAGTCGCTGCTCGTTGGTAAGTGGCACCCGCGTTTTTTAACCCAAATGGCATCACCGTGTACAGTAAGTGCCCCAAGGTGTTATGAACGTTGTCTTCTCCATGTCTTCTTCTGCCATGAGGATCTAATTGTACCCTGCGTATCCATCCATGAATGAGAGAAGCGCGTGGTTCGCTGTATAATCTACTAGAATATCGATATGTGGTAAAGGGAAGTCGTCCTTTGGACTTGCCTTATTTAGATCTCAAAAGTCGACACACATTCGTACCCTTCCTTCCTTCTTTGGAACTAGGTCTACATTTGCAACCCATTCGGGGTATTTGGATACCCTGATAAAACCCGCTGTTATTTGTTTTAGTACTTCTCCTTTTATTTTGAGAGCTACGTCGGGTTTCATTTGACGTAAATTTTGTTTTACAGGTGTCATTTCTGGAATTAGTGGAATTGTGTGTTAAGCTATTTCTCTATTAATGCCTGGCATATCTTCATATGACCAAGCGAATACATCGATGAATTCTTTTAATAGATTAATAAAATCTGTCATTTCATGTTTATTAAGTGTTAGTCCGATTTTAACTTCTCTTTCAAGGGTTGGATCTTTTGAGATGTCAACCGTTTCAGTATCCTCAATTCTTGGTGTTTTATTTTCAAGTGTTTCCATTGCTTTAAATATTTCTTTTTCACTTTCAGTGTTAGTTAAGCAATGCTCATCATCTTGAGTTAAAGAATGACACAAGGAGTAAGCAAAAGAAGACATATTATTGAATTCGGAAATCATTACATCAAATAAAGTTACGTCCGTTAGGACATGATTATTTACTATTCTAGGGGAAGACGCTAAAGAAGAAGAGCTAGGAGGGGGTGCTACAACTAAAGTCTTTAGAAGACTCGATAGGAGAAGACTCTGACTCAGACGATTCATCGAACATTGGTCCTTGTCCGGTTTTTATAGAAATATTTCTTCCGCTTGAAGTAGTCACTTTCACGGTCTTTCATCATCCTTGAACTAGACCCTCTGCAGGAGTGATAAGTTTGGAAGGATCAAAGTTATCACTCTGTAGTACTGTTTGAATGAGCAAGGAGTTGTCTTTGATATGCGTTGGCTCATTCTTTTCATACCCAAAGAGAAGTCCCATGACATTAAAGTCAAAGCATAGGGGTTTTTTTCCTTATGGATCGGAGTTTGAAATCATCTATAAAGTTGCAATTCAGAATTATTTCGAACCCAGGTTGTCTTATCCCATTCTTGACAAAGGGTTCAGGAAATTCATAGCATGGATAATCCTCTCCCTCTTTTATGAATTGCCCATTTAGGGTGAGGGGATAACGATCCATTTGGATTGATTTCTTTTGGGTACGAGCGTTCCTACGCGCATTTGCTTTTTCCCGGGCTCGCTTAAGATCTTCCGGAGTCGGTTTGAAACCAAGTCCAAAAGTGTCCAATTTAGGGAGGCCAGGTAGCCCCATTCGTTTTTCTATCCCTTTCTTCTTTCTAAGGGTCATCCTAGGAAAGTGTCCTTGTTTCTTGAGGATAGCATTTATCGTCATGTTAAAGTGGAGGTCGTAGTGAAGAGGGGTCCTTTCATCATCCTCAATTAAAGAGACCTGTTCGTCAAAGCCCCACAAGACTTGATCATCTTCATCGTGCTCCATATTTATGATGGGATTTTCAATAGCCTTGATTCTAATTGGTGAAGCATCAATTATGATAGGGATTCCTCTAACTATAGCCTTCACTTGTTGATGAAGGGATAAAGGAACGACCTTTAGGTCATGAAGCCAAGGGCGTCCCATAATAAGTTGAAAGAGGCTTTAATATCTACCACTTGAAAAGTAGTGGCGTGTTCTATGACTCCTGTCGTTACATTCATGGTGATAGTCCCAAGAGCTTGGAGGCGAGTGTTGTCATAGGCTCTTATTCCCTATGTAGACGGAGACAAGTCTTCATCTGTTATCCCTAACATTCTTGCAGTTCGGAGTGGACAAACATTAATCGCTTATCCATTATCTATAATAGTTAATGGGACATTCATTCTCTTGCAGATTACTGTGAGATTTAATGCTTTATTATGTTGATCACCATCTTAAGGTAAGTCCTTATTAGAAAAGGTGATCAAATTTATAGGACTAGGAAGATTACTTGTGAGAAAGTTAGCCAACCCCTCAGGAGTGGTTTCAGAATCTATTCCTATTTTGTCAAAACCATTCGTTACTGCCAACCTATGTTGATGGGACGTAGCTAAGAGTTTCCATACATTCATGTCAACTTTAGTCTTCTTTAATTGCTTGACAACATCGTTGTCTTCTATGATAGGTATGGGAACTTGCTGAGTAGTAGTGATAGGTTGCTGCACCGCAATGGGAGGTTGCATTCTCCCGGATCTTGTGAGGACATATATGGGTGAATCTTCTTCATCCCAAATGTCGTCCACCGGATAAATTGAGGAGAGCGGGGTCTCTTCCATATCCTTAAGGTAGACATCCTCATCGTCACTGTCCCAAACTCCATTAATGGTAGCATCTTTCTCTCGTGGAATTTTAACTATCTTTTCATCGTCAATCAGTTTCTAAATTAAATACTTATATTTAAAACAGTTCTCTATTGTATGTCCCCCTGATTACTGATATGGACAACAGAACCTATCAGTCTTCTTTAGTGATTCAAATGGTCTCGGTTCGGGAGGTTTAATCATGCCACTCTCGGAGAGAATTTTGAACATGTTTGCATAGGCGGTCCTAGTCGGAGTGTAGGATCTATGGCTTCTTTTAGGTGTTTCAACTACTTGAAGAGAGAATGGTTTCTTCGTATTTGGTGTTACCTCTTTGTTGACATGTTTATTTCGTTCTTGTTTTTTGCTTTCAAGAATCCTCTACACATGCCTATGAATTTTTCTACTGAATATACGACGAGCAATATATCTTCCTTAGTGGACGGTTGCCGCTTTGGGGACAGTTCACTCATGGCGTCGAAGAATACTTCTTTTTATTCTTCAAGGGCATGATTTTCTTTGATTGGTTTGGTCAAGGATGAGGGATCAACAAAATTTTCCTCATCAGAGATGGCCAAGGAATCAGAAAGTGTTGTACTGTTAATACTTGGCTTCTTGCTTGCAGGAGGCACTGGAACTTTATTGTTGTCGATTAAGTCCTGGATAGCTTTTTCTAGATTCTAGCAATTCTCAGTAAGATGGCCCCTTCCTTGTTAGTATTTGCAGTGTGCATTAGGGTTCCAATTAGCCAATCTCTTTTCGACTAGTGTATCCCCAAATGGTCCAATAGGAGTTATAAGACCTTTTGCATGAAGACAGTTAAATGCGGTGTCATAACTCCTGCCAATAGGAGTAAAGTTTCTCCTAAATTGTTTCTTTTGTTCCTGATTGTTCATAGCGCGGGCTTCATTCAGATTAAAGGTGCTAACATTGTTTGAGTGGGTAGTTTTGGAAGAAGAAGGATTGTCGTTCTTCTTTCCTTTCCAGCCATTGATAAAGTTAGTTTTAGCAGCTTTTTGCTTTGCAAGGTCGTCTTCATTATTTATTCTAATGTCATAAACGGCCTTAAAGGTGTTCATGTTGCTTTGATACTTGAGATGCTTAGAATATTTTTCCTGGAGATTCTTTATGAAAAATCTCACAGATTCTTTTTCAGTAGGTACCTCAATTATTTTAGCAGAGGTTTCCCTCCACTTATTAAAGAAAAAAGTGAACCCTTCATTTTCTTTTTGTTTAAGTATCACAAGTTCCCTATGATCAGTTTCAACTTGAATATTGCACTTGTACCTATCAATAAAAGCATTTACAATGGCATCCCAGGTAGAGGTTTTCTCCTTGTCAAGGGAAAAGAACCATTGTTGACAAACAATTTTAAGTGATAAAGAAAACAATGTATGAAAAATTTGCTTATCTATCCCCTTAATATTAATTATTGTCTCAAATGCTCTTAAGTGGAAGTAGGGATTGTCCGTTGACTTGAACTTAGGGATGTCAGTGGTATTAAATTTCTACGGAAGAAGTTCCTTGTCCACTAAGACCACTTGTGAGCGAATGCCCTGGAACCTGTAATAATTGGATATCTTACTCAAGATTTCTTACATGAGCTCCATTTGTTGTTGCCTTACAGGGTCATTAACTTGAAGAGCTATGTTCTTCATTAATTCAATTAGGCTGGCTACATCCTTCTTGAGTTCATTAACTTCTTCTTGAGAGGCCATGATCTTCTTAGCTTTTCTTTTCCGAGTAATGGGTTTGTCAAAAAGGAGTATCTGAACGAAAGTATTGTCTTTGATTAGCTGCCCTTCGTTCCTTTCTTTATCAAGCATTGTAAATTAAACCATTTATTTGTTTTAATTACTTGACTCGAATTTCGATTTGACTTTATTGATTAAAAAAAAAAAGCAAAAATAGTGTGTATTTTTGAAGACCAAGCAAGGGTTTAAAAAAGTATGGTTTAATTGGAGGATTAATATCCGACTTACCCCCCTAAAAAAATTACGGAAAAGACGGGCATTGAAGACTCTCTAGACATGGTCAAAATGTGACATATTATGTGTGTGCTTTAATAGTGAATGTGAGGGACATACTTTGACTCTTTTGTGAAACCATTAGACTATGTGTATAGACTCAATTAAGGACTGAACATAATTACTGTCATTAATAAACTGATTAAACCGTTTTAGCAAATTGATTAGACTGACTCGTCGTGAAGACTTAAGCAAAACTACAAGCTGTCGTCAGACGACAGTACTGTCGCCAGACGACAAGATCGTCACCTGGCGCCGAAAACTAGTGTGTGGCGCCACAGTCTAAATCTATGGACCAATTTGGAACATCGATCGGGGACTGTTTCTAGTATTTTTCTTTAAAGGGACAAGCCTAAAAGTCGTACTAAGTCAAAGTTTGATCAATTTATTAGACTTTAATTATTAATTAATTAATTAATTAAATTAGCAAAGTCCTTTAGTCATTAATTTAATTTATTTAACTCATTCACAAGTCAAATAAACGGTTAGAGAAAAACACATATAATATGCACAACAAATAAAGTACAAATAATCATATAGTCATGATATGATGCAATGAGTTTGCAACCTAACTATGGATTTAGTTCTCTAAAGTTTAGGATATGGGTTAGTCAAAGAGGGTCCATGGTTATGAGTCCGAATGCACCGCGCGGAAGCCTTACCTTTGGAAGGGTTGGCGCGTGTGGATAGGACCCCGCGAGTTAAACTCGCTTCCATGGTTTGGTGAATTCAACAATCTCGGATGTACCCTTCGTTGCCAGGAGCGTTCGATTGGGTAGATGGAGCATGAATTCCCGGAGGGTTATGGCCATATGTAGAACACATATGGGTTTCAGAAAAAAGGGAAAAACTCAATCAGGAAGTAAACCGAGCAAGCAGTACTAGAAAACTAGTCGAAACAAGAAGTTAGATTTCTGGCTCGGTAGTGGAAGAATTTGGCGCGAGAAAATAGCGTCCTCGCCAAACGCTGGCACTGTTGCCAGGCGACAGCACCATCGTTTGGCGCTGACGCTATTTTCTCAGCGTTAATTCCTACATGTCTCAACAGCTTTCTGTTCAGGAATATTCTAGTTCTTTCGTAGCATTATTTCGACTTTACTTGTGAAAGATATTTCCCTAGATTCCTATGAGTAAAAATCCTATGTTTTTGACTCATTACGGTGGTCTTCCAAATGAGAACCTTTTTATGTTTATGCTAATAATGTAAAAAAAAAAAATTACGCTCATGAAATACTTAGAACTTTTTGAGTCTCATCCACTCATTCTAAATCATTGCCAAAATAAATTTCAGGAATTAAAATAGAAATCCTCCCTAGTGGAGTCGCCAAAAAACTGTAGGGAATATTTCAAGCCATCCAACACTTGAGCCCCACTGTGATCATACACTTATGCATGGTGGCGTCTAAAGGGAAGGAAGCTAGAGTAAAAGAGTAGCCAACAAGTTTTACAAACTTGTAAACCGTTCACAGGGTGAAGGTTACATCCCTTAACGATCCAGGAGATTGTTAACTCCAATAGGTCTGCAACCATGACAGGAAGTTCAGGGATGAAGTTACTAATTCAACCTAAAAGATATTAAACTTGCCCTAAAAATAGGCCTCTACTTTATTCTTCTCGTACTCATAGGAGCTTTCTAACTAACATACAATCAATATATTAACCCTAAACCTGTTTAATCTATGTTGGTTGATTATTAATCCATAAATAAGACTATTATTGGTGATCACTTGAAATATAATCAAATTAACCGTAAACAAGATTATTAATTATCTTGTTAAGCGTGATTACAAGTACTAATTCCCTTTAAACATGCATAAAAGGTGTGGTCAAGAAATAACAATAATAAATAAATTTCAAGCAACATAATGACAATCATAATCATAATTATCATAATCATGTTAAAAATAAAGCATAACATTAATAGCAAGATCCTAGTTATGTGATGCAAGTCTAAGCATGGAGAACTTCGAAGATTTGCTTATCATGCATCAAGATAACTTGTCCCTAAACATTGATTCAAGCCAAGCATTGCATGGACACTTTCTTGGATATCAAAGCAAAGCCACGGTTTGCTTAGTGGCTTTTCTTGGAGTCTAGTTCACTTTCTTGAACTTTCTTGAATTTTCTTTACTTAGATTTTGCTTACAAGTTTTTACCTTTCACTTGAAAGGGTTTTTCTTGGTTCAAGCATTAGGATCTTTAATCTTTATTTAATTCTTTAATTTTTATTTATTTATTTAGTTGCTTTAAAAATCAGTTAGTTAGCAAAATAAATCAGTTTGGTGTATGCTTGTGCGCCAAGGTGCTTGCTCTTCAAGCAAGTTAGAATTCTAGTTTAATTAGGATTGAATTAGGGACTTGTCCTAATCTTCCTAGGTAAACTAAGTCTTATAAATAGGGCTGTAAACACACAAATAAATATACATAGACTAATATTCAGATTTATTTCTTAAGTTGCATACTTGAGTTTTGGTTGATTGCGATCAATTGCTGTTTTGCTTGTTTTAGTTAAAACATTCGTTTGGATTGATTAATTAGGTGGATTCTTAATTGATTAATCTTAGTTTTTGTTTAATTCTTGGTGGATTTCCTGTATAGAATTAGACTTAAACATATCCCTTGTGTTTTGTTGATTTTCGGATCAATAATTCACATCATCTTTGGTATCAGAGCAGGTTTGCGCAACTTCGGCAAAAATTAAACTGGGAACAATTGGCTGGGAATGTTTACGTGATTCTTTTTGCATTGAACTCTAAAAACGTCCAGCTATCACCATATAAAATTTCATAACTTTTAGTTGAGTAACGCGTTCTACACAGCCTCAAACTTTTGGTGTTTGTGCACTGATTTGCGGATGGGAGTCCGGTTTTTGTGTTGCCTAGTTTTCCTTCAAGATTCGATCTTTTAATCAAGATTTTTGCATAAACTGACTTGGTTTGTGTAGGAATCATGAGTGACGAGGAGGTTCCACAAGTTCCAAGGGGATTAACCTTAGAACAAGCTCAAAATCTTAGAAGAGATAGGCGAATTGACGAGTTGGCAGCAAGGATGGATGAGATATTAAAAAGGCTTGATACTCTTGCTGGAGATTCTTCAAGGAAAGGGAATTCTAACCCTAATTCTGGTTCAAGTGAGGAAGAACAACCAAGGAGGAACCCAAGGAGGCCACGAAATAATTATTCCTCAAGTGATGAATCACCAAGGCTTAGGAGGAGAGATCGACCAAAAGATGATGATAGGAACCTTAGATTAGATCTTCCCGAATTCAATGGGAGTATGAATGAACCTGAAAAATACTTTGAGTGGATTAGAAGGGCCGAGACACTCTTTGATTACAAGGAGTATGATGAAAGGAAAAGATGCAAATTGGCTGAATTAAAACTGACCGGTTATGCTAGTCTTTGGTATGATAATCTAAAGAAGAAGAGGCATAAGGAGGGGCGTGCAAGAATCTCAACTTGGGAACAACTCAAGAAGCACATGAAAAAAAGGTTCGTACCTAGTGATTATATTCAAGATGTTTATCTTAAGATGCAACTTTTTAAACAAAATTCTATGACTGTTGAGAATTATATTGGTGAATTTGAAAAGTTATGCATGCTATGTGGCTTAGAAGAGATTGTTGAGCATAAGATTGCTAGATTTATTTCGGGGTTGAATGATAATATTGCTGAAAAAGTTGAATTGCAACAATATTGGTCCTTTGAGGATGTTTGTAAGGTAGCTTTGAAAGTTGAAAAACAGATAAAGGGGAAGAAAGGGACGTACACTAAGCCCTTTGTAAAAGGTTTCACTAAACCTTTTGAGAAGAACAGCTTGGAGAAAAGTGGTTCTAGTTCGAACTACAAGGAGACTAAATCAAAATTTGAAGCTCCTAAAAAGCTTGTTGAAGATAGGAAGTGCTTCAAGTGTGGTAGTGTTGGTCACATTGCAACTAATTGTCCATCAAAAAGAGTAATGACTGCTCAAGAGTGGGAACAAGAACAAGCTAAGTGTGAGCAGGGTAGTGACTATGAAGAAAAGAACGAAGAGGAAAACTTTGAAGAAGAGGAGGGGCATATTGACGAAATTGATCCCGAGACTCATGGTCAAAGTTTGGTTCTAAGAAGGGCGCTACACTCTAAAACCGTACCTATGGAAAACAATCAAAGGGAGAAAATCTTTCTTACAAGGTGCAAGGTAGAAGATAGGTTGTGTGACATGATCATAGACACGGGGAGTTGCACTAATGTGGTATCTACTACTTTGGTAGACAAATTGAAGTGGCCAACTACTGAACATCCAAGCCCTTATAAGCTTCATTGGCTTAATAATTCGAGTGATGTTAAGGTAACTAAACAAGCCTTAATCTCCTTTTCAATTGGTAAATTTCATGATAAAGTTTTGTGTGATGTTTGTCCTATGGATGCTTGTCATATACTATTAGGCCGTCCTTGGCAATATGATAGATTTGTGAAGTTTGATGGAAGGACTAATGTGTATGTTGTGAGAAAAGGAGAAAAAGAGAGACCGGTTGCTTTAAAACCTTTAATATGCAACAAGTCTTCTAATGTTACCTCTAATTCGAAGAATTCTTATTTGATTAGTGAGAGGGAATTAGAAAAAGAGATTTGCAGCAACAATGTGGTATATATACTTGTTTCTAATGAGATTCGAATTGATCAAGATAAACAAGCAAAGAGGCCGTATGAATTGGAATCTGTTTTAGAAGAATTCAAGGATGTCTTTCCTAAGGAATTACCTTCGGGACTACCTCCTATTCGTGGGATAGAGCATCAAATTGACTTGATTCCGGGAGTACCATTACCCAATAAGGCAGCCTATAGAAGTAATCCGGAAGAAACAAAGGAGATGCAAAGGCAAATTGAAGAGCTTATGACTAGAGGATACGTGAGGGAAAGTATGAGCCCTTGTGCCGTGCCTACTTTACTTGTCCTAAAGAAAGATGAGAGTTGGCGCATATGTATTGATAGTAGGAGTGTGAATAACATCACTATCAAATACCGATTTCCTATTCCAAGATTAGATGATCTACTTGATGAACTACATGGTTCAAAGTTGTTTTCTATGGATTTTATTGTGGGATTGCCGAGAACACAACGGGGGAAAGACTCTATTATGGTTGTTGTGGATAGGTTTTCTAAGATGGCTCACTTTGTTCCTTGTCACAAAGTGGATGATGCTATGAAAGTGGCGGAATTATACTTCAAAGAGATTGTTAGATTGCATGGAATTCCAAAAACTATTGTGAGTGATCGAGATACAAAGTTCATGAGTTTCTTTTGGAAGTCTTTATGGAAGCTTGTGGGAACTAAATTGCTCTTTAGTACATCTTACCATCCACAAACTGATGGACAAACCGAGGTTACTAATCGTACTCTTGGTGCGCTTTTGCGTGGGTTAGTGAGTAAGACACAAAAGGATTGGGACATCAAGTTAGCTCATGCGGAGTTTGCTTACAATAGATCACCTACATATGCTACCAAACATAGTCCCTTTGAGGTAGTTTATGGAGTCAATCCGAAACTTCCAATTGATCTTGTTCCATTGCCTAAGGGTGAGTTAATTCACAAAGATGCCGAGTCTAAGTTGAAGAGTATGCTGAAATTACATGCTCAAGTTCGAACAAGAATAGAGAAAGTAAATGACATGTACAAAGCTAGAGCAAACAAGCATAGAAAGCAACAAGGTTACAATGTTGGAGACTTGGTATGGTTACATTTGAGAAAGGAAAGATTTCCAGGAAAACGCAAGAATAAGTTGATGCCTAGAAGTGAAGGTCCTTTCAAGATTATTGAGAAGATCAATGACAATGCTTATAAGTTAGAACTTCCGGGAGAATATGGAGTTAGTGCTACATTCAATGTTGGCGATTTGGCTAAGTATATTCCTGATGAAGAACTTCGAGATTTGAGGACAAATTCTTTCGAAGAAGAGGAGGATGATGCAAGTCTAAGCATGGAGAACTTCGAAGATTTGCTTATCATGCATCAAGATAACTTGTCCCTAAACATTGATTCAAGCCAAGCATTGCATGGACACTTTCTTGGATATCAAAGCAAAGCCACGGTTTGCTTAGTGGCTTTTCTTGGAGTCTAGTTCACTTTCTTGAACTTTCTTGAATTTTCTTTACTTAGATTTTGCTTACAAGTTTTTACCTTTCACTTGAAAGGGTTTTTCTTGGTTCAAGCATTAGGATCTTTAATCTTTATTTAATTCTTTAATTTTTATTTATTTATTTAGTTGCTTTAAAAATCAGTTAGTTAGCAAAATAAATCAGTTTGGTGTATGCTTGTGCGCCAAGGTGCTTGCTCTTCAAGCAAGTTAGAATTCTAGTTTAATTAGGATTGAATTAGGGACTTGTCCTAATCTTCCTAGGTAAACTAAGTCTTATAAATAGGGCTGTAAACACACAAATAAATATACATAGACTAATATTCAGATTTATTTCTTAAGTTGCATACTTGAGTTTTGGTTGATTGCGATCAATTGCTGTTTTGCTTGTTTTAGTTAAAACATTCGTTTGGATTGATTAATTAGGTGGATTCTTAATTGATTAATCTTAGTTTTTGTTTAATTCTTGGTGGATTTCCTGTATAGAATTAGACTTAAACATATCCCTTGTGTTTTGTTGATTTTCGGATCAATAATTCACATCATTATGATACTAACAAGATTAATAACAAACTCTAGCATGTCACTAAACATTAAAGATCAAAGCTTTAGTCCTAACATGATCCTAACATGATATTAGGAAAGAAATAGGAAGCATAGCAATAAACATACATGATATTAGAAATATTAATTAATCCTAAACATGATACTAGGAAGCAACAAAACATCCTTACATGATACTAGGAATCAAAATAATCTAAGCATGATTTCAGTATCAAAATATCAATAAAACAATTAAATTACTTACTTCGATGCCTCGTACCTCTTTCTAATAACAAAATACACACGTTAGTAACTTCAAGGTAAAGAATAAACAAACAATGAAATTAAGTATTTGAAATAGGGATTTAGGACCAAACCCTCAGAAATATTAAACCTTTCAAGTCTAGGGCGAAGGCAACTTCGAACTTGGCTAGGTGATTCTAAAGCTAATGAGTGAGGAATTTTGAGAGAGGTAAGGTTTAGAAAAAGAATAGAAAGAGAAAGCTTCTATCTTTTAGAGAGAGAGAATTAGAGAATTCTGGGTGTTGATGATTTTAAAATAGGGAGATACGACCCTTATTTATAGGAAAAATAACATTGGATCGAAGAAAATCATATTCGGAATAAAATACCTCTGATCGCAAACGACAGGAGCCAGCGCCAGACGACAAGCTCGTCGCCAGGCAACGAAGGTCAGTGCCTGGCGACGAATCTATCGTCTCGCGCTGGTTCAAAAGTCAACGCGCTTTCACACGCGTAATTACCATTAAAACCGGTTGCAGGTGATTATGCGTCCAAGCAGCTACAAAATTAGATTCAATAATTTATTTAAAATAAAATATCTTTAAAATATAATTATCAATCCTAACCTTATTAGAATTAAAGAGAACCTTCTAGATATTCGTAGAAGACTAAAATCAATCATAATCACTTTAGGAATAATAATTAATAGGCCCTCCTCTAGATCATTGGGCCACCTTTAAAAATCATTGGACCTAATTTATTTTAATCCATTACTTCCTCATAATATATTTTAGAAAGCTCTTTTTGAGCCCAATCCAACCACACTATTATTGGACCTTTATCATGGACCAAGCTAAATTGGAGTGACTATTTTTCATAAACAGAGTAAGAAAAGAAATATTTTTGAAAAAAGAAAGAGAAACATTTTAATAAAAACATCCTCGTCACTAGACTTTCCACGCATTTCACTTCGTTCGATAATCAAATGACGTGAAAGGTATTCAGCACTGTGTTTGGTTTTGGGGAGACACAATTGGGTGTCTACATGAAGCAAGGTTGATCATTCCTCAATTAAAACTCAATAATCTACCAACTTTCAAATCAAAAATTCTAGCAATAGATCACAAAGCAACTCCTCCCCCAAGCTTATTCTTTTTCAACCAAACAACAAATATTTTTGTATTTTCTCAAAATTTTCTTTTTTTTTTCACTTTTTTTTTTCATTTCTTTTTATTCTTTGCTCTCGCCTCTTTTAACTTTTAGCGGCTTTTTCTTTCTTTTTGTTTTTTTTCTTCTCATTTGCTCTAACTATTCATCATAACAAAGATAATCATAAGTACCAAAATTTGAGATTTTCACTCCTTTTTCATTCTTTTTCTCTCTTTCATTAACCAAACATACAAATCAAGTCCCAAGAATGCTTCACAAAAACTAATAAAGGTTAAAATAAAGCAAAGGTCCATTGGTTTGTAATGTGGTTATGCCAAAAAAGGGAAAAGGACTCAAATTTGGGTACTAATTGATCAGGATAAGATAGGTCGTTAAACTACTACCCTAATCAAATTAAACATTTATATACCTAAACTACCCTAATACAAGTATAGGGGCAAGTAAAGGGTCGAACCACTAAGGAAGCTCACTCATTTAACATCAATTTTCACTACTGCAAGAGTAAAAAGGGAAATGTTTTTGTTGGTTTTTGAATAAAGAGCACTAAAACTACAAATAAGCAAAGATAATGATGATTAAAATCAAGAGAACGCTAGGGATACGGGGGTGTCCAATATGATTAGAAAGAGGGAATAATGATGATTATCATGAAACACATGCCAAAGAACACAAGTTTCTACCTAAACAATTCATTCTCATGCAATAGTGTAGGCAAATCTATGAAAGAGGTCTACACTAATAAGGATCATTCTCATGCATCCTATTAGTTACAATCAAATCAAGAGAATAAAGAAGCACAATCCATAAAAAACTCCACTTTAATAACTCATTCTCATGCAATCATTAAAATAGAGATGATCTTAATCTAGTTCAATTCACTTTCATGCATTTAAGCTAGAAAACATCAAATAGAGTGCAACAATAATCTCAAGCTATTAAAAATCACATCTTTCATCAATTTATGGCATAAGTTCAATCCAACCATCATCATTCATCCAATATCAACTCATATCTTTCACCCCCTTCCCCTAGCTAAAAGTTTAGCCTAGAGAAGGGAGATTAAACATAATATCAAAACTAGAATTAAACTCAAGAAACTCAAAACAAAACATGATTAAAATCAATGAAATCAATAGCTACTAGATTAACTAGTAAGATTAACAAGAATAAGCAACACTAAAACAAATAAATATAACTAAAGGAAAGGAGAATAGATTACTAAAGAAAGGATTAATGAAAGATGAAAACTTGAAGTCTTGCTTGATTGAAAATTAAACTTGAACAAAGTTGAATACTTGTAAGAATTATTGAGCTATAATCTACTTTCTCTCTCTAAAAATTATCTAATCTAATCTAACCCTAAGAGACAGAAGCTCCCCTAAACTAATTAAGAAAAATAGAATAAAAGAGCCCCCTTTTAATTACCCCAAAAATGGGTATTTATACTAAGTTAAATAAAAGAAAAAGAAAAGAGAACCAAAAGAAAAGAAAATAAAATAAAGAAAACAAAAAGAAATATAAAAAGAAATAAAAATTAAAAGAAAAGAAAAATAAAAAGGGAAATAAATCTAAAACACCCTTAAAAACAATTAGACCTCCATAAATCATCATTTCGTGGCTGCTCTGATTTCCATTAAAGCGCATCTCCATCACCACCGTTCATCAACCATCAACGGTTCAGAGCTCACCTCTAGCCGACCTCAAATCACAGCCATTGATTGAATATTGCCTGATCATTCACGATTAAGTCACGTGATTTTTAATGGATATGAGGAGCGGTCGCGCAACCCAAATCGGAGCGTCCGCTCCAAGCTTCTGCTCTGAATTGGGGAAAATAGAATGAAAATGGTGCGGCCGCTTCAGTGGAGTGAGTGCCTGCTCTGAAGGGTATTGTGAATTGAGCTGAAATTGAGGGTAGTTGGCGGGCTGCTCTGCTATGGAGGTCGTTGGCTTGGCTTGTAACGATGCTCTTTGCGGCGGCTAGTGGTGGCTGCGTGGAGGTGGTGTTTGATTGAGGGAGGTGCGAATCTAGGATTGTGAGTGCTGGTGATGTTGGGTGGTTTAATTGGTGAGGTTGTGATTGCTGGTGGTTTAGGTGGTTGTTGTTGTTGTGTGAGGGTGAGAAGAGGAGAGGGAAATCAGGGGAGTGAAACTGGTGGAGTTGTGGGCTAGTGTGGTTTATGCTTTGGTGTTGCGGGGGTTTTGGCTGTAGTAATTGTTGCGGGGTGGTTTGGTGGCTGCTACTTGCGGTTTGCAATCGCTTTTCGTGGAGGAGATGGTGGCAGAGGTGGTGTGTCGTGAGGATGCGGTGGCTGGTGGTTGTTGCTGGCGGTTTTAGCGGGCAGCGTTGCTGCTATTGGTGCTGATGGGAGCTGCGTGAAGAGATGGGAGCAGGGGAGAAGCTGCTGGTGTTGTTGGCGTTGTTGAGGGGAGTAGGGGAGGTTGGTGTAAAGAGTGTGTGGTGAAAGTTTAGGTAATGGTGGAGTGTAGGATAAGGTCGGGGTAGTAATAGGTTGTTCACTTGCTTATTGAATTGACCCTTGAAGCTCCAAAAATGGCTTTTATTTAAAACCCATGCCTGGACTCGAACACGTACCTACAGATCAACCAAACCGAGGGTGGAACCAAGACAAATAAAAGAAAATAAATAATAAAAAGAAACTAAATAAACTAAAATAAAATTACGACAAATGAATAAAACTAAAGACTAAAAAAATAAATAAAGATAAACAATAAAATCAAATAAAATAAAAATAAGAAAATAAACAAAAACTAATCAAATAAAGATACTAAACACAAAAGCACTTAAAGTTACCAAAACACTAAAATAAAATACAAAAGACAAGAATAAGAAAATAATAGAAATAAAGGATAAAAACAGTTAAATTATTGGAAAATAAGCTAGAAAACTATTCAATAAACACCCCCAAAAGAGACATAAAAGTCACTTATCAAACTCCCCCAAGCTAACCTTTTGCTCGTCCTCGAGCAAATTAACATGAAACACGGGAGAAGGAGAGTGATTTATTCAAGCAAATCTAAGACACTAAAGGAGACAAGAATGTACACTAACTCACTTTCGTAGGAATCACGGTCAATTTTAGCAGCTAAAGACAAGCCCTTTAAACCCCTAGATTGCCCTAGAGGACGAGTATGCTCTCGTGAGGGTTTCCTAAGAGCTTAACCCACAACTTTAGACAAAAACCAAGGCAAAGGAAAAAGAAAAAGAAAAGCAAACACAAAAAACGAACACAACCATAACCAACATAACATAGCAAAGTTTAGGAAAACCAATCAAGCTCAAAGGCGGAAAATACTCCATTTGGACTCAAAAAGAAGAGACATGCACCAAAGAATACTCACCTTTCTCAATACAATGAGGGAAAACACGTTCTAAGAAGCTCATGGTTGAAGAGACAAACCTAAGCTAAGCATAGAGAACTAGAGAATTCATTCTCCGCCCTAGCCCCATCCAAGACGGTCCACGTTCTCTCCACTAGCTTCAAATCACCCCCTAGTTAGCTCCTCATGATTCCACAAAGGAACCGGAAAAAAGATTCAATTTGTGGAATTAGTGGGTCATCCCGACATCTCAACTATGCATACTCTCTCCATTGGGTTGAAATCTATCTCCCTCCACCAGAATTTGACCTCACCCCTCTAAAGTCTAAGGGTCTTAACTAGGGTTGTAACATAAGGCAAAGGGTTAAGGCGGGGTAAAAATTTGAAAATTTTGGTGATATTTCCTAAGTGAAGCAAAAGGGTGATCAAACCTTAAAAACAAACTCAAGAAATCACCAAACATCAAACAAAAATACCAATAATGTCATCTCCCCCAAGCTTACTCAAAACCAACATTCCATGAAAACAAAAACGAAATAACGCTCCCCCCAAGCTTGAACGAAGCATTGTCCTCAATGCTTAACTTAGGGAAGAAAACAAAACCTACTTTTTTTTTAACTCTTATTTGATGTCCTTGCCTTTTTTAACTAACGACGGCTTTTTCTGGGATGCATTTGCTTTATTACACATAATATATACAATTTACTTTCTTGCTTGGTACAAAGAGCATAATACTTTCTCATTTTCATTATAACACAAAACAAACTCTCAAACCGAAATGCTTCACAAACAAGGGTTAGGGAAACAAAAGATCATAAGGCTTGTAATGTGTCTCATAATCAAGAAAGGGAATAGGCTCAAAGGGTTGGAAAGAGGAGCAAATGCAAAATAAAAACAAAATATGTAACAAAACAAAAAGAGGATAAAGAAAAATGAGAAAAGGGTGCCCTTTTCCTCCCCTAGAGCTGCTTGGTCACGATCTTGGGAGTTAGAGGACAACACAAGGATTAAGATATGCATATTCAAGGATCCTAAACGCCGCTCAACAAAATTGATGAATGCTTGAACAGTTTAAACCTTACAAGGGATGGGAAGTAAGCAAATACTAACTAAAGAGCTTCAAATCCACAATAGAGAACAACACCAACTTACCACTTTTCCGTGAACTAAGGGTTCAAACGTCATCAATAGTTCTTAACCTTGCTACCTTAGCTTAAAATTTGTCTATCTCAACCACAAGTACTCTCAAACCATGTAGGCCATCATCAATTAGGAAGAAAAACATTCTTTGGCACATTATCAAAGCAATCAATTCCAAATGCATGAGTGAATTCCAAAACAAATTCATTTAGTCTTTCCATAGTCATGTTTGCCACAAAAAAAAAAAGAAAACAAAACCAAAAGAAAGAGGAAGAAATAAAAAAGATTCACAAACGAAACATATAATCCAAATAAGTCCCAATCGTCAAACAATTGATCGTTCGATAACAACATCAACGATCCCAGGTTCCATAGAACCAATGCAAACAACCTCTAACCATTCAACTTCTTCCTAAACTAGTCCTAAACTAAGCACTCAAAGAAAGAGTAAAAGAGTAAAAATAAGAAAGGTCTCACCGGGAGATTAACTTAAAAGAATTAAGGAGCATAAAATAGAGTTCACCAAATGTCACTCCACTCCAAACTTCCGAAAAGCAACCTACAAGGCAAGACAAGACACAAAAGAAAACATTAAAAGAGAACAAAGAAATAAAACAAAAATAAAAAGAAAAGAGGGGGAGAAAAAGGGTTAGAAATCCTCCGGGTTGCCTCTTAGAAAGCGCTTGTTTATGGTCTCTAGCTTGACCCTTCACCTCATTCAAGGTGGATTAAAGAACATCACCCTCATCAACTTGAGGATTGAATCACAGATGCCCCCAAGCTTGAGAACTAGCACTCCTTGAGGTCTCACATCACCACAAGGAAAAGGAGGGAATGAATCAAGAGCCAATGGTGGCTCATCTTTTCTCTTTCCCTTCTTGTTGATTCTTCTTCTTTTTTCACTCTTCTTTCTTTTCCTTCTAAAAGGGGGATCGAGCTTGGAATCCTCAATATTAGGAAGGGCAACCTTACCTTCCTCAAGAGAGCCTTCAAACCAAGCGGGAACTTCAAGGAAGTCATCATACCTCATTGTAACCTTGTCATCACGTGGAGGTAAGCTCTCATTAGCCATCACATCATCGACCACATCAACTCTACATACGCTCACCGCCATAGGGCCCTTCAAAACGACATTCTCAACTAGCCTACAAGGAAAGGGAACCTGGCCTTCAAACTTGTTTGGTTCACTAAAATAAAATGGCTCCTCATTTTGTTCTTGAACCTTCTTTTCAACCACATCATCTACAACCTTGTCCTCCTTGCAAGTTTTGGGTTGATAAGTATGTGAAGGGTTAGTAGATGATTGTAAGGGGAGTTTTGTGGTTAAATGGAGAGAAGAAGTTTTGGCTAGTTGGGAATCAACAACTTCATTGTAAGATTTGATTTCTTGGAATCGTTGAGTGATAATTTGACGTTGTTGAAGAATTTGGGTTTGTGTGTGGTTGGGTGGGGATTTTTCTTCATACGCTTGAGGACATAGGTCATGATTTTGATCTTGAGAGTTCTTTACTTGGTTGGAAAGGTAGGAAAAGTTTTTGGTTGTGATCCGTGCCATTTATGGCACCTTTAGGCTATGTTTTCTTTATATTTCTATGCTCTTTTTTAGTCGTTTATGTCGTGTTTTTTGGGAATAATGCTTTATTTGCATGTTTGTGTGTTAGTTTAGAGAAATGCGTGCTTTTAATGGTTTTCTTATTATTTTATTCATTTCTCGGCTATTTCCCTCGCTTCTCCGTTTGTTTGACTTGTTTTGTAGGTGTGTCGAGCTTCCCGGGATTTAATCATCAAGGAGGGAGCTCAAGTGCATTCAAGGAATTTAACGGAGCCAAGTTAGGGAAGCCAAGCACGCAAGTCAAGCCAATCCAAGAAACAAAGGAAAATGAAGGCTTGCAAAGTATCAAAAAGGACCTTTGTGCATTGTTTCGGCTATATCTCTAGTTCTACAAATCGGATTGAGGTGATTCAAGTTGGGTTGGAAACTAGACTTTAAGAGATTTCCAATGATAGGTTGCACGCTTTCATACAATTCCTATATTGGGATTTATAGCCTTCCAAAGTTGGCCCTGCAAATCTGCCGCAAGCTATTTCTGCCGATTTTGGGCAGTAAGTCCCCGAGGGCTGGCTGCGGGCTCCCTGCGGGCGCGGGCTTTGGCCGCGGGCGCGGTTTCTGGGGTGTCCGTTCCCCTCTGCGGGCGCGGCCGATTTCTCTGAGGGCGCGGGCTTCCGGGTCTTTTACGATTTTAAGCTTCTTTTCTCCTTTTGTTTATAGGTAGCTTTTGGGGGTTTTCATTATCATTTATTCATGTAATTCTTAGTTTTGAGAATAGTTTCTCTCTTAGGTTGAGAGCTTCTCTATCTAAATTAGGCTAGATTAGGAGTAGTTTTAGAGAGAGAAAGTGAAGGATTTCAATGGTGATTGAGAGTTTGAAGATACAAGGGTGACAATTGTGTTCAAGATCTTCTCTATTATCAATGAGCATTCTTAACTCTATCTCACCTTATTGCTTTGTTTAATTTCATGTTTGTTTGGATTGATTTTAATGTTTGATGCTTCATTAGTGTAGTTATTCTTGATATATTCTTGATTCTTGATTTCCATAGTTGTTAGTTGATAGATGATGATTCTTGAATAGTTGTTTGGCTAGGAATTGGGTGAAACTTGTATGATTGATTAATTGTGATTAATTTGGGAATTGTGTTGATTGATTTTTGAGATTAAAGTGATTAATGAAGGTTTGCATGTTTGTAATTCGATTAGGCCTCGAGAATTATGCTAGATTGCATTGTAATTGCTAATGACACGAACAATTGATTTAGTAATTGCAATTATCGATTGGTTTTGATTGTGATTCTCTTAGCTTGTTATTCATAGTGAACCTTAGCTTAAAAATTAGGAGATAGCTCTTTGATTCCAATTGATTGCTCTTATCATTAGTCTTCACAACCTTTGATTGGCTTGATCTTTCCAAGTTGTTGCAATTGACATGATTACTTGTTGATCCCCGTTCCTAGTGTTTTATTTCTTTGGTTACTTGTTTTGTTAGTTGTTAGTATTCTCCCTTTACCCTTTGATTTCGATCTAGCTTAGGCGCATAATTGAAAGTGCTTGAACATTACCGTTCCTTTAGGTTCGACCCTTGACTTGCCTCTATACTCCTATTTAGGGTTGTTAAGTGTTTATAAATTTAGTTTGACCGAGGGAAGATTAGATAACGACCTAGTTTTCCCCTCGTCAAAATGGCGCCGTTGCCGGGGATTCAATTAAATCAAACACAAATCAAATTCATCATGATCAAATCAAACAAGCTAAAATCAAACACAAATCAATCAATCTTCAATCAAACTTGAACATTCAACAAACAATTGAAATCAAACTAAAGATCAAACTAAAGATTGAATTAAAGAAAAGGAAATCTTACAATCTAGATCAAAGATCAAATGAATTAAAGAAAGCTTCAATCATCAACAATCCACCATGAATTTCTCTCACTAAAACCTAGAGTTTCTCTCTCTAAAAATCTCTCTAATTTGATTAAAAACTAATTCAAATTCTCCTCTCATCTCCTCCTAAAATAGAAGGAAAAACTATATATAGGAAAGATACAAAAGATGAGTTAGTTAGATCGTCCCAAAAGAAACCCCGGAAGGCGCGGCCGAATCAGAGAAGAGGCGCGGCCGCGGGAAAAAGGGTACGGAACAAGGGCCCTGGCAGGCGCGCCCGCACTAGGTGCGCGGCCGCACCACCCTCGTGAGCGCCCGCACCTGGCAGCAGGGGAGCCCCCCCTCTTCTTTGTTCAAGCTCATCCTCGTGGGCTCGTCTTTATGATGTTGATGAACACCAAGGAAGGCAGTCTTGAAAGGGCCATTTTGGTGGGTTCATGGCAAAGATGACGCCCCCACCGCATACGTGCACCGATCTCTTGACTTGCTCTTTGCGTTCCTTCACACTTGAAGCTCCGAAAGGCGAACATGAGGCATCCAAATTGATGAGAAATACGAGAGGAAGGCTCGGGAATCCTTGGAGGCACGATCATAACCTAAAAACAAACGAAAACAAACAAATAAAAGGGAAAAAGAAAAAATAAACAAAGAAATGCAAAAAACAAGGAAACTAACTATGGAAAGCACAAACTAATGAAATAAAGAACAAAAATAAGGAAAAACTAAGGAAAAAGGCTATAAAGAAGCATGAAAATCATCCTAAAAGAGGCAAAATGAGTGCCATAAATGATATTCATCAAATTCCCCCAAGCTAAACTTTTGCTCGTCTTCGAGCAAAACAAAGCAAGAAAGAATAAGGATGAAAGACTTATTCAAAAGGAAAAAGAAGACTCAAGATGAGAATATACACTAAGACTCACTGTCGTAGGAATCACAGTTTTTTTTAGCTACAACAAGCCATTTTAAACCTCTAGATCGCCCTAGAGGACGAGTAATGCTCTCGTAAGGGTATCCTAAGAGTTTACCCATAACTCTCCCCCAACATCCAAGAGGCAAAACCATAAAAAGAAAAGAAAAAGGGAAAAAGGGAAAACAAAACCTTTACGAAATGGACTTACAAAGAGACTACAATGCAAATGAATGAAAATCTTTCTCAAGTAGTCAAGGTATGCACGTTCCAAGATATCCAAGGTTGATTGAAACATAAGGTATGCTAAGCATAGGAACTAGACATCACAATCCACGTTCATCCCAATCGATCTTACCACGTTCTCCCCACTAGTCTCAAATCTCCCCTTAGCGAGCATCCCAATGATTCCTCGAAGGAACCGGAAAAGAGATTTATTTAGGCTACTCGACAATCTTGACTATGCATCCCCTTTCCTTAGGCAATGACCCATGATTCCCTCCCCCGAATAGTGACTCAACTTCTAGGTTGAAAGGGCTTTCCCAAAGGTTGTAACGTAAGGCATAAAGGGTGAAGGTAGGCTAAAATTTAAAATTTGGCGGTTTTCCTAAATAGTGAAGCAAAAGGATGATCAATCCTCAACATCACGATAAAGAAATCACCAAACAAAAATGACAACACCCCCAAGCTTATTCAAAGCTATACTCACAAGAATATATACAAAAAGCGTAAACGCTTCTTCCCCAAGCTTAAATGAAGCATTGTCCTCAATGCTTAGAAGGAGAAAAGAATACATCAAAATATTTTTGAAATTTTCACTTTTTCAATTTTTTGGTTATTTTTTGTTTTATTTTTATTTTTAAAGCCATGCTTTGTCCTTGCCTTTTTCTAAATTTGGACGTCTTTTTTTTTCTTATATATTGCACTTATTTGCCCATGCCTCTTTTAATGTAGGACGACTTTTACTCGTATTCATTTTCCATTATTCACAAAGAAAACATAATCACAAGCTTGCATCAATGGAACCACATATCCCAACTATATCACCACAAACTCCTTCAAGAATGATCAATTGCTTCACAAAAACAAGAAAAGAAAGAAAATGAAACAAAACGCCAAAGATCTAAAGATGTGGCTTGAAAAGAAGGAAATAGGCTCAAATGGTTTCAAGAAGGAAAATGTAAACCCAAAAACAAATATTAAACAAACTATCCTAAAAATGAAAAATACCACCCCGAAAAAGGTGCCTTTGTCCTCCCTAGATAGCTCGGTCTCGTGTTTAAGAATCATAAATCACGCTTTATAGATTAGGTTTGTAATAGTCAAGGATCCACGCCGCTCATACAAAATAGGTTGAAGGCTTGAAAAACGATGAATCTCACATGGATGTAGCAAAAATTCACTAGAGGTGTCAAATCGACTATAGGGAGCAACTACCAACATGCCACAAACAAGTAGAATCCGGCTTCATGATCCACCTAGTTCAAACCAACTACCTTAGCAAACACCTATCCTAGAGTCAACCAAGCATAGTCTCAAACCGTGCATACCTTTACTACCTAGGAAGAAATTCATGCAAAAGACAAAGTCTAATGTACAAAGTCCAATTCATAAGGAAAACAAAAATGGGTGAAAAACAAGCCTCAAAAGCATACCATAAACCAAAACAAGAACAAAGGAAAAATAAAAGAAAAGGAAAATAAAAGGAAAAGAAAAGAAAAAGAAAGCCATAGACAAAGGAAGAATAGGAAAAATGGAGAAAGGAACTAGAAAGCGAGTTAAGCACATATATACCAATTGACATACAAGTGATCGAATGACAACATCGTCAACGATCCCAAATACGTTACGTGTTAACAAGCTATCATCCTCGAACCGTTCAACTTCCCCTAAACTAAACCTAATCTATGCATCCAAAGAAAATAAAGAGAAAAATTAGAAAGGTCTCACCGGGCTATCCATGCTTAGCATAATAAACAAAGGCGATAGAAAAGAACCACCTTCGTTGCGCTCCTAAATCGTAAGCATCATAAAAAAGCCATGTGAGAACAAGAAAAATAAAAGAAGCTATAAACAAAGGAAAAGGTTAGTAACTACAAAACAAAAGAAAAGAAAACTACAAAGGAACACTAAACTAAGCTAACAAAGAGTTAAAAAGAAAGAAAAGAAAAGAAAAACCAAGTAACCAATTAAACTACAAACTAACTTAAAGACACTTAGACTACAAAATTTGGATTCAAAGGGACTAGGTGCAGTTTTGGGAGTTTGAGGATGATGGGGGTCGAAGGTAGAAGGAGGAAATAAAGGGAAATGAAAGAAGAAAGAAGGAAGAGGAAGATAAGGGGGCATGGCAGGGGGTGCGGCCGCACCATGCCTTAGCGCGCCCGCACCAGCCAGGTGCGCGGCCGCACTATATGCGTGCGCACCCGCACCTGGCCTTGCCCGATTTCTCTTCTCTTCTTTTTTTTTTTTAAATCTTTGGTGCGTTCAATAGTGGGTACACAAATAATGATGATGATAAACACCAACATAGGCAGTAGCAAAACCCCATTTTAGTGGGTTAAAAATCCCAAAATAATGGTAGCACCACATGAACCCACCAAAAACAAACTTCCTTCGACTTTTAAAGCACAAAATTCCCTATCTTACCTCACTAAAATTCTTACCCTTTTTCCTCAAATTTCAATGATATCGAGTGTAATCACATCAAAAAACGCAAAACACCTTCTCATTCCTCATGCTCACATGATGAAATCCAATCCCAAGAATCTAACCTACAAATCCAAACAAGTAGCAAAGTGAAAGAAAAGAAACTAAAAGAAGGGAAAATAAGAAAATTCAAAATTAAAAAGAAAAGTTAGAGATCTCCGGGTTGCCTCCCGGGAAGAGCTTGCTTATGGTCCTAAGCTCGACCCTTCCTCCAAATCATGGAGGGTCAAAGAACACCACCTTCTTCAAAGTGGCGGAAAGAGCAAATTTCTCCTCAACTTCTAGCAACTTCTCGTTGTTGCTTGATGAGACATCATTCAATAAATCCTCAAAAGCAAGCTTCTCTTTCCATAATCTCATTCTCTTTCTCTTTTTCCTAGAAGCTTGTGCTCTTTTCTTTGCCTTGTTTCTCTTTGTAAATGGTTTCACACCATCCACACTCTTGGGGTCATCGTCCTCCTCTTGAGAGTAAAGCTCAAACCAATGAGGAATGTCAATTTCCTCCTCGTCCATAAGCTTGGGAAGCTTCGTTTTCTTTTCACTAACCTTCTTGCAATCACAACTCAAAAGCACATCATCACAATTCTCAAGAACATCGTTAGTTGAAGAATCAATCATGCATACATTATCAATGGGGTGAGGGGAATTAACACACATAATCCCTTTCACAAGAGACAAAGACTCATGCATTGGTTTTAGCTCAAAACTTTCCTCATTCTTACCGACTCTCAAGGTAATACGACGTCCTTTCACATCTATTAAGGCTCCCGAAGTGGCTAAGAAAGGTCTTCCTAAGATGATAGGAATATGGTCATCTTCCGCAATCTCAAGCACAATGAAATCAACGGGAATGGTGAACTCTCCTATCTTGAGAGGAACATCCTCAACTCTCCCCTTTGGAAACTTAATAGACCGATCGGCCAATTGAAGGGTCATGTTGGATGGAAGGAGCTCACCTAGCTTAAGTTTCTTAAAAACGGAATAAGGCATGATGCTAACACTAGCACCAAGATCACAAAGAGTATTTTGGAATAATTTTCCTTTAATTTTGCAAGGTACGGAGAAATTTCCGGGATCTTTCAACTTTTGGGGTAAGTCATTATGAATAAAGGCACTACAACACTCCCCCAAATTCACCGGTTCAACCATATTGCAATCTCTCTTACTGCTCAAAATTTCCTTAAGAAACTTAGCATAGTTTGGCATTTGTTCTACCACATCGGTGAAAGGAAGAGTAAGATGAAGTTGCTTAAGCATCTCGATGAATTTCACAAATTGCTCATCCAATTTATACCTATTGTGCTTTTGGGGGTAAGGGAGTTTAGGTTTGTAAATCTCATCTTGCTTCCGCTCTTTCTCCTTAGGCTTATAATTGGAATCCTCACTCATCTTGCTAGGATCTTCATGCTTATTCCCTTCACTCGAATCACTCTCTTTTCACTCTCCTTACTCTTCCTAGGAACACTCTCTTTAAGGACCTTACCACTCCTAGTGGTCATAACACACATCGGTTCCCTAGAGTCAACTTCTTGTGAGGGTAAAGAAAGAGGACTAGCACAATCTCTCAAAGGGATGGCTAATTCATTAATTTGGTTCTCAAACATCTTTCCATGAGTAAATAGGACCTCAAACATTTTGTTACAAGACAATGTAAATTCATTCAACTTCTCGGATTGAGCCATCATGAAATTCTCTAGCCTATTCAATTGGGATTGTTGAGCATAGAAATTATCACCTTGGCTTTGAGTCGTTGGAGTAATTTAGGGTGGGGTACCTCTTTGAACATCATTTTGAAAATCTCCCCTACTTTGATTACTCCAATTACCCTTACCATGATTTTGGCCAGAATTTTGATTGTGGCTTCCATAACCTTGGTTATGATCCCCATATTCTTGGCCATGGCTTTGATCATTACAACAAAAGTTATTATGGTTACCACAAAATTCTTGGGTTACATGGTTACCTTAACCACTATTTTGGTTATAATTATCATAGCTCCCATGATTGTGACAATTCCTACTCCCAACATTCTTTTGAGCATTAAATCTAGGTCCATGATCATTATTATCAACACAATTAACACGCACATTCTCATATCCATCACAAGGAACATTGGAGCAATTAGAAGCATTATGATCATTCTTTCCACATAAATCACAAACTAAGAATTCTCTTATCATGCAACAAGAAGCAAAAAGAGGGTTAGAGTAGGAAGATGTACCTCTCCCCTAAAATTGGGAGGGAAGAGTCTGAGCTTTTGAAGGACTTTCAAGCTTGGTCTTGAGAGAAATCATCTCCTTTCCTAACTCCGAGACCAATGTGGACAAATTATTGACGACATTAGATTGCTCGATTGAGCCACTTGTGCTTGTTGATTCCCTCTCTACATCACGCCAATCCATGTAGTTACTTACCACATCATCTATTACATCCACAACCTCTTCTTTCGTTTTGTTCATAATCGGCCCTCTAGCTCCGGCATCAAGGCTCGATCTACCTTGAGAGCTCAAACCACCATAGAAAATTTGTATGACTTGATAGGTTGGAATTTCGTGGTGAGGGCATTCCCTTTGGTAATCCTTGTACCTCTCCCATGCTTCATAGAGATTCTCTCTAGGCAATTTCTTAAAACTTTGGATTAAGGCTCTAGCCTCCGCCGTCTTCTTTTGTGGGTAGAAGGGAGACAAGAAAGCTTTGGTGACTTCATCCCACATCCTAAGGGAATTTGGCTTAACCTCTTTATCCAACCACTGTAAGGCACGACCAATAAGAGAAAAGGGAAACAACTTTAGCCGAATAAACTCTTGAGAAATGCCGTTTACCTTGATAGTATTACAATACTTCTCAAATTCCTTTAGGTGATTCAACGGGCTCTCACTCTTGGCTCCACTAAATTGCCTCCTTTCTATCAAAGTAATCATGGCCGGTCTAATTTCAAAATTGTTCGCCAGTGTTGTAGGTGGAGCAATGCCACTCTCAAACCTATAAGCACTGGGAATTCCCAACTCCTTCAAAGCTACTCTTGGATTCTCTCCCATGGGTTGCTCTTCTTCTTCCTCAAATTCTTCTTCACTTGAGGAACTTAGGCTCAAATACCGGTTGGCTACCCTTCTTCGTGAAAGAGTTCTTTCAATTTCCGGATCCAAAGGAACTTAGGTCCTAACACGAGTTCTACTATGCATGAAAAAGCTCAAAAGAAATTGTTAGTAACACGGATACAAGTGTAGCCTAAAAGAAAGAAGAAAAATCTTTTATATTTTTGAATAAGATGGAATAGACTCAACAACAATACAAAATCACAACGCCATTCCCCGGCAACGACGCCATTTTGGCGCGGGTTGAGACTAGGTCGTTGAAACTAACCCCTACCCGAGGCCAAACAAAAGTTGTAAACACTCAACACACCCCTACACAAGTATAATGGTAAGTTGAGGGTCGAACCCAAAGGAATGGTGGGCGATTATCTATTGTCTATGGTCAAGATATTCCGAAATGTAATGATTGGGTGTGAATGTTATGCTAGGACACAGACGACTAATAAACGAGAAGAAATCAAATGTAATAAACACTAGGGCTAGGATCCACATGTAATCATAACAGATTCAGCTAATTGGGAGGTCAAATTGACTAAGTCAATCAATGTGAGGGAAAATAAATCATGCAACCAAAAGAGCATATCAAGCTATTCTCCTAGAGGTCTAACTAGCGTCAACTACGATAAACTCTAGCTAGGAAACATCACAAGACACCTCAATCGTGTAAATGCAAGGCACAAATCAATGGTCCGTATCAATGTGAACTTACAATGCAATCTAGTGAAACAATCAAAGTTAGCTACTCTTTAATTAATCACACACATGCACATGATCATCAACCAATTTAATCACATAGTCAACTCTATCAATTTTCCCCAATTAGCTTTAATCCATTACTCATACATGCTTCACCATTACCCTAGCAAGCTATCTACTCACTGGCCATTGAAATCAAAATCAAAGCAACACTAAACAACAAATTCATCATGATCAAATCAAACAAGCTAAAATTAAACACAAATCAATCAATCTTCAATCAAACTTGAACATTCAACAAACAATTGAAATCAAACTAAAGATTGAATTAAAGAAACGGAAATCACCATGAATTTCTCTCACTAAAACCTAGAGTTTCTCTCTCTAAAATTCTCTCCAATTTGATCAAAAACTAATTCTAATTCTCCTCTCATCTCCTCCTAAAATAGAAGGAAAAACTATATATAGGAAAGATACAAAATAAGAGTTAGTAAGATCGTCCCAAAAGAAACCCTGGAAGGCGCGGTCGCATCAGAGGAGAGGCGCGGCCGCGGGAAAAAGGGTACGGAACAGGGGCCCTGGCAGGCGCGCCCGTGCCACCCAGGTGCGCGGCCGCACCACCCTCGTGCGCGCCTGCACCTTGCAGCAGGGGAGCCCCCCCTTCTTCGTCCAAGCTCATCCTCGTGGGCTCGTCTTTATGATGATGATGAACACCAAGGAAGGCAGTCTTGAAAGGGCCATTTTGGTGGGTTCATGGCAAAGATGCCGCCTCCACCGCATATGTGCACCGATCTCTTGACTTGCTCTTTGCGTTCCTTCACACTTGAAGCTTCAAAAGGCAAACATGAGGCATCCAAATTGATGAGCAATACGAGAGGAAGGCTTGGGAATCCTTGGAGACACGATCATAACCTAAAAACAAACAAAAACAAACAAATAAAAGGGAAAAAGAACAAATAAACAAAGAAATGCACAAAACAAGGAAACTAATTATGGAAAGCACAAACTAACAAAATAAAGAACAAAAATAACGAAAAACTAAGGAAAAGGGCTATAAAAAAGCATGAAAATCATCCTAAAAGAGGCCAAATGAGTGCCATAAATGACACTCATCAGGTTGGTGGATTGAAGAGAGGTTTATCTTTAGGGTAGGAGTTTTCTTGCCTTGGAGGTTGCTGAAGTTGTTGGGATTGAGTTACAAACTCTTTTTCCCTCAAAGTCAAAACTTCACCATGCTTGAGATTGAACTCTCTACAATAGGATGCATCATGATCCGTCCCACGAGAACGAGCACATGAGAAATCAATGATTTGTGAATGTTTTGAACACAAACCAACACTTGAGTTCAACTGGAAAGACCTTCATTCAAGAGCTCAACTATGTGCTTAAGTTGGCCGACTTTTTCCAACTCATAAAGATCTCCTTGATTTCTTGGGACCTTCTTTGGCCTCCCCAAGAATAGCTAGTAGCCACTTCTTCAATTGTAGCTTCAACTTGGCTTTGAGGAATCTTATTCAATTGGCCACCGGCACCCGCATCAAGATTGGTCCTCGACATTGGCTCCAAGCCATCATAGAAGAATCTCATGAACAAATTATGGTTGAATTCATGATGAGGACATGCTCTAATCAAATCCTTAAACCTTTCCCATGCTTTCCTAAGAGTTTCATCCGATTCTTGCTCAAAGGAAGCTATCTTCCTCCTCATTTTTGCGGTTTGCTCATCGGAAATGAACCTCTTGAGAAAGGCCTTCGCAACTTCCTTCCATGTGGTGAGAGAGTTGGGCTTCAAAATCTTGAGCCATTTCTTTGCTCTTGCGGTGAGAGATTGCCGAAAGAGATGCATACGAATGTAATCTTGGCTCACTTCATTTGTTTGCATCATTGCACACAACTCAAGGAATCGGTCCAAATGCTCAATAGGGTCTTCACTTACGCCTTCGGAAAATTGCTCAATTTGCACCATCCTAGCATATTGTGGATGGATTGTGAAATTAGTCTCGGTGGTCGGGAGAAGTATACCACTCGTGAGCTCATAGATTTCCGGATTTCCAAACTCCCTAAAATGAAGGTCATCCTCTTGTCTTGCCATATCTCTCTTTGAATACAACAAAGCTAAGCACACGATTAGCAATGACAAGTAGGATTAAACAAGCAAAATAAAAGAAAGGAAAGCAAATAAAAAGACTCTAACAATAGCAAAAATAAATGTTAAACAAGTCGCCTCCCCGGCAACGGCGCCAAATTTTGATCAGGATAAAATAGGTCGTTAAACTACTACCCTAATCAAATTAAACATTTATATACCTAAACTACCCTAGTACAAGTACATGGGCAAGTAAAGGGTCGAACCACTGAGGAAGCTCACTCATTCAACATCAATTTTCACTACTACAAGAGTAAAAAGGGGAATATTTTTGTTGGTTTTTGAATAAAGAGCACTAAAACTACAAATAAGCAAAGATAATGATGATTAAAATCAAGAGAGACGACGCTAGGGGTACGGGGGTGTCCAATATGATTAGAAAGAGGGGAATAATGATGATTATCATGAAACACATGCCAAAGTACACAAGATTCTACCTAAACAATTCATTCTCATGCAATAGTGTAGGCAAATCAATGAAAGAGGTCTACACTAATAAGGATCATTCTCATGCATCCTATTAGTTACAATCAAATCAAGAGAATAAAGAAGCACAATAAAAAAAAACTCCACTTTATTAACTCATTATCTTGCAATCATTAAAATAGAGATGATCTTAATCTAGTTCAAATCACTTTCATGCATTTAAGCTAGAAAACATCAAATAGAGTGCAACAATAATCTCAAGCTATTAAAAATCATGTCTTTCATCAATTTATGGCATAAGTTCAATCCAACCATCATCATTCATCCAATATCAACTCATATCTTCCACCCCCTTCCCCTAGCTAAAAGTTTAGCCTAGAGAAGGGAGATTACACATAATATCAAAACTAGAAATAAACTCAAGAAACTCAAAACAAAACATGATTAAAATCAATGAAGCCAATAGCTACTAGATTAACTAATAAGATTAACAAGAATAAGCAACAATAAAACAAATAAATATAGCTAAAGGAAAGGAGAAGAGACTACTAAAGAAAGGATTAATGAAAGATGAAAACTTGAAGTCTTGCTTGATTGAAAATTAAACTTGAACAAAGTTGAATACTTGGAAGAATTATTAAGCAATAATCTACTTTCTCTCTCTAAAAATTATCTAATCTAACCCTAAGAGAGAGAAGCTTCCCTAAACTAATTAAGAAAAATAGAATAAAAGAGCCCCCTTTTAATTACCCCAAAAATGGGTATTTATAGTAAGCTAAATAAAAGAAAAAGAAAAGAGAACCAAAAGAAAATATAAGAAAATAAAGAAAAGAAAAGGAAATAGAAATAAAATAATAATAAAATAAAAGAAAAATAAAAAGGGAAATAAATCCAAAACACCCTTAAAAACAATCATACCTCCACAAATCATTCCGTGGCTGCTTTGATTTCCATTGAAGCGCATCTCCATCACCACCGTTCATCAACCATCAACGGTTCAGAGCTCACCTCTAACCGACCTTAAATCACAGCCATTGATTGAATATTGCCTGATCATTCACGAGTAAGTCACGTGATTTTTAATGGAGATAAGGAGCGGCCGCGTAACCCAAATCGGAGCGGCCGCGCAACCCAAATCGGAGCGTCCGCTCCAAGCTTCTGCTTTTAATTGGGGAAAATAGAATGAAAATGGTGCGGCCGCTTCAGTGAAGTGAGTGCCCGCTCTGAAGGGTATTGTGAATTGAGCTGAAATTGAGGGTAATTGGCGGGATGCTCTGCTATGGAGGTCGTTGGCTTGGCTTGTAACGATGCTATTTGCGGCGGCTGGTGGTAGCTGCGTGGAGGTGGTGTTTGATTGAGGGAGGTGGTAATCTAGGATTGTGAGAGTTGGTGATGTTGGGTGGTTTAATTGATGAGGTTGTGATTGCTGGTGGTTTGGGTTGTTTTTGTTGTTGCGTGAGGGTGAGAAAAAGAGAGGGAAATCAGGGGAGAGAAACTGGTGGAGTTATGGGCTAGTGTGGTTTATGATTTGGTGTTGCGGGGGTTTTGGCTATAGTAATTTTTGCGGGGTGGTTTGGTGGCTTCTACTTGCGGTTAGGAGTTGCTTTTCGTGGAGGAGATGGTGGCAAAGGTGGTGTGCCGTGAGGATGTGGTGGCTGGTGGTTGTTGCTGGCGGTTTTAGCAGGCAGCGTTGCTGCTGTTGGTGCTGATAGGAGCTGCATGAAGAGATGGTAGCAGGGGAGAAGCTGCTGGTGTTGTTGAGGGGAGCAGGTGAGGTTGATGTAAAGAGTGTGTGGTGAAAGTTTAGGCAATGGTTGAGTGTAGGATAAGGTCGGGGCAGTAATAGGTTGTTTACTTGCTTGTTGAATCGACCCTTGAAGCTCAAAAAATGGCTTTTATTTAAAACCCATGCCTGAACTCGAACACGTACCTACAGATCAACCAAACCGAGGGTGGAACTAAGATAAATAAAAGAAAATAAATAATAAAAAGAAACTAAATAAACTAAAATAAAATTACGACAAATGAATAAAACTAAAGACTAAAAAAATAAATAAAGATAAACAATAAAATCAAATAAAATAAAAATAAGAAAATAAACTAAAACTAATCAAATAAAGATACTAAACACAAAAGCACTTAAAATTACCAAAACACTAAAATAAAAGACAAAAGACAAGAATAAGAAAATAATAGAAATAAAGGATAAAAACAGTTAAATTATTGGAAAATAAGTTGGAAAACTATTTAATAAACACCCCCAAAAGAGACATAAAAGTCACTTATCACTAGTTTAGCAAATGCAAAAGAAAAAAAAAGAATGAAAAATAATTAAAAAAAACCAAAAATCTTAATTGCCTTCGTCTTCCCTAGGTGGGTTCGATCTTGATTCCGGGTAGAATCAAGCCAAATTCTCGATATGAGCTATCAATGCTAAGGATCCAAACACTACACATGCAATAAATGTAGAAGGCTATAACAATATAAACACATCCTCACAAGAATGACGGTAGTGGAATAGCAAAAATCACCTTTAAAGCTTCAACTAGCTAGAGAGCGATAACCATCTTACCACAAACCAAGTGAGCTAAGGTCTCATAGCCTTTAAGTTCTAATACCTTGGCAACGCTATATGTGTTAACCTACCCCGACATCCAAGTCCATGAAAACCTCTAACAACTAAGAAAGAGGGTGCTAAAGTCCAAATATGTCCAATATTGAAACAAAACATTTTGAAACCTTACCTTGAATGCCATGGAAAGACTGTATACACACAAATATTCACAAAACCAACAATACTCATGAATGCATATATAATTGTAAAGATGAAATCATGATCAATCAAAGTTATATATACCAAAAAATCAACTCAATAAGGCGCTCATGGCCATCCAAACATAGAAAACCAATCTCAATAGTAGACTTTTGCAAGTATGGGAGAAATAAATCAAGCAATTAAGATACTATGGATTAAGAAACCACCAAGAGATATAGATAACCCCCCAAGTTAGCGAATAAATACTGCCCCAAGCTAAAATGGAGCATTGTCCTTAATGCTCAAAATAAAGGAACAAAGGGTGGGAGGGAGGGGAAGAAAGAAACCACATCCACACAACCAATCATAATTTATTCACATGCATTTAAGAAAGCAAATCTAAGATGAGGGAAGAAGGAAAGAGTAAACCAAATGTGAGGTTTGTGTTGAAACCCGCAATTGAGCACATTGTCCACATTTCATCTAATACCTCGTCTTTATTGCTTTTCCAAATGCAAGCAATCATTGGTGTGATTCTTCTCAAGGTTCTTAATCAAAAATCCTTGCACACGAGTATATGCATCAGGTACCTATACACATAGACAAGAGAGTAAACAAAAATGAGAAACGTAAAAGAAAGAAAAAGAATGCAATAAAACACATGTTACTTCCCGAGAAAGGCTTGCTTAACGTCCAAGCATGACCAATCTAGTAAATAACCCGACAAAGAACGCAAAAGCTTGTCATATGCACCGGAAAACATATTAAGAAATAAAGCATACTCGATGCTCATATGACAAGAAAACACAAAGTACAAGGAGACTTTATGCTTGAGAGAAGGGGGAAAAGAAAAAGTAAAAGAATCAAAAGAAAATTTAAAAAAATAAGAAGAAAAAGTAGAAGAAGATAAAGAAAGATAGGGAGGCAAACTCTCCTCACAAAAATCTTTTTTGGTTGGCACTATAACTTTGGGGGCTTTGGAAACATGAATCGGAAAAAGATCCCTTAGAGGTTCGTTGAGAAAAGAAGGGTGGAACATAGGATAGTAGGGGATATGGTTAAACCTTTGGAGGTGTATGAGAAAGGGGAAAAGGGTAGCTACTCCCTCACCACAAGGTCCCACATAACTAATGAGGGAATGGAAATCAGCCTTGGAATTCTCAAATGAAGAAGCTTCATATTTTTACATCTCTCTCAAGCTTAAAAATTCCAAAGGATTCAACCTCAACGTCCTCTTCACAACCTTGAACAACATCTCCCTTAAATTTCTCAAGGTCTACCATCTCAAAATTAAGAGTGAATGGGGGAAAATTTCTCTGAAACTCATCTCTCTCTAATGAAGCATTATGAATGAACTCACTCAAAAGGTTATGGGCTTTCGTTTGAGACTCAAGAAATATTTGTGCCATAATCTCATATGAGTCCAAATCATCATAGGTAGACGAGTCAAAAGCTTGCTCATTGGATTCATCTAGGGGACTATGGGGCACACCTTTAGAATTCATGCAAAAATCGGATGCAATATGAGAAAGAACATGCACTTCATCAACATTAGAATGTACCTCATTACATTGAGCTATAGAGGGAGGGGAGTTGAAATCATGCATTACATGGTCACTATTGGGAGCATCAAGCACATCATGGGAATTCATATTAGACAAATCATGACAATTAGCATCAACATTAAAAGGAAGAGGTTGAATCAATCAGAGGTTTGACTTTCGTTGACTTTCTCTCTTCTCTCTCTTCTTCATGGTTCTTCATTTTTGATTGGTTTTCTTCATCAAATCTGGATTTCAGTGGCGAAGAAGAAGAAGCAAGCTATTTCTACACCTCAAATTGCGCAACAAAAGGCTACTCATGAAGTTGTTGGCTCGATTTTGAAGAATTTGGGGATTTCAAATACCCCTTTTGTTCCTAGCCCGATTCAAGAGGGGGATGAACTGCTTACTCCGGCGCCGGCGGTAGTTCAGTCAGCTGGTGGTGCTATTTCCGGCGTTCCTGTGGATGTTGAAGCTACTTCAGTTGCTAAAGCTTCTGCCAAATCGAAGCAATCCAATGGAACAGTACCTAGGGTTTCGGGGGTTACTGTTCCATTGGATGCTGGTAGATCTGGGCTTGGCAATGCAACAGGACATGCTGTATTTCCTTCCTCAACCTCTCTAGAGCATATTGCGCATGACATTAATGAAGATCGAGATGCTCCTCTTTCTGCCTTGGAGCTGAGCTCGCGCGATTCTTCTGAAAACTGTGCTGCTTCCCCTGTTCTGGAGCAGAAGAGGACTCGTGCTTCATCTTTTGCTGGGAAATTGGCTGCTAAAGGAGCTACACTATCCTTAGTTGCTCCGAAAGTGCAAGATGGGAAGCTAATTGCTGAGCTACAAGCAGCCGAGCTTGAGGAAGGTAATCGAAAATGGGCTAATGCTCTTATTTTTTATGTGGTTGGCTTTTATCCTACTATTGCTGCTGTTCTTCGTTTCTTTGCTCAACAATGGAATGATATGCAAAAACCAGATGTGTATTGGCATGATGATGGGTACTTTATTATCAATATGTGTTCTAGTGATGATAGAGATACTATTCTTTGTTCTGGTCCTCATATGTTCTTTGGAAAGCCTGCAATAGTGAAGCCTTGGTGCCCTGATTTTGATTTTCATGCTGAAATACTTAGAACTATTCCTCTTTGGGTTAAATTCCCTAATCTTCCACTTAATTGTTGGGGATCTCACACTCTTAGCCGCCTTGGTAGTTTGCTTGGAGTGCCAATTTGTGCTGATGAGTGTACTACTAGACAGCTTAGAGTGTCTTTTGCTAGGGTTCTGATTGAGATTGATGTTACAAAGCCTTTGCCATCCTCTGTGTGGGTTGAGAGTCTTTTGAAGGAATTATTGGAGATCAGGGTGGTGTATGAGTGGGCTCCTTCTTTTTGCTCTAAGTGTAACAAGATTGGTCATGATTGCTCTGTTAAGCCTCCTTTGCCTAAGCAGGCTTCTAAGCAACCGACTCCTATTCCTCCTAAGCAAAATCAAGTTTGGGCTCCTAAGCCTACCCATGATCCTGCTCCTTCTGCTGCTGTTGATGTTGGGGTTTCTGTTCATGGTCAATCTATTATTACTCCACAGGTTCATACATCTAAGAATTCAGATGAGGGTTGGAGAATAGTAGGGAGGAAAACAAAAGGCCAACAAACTAGAGTTCATTAGCCTGCTTCTACCTCTAATGTTTTTGTTGCTTTGTTTGCAAATGAAATGGATGGTGCAGGTGGGTTCACTAGTAATCCAAGCGGGGGTGAGGTTAATCCCGCTTTGGTGTCATGATTTACTCTGTTTGGAATGTCAGGGGCCTGAATGACCCTGGAAAAGTTGCCTCTGTAAGGAGGTTGCTTCACTCTCATTCAGTTGATGTTGTTGGTTTGCTTGAAACAAAAATCAAGTTGAAAAATGTTCTCACTTATCAGAAGAAGTTTGGCTCTTCTTGGCTCTGGTTGTGTAATTATGATCATTCTCCCAAAGGGAGTATTTGGCTTGGTTGGAATGTGGATAGAGTAACTGTTAATGTTTTGAAGATTCATGAACAGTTCATTCATTGTACTGTTTCTTCTAAGGATCTCTCTACTCAGATTTTTCTCACTGTTGTCTATGGTCTTCACTCCATTCATGATAGGCTTTCTTTGTGGGAGGGGCTCAGAAGCATCTCTATCCAGCATTCTCCTTGGCTTTGTGTTGGTGATTATAACTCTATTCTTCATGCTTCTGATAAGCTTCATGGTGCTGATGTTACTGATTATGAGACTAGAGACTTTCAGAATTTGGTTGAAGATTTGGACCTCACTGAGCTCAAAAGCAAAGGGTCCTTCTACTCTTGGTCTAATAAGGCTCATACTGGCCCTAGAACGCTCTCTAGACTTGATAGAGCCTTTGGTAATCAAGCTTGGTTAGCTTCTCATGGGCATGTGGAGACTGTTTATCTCCCTCCTTCTTTATCTGATCATAGTCCTGTTTTGCTGGATATTTTCTCTAGCCCTGTGGGGAAAGGTAGACCTTTTCGGTTTCTAAACTGTATTGCGGATCACCCTGATTTTCTTGATACTGTTTCGCAGGCTTGGGGCTCTGGTAATTCTGTTTGGCAGAAGCTCAATTCTGTAAAGTCTAGTATCAAGTCTCTTACTAGCAGGCAGTTTGGCAACATTGAGGAAAAGATTGACCAGGCTAATGATGAGCTTTCTAGAATTCAAACCTTAATGGCTCGGAACCCTGATGATTTGGATTTATATGCTAAAGAATCTGATTCTATTAAGGTTGTTAAGCATTGGAATGATATTCAGGAAAGCATCTTCAAGCAAAAATCTAGGATTAATTGGGTTAAGCTTGGAGATGGCAATTCCCACTACTTCTTTTCTGTGTTGAAGACTAGGCAAGCAAGGAATAGAATTGATTCTATTTTTGATTCTAATCAGGTGTTGCTTAAGGATCCAGATGCTATCTCTCATGAAATTATCTCTTTCTATAAGTCTCTTTTAGGGACTCAGGCTCCTTGACTCCCTGTTGTTGACCTTATTACTATGCGGAGGGGTAAGCAGCTTAGCTCTACTGCTCAGAGCTACCTCATTAGGCCTATCTCTCATGCTGAAATTGATGCTGGCCTTAAGGGAATTGATAACACTAAAGCTCCTGGTATTGATGGCTTTAACTCCTATTTCTTTAAGAGAGCTTGGCATATTGTGAAAGATGATATTTATGCTAGTGTTATTGATTTCTTTAATAATGGGATTTTGCCTAGGCAATGGAATTGTACAACTATTACTTTGGTCCCTAAAGTCCTTTCTGCTTCTCATGTTAAGGATTTTAGACCTATAGCCTGTTGTACTGTGGTCTATAAGCTCATTTCTAAAGTCATAACTGCTAGGCTTGTTGCTGTCATTGGTGAGGTGATTGATGATGCTCAGGCAGGGTTCATTCCTGGCAAGCACATTGGTGACAATATTCTTCTTGCAACTGAATTGATCAAAGGCTATGATCACAAATTTATCTCTCCTAGGTGTATGGTTAAGGTGGATTTGAAGAAAGCCTATGATTCGGTTGAGTGGGGTTTCTTGATCACTGTCATGCAAGAGCTTGGTTTCCCTCAGAGATTTGTTGATTGGATCTGGACTTGTCTTACTTCTGTCTCTTATTCTATTCTTATTAATGGTTTTCCTGCCCCCCCCCCCTTTGAAGCTAAGAAAGGGCTAAGGCAAGGTGATCCTATGTCTCCCTTTCTCTTTGCTATTGGTATGGAATACCTCTCCAGATGCCTTGATGAGCTTAGGTTGTCTCCTGACTTTAACTTTCACCCTAGATGTGAAAAGTTAAACCTAACTCACATGATGTTTGCTGATGACTTATTGATGTTTTCTCGAGCTGATAGTGTTTCTGTTAAGCTTCTCTTCCAAGCCTTCTCGAAATTCTCGGGTGCCTCTGGGCTTTCTGCTAATCTTGATAAAAGTGAAGTCTACTTTGGAGGTGTCTCTTTTGAGGTTAAGAATGAGTTGAGGGAGCTTCTTGGTGTTTCTCAAGGCTCCATTCCTTTTAGGTATCTTGGGGTCCCTCTCTCTTCAAAGAAGCTTACTATTGCTCAATGTAGGCCTTTGGTGGAGAGAGTCACTGCTAGGATTCAAGGGTGGATGGCTAAACACCTGTCCTATGCTGGGAGGCTTCAATTGGTGAAGAGTGTGTTGTTTGGTATACAGACTTATTGGGCTCAAATTTTTATTCTTCCGAAGAAAATTCTGAAAGAGATTGAGGCTAGGTTCAGATGCTTTCTTTGGACTGGATCCTCTGCTCCTGCTAAGAAGTCTTTGGTTGCTTGGAATAATGTTTGTCTTCCTAAAGTTTGTGGTGGCTGGAATCTGCTTTCTCTTCCTGAGTGGAATAAAGCAGCTGTCACTAAGTTACTTTGGGATATTGCTCACAAGGCTGATAATCTTTGGGTTAAGTGGGTTCATATCTACTATTTCAAGCACAAAGATTGTTGGACCACTCCTACCCCTGCTAGATGCTCCTGGTTCTTGAAGAAGATTTTGAGTTGTAGAAATATTGTGAATGATCAAGGGGGATGGGATGGTTTCGTTCAGGGCAACAAGTTGAAAATCAAGAAGCTTTATGCTGCTATTAGGCCTCAAGTGCCTAAAGTTCCTTGGAAGAGAGTTACTTGCCATAACTTAGCAACTCCCAAGAGTGTTTTCATTTTGTGGCTAGCTTTATGGAATAGGCTTGTCACTAAGGATAGGTTGCTTCAATGACACATCTCTTGTGATCCAAAGTGTTTCCTTTGTCTGAAAGGCAATGAAAGTGTTCAGCATCTTTTCTTTGATTGTGATTTCTCTAGGAAGGTTTGGAGTAAGGTTTTAGGGATCTTACGTGTTTCCAAGCCTGTTCAGCAGTTTAGTGATGAGATTGATTGGATGAAGAAAATCTGCAAAAGTTCCAGATTGAAGAATAAAGTGATCCAGGTGGCCTTCACTGAAACGGTTTATGGTATTTGGATTCAAAGGAATGCAGTTCTCTTTACTGGTTGTTGCAAATCAGTTGATGCTCTTGTTCGGGATATTGTCTTTCACTCAGTTTTTAGAATCCCGGCGGGAAGCAAATATTTGATCGTTTAGGGCTTGTCTCGGGCTCTTTGTGTTTTTGTTCTGGTTTCCTTGGTTTGGAATCTGATACTGGGTTTCCCGTTGTTTCTTTTTGTATTGGTTTCCTTTTCTGCAGGCTATTTCTGTGCTTTGCTGTGCTTCTGTGTTGCTGCTGCCTGCGGTTTGTGTTGCTGTGCTGTTGGTGTGTTGCTGCTGGTGTTGATGCAGTCTGCTGCTGCTGTTTCTTTGCTGTTGTTTGGTTGCTGCTGTTGCTGATCTGCTGCTGCCTACTATGTTCTGCTGCTTGCTGTTGTTTGCTGTCTGCTGCAGTCTGCTGCCTGCTGTGCTGTCTGTCTGCTACAGTCTACTGCAGGTGCTGCTGATCTGTTGTTGCTGGTCTGCTTCTGCTGCTGCCTGCTGTGCTGTCCTGCTGTGCTGTTTGCTGGCTGCTGCAATCTGCTGCTGGTTGCTGTGCTTGCTGCTTGCTGTTGTTGCTGATCTGTAGTGCTTGTTGCTGTTTTGTGTCTCTGCTGCTCTGCTGTCTGCCTTGGTGTTTTTTTTTGCTGCTGTTTTGTGCTTTATTTTCTGCAGTTGAGGCTAGCTTTGGTTCTTTTTTTTGCTGTCTTTTTGTTGTTTTAGTTTCTTGGGTGTTTGGTTTTGTTGTTTTTCTGGTTGTTTGTTGTCTGGTCCTGGTTTCCGGAACCCTTCCTAGAAGGTGGCCGGAAATCTGAGTCCAGTTGTTCTAGGTCCTTCCTAGAACCCTTCCTAGAAGGTGGTTAGGCTTGGATCTAGAACTGGTTGCGGGGTTGGCCTGTTGTTTTCAGGTCTTTTGGTGTTCTGGTGGTAGTTATAACTTAGCTTTTGTAAGTTGTAACTTTCTCTCTTTGGTAATAAAATCTTATTTTTCCAAAAAAAAAAAAAAAAAAAACATTAAAAGGAAGAGAATCCCGAATATAAATCTCATGATTGGCCCTCTCCCAATCATAATTATCCCTAGCTAACCATGAATAGAAATCCCAAGCTTCATTCGAAGACATAGTTTAAAATCCACCATTTAACATATTGTCAACCACTCCTCTAAAATAATCATTTAATCCCAAATTAATGATTTCACAATAATCACCCTTGGTAAAACCTTTAACACCGTCTAGGAAATCCTCAAGTCTATTGAAATATACGCAAAACGGTTCATTATCAAATTGAGGAATATAAATATAAGCCATTTTTTTTTCAACAAAGACAACAAAAATAAAAACAAACAAATGAAAAGAAAATTATATGCAAAGGACTAGTCTCAATAAAATAACACAACGGTAATGGGAGCCGTTCCCCGGCAACGACGCCAATTTGACAAAGGGAATAAACGCTTTGTCAAATGTCTATCTCTAGATCAAATACAATTTCTACAACCTAAACAAACCTAATACGAGTATAAGGCAAGCATAGGGGTCGAATCACAGGGAACGAGTAAACACTACCAAATGATATCAACAATTAATCTATTCTGAAATAAGAGATAAGTAAACTAAAGTCTAAACATGCCAAGACAAGAAACAAAACACTAAAGGAAACGGTTTAGGTATAGCATTTACTTGAACATAAAAAATGGCATAGAATTTGAATTAATCATGAACTAAACATGCTCGAATATCGATATAAGAGGTCAAATCTAGCCACCTATCGGGGTTCATTGGCTTCTCCTAACATAGCCTCTATGCTTCAACATTAGAACCATATACTAGGAGGTGCTATCAAATAACGATCGATACAAATGAATCTTGCTAGGTCCGCTATCGCATCTTCTAATAATAATTCACTCCCAATCAACTAACAGCATGCATTTTGCAAGTAGATTGAAAAATATCAAGCATATAAAGACTTTAATCACAAATAAATAAATTCCAAACCCTAAAACATACTCAAGATCCAACTACACCATAACCATTCCGTTAATGGGGAAATTACTCACCAATCATGATAATAACAAGATTAATTAACAATTAACCAACAATCAACATGATTAACAAGCAACATTAACAACTAAAACAATAATCAAGCAATTAAAATAGAGGAGAGAGAGTTAGAGTTTCTCATTGATTGAAGATGAAAGTCTACAAACAAGATGATCAATCTTCTTCTTCAAAATCCAAGCTCAACAATGATGAAACCCTCACTTTCTCTCTCTAAACTACTTTAATTCTAAGCTAACCCTAGAGAGAGAATCTCTCCTAAAACTAATTAAGAAAATAGAGTAAATGATGTTCCCCTAATTACCCCACAAAAGATGGGTATTTAAACTAAGCTAGGAAAATAAAGAAATAAAAGAAAGGAAATAAATAAGGAAAACAAAGAAAACAAAAAGAAAATAAAAACGAAAAATAAAAGAATAAAGAAAGAAAGAAAAAGAAATTAAAATGAAAACAAATCCCACCAAAAAAACGTCAGACCCATCTCCTTTTTCGTTCCTTTAGCTGCTCTATAATAGGAAAATAATCCCATGCTTTGCGCCTCACCAAATCAAACTAACCATCATCATCAAATCACCACCGTTCAATATCATTGAAAATCAACATCTAGCAAACATCACCGTTCGATCTTCATTAATAACCACGTGAGAAGCTCGTGAATTGGTTAGGTCGAACCGAAGGTTGGTGTGGCTGAACTATGGGTTGGTTCGGTCGAACCATGGGTGTGTTCGACCACACCTCTTCAAATTAGAAAAGTTTGAATGTTTATAACTTTTTAGCACTTCGATCGAACCCTTAACAGCTTGCCCGAACCTTGAGAATTTGCAATTTGCTTTGATTTTGGCCGTTGCTTGTGTGAATTGGTGAAGGTTGAGCCGCAGCGTCAGAGTGAGATGTGGGGTCTGGTGGTTGAGCTTTTGCGAAGGTGGAATTGTAGGGCAGGGGCTGCGCGGCTGTAGGGGTGTTAATGTAGCGGCGGATTTGGGGCAACATCAGTAGTGTAGGAGATTAAGGTGTTGTTGCGGGTTTGATGTTGTTTTGGCTACGATAGGTGGGTGCGTTTGATGGTTATTTCGGTGGCTGGTGGAAGGTGAAGTAGGGCTGCTAGATGCGGGAGAGAATTACAGCGGCTACTCTATGGTTTTGGTGGACTGGTGGTGAGTAGAGGCAGAGGTGAAGGTGAGGTGCGGCTGCTGTTTGAACTGGAGCAGGGGAATTGCGTGTCAATTGGTTGATGGGGTTATTTGATGTGGTGATTGAAGGTGGGTTGCTGCTGTTCGAGTTGGAGCAGCTGCTAGGTGTGGGTTGAGTGAGGAAGTGGCTGCGATGGTGTTGGTTACTTACGCATTCGGCAATTGGCCTTTGACATGAATTCAAAACCCGAACTCATTTGACTTTAAACTCAAACACCTACACATAAAACCGAGGAAAGGGATTGAGAAAAATAAAATAAAACTAAGTAATAAAATAAAACTAAGTAAACTAAAATAGAAAATGAGAGAAATAAAACTAAAACTAACAAAATTAAATTAAACACAAACAAATAAAATATGAAAAAGACTTTAATCTAATTAAAATAAATAAAAGTAAAATAGAATAATTTCAAGGAAAATAAAGGACGAAATAAAACAAAAACAAAGCAAATAAAATACGAAATAAACTAAAACTAATTAAAAAGGGAAATTAAACTAAAACACTCCAAAATAAAAAGGAACTTTATTAAAGAGGAACCAAGATAAAATAAAACAAAATCAACATGAAAACGACGCTAAAGCTACTCCCTAAGAGTGACATAAATGTCACTCATCAAGCGCCGAGGAAGGAGGAGAGAGCCGTGAGAGAGAGAGGAGTTTGAGAGAAGCTGGTTTCATGTTTGCTAATTGTGTTTCAACTTAGAAGTAAAATTGTTATGTGGAATAACCTAGGCACCTAGTCTACTTATAATTAGACTAGGTTAGGAAGCCCGAAACCTCTCTAAACCCTCTGAAGAAGCGGCAGATCAAAATATGGTGCAGAAAAACCCAAATTGTTACATGGCCGGCCATACTAGGGGATGAGGCCCATAATGGGCCTCGTCCTCTCTTGCTTGATCTAGGCCCATTCTGTGACCTTATAGGATCGGTCTAAGTGGGCTTTGGCCTATTTTACTAGCCCAAAGATCGTTAGTACCTCTAGCTATGATATATCGACGACCCAAATAACTGAACTTAATTATCTCCATAATTTGATCCATTTATATATATGGTAATTGCACATGACAAAGATATAAATCCTTCAGTTTCATTAGCCGCATTAATTGGATTAACCACCTTAATTAGTTACTAGTTTACGCGTGTTTATGCATTATTACTTATTTATCGTTGTAAAATCATGGGTCATTCACATGTAGTGAATGGATTAATGGAATGTATATTCTCTCACATGGTTTATAAAATGGCAACTAGTTGGGTCCGATTAGGATAAAAAAATACGGGTTGCATTCCGTCATGTATTTTTGTAAATCTAAATACGGTCTGTAAACAGTTGAGTATTTTTGTACCTTAATATTTAAATTATTCCTAATTGTAGACACAAGTATTTGAATCATTTTTGTTATGTATTGAAGACGGAGGTTCTTGGAAGACGAAGCAATGAAGTTGCAAGAGAATACCCTTGAAGACTTGAAGACTCAAGGGATCATGCTAGTTGCAAAATGCATCATTTACTTGTGTTTTCGATAAATATTTATCCTTTTATATATGTGAATAATATGTTAGATGCATGTCTAGGATTTTGAATGTTGTGATGATTAATTAAGTTCACTTAAATCAACTAACATGGAAACCCTAGGTCCCTAAAATATTGAGTAACACTTCTCATTCCAAAACAGCACTTACCGACTTATGGAGACTAGTGATGGGCTACGCCAAAGTGAGGCATCACTATTACTCCTGGGAGACGTAAGGCATACAGGGTATGCAAGTTGGTTTTGGTTATACTTAACGATATGAGTGATGGAGTCCCACATGTTGTGGCAAAGTGGATAAATTGTTGAGAGAGCATTAGATGTGATGATTTATCTAACCAAGAGTGTCTTGGATACATTAGCAAAGAGTTGCTTACCTTAGAGTTATAAGTGTTAAGACAAGCCAAAGTATGCTAATGATGGGCCATAATCTGCAAATAATCTGTGTACACACATAAAGACTCACATTCAAAGTAAAGAGGATTAGTTGCGAACCTATTTGAATGACATGGTTATCTAAACCATGAGTCTAGAATGCTTTATTATAAACGAACATTTCTCTAACATGATAAACTCACAAAGTTCAAGTCATGGGCATGATTTGTGTTCCTAACATCTTTAGCAATGTCACATTAACAAGAACATACTCAAGGCTATATAGGATCTTGATAGTTAATGGATTCGGAATCGTTCTAATACAAGTAAGTCTTACTTGTGGAAACTGAAAAAGCAAAGAGCTATTGTTCTTGGTATAGACAATTGACTCCAAAAGCTAAAGAGGATTCAGTTACTTCAATGTTTTACAAAGAATTTAAAGAATATGGCTATATTCATCAAATGTTAACAAACTTGACATAAGTAGCTCAAGAGTTCAGTGAATTACATAATCGACTTGGAAATATATCAAAATGTCTAGATTAGATTGAGTGATTTTCGCTTGAGCCAAGTGTGACCATCTCAAAGTTATTAATGGAATTTTCATAAATAAGTCCGCAGAGATAATAGTATATCTTCACGGAGACCTCGATGTCATTTGAAAATGACTCGAACGATGATGGATCACATCCCTTCTTATAAAGTTCTTAAATATTTTCACAATTGACTAGTGTTACACTAAATAAAATGTCAAACCTAGGAAAGGACACCATATTCAGCTATGGGTAGAAATAACTTTAAAACGTCTTTTCAAGTATATGTCTAAATCTCTTAGGCTCAGTGGGAACTCACTAGCTTAGTGGGAGCTAAGTGACTTCGTGGAAGCTCACCGACTTAAAAACAACTAGGTGGCTAAGTGGGAGCTTAATGGCTCATTAAAGGCTAAGATAGCTCAAGTGGGAGCTAACTGTTTGCTTTAAAACAAAATTTTATCCAAAAGAAAATATACATGTCTCTTTGTAAGCATTCAAGTGAAACTACGGGCATTACCTCCACAACCTAATTGAGAATATAATTTTTTTGCTTTAAGTGGTGTCTTTCAGGAGACTAACACATTTCTAAAATTACATGCGGGAGAAAAGTGAACTCGATGACCATCGAGATTAGCAACAAACTAGAGCTGAGAATCTTGGAAGACCTTAAAAGGGCTTCGTAAGATGATTAATCAAGAATACTCAAAAGGAATTAACAAGTGCCTTAAAAGAGAATTATTTACTCATAAAACATCAGAAATGATGAAGTAAGATCAACATTATCAAAGGGTTTTGAAAGCGCTTTGAAACTCAGTGTTTGATGTAATTGCCCCGTTGTAGGGAATAATTTCAAGCCCTTAAAATCCCACTAGCTTGAACCCCACTGTGATCATACACTAAAGTACGGTGGCGTCCAAAAGGGAAGAAGATAGAGCAAAAGAGTCGCCAACAAGTTTTTAAGGAACTTGTAAACCATCACGAGGTGAAGGTGATCGAGGTTAGATAGTGTCGTTAGTCTACTAACCCTAATCAAATTAACAATTTATAATACCTAAACTACCCTAATACGAGTATAGGGGTAAGTAAAGGGTCGAACCCAAAAGGACTAAGTGTATCAATCTATGCTAATTAGACTACTAGGAAAGCTTGTGAGGTAAAGAGAGGTTCAATTAACACTACTAAGAGCAAATAACTAAAACTAGGGAAAGTGGAATCCAATTACATCAATACATTCAATAACATCATACAATTAGATGAAAATGACCTTGATTAGGAACAATTAACACATTTAACTCACTCTCGCACAATTAAGCATGTTAATTATCCTACTAAACTAATTCACTCTCGTGCAACTAGCCTAGCAAAGGTATGGAAGAATTTAGGGCTCTCAACCAACTCACTCTCGCACAATCGATTGAAAACACAATTAAAAGCATAGAATCAATTAGCTAGAAAGATTCTAATACATAAAAGCATCATCCATACACAATAATCAAGAAACAATTCCACACTAATCACAATCAATCATTCAATTTATTAACATGACCTTCATCCATTTCCCTAGAACAAAACCTAAACTAACATGGTGAACAAAAACAAGGAAAACAAGGTAAAATAATAATAAAAGCAAGAATCAACCACTAAACTAATTAATCTACTCAGATAAACAAATAAATAAGCAAAAACAATAATAAATGAAAGCAATAAAGGTGAGAGAAAGTTAGGAAGACTCATTGAATTTATGAGAGGGAAAATCCACAAATTTGCTTCTTCAAAATCCCAAAAACTCCATGAAAAATCCAAGCTTTCTCTCTCTAAACTACTCCTAAACTAGAGAGAGATACTCCTAATCTAACCCTAAGAGAGAGAAGCTCTCCTAAACTAACTAAGAAAATAGCATAATCCATCCCCCTCTTTTTTACAAAGAGTCCCGTCTATATATATGTGGCTCCACACAAAAGAAAGAGACTTGGACAACAAGGCGCAAATAAATCGTAAACCCAGTCGTGCGCGCCCGCACATGAGTCCTGTGCGCCCGCACACAATGTGTGTGCGCCCTCTCATCGTAGTGTGCGGCCGCAACTTTGTGGGTACGGGGAAAATAAGCGCGCCCGCACACGAGTCATGCGCGCCCGCGCAAAGGTGTGTGCGCCCGCACAGCGGTCGCGCATAGGGTCGCGCAAACTCTCTGGTTTTGCTCTGTTTCTTCAGTCTGGCTGTGCGGGTTCTGACAGGGCTTCGCGCCCGCACAGCCTCACATGTGCGCCCGCGCATAAGCCGCACAGCACCCCGCGCACAACAGATAACTTGGCTTCTTGATATCCTCTTTCTTTCGGCGCATAATTCCTACAAAACCAAAGCATGGAGATCAAAATAAAAACAAAGAAGATAAATTAAATAAATTAAGAAAATAAGCTAAAAACTATTAAAAACCACTTAAATACTCGAAATCAAGATAAAAGACAAGAATAAGTAAATAAAGAAATAAAGGACAAAAAGGGTTAAATTATTGGAAAAATAAGCCGAAAAACGACTCAATAAACACCCTAAAAAGTGGCATAAAAGTCACTTATCAAACTCCCCCAAGCTAACCTTTTGCTCGTCCTCGAGCAAATTAACATGAAACACGAAAGAAGGAGAATGATTTATTCAAGCAAAGCTAGAACACTTAAGGAGACAAGAATGTACACTAACTCACTTTCGTAGGAATCACGGTCACTTTTAGCAACTAATGACAAGCCCTTTAAACCCCTAGATCGCCCTAGAGGACGAGTGTGCTCTCGTGAGGGTGTCCTAAGAGTTTAACCCACAACTCTAAATAAAAACCAAGGCAAGGCAATAAAAAGAAAAGAAAAAGAAACATAAAACGAGAAAGAAAAACACAAGTTCATATTTGGACAAGAGATTGGAACAAACACCGATGGATGCAAACCTTTCTAAATAGATAAATGTATGCACGTTCCAAGATGTCAATGGTTGATTGAAACATAACATATGCTAAGCATAGAGAACTAATGAGGACTCAATCCACCCTTGCCCCAACCAATCGGGCCGCGTTCTCTCCACTAGCTTCAAATCAACCCTTAAGCTAGCTTCTCATGATTCCACGAAGGAATCGGAAAAAGATAAAGAAATGAAAAACTTTGAGAAGGTAATCCCGACATCTCAACTATGCATACTCTCTCCATAGGTTTGAAATCTATCTCCCTCCACCGTTCTTTGACCTAACCCCACTAAAGTCTAAGGGACTTTTATTAGGTTGTAACGTAAGGCTAATGGTTAAGGCAGGGTAAAAATTTGAAAATTTTGGTGATATTTCCTAAGTGAAGCAAAAGAGTGGCCTACTCTCAAAAACAAACTCAAGAAGTCACAAAATATCAAACAAATATACCAATAATGCCATCTCCCCCAAGCTTACTCAACACTAACACACAATATATACAAAAAGAAGGAACGCTCCCCCCCCAAGCTTGAACGAAGCATTGTCCTCAATGCTTAAACTAGGGTAGAAAACGAAACCAAACTAAAATATATTTGTGGTTTTTTTTTTTTTTTTTCTTTTTTTTTTAGCTCTTATTTGATGTCCTCGCCTTTTTTTTAACTATGGACGGCTTTTTCTTGAAACTTCCTTTGATTTTCTTGAATTGCATCTTTCTTCTCAAACTTTTCTTGCATTTTCTTTTCAAGCTCAACTTTCAATACCGTACTTAAACCAATTCACAAAGTTTTCTTGCTCATGAACAACACTCTCAAAACTCAAACCTCACATGCCTATGCTTCGCTAACTAAAAGGGTTGGTAAACATAGGCCATTGGGTTTGTAATGCGGTTTAAACAAGAGCGGGAAACATTAGGCTCAAATTGGTTAATAAGTAGGTTGATGCAAAATAGAAAATCAAATTTGTAACAAAATAAAAAGAAGATAAAGAAAAATGAGAAAAGGTGCCATTTTCCTCCCCTAGAGTGGCTCGGTCACGATCTTGGGAGCTAGAGGTCAAAACAAGGATTAAGACATGCATAGTCAAGGATCCTAAATAGCCGCTCAACAAGGTGATGAAGGCTAGAACAAATGAAGCTCACAAGGGATTATAACCAAACAAATACCAACCAAGGGTTTCAAATCCACTATAGAGAGCAACTCCATCTTACCACATTCCCGTGAACTAAGGCTTCATGGACCCCTAAAAGTTCTTAAACCGGCTACCTTAGCATATAGTATCCTAGAGTCAACCAATGACACTCTCAAACCGTGCATACATTTACCACTTAGGAAGAAAAACATTCAAGAATGCAAGTCCAAAACAAAATGTCCAAAATAAGAACAAACAAAACACATTTTGCCAAAATTACCTTGAAAGTAAACAAAAATCTTTTTGGGGGAGCGTTCCTTGGCCCACATCATTCTCAAAAACACTCTCACACTCCAAATGAGGTGCCTCACATCCATTTACATCAACCAAAGCACTCATCACTTGGGCAAGCCTCACTTCTCTCAATTTTTGTTCCTCTTGAAGCTCTTGGAGTTGTTGGGTGAGATATTGCATTTGAGAAAGAATTTGGGCTTCAATGTTATTGGGTTGAGGTTCATGATCAAAGTCAAATTGCACATCATCAAAATTAGCACAAACCTCATCAAAATGAGCATAAGGGGGAAAGGTGTCAATTTGCATACTTGGATTATCACTAGGCACATAAGAAGTATCAAGAGAATTCATGCAAAAACTAAAAGAATCTTGGCATTGAGAATCAAAGTAAGAAACATGAGATTCTCTATCTAAAGAATCCTTAGCAAGCCATGTGAAGAAATCCCACGCATCATGCATAGACAAATGACAAAATCTACCATTATTCATGTCCTCAACCATTCCCCTAGTATACTCATTCATGCCCCAATAAGCTATACCACAAGCATCATTAAGAGAACACCCATGGTAACTAAGAAAACCATCTAGTCTTTCAAAGTAAGCATAAAAGGGTTCACCATCAAATTGAGGAAAAGATAAGCATGCCATTTTTATACAAATATCAAACAAAGAAAAGCAAACACAAATCAAATTATATACAAGAACCTAGCTAATCTAATCAACACAAACTAATGAACGCCTTAGTCCCCGGCAACGGCGCCAAAATTTGATCGAGGTTAGATAGTGTCGTTAGTCTACTAACCCTAATCAAATTAACAATTTATAATACCTAAACTACCCTAATACGAGTATAAGGGTAAGTAAAGGGTCGAACCCAAAAGGACTAAGTGTATCAATTTATGCTAATTAGACTACTAGGAAAGCTTGTGAGGTAAAGAGAGGTTCAATTAACACTACTAAGAGCAAATAACTAAAACTAGGGAAAGTGGAATCCAATTACATCAATACATTCAATAACATCATACAATTAGATGAAAATGACCTTGATTAGGAACAATTAACACATTTAACTCACTCTCGCACAATTAAGCATGTTAATTATCCTACTAAACTAATTCACTCTCGTGCAACTAGCCTAGCAAAGGTATGGAAGAATTTAGGGCTCTCAACCAACTCACTCTCGCACAATCGATTGAAAACACAATTAAAAGCATAGAATCAATTAGCTAGAAAGATTCTAATACATAAAAGCATCATCCATACACAATAATCAAGAAACAATTCCACACTAATCACAATCAATCATTCAATTTATTAACATGACCTTCATCCATTTCCCTAGAACAAAACCTAAACTAACATGGTGAACAAAAACAAGGAAAACAAGGTAAAATAATAATAAAAGCAAGAATCAACCACTAAACTAATTAATCTACTCAGATAAACAAATAAATAAGCAAAAACAATAATAAATGAAAGCAATAAAGGTGAGAGAAAGTTAGGAAGACTCATTGAATTTATGAGAGGGAAAATCCACAAATTTGCTTCTTCAAAATCCCAAAAACTCCATGAAAAATCCAAGCTTTCTCTCTCTAAACTACTCCTAAACTAGAGAGAGAAACTCCTAATCTAACCCTAAGAGAGAGAAGCTCTCCTAAACTAACTAAGAAAATAGCATAATCCATCCCCCTCTTTTTTACAAAGAGTCCCGTCTATATATATGTGGCTCCACACAAAAGAAAGAGACTTGGACAACAAGGCGCAAATAAATCGTAAACCCAGTCGTGCGCGCCCGCACATGAGTCCTGTGCGCCCGCACACAATGTGTGTGCGCCCTCTCATCGTAGTGTGCGGCCGCAACTTTGTGGGTACGGGGAAAATAAGCGCGCCCGCACATGAGTCATGCGCGCCCGCGCAAAGGTGTGTGCGCCCGCACAGCGGTCGCGCATAGGGTCGCGCAAACTCTCTGGTTTTGCTCTGTTTCTTCAGTCTGGCTGTGCGGGTTCTGACAGGGCTGCGCGCCCGCACAACCTCACATGTGCGCCCGCGCATAAGCCGCACAGCACCCCGCGCACAACAGATAACTTGGCTTCTTGATATCCTCTTTCTTTCGGCGCATAATTCCTACAAAACCAAAGCATGGAGATCAAAATAAAAACAAAGAAGATAAATTAAATAAATTAAGAAAATAAGCTAAAAACTATTAAAAACCACTTAAATACTCGAAATCAAGATAAAAGACAAGAATAAGTAAATAAAGAAATAAAGGACAAAAAGGGTTAAATTATTGGAAAAATAAGCCGAAAAACGACTCAATAAACACCCTAAAAAGTGGCATAAAAGTCACTTATCAGAAGGTTACACCCCTTAACGATCCAAGAGATCGTCAACTCCATAAGGTCATGAACCAAATAAGGGTTCGGGGATGATGGTACAAATCCAACCTAAAAGAGAGTGAACCTGCCCTAATAATAGGCCTCTACTTTATTCTGATCGTATTCATGTGCGCATTCTGATTAACATGCAATCCATAGATTCAACCCTAAACCTGTTTATCTATGTTGGTTGAATTTAATGCACAAATAAACTATAATTGGCGATCACTTGAAATATAATCACAATTAACCGTAACAAGATTATTAATTATCTTATTAAGCGTGATTGCAAGTACAAATTCCCTTTAACATGTAATAAAAGGTGTGATCAAGCAATAAAGAATAAATATAATATGTATCAAGCAACATAATAAATAATCAACATCATTAATAATAACATTAATCATAATCATAACCATCATAAGCATAGCAAGATCCTAGGCATGATACTAACAAGATTAATAACAAACCCTAGCATGTCACTAAGCAATAAAAATCAAATCTTTAGCCCTAACATGATACTAACAATCATAAGTATTAGGAAGAATATAGGAAGCATTGTACTTTTAATCATACTTGATATTAAAGTTACCCTAGACATGATACTAGGAATTAAAATAACAATCTAAGCATGATTTCTACATCATAATATCAATTAAACCATTAAAGTACTTACTTGGATGTCTCGTACCTCTTTCTAATAACAAAATACACACGTTAGTAACTTCAAGGAAAATAATAAACAAAACAATTAAATTAAATAATTGAAAGAGAGATTTGGGACCAAACCCTCAGAAATTAAAACCTTTCACGTCTAGGACGAAGGCAACTTCGAATATGGCTAGGTGTTTCTAGATCTTGCGAATGCGGAATTTTGTATGTGAAAACAAAGTTTAGAAAAGAGAGAGAATAATCAAGAAAATCTTGATGAGAGTTTGTTATTGAAAAAGGGGAGATATGACCTCTATTTATAGGAAAAAAGAGGGTCGAAAAATTAAGAAAAGCATCCAAATTCGAATCGAAATAAAACTCGTAGACAACAGTTTTTGCGGATTTTGTTTTTATCATATCTTTTGATCTAGGAATCGGAATAAAATGAATAAGATGTCGTTGGAAAGATCTTGAAGTCTACTTTCTAACCCAATTAGAATCAGATTAAAATATGTTGTAAAATAAAAGATATGAACGAAATAGTGAGACGGTGTCAGTTTTAGATAGAGTTTGATATCTTATTTTTATCTTTTCCGTTATAGCTCGGAATTATTATTATAATATATCATTGGAAAGATAATTTCAAGATCTATCCAACCATATAAAATTTGGATAAAAAATATGAAACACGAAAATAATATCTGACTGTCTTTGAACATGTTTAAATCCGAATAGAATTAGGACTTTAAAAAAAGGAAAGTTTTATAAAAAAGGAAAGTTTATATTTAAATCAAATTCCTTAATCTTATCTTTTCAAAAAAGGATAATTAAGATATTTTAGAAACTTATAGAAGATTCTAATCAATCCTAATTAGTTTAGGAATAGGATTAAACTTTTGGACCCTCCCCATGATCATTGGGTCGTAGGCAAAATCCAGTTTGGGCCCAGTTTAGTATTTTGGCCATAACTTCCCCATTATTCATCGGAATTGGGCTTATAATATATCGTTGGAAAGGTCTTTGCAAGCCCCATCCAACTAAACTACTATTGGACCCATATCATGGACCAACAAAACTGGATTGGCTGTTTTCTTAAAATAAAGTTTTCAAAAACAGGGAGAAAAGAAAAGAAATAAAAACTTTCCGCAACACTAGACCTTTCCACACTTTCGTTTCATTCGATTATGATTCGACGTGAAAGTCACTCATCACTGGGTTTGGTTTTGGGGAGACACAAATGGGTGTCTACAGAAGCCCCCACTTTGACTGAGTTTGGAGAAACGCAAGTTTCGAAAACGAAAGTCAAAGTAACGATAGGGACGGAGAATGATTCAGAACGTTCTGCGATCCTAAATCAATCTTATAACGTCGATACCTGCAAAACTAGCATTAGTTAAACAGATAAAAGAGTTAAGAAACGCGTATCTTGCACCGTCGAGCACACGTCTCTGAAAGTAACCGATTTGCTGCCGTATGTTGTTTTGATGACCTCCTGCAAGCTAGAGAACGACATCCCTCTTGAAAACTGCTACGCCTGTAACTGCTTCCAAATTAGAAGATTGCTTCTCCTGAAACTATCCTCCTCCGCTTTGATAATATTCCACGTCCAAGGGAATACCATCGAAGATTGCTTCTCTTGAAACAATCCTCAGTTGTTTGTGACAACTCTCCACAATCTAGGGAACGCCACCTTGCTGTTTCGATGTTCACTTGTCTCTCAACAAAGAGCTTTTTTTTTTCCCGCTGTGATAGTCTTCGAAAAGATCACTGCTTTTTAATATTTGCTATGCCAGTACGTCGGCGCTTTATTGCTTGCGAACCAGTATGTCAGTGTTTTTGCTGTGATGACAATCCTCTTTTCTTTGGGAATAGTTGCCAACACAACTCTTGTATGATGTATGACAATCCGATTTAGGGAAAGTTGTCAATGCCACGTAACAACCCATCCTTGGAAATGTTGTCACGATGAAGCGACAATCCGTACCTCGGAAAATTTGCCAAAATCCAATTTTTGGAAAAGTTGCCAATGCTTCATAATAATCTTTCATAAGAACTTTGCTACGATCGACAATCCACATCTTGGAATATAACTCTTAAAAGCAATCCACCTTGGAAATTTTCCAACGTTATGCGACAATCCTTTTAGGAAATTATTGCCACAATTGACAATCCGCGTCTTGGAACATTTGCAAAAAAGAGTAGACCGACAATCCACTTCGGGAAAATTTTCCACTTACTGAAATGAATGACAATCCACGTTGAGGAACCTTTGCCGAAATTTATGATGAGTAGAGACCTACGACAATCCTTTGGGAAACTTTGCCATTGGGAACTGGGTGTATGACAATCCAATCTCAGAAAACTTGCCAGCGATGACAATCCGAACATGGAAAAAATTGCCAAACAAAGAAGGAGCACGACAATCCACGCTTGGAAACTTTGCCAGAGATGACAATCCAATCTTGGAAAAATTGTCGTTGAAGAAGATGCACGACAATCCATTTTTGGAAATATTGTCAGTTGGGGATAACAATCCAATTTTTGGAAAACCTTGTCGTTTAATAAGAATGCGCGACAATCCATATTTGGAAATATTGTCGTTTAAGTGCTTGCTTTTGAACCGATGCTTTGGTGTTTGTAATGAGCCAATACTTAGGCGCTTAAGCTAAGTAAGACGATCTTTCGTCAGGTCGATCACTTAGACTGTAATCAAACCGACTACTTAATCATGTCAAATCGCTTATAGGGGCTAACTGGCGTACCAAGGAACCCGAAATTGATGTATGAGGTTGAAATCACCAATCTGAGAGGCTTCGAGCTCTGTCGTTGCTGAGATATCTCTGGCGCTAGGAATTGGAGTAGGGTCTTCCCTATTCTGCTGCACCTGTATTTATTTTTTACTATAGAACTTTGCCAATCTTTTTTAATTATCTTAGGGTTGACCTAAGGCTTAACATTCTTTGACTTATCGACTTGACACGACTCAAGGCATAAACTTGACTCGATATGACTGACTCGAGGTTGACTCGACTCGAAGTGTAATGACACATGTGTTAGACTCAAATCAAAGTGATATGACACGACATGACTCAATGTGTAAATGACTCGTGTGTGCATTGTAATGTGATCGTGCGACTCGAAAATGCTGAAAAGCAAAAATTTTCCGTCATTTTTGTGGAGGGTACCGACTTTCTCCCGAAAAAGAAAGACGCGAAGAAGGAATCGAAGTTTTCGAATGCATGTTGAATGAGCTTAGTCAAATGTTGTTTGATACTATCTCTCAAGGTGCAAGGATTAATCCATCCTAGGCTATCTCAATGGTTGACTCCATAATGAAAGTATTTGGGTAACTTAGGCACGGAGGCTAATCACTTCATACTTCGTGATGCAATGATGATTATGATTGATGAGTGATGTTGATATGACAAGGCATGCTTCAGCGTTGTATTAAGATTTCATGACAAAGGATTCCTAAGGGAAGTATATTTGGTCATGTATCTGTGCAGTGTGTGATAGTGACACTAAAGCTAGGCCGCAAGAGATAAGTGTTTGGAAAAATATATTATTGAAAAGAGTCAAATGGTGGTGACTCTTAGGCTAGGTAAGCTAATGATGTAGGGATCAAGCCCCCAAGTCTAGCTCTAAATGAATAGGGATGAGCACAGGGGATCCCTTGATATGATCATGGTGTAAGTGTGTGAATGTGAATATGAATGCATTTTTATTACGGCCGCACCTCGATGTGAGGTTGCCTACGTATCCGTTAGGAATCAGGTCGAACGTAGCTCTAGCCGAACCTCGCACAAGTGTGTATACCTAAAAAAAATGTCTTTTTAAGGGTTGTAACGTGGTTAGGCTAAAGGTTTAAAGAAGAAGGGGATAAAGGCTCAAGACCCTAGATAAGCCCCCAAGGTGTGCAACTTCGCTTTTGAATCTTTGTATTTTCATGTTTGAATTTCTATTCTTTTTTAGCTCTTTTTGCTTTAGCATTTATTTTATTTTTATAAGTGTGGGAAATCCCGATCATGCGGTCTATCACTCACTTGGCATTCATGTTTCTCAGGCACGGTACCGAGCACTCGATAAGAGACGCAATCTGAGACGTGTTCTTATCGAAGATACTTTCATATCAAAGACATTGGAACACTTACCCTTTTGTACACTTTTATTTATTATTTTTTGCTTATTTTTGCTATTTTGATTTTCTGAAATCACTCAAGCTTTGTTCTTTGAAAATTGCATAAGTTGCACACCATCCCATCCCAAGGTTAGATAGATGTAGGTTGAAAAAAGAAAGGTTTATCGTTAAACGAGGCTCAAAGTGGCTTATGAAGAAAGGATTATATAATTGAAGGGCGAAAGGAGATATGATGTGGCTACAAGGGGTGCCTCAAATCATTAGTATACCTTGTGCTTAATTCGACATGGTTTATTTTTTTTTATTTTTATTTTTTTATTTTTTATTTTTTGAATGCAATGTAATGAAATGATCATATGCAAGGAAATAAATGCTCATTTTATTAAAGGAAAATAAATAAAGAATCTACAAAAATTAATCTAAGGGAAAAGAAAGGTGCCTATGCTAGACTTATTGGGAAAGGAAAAAAATGAAAAAGAAATAGAAAAAAGAGGCCATGAAATCTTGTCATTGCAGCTCGCCTCTTGTCTTGTGTCATTCGCTTCATCATCACCCAGTCTTCTCGCTAACTAGAGGCAATGGGACCTTGTTTGCTTCTATGAGGTCTTGAATGAGATTTTGAAACCTGTAGCATTCATCAGTGGTATGACCGTTTCCTCGATGGTACTTGCAATAGGAATTTGGATTCCATCTCGAAGATCGATTTTCTGGTGTTGGATCCTCGGTAGGGCCAATAGGTTTGATTAATCCTCGATCATAGAGACGATCGAAAGCAGCATCGTAGGTCATTCCAATGGATGTGAACTCTCGCCTGGGTTTCCTTTTAGATCCTTGATTATCTATGGCTAAGACACCATTATGGTCAAAGGTACTAACATTATTACTAGAGTGGGCGTTTTCGGAAGAAGAAGGATTGTCGCTCTTCTTTCCTTTCCAGCCACCGTGGTTGCTATTGTTAGTAGCTTTTTGCTTTGCGAGGTCATCTTCGATCTCGATACCTATGTCATAGACGGCCTTGAAAGTATTCAAGTTGTGTTGATATTTTAAGTGCTTTGAATACTTTTCTTGGAGATTCTTGATAAACATCCTCACGGATTCTTTTTCAGTGGGGACCTCAATCCTCTTGGCGGAAGTTTCCCTCCATTTATTAAAGAAAGAAGTAAAGCCTTCATTCTCTTTTTGTCTTAGCATCTCAAGTTGTCTATGGTCGGTTTCAACTTGGATATTGCACTTGTACCTATCAACGAAAGCGTTCACTATCAATTCCCAGGTAGAGGTTTTCTCCTTGTCAAGGGATAAGAACCATTGTTGGCAAACAGTTTCAAGAGATAGTGGGAACAGAGTGGGGAAAACCTTCTTATCGATACCCTTAATGCTCATTATAGTTTCAAAAGCTCTTAGATGGAAGTAAGGGTTATCTGTTGACTTGAATTTAGGGATGTCAGCGGTGTTGAACTTATGCGGAAGAAGTTCCTTGTCCAGCGAGACCCCTTGTGAACTCATGCCCTGAAATTTGTAGTCACTAGATTGCTTGCTTAGACTCTCTTGCTTGAGGTTCATTTGTTGTTGCTTCACGGGATCATCAACCTTGAGGGTGAGTAGCTTCAGTGTTTCAGTCATGGTAACCAATTGGTTCCTAAGCTCATTGACTTCTTCTTGAGTTGCCATTATCTTCTTAGCCTTCCTCTTTTGACGAATCGGTTTATCAAAAAGCGAGACTTGAATAAAGAGGTTGTACTTGATTAATCGCCCTTCTCTCCTCGACCAAGTACTGTGGGAAAGGGATTTGGGGGTACTGATTGTTAATTATTTGACTCAAACTCTATTCGACATGCAATGGAAGGAGGAAGTGAAGAAAGATGGAATAGAATGTGAAGAAGAATGATGGAGGGATATGAAGAATTAGGAATAGAATGTACCCTCAACTCAAATGACGGAAAGACCGATTCATGCATGAACCTAGGACATGGTCATGGTGATGTGTACTCAAAGTGTGTGCTAAGACTAGTGAGTGTAAATGGTGCGTTAAGACTCGTATCATGACCATGTGGCTAGACTATGTGACCAAGACTCGATTAATGACTCGACAAGGTGTTATTGACAGCGGAAATTAACCGAATTAATTAGCAAACTGGTTAATTAGACCTTAGGTGATGACCCGACCAATAATCCGAACTGTCGGCCAAGCGACAAGACTGGCGTCGCACTATGGTGGTTGGCGCCAGACAATTTAGTAAATGTCTGGCGCTACACACTATAATGTGGCGCTACAACTCAGACTTTGGCGCCAATATTGGAGCTTCGGTCTGGGACTGTTTTCGGTTTTATTAGTCAACTGGGGTATGCCTAAAGTTGTACTAGGTCAATTCCGATTAAAAAAAGAAAAAAATTTGTTGACTCAAATTAATTAATTAATTAATTAAATAGGCAAAGTTCAAAAGTCACTAATTTTTGTCTCAACACAAATCAACAAACGGTTAAGAGGAACATAGAATATATATGCACAACAAATAATGCACAATTAGGCAAGTAGGCACAATATGATGCAATGAGTTCGCAACCTAACCATGGCTCTAGTTCTCTAAAGTTCGGGATATGGTTTAGTCAAATAGGGTCCATGGTTAATTGTCCAGATGCACCGCGTAGAAGCCTAACCGTGAAGGGTTAACGCGTGTGGATAGAACACCGCGAGTTTTTAGAAAAAAACTCACTTCCAATGGTTTGGTGAATTCAACCTCTCAGATCTACCCTTTGTTTCCAGGAGCGTTCAATCGGGTAGATAGAGCATGAATTCCCAGAGGGTTATGTCCATATGTAGAACACATATGGGTTTTAGAAAAGTGAGAAAAAATTCAATCAGGAAGCATGATCGAGCAAACAATACGAAAAACCGGTCGAAATTAGAACGCATATTTCTGGCTCGGTATTGGGGGAAATTGGCGCCAGCAAACAGAGACTGGCGCCAACTTTTAACTTTAGCGCCTGGCGCCAATACTGGCGTCTGGCGCTACGGCTAAAAGTTTGGCGCCAAGCTCTGGCCCCTGACGCTACTTCCCACATGCCTCAGCAGCTTTCTGTGCTCAATAAAATCATCCAGTTTCGCGCGGTGTTATTTCAGTCCTAGTTGTGAAAGACATTTCTCAAATTTCCTACGTGTAAAATCCTATGTTTTTGACTCATTACGGATGGTCTTTCCAATGAGAACCTTTTTATGCATATGACAATAATGTTAATCAAAATTACGCACATGAAATACTTAGAACTTTTCGAGTCTCATCCACTCATTCTAAATCATTGCCGAAACAAATTCAGGAATTAAAATAGAAATCCTCCCCAGTGGAGTCGCCAAAAACTGTAGGGAATAATTTCAAGCCTTTAAAATCCCACTAGCTTGAACCCCACTGTGATCATACACTAAAGTACGGTGGCGTCCAAAAGGGAAGAAGATAGAGCAAAAGAGTCGCCAACAAGTTTTTAAGGAACTTGTAAACCATCACGAGGTGAAGGTTACACCCCTTAACGATCCAAGAGATCGTCAACTCTATAAGGTCATGAACCAAATAAGGGTTCGGGGATGATGGTACAAATCCAACCTAAAAGAGATTGAACCTGCCCTAATAATAGGCCTCTACTTTATTCTGATCGTATTCATGTGCGCTTTCTGATTAACATGCAATCCATAGATTCAACCCTAAACCTGTTTATCTATGTTGGTTTAATTTAATGCACAAATAAACTATCATTGGCGATCACTTGAAATATAATCACAATTAACCCTAACAAGATTATTAATTATTTTATTAAGCGTGATTGCAAGTACAAATTCTCTTTAACATGTAATAAAAGGTGTGATCAGGCAAAATCCGGTTTGGGCCCAGTTTAGTATTTTGGCCATAACTTCCCCATTATTCATCGGAATTGGGCTTATAATATATCGTTCGAAAGGTCTTTGCAAGCCCCATCCAACTACACTACTATTGGACCCATATCATGGACCAACCAAACTGGATTGACTGTTTTCTTAAAATAAAGTTTTCAAAAACAGGGAGAAAAGAAAAGAAATAAAAACTTTCCGCAACACTAGACCTTTCCACACTTTCGTTTCATTCGATTATGATTCGACGTGAAAGACACTCATCACTGGGTTTGGTTTTGGGGAGACACAAATGGGTGTCTACACCCGTATAGATATATAATTTACCAAAGTTTTGGATTTAATCCTATAAATTTTCTATTAAGTTAGAAATAAACTTATACCTTACAAGCATAATATTTTCTATTATATAGTAAGAGAATAATGTCTTGTAAGATAGCTACGACAAATCAAAATTCCGAATAATGGCTAAAGGCCATAAAAATCCAAAATTAATTCCATGTTTTAAAATCATGTTTGAAACTTGATTAATTTGTTTGAAGGGTGAAAGACCCATTAATCGCAAATAAGTTTTCAAGGAGAAAACTAACAAATGTGGAAATGTATGTGCATACATAGCTAGATTGGTTGAAAAGAATATAATTAAATTCACGTAGTTCATTTTAATAAAAATCTACTCACCGATCAGAATACTCAAATCTTTTCATGATTATTCTAGCAAAATTGCACACATGAAATATGGCAAAATAGATACCAAAACCGCCTTCCTAAAATAGGATTTTGGAAGAGACTTTGAAAATAGTCAAAGGGTTTTGAAAATATAAATAATGCTAGATTTGAAAGCAAGCTCAAGAAATCCATTATGGGATTGAAGGAAGCATTGCAAAAAGGATTTGAACGTGTTTTCTCATAAAGTTAATAAAAGGATTCACTTATAGGGAAACATAGAAATTCTTGTGGATAAGAAGTTTAGTGGGAGAAATAGTCAATCTTGTAAGGTTAAACAAGAAGTTTATAAGCTCTATTGTGAAATAACTATCAAATGCTAAATGCTTAGATTTGAAATTATATTCGATAATGGACCGAGCTAAAGACGACACTTAGTACATATTGGGAATTAAGATCTAAAAGGAATGGTGTCCTTCGAACAAGTGTATTATTCTGATAGTGGGTTCACAATTATTAAAAATCTAATATATTCAGTAAGGTCAAGTGATCGGAATGCCTAGGTAGAGGTCGCTTCCGATCAGTAATATTAATTCATAATTAATATTACAGCTTAATCATGACTGAACCCTTCGAGTCACATCCTTAGCAATAAACGAACCGACTCGACGAATTAATTCGGAAGAGATTAATTCGTCGCTCGAGTATTAAATATTTAGACGTCGGAAATTCGAGCTTAGAGCGTCGAAACCGAGCGTCGGAAGTCGAGTCAAAAATAGTAAAAGACGAGACGGAAAAATTAGTAATAAATAACCAATGAACAAAATACCCCTAGCATCAGAGCCCCGAGTGCTAGTGGTTAGGCAAGCTAGCATCCCGCACCATGTGCGAGGCATGCTAGCAAGCTATGGCCAGCAGCCCGCACATATTGCATGGCTTGCTTGCACGGCGCAGCTAGCAGCAGCCTTCGGCAGCAGCAGCACGCACAAGCGTGTGTGGGCGTGCTAGCCGAAAAGGCTGGCAGCAAGCATGTGCGCGGCTTAGCTGGGCCGGGTAGCTAAGGTCGTGGTCCATGGGAGTGCATGTGAGGGAGTCCTCAAGTGTGAGGGACAAGTGGCACAAGGAGAGGAAGTAGTGGGGAGCAAGTATGGTCCCCTCCTCTCCAAGTGGTGCTCACTTCCCTTTACATACAATGATGACACTTGTTGATTTATTACTTGCTTGCTTATTTATTATATTTTAGATTTAAAATAACTTGAGGAATTTCATGATCCCACATTGATGGGATAGAAATTCCCACTCTCCCTCTTGCCTATAAATACCCATCTTGGGTTTTTGGGAAGAGTGCTTGAGTAGGAGTTTGACAGAGCATTGCATTAGCAAAAACTCTTAAACTCATATAATACTCTGGTTTTTGTCGGACCTCGCTAACCTCGAGGTAACGGACCTAAAAGTCGCTAGTAGTTTTTGTAGGTGGATTTCTGTAGGAGGCTCGCGTATTTTCGGAGCTCGAGCTTTTAAGTAAGAGCCCGTCTTTGAGGGCGAAGCACGCTTCAAAGGTAAATTCCGATTTTACCCTTTTGTGATTATTTGTTATGCTTTATGGTTTTATAAATTCCGAGTGGTTCCTTGGGTCGGGGTTGTTTCCGCGGTAAGTCAGACTTACCAAACCCCAACAAGTGTATCAGAGCCCCGCTCGTTTATTTTTTAATTATCATATTTTTTTCAAGTTATTTTTTATGGCTTAAATTTTCTGGTTTGAGTTGCTAATTAGATTAGTAGCTCGTATTATCTATTTTAACCTCGTTTTAGAGCTGACTTCAACTCCCGAACCCATATTTCGACCCAAAAATAGTGAATTTTGGGTTGAAAAGGTGTTCTGGAAATGGTTTTACTCTTTTAGGACTCGATTTTTAGCCAAAAAAGACCAGAAATGCATTTTTCGAGGGTTTTTTGTTTTTACGAAAAATTGTCTTTCTAACCTTGAAAATTAATTGCATATTTATGGTGGTTATGTAATTGGTTCAACACATATTTTATATGAAATTTTAAACCACTTTAGGCATGATTACTTGGTGGTAATTTGTGTTTGAAAGCTTGGTTTTATTTTTTACATAATTGCAAATTAATTGCATTAAGTGTGAGAACTTTGTTTTTTTGAGGCTTCTAAAGTGCTAAAGATTCAATCTTTAATTATGTTAAGTGATTGAAACTTTAAAAGCTACTAAATTTCATGAATTTTATGTTGAACTTTGTTGTTTTAATCATTTTTGGTTGATTGGAAACATAAAGTTTCAAACTTTGTGATATAAATTTTTTTATCTTCATATTGGAAGATATAATTTTTCAAGGATTCACAAATGTTAGTAGTTAGATTTTTCATTTGAACATTAAAGTTCATATTTTTCCAACTCCCTTTTACTTTGTCAAAATCTCAAAATTAATTTAAATTGATTCAATTAATAGTGAGAAATTGCCTTATTTATTTTGTTGCACCAAAATAAACCAATTTAATTAAATAATGGTTCTTGGGAATTATTTTGGTTAGATGCACTTTAAAAATTTTATTTTAAGATAGACTTGTTTAAATTTTCAATTTTGCTCATTGAATTAGTTCTAAAATTAATTTAGAATTAATTATAAAGTCAAGCAAAATTTGGGATCAAATCCCGAGGCTATGGCACACAAAACCAAGGCGGAAGCACCCTTGGCTTGCAGCCCGCATGTGGCTGCCAAGGGGCTGCCATGGTGTTACGTGCAGCCACTGCCGTGGCTTCTGCGCACAGCCGCAAGCAGCAGCGTCAAAGCAGCAGCAACATGCTGCCATGGCTTGGTGCGTGCGTGTGTGCGTGCTGTGGTGCGTGTTGTGGTGCGTGTTGTGAGGGTTGTTGTGGTGCGGGTGATGGTGCACGTGCATCGTGTCTTTGTATTTGGTGCATCTGTCATGTGCCGGGGCTATGCTGTTGTAAATGCGGCATGGTGCACATGGCTAGCAAGCTCGTGTGGCCCCGTGGCTCACTTCCTCGCATGCCCCGTAGAAGAGTCGAAGCGCATGTTGTATTCTAAACTATGGGTGTGACGCTTGGCATGTGCCACAGCCATGCGCACCACCCCTTAATTAGCACATGTATTTTGGCAATTATTTTGCAATTTTGTCGTTTTATTTATTTTAATTAATTTTGTTTATTTTAATTAAAATTTTGGAGGCTAGGCCTCGGTTTTGAGCGACATTGGCAAAATTTATTTTGTAAAGTTTGGGTTCTACCGGCTTAATTAATTGTATTAATTAAGATGGACGCGGAATTTAGTGGGAGCTTCAATTATTAATTACGTCAATTACATAATCGGTTAAACATCTTTGACTAATTTTATTTAGGCGAGTTTATCGGATTAACCACCTAGATTAGTTAATAGTGCGCGCGTTTGTTTAATGCATTATTACTTGTTTTTTGTTGTAAAATGCATGGGCCATTTACAAATAGTGAATGGATGAATGGAATATATATTCTCTCACAGGTTTTATGAAATGGCAACTAGTGGGACCCAATTAGGATAGAAAATACAGACTACGTGCCGTGATGTATTTTTGTAAATCTAAATACGGTCTATGCACCATTGAGTATTTTTGTACCTTAATATTTAGATTAGTGCTAATCGTAGATACTAGTATTTTCATAGTTTGGTTAAGTCTTGAAGACGGAGTTTCTTGGAAGACGAAGCCTTGAAATTGCAAGTGAAGACCTTTTGAAGACTTGAAGATTTCAAGGGGTCATGCTAGTTGCTAATATGCATCTTATACTTATGCTTTATATTTATGCTAGTGCTTATATATGAATGATATGTTAGATGCATGTTTAGGATTTCTTTATGTTGTGATGATTAATTAAGTTCACTTAAATAAACCAACATAGAAAACCTAGGTCCCTAATAATATTGAGTTAAACTTGCCTTTCCAAAACAATACTTGCACACCGAATGAGTGTAATGGTGTGCTATGCCAAAGCGAGGCACCATTACTACTTTGAGGAACGTAAAGCACACCGGGTGTGCATGATGGTTTTGGTTGAACTCATTGGTATGAGTGAGGATTCCTCATATGCCGTGGCAAAAGAGATACATGCATTGTCAAAATTCATTGGATGCGACGATTATCTAACCAACAATGGCTTGAAACCATTAGCAAGGCAATGCTTACCTTGTGATAACAAGTGTTAGGGCAAGCCAAAGAATGCCTAAAATACTTGTTGATCCCTTGGATCTTGTGATCGCCTTATTTTCACAATATGGGTACAATTTTATATGTAAATAAGACGTTAAATAAGTATTGAAATTTGCATGAATTAAATTCAATTTTATTTAAAGTATTTTTGAATGGTTTTTCATTTCAAATTCTTTCAATTGTAGAATCATGTCTTTGAACAACTCAAACAACCAGTTTTCATTGCGCTCAATTCTCGATAAGGAGAAGTTAAGTGGGACCAATTTTCTTGATTAGCAAAGGAATTTGCGCATCGTTCTTATGCAAGAACAGGAAGAGTATGTCCTTGATGAGGAAATGCCCGAGGCTACAAATGAGGAGGTGACTGAGGCTGCCCTTAACCGATGGCAAGTTGCCGATCGGGATGTCAAGTGCGTTATGCTAGCCACTATGTCTCCTGAGCTTCGAAAACCTTCTTCGAGAAGAAATCGGCTTATGAGATCATATCTGAGTTACAGAACATGTTTCAAGAGCAGGCTTGAATTGAAAGGTTTGAAACCCACAGGCAGATCCTTGAGACTAAGCTCAAGAAAGCAGAGCCAGTTAGTCCACATGTGCTGAAAATGATCGGATTAATTGAGAACATGGGAAGGCTTGATGCGGGGTACTCAACTGAGATGGCTATTGACATCATTTTCCATTCCCTTCATAAAGGCTATAACTAGTTCAAGATGAACTACAATATGCAAATCATGGAGAAAACCCTCACTGAGCTTCATGGGATGTTAAAGCAAGCTGAGAAGACGCTTAAAAATGAGGGAAAGCATGATATGCTTATGATCAAGAAGGGCAAGCCATTAAAATGGGCAGGCAAAAAGAAGAAGGGCTTTAAGGGGAAAGGTAAGAAGAACATCCTGCCTAATCCGAAAGCTACCAAAGAAAACAAGGAGAAGAAGGTAGCATCTTCTAAGTCTAATTTCGAATGCTTCTATTGTAAGAAGAAGGGACATTGGAAGAGAGACTACTTCAAGCTCAAGGAAGATAAGAAGAACGGAACCGTTGCTTCTGTATCAGGTATTTATGTTATAGACTTTCACTTCACTAGCTCAGCTTCATGAGTATTAGATACCGGATGTGGATCACACCTTTGTTCCAATTCTCAAGCACTAAGGAACACTAGGAGGCTAGCGAAGGGAGAGATCGAGCTCCGAGTTGAAAATGGAACCAGGATTGGTGCTATATCCGTAGGATCTCTTAGTTTGTCTTTGCCCACGGGGATATTTTTGGAACTTGACAATGTTTATTGTGTTCCCAACATTACTAAAAACATTATTTTAATTTCGACGTTGGACGCCAAAGGTTTTCAATTTCGAGTAAAAGACCAATCATGTTCATTTTATCTCGATAATGTTTTATATGGTACAACACATTCTAAAAATGATCTTTATGTGCTATGTTTAGAAAAAGATATCTATAACGTCAATAATCCCACTAAGAAAGCTATGACTACACAGTCTAGTCAAACTTACTTGTGGCATTGTCGCCTTGGCCACATTAACATCAAACGCATCCAGAAGCTTCTACAAGAAGGCATTCTAAAATCATTTGATTTAGAATCATTTGAAAATTGCGAAGGATGTTTACTAGGCAAGATGATAAAATAACCATTCTCCAAGTTAGGAGAAAGGGTGAGTGACTTATTGGGCCTAATACACATCGATGTGTGTGGGCCAATGAGTACACCCGCAAGGAATGGTTATCGGTATTTCATAACCTTCACGGACGACTATAATATATATGGATATGTCTACCTAATGTCGCACAAATTTGAATCGTTTGATAAATTCAAAGAATTTCAGAGTGAAGTTGAAAATCAGCTTGGCAAGAAAATCAAAGCCCTTCGATCAGATTGAGGTGGCGAATATTTGAGCCAAGAATTCGATGACCATCTGAAAGAACATGGAATACTTTCAGAATTAACACCTTTAGGAACTCCTTAATAGAACGGAGTATCCGAAAGGAGAAATCGAACCTTGTTAGACATAATACGATCAACTATGGGTCTTAGTGAACTTCCAATCTCTTTCTGAGGACATGCACTTTTAACTGCGGCACTTACACTGAATCGTGCTCCGTCAAAGGCTGTGGAAAAGACTCCATATGAATTATGGACGAAGAAACCTCCTAGGTTGACTTTTCTAAAGATTTCGGGATGCGAAGCATATGTCAAAAGACTCATGTCTGACAAACTTCATCCAAAATCTAACAAGGTTTACTTTGTGGGGTATCCAAAAGAAACCAAGGGGTATTACTTCTACAACAAATCCAAGAACAAAGTGTTTGTTGCTCGTGATGGTGTCTTTTTAGAGAAGGAGCATCTTTCCAAAATGACAAGTGGGAGGAAAATCAAACTCAATGAAGTTCGAGAGGACGAGCAACAAGGACAAATTGACAATCAAAGTGCTCACGAAGCATCTGTTGACATTAGTCAAAGTTAAAATATGCAAAGTCAAACCAACAATGCAAATGCTCAGCCCATTACCCTACGTAGGTCTCAGAGGCCGAGATCTCAACCTGATAGATATCTTGGATTGTTTTTAACCGAGAATCAAGACATCCTAATCATGTATGGAGATGAGCCGACAACCTACAAGCAAGCTATGACGAGCCCCGACTCTGCAAAATGGCAATAGGCCATGAAATCCAAAATGGACTCCATGTTTGAAAATCAAGTATGGGACTTGGTTGATTTACCCGAAGGTTACACACCTATCGGATGTAAATGGATTTTCAAGTTGAAAATCGATAAAGATGGAAATGTATTCATTTACAAAGCTAGACTAGTAGCAAAAGGTTACAAACAAGTTCATGGTATTGATTACGATGAAAACTTTTCTCCAGTTGCAATGCTTAAGTTTGTTCGGATTCTTCTATTGATTACTGCGTATTACAATTAAGAAATATGGCAGATTGACGTTAAAACTGCCTTCCTCAATGGAATTTTGGAAGAAACTGTTTACATGACACAGCCTGAAGTTTTTGTAGACCAAAACAATGCTAGAAAGATATGCAAGCTAAAGAAGTCCATTTATGGATTAAAGCAAGAAAGCAGAAGTTGGAATCTGCGATTCAATGAAGCCATTAGTAAATTTGGTTTTATAAAAAATCCAGATGAGTCTTGTGTTTACAAGAAGGTCGGTGGGAGTGACATCTCCTTCCTACTCTTATATGTCGACGACATCTTGCTCATTGGAAACAATATTCCGTTATTAGAGTCTATAAAGGCCTGGCTCAGAAAATGTTTTTCAATGTAAGACTTAAGAGAGGCTCAGTATATATTAGGCATAAAGATCTATAGGGATAGATCAAAGAGGATGATAGGATTGAGTCAAAGTACTTATATTGATATGATACTAGCTCGATTCCACATGGAAGGAGCCAAGAGAGGCCACCTACCCATGTCACATAGCATAACCTTAAGCATGAATCAGTGTCCAAAGACACCTGATGAGCGGGAAAGGATGAATGAGATTCCATATGCTTCGCTTATTGGATCAATCATGTATGCCATGATATGTACTAGGCCGGATGTATCGTATGCCTAGAGCGCTATGAGCCGATACCAATGAGACCTAGGAGAGGCGCATTGGACTACGGCCAAGAATATCCTAAAGTACCTGAAAAGGAACAATGATAAATTCCTGGTCTATGGCGGTAGAGATGAATTGGTTGTTGAGGGATACACTGATGCAAGCTTCAATACAAATATAGAAGACTTCAAGTACCAGTCTAGGTACATATTTGGTCTCAATGGAGGAGCATTTAGTTGGAAGACTGCTAAGCATAGCACAACTGCTAATTTTACAACTGAAACCGAATACTTGGCAGCATCTGAGGCAGCTAAGGAGGCAGTTTGGATTCGCAAGTTCATTAGGGAACTTGATGTTGTACCCTCCATCAAGGGTCCAATAGATATCTATTGTGACAACAATGGGGCTATTGCTCAGGCCAGAGAGCCTTGAGAACATCAGAAGTTTAAACATGTCAAAAGGCGATTTCACATGATTAGAGAATGTAAATTAGAAGGTGAAATCAGAATTTGCAAAGTTGGAACGGATGATAATGTAGCCGATCCACTCACAAAACCTCTGTCTCAAGTGAAGCACAACAAACACGTTGAGGCAATGGGAATCAAACATATTGGAAACTGGCTTTGATTTCCTTATTTTAGTGTTTTAATTAAATGTTGGACAATGTTGATGTAAAACACTATGATGAACCATTCAATTTTGGAGTAATTAAATTTTCATGCTATTTAAATCACTTAGTTTCTATTTAATTGTGTTTTAGATTTAAATAATGAGTCCATTCGATTTAAAGAATATTCGAAATAGGATATCAAGACAATGTCTTAGATAAAGAAACACCTATTATGTGAACATTGAATGATTTTAATCGAAAATTATCCCTAATAAAGGTCATTTATATGGTGGACGATTAATGACCAATAGAGATTAGTGTGTAGTATGATTTACAACACTGTTTCTTTTGCTATAAGGACGTAAATTATTTGCACAGGTATTGGTTTAGAACCATACTGGATCGACCAATGGGATCAACCAATGAGAATACTTTAAGAGATTCAAAATCGTCATAAGTATATTTCTCATTATTGCTATCGGAACTCTTTTCCTTGACCATGAGTATTGTGAGGTCTCTTGTTTGAGTACTAGTCCGTTTTTTATGTCAGTCAAACGTCTGCCGTAATTTGGGATTATAACGACGACTATCAGGTTGCTAGGTCCTCTTAGTAAGAGAAGCTACATTACAAGACTGGGAATGTCCCCTTACTAACAATAGGGAACATGTCTTGTTGTTTACAAGGCCTCTCGAAGAGCGAGACTGTGAAAATGCATGGCCATGCTCAGATGGATTTTAGAAATCATCTGCTTATTGACAGTCAAACCCGGATTTCGAGAAACACTTCTAGACGTAATAGGGATGACGAATAATCTTACCCTATAGTTCATGAAGAGACATAGGAAATGGGCTATACACTGAAAGCTCGCTTGTCCAGAAGGACAAGTGGGAGATTGAATGGAATGATTTCCTTCGAACAAGTGTATTATTCTTATAGTGGGTTCAGAATTATTAGAAAACTAATATATTAAGTAAGGTCAAGTGATCGGAATGCCTAGGTGGAGGCCGCTTCCGATCAGTAATATTAATGCATAATTAATATTACAGCTTAATCTTGACTGAACCCTTCGGGTCACACCCTTAGTAGTAAACAAACCGACTCGATGAATTAATTCGGAAGAAATTAATTCGTCGCCCAAGTATAAAATATTTAGACGTCGAAAATTCGAGCTTAGAGTGTCGAAACCGAGCGTCGGAAGTCGAATAAAAAATAGTAAAAGACGAGACAAAAAAATTAGTAATAAATCCACAATGACCAAAATACCCCTGGCATCGGAACCTCGAGTGCTAGGGGTTAGGCAAGCTAGCAGCCCGCACCATGTGCGAGGCAAGCTAGCAAGCTACGGCCATTAGCCCGCACATAATGGGTGGCTTGCAGGCACGCTGAAGCTAGCAGTCCGCACATGTGCGAGGCTTGCTAGCAGCAACAGCTCGCACAAGCGTGGGTGGGCGTGCTGGCCGAAGAGGCTGGCAGCAAGATGCCCGAATGTGCGGGGCTTGACTGGGCCGGGTAGCTAGGGCCGTGGTCCATGTGAGTGCATGTGAGGGAGTCCTCAAGTGTGAGGGACAATTGGCACAAGGAGAGGAAGGAGTGGGGAGCAAGTATAGTCCCCTCCTCTCCAAGTGGTCCTCACTTCCCTTTACATACAATGATGACACTTGTTGATTTATTACTTGCTTACTTATTTAATTTATTTTAGCTTTAAAATAAATTGAGGAATTTCATGATCCCACATTGATGGGATAGAAATTCCCACTCTTCCTTTTGCCTATAAATACCCATCTCGGGTTTTTGGGAAGGGTGCTTGAGTAGGAGTTCAATAGAGCATTGCATTAGCAAAAACTCTTAAACTCATATAATACTCGGGTTTTTGTCTGACCTCGCTAACCTCGAGGTAACGGACCTAAAAGTCGCTAGTAGTTTTTGCGGGTGGATTTCCGTAGGAGGCTCGCGTATTTTCGGAGCTCGAGCTTTCAAGTAAGAGCCCGTCTTAGAGGGCGAAGCATGCTTCAAAGCTAAATTTCGATTTTACCCTTTTGTGATTATTTGTTATGCTTTATGGTTTTATAAATTACGAGTGGTTCCTTGGTTTGGGGTTGTTTCTGCGGTGAGTCGGACTCACCAAACCCCAACAAGATCTATTGTATAGACTTAATAAAATGTTTGAATGAGTAAAGGAATTTACCGTGTTAAACATGACTTGAAGGATTTTGAAAGGCTTTCGACCCATATATATATAAAACTAAGTAACTGTTTGAATTAAGTAAGAGCTAGGCTAAGTACTAAGTCAAAAAACAAAGACACTAGTAGAGACTTTCAACTGTATCACATAGCAAACAGTTTAGCAAAACTCGATGAAACTGGATGAGCCAAAAGGTCACATGAATGGAAAAAAATTGAAAAATAATTCTGCAATTGAAACCATCGTGTATTCTATGGAGTCATCACACAGTTTACATGTTTAGATAATGAGAAGAATAAAGTACCAATCAAAATAAATCTAAGTCATGGACTGTTAGATTATGATCAAGAACATCCAAAGTACTTGAATAAGTAAAAGGGATGGGTTCTTGAGAAATGGAAACAAATATAATCTAAGAATTGATGTTGCAAGCACAAACCTTAACAAGGATCATATCCTTAACAAGGATGCCATTTATAAGCACAAGCTAACAATGCGTCTTTGCTTGAGAATGGTTACATGGATGTGCATTAATGTGTAATGTGCGGGAATTAAAGGTAAACTTCAATGATCACAAGTGACTAAGGTATCCCAATCATTGTGTTCCGTTAAGAATAAAATCCAAGCAAAGCACCATTAGGAAGTCTATTGAAATAACTTTGAGAATATTGTTGTTGCCTTAAAGGCAATAATAAGAAATATTTTTAATGGAAAGTTTGTAGTTGAATGTTGATTGTTGTAGGTTGTCAAGTTGAAGATCTCAATCATGAAAATGAGTGGGAGCCATCACTTGGACAATAAATCCTAAATCACAGATAATCCATCACACTCACAAATTTTATCATCTTATTATGAAAGTGGTCAATAATGAAGATGCTAAGATTTGCAAAGTAATTATAACTAAACCAATGCAATAAGTGAACGAAAACATTCACGATTGCACGAAAGACATGAAGCATATTAAATATGGGTGTGATTTCTATAATTTTTTTTATAAATAGTTTACTCTTAAAACATTTGAAAAACAATTTATCATAAGATAAAACATCGAAAGGTTTCATGGCGGAATATAAATTACTACTAATTATTCCATAAAACTATTTAATCGTGGTTTAGAATTAAATTATGAGTCCATTTGATTTTGAGAATATTCAAAATAAGGTATCAAGACCAGTCTTGGATAAAGAAACACCAATTAAGTGAAAATTGAATATTTTAATAGAAAATTATCCCTAATCGAGGTCATTTAAAAGATGGACGATTAATGACCACTTGAGATTAGTGTGTAGTATGATTTATAGCACCATTTCTTATGCTACAAGGACATGATTGTCATAAATTATTTTCATAGGCATTGGTTCAGAACCATTTTGGATCAACCTATGATAGTACTGTAAGAGATTTAAAAATTCTCATAAGTACACCTCTCATTAAGGCTCTCGGAACCTCTTTCCTCGACCATGAGTATTGTGAGTTCTCTTGTTTGAGTACTAGTCCGCTTTGATGTTTGTCAAATGCTGCCGTACATAGGGATTACAACGGCAACACTCGGGCGGCTAGGTCCTCAGTAAGAGAAGCCGAGAGTTCAAGACTGGGAATGTCCACCTACTATCAATAGGGAACATGTCTTTGTTATTTACAAGGCCTCTCAAAGAGCGAGACTGTGAAAATGCATGGCCATGCTCAAATGGTATTTTAGAAATCATCTGCTTATTGATAGTCGAACTCGGATTTTGAGAAACACTTCTGAATGTAATAAGGATGATGAATAATCTTACCTTACAGTTCATGAAGAGACATTTAGATTAGTCCTAATCGTAGTTACTAGTAGTTGCATAATTTTGGTCAAGTCTTGAAAATGGAGGTTCTTAGAAGACAAAGCCATGAAGTGGTAAAAGAAGACCTTTTGAAGACTTGAAGAATTAAAGGGGTCATGGTAGTTGCCAATATGCATCAAAATGCTTATGCTTTACATATTTATAATCATTTATATATGAATTATATGTTAGATGCATGTTTAGGATTTCGAATGTTGTGATGAGTAATTAAGTTCACTTAAATCAACCAACATAGAAACCCTAGGTCCCTAAAATATTGAGTGAAATTGCCATTCCAAAACAAAACTTATCGACCTATAGAGAGTAGTGATTGGCTTTGCCAAAGAGAGGCATCACTATTACTCCCTAGACTCATAAGGCATACCGGGTATTCAAGTTGGTTTTGGCTGTACTCAACGCTATGAGTGATGGAGTCCTAACATGTCGTGGAGAAGTGAATAAATTGTTGAGAGAGAATTATATGCGATGATTTATTCAACCAAGAGTGGCTTGGAGCCATTAGCAAAGCCATTGCTTATCTTGGGATATTAAGTGTTAAGACAAGCAAAAGCATGCTTAACCACTCTTTGTTTCTTTGGATCTTAGAATCTACTTATTTTCACAAAATAGGGACAATTTTATATGTAAATAAGACGTTAAATAAGTTTGAAATATGCATGAATTAAATTCAATCTTATTTTAGTATCATGAATGGTTTTTCATTAAAATTCTTTCAAATTGTAAAATCATGTCTTCTACTATCGACAACAATCTAATATTCCCAGATCTTCCCGAGAAGTTACCATTTAGCTTGAATTTGGTGAACTTCAGAGAATGGGAGGAAGAACACCGTATGACCCTCCGCAATTGCTATTTAGAGCATATCTTTGATACTCTCATCTCGAGTTTCTACTCAAAAGGGGCACGAGCGATTAAGCTCATGAGGAGTGGAGTTATGATTACAAGATAGTCTCGCGACTCATGTCAAACTCCTTTCTGGAACAGTGGAAGAAGAAATTCTCCAACTACCTTCCGGATGTACTCCTTAAGGCTCTTAGAAAATGTGGTCAATCTGAGGGTCACAAAGAGGGACAAGGGCAACTATGATGGAGTTATGGAGGAAGTGACAAAGTCACTATCTAACATAAGGATCAAGCCATTGCAAGATGGGTGTCTCAGCAAAGAGAGGCAAGAAGTATGGGCTAGGGTCTATAGTGCAAGACTTAGACCCAGAATGCCACTTCAAGCCTATGTGCTAAAGATGACAAGGTTATTTAACCATTTGGAACTGATTGATAGACCAGTGGAGGATGAGCAAGCTGCTCATATGCTTCTAAACTCACTCCACTCGGGGTAAGTTGCAATTAAGATGCAAATTACCCCAACAATCGGAACAAACTATCCTACAAGGAAGTTGTCCAAGAGCTCTAGAAAACCTATTCTTGCAAGGCTTCTAAGTTTACTCTAAGGCCCAAGAAGAAGAAGTTCAAGAACAAGGCAAAGATGCGCTGCTTCTGTTGTAGTATGTAAGGTCACTACAAAAGAGAATGTAGCGAGTATCTGGAAGATGAGGCAAGAGGAAAAGGAGCCTCAATCTCAGGTATCATCTTGACGATTTAATACAAGCAATTTATAAGGTATTAGATACTGGAAAATTGACTCACTTTATGCTCCTACTTCAGGAACACAAAGTGAGCGGCGCTTTTTAATTGGATATGAGTACACAAATGGAAGATGAAGAGAATATATCCAAGAAAGCATGTAATCTTAACTGTTTTGTCTAAATTCTAAAACTTGTTGAGTTTAATCTACCATACTTTGATCTCATGACGTTGGACGTCATTTTAACTTTGATTGCAAGACTTTTGTTTCATGTCTTATTTACATTTATGGAAATGACATTTTTGTGTGTTTAGACTAAATTGTTTATTATGGTACAAAAAGAGCTAAGACCATGGAGTCAAATCAAACTAACTTGTGGCATCTTCGTCTTAGCCACTAACGAGAGGTGGAACTAGGTCATTGAAACTAATCCTCCCTTGGTTAAACAAAATTTATTAACACTTAACCAACCTAAATACTAGTATAGAGGCAAGTCAAGGGTCGAACTCAAAGGAACGGTAATGTTCAAGCGTTCTCAATTATGTGCTCTAAGCTAGGTCAAAGTCTAAGGATTAAAGGTAAACACTAACCAACTAACAAACTAAAGAACTAAACAGATAAAGCACTAGGAACGGGGATCAACAAGTAATCATAACAATGGTAGCAACTCGCAAATACATGCAAGTCAATGGTTGTGAAGACTAATGGCAAGCTCAATAAAAAGAGTCAACAAGATATCTATTAAAGGTCAAACTAGCGCCAACTACGAGAGACTCTAACAAGGAGAATCACTAATCAAGCTCAATCGACAATTGCAAATCCTAAATCAATGGTCTGTATCATTAGAAACTACAATGCAATCTAGAATAATTCTCAAGGCCTAATCAAATTACACAACGCAAACTTCCATTAATCACTTTAATCTCAACAATTAATCAACACAATCTTCAAATTAAGCACAATCAATTAATCATACGAGTTTCACCCTATCCCTAGCCAAAAAACTACTCAAACATCATCATCTAGTCACAAACAAATAAAGAAATCAAGAATCATTAAAATATGGAGAACAATTACACTAATTAACAACCAAACATCAAAATTAAACCAAACAAATATGAAATCAAACAAAGCAATAAAAAGGAGAGAGAGTGAGAAATCCTCATTTATTGATAATGGAGATCTTCAATACAATTGTCATCTTGAATCTTCAACCTCTCAAATAACCATTAAAATTCCTCACTTTCTCTCTCTAAAATCGACTCCTAAAACAAACCCTTAAACTAGAGAGAGAAGCTCTCAACTAAGCTAAAATTATGATAAAAATCTAAAATGAAACTTCCTTAAACTTTTCCTAAAAAATCGGGTTACAAATATATATATAAGAGGTGCAAAAAAAACAAATCAAGATGAATACCTAGAGAGGGGCGGCCGCGCGGGCAAGAAGGCGCACCCGCGCATAAGGGCTGTGCGCCCTCGCTGATTTGGGTTTCTTTAATATTTCTCGTGGCTTCGTGCGTTCGCTAAGGTCTGCGAATGAACGCGCAATATGATGATGATGAACACTAAGAGAGGAAGTCCCAAAAGCACTTGATTGTGGGTTCAACACCCCATCTTCATGAGAGCACGGCTTGAGTGCGCAAGAGCTAGAACTTGGAGAATCCACTTCCTTGCATCCTGAGCATTTAAATTACCATGAGCTCGCTTAAAAAGCATCTTCCACCTTAGTAATCCATCCATGTTAAGACCCAAACCTCGTACAATAGCTACAGCCACAAAAAGAAAGCAAATAAAGGAGAAAAAACTAGAAAAACCATAAAAATGCACAAAACCACAAAATAAGAGAGTAAAAGGTAAAATAAAGAGCAAAAGCATAAAACTAAACATTTATTGAGCATGAAAGCTATGAAAATAGGAAGAAAAAAACCTAAATGCTTATCAAATGGGTGCCATTTATGACACCCATCAAATACCCCCAAGTTTACCTTTTGCTCGTCCTCAAGCAAAACAAAACCAAGGGAGAAATGATGAGCTTATTCAGACATATGAAGAAAAAGAGAAGGGACAAGAATATACAGTAACTCACTTTCGTAGGAATCACGGTCAATTTTAGCAACCAAAGACAAGCCATTTAAACCCCTAGATTGTCCTTGAGGACGAGTGAGTCTCTCGTAAAGGTTTCCTAAGAGATTAACCTATAACTCTAATTATAATATAAACAAGGCAAAGCATGAAAAAGAAACCAAAATACAAGAAAAGCGAACAAATGTTCATGAAAGGAATTTTCCAAATGTACAAGCATAAATGAATGCAAACCTTTCTAAACAAGTAAGGGAGTGCACGTTCTAAGATATCGAAGGTTGATTGAAACAAAGGACATGCTAAGCATAGAGAAATAAAAAACACAATTCACTTTCATCTCAAAAGATTTTAGCACATTCTCCCACTTAGCTTCAAATCTACTTTTAGTGAGTGTGTCTTTAGTTCCTCGAAGGAATCGGAAAAACAAATAGATTTGAGTTTTCTCGACATCTTGACTTTGCATCCCCTTTCCTTAGGCTTTAACTCATAATGCCCTCCCTCGAAATGTGACACAACCTCTAGGTCGAAAGGTCTTTCCCAATGGTTGTAACGTAAGGACAAAAGGGGTGAAGGTAGGCTTAAAATTTAAAAATTTGGTGGTATCCCTAACACAAGCTTGCTTACAAATAGATTCAATTTCCAACCTTATATACCACAAACTCCAATAACATGACCATTTGCTTCACAATATGGAAATCGAGATTCAATTCAAGAGGAAATTGACTTTGAAAGGTTAAATTGGTTCATTTTCAGATAATTACACCCACCAATATCCGGTAATATATTTCCTAGATCTTTCTCTAATGGTTGGTGACTCATTGGACTTGTGTTGGTTTGTTGGATTGATTTTTTTCTTTTCCCCTCCCATGAATTATTTTGTTTATATTTGAGTATATTGTCTCACTCAAGCTTGGGGGGAGGGTATTCTATCATGTTTGGTGGGATGTTGATTCATTTATGCCATGCACTTTAGTATATGCATTTCCTTGTCTTTTCTTTTATTTTGAAAAATCCAAAAGATTTTTGTTTACTTTCAAGGTAATTTTGGCAAAATGTGTTTTGTTTGTTCTTATTTTGGACATTTTGTTTTGGGACATGAATCCTTGAATGTTTTTCTTCCTAAGTGGTAAATGTATGCACGGTTTGAGAGTGTTATTGGTTGACTCTAGGATACTATATGCTAAGGTAGTCGGTTTAAGAACTTTTAGGGGTCCATGAAGCCTTAGTTCACGGGAATGTGGTAAGATGGAGTTTCTCTCTATAGTGGATTTGAAACCCTTGGTTGGTATTTGTTTGGTTATAATCCCTTGTGAGGTTCATTTGTTCTAGCCTTCATCACCTTGTTGAGCGGCTATTTAGGATCCTTTACTATGCATGTCTTAATCCTTGTTTTGACCTCTAACTCCCAAGATCGTGACCGAGCCACTCTAGGGGAGAAAAAGGGCACCTTTTCTCATTTTTCTTTATCTTCTTTTTATTTTGTTACAAATTTGGTTTTCTATTTTGCATCGACCTACTTATTAACCAATTTGAGCCTAATGTTTCCCGCTCTTGTTTAAACCGCGTTACAAACCTAATGGCCTATGTTTACCAACCCTTTTAGTTAGTGAAGCATTGGCATGTGAGGTTTGAGTTTTGAGAGTGTTGAAATTTAACAAGACATTTTGTGAATTGGTTTAAGTACGGTATTGAAAGTTGAGCTTGAGAAGAAAATTCAAAAAAGTTTGAGAAGAAAGATGCAATTCAAGAAAATAAAATGAAATTTCAAGAAAAAGCCGTCCATAGTAAAAAAAAAAAAAAAACAAAGGCAAGGACACCAAATAATTAAAAAAAAAATTTGAAAAAGAAACAAAAAAAAAAAAAAAAAAAAAAAACACAAAATATTTTAGTTTGGTTTCGTTTTCTTCCCTAGTTTAAGCATTGAGGACAATGTTTCGTTCAAGCTTGGGGGGGGGGGGAGCGTTACTTCGTTTTTGGTATATATTGTGTTAGGGTTGAATAAGCTTGGGGGAGATGACATTATTGGTATTTTTGTTTGATATTTTGTGACTTCTTGAGTTTGTTTTTGAGAGTAGGCCACTCTTTTGCTTCACTTAGGAAATATCACCAAAATTTTAAAATTTTTACGCCGCCTTAACCCTTAGACTTACGTTACAACCCAATAAAAGACCCTTAGACTTTAGTGGGGTTAGGTTAAAGAACAGTGGAGGGAGATAGACTTTATGGAGAGAGTATGCATAGTTGAGATGTCGAGATTACCTTCTCAAAGTTTTTCATTTCTTTATCTTTTTTCCGGTTCCTTCGTGGAATCATGAGAAACTAGCTTAAATGTTGATTTGAAGCTAGTAGAGAGAACGCGGCCTGATTGGTTGGGGCTAGGGTGGATTGTGTCCTCATTAGTTCTCTATTCTTAGCATATGTTATGTTTCAATCAACCATTGACATCTTGGAACGTGCATACATTTGTCTACTTAGAAAGGTTTGCATTCATTGGTGCTTGTTCCTATCTCTCGTCTAAATATGAACTCTGTGTTTTCTTTCTTTTTTTATGTTTCTTTTTCTTTTCATTTTATTGCCTTGCCTTGGTTTTTGTTTAGAGTTGTGGGTTAAACTCTTAGGACACCCTCACGAGAGCACACTCGTCCTCTAGGGCGATCTAGGGGTTTAAAGGGCTTGTCTTTAGTTGCTAAAATTGACCGTGATTCCTACGAAAGTGAGTTAGTGTACATTCTTGTCTCCTTTAGTGTCTTAGATTTGCTTGAATAAATCACTCTCCTTCTCTCGTGTTTCATGTTAATTTGCTCGAGGACGAGCAAAAGGTTAGCTTGGGGGAGTTTGATAAGTGACTTTTATGTCACTTTTAGGTGTGTTTATTGAATACTTTTTGTCTTATTTCAATAATTAAACTCATTTTATCCTTTATTTCTATTATTTTGCTTATTCTCGTCTTATATCTTTTTATTTGAGTATTTTGTAGTTTTTATTTTAATTTAGATTAACTTAGTTTTATTAATTCCTAGTTTCTCTCTTTTTATTTATTTTTCTTTTAGTTTCTAGTTTGTTTTCTTTATTTTTTTTATTTCATTTAATTTTATTATTTATTTAGTTTTAGCATTTTATTTTACTTTATTTATCTAATTTTATTTTATTTTATTTTATCTTTTGATAATCCCCTCGTGTTTGATTTTTGGTTGTAGGTGTGTTCGGGTTGACGGTCGATTTCCTTGTTCAAATCAAGTTTGAAATTCCGGGTTTGAGTCAAATGTGTCCAAGCCAAGTCATGGGCTCATGGCTGCTGCCACGCAACCCCAACTGCGAGCAGCCACCACAACTACAACCACCAGCACCTCACCTCCAATACACCAACACCCAGCAACCCCTGCTCCCTCAAGATCCTCAATCGCAGCAATCACCACCACACTGCCACAGCAACCACCCAAACCACATCAATCAACCGCTCCCCTGCTCCCATAAACCACACCTCTCACTAGCCACCAAAATCACAACCAAACCAGCAACTCACCACGACACCAAGCAGCAACCCCTTTCCTCCTCCATTCACCACCACACGCACTGCTCCCTCATGCAACCTGCAGCTCACAAACCGCCAACAACCACCATTAACCTCCGTATCCACCACCAGCCGCACCACAATTTTCAATCACCAACCATCCCAACGCACCTGAACCAACATCAACCCCTGCACCACCGTCAAGAACCAGCAACAATTAACAAAAAATCATAAATTCCCGCAGCTCCAATAAATCAATTCGCACAAGCATCAGCTAAAAATAGAGCAAATTCAGAGCAATTCAAGTTAGATTGGGTTCGAGCAAACCCATTAAGAGTTCGGTCGAAGTTCGAGTCAGAAACTTTTGAGGTTTTTTGATTTGAAGAGGTGTGGTCGAAAACACCCATGGTTCAACCGAACCAACCCCGTAGTTCGGCCACACCAACCCATGGTTCGACCGAACCATTTGACGAGCTTCGCGCGTGACTTTTAATGAAAATCGGACGGCTGCGATGTGATGATGCTTGATGATGATGTTAATTTACGGTGGCGATGATGATGATAGTTTGCTGTTGATATGGAGAATGAGAGCAGCCATGTTCGAAAGGGAAGGAGGGGGGTCTGATTGTTTTGGTGGGTCTGACGGGTTTAGGGGAGTTTTGGGGGTTTCCTTTTCCTTTTGATTTTCTTTTATTTTCTTTTCTTTTATTTTATTTTAGTTTTGTTTTTGTATTTAGTTTTAATTAGTTTTATTTATTTTATTTTATTTTGGTTTAACTTGTATTATAAATACCCCTTTGGGGTTATTTTCTAACAACTTTAAATCAACATTTTATTTTAGATAGATTAGATTAGTTTAGCCTATATTTTCTCTCTCTTAGGGTTAGTTTAGGAGTAGTGTAGAGAGACAAAGCTTGGATTTCCATGGAGTTTTTGAGAGGTTGAAGAAGCAACTTTGTGGAACTTCTTTTTATCTATTCAATGAGCATTTTCTAACTTTCTCTCATCTTTATTTCTTTGCTGAATTCTTAGTTTTTTGCTTTTTTGTTTGTTGATTTGAGTAGATTAATTAGTTTAATTGTTTAATCTTGTTTTTATTCTTATTTTACCTTGTTTTCCATGCCTTTCTTCATTATCTTAGCTTAGGTCTTGTTCTAGGGAATTGGATGAAGGTTATATTAATGAATTAAATGATTGATTGTGATTAGTATGAAATTGTTTCTTGATTATTGTGTATGGGTGATGCTTTTATGGATTAGAATATTTCTAGCTAGCTAATCAATTCTATGCTCTTAATTGTGCTTTTAATCAATTGTGCGAGAGTGAGTTGGTTGTGAGCCCTAGATTCTTCCATAACTTTGCTAGGCTAGTTGCACGAGAGTGAATTAGTTTAGTAGGATAATTAACATGCTTAATTGTGCGAGAGTGAGTTAAATGTGGTGATGTTCCTAATCGAGGTCATTTTCATCTATTTGTATGATGTTGTTTAATACATTGATGTGATTGGATTCCACTTTCCCTAGTTTTAGTTATTTGCTCTTAGTAGTGCTTGGTTTAATCTCTCTCTATCTCACAACCTTTCCTAGTAGTCTAGTTGGCACAAATTAATACACTTAGTCCTTTTGGGTTCGACCCTTTACTTGCCGCTAACTAGTTTAGTGTAAGTTTAGGTATTATAAATGATTAATTTGGTTAGGGTAGTAGCTTAACGGCCTATCTATCCGCGATCAAGAATCAACAAAACATACTCTCAAACTATGCACACCGTTGTCATTTAAGAAGAAAAGCATTAAACTATACAAGTTTTAAAGTATTATGTCCAAAGTAAGAACAAAACAAAGATACATTGCAAATTTGCCTTGATAGAAACAAAAATCTTTATGGAGTTTTTTAAGATATAGAACATGGAAAAGCATATTCAAAGGTGCAAAGCATATATGAATCAACATCCCATCAAACATGATAGAACATTCTCCCCCAAGCTTGAATGAGACAATACACTCAAACAAAAATCAAAGAAACCATGGGAGGGAAAAACAAGGAGATCAATCCAACAAACCAACATATATCCAACAAGTCATCATCCACTTGAGAAAGAGCAAGGTGGGTGTAAATACCCGCAAATGACCAAATTAAAAATTTCAAAGCTAGTTTCCTCAAGAGTTGAACCTTGCCTTCCCTATGCTAGCAGAAATAGGAGTCAAACTTCCTTGATTCTTTATCCAAATCGAAGCACCAAAGTATATCAAGTCATGTACCTAGCAAAAGACACACAAACATTTTCATGAGAGAAAATCTATTCTAAAAATAAAAGAAAATGAAAGCAATAAAATACGAGTTACTTCCCAAGAAACGGTTGCTTAAGATCCAAGCTTGACCGCTCTAGTAAAATAGTATTGCAACGAATGCATGAGCTTGTCAAATGCACTACTAATCATTTCATAAGATAAACGGTAGGCAAATGACGGGATAAGAACGTGCAACAAGATTGTTGCACGCAAGTGAGAAGAGAGATGCCAAAAGAAAGAATAACAAGGATCAAAAGGAAAAAAAAAAGAAAATAAGAAGAAAAAGGGGGAATAAAAGAATAGAAAGAAAAAGAAAAAGGCAAATCCTCCTCACTAAAATATCTTTAGGTGGCAACATCACCCTTTTCCTCAATAATAGATGAATGAGGGACAATAAGATCGTCCATAGAAATCGTCTCCCTAATAGGCTCTTTGAGATAGGAAGGGAGAAAAAAATGGCAAGAAGAGATGTGGCCAAACCTTTGAAAACAGGGGTTAGAGAAATAGGAAAAGGGGTAGCTACTCCCTCAACAGAAGGTCTCACATGACCAATGAGGGCATGAAAATCAATCATAGAGTCTTGAAATGAAGAACTCTCACAATCTGCACTTCCCTCAAGCTCACAATCTCCAAGGGAATCAACCTCATCCTTCTTTCCACCATAATAAACAACCTTTCCTTCAACTATCTCAAAACCTAAGTCCTCAAAACCGTGCATGAATAGAGGTAGAGTTATTGTAAACTCATCTAAATCCCAAAAAGCGTTCTCGATGAACTCATCCAAGAATCTATAAATCTTCATATAACTTTCACAAAACAAATGGGATATTACCTCAAAAGAGTCTATGTATTCATAGATTGAAGGCTCACAAACATACACTTGAGGCTCATCAAGATGGGAAAGAGGGTTAGGATTTTCAAATTCAACTCTCTCTTCATTCTAAACTCTTTCATCATCACTCTTATGCTCATTAAAGGGATCTTTACACTGTCTTGGTTGCTCTAAATTATCATTATCATCCACAACACACACATTGGATTTGAAATTTTCAAACACAAGCATCAAAGATGACAATTGACTTTCGAACTCTTCTCTTCTTTTCAACTCTTCATTCAAAACACCCTCATGCTCTCTAATCATCTCCATTTGGCTCCTTAAAGTTTCCATCATTTGTATCTTCAAGGGCCTTAGGTAAGGATTCATCTCTAACTCCCTTAAAGATTCATCAATTTGGCTATAAGGGACTAGAGACTCATCACAAGAGTTTAGAGAATGAAAAGGCAAAGAGGGTTGATCAATAAAAAAAGAAGAGTCACAACCAAGGGTAGGACCATGCACATTAAAATCATGAGCATTTTCATTAAATAGGGGAGAGGGCGCACAATCAATCATATGAGATTCGTTGAAGGCACTTGTTCTAGGTTCACTAATGAGATCATGTGACAAATTATGGGAAATCATGCTAACATTTGAAGATTCAACAGATTGCACATCAACATTAGAATCGTGATTACCCCTATTATAGATATCCCTAGAAAATAAAACATAAAACTCTTAAGCATATTGACAATGCCCTAAATTCATCATTATGCATGCTTTCAACTTCATTCCTAATTTTCTCATTCAAACAAAAATAACAAATCTCACAAGCCTCCCAAAGACAATAATGGTTATAGTCCAAAAATTCCACAAGTCTATTGAAGTAGATATTAAAAGACTCACCATCATATTAAGGAAAAGAAAAACATGCCATTTTTTTCACAAAACAAACAAAAATTAAATAAAAGAAAAGTATATACAAAGACCTAGACTCAAGCAATAAAAAACACTCAAACATAGACACCGTTCCCCAGTAACGACGCCATTTTGACGAGGGGTAAAACTAGGTCGTTGAAATTAATCCTCCCTTGGTCAAACAAAATTTATAAACACTTAACCAACCTAAATACTAGTATAGAGGCAAGTCAAGGGTCAAACCCAAAGGAACAGTAATGTTCAAGTGCTCTCAATTATGTGCCTAAGCTAGGTCGAAGTCTAAGTATTAAAGGTAAACACTAACCAACTAAAAAAATGAAGAACCAAACAAATAAAACACTAGGAACGGGGATCAACAAGTAATCATAACAATTGTAGCAACTCGGAAATACATGCAAGTCAATGGTAGTGAAGACTAATGGTAAGCTCAATCTACAAGAGTCCACAAGCTATCTCCTAGAGGTCGAACTAGCTCCAACTACGAGAGACTCTAAGGCCCCGTTCTTTAGAGCTACTCTGCTCTGCTCTGCTCTACTCTACTCTGTTAAGCCCTGCTCTGCTCTGCTCTGCTCTACTAAAAAGAAATTTGCTCTGCTCTGCTCTGCTTAATTTTCAAATAATAATTAATAATAACAACAATAATAATTAATATTCAATAATAATAATTAATATTGTATTGATAATAATAATTTATTATTTTGAATAATTATAATAATTATTAATATGAAAAATAATTTTAATAATTAATAATTAATAATAATAATAATAATAATAATTTTAATAATTAATAATAAAAATAATAATTAGTAACGATAAAAATAATTTTAACAATTAATAATTAATAATAATAATAATTTTAATAATTAATAATAATATTAATAATTTTTATAATTATTAATGATAACAATAATAATAATAAATATTAATAATAATAATAATAATAATAATAATAATAATTATTTAAATAATTAATAATAAAAATAATAATAATTAATAATAATAATAATTTTAATAATAATTAATTATAATAATAATTTTAATAATTAATAATAATAATAATAATTTTAATAATTAATAATAATAATAAATAATAATAATAATAATAATTTTAATAATAATAATAATTATTATTATTATTAAATATAATAATAATAATTATTAATAATAATTATAATAATAATAATTATTATTAATTATCAAAATAATTAATAATAATAATTATAATAATAATAATTATAATAATAATAATTATTATTAATTATCAAAATAATTAATAATAATAATAATAATAATAATAACAACAACAACAACAACAACAACAACAACAACAACAACAACAACAACAACAACAACAACAACAACAACAACAACAACAACAACAACAACAACAACAAAAACAACAACAACAACAACAAAAAACAACAACAACATTTATAATAATAACATTAATAATAGTATTAATAATAATGTTGAAATCTGCTCTACTCGGCTCTGCTATGCTCTGCTCTGCTCTCATCGGCTCTCCTGAAATCTGCTCAGCTCTGCTCTGCTAAAATTTAATCTACTCTGCCCAGAAACTCAAAAGAACATGCCTTAACTAGGAGAATCGGATCTCAATCGACAATTGCAATTCCTAAATCAATGGTTTGTATCATTAGAAACTACAATGCAATCTAGCATAATTATCAAGGCCTAATCAAATTACACACATGCAAACTACCATTAATCACTTTAATCTCAACAATTAATCAACACAATCCCCAAATTAGGCACAATCAATCAATCATACAAGTTCAACCCAATCCCTAGCAAAACAACTACTCAAACATCATCATCTAGTAACAAACAACTAAAGAAATCAAGAATCATCAAAATAAGGAGAACAATTAAACTAATCAACAATCAAACAACAAAATCAAACCAAACGAATATGAAATCAAACAAAGCAATAAAGAGGAGAGTGAGTGAGAAATCCTCATTGATTGATAATGGAGATCTTCAATACAATTGGCATCTTGAATCTTCAACCTTTCAAATAACCATTAAAATTCCTCACTTTTTCCCTCTAAAATCAACTCCTAAAACTAACCCTAAAAACTAGATGGAGAAGCTCTCAACTAAGATAATATTATGATCAAAATCTAAAATGTAACTTCCTAAAACTTTTCCCCAAAAATCAGGTCAGAAATATATATATATATAAGAGGCGCGAACAAAAACCGAGCAACATGAATAACTAAAGAGGTACGGCCGCGCGGGCAAGGAGGCGCGCCCATGCCCGCGTTGATATGAGTTTCTTCGATCTTTCTCGCGGCTTCGTGCGCTCGCTAAGGTCTTCGAATGAACACGCAATATGATGATGATGAACACTAAGAGAGGCAGTTCCAAGAGCACTTGATTGTGGGTTCAACACCCCATCTTCTTGAGAGCACGGCTTGCAAGCGCAAGAGCTAGAACTTGGAGAATCCACTTCCTTGCATCTTAAGCTTTCCAATTGCCATGAGCTCGCTCAGAAAGCATCTTCCACTTTAGTAATCCATTCATATTAAGACCCAAACCTTGTACAATACCTACAATCATGAAAAGAAATCAAATAAAGGAGAAAAGGCAAGAAAAACCATCAAAATTCACAAAACCCCAAAATAAGATAGTAAAAGGTAAAACAAAGAGCAAAAGCATAAAACTAAACAATTATTGAGCATGAAAGCTATGAAAAGAGGAGCAAATTAAAACAACCTAAATGCTAAATGCTCATCAAATGGGTGCCCTTGACTCAAAGGAGGCGCAGTCGAACTTAAAGGCTGCTAGGGAGTCCCTCTCCGTTGAGAAGGGAGAGGGTTAGGCAGAGCCGTCTGCTTCCAGGTGGCATGAACGTGCGCCCTACTATCTGCACGTTCCGGAAGGCAGGCGGAAGATCATGGCGGATGATCTTCCCAAATTTCTTTCTACTCATGTCATGGGACATGGGTATCTTCTGTCTTTGCCGGATGGTGAAGACACGGTCACCTGGCCTGAGATGGCTGTTTATGGTGACCAGTGTTTCGGCTGCTACGAGGCGGCCATCCAGGCAGGACTTTGCTTTCCTCTCCATCCGGCCGTGGAGAGGATAACATCTTGGGCTACGTTGCCGCCTGCGAGATGCTGGAGGTGGATCCCATCTTTGAGGCGTTTTCTCATATGCACTATATGAGCAGAACGCCCAATCCAAGTGGTATCAGCTGGTTTACGCTGACCAGCCATACCAAGTATATGATGACGATGGGGAAAGAGAACAAATGGAAGAACTGGCGGACCAAGTTTTATATAGTCTCTTCCCCAGACGCCCAAAGGAATAGGTGGTACAACCGCTGGACTTAATATCCTCTCCTCCTAGCTGGGAAAAAGGCTCTTCCGCCTGTTCCCAAGCGGGCCCAAGAGGAGATCTTTGACCGGGGCCTCTTCTCTGTGGCCGTCCGGACGAACAAAGAGACGGGGGTTAAGGAGCTTACCCCCCTAGAGCTATATTCCCCGATTCGAGTGGCTCTCGGGCGGGACGTACTAGGCCGCCTGTGGGCTAAGTACTGAGATGCCGTGAGGTAGCTGGCCACATGATTTTATTACCTTTGCTTACTTGTGATTATTTGTCTTTTTTTATAACACTTTGTTTCTTGTTGCAGATAAAGCAATGGCAAAGCTTCCGGCCACAAGAAACCAGCCCTCTCTGCCGCCTTCTACCGTTCAAACATAAAACGGGCGGATGAGCAGCCGCCAGGCAACACTCCTAAGGTAATGAGTCTGCAAAGGTTTCTCTTAGTGAATTGTGTTCTCTTAGTGAAACTCATGCTTGGACTTCTTTTCAGAGTGCTTCATCTAAGCCCCCCCTTCTTCTCAGCCGGACCCCAAGCTGCGAAAGCAGACGGCTGGTGACGTTCCGCAGAGCCGGAGGAAACACGTCGCCAGCAAGCCCACCAAGAAGGGGACAGGCGCCTCTTCCCCCACCAAAACACCATCAAAGCCGGACACTCTTCAACGAGCGTCGAAGAGTGGCAAAACGCCTCTCACCACTGCTGGCGGCACACCAGGCGGTAGCGAAGCTGCCGGGGAAGATGGAGGTAATCCATCCGACCATTCGACCATGCACTTTACAAAGGGCACAATATTCAGTTTTTGACTCAGCTGTATTTGTTTGATAGATGCCCCAGCGAGGCCAACTGTCCTCTAGATGGCCAGGCGGATGCTCAGGACGCTTGACCCTGAGGACAAGGCGGCTGTCAGAGGAGTCGGCACCCTGGACGGCATTCTGGTGCTTCTTTGCGAGGTATAATTCCTTACAACATAACTTATGTACATATTTTTGTCGAATGGTTACTGACAAGTTTCTTTGATTTGGGCGCTTGCAGGCTATGCTGCGCGTTAGTGGTCTCAAAGGGCCCCTCAACGAGAAGACCAGGGAGGTAAAGGCAGCGAATGCTCGGGCCGCCTCTACTTTGGACAAAGCTAAGTTTCAGATTGCTCAAAATGAGATTCTGACACATTATATGTTGTATTCCCAGGCGTTTGCCAACCTGCAAGTTCAGCAGAACTTGGACGCGGCCACGCAGCGGGTGAGGGAGCTCCAGGACCAGGTCAAGGGCCTCAACGAGCACCTTAAGAACCTCAAGGAGGCGGAGTCCAAAGTGGCTAGCTTGGAGGCGACGGTCAAGAGACTCAGAGATCGGCTGAGCAACCAGGAGAACTAACTCCGGACCAAGTATAGGTCCTTGATGGAGGAGGAGAAACAAGCCCTGGTCAAGAAAATGATGGACGAAAACGAAGTCATCATGCGTGCGGCCTGGGCGGCTGCTCAGCCGTCTGTCGATTATCAAACCTGGAAGGTCCAGTTTAATAAGGCTAATGACGAGTTCAATGCCCGTCTCCTCAAGGAAGCTCAAGAGGTGGCCGAGAAGGATGCGGCTGCCAAGAGTGCCTCGGGGGAGTCTAGCTCGTCTGGCGGCTCGTCGTCTGGGAACGAGGAGGAGGATGATCAGGAGGAGGGTGAGGAAAATAGAGAGCATGCACAAGAGGAAAAGGCGGATGCCGATGCTGAGAAGTTCCCCTGATCTTTAAGCTTTACCTGTCTTTCTGCGGCTGAATGGCCATACGTTTATCTTTTCGGCCTGCGTGCCAAGTATTTGTGTATATTTACCGGCCGAGGGGTCTGGTAAATTAACAATTTCTCTAGCTTTGCCAGTAAACAATCTTACCTAGTCGTCTGATGGCGATTGGGCTTTTTAATTCAAAAACATTCGGCCGTTTGGCTGAAGTTATTCATATTGTTGTCCTTTAAATTTTTTCATTGCATGTTTTTTGGCTAAATATTATAACCTGTATACCATGCAAATGTTCTTGCCCCTAGACGAATGTCGAGTGGTTTCGGTTGATTGGATTGATTGGCTAAGAAATTATTGATACTTAGAAGAGTATGCATGGTTTCTAAGTCAATCAATCACTATGGTGATTGCCCCAAACCACGCGATAGATGGCCATCCAGAGCTAATGAATAATTGTTTTCATTCGGCCATTGGCACAAACGAAATACAAAATTCTTGACTTAGCAAGTTTGCTAAAAAGAAAACATCCGGACATAGGCCTTGTCGAGATAAGATGCTAAGTTTTAACTTAGCTTAATTTTTCTTACGAAGAATAATCCGCCTGTCTTGCCCCAAGAGCAAAGAACATGCGCATCCTTAATCAGCTAAGTATTTTAGCTTGTTTTCTTCGTAAGTAACAACCCGTCTGTCCTTCGTTTGAGCAGAAACAGGCGTATCTGGCCAAAGGCCTCATAAGTTAACTTGTAGATTATCAAAAATTTTCCGCCTGTCTTGCCCGAGAGCAAAAACAGGCGCATCCGGCCTAATGCCTCAATAGCCTCTACTTATGAAACAGTGACCCTTTTTCGACTGTGCTAGAATAGTTAGAAAATTCTGGCCTTTTAGATTTCACTTGCAACTAAATCAAACGACTGCGAATGCTGCCTTAGCATTCGGTAGGGCCGCTTGATGTATTTGTAGAGCAATGTGCCACCCAAATGGGAGATGCTTCTCCTCGACGAATTTGCTCGAATGGACGTCGCCGGTTATCTGACTCATGTTGGAGAAGACGGTCATACTCATGTTGGAGCAGACTGTGACCATTCGGCCTTTATTTGTTTTTTAATATCCGGCCATTGGCCTCAAAATTATTTTATCTGGCTTTAGGCCTTTTAAAGAATTAAGAAAATATTCGTTAAGTGTTGGCATAAACTTAAAGAATTTCCTAAGAACGACTGCTTTAAAGCAGTCAGCTCCTTTAGAGAGATTGGGGCGTCTACTGTTGGGACAGACGCTTTCCAAATACATTGGCCGTCTGTATTTTTTACAGGCGACGCTAATAAAAAAGACAAGTTGGGAAATGAAGGAATATTCTCATTAACAAAATTTGAAATGACAAAATTTGAGGTATTTACATTCGTACTTAGAAATAGTACTTTTTCAAGTTATCTACATTCCAATTTCTAGGCAGCTGCCTACCGTCTGGTTCTTCCAAGCGATAGGTGCCGTCGCTTACTTCCTCATATATTCGGTAGGGGCCTTCCCAATTTGGGGTTAGCTTTCCCTGCTCATTCGCCCTACCGACTGCCTCCATTTTCCGTAGCACAAAGTCCCTCACTTTGAGAGGACGCTTGTGTACTCTTTTGTTGTAAGCCCGTGTCATTCTTAGACGGTAAATCTCATGGTGCAAGGCAGCATTGCCCCTGCGCTCTGGAAGTGAGTCCAATGCCAGCCGCATGACCTCCCAGTTTACTTCTTCGTCATATAACATGACTCGAAGAGTAGGCTCATAGTGTTCAATGGGCAGGACAACTTCTGCACCATACACCATGAGGAATGGGGTTTCTTCAGTCGCCCCTTTAGCAGTCGTTCTGATGGACCAGAGGACGTGTGGTAATTTATCCGCCCAAAGGCCACCAGCCCGTTCAATTTTCTTTTTAATCCCGTCTGAGATTAGCTTGTTGAAGGCTTCCACCTGGCCGTTTGCTTGAGGCCGGCCGACTGATGAAAAGAAGCTTGAGACCCCTTGGTCTCCCAGCCAAGTCTTGAGTTGAGGCGTCTCAAATTGAGGACCATTATCTAAAACCATCTTTTGTCTTGATGTTTTTTACTGCCTACGCCTCTACCCACTTGGTAAAGTAATCCACAATTACCAGTTTGTAGCGCTTGCCGCCTGGTGCGGCTGTGTAAGGCCCAAGTTTGTCCATGCCCCATTTGGCAAAGGGTATTGGGCTGTGGATGGCCGTCAGGTCTGTGGCCGGACGATGGATGAGCTTGCAAAACTTTTGGCACTTGTTACATTTTTTGACCATTGGCATCCAACTCAAGAGTAGGCCAGAAAATAGAGCCGCCTGGCCTTGGCAGTGAAAGACCTGCCGCCTATATAGGAGGCGCAGAAACCCGCATGCAAATCTTCGAGGACCTCTTTACCCTTCTCTAGGGTAACACACTTCAACAAGGGTTTCAAGAAACCAGACTTGAAGAGTTCTCCTTGTCTCAGCTCGAAGTTTGCCGCTTTCTTCTTCAGAACAGCCGCCTCCAAAGTGAATCTGGGAGCGTGCCGTCTGCAAGATAGGCCCGGATGTTGTCCATCTAGGTAGAGCTTTGGTCCATAATTCCAATGGGGTCTTCATTAGATATACTTCTCTTTTCCATGACCTAACAGAAAACCGACTGAGGCATTTCACAGGAGGCGGATTATGCCAGTTTTGATAGAGCATCCTCTTGATTGTTTGAAGATCTAGGCACTTGGGTTAGATGAAACTCCTCAAGTCTCTCGACTTCATTTTTGACCGCCTGCAAATATTTTATCATGGCCGGATGAGTGGCCTCGTACGTTCCATTGACCTGGAGTACGACCAGTTGAGAATCAGAGCAGGCGTCAATTTTCTTTGCCCCTGCCGCCTTGCAATACCGAATGTCGGCTAGCAGGGCCTCATATTCGGCCTCATTGTTAGAGACCTGGAACTTGAACCGCAATGCATATTCGTACTTATCTCCCTCAGGAGATTGACAGATAATCCCTGCACCGCAGCCGTTCATAGTGGAGCTCCCGTCCACATACACTTTCCAAACCTGGTCAGTATTATCCGGTGCAACCGGCCTTGTCATTTCAACAATAAAGTCGGCGAATTCTTTCCCTTTTATTGCCTTCCTTGGTTCGTAAGTGATTTCTAATCCTTGCATTTCAATCGCCCATTTGAGCATTCGTCCAGAAGACTCCAAATTGGCCGCTTGATCGGTTGGTCAGTACAGACTTCTACCGCATGCGCCAAGAAGTTGGGTTTTAGCTTCTTAACGGCCATGTAAAGGGCAAGGCCAAATTTTTCAACCATGGGGTACCAAAGCTCTGCGTTCCTAAGAACATGGCTAATGAAATACACCGGGAGCTGGATGCCGTCTCTTTTAGCTAAGAGAACGGCACTGAGGGCATGATTAGAGACGGCTAAATACATGAAGAGCTTCTCTTTGGGCAAGGGGCTAACAAGCCTCGGCAAAGAGTGCAGATGAGTTTTCAGCTTTTGAAAGGTCGCCTCTACATCATCCCCCCATTCAAAGTTGGTCTTCTTTTTTATTGCCTGGAAGAAGTAGAGACACTTGTTGCCTGACCGAATGAGGAATCTCCCAAGGCCGCCAGGCAACCTGTTAACTTTTGCACTTCCTTCACAGTACGGGGCGACTGCATGTCAATTACCGCCTGTATTTTCTCAGGGTTGGCCTATATTCCCCTTTGGTCAATCAAAAATCCGAGAAACTTCCCAAACTCAACACCAAAGACACACTTTTCTGGGTTTAGCATGACCTTGTGCCGCCTGAGTGTGGCGAATGTTTCTCGGAGATCAGCAAGATGATCCGTCTGTTGTTTGGATTTGACTATCATGTCGTCAATGTACGCCTCTACATTCCTTCCGAGTTGATTAATGAAGACCGTATTAATCATTCGTTGGAAAGTAGCAGGCGCATTCTTCAAACCAAACGGCATCACCGTCTAACAGAACAACCCCTGATCAATGACGAATGCCGTCTTTTCTTGATCTTTTTTCCACAGCGGGATCTGAAGGAAACCTGAATAGGCGTCCATAAAACTCATCAGGGCATGTCCGGCTGTTGAATCGACCAGACTGTCGATCTTAGGCAGTGGATAGATATCTTTTGGACATGCCTTGTTGAGGTCTGTGTAATCAACACACATGCGCCAAGTTCCTTTCGGCTTTTTTACTAACACAACATTAGCTACCCACTCAGGGAAATTGCACGGCCGAATGAACTTGGTGTCCAGCAGCTTTTTAACTTCGGCGGCTGCCGCCTGACTTCTTTCTTCGCCATGGTTTCTTTTCTTTTGCCGGATAGGCTTCTTTTTAGGATCCACGGTGAGTTTGTGGAAAGCGAGATCCGGGCTGATGCCTGGCATCTCTTCCACTTCAAAGGCAAAGATGTCTTTAGATTCTCTCAATAGCCGGTGTAGGCTCTTACCCAGATTTGCAAATGCAACCGTCCCCACCTTAACCGTCCGCTCTGGCCGACTGTCGTCCAGAGGGATATCAATGTGTTCGCTAGCAGGTTGGGTCGGAGATCATCTAACCGTTCCCCGGTCAGTGATTGCTATTGTTTTTCTTTTTTGACCACCACTAGCTGATCAGTCTTTCTTTTTTTTCCGGCTGGTGGGGCCGACTGTTCTTCCTCGACATCGTCGAGGTCGATTGTCTGCTTGCCCCGGCCGGATGCTGCGGCCGCGGGCTTGACGTCCGAGAGATAACACTCTCGAGCCGTCTTCTGGTCCCCATTAAAGGAAACGACTGTTCCATCATCCTTCTCATACTTGAGCAGCATGAGAGCAGGGATGATGTCGGCCTTACACTCATTTAGAGTGGGTCAGCCAAAGATGAGGTTGTAAGCTATGAGCTCTTCAACCACTAGGAAACGGATGGTCATGTGCCGACCGTCTCCTATGTTCCCCAGGCGGACAGGTAAGTCAATTCGTCCGACTGGGTGCACAAGTCCACCCCCAAACCCTACAAAGTTGTGGGAGACCTCTATCATGCTATCCGGTTTGTATTTGAGATTAGATAAGCATTTGAGGCTGATGAGGTCCGAGGAGCTTCCTGTGTCAATCAAAATTCGACCAACCGACTGGTTGGCTACCTTGCATTCAATGACCATAGGGTCATCATGCGGCCGACGGACTTTGCCTCCGTCTGTCTTGCTCGGGGATGTCAACTTTAGGGAAGGCAGATGTGTCTGCTGCCTCTCCTTCTTCAACAAAGTTTACCGTCTTTCTCAGATGGTCCTTGGTGCTCCGAATGGTTGGGCCACCGCCGGCAAATCCTCCTGCTATTGTGTATACCAGATCTTCATCAGTTTCGGCACTCACAGCAGGCCGGGGAGTCATTTTCTTGGACTGCCCCGGATTTGCCTTTGAAGTCACTTTGGACTTCACATAGGACTTCAGCTGTCCTTTGTTTGCCAGATGGTCGAGTTCCCGCTTGAGACTGAAGCAGTCGTTCGTGTCATGGCCGACATCCTCATGGAAATGGCAATGCTTGTTTTTGTTCCGATTTTCAGCGGAACCTTTCATAGGGGTCGGCTTCTCAAGAGTCAGCCGATCCTTAATTTCCAAGAGGATGGAGCAGCAGTCCTTGTGGAACTCGTACCTTGGAACGTACGATTTCCACTCTTTTTTCTTCTTCTGGGCCGGTTGATCATAGTTATCAATGGCCCTGATTTGTTTTTTCTTTTTGCTCTCTTCTGGCTTAGGAGCCGGCTGAGCAGGCCGACTCTCCTTCTGTCGGTCGAACTTCTTAGGGTCCGACTGCTTATTGGAGGAGCAGAGCTCAGTCGCCTGTATATAGGCTTCTGCCTCTCGTAAGGCTCCCTGTAGAGTGAAGATTTTGTTTGCGAACGAGTTCATACTTAAAAGTAGACCCGTCCTTCAGACCCTTAAAGAAGTCTGTGAAGGCGACCTCATCAGACAATCCATGAATCTGGATTCGTACCAGATTGAATCGCCTAACATAGGAACGCAGGCCTTCCCTATCTCCATGGTGTACATTGCCCAAATCAAGGCTTGTCTTTTTTGCAGGGATTTTCATAGAGAAGTTTGAAGCGAACAAGAACACAAGTGTCTTGAAGCTATTTATACAACCAGCCGGCAGATTGCCGAACCACTTTTGGGATATGCTCTTCAGGGTGGCTGGAAAGCAACGACACCATACGGCATCATCCAACCCCTATAAATACATGAGGTGGGTGTATGCTAGCAGGTGGTCTTCTGTGTTAGAGGTCCCATCATAGGTTCTAACCAAAACATTTTTAAACTTGGTCGGCTGTTCGGCTTCGGTTATTTCCCTGGAGAAGGCAGAGGGTTGATCTCCAAGGTGTTGCAGCCTGAGCTGCCAGTCCATCGGCTGATAGTCGTATGCCGCCTGGCCTCCAAAGAGGGCAGGGTACATGTAAGGTAAAGCCGGCGACTGGTACAATGGCGGAGCCATGTACTGTTCCGACTGGATCACATGAGGACCAGACTGAACCCGTGGGCTGCTTGCTAGGGTCTCATGAACATACTGGGAATACTTGACAGAGGTATTCCGAAATCTATCATGGTAGGTCGACGTTGAAGCCGACTCTAATAGCTAGGTCTTCTTCTACTCAATGTATTGTCGAGCATCAGAGAATGTTTTCTTGCCACCATCCGGTTATATGTGCCGGATGGCCTTTCTTGTGCCTGTTTCAGGAAAACGGAGCCTGGTGAGGTCAAATTGGGGCCGGGCCTTCTCCGTAGGGGCAGGATGAGGAGTCGGCTTGCGGTCCCTGACCGAATTCTTTTTGCCAGCTTGGGCTGGCTTCTTGGCCGACTGCTCCTTTCTAGGAGTAGGCGACTTCTTGGAGGCGAGTTGTTTGATTTCTCCCCTAAGACTGCTCAAGAGTTTCATGAGTTCATGTTGAGTGACGGGAGTCGATCTTGCCGCCTGGGAAGGATCACCCGTCCGCACCGAGGGCTTCTTTGGCTGACCAGCAGTTTTGCTTGGCCCGGCCTGATCAGTGTGACGCTCCCTCTTTTCCCTACTGCGGATGCATCTTGAGATGAGGGACCCGTTAGGATCCACATAGGTTTCGACGTCAGCGTCGTCCCCTGAGTCATGGTCCGTCTGGACCAATATGTCTTCTTGAGGCCGATTGGTCTCAGGATTCGGTACAGGGACTTGTGAAGCCATCTCAGAGGTACTCTCCGCACAGACGACGCCAAATGTTTCGGGGGTTTTTGGTCCCTTGGGAGAGTTACAACACTGAGACTGGATTCAGCAAAGGGCGCCTGTACCTGCAAAGCAAACGGACCGCCGAATGGTCGGTGGTCCACCTTCGAAGATTAAGTTAGTAAGTATTCGGAGTAAAACGTGCGGAAATAAAGTTATCTGCTCAGATTCCAAGCTCGGGTAAGGTGCTGTCTGTTTCTGGAAAACGACGACTCTGTAATAAATGTGATAGTGGTGTATTGTCTCGTATTGCGTGTATTCCTGTCATAAATGTAGGAAATGTCCCTATTTATAGGGTCTTTTTGAAAAGTGTGCCCTCCCTAGGATCTGGTGACCTAGGGATTAGGTCACGCCGTAAAACGGCGCCTCAAGGTTTGGGCCCTTGAAGGCCGCCATTCCAGAAGCAATGTATGAGTGACACGTGTCACTGAGCCCAAAAGGCTTTTGGGAACCTCTTAGGGTGACACGTGTCGCCCTCTTTATGGTCCATGCTGGATCACCAATCATCCCAGAACGGAGGAATACCAGCCTACCACGTGTCGCCATCTCAAAGGTCCAGGTGGCACCTCTACCAATGACACATGGCGACTTCTGATTGGGCCATTTGGCTAGGTACAAAAATACCCAAATCACAACCATTCTCCAATTTTGGATAAAGGGCCGGTGAATTATTGAGCCTAATACATACCGATTTATGTGGACCAATGAGTACACCCGCAAGGAATGGCTATCGATATTTCATAACCTTCACGAACGGCTATAGTAGATATGGGTATGTCCACCTAATGTCGCATAAATCTGAATCGTTTGAAAAGTTCAAAGAATATCAAAGTGAAGTTGAAAATCATCTTGGCAAGAAAATCAAAGCTCTTCGATCAGATCGAGGAGGTGAGTACTTGAGCCAAGAATTCGATGTCATCTGAAAAATCATGGCATACTTTCATAACTAACATCTCTCGGAACTCCACAATGGAACAGAGTATCCGAACGGAGAAATCGAACCTTTTTAAACATGGTACAATCAACTATGGGTCTTAGTGATCTTCCTATCTCTTTCTGGGGACACGCACTTCTAATTGAGGCACTAACACTGAACCGTGCTCCATAAAAAGTTATAGAAAAGACTCCATACAAATTATGGACGAAGAAACCTCTTAGGTTGTCTTTTTTAAAGATATGGGAAAGCAAAGAATATGTTATGAAATTGATTTTTAACAAACTTCATCCTAAATCCGATAAGGTTTACTTTGTGGGAGAGAAACCAAAGGATATTACTTCTACAACAAATCGGAGAACAAAGTGTTTGTTGCTCGCTATGGTGTCTTTTTGGAGAAGGAGCGCCTTTCCAAAATGACAAGTGGGAGGAAAATCGAACTCGACGAATTTTGTGAGGATGAGCAACAAAATAAGAATGACAGTCAAAGTGCTCAAACAACATCTGTTGACGAAGATCAAAGTGATTAAAATATGCAAAGTCAAACCGACAATGCAAATATTCTGTCCATTACCCTACGTAGGTCTTAAAGGTTGAGATCTCAACCTGATAGATATCTTGGTTTAGTATTAACCGAGAATCAGGACATCCTGATCATGGATGGAGATGAACCGGCAACCTTCAAGCAAGCGATGGCAAGCACCGACTCTGCTAAATGGCAAGAGCCCATGAGATCTGAAATGGATTCCATGTTTGAAAATCAAGTCTGGGGCTTGGTTAACTTACCCGAAGGTTACACACGTATTGGATGTTAGTGGATTTTCAAGTTGTAAACCGACGAAAATGGAAATTTATTCATTTACAAAGCTAGATTGGTAGCAAAAATTTATAGGCAAGTTCATTGTATTGATTACGATGAAACCTTTTCTCAAGTCACAATGCTTAAATCTGTTCGGATCCTCGTAGCAATTGCTCCATATTACAATGAAATATGGCAGATGGACGTCAAAATCGCCTTCCTAAATGATATTTTGGAAGAAAACTGTGTATATGAGACAACCTGAAGGTTTTGTTTTCCAAAACAACACTGGAAAGGTATGCAAGGTTAAAAAGTCCATTTATGAATTAAAGCAAGCTAGCACAAGTTGCAATCTACGATTTGATGAAGGCATCAGTAAGTTTGGTTTTATCAAGAATCCAGATGAGTCTTGTGTTTACAAGAAGGTCAGTGGGGTTGACATCGCCTTCCTAGTCTTATATGTCAATGACACATTACTCCTTGGAAACAACATTTTGTTATTAGAGTCTACAAAGGCTTGACTCGAAAAATGTTTTTCAATGAAAGACTTAGGAAAGGCTCAGTACATACTAGGCATCAAGATCTATAGGGATAGGTAAAAAAGGATGATACAATTGAGTCAAAGTACTCATATAGATAAGGTACTAGCTCGTTTCCAAATAGAAGGAGCCAAGAGAGGTCACCTAACCATGTGACATGGCATAACCCTAAGCAAGAAGTAGCATCCAAAGACACCTAATGAGCGAGAAAGGATGAATCAGATTCCATATACTTCGCTAATTGGATCGACCATGTATGCCATGATATATACCAAGCCAGATGCATCGTATGCCTTAAGCGCTACGAGCCGACACCAATCAGACCTAGGGAAGGCGCATTAGACTGCAGCCAAGAATATCCTAAACTACCTGAAAAGGAACAAGGATAAATTTTTGGTCTAATGTGGTAGAGATGAATTAGTTATTTAGGGTACATATTATGTTTAGGTACATATTGTTTCTTAATTGAGGAGCATTTAGTTGGAAGAGTGCTAACCAAAGCACAACTGCAAATTCTACAAACGAATCCAAATACTTGGCAGCATCTGGGGCAGCTAAGGAGGCAGTTTGGATTCGCAAGTTCATTGGTGAACTTGATGTTGTACCCTCCATCAAGGGTCTAATAGACCTCTTTTGTGACAACAATGGAGCTATTGCTCAGGCCAGAGAGCCAAGAGTACATCAAGAGGTCAAACATGTCAAGTGGCAGTTTCACATGATTCAAGAATGGAAATCAGAAGTTGAAATCAAAATTTGTAAAGTTGGAACATAGGATAATGTAGCTAAACCACTGACTAAACCTTTGTCTCAAGTGAAGCATAACAAGCACGTTGAGGCAATGGGAATCAGGCACATCGGAGATTGGCTTTGATTTTCTTATTTTCGTGTTTTAATTAATTTTGGACAATTTTTATGCAAAGCATTATGATGAACCATTCAATTTTCTGAGTAATTAAATTTTTCATGCAATTTAAATCACTCCGTTGACTATTTAATTATTCTCGTTTAGAATTAAATATTGAGTCCATTCGATTTTGAGAATATTCAAAATAGGGAATCAAGACAATGTCTTTGATAAAGAAACACCTATTAAGTGAACATTGAATATTATAATTGAAAACGATCCCTAATCGAGGTCATTTAAGCGATAGACGATTAATGACCATTTGAGATCTGTGTGTACTTTGATTTATATCACTGTTTCTTGTGCTAAAAGAACATGATCGTCATAAATCATTTACACGGGTATTAGTTTAGAACCTTACTGGATCGACCGATGAGAATACTTTATGAGATTAAAAATCGTTATAAGTATACTTTTCAATATTTCTATCAAAATATTTTTCCTCGACCATGAGTACTATGAGCTTTCTTGTTTGAGTACTAGTCCGCTTTCAAGTTTGTCAAATGTCCGCTGTAATAGGGGATTATAACGGCAACACTCGGGTGGCTAGGTCCTCTCAGTAAGAGAAGCTACATTACAAGACTGGAAATGTCACCCTATTAAAATAGGGAAGATATCTTTGTTGTTTACAAGGCCTCTCGAAGAGCTAGACTATAAATTGCATGGCCGTGCTCGGATGGATTTTAAAAATCATCTTTATATTGACAAGAGGACACAAAATCGAGAAATATGACAAATAAATCTTACGTTATAGTTCATGAAGAGGCATTAAGTGACATAGGAAAAGGGCTATACACTAAAAGCTCACTTGTCAGGAAGGACACGTGGGAGATTGGAAGGAATGGTGTCCTTCAAACGAGTTTATTATTCCGATAGGGGGTTAGGAATTATTAGAAATCTAATTATTTAATGAGGTCAAGTGATCGGAATGCCTGGATAGAGGCCGCTTCCGATCAGTAGTATTAATGTATTATTAATATTACAACTTAATCTTTGCTGAACCCTTCGGATCACACCCAAGCAACTAACGAGCCGAAGCGATGAATTAATTAGGAATTAATTAATAAGTCTACCGAGTAATTAATATTTAGACGTCGAAAATTCAAGCTTGGAGCGTCGAAACCGAGCGTCGGAAGTCGAGTCGAAAATAGTAAAAAGACGAGACGTGAAAATAATAATAAATCAACAAAGATCAAAATACCCCTTATAGACACCCATTTGTGTCTCCCCAAAACCAAACCCGGTGACAAATACCTTTCACGTAGAATCATAATCGAATGAAGTGAAAGTGTGAAAAGTTTAGTGTTGCGGTTAGTTTTTAATTCTTTTCTTTCTCTCTATTTTTGAAAACCTATTTTATGAAAATATCCAATTTAGTTTAGTTTGGTCCATGGAAAGGGTCCAATGATGGTGTAGTTGGATTGGGTTCAAAAAGAGCTTTCCAACGATATATTATAAGCCCAGATCCGATGAATAATGAGGAAGTTATGGCCAAATTACTAAACTAGGCACGGTTTGACTTTTATATGCGGCCCAATGATCTAGGGGAGGGCCTATTATGATTTATCATTCCTAATGCAAGGTTCTTTTGAATCCTAATGTGATTAGAATTGATAATTGAGTTTTAAGAGTTTTATTTAGAATCAGAGAAATGGTTTAAAGGAAATTACAGTTTTGCCGTTCGTACGCTTAAATTTTATCAAAATATGAAAACGCGTGGAAAAACTGACTGCAGCGCCGCACTACAGGCTGTCGTTTGGCGACAGGCCTAGCGTCGCGGCGACAAGGTGTGTCGTTTGGCGGCAGAGGCGTGTTTGGCGGCAGTGTCGTGTTTTATTCTTTTCGAAACTCTGATTCTTTTTTATCGTAATCCGGCTGATTTTCGTTATAAATAGCCTCCTAAAATTTCCGTTTTCAATCTCTATTTCTCATCAAGAAAATCTTGATATACTCTCTCTCTCTCTCTTTTCTAAATTAGCCTTTTCTCAAATACAAAATTCCGCATTCACAAGATCTAGACACACCTAGCATAATTCGAAGTTGCCTTCGCCCTAGACGTGAAAGGTTTGATATTTCTGAGGGTTTGGTCCCAAATCCAGTCTAAACTTTCTTAATCTCTCTTTCAATTGTTTAATTTAATTGTTTGATTTTATATTTCCCTTGAAATTACTAACGTTTGTATTTTGTTATTAGAAAGAGGTACGAGGCATCCAAGTAAGTGCTTTAATTGCTTTATTGATATTATGATATAGAAATCATGTCTAGGTTGTTATTTTGGTTCCTAGTATCATGTTAGGATGATTTTCTTAGTATGATGTTTATAGTGACAACAATAAGTTCCTAGTATCATGTTTAGGGTAAAGAATATAATGGCAATTATGATTTCTATGATGCCTTTTATTGTCTTTCCTAATGGCATGTTAGTATCATGTTGGGGCTAAATATTTGATCTTTGATGCTTAGTGACTGTGTAGACACCTAAAAATGTCTCCCCAAAACCAAACCAGATGATGAACAACCTTTCACCGCCATTATTGGTCGGGTCTAGTATTTAATCTTGGAGTGCATAAATCCATATTTCCATTTCACAAAACCAGCCAAACTCTTATCCCATTTCCCCAAACCATAACTTATTTTCCTCTTTTCGTGCCTTTAAACCCAAATAATAAATTTCGTATCCTTTAAAATCATTCATTTCGTGTCCTTTTTAAAAAAATGTTTAGTCCAGTTTATTTTGGTCCATTATCTGGGTTCAATGATTGAATAGTTGGATGGGTTTTTAATAGAGCTTACCATCAATATATTATAAGACCAAATTCGAGTTACAACGAATACGTTATGGCCAAAATATTAAATTAAGCCCAAACCGATCGAACCTAAGCCCACCTTACCTACGACCCAATGATCATGTGGAGGGTCCAAATTATTTAATCCTATTCCTAAACCAATTAGGATTAATTAGAAACATCTTTAACTTTATCAAATATCTTGATTATCCTTTTTGAAAAGATAAGATTAAAGAGTTTGAAATTGAATTAAACTTTTCTTTTTGAAAATCCTAATTCTATCCGAATTAAAAAACGTTCAAAGATAGTAAGATATAATTTTTGGGCCTCATATTTTATATCAAAATTTTATATGGCTTGATATCCCTTGAAATTATCTTTCCAATTCTATATTATAATATCAATTTCAAGCTATAACGGAAAAGATATGAATAAAATGTCAAACTCTATCCAAAACTGACACCGTCTCACTATTTTGGCCATATCTTTTATTGTATAAAATATTTTAATCTGATTCAAATTAGGTTAGAAAGTAAACTTAAAGAGCTTTCCAACTATATTTTATTTATCTTATTCCGATATCGCGATCAAAAGATTGATTAAAATAAAAACTGCAAAAACTGCAGTTTATTGAGTTTTATTCCGATTTAATTCGGATCTTATCTTATTTTTTCGACCCTTCTTTTTTCTCTATAAATAGAGGTCATATCTTCCCTTTTTCAATCATCAACAAGCTTGGCATCAAATCCTTCTCTCTTTCTCTCTTTTACACCAAAAATCATTCTCTTCTCTTTCTCTCATATTCTAAGCCTCAAACCTATATTCCAAATTACATCATTCTTCCCCTAAGCACTCCAAGGAATCTATACTTAACCCGAGGCTCCGTCCTTAAACCAAGGCGTGAAAGGTACAAATAACCGAGGGTTTGGACCAAATCAACTCTATTTTTTTATTTAATATAATTTAATTTTCATTTGCTTTATATTTTTTTATTGAAGTTACTAACAATTTATTCGTGATGTAGCAATTTAAAGGAATGCGCAGAATGTGAGTAAATAATTAATTTGATTACTCTTAATTTATTTTAATATTACTAGTAACATGATTAGGTTAATTTGATTTTTGATTTGACTAACCCTATTATTGTTAAATTGCTTCCAATATTAATTTTTACTCTATTATTATTTATGATCACCATATTGCATGTTTAAAGGAAATATGTGCTTGAAAATCACGCCTAATAAGATAATTTGGACAACCGGTTTAGGTTCTTTCAATGTTGTTGTTTAACCAAGTGATCACAATATTTTAGAATAATGTGTTGCATTAATATTAAACCGAATTAGCTTAATAATAGTTTGGAGCAAATTGAATATTTTGTTTGTATTCCTTTGAGATCGCAGGAATCATTCTTCAATATAAGAATCGAGTAGTGGCTAATACGGGCGAATGTGACTCCATGACTTACTTCGTACCAACATCCCCGATCCTCCTTTTGTGGTTCCGAACAATATGGAGTTAGTAATCTCATGGATTATGAATGGGGTGTAACCTTCACGGGTCAATCGTTGTTGCCTTTCGTTGTCCCTTAATCGTGATTGCCTTTTATGATCCGTGAACGGTTTACAAGTTCCTTAAAAACTTGTTGGCGGCTCCCAACTTTGCTTTGTTCCTAATTTTATTATGTCAATTCCCACTTCCTATGAGTTACAAGCATATTCACAACATGCTTTAACGTAAGCGCACTTCAAATGACGCCTACAATTTAGCGACTCCGCTAGGGAGGATTCTTGGTTATTTATCAATTTGAGTGATCGGTATTTAATTGAAATGAGTGGATGAGATTTGAAAGATTCTTGAATTGTATACCTGTGATTTAATTGGCATTGTCACATATGCATATGAAATTTTAGGTCACCTATGTAACCACAATAGTACGTGTTCTACGTATGTGGCTAGCCCGGGGGATTTAAGCTCTATCAACTCGAAAATGGTCAAGACAATAAGGGTTCATCCGAGTTTTTAAATCCACCCAAACCATGAAGTCGAGTTCGATTTCATCACGAACTTGTGCAGCCGCCCGTTGGCATACATCCTGAAGGGAGGCTGCCTTGCTCACGCGTCCAAACTCTTAACCATGGTACCCTTTGACACCCAAATAAGCTTCACCATAGTCTAACACAGAACTTGACTTTAGGTTGCGAACTTCATTGCATCATGCGTGACAATGTGATTATGTGTGCATTTCTTTTTACTTGTCATTTATTTATATTTTTCTCTTATCAAACCCTTTTTTTATTAGAGTCGAGTCATAGATTTTTTTTTAAAATTTTTGAGTCACCCAGACTTTTATTCTCGTATAATGCACAAGAGTCAACTTGTTTTGGTCATAGCCAGAGTTCTAGAAAGAGTTACGTGTTATGCAACCTATGGATCTATAGCTCCGAGTTTTAGCATTAATTTAGGGTTAATTTCGTCCCAATCAGGGTCACATATCAAAAGTTATAACTTATATACTACAGTATGTTCAGTTTAGTTGTCTTTTTAGCTTCAACTTTCTTTCTTTTAATTTTTTTTATATCTTTTAGTGTCAAGCTAGTCTTAGCCAAGTCCTTTAATCCGTGTCAACTCATAGAACATAGGATTGTAGATTTTTATTTATTTATTTATTTTTTATATCCACGAGTCCTAACTCTTCTAGAATTCTAGTCCTCTTCCTAGTTTCGTGAGATCGATTTTTGTGCTAATCTTAACATGTGTTCTTTGTCTTTGATTGTGGTTGATCTTATTTATGACTAACGATTGCCAATGGACCGTTTTAACCTAATAAATAGCATAAAAATTAAATTTGGACAAAATTAATCAAGTTAGTTTGTCTTTTAGTCTTCCGTGCTATTTGGTCATTAGGTCCTTTGTTTATCAGAACGTCCTCATATCTAGCCATGCGATCATACCATGAGTCTTAATAAACTCACCTAATACACATGTTGAGTCATTGCACACACTTTGTCTTCGAGTAATACACTATATTTTTTATGATCGTATACTAGGACCATGCATGCATCATTTACGTCGTAATAGGAATGAGTGGAGTATTTCCCATCAGTTTTTAAAATCCTTTCATACACTCTTCCTTTTTAATCCGATTATTAAGTGAATGCATTAAGTGAGTTCTTCCTTACACAGTACTTGACTCTAAAATAACTAGGAAATAGTTGGAAGAATAAGGGGAACGTCACTCCTTCCTTCTTTCCTTCCAATCAAAGCATCGACAACAAGAAACTATTTTCCTCAGCAGGCAGCTAGAAGTGACTCATAAACAGCCATGAAGACAAAGCACGATGCAAGCTTCTTACCAAGATTTCATGTTTTCCTTCTTTTGTTTCAAACCCTTCCCCCTAAAAAGTCTAGCATAGGTTCTCCTTATCCATGTGTCTATGTGTCACATTTCTTACCTTCTTCATAAACGAGCATCTCTTTCTTACATTCGATCATGTGATTAGAAAAAAAAAACAATTTTCGTACCGAACACAAGGTATACTAATGATTTGAGATACCTTTGCAACCCATTCATTCCCCATTAACCACTCAATCACAGATCCATTTCTTCATCAACCACTTTGAGCCTCGTCTAATAATTGACCTTTTTTATTCAACCCACATTCACTTAACCCTAGGATGGGAAGGTGTGTAATTATATAACATTCAAAAAGCAAGTAAAAAAAAAAAGTAGCAAAGCAACAATAAAACAATGTTTAAGGGCAAGTGTTCCAATGTCTATGATATGAACACGTCTCAAATTGCGTCTCTCATCGAGTGCTTGGTACCATGCCTGAGAAACACGAATGCTAAGTGAGTGATGGACCGCATGATCTGAGATTTCCCACATTGATTCAAAAGAATGGAATAAAAATAAAAAAACTTGCAAAATTCAAAATTTTCAAATTCACAATTACACATCTTGGGGATTCTCTCGGGTCTTGAGCCTTGTACCCTTTTCTTCTTTAAACATCAACTTAACCATATTACAACCCTTGAAAGACCTCTTTGAGGTGTACATACACTTGTGCAAAGTTCGGTTAGAGCTACGTTCGGCCTGATTCCTAACGGATACGTAGGCAACCTCACAATGGGGTGCGGCTACAGTCAAATGCATAATCGCGTCAAAGAATATCCAATGCTTAATCCTATGACCCTATCAATCTAGAGCTTTACTTGGGGGCTTGATCCCACAACATTTAGCCTACCCAGCCTAAAGAGTCACCATTTTGACTCTTTGCACATAAATTTCCATCACCATAGCCTTTGCAACCAGCCTGTGTATCACATTCACACACTTTACTCACACATCCATATTCATATCCATATGATCTTTCCCTTTAAGAAACCTTTTTCATGAAATCTTGTTTCAACATTGTGCATGCTTCATCATCTTTCAAGACAACATTCATTAGAAGAAATATTGTATACTTGCTTAGCTTCCTGACCTGAGCAAAATTCATTGTTTCATGCATCGCATATCGTGCTTAGCTCCTTGACCTAAGCAACATTCATTATGTAATACTCAATAATCACTTCATCTATATACGTGCTTAGCTTCCAGACCTAAGTGACGTTAAAGATCTTTTCTTTACACCATATATGATGCTTAGCTCCATGACCTAATTCATTCATCTATCGTGTCACATGATGTAATTATCCTTAGCCTCCTGGCCTAAAAACATTCATTATGCATACATTATCTTCAAGAAAAGCAATTCATTCCATGCGATTCATTTAGTCTTGCTCAACAACGAAGTTCAAAACTTCTTCCCTTTTTCATGTCTTTTCCTTTGGGGAAGTTAAAAAAAAATTTCAAAATTTTCTCATCGAGGGAAGTTCGAAAATAAAAGTTCAGTTTTCACATCTTTCTTTTTTGGGAGAAAGTTGGTACCTTCCACTAGTTTCATGACAAAAATGACTGAAAATTTTTGCTTTTGCATTTTCTGTTGCTTGTGTTTGCACACACATACACCATGTACACAGACAACCACAAGCTATACACATGTCATGTTATGTCAAGTCAAGCTTGGTTAACTTTGTTGGTAAAGTAAATCATAGTCTATACGAGTCCCTTGGCAAATTTTATTTTGCAGGTCTCAATTACAGCCCACGTTCGAGGACAAGCGAACCTTTTACAGCCCACGTTCGAGGACAAGCGAACCTTTTACAGCCCACGTTCGGGGACAAACGAACCAACTACAGCCAACGTCCGGGGACAAGCGGACTATCTACAACCCACATTCGGGCACAAGCGAACTATCTACAGCCCACGTTCGGGGACAATCGAACCATCATCATTTTAGTGATCATCTCCCAAGCGAAGATGATTCACAGCGCAAGGTTCTCGATACACAAAGACTTGCAATCTCATCATCAGACAAGACAAGTCTTTCCTCAAGCATGGAAAGTATTATCCGGTGGATTTCTTCAAGCATAGAAAGTGCCAAAATCATCTATCGACTTTCCTCAAGCATGGAAAGTTTATCCGGTGGATTTCTTCAAACATAGAAAACCGCCAAATTAATATGTCAACTTTCCTCAAGCATGGAAAGTATCATTCGGTAGATTTCTTCAAGCATAGAAAGCTACCAAACTCATCTGTCGACTTTCCTCAAGCATGGAAAGTATTATCCGGTGGATTTCTTCAAGCATAAAAAGCTGCCAAACTCATCTGTCGACTTTCCTCAAGCATGGAAAGTATTATCCGGTGGATTTCTTCAAGCATAAAACACGGCCAAATTCATATGTCGACTTTCCTCAAGCATGTAAAGTATCATCTGGTAGATTTCTTCGACCATAGAAAGCTACCAAACTCGTCAGTTGGCTTTCCTCAGGCATGGAAAGCAGTTCAACAAACGTCATCCGGTGGATTCCTTCAAGCGTAAGAAACTACCAAACTCATTTGTCACTGATACACTGGTGTTAGATAAGCGTTCTTTCCCTTTACTCTTTTATCTGTGGAATTAACATTTTTTGCAGGTATCGGCGTATACAGAGTGATTTAGGATCGCAGAACGCCTTAAATCATTCTCTATCCCTATCGACTACTTTGACTATCGTTTTTGAAACTAATGTTTTTACAAACTCAGTCAAAGTGGGGGCTTCTGTAAACACCTAAAAATGTCTTCCCAAAACCAAACCCGATGATGAACAACCTTTCACCGCCATTATTGGTCGGATTGAGAATTTAATCTTAGAGTGCTTAAATCCATATTTCCATTTCATAAAAACAACCCAAATCCTATCCCATTTCCCTAAACCATAACTTATTTTTCTCTTTTCGTGCCTTTAAACCCAAAATAATTCGTTTCGTATCCTTTAATAATTCATTTCGTGTCCTTTTTATAAAAACGTTTATTCTAATTTATTTTTCTCTATTATATGTGTTCAATGATTGAATAGTTTGATGGGGCTGTAAAAGAGTTTTCCAACGATATATTATAAGCCCAAATCCGAGTTATAACGAATAAGTCATGGCCAAAATATTAAATTGATCCCAAACCGAACCTAAGCCCACCTTACCTACAACCCAATGACCATGTGGAGTATCCAAATTAATTAATCCCATTCCTAAACCAATTAGGATTAATTAGAAACTTCTATAAGTTTCTAAAAGATCGTAATTATCCTTTTTGAAAAGATAAGATTAAAGAGTTTGAAATTGAATAAAACTTTTCTTTTTGAAAATCGTATTTCTATCCGAATTGAAAGACGTTCAAAGATAGTCGGATATGATGTTCTTGCCACATATTTTTTATCTAAATTTTATATGATTGGATTTCCCTTGATATTATCTTTCCAATGATATATTATAATATCAATTCCGAGCTATAACGGAAAAGATATGAATAAAATATCAAACTCTATCTAAAACTGACACCGTCTCACTTCTTCGACCATATCTTTTATTTCAAACAATATTTTAATCTAATTATAATTGGGTTAGAAAGTAGACTTCATGTTCTTTCCAACAATATTTTATTTATCTTATTCCAATATTTGGATCAAAAGATATGATAAAAACAAAAACCGCAAAAACTGTAGTATATCGAGTTTTATTCCGATTTAATTCGGATCTTATCTTGTTTTTTTTACCCTTCTTTTTTTATCTATAAATAGAGGTCATATCTCCCATTTTTCAATCATCAACAAGCTTGGCATGAAATCCTTCTCTCTTTCTCTCTTTCACACCAAAAATCATTCTCTTCTCTTTCTCTCATATTCTAAGCCTCAAACCTATATTCCTAATTACATCATTCTTCCCCTAAGCACTCCAAGGAGTCTATACTTAACCCGAGGCTCCAACCTTAAACCAAGACGTGAAAGGTACAAATAATGGAGGGTTTGGACCAAATCAACTCTACTTTTTTATTTAATTTAATTTAATTTTCATTTGCTTTATATTTTTTATTGAAGTTACTAACAATTTATTCATGATGTAGCAATTTAAAGTAACACGCTGAATGTTAGTAAATAATTAATTTAATTACTCTTATTTTATTTCAATATTGCTAGTATCATGATTAGGCTAATTTTATATTTGATTTGACTAACACTATTATTGTTAAATTGCTTTCAATATTATATTTATGATCACCATATTGCATGTTTAAAGGGATTATGTAATTGAAAGTAACGCCTAATAAGATAATTTGGACAATCGGTTTAGGTTCCTTTAATCTTGTTGTTTAATCAAGTGATCACAATAATTTAGAATAATGTGTTGCATTAATATTAAACCAATTTAGCTTAATAATTGTCTAGAGCAAATTGAATATTTTGTTTGTATGCCTTTGAGATTGCAGGAATCATTTTTCACTATAAGAATCGAGTAGAGGCCAATATGGGCAAATAACACTCCATTACTCACTTCGTACCATCATCCCCGATCCTCCTTTTGTGGTTCCGAACCATATGGAGTTAGTAATCTCATGGATTATGAATGGGATGTAACCTTCACGGGTCAATCGTTGTTGCCTTTTGTTGTCCCTTAATCGTGGTTGCCTTTTATGATCCGTGAACGGTTTACAAGTTCCTTAAAAACTTGTTGGCGGCTCCCTACTTTGCTTTGTCCCTAATCATATTATGTCAATTCCCATTATCTATGAGTTCCAAGCATATTCACAACATGCTTTAACGTAAGCGCACTTCAAACGACGCCTACAGTGACATGCTAGGGTTAGCTATTAATCTTGTTAGTATCATGCCTAGAATATAATTATGCTTTAACATGATTATGATTATTATTATTATGATTATTGTTATGATTATTGATGATTATCATGTTGGTTATTATTATTATTGCTTGATCACGCCTTTTATGCATGTTTAAAGGGAATTTTTACTTTTAATCACGCTTGATAAGATAAATAATAATCTTGTTTAGGGTTAATTTGATTATAATTCAAGTGATCGCCAATAATAGATTTATTTGTGCATTAATATTCAACCCACATAGATTAAACAAGTTTAGGGTAATCCTATTGATTGCATGTTAGTCACAAAGCGCACATGAATGCGAGAAGAATAAAGTAGAGGCCTACTATTAGCCAGGTTCTTTGTCTTTTAGATTGGATTTGTACCTTCATCCCCGAACTTCCAGTCTTGGTTCAAGACCTATTGGAGTTGACGATCTCATGGATCGTTAAGGGGTGTAACCTTTACCCTGTGAACTGTTTACAAGTTCCTAAAACTTGTTGGCGACTCTTTTGTTCTAGCTTCCTTCCCTTTGGACACCACCATGCTTAAGTGTATGATCACAGTGGGGTTCAAGTTTGGGGTAATGCTTAAAATATGAGTTCTAATTTCGACCAGTTTTAGCACTGTTGGCTCGATTCTACTTCCTGATTGAGTTTTTCTCACTTTTCTGAAACCCATATGTGTTCTACAAATGGACATAACCCTCCGGGAATTCATGCTCCGTCTACCTAATTGAACGCTCTTTGCAACAAAGGGTACATCCGAGAATGTTGAATTCACTAAACTATGGAAGCGAGTTTTAACTTGAGGGGTCCCATCCACTCGCGCCAACCCTTCCAAAGGTAAGGCTTCCGCGCGGTGCATCCGGTTTCATAACCATGGACCCTCTTTGACTAACCCATATAACGAACTTTAGAGAACTACAGCCATGGTTAGGTTGCAAACTCATTGCATCATATTGTGCCTACTTGACTAATTGTGCATTATTTGTTGTGCATACTCTATGTGTTTTTCCTAATCGTTTGTTTGACTTGTGTTTAAGCCTTAAATAAACTAATTAATGACTAAAAGGACTTTTCCAAATTAATTAATTAATTAATTTGAGTAATTAAAGTCTAATAATTTAATCAGAATTGACTTAGTACGACTTTAGGCATGTCCCGTAAAGTAAAAATACTGAAAGATGTCCCAGATTAATGCTCCAGTAATGGCGCCAAAATTTGGGTTGCAGCGCCACACGCTTCTGTGCAACGCAGATTGACAACAATATCGACTGGCACTGCTTTGGCAACAATTCATCATTTTTCTCGAGTAATCACGACGAGTCTAATAAAACAATTTGTTAATCAATTCGATTATTTTGTTAATAGCAGTACCTTTGTTAAGTCCTTAATTGAATCTAGACATTAAGTCTTAGGGTCTTACACAAGAGTCAAAGCATGTCACTTACACTCACAAATGAAACACACACTAATATCTATGTACACTTTGACCATGTCTTGAGAGTCTTGTGTGCCCGTGTTTTTCGTCATTTTTTTAAGGGGGTAAGTCAGATACTAATCCTCCAATTAAACCACTTGTTTGAACCCCTAAACTTGATTCCCAAAAATATACACCATATTTTTGCTTTTTTTCTTTTTCTTTATAAACCCGTAAAGTCAAAGTCAATTTAAGTCAAGTCATTAAAATAAAAATGGTTTAATTTACAGCGCGTGGTCAAGAAAGGAAGGGCGTTTGATCAGAGACAACCTTGTCATTCAAGTACAACTTTTTGACAAACCAATCGCTCGAAAAAGAAAAGCTAAGAAGATAATGGCGAGTCAAGAAGAAGTTAAAGAGCTCAAGAAGCAAATGGCTGGTGTTCTTGAACTACTAAAGACCTTAACCCTCCAAATTAATGACCCTGTGAAGCAACAGCAAATGGAGCTCATGCAAGAAAGCTTGAGCAAGATATCTAATGATTACAGGTTCCAGGGCATTAGTTCACAAGGGGTCTCGGTGGACAAGGAGCTTCTTCTGCAGAAGTTTAATGCCAACGACATCCCAAAATTCAAGGCAACTGATAACCCTTACTTTCATTTAAGAGCCTTTAAAACAATAATGAATATTAAGGGTATTGATAAAAAAGTAATTCATTCCTTATTTTCGTTATCTCTCGAAACCGTTTGCCAGCAATAGTTCTTCTCCCTTGACAAAGAGAAAACCTGTACTTGGGAATCAATTGTAAACACTTTCATTTATAGGTATAAATGCAAAATTCAAGTTGAAATTTATTATAAGGAACTTGAAATACTTAAACAGAAAGAGAATGAAGGTTTCACTTCTTTCATCAATAAATGGAGAGAACCTCTGCTAGGATGATTGAAGTACCGAGTGAAGAAGAATCTGTGAGGTTGTTCATCATGAACCTCCAAGAAAAGTATTCCAAGCATCTAAAATACTAAAACAATCTACACACTTTCAAAGCCGTCTATGATATTGGGATTAACATTGAAGACGACCTTGCTAAACAGAAAGCTGCTAAAAATAACTCCAACAGTGGCTGGAAAGGCAAGAAGAATGAAAATACTTCTTCTTCCAAAACCACCCACTCAAATAATGTTACCACCTTTAATTTGAGTGAGTTCCTTGCCGTGTCAAAAAAAAGTGAGTTCCTTGCTATGAACAACCAAGGACAAAAGAAACCATTTAGGAGGAACTTTACTCCATATTGGTATTATTTACGACACTGCATTCGATCGAATGAATGCAAAAGTTCTTATAAGTCATAATGGACTATTTGGGACCTACCAGTTAAAAAAAGGACAGCTAATTGGAACCCCAATCCACACTGCAAATATCACCAAGGTAGGGGACATCTTAGTGAAAACTGTTGGATGCTCAAGAAAGCTATCCAAGATTTTATTGATAACAACAAACTACCATTGCCCCCTACAAGTAAGAAGCCAAGCATCAACAATGCACCACTCTCCGATTCTTTGGCTATCTCTTATGAGGAAAACCATGTTAATCCCTCATCTCTCATTAAACCTGTTGAAGTAATTCATGCTATCAAAGAAGAGGAGGAAACCTTTTTGATGCCATGGATGACTTTCCTTCTGAACAAGAACTAGCAACCAAGGAAGAAGTGCGAATTCTTGTTAGTCAATGTGGGAGGGAATGGACTTACTACGTGAAGCTATTGAATTAGCAAAGAAACAAGGAGAGGAATCTCAGAACAAGTATGTTAAAGTTCCACCCATGAAGAAGAAAGCATTCCCTCTCCAAGTAATTGACACACCCAAGAAGAGTAATAAACTCTATACTCCAATTGGGACTTCCTACGCTAAAATACACAAAATGCTCTCCGAGAATGGTAAGGTCAAACCTCTCGAACCAAGACCATTTGAATCTTTAAAGAGGACAGACGGGTTCTACTACTCATACCATCAATCAAGAGGACATACCATTAAAAACTGTTTTAAATATAAAGATTTAATTCAGAAGATGATTGATGATAAGAATCTAGTTCAAATCCCACAAGAATAAGACATAAGCATTAATGGGGATTGGGACAGCGATGATGAAGACGTCTACCTAAAAGACATGGAAGAACCTCCACTTTCAATTTCATATTCAATAGGGGATTTTTGGGATGAAGAGGATTCACCCATAGACGTCCTCACAAGATCCAGGAGAATGCAACCTCCCATCTCTACACAACCCATTCCAACCGTGCAACAATTTTCCATAGCGATTATAGAATACAATGGCATTGCCAAACAATTCAAAAAGACCAAGGTCAAAATGAATGTATGGAAACTTCTAGCTACGTCTCGAGAACATAGGTTCGCGGTAATGAATGCCTTGGATAAGATAGGGATAGATTCCGACACCACTCTGAGGGGCTGGCTAACTTCATTACAAGTGATATCCCCAGTCCTATCAACTTGATCACTTTTTCTGAAAAAGATTTACCTTTAGAAGGTGACAAGCATTACAAGGCTCTAAACCTCACAGTAGCCTGTAAGAGGATAAACGTCCCAATGACTCTTGTAAACAACGGATCGGCAATTAGTGTCTGTCCATTCAGAACTGCGAGGATTTTAGGCATAAGGGATGAAGAATTAACCCCGTCAACACAAGTAATAAGAACCTACGACAATACTTGTCGTCAAGCTCTTGGAAAAATGACTATGAATGTAACGGCGGGAGCAATAGAACATGCCACTACTTTCCAAGTGGTAGATGTTAAGGCTTCCTTCAACTTATTGTTGGGACGCCTTTGGCTTCATGACCTTAAGGCCGTCCCTTCATCTCTTCACCAACAGGTAAAAGCCATATTTGGAGGAATCCCTATCACAATCGATACTTCACCTATGAGGATTATAGCAGTTGAAAATCCGATCATTAATGTGGAGCACAATGACGATGATGAAGACTTGTGGAGTTTTAATAAAGAGGTCTCCTTAATCGAGGCGGATGAAAGGACCCCTCTTTGTCACGATCCCCACTCCAATATGACAGTGAACGCTATTCTCAAGAGGTAGGGACACTTTCCAGGAATGACTCTAGGAAAGAAAAAGGATATAGCAAAAAAAAAATAAAATTACCTAGCCTCCCTAAGTTATATACTTTTGGACTTGGTTTCAAACCAACTCGGCAAGATCTTAAGCGAGCCCAGGATAAGTCTAAGGCGCGTAGGAACGCTCGCACCCAAAAGAAAGCAATCCCAATGGATCAGTATCCTCTCACTCTCAATGGACAGTTCATAAGAGAAGGAGAGGACTATCCATGCAATAAATTTCCTGAACCTTTTGTTGTAAATGGCATAAGGAAACCGGGGTTCGAAATCTTTCTGGATAACTACTTTCTAGATGAGATCCCAACTCCTATTCACAAGGAGAAAGCACCCCCATGCTTTGACTTTAATGTCATGGGACTACTCTTTGGGCGTGAAAAAGATGAGCCGAAATATATAGAAGATAATTCTTCGCTCATCCAAACGGTCCTACAAAGCGAGAACTTTGACCCTTCGAAGCTCATCACTCCAGCGGAAGGCTTAATGAAAGGATAGCGCAAGACGGTCAAGGTGACTACTCCAAGTGGAAGGAAAATCTCCATAACAATAGGGCAAGGACCGATGTTTGAAGAGTCGTCTGAGTCAGAGTCAGAGTCAGAGTCTATTCCTGTAGATTCTTCTAAGTCTTTAGCTGTAGCACCCCCTATTTCTCCTATATCTACTCCTAGGATAGTTAGTAAATCAAGTCCCTGAGGACATTTTCCTTTTCAATGTAATGATTTCATAATTCAATAATATCTCTTCTTCCGCTTACTCCTCGTTTTTTCATTAACCCAAGATGATAAGAATTGCTTAACTAATAATGAAAATGACAACGAAATTATTAAAGCAATGGAAACACTTGAAAAGAAAACACCGATAATTGAGGATACTGAGACGGTTAATATCTCTAATGATTATACCATTAAAAGAGAAGTTAAAATCGGATTAACTCTTAATAAACAAGAAAGAACCGATTTAATTAATCTAGTTAAAGAATTTATCGTCGTATTTGCTTGGTCATATGAAGATATGTCAGGCAATAATAGAGAAATAGCTCAACACACTATACCACTAATTCCAGGAATGAAACCTGTAAAACAAAAGCTGTGTCGAATGAAACCCGACGTAGCTCTTAAAATAAAAGAAGAAGTTTAAAAACAAAATAAAAGAAGAAGTTCAAAAACAAATAACTGCAGGTTTTATCAGGGTATCTAAATACCCTGAATAGGTATCCAACGTGGTCCTAGTTCTGAAGAAGGATGGAAGGGTAAGAATGTGTGTCAACTATCGATATTTAAATAAGGAAAGTCGAAAGGACGACTTCCCTTTACTACACATCGATATTTTAGTATATAATACAGCAAATCATACACTTCTCTCATTTATGGATGGATACGCGGGATACAATCAAATTTTCATGGCAGAAGAAGACATGGAGAAAACAACATTAATAACACCATGGGGTACTTACTGTTACACGGTAGTGCCATTCGGGTTGAAAAACGCGGGTGCTACTTACCAACTAGCAACAACTACCCTACTCCACGACATGATGCACAAAGAGGTTGAAGTATATGTAGACGACATGATTGTGAAATCAAAAGATCGCCCAGGAAATCAAGTAGCCTTAAGAAAATTCTTTGAAAGGCTAAGAAAATACAACATAAGGTTGAATCCATCTAAATGTGCTTTTGGAGTCACCTTGGGCAAGCTCTTGGGGTATGTCATAAGCTCTAGAGGAATAGAGATAGACCCAACCAAGATCAAGGCGCTCATGTCTATCCCATCGCCCAATACCAAGAAACAAATTTGAGGGTTTATTGGCCGGTTGCAATATATAAGTAGGTTCATATCGAAATTAACAATGATATGCGAACAAATATTCAAAAAACACAAAAAGAATGTGCTAGTAATATGGGACGATGAGTGTAAAAAATCCTTTGAGAAGATCAAAGCCTATCTCGCAAATCCTCTCGTGTTAGCACCGGCACTTCCAAGGATCCCTCTGAGGTTGTACTTAACAGTTACCAAGGAGACAATGGGGGTTATGCTTGCACAAGAAGTAGAAGGTAAAGAAAATGTAATCTACTGTCTAAGCAAAACGATGCTCGAGTATGAAGTACGCTACACACCGCTTGAGAAATTGTGCCTCGTATTGGTGTGGGCCAAAACCAAGCTAAGACATTACATGCCCGTGCATACAGTCTTTGTAGTTTCCCGAATGGATCCACTTAAGTATCTATTCGAAAATTCTACACCCAATGGGCGCATATCAAGGTGGATAGTCAATTTAGCCCAGTTCGATGTAAGATTCATGCCACAAAAGGCTATCAATGGATACGTGGTCTCGAATTTCCTAGCGGATTTTCTAATAGGAGATTCAACGCCGATACATGACAGTGAATTTCCAGACGAAGATTTGATGGTCACTGAAGATGATACTTGGACTTTATACTTCGATAGAGCCTCAAATCAAAAGGGATGTGGCATTGGAGTATTATTAGTATCACCTAAAGAAGAGCACGTTTCAATCTCTATAAAGCTAGATTTCAACATTACCAATAACGCTGCTTAATACGAAGCATGTGCGGTAGGCCTTGAAACAGCTTTGGCATTGGGAGTAAAGAAATTACGAATATTCGGAGACTCTTCATTGATCATCAACCAGATTTCTAAAAGATGGAAAGTAAGGAGTGAAAGTCTACCCCTTACCAAACTTATATGGAAACTCTCACCAATCATTTAGAAAACGTAGAATACACCTATCTACCTAGAGAGGAAAATCAAGTTGCTAATGCCTTGGCAAGACTAGCCTCAATGGTTAGGATTCCTACGGAAATCGAGCAAATGCCTCTAACTGATGGGTGTCATAAATGGAACCCATTTGATGAGCATTTAGGTTGTTTTTACCTTCTTTTCATGGCTTTCATGCTTAATAAATTCTTAGTTTTAATATTTTTGTTTTAGTCTTACCTTTCCACTTTTATTTTGTAGCATTTGTGCATTTCTATGGTTTTTCTAGTCTTTTCTCCTTTATTTTCTCTATTTTCGTGGTTTTAGGTATTGTACGAGGTTTAGGTCTTGATATTGGTGATTTACTAAGGTAGAGGAAGCTTTTGGAGCAAGCTCATGGCAATTGGAAAGATCAAATACAAGGAAGTGGATTCACCAAGTTCTAGATTTTGCACTCTCAAGCCGTGCTCTCATGAATATAGGGTGTTGAACCCACAATCATGTGCTTTTGAGACTGCCTCTCTTAGTTTTCATCATCATCATGATTGTACGTTCATTCGAAAAACTTAGAGAACGCATGAAACCGCGAGTAGATCGAAGAAACCCAAAGATGCGCGGGCGCGCCTCCCCTACAGTGCGGGCGCGACTTCCTGGGTATTTGTTTGCTCGGTTTTTGTTTTTTGCGTCTTTATAAATACCTTTGTAAACCAGATTTTTGGGGGCAAGTTTAGAATAAGCTTCATTTCACATTTTTGATCATTTTTCTTAGCTTAGTTGAGAGCTTCTCTCTCTAGTATTAGGGTTAGTTTAGGAGTAGATTTTAGAGAGAGAAAGTGAGGAATTTCAATGGTGCTTAAGGGATTGAAGATTCAATGGTGACATTTGTATTGGAGATCTTCTCTATTATCAATGAGCATTCTTAACTCTATATCATTTTATTGCTTTGTTTAATATTCAAGTTTGTTTGCTTTGATTTTGATGTTTGATTGTTGATTAATGTAATTGTTCTTCATATATTGTTGATTCTTGATTTCTTTAGTTGTTTGTTGATTAGATGATGATGTTAGAGTAGTTGTTTGCTAGGGATTGAATGAAACTTTTATGATTGATTAATTGTGCTTAATTTGGGGATGGTGTTGATTAATTGTTGAGATTATAGTGATTAATGGAAGTTTGCATGTGTGTAATTCGATTAGGCTCTGAGAATTATGCTAGATTGCATTGTAGTTTTTAATTATACGGACCATTGATTAAGGAATTGAAATTGTTGATTGAGCTTGATTAGTGATGCTCCTAGTTAGAGTCTCTCGTAGTTGGCACTAGTTTGATATCTAGGAGATAGCTTATTGACTCTTTTGATTGAGCTTGCCATTAGTCTTCACAACCATTGATTTGCATATTGTTTCCGAGTTGCTACAATTATCATGATTGCTTGTTGATCCCGTTCCTAGTGCTTTATTTGTTTCGTTTCTTTGTTTTTTTAGCTATTAGTGTTCTCTCTTTATCTTTGTCTTCGACCTAACTTAGGCGCATAATTGAGAGCGCTTGAACATTACCGTTCCTTTGGGTTCGACCCTTGACTTGCCTCTATACCTGTATATAGGTTTGTTATGTGTTTCTAAATTTAGTTTGATCGAGGGAGGATTATTTTAAATGACCTAGTTCCACCCCTCGTCAAAATGGCACCGTTGTCGGGGAATGGTGTCTATGTTTGAGTGTTTTTTATTGCTTAAGTCTAGATCTTTGTGTATACATTTATTTTATTTGATTTTTGTTTTCTTTGTATAAAAATGGCATATCTATCTTTTCCTCAATTTTACAATGAGCCTTTTTGTGAATATTTCCATAGACTTGAGAGATTTCTTTACTATAATTGTTGTAGTCTTTGGGAGGCTTGTGACATTTGTTAATTTTGTTTGAATGAACAAACTAGGGATATAGTTGAAGGAATGCATAATGTTAGATTTAGAGCATTTTCTATCGAAGATGCTTGGGATTTTTATGTTTGGTTTGCTTGGGAAGTCTATATTAGGGGTAATCGTGCTTCAATTTTTGATGTGCAATATGTTAATTCTTCTAATGCTAGCATGATTTCCCATGATGTGTCCTATTATCACGTTGGTGAACCTAGAAAATATGCTTCCAATTCTATTTCCTATATTGTTCATGATAATGAGGTGCATGCTCAAGCTAAAAAATCTCATATATTTGAAAATGCTCCCAATCCCCTATTTAATTAAAATGCTCATGTTTGTAATGATAATGATCCTACCTTTGGTTGTGGCTCTTCTTCTACTCTTAATCCTCAACCCTCTTCATCTTTTCATTCTCCAAATTCTTGTGATGAGTCTTTGGTCCCCTATAGCCAAATTGATGAATCTTTGAGGGAGTTAGAGATGAATCCTAATCTTAGGCCCTTGGAGAGACAAATGATAGAAATTTTAAGGAGCCAAATGGAGAATATTAGAGAGCGTGAGGGTGTTTTGAATGAAGAGTTGAAAAGAAGACAAGAGTTGGAAAGTCAATTGTCATCTTTGATGCTTGTGTGTAAAAATTTCAAATCCAATGTGTGTGTTGAGGATGATAATAATATTTTAGAGCAACCAAGAGAGTGTGAGGATACCTTTGATGAGCATATGAGTGATTGGTAAAAGAGTTGAGAATAAAGAGAGAGTTGAATTTGAAAATCCTAACCCTCTTTCCCATCTTGATGAGCCTCAAGTGTATGTTTGTGAGCCTTCAATTCATAAATACATAGACTCTTTTGAGGTAATGTCCCATTTGTTTCGTGAGAGTCATATGAAAATTTATAGATTATTGGGATTTAGATGAGTTTACGGTGACTCTACCTCCTCTCATGCACAGTTTTGAGGACTTTGGTTTTGAGTTGGTTGAAGGAAAGGTTGTTTGTTGTGGTATAAAGGAGGATGAGGTTGATTCCTTTGGAGTTTTTGAGCTTGAGGGAGATGTAGATTGTGAGAGATCTTCATTTGAGGACTCTATGATTGATTTTCATGCCCTCATTGGCGATGTGAGACCTTGTGTTGAGGGAGTAGCCACCCCTTTGCCTATTTCTCATACCCCTTTTTCTTAAAGGTTTGACAATATCCCCTATTGCCCTATTTTTCTCCCTTCCTATCTCAATGAGCCTATTGGGGAACTCCTTGTCTATGATGATCTTAATGTCCCTCATTCATCTATTGTTGATAAAAATGGTGATGTTGCCACCCAAAAATATTTTGAGGAGAGTTTGTCTTCTTTTTCTTCATATTTTGTTGAATTTTCTTTTGATTCTTCTTCTTCCTTTTCTTGGCATCTCTTTCCTCAATTGCGTGCACTATCCTTGTTGCACGTCCTCTTCCCGTCATTTGCCTACCTTCTCTCTTATGAAATGATTAGTAGTGCATTTGACAAGCTCTTGCGTGCTTTGAATTATTATTTTCTAGAGTGGTCAAGATTGGACCTTAAGCAAGCCTTTCTCGGGAAGTAACCCGTGCTTAATATTAGATTTTCATTTGCTTTTTAGAATAGATTTTCTCTCATGGAAATGTTTGTGTGCCTTTTGCTAGATACATGACTTGATATACTTTGCTGCTTCGATTTGGATCAAGAATCAAGGAAGGTTGACTCCTATTTTTGCTAGCATATGGAAACAAGGTTCAATTCTTGGGAAATTAGCTTTAAAAGGTTTAATTGGGTCATTTGCGGGTATTTACACCCACCTGAAATCCGGTAATATCTTTCCATGCTCTTTCTCTATTGGTTGGAGACTTGTTGGACATGTGGTGGTTGATTGGATTGATCTCCTTGTTTACCCCTTCCATGGATTATATGATTTATGTTTGAGTGTATTGTCTCATTCAAGCTTGGGGGAGGGTATTCTATCATGTTTGGTGGGATATTGATTCATGTATGCTATGCACCTTTGTATATGCTTTTCCATGTTCTTATATTTTGGAAAAAAAACTCCAAAAAGATTTTTGTTTCTGTCAAGGCAAATTTGCAATGTATCTTTGTTTTGTTCTTGCTTTGGACATAATACTTTTGGAATTGTATAGTTCAATGCTTTTCTTCTTAAATGGTAATGGTGTGCACGGTTTGAGAGTACGCTTGGTTGATTCTAGGATAAAGCATGCTAAGATAGTTGGTTAGAACTAGTGGGACCATGAAACCGGATTCTACTTGTTTGTGGCATGTTGGTAGTTTCTTCCTATAGTCGAATTGACACCAATAGTGAGTTTTTGCTACATCCATGCGAGGATCATTATTTTTCAAGCCTTCAACATATATTTGCATGAGCGGCATGGATCCTTGACTATTGCGGACCTAATCTAGAATCTTGACTCATAATTCTCAAACACGAGACCGAGCCTTCTAGGGAGGACAAAGGCATCTTTTCGGGGTGGTTATTTTTCTTTTCTAGGTTAATTTTCTTTCTTTTTAGTTCATTTGGTTTACATTTTCCTTCTTGCTACCCATTTGAGCCTTTTCCCTTCTTTTCAAGCCACATCCTTAGATCTTGAGCCTTTTGTTTCATTTTCGTTTCCGTTCTTGGTTTTTGTGAAGCAATTGATCATTATTGATGGAGTTCGTGGTGGAGGAGTTTGGATATTTGGTTCTCTTGAAAGCAAGTTTATGTTGTGATATTTGTGTGAATAATGGCAAGTGAATAAAGAAAAAGTCGTCCAAAGTAAAACAAAAGGAAAGGAAAATGCAAATGCAAAAATTGTAAAAGTCGTCCTAAGTTAAAGAGACATGGACAATTGCTTTGAAAGAAATGCAAATACAAAAAAAAAAAAAAAATAAGAAAAAAAATTATTTTTTGATGTGATTCTTTTCCCCATTTCAAGCATTGAGGACAATTCTTCCTTTAAGCTTGGGGGAGATGCGTTTACACTTTTTGTAAATATGATTGTGGTTATGGCTTTGAATAAGCTTGGGGGAGTTAGGTTGTTTTTGTTTGGCGATTGCTTGGTTATGAAGAGAAGGTTTGATCACCCTTTGCTTCACTAATTAGGAATGCGGCAAATTTTAAATTTTAACCTACCCCTAACCCTTTTTGCCCTAACGTTACAACCATTGGGAAAGAGCTTTCGACCTAGAGGTTGAGTCAAATTTCGGGGGTGGGCATTATGAGTTAAAGCCAAAGGAAAGGGGATGCATTATCAAGACGTCAAGTAGCCCAAAATCCTCTCCTTTTCCGGTTCCTTAGTGGAACTTTTGAGATGCTCACTAGGGGAATATTTGAGACTAGTAGGGAGAACGCGGTAATACCGTTTGGGATGAAAATGGATTGCATTTCTCTAGTTCATATGCTTAGCATATTTATGTTTCAATCAACCTTGAGTATCTTGGAATGTGCACTCCCTTATTTAATTAGAAAGATTTGCATTCATTTATGCTTGTACATTTGGAAAATTCCTTTCATGAACATTTGTTTGATTTTCTTGTATTTTGGTTTCTTTTTCATGCTTTTCTTTGTTTGTATTACTACGAGAGTTATAGGTTAATCTCTTAGGAAAACTTTATGAGAGCATCACTTGTCCTCTAGGGCGATCTAGGGTTTTAAATGGCTTGTCTTTAGTAGCTAAAATTGACTGTGATTCCTACGAAAGTGAGTTAGTGTATATTCTTGTCTCTTCTCTTCTTTTTGTTTGATTGAATAAGCTCATCATTTCTCCCTTGGTTTTGTTTTGCTCGAGGACGAGCAGACGGTAAGCTTGGGGGTATTTGATGGGTGTCTTAATGGCACCCATTTGATGAGCATTTAGGTTGTTTTTACCTTCTTTTCATGGCTTTCATGCTTAATTAATGCTTAATTTTATGCTTTTGGTCTTAGTCTTACCTTTCCTCTTTTATTTTATAGCTTTTGTGCATTTCCATGGTTTTTCTAGTCTTTTCTCCTTTATTTGCTCTATTTTCGTGGTTGTAGGTATTGTACGAGGTTTGGGTCTTGATATTAGTGATTTACTAAGGTGGAGGAAGCTTTTGGAGCAAGCTCATGGCAATTGGAAAGCTCACGATGCAAGGAAGTGGATTCTCCAAGTTCTAGCTCTTGTGCTCTCAAGTCATGCTCTCATGAATATAGGGTGTTAAACCACAATCATGCGCTTTTGGGACTGCCTCACTTGTTCATCATCATCATGATTGTGCGTTCATTCGAAGACCTTAGCGAACGCACAAAGCCGCGAGTAGATCGAAGAAACCCAGAGATGCGCGGGCGCGCCACCCCTTGCCGCGTGCGCGCCTCCCCTGCAGCGCGGGAGAGCCTTCATGGGTATTTGTTTGCGCGTTTTTTGTTTTCGCGCGTCTATAAATACCTTTGTAAACCTGATTTTTGGGGCAAGTTTAGAATAAGCTTCATTTCACATTTATAATCATTTTTTTTAGCTTAGTTGAGAGCTTTTCTCTCTAGTTTAGGGTTAGTTTAAGAGTAGATTTTAGAGAGAGAAAGTGATGAATTTCAATAGTGATTGAGAGATTGAAGATTTAATGGTGACAATTGTATTGGAGATCTTCTCTATTATCAATGAGCAGTCTTAACTCTATCTCATTTTATTGCTTTGTTTAATATTCAAGATTGTTTTATTTAATTTTGATGTTTGATTGTTGATTAGTGTAATTGTTCTTCATATATTGTTGATTCTTGATGTCTTTAGTTGTTTGTTGATTAGATGATGATGTTAGAGTAGTTGTTTGCTAGGGATTGAGTGAAACTTGTATGATTGATTAATTGTGCTTAATTTAGGGATTGTGTTGATTAATTGTTGAGGTTATAGTGATTAATGGAAGTTTGCATGTGTGTAATTTGATTAGGCCTTGATAATTATGCTAGATTGCATTGTAGTTTCTAATTATACGGACCATTGATTTAGGAATTGCAATTGTCGATTCAGCTTGATTAGTGATGCTCCTTGTTAGAGTCTCTTGTTGTTGGTGCTAGTTTGACCTCCAGGAGATAGCTTGTTGACTCTCTTGATTGAGATTGCCATTAGTCTTCACAACCATTGATATGCATATTGTTTCCGAGTTGCTACAATTGTCATGATTGCTTGTTGATCCCGTTCCTAGTTCTTTATTTGTTTGGTTTCTTTGTTTGTTAGCTGTTAGTGTTCTCTCTTTATCTTTGTTTTCGACCTAGCTTAGGCGCATAATTGAGAGCGCTTGAACATTACCGTTCCTTTGGGTTCGACCCTTGACTTGCCTCTATACTTGTATATAGGTTTGTTAAGTGTTTCTAAATTTAGTTTTATCGAGGGAGGATTAGTTTCAACGACCTAGTTCCACCCCTCGTCACGAAACATAGAGAAAATGCATAAATCGGCTTATATTCAAGCCATAGAAGCAATGAAGTGGTCCAAGACGAAGAAGAAGAAGGACAAGAAGAAGAACAAGAAGAAGAAGAAGAAGAAGAGTGATATACGAATATACTTAATTACGTTACCAAAGGAGAGTATTCTCCTCATGCTGACAAAAGGGCAAAACGAGCATTAAGACTCTTGGCTTCCCAATACGTGCTCATAGACAACGAGTTACATAAAATGGTACCTAATGGTCGAGCTCTCTTATGTGTAGGGAAAAAGGATGCTAAAAGAGTTATGAGGATAGTCCACGAAGGCATTGCGGAACCCATGTTCATGGTAAAATGCTAGTCCAAAAGATAATGCGAGAAGGGTACTATTGGACTACCATGAATAGGGATTGTCATCAATATGTAAAAAGATGCCCTAAATGCCAGATATATACCACTTTACAACATGTTCCTCCATCTCTACTTTACACCTACACTTCACCATGGCCATTCTCTACCTGGGGAATTGATATTATTGGTAAAATTACCCCTCCTGGGACATGAGGTCACGAATACATCCTAGTAGCAATTGATTACTTCACAAATTGGGTTGAAGTACAATCATATGCTAAACTCACTACAAAACATGTAGCACTCTGTAAAGAGGGTGTTCCAATCGTAAGGGGTCCTCACCTTAAATGCCCATGGCCTTTTAAAAGCCTAGGACTTTACACTTGTTAGAGTGTATTAGGATTTGAATTCCTGACTGTTTGTGAGACCTTGAATTATAAATGATACTCTCATCACGCTTTTTTGTAAGAAACAAGTAGGAGTCGCCAATGAGTTTTAGAAAAATTAATAAACCTCGTTCATGCCTTTCTTCCATGTGGAGTTCATGGAATAATTAGCACGGATCATAAGTTTACCCATGGCCAAATTGGTCTACATAAACCAGAAATGAGTTCGGGAGCGAGGGTACTAAAATAACGTTCCTTTTAAGGAGGAATCTCTATTCTAGCCCTAGTACGGCATCTACTAGCTCTTCCTTTTTCACAATTTCATTACCAAACAATGTATGCAACGTGATACCTAAATACTAAGTTAGTTGATTTTATTTACAAGAATTAATCACGTAGGAATTACATTGCAAAAGTCGTTATTCTCATTTAATCAATATTCGTGAAAGAACATGAAATAAACAATATTCGCCTTGTCTTAAGTGGTAAAACAACAATTAATTATTCAAATTCGAGTCTTGATTAACGAAAGAATATTATGTGAATTAATTAATTAAAAGTTTATTTAAAGTGATCAAACAACACTATTTATTCAATTAAAGTTATTTAAACAATAAAGGAAAAGTGATTAATCTAAGTGTTTAGGAAACTAACCGTTCTTCTTTTATGTTAAATCTCCATTTAATGTGTTTATGGAATTTCTTTGTTCTTCGTACCTCCAAGGAATTCAATGGATTCAATTAGGGTTGGAAATTATTTGGGAATATAGAAAATAAAGTAGTATGATAGTAAGAGAAGTTGAGAGATTAGGGTTTTGAGAATACTAGAGTTTTAATTCTGATTTTTTCGGTCCCCGTAATGTTGAACGAAGACCCCTATTTATAGGCGTAGGGATCTAGGTTTAGGGTTTTAGAGACGCACCGTCAGGTGGCAAGAGCAACTCTGAGAGTCGCGCTGGGTGCCGCGCGTATCGCAATGAGTCGCTCGCGCAACTGATTGAGTTGCGCTGGTTTGCGGTTTGCCTTATACAAAAACGCGTTTTTAAAACTTTCATAACTTTTGATTATGGAGTCGTATTAAGTTGTGTGAGGCATCACTGGAAAACTCTAAATGACTAATTTCTAATGCCGTTGGAATTAGGTTAAAATATGTTATGGATCAAAAGTTATCGCCGTTGGAGTGCAAGGGTGTCGGTTTTGAAGCCGGTTTAGTGTTTTAATCATAACTTCTTCGTCTTATCTCGGAATTTGGCTTATAATATACCGTTTGAAAGCTCTTTGAAAGGGCTATCCATATGTATTGTCCTTTTACTGGAATTTGATGGTTGTTTTATCTGTTTGGCTCGGTTTTCAACAATGTAGGTTCCATTGGATCCAATTATTGCATTTGACGCATTTGGGTCCGTTATTAATCAAGTTTAAACATGTATGAACATGTTTCAGGCCTAATTAGTAATCAGACAAGGCTCTAAGATAACTTGTTCTCAAATATGGGTTTCAACTTACTTCATAATTCTTTTCATAGTCCATAAACATTTTAACTTTGATCTAACATGAAGAACGGATTTTTGTAACATCATTGCACTTCCTTTCGGGACAAGAGGCAAAAAGTCGGTGTCTAAATTAGCCCCCACTTTGATCAAGTCTAGAATAGATGATGGTCAAAGTAGTCAAGGTAATAAGTCCGAGACTTATTTTGTGAAGTTCCCTAAGAATAGAGAATCTTCCTGAAATATTAAGGATGTCAAAACGATCCTTGGTTCGCCAAGTGTTTAAATTAAGTAGCCATTAAGGCTAGAAAAAGTTTTTCCTAGTCTAAACGCGCTAAAGAATCTAGATTGAATTTGAGGGTTTTTTATTCTACTTGTTTTCATGAATCTGTTTGTTTGTCGTTGTGACATGTTTAAGCAATATATTGCATCAAATTTCATGTTAAGTGACAAAGCATTGATTTTGTATAAGCATGTCAAGCATATATATGTTTTTTTTTGTTCTAATTTTGACTTTGCGCTTGATCTTTATTTCCCTCTTTTTTGCTCACAAACACTATACTTGTTAATTTTAATGTAAATTGAAGTGTTTAGAACAACAATTATGCATTAAAATTATAAATGATATTTTGAACTTTTATAATAGCATGAATTTGTTCTTGCGACTCATATTTGTTTTCATGTGTAAGTTGCGAAATTGGCTTTATTAATGATAAAAATAACTGATTGTCATTATTATTCACTTATAAAACCGTGATTCCAAGATTTGCACAAAACTAGTTAGTTTAGGAAATTCTTGAAGAGATCATCGAACTGGTGTAGCTTGGTTATATTTCGGGTCCGTAAGCCCCCATTTTAAATTTTCGAATGTTGTAGCCCCCAGTGTTGGGTGACTTCGAGCATTTTCTTGTTGTCAATAATTAGACCCTTTCATGTTGCTTAAAATGGGTCTATAAATCCCGTGTTTTGTCTTATTTTGATAACAACTAGGATCTTGGAAATGATTAAACTAGTGTGTTTAAACCGTTTTTTGACCATTCATAGTTTTAACAAATAAATTTGCTAAGTCTAGTAATATTGGTCATTCATTAGAACAAGTAAGAAGAAAAATGAAATGTTGTTCAAATTTTCGTCTATTCTTGCTACTTTATAATTCTTTCTTTTGAGTTCAAATTTTGTCACTGTTTTGAAGCTCGAGAAAGTAGATGTTATCCTCCTCGCGAAATTCCAGTGTGTGCAACAATGGAGAATAATGTTAAATGAAGACTCCTTAATTTAGAATTTAGGAGTCTTTTGTTTACATTCTAACTCATGAAATTGTTCGTCTAATGTTAATAAAGTGTCTTGATACAATTTTCATGATGAATGATTGAGTATTAAACTTTCGTATGAGCAAGTATGATTTCGTTTCTTTTGTTCTATACTAGTCATACTCTCTAATCTCTAGAGTAAATTGAAGTATTGAAACAACAATTATGCACTAAGATTAGTTTTTAAAGTTAAACTTGAAAATGGCTTGAATATGTAACATGCTTAATGACCAAGTTTAGTTGCAAACTTAGTTTTCAAAGGAACAACATACATGATTATTAAATCATTGTGATACATTTGAAAATTTGTAAGGCTCGAGATCTATGTACACCATTTGTAGTTTAGGCGATTCTCGAAAGTAGCTCGAATGGCATGAATATCTCATTTTGTTTTTTGGTTGATATTGGAGCCCCCATGTGTCGAGTTACGCGCATTCTTTCTATTTCACAAGTCTTGGAGCCCCTAATTTGGGGTAGTTCTGATGATTTGCTATCATTTAAGCCATTCATATAATACCGAGATGGACCTATGTATATGTCCTATTTTGTTTTGAGATATTTGGGACAATGACATGGCTTTCACATTTTAGTTAAAGTCATGTTCAAGAAAGCAAGTTAGTTCTTTGCTTGTTTATAAACCAAAACAATTGTGTTTAAGGTTTAGTATATCATACCTAATGTCTTAACGTTTGTAAAGATCATTGTGGTGATTTTACTCTCAAAGTTGATTTAGAACATCAATTTTTTTCTTTATTCTTATCAATCTTTGATTTTGATCTAGTAGGTGGTTTGTTTACCATCCCTTAGCCAATATTTGCAGGAGAACTAAGCGAGAATAAGTTCGAGTCAAGAAGAATTCAAATCTTAATTCATTCCTTTTGGAAAAATACATGTATTATCCAAACAGTTATAGAGAATCTGAACATTATTTATTTAAGAAAACAAAAAATTCAGAAAGAAAATTTTGAATACTATTTTTTTATTAGAAACATGATGTTTCGAACTTGAATTCAAAATTGGAAAAGGAATCCAATAATTATATTATTTTCAAAACTGGACCCAAAATGGAAAGAAAAGTCTAGCTCGTAATTGAGTGTGACTTTTTGTCCAAGATTGATAAAGATAAGTTGTAATTTGCAACTTATTTCAACAAAGATATGAAAATGTGAGCAAACTTTCGTATATCTAATTTTGTTTATGTTTTTATGCTTGTCATCATTGTCATATTTTTCTAATTAATAGTGAAGTTATTTTAATTAAATAAGTACCGTAGTTTGAAAATGAATGTTTATCAAACCTAGGTTTGGTGAAGTATTAGAATAATTTATAAAATCATTCGAATCACTTTCTAAAATATGGTCTCATTTTAAAATAAAAGTTAACGTGAGACCTATATTTTTAATTTGAAGCCCCCAAGCGTAGACTTTAGGTGGCTTTTGGAATTCATGTATACATATGCTAGGGGATGTTTCTCATGTTTATTTAAAGCCCCAAGACTTGTGTTTTAAATTGTGGAATATTGCATATGTTTATCACAAATTGTTTGACCAAGTAACATAATTAATTATCTTGGTCAAATAATAGGAAGTGGTATTCTTCCCTTTGTCATCTAAAGTTTTTAAGATAGTTCGTAACTGATGTGAATTATTGATCCGAAAATCAACAAAACACAAGGGATATGTTTAATTCTAATTCTATACAGGAAATCCACCAAGAATTAAACAAAAACTAAGATTAATCAATTAAGAATCCACCTAATTAATCAATCCAAACGAATGTTTTAACTAAAACAAGCAAAACAGCAATTGATCGCAATCAACCAAAACTCAAGTATGCAACTTAAGAAATAAATCTGAATATTAATCTATATGTATGTTTATTCGTGTGTTTACAGCCCTATTTATAAGACTTAGTTTACCTAGGAAGATTAGGACAAGTCCCTAATTCAATCCTAATTAAACTAGAATTCTAACTTGCTTGAAGAGCAAGCACCTTGGAGCACAAGCATATGCCAATCTCCTTGGAGAACAAGCACACGCCTAAACTGATTTATTTTGCTAACTAACTGATTTTAAAAGCAACTAAATAAAGATTAAAGATCCTAATGCTTGAACCAAGAAAAACCCTTGTAAGCAAAATCTAAGTAAAGAAAATTCAAGAAAGTTCAAGAAAGTGAACTAGACTCCAAGAAAAGTCACTAAGCAAACCGTGGCTTTGCTTTGATATCCAAGAAAGTGTCCATGCAATGCTTGGCTTGAATCAATGTTTAGGGACAAGCTATCTTGATGCATGATAAGCAAATCTTCGAAGTTCTCCATGCTTAGACTTGCATCATCCTCCTCTTCTTCGAAAGAATTTGTCCTCAAATCTCGAAGTTCTTCATCAGGAATATACTTAGCCAAATCGCCAACATTGAATGTAGCACTAACTCCATATTGTCCCGGAAGTTCTAACTTATAAGCATTGTCATTGATCTTCTCAACAATCTTGAAAGGACCTTCACTTCTAGGCATCAACTTATTCTTGCGTTTTCCTGGAAATCTTTCCTTTCTCAAATGTAACCATACCAAGTCTCCAACATTGTAACCTTGTTGCTTTCTATGCTTGTTTGCTCTAGCTTTGTACATGTCATTTACTTTCTCTATTCTTGTTCGAACTTGAGCATGTAATTTCAGCATACTCTTCAACTTAGACTCGGCATCTTTGTGAATTAACTCACCCTTAGGCAATGGAACAAGATCAATTGGAAGTTTTGGATTGACTCCATAGACTACCTCAAAAGGACTATGTTTGGTAGCATATGTAGGTGATCTATTATAAGCAAACTCCGCATGAGCTAACTTGATGTCCCAATCCTTTTGTGTCTTACTCACTAACCCACGCAAAAGCGCACCAAGAGTACGATTAGTAACCTCGGTTTGTCCATCAGTTTGTGGATGGTAAGATGTACTAAAGAGCAATTTAGTTCCCACAAGCTTCCATAGAGACTTCCAAAAGAAACTCATGAACTTTGTATCTCGACCACTCACAATAGTTTTTGGAATTCCATGCAATCTAACAATCTCTTTGAAGTATAATTCCGCCACTTTCATAGCATCATCCACTTTGTGACAAGGAACAAAATGAGCCATCTTAGAAAACCTATCCACAACAACCATAATAGAGTCTTTCCCCCGTTGTGTTCTCGGCAATCCCACAATAAAATCCATAGAAAACAACTTTGAACCATGTAGTTCATCAAGTAGATCATCTAATCTTGGAATAGGAAATAGGTATTTGATAGTGATGTTATTCACACTCCTACTATCAATACACATGCGCCAACTCCCATCTTTCTTTGGGACAAGTAAAGTAGGCACGGCACAAGGGCTCATACTTTCCCTCACGTATCCTCTAGTCATAAGCTCTTCAATTTGCCTTTGCATCTCCTTTGTTTCTTCCGGATTACTTCTATAGGCTGCCTTATTAGGTAAGGGTGCTCCCGGAATCAAGTCAATTTGATGCTCTATCCCACGAATAGGAGGTAGTCCTGGAGGTAATTCCTTAGGAAAGACATCCTTGAATTCTTCTAAAACAGATTCCAATTCATACGGCCTCTTTGCTTGTTTATCTTGATCAATTCGAATCTCATTAGAAACAAGTATATATACCACATTGTTGCTGCAAATCTCTTTTTCTAATTCCCTCTCACTAATCAAATAAGAATTCTTCGAATTAGAGGTAACATTAGAAGACTTGTTGCATATTAAAGGTTTTAAAGCAACCGGTCTCTCTTTTTCTCCTTTTCTCACAACATACACATTAGTCCTTCCATCAAACTTCACAAATCTATCATATTGCCAAGGACGGCCTAATAGTATATGACAAGCATCCATAGGACAAACATCACACAAAACTTTATCATGAAATTTACCAATTGAAAAGGAGATTAAGGCTTGTTTAGTTACCTTAACATCACTCGAATTATTAAGCCAATGAAGCTTATAAGGGCTTGGATGTTCAGTAGTTGGCCACTTCAATTTGTCTACCAAAGTAGTAGATACCACATTAGTGTTACTCCCCGTGTCTATGATCATGTCACACAACCTATCTTCTACCTTGCACCTTGTAAGAAAGATTTTCTCCCTTTGATTGTTTTCCATAGGTACGGTTTTAGAGTGTAGCGCCCTTCTTAGAACCAAACTTTGACCATGAGTCTCGGGATCAATTTCGTCAATATGCCCCTCCTCTTCTTCAAAGTTTTCCTCTTCGTTCTTTTCTTCATAGTCACTACCCTGCTCACACTTAGCTTGTTCTTGTTCCCACTCTTGAGCAGTCATTACTCTTTTTGATGGACAATTAGTTGCAATGTGACCAACACTACCACACTTGAAGCACTTCCTATCTTCAACAAGCTTTTTAGGAGCTTCAAATTTTGATTTAGTCTCCTTGTAGTTCGAACTACAACCACTTTTCTCCAAGCTGTTCTTCTCAAAAGGTTTAGTGAAACCCTTTACAAAGGACTTAGTGTACGTCCCTTTCTTCCCCTTTATCTGTTTTTCAACTTTCAAAGCTACCTTGCAAACATCCTCAAAGGACCAATATTGTTGCAATTCAACTTTTTCAGCAATATTATCATTCAACCCCGAAATAAATCTAGCAATCTTATGCTCAACAATCTCTTCTAAGCCACATAGCATGCATAACTTTTCAAATTCACCAATATAATTCTCAACAGTCATAGAATTTTGTTTAAAAAGTTGCATCTTAAGATAAACATCTTGAATATAATCACTAGGTACGAACCTTTTTTTCATGTGCTTCTTGAGTTGTTCCCAAGTTGAGATTCTTGCACGCCCCTCCTTATGCCTCTTCTTCTTTAGATTATCATACCAAAGACTAGCATAACCGGTCAGTTTCAATTCAGCCAATTTTCATCTTTTCCTTTCATCATACTCCTTGTAATCAAATAGTGTCTCGGCCCTTCTAATCCACTCAAGGTATTTTTCAGGTTCATTCATACTCCCATTGAATTCGGGAAGATCTAATCTAAGGTTCCTATCATCATCCTTTGGTCGATCTTTCCTCCTAGGCCTTGGTGATTCATCACTTGAGGAATAATTATTTCGTGGCCTCCTTGGGTTCCTCCTTGGTTGTTCTTCCTCACTTGAACCAGAATTAGGGTTAGAATTCCCTTTCCTTGAAGAATCTCCAGCAAGAGTATCAAGCCTTTTTAATATCTCATCCATCCTTGCTGCCAACTCGTCAATTCGCCTGTCTCTTCTAAGATTTTGAGCCTGTTCTAAGGTTAATCCCCTTGGAACTTGTGGAACCTCCTCGTCACTCATGATTCCTACACAAACCAAGTCAGTTTATGCAAAAATCTTGATTAAAAGATCGAACCTTGAAGGAAAACTAGGCAACACAAAAACCGGACTCCCATCCGCAAATCAGTGCACAAACACCAAACGTTTGAGGCTGTGTAGAACGCGTTACTCAACTAAAAATTATGAAATTTTATATGGTGATAGCTGGACGTTTTTAGAGTTCAATGCAAAAAGAATCACGCAAAAATTCCCAGCCAATTGTTCCCAGTTTAATTTTTTTCGAAGTTGCGCAAACCTGCTCTGATACCAAAGATGAAGTGAATTATTGATCCGAAAATCAACAAAACACAAGGGATATGTTTAAGTCTAATTCTATACAGGAAATCCACCAAGAATTAAACAAAAACTAAGATTAATCAATTAAGAATCCACCTAATTAATCAATCCAAACGAATGTTTTAACTAAAACAAGCAAAACAGCAATTGATCGCAATCAACCAAAACTCAAGTATGCAACTTAAGAAATAAATCTGAATATTAATCTATATGTATGTTTATTCGTGTGTTTACAGCCCTATTTATAAGACTTAGTTTACCTAGGAAGATTAGGACAAGTCCCTAATTCAATCCTAATTAAACTAGAATTCTAACTTGCTTGAAGAGCAAGCACCTTGGAGCACAAGCATATGCCAATCTCCTTGGAGAACAAGCACACGCCTAAACTGATTTATTTTGCTAACTAACTGATTTTAAAAGCAACTAAATAAAGATTAAAGATCCTAATGCTTGAACCAAGAAAAACCCTTTCAAGTGAAAGGTAAAAACTTGTAAGCAAAATCTAAGTAAAGAAAATTCAAGAAAGTTCAAGAAAGTGAACTAGACTCCAAGAAAAGTCACTAAGCAAACCGTGGCTTTGCTTTGATATCCAAGAAAGTGTCCATGCAATGCTTGGCTTGAATCAATGTTTAGGGACAAGCTATCTTGATGCATGATAAGCAAATCTTCGAAGTTCTCCATGCTTAGACTTGCATCAGTAACAAGCTTTGCATGACATTGATTTTGCAGCATAAATAGCGTGTTCAAATCTGTAAATAGAGAGAAGTGGAGATGTCCTGGCTTTTTTAAGCCCCCAATTTGAGGCAAAGAACGAAAAAATTATACTATTTTCGAGTATTTTAGATGCCAAATGGGAGGGATCATCCTGACTTACCCCCTTAAAAAGGAATGAACAAAAAAGACGGATTTGTATAAAAAGGAAGGAGAATCCAACTTTCCCATAGAAGAATAAAGAAAGAAAATTAGACATGGTTTTGAAAAGCAAGGATTATTGACTTAATATTTGAATCATCGTGATGACTTGGCAGTGAGGTATACGTGTGATAGCGATAACGATCATTTTTTTTCATGTAGCGATCATGTTCAATCAATATTCCTCGCTTAGAGAAGATGGAGATGTCTCACATAGGCGGACATTTTAGTTGCTCATGACAAGTGAAAAGACCAATTCTCAAGAGTTGTAAAAGACATCTAAAGTTCACGTCGAGGCTGTCGATATATCAAATCAATTTATTGTATTAACTCTTTTTCTTTTAGGCAATGTATATAGAAAATGAATTACCTTAGTAATAAATAGCCCTATTATTAAAAGAAAATAAGATGATTGTTTTTTTTAAACTGATAGTCGTCTCATTTTTCTTTGGCAAAGGATATGGAAAACATTAAATTTAGTTTGATTCGGTTGCTTTACTATCATGGTGTAATCAAGCTAATGGCTATCAAATCATCCAAATCATTTAAAACTTTTTTTTATATGATCTCGTAATCATAACTCAACACTTTATGCATTTTATATATGGGCATGACTACTTAATAGTAGGTCCATATGTGCAAAGGCCTAAGATTGGCCATATTTTTATGAAATGATGATTTTGGTATATGGTTATGGTCTGCCTCAAGGAGGGCCTTCCAAGGTCGTAACGTGGCTGGGCTTGGGGTTATGAACAATAGACAGGCTCAAGTATACTCCCAAAATCCTTTACTTCTGGTGCTTATCAAATTAGAACATTCCTGCTTTGTGTGAAAACTCCTACATTGGGTGCCTTTTCCTTATCATCTCTCCTTTTTTTTTTTTTTTTTTTACAAGTTTTGTTTTGGGTTTAGAACGATTTTTTCTTTTTTCTTTTCCATTTGATCTTTCCTTTTGAGTTTAGACTAATTTGTGTCCCCCTCTTATGTTTCGTTCCCCCAATTTCCTATTTATATCTTTACACCATTCCCATCCCAAGGTATGGAATAATGTAGGTTGAATAACTAAGGTTCAATTGACGAGGCTCAATAGGGCTGCCAAAAAGATGGATTTTCTCTAAAGTTAAGAACATGGGATTATATTTATGGAGTTTCAAGTTGCCTCCTGTATTGGTGAAATCAACATATCCTTTCTTTGTGGGCCTAACATGGGCCTCTTTTCATTCAATACATCTTGTAAGCCAAAGCTCATCAAGATTCTTAAAGTGTTGAGTATGTATGCCTTTTGATATGGCCTGTTTATATGTATACGTTCTATTTAATTCAAGTCAATAACAATAAAGAGATTGAAAAGAGAACAAGATAGACGTACTTAAAAATATATTTTTTATTCATTAATTAATGAGAGTACAAAATAAGTAGATTAGACAGCATGAATCTCTTAGTCTATCATAAACAACAAAGGAAAGAAACAAAACAAGACCTAGGGTGCTACATCTTGAATTGTTGACAACTTCTTGAGATTGCGTCTTTGAGCTTTGTCCGTTTATGTGGTAGGTGAAATCTTCTCTAAAAATCAAGTCCATCTATATGATTCATGGTTTCATTTATCAAGTCCTTTTCAATTAATGTTCCCATAGTATAGACTTTTTGAAATGTGTCTAAACCAAGGTATTGTAAATGGCACTTGTATGGTAGAGACATATTGTCTATGAACTTTGGGACAAGTTCATTATCCAGAGGTCTTTGTGGAATATAAGAGCAACCTTTGATCGCCATCTGGAAAAGAAGTCAATGAAGCCTTCTTCTTCCCCTTTCTTAAGCAATTTGAGATCGCGCAAAGTAGTTGTGAGCTCGATGTTATCTCCATATTGGGTTAAAAACGCTTTTACAACTTCACTCTAAGTGGAAGTTTGTTTTGCATCGAGGTTATAAAAACATGATCTAGCAGTTGGGTCCAATGAAAGAGGAAAAGTACATGCATATAGGCTTGGCTCAACCCCTTTCAATGCTATAATTCCAATAAAGCTCATTAAGTGAGTTCTAGGATTTTCTATAACATTAAAGGTTGGCAAATTCGTAGTCAAGAACTTTTCTGGGAGAGCCTTGCCACTAGGTTGTGGTGCAAGCCCATAATTAAAGTACTTACTCCCTGAGTTAGCTCGAGGACAAGTTTCTCCAAGGCCTCTACTCTTTCGGCTATTGCTTTTTCTTGCAGAATATTTTCTTTTTCTTTTTCTTCTTTTATTTTAGCCTTTTCTGTTTTTTATGAGCCTTCATTTGGGCTTCTTCTTCTCGTAGGGCCTTTAGGTTTTCGAGTTCCTCTCTAAGTTTCTCCAATGCTGCTTTGTCACCCATGATTGGACTTGTATGCGAATGAGGAAGATGATCTTGTAATGTGTATCACAAGAAATTGAGCACGGTCACTTAAACCTTTTCTGCCAAGCATTCAAACAAAGAACCAAAGTCAAAATGATTGTTCTATTTCTTTTTTTTTTAATCCTTGTAATACGAATTCACTTTAAGCAAGTTTGTTGATGAAGAATGTAAAAAATATATTCACGAACAATCATTAATGGAATGTCATGATTTGTGTTGACTTCAACAAGGTAATCATCTAAGGATTTTACTTTAAATGAATTGTTTTCGAAAAAGGTAGAAGAGAAAGTCAAGAAAATTGGATTGAAAATGCTCATCAAATTTTAGGAATATTAATCAACCCGAACATACTACTTAAAATGATCAAATATACTATAGTATTTGTTGATCATTTAGATTACAATAGAGATCAATATCATTTTTTTTTATGATTATCATATTTCTTATCTTTAAAGGATTATATATTACTATTTGTTTAAAAAGAATGATGGCCTCCGAATGTAAAATCCAAGAAATTATTAAATTATTTTCTCGATTTTATCATTCATTATATATTATTTTTGTATCATACTCTTTTTTTTATATATATATTTTTATATTTTTTAATTATTTTTTTTAAACGACATTTCTTTTTAGTTTTTTTGTTCTATTTCTCTCTCTCTCTCTTTTTTTTGTGAGGCAATCATCCCAAGAAAAGTTCTCGGGATTTTCTTTTTAAACCATAGAAGAGGTAAATAAATTATACTCTTAAATCAAGGTTGGCCAATTGCAACTAAAAAAATGATGAACACGAAAATAAGCACGTTTAAGAATAAACATATTGATGACGTCCTATTAAGAGATGCGAACTTCTAATGATGAACCTCACAAGAAGTAATTTCACTAGCTCGATTATAAAGTACGTACTCGATTCATCATAATAAAAAATAGTATCGCGCTCAATTTTCCGTCTTGCGCTAAGGTGGAAAGTGCATCTTGAAGAGTAGCATCAACAACATGCAAGGTTTTTTTTTTTTTTTTTTTTTTTTTTTTTTTTTGCGAAAACGCCAAAAGAACGATAAATTTTTTTTTTGTTTGTTTTTTTGCGAAAACGCAAAAAGAACGATAAAAAAAACATGTTTTTCGAAAAAAGATGATCATAGTAAAAGTTAGACTACGTTGTTAGCCAAAGAGATATTTTTAACACCTACTTAACGATTAACCTTGATGCGGTAGTATCGTTTTTCTCCGTACGTAACGAGTCAAAGTCAACGTTGAACAGTGGGCGCGCGCAAGACACAGTTTTGCGCGGAGGTGCCGCGCGCAACTTCTGAACTTGCGCTAGTAGGGCGCTCGCAACTTTGACAGTTGCGCGTGCCACCTAGTAGGTTCGACAATTTTTTTTTTTTTTTTTTGGCGAAAACGCAAAATGAATGATAACAAATTATATTTTTTTTTTTTTTGTCGAACTATAATTTTTGCTAATTTTTTTTTATTATGATATCTCTAGGTAACAAGTTGGAATTAGTTAGATTAGATACGAAGCACATATTCATGTAGTCACATAAGCACATAAAAGGGACCGTCAAATCATACAATGTCATTCTAAGGTCAAGGCTTGGGTATTCAAAGGTACCATATCTTAAGGGACGATGCACGAATCAATCACTCAACGTGTTGACCCACGATATAGCTCTCCCAACATTTTGTTGGCGATATGGGTGGGATGATTGTTATTGATTTTTGGATAGAAGCCTAGTGCTGGCAACCCCTAGTCAATGAGCCAATCCCCAATGGTTAAACTGTGCTATGATTATGCATAATGCAATGTTGCTTGTTTGATTTTTACTTTTGTTAAAAAGGAAGATATTATGCGTTCGAGTCTCGCTCTCTAACTAGAGATTATCCAAGTTAGTTCTCGTTACAATCCATAGGAAACCTAGTGTTGAAAACCTTGAACCATAACTACGAACTAATCTTGTAACCTCTAAGTCCCCAGTGGAGTCGCCACTGTACGGAGGGTGTTCCCATCATAAGGGGTCCTCTCCTTAAATGCCCATGGCCCTTTAAAAGCCTAGGAATTACACTTGTTAGGGTGTATTAGGATTTGAATTCCTGACTGTTTGGGAGACCTTGAATTAGAAATGATACTCTCATCACGCTTTTTTGTAAGAAACAAGTAGGAGTCGCCAATGAGTTTTAGGAAAACTCATAAACCTCGTTCATGCCTTTCTTCCATGTGGAGTTCATGGAATAATTAGCACGAATCATAAGTTTACCCATGCCCAAATTGGTCTACATAAACAAGAAATGAATTCGGGAGCAAGGGTACTAAAATAACGTTCCTTTTAGGTAGTACGGCCTCTACCAGCTCTTCCTTTTTTACAATTTTATTGTCAAACAATATATGCAACGTGATACCTAAAGACTAAGTTATTTTATTTTATTTACAAGCATTAATCACGTAGGAATTACATTACAAAAGTCTTTATTCTTATTTAATCAATATTCATGAAAGAACAATAAATAAACAATATTCGCCTTGTCTTTAGTGGTAAAACAACAAATAATTTTTCAAATTCGATTCTTGATTAAAGAAAGAATACTATGTGAATTAATTAATTATAAGTTTGTTTAAAGTGATAAAAAAACACTATTTATTCAATTAAAGTTATTTAAACAATAAAGGAAAAGTGATTTATCTAAGTGCTCAGGAAACTAACCGTTTTTCTTTTATGTTAAATCTCTGTTTAATGTGTTTATAGACTTTCTTTATTCTTCGTACCTCCAAGGAATTAAATGCATTCAATTAGGGTTGGAAATTATTTAGGAAGAGAGAAGAAAACGTAGTATGATAGTAAGAGAAGTTGAGAGATTAGGGTTTTGAGAATACTAGAGTTTTAATTCTGGTTTTTTCGGTCCCCGTAATGCTGAACGAAGACCTCTATTTATAGGCGTAGGGATCTAGGTTTAGGGTTTTAAATCCGCGCCTTCAGGTGGCACGTGAAACTCTCTAAGTCGCGCTGGGTGCCGCGCGCATCTCAATGAGTCGCGCGCGCAAGGCGCTCCCAACTGATTGAGTTGCGCTGGTTTGCGGTTTTCCTTATACGAAAATGCGTTATTAAAACTTTCATAAACTTAGATTGCGGAGTCGGATTAAGGCATGTGAGATATCATTGGAAATATCTGAATGTCTAATATCCAATGCCATTAGAATTAGGTTAACATATGTTGTGGAGCAAAACTTATGGCCATTGGAGTGAAAGGGTGTCGGTTTTGGGCCCGGTTTAGTGTTTTAATTATAACTTCTTTGTCTTGGCTCGGAATTGGATTATAATATATAGTTGGAAAGGTCTTTGAAAGGGATATCCATCTGTATAGGCCTTGTACGGGAATTTTGTGGTCGGTTTATTTGTTTGGCACGGTTTTCAACAATGTAGGTTCCATTGGATCCAATCATTGCATTTGACGCATTTGGGTACGTTATTAATCAATTTTAAACATGTATGAACATGTTTTAGGCCTAATAAGTAATTGGAAAAGGATCTAAGATAACTTTTTCTCAAATATAGGTTTCAACTTACTTCATAATTCTTTTCATAGTCCATAAACATTTCAACTTTGATCTAACATGAAGAGCGGATTTTTGTAACATTATCGCACTTCCTTTCGGGACAAGAGGCCAAAAGTAGGTGTCTACACACTCTTTATCGAAAGGAATATTATTTGTCAATATGGAGTCCCACATGAGATGATAAGTGACAATGGAACTCACTTTTAAGCTGAATGTGAAAAATTGTTACAAAAATATGGCATTCAACACCATCATTCTTCCCCTTATAGACCTCAAGAAAATGGAGCAGTTGAGGCAGCTAATAAAAATCTAAAGACTATTATCGAGAAAATGACAGAAAATTACAAGGATTGGCCTAACAAACTCCATTCCGCACTTTGGGGTTATCTATTTTATATAGTATTTTACCCCCGTCCTTTGGTCATAATTAGTAGTGTTTTTGGCTCTTTAGAGCCACTTTTATTACTAATTGGTATTTTCTAGTGTTTTCGTAGTTTTGGTTGACTTTTGTAGGAACTTGCACTTTTGGAGCATTTTCCCGAGATATTATGGAGCAACTACAAGCATTGGAGAAGCACGACCAGTTTTTATAGCCCAGGGTCGGTTAGAGCCATCGAACCGGTGATTAAGGGATCGGTACATGTGATACCGGGGCATTTAAACCGAGTATTCAAGACCCGAAGAGGAAACCCAGATTGGAGTGAAACATTAGAGCCCAATCGTAGTCCAATTAGTGGCCCAAGAGAGCCACCCGACCAAAGAGACTGGCGCCCGAAGGCGCGCCCGGCCGGGCGAGGGAAGCAAAGGCCGGCGCCCGAGGACGCACCCAGCCAGACGTGAGAAAGGTACCTGAGGTAAAAAGGCGCTCCCGATCGGGCGGTGCCTCGCCCGATCGGGCGCGTGTTATTATTAGGAGTTAATTTTGACGTTTAAGTTTGTTTTAGTTTAGGATTCTTACGGAGTATAAATACTTCTCCTTAAAAAGAGTTTAGTACCTTTCTTTACCTTCTTTTACTCTCTATTAATTATTTCATAGATTTTCTATCTCTACTTAGCTTTTAGATTAGTTTTCTTTCTCATACACTTTGTTCTTAACTCTTTTCTTAATTCCAGATTTATTTGGTAACGATTTCTCTTCTCTTAATCTTAGTTATTTATTTTATTCCTTTGATCATGTCTTGTTTTATTGCTTTGATTAGTTTAGTTTTTATTATTTCTGAGTAGTTTTATTTCTAGGGTTTGTGGGGATCCATAAATAATATGAAGGGGTTATTTATTGTTGTTAATTGTCAATGCTAGATTGATTTTCTATTGATTGATTTAATGCTCTGTGACTAGATTTGCGCAGATCTTTTATGCATGAGTTTAACAATATTGATTCGAGATTCGACAGATGAGAATTATTGTTTAGGTCTAGTTTCAATAGGTAGGTTAATTTATAAATGGTTAAGTCAAGATTCGAAAGATAAGATTTAATACCGGTAAATTAATTGTGTGATTGTAATACGTAGCGAAAGCCCTTTATGATCTGATTATTGTATGCATTGATGATTGATTATTGTGTTTTACCCTGGAATATTATTTATTGGTGAACCTATGCCCTAGATGCTTTTATTCATTGTTTTCTCCTTATTCTTAATCTTCGTAGTTTAGTTTCATATCCAAATTTACATATTGGTTACTTTATAATATAGTTTACTTTAATTAATTAGGAATAGAAAGACTCGTTTCTCTGTGGATTCGACCCTACTTCCCTATCTATATTAGTTAGAGGATTTAAAAATTACTTTTGATTAGGAGATACGACTTTACCCTGTCAAAATTTGGCGCCGTTGCCGGGGAAACGGTTTATTTTATTTGATTATTTTTGTAGTCTAGGTTATTTCTTTTTGTCTCAGAGAACGTTAGTTCTTTGAGGCAAGTCTAATATTTGCTTTAAAAAAATTTTTTATGCCCAGGTGTTCCAGATCAGGGTACGTCCCGTTCGATCCTGAGATCGAATGATCCTTCCATAGACAGAAAAATCTTTACAAGCAAATTCTGGCGGATTCTGGTGATAATAATAATCACCGAGATCCTCCAACTGTTTCTAGTTATTCAAAGGTATCATCAGATCCAGAATTAGAGATGACGGGTCCAAAGAAGCTTAGTGATTACTCACAACCAAAGCTTACAGATTTTCAACATCTCACTCCCACTCCGGCTCTTGATGGGGTACAATTTGAGATTAAATCTCAATTTATAACGATGATAGAGAGGAAGCAATTTAGTGGAGCTAAGGGTGAAGACCCAAATCTTCACATTGAAGACTATTATCAGTATTGTAATACCATCAGGTAAGCCAGGGTCACACAAGACCAAATCAGGGAGATTCTCTTTCCTTTCTCTTTAACTGGAAAAGCCAAATTATGGTTTAATGGTTTAAATAGAACTGCACTTGGTATAACTGACTGGGAAACTCTTGTTTTGAATTTTTATAACAAGTATTATCCTGTAGAGAGAACAACCGTACTACGGAGTGCAATTCAGAACTTTGCCCAAGAAGCCAATGAAACTTTATATGAGGCTTGGGAGAGGTTCAAGGACCTACAAAGAGAATGCCCCCACCATAATTTGGCACAATGGCAGTTAATCCAAGCCTTTTACAATGGCATTGGAAATTCATCTAGAATAATTTTAGATTCTGCAGCTAGTGGGAGGTTTTTGAATCTTAATGTTGATGATGCAGGTCAGGTTAATGAAGATATGGCGATACATAATTCCCAATATGGGAATCCTAGAGGCTTTGCTAACAAGGGGAAGCATAGTGTTGACTCCGTATCCTTTTTGCAAGCTCAATCAACTTCTGTCTGCCAGAAATTAGATAATCTTAGCACTGCTCATGTAGCTAATGTTTTTGCACTTAATAATAGTGCTAATGAGACTTTCTGTGAAAATTGTTGAATTTTAGGTCATTGGGAACTGATTGCAGGAGTTCCGTGGAACAAGTTGATGCCTTTCAATCTTATAGGCAGAACATCCCATACTCCAACACCTACAATCGTGGGTACTGGAACCATCCGTACCTTTCCTACCGGAGCACTAATGTTCAAAATCCACCACCATAAGAACCATAGGCGCTACAACAACAACAGCAGAAATATTACCACCCCAATGCTGGCAAGAAGAACAAACCACAACAACCCTCCTCATTTTCCGACCCTACTTTGGTAGAAATTAGAGCGATGTTGGTTAATATGCAGAAGCACATGGAGAGTAGAGATGCACAAATTGATTCAATCCTAGCACATAATAAAATTGTAGATAATCAAATTGCTTAACTTTCCGCTAATCTACAAGCCCGCCAACAGGGAGCCCTGCCAACATAGCCGACCAGGCCTACGGATCAAGCCTATGCAATTATTGTAAGGAGTGGTTCAACTATGAAAGGGCCCCCTATGCCCAGAGTTGATGAACCTGTTTTAATAAATAATGCTAATCTTGATTCCGTTAAACCAGACAATGTAGCTAATAGCCCTGCAGGGCTAAAGCATAGTACTAATATATCTAATTCTACATTGCAGGGTACGACTCTAAAGAAGGTGGCCACTCCAAATAGGAGCAGTAATGCTCCAAAGCCAATTATCAAACTTCCATTCCCCAATCGTCAACCGAAAACAAATTTGGATAAGCAGTTTGGTATGTTCCTGGAGATGGTAAAAGATTTGAAGGTAACAATTCCCTTCACTGAATTAATCACACAAATTCCTGCATATGTAAAATTTATGAAAGAAATATTGACAAGAAAAAGGTATATTAGTGAGGTAGAGACAGTAGCTTTCACTACAGAGTGTAGTGTCGTACTTCAAAATAAATCTCCACCTAAATTACAAGATCCGGGTAGTTTTTCTATCCCTTGTAATATAGGCAATCTAATGATTGATAATGTGTTGTGTGATTTGGGTGCTAGCGTTAGTGTTATGCCATTATGTGTGTGTTCCAAGATGAATATGGGTAAATTAAAAGCTACTAATATTACTCTACAAATGGCCGACCTTTCTTTCAAATACCCCTTAGGTCTTTTAGAGGATGTTCCCGTTAGAGTAGCTAAATTTTATATACCTGTTGATTTTATTGTTCTTGATATGGCTGGGGATATGCAAACCCCAATCATTTTAGGTAGACCATTCCTTAATACTGCAGGAGCAATTATAGATGTGAGAAGTGGCAAATTAACACTATCAGTAGGGGACGATAAAATTATTTTGAATCTTAGTAACACCCCTAAAAGCCCCATGACAGAGGAGAAGTGTTGTAGTATTAATGTAGTTCAGAATTATTCTTATAAGCCCCAAGCTCTTGAAAAAGATCCCTTGGAGGCGGTATTTTGTGTTGCATCCCTTTCAGATGAGATAGACAAATGGCAGAAGGAATTTGATCCAATAGAAAGAGCCCTCTACACTATCGGTCTTGGTTTTGAGGACGAAAAGGTGGAATCAATCAAGAAAGTTGTGGAAATTGAGCCTACGGTGAGTGTTCCTCCAGATCGAGTTGCAAGTGCTAAATGCAATGACAATTTGAAGCAACCCTCGATCAAAGAAGGATCTTTAGTGCGTAGCATTAAAGAACCCCCAATCCAAGTCAAGGAGGATCCACCAGATAAGGTGAATTGGCGTCCCACAGGGTATGTCAGGAAGCCGCGTCGTAGCCTAAACACCGCTCGACCGGGTGAGAAACCGCCTGACCAAGTGTTAGGCCAAGGGTCCTAGTCCTTAAACTTGGTAAGAAGGTCGTGCGGGACCTAGATAAACCAGCGCTTTGTGGGAGGCAACCCGTATTTTAATGCTTTATAGACTAGTTTTTTTTACCTTTTTTTTGTCTTATGAGAGGAGAGATGAGGGAATTTAATGAGTTTTATGAGTTTTTGTACAGTTTTGAAGGAAAAGAGTTAGCCAAAAATTGAAGAAAAGAAGAAAGCAAAAAAAATCGTTAATTAGCCTCGGGCCCAACCGGGCGAAGTCCGCACGACCAGGCGCGAGAGCTGGGTTTAAAAATCGAGTGTTTTCGCCCGACCGGGCGCGAAAATTGACGTTTACGGACATATTTTTCCGGCTGATTGGGCGAAGGGCGCCTAACCGGGCGCGAGAGGTAATCAATTTTTGGGCGTTAAATCGCTCGATCGGGCGAATGGCGCTCGACCAGGCGCGAGAACTTCATTTATAATAATATTCAGATTGCCCGACAGTTTTCTTTCATTTCCTACCCAAATCCAAATATTTTTACATATTCTTAATCCTCTCTTCATTCTCTACAATTCTACACAAAAATCTTCAAGATCCATTCAAATAATTTTTAAACCCATTTTCAAAAAGTCTCAAAAATGGCGGCAAAGAGGGAAAGAACACTTCTAGGGGGAGCCTGAAGCTCAAGCCAGCAATATGACCCGGCGTTGCAACTACCGCATTGGCCGACAATCAAAATAGCAACCCTTGAACAGAAGGAAAAGCTTGAGCAACTCTACGGGCGTTAGGTAAATCCGTCACGGTGGTTACACCGCCCGACTCTAGAAGCATTAGTTTTATATGATTATGTTAGGAGATTTTTGAACGATATTGGTATGAGGAAATTTGTTGATATGCATTATGCCACTAATCGTGAATTAACCTGTGAATTTCTTTCCTCTTTGCATGTTCATAACCACAAAAATGGGCCAAAATTGATTTTTAGGTTAAATAATAGAAATATTACTTTAACTTTTGTTGATTTTTGTAAATTGTTTGATTTGGAATCTGATTTGCCTCACCAATGGCATGCTGAATATAAAATGGATGATATTTATACTGCTTTGACTGGCTTGCCGGCACCTAACGCCCAACATGCTAGTGCTAAACCAATCCATCACCCCGTTCCCAAAATATGGCAAAGATTTGCGGGTGTTAGCTTTTTAGGTAGGTACGAGCCCCATAACTGTCAGACCAATGAACTTGCAATTATCGGACATTATGTGTATGGGTTCGGGAAGCTTAAAGCTAGGTATATCATCCATCACTTAGCTAGGCATGCCACGATTGGTAACGCCGCTAGTACCCTCATCCGTCTAGGTGGCCTTATCACTAGGATAGCTATTAAGAAGGCCGGTTTTGTAGAGACTAGACCCTACCAGATGACCAACTATGGACCTGATACCTACATGACCACTAGGTACCTAGAGGAGTTGGGTTGGGTACGATCGGATGGTGAGCTAACACCCCACTGGTGTATTAGGACTGGGATCGAGCAGCCTTTGCCCATCTTTTCCCTACCTAGTCCTGACTAGACCGCTTTTCGCCCCCGGGCAAGCATCTTACACATATGACCTTTAAGTTGCCAACGCTAGGGGTCAACCACCACCCCAACCTCAGCCCGAGGTGGCATTTTCTCCACCTCGCATGTCTCACTCCGTCCCCTATGTTGACTCTGACCCAGTTTGGGACCTTTAGAGTATAGGTCAGGCTTTAGGCCGTATCGAGCATTCTCACACTGACCTTAGGAGGATGGTAGATTCCATAGACCAGAGGTTAGGGTACCTGGAGAGGAACCAGGGTAGAGCTCTCTACCCTATGTACGATGATTATGCTCGTCGGGGCAACAATCTCGACGATGCTATTTACCCTGACTGGTTTCAGCCTCCACCCTAGGGATACGATAGGGATCCCACTGCCCATGGCATTTATACTGAATATTCTGCCTTCCATGGGTACGGCCAGGACATTCCTTTTGGGGAACCGGCGGGGGGGGAGTATTTATGCTGACTATTTTGGTGGTAGCTCTTCTGGTGCAGGTGGTGCAGGTGGCAGTGGAAGTGCAGGGTTCGGCTCCATGAATGAGGATGATCAGGACTAGCTATGTTGGGCTAGTTCTCGAGCCAATGAGGACATTGTCTGATTCTGGCTTGGGGGGAGATTTTCGATTTGGTATCTTTCTTTTTCTCTTTTCTTTTATTTTTGGTGTGTTTTCTTAGTTTAGATTTATTGCTTTCTAGGTTAGTTTTTATTGCTTTCTTTTATATGAAAATACAAAAAAATAAAAAAATTCCAAAAATACGTTCCAATGAATTATAAATCATGCTTCCCTGTGCCCCTTACTTGAGAAAATGTTGTTTTGATTCTTGGTATATGATGATAAGCATTGTAGATTAGTTGATCATGATTTGATGTTTGATTGCCTTGAAACCTTAACATGCGTCAATTTTGCCAACTACTTGTGAATATAGTGCTTGACTAGTTGATTTGGTTAGGAATGTGTGTTATTTCCTGGTATGTCAAGGAATTTGAGTATTGGTTTGCAACTATAAGTAGTGTTTGTATGACTCATTATTATGCACATTGTGGAGGACGAAGGCGTTCATTCTTTTAGGTAGTCTTTAGATGATTGTAGATACATTTGTTCCCTTCTTGCTACCCATGTTGTTGCCTTGACTTTTTATTGTTTATTAGCCACATTATAAGCCTACTTTGCCCCATTGGTTACTAGTCCCAAGCTTGGCTTGGGGGAGCTATTAGTGAGTGAGGGGAGGGAGACAATTTGGGTGGGTTTTGAGAACTTATTTTATTCTTGATCATGTTTATTTTTGATGAGTTTGAAAGTTATATCTTATTGAAAAAAATAAAGCATGATGTTATGAAAAAAAAAAAAAAGAGAGAAGTTCAAGAAAAAGAAAATAAGTGAAAAAAATAAGTGAACTTCAAAAGAGAAAAAAAAAAGAAAAAAAAAAGTGTTCAATGTTCAAATGTTCTACGATGGAGGTTGATCAAAAGGAAGAAAATTGAGCTTCAATGAAAAATTCAAGTTTGGAAAATAAAGTTTGTTTATTCACTCCAGTTCTTTATTATTATATCTTATGAGTGAAATTGTAAGTGTTGAGATTGTTTATTATGATTGGAGTATATTTGGTGGATGTTAGAGTTAGTTATGTAGGGGATGTTGATCATTATTTATTTTGATCATGGGTTTTGCTAGGATTTACTCCCTTAAGCATAGCTTTTCTCTCACTTGTTCCCAATGATTCCTACCCTTTACCCTAGCCTTACATTACAAGCTTTAAAGACCTTCCGACCCTTGTGCATAGAGTTGTATGAATGTGAAAGTGTTGTTTATCAATGTAAGTTATGATTTGACATATTTCGAGTCGACTAGTAGGTTGAGCGTACATCTTTTTATACACATGAGAGTGTGAGTTGGGTGGGCATTGTTCACATAAAGGGGTTGGTTGGAGAGCGATCGAGTACATCTTTTACTCGCCACATAAATGAGAGTTGAGTGTGTGAGCACTAGTCTTGAATTCTATATGCTCTTGTGTTTTGCTCTATTTGACAATTGTTGGGGAGGAAGGGTAATTGGATGGATTTGATTCATTGATTTTGAAGCATGTTTATTGGATTTACCTTGAATTGTTTGTGCTTGATTTTTACTTTTTGGGGTGAAGCATATTTATTTATTCATTGATGAGATCTTTTTAGGGACAAGCAAAGGTTTGGCTTGGGAGAGTTTGATGTGTCTATTTTATATAGTATTTTACCCCCGTCCCATGGTCATAATTAGTAGTGTTTTTGGCTCTTTAGAGCCTCTTTTATTACTAATTGGTGTTTTCTAGTGTTTTCTTAGTTTTGGTTGAGTTTTGTAGGAAATTGCACTTTTGGAGCATTTTCCCGAGATACTATGGAGCAACTACAAGCATTGGAGAAGCACGACCAGTTTTTATAGCCCAGGGCCGATTAGAGCCATCGAACCGGTGATTAAGGGCTCGGTATATGTGATGCCGGGGCATTTGGACCGAGTATTCAAGACCCGAAGAGGAAACCCAGATTGGCGCGAAGAATTGGATCCCAATCGTAGTCCAATTAGTGGCCCAAGAGAGCCGCCCGGCCAAAGAGGCTGGCGCCCGGAGGCGTGCCCGGCCGGGTGAGGGAAGCAAAGGCCGGCGCCCGAAGACTCGCCCGGCCTGGCACGAGAAACGTACCTGAGGGAAAAAGGCGCGCCTGATCAGGCAGTGCCTCGCCTGATCGGGCGCGTGTTATTATTAGGAATTAATTTTGACGTTTAAGTTTGTTTTAGTTTAGGATTCTTACAGAGTATAAATAATTCTCCGTAAATCGATTTTAGTACCTTTTTTTACCTTATTTTACTCTCTCTTAATTATTTCTTAGATTTTCTCTCTCTATTTAGCTTTTAGATTAGTTTTCTTTCTCATACACTTTGTTCTTAACTCTTTTCTTAATTCCAGATTTATTTGGTAACGATTTCTCTTCTCTTAATCTTAGTTATTTATTTTATTCCTTTGATCATTTCTTGTTTTATTGCTTTGATTAGTTTAGTTTTTATTATGTGTGAGTAGTTTTATTTCTAGGGTTTGTGGGGATCCATAAATAATATGAAGGGGTAATTTATTGTTGTTAATTGTCAATGCTAGATTGATTTCCTATTGATTGATTTAATGCTCAATGACTAGATTTGCGTAGATGTTTTATGCATGAGTTTAACAATATTGATTCGAGATTCGACAGATGAGAATTAATGTTTAGGTATAGTTTCAATAGGCAGGTTAATTTATAAATGGTTAAGTCGAGATTCGAAAGATGAGATTTAATACCGGTAAATTAATTGTGTGATTGTAATACGTAGCGAAAGCCCTTTATGATCTGATTATTGTATGCATTAATGATTGATTATTGTGTTTTACCCTGGAATATTATTTATTGGTGAACCTATGCCCTAGATCCTTTTATTCATTGTTTTCTCCTTATTCTTAATCTTCGTAGTTTAGTTTCATATCCAAATTTACATATTGGTTACTTTATAATATAGTTTACTTTAATTAATTAGGAATAGAAAGACTCGTCACACGACTTTACCCTGTCACACGTCAATTCGCACATCAACAGGAAATACGCCATTCTCCTTAGTTTATGGAATGGATGTCGTACAACCTATATAGCTAGAGATACCATCTCTACTCATTGCATTAGAAAGTAAACTCGATGAAGTCGAATGGACTAGTGCAAGGTATGAAGAGCTAATTCTACTTGATGAAAATCGACTAGAAGCTCTACATCATACCTAGTGCTATCAAACCCGTATGGCTAGGCATTTTAATAAGAAGGTCAAGACAAGAAACATCAAAGTAGGAAACATGGTGTTAAAAACATTAAGGAAAAATGTTTTGGATCCAAGGGGCAAATATAGGCCTAATTGGTCCGCAACCTATGTTGTCAAAACCATCCTATCAGGAGGTGTAGCAAAATAAACTAACATGGATGGCAATGAGTTCTCAAACATGACAAACCTTTACCAATTTAAAAAGTACTACCCATAATTACTTGAGTAGGACACTCAAGAGAACTACGTTTGGCCTGATTCCTTAGGAAAGGATACGTAGGCAACCCTTTACAGGATGCGGCCACTTTAATTTTTACAAACCTCGCATCCCAGAAATAAAAAGAAATTTAACGAAATAGCAGCGCCACAAAAAGAAGTCTGTCGTCGGCCGACAGACAGAAACGCTTGGCGACAGCTGCAAAATAGCGGCGCCGTTTTTCTGGGAATATCTGGGCAAATTTAAGTGTTTTTCTAAAAAAATTCGACTTCCGTACTCGAAAAATTACTGGAAAGTTAAATAATTTAATTTTGTTTTCATTGCTTTAATAAATTAAATTTAAAGAACTTTATTTAATTAAAAAGCTGAAATTTCATTAATAAAATTAAATAAAAATTACAATATTGATGGAATTTAAATGAAAGCTTAATAAAACAAATTAACTTTAAATTTAAAATACTAAGTCTATAAAAAAAGGGAGTTAAGCAATGCTTCAATCTTTCTTCTCTTTCTTCGCCCCATTCCAATTTTTATCCGCATCCTCTTCATCATCCATGACTTTAGCTAGTAGGAATCCTTTAGAGGACCTACATTCAATTTTAGAGTAAATGGTTTCTCTCTTAGCTAGGACTCGATGTTTCATTTCTACCCAAACCTTTTTTTCTGAAGTGTCAGCTTTTCTTTTCCCTTTATCCTTTGTAGAGTCTTTCTTCTTAGGCATCACAGGTGTTTTGAATTCAATATTTTCACCCAAGCGTTCCTTAACAGGAACCCTTTGTCACCTAGATGATTCTTCACATTGGTTTTACTCTGATTTTTCTTCATGTCCTTTGTAGACTTATTAAGAAGTCATCTCTTCACATCATTGGGCAAGGAAGGAGGAACCTTTTGGGTAACCACTTCCCATAAAGGCCTAACACTCCAATATGTATCAAATTTCTCTACTTCTTGTGAAATAGGGAATTCATAGGGACGACAGAGATCCCCAGAAGCAATTGTTTGAAGTATACCGTACTGCCTTTTTACCCTGCAGAGATAATAAAAAGTCATTTTGTTTAAGCTTGGAAGACGGCAGAAGGGTTGCTTGTTGACACCAACCATCTTCTCTATTTTCCACCAAGGGATGACCCACTTGATAGCAAAGTTGCAAGAGGCAAAGACTTTACTCCACTCATGGCGCCCCATCTTAGAGAAGCGTTTCTTTCGCCTCACTAAGCAATTTGGAGTATATTTTTCAATATTGTCAGGCGGACTAATTAATTTTAGGCTCTCCATTAGCTATATCTGCAAAAAAAAAAAAAAAAAAAAAAAAAAAAAAAAAAAAAAAAAAAAAAAAAATTCAAAGCAAATAAATTAGTATTACTATACAAAAATATGTTTTTGATTTCTGTAATTAAAAATATTATTCTTCTACCTGTAATAAAATTGGAGAGCCCCAAAAAGGTGCTTTTGGATTTTTCTTCAATTCATCAAGACTAAGCATAGTCTCTCCAACAATTAATGGCATTAGATTTCTTCCATATTCAATTTGCTCCAAAACAGTTAATATAATTGCTTGACCCTCATTAGTTCTACCACTAGTGAGAAGATGTTGGTTAAGCATGCAAAAGAGAAAAGCCTTTCTTCTATAAACATGAAAAGATTCAGAATAAGGTCTATCAAAGTAATGGCGTGCAAATTCTTTTAGATTAACTACACTACCATCCACAATATTTGTTAGATCTCTATCTCTTAAATTAAAGAAGCGCTCAAAATTTTTATAATCATATTAATTTGTTCTAGGGATTACTGCAAGATCTAATGAAGGGAAGCCTAAGATGGCACCAAATCCTTCCGATAAAGGACTAATTTCATCACACCCTAGTCCAAAACAATGTGTATCTGTGTCCCAGTGTTCTAAGGCAGTATGAATGAAATCTATATCAAGATCTACCCCCTTAAAACCATAAATACCTCCCATGTGAAAAAAGTCGAGTTCTTTTCTCTCTTTAGTAGTTAAAGATCGACACCATTCACGGGTGAAATTGCTAAAACTCTTAGTAACTAAAGACATGATTATTTGTTGAGAAACTAAGATTATAATTAATCTGTTCGAATTATACAGAAAATCGGCAGATTAGGGGGCTATTTATTTACAAAATCGATGCAGTTTGACTCCGAAAAGGACTCGGAATCAGCGCACTGCAGCGCCAAACGACAAGCTTATCGCCTGGAGACAGCAGCAGCGCTCGGCAACAGAGCAAAACGCGTGGCTACACGTGGCGCTGCAATGCTTCCTCAATGTGCTATGTAAACCGTGTTTTTCTGGCTATGATTCGAATTCGTACAATGACTTTACAAATTCGCCCTTTGTTCAAATACCCATACATATTAATTTAATATGTTTTCCTTCTATTTTCTTTTTAGACTTATTCAGACTTAATTAAATTAAGGTTTGTTTTAAGTCAAACTTATTTTTAATTTTTTTCTTTTTGGGGGAGAAAGTCGGATACCCTCCATTAGTAATAAAAATGACGGAAATTTTTGCGCAAAATTAATGAAACTTTTTTCACATTTTTTTTGCACACACACACATATGCACATAAAAATAAAAAATCAATGCAAAAATAATACAGTCATAATAGATAATAGTATGTATATACGAAATATGTCTAACAAATGAGTCAGTCAGGCAAAGTCCAATAAAAGTCAAAATAAATAAACAACACAGGTACAACTACGGCGCTGGAGAACGCAGATGATGAGGAATGTGCATCATGTCAAAGAACTGCGCAGATCGAGGAATATGCTCCCCACCAGCTTTAGTCTCTCTAGGAGGAGGGAAACTCAACTCAGGACCCCTCCACCCAAGGTCGTCCTGGTGATGAATCAGCAGAGGCTGAGACTGCGGAGGCTGTTACGACGATGAGCCGACCACGTACGTCCCACCACCTCTTGGAACTGAAGTCGCCTCTCCCTGGCCTATCGGCCCAGCCGGTGCACTCTCAGATGAAGAGTCCAAGCCCTCCACCGCCTCAGTCCGAGTAGCATTAGATCGGCCACCCCGACCACCAAAAGTAGTGCAGCGATGCCTCGAGCTAGACTTAGCCGGCTTTCTTTAAACCTTAGGTCTCATCCTAGTACGAGAGGGAATAGGTTGTCTTTGTAAGAAGAAATCAAGTCAGAAGCAACGAAAATAGAAATATAAACAATGCTGAAAAAAAAGAGTAAAAAGCTACCTACCGAACAGTGTCGTCGCGACGACAGGAAGCCACGTTCCTCATTCGCACGAGCTGGCTCCGAAAGGCGTCTATGCACTTCGCCATCGCCGTAACTACCTCGCGCGAGAACTGTCAAAGAAATAAAATCACTAACAATGCAAGACAGATATAAACAAATAGCAAGTAAATAACTCACCCGAGTCTAGTGGCGAGGGATAGATCGCTCAACAAAACGCTGATCCTCGGGAGCCGGAGGGATCATCTCCTCGATAGGCCCGTATGTCCCCTGGTAGTGGATGGACATATGAGGAGGAACGAACTCAGTAGGCTCGGCTTGGCAAAAGCAAACCAAAGTAAATAAAATATCACTTGGGGGCTACTTAGCAAAAAGATAAAAGATAAAAATCATATCACCGCCTCCTCTAACAAAACAGGGGCTGGAGCTAACAACGGTAGCAGGTCCTCCTCGTAGCACCGCCCTAAGCTAGTATGAGATCTCTAAGGGGTACCAGCAGGCGACCTCTCCGATAAGCTGAACAGCCTCGCGTCATCGAACATATGATGTGGCGAAGGAGCAGGGACAAAAAGAATCTCTGAGGAATGCTAAATAGCAACCCTCTCTCCTAGGTACACCGCTGCCTCATACGTCCCCTGGAAGTAGTGACGCTCAGCAGTGTACTGCACAGCCAGCGCAGGAACAATCAAAGAATGGCTATAAGATAAAGCTCTACCAAAAGCAAAACAAAAATGTTAACTATGAAAAAGAATGTACCGAGAGGATTAGCTCTCGAACACGGGCAGTAGTCGCCTGGTTACTATAGCGACCTCCCCAACAGGCTCCAACGGGGAACTCACGTGGAGAGGGCCTCACCGGCACAAGCGAAGCAAAGAACTCGTAGAACCAAATCTACAAAGATAAACGATATCAGCAAGTGCTAATAAGAGCTTAGAGCTAACTTTGTAAGAGATAAATTATACCTCTACGACTCTCCAGAAGCCAGAAAGAGCGATGTCTCCTTTGTAAGACAAGAGTCTCGTAGTCCTCAAAGAAAGTTAGCATAGGCCAAGTTGGCCCAATCATAAGTCCCGATTAGCTGAAGATCGCGGACAGCAGGAAGGTAGTAAAGCAGCACCCTACTACCCTTGTCAGGGGAAAACGTCCCTAACAGCAAAATAAGTGCAAAGATGCGCACCCGCTGCTCTCGGGTAGTCGCATCGTCCTCGAAATCCATCGCCAGAGTAGACCGGCGAATGCATCCGGAGCTAAATCGTGATAGCTCCACCTCAGCACAGGCCCGAACAACAATTGGACCCAACAGCTCGTCGACCTTAGGAGAGAAACCGCTGATGGAGCTGTCGAATGGCAGCGTAGTCAAACTAAACTCCAGTCCCGAGATGAGACTGAAGTCGGCTGGGGTGACAGTCATCTCATCCCAAGGAAAATGGAAAGTGTTGGTGGTGTCCCAAAAGAACTCCACCAAAGCAGGAACCACGTGGTGGCTCGCGTCAAAAGAGTACATGGCCTGCGTGGCCCGAAATAGGGAAGTCAGCCCACAAGACTCCCAAAGAAGTCGCAGCCCTTCATCACTACTGAAATACTTGTGGTACAACTTGCCTAGGTTGTCATTGCCCGAACCGTGGCAGCGCGTCCTACCGCTAGTGATCCCGCGACGCACCCTCTCTGAAATGTGGTGCTCGGGGGCAAAGAACAGTGTCCGCTCGTCCCACTCAGGGAAGGGACCGAGTGAGGTGGATGGATCGGCGTCCTCCTGAACGGGCTCATGCTCTCATCGTGTGTCTTAGGACCGAGAACCGGAACCTCGCTGTCTAGCCATACTACATTGTGAAGAATTGATAAAAATTAAGGTTCTCCTAGCCGCATGATACTATGTTTGCAAAACAAAAACAGAGTACGTAGTAATAAAACAGAGCAAAATTTCGATTCAAGCCTATATGGCATTTTTCAAGAAACCAAACAATTTCTTGCAATATTATGATAATTATTGTGACAAATTGGACAAGAATTGCTAGTAAAAACATCAAGAACGAGCCACATTGTTTTCCCGACCTTAAGAGGTTCAACAATGGTGAATTGTTCGCTTCTTCACGAAATTGAGTCTAACAAGTCTCAAATTACTCTCAACGCAATATATAAACACAATCAAGAAATTTCATGGCATAAAATTTGACAAACAAAGCAAATTGGGCAATATAAGTTTCGAATTTTCAAGAAATTTTTGAACAAACATGAATGAAATTCATCAAAATTCAAGTGATTTGGAAAAAAACTTACATAGATCAGCAAACTAGATGAACAAAGCTTTGATTTGCAACAAATTTAAGCGAATTTGGTTGAGAAATGAGCAAGAACAAGCAATTTGAAGTTTTTTCGCGGCGAACTCGAAAAAATGAAGCATTAGGAGTAACACCTGGAATAAAGGGGATTTATACAAAAATCCCGACTGTAGCGTCGCACGACAGCTCTGTCGCCGAGCGACAAAGTGCAGCGTCTTGCGACAGGGAAAAATCGCGACGCCAGAGACGTTGCAGCGGCGACAGAACGCGAAGCCTCTCAGAGTGGTTATTTCGACCTCGTATAGCAATTTTGGGTTCCTTGGTACGCCAGTTAGCCCCTATAAGCAATTTGACATGATTTAGTAATCGGCTCGGTTACAATCATATTAAGTGATCAACTTGATAAATGATTATCTCAGCTTAAAGCACCTAAACATTGGCTCACTACAAAGGCACCGACATAATGGTTCATAAACAACAGAAGCACCGACATACTGGTTAACAATTCAGAAGCACTGACATACTGATTCATAAGCGGCAAAGTGCCGACGCACTGGCATAGCAAAAGCAAAGTTCAAGCGAACTTTAAAGGATCGACAGGCATTGGTCTTCGGTGATACTCTTCAAAGTATTATCGCTACAAATGAGGATAGCTTCAGGCGAAGCAATCTTCGATCATGTTCCCTGTCTTGCGGAAGATGGTCACAAAGCGCTAGAAGGTCGTTTTAGGCGAAGCAATCTTCGATAGGGTGCTCTAGCTTGCAGGAGTCTATCACAGCAGAATTGGAGGCAGTTACAGGCGTAGTAGTCTTCAGGCGGTATCCCCTAGCTTGAGGAAGATCGTCAAACAAAATAAGCTCTTTGTTCAGAGATGCATGGACATATCAACATCAAAACAGCCAGATGGGGTTCCCTAGCTTGTGGAAGGTTGTCAACAGCAAATGCAGCAACAAATCGATTACTCCCAGAGACGTGTGCTTGATGGTGCAAGATATGCGTTTCTTCACTCTCTTATCTGTTGTAACTAACGCTACTTTGCAGGTATCGGCATTACAAGAATGATTTAGGATTGCTGAACGTTTTGAATCATTCTCCGTCCTTATCGATACTTTGACTTTTGTTTTCAAAACTTACGTTTCTCCAAACTCAGTCAAAATGGGGTTTCTGTAGACACCCATTTGTGTCTCCCCAAAACCAAACTCGATGATGAATACCTTTCACATCGAATCATAATTGTATGAAGTGAAAGTGTGGAAAGTCTAGTGTTACGGTTAGTTTTTAATTCTTTTGTTTCTCTCTGTTTTTAAAAACCTATTTTATGAAAATAGCCAATCCAGTTTAGTTTGGTCCATGGAAAGGGTCCAATGATGGTGTAGTTGGATTGGGTTCGAAAAGAGCTTTCCAACGATATATTATAAACCCAGTTCCGAAGAATAATGAGGAAGTTATGGTTAATTTAATAAACTGGGCCCGGTTTGATTTTTATATGCGGCCCAATGATCTAGGGGAGGGCCTATTATGATTTATCATTCTTAATGCAATTAGGATTGATTATGGTCTTCTAGAATTTTCTACAAGGTTCTTTTGAATCCTAATGTGATTAGCATTTATAATTGAGTTTTAAGAGTTTTATTTAGAATAAAAGAAGTGTTTTAAAGGAAATTACAATTTTGCCCTTCGTACTCTTAAATTTTATCAAAATATGAAAACGAGTGCAAAAACTAACTGAAGCGCCGCATTACAGGCTGTCGCCTGGCGACAGGCCTAGCGTCGCGGCGACAAGCTCTGTTGTTTGGCAACAGTGGCGTGTTTGGCGACAGCGTCGTGTTTTATTCTTTTAGAAACTCTGATTCTTTTTTATCATAATCCGGCTGATTTTCGATATAAATATCTTGATATACTCTCTCTCTCTCTTTTCTAAACTAGCCTTTTCTCAAATACAAAATTCCTAATTCACAAGATCTAAACACACCTAGCATAATTTGAAGTTGTCTTCGCCCTAGACGTGAAAGGTTTGATATTTCTGAGGGTTTGGTCCCAAATCTAGCCTAAACTTTCTCAATCTCTCTTTCAATTATTTAATTTAATTGTTTGATTTTATATTTCCCTTGAAGTTACTAACGTGTGTAATTTGTTATTAGAAAGAGGTACGAGGCATCCAAGTAAATGCTTTAATTGCTTTATTGATATTATGATATAGAAATCATGTCTAGGTTGTTATTTTAATTCCTAGTATCATGTTAGGATGCTGTTCTTAGTATGATGTTTATGGTGACAACAATAAGTTCCTAGTATCATGTTTCGGGTAAAGAATATAATGTCAATTATGATTTCTATGATGCCTTTTATTGTCTTTCCTAATGACATGTTAGTATCATGTTAGGGCTAAATATTTTATCTTTGATGCTTAGTGACATGCTAGGGTTAGTTATTAATCTTGTTAATATCGTGCCTAGGATCTTGCTATTATTATGCTTTAACATGATTATGATTATTATTTTTATTATGATTATTGTTATTATTATTGATGATTATCATGTTGCTTGATGTTTATTACTGTTATTGCTTGATCACATCTTTTATGCATGTTTAAAGGGAATTTGTACTTGTAATCAGGCTTAATAAGATAATTAATAATCTTGTTTAGGGTTAATTTGATTATAATTCAAGTGATCGCCAATAATAGATTTATTTTTGCATTAATATTAAACCAACATAGATTAAACAAATTTAGGGTAATCCTATTGATTGCATGTTAGTCAGAAAGCGCACATGAATACGAGAAGAATAAAGTAGAGGCCTATTATTAGGGCAGGTTCTTTCTCTTTTAGATTGGATTTGTACCTTCATCCCCGAACTTCTAATCTTAGTTCCAGACCTATTGGAGTTGACGATCTCATGGATCGTTAAGGGGTGTAACCTTCACCCTGTGAACGGTTTATAAGTTCCTAAAACTTGTTGGCGACTCTTTTGCTCTAGTTTCCTTCCCTTTGGACGCCACCATGCTTAAGTGTATGATCAGGTTCAAGTTTGGGGTAGTGCTTAAAATATTCCCTACACCCTAGCATCGGAATACCGAGTGCTAGGGGCGCGGCCATGCTAGCAGTACGCACCAAGTAGGGGGCTTGGCTAGCATACCGTAGCTAGCAACCCGTACCAATGTGCGTGGCATGCTAGCATACGGCAGCTAGCTGCCCGCACCATTTAGTGCGTGGCGTGCTGGGCCGAGGCACAAGTAGCCCGCGCCATTTGGTGCGTGGTGTGCTGGGCCAAGGCACGCACAAGCAGCACCGTGGCAGCCCATATAGGTGCCTTGGTGCCCAAGTGAGCTTCCATGTGGTGCGAATTAATTGAGGCTTTGGGGATTGAGGTGTCCGGTTATAGGAGAGGAAGTGGGGAGAAAGTTTGTTCCCCCTCCTCCAAGTGGTCCTCACCTACTCCTTCTTTTGAGCTTGCCACTTATTGATTTATCACTATTTTGATTATTAATTTTATTTTAGCTTTAAAATAAAATGGGAAAATCAAATACTCCCACATTGATGGGAGAGTTTTTCATACTCTTGTATTTCCATATAAATACCCAACTTGGGGTATTGGGAAAAGCACTTGAGTAAGAGTTGAAAAAGACATCACCATTTTGAAAACCTTTGAACTGATTGATTACTCAGGTCTAGGTTAGGCCTTGCTAACTCCAAGGCATTGGACCCTTGTCGGTGGTTGAGTTGTGCATGGAGTTCCGTTGGAGGTCGTTGTACTTTTGAGACTTGCTTTCGAAGTATGAGCCCCTTGAGGTCGGGCGAAGCACACATTAAAGGTATAATTACTATCCTAATCTTGTCATTAAGTTAATTATGCTTTATGGTTTTATTTATTGCGAGTGCAGTCTTGTTTTGGGTTTGTTTCCGCGGTGAGTCGGACTCACCAAACCCCAACATCGTGTCCTTCGAACAAGTGTATTATTTTGATAGAGGGTTCGAAATTATTAGAAAGCTAGTTATTCATGGAGGTCAAGTGATCGGAATGCCTAGTTGGAGGCCGCTTCCGATCAGTAATATTAATCCATAGTCAATATTATAGCTTAATATTGACTGAACTCTTCCGGTCACACCAAAGAAACTAACAATTTGATACGGAAAATTAATCTGAAAGAAATTATTGAGTCACTCGAGTATTATAAACAAAGACATTGAATTCCGAGCTTAGAGCATCGGAACCGAATCTCAAAAGTCGAGCCAAAATTTAGGAATTAGCGAGACGGGAAAATGCTTCAAGTAACAAATAAAACCCTAGCCACGCGAAAGGCTTGGAAAGCACGCCAAATAAAATCGCGCCACGTGGCAGCGCACATGACAGCACGCCATGTGGCAGCAGATATGGAAGCACGCCATGTGGCAGTGCCAAGTGGCATCGTGCCACCTTGGCAGCGTGTCATGTTAGCAGCGCGCCACGGTGGTAGCGGGGCGCAGACCTAGGTGACGAGTCATGGACGCGGGCCGAAGGATCGCGGCCCAATCGAAACCATATTGGGGCTCAAAATTGGGTGTCACATGGTTGGTTCAAATTGGATGTGAGTTGCCTTGGGGAGCAAGTGAGGAAGTAGTCCTCACTTAACCATATGACACTTGTTACTTTGCGATTCTTTGGTTTATTTAACTAGGAGTTGAATTCAACATGATATTTTTGGAGAAAAGTCTAACATTGAAAGATGAGAGTAATTCACAAGGAAGCACTCCTTATAAATAGCCAAGGCATAACTTGGAATTGTTCACTTGAGTAGGAACTCAAAAAGGCATCTCCACTTGGGAGAAAACCTTTAAATTCATATAATACTCGAGTAGTGTTTTGGTCCGGCTCGGCTAAACTCTGAGTAAGAGACCAATCAGGTCGAGTTACGCGGGTTGATACCGTAGGAAGTTGTTGCACTTGCAAGACTTGGATTTTAAGTAAGAGCTTCGGGTGTGAGCGAAGCACCCGATAAGTGTAATAAGATCATATTTTCTCTCTTTCTTGTTATTTATGTCATTTAATTGTGAGCGGGTCTTGAGGTCAGGTTTTGTTCCGCGTTGAGTTAGACATACCAAAACCCAACACGAATCATTTCGGATCGGATACGGATATTAAAATTCAAGATATTCGAATACATATATCTGATGTGAAATTCAATTTCGGATTGAATATCCGATCCGTGCTCACTCGTGCCACAATATATAGCTCAAGTTTTAAATAGAGAGAACTTGTTACATACAAATTTTACGATTAGATTTATTGGGGAAAGATAATTATGTTGAATAACAAAATTATAAGTTACTCGTACAAAATTCACGACTTCTTATTAAACAAGTACGGAATAAACATTATTGTTACCAACATACAACATATGTAAATTAAACCAAGACCATATCACTCAGCTATTTTTCTAAGATAATAACACCAGTTTATCATTTAAATTATCACTTAAACCGTTTGTACACCTCTAATAAAATTCTTAGATTAATTAGGTGCTCATCCAAAAGTGCGAGATTGAAGGTACTTCACAATTCCAGCATCCAATTGGAAAGCCCTGGTTAGAACATCGACTGAGATCGATGGATCAGCCCCGAATGATGAAGCAGCAGTGGTAACAACACCAGGATTTTGGCTCGTAAATGCAGATAATGCGACAGCAGGAGTTTTACCAACATTGGATTCGAAATGAACTAGGCCTTGTGGAAAGATAAAAACATCTCCCTTGTGAAGTATCTTCGCGAATAATTTGTTTTTACCATCTGGTTGGTTGGAGGTTACGAAACCTGCGTAGAAAGTTCCTTCAAGGACTGTAAGGACCTCAGTTGCACGAGGATGATGGTGGGGAGTATTAACGCCATAAGGTGCAACGTCGATTCTAGCCAGTGATAAACCGAGGGTGTTTAGCCCCGGGAGGTTAGCTGGGGTAACTCTTGTGACGTTGGAGCCAACCTGGTTGTCTGTGTTTCCGGGCTTGTCTAGACCTTGGAAATGAAAATCGTCGACCTTGACAACCATTGGATTCTTACAAAACAGTCCATTCACCAACACTGCATCAAGTAAACATTAATCAGCATAGAACAACAATAAAGCCTTGGTTCCAAAATGATTTAGGGTCAGCTAAAATAAATGGTCATTAAGAACCGTCCAACAAAAAAAGGGAATAATAAGGTAACAAGTTACGAACATTAAAATAGAATTATAAAAATAAAATCAAAATTTTATGACAATCAATCAAATGAATAATATGCAAGCACTTACATGCATCCTTTGGGTCATCCATCGCGACGCAGAAATCTTGTAGCTGATTTGGGTCTGTTGCATAGACAACATACGAAGATATGGTAAGAACAGCAAGAAAGGCTAGGAAATAACGAGCTCCCATCTTTTATGTAAACTGGGCTACACTCGATATGATATTATATTTCTTATGTAAGAATGTTTTTAGCACAAGTTGTATTTATGTGTTCAGCACAAGTTGTGGTTATGGCTTTCCGAATTATCCCTTTTATAGCTGAATGTCTTAGGATTTACAATCGATTGAGTGGTAGAACAAGTCACTTAATTTGAAATTGTCCTATGTTATTTAGTTTCAAACAATTAATTAAATTGGGCAGGTAACGAATTGGTCCACTTTTGCTTAGTCGATTATGTTTTGTAAAATATATATATACAAGGATTAAGCATTATCCAATATTTGTTCTAAGAATTAGCTTTTAGAAATGAAGTAAAGTTAATGAAAAAAGAATGAATACTTCCTTTATATCATGGACCTCCACAACAACTTCATGATTATTCTAAAGAAACAAAATAAAGATAATATAATTTTAATTAGAGTTGGTCATGGACAGTCCGACCTGTTAGGCCCGGCCAGTCCAGCCCTTTAAAATTTGGGCTTAAACACCATTATTAAAAACATGTAGAAAAAATATCGAACAAGCTAAGCCTTACCCAATTGTTGAAATGGGCGGGCATGAACAATGGTAAATATATTTTGGGTCGGCCCGTCCAGCCCATTTTGTAAATTATTAAATAACATCTTCTTAAGAAAATGTATAATAAATTACAAAGTATATATGATACTAGGAAGTAGTAAGTACTAGATATCTAGTAGAGTCTTTATATATTTGATTGCCATTTATCTTTCTCCATAACATAAACAAAAATACCCCTAAATATAACATCTTCATATTTTCGTTACTTCATGATCAAGTGATCGGAATGCCTAGGTGGAGGCCGCTTCCGATCAGTAATATTAATGCATAATTATTATTACAGCTTAATTTTGAATGAACCATTCGGGTCATACCTAAGCAACTAACGATCCAACACGACGAATTAATTCAGAAGGAAATAATGAGTCCATCCAGTAATAGATATTTAGACGGTGGAAATTCAGCTAGGAGCGTCGAAACCGAGCGTCGAATTCGAGTCAAATTAATTAAAGACGAGACGGTAAAATTAGGAATTAATCAACAAGATTACTAAAATACCCCTTGCATCGAAATGCCCCAAGAAAACTATGTGCTAGGGGCTAATGGTGCTAGTATGTGTATCGCACCGAGGCAATGGTGCTTGGTGTGCATGACTAGCTAGATGTGGTGCGTAGCTGGCCTAGCTGGCAGCACCAGCCGCACGCACACAAGCAACAGCCTGCATTTATGTGTGGCACGCTGCGCGCATATGCGTGTTGGGTGCGCAACATACTAGCAGCGTGCTAGCAAGCATGCGTGGCTTGCTGGGCCAAGGGTAGAAGCAGCGCGCACGGGCCAATAGCCCAGCCAAGCACAAGACTGCCTATTGGGCATGACTCGGTGCCCAAGGCTGGGGTGCCACGTGGCAGCTGTTGAGTAGGGCAAGTGGGAGCATAGGGCTAGTTTTCTTGAAAGCCTTGGGGATCAAGTTTGGTCCCCCTCTTCCCTTATGGTCCCTACCTAACCCCTCCTCTTAGTATGCCACTTGTTGATTAATTAGTTATTGGCTATTTTCTTTTGTTTTTAATTTCAAAATAAAAGGAGAAATTGATTTTACCAACTCTCCTACATTGATGGGAGAGTGGATTTCTCACTTGAGTTTCTCTATAAATACCCAACTTGGGAAACGGAAAACTCAATTCAATAAGAACTCAATTAGGCATCACTAATTGAGAGAAAACCTATAAGCTCATCAATTACTCGAGTAGTCCTTTTGGTCGTACTTGTCTAACCTCCAAGTAGTAGACCGGTCGGGTCGAGTAGTGGGTGGACTTCGTTGGATGTCCTTGCCATTTGTTAGGCTCGTCTTTTCTCGAGTAAGAGCTCTTTCTGTTTGAGCGAAGCACGCTACAAGGGTAATTTAATCTTTTCTCTATTCTTGTTATTTGTGTATTTTTTTATATTAATTTTGAGATTGTTCTTGGGCTCAGGGTTTAATTTCCGCGGTGAGTCAGACTCATCGAAACTCAACAAAAACATAAACTAAGAATATATTAAATAAAACAAGACTAAATGGACTAGAAATTACCAAGAAAGACCAAAATAAACTTAATGACTAAATGGACTAAGGGAGAAAACCACCATAAAATGTGTCATAAATGACACTTAATGACATTTATCACCGACTAAGTAACCCCTAAATAAATGACCTTGTCGAAAACGTGCTAACTGAATGAGTAACCCCAAAATAAGTAATTGTTGACCGAATGAATAACCCTTAAATAAGTAACCCTAATAACACGATGTGGCCAGCTACACAGAAAAATCACCAAAAAATTAAAATCATAAATATGTTGTTTCTTCTTTTCTGTTTCTTTTTTTAACCTATACTTTATAATGACAACTACTTTTTATTTATTTTTTTCCTGTCATTAACAGAGGCTCAATGGTTTTTTTAATTAATATATTAATACCTAAACTATTGTATCTATCTTAAGATTTTTTTTTAGGAAATATCGATCTTAAAGATTCATAAGATATATATTCTATAATATAAATACATCATGTTTTAAAAAAAGAATCCATATATTTTCTCCGTTTTTTTCTAGTATTATATTACGACAAACACATAATTGTAAAAAGTTTAATTGACTTGCATAAGACGTAAGTGGGTAGTGGCGGATCCACTAAGGCATGAGGGGTAGCACATGCTACTCCTTAAAAAAAATAATAAAAAAAATAGTTTAAAGAGACCTGTTATTTTAGATAACTGGTCTCTTAGGGGTTACCATAACAAAATAAATACTACCCTCCGCGGTTTTCCATGCTAACATAAAAGAAACTTGTTGTTTTGTGAACTGGTCTCTTAGAGGCTGCCATAACATAATTAATACTAACTTATGGTGCTTTTGATTTTTACTTAAAAGAGACCTGTTTTTTTATGAACTAGTCTCTTAGAGTACGTTGCTTTCCATTTTACATAAAAGAGACCTGTTTTTACAAAAAAAAAAAAAAAAAAAAAAAAAAAAAAAAAAAAAAACAAGTCTCTTAGGGTTCGTTTGGCATTGCTGTGGTTTTCTGTTTTTTGGTTTTTTGTTGTATAAAAATATATGATATATGTCACATAATGAATAAAAAATTATTTAAACTTATTAAAATCATAATAATTTTGAAAACTGACAACAAAAAAGTGGAAACACCTTTTTCTTGTTTCCTGTTTTTGGTTTTTAGTTTTCAAAAAAACAGGAAACTAAAAACCAAAAATGATACCAAACAAGCCCTTATATACTGTTTTTACTTTTTTTTTTTTTTTTTTTTTTTTTGGAAACAAACTATTTTTTTTTACAAACAAAGTTCTTATACTTATATTTGTGCATAAATAATTTTGTTATAAAAATATTGAGATATAAGAATTTATGAAATATATACTTATACTTTAATTACTATAAATTACCATATGAATTATAAATACGGAGTACATATATATAAAGGTTTTTTCTCCCTCATCGATCTATGCTATCCCTAGTTGGAAATCATAGATCCGCCACTATAAGTAGGGGGTGGTTGAGGTTTTCGAAAATTGTGAGAGAAATATAGTGACATTAACTGTTTTTGCAAAGTAATGACAGTAAAGAAAAAAATTATAATAAATAGAGTATATTGAGTTTGGGTTGAGATGACCTTGAAAAAGAACATATAATATTTTAATGTAGCTTTTAAGCAAAAGAAAAAGAATACGGTGTAAGACATAAAAAATAAATAAAAAATCTGCCACATTTGATAGTATATAACACTTGAAAAAAAAAAAAAAAGGAAAGAGTATTATTATTTATTCAGTCTCAAATGTGAACGCCTGAAAATTTGATACATATACTAATATAGTACATATTATAACGATTATAACGAGAAAATACAAGTTTATCTTAAAGATTAACAAAAAAAAACGTTTATTTAGTAGCAATTCTATAAATAAAGCAAAAACTTTCATTAACTGTGGATGCGACTCCACTAACGTTGATTTATTTTGAGAAGATAAACGTTTTTTTTGTTGATGATGAAGATTAACTAGGACTCCCTCGATTATAATAATATTGAATTGACAAATATTTATACTGTAGGGCTAAGAAAGAAGTATTGGCCCTGTTTGGTAGTTAGCTTATTGAGGGTACATTAGCTTATTTGACTAACTTTAGCTGATCGACTAGTCAAACAAGCTAATACAAGTGTTTGGTACTAAGCTTATTGAAAGAGCTTATTCCACTAAATAAGCTCTTTTTGAAAAAGCTCATTTTAGGAGCTTTTTCAATTAGCTTATTCATTAATTATTGTGAAATTACACTTATAACATCATTTAATTTAAAATCCTATCTAAACTACCTACCCCACAATTAGCTTATTGGTCATTTCACATACTCAATCACCTTTAAGCTATCAGCTATTTACCAAACACTTTTATATAATCAGTTAATACAATAAGTTAGTCAAATCAGTTCATAAAATCAGCTAGTCAAAATCAGCTAACTCAATCAGTTTCAGCTTTCAGCTGTCTCCCAAACAGGACTATTACCTCCGTTAAAAATCAAAAGAAAGTTAGTAAAGTGGATACTGTACAAAATGGCAAATTATGCAAACGAGAAATTCTTGGTCTTAAGCAAACAGGACGAAACCAGGGGAGTAGACATGTTAGTTGCTTAGAAAATTTCAATCCGCATCAAACTTTAATAAACAAATCGAAATTGTCACCGGTTTCTTTAAAAATGAAAATTTTGATGTTGAATGTTTCGCAGAAATCGGTCAAAAAGTATTTGATGATGTACTTTGTCAAGATTTATCCAGCTGTCATGATTTAGTACTCTACTTTTTATTATTATCACAAATGACTAATTTAGATGACCACAAAATTGATTTGATCGGGTATTAGGTTAGAACCCGTGCGATACACGTTTTATATAAAATTTATTTTTAATTTGTATATTTTAAAAATAAATCGCTATTATACATGGATATAAATAAGAATTACGTATATTTTGTAGTTTTTAAATTTTTTATTTTGATCAAAATTATAATATAGTATCTATTCAATGCTGTCTATTTCATCGTTAAATATACGTGGTCATTTATTAGTGTGCTAATTAAAATTGTTTTAATTTGTTAAGATAAATTGATAGATTTTAGTTTTAATGTAAAAGCTTTGAATATTTAAATTTTAAGAATGATAAATATGATAAATCTGAAAAAAAAAATAATAAATAAAAAAGAAAGATGCATTTAGGCGATAAATTTTTTATTGAGAAAGCGACACGTTGGCAATGGTGGTGTCAGCAACTTCTGTTTTAGTAATAGTTAATAGATATAATTTCTCTATCTATACTTATGCCATGTGAAATCTATTTTGATATCTATACTTTAAAAATTATGTTGCAACTACTCCCTTCGTTTTAAAGTACTTGCTCTATTTCTCCATGTGCGGACTTTTAAGAGAAATTAGATAAAGTAATAAAATAAGAAAGTAGTAGGATAGGTGGAAGAATTAAAAATTGTATAAAGTAAAAGTAGTGGAGATAAGTAGAGCGGAGAGAATAAAAAATTAATAAAATATAATTTATGTTGGGGCAACTAGGTGAGAGAAATAAATTAAATATTTTAAAAGCTTTCTTAATATGAAAATGAAGCAAGTATTAAAAAGACTGAAAAACGAAAGCGGAACTAGTATTTAAAAACGGAGGGAGTATTCAAACAAAAAAAATAAATAAATTATCCCCTCAAAATAAAATTATATTAATATGTATTTGCTTAAGAATTTATACTTGTATTAATAATCGTTATGTTATGTTCCGTTCATCTTATTTTCACTTATTTTAGATGTAATAAGCTTAGATATGTTAAGTTAAGGGTTACTCAAATAAAAATTACAAATAAAATTAGTTTTAATAAGGTCTAATAAGTTGAGATCAGTGAAAATCAGGTGAATAGAATACACTCTATTAGGGTGTAACTCGAACACTGCACCAAGGTGGGATACGAGTGGTAATATTGAGTATATTTGAATTGGTTCAATTCCCCAAAGCATCACAACTTTGGCGGATATTGATTTGATACAATTGTATAATGCTCGAGTTTTTTCCTAAAAAGGAAAAAATATATGTGTATATATAAAGGATATAAAGTATTAGTTAAGATGGTAAGAAATGAGATCTTATATCCATCAGATTTAGTACTAATAACTAATAGAATTTTTTTTCAGTAACATTGGTTAATTGTATAATTTTAACACAAAAATATTCCATTTATAGTCTGTTAAAAATAAAATGTTTTTTTTTTTTGAATAAAAAGATATTAAAATTGAAGAAAGTGACATCATTATACTTATATGCTAACATTAGATTCAGATGACATTATTATTGTCAAGTCACATCATTCGAACTATATTAAATCTCATGGATACACTTTTCCTTAGCTAGAGATTCATATGAAATCTCTTGTATATATTTTTCGTTACCTAGAGATTGTCAAGTCACATCACTCGAAGTATATAAAAGTGTTAAATTCGGATAAAATTAATTATTTTTATAATAAGGCTAAGTAATTTTAGGTTATCTTACGGGCGTCAGTTAGAGATTTGAAGGCGACGTTTAACTTTCCACGAGTATAATTATAGCACAGTAAATCAGATGACCCGTTGTTCCTTGTACGCAAATTCTTCTGAATATGTTCATTGAACCGAAGCATAAACAATAACATAAAAGGTCGTAGTCATTTTCATGGTCAACGTAAAATTAAATTTTCCTTCTTTGATTTGTGATAAGGCTCCACTAGAATGCTTAATCTTAAAGCATTTGAATGTGTAATAAACCTTCATTAGTTGAAAAGAAAACTTATGTAATAATGCTAGCATTACGGGAGCAGTTAAATTAGTTCTAGTACTACAAGTTACCTAGTGTAAACTAGATTTAAGGGATATGCTGCTTGTCTTGAGCTATAAGAAAGTTAATTGCTAAGTCAATAAGCCAAATTTATTACATATTCGTTCCTTAAGTCCTTTTACCATCATCCCAAATTCAATCTTTGGTTTCTTTGTTTTGGTTCCTTTATTATTTTTCCATTTTATATATGGTTACTAGTCTAAGATCATGTTCTTTTGAGCTTCTAAGCATAGCGAAGCAGATTTCAACAGAACAGGTGTTAGTACAACAAAGAAGACTATGAAAACTAAACATAGTAGATTTCAATAGAGCAGATAAGACCATTTCTGCTAAAAAAACATAGGGCCTAATACTGTAATACAGTATTGTATTGTATACTCTACATTAACAAGGCAATGTCAGAACCCAAGAGTATTTGCCTTGATATTTTAAATTAATATAACGACAACCAATGACTGAAATGAGGATATACAAGGTCATCTAAATATGCAATTTCTTTCCTTTTTTATTTACAAAGGGAACACACAACAAAAGGCTAAAAAACAAAATAAAGCAAATCCCTACGCCTAGCAGCAGCAGTAAGAAGAGAGTGAGCATCTGCAACTGAAGTCCTTGAAACCTTTTGAACGTGACAAGTAACAAAAGAGGACAAAATATGTTGGTTTTCTTGTAAAATTCGTACCACCGAAATATCCTTAGATCCAAGTTCCATAATCAACTGAGGAATAACCATACAGTCAATGAGCAAGCTAATCTGAGTAAAACCCCGTTGGCAAGCATGCTTAAGTCCAAAAAGAAAAGCTAACAACTTAGGATGGAGAGCTGAACTAGCCATACAAGCATGAGCGCCACCCCTTAAAAACTGGGATGACCCCTAAAAACTAGGATGAGGAGGAGTCCCAAAAACACCAACTCGTATCAACATTATGATTCCCTTGATTCCAGGCACCATAAAATAGCATAAAGATATCACAGACATATTGTAGGTCATCCTAAAGAACCTGAATCAAAGGAGGGCAAGAGAATCAAGGGGGAATACCAATGTGAAAACCTGTTAACTCGCGAGCCTTTTTACTTTTGTTACACCAATGAAAAGCCAAGTCCAAAGTAGACTAGGGAGAATAAATCGCCGATCAAAACCTAACATTATTCCGGGTTAACTAGATGGCCCAACAAATCCAGAAGAAGTGGTCTAAATTATACCAATTCCTAGAAGTGGCATAACCTTAAATAAGATCCGAGAGCCAACCATGATAAGAAATTGGACTATTAGGTCTATGAGGGGGCCCCTTCTAGAGATGGCCCTAGGCAAGAGGTCCGATTCACTTATGCAAGGAGAAGGCCCAAGGTCAGGCGAGCTGACACTTGAGGATAAGCAAGACAGAAGTTAGTCATGCTTAAGGGCAGAAGAGTAATTATGAAATTAGTTTGTTATTTTGATTTCCTGCATTATCTGTAATAATTAAGTTTTTTAGGCTTGAGTATAATTATAAATACTGATAACAGCATTAGGGGGAGGTATCTAAAAAATAATGTGGAAGTTTGTTGGGAGAGTTCCTTCCTCTCAAATGAAGGCTATTGTGTTGTGATTACACTGATTGCAATACAGATATCTTGGCTGCTAATTTTCTTTCTCTATTATGCTAGATTCCTCTATGTTCTTTTACTAAAATCCTTGCAAATTGGTATTAGAGTGGTGACGTTTCTGGCCAGAGAAGAAGATGGCTTGCCTTAATTACGGTTAGTGGTTAGACTTACTTGAGCAGGAGATTGCCAACAATCCTGCTTGAGTGGCTCGAGAAATCTCCTCCGTTATGGTGGCTTACATGTCTGACATTAACAACCAGCTCGCTGCTGGTCAGCAGAAGATGCCATCGGAGATGCGGTATTCGCGGTCTTCTCTAGCACTACTACAATTTTCGTGTTTCTGCGATGCTTTATAGGCTGTTTTTGGACGTAAAAAAGCGTCAAAAATTTTGTTTTTGACGCATTTCAAAAGCGTCGAAAAACTCACTATCGAGATTGAAAATGTTATGCTAATAACAAGTAAATATTGAACGCTTTAAAGAAACACATAATGCTACATTGCTACTTACTCTAGAACCGGTATTAGTTTATCAGAATTAAGTAAAACATAGCGATGTGCTTGCTTTAAACTTCTATTATCTACACGGACATTTTCTTTCTTTCCAACAACACGACCACCAGAGTTATATATATGGTTGTCTGTGTTTGATACACCTTCTTCATTCTGATGAGTGACATTAATCTCACTCTTAGTGATAATGTTTAGATTCTTTTTCGTGTTTATTTTATCTTATTTCCCCTTTTATTCTCTTATTTTCTTTTTAATAAAGTTTCTAGTTTATTTTTTAGTTTTAATATGTGTTAGTTTAATTTCTTTATTTAATTAGTTTCTAGTTTATTTTCGTATTTTATTTGCTTTGGATTTATTTTATTTTGTTCTTTTTCTTGTCACTTTCATAGTTTTATTTAGTTTGTGGTTTATTTGTTATTTTAATTTACATTATTTGCTTGTACAGTTTTTGTTTAATTTTTATTAGTTTAGTGTTATTTCTTTTATCTTCTATTTTATTTAACTTATTTCCATCATTTTATTTATTTTATCATATTTTTCTCGATTTCTCCTCGGTTTTGTGTGTAGGTTCGAGTTATAGTCAAGGAGTTCGGTTTCGAGGTCTCAAGTAAGACCATCATTGTCGCACTGCTGCCCACCTTCCTATCCTTCACCACACTCCTCTGCTCCCTCTCCTTCACTCACGCATACAGCTCCACCAGCCAAGCTCCCGTGCTCCCTGCCACCACAACCAAATCAGTTCTCCAATTCACACCTGACCTGCAATTCCAACCACCAATCACCACCGCAACAATCAACCTCCAACCGCATCTCCACCTCCTATCAATCACCACCAAACCGCAGCCTCTCAATTCCTTACTCTCCTACTCCAATTCGAATAGCACCAACCCAGCTTCCCCTGCAGCCCTACACCATCGCAGCTACATACCTCCATTCACTCATCCCCACCACGAGCTGCAGCCACACCGCTGTCGAACTCGCAACACCACCTAAAACCAGAAGCAGCCCGCATCTGCACTTTAGCCACTCGCAACACCTCACCAAAACCAGAGCAGCCTCAGGCAAACTCCAACTGCAACACCACCAGCCCACACGCATCCTCTTCTCCCTTGCTAACCTCTCCGCGCAACCACATCACCACCATCGCCGCCCAGCACTGCACCAATTGCCACCGAATTTCATCCCTTAAAAGTCCCAATTTGATTGAAGCTATTCGCGGCCGCACAACCCTGTCAGAAGGCGCACAAATGGAGTCCAAATTCAGATTGAAGGAAGTAAGTTTGCGCGACCTTTGTGCAATGTCTTCGCGGACGCGCAAAGGTGGGTTCAACTTGAACCATATCACGAGCTTCACAAGTGGTTGTTTAAAAAATCGAACGGTCTTGATTGATGCTCAATGATAGGAGATGTTGGTGAGCGGTGTCGATTTGATTATGATGATTGATGATGGAGTTTGATGTTGAGTGAGGCATGAGATTATTCCAATTGAATCAGCCGAAATATTGAAGACGGAGTTGGGTCGAGTTAAGGGTGAATGTGGGTACTAAACTTTGCCAAAAGTTGCAAATAAGGGACTCATCTTTCACATGTTGCAAAATGGGTACTCAACTTTGGTAGAGTACTTACCGGAGGGAATATTCCGATAAGTTTACCTCTATTAACAGGTTACAACCGGTTTTTTTTTTTTTAAAAAAAAAAATATTCGAATGTCAGAGCAATGATGATTTTGCCTTGGTTAAAGAGAATTGATGCAGAACTTATTATATGCCTAACATTTCTTATAGTTTGCGCAATACTACCAGACCCACATAAATTCCCTTGAGTAGAATCATTGCCGAACCTTCTCGAATTCTCCTCAAAGCTTCACCCAAATCTCTCGACCCACAAACAAATGGGACCCCGAAAATGTGTTTGTTGATGAAATGATCTTCATCTGCAATCGATAAAAGCTCGTTTTCATCGATGTAATCGGATGCAATTGATTCAAGAATCTGGGCTTCGACAAAATGCCCGACCCGAGATTTAGCGATGACGGGAATTGAAACGGTGCGTTTAATCTCTTTGATGATTGATGGGTATGCCATTCTTCCGATACCCTTTTGATCTCCGACGACAGCAATCGCTTGCACTTTCAGCGATTTTAGCTTGCTGAGGATCGGAGACTTCGACGATTGCGCCGCCGCGTAGCATCTGGGTTAACCCGGATTTGATCGAAAAAAGGATTTGGGTTTTTGTTGGTGCCGATGGCCTGGTGATAATGGTTCCGTCGTAAAACACTACAACGTCGTTGTCCGCCATTGATGAGCTCTAAGTGTTTGATGAAATGCCTGTTAGAAAAAAAAAAATAGAGATTGCTGATGGTTGATGTGTTGATGTTGATGGGGTATAAGGGATTTTTCGAGATTTAATAAAATAATAGGGAAATTGAATATAGAGGAAGACTGATTTGAAGTGTTTATTTTGCTACTTAATTGTACTATGACAATTATTGAAATCACACTCAGACTTCAAGTAAACAAAAAAAGGAAAAAAAAAATTTATGTAATTAAACCTCTCTATTACTGGCTACAACAGGTTAAACATGTAGAGTACATAGTTTAGTACTCTAACTGCAACAACTGATACTTGAGTCCCTTATTTGCAACTTTTGGCAAAGTTTAGTACCCACATTCACCCTTAACTCGATTTGGGTCTGATGGTTTTGTGGGGGGACAGTTTTATCTTTCTTTTATTTTCCTTTTCCTTTTAATTTTATTTCTTTAGTTTTATTTTCTTTATTGTATTTTTCTTTTCTTAATTTATTTATTTTTATATCCCTTTCTTTCCTTATTTTACTATTTCTCTTTTATTTTATTAACCTTACATAAATTCCCATTTTTGTGTAATTAGAACAAGGAATCAACTTTTAGTCTATTTTCTTAATTAGTTTTAGGAGAGCTTCTCTCTCTAGAGTTAGCTTAGGATTAGAGTAGTTTAGAAAGAGAAAGTGAGGGTTTCACCATTGTTGAGCTTGGATTTTGAAGAAGAAGATTGATCATCTTGTTTGTAGAGTTTCATCTTCAATCAATGAGAATCTCTAACTTTCTCTCCTCTATTTTATTTGCTTTCTTTTGATTATAGTTTTCGTTGTTAGTGTTGCTTGTTAATCATGTTGATTCTTGGTTATTTCTTAATTAATCTTGTTATTATCATGATTAGTGAGTAATTTCCCTAATAAGGGGATGGTTGTGGTGTAGTTGCATCTTAAACATGTTCTAGGATTTGGAATTGTTTTATTTGTGATTAAAGTCTTTATATGCTTGATATTCTTCAATCTACTTGCAAAATGCATGTTGTTTAAATTGGATCAAACGTTTTTATAAAAAGGACACAAAATGAATGATTTTAAAGGACATGAAATGAATTATTTTGGGTTTAAAGACACGAAAAGAGAAAAATAAGTTATGGTTTGGGGAAATGGGCTAGGAATTGTATTGGTTTATGAAATGTATTGCGAATGAACATGGATTTAAGCACTCCAAAGATTACATACTCAACCCGACCAATAATGGCGGTGAAAGGTTGTTCATCATCGAGTTTGGTTTTGGGGAGACATTTTTAGGTGTCTACAACTAGCAACATGCATTTTGCAAGTAGATTTAAGAATATCAAACATATAAAGACTTTAATCACAAATAAATCAATTCCAAACCCTAAAACATGCTCAAGGTCCAACTACACCACAACCATCCACTTAATGGGGAAATTACTCACTAATCATGACAATAACAAGATTAATTAATAAATAATCAAGAATCAACATGATTAACAAGCAATAATAACAACTAAAACAATAATCAAAAGAAAGAAAATAAAATATAGGAGAGAGAGTTAGAGATTCTCATTGATTGAAGATGAAAGTCTACAAACAAGACGATCAATCTTCTTCTTCAAAATCCAAGCTCAACAATGGTGAAACCCTCACTTTCTCTCTCTAAACTACTCTAATCCGAACCTAAACCTAGAGAGTGAAGCTCTCCTAAAAATAATTAAGAAAATAGAATAATTATGGAATATAACTAATTACCCAAAAAATGGGTATTTATACAAAGCTAGGAAAAATAGACGAAATAAAAGAAAGGGAAATAAAATAAATAAAACTAAAAAAAAAGGAAAATAAAAATAAACAAAAGAAAACTAACGAAAGAAAAATAAAAGGAAAAAGAAATTAAAAATAACAAAACCCAAAATTACCACCGAAAACAACCAGGTCGACTTTCTCTTCTTCGATTTTTGGATGCTCTAAACTCCATTATTGAAGCACATCACCATCACACCGTCTGATTTCCTTCATCAACCATCATCAGCAATAACAATTTTCAATCACATGCGCTCATCATCATCTTCAATCATTAAACATTAAATCAAGGCCGTTAGTCTTCATAAATAATCACGCGCAGAGCCCATGAAATGGTTCAATCGAGCCTCAGGTAGGTTCGACCGAACTATGGGGTTGGTTCGGTCGAACCATGAGTGTGTTCGACCGCTTCTCTTCAAATAAGAAAACATCAAAAGTTCCTGACTCTTTTGACACTTTTTGGCATTTCGATCGAACTCTTATCGGTTTGCCCGAACTTGATTAATTTGCCATTTGCTCTGATTTTTGGGCGAAAATAGCGGAATCGGGGTGACTAATTGCGGTGGACTAGTGGCAGCAGGGGGTTCTGGTTGTTGGGTGCGTGAATTGGTGGGTGATAGTGGTTGTTGTTGCGTGAAGAGGGAGCAGAGGAAAAGTTGGGGATTGGGGAAGGGTGAGTAGCAGGTGGCTGATTGGTGTGGGCTGGTGGTTGCGCGAAGATGCGGGTGGTGAGCTAGTGGTCAGGTGCGGTTAATTGCGGATTGGGTGGTGTTGTGAGGGTGAGTGGAATTGGTGGGTGATGGTGGTTCAGGTGCGTGGCTGCTGTGGTTGCTATGGTTTGGTTTGGGTGGCTGAAGGTGAATTGGTGGCTGATATGGGGTTATTGGTGGACTGCTAGTGCGAATTGGTGAAGGGGAATTACCTGGTGGCTACAGTAGTGTTGCTGTTTTGGTGTGGTGAAGGGTAAGAAAGATTAGAGGGGGAGAAGTGGTGTAGGATAAGAGGTGGCGGCAGTCAGCAGCTAGAAGCTAGCAAAGAAATGTGTACACTTTGACTCGTCCCCAAGCTCTGAACTCACTTGACATGAAACCCGAACACCTACACACAAAACCGAGAAAAGAATTAGGACAAAGAATAAAATAGAAATAAATAAAATAAAAATAAATAAACTATTATAAAAATAAGATAAATAAAACTAAAACTAATAAAGATTAAACAAAAACTATACAAGCGAATAAAACTATGAAATAGACTCAATACTAATTAAAATAAATAAAAGTAAATTAGAATACTTTTAAGGAAAAATAAAGAACGAAATATATCAAATCAGAAGCAAATAAAATACAAAAATAAACTAATTCTAATAAAAACTACGAAAAGAACCAAATCATGATAAAATTACCAAATAAACAAGAAATGTTATTAAAGAGAAAACAAGAGAAAGAAAGGGAAAATAACTTAAAATAAACACGAAAATGACACCAAAACTATTTCCTAAGAGGAACATAAATGTCACTTATCAGTTTTGTGTGTAGGTTGAGTTAAAGTCAAGGAGTTTGGTTTCGAGGTCTCAAGTCAGACCATCATTGTCGCACTGCTGCCAGCCTCCAACACTAGCTGCCCACCTTCCTATCCTTCACCCCACAAAAATCTTATCCTTCACCACACTCCTCTGCTCCCTCTCCTTCACTCACGCATACAGCTCCACCAGCCAAGCTCCCGTGCTCCCTGCCACCACAACCAAATCAGTTCTCCAATTCACACCTGACCTGCAATTCCAACCACCAATCACCACCGCAACAATCAACCTCCAACCGCATCTCCACCTCCTATCAATCACCACCAAACCGCAGCCTCTCAATTCCTTACTCTCCTACTCCAATTCGAATAGCACCAACCCAGCTTCCCCTGCAGCCCTACACCATCGCAGCTACATACCTCCATTCACTCATCCCCACCACGAGCTGCAGCCACACCGCTGTCGAACTCGCAACACCACCTAAAACCAGAAGCAGCCCGCATCTGCACTTTAGCCACTCGCAACACCTCACCAAAACCAGAGCAGCCTCAGGCAAACTCCAACTGCAACACCACCAGCCCACACGCATCCTCTTCTCCCTTGCTAACCTCTCCGCGCAACCACATCACCACCATCGCCGCCCAGCACTGCACCAATTGCCACCGAATTTCATCCCTTAAAAGTCCCAATTTGATTGAAGCTATTCGCGGCCGCACAACCCTGTCAGAAGGCGCACAAATGGAGTCCAAATTCAGATTGAAGGAAGTAAGTTTGCGCGACCTTTGTGCAATGTCTTCGCGGACGCGCAAAGGTGGGTTCAACTTGAACCATATCACGAGCTTCACACGTGGTTGTTTAAAAAATCGGAACGGTCTTGATTGATGCTCATTGATAGGAGATGTTGATTACCGGTGTTGATTTGATTATGATGATTGATGATGGAGTTTGATGTTGAGTGAAGCATGGGATCATTCCCATTGAATCAGCCGAAATATCGAAGAAGAAGGATTTGGGTCTGATAGTTTGCGTGTGTGTGTGGGGGGGGGGTTTTAGTTTTTTATTTTCTTTATTTTCTTTTAGTTTTCTTAATTTATTTATTTTTATATCCCTTTCTTTCCTTATTTTTCTGTTTCTCTTTTATTTTATTAACCTTATATAAATACCCATTTTTGGGTAATTAGAACAAGGAATCAACTTTTAGTCTATTTTCTTATTTAGTTTTAGGAGAGCTTCTCTCTCTAGGGTTAGCTTAGGATTAGAGTAGTTTAGAGAGAGAAAGTGAGGGTTTCAACATTGTTGAGCTTTGATTTTGAAGAAGATTGATCATCTTGTTTGTAGACTTGCATCTTCAATCAATAAGAATTTCTAACTCTCTCTCCTCTATTTTATTTGCTTTCTTTTGATTATAGTTTTAGTTGCTAGTTATGTTTGTTAATCATGTTGATTCTTGGTAATTTGTTAATTAATCTTGTTATTATCATAATTAGTGAGTAATTTCCCCAATAAGGGGATGGTTGTGGTGTATTTGGATCTTGAGCATGTTCTAGGGTTTGGAATTGTTTTACTTGTGATTACAGTCTTTATATGCTTGATATTCTTCAATCTACTTGCAAAATTCATGTTGTTAGTTGATTGGGAGTGAATTATTGTTAGAAGATGCGATAGCGGACCTAGCAAGATTCATTTGTATCGATTGTTATTTGATAGCACCTCCTAGTATATGGTTCTAATGTGGAAGCATAGAGGCTATGTTAGGAGAAACCAATGGACCCCGACAGGTTGCTAGATTGGACCTCTTATATCGATATTCTTGCATGTCTAGTTCATAATTAATTCAATTTCTATGCCTTTGTTTATGTTCAAGTGAATGTTATACCTAAACCATTTCTCTTAGTGTTTTATTTCTTGTCTTAGCATGTTTAGACTTAAGTTTACTTATCTCTTACTCCGGACTAGATTAATTGTTGATAGCATTTGGTAGTGTTTACTCGTTCCCTGTGGTGCGAACCCTATGCTTGCCTTATACTCGTATTAGGTTTGTTTAGGTTGTATAAATTGTATTTGATCTAGGAATAGACATTTGACGACGCGTTTGTCACTACAAGAAAAAGCAAATTTAGCGATTGATATTTGCAACTATCCTAATATTCAGTTGCAAAAAATATATTTGCAACCGAAAAAGACTGATAGTTGCAAATTTTGTGACTGATTTTGCAGTAGTTGCTATGTGGTCGCTAATTTGCTAATAATATTTGCAACTACCCTAATATTCAATCGCAAAAAAATATTTTTGCGAAAGAAAAAGGCTGGTAATCGCAAAATAAAAAACTAATTTTGCACTAGTTGCAATGCGGTTGCTAATTTATGACTAATATTTGCGACTACCCTAATATTCAGTCGCAAAAAAAAATGCCAATGAAAGCGACCGAAATATTCATACGTTCGGTACTAGTTTGATGCTCATCTTTTTTCCTAAAATTTCAACTCATTCTCATTCCAATTGGCGCGTTTGTTGTTTTAAATAAGTAATTCAGCAAAATTTAACTATTCAAACCCTAACAATTTGACCTTTAACCCAAAAAAATTCAACTAAACCGAATTTCCAGCAAATTTAAGCCAAACCCCCCTAATCCGAGGCATAATCCCCATTTCCGAGCAAAACATCGCACCCAGAAGGGCCAGCACCCCGAGGAATTTCAGATCCCTAAACTTGTTCTCGTTCAAACCCGAAAAACCCAGCTGATTTCGACCCCAAAATCCAACAAGTTCGACCCCTAAACCCAACAAATTCGATCAACAACTAACAACCCCCTATTTCTCTCTCTTTTTCTCTTATCTGGTCACACTCTCCATCACTCTTCCTCCGCCACCGTCGCCGTCGCCCATGTCATCAGATTCCTTGAACACCGACGCCGATTCCTCTATATGTATGGTCCTTTATATTTTAATTATTTTCACTTATTCCAATTCAAATTAGAATCAATTCCTTGCTAATCGATTTCGAATTTCTGGCCCTCTACATTGCTTGTTTTATTGCTATTTTGGATCAATTTGTTAATTTTTTATTTCGGCTTATTGATGAATTTTGCCTATTATTTGAATTGCTTTGGAGATTCAATGCCAAAATTTGCATTTTTTTTAGATTATTCGTATATTTCTTCATGATTTTGCTTCATTTTTGTTATATATTTTGGTGGGGTTTTATGATTAAGAATTTTATAGAAATTCAATTGAAGTGACAGAAAACTGAAATTGTTGGTGAAATTTTGGGGTTTTTTTTGTGTATTTGTAATCACCATTGCATTATTAATGTTGTTGAGATATTTGCATTTGTAATTACAATTTCATTATTACTATTCTCATGTCACTAAGAAACAACTAAAGGAAGATGTAATATGCATTATACTTGGGCTGGATAACGCCCTAAGAAACAACTGAAGATGTAATTTGACAAACTATTTTGTGCTCTTTGGTTCTTTTTATGCTGTTATCACCCCTTAATGAGTGTAGCTTCATGATTTTATGTTTTATCATTGAAGTGTTTCCACATTCTAGTTTTGAAGATTGTTTATGAAGTTGTAGAAAAGAAAGCTGAATGAGAATGTTAAACAGTGGGAACTATGCCATTTGTTGATGTGGAATGAATGCTCATGCCATAACTTTCTCATTTAAGATATCATGATTTCCTCTTAGGGGTATGGAGATTTATGGTTATGCTTTGGAATTTAGAGTGTTAAGAGATTAAGTGATAGGTTAATGTCAAGTTTAAGCACAAACAAATTAATGCTTATTAACTAAAAGTACCAAGGGGAGTGTTAGGATAAGTAGTAATCAAGATTCATTGCACTCTTGTAAAACAAGCTAATCATTTTCTTCTATCTTCTTCTTTTTTGTTTTAATATGGTCCTTGATTTTAGAACGTGAGCTTCAATATTCTTCCTTCACTCTTTAAATAGATTAGTTACATTAGTCCATTGTTAGTAGTTGCTTGATAGCAAGAACATGAAACCTGATTATAGTATACTACACATTACTTCAAAATTTCGGACGTGCGGGGTTGGGATTTATTGTAATCGCTTGAATTAGATGTCCCTATATATATTGGAATGGAAAAGATATGTAGTACATGATAAGTGACTCTTATGTCACTTTTAGGGTATTTTTATTCTTATTTTTCGGTTTAGTTTCTAATAATTTTCCTAGTTTTAGGCTTTATTTATCTCATTTTCTTATTTTCCTTTTTTTTTTTAGGCTCATTTTCTTATTTTCCTTATTTGATCTTTATTTTGAGTATTTATTAGTGATGACTGACATTTATGTCACTCATAGGGAGTAGTTTTTAGAGTCATTTTCGTGCTCGTTTTATCGTATGTTCCCTTTTATTTCTCTTGTTTTCTCGCTAATAAAGTTTCTAGTTTATTTTGGAGTGTTTTAGTTTATTTTCTTTATTTTATTAATTTTAGTTTATTTTCGTATTTTATTTGTCTTGGTTTTGTTTTATTCCATCCTTTATTTATTTTCATTTCATTTTATTTTATATTTTTCCCGATTCTCCCTTGTGTATATTTGGTTTTGTAGGATCGTGTTCGGAGGTCCGAGGTTCGAGCCAAATGTGCAATACCCCTCGCTCTACGTACTTACTGCTCATGTTGCTGCCCCTTATCTTACACCACTCTCTCCCCCTCTAATCTTTCTTAACCTCCACCACACCAAAACACCAAACTTCCCCTGCACCATTGTTAGAATCCAACTCCTTTTGATGTATTAGATTCCCTTTAAGTGCTTTCCTAGAGTTTAGTTTATGCTTTCTTAGCTTGAGGTCCCATTATTGTGTTACTATCAGATCAGTGTTCACTAGGGATTCTCCTTGTATGTCATTTAAAGCTCTTTAGAGGGTGAATGATTAATGAAATCTTAAGCCTTCTACCAAGTGTTGCTTTGCTCTTATGCTTGTTTGTTGTTAGACCTTTATAGATATTGTGTCTTACTTGCATAATTGCTCCCCTCCAAACCAACTTGATGCACTAAGAACTCGTGGTTCGGACCTGCTTGTGCCCGCCGTGAATTATCGGCCGTCACAAGCCCCGACCACCCGCACTCCGTCACCCAAATAGACGTGAGTGCTCTTTGATTCAATTTCCCGCTTGTGTTGCTTTATGCTCGCAAGCCCCTCTTCCGCTCAAGGCTAGCGTTCTTGCTGCCAAAAGGCTAGAGTGCGCCGCACGTTTCGGGGTCCAAACTCCCGGAACGTAACAACCATTCTCCATCCACCAACATCACAATAACTTCAGCCACTCATCACCTCACGCACACCATAACACCAAAACCGTCAATTGTAACCTCACGCAACCACCAGCTCCACCTACAACCTTCACTACACCACCAAACCAATCCACGCACCCCAATACAACAGTTAGACCACCACTGCTGCCTCCAATCGCCACTAATAACCCCTAACTTCCAGTCGCCAACAACAACAACAATCACCACCGCAACAACTACTATAGCAGCAGCCCGCAGCAGTTGCAGCGCCTCCCACGCTTGCCACCATCTCCGCCGCTGCAACTCTCACCACCAAAAGAGCAGCGGCGCATCTCCACCAGCCCAAACATAAACACATCCGCACCAATTTACAGCTACAAGCACACAACACACCTGCATCAGTTGGTCCTCCAATCGACCTTCGCACCGCTCAATTGCAGCAGCAATTCGCACAAACAAAATCCATAAAATCAGAGCAAATTGAAAATTCATGAGGTTCGGGAAAACTATTGAGAAGTTCGGTCGTTGTAAAAGTGCAAAAAACAGTCCAAACTTTTAAACTTTTCTAATTTGAAGGTGTGGTCGAACACACCCATGGTTCGACCGAACCAATCCCCGTAGTTTGGTTGAACCTGCCATCGGTTCGATCGAACCATTTCATGAGCTTCTCACATGGTTTTTAATGAAGATCGAACAGCCTTAATTGATGCTCAATGATAAGAGATGATGATTGACGGTGGTGATTTAATAACGCTTTATGATTGTGGTATGATGATCAGAAATTAGAGCAGCTAGAGGATCGAAGGAAAGGGGATTGGAGTCTAATTGTTTTGTTGGGGATTTGGGTTTTTAATATTTTGTTTTCTTTTTATTTTTATTTCCTTTTTCCTTTCTCTTTTCTTATTTCTTTTTAATTCCTTTTCTTTCTTTATTTATTTCCTTCGTTTTATTTTTCTTATTTTTATTAAGTTAGTATAAATACCCATTTTTTGGGGTAATGAGGGTCATTCATCTATTATGCTATTTGCTTTATTAGTTTTAGGAGAGCTTCTCTCTCTTAGGGTTAGATGAGATAATTTTAGAGAGAGAAAGTAGATTATTGCTCAAGTTTTTCTATTGTATTTAACTTTTGGTCAAGTTCATTTCAATCAAGCAATTCTTCCAAGTTTTCATCTTTAATCTAGTTCATCTTTAGTAATCTCTAATCCCTACTTTTAGCTTTATTTATTGGCTTTATTGTTGATTATATTCATTCATCTTTTTAGTTGAACTAGTTTGTATTGTTTTCATTGTTCTTAATCATGCTTAGTTTTGTGCTTCTTGAATTCATGTTTAGTATTGTTATAAAGCTTAATCTCCCTTCCCTAGGATAATTTCTTAGTTATGGGAAGGGGGTGGAAAATATGTGTTGATATTGGATGAATGATGATGGTTGGATTGAACTCATGACATAAATTGATGAAAGACAAGATTTTTGATAGCTTGAGATTATTGTGGCACTTTATTTGATGTTTTCTAGTTTAAATGCATGAAAGTGATTTGAACAAGATTAAGATCATCTCTATTTTAATGATTGCATGAGAATGAGTTATTAAAGTGGAGTTTTATGGATTTTGCTTCTTTATTCTCTTGATTTGATTGTAACTAATAGGATGCATGAGAATGATCCTAATTTGTATAGACCCTTTTTCATTAATTTGCCTAGACTATTGCATGAGAATGAATTGTTTAGGTAGAATTTTGTGTTCTTTGGCATGTTCATCATGATAACCATTATTGTTCCCCTATTTCTAATCATGTTTGACACCCCCGTATCCCTAGCGTCGTTCTCTCTTAATGTTAATCATCATTTTCTTTGCTTATTTGTAGTTTTAGTGCTCTTTATTCACAAACCAACAAAAACATTCCCCTTTTTACTCTTGCATTAATTAAAATTGATGTTGAATGAGTGAGCTTCCTTAGTGGCTCGACCCTTTACATGCCCCTATACTTGTATTAGGGTAGTTTAGGAATATAAATGCTTAATTTGATTAGCGTAGTAGTTTAACGACGTATCTAACCCTCTATCAAATTTTGGCGCCGTTATCGGGGAAGTGGCTTGTTTAACATTTTTTTCCTATTGTTAGGGTCATTTTATTTGCTTTCCTTTCTTTTATTTTGCTTGTTTAATCCTACTTGTCATTTCTAATCATGTGCTTAGCTTTATTGTATTCAAATAGAGATATGGCAAGACAAGAGGATGACCATCTTTTTAGGGAGTTTGGAAATCTGGAAATCTATGAGCTCACAAGTGGTATACTTCTCCCAACCACCTAGACTAATTTCACTATCCATCCACAATATGCTAGGATGGTACAAATTGAGCAATTTTTCGGAGGTCCAAGTGAAGACCCCATTGAGCATTTGGACCGATTCCTTGAGTTGTGTGCAATGATGCAAACCAATGAAGTGAGCCAAGATTACATTCGTATGCATCTCTTTCGGCAATCTCTCACCGGAAGAGCAAAGAAATGGCTCAAGCTTTTGAAGCCCAACTCTCTCACCACATGTAAGGAAGTTGCAAACGCCTTTCTCAAGAGGTTCATTTTCGATGAGAAAACCGCAAAAATGAGGAGGAAGATAGCTTCCTTTGAGCAAGAACCGGATGAAACTCTTGGTGAAGCATGGGAAAGGTTTAAGGATTAGATTAAAGCATGTCCTCATCATGAATTCAACCATAATTTGCTCATGAGATTCTTTTATGATGGCTTGGAGCCAATGTCAAGGACCAATCTAGATGCGGGTGCCGGTGGCCTATTGATTAAGATCCCTCAAGGCCAAGTTAAAGCTACAATTGAAGAAGTGGCTACTAGATATTCTTTGGGAGGCCAAAGAAGGTCCCAAGGGAAGAAAGGAGATCTTTATGATTTGGAGAAAGTCGGCCAACTTAAGCACATAGTTGAGCTCTTGAATGAAGGTCTTTCCAAGATTAACTCAAGTGTTAGTTTGGGTTCAAAACCAACACAAATCATTGATTTCTCATGTGCTTGTTGTGGTGGGATGGATCATGATGCATCCTATTGTAGAGAGTTCAATCCCAAGCATGGTGAGGCTTTGACTTTGAGGGAAGAAGAGTTTTTAACCCAAACTCAATCTCAACAACTTCAACAACCTCCAAGCCTTAAAAACTCCTACTCCCAAGATGGACCTCTCTTTAATCTACCAACCTAAAATTTTTCCTACCCTTCATCCAAATAGGGAACTTTCAAGATCAACATCATGACCAAAATCCTCAAGAAAATGAAGAATAATCCCTACCCGACCACACACAAAACCAAATTCTTCAACAACGTCAAATTATCACTCAACAATTCCAAGAGATCAAATCTCACAATGAAGTTGTTGATTCCCAACTAACCAAAATTTCTTCTCTCTATTTAACCACAAAACTCCCCTTACAATCATCTACTAACCCTTCACATACTTATCAACCCAAAACTTGCAAGGAGGATGAGAGCAAGGAGGACAAGGTTTTAGAGGATGTGGCTGAGAAGAAGGTTCAAGAATAAAATGAGGAGCCATTTGATTTTAGTGAACCAAACAAGTTTGAAGGCCTGGTTCCCTTTCCTTGTAGGTTAGTTGAGAATGTCGTTTTGAAAAGCCCTATGGCGGTGAGCGTATGTAGAGTTGATGTGGTTGATGGTGTGATGGCTAGTGAGAGCTTACTTCCATGTGATGATAAGGTCACAATGAGGTATGATGACTTCCTTGAAGTTCCCGCATGGTTTGAAGGCTCTCTTGAGAAAGGTGAGGTTACCCTTCCTAATATTGAGGATTCCAATATTAATCGCCCATTTAGAAGGAAAAGAAAGAAGAGAGAAAAAAGAAGAAGAAACAACAAGAAGAAGAGAAAGAGAAAAGATGAGCCACCATTTGCTCTTGATTCATTTGCTCCTTTCCCTTGTGGTGATGTGAGACCTCAAGGAGTGCTAGTTCTCAAGCTTCGGGGCATCTATGATTCAATCCTCAAGTTGATGAGGGTGATGTTCTTTAATCCACCTTGAATGAGGCGAAGGGTCAAGCTAGAGACCATAAACAAGCGCTTCCCGGGAGGCAACCCGGAGGATCTCTAACCCTTTTTCTTTCCCTCCTTTATTTTTATTTTTGTTTTCTTTATTTGTTCTCTTTTAATGTTTTCTTTTGTGCCTTGTCTTGCCTTGTAGGTTGCCTTTTGGAAGTTTTGAGCGGAGTGACATTTGGTGAACTCTATTTTATGCTCCTTTATTCTTTTAAGCCAACCTTCCAGTGAGACCTTTCTTATTTTTACTCTTTTACTCTTTATTTAAGTGCTTAGTTTAGGACTATTTTAGGAAGAATTTGAATGGTTCGAGGATGTTTGCTTTTGGTTCTATGGAACCTGGATCGTTAATGTTGTTATCGAACGATCACTTGTATGACGATTGGGACTTATTTGGATTTTATGCCTCGTTTGTGAACCTTTTTGATTTCTTTGTCTTTCTTTTGTTTTGTTTTCCTTTTTGTGTGACAAGCATGTCGATGGGAAGTGAAATAAATTTGGTTTGGAATTTGCTCATGCATTTGGAATTGATTATTTTTATGATGTGCTAAAGAATGCTTTTCTTCCTAATTGATGATGGACTACACAGTTTGAGAGTGATTGTGGTTCAGCTTGACAAATTTTAAGCTAAGGTAGCCGGTTTAAGAAATTTTGAGGACATTTGAACCCTTAGTTCACGGGAAAGTGGTAAGATGGTGTTGCTCTCTATAGTGGATATGAACCTCTTTGGTTGGTATTTGCTTGCTTCCCATCCCTTGTGTGGTTTAAATTGTTCAAGCCTTCATCAATTTTGTTGAGCGGCATTTAGGATCCTTGACTATGCATATCTTAATCCTTGTGTTGTCCTCTAACTCACAAGATCGTGACCAAGCAATTCTAGGTGAGGAAAAGGGCACCCTTTTCTCATTTTTCTTTATCTTCTTTTTGTTTTGTTACTTATTTTGTTTTTATTTTGCATTTTCTCCTCTTGCTAACCCTTTGAGCCTATTCCCTTTCTTGATTATGATCCGCATTGCAAACCATAGGACCTTTCGTTTCCCTAACCCTTAGTTTTTGAAGCATTTCGGTTTGAGAGTTTGTTTTGTGTTGTAATGACAATGAGAAAGTGTTATGCTCTTTGTACCAAACAAGAAAGTAAATTGTATATATTGTGTGTAATACAACAAATGCATCCCAGAAAAAGCCGTCCTTAGTTAAAAAAGGCAAGGACATCAAATAAGAGTTTTTTTTTTTTTTTTTTTAAAAGGGTAGGTTTCATTTTCTTCCCTAAGTTAAGCATTGAGGACAATGCTTCGTTCAAGCTTGGTGAGAGCGTTGATTCGTTTTTGTTTTTTATGGAATGTTGGTGTTGAGTAAGCTTGGGGGAGATGACATTTTTGGTATTTTTGTTTGATTTTTGGTGATCTCTTGAGTTTGTTTTTGAGGTTTGATCACCCTTTTGCTTCACTTAGGAAATATCACCAAAATTTTCAAATTTTTTCCCCGCCTTAACCCTTTGCCTTACATTACTACCCTAGTTAATAAGACCCTTGGACTTTAGAGGGGTGAGCTCTAATTCTGGTGGAGGGAGATAGATTTCAACCCTATGGAGAGAGTATACATAGTTGAGATGTCGGGATGACCCACTAATTCCACAAATTGAATATTTTTCCAGTTCCTTCATGGAATCATGAGGAGCTAACTAGGGGGTGATTTGAAGCTAGTGGAGAGAACATGGACCGTCTTAAATGGGACTAGGGCAGAGAATGAAATCACTAGTTCTCTATGCTTAGCTTAGGTTTGTCTCTTTCAACCATGATCATCTTGGAACGTTTATTCCCTCGTTTAATTGAGAAATGTGAGTATTATTTGGCACATGACTCTTCTTTGAGTCCAAATGGAGCATTTTACGCCTTAGTGCTTGATTGGTTTTCTTAAACCTTGTCATATTATGTTGGACATGGTTGTGTTTTCTTTTTGTGTTTGCTTTTCTTTTTCTTTTTGTTTTTCTTTGTTTTTGTCTAGAGTTGTAGGTTAAGCTCATAGGAAACCGTCACAAGAGCACACTCATCCTCTAGGGCGATCTAGGGGTTTAAAGGGCTTGTCTTTAGTTGCTAAAATTGACCGTGATTCCTACGAAAATGAGTAAGTGTACATTCTTATCTCCTTTAGTGTCTTAGCTTTGCTCGAATAATTAACTTCCTTTCTCTCGTGTTTCGTGTTAATTTGCTCGAGGACGAGCAAAAGTTTAGCTTGGGGGAGTTTGATAAGTGACTTTTATGTCACTTTTAGGGAATTTTTATGCTTATTTTTCGGTTCAGTTTCTAATAATTTCCTAGTTTTTTTTTATCTCATTTTCTTATTTTCCTTATTTGATCTTTATTTTTAGTATTTTTTTAGTAATGAATGACATTTAAGTCACTCTTAGGGAGTAGTTTTAGAGTCATTTTCGTGCTCGTTTTATCTTATTTTCCCTTTTATTTCTCTTGTTTTCTCGCTAATAAAGTTTCTAGTTTATTTTGGAGTGTTTTAATTTATTTTCTTTATTTTATTAATTTTAGTTTATTTTCGTATTTTATTTGTCTTGGTTTTGTTTTATTCCATCCTTTATTTATTTTCATTTTATTTCATTTTATATTTTTTCCGATTCTCCCTTGTGTATATTTGGTTATGTAGGATCGTGTTCGGAGGTCCGAGGTTCGAGTCAAATGTGCAATGCCCCTCGCTCCATGTACTTACTGCTCATGTTGCTGCCCCTTATCCTACACCCTCTCTCCCCCTCTAATCTTTCTTAACCTCCACCACACCAAAACACCAAATTTCCCCTGCTCCATTCTCTATCCACCAACATCACAATAACTTCAGCCACTCATCACCTCACGCACACCATAATACCAAAACCGTCAATTGTAACCTCACGCAACCACCAGCTCCACCTACAACTTTCACTACACCACCAAACCAATCCACGCACCCAATAAAACAATTAGACCACCGTTGCTGCCTCCAATCGCCACCAATAACCCCTCACTTCCAGTCGCCCACAATAACAACAATCACCACCGCAATAATTACTATAGCAGCAGCCCGCAATAGTTGCTGCGCCTCCCACGCCTGCCACTATCTCCACCGCTACAACTCTCACCACCAAAAGAGCAGCGGCACATCTCCACCAGCCAAACCGCAACACATCCGCACCAATTTACAGCCACAAGCACACAACACAACCGCATCAATTGGTCCTCCAATCGACCTTTGCACCGCTCAATTGCAGCGACAATTCACACAAACAACATCCATAAAATTAGAGCAAATTGCAAATTCATGAGGTTCGGGCAAACTATTGAGAAGTTCAGTCGAAGTAAAAGTGCAAAAAACAGTCAGAAACTTTCGAACTTTTCTAATTTGAAGAGGTGTGGTCGAACACACCCATGGTTCGACCGAACCAATCCCCGTAGTTTGGTCGAACCTGCCATCGGTTCGATCGAACCATTTCATGAGCTTCTCACATGGTTTTTAATGAAGATCGAACAACCTGATTGATGCTCAATGATAAGAGATGATGATTGACGGTGGTGATTTAATAATGCTTGACTATTGTGGTATGTTGATCAGAAATTAGAGCAGCCATAGGATCGAAGGAAAGGGGATTGTAGTCTAATTATTTTGTGGGGGATTAGGGTTTTTATTATTTTCTTTTCCTTTATTTTTATTTCCTTTTTCCTTTCACTTTTCTTAGTTCTTTTTAATTCCTTTTCTTTCTTTATTTATTTCCTTCGTTTTATTTTTCTTATTTTTATTAAGTTAGTATAAATACCCATTTTGGGGGGTAATGAGGGTCATTCATCTATTATGCTATTTTCTTAATTAGTTTTAGGAGAGCTTCTCTCTCTTAGGGTTAGATAAGATAATTTTAGAGAGAGAAAGTAGATTATTGCTCAAGTTTCTGTATTGTATTCAACTTTTGGTCAAGTTCATTTCAATTAAGCAATTCTTCCATGTTCTCATCTTTAATCAAGTTCATCTTTAGTAATCTCTAATCCCTGCTTTTAGCTTTATTTATTAGTATTGTTATAAAGCTTAATCTCCCTTCCCTAGGCTAATTTATTGGCTAGGGGAAGGGGGTGGAAAATATGTGTTGATATTGGATGAATGATGATGGTTGGATTGAAATCATGCCATAAATTGATGAATAACATGATTTTTGATAGCTTGAGATTATTGTGGCACTTTATTTGATGTTTTCTAGTTTAAATGCATGAAAGTGATTTGAACTAGATTAAGATCATCTCTATTTTAATGATTGCATGAGAATGAGTTATCAAAGTGGAGTTTTATGGATTGTGCTTCTTTATTCTCTTGATTTGATTGTAACTAATAGGATGTATGAGAATGATCCTAATTAGTATAGACCATTTTTCATTAATTTGCCTAGACTATTGCATGAGAATGAATTGTTTAGGTAGAATCTTGTGTTCTTTGGCATGTTCTGTTAGGTTTTAGGTACTCAAAGCGGAATTTCATGAATCTCATTCATACGCACCTAAACAGGATCTCATGCATATACAAATAAAGGATCACATAATAGTTTAGAATTAACCTTTGATGCATGAATTCCCAAGCTTTCTTCTACCTTTGCGGAGATTAGAGCCCCAATTGTTGCTTCTCTAACATTGGTCCACAAGTGTATATCAAACCTCCACCAATGCTAGTTGGACGGGAGGGATTAATCTCCTCTTCTATGGAGAAATACTAACCGGTTGTAGAGAGAGAGGAAGGAAAAAATGTTACGTCGTTTCTTTATGAAAGATGATCGTCATATTATTTTTCCCCAAGCCCTTTAATATATAATCATATTATCTTATTAGGGCAAGACTTATTCCTATTTTACTCCTTATGGCCAGTCATTCACTAAGCACAACTTTTGGACTCGATATTCTTATTTGACCTAACACTGTAACGTGTGACCTCATAGGATCCATTCAGTTGGCATTGGTTTAACCCAATGATCAATATTGGTCTCTAGCAAGACGTAAAGACGACCCAACGAAACGAATTTATTATCTCCATAATATGATCCATATTATATTAGTAATTGCACGAGAGTCGAGGACACATTTCCTTCAATCTCCCACTTGTTTGAGACAAGCGTGCAATCTTCAAATTCCTTAAGTCTCTTAGTGTCCAATTTGATAGTATGATTACATCTCTATATCATCCATACTAGTACACAAATTGTTTCTTGAAATTCGAGTTTGAATTGCTAAACAAATGATTATCTAGTAATCCATTTGAGCACGGCCATGCATTTCCAATCCTTACTCTTCAAGAGGCAAAGACACCCATCCTATCTAATAAAGGAGGACCTTTTCAATCTTGTGGCAACCAAAACTCCCACTCAACTTTTAGTATAACTCGAATGTTTCCTTTATAGCCCCCTTTTACGGCATAGCGTTTGATAACATCAAAGTTACACTAATCATTGAGCTAAGTAATGCTCCACTCATGTCTTAGGAATCCACTAACATAATTGCGAAGTTTTGAAAACTTCTAATTAGGTCTGTTTGATCATATATCAACCATACAAATCCATATAATTGACTGAACATCTCTATGTTCCCATAGCCCATGAAACTGCGCTATCAATCAATGTTATATGCTAATCTTTTTCAATAAATCGTTTATGTCCAGTTTAACGACTTGGATTAGGAACTTAAATATTCCAAGAATTTAGTTCACTTATGGGGTTTCATTCATCAAATCACGCATTTGACAAATCCATTGAAATTCATAAAATATCTTGGACATTTTATTTAATACTAAACCATGATTAAATAAGTATGAAACTTTGTTTCACATTAATAAACATAGGGAGAACATAAATGATAGTTTCGCAAATGTGTCCAATACACAATCAAAGCCATCTAATATGTTCAATTTCTATTGAACCTAATATGACTTTGATATTTAGGCTTCTGAAATAGTTTAGTTAATAAATTTTGAGACATTCTCATCCATATGAACTTTGCGACCTTTTCTTTTATGATAGTTTATCTCCATATACTTAGACGTTGCCTTTTGTTCTTCTCCAAGTACTTCAGGAAACTCTGAACTCTATAATTTCCAATATCACATATCAGAATTCGATTGAAAATTACACACATGCATCTAATGAGTATAATGCGTAGCCTTTATGACAAATCCTTTGCAAATGCACAAGGAAGGTCACTCATTCGCTAAATCTCATCAGTCTTTGCTTTGCACTGAGTCTTGATAAGCAATGTGCTATGCCATATGGGAGTGAAACCTCTTTTGGAGTTTTCATGCTTGAACCTAGAGAGAACCTCATCTATATATGTTTCTCAATTAAGTTCAATCCTCTTTCAAGACCAATCTCAATAAATCTTGATTCCCACGATGTACTCATTTAACCCTTCAAGGTCTTTCATACAATAACAATTCATTAGCCATTACTTGACCTATTCAAGTATGGGAACATCGTATCTTGTAAAAAGTATGTCATCTACATACAAAACCATCTACATACAAAACCAAGAAGACTACATAGCTCCCACTAAACTTCTTGTATGTACAAGCTTCTTCCTTTATAAGACTATCAACCAATTTGATTAACTTAGTAAATTGAAGATTTTACTCCATGATGCTTACTTCAATCCACTAATGGACTTATGAAACTTACATGCATTTCTAGGACTTCCTGGTCCTTCAAAACGTTAATGTGTGTATCACATACACATTCTCTTTCATGAACAATTTCAAGAAAGCGTTTTGAACTCCATCAACCACATCACATAGAGTTGAAATCACTAGATAAGTCTGAATAGATATAAGCAATATTAGCAACGAAAGATTTCAAAATAGTCAATACTATGAGTTCGATGAATCCTTTAGTGACTAACCATTGTTATGAATTCATGCAAATCACCAAGTGTCTCACACTCAATTTCAGACATGGAAACCATTTCAGATTTTCATTGTACTAAGCTATTTTGGAGTTGTGATTCGTTAAATCTTACATTCTAAAATCAAAATTTTAAAATTTCTTAACCATCAAACTTATTTCTTTGGCTTAGATTTACTAGCCTTTTTGGGTTTATACGCAACAAGTGAAAACTTATTTTCAATGAAGAACAACATAAGCAGGGTATACATAGAAGGTGGCCCTTAACACATGGTTACGTATCCCATTACATTAATGAGACCCCGTGTTGTTGTTTTTAACATGGTGTGAATCATGCTCATTAATTGGTTCTCTCGAACACCTTCGAGACATATACTCCCACTTGCCTTATGAGAAAAGGCTCTTTTAGCATAGGGTAAACCCGTTTGTTGCTCTTATCGACCTTTTTGAGAATTACTCCCAATTGCCTTTTAGAAATGACATCCTTTTCAGAAGGCACCAATTAGAGCAACAAACAATTTTTCCTTAAAACATTTTGTTGTTGTAGTACCCTTGTATTGAGCTTTAGAATTCAACATTGCACTAAACGGTTTAATACAAGTTTGTTATTCTTAAATTTATAGAAAAACAAAATAAGAACATCTCTTATCCATATCTTTTATGATGTCTTATCTACATTGTGTTTTGACGCAGTCCTAATTAGTGTAAAAAGCTCATTTTAAAAGTGTATCCTTAGAACTATTGTTTGGAAGATAGGTACAATTCATTATGAATTATGCTATATCTTATATAGTTTAATTCCTCCATTTGAAAAACATTTTCTCTTAGTGGAGTAGGTTGTAAACTAATTTTACAATCCTTGGGATGATCATCAAGTTCTTGGCTCAAATGCTCATCACTACGATCACATCTTAAATGCTTTTGAATTCTTGCCAAGTTAACAATTTGACTCAAAAATAAACTGTTACGATCATATCGCAATGTTTTATTGTCTTGTCAAGTCTCTTTTATTCTTCATTTATAACCTTATTGAGCTCCTTCAAAATTTTCAGATTCATGCTTCATGTAAGCATGTGTGATCATATTCAAATGAAGTGTCCATGTTCATCTCTAGCCTTTGAATCTTAGGTTTCTTAATTACATCGTTATGTATTCAACCATAGGTTCACATCACCTATTCTCCAAAAGATAAATTTCTCAATCATCAAACTACAATAAGATTTGTATACATAAATGGATTCATAATCTTATGATGTTAGAAGTCTATCCCTTTGGAGCTTCTGTATGCAATTCTATTTTATTTTGATCAAATTGACATTTCTAGAAGTGATTCATATATAGAAATGGTTCATCTATATCTAACATATAGAAGTTTTTAACCTATTTAGTGTTTCAAAACATCCCTTGATTCAACTAAGCACAATATAACATTTGTTTGATGATTTGAATCTTTAACATTAAGTGATAACTACAATGGAATGATGTTTTGATTATAGCAAGAATGTAATAACGATTATTTATGTCAATGTTATTTATGTCAATGCTAAAGTATATATAGTTAAGTGAAATGTAAAGTCATACATGTAAAACAACATTTGTTTCTCACATTGTAGATTTACTTTTCCCTTATCCAAGTTTCAACTCTTTAGCTCAACCTCATTCTTCAATGAGAGAGTTTATCTTGACATCAAATGTCAAATAAGTAGATTTTTGCTAAATCAATTTCTATAAATACTTGATGTGGAACATTTCCATTCTTTACCTTCAAACTGTACTTTATGGGGTAGTTTTCAATCTCTTGGAGCTAGTACTTAATTTAAACATTTGCTATTCATAATAGCACTTGACATTTTATTAGCCTTGAGATTAAGAATTGACAAATTATTTGTCTTTTCTTTATCCTTTGGCTTTTATTGTCGCCCCCATCCTTCTTAACCCTTTACCATTTGAACCATCTAGAACATTTCTTTCAAGCTCAAAATGATACTATGCTCAACTATTCTAAGCATCTTACATAATTTTGCTAAAACCATTCAACACAATTCATGTTGGAGTTTAATCTTGTATTTAACACCGCATGCAATAAGTGAAGAATTATGTCACTTAAATTAGTCAACATTTGACAGTATAAAAATCCAAGTCATTCACAATATTCAATCATATTTGTTTAGGGTAATTTTACCCCGCCACGTGGTCCAATCAGAGGATGACATGTGTCAGCCCCAAGGATGGCCCAAAGTGGACCTATTCCTGTTTGACGGCCTTCAGGCCCAAATCCCAAGAAAGCCGCAATGCGGCGCAACCCACCAATGATTAGGGTTTAGTGACCTAATCAGGAGCACAAATCCCGAGGACCCTATAAATAGGGAGATTCCCCTCTTTTGGAGGGCACGTTTTACCATTTATTACAAACTATCCCTGTGATAGAGACATCTGAGCTAGGAATCCGAGCAGACACTCACCTAAATTTCCGCACCTTTTTTCTCTCCCTTCAAGTTACTAACTTGTTCGTCAGAGGCGGAGCACCACCCAACTGGTGTCTCTGTTTGTTTTGCAGGTACAGGCCGCACTAGACCAATCTTTGTGTTGTAACTCTCCTGAGGGACAAAAATACCCAAAACATTTGGCGCTGTCTGTGGGGAGAGTACCTCGAAGATGGTTCAAGAGTCTGTACCACCTCCTAACCGTCTGGGCGATGACCCGAAAGTATTTACAGACCAGGAGGATGAAGATCCTCAGGTCGAAACCTATACAGCCGATGATGGCTCTCTGATAACCAAGCGCATCCGGCCCAGAAAGACTCTGGAGCGGGGTGCCTCCCAGGCGGGTGCAAATCGACCCTGGGCAGCCGGAAGGGGAAACCCATACGGCAGCTGGATCAGCACCTGTCACCCAAGACGAACTCATGAGATTCATGACAAGTTTCAAGGGTGAAATTAAAGAACTGATCACTAAGAGCCAGGCTGGCCCAAGTAGGGGTCAGATGGTCAAGAAGACTCCTCTGGAAAAGGGGAAGTCTGTCAGAGATCGGCAGCCCACTCCTCATCCAAAGGAGAAGGAAGCCGGGACCATTGATTGGTCCAAAATTCTTCTTCCTAAGAGGAATACCAACAACACCCGCTGGACCCAGCAGCCGGTGGGAAGTAAAAAATCAACTCTTGATGCCCGGGAGATCATCAACCGGAAGAGAAATCAACAGTTGTCTGAGTCGGCTTCTACGTCGAATTTTCCAGACAGCTTCAACAATACTTCTGCAGGGAATGCACTTTCCTTGCATGAGAGTCAGACAGGCGGTAATACCGTCCACTCTGGCCCTCAAATGATCAGGACTGCATCATATGTACCTTCTCAGGTCTACGGTCAGTACCCACCTTACTATATGCAGCCTGCCCTCTTCGGAGGTCAGGCGGCATATCACAATGTCCAGCCATTGGACTGGCAGCTCCGTCTGCTTCGCCTGGGTGAACAACCTTCTGCGTTCACCCGGGAGATAACCGAGGCGGCACAGCCGGCCAAGGTTAAGAATGTATTGGTAGGTACCTATGATGGTACCACCAACCCGGAAGATCACCTCATGGCTTACACAAACCTCATGTACTTACAGGGGTTGGATGATGCCACTTGGTGTCGATGTTTCCCGGCTACGTTGAAGGGCATTGCCCAACAATGGTTTGGCAATTTGCCAGCCGGGTCCATTGATAGTTTCAGGAAGCTTGCCTTCTTGTTTGCTTTTAACTTCTCAATGAACATCCCTGCTAAGAAAACAAGCCTGGACTTGAGCACCATTAAGCAGGGGGAGAGAGAAGGGCTGCGCTCCTTTGTCAGGCAGTTCAATCTGATTAGAATTCAGATTCAAGGACTGTATGATGGGGTAGCTTTTACAGACTTTTTCAAGGGTCTGAGAGACGGGTCGACTTTTAAGTTCGACCTAGTCAGAAAAGGGGCTTTCACTTTACAGGCGGCCCTGAGGGAGGCGGAAAGCTATATTCAAGCAACCAACCTCTGCACGCCTGGTAATCAGTCAGACTCCAAGAATTCTGACAAACAGAAAGACAGCCGGCCAGCTCAGCCGGCCAAAAATAAAGAAGAGAGCAAGAAAATAAAAGAAGTTTGGGCGGTTAGTGACTCTGATCAGCCGTCCCAGAAGAAGAAGAAATAATTTAAACCGTACGTCCCTAAGTACGAGATAAACAAGGACTGGAACTCCATCCTCATGGAAATTAAGGACCGGCTGTCTCTAGAGAAGCCGAATCCAATGAAAAGTTCCATTCAATGAAGGAACAAAAAAAAATTCTTCCAATACCATGAGGAAGTTGGCCATGACACCAACGACTACTTCAGCCTTCAACGGGCGTTGGACCGTCTGGCTGACAAAAGGTTGTTGAAGTCCTACATTTCTAAGTCCCCAGTCGGGGCAAAGAAGAAGAACAAGGGTCAGTCCTCCAAGACTACCCACCAGCTTGCTAGTAGCTCGGATACCGACAAGGAGCCGGTCTACACAATAGCAGGCGGGTTCTCATGTGGTGGCCCTACCATCCGGGGCACCAAGAGCCATCTTCGAAAGATGGACAAAGATGATGATGAACAGGCGTTTGCAAGCTCCTCCTTCCCAAAGAAGACGGCCCGAGAGTGCTACCTCTCAGCCGTCAAAGATATAGTGGCCCCAGACGGCCAAGAACCAATAGACCTTGACAATGTCAAGGATGCCGACCCAACACCCGTCCCACCAGTAGTCGGGAAGAAAAGAAAGGCACCTCTGCTGCTGGAGGTGAAGAAAGAGAAAAATAGCAATCACTGACCGGTGAACGGTTAGACGAGCTCCGTCCCCAAGCGGCTGGTGAAAACATTGATCTCGCTCTGGATGACAGCCGTCCAGAGCGTACTGTAAAGGTTGGGACGGTTGCTTATGCTACTCTGGGTGCAATTTTGCACCTTATGCTGAAAGAATTCAAAGACATTTTTGCCTTTGAAGTGGAAGAGATGCCAGGCGTCAGCCCAGATCTCACTGTCCACAAACTCGCCATGGACCCCAAAAAGAAGCCCATCTGGCAAAAGAAAAGAAACCACGGCGAGGAAAGAAGTCAGGCGGCAGCTGCCGAAGTCAAAAAGCTGCTAGACGCCTGGTTCATTCGGCCTTGTAATTTCCCCAACTGGGTGGCCAATGTGCTCCTTGTTAAGAAACCGAATGCGACCTGGCGCATGTGTGTTGATTACACAGACCTCAACAAGGCGTGTCCAAAGGAAAGTTACCCGCTTCCAAAGATCGACAATCTGGTCGACTCTACAGCCGGTCACGCCTTGATGAGCTTTATGGATGCCTATTCTGGCTTCCATCAGATACCCCTCTGGAAGAAAGATCAAGAGAAGACGGCCTTTGTCACTGATTTGGGGTTATTCTGTTATATTGTGATGCCGTTTGGCTTGAAAAATGCGCCTGCCACTTTCCAACGGATGATTAATATGGTCTTCATTAATCAAATTGGGAGGAATGTGGAGGCGTACATTGATGACATGATAGTCAAATCGAAGCAACAGGCGGATCACCTTGCTGATCTCCGAGAAACGTTCACCACCCTCAGGCGGCATAAGGTCATGTTAAGCCCCAAGAAATGCGTCTTTGGTGTTGAGTCTGGGAAGTTTCTCGGATTTCTGATTGATCAAAGGGGGATAGAGGCTAACCCCGAAAAGATACAGGCGGTGATTGACATGAAGTCACCCCGTTCTGTCAAGGAAGTTCAGAGACTCACTGGTTGCCTAGCCGCCTTGGGGAGGTTCCTCAGCTGGTCAGGCGACAAATGCCTTTACTTCTTCCAAGCAATCAGGAAGAAGACCAGGTTTGAATGGGGAGACGATGCTGAGACGACATTCCAGAAGTTAAAAGAACACTTGCATTCTCTACCTAGGCTGGTCAGTCCTTTGCCTAGGGAGACGTTGTACATGTATTTAGCCGTCTCAGATCATGCTCTCAATGTCGTTCTCCTTGCTGAGCGAGACGGCGTTCAGCTCCCGGTTTACTTCATTAGCCATATTCTCAAACATGCTGAACTCCGGTACCCCATGGTTGAAAAATTTGGCCTTGCTTTGTATATGGCATTCAAAAAGCTGAAGCCTTACTTTCTGGCACATCCGGTTGTGATTTACACCGAACAGCCACTCAAGTGGCCAATGTCCACCTTGGAGTCATCCGGGAGAATGTTGAAATGGGCTATTGAAATGCAAAGTATTGAAATCACTTACGAACCAAGAAAGGTAGTGAAAGGTCAGGCGTTTGCCGACTTCATTGTTGAAATGACCCGTCCGGTGGCTCCGGATAATCATAATCAGGTTTGGAAAGTGTATGTAGACGGGAGCTCTACAAAGAACGGCTGTGGTGCAGGTGTAATCTACGAGTCTCCTGAAGGGGGCAGATATGAGTATGCACTACGGTTCAAGTTTCAGCCCTCTAATAATGAGGCGGAATATGAAGCCCTGCTAGCCGGTATCCGTATGTGTAAGGCGGCAGGGGCAATGAAAATTGACGCCTACTTTGATTCACAGTTGGTCGTTAGCCAGTATGAGGGAAAATATGAGGCAACTCATCTGGCTATGATCAAATACCTTCAGGCAGTCAAAGAAGAGGCTGGGGCACTTGAGGAATTCCGTCTAAATCAAGTGCCTAGGTCGGAAAACAACCAGGCGGATGCATTGTCAAAGCTGGCATCTTCCGCCTGCCATGATACGCCTCGGTCAGTCTTCTGGGAAGTACTTGAAAAAAGAAGAATCTATGAAGATCCCATTGGAATTCTTGACCGAAGCTCTACCTGGATGGATGGCATCCGGGCCTACCTTTCAGACGGTACACTTCCTGATTCGCCACAGGAGGCAGCCGTCATGAAGAAGCGAGCTGCAAGCTTCGAGTTGAGAAACGGAGAACTCTTCAAGGCGGGGTTTCTGAAGCCTCTGTTGAAGTGTGTCACCCTAGAAAAGGGGAAGGAATTTCTCGAAGACTTGCACTCAGGATTCTGCGCCTCCCACATAGGCGGCAGGTCCCTAGCCGTCAGAGCCAGACGACATTATTTTTGGCCCACTCTTGAGGTAGACGCCAAGAAGTTGGTGAAGAAATGTGACAATTGCCAAAAAATTGGCAAACTTATTAACCGTCCGGCTACTGATTTGACGGCTATCCACAACCCAATCCCGTTTGCAAAATGGGGCATGGACATTTTAGGTCCTTACACGCCTACACCAGGCGGAAAGCACTACATCTTGGTGGCTGTGGATTATTTCACCAAGTGGGTGGAGGCTGAGGCGGTTAAGAACATCAAGACCTCAGACGTAATTTTCTTCATCTGGAAGAACATTATCACCCGGTATGGGGTACCTATGTCTATGGTGTTCGATAATGGTCCTCAATTTGAAACGCCTCAGCTCAAAACTTGGTTGGGAGATCAAGGGATCTCAAGCTGTTTTGCATCAGTCGGCCGACCCCAAGCAAACGGCCAAGTTAAAGCCTTCAACAAACTGATCTCATACGGCATTAAGAACATAATTGAAAGAGCCAGTGGCTTGTGGGCGGAAAAGTTAATCCATGTCCTATGGGCCATCCGGACAACAACAAAGGGGGCAACCGGTGAAACCCCATTTCTCATGGTTTATGGTGCTGAAGCTGTCTTGCCAATTGAACATTACGAGCCGACTCTCAGAGTCATGCTATATGATGAAGAGGCAAACTGGGAAGCAATGCGTTTGGCATTGGATTCACTCTCAGAACGCAGGGGCAATGCCACCTCGCGTCATGAGATTTACCGTCTGAGAATGACCAGAGCTTACAACAAGAAAGTACACAAGCGTCCCTTTAAAGTTGACGACTTAGTGTTACGGAAAATGGAGGCAACCGGTAGGGCCAATGAGCTGGGAAAGCTAACTCCAAATTGGGAAGGCCCCTACTGAATCTATGAAGAAGTAAGAGACAACACCTACCGCCTGAAAACTCCAAACGGAAGGCGCCTGCCTAGAACTTGGAATGTAGACAATTTGAAAAAGTACTACTTCTGGGAATGTAAATTTTTTGAAAGCAGTGAGTCTAAAGAAGCCCCCACTTTGACTGAGTTTGGAGAAACGCAAAGTTTTGAAAACAAAAGTCAAAGTAGCGATAGGGACGGAGAATGATTCAGAACGTTCTGTGATCCTAAATCACTCTTGTAACGCCAATACCTGTAAACTAGCATTTGTTAAACAAATAAGAGAGTTCAGAAATGCATATCTTGCATCGTCGAGCACACGTCTCTAAAAGTAACCGATTTGTTGCTTTGATGTTGTGACAACCTTCCGCAAGATAGGGAATGCAATCCTGCTGTTTGTTTTGACGATCTTCTGCAAGCAAGAGAATACCGCCTGAAGACTACTACGCCTGTAACTGCCTCCCATTCCGCTGTGATAGTCTTTTATAAGCTAGAGAACCCCATCGAAAATTGTTTTGCATGAAACTATCTTCATTTGTTGCGACAATACCCTGAAGAGTATCACCGAAGACTAAATCCTGTCGATCCTTTGCTCTTGCAATGCCTGTGCGTCGGCGCTTTTGCTGCTTGTGAACTAGTATGTCGGTGCCTTTGAATTGTGAACCAGTATGTCGGTGCTTCTGAATGGTGAACCAGTATGTTGATGCCCTTTGCGTTGTGAACCACTACGTTGGTGCCTTTTGTATATGTATGAACCATTATGTCGGTTCCTGAGCCAATGTTTAGGTGCTTTAAGCTAAGTGAGACGATCATTCATTAGGTCAATCACTTAATGCGATTGTAACCAAGCCGATTACTAAATCATTTCAAATTTCTTTTAGGGCTAACTAGCGTACCAAGGAACCCAAAATTGCTGTAAGAGGTCGAAATAACCGTTCTGAGTGCCTAAGCGTTTTGTCGCCGCTTAAACGTCGCTGGCGCTATGAATTAGCTCTGTCGCCAGACGTTGGTTTCTACCGCTAGGCGCTGAACTATGGCGTCAGACGCCAAAGTTGTCTTTTGGTGCCACAGTCGGGAATTTCGTATATATTCCCTTTTCTTCCTCATTTCGCCGCTGCTGCTTCTTTGTTTCGAAAATTCGCCGCGGAACTTCGTTTCACTAGTTCTTGCTCGTTTCTCAACCAAATTTGCTCAAATTTGTTGCAAATAGAGCTTTTTTCATCTAATTTCCCGATCTATGTAAGTTTTCTTCAAACTCATCTCGGTTTTTCGATGAATTTTACATTCTCATTCACGAATTTTTGAATATTCGAACCTTAAATTGCTTAATTCGTTTTGTTTGTCAAACTTTATGCCATGTAATTGCTTGATTACGTTTGTATATTGCCTTGGGAGTGTAAGACTTGTTTGACTCAATTTGGTGAAGAAATGAACAAATCACCATTGTTGGACCTCTTAAGGTCGGGAAGACAATGTGGCTTGTTCTTGATGTTTTTGCTAGCAATTCTTGTCCAATTTGTCACAATAATTATCATAGTATTGCAAGAAATTGTTTGGATGCTTGAAAAATGCCGTATATGCTTGAATTGAAATTGTGCTTTGTTTTAGTACTACGTACTCTGTTTTTGCGAAAATAGTATCATGCGGCTAGGCGAACCTTAGATACTATAGAACCTTACTTTATGTTAATTTTACACAATGTAGTATGTCTAGACAACGAGGTTCAGGTTCATGGTCTCGAGACACACGACGGGAGCATGAGCCCGTAGAGGAGGACGCCGACCCGTCCACTTCTCTCGGACCCCTCCCTGAGTGGGATGAGCAGACTTTGTACTTCTCTCCCGACCACCACATTTATTAGAGGGTGCGTCGTGGGATTACCACTAGTAGGACACAATGCCATGGCTCATGCAACGATACTCTGGGTAAATTGTATAGGATGTTCATTAGCGTCGACGGAGAGTTGAGACTTCTCTGGGAGTCTTGTGGGCTGACTGCCCTGTTCGAGGCTACGGAGGCCATGATTTCTTCTAATAGGGGTCACCGCGTGGCTCGCGTCCTAGTGTAGTTTTTCTAGGACACCACCAACACTTTCCACTTTCCTTGGGGTGAGATGATGGTAACCCCAACCGACTTCAGTCTCATCAAGGGACTGGAGTTCAGTTCTACTGCGCTACCGTTTGACAACAACATTAGCGTCTACTCTCCCGAGGTTGATGAGCTACTGGGTCCGATCGCCGTTCGGGCCCGTGCTGAGGTGGAGTCATCACAGTTTAGCGCCAAGGGCATTCGCCGGTCGACTCTGGCAGCAGCTTTTGTGGATGATGCGACCACCCGAGAGCAGCGGGTGCGCATCTTTGTGCTTATCTTGCTGTCAGGGACATTTCCACTGACAAGGGTAGTAGAGTGCCGCTTTACTACCTTCTTGCAATCCGTTATCTTCACATGATCGGGACTTATGACTGGGCCAGCTTGGCCTACGCCAATTTTGTTTGAGCTTTGTGAGACTCGTGTCGATACCGGTCCTACACGGGGAACGTCGCTCTGTCCAGCTTCTGGAGAGTCGTAGAGGTATACTTTATCTCCTATAAAGTTAGCTCTAAGCTTTTTATTAGCACTTGCTGATAATTTTTTCTTTTGTAGATCTGGTTCTACGAGTACTTTTCTTTGCTTGCGCCGGCGAGACCGTCGCCACGCGGGTTTCCTGTGAGCGCCTGCTTGGGAGGCCGCCATGTTCGGGCGTATATTGCCCATGTTCGAGAGCAGATCCTCTCGGTATGATTTTTTGCATAGTTAAACACTTTTTTATTGCTTTTGGTAGATTCTCATCTCATAGGCATTCTTCGCAGGAGCCTGATGTGTAGTACCGACCGTGGAACGGCTTGGTTGTCCTTGGGTTAGCCGCGCAGTACACTGCTGAGCGTCTCTAACTCTTAGGGACGTATGGGGCGGTAGCATACCTGGGCGAGAGGGTTTCTATTTAGCACTCCTCGGATGTTTTCATCGGCCCTACTTCTCCGCCGCGTCACATGTTCAATGACGCGAGGCTGCTCAGCATGTCGGAGAGGGATGGTACCCCTTGGCGATCTCATGCGATCCCAGGGAAGTGCTATGATGAGGAGTTGCTGCGTTGTTAGCTCCGACCCCTGTTCTGTCTAAGGAGACGGCGGTATGATTTTCATCTTTTACCTTTTGCTAAGTAGCCCCCAAGTGATACTTTACTGAATTTGGTTTGCTTTAGTCAGGCTAGGCCTACTTAGTTCGTGCCCCCTCGTATGTCCATCCATTACCAAGGGACATACGGGCCTATCGAGGAGATGATTCCTCCGGCTCCCGAGGATCAGCGCTTTGTGGAGCGATCGATTCCTCGCCACCAGACTCGAGTGAGTTTATTTACTTGCAATTTGTTCATATCTGTCATGCATTGTTACTGACTTTATTTCTTAGACAATTCTCGCGCGAGGTGGTCACGACTATGGCAAGGTGTAAACATGGGCAACGTGTCGTGCCGCCGCGGGCTGTGCCGCGGTGGGGGCCGTGCCGTGCCTGAAATTGGCACACCCCAGCCCACGGCACGGCACGGCCCACGTGCCTTGCCAGCCGTGCCGTGCCGTGCCGCGGGCCAAACCGTGCCACCCTTTAAAATTTTTTTTTTAATAAATGAAAAAAACAAACGAATTAAACGATATATATTTTTTTTAGTACAACTTAATATATGTGATTAATTTATGTTAATGTTAATGTTAATGTTAATATATTTTGTTTACATTTTTTGAACAACTTTATTTTAATTTAGGTTATATAAATTATTTATCTAATTAATAATTATGTTTAAGTTTATATAAACAAATAAAAAGAATTTTATTAATTTAGCAAAAAACAACAATGCATAAAATAAAAAAAAATACGAGTGCGACAATCCGAAAACACAAAAAATTGAAGAATAACTTATTTTATTATATGACGGTAGCCGGTACGAATGTACGATAATTCAATAATACAAAATAATTAATGATAATTAAGAATCGTACAATAGTGTATGAATAACTTCATTTATTATACGGAATACGAAGTTCGATAATACAAAAATTATACAATAGTGTATAATGTAAATATGTAATCATGTAATTATTATTGGTCGTCTTCGTCTTCGCCTTCGTCTTCATCTTCGTCTTCGTCCTCGTCTCCTAGAGGTTCAAGTTCATCCGCCAATTGAGTTGATTGAGAAGTATGAGAACTATAAGAAGTCGACGTTCCTTCATCGTCGTCGTCGTTTTGTGCATAAGTACGATCTTGAGTACGAGTTTCGGCATCCAACCAATCCTTGAAGCAAACACACATTTCAAGTGTTTCGGGTTTTAGTCTTGTTCTTCTATCGTCTAAAACTCGTCCCGACGCACTAAAAGCTCTTTCGGAAGCAACGGAGGAGACTTGGATAACAAAAATATCACGAGCCATTGCCGACAAAATTGGATGTTTCACGGTTTGTGATTTCCACCAATCAAGGATGTCGAGGCCAAACTTCTCTTCATCGTCCATGCCTTTAATGAAGTCGTAACTTAAGTACATTTGCAACTCCGAAACATCGCTTTGTGTTCTCTTACTTGATGATGATTCCGTACCTGAAAACTTGGACATCATGTTAGCAGCTTGTGCAAATAAACCTTTGGCCCATTTACTTACATTTTTGGATGTTTGAGAAGGGGCAAATCAAGACACGGTTCCATATTTACTTTCATAAACTCTATATAAAGAAAAAAACTCATTAGTCATCTTATTTTTAAAAGTTTCAACATCATCTTCAAAATTCATGTTACTATAATAAATATCAATTAATAAAAAGGTGCCATCATATTTTTGCCTAGGATCTAAAATAGAAGAAAAAATAAAAATCATAGGAATATCGGTGTAATATTTACGCCATTTTTCCTCCATGGATGGAAGATATCCACGATAAACATGTTGTGATCGGTGTTCCACAAAAAGTTGTGCAAGTAAACATGCATTGCTAAGAAAAGAATGAGAACAAGGATTATATACAGAAGAAAAACAATGTGTCATACCATATAGTAATTGTAAAAACTGCATGTATTTTTCACAATTAACCCAATCATCTTCTAGTAAAGCACATTGTGGAAATTTCATACTATAAAAAAGTGTTAAATGAAACTTGTACTCGATTGCCCGACTCAACATTTCATAGGTGGAGTTCCACCTAGTTGGACAATCCGGTGCTATTTTTATGGTTTTTATCCGTTGTTGCTTGCAAAAACCTTTCCATTCTTGATATCTCAAGTTAGAGCTATTAATAGACATAATAGCATTCCTTATTTTGTGATAAAATGGACCAATTGCTTGTGTTCCATCCTTCACACACAAGTTAAGAACATGACAAATGCATCTAACATGAAGTGCATCTCTATCTAATATAACATCGGTCACTTGGGATTTGACCAAATTCGCACTATATGTCATAGAAGTTGCATTATCGAAAGTCATAGACATGATTTTATCCCTAAGATTATATCCATCAATGGCTTCCATTAAATGATGTGAAATGTTAAGACCGGTACGAGGGTATTCAAGCATTTTGAAATGAATGATGTGTTTTTGTAACAACCACTCATTATCTAACCAATGACAAGTAACACATAAATAGTGAAGCCCGTATCCACCATCCCATGCATCGGCGGTTAAAGAAACTCTACTAGGAAGATTAGCTAATTCATTTACTAATTTCAATTTGTACTCTAGATAAGTCTTCATGGCAGCAGACCGAACGGTTTTTCGGGAGATTTTTTTGTGTTTTGGTTGTAGTGCTCGGTTAATGTAGTTGTTCAAGGCATCATTTTCGGCGAAAAGAAAAGGTTGTTCGACATGTACAATCATTCTACCAAGTTCATCCCTATCTCTCTCGTAATTGTAAATGAAGCCTTGTGGATGGAATTGAGAAATTTTGGGTTGGGTTAAATAACTAGATGGTCCACCACATTTTTTTGAATGTCTACTAAGGTGTCCCGTCCCTCCCTTTGTATCGGCCGAGAAAATTTTACCACAAGTCCGACACTTGGCTTTTTGTTCATTTTTACTCAATTGATAATGTGACCAAACTTCACTCTTTCGTTTGGTTTGAGAAAAATCCTCTTCGGTAAACCACTCGACCCCGAGGCTTGTGTTTTGCTACCTTGGGAAGGAGGAGGAAAAGGAAATTCATGTTGTTGAAATTGGGTTTGTTGAAATTGGGTCCAGGGAGCCATATCATCCATTTGTTCGTGCCCTCCCGTGTTTTGGGGATGAAAGAAAGGGGTGGAAGTGTTTGGAAAGGGCCTGTTAGGGGAGGGAAATGGCATGTTAGGGGGGACATAAGCATTGAAGTGTTTGGGTTTGGTGATTCCCTACGTTTTGACTTGGATTTTCTAGAGGAGGAGGAAGAGTTCGGGTTTGATGCGATGATTAATATTAATAATAATAACAATAAAAGTAACAATAACAATAATAATTATAATAATACAAATAACAATAACAAAGTAACAATAACAATAACAATTAACAACAATAATAATAACAATAACAATAAGAATTAGTAAGTAGTTTTTCTATAAATTAAATTTTTAAAAATAATTATAATAATAGTAGATTACTTGGATCAATGAGATCCCCAGTAGGAGAGGTTAGGAGCGATGTTGTCGAGAGCCCAGGTCCCACCTTAGACAGATTTCAACAATCCAAATAATCCACAATTAAAATATAAAGTAGTTTTTATATAATTAAGTAGTTCCAAGAATATAATAATAATAATAATAATAATAATAATAATAATAATAATATTAATAATAATAATAATAATAATAATAATAATAATAATAATAATAACAATAACAATAACAATAACAATAACAATAACAAATTAAAATAAAGTTGAGTTAGATCTTACAATGACGCTTCAATGCTTTCCCAAATTTATAATTTCCCGAACTTATAATTTCTCGAATTTATAATTTCCCGAATGTAAATATAACAATTTTTTTTTGGTAGTAGACTAATAAAAGTAATAATAGTAAAAATGTAAAATTTATAAGAGAGTAAGAATTTTTTTTTCTTTTCACAAAAGAGAGCAAGATTGTAGGATTTGTAGGAATTTGAGAATTAAGAATTTGAGAGTAAGAAAATTAGAGAATAAGAGAGAAGAGATGAGTTGATGAATTGTGAAAATTTTGGAGGAAAAAATGAGGTATTTATAGGGAATTTGGGTGGGAAATTGGGGTGGGAACTAGCCGTTTATAGCTGTTGGAAAATGGCAAAAAACGGCTAGTTTCCAACGGTTATATTGGCACGGGCCGTGCCGGCCCACGTGCCAGCCACCGTGCCGCCCGCCGTGCTACGTGCCGTGCCCGTGCCGATTTTAAAAAAAGTGTTCACGGCACGGCCCACGACCCATAGGTGGGCCGCCGTGCCATGCCGGCGACTGTGCCGTGCCGGAGTCGTGCCGCCCGCGTGCCGGCACGACCCGTGCCCATGTTTAACAAGGTGTATAGATGCCTTCCGGAGCCAGCTCGTTCGGATGAGGAATGTTGCTACGTGTCATTGCGACGACGTTGTTTAGGAGGTAGCTTTTCTCCTTATTTCTTGTATTTTTGTATTTCTATATTGATTGCTTCTGATTTGGTTTCTTCTTGCAGAGTCATCCCATCCCTTCTCGTTCACGGAAGAGACCTGAGGTCCGGAGAGAGGCAGCGAGGTCTAGCTCGAGGCATTGCCGTACTGGTTCTTGCGATCGGGGTGGTCGATCTGAGGCTGCCCGACCGAGGCTGTGGAGGGCTCAGGTTCTTCATTTGAGGGCCCACGTGTTGAGCCGGTAGGCCAAGGAGAGGATACCTCGGCTCCTAGAGGTGGTGGGATGTACGAGGTTGGCTCGTCATCGCAATAGCCTCAGCAACCTCTATTGTTTCATCAGGGCGACCTTAGGTGGACGGGTCCTGAGCTGAGTTTTCCTCCTTCTGGAGGGACTGGAGCTGGAGCTGATGGAGAGCATACTCCTCACACTGCGCAGTTCTTTGATATGATGGGCGTTCCTCATTATCTGCGTCCTCTAGCGGCGTAGTTTGTATCTGTGTTTTTTTTTTTATTTTGACTATATAGAACTTTTCCTAATTGACTCATTTATTAGACATATTTGTATATACATATTATTATCTATTTATTATGACTTTATTTATCTTGCATTTATTTTTCATTTTTATGTGCATATTTGTGTGTGCAAAAAATTGTGATAAAAATAATTTTGTGCAAAAATTCCGTCATTTTTATTATTGATGGAGGGTATCCGACTTTCTCCTCCAAAAAGAAAAAATGAAAAATAAATTGGATTTAAAACAAACATAAAAATAAATTAAGTCTGAATAAAATCCAAAAAAGAAAAAAAATCGAAATTAATATATGAAACTAATTTGTAATAGTATTTGTAAAAGGGATAAAATCGTAAAGCCATTGTACGAGTTCGAATCATAGCAAGAAAAACGCGGTTTTTAATAGCTCGCTAATAAGACACATCAGCGCCACGTGGCGCCACGCGTTGCTGCTGGCGATTGGCGCCAGACTCTGGCGCCAGACGACAGAGTCGTCGTTTGGCGCTGAAGAGCGCTGACTCCGAATCCCTTCTAGATTAAAACTGTATCGATATTTTGTATAAATAACCCCATGATCTGCCGAATTTCTTCATAATTTCAGCAGATTAATCATAGTCTTAGCTTTTGAAAAAAAAATCATGTCTACTTCACTCGTGAATGGTGTCGGTCTATAACAACTAAAGAGAGTAAAGAACTAGACTTTTTCCATATGGGAGGTATCTATGGTGTTAAGGTATAGATCTTGATATATACTTTATTCATACTGCCTTAGAATATTAGGACACATATACTCATTGTTTTAGACTAGGGTGTGATGAAATTAGCCCTTTGCCGGAAGAATCTGGTGCTATCTTAGGCTTCTCTTCATTAGATCTTGCGGTAATCCCTAGAATAAATGAATATTATTATAAAGATTTTGAGCGCTTCTTTAATTTAAGAGACAAAGATCTAACAAATATTGTAGATGGTAGTGTAGTTAATTTAAAAGAATTTACACGCCATTATTTTGATAGACCTTATTCTGAATCTTTTCACGTTTATAGAAGAAGGGATTTTCTCTTTTGCATGCTTAACAAATATCTTCTCACTAGTGGTAGAACTAATGAGGGCCGAGCAATTATATCAACTGTGTTGGAGCAAATCGAATCTAGGAGAAATCCATGGAGAGACTATGCTTAGTCTTGATGAATTGAAGAGAAATCCAAAAGCTCCTTTTCGGGGCTCTCCAATTTTATTATTGGTAGAAAAATAGTATTTTTAATTACAGAAATCAAAAAACATATTTTTGTATAATAATATTAATTTATTTGCATTGAAATTTTGCATATATGGCTGATGGAGAGACTAGAATTAATTAATCCTCTCGACAATGTTGAAAAATATACCCCAAATTGCTTTGTAAGGCGAAAGAAACACTTCTCTAAGATGGGGCACCATGAGTGGAAAAAAGTCTTTGGCTCTTGCAACTTTGCTATCAAGTGGGTCATCCCTTGGTGGAAAATAAAGAAGATGGTTGGTGTCAACAAGCAACCTTTCTGTCGTCTTCCAAGCTCAACTAAGATGACTTTTTATTATCCTTGCAGAGTAAAAAGACAGTATGGCCTATTTCAAACAATTCCTTCTGGGGATCTTTATCGTCCCTATGAATTCCCTGTTTCACAAGAAGTAGAAAAATTAGATGCAAATTGGAGCGCTAGACCACCAAAAACGCCGCCTCATAATATCCAATGTAGGCATCGGCGTTCCGCTAGTCATCCTCCCTGGCAATAGTGCTCAGCACAGGCAACACCCGGATGGTGTAAACCTTACCCAAGGGCCGCTTCTTCACAAAGCCCTCTATACCGTTTATCATGATGTCTCTGTCCTTAGCAAAGACATGAATTTGGAAGGGAACGTCTTTATCCTCCCACCTTTTTCCTTCCTCAACCTCACTATCGTCAAGCGGAGGGAGGGAAGTGTGACTTTCATCCTCGGAGCTTGACATAGAGGCGGAACCTTCACCGGCTGACCCAGAAGTGGATTCCTCCCCGTTTTGGTGTGCAGGGTCAGCTTGATCAATTTCTATATGGGAAACGGTTTCTTCACCGTCTCCACCCTCATTTAAAATTGTATCGTTGGGGGTTCTTGGGATGCCAGATGGGGAATACTCCTCAAAACCTTCGTTACCCTGAGAGCCCTCAACCGGGGTTACCAATCTAGACGGTACTTTGGAAGTACCGTCTCCTCGACGCCGTCTGGTGGACGCCTGTTTGGTTCTAGCCATCGTGTCCTGCACAGACACATATATGGTCGGTTGGCGAGTATAATATTGTTCCATGCACCTAGATCCGGGACTCCCAGTCCTAGACTCAGCCGTCCCAGGTGACCGGCTGACTGCTGACCTAGGTCGTGCCGTGTGTGTTGGTGATGAGTCCATTTATTGAATGGAATTAAATAATTGAAATGAGTTGAAAGGGGTAGAGGCGGTACCTTACATTTGTCTCTCAAAGGGGGGCAAACAGGGAGACCGATTGAGTTGCTGCAAAAGATCCTGCTTGCTTGAGGCATAGGCGGTTGGTAACCGGCTGACGCAGGCGGAGAAATTCAAAGTTTGTGTTCACACACTGACGGTAAGCAGACTCTCTCTCTCAAAAAATTCTTGACTTTATCTCTCTATAATGTTTTGGAAACGTCAAAAACTAGAGGGGTAAAGTTAGTATTTATAGAGGGGTAAATTTGAGGGCAATTTTGCAATTTCCCTGGAATGTTAAAAGTTAAAATTTTCACAGTAGAAAAAAAAAGCCTTTTGAAATTGCCATCTACGGGAGAGTGACATGTGTCACAGATGCCACGTTGCGTGCCACGTCACATCTGTAAGGGGCAAATGTTTTGGGCAATACCTATGCCACGTGGTCTAATCAGGCCCTGACACGTGTCATACCCTGATTGGCTCTTCTTGAGCCAATCTCTTTCTGACACGTGTCTCTCCTAGAACTTGAGAGCAAAAGGCGGCCTTCAATGGACCAAATATCGAGAAGGCCGCAATGCGGCGCAGCCCAAAATGATTAGGTTAGAATGACCTAATCAGGGGCACTTTTCCCCATGACCTTATAAATAGGGAGATTTCCCCCTTTTTTGGGACATCTACATTTAATACAGCATATCCTATATTCTCTTACATTAGAGAATCACCTGATCTCGGAATCCGAGAAGATCTCACCTCTTTTTCCGCACATTCTTCCGTTATTCTTCAAGTAGTAACTTGATTGTCGGAGACGGAGCTCCAACCACCCGGAGTTTCCGTTGTTTAGCAGGTACAGTTCACGCGCAACCAGTCTCTAAGATGTAACTTTCCTGAGGGACAAAAACACCCAAATACCATCCATATCATCTCGACCTACTGCCTTTGCTTGATCATTACTTAGATCATGAGTCTTACTCCCTTTATATTTACAATGCAATATCGATTTTATATAGTTTTTATAAAATGCATGAAACAAAATATGCCTTCCAACTTCTTCTACAAAATCCCATTTATTTAACTTGCATTTGTTACATGGGTAGCGAGTTACCAATGTATCTTGAGGAAGAGTCCCTTTAGCAAGGTCTAAGAATTTCATGCAACCATTATAATAATGAGGATCACCTTTTCGTAAATCAATCCAACTAGTATCCATGGCTACAAAAAAATATATAGTTAATTACAAATTATATATATGTAAATTATAAAATATCATTTTACAAGCATTCTTTCTTATTATTTACCTCCTAGCTAGCATAGATGCCCTATGCTAAGATAGATAAAAATGCCCCTAAAGAGAAAAAACAAAAAAGATAGATTTTAATGTGTCCTTCGATGTTAACTAAAGACACATAGATTGCTACACATGAAGCTTGTCAACTAGTTAAAATTCTCAAGCAAAAATAAATTAACAAATCCACTACCAAACTTTTTCACATCATAATACTCATAACGTGACCAATTTACCAACCAAAGTAAATGAGTATTGAGTAACTGTAGAAAGAAAAAAAACACACAAGAAACAGTCCAAGAAAACAAAATTGAACCAATTCAACTCAAAGATAATCCATGAAAAAAAAAACTAACACATCGAGAATGTGTCACTTGCATACATATCATTCTGTTGTGATTCTAATAATGCTGAAAATAAGGAATGATTCAAATAAAAGTTTCAACCCTGTACAGTATAATTGCACCACCAAGGCTATCAAGAGGTTGTATTAAATTAAACTCTCATATTTCAGATTCTGAAAACATTTCATTTTAAAACAGAAACATCAGCCTAGAGAGTGTATTAATGAATAAATTAACCCATAAATAAGTAAATGATAATATTAATGAATTAAACACCCATAATATACACAAAAAAATACACTAAACATTAATTCATATATTAAATACAGCCAAATAAATTCACTATTGATGAAAAATTGCTTTAAAAAATATGAAGTATATATTATCTCAAACATGCTGTAAACATACCTAATTGTCCTTTATCTCTTGGCCTCTTTCTTTTTGAAACGAAGTTCTTCAAGTGCTGCTTATGGAGACAACAAATAAAAAAATTCAATTATAGATGAAATTGAGAGAAGAATCATCTTATTATAGGCAGAGGAACTTTCCGGACAATGTTTTGACTTTGAAGACCCCGTGGAATGTTCATAGACCAAACTTCCAAATAAAACCAAACCTTCAAAGAGTTTGTAAATTCAAATTTTGACTATTCAAAAAGTTCTATTTATCCCTCTATATTAGGCTAGATCTATTGTGTTACTCTGAGTTTATTTTTCGGACAGACTTTAGAATTATTACTTTCAATTTCATGTGTAATACCAATGTTCAGCCTTTACTTCAGAGAGTAGTGTTCGAAATCCATGAGTGCAAAAATAAATGCTAGTATTATAATGGTAAAAATACAGTAGGAATTAGGAAGTATAGATCAAATTGTTTAAAATGCAAATAGATTTAGCCATGAAATTCAACAAAAGTAAGTAGAACAGAATCGAAATTGGCAGAACAAGCATATAATAATGAGAAATTGACAAAACCCAAAACATTTTTATTAATTCGGTTGCTTGTGTTATAGTGAATCTAATGAAAATTAGGCAAAATTAAAAGGGGAAATTAAGCTAAACTAAACAATTACTTATGAAACCTTTACCTTAGGCTGAGAAAATTAAGAAAATCCAAACAAAAAACCCATAAAAATCGCCATAAAATTTCAGAATTACTAACGACTCATTTTTATTATTTAAAAAAAGGAAAAATTGAGGAACAACAAATTTGGAAATTGAAAGCGCAAATTATGAACTGAAAAACGTTTAAGTAATTGTATCTAATTAAGTGCAAAAAATTACTTGATGCGCCGTCAATGAATTCTTCGAAGTATCACGCGATTCTTGTTCTCTTTCAATTCAAAACTGTAAATGGCCAAAGATTTTCCAATTTCAACAAGAGATTAAACAAAAAACATGAGAAATCGAAAATTATACTATGCCTTAGACGAAATTCGAACTAGAGATTAAGGAAAAGCAAGAAGGTTTACCTCTATAAATTGATGAATTTTACAGATTGGAGAAGAAAATTCCCACAATTTCCAGAATGAATTGGGTGATGAATTAGAGTAGAGAACGATGGATGTACCAAATTAGCAACACTGATGACTAACCTAGTTTTTTTTTTTTCCTGAAACTAATTAGGCGGTTTAACTCTAGGGATATTTCTTCTAACCCCGCTTTTATTTTTTCCTTAAAAATTGAAATCGCGGGCAACCAGAAATAGTCACATGCGGGTCACATGACTTTGTTGATGCTTTTTAGTGTAAACAGACGACTTCGACTTGAAAAAGCGTCGATAATAAGCGGAATATAAATCTGTATATTAACGCTAGTACCATAGCGCCGAGATAAAAGCGTCCATAAAATACAAAAATTGTAGTAGTGCAGCCAATAGGGCGTAAGCTGTAAATATAACCCTTTCTCATTGCAAAACCACTTAGAACATGGAGATTGTGGTTTTCAGGGAGGTCAGTCCAATTGGAAGTTAAGGAAACTTGAGTTACCGATTTTTTGATGGGGTGAATCTGAATGGCTAGATTCTCAGGGCTGAACGTTTATTTCACTTTTACTATCTGTCAAAAGAAGATAAGTTGGAGGCGAAGATCATTGCCCTTGAGGGTGATGCGTTGTTGTGGTATCAATGGGAGCACCGGAGGCACACCTTGGCCAACTGGGAAACCTTGAAGAAACTGCTTCTCCGCCGCTTCACATCAACCGCAACGGGCTCGCTCATCAACAGTCGAGATCGGTGGTTGATTATTGTCGTCGATTTATCAAGATCCTTGCTCCCATTGAAGGCATGCAAGAGGAAATTGGAAAGGGTCAATATATAAATGGACTCAGAGAAGATATTCAAGTCGAGGTCCGGATACAAAGCCCTCCCACTTTAGATCTTGCTATGGAGCTTTCCATGCGGATCGAGGAGAAGCTGAAATTAAGCCTAAAGCCTAAATCCCAGGACACGGCCCTACCCACTTCAAAAACTCTTTATCCACACCTATGATCCAACCCACACACAACCATAAATACGAACCCAAACACAATCCCACCATGAGTCGCAAGAACAAATTCATCCTATTATAGAAGTTCAAAATTCCATTTATAATTTTAATGCATAATTGTTGTTCTAAACACTTAAATTTACATTAAAATTAACAAGTATAGTCTATGTGAGCAAAAAAAGAGAGAAATAAAGATCAAGCACAAAGTCAAAATTAGATTGAACAAAAAAAAACACATATATGCTTGGCATGCTCATACAGGATCAATACTTTATCACTTCACATGAAATTTGTTGCAATATATTGCTGAAACATGTCACAACAAAAAACAAACAAATTCATGACAACAAATCGAATAGAAAACCCCAACTTTTGTTAGGATTCTTCATTCGATTTCTCCATTTTATTGACCAAGATCAAAGTCTGGTAGATAAAAGGTGCAAGATTTACTTTCCTTAGCTTTAAAACGACAACCAAAATGGAAAGAGATCAAAATTAGAGAAGGAGGAGAAGAAGATTGTGAGCTGCAAATCGCGCTTCTCCAAATCTTTTTACTAATTCAAATGTTGCGCACAACTCATCAAGTTGCGCGTGGCATCCCAACGCATCTTAGATTCTTGTGCGAGTCTGGCCAGCGCGACTTACTATGTTGCGTGCGGACACTGGTCACTTAAAAGACCAGTGCTCAGATTTCGATCCGTTTTGAATTTTTCCCAACGGTTTTGTACGTTGTTAGACGTAATAACACGCAAAATATCAAAATCTTTTAAAATTGCTTTGCATCCAGTAGTTTCTTTTCTTCTTTGATAGTTTTTTGCATACACACCGTGCTTTGTGCCTTCCTTAAGCATACGTTTTAACGTTTTTTGTAAGAGTGTCTTAAGACGTTCTGTGGTCTTGCTTTACGTAAAAGCACCCATAGACAGGTTTGTCATTTTACTGTACTAACGTTACAAATGTCCGGGTTTTCTTCTTTTTGCACGTCCGAAGTAAAAAGGAAGGCGTTGTCATGCAGCGTAAAAATGCAAAAGGCATATCGTATGGCGCAAAATTGTACGGCGTAGGTGTTGCATAAAATTTCACTTCAGCCCAAGCTTTGCGAGATCTACCTCTCAGAACAAAAAAGGTAGAGGATTACTTTAGGCATTAGCTCAGAAGTCGACAGGCGCGCCGAACCATCAGGAACAGAAACTTCTTGATTGGAAGCAAATACGGTAGTTAGTGAGCTTACTAGCTTACCGAACAATTACGGTGTCCGTCCACCCCCTGTATAAAGAAGCGACAAGACGATGTCACGCCTACGTAGTCACGTGCCCCCAGTCCTAAGACATGTGTACTCATCTTATGGACAAAGCTGCTGAGAGAGTTGTTGACTTTCTTCCCTCTCACTGGATTTGGATATATGCCTCCAGTCATGAGACATGTATTTATATCTTGTTGACATCCGGCTCAAATATCGGACCATTTCGGCTCGAATACCGAAAACACCTTTTTTATCTCTTTACTTTATTAAAGTCATACTAAAGTTTCAATGTCATATCGAGGGAATTTAGACCAACAATGACACGATTGAGAGGAAATCATCCCCTTTTATTCTTTTTTAAAACCAATCTCTTCTCATGACATGACATCACTTAGAACATCTTTACTTGTAAAAGCGTTCTACAATTGCAAAGGATCAATCTAGATTCTTTAACGCATTAAGACTAGGAAAAAACTTTTCCTAGCCTTAATAGCTACTTATTTCAAAAACTTAGCGAATCAAGGATCGTTTCCACATCCTTAACATTTCTGAAAGATTCACTATTCTTTGAGATCTTCGCAGAATGAGTCTCGGATTTATTTCCTTGACTACTTTGATCGTCATCTATTGTAGACTCGATCAAAGTGGGGGCTAACTATAGAAACTTACTTTTGGCCACTTCTCCCGAAACGAAGTGCGATGATGTTACAAAAATCCGTTCTTCATGTTAGATCAAAGTTGAAGTGTTTATGGACTACAAAAGCATTATGAAGTAAGTTAAAACCCATATTTGAGACCAAGTTATCTTTGAGCCTTGTCCAATTATCAATTAGGCCATAAACATTTTCATACATGTTTAAAATTTATTAATAATGGACCTAAATGTGTCAAATGAAATGATTGGATCCAATAGAACCTACAGTGTTGAAAACCGAGCCAAACAGATAAACTAACCATCAAATTCCCATGCATTGCCTATACAGATAGATTGCCCTTTGAAAGAGATTTCCAAAGATATATTATAAGACCAATTCCGAGCCAAAACGAAGAAGTTATGATCGAAACACTAAACCAGGCCCTAAAATCGATACCCTTGCACTCCAACGTCCATAATTTAATCCATAAAATATTTTAACCTAATTAAATCGGCATTGGAAAGTAGACATTCAGATATTTCCAATGATATCTCACACGCCTTAATCGGACTCCGCAATCAAAAGTTATGGAAGTTTTAAAAACGCGCTTTCGTATAAGGCAAACTGCAAACCAGCGCAACTCAATTAGGTACGCGCGCCTGGCGCGGGTAGACTCATTGAGATGCGCGCAGAACCTAGCGCGACTCAGAGAGTTGCACGCGCCACCTGTCAGCACGGATCTTAAACCCTAAACCTAGATCCCTACGCCTATAAATAGGGGTCTTCGTTTAGCATTACGAGGACCGGAGAAATCAGAATTAAAACCATATTATTCTCAAAACCCTAATCTCTCTACTTCTCTTACTATCATACTACTTTTCCCTCTTTCTTCCCAACTACTCTTCAACCCTAATCCATCCATTGAAGCTCTTCAAAGTACGAAGAAGAAAGAAAGTCCATAAACACATTAAATGGAGATTTAACATAAAGGAAGAACGGTTAGTTTCTTGAGCACTTAGATAAATCACTTTTCCTTTATTGTTTAGTAACTTTAATTGAATAAATAGTATTGTTTGATCACATTAAACGAACTTTTAATTAATTAATTCACATAGTACTCTTTTGTTAATCAAGACTAGAATTTAAATAATTAATTGTTGTTTTAACATTTAAGAGAAGGCGAATCTTGTTTATTTATTGTTCTTTCACGAATATTGATTAAATAAAAATAACGACTTTTGCAATGTAATTCCTACGCGATTAATGCTTGTAAATAAAATCAACTAACTTAGTCTTTAGGTATCACGTTGCATATAGTGTTTGGTAATGAAATTATGAAAAAGGAAGAGCTAGTAGAGGTCATACTAGGGCTCAGATAGCGATTCCCCTCTAAAGGGAACATAATCTTAGTACCCTCGCTCCCGAACTCATTTCTTGTTTATGTAGACCAATTTAGGCATGGGTAAACTTACGATTCGTGCTAATTATCTCTTGAACTCTACTTGGGAGAAAGGAATGAACGAGGTTTATGAGTTTTCCTAAAACTCTTTGGCGACTCCTACTTGTTTCTTACAAAAAAGCGTGATGAGAGTATCATTTCTAATTCAAGGTCTCCCCAATAGTTAGGAATTAAAATCCTAATACATCCTAACAAGTGTAAAGTCCTAATCTTTTAAACGGACATGGGCATCTAAGGAAGGACCCCTTAAGATGGGATCACCCTCCTTACAGATCTCCACGATGCTATTCAACTGGCTAATAAGGGAGAACGTAGAGCCCCAAGTGTTGCTCCTCTACTTAGTCCACGGGATTCAAATGAGCCGTCCACCAATAATAGATTGGCCGAATGAAGGGGAAAACCACGATCACCACCTTTAATGGACAAACGACCACCGCTGAAGCCACCACCACCATTGACACCGAAGAGGGGAGAGAGAGAGAGAGAGAGAGTTTGAGAGAAGCTGGTTTCGTGTTTGCTAATTAGGGTTTCAACTTAACAGTAAAACTGTTATGTGGAATCACCTAGGAACCTAGTCTACTTATAATCATAATATAATTAAACTAGGTTAGGAACCCAAAACCTCTCTAAACCCTCTACATGGCCCCCCATCATAAGGGATGAGGCCAATCAAAGGTCTTATCCTCTCATGCTCGATCTAGCCCCTTTGTGTGAGCTTATAGGATCCATACATCCAATTGGGCTTTGACCTATTTTACTATTCCAAAGATCGTTAGTACCTTTAGCTATGATATAACGACGACCTAAATGTACAAACTTAATTATCTCCATAATTTGATCCATTTAGATGTCTAGTAATTACACTTGACGAAGACATAAATCCTCAATGCTACACACATATAAAGTAAGAACCAAATTCTATGTTTAAATTGGAAATTATAGTTTTTCTTATAGGGTGGTACATTACATGACTCATATTACTATCCTTTGTATATGCATTTATTTATGTCTATTATAAAACTTTATATACGATAGATAAATGAAACATTCTTATGCACACTTAGTACTCATAATAGATATGTATACTATAATATTATCCTTATATTCATTCAATGAACTAACTGTCTTAAAATACCCACACCTTAAATATGCAGATTGTAGATATTATGCATGAGTGTATTGTAATATTAATTGTCAAATAAATGGTTTGATTATAGGTTTAGAACAAATTTAAAATCCTATTATAATATTAAGAAATTTTAGGTTTAGGGATTTTGTAACAAAAAATTATTATAGGAAAAATTGAATCAACAACTTTAGTGTGTTGCTCACACGGTGTGGCTAACTTACACATGAAAAACTCTTGACATGACCAGGTAACCCTTGAGAGATCGAGTAACCCCAAGATCAAGTAACCCCTAAGTCCCTGACAGAAGAGTAACCTCTGATCGAGTGAGTAACCATTAACCGACCGACTAATCCTTGTTTAAGTAACCATGACAATTTAAATAAAAAAAAAATTCTAGCTACACGGTGTGGCTCGTTTGTGATATACTAATTTCACAAAAAATTTTACCACATGATGATATATACCAATTTCATTAATTAGAAAATTCCTATAAACCATTGGTAAAATTATATACCAATTTACATATGGGATATACTAATTTCTAATTTTTTTTAAAAAAACGTTTGTTAGCTGACGAGGGGTGGAGCTAGGTCATTGAAACTAATCCTCCCTCGATCAAACAAAATTTGTAAACACTTAACAAACCTATGTACATGTTATAGAGGCAAGTCAAGGGTCGAACCCAATGGAATGGTAATGTTCAAGCACTCTCAATCATGCGCCTAAGCTAGGTCGAAGTCTAAGGATAAAAGGTAAACACTATAACCAACTAACAAAATGAAGAACTGAACAAATAAACACTAGGAACGAGGATAAACAAGTAATCATGACAATTGTAGCAGCTCGGGAACAATATGCAAATCAATGGTTGTGAAGACTAATGCTAAGCTCAATCAAAAGAGTCAACAAACTATCTCCTAGAGGTCAAACTAGCGCCAACTACGAGAGACTCTAACTAGGAGCATCACTAATCAAGCTCAATCGAGAATTGTAATTCCTAAATCAATGGTCCGTATCATTAGAAACTACAATGCAATCTAGCATAATTCTCAAGGCCTAATCAAATAACACACACGCAAACTTCCATTAATCACTTTAATCTCAACAATTAATCAACACAATCTCCAAATTAAGCACAATCAATCAATCATACAAGTTTCACCCTATCCCTAGCCAAACAAATACTCTAACATCATCATCTAATCAACTAACAACTAAAGAAATCAAGAATCAACAATATATGAAGAACAACTACACTAATCAACAAAAAAACATCAAATCAAACCAACAAATATGAAATCAAACAAAGCAATAAAATGACAGAGAGTTAAGAATGCTCATTGATAATAGAGAAGATCTTCAACACAATTGTCACCATTGAATCTTCAATCTCTCAATCATAATTGAAATTCCATACTTTCTCTCTCTAAAATCTACTCCTAAAACTAACCCTAAACCTAGAGAGAGAAGCTCTCAACTAAGCTAAGATTATGATCTAAATCTAAAATGAAACTTATTCTAAACTTACACTAAAAATCGGGTTTAAAAAGGTATTTATAGAGGCGCAAAAACAGAAACCGAGCAAACAAATACCGAGGAAGGCGCGCCAGTGCGAAGGGGTGGCGCGCCCGCGCCCGTGCATCTCTGGGTTTCTTCGATCTTCTTGCGGCTTCGCGCATTCGCTAAGGTCTTCGAATAAACACACAATCATGATGATGATGAACACTAAGTGAGACAGTCCCAAAAGCATATGATTGTGGGTTCAACACCCCATATTCATGAGAGAACGGCTTGAGAACGCAAGAGCTAGAATTTGGAGGATCCACTTCCTTGCATCTTGAGCTTTCCAATTTCCATGAGCTTTCTCCAAAAGCTTCCTCCACCTTAGTAAATCATCAATATCAAGACCTGAACCTCGTATAATACCTACAACCACGAAAATCGAGCAAATAAAGCAGAAAAGACTAGAAAAACCATAGAAATGGACAAAAGCTACAAAATAAGAGATGAAAGGTAAGACTAAGACCAAAAGCATAAAACTAAGCATTTATTAAGCATGAAAGCCATGAAAAGAAGGTAAAAACAACCTAAATGCTCATCAAATTGGTGCCATTTATGACACCCATCAAATACCCCCAAGCTTACCTTTTGCTCGTCCTCGAGCAAAACAAAATCAAGGGAGAAATGATGAGCTTATCCAAGCAAACAAAAAGAAGAGAAGATTTAAACAAGAATATGCACTAACTCACTTTCGTAGGAATCACGGTCAATTTAAGAAACTAAAGACAAGCCATTTAAACCCCAAGATCGCCGTAGCGGACGAGTGATGCTCTCGTAAAGGTTTCCTAAGAGATTAACCTATAACTCTCGTAATAATACAAAAAAGGCAAAGCATTAAAAAGAAACCAAAATAAAAGAAAAGCAAACAAATGTTCATGAAAGGACTTTTCCAAATGTACAAGCATAAATGAATGCAAATCTTTCTAAACAAGTAATGGAGTGCACGTTCTAAGATATCTATGGTTGATTGAAACATAAATATGCTAATCTTAGGAACTAGAGAAACGCAATCCACTTTCATCCCAAACGGTCTTACCGCGTTGTCCTTACTAGTCTCATATCTTCCCCTAGTGAGCATCTCAAAAGTTCCACGAAGGAACCGGAAAAAGAGAAAATTTCTCAGACGATAGTACTATCGCCAGACAATGTGATCGTCGCCTGGCGCCGGACACTAGCTTGCGGCGCCACAGTCCAGATCTTTGCGCCGTTATGGAACTTCAACCTGGGAGTGTTTCCAGTATTTTGCTCTTAAGGGATTAGCCTAAAAGTCGTATTCAGTCAAGTTTAATCAATTTATTAGACTTTAATAATTAATTAATTAATTTAATTAGCAAAGTCCTTTAGTCATTAATTTATTTATTTAACTTATACACAAGTCAAACAAATGGTTAGGAAAAAACACATAAAATATGCACAACAAGTAATGCACAAGTAGTCATATAGTCACGATATGATGCAATGAGTTTGCAACCTAACCATAACTCTAGTTCTCTAAAGTTCGAGATATGGGTTAGTCAAAGAGGGTCCTTGGTTATGAGTCCAGATGCACCAAGCTAAGCCTTACCTTTGGAAGGGTTGGCGCGTGTGGATGGGACCCTACGAGTTAAACTCGCTTCCATAGTTTGGTGAATTCAACAATCTCGGATGTACCCTTCGTTGCCAAGATCGTTCGATTGGGTAAATGGATCATGAATTCCAAGAGGGTTATGGTTATTTGTAGAACACATATGGGTTTCAAAAAAAAGGGAAAAACTCAATTAGGAAGTAAAACCTAGCAAATAGTACTAAAAAACTAGTCAAAACAAGAAGGTAGATTCCTGGCTCGGTATTAGAAGAATTTGGCGAGCGAAAATAGCGTCGTCGCCAGACGCTGGCATTGTTGCCAGAAGACAAGCTTGTCGCCAAGCGACAGCGCCATTGTTTGCCGCTAACGCTGTTTTCTCAACGCTAATTCCTACATGCCCCGACAGCTTTCTGTTCTTGAATTTTCCAATTTTTTTTGTAGCATTATTTCGATTTTAGTTGTGAAAGATATTTCCCTTAATTCCTACGTGTAAAAATCCTATGTTTTTGACTCATATGGATGGTTTTTCCAATGCAAACCTTTTTATGCTTATGCCAATAATGTCAAACAATATTACACACATGAAATACTTAGAACTTTTCGAGTCTCATCCACTCATTCTAAACTATTGCCAAAATAAATTTTAGGAATTAAAATAGAAATCCTCCCCAGCGGAGTCCCCAAAAAAATGTAGGGAATATTTCAAGCCATCCCACACTTGAACCCCACTGTGATTATACACTTAAGCATGGTGGCGCCCAAAGGGAAGAAAGCTAGAGTAAAAGAGTCTCCAACAAGTTTTAGGAACTTATAAACCGTTCATAGGGTGAAGGTTACACCCCTTAACGATCAAGGACATCGTTAACTCCAATAGGTCTAGAAACATAACTGGAAGTTCGGGGATGAAGGTACAAGTCAACTCTAAAAGAGATTGAACCTGCCCTAAAAATAGGCCTTTACTTTATTATTCTTGTATTCATGTGTGCTTTCTAACTAACATACAATCAATAGGTTTACCCTAAACTGGTTTAATCTATGTTGGTTGAATATTAATTCACAAACAAATCAATTATTGGCGATCACTTGAATTATAATCATATTATCCTAAACAAGATTATTAATTATGTTATTAAGCAAGATTACAAGTACAAATTCCCTCTAAGCATGCATAATAGGCGTGATTAAGCAATAACAATAATATAAAATATCAAGCAACATAATCATAATAATATATTATTTAAATTATAATCATGTTAACGCAAAATATTATTAGCAAGATCCAGGCATCAATCTAACATGATTAATAACAAACCCTAGCATGTCACTAAACATATCATTGAAGATTAAAGCTTTAGCCATAACATGATACTAACATGATATATGGAAAGAAATAGGAGGCATCATAATAAAAATAATTGATATTAGAAATCTTAGTTATTACCCTACACATGATACTGAGAAGCAATAAAACATCCTTACATGATACTAGGAATCAACAAAATAATCTAAGCATTAATTGTATATCTAACGATCAATAAAACAATTAAGTACTTACTTCGATGCCTCGTACCTCTTTCTAATAACAAAATACACACGTTAGTAACTTCAAGGAAAAGTATAAAAATCAAACAATTAAATTAAATAATTGAAATAGCGATTTGGGACCAAACCCTCAGAAATTATCAATATTTCATGTCTAGAACGAAGGCAACTCCGAACTTAGCTAGGTGTTTCTTAGCCTCTAGATTTTAGAGAGAAAGAGAGAAAATAATTCTGGGTGTTGATGATTTGAAAACAGAGAGATACGACCCCAATTTATAGGAAAAATAGCATGGGATTGAAGAAAATCATATTCAGAATAAAATACCTCCTGTCGCAAACGGCAGGAGTCTGCGCCAGACGACAAGCTCGTCGCCAGGCGACGAAGGTCAGCGCCTGGTGACGACTTTGTTATCTCGCGCTGGTTTAAAAATGAACACGCTTTTCCACACTTACTTACGTTTAACAACTGTTGCAGGTAACTAAGAGTCCAAGCAGTTTTCGAAATCAGTTTTCATTTATCTTATTCTTAATAAAACATCTTTTTAAAATATAATTATCAATCCTAATTTCATTAGAATTAAAAAGAACCTTCTAGACACTCCTAGAAGATTAAAATCTATCCTAATCACTTTAGGAATAATAATTAATAGGTTCTCCTCTAGATCATTAGGCCACCTTTAAAATCATTGGGCCTAATCTAATTTAATCCATAACTTCTTCATAATTCTTCGGAATTAGGCTTATAATATATCATTGGAAAGCTCTTTTTGAGCCTAATCCAATGACAATATTATTGGACCTTTATTATGGACCAAACCAGATTGGACTGACTATTATTCATAAATAGGAGTAAGAAAAGAAATATTTTGGGTTTTTCTAAGCTATACCCCTAAGGTAGTTGAGCTTCTAAGGTGTACCCATGCTTTTTCAAGTTTCTAAGCCGTGCCCTTCAACTTCTTATCAATACTAAAATGTACCCTTATTACTTATTTAAAAGTTAATTGAGAGTGTGATTTCATGGATTTAGTTTTCGTTATTAGGGTTGTTGTGGTTAAGATTTCTTTCTCGTATCATTTCCTTACCTTTTATCATCTTTTTATTAAATTTATATTTAAGTTTAGGTGACGTAAAAGTCCCAAGTAGGGTACCATTCATTAATGGTAGTGAGTTGTGGGGCATAGCTTAGAAAAACCCAAATATTTTTGAAAACAAAATATTTTAATAAAAACATCCTTATCATTAGACTTTCCACACTTTCACTTCGTTCGATAATCAAATGATGGAAAGGTATTCAACACTGGGTTTGGTTTTACGGAGAAACAATTAGGTGTCTACAAGCTTCATCTTATGCCGCCTGAGTCCGGTAAACGTTTCTCAGAGATACTTGAGATGGTCGGCCGGCTCTTTTAACTTGACAATCACGTCATCAATATACGTTTCCATATTCCGGTCGATCTGATCTCTAAAAACTGTATTGACGAGTCTTTGAAAAGTAGCTGGGGCATTCTTGAGACCGAACGACATGAATTTATAGCAATACAGTCCCTGCTCGATCACAAAAGCAGTTTTCTCTTGATCTTCCTCCCATAATGGGATCTGGTGGAATCCGGAGTATGCATCCATTAAGGTCATAAGAGCATGTCTGGCCGTAGAGTTGACCAGTCGGTCAATTTTTGGAAAAGGAAATCTATCCTTCGGCCATGCCTTGTTGAGATCAATATAATCAACGTACATTCTCCATGTTCCATTCGGCTTCTTAACAAGAAATACATTGGCTGCCCAATCTAGGTAGTAATATTTCCGAATAAAACCGGCGTCCATCAGCTTTTGTACTTCAACTACGGCCGCCTGATTCTTTTCTTCACCGTGGTTTCGTTTCTTTTGACAGACAGGCTTAACAAGCGAATTAACAGTTAACTTATGCACGGCTAGGTCTTGGCTAATACCCGGCGTTTCACTCACTTTAAATGCAAACACATCTTTGAAATCTCTCAACAGCTTGACTAAGTCGTCTCCAAGTAGTCCTACGGTTATAATGCCTACCTTGACTGTCCGATTAGGCTGGTCAGGATCTAGCACTACATCCTAGTGATCGTCGGCCGACTGGGGCCTTAACTCTTCTAGCCGGCCGACAGTCATTAACTGCTATGCTTGCTTTTTCTTGGCCACCTTTTTATTTTGGTCGACCTGATATGCTTGGAGTGAGCCTTCATCTGAGTTTGGTTCGAGCGACTTTTCTCGACCACGAATAGCCGGCTTCACAGCTAATTGATTACATTCTTTGGCCATTTTCTGATTTTCTTGGATCGAGCCAATCTACCCGTTAGATCTTTAAAATTTAAAAAATATAAGGTGCGGCACAATGACTGCCTTAGCTGCGGTTAAAGTGGGGCGGCCCAGTATGACATTGTAGTCAGTTAGCTCTTTGACCACTAGGAAGTAGACTACCGTGTTCCTTCCTGCCCCTTTTTGCCCTAGCCGGACTGGCAAGTCTATCTGGCCAGTCGGGTGGCTAACCGTCCCTCCAAACCTAACCAGTAGGTGAGAGACGTCCTTCAGAGCATCCTCCGGGGACCTCCAATTTTTTAGACAGGCGAGGTTGATAATGTTGGACGAGCTGCCCGTATCAATCAATATCCTCTTAACCTTTAGATTGGCTATCTTCAGATTAAATACTATTGGATCATTGTGCAAGGCCTTGACCTCTCCTCGGTAGGACTCACTCACTGTTACCTATGAGAAAGGCTTGTCCTTAACCCCTTCGGTATACATTACTTCTTTTCCCAAATTCCCTGAATCCTTATTAATTCCTCTCATGGTTGGGCCGCTTGCAGCAAAGCTGCCTGTTATGACAGCCATAAAACCAGAGTCCGTGCTGTTTCCATCTTTTTCCTTCTCATTTTGGTTTTTCTTATCAGACTTATTGTATGTCCGAGTGTATATATAATTGAACTTCATCACGTACGAATTGAGCATGCCCTTCTCGGCTAGTTTTGTCGAGCAACCTCTTCAAATTGTTGCACTGGTTTGTATCATGCCCCACATCCTTATAGTTATTGCTATACTGGTTTTTGTTTCTGTACTGGACCAAGCCTGTCATCGGGGTGGGCTTCTCAAAATAAAAATTATATTTGATCTCCATCAAAATTGAATAAGAATCCTTGTTAAACTCATATTGCGGTTCGTACGTCTTTGGCTTCTTTGACTTGGTTTCTAGGACATCAAATACTCTGACTTCCTTTCTGTTGTTCTTTCCCTCTTTCTTTTTCCCAGCCGAGTCTTACTGAGATGATTGTTTCTTCTCAGCCTCCTTGGCCGGTACTTCAGCTTTAGTGAGTGAATAAAAGTCTTCCGCCTCAATATAGGCTTCGGCATCCCACAGAACACCCGCATATTTCCGAACCTTTTTGCGGACCAAGTCAAATTTGAAGCCATTATGCCTTAATCCCCAGAGAAATTCCAAATATGCCATTTCATCTGGAAGATTATGAATTTTGGCTTTCTCTTTATTAAATCTCTTGACGTACGAACGCAAACCTTCATTCTTGTCATGAACAATCGTAGCCAAATCAAGACTAGTCTTCTTCGGCGGGATGTTGTACGAAAAAATTTTAGCGAACAACATGCTTAAAGTAGTAAAGCAGTTAATGCATCCGGGCCGACAATCTATTGAACCAGTCCTACGCCACACCCTTTAGGATGGCCGGGAAGCACCTGCACTCAGTGGCATTATCCACACATTGCATATACATAAGATTTTGATGCGAAGTGACGTGCTCTTCCGGGTTTCTCGTACCGTCATAGGCATCCACAAGTAGAATTTTCACTTTCGCAGGTTGGGAAGAGTTGAGGATCTCTTGAGAAAACGGAGGCGGCTTTTCTCCAAGGCTTAACATGTGCATCTGCCATTCAATGGGTTGCTCCATAGCAACTAGTCCAGCTATATAAGCAGCCTGGTCAAACAGCTGACCATACTGCCCATACTATCCAAAGACAGCAGGGTTAGTTGGCGAAAAAGGTATTAAAATTTTGGGGAGGCTGATATTGAAACGGTTACACTAGAGCAATTGGAATTGGAGTTTGAGCCCGATGATCTTGACTCCCGCTGGTCCTTGTCGTGCTGGTATGCTTGGAGGATGTATGGTTTATGAAATCATCCGGCATTGACGGTGTAGAGGTTGTGTTCAAATAAGCTATTCGTTCACGCTGCTTGTGCCGAAGGTAATCCCCAGGCTAGCATCCTTCTAACGACGAGACGGCTTAGTAATCTCTTTCTAAGGTCGTCTGGCCTGCCCTAGATGACTGCGTTTGGTTAAGTGGCCGAGTCATATATGCCCTTGGCACCCTCGGCGCGCTCTCATGCCAGGGGTCTGGGGTATCCCCAGCATCTTTAGCATTGGTCGCTTTGCTTTGGGCTTTCTTTTATTGTCCCTCTCCTTCTCTCTAGGCTGCTGCCTAGAAGAAGACGGTCTCTTACCCTTTATCTCCTTTTCGGGAGCTTGTTTAAAGCGAGCAAGAGCGAACCAGTAGTAACTAGATGATCGTCTGCCTCATGGAATGAAGCTGTCAAAGGGTCGCTACAATGAATTATTGTGACCATCTTCTCAACAATTCCATCCTCTCTGGGGCGAGGGCCGGCACCAGGTGTCTGACCATCCATTGCTATAACAGAAGAGTATCCCCACACACGACGCCAAAAGTTTTGGGTTTTTTTTGGAATCCCTCGGGATAATGGTCACGCTCTGACTGGCAGCGGGACTCGGACACCTGCAAAAGCATGAATCTCTAGTGATCAGAGATTCACCTCTGATAATCAAGTTAGTGACCAAAAACGGAATAAATGTAGAGAGAGAAAGTAGAGAGAAGTTGGAGCTTTTAGTGCTCTATTAAATGTTAGTCACAATAAACCCCTCCCTTCATTAATTATTGGGGTATTTATAGGGGTGGGGATTTGTGCCCTTTAGGGTAAGTGTCCTAGAACATAGGGCCATTGGTTCGCTGCGTAATCAGCGAAGGACATGTGTCCTCTAGGGGCACCGTTTTTGCGGCATTATAGTTTTTTTGGACCTCCTGATGTTAGGAGGACTCTATGACATGTGTCCTCAGGTTCTCTCTTACTCTTAGTACGTGTCATCTTCCTATTGTGACACGTGTTGCCCATTTATTTGGTCACATGTCATCATGGGATTTGACAACGTACTTGGGGTATTTTTTACCCTAAACAATTCCGATGCTAAGGGTATTTTGGTAATTGTTGATTAATTAACTTGTACCGTCTCGTCTTTTATGAATTTGACTTAATTGACTTGCTATGCTTGGCCTCGACTCTCCCAGATCGAATTACGACGTCCCTTTTTTTAGCAAGTAAAGATTTTATTACCAAAAGCAAGAAAGAGTTACAACTTACAAAGGTTAAGCTGCAACAATAAATAAACAACAAACATTACAATACCTACAAAAGCTCACCACAAACACCCACAAGTTGCAATCCCAAACAAGCAACCTTCTTGGAAGGGTTTCAAGGAACCTGGACTAGACAAGACACTAGAAAGAAAATTACACAAATAGCAGGTTCTTATCACTAGGATTACATCTACAAGCAACTAAAAATACAATATCTCTAATGACTGTTCTGGTAGATTTGCAATCACCAGTAAACATCATAGCATTCCTCTACAACTGAATGATGTAAACAGGTTTAACAAACAACATTGAAATAAATTTGTTTCTCACAATTGATTTCCAGCTGCATTTAGCAATCCATTGCTACTCTTCTGAAAATCGGAGACCACATTTAGAATATTCCTGCAGCTGCAGCATAGAAGTCCAAAATTTATTTGACTAAGGACTATCAAAATACAGATGCTCAATAGATTCATCACCACTAGAGCAAAGATAGCAAATAAGGTCACAGGAAATATGCCAAAAAAAACAACCTATCTTTTGTCACTAACCTGTTCATCAAAACTAACCAAGTAATGAAAAGGCTAATGGGAGAAGCTAGGTTATTACAATGATTCTTTTCAAAGGAACTCTAAGAACCTTAAGATTTGATAAAATTATAGTGTTTTTTAATACTCATTTTTCCATTGGAAGTCACAATAGACCAGCCACCAATATCATTGATCATATCCCTACAAGACATAATCTTTTTAAGCACCCAAGAGGAATTTTTGCTATTAACACCATATGGGTATTTAGGGTCATTAACGTTGTTGTCGAATGATCGCTTATTTATTGATTGAAACTTATATGATTTAGCATGCATCTTTGCGCTTTTCTTTCTCTTTTCATTTTCTTTTCCTTCTTTAAAAAGATATATTTTAGGTCGTTGAAACTAAAGTAGTCCTAATCAAACACAAAATTTATAAACCTAAACCTAAGCACCAAACTGAAATGATCCAAGGGAGAAGAAAAATACCATATTCAAAACTAACAATCAAGCAATCTCAAAATGATGAAAAAGGTTAACTAAAGATACTAAAACAATGATTAAACGAATTGGAAGCAATATAATTAAGATACTAACGGAATAGGCTAAGAAAGTATCCACTCAAGCACAACGGAGCATGAAATAAATTTCAAAGTGAACTAATTAAGCACATCATACTAATGGTTTTAATGCACAATTCGACTGCTTGTCGGGGCCAAGTGCTTTCTCAATTCATCAAAAGTCTACACTTTCGTCGTAAACTGTTAAAATTAAGTTAATAATCAAGAAAAACCACTTAATGGAAATTCCTAAGCTACGCTATCGTCACAACTTTGTTCAGTCCACGTAATTACAACTAATGGTTGGCAACCCAAAGACACCACTAGCAAGATATGAAAAATAAAGACTTGTAATCACAATCACAAAACTTTCAACACCAAAACATGCTTGAGATTCAACTATACAATCACCAATCCCCCTCGTAAAGGAGATTACTCATTAATCATGTTTAAAGAAATATCAATCATCAAATCAATAAGCATCAACATCATAAAAAGCAAACAAGAAGAATCAAACTAAACAAGTGTAATCAAATGCAAAAGTAAAGTGAAAGATTAAGGAATTGCTCATTAATCAAAGTTGATGATATGAATGGTGTCCTTTTAACAAGTGTATTATTCCGATAGAGGGTTCAGAATTATTAGAAAGCTAATTATTCAGTGAGGTCAAGTTATCGGAATGCCTAGTTGGAGGTTGCTTTTGATCGGTAATATTAATGTAGGAAATTTTACAAAAAAAACCACCTTATATAAACAATTTTTTTGCAAGAAACCACCTTATTAATTTTTTTTTGCAATGAAACACCTTAATCAAATTTTATTTTGCAAATCAATACCTTTATGTCGGAAAATGAGGTTTGACCCCATTTTCCTGCGTTAACTACCCCAATCTACCCACGAAACCACCTCTCTCCCTAGCCCCACCCACAAAACCACCTCCCTCCTAAGCCACACCCACAAAACCACCCTTTCATGGCGTTAACCACCATAAACAAACCCCCTTTTACGGTGTTGACCACTCTAAACACACCCCTTTAATGACGTTGACCACTCTAAACCCTCCTCTATAGCCCTAGCCACCCTTATCGCCTCCACTGGAAGTTTGTGGGTGCAAATGGCGTAGTCAACGCCGAAAAATAGGGTTGACTCTATTTTCTTGCATAAAGGAATGGTTTTGCAAAAAAAATTTGATTAAGGTGTGTCTTTGTAAACAAAAAATTTATAAGGTGGTTTATTGCAAAAAATTGCTTATAAAAGGTGGTTTTTTTGTAAAATTTCCAATAATGTATAATTAATATTACAGCTTAATCTTGACTGAACCCTTCGTGTCACACCTAAGCAACTAACGAACTGATACGATGAATTAATTCGAAAGAAATTAATGAGTCGCTCGAGTATTATGAACAAAGACGTCGGATTCCAAGCTTAGAGCGTCGTAACCGAATCTTAAAACGAGATCCATAATTTAGGAATTAGAGAAACGAGAAAATGCTTCAAGTAACAAGTAATAACCCTAGCCACGCGAAAGTCTAGGAAAGCGAGCCAAACAAAAGCACACCACGTGGCAGTGCACATGGTAGCACGTCACGTGGCTACGAAGTGGTAGCACGCTATGTGGCAGTGCACGTTATAGCTTCTAATGCGCCACATTGGTAGCGCAATGTGGCAGCGCGCCTCGTTTGAAGTTCCATGTGGCAGCGGGCCGCGGACCCGGGTGACGGGTCATGGATGCAAGTCGAAGGGTGGCGGACCAACCGAACCCATCTTGAGGCTCAAGATTGGGTGCCACATGGTTAGTTCACAATGGATGCGAGTTTCATTGGGAAGCAAGTGAGGAAGTGGTCCTCACCTAAACATGTTACAGTTGTTACTTAGTGATTCTTTGGTTTATTTATCTAGGAATTGAATTCAACATTCTTTCCATGTGGGATATTTTTAGACAAAGTCCCACATTAAAAGATGAGGGGAATTCACGAGGAAGCACTCCTTATAAATAGCCAAGGCATACCTTGGGATTGTTCACTTGATTAGGAACTCTATAAGGCATCTCCACTTGAGAAAAAACCTTTAAGTGCATATAATACTCAAGTAATGTTTTGGTTCGACTTGCTTAACTCTGATTAAGAGACCAATCGGGTCGAGTTACGAGTGGATACCGTGGGAGGTCTCCGCACTTGCAAGACTTGGCTTTTCAAGTATGAGCTCCGGGGTGTGAGTGAAGCACGCGACAATGGTAAGACCGTCTTTTCTCCGTTTCTTATTATTTATGCCATTTAGTGATATTAATTGTGAGCGGGTCTTAGGGTCGGGTTGTGTTATGCGTTGAGTTAGACTTATCGAAACCCAACAATGGTATCGGAGCCTTGCTCATTTATTTTTGTAACCAAAATTTTCAAGGTGTTTTAAATGGATTTAATTTCTAGTTTCTGTTGCTAATTAGATTAATAGCTTGATTTTATTTATTTTAATCTCATTTTATTTAGAATCTTGGCTCCAAAACCTTTTTTTTCGCCAAAGACTAGTGAATTTTTGGTATAATCGATATTTTGGAAACATTCTTACCCTTTTACAATTGTGAAAAAGCCAAATTTTTCTAAGAAATTCCTGTTTCAAGGGTTTTTTTCTTTTGGACAAAAAATTTTAAATCTTTTAAACCTTGAATCTTAATGGCATATTAATTGTAAATATGCATTAAGTTCTTTCCTATATGCTTATGCAATTTTAGACACTTTTTGAGCATAATTACTTGGTAGTAATTGGTGCTTAATAATTGGCTCAAATTTTCACATAATTGCAAATAAATTACTTAATGTATGTGTGAAAAATTTGTATCTTGATGCTCTTAAGTACTAAAGATTCAATCTTTAATTATTTGAAGTGATTGGAACTTTGTGTTACTAAATTCCATGTATGTTAATTGAATTTTTTTATTTTAATCATTATTGAAGTTGATTAGAATAATAAAGTTTCGATAGAATTTTCATTAATCTTCATATTTAAAGATATATTTTTTTAAGGATTCACAAGTTAAAGTAGGAATACTTATTTGAATAATTATGTTCATAATTCCAACTCCTTTTTAATTTTGTCAAATCTGATGATTGATTTATGTTGGTTTAATAGTGAAAGTAGCCCTTCATTTTGTTGCATCAAGTTGAACCAAATTTTATTTAAAGAATGGTTCTTTGAATTAATTTGGTTTGTGCCCTTAAATTGAATTTAATTATGTTTGACTTGTTTTATTTTCATTTTGCTCAAATGTTGATTCTAAAATAAATTTAGAATTAATTTTATGTCAAAGAAAAATCGGGATAAAAATGGAAGAGCACGAACACAAATCGAGACACAAAAGGCACGAAGCCTTAAACCAACTAGTTTGCTTATGCAACCCGCATGTGGCTACCGAGGCTGCTGGTTGGTGTGTCGGTATGCGAGTATGTGCGTGTGTGCGAGTAGTTGGTGCGTTGCTTGACACGTGAAGGCAAGGGCCTTACGGGGAGTTGCAGCTTGTGGTTGCCAGACAACACGAGCCCAGCAGCAAAGGATGTGCGGGCAGTAGCCATGCATAATGCCGAGACTTGGTGCCTACCAACACAAGCCTCGTGGCTTGGTGCTAGGTGCACGATCTTGATGGGGTTATGTGTTCTGAAAATTTTTGCCGATTTTAATTATTTTATTTATTTTTATTTAATTTAATTAAATTTTGGGAGGCTAGGCCTCGATTTTGAGTGGCACTTGCAATAATTTTTATTTGGCAAATAAATGGGTTTACCGGCTTAATAAATTGAATTAATTAAGTTGGATGCAGAATTTAGTGAGACCTTAAATTTTTTAATTGCGCCTAATCTTATAATCGGTTAAACAACTTTGACTACTTTTAATTAGGCAAGTTAATCGGATTAGCCACCTAAGTTAGTTACTAGTTTACGTGTGTTAATGCATTGTTATTTCTTTATCGTTGTACAATGCATGGGTCATTCACATATAGTGAATGGATGAATGAAATGTATTTTTCTGTCACTGGTTTTGTAAAAATGCAACTAGTGGGGCTCGATAAGGATAGAAAATATGGATTGCATTCCGTCATCTATTTTTGTAAATTTAAATACAGTATGTGAACCGTTGCGTATTTTTGTACCTTAATATTTAGATTAGTCCTAATTATAAATACTAGTAGTTGCATAATTTTGGTTATGTCATGAAGATGGAGGTTCTTGGAAGACAAAGCCATGAAGTTGCAAATCAAGACCCTTGAAGACTTGAAGACTCAAGGGGTCATGCAAGTTGCCAAAATGCATCATTTACTTATGTTTTCGATTTAAATATATGCTTATATAGATCAACGATATATTAGATGCATGTCTAGGATTTCGATTGTTGAGATGATTAATTAAGTTCATTTAAATCAACCAACATAGAAATCCTAGTTCCCTAAAATATTGAGTAAAACTTATCATTCCAAAACAATACTTACCGACCTAATAAGAATAGTGATTGGCTACGCCAAAGCGAGCTAAGGCAACACTATTATTCCTAGGAAAGTGAGGTATGTTGATGGGTTTGCCAAAGGATGACATCAAATATATATTGGTTTTCGTTAGACTCAACAATATTAGTGATGGAGTCCTAACATGTCGTGGAAAAAGGAGATAAAATGTTGAGTAAGAATTAGATGCGACGATTTATTTAACCAAGAGTGGTTTTGAGCTATTAGCAAAGAGTTGCTTACCTTAGAGTAATAAGTGTTAAGACAAGCCAAAGCATGCTTAATAACACATTGATTCTTTAGATCATGGAATAACAATATTCTCACCAAATGGGGACAATTTTAATGCGTGGATAAGACGCTTAATAAGATTGAAAATTTGCATGAATAATGCTTTTAAATTTCAAACTTATTATGTAATTTTCTTGATAAATGGTTATACTTTGCACTTATATTTGAAGAATTCCACATCAAACTATATTGTATATTCAAAATCAAGTAAAAAGACCAGTCTTGGATAAAGAAACACCAATTAAGTGAACAGTGTAATAAAATATTATCCCTAATCGAGGACATTTAAGTAATGGACTATTAATGATCACTTGAGATTGGTGTGTAGTTTGATTTATAGCATCGTTTCTTGTGCTACAAGGACATAATTGTCATAACTGATTTGCATGGGTTTTTATTTAGAACCATACTCAATCGACCTATGAGAATACTTTAAGAGATTTAAAAATCGGCATAAGCACACTTCTCATTATGCCTATCGGAACCTCTTTCCTCAACCATGAGTATTGTGAGTGTAAGGCGTGTACGTCCCGCGGGAGACAGATCCGTAATGCATTACTCAAACGGATTGGTCACCTGCAAAACAATGGACCCTCGAGGGGGGCGGTGGTCTGCCTTAGACGATCAAGTTAGCTAGTAACCGAAATAATGTATTTTTAGAGAGAGAGAAGGGAGAGTAATTCAAGGGGACATTTCCCTTGGAGCGAGAATTGTATCCCCTTAAACTGATGTAAATGCTAAGTATTTATAGAGTATTGGAACATGTTCTTTTTAGGTTATTTAACATAAGTAGATTGGCTTCCCAACGTTTTACGGTTTCTAGGGTTGTGGGAAATTTCCCTACTATCATTCAGTGACACATGTTATGCTCTAATTAGCTCATTAAGCGCTGAGCTTGCGGACACGTGTCGAGGTGACATTAGTCTAAAAATAGAGGGTATTTTTACCCCAAACATTAGCCCCTCGGAAGGGGTAATTTCTCTTTCAAGAGGAATTGCTCCTTTCGAAATCAAGGCTTTGCTTCTTCTTCAAAAGCTCTTTGGTCGGCATATGTTATTTTAATAAAAGAGAGATTTGATTAACTTGGAAAATGTGATACATTATAAGGTATAACATTTTCTAAGTTAATCAATCATAATAATGATTGCCGCTTGAACTAGACAGATGAAGACTTTCATTTCTTTTAGCCCTACTATGGTGGTCAAATGATCTTCGGGTGACATAGAATATTTTTGAGACGTTTAATATCCCATAAGGAAGGAGGCGAATGGACGCTTGGGGGCAGGAGGAGAATGGCCGCCGGGGCAGGAGGCAAATGGCCGCTTGATAGGACAGGAGGCAAATGGCTGCCTGGCAGGACAGAAGGCTAATAGCCGCCTGGGAGGCAGGAGGCAAATGGTCGCCTTGGGGCAGGAGGCAAATGGCCGGCTAATAGGACAGGAGGTAAATAGCCGCCTAACTGGACAAAAGGCAAATAGCCACCTAGGGCAGGAGGCAAATGGCTGTCTAATAGGATAGGAGGCAAATGGCCGCCTAGAGGGAGGAGGCAAATGGCCGCCTAAAATTTCACAGGGCAGGGGCAAATGACCGCCTGCCAAAACAGGAGGCAAATAGCCGCGTGACAGAAAAGAAGGAAAATAGCCTCCTGGGGAGCAGGAGGCAAATGGCCGCCTGAAATTTCACACGGTGGAAGACAAATGGCAGCCTGATAGGACAGGAGGCAAATTGCCGCCTGACTGAACAGAAGGCAAGTAGCCGCCTGAGGTTTAGGAGACAAATGGTTGCTTGATATTTCATAGGGCAGGGGGAAAATGGCCACTAAGAATTTCATAGGGAAGGAGACAAATGGTCGCCTGACAAGATAGAAGGAAAATAGCCGCTTGACAAAACAGAAAACAAATAGCCGCCTGGGGGGCAAGAGGCAAATGGAAGTATGATAGGAAAAGAGGCAAATGGTCCCTTGGGGGGCTGACAGGGTAAAGTTGTATCCCCTAATCAAAAATAATTCCTAAATCCTCTAACTAAAGTAGATAGGGAAGTAGGGTCGATCTCCACAGGGGAACAAGTCTTTTTACTCCTAATTAATTAATATAATCTAAATTATTTAAGTAACCAATATTTATATTCGAATAAGTAACTAAACTACTAAGATTGAGAATATAGAGAAAATAATATATGAAAGGATCTAGGGTATAGGTTCACCAATAAATAATACTCCAGGGTAAAACATAGTAATCAATCATTAACATTGCATAAATAACATGATTAACAGGCTCTCGCAATTTATTAATCACCATACATCTAACAGGCTTTCGCAATTTACTACATCTAAGTTCTTATTGAAAATAGCCTTTAATATCAAATTAACATTTGCTCGATTCATCAATTTAATATTGCTACACTTTTACAAGCCGCAATTGTAAAACGTTAAAACAATTCAATAAGAAATTATCATGCAACACCAATAATCAATAATAGTCAATCATCAATGCATCAATTAACCAGATTGTAAAGGGCTTTCGCTACGTATTACAATCACACAATTAATTTACCGGTATTAAATCTCATCTCTCGAATCTCGACTTAACCATTCATAAATCAATCTGCCTATTGAAACTAGACCTAAACATTAATTCTCATATGTCGAATCTCGAATCAATGTTGTCAAACTCATGCATAAAAGACAGGCCTAATCTAGTCACAGAGCATTAAATCAATCAATAGGAAATTATTCTAGCATTGATAATTAACTACAATAAATTACCCCTTCATATTATTTATGGATCCCCTTAAACCCTAGAAATAAAACCACTCACACATATTAAAAATTAAACTAATCAAAGCAATAAAATAAATCATGATAAAAGGAATAAATTAAATAACTAAGATTAAGAGAAGAGAAATCGTTACCAAACTAATCTGTATTAATGGAAAATAATCAAGAACAAAAGTTGAGAGAAAGGATTCTAAGAGAATAATTAAGAGAGTAAAAAAGAGAGTAAAAAGGGAAAAAGAGATACTAAAATCGTATTACGGAGGAGTATTTATACTCCATACAAAATCCTAAACTAAAACAAATTAAAACGACGTTAAGCGTCCACTAATAAATACACGCGCCCGATCGAGCGAGGCACCGCCCGATCGGGCGCGCCTTTTTGCTCCCTAATACTAATCTCGTGCCCGGCCGGGCACGTCACCGGGCGCCAGCCTAAGCTTCTCTCGCCCGGCCGGGCGCGCCTCCGGGCGCCAGCCTCTTTGGCCGGGCGGCTCATTTGGGCCACTATTTGGACTTCGATTGGGCTCCAATTCTTCGGGCCAATCTGGATTTCCTCTTCCGGTCTTGAATACTCGATCCAAATGCCCCGGTATCACCTATACCGAGCCCTTAATCACCGGTTCGATGGCTCTAACCGACCCTGGGCTATTGAATCTGGTCGTGCTTCTCCAATGCTCGTGATTGCTCCAAAATATCTCGGGAAAATACTCCAAAAGTGTAAATCCCTGCAAAAGTCAACCAAATCTACGAAAACACTAAAAAACACCAATTAGTAATAAAAGTGGCTCTAAAGAGCCAAAAACACTACTAATTATGACCAAGGGACGGGGGTAAAATACTATATAAAATAGACACATCAAACTCCCCCAAGCCAAACCTTTGCTTGTCCCTAAGTAAAGATCTCATCAATGAATCAAAAAATATGCTTCACCCCAAAAAGTAAAAATCAAGCACAAACGATCCAGGGTAAATCAAATAAACATGCTTCAGAGTCAACCAATCAAGTCCATCCAATTAACTTTCTTCCCTAACAATTGTCAAATAGAGCAAACCACAAGAGCATATAGAATTCAAGACTAGTTCTCACACACTCAACTCTCATTTTTGTGGTGAGTAAAAGATGTACTCGATCGCTCTCCATCCAACCCCTTTATGTTAACAATGCCCTCCCAACTCACACTCTCGTGTGTATTAAACAATGAACGCTCAATCCTACTAGTCGACTCGAAATATGCCAAATCATAACTTGCATTAATAAACAACACTTTCACATTCATACAATTCTATGCACAAAGGTCAAAAGGTCTTTAAAGCTTGTAATGTAAGGCTAGGGTAAAGGGTAGGATAAATTTGGGAATAAGTGAGAGAAAAGCTATGCTTAAAGGAGCCATATCCGAATAAAACCCATGATCAAAATAAATAGTGATCATAGATCTCCTACATAACCAACTCTAACATCAACCAAATAAACTCCAATCATAATAAATAAACCCAACTCTTACAATTTCACTCATAAGATATAATAATGAAGAAGTAGAGTGAATAAACAAACTTATTTTCCAAACTTGAATTTTTTTCATTGAGGCTCTTATTTTTTTCTTTTGATCAACCTCCAACTAGAACATTTGAACATTTTTTTTTTCTATTGAAGTTCACTTATTTTTTCACATTTATTTTTTTCTTGAACTTCTCTTTTTTTTTTCTTCATAATATCATGCTTTATTTTTTCAAGAAAATATAACTCTCAAACTCATCAAAAATAAACATTAATAACAACAAAACAACTTCTCAAATCCCACCCAAATTGTGCTAATAATAAGCACACTACAAACTCCCTCACCTCACTCACTAATAGCTCCCCCAAGCCAAGCTTGGGACTAATAAACAACAAAAGGTCAACGCAACAACATGGGTAGCAAAAGGGAACAAATGTTTCTACAATATCTAGAGGCTACCTAAAAGAACAAATGCCTTCGTTCTCCTCAATGTGCATAATAATGAATCATATAAATATTACTAATAGTTGGAAACCAATACTCAAATTCATTGACATGCCAGGAATTATGGAACTATCACACATTCCTTACAAAATCAACTAGTCAAGCACTATATTCACAAGTAGTTGGACAAAATTGACGCATGTTAAAGTTTCAAGGCAATCAAACATCAAATCATGATCAACTAATCCACAATGCCCATCATCAAATACCAAGAATCAAAACAATTTTCTCAAGTAAGGGCACAGGGAAGCATAATTTATAATACATTGGAACGTATTTTTGGATTTTTTTATTTTTCAATTTTTTTGTATTTTTATATATATAAGAAAGCAATAAAACTAACCTAGAAAGCAAGAAATCTAACCAAAAATAAAAGAAAAGAGAAAAAGAAATATACCAAACCAAAATCTCCCCCAAGCCATAATCAGACAATGTCCTCATTGGCTCGGGAACTAGCCCAGCATAGCTAGTCCTCATTATCCTCATCCATCGAGCCGAAACCTGCACCTCCACTTCCACCTGCACCACCTGCACCAGAAGAGCTACCACCAAAATAATCAGCGTGAAAACTCCCTCCCCCCGCCGGTCCCCCGAAAGGAATGTCCTGGCCGTACCCGAAGAAAGAAGAATAGTCAGTGTAAATACCACGGGCAGTGGGATCCCTATCCTATCCCTGGGGTGGAGGCTGAAACCAGTAAGGGTGAATAGCGTCGTCGGGAATGTTGCCCTGACGAGCATAATCATCGTACATAGGGTAGAGAGCTCTACCCTGGTTCCTCTCTAGGTACCCTAGCCTCTGGTCTATGGAGCCTACCATCATCCTAACGTCAGTATGTGAATGCTCGATACGTCCTAAGGCCTGACCTATACTCTGAAGATCCCAAACTGGGTCAGATTCAACATGAGGGATGGAGTGGGACATACGAGGTGGAGAGAAAGCCACCTCGGGCTGAGGCTAGGGTGGTGGAACTGGTGGTGGTGGTGCCTGCCTCCTAGCGTTGGCAACTAAAACATCATAAGTGTAAGAAGGTTGCCTTGGGGGAAAGGCGGTCAACTCTGGACTGGGTAGGGGAAAAATGGGCAAAGGTTGCTCGTTCCCAGTCCGAATACACCAAAATGGTGTCTGCTCGCTATCCGGTCTAACCCACCCCACATCCTCAAAATACCTAGCAGTAATGTAGGTATCTGGTCCACAGTTGGTCAGCTGGTGGGGTCCGTCTACTACAAAAACGGCCTTTTTCACCGCTATTCGAGTGATAAGGCCACCTAAACGGATAGGGGTTTTGGAAGTGGTGTTGGCTGTGGCATGCCTACTCAAATGGTGAACTATAAACCTACCTACGTTCAATTTCCCGTACCCGTACACATAGTGTCCTATGACAGCTAGTTCGTTAGATTGAGCGTTATGAGGCTCGGCCCTACCTAAAAAACACAAACCCGCAAATCTTTGCCAGATTTTTGGGACAGGGTGGTGAATAGGTTTGGTACTAGCATGTTGGGGGTCGGGGGTAGGTAAACCAGTCAAAGAATAATATAAGTCACCTATTTTATAGTCTGCATGCCACTGGTGAGATAATTCAGAATTTAATTCAAAAATTTTACAAAATTCTACAAAAGTTAAACTAATATTTCTATTATTTAACCTGAAAAATAAATTTGGCCCATTTCTACTACTAACAACATGAAAAGTGGACAGGAATTCACAAGTAAGTTCTCGGTATGTAGGATAGTGCATGTCAACAAATTTCTCATGCCAATGTCATTAAAAAATCGTTTAACAAAATCATACAGACCAAATGATTCTAGGGTAGGGCGGTGTAACCACCGAGAAGGAATTACCTCACGACCGACCAAATGCTCCAGCCATTCCTTTTGTTCCCGGCTCACAATCCGGATCGTCGGCCAGTACGGGAGTTGCAAGTCCGAGTCGTATTCCTCCCTCGAATTGGAGCTCCTACCAAAAATGGACCTAGCTCTCTTTGAAGCCATGTTCAAGAAATGGGTTTGAAAATTTATTGAATTAAAACTGAAAATTTTTTATATGAAAGTGAAGACGATGAAGAGAGGATCACAAATATGTAAAGAGTTTTTAAATTGGGTAAGAAATGGAGGAGGAATATTAGAGAGAAGGTAGAGAGAATTTGAGTTTTAGAGAGAGAAAGTTATGAAAATAAGAAGAAATGAAGGAAGAAAGAAGGAAGAGAGGAAGAAAATGACGCGGACGCCACTCGCGCCCGGTCGGGCGATCTGGGGTATTTTGCATGCTGGTTCTCGCGCCCGGTCGGGCGGATTTCGCCTGGTCGGGCGATCTAAATTACCCAAAAATCGTATACTTTCGCGCCCGTTCGTGCGCCATTTGCCCGGTCGGGCGATCTAATGACTCGATTTCTTCCAACTCTCGCGCCCGGTCGGGCGCCCTTCGCCCGATCGGGCGATCTGTAACTCAAAAATTACGCCGTTCTCGTGCCCGACTGGGCGAGGCTTGCCTGATCGGGCGGAAAATTAAGTCCGTAAACGACAAATTTCGCGCCCGGTCAGGCGAAATTACTTATTTTCAGACCCTTGCTCTCGCGACCGATCGGGCGGGCTTTGCCCGGTCGGGCCCGAGACTAAATCGGCGAAATATTGTTTTTCCTCTTTTCTCCAAAATTTGGCTAACTCTTTTCCTTCAAACCTGTACAAACACTCATAAAACTCATTAAATTTCCTCATCTCTCCTCTCATAAGAAAAAGAAAAGAAAAACTAGACTAAAAAGCAATAAAAATACGGGTTGCCTCCCGCAAAACGCTGGTTTATCTAGGTCCCGCACGACCTTCTTACCAAGTACAATATCTAGGACCCTTGGCCTAACGCTTGATTGGGTGGTTTCTCACCCAGTCTAGCGGTGTTTAGGCTGCGATGCGGCTTCCTGACATACCCTTTGGGACGCTAAATCTCCGTATCTGGTGGATCCTCCTTGACTTGGACTGGGGGATCTCCAATGCTCCGCACTAAAAACCCTTCTTCGATCGAATGTTGCTTCAAATTGTCATTGCGTTCAACACTTGCAACTCGATCTGGCGGAACACTTACCGTAGGCTCGATTCGCACAACTTGCTTGATCGATTTTACCTTTTCATCCTCAAAACCAAGACCAACATTGTAGAGTGCTCTTTCTATTGCATCGACTTCCTTCTGCCATTCGTCTATCTCATCTGAAAAGGATGCAACACAAGATACCGCCTCCAAGGGATTTTTTTCAAGAGATTGGGGCTTGTTAGATTAATTTACAACCACATTAACACTGAAACATTTCTCCTCAGTCATGGAGCTTTTAGGGGTATTATTCAGATTAAAAATAACTTTATCATCCCCTACTGATAATGTTAACTTACCACTTCTTACATCTATGACTGCTCCTGCAGTTTAAGGAATGGTCTACCCAAAATAATTGGGGTTTGCATATCCTCAGCCATATCAAGAACAACAAAATCTACAGGTATATAAAATTTACCTACTCTAACGGGGACATCCTCTAAAACACCTAAGGGGTATTTGAAAGAACGGTCGGCCATTTGTAGAGTTATATTGGTAGCTTTTAATTTACCCATATTCAACTTAGAACACACAGATAATGGCATGACGCTAACACTAGCACCCAAATCACATAATGCATTATCAATCAAGAGATCGCCAATATGACAAGGGATAGAAAAACTACCCGGATATTTTAATTTAGGTGGAGACTTATTTTGAAGTACGGCACTACACTCTGTAGTGAAAGCTATTGTCTCTACCTCACTAATAGACCTTTTTCTCGTCAATATTTCTTTCATAAATTTTGCATACGAGGGGATTTGTGTGATCAATTCAGTAAAGGGAACTGTTACCTTCAAATCTTTTACCACCTCCAGGAACTTACCAAACTGCTTATCCAAGTTTGTCTTCAATTAACGATTGGGGAAAGGAAGTTTGATAATTGGCTTTGGAGAATTATTATTCTTGTCTGGAGTAGCCACCTTCTCTGGAGTTATACCCTGCAATGTAGAATTAGATATGTTAGTATTATCCTTTAGCCCTGCAGGGCTATCAACTACATTGTTTTGTTTAACGGAATTAAGATTAGCATTATTTAATAAAACAGGTTCATCAACTCTGGGCATAGAGGGCCCTTCATAGTTTGAACCGCTCCTTAGAGTAATTGCAAATGCTTGATCCATAGGCCTAGTAGGCTGTGCCGGCAGAGCTCCCTGTTGGCGGGCTTGTAGAGTAGCGGAGAGTTGCGCAATTTGATTGTCTACAATTTTATTATCCGCTAGAATTTGATCAATTGTCGCATCTCTGCTCTCCATGTACTTTTGCATATTGGCCAACATTGCTCTAATTTCCACCATGGAAGGGTCAGAAGATGAGGAGGGTTGTTGTGGTTGGTTCTTCTGGCTAGCATTGGGATGATAATATTTCTGCTGCTGTTGCTGTGGTGCCTGTGGTTCTTGTGGTGGTGGATTTTGAACATTAGTGCTCCGGTAGGAAAGGTATGGATGATTCCGATACCCAGGATTGTAAGTGTTGGAGTATGGGTTATTCTGCCTTTAAGCTTGGAAGGCATTAACTTGCTCCATGGAACTCCTGCAATCCTGCTCCCAATGACCTACAATACCACAATTTTCACAGAAAGCCTCATTAGAATTATTATTAATCGCAGAAACATTAGCTACATTAGTAGTGCCCAGATTATCTAATTTTTGGCAAATAGAGGTTAGTTGGGCCTGCAAAAAGGATACAGAGTCGACACTATGCTTCCCCTTGTTAGCAAATCCTCTAGGGTTCCCATATTGGGAATTGTGTATCGCCATGTCTTCAATAACCTGACCTGCATCATCAACATCAAGATTCATAAATCTCCCACTAGCTGCAGAGTCTAAAATTATTCGAGAAGAATTTCCAAGGCCATTATAAAAGGCTTGGATTAACTGTCATTGTGCTAAATTATGGTGAGGGCAATCTCTTTGTAAATCTTTGAACCTCTCCCAAGCCTCATATAAAGATTCATCGGCTTCTTGGGCAAAATTCTAGATCGCACTCCGTAGTACGGCTGTTCTCTCTGCAGGGTAATACTTGTTATAGAAATTCAAAACAAGAGTTTCCCAGTCAGTTATACCAAGTGTAATTCTATTTAAGCCATTAAACCATAATTTAGCTTTTCCAGTTAAAGAGAAGGGAAAAAGAATCTCCCTAATTTGGTCTTGAGTGACCCCGGCTTGCCTGATGGTGTTGCAATATTGACAATTGTCGGTAATGTGAAGATTCGGGTCTTCACCCTTGGCTCCACTGAATTGCTTCCTCTCTATCATCGTTATAAATTGAGGTTTAATTTCAAATTGAACCCCATCAAGAGCCGGAGTAGGGGTGAGATGTGGAAAATCCGTAAGCTTTGGTTGTGAATAATCACTAAGCTTCTTTAGAGCCGTCATCTCTGATTCTGCGTCTGATGATGCCTTTAAATCGCTAGAACCAGTTGGAGGATCGCTGTGATTATTGTTATTATCACCAGAATCCGCCGGGATTTGCTTGTAGAGGTTTTTCTGTCTATGGAAGGAACATTCGATCTCAGGATCGAATGGGATGTAGCCTAATCTGGAACACCTGGGCATAAACAAAAAAAACTAGAAGCAAATATGAGATTTGTCTCAGAGAACTAACGCTCCCTGAGACGAAAAGGGAAATAATCTAGACTACAAAAACAATAAGAAATAAAAATAAAACCGTTTCCCCGGCAAAGGCGCCAAATTTTGACAGGGTAAAGTCGTATCCCCTAATAAAAAATAATTCCTAAATCCTCTAACTAAAGTAGATAGGGAAGTAGGGTCGATCTCCACAGGGGAACAAGTCTTTTTACTCCTAATTAATTAATATAATCTAAACTATCTAAGTAACCAATATTTATATTCGAATAAGTAACTAAACTACTAAGATTGAGAATAGAGAGAAAATAATATATGAAAGGATCTAGGGTATAGGTTCACCAATAAATAATACTCCAGGGTAAAACATAGTAATCAATCATTAACATTGCATAAATAACATGATTAACTGGCTCTCGCAATTTATTAATCACCATACATCTAACAGGCTTTCGCAATTTACTAGATCTAAGTTCTTATTAAAAATAGCCTTTAATATCAAATTAACATCTGCTCGATTCATCAATTTAATATTGCTACACTTTTACAAGCCGCAATTGTAAAACGTTAAAACAATTCAATAAGAAATTATCATGCAACACCAATAATCAATAATAGTCAATCATCAATGCATCAATTAACCAGATTGTAAAGGGCTTTCGCTACGTATTACAATCACACAATTAATTTACCGGTATTAAATCTCATCTCTCAAATCTCGACTTAACCATTCATAAATCAATCTGCCTATTGAAACTAGACCTAAACATTAATTCTCATATGTCGAATCTCGAATCAATGTTGTCAAACTCATGCATAAAAGACATGCCTAATCTAGTCACAGAGCATTAAATCAATTAATAGGAAATTAATCTAGCATTGATAATTAACAACAATAAATTACCCCTTCATATTATTTATGGATCCCCTTAAACCCTAGAAATAAAACTACTCACACATATTAAAAACTAAACTAATCAAAGCAATAAAATAAATCATGATAAAAGGAATAAAGTAAATAACTAAGATTAAGAGAAGAGAAATCGTTACCAAACTAATCTGTATTAATGGAAAATAATCAAGAACAAAAGTTGAGAGAAAGGATTCTAAGAGAGTAAAAAAGAGAGTAAAAAGGGAAAAAGAGATACTAAAATCGTATTACGGAGGAGTATTTATACTCCGTACAAAATCCTAAACTAAAACAATTTAAAACGACGTTAAGCGTCCACTAATAAATACACGCGCCCGATCGAGCGAGGCACCGCCTGATCAGGCGCGCCTTTTTGCTCCCTAATACTAATCTCGCGCCCGGCCGGGCGCGTCACCGGGCGCCAGCCTAAGCTTCTCCCGCCCAGCCGGGCGCGCCTTTAGGCGCAAGCCTCTTTGGCCGGGCGGCTCAGTTGGGCCACTTTTTGGACTTCGATTGAGCTCCATTTTTTCGGGCCTATCTGGGTTTCCTCTTCCGGTCTTGAATACTCGGTCCAAATGCCCCGGTATCACCTATACCGAGCCCTTAATCACCGGTTCGATGGCTCTAACCGGCCCTGGGCTATTGAATTTGGTCGTGCTTCTCCAATGCTCGTCATTGCTCCAAAATATCTCGGAAAAATACTCCAAAAGTGTAAATCCCTGCAAAAGTCAACCAAATCTACGAAAACACTAGAAAACACCAATTAGTAATAAAAGTGGCTCTAAAGAGCCAAAAACACTACTAATTATGACCAAGGGACGGGGGTAAAATACTATATAAAATAGACACATCAGAGGTAGGAGGAAAATGGGGGCATGACATTTCACAAGATAGGGGGCAAATGGCTGCCTGGCAAAACAGGAGGCAAATAGCCGCCAGACAGAACATAAGGCAAATAGCCGCCTCGGGTGTAGGTGGCAAATTTCCGCCTGGCATTTCACAGGACAGGAAGCAAATGGCTTCCTAACATGACAGAAGGCAAATAGCTGCCTGACATAACAGAAGGCAAATAGCCACCTGGGGTACAGGAGGCAAATGGCCGCCTGACAAGACATGAGGCAAATAGACGCCTAAAGTGTTTGTAATCCAATTATACTTTCAATGTCCTTTTACCCCATTGGGAGGACTTGTACAATTTCGGAAGGTAATCTAGATTAGAACTTCAGTCGGTCACTGAATGATGTCTTTTAGACATCCGGTTCCCGCAGACTTAGTCGTTCTTTATATTACCCAGGTCAGGCGGCTGTGAGTTGACCAATTGGGTCGTTCAATCTTTGCTGCCTGCATGCGTTTGTAGAGCAAACGATAGAATGCCTTATGCAACGATAACACCCGGAGGGGTGTCTCTAGACGCCATAGTTCATATTGGAGCAGGCGATTTTATAAAAATATATTACCATTTGACCATTGGCCTCATGTCTTTTTCAAGACAGTTGTATAGCAACATAAGACTTTTTGTGCTTAGTTTATTATCTGGCCATTGGACTCACGTCACTTGGACGTTAGTTTAGCTACTAAGTTTTTAACTTATTTTATTATCCAGCAATTGGCCTCACGTCACTTGGACGGTAGTTTAGCTACTAAGTTTATAACTTAGTTTTTTATTGGTGTATATAGGTGGGATGTTTTTGCATTGCACAAGCGATGCTTTTCCCATAGGGAGACATGTCCATCACTTATTGGATGTAGAAAATCCAATTCAACATACATTTTAGACCTTTTTTGGTCGGTATACTACCCTTGAGGGAGACTTTATCCAATACTAAATGACTCAAGAGATCAAATTAGTTGAGCGGTCATTTTAGAACTTCTCAATAGGAGTTTGAACGGTCTTTTTAGGGTGTCTTTCCACCTAACATTGCTCGACCTTCGCGTGGTGTTAAGTTGCTTGGTGGTCCTGCTAGTACTGATTCTGGTTTTAGTAGTGAGCTTGTGATGCATAGGGTGACCAAGACCATTGCGCTTATGGATAAGGTTGCTACGCTGGATGATCCACAGTGTGAGCTATTGTTACTTAGGGCTTGTACCGGAGTTTCTAAACTCTACTTTGCATTGCGTACATGTCCCCCTAGTACTTTTGAGGCGGCTCAGCGCACTTTTGACGGGGCTCTTCGATCTTCTTTGGAGCATATTGTTACTGCCTCAGGACCTGGGTTTGGCGATTGGCAGTGGCGGCTCGCAACTTTACCATTTGCATTTGGAGGGCTTGGTGTTTATTCTGCAGGTGATGATCGACATTATGCTTTTCTTGCTTCTCGGTTACAGTCTACTGGGTTGCAGACAAAGCTTCTACGACATGCTGACATTGTTGGTCATGGTCGAGCTTTTGAAGATGCTTTGGGTCTGTTTAATGGCGTGGTGGAGTCTGATTTTTTAAGTAATCCTAGTGAGGTCGCTGCCCCGAAACTCATGAAGAAATTGGCAGATATATATTTCACGAAGGGTATCGATTCTGCAGAATCCACCTTTTCATTTTCCCCTCGTCTATCAGCATTGTGGAAATCTCAGCAAGGAGATCACACGTCTGCTTGGCTTCGGGCTGTTCCTATTTCAGGATTGGGTCAGACTATGAACGCAAAGACTTACTGATGTGTGTTATGCTACCGATTGGGTGTTCCGTTGTTCTCTGCCTCGACATCGTGCTCTGCTTGTTCGAGGGTTTATTTAGGGGATATTTTTGGCGATCACGCGGTGTCGTGTGCTAGTATCGTGGGTATTAAACATAGACATAATGTTGTTCGGGATACCCTAGTAGATGTTTGCTATCGTTTTGGGATTTCAGCAAGGAAAGAGGTTGACATTAGGTTGTCTGGAGGGAACGACGAGGCCCTCAGACTTGCTGATGTGTTACTTTATTCTTGGGATCGAGGTCGCGATGTCTGTGTAGATTTGACAGGATCTTCTCCTTTTACACAGTTAGGGCTATCTGACTTTATTCTTGGACGGGTTGTGGCTGATGCAGCTCATCGGAAGCGGGTTAAGTATGAGGCTCGTTGTCAGGCGATTGGATATAAGGTTCATTCCCTTCTCCTTTTCATCGTTTAGTGAATTAGAGAAGGAGGTTGTTGCGTTGCTTAAGCGAATTTAGAGGTTCTCGACGACGCAAGGCATTGGAGCACCTGCTGCAACTCATATTTTTACTAGGGTAGGCTTAGCTATAGCTAGAGGAGTGGGGGCCCAGATTGTATTTCGGCTTCCCACTAATTTATTGTAGGTTGTATGACTTTTTGTGTTTGAGATGATAATAATAATAATTATAATAATGATAATGATAATGATAATAATGATAATGATAATGATAATAATAATAATAATAATAATAATAATAATAATAATAATAATAATAATAATAATAATAATAATAATAATGATAATAATAATAATAATGATAATGATAATGATAATAATAATTATAATAATAATAATAATGATAATAATAATAATAATAATAATAATAATAATAATAATAATAATAATAATAATAATAATAATAATAATAATAATAATAATAATAATAATAATAATAAATTATTATATTTGTTAAGAATCATGATTATCAATTAAATGATTCTTATGCCAAGGTCAGACGATACCTTTCAATGGAGGATTTTCATCAATAAGTTGGTTGGCATTGATATGCCCCTTGCTTGATTCATGAGAATGATATGAGCTCTTCAAATGGTGACAAGCGGCCATGAGATTTCAAGTAATTTGAGCTCGAGAAATGGGTTTGCTCTCCGATTACACAGTCTTGAGTCTATCACTTTGCCGAAGATAACGCTTGAAGAGGAATCTATTTGAAACAGAAAGATAAGGCTGCTTAATAAGGATATCATCAAGACTTGGTCAATCCGCGTTTTATGGAAAATCAGTTATGCTTCATGATGAGTGACATTTATGTCACTCCTAGGATAGTGTTTATGCCTTGTTTTAGCTTGTCTTAGGGTGTTTTGTAGTTGTTTTGTTCAAATAATGCGTGCATACATGTCTCGATGTGATTTTAATGAAATCGCGTATATTGTTGTATGCTTGCCTTCATTGCGTGTTTGCACCGTTCCCTATACCTTATTGCTTCCCTTGGTGTTTGTGCTTAGGTATTTGAAGTCTTGGATTGCAAAGAAGAAGCCAAGGAATCATGAGAGAAGAATCGAAGAAAGCAAGGTGCAAGGGCGCAAATAATGTGCGGGCGCGCAACCCTGTGAGAACCCGCGCAAAATTGGCGAAATTGCAGAATCGAGGCAGAAAGTTTTGCGCGACCTATGCGCGACATGTGCGCGGGCGCACACCAACACCGCGCGGGCGCACGCGCCAAAGCACAAGCCGCGCAACCCACAAATGCGCGGGCGCGCAGCTACTTTGCGCGGGCGCGCAGGCTGCTGCGAGGGAGCGCAGGCCGCTGCGAGGGCGCACAGACCGCTGCGAGGGCGCACGCGCGGGCGCACAGTTACCATGCGCGGGCGCACGGATCCTTGCGCGGGCGCACAGCGGGTCCTGTTCAGCGTTTTTGCGCGATTCTTTATATATTGCGAGGCTTGTTTTGTAAAAAAAAAAACTGGATTCCTTTAGATCTTTTTCCCTAGTTTTAGGAGAGCTTCTCTCTCTAGGTTTAGCTTAGGATTAGAGTAGTTTAGAGAGAGAAAGTGAGGGTTTCACCATTGTTGAGCTTGGATTTTGAAGAAGAAGATTGATCATCTTGTTTGTAGACTTTCATCTTCAATCAATGAGAATCTCTAACTCTCTCTCCTCTATTTTTATTGTTTTATTTTGATTATTGTTTTTGTTGTTGGTATTGCTTGTTAATCATGTTGATTCTTGATTATTTGTTGATTAATCTTGTTGTTATCATGATTTGTGAGTAATTTCCCCATTAAGGGGATGGTTGTGGTGTAGTTGGATCTTGAGAATGTTCAAGGGTTTGGAATTGATTTATTGTGATTAAAGTCTTTATATGCTTGATGTTCTTCAATCTACTTGCAAAATGCATGTTGTTAGTTGATTGGGAGTGAATCTTTGCTAACATGAAACGGAAGTTGACTTAGCTAAGTTCATTTATATCGATTGTTATTTGATAGTACCTCCTAGTATATGGTTCTAATGTGGAAACATAGAGGCTATGTTAGGAGAAGCTGATTAGCCCCGGAAGGCGGTTAGATTGGACCCTACTTCGATATTCGAGCATGTTTAGTTCATAATTAATTCAACTCATATGCCTTTGTTTATGTTCAAGTGAATGCTACTCCTAGACCATTTCCCTTAATGTTTTATTTCTTGTTTTAGCATATTTAGACTTTAGTTATTTTTCTCCTATTCCGGACTAGCTTAATTGTCGATAACATTTGGTGGTGTTTATCCGTTCTCTGTGGTTCGACCCCTATGCTTGCCTTATACTCGTATTAGGTTTGTTTAGGTTGTATAAATTGTATTTGATCTAGGGATAGTCGTTAGACGACGCGATTATTCCCTAATCACTTCATTGCTTGTTGTTCCTTCTAGTCGTGCTATCTGACATTGTAGGCGTCGTTCAAAGTGCGCCTACGTTAAAGCATGTTGCGAATATGCTTGGCACTCATAGGAAGTGGGAATTAACATAATACGATTAGGGACAAGGAAAGTAGGGAGCCGCCAACGAGTTTTTAAGGAACTTGTAAACCATTCGGGGATCATAAAAAGGTAACCACGAGAAAGGGACAACGATAGGAAACAACGATTGACCCATGAAGGTTACACCCCATTCATAATCCATGAGATTACTAACTACATATGTTTCGGAACCACGAAAGGAGGATCGGGGACGATGGTACGAAGTGAGTCATGGAGTCACATTCGCCCGTATTGGCCTCTACTCGATTCTTATAGTGAAAAGTGATTCATGCTATCTCAAAGGCATGCAAATAAAGATTAAGTTTGCTCTAAACTATTATTACGCTAAATTGGTTGAATATTAATGCCACATATAATTCTAAAATATCGTGATCTCGTGATTTAATAATAACATTAAAAAGGAACCTAAACCGGTCGTCCAAATTATCTTATTAGGCGTTATTTTCAATTACATGTTCCCTTTAAACATGGAACATGGTGATCATCAAATATAATAGAATAAACATCAATATTGAAAGCAATTTAACAATTAATCCAACACTAAAAAATCGTTAGAAAAATAATAGAAATAAAAGGAACATAATCCTTACTTTGATTTGGTTTGCTTGAAACTGTAAAATAATAAACGAGTTAGTTACTTCATGGAAAATGAATATAACAATAATTAAATTTAATTTAATTATATAGAGTTGATTAAGGGAAAAACCCTCAAACATTTCTACCTTTCACACCTTGATTTAAGGACAGAACCTCGAGTAAAGTACGGACTCCTTAGATTGCTTAAGGAAGGAATTTTGAAAGAAGAAGGGTAGGCTAGCGTTTAGGCTAGAGAATATAAGAGAGAAAAAGAGAGTTAATTGATGCCCTGTACATCAGAAATTGAGGTTGTATTTATAGGGTGTAGACACCTAAAAATGTCGCCCCAAAACCAAACCTGGTGATGAACACCTTTCACCGCCATTATTGGTCGGGTTGAGTATTTAATATTTGGAGTACTTAAATCCATGTTATATCCAATGCATTTCATAAACCAATCCATTTCCTAGGTCACTTCCCTAAACCAAAACTTGTTATCTAGTTTTCGTTTCCACATCACAAAACCAGGATAAAATGATTTTATGAAGGTATAATTTTGATCCAATTATTATTTGGTTGGATAGGACTTGAGATAAGCTTTCCAACCATATATCATAAGCCCAATTCCGAGCTGTAGCGAAAAATATATGAGCAAAACACTAAATTTGGCCCAAAACCAACATCCTTCCCTTAAAACGGCAATATCATAAAAAATACATATTCTTTTGACCTGATTATAATTGGGTTAGAAATTAAAGTTGATAAGCTTTCCAACTATATATTATATGCCTTATTCCTAGTTACGGATCAAAAGTTATCGCAATTATAAAAACGCGTAAAAAACTAGAATCGTTGCGCAGACAACAAAACCACCGTGTCACGGGGCAAAGTGACGTGGCACGGGGTTTGATGAGTGACATTTATGTCACTCTTATGAAGTATTTTTAGAGTCATTTTCCCGTTTATTTTATCCTATTTTCCCTTTCTTTCTCTTGTTTTCTCTTTAATAAAGTTTCTAGTTTATTTTGGTAATTTTGTCGTGTTTTAGTTCTTTTCGTAGTTTTTAGTTTATTTTCGTATTTTATTTGCTTTTGATTTGTTATATTTCGTTCTTCATTTTTCCTTGAAAGTTTTCTAACTTACTTTTATTTATTTTAATTGGTTTTGAGTCTATTTTATTTCACTTTCTTTGCTTGTATAGTTTTTGTTTAGTTTTTATTAGTTTTATGTTTATTTTGTTATTTATTTGATTTTATTTACTTGTATAGTTTTATTTAATTTTTATTAGTTTAGTGTTATTTCTCTTTTTCTATTTTACTTTATTTTATTCCTAATTTATTTATTTCATTCTTATTTGTCTTGATTTCTCCTCGGTTTTGTGTGTAGGGGTTCGGGTTTTATGTTAAGAGGGTTCGGGTTCCAAGTTGAGTCAAACGCTAAACAAACCCATGCTGCCCCTTATCCTTCACCACACCCCACACCTTATCCTCCACAACATCAACCACAACAGCCCCTCAGCCAACCTCCTCTGCTTCTCCCCTGCTGCCACCAATCAAACACCACCACAGCCCACCAGCTGCTGCCACCAACACCACCACACAACAACCGTGACAACCACACACACCAGCACCAGTTCACCTCACAACAACAACATTAACCTCTCCTTCACTCACGCATCACACCCACTGCTCTCACCTTACCACCACCTCACAACACCAACAACCCACTGCACCAGCCACCTAGCAGCGCAACCAACACCACAGCAGCCCCTCCGCCAACTTCCCCTGCTTCCCCCCGCAGCAGCACCAACACCAACAGCCCCTGCTCCACCACACATCTACTAACCCCAAAATCAGCAGCCCCTCACCAACGCACCAGCCAACAACCACTTGACCACCGCAACCCAGCCGCAACAGCCCCTGCTGCCTCCCTCAAAAACCCACAATCAACCACCAATCACAACCATACCTCCAGCCCGCAATTCACCTCACAACAACAGCAATCAGCGCACCTACACCACCGTCAACAACCACCACCAATTAAGCAACCAATCGACCCAAAAATCAGAACAAATTGCAAATTAATCAAGTTTGAGCAAACCTATGAGTGTTCGGCTGAACGTCGAGTCAGAGACTTTGGGGGTTTTGTTATTCGAAGAGGAGTGGTCGAACATACCCTTGGTTCGACCGAACCAACCCCGTAGTTCAGTCGAACCAAACACCGGTTCGATCGAACCATTTTACGAGACTCGCACATGGTTTTTAAAGAGGGTCGAACGACCTCGATTTGATGATGATGGTTGATGAACGGTGGTGATAAGATGCGCTTCAATGGAGTTCAAACTTCAAGCAGCCAATGTGAAGGAGAAGAAGAAAAAAAAACGTCTGATTGTTTTTGCTTTTGGGATTTTATTTTGTTTTTCTTTTATTTTTATTTTTATTTTTTCGTTTCCCTTTTTCTTCTTTTCTTTCTTTTATTTTTATTTTTATTTTAGTTTCTGTTTTTTTTTACTTTTCCTTTTTTTTTTTATTTTTTTTTTCCTTCTTGTATTTTTCTTACTTTGGCTAGCTTAGTATAAATACCCAATTTTGGGGTAATTAGGAAAAACATTCAATAACTATCTATTCTTCTCTCTAATTAGTTTTAGGTTAGGTTAGGTTAGGATTAGTCTTCATTGGTAGAGAGAGAAAGTGTGGTTTTCTTCATTAATGAACTTGGATCTTGAAGAAGGAGCTTGTTCAATCCTTTGTAGACCTTCATCTTCAATTAATGAGCAATCTCTTACTCTTTCTCTTTACCTTTGTTCTTGATTTTGTTTATTTGCTTTTATTTTTATTCTTTGCTTATTAATCATGTTGATGCTTATTGATTTGATGATTGATATTGTTTTCAACATGATTTGTGAGTAGTCACCTAGCCAAGGGTGTGGGGATGGTGTAGTTGCTAATTGTTCATGCTTTTTATGTTGGGGTTATGTTAATGGTGATTAAAGTCTTTGCATGCTTGATATTCTTTGGTCTTTCTTGCAAGTGCACATTGTTAGTTTATCAAAGATGAGTCTTTACTAACAAGTAACGGAAGTTGACTTAGTTGAGATTCATTACTATCGATTGTTATTTAATAGTACCTCCTAGTATATGATTCTAATGTGGAAACATAGAGGCTATGTTAGGAGAAGCCAACTGACCCCGGAAGGCGGCTAGATTGGACCCTTTACTTCGATATTCATGCATGTTTAGTTTACCATTGATATGCTACTTTGTTATTGTATGGTCAAGCGTCAACTTCACCTACCCATTTCCCTTGGTGCCTTAATGTTTTATTTCTTGTTTTAGCATCTTTAGACTTTAGTTTATTTATCTCCTATTCCGGACTAGCTTAATTGTCGATAACATTTGGTGGTGTTTACCGTTTTCTGTGGTTCGACCCCTATGCTTGCCTTATACTCGTATTAGATTTGTTTAGGTTGTATAAATTGTATTTGATCTAGGGATAGACAATTGACGACGCGTTTATTTCCTTTGTCAGGGCTTGGTACCGTGACACGGGAATTCTTAACGTGTCACGGTGCCTGGTACCGTGACACGGGAGATGATGACGTGGCACGGGGTATGGTACCGTGACACGGGATTTTTCACCGTGTCACGGTGCTTTCCCGTGTCTTTTCCGCGTTTCTTTCCCACGGGCTTAAGAATCTGCATGCAAAAACTCCACCATGTCACGACATATCTTCCCGTGTCACAGTGCACATCCAGTGACACGGGATTGCTCCGTGTTTTCTCCGTGTAATCCCTGAACGCGTTTTTACTTCCTGTAACCTAATTATTTCCCGCATCACTCGATTTTCCCTCGTGTCACGGGATTTTCCCCCGTCGTACGGTGCCTTCCCCCGTCTGACGGTGCTCTTTGCCGTGTCGCGCTGTTATTTTTTAGGGTTTTTATCTTTTTAGGGTTCCGTGTGTTCCCTCTGCTCATTTTCCCTATAAATAGAACCTCCCTTTCTGCAGTTCGGGGCATCAAAAAATCATTCTCTCTTCCTCTCTTTTACACCAAAAAAATCATTCTCTTCTCTCTCTCTCTCTCATATTCTAAGCCTTAAACCTATATTTCTAATTACACCATTCTTCCCTCAAGCACTCCAAGGAGTCCATCCTTAATCCGAGGTTCCATCCTTAAACCAAGGCGTGAAAGGTATAATTAACTGAGGGTTTGGAACAAATCAAATCTACATTTATTTTTTATTGAAGTTACTAACAATTTATTCATGATGTAGCAATTTAAAGGAACGCGCGGAATGTGAGTAATTAATTAATTTAATTACTTATTTTAATTTTAATATTGCTAATATCATGATTAGGTTTATTATCATGATTAGGTCTATCAACCCAAAAACGCTCATGGAAATAAGGTTTCATCCGAGTTATTAAATCCACCTAAACCATGGATTTGAGTTCGATTTCATCACGAACTCGCGGAGCCGCCCGTTGGAATACACCCTCAAGGGAGGCTTCCTTGCTAACACGTCCAAACTCTTAACCACGGTACCCTATTGACATAAAAAAAAACCTGACCATAGTCGAACAAAGAACTTGACCTTAGGTTGCGAACTATTCTTTGCATCATTGTGCCTACGTGCATTATGTTTGGTCGTTTTGATCCTAACCTTAACGATCTTTCTTTGTCTATGGTGGATTAGTTTAGGACTAACGATTGCCAATGGACCATACTCACTTAGTAATTAGCGCAAACTAAAAAAAAATTGTCGAAGTCCACCATGCCAAGGGAAAGTCCACCGTGTCACAGCAGTTTCCACCGTGACACGGTGGAATTCCAACAAAAAAAAAACAAAAAAAGATCACCGCGTCACGGCAGCTTGTACCGTGACACGGTACAGTTTGCCATATCACGGTGCCTAGGAAATAAGTCCAGCCTGCTTTTTTTTTTAGTCTTTCGTGTAATTTGGTCCTCGCGTCAGTCATTTTTTTTATTGTTCACATGTCTAGCCATACGATCATACCACGAGTCTTATAACATCACTTAATCACTCACGAGTCAAGTACAGTCCACACTTTCTTTATTTATTTTTTTTTACTCGAGTTATACACCATGTCGTTTATGATCGTATACTAGGTTCATGCATCCCCATTTCCGTAATAATAAAAGATGAGTGGATCGGAGTTATTCTCACCTATTTTCAAATGACTTTTTTTCCTATCTTGAGAAATGTGTCAAACAATTAAGTGCGGTTGTTTTATTTCACAGCACTTGGTCAAGGAGCAGGGGTAGATTGGTACGGTTCGAGTCATTACCGCAACAATCTCTTAAATCCAAGAGGCATTTAAAGAGAACTTTGCCATTTCCACATCACTCATCACCTTCAAACTACTTTCAGTTTGTCCCAATGGCCACTAAGGAAGATATTGAGAACATTAACAAGTCCATTGAGACAATGTCTAACATGTTACAAGCACTCACTACCAGAGTCAACACAGTAGAGCAAAACAATGTTACTGCGACTGCAATGGACAAGATCAAAGGACAAATTAGCAAGATTTCTGAGGATTTTACCTATGTGGAACGGCCTCCCACTCCTTTGGATGTGAAGGACAGACTCCCTGAAAAGTTCTCCACTGCTGATATTCCAAAGTTCAAGTCTACTGATAATCCAATATTCCATTTGAAGGCGTTCTCTACAATCATGGCTCTTAAGGGATTAGAAGTAACACTCTTCCCTCTCTCCTTAGAACATACTTGCTAACAATGGCTTTATTCCCTAGATGCCAAGCGTACTGCGACTTGGCAAGATGTCACCGACAGTTTCATGAACAGTTACAAGTGTAACATTCAAAGTAAAACTTCTGAACATGAACTCTCCATTCTTAAACAGAAAGAGAATGAAGGCTTCACTGCTTATCTGAACAGGTAGAGGGAAACAGCTGCACTCTTGGTAGATCCTCCCAAAGAAAAAGAGATGATTCGCCTCTTCATCCAAAATTTGACTCACAAGTACAAGAAACATCTAAAATTTCTTTCTTTGAACACTTTTGAAGCTGTATATGACATTGGCATCAATATCGAGGATGATCTAATAAAGTCTATCGGTATTAACATGATCGCGGAGTGATAGGTTGTTAAGCTACTACCCTAACCAAACTAATCATTTATTATACCTAAACCTACACTAAACTAGTTAGTGGCAAGTAAAGGGTCGAACCACTAGGGAAGCACGCTAATTCAACATCAAATATCACTAATGCAAGAGTGAAAAGGGGATTGTTTTTCTTGGTTTTTTTTAGTAGAACACTAAAACTACAAATAAGCAAGAAAATGATGATTAAAATCAATAGAAAATGACGCTAGGGATACGGGGGTGTCCAATATGATAAGAGAGAGGAGAATAATGGTGATTATCATGAAACATATGCCAAAGAAACACGAGATTCTACCTAAACAACTCATTCTCATGCAATAGTCTAGGCAAATCAATGAAAGAGGTCAACACTAACAAGGATCATTCTCATGCATCCTATTAGTTACAATCAAATCAAGAGAATAAAGAAGCAAAATCCATAAAAACTCCACTTTAATAACTCATTCTCATGCAATCATTAAAATAGAGGTGATCCTAGTCTAGTTCAAATCACTTTCATGCATTTAAACTAGAAAACATCAAATAGAGTGCAACAATACTCCCAAGTTAATAAAAATCATGTCTTTCATCAATATATGGCATAAGTTCAATCCAATCATCATCATTCATCCAATATCAAATCATATCTTCCACCCCCTTCCCTTAGCTAAAAGTTTAGCCTAGAGAAGGGAGATTAAACATAATATCAAAACTAGAAATTAATTCAAGAAACTCAAAACAAAACATGATCGAAATCAATGAAATCAATTATAACTAGATAAACTAATAAGATTGACAAGAATAAGTAACAATAAAACAAATAAATATCACTAAAGGAAAGGAGAAGAGATTACTAAAGAAAGGATTAAAGAAAGATGAAAACTTGGATACTTGCTTGATTGATGGAAGATTAGAACTTGAGCAAAGTTGAATACAATAAAGGAGGCTTTAATAACAATCTATTTTCACTCTCTAGATTAGGCTAATGTTCTATGAAATTAGTACTAAGTGTTCTCTATTACAAAGAGTCCCGTCTATATATATGTGGCTCCCCCCAAAAGAAAGAGACTTGGACAACAAGGCGCAAATAAATGAGAAACCCACCCGTGCACGCCCGCACACGACATTTGCGCACCCGCGCAGTAGGTGTGTGCGCCCTCTCAGCGTAGTGCGAGGCCGCAACTTTGAGGGTACGGGGAAAATAAGCGCGCTCGCACAGTAGGCCTGCGCGCCCGCGCATCTGGTTACGCGCCCGCACAGAAGACGCACAGCAAGTCGCGCAAACTCTCTAGTTAGGGTATGTTTCTTCAGTCTTGTTGCGCGGGTTCTTACAGGGCTGCGCGACCGCACAGCCAAACATGCGCGCCCGCACAGCACCCCGCGCACAACAGTTAGCTTGGCTTCTTGATATCCTCTTTCTTTCGGCACATAATACCTACAAAAACAAAAGCATGGAAATCAAAATAAAAACAAAGCGAGAAGACTAAGAAAAGGGAAAATAAAGGAGAAAAGAAAAGAGGAAGCAAAACTAAGTAAAAATGCTTAAAAAAAAGGGCCTAACAAGTGCAAATGAGGGGAGAATCCTTAGAGAAAAAGGATAAAAGAGTGGCATAAATGCCACTCATCAAAATCCCCCGCACTTGCCTTTTGCTTGTCCTCAAGCAAGGAAAACCAAAACAAAAAGACAAACAAAACAAACATAACATGACAAGGTTTTAGCAAAACCAATCAAGCCTCAAGGTAATGGAATGCTCAATTTGGACTCATTTGCAATTACACGTTCCAAGATGCTCAAGGTTGAAAAAGACAAACCTATGCTAAGCGTAGTGAACTAATGATTTCATTCTCCGCCCTAGCCCCAACCAAGACGGTTCACGTTCTCTCCACTAGCTTCAATTCATCCCCTAGCTAGATCCTCATGGTTCCTCGAGGGAAGAGGAAAAAGAAAATTTTGTGTGGAATCATAAGGTCATCCCGACATCTCAACTATGCATACTTTCTCCATAGGGTTGAAATCTATCTCCCTCCACCGTTCTTTGACCACGCCCCTCTAGAATCCAAGGGTCTTAAGTAGGGTTGTAATGTCATGGCTAGAGGTTATGGTTGGGAAATAATTTGAAAATTGTGGTGGCAATTCCTAAGTGAAGCGTAAGAGTGGCCATCTCTCAAGAACATCCTAAGAACTGAACCTATTCTCAAACTCACAACCTTTCAAAACAAACCAGACCACATTACTTCAATTTTTTTCATCAATATTTTTTTTTTGTTTGCTTGGTTTTCATGAGTTTCAACTTTCTTTCCAAACCTATTTGCGTACTCTTTTCATGAATAGTCTTTCAACACCTTATTTGAACCAAATTACACAACCTTCTTGTTCAATTTCAACATTATCAAACTCGAACCTCACAAGCCAATGCTTCACTAACTACAAGGGTTGGTAGAAAATAGGCCGATAGGTTTGTAATATGGCTAAGTCAAGAAAAGGGGAAATAAGGCTCAAATTGGTTAGCAAGAGGGTGAATGTAAAAAAATGAAAACCAAATTTGTAACAAAACACAAAGAAAACAAACAAAAATACCAATAATGCCATCTCCCCCAAGCTTATTCAACACTAACACAATATATACCAAAACTGAAGTAACGCTCCCCCCAAGCTTGAACGAAGCATTGTCCTCAATGCTTAAACTAGGGAAGAAAACGAAACCAAACTAAAATATTTTTGTGTTTTTTTTTAGCTCTTATTTGATGTCCTTGTCGTTTTTTTTAACTATGGACGGCTTATTCTTAAAACTTCATATGATTTTCTTGAATTGCATCTTTCTTCTCAAACTTTTTTGCATTTTCTTTTCAAGCTCAACTTTCAATACCGTACTTAAACCAATTCACAAAATGTCTTGTTCAATTTCAACACTCTCAAAACTCAAACCTCGCATGCCAATGCTTCACTAACTAAAAGGGTTGGTAAACATAGGCCATTGGGTTTGTAACATGGTTAAGACAAGAAAGGGAAAATTAGGCTCAAATTGGTTAGCAAGTAGGTTAATGCAAAATAGAAAATCAAATTTGTAACAAAACAAAAAGAAGATAAAGAAAAATGAGAAAAAGTGCCCATTTCCTCCCCTAGAGTGGCTCGGTCACGATCTTGGGAGCTAGAGGTCAAAACAAGAATTAAGACATGCATAGTCAAGGATCCTAAATAGCCGCTCAACAAGGTGATGAAAGCTAGAATAAATGAAGCTCACAAGGGATTATAACCAAACAAAAACCAACCAAGGGTTTCAAATCCACTATAGAGAGCAACTCCATCTTACCACATTCCCGTGAACTAAGGCTTCATGGACCCCTAAAAGTTCTTAACCCGACTACCTTAGCATATAGTATCCTAGAGTCAACCAATAACACTCTCAAACCGTGCATACATTTACCACTTAGGAAGAAAAACATTCAACGATTCAAGTCCCAAAACAAAATGTCCAAAATAAGAACAAACAAAACACATTTTGCCAAAATTACCTTGAAAGTAAACAAAAATCTTTTTGGATTTTTCAAAATAAAAGAAAAGACATGGAAATGCATATACTCAAGTGCATGGCATAAATGAATCAACATCCCACCAAACATGATAGAATACCCTCCCTCCAAGCTTGAGTGAGACAATATACTCAAATATAAACAAAATAATCCATGGGAGGGGAAAAGAAAGAAATCAATCCAACAAACCAACACAAGTCCAACGAGTCACCAACCATTAGAGAAACAGCTAGGAAAGATATTACCGGATACTGGTGGGTGTAATTACCCACAAATGAACCAATTTAACCTTTCAAAGCCGATTTCCTCTTGAATTGAATCTCGATTTCTATATGCCAGCAAAAATAGGCATTAATCTTCCTTAATTCTTGATCCAAACCAATCCATAAGTGTATATCAAGTTATGTACCTAGAAAAAGGCACACAAACATTTCCATGAGAGAAAATCTAATCTAAAAAGGAAAGAAAATGAAAGCAATAAAAACCTCGGATTACTTCCCGAGAAAGGCTTGTTTAACGTCCAAGCGAGACTGCTCTAGTAAATAATATTTCAACGAACGCAAGAGCTTATCAAATGCACTACTACACATTTCATAGGATGACAAGTAGGCAAATGAAGGAAGGAGGACGTGCAACAAGATTATTGCAAGTAAGTGAGGAGGAAGATGCCAAAAGAAGGAAGAAAAATCAAAAGAAAAATCAAGAAAATAAGAAGAGAAAGAAGAAGAAAAATAAGGAAAAGAATAAAATGGCAAAACCACCTCAAAATCTTTTTGGGTGGCACAATCACACATTTCCTCAATAATAGGAGGATGAAAAGGAAAATTCTCATCAAACAAGAGAAGGTCCTCAATAGGCTCTTTGATAAAAGAAGGGAGGAACATGGGATAGTAGAAGATCTTGTCAAATTTCCTTGAGAAAGGGACATGAAAAAGGGGAGGATAAACAATGGTCTCATAAAGCCTCACATCACCAATGAGGGCATGAAAATCAATCATAGAATCCTCAAAAGAACACTCATGACTCACATCTCCCTCTAAAAAAAACTCTCCAATAGAAACAACCTCATCCTCCTCTCTATCACAACGATGAACAACAACTCCCTGAAGATCCTCAAAGCCTGGAGTCTCTAAACCATGCATGAAAGGATAAAGGTTTCTCTCAAACTCATCCCTTTCCCATGAAGCATTGCCAATGAACTCTCTCAAAAGGCTATAATGATTTGTTACACCTTCAATGAACATACTAGCCATAACCTCAAATGAGTCCAAAGACTCATGGATAGAAGGGTCACCAACATGGAAGATGGACTCATCAAGATGGGGAAGGGGGTTGGAATCCTCAAAATCGATATTTTCTTCATTCACAACTCCCCCACCACCACTCAAGGGACTCTCAATCTCTCTTGATTGCTCAAACTCATCATCATCATCCTCATGAAATCCTTTATTCAAACATGAAGATGGCTCACTCACATCCGCACCAAGGGAAGCTCTCAAAGGGAGTGAATAAGGGGAAGGATGGCAATCAAGCTCAAATGGGGAATGAAAAGGATCAAAATCCTCAAAAATCCTCTCATCACAAGAAAATCTCCCCTCACCTTCACACCCTTGCCCTACATCATCCTCAACAACACTCTCACACTCCAAGTGAGGTGCCTCACGCCCATCTAAATCAAACATATCGCTCATCACTTGGGCAAGCCTCACTTCTCTCAATTTTTGTTCCTCTTGAAGCTCTTGGAGTTGTTGGGTGAGATATTGCATTTGAGAGAGAATTTGGGCATCAATGTTATTGGGCTGAGGTTCATGATTGAAGTCAAATTGCACATCATCAAAATTCGCATAAATCTCATCAAAATGAGCATAAGGGGGAAAGGTGTCAATTTGCATACTTGGATCATCACAAGGCACATAAGAGGTATCAAGAGAATTCATTCAAAAATTAAAATAATCTTGGCATTGAGAATCAAAACTAGAAACATGAGGTCATCCATCTAAAGAATCCCTAGCAAGCCATGTGAAGAAATCCCAAGCATCATGCATAGACAAATGACAAAATCTACAATTATTCATGTCCTCAACCATTCCCCTAGTATACTCATTCATGCCCCAATAAGCTATACCACAAGCATCATTTAGAGAACACCCATGGTAACTAAGAAAACCATCTAGTCTTTCAAAAGTAAGCATAGAAGGGTTCACAATCAAATGGAGGAAAAGATAAGCATGCCATTTTTATACAAAGAACAAAGAAAAGAAAACAAAATCAAATAATATACAAGAACCTAGATAATCTAATCAACACAAACTAATGAACGCCTTAGTCCCCGACAATGGCGCCAAAATTTGATCCCGGGTTAAATAGGTCGTTAAGCTACCACCCTAACCAAATTAATCATTTATAATACCTAAACTTACACTAAACTAGTTAGTGGCAAGTAAAGGGTCGGACCCAAAAGGACTAAGTGTATTAATTTGTGCCAACTAGACTACTAGGAAAGGTCGTGTGATAGAGAGAGGTTAAACTAAACACGACTAAGAACAAACAACTAAAACTAGGGAAAGTGGAATCCAATCACATCAATGTATTAAACAACATCATACAAATAGATGAAAATGACCTTGATTAGGAACATCAACACATTTAACTCACTCTCGCACAATTAAGCATATTAATTATCCTAGTAAACTAATTCACTCTCGTGCAACTAGCCTAGCAAAGGTATGGAAGAATTTAGGGCTCTCAACCAACTCATTCTCGCACAATTGAATGAAAGAACAATTAAGAGCACAAAATCGATTAGCTAGAAAGATTCTAATCCATAGAAGCATCATCCATCCACAATAATAAAGAAACAATTTCATACTAATCACAATCAATCATTCAATTCATTAATATAACCTTCATCCAATTCCCTAGAACAAAACCTAAGCTAACATAATGAAGAAAGACATGGAAAACAAGGTAAAAAAAAGAATAAAAACAAGATTAAAAAAACAAACTAATTAATCTACTCAAATCAACAAACAAAAAGAAAAAACTAAGAATTAAGCAAAGAAATAACGATGAGAGAAAGGTAGAAAATGCTCATTGAAGAGATGAGAAGAATTTCCACAAATTTGCTTCTTCAACCTCTCAAAAACTCCATGGAAATTCAAGCTTTCTCTCTCTACAACTACTCCTAAAACTAGAGAGAGAAAATCCTAATCTAACCCTAAAAGAGAGAAAATATAGGCTAAACTAATCTAATCTAATCTATCTAAAAATAAAAATGTTGATTGAAAATTGTGAGAAAATAACCCCAAAGGGGTATTTATAATACAAGTTAAATAAAAATAAAATATAAGAAATTATAAAGAAATAAAACTAAATAAAACAATTAAAATAACTAAACTAAAAACAAAAAAAACAAAACTACAATAAAATAAAATAAAAGAGAATGAAAAGGAAAAAGAAACCAAAAGAGTCCCACCAGACCCACGAATTCCCCCCTTTCCTCCTTTCACTTGCTGCTCTCATTCACCATATCAATAGTAAAAAATCATCCTCACCGTTCATCAACATTATCATCATCTAGCATCACCAAAATCTCGGCCTTTGGATTAATTAAAAGAATCGTGGCCGTCTAATTTTCATTAAAATCACGTGAAAAGCTCGTGATTGACCTACATTTGCGCGCCTGCACAAAAGTCACGCACAGGTCGCGCAAAGATACTGTATTGGACTCCATTTGTGCGCTTTCTGACAGGGCTGCGCGGTCGCGAATTGGCTGCTCTGTGAGTTTCGGTTGCTGTGAATTGCGTGGCTATTAGATGAGTGGTTTGGTGGTGATTTTGGTGGTTGTTGTTGTTGTTGCGTGAAGTGAGGGAGCAGGGGAATTGGTTGTTGTGGTGGTGTTGGTGTTGGTTGATACGGGTTTTGGTGGACGGTGGTTTGGGTTGCTGAGATTGGTGGCAAAATGGGAGGCGCAGCAAGTGGTTTTTTTGGATGTTGCGGGGTGTTGGTGGTTCAGGTGGTTTGGGTGGCTGTTTCGGCTGCGTGGTGGTTGGTTGCGTTGAGTTGAGTGAGGGAGCAGAGGGTTGGTTGTTGCGGTGTTGGTGGGTGATGGTGGTGGTGCGGCTGTTGCTGTTGGTGTTGGTGTTGTTGGGGGAAAGCAGGGAGCAGGGCAGTAGGTTGAGTTGTGGTGTGGGATAGGGAGGAAATGGCTGTGTTAGGTGGGTGCGTTTGATGGTGATTTTGGTGGCTGGTGGAAGTGGTGATGGGGGCAGCAGTGGTGGAGCTGGTGGTTGTTGATGATGTGCGTGGTTGCGTGGCTGGTGGATATGGGCCAGCAGCAAGTAGCAGTTTGGGGCAACTTGGTTAGTTCAATTTTGTGCCTCGAACCTCGGACCTTGAACTCGAATATGACTTTGAAACTTGACCAAGAATCCGAAAACACCTACAACCAAAAACAAACACGAGGGTAGGATCAAGAACAAAATAAAAATAAAATAAAGATAAAATAAAGTAAAGTAAAATACTAAAACTAAAAGAAAATAAATAAAATCAAAAGAAAATAAATAAAATAAAATAAAGAAAACAAACATGGAAATAAAATAAAATAAGAAAATGAGAGAAACTATGAATTATTAACTAAAAATACGAAAATAAAATAAAAACTATTAAAAACTACTAAAATACTCAAAATAAAGATAAAAGACGAGAATAAGCAAAATAATAGAAATAAAGCGACTCAATAAACACCCTAAAAGTGACATAAAAGTCACTTATCATAACAATAATAACACTTGGAAAAACAAGAAGAACGACCATCCTTCTTCTTCGTCTCCTAAGCACGAAAATACTACCAACAATATAAGCCAATTTGATCTCAATGAAGTGTTAGCTCTTGAGGCTCCATTGCCCAAGAAGAAAAGAACTTACACTCCTTTAGGAATGACTTATGATGCGGCCTTTGATCGCCCTTACGGTCAAGGATTGATCACACCTATTGGGCCATTTCCAGAGCCAAAACCTGAAGAAAGGAGCGCTAAATGGAATCCCAATGCCCATTGCAAGTACCATCAAGAAGGGGGCCACACTACGGAGCAATGTTGGAATTTGAAGCACGTCATTCAGGACTTGGTGGATGCAAACAAACTTCCAGTCCCTCCAGGCGGCAAGAAGTAATGAACACAAGGCGCACAACAGATCCTTTGTGCAAGATTTAATGTTTTCTTTTTTTATCATTCATCTCCATTCCCCATTTACTACAAAAAAAAAAAAAAAAAAAATCAATATAGCATCAACTAAAATTTGTTGCAATTCACCAAAAATCCGTTGCCAACTCTATTTAGCAACGGGTTGGAAACAAAAATTTGTTGTTGCTAAAAGGCTTGTTGCCATGGGATTTTGGAAACCAGTTGCAAAGCAATTTTGTTGCAATATTGCATCAATTTAAATATAGTTTCCATGATTGTTGCTGTTTTTGGTGCATTTGTTGCCAACTTTTGCAACAGATTACCATTGGTTGTTTCTAAAACTAGCAACAAATTATTAATGATAGTTTCTAAAATAGCAACAAATTATTAATGTTGGTTCCTAAAAATAGCAACAAATTATTAAAGTTGGTTCATAAAAATAGCTACATATCATTAATATTGGTTGCTATCAACACTACGAGACAAAAACCCAATCCTTATTAGCATTTCGGTTCAACCCGATCTGGGCCTTTACCAATCTGAAATCTCACTCAGGTTAGGTCAACTCGGCTCGACTTTGCATGTAAGGCTCTTTGAATCCCTAGTCTCAAGAATCGCATTTGGTAGGAGTCGAACTTATGACCTCAAAGTCAGATTGTGAATCTCTTACCAACTATACCAAGTACTATTTTTTTACTTCTATGCATACAATTTATAATAAGTGAACAAAATATTAGAGACGAAATTGAAAAATTTGTCTCCAAATTAGGGACAAAATCAAAAATCCATCTCTAAATTAGAGACGAAATTTAAATCTGTCTCTATTTGATGTCATTTTAGCAACAAATAATTTTATACATTACAGTAAAAAGTGGCTTACATATAAATTAACAACAATATGTTACACAACTCGTTTCCAATGGCAACAAACAAAATAATGCGTTATCAATTAGCAACAATAATTTAGAAGACTTGTTTCTAATGGAAACAATTCAAAAATTCATTGTATTTTTTTGTTTCTAAATCAATACAAATAAAATATTTGTTGTCATAATTTGTTACTATTTGGCAACAACAGAAAAATATGATGTTGTCTAGTAACAACTAGTAAGACAATTTGTTTTAAAAAGAAACAAATCAAAAATATGTAGCCATTGTTTATTAAAAACTAAAGCATAAAATGTCGCTTTTAATTAGGCAATGAAAAAATTTAGATTCGTTGCTATTTAGCAACATTTTAAAAATCTGTTGCCAAACTTAGTTGCTAAAAAGCTTTTATTTTTGTAGTATTCATGTCTAGCAAAGGTTTTTCATTTAAATTTTATTTATGTTTAATGTGTTTCGTTCACCTTTTCCATTAATAAAATGAGCAAATTTCCTTTATATCTTGATCATAGCATTTTTCATTCACTCATTCTAAAAAAAATAAAAATCAATAGCCGAACTAAACACAAGGTACACTAATGATTTGAGGCGCCTTTGCAACCCTGTCATTCCCTGTTACCCGTTCATTCACATTCCATTTCTTCATTAACCACTTTGAGCCTCGTCTAACGTTTCGCCTTCATTTCTTCAACCCACGTTCACTAAACCCTCCAAACTAAACACAAGGTACACAAATGATTTGAGGCGCCTTTGCAACCCTGTCATTCCCTGTTACTTGTTCAATCACATTCCATTTCTTCATTAACCACTTTGAGCCTCGTCTAACGTTTGTCCTTCATTTCTTCAACCCACGTTCACTTAACCTTGGGTTTGAAAGATGTGTAATTGTATAACATTAAAACAAAAAAAAAAAAATCAATAAAGCAACAATAAAACAATGTCTAAAGGCAAGTGTTCTAATGTCTTTGATATGAACACGCCTCAAATTGTGTCTCTCATCGAGTGCTTGGTACCGTGCATGAGAAACATGAATGCTAAGTTAGTGATTGACCGCAAGATCTGAGATTTCCTACATTGATTCAAAAGAATAAAAAAGAAAGTTAAATAAAAAAAAAAAAGAAATTCAAAACAAAAAAAAATGAAAACAAACTTGCAAAATTTAGAATTTTCAAATTCACAATTACACATCTTGGGGGCTTCTCACGGGTCTTGAGGCTTTTACCCCTTTCTTCCTTAAACCATCAGCTTAACCACATTACAACCCTTGAAAGACCTCTTTGAGGTGTACATACACTTGTGCAAAGTTCTGTTAGAGCTACGTTTCGCCTGATTCCTAATGGATACGTAGGCAACCTCACATCGAGGTGTGACCATATTCATATGCATGATCAAGTCAAAGAATATCCAACGCTTATCCCTATGACCCTATCCATCTAGAGCTAGACATGGGGGCTTGAACTTACATGATTTAGCCTACCAAGCCTAAAAAGTCACCATCTCGACTCTTCTCACAACTGTTTCCTTCACCATAGCCTTTGCAGCCTCACCTTAGTATCACTTTCACACACTTCTTTCACACATATATAGTCATATCATCTTTCCCTTAGGAACCCTTTATCATGAAATCTTGTTTCCCTACCGCGCATGTTTTATCATCTTTCAAGACAACATTCATAAAAAGAAACATTGTATGCTTGCTTAGCTTCCTGACCTGAGCAATGTTCATTGTTTTACACATCGCATAATATGCTGAGAAACATTTATATATCAATGATTTTTAATCATACAAATCATATCGTGCTTAGCTCCTTGACCTAAGCAACATTCATAATCACTTCATCCATATACGTGCTTAGCTTCCAGACCTAAGTGACGTTCAAGATCGTTTCTTTACACCATATATGATGCTTAGCTCCATGACCTTTGTTCATTCATCTATCGTGTCACATGATGTAATTGTCCTTAGCCTCCTAGCCTAAGAACATGCATCATGCATACAATCCATGCGATTCATTTCATCTTCCTCATGGAGGAAGTTCAAAACTTCTTCCCTTTTTCATCTTTTTCTTTTGGGGAAGCTCAAAAACTTTTTCAAAATTTTTTCTCATCGAGGGAAGTTCAAAAATGAAAGTTCAGTTTTCACGTCTTTCTTTTTCTGGAGAAAGTCGGGACCCACCACTCATCTCACGACAAAAATGACGAAATTTTTTTGCTTTTTTCATTGTTGATTGCTTGTGTTTGCTCATACATTCAAATCATACTTATACACACACAATCACAAGTTAAACAAATGTCATGTCGTGTCAAGTCAAAGCTTGGTCAAGTTAGTTGGTCAAGTCAATCATAGTCTATACGAGTCCCTTGGCAAATTTTATTTTGCAGGTCTCAATTACAGCCCACATCCGGGGACAAGCGGACCATCTACAGCCCTCGTCCGGGGACAAGCGGATCATCTACATCCCACATCCGGGGACAAGCGGACCATCCACAGCCCACGTCCGGGGACAAGCAGACCATTTACAACCCACGTCCGGGGACAAGCAGACCATCTACAGCCCACGTCCGTGGACAAGCGAACCATCTACAACCCATATTCGGGGACAAGCGAACCAACTACAACCCACGTTCGGGGACAATTTAACCTGCCAAATCAGACAAGTCTTTCCTCAAGCATGGAAAGTGTCATCTGGATGGATTTATTCAAGAATAAAAACCCGCCGAATTCATATGTCGACTTTCCTCAAGCACGGAAAGTATTATCCGGTGTATTTCTTCAAGCATAGAAAGCCACTAAATTCATATGTTGACTTTCCTCAAGTAGGGTAAAGATCATCTGGTATGTTTCTTCAGGCTTAGAAAGCTACCAAACTCATCAGTCGACTTTCCTCAGGCATGGAAAGTATTTCAACAAAACGTCATGCGGTGGATTCCTTTAAGCATAAGAAGCTACCAAACTAAATTTTCACCGATACACTAGTGTCAGATAAGCATTGTATTCCTTTAATCTTTTATCTGTTGAACTAACATTTTTCTACAGGTATCGGCGTATACAAAGTGATTTAGGATCGCAGAACGTCTTAAATAAATCTCCGTCCCTATTGATTACTTTGACTATTGTTTTTGAAACTGACGTTTCTACAAACTCAGTCAAAGTGGGAGCTTTTGTAGACACCTAAAAATGTCTCCCCTAAACCAAACCCAATGATGAACACCTTTCACTGCCATTATTGGTCGGGTTGAGTATTTAATCTTTGTAGTACTTAAATCCATGTTCTATCCAATACATTTCATAAACCAATCCATTTCCTAGGTCATTTCCCTAAATCATAACTTGTTATCCACTTTTCGTTTCCCTATAACAAAACCAGGCTGAACTGATTTTATGGATATATAATTTTGATCCAATTATTAATTGGTTGGATATGCCTTGAAAAAAGCTTTCCAACCATATATCATAAGCCCAATTCAAAGCTATAACGAAAAAGATATGAGCAAAACACTAAACTCGGCCCAAAACCGACACCCTTCCCCTAAAACGGCCATATCTTAAAATATACATATTCCTTTTGACCTTATTCTAATTGATTTGGAATGTAGACTTGATAAGCTTTTCAATGATATAATATATGCCTTATTCCGAGTTACGGATCAAAAGTTATTGCAATTATAAAAACGCGTTAAAAACTGGAATCGTCGCGCAAGCAAAGAAACCACAGTGTCACAGGGCAAAGTGACGTGGCACGGGGCCTGGTACCGTGACACGGGAATTCTCAATGTGTCACGGTTCTTGGTGCCCTAAGACGGGAATTCTCGTTCTTGTTTCCGTATACTTTTCAAGCGAAAATTCCCCGCTTCACGGTAGAGGATGATGTGGCACGGGGTATGGTACTGTGACACGGAACTTTTAACCCTGTAACGGTGCTTTCCCGTTTTTTTCCGCGTTTCTTTCCCACGCGCTTAAGAATATGAACGCAAAAACTCCACCTTGTCACGACATGTCTTCCCATGTCATAGTGCACATCCCGTGAAACGAGATTGCTCCGTGTTTTCTCTGCATAATCCCTAAACGCATTTTCACTTCCCGTAACCTAATTATTTCTTGCGTCACTCAGTTTTCCCCTGTGTCACGGGATTTTCCCCCGTCTGACGGTGCCTTCCCCCGTCTGACGGTGCCTGGCACCGTGTCACGTTGTTCTTTGCCATGTCACGGTGTTATTTTTTAAGGTTTTTATCTTTTTAGGGTTCCGTGTGTTCCCTCTGCTTATTTTCCCTATAAATAGGACCCCCTTTTCTGTAGTTCGGGGCATCAAAAATCATTCTCTTTTCCTCTCTTTTACACCAAAAAAATCATTCTCTTCTCTCTCTCTCTCATATTTTAAGCCTTAAACCTATATTCCTAATTACACCATTCTTCCCTCAAGCACTCGAAGGAGTCCATACTTAACCCGAGATTCCGTCCTTAAACCAAGGCGTGAAAGATCTAATTAACTGAGGGTTTGGACCAAATCAAATTTACATCTATTTAATTTAATTTTCATTTGATTTATATTTTTAATTGAAGTTACTAACAATTTATTCATGAAGTAGCAATTTAAAGGAACGCTCGGAATGTGAGTAATTAATTAATTTAATTACTTATTTTTATTTTAATATTGCTAATATCATGATTATGTTTATTATTATTTGATTTGACTAACATTATTATTGTTGAATTGCTTCCAATATTAATGTTTATATTATTAATATTTATTGATCATCATATTGCATGTTAAAGGGAATATGTAATTGAAAATCACGCCTTATAAGATAATTTGGACAACCGGTTTAGGTTCATTTTAATATATTTATTAATAAAGTGATCACAAATATTTTAGAATTATGTGTTGCATTAATATTTAACCAATTTAGCCTAATAATAGTTTGTATCAAATTGAATCTTTGTTTGCATGCCTTTGAGATCGCAGGAATCACTTTTCACTATAAGAATCGAGTAAAGGCCAATACGGGCGAATGTGACTCCATGACTCACTTCGTACCATCTTCCCCGATCCTCCTTTCGTGGTTCCGAACCATATGGAATTAATAATCTCATGGATTATGAATGGGGTGTCACCTTCACGGGTAAATCGTTGTTGCCTATCGTTGTCCCTTTATTGTGGTTGCCTTTTATGATCCGTGAACGGTTTACAAGTTCCTTAAAAACTTGTTGGCGACTCCCTACTTTCCTTGTCCCTATTCGCATACGTCAATTTCCACTTCCTATGAGTGCCAAGCATATTCACACATGCTTTAACGTAGGCGCACATCGAACGACGCCTACAATTGAGGGTTGTAGGGAATATTTCAAGCATTATCCCTAGATTTAACCCCACTGTGATCATACACTAAAGTACGGTGGCGTGCAAAGGGAAAGAAGATAGAGCAAAAGAGTCGCCAACAAGTTTTAGGAACTTGTAAACCGTTCACGAGGTGAAGATTACACCCCTTAATGATCCAGAAGATCGTCAACTCCAATAGGTCTGGAACCATGACTGGTAGTTTGGGGATGAAGGTACAAATCCAACCTAAAAGAGATTGAACCTGACCTAATAATAGGCCTTTTCTTTAACCTGATCGTATTCATGTGCGCTTTCTGACTAATATGCAATCAATAGGATTAACCCTAAATCTGTTTAATCTATGTTGGTTGAATATTAATGCACAAATAAAACTATTATTGGCGATCACTTTAATTATAATCATATTAACCCTAAACAAGATTATTAATTATCTTATTAAGCGTGATTACAAGTACCAATTCCCTTTAAGCATGCATAAAAGGCGTGATCAAGCAATAACAATAATAAATATAATCAAACAACATAATAATAATACTAACAATTAGAATCATAATAATGTTAAAGCATAATAATAGCAAGATCCTAGGCATGATACTAACAAGATTAATAACAAACCCTAGCATGTCACTAAACAATCAAAGCTTTAACCCTAACATGATACTAACATGAATATTAGGAAGAAAATAGGAAGCATCGCAGGAAACACAATTGTCATATTTGATATTATAAAATTTTAATTGTTACCCTAAACATGATACTAGAAAGATAAAAAAAAAAAAAAAAAAAAAAAACTCAAACATGACGCTAGGAATCATAATAACAACCTAAGCATGATTTCTATATCATGACAACAATGTAAACAATTAAAGCACTTACTTGGATGCCTCGTACCTCTTTCTAATAACAAAATACACACGTTAGTAACTTCAAGGAAAATATAAATCAAAACAATTAAATTAAATAATTAAAATAGAGATTTGGGACCAAACCCTCAGAAATTAAAACCTTTCACGTCTAGGGCGAAGGCAACTTCGAACTTGGCTAGGTGTATCTAGATCTTGGGAATGCGGAATTTTGTATGAAGGTTGGTTTAGAAAAGAGAGAAAGAGAAAGCTTAGAGAATAAAATTAGAGAAAATAAGAGATTGTAGATTAGAGATAAGAATTGATGAGAATTGGTGATTAAAAACGGAGTTTTTAGGAGGCTATTTATAGAGAAAATCTGCCGAAAAGATAGAAAAATAAACCAGAGTTCTGACGTGAAAAAACGAAGTTAGGGCCAGACGCTAACAGTAGCGCCAGATGCTAACGCTAGCGCTAGGCACCATGCTTAGCACCAAACGCTAATGCTGGCGTTAGGCGCTAACCAGTCTTTTTACGCGTTTTCTAAAATCAGATAAAATTTAACCGTACAAGAGGATAAAATCGTATTTTCCTCAAAACATCTTTTATTTTGATTAAAATTCTAAAAAGTCAACACAAGTCAATTTATCAATGCTAAATGAATTAGGAATGAAAAGGACCATCTAGAATAATCTAGAAGACTAAAACCATTCCTAATTGCATTAGGAATGATAAATCCAGTTTAGTAATTTGGCCATAACTTCCTCATTATTCATCGGAATTGGGCTCATAATATATCCTTAGAAAGCTCTTTTCAAACCCCATCCAACTACACCATTATTGGACCCATGCTATGAACCAACCAAATTGTACTGGCTGTTCTCTTAAAATAGGTTTTCAAAAACATAGAGAAGAGAAAAGAAATTAAAACTATCCGCAACACTAAACTTTCCACACTTTCACTTCATTCGATTACGATTCGACGTGAAAAGTACTCATCACCGGGTTTGGTTTTGGGGAGACACAAATGGGTGTCTACAAGGGTGTATTTATAGGGAAAATGAGTAGATGAAACACACAAAACCGTAAAATGGATAAAAACCCTAAAAACACTGTCGCGACACGGCTGAACATTTGTGTGACGTGGATATTTTTGTGTAACACGGGAAATATCTAACCTACGGGAGGTAATATGCGTGAAGGGATTTCGCGGTTTCACGCGGAAAAGACACGAGAGTGTCCCGTGTCACAACACTGGCACCGTGTCACGGGAAATCACACTGTGGCGCAGTAGTGAGCCCCGTGACGCGGTGCATTTTGCCGTGACGCGGCAGATTCTGCGTCCATTTTTCCATCTAAATACATTTTTGCCTTAATTTTATTCTGCCTTTTTAAGTGCCAATTGATAATTTCGGGCCATTTCTGATTTATTATTTATAAATTGGGCCAAAATAATATATAAAAAGGTTTGGGCCAAAAAAATAAATAAATAAATAAACAAAAAGGTTTTTCCCAAAATTAAAAATAAGTTATGCTTTGACAAAACATCAAGACTAATCCTTGGACAATTAAAAACTGAATTTAATTAAATATGATTATTTAAGCACACTCAGGATTAAATATTAAACACAACCAATAATGGCTGTGAAAAATTTTCAATATCGGATTTAGTTTCGGGGAGACATTTTTAGGTGTCTACAAAAGCCCCCACTTTGACTGAGTTTGTTAAAACGTCAGTTTCGAAAACGATAGTCAAAGTAGTCGATAGGGACAGAGAATGAGTTAAGACGTTATGCGATCCTAAATCACTCTATATACGTCGATACCTGCAGAATAAAAGGATATAATTCGTATCTGACACTAGTGTATCAATGACAAATGAGTTTGGTAGCTTCCTATGCTAGAATAAATCCACGAAATGACGTTTCGCTGAATTACTTTCCATGCTTGAGGAAAGTCGACTGATGAGTTTTGTAGCTTTGTATGCCTAAAGAAACCTATCGGATGATACTTTCCATGCCCGAGTAAAGTCGACATATGATTTTGGCATTTTTCTATGCTTGATGAAATCCACTGAATAATACTCTCCATGCTCGAGGAAAGCCGACAGAATAATTTGGCGGTTTTTCTATACTTGAAGAAATCTACCGATAATACTTTCCATGCTTGAGGAAAGCCGACTTGGCGATTTTCTATACTTGCAGAAAAATCCACCAATAATGCTTTCCATGCTTGAGGAAAGCCGACTTAGCGGTTTTCCATACTTGAAGAAAAATCCACCGATAATGTTTTCCATGCTTGAGGAAAACTGTTAACTAACATAATCGCTGATGACAATTTTCCATGCTTGAGGAGAAAACTTATGGAATGAGATTTGCAAGTGTATGATGGTTCGATTATCCTCGAATGTGGGCCTTAGATGATTTACCTTCAAGTCGACTATCCGACCATATCAGGTGTTTAAAGTGTCGAAAATGCGACCCTAATGCTTGTTAGGGGTAAATTGGTGATTTTGGAAGCCTTTAAATATCAACTAGTTCTTTTAGCGTAATTCCGGTGAGAAAATAACTGTCCAAAATGTGCGGAAAATCGTTGAAATTTAGTAAAAGATACAAAAAATATTCGCCAAGAACTTTCAAGAGCGTGCAGGACACACTACTCTTCACCGCGTCACGTGGAAAAATCCGGTGACACATTGTGAGACTCCGTCTGACGGTGGAAAATCCGTCCGGCGCAGGATAAAATAGTCATGCCACGCGAAAAAAAAAGCCGTTACACGGTAAGGTGACTCATGGTACGGGAACGCAGCCGTGTAACAACTATATTTTTTGCTTTAAATTCAAGTTGTTGTATCCCATTTTGTTACATCTTATTCGCCATTTTCATTCTCTCAATCTTCTTTTGTTCTCTCTTCTCCCTTTTTTATTTTTAATTTCGTCGATCACCGTGCCACGAAGTTCAGCACCGGCACATGACAGACTTCACCACGTCGCGGCGTTTGGATCCGTGCCACGGCGTTTGTGCTTTGCCTTTTTGTTTTGGTTTCACCGTTGCTGTTGTTCGAGTGCTCACCGCAGCTGCTACCGCGTTTTTTCTTCGCTGTTTTGAGTGGAATTGCACCATGACACATACTAAACTACTATGACGCGACGGCTTATTGTCATGCAGTGATGTTAGGACTGCTGCTTGCTGTAGTTTTTCGGGCTTTTTGAGTTCAAATCTTCATAAAATTTGCTCAAATCTCTTGCTAACTTCCTCAAATTTGAATCTCTACAAGGATCTATGTAAGTTTCCTTGTCTTATGTTTCAAATCATGTTCTAAACGCCATATTTGCTTTAAACCCTAAAAAATAAAATTGGGGGTTTTTGATTTTTGAGCTTCTATGTCATAAATTCTAGCCATGAATTAACTTTTATATGAATGTATATTTGTTTGTGAGCAATTTGATACCAAGTTTGTGTGATTTGGTGAAAAATTGAGCAAATCACTATTTTTTGGTACTACTTATGTAAAATGGTGTTCTTATTGTCCATATTATTTCTTTTCACTTGAAATGGTGATGTATTGGTTGTAGATCTTGTAAAATATGCCATGATGTGCCGATCTATTGTTTTTGTGCAACTTCGGAACATGCTTTGTTTTGCGTATGTACTATACTGTCATGGAGAACATAGTATCATGCGATTAGGAGAACTGTAGTATTAGTTCATCATGGAGAAACTAAGTACTAGATATAATTCCATTATTTTGCTAATTTTTACCCTTGAGGTAAAAATTTTGCGTATAATAGAGAATGCAACTTGAGGTAGCTGTTAAGCCACTTTTGAATAATTAATTAAATAACTTAGGAATGATGCAAAGTATTTAGATTTTTATTTTTGTTTGAATGTAATAGCATGCCTAGAAAATGGGATCGTTATCTTTCTACTCGTGGCCAGCGTCAAGCTTTTCAAGAGGACACTCCCATATTTCCCGAGGGCAAGGACGACGATGCCTTAGAGACTAAGCCTCGCCCTTCTACGGGTAGGGGTAGAGGTAGGTGGATTCCACCTCCGTGGCCACCAGACGAGTTGGTATTCTGTCGTGAAAACCACATTTCTTATCGTCAACTTGCCGACGTAGTCGATGGCACGCTTTGCCATCATGGATCCGAAGCTGGAGATTTGATTCCCCGGCTATACAACATTATCACAAGGGATCCTGTCACTAACTCCTTATGGGAGTTCTGCTGGTTTAGGAGATTTCTGTTCAGCGGTCGTAGGATTTTGCAGCCCCCACACATAAACAACAAACATTACAATACCTACAAAATGTCACCACAAACACCCACAAGTTGCAATCCAAAACAAGCAGCCTTCTTGGCAGGGTTTCAAGGAACCTGGACTGGACAAGACACCAGAAAGAAAATTACACAAATAGCAGGCTCTTATCACTAGCATTACATCTACAAGCAACTAAAAACACAATATCTCTAATGACTGTTCTGGTAGATTTGCAATGACCGTAAACATCATAGCATTCCTCTACAACTGAATGATGTAAACAGTTTCAGCAAACAACATTGAAATAAATTTGTTTCTCACAGTTGATTTGAAGCTGCATTTAGCAATCCATTGCTACTCTTCTGAAAATCGAACCACAAATAGATTCATCACCACTAGAGCAAAGATAGCAAATAGGGTAACAGGAAATATGCCAAAAAAAAACAACCTATCTTTTGTCACCAACCTGTTCATCATAACTAACCAAGTAATGAAAAGGCTAATGGGAGAAGCTAGGTTATTACAATGATTCTTTTAAAATGAACTCTAGGACCCTTAAGATCTGATAAAATTATAGAGTTTTTTAATACTCATTTTTCCATTGGAAGTCACAACAAACCAGCCACCAATATCATTGATCATATCCCTACAAGACATAATCTTTTTAAGCACCCAAGAGGAATTTTCGCTATTAACACCATATGGGTATTTAGGGTCATTAACGTTGTTGTCGAATGATCACTTATTTGTAGATTGGAACTTATATGATTTAGCATGCATCTTTGCGTTTTTGTTTCTCTTTTCTTTTTCTTTTCCTTCTCTAAAAAGAGATATTTTAGGTCGTTGAAACTAAAGTAGTCCTAATCAAACACAAAATTTATAAACCTAAACCTAAGCACCAAACTGAAATGATCCAAGCGAGAAGCAAAATACCATATTCAAAACTAACAATCAAGCAATCTCAAAATGATGAAAAAGGTTAACTAAAGATACTAAAACAGTGATTAAACGAACTAGAAGCAATATAATTAAGAAACTAATGGAATAGGCTAAGAAAGTATCCACTCAAACACAACAGAGCATGAAATAAATTTCAAAGTGAACTAATTAAGCACATCATAGTAATGGTTTTAATGCACAATTCGACTGCCTGTCGGGGCCAAGTGCTTTCTCAATTCATCAAAAGTCTACACTTTCGTCGTAAACTATTAAAATTAAGCTAATAATCAAGAAAAACCACTTAATGGAAATTCCTAAGCTACGCTATTGTCACAACTTTGTTCAGTCCACGTAATTACAACTAATGGTTGGCAACCCAAAGATACCACTAGCAAGATATGAAAAATAAAGATTTTTAATCACAATCACAAAAATTTCAAATCCAAAACATGCTTGAGATTCAACTATACAATCACCAATCCCCCTCGTAAAGGAGATTACTCATAAATCATGTTTAAAGCAATATCAATCATCAAATCAATAAGCATCAACATGATAAAAAGCAAACAAGAAGAATCAAACTAAACAAGTGAAATCAAATGCAAAAGTAAAGTGAAAGATTAAGGAATTGCTCATTAATCAAAGTTGATGATATGAATGGTGTCCTTTTAACAAGTGTATTATTCCGATAGAGGGTTTAGAATTATTCGAAAGCTAATTATTCAGTGAGGTCAAGTGATCGGAATGCCTAGTTGGAGGTCGCTTCTGATCGGTAATATTAATGTAGGAAATTTTGAAAAAAACCACCTTTTATAAACAATTTTATTGCAAGAAACCACCTTATTAATTTTTTTTTGCAATGAAACACCTTAATCAAATTTTTTTTGCAAATCAATACCTTTATGTCGGAAAATGAGGTTTGACCCCATTTTCCTGTGTTGACTACCCCAATCTACCCACGAAACCACCTCTCTCCCCTGCCCCACCCAAAAAACCACCTCCCTCCTAAGCCACACTCACAAAACCACCCTTTCATGGAGTTAACCACCATAAATACACCCCCTTTTACGGCGTTGACCACTCTAAGCACACCCCTTTAACGACGTTGACCACCCTAAACCCTCCTCTATAGCCCTAGCCACCCTTCTCCCCTCCACTGGCAGTTTTGTGGGTGCAAATGGCATAGTCAACGCCGAAAAATAGGGTTGACTCTATTTTCTTGCATAAAGGAATGGTTTTGCAAAAAAAATTTGATTAAGGTGTGTCTTTGTAAAAAAAAAATTTATAAGGTTGTTTATTGCAAAAAAATGCTGATAAAAGGTGGTTTTTTTTGTAAAATTTGCATTAATGTATAATTAATATTACAGCTTAATCTTGTCTGAACCCTTCGTGTCACACCTAAGCAACTAACGAACTGAAACGATGAATTAATTTGAAAGAAATTAATGAGTCGCTCGAGTATTATGAACAAAGACGTCGGATTCAAAGCTTAGAGAGTCGTAACCGAATCTTAAAACAGGATCCATAATTTAGGAATTAGCGAAACGAGAAAATGCTTCAAGTAACAAGTAATAACCCTAGCCACGCGAAAGGCTAGGAAAGCGACCCAAACAGAAGCGCGCCATGTGGAAGTGCACATGGTAGCACGTCACGTGGCTACGAAGTTGTAGCACGCTATGTGGCAGCGCACGTTATAGCTTCTAACGCGCCACATTGGTAGCGTAATGTGGCAGCGCGCCTCGTTTGAAGCTCCATGTGGCAGCGGGCCGCAGACCCGGGTGACGGGTCATGGATGCAAGCTAAAGGGTGGCGGCCCAACCGAACCCATCTTGAGGCTCAAGATTTGGTGCCACATGGTTAGTTCACAATGAATGTGAGTTTCATTAGGAAGCAAGTGAGGTGTGGTCCTCACCTTACCATGTTACACTTGTTACTTAGTGATTCTTTGGTTTATTTATCTAGGAATTGAATTCAACATTCTTTCCATGTGGGATATTTTTAGAAAAAGTCCCACATTAAAAGATGTGGGGAATTCACGAGGAAGCACTCCTTATAAATAGCCAAGGCATATCTTGGGATTGTTCACTTGATTAGGAACTCTTTAAAGCATCTCCACTTGAGAGAAAACCTTTTAGTACATATAATACTCAAGTAATGTTTTGGTCCGACTTGCCTAACTCCGATTAAGAGACCAATCGGGTTGAGTTACGGGTGGATACCGTGGGAGGTCTCCGCACTTGCAAGACTTGGCTTTTCAAGTAAGAGCTCCGGGGTGTGAGTGAAGCACGCGACAATGGTAAGACCGTCTTTTCTCCATTTCTTATTATTTATGCCATTTAGTGATATTAATTATGAGCGGGTCTTAGGGTCGGGTTGTGTTATGCGTTGAGTTAGACTTACCGAAACCCAACAATGGTATCGGAGCCTTGCTCATTTTTTTTTGTAACCAAAATTTTCAAGGTGTTTTAAATGGATTTAATTTCTGGTTGTTGTTGCTATTTAGATTAATAACTTGATTTTATTGATTTTAATCTCATTTTATTTAGAATCTTGGCTCCAAGACCTAGATTTTCACCCAAGACTAGTGAATTTTTGGTAGAATCGATATTTTGGAAACATTCTTACCCTTTTACAATTGTGAAAAAAGCCAAATTCTTCTAAGAAATGCTTGTTTCAAGGGTTTTTTCTTTTTGACAAAAAATTTTAAATCTGTTAAACCTTGAATCTTAAAGTAGGAATACTTATTTGAATAATTATGTTCATAATTCCAACTCCTTTTTAATTTTGTCAAATCTGATGATTGATTTATGTTGGTTTAATAGTGAGAGTAACCCTTCATTTTGTTGCATCAAGTTTAACGAAATTTTATTTAAAGAATGGTTCTTTGAATTAATTTGGTTTGTGCCCTTAAATTGAATTTAATTAAGTTTGACTTGTTTTATTTTCATTTTGATCAAATGTTGATTCTAAAATAAATTTAGAATTAATTTTATGTCACAGGAAAATCGGGATAAAAATGGAAGAGCACGAGCACGCAAATCGAGACACAATAGGCACGAAGCCTTAAACCAACTAGTTTTCTTATGCAACCCGCATGTGGCTACCGAGGCTGTTGGTTGGTGTGTCGGTATTCGAGTATGTGCGTGTGTGCGAATAGTTGGTGCGTTGCTTGACACCTGAAGGCAAGGGCCTTACGGGGAACTGCAGCTTGTGGTTGCCAGACAACACGAGTCCAGCAGCAAAGGATGTGCGGGCAGTAGCCACACATAATATCGAGGCTTGGTGCCTAGCAACACAAGCCTCGTGGCTTGGTGCTAGGCGCACGATCTTGATGTGGTTATATGTTTTGAAAATTTTTGCCGATTTTAATTATTTTATTTATTTTTATTTAATTTAATTAAATTTTGGGAGGCTAGGCCTCGATTTTGAGTGGCACTTGCAAAAAGTTTTATTTGGCAAAATATTGGGTTTACCAGCTTAATAAATTGGATTAATTAAGTTGGATGCAGAATTTAGTGAGAGCCTCAATTTTTTAATTGCGCTTAATCTTATAATCGGTTAAACAACTTTAACTTCTTTTAATTAGGCAAGTTGATCGGATTAGCCACCTAAGTTAGTTACTAGTTTACGTGTGTTAATGCATTGTTATTTCTTTACCGTTGTACAATGCATGGGTCATTCACATATAGTGAATGGATGAATAAAATGTATTTTTCTCTCACTGGTTTTATAAAAATGCAACTAGTGGGGCTCGATAAGGATAGAAAATATGGATTGCATTCCGTCATCTATTTTTGTAAATCTAAATACAGTATGTGAACCGTTGTGTATTTTTGTACCTTAATATTTAGATTAGTCCTAATTATAGATCCTAGTAGTTGCATAATTTTGGTTATGTCATGAAGATGGAGGTTCTTGGAAGACAAAGCAATGAAGTTGCAAATCAAGACCCTTGAAGATCGACTTGAAGACTCAAGGGGTCATGCTAGTTGCAAAAATGCATCATTTACTTATGTTTTCGATTTAAATTTATGCTTATATAGATCAACGGTATATTAGATGCATGTCTAGGATTTCGATTGTTGAGATGACTAATTAAGTACATTTAAATCAACCAACATAGAAATCCTAGTTCCCTAAAATATTGAGTAAAACTTGTCATTCCAAAACAACACTTACCGACCTAATAAGAATAGTGATGGGCTACGCCAAAGCGAGCAGAGGCAACACTATTATTCCTAGGAACGTAAGGTATGTTGATGGGTTTGCCAAAAGATGACATCACATACATATTGGTTTTCGTTAGACTAAACAATATGAGTGATGGAGTCCTAACATGTCGTGGAAAAAAGAGATAAAATGTTGAGAGAGCATTAGATGCGACGATTTATTTAACCAAGAGTGGTTTAGAGCTATTAGCAAAGAGTTTTTTACCTTAGAGTAATAAGTGTTAAGACAAGGCAAAGCATGCTTAATAACTCATTAATTATTTAGATTATGGAATAACAATATTCTCGCCAAATGGGGACAATTTTAATGCGTGGATAAGACGCTTAATAAGATTGAAAATTAGCATGAATGCTTTTAAATTTCAAACTTATTATGTAATTTTCTTGATAAATGGTTATACTTTGCACTTATATTTGAAGAATTCCACATCAAACTATATTGTATATTCAAAATCGGGTAACAAGACCAGTCTTGGATAAAGAAACATCAATTAAGTGAACAGTGTAATAAAAAATTATCCCTAATCGAGGTCATTTAAGTACTGGACAATTAATGATCACTTGAGATTTGTGTGTAGTTTGATTTATAGCACCGTTTCTTGTGCTACAAGGACATAATTGTCATAACTGATTTGCATGGGTTTTTATTTAGAACCATACTCAATCGACCTATGAGATCGAATACTTTAAGAGATTTAAAAATCGTCATAAGTACACTTCTCATTATGGCTATCGGAACCTCTTTCCTCAATCATGAGTATTGTGAGTTTTCTTGTTTGAGTACTGTTTTGGGGTTTTTTATATGTACCCGAGTGGAAGGCGTGTACGTCTCGCGGGAGACAGATCCGTAATGCATTACTCAAACGGCTTGGTCACCTGCAAAACAATGGACCCCCGAGGGGGGCGGTGGTCCGTCTCAGACGATCAAGTTAGTGACCGAAATAATGTATTTTTAGAGAGAGAAGGGAGAGTAATTCTGGGGGACATTTCCCTTGGAGAGAGAATTGTATCCCCTTAAACTGATGTAAATGCTAAGTAATTATAGAGTATTGGGACATGTGCCTTTTAGGTTATTTAACATAAGTAGATTGGCTTCCCAACAATTTACGGTTTCTAGGGTTGTGGGAAATTTCCCTACTATCATTCAGTGACACATGTTATGCTCTAATTAGCTCATTAAGCGCTGAGCTTGCGGACACGTGTCGAGGTGGCATTGGTCTAAAAATAGAGGGTATTGATGAGTGGCATTTATGCCACTCTTTTATCCTTTTTCTCTAAGGATTCTCCCCTCTTTTGCACTTGTTTGGCCCTCTTTCTAAGCATTTTTACTTAGCTTTGCTTTCTCTTTTCTTTCTCCTTTATCCTCCCTTTTCTTAGTCTTCCCGCTTTGTTCTTATTGTGCTTTTCATGCTTATGCTTTGTAGGAACCATCGAGATTTTCAAGAGGAGGAAGCTAAGCTCAAAGGAAGCTAGAGGAAGCATGATTCAGAAGAGGTTCGGCCGAACCTCCTGATGGTGTGGCCGAACCAAGGTGTGGCCGAACCTGCTCAGTGGTTCGGCCAAACTTCGAGGCAGGGGCAAGATGAAAATTGGCAGTTTTGCAGGAGTGGCCGAACCACAGGAGTTCGACCAGACCAGGATCAGGGAGGTTCGACCGAACCTACCCATGGTTCGGCCGAACCTACCCTGTAGTCCGGCCGAACCTTCTCATTTGTTCGGTCGGACCTCTCCTTTTCTCAGCTGACTCTGTACGGACTATATAAGTCCCTTTTTTTAGAACGTTTTGGGGGATTAACTTAGTTTTAATTTTTCTACATTTTTAGCTTAATCTAGAGAGAGAAACTTCATTAGTAGAGAGAGAAAGTGTGGATTTCTATTGATGAACTTGGATATTGAAGAAGGAGCTTGATTGAATCTTTGTAAATCTTCATCTTCAATGAATGAGCAATCTCTTACTCTCTTTCTTTACTTTTGTATCTAGTTTTGTTTGCTTATTTTGATTTTCCTTCTTTGCTTATTGATCATGTTGATGCTTATTGATTTGATGATTGATATTGTCTTCAATATGATTTGTGAGTAGTTACCTAGCCAAGGGTGTGGGGATGGTGTAGTTGTTAATTGATTCATGCTTATGATGTTGGGGTTTATGTTAATGGTGATTAAAGTCTTTGTATGCTTGATATTCTTTGGTCTTTCTTGCAAGTGCACATTGTTAGTTGATCAAAGATGAGTCTTTACTAACAAGTAACGGAAGTTGACTTAGTTGAGATTCATTACTATCGATAATTCTTTGTTTGCACCTTCTAATATATGGTTCTAATGTGGAAACATAGAGGCTATGTTAGGAGAAATCGATTAACCCCGGAAGGCGGTTAGATCGAGCTTTATTTCGATATTCTTGCATGCTTAGTTTGCCATTGCTTTGCTTCTGTGTTATTGCATGATCAAGTGACATCTACATCTACCCACTTCCCTTGGTGTTTAGTTATATTGATCTTTAATCATTCTTAATCCTTAGTTTAATCTCTTAGTTATTCATACTTCTTGTCCCGAGGTAGCTTAAAGTCTTAAGTAGTGAATGCGGTGTTTATGCATGTCTCCCTGTGGTTCGACCCCTCTATTTACCCTATACACGTATTAGGTTGGTAGAGCGTTATAAATTAATTTGACTTAGGTTTAGTCGCTCAACGAAACGATTATTCCCTTGTCAAATTGGCGCCGTTGCCGGGGAAACGGTTTCCATTGCTATTTCATTGCTTGTTTAAGACTATCTCACCTTTATTTGTTAGTGTTTGCTACTTTTGTTACTTGTCAGTGCTTACGTTCTTCTTAGCTTTGTTGTATGAACAGAGGACGAACCCGCTCAAGATCTTTAATTCCCATCGATCCAGAGCTAGAGAGGTCTTTGTCCCTACTTCGAAGAGAAGCAAGAGCAAGGAGTAGAAATTCCCGCACTCCAACGAGAGGAGTAAGAGAATTAGAAGATACTCCACCCTCTTCACCCTCAAGTGAAGAATTAGATAGCCCTAAATCATCTTCGAATTCAGAAATCAACCCTTTCTCAACCTATAAGTTTGAAAGTAAAGAAGGTTCTAAAATGGGAGAGAATACGCCTTTGAGTCGTCTTGGGGCCCCCGAAGCTTTTAGAGCGCAAAGTGGGATCCTAACTCCTACTACTCAAGCCAACAATTTCGAGATCAAGCCTAATTTGATTGCCTTGATTGAGAGGAAACAATTCTCGGGTGGAAAGTTTGAGAGTCCTCATGAGCACCTAAAAGAGTTTGAGAAATATTGTGACACAATAAAGGCCAACGGAGTGACTCAAGAATATATTCGCCTCAAAATGTTTCCATTTTCGCTAATTGGGAGAGGTCTAGAATGGCTAGAGAAGGAGGTGCCTCCTAATTCTCTCACGACATGGGACCAAGTGACTACGGCTTTCTTGAGGAGGTTTTATAACCATAGGAAGACCGCCGAGGCTCGGTCTTTGATTCAAGGTTTTCGCCAAAAGAGTGGTGAGTCTCTAAGTGCGGCATGGGAACGATACAAAGAGCTTCAACGTCAATGCCCACACCATGGGATACCCAAGTATCAACTCATTCACACTTTCTATGGAGGTCTCACACCTCAAGGAAGAACAAGCCTAGACGCCGCGGCCGGTGGTCCAATTATGAACAAAGGAGAGCATGAAGTGGAGTGTATTATAGAGGAAGCCGCAAAGCACTATGATGATTGGTACGAAGGAGAAAGGGATGCTACTTCTAGCAAGGGCGTTTATGCATTGGAGCAAGCCAACGTAATCAACAACCTTTCTACCCAAATCTCCAAAATGACCAAGCAAATGGATGAATTGATGAAAGAAAGGTCCAACCCTCATGGTAATATCTCCCCTTCGACCAAGGGAGGCAATGGTATGGATACTTCCTCCCCCTCTTCTTACAATACAATGCCCCAAGGATGCATGTTTTGTTCTAATTGTGAAACCTATGATCATGATACCTCTCATTGTGTCTATGCTTGTGAAGTTCAACCCCCTTCCCATGAACATGATAGTAATATGGAAAATGTCAATGCTATGAATTTTGCTCCTAGAATGGGAAATGTAGGAAACTTGAGGCCAACCTCCAATCAAATGGGGAATTGGAATCAAGGTGGAAACCATGGTTGGAACCAAAATGGTGGTGGTTATGATAACCAATACCATGTTGGGGGAGGCCCTTCCAATTTCAATGGAAGAGGCTACTCTAACCAAAGAGGATATGGTAATCAAAACCAACAACCTAATTCCCGATACCATGACCATCAAAATCAAAATTTTGGTGACCACGGTAACATGGGAAATAATCAACAAGGCAATGTTCCTAACCAAGGCACGGGAGGCAATAGGGGCCAATTTGTTCCTAACTATGCCCAAACTAATAGGCCCCCGGGTTTCCATCAACCCCAACTTCCTCCACCTCAACAACCTCTTCAACTTGAAGCCCCTCCAATAGATCCCGTGATGGCTAAATTAGATGCTCTTTTAAAAATGCGTGAGGAGGATCAAAAGAAACATGAAGAGGCTCAAAAACGAACCAATGCTCATATGAAAATGCTTGAGACTCAAATTGCTCAACTTGCATCTAATTCATCCCCTTCTTCTTCTTCTCCTTCTTCTTCTCACATCCCAAGTCAAGGAGTCAACCCAAAACCTTTGTATGCCGTGACAACAAGGAGTGGGAAAGTAGTAGGGAGTGACCCTTTAATTGAGGAAGAACCCCAAGAAGAGGCGGAGTTAGAGAATGAGGGTGAAAAACCCAATGAGCCATTGAGTGTTGAAAAAGAAAAACATGTTGAGGTGCTCAAGGAAAAAGAAGCCACCCCCTTGCCCCTAAATCGCCAACCTAGAGAGGAGAAGCTACCCTTTCCACAACGATTTGTGAGAGCTAAACTTGATGCCCAATTTGGGAAGTTTTTGGAAGTCATTAAGAATTTGCATATCTCCGTACCTTTCATTGATGCTATGAAGCAAATGCCCCACTATTCCAAATTTTTGAAAGATTTTTTGAGTGGGAGAAGGGAGTGTGAGACGGTGAGTTTAACCGCCAATTGTAGTGCAATTCTTTCCAACAAACTACCTACCAAATTGAAAGATCCGGGTAACTTTTCCATCCCTTGCTCTATCAATGGCATTGAATTTGATAAAGCCTTGTGTGACTTAAGAGCAAGTGTGAGTCTCATGCCCTATTCCGTCTACCAAAAGCTTAGTGTAGGAACCCTCTCTCCCACTAACATTACTCTCTAACTAGCGGACCGTTCCGTTAAGTTCCCCATGGGAAAAGTTTAGGACATTCCCCTTAGGGTAGGAAAGTTCACATTCCCCGTGGATTTCTATGTGCTAGAAATGGATGAGGATGAGAGGATTCCTATAATTTTGGGTAGACCATTTCTAGCCACTTCTAGAGCTATCATCGATGTGAAGGAGGGGAAGATATCTTTGAAAATTGACAATGATTCTATTGAGTTTGATTTGAACAATGTCATGCAACAACCCTCCTCAAGTGGTGAATGCTTTAGGGTAGATATTCTTGATACGGTTCTTCATGAATTTTCTCGCTCCCACTTGCATGCCACTAATGATCCCCTTGAAAGTGTGTTGTTGAATGAATCAAAGATAGGTACTCACAAAGAAGACATACAATTCTATGAGGATTTTCTTGAGGAAAGCAAGGAGTGCAAGGGCGCGAGCATGGAAGAAGAAGCTCCTTACATTCATGACCTCTTTCAAGTTGAAGAAAGAGAAGAGAGCCCCAATGGTAAGGGAGCACCAAAGGTAGACTTGAAACCTCTACCTTTGGGCTTGAGGTATGCATTTCTTGGTCCCAATGAGTCTTTCCCCGTGATTGTAAATTCTAACCTAACGGAGGAGCAAACCTCCCTCTTGATCAATGTTTTGAGAAATCACAAAAAAGCTTTGGGCTATACCATTGATGATATCAAGGGTATAAGTCCATCTTTATGTATACACAAAATTGATCTAGAGGGAGATTCCAAACCTGTCAGGCAAAGGCAAAGAAAGCTTAACCCTTCCATGCAAGAGGTTGTGCGGAAGGAAGTGGCTAAGCTTCTTGATGCGGGAATTATTTACCCAATTGCTCATAGTGATTGGGTATCTCCCGTGCAAGTTGTGCCTAAGAAAGGGGGCATGACGGTAGTGAAAAATGATCATGATCAACTAGTACCCACTAGACTTGTTACCGGTTGGCGCATGTTTATTGACTATCGCCAACTTAACACAAGTACATGCAAAGATCATTTTCTACTACCGTTCATTGATCAAATGTTGGAAAGGCTTACAAAGCATTCCTTCTATTGTTTCCTTGATGGTTACTCGGGATTTTTCCAAATCCCAATTGACCCTAAGGATCAAGAGAAGACAACTTTCACATGCCCCTACGGTACTTATGCGTATCGTAGGATGCCTTTCGGGCTTTGTAATGCCCCCGCAACATTCCAACGTTGCATGATGTCCATTTTTAGTGATATGATTGAGGATGAGATAGAAGTCTTCATGGATGACTTCTCCGTTGGAGGAGCCACCTATGAAGATTGTCTATCTAAATTATCTCGTTGCTTAGAAAGGTGTGAGAGGGCTAACCTCGTGTTGAATTGGGAAAAGTGCCACTTTATGGTCGAAAGTGGGATTGTTCTTGGGCACAAAATCTCCCATGCCGGCATTGAGGTCGATAGAGCCAAGGTTGAGGTCATCGAAAAACTTCCTCCCCCCACCAACGTGAGGGAAGTGAGGTCTTTTCTTGGCCATGCTGGGTTCTATCGGCGCTTTATTAAAGATTTTTTAATGATCGCTAAGCCTCTCACATCCCTATTGCAACAGGATAAGGAGTTTGTGTTTGATGATGCTTGTCATAAGTCCTTTTGTAGGTTGAAAGAAGCCCTTTGCACCGCTCCTATTGTCCAAGGTCCGGATTGGTCTCTTTCATTTGAGCTCATGTGCGATGCAAGCGACGAGGCCATTGGATCGGTTCTTGGACAACGAAAGAATGGGAAACTTCATGTCATACATTATTTGTCTAAAACTCTCAATGATGCCCAACGAAACTACACAACTACCGAGAAGGAGTTCCTAGCGGTTATTCATTCATTCGAGAAGTTTAGAACCTACCTCATTGGTTCTAAGACAATTGTGTATACCAACCACTTGGCTCTCAAATATTTGATAGGGAAGAAGGAATCTAAACCAAGGTTGTTGAGATGGGTTTTAGTCCTCCAAGACTTCGATTATGAGATGAGAGACAAGAAGGGAGCCGAGAATGTGGTGGCGGATCACCTCTCAAGGTTGGGCGGTGCAAGGTTTGAAGATGATGGCTTTCCAATAGAGGACGCTCTAAGAGATGATGTGCTTTATGTCCTTGAAGTGAAATCGGAGCCTTGGTATGCGGATATTGTGAATTACTTAGCTTGTAGTGCCATACCACCAGATTTCACTTCACAACAACGTCGAAAACTCAAGCACGAGGCCAAGAGATACATTTGGGATGATCCCATTTTATTGAAAAGAGGGGTCGATGGTTTGTTGAGGAGATGCGTCCCCAACGACGAGGTTCAAAGTGTTCTCCATATGTGCCACTCTTCTCCTTGTGGTGGGCATATGAGTGCTCAAAAGACCGCCTCAAAGGTCCTTCAATCTATGCTCTTTTGGCCTTCTCTATTCAAGGATGCGTGGATATTTGTCAAAACTTGTGATAGATGTCAACAGATGGGGAATATTTCTAGAAGGGATGAAATGCCGCAAAATCCCATCCTTGAGCTTGAAGTTTTTGATGTGTGGGCTATAGACTTCATGGGCCCTTTCATTTCTTCACATGGGAACAAGTATATTTTGGTCGCCGTTGACTATGTATCTAAGTGGGCGGAGGCCGTGGCTTCTCCAACGAATGACTCTAAGGTGGTGGTCGACCTTTTCAAAAAAGTGATCTTCTAGAGATTTGGTGTTCCAAGAGCAATAATTAGTGATGGGGGATCGCATTTCAAGCACCACACCTTCGTTCGACTACTTGATAAATATGGGGTTTCTCACAAGCGAGGGCTTGCATACCACCCTCAAACGAGTGGCCAAGCGGAGGTCACCAATAGAGAGCTCAAGGTGATTTTGGAGAAGACGGTTGCTAGGACAAGGAAGGATTGGTCCTCCAAACTTATTGATTCACTATGGGCTTATAGGACCGCCTTCAAAACCCCAATAGGGACCACTCCCTACAAGCTTGTCTATGGGAAAAATTGTCATTTGCCCGTGGAGATGGAGCATCGAACGCATTGGGCAATCAAGCAAATCAACTTTGATCTCCATAGTGCGGGTGAGCAAAGGCTTCTAGAGCTACATGAGTTAGAGGAGTTGAGGATGAATGCCTACGATAGCGCAAGCATGTATAAGGCGCGGACTAAGGCTTGGCACGATGCTCAAATTGTCAAGAAGGCATTCGTCAAAGGCCAAAAAGTCCTCCTATTCAACTCCCGCTTGAAGCTTTTCCCGGGCAAACTTAGGTCAAGATGGAGTGGGCCGTACATTGTCACGGAAGTGTTTCCCTATGGAGCCTACGAAATTTCCCAAGACGGCCACTCCCCTTTCAAAGTCAACGGTCACCGTCTCAAGCCCTATCATGAAGGATTCCCAAGTGATGAACCAGTTTCTGTGACACTTCTTGATGTGCATCGTCAATTCGACCCTCCTTGATCAACTCAAGGAACGTCGAGCTAACGACGTTAACCAAAAGCGCTTCCGGGAGGCAACCCGAGTTTCTAACCCTTTTATACTTTTTCTTTTCATGTTGCTTCTATTTTTCCATCTACGACTTTGGATTGTTTGGATTTTTGGGTTTTGATTGTGCTTGGGTTTTAGATATACTTTGCATCTAGCATGATTGTAATGTGTTTAGATGTGTGTTAACGGACTATTTTTACTTGCGTGATTCTTTATGGAAGTTTGGCCGAACCACTTCATGTTCGGCCACTGCAGCAATTTCAAGGATTTATGGCAACATTCTGCCAAAAACAAAAATATTGAATTCTGGCAGAAGGTTCGACCGAACCCATGGGAGGTTCGACCGAACTTATACTGTAGTGCGGCCAAACTTCCCTGGGTTCGGTCACTCCTAAATTTTTAGAAATCTCCAGCAACTTTCTGCTAGAATCTGAAAATTTGCAGTTCCAGCATAGGTTCGACCGAACCCAAGTATGGTTCGACCGAACTTAATTTGTAGTGCGGCCAAACTTCCCTGGGTTCGGTCACTCCTCTCTTTTTGCGATTTTGCTGGAACTTTCTGCCCGGATTTTAAAATGTAGAGTTTTGGCAATGGTTCGACCGAACTACAGGGGAGTTCGGCCGAACTTTTACTGTGGTTCGACCGTACATACCCTCGGTTCGGCCGAACCTATCTTCAGAGTCGAAAAAAAAATGCTGCCATGTTTTCTATTTTGCTGCATTTTCGTGAATATCACTCCCATATTCGTCACCTACCCCATTCTTCTCCTTCTCACTCTAATCCTCCATTGCACCTCCCCTTACAACCTCAAATCTCCATCAAAATCACTCCAATCTTCATCCTTTCTCACTTATTTTCCATCCTTCACTCAACTTTTGCAATCTCTACCAAAAATTCCTACCAAACAAACCCATCTTTCCATTTTCCCCAATTTCAAGGGTTTAAGTGCTTTGGTGTTTTTGGGTTTTTACTTCCTTCCAATCAATTGTGGTATGTTTGTTCTAGCTTTTGCAAGTTTATTTCTTTAATTTCTTATAGTTTTACCATGTTTTACATATTTAAGTGTGAATTATGGTATTCTTGAAATTATTAGTAATGACTTGTTTATTTCATGTGGTTCTTTGGATTGACTTGTTGCAATTGATTGGTTGTTCATAGTAGAACATGTTCTTATGATGATTATGCATGTTTACCTTGGTTTTATTTTGATCTCAATGTAATTGAATGTTGATTTCATACTAGGGTATTCATGTTACCATTTTATGATTGAGAAATGCATGAGTTGGATGTTATTGGAGATTGTTATTCATGGTTTTGGCTTGATTTTGATGGTTTGATGATTGGATATCATGAAAATAAGGGGACATCATGCCAAATTTCACCTAGACCTTGTCAGGACTAATTTAGGAATGACATAGGAATCCTTATTCAAACCTTGGTCCAAATGTATTCATGCATGCCTTGAATTGTATACTCTCAAGCATACACTTTTACCTTGGTTAAGTACTTGGCTTCTTATGTCATTTCCTATCAATTTGTTCTAATAATATGCTCTTGGTGAATTTGTAAAACCACGATGTTCGGCAAGGGAAAAGGAAAGTCAAAGAGGAAGAGGGTGGGAGAATCCTCAGCAACGCAATTCCCACCTCCTCCCGGCATCAACGATCATGGCATTATTGCTCCGGACGAGCAATTTTGGCCTATATATGCATCACTCATCAAGCGTCCGATTAGGTCCACAAGGTTCTTTTGCCCTCAAACTTTGAGGAAGCTGGGAATATTGGATGAGGTGACTAGGTTGGCTCAAAACTTTGGTTGGGGCGACTTCATCCACCTCCACGCTCACACTTACGAGCGTGTGACCTTGGAATTCCTTGCCTCCCTCCGCAAGGAAGTTTTTGAGCCGGAAGATGTCGATGAGGATCCTCAACTCATTATACACTTCAGGATGTTCAACGAGGATCACTCTCTAACGGAGAGTGATCTAAATGAGATCTTCTTTTGGCACGCCACTGGCCTTGATCACCCGTCTGAAATGACCTCCTCCCATCGCATTCCTTACAACGAGCAAAAGTGGTGGAGGAGCATCACAAACAAGGATAGGTTCCAAACTAATACCTCAAAGGTCAACAACATCATCCATTTAGCCTTGAGGTATTTTGTACGGCTTCTACAATACGCCGTGTTCTTCAAAGCCAACCTCGGCTCCATGGTAAAAGACGAGGTTGCTTGCCTATTCTTGGCCGACAATCCTCAACGGCTAAAATTTCAATGCTCCTCCACCTTTATCCAACGGCTCTTGGATACTAGGGACAACCGTCTAGGTGATGAGATATTTATGGGTGGCATGATTACTATCATTGTTCTCTCTTTGAAGGGTGGAGCATACAAGGACCAAATTGAATTGCTCCCACCCGTGCACCAAAACCGAGAAGAGCTCACCGACGAGTTCCCTCCCTATGCTCTATCCATAAGCGCCCTCCGTCAAAGCCGCTTCCTCAATTTCACTACTAGCAAACGCCGTTTTATCCTCCTGGTCGATAGGGAGATCGAATGGTGTGTCCTCCCGGACCCCGACCTCACTACGGTGGACCACTCCGCTCCTCTCAAATGGAAGATCCCTCAGCAAATCATCCCCAATGAGCTGAGGCGAACTAGAGCCCGGGGTGGAGCTCCTCAACCTCCACCGGTCCTCCATCAAAAGCAAATCAATCCCCCCCTTAGCGGGGGAGGTGAGGCATCTTCTTCTTCTTCCTTTCCTCCTTTTGATTTCAATGCCCTTCGTAGTACCCTCGACGATATTCGTCGAGACAATCAAGCTTCCATTGAGCAATGGGGGTACTACGCGAGGGCAAATTATGACAATCTTGTGCAAGCGGGCATTCAAGCGCCCTATGTGAACTACCCCTACCACCCTCCTCAAGAGGGTCCGGTCAATCATTGGGGACCCTATGACCCTCAACACCCCACCCCCCCTTGCTACGCCTATTGGGAAGGTCCCATCGACCCTACCCAACGCGTTGGCACCCCCCCATACGACCCCTATCGTCCGGGTGGGTGTGATCCGTCTTATGACCCGGCATCCGCATCCATCCCCGCTCCTTTTGATGGTGGTTGGGGTGCCCAAGGGTGGCCCTATGAGCACTTTAACCAACCCTTCCACCCTTTCATGGACACTCCCGGGTTTGATCCTAACAACCCCCCTCAACCTAGGGGGCGAGGAGATGATAACCAGTGATGCTGTGGGAACTTTTCCCTTCCCCCCGATCTTCTCACTTGTCACTTTTGCTCGGGACGAGCAAAAGAATAGTGTGGGGGAGGATGTCCTTTTGGTTGGTTGAAGTGTACATAGGAAGGTAGGATGGTAGGGTAGTTGCTTGCACATAAGGAGGATAGTGAGGATAGTGGCTTTGTGGTATTGATGTGGCGTTGTGGCGGTGGTGATGATGTTGGTGATGTTGTGATGGTGATGTGATGAGATGGTGATGTTTTATGATTATTGATGTGATGATGATGATGATGTTTTATGGTTATTTTTGCTGATTTCTGATGATTTTCTTTGATGATCCCCGAGTCTTTGTAGGTGGAGATGCTCCCGAAAAAAAAAAAAAAATCCAAATTTCCCGAAACTCCAAATCCCCTTAATCCAAACTTCGTAGATAGCTTTTTATTAATTTTTCTTCTTTTTGTTTGTTTCTTTAGTCTTTTTCTTTGTTTTCTAACCTTTTCTTGTTTTGTTTTAGTTTCTTTTGTTTGGCTCACCTCTATTGAAGCTTGAAGCGGAGATGTAGGACGTTAAGGAGCAACACTAGCTCCCTTGGTGAGAATTGGATATATTACCTTGTCTTATATTTCAAGCGGCATTCGGTGAGACCTTTCCTCTCTTTCTTTTCCTTTTTCTTTGAGTGCTTAGTTTAGGTCTAGTTTAGGAAGAGTTGAATGGTTCGAGGTTGATTGAGTTTGGTTCCAAGGAACCTGGGATCGTTGATGTTGATATCAACGATCACTTGTATGTCGATTGGGATTTATTTGATTTACATGCCTCGATTATGAACCTTTTTAATTTCTTCCTCCCTTTTGTGTGTTTTTCTTGTTCTCTTTTATGTAACGAGCATGACTATGACAAGTTGAAACATTTTTGATGTGGATTTGCTCATTCATTTGGATTCAAGAATTTATGTGCCTTTTTGATGACATGGCTTTGAATGCTTACCTTCCTAGTTGATGAGGGTTTACACGGTTTAAGAATGCTTAAGGTTGAATTAGACACATTATAAGCTAAGGTAGCCCGGTTTAGAACTCTTGATGACGTTTGAACCCCTTAGTTCACGGGAAAGTGGTAAGATGGTGTTGCTCTCCGTAGTGAATAGGATTCCCTTGGTTGGTATTTGCTTATTTTTATCCCGTGTGAGCGTCATTTGTTCTAGCCTTCATCACTCTTGTGAGCGGCATTTTGGATCCTTAATTATGCATGTCTTAATCTTTGTGTTGGTATTTAGCTCCCGAGATCGTGACCAAACAACTTTAAAGGAGGAAGAGGGCATTTCTTCTCATTTTTCTTTGTTTTCTTTGTGTTTTGTTATAAATTTGGTTTTCATTTTTACATCCACCCACTTGCTAACCAATTTGGGCCTCATTCCCCTTTCTTGATCTAGCCATATTACAAACCTTTCGGCCTATGTTCTACCAACCCTTGTAGTTAGTGAAGCATTGGTTTTTGAGGTTCGAATTCGAGAGTGTTGGTTTTAGGGCAAGAAAGTTGTGAATATTGGTTCAAGTGAGATTTTGAAGGTTGTTCATGAAAGGAAATATTTGCAAAAAGTTTGTGAGAAAGGATGCAACGTATAAAGTTCAAAAAAAAAAAAAAAAAAAAAGAGAGAGAGGGGGAAGGAAAAGGAAGAGGAAATGATGAGAGAAATGAAGTAATGTTATGAAATCTTGTATTGAAGGTTGTAATTTGAATTTAGGTTCAATTCTTAGGTGGTTCTTGAGAGATGGCCACTTTTTTTCTTCACTTAGGATTTGCCACCAAAAATTTTCAAATTAATTCCCAACCTTAACCCTTAGCCATGACATTACAACCCAAGTTAAGACCCTTGGACTTGGAGAAGTGCGGTCAAAGAACGGTGGAGGGAGATAGATTTCAACCCTATGGAAAGAGTGTGCATAGTTGAGATGTCGGGATAACCTTATGACTCCACAATAAATTTCTTTTTCCGGTTCCCTCGAGGAACCATGAGGAGCTAACTTAGGGATGATTTGAAGCTAGTGGAGAGAATGTGGACCGTCTTGGTTGGAGCTAGGGAAGAGGATGAAATCATTAGTTCTCTACGCTTAGCTTAGGTTTGTCTCCCTCAACCATGAGCATCTTAGAACGTGTTCCCCCTCTTTGAGTTAAGAAAAGTAAGCATTATTTGATTCATGTCCCTATGTTAGAGTCCATTTGGAGCATTTCCCATCGTGAAATTCGATTGATTTTCTTAACCCTTGTCATATTATGCTTGTTGTGTGTTGTCTTTTTGTTTTAGTATTCCTTGATTGAGGACAAGCAAAAGGCAAGTGTGGGGGATTTTGATGAGTGGCATTTATGCCACTCTTTTATCCTTTTTCTCTAAGGATTCTCCCCTCGTTTGCACTTGTTAGGCCCTCTTTCTAAGCATTTTTACTTAGCTTTGCTTTCTCTTTTCTTTCTCCTTTATCCTCCCTTTTCTTAGTCTTCCCGCTTTGTTCTTATTGTGCTTTTCATGCTTATGCTTTGTAGGAACCATCGAGATTTTCAAGAGGAGGAAGCTAAGCTCAAAGGAAGCTAGAGGAAGCATGATTCAGAAGAGGTTCGGCCGAACCTCCTGATGGTGTGGCCGAACCAAGGTGTGGCCGAACCTGCTCAGTGGTTCGGCCGAACTTCGAGGCAGGGGCAAGATGAAAATTGGCAGTTTTGCAGGAGTGGCCGAACCACAGGAGTTCGACCAGACCAGGATCAGGGAGGTTCGACCGAACCTACCCATGGTTCGGCCGAACCTACCCTGTAGTCCGGCCGAACCTTCCCATTTGTTCGGTCGGACCTCTCCTTTTCTCAGCTGACTCTGTACGGACTATATAAGTCCCTTTTTTTAGAACGTTTTGGGGGATTAACTTAGTTTTAATTTTTCTACATTTTTAGCTTAATCTAGAGAGAGAAACTTCATTAGTAGAGAGAGAAAGTGTGGATTTCTATTGATGAACTTGGATATTGAAGAAGGAGCTTGATTGAATCTTTGTAAATCTTCATCTTCAATGAATGAGCAATCTCTTACTCTCTTTCTTTACTTTTGTATCTAGTTTTGTTTGCTTATTTTGATTTTCCTTCTTTGCTTATTGATCATGTTGATGCTTATTGATTTGATGATTGATATTGTCTTCAATATGATTTGTGAGTAGTCACCTAGCCAAGGGTGTGGGGATGGTGTAGTTGTTAATTGATTCATGCTTATGATGTTGGGGTTTATGTTAATGGTGATTAAAGTCTTTGTATGCTTGATATTCTTTGGTCTTTCTTGCAAGTGCACATTGTTAGTTGATCAAAGATGAGTCTTTACTAACAAGTAACGGAAGTTGACTTAGTTGAGATTCATTACTATCGATAATTCTTTGTTTGCACCTTCTAATATATGGTTCTAATGTGGAAACATAGAGGCTATGTTAGGAGAAATCGATTAACCCCGGAAGGCGGTTAGATCGAGCTTTATTTCGATATTCTTGCATGCTTAGTTTGCCATTGCTTTGCTTCTGTGTTATTGCATGATCAAGTGACATCTACATCTACCCACTTCCCTTGGTGTTTAGTTATATTGATCTTTAATCATTCTTAATCCTTAGTTTAATCTCTTAGTTATTCATACTTCTTGTCCCGAGATAGCTTAAAGTCTTAAGTAGTGAATGCGGTGTTTATGCATGTCTCCCTGTGGTTCGACCCCTCTATTTACCCTATACACGTATTAGGTTGGTAGAGCGTTATAAATTAATTTGACTTAGGTGTAGTCGCTCAACGACACGATTATTCCCTTGTCAGGTATTTTTACCCCAAACATTAGCCCCTCGGAAGGGGTAATTTCTCTTTCAAGAGGAATTGCTCCTTTCGAAATCAAGGCTTTGCTTCTTCCTCAAAAGCTCTTTGGTCGGCATATGTTTATTTTAATAAATGAGAGATTTGATTAACTTGGAAAATGTGATACATTATAAGGTATAACATTTTCTAAGTTTATCAATCATAATAATGATTGCCGCTTGAACTAGACAAATGAAGACTTTCATTTCTTTTAGTCCCACTATGGTGGTCAAATGATCTTCGGGTGACATAGAATATTTTTGAGACGTTTAATATCCCATAAGGAAGGAGGCGAATGGTTGCTTAGAGGCAGGAGGAGAATGGCCGCCGGGGCAGGAGGCAAATGGCCGCTTGATAGGACAGGAGGCAAATGGCTGCCTGGCAGGACAGAAGGCTAATAGCCGCCCGGGGGGCAGGAGGCAAATGGCCGCCTTGGGGCAGGAGGCAAATGGCTGGCTAACAGGACATGAGGCAAATAGCCGCCTAACAGGACAAAAGGCAAATAGCCACCTGAGGCAGGAGGCAAATGGCTGTCTAATAGGATAGGAGGCAAATGGCCGCCTGGGGAAAGGATGTAAATGGCCGCCTAAAATTTCACAGGGTAGGGGCAAATGACCGCCTGCCAAGACAGGAGGCAAATAGCATCGTGACAGAAAAGAAGGAAAATAGCCGCCTTGGGGGAAGGAGGCAAATGGCCGCCTAGGAGGTAGGAGGCAAATGGCCGCCTGACATTTCACACGGCGGAAGACAAATGGCAGCCTGATTGGACAGGAGGCAAATTGCCGCCTGACTGAACAGAAGGCAAGTAGCTGCCTGAGGTTTAGGAGGAAAATGGTTGCATGATATATCACAGGGCAGGAGGAAAATGGCCACCGGGCATTTCATAGGGAAGGAGACAAATGGCCGCCTGACAAGATAGAAGGCAAATAGCCGCTTGACAAAACAGAAAACAAATAGCCGCCTGGGGTGCAGGAGGCAAATGGAAGTATGATAGGAAAGGAGGCAAATGGTCTCTTGGGGGGCAGGAGGCAAATGGGGGCCTTATATTTCACAAGATAGGGGGCAAATGGCTGCCTGGCAAAACAGGAGGCAAATAGCCGCCAGACAGAACATAAGGCAAATAGCCGCCACGGGTGCAGGAGGCAAATTGCCGCCTGGCATTTCACAGGACAGGAGGCAAATGGCTGCCTGACAGGACAAGTTGCAAATAGCTGTCATACATAACAGAAGGAAAATAGCCACCTAGGGTACAGGAGGCAAATGGCCGCCTGACAGGACACGAGGCAAATAGCTGCCTGAAGTGTTTGTAATCCAATTATACTTTCACTGTCCTTTTACCCCATTGGGAGGACTTGTACAATTTCGGAAGGTAATCTAGATTAGAACTTCGGTCGGTCACCGAATGATGTCTTTTAGACATCCGGTTCCCGCAGACTTAGTCGTTCTTTAGATTACCCAGGTCAGGCGGCTGTGAGTTGACCAATTAGGTCGTTCAATCTTTGCTGCCATAAAAATATATTACCATTTGACCATTGGCCTCATGTCTTTTTCAAGACGGTTGTATAGCAACATAAGCCTTTTTGTGCTTAGTTTATTATCTGGCCATTGGACTCACGTCACTTGGACGTTAGTTTAGCTACTAAGTTATTAACTTATTTTATTATTCGGCCATTGGCCTCACGTCACTTGGACGGTAGTTTAGCTACTAAGTTTATAACTTAGTTTATTATTGGTGTATATAGGTGGGATGTCTGTGCATTGCACAAGCGATGCTTTTCCCATAGGGAGACATATCCATCACTTATTGGATGTAGAAAATCCAATTCAACATACATTTAAGACCTTTTCTGGTCAGTATACTACCCTTGAGGGAGACTTTATCCAACACTAAATGAATCAAGGGATCAAATAAGTTGAGCGGTCATTGTTAGACCGTCTAACTTTTTCTGAAGTTCATTTTAGAACTTCTCAATAGGAGTTTGAACGGTCTTTTTAGGATGTCGGACAATAATGAAAATCAATTAATAGATTAAAAATTAAACATAATAATAATAATAATAATAATAATAATAATAATAATAATAATAATAATAATAATAATAATAATAATAATAATAATAATAATAATAATAATAATAATAATAATAATAATAATAATAATAATAATAATAAATAATAATAATAATAATGATGATAATGATAATGATAATGATAATGATAATGATAATGATAATGATAATAATAATGATAATAATAATAATAAATTTTAATAATAATAATAATAATAATAATAATAATAATAATAATAATAATAATAATAAATTATTTTATTTTTAAAGAATCATGATTATCAATTAAATGGTTCTTATGCCAAGGTCAGAAGGTACCTTTCAATGGAGGATTTTCATCAATAAGTTGGTTGGCATTGATATGCCCCTTGCTTGATTCATGAGAATGACATGAGCTCTTCAATTGGTGACAAGCGGCCATGAGATTTCAAGTAATTTGAGCTCGAGAAATGGGTTTGCTCTCCAATTACACAGTCTTGAGTCTATCACTTTGCCGAAGATAACGCTTGAAGAGGAATCTATTTGAAACGGAAAGATAAGGCTGCTTAATAAGGATTAGCCACCTAAGTTAGCAAGAAAATTGGTGATTTTGGTACCCTTTAAATATCAATTAGTTTTGTTCGCGTAATTCCGGTGAGAAAATAACTCTCCAAAATGTGCGGAAAATCGTTGAAATTTAGTCAAAGATACAAAAAATATTCGCCAAGAACTTTCAAGAGCGTGCAGGACACACAACTCTTCACCGCGTCACGTGGAAAAATTCGGCGACACGGTGTGCGACTCCGTCTGACGGTGGAAAATCCGTCTGACGCAAGATAAAATAGCCGTGCCACGCGAAAAAAAAAAGTCATTACACGGTAAGGTGACTCGTGGTACGAGAACGGAGCCGTGTAACGGCTATATTTTTGGCTATAAATTCAAGCTGCTGCATCCCATTTTGTTACTTCTTATTCGCCATTTTCATTCTCTCAATCTTCTTTTGTTCTCTCTTCTCCTTTTTTTTATTTTTAATTTCGTCGATCACTGTGCCATGAAGTTTAGCACTGGCGCACGACAAACTTCACCGTGTCGCGGCGTTTGGATCCGTGCCACGACTTTTGTGCTTTGCTTTTTTGTGTTGGTTTCGCCGTTGCTGCTGTTCGAGTGCTCACCGCAATTGCTACCGCGTTTTTTCTCCGCCATTTTGAGTTAAATTGCACAGTGACACACACTAAACTACTATGACGCGACGGCTTATTGTCATGCAGTGGTGTTAGGACTGCTGCTTGCTGTAGTTTTTCGGGCTTTTGGAGTTCAAATCTTCATAAAATGTTTGAAATCATGTTGTTAATGCCATATTTGCTTGAAACCCTAAAAAATCAATTTGGGGGTTTTTGATTTTTAGCTTCTATGTCATAAATTCTAGACATGAATTAACTTGTATATGAATGTATGTTTGTTTGTGAGCAATTTGATACCAAGTTTGTGTGATTTGGTGAAAAATTGAGTAAATCACTATTTTTTTGTACTACTTGTGTAAAATGGTGTTCTTGTTGTCCATGTTATTTCTTTGCACTTGAAATGGTGATGTATTGGTTGTAGATCTTGTAAAATATGCCATGATGTGCCGATCTATTGTTTTTGTGCAACTTCGGAACATGCTTTGTTTTACGTACGTACTATATTGTCATGGAGAACATAGTATCATGCAATTAGGAGAACTGTAGTATTAGTTCGTCATGGAGAAACTAAGTACTAAATATAATTCCATTATTTTGCTAATTTTTTGGGTTGAGGTAAAAATTTTGCGTATAATAGAGAATGCAACTTGAGGTAGTTGCTAAGCCACTTTTGAATAAATAATTAAATAACTTAGGAAATGATGCTAAGTATTTAGATTTTTATTTTTGTTTGAATGTAATAGCATGCCTAGAAAATGGGATCGTTATCTTCCTACTCGTGGCCAACGTCAAGCTTTTCGAGAGGACACTCCCATATTTCCCGAGGGCGTGGATGACGATGCCTTAGAGACTAAGTGTTAAAATATGAAGGCCTTCCTTATTTTACTCACCTTTATTTCCTTATTCAACTCACCCTTATCAAAAATATAATTATAGCTATGTATGTTGTAATGATAAGATTTATTGTTATTCCTTTAAGTTGGCATATATATCAAATATAGCTATTGCCAATACAATTAAAATCCAATATAAATCATTGTAATACTCAAAAAGAAAATGTAACCGAATTAATAAAACAAAAAAGAAATCCTTCCTATATTTATATATTTTTTACATTTTACATTATATACATATATATTTATTAATATATTTATTTCAATTGCACAATTTAGCACTATATACTAACAGTGGTATCAAGAGCTAGTACGATCAAGAAGGCTCTAGAATAATTTCCGCATAGTTAGAAATATTTCATAAAATATCATATAATCTACAAAAAAAAATGGCATTTACAAGCACAATAAACAAACAACAAGTTCCATTATTCGATGGTAGCAATTACGAATATTGGAGCATTCGGATGAAGACCGTCTTACGTGCTTTTGGCGTATGGGAAGTTGTTGAATCTGGCATACCAACAACTAAACCAAATGAAGAAGAATCTACTGTAGGAGGAGTTGATTGGCAAAAAAGGATGCGGAAGCATTAGCCAAAATTCACCTCGCTACTACAGACTCGATTTTTCCTCGAATAATGAATGCTACCTCAGCAAAACAAGCATGGGATACCTTGCAAAGAGAATTTCAAGGGACTGAGAGGATGAGAATTGTCAAATTACAATCTCTTCAACTTGAGTTTGATAATTTGAAGATGAAAAAAGATGAAAGCATAAAAGATTACTCTGCAAGAGTAATAGAAATCATGAATCAGTTAAAAGCCATGGGTGAAGATATAAATGATCGACGAGTTGTGCAAAAGATGTTATTAACTTTATCAAAAAAGTTTAATCTTGTTGCACAGATAATTGAAGAGTCAAAAGATATCACAACATTATCTCTTGCGGATTTTCTTGGTTCTCTACAAATACATGAACAAAGAATGAATATTAGAGATGATGAAACAACTTCAGAAGGCCCGGAGGGAGCTTTCCAATCAAGGCATAATCCCTCATCATCAAAACCTCATAATAATCCAAGAGGGGATTTCAAGCATCAGAATCTAAACAACAATAGAGAGAGAAATTAACAAGGTAAATTTCCTCCGTGCAATATTTGTAAGAAAACAAATCATGAAGAAAAGAATTATTGGCACAAGGGAAAACCACAATGTAATTATTGCAAGAAATTTGGTCATACTTAAAATGTTTGCAGGTTTAAGAAGCAACAAGCAAGCGTTTCAGAAACAGTTGATGAAGAAAGCTATCTATTCTATGCTAATCAAAGTAATACTATTAAAAAAGACGATTGGCTTATAGAGATAGTGGATGCACAAATCATATGACAAAGCAATTTGATATTTTCACCAACATTGACAAATCTGTTAAAATCCCTATCAGAATGGGTAATGGATCAATGGTGAAGTCTGAAGGTAAAGGCACGGTCGCTGTCCAGACAAAACAAGGGACAAGGGACAAGGTTCATTAAAGATGTTCTTTATGTCCCCGGCTTAAATCAAAATTTGCTAAGTGTTCCTCAAATGGTTCAAAATGGATATTCAATCCATTTCAAGGATGAGTCATGCGCAATATTGGATCCACAAAAAAATAAAATTGCTAATGTTAAAATGCAACATAAATGTTTTCCTTTAAATTGGCAATATGAAGGAAAAGAGAAGGCAATGCAAGCTCAAGGAGACGAAGCTACATGGCTATGGCACAAACGCTTTGGTCATAGTAACTTTCAAAATTGAAAACTTCTTTCACAAAAAAATATGGTGAAAGGTATACCAATTATGTCAGATATAATTGGTGTTTGTAGTGGTTGTCAACTGGGAAAAATGACAAGACAACCATTTCCAAAGGGACTTGCACGAAGAGCGACAAAGAAATTATAACTCGTACATACAGATGTATGTGGTCCAATGAAAACTCCTTCGCTTGATGACAGCAGGTATTTCATATTATTTACTGATGATTATTCTCGAATGACATGGGTATATTTCATGAAAGATCGTTCACAGGTTTTTCAAATATTTAATAAATTCAAGAATTATGTTGAGAAAGAAAGTTCTGCAGTAATAATGAATCTTAGAAGCGATGGCACAGAGTATACCTCATCGGAATTCAACAAATTTTGTGATGATGAAGGTATACATCATCAACTCACTGTTCCATACACACCACAACAGAATGGTGTGACTGAAAGAAAGAACAGAACAGTTATGGAGATGGCAAGATCAATGCTCAAGGATAAGGCAATGCCTAACAAGTTTTGGGCAGAAGTAGTCTAAACATCCGTGCATCTACAAAACCGACTTTCAATAAAAGAAATCGAAGGTCAAACACCAATTGAAGCATGGTCTGGATATAAACCATCTGTAAGTCATTTAAGGGTATTTGGATGCATATGTTATGTTCATATACCTGATCAAAAGCGTCACAAACTTGATGATAAAGCTGTAAAAGGAATTTTCCTTGGCTATAGCTCTCAGTCTAAAGGATATAGAGTATATAACCCATATACTCATAAAATACAAGTTAGCAGGGATGTAATCTTTGACGAAGGTGCATCATGGAATTGGGAGGAAAATGACATTGATAAAAGATATGTGACGATACCATTAGTAGAACAACAACAACAACAACAACAATCCACACCAAAAATATCAATTCCAAATAATCAGACGGGTCAACACTTGCAGGAGGAGATCGGCAATAATGAGCCTAATTCTCATGGTTTTGGGTATGGTAGCTCTATAGAATCACCTCCAAGAAGGACTTGCAGAATCTCTGAAATATATGAGACTACTGAAAGAATCCCAGATCTTGATCTAGAACAATGTGAATTATGTTGTCTTACTACTCACGAGCCAGTAAATTATGAGCAAGCTTCTCAATATGAAGAATGGAGAGCTGCTATGAAAGAAGAAATTCACATGATTGAGAAAAATCAAACATGGGAATTGCAAGATAAACCACCTAACAAAGATGTCATTGGTGTAAAGTGGATATTCAAAACAAAACTCAATCCAAATGGCTCAATTCAGAAGCATAATGCCAGGTTGGTAGTAAAAGGGTATTCACAACAATTCGGCATCGATTATAATGAGACATTTGCTCCAGTGTCAAGACAAGATACAGTTAGAGTAATTCTTGCTCTAACCGCGCAGAGAAAATGGAAAATTTATCAACTTGATGTCAAGTCAGCTTTTTTAAATGGATTTCTCGAGGAAGAAATTTATATTGAACAACCTCCAGGTTTTGTAGTGAAAGGTAAAGAAGATAAAGTACTGAGCCTAAAGAAAGCTTTATATGGGCTCAAGCAAGCTCCACGAGCATGGTATAGTCGAATTGATGGTTACTTTATTCAACAAGGATTCAAGAGGAGTCCAAATGAAGCAACATTATACATAAAATATGATGGGATCAATGTCATAATCTTATCACTTTATGTGGATGATCTAATCATTACTGGAAATAATCCAACAATGATAGAAGCATTTAAGCAAGACATGATGAAGCAATTCGAAATGACAGATCTCGGTCTAATGAATTATTTTCTTGGCATGGAGATTGAGCAAACAGAAGGTGGGATTTTCATAAGTCAAAAGAAATATGCTGAAAATATCTTAAGAAAGTTTAAGATGGAAAATTGCAAACCGGTGTCCACCCCTTTAGCTTAGAATGAAAAATTAAGCAAGGAAGATGATTCCGAAGATACTGATATTAAACAATATAGAAGCATAATTGGAAGTCTATTATATTTAACAGCTACAAGACCAGATATGATGTATGCAGTAAGCATGCTAGCTAGGTTTATGCAAAAACCAAGCCAGAAACACTTACATGCAATCAAGAGAGTTCTTCGTTATTTAAAAGGAACCTCATATTATGGAATATGGTACAAGCCCATTAAAAATTCTGAACTAGTTGGATATTCAGATAGTGATTGGGCTGGATCTGTAGATGATATGAAAAGCACATCAGGATATGTATTTTCACTTGGAAATGGAGTATTTTCTTGGCTAAGCCAGAAGCAAGATATTGTGGCTCAATCAACTGCAGAAGCTTAGTATATTGCAGTATGTGCAGCAGCAAATCAAGCAATTTGGCTAAGAAGAATATTAGCTGAAATGGGTGAAGTTCAAAAACAGGCTACAAAAATATTTTGCGATAGTAAATCTGCTATTGCTATTGCTAAGAATCCAGTGCTGCATCGAAAGACTAAACATATAAAAATAAAATATCACTTTGTCCGTGAAGTTGAAAGTGCAGGGAAGATTAGCTTAATTCATTGTGCCTCAGAAGAACAAATTGCTGATATATTCACAAAAGCTCTTTCAAAAACAACTTTCGAGCACTTGAGAGAAAAACTTGGTGTTAAAAGGAAGTTCTTCAAGGAGGAGTGTTAAAATGTGAAGGCCTTCCTTATTTTACTCACCTTTATTTCCTTATTCAACTCACCCTTATAACAAATATAATTATAGCTATGTATGTTGTAATGATAAGATTTACTGTTATTCCTTTAAGTTGGCATATATATCAAATATAGCTAATGCTAATACAATTAAAATCCTATATAAATCATTGTAATACTCAAAAAGAAAATGTAACCGAATTAATAAAACAAAAAAGAAATCCTTCCTATATTTATATATTTTTTACATTTTACATTATATACATATATATTTATTAATATATTTATTTCAATTGCACAATTTAGCACTATATACTAACACTAAGCCTCGCCCTTCTACGGGTAGGGGTAGGGGTAGGTGGATTCCACCTCCGTGGCCACCAGACGAGTTGGTATTCTGTCGTGCAAAGCACATTTCTCACCGTCCACTTGCTGGCGTAGTCGATGGCACGCTTTGCCATCATGGATCCGAAGCTGGAGATTTGATTCCCCGGCTATACAACATTATCACGAGGGATCCTGTCACTAACTCCTTATGGGAGTCTCCTGGTTTAGGAGATTTCTATTCAGCGGTCATAGGATTTTGCAGCCCCCGGGGTTGTGGTTCGACAATTGTTTGTGCGTTGTTGGAGTATTTTTGGGATACTACCAACACTTTTCAATTTACTATGGTGAAGATGACAGTGATCCCTCAAGATTTTTGCATGATCAGCGGCTTACGTTTCACCGAGTGGGCCGTACGACAGATTCATGACCTCACTTGGGGGGGCAACTGAGGTAGCAGATTTGTTAGGTCCGGTCGTTCACCATATCAAGACTCGGCCAGTGCCTCGAGGTGGTCCTAAGAGCAGGTGATCAGAGTTGGCTTCTGTTCTTGCCCATGGCTTTGACATTGCTAAGACGACACCTGAGCAGCGAGTGCAGATCTTTATCTTGATTCTCATTTTCAGGACTCTTTCTCATGATAGGAGTTCACGTGCGCTCGTTTGCTATCTTCCTTCTCTGGTCAGGATCGGCGAGATAGGATCCTATAGTTGGGCTAGCATTGGATATGCTAATTTACTCTCCTTTACGGTTTATGGAGAGTCGTAGAGGTGACGATTTTTATTCTTCTTGTCTTGTTTTAACCAGTTTAACTCATGTGTTTAGAGATTACATTTTATTGCAGTTGTGGTGCTATGAGTACTTTTTGGGATTAGCCCCTTGACGGCGTCGTGGAGTGGTCAATGATTTCCCTGTTGGAGCCAGCTAGCGTGACCGAGGCGAGTCACGAGTGGAATCCGTATCTGCGCTGCGCACGCTGCTGCGTTGAGACACCACTTCTGTTGGTGTAAGAATTGATCTTGCAGCTTGTTATTCTCTACCTTCATGTTATTGTTCGGCATTCATTGCAACTTTTTATGATTTTCAGGTTGCTGTTGAGATCCAGTATAGGCCTTGGACTGGGATGACTAATCTTCCCAAGGCCTTGGAGCTTTCGGCGTGGCGTACTATTTTTGTTGGTAGTGCACGCTTTGTTTGGTATCTTAGGGAGCGCGTTGTTCGTCAGCACAGCGCTGATCGCTTTGTGGTGCCTTTGCCTCCACCGAAGTCGATGCTGGAATCACGTTTGCTTGGGGCGTTGATGAAAAAGGGGGAGCGCTACACATTTCCTTGGCAGGAGCTTGTGCGTATGGAGGGCGATTATTCACAAGACTTGCTTCCTTCTTTGGCTTTTCCGCCCCATCTTCCCGAGGTATGATTTCCTTTGAGAATTTTGTCGCTAGTCTCTGTTTAAACCGTTATATAACCTTATTATTCGATCTTGTTTTCAGACGACTACTCGTTGTAGGGGAAGGTTGAAGTCCCACCTTAATCATGCACTATTGATTTTTAATACCACTTGTTACTGATTTTTCTTTGTTCTCAGCCTACGCATGATCGGGGGTGGAAGTAGGTTGTTGGGAATACTAACCCTAACCAAATTAGAAATTTATAATACCTAAACTTACACTAAACTAGTTAGTGGCAAGTAAAGGGTCGAACCCAAAAGGACTAAGTGTATTAATTTGTGCCAATTAGACTACTAGGAAAGGTCGTGAGATAGAGAGAGGTTAAACTAAACACCACTAAGAACAAACAACTAAAACTAGGGAAAGTTGAATCCAAACACATAAATGTATTAAACAACATCATACAAATAGATGAAAATGACCTTGATTAGGAACATCAACACATTTAACTCACTCTCGCACAATTAAGCATGTTAATTATCCTACTAAACTAATTCACTCTCGTGCAACTAGCCTAGCAAAGGTATGGAAGAATTTAGGGCTCTCAACCATTTCACTCTCGCACAATTGAATGAAAGCACAATTAAGAGCATAGAATCGATTAGCTAGAAAGATTCTAATCCATAGAAGTATCACCCATACACAATAATCAAGAAACAATTTCATACTAATCACAATCAATCATTCAATTCATTAATATAACCTTCATCCAATTCCCTAGAACAAAACCTAAGCTAACATAATGAAGAAAGACATGGGAAACAAGGTAAAATAAGAATAAAAACAAGATTAAACAAACAAACTAATTAATCTATTCAAATCAACAAACAAAAAGCAAAAAAACTAAGAATTAAGCAAAGAAATAAAGATGAGAGAAAGTTAGAAAATGCTCATTGAATAGATGAGAAAAAGTTCCACAAAGTTTCTTCTTCAACCTCTCAAAAACTCCATGGAAATCCAAGCTTTCTCTCTCTACACAACTCCTAAACTAACCCTAAGAGAGAGAAAAAATAAAATAGGCTAAACTAATCTAATCTATCTAAAATAAAAATGTTGATTGAAAGTTCTAGAAAATAACCCCAAAGGGGTATTTATAATACAAGTTAAATAAAAATAATATAAAAGAAAATAAAAAGAAATAAAACTAAATAAAACAATTAAAATACTAAACTAAAAACCAAAAAAAAAAAAAACAAAACTACTATAAAATAAAATAAAAGGAAATGAAAAGGAAAAAGAAAAACCCCAAAACCCCACTAAAATTCCCACCCAAACCCACGAAACATTAGACCCCCAAACTTCTTCTTCCCTTTCAATCTTGGCTGCTTTCATTCACCATGTCAGAAGCAAACAATCATCCTCACCGTTCATCAACACTATCATCATCTAGCATCACCAAAATCTCGGCCTTTCGATTAATCGAAGGAATCGTGGCCGTCCAATTTTCATTAAAATCACGTGAAAAGCTCGTGATTGAACCCACATTTGCGCGCCCGCAAAGACATCGCGCAGAGGTCTCGCAAATGCTACTGCCTCAACTCTGATTTTAGACTCCATCTGTGCGCCTTCTGACAGGGCTGCGCGCCCGCGGTGGTCTTGGTTGCTACAGATGCTGATTTGGGCGAATACGGAGGTTCGATTGAAGCAGCTTCTCTGATTGGTGAGGGGTGTTGTATGCGGCAGATTGGAGGTAAGGTAAATGCGGTGTCTGGGAGCAGCGTGGGTGGTGTTTGCGTGGGTTTGGTTGGAGGTGGTGAATGGAGATGAATTTGAGGTGAGTTAGAGGTGGTGAATGGAGATGAATTTGAGGTGAGTTGGAGGTGAGGTGGTTCGAGTTGCGCTGCTGATTGTTGTTGTTGCGAGTGGAATCAGGGGAAGGTGGTGGAGGTTGGTGGCGCAATGGGTTGCGTGAGGTGTGAGGATGCGGTGGCTGATGGTGTTGTGTTTGTTGTTGTAGCTGTTGGTGTTGGTGAGGAAAGCAGGGGTGGTGAATTGGTTGGTGCGTGAATTGGTGGGCTGATTTGTGTGAGGTTGATGTGGTGGAGGATAAGGAAGGTGGGGTGTATGATAAGTTGGCAGCAAAAGGAGGTAAGGGGCAGCAGCTTGCTTTGCTCAAATTATGTGCCTCGAACCTCGGACCTTGAACTCGAATATGACTTTGAAACCCGGAACACCAAACTCGACCTACAACAAAAACACGAGGGTAATACCAAGAGATAAAATAAAATAAAATAAGATAAAATAAAATAAAATAATTTAAAAGTAAAATCAAATGAAATTAAATAAAATAAAGAAAACAAATATGAAAATAAAATAAAATAAGAAAATGAGAGAAACTACGAATTATTAACTAAAAATACGAAAATAAACTAAAAACTATTAAAAATTACAAAAATACTCAAATTAAAGATCAAATAAGGAAAATAAGAAAGTGAGATAAATAAAGCCTAAAACTAGGAAAATTATTAGAAACTAAACCGAAAAATAAGTATAAAAATACCCTAAAAGTGACATAAAAGTCACTTATCAACGCACTAGGACATGATGGGATTTATGAAGTTGGTTGACGCTTTGAAGTACTGCATCATCAAGCTTTGACGTGGTGCGAGTTTTCGGGGCGGTTCTGGCGATGTTCTCGAGGTATATTCATGTATTTTCCCATATTTACCGTTTATTCTATCTTGCACTATTGACATCTTTCCATTTTGTGTCTTTCCGGAGCGACGGAGGTTTCGCTCACGCTCGAGGCATAGAGACTCGGACGAGGAGGAGCCTAGTCACCACAGACGATCTCTTGAGGTTCTTCGGCATTCTCAGTCTCAACGTCACCCATGGCCTTCTGAGCCCTTTCAGGAGGCTCAGTGGCAGCAGCCTCAGTCTTCTTAGCCATTCTAGAACTTTCGGGGCCAGTGGTAGTGGCCTTCATCTTCCCTGCCATTCCAGCCTTCACAGCCTAAGTTTAGGCCAGTCATTACTCTCGTAGACAAGGGTTTATACTTAGTTCCATTTTCTGGGGGCGCTGCCTCCACCGGTGCAGGGCTTATTTTCAGTTCAATTGTCTAGGACGATGCCTCCACCGACGCTTCCTACCTCTTGGAGTCAGCCTACGCCGTTTGCCAGCTTGATAGGTCCTGCTTTGAGTTTATCCTCTACTGGAGCTATAGGGGTTAGTAGGGATACTACTGCTCGTACATGGATGATGAAGGGACTCTTTGGTCCGCCATTCCCGTATTCGCAGGCTCGAGATGACACTGATCCCAGCTCTTTTGGTTCTAGAGATTCTTGACCGAGGGTTTTTATTATGTACTTTGATTGATGACACTAGACACTATTTATCCATAATAACTCACTTTGTATATTTTATTCACACTTTATGCATTTATTGTTGTGTGTATTAGTTTGTGCTTGAGACTCATTGTGTGTGATTGTGTAAGTGGAGGGCACCGACCTTCCCCAAAATAAAAAGAAAATGAAGAATGGGACAAATTTTGCAATTTCCATAAAAAGAAAAAGAAATAAAAATGAAAATGGGACAAGTTTTACAACTTCCCCAAAATAAAATTAAAAATGGGACAAATTTTGCAATTTTCCAAAAAGAAAAAGAAATAAAATTGAAAATGGGACAAGTTTTACAATAAAATTATCAATAAAACTTTTAAAAAACAAGATTGGAAGATAAACGGTAAAGGAAAAACAATAAAATCCAGATAAAAAAGGTAAAGGATAAAAATATGAAAACACGTGGGCATCGCGACACGACAGTATATAATGTGTAATAGCAAAACATGTCGTGTTGCGACACATATTTCCGTGACACGGTGGGGTTTCCATTGTCCCGGTGCGCGTATTCTACAACGGTGTAGTTTGCGCGTATAGAAAGATAGATTTTGAGTGATTCTGAGCGTTTTTGCTATAAAATAGGACCAGTTTATTCGTTATATGCATAATTACGAAACATAAAATAATTAGAATTTCATATTTCATTAATAATGTCTCAGAATGTTGATAATACATTGCGTCACTGTTCCTATTCTTTGACCAATGCAGACAAAAGAGAGCTGGAATTGTTTCATGTCATAGGCTTATAAGCCTTAAGGCATGTAGCAATTGAACATGATTTTCTTAGGGTAGCTTTAGATTATTGGAGTCCAGAAACTCATTGTTTCAAATTTGATTATGATGAAAATTGTCCCCTACCAGAGGAATTCGGTGCCATCTTTGGTTTTCCTGCTAGAAATCTCATTGCAATGCCTACTCTACGTGAGTATTATTACCAAGAATTTGAAAGTCATCTGAATTTAAAAGATCAAGATTTAAATAAAATTGTGTGTGGTAATGAAGTAAATCTAGAAAAACTTGCAAATTTGTATTTCACTCATCTTGTCTCTGAGTCTTATCATGTATACCTGTAGAAACCCAAATGTGTCTCCCCAAAACAAAATCCAGTGATGAATACCTTTCACGTCATTTGATTATCGAATAAAGCGAAAGTGTGAAAAGTCTAGTGATGAGGATGTTTTTATTAAAATATCTCCACTTTCTGTTTTTAAAAATATTTCTTTTCTTACCCTATTTTTGAAAAACGTGCATTATAATTTAGTTTGGTCCATGATAAGGGTCCAATAATATTGTAGTTGGATGGGGTTTGAAAAGACCTTTCCAACAATATATTCTAAGCCAATTCCGATGAATAATGAGAAAGTTATGGCCAAAACACTAAACTGGGCTCGAACTGTATCTTACCTACGGCTCAATGATCATGTGGAGGGTCCAAAGGTCTAATCCTATTCCAAAAATAATTAGGATTAATTAAAAGCTTCTATAAGTTTATAAAATATCTTAAATATCCTTTTTTGAAAAGATAAGATTAAAGAATTTGAGTTAAATAAAAAACTTTCCTTTTTTAAAACTTTCCTGTTTCTAAAATCCTAATTCTATTCAAATTTAAAGATGTTCAAAGATAGTCAGATTTTATTTCCTTGCCTCATAATATTTATCCAAATTTTATATGGTCGGATAGATCTTGAAATTATGTTTCCATTGATATATTATAATATTAATTCCGAGCTATAACGAAATAGATATGAATGATGTACAAAACTTTATCCAAAACTTACACCATCCTACTATTTCGGCCATATATTTTTATCTACAAATGATTTTTATCTGATTCTAATTGGGTTGGAAAGTAGACTTCAGTAACTTTCCAACAACATATTATATGCCCTATTTTGACTTATGGATCAAAAGATATGATAAAAACAAAATCCGCAAAAAATGCTGTCCATCGAGTTTTATTTCGATTCGAATTTGGATTCTTTTCTTATTCTTCGACCCTCTTTTTTCTCTATAAATAGAGGTCATATCTCCCCTTTTTCAATCACCAACTCCCATCAAGAATTTCTTGATTCTCTCTCTCTTTCTATCCAAGCCTTTTACAAACAAAATTCCTCACTCATTAGCACTAGACATACCTAGCCTAGTTCAAACTTGCCTTCGCCCTAGACGTGAAAGGTTTAATTTCTGAGGGTTTGGTCCCAAATCTCTCTTTCAATTATTTAATTTAATTAATTGATTATTATTTTCCTTGAAGTTACTAACGCATATATTTTGTTATTAGAAAGAGATATGAGGCATCCAAGTAAGTACTTTAATTGATTTTATTGATATTATGATATAAAAATCATGTCTAGGTTGTTATTATGATTCCTAGCGTCATGTTAGGGTGTTTTGATCTTCCTAGTGTCATGTTTAGTATAATAATTAAAATTTCTAATATCAAATATGAAAATTATGATTTATGTGATGCTTCCTATTTTCTTCCTACTATTTTTATTAGTATCATGTTAGGGTTAAAGCTTTGATCTTTATTGCTTAGTGACATGCTAGGGTTTGTTATTAATCATGTTAGTATCATGCCTAGGATCTTGCTCTTATTATGCTTTAACATTATTATTTTTATAATTGTTTTGATTATGATTATAATTTTATGATGATTATTGTTTATAATTATTATTATTGTTAAGTTTATAATTATTATTATATTGCTTGATATTTAATATTATTGCTTGATCACACCTTTTATGCATGTTTAAAGGGATTTGGAACTTGTAATCACGCTTAATAAGATAATTAATAATCTTGTTTAGGGTTAATTTGATTATAATTCAAGTGATCGCCAATAATCGATTTATTTGTGCATTAATATTCAACCAACATAGATTAAACAGGTTTAGGGTAAACCTATTTATTGCATATTAGTCATAAAGCGCACATGAATACGATCAGATTAAAGTAGAGGCATGTTAATAGGGCAGGTTCAATCTCTTTTAGGTTGGATTTGTACCTTCATCCCCGAACTACCAGTCATGGTTCCAGAACTATTGGAGTTGACGATCTCCTGGATCGTTAAGGGGTGTAACCTTCACCTCGTGAACGGTTTACAAGTTCCTAAAACTTGTTGGCGACTCTTTTGCTCTATATTCTTTCCCTTTGGATGCCACCGTACTTTAGTGTATGATCACAGTGGGGTTCAATTTTGGGATAACGCTTGAAATATTTTGGCGACTCCACTAGGGTCTCGGTGGAGAAGGAGCTTATTCCGGAGAAGTTCAATGCCTACGACATCTCGAAATTAAAGGCAAATAACAACCCTTATTTTCATCTAAGAGCTTTTGAAACAATAATGAGTATCAAGGGTATTGATAAGAAAGTGTTTCCCTCTATATTTTCTCTATCTCTTGAAACTATTTGCCAACAATGGTTCTTCTCCCTTGACAAAGAGAGAACCTCTACTTGGGAGTCAATAGTGAACGCTTTCATTAATAGGTACAAGTGCAATATTCAAGTTGAAACCAATTATAGACAACTTGAGATGCTAAGACAAGAAGTGAATGAAGGCTTTACTTCTTTCTTTAATAAGGGGAGGGAAACTTCCGCTAAGATGATTGAGGTGCCCTGCGAAAAAGAATATGTGAGGATGTTTATTAAGAATCTCCAAGAGAAGTATTCGAAGCATTTAAAATATCAACATAATTTGAATACTTTCAAAGCCGTTTATGACATCGGAATTGAAATCGAAGATGACCTCGCAAAGCAAAAAGCTACTAACAATAGTAACCACGTTGGCTGGAAAGGAAAGAAGAACGACAATCCTTCATCTTCCAAAAATGCCCACTCTAGAAATAATGTTAGTACCTTTTACCATAACGGTGTCTTATCCATGGACAATCAAGGATATAAAAAGAAACCCAGGAGAGAGTTCACACCCATTGGAATGACCTACGATGCTGCTTTCAATCGTCTCTATGGTCGAGTATTAATCAAACCTATTGGCCCTACCGAGGATCCAACGCCAGAAAATCGATCTTCGAGATGGAATCCCAACTCTTATTGCAAGTACCATCGAGGACGCGGTCATACTACTGATGCATGCTACAGGTTTCAAATCTCATTCAAGATCTCATAGAAGCAAAAAAGATCCCATTGCCTCTAGCTAACAAGAAGACTAGGTGATGATGAAGCAAACAACAGAAGACAAGAGGCGAGCTGCAACGACAAGATTTCATGACCTTTTTTTTTCTATTTCTTTTTCATTTTTTCCTTTCCCCAATAAGTCTAGCATAGAAACCTTTCTTTTCCCTTAGATTAATTTTGTAGATTCTTTCTTATTCCCCTTTTAATAAAATGAGCATTTATTTCCTTGCATATGATCATTGCATTGCATTGCATTTAAAAAAAATATATAATCCATGTCAAACTAAGCACAAGGTATACCAATTATTTGAGGCACCCTTTGTAGCTACATCATATTTCCTTTCACCCTTCTAATTTACAATCCTTTCTTCATAAACCACTTTGAGCCTCGTCTAACGATAGACCTTTCATTTTTCAACCTACATCTACCTAACTTTGGGATGGGATGGTGTGCAACTTATGCAATTTTCAATTTCATAAAAAGCTTTAGTGTATCAAAAGATTAAAATAACAATAAAAAATAAATAAAAGTGTACAAAAGGGTAAGTGTTCCAACGTCTTTGATATGAAAATATCTTTGATATGAACACGTCTCATATTGCGTCTCTTATCGAGTGCTAGGAACCGTGCCTGAGAAACATGAATGCCAAGTGAGTGATAGACCGCATGATCGGGATTTCCCACACTTATTAAAATAAAATAAATGCTAAAGCAAAAGAGAGAGCTAAAAAAGAGTTAAAAGCCTCAAGCATAAAAATATAAAGATTCAAAAGCAAGGTTGCACACCTTGGGGGCTTATCGAGGGTCTTGAGCCTTTATACCCTTCTTCTATAACCTTTAGCCTTACCACGTTACAACCCTTCAAAAGACCTTTTTGAGGTATACACACACTTGTGCGAGGTTCGGCTAGAGCTACGTTCGGCCTGATTCCTAACGGATACGTAGGCAACCTCACATTGGGGTACGGTCGTAATAAACATGCATTCATATTCACATTCACATTCACACATCATGATCATATCAAGGGATCCCTTATGCTCATTCTTATTTACTTAGAGCTAGACTTGGGGGCTCGATCCTTATATCATTAGCTTACCAACCCTAAGAGTCACCATTATTTGACTCTTTTCAATATATTTTCCACACACATAGCCCTTGCGGCCTAACTTTAGTGTCACTATCACACACATCACAGATACATGACCAAATATACTTCCCTTAGAAACCCTTTATCCTTAAATCTTAACACAACGTTGAAGCATGCCTTGTCATATAAACATCACTCGTCAATCAATCATCACTACATCACAAAGTATGAAGTACTTAGCCTCCGCGCCTAAGTTACCTAAATACTTTCATTATCGAGTCAACTAGGATAGTCTAAGATGTTACAATCCTTGTACTGTGAGAGACATCGTTAATGGATTAAGCTTATTCAACATGCATCTTAAAAATACTTCACTTCGATTCTTTTTCGGGAGAAAGTCGGTACCCTCCACAAAAATGACGAATTTTTTTTGCCTTTTTGCATTTTTCGAGTCGCACGATCACATTGCAATGCACACACGAGTCATGTACACATTGAGTTATGTCGTGTTATCACATTGAGTCAACACTAAGTCTTAGGTCAACCCTAAAGAAAGATAAGCAAAGTCCTATAGTCAAAGATATAAATGCAGGTGCATCCCAGCAAGCGAAGACATTCCAGGATTTTTTTTGAAAAAAAACCGCGAATATGACACAAGAGATTCCGCCAAGATAAGAGGAGTTACATTGATCAGTAAATTATAGATGAAGAGCTTCAATTTACAAAATATTTGAGCGGATTTGGTTGAAAGGAAACAACCAAGCTCAAAGTTCGGAGCAAAACAAAGCAACAGCGGCACCAAGAGCAGAATAAGGAAGACCCGACTCTAGCACCAGACGACAAGGCTGTCGTCTGGCAACAACATCAGGCGTCTGGCAACAGAATTCAGCGCCTGACTCTAGATCCCAGGGTCTGACGACAGAGCCAATTCTTGGCGCCAAAGATATTTCAGCACCGATAGAACGCTCGACCACTCAAAATGGTTATTTCCACCTCTTACAGCAATTTCGGGTTCCTTGGTACGCTAGTTAGCCCCTATAAGCAAATTAGTAGTCGGCTCGATTACAATCGTAGTAAGTTATTGACCTGACAAAAAATCGTCTCACTTAGCTTAAGCGCCCAAAACACTGGCTCATTACAAGATTCAACGTATCGGTTTAAAAACAAGCACTTAAACGAAAATATTTCTAAATACGGATTGTCGCGCATTCTTCTTAAACGACAATATTTCCAAATACAGATTTTCCCACATTCTTCTTAAATGATAATTTTTCAAAAAATTGGATTGTCATCCCAAACTGATAATATTTCCAAAAATGGATTGTCGTGCATCTTCTTCAACGATAATTTTTCCAAGATTGGATTGTCATCTCTGGCAAAGTTTCCAAGCGTGGATTGTCGTGCTCCTTCTCTGTTTGGCAATTTTTTCCAAGTTCGGATTGTCATCGCTGGCAAGTTTTCCGAGATTGGATTGTCATACACCCAGTTCCCTATGGCAAAGTTTCCCAAAGGATTATTGTAGGTCTCTATTAATCATAAATTTCGACAAAGGTTCCTCAACGTGGATTGTCATTCATTTCATTAAGTGGCAAATTTTCTCAAAGTGAATTGTCGGTCGACTCTTTTTTGCAAATGTTCTAAGACGCGGATTGTCAATTGTGGCAATATTTTCCTAAAAGGATTGTCTCATAGCGTTGTCAAATTTCTATGGTGGATTGCTTTCAAGAGTTATATTCCAAGATGTGGATTGTCGATCGTAGCAAAATTCTTATGACAGATTGTTACGAAGCATTGGCAACTTTTCCCAAAAAATGGATTTTGGCAAATTTTCCGAGATACGGATTGTCGCTTCATCGTGGCAACATTTCCAAGGATGGATTTTTACGTGGCTTTGAAAACTTTCCCTAAATCGGATTTTCATACATCATACAAGAGTTGTGTTAGCAACTATTCCCAAAGAAAAGAGGATTGTCATCATAGCAAAAGCACCGACATACTGGTTCACAAGCAGCAAAGCGCTGACGTACTGGCATAGCAACATTAAGGATCAACAAGTAGTGATCTTTTCGAAGACTATCACAGCGGAAATCGGAGCCAGTTACAGGTGTAGCAGCCTTCAGGCGGAATTCTCTAGCTTGCGGATAATCGTCACAACAAATCGGTTACCTCTAGAGACATGTGCTCGACGGTGCAAAATACGCGTTTCTTAACTCTTTTATCTATGTAACTAATGCTAGTTTGCAGGTATCGGCGTTACAAGAATGATTTAGAATCGCAGAACGTTCTGAATCATTCTCCATCCCTATCGCTACTTTGACTTTTGTTTTTTAAACTTGCGTTTCTCCAAACTCTGTCAAAGTGGGGGCTTCTCTAGACACCCAAATGTGTCTCCTTAAAACCAAACCCAGTGATGAATACCTTTAACGTCATTTGATTATCGAATAAAACAAAAGTGTTAAAAGTCTAGTGATGAGGATGTTTTTATTAAAATATCTCTTCTTTCTGTTTTTGAAAATATTTCTTTTCTTACCCTAATTTCAAAAAACGTGCATTACAATTTAGTTTAGTCCATGATAAGTGTCCAATAATAGTGTAGTTGGATGGGGCTTGAAAAAACCTTTCCAAAGATATATTATAAGCCCAATTTCGATGAATAATGAGGAAGATATGGCTAAAATACTCAACTAGGCTCGAACTAGATCTTACCTACGGCCCAATGATCATGTGGAGGGTGCAAAGGTCTAATCCTATTACTAAACTAATTAGGATTAATTAGAAGCTTCTATAAGTTTCTAAAATATCTTAATTATCCTTTTTTGAAAAGATAAGATTAAAGAATTTAAGTTAAACAAAAACTTTCCTTTTTTAAAACTTTTCTGTTTCTTAAATCCTAATTCTATTCGAATTTAAAGATATTTAAAGACAGTCAAATTTTATTTTCGTGCCTCATAATCTTTATACAAATTTTATATGGTTGGATATATCTTGAAATTATCTTTCCAATGATATATTATAATATTAATTCCGAGTTATAACGAAAAAGATATGAATGAGATACAAAACTCTATCCAAAACTTACACCATCCTACTATTTCGGCCATATCTTTTTATCTACAAATTTTTTAAATCTGAATCTAATTAGGTTGGAAAGTAGACTTAAAGATATTTCCAATGACATATTATATGCCTTATTTGGACTTCTGGATCAAAAGATATTATAAAAACAAAATCCGCAAAAATTGCAGTCCATCGAGTTTTATTTCGATTCGAATTCGGATCCTTTTCGTATTCTGCGACCCTCTTTTTTCTCTATAAAAAGAGATCATATCTCCCCTTTTTCAATCACCAACTCTCATCAAGAATTTCTTGATTCTCTCTCTCTTTCTATCCAAGCCTTTTACAGACAAAATTCCTTACTCATTAGTACTAGACATACTTAGCCAAGTCCGAACTTGCCTTCGCCCTAGACGTGAAAGGTTTTAATTTCCGAGGGTTTGGTCCCAAATCTCTCTTTCAATTATTTAATTTCATTAATTGATTATTATTTTCCTTGAAGTTACTAACGCGTGTATTTTGTTATTAGAAAGAGATATGAGGCATCCAAGTAAGTAATTTAATTGATTTAATTGGTATTATGATATAAAAATCATGTCTAGGTTGTTATTATAATTCCTAGCGTCATGTTAGGGTGTTTTGATCTTCCTAGTATCATGTTTAGGGTAACAACTAAAATTTCTAATATCAAATATGACAATTATGATTTCTGTGATGCTTCCTATCCTCTTTCTAATATTTTTGTTAGTATCATGTTAGGGTTAAAGCTTTGATCTTTATTGCTTAGTTACATGCTAGGGTTTGTTATTAATGTTGTTAGTATCATGCCTAGGATGATTATAATTTTATGATGATTATTGTTTATAATTATTATTATTGTTATGATTCACTACTACAAAAAAGGGCTTATAAAACAGTTAAAATAGGCCTTATAGAACGCCTTAGAACCGTTTTTCTGCTAAGCGATGTGTAAAGTATATAGAACGGTTCAAATAGGCGTTTTATATAATGTAAGATAGAGAACGGTTCATAGTCACAACCGTTTTCTTTCCCCTTCTTTGAAAAATAATAAAGGAAAACAAAACGGGTAGGCTGCTTAACCGTACTATATTTCAATGCAAAAGAGAACGGTTATCTAACATAACCGTTCTCTAATGTGTATTTTCTTAAAAAAAAAAAAAATATCCGTCATTTTCACCCTGTATTTCTGTGGTATTATACCGTTATACACCATGTTACAATGTTATACGTATGGAATTTATAAAACCATTCAAATAAAGAAATTTAAATTAATGAATTAAAACGAACTCAATCATCATATACTCACACAATGTGTAATTCAATTCACAGATTTGAATATCATAAACCAAAAAATCGTCATACAAAAACTAATTCAAGTAGTAGTATAAATTAATCGATATCTTCATTCGCACTCCATAATTCCATTTTCCATAGCTCCAAAATGATACCAACTCAACTTCAATTGAAATTGATTGATCTCCTTCGTATTGAAGAGCTCTTTCCACTTCAAATACTTATAAAATAAGGGTAGTACCTGCACCGTACCAATAATGGTATAATTAGATCTAAAAATTCAACTATACAAATAAATTCAATAATCTAGAACATGCAATATAAAAAGTTTAACCTCATAAACTTAGCCTTCATCTACTTAAAATAATTACCCAGTACTTAATAAATCCAATTCTAAAATGAACTAACAAGAGACTTTAATCTTCAAATATTCAAACTACGATTAGATAAAATTTATGTGAATAAAAACAATACTTCAATTTCATATCTAAAAATTAATTAAGATTTTATTATTGCTCATATGTGTATCTTACCTCAACAATGGATTTATCCCCACCTGTATTAATTACAGGAATTGCTTCATTGGACTTTTGTTTCAATTGCTCTTATGCTTCAGTACAAGCTTGAATGGTGACGAATTGGTCGAGACGGTGGTAAACTCAAAACAAATATTATTGTCGCTGCTATTCTGAAAGATTTGCACCCTTATGCGTAGTTACATCGGGGTTCATCAACTTCTCCATCTTTGAATCTAAAATTAACTCTGAAAATATTAGAAGATTATTTTAATTGAATTTGATTTGAGAATTGGGTCTGTGGGAAGAACTTAGAGCCAACTATAATTTGATCTGTGGCAGGAAGAGAGAGAGGAAATTTTTTAGCAGAATGAGAGAGAAAACATGGGCAGCGGCTGAATTAGAAGATCTCAAAAAAGAGGAGTGCTTTTAGGGTTTATACTTGTACTTTTTTTAATACGGGTAATGGTAAAAATATGGAGTAAAATAGAACAGTTGCGTGTGGAGCGTTCTGTATTGAAAAATCATATTTTTTCTTTTTTAGAAATAGAGAACGATTTAGCTATACTAACCGTTCCATATGTATTAACATACAGAACGCCTCTAATATAAATATGTTTTATATTCTTATGGAGAACGCCTACCTTTGGTAACCGTTCTATATTTTGCGATCTCTAATCTAGTTTTTGGTGTAGTGATTTATGATTATTATTATTATTATGTTGCTTGATATTTATTTTTATTGCTTGATCACACCTTTTATGCATGTTTAAAGGGAATTGGTACTTGTAATCACGCTTAATAAGATAATTAATAATCTTGTTTAGGGTTAATTTGATTATAATTCTAGTGATCGCCAATAATAGATTTATTTGTGCATTAATATTCAACCAACATAGATTAAACAGGTTTAGGGTAAACCTATTGATTGCATGTTTGTCAGAAAGCGCACATGAATATGATCAAAATAAAGTAGAGGCCTATTATTAGGGCAGGTTTAATCTCTTTTTGCTTGGATTTGTACCTTCATCCCCGAACTACCAGTCATGGTTCCAGACCTATTGGAGTTGAAGGTCTCCTGGATCGCTAAGGGGTGTAACCTTCACCTCGTGAACGGTTTACAAGTTCCTAAAACTTGTTGGCGACTCTTTGCTCTATCTTCTTTCCCTTTGGATGCCACCGTACTTTAGTGTATGATCACAGTGGGGTTCAAGTTGGGGATAACGCTTGAAATATTCCCTACAATACCGTAGAAGGGCTCATATTTTTTGCATGTTAAGTAAACTTTTATTTGTAAACGGTAGGGTAGGACATGCTTGTTTTGCATCTATGCTTGAACATGTTGAATCTGGAAGATCTCCTATGCCTACTTGCCATGGAGAAACTTTGCGTGGCCTTGACGAAACAAAAGCTGACCGGAAAGCCATCAGAAAGGGCTCTCTAGTACTGTTGCAAGTAAAAACGCGCTCTGATTAACCCTTATGACACTTAGCAGGCACCGTATCACGGTATATGGCTGCCGTGACACGGTGTATTCTGCCGTGTCACGGTGCTTTTCTGCATTTTTTTTTCGACTGATTTTTTTTTCTTTTTGCAGATTTTGTTGATGGAGCATTTAGAACTTTGTGAAGCCCCTGGCGATATTGAAAAATATGGTGCCAATGATCTGGTCTTTGGGAAGAAAATTACTCCTCAAACATGTTATATGATGATTAGAAGGTCTTCTTTGCAAAGAGAGAATTTTCCATTCGGTGGGTGGTGCCTTGTTGAAGGTTTACTGGGATGGTTGGCACAAACGATACTATGTATTTTCGTGTTCCTAATATTTCAAAGTTGAATTTTTATTGTCCTTCCTGATTCATGCGACAATATGGACTTGACCAAGTAGTTCCACGCTATAACGATAGTCCACATGAAGTATCGTTGAATGAAAGTAATGTTCACAAGTACGAGGCTTATTGGATTCGAAGGCCTTTGTGGACCGTTTCTGGAAGTAACCAAGCTCCTCCTCCCTTGTCTAGTGCATACAAGGCATGGTTGAATGTTAGAAGTAGAAGGGATCGAGTTGGATCACGCAACTTTGATGTGAAGGGACGTCTTGGAAGTAAGAAGGTGCCTCCTAAAGATTGTCAAGGTCCAAGAACACAAGGAATTGAGTTTAAGACTCCTATAATGGCTAAAAAGAAGAATTATGTTAAAGGAAAGGGTAAGGAAAAGATGGTTTATAGAGAGGAGAAACCTATAAATTCTAAGAAAGGTGAAAGGGGTGAAAGTTCAACTTGAGGTGTGATGGTTCGGGCTACAAAAGACACATTATTTGTGAAGGGCAACCTAGTTGAAAAAAAGGAGGTTCCTAAAGTGAAGAAGGATTAGCTCGATATTGTTTTGCTTATATGATTTAAATTTTAAATTATAAATAAGGCGCATGCCAATAATTGTAGTCACATTTATTTAAATGATAATAGCATATTTATATTCGCCTGAAATAAATATTACAATGATTTTTTTTATAATTATTATTATTATTATCCGAGTCAAGAAGTCGGACGCAATGGAAGAATAATAACAATCATCGAACAAATATTCGTAAAATAATAAAAATAATAGAATTAGCAAAATACCGTGACGCAGGGATTGTCTGATGTATTTTGTAACTAGGAATCCACCGTGTCACAGTGGAATCTGGTGTTGCACGGTGACAATTGTCGTGGCACGGCAATACCTGGCGTGGCGCGGCATTTTTTATATTTTATTTTTTTTATTTGTTGTGCCACAGTGTATGTTGTCGTGTCGCGGTGGCTACTGCCGTGGCACGGTGGACGCTGATGTGGCACGATAGCTGCTACAGTAGGATGTTCTTGATTTTAGCTCCATTTTAGCTCCATACTTGGTCGACGAAGGAATGATTTTATTTTTTTAAAGTGGTCGGGCCCCCTTGAGAGGTTACCTACATAACCTTAAAAAGGAATAAGGCCAAACATAGCTCTATCGGGTCATGAACCCATACAACTAGGCATAAAATTTCTTGAGTTGATCCAAGTAAATTAATTTGTGAAAACCGTTGCCATCCATGTCAAACAATTGTGCTGCTTCGCCAGACAATGGATTTAACAATGTATGGACCAGACCAGTTTGGTCTTTATTTTCCCCCTGGATCTAACGCATTTTTGCGAAGTGCCTTAAGCATCAAGTCACCTTCCTTGATGTTCCTAGTCTTGACTTTTTCAATGAAATGTCGTGCCATACGCTGTTGGTTGGTTTGAACATGATGCAAAGCTGCCAAGCGTTTTTTGTCAAGACTAGTCCATCATATCTTGCTTGAATAGTCGACTTCATCTAGTTGGCTTTCCAACGCGATTTGGAGAGAAGGGATTTCGAGCTCTATTGGTTGTACATCTTCAACTCCATAGACCAAAGAGAAAGGGGTAGCCCCTGTTGATGTACGAACAGAGGTTCGATAACCCCAAAGGGCGAAATGTAGCTTACTTGGACAATCTTTGTAATTTTCCATCATCTTTTCGATCATAGTTTTCACATTCTTGTTGGCCGATTCAACCACACCATTTGTTTGTGGCTTGTAGGGTGATTATTTGTGATGCTTGATGTATTATTTCTTTAATAGTTTTGCGCACTCGGCATGGAAATGTGTTCCATCATCAATGATCATCTCATGAGGTACCCCATAGCGGCATATGATATTTTTCTTAATAAATTGAGCTACATGTTTAGCTGTTAGCTTAGCATATGAGGCAACTTTGATCCATTTGGTGAAGTAATGGATTGCAACAAGGATTAACTCATGTCTCCCTTGCCCTGGTGGCATTATCTTTCCAATATGTCGATACCCCAAGTACAGAAAGGCCATGGAGAAATATATGTGTAGAGAAGCGAAGGTGGAACGTGCTGCGAATTTGCGTAGACTTGACACTTCATACATTCTTGACGTATTCGTGACAAACTCTCTCCATGGTAGTCCAATAATAACCTTGTCGTTGAATCTTTTAGAATAACATTTTAGCATTCATATGTGTTCCACATATTCCGGCATGGAGGTTTTCCATGGTTTTGCCCGCTTCATTCTTCTCTATGCATAAGAGATTTCTCCCTTGAGCGGTCCTTTGTGGAGTTCTCCTTTGATGAGCACATACTGCGAGGCCAGGAGCCTCAAAGCATGATGTGCCCTTTTATCAGTGTTAGGAGGGTATTCTCCCTTTGTCACGTAATTAAGAATATCTGTATACCATGGCTCTTCATCTTCTTCTTGTGCTTCTTGTTCATCATCTAGTGCGTTAACATAAGCCGGCTAATATATTCTTTCTATGGTCAATGGCACTCTATTTATGTATGTTGGAATTTGCACCATTGATGCTAATTTAGCCAGTGCGTCGGCAAAATTGTTTTCTTTTCTAGGAAAGTACGTATATTCCACTTAATCTAGTTTCTCCATGAGAGTTTCCAGATGAGCTTGATATGTAGCGAGACTTTCACTTCTCACTTTCCACCTTTTGGAGATCTGGTTGATGATTAGTGATGGGTTGCCGTAGATTATGAGTTTCTTAATTCCAAGGGCCACAACTATTTCTTATCCCAAGATGCATGCTTCTTATTCTGTAACATTGTTGGTGACATCAAAGTCGAGCTTCATTGAAATCGGAATGTGTTCTTTGTTTGGTGATACGAGCAAGACTCCCACACCACAAACCTTTTGGTTTGAAGCTCCATCAAAATAGAGAGTCCAACTATCTTCTTCGGTCATGAGAAGATCTTCATCAGGGAAATCATACTCTTCTTCTTCTTTCTCAACTTCTTCTTGTGGGAAATCTTCTATGAAGTCAAAAACTGCAGAACCTTTAATAGCCTTTTGTGGTATGAATTTTAAGTCAAACTGAGCAAGGTTGACTATCCACCTCGATAATCTACCATTGAGTGTTGCTTTTTCAAACTAATACTTGAGAGGGTCCATCTTGGATACAACATGCATTGTATGAGTGAGCATGTACTGTCTTAATTTCTACGCAACCCACACGAGTGCAAGACACAACTTCTCAAGTGGTGTGTACCTGCTTTCATAACCCTGAAGCTTTTTACTCAAGTAGTAGATTGTGTTTTCCTTGTGACTGTAAGGTAGAGTCGAAGAGGAAAGTCAGGCATTGCTGGTGCTAGCACGGGTAGGTTTGCCAAGTATTCCTTGATCTTGTCGAAAGCTTTTTGGCAATCATCATCCCATGTAACTAGAACGTTCTTCTTGAGCTTCTTGAATATAGGTTCACATATCGCAGTGAGTTTGGATATGAACCTACTTATGTATTGAAATCTTTCGATAAAACCTCATATTTCCTTCTCAGTATTTGGTGTTGGCATGGCCATGATTGCTTTGACTTTTGTGGGATCAATTGTAATTCCTTAAGAACTGATCATACATCAAAGTAGCTTGCCAGATGTAACTCCGAATGCACATTTTGCTGGATTTAACCTTATATTATATTTGCGAAGTCTTTCAAATAATTTGCAAAGTGTAATGATGTGGCCTGGCCGATCTTTTGATTTGACGATCATATCGTCAACATACACCACCATATCTTTATGCATCATATCATGTAATAACGTTGTGGTTGCTCTTTTGTAGGTGACACCCACATTTTTTAACTCGAATGGCATTACTGTATAGCAATATGTACCCCATTGTGTGATGAATGTGGTTTTCTCCATGTCTTCCTCGGCCATTAATACTTGATTATATCTAGCGTAGGCGTCCATGAATGATAGGAGTGCATGGTTTGTTGTGTTATCGACTAGAATGACAATGTAAGGTAGAGGGAACCCATCTTTTGGGCTTACCTTGTTGGGATCCCTATAATCAACAAACTTTCTGACCCTTCCATCCTTCTTCAAAATTGTAACCACATTAGCTATCCATTCTGGATACTTGGATACTTTGATGAAACCTGCAGCCAATTGCTTTCTAATTTATTCCTTGATTTTGACAGCCACATCTGATTTCATACGTTGCAACTTTTGTTTGACAGGCTTCATACCTGGAATAAGTGGTATTGTATGCTGAGCTATATCCTTGTCAATTCCTGGCATATCTTGGTATGGCCAAGCAAATACATCAACAAATTCACTAAGCAAGTTTATTAGTTGTTTGCGTTCGTCTTGACTTAGTGTTAATCTAAATTTAACTTCTTTGATAGTCGTATCATTGGAAATATTAACTATTTTTGTATCTTCAATGGTTGCTGTTTTATCTTCGTGTTCTTCCATTGCTTTCATGTTCTTCTCACCAAGATTTCAAGTTTTTCCATTGCTTTCGTGTTCTTCTCACCAAGATTTCATGTTTTCTTCTTCTTTTGTTTCAAACCCTTCCCCCTAAAAGTCTAGCATAGGTTCTCCTTATCCTTGTGTCTATGTGTCACATTTCTTACCTTCTTCATAAATGAGTATCTCTTTCTTACATTCGATCACGTAATTAGCAAAAATAAAAAAAAGTTGCCGAACTAAACACAAGGTACACCAATGACTTGAGGCACCTTTGAACCCTGTCATTCCCTATAAACCATTCAATCACATATCCATTTCTTCGTCAACCACTTTGAGTCTCGTCTAACGATTGACCTTATTTATTCAACCCACATTCACTTAACCCTGGGATGGGAAGGTGTGCAATTTGTGTAACAGTCCGAAAGCAAGTTCAAATAAAAAAAAAAGGGAAAAGAATAAGTAAATAAAAAAAAAAACATTGTCTAAAGGCAAGTGTTCCAATGTCTCCGATATGAACATGTCTCAAATTGAGTCTCTCATCGAGTGCTTGGTATCGTGCGTGATAAACATGAATGCTAAGTGAGTGATGGACCGCATGATATGAGATTGCCTACATCGATTTACAAGAATGGAAAAAAGAAACAAAAAAAAAAGAAATTCAAAACAAAAATATATATGAAAAATAAAACTTGCAAAGTCTAATACATAATTGCATATCTTGGGGGCTACTCACGGGTCTTGAGCCTTTTACCCCTTTCTTCCTTAAACCATCAGCTTAACCACATTACAACCCTTGGAAGACCTCTTTGAGGTGTATATACACTTGTGCAAAGTTCGGTTAGAGCTACGTTCGACCTGATTTTTAACGGATACGTAGAAAACCTCACATTGAGGTGCGACCACATTTATATGCATGATTGCATCAAAGAATATCCAGTGCTTAATCCTATGACCTTATCCATCTTGAGCAAGACTTGGGGGCTTGAACCCACATCATTTAGCCTACCTAGCCAAAAGAGTCATCATCTTTGACTCTTCTCACATACATTTCCATCACCATAACCCTTGCAGCCAGCCTTAGTATCACATTCACACACTTCACTCACACATCCATATCGATATCAATCATCCTTCCCTTTAAGAGACCTTTATCATGAAATCTTGTTTCAACACTGTGCATGCTTCATCATATTTCAAGACAAAATTCATTAGATTAAACATTGTATACTTGCTTAGCTTCCTAACCTGAGCAATGTTCATTTTTTTATGCATCGCATAATGTGCTGAGCAACATGTATATATCAGTTATATTTTAATCATACAAAGCATATCGTGCTTAGCTTCTTGACCTAAAGCAACGTTCATTATGCAATAATCACTTCATCTATATACGTGCTCAGCTTCTAGACCTAAGTGACGTTAAAGATCGTTTCTTTACACCATATATGATGCTTAGCTACATGACCTAAGTTCATTCATCTATCGTGTCACATGATGTAATTTTCCTTAGCCTCCTTGCCTAAGAACATGCATCATGCATAAATTATTTTCAAGACAAGCAATTTAATCCATGCGATTCATTTCGTCTTGCTCAATGAAGAAGTTAAAAACTTTTTCCCTTTCTCATAGCCATTCCTTTGGGGAAATTAAAAAACGTTTTTAAAATTTTCTCATAGAGGGAAGTTCGAAAATAATCCTTTTTTCACGTCTTTCTCGGGAGAGAGTCGGTACCCTCCACTCATCTCATGGAAAAAATGACAGAAAATTTTTGCTTTTTCATTTTCGGTTGCTTGTGTTTGCACACGCACACACCATATACACACACAACCACAAGTTATACACATATCATGTCATGTCGTGTCAAGTCAAACTTGGTCAAGTTAGTTGGTCAACTCAATCATAGTCTATACAAGTCCCTTGGCAAATTTTATTATGTAGGTCTCAATTACAACCCACATCCGGGGACAAGCGGACCATCTATAGCCCACGTTCGGAGACAAGCGAACCATCTATAGCCCACGTCCGGGGACAAGCGGACCATTTATAGCCCACGTTCGGGGACAAGCAAACCATTTACAGCCCACGTTCGGGGACAAGCGAACCATTTACAACCCAAGTTCGGGCACAAGCTGACCATCTACAGCACACGTTCAGGGATAAGCGAACCATTTACAACCCACGTTCGGGGACAAACGAACCAACTACAGCCCACGTCCGGGGACAAGCAGACCATCTACAGCCCACGTTCGGGGACAAGCGAACTATCTTCAACCCACACTCGGGGACAATCGAACCACTATCATTTCACGACGCAAGGTTCTCGATACACAGAGACTTGCAATCTCATCATCTATCAACTTTCCTCAAGCATGGAAAGTATTATCCGGTGGATTTCTTCAAGCATAGAAACCAGCCAAAATCATATGTCGACTTTCCTCAAGCATGGAAAGTATTATTTGGTGGATTTCATCAAGCATAGAAAACTGCCAAATTCATATGTCGACTTTCCTCAAGCATGGAAAGTATCATGCGGTAGATTTCTTCAAGCGTAGAAAGCTACCAAACTTGTCAGTTGGCTTTCCTCAGGCATGGAAAGCGTTTTAACAAACTCATTTGTCACCGATTCACTGGTGTCAGATACGTATTCTATCCCTTTACTCTTTTATCTGTAGAACTAATATCTTTTTGCAGGTATCGGCGTATACAGAGTGATTTAGGATCGCAGAATGTCTTAAATCATTCTCCATCCCTATCGGCTACTTTGACTATCATTTTTGAAACTAAAGTTTCTACAAACTCAGTCAAAGTGGGGGCTTCTGTAGACACTTAAAAATGTCTCCCCAAAACAAAACCCGATGATAAACAACCTTTCATCGCCATTATAGCGGGTTGAGTATTTAATCTTGAAGTGCTTAGATCCATATTTCAATTTCATAAACCAACCCAACTTCTAGCCCATTTCCCCAAACCATACCTTATTTTCCTCTTTTAGTGCCTTTAAACCCAAAATAATTCATTTCGTGTCCTTTAAAATCATTCATTTTGTGTCCTTTTGATAAAAACGTTTAATCTAGTTTATTTTGGTCCATAATCTAGGTCAAATGATTTAACAATTGGATGGGGTTTTAAAAGTTCTTTCCAACGATATATTATAAGCCCAAATCCGAGTTATAACGAATAACTTATGGCAAAAATATTAAGTCGAGCCCAAACCAAACCTAAGCCCACCTTACCTACGACCCAATGGTCATGTGGAGGGTCCAAATTATTAAATCCCATTCCTAAACCAATTAGGATTAATTAGAAGCTTCTATATGTTTCTAAAGGATCTTAATTATCCTTTTTGAAAAGATAAGATTAAAAAGTTTGAAATTGTATACATTTTTTTTTCTTTGAAAGTCTTAATTCTATTCGAATTGAAAGACGTTCAAAGATAGTCAGAAATTATTTCCGGTGCCTCATATTTTTATCCAAATTTTATATGGTTGGATATCCCTTGAAATTATATTTCCAATGATATATTATAATATCAATTTCGAGCTATAACGGAGAAGATATGAATAAAATATCAAACTCTATCCAAAACTGACACCGTCTCACTATTTTGGCCATATCTTTAATTATACAAAATATTTTAATCTGATTCCAATTGGATTAGAAATTAGACATCAATAGTTTTCCAACTATATATACTATTTATCTTATTCCAAATTCTAGATCAAAAGTAGAGTTTAGAGGTCAAATCTCCCTTTTTTAAATCATCAACCATCTTGATCATTAAATCCTTTTATCTTCCTCTCTTTTACACCAACAACTATTCTCTTCTCTTTATCTCATATTCTAAGCCTTAATTCTATATCTCTAGTTACACCATTCTTCCCTTAAGCACTCCAAGGAGTCCATACGACACCCGATGTTCCGTCGTTAAACCAAGGCGTGAAAGGTGTTATTAATTGAGGGTTTGGACCAAATAAACTCTACTTTTTATTTAATTTAATTTAATTTCCATTTTATTTATATTTTTTATTGAAGTTACTAACGGTTTATTCATGATGTACAATTTAAAGGAACGCGCGGAATGTGAGTAATTAATTTAATTACTTATTTTTTTATGTTAATCTTTCTAGCATCATGATAAGATTAATTTATATTTGATTTGACTAACGCTATTTTTGTTGAATTGCTTCCAATATTAATGTTTATTATATTATGATCACCATTTTGCATGTTAAAGGGAATATGTAATTGAAAATCACGCCTAATAAGATAATTTGGACTACCGATTTGGGTTCCTTTTTAATCTTGTTATTAATCGAAGTGATCATTAATATTTAAGAATAATGTGTTACATTTATATTAAACAAATTTAGCCTGATAATAGTTTGTAGCAAATTGAATCTTTGTTTGCGTGCCTTTGCATGAGATCGCAGGAATCATTTTTCACTATAAGAATCGAGTAGAGGCCAATACGTTCGAATGTGACTCCATGACTCACTTTGTACCATCATCCCCGATCCTCCTTTTGTGGTTCCGAACCATATGGAGTTAGTAATCTCATGGATTATGAATGGGGTGTAACCTTCACGGGTCAATCGTTGTTACCTATCGTTGTCCCTTTATCGTGGTTGCCGTTTATGATCTGTGAACGGTTTACAAGTTACTTTAAAACTTGTTGGCGGCTCCCTACTTTCCTTGTCCCTAATCGTATTATGTCAATTCCCACTTCCTATGAGTGCCAAGCATATTCACACATGCTTTTAACGTAGGCGCACTTCGAGCGACGCCTACAATTTGGCGACTCCACTGGTGAGGATTCTTGGTTGTTTATTGATTTGAGTGTTCGGTATTTAATTAAGATGAGCGGATGAGACTTGAAAGATTCTTGAATTGTATTCCTGCGATTCAATTGGCATTGTCATATATGCATATTATTTTTAAGTTACCTATTTTTCCACAATAGTACGTGTTCTACGTATGTGGCTAGCCCGGGGGATTTAAGCTCTATCAACCCAAAAACGCTCATGGAAATAAGGGTTCATCCGAGTTTTTAAATCCACCCAAACCATGGAGTCGAGTTTGATTTCATCACGAACTTGCGGAGCTGCCCGTTGGCATACACCCTCAAGGGAGGTTTTCTTCCTAACGCGTCCAAGCTCTTAACCATGGTACCATTTGACACCCAAATAAGCTTGACCATTTATCGTGGTTGCCATTTATGATCCGTGAACGGTTTACAAGTCCCTTAACAACTTTTGGCGGATCCCTACTTTCCTTGTCCCTAATCTTATTATGTCAATTCCCACTTCCTATGAGTGCCAAGCATATTCACACATGCTTTTAACGTAGGCGCACTTCGAGCGACGCCTAAAGAGGTGGGAAAAAGCTTTCATACATTCATTTCCACCTTAGTCTTTTATAATTGGTTGATCACATCGTTATTCACAGGGTCGATGGGATCAACTATTTGTTGTGATTGCGGTTGAAGTGGAGGTGGACTAGGCTGTTGCAACCGTCCATTTGTGGTGCGAACCTTGACCTCAAGGTCTACCTAAACATCTTCACTAGTGCCAAAGAGATGAACATGCTATACCTTTGAGATAGACGTCTTCATCATCACTATCCCAAATTCCATTCACTTCTTCACAGTTTGAAACAAATACAACTTATAGGTTGAATGAGTATTGACGGATCAAAGGAGACTTCATCTCCCATGATAGCCAAAGCATCAGAAAGGGGACCTGTTTAAATATTGGGCTTCTCACCCCCTGGAGGGATAGGAAGTTGATTAGCATCAATCAGGTCTTGGATTGCATCCTTAAACCTCCAACACTTCTTAGTTGTATGACCTTTGCCTTGATGAAACTTGCAATAACCATTGGGGTCATATCTAGCAGTTATGTTCTCTGGTCAAGGTTTTGGAAAGGGTCCAATTGGCATAATCAGTCCTTGACTATGCAATATATCAAAAGCAGCATCGTAGCTCATTCCAAAAGGCGTGTAAATTCTCCTTTGCCTTTGGAATCTTTGACTGGAGTTGCCAGATTGTAGGCGTCGTTCAAAGTGCGCCTACATTAAAGCATGTTGTGAATATGCTTGGCACTCAGTGGAAGTGGGAATTGACACAATACGATTAGGGACAGGGAAAGTAGGGAGCCGCCAATAATTTTTTAAGGAACTTGTAAACCGTTCACGGATCATAAAAAGGCAACCACGAGAAAGGGCCAACGGTAGGCAACAACGATTGGCCCGTGAAGGTTTGATCCCATTCATAATCCATGAGATAACTAACTCCATATGGTTTAGAACCACGAAAGGAGGATCGATGATAATGGTACGAAGTGATTCATGGGGTCACATTCGCCCGTATTGGCCTCTACTCGATTCTTATAGTGAAAAGTGATTCCTGCGATCTCAAAGGCATGCAAACAAAGATTCAATTTGATCCAAAGTATTATTAGGCTAAGTTGGTTGAATATTAATGCAACATATAATTCTAAAATATCGTGATCACTTGATTTAATAACAAGAGTAAAAAGGATCCTAAATCGGTCGTCCAAATTATCTTATTAGGCTTGATTTTCAATTACATGTTCCCTTTAAACATGAAATATGGTGATCATAAAATATAATGGAATAAACATCAATATGGGAATCAATTTAACAATTAATCCAACAATATAAAATTGTTAGAAAAATAATAAAAATAAAAGGAACATAATTCTTACTTTAATTTTGTTTGCTTGAAACTATAAAATAATAAATTAGTTAGTAACTTCAAGGAAAATTAATAAAATAATAATAAATTATATTAAATAGAGTTGATTTGGGGGCAAACACTCAAACATTTCTACCTTTCACGCATTGGTTTAAGGACAGAACTACGAGTATAGTACGGATTCCTTGGAGTGCTTAAGGAAGAATTTTAGAAAGAAGAAGGGTAGGCTAGTGTTTAGGCTAGAGCATAGAAAAGAGAAAAGGAGATTTAATTGATTCCCCGTACATCAGAAATGAGGGGGTATTTATAGGGAAAATGAGTAGAGGAAACACATGGAACCTTAAAATGAATTAAAACCCTAAAAACACTACTGCGACACGGTTAACATTTGTGTGACGCGGGATATTTTTGTGTGACACGGGAAATATCTGACCTACTGGAGGAAAAACGCGTGAAGGGATTATGCGGATTCACGAAGAAAAGACACAGGAGTGTTCGTGTAACAGCATTGGCATAGGAAATCACATCGTGGCGCGGCAATTAACCCCGTGACGCGCTTCATTTTGCCGTGACGTGGCAGATTCTGCCGCCATTTTTCCGTCTAAATACATTTTTTCCCTAATTTCATTTAGCCTTTTAAAGTGCCGATTGATAATTTCGGTCCATTTCTAATTTATTATTTATTTATTGGGTCAAAATAATAAATAAATAAAAAGGTTTGGACAAAATAATAAATAAAATAAATAAATAAAAAGGTTTGGGCCAAAATTAAAAATAAACGATGCTTTGACGAAACATCAAGACTGATCCATGGAATATTAAAAACTGAATTTAATTAAATACGATTTTTTAAGCACACTCGAGATTAAATACTAACTCGACCAATAATGGCAGTGAAAGATTGTACTTTATCAGGTTTGGTCTCGTGGAGAAATTTTTAGGTGTCTACAGACATGTGTCGGACGAGCCTAAAATCGTCCATAACAATTTGCCCCCAATTGTTGGATTGATCGTGGGTAGATCAAGGGAACAATTAACTTCCCACTACCCCACTCTAATTCAAATTTGAAACTGCCATAACTCCTCCACCTTATTATTACATAACCATGCCGCTTTTCCACTTCTACACTCTTCTTCTTAATTTCCCCTTTCCCTCTCTAAAAAATCCCCAAATTGATATCTTTTATTTTTGCTGTTGCTTCAAGATTTCTCGCGACTCAAACTCTCTTCAATTACTTTGACAGGTAATTTTCTTTATTTTCTTTTCTTGTTCCATCTTAAATTGCAATTAGTGCATGACTACGAAGCTAAATTTTCTTCAAAGAACTAGATTTTCACTTAGGGTTTTAGAGAGAGGTGAAAGTAAAATTGCCAGTGATATGTCGGACAATGATGATCCTCCTAGTGACCTTGGTGAAAGGGAAGTTCCGGGCTTAATTGCTTCAGCTGGGCTGCGTGAGTGTGCTCTGGTTCAGATTCCGTCAGACAATGAAAGGCCAGAAGATTGTCTGGAAGGGCACATTGTGCTATACGAGTACCCCTTTAAATTTGGATATTCCGTTCAATTCGGTCGCTTAGTGAGATCTTTGATGGAGGTGTTATACATAGGCCTAGGGTAGGTGATGCCTCAATTTTGGAGGATTGCTCACACTCTTGAGAAGGTGACCAAAGACTGGGAAGACCCTTTCGATCTGTCATATCTGCTTTACGCATACAAGCTGCATTTCTCTAAGAAAATTATGTGTACCCTGGGGTTGAAAAGAGGGCACCCTGCCCTTAATGAACGACCAGGAGTGAATGACCGAGGCTGGAAGTTACGGTACTTATTTGTTGACAGAGAGTCTTTGGGGGTAGAAGCCAGTTGGATTCAATGTGGTTGGCGCGACAGAGGTATTTTTTGTATCTTCAGCCGCATAAACTTGTCTTGACATGTTTTCTTATGGCTCGCTTTGTCGCAGGTATCGACGTTGCTGTGGTTATGCTAGGGAAGAAGAGTTTGAGAAAGGTCGAGAATGTGCTAAGCATCCCTGTTGAACAATGGTCTTTTGCGCGTCCCTCTAACACTACAGAGAACGTCAAAGAGGAAACAAACGAACAAAAAATGGCTGCAGGTAAGGAAAACTTATCCTGTAACTTCTTATCTGGGCCTTGTGCATTTGTATTGGGTGTTGAAGGTTGTGTCCATTTGTTTCAGAGTCCCAGTGTGGCTGGTCTAAAAAGATGTCCTACGATGAGATGCTGGAGCGTACCGCAAAGAAGATAAAGCAGACTGCGACCAATTTCGATGAGATTCTTGATATCCCTCCTATCCAAACGATGACCAGTCCTCGTACTAAAGATATTCCAGGGTGCCTGAGGAGACTGATTATGTAGCGCGCGTCCTTGCTGACTTCCTCGCTGATGCGTCTTTATCTTCGTCGATTTGGCCTTCTGTAGAGAGGCTGCTTTTCCCTTGGCTAAAAGGCATCTAGAGAAGATATCACCTGCTCAAATTTTTAGTGAGGTAGTATCGCTTCAATCGAATGTAAGTCTTACTTGGTTTTTTGCTGCTTCTGCTTTACACTTGGTGTTTTCACGTCTTGACGTCCTTTCCTTTGTTATCGTAGTCTCTGAAAGACTTGTTATCCATATGGGGACATTTTATTTCAAATGAAAAGGAGATGACCTCCCTTCGCTCTTCAGTTTCTAGCATTAACACTCAGAAGCGTGCTGCTAAAGAAGAGGTGAAGAAGCTGAAGAAGCTCATTGAGGAGAAAGATAAGCAGATTGCTGGTCTGGACGCCACCTTGGATGTGAGGGGGAAGCACATCTCTGAACTAGAAGGCTCTTTACAAGGGAAGGAGAAACAAGTTACTGACTTAGAGGCTAGTATGGTCGAGGTTCGCGAAGACGCTGTGAACTGTAAGTGTCTTGACCAATTGATAGCTCTTGCAAAACTGTTGAAGCATTTCTTGTCTGGCCAGCAGACTGCAGAAGCTGCTCAAGAGGAGCTGGATAAGGTATGTCGTCTCTTGGTACTGAAGCTGACTTGGTTTCTAAAGGTGACGCCCCCGGAGACATTGCTAAGTCTACAACGGACTCTAAGGAGACAATTGAAGGGGTTGCGTCCTGGGTCAAGACTCTTAATGACACTTTTGTCGAGACTGTTCTTGACATTGCTGCCAATGTTTCAAATGAGGCCGCTCCAGGAGGCGCTGCCGGAAACAGCACTGAAGACAACACTGCTGAAGACGCTTGAGTTATGTTATCTCTACCCTTTGTTGAATTTTTGAATTTGTTTTTGTGTTGAACTTGGTTTGTTTCGTTTATTTTACTGGTCGTCGCGGGACGATCAGTTTTTTGCTTTGTTGTACTTTGGACGAAGCTTTTCTGCTGTGTACTTGTTTTTGCTGGCTGTCGTGGGACATTCGGTCTTTTGTTTCCTACAAAAACTTTTAGACTCACGTGCATATTCTAAAATATTCTGTGTTTTATAATTGATGCATGTCTTGCTTACATTTTCTTCTGAATTAAGTACAAGCTTCATCCTAAAAACTGCATAGAGTAATGTAGGAATTTCAGAAAACTTAATAATAATTCTGCTTCATAACTTTTTATGAGTCGTGATTCAAATGCACTTTAAATTTTTAAACAAGGATAGAAAAAATTTTCTCACTAAAATGTTGAGATAACTTGAGTGCTTGTACATGGGAGGTGCTCCCAATATCTAATGTCGTCTGTCAATTGGCCAAATTGGACATCGTCGATGAGATATTTCTTTTCCATGGCTATCTAAGGTCGTGACTGACTTCTTGTCATGTCTCGTCCAATTGCAACTGACTTCTTGTCGTGTCTTATATTCAAATCTGGCGTCCAGGTGCCCTTGCGATATTCAGCAAACAGGCGTTAGGGCTGGCCGTTGGCGTTTCTGCCAACGGCCCTCTGATGCCTAAGTTAGTACACTTAATCCAAATTTTGAAATGAAAACAAAAGGACTTAAGACTTAAGATCGGGCGTTTAAGTACCTTTGTCTTTACCTAGAAATGGTAAAGTTTAAGATATGTCGCGTTCCAGCTTTAAGGAACGAACTTACCTTCTTTGGACATAAGTCTATATGCCCCTTTACCTGCGACATAGAGGATCTTATATTGTCCTTCCAATGTCGGGCCTAGCTTTCCATCTGTTGGATCTTTGGTGTTTTGGAAGACTTTCCTTAAAACCCAATCTCCGATTCTGAATCCTTTGGCTTTGACGTTCTTGTTGAAGCTTCGCGCTACGATTTGTTGTTGTGCTGCCATCCTTAGATAGGCTTCTTCTCTTAGTTCTTCTGATGTGTCGAGGTTGGACGACAGCTCTATGTTGTTTTGATAACCTATCATAAGACCATATAATGTTGTTGGGATATGTACCTCAGATGGCAAGACTACTTCGCACCCATAGACGAGTTAGAACGACGTCATCCTTTTTGACGTCGTAGGAGTCGTCCTATTTGCCCAAAGGACTAACGAGAGTTCTTCTGCCCACTTTCCTTTGGCTTCTTTGAGTCACTTCTTGAGTGACTGGATTATTGTTTTATTGCTAGACTCGGCTTGACCATTAGCTTGTGGGTACCTAGGTGTGGACGTGCAGATCTTGATGTTCCACTTGTCGCAGAACCGTCAGGTTTTGTCGCTTATGAATTGCGACCCATTATCACACACGATCTCTGAGGGGACGCCAAACCTGCAGATTATGTTATTCCATAAGAAGGAAATGACTTCTTTGTTACGTACCTGAGCGAATGAGTGCGCCTCAATCCACTTTGAGAAGTATTCTGTTAACGCAAGCATGAACACTTTTTGTCCTGGGGCAACGGGTAGCTTCCCTACTATGTCCATCCCCCATTTCATGAAGGGCCATGGACACAACAAGGGATGCAGCATCTCGTACGGCTTATGCGTCAATCCAGCGTATCTCTGGCAACTGTCGCACTTTGCCACATATGTTGCTACGTGGGATGTTGCTGCAGACAGAGTCCAATTCCTTCATGAGGGTCTATGGGGTCTTATGACTCTCCTAAGCGATCCTGGCGTTCTCTACCTTCTGTTGCTCGAGCTCTTCTTGAGTCTTGCGGATATGCTCCATGAGCTGGTCGATTGTCAAGTTTTCTCTAGATAAACCCATGGCGAAGGAATGACCAATTAAGAGAAAAAGGTTGTTTTTGGAGTTTTTAGGGGTTATCTAGTCGTCGGCCCCACAGTGGGTGCCAAATTGTTTATGCCAAATTTCTTCCAAGGACGACCTAAGGCTGGGACGTAAGACGGCTAGAGTATTGACTAGAAAAAATGTAAATGAAAGTAGTAAAGGACAAAATGTTTTAGAGATGCAGAAAACCCAAATGTGGGAAAAACTGCGGGTGGGTGCAAGACCACCGATTTACTTTGAAGTGATGATTACAAAGTGTTTCAGAGCGTTGAATGCTAAAGAGTATGTGAGTAAGTTGTGTCCTTAATCAATACAATTTCTAAGCTATATATACCAAAATAATTTTACCCAACTTAGGTAGAGAGCCGTTGAAAGCAGCCCAACGTTCTGCTTGAAATTGGGGAGCCGTTACTTGACTTAGTCTTGAGTCTATCACTTTGCTAAAGATAACGCTTAAGGAGAAATCTATTTGAAACGGAAAGATAAGGCTGCTTAATAAGAATATTTTCAAGACTTGGTTAATCCGCGTTTTAAGGAAAATAAGTTATGCTTCATTGCTTGTCGTCCCTTCTGATCGTGCGATCTGACATGCGTCGGGACAGCTCCAATAGTCAATGGGAATGGAAAACAGGTTGCAAAGGCCCCAATCCCTAAATTGAAAAACAATGTTTGGGTGAAGAAGAAGAGTGTAGGGGAAAGATCCAAGGTTTCTGAAAATGCTGCGATGGAAACTACTCCTCCATCATCTGTGACAATCAAGGACATAGTAAAACCTTAGAGCGTTGCACAATTTTATCAGTAGTTTTTTTTTCGAATAAAGTGTAATCACTAATATGTTAATTTTTTTTTTAATTTTTTTAAATGAGCTTTATATTTTTATATTTTAATATGACCGAATCATTAAGATTGCCTACGTATTTGTATTACGAAATCAGGTCTTTGTTTAGTTTTATTTTCTGAGTATATGTTATATTTAAGAAACACCCTTATTTTACCGTAAGTAGAAATCACAACTTCATTCGAACGCGAAAATTCGGGTTCGTAGTTCGTCATCAGGTGGCGCGCGCAACTTCTGGAGTTGCGCAATCCTGTCGCGCGTAACAAAATCAGTTGCGGTGACATCCACGCGCAACTATTCAAGTTGCGCGCGATACCTATGCTACGAATGTGCTGAAAAAATTTCTTTAAAAAATCGTATTGTTACCCCCCCAAGTGTGAAGATTTTTTTCGTGATGTTCGAAAAAATTTGAACACTTAGAACGGTTTATTATTTCTAAATTACCCCCCAAGTGTTATGTATTTTACAGTGTTATTTGGTAAAATGCATAACACTGAGAATCTTTCAATTGAATGCTTAATTAAAAATGGTTGTATGAGTGAACGAGTTTTATCCGTATTTCATATGTAAGGCGATTAATGTTTAGTAATTGGCGAATTTCATCTCCTCCAATACCCATTAATCTGACGGCTCCTCCTGATAGGATTTCATTACGCGGTAGGGGCCTATCCAATTAGGTTTGTATTTCATAGGATGCAAAACTCTTAATCGTCGTTCATCGAGGAATAAAAGCTCTTCATACCTCGCTCTTACCCATTCAGCTTCCAGTAGCTTACTTTCAAGTACGATGCATAGGGATGGTATTTCTAGTTCGACTAGTTGAACTGCGTCCATTCCGAAAACTAAGGAGTATGGAGTTACTCCTATTGATGTCCGTATAGACGTTCTATAACCCCATAATGCAAAGTGTAGTTTATTCGGCCAGTCTTTGTAATTTTCTGCCATTTTCTTAATGATGACTGTTATATTTTTATTTGCCGACTCTACAGCTCTATTCATTTGAGGTCTGTATGGGATGAGTGATGATGTTTACTTTATAACGAGGTAAGAGGGTCTCCACTTCATCTTTGAATTAAGATCCCTAATCACTAATTAGTTCATGTGGAACTCCATATCTACAAAATATGTTTCGTTCGAGAAACTTTACGACATGTTTAGAAGTGATATTCACGTAAGAAGCAGCCTCAATCCACTAGTAAAGTAATCAATGGAAACTAATACGTACTCGTGCCCTCCTGATCCTGTTGGAGAGACTTTTCCAATTATGTCAATTCCCCAAGTTGAAAAAGGCCAAGGGAAGTGAGATTGTATAGTTCGGATGGTGGAAGGTGTTGTAAATTAGCGAACATTTGGCACTGTGGACATTTTTTTAACATATTGTATGCAATCATGTTCTATAGTGGACCAATAGTACCCTTGTCGTGATATTATTTTTGAAAGCATTTTACCATTCATGTGATGTCCACAAAACACCTTTGTGAGTATTTTCCATAAGGCGTGTGGCTTCCGGTTAGCCTATACATAGTGTGCTTTGACCATTAGGTCCTTTTTTGCATAATTGACCATTTATTAGACCATATTGGGTAGCAAGTGTTTGTAAGGCTCGTTGGTCTTTCGATGAAGTATTTTAAAGAAACGTGCCATGAGTAATATATTGGAGGATATGATCATACCAAGGATTCTCTCCTTTAATGTCATTTATTTCCTTTATTGCGTTGCAATATGCTGGTTCTTCTCTTCTATCAACGCATAAATGGCATCATATTTAAGTGATCAAGAATGTTGATCATTGAGGCTAATTTTGCTAGCGCATCGGCAAATTGATTGTCATCCCTTGGGAGATATTTAAAATCAATATGTTCAAAATGCTCGATAAGTTGCTCTAGGTGTGCTTAGTATAATATCATTGTGGAGTTCTTTATTTTTCATTTTTTTAATATATGATTTATAATCAAACTGTAGTCTCCATATGCCTCTAATTTTTGCACACCTATGTTAGCTGTTGCTTCTAGTCCAATAATGCATGCTTCACATTCTGCGGCATTATTAGTAACCTCAAAATCTAATTTAACAGAGATTGGAGTATGTGCTCCCTCTGGAATTATGAGTAACACTCCTACGCCACTGCCTTTATGATTGGACGCACCGTCGAAGTACATTACCCATTTGTAATCTTGTGTCATAAGAATCTCTTCATCCGAAAGATGAGTAGTTTCTGCACGACTTGTTTGAATTGGATGTTGCACCAGAAAGTAGAAAATTACTATTCCTTTCATTGATTTTTCAGGAATATATTTTCGCTCAGATTCAGCCAACATCACCAACCATTTAGATATCCTTCCTTGTATGGGTTGTTGTTCAAACAAATACTTTATCGGATTCCGTTGAGAAATCACATGAGTATTGTGTGGTAAAATATAATGTCGTAGTTTTTGGTTGCCCACACTAATGCTAGGCTTGTCTTTTCCAAGGTGCTATATTTTGTTTCGTATCAGATGAATTTTTGCTTATATGATATATTGCACGTTCGACTTTTTCTACCTCTTGTGCTAACATGGCCCCTATGGCTGTGTCTTTAACTGTAATGTATAGCCTAAGAGGTAGTTTGGGTATTGGTGGTGCTAAAATTGGTGGACGTTTGAGATAATCTTTGATTTTCTCAAAGGCCTTTTGGCATTGATCGTCCCATTCATGTTTCTCCTCTTTTTTCAAATTTTCAAATATTGGCTCACAAGTCATAGTCAATTTGTTGATAAATTGACTAATGTATTGTAATTTGCCAAGGAATCCCCTAATTTCTTTTTCTGTTTGAGGGGGAGGCATATCAATAATTGGCTTTATTTTAGAGGGACCGATCTCGATGCCACGTGTGCTTACTACGTATCCGAGTGAAAATTTTTTGGATTCAATCGCATTTTATAATCTTTTATGCGATTGAAATATTTGCGTAAAGCTTTTATATGTCACGTTCAATCTTTGAACTTCACTATCATATCATCCACATACACTTCTATTTCTTTATGCATCATATCATGCAATAGAGTCGTAGCCGTTCTTTCGTACATAGCTCCTTCATTTTTTAAATCAAATGTCATGATTGTGTAGCAATACGTACCCCAAGGGGTAATAAAGCATGTCTTTTCTTCATCTTCTTTTGCCATTAAAATTTGGTTGTAACGTGCGTATCCATCCATAAAGGATAGCATTGCATGTTCAACTGTATTATCTACCAATATATCAATATGTGGTAGAGGAAAATCGTCTTTAGGGCTAGCTTTATTAAGATTCCTAAAGTCGACACACATGCGAACTATTCCATCCTTTTTAGAGACTGGAACGATGTTCGCTACCCATTCTGGGTAATTACATACGCGAATAAAACCGGCGTCCAACTGTTGTTGTACTTCTTCTTTTATTTTTAATGCGACATCAGGTTTCAATCGTCGAAGTTTTTGTTTTACTGGTGTAGAAATAGGGTTCAAGGGAATGGTATGTTCCGCGATTTCCCTATATATTCCAGGCATGTCCTTGTATGACCAAGCAAACACGTCTTCGAATTCTTTGAGCGTCGATATGAAGATCGATCGCTCTTCCGAATTTAGAGTTAAGCCAATTTTGACTTCTCTCTTATTTTCGTTAATTCCTATATAAACTATTTTGGTTTCTTCAACGATAGGGTTCTTTTGTTCTCGTTCATTCATTAGTTCAACCAATTTATAAATATTATCATCTTCATTAGATTGATTGTTATAGCATTTGAAAGATTCAAGAGAAGGCATATACTCGGAAATAGAGCTCATATTATTAAAATCAAAAGAGAGTACATCAAGAGAAGAATCCTTTTTGGGATCTTTATCCTTAGAACTAGAAAATAAAGACTCAGTAATGGCCACAAGGCCTAGATTTTCAGCTTCCCTAGTGTCTACAATAGATTCATCGTCCGATTGTTCAAACATCTTCCCTTTGCCTGTGACAATCTCCAGTTTATCGCCTTTGTGATTGATCCATTTGAAAGATTTCCTCCATCCATGCTTTAAAGTTTCGTTTGAAGGGGTGATCAACGAGGTTGGGTCAAAGGCTTCATCTTAAATGGCGTTTTGATTGCTCATTGTTGTGACATGATTTTGCTCTAGTCCGAATAGCAAGTTAAATGCTTTCCCATCAAAGCACCTTAGAGTTGGATATTTCGATTTAACGATGCTAAGATCGTCATCCAAGAAGTAAAAATCATGAAATATTTCAAATCCAGGTTTCTTGATTCCTTACAAAACTAAGGGTTCCTTAAAGTTGTAACATGGGTAATCTTCTCCCTCCCTAATGAATTGTCCATTAAAGGTTTGTTGATAGGATGGGAGTAAAGTGATTATCTCTTTCTTATTATTGTCTCTACGTGCATTGTTCTTTGCATCGTGAGACTCCAATTCTTCTTTGGTTGGTTTATTTCTTAATCCAAAGTAGAAGCTTTTCTTTGGGATAGGAAGTAAGAGAGATTTCTTCATTCCTATTCCCAAAGGCATCCTAGGAAAGTAACTACTTTTGAGCTAAATGTTGTTTACTATCCGAGTGGAATATGGATCAAGCTTGAATGGTTCTTCCAAGTCTTCTTCCATTTCAATTGTGAAAATTGGCTCCACGGAAAATCCCCACATGTCCTCTTCATCATTATCATGGTTTATTTCTAAGAGTGATTGATCATTTATTGCTATTTTGAGTGGAGAAGCATGCATAGTCATAGGAAGCCCATGATAATTCAACCTAATCATTTGATGAAGTGAGGATTGTATTGCACCAAGCTCATGTATCCAAGGACATCCAAGTAAAAGGTTGAATGTAGGTTTTATGTCCATGACATGGAATTCAACCATTTTTTGAATTGAGCCTGTGGTAATTGGTAGCTTAACAGTTCCACACACATATCTTCTCAAATTGTCATAGGCCCTTATGCTTTGTTTTATTGATTGGAAATCTTTTTCTAGATTTAGGCATAAGTATTTGTCGTTCGTAATGGGCATACGTTTACAGCCGACCCATTGTCTACCAAAGTTAAAGGGATATTGTATCCCTTACATCCCATAGTTAAGTATAACGCATTGTTGTGGGTAGTGTTTTTTAAAGGCAAATCATCATTAGCGAAAACGATTGACTTGTCGAATTTGTCGCTAGTAAGCAAGCTAACGAGGTCCTGGGGGTTGTGTCTGTGCTTATAGACAAAGCCGTTAGAGCTTTCATGAGAGAATTCCTATGTTCTTTAGAAGTACTTAGGAGTTCCCAAATGCAAACATTCACCTTGGATTGGTGAAGTTGTTTGACAAATGGATCTTCCACCTCAAGTGGAGGTGGTATTGTATTTTGTGTTTGACCTTGTGTTTGATTTTGTGTGGTCGAAGATCCCTTTGGTGGTGGTGCTTGGTAGACTCGCCCAGAACGAGTCAAATGATCTATGTCATTTGGGTTAGTCATAGGACTCATAAACCAACTTTCTTCTAGAGGCTTTGGATGTGCCTCCATTTCAAGATGCTCCTTGAGTTGTGCTTGATGCCATTGTTCTTCCATGGAGAGATGCGATAAATCTTGAGATTTCCCCAAGAAATGATCCCAGTCAAACGCTCAATTTTTTTATTTTGTAAACAAGATGAAGGTGGGACGGCGGCATACTTAGAGACATATAAGTCTTGAAAGTCGTCGTCCCATAGTCCACATACTTCATTAGTTGCCCCTATGAGTATTGTGGATAGAGGCTCTCCTATGGGTGTGATATAGTCCAAAGGATTGAACGTATCACTTCCCATATGGTCTTCATCGATGTGAAACACCCTTAAGGGGGATGCATTATTGTTAGGTTTAGGCGTGGGAATTATCCCATCGTCTACCAAATCTTGTATTTTGTGCTTTAAAACATAGCAACGTTCAGTATCGTGTCAAACGCCTCTATGATAAGCACAATAAGCACTGCCATTCTATTGAGGAAACCTCTTTTCTGGTGGAGTGGGTGGTGTTGGCCCTGTTGGGGCAAGTAAGCCATTTTCATTTAATCTTTCTAACAATTCTTTATAGCTTACAGGAAATTAAGTAAATTTTCTCTCTTTTGTCCTTCTTTTTCTGGGATCATCATATCAATTTGTGTTATTGTATTGCGTGGAAGTTGCAAATACGTCAATAAAGGATGATGCATTATCATTCCCCTTCTTGTATTTATTCTTAGGTTGATGATGATAATGAGGTTTGTTTGCTTTTTCTTTAGCAAGATCATCTTCAATCCTAGTAGCCACAGAATAGACCTTTTGAAAAGTGTCTAGACCAAGGTAACGTAGATGTTTGTTGTACTTTTTACGACAGTTGTGAATGAATTTTTGTACGAACTCGAGTTCAGGAGGCCTTTGGGCAAGGTGGGCCGCCTTTTCTCGCCATCTACCATAGAAAGCAAGGAAACCTTCATTGTCGCCTTGCTTAAACATCTCGAGTTCATGTAAAGTTGACTTTAACTCTACGTTACTCTCGTATTAGGTGATGAAAGCCGAAACTACATCTTCCCTTGTTGCTTTAACTTTATAATCTAGCCCATACTACCACTCTCTCGCGGTTGGGTCTAGTGATAAAGGGAAAGTCAAATCATAAAGCTTAGGATCAACTCCCTTTAGTGCCATAGTGCAAGTAAAACACATTAAATGATTTTGTGGATTATTGGTCACCTTAAATATTGGCAAGTCCGTAGATACGAACTTTTCTGGTAAAGCAAGTCCTGGGGAGGAGCAAACTAATCTGCGTCAAAGTACTTGTTCCCCATTGTAGAACGAAGAACTAGCTTCTCCAATGACTTTTCTTTGATGGGTAGTTGCACCATCTTTTCTTGTAAGCCTAACGCTTCACCTTTTTTCTTTTCAGCATTTTCCATCTTCTTAATTCTTCTCTCCTTGGCCTCTTGAGCCTTTTCCTCTCCCGTACGAAGAATCTCTAGTAGATGTTCTTTGACGGTTGTCATTGTTGTTGGACTAGGATTGGTTGTCAAAGGAAAGTGGTTTGAAAGGGGTTGATCTTTGGGTGGTAAACGTAGAATGCGAGTGCCCGGGGGTCCTCTTTCCCAAGCTTGAAAACCGGCCCTAAAGGAGTACGAAAGGATAAGTAAATCGATACTCTTGCTTTTGAAAGGAAATTAAAGAGAAAAAAGACGCAAAATATACTCAAACGGATAACATTTCCCTTAACAATTCTTCAATCGAGATATTGTTCGGACGAGTCAATTTGTTTTTTGGGAAATCAAACCTAACTCGTCCAGTGGGTGATCGAGGGTTAGATAGTCGTTAAGCTACTACCCTAATCAAATTAATTATTTAAAATACCTAAACCTACACTAGGCAAGTAAAGGGTCGAATCACTAGGGAAGCACACTAATTCAACATCAATAATCACTAATGCAAGAGTAAAAAGGGTATTGTTTTTGTTGGTTTTGTTGAGTAAGAACACTAAAACTACAAATAAGCAAGAAAATGATGATTAAGATCAAGGGAAAATGACGCTAGGGAAACGGGGGTGTCTAATATGATTAGAAAGAGGGGAATAATGGTGATTATCATGAAACACATGCCAAAGAACACAAGATTTTACCTAAACAATTCATTCTCATGTAATAGTCTAGGCAAATCAATGAAAGAGGTCTACATTAATATGGATCATTCTCATGCATTCTATTAGTTACAATCAAATCAAGAGAATAAAGAGGAACAATCCATAAAAACTCCACTTTAATAACTCATTCTCATGCAATCATTAAAATAGAGATGATCTTAATCTAGTTCCAATCACTTTAATATATTTAAACTAGAAAGCATCAAATAAAGTGCAACAATAATCTCAAGCTATTAAAAATCACGTCTTTCATCAATTTATGGCATAAGTTCAATCCAACCATCATCATTCATCCAATATCAACTCATATCTTCCACCCCCTTCCCCTATCTAAAAGTTTATCGTAGAGAAGGGAGATTAAACATCATATCAAAACTAGAAATAAACTCAAGAAAGTCAAAACAAAACATGATTAAAATAAATTAAATCAATAACAACTAGATGAACTAATAAGATTAACAAAAATAAGCAACAATAAAACAAATAAGTAATACAAAAGGAAAGGAGAAGAGATTACCAAAGAAAGGATTAATGAAAGATGAAAACTTGGATTCTTCCTTGATTGATTGAAGATTAAAACTTGAGCCAAGTTGAATAAAATAAAGGATGCTTGAATAACATTCTACTTTCTCTCTCTAGATTAGGCTAATATTATATGAAATTAGTACTAAGTGTCCTTTATTACAAAGAGTCCTGTCTATATATGTGGCTCCCCCAAAAGAAAGAAACTTGGGCAACAAGGCGCAAAGAAATCAGACACCCAGTGGTGCGCGCCCGCACACGACATATGCGCGCCCGCGCTGTAGAAGTGTGCGCCCTCTCAGCATAGTGCGCGGCCGCAACTTTGAGGGTACGGGGAAATCAAGCGCACCTGCATAGTAAACCTGCGCGCCTGCGCCCGCACAATAGGTTGCGCAAACTCTCTGGTTTGGCTCTATTTCTTCAGCCTGGCTAAGCGGGTTCTGACAGGGCTGCACGCCCGCACAGCAAAGGGTGCGCGCCTGCACAATAGCCGCACAGAATCCCGCGCAGAACAGTTTGCTTGGCTCCTTGGAATATTCTTTCTTTCGGCACAAAATACCTACAAAACAAAAGCATGGAAATCAAAATAAAGTGAAGACGAGAAGACTAAGAAAAGGGAAGATAAAGGAGAAACGAAAAGAGGAAACAAAACTAGGTAAAAATGCTTAGAAAAAGGGCCAAACAAGTGCAAATGAGGGGAGAATCCTTAGAGAAAAAGGATTAAAGAGTGTCATAAATGTCACCCATCAAAATCCCCCACACTTGCCTCTTGCTTGTCCTCAAGCAAGGAAAACTGGGACAAAAAGACAAACACAACAAACATAACATGACAAGGTTTTAGCAAAACCAATCAAGCTTCAAGGTAATGAAATACTCCATTTGGACTCACATGCAAATAAATGCACCAAAGAATACTTATCTTTCTCTATTTAAAAAGGGAAAACACGTTCTAAGATGCTCAAGGTTGAGAAAGACAAACCTAAGATAAGCATAGAGAACTAATGATTTCATTCTCCGCCCTATCCCCAACCAAGACAGTTCGCGTTCTCTCCACTAGCTTCAATTTATCCCTTAGCTAGCTCCTCATGATTCCTCGAGGGAACCGAAAAAAGAAATTTTTATGTGGAATCATATGGTCATCCCGACATCTCAACTATGCATACTCTCTCCATAGGGTTGAAATCTACCTCCCTCCACCGTTCATTGACCACGCCCCTCTAAAATCCAAGGGTCTTAAGTAGGGTTGTAATGTCATGTCTAGGGGTTAAGGTTGGGAAACAATTTGAAAATTTTGGTGGCACTTCCTAAGTGAAGCATAAGAGTGGCCATCTCTCAAGAACATCCTAAGAATTGAACCTATTCTCAAACTTACAACCTTTCAAAACAAACCACACCACATTACTTCAATCTTTTTCATATTTTTTTCACTTTTTTTTTTCTTTGTTTTCACGAGTTTCAACTTTCTTGCCAAACCTTTTTGCATACTCTTTTCATGAATAATCTTTCAAAACCTTACTTGAACCAAAATACACAACTTTCTTGCTCAATTTCAACATTATCAAACTCGAACCTCACAAGCCAATGCTTCACTAACTACAAGGGTTGGTAGAACATAGGCCGATAGGTTTGTAATATGCCTAAGTCAAGAGAGGGGAAATAAGGCTTAAATTTGTTAGCAAGTTGGTGAATGTAAAAATGAAAACCAAATTTGTAACAAAACACAAAGAAAACAAAGAAAAATGAGAAGAAATGCCCTCTTCCTTAGTTCCTCTGGAGTTATATGGTCACGATCTTGGGAGCTAGATGGCAATACAAAGATTAAGATATGCATAGTTAAGGATCCTAAATGCCGCTCACAAGAATGATGAAGGCTAGAACAAATGACGCTCACATGGGATAAGAAATATAGAAAATACCAACCAGGGGAATCCAATCCACCATAGAAAGGAACACCATCTTACCACTTTCCCATGAACTAGGGGTTCAAACGTCCTCAAAAGTTCTAAACCGGGCTACCTTAGCTTACAATGTGTCTAATTCAACCCAAAGCATTCTCAAACCGTGTAAACCCTCATCAACTAGGAAGATAAGCCTTCAAAGACACATCGTCAAGAGAGGCAAACCAATCCAAAAGAGTGAGAAAATTACAAATAAAAAATCATTTCAAATTGTCATAATTATGCTTGTAACACAAAAAGGGGAAAACAGAACAAAAGAAAGAGGAAGAAATAAAAAAGGTTCACATATGAGGCATATAATCCAATTAAATCCCAATCGTCATAAAAGTGATCGTTCGATAACAACATCTACGATCCCAGGTTCCATAGAACCAAAAGCAAACATCCTCGAACCATTCAAATTCTTTTAAAGCTAAACCTAAGCTAAACACCCAAAGAAAAGAAAATAAAAGAAAGGAAAGGTCTCACCAAACGCCGCTTGAAATGAAGACAAGATAAATTATGCAATCTCACCGAGGGGGCTCGATTTGCCCTTTAACTTCATTTATCTCCATTTCTATGCTTGAAAAGTGAGCCAAAACAAAAGAAACGACTGAGATAAAACAAAAATAAATAAAAAAAAGTTAAAAATCAAAGAAGGAAACTACAACTTTAAACTAAATGAAGAAATAGAAATAAAATAAAACAATCTAAAAAAAATTTGGATTAAGGGAAATTTGGATTATCAGGAGTTTGGATTTTTCTTCATAGGAGCGCCATCACCTACACAAATACTTGAAAATTCATTAAAAAAAGCTCATCAAAATCACCCAGAGACATCATCATCACAATCAAGAAGATAAATTAACATCAAAACATGATAAAGCCAACCGAACCATGTATGCTCTACCACCTACAATGAAGTCCCCGCCACACTAGCATGATGATAACCCTTCCCCCACACTATAAAAAAAAATCCCTTTGCTTCTTACGCACCCCCCCACACTAAAACAGGCGCCAAATTAAAACATTGGGAGGGGGCAAAGGCAAGAAATAAAGAACAAGAGAGGCTAGTGGCCACTAGGGCCGGCTTTGTCATCATCTCCATCATCCTCAGTGTCGTAAGAGAAACCGTTCGGAGGGATGCCGTGTGGGTCCCAACCCCCGGTGAAACCCGGAGGCCAACCATAGTGACCTCGAAAGATGTCTTGTTGCCATTGAGGCAACGGGTCGAAAGGGGGGGGGAAGCTAAAGAGGGGAAGGGTGGTTAGGGTCGACATATGGATAGTAGGGGTCACCCCTAAAATCGCTCCCCCCCGGGGCACGATAATCGTACCCGATTTCCGTCGGGTAGACTACTCGGGAAACACAGTGGGAGGAGGGCCCTTGCCAATAGGGCCAAGTAGGTTGCGATCCCTGCCACTGAGGGACCGGACCTTGTTGGGGTGGCCAATAGGGGTAATTTACCGGGGAGGTGACCTCACCCCTATCCACGGCCGCACCATAGAGAGTTTGGGTTTGCATAAACATACCTTGTTGGTTCTCCATCAGGCTTTGCATGCCAAGTTGCATGCTCATCATTTGTGGCTCAAGGCTACTCATGCCTTGATGTTGTTGCTGTTGTTTATGATGTTGTTGTTGCTGTTATTGTTGTTGCTTTTGTTGTTGCTTTTGTTGTTTTTGATCGACTACCATATTCCTTGCGCCACCCAAAGCAGTGGGTAACACACCATTGTCTCGCGGAATTTTCCATACATTCCTAGCATTCCGCTCCAAGGATGTACGACTAGGGTAAGGCAAGATACAATGGTGCTCGCGGTCAACAATCTAAGCATGAAAATTGTTGGCATCTGAAGTTCCTTGGAGGAACCCCGACCTTCTAATTTTTTGTATGTCAATGAATAAATCCTTATCGGCCACAATTTGAGTGCATGAAGGGAAGAAGCGTTCATAGTTGAGCTTCTTGGCAACCCTTGTGATCATCCCACCAAGGGCAATTTCTCCCGTCTTGTGGCCCGACTTGATTGCCTCGCAGCACATGACGAACCAGTACCCCATGTTGAGCCGCCCTCACAGCTCCTCCCTAGTAGCAACCCATAAAGTAATGAGCTCTTCATGCGAGATCTTACTCAAGTCTTGCTTGCTAAACACCGCAAACTCTAGAATGCGGTGAAGGATACGGAGAACAGGGTGGATAATATGGTTGGCCACCGAATACCTAGTGTTGAACTCTTCAAAATCGGTAATCGTTTGCCACCATCGAAATGCATCGTACTCTGGGAATAGGCTCAATGAAGGGGCAAGGAGGTCCGCCTCGGGGTTCAAATCCAACAATGTATTGAGATCGCTAAGAGTCATAGTGTGCTGCTTGTTGAATAGTTAGAAGGAAACTTGGAAGTCGTTGTTCCCATAAGGCTCCATTTTGAATGAGGCCAAGAATTCGAAGGTGGGCTCTTTATATGTTCGAAATTGATGCTTGATGAACTCATTCATCCCTAAGTTGTCAAGGAGCGACCTTATGTCATCATCAATCCCAAAGATCTCATAGAGCGTTGATCATACTGTCTCGAGGGGTTTAGCTTTCATCCTTGAAGGTCATTAAAGAAAGTAGCATGGACCATGTTCAAGAATTTTAATCGAGGGGGAACATTTTGTCCTTGAGCTTGAGTTTGTTGAGTTTGAGTACTCGGTTCCTCAACCCTTAACCGGGGCTTTTTCTACTCTTCCTTTTGATCATTGTGGCCTCAAGCAATACAAACAACCAAACCAAAAGAGAACTCCCTTCAAACTCAACCAATAATTGAAACACAACAACAACAACCCAATCCTTAACGATCTGCAAAAAGGTTAGTACCAACAACTAACCACACAAATATAGCTCCAAAAACAACTAGAAACACCAACAAAGCAATCAATCACAATACATTATAATAATAAGCAATATTCATGAAAATAGTTGCATTATCATCAATACTAACACAAAATTGCTCAACTTAATTTCATGAAAACAGCTTCCAAATCAATAATGTTAAAAACAATGTCCCAAATTCTAAATATCACACTAACAACCAACAAATCTTTAGCAAAGAAAATCAAAATCACATGAAACTCACTTAAGCTAATCCATGCTTAATAACTACAAATTTTGCATAAACAAGTGAAACTAAGCAATAAAATAGCAAAATTTAGAGTAATACCACTTAGTAGAAGCTTGAACACCACTAAGAACCCCTAAGAACATCACCTTCAACTAAGCTTGCACACCATGAAAATAGAGGATTTTTGGGTATTTTGGAGAGAGAAAGTGGGTAAATTTGTGAGTAGAGTGAAATTTTTTGATGGATTTGAATGAAAATCAATGGAATTTGTGAGAAATGGGTGAAATTGGAAGGTTAGGGTTTGAGTTTGTAAGGAGAGAGAAGAGACCATGAAATAAGGGTTGTGAAAATATGAGGGCGAAATGGGGAAGAAGAGGTTAAAACCTGACTTTCCCAGCCTTACGCGCCCGCACTGGGATCACGCAGACTCACTGCCTCAATTCTCCAATTTTGAATAAAAGTGTGCGGGTTCTGACAGTGCTTGCACACCCGCACACCTTTCCCTGCACGCCCGCACAGAGGTCGCGCAAACCTTCTGTCTCGAATCTCCAATTTTGAATAAAAGTGTGTGGGTTCTGACAAGGCTGCGCGCCCGCACAGAAGTCGCGCACAGGGTCGCGCAGAGCAAACTTCAATTTCTTTCTCCTCTCATCTTCTATATAGAAAATCCTTTACTCCTTCATCATCCAAACACCTATCAAACAAAAGGGGAAAAATAAAATTCAAATTCAAAGAAGAAAGTGAAATTAGAATTTTTAAAAAAAAATATAGAAAGGAGTTAGAAACTCGGGTTGCCTCCCGAGATGCGCTTCTTTATGAGGTCACTAGCTTAACCATGAGGAAAATTCTTCAAGTGGGAGGCATGGGATCCAAAGGATCAAGCATTATACATTCGATGATACCAACTTCTTCCTTGCAAAATTAATGCTTTAAACGATGACCATTAACCATAAACTTGTTACCATCCGCATCTTACTCAAACGAGCCATAAGGAGTAGTCTTTGATATCACAAAAGCACCCGACCACTTTGATTTGAGTTTACACGGAAACAAACGAAGCCTTGAGTTGAAAAGCAAAACCTTGTCTCCAACCTTAAATTTCTTGTTTCGAATATGTTGGTCATGCCACTTTTTGGTCTTCTCCTTATATAACCTTGAGCTCTTATAAGTATCATCTCTAAGCTCTTCAAGTTCATTGAGCTTAAGCAATCTCTTCTCACTCGCCAACGATAAATCCATATTTAGCTCTTTAATGGCCCACCAATCCTTGTATTCTAACTCAACCGGAAAGTGACAAGCCTTTCCATAGACAAACCTATAGGGGGTCATGCCGATTGAAGTCTTGTACGACGTTCTAAGATCCCATAGTGTGTCATGAAGTTTGAGAGAACAATCTTTCCTTTATTTGTTCACCATCCTTTCAAGAAGATTTTTGATTTCACGATTCGAGACTTCCACTTGTCCTTGAGTTTGAGGGTGGTAAGGTAATCCAACCTTGTGAATAACGCCATACCTCTTGAGAAGAGCTTCAAATTGCTTTTTGGCGAAATAGGAGCCTACATCACTAATTAGCACCCTTTGAACCCCAAACCTAGGAAAAATGATCTTCTTTAGAAGCTTAAGCACAACCTTGTGATCATTGGTAGGTGAGGGTATGGCTTCAGTCCATTTCGTAACATAATCAACCGCTACCAAGATATATAGATTTCCACAAGAAGAAACGAAAGGCCCAATAAAGTCGACTCCCCATACATCAAATGGCTCAACCTCTAAAACACTTTGTTGGGGCATTTCGTCCTTCTTGGTAATGCCTCCGCTCCTTTGACATCTATCACATTGTGCAACGAATTTGTGGTCGTCTTTATGCAATGTCGGCCACCACAATAAAGATTGAGAGATTTTTTCCATTGTTTTGTCAACACCACCATGTCCTCCACATGGTAGTGAGTGGCAATGCTCAAGAACACCTTAAATTTCATGATCTGGAATACACTTTCGTAAAAAGGCCATCTCAACATTTCTTGAATAGGTATGGGTCGTTCCAAAAGTACCTCCGCACTTCCTTGAAAAACTTCTTCTTTTGTTGAGAAGAAAACTCCGGGGGAACGACTCCACAAGAAAGATAGTTAGCTATATCTGCATACTAAGGGTTAGAAGTTGACACCATATCCATGAGAGCCTCGAATCCTATCTCATCATTAATTGGTACATCCTCTTTGTTCTCAAAAGGTAGCCTAGACAAATGATCCGCTACATAGTTCTCCGCTCCCTTTTTATCCCTCAAATCCATGTGAAAGTCTTGGAGAGAGAGAACCCAACGGATTAAGAGAGGCTTTGCTTCTTTCTTAGTCGTGAGATATCGCACCACGATGTGATCCGTGTACACAATAACTTTTGAGCATATAAGATAGGACAAAAACTTATCGAATGCAAACACTACCGATAGCATACCTTTATCCGTTGTTGTATAATTCTTTTGAGCCTCATCGAGAGTCCTACTTGCATGGTAGATGACACATGATTTTCCTTCTTTCTTTTGATCAAGAACGACACCTACTGCAAAGTCACTAGCATCGCACATTAGCTCAAAAGGCAAGCTCCAATCCGGAGCTTGCATAACGGGAGAATAAATGATGAGAGCTTCCTTGAGCTTACGAAATGCCTCAAGGCATGCCTCATTGAAGCTAAAAACAACCTCCTTTTTGAGTAATTCGATCAAAGGTTTGGCGATTGATGAAAAATCTTTGATAAACCTCCGGTAAAAACCGGCATGCCTAAGAAAAGCTCGTACCCCCGTGACTGAAGTAGGAGGGGCAAATTTTCAATCACCGAAACTTTGGCCGGATCAACCTCAATGCCATTTTTTAAAATCTTATGGCCGAGGACAATGCCCTCCTCGACCATAAAATGGCACTTTTCCCAGTTAAAAACCAAACTCGTCTCTTGACACCTTTTCAAAACTTTTTCAAGGTTAAAAAGACAAGTGTCAAAAGACGAGCCACCAACACTAAAATCATCCATGAAAACTTCAATTTCTTTTTCAAGCATCTCAGAGAAAATGGAAGTCATGCATCTTTGAAAAGTAGAGGGAGCATTGCATAATCCGAATGGCATTCTTCGGTATGCAAATGTCCCATATGGACATGTGAAATTAGTTTTCTCTTGGTCACTTGGATGGTTAGGGAATTTGAAAAATCCGGAGTACCCATCCAAGAAAAAAAAAAAGCATGGTTAGAAAGCCTTTCAAACATTTGGTCCATGAAAGGGAGAGGAAAATGATCTTTCTTGGTGTTTTTGTTCAATCTCCTATAATCTATGCACATTCTCCACCAGGTAACCGTCCGAGTGGAGATTTCCTCTCCCTTTTCATCCTTGTTTATGGTCATTCCACCTTTCTTTGGAACTACATGAACCGGCCTAACCCATTTTCTATCGGAGATAACATAGATGATGCCCGCCTCACGTAGTTTCAAAATTTCTTTCTTCACAACCTCTTGAAGGTTGGGGTTCAACCTTCTTTGAGGTTCAATGCAGGTGGAATGATCATCTTAAAGATGAATACGATGCATGCATAAAGAAGGGCTAATACCTTTGATATCATCAATGCTATACCCTATCACATCCTTATATTTTCTCAAAACATCAAGAAGTTTTTCCAAATTAAGACCATCTAGGGTAGCATTGACAATAATAAGGTATTTTTCCTCCTTATCAAGAAAAGCATATTTCAAAGAAGGGAGAAGGGGCTTGAGTTCTACCTTGGGAGGAGGCTTACAACTCTCCTCCAATTTCTCCTCCTTGGACTCAAGCTCGATCTCAACTTGTTGTTCATCCTCCTTCTTTGAGGATTCCTCCATTTCCATGACAAACTCCTTAGAATCTTAAGAGTGGAACTCTTCTTTGCATGTAAGAGCTTCTATCATTGGATATTAAGGCCTCATCACAACCCTTCCAAGCGATCTAGCTCCTCATTTACAACATCAACTCTATAACATTTTTCTACCATGGGGGTCTTGAGAAACTTAGAAAACTCAAAGACAATCTTCTCATCGCCCACCTCACATGTGATGGTGTTGTTCTTACAATGGATGACTGCCCCCAAAGTTTTAAGAGCTTCACGTCCAAAAATCAAAGGAGTGTTAACATCTTCCTCCATATCCATCACTACAAAGTCACAAGGCACGTAGATATGTCCCACTTGAATTGGAACAACCTCAAGCTCTCCACAAGGTAATTTCACCGACCGATCGGCTAATTGAGTTATCTTACTTGTAGGGATCATCTCTATATTGTGTTTTTGAGCAATGGATAGAGGGATTAAACTAACACTTGCTCCAAGATCGGCTAAGGCTCCCCTAGCTTCCATGTTTCCAATTTTCACTGGCAAAGTGAAACTTCCCGGGTCTTTTTCCTTCTTGGGCATCTTATGTTGGACAAGAGCACTCACTTGATGTGGAAGGGTGATAAGCTCATCATTGAGCTTCCTCTTGTTGGTGAGAATATCTTTGAGGAACTTGGAGTAAGATGGCATTTGTGTCACAACTTCATGAAAAGGGAGGTTGATATGCAAATTCTTCATGACACTAAGAAAATTTTCAAACTTGTCATTAAACTTACTCTCTGCAAGCCGACCGGGAAAAGGAATCGGGCCATCAAGATTCCTAGCCTCACTAGGAATTGAAGTTGTCTTCTCATTATCAAGCTTCTTCTTCTTCGAACCTCCTTCTATCTCATCACCCTTTTCTTTCTCACCTCCCTTGTTTTCATTCACACTCTCTTCTCATCCCTTCTTTTCCTCATTATCCCCTTCATTTGGCCCTTCATAGGAAGTTCCCGACCTCAATGTGATTGCCTTGCATGTATCGGGTTTTGGGTTGTGATATGGGTTAGGTTATGGTTATCCGGGTAGAGTAGATCGTGAATTCAAAGGAATTCTCTTGGCCAATTAAGCTAGTTGTGAATCAACCATCTTGTTATGAGCTCTTATCTCTTGAATTTGTTGCCCAAAAGATTGCATTTGCACATGCATGTCTTAGAGGAGTTTAGTTTGAGTTAGCTCCGCTTGAGGTGCTTGTTCTTGATAATTTCTTTGAGGTGCTTGGGTTTGATTGTTGTATTGGTTGTTCCTTGAGTAGCTTCCTCTTGGGTTTTGGGGTTGATATGGAGGTGGATTTTGATATTGAGGGTTGGAGTTGAAGGAAGGTTGAGCTTGTTGGTTCCATTGTTGAGGTTGAGGTACAAACCCGGGTGGTGGTTTTCTCCAAGCTACTCCACTGCTGCTTCCTTTAAATCCTTCTTTCCTTGTTTTGTATGTTGCTACATGCTCGGGGCTTTAACCTCCACAATAAGATGTATTATGGTTCGTTCCTCCAAAATTTTGACAAGTGAAATATTTAACATGAGAGGAGGTTGCTCCACCGCTTGAACTTGCATTCACACTCATGTTCAACTTGGAAAGCTCTTTTGTTAGTTGATCAATTTGATGTTGTAATTAATCAACTTTCTCCAATTCGTAATTACCACCTTTCTTTGGAGCATTTCTTCTTCGGCCCTCCCAAGAGTAATTCTTTGCTACCTCTTCTATTGTGGCTTCAAATTGATTTTGAGGGATTTTGATTAATTGACCACCCGCCCCCACATCCAAATTGGCTCTTGACATGGGCTCAAATCCGTCGTAGAAAAACCGCTTGAACGATGAGCAACCCTTGATTGTACTCATGGTGGGGACACACTTGTACCAACTCTTTGAATCTCTCCCATGCTTCACCAAGACTTTGATCGGCATCTTGCTCAAATGATGCAATTTTCCTTCTCATTTCGGTGGTCTTCTCCTCGGAGATAAATTGCTTCAAGAACGCCTTTACCACCTCCCTCCATGTTGTGAGAGTGTTAGGATTTACTTGCTTTAGCCATTTCTTTGCTCGTCCGGTGAGAGATTGCCGGAAAAGGTGAATACGAATGTAGTCTTGACTCACTTCATTGGTTTGCATCATTGCGCACAATTCAAGAAATCGGTCCAAATGTTCAATAGGGTCCTCCCTTGCACTTCCGGAAAATTGCTTAGATTGGACCATTCTAGTATATTGTGGATGGATTGAGAAGTTGGTTTCCATGACGGGTAGCAAAATCCCTCCCGTGAGCTCATAATCCTCTGGATTTCCTAACTAAAGAAACAAAACATCATTCTCTTGTCCCGCCATTGATCCGCTTGGTGAACTTGAAGAGTAGGTATCACTCTCACTATCAACTATATCACCAAAACTACTTCCCTTGTCTTGATAAAGCTTAAGGACTTGTCTGAAGGTTCGGTTGATCTCGTGGTCAATTTGATGTGAGGGTGCTCCTTGAGACCTCCTAAGCATTCACCAAAGCTAAGCAAACAATTAGTAATGACAAGGATGATAAAACAAAAAAAACAAAAAGAAAAGAAAGTAAAAATGACTCTAACAAAAGCTATAATAGACGCTAAAGAAGCCGCCTCCCCTGCAATGGCACCAAAATTTGATCGAGGGTTAGATAGGTCGTTAAGCTACTACCCTAATCAAATTAATCATTTATAATACCTAAACCTACACTAAACTAGTTAGTGGCAAGTAAAGGGTCGAACCACTAGGGAAGCACACTAATTCAACATCAATAATCACTAATGCAAGAGTAAAAAGGGAATTGGTTTTGTTGGTTTTGTTGAGTAAGAACACTAAAACTACAAATAGGCAAGAAAATGATGGTTAAAATCAAGGGAGAATGACGCTAGGGATACGGGGGTGTCCAATATGATTAGAAAGAGGGAAATATTGGTGATTATCATGAAACACATGCCAAAGAACACAAGATTCTACCTAAACAATTCACTCTCATGCAATAGTCTAGGCAAATCAATGAAAGAGGTCTACACTAATAAGGATCATTCTCATGCATCCTATTAGTTACAATCAAATCAAGAGAATAAAGAAGCACAATCCATAAAAACTCCACTTTAATAACTCATTCTCATGCAATCATTAAAATAGAGATGATCTTAATCTAGTTCAAATCACTTTCATGTATTTAAAGTAGAAAACATCAAATAGAGTGCAACAATAATCTCAAGCAATTAAAAATCATGTCTTTCATCTATTTATGGCATAAGTTCAATCCAACCATCATCATTCATCCAATATCAACTCATATCTTCCACCCCCTTCCCCTAGCTAAAAGTTTATCGTAGAGAAGGGAGATTAAACATAATATCAAAACTAGAAATAAACTCAAGAAACTCAAAACAAAACATGATTAAAATCAATGAAATCAATAACAACTAGATGAACTAATAAGATTAACAAAAATAAGCAAAAATAAAACAAATAAATAATACTAAAGGAAAGGAGAAGAGATTACGAAAGAAAGATTTAATGAAAGATGAAAACTTGGATTCTTGCTTGATTGATTGAAGATTAAAACTTGAGCAAATATGAATATAATAAAGGATGCTTGAATAACAATCTACTTTCTCTCTCTAGATTAGGCTAATATTCTATGGAACTAGTACTAAGTGTCCTCTATTACAAAGAGTCCCATCTATATATATGTGGCTCCCCTAAAAGAAAGAAACTTGGGCAACAAGGCGCAAAGAAATCAGAAACCCAGCGGTGCGCGCCCGCGGCAGTAGAAGTGTGCGCCCTCACAGCATAGTTCGCGGCCGCAACTTCGAGGGTACTGGGAAATCAAGTCGTCCGTAGAGTAAACCTGCGCGCCCTTCTCGCATTATCTTTTGGACTAGCGTTTTGCCATTTACGTGAGTTCCGCAAATTTCTTCATGGACTATCCTCATTGCTCTTTGAGCATTCTTTTTTCCTACACATAAGAGAGCTCGACCCTTAGGTACCCTTTTGTGTAACTCTTTGTCTATGAGTACGTATTAGGAAGCCAAGAGTCTTAACGCTTGTTTTTCTCTTTTGTCAGCATGGTGAGGGTATTCTCCTTTGGTGACATAGTTGAGTATATTAGTATACCACGGTTCGTCTTCTTCTTCTTCTTTATCTTGGATCACTTCATCATCTTCTATAGATTAAATGTAGGCCGGTTTATGCCTTTTTTCTATAGTTAGAGGCATTTGCTCGATTTCCATAGGAATCCTAACCATTGAGGCTAGTCTTGCCAAGGCATCATCAAATTGATTTTCTTCTCTAGGTAGATATGCATATTCCACTGTCGCTAATTAATTAGTGAGAGTTTCCAGATAATAGGCTAGGATTTTGCTCCTTACTTTCCATCTTTTAGAGATTTGATTAATGATCAATGAAGAGTCTCTGAATATTTGTAGCTTTTTCACTCCCAATGCCAGAGTTGTTTCGAGGCCTACCACACATGCTTTGTATTCAGCAGCGTTGTTGGTAACGTCGAAATCAAGCTTTATGGAGATTGGAACATGCTCTTATTTAGGCGATACTAGTAATACTCCAACGGCACAACCCTTTTGGTTTGAGGCTCAATCGAAGTACAAGGTCCAAGTATCGTTCTCGGTAACCATCAAGTCTTCGTCTGGAAATTCATTGTCGTGTATTGGCGTCGAATCTTCAATTGGAAAGTCTGCTAGAAAATCCAAAACCACTGATCCTTTGATAGATTTTTATGGCATGAACCTTACATCGAATTGGGCTAAGTTGACTATCCATCTTGATATGCGCCCATTGAGTGTAGATTTCTCGAATAAATACTTGATTGGATCTAATCGGGAAACTACAAATACTGTATGCACGAGCATGTAATGTCTTAACTTGGTTGTGGCCCACACCAATGCGAGGCACAATTTCTCAAGTGGTGTATAACGTACTTCATACTCGAACATCTTTTTGCTTAGATAGTAGATCGCATTTTCTTTGCCATCTACTTCTTATGCTAGCATGGCTCCCATTGTCTCTTTGGTCACTATTAAGTACAACCTAAGAGGTATTCCCGGAAGTGCTGGTGCTAATACGGGAGGATTTGCGAGATAGGCTTTGATCTTCTCAAAGGATTTTTGACACTCGTCATCCCACATCACTAGCACATTCTTTTTATATTTTTGAAGATTGGTTCACATATTGTTGTAAATTTTGATATGAACCTGCTTATGTATTGCAACCGGCCAATAAATCCTCTAATTTGTTTCTCTGTTTTGGGCGGTGGCATTGACATGATTTCCTTGATCTTGGTTGGGTCTATCTCTATTCTTCTAGAGCTTACGACATAACCCAAAAGCATGCATGAGGTGACTCCAAAAGCACACTTAGATGGATTCAACCTCATATTTTATTTTCTCAGCCTTTCGAAGAATTTTCTCAAGGCTATTTGATGGCCTGGGCAATCTTTTGATTTAACAATCATATCGTCCACATATACTTAAACTTCTTTATGCATCATGTCATGGAGCAAGACAGTCGCTGCTCGTTGGCCTGGTAAGTAGCACCCGCGTTTTTCAACCCGAATGGCATTAACGTGTAGCAGTAAGTACCCCATGGTGTTATGAAGGTTGTTTTCTCCATGTCCTCTTCCGCCATGAGAATCTGATTATAGCCTGCGTATCCATCCATGAACGAGAGAAGTGCATGATTTGTTGTGTTATCTACAAGAATATCGATGTGTGGTAAAGGGAAGTCGTCCTTTGGACTTTCCTTATTCAAATCTCGATAGTCAACACACATTCTCACCCTTCCATCCTTTTTCGGAACTAGGAAGACATTGACGACCCATTCTTGGTATTTAGATACCATGATAAAACATGCGATTATCTATTTTCGAACTTCTTCTTTTATTTTAAGAGCTACGTCGGGTTTCATTCGATGTAACTTTTATTTTACAGGTTTCATTTCTTGAATTAGCGGTATGGTGTGTTGAGCTATTTCTCTAATAAGGTCTGGCATATATTTATATGACCAAGCGAATACATCGATGAATTCTGTAAGCAAGTTAATTAAATTGGTTCTTTCATGTTCATTAAGTGTTAATTCGATTTTAACTTCTCTTTTATTGGTTGAATCATTTGAGATATAAACCGTCTCAGTTTCCTCAATTATCGGTGTTTTCTTTTCAAGTGTTTCCCTTGCTTTAATAAGTTCTTTGTCATTTTCATTGTTAGTTAAGCAATGCTCGTCATTTTGGGTTAAAGTAGAATTCAAAGAGTAAGGAGAAAAAGACATGTTATTAAATTCTAAGATCATTACATCAAAGAGGGATATATCCTCAAGGACTTTATCACTAACTATCCTAGGGGAACAGATAAAAGGAGGGTGTTTTGGGTGTTTTTGTCCCTTGGGAGAGTTACGTCACAAAAACAGGTCCGGCTGAGCTGTACCTGCAAAACAACGGAGACTCCGGGTGGTTGGAGCTCCACCTCCGAAGATCAATTTAGTAACTTGAAAGGGAATAAAGAGTACAAAAATTTAGGTGGGGATCTGCTTGGATTCCAAGCTCAGGTGTTTCTCTAATGAGAGAGAATGTAGGTGTAATAAATGATTGAATGTGTCCTTAAAGTGGGGAAATATCTCCCTATTTATAGGGTCATTGGAGAATGTTCCCCTAGCTAGGTCACTTGACCTAGATTTTAGTGGGCTGCGCCGTTTTACGGCGCTTCTTGGGACTTGGGCCATTGAAGGCTGTCATTTCAGAGGTTTATCCAAGGGGGCCATGTGTCAAGGGGATATTACGCCACGTGGGCCATCCTGAACTCGACACGTGGCCTCTACTCATTGGTCCACGTGTCTAGGGTATTTTTACCCTAAACATTTTCCCCTCACAGGGGTCACGTGCGTATCACGTGGGGCCTATGACACGTGTCCACCTATTAGAGGTGAACAGTAACGGATAGTAAAATTTAAATTTTAAACAAGAATTTTTCCCCCGTTTTCACCTTCTATAAATAGAATTTTACCCCCCCCTTTTTCTCTCACCTTACTTTCATTTGACTTTTTAGAGAGAAAGAGAGACAACCCTAACCCCAAACGGACTAGAATGCTGCCGGGTAACATTGCCCTACTAAAGAGCGGCTTTAGGGCTTTTAAAGAGAAGCACCCGTTTGGAAGGGGCTGGGACATCATCGTTCCGCCGTCTGATGCAGTAATGGCCTGTAGCGATGACATTGATAATGCAGATCATTACTTTGTCCGCTATGACGTGGTCATCGAAGCCGACCTCCGGTTCCCCCTCCATACCGGGATTAGGAAAATCCTGAAGGGGTACAATTTAGGAGTTTGGCAGCTCACCCCCAACTCGTGGGTGAATATTCTAAGTTACATCGCCGCCTGCGAGCTCCAGAATACTAAGTATATCATAATCCGGCTGCTCTTTTCTCAGGTTATGCTGAGAGTGGATGGACTCCGGGGCCCCTTCAGGCGGAAACAAGAAGAGGTAAATGACGCCAAACGGAGGGCCCTTGAAAACCTCAACTCTGCTGAATATGCTAATTATATGTGTGATTTAAAGATTAAAGCAGTAGAGTTAAAACAGGAGGAGCTGATCCGGAGCATGACGGCTGCGAACGATGAAGCCACCAGCCGGGCTGATGACCTTGATCAAAAGCTAAAGGATGCCAAATTTGAGCTCAAGGCATTAGAGGATGCTGATAAGGAAAACGCTCAACTCGGAGCAGACGTTTCACACCTGGGGGTTGAGATCGTCACTCTGCAAAACAAGCAGTCGGACGAGCTCGCCCTAGAGCAAAAGCGGCTGATGGAGGAGAATGAGCGAGATAATTTATCTCGGCTGAAGATCACTTGGATCCTCCTCTACCCAGATATAGACTTTAAGGTCTATAAACTCAGGTATGATTACGCCACTGAGGTGTATGATGCCCAAGTGCTGGGTGAGGCTCCTCCGCCTCGTTTCAAGGATTGGGCTGCTGAGTAGGGACATGAAGTCTCTGATAATGAGGTGCCGGCGGCGGATGAGCGAAATGAAGGCCCAACTAGCCAAGATTAGCCGGACCTTTCACTGCCTTTCTAGGTTCAAAAGTGATTTCAAGACTTTGCATTTCAATAGCCCATTTCAACATTCTGTCGGATGATTCCAAGGTAGACATTGGCCGCTTGAGGGGATGGTCGGTGTAAATTACCACCGGATGGGCCAGAAAATACGACTTCAATTTCTTGAAGGCCATATACATAGCAAGGCAAAATTTTTCAAGCATGGGATACCGGAGCTCAGCATTTTTTATAACATGGCTAATGAAAAAGACCAAGAGCTGAATGTCGTCTCTCTCAGCAAGGAGAACAGCACTGAGGGCATGATCTGAGACGACTAGGTACATGTATAACGACTCTTTGGGTAGAGGGCTAACAAGCCTTGGCAAAGAGTGCAGGTGCTCTTTCAGCATTTGAAAAGCCGCCTCAGCATCATCCCCCTGATTCAAATCTGGTCTTCTTCTAGATTGATTGGAAGAAGTAAAGGGATTTATCACCTGACCGGTTGAGGAACCTCCCCAATGCCGCCCGGCAACCGGTTAGTCTTTGCGCTTCCTTGATAGTGCGGGGTGACTTCATGTCAATCACCGCCTGTATCTTCTCGGGGTTAGCATCTATCCCCCTTTGATCAATCAGTAATCCGAGAAACTTCCCAGACTCAACACCAAAGACGCATTTCTTAGGATTTAACATAATCTTATGCCGCCTGAGTGTGGTGAAGGTTTCTCGGAGATCAGCAAGGTGATCCGCCTGCTGCTTGGATTTGACTATCATGTCATCTATGTACCCTCCACATTCCTCCCAATTTGATTAATGAAGACCGTATAAATCATCCGTTGGAATATAGCCGGCGCATTTTTCAAGCCAAACGGCATCACAGTGTAACAGAATAACGCCTGATCAGTGACGAAGGCCGTCTTCTCTTGATCTTTCTTCCACATGGGTATCTGATGGAAGCCGGAGTAGGCATCCATGAAACTCATCAAGGCATGCCCGGCTATCGAATCGACCAGACTGTCAATCTTAGGAAGCGGATAACTATCCTTAGGACATGCCTTGTTGAGGTCTGTGTAATCAACACACGTACGCCGGGTACCATTCGGCTTCTTTACAAGCACAACATTTGCCACCCAATCGGGGAAATTACATGGCCGAAGGAACCCAGAGTCCAACAACTTTTTTACTTCGGCAGTTGCCGCCTGACTTATTTCCTCGCCGTGATTTCTTTTCTTTTGCGGGATGGGCTTCTTTTTAGGACCCATCGCGAGTTTGTGGGCAGCAAGATCCGGGCTGACGCCTGGCATCTCTTCCACTTTAAAGGTAAAGATGTCTTTCAATTCCTTCAGCAGGAGGTGCAGATCTACACCCAATTTAGCATGAGCAGCCATCCCAACATTAATCGTACGCTCTGGACGGCTGTCGTCCAGAGGTATATCAATATGGTCTCCAGCCGGTTGGGGACGGAGCTCTACTGACCGCTCCCCGGTCAGTGATTGATATTTCTTCTCTTTTTTCACCTCCACCAGCAGCGGTGCCTTTCTTTTCTTTCCTGCTACTGGTGGGGCTGGGGCTGGGTCGGCATCCTCGGCGTTGTCAAGGTCTATTGGTTCCTGGCCGTCTGGGGCCACAGTATCTTTGACGGCTGAGAGATAGCACTTCCGGGCCGTCTTCTGATTCCCATTCAAGGAACCAACAGAGCCGTCATCCCTCTCATACATGATGAGCATGAGGGAAGAGATGATTACAGCCTTGGCTTCGTGTAGGGTTGGCCGACCCAGAATAATGTTGTAGGTGGTCAGCTCCTCAACGACCAAGAACTTGACAACCAGGTGTCGCCCTTTTCCTTTCTCACCCAGCCGGATTGGTAAATTAACCCTTCCGACTGGGTAAACCATTCCACCCCCTAAATCAACTAAGGGGTGGAAACCGGATGCATGCTGCTGACATTGTATTTCAGCTTTTGCAAGTACCGGAGGCTGATGATGTCTGATGAGCTGCCGGTGTCAATAAGGATCCGTCCAACCAGCTGGTTGGCAACCTTACATTCAATGACGACCGGGTCGTCATGCGGACGGCGGACGCTGCCCCTGTCCTTCTCAGTGATCAGGACGTCTGGGAAGGAGGAGCTAGCAGACGCCTGCTCATTATCATCTTTGTCCATATTTCGAAGGTGGCTCTTGGTGCCCCGGATGGTAGGGCCACCGCATGAGAACCCGCCTGCTATTGTGTAGACCGGCTCCTTGTTAGTGACCGAGCAGGCTGGGGTGTCTTAGAAGACTGCCCCAAATTCTTCTTATTAGTCCATTTGGACTTAGTAATGTAGGAATTTAACATCCCCTTGTCAGTCTGACGGTCCAACGCCCGTTGAAGGCTGAAGCAGTCGTTGGTGTCATGGCCAACTTCCTCATGGTATTGGCAGAATTTGTTTTTGTTCCATGATTGAATAGAACTTTTCATTGGATTCGGCTTCTCTAGGGACAGCCGGTCCTTAAGTCCATGAGGATGGAGTTGTAGTCCTTATTAAACTCGTACTTAGGAACGTACGGTTTAAATTCTTTCTTCTTCTTCTGAGACGGCTGGTAAAAATCACTAATCGTCCAGACTTCGTTTCTTTTCTTGCTCTACTCTTCTTTCTTCTTGGCCGGCTGTGCAGGCAGGCTGTCTTTCTGTTTGTCAGAATTCTTGGAGTCTGACTGATTACCAGGTGAGCAGAGGTTGGTTGCTTGAATATAGCTTTCCACTTCCCTCGGGGCCGCCTGTAAAGTGAAAGCCCCTTTTCTGACTAGGTCGAATTTAAAAGTCGACCCGTCTCTCAGACCCTTAAAAAAGTCTTTAAAAGCTACCTCATCAGGCAGTCCTTGGATCTGAATTCTAATCATATTGAACCGCCTGACATAGGAGCGCATCCCTTCTATCTACCCCTACTTAATGGTGCTCAAGTCAAGACTTGTTTTCTTTGCAGGGATGTTCATTGAGAAGTTGGAAGCAAACAGGAAGGCAAGTTTCCTAAAACTATCAATGGACCCGGCTTGCAGGTTGCCAAACCATTGTTGGGCAATGCCCTTCAATGTAGCTGGGAATCATCGACACCAAGTGGCATCATCCAACCCTTGTAGGTACATGAGGTTGGTGTATGCGATGAGGTGATCTTCTGGGTTGGTGGTACCGTCATAGGTACCTACAAACACATTTTTAACCTTGGCCGGCTGTGCCGCCTCGGTTATCTCCCGGGTAAACGCAGAAGGTTGTTCACCCAACGGAGCAGACGAAGTTGCCAGTGCAGTGGCTGGACATTGTTATATGTCGCCAGACCTCCGAAGAAGGCCGGCTGCATGAAATAAGGAGGATACTGACAGTAGACCTTAGAAGGTACATACGATGCAGTCCCAATCATCTGAGGGCCAGAGTGGACGGTATTACCGCCTGTATGGCTCTCATGCAAGGAAAGTGCATTCCCTGTAGAAGTGTTGTTGAAGCTGTCTGGAAAATTCGACGTAGAAGCCGACTCAGACAACTGTTGATTCCTCTAACGGGTGATGATCTCCCGGGCATCAAGAGTTGATTTTTTGCTTCCCACCGGCTGTTGAGTCCGGCAGGGATTGTTGGTATTCCTCTTAGGAAGAAGAATTTTGGACCAATTAATGGTCCCGGCTGCCTTCTCCTTTCAATGGGGAGTTGAATGCCGATCTCTGACTGATTTCCCCTTCTCTAGAGGAGTCGTTTTTACTGCCTGACCCCTACTTGGGCCAGCCCGGCTCTTGGTGATCAAATCTTTAATTTCACCCTTGAAACTTGTCATCAACTTCATGAGTTCGTCTCGGGTGACGGGAGCTGATCCATTTGCCGTGTGGGTTTCCCCTTCTGGCTGCCCAGGGGATCGGTTTGTACCCGGCTGAGTGGCACTCCGCTCCAGAGTGTCTCTGGGCCGGATGCGCTTGGTTATTAGAGAGCCATCATCGGCTGTATAGGTTTCAACCTGAGGATCTTAATCCTCTTGGTCTGTGAAAACTTCCGGGTCATCGCCCAGACGCTTAGGGGGTGGTACAGACTCTTGAACCATCTTCGAGGTACTCTCCCCACAGACGGCGTCAAATGTGTTGGGTGTTTTTGTCCCTTGGGAGAGTTACGTCACAAAAACAGGTCCGGCTGAGCTGTACCTGCAAAACAACGGAGACTCTGGGTGATTGGAGCTCCACCTCCGAAGATCAATTTAGTAACTTGAAAGGGAATAAAGAGTACGGAAATTTAGGTGGGGATCTGCTTGGATTCCAAGCTCAGGTGTTTCTCTAATGAGAGAGAATGTAGGTGTAATAAATGATTGAATGTGTCCCTAAAGTGGGGAAATATCTCCCTATTTATTGGGTCATTGGAGAATGTGCCCCTAGCTAGGTCACTTGACCTAGATTTTAGTGGGTTGCGCCGTTTTATGGCGCTTCTTGGGACTTGGGCCTTTAAAGGCTACCATTTCAGAGGTTTATCCAAGGAGGACATGTGTCAAGGGGATATTAGGCCACGTGGGCCATCCTGAACTCGACAAGTGGCCTCCTCTCATTGGTCCACGTGTCTAGGGTATTTTTACCCTAAACAGAGGGGGCGCTACAATTAAAGACTTAGATTACTCTGTAGGGAGAGACTCTAACTCTGTCTCTGACTCAGACGACTCTTCGAACATCGGTCCTTGCCCCGTTGTGATGGAGATTTTCCTTCCGCTTGGAGTAGTTACCTTGACGGTCTTGCGCCACCCTTGTAGTGCTCCTTCCGCTAGAGTAATGAGCTTTAAGGGATCAAAGCTTTCGCTTTGTAGGACTATTTGGATGAGCGAGGAATTATCCTATTTGTACGTTGGCTCATCTTTTTCTCGCCCAAATAGTAATCCCATGACATTAAATTCAAAGCATGGGGATGCTTTCTCCTTGTGGATAGGAGTTGGGATTTCATCAAAAAAACAACAATCTAAGAAAATCTCGAATCTCGGTTGCCTTATGCCATTTACGAAAAATGGTTCAGGAAATTCGTTACATGGATAGTCCTCTCCTTCTTTTATGAATTGTCCATTAAGGGTAAGAGGATACTGATCCATTGGGATTGCTTTCTTTTGGATGCGAGCGTACTTACGTGCCTTTGACTTTTCCTAGGCTCGCTTGAGATCTTCCCGAGTCGGTTCGAAACCAAGTCCGAAAGTGTCTAATTTAGGGAGGCCTGGTGATTCCGGCAGTTTCGCTATTCCCTTTTTCTTTCCTAGGGTAATCCCCGGAAAATGTCCTTGCTTCTTCGGAATAGCGTTCACTGTCATATTGGAGTGGGGGTCGTGGCAGAGAGGGGTTCTTTCATCCTCCTCGATTAAGGAGACCTCTTCATGAAAGCCCCACAAATCTTCATCGTCTTCATCGTGCTCCACATTAATTATTGGATTCTCTACAGCTTTAATCCTCATGGATGAAGCATTGATTGTAATGGGAATTCCTCCAACTATGGACTTCCTTACGAGAGATGAAGGGACGGTCTTTAGGTCATGAAGCCAAGGGCGTCCCAAAAATAGATTGAACGAAGCCTTAATGTCTACTACTTGGAACGTAGTAGCGTGTTCTATTGCTCCCGCCATTATAATCATAGTAATTTTACCAAGAGCTTGACGACGAGTGTTGTCATAAGCTCTTATTCCTTGCGTTGACGAGGTTAGGTCATCATCCCTTATGCCTAGCATTCTCGCAGTTCTAAGTGGATAGACATTAATGGCCGATCCATTGTCTAAAAGAGTCATAGGGACGTTCATTCTCTTGCAAACCACTGTGAGGTTTAACGCCTTATAATGCCTGTCACCTTCTAAAGGTAAGTCCTTGTCGGAAAAGGTGATAAAGTTGATAGGACTAGGGATATCACTCGTAAGGAAGTTAGCCAACCCCTCAGAAGTGGTGTCAGAATCTATCCCTATCTTATCCAAGGCATTCTTTACTGCGAATCTATGCTCTCGAGATGTTGCCAGAAGCTTCCATACGTTCATTTCAACCTTGGTTTTCTTGAACTGTTTGACAATGTCATTGTCTTCTATGATAGGTATGGGAACTTGTTCCGTGGTTGGCATAGGTTGTGTCAAAACAGGAGGTTGCATTCTCCCAAATCTTGTGAGAAAGTCTATTGATGAATCTTCTTCTACCTAGGAGTCATCCATGGCATATGACACCAAAGGTGGAGGTCCTACCATGTCTTTCAAGTAAACATCTTCTTCATCGTTGTCCCAAACTCCATTAATATTTACGTCTTCCTCTTGTGGAAATTGGACTAGTCTTTTATCATCAATCATCTTTTGAATTAAATCCTTAAATTTAAAATAGTTCTCAATAGTGTGACCCCCTGATCGATGATATTGACAATAAAATATATCTGTCTTTTTTAACGATTCAAATGGTCTCGGTTCGAGAGGTTTGCCCTTGCCACTCTCGGAGAGCATTTTGAACATTTGAGCATATGGAATCCCAATTGGAGTATAGAGTCTATTATTCCTCTTGGGTTTATTGATTACTTGCAAGGAAAAGTGTTTCTTCGTTTCCTTGCTAGCTAGAGGCAATGGGATCTTATTCGCTTCCATGAGATCTTGATTGAGGTTTCAAAATCTGTAACATTCATTTGTGGTATGATCGTTCCCTCAATGGTACTTGCCGTAGGACTTGGGAACCCATCTTGAAGATTGCTTTTCTTGTGTTGGATCCTCAATGGGGCCAATAGGTTTGATTAGTACTTGATCATAGAGATGATCAAAGATAGCATCGTAGGTCATTCCCATGGGTGTGAACTCTCTCCCGAGTTTATTTTTCATGGGTGGGACCTCATCACACTTCTTCTAAAGTTTTGTCACAACTTCGAGAGCTTCATGTAGCAAGTTCGATCCCTCTAACATGGTTAATGTGAGCAACCGTACATCCTCTTTGCTTGCTAGTTCTTGAAGGTCATCCATGGCATCGAAAAAGATATCCTCCTCTTCTTCGATAGCATGGATTTCTTCGACAGGTTTGATGAGAGATGAAGGATCAACCTCGTTTTCCTCATCAGAGATGGCCACGGAGTGAGCGAGAGGCGCATTATCAATACTTGGCTTCTTACTGGCAAGAGGCAATGGTAACTTGTTATTGTCGATTAAATCTTGGATAGATTCCTTAAGCTTCCAACAATTCTCGGTAAGATGGCCCCTAGCTTGGTGATACTTGCAATGTGCATTCGGGTTCCAATTAGCAGTCCTCTTCTCGACTGGTGGGTCCCCAAATGGTCCACTAGGAGTTATAAGACCTTTTGTAGTTAATCAGTCAAATGCGGTGTCATAACTCATAAAAATAGGAGTAAAGTTCCTCCTAAATGGTTTCTTTTGTCCTTGATTATTTATAGCAAGGACTTCACTTAAGTTAAAGGTGCCAACATTATTTGAGTGGGTGGTTTTGGAAGAAGAAGGATTGTCGTTCTTCTTGCCTTTCCAGCCACTGTTGGAGTTATTGTTAGCAGCTTTCACCTTAGCCATGTCGACTTCAATATTGATTCCGATGTAATAGACGACCTTGAATGTATGGAGATTATTCTGGTATTTAAGATGCATGGAATATTTCTCTTGAAGGTTCTTGATGAATAACCTTACATATTCTTTTTCACTTGGTACCTCAATCATCTTAGCTGAGGTCTCTCTCCATTTGTTGAAGAAAGAGGTGAAACCTTTGTTTTCTTTCTGCTTGAGGATTTCAAGTTCCCTATAGTCAGTCTCAACATGAATATTGCATTTGTATCTATCAATGAAAGCATTTACTATGGGCTCCAAAGTGGAGGTTCTTTCTTTATCAAGAGAAAAGAACCATTGTTGGCAAACGGTTTCGAGAGATAGTGAGAACAAGGAGGGAAACACTTTTTTGTTAGTACCCTTAATACTCATTATTGTTTCGAAGGCTCTTAAATAAAAGCAAGGGTTGTCAGTCGCTTTGAATTTCGGGATGTCATTGGCATTGAAATTCTGTGGAAGAAGATCCTTGTCCACCGAGACCCCTTGTGAGCTAATCCCTTGAAACTTATAGTCACTAGACAGTTTGCTCAGACTCTCTTGCATGAGGTCCATCTGTTGTTGTTTCACAAGATCATCAATCTTGAGGGTTAGAACCTTTAACGCCTCAGTCACATTAATCAGTTGGTTCCTGAGCTCATTAACTTCCTCTTGAGTTGCCATTATTGTCTTAGTTTTCCTCTTACGAGCAATGGGCTTGTCAAAAATTTGGACTTGGATAAAAAGGTTGTCTTTGATCAAACGCCCATCCTTTCTTGACCACGCGCTGTAAATTAAACCATTTTTGTTTTAATTACTTGACTCAAATTGACCTTGACTTTACGGTTTGAAAGAGAAAAAGCAAAAATAGGTAAGCAAAAACAGGTGCATATTTTTGGCAAAAATAAGGTATATATTTTGGGATTTAAGTATAGGGTTTAAACAAGCTGATTTATTTGGAGGATTAATATCCGACTTACCCCCCTAAAAAAATTGACGGAAAATACGCGCATACAACACTCCCTTAGACATGGTCAAAGTGTACATTAGTGTGTGCTTTATATGGTGAGTGTAAGTGACATGCTTTGAATCTTGTGTAAGACCATGGGACTTTGTGCTTAGACTTGATTAATGACTTAGCAAGGTATTATTAACTGAGACGACTTGAAAACTGCTCAATTAGACATAAGGTGATGACTCGAGAAATAAATCAAACTGTCGCCAAAACAACAGGACTGGCGCCTCTCTTTGTAGTGTAGCGCCAAACCGACTCCTGTCGCCAAGTGCTACTCTCCAGAGAGTGGCGCTGCAGTTCAAATCTTGGCGCCATTGCTGGAACGTCGATCTGGAACTGCTTTCGGTATTATTACTCTACAGGGTATGCCTAAAGTCGTACTAAGTCAACTCTGATTAACTTATTAAGCTTTATTTACTCAAAATAAATAAATAATTAATTAATTAGGCAAAGTTCTTTTAGTCATAAATCAATTTATTTAATCTTAGCACAAGTCAAACAAACGGTTAGGAAAAACACATAGAGTATGCACAACCAATAATGCACAATCAGTCAAGTAGGCAAAACATGATGCAATGAGTTCGCAACCTAACCATGTCTCTAGTTCTCTAAAGTTCAGGATATGGGTTAGTCCATAGAGGGTCCATGGTTAATTGTCCGGATGCACAGCACGGAAGCCTAACCATGAAGGGTTGGCGCGAGTGGATGGGACACCGCGAGTTTAGAAAAACTTGCTTCCATGGTTTGGTGAATTCAACATTCTCGGATGAACCCTTTGTTGCTCAGAGCGTACAATCAAGGAGATGGAGCATGAATTCCCGGGGGTTATGTGCATGTGTAGAACACATATGGGTTTCAGAAAAGTGAGAAAAACTCAATTAGGAAGTAGGATCGAGCAAACAGTGCTAAAAACTGGTCAAAATTAGAACGCATATTTCTGGCTCGGTATTGGAAGAACTTGGCGCCAGCAAACAGAGTCCAGCGCCACCTTTTGGCTTTAGCGCCTAGCGACAGAAGCTGTCTCCTGGCGCTAACGTCAAAATGTTGGCGCTAGTCTTTGTTAGCTGACGTTAGTTCCTACATGCCTCAGCAGCTTTCTGTGCTCAATAAAATTTTCCTGTTTCGCGCAGCATTATTTCAGTCCTAGTTGTGAAAGATATTCCTCAAATTTCCTACGCGTAAAAATCCTATGTTTTAACTCATTACGGAGGGTCTATTCAATCAGATCTTTTTTATGCATATGACAATAATGTTAATCAAAATTACGCACATGAAATACTTAGAACTTTTCGAGTCTCATCCACTCATTCTAAATAATTGCCAAAATAAATTTTAGGAATTGAAATAGATATCTTCCCTTGTGGAGTCGCCAAAACCTGTAGGGAATATTTCAAGCATTACCCCTAGCTCGAACCCCACTATGATCATACAATAAAGTACGGTGGCGTCCAATAGGAAAGAAGATAGAGTAAACGAGTCGCCAACAAGTTTTAGGAACTTGTAAACCGTTCACGAGGTGAAGGTTACACCCCTTAACGATCCAGGAGATCATCAACTCCAATAGGTCTTGAACCATAATTGGTAGTTTGGGGATGAAGGTACAAATCCAACCTAAAAGAGATTGAACCTACCCTAATAATAGGCCTCTACTTTATTCTGATCATATTCATGTACGCTTTCTGACTAACATGCAATCATTAGGTTTAACCCTAAACCTGTTTATCTATGTTGGTTGAATATTAACGCACAAAAAAAACTATTATTGGCGATCACTTGAATTATAATCAAATTAACCCTAACAAGATTATTAATTATCTTATTAAGCGTAATTACAAGTATCAATTCCCTTTAAACATGCATAAAAGGCGTGATCAAGCAATAAAAATAAATAATCATCAAGCAACATAATAAATAAACAAAAATAATCATAATAATCATAAAAATAATCATAATAATAATAAAAATAATCATGGTAAAGTATAATAATAGCAAGATCCTTGGCATGGTACTAGCAAGATTAATAACAATCCCTAGCATGTCACTAAACAATAAAGATCATATATTTAGCCCTAACATGATACTAACAATCATAAATATTAGGAAGAATATAAAAGGGATCATACTTTTAATCATACTTGATATTAGAAATTACCCTAAATATGATACTAAGAATCAAAATACTCTAACATGACGCTAGGAATCATAATAACAACCTAACCATGATATCTACATCATAATATCAATAAAAACCATTAAAGCACTTACACTGATTCCTCGTATCTCTTTCTAATAACGAAATACCCACGTTAGTAACTTTAAGGAAAATAATAAACAACAATTAAATTAAATAATTGAAAGAGAGATTTAGGACCAAACCCTCAGAAATTAAAACCTTTCACGTCTAGGGCGAAGGCAACTTTGAACAATGCTAGGTATTTCTAGGTCTTGTGAATGCGGAATTTTGTATAAAGGTTGGTTTACAAAATAGAGAAAGAGAGCTTTAGCTTCAAGAGAGAAGAGAATTAGAGAATTGGTGATTGTAGATGATCGTAAACGGAGTTTTAGGAGGCTATTTATAAAGAAAATTAGCCAAAAATATAATAAAACAAATCAGAGTTTCAACGTGAAAAAACGAGGTTAGCGCTAGGCGCTGAACATTAGCACCAGGCGCTAACGCTAGCGCCAGGCGCTAATGACTGGCATTAGGCGCTAACTAATTTTTTTATGCGTTTTCTAAATTCATATAAAATTTAACCGTACAGGAGGATAAATCGTATTTTCCTTAAAACACTCTTTTATTATGATTAAAACTCCTAAAAGTCAACAATAGTCAATTTATCAATGCTAATTGAATTAGGAATGAAAAGAACCATCTAGAAGAATCTAGAAGACTAAAACCATTCCTAATTGCATTAGGAATGATAAATCATATTAGGCCCTCCCCTAGATCATTGGGCGGTACATAAAGCTCAAACCGGGCCCAGTTTAGTAAATTGGCCATAACTTCCTCAATATTCATCGGAATTGGGCTTATAATATATCGTTGGAAAGCTCTTTTCAACCCTATCCAACTACACCATTATTGGACCCTTGCCATGGACCAACCAAACTGGATTGGCTATTTTTATAAAATATGTTGAAACTTATAGGTTTGATGATGATGAACTTAAACTAAAGCAAACTCAACTAAAGGTTTACAAGTGTTTAGTACAGGAGAAGTTGACCTTGGTGGTGGAAGAGTATCTCGTATTATGAAGACTTGAATAAACCTTAGTAAAAAGTTAATCAATAGAAGAAGAGTTCTCTAACAAGAACTAAACTCCTTAACAGGAATGTTCCCTAACAAGAACTTGAAGGTTGTAAGATGAAGACAGTAAGTTCCACAAGGAACTTAGGCTGCGAAGTTCCAGTTAAGGACTAGAGATCAAGTGACAACAGGAACTTGTTCCTGGTATGCATGAAATCTATTAGAGACGTGACAAGATAATTTGGCAAAGAGATAAAATCGGAAAAAAATAAAAAGATAGATTTTGGAAAAAGATTTTGTTCGTTTTAATTTATTTTCCAAAAATCAGTAAAACGATATTATTCTTTTAACTATATCTTCTTGTGCTTTTCGGAAAGGATTTTCTTCAATAAAAAGATTTACCAAAATCATATTTTTAGACAAGGAAAGTTAACTTCTTTATCTTTAAAAAAGCTACTTGCTATACGAGTTACACTTGTATAAATAGTAAAGACAGAAATGCTTTCGGTTTTCGTAAGTTTATGCGTGAAGAAAATCTTGAGAGCTTTATCATAGTGTAAGTTTGCCAAGCTTTATCTTGTCATATTAGTTTCGGGTTTTATGCATAGCTTGTCTAACATATTCTAGATATTGCGTTTTTGTAATTGATTGGGCTGTTGGGTGTGAGTGTATGAAATTTACAATTGCATACAGGAGAAACAACTTTTTGATAAAAGGTAGTATTTGTACTGTGAGAGTACGAGTGAGTTCAAGTCAGGGGATTTGAATTGGGTAGGATTAAGTCTTACTGTGCTGCAAGTTCTAGTTGGAACTTTTCTACAAAGGTCTGAATTGTAATAGATTTGTAACTTTATTTTTGCCTTATTATAGTGGATTGGTTTTGTGTTGAAAACCTTTAGAAAGGTAAAGGTTTTACTTCCAGTTTGGCCATGGAAGGTTTCCTCGTAAAATTGTGTGTGCACTGTCAAGTTTCTTTTACATTCTGTTTTAAATTTGCAAAAGTAGTCACTAGGAACTTAACTACAATTCACCCCCCTTCTTTTAGTGTTTATTTCAACTAAAAATTGGTATCAGAGCAAGGTTCTCACGTATAAGCAGATAATTTTGCTAAGTAAGTTCCTGAGGAGAAATAAACTACAATAAGAAACTTGAAGAAGGGTATTCAACACAACGTCCACCTATGTTTAACGGTAAGTTTTACACCTACTGGAAGAACAGAATGGAGATCTTCATTAAGGCTGAAAATTACAAAGTTTGGCGCGTTATTGAAGCTGGTGATTTTGAGGTAACAGCAACCAATGACAAAAATGAGGTAGTTCCTAAACTTATTTCTAACTATGACAAAGAGGATTATCAGAAACTCGTATTAAATGCTTTAGCAATAAATTATTTACATTGTGGTCTTGGACCTCATGAACATAATCGTATCATGGGGTGCAAGACTGCTAAACAGATTTGGGATCTACTTGAGGTTACTCATGAAGGTAAAAACGAGGTAAAACGTTCTAAAATTGATTTGTTGATGTCTAGATATGAATGGTTTGAAATGCAGTCCAAAGAAACAATAGAAGAAATGTTTACTAGATTCAATGACATAATTAATGAATTGAGCTCCCTTGGCAGGCATATTCCTATTGATGAACAGGCTAGAAAGATCTTGAGAAGTCTCCCACAGGATGACCGATGGAGATCCAAAGTTACTGCCATGTAGGAAGCAAAGGACTTCACTAAGTTTAATATGGAACAACTAGCAGGATCATTGATGACTCATGAATTGCACCCGAGTTCCAATAAGGAAAGTTCTAAAAATATGAGTCTTGCTCTAAAAGCACAAGCCTCAGAGGAATCTGAAATTGATGAAGAGGAAATGGCTATGTTAGTCAAACAATTCAAAAAGATGATGAATAACAGAAATTTTTACAGAAGCAAGAAGTACATTGGTTCTAGAGATACTACCTGTTTAAAATGTGGAGCAAAAGATCACTTCATTAAAGACTGTCCACTCAAGGAAGGTAAGAACAAGACCAAGGAGCAATCCAAGGAATCCAGAGTAAATAAGCCTTACTTCACTAAAGACAATGTGAAGAAGGCAATGTTAGCTGCCTGGGGAGACAATGATACAGAAGATGAAGAAGACCAACCTCCTGAAGAAACATCTCATTTATGCCTAATGGAAAAGTCAGATGAAAAGGCTAAGCTAAAGGAACTTGAGGCTAAGGTATGGTTTTCTCAAAAAGAATCTAATATGTGTTGTTTTAGATATTCAAGAAGAGCTCAAAGAATTGCATAAAGCTAAGCAGCAAAGTGATAAAGCTTTGATTACTTACCAAGAAAATAGTGTGTGGGTTGACAACATGAAATTTGACATTCAATACAGATTCTTTAGTCTTTTTTATGACAATATTGTTTTAAAAGAGACCTAAGAAAGTTTAAAACATGATAACATACTCTTAAATGTTGAACTCTCTTTATTAAAATTAGGAATAGGCTCTCCTAATTCTGAAGTTCCTTCTCTAGCTCATTTCACCAATTTTGAAATGCTAAAATATGATTTAGAAAAAGCCAAGATGGAGAAAGCTAGACTTGAGGGGGAACTTGAGAAGGCTAAGAAAGGTAAGAAACTTGTTGAGTATATAGTTCCTGACTGGATCACTAATGCTCAGACCAAAAGAACAGAGGGACTAGGTTTCAAGAAGAAGTTCCAAAAGGAAAAGAAGTATGTTAATTTTCTTAGCAGTATTGTTTGTCATTTATGTGGAAAGACAGGACATAAGCAGATGAATTGTCCAAAGAGAGAAAGTAGCACACAGAAAAATAAAAATTATGTTAAGCAAATTTGGGTCATGAAAAATAATCCCACTCCTATTACACAGGAACCCAAGGAAACCTGGGTTCCTAATACTAACGTTTAATTCTTCATGCAGGTTCCAGTGAGGGGGAACAACACCTGGTAACTCGACAGTGGTTGTTCAAAGCACATGACTGGAGACAAATCTAGATTTCTCTCACTGGATGCCTACTATGGAGGAACTGTGACCTTTGGTGACAACATGAAAGGAGATATAATTGCCATTGGAAAAGTAGGAAGGTCAAGTTCCCATGCTATTGATAATGTATTTTTGGTCGAGGGTCTCAAACACAACTTAATAAATATTTCACAATTTTGTGATAAAGGTAACTTAGGAAGTTTTACTTCCAATAAATGGAGAATCATTCACAATGACACTGGGAACATCATTTTAGAAGGAACTCGTAAAGGGAACACATATATTGTAGATCTTAACAAAGTTCCTAATAGCAGTTTAACATATCTCATTGTTATTGAGAATGATCCTTTATTATGGCATAAAAGATTTGGTCATGCAAGCTTTACTCTACTTGATAAGCTTAGATCTAAGGAACTAATGGAAGGACTTCCTTGCATTAAGTTCATGTATGACAAAGTGTGTGATGCTTGTGTTAGAGGAAAACAAACTCGAATTTCCTTCAAGTCCAAGAAAATGGTAAGCACCAAAAGACCTTTGGAACTTATTCATATGGATCTATGTGTTCCTATGAGAATCCAAAGCAGAAGTGGTAAGCGACATGTAATGGTGATTGTTGATGATTTTAAAAATGTTTACTTGGGTTTTCTTTCTTGTCAGCAAAGATGAAACATTTGATGAATTTGTAGCCTTTGTAAAGAAAGAACAGAGAAGAATAGGTAATCCACTGATTCACCTTAGATCAGATCATGGAAAGGAATTTGATAACTCAAAATTTGATGAATTTTGCACTGAGCATGGAATGGATCACAAATTCTCTGCACCAAGAACTCCACAACAAAATGGAGTGGTAGAACGCAAGAATAGAAGTCTTGAAGACATGGCTAGAACAATGCTGATCTCAAGTGGACTGCTAAGGAACTTTTGGGCAGAAGCAGTGAATACAACATGCTATATTCTTAACAGAGTATTTGTTAGAGCCATCACCAACAAAACTCCCTATGAGCTAATCAAAGGGAGAAAACCTAATATTTCTCAATTCAGATCTTTTGGATGTAAATGTTTTGTTCATAATAATGGAAAAAGAAACTGGGGAAAGTTTGAAGAAAGAAGTGATGAAGCTGTTTTCTTAGGATATGCCTCAAATAGTAAAGCTTATAGGTTCTATAATAAGAATACAATGTGTGTTGAGGAATCCGTACATATTATATTTGATGAAACTGAACAATTGATTGATGTACAAGAATGTGATGATGATTTTGAAATAGGACTTGTTCGCAAGCTGGATCAAGATGAAGAATCATCATCATTACAGACGCAGCAGGATGAAAATGAGAAAATTCCAGAAGCAAATGAAGATCCTACATTGGAAAATGCGACAGGAACTTCACAAGTTCCAGAACAGAATGAAGCTAATCTAGAAGTTCCAGAAGAAGATCAAACTGAGAATCAAGTTGAAGTTCCTACAGTTGAACCAGTCATCAACAATGAAAAAAGATTGTATCCAATTAAAGACTTTACACCAAAGCCTTGGAAGCATCAGAAATCTCATCCAGTTGATGCAATCATGGGCGATATCACAAAAGGAACTCAGACCAGATCTCAGCTAAGGAACTTCTATGCATTTTATGCCTTTCTATCTTCAATGGAACCTAAGATTCATGTTGAAGCTTTGACTGATGTTGACTGGATTAATGCAATGCAAGCTGAACTAAATGAATTTGAGACAAACAAAGTCTGGCATCTAGAACCTAGACCTAAAGAAAAGAAGACAATCGGATTAAAATGGGTGTTTAGGAACAAGCTAGATGAGCATGGTATTATTATTAGGAACAAAGCTAGGCTTGTGTTACAAGGTTTCAATGAACAAGAAGGTATTGCCTATGAAGAAACATTTGCCCCTGTTTCCAAGTTAGAAGCTATACGCTTACTCATTGCTTTTGCTGCTTATATGGGATTTAGGCTGTACCAAATGGACATTAAATGTGCATTTTTGAATGGATTTCTTGATGAAGAAGTCTATGTGGAACAGCCTCCTGGGTTTGAAAATCAAGAATTCCCAAACCATGTCTACAAGCTTTACAAAGCTCTTTATGGGTTTAAGCAAGCTCCTAGAGCATGGTATGAAAGACTGTCAAAGTTCCTATTGAAAAATGGTTTTAAACGGGGTAAAATTGATAAAACGTTGTTTTTAAAATCAAATGGAACTGATATATTAGTTGTACAAATTTATGTTGATGATATTTTATTTGGTGCAGCTAATGAGTCTTTTTTTAAGTATTTTGCGGACCTAATGAGTGGAGAATTTGAAATGAGTATGATGGGGGAGTTAAATTTCTTTTCGGTTTGCAAATCAAACAAACTGAAGAAGGAATCATGATCCATCAACAAAAGTATATCAAGTAACTGATCAAGAAATACAAGATGGACAATGGAAAAACCAATAAGACTCCTATGGGTATTGGAACTAGGTTCAATGAAGATCCAACTGGAACTTGCATAGATCAAACTATGTACAGAGGTATGACAGGCTCTTTACTTTACTTAACAGCAAGTAGACTTGACATATCTTTTAGTGTAGGTCTATGTGCCAAGTTTCAAGCAAATCCAAAAGGAATCTCACCTCATAGCAGTAAGAGAATTCTTTGTTACATAAAAGGAACTGATGTCTTGAGCCTCTTGTATCCTAGAAGTGACTCATTTAAATTAAATAGCTTCACTGATGCTGACTATGTAGGTGACTTGGTTAATAGAAAGAGTACTTCAGGTATGGTACAGTTCTTAGGACCTTGTTTGGTTTCTTGGGGTTCCAAGAAGCAAAAAACTGTTGTATTATCCACAGTTGAAGCTGAGTATGTGGCAGCAGCAGCATGCTGCTCACAAGTTTTATGGATAAAACAACAGGTTAGAGATTTTGGTATTATTGTTGAATGTGTTCCTATTTACTGTGATAATACTAGTGCTATTTGTATTTCTAAATATAAAGTTCAACACTCAAAGGTAAAGCACATCCACATTAGGCATCACTTTCTAAAGGACAATGTGGAACAAGGGAATATTAAGTTAGAATTCTGTCAAACCGAAAGTCAAATTGTTGATATTCTAACCAAACCCTTGAACAGAGAAAGATTTGAGAAATTGAGATTGGAATTTAGGATAATCAAGCTAACTCGATTGCTTTTGAAGTTCCAAGATATGGCTGATTCAAAAATAGTGTAAATAAAGTGAAAAGAGCTTTTGGCGCAACTTTGGTGTGACAAACATAGCTGAAGTGTCACCGTTGTTAATTACTAAAGGTAAGTTCACTAAAACACTTATTTAAGTAAGCAATTAATAATGTACTATATATACGTGTTAAAACTGTGTTCCATTATGTGTATTTTAAGCAAGAAAATACGATTTGAAAAATTAAATGAATTTGGAAAGAAAGTGAATTTTGGAAAATACATCCTGCCAAATTATTTTAAAAATTAATTGAACTAAATAAAATAAATAAATAATAAAACAGTAAAATAAATAAAAATTTTGGGCCAAAATAAATAATAAAACAGTAAAATAAAAAAAAGGTTTGGGCTAAAATTAAATAATAAGTTTGGGCTGAAATGAAAACTATGCTTTGACCAAACATCAAGACTAATCCACGGACTATTCAAAAATTGAATTTAATCAAATACGATTTTTTAAGCACTCTCCGGATTAAATACTGAACAAGACCAATACTGGCGGTGAAAGGTTGTTCATCGTCGGGTTTGGTTTTGGGGAGACATTTTTAGGTGTCTACTCCCCCGGTACACAGGGGGTGAAGTGGGAGCAAGAGGGACATATGGAGTGTAGCGGAGATTTGGCAAAGGAACTCTCTTGAGAGCTTGGTCGATCGGCCACTTGTTAGGTCTCCATGGAAGAGGGGTGTCTAAGCATCTAGCCATAGCCTTGAGGTGAGGGATGGGGCACCAATCTGTTGTCTTTGTAACTTTCCAAATAAACAAGTTGTCTTGAGTAGTACGCTCCAAAAACCTTTGATTTATAAGGCATAGATACTGAGGACTTAGGAAAGAGTCCTCTCTCTTTTATTATGGACCGGTTCAAGAGACTCGAGCATTGCTTCATACCTCTTGTTGAGGGATAGAATCAAGATGGTAATCATTCCCTCTAGTTGGATACTTCCGAAGAGGAAAACACCGTCTCTAATATCGATGAAAAGATCAAGAAAATGCAAAGAAAAGTCAGTGACCGCCACTCCATCCTCAATTGTCTTACCCGCTAGCCACAACAAACTCAACTCTTCTCATGAAATAGCACCAAGGGACTCCTTGGAGAAAAAGGATAAAATATCATAAAGCCGCATGAATGATTGAGGCCGATTTTGAATATTGATGGCGATATGAATCCTCTATCGAGATATGCCTCCACCACTTGCGTTCCCCATATTTGTTATCACGTTGCAATACTTCAAATGCTGGATAAATATATGGAACACTCTCCCTTGGATTCGGAAATTTGAAGACCTCATTGAAATAGGAGAGAGGCACCGAATGATCGTTGTTGAAGACTTGAAATGTAAGTCTTTGAGAAGTTTCACCTTCCAAATCCTCCTCACAAATTTGTCCCAATGTTCTTTCTTGGTGAACTCAATGACAAAAGTCTCCGTGATGTCGGGAGGAGGGGGAACCACCTCCCTACAGTTTGAACATCTTGCCCTTTTAGCTCAACGGAGAGGAGCCATCTACACACTTATATGAAAAATGCACTAGTAAGTAATAATGCATCAAGAGCAACAACACTCTGTACAATCATCTAAAATCTATATGCACATCAACACTTCTAATTCATCGTAATCAAACAACAAATCCAACAATTGTGGTGCCAAAATCATAGTATGTTCAAACAAAATTATCAATCACAAGTGCATACAATCATAAAAAAATTCATCATCATCACAACAAATGAGGTAAGTAGTAAGAATAAGGATACAATAATAAAGCTAGTACCAAATCAATCTAAGTACTCATGAACAACCAAGGTAGAAAATTTATCATAAAAATCAATAGAAATGAAGAAATCATACCTTGAATTAATGAGAAATCACAAAGAAATGGAACAAAAAGCACTATCACATACAAACAATCCAAATTGCAAGCTCCAAACCCCAATCCAAAGAGTATCCAAAAATCCCAACTTTAGGAAAGGTAAAAATGGGGATTTAGAGTAATAATCAACTAGATGAATTGAGAATTGATGAAATTGCAATGGTAAAATAATGATGAAGATGGTGATGATGCTTGAAAAGAAACCAAAAGAAAATAAAGTGAGAAATGAAAGAAGATAGAGAAAAAGAAAGGTTAGTGCATTTAAGAGAGGATCAGCAGGGGGCACGACAACGTCATCAAGCCATGCGCTTATGCCAAAGGACTGCACGGCCGCGCCATAGTCGCACGCGCCCGCGCCCGCGCCCTTCTGGGTATTTAATCCTCCAAATCTCCTTCGTGCGCACATCGGTGAGTACAAGGGGGATGATCACGATGAACACTATAGTAGGCAGACCCAAAACTCCTTGACAGTGGGTTCGACACTAGATTTTCATGAACCCACCAATCTTCAATTCTTACACATGCTTCAAATTCATAAACTTTAAACACTTCCTCTTCAAAATCCGCATTGGAGTACCTTTGAAGCCTTTTTTGAAACAACCATGTGACCACCACTCGGATCCGAGTAGCACATCTTCAATACAGTATGTAACTCCTCATTTTGAACACATCTCCTCAATAACCCATCAACACCCCTTTTTTACAAAATTGGTTCATCCCATACATAATGCAAATTGTTTAGGGTAAAAATACCCTAGACAGGTGGACCAATGATAGGAGGCCACGTGGTGAGCTCAGGATGGCTCAAGTAGCCCAATATCCTCTTGACACGTGGCCCCCTCAAATAGGCTTTTGAAATGGCGGCCTTCAAGGGCCCAAATCCCTAGAAGCGCTGTAAAACGGCGCAGCCCACTAAAATCTAGGTCAAGTGACCTAGTTAGGGGCACATTCTCCAACGACCCTATAAATAGGGAGATATTTCCCCATTTTGGGGACACATTCAATCATTTTTTACACCTACTTTCTCTCTCATCAGAGAATAACCTGAGCTTGGAATCCAAGAAAATCCCTACCTAAATTTCCGCACTCTTTATTCTCTTTCAAGTTACTAACTTGATCTTTAGAGGCGGAGCTCCAACCACCCGGAGTCTCCGTTGTTTTACAGGTACAACTCAGCCGGACCAATCTTTGTGACGTAACTCTCCCGAGGGACAAAAACACCCAAAACATTTGGCACCGTATGTGGGGAGAGTACCTCAAGGATGGTTCAAGAGTCTGTACCACCTCCAGAGCATTCGGTCGACGACCCGGAAGTTTTCACTGACCAAGAGGATGAAGATCCTCAGGTTGAAACTTATATAGTTGATGATGTCTCCCTGATAACCAAGCGTATTCGGCCCAAAGACACTCTAGAGCGGGGTGCCATCCAGGCGGGTACAAAACGACCCCCTAGGCATCCGAAAGGGAAACCCATACGGCAAGCGGATCATCTCCCGTCACACGAGACGAACTCATGAAGTTCATGACAAGTTTTAAGGGTGAAATTAAAGATCTGCTCACGAAGAGCAAGGCTGGCCCAAGCAGGGGTTAGTCGGTAAAAAAGACTCCTCTTGAGTAAGGGAAGTCAGTCTGAGATCGGCAGCCAACTCCTCATCCAAAGGAGAAGGCAGCCGGGACCATTGATTGGTCCAAGATTCTTCTGCCCAAGAGGAATGTCAACAATACCCGCCAGACTCAACAATCAGTGGGAAGCAAAAAATCAACTCTTAATGCCCGGGAGATCATCACCTGCAAGAGAAATAAGCAGTTGTCTGAGTCGGCTTCTACGTTGGACTTTCTAGACAGCTTCAATAACACCTTTGTAGGGAATGTACCTTCCTTGAATGAGAGCCAAACCGGCGGTAATACCGTCCATTCTGATCAACAGATGATTGGGACTGCACCGTATGTACCTTCGCAGGTCTACGGTCAGTATTCTCCCTATTTCATACAGCCGACCCTCTTTGGAGGTAAGGCGACATACAACAACGTCCAGCCACTAGACTTGCAGCTTCGTCTGCTCCGCCTGGGTGAACAACCTTCTGCGTTCACCTGGGAGATAACCGAGGCGGCACAGCTGGCCAAGGTTAAAAATGTGTTCGTAGGCAACTATGACGGTACCTCCAATCCGGAATATCACCTCATGGCTTACACCAACCTCATGTACTTACAAGGGTTGGATGATGTCACTTAGTGTCGATGCTTCCCGGCTACATTGAAGGGCATTGCCTAACAATGGTTTGACAACTTGCCAGCCGGGTCCATATATAGTTTGGTGAAGTCAGTGAAGAAGATTTTTCCTATAATACATAGCTTGAAAGTCTTTTCCAATCTTTCGCCAGCCGCAAAGGTGGTAGGTGTCCCGACGGAGGTAAACAGCCACTAAAACTTCCGTTTAGATAGTCAGGAGGGTTATCCTCAAGGGAATGTCTTTGTACTTTTTTAAAAGTACTCTTTTATCTCGTGATCCGCTGCCGAACTTATTCCAATTCCAAGATCTCGGATCGAATCAATATTGATGCCCTCAATCCGCCGTCAGCTGTCGTGGGTTAGCCTTCCTCCATTAGTACTTCCACACCCAACTGACTCAGCCAAGAGAGGGACAATACATACCAAAAGGTTCGAAGAAAGGAAGATAAGAAAGCAGAAAAAAAAGGATGGATTTGAACCTGTAGCCAAGCAAATACCGGTCGAACTGACGAAACGGTTAAGTTTCGCCACTATTTTACTAGAGGCCCTGGCGAGCTACTATCATTTCTTCATTATAGATTGAGATCTTCTTCGAACTTGATGAAAATATTTTTTTATGCTTACCAACTCGATCTTGTTGCCCCTGGCAACAAACATGGGCAATCAATCTTTTTTGAACATCCCTACATTCCTTATTGCCCTAAGTAGGAATCGTGTCTTCCTGTTTGCTTCCAAATTCTCGATGAACATCCCTGCGAAGAAAACAAGTCTTGACTTGAGCACCATTAAGTAAGGGGAGAGAGAAGGATTGCGCTCCTATGTCAGGCGGTTCAATCTGATCAGAATTCAGATTCAAGGAATGTCTGATGAGGTAGATTTTACAGACTTTTTCAAGGGTCTGAGAGACAGGTCGACTTTTAAGTTCGACCTAGTCAGAAAAGAGGCTTTCACTTTACAAGCGCCCCTGAGGGAGCCGGAAAGTTATATTTAAGCAACCGACCTCTGCTCGCCTGGTAACCAGTCGGACTCTAAGAAGTCTGACAAGCAGAATGACAGCCGGCCTGCTCAGTCGGCCAAGAAAAAAGAAGAGAGCAAGAAAAGAAAAGAAGTCTGGGCGGTTAATGATTCTGACCAGCCGTCTTAGAAGAAGAAGAAGAAAGAATTTAAACCGTACGTTCCTAAGTACGAGTTTAACAAGGACTGCAACTCCATCCTCATGGATATTAAGGATCGGCTGTCTCTAGAGAAGCCAAATCCAATGAAAAGTTCAATTCAATCAAGGAACAAAAATAAATTCTGCCAATACCATGAGGAAGTTGGCCATGACACCAACGACTTCTTCAGCCTTCAATGGGCGTTGGACCGTCTGGCTGACGAGGGGATGTTAAAGTCCTATATCTCTAAGTCCAAAGGAACTAATAAGAAGAACCCGGGGCAGTCGTCTAAGATACCCCATCCTGCTAGTAGTTCGGACACTAATAAGGAGCCGGTCTACACCATACCAGGCGGGTTCTCATGTTGTGGTAAAAATGTTTAGGGTAAAAATACCCTAGACGGGTGGACCAATGAGAGGAGGCCACGTGGTGAGCTCAGGATGGCTCAAGTGGCCCAATATCCTCTTGACACGTGGCCCCCTCATATAGGCTTCTGAAATGGCGGCCTTCAAGGGCCCAAATCCCTAGAAGCACCGTAAAACGGCGCAACCCACTAAAATCTAGGTCAAGTGACCTAGATAGGGGCACATTCTCCAACGACCCTATAAATAGGGAGATATTTCCCCATTTTGGGGACACATTCAATCATTTGTTACACCTACTTTCTCTCTCATCAGAGAATCACCTGAGCTTGGAATCCAAGCAGATCCCCACCTAAATTTCCGCACTCTTTATTCTCTTTCAAGTTACTAACTTGATCTTCAGAGGCGGAGCTCCAACCACCCAGAGTCTCCGGTGTTTTGCAGGTACAACTCAGCCGGACCAATCTTTGTGACGTAACTCTCCCGAGGGACAAAAACACCCAAAACACCTAGCCTCCCTCTTGAGCTTCTTTATCCTATTCTTGGAAAATGAAGGAGGAAACTCCCCGTAAGCAAGATAGTTCACCAAATCGGCAAACCATGGGAGTTCCATCACATCTGTAGCATACAAAGAATCATCTAACATTCTATCTTCAATGAGAGACCCTTCTATTGGGGTTTGGTGAGTCCGACTCACCGCGGAAACAACCATGACCCAAGGAACCACTCGTAATTAATAAAACCATAAAGCATAAATAAATAAGCACAAGAAAAGGAGGAACAAATCATACCCTTCAAGTGAGCTTCGCCCTCTCAAAACGGGCTCTTACTTGAAAGCCTTGAGCACCGCAAATGTCGTGCCTCCAACGGTATCCACCCACAAAGGACGAACACGACTTTTTAGGTCCGCTACCTTGGAGTTAGCAAGGTCCGACCAAAACCCAAGTGTTAATGGAGTTTAAGAGTTTTTCCAAAATATGGAATTCTCTTTTTAACTCCCACTCAAGCACTTTACTCCAAATCCCAAGGTTGGTATTTATAGAGGAAAGTATGAGTGGGAATTTCTATCCCATCAATGTGGGATCAAGAAATTCCACAAATTAATTTAAAGCTAAATTAAATTAAAATTGCAAACTAATAATAAATGTACAAGTGGCATTACCATGTGAAATGGGTTGGTGAGGACCACATGGAGAGTAGGGGACCATACTTGCTCCCCACTAAATACTCTCCTTGTGCCACATGTCCTTACCCACTTGCTCCCATGTTCCCCAAGCTTCCCCATAGTGACCGGCCCTATGGCCCATCCACGAGCCCAACCACGAGCCCAGCCCCGCACCAAGATGCAGGCTGCTGCTGTGCGCGCAAGCCACGCACTTGGTGCGGGCTTGCTAATGAGCGTGGCTGCTACTGCGTGAGGTGCTAGCACGCCTAGCTTGCGGCAGCTAGCTCCTGCATGCACCACGTGCACGCGGCTGCTAGCTGCTGCTAGCACGGTACGCTAGCACGCACCTAGCCAGCCATGGTAGGCTCGGCTTGGTGCGCTTGCTAGCCACCTATGCTTGGACATTTTTGCCCCTAGCATTCGGATGCTCGGGGCACTCTGATGCTAGGGGTATTTTGGGAATATGGTCGATTTATTATTATTTTGCGCGTCTCTTCTTTTTATTATTTTTGACTCGACTTCCGACGATTGGTTTCGACGCTCCAAGCTCCAATTACCGACGTTTAAATATTTAACACTCGGGCGACGAATTAATTTCTTCCGAATTAATTCGTCGAGTCGGTTCGTATATTTTGCTTGGGTGTGACCCGAAGGGTTCAGTCAAGATTAAGCTGTAATATTAATTATATTAATATTACTGATCGGAAGCGGCCTCCACCCAGGATTCCGATCACTTGACCTTACTGAATATATTAGCTTTCTAATAATTCTGAACCCATTATCAGAATAATACACTTGTTCGAAGGACACCATTCCTTTCACCTTCATCTTGAACTTGAAAATCCTCAAGTTTATATAGATGATCCACTACAACATTCTCCGCTCCTTTCTTATCTCTAATCTCAAGGTCAAAAGTTTCGGTTTGTTGAATGCTTGGGTGTGACCCAAAGGGTTCAGTCAAGATTAAGCTGTAATATTAATTATTAATTAATATTACTGATCGGAAGCGGCCTCCACCCAGGCATTCTGATCACTTGACCTCACTGAATATATTAGCTTTCTAATAATTCTGAACCCACTAACGGAATAGTACACTTGTTCGAAGGACACCATTCCTTTCAGTTTATCGGCTCTTTCTCACCATCTTGCCATTCCTTGTAGTGTCTAACTGCATCCTAAATGATATCTACAACCTCTTCCTCGGTCTTGTTCATGATTGGGCATCCGACTCCGGCTTCAAAACTTGACCTCCCTTGAGGATTCAAACCGCCATAAAAAATTTAAATGATTAGGTAAGTGGGGATTCATTGGTGAGGACACTCGCATTGATACTCTTTGTATCTCTCCCATGATTTATAGAGCCTTTCACTAGATCTTTGCTTGAAATCTTTAATCAAAGCTCTTGCCTCCGCCATTTTCTTTTGAGGGAAGAAACGGGAAAGGAATTCTTTGGTGACTTCATCCCATGTTCTCAAAGAATTAGGCTTCACTTCCTTGTCTAGCCACTCTTGAGCTCTTCTTATCAGAGAGAAAGAAAATATCTTGAGCCTTGTGAATTTATTGAGCAACACCGTTCACCTTAATTATGTTGCAATATTTCTTGAACTCCTTAAGATGATTAAGGAGACTTTCATTTACTCCTCCACTACATTGCCGCTCAATCAAAGTTATCGTTGCTGACTTTATTTAAAAATCACTATCCGGGATCAATAACGGAGCAATCCCGCTCTCACACTTGTATGCACACAAACTGCCCAACTCCTTCAATGTAACCTTCAGGACTTCTCCCATATTAACTTGTACACAAAAACACAAAGGAAAATATTAGTAACACGGCTACAAATGTAGCCAAAAGAGAATCTTTTTGTATTTTCAAAATTTAGTGAAATAGACTCAACAATAATAGCAAACAACTACGCCATTCTCTTGCAACGGCGCCATTTTGAACAAGGGTGAAGACTAGGTCGTTGGACCAATCTTCCTTAGGCCAAATAAAATTTGAAAAGCTAGCATAGGAGTAAGTCGAGGGTCAAACCACTAGGAATGGGAGATGAATGCTACTACTAAAGTTAATCCATTTCGAAGTAATGAAGTAAAGTGTGTATAATCTAAATCAATTAAGCAATCGAAAGAGTTTGAAAAGCTATTCTCCTAGAGGTCAAATTAGCGCCAACTACGAGAGACTATAGCTAGGAACTTCACAAGCCAACTCAATCGACAAATGCAAGCCACAAATCAATTGTCCGTATCAAAGTGAACATACAATCCAATCTAGTACGAGTTACTAGGTTGATCACTCCTAAATTAAACACACACATGCACATAATCAATCAACCAATTCAATCACAACATCAAATCCATCATTTTCACCCAATTAGCATCAATCCATTACTCAAATATGCTTCACCATCACCCTAGCAAGTAGACTACTCACTATCCATGGGAATCAAGATCAAAACTGAGCTAAACAACAAATTCATGATCATCATATTAATCAAAATAAAATCAATCACAAATCAATCAAGTTTGAAAAATTAACAAAGCAATTAAAATCAAAAGCATAAGATTGAAAAAAAGTAAAAGAAATCCTTACAATTTTGCTTCAAATCAATGGAGAAAATACTTAGAATCATCAATCTTCAATCATCAATCAAGAACTTCTCTCTGTACTAACTAGAGTTTCTTCCTCTAAAAATAGAAAGAAAATCTTTATATAGTAAAACTAACAAAGAGAAGGTAGTTAGATCGTCCAAAATAGACCCGTACAGGCGCATCCATCTTCAAGGGGGAGCGCGGCCGCGCAAAACTGGGTATGGAAAAGAGACCCTGAGAGGCGCGCCCGCGCCACCAGGTTGCGGCCGCGCCTTGGTCACGCGCGCCCGCGCCTAGGAGCAAGGCAGCCTCCTTCACCTTCGACTTACTCTTCCTCGTGCGCTCCACTTGATGATGTTGATGAACACGGAAGGAGGCACTTACCGCTTGTATGCAGGAGCTGGAAGACTTGGACTATAAATTTCATCAAACTTGAACTTCAAATGGTAGGCAAGAGGCATCTCAAACGATGTAAAACTTGAAAAGGAGACTCGGGAATCTTTGAATTACGATCATAACCTGAAAAATGAACGAAAACAAGCAAATAAAAGAGAAAATAACAAAATAAACCAAGAAATGCATAAAAATAGAAATTCAACTAAGAAAATTCAAACTAAGGAAATAATGATTAAAACTAAGGAAAAACTAATGAAAAGAGCAATAAAATATCATGAATTTCACCCTAATTAAAGAGAACCAAATGAGTGCCATAAATGACACTCATCATGCATGCATTCAACTTCATCCCTAGTTTGCTAATTCAAACCAAAATTACAAATCTCACAAGCTTCCCAAAGCTTATAAAAATTATAATCAAGAAATCTATTGAAATATTAACAAAAAGACTCATTATCATATTAAGGAAATGAGAGACATGCCATTTTTTTTCAAAACAAGCAAAAATCAAATAAAAGAAAACTATATACAAAGACCTAGACTCAAGCAATCAGAAACACTTAAACATAGACTTTGTTCCTCGGCAACGACCTATATTGTTATGAATTTTCTCTTTATTTCCCTTTTCTTTTTTCTTTTTTGTTTTGTGTTTTTATGGCTTTTCTTGTGTTTTCTCCTTTATTTCTACTGTTTTCGTGGTTGAGGCATTGTACTTGTTTCAAGTCTCAATATTGTTGGTTTTCTAAGTTGGAAGATGCTTTTGGAGTAAGCTCATAGCATTGGGAAATCTCAAGATGCAAGGAAGTGGATGATCCAATTTCTAGCTCTTGCGCTCTCAAGTCGTGCTCTCATCAAATATGGTGTGGAACCCACCATGGAAGCCATTGGAAACTGCCACCCCCAGCATGTATCAAGTAGAGATCACGTGACCCATTTTCGAGGACACGAAGCGGTAAAAAATGTTGAAGAAACCCAAAAGAGTGCAGGCGTGCAGGCCACAAGCTCGGGCGCGCGGGCGTGCAGGCCACAAGCTTGGGCACGCAGCCTCTTTCATGAACGTGCAAGACTCGTGCGCGGGCGCGCACCTCTGTCCGTGAAAGCGCTCCTCCCTTTTTCCGCTTCACTAAATTTCGATTTCTGTGCCTCTTATAAATACCTTTTGACAACCGATTTTTATATATCAGTTTTAGACATAATTTTGATCGTAATTTTAGCTTAGATGATAGTTACTCTCTCTATTTTAAGGGTTAGTTTAAGTGTAGATTTAAAGAGTGAAAGTGAGAGATTATAATGGTGATACGAGAGATTTTTGATATAAGGGTGACAATTATTCAATTCCCTAGTGTTTTATTGCTCAACTCAAGCCACTGCAATTCATAGCAAAGCGTAATGAATTACCCATATACTTAGGGTTGGGTTTGGTTTTATAAATTTTGTTTTGATAGGAGTTACTTAGTAATCAATAACTAGGATTCACCCACGTCAAAAATGGCACTGTTTCCGGGGAATCATATGATTATTTGCTATTGTTGATTGAGTCTATTCCATTTAATTTTTAAAAAGGTAAAAAATATTTTTTTTTCTTTTGAGGCAACGTTTGTAGCCGTGCTTTTGATATTTTTCTTTGAGATTTGTATTCATAGGGCAAAAGATCAAAATTTAGTGCCATTTGATCTGGAAATTGAGAGGACCATAACAAGGATAAGGGTTGCCAATCGTTCCTCAAGCTCAAGTCCCCCAATAGTGGAAATCCATCAAGATGAAGAAGAACAACGAGAAAGCATGGGTGCTAATCCAAGAGTAGCATTGAAGCATTTGGGAACACCAGGAGCTTTTAGGTTTGAAAGAGAAATTGATCCTCCTACGACACCAAAAAATGACTTTGAGATAAGACCGGCAATGATTACTTTGATAGAGAGGCGTCAATATAGTGGAGCCAAGAATGAGAGTCCCCTCTAACATCTAAAGGAGTTTGAGAAGTATTGCAATACCATCAAGGTGACTGGGGTTTCTAAAGGTTCATTCGAGTTAAACTTTTCCCTTTCTCTCTTATTTGACGTGTTCTAGAGTTGTTGGACAAAGAGGTGAAGCCAAACTCTTTAACAACATTGGATGAAGTGACTAAGGAGTTTCTATCTCGGTTCTGTTCACAAAAAAAGACAGTCGAAGCAAGAGCTCTCATTCAAAGATTCAAGCAAAAGCCAAATGAAAGTCTTTATGAGCATGGAAAAGGTATATGGAGTACCAAAGAGAGTGCCCACACCATGGGATTCCCACCTATCAAATCATCCAATTGTAGTATGGAGGTCAAAGCCCCCAAGGAAAGTCTTAATTAGATGCTGGTGCCTGAGGCCCTTTCATGAACAAAATGGAGGATGAAGTGGTGGACTAAATTGAAGATGTGTTAAGGTATCACATGGATTGGCAAGAAGGAGAATGAAAGTCGACAAGCAAAAGCAGTTCAACGATTTATTCAATCGACTATCTCAATACCATCAACAATTTGTCCTCACAATTTTTAAACTTGGGAAAGGAAATGACCTCTATAAGGTAAATCTTGAGAGTTCTTCTTCACAAGCACCAATTCATCCCTCCAACAATAAGGGGAGTGGTACATCTTCTAAATCAAATCCTCCTTCTACTTCGAATAATATGCCAAATGGATGTGTGTTTTGTAATGTATGTGGGTCATATGACAATGATGCTGCTATTGTCCACATGCATTTGGGAATTGTGATGATGTTGATAATAATGATTGTGAGCAAGTTAATTTTGTTTCAAATAATAACAATGGACAAAGATTTGATGAACCAAGGAACTTTGGGAATATAATTGTTCACCAACAAGGGAACTTTGATAATTATAACAATAGTGGCTATAGAAATCAAGGAAATCAAAATTTTTGTGGTAACTATAATAATAAAGGCTATAATAATCAAAGTCAATGTCCAGGGTATGGGAACTGAAGCAAAGGTCAAGGCTATGGTACGCACTACTACAATAATGGCCAAATTAAAATCGAGGTAATTAGAGTTACCATAACCGGGGAAATTTTTAAAATAACAATTAAAGGGGACCTCTACCCGGATTTGATATAAGAACTCAAGGTAATGGTGAAAATTCCTATGCTCAACCTTCAACTTCAAGAACTACCTTGGAAGAGATCATTGAGAACCAAACTAAATTTTTGAACACTTATGTTTTGGGTGTTTTTGTCCCTCGGGAGAGTTATGACACGAAGACTGATCCGGGGTGAGCTGTACCTGCAAAACAAACGGAGACACCAATTGGGTGGTGCTCCGCCTCCGACGCACAAGTTAGAAACTTGAAGGGAGAAAAAAGGTGCGGAAATTTAGGTAGGGATCTGCTCGGATTCCAAGCTCAGGATGTCTCTATCAAAGAGTAAAATGTGTAATAAATGATAAAACGTGTCCTCAAAATGAGGGACATCTCCCTATTTATAGGGTCTTTGGAAATTGTGCCCCTGATTAGGTTACGGAACCCTAATCATTGGTGGGCTGCGCCGTTTTGCGGCGTCCTCGGGATTTGGGCCTGAAGGCCGCCATTTTCCCTTTATTTCTGGAGTGACACATGTTAAGCAGGGATTAGTCCCTTTTGGGCCATCCTGAGGCTGACACGTGTCATCCTCTAAACATTTGCCCCTCACAGATGTGACGTGGCACACCACGTGGCATCTGTGACACGTGTCACACTCCGGTTGGCGGTAATTTTACCATAAAGAAGTAACCGTTCACCTTCCGAGTAAATTACGGAAATGCCCCCATATTTACCCTCTATATATAGTCGTTTTACCCTCATAATTTTGTACGTTTACAAAAATTTCCTAGAGAGAAAAACTTGGAGAGAGCAGAAGTCATTCGTTTGAGTCAGACGCGAGTAAGAAAGTTTGTTCTTCGACAACCCAGCCGGACCCGCCTTCCTTCAGATATCAAATCCAAAGCTACCGTCTCTGTCTCTCTTAGCTCTTTTCTTTTTTCACCGCTTGTACATATTTCTTGCAATAAATGGATGCATCACCAACACACACGGCACAGCCTAGGTTAGTGTCCAGCTGGTCACCAAGGACGGCTGAGTCTAGGACTGGGAGTGCCGTATCGAGGTGTTGGGACCACCCTTTGCCTTGGATTCCGACCAGTTATGTGTCTGTGCAGGACACCATGGCTCGGACAATGCAGACGGCAACGGATCAAAATTACAAAAGCGAAGGCTCAGGCGGCCAAACGCCTGAGGGAGAAACGTCTGGTCAGGGAGACCAGACGGCTCTGGAGAGATCCCCTCCGCGCGCCCCTTCAACCCCTGCTGACTCTTTCTTGGAAGAGTGTGACCAAGGCGGCGACGAGGCCGTCTCTGCCCCCTTGGGTCAAAGCGAGGAGGAGACGGAGAGCGACAGCTCCGCCTCTACCTCTGAAAGCAGTGATGACTTACCCCCGCTTCCTGATAGCGAGGAGGAAGAAAGGAAAAAGTGGCGCGAGAAGGATGATCCCTTCAGCATCCACGTCTCTTCCAAGGACCGGATCCAAATGGAAGAAAACCTAAAGAATTTTACGAAAATGCACCCGCTAGGAGACGGGTATAGGATCCGGGTGCCGCCTGAGAATGGCACCATCGCCTGGGAGGACGATGAACAGAACGCCAACAACTATTTTGGCTATTATGAGGCGGCGTTCAAAGCTGGCCTTCGCTTCCCCCTTCACCAGGCGGTGAAGGCAATTTTAACAGGCTACGGCCTTGGGGTCTGGCAACTTACCCCCAACTTCTGGACCAACATTCTGGGGTATGTTGCCGCTTGCGAGTTCCAGGGGCTTAACCCCGGCTGGGAGGCTTTTGCAAACATGCACTATCTCAGCAGAAGCCAAGGCGGCTGGAGGGCGTGGTACACTCTAACCACGCAGCCGCAATATATGATGACCTTGGACAAGGTCTCAAAGTTCAATGGCTGGAAGCACAGGTTCTACCTGATGTCAGCCCCAACCAGACGGGAGAATTATGAATTCCGTCTGTACAATAAGAAGCCCGACTTGTTGGGCAGGAAGTGCGCTCTTCCCCGGATCCCAGAGGAAGATTTTGACAAGATAATTAAGGCAGACTTTTTCGGCCTCACAGACGCAACTCTGTCAACCGGGGAAACAATAAAAGTTCCCAAGAATTGGATCCCCAAGAGCGCCTGGTTCAGGGATGAATGTTTCCTAGCCGCCTGCGGGCTAGGGCACATGTTTACAAAACATATGCGCTTGGGTTTATGCCGTCTGTAGTATTTTTCTATCGAAATTGATTTATGATATTGACCAATTTCTTTCTTATTGCAGAAGAAGCTCTAAACATGCTGCAGTCGGAGAAAACTCCCAAACGGTCTTCTGCAACCATCCGCAAAGATCTTGCGGAGAAAGCTGCGGCTGAGCTCAAGGCCAAGGTAACAAACGCCTGACCTTTTCATACGTTGATCCTTTAAGATCATTTTCCAGGATGCTAACCTTAACTTTGGTTATTTTTTCAGGGAGGAGAGGTTGGAAAGTCGTTTGAGAAGCAACTCAAACGGGCTAGGGAAGAGAACCCTGCCGTTCTCAACAAAATAAAAAAATCCACCTCTGCATCAACTCCTGGCGCCTCAGCCGGGGCTAAGACGATGCGGATATCAGGCCGACTCGAGAAGGTAGGCGACAACGTGTGCCTTGATCTTGTCAACCCCTTATCAGCAGCCGCGGGGTTCACCACGCCTGCAAGCGGTTCCCGCTTGGCCGGCTCTGAAGGTAAGAACCCTTTTGAATCCCCGCTTAAGCTGGGGTGACCTTTACGGGTGAAATCCCACTCCCAACAGACGTCATCCTCAGACGTTCGGCAACAAATTGGTGCTACCTTTGTTTCGCACTCATCACGTATTGATTGTGGTGCAGATCAATCTCCCCGCTGGCCAGACGTCCAGAAGCATGCCAAGGCCATGCTGGAAGCCGTCCGGAAGAGGGATAAGGACAATATCCCTGGGATAGAGACGTTCAATCTTGAACGCATTTTATTGCTTCTGGCTGAGGTAAGAAACTTGTCAATTCAATTTTATTTTTTCCAAGTGTCTTATCCCGCCTGCCATACTTATGCCGCCTGACTTTTTGCAGGCCATGTTGTGGGTGGACGGGCTCAAACGCCCTTATTCTCGCAAACGGGAAGAGGTAAGAAGGGCCAAGAAGTCCGCCATAGACGCTGATAATATTGCTTTACACTCGACTATCGTAAATGAACTTGAAACTAAAGCAATAATTATGACACAGGCGTCTAGAATCCAGCAGCTGGAGGCGGATCTGGAGACGGCCAAACAGCAGGCGTCGGATGCTGAGACGGCTAAGAAGGCGGCGGAGGAGACCTAGAAGAACGCGGATGAGAGCGCCAAGAAGGCTGATGAGGCGCTCAAGAAGGCCCAGACGGACCTTGGCACACTTAAAGGTGTTTCCGAAGAGAACACCAAACTGAAGGCCAAGGTTCAAAAGCTCAGGCTCAGAAGAACTTTGCAGCAACCCTGGAGGCGGAGCAAAACCGCCTTGTTGCTGAGAGTGACGCTGACAATGACGCCCGTATGAAGATTGCCTGGGTTGCCTTGTACCCAGACGCGGATTATAGCATTTGGGCACTGGCGCACAGCTATGCCGAGTACGTGGTGTACTTGAGAGAACAAGGCGAGCCAGAGCCTGCCTCTTTCGAAGCCTGGGTCAACTCCAACAATGAGCCGTCCGTGCCTGAGCTTCCTGGTCCTGGTGAAGCACAGGAGATACCCTCAGATGATGAGGAGAAGGAGGTGGACCAGGAGGCTTCGCCTACAGGCCAGAAGTGACCACTTAGCGACAATTTGCCAATCTTTGCCTTTTATTTTCTTTTATTCAGCGGCTGTATTCCAAAACTTACTTTTTCCGGCCTGCGTACCGAGTATCCTTGTATTTACCGGCTAAGGAGCCGGGTTAATTAACAATTTCTTTCTCCCGGACGGGGTGCGGTTAAAATTTGATCCACTACAACCGTTTGGTTGGGTTGACTTTTATGAAATGCACCGACTGAGTCGGTTTTAATCATTTTGCATTTAATTTTTAATTTTTTTTTTTTGCCTAACTTATGAAAAGCATGCGGCGATTTTTTGCCTAACTAGTCCATAGTCTGGCTGTCCTTGCCCCTGGACGGCTGTGTGATTGGTTTCAAGTGGAGTTGGTTGATTGACTTGAAATCGTCTGATGCTGCAAAGAGCATGATATGTTTGTAAGTCAATCAATCACAGTAGTGATTGCCCCAAACCAAGTGCACAACCGTACATCAACAGGCGTTTCAGTCACTACACAGACGGCGTTTGTCCGTCATGGTAGAGATTTCATAGCCATTGAACAACTCTTTTGCCCCAATTGGGGTGGGAAGTGCAATTTTGGAATAAATAACCTAAGTGAGAACTTCAGCCGGTGACCGACTGATGCCTATGGGCATCCGGTATCCGGAAACTTAATTCATTCTTCATAGGTTATTTTGGTCAGACGGCTATAAGTTGATTAATTTGGTCGTTCAATTTTTGCCGTCTGCATAGGTACGTAGAACCGACAAATAGTCTGTTCTCTGCGACGATTGCACCCGGAGGGGTGTCGCCGGACGCCTTTGTCCATGTTGGGACAATCCGACAAAGTGAGCAACAATCCGACCATTTTAGCCTCTGGTCTTGTTTGAGACTGGTTGTATAGCCACTAAACATTTTTGTGCTTAGTTTTTAGTCAGTATTGAATTTACACTAAGTATGAACTTAGTTTTTTAAACAAGCGGGTCGGTCTGGGCATTACCCAGGCAGATAATCAGGCAGTTGAATAAACAAAGTATCGAACTTAAATAAACAAGGGATCCGAGTATTACCCAGACGGTCCAACAAATGTAACCTTTACTAAGTGTCAAACCTAGTTAGGTAAAGAAGAATCCGCCTGGGTATTACCCGGATGGATAATCAAACAATACTCAATTTTGCAAACAAAGTCTGAATCTTCATTAATTGACTCACTGTTTACAAAAAGTTTACAATCTTAGAAGTAGTACTTTTTTAGATTGTCTACATTCCAAGTTCTAGGCAGACGCCTGCCGTCTGGGGTTTCCAGGTGGTAGGTGCCATCCCTTACTTCTTCATAAATCCGGTAGGGGCCTTCCCAATTTGGAGTTAGCTTTCCCAGCTCATTGGCCCTACCATTTGCCTCCATTTTCCGTAACACTAAGTCGTCAACTTTCAAAGGACGCTTGTGTACTTTTTTATTGTAGGCTCTAGTCATTCTCAGACGGTAAATTACATGACGCAAGGCGGCGTTGCCCCTGCGTTCTGGGAGTGAATCCAATGCCAGGCGCATTGCTTCCCATTTTGCCTCTTCATCATACATCATGACTCTGAGAGTCGGCTCGTAATGTTCGATGGGCAAGACGGCTTCAGCACCGTAAACCATGAGAAATGGGGTTTCACCGGTTGCCCCTTTCGCTGTTGTCCGGATGGCCCATAGGACATGGATTAATTCTTCTGCCCATAAGCCACCGGCTCTTTCTATTTTCTTTTTAATGCCGTCTTAGATGAGTTTGTTGAAGGCTTCAAATTGGTCGTTTGCTTGGGGTCGGCCAACAGATGCAAAATAGCTTGAGATCCCCTGATCTTCCAACCAAGTTTTTAGCTGAGGCGTCTCAAACTGAGGACCATTATCAAACACCATAGACATAGGTACCCCATACCGGGTGATAATGTTCTTCCAAATGAAGGAAATTACGTCTGAGGTCTTGATTTTTTAAACCGCCTCAGCCTCCACCCACTTGGTGAAATAATCCACAGCCACCAAGATGTAGCGCTTTCCGCCTGGAGCAGGCGTGTAAGGACCTAGAATGTCCATGCCCCATTTTGCAAACGGGATTGGGCTGTGGATGGCCGTCAGATCAGTAGTCGGACGGTGAATAAGTTTGCCAAACTTTTGGCACTTGTCACATTTCTTCACCAACTCCTTGGCGTCTGCCTCAAGAGTGGGCCAAAAGTAATGTCGTTTGGCTCTGACGGCTAGGGACCTTCCGCCTTTGTGGGAGGCGCAGAATCCCGAGTGCAAGTCTTCGAGAACTTCCTTCCCCTTTTCTGGAGTGACATACTTCAACATGGGCTTAAGAAACCCCGCCTTGAAGAGTTCTTCATTTTTCAACTCGAAGTTTGCAGCTCGCTTCTTCAGGACGGCTGCTTCCTGTGGCGAATCAGGGAGTGTGCCCTCTGAGAGATAGGCCCAGATGCCATCCATCCAGGTAGAGCTTCGGTCCAGAATTCCAATGGGATCTTCATAGATGCTTCTCTTTTCAAGAACTTCCCAAAAGACAGACAGAGGCGTATCATGGCAGGCGGAAGACGCCAGTTTTGACAATGCATCCGCCTGGTTGTTTTCCGACCTAGGCACTTGCCTCAGACAGAATTCTTCAAGTGCCTTGGTCTCTTCTTTGACTGCCTGAAGATATTTAATCATAGCCGGATGAGTAGCCTCGTAGCTTCCCTCATACTGGCTAACGACCAATTGAGAATCAGAGTAGGCGTCAATTTTCATGGCCCTTGCCGCCTTACACATGCGAATGCCGGCTAGCAGGGCTTCATATTCCGCCTCATTGTTTGAGGACTGAAACTTGAAGCGTAGTGCATACTCAAATCTGTCCCCTTCAGGAGACTCGTAAATTACGCCTGCACCACAGCCGTTCTTAGTAGAGCTCCCGTCTACATACACTTTCCAAACCTGATCAAGATTATCCGGAGCCACCGCACGGGTCATTTCAACAATGAAGTCGGCAAACGCCTGACCTTTCACTGCCTTCCTTGGTTCGTAAGTGATTTCAAGACTTTGCATTTCAATAGCCCATTTCAACATTCTCCCGGATGAGTCCAAGGTAGACATTGGCCGCTTGAGTGGCTGGTCGGTGTAAATCACCACCGGTTGTGCCAGAAAGTAGGGCTTCAGTTTTTTGAATTCCATATACAAAGCGAGAGAAAATTTTTCAACCATGGGGTACTGGAGTTCAGCATTTTTAAGAACATGTCTAATGAAGTAAACCGGGAGCTGCACGCCGTCTCGCTCAGCAAGGAGAACGGCACTGAGGGCATGATCTGAGACGGCTAAGTACATATACAACGTCTCCCAAGGCAACGGGCTGACCAGCCTAGGTAGAGAATATAAATGCTCTTTCAAATCTGGTCTTCTTCCTCAGCCTCTGGAACGCCGCCTCAGCCTCATCCCCCCATTCAAATCTGGTCTTTTTCCTGATTGCTTGGAAGAAGTAGAGGCATTTGTCGCCTGACCGGCTGAGGAACATCCCCAAGGCGGCCAGACAACCGGTGAGCCTCTACACTTCCTTGACAGAACGGGGTGACTTCATGTCTATCACCGCCTGTATCTTTTCAGGGTTAGCCTCTATCCCCCTTTGATCAATCAGGAATCCGAGAAACTTCCCAGACTCAACACCAAAGACGCATTTCTTAGGATTTAACATAACCTTGTGCTGCCTGAGGGTGGTGAATGTTTCTCGGAGATCAGCAAGGTGATCCGTCTGTAGCTTGGATTTGACTATCATGTCATCAATGTACGCCTCCACATTCCTCCCAATCTGATTAATGAAGACCGTATTAATCATCCGTTGGAAAGTGGCAGGCGCATTTTTCAAGCCAAACGGCATCACGGTATAACAGAATAACCCCTGATCAGTGACGAAGGCCGTCTTCTCTTGATCTTTCTTCCACAGGGGTATCTGATGGAAGCCGGAGTAGGCATCCATAAAACTCATCAAGGCGTGACCGGCTGTAGAGTCGACCAGTCTGTCGATCTTTGGAAGCGGGTAACTGTCCTTTGGACAGGCCTTGTTAAGATCTGTGTAATCAACACACATGCGCCAGGCCCCATTTGGTTTCTTAACAAGGACCACATTGGCCACCCAGTCGGGAAAATTACAAGGCCGAATGAACCTGGCGTCTAGCAGCTTTTTGACTTCGGCAGCTGCCGCCTGACTTCTTTCCTCGCCGTGATTTATTTTCTTTTGCCGGATGGGCTTCTTTTTGGGGTCCACGGCGAGTTTGTGGACAGCGAGATCCGGGCTGACGCCTGGCATCTCTTCCACTTCAAAATAAAAAATGTCTTCGAATTCCTTCAGCAGAAGGTGCAAGCTTGCACCCAAGGTAGCATGAGTAACCGTCCCAACCTTAACAGTACGCTCTGGACGGCTGTCATCCACAACGAGATCAATGCTTTCGCCAGCCGGTTGGGGACGGAACTCATCTGACCGTTCACCGGCCAGTGATTGCTATTTTTTCTCTTTCTTCACCTCCACCAGTAGAGGTGCCTTTATTTTCTTTCCGGCTGCTGGTGGAGCAGGAGCTAGGTTGGCATCCTTGACATTGTCAAGGTCTATGGGTTCCTGACCGCCTAGGGCCACGGTATCTCGGACGGCTGAGAGATAACACTCTCGGGCCGTCTTCTGATCCCCATTCAGGGAACCCACAGTGCCGTCATCCCTCTCATACTTGATGAGCATGAGAGATGGGATGATTACTGCCTTGGCTACGTAGAGGGTCGGCCGGCCAAGGATAATGTTGTAGGCGGTCAACTCCTCAACGACAAAGAATCTGACGACAATATGTCGTCCTTGGCCCTTCTCTCCCAGCCGGATGGGTAAGTCAATTCTTCCGGCTGGGTAGACCATCCCACCCCCAAAACCAACCACGGGGTGGGTGACCGGATGCATGCTGCTGACATTGTATTTCAGCTTTTGCAGGCACCGGAGACTGATGATGTCTGATGAGCTGCCAGTGTCTATAAGGATCCGTCCAACCAACTGGTTGGCAACCTTACTTTCAATGACCACCGGGTCACCATGAGGGCGGCGGACGCTGCCCCTATCCTTCTCAGTGATCAAGACGTCTGGGAAGGAAGAGCTGGCAGACGCCTGCTCATCATCATCTTTGTCCATCTTTCGAAGATGGCTCTTGGTGCCCCGGATGGTAGGGCCACCACAAGAAAACCCGCCTGCTATTGTGTAGACCAGCTCCTTATCGGTATCCGAACTACTAGCAGGCTGGGGGGTAGTCTTGGAGGACTGACCCTTGTTTTTCATTTTTTCCCCGGCTGGGGACTTAGAAATGTAGGACTTCAACAGCCCTTTGTCAGCCAGACGGTCCAACGCCCGCTGAAGACTGAAGCATTCGTTGGTGTCATAGCCGACCTCCTCATGGAACTGATAGAATTTATTTTTATTCCGTGACTAGACAGAACTCTTCATAGGATTCGGCTTCTCAATGGACAGCCGGTCCTTTTCCTCCATGAGGATGGAGTTGCAGTCTTTATTAAACTCGTACTTGGGGACGTACGATTTAAACTCTTTCTTTTTCTTCTGGGACGGCTGGTCAGAGTCAGTAACCGCCCAGACATCTTTTCTTTTCTTGCTCTCTTCTTTGTTTTTGGCCGGCTTAGCAGACCGGCTGTCTTTCTGTTTGTCGGACTTCTTGGAGTCCGACTGGCTACCAGGCGAGCAGAGGTCGGTAGCTTGGATGTAGCTTTCCGCTTCCCTCAGGGCCGCCTGTAAGGTGAAAGCCCCTTTTCTGACTAGGTCGAACTTAAAATTCGACCCGTCTCTCAGACCCTTGAAAAAGTTTGTAAAAGCTACCTCGTCAGACAGTCCTTGAATCTGAATTCTTATCAGATTGAACCGCCTGACATATGAGCGCAGCCCTTCTCTCTCTCCCTGGTTAACAGTGCTCAAATCAAGGCTTGTTTTCTTAGCAGGGATGTTCATTGAGAAGTTGGAAGCAAATAGGAAGGCGAGCTTCCTGAAGCTATCGATGGACCCGGCTGGCAAATTGCCAAACCATTGTTGGGCAATGCCCTTCAATGTAGCCGAGAAGCACCGACACCAAGTGGCATCATCCAACCCCTGAAGATACATGAGGTTGGTGTAAGCCATAAGGTGGTCTTCCGGGTTGGTGGTACCATCATAGGTACCAACCAACACATTCTTAACCTTGGCCGGCTAGGCCGCCTCGGTTATCTCCCGGGTGAACGCAGAAGGCTGTTCACCCAGGCGCAGCAGACGGAGCTGCCAGTCCAATGGCTGGACATTTGGATATGTCGCCTGACCTCCGAAGAAGGCCGGCTGCATGAAGTGAGGAGGATACTGTCCGTAAGCCTGAGTAGGCACATACGGTACAGCTCCAATCATGTGAGGGCCAGAATGGACGGTATTACCGCCTGTCTGGCTCTCATGCAAAGAGGGTGCACTCCCTGCAGAAATATTGTTGAAGCTGTCTGGAAAGTTTGACGTTGAAGCCGACTCAGACAGCGATTGGTTTCTCTTCCAGTTAATGATCTCCCGGGCATCAAGAGTTGATTTTTTACTTCTCACCGGCTGCTGAGTCCGGCGAGTGTTATTGGTGTTCCTCCCAGGAAGGAGAATTTTTTACCAATCAATGGTCCCGGCTGCCTTCTCCTTTGGGTGAGGAGTGGGCTGCCGGTCTCTGACTGACTTTCCCTTCTCTGGAGGAGTCTTCTTCGCCGACTGACCTTTACTTGGGCCAGCCCGGCTTTTGGTGATCAGCTCTTTAATTTCACCCTTGAAACTTGTCATGAATCTCATGAGTTCGTCTCGGGTGACACGGGCTGATCCAGCTTCCGTTTGGGTTTCCCCTTCCGGCTACCAAGAGGGTCGACTCGGACCCGCATGGGAGGCACCCCGCTCCAGAGTCTCTCTGGGCCGGATGCGCTTGATTCTGAGAGAGCCGTCTTCGGCTGTAAAGGTTTCGACCTGAGGATCTTCATCCTCCTCATGGTCTGTAAAGACTTCTAGGTCTTCGCCCAGACAGTTAGGGGGTGGTACAGACTCTTGAACCATCTTCGAGGTACTCTCCCCACAAACGGCGCCAAATGTTTTGGGTGTTTTTGTCCCTCGGGAGAGTTACGACACGAAGACTGATCCGGGGTGGGCTGTACCTGCAAAACAAACGGAGACACCAGTTGGGTGGTGCTCCGCCTCCGACGCACAAGTTAGAAACTTGAAGGGAGAAAAAAGGTGCGGAAATTTAGGTAGGGATCTGCTCGGATTCCAAGCTCAGGATGTCTCTATCAAAGAGTAAAATGTGTAATAAATGATAAAACGTGTCCTCAAAATGAGGGACATCTCCCTATTTATAGGGTCTTTGGAAATTGTGCCCCAGATTAGGTTACGGAACCCTAATCATTGGTGGGTTGCGCCGTTTTGCGGCGTCCTCGGGATTTGGGCCTGAAGGCCGCCATTTTCCCTTTATTTCTGGAATGACACGTGTCAAGCAGGGATTAGTCCACTTTGGGCCATCCTGAGGCTGACACGTGTTTGTTTCTTTAGGCTACACTTGTAGCCGTGCTACTAATATTTTCTTTGAGTTTTGCATGCATAGAGCTCGTGATCGATCCATTGTGCCTTTTGACCCGGAAATCGAAAGGACTCTCTCAAGGAGAAGAATAGCTAATCGATCCTTGGGGTATAGTTCTTCAAGTGAAGAAGAGATTGAAGAAGAGCAAGGCATGGGAGAAAATCCGAGAGTGGCGTTGAAGGAGCTAGGAATACCCGGTGCTTATAGGTTTGAGAGCGGTATAGCTCCGCCTACAACACCGGCAAATGATTTCGAAATTCGGCTGGCCATGATCACCTTAATTGAGAGGAGGCAATATAGTGGGGCTAAGAATGAGAGCCCGTTGAACCAACTTAAAGAATTTGAGAAATATTGCAACACCATCAAAGTCAACGGAGTTTCTCAAGAGTTCATCCGCCTCAAGTTGTTCCCCTTCTCTCTCATAGAAAGATCCTTAGAGTGGCTAGATAAAGAGGTGAAGCCCAATTCCTTGAGAACATGGGATGATGTTACAAAGGCCTTCTTGTCCCGCTTCTACCCTCAAAAGAAGACGGCGGAGGCAAGAGCCTTGATTCAAGGGTTCAAGCAAAGGCCAAGTGAAAGCCTTTACGAAGCATGTGAGAGATACAAAGAGTATCAAAGGGAGTGCCCTCACCACGGAATCCCAACATACCAAGTGGTCCAAATCTTCTATGGCGTTTTAAGTCCCCAAGGCAAGTCATGCCTTGATGGGGGGGGGGGGGGCCGGGGGTCTTATCATGAACAAGACCAAAGAAGAAGTGGTGGACATTATTGAGGACGTGGTGACGTACTGACAAGGGAATAAACGCGTCGTCAATTGTCTATCCCTAGATCAAATACAATTTATACAACCTAAACAAACCTAATACGAGTATAAGGCAAGCATAGGGGTCGAACCACAGAGAACGGTAAACACCACCAAATGTTATCAACAATTAAGCTAGTCCGGAATAGGGGATAAATAAACTAAAGTCTAAAAATGCTAAAACAAGAAATAAAACATTAAGGGAAATGGTTTAGGTATAGCATTCACTCGAACATAAACAAAGGCATAGAAATTGAATTAATTATGAACTAAACATGCTCGAATATCGAAATTAAGAATCCAATCTAGCCGCCTTCCGGGGTCAATTGGCTTCTCCTAACATAGCCTCTATGTTTCCACATTAGAACCATATACTAGGAGGTACTATTAAATAACAATCGATAGTAATGAACCTTAACTAAGTCAACTTCCGTTTCTTGTTAGCAAAGATTCACCTTTAATCAACCAACAATGTGCACTTGCAAGAAGATTAAAGAATATCAAGCATATAAAGACTTTAATCACAAATAAATCAATTCTAAACCCTAGAACATGCTCAAGGTCCAACTACACCACAACCATCCCCTTAATGGGGAAATTACTCACTAATCATGATAATAACAAGATTAATCAACAAATAATCAAGAATCAACTTGATCAACAAGCAATACCAACAACTAAAATAATCAAAATAAACAAATAAAAATAGAGGAGAGAGAGTAAGAAATTGCTCATTAATTGAAGATGAAGGTCTACAAAGGATTGAACAAGCTCCTTCTTCAAAATCCAAGTTCATTAATGAAGAAAACCTCACTTTCTCTCTCTACCAAAGAAGACTAATCCTAACCTAACCTAAAACTAATTAGAGAGTTGAATAGATAGTTATTGAATTCCCCCTCAAAACGTTCTAAAAAAGGGACTTATATAGTCCGTACAGAGTCAGCTGAGTAAAGGAGAGGTCCGACCGAACAAATGGGAAGGTTCGGCCGGACTACAGGGTAGGTTCGGCCGGACCATGGGTAGGTTCGGCCGAACCATGGGTAGGTTCGGCCGAACCTCCCTGATCCTGGTCTGGTCGAACTCCTGTGGTTCGGCCACTCCTGCAAAACTGCCAATTTTCATCTTGCCCCTGCCTCGAAGTTCGGCCGAACCACTGAGCAGGTTCGGCCACACTTTGGTTCGGCCACACCATCAGGAGGTTCGGCCGAACCTCTTCTGAATCATGCTTCCTCTAGCTTCCTTTGAGCTTAGCTTCCTCCTCTTGAAAATCTCGATGGTTCCTACAAAGCATAAGCATGGAAAGCACAATAAGAACAAAGCGGGAAGACTAAGAAAAGGGAGGATAAAGGAGAAAGAAAAGAGAAAGCAAAGCTAAGTAAAAATGCTTAGAAAGAGGGTCAAACAAGTGTAAACGAGGGGAGAATCCTTAGAGAAAAAGGATAAAAGAGTGGCATAAATGCCACTCATCAAAATAAAGAACGAAATATAACAAATCAAAAGCAAATAAAATACGAAAATAAACTAAAAACTACGAAAAGAATTAAAACACGACAAAATTACCAAAATAAACTAGAAACTTTATTAAAGAGAAAGAAAGGAAAATAAGATAAAATAAACACGAAAATGACTCTAAAACTACTCCCTAAGAGTGACATAAATGTCACTCATCAAATTCCCCCAAGCTAAACCTTTGCTCGTCCTCGAGCAAAGCTAAGGCAAAAGAGAACAAGATGGAATTATTAAAGGCAAAAGAAACAAAATAGAAACAAAGAGAAAGAATGTACACTAACTCACTGTCGTAGGAATCACGGATGCATTTAGCGTATGCATCAAGCCCTTTAAACCCCTATGTCGCCAAAGAGGACAAGTAAGCTCTCGTGAGGGTTTCCTAAGAGGTTTAACCCACAACTCTCGACAACACATAACATTCAAGGCAAAGGTGAAATCAAGAAAACTCGAGTTTTGATATTTCAAACCAAACACAAACAATGGGCTAAATGCACAAGAATACAAACCTTTCTAGACATTAAAGGTAGCCAAGCAAAAGAATAGTTAAGGTTGGTACACACATAAAGCATGCAAAGGGTAAAGAACTTAGAGGGACTTACACTCCTCCTTATCTCCAACCAAACTCCCGCATCCTCACTAGTTTTGCATCCACTTTTAAGGTGATATCTCGAGATTCCTCGAAGGAATCGGAAGAAATAATCAATGAAAAACATTTAGGCTACCCGACATCTTGGCATTGATAGCTCGCTCGATAGGCTTGGCTTGATTACCCTCCATCGGTAGTAACTAAACCTCACTAAGGTCAAAAGGTCTTAAAAGGGTTGAAACGTTTAGGCTAGGGTAAAGGGTGTGGAAATAAATTTGGAAATTGATGGTAAACTTAGAAGTGAAGCAAGGTTGATCATTCCTCAATTCAAATTCAATAAACTACCAACTTTCAAATAAAAAATTCTAGCAACACCTCCCCCAAGCTTATTCTTTTTCAACCAAACAACAAATATTTTTGTATTTTCTCAATATTTTCTTCTTTTTTTTTCATTTCTTTTTATTCTTTGCTCTCGCCTCTTTTAACTTTGAGCGGCTTTTTCTTTCATTTCCTTTATTTTCTTCTCATTTACTCAACCCATTCAACATAACAAATATAAACACAAGTACCAAAATTTGAGTTTTTTTCACTTCTTTTTCATTCTTTTTCTCACTTTCATTAACCAAAAATACAAATCAAGTCCCAAGAATGCTTCACAAAAACTAATAAAGGTGAAAATAAAGCAAAGGTCCATTGGTTTGTAATGTGGTTATGCCAAAGAAGGGAAAATGGCTCAAATTGGGTTACTAAATGAGCAAATGCAAAAGAAAAATAAAGGAAAAGAAAATAATAAAACAAAACAAAAATCCTAATGGCCTTCGTCTTCCCCTAGGTTGGTTCGGTCTCGATCTTGGGTAGATTAAGCCAAATTCTCGATATAAGCTAGCAATGCCAAGGATCCAAACGCCATACATGCAAGAAATGTAGAAGGCTAGAACAAAATAGACACATCCTCACAAAAATGACGGTAGTGGAGTAGCAAAAATCACCTTTAAAGCTTCAACTAGCTAGAGAGCGGCAACCATCTTACCACAAACCAAGTGAGCTAAGGTCTCATAGCCCTTAAGTTCTACTACCTTGGCAATGTTATATGTGTGAACCAACCTCGACATTCAAGTGCATGAAAACCTCTAACAACTAGCAAAGAGGGTATTCTAGGTGCTAAAGCCCAATTATGTCCAAGTTTAAAACAAAACATTTTGAAACTTGCCTTGAATGCCATGGAAAGACACTATACACACAAATATTCACAAAACCAACAATACTCAAGAATGCATATACAATAGTGCAATATGAAAGCATGATCAATCAAAACTACATATACCAAAAGTCAACTCAATAAGGCGCTCATGGCCATCCAAACATAGAAAACCAATCTCAATAATAGACTTTGGCAAGTATGAGAGAAATAAATCAAGCAATCATGAGACTATGGATTAAGAAACCACCAAGAGATATAGATAACCCCCCCAAGCTAGCGAATAGCTACTCCCCCAAGCTAGAATGGAGCATTGTCCTCAATGCTCAAAATAAAGGCACAAAGGGTGGGTGGGAGGGGAAGGAAGAAAACTCATTCACACAACAATTCATAATCATACAATCCAAATGCAATTAAGAAAGCAAATCCAAGATGAGGGAAGAAGGAAAGAGTAAACCAAATGTGAGGTGGGTGTTGAAACCCGCAATTGAGCACATCGTCCACAATTTCATCTAATTCCTCGTCTTCGTTGCTTTTCCAAATGCAAGCAATCATTGGTGTGCTTCGTCTCAAGGAGCTCAATCCAAAATCTTTGCACATGAGTATATGCATCGAGTACCTATACACATAGACAAGAGAGTAAACAAAAATGAGAAACACAAAAGAAAGAAAAAGAAAGCAATAAAACACGGGTTACTTCCCGCAAAGGCTTGCTTAACGTCCAAGCATGACCAATCTAGTAAATAACCCGACAAAGAACGCAATAACTTGTCATATGCACCGACAAACATATCAAGAAATAGAGCATACGCGATGCTCATATGACAAGCAAACATAAAGTACAAGGAGACTTTATGCTTGAGAGAAGGGAGAAAAGAAAAAGTAAAAGAATCAAAAGAAAAATCAAGAAAATAAGAAGAAAAAGTAGAAGAAGAAAAAGAAAAGTCCTCACAAAAATCTTTTTGGTTGGCATTATAACTCTTTTCCTCATCAACGATGAAAGGGTTAGGGGCTTTGGAAGCTTGAAAAGGAAGAGGATCCCTAAGAGGTTCTTTGAGAAAAGAAGGGAGGAACATAGGATAGTAGGAGATATGGTTAAACCTTTGGGAAAAAGGTGTATGAGAAAGGCAAAAAGGGGTAGCTAATCCTTCATCACAAGATCTCACATCACTAATGAGGGAATGAAAATCAATCATGGAATCCTCAAATGAAGAACCCTCATGTTCTACATCTCCCTCAAGCTCAAAAACTCCAAAGTAATCAACCTTATCCTCCTTTTCACCACGATAAACAACCTTTCCTTCTACTATCTCAACATCAAGAGTGAATGGGGGCAAATTTCTCTCAAACTCATCTCTTTCTAATGAAGCCTTATCAATGAACTCACTCATAAGGTTATGGGCTACCGTTTGAAACTCAAGAAATATTTGGGCCATAATCTCAAATGAGTCCAAATCATCGTGGATAGACGAGTCAAAAGCTTGCTCATTGGAATCATCAAGGGGACTGTGGGGCACACCTTTAGAATTCATGCAAAAATCGGATGCAAAATGAGAAAGAACATGCACTTCATCATCATTAGAATGTACCTCATTACATTGAGTTATAGAGGGAGGGGAGTTGAAATCATGCAATACATGGTCACTATGGGGAGCATCAAGCACATCATGGGAATTCATATTAGACAAATCATGACAATTAGCATCAACATTAAAAGCATGAGAATCCCGAACATAAGTCTCATGATTGGCCCTCTCCCAATCATAATTATCCCTAGCTAACCATGAATAGAAATCCCAAGCTTCATCCGAAGACATGTCTTGAAATTTACCATTTAACATATTATCAACTACTCCTCTAAAATTCTCATTTAATCCCAAATTGATGATTTCACAATAATCACCCTTGGTTAAACCTTTAACACCATCTAGGAAATCCTCAAGTCTATTGAAATACACCCAAAACGGTTCATTATCAAATTGAGGAATAGAAATATAAGCCATTTTTTCTCAAACAAAACAAAGAAAACAAAAACAAATCAAAAGAAAATATAAACAATGGACTAGTCTCAATAAGATAACATGACGGTAATGGAAGCCGTTCCCCGGCAACGGCGCCAATTTGACAAGGGAATAAACGCGTCGTCAATTGTCTATCCCTAGATCAAATACAATTTATACAACCTAAACAAACCTAATACGAGTATAAGGCAAGCATAGGGGTCGAACCACAGAGAACGGTAAACACCACCAAATGTTATCAACAATTAAGCTAGTCCGGAATAGGGGATAAATAAACTAAAGTCTAAAAATGCTAAAACAAGAAATAAAACATTAAGGGAAATGGTTTAGGTATAGCATTCACTCGAACATAAACAAAGGCATAGAAATTGAATTAATTATGAACTAAACATGCTCGAATATCGAAATTAAGAATCCAATCTAGCCGCCTTCCGGGGTCAATTGGCTTCTCCTAACATAGCCTCTATGTTTCCACATTAGAACCATATACTAGGAGGTACTATTAAATAACAATCGATAGTAATGAACCTTAACTAAGTCAACTTCCGTTTCTTGTTAGCAAAGATTCACCTTTAATCAACCAACAATGTGCACTTGCAAGAAGATTAAAGAATATCAAGCATATAAAGACTTTAATCACAAATAAATCAATTCTAAACCCTAGAACATGCTCAAGGTCCAACTACACCACAACCATCCCCTTAATGGGGAAATTACTCACTAATCATGATAATAACAAGATTAATCAACAAATAATCAAGAATCAACTTGATCAACAAGCAATACCAACAACTAAAATAATCAAAATAAACAAATAAAAATAGAGGAGAGAGAGTAAGAAATTGCTCATTAATTGAAGATGAAGGTCTACAAAGGATTGAACAAGCTCCTTCTTCAAAATCCAAGTTCATTAATGAAGAAAACCTCACTTTCTCTCTCTACCAAAGAAGACTAATCCTAACCTAACCTAAAACTAATTAGAGAGTTGAATAGATAGTTATTGAATTCCCCCCCAAAACGTTCTAAAAAAGGGACTTATATAGTCCGTACAGAGTCAGCTGAGAAAAGGAGAGGTCCGACCGAACAAATGGGAAGGTTCGGCCGGACTACAGGGTAGGTTCGGCCGGACCATGGGTAGGTTCGGCCGAACCATGGGTAGGTTCGGCCGAACCATGGGTAGGTTCGGTCGAACCTCCCTGATCCTGGTCTGGTCGAACTCCTGTGGTTCGGCCACTCCTGCAAAACTGCCAATTTTCATCTTGCCCCTGCCTCGAACTTCGGCCGAACCACTGAGCAGGTTCGGCCACACTTTGGTTCGGCCACACCATCAGGAGGTTCGGCCGAACCTCTTCTGAATCATGCTTCCTCTAGCTTCCTTTGAGCTTAGCTTCCTCCTCTTGAAAATCTCGATGGTTCCTACAAAGCATAAGCATGGAAAGCACAATAAGAACAAAGCGGGAAGACTAAGAAAAGGGAGGATAAAGGAGAAAGAAAAGAGAAAGCAAAGCTAAGTAAAAATGCTTAGAAAGAGGGCCAAACAAGTGTAAACGAGGGGAGAATCCTTAGAGAAAAAGGATAAAAGAGTGGCATAAATGCCACTCATCAAAATAAAGAACGAAATATAACAAATCAAAAGCAAATAAAATACGAAAATAAACTAAAAACTACGAAAAGAATTAAAACACGACAAAATTACCAAAATAAACTAGAAACTTTATTAAAGAGAAAGAGAGGAAAATAAGATAAAATAAACACGAAAATGACTCTAAAACTACTCCCTAAGAGTGACATAAATGTCACTCATCACGTACTATAGTGATTGGCAAGATGGGGAGAGGGACTCTTCAAGCAAGAAATCTTCATTGTACTCGGTGGACCATCTAAATGCGATCAACAACCTTTCCTCCCAAATGACAAACTTGGGAAAGGAGGTGACCGCAATCAAAGCCAAGTTGGAGAGCGCTTCTTCTTCTTCTTCTCAAGCTTCGAATCTTCCCTCCCAATTTAAGGGGAGAGGTACTCTTTCTAACTCTCAACCCCCTCCCTCTTCACATAATATGCCTATCGGTTATTTTTTTTGTGATGCATGTGGATCGTATGATCATGACTCTAGTAATTGTTCTAATGAATGTGTTGATGAGTTTGGTAACAATGAGAGTGAGCATGTTAATTATGTGTCAAATAATAATGTTCAAAGGTTTGATAACCAAAGAGGTCAATGGAATAGGAATTACCAAAACCAAGGCAATTTTGACAACTATAACCAAGGTGGTGGTTATAGAAACCAAGGGAACCAAGGTTCTCGTGGTAGCTATAATAACCAAGGTTATAGTGGCCAAAATCAAAGCCAAAATTATGGTAATCAAAACCAAGGTTATAGAAATCATAACCAAGGTAGTGGTAATCATAATCAAGGTGGTGGTAACCATAATCAAGGTTATGGTCAAAATAAAAATAGGGGTACTTGGAACAATCAAGGGAGGGGCAATTTTCAAAATAATGCTCAAATAGGTCCCCCACCCGGATTTGTTCCAAGGACTCAAGTTGAAAATTCCTATTCACAACCTTCTTCACCTAAGACCAATTTGGAAGAACTAATTGAGAATCAAACCAAGTTGTTGAACACATACATGGCCGTTAGTGATAAAAAGTTCAATGAAATTATGACCCACAATAAAATGCTTGAAAACCAAATTTCTCAACTTGCTAATGCTTTGAAAGATCATGCAAGCCCTTCTTCTTTACCTTCCCAATGTCTTGATCCCAAGAAACCCGTGAATGCTATTGTTACAAGGAGTGGTAAGGTTCTTGAGGAGAGATTGCCTAGGAAGAGTGAAGATAAGGAGATTCCTAAGGAAGCCTTGGTTGAGAATGAGGGGGATAGGGCATCATTGGATGAGTTTGTGGTTGAGACACCTAGAGAGGTGAGAGTATAGAAAGAAATTGTGAAACCCAAGCTCCCTTACCCACAAAAATTCATGAGACACAAATTGGATGAACAATTTAGGAGATTCATTGATATGCTAAAACAACTTCATCTTTCTCTACCTTTTACCGATGTGATCAACCAAATGCCAAATTATGCCAAATTCCTCAAGGACATTTTGAGTGGGAAAAGAAGTTGTGAGGTTGTGGAGACTATCAATTTGACCGAAAATTGTAGTGCTATCATCATGAACAAAATGCCACCCAAATTGAAAGACCCCGAAAACTTCTCCATCCCTTGTGCCATTAACAAGATGCAAATTGATAATGCCTTATGTGACTTGGGAGCTAGTGTGAGCATAATGCCATATTCGGTTTATCAAAGACTTGAACTAGGGGAACTCTTACCTTCTAACATTACCTTGCAATTAGCCGATAGGTCAATCAAGTTTCCAAAAGGTAAGGTAGAAGATGTTCCATTGAGGGTTGGAAAGTTTGTGTTCCCGGTGGATTTTATTGTGCTTGAAATGGATGAAGATGCTACCATTCCAATAATTTTAGGTAGACCCTTTCTTGCTACCTCGGGTGCTATGATGAATGTGAGGAGTGCAAAGATTTCCCTTAAGGTAGGAGATGAGGTCATTGAATTTGATTTGAATGAAAGAATGAAGTATCCATGTTCTTCTCTAGAAAATTGCATGATGATTGATTCACTTGATCATGTTGTGTCTTCCATGCATGGGCACTTGCTCACCTCTAACGATTCTCTTGAGAATGTTTTGTTGAACAAGGACAAAGTAGGTACACCATGCAAGGAAGTGGCATTCTATGAAGAATTGCTTAATGGAAGCATGGAGGAAGTGGATGAGCAAATGTGCTTGAAAATCTCAAGCCAAGAAGCTTTGCAAGCGGCCACATCAAAGGAAGGTAATGGTGTGCCTATGGTAGAGCTCAAACCTCTACCATCACACCTTAGGTATGAGTTCTTGGGCCCTCATTCCTCTTACCCCGTGATAGTTAGTGCATCCTTGAGCGTGAGCCAAACTTAAGTGTTATGTGGTGTTTTGAGAAAGCACCAAGGTGCTTTGGGGTACACAATTGATGATCTTAAAGGTATAAGCCTCGCCTTGTGCCAACACCACATAACACTTGAGGAAGGCGCCCTTCCTTCTATCGAACGACAAAGAAAACTACATCCCCAAATGGGAGAGGTAGTTAAGAAGGAGATCACCAAGCTATTGGATGCGGGAATCATATTCCCCATCTCTAGCTCAAGGTGGGTCTCCCCCATGCATGTCGTTCCAAAGAAGGGGGGCATGACCGTGGTTGAGAATGAAAAGGGTGAGCTCATTCCAACTAGGACGGTCACGGGTTGGCGGATGTGTATAGACTATAGACGTCTAAACACATCCACCAAGAAGGACCACTTCCCTCTTCCATTTTTTGATCAAATGCTTAAAAGACTAACAAGGCACAAGTTTTATTGTTTCCTTGATGGATATTCGGGATTCTTCCAAATCCCCATTCACCCCGATGATCAAGAGAAACTACCTTCACATGTCCTTATGGGACCTTTGCCTATCGAAGAATGCCCTTTGGGTTATGCAATGCACCCGCTACATTCCAAAGGTGCATGATGAGTATTTTCGGGGATATGTTGGAGGAGGAAATGGAGGTCTTCATGGATGAATTTTCGGTGGGGGGTGTCTCATTTGAAGAGTGCCTTGTGAACCTTGAGAAGTGTTTGGAAAGATGTGTGAAGGTCAATATTGTTTTGAATTGGGAAAAATGCCACTTCATGGTGGAGGATGGTATAGTGCTTGGGCACAAGATTTCAAATAGAGGCATTGAGGTGGATAAGGCAAAAATAGAAGTGATTGAGAAACTTCCACCTCCGGTGAATGTCAAGGGAGTGAGATCGTTCCTTGGTCATGCGGGTTTTTATAGGAGATTCATCAAGGATTTTTCACTTATTGCTAAGCCCTTAAATGACCTTCTTCAAAAGGATGTTGAGTTCATTTTTTATGACAAATTCTTGAAGGCATTTGATAGATTGAAGAAGGCCCTAATCTCCACTCCTATTGTTCAAGCCCTAAGGAGGGATCTTCCTTTTGAATTGATGTGTGATGCGAGTGATTGGGCGATTGGAGGTGTTTTGGGATAACGTGTAGACAAGAAGCTTCATGTGATTTACTATATGTCCAAGACACTCAATGGGGCTCAAAAGAACTACACAACAACGGAAAAGGAATTTTTAGCAATTGTGCACTCTTTTGAGAAATTTCGTTGTTACTTGTTGGCTTCCAAGACCATAGTTTTCACGGATCACGCGGCCCTCAAGTATCTCTTTGCCAAGAAAGAGTCCAAGCCTAGGTTGATTCGATGGGTGCTTGAATTGCAAACTTTTGAGATTGAGATTAGGGACAAGAAGGGTGCGGAGAATGTTGTGGCGGACCATCTTTCTCGCCTTGAGGGTGATCAAATTCATGATGATGGTTCACCAATTGAGGATAGAATGCTTGATGACTTCTTATATGCCATAGACGTGAAGGAACTCCCATGGTATGCCGACTTGGTGAATTTTCTAGCATGTGGGGAGTTTCCACCCTCCTTCTCAAAGAACCAAAGCAAGAAAATCAAAAGGGAGGCAAGACATTACTTGTGGGATGATCCAATCTTATACAAACGAGGGGTTGATGGCTTACTTAGGCGTTGTGTTCCAAATGAAGAGGTGCCTAGTGTTTTAAGGATGTGCCACTCGGACCCTAGTTGTGGGCATATGGGTGTTTCCAAGACCGCTACCAAGGTTCTTCAATGTGGTTTGTGGTGGCCGCATCTCTTCAAGGACTCATGGGGATTTGTGAAGTCATGCGACCGATGTCAAAGGGTTGGGAATATCTCCAAGAGGAATGAGATGCCTCAACAGCCCATTCTTGAGTTAGAGGTGTTCGATGTTTGGGGGATTGACTTCATGGGATCATTCCCATCTTCATATGGTAATCAATTCATACTTGTGGCTGTGGACTATGTTTCTAAATGGGTTGAGGCCATTGCCTCCCCTACTAATGACAACAAAGTAGTGTTGAAGTTTTTCAATAAAATCATCTTCCCAAGGTTTGGCGTGCCTAAGGCTGTGATAAGCGATAACGGATCTCATTTTGTTCACAACGCCTTCCAAAAGATGTTGAGGAAACATGGAGTGCATCAACTGTTCGGCCTTCCATATCATCCTTAATCGAGTGGCCAAGTCGAGGTCTTCAATCGTCAAATAAAGCTCATTCTTGAGAATACGATTGCAAGGAATAGAAAGGATTGGTCGGACAAGTTAGATGATGCTCTTTGGGCTTATAGGACGGCTTTCAAGACGCCTATTGGTACCACTCCATATCGCCTTGTCTATGGCAAATCATGCCATCTCCCGGTAGAGCTTGAACATTGTGCCTTGTGGGCCATCAAGAAGATAAATTTTGACTTAGCTAGTGCGGGGGAGAAGAGGTGGTTGGATCTTCATGAGCTAGAGGAACTTCGACTTGATTCTTACGATTGTGCTAGCACCTACAAAGCTCGCTCCAAGGAGGTTCATGACAAGTTGATTGAGAAAAAGGAGTTTTGTGCAGATGACAAAGTCCTCCTCTACAATTCAAGGATGAAGTTGTTCCCCGGAAAGCTCATGTCAAGATGGAGTGGACCATTCTTGGTGAAAGATGTTTTTGATAATGGTGCCGTGGAGATTTGTCCTTTGAACTCCTCATCTTCATTTAAGGTTAATGGTCATCGGCTCAATAAGTACTATGATGGACTGTTTGTTGGACTTGTTCACAAAATGATTCTTTTTAAGCCACCTTGAGATGGTGGTGCACGTCGAGCTAACGACGTTAACCAAAAGCGCTTACGGGAGGCAACCCGGATTCTCATCTTATTTCTCTTTCCTTTCTTTTCTTTTATTTTTCCTTGATTGGTTTTTGATCTTATTTTGAGTTGGTTTTGTGTTTGTTTTGTAGGTCACATATTCTCATCTCTTGTTGGAAAGAAGGGGTTTGAAGAAGAGTTTAGAGTGCAGGGGAGAGGGCTCCCCGAGGGCTTGGATAGACCTCGGGGGCCTCTTCACCTTTTTGAGGCATTTCAATCCAGGGACTTCCCGCGGTTGCCCCGCGGTCTCTCCGCGGGCGCGGGATGTTTTGGAGAGGCATCAGAAGTTTTGGAGAGGGCGCGACCCTCATTTCAAGCAAAATTGAAGTTCAATCCAGGGACTTCCCGCGGTTGCCCCGCGATCTCTCTGTGGGCGCGGGATGTTTTGGAGAGGGCGCGTCATGTCTGGAGAGGGCGCGACCCTTAACTCAAGAAAATTTAGAAATTCATTCCAGGAACTTCCCGCGGTCTTTCCGCGGACGCGGGAAGTTTTGGAGAGGGCGCGGCATTTCTGGAGAGGACGCGGCCCCCCGTCAGGTAAAAAAATCGCAAAAGTTCCAGGAGCTCCCCGCGGTTTCCCCGCGGTCTCTCCACGGGCGCTGGAGAGTTGCCGCGGGCGCGGCAGAGTCGGGAGTTTGTTATATCCGGGCGCGCCCCTCTCCTCTCTCTCTCCTCTCTTATTTTCTCTTCTTCTCCTTATTTTTCCTCTTTCTCTCTCTACCTCCTCTCAAACCCTAACCCCAAAACATCAATTTCTCACTTATTTATTCAACTTTTGCCTAAAATTTTCACAAATTCTTCCATATTCCTCCATTTTCAACACTCCTACTCTTCTTTCTCGTGGTTTTTCGGGAAATTTCGGGTCTTTGAAGTGCTTTGAGTTTAATTTGAGTCTCCAATCTTGGTATACTTGTAACCTTTGTAATATTTTTGTCAATTTCAATTGATTTCTTTACATTGGTTTGTTTACCTTAATTTTGAGCATGATTTTTGTGTTTTATGGTTGATTTATGGGAAATTTGGTATATTTGGGTGATTGTTACTTTTTCTTGTTGATTCATGATTATATCGATGATTGATTGTTGATATTGTTGTTTGTTGTTTGATTTTGGTTGCTGTGTTGATTGGAGCAGGTACCTTGTAGTTTTGTGGTTGTTTGGTTGGATTTGTAAGGAGGGTTGTGAGTAATTTTGGTGGTAGTTGTTTTGTTTGAGGGAGTTTGTGTTGTTCTTCTGAATTGTATGAATTTTGTCAAAATGGATTTGATAAGACGAGTGAAAAGTAGCAAGAAGCGCTCAAACCAATCCCCCGACCAATCTTCTCAAGGCCAATCCTCAAACCCTCAACCCCAACCGCATTCCACAACTCAAGATGATGCTCCTCCTCCTCCTCTACCCCCTCTCAAGTTTTGGAACCGGTCTAAACAAACCCCCATCTATAACAAAATGAAAGACCGGAAGTTTAGTCCTTCCTGCCATTACTTTCGTGAGGACATGGCCAAGCTAGGAATTGAAAATGACCTTGACATCCTTCTAAACAACCTAAGCTTGGGTGAGTTTATAAAGTCTTCTCCTAGAACCTATTTGGAGCCTTCCATTGAGTTTTTCTCCACATTTGAGTTCAATAAGGTGGGGGAAACCGACTTTATTATTTCCTTCCAACTCTTCAATGTCAAACACACCATGAACCTAGCCGAGTTCAATGTAGCCCTTGGTTTCAACCCCAATGGTGATATCTTCGAGCCCCTTATCTCCCTAGTCCAAACTGAGTATAATGAGGTTTCTTGGTGGAGAACCATAGCCAACAAGAGGGAGTTTGATTCGAAGAAGTTTCTTGCTAGTGAGATTATCCATCCGGCCCTTAGGATCCTTCATAGAATTCTTGGGTATTCGGTCTTTAATAAGCAAGATTTGGGGAAGTTATCTCGAGAGGAGATTATGGTGTTATAGATGGCTACCAAGCCGGAGTTAGGGTCAAGGATTAATTTTGGCTATATCTTCATGAATTGTTGTAAGGATATAATGCATGGGGTCAAAACGGGGGAAATTCATTGTGGGGGCATGGTGACACGTCTTGTGTCGTATTTTAAGTAAGAGGGGTTCTTGAAGTCTTGCACTCCGGTTGGAAGGTATGTACTCAGACCACCAAACTTTGTCTTATCAAACTAGCGCCTTATATGACGCTAGAGTGCGTAGGGGGGAGGTCACACCTCCGATCAACTACCCTTATGTGCCGCCCCAACTAGGACCGGTACCTTCCTGGGGTGATGACAACCTCCCTACGTACCCATATTGGCCCGGGGTTGAGGACCCCGATGTGTCAAGGCGCAACTTCCCGCCTTATGATTATAGGGTCTCGGGGGGGAGTGATTATCGGGGTGATCCCGCATACTACTATGTTCACCCCCATCACCCCGAGCCCCTTGTTCAGCGTGAGCCCTACGACCAATTGACCCAATCCCAACTTGACCTATTCAAGGGTCACTATGGATTTCCTCCCGGTTACACCGGAGGTTGGGATACGGGTGATGATGGTGCCGACCCTAGTGGCCTATAGTCCCCTTATGCATGTTTGTTTCCCTTTTTGTTCTCCCCCTTCCCTATTTTGCATGTTTGTAGGCATCGCGGTCGATGCCTTCAGTTTGTGAGGGGGGAGGGTCAAAAAGGATGTTTTATGGTTGGTTTAGGGGAAGGCACCTGGGGCTCGGTGGGAAGTTTTTGATAAGGTTTTTGGTGGATTTTTGCTAATGTTCTCGTTGGTTTGTTGCTTGTTGTTGTTTTGTTTCATTTCATGATGTTTTTGGGAGTTTCTTGAAAAAAAAAAAATTTGATGATGATGGGTTTCTCTAGGTTTTTGTATATAGCTTGTGTCTAAGTGTTTTATCGTTTTCTTTTGTTTTGAAGTTACTAACAATTTCATATTGTATATATAGCCTTTTTCTTTAACTCACCTTGCTCGTAGCCTATGCTTTGGATTGCGGAGCCTTTTGGAGAAGCACGTTCCTACTCCTTGGGTACTTTAGTTAAGCACAGACGCTTGGTGAGGCCTTTCTTATTTTACCTCTTTATTTTCACTTCTATATTTTCTTGGTTGCTTAGATTAGGATTAGATTTAGGGGAAGTTGAACGGTTCGAGGATGTATGAATTTAACACCTAGTGTGTTTGGGGTCTTTGGCGATGTGGCCATTAGACCGCTTGTATGTCGATTGGGATAAACGTGTTATGATTGCATCTTTGCCCTTTTCCTCTTTCCCTTTCTTGTCCTTGTCTAAGTTTTCCATCTTCTCTTTTCTTTTCTTTCACTTTCTTTTATTCTTGTTTGTGTGCATAACTTTTTGAGGCTTTATTTTCACTCTTTCTCTTTTTGAAAATTGGACTTGTATGCAATGGACTTTTGCTTTTGATAATAGTCTTCCTAGGTAATAATGGTATGCACGGTTTGAGATTACGTTTGGTTGATTCTAGGATAAAGCATGCTAAGATAGTTGTCTAGAACTAGGGGGATCATGAAACCGGATTCTACTCGTTTGTGGCATGTTGGTAGTTGCTCCCTATCTTTGATTTGACAACCTTAGTGAGTTTTTGCTACAACCATGTGAGATGTATATTTGTTCAAGCTTTCATTAAATTCTTGCATGAGCGGCATGGATCCTTGATTTTCGCAAACCTAATCTAGAATCTGAGCGTATGATTCCTAAGACCGTGACCGAACTACCTAGGGAGGACAAAGGCAACTTTTCGGGGAGGTATTTTCTTTTTCTAGGATAGTCCCTTTATGTTTACTCTTTTTTTTTTTTTGGTTTGGGATACTGTAGACACCCATTTGTGTCTCTCCAAAACCAAACCCAGTGATGAGTACCTTTCACGTCGAATCATTATCGAATGAAACGAAAGTTTGGAAAAGTCTAGTGTTGCGGAAAGTTTTATTTTCTTTTCTCTTCTCTCTGTTTTTGAAAACTTATTTTAAGAAAACAGCCAATCCGGTTTGGTTGGTCCATGATATGGGTCCAGTAGTAGTGTAGTTGGATGGGGCTTGCAAAGACCTTTCCAACGATATATTATAAGCCTAATTCCGATGAATATTGAGGAAGTTATAGCCAATTTACTAAATTGGGCCCGATTTGAGCTTTATGTACGGCCCAATGATCTAGGGGAGGGCCTAATATGATTTATCATTCCTAATGCAATTAGGAATGGTTTTAGTCTTCTAGATTCTTCTAGAAGGTTCTTTTCATTCCTAATTCAATTAGCATTGATAAATTGACTTTCGTTGACTTTTCAGAGATTTAATCAAAATCAAATAGCATTTTCGAGGAAATTATATTATTTTATCCTCCAGTACGGTAAACTTATCGGATTTTCGAAAACGCGTTGGAATTAAGCTTGGCGCCTAACCCCAGGCGTTGGCGCCTGGAACCAGGCCTGGCGCCTGGCGCTAGTGTTGGTGCCTGGCGCCAGCTAGCCAGGGTTGGCGCCAGCTCTGTTTTCTGAGCGTCAGACTCTGTTTTGTCTAATTTATCTTTTTGGCTGATTTTCTCTATAAATATCGTATTAAAAACTCCGTTTTCATTCACTAATTCTCACCAATTATCATCATCTACATTCATTCATCATCTACATTCATTCACCAATTGATTTCATTCATTCATCTCTCTTCATCATTCAATTCTTTCTTACTTTGCTTTTTCATACAAAATTCCGCATTCATAAGATCTAGAAACACCTAGCCATATTCGAAGTGGCCTTCGCCCTAGACGTGAAAGGTTTTAATTTCTGAGGGTTTGGTCCCAAATCTCTCTTTCAATTATTTAATTTAATTATTGTTTATTATTTTCCTTGAAGTTACTAACGTGTGTATTTTGTAATTAGAAAGAGGTACGAGGCATCCAAGTAAGTACTTTAATGGTTTTTATTGATGTTATTATGTAGAAATCATGTTTACATTGTTATTATGATATTCCTAGTATCATGTCTAGGGTATTTTTAATATTAAATATGATTGTTATGATGCTTCCTATGTTCTTCCTAATATTTATGATTGCTAGTATCATGTTAGGGCTAAAGATTTGATTTTTATTGTTTAGTGACATGCTATGGTTTGTTATTAATCTTGTTAGTATCATGCCTAGGATCTTGCTATTATTATTATGCTTTAATATTAACATGAACATGATTATGATTATAATTGTTATAATTTATGATGATTATTGTTATTATTATTATTTTGATAATGATTATTTTATTTATGATTATTATTGTTTTGATTATGATTATAAACTTATAATGATTATTATTTATTTATTATTTTATTTATTATGTTGCCTGATATATTATTTATTTTTATTGCTTGATCACGCCTTTATTGCATGTTTAAAGGGAATTGGTACTTGTAATCACGATTAATAAGATATTTAATAATCTTGTTAGGGTTAATTGTGATTATAATTCAAGTGATCGCCAATAATAGTTTATTTGTGCATTAATATTCAACCAACATAGATAAACAGGTTTAGGGTTAATCCTATTGATTGTATGTTAATAAAAAAGTGCACATGAATACGATCAGAATAAAGTAGAGGCCTATTATTAGGGCAGGTTCAATCTCTTTTAGGTTGGATTTGTACCTTCATCCCCGAACCCTTTTTTGGTTCTAGACCTTATGGAGTTGAGGGTCTCTTGGATCGTTAAGGGGTGTAACCTTCACCTCGTGAACGGTTTACAAGTTCCTTAAAACTTGTTGGCGACTCTTTTGCTCTATCTTCTTCCCTTTTGGACGCCACCGTACTTTAGTGTATGATCACAGTGGGGTTCAAGCTAGTGGGATTTAAAAGCTTGAAATTATTCCCTACAGATACATTTGCCTACTTGTTACCCCTTTGAACCTTTTTCCCTCTTTTCAAGCCGCATAATTAGATTTCTTGAGCCTTTTGTTTCGTTCTCCTTCTTTTTTGTTTTTGTGAAGCCAGGGTCAATGTTTGGTGATTGTGGTCTATGAATTTCGAGTTTGGTTCAAATTGGTACACATAATTGAGTTGTTTATATTTGGTAAATAATGGCAAATGCTTATGTAAAAGCCGTCCTTAGTAAAAGAGGCAAGGAGGTTAATAAATGCATATTGGAAAAAGCCGTCCGAATTGAAAAAAGGCAAGGACTAATGCTTTTAAGGAGTACAAGAAAATACAAACAAATTTATAAATGAGAAAATGCAAAAAAAAAAGAGAAAAACCATAAAAAATCAAGTGTCTTTCTCCTCTCTATGCGTTGAGGACAATGTTTCTTTTAGCTTGGGGGGGGGGGGGGGAAGCGTTTGTGCTTTTTGTTCTTATGTTTGTAAATTGTTGCTTTGAATAAGCTTGGGGGTGTTAATACGTTTTTGTTTGGTGATTACTTAAGTTTGGTGTTGAGATTTGGCCGGTCTTTGCTTCACAATTTAGGATAACCACCAAATTTTAAATTTTAGCCTACCTTAACCCTTCTTGCCTTACGTTACAACCTTTGGGAAGACCTTTGGACCTAGGAGTTGAGTCTTTCATCGGTGGAGGGAATCATGGGTTGTAGACTAAGGAAAGGGGATGCGAAATCAAGATGTTGAGTAGCCCAAAATATTGACCTTTTTCCGGTTCCTTCGCAGAATCTATGAGATGCTCACTAAGGGGAGATATGAGATTAGTAGGGGGAACGCGGTAAGACCGTTTGGGAAAAAAGTGGAGTGTGATAACTAGTTCCTATGCTTAGTTTTTTTATGTTTCATTCAACCTTAGGTATCTTATAACGTGCATACCATAATTCACTTTAGAAAGGTTGTTATTCATTTGAATTATAGTCTCTTTGTAAAGTCCATTTCGTAAAGATTTTGTTTCCTTTTTTTTTCCTTTTTCTTTACCTTTTCTGGTTTGCCTCTTGGGGGTTTGGTGGAGAGTTATGGGTAAACTCTTAAGATACCCTTACGAGAGCATCACTCGTCCTCTAGGGCGATCTAGGGGTTTAAATGGCTTGTTGTAGCTAAAAACAACCGTGATTCCTACGACAGTGAGTCTTAGTGTAAATTCTCGCCCCTCTTTTTCTTTTTGCTTCGAATAAGCCCTTCTCTTTCCTTTTTAGCCTTTGTTTTGCTCGGGACGAGCAAAAGTCTAGCTTGGGGGAATCTGATGAGTGTTATTTATGGCACTCATAGGGTAGTCTTTTAGGGTTATTTCTTTCCCTTTTTCATGCTTTATTCTCTTATTTTTGGTCCTTTTTCCTATAGTTTCTCTTTCTCCTCTTTTCTTTATAGTTCTCGTGTTTTTCTCGTGTTTTCCTTTTATTTAGCTCTCTTTCCTTTTTATTTCCTTTCTTTGTTTGCTTGTGTAGGTACTTGGAGAATCACTTTTGCAAAGGAATCAAGTTGGGACCTTAATGACCAAGCAAGGAAAAAGCATTTGGCTAGAGAGGGCTTATAGAGGCCTTGGAGAGGCCTCGGAGAGGTCTCCAAGGTATTTCCGGCAGGCCGCGGGCGCGGGTAAGTAAAGCCGCGGGCGCGGGCTCAAGAAGCACAAATTGCCAGATTTTGGTAGGAGCTACCCGCAGTTGCCCCGCAGGCTCTCCGCGGGCGCGGGAAACTTGGAGAGAGCGCTCCGTCTCAGAGAGACCGCGGCCCCCTTATTGAGTTTTGGGAGCAGGGGATTAGCCGCGGGCACGACATCTTTGGCTGCGGGCGCGGGTTTATACTGCCGCGGGTGCGGGTGTTGCCCAGATAGCCCGCGGAGGGTTCCGTACCCATTTATCCGCGGCCGCGGATTCATCGGGAGAGGGCGCGGGATTTGCCGGTTTCTTCTTTACTTATAAATAGAATTGTAATTCCTTTTAGAACCCAACTTTTTGATAATTTTTCATTAGCTTAGTTTTAGAGAGAGAATTTAGAGAGAAGTTAGAGAGAAGTTCTTGGTTTTGGATTTATAACTCAACATTTGATCAATCAAGTTTGGATTTCTTCATTTTCAATCATTAATATTAGTGAGAATCTCTTCCTTCTTTCATCTCTTACTTACTTGCTATTTGATTTATGCTTGTTGCTTGTTTTTCTTTGGATTTGAGTTTGATATTGTTGAATATTTTGATTTCTCTTAGATTTTGATGTAGAATGATGATCAATGCATTTTCTAGTTATTTGTTCTTGAATTTCACCATGATTAGTGAGTACATTAGTTTCTAGGGAAAGGGGGAAGCATGTTTGATAAATGAAATTGCTAGTTGATGCTCTTTGATTGATTGATTTGTTGCAATTAAATTGGTTGACATAGTTTTGCATGTGATTGATTAGACTAGGAATGATCAACCTATAAGATTAATCTAGATTGCATTGCAACTCTTAATGACATGAACAATTGATTTGAAAGTTGCTCTAATTGATTGGGTTTGCTTGTGATTCTTCTTGATTTGCCTTTCATAGTGACTCCTAGATTGGCCTATAGGAGATAGCATTTGAACTCTCTTGATTGCTACTATTGTTTGTCCATTGCAATACTTGAATTAATTGATTGAGCTCTAAACTAGCATTATCATTGAACTTGCATGTGGAACCCATATCCCTAGTGTTTAGACCTTTGATTTACTTGATTAGACTTGTCTTAGTTTTCCATAGTGCCAACCACAATCTCAACTCCATCTTTGAGGTAGCTTGACATAGACTATAGTTTTCATCATTGCATTCCCTAGGGATCGACCCTTAACTTGCCCTATATTCATATAAGGTTGGTTAGATGTTTACAAATTTAGTTTGACTTGGGGGAAGGGTAGATAACGACATACATTTTCCTCTTGTCAGCATCTTTGAGTGAGGTTGTGATTGAGACACCTAGCGAGGTGAGAGTGGAGAAAGAGATTGTGAAACCCAAGCTTCCTTTTCCACAAAAATTCATGAGGCATAAGTTGGATGAACAATTTAGAAGATTTATTTACATGCTTAAGCAAATTCATCCTTCTCTACCTTTTACTGAAGTTGTTACCTAAATGCCCAACTATGTAAATTCCTCAAAGAAATTTTAAGTGGTAGGAGGTCTTGCGACGTGATTGAGACGGTCAACTTGACCGAGAATTGTAGTGCAATTATATTGAACAAGATGCCACCTAAGTTGAAAGATCCTGGAAACTTCTCTATCCCTTGTGCCATTAACAAGATGCAAATTGATAATGCCTTATGTGACTTAGGAGCTAGTGTTAGCTTAATGCCACAATTGGTTTATCAAAGACTTGAGTTAGGGGAGCTTATGCCTTCTAAGATTACCTTACAATTGGCCGATAGGTCAATTAAGATTCCTAAGGGGAAGGTTGAGGATGTTCCTTTGAGAGTAGGGAAGTTTGTAATTCCGGTAGATTTTGTGGTGCTTGAAATGGATGAAGATGCTACCATTCTCATTATTCTTGGTAGACCTTTTCATGCTATCTCGTGTACTATGATTGATGTTAAGAGTGCAAAAATTTCACTCAAGGGAGGAGAAGAGTTATTGAATATGATTTGAATGAAAGCATGAAATATCCATGTTCTTCTTTAGAAAATTGCATGTTGATCGATTCTCTTGATCTTGTTGTATCTTGCATGCATGAGCACTCTCTCACTTCTAGTGATCCTCTTGAGAATATTTTGTTGAATAAGTATAAGATAGGTGCTCCTATCAAGGAAATGGCAATGTATGAGGATTTGCTAAATGGAAGCATTGAGGAAGTGGATGAGCATATGTGCATGAATATCTCAAGCCAAGAAGCTTTGCAAGCCGCCATTTCAAAGGAAGGTAAAGGTGTACCAATGGTTAAGGTTAACCCTTGTCCATCACACCTTACCATCAAGGGGTCAAGATGGAGAGGTCCAAATTCGGCCAAGAGTGGTTTTCCAAATGGTTTTGTAGAAGTCTCAATGAAGGATTTTCTTTCTCCATTCAAGGCAATTGGCAATCTTCTAATGAAGTATTTTGTTGATGCTTTTGTTGGTTTCGTGGACTCATTGTTTCTCCGCCAACCACCTTAATTGGTAGAGAACATCGAGCTAACGACGTTAACGAAAAGCTCTACCCGAGAGGAAACCCGGTTTTCTAACCTTTGTTTTTTTTATCTAATACTTCTCTTTATTTCCTAGTTTGATAACTTTTCTTATTTATCTCTATTTTGGTTTGTTCTTTTGATCCTAGGTACCATGGGATTGAATCGGAGAAAATTTCCAACAATTTTGGTGCTACTTCAAGACTTCGTGAGGTTTTGTTATGCTTAGAGGAAAGGGTTCGTTGAGGTTATATGTTCTCGTGATTGCATTCCCATCAATTTTTATTCATGTTCAAACATATTTTGGATTGTTTCTTATGAAAATTTTGAGTCCTTGATCATGACATTTGGTAAGGACGGTGAGAATGCAAACACGAAAGCATTATTAAGGGGTGTTTTTTTAGAGCCTTCCCGAGATGCATGTGGTGCGCACGCACCAAGCTGCACGCACGCACCACAAAGATCACCCACAGGCGCGGGACCTATGTGCCGCGGGCGCGAATGCCCGTGCACCAAAAATGCCAAAATCCAACCAGGAACTTCCCGCAAGCGCGACATTTTTGGGAGCGGGCACTGCCTTTTGTTGCGCATACGCACCTGCTGCCAACCCCTATAACCCCAAAACGCACCCTACTCATTCAATTCTCTTATTTTTCCCTCCTAAAACCCTATACCCTCTCTTGCAATATCAAACCTACTTCACTTCTTTTGCTATCATTTCAACATCAATTTCAATTGCCAACTGTAGACACCGAAATGTGTCTCCCCAAAACCAAACCCAGTGATGAGTACCTTTCATGTCATTAGATTATCGAACAAAGAGAAAGTGTGAAAAGTCTAGTGATGAGGATGTTTTTATTAAAATATCTCTTCTTTCTGTTTTTGAAAATATTTCTTTTCTTACCTTATTTATGAAAAACGTGCATTAAAGTTTATTTTGGTCCATGATAAGGGTCCAATAATGGTGTAGTTGGATGGGGCTTGAAAAGATCTTTCCAACGATATATTATAAGCCCAATTCCGATGAATAATGAGGAAGTTATGGCCAAAATACTAAACTTGGCCCGGTTTGGTTTTTATATGCGGCCCAATGATCTAGAGAAGGACCTATTATTAATTATCATTCCTAAAGCTATTAGGATTGATTATAGTCTTCTAGAATACTCTAGAGAGTCTTTTAAATCCTAATGGAGTTAGGATTGATAATTATGTTTTAAAGAGTTTGAAATTGAATAAAACTACTCCTTTTAAGAATCCTTGTTTTGTACAAATTGGAATATAGTAAGATATTATTTTTGTTCCTCAAAATCTTTATCCAAATTTTATATGGTTGGATAGATCTTTAAATTATCTTTCCAATGATATATTATAATATTAATTTCGAGCTATAACGAAAAAGTTATGAATTATATATGAAACTCTAACCAAAACTGACACCATTCCACTATTTCTGCCATATCTTTTTATCTATAATATATTTTAATCTGATTGTAATTGGGTTAGAAAGAATACTTCAATATCTTTCCAACTACATAATATATGTCTTATTTGGACTTCCAGATCAAAAGATATAATAAAAACAAAAACGCGTGAAACCGATTATTATCGCCTGACACTAAGCATTAGCGCCTGGCGCTAACCTTCAGTTCCTGGCGTTAATGACCAGCATCTGGCGCTAATCAAGTTTTATTCTCGTTGAAACTCTAATATTTTTTTTATCCATCCGACTGATTTTCTTTATAAATAGCCTCTTAAAATTATGTTTTCAATCATCAATTCTCAACAATAATCAATTCAAATCAATTCTTATTCTTTCTTATTCTCTCTATCACCAATTCTCATCAAGAATCTCTTGATTACTCTCTCTCTCTCTCTCTCTCTCTTTTCTAAACTAGCCCTTTTGTATACACAATTCAGCATTCACAAGATCTAGAAACACCTAGCCAAGTTCCAAGTTGCCTTCGCCCTAGACGTGAAAGGTTTTAATTTTTAAGGGTTTGGTTCCTAATCTCTCTTTCATTTATTTAATTTAATTTTTTGATTATATTTTCCTTGAAGTTACTAACGCGTGTATTTTGTTATTAGAAAGAGGTACGAGGCATCCAAGTAAGAGCTTTAATTGGTTTTATTGATATTATGATATAGAAATCATGTCTAGGTTGTTATTATTATTCCTAGTATCATGTTAGGATGCTTGATGTTTTGAATAACAACAATGATTCCTAGTATTATGTTTAGGGAAAAGGTTATAATATCAAATATGACAATTATGATTCCTGCGATTCTTCCTACTCCTCCTAATATTCATGTTAGTATCATGTTAGGGCTAAAGCTTTGATTTTTATTGTTTAATGACATGCTAGGGTTTGTTATTAATCTTGTTAGTATCATGCCTAGGATCTTGCTATTATTATGCTTTAACATTATTATGATTATTTTTATGATTTATGATTATAATTGTTATAATTATTGTTATGATGATTATTATTATAATTATTTTTATGATTTTTATTATTATGTTGTTTGATTATATTTATTGTTATTGCTTGTTCACACCTTTTATGCATGTTTAAAGGGAATTGGTATTTGTAATCACGCTTAATAAGATATTTAATAATCTTCTTTAGGCTTAATTTGATTATTATTCAAGTGATCCCCAATAATAGATTTATTTGTGCATTAAATTCAACCAACATAGATAAACAGGTTTAGGGTTAATCCTATTGATTGCATGTAAGTCAGAATGCGCACATGAATATGATCAGAATAAAGTACAGGACTATTATTAGGGCAGGTTCAATCTCTTTTAGGTTGGATTTGTACCTTCATCCCCGAACTACTAGTCTTGGTTCTAGACCTATTGGAGTTGACGATCTCCTGGATCGTTAAGGGGTGTAACCTTCACCTCGTGAACGGTTTACAAGTTCCTAAAACTTGTTGGCGACTCTTTTGCTCTATCTTCCTTCCCTTTGGACGCCACCATACTTTAGTGTATGATCACAGTGGGGTTCAAGCTAGGGGTAATGCTTGAAATATTCCCTACAGTTTTTGGCGACTCCACTGGGGACGATTTCTATTTTAATTCCTAAAATTTATTTTGGCAATGATTTAGAATGAGTAGATGAGACTCGAAAAGTTCTAAGTATTTCATGTGCGTAATTTTGATTAACATTATTGTCATATGCATAAAAAAAGATCTCATTGGAATGACCATCCGTAATGAGTTAAAAACATAGGATTTTCACACGTAGGAAATTTGACGAATATCTTTCACAACTAGGATCGAAATAATGCTACGCGAAACTGGAAAATTTTTATCGAGCACAGAAAGCTGCTGAGGCATGTAGGAACTAGCGTCAGCGTACAAAGTCTAGCGCCAACAATTTGACGTTAGCGCCAGGCAACAGCATCTGTCGCTAGGCGCTAAAGCCAAATTGTGGCGCTGGCCTCTGTTTGCTGGCGCCAAGTTCTTCCAATACCGAGCCAGAAATATGCGTTCTAATTTCGACAAGTTTTTCGCACTGTTTGCTCGATCCTACTTCCTGATTGAGTTTTTCTCACTTTTCTTAAACCCATATGTGTTCTACATACGGACATAACCCCATAGGAATTCATGCTCCATCTACCCGATTGAACGCTCTAAGCAACAAAGGGTACATCCGAGAATGTTGAATTCACCAAACCATGGAAAGCGAGTTTTTCTTAACTCGCGGTGTCCCATCCACTCGCGTCAACCCTTCATGGTTAGGCTTTCACGCGGTGCACCTGAACAATTAACCATTGACCATCTTTGACTAACCCATATCCCGAACTTTAGAGAACTAGAGCCATGGTTAGGTTGCGAACTGATTGCATCATGTTGTGACTACTTGACTACTTGTTCATCTCGTACTTGTGCATACTTATTATGTGACTAAGCTAACCGTTGGGTTTGACTTGTGCTTGTAAATAAGTCTTAATAAACTAATTAATGACTAAAGGACTTTGTTTAATTAATTAATTAGAGCTAAAAATTATACCTAAAATCGAGTCGTAGTTCCTTTAAGTCAACTCGGATTCTTATTCCCGTATACTGCACAAGCGTCAACTTGTTATGGTCATAACCGGAGTTCTAGGGAGAACTGCAAGTACAACCAATGGATCTGTAGCCCCGAGTTTTATCTTTAATTTGGCGTTGGTTTCATCCCAATAAAGGTCACAAATAAAAAGTTATGACTAAAATACCACATCATGTCAGGTTTAATGCATATACGCGAGGTAATAACTTAGTCTTTGTTCGATTCTAGTCACATAGTCTAGCCACATGTTCATGACACGAGTCATAACATGTCACCTACACTCACTAGTCTTAGCACAAACTTTGAGTATATGTCACCATGACCATGTCTTAGGTTCATGCATGAGTCGGTTTTTTCCGTCGTTCCAGTTGGGGGTACATTCTATTCCTAATTTCTTCATCTCTCTCCATCTACATCATTTTTCTTCACATCAAAACCTTCATTCTTCCTACCTTCTTTCATCTATGTATGTTGAATAGAGCTGAGTCAAATAATTAACAATGAATATCCCTAATTTCCCTTTCCACAGTACTTGGTCAAGGAGAGAAGGTTGATTAATCAAGGACAACACCTTTATTCAAGTCTTACTTTTTGATAAACCAATTCGTCAAAAGAGGAAAGCTAAAAAGATAATGGAAACTCAAGAAGAAGTCAAGGAACTTAAGAATCAATTGACTACCGTGACTGAGGAACTGAAGGTTTTAACCCTCAAAATCAATGACCCTATGAAGCAACAATAGATGGACCTCATGCAATAAAGTTTGAGCAAGTTGTCTAGTGACTACAAGTTTCAAGGCATTAGCTCACAATGGGTCTCGGTGGACAAAGATCTTCTTCCGTAGAAGTTCAATGCCAATGACATCCTGAAATTCAAGGCATCTGACAACCCTTATTTTCATCTAAGAGCTTTTGAAAAAATAATGAGTATTAAGGGTATTAATAAGAAAGTGTTTCCCTCTATATTTTCTCTATCTCTTGAAACTGTTTGCCAACAATGGTTCTTCTCCCTTGACAAAGAGAGAACCTCTACTTGGGAGTCAATAGTGAACGCTTTCATTGATAGGTACAAGTGTAATATTCAAGTTGAAACCGATTATAAACAACTTGAGATGCTAAGACAAAAAGAGAATGAAGGCTTTACTTCTTTCTTTAATAAATGGAGGGAAACTTCCGCTAAGATGATTGAGGTAACCACTGAAAAAGAATCTGTGAGGATGTTTATAAAAAATCTCCAAGAGAAGTATTCGAAGCATTGAAAATAACAACACAATCTTAATACTTTCAAGGCCGTTTATGACATCAGAATTGAAATCGCAGATGACCTCAAAAAGCAAAAAGCTACTAACAATAGTAACCACGGTGGCTAGAATGGAAAGAAGAACGACAATCCTTCTTCTTCCGAAAACGCCCACTCTAGTAATATGTTTGTACCTTTGACCATAATGGTGTCTTAGCTATGGACAATCAAGGATATTAAAATAAACCCAGGAGAGAACTCACACCCATTGGAATGACCTACGATGCTGCTTTCGACCATCTCTACGATCGAGGATTAATCAAACATATTGGCCCTACCGAGGATCCAACGCCAGAAAATCGATCTTCGAGATGGAATCCCAACTCCTATTGCAAGTACCATCGAGGAAACGCTCATACCACTGATGAATGCTACAGGTTTCAAAATCTCATTCAATATCTCATAGAAGCAAACAAGATCCCATTGCCTCTAGCTAGCGAGAAGAATGGGTGATGATGAAGCAAACAACACAAGAAAAGAGGCGAGCTTCAACGACAAGATTTCATGACCTCTTCTTTTTCTTTTTTATTTACCCTTTCCCCAATAAGTCTAGCATCGTCACCTTTTTATTCTCCTTAGATTAATTTTGTAGATTCTTTCTTTTTCCTTTAATAAAATGAGAATTTATTTTCTTGCATATGATCATTTCATTACATTGCATTAAAAAAAAAATCCATGTCAAACTAAGCACAAGGTATACCAATGATTTGAGGCACCCCTTGTAGACACATCATATTACCTTTCCCCCTTCAAATATACGATCCTTTCTTGATACACAACTTTGAGCCTCGTCTAACGATAGACCTTTCATTTTTCAACCTACATCTACCTAACTTTTGGATGGGATAGTGTGCAACTTATGCAGTTTTCAATATCATAAGAAGCTTGAGTGACTTTAAAAGATTAAAATAGCAAAAATAGAAAAATAAATAAATAAAAGTGTACAAAAGGGCAAGTATTCCAATGTCTTCGATATGAACACGTCTCAGATTGCGTCTCTTATCGAGTGCTCGGTACCGTGCCCGAGAAACATGAATTGCAAGTGAGTGATAGACCGCATGATCAGGATTGCCCACACTTATCAAAATGAAATAAGTGCTAAAGAAAAAGAAAGAGCTAAAAAAGAGTAGAAAGCCTCAAGCATAAAAATACAAAGATTCAAAAGCAAGGTTGCACACCTTGGGGGCTTATCTAGGGTCTTGAGCCTTTATCCCTTTCTTCTATAACCTTTATCCTAACCACATTACAACCCATAAAAGACCTTTTTGAGGTATACACATACTTGTGCGAGGTTCGGCTAGAGCTACGTTCGGCCTGAATCCTAACGGATACGTAGGCAACCTCACATCGAGGTGCGGTCGTAATAAAAATGCATTCATATTCACATTCACACACTCACAGCATGATCATATCAAGTGATCTCCTATGATCATCCCTATCTACTTAGAGCTAGACTTGGGGGCTTGAACCTTACATCATTAGCTTACCCAGCCTGAGAGTCACCATTATTTGACTCTTCTAAAAAAATATATATTTCCACACACTTAACTCTTGCAGCCTAACCTTAGTGTCACTTTCACACACCGTAAAGATACATGACCAAATATACTTCCCTTAGGAACCCTTTGTCATGAAATCTTAACACAACGCTGAAGCATGCCTTGTCATATCACTCATCCCTCATCATTGCATCACAAAGTATGAAGTGCTTAGCCTCCGTGCCTAAGTTACCCAAATACATTCATCATTGAGTTAACAATTGAGATAGCCTAAGATGAATTAATCCTTGCACCTTGAGAGATAGTATCAAACGCAAACATTTAACGGATTAAGCTCATTCAACATGCACCTTCAAAAACTTTGCTTCGATTCTTTTTTCGCGTCTTTCTTTTTCGGGAGAAAGTCGGTACCCTCCAAAAAAATGGCGGAAAAATTTTGCTTTTTTGCATTTTTCGAGTCGCACGATCACATTACAATGCAAACACGAGTCATGTACACATTGAGTCATGTCGTGTTATCACATTGAGTCAACACTAAGTCTTGGGTCAACCCTGTAGAAAGATAAGAAAAGTCCTATAGTTAAAAATAAATGCAGGTGCATCCCAGCAAGCGAGGACATTCCCGGATTTTTTTCAAAAAAACCGCGAATATGACACAGCAGATTCCTCCAAGATAAGAGGAGTTACATAGATCAGTAAATTAGAGATGAAGAGCTTTAATTTACAAAATATTTGAGCGGATTTAGTGGAAAGGAAACGACCAAGCTCAAAGTTCGGAGAAAAACCAACCAACAGCGACAGCAAGAGTAGAGTAGGGAAGACCTGACTCCAGCACCAGACGACAAGGCTGTCGTCTGGCAACAACATCTGGCATCTGGCAACTGATTTCAGCGCCTGGCACTAGATCTCAGCGTCTAGCAACAGAGCCAATTCTTGACGCTAGCGATATTTCAGCAGTGACAGAGTTCGAAGCTTCTCAGAACGGTTATTTCGACTTTATACAACAATTTCGGGTTCCTTGGTACGCTAGTTAGCCCCTAAAAGCAATTTGACATGATTAGTAGTCGAATCGATCACAATCGTAGTAAGTGATTGACCAGACAAAAATCGTCTCACTTAGCTTAAGCGCCTAAAACACAGGCTCATTACAAGTACCAACGTATCGGTTTAAAAACAAGCACTTAAACGACAATATTTCCAAATACAGATTGTCGCGCATTCTTCTTAAACGAAAATATTTCCAAATACGGATTGTTGCGCATTCTTCTTAAACGACAATAGTTAAAAATATGGATTGTCGCGCATTCTTCTTAAACGACAATTTTTCTAAAAATTGGATTGTCATCCCCAACTGACAATATTTCCCAAAATGGATTGTCGCGCATCTTCTTCAACGACAATTTTTTCAAGATTGGATTGTCATCTCTGGCAAAGTTTTCAAGCGTGGATTGTCGTGCTCCTTCTCAGTTTGGCAATTTTTTCCAAGTTCGGATTGTCATCGCTGGCAAGTTTTTCGAGATTGGTTTGTCATACACCCAGTTCCCTATGGCAAAATTTCCCAAAGGATTGTTGTAGGTCTCTATTTATCATAAATTTCGGAAAAAGTTTCTCAACGTGGATTGTCATTCATTTCAGCAAGTGGCAAATTTTCTTGAAGTGGATTGTCGGTCGACTCTTTTTTGCAAATGTTCCAAGACACGGATTGTCAATTGTGGCAATAATTTCCCAAAAGGATTGTCGCATAGCGTTGGAAAATTTCCTAGGTGGATTGCTTTCAAGAGTTATATTCCAAGATGTGGATTGTCGATCGTAGCAAAATTCTTATGACAGATTGCTATGAAGCATTGACAACTTTTCCCAAAAATTGGATTTTGGCAAATTTTCCAAGATACGGATTGTCGCTTCATCGTGGCAACATTTCCAAGTATGGATTGTTACGAAGCATTGACAACTTTCCCTAAATCGGATTGTCTTACATCATACAAGAGTTGTGTTTGCAACTATTCCCAAAGAAAAGAGGGTTGTCATCACAGCAAAAACACCGACATATTGGCTCACAAGCAGCAAAGTGTCGACGTACTGGCATAGCGGCATTAAGGATCAACAAGTAGTGGTCTTTTCGAAGACTTTCATGGCGGAATTGGAAGCGATTACAGGCGTAGCAGTCATAAGGCGGTATTCTCTAGCTTGCAGAAGATCGTCACAACTAATCGGTTACCTCTAGAGACGAGTCCTCGACGGTGCAAGATACGCGTTTCTTAACTCTTTTATCTGTTTTAACTAACGCTAGTTTTGCAGGTATCGGTGTTACAAGAGTGATTTAGGATCGCAGAACGTTCTGAATCATTCTCCGTCCCTATCAATACTTTGACTTTCGTTTTCAAAACTTGCGTTTCTCCAAACTCAGTCAAAGTGGGGGCTTCTGTAGACACCCAAATGTGTCTCCCCAAAACCAAACCCAGTGATGAGTACCTTTCATGTCATTTGATTATCGAACAAAGAGAAAGTGTGAAAAGTCTCGTGATGAGGATGTTTTTATTAAAATATCTCTACTTTCTGTTTTTGAAAATATTTCTTTTCTTACCTTATTTATTAAAAACGTACATTCCAGTTTAGTTTGGTCCATGATAAGGGTCCAATAATTGTGTAGTTGGATGGGGTTTGAAAAGACCTTTCCAACGATATATTATAATCCCAATTACGATGAATAATGAGGAAGTTATGGCCAAAATACTAAATTGGGCCAAGTTTGGTTTTTATATGCGGCCCAATGATCTAGAGGAGGGCCTATTATTAATTATCATTCCTAAAGCTATTAAGATTGATTATAGTCTTATAGAGTACTCTAGAAGGGTCTTTTAGATCCTAATGGAGTTAGGATTGATAATTATGTTTTAAAGAGTTTGAAATTGAATAAAACTACTTCTTTTAAAAATCCTTGTTTTGTACGAAGTGGAATATAGTCAGATATTATTTTTGTGCCTCATATTCTTTATCTAAATTTTATATGGTTGGATAGATTTTGAAATTATCTTTCCAATGATATATTATAATATTAATTCTGAGCTATAACGAAAAAGATATGAATTAGATATGAAACTCTATCCAAAACTGACACCCTTCCACTCACTACAACAAAATAAAGCAAAGGTAACAGTGAAAAACCATTGCCTAATATAAAAAAAGTGTTGCCTTGTAGCTAAGGCAACACATATGAGGCGTAGTATATGCCCCCGTTGTCTATTCATAAGGCAACACATTTCTATTCAAAGGCAACAATTTTGAAAACGAAGGTAAAATAATACATAAGGCAACACTTTTACAAAGACAACAAATGAAAAATGTTGCCATCTAAGGAGACAATTCAAAAATGTTTCTAAATGTTGCCACTCCCAAGCATTTAGTATAAGTTGTAGGGATCGAACTTGTGACCTCAAAGTCACAAGGTGACTTCACCACCAACTCCACAATGTTGCCATCTAAGGAGACAATTCAAAAATGTTTCTAAATGTTGCCACTCCCAAGCATTTAGTATAGGTTGTAGGGATCGAACTTGTGACCTCAAAGTAACAAGGTGACTTCACCACCAACTCCACCAAACTATATACACCAAACTATATATAAATATATATATATGTATATATATAATGTTGCCATCTAAGAGACAATTCAAAAATGTTTCTAAATGTTGCCACTCCCAAGCATTTAGTATAGGTTGTAGGGATATTTAGCATTTAGCATTTAGTATAATGTTTCTAAATATATATATTATATATATATATATATATATATATATATATATATATATATATATATATATATACACTCGCCATAAAAGAAATATCTTAAATTATGTTGTCTTTTTAATATAAATGTTGTCGTAAATGGCAACATAGATATTAATGTTACATTTTCAAGCAATAGTTTTGTTATTGTTATCTTTTCATGCAACAATTATTATGTTTGTTGTCTTAGACTAGAAAAAGGTAACACTTTAAGCGACTGTAGCCTTATATATTCTAGAGCAACACTTTTTTATCTGTTACTTTAGTTCAAGGTAACAAATAAATATTGTTGCTTTAGATTACTAAGAGTATCATTTCTGTAAGTGTTGCAATCTTACGTGTTGCCTATTCTCATTTTTTTTGTAGTGACTATTTCGGCCATATCTTTTTATCTACAAAAGATTTTAATCTGATTTTAATTGGGTTGGAAATTAGACTTCAAGAGCTTTTCAACGACATATTATATGCCTTATTATAGGCATGGCGCTAATGACCAGCGTCTGGCGCTAATCAAGTTTTATTCTCGTTGAAACCCTAATTTGTTTTTTTATCCATCCGACTGATTTTCTCTATAAATAGCCTCTTAAAATTATGTTTTCAATCATTAATTCTCAACAATAATCAATTCTCGTCAATTCTTATGCTTTCTTATTCTCTCTATCACCAATTCTCATCAAGAATCTCTTGAATACTCTCTCTCTCTCTCTTTTTTCTAAACTAGCCCTTTTGCATAAACAATTATGCATTCACAAGATCTAGAAACACCTAGCCAAGTTCGAAGTTGCCTTCGCTCTAGAAGTGAAAGGTTTTAATTAATAAGGGTTTGGTTCCTAATCTCTCTTTCAATTATTTAATTTAAATTTTTGATTGTATTTTCCGTGAAGTTACTAACGCATGTATTTTGTAATTAGAAAGAGGTACGAGGCATCCAAGTAAGTGATTTAATTTGTTTTTATTGATAGAAATCATGTTTAGGTTGTTATTATGATTCATAGTATCATGTTAGGGTGCTTGATGTTTTGAATGACAACAATGATTCCTAGTATTATGTTTAGGGAAAAGGTTATAATATCAAATATGACAATTATGATTCCTGCGATGCTTCCTACTCTTCCTAATATTCATATTAGTATCATGTTAGGGCTAAAGCTTTGATTTTTATTGTTTAGTGACATGCTAGGGTTTGTTAATAATCTTGTTAGTATCATGCCTAGGATCTTGCTATTATTATGCTTTAACATTATTATGATTATTTTTATGATTTATGATTATAATTGTTATAATTATTGTTTTTTTTTTTTACAAAGGATACAAACAACTACATATTAATATTAAAACAAATATAGTGAATTGCCGCTTCTCCAACAATTTGGTGAGCTCTGTGGATGCACTGGCGATCCGCCTTATGAATACCATAAACTCGGAAGCGCGAGGCAAGTTGCAAAATTCTCTGAATAAGCCATTTATAAGCGATGTCACCCTGACCCTCTCCACGAAGCAAGGAGACCAGATTATATGAATCAGTAAAAACCGTAAGAGACAGAACCCCACAATCTAAAGCCCATTGAAGCCCATAGAAGCAAGCTAATGCCTCCTCATGTAAAGGAGGGGAGCAAACCCCGTAGTTGCTACCTCCAGTAATCCGATCATCCAGCGGATCCTCATTATCCATGCACCATCCCATTCCAGCTTGTAGAATATCTTTAAACCAGGAGCTGTCTATCTGAAGAAAAAGTAAACTCCTCTCATGGGGGTGAAAGCCAAGCCGAGCCCTGTAAAACCTAGGCGGAGAAGAGGTACCGCCATTAGCCTCCGCAATAACTAGAATGCTAATAGAGTTGACAAAGATAAAATGATTCTCCATGACCTCCGCAAACATCGAATCAAAAGGCCGAGACGCCGATGATTCCCTAAAGACTCTAGAATTACGACATAACCACAAGGTCCAAAGCGTACCGATGAAAGTACCTAAGCGAGTACTTGAAGGCCCATCCTGACTGATAAAAAGTCGGATATATTCTTGGATCCAATCTGAGAGAGAAAGGTCTTAATTAAATTCTGAGCGAATGCCAAGGCATCCACCCCTCCAAATCGAACGCGCACTACCGCACTTCCTGAAAAGGTGTTGTAAATCCTATGGTTCCGTACTACAGAGGTCACAGAAAACATCTTGAATCGGAACTCCTCTTTGATTGAGTTTAACCTTGACCGCTAGAGCACGATGTAACAACTTCCATAAGAACAACTTCCATTTCAATTGCAACTGAAGAGACCAAAGAACCTTCCAAAACGAGTCAGTAGCAGAAGGTGTAGAAGAAGGAGAAAGCTGTTGTTGAAGCATTGCATAGCCTGTCTTAATCAAGTACTTTCCAGTAGGGGTACCCGCCTAGTAACAGAAATCATTTTGAGTAGTATCAGGGAGTTCCATTGCTAGGATAGCAGAAGCATCCGCAGGAACAAACGAATCAACAATTTTAGTATCATCCCACCCCATCGTTTTATTGTTGATGAAAAACCTGACAGTATGTGGGGCGCCATTTGGCAGAGGAATTTAAGGTTTGAACTCTGGAATGCCCCTATTGACCCATTTAGTAGAACTAGCTAGAGTAGACTGACCGTTTTCAATTTTCCAACTACAACCCTGTTTCAAAAGAGCGTCCGCCTTTAGTAACCCCCGAAGGCCATAAGAATACTGACCAGAGTACCGAGGTCGAGTGCTATCTATATTGGACAGGAAGGTTGTGCGAGCACCGAAAACTCTGGAGACTAGAAGTTGCGGGTTGGTAACGATTCTCCAAACCTATTTCATTAGAAACGCCTTATTTAAGGTAGATAAGGAGTGAATACCCAAGCCCCCTAATCCGCGAGGAAGATGCATGGTATCTTGTTTACCCAGTGCATGCCTTTGTTGTCCTAGTGTGCCCAAAAGAAGCGCATGAGCAAGGAATCAATTTTCCCCGTTACAGAAACTGGCAACTCATAGCAAGCATGCACATGGGATGCCATTGCAACAAGGATTGAGTTAATGAAAATTAACTTCTGCGGTTGTGACAGCCGGATTACGTTTAAAAATGGATTCTTCCAATAATTTTATCAATGATGAATTAGAAGTGATCTTTCTTCTTTCCTATGAAGTCGATAGGAGCCCCAGATGATGATCGAACACTTGGACATGCTTCATTTGGAAAATTCATTTGAACCCATCCTGAAAAAGGCAACCCGATATTCGGACTGAAGTTAAACAATGATTTTGACAAGTTCAGTTCTTCTCCAGAAATCTTAGTAAACCACTGAATTATCTGCACAATATTGTTACAGGAAACAGTCGAAGCCCGGAAGAAAATAAGAGAATCATTCGCAAAGAAAAGATGGGATATAGTAGGACTTGCTATAGAAAGCTTAATTCCCTGAAAAGCTTCAAAACCTGGCCCAGGTGTAGCATTCGAGAGAGAATACCCATGCAGAAAAGGAAGAGATACGGTGAGAAAGGATCACCTCGACGAAGACCACATTGAGGTTTAAAAGTGTCCAAGGTGGAGCCATTAACCAAAGATTTATAAGTTACCGTGGCGAGACACTGTTGGATCATCTGTAACCAACGAGCCGGAAACCCATAGGCTTGTAACACCTGTAAAAGAAAACTCTAGTAAATTCTATCATAAGCTTTGCTCACATCAGTTTTAATCGATGCAAGCCAATTAGAGCCAGTTTTTGAGCCATTAATTTTCTCCATTAATTCATGGCTTAGCAAAATATTATCTGTCAAAACACGACCTTAAACAAAGGCGTGCTGAGAATCCGAAATGAGAAGAGGAAGATACTGGCGTAATCTGGCCACCAAGCATTTGGAAGCACATTTATACACTGTATTGCACAGGCTAATTGGTCGTAAATGGCCCATCTCTATTGGAGTGCCAATCTTAGGAATCATTACAAGGAGAGACTGAATCCATTCTTTCAAGAGAAACCCCGTCTGAAAGAAACTTTGAATACCAAGGACCACCAAAGCTCCTACAACTTCCCAATGAGCCTTAAAAAATTCCACTGTTATTCCATCTGGACTTGGAGATTTACAGTTTCCTAAGGAAAATATGGTCGTTCGAATTTCAGCGGCCGTGAAGGGACGATCGAGGTTAGCTAGTTGGGATGAATTGAAACGAGGAAGATCTAGCTCTCTCAGGACCGTGTCAATTTCTGGATCATAAGGAGGACTGGTATCTTATTTAAAGGTTTTCTTGAGAGATTGCACGATAACAGACTGAACATCTAATTGGCCGCACTGAAGAACCCCTTGGTCATCAAGTAAGGAAGTAATCTGATTCTTCTGCTGGCGACTCGTAACCTTTGAGAACAAAATCTTTGAAGGGCAATCACCTTTGAGGATCCAGTTTTTCTAACAACGCTGTGACCAAAATTGAAGTTTAAGTAAGATACAATCCTTCGAAGAAACAATATTGGACATATACTGAGTCGATTTTGAGACAGACTGAATTGACTCCCCGTCATCAGAGAGATTTTTAGAAAACTTCTTCCAATCCACACCCCAAAACTTCTTATTATGAAGACACCAACTTCGGATTAGACCCTTAACATCGAACAATTTTGTCGAGAATATAAACATTAGTGATCCATGAATATTCCTTTGCCACGTGTCACGAACAAAGTCATGTACCTGAGAATAGTCGAGGCACCAGTTGTCCAATTGATAATGTCGGTTTGACGAATGGTGAAAGGAAGAGTCGTCAAACACAATAACAGCATGATCAGAAACAAGGATCAGTTGATTGATCAGACGACTGTAGAAATAGTTATTAAACCACTCCGAGGTCATATAAGAGCGATCCAGTCGTTGTAAAATGAGATTATGTGCTTCATGATTGTTGGTCCAAGTGTAGGGAGGGCCTTTAAAAGGGGTAGAAATAAGGCTAGATTTTAGCCTAAAATCAATAAAAGAATCCCAACCCTAAAAAACGCTTGAACCCCCCAACCTATCATAATTATGCTCAATTTGATTGATATCACCAATAATCAAACTATTAGGAGCAATAGCAAGTAAATCTAAAATCAAACTCCAAACTTGAGGTCTATCTTCTAAAACAGGAGCACTGTAAACAAACATCACACATCTACTAATCTCATTAGGAATATTAATATTACAAAGTACTACATTTGAACAACAAAAAACGCAAGATACATCTTCCGAACTAAACCCTAAAACCGCTAAACCACCACAATTCCTAATCGAGTCAACCCCAAAAGCCGATGTAGGAGACGAGCTAGAGAGTAAACTAGTCACAACCGAAATAGGAACTTTAGTTTCACTAAGAAACAAAAAGTTAGGGACAAAAGAGTGAAGTAACCAAAAAACATAAGGGAGCTTAGGGGATTTAACGTCGTTGAGACCCTGACAATTCCATGATGTAACAATCATGGATCCCTTGGGAGCTGTGAAAGGCCAGCCGCAAAACCATCAGAAGCACGCATAAAAAAAGACAAAGTAGCATGAGTAGCAGTCAAATTCAGATTGTCCCCTACACCGAAGGACCCAGCAGAACCATTAACTTTCTGAAACTTTTAAGAAGAAGAAACCCAGCAGTCTATGAGCTTCCTTTTATATTTTACATGACCTGCATGAGCCTTCCTTGAATCTACGTTCAAAAAAACAGAAGGAGAAGAGCCATGAAAGCTCAAATCAGCAGCAAGACTAACATCAGAGAACCATTTATCAAGAGTGGGCAGCCCACGAGGCGAAGAAGGGGTATAAGAGAAGCCTCCTTTATTGTATAAGTTGAGGTTTCTAATCTTGCGCCTCTTTTGGTACCAGGTAGAACCTGCGTACCCCAAGAATGGCACCTGTTCATATGATCTGTACCGCACAAACGGACCCGGGAACTTGCGCTTATTAGAAGACTATCTCTCTGCCCCAAGTGAAGCCCAAGCAGCATACGCACTCCTAGTGTTGTGCTGGTTAGTAAAGGATCTTGAATTAGGAGCAAATACCTTCACTGACTCATCAGATAAAGATAGAGAAGCAAACAAGGCAGGAACCGCAATGTCCATCGGCCTTGAAGCATCAGGTTCCTAGGCAAACCGAGCACCAACCTGCAGAGACTCAGAACTCACAGCAGCGTGAGAATACCCAAAGCCAAGAGAATTATTTGCAACAAAATCAATTTCAGCAGAATTATTAGCATTTGCAAAATTAGAAGCAGAATTAATAGGAATAGAATTTTGAGCACCAGAAAAACTAGCAGCAGCGTAATTAGAGTGAAGCAAAGAAGAATTTGAGGCGGATTCCTCTGATAAATATCTCTCCTCAAGCGCTGCAGATATTTTGAACCCTCCTCCGAAGCTAATTGGAGGACGGGTTGATGTAAAGGGGCCATTTGGATCCCCCAAAGGAATGCCAGCACGCTGTTAATATTCCTGCGCCTCTGCAGCACGATTTTCTTCAACTAACCTTCTTGAATTTGGATTATGGTAGGATTCCAGAGTCGTGGGATCTGTTTCAGAGGAAGCGGCACTAGAAATCCCTTGTTATGAGGCCGAGTCGTAAACAGAATGCCCCGATGATAAAGAAGAAATCCCATTGACAAGGTGAGACGTATAACCATTCTCATAAACCCCATTAATTGGGATAAATTGTGGTTCAACATTTTCATTATCGTCGCCATCAGTAGCTGCTCCATTCTCGTGCCCATTAAGTTTATTATTATCCCCTTCATCCGAAGAATCTGAATCAGAATTTTTTGGGTTGTCCGGTTCATCAGAATTTCCAGAATTGTGATTATCCTCCCCGTCTTGGTCGTTAGCCGGAGGTTCCTTATCATCTTCATCCGCATCAGGCTCATCATCGTCATTATCCAAATCATCATTGTTACCATTCAAATTATCAGAATCATTACTCGAGCTTTTATCATTTAACATAAAATCTTGTGCTAAGACAAGAAGATTAACCCTCGTGTTGCGAGTTGTGAAGACCTCCTGAGTTCCCTCAATCATATTTGTATAAAAAGGTCTGGTATTTGGATTGTAAAGAATCGTATGCCTTTGAGCCTCGAAGGCTTTCAACCGAGCTTAAATTCTCCTTGCAGCAACATAATCCGAACAGCGACAAAACTCTTTGTCATGTCCCACAACACCACATTTTTTGCAGAATTTAAACACCCCTTCATAGCAAAAATACACCCAAATAGGTTCAAATTCACCGGGTACAAAAACTCCAGGGATGAGCGGCTTAGAAAGATCCATTAAAAGTTGTCCCCTGAATTCTGGCTCCTCAGGCAGCCCGTCACCATCGTAATCAAGAGTTTCTACATTACCTACAAGTTTTAGGGTTTCAATGGCCCATTCTGGATCTAGGAGGCCAAGAGGAAGCCCATACACCCGAACCCACAGTCTTGACATGTCAAAATTAACATTAGCTGGGACAGTATACCTATTAAACCTACGAACATTGCAAATACTACCGTCCAAAACGAAAGTGTGTTGTTCAAGTAAAGCTTCTACGTCCACCAAATTTGAGCATGCAGAAACAAGGTAACAACCAGTACGATAACAACAATATTACCTCGTGAGAGCCATTAAGTATCGACCATCTATTGAACAATCGCGCGACATGGAGGAGTGGGACCAAAAAACCGCCCAATGACCGCTTTGCTCCAATCGATATTCGTAATATAATGCTCCAGAGGCTGATTTAAATACACCCCCGATTGGTACACAGTCTAGTGGTTGATATTTGCCATTACGATGCAGACAACAAAGAAAAGAGAATTTAAGAGTAGTTGAGTTAAAGTGAAGGAAAGGAACAGAGCAATTAAGACTGAAAACTTAAAAAAAAAAAAAGAATCCCTGTATTACAAAGAGAGGATACAAATCACCCTCTAAACCATGCAACAACCCACGTGTTAAGAGAAGGAGATTGAAGAGATGACCAAGCTTATGAGGTGAAGGATAAAGAACATCCCCTTAAGCGGCAAGTAAGGCTTCTCACAAGAGAAAGGAAATTAAAAAAAAAAGAGCACCAAAAGGATTGGAAGAAAGAAAAGGACCCCGGCAATAAACAAAACTAGAAAAAAATAGACAAAGGGACCTAATTGGAGAATGATAATTAGGAAAAAGACACTCAAGAAAAGCGAGCAAACCGTAGGAACCTAGGAAATGACCTAAAAATTTTGAGAGGAAATTTGACCTGCTTGCTTTCTTTCATTAAAGATGACTTTGACCGTTAGAATTTTTTATTATGATGATTATTATTATGATTATTTTTATGATTTTGATTATTATGATTATTATTATGTTGCTTGATTATATTTATTGTTATTGCTTGATCACACCTTTTAAGCATGTTTAAAGGCAATTGGTACTTGTAATCACGCTTAATAAAATAATTAATAATCTTGTTTAGGGTTAATTTGATTATAACTCAAGCGATCGCAAATAATAGATTTATTTGTGAATTTAATTCAACCAACATATATAAACAGGTTTAGGGTTAATCCTATTAATTGCATGTTAGTCAGAAAGCACACATGAATATGATCAGAATAAAGTAGAGGCCTATTATTAGGGCAGGTTCAATCTCTTTTAGGTTGGATTTGTACCTTCATCCCCGAACTACCAGTCTTGGTTCCAGACCTATTGGAGTTGACGATCTCCTGGATCGTTAAGGGGTGTAACCTTCACCTCGTGAACGGTTTACAAGTTCCTAAAACTAGTTGGCGACTCTTTTGCTCTATCTTCCTTCCCTTTGGACGCCACCGTACTTTAGTGTATGTTCACAGTGGGGTTCGAGCTAGGGGTAATGCTTGAAATATTCCCTACACCAACATCAAGTTTTCAAATCTAAAACCCAAATATTTCAGATTTTCTTCCCCATTTCAATAAAAAAAAAAAATTATGACTTTTTCAAAATTTAGAAATTTTGTGTTGAGGTTTGGAGCTTGTTTTTTGGAAATTTATTTGTTCTTACATCTTCATTTTGAGCATTTTACAAGAATTTCAAGGATTCATTGAGGTATGTTTTTTTTATTGTCTATTCATCATCTTCCTCTTTGATTTAAGCTTGAACCTTTATGTTTTCATGGTGAAACTCTATGGTTAGTTCTTTTCACTTGGAATTTATGTTGAATGATATTGTTTGGTGTTGAATTGAAGTTTCCTCTTGATAAATGTGTGAACTTTGATTGAATTCTTGAATAATAATTGTTGGCTATTTTATCTCTCGTGGGTTTTCTTTATATTAGTTTCATATCTTTGATAATTCAATGCTTGGATTTATTTTGCTCAATTTGACTCATGATTTGGTTTCTTATATTCAAATTTGCCTTCAATCCATGTCTATTTGCTTAATATTCATGATGCTATCAATGGCTTTGTTCATTTGTTACCATTTCTTGCTTCTATTGTGAGATATTTCCATTTTGTGCTTGCTCTTGAACAACTACTTATGTTAAGTTTTAATACTTTGTAGATGGCCACACTTCGTCATAAGAAGCGAGCTAGAGCAAGTTCAAGCAAGCCTAGGTATGTTGTTCCACCTCCACCCGAGGTTGAAGAAACTTATGGCATTGAATTTTCAAAAGAATCACATTGGGATTGCTTCAAGCGTCTATCCAAGAGAAATCTTAGACCAACGAGATTCTACGATCAAACAACAACCAAGTTTCTAGGGATAAATGAGGATGTTCGCCTTCTTGCGGAGGGCCTTGATCTTTTAATGTTCTTATATTTGAGTGCCCCTACTTATTCTAGGGTGCCTTATGAATTCCTTTCTTCTCTCAAAGTTGTCCATGAACCGGGTGCAAATTACTCAAAGATTTTGATTTTCCAATTCTTCAACAATGATCACTCTTTGACAGATGCTCAACTATGTTCATATTTCAAGTTTCCTTCGGCCGAGGATCCGGATCATTGTATCTGCCCGGCTCATAGTAGAATGTCAAGTAAGCATGGATATGATGAGCAACGTTGGTGGAGGAGTATCTCGGAGGAAGGAAAGTATGACTCTCAAACTTCAAAGTCCTCTTCCATGATTCATCCGGCTATGCGGTATTTCAACCGAATCCTCACATACGTTCTTTGCTTCAAGGACTCTTTGGGAGCTATCTCCCATGAGGAGCTTTGTTGGTTGTGGATAGCCAGCCAAAATAACTTTGAGATTGAGTTGGTAGATTTCACGGAGCATTTGATCTCTTGATTCTTGGATATTCGTGATGGAGTTTGCCTATAGGGGTGCATCCAATTGGGTGGGATGATTTCTATCCTAGCTCTTTGCATCAATGAGAATTACAAGACCGTGTTAGACGAGCTTCCCTCGATTATTGATCCTAGAGAAAAGTCTCCCTTACATTTCCTTAACATCTCCGCACTAGTGAATACAAAATTTCTTGATCGATCGAGGAAGGACGATGTTTTTATTTGGAAGTTTTCTCATTATAAGGAACGGTTTGTCATCCCTTGCAAGGAGGCAACTACTCGACACAAGGAGAGAGATCCTTTGTCTTGGAGGCCCCCGATGCGAGATGTTCATTCCTCTATCCGACGAAGGACAAATTGTACAAGAGGTCGTTCAACCAATGCGTGCTCATCGATTGCTCATTCTCTTCCCCCGATTAAACCAGGAGATACATCTAATATTTCCCCCTCTCCCACTCCTTCTACTTTTGATATGTCAATAATTCATGCCAAGCTTGATTCTATTGCTAACATGTTGTACTCCATGGCATTTTTGCAACCCCTTTCCCTTGGTTTTGATTACCATACGTATCGTTTACATGATTTGCATGTTTGTAGGGGGGAGATAGAACCTTACGTCAACTATTCGTACCTCCCGGTCCAATAAGGGCATGTCCCTTAATGGGAGCCTTTTGATCCTACTGTGGGTCCTAGACTTTGCTACCCATATTAGGAGGGCCCCCATATTCACCCTAGTTCTATCATAGGCGCTGCCCCGGGCACTTACGACTATAGGCGACCTGGGGGTTGTGATTATGCGTATGATCCGGCTAATCCTTCGCCTTTTCTAGTCCCCGAGACTTTTGGTGGGTGGGGTAGGTCGGGTGAGCCGAGCTTAGATGATTGGTCTCATTATTTTGAGCTTGATAGAATTAGGAGGGAAAGTCGGTTGAGGGATAAGGCTCCCATGGAGGTGAGCGAGATGGAAAGCTCTAGTCATTTGATGGAGACCGGTGAGGGGAGTTCTCATTCTATCCCTTACCATAGTGCGCAATGATACTACCATGCCCCCCCCCTTTTTGTGCTTTATATGATGTTTCTCTTTTGCCTATTTGTCTTTTGGTTTAGAGTTAGTGGGTGTCCCATTTTAAGCTTGGGGGTATTATATGTCGTTTGTTGATTGAGCTTCGTTGTTTTCGCCCCTTGCATTTGTAGTTCATTCCTGGTCTCATCTGCTTCTGGTATCGATCTCTAAGTCCTTTGGTTTTGTGATGATGTTGTGCTTCTATTGATTTCTCTGCCCGACTTTTTGGATTTGTTGTTTAATATAATGATCACTGTCTGATGCGTTTCTCTGTATCTCTGTTATGATGATTTCTGATGATGCTTATCTGATATCTTGCTTCATGTTACTATTTCGGTCTGATGTCACATTGGATATTGCTCCAGTTGTTATTTGCTTTTTCTTTACTTTCATTATTTTTTTTCTTCCTTTTCTTTTGTTTGATTTTGTTTGGAAGTTACTAACAATTTTCTTTGCATATAATTCTTTTTTTCTCACCATGCTCTATTGCTTAAGCTTTGGATTTCATCGATGCGTAAGGTGCTCTTTCACCTTGATTATGTAGCATAGCTTTAGCACTCGGTGAGATCTTTCTATATCTCTTCTCTTTCTTTCTTGGTTGCTTAGTTTAGGATTAGCTTTAGGATGAGTTGAATGGTTCTAGGATGTTTGCTTTGTAACACCTAGCGTGTTTGGGGTCATTGGCATTGTAGCCGAATGACCACTTGTTTGACGATTGGGTATTACATGTATTTGCTTGCATTCTTGTTCTTTTCACTCTTTCTTTTAATTATTAGCTCTTTTCCTTCTTTCAATTACAAATAAAACATTTTTGAGGCTATTCTTCTTCTTTTTGCTTGTTTAACTCTTTTCTTTGGACATTCTACATCTCGGAATTTTGCCTTTGCATGTATGATTTCCTATGTTTAATTGGTGTGCATGTTTTGAGAATATTTGCGGTTGACTCTAGGATAGGGTATGCTAAGGTAGTGGTTTAGACCTTTTGGGGCCTTGAAGCCGGATTCCGTTGGGTTTGTGGTAAGACGGAGTTGCTTCCTTTGGTTGATTCGACGCCTTTAGTGAGTTTTTGCCACATCCATGTAAGGTTCATTATTTTTCAAGCCTTCAACATATATTTGTATGAGCGACGTGGATCCTTGACTATTGCGAACCTAATCTAGAAGCTTGACCCATAATTCTCAAACTCGAGACCGAACTAACTAGGGAGGACAAAGGCATCTTTTCGGGGTGGTAATTTTTCATTTCTAGGATTTTTATTTCTTTTTAGTTCAATGGGTTTACATTTGCCATCTTGCTAACCATTTGAGCCTTATTCCTTCTTTTCAAGCCACATCTTTAGATCTTGAGCCTTTTAGTTCATTTTCGTTGCCATTATTAGTTTTTGTGAACCAATTGATCATTATTGTTAGAGTTTGTGGTGAAGAAGTTTGGGTATTTTGTTCTCTTGAAAGCAAGCTTATGTTGTGATATATGTGTGAATAATGGCAAATGAATAAGTAAAAGCCGTCCAAAGTTAAACAAAAGTCAAGGACAATGCAATTGCAAATTTGTAAAAGCCATCATACGTTTAAGAGGCATGGACATTTATCTTGTTATTAATGAAAAAACAAAAAGAAAACAAAAAAGTGGAATATGAGACAATCCAAAAAAAATTTGATGTAATTTCTTTTCCCTTTACAAGCATTCAGGACAATGCTTCCTTTTAGCTTGGAGGAGAAGCGTTTACGCTTTTTGTTTATATACTTGTGGATATAGCTTTGAATAAGATTGGGGTGTTATTTTGTTTTTGATTGGTAACTACTTGATTGTGATTCTAAGAAAGGCGCCGTTCTTTTCTTCACTTTTGGGGAAACCACAAAATTTTAAAATTTTAGCCTACCCCTAACCTTTTGCCCTTACGTTACAACCTTTGGGAAAGTCCTTTCGACCCAGTGGTTGAGTCATATACCGAGGGAGGGCATTATGAGTTAAAGCCTAAGGAAAAGGGATGCAAAGTCAAGATGTCGGGAAAGCCTAAAATTCTACTCTTTTCCGGCTCCTTCGTGGAACCATAGGGACGCTCACTAAGGGAAGATTTGAAACCATAGGGAGAACGCGGCTAGATTGGTTGGGATGAAAGTGGATTGGGCCTCATTAGTTCTCTACGCTTAGCATACCTTATGTTTCAATCAACCGTGAATATCTTGAAGCATGCATACCCTTTCCTTATAAAAAAGTGTTCATGCATTTGCATTTGACTATTTGAGAAAGTCCTTGTAAAGAGCTATTTGTTAGAACATTAGCTTTACTTTCTTTTCTTTTTAAATGAGTTTCCTCATTTTGTTTCAAAGAGTTGTGGGTTAAACTCTTAGGAAACCCTTACGAGACCTCACTCGTCCTTATGGGCGACTTTTGGGTTTAAAGGGGTTGTTGTAGCTGAAAACAACCGTAATTCATACGATAGTGAGTCTTAGTGTATATTCTTCTTCTCTCTCTCTTTATGCTCAAATAAACCCTCCTTATTCCTTTTTAGCCTTTGTTTTGCTCGGGACGAGCAAAAGTCTAGCTTGGGGGAATTTGATGAGTGTCATTTATGGCACTCATAGGGTAGTGTTTTAGGATATTTTCACTATGCTTTTAATGCTTTTCTTTTACTATTTTGTTTATTTCTCCTTTAGTTTCTCTATTTCTTCTTTCTTCATGTTTTACTTTCCTTTATGTGCTTTTCCTCGTGTTTTCCTTTTATATTGCTCTTTTTCTCTTCTATTTTCTCTCTTAGGTTTCTCTTGTAGGTGCCTAAAGACTTAGCTTTCCAAAGGATTCAAGAGGAGCAAAAAGAGCCAAGCAAAGGAGTTTCAAGTCTCATGGAGAGGGCTTGGAGAAAGCTCGGAGAAGGCGCTCCCCTTCTCCTATGGGCTACGGGCGCGGGATCTATGGGCCGCGGGCGCAATTTTTGGTGCACATTTTGGTGATTTTGGGCAGGAACTCTCCGCGCCCTTGCCGCGGTCTATTGGAGGGCGCGGAGATTTTGGAGAGGGCGCTCCAGATAAGAGAGACCGCGTGTAGGGATTATTTCAAGCATTATCCCTAGCTTGAATCCCATTGTGATCATACACTTAAGCATGGTGGCGTCCAAAGGGGACAAAGATAGAGCAAAAGAGTCGCCAACAAGTTTTAGGAACTTGTAAACCGTTCACGAGGTGAAGGTTACACCCCTTAATGATCCATGAGATCGTCAACTCCAATAGGTCTGGAACCATGAATGGTAGTTCGGGGATGAAGGTACAAATCCAACCTAAAAGAGATTGAACCTGCCCTAATAATGGGCCTCTACTTTATTCTGATCGTATTCATGTGCGCTTTCTGACTAACATGCAATCAATAAGTTTACTCTAAACCTGTTTAATCTATGTTGATTGAATATTAATGCACAAACAAAACTATTATTGGCAATCACTTGAATTATAATCAAATTAACCCTAAACAAGATTATTTATTATCTTATTAAGCGTGATAACAAGTACAAATTCCCTTTGAACATGCATAAAAGGCGTGATCAAGCAATAACAATAAACATATATCAAGCAACAATAATCATAAAATAATCATCATAAATTATAAAAATAATAATCATCATCAAAATTATTATAAACCGTAGCAATAATCATGTTAAAGCATAATAATAGCAAGACCCTAGGCATGATGCTAACAAGATTAATAACAAACCCTAGCATGTCACTAAGCAATAAAGATCAAATATATAGCCCTAATGTGATATTAACATGAATATTAAAATAGGAAGCATCACAATAATCATAATAAGCATATTTGATATTAGAAATTATAGTTGTTACCCTAAACATGACACTAGGAAGATCAAAACATCCTAACATGACACTAGGAATCATAATAACAACCTAGACATGATTTCTATATCATAATATCAATACAAACAATTAAATAACTTACTTGGATGCCTCGTATCTCTTTCTAATAACAAAATACACCCGTAAGTAACTTCAAGGAAAATAATAAACAAACAATTAAATCAAATAATTGAAAGAGATATTTGGGACCTAACCCTCAGAAATTAAAACCTTTCACGTCTAGGGCGAAGGCAACTTAGAACTTGGCTAGGTGTTTCTAGATCTTGTGAATGCGGAATTTTGTAAGCAAAAAGCTATAGAGAGAGAAATCTTGAAAACTAGAGGGAATAACAAAAAATAAATGTTGTTAATGATTCCACAACGGACAGCGGAGGTTTTTAGGTGGCTATTTATATAGAAAATCAGCCGGACGAATAGAAAAACAAATCAGAGTTTTGAAGAGAATAAAACAGATTAGCGTCAGGCGTTAAGCCTTGCGCCAGACGTCAGACATTAGCGCCAGGCGCTAATCCTGTCGTCGGGCGCTAGAAAACAATTTAACGTTAATTTTAATAAAATTTAGCCATACAGATGGGCAAAATCGTATTTTCCATAAAAACACTTCTTTTATTCGGATTAAAACTCCAAAAAGTCAACCAAAGTCAATTTATCAATTCTAATTAAATTAGGAATGAAAAGAACCTTCAAGAAGAATCTAGAAGACTAAAATCAATTCTAATTGCATTGGGAATGATAAATCAATATTAGGCCCTTCTCTAGATCATTGGGCCGCACATAAATATCAAACCGAGCCCAGTTTAGTATTTTGGCCATAACTTCCTCATTATTCATAAGAATTGGGCTTATAATATATCGTTGGAAAGCTCTTTTCAAACCCCATCCAACTATTCTATTATTAGACCCATGGCATGGACCAAAAAAAACTATATACGTTGCTTTCTTAAAACAGGTTTCAAAAATAAAGATAAAGAAAAGAATTAAAAAACTAACCGCAACACTAGACTTTCCACACTTTCACCTCATTCGAATATGATTCGACGTGAAAGGTACTCATCACTGTGTTTAGTTTTGGGGAGACACAAATGAGTGTCTACATAAGCCCCCACTTTGACTGAGTTTGGAGAAACGCAAGTTTCGAAAACAAAAGTCAAAGTATCGATAGGGACGGAGAATGATTCAGAACGTTTTGCAATCCTAAATCATTCTTGTAACGCTTATACCAGCAAAACTAGCGTTAGTTAAACAGATAAAAGATTTAAGAAACACGTATCTTGCACCGTCAAGCACACGTCTCTGAAGGTAACCAATTTGTTGCTGTTGCATTGATGTTGTTGTGATAACCTTCCGCAAGCTAAATAACTCCATCCTGCTGTTTGTTTTGATGATCTTCTGCAAGCTAGAGAATACCGCCTGAAGACTGCTACGCCTATAACTGCCTCCAATTCCGCCGTGATAGACTTCTGCAAGCTAGAGAACCCCATCGAAGATTGATTCGCCTGAAACGACCTTCTAGCGCTTTGTGACCATCTTCCGCAAGCCAAGGAACACGATCGAAGATAACTTCGCCTGAAATCACCTCCAGTTGTTTGTGACAACTCTCCACAAGCAAGGGAACGCAGTCGAAGATATCCTCGCCTGAAGTTATCCTCATTTGTTGCGATAATATTCCGAGGAAATTACCGAAGACCAACACCTATCGATCTTTTGCTTTGCTATGCCTTTACGTCGGCGCATTTGCTGCTTTGAATTGTGAACCAGTATGTCGGTGATTTCTTAAATGTGAAACAGTATGTCGATGCCTTTGGTGTTGATGAACCAGTATGTCGGTGCCTTTGCTGTTTATGAACCATTATGTCGGTGCCTTTGCTGTTTATGAACCATTATGTCGGTGCCTTTGCTTTGAGCCAATGTTTAGGCGCTTTTAAGCTAAGTAAGACGATCATTCATCAGGTCGATCACTTTATGCAATTGTAATCAAGCCGATTACTAAATCATGTCAAATTTTTTAGAGGGGCTAACTGGCGTACCAAGGAAACCAAAATTTCTGTAAGAGGTTAATATAACCGCTCTGAGTGACTGAGCGTTCTGTCGCCGCCAAAATGCTGCTGGTGCCACAATGTTAACTCTAGCGCCAGGCGCTGGAACTAGCGCCTAGCGCTAAGCCCTAGCGTCTAGCGCCAAAGCTTGTCGTATGGCGCTAGAATCGGGATTTACGTATATATCCCTTCTCTTCATCATTTTCGCTGTTGCTGCTTGTTTGCTTTCAAAAACCACCGCGGAACTCAATTTGCTCGTTCTTGCTCGTTTCTCAACTGAATTCGCTTAAATTTGTTGCAAATCGCAGCTTCTTTCATCTACTTTCCTGATCTATGTAAGTTTTCTTCTAACTCACTCCGGTTTTCATGAATTTGGCACATGTTTGTGAACGAATTTCTTGAAAATTCAAAACTTAAATTGCTTAATTTGCTTTGATCGTCAAATTTTATGCCATTAAATTGCTTAATTATGTAGTTATATTGCCTTGGGAGTAATTTGAGACTTGTTTGACTCAATTTGGTGAAGAAACGAACAAATCACCATTGTTGGACATCTTAAGGTCGGGAATACAATGTTGCTTGTTCTTGATGGTTCTGCTAGCAATTCTTGTCCAATTAGTCACAATAATTACCATAGTATTGCAAGAAATTGTTTGAATGCTTGAAAAAATGTCGTGTATGCTCAATTTCAAATTGTGCTCTATTTTAGTACTACGTACTTTATTTTTTGCGAACATAGTATCATGCGGCTAGGCAAACCTTAGATACTATAGAACCTTAATTTATGTTGATTTTTCACAATGTAGTATGGCTAGACAACGAGGTTCGGGTTCACGTTCCCGAGACACACGACGGGAGCATGAGCCCGTAGAGGAGGACGCCGACCCGTCCACTTCTCTCGGTCCCCTCCCTAAGGGGATAAACGGACTTTGTACTTCTGCCCCGTCCACCACATTTCTGAGAGGGTGCGGCGTGGGATTATTGTTGGTAGGACGCGTTACCATGGCTCGGGCAGCGATACTCTGGGCGACCTTTGTAGGATGCACATCAGCAACGACAGAGAGGTGAGACGTCTCTGGGAGTCTTGTGATCGCTGGCTGAATAGGTTGTTAAGCTACTACCCTAATCAAATTAATCATTTATAATAACTAAACTTACACCAAACTAGTTAGTGGCAAGTAAAGGATCGAACCACTAGGGAGGCACACTAATTCAACATCAATAATCACTAATGAAAGAGTAAAAAGGGGACTGTTTTTGTAGTTTTGTTGAGTAAGAACACTAAAACTACAAATAAGCAAGTAATTGATGATTAAAACCAAGGGAAAATGACGCTAGGGATACGGGGGTGTCAAATATGATTAGAAAGAGGGGAATAATGATGATTATCATGAAACACATGCCAAAGAACACAAGATTCTACCTAAACAGTGCATTCTCATGCAATAATCTAGGCAAGTCAATGAAAGAGGTCTACACTAATAAGGATCATTCTCATGCATCCTATTAGTTACAATCATATCAAGAGAATAAAGAATCACAATCCATAAAGACTCCACTTTAATAACTCATTCTCATGCAATCATTAAAATAGAGATGATCTTAATCTAGTTCAAATCACTTTGTTGCATTTAAAGTAGAAAACTTCAAATAGAGTGCAACAATAATCTGAAGCTATTAAAAATAATGTCTTTCATCAATTTATGGCATAAGTTCAATCCAACCATCATCATTCATCCAATATCAACTCATACCTTACACCCCCTTCCCCTAGCTAAATGATTAGCCTTGAGAAGGGAGATTAAACATAATATCAAAACTTAAAAAAATTAAAAAAAAAAAAACTCAAAACAAAACATGATTAAAATTAATGAAATCAATAACAACTAGATGAACTAATAAGATTAACAAGAATAAGCAACAATAAAACAAATAAATAAAACTAAAGAAAAGGATAAGAGATTACTGAAGAAAGGATTAATTAAAGATGAAAACTTTGATTCTTGTTTGATTGATTGAAGATTAAAACTTCAGCAAAGTTGAATACAATAAGGGATGCTTAAATAACAATCTACTTTCTCTCTCCAGATTAGGCTAATATTCTATGGAATTATAACTAAGTGTTTTTCATTACAAAGAGTCCCGTCTATATATATGTGGCTCCCCCAAAAAAAAAGAAACTTAGGCAACAAGGCACAAAGAAATCAGAATCCAAGCGGTGCGTGCCCGCACACGAAATATGCGTGCCCGCATAGTAGTAGTGTGCGCCCTCTCAACATATTGCGCGGCCGCAACTTTGAGGGTATGGGGAAATGAAGCGCGCTCGCACAGTAAACCTGTGCGCCCGCACAAAGTCCGCACAATAGTTTACACAAACTATCTGGTTTGGCTCTATTTCATCAGCTTTGCTGCGCGGGTTCTGACGGGGCCGCGCGCCCGAGCAATAGCTGCACAGTAACCTGTGCAGAACAGTTTGCTTGGCTCCTTGAAATCCTCTTTCTTTCGGAACATGATACCTACAAAACACAAGCATGGAAATCAAAATAAAGAGAAGGCAAGAAGACTAAGGAAAAGGAAGATAAAGGAGAAAGGAAAGGATGAAACAAAACTAAGTAAAAATGCTTAGAAAAGGGCCAAACAAGTGCAAATGAGGGGAGAATCCTTAGAGAAAAATGATAAAAGAGTGGCATAAATGTCACAAATCAAAATCCCCACACTTGCCTCTTTCTTGTCCTGAAGCAAGGAAAACTGGAACAAAGAGACAAACACAACAAACATCACATGACAAGGTTTTAATCAAGCCTCAAGGTAATGAAATGCTCCATTTGGACTCACACGAAAATAAATGCACCAAACAATACTTATCTTTCTCAATTCAAAGAGGGAAAAAACATTCTAAGATGCTCAAGATTGAAAAATACAAACCTAAGCTAAGCATAGAGAACTAATGATTTCATTCTCTGCCCTAGCGCCATCCAAGACGGTCTGCGTTCTTTCCACTAGCTTCAATTCATCCCTTAGCTAGCTCCTCATGATTCCTCGAGGGAATCGGAGAAAGAAATTTTTATGTGGAATCATAAGGTCATCCCCACATCTCAACTATGCATACTCTCTCCATATAGTTGAAAACTATCTCCCTCCACCGTTCTTTGGCCACGCCCCTCTAAAATCAAAGGGTCTTAACTAGGGTTGTAATGTCATGGCTTGGGGTTAAGGTTGGGAAGCAATTTGAAAATTTTGGTGGAAATTCCTAAGTGAAGCATAAGAGTGGCCATCTCTCAAGAACATCCTAAGAATTGAACCTAGTCTCAAACTTACAACCTTTTAAAACAAACCACACAACATTACTTCAATCCTTTTCATTTCCTTCACTTTTTTATTTTATTATTTTTTTGGTTGGTTTTCATGCGTTTCAACTTTCTTGCCAAACATTTTTGCATACTCTTTTCATGAATAATCTTTCAAAACCTTACTTGAACCAAATTACACAACTTTCTTGCTCAATTTCAACATTATTAAACTCAAACCTCACAAGCCAATGCTTCACTAACTACAAGGGTTGGTAGAACATAGGCCGATAGGTTTGTAATATGGCTAAGCTAAGAAAGGGGAAATAAGGCTCAAATTGGTTAGCAAGTGGGTGAATGAAAAAATGAAAACCAAATTTGTAACAAAACACAAAGAAAACAAAGAAAAATGAGAAGAAATGCCCTCTTCCTTCTCTAGAGTTATATGGTCACGATCTTGGGAGCTAGACGCCAACACAAAGATTAAGATATGCATATTTAAGGATCTTAAATGCCGCTCACAAGAATGATGAAGGCTAGAACAAATGACGCTCACACGGGATCAGAAATAAGCAAATACCAACCGAGGGAATCTTATCCACCATAGAAAGCAACACCATCTTACCACTTTCCCGTGAACTAGGGGTTCAAACGTCCTCAAAAGTTCTAAATCGGGCTACCTTAGCTTAAAATGTGTCTAATTCAACCCTAAGCATTCTCAAACCGTGTAAACCCTCATCAACTAGGAAGTTAAGCATTCAAAGACACATCGTCAAGAGAGGCAAACCAGTCCAAAAGAGTGACCAAATTACAAATCCAAATATCATTTCAAAGAAAGAGGAAGAAATAAAAAAGGTTCACACACGAGGCATATAATCCAATTAAATCCCAATGGTCATACAAATGATCGTTCGATAACAACATCAACGATCCCAGGTTCCATAGGTACAAAAGCAAACATCCTCGAACCATTCAACTTCTTCCTAAACTAAACCTAAGCTAAACACCCAAAGAAAAAGAAAATAAAATAGAGGAAAGGTCTCACCAAATGCCGCTTGAAATGAAGACAAGATAAATTATACAATATCAGCGAGAGAGCTCAATTTGCCCCTTAACTTCCTTCATCTCCTTTTCCAAGCTTGAAAAGCGAGTCAAAACAAAAGAAACGACTGAGATAAAACCAAAATTAATTAAAAAAGTTAAAAATCAAAGAAGGAAACCAAAACTTTAAACAAAAGGAAGAAATAGAAATAAAATAAAACTATCTAAAAAAAATATTGGATTAAGGGAAATTTGGATTATCGGGAGTTTGGATTTTCCTTCTTAGGAGCGCCATCACCTACACAAACACTTGAAAATTCATTAGCAAAAGCTCATCAAAATCACCCAGAGACATCATCATCACAATCAAGAAGATAAATCAACGTCAAAACATGATAAAGCCAACCGAACCCTGTAAGATCTACCACCTACAATGAAGTCCCCTCCACACTAGCATGATGCTAAGCCTTCCCCCACACTACCAAAAAACATCCCTTTGCTTCTTACACCCCCCGCCCCACACTAAAGCAATGCACCATTTGCGGTGCGCCAAAGTAAAACATTGGGAGGGGCCAAAGGGGAGAAATAAAGAACAAGGGGGGCTAGTGGCCACTAGGGCCGGCTTCGTCATCATCCCCATCATCCTCGGTGTCGTAAGAGAACCTGTCCGGAGGGATGCCGTGTCGGTCCCAACCACCGGTGAAACTTGGGGGTTAACCATAGTGACCTCGAAATAGGTCTTGTTGCCATTGAGGCAATGGGTCGAAAGGGGCGGGACGCTGAAGAGGGGAAGGGTGGGTAGGGTCGACATATGAATAGTTGGGGTCAACCCTAAAACCGCTCCCCCCGGGGCACGACAATCGTACCCGGTTTCCATCGGGTAGTCTACATGGGAAACGCCTTCGGAGGAGGGCCCTTGTCAATAGGGCCAAGTAGGTTGCTGTAACACCCTATAAATTCCTTTCTTTAAATTCTCATTCTACTCTTTTAAAAGTACGATTTAGGAATAACTAAGACATTACCGCCACCGTGAAAACGGCTAAGGCAATTATCAAAGATACACAGCGGAAGACTCAAAATTTAAAACCGATTAAACAAGTCAACCCAAAGTCAACCAAACGAAAATAAAGCTTAAAACCAAACGAACAAGTCAAATAAATTCAAATTACAACTTGGAACCATTAAAGGCCCTTATTCAAAAACCGTTCCCAAATCAAACCTTTATGTTAGTCCACACATAATATATCATAAATAAATAAAGCATAAAACACATTGTAATCTAATGAAAACTAATAGGATTCACTCTTCACTCATGCCCCATCATGATCATGCTTCAATACCTGAAAAGTTTATCTCTACTTGCTTCCCCTACTCTCAATTAAAAATGGGTCATCATAGGGCCAAGGTAAAGACATGGCCAAAAACAAAAACACACACAATCAACAAAGCTGAGTACATAAGCGTAAAGTAGCCACACTAACATGCTTTCACCTATCAACACACACTTACCTCATTGCACCTGCTCACAAATACCATTCAACACAATACAATGACTAGACCCTAATTAATTCATTTTGCATTGATTACGCATCGAACGTGTTTACACCTATTAACCTCCCCCAAATAAATTTGAGGTTAACTGGCACGGGAGCTAACCGTGCCAGCGACAAACCACACAAAGGTGGCGGAATTCCTGCGCATAATAAATAATAAAAAGGAATATGCAGCGTCCTGTACTCCATTGGAAGTTATGGTTAAATATAAAAACCCATAACCCCCCCATTTTTCATACTCAAGGTATATACGTTCCAAGAGTTTTGGTGCGTAATCTCTTTCACTTTACGTTATTTACATATTATTAGACTTGGTGATGACTCTCAAAGCATAATAAATCAATCAACAATAATTACTCAATCACACAAACATACCAATTTAATTCTTGAATAATTAGTGACCACATATTATTTAATGTTGAACCCTTTTTAATTCTACCTCAGTGTCAAAGACACCTTAAACGCATAATGCGCCAAAAATCCTATCCCTCGGTGTTAAAAACACCTTAAGTTCGCAAAGGCACCAACATACAATTTATTCCTTGTGTACCTAGACACTTATATAGTTCCTTCCTCATGCTTAAAGCATCAATAAAAATTATTTGAACCATAATAAAATTCCTTTTCAATATTCCAAACAAAATAAAACATGTAGTTTAATTAATCATGCCTTCTAACATGCCATAAATAAAAATGTGGTTCAAACACAACATGCCAAAGTACAATTTTCCAATCCATAAACCATCACAAATAATTCATGCTTCACCATTCAATCACAAACACCATAAACTCACAATTCCATACATAAACCTTAGCATGATTCTACTTATAATTAATTACAACCAAGCCTAGCATCATTCTACATCACCAAATTATGCTAAGTACGCGTACGTACCTTGAGTACGTTATTAAAACTGCCACGACTAGTAGAAATCGCTTACTTCAAAGTGTCCTACACATTAAATCCATAATAGAGTATTAATATCCACTCTAAACATATTTCCAGCAATATATACTATTTTAAAACCCTTCATAAATTAATTAGAATAAGCTGAAATTATATTTAAAACACCATAAATTAAGTCCCAATTAATGGTTAATTAAAATTTCTTCAAGAAACCTAATATCAGGTGTTCTACATAAAATTCCAGCACTTTATTATACTTAAAACTTGCTGTAATTTGGTTTTAAAACACTTAAAACAAAGGCCTACCCTATAATACATCATAATCTTTCAATAAATCATGAAACAAGAACCTAGGGTTTCAAAAATTGGGGCTTTTTAATTAAAAACCAAATCTGAAAATTAATTCACACAATTACGATAACCAAACATCAAAATTAAACCTCCAAACTTATAATTTATAATTAGACTATCTCATAGATTAGTTTTAGGCATTAAAGATTTGATTTTAAAACAAGAAAACCTTTTTTTTTTTCGAACAGAGGATGCCGACAGCAGGGGGCCGGCACCACCTGCCGGTGGTCGCCGCTGCTGCCGACTGGTGCTGGTGGCCAGCGGCCCACCGGTGGTGGTGGTGGCTGCCGGTGGTGGTGTGCACGCAAGGGGGAAAGGGAAGGAGAGAGAAAGAAGAAAATAAAGAGAAAAGGGAGAGAAGTTTACCTTGGGTTTTCTCCACTCTGGGCAACGTTGAATTGCCTCATAAGAGGGATATTTATACCCCTTCTCTATCTCCCCTTTTACCCTAACTTTTCTCCTTTAGTTTTTCCTAATCCCTTCCCTACTAAAACTTGTTAAAAAATCATAATTTCCTAAAATAAAACCCCAACTTCTATTAATTAATTAATTAAACGACTTTTCCTTTTGTAAAATATTCCAAATTTACATGGGATAAATAATTAAAACATCATAATTAAAATGCTAGAGTTATTTAAATACCCTTATAAAACATATATATTAAATAAAATACGTATAAAATGTATATACATTAAATAAAATACGTATAAAAAATACGGGGTATTACAGTCTACCCCCCTTAAAACAAGTTTCGTCCCGAAACTTGGGGAGACGAAACTCAAAACTTTTCCTTTTTGTGTATATTATTGCTGTACTTTTTGTCATTTATCACTCCTTTGTGTCTCTTTGGGAGCACTAATACCTAAAACACTTGATAGAATTTGTGCAAAAAGCACCAGAAGTATGTAAAACATAAGGAAAAAGCGCGAAATTCTATCGCATTCCACCCCCCTTAAAGAAAACAAGTTACGCCCCCGTAACTCAACATACCTGAAACAGTTCTGGGTATTTCTTTTTCATTTCATCTTCTGCCTCCCAAGTGGCTTCCTCATATTCTTGGTTAGACTAAAGTACCTTTACAATGTTCACGTTCTTATTGCGTGTACTACGCACTTTACTGTCGAGAATCTTGACAGGTCTCTCTTCATAAGTTAAGTTTTGATCTAACTCAATGGTTTCGGGTTGTAGCACATGCGATTTATCAGGGATGTACCTTCTTATTGAGACACATGAAATACATCATGTACTTTACTAAGCTCCATAGGTAATGCTAACCTATAAGTTACCTTGCCTATTCTTTGTAGTATTTCATATGGACCAATGTATTTTGGACTGAGCTTTCCTTTCTTTCCAAATCTCATCACCCCCTTCATTGGTGACACCTTTAACAACACCTTATCACCAATTTCGAACTCTTCTTCCCTTCGCTTCGAGTCTGCATAGCTCTTTTGGCGATCTTGAGCTGCTTGAATTTTAGCTTGAATTTCCCTTACTTGTTTAACTGTGTCTTCAATCATTTGAGGCCCTAGGATCATGGTCTCACTAATGTGATTCCAACAAATTGGACTTCTACATTTTCTCCCATACAAAGCCTCAAATGGTGCCATTCCTATGCTTGCGTGGTAACTATTATTATAGGAAAATTCAATTAAATCCAAACTGTCTTCCCAACCTCCCTGGAAGTCTATTACACAAGCTCTCAACATGTCCTCTAAGGTTTGAATAGTTCTTTCAGTTTGCCCATCTGTGGCAGGGTGAAATGCCGTACTCGTCTTAATTATTGTACCAAAATTTTCTTGTACACTTTTCCAGAATTTTGAGAGAAATCTGGAATCCCGGTCAGATACAATATCTTTTGGAACTCCATGTAACCTCACCACATGTTTGATGTAAGCTTTCGCAAGTTGCTCAATCTTCCAAGTTTCTTTTATTGGTATAAACACTGCTGATTTCGTAAGTCTGTCCGCCACTACCCAAATGGTATCATTTCCACTCCTTGACTTAGGTAAGCAAGTCACGAAATCCATTGAAATGCAATCCCACTTCCATCCTGGAATTTCTAGTGACTGCACCGTTCCCTGAGGCCTTCTGTGCTCTATCTTCACCTTTTGATATGTTAAACACTTCGCCACAAACTCAGCAACCTCATTTTTCATTCTTGGCCACCAAAACATCTTCTTCAAATCCTTATATAGTTTGTCTCCTCCCGGGTGTACAGAGTAAGGTGTATTGTGGCCCTCTTCCATCAACTTCCTCTTCACCTCCTCACATTTCTGTGGTACGCACCATCTATTTTTGTACCTCAAACTCCCATCTTCGTGGATTTTGAAATCTGTAGTCTTTCCCTGCTTAATTTTCTCGCGAATCCTATCCAACATTACATCCCCCTCTTGGTTGACTCGAATCTCGTTAAAGATAGTTGGTTGGATGCTTAGATTTGCAAGAATACCCGCTGGTACTCCCCATTCTACGACCTCCAGATTCAATTTCATCATTTCTCTACATAGTTCATTAGCCACTACCAACGAGTTGATTCCATGACTAGTCTTACGACTTAGAGCGTCCGCAACCACATTCGCTTTCCCTTCGTGGTATTGTATGTCTAAATCATAATCTGTCGTATACTCTTACCATCTTCGCTGACGGGAGTTTAAGTCCTTTTGGGTGAAAATGTATTTTAAGCTTTTGTGGTCCGTGTAAATTCTACATTTCACCCCATACAAATAATGGCGCCAAATTTTTAGCGCAAAAATGATTGCAGCTAATTCCAGATCATGAGTGGGATAGTTTACTACATGCTTCTTTAACTGTCTCGATGCATATGCAATCACCTTCCCATTTTGCATAAGCACGCATCCTAATCCATTCTTTGATGCGTTGATGTACACATCTATATCATATAGTCCACTATCATCCGGGAGTGTAAGTACTGGTGCTGTGATTAGTTTCTGTTTCAAGATTTGGAACGCTTCTTCACATTTATCGTCCCACTCAAACTTTTTGTCCTTCTTCATCAAGGCGGTCATGGGTTTAGCAATTTTGGAAAAATCTTTAACAAAACGTCTATAATACCCTGCTAAGCCTAAGAAACTTCTCACGTCAGATACTTTCTTGGGTGTCGGCCAACCATTAACTGCTTCTATTTTGGTTAGATCTACCTCCACTCCGTCTTTGGACACGTAATGTCCCAAGAAGGCTACCTTTTCCAACCAAAACTCACACTTAGAGAATTTTGCGTAGAGGTGGTTTTCTCTTAGTGTTTGCAGAATTGCCCTTAGGTGTTCTGTGTGCTCTTCCTTACTCTTTGAGTACACCAATATGTCATCTATGAACACAACTACAAACTTATCCATAAATTTATGAAACACTCTATTCATCAAATCTATAAAGATTGCTGGGGCGTTGATCAATCCAAAAGGCATAACTATAAATTCGTAATGCCCATATCTTGTCCTAAATGCAGTTTTTGGAATGTCCTCGTCAGCAATCCTTAGTTGGTGATACCCAGATCTCAAGTCAATCTTTGAAAACACAGTGGCACCCTTCACCTGGTCATTGATGAGTGACATTTATGTCACTCTTAGGAAGTATTTTTAGAGTCATTTTCGCGTTTAATTTATCTTATTTTCCCTTTCTTTCTCTTGTTTTCTCTTAATAACATTTCTTGTTTATTTGGTAATTTTGTCGTGTTTTAGTTCTTTTCGTAGTTTTTATTAGAACTAGTTTATTTTCGTATTTTATTTGCTTTTGATTTGTTATATTTCGTTCTTTATTTTTTCTTGAAAGTATTCTAATTTACTTTTATTTATTTTAATTAGTTTTGAGTCTATTTTATTTCACTTTCTTTGCTTGTATAATTTTTGTTTAGTTTTTATTAGTTTTAAGTTTATTTTGTTATTTATTTGATTTTATTTACTTGTATAGTTTTATTTAATTTTTTTTTAGTTTAGTGTTATTTCTCTTTTTCTATTTTACTTTATTTTATTCCTAATTTATTTATTTCATTTTTATTTGTCTTGATTTCTCCTCGGTTTTGTGTTTAGGGTCCCGGGTTTCATGTCAAGTGAGTTCGGAGTTCGGGGACGAGTGAAAGTGTGTGCAATTCTTTACTTTGATGGCTGTTGCCCACCTCTTATCCATCACCCCACCTTCTTAACCTCCACCACACCAATTCCCCTACTCCCTCTCGCACACATAAGCCCACCAATTTACACCTCACAGCCGCTGTTACCACCTTCACCCCCAATCAACTCCACCTAACAGCCGAGCCGCACCACTGCAGCATCTCTCACCTATCGCAGCCTTCACGCAACTACCTCTTCCCTGCAATTCCACACCAATCAAACACCAGCAGCCACCCAAACCACTAACACTGCTGCTCCCCCCACCTCCAGCTCCCACGCACCAGCTCTCAGCACAACTCCAATTCACTCGCCTGCTGCCACCCTCACAGCACCACCATCTGCAACGGCGCACACCAAGGACCACCACTCACCTCCATTTCCCCTGCTCCGCCACCACAATCAACCATAGCAGCCACTCAATTTCAGCCACCAATTAACCTCCTCCTTCCACTCACACCATCTTACCACCTAGAACCTCCTCTGTTCCACCGTCAACAACCAGCAACAATTAAGCAATTCGACTCCTAAATTAAGAAAAAATCAGATTAAATTTTGATTTCAATCAAGTTCGAGCAAACCGTTGAGGGTTCGGCCAAACGTCGAGTCAGAGACTTTGGGGGTTTTGTTATTCGAAGAGGAGTGGTCGAACACACCCATGGTTCGACCAAACCAACCCCGTAGTTCGGTCGAACCAACCATCGGTTCGATCGAACCATTTCACGAGACTCGCACATGATGTTTAATGAAGATCGAACGGCCTTGATTGATGCTCAATGATAAGAGATGATGATTGACGGTGGTGATTTAACGATAATGGTTGATGATCATGGTATGATGATCGAAAATCAGAGCAGCCATGAAGATCGAAGAGAAGGAGTCTGATATTTTTGTTTTTGGGGTTTTATTTTTATTTTTATTTTAGTTTCTGATTTTTTTACTTTTCCTTTTTAATTTAATTTATTTCCTTCTTTTTTCTATTTTTCCTAGTTTTATTAAGTTAGTATAAATACCCAATTTTGGGGGTAATTAAAGGGGGAGGAGAATAACTATCATTTTTCTACTCTCTAATTAGTTTTAGGAGAGCTTCTCTCTCTAAGTTTAGGTTAGGATTAGTCTTCATTGGTAGAGAGAGAAAGTGGGGTTTTCTTCATTTATGAACTTGGATTTTGAAGAAGGAGCTTGTTCAATCCTTTGTAGACCTTCATCTTCAATTAATGAGCAATCTTTTTACTCTCTCTCCTCTATTTTTGTTTGTTTTATTTTGATTATTATTTTAGTTGTTGGTATTGCTTGTTAATCATGTTTATTCTTGATTGTTTGTTAATTGATCTTGTTATTAGCATGATTAGTGAGTAATTTCCCATTAAGGGAATGGTTATGGTGTAGTTGGACCTTGAGCATGTTCTATGGTTTAGAATTGATTTATTTAAGATTAAAGTCTTTATATGCTTGATATTCTTTAATCTTCTTGCAAGTGCACGTTGTTGGTTGATTAAAGGTGAATCTTTGCTAACAAGAAACGGAAGTTGACTTAGTTAAGGTTCATTACTATCGATTGTTATTTAATAGTACCTCCTAGTATATGGTTCTAATGTGGAAACATAGAGGCTATGTTAGGAGAAGCCAATTGACCCCGGAAGGCGGTACAATTGTGATTCTACATAAAACTTTTGATGTGAATAAAAATGAATAATTTTGTTTTAAACTATTTCTACATTGTGATTCTGCATATTTATAATGAATATAATGCTAATTAAATAATGATTCAGATTGTTTCTCTAACAATCACTGATATTGTTTCTTTTAATCAGCAAATTAAAAAAAAAAACTAAACAAAAGGTAATCGTCCCTATTACCCTCCTTATATTTCTCTCCTCCTATTAGTTCCTTAATTTTCTCACAAAAACTTCAATTTCTTTTTCAAGCATCTCAGAGAAAATGGAGGTCATGCATCTTTGAAAGGTAGAAGGAGCATTGCATAAACCGAATGGCATTCTTAGGTATGCAAATGTCCCATATGGATATGTGAAAGTAGTTCACTCTTGATCGCTTGGATGGATAGGGATTTTGAAGAATCCAGAATACCCATCCAAGAAACTAAAGAAAGCATGTTGAGAGAGCCTCTCAAGCATTTGGTCCATGAATGGGTGAGGAAAATGTTCCTTCTTGGTGTTTTGTTAAACCTCCTATAATCAATACACATTCTCCACCCGGTCACCGTCCGGGTGGAGATTTCCTCTTCTCCTTCACCTTTTATTATGGTCATCCCACTCTTTTTTGGAACTACATTAACCGGACTAACCCACTTGCTATCGAAGATAGCATAGATGATGCCTGCCTCAAGTAGTTTCAAAATTTCTTTCTTCACAACCTCTTGAAGGTTTGGGTTCAACCTTCTTTGAGGCTCAATGGAGGTGAAATGATCATCTTCAAGATGAATACGATGCATGCATAAAGAAGGGCTAATACCTTTAATTTGATATCATCAATGCTATACCCTATCACATCCTTATATTTTCTCAAAATATCAAGAAGTTTTTCCAAATTAAGACCATCTAGGGTAGCATTGACAATAATAGGGTATTTTCCCTCCTTATCAAGAAAAGCATATTTCAAAGAAGGGGGAAGGGGCTTGAGTTCTACCTTGGGAGGAGGCTTAGAACTCTCCTCCAATTTCTCCTCTTTGGACTCAAGCTCAATCTTAACTTGTTGTTCAACCTCCTCCTTTGAGGATTCCTCCATTGCCATGACAAACTTTTTAGCCTCTTAAGAGTGGAACTCTTATTTGCATGTAAGAGCTTCCATCATTGGATCTTGAGGCCTCATCACAACCCTCCCCAAGCGATCTAGCTCCTCGTTCACAACATCAACTCTATAGCTTTTTTCAACCATAGAGGTCTTGAGCAACTTAGAAAACTCAAAGACAATCTTCTCACGGCCACCTCACATGTGATGGTGTTGTTCTTGCAATTGATGACCGCCCCCAAAGTTTTAAGTGCTTCACATCCCAAAATAAAAGGAGTGTTAACATCTTCCTCCATATCCATCACTACAAAGTCACAAGGCACGTAGATGTGTCCCACTTGTGTTGGAATATCCTCAAGCTCTCTACAAGGTAATTTCACCGACCGATCGGCCAATTGAATTGTCTTCCTTGTAGGGATCATCTCTACATTGAGTTTTTTACCACCAACACTTTCCACTTTCCTTGGGGTGAGATGATGGTCACCCCAATCAACTTCAGTCTCATTACGGGACTGGATTTTAGTTCTACTGCGCTGCCGTTTAACAACAACATCGACGTCTTTTCTCCTGAGGTTGAGGAGCTGTTGGGTCCGATTGCTATTGTAGGGAATATTTCAAGTATTAACCCAAACTTGAACCCCACTGTACGTGATCATACACTTAAGCATGGTGGCGTCCAAAGGGAAAGAAGATAGAGCAAAAGAGTCGCCAACAAGTTTTAGGAACTTGTAAACCGTTCACGAGATGAAGGTGACACCCCTTAACGATCCAGGAGATCGTCAACTCCAATAGGTCTAGAACCGTGACTGGTAGTTCGGGGATGAAGGTACAAATCCAACCTAAAAGAGATTGAACCTGCCATAATAATAGGCCTCTACTTTATTCTGATCGTATTCATGTGCGCTTTCTGACTAACATGCAATCAATAGGTTTACCCTAAACCTGTTTAATCTATGTTGGTTGAATATTAATGCATATATAAATCTATTATTGGCGATCACTTGAATCGTAATCAAATAAAACCTAAACAAGATTATTAATTATCTTATTAAGCATGATTACAAGTACAAATTCCCTTTAAACATAAATAAAGGGCGTGATCAAGCAATAACAATAAATATAATCAAGCAACATAATAATAATCGTAATAATTATAATAATAATAATCATCATGAAATAATCATATTATTCATGTTAAAAGCATAATAATAGCAAGATCCTAGGCATGATACTAACAAGATTAATAGCAAACCCTAGCATGTCACTAAACAATAAAAATCAAAGCTTTAACCCTAACATGATACTAACCTGAATATTAGGAGAGAATATAGGAAGCATCGCAATAATCACAATTATCATATTTGATATTAGAAATTATAGTTGTTACCCTAAACATGATACTAGGAAAATCAAAACGCCCTAACATGACACTAGGAATCAAAATAACAACCTAGACATGATTTCTATATCAAAATATCAATAAAACAATTAAAGCACTTACTTGGATGCCTCGTACCTCTTTCTAATAACAAAATACACGCGTTAGTAACTTCAAGGAAAATATAAAACAATTAAATTAAATTAAATTAAATAATTGAAATAGAGATTTGGGACCAAACCCTCATAAATTAAAACCTTTCACGTCTAGGGCGAAGGCAACTTTGAATTAGGCTAGGTGTTTCTTGGTCTTGTGAATGCGGAATTTTGTAGAGAAAGCTAGAGAGAGAGAAGAATTCTTAAAAAACTATAGAATAAGAAAACTAGAGAATTGATGCTATTTGATTATTTTTTTATGATACTTGATGATTCAAAACGGAGGTTTTAGGAGGCTATTTATAGAGAAAATTAGCCAAACGGATAGAAAAACACATCAGAGTTTCGACGTGAACAAAACAGGTTAGCACCAGACGCTGAACATTAGCGTCAGGCACAAAGCATTAGCGCCAGGCGCTAATCCCTGTCGTCATGCGCTAACAATTATTTTCACGCATTTTCTTAATTCTGATAAAATTCAGCCGTACAGAAGGGCAAAATCGTATTTTCCTTAAAACCACTCTTTTTCTGATTAAAACTTCCAAAAGTCAACCAAAGTCAACTTACCAATGGTAATTGAATTAGGAATGAAAAGAACCTTCTAGAAGAATTTAGAAGACTAAAATCAATTCTAATTGCATTAGGAATGATAAATCCATATTAGGCCCTCCTCTAGATCATTGGGCCGCATATAAGTATCAAACCAGGCCCAGTTTAGTAATTTAGCCATAACTTCCTCATTATTCATTCATTACGTGAAAAAATGAAATTGGCACCGGTTCAAACCCGTCCTAAGGCATCGGTTTGAACTGGTGTCAATGTGGAGGGTGCCAATAAGTGGATGAAAAGGCATCAGTTCAAACCGATGCCAAAAAAACCCACAAAAAATTATTTTAAAGTTTTTGCCACCGGTTAACCGGTGCTTATAGCCCAAAAAATCATTTTTTTTGTTTTGGTCTTTTTCACTTAAAAATCAAATTGACTAAAATAAATAAGAACAACATATTTATCGAATATCATTGAATATAACCGACAATTTACAGTATATAATCAATAAAAAATTACAATATACAATTTATAAAATTAAACATTTACAACGTATAAACAAAAAACAAAAGAACTACAATATAAATAAAAAAAAAATATTACAACATCACAATAAAAAAAACCCCAAACAACATCTAAATCAATATTCTTGATTCTTCGATTATGTGCAATATTTTGGGCTTGCAAAGCAATAGTATATCTGCGCCAATTAGTTCATAAAAAAAATCAATTAAAATTAATTAGCTGCGAAAATTAGTTAAAAACCCAGAAAATTAAAAAAAATCGAAAAAAAATTAAAATCGAAAAAAAATTAAAACCTAGAAAATTGAAAAAAATTAAAATAAAAAATTAGTTAAAAACCTAGAAAATCCAGAAAATCCAGATTATCAAGAAAAAATTAAATTAAAACCCAGAAAATAAAAAAAAAATCGAAAAAAAAAATTAAAACCAAGAAGTTTAAAAATAAAATCGAAAATTAGTTAAAAGCCAAGAAAATTAAAAAAAAAAATCGAAAAAATACCCAAAAATCGAAAAACAAATAATAATCGAAAAATGAATCAAAATCGAAAAACAATAATAATACCCAGAAATCAAAAAACAAATACCCAGAAATGAAATCATAAAACAAATACCCAAAAATGAAATCGAAAAACAAATACCCAGAAATGAAATCGAAAAACAAACACCCAAAAATGAAATCGAAAAACAAATACCCAAAAATTAAATCGAAAAACAAATACCCATAAATGAAATAAAAAAAAATACCCAAAAATTAAATCGAAAAACAAATACCAAGAATTTGAAGAAAAATAAATCAAAATCGAAAAAAAACCTATTAAAATCGAATAAAAAAAACCAGAAATAAAAAATAATAATTAAAATAAAATAAAAATCTATCAAAGTTGAAATCGAAAAAAAAAACCTAGAAATCACAAAAAAAAAAAAAAAAAAAAAAAAAGTAAATCTAAAAAAAAAACCAAGAAATCGATTGAAAGAAAGGAGGACGGTGTTGCATGTTGGAATTCTTCGAATTATAGAAGGGAGGAGGACACCAGGGAGAAGGAGATGAGGGAAGAGAAATAGAAGGAGGAGAAGGAGATCGAGAAAGTGGAGGAGAGGAGAGAGAAAGAGGAAGAGAGGAGGAGAGAGAGAGAGAAATGGCTGAGAGGAGGAGAAAATTAGTGAATATGTTAGGGTTGGGGGGTTTTAATGGGCCGTTTTTTTATAATATTTAATGCACCGGTTCACTTCAAACCGATGCCCTTTTATGTTTTTTCCACTGGTTTGAAGTGAACCGGTGCCATATATCTTGGTTCAACTTCCCACTAATTTTTAAGGCCATTTTTGGCACCGATTTCGACTGAACCGGTGGCAATTAGGGGTGCCTTTTTGATTTTTTCTACTAGTGATCGAAATTGGGCTTATGATATATCGTTGGAAAGCTCTTTTCAAGCTTCATCCAACTATACCATTATTGGACCCTTGCTATGGACCAAACCAAACTGGATAGGTTGTTTTCTTAAAATAGGTTTTAAAAAACAGAGAGAAGAGAACAAATTTAAAACTATCCGCAACACTAGACTTTCCCCACTTTCACTTCATTCGATTATGATTCAACGCAAAAGATACTCATCACCAGATTTGGTTTTTGGGAGACACAAATGGGTTTCTATAGAAGCCCCCACTTTGAGTGATTTTGTTGAAACGCAAGTTTCGAAAACAAAAGTCAAAGTAGCGATAGGGACGCAGAATGATTAAGAACGTTCTGCGATCTTAAATCACTCTTGTAACGCCGATAACTGCAAACTAGCGTTAGTTAAAAAAAGATAAGAGAGTTAAGAAACGCGTATCTTGCAGCGTCGAGCACACGTCTCTGAAGGTAACCGATTCGTCGCTGTATATGATGTTTTTGTGATAACCTTCCGCAAGCCAGGGAACGTCATCCTGCTGTTTGTTTTGACGACCTTCTGCAAGCTAGAGAATACCGCCTAAAGAATGCTATGCTTGTAACTGCCTCTAATTCCGCCATGATGGACTTGTGCAAGCTAGAGAACCCCATCGAAGATTGCTTCGCTTGAAACCACCCTCTAGCGCTTTGTGACCATCTTCCGCAAGCCAAGGAACACGATCAAAGATAACTCCGCTTGAAATCTCCTCCAGTTGTTTGTGACAACTCTCCGCAAGCTAGGGAACGCTGCCAAAGATATCCTCTCCTGAAGCTATCCTCATTTGTTGCGATAATATTCCAAGGAAAATTACCGAAGACCCACGCTTGTCGATCTTTAAAAGCTCGCTTGAACTTTGCTTCCGCTATGCCAGTACGTCAGCGCTTTTATTGCTTTTGAACCTATATGTCGGTTCCTTCTAAATTGTGAACCAGTATGTTGGTGCCTCTGTTGTATGAACCATTACGTCGGTGCTTTTGCTATATGAACCATTATGTCGGTGCTTTGCGATGAGCCAATGCTTAGGGGCTTTAAGCTAAGTGAGACGATCATTCATTAGGTCGATCACTTTACGCAATTTGTAATCAAGCCGATTACTAAATCATGTCAAATTTCTTAGAGGGGCTAACTGGCGTATAAAGGAACCCAAAATGTTGTAAAAGGTTGAAATAACCGCACTAAGTGGCTAAGCATTCTGTCTCCCCTGAAATTCTGCTGGCGCCACATATTTGGCTCTAGCGTCAGGTGCTGGAACTAGCGTCAGGCGCTAAACCTTATCGTCTAATGCCAAAGCCTTTTGCTTGGCGCTAGAGTCAGGATTTCCATATATATCCCTTTCTTCGTCATTTCCGCTGTTGTTGCTTGCTTTTTTGTTCGAAAATCGCCGCTGAACTTAATACACTCGTTCTTGCTCGTTTCTCAACCGAATTCGCTAAAATTTGTTGCAAATCGAAGTTTATTTCATCTATTTTCCGGATCTATGTAAGTTTTCTCCAAACTCACTCCGGTTTTGATGAATTTCGTACATGTTTGTTCACGAATTTCTTGAAAATTCGAAACTTAAAATGCTTAATTCAATTTGTTTGTCAAATTTTATGCCATGAAATTGCTTGATTATGTTTATATATTGCCTTGGGAGTAATTTGAGACTTGTTTGACCCAATTTGGTGAAGAAACGAACAAATCACCATTGTAGAACCTCTTAAGGTCGGGAATACAATGTAGCTTGTTCTTGGTGTTCTTGCTAGCAATTCTTGTCCAATTTGTCACAATAATTACCATAGTATTGCAAGAAATTGTTTGATTGCTTGAAAAATGTCGTGTATGCTCAATTTGAAATTGTTCTCTGTTTTAGTACTACGTACTTTGTTTTTTTTTTTTTTTTTTTTTGCGAACATAGTATCATGCGGCTAGGCGAACCTTAGATATTATAGAACCTTAATTTATGATGATTTTGCACAATGTATCATGGCTAGACAGCGAGGTTCGGGTTCACGGTCCCGAGCCACACGACTGGAGCATGAGCCCGTAGAGGTTAACGCCGACCCGTCCACTTCTCTTGGTCCCCTCTTTGAGTGGGATGAGCGGACTATGTACTTCTCCCCCGTCCACCATATTTCAGAGAGGGTGGGACGTGGGATCACGGTTTGTAGGACGCGCTACCACGGCTTAGGCTGCGACACCGCGGGCGACCTGTACAAGATGCATATCAATGTCGATGGAGAGGTGTGACTTCTCTGGGAGTCTTGCGGGTTGACTGCACTGTTTGAGACCTCGGAGGCCATGATTGCCTCTAGCGGGGGTCCCCACGTGGCTCATGCCTTGGTTGAGTTCTTTTGGGACAACACCAACAGTTTCCACTTCCCTTGGGGTGAGATGATGGTCACCCTGACCGACTTCAGTCTCATTACGGATTGTAGTTTAGTTCTACAGCGCTGACGTTCGACAACAAGATCAGTGTTTTTTCTCCTAAGGTTGAGGAGCTTTTGGGTCCGATTGCTGTTCGGGCTCGTGCTGAGGTAGAGTCGACTCAGTTTAGCGCTACACGCATTCGCCGATCGACTCTGGCGGCAGCTTTCGAGGATGATGCAACAACAAGAGAGCAGAGGGTGCGCATCTTTGTGCTTATCTTGCTGTCAGGGACGTTTTCCCCTAACAAGGGTAGTAGAGTGCTGCTTTACTACCTACCTGCGGTCCGTGATCTTCACTTGATCGGGACTTAAGACTAGGCCAGCTTGGCCTATGCTGACTTTTTTCGAGCGTTACGAGACTTGTGTCGACACCGGTCCTTCACGGGGACGTCGCTCTATCTAGCTTCTGGAGAGTAGTAGAGGTGTACTTTATCTCCCATAAAGTTTAGCTCTATGCTTTGGTTAGCACTTACTGATACTTTTTGCCTTTTGTAGATCTGGTTCTACGAGTACTTTTCCTCAGTTGCGCCGGCGAGACCGTTGCCGCGGAGGTTTCTAGTGAGCGTCTGTTGGGGAGGCCTCTGTGCTGGGATGTCTACTGCTTATGTCTGGGATCAGATCATCTCGGTATGGTTCTATGTATAGTTGAACACTTTCGTATTACCTTTAGTAGATTCTTATCTTATAGACGTTCTTCGCAGGAGCCTAACGTGCAGCATCGGCCGTGGATCGGCTTTTTTGTCCCTGGGTTAGCTGCGCAGTATACCGCTGAGCGTCACTACTTCCTAGGGACATATGGAGTGACTGCATACCTTGGAGATAGGGTTGGTATTCAGCATTTCTCAGACACTTTTGTCGTTCCTGCTCCTCCACCAGGTCATATGTTCAATGGCGCGAGGTTGGTGAGCATGTCAGAGATAGCTGGTACCCCATTGGCGATATTAAACGATCCCTTAGCGGTGCTATGAGGAGGAGTTGCTGCCGTTGTTAGCTCCATCCCCTGTTCTGGCTTAGGAGGTGGCAATATGATTTTCATCTTTTACCTTTTGTTAAGTAGTCCCCAAGTAATGTTTTACTGACTTTGATTTGCTTTCGTCAGGCTAGACCTACTGAGTTCGTGCCACCTCGTATGTCCATCCATTATCAGGGGACATACGAGCTGATTGAGGAGATGATTCCTCCGGCTCCTAAGGATGAGCACTTCGTGGAGCGGTCGATTCCTCGCCACCAGACTCGGGTAAGCTTTATTTATTTCCAATTTTGTTCATGTATGTAATGCATTATTACTGAATTTATTTCTTTGACATTTCTCGCGGGAGGTGGTCACGACGATGTCACGGTGTATAGATGCCTTCTGGAGCCAACTCGTTTGGATGAGGAATGTGGCTACGTATCGTCGCGACGACGCTGTTCAGGAGGTAGTTTTCCTTCTTATTTTTGCATTACTACTTCTATTTTTATTTTTCTGACTTAGTTTCCTCTTGCAGGGTCAGCCCATTCCTTCTCGTACCCGGACGAAACCTAAGATGCGGAGAGACCCGACGACGTCTAGCACGAGACGTCGCCGTACTGGCTCTGGCGGTTGGGGTGGTCGTACTGACGCTGCTCAAACCGAGGCGATGGAGGGCTTAGGCTCTTCATCTGAGGGTGCACGCGCTGCGCCGGTAGGCCAGGGAGAGGCTACCTTGGCTCTTAGAGGTGTTGGGATGTACGAGGTCAGTTCGTCATTGCAGCAGCCTCCGCAGCCTCAGCCTTAGGGAGATCTTGGGTGGACGGGTCCTGAGCTGAGTTTTCCACCTCCCAAGGAGACAGGAGCTGGAGCTAGTGGAGCAGTTACTCCGCTTACTGCGCAGTTTTATGACATGAAGGGCGTCTCTCATCATCTGTGTCCTCCAGCGCCGTAATTCATACCTGTGCTTTTTTTTTTTTTTACTTTGTATAGAACCTTGCCTTTATTAGACTCATTTATTAGACATGTCTGTATATACATACTACTATGAGTTTATTTATTTAACATTTATTTATTATTTTTCGTTTTTATGTGCATGTTTGTGTGTGCAAAGAATTGTGATAATTAATAATTTTGCGCAAAAATTCCATCATTTTTATTATTGATGGAGGTATTATTGATGGAGGGTATCCAACTTTCTCCCCCAAAAAAAGAAAATGAAAAATAAAAATATTGGATTTACAAAAAACTTAAAAATTAAGTCTAAATAAAATCCAAAAAAATATAATTAATATAATTGTTATATTAATTTAAGAAAGAGTATAAAAAGAATAAAAGATCGTAAAGTCATTGTTCAGACTCGAATAAGCCAGAAAAACGCGGTTTTTGAAGAGCTCGTATGATAAGACATATCAGCACCATCTGGCGCCACGCGTTTTGCGTTAGCCAAGACGCTAATTCTTAATATTTTTATTACAGGTAAAAAAAATAATATGTTTAATTACAGAAATCAAAAACATATTTTTGTATAGTAATATTAATTTATTAGCATTGAATTTTTTACAGATGTGGCTAATGGAGAGACTAGGATTAATTAGTCCTCCCGACAACGTTGAAAAATACACTCCAAATTGTTTTGTGAGAAGGAAGAAACTCTTCTCTAAGATCGGGCGCCATGAATGGAAGAAGGTCTTTGCCTCTTGCAACTTCGCCATCAAGTGGGTCATCCCTTGGTGGAAAATAGAGATGATGGTTGATGTCAACAAGCAACCCTTCTGCCGTCTTCCAAGCTTATGCAGGATGACTTTTTATTATCCCTATAGGGTAAAAAGACAGTATGACCTACTTCAAACTATTCCTTCAGGGGATCTTCATCGTCCCTATGAATTCCTTGTTTCTCAAGAAGTAGAAAAATTTTATGCTTATTGGAGCGCTAGACCTTTATGGGAAGTGATTACCCAAAAGGTTTCTCCTTCCTTGCCCAATGATGTGAAGAGGTGGCTTCTCAAGAAACCTTCAAAGGACATGAAGAAAAATCAGAGTAAAACTGATGTGAAGAGTCGTTTAGATGACAAAGTGATTTTCGTTAAGGAATGCTTGGGTGAAAAGGTTGAATTCAAAACACCTACAATGCCTAGGAAGAAGAGCTCTACGAAGGATAAAGGGAAGAGAAAAGCTGACACTTTAGAGAAGGCTTGGGTAGAGAAGAAACATGGAGTCCTTGCTAAGGGAGAAACTATTTACTCCAAAATTGAATGTAGGTCCTCTAAAGGATGCCAATTAGGTAAAGTCATGGATGATGAAGAGGATGCGTACAAATATTGGAAGAGAGCAAATAAAGAGAAAAAATATTAAAGCATTGCTTAACTTTCAGTTATTGGACTTAGTTTTTAATTTAAAGTTAATTTGTTTAAGCTTTATTTAAATTTCATCAATAATGTAATTTGTTAGTTTATTTAATTAATGAAATTTCAGCTTTTAATTAAATCATCTCCTTTAAATTTAATTTATTAAAGCAATGAAAACTGAAAATTTAATTTTCCAAAAAAAATTTCGAGTACGGAAGTCGAATTTTTTTCGAAAATCAACGAAATATTCCCAGGTACACCCAGAAAAATGGCGCCGCTTTTTCACGACTAGCGCCAGCTACGACAGTCTGGCGTCAGGCGACAGACACTGTCGTCTGGCGCTAGAGTTAATCGGCTGGCGACGGGAATTTTTTCAGTCACGCCGATGCTTCGTCGAATTTCTGTCGAATTTATTTTTAAGTCTGGGATGCGAGGTTTGCAAAAAAATAAAGTGGCCGCACCCGCAAAGGGTTGCCTACGTAATCTTTCGTAAGGAATCAGGCCAAACGTAGCTCTCTTGAGCATCCTACTCAAGTATTTATGGGTAGTTTTTTTAAAGTTGGTCAAGATTTGTCATGTTCGAGAACTCATCGCCATCCATATCAGTTAATTTTGCTGCACCTTTTGATTGGATTGTTTTGACAATATAGGGTCCAGACCAATTAGGCCTAAATTTCCCCCTTGGAAAAAAAACATTATTCCTTAATACTTTTAACACCAAGTATCCTACTTTGATGTTTCTTGTCTTGACCTTCTTCTTAAAATTCCTAGCCATACGAGTTTGATGGCATTGAGTATGATTTAGAGCTTCTAGTCGTTTTTCATTAAGTAGAATTAGCTCCTCATATCTTGCCCTAGTCCATTCAACTTCATCGAGTTTACTTTCTAATGCGATGCGTAGAGATGGTACCTCTAGCTCTACAGGTTGTACAACATACATTCCATAAACCAAGGAAAATGGCGTATTTCTTGTTGATGTGCGAATTGACGTGTGATAACCCCCACAGTGCGAAATGGATTTTGTCAGGCCAATCCTTGTAATTTTCTGTCATTTTCTCGATGATAGTCTTTAAATTTTTATTAGCCGCTTCGACTGCTCCGTTTGCTTGAGGTCTATCAGGAGAATGCCATATTTTTGTAACAATTCTTCACACTCATCTTGAAAGTGAGTTCCATTGTCACTTATCATTTCATGTGAGACTCCATATCAACAAATAATATTTCTTTCGATAAAGAGTGCTACATGTTTTGAAGTAAGTTTAGCATATGATTGTGCTTAGACCCGCTTTGTGAAGTAATCAATTGCTACTAGGATATATTCATGACCTCCTATTCCTAGGGGAGAGATTTTACCAATAATGTTAATTTCCCATGTAGAGAATGGCCATGGCGAAGTGTAGGTGTAGAGTAGAGATGGAGGAATATGTTGTAAATTGGCATAAATTTGGCACTTAGGGCATCTTTTGACATATTAATGACAATCCTTATTCATGGTAGTCCAATAGTATCCTTCTCGCATTATCTTTTGGACTAGCATTTTTCCATTTACATGAGTTCCACAAAGGCCCTCGTGGACTATCCTCATTGCTCTTTGAGCATCCTTTTTTCTTCCACATAAGAGAGCTCGACCCTTAGGTACCCTTTTATGTAATTCGTTGTCTATGAGTACGTATTAGGAAGCCAAAAGTCTTAATTCTTATTTTGCGTTTTCGTCAGCATGGGGAGGGTACTTTTCTTTGGTGACATAATTAAGTATATCCGTATACCACGGTTCTTATTCTTCTTCTTCATCTTGGATTACTTCATCATCTTCTATAGCTTGAATATAAGACGGTTTATGTCTTTTTTCAATTGTTAGAGGCATTTGCTCGATTTCCGTAGGAATCCTAACCATTGAGGCTAGTCTTGCCAAGGCATCAGCAAATTGATTTTCCTCTCTAGGTAGATACTTGTATTCTACCTTCTCTAACTGATTGGTGAGAGTTTCCAGATAAGTTTGGTAAGGGGCTAGACTATCGCTCCTTACTTTCCATCTCTTAGAAATCTGGTTGATGATCAATGAAGAGTCCCCGAATATTCGTAATTTCTTCACTCCCAATGCCAAAGCTGTTTCAAGGCCTACCACGCATGCTTCGTATTCAGCAGCGTTGTTGGTAACGTCGAAATCTAGCTTTATAGAGATTGGAACATGCTCTTCTTTAGGTGATACTAGTAATACTCCAACGCCTCATCCTTTTTGGTTTGAGGCTCCATCGAAATATAAGGTCCAAGTATCATCTTCTGTGACCATCAAGTCTTCGTCAGGAAATTCATTGTCGTATATTGGCGTTGAATCTTCTTTTGAAAAGTCCGCTAGAAAATCTGAGACCACAAATCCTTTGATAGCTTTTTGAGGCATGAATCTTACATCGAACTGGGATAAGTTGACTATCCATCTCGATACGCGCCCATTGAGTGTAGACTTCCCGAATAATTACTTGAGTTGATCCATTCGGGAAACTAAAAAGACTATATGCACGAGCATGTAATGTCTTAACTTAGTTGTGGCCCACACCAACGCGAGGCACAATTTCTCAAGTAGTGTATAGCGTAGCTCATACTCGAGCATCTTTTTACTTAGATAGTAGATTGAATTTTCATTACCTTCTACTTCTTGTGCAAGCATGGCTCCCATTGTTTCTTTGGTGACTGTTAAGTACAACTTAAGAGGTATTCCTGGAATTGCTGGTGTTAATAAAGGAGGATTTGCGAGATAGGCTTTGATATTTTCAAAGGCTTATTGACACTCGTCATTCCATATTACTGGTACATTATGTTTAAGATTTTTGAAATATGGTTCACATATTGTTGTCAAGTTTGAAATGAACCTGCTTATGTATTACACCCGCCAATAAATCCTCGAATTTGCTTCTCGGTTTTGGGCGGTGGAATTGACATTATTGCCTTGATCTTGGTTTGGTCTATCTCTATTCCTCTAGAGCTTATGACATAACCCAAAAGCTTGCCTGAGGTGACTCCAAAAGCACACTTGGATGGGTTCAACCTCATGTTGTATTTTCTTAGTCTTTCGAAGAATTTTCTCAAGGCTACTTGATGGCCTGGACGATCTTTTGACTTCACAATCATATTTTCCACATATACCTCAACTTCTTTGTGCATCATGTCATGGAGCAAGGCAGTCGCTGCTCGTTGGTAAGTAGCACCCGCGTTTTTAAACCCGAATGGCATTACCATGTAGCAGTAAGTACCCCATGGTTTTATCAAGGTTGTTGTCTCCATGTCTTCTTTTGCCATGAGAATTTTATTTTACCTTGCATATCCATCCATGAACGAAAGCAGAGAATGATTCACTGTATTATCTACCAGAATATCGATGTGTGATAAAGGGAAGTCTTCCTTTGGACTTGCCTTATTTAGATCTCGACAGTCGACACACATTCTTACCCTTCCATCCTTTTTTTGGAACTGGGACGACGTTGGCCACCATTTCGGGTATTTGGATACCCTAATAAAACCTGTAGTTATTTGTTTTTTAACTTCTTCTTTTATTTTAAGAGCTGCTTCAAGTTTCATTCGACGCAACTTTTGTTTTACAGGTTTCATTCCTAGAATTAGTGGTATGGTGTGTTGAGCTATTTCTCTATCAATGTCTGGCATATCTTCATATGACCAATCAAATACACAGATAAATTCTGTAAGTAGATTGATGAAATCGGTTCTTTCTTGTTCATTAAGTATTAATCCGATTTTAACTTCTCTGTTGATGGTTGAATCATTTGAGATATCAACCGTCTCAGTTTCCTCAATTATCGGTGTTTTATTTTCAAGTGTTTCCATTGCTTTAATAAGTTCTTTGTCATTTTCATTGTTTGTTAAGCAATGCTCGTCATCTTGGGTTAAAGAAAAGCACGAGTAGTAAGAGGAAGAAGACATATTATTAAACTCAGAAATCATTACATCGAAAAGAGATATGTCCTCAGAGACTTGATTGCTAACTATCCTAGGGGAAGATATAGAAGAATGGGGTGCTACAACTAAGGACTTAGATAACTCTACAGGGAAGGACTCTGACTCTGACTCTAACTCAGACGACTCTTCAAACATCGGTCCTTGCCCTGTCGTTATGGAGATTCTCCTTCCACTTGGAGTAGTAACCTTGACATTCTTTCGCCATCCTTGTAGTGATCCTTCCGCTGGAGTGATGAGCTTCGAAGGGTCAAAGCTTTCGCTTTGTAGGACCCTTTGGATGAGCAAGGAGTTATCCTCTATGTACTTCCGCTCATCTTTTTCTCGCCCAAATAGTAATACCATGACATCAAAGTCAAAGCATGGGAATGCTTTCTCCTTGAGGATAGGAGTTGGGATTTCATCTAGAAAATAGCAATCTAGGAATATTTCGAACCCCGGTTGCCTTATGCCATTTACGACAAAAGATTCGGGAAATTCGTAGCGTGGATAGTCCTCTCCTTCTTTTATGAATTGTCCATTGAGTGTAAGAGGATACTGATCCATTGGGATTGCCTTCTTTTAGATGTGAGCGTTCCTACGTACATTTGAATTTTCCTGGGCTCGTTTGAGATCTTCTCGAGTCGGTTCAAAACCAAGTTCGAAAGTGTCTAACTTAGGGAAGCTAGGTAATTCCAGCGATTTTGCTATTCCTTTCTTCTTTCCTAGAGCCATTCAAGAAAAATTTCCTTGTTTCTTCATAATAGTGTTCACTATTATATTGGAGTGGGTGTCGTGGAAGAGAGGGGTCCTTTCATCCTCTTCGATTAAGAAGACTTCTTCATTAATGCCCCACAAGTTATTATCGTCTTCATCGTGCTCCACATTAATTATTGGATTTTCTATAGCTTTAATCCTCATGGGTGAAGCATCGATCGTAATAGGAATTCCTCCAACTATTGCCTTTACCTGTTGGTGGAGCGATGAAGGGACGGCCTTTAGGTCATGAAACCAAGGGCGTCCCAGCAATAAGTTGAATGAGGATTTTATACCTACCACTTGAAATGTAGTAGCGTGTTCAATCGCTCCCGCCGTTATATTTATGGTAATCTTACCAAGAGCTTGAAGACGAGTGTTATCATAAGCTCTTTTTCCTTGTGTTGACGGGGTTAAGTCTTTATCCCTTATGCCTAACATCCTCACAATCTGAGTGGACAAACATTAATTGTTGATCCATTGTCTACAAGAGTCATGGGGACGTTCATTCTCTTGCAAACTACGGTGAGGTTTAGTGCTTTATAATGCTTGTCACCTTCTGGAGGTAAATCCTTGTCAAAAAAGGTGATCAAGTTGATAGGACTAGGGAGATCATTTGTAAAGAAGTTAGCCAACCCCTCAGGAATTGTGTTAGAATCTATCCCTATCTTATCCAAGGCATTCATCACTGCCAACCTATGTTCTCGAGATGTTGCTATAAGCTTCCATACATTCATTTCTACTGTAGTTTTCTTGAACTGTTTTACAATATCATTGTATTCTATGATAGGTATGGGAACTTGCTGCGTAGTCAGTATAGGTTGTGTTGAAATGGGAGGTTGCATTCTCCCAGATCTTGTGAGGACGTCTATAGATGAATCTTCATCAACCCAGAAATCATCCATGGAATATGACACTAAAGGTGGAGGTCCTTCCATGTCTTTTAAGTAGACATCTTCTTCATCACTATCCCAAACCCCATTAATGCTTATGTCTTCCTCTTGTGGAATTTGTACTAGATTTTTGTCATCAATCATGTTTTGAATTAAATCTTTAAATTTAAAACAGTTGTCAATAGTGTGACCCCCTGATTGATGGTATTGACAGTAGAATCTATCTGTCCTTTTTAGCGATTCAAATGGTCTCGGTTCGAGAGCTTTGACCTTGCCACTCTCAGAGAGCATGTTGAACATTTTAGCGTATGAAATCCAAATTGGAGTATAGAGTCTTTTACTCTTCTTGGGTCTATCAATTACTTGTAGAGAGAAGGGTTTCCCAGTTTTCTCGCTAGCTAGAGGCAATGGGATCTTGTTTGCTTCCATGAGATCTTGAATATGATTTTCAAACCTGTAGCATTCATCAGTGGTATGACCGTTTCCTCGATGGTACTTGCAATAGGTATTGGGATCCCATCTTGAAGATCGCTTTTCTGGTGTTGGATCCTCGGTAGGGCCAATAGCTTTGATTAATCCTTGATCATAGAGACAATCAAAAGTAGCATCATACGTCATTTCCATGGGTCTGAATTCTCTCCTGGGGTTATTTTTCGTGGGTGGAACCTTGTCATACTTTTTCTGAAGCTCCTCTAATTGTTTCTTTGCAACTTCAAGAGCTTCATGTAACAAGTTTGATCCCTCCAACATGGACAATGTAAGCAACCGTACATCCTCTTTATTTTCTGGTTCTGGAAATTTATCCATGGCATCGAGAAAGATCTCCTCCTCATCTTCGATAGCATGGATTTCTTCAATAGGCTTGATGAGAGATGAGGGATCAACCTCGTTTTCTTCTTCAGAGATGGCCAAGGAATGAGCGATAGGTGCATTGTCAATGCTCGGCTTCTTACTGGCAGAAGGCAATGGCAGTTTGTTGTTGTCGATAAAATCTTGGATAGCTTCCTTAAGGTTCCAACAATTTTCTGTAAGCCTTGGTGATATTTTCAATGTGCATTGGGGTTCTAGTTAGATGTCCTCTTCTCGATCGGTGGGTCCCCAAATGGTCCAATAGGAGTTATAACACCTTTTGCATTTAGTCGGACAAATGCGGTTTCATAACTCATACCTATAGGAGTAAAGTTCCTCCAAAATGGTTTGTTTTGTCCTTGATTTCACTTATATTAAAGGTACTAACATTGTTTGAGTGGGTGGTTTTGGAAGAAGAAGGATTTTCGTTCTACTTGCCTTTCCAGCCACTGTTGGAGTTACTGTTAGCAGCTTTCAGCTTAGCCAGTTCATCTTCAATATTAATTCCAATGTTATAGACGACTTTGAAGGTATGGAGATTATTCTGGTATTTGAGATGCTTAGAGTACTTCTCTCTAAGGTTCTTGATGAATAACCTCACATATTATTTCTCACTTGGTACTTCAATCATCTTAGCAGAGGTTTCTCTCCATTTATTAAAGAAAGAAGTGAAACCTTCATTCTCCTTCTGCTTGAGAATTTCCAGTTCCCTATAGTCAGTTTCATCTTGAAAGTTGCACTTGTACCTATCAATGAAAGCATTTACTATAGACTCCCAAGTAGAGGTTCTTTCTTTCTCAAGAGTGAAGAACCATTGGTTGCAAATGGTTTCAAGATATAAAGAAAACAAAGAGGGAAACACCTTCTTGTCAATACCCTTAATGCTCATTACTGTTTCGAAAGCTCTTAGGTTAATATAAGGGTTGTCAATCGCTTTGAATTTTGGGATGTCGTTGCCATTGAAATTCTGCGGAAGAAGATCCTTGTCCACCAAGACCCCTTGTGAGCTAATTCCTTGAAACTTATAGTCAGTAGACAACTTGCTCAAGCTTTCTTGCATGAGGTCCATCTGTTGTTGCTTCATAGGATCATCGATTTTGAGGGTTAAAACCTTTAACGCCTCAGTCACAGTAATCAATTGGTTCCTGAGCTCATTAACTTCCTCATGAGTTGCCATTATTGTCCTAGCTTTCCTTTTACGAGCGATTGGTTTGTCGAAAAGTTGAACTTGAATAAAAAAGGTTGTCTTTGATCAAACACCCTTCCTTTCTTGACCATGCGATGTAAATTAAACCATTTTTGTTTGAATGACTTGACTCAAATTGACTTTGACTTTACGGGTTTTGAAAAAGAAAAATAAAAAAATAAGGTGTATATTTTTGGGAGTTAAGTATAGGGTTCAAACAAGTGGTTTAATTGGAGGATTAATATCCGACTTTCCTCCCTAAAATAATAACGGAAAATACGCAAAAACAAGACTCTCTTAGACATGGTCAAAGTGTGCATTAGTGTGTGCTTTATATGGTGAGTGCAAGTGACATGCTTTGACTCTTGTGTAAGACCATGGGAATTAGTGCCTAGACTTAATTAATGACTTGACACGATATTATTACCAGTAAAAATTAACCGAATTGATTAGCAGACTATTCAAATAGACACAAGCTGATGACTCGAGCAATAAACCAAACTGTCGCCAAAACGACATGACTGGCGCCTCTCATTGAAGTGTAGCGCCAGACGACAGGACTGTCGCCAGGCGCTACGCTCCACAGAGTGGCGCTGCAGTTTAAATCTTGGCGCCATTGCTGGAACGTCGATCTGGAACATATTTCAGTATTATTACTCTACAGGGTATGCCTAAAGTCGTACTAAGTTAATTCTGATTAAATTACTAGACTTTAATTACTCAAATTAATTAATTAGGCAAAGTTTTTTTTAGTCATAAATCAGTTTATTTAGTCTTAACATAAGTCAAACAAACGGTTAGGAAAAACACATAGAGTATGCACAACAAATTATTCACAATTAGTCAAGTAGGCACAACATGATGCAATGAGTTTGCAACCTAACCATGGATGTAGTTCTCAAAAGTTCGGGATATGGGTTAGTCAAAGAGGGTCCATAGTTAATTGTCCGGATGCACCGCGCGGAAGTCTAACCGTGAAGGGTTGGCGCGAGTGGATGGGACAGCGCGAGTTTAAGAAAAACTCGCTTCCATGGTTTGGTGAATTTAACATTCTCGGATGTACCCTTTGATGCTCAGAGCGTTCAATCAGGTAGATGGAGCATGAATTCCCAGAGGGTTATGTCAATATATAGAACACATATGGGTTTCAGAAAAGTGAGAAAAAATCAATCAGGAAGTAGGATCGAGCAAATAGTGCTAAAAACTGGTCAAAATTAGAACGCATATTTCTGGCTCGGTATTGGATGAACTTGGCGCCAGCAAACAAGTTGTTGCCAAGCGCTAAAGTCAAATAATTGGCGCTAGACTTTGCTCCCTGACACTAGTTCCTACATGCCTCAGCAGCTTTCAGTGCTCGATAAAATTTTCCAGTTTCGCGCAGCATTATTTCGATCCTAGTTGTGAAAGATATTCCTCAAATTTCCTACGTGTAAAATCCTATGTTTTAACTTGTTATGGATGGTCTTTCCAATGAGATCTTTTTTATGCATATGACAATAATGTTAATCAAAATTACGCACATGAAATACTTAGAACTTTTCGAGTCTCATCCACTCATTTTAAATCATCTCTGAAATAAATTTAAGGAATTAAAATAGAAATCCTACCCTGCGGAGTCGCCAAAAATTTTAGGGAATGTTTCAAGCATTACCCTAAACTTGAATCCCACTGTGATCATACACTTAATCATGGTGGCGTCCAAAGGGAAAGAAGATAGAGCAAAGGAGTCGCCAACAAGTTTTAGGAACTTGTAAACCGTTCACGAGGTGAAGGTTACACCCCTTAATGATGCCGGAGATCGTCAACTCCAATAGGTCTGGAACCATGACTGGTAGTTCAGGGATGAAGGTACAAATCCAACCTAAACGAGATTGAACCTGCCCTAATAATAGGCCTCTACTTTATTCTGATCGTATTCAAGTGCGCTTTCTGACTAACATGCAATAATTAGGTTTACTCTAAACTTGTTTAATCTATGTTGGTTGAATATTAATGTAAATATAAATCTATTATTGGCGATCACTTGAATCATAATCAAATAAAACCTAAACAAGATTATTAATTATCTTATTAAGCATGATTACAAGTACAAATTCCCTTTAAACATAAATAAAGGGCGTGATCAAGCAATAACAATAAATATAATCAAGCAAAATAATAATCATCATAATAATTATAATAATAATAATCATATTATTCATGTTAAAAGCATAATAATAGCAAGATCCTAGGCATGATACTAACAAGATTAATAGCAAACCCTAGCATGTCACTAAACAATAAAAATCAAAGCTTTAACCCTAACATGATACTAACATGAATATTAGGAAAGAATATAGGAAGCATCGCAATAATCACAATTGTCATATTTGATATTAGAAATTATAGTTGTTACCCTAAACATGATACTAGGAAAATCAAAACGCCCTAACATGACACTAGGAATCAAAATAACAACCTAGACATGATTTCTATATCAAAATATCAATAAAACATTTAAAGCACTTACTTGGATGCCTCGTACCTCTTTCTAATAACAAAATACACGCGTTAGTAACTTCAAGGAAAATATAAAACAATTAAAATAAATTAAATAATTGAAATAGAGATTTGGGACCAAACCCTTAAAAATTAAAACCTTTCACGTCTAGGGTGATGGCAACTTCGAATTAGGTTAGGTGTTTCTTGGTCTTGTGAATGCAGAATTTTGTAGAGAAAGCTAGAGAGAGAGAAGAATTCTTAAAAAACTAGAGAATAAGAAAACTAGAGAATTTATGCTATTTGATAATTATTTGATGATTCAAAACGGAGGTTTTAGGAGGCTATTTATAGAGAAAATCAGCCAAACGTATAGAAAAACAAATCAGAGTTTCGACGAGAACAAAACAGGTTAGCGCCAGACGCTGAACATTAGCGCCAGACGCTAATCATTAGTATCAGGCGCTAATCCCTGTCGTCAGGCACTAACGTATTTTCAAGCGTTTTCTTAATTCGGATAAAAGTTAGCTGTACAAAAGGGCAAAATTGTATTTTCCTTAAAAACATTCTTTTATTCTGATTAAAACTCCAAAAAGTCATCCAAAGTCAATTTATCATTGCTAATTGAATTAGGAATGAAAAGAACCTTCTAGAAGAACCTAGAAGACTAAAAGCAATTCTAATTGCATTAGGAATGATAAATCCATATTAGGCCCTCCTCTAGATCATTGGGCCGCATATAAGTATAAAATCGGGCCCAATTTAGTAATTTGGCTATAACTTCCTCATTATTCATGGAAATTGGGCTTATAACATATAGTTAGAAAGCTCTTTTCTAGCCCCATCCAACTATACCATTATTGGACCCTTGCTATGGACCAAACCAAATTGGATTGGCTGTTTTCTTAAAATAAGTTCTTAAAAACAGAGAGAAGTAAACAGAATTAAAACTATCCGCAACACTAGACTTCCCCCACTTTTACTTCATTCGATTATGATTCGACGCGAAAGGTACTCATTACTGGGTTCGGTTTTGGGGAGACATAAAGGGGTGTCTACAAAAGCCCCCACTTAGACTGAGTTTGGAGAAACGCATGTTTCGAAAATAAAAGTCAAAGTAGCGATAGGGACGGAGAATGATTCATAACGTTCTGCAATCCTAAATCACTCTTGTAACGCAGATACTTGCAAACTAGAGTTAGTTAAAACAGATAAGAGAGTTAAGAAACGCGTATCTTGCACCGTCGAGCACACGTCTCTGAAGGTAACCGATTTGTTGCTGTATTTGCTATTTTTATGATAACCTTCTGTAAGCCAGGGAACGTCATCCTACTGTTTGTTTTGACGACCTTCTGCAAGCTAGAGAATACCGCCTAAAGACTGCTACGCTTGTAACTGCCTCCAATTCCGCCATGATAAACTTGTGCAAGCTAAAGAACCCCATCGAAGATTGCTTCGCTTGAAACCACCCTTTAGCGCGTTGTGACCATCTTCCGCAAGCCAGGGAACACGATCAAAGATATCATCTTCTGAAGCTATCCTTATTTGTTGCGATAATATTCTTAGGAAAATTACTGAAGACCCACGCTTGTCAATCTTTAAAAGCTCGCTTGAACCTTGCTTCCGCTATGCCAGTTGTCGGCGCTTTTATTGCTTTTGAACTTGTATGTCGGTTCCTTCTGAATTGTGAACCAGTATTTCGGTGCCTCTGTTGTATGAACCATTAAGTCGATGCTTTTGCTATATGAACCATTATGTCGGTGCTTTGTGATGAGCCAATGCTTAGGCGCTTTAAGCTAAGTGAGACGATCATTCATCAGGTCGATCACTTTACGCAATTGTAATCAAGCCGATTACTAAATCATGTCAAATTTCTTAGAGAGGCTAACTGGCGTATTAAGAAACCCAAAATGTTGTAAGAGGTCGAAATAACCGCACTGAGTGGCTGAGCATCCTGTTGCCGCAGAAATTCTGTTAGCGCCACATATTTGGCTCTAGCGCCAGGTGCTGGAACTAGCGCCAGGTGCTAAACCTTATCGTATGACGCCAAAGCATGTCGCTTGGCGCTAAAGTCGGGATTTCCGTATATATCCCTTTCTTCATCATTTCTGCTGTTGCTGCTTGCTTTTTTGTTCGAAAATCACCACTGAACTTAATTCACTCTAACTTGCTCGTTTCTCAACCGAATTCGCTCAAATTTGTTGCAAATCAAAGCTTATTTCATCTATTTTCCCAATCTATGTAATTTTTCTCCAAACTCACTTCGGTTTTGATGAATTTTGTACATGTTTGTTCACGAATTTCTTGAAAATTCGAAACTTATAATGCTTAATTCACTTTGTTTGTCAAATTTTATGCCATGAAATTGCTTGATTATGTTTACATATTGCCTTGGGAGTAATTTGAGACTTGTTTGACCCAATTTAGTGAAGAAACGAATAAATCACCATTAATGCACCTCTTAAGGTCGGGAATACAATGTAGCTTATTCTTGGTGTTCATGCTAGCAATTCTTGTCCAATTTGTAACAATAAATACCATAGTATTGCAAGAAATTGTTTGATTGCTTGAAAAATTCCATGTATGCTCAATTTGAAATTGTGCACTATTTTAGTAGTACATACTCTATTTTTTTTTTCTTTTTTTTTTTTGCGAACATAGTATCATGCGGCTAGACAAACCTTAGATACTATAGAACATTAATTTATGATGATTTTGCAAAATGTAGCATGGCTAGACAGCAAGGTTCGGGTTCACGATCCCGAGACACACGACGGGAGCATGAGCCCGTAGAGGAGGACGCTGACCCCGTCCACTTCTCTTGGTCCCCTCCCTCAGTGGGATGAGCGGACTCTGTACTTCTTCCCCGTCCACCATATTTCTAAGAGGGTGCGACGTGGGATAACGGTTGGTAGGACGCGCTACCACGACTTAGGCTGCGACACCCTAGGCGACCTGTACAAGATACATATCAGTGTCGACGGAGAGGTGACACTTCTCTAGGAGTCTTGCGGGTTGACTGCACTGTTTGAGACCTCAGAGACCATGATTTCCTCTAGCGGGGGTCACCACGTGGCTCGTGCCCTGGTGGAGTTCTTTTGGGACACCACCAACACTTTCCACTTCCCTTGGGGTGAGATGATGGTCACCCCGACCAAATTCAGTCTCATTACGGGACTGGAGTTTAGTTCTACTGCGCTGCCGTTCGACAACGTGATTAGTGTTTTTTCTCCTGAGGGTGAGGAGCTGTTGGGTCTGATTGCTGTTCGGGCTCGTGCTAAGGTAGAGTCAACTCAATTTAGTGCTAAAGGCATTCGCCGATCGACTCTAGCGGCAGCTTTCGAGGATGATGCGACCACCCGAGAGCAGCGGGTGCGCATCTTTGTGCTTATCTTGCTGTCATGGACGTTTTCCCCTGAAAAGGGTAGTAGAGTGCTGCTTTACTACCTACCTGCGGTCCGTAATCTTCACTTGACCGGGACTTACGACTGGGCCATCTTGGCCTATGCTGACTTTGTTCGAGCGTTACGAGACTCGTGTCGACACCGGTCCTTCACGGGGATGTCGCTCTGTCCGGCTTCTAGAGAGTAGTAAAGGTATACTTTATCTCCCATAAAGTTTAGCTCTAAGCTTTGGTTAGCACTTGCTGATACTTTTGGCCTTTTGTAGATCTGGTTCTACGAGTACTTTCCCTCAGTTGCGCCGGCAAGACCGTCGCCGCGGAGGTTTCTAGTGAGCGCCTATTGGGGAGGCCACCGTGCTGGGATGTCTACAGCTTATGTCCGAGATCAAATCATCTCGGTATGGTTCTATGTATAGTTGAACACTTTCGTATTACCTTTGGAAGATTCTTATCTTATAGGCGTTCTTCGCAGGAGACTAACGTGCAATACCGGCCGTGGATCGGCTTGGTTGTCCCTAGGTTAGCTGCGCAGCATACCGCTGAGCATCGCTACTTCCTAAGGACATATGGAGCGACTGCATACCTTGGAGAGAGGGTTGATATTCAGCATTCCTCAGACACTTTCGTCGTTCCTGCTCCTCCACCGCGTCATATGTTCAATGGCGCGAGGTTGGTGAGCTTGTCAGAGAGAGCTGGTATTCCTTGGCGATCTTATACGATCCCTGGGCGGTGCTATGAGGAGGAGTTGGTGCCGTTGTTAGCTCAAGCCCCGGAGGTGACGGTGTGATTTTCATCTTTAATTTTTGTTAAGTAGCCTCCAAGTAATGTTTTACTGAATTTGATTTGCTTTCGTCAGGCTGGACCTACTGAGTTTGTGCCACCTCGTATGTCCATCCATTATCAGGGGACATACGGGCCGATTGAGGAGATGATTCCTCCAGCTCCTGAGGATGAGCGCTTCGTGGAGCGGTCGATTCCTTACCACCAGACTCGGGTAAGCTTTATTTATTTGCAATTTTGTTCATGTATGTTATGCATTATTACTGATATTATTTCTTTGACAGTTCTCGCGGGAGGTGGTCATGGCGATGGCACAATGTATAGATGTCTTCCGGAGCCAGCGCGTTCAGATGAGGAATGTGGCTACGTATCGTTGCGACGACGCTGTTCAGGAGGTAGTTTTCCTTCTTATGTTTACATTACTACTTCTATTTTGATTGTTTCTTACTTATTTTCTTCTTGCAGGGTCAGCCCATTCCTTCTCGTACCCGGACAAGACCTGAGGTGCGGAGAGTCCCGGCGAGGTCTAGCTCGAGATACCGACGTACTAGCTCTGGCGGTCGGGGTGGTCATTTTGAGGCTGCTCGAACTAAGGCGGAGGAGGGCTCGGGCTCTTCATCTGAGGGTGCATGCGCTGCGCCGATAGGCCAGGGAGAGGCTACCTCGACTCTTAGAAGTTGTGGGATTTACGAGGTCGGCTCGTCATCGTAGCAGCCTCCACAGCCTCAGCCTCAGGGTGATCTTGGATGGACGGGTCCTGAGCTGAGTTTTCCACCTCCCGAGGAGACTGGAGCTGGAGCTGGTGGAGAGGTTACTCCTCGTACTGCGCAGTTTTATGACATCATGGGCATCTCTCATCATTGGCGTCCTCCGGCGCCGTAATTCATACCTGTGCTTTTTTTTATTTTGACTTTGTATAGAACTTTGCCTTTATTAGACTCATTTATTACACATGTCTGTTCATACATACTACTATGAGTTTATTTATTCAACATTTATTTATTTTTTTTATTTTTATGTGCATGTTTGTGTGTGAAAAGAATTGTGATAATTAATAATTTTGCGCAAAAATTCCGTCATTTTTATTATTGATGGAGGTATTATTGATGGAGGGTATCCGACTTTCTCCCCCAAAAAAAGAAAATAAAAAATAAAAATATTTGATTTACAAAATCCTTAAAAATTAAGTCTAAATAAAATCCAAAAAAATATAATTAATATAATTGATATATTATTTTAAGCAAAAGGGTATAAAAAGAATAAAAGATCGTAAAGTCATTGTTCAGACTCGAATCAGCCAGAAAAACGCGGTTTTTGAAGAGCTCGTATGATAAGCAAGTTAATTCCATCTAACGCCACGCGTTTTGCGTCAGTGCCATATGCTAATTCTTAGCGGATTGAAATTGTGCCAATTTTGTGTATAAATAGCCCCTGATCAGCCGATTTTCTTAATAATTTCAACAGATTAAATATAGTCTTAGTTTTTAAAAAAAAAAATAATAATAATCATGTCTTTAATCACGAAGAGTTTTACTAACTTCACTCATGAATGGTGTTGGTCTCTAATTGCCAAGGAGAAAAAAGAATTAGACTTTTTACATATGGGGGGTATTTATGGTGTCAAGGGGGGTAGATCTGGATATAGACTTCATTCATACCTCCTTAGAATATTGGGATGTGGATACTCATTGTTTTAGACTAGGGTGTGATGAAATTAGCCCTTTGCCGGAAGAATTCGACGCTATCTTAGGCTTCCCTTCATTAGATCTTGCAGCAATGCCTAGAATAAATGAATATTATAATAAGGATTTTGAGCTCTTCTTTAATTTAATAGAAAAAAATCTAACAAATATAATAGATGGTAGCACAGTAAATTAGAAAGAATTTGATCGCCATTATTTTGATAGACCTTATTCTGAGTCTTTTCATGTTTATAGAAGAAGGGCTTTTCTCTTTTGCATGCTTAACCAATATCTTCTCACTAGTGGTAGAACTAATGAGGGTCAAGCAATTATATCAACTGTTTTAGAGCAAATTGAATCTGGGAGAAATCCAATGCCACTAATCATTGAAGAGACTATGCTTACTCTTGATGAATTGAAAAGAAATCCAAAAGCACCTCTTCAGGGCTCTCTAATTTTATTAGAGGTAGAAAAATAATATTTTTAATTACAGAAATCAAAAACATATTTTTGTATAGTAATATTAATTTATTTGCATTCAATTTTTTTTTTACAGATGTGGCTAATGGAGAGACTAGGAATAATTAGTCCTCCCGACAACGTTGAAAAATACACTCCAAATCGTTTTGTGAGACGGAAGAAACTCTTTTCTAAGATGGGGCGCCATGAATGGAAGAAGGTCTTTGCCTCTTACAACTTTGCCATCAAGTGGGTCATCCCTTGGTGGAAAATAGAGAAGATGGTTGGTGTCAACAAGCAACCCTTATGTCGTCTTCCAAGCATATCCAGGATGACTTTTTTTTATCCTTGCAAGGTAAAAAAATTGTATGGCCTACTTCAAACTATTCATTCTAGGGATCTTCGTCGTCCCTATGAATTCCCCGTTTCTCAAGAAGTAGAAAAATTTGATGCTTATTGGAGCGCTAGACCTTTATGGGAAGTGATTACCCAAAAGGTTCCTCCTTCCTTTCCCAACGATGTGAAGAGGTGGCTTCTCAAGAAACCTTCAAAGGACATGATGAAAAATCAAAGTAAAACTGATGTGAAGAGTCGTTTAGGTGACAAGGTGATTCCCGTTAAGGAACGCTTGGGTGAAATGGTTGAATTCAAAACAACTACAATGCCTAGGAAGAAGAGCTCTACGAAGGATAATGGGAAGAGAAAAGCTGACACTTCAGAGAAGAAGGCTTGGGTAGAGAAGAAACATGGAGTCCTGGCTAAGGGAGAAACTATTTACTCCAAAATTGAATGTAGATCCTCTAAAGGATGCCTACTAGATAAAGTCATGGATGATGAAGAGGGTGCAGACAAAAATTGGAAGAGAACAAAGAAATAAAAAAAAGATTAAAGAATTGCTTAACTTTTAATTATTAGACTTAGATTTAAATTTAAAGTTAATTTGTTTAAGCTTTATTAAAATTCCATCAATAATGTAATTTGTTAGTTTATTTAATTAATGAAATTTCAGCTTTTAATTAAATCATCTCCTTTAAATTTAATTTATTAAACAATAAAAACTGAAAATTTAATTTTCCAGAAATTTTTTCGAGTACGGAAGTCGAAAATTTTCTAAAAATCACCGAAATATTCCCAGGTACTCCCAGAAAAATGGTGCCGCTTTTTCACGACAGGCGCCAGCTGCGGCAGCCTGGCGTCAGGCGACAGACACTGTCGTCTGGCGCTAGAGTTAATCGGCCGGCGACAGGATTTTTTCTGTGACGCCGATGCTTCGTCGAATTTTTGTTGAATTTATTTTTAAGTCTAGGATGCGAGGTTTGCAAAAAATAAAGTGGTTGCACCCGTAAAGGGTTACCTACATATCCTTTCTTAAGGAATCAGGCCAAACGTAACTCTCTTAGGTATCCTACTCAAGTAATTATGGGTAGTATTTTTTAAGTTGGTCAAGATTTGTCATGTTCGAGAACTCATTGCCATCCATATCAGTTAATTTTGCTGCACCTCCTGATAGGATTGTTTTGACAATATAGGGTCCAGACCAATTAGGCCTAAATTTCCCCCTTAGATCTAAAACATTCTTCCTTAATGCTTTTAACACCAAGTCTCCTACTTTATGTTTCTTGTCTTGACCTTCTTATTAAAATGCTTAGCCATACGAGTTTGATAGCATTGATTATGATGTAGAGCTTCTACTCGTTTTTCATTAAGTAGAAATAGCTCCTCATATCTTTCCCTAGTCCATTCAACTTCATCGAGTTTTCTTTTTAATGCGATGCGTAGAGATGGTATCTCTAGCTCTACAGGTTGTACGACATCCATTCCATAAACCAAGGAAAATGGCGTATTTCCTGTTGATGTGCGAATTGACGTGCGATAACCCCACAGTGCGAAATGGAGTTTGTCAGGTCAATCCTTGTAATTTTCTGTCATTTTCTCGATGATAGTCTTTATATTTTTATTAGCCGCTTCGACTGCTCCGTTTGCTTGAGGTCAATAAGGAGAATAATGATGGTGCTGAATGCCATATATTTGTAACAATTCTTCACACTCAGCATGAAAGTGAGTTCCATTGTCACTTATCATTTCATGTGGGACTCCATATCGACAAATAATATTTCTTTCGATAAAGAGTGCTACATGTTTTGCATTAAGTTTAGCATATGATTGTGCTTCGACCCACTTTGTGAAGTAATCTATTGCTACTAGGATATATTCATGACCTCCTGTTCCTGGGGGAGTGATTTTACCAATAATGTCAATTCCCCATGTAGAGAATGGCCATGGTGAAGTGTAGGTGTAAAGTAGAGATGGAGGAATATGTTGTAAATTGGCATAAATTTGGCACTTAGGGCATCTTTTTACGTAGTGATGACAATCCCTATTCCTGGTAGTCCAATAGTAACCTTCTCGCATTATGTTTTGGACTAGCATTTTGCCATTATATGAGTTACACAAATGGCTTCGTGGACTATCCTCATTGCTCTTTGAGCTTCCTTTTTTCTTACACATAAGAGAGCTCGACCCTTAGGTACCCTTTTATGCAATTTGTTGTCTATGAGTTTGTATTGGGAAGCTAAAAGTCTTAATGCTCGTTTTGCTCTTTTGTCAGCATGAGGAGGGTACTCTCCTTTGGTAACATAATTAAGTACATCTGTATACCACGGTTCTTCTTCTTCTTCTTCTTCTTCTTCTTCTTCTTCTTCTTCTTCTTCTTCTTCTTCTTCTTCTTCTTCTTCTTCTTCTTCTTCATCTTGGATTACTTCATCATCTTCTATAACTTGAATATAAGACGGTTTATGTCTTTTTTCAATTGTTAGAGGCATTTGCTCGATTTCCGTAGGAATCCTAACCATTGAGGCTAGCCTTGCCAAGGCATCATCAAATTGATTTTCCTCTCTAGGTAGATACGTGTATTCTACCTTCTCTAACTGATTAGTGAGAGTTTCCAGATAAGTTTGGTAAGGGGCTAGACTTTCGCTCCTTACTTTCCATCTCTTAGAAATATGGTTGATGATCAATGAAGAGTCCCCGAATATTCGTAATTTCTTCACTTCCAATGCCAAAGTTGTTTCAAGGCCTACCGCGCATGCTTCGTATTCAGCAACGTTGTTGGTAACGTCGAAATCTAGCTTTATGGAGATTGGAACATGCTCTTCTTTAGGTGATACTAGTAATACTCCAACGCCACATCCTTTTTGGTTTGAGGCTCCACCGAAATATAAGGTCCAAGTATCATCTTCTGTGACCATCAAGTCTTCGTCTGGAAATTCATTGTCGTGTATTGGTGTTGAATCTTCTATTGGAAAGTCCGCTAGAAAATCTTAGACCACAGATCCTTTGATAGCTTTTTAAGGCATGAATCTTACATCGAACTGGGCTAAGTTGACTATCCATCTCGATATGCGCCCATTGAGTGTAGACTTCTTGAATAAATACTTGAGTGCATCCATTCGGGAAACTACAAAGAATGTATGCACGAGCATGTAATGTATTAACTTAGTTGTGGACCACACCAACGCGAGGCATAATTTCTCAAGTAGTGTATAGCGTACCTCATACTCGAGCATCTTTTTACTTAGATAGTAGATTGCATTTTCTTTACCTTCTACTTCTTGTGCAAGCATGGCTCCCATTGTTTCCTTGGTGACTGTTAAGTACAACCTAAGAGGTATTAAAGGAAGTTCTGGTGCTAATTCGGGAGGATTTGCGAGATAGGCTTTGATCTTTTCAAAGGCTTTTTGACACTCGTCATCCCATATTAGTGGTACATTCTTTAATTTTTAAGCTTTTTGAATATTGGTTCACATATTGTTGTCAATTTTGATATGAACCTGCTTATGTATTGCAACTGGCCAATAAAACCTTTGAATTTGGTTCTCGGTTTAGGGCAATGGCATTGACATGATTCCCTTGATCTTGGTTGGGTCTATCTCTACTCCTCTAGAGCTTATGACATAACCCAAAAGCTTGCCTGAGGTGAATCCAAAAGCACACTTGGATAGGTTCAACCTCATGTTGTATTTTCTTAGTCTTTCAAAGAATTTTCTCTAGGCTACTTGATGGCCTGGGCAATCTTTTGACTTCACAATCATATCGTCCACATATACCTCAACTTCTTTTTGCATTATGTCATGGAGCAAGGCAGTCGCTTCTCGTTGGTAAGTAGCACCCGCGTTTTTCAACCTGAATGGCATTACCGTGTAACAGTAAGTACCCTATGGTGTTATGAAGGTTGTTTTCTCCATGTCTTCTTCTTCCATGAGAATTTTATTGTACCCCGCGTATCCATCTATGACCAAGAGAAGTGCATGATTCGCTGTATTATCTACTATAATATCGATGTGTGGTAAAGGGAAGTCGTCCTTTGGACTTGCCTTATTTAGATCTCGATAGTCGACACACATTCTTACCCTTCCATCCTTTTTAAGAACTGGGACGACATGGGCCACCCATTCGGGGTATTTGGATACCCTTATAAAACCTGCAGTTATTTGTTTTTGAACTTCTTCTTTTATTTTAAGAGCTACGTCGGGTTTCATTCGTCGCAACTTTTGTTTTACAGGTTTCATTCCTGGAATTAGTGGTATGGTGTGTTGAGCTATTTCCCTATTAATGCCTGGCATATCTTCATATGAACAAGCAAATACATCGATAAATTCTTTAAGTAGATTGATTAAATCGGTTCTTTCTTGTTCATTAAGTGTTAATCCGATTTTAACTTCTCTTTTGATGGTTGAATCATTTGAGATATTAACCGTCTCAGTTTCCTCAATTATCGGTGTTTTATTTTCAAGTGTTTCCATTGCTTTAATAAGTTCTTTGTCATTTTCATTGTTAGTTAAGCAATGCTCGTCATCTTGGGTTAAAGAAAAGCACGAGGAGTAAGAGGAAGAAGACATATTATTAAACTTAGAAATCATTACATTAAAAAGAGATATGTCCTCAGAGACTTGATTGCTAACTATCCTGGGGGAAGAGATAGAAGAATGGGGTGCTAAAACTAAGGACTTAGATGACTCTACAGGAAAGGACTCTTACTCTAACTCTGACTCAGACGACTCTTCAAACATTGGTCCTTGCCCTTTCGTGATGGAGATTCTCCTTCCACTTGGAGTAGTCACCTTGACTGTCTTACGCCAACTTTGTAGTGATCCTTCCGCTGGAGTGATGAGCTTCAAAGGGTCAAACATTTCGCTTTGTAGGACCGTTTGGATGAGCGAGGAGTTATCCTCTATGTACTTCGGCTCATCTTTTTCTCGCCCAAATAGTAATCCCATGACATTAAAGTCAAGCATGGGGATGCTTTCTCCTTGAGGATAGGAGTTGGGATTTCATCTAGAAAATAACAATCTAGGAAAATTTTGAACCCTAGTTGCCTTATGCCATTTACGACAAAAGGTTTGGGAAATTCGTAGCATGGATAGTCCTCTCCTTCTTTTATGAATTGTCCATTGAGTGTAAGAGGATATTGATCCATTGGGATTGCTTTCTTTTGGATGCGAGCATTCCTACGTGCTTTTGAATTTTCCTGGGCTCGCTAGAGATATTCCCGAGTCAGTTACAAACCAATTCCAAAAGTGTCTAACTTAGGGAAGCCAGGTAATTCCAGCGATTTTGCTATTCCTTTCTTCTTTCCTAGAGTCATTCCAGGAAAATGTCATTGTTTCTTCAGAATAGTGTTCACTATCATATTGAAGTGGGGGTCGTGGAAAAGAGGGGTCCTTTAATCCTCTTCGATTATGGTGACCTCTTCATTAAAGCCCCACAAGTCTTCATCGTCTTCATCTTGCTCCACATTAATTATTTGATTTTCTATAGCTTTAAACCTCATGGGTGAAGCATCGATCATAATAGGAATTCCTCCAACTATGGCCTTTACCTTTTGGTGGAGCGATGAAGGGACGGCCTTTAGGTCATGAAGCCAAGGGCGTCCCAGTAGTAAGTTGAATGAGGCTTTTATATCTACCACTTGAAATGTAGTAGCGTGTTCTATCGCTCCCGCCGTTATATTCATGGTAATCCTACCAAGAGCTTGACGACGAGTGTTATCATAAGCTCTTATTCCTTATGTTGACGGGATTAAGTCTTCATCCCTTATGCCTAGCATCCTCGCAGTTCTGAGAGGACAAACATTAATTGTTGATCCATTGTCTACAAGAGTAATAGGGACGTTCATTCTCTTGTAAACTAGTGTGAGGTTTAGTGCTTAATAATGCTTGTCACCTTCTAGAGGTAAATTCTTGTTAGAAAAGGTGATCAAGTTGATAGGAATAGGGAGATCAATCGTAAGGAAGTAAGACAACCCCTCAGGAGTGGTATCAGAATCTATCCCCATCTTATCCAAGGCATTCATCACTGCCAACTTATGTTCCCGAGATGTTGCTAGAAGCTTCCATACATTCATTTCAACTTTAGTTTTCTTGAACTGTTTGACAATTTCATTGTCTTCTATGATAGGTATGGGAACTTGCTGCGTAGTTTGTATAGGTAGTGTTGAAATGGGAGGTTGCATTCTCCCGGATCTTGAGAGGACGTCTATAGATGAATCTTCTTCAACCCAGAAATCATCCATGGAATATGACACTGAAGGTGGAGGTCCTTCCATGTCTTTTAAGTAGACATATTCTTCATCACTATCCCAAACCCCATTAATGCTTATGTCTTCCTCTTATGGAATTTGTACTAGCTTTTTGTCATCAACCATTTTCTGAATTAAATCTTTAAATTTAATATAGTTTTCAATAGTGTGACCCCCTGATTGATGGTATTGACAGTAGAATCTATCTGTCCTTTTTAGCGATTCATATGGTCTTGGTTCAAGAGGTTTGACCTTGCCACTCTCGGAGAGCATGTTGAACATTTTAGCGTATGAAATCCCAATTGGAGTATAGAGTCTATTACTCTTCTTGGGTCTGTTAATTACTTGTAGAGAGAAGGGTTTCCCAGATTTCTCACTTGCAAGAGGCAACGGGATCTTGTTTGCTTCCATGAGATCTTGAATAAGATTTTGAAACCTGTAGCATTCATCAGTGGTATGACCGTTTCCTCGATGGTACTTGCAATATGAATTGGGATCTCATCTTGAAGATCGCTTTTCTGGTGTTGGATCCTCGGTAGGGCCAATAAGTTTGATTAATCCTTGATCATAAAGACGATCAAAAGTACCATCATAGGTCATTCCAATGGGTGTGAATCCTCTCCTGGGTTTATTTTTCGTGGGTAGAACCTTGTCACACTTTTTCTGAAGCTCCTCTAATTGTTTCTTTGCAACTTCGAGAGCTTCATGTAGCAAGTTTGATCCCTCCAACAAGGACAATTTAAGCAACCGTACATCCTCTTTATTCTGGAAAGTCATCTATGGCATCAAAAAAGATCTCCTCCTCTTCTTCGATAGCATGGATTTCTTCGATAGGCTTGATGAGAGATGAGGGATCAACCTCGTATTCTTCATCAGATATGGCGAACGAATGAGCGAGAGGTGCATTGTCAATGCTCGGCTTCTTACTGGCAGGAGGCAATGGCAGTTTGTTGTTGTCGATTAAATCTTGGATAGCTTCCTTAAGCTTCCAACAATTTTCGATAAGATGACCCCTACCTTTGTGATTTTGCAATGTGCATTGGGGTTCCAGTTAGCTGTCCTCTTCTCAACCGGTGGGTCCCCAAATGGTCCAATAGGAGTGATAAGACCTTTTGCATTTAGTCGGTCAAATGCGGTGTCATAACTCATACCTATAGGAGTAAAGTTCCTCCTAAGTGGTTTCTTTTGTCCTTGATAATTCATAGCAAGGACTTCACTTAAGTTAAAGGTACTAACATTGTTTGAGTGGGTGGTTTTGGAAGAAGAAGGATTGTCGTTCTTCTTGCCTTTCCAGCCACTGGTAGAGTTACTGTTAGCAGCTTTCAGCTTAGCCAGGTCGTCTTCAATATTAATTCCAATGTCATAGACGACCTTGAAGGTATGGAGATTATTCTGGTATTTGAGATGCGTAGAGTACTTCTCTTGAAGGTTCTTGATGAATAAACTCACAGATTCTTTCTCACTTGGTACTTCAATCATCGTAGCAGAGTTTTCTCTCCATTTATTGAAGAAAGAAGTGAAACCTTCATTCTCCTTCTGCTTGAGAATTTCCAGTTCCCTATAGTCAGTTTCAACTTGAATGTTGCACTTGTACCTATCAATGAAAGCATTTACTATAGACTCCCAAGTAGAGGTTCTTTCTTTATCAAGAGAGAAGAATAATTGTTGGCAAACGGTTTCAAGAGATAGAGAAAACAAAGAGGGAAACACCTTCTTGTTAATACCCTTAATGCTCATTATTATTTCGAAAGCTCTTAGGTGAAAATAAGGGTTGTCAGTCGTTTTGAATTTCGGGATGTCGTTAGCATTGAACTTCTGCGGAAGAAGATCCTTGTCCACCGAGACCCCTTGTGAGCTAATTCCTTGAAACTTATAGTCACTAGAAAACTTGCTTAAGCTTTCTTGCATGAGGTCCATCTGTTGTTGCTTCACAGGATCATCAATTTTGAGGGTTAAAACCTTTAACGCCTCAGTCACAATAATCAATTGGTTCCTGAGCTCATTAACTTCCTCTTGAGTTGCCATTGTCGTCTTAAATTTCTTTTTACGAGCGATTGGTTTGTCAAAAAGTTGAACTTGAATAAAAAGGTTGTCTTTGATCAAACGCCCTTCCTTTCTTGACCACGCGCTGTAAATTAAACCATTTATATTTTAATGACTTGACTCAAATTGACTTTGACTTTGACTTTACGGGTTTTGAAAAAGAAAAAGCAAAAAGTAAGGTGTATATTTTTGGGAGTTAAGTATAGGGTTCAAATAAGTGGTTTAATTGGAGGATTAATATCCGACTTTCCCCCCTAAAAAACTAACGGAAAATACGTTCAAACAAGACTCTCTTAGACATGGTAAAAGTGTGCATTTGTGTGTGCTTTATATGGTGAGTGCAAGTGATATGCTTTGACTCTTGTGTAAGACCATGGGACTTAGTGCCTAGACTAAATTAATGACTTGACACGATATTATTACCAGTAAAAATTAACCGCATTGATTAGCAGACTGTTCAAATAGACACAAGTTGATGACTCAAGCAATAAACCGAACTGTCGCCAAAACGACAAGATTGGCGCCACTCTTTGCAGTGTAGCGCCAGACGACAGGACTGTCGCCAGGCGCTACGCTCCATAGAGTGGCGCTGCAGTTTAAATCTAGGCGCCATTGCTGGAACGTCGATTTGGAACTGCTTTCAGTATTATTACTCTACAGGGTATGCCTAAAGTCGTTCTAAGTCAATTCTGATTAAATTATTAGACTTTAATTACTCAGATTAATTAATTAATTAATTAATTAGGAAAATTTATTTTAGCCATAAATCGGTTTATTTAGTCTTAACATAAGTCAAACAAACGATTAGGAAAAACACATAGAGTATGCACAACAAATTATGCACAATTAGTTAAGTAGGCACAACATGATGCAATGAGTTTGCAACCTAACCATGGCTCTAGTTCTCTAAAGTTCGGGATATGGGTTAGTAAAAGAGTATCCATGGTTCATTGTCCGAATGCACCGCGCAGAAGCCTAACCGTGAAGGGTTGGCGCGAGTAGATGGGACACCGCGAGTTTAAGATAAACTCGCTTCCATGGTTTGGTGAATTCAACATTCTCGGATGTACCCTTTGTTGCTCAGAGCGTTCAATCAGTTAGATGGAGCATGAATTCCCAGAGGGTTATTGTAGACACCCATTTGTGTCTCCCCAAAACCAAACCCAGTGATAAGTACCTTTCACGTTGAATCATAATCGAATGAAGTTAAAGTGTGGAAAGTTTAGTGTTGCGGATTGTTTTAATTTCTTTTCTCTTCTCTTTGTTTTTGAAAACCTATTTTAAGAAAACAGCCAATCCAGTTTGGTTGGTCGATGATATGGGTCCAATAGTAGTGTAGTTGGATAGGCCTTGAAAAGACCTTTCTGACGATATATTATAAGCCTAATTCCGATGAATATTGCGGAAGTTATGGCAAAATTACTAAAATGGTCCTGGTTTGAGCCTTATATGCGGCCCAATGATCTAGGGGAGGACCTAATATGGATTTATCATTCCTAATGCAATAAGGAATGGTTTTAATCTTCTAGATTCTTCTAGAAGGTTCTTTTCATTCCTAATTCAAATAGCATTGATAAATTGACTTTTGGTTACTTTTTAGAGTTTTAATCAGAATAAAAGAATGTTTTTGAGGAAAATACAATTTTATCCTCCTGTACGGCAATTTCTATCTGATTTTAGAAAACGCGTCAATAATTAAGTTAGCGCCAAACGCCAGCATTAGCGCCTGACGCTAAGCTTGGCGCCTGGCGCTAGCGTTAGCGCCTGGCGCTAATGTCAGCGTATGGCGATAACCTCGTTTTGCACGTCAGAACTCTGTTTTGATTTATTTATATTTTTGGCTGATTTTCTCTATAAATAGCCTTCTAAGAACTCCGTTTTAATTCATCAATTCACCAATTTTCACCAACTCTCATCAAGAAATTCTTTATTACTCTCTCTCTCTTTTTTCTAAACTAGTTTTTCTCAAAATACAAAATTCCGTATTCGCAAGACTTAGATACACCTAGCAATATTCAAAGTTGTCTTCTCCCTAAACGTGAAAGGTTTTAATTTCTGAGGGATTGGTCCCAAATCTCTCTTTCAATTATTTAATTTAATTGTTTTGATTTTTTATTTCCCTTGAAGTTACTATCGTGTGTATTTTGTTATTAGAAAGAGGTACGAGGCATCCAAGTAAGTGCTTTAATGGTTTTTATTGATGTTATTATGTAGAAATCATGCTTAGGTTGTTATTATGATTCCTAATGTTATGTTAGGGCATTTTGATCTTCCAAGTATCATGTCTAGGGTAACTTTAATGTCAAGTATGATTAAAAGTATGATATCTTTTATGTTATTCCTAATATTTATGATTGTTAGTATCATGTTAGGGTTAAAGCTTTGATCTTTATTAGTGACATGCTAGGGTTTGTTATTAATCTTGTTAGTATCATGCCTAAGATCTTGCTATTATTATTATGCTTTAACATGATTATTAATATTGATTATTTATATAATTATTATTATGATTATTATTATGTTGCTTATTTATTGTTATTTCATGATCACGCCTTTTATGCCTGTTTAAAGGGAATTTGTACTTGTAATCACGCTTAATAAGATAATTAATAATCTTGTTTAGGGTTAATTTGATTATAATTCAAGTGATCGCCAATAATAGTTTTGTTTATGCATTCCATTCAACCAACATAGATTAAACAGGTTTAGGTTAATCCTATTGATTTCATGTTAGTCAGAAAGCGCACATGAATACAATCAGAATAAAGTAGAGGCCTATTATTAGGGCAGGTTCAATCTCTTTTAGGTTGGATTTGTACCTTCATCCCCAAACTACCAGTCATGGTTCAAGACCTATGGGACTTGACGATCTCTTGGATCGTTAAAGGGTGTAACCTTCACCTCGTGAACGGTTTACAAGTTCATAAAAAACTTGTTGGCGACTCTTTTGCTCTATCTTCTTTCCCTTTGGACGCCACCGTACTTTAGTGTATGATCACAGTGGGGTTCTAGCTAGGGATAATGCTTGAAATATTCCCTATAGTTTTTGGCGACTCCACTGGGGAGGATTTCTATTTTAATTCCTGAAATTTATTTCGGCAATGATTTAGAATGAGTGGATGAGACTTGAAAAGTTCTAAGTATTTCATGTGCGTAATTTTGATTAACATTATTGTCATATGCAAAAAAAATATCTCATTGAAAAGACCATCCGTAATGAGTTAAAACATAGGATTTTTACACGTAGGAATTTTGAGAAATATCTTTCACAACTAGGGTCGAAATAATACAGCGCGAAACTGGAAAATTTTATCGAGCACAGAAATCTGCTGAGGCATGTAGGAATTTGCGTTAGCGAACAGAAATTAGCGCCAATATTTTGACTTTAGCGTCAGACGACAACTCTGTCGCCAGGCGCTAAAGCCAAAAGCTGGCGCAAACCTCTGTTTGCTGGCGCCAAATTATTCCAATACCGAGCCAAAAATATGCGTTCTAATTTCGACTAGTTTTTAGCATTGTTTCCTCGATCCTACTTCCTGATTGAGTTTTTCTCCCTTTCTGAAACCCATATGTGTTCTACATATGGACATAACCCTCTGGGAATTCATGTTCCATCTACCGGATTGAACGCTCTGAGCAACAAAGGGTACATCCTAGAATGTTGAATTCACCAAACCATAGAAGCGAGTTTTTCTAAATTCGCGGTGTCCCATCCACTCGCGCCAACCCTTCACGGTTAGGCTTCCGCGCGGTGCATCCGGACAATTACCCATGGAACCTCTGTTGACTAACCTATATCCCGAACATAGAAAACTAGAGCCTTGGTTAGGTTGCAAACTCATTGTAACATATCGTGCCTATTTGACTAATTGTGCATTATTTGTTGTGCATATGGTGCCTGTTAAAATATTAGAACTTTTCCTAATTAATTAATTAATTTGAGTAAATAAAGTCTAATATTTTAACCAGAATTGACTTGGTACGACTTTAGGCATACCCCTGTTGATCAATAATACCGAAAATAGTTTCAGATCGACGCTCTAGCAATGGCGCCAAAGTTTGAAATATAGCGCCACTCTGTGGAGTGTGGCGCCTGGCAACAGTTTTGTCGTTTGGCGCTACACTGCAAGGAGAGGAGCCAATCCTGTCGTTTTGACGACAGTTCGGTTTAATGCTCGAGTCATCACTTTGTGTCTGATTAACCAGTTAGCTAAGTAATTCGGTTAAATTTTACTGTTAATAATGCCTTGTTAAGTCATTAATTGAGTCTAGGCACCAAGTCCATTGGTCTTACACAAAATTCCAAGCATGTAACTTACACTCAACGCACACACCAATACACATACTTTGACCATGTCTAAGAAAGTCTTGTATGCACGTTTTTTCCGTCATTTTTTTTAGGGGGGTAAGTCGGATATTAATCCTCCAATTTAAATACCATACTTGGTTCCTAAAAATAGATACCTTTTTTTTGCCAAAAATATGCACCTATTTTTTATTTTTTTCCTCTTTAAAACCGTAAAGTCAAGGTCAATTTGAGTCAAGTAATTAAAACAAAAACGGTTAAAATTACAGCGCGTGGACAAGAAAGGAAGGGCGGTTAATCAAAGACAATTTTTTCGTACGAGTCCAACTTTTTGACAAACCCATCGCTCGTAAGAGGAAGGCTAGGACAGCAATGGCAACACAAGAAGTCAATGAGCTCAGGAACCAACTGGTTACCGTGACTTAGGCACTAAAGATCCTAACCCTCAAGATCGATGATCCCGTGAAACAACAACAGATGGACCTCGTGCAAGAGATTTTGAGAAAGCTATCAAGCGACTACAAGTTTCAAGGGATTAGCTCACAAGGGGTCTCGGTGGATAAGGATCTTCTTCCGCAGAAGTTCAATGCCAACGACATCCCGAAATTCAAGGCAACCGATAACCCTTATTTTCATTTAAGAGCCTTCGAAATAATAATTAGTATTAAGGGTATCGATAAGAAGGTGTTCCCCTCTCTGCTCTCACTATCTCTCGAAACCGTTTGCCAGCAATGGTACTTTTCTCTCGAGAAAGAAAAAACCTCCACCTGGGAGTCCATAGCAAACGCTTTCGTTGATAAATACAAATGCAAAATTCAAGTTGAGACTGACCATAGGGAACTTGAAATCCTCAAGCAGAAGGAGAATGAAGGCATCACCTCCTTCTTTAACAAATGGAGAGAAACCTCAGCTAAGATGATTGAGGTGCCAAGTGAAAAAGAGTCTGTAAGGTTATTCATCAAAAACCTTCAAGAAAAATACTCCAAGCATCACAAATATCAGAATAACCACCATACCTTCAAGGCCGTCTACGACATTGGAATCAATATTGAAGACGACCTGGCTAAGTTGAAAGCTGCCAACAATAACTCCAACAGTGGCTGGAAAGGCAAGAAGAACGACAATCCTTATTCTTCCAAAACCACCCACTCAAACAATTTTAGCACTTTTAACCTAGGTGAAGTCCTTGCTATGAATAATCAAGGACAAAAGAAACCATTTAGGATGAACTTTACTCATATTGGCATGAGTTATGATGCCGCATTTGACCGATTAAATGCAAACGGTCTTATAACTCCTATGGGACCATTTGGGGACCCACCAGTCCAAAAGAGGATGGCTAACTGAAACCCCAATGCACATTGCAAGTATCACCAAGGTAGGGGCCATCTTACCGAGAACTGTTAGAAGCTCAAAGAAGCTATCCAAGACTTAATCGACAATAACAAATTGTCATTGCCCCCTGCCAGTAAGAAGCCAAGTATTGATAATGCGCCTCTCGCTCACTCCTTGGCCATCTCTGATGAGGATAACGAGGTTGATCCCTCGTCTCTCATCAAACCTGTTAAAGAAATCCATGCCATCGAAGAAGAGGAGGAGATCTTTTTCGACGCCATGGACAACCTTCCAGAACTAGTAAGTAAAGAGGACTTACAATTGCTTACACTGACTATGATGGAAGGATCACACTTTCTACGTGAAGCTCTCAAGGTTATAAAATAACTTCAGAAGAAATATGACGAGGTTCCACCCTCGAAAAGTAAACCCAAGGAAGAGTTTACACCCATGGGAATGACTTATGAGGCGAAACGTTTTCCTTTACAAGTCACCGATAAACCCAAGAAGAGTAATAGACTCTACACTCCAATTGGGATCCCATACGTATAAATGTTCAAAATGCTCTCCGCGAGTGGCGAGATCAAACCTCTCGAACCGAGACCATTTGAATCATTAAAAAGGACAGATAGATATTACTGTCAGTATCATCAATCAGGAGGTCATACTATCGAAAACTGTTTTAAATTCAAGGATTTAATTCAGAAAATGATTGATGATAAGAAGCTAGCCCAAGTTCCACAAGAAGAGGATGTAAATATTAATGGAGTTTGGGACAGTGACGAAGAAGATGTCTACTTAAAAGACATGATAGGACCTCCACCTTCAGTGTCATAAGCCATGGATGATTTTTGGGTTGAAGAAGATTCATCAATAGACGTCCTCACAAGATCCGGGAGAATGCAACCTCCTGTTTCAACACAACCCATGCCAACCACACAACAAGTTCCCATACCTATCATTGAAGATAATGACATCTTCAAACAGTTCAAGAGAACAAAAGTTGAAATGAACGTATGGAAACTTCTGGCCACGTCTCGAGAACATAGGTTGGCTGTAATGAATGCCTTGGACAAAATAGGGATAGATTCTGACACCACTCCTTAGAGGTTGGCTAACTTCCTCACGAGTGATCTCCCTAATCCCATCAATTTGATCACCTTTTCTGACAAGGATTTACCCCCAGAAGGTGACAAACACTATAAGGTATTAAACCTCACAGTGGTTTGCAAGAGAATGAACGTTCCTATGACTCTTGTAGACAATGGATCAGCCATTAACGTCTGTCCACTTAGATTTGCGAGGATGCTAGGCATAAGGGATGAAGACTTAACCCCGTCAACGCATGGAATAAGAGCCTACGCCAACACTCGTCATCAAGCTCTTGGTAAAATTACTATGAATGTAACGGTGAGAGTGATAGAACATGCTACTACTTTCCAAGTAGTATATATTAAAGCTTCATTCAATCTATTGTTGGGACGCCCTTGGCTTCATGACCTAAAGGTCGTCCCCTCATCTCTCCACCAACAAGTAAAAGTTATAGTTGGGGGAATTTCTATCACCATCGATGCTTCGCCTATGAAAATCTAGTCTATAGAAGATCCAATAATTAATATGGAGCACGATGAAGACGATGAAGACTTGTGGGGCTTTAATGAAGAGGTCTCCTTAATCTAGGAGGATGAAAGGACCCCTCTCTGCCATGACCCCCATTCCAACATGACCGTGAATGCTATTCTGAAAAAAGAAGGACATTTTCTTGGAATGACCCTAGGAAAAAAGAAAGGAATATCAAAACCGCTGGAGTCACCTGGCCTCCCTAAGTTAGACACTTTTGGACTTGGTTTCGAACCGACTCGGAAAGATCTTAAGCGAGCCCAGGAAAAGTCGAAGGCCCGTAGGGACGCTCGCATTCCAAAGAAAGCAATCCCAATGGATCAGTACCCTTTCACACTTAATGGTCAATTCATAAAAGAAGCAGAGGACTATCCATGCTACAAATTTCCTAAACCATTTGTCGTAAACGGCATAAGGCAACCAGGATTCGAAATTTTCTTAGATTACTATTTCATAGACGAAATCCCAACTCCTGTCCATAAGGAGAAAGCACCCCCATGCTTTGACTTTAATGCCATGGGATTATTATTCGGGCGAGAAAAGGATGAGCCGACATACAAAGAGGATAACTCCTCGCTCATTCAAACAGTCCTACAAAGTGAAAACTTCGATCCCTCGAAGCTAATCACTCCAGCGGAAGGATCAATACAAGGATGGCGCAAGACCGTCAAGGTGACTACTCCAAGTGGAAGGAAGATTTCCATCACGATAGGGCAAGGACCGATGTTTGAAGAGTCGTCATAGTCAAAGTCGGAGTCTCTCCCTATAGAGTCATCTAGGTCTTTAGTTATAGCTCCTTCCCCTTCTATCTCTTCTCCTAGAATAGTTAGTGATCAAGTCCCTGAGGACATATCACTCTTTGATGTAATGATCTCAGAGTATAATAATATGACTTCTTCTCCTTACTCCTTGTGTTCTTCTTTAACCCAAGATGACGAGCATTGCTTAACTAACAATGAAAAAGACAAAGAACTTATTAAAGCAATGGAAACACTCAAAAAGAAAACACCGATAATCGAAGAAACTGGGACAGTTGATATCTCAAATGATTCAACCAGTAAAAGAGAAGTTAAAATCGAACTAACACTTAATGAACAAGAAAGAACCGATTTAATTAACTTGATTAAAGTATTCATTGATGTATTTGCTTGGTCATACGAAGATATGCCAGGCATTAATAGAGAAATAGCTCAACACACTATACAACTAATTCCGGGAATGAAACTTGTAAAACAAAAGTTACGTCAAGTGAAACCCAACGTAGCTCTTAAAATAAAAGAAGAAGTTCAAAAACAAATAACTGCAGGTTTCATCAAGGTATCAAAATACCCCGAATGGGTCGCCAACGTCGTCCCAATTCCGAAAAAAGATGGAAGGGTAAGAATGTTTGTCGACTATCGAGATCTAAATAAGGCAAGTCCTCTCGTTCCTGGATGGATACGCAGGCTACAATAAGATTCTTATGGCAGAAGAAGACATGGAGAAAACAACCTTCATAACACGATGGGGCACTTACTGCTACACGGTAATGTCATTCGGGTTGAAAAACGCGGGTGCTACTTACCAACGTGCAGCGACTGCCTTACTCCATGACATGATGCATAAAGAAGTCAAAGTATATGTGGATGATATGATTGTAAAATCAAAAGATTGCTCAGGCCATCAAGTAGCCTAAAGAAAAATTTTCAAAAGGCTAAGAAAATACAATATGAGGTTGAACCCATCTAAGTTTGCTTTTGGAGTCACCTCAGGCAAGCTTTTAGGTTATGTCATAAGCTCTAGAGCAATAGAGATAGACCCAACCAAGATCAAGGAAATCATGTCAATGCCACCGCCCAAAACCGAGAAGCAGATTTGAGGATTTATTAGCCGGTTGAAATACATAAGTAGGTTCATATCAAAATTGACGACGATATGTGAACCAATCTTTAAAAAGCTTAAGAAGAATGTACCAGTAATATGGGATGACGAGTGTCAAAAAGCCTTTGAAAAGATTAAAGCCTATCTCGCAAATCCTCCCGTATTACCACCAGCACTTCTGGGAATACCTCTTAGGCTATATTTAACGGTTACCAAAGAGACAATGGGGGCTATGCTAGCACAAGAAGTAGAAGGCAAAGAAAATGCGATCTACTATCTAAGTAAGAAAATGCTCGAATATGAAGCACGCTATACACCACTTGAGAAATTGTGCCTTGCCTTAGTGTGGGCCACAACCAAGTTAAGACATTATATGCTAGTGCATACAGTCTTCGTAGTCTCTCGATTAGATCCACTCAAGTATCTATTCGAGAAATCTACACTCAATGGGCGCATATCGATATGGATAGTCAATTTAGCCCAGTTTGATGTAAGGTTCATGCCGCAAAAAGCTAGCAAAGGATCTGTGGTGTCAGACTTTCTAGCGGACTTTCCAATAGAAGACTCGACGCCAATACACAACAATGAGTTTCCAGATGAAGACTTAATGGTCACTGAAGATGATACTTGGACCTTATACTTCGACGGAGCCTCAAACCAAAAGGGATGTGGCGTTGGAGTATTAATAGTATCACCTAAAGAAGAGCATGTTCCAATCTCCATAAAGCTTTATTTCGACGTTACCAACAACGCTGCTGAATACGAAGCATGCGTCGTAGGCCTTGAAACAGCTTTGGCATTGGGAGTAAAAAAGTTACAAATATTCGGAGACTCTTCATTAATTATCAATCAAATCTCCAAAAGGTGGAAAGTAAGGAGCAAAAGTCTAGCCCCTTACCAAACCTATCTGGAAACCCTTACTAATCAGTTAGAGAAGGTAGAATACACATATCTACCTATGGAAGAAAATCAATTTGCCGATGCTTGGGCAAGAATAGCCTCAATGGTTAGGATTCTCACGGAAATCGAGCAAATGCCTATAACTATAGAAAAAAGGCACAAACCAGCATATATTCAACCTATAGAAGATGATGAAGTAATCCAAGACAAAGAAGAAGAAAAAGAAGGAAGAAGAAGAAGAAGAAGAAGAAGAAGAACCGTGGTATACGGATATACTCAATTATGTCACCAAAGGAGAATACCCTCCCCATGCTGACAAAAGAGCAAAACGAGCATTAAGACTCTTGGCTTCCCAATACGTACTCATAGACAACGAGCTACATAAAAGGGTACCTAAGGGTCGAGCTCTCTTTTGTGTAAGAAAAAAGGATGCCCAAAGAGCAATGAGAATAGTCCACGAAGGAATTTGTGGAACTCACGTAACTGACAAAATGTTAGTCCAAAGGATAATGCGAGAAGGATATTATTGGACTACAATGAACAGGGATTGCCATCAATACGTAAAAAGATGCCCTAAGTGCCAAATCTTTGCCAATTTACAACATGTTCCTCTATCGTTGCTCTACACCTACACATCGCCATGGCCATTCTCTACATGGGGAATTGACATCATCGGCAAAATCACTCCCCCGGGAACAGGAGGTCACGAATATATCCTAGTGGCAATTGATTACTTCACAAAGTGCGTCGAAGCGCAATCATACGCTAAACTCACTGCAAAACATATAGCACTCTTTATCGAGAGAAATATTATTTGTCGATACGGAGTCCCACATGAAATGATAAGTGACAACGAAACTCACTTTCAAGCCGAATGCGAAGAATTGATAAAAAAAAATATGGCATTCAACATCATCATTCTTCCCCTTATAGGCCTCAAGAAAACGACTAAAAATTACAAGGATTGGCCTGACAAACTTCACTTCGCATTGTGGGGTTACCGCACGTCAATTCGCACATCAACAGGAAATACGCCATTTTCCTTGGTTTATGGAATGGATGTCGTACAACCTGTCGAACTAAAGATTCCATCTCTACGCATCGCATAAGAGATCAAACTCGAGGAAGTTGAATGGACTAGGGCAAGATATGAAGAGCTAATTCTACTCGATGAAAAACAACTAGAAGCTCTACATCACACTCAATGTTATCAAACTCGTAAGGCTAGGCATTTTAATAAGAAGGTAAAGACAAGAAACATCAAAGTAGGAGACTTGGTGTTAAAAGCATTAAGGAAAAATGTTTTAGATCCAAGGGGAAAGTTCAGACCTAATTGGACTGGACCCTACATTGTCAAAACAATCCTGTCAGGGGGTGTAGCAAAATTAACTGACATGGATGGCAATGAGTTCTCTCACATGACAAATCTTGACCAAATTAAGAAATACTACCAATAATTACTTGAGTAGGATACTTAAGAGAGCTACGTTTGGCCTGATTCCTTAAGAAAGGATACGTAGGCAACCCTTTATGGGTGCGACCACTTTATTTTTTTTTTAAATCTCGCATCCCAGAATTAATAAAAAAAATTTAACAGAAGATCGACGAAACATCGGCGTCACGGAAAAGATTCTGGCGCCAGCCGATGAACGTTAGTGCCAGACGATAGCATTCGTCGCCTGACGCCAGACTGCCGCAATCGGCGCCAGTCGCAGAATTGTGGCGCCAATTTAAAGTAAAATATCTGGGAATATTTCGGTGTTTTCCGGAAAAATTTTCGACTTCCGTACTCGAAAAAATTTATGGAAAATAAATTCTTCGGTTTTCATTGCTTTAATAAAATAAATTTAAAGTAAATAATTTAATTAAAAAGCTGGAATTTCATTAATAAAATAAATTACATTATTGATGGAATTTAAATAAAGCTTAAATAAATTAACTTTAAATTTAAAAACTAAGTCTAATAATTGAAAATTAAGCAATGCTCTTAATCTTCTTTCTCTTTCTTAGCCCTTTTCTAATTCTTGTCTGCATCTTCTTCCTCATCCATAACCTTAGCTAGTAGGCATCCTTTACAGGACCTACATTCTATCTTGGAGTAAATAGTTTCCCCCTCAGCTAGGACCCCATGCTTCTTTTCTACCCAAGCTTTCTTTTCTGTGGAGTCAGCTTTCCTTTTTCCTTTATCTTTCGCAGTACTCTTCTTCCTAGGCATTGTAGGTGTTTTGAACTCAATCCTTTCACTCAAGCGTTCCTTAACAGGAATCACTTTGTCACCTAGACGACTCTTCACATTAGTTTTACTTTTATTTTTCTTCACGTCCTTTGAGGGTTTCTTCATAAGCCACTTTTTCACATCATTGGGCAAGTAAGGAGGAACCCTTTGAGTAATTACTTCCCATAAAGGTCTAGCGCTCCAATAAGCATCAAATTTGTCTACTTCCTGGAAGACAGGGAACTCGTAGGCCGTATTGTCTTTTTACCCTACAGAGATAATAAAAAGTCATACGGGACAAGCTTGGAAGACGACAGAAAGGCTGCTTGTTGACACCAACCATCTTTTCTATTTTCCACCAAGGGATGACCCACTTGATGGAAAAATTACAAGAATCGAAGACCTTCTTCCATTCATGACGCCCCATCTTAGAGAAGCGTTTCTTCCTTCTCACGAAGCAATTTGGAGAATACTTCTCAATGTTGTCTGGAGGACTAATTAATTCCAGTCTTTCCATTAGCCACATCTGTAAAAATTGCAATGCAAATAAATTATTATTACTATACAAAAATATATTTTTGATTTCTGTAATTAAAAATATTATTTTTCTACCTGTAATAAAATTGGAGAGCCCCGAAAAAGTGCTTTTGGATTCTTCTTTAATTCATCAAGGCTAAGCATAGTCTCTCCAACTATTAAAGGCATTGGATTTCTCCTAGATTCAATTTGTTCTAAAACAGTGGATATAATTGATTGACCCTCATTATTTTTACCACTAGTAAGAAAAAATTGATTAAGCATGCAAAAGAGGAAAGCCCTTCTTCTATAAACATGAAAAGATTCAGAATAAGGTCTATCAAAATAATGGCGAGCAAATTCTTTAAAATTAACTGTGTTACCATCTACTATTTTTGATAGATCCCTGTCTTTTAAATTCAAAAAGCGTTTAAAATCCTTATAATAATATTCATTTATTCTAGGGATTACTACAAGATCTAGCGCAGGGAAACCTAAAATAGCACCGAATTCTTCCAGCAAAGGGCTAATTTCATCATACCCTATTCTAAAGCAATGAGTATCTACATCCCAATATTCTAGAGCGATATGAATAAAATCTGAATCAAGATCTACCCCTTTGACACCATAAATACCCCCCAAGTGAAACACATCTAACTCTTTTCTCTCCTTGGCATTAAGAGATCGACACCATTCACGAGTGTAGTTGGTAAAACTTTTGGAGACTAGAGACATGATGTTATTTTTCTAAAAGCTAAGAAAAATTTTGTTTGCTGAAATTATGAAGAAAATCGGCTGGGCAGGGGGCTATTTATACACAAAATCGGAGCAGTTTTAACCCAGGAAGGATTCGGAGTCAGCGCTCATTAGCGCCAGACGCCAACTATTGGCACCTGACGCCAACTATTGGCACCTGACGCCAGAGCCTGGCGCCAAACGCTAGGTGTAGCGCCTGCCGCTACACCAAAACGCGTGGCGCCAGCTGGCGCTAATATGTCTCATCGTATGAGCTTTCCAAAAACTGCATTTTTGACTTTATTCGAGTCTGCTAATGACTTTACGGTTTCCTTATCTTTTTCTAAAAATTCATTTATTCCTCCCTCTTAACTAATATAACTATTATATTAATTATATTATTTTTCGGATTTTATTTAGACTAACTTCCGAGTGTTTATAAATCTAATATTTTTTATTCGAATTTTATTTTTCATTTTTTTCTTTTTGGGGGAGAATGTCGCATACCCTCCATCAATAATAAAAATGACGGAATTTTTTGCGCAAAATTTTTTTTCACGATTCATTTCACACACAAACATGCACATAATAATAATAATAAAAAAAAATGAAAAAACACGATAAATGATGAATGAACTCATAAAAGTATGTATATACAAACATGTCTAAGTAATGAGTCTAATAAAAGGCAAAGTTCTTTACAAAGTAAAAATAAAATAATAAAAAGCACAGGAACAAACTACGGCGCCAGGGGACGTACACCCATCATCTCGTAAAACTGCGCCGTACGAGGAGTAATCTCACCACCAGCTCCAGCTCTAGTCTCCTCGGGAGGAGGAAAACTCAACACAGGACCCGTCCACCCAAGATCAACCTGAGGCTGAGGCTGCGGAGGCTGCTGCGATGACGAGCCGACCTCGTACATCCCACCACCTCCAAGAGCCGAGGTAGCCTCTCCCTGGCCTACCGGCGCAGCATGTGCACCATCAGATGAAGAACTTGAGCCCTCTACCGCCTCGGTACGAGCAGCCTCAGAACGACCGCCCCGACCTCCTGAACCAGTGCGGCAACGCCTCGAGCTAGACCTCGCCGGATCCCTCCGCACCTTAGATCTCGTACGGGTACGAGAAGGAATGGGCTGATCCTGCAAGAGAAAATAAAATCAGAAACAAGCAAAGTAGAAGCGGTAATATAAAAACATAAGAAGGGAAGCTACCTCCTGAACGGCGTCGTCTCGACGGCAGGTAGCCACGTTCCTCATCTGGACAAGCTGGCTACGGAAGGCATCTATGCATCGTGCCATCGCCGAGACCACCTCGCGTGAGAACTGTCAAAAAAAGAAGTTAATAAACATGCATAACATATATGGACAAAAAGTTGCAAATAAACAAGCTTACCCGAGTCTGGTGACGAGGAATCGACCGCTCCACAAAGCGCTCGCCCTTAGGAGCCGGAGGAATCATCTCCTCAATCTGCCCATATGTCCCTTAATAGTGGATGGACATACGGGGTGGCACGAACTCGGCAGGATCATCCTGACAAAGCAAAACAAAATCAGTAAAGCATTACTTGGGCTCGTGCTCGTAAGCTCGCAAGACTCCCATAGAAGTCTTGTCTGATCGTCTCTGGCGATGTACATCTTGTACAGGTCGCCCAAGTCGTCACAATCAGAACCATGACAGCGTGTCCTCCCAACTTTGATGCCCCATCTCACCCTCTCAGAGATATGGTGGACGGGAGAAAAGTACAAGGTCCACTCATCCCACTCAGGTAGTCGGCCGAGCGAAGTAGACGTTTCAGCATCGTCCTCTACGGGCTCGTGCTCCCGTCGTATATCTCGAGACCGTGAACCAGAGCCTCGTTGTCTAGCAATGCTACATTGTGCAGAATAATTATAAATTAAGGTTCTATGGTATCTAAAGTTCGCCTAGCCGCATGATACTATGTTCGCAAAAAACAGAGTACGTAGTACTAAAACAAAGCACAAATTTAAATTGAGCATACACGGCATTTTAAAGCAATAAAACAATTTCTTGCAATACTATAGTAATTATTGTGACAAATTGGACAAGAATTGCTAGCAAAAACATCAAGAACAAGCCACATTTTTTTCCCGACCTTAAGAGGTTCAACAATGGTGATTTGTTCATTTCTTCACCAAATTGAGTCAAACAAGTCTCAAATTACTCCCAAGGCAATATATAGACATATTCAAGCAATTTTATGGCATAAAATTTGATAAACAAAGAGAATTAAGCAATTCTAAATTCAAATTTTCAAGAAATTCGTGGATAAATGCATGCAAAATTCATTAAAATCGATGTGAGTTTAGAGGAAACTTACATAGATCGGGAAAATGGATGGAATTAGCTTTAATTAGCAATAAATTTGAGCGAATTTGGTTGAGAAACGAGCAAGAACAAGTGAATTGAAGTTATGAGAATTCTCGAGCAAGAAACGCAAACAACAGCAGCAGAAATGAAAAAGAGAAGGGTATTTAAGGAAAACCCGACTTTAGCGCCAAGCGTTAGACCTTCGCGTCAGTCGATAAGCCTTTGCGCATGGCGCTAGCACCAGCGTCTGGCGCTACAGCCAGATAAGAGGCGCCAACGTTATTTCAACAGCGCCAGAACGTTCAGCCACTCAGTACGGTTATTCCAACCTCTTGCAATATATTTTGGGTTCCTTGGTACGCCAGTTAGCCCCTCTAAGCAATTTGACACAATTTTTAGTAATCGGCTTTGATTACATAAACTGATCGACCTGATGAAAGATCGTCTCACTTAGCTTAAAGCGCCTAAGCATTGGCTCATCGCAAAAGGCACCGACATACTGGTTCATTCACAAAAGGCACTGACATACTGGTTTATTCAGCGAAGGGCACTGACATACAGGTTCAAAAACAACAGAAGCGCCGACGTACAGGCATAGCGGAAGCAAAGTTCAAGCGAGCTTTTAAAGATCGACAAGCGGAGGTCTTTGATAATTTTCTTTGGAATATTATCGCAATAAATGAGGGTAGCTTCAAGCGAGGATATCTTCGGCAGCGTTCCCTAGCTTGCGAAGAGTTGTCACAAGCAACTGAAGGTGATTTCAGGCGAAGTTGTCTTCGATCCTGTTCCCTAAGATGTGGAAGATGGTCACAAAGCGGAAGAGGATCGTTTCAAGCGAAGCAATCTTTGATAGCGTTCCCTGGCTTGTGGAAGATTAACAAGGCAGAAATTGGAGGCAGTTACAAGCGTAGCAGTCTTCAAGCAGGTTGGCATTCTCTAGCTTGCAGGAGGTCATCAAAACAGGAAAAACAGCAGTAAATCGGTTACTTTCAGAGACGTGTGCTCGACGGTGTAAGATACACGTTTCTTAAATATTTTATCTGTTTAACTAACGCTAGTTTGCAGGTATCGGTGTTATAAGAGTGATTTAGGATCGCAGAACATTCTGAATCATTCTCCATCCCTATCGATACTTAGACTTTTGTTTTCAAAACTTGCGTTTCTCCAAACTCAGTCAAAGCGGGGGCTTCTGTAGACACCCATTTGTGTCTCCCCAAAACCAAACCCGGTGATGAGTACCTTTCACGTCAAATCATAATCGAATGAAGTGAAAGTGTGAAAAGTTTAGTGTTGCGGATAGTTTTAATTTCTTTTCTCTTCTCTCTATTTTTGAAAACCTATTTTAAGAAAACAGCCAATCCAATTTGGTTTGTCCATGATATGGGTCCAATAGTAGTGTAGTTAGATAGGCCTTGAAAATACCTTTCCGGCCATATATTATAAGCCCAATTTCGATGAATATTGCGGAAGTTATGGCCAAATTACTAAACTGGGCCTGGTTTGAGCCTTATATGCGGCCCAATGATCTAGGGGGGGCTAATATGGATTTATCATTCCTAATGCAATTAGGAATGGTTTTAGTCTTCTAGATTCTTCTAGAAGGTTCTTTTCATTCCTAATTTCTTTATAAATTGACTTTTGTTGACTTTTTAGAGTTTTAATCAGAATAAAAGAATTTTTTGAGGAAAATACGATTTTTCCTCCTGTACGAAAATTTCTATTTGATTTTAGAAAACGCGTTAATAATTAAGTTAGCGCCAAACGCCAGCATTAGCGCCTGACGCTAAGCTTGACGCCTGGCGCTAATGTCAACGTCTGGCGCTAACCTCGTTTTGCGCGTCAGAACTCTGTTTCGATTTTTTTATCTTTTTGGCTAATTTTCTCTATAAATAGCCTTCTAAGAACTCCGTTTTCATTCATCAATTCACCAATTTTAACCAACTCTCATCAAGAAATTCTTGATTACTCTCTCTCTCTTTTTTCTAAACTAGCTTTTCTCAAAATACAAAATTCCGTATTCGCAAGAATTAGATACACCTAGACATATTCGAAGTTGCCTTCGCCCTAGACGTAAAAGGTTTTAATTTCTGAGGGTTTGGTCCCAAATCTCTCTTTCAATTATTTAATTTAATTTTTTTGATTTTTTATTTCCCTTGAAGTTACTAACGTGTGTATTTTGTTATTAGAAAGAGGTACGAGGCATCTAAGTAAGTGCTTTAATGGTTTCTATTGATGTTATTATGTAGAATCATGCTTAGGTTGTTATTATGATTCCTAATGTTATGTTAGGGCGTTTTGATCTTCCTAGTATCATGTCTAGGGTAACTTTAATGTCAAGTATGATTAAAAAGTATGATGCCTTTTCTGTTCTTCTTAATATTTATGATTGTTAGTATCATGTTAGGGTTAAAGTTATGATCTTTATTAGTGACATGCTAGGGTTTGTTATTAATCTTGTTAGTATCATGCCTAGGATCTTGCTATTATTATTATGCTTTAACATGATTATTAATATTGATTATTTATATAATTATTATTATGATTATTATTATGTTGCTTATTTATTGTTATTTCTTGATCACGCCTTTTATGCCTGTTTAAAGGGAATTTGTACTTGTAATCACGCTTAATAAGATAATTAATAATCTTGTTTAGGGTTAATTTGATTATAATTCAAGTGATCGCCAATAATAGTTTGTTTACGCATTAAATTCAACCAACATAGATTAAACAGGTTTAGGTTAATTCTATTGATAGCATGTTAGTCAGAAAGCGCACATGAATACGATCAGAATAAAGTAGAGGCCTATTATTAGGGCAGGTTCAATCTCTTTTAGGTTGGATTTGTACCTTCATCCCCGAACTACCAGTCATGGTTCAAGACCTATTGGAGTTGACGATCTCTTGGATCGTTAAGGGTGTAACCTTCACCTCATGAACGGTTTACATGTTCCTAAAAAACTTGTTGGCGACTCTTTTGCTCTATCTTCTTTCCCTTTGGACGCCACGGTACTTTAGTGTATGATCACAGTGGGGTTCAAGCTAGGGATAATGCTTGAAATATTCCCTACAGTTATGTCCATATGTAGAACACATATGAGTTTCACAAAAGTGAGAAAAACTCAATCAGGAAGTAGGATCGAGCAAATAGTGCTAAAAACTGGTCAAAATTAGAACGCATATTTCTGGCTCGGTATTGGAAGAACTTAGCGCCAACAAACAGAGGCTGGCGCCAACGACTCGGCTTTAGCGCCTGGCGACAAAAGTTGTCGCCAGGCGCTAAAGTCAAATCAATGGCACTAGACTCTGTTTCCTGACGCTAGTTCGCGCAGCATTATTTCGATCCTAGTTGTGAAAGATATTCCTCAAATTTCCTTCGTGTAAAAATCCTATGTTTTAACTCATTACGGATGGTCTTTCTAATGTGATCCTTTTTATGCATATGACAATAATGTTAATCAAAATTACGCACATGAAATACTTAGAACTTTTCGAGTCTCCTCCACTCATTCTAAATCATTGCCGAAATAAATTTCAGGAATTAAAATAGAAATCCTCCCTAGCGGAGTCACCAAAAACTATAGGGAATATTTCAAGCATTACCCCAAACTTGAACCCCACTGTGATCATACACTTAAGCATGTTGGCGTCCAAAGGGAAAGAAGATAGAGCAAAAGAGTCGGCAACAAGTTTTAGGAACTTGTAAACCGTTCACAGGGTGAAGGTTACACTCCTTAACGATCCATGAGATCGTCAACTCCAATAGGTCTAGAACCATGACTGGTAGTTTGGGGATGAAGGTACAAATCCAACCTAAAAGAGATTGAACCTGCCCTAATAATAGGCCTCTACTCTATTCTGATCGTATTCATGTGCGCTTTCTGACTAACATGCAATCAATAGGTTTACCCTAAACCTGTTTAATCTATGTTGGTTGAATATTAATGCACGTATAAATATATTATTGGCAGTCACATGAATCATAATCAAATTAACCCTAAACAAGATTATTAATTATCTTATTAAGCATGATTACAAGTACAAATTCCCTTTAAACATGCATAAAAGGCGTGATCAAGCAATAACAATAAATATAATCAAGCTACATAATAATCATCATAATAATTATAATAATAATAATAATCATCATAAAATAATCATATTATTCATGTTAAAAGCATAATGATAGCAAGATTAATAACAAACCCTAGCATGTCACTAAACAATAAAAATCAAAGCTTTAACCCTAACATGATACTAACATGAATATTAGGAAAGAATATAGGAAGCGTCGCAATAATCACAATTGTCATATTTGATATTAGAAATTATAGTTGTTACCCTAAACATGATATTAGGAAAATCAAAACGCCCTAACATGACACTAGGAATCAAAATAAAAACCTAGACATGATTTCTATATCAAAATATCAATAAAACAATTTAAGCACTTACTTGGATGCCTCGTACCTCTTTCTAATAACAAAATACACGCGTTAGTAACTTCAAGGAAAATATAAAACAATAAAATTAAATTAAATAATTGAAATAGAGATTTGGGACCAAACCCTCAGAAATTAAAACCTTTCACGTCTAGGGAGAAGGCAACTTCAAATTAGGCTAGGTGTTTCTTGGTCTTGTGACTGTGGAATTTTGTAGAGAAAGCTAGAGAGAAAGAAGAATTCTTAAAAAAACTAGAGAATAAGAAAAGTAGAGAATTGATGCTATATGATGATATTTGATGATTCAAAACGGAGGTTTTAGGAGGCTATTTATAGAGAAAATAAGCCAAACGGATAGAAAAACAAATCAGAGTTTCGACGAGAACAAAACAGGTTAGCGCCAGGCGCTAAGGCTAGCGTTAGGCGTCAAGCATTAGCGCCAGGTTCTAATCCCTGTCGTCCGGCGCTAACAATTATTTTCACGCGTTTTCTTAATTCTGATAAAATTTAGCCGTACAGAAGGGAAAAATTGTATTTTCCTTAAAAACACTCTTTTATTCTGATTAAAACTCCAAAAAGTCAACCAATGTCAATTTATCAATGATAATTGAATTAGGAATGAAAAGAACCTTCTAGAAGAATCTAGAAGACTAAAATCAATTCTAATTGCATTAGGAATGATAAATCCATATTAGGCCCTCCTCTAAATCATTGGGCCGCATATAAGTATCAAACCGGGCCCAGTTTAGTAATTTGGCCATAACTTCCTCATTATTCATCGGAATTGGGCTTATAATATATCGTTGGAAATCTCTTTTCGAACCCCATCCAACTATACCATTATTGGACTCTTTCTATGGACCAAGCCAAACTAGATTGGATGTTTTCTTAAAATAGGTTTTCAAAAACAAAGAGAAGAGAACGGAATTAAAAGTATCCACACTTTCACTTCATTCGATTATGATTCGACGCGAAAGGTACTCATCACCGAGTTTGGTTTTGAGGAGACACAAATGGGAGTCTACAGCTATTCGGGCTCGCACTGGGGTAGAGGCGACTCAGTTCAGCGCTAAGGGTATTCGCCGATCGACTCTGACGGCGACTTTTGAGGATGATGCAACCACCTGAGAGCAGCGGGTGCGCATCTTTGCGCTTATCTTGCTGTCAGGGACGTTTTCCATTGACAAGGGTAGTAGAGTTCTGCTTTACTACCTGCCTGCGGTCCGTGATCTTCAATTGATCGGGACTTATAACTGGGCCAGCTGGGACTTATAACTGGGCCTGCTTGGCCTATGCTGATTTTGTTCAAGCGTTGCGAGACTCGTGTCGACACTGGTCCTTTATGGGGAACGTCACTCTGTCCAGCTTCTAGAGAGTCTTAGAGGTATTCTTTATCTCTCATAAAGTTTAGCTCTAAGCTTTGGTTAGCATTTGCTGATTCTTTTTGCCTTTTGTAGATCTGGTTCTACGAGTACTTTCCTTTGGTTGCGCCGGCGAGACCGTCGCCACGCGGGTTTCCAGTGAGCGCCTGTTGGGGAGGCCGCCACGTTGGGATGTCTACCACTTATGTTCGAGATCAGATCCTCACGGTATAGTTCTTTGCGTAGTTGAACACTTTCGTATTATCTTTGGTAGATTCTTATCTCATAGGCCTTCTTCTCAGAAGCCTGATGTGCAGTACCGGCCATGGAATGGCTTGGTTATCCCTGGGTTAGCTGCGTAGTACACCGCTGAGCATTGCTACTTCTTAGGGATGTATGGAGCGATTACGTACCTTGGAGAGAGGGTTGCTATTCATCATTCCTCGGACACTTTCGTCGTTCCTGCTCCTCTGCCGTGTTATATGTTTAATGGCGCGAGGCTGGTGAGCATGTCGGAGAGGGCTAGCACCCCTTGGCGATCTCATGCGATCCTTGGGCAGTGCTATGAGGAGGAGCTGCTGCTGCTGTTAGCTCCGGCCCCTGTTCTGTCTGAGGAGGTGGCGGTATGATTTTCATATTTTATCTTTTATTAAGTAGCCCCCAAATGATATTTTACTGACTTTGATTTTCTTTTGTAAGGCTGGGCCTACTAAGTTCATGCCACCTCGTATGTCTATCCATTACCAAGGGACATACAGTCCGATCGAGGAGATGATTCCTCCAGCACCTGAGGATCAGCGCTTCGTGGAGCGGTCGATTCCTCGCCACCAGTCTCGGGTAAGCTCATTTATTTGCAATTTGTTCATATATGTTATGCATTGTTACTGACTTTATTCCTTTGAAAGTTCTTACGCGAGGTGGTCACGGCGATGGCACGAAGTATATATACCTTCCAGAGCCAGCTCGTTTGTATGAGGAATATGGCTACGTGTTGTCGCGACGACGCTGTTCAGGAGGTAGCTTTCCTTCTTATTTTGGCATTATTGCTTCTATTTTGATTGTTTTAGACTTGGTTTCTTCTCGCAAGGTCAACCCATTCCTTCTCGTACCCAGACGATACATGAGGTCCGGAGAGATCCGGCAAGGTCTAGCTCGAGACGTCGCCGTACTGGCTCTGGCGGTCGGGGTGGTCGTTCTGAGGCTGCTCGGACCAAGGCGGTGGAGGTCTCGGGCTCTTCATCTGAGGATGCACATGCTGAGCCGGTAGGCCAGGGAGAGGTTACCTCGGCTCCTAGAGGTGGTGGGATGTACGAGGTCAGCTCGTCATCGTAGCAGCCTCCGCGGCCTCAGCCTCAGCCTCAGAGCGATCTTGGGTGGACGGGTCCTGTGCTGAGTTTTTCGCCTCCCGAGGAGACTGGAGCTGGTGGAGAGGTTACTCCTCGTACTGCACAGTTCTATGACATGATGGGCGTCTCTCTTCATCTGCGTCCTCCGGCGCCGTAGCTTATACCTGTATGTGCTTTTTTTTTTATTTTGACTTGCATAGAACTTTGCCTAATTGACTCTTTTATTAGACAAATTTTTATATACATATTATTATGAGCTTATTTATTTAGCATTTATTATTCATTTTTATATGCATATTTGTGTGTTCAAAGAATTGTGATAATTAATAATTTTGCGCAAAAATTCCGTCATTTTTATTATTGATGGAGGGTATCCGACTTTCTCCCCCAAAAAAAAAAAAAAAAAAAAAAAAAAAAAAAAAAAAAAAACAAAAACCTTAAAATTAAGTCTAAAATAAAATCCAAAAAAGAAAAAATATAATTAATATATTAATAAAAAGGGTATAAAAAAGGATAAAAAATCGTAAAGCCATTGTTCAGATTCGAATTAGCCAAAAAAAACGCGGTTTTTGAAAAGCTCGCTGATAGGACACGTCAGCGTCACGTGGCGCCACGTGTTTTGCTTTGGCGCCAGACGCTACTGCTGGCACTTTGGCGCCAGACTCTGGCGTTTGGCGTTGATGAGTGCTGACTTCGAATCCTATCCGGATTGAAACTGTGTCGATGTTGTGTATAAATAGCCCCCTACTCTGCCGATTTTCTTCATAATTTCAGCAAATTAAACATAGTCTTAGCTTTTGAAATAAATAATCATGTCTTTAACTACTAAGAGTTTTACCAACTTCACTCATGAATGGTGTCGGTCTCTGACTGCCAATGAGAGAAAAGAATTAGACTTTTTTCATATGGGGGGTATTTATGGTGTCAAGGGGGTAGATCTTGATATAGACTTCATTCATATCGCCTTAGAATATTAGGCTGTGGATACTCATTGTTTTAGAATAGGGTGTGATGAAGTTAGCCCTTTACCGGAAGAATTCGGTGCTATCTTAGGCTTCCCTACACTAGATCTTGCAGTAATCCCTAGAATAAATGAATATTATTATAAATATTTTGAGCGCTTCTTTAATTTAAGAGACAAAGAACTAACAAATATTGTAGATGGTAGCATAGTTAATTTGAAAGAATTTGCACGCCATTATTTTGATAGACCTTATTCTGAATCTTTTCATGTTTATAAAAGAAGGGCTTTCTCTTTTGCATGCTTAACAAATATCTTCTAACAAGTGGTAGAACTAATGAGGGCCAAGCAATTATATCAACTGTTTTGGAGCAGATTGAATCTCGAAGAAATCCAATGCCACTAATTGTTGGAGAGACTATGCTTAGTCTTGATGAATTGAATAGAAATCCAAAGCACCTTTTCGGGGCTCTCCAATTTTATTACAGGTAGAAAAATAATATTTTTAATTACAGAAATCAAAAACATATTTTTGTATAGTAATATTAATTTTTTTGCATTGAATATTTTTTTGCAGATGTGGCTAATGGAGAGACTAGAATTAATTAGTCCTCCCGACAATGTTGAAAAATATACTCCAAATTGCTTTGTGAGGCGAAAGCAACGCTTCTCTAAGATGGGGCGCCATGAATGGAAGAAAGTTTTTGCCTCTTGCAACTTTGCCATCAAGTGGGTCATCCCTTGGTGGAAAATAGAGAAGATGATTGGGGTTAACAAGAAACCTTTCTGTCGTCTTCCAAGCTTAACCAAGATGACATTTTATTATCCCTGTAGGGTAAAAAGACAGTACGGCCTACTTCAAACAATTCCTTCTAGGGATCTTCGTCGTCCCTATGAATTCCATATTTCTCAAGAGGTAGAAAAATTTGATGCATATTGGAGTGCTAGACCTTTATGGGAAGTGATTACCCAAAAGGTTCCTCCTTTCTTGCCTAATGATGTGAAGAGATGGCTTCTCAAGAAACCTTCAAAAGACATGAAGAAAAATCAGAGTAAAACTGATGTGAAGATTCGTCTAGGTGAGAAGGTAATTCCCGCTAAGGAACGCTTGGGTGAAAAGGTCGAATTCAAAACACCTACGATGCCTAAGAAGAAGAGCTCTACAAAGGATATAGGGAAAAGAAAATATGACACTTCAAAGAAGCAGGCTTGGGTAGAGATGAAACATGGAGTCCTAGCTAAGGGAGAAACTATTTACTCCAAAATTGAATGTAGGTCCTCTAAACGATGCCTACTAGCTAAAGCCATGGATGATGAAGAGGATGCAGACAAAAATTGGAAGAGAGCAAAGAAAGAGAAGAAAGATTGAAGCATTGCTTAACTTTTAATTATTAGACTTAGTTATAAATTTAAAGTTAATTTGTTTTATTAAGCTTTATTTAAATTCCATCAATAATGTAATTTGTTAGTTTATTTTATTAATGAAATTTCATATTTTTAAATAAATCATCTCCTTTAAATTTAATTTATTAAAACAATGAAAACCGAAAATATAATTTTCTAGAAATTTTTTCGAGTACGGAAGTCGAAAATTTTCCGAAAGACACCGAAATATTCCCAGGTGCTTCAAGAAAAATGGCGCCGTTTCTTTACGACTGGCGCTGGCTGAGGCAGTCTTGCGTTAGACGACAGACACTAATGTTCATCGGCCGGTGACAGGGTTTTTTTGGTGACGCCGAAGTTTCGTCGAATTTATTTTTAAACCTGGGATGCGAGGTTTGCAAAAAGTAAAGTGGTCGCACCCTATAAAGGGTTGCCTACGTATCCTTTCCTAAGGAATCAGGCCAAACATTGCTCTCTTGAGTATCCTACTCAAGTAATTATGGGTAGTACTTATTAAGTTGGTCAAGATTTGTCATGTTTGGGAACTCATTGCCATCCATATCAGTTAATTTTGCTGCCCCTCCTGATAGGATTCTTTTGACAATACAGGGTCCAGACCAATTAGGCCTAAATTTGCCCCTGGGATCTAAAACATTTTTCGTTAATGCTTTTAACACAAAGTCTCCTACTTTGATGTTTCTTGTCTTGACCTTCTTAATAAAATGCCAAGCTGTTTAGGGTAATTTTACCCCGCCACGTGGTCCAATCAGAGGATGACACGTGTCATCCTCAAAAGGGCCCAAAGTTGACCGATCCCTGCTTGACACGTGTCACTCCAGAAATTAAGGGAAAAAGGCGGCCTAGAGGCCCAAATCCCGAAAAAGCCGCAAAGCAATGCAGCCCACCAATGATTAGGGTCCAGTGACCTAATCAGAGGCACAAATCCCAAAGACCCTATAAATAGGGATGTGTCCCTCTTTTTGAGGGCGGGTTTTACCATTTATTACATTAGCATTCTCTCACATCAGAGAAACACCTGAGCTTGGAATCCGAGCAGATACCCACCTAAATTTCCGTCCTCGTTATTCCTTTTCAAGTTACTAACTTGACCGTCGGAGGCGGAGCTCCAACCACCCAGATTCTCCGTTATTTTGCAGGTACAGCTCGGCCGGATCAGACTTCGTGTTATAACTCTCCCGAGGGACAAAAACACCCAAAACATTTGGCGCCGTCTGTGGGGAGAGTACCTCGAAGATGGTTCAAGAGTCTGTACCACCCCCTAACCGTCTGGGCGAAGACCAAGAAGTCTTTACAGACCATGAGGATGAAGATCCTCAAGTTGAAACCTTTACAGCCGAAGACGGCTCTCTCATAATCAAGCGCATCTGGCCCAGAGACACTTTGGAACGGGGTGCCTCCCAGGCGGGTACAAGCCGACCTTCTGGGCAGCCGGAAGGGGAAACCCAAACGGCCGGCTGTCCATTGAGAAGCCGAATCCTGGGAAGAGTTCTGTCCAGTCACGGAACAAAAATAAATTCAGTCAGTTCCATGAGGAGGTCGGCCATGATACCAACGACTACTTCAGTCTTCAGCGGGCGTTGGACCGTCAGGCTGGAAAGGGCTGTTAAAGTCCTACATTTCTAAGTCCCCAGCCGGGGCAAAAAAGAAAAACAAGGGTGAGTCCTCCAAGACTACCCCCCAACCTGCTAGTAGCTCGGATACCGACAAGGAGCCGGTCTACACAATAGCAGGCGGGTTCTCCTGTGGTGGCCCTACCATCCGGGGCACCAAGAGCCATCTTTGAAAGATGGACAAGGATGATGATGAGCAAGCGTCTGCAAGCACCTCCTTCCTAGACGTCTTGATCACTGAGAAAGATAGGGGCAGCGTCCGCCGTCCGCATGATGGCCCGGTTGTTATTGAATGTAAGGTTGCCAACCAACTGGTTGGAAGAATCCTTATTGACACCGGCAGCTCATCAGACTTCATCAGCCTCCGGTGCTTGCAAAAGCTAAAATACAATGTCAGCAGCATGCATCTGGTCACCCACCCCTTGGTTGGTTTTGGGGGTGGGATGGTCTACCCAGCCGGAAGAATTGACTTACCCATCCGGCTGGGAGAGAAGGGCCAAGGACGACATATTGTCGTCAGATTCTTGGTCGTTGATGAGTTGACCGCCTACAACATTATCCTTGATCGGCCGACCCTCAACGTAGCCAAGGCAGTAATCATCCCGTCTCTCATGCTCATCAAGTATGAGAGGGATGACGGCTCTGTTGGTTCCCTAAATGGGGATCAGAAGACGGCCCGAGAGTGCTATCTCTCAGCCGTCAGAGACATTGTGGCCCTAGGCGGCCAGGAACCAATAGACCTTGACAATGTCAAGGATGCCGAACCAGCACCTGCCCCACCAGCAGCCGGAAAGAAAAGAAAGGCACCTCTGCTGGTGGAGGTGAAGAAAGAGAAAAAATAGCAATCACTGACCGGTGAACGGTCAGATGAGCTACGTCCCCAACCGGCTGGTGAAAACATTGACCTCGTTCTGGATGACAGCCGTCCAGAACGTACTGTAAAGGTTGGGATGGTTGCTCATGCTACCTTGGGTGCAAGTTTGCACCTCCTGCTGAAGGAATTCAAAGACATTTTTGCCTTTGAAGTGGAAGAGATGCCAGGTGTTAGCCCGGATCTCGCTGTCCATAAACTCGCCGTGGACCCCAAAAAAAGCCCATCTGGCAAAAGAAAAGAAACCACGGTGAGGAAAGAAGTCAGGCGGCAGCTGCCGAAGTCAAAAAGCTGCTAGACGCCAGGTTCATTCAGCCCTGCAACTTTCCCGACTGGGTGGCCAATGTGGTCCTTGTTAAGAAACCGAATGGGACCTGGCGCATGTGTGTTGATTACACAGACCTCAACAAGGCGTGTCCAAAGGACAGTTACCCGCTTCCAAAGATCGACAGTCTGGTCGTTCTACAGCCGGTCATGCCTTGATGAGCATTATGGATGCCTACTCCGACTTCCATCAGATACCCCTGTGGAAAAAGGATCATGAGAAGACGACCTTCGTCACTGATCAGGGGTTATTCTGTTATACTGTGATGCCGTTTGGTTTGAAAAATGCGCCTGCCACTTTCCAACGGATGATTAATACGGTCTTCATTAATCAAATTGGGAGGAATGTGGAGGCGTACATTGATGACATGATAGTCAAATCCAAGCTACAGACGGATCTCCGAGAAACATTCACCACCCTCAGGCGGCATAAGGTCATGTTAAATCCTAAGAAATGCGTCTTTGGTGTTGAATCTGGGAAGTTTCTCAGATTCCTGATTGATCAAAGGGGGATAGAGGCTAACCTTGAAAAGATACATGCGGTGATAGACATGAAGTCACCCCATTCTGTCAAGGAAGTGCAGAGACTCACCGGCTGTCTGGCCGCCTTGGGGAGGTTCCTCAGCCGGTCAGGCGACAAGTGCCTCTACTTCTTCCAAGCAATCAGGAAGAAGACGAGATTTGTATGGGGGGATGATGCTGAGGCGGCATTCCAGAGGTTCAAAGAGCATTTACATTCTCTACCTAGGTTGGTCAGTCCTTTACCTAGGGAGACATTGTACATGTATTTAGCCGTCTCAAATCATGCCCTCAGCGTCGTTCTCCTTGCTGAGCGAGACTGCGTGCAGCTCCCGGTTTACTTCATTAGCCATGATCTTAAAAATGCTGAACTCCGGTACCCCATGATTGAAAAATTTGGCCTTGCTTTGTATATGGCATTCAAAATATTGAAGCCTTACTTTTTGGCACATCCGGTGGTGATTTACACTGACCAGCCACTCAAGCGGCCAATGTCTACCTTGGACTCATCCGGGAGAATGTTGAAATGGGCCATTGAAATGCAAATCTTGAAATCACTTACGAACCAAGAAAGGCAGTGAAAGGTCAGGCGTTTGCCGACTTCATTTTTGAAATGACCCGTCCGGTGGCTCCTGATAATCTTGATCAGGTTTGGAAAGTGAATGTAGACGGGAGCTCTACAAAGAGCGGCTGTGGTGCAGGCGTAATCTACGAGTCTCCTGAAGGGGACAGATTTGAGTATGCACTGCGCATCAAGTTTCAGGCCTCTAACAATGAGGCGGAATATGAAGCCCTTCTAGCCGGCATTCGCATGTGTAAGGCGGCAGGGGCCATGAAAATTGACGCCTACTCTGATTCCCAATTGGTTGTTAGCCAGTATGAGGGAAGCTACGAGGCTACTCATCCGGCTATGATCAAATATCTTCAGGCAGTCAAAGAAGAGGCCGAGGCACTTGAGGAATTCCGGCTGAATCAAGTGCCTAGGTCGGAAAACAACCAGGCGGATGCATTGTCAAAATTGGCGTCTTCCGCCTGCCATGATACGCCTCGGTCTTTCTTTTGGGAAGTTCTTTAAAAGAGAAGCATCTATGAAGATCCCATTGGAGTTCTGGACCGAAGCTCTACCTGGATGGATGGCATCCGGGCCTATCTTTCAGACGGCACACTTCCTGATTCGCCACAGGAGGCAGCCGTCCTGAAGAAGCGAGCTGCAAGCTTCGAGTTGAAAAATGGATAACTCTTCAAGGCGGGGTTTCTTTAACCTCTGTTGAAGTGTGTCACTCCTGAGAAGGGGAAGGAAGTTCTCGAAGACCTGCATTCGGGATTCTGCGCCTCCCACATAGGCGGCAGTTCCCTAGCTGTCAGGGCCAAACGACATTATTTTTGGCCTACTCTTGAGGCAGACGCCAAGGAGTTGGTAAATAAATGTGACAAGTGCCAAAAATTTGGCAAACTCATTCACCGTCCGGCTACTGATCTGACGGCCATCCACAGCCCAATCCCGTTTGCAAAATGGGGCATGGACATTCTAGGTCCTTACACGCCTGCTCCAGGCGGAAAGCGCTACATCTTGGTGGCTGTGGATTATTTCACCAAGTGGGTGGAGACTGAGGCGGTTAAAAACATCAAGACCTCAGACTTAATTTCCTTCATTTGGAAGAACATTATCACCCGGTATGGGGTACCTATGTCTATGGTGTTTGATAATGGTCCTCATTTTGAGACGCCTCAGCTAAAAACCTGGTTGGGAGATCAGGGGATCTCAAGCTATTTTGCATTTGTTGGCCGGCCCCAAGCAAACGACCAAGTTGAAGCCTTCAACAAACTCATCTCAGACGGCATTAAGAAGAAAATAGAAAGAGTCGGTGGCTTATGGACAGAAGAGTTAATCCATGTCCTATGGGCCATCCGGACAACAGCGAAAGGGGCAACCGGTGAAACCCCATTTCTCATGGTTTACGGTGCTGAAGCCGTCTTGCCCATCGAACATTACGAGTCGACTCTCAGAGTCATGCTATATGATGAAGAGGCAAACTGGGAAGCAATGCGCCTGGCATTGGATTCTCTCCCAGAACGCAGGGGCAATGCCGCCTTGCGTCATGAGATTTACCGTCTGAGAATGACTAGAGCCTACAACAAGAAAGTACACAAGCGTCCCTTGAAAGTTGACGACTTAGTGTTATGAAAAATGGAGGCAACTAGCAGGGCCAATGAGCTGGGAAAGCTAACTCCAAATTGGGAAGGCCCCTACCGGATCTATGAGGAAGTAAGAGACGGCACCTACCGCCTGGAAACTCCAGACGGCAGGTGCCTGCCTAGAACTTAGAATGTAGACAATTTGAAAAAGTACTACTTCTGAGAATGTAAGTTTTTTGTAAACAGTCAGTCAATTAATAAAGATTTAGACTTTGTTTGCAAAATTTTTTTGATTATCCGCCTGGGTAATACTCAGACGGATTCTTCATTTACCTAACTAAGTTTGATACTCAGTAAAGGTTACATTTAATAATACTCAGACGGATCCTTTGTTTATTTACTTAAGTTTGATACTTGGTATGATTTAGTAATTGCCCGTCCGTCTGGGTAATACCCAGATAGGCTTTTTGGTTTAACCAACTAAGTTCGACACTTAGTGTAAATTAACTGATTAAAAGCTAAGCACAAAAACGCTTAGTGGCTATACAACCGGTCCTAAACAAGACCAAAGGCTAAAATGGCCGGATGGTTGCTCATTTTATAAAATCGCCTGTCCCGACATGGACAAAAGCGTCCGGCGACACCCCTCCGGGTGCAATCGTCGCAGAGAACAGACTATTTGTCGGTTCTACGTACCTATGCAGACGGCAAAAATTGAATGACCGAATCGGTCAACTCATAGCCGTCTGACCAGAATGATTTGTGAAGAACGATCAAGTTACCGAATACTGGATGCCCTGGGGCATCAGTCAGTCACCGGCTGAAGTTCTCACTTAGGTTATTTATTCCAAAATTGCACTCTCTATCCCAATTGGGGCAAAAGAGTTGTTCAATGGCTATGAAATCTCTACCAAGACGGACAAACACCGTCTGAGTAGTGACTGGAACGCCTGTTGATGTACGGCTGTGCACTTGGTTTGGGGCAATCACTATTGTGATTGATTGACTTACAAACGCATCATGCTCTTTGCAGCATCAGACGTTACCAAGTCAATCAACCAACTCCACTTGAAACCAATCACACAGCCGTCCAGGGGCAAAGACAGCCAGGCTTTTGATAAGTTAGGCAACAAATCGCCGCATGCTTTTATAAGTTAGGCAAGAATGAAAAATTAAAACTCACAAAAATTGAAATTCAAACACAAACGCAAAATGATCAAAACCGACTCAGTCGGTGCATTCATTAAAGTCCACCCAACCAAACGGTTGTAGTGGATTAAATGTTAACTGGACCCCGTCCGGGAGAAAGAGAAATTTTTAATTAATCCGGCTCCTTAGCCGGTAAATACAAATATACTCGGCACGCAGGCCGGAAAAACAAGTTTTGGCATACTGCCGCTGAATAAATAAAAGAAAAGATAAAAAACAGAGATTGGCATACTGCCGCTGAAAGGTCACTTCTTGCCTGCAGACGGTGCCTCCTGGTCCTCCTCATCATCTGAGGGTATCTCCCGTGCTTCACCCGGACCAGGTAGCTGAGGCGCGGGGGGCTCATTGTTAGCGTTAACCCAGGCATCGAAGGACTCAGGATCTGGATCACCCTTCTCTCTCAGGTACACCACGTCCTCGGCATACCTGTGAGCCAGTGCCCAGATGCTGTAATCCGCGTCTGGGTACAAGGCAGCTCAGGCGATCTTCATTCGGGCATCATTGTCAGCATCACTTTCAGCAACTAGACGGTTTTGCTCCGCCTCCAGGGTTACTGCAAAGTTCTTCTGAGCCTGAGCAGCCTCCTTCTCTAACTTCTCAACCTTGGTCTTCAGGTTGGTTTTCTCTTAAGAAACACCCTGAAGTTTGCCAAGGTCCGTCTGGGCCTTCTTGAGCGCCTCATCAGCCTTTTTGGCGCTCTCATCCGCCTTCTTCCGGCCCTCCTCTGCCTTCTTTTTGGCCGTCTCAGCATCACCCGCCCACTGTTTGGCCGTCTCCAGATCCGCCTCCAGCTGCTGGATTCTAGACGCCTGTGTCATAATGATTGCTTTAGTTTCAAGTTCATTTACGATAGTCGAGTGTAAAGCAATATTGTCAGCGTCTATGGCGGACTTCTTGGCCCTTTTTACCTCTTCCCGTTAGCGGGAATAAGGACGTTTGAGCCCGTCCACCCGCAGCATGGCCTGCAAAAAAGAAGGCGGTATAAGTATTGCAGGCGGGATAAAACGCTTGGAAAAAATAAATTGAATTGACAAGTTTTTTACCTCAGCCAGAAGGGATAGAATGCGTTCCAAATTGAACGTCTCTATCCCAGGGATGTTTTCTTTATCCCTCTTCCGAACGGCGTCAAGCATGGCCTTGGCATGCTTCTGGATGTCTGGCCAGCGGGGAGATTGATCTGCACCACAATCAATACGTGATGAGTGCGAAACTAAGGCAGCACCTATTTGTTGCCGACCGTCTGAAGATGACGTCTGTTGAGAGTGGGATTTCACCCGCAAAGGCCACCCCAGCTCAAGCGGGGATTCAAAAGGGTTCTTACCTTCAGAGCCGGCCAAGCGGGAACCGCTTGCAGGCGTGGTGAACCCCGCGGCTGCTGATAAGGGGTTGACGAGATCAAGGCACAGGCTGCCGCCTATCTTCTCGTTTCGCCCTGCTATCCGCATCTGCTGATGCCCGGCTGAGGCGCCAGGAGTTGACGCGGAGGTGGATTTTTTTATTTTGTTGAGAACGGAGGGGGTCTCTTCCCTAGCCCGTTTGAGTTGTTTCCCAAACGTCTTTCCAACCTCTCCTCCCTGAAAAAATAACGAAGTTAAAGTTAGCATCTGGGAAAAATAATTGTTAAGATCAATTTACGAAAGGGTCAGGCGTTTATTACCTTGGCTTTGATCTCAGCCGCAGCTTTCTCCGCAAGCTCCTTGCGGATGACTGCAGAGGACCGCTTGGGAGTCTTCTCCGTCTGCAACATTTTTAATGCTTCTTCTGCAAAAAGAGAAATTGATCAATATCATAAATCAATTCTGATAGAAAGATACTACACACGGATATAAACTCAGGCGCATACGTTTGGTAAACATTTTCCCTAGCCCGCAGGCGGCTAGGAAGCACTCGTCCCTGAACCAGGCGCTCTTGGGGATCCAGTTCTTGAGACTTTTATCGTTTCCCCGGTTGACAAGGTCGCGTCTGTGAGGCGGAAAAAGTCTGCCTCAATGATCTTGTCAAAATCTACCTCTGGGATCCGGGGAAGAGCACACTTCCGGCTCATCAAGTCGGGCTTCTTATTGTACAGACGGAACTCATAATTCTCCCGTCTAGTTGGAGCTGACATCAGGTAGAACCTGTGTTTCCAGCCGTCGAATTTTGAGACCTTGTCCAAGGTCATCATGTATTGGGGATGCGTGGTTAGAGTATACCACGCCCTCCAGCCGCCTGGGCTTCTGCTAAGATAATGCATACTAGCAAAAGCCTCCCAGCCGGGGTTAAGCCCCTGGAACTCGCAGGCGGCAACATACCCCAGAATGTTGGTCCAAGAGTTGGGGGTAAGTTGCCAGACTCCGAGGCCGTAGCCTCTCAAAATTTCCTTCACCGCCTGGTGAAGGGGGAAGCGAAGACCAGCCTTGAACGCCGCCTCATAACAGCCAAAATAGTTGTTGGCGTTCTCTTGATCGTCCTCCCAGGCGACGGTGCCATTCTCAGGCGGCACCCAGATCCTATACCCGTCTCCTAGCGGGTGCATTTGAGTAAAATTCTTTAAGTTTTCCTCCATTTGGATCCGGTCCTTGGAGGAGACGTGGATGTTGAAGGGATCGTCCTTCTCGTTCCATTTTTTCCTTTCTTCCTCCTCGCTATCCTGAAGCGGGGGTAAATCGTCACTGCTCTCATAGGTAGAGGCGGAGCTGTCGCTCTCTGTCTCCTCCTCATTTTGGGTCAAGGGGGCAGAGACGGCCTCATCACCGCCTTGGTCACACTCTTCCAAAAAGGAATCAGCGGGAGTTGAGGGGGCGCGCGGAGGGGATCTCTCCAGAGCCGTCTGGTCTCCCTGACCAGAAGTTTCTCCCTCAGGCGTTTGGCCGCCTGAGCCTTCGCTTCTGTAATTTGGATCAGTCGTCGTCTGCATTGTCCGAGCCATTGTGTCCTACACAGACACATAACTGGTCGGAATCCAAGGCAAAGGGTGGTCCCAACACCCCGAGACGGCACTCCCAGTCCTAGACTCAGTCGTCCCTGGTGACCGGCTAGACTCTAACCTAGGCTGTTCCGTGTGTGTTGGTGATGCATCCATTAATTGGAAGAAATATGTACAAGCGGTGAAAAAAGAAAAAGAGCTGAGAGAGGCAGAGACGGTACCTTTTGATGTAATATCTGGAACTAGGCGGGTCCGGCTGGGTCGATGGAAAACGAGCTTTCTTGCTTGCGCCTGACTCAAACGGATGACTTCTTCTCTCTCAAAGTTTTCTCTCTAGAAAATTTTTGTAAACGTACAAAATTATGAGGGTAAATACAGGGGCATTTCCGTAATTTACTCGAAAGGTGAACGGTTACTCTTTAATGGTAAAATTACCACCAATCGGAGCATGACACGTGTCACAGATGCCACGTGGCATGCCACGTCACATCTGTGAGGGGCAAATGTTTAGGGTAATTTTACCCCGCCACATGGTCCAATCAGAGGATGACACGTGTCAGCCTCAGAAGGGCCCAAAGTGGACCAATCCCTACTTGACACATGTCACTCCAGAAATTAAGGGAAAAAGGCGGCCTAAAGGCCCAAATCCCGAAAAATCCGCAAAGCGGTGCAGCCCACCAATGATTAGGGTTCAGTGACCTAATCAGGGGCACAAATCCCAAAGACCCTATAAATAGGGAGATATCCCTCTATTTGAGGGCGGGTTTTACCATTTATTACACTAGCATTCTCTCACATCAGAGAAACACCTGAGCTTGGAATCCGAGCAGATACCCACCTAAATTTTCGTCCTCTTTATTCCTTTTCAAGTTACTAACTTGACCGTCGGAGGCGGAGCTCCAACCACCCGGAGTCTCCGTTATTTTGCAGGTACAGCTCGGCCGGATCATAGTTCATGTTGTAACTCTCCCGAGGGACAAAAACACCCAAAACACTAGCCATACGAGTTTGATAGCATTGAGTATGATGTACAGCTTCTAGTCGTGTTTCATCAAGTAGAATTAGCTCCTTATATTTTGCTCTAGTCCATTCAACTTCATCGAGTTTATTTTCTAATGCAATGCGTAGAGATGGTATGTCTAGCTCTACAGGTTGTATGGCATCCATTCCATAAACCAAGGAGAATGGCGTATTTCTTGTTGATGTGCGAATTGACGTGCGATAACCCCAAAGTGCGAAATGGACTTTTTCAGACCAATCCTTGTAAATTTCTATCATTTTCTCGATGATAGTCTTTAGATTTTTATTAGCTGCTTCAACTGCTCCGTTTGCTTGAGGTCTATAAGAAGAAGAATGATGGTGTTGAATGCCATATTTTTGTAACAATTCTTCACACTCAGCTTGAAAGTGAGTTCCATTGTCACTTATCATTTCATGTGGGACTCCATATCGACAAATAATATTCCTTTCGATAAAGAGTGCTACATGTTTTGCAGTGAGTTTAGCATATGATTGTGCTTCGACCCACTTTGTGAAGTAATCTATTGCTACTAGGATGTATTCATGACCTATTCCTGGAGGAGTAATTTTACCAATAATGTCAATTCCCCATGTAGAGAATGGCCATGGTGAAGTGTAGGTGTAGAGTAGAGATGGAGGAACATGTTGTAAATTTGAGTAAATTTGGCATTTAGGGCATCTTTTTACATATTGATGACAATCCCTATTCATGGTAGTCCAATAGTATCCTTCACGCATTATCTTTTTGACTAGCATTTTGCCATTAACGTGAGTTCAACAAATGCCTTCGTGGACTATCTTCATTGCTCTTTGAGCATCCTTTTTCCCTACACATAAGAGAGCTCGACCCTTAAGTACCCTTTTATGTAACTCGTTATCTATGAGTACGTATTGGGAAGCCAAGAGTCTTAATGCTCGTTTTGCTCTTTTATCAGCATGAGGAGGGTATTCTCCTTTGGTGACGTAGTTAACTATATCCGTATACCACGGTTCTTATTCTTCTTCTTCTTCTTCTTCATCCTGGATCACTTCATCATCTTCTATTGCTTGAATATAAGCCGGTTTGTGCCTTTTTTTCTATAGTTAGAGGCATTTGCTCGATTTCCGTAGGAATCCTAACCATTGAGGCTAGTCTTGCCAAGGCATCAGCAAATTGATTTTCCTCTTTAAGTAGATATATATATTCTACCTTTTCTAACTGATTGGTAAGAGTTTTCAGATAAGTTTGGTAAGGGGCTAGACTTTTCCTCCTTACTTTCCGACCCATCTTTTAAAAATCTGGTTGATGATCAATGAAGAGTCCCTGAATATTCGTAATTTCTTCACTCCCAATGTCAAAGCTGTTTCAAGGCCTACCATGCATGCTTCGTACTCAGCAGCGTTGTTGGTAACGTCGAAATCTAGCTTTATGGAGATTGGAACATGCTCTTCCTTAGGTGATACTAATAATACTCCAACGCCACATCCCTTTTGGTTTGAGGCTCCATCAAAGTATAAGGTCCAAGTATCATCTTCTGTGACCATCAAGTCTTCGTCTGGAAATTCATTGTCGCGTATTGGCGTTGAATCTTCTATTAGAAAGTCCACTAGAAAATCAGAGACCACAGATCCTTTAATAGCTTTTTGAGCCATGAATCTTACATTGAACTGGGATAAGTTGACTATCCATCTTGATATGCACCCATTGAGTGTAGACTTATCGAATAAATACTTGAGTGGATCCATTCGGGAAACTACAAAGACTGTATTCACGAGCATGTAATGTCTTAACTTAGTTGTGGCCCACACCAATGCGAGGCACAATTTCTCAATGGTGTATAGCGTACTTTATACTCGAGCATCTTTTTACTTATGTAGTAGATTGCATTTTCTTTACCTTCTACCTCTTGTGCAAGCATGGCGCCCATTGTCTCCTTGGTGACCGTTAGGTACAACCTAAGAGGTATTCCTGGAAGTGCTGGTGCTAATACGGGAGGATTTGCGAGGTATGCTTTAATCTTTTCAAAGGCTTTTTGACACTCATCGTCCCATATTACTGGTACATTATTTTTAAGCTTCTTGAATATTGGTTCACATATTGTTGTCAATTTTGATATGAACCTACTTATGTATTGCAACCGGCCAATGAATCCTCGAATTTATTTCTCGGTTTTGGGCGGTGGCATTGACATGATTGTCTTTATCTTGATTAGGTCTATCTCTATTCCTCTAGAGCTTATGAAATAACCCAAAAGCTTTCCTGAGGTGACTCCAAAAGCACACTTGGATGGATTCAACCTCATGTTGTATTTCCTTAGCCTTTAAAAAAAATTCTCAAGGCTACTTGATGGCCTGGGCGATGTTTTGATTTTACAATCATATCGTCCACATATACTTCAACTTCTTTGTGCATCATGTCATGGAGTAAGGCAGTTGCTGCTCGTTGGTAAGTAGCACCCGCGTTTTTCAACCCGGATGGCATAACCGTGTAGCAGTAAGTACCCCATGGTGTTATGAAGGTCGTTTTCTCCATGTCTTCTTCTGCCATGAGAATTTGATTGTATCCCGTGTATCTTTCCATGAACAAGAGAAGTGCATGATCTGATTCGCTGTATTATCTACCAAAATATTGATGTGTGGTAAAGAGAAGTCGTCCTTTGGACTTGCCTTATTTAGATCTCGATAGTCGACACACATTCTTACCCTTCCATCCTTTTTCGTAACTGGGACAACGTTATCTACCTATTCGGGGTATTTGGATACCCTGATAAAACCTGCAGTTATTTTTTTTGAACTTCTTCTTTTATTTTAAGAGCTACGTCGGGTTTCATTCGACGCAACTTTTGTTTTACAGGTTTCATTCCTGGAATTAGCAGTATAGTGTGTTGAGCTATTTCTCTATTAATACCTGGCATATCTTCATATGACCAAGCAAATAAATCGAATAATTCTTTAAGTAGATTGATTAAATCGGTTCTTTCTTGTTCATTAAGTGTTAATTCGATTTTAACTTCTCTTTTAATGGTTAAATCATTTGAGATATCAACCGTCTCAGTTTCCTCGATTATCGGTGTTTTCTTTTCAAGTATTTCCATTGCTTTAATAATTTCTTTTTTATTTTTATTGTTAGTTAAGAAATGCTCGTCATCTTGGGTTAAAGAAAAGCGCGAGGAGTAAGCGGAAGAAGACATATTATTGAATTCAGAAATCATTACATCAAAAAGAGAGATGTCCTCAGGGACTTGATTGCTAACTATCCTAGGAGAAGATATAGAAGAAAGGGGTGCTACAACTAAGGACTTGGATGACTTTATAGGAAAAGATTCTAACTCTGACTCTAACTCAGACGACTCTTCGAACATCGGTCCTTGCCTTGTTGTTATGGAGATTTTCCTTCCACTTGGAGTAGTCACCTTGACTATCTTGCGCCACCCTTGTATTGATCCTTGTGCTTGAGTGGTGAGTTTTGATGGGTCAAAGTTCTCACTTTGTAGGACCATTTGGATGAGCGAGGAGTTATCCTCTATGTACTTCGGCTCATCTTTTTCTCGCCCAAATAGTAATCCCATTACATTAAAGTCAAAGCATGGGGGTGCTTTCTCCTTGTGGATAGGATCTGGGATTCATCTAGAAAATAGCAATCTAAGAAAATTTTGAATCCAGGTTTCCTTATGCCATTTACAACAAAAGGTTCGGGAAATTCATAACACGAATAGTCCTCTCCTTCTTTTATGAATTGTCCATTGAGAGTAAGAGGATACTGATCCATTGGGATTGCTTTCTTTTGGATGCGAGCGTTCCTACATGCCTTAGACCTTTCCTGGGCTCGCTTGAGATCTTCCGAGTCGATTCGAAACCAAGTCCAAAAGTATCTAACTTAGGGAGGCTAGGCAATTCCAGCGGTTTTGCTATTCCTTTCTTCTTTCCTAGAGTCATTCCAGGAAAATTCCCTTGTTTCTTTAGAATAGCATTTACTGTCATATTGGAGTGGGGGTCCTGGTAGAGAGGGGTCCTTTCATCCTCCTCGATTAAGGAGACCTCTTCATCGTCTTCATCGTGCTCCACATTAATAATTGGATTTCCTGTAGCTTTAATCCTCATGGGTGAAGCATCGATCGTCATAGGAATTCCTCCAACTATGGCCTTTACCTGTTGGTGGAGAGATGAAGGGACGACCTTTAGTTCATGAAGCCAAGGGCGTCCCAACAATAAGTTGAATGAAGCTTTAATATCTACCACTTGAAATGCAGTAGCGTGTTCTATTGCTCCCGCCGTTATATTCATGGTAATCTTACCAGGGCTTGACGACGAGTGTTGTCATAAGCTCTTATCCCTTGTGTTGATGGGGTTAAGTCTTCATCCCTTATTCCTAACATCCTCGCAATTCTGAGTGGACAGACATTAATCGTCGATCCATCATCTACAAGAGTCATTAGGACGTTCATTATCTTGCAAACTACTGTGAGGTTTAGTGCCTTATAATGCTTGTCACCTTCTGGAGGTAAATCTTTGTTAGAAAAGGTGATCAAGTTGATAGGACTAGGGAGATCACTCGTAAGGAAGTTAACCAACCCCTCAGGAGTGGTGTCAGAATCTATCCCTATCTTATCCAAGGCATTCATGACTTCCAACCTATGTTCTCGAGATGTAGCTAGAAGCTTCCATACATTCATCTTAACCTTGGTCTTCTTGAACTACTTGACAATATCATTGTCTTCTATGATAGGTATGGGAACTTGCTGCGTAGTCGGCATAGGTTGTGTTGAAATGGGAGGTTGCATTCTCCCAGATCTTGTGAGGACGTCTATAGATGAATTCTCTTCATCCCAAAAATATCTTATTGGATATATGACTGAAAGTGGAGGTTCTTCCATATCCTTAAGGTAGACGTCTTCATCATCGTTGTCCCAAACCCCATTGATGTTAATGTCTTCTTCTTGTGGAATTTGGACTAGCTTTATATCATCAATCATTTTTTGAATTAAATCTTTAAATTTAAAACAGTTTTCAATAGTGTGACCCCCTGAGTGATTGTATTGACAATATAATCTATCTGTCCTCTTTAGCGATTCAAATAGTCTCGGTTTGAGAGGTTTGACCTTACCACTCTCGGAGAGCATTTTGAACATTTTAGCGTATGAAGTCCCAATTGGGGTATAGAGCTTATTACTCTTCTTGGGTCCGTCAGTTACTTGTAGAGAGAAGGGTTTCTTCTTTGTGGGTGGAACCTTATCACACTTTTTTTGAAGCTCCTCTAGTTGTTTCTTTGCAACTTCGAGAGCTTCACGTAGCAAAATTGATCCCTCCCTCATGAACCATATAAGTATTTGTACATCTTCTTTGCTTGCTGGTTCAGGAAAGTCATCCATGGCATCGAAAAAGATCTCCTCCTCTTCTTTGATAGCATGAATTTCTTTAATAGGTTTGATGAGAGATGAAGGATCACCCTCATTTTCTTCATCAAAGATGGCCAAGGAATGAGCGAGAGGTGCATTGTCAATGCTTAGTTTCTTACTGGCAGGAGGCAATGGCAGTTTGTTGTTATCAATTAAATCTTGGATAGCTTCCTTAAGCTTCTAACAATTTTCAGGAAGATGGCCCCTACCTTGGTGATATTTGCAATGTGCATTGGGGTTCTAGTTAGCTGTCCTCTTCTCAACTGGTGGGTCCCCAAATGGTTCGATAGGAGTTATAAGTCCTTTTGCATTTAGTCGGTCAAATTCGGTGTAATAACTCATACCTATAGGAGTAAAGTTCCTTTTAAATGGTTTCTTTTGTCCTTGGTTGTTCATAGCAAGGACTTCACTCAAATTAAAGGTGTTAACATTGTTTGAGTGGGTGGTTTTGGAAGAAGAAGGATTGTTGTTCTTCTTGCCTTTCTAGCCATTGTTGGAGTTATTGTTAGCAGCTTTCAGCTTAGTCAGGTCGTCTTCAATATTAATTCCAATGTCATAGAAGGCCTTGACGGTGTGGAGATTATTTTGGTATTTGAGATGCTTGGAGTACTTCTCTTGAAGGTTCTTGATGTACAACCTCACAGATTCTTTTTCGTTTGGTACTTCAATCATCTTAGCAGAGGTTTCTCTCCATTTGTTAAAGAAAGAAGTGAAACCTTCATTCTCCTTCTGCTTGAGTATTTCAAGTTCCCTATAATTAGTTTCAACTTGAATGTTGCACTTGTACCTATCAATGAAAGCATTCACTATTGACTCCCAAGTAGAGGTTCTTTCTTTCTCAAGGGAGAAGAACCATTATTGGCAAACGGTTTCAAGAGATAGAGAAAACAAAGAGGGAAACACCTTCTTATCAATACCCTTAATACTCATTATTGTTTCAAAACCTCTTAAATGAAAGTAAGAGTTATCAGTTGCTTTGAATTTCGGGATGTCTTTGGCATTGAACTTCTGTGGAAGAAGATCCTTGTCCACCGAGACCCCTTGTGAACTAATGCCTTGAAACTTGTAGTCACTAGAAAACTTGCTTAAGCTTTCTTGCATGAGGTACATCTGTTGTTGCTTCACAGGGTCATCGATTTTAAAGGTTAAAACCTTCAATGCCTCAGTCACAGTAACCAATTGGTTCCTGAGTTCATTAACTTCCTCTTGAGTTGCCAATATCTTCTTAGCTTTCCTTTTTCGAGCGATTAGTTTGTCAAAAAGTTGAACTTGAATGAAAAGGTTATCTTTGATCAAACGCCCTTCCTTTCTTGACAACGCGCTGTAAATTAAACCATTTTTGTTTTAATGACTTGACTCAATTTGACTTTGACTTTACGGGTTTATAAAAAGAAAAAAGCAAAAATAGGGTGTATATTTTAGGGAATTAAGTATAGGGTTCAAACAAGTGGTTTTAATTGGAGGATTAATATCAAACTTACCCCCCTAAAAAAATGACGGAAAATACGCGCATACAAGACTCTCTTAGACATGGTCAAAGCGTGCATACATATTAGTGTGTGCTTTATATGATGAGTGCAAGTGACATGTTTTGACTCTTGTGTAAGACCATGGGACTTAGTGCCTAGACTCGATTAAGGACTTAACAAGGTATTATTATTAATAAAAATTAATCAAATTTATTAGGAAACTATTCAATTAGACACAAAGTGATGACTGGAGTAATAAACTGAACTGTTGCCAAAACGACAGGAATGGCGCCTCTCCTTGCAGTGTAGCACCAGACGACAGAACTGTCGCCAGGCGCTGCACTCCACAGAGTGGCGCTGCAATCTAAATCTTGGCGCCATTACTGGAACGTTGATCTGGAACTGCTTTCGGTATTATTACTCTACAAGGATGCCTAAAGTCGTACTTAGTCAACTCTGATTAAATTATTAGACTTTGATTACTCACATTAATTAATTAATTAATTAAAAAATTTATTTTAGTCATTAATCAGTTTTTTTAGTCTTAACACAAGTCAAACAAACGGTTAGGAAAAAATAAATAGAGTATGCACAACAAATAATGCACAATTAGTCAAATAGGCACAATATGATGCAATGAGTTTGCAACCTAACCATGGCTCTAGCTCTCTAAAGTTCGGGATATGGGTTAGTCATAGAGGGTCCATGGTTAATTGTCCTAATGCACCACGCGAAATCCTAACCGTGAAGGATTGGCGCGAGTGGATGGGACACCGCGAGTTGAGAAAAACTCGCTTCTATGGTTTGGTGAATTCAACATTCTCGGATGTACCCTTTGTTGCACAGAGCGTTCAATCAGGAAGATGGAGCATGAATTCCCAGAGGATTATGTCCATATGTAGAACACATATAGGTTTCAAAAAAGTGAGAAAAACTCAATCAGGAAGTAGGATCGAGCAAACAGTGCTAAAAACTTGTCAAAATCAGGTCGCATATTTCTGGCTCGGTATTGGAAAAACTTGGCGCCAGTGAACAGAGGTCAGCGCCAAGATTTGGCTTTAGCGCCTGGCGACAGAAGCTGTCGCCTAGCGCCAGAGTCAAATCATCGGCGCTAGACTCTGTTTTCTAACGCTAGTTCCTACATGCCTCAGCAGCTTTCTGTGCTCGATAAAATTTTCCAGTTTCGCGCAACATTATTGCGATCCTAGTTGTGAAAGATATTCCTCAAATTTCCTAACTGTAAAAATCCTATGTTTTAACTCATTGCGAATTGGCTTTCCAATGAGATTGTTTTATGCATATGACAATAATGTTAATCAAAATTACGCACATGAAATACTTAGAGCTTTTCGAGTCTCATCCACTCATTCTAAATCATTGCCAAAATAAATTTCAGTAATTAAAATAGAAATCCTCCCCAGCAAAGTCACCAAAAGTTGTAGGGAAATATTTCAAGCATTATCCCTAGATTGAACCCCACTGTGATCATACACTTAAGCATGGTGGCGTCCAAAGGGAAAGAAGATAGATCAAAAGAGTCGCCAACAAGTTTTAGGAACTTGTAAACCGTTTACAGGGTGAAGGTTACACCCCTTAACGATCCATGAGATCGTCAACTCCAATAGGTCTGGAACCATGACTGGTAGTTCGGGGATGAAGGTACAAATCCAACCTAAAAGAGATTGAACCTACCCTAATAATAGGCCTCTACTTCATTCTGATCGTATTCATGTGCGCTTTCTGACTAACATGCAATCAATAGGTTTACCTTAAACCTGTTTAATCTATGTTGGTTGAATATTAATGCACAAACAAAACTATTATTGGCGATCACTTGAATTATAATCAAAGTAACCCTAAACAAGATTATTAATTATCTTATTAAGCGTGATTACAAGTACAAATTCCCTTTAAACATGCATAAAAGGCATGATCAAGCAATAACAATAAACATATATCAAGCAACATAATAATCATCATAAATTATAAAAATAATAATCATCATCAATATTATTATAAAGCATAGCAATAATCATGTTAAAGCATAATAATAGCAAGACCCTAGGCATGATGCTAACAAGATTAATAACAAACCTTAGCATGTCACTAAGCAATAAAGATCAGATATATAGCCCTAACATGATACTAACATGAATATTAAAATAGGAAGCATCATAATAATCATAATAAGCATATTTGATATTAGAAATTATAGTTGTTACCTAAACATGATACTAGGAAGATCAAAACATCCTAACATGACACTAGGAATCATAATAACAACCTAGACATGATTTCTATATCATAATATCAATGCAAACAATTAAAGCACTAACTTGGATGCCTTGTATCTCTTTCTAATAACAAAAAACACACGTTAGTAACTTCAAGGAAAATAAAAAAAAAACAAACAATTAAATTAAATAATTGAAAGAGAGATTTGGGACCTAACCCTCAGAAATTAAAACATTTCACGTCTAGGGCGAACGCAACTTCGAACTTGGCTAGGTGTTTCTAGATCTTGTGAATGCGGAATTTTGTACGCAAAAAGCTAGAGAGAGAGAGATCTTGAAAACTAGAGAGAATAAGAAAAAATAATTGTTGTTGACGATTCCAAAACGGAGGTTTTTAGGAGACTATTTATAAAGAAAATCAGTCGGACGGATAGAAAACCAAATCTAAGTTTCGAAGAGAATAAAACAGATTAGCACTAGACGCCAAACATTAGCGCTAGGCGCTAATCCTGTCGTCAGGCGCTAGAAAATAATTTCACGCTTTTGCTTAATTTTGATAAAATTTAGCCATACAGAAGGGCAAAATAGTATTTTCCTTAAAAACACTTCTTTTATTCTGATTAAAACTCCAAAAAGTCAACCAAAGTCAATTTATCAATGCTAATTAAATTACGAATGAAAAGAACCTTCTAGAAGAATCTAGAAGACTAAAATGGATTTTAATTGCATTAGGAATGATAAATCAATATTAGGTCCTCCTCTAGATCATTGGGCCGCACATAAATATCAAACTGGACCCAGTTTAGTAATTTAGCCATAACTTCCTCATTATTCATCGGAATTGGGCTTATAATATATCGTTGGAAAGCTCTTTTCTAGCCGCGACCAATTTTTCTATTATTGGACCCTTGTCATGGACCAAACCAAACTGGATTGGATTTTTTCTTAAAATAGGTTTTTTAAAACAGAGAGAAAGAAGAGAATTAAAAACTAACCGCAACACTAGACTTTACACACTTTCATCTCATTCGATTATGATTCGACGTGAAAGGTACTCATCACTGGGTTTGGTTTTGGGGAGACACAAATGGGTGTCTACACCGCGGCCCCCTACTTCACCTGGAATAGGGCATTTTGCCGCGCCCTGAGCTACAGGCGCGGGATACAATACTCGCGGGCGCGGATTTTGCCCAGACTGCCCGCGGAGTCAATTATGGGTTCCGTACCCATTTCTATGCGCCCGCGGAGTCTTCTTGGAGAGGGCGCGGCCGATCAGTTTTTCTTCTTTGTCTATATATATTCTTGTAAATCCTTTTGAAGGCCAACTTTTAGATAATATTTCATTTGCTTAGTTTTTAGAGAGAGAAACTAGAGAGAAGTTAGAGAGAAAGTAGAGATTGTAGTCTTTGGATTTGAATTGTAATTCAACAATGTTTCTTCAATCAAGTTTATGATTCTTCTTCATATCAATCAAAGTTTGTAAGATTTCTTTCCTTTGAATTTACTTCAATTGCAATTTACTTTTATGCTTGAATGTTTGGTTTGGATTTTGATTTAGCTTTGAGAATTTGTTGATTTATTGTATTTCCTTTTGATTTAGTTTGAAATGAATGTGTTTGTGATTGAATTTGGTTTAGCTTTAGATTTCACCGTGATTAGTGAGTAGATTAGTTGCTAGGGAGAAGGGGAAGCATGCTTGATTGATGATTATTGCTAGTTGATGAACCTTGATTGATTGATTGTTGCAATTAAATTAGTTGACATATTTGTGCATGTGATTAATTAGACTATGAGTGATCAACCTATAAGATTAATCTAGATTGCATTGCAAATTCCAATGACACAAACAATTGATTTGGGAATTGCTTTAATTGATTGAATTTTATTGTAAATCTCCTTGTTAATCATTCATAGTGAACCCTAGTTTGGTTTGTAGGAGATAACCCTTGAATTCCTTTGATTGCAACTTATGTTTGTCCCTTGCAATGTTTGAATCAATTGGGTGATCTATCAATTAGCATGATTGTTAAGCTTTCATGTGGAACCTATATCCCTAGTGTTTAGCAATTTGATTGAATTATCGATTCTTGTTATCCTAGTTACCATACTCAACCCTTGACAACTTTTCGATTTAGCTTAACATTAGGCTATAACATGGCTTTAATGCCTTTGGGTTTGACCCTTAGCTTGCCTCTATACTCGTATAAGGTTTGTTAAGCATGTACAAATTTAGATAGACTTAGGGAGAATTAGATGACGACCTAGTTCCAACCCTTTGTCATGGACCGGCTGGAAGGAGAAGTTTTACTTGATCTCCTCGGCCACTTTAGGCCACAACCGGTTCCTTTGCCGATACAATGACCTGACTTTGCTGGGTAAAAAGTGTTCCCTTCCATGCATTCCTTCCAGAGCCTTGGAGAAAGCAATAGAGCCGGGATATTTTAAGAACACCAACGAACCTTTAGATGATGGGACTCACATATTTGTACCCAAAAATTGGGAACCTCAACCAGATTTTTTGAATGATATGGCATATCTCTCCGCCTGTGGTCTTAGCACCATGTTTAATTTGTTATGGCTGCTATTTCTCATAATGTTGGTTTTTAACTAACTTGTAATAAAGTAATTAATCAGATGGTTTTCGTCTGCAGAAGAAGCTTTGGAAATGGTGGGTGCTAACAAGACACCTACCAAGCCGGCTTTTTAATTGAGGAAGGAGTAGTTGGGAAGGAGAAAGGCGACTTTAGACGCAAATTAAGACGAGGTAAACCCCGCCTACCATGCTTTCTTATAATTGTCATATATTATTATCATATGCCGTATGTAACCCCTTTGCCTGGTTTTATAGAGTGGCAACAAGCCCATCCCCCGCTCCATCAACAAGATGTTCAAGCGGCCTAGGGATGAGTTAAAGAAGACCCCGGCTAAGGTGGGAAGACAAAACCCACCTCGACCTACTTCTTCAGCTCAGTCGAACCTTACACACCCCACAGCCGGTGGAAAGGGCCCGACTGTACTTAAGGCCTTGAGAGAAAGCTCGAGGCCAACTGCAAAATTGTCGGGCGCCTCTATGATGTTGAAGAGTGGCGAGCCACTCGAAGCTACAACCGGTAATGCAACGGTTGGGGAAGGGGGAACTTCCCAACCTAAGGACCAAGGTAAGAATAAATTCTTTGAACCCCCATGGCCGCTTAACTTCATGAGAGTAAAGACTCGAGAGAGCCCGTTTGGAGATTCACTTAGCAGCCGGTACAACTTAGGTGTCGTCTATGCTGCCCTCTCACCAATTAATTCTTATGGTGTAGATGCCTCCAGCAGCCGGCTTGATTTCTAGTCGTACGCCAAGCGGATGCTTAGGACCCTCACTAGTTCGGATAAGGACAAAGACTCTGGGCTGCAGGCGATCAACTTCGACCAGATACTGGCCTTGCTAGCTGAGGTAACTTAGAATTTATTTGAAGTACTTTTCTCTTCTTTTCTGAATTATAACTTGTCGTTTGTATTCTACAGAAGATACTGAGGGTGGACGGGCTCGAGGTCCCGTTCAGGCATAAGCAAGAAGAGGTAAATAATGTTAAACAAAGGGCCGAAGTTGCTCTCAACTCTACTCAATATCAAAATACAATGAGTGAAATAGAAATTAATGCTCAAGAGTTGAAACATGAGGAGTTGATCAAGACCCTGAAGGTTGTTGTTGAGGAAGACAACACCAAAGCCACCAAATTATAGTCTGAACTGAAGGCTTTGAAGGCAGCAAACAAGGGGATTCTCCAGCTTAAGGAAGAGAATAGTCGGCTCAACGTGGAGATGGTTGAAATGAGAAACAACCATCAAGAGGAGCTGTCCAAAGAGCAAAACCGGCCAGTCATTGAGATTGAGAGAGGCACTGAGGCCCGACTGACGCTGCCTTGGGATCTTGTTCACCTTAGGTCAGACTTTAAGTATCTCCTGCTGAGGTATGAATCCGCCACGACAGTGTATGATGCCGAGGATTTTAAGGAGAAGGCATCGCCTTCGTTAAAGGAATGGGCCTTAGAACAGGGTATTGAGATTGCTTATGATGAAGAAGAGAGGGTGGGGGATCAGATAGATCAAGCCCTAGCTCAGCAAACCAAAGTAATCCTCCGAACAGGCTAAGACCAACCGGAGAAAACTCAGCAGCCTTAGCTCAGCAACCTTGAATTTTCTACAGCTTATGCTAACCTTATTTTCTCTAGCCTGAGTCCTGTGTACCTTTGTATTTTACCGACTAGGGAGTCGGGTAGATCAACAATTTTTATTTTCTTTTCTTTGACCTAGATGCATATCCGGATAACATTATCATCCGGCCATTTGGTCGGTTTTAAAGTTATGATGTATACCAACTGTTTTGTTCAATTACTTGTTCCAATTTTTCCGTTAATTTTGTGTTTGAATTTAAAATTTTGCATATATATATTATATAAACTATTTTTGCCCAACTCCTTGAGAGCATACGGCACATGTTGAACCGGCTGTACTTGCCCCTGGACGGCTGTGTGGTTAGTTTCAGTACTTTGCTAATGATTGGCTTGGGAACTTTTGATACTTTAAGGAGTATAGAATGTTCCCAAGTCAATCAATCAAAGTAGTTATTTCCCCAAACCAAGTACACCTCCGTCCAATCATACAAGAAAGCAGCCGTTAGCCCAGGCGGTGAAATAATTATACCGAACTTCCTTCTCCTTCGCCTAGGATAGTTGTAATCTAGTTACGCTCAATGTCCTTTTTACCCATTAGGAGGACTTGCATAATTTCAAAAAAATAATCTAAGCCAGAACTTCGCCCGGTAACCGAATGATGTCGTTGGACATCTGGTGTTGGTAAACTTAGTTGTTCTTTAGATTATCCCGGTCAGACGGCTATAAGTTGAGCAATTAGGTCTTCAATTTTTGCAGTTTTTATGAGTTTGTAGAGCACTTTGTTACCCAGATGGGAGATACTCTCTGCGACGATTTCACCCGGATGGGCGTCGTCGGACGCCATACTCATGTTGAAGCAGACGAATTTATAAAATAAATTATCATTCGACCATTGGCCTCAAGTCATTTGGACATTGGTTTAACTTCTTAATTTAAATTTAGTATGTGAAGGTCAACGTTTGTACGTTGTGCAGGCGGTGCTTGAGATATTACGCTTGTATATAAAGAAATAAACAAAAGCAACTTTTTCATTGATAGGATTTTTTAATTACAAAAATTTACAAGTCTTAGAAGTAGTACTTTTTTAAGTTGTCTACACTCCAAGTTTTCGGCAGCCGCCTGCCGTTTGGAGTTTCCAGGCGGTAGTTGTCGTCTCTTACTTCTTCATAGATTCGATAGGGCCTTCTCAATTAAGAGTTAGTTTTCCATGCTCATTGGCCCTACAAGTTGCCTCCATTTTTTGTACACAAAGCCCCCAACTTTCAAAGGGCGTTTGTGTACTTTTTTGTTGTAGGCACGGGTCATTCTCATACGATAAATCTCATGACGCACGGTGGAATTACCCCTACATTCCGGGAGTGAGTCCAATGTTAGTCGCATGGCCTCCCAGTTTGCCTCTTAATCGTATAGCATGACTCGTAGAGTTGGCTTATAATGCTCGATGGCAAGACGCCTTCAGCACCGTATACCATGAGAAATGGGGTTTCACCGGTTGCCCCTTTTTCAGTTGTCCGGATGGCTCATAGGACGTGAATTAATTCTTCAGCCCATAAACCATCGGCTCTTTCTTTTTTTTTATGTCGTCTAAGATGAGTTTGTTGAAGGATTCAACTTGGCCGTTTGCTTGGGGTCGGCCGACTTATGCAAAACAATGTGAGATCCCTTGATCACCCAACAAAGTCTTAAGCTGAGGTGTTTCAAACTAAGGGCCATTATCATATACCATTGACATAGGTACTCCAAACCGGGTGATCATATTCTTCCAAATGAAAGAGATGATATCCTTTGTCTTGATGCTTTTGACCGCCTCTACACTATTAGAAAAGTACAAAAAGGCAACCCCCTAATGCCACCGGTTCAGGACAAACCCGTGGCAAAAACCGGCCTAAAAATAAGCGGGTTTTTATACAAAGAGAAAAGGCACCGGTTCAGCTCAAACTGGTGCTAAAAATAAAAAGGCACCGGTTTGAACCGGCGCCACTAAACTGGTTCATTCAAATGTCTTTCTTTATTCTTCCTTGTCTCTTTCATTTTCAATTCACTGTTGCATTCGAGAGCCGAAACCCTCACTACACTCTCTCCATTTTCCCACCACTAGAGCTTCCACCGACGCAGGCCACCAGCCCCGCCACCACCTTCTCTTTCTCCCCTGCCCCGCCACCACCAGCCGGCTGCCAGCCCCGCCCTTCTCTTTCACCCCTGCCCTGCACTCACTGTGAAGGTCTTGAAGCTAAGCCGCACCACCACCTTAAGCTCGCCGCGCCACAGCCCTAAGCTCGCCGCGCCACCGTGCTTCTACTGCCCTAAGGTTGCCGCGCCACCTGCTGCTGCTGCCCTCCTCCACCAACGAGCTGCTGCTGCCCTCCATCTTCCCTCAAGGTTTTTCCTTTTTTTTTTCACAATTATTTTCCAATTATGTACTTATATTAATGTGTTTTTCATGTTATATCATTATTTGCAAAGTAAAATTTATGTTTGAATATAATTATACTCTAATTTTTCTCAATTTTAGGTTGTTTTATTTGGAATTTGTGAAAATATTAGTGATTTTTCTCAATTAGTTGGATTTTATTATGTTTTAATAGTTAAGTTAATTTGTTTTGGTGGATAATTTTGAATTAATTATAGAATATATATTAACCTTGATACTTAAATAGTTGAAATTTGGTATGTTACTTTTAATGGTTAATTTGAAGTTGTTTTGATGGGGTATTTTGAATAAGTTAGAGATTAGAAACCTTGTTATTAAGTTAGTTGAATTTTGGAATGTTTAAATGGTTAATATTAAGTTGTTTTGATAGGTATATTTGAATAAATTAGAGATTAGTAACTTTGTTACTAAATTAGATTTATTTTGGAATGTTTTAATGGTTACTTTTAAGTTGTTTTGATAGGTAATTTTGAATAAATTAGAGATTAGTAACCTTGTTAGTTTAGCAATTTTGAATAAATTAGATGAATTAAAGTAGTGAATACAAAGTTTAGCGATTGTTAGTTCGATGAATGATGTGTTTTAGCTTATAAATAAATTAGTGAATTGACATGTTATGAGAAAGAAATAGTACATACATAATATTTAACCTAATTTTTGTTTATTGTTTTTTTTAATAGATTTTTGAATTGAAGCACGAGTTTAGCTTGAGGACTACATATTGAGCTCAAGTGGGTAGTTGCTATATTGGTATGACTTATAAACATTACTAAGCTATATTTCTTTCTATTTATCCATTTAATAAAAGTTTATTCATGAAATTGAAACTTGTGTATTGTTTAATTGCAAATAAATACAACAATATATAGAATACTTGCATCATCATATGCCTAGATACCCGTTTAAGGCTTTCTCATTAGGAGAAAGTCTTGAATAGTCCCCGGTTGGGACTGTTCTTGAATGTGTACTCTCACTTAGGTGGTGAATGTATGTTTTCTTTTCGATTTTAAAGAACATCTTGGCTTACCATTTCCTCACTATGTTCTCTGGGTACATATGTGGTTAACTAATTATCTATATCGTGTACTTGGAGAACTAGGGGAAAATGCTGCCGGATTTTCCTTAAAATTAGAAAGTTGACATACATTCACTAGTGAGTGTAGACATTCAAGGATGGGTTAGGTTGGAGTGATAAGGACCCTTTGGAAACATGAATTTTTTCACTATATGAATGGTATATTCACGTTTTGTACTTGAATTTGATTTACATAAAATATGTAGCAATTACACATTATTCATTATATGTTGCTATATATGTTTAGAGACAAGTTACTAAATGGAGAAGGATCGTGGTTGGATGTATGGTAGACGCGATACATTGGAATTTTGGAATGGGGTTCAAGAGTTTTGCGAGAGGGCTTTAGCTTATCAACGCAAACTGGGTGGCAAAGGCCTTTATTGTCCTTGTGTTAATTGTAATAATGTGAATGTGGTCGATAGTGTTGAAATCATTAGAGATCATGTATTATGTCGTGGGTTTAGGCATTTGTACCATGTGTGGATTTGGCACGAAGAAAGTGGAGAGTACAGTGGGGATCTTGATCGGAATGATGTGCATGTTAGAAGCAATGAGATTCATGTGGACGAGGAATACAAGAATAATGACTATATTGTTGATAATGGTGAGGATGGAGCCGATGATGATCAGGTGGATGAGGTCGAGGATGAACAAGTGGATGAGATATTCCATGGTGTTGAAGGTGGAGTGTTTGAGTTATTATCGGAGGCTTCCAAAAAGCCTTTGTATCCTGGGTGCAAAAAATACTCCAAACTATCGGTCGTGCTAACACTTTTCAACATTAAGTCGAAGCATGGGTGGACGGACATTAGTTTTACTTCTTTGTTGACCGCATTAAGTGATATGTTGCCTGATGGGAATGAAATTCCTAAGTCTTACTATTACGCAAAGAAGCTCATGTGTCCCTTTGGTTTGGAGTATAAGAAGATACATGCATGTCCTAATGACTATATTCTATATCAAAATGAGTATGAACAATTGCAGGAGTGTCCACAATGCAAGCGGTCGCGCTACAAGCGCATGAGTTGCAATCCTGGTACGGAGGGACCTCCTCCTAAGGTGTTGTGGTATCTTCCCATTATTCCAAGGTTTAAGCGTCTGTTCGCAATACCAAAAGATGCTAAAAGCTTAAGGTGGCATGCAGAGGTAAGAAAGAAAAACAGAATGCTGAAGCATCCAGTTGACTCTCCACAGTGGAAGAACATTGATTTGAATTTGAGAAATTTGGTGATGAATTCAGAAATTTAAGGCTTGGGTTGTGCACAGACGGGATGAATCCATTTTGCACTCTTAGTACCCAACACAGCACATGGCTGGTACTTTTAGTGATTTATAATTTGCCTCCTTGGCTGTGCATGAAACGTAAGTATGTAATACTTTCATTGCTAATAACGGGGCCTAGGCAACCTGGAAACGACATAGATGTTTACCTTGTGCCGCTTATTGACGACTTGAGAAAGATGTGGGACAAAGGGGTTTCCGTTTTCGATGCTCATCAGAACGAGATGTTCACATTGCGTGCAACCCTTATGTGGACCATGAATGACTTCCCTGCATATGGAAATTTGTGTGGGTACAAGGTCAAAGGGAAAAAAGCATGCCCCATATTTATTGATGACACAACAAGTGTATACCTTACTCATTCTCGCAAAGATGTCTACTTGAGGACTCGAAGGTTCCTTAGGCGTAATCACCCGTACCGTAGGCAGAAAAAGGCTTTCGATGGAACAGTGGAAGAGGATACTGCGCCTAGACCATTGACTGGTGCTGAGATTTGTGCTCGGGTGAAAGGGATACGAATGGTGTTTGGAAAATAAAAAAATAAAAAAAATAAAAAAGAAAAAAGAAGAAAGAAAAAAAATGGTCTCCGCTGCTCTGTTTAAGAAAGAATCAATCTTTTGGAAGCTTTGATACTAGAGAGAACATGACGTTAGGCATTGTCTTGATGTGATGCATATAGAGAAGAATGTGTGTGATGCTCTTTTGGGAACGCTTATGAATATCCAAGGCAAAACAAAGGACGAAAAGGGTGCCCGGATAGATTTGAAAGAGATGGGGATTCGTCCAGAATTGTGGCCTCAAGAAAAGGTTATAAAAGGGAAGGAACCGACAAAAGAAGATGAAAATGTTTTGAAAAAAAGGGAAGGAGAAGAGCAAGGGAAAGGGAAAGGCCAAAGATGCGTCAAAGAAGAAAGTTGAGGGTAAAGGGAAGGATGAAAAGAATTATTTACCCCCGGCTTGCTATACATTGTCAAGGGTAGAGAAACGTATGTTTTGTGCATGACTGCACGGCATTAAGGTTGCATCGGGGTACTCATCTAACATGAAAAGATTTTTAACCTTTAATGGAGAATTGAAGCTGACAAGTATGAAATCCCATGATTGTCACATTATGATGGAAGTATTCCTACCAATTGAAATCCGTGGTATTCTACCGAAGCACGTGAGGGAAGTGATTACAAGCCTTTGTTCGTTTTTCAATACAATTTGTAGCAAAGTGCTTGATCCTTGTACACTAGATGCTTTGCAAGCAGATGTGGTTGTGACTTTGTGCAAATTTGAGATGTATTTCCCACCCTCATTTTTTGACATAATGGTTCATCTGGTTCTTCATTTGGTGCGTGAGATTAAGTTGTGCGGTCCAGTGTTCATGAGGTGGTGCTACCCTTTTGAAAGACACATGGGTACATTACAATATAAAGTACGGAACCGGGCTTACCCTGAAGGAAGTATGATGCAAGGGATCGTGGGTGAGGAGATAGGTAACTTTGTGGCGGACTACATAGCCCTTGATCAACCTATTGGTCTTCCTACTTCTCGACATGAAGGTAGACTTGATGGTCATGGCACAATTGGGTCGAAACGAATGTCACCTGACCGAGATCAGTTCTTACAAGCACACCTTTATGTGTTGCACCATGTTTCAGATGTGCACCCATATTTAAACGAGCACATGGCTAGTTTGCGTGACGAATTTCCGTCAAAAGGTGAATGGGAACTTATGCAGTTGCATAATAAGAGGTTTGTTAATTGGTTTCGTGATCGAGTAATGAGTCGATTGGATGATACTAATGTGACAGATAAAGTACAGTGGCTTGTGTACGGTCCTAGGGATGATGTTCGGTCATTTGAGGGATATGACATCAATGGGTACACTTTTTGGACGGAGGGTCGTGATTTGAAATCTTCCTCCACCCAAAGCAGTGGTGTAACGCTTGTGGCATCGTCAAGGGAGTTTGCAAGTGCTAAGGATTAAGCACCTGTCGATGTAGAGTTGTCATACGATGGTCGAATTCAAGAAATATGGGAGCTTGATTATAGTAACTTCACGGTTGCTCTTTTCAAGTGTAAGTGGGTTGATGATATCATGCGTAACGTCAAATATGAGGACTTTACTCTTGTAGATCTTGGCCACTTGAATGATAGTGTGGAACCATTTATCCTTGCATCTCAAGCTAAGCAAGTGTTCTACGTAACTGACCCAGTCGATTCAAAATGGTCTATAGTGCTAGCTGGCAAAAGAAGAATCCTAGGTATTAAAGATGTTGAGGATGAGGAAGAATATGATGCGTTTGATGATTTTGCACCTTTCACTGTTCCAAGACCTGTTATACTAAATGACATAGACAACGAAGCAGATTATATGCGATCAGACCACAACGAAGGAATTTCAGATTGAGGAAGTATGATTAAAAGTTAGTAATGGTTTCATTGCAAATATAGTTTAGTTATCATGTATATAGGAGCATAAGTAGGCGAAAATGACCATAAATGACATAAATGAGCTTGTATTTTGACCCAAATCCTTTGTTTTGTATATAAACTAACATGTTTTTGATTTGAAATTTCCTAAGTGTACTCATTATCATCCATATACAAGGTTATAGGACCATAAGTAGGTGAAAATGGATTAAATGACCTTCTACTTAACCCAATTCCTTTGTTTTGTGTATGAACTAACATTTAATCATTATATGAACTCCTATTCACTATATTTAACATGTTTGTAGTTTTAAATTGCCTAAGTGTACTCATTATCATGCATATACAAGGTTATAGGACCATAAGTAGGTGAACATGGCTTAAATGACCTTCTACTTAACCCAATTCCTTTGTTTTGTGTATGAACTAACATTTAATCATTCTAACAACCCATATTCATTATATTTAACACGTTTATAGTTTGAAATTGCTTAAGTGTACTCATTTGCACTCATACTTTACTATACACTAATATTGTTTTATGATTGCTTTGACAGGTGCTTATATCACATGGAGGACGATCATGACCCTCATTGTGTAGAGGACATTAACGATGATGAGTATGAGGACGAGTACGAGGATGAGCCTTATGATGTGAACAAGGAGGATGACTCAGGTGAGCTAGAGGATCAGGCTCAAGATGAATTTGAGCGTAGGCTTGAAGAATTTGAAATTTTAGCTGAACGTGCACCGCCTATTGAAAATACAGCATGTGAGATTGTTGGTGAGAACTCGACTCCTGAAACTCATGGCCAAGGACAAGATCAAAACAACACATGTGGTGGAGGGGGGGTAAAGGCACCGGCTCAAAGAAAGGGAAGGGGTCCGATGAGAAGTTTTAAGAAACCGAACGGTCCCATGGTCATGGAGTATGACAACAACGGCCAACCCGGGGCCAAATGGCGGCGACAATATGCTAATCAGGTTGGCATGTGTGCGCGGAAAATCCCCATTACACTTGTAATGCAGCAAGTACCTCCGGGTTTGATTCAAACCTTTTGGGATGATACAAGGGTAAGTTTTTTTTGGCACATTTAGACAATTTAAGAAACCTTAACCTTATGGTTGTTAGTAAATAGAAACTAATAATTGGTTTTTATTTGTGCTTGTAGAGGCTGTTTTCTATTCCTAATGATGCCGAGAAGAGAAGGGTGTTTGAATCTTTATAAGCGGAAAGATTCAAAGGCTTTAAGACCAACTTGACTAATGGATGGGTCTACAAGAAGAAGAAGAAATCAAAGAAGAAGAAAGCTGATGAGGATGACCTTCTCCCATGGCAAAAATGGCCGACCATGTCAAAAGAAGACTGGGAAGAGTTTGTTAGAATGAAGACTCAAAAGAAAGCCACTGTAAGTTTGTGTAAATCTGATCTCAATTAAATAATAGCTTGACTTTATTTGTAGCGATGATATTAACATTTGTTTTTAAGTAGGAACTTCGATAGCAAAATAAAAAAAAATGCAGAGAAGAAGGAGTACGTCCATCGTATGGGGCCTAAGACATTTGCTAAAAAGAGACCTGAGTGGATCCAAAAGGGTTTATACCCTAAATCGCTTCTAGTGGCATCGAAGGAACCCTCTAGTTCCACGATCACTACTTTGGTGAGTCGTGCTGGTGATTTCTTTTGTTCTCTCCATACGTTTGATAAGGAAATCGGAAATAGGTCATCAAGGGTCTGGAAACCAAAAAAATGGCAGATAAACTTGTAAGTTATCTATGAACTGTTGAATTTTAAGTCGCTTTTGCATCAAAATCACTATACAAACCATTAACTGTATTACTGACATCCTTTTTCCTTTTGCTACAGCTTGAGCACACTCAAGAGCTGGTGGAGGGCAAATTTAACCCAAATGTGGAGAATGACCCTTTCACCATGGCTTTGGGAAGGTCATACCATCCAGGACGAGTAGTAGGTTTGGGAGGGTCATTGCTTGGATGGAAAAAGGTGATGGGTCCAGAATACACAAAATCAGGTAGATCTCGAGCCAGTGTTAACTCACCGGGGGAGTTGGATGCCAAGGTGGCATCAATTAAGGAACAAGTACGCAACGAGTTAGTAGGTGAATTCAATGCTTGGGCGAAGCATATGAACTTACCGACTTTGCCATTCCTCGCGAGTACACCAATCGACTCATGTTCTCAACCAAAAGGACAAGGAGAAGGTGATAGACATGGAGGAGATAAGATACATGGTGAAGATGTGCCACCTGAGGTAATTTCAATTGGGTTATTAAAAGTTTTAAAATACTGAGTTAATTGAGATCTAAGGTGGCATGATTTGTGTACTGTTGCAGGTTCCAAATCCTACACATGCGGACTCGAGAGAGCTTGATAATCCAACACCGCATGAATATCCAGAGTTACAGGTGATTTGTAACCCTCTACCTTAATGAATTTTGTTATATTATCTATGGTGTAGTAAAAGACCTATTTAACTATCTTCTTTTTGTACTTGTGTAGGAAGACACCCGGTGTGCACTTCTAGCCCCAGGGCATGCAAATAGTATGGAGTTGAGTTTCGTGGTGTATGGTAGTGCACAAGCGACGATCGGTGCTACGGCGGGGCCACATCATTACTCGGTTGGGATCGCTTCGGTGGTTGAGGGGTTCGAAGACATCCCACTACCCGTACCGATAGAGGAGGTTGATATAACAAAGCTTTGGCAAGCTATAGGTAGCTTTGTTGATTGGCCACGGCGTGGGTCAGGTTGATTAAGGAGGTAATTTATTTATTTCTCAATTTTTTTTAGTGTTAAATAATCGTTAGGCACTCTCTAAGTGCACCTCTGAAAATAAAAACCGTCGAAATAGCACGACTCCCCGGCCCCCATCTCCGATGCTGAGGCGGCGACGGCCTCAGCTGGTGCTCCCTACGCTGCTCCGGCCTCCGGAGCGGCTGCCCAGGCAGCTCTAGCCTCGGCAGCCGCTGCCGGGGCTGCTCCGGCCTCGGCAGCCGCTGCCGGGGCTGCTCCGGCCTCGGCAGCCGCTGCCGGGGCTGCTCCGGCCTCAGAATCAGCTAGCTGCCTGGGCTGCAGCAGCCCCGGCAGCCGTTGTCGGGGCTGCTGCACCCCAGGCAGCCGTTGTCTGGGCTGCTGCACCCTAGGCAGGCGGCTGCCGGGGCTGCTGTGGCCTCGGCACGGGCTGCCTTTGTTGTTCCGGCAGTGGGGACGGCTCCCTTGGGTGTTCCGGCCTCGGCGGAAGTTGCATATTTTTTTAAAATATTTTGAGCCATATTTTTTTTTCTCAACTCACTCGGCGGAATGGCTTCTCACATGCCTATTTTCTTCATTTCTTAACTTATGAACTTATTCTTTCTCAAACCATATCATGATTACATATTTATAAGTGAATGTGACTTGAAATGACATAAAAGAAGCTAATTTCTAAGTTTTTTGCTCCATTTCATCAAAATAAAGCAATTTCTTTCTAAAATGGCTTTTCACTTGCCTATTTTCTTCAATTCTCTACTAATGAACTTATTCTTTCTCAAACCATCTCATAATTACATATTTATTAGTGATTGTGACTTAAAATGACATAAAAGAAGAAAAGTTTTAAGTTTTTGGGTCCATTTCATCAAAATAAACCCATTTAGAGCCGAAATGGCTTCTCACATGCCTATTTTCTTCATTTCTCAACATATAAACTTATTCTTTCTCAAAACATCTCATAATTACATATTTATAAGTGATTGTGACTTGAAATGACATAAAAGAAAAGTTTTTGGGTCCATTTCATCAAAATAAAGCCATTTTGAGCCGAAATGGTTTCTCGATTGCCTATTTTCTTCATTTCTCAACTTATAAACTTATTCTTTCTCAAACGATCTCATAATTACATATTTATAAGTGATTGTGAGTTGAAATTACATAAAATAAGCTAATTTCTAAGTTTATGGGTCCATTTCATCAAAATAAAACCATTTTAAGCCAAAATAACTTATAGTATGCCTATTTTCTTCATTTCTCAACTAATAAACTTATTCTTTCTCAAACTATTTCAGATTTCGTATGGAAGCAAAACTTCAAAGAGAAAGAGGGTGGAGAAGCCAAAAAGCATTGATCAACCTAAGAAGAAGCTAAATGAACAACGGTCCAAGAGTGAACAAGCGTCGAAGTTGCACTCTTCGAAAGGTTCACCCATCCAACCTACTCCACTTGTTGAAGATATTGTTCTTCAATCGCTCTCTGCTGACATGACCTTTCTTCATAACTGTGCTTGTCATTTGGTCGATCCCATGGAATTTGCACTTCCTAAGGCAATGTTCCACTATGATGAGGATGCAGTTGCATGGATCAGCAAAGAAGATGTGAAGGAATTTCTACATGGTGCAAAGCTTAACATTTCCCTCATTCAAACATTCAGATACTTCAATGCCCACATAATCTACACTTTTTTCAAGTTATTCAAATTTATGGTGATTAGACTTGGTTATTGGGAGGGTCGGGTCAGGGTCGGTGCGAGTCGGTTGCGGGTCAGGGTCAAAGAGGGTCACATTTTATAGGGTCAATATAGGGTCGGGTCAATATAGGGTCGGGACAATGCGGGCCGCGGGTCAATAATGGGCAGGCCTACAAAATATCAATTAAAATAAATATTGGACAAAGCCATCATTAAATACATTTGAATATAAATTAATCTATATAATTATTTTTACATTATGTATTTTCTTTATCAACTAAATTGGAAAAACATGTTGGCCCTATATTAACCCTACCCAATAAGGGCCCTGTCCATTAATAGCCCTGTCCATTAAAAGCCCTATAAGCTTGGCCCTGACCCTATTAGCATTGGGCTACCCTGTCCAATAACTACCTCTAATAGTGATTTTCCTACATGTGAGTAATTATTCAATGTTCATGCACGCAGAGCACTACAGGAGCACTTAACTGAAACTGATTCTCCTTGTAAAGTTGGGTGGTTATGCCCCGAGCAGTTATCCACTACTAGAATCATAGGCAACCCCCATGACATGTTGTACTATGTTGAACAGAGTATCAGGGAATCAGCGCGTGCAGGAGACAAGTTCATATTCGCCCCATGTTATAAAGAGTAAGTCTAACCATGTCAAATTCAATCGATTTGGCCTCATTATATGTTAAATCCTAAATATTAATTTTCTTGTCTATTGTGAACTTATGTAGGGAGCATTGGAGCCTCATGGTGATTTGTAATTCCAATAACACAATTTATCACCTTGATTCATCTCGATCATCGGAGAAGTGGCTCGTGAAGTCTATATTGCAAAAGTAAATATATATATATATATATATATATATATATATATATATATATATATATATATATATATATATATATATATATATATATATATATATATAGCTACCTAGTGATGATTATTGCTAATAATAACTAATTTAGTAGTCAAACAACTAATAAAATTTGAATGTACTTTATTTACTACAGTGTTATGAAGAAGCTACATTGTCGTGCTCCACAGGGTCCAACATGAAAGTCACCGTTGGTAATTTATATGATATTGTGATTATCTTCAAAATCTATGTTAGTAAATATTTGCTAATTTCCTTTGCATGTTTCACTAATTTGATTTGTTTGTCATATGCTAGTGCGCACAACAAGAAAATGGACTTGATTGTGCTTTGTATGTGATGAGATTCATGCTTGACATAGTGACTCATTGTACGGAGAGTCAACAGCTTGATGAGGTAAGTCCTAAAACTTAATGAAATGATATTTTGATGTGATTTATAGCCTTAGACACCTAATATTACCCAACATTGACATGTTATGAGAAATAAAAAGATCATTGATGTGTCTATTTTATATATTATTTTACCCCCGTCCCTTGGTCATAATTAGTAGTGTTTTGGCTCTTTAGAGCCACTTTTATTACTAATTGGTGCTTTCTAGTGTTTTCGTAGATTTGGTTGACTTTTGCAGGGATTTATGCTTTTGGAGTATTTTCCCGAGATATTTTGGAGCAATCACGAGCATTGGAGAAGCACGACCAGATTCAATAGCCCAGGGCCGGTTAGAGACATCAAACCGGTGATTAAGGGCTCGGTATAGGTGATACCGGGGCATTTGGACCAAGTATTCAAGACCCAAAGAGGAAACCCAGATTGGCCCGAAGAATTGGAGCCCAATCGAAGTCCAAATAGTGGCCCAAATGAGCCGCCCGGCCAAAGTGGCTGGCGCCCGGAGGCGCGCCCGGCCGGGCGGGAGAAGCTTAGTCTGGCGCCCGGTGACGCGCCCGACCGGGCGCGAGATTAGTGTTATAGTCAAAAAAAGGCGCGCCCGATCGGGCGCGTGTATTTTTAGGAGACGATCAGTGTCTTTTTAATTTGTTTTAGTTTAGGATTTTGTACGGAGTATAAATACTCCTCCGTAATACGATTTTAGGACTCTCTTCTTTCTTAGACTTTCTCTCTCTACTTAGTTTTCTCTCTCTCTTAATCTCTCTCTAAACCTTTGTTCTTAATTCTTTCATTAATTCCAGATTTATTTTTGGTAACGATTTCTCTTCCCTTAATCTTAGTTATTTATTTTATTCCTTTCACCATGATTTATTTTATTACTTTGATTAGTTTAGTTTTTAATATGTGTGAGTAGTTTAATTTCTAGGGTTTATGGGGATCTAATAAATGATATGAAGGGGTAAATTATTGTTGTTGATTATCAATGCTAGATTAATTTCCTATTGATTGATTTAATGCTCTTAACTAGATTAGGCCTATCTTTTATGCATGAGTTTGACAATATTGATTCAAGATTCGAGAGATGAGAATTGATGTTTAGGTCTAGTTTCAATAGGCATGTTAATTTATAAATGGTTAAGTCGAGATTCGAGAGATGAGATTTAATACCGGTAGATTAATTCTGTGATTGTAATACGTAGCGAAAGCCCTTTACAATCTGGTTAATTGATGCATTGATGATTGACTATTATTGATTATTGATATTGCATGATAATTTCCTATTGAATTGTTTTAATGTTTTACAATTGCGGCTTAGAAAAGTATAGCAATATTAAATTGATGAATCGAGCAGATGTTAATTTGATATTAAAGGTTATTTTCAATAAGAACTTAGATCTAGTAAATTGCGAGAGCCTGTTAGATCTATGTTGATTAATAAATTGCGAGAGCCTGTTAATCGTGTTATTTATGCAATGTCAATGATTGTTACTATGTTTTACCCTGGAGTATTATTTATTGGTGAACCTATGCCCTAGATCCTTTTATATATTGTTTTCTCCCTATTCATATTCTTTGTAGTTTAGTTTCATACTCAATTATAAATATTGGTTACTTAGATAATTTAGATTATAATGATTAATTAGGAGTAAAAAGACTTGTTTCCCTGTGGAGATCGACCCTACTTCCCTATCTACTTTAGTTAGAGGACTTAGGTATTTACTTTTGATTAGGGGATACGACTTTACCCTGTCAATCATTTGACAAGAAAGGTAGAAAATGGGTTGAATAAAAGTCATATAGGCCATATTTGGGTCATTTTGTGTTAATATGCTCTTTTGATGTGATTTCTTTCCTTATACACCTAAAACCAGATAATATTGACATGTTATGAGATAAATAAAGTTCATTTAATAAGAAATGTAGGAAATGGGCAAAGTAAAGTCATATAGGCCATATTCGGGCCATTTTGAGTAAAAAAGTGTCTTAAACCTTAATAAAATGCTCTTTTGATTCAATTTTAGGGCTTAGACACATAAAACTATGTGACATTGACATGTTATGAGAAAGAAATAGTTCATTTGATAAGTAATGTAGGAAATGGGCTACATAGAAGTCATATAGGCCATATTTGGGCCATTTTGAGTAAAATGCGTTGTTAAACTTAATGAAATGCTATATTGATGTGATTTCTAGCCTTAGAAACCTAATATTACCCAACATTGACATGTTATGAGAAATAAAAAGGTCATTTGACAAGAAAGGTAGAAAATGGGCTGAATAGAAGTCATATGGGCCATATTTGGGCCATTTGGTGTTAATATGCTCTTTTGATGTGATTTCATTCCTTATACACCTATAACTAGATAATATTGACATGTTATGAGATAAATAAATTTCATTTGATAAGAATTGTAGGAAATGGGCAAAGTAAAGTCATATAGGCCATATTTGGGCCATTTTGAGTAAAAAGCTTAAACCTTAATAAAATGTTTTTTTGATTCAATTTTAGGGATTGGACACATAAAACTAGGTGACATTGACATATTATGTGAAAGAAATAGTTCATTTGATAAGAAATGTAGGAATGGGCTAAATAGAAGTCAAATAGGCCATATTTGGGCCATTTTGAGTACAATGCGTTTTTAAACTTAATGAAATGCTATTTTGATGTGATTTCTAGCCTTAGACACCTAATATTACCCAACTTTGACATGTTATGAGAAATAAATAGGTCATTTGACAAGAAAGATAGAAAATTGGCTGAATAGAAGTCATATGGGTCATATTTGGGATATTTTGTGTTAATATGCTCTTTTGATGTGATTTCATTCCTTATACACCTATAACTAGATAATATTGACATTTTATGATATAAATATAGTTCACTTGATAACAATTGTAGGAAATTGGCAAAGTAAAGTCATATAGGCCATATTTGGGTCATTTTGAGTAAAAAGCGTCTTAAACCTTAATAAAATGTTTTTTGATTCAATTTTGCTAAGACACATAAAACTAGGTGACATTGACATGTTATGAGAAAGAAATAGTTCATTTGATAAGAAATGTAGGAAATGGGCTAAATAGAAGTCATATAGGTCATATTTGATAAAATACATACTGTTTTGCCTAATTAATTAATTCTAACATAATTTTTTTGTATTTCAAGTTTTGCAAGGTCCAAAAGGATGGTCCGTTGACAATCAAGGAACTTAATGAAGTTCGTGACATGTTGGCGTCTTTTATCACCTTCAACATGTAAATGTCATTTTAATTGTAAATTTATGTTAACTTTTTAACTATATTATTATTCATTATTTACTTACTATCATTTGTATATATATATATATATAACACTTTTTTTTTAATTGTATTGCGTTTGGGAATATTTATATTTATATATATATATGAATTCTTGTTTTTATTATTATTTGTATCTTATTATAATATTTAATAATAATATTATTATTATTAATTATAATAATAATATTATTAATTATTTTATTTAATATTATTACTGGAATTACAGGTTATTATTGCTGGAAACAGGTTTTTTTTTTTTTAATATTATTGCACGAAAAATGGAAAAAAAAATACTGCAAAAGGCACCGGTTATCCGGTGCCAAACTAGCTGCCACCAAAAAAAAATTACACGGGAGATTACTTAAGGCACCGGTTAACCGGTGGCCAAAATAATTAAAGGCACTGGTTAACCGGTGCCAAAACCTGTTTAGGGCACAAGTTTTGAACCGTTGCCAAAAAGGGGGGTAATTGGCTCCCCCCACATTGAAACCGGTTCAAACCGGTGCCTTAGACCGGGTTTAAATCAGTGCTCTTTGCCTTTTTTCTACTAGTGCTACCTCCACTTGGTGAAGTAACCCACAACCATCAGAATATATCGTTTTCCACCTAGTGCAGGCATATAATGTCCCAGAATGTCCATGCCCTATTTAGCAAACGATGGGTTGTGGATTGTTGTTAGGTCAGTTGCCGGCTGATGGATGAGCTTGAGAAATCTTTGGCACTTGTCACATTTTTTACTATCTCCATGGCATCTGGCTCAAGAGTGATCTAGAAGTAACCCTACCACCTGATCTTAACAGTCAGGGATCTTCCGCCTATGTGAGAGGCGCAGTATCTCGCTTGCAGTTCTTCGAGAACTTCCTGCCCCTTTTCTTGGGTGACACACTTCAACAGCGGCTTTAAGAAACCCACCTTGAAGAGTTTTCCATTTCTTATCTCGAATTTTGCTTCTCGCTTCTTCAGGACAGCCGCTTCCTGCAGTGAATCAGGAAGCATAGTGTCTTAGAGGTATGCTCGGATGCCATCCATCCATGTAGAACTTCTGCCAAGTACTCCAATGGGCTCTTCTTCAGTTATGCTTCATTTTTCCATAACTTTCCAAAAGAGTGACTGAGGCGTATCAAAGGAGGCGGAGGATGCCACTTTTAACAGTACATCCGCCAAATTGTTTTCAGACCTAGGCACTTAACTCAGATGGAATTCTTGAAGTGTCCCAGCTTCATCTTTAACCGCCTAAAGGTATTTGATCATTGTCAAATGGGTAGCTTCATAGTCACCAAGGTATTGGCTTAAGACCAACTATGAATCAGAGAAGGTGTCAATTTTCTCCCCTACCGCCTTACATATGCGGATGTCGGCTAGCAGGGCATCATATTCTGCCTCGTTGTTTGAGGCCTGGAATTTTAACCGTAGTGCATACTCATATTTGTCCCGTTCAGGAGACTGATAGATTATACCTGTACCACAACCGTTCATAGTAAAGCTCCCGTCTACATACACTTTCCAAACCTAATCATGATTGTCTGGAGCAATCGGCCTTGTCATTTTGACAATGAAGTCGACATGCAAACGCTTGACCCTTCACTGCCTTCCTTGGTTCAAAAGTGATTTCAAGACTTTGCATTTCAATAGCCCATTTGAGCATGGGATAGCGTAGTTCAACATTTCTAAGTACATGGCTAATGAAATAGACCGAGATCCAGTTTACTTGCAACATTTTGATTGGACACGCTTGCCGAAACAAAAGATTGACCGTCAGTATCCTTTATTATATACTTATATAAGCTTTAAAAATTTCATATTAAGAAAATATACATTAAAATAGATCTAATAATATCTTACATGATTACATTAGTTTTCATATAGTACCTAAAAAAGATGGTCAAAGTGAGATGTGTGAATAGTGCGAAAAGTCAAATATTTGCAAGTAATTTGGGACGGAGGGAGTACATGTAAAGCATACCTTTGGGCAGAGGGATAACAAGCCTTGGCAAAGAGTGTAAATGTTCTTTGAATTTCTGAAAGGTCGCCTCAGCGTCATCCCCCAATTCAAACCTTGTCCTCTTTCCGATTGCCTAAAAGAGAGGCACTTGTCACCTGATCAGCTGAGGAATCTCCCCAAATCCGCCCGACAACCTGTAAGTTTCAAGACCTCCCTTACAGTATGGGGTGACTTCATGTCTTTCACCGTCTGTATCTTCTCCATGTTGGCCTCTATCCCCTTTGATCAATCAGGAATCCGAGTGCAAGGAGGGTGTTCCCATCGTAGGGGATCTTCTCCTTAGATGCCCATTATCCCTTTAGAAGCCTAGGACTTTACACTTGTTAGGGTGTATTAGGATTTGAATTCCTGACAGTTTGGGGGACCTTGAATTAGAACTGATCTTGTCATCACGCTTTTTTATAAGAAACAAGTAGGGAGTCGCCAACGAGTTTTAGGAAAACTCATAAACCTCGTTCATGCCTTTCTCCCATGTGGAGTTCATGGGATAATTATTACGAATCGTAAATTTACCCATGCCCAAATTGGTCTACATAAACCATAAAACAGTTCGGGAGTAAGGTTACTAAAATAAATAACGTTCCTTTTAGAGAGGAATCGCTATTCTAGCCCTAGTGCGGCCTCTACTAGCTCTTCCTTTTTCACAATTTCATCACCAAATAATATATGCAACGCGATACCTAAAACTAAGTTAGTTGATTTTATTTACATGCATTAATCATGTAAGAATTACATTGCAAAAGTCGTTATTCTTATTCGTGAAAGAACAATAAATAAACAATATTCGCCTTGTCTTAAGTGATAAAACAACAATTAATTATTCAAATTCTAGTCTTGATTAACAAAAGAGTACTATGTGAATTAATTAATTAAAAGTTTGTTTAAAGTGATCAAACAACACTAGTTAATCAATTAAAGTTATTTAAACAATAAAGGAAAAAGTGATTTATCTAAGTGCTCAGGAAACTAACTGTTCTTCTTTTATGTTAAATCTCCGTTTAATGTGATTATGGACTTTCTTTCTTCTTCGTACCTCCAAGGACTTCAATGGATTCAATTAGGGTTGGAAATTATTTGAAAAGGGAGAAGAAAAATTAGTATGATAGTAAGAGAAGTTGAGAGATTAGGGTTTTGTGAATACTAGGGTTTTAATTCTGAATTTTCGGTCCTCGTAATGCTGAATGAAGACCCCTATTTATAGGTGTAGGGATCTAGGTTTAGGGTTTTAGATCTGCGTCGTCAGGTGGCGCGCGCAACTCTCTTAGTCGCGCTGGGTTCCACGCGCATCTCAATGAGTCGCGTGCGCCAGGCACGCGCAACTAATTGAGTTGCGCTGGTTTGCGGTTTGCCTTATACGAAAACGCGTTTTTAAAACTTCCATAACTTTTGATTGCAAAGTTGGATTAATGTAGGTTAAAATATGTTATGGATAAAAAGTTATGGCTGTTGGAGTGCAAGGTTGTCGGTTTTAGAGCCCGGTTTAGTGTTTTGATCATAACTTCTTCGTTTTGGCTCGGAATTGAGCTTATAATAAACCATTGGAAAGCTCTTTGGAAGGGCTATCCATCTGTATAGGCCTTTCATGGGAATTTGATGGTTGGTATATATATGTTTGTCTCGGTTTTCAACAATGTAGGTTCCATTAAATCCAATCATTGCATTTGCCGCATTTGGGTCCGTTATTAATCAACTTTAAACATGTATGAATATGTTTTAGGCCTAATTAGTAATTGTACAAGGCTCTAAGATAAATTGGTCTCAAATATGGGTTTCAACTTACTTCATAATGCATTTCGTAGTCCATAAACACTTCAACTTTGATCTAAGAACGGATTTTTGTAACATTATCGTACTTACTTTCGGGACAAGAGGACAAAAGTAGGTGTCTAAAGTTAGCCCCCACTTTGATCGAGTCTAGAATAGACGATGATCAAAGTAGTCAAGGAAATAAATCTGAGACTCATTCTGCGAGGTTCACAAAGAATAGAGAATCTTTCAGAAATGTTAAGGATGTAGAAACGATGCTTGATTCGCTAAGTGTTTGAAACAAGTAGCTATTAAGGCTAGAAAAAGTATTTTCTATGTCTTAACATGCTAAAGAATCTAGATTTATCCTTTGCATTTGTAGAACACTTTTACAGGTAAAGGTATTCTGGGTGATGTCATGTCATGAGAAGAGATCGGTTTAAAAAGGATTAAAAGGGGATGATGTCCTCCCAATCATGTCATCATTTGTCTAAAGTCCCTCAATATGTCATTGAAACTTTAGTCGGACTTTAACAAAGTAAAAAGATGAAAAAAGGTGTTTTTGGCATTTGAGCCTAAACGTTTAGGCATTCGAGCCTAAATGTTTCGGCATTCGAGCCTAAATGTTTCGGCATTCGACCCGGATGTCCACAAGATAGAAATGCATGTCTCAGGACTTGAGGCACATATCCAAATCCAGTGAGAGAGAAGAAAGTCAGCAACTCTCTCAGCAGTTTTGTCCACAAGATGAGTACACGTGTCACAGGACTGGGGGCACGTGACTACATAGGTGCGACATCGTCTCGTCGCTCTTTATACAGAGGGTGGACGGACACCCTAACTGTCTGGTAAGCCAGTAAGCTCACTAACTATTTGCTTCCAATCAAGAAGTGTTCATTCTTGATGGTTCGGCGCGCCTGTCCGGTAAGCCAGTAATCCTCTACCTTTTAGTTCCGAGAGGTAGATCTCGCAAAGCTTAGGCTGAAGTGAAATTTGACGCAACACCTGCGCCATACAATTTTACGTTGTACGATACGCCTTGCATTTTTACGTTGCATGATGACACCTTCCTCTTTGCTTTGGACGTGAAAAAAGAAGAAAAGTCGGACATTTATAACGTCAGTACAATAAAATGACAAACCTGTCAATGGGAGCTTTTACGTAAAGCACCACCACATAACGTCTTAAGACACTTTTACGAAAAACGTTCAAAACATATGCTTAGGGAAGACACAAAGCACGGTGTGCATGCAAAATGATGCAAAAAAACTATCAAAGAAGAAAAGAAACTACTGGATGCAATGTGTTTGGGGTAAAATTACCCTCTATATGTGGACCAATGCCACCGCGACACGTGTCCGCAAGCTCAGCTCTCTATGAGCCAATTAGAGCATGACACGTGTCACTCAATGATAGAAGAGTGATAATGGGCTCTAAGCCCATAAACCTAGAGCCTTTTAGGTTAAATGACCTAAAAGGCACATATCCCAACGCTCTATAAATACTGATCTTCACATCAGTTCAAGGGGAGTTAATTCATTCTCCAAGGGCCATGCCCCCCACAATCACTCTCCCTTCTCTCTATTTTATTCTCTAAAAATACATTACATCGATCACTAACTTGATCGTCGGAGGCGGACCTCCGGCCCCCCGGGGTCCGTTGTTTTGCAGGTGATCGGGCCGTTCGAGTGTTGCATTGCGGATCTGTCTCCCGAGGGACGTACATACCCTCCATTCGGGTACGTACAAAAAACCCCAAAACACAATGCAATTTTAAAAGATTTCGATAATTCACGCGTTATTACGTCTAACAACATACAAACCCATTGAGAAAAATTCAAAACGGATCGAAATCTGAGTACTGGTCTTTTAAGTGACCAGTGTCCGCGCGCAACTCACTAGGTCGTGCTAGCCAAGCGCACGCAAGAAACTGGGTTGCGCTGGGATGCCACGCGCAACTTAATAAGTTGCGCGCAACATTTGAATTAGTAAAAGATTTGGAGAAGCGCGATTTGCAGCTCACTTTCTTCTTCTCCTCTTTCTCCAATTTTGATCTCTTTCCATTTTTAGTTGTCGTTTGAAGCTAAGGAAAGTAAATCTTTCTCCTTTAATTCTACCAGACTTTGATCTTGGTCAATAAATGGAGAAATCGAATTGGGGTTTTCAATTCGATTTGTCGTCATGAATTTGTTTGTTTGTTGTTGTGACATCTTTAAGCAATATATTGCAACAAATTTCATGTGAAGTGATAAAGTATTGATCTTGTATGAGCATGTCAAGCATATTGTGTTTTTGTTCATTCTAATTTTGACTTTGTGCTTGATCTTTATTACTCTTTTTTTGCTCACATAGACTATACTTGTTAATTTTAATGTAAATTGAAGTGTTTAGAACAACAATTATGCATTAAAATTATAAATGAAATTTTAAACTTTTATAATAGCATTTACGACTCATTTTTTTTCATGCGTAAGTTGCAAAATTGGCTTTATCTATGATAAAAATAACCGATGGTTATTATTATTCACTTATAAAACTATGATTTCAAGATTTGCACAAAACTAGCTAGTTTAGGAAATTCTTGAAGAGGTCATCGAACTGGTGTAGCTTGGCTATATTTCGGGTTCGTAAGCCCCCATTTTACCAGGTCCTGAAATCGATTCTCACCACTAGGACTGTTCATCGGTCTAAGACCGGAGAAAAGACCGAAAATTAGAATTTTAAGAACCGCAGATCGAATTGGTTAAGCTACAACCAAACCCGAACCGGACCGAAAGAATCGGTATGAAACCCCGACCGGACCGTTTCGGACCGATTTAAGAATTTTTTAATAATCTTATGGAAATCTCGAAAAAAAGTAAAGGAAAATCTATACTTTAACGCCTTTTTATTTTTATTTTTTTTAGTACAAAAAAAGCTCATAAATTTAATGTTTTCAAAATTTATTAAGGATAATTTTAACCATTATTTAAAGGTTTCACGCATATTTTTAATTAAAAAAAAAATAAAAAATAAAAAAACATACCAATCCAAGACCGATTTTATAAGGTTTTGGACCGGAGCGAAGACCGGGGAAATAAATTTCTAGACCCAGACCTATTAATTCGGTCCGGTCCGGGGTCGGTCCAAGGTGGTCCGGTCCATTTTATCGGTCCGGGCGGATTTGTGAACAACCCTACTCACCCCACCCTTGTGTTGTGGCTCTCTAAACCCAATAAAAAAAGACACGAGACATAATCAAGAGTACTAACTACAACATGACAACTATGTAAAGCTTAAGTTTGGATGACATGTAGCACACAGTTGCAGTGAGAATCACAGCTCTAAAATAGACATTTCAAGCGACAATCAAACTTGTGCCAACTTAGCCATTAGCCCATTACCCCAAATAAATAAATAAATAAATACACTTACAAGTTACAATCAGCAACAAAGTACAACAAAGGACAAGATTCACAATATGGTGCAGGTACGCCGCATAAAAAATGGTGTACCGTGTAGTTTTACATATAAACTACATACATAGAATTGACTGATGCAACTGAAATTTCAATACATCACTCGGTAGTACAAAATTATTGACGGAGAGATCTCGCTTGATCCACACAAGGCACAGCGAGATAGCTGCAATTCTTCTGGAATCAAAAGCACATTTTTTTTCTTTTCAACGGTAAGTACTGATATGAATAACATAGTACATTTTACGATGAGAAATAGAATTCAGGAACTAATGGCACACAATTTACACAGTAGGAAAAGAATATGAATGATCAGGACAAACAGTTTCATGCAAAACCATTATATCTCAAGGTCATCCAACGAAAGTTCGCTTGAAAGCAGCTTCAATTTCTGCACAAAAAAACAAAAGTGCTAAGTTGAATTGACAAATAGACAAGGTGATGCACCACGAGAAACAAAGAAGTGCTAAGTTGAACTGACAAATAGACAAGCTGATACACCACGAGAAATAAAGAAGTGCTAACCCATCAAGTACCAGATTTGAGAAATAAAAATAACAATTAAAAATGAAGCCATGAGTTCTTACTGTGATAAATTGTGGAGGATCATCAACACTAGAGGAGCCCAAAATGACTTCCCTGTTCAACTTTGTCGTAAGCTTGTGGCAAGCTCGCAGCTGTAAGAACCATAGATTTTCAGCTACAAATCAAAACCACTAAAAGAATTGCAATAGCATAAATGCACCAAACTTCACTTACCTCCGATCTAGTAGCACCACCCACAATAAATACAAAGATACGCCTGCCCATCTTCTTAAAATCACCAGAAGCGTGTCTGAGAATGGAATCACTAAACACAAAAAGAAAAACAAAATAAATTATAAATTTCAAAAGAACACAACACTCGAGAGTACGAGGAAAATATGAATTGAGCCACCCTAATTTCGGATAATAGGTAATTGGAAGAGAGTTAATATATACACTAATTTTGGATAGAGTAATATGGAGGGAAAGGGAGAGAAGAGATAGTGAGGGATTCATCTTTCCCAGGTTTAATCTGAATCAGGAAGGTATAAAAGATATCCATTTTCTTTCCCTATTATTAAATCAAATGAATCAAACACTTCCATTGTTGGAAACATTTTAAAGGTAAATGAAAGCTCACTCTTCCCTACCCTCACCTCCCTTTTTTCTCTCTCTTCTTCCCTCCCTCCATTTCCTCCTACAATAGCTATCCAAACATGACAAAAGTAGACAGGGAACGGAAATGTATATGAACATATAAGGAAATAACGAACAACTGCATTTAATAGTCTGACCTCTAGCAGAGACTAGAATTGCCAGACAACCATTAGAGGATTTGACTTGTTCAATAAAATAATAATACTCCATTGCCCAAAAGCATGAAAAAATATTAAAAAAGTGGTCAACTACAGTAACCTACTATTCAATAGAAAATACCAAGTGTTACCTCGAATAACCATCATCAGAATTACGAGGTCGAGAAGCCCATGTTGGGGTACGTCTTGACCTCATGGAGTGTGCAACTGGGGTCTCAGTATATTGTATCGCAGCAGGATGTGTAGCACCATGAAATGTAGGACTTGGGTCATTCATACATGGGTACTCATTCTTAGGAAGCTCACCTTTACTGAGTTTTTCAACAAGTTCCTGGAAAGATTTATTGGGTCAATCTCCCTTACTGTACTTAGAATATATACACATTTTATAGATAAAATAAGTAAATTGCCACAATGATACAAACATTCAATAACTAAAACCACCATGACATGTCATCTAAGGTAACAATGTACCTTGAATACGATGACAAGTGCCCCCACAAACTCAAAGAAACCCAAAAATCAAAATAAAAAAAATAAATAATAATAATAATAAATAATAATAAAGAAAAAAAAAAAACACAAGGTAAAACAGAACAAGCTACAGGAAAAATTGCCCAGAATATTCCCACCTTTGGTCCGTCCGCTAAAAATAATCCCACCTTTGGATTATTTTTAAATAATCCCACCTTTACCCCCCCCCCATCTTTTTTTAAGGTCCCATTTTACCAGGAACCGGTTAAGTAGGTAATTTTTATTTTTTTTAAGTGTTTTTTTTTTTTTGAAAGAATTTTTTTAAGTTTAATTAACACATGTAGCTACTTGATTGGTCAAAAATTAAAAAAAAAAAACAAAAACAAAAAAAACAAAAACAAAAACAAAAAAAAAAAAACAAAAAGTAGTAATAAAAAACCACCACCACCTAAGCCACCACCATCCCCACCACCACCCACACCCAAACCCTACAACCACCATCCCCCCTAGACCCGAAACCACCGCCACGAAGATCGCGCTGACCGGAATCCCACCCACCCAACCAACCTAAACCCGTCAACCCAACCATTCGAAAACCCACCAAACTAAATCTGTAAATCCCAGAAAACGGGTTGAATCAAGCAGAGGAGTTCGACGTAGGGTAATCGGGGGACGGGGGAGGTTGGCTGGGCAGAATCGGGGGATGGGGGAGGTCGGCGAAAAAAAATTAGGGGACGGGGGATGAGGGAGGTTAGTGACGGCGTCACGCCGGAATCGGGGCGGGGGAGGTCGCTGAGACCAGATTCGTGGATCAAGGAGTTCGGCGAGCTGAGGCCGGATTCGTGGGCCAAGGAGTTAAGCGTGGCCGGATTCATGGATCAAGGGCTTCGGTGTGGCCGGAATCCTGAGATAATGGAGGTCAGCCCGGGATTGGTGGTAGAGGAGGTAGGCGTGGCTGGTAGGTGGTTTGGCTGGTGGTTAAAATTAATTAATTGATTTTTTTTAATTACCTTTTTTTTAAATTTTATTATTGGACCAATTAGGTGCTAACATGTGTCAATCAACTTGCTATAACAAGTTAACCGACCGGTAGGGACCATTAAAAAAGATGAGGGGGTAAAGATGGGATTATTTAAAAATAATCCAAAGGTGAGATTATTTTTAGCGGACGGCCTAAAGGTAGGGTTATTCCGGGCAATTTTTCCCAAGCTAAAATGAATAAATCAGAACACAAATCCTTTCTCCTGGTTTCAAACAAGATCGTAAGCAATCTTCAATGTTCAAAGCATCTTAACGATTTCATAAACAAATCACCAAAGTCGTGAATTAACGAAGCAGACTTTCTTCTACAAGGCACATGACACATTATGCATACCTCAACCATTGGATAAAATCGAGATAATTGCCACGCTGTTTCTTCTCCAACACGTTCCTTTCTGACTCCATGTTTTTTCTGATTACAAAAAAAAAAATTATGTGAGGGGGAGAAGATGCAGTCAGAACAAGACATAGTAAGAACAAAGAAATCTTTAAGAAAATGGCACACCTTATTATCAAATTTTAACGCAAAAGCTCCTATAGAGCTTTTCTTTGTTTCAGGATGTGTGCCAAGCAGTTTCATGTTATTAACTGCATTTGTATCATCTGATAATAACCCTGCTAGCTGAATAAATCAAGAACCAAATAATATAGTTAACTAAAACTGAAAGTAAAAATCTAATTTTAAAATGTAGAAGACTTGAAACAGTGAAAACATTTTTGCACCAATATGATAAAAACTTAACCTACTTCCCCTTATTTTTTTCCCCTCTTTTCTCACTTGTCAGGCAAGTAGCACACATAAACCCCTCTATCCAGCAAAAATAAAAGGCAAAATTGTGACAAATTGACAAAGGATCCTCTCGTGACAAATAAGAGATGAAACAGCCGTAGTGATTTATAAATATAACACATCTGCAAGTGCTTTGCAAGTCATATAAACTTATACCCACCCTTCACCTACCCCTAAACAGACAAAAAGGAAGAGAAAACTTTATGCTAAATTGCTAATCAGTATCACACAACGTGTAACTTTCATTGAAACAACTTTCAGAAAGAAAATTTAGCATACATTCAATTGTGGAGAAAATATAGAGGCAATGATGTAAAAAATCCTCCCAAAAAAGTTCACTCTCATTTTTCGTAATTAATAATAGGATTAAGTACCCAGAAGCTTTCCAGAACACTCACCCTCTACTTTACATAGAAATCCAAAACAGTCTACCATGACCATCAAACCACTGGGGGTGAAAAATGTCACACAGGAAATGGCATGGCTAGGGAGAGGAGGTGAACCGTGAACGTGCTTGGACAGCAGCGACAGTGGAGGGTGTGTGACTATAGGAAAAGGGGGATTTTAAAATATTGTCCAGAAATTTGATTGCTTTTGAATATTTTCACTCTTTAAGAGAACACTTGGAAATTGAAAACAGGAAACTAAAGAATATGGAAGACAAATTTTTGACTAAACGCACCCTTAAAAAGTTTCCAGCTCCAACACAAACACTTAACTGCATAATTCTGAACCCTTTTATCACCCTCAATTGGACTAGACTGTGACAGGAAGAAGAGGGAACTCAAACTTATTCTAGGGCTTTTTATAGCTATAAATATTTACATTCTTTAAAAGCACTTGGAAACTCGTAACAGGAAAACAAAAGAAAATGAATATATAAATTTAACAGAACACACCCAGTATATTTTTTTTCAGCAGTAATACAAACACTTACCTGCATCAACTGTGAACCTTTGTCACCCTCAAATTTCTCAGGGTAAATAGCCGCATAAACCATCAATAATCGCAACTTATTTTCACGGCTCAAATCCTGTCAAAGGGGCTTCTACATTGTCAGAAAAGTATTATAAACTTCAAATTAGAGAAAAAGTAGCATAATTCAGACCACAAAGTCCCTACCGTATGCGTGCTTAAAAATTTGATAACTTCTTTAGTTCCAGCATCACCAAAGACAAGATCCTGTTCCAGTTTTCCAACCTCCCTAAGTTTTTGCTCTCTTATGATACGGTTTATTTTTCCAGCAATCTGTAGGACCAAATTGAGTTATCATAAGCACCATGGAAAAAAAAAAAAAAAAAAACATTACAATTATCTCCATTCTCTATCTAACAGCATATAGTTGGGCGAAAAAAAAAAAAAAATTAAAAAAAAAAAAAAAAAAGAAAAGAAAAAGAAAAAGAAGAGAGGATGAGGATGGACCACTTGAACCATGGGATTATGTTAATGGGAGAGAGACCATTGGACCAATGGCAAGAATGTCATATTAGGTGTCAAAATCGAAATTGACATGAAAGATGAAACTTGCAAAGGAGATAAATGTTGCGACAGAAAAAGAACAAAGGAAATATAATGGATAATTTTAACATTTTTACGATTTGACAATGTACATTAACTTCAGTTTTGCATTAATTTCCATACCATAGCAGTACTCAGATAGTGTAATGGTCTAAACTAAGATACATTGTCAGAGCTCTGATTATGCGACCACTAACTAGTTTTCTGAATTTAGAGAGGAATATTTAAAAAAATGCAAAAGATTTCTACTACCATAGATCTGGTTCTATAAACAAGAATAAAGTTTGCATCGCCATGCTAAAAGAGCCTATCAAAGAGTAACTAGATCTTATAATAGCCCCATCTGCAATGTCACCTCCAACCTATCCTTGATGAATAAAAACTTTCGCTAACATTTAGGGGCTAAGGCTTTGTTGTTGTTGTAGATTAAAGCATGTAACACTACCTCTGGTTGGGAATCAAACAAATACAATAAAACCATGAGCACAAGGCAGCGAAGAACCCAATACTTGCACCACCACTTCGAAGAAGGAAGGGAAGAGGGGCGCATGTACAAAAGGAGGGAGACAAACAGAAGTCACCAGAGGGGACAACGGACAGCAGGGCAGACTCGGCAGAGGACAAAATTACTTAATGATACACAAAGGGAGGTGACACAACCCACAAGAATATTGCAAGTCTGATATAATAGAGACAAAAGCTAATTGATGCTAGGGTATTCTTGTATTGTAGTTGCTCGAGTATATAGATATAGAGATTGTAACTCAGTAGTAAGCTATTATGAGAGTTTGTAAGAATTACTTTTAGGAGATGAGATTAGTAGCCTTCAGCTACTAGGCAAGAGATTGATAGCCTCAAGCTATCCGTTTGAATTTTGGTTATTATTAGTCAAACACCTCTAGCTTTCACCTTTAATCTTGTTGTTTGTTCTTCAACTTACAGATCAGAATACTAGTCTATTACATTAGTATTCCAAAAGGCAAAGAAATTTCATTTGGGAAATCAGCAGAAATAGACCGTGAAAAAAAACTATACAATGAGCATACTCCAATCACGCATATGAACCTCTAAATAATAGGCTAAGAAGCCAATGAAACATCCCATGAGAAAGCTTAAGGCAAATAATCTAATTCATATTTTCCCTGAAACAAAATTTCCATCAATGCTTTGCAACAAACGTGCTTTTTTATTTTATACTAGGTGTAAGTCGCACGAGTTCTGAGACTTCATCAATAAGGAATGAAACAAACGAAATGAACATTTTCAAGGCCATTCTCATGAAACGGACACCAACTCCATCAATAGGGAATAAACAAACAAAATGAACATGTTCAAGGCAATTGTTCATGAAACGGATACCAGCTCCAGAACAACAATTATAAAGGCGGTCATAAAAGCAGCCACAAAAAGCTTGGTGCTTGACCATCTGAAAACTAACCTCAACATGCAGAGAAAGCTTGTCAATTTGTTCACTATATTGGGGCAAAGCTTGAACCATCCTTTGCAACTCACGTGTTGACAATTCACCACTTTCTCTGAAAAATGATTCAAGCTCAAGGGTAAGATACACATTGAAAAAAAAAGTCATAGTAAAGGACTAAAAGCAGCTCAACGATTACTTATATACCAAAATGCAGCTATGCCCAACCCCAAAGTAGTTTAAAATAGATGTAAGCTTATATGTTCATAATATGAGCCAACAAATATAACAATGTTCAAGGTCAAATCAATATCTATTTTTCACCCCTCACTTCCCTATTATTATGGTGAACTTCAAAGCCTAGCGGTATTCAAAGAGATACAAAAAAAATAGTCAATGGCACAACTATGAAATTTCAATTAGAAAGCCTTAAAAATAAACAACAAAGATTCAAAAAACATATATATATTTTTTACTACACAAGCTCAAAATTGTGCTTTTTGAATCCACTTTCACTTGAAACTTTTTTTGGATCATAGAAAATGGAGAGAAAGGAAGGGAAGGGAAAGGGAGGGTAACAAGTTTTCCTTGTTTGGAGAAGGTAGGGAAAAGAAGGGGAGGGAAAGGGAAGAATCTATTTAAACACCATCTCCCCAAAATTGAAGAGAATTAAAGGGAAAATGAACTCTACCCTCCCCTTTCCTATCTTTCCCATCCCCTTCCTTTCCTTTCGATCTTGCTATCCAAACAAAGTGTGTCAAAATACCAAAAAGTTGCACCTAATTTCCAAAATTTGGAGATCAGAATCAAATTATAGATCATAAACCATCCGACTAAACTACAATCACAAACAGCACAGTCCTACGTATCGACATGAATCATCTTTCACCCATCCCTCAAAGAAAGCATGTTTCCACTATAAGAGACTTTCCACTTGAAAGCTATCATAAATATCTCACAAAATAACAGTTGAGGAAGGCAGTTGTTCTTTTGACTCACTGGCATAAGATCAACAGCTAACCTTGAACTATGATGGATTTGCGCGGCTTTGTTCTTTGATACAAAGTTGGTCATTTTCTCGTGTAGTCGTTCGCTAGCCTGACACGACAGATTAAGATCAAAATATATTCACACATCTTAATCGAACAATAAATTAAGGATAGAACGCACATCAGCTATATGTAGATGTCGAAGCTCACACCAGATAGGATCATGCTCCTCCAAAAGGACCTCCTTTTTCTCTGGAGGCCCTCCAGTTTTGCTTGAAACCTGAACAGTTTACTCTTTAGATATATATATATATATATATATATGTATAAATATGAAAACAATAAAATAGAAGAAAAAATGCAGAATTAAAAAGCAGGGGACTATGAACATTTGATACCTACAACACACCTCATAAACATACTTATTCCCTTCCAAAAACAGAAGGTCATGGCACATAGCATCATAAGTCCACTCATGTATGACAGGAGCAATCTGAAAAATAGAGTGGCAAATATACTCAACAGGTAAAGAGTAACAATTATTGGATCTAGCATAAAATCAAGCAACAAACTTGTATACCTGATCAACAGATCGATCTAAAACAAGCAGCTCACAAGTTTCTGTCTGGGGAAAGTTAGCAATGCTTGTCTTATATTTTGTCAGATGATTCCAGATTCCAGCAGCTAGCTTTGTAGGAACTAAATCACGATAGGTGGTCATTGCGTTGGTATCAAGAGATTTAGCAGCACGGTAACGAACAAAAGGAAGCTCCTAAAGGCAACACAACGTGAGCTAAAAACCTTTTAACATATCCTAAATCATTGGTAGAACGATATATATACCCTCATAGAAGCAAACGCTGTAGCAGCTCGAGCAGCCATTATACTTAAACATGCATCAGCTTTACGGTGATTCTCGTCATTTCCAAAGAGCTCCTCCATAGCCATTCCATTATCAGTGACAAAACCCTAGACAATTTACAAACTATAATTAGGCTTTATTAAATAAACGAGACAAAAATAGGGGACAACATCCGTAAATAGAACAGTCAAAACAAATAAGAGCTAGTGTGTTCGAAAACAACTGTATAGGAATTTTGAACCTATGTTGCAATAAGCTACCTATCAGACACATAGCCGCAAGAATACAAATAAATTCTTTGCTCTTCGGGATAACTGTAACTTAGCCTTAACAAACCTCTTACATGGGGACATAATATTAAGTTCAACTAAAATAACTATGAGTTCAAATAATAATCAGTAAAAATTTGGCTTTCTCTTCTTCACCTTATTCAAATAATATTCAATTAAATAATAAGTAGAGCCAGTAAAAATAAGTTCATTTTAGTAACCTTTAAGAACATATATAAAATTAAAAGAGGATACACCAAATACAAACTTTTTGTCTCTCCTCCAAACTCTCTGTTCTCTCTCCTCCTCCAAAACAAAGCTACTGCCGGAAACCTAGGGTCTCGTTGGAGTTCTGGCATCACGACTGGTTCTCTGACAAGCATCCCCATAATTTTCCTTTATTTTGTGGGTAAATCTTCCCTGATTCAGATTCTCGTCCCTTGTCGTAGTCGAGCTACCCACCTCTTTAAGTCTCTTGCGGTTCCATCGGCGGTGAAGAGGAAGCAGAGCCAAGTCAACCTTACACCAATGATCTCCACCTTCATTAAGGTTCAACCTCGTTTCGCCGGCAAGTACCTTCTTTTGTTTGGTCAATTAGAGAAGGTTCTTTGGCTTGTTAACCTCGTTGGAAGTGTTCGGTGTTGTTAATTTCTTTAGTTCAAGGTTTGTGGACTTGTGTTCCCTTATTTTGTTCATTTTATGGAAGCATATTATTTGCTCTTTATGGCATTAAATATCTAGCTACCAGTGTTGTTCTTTGTTTTTCTGTTCTTATTTCAAGTACAATAGATGTGTTTGAGGAATTAGGGGGGGGGGGGGGGGGGGGGGGGGGGGGGATTTGTGTTTTGCTCCTTTTGAAAAGGAGGATTTCTCTTCTCATAGGTTAGAGATAATAGTTAGGGAATTGGGGAATCCTTTTGGTATTCTGAAATTTATTAGGAGTTTAAAAGATGAGGGTAACTTATTGTACAAGCAAAGTAATATGATTTTAGCCATTGCAAAATACTCTTGCACTCAAGATCTTGTCCTTTGTTCTGGTTTGTAATGATGATGATAAATCAGTTTTTTCAAGCCTTGTTGTGTCTCTTAATCTGATCTTGGGGGCATGTTATGTCAAAGAGAGGAACTTTGACAAGATTAGTCAATTGTGCTAGGTGGTGTTTTGTTACGATAACTCAAATGTGAAATCTTACTTTAGAAGAGCGATAGAAGCTTTAGAGCTAAACAAACTTGAATTAGCTTTCATGGATCTTTCGCAAGCAATTAGGTTTGATCCCAACAACAAAGAGTTTCAACAAAAACTCAAGAAGGTGACCTCTAGATTAGGTGGTCTCAAAATTTTGTTGATGATGCACTTGTGGTTACAACAGAGGATGAGAGGTTTAGATACTTTGTTCAATTTGTGAAGGAAGGAAAATAATTATAATAAAAAAAATAATAATAAAAAAAGGAAAGGGAGGAAGGAAAGAAGGAGATTATCATGAAAATGGGTATGTACGTAGATGTATTGGTGTAAAAGATGAATCCAAAGTGGAAAAGAATCTTTGGATTTGAAAGGTAAGGTCAACTCCTTCGATCAAGATGAAAGGCCCAACGTTATTGATAACATTTCTGTTTTGAAGTCAACTACAGGAAAAGAAAAAAAAATCTTAAAGGGTCAAGTTATCGATTTTCAAACCGAAAACAAATTGAATCCTATTTGCATCTCACCCCGACAATGTATGGGGCGGTTTCCAAGGGATGAACACGAAGAATTTTATCAACATTCGAGTACTCGATCATCCAAAGAAGAAGGATAGCGCTGAAACTCAAGAAGTTTCTACACCGATAGAGATAAGTCACCCCTATTTTGAAGGGCATCATTGGTGTGAAAAAATTCTCCAATCTTGATGCAAGATCCGACTATAGGTATAGTCTCTCATGCGTCATCATGCAGTCGAAATCTACTACGAACCCCAAAACGTACTCCTCTTAGACGTCGAAGATATATGCCTCCTCCCACTGCTCCAGAGTCCGAAGGAAAATTGTTTGTCAACGAAAACTCCCTCAGGTATTACTAACTCCTTATTTTGCTAGATGAGTGGCTCTAAAAGAAGAGCATCCTGTTCCTCCGAAAGCATTTGGTTCCCCTATAAAAAAAAAAAAAAAAAAAAAAAAAAAAAAAAAAAAAAAAATTCGTATGGTCCTACCCTTAATGTTTTAGTGTAACTTGTTTTATAATTAATATAATGCTTTTTCCAATGTAAAAAAAAATAAAAAAAAACATATATAAAAAAGAATCGGTAAAAAACTAACAATCAAAGTTATCATAAACAAGATTCAACTATGAATCAAAAACGGTTTTCAAAATTGAATCGTAAAATCAATCGAACATGCATAATCAAGACGCCATACTCAAATTTCATTGAATGCGTTTATATTATATTATAGTTGTGAAGCCAATAATTGACAAATTATATGTATACAAATAACTTTATAGGCATATTTTAAACTTGTAAGGTTTTCGCTAGGTAAGAGAAATATGAAAAAATTGGGTAGAAAAGTAAATCGAATCATAAGGCCATACATTAATTGTAAAATCATAATTTTCTAAGATTTAAATCGCAAATTCTATAACCATGCTTACAATAATCTAAGATAAGTAAAAAATATTTTAAGTTGAGTACATATAATTCAAGTTCAATACAATAAAAAAAAATTAAAAAAATCAAATTAAATTAAATTAAATCAAATTCAGTACAAACAATTTTACTTCAATAAAAAAAATAATATAAATTCAACAAAATCAAGGTTGAGAGAACATGTGCTTAGTCACTACAATTCCAACAGATTTTATAGAAGATAGATAAAAGTATTTATCACATTTATCACAAATTATTAGCAAGAAGAAAGATACTACGGAGTACTATATTAAAAACCATATGCTAAGCTACAGATAAGTGAACAAGAAGTCAAACAATCTTATAAGATGGCCAAAATGGCCCAAAAAAAGTGTAAGATGGAAGGATAGAAAGAGACCAAATTTAATCAAAATGATTAATGTAGGTATCGGTAACAAATATAGCAGAAACAAAAACAAGTAAATAAGGATTCAACATTATTCACCTGTCTATCAAAAGAAAAATACTCCAGATTCATCTGCAATTGATAACAAAAAAGCAATTATACATCTTTTAGGTAACTCAAGAACCAATAAAATCAATACAATACCCAAAAACAAAAAGACAACCTCACTCAATGCACCTATTCGAGGCAAAACTGTAGCATCCTTCTTGATAAGACCAACCAATTCTCTAGTAATAGGTGAACTAAAGAAAACAAAAGCTCTAGTCCCAAAAAAAGAGGGAACAAAAAAGTAAATTAGATGGATAAAAATAAAGGAACCTAAATCACATTTTTTATATTCAAGGTTCACAATAAAACAAAGAACAAAAGAAGTGTTTATAAAGATGACATTTATAAAAGAATTGGAACTTACTTCTTGTATAAAGGCTTTTTCCCAGCCATATCAGACAAAAACATGATAACACTGAAAATTATCAGAAAAATAAAAGGGAAAAGTTAAGAATGTACATGCCACTCTATTATATAAAGTGTTAACACACAATATAATGAAAGAGCTTATAGCATCAGGGAGAAAAGGGGGCAAAGAATGATAAGAAAAAATGCAAATTAACACCCAAGGGTTTTCTCTTTTTATTTTTTATTATTTTTTTTTTTTTTTTTGTTGGTGAGATAAAACACAGTTGCGACTCATTTTTCAAAAATGTCACTGACATAAACTTATTTCATGTGTGCCACTATGTTTAACTAGTTTCAAAAGCACCATTATTTTTCTAATACTACATATTACTGTCTTTGCTTATCATTCCCTTCAAATTATTTTAGTAAGAGGCCTTTTTATGGGAAATGTTCTTTCTTACAATAAACATTAATCATATTTGAATTACATATACTATGTGTTTCAATTTTAAATCCCTGAGTCCACAACTTAATATGAACACCTATTAATGCTATCCCCATCTTCAGTTACAATGTTTTTTGATCCATACCCAAGCTTAACATAATTATCTGAATGCAGCCAACAGAAGTTCGGGCAAGCCAAATTGATTCAGTCCATTGTATTCCGAAAAACAAAATATATTGTTCTTAAACTCCATTAACAAGAGAGAATTCTACAGAAACATAAATCAGTTCCAAACTGTGAAGAGAAAGCACTTAATGTTATCCAAATAATCATATCGCAAAACAGCTTGTCTCAAGCATTCATCTAGATTTGTGACCTCTTTCTTAAAAGCAAGAAACACAATATACGGCTTCGAAAAAATGGGGCCAAGAATAAGACAGAAAAACGAAAACACACATCATGTGATGGTCCTGACTAAGCATCACCGCTAAAAAGTAAGGTGTTCGAGACCTTATGCACAAACTAACCACCAAGACTGCACTGGTTATTGAAGCCAAAAACAGCATCATTGACATACACTTCTCCCCTAAATTCTAATACTTTAGCTCATCCTGCATGGACTCTTAGCCTTTTTCTTTGTGGTTCTCTTTGTACCCAAGCCCACAGGAACAACGTTTTCTTATATTAGTTCAGTGTCCAGCTCTAGCTTTAGAGTACTATGATTTATAATGTCAAATATGACATTTAAACTAATAGTCAAAAGTCATCACCTCATGGAATAGGGACAAAGAAGTATGAGAATATTCAAATTTTCAGTTACACTGATGGCATGGCAAACATAAACTAAGGTTTTTTGCTCACTAACAGCCACTGCAATAAGAAACTGGCCATGAACATGTATAGAAAACAACAAAAAGATGTAATAGACTAGCCAAGGGGTAGGGGTACTATTGGTCTGACAATATTAGTTCGTTAGAGTTAACTTGGAGCCTGTATATAGTGCCTGACAATATTGGTCAGGGGGATTGCCATAATTAAGAGCCTGGAGGAAGTCAGAAAATGCCTGTATATAGTGCCACTGAAGTTCATGAACAGTGAAGATCACTGCAGTAATAAGCTAGCCATAAACATATATAGAAATCAACAAAAGTAGAAAGATGTAATAGACTGCCATTGTAGCCAAGGGAGAGGGGTACCTATTGGTGTGGGCAATATCAGTTGGTTATAAGTAGTTTGGAGGAAAAGTCAGTGAGTTTGTCAGAGGTGAGACTGAGAGAGGGAAGTAAGCTGGAATATGCATATAAAGAGAGAAATAGAGCCGTTAAAAGGAAAACAAGCATTGTTCCCCAGTTCTCATTTTCCTCATTTCTATATTCTGACTTTCCAGTCTATTACAGAAGAATAGGACATACATAATTCAAAAATTAGCAACATGACAGACAACAGTAATGAAAGAGCAGAAACATTACTTCTCCTTAGATGGCTGGATAAAATATATAGCATCCATTGTGGGTAATGGCTGCCTTCTTTTATATATGTCTTCCACCACTGTTTCAGCAAATAAAATAAATAATTAAATAATATGATAACAACAACAACAATAACAACAAAGCCTTAGTGCCAAAATGATTTGAGGTAGGCTAACATGAATCGTCATAAGGAACCCTGCGATATAAAGAAAGGTACATAACAAGATAGTCAAATGAAAGAGTTCGAAAAAAAAAAAAGGTGAGAAAAGTGAGAAAAGAAAGAGCATCCAAAAAAAATTTAGGGGGTTTTAAAAGAGAACCAAGAAAAAAAATTTAAAAACTTTTGAAGGAATGGTTTAAACGTTGGAGTAAAAAAACGATAAAGGTTTGAGAAAACTTTAGCAAAGGAAATCAATATTGTTCATAAAACACTAATGGGAGAAAAATAATAATGGTAAATACTAATATAAATTTTAATATATATATATATATATATATATATATAGGGGAGGGATCCGGTGAGAATAGGTTCATATGTGAGAATTCATACTTATATGAGAATTGATTTTAAATTTAGAACATGTGAGTAAAAGTTTAGAACATACGAATAAAAATTTAGAACATGTGTCTGAAATTAAAATTTAGAACATCTGAGTAATAATTTAGAACATCTATGTGAGTAATATGTTTAGAACATTTGATTTAAGAATTAGAACAAGTGATTAAAAATTTATAAATTATGCTTTATGAAATTTTAAACATATGAGTAAAATTTAGAACATCTAATTTAAGATTATGAACATGTGAATAAAAATTTAGAACAAACTGATATAGAATATAGAAAGTGTGAGTAAAAAATTTAGAACATATGAGTAAAAAAAAATAGAACATACGCTTTAAAATCTGGAACATATAATTAAAAATCTTAGAACACACATTTTAAAATTTAGAACATATAAGTTAAAATTTTGGAACAAGTTATTTAAAATTTATGATATTAAACTTAACTAATTTATGGTTTAGAACATGTGAGTACTAAATTAGAACATTTGATTTAATTTAGAACACCTAAAGAAAAGTTTAGAACATTAGATTTAAAATTTAGAACATACGAGTAAAAATTTAGAACATAAAGAGTGTTCTCACATAAGAAAAATTCTCACATAAGAAAAATTCTCACGAGAGTCTCCCCCTATATATATATCCAGCATCAATTTTTCCTCAATCCCCAAAGCACTCATGTCACTCTTAATCACCTTCTTCCAACTTTTCTTAGGTCTTCCCCTACCTCTTGCAACCCCAACATTTTGCCATTCTTCAAGCCTCCTTACCAAAGCATCACTTGGTCCCCTTACATGGCCAAACCATCTTAACCGATTCTCCCTCATCTTGTATTCAATCAATATAACCTCTACTTTCTTCCTAACTACCGCATTCCTTTATCGATCCTTACTTGTATGGCCACACATCCATCGCAACATACGCAACTCCGCCACATTATGGACATGGCAATGCTTTACGGCCAACATTCTCTACCATATAACAACAAAGCAGGCTTTATTGTCACAGAATTTCATCTATAATCTATGGGGCACGCCGGGATCACGTAAAAAAAAAACTCATTGCACTCTTCCACTTCAACCAACCCATTTTGATCCTATGAGCAACATCTCCATCCTTTTGAATAATAAATCCATATATTCGACAAAAGACACAAAAGCAATAAAATAGCAAGTTTATCGTCAATCAAACTTTAAACCTACAATTGTTTCCAGGTTTATTATTTGGCATCCCCTTTAAAGGTTTAATTATTAGTAGATTATTTTGACACAAAGTAAACTTGTAAATGTTATATATAATACTCCCTCCGTCCTAGTTTACTTGCAACATTTTGACTGGACACGCTTGACGATGCACATGTTTGACCGTTGATATCTTTTATTATAAATTTATATAAGTTATAAAAAGTTTATATTAAGAAACTATACATTAAAATAGACCCAACAACATCTTACATGATTACATTGACTTTCATATAATAGTTAAAAAAGATGGTCAAAGGGAGATGTGTGAATAGTGCAAAAAGTCAAACCGCAAGTAATTTGGGACGGAGGGAGTAATTTTTGAAGAAAAAGAATTAAATTAAATAAAACCATAGGTGGTCAATGCAGTTCGAAATCAAAGTTCACGCTCATTTTAGTTTTCGTAATAAAATGAAGGTTTAATGTTTCAAACTAGTTAAAGTGGTATCCATAAGACCCCTAGTAAGCATAGCAATAATCTACAACTATATAACAAATTCTTCATCTATGAAAATCTACTATGGATGAAATCAAATACATACCTGGAAGATGAAATCAACGTCTAGCTTCGATTACCAATAGTTCAAAATCCACGAAGAACCCTAAATAGACTAAACTGACAATTAAAATTTCGCTTAACCCTAGATTGCAAAATTGATGTTCAATCATCACAAAATGAAACCTCTTACCTCAGAAGCAGTTTCAATGAAGAATAGAAAAATTAGAAGTCGCCTCAATTCAAACTTGGAGTGCGATTCAATGGGAAACTAGAGGGAAAGAGCGTGGAGGAGAACAGACGTAGTTATGTGCTTCGTGTTTTTTATTTATTTTAGAATTTTCTATACAGTATAACTTAGGGCTTGTTTGGCATCAGTTTTAGTTTTCAGTTTCCTTTTTTTGGAAAACCAAAAATAGGAATCAAGAAAAAGGTGTTGCCACTTTTCTGTTGTCAGTTTTCAAAATTATCATATTTTAATAAGTTTATGTAATTTTTGATTAATTATGGGACTCATATCATATACAATTAGATTACAAAAAACAAAAAACCACAGTAATGTCAAACGAACCCTTAAATTTTGGCTTAGAGCAAGATTGGTCTTGTCTGGTGTTCAGATTTTAATTACACACTTTTTTTTAATTCTTTTTCTCTCTCCTCTTTTCTTCTTCTCCGAGCTTAGAAAAAAATATAAAAAATTAAAAAAAATAAATAAAAAAATAAAAACATTTTGATTTTCTCTCTCCTCAAACACTTTTTACACTCCTATCATCTTCTCTCTCTTAAAACCATTAATTTTTCTCTGAAATCCATTGTAACTGCTCCAAAATTCAAGCAATTTTGTTCTACTTTTTCTCAAATTCAACAAATCTTAGTCAAACTTACATATAAACAAGTTGAAGTGACCAATTTGATTAGAATTTTTGCAACTACGAACCCTATTATGACAAAAGAACAAATTGAAGAAAATTTGAATGGAATGAGGTAAAGAACAATAAACTCGTACAGAAATTTGTTCTCAAATGCAAAGGTAAGTCATACTCCAAAATTTTCGAAGAATTTGATGATTTTTTGGGCGATTATTGAATAATATTTTTTTTTAACAATTTTAATGGTTGTTAGTGGTACGGGAGTTGGTGGTGGTGTGGTGGAATTTAAGGTTTTGAGGACAGCGGTTGAGAAAGGTTGGTGTTGGTGGTGGTTACGGTGGGTTTGGGTGTGGGTTAATGGTTACTAGGTCGGGGGCTACTAGGGGTTACTAGGTTGGTTAGGGGTTACTAGGTCGGGGTTATTAGGTCGGGGTTACTAGGTCGGTTAGGGGTTACTAGGTAGGGGATTACTAAGGGTTACTAGGTCGGTTAGGGGTTACTTGGGGTTACTAGGTTAGGGGTTACTAGGTCGGTCAGGGGTTACTAGGGGTTACTAGGTTGGGGGTTACTAGGGGTTACTTAGTTAGGGGTTACTAGGTTGGGGGTTACTAGGGGTTACTAGGTCAATCAGGGGTTACTTGGTCAGGGGTTACTAAGTCAGTCAAGGGTTACTTAAATGGGGTTACTTGATGGGTTACTAGAAGGGTTACTGATATAGCACCTTGCCGCACCAGAATCGCGCTGTTTTAATTAACTAGAGTATTCCCGCGCATATACACGGGATATTTATTTTACAGAATTAAATTCAAAATATCTAATACTCCCTTCGTTTTAAATACTTGCTCCATTTCTCCATGCGCAGAGTTTTAGGAGAAATTGGAAAAAGTAATAAAATATGGAGGTAGTGGGGTATTTGAGAAAATTAAATATTGTAAAAAGCAAAAATAGTGGAAGAATAGGAGGAGAGAGGGTATTATGTTGGGTTCACTAAGTGTGAGAAATGAATTAAATATTGTAAAAGCTTTCCAAAAAAGGAAATGGAGCAAGTATTTAAAAACGGCCGGAAAAGGAAAGTGAGGCAAGTATTTAAAAACGGAGGGAGTAACAAATTTTTTTCAAAAAATACGGGAAGTTGATTTTGATATGGTAACTAATTATATATAACACCATGTGTGCAACTATTATGAGAGTTATTTTATCAAGCCTATAGGGGTTATCCATTCAATGTTATAGAGGTAACCATGTTAGTGTTATAAGGGTTACACCGTGATGGACTGAGGGTTATAGGAGTGACCGTTCTTTTGCAACCACTATTTTTTTATCTTTTGCAAGTAGCTATTTAGTGAGGCCAATCGCGCAAATAACGTGTTGTACATTATTTTTGTTTTGATGATTATGGAAGTATGGGTGTGTTAAATCTATAGAGGTTACATGTTCTGCGTTATAGGGGTTACGTAGTTAGTGTCATGATCTTTTGCAAGTAGCTATTCGTTGAGGTCAGCCGCGCAAATAGCGTGCTGTACATTTTTTTTTCCTTTAATGATTAGGGCCGAGTGGAAATTGTTTGTAGGATAATCCTAAAAAAATATGCATATAAATGAAGGGTTGGGGATTTAGAGTGCTTTAATTTGATGAATTGTTGATAAAGGAATTGTATATTCGTGCTAATGCACGACATGTATTATACGCGAAAGAAAATAAAACAAAGTGAAATGTTAGTATTGGTTTTTTTTTTTAAAAAAAAAAAAAAGTGAATAATTATTAATTATTGCAATTCCTTGAAAAAATACAAAAAAAAAATTCTTAAAAAAAACGGTGTAGTGGGACGGGTAGTTATTATCCTTATTGATATTTTTTTAAGTTAAAAAATAAATAAACCTATTATATAATTGCAGAGTCACTTCACCACAACCCTCCAAATCACCAATACTCAAATCTCATGCATTTGATTTTTTTTTTTTACAAACCAATAACTATTTATATTAAATTTAATTATTTTTTATAATAGATTGCCACATCAGATTTTATATTAAATTTAATTATTTTTTAAATTTTAATTATCTTAAGCCTCAAGACTCAATTAGATTTATCTCTTCAATCCTAAAATTTATTTTAGATTTCCTTAAAAAAAAATTGTCTTAAGATATACATTTCAATAATTGTTTTTGAAATATATATATTTTAATATGATATGAATATTCACAATGGTGTAACAAATTTCTAACCCAATTTAAATGTCATAGTTGAAAAATAATAGCAAAATAGATCAAGCAAAACCAAATTTGCAATAAGATGAGAAATTTCTTCTATTAACTGTAGAAGACAAATAAATGATAATAAAATCAATAAGATATTTCCGGATATTTAGCTTTTATACTACAAAAATAGAGTAATTTTATTATGACTAGGTACATACATGATAAATATTGGAAACCAACAAACAATAACAAAAAATAGGATAATTAAAATACAAGATAATTTAAATTCATAATTGTTGTTAAATCATGATTATTATTTTTTTTTCCAACAAGATAAGTACATAATTAAGATAAAATAAAAAAAATATATGATTTTATATATATAAAATTAAAAACAACGTACATATCTATAAAAATAAAATTGAAACAACGTACATACCTTTTTTTTTAAAAACAACGTACATAGAATTTTTTTTTATTTTTTAATGGTACATAGATTTTAATGTATTAACGAATTAAAAAAAAAAGGTTTTTTTTTAGCAGAACACTGTGTTTTGATGTATATATGGGGAAAACATTGTATATAGTGTGTAGAGTTGAGTCTTAAGTTGAGTCTAAAGTTTTAAAGACCCCACTTTAGATTTTGTTAAGACTTAGCTTCTTAAATGCATTAAAAAAACAAAGGCTTGTCTTAATCACAAAATTAAAAAAATGATGATGTCACCTAGAGTCTTAAGACTCATGGCTAATCTTGCTCTCATGCTATTGATTATTCCGATCATCTCCCGAAAGAGTCACGTAGTATTATATCAAAACTTCGAAGTTAATACTCTTTTTTGCTATTTTTGTTGCAATTTTTTTACTTATATTTGTGTTTTTTGCTTGATTATGTTAAATTTGAAGTAGGAGAAGTTGAATCGTAGTACTTAGAAGTTCAATTTGGGCATTTTTAAGTTCGATTTCTTCTAAATCAAGTATTTTCACAGTTTAGTTTGTTTTTGTTCAGATTATGTTTAATTTAATTATTATTTTGGTTTAAATTTGTTGTAATTTAGGTTTAAGTATGCATGCATGAGAAACTAATACAAAGTTGAATCAAAGGATTTTTTATACATATATTTTTTTTACAAATTTTAACATAAATTTATATTAGGTTTTTTTCATAAATTTTGGTATAAACTTTAGATCTGTTTATATTTATGAACTTAAGTAATTTTACTTCAATTGGTACTAATTTAGAATAGTTTTGATTAATTTAGGAGTAATTGTTGATAATAGTTAATTTATGAGTAATTTTTTAGTGCATTATTGTTGCTATGGTACTTCTGTTCTGCTTTTTGCTATTGAAAATGTTGCTACGGAGTAATCAAGTGAGTTTGGTTAATTTATGAGTAAGTGCATTATTGTTACTATTTGCTAAAAGTAGACAGAGATTTGCTAAATGTAGATAGAAATTAACTAAAAGTAACTTAAAAGTAATTTGTTTTAAGTTTCTATAGTTTTGAGTGCATTACTTTTAAAAGTAGACAGAAATTTGCTAAAAGTAGATAGAAATTGCCTTAAAAGTAAATTGATGTTCCTAAAAGTAGATAACATTTTTACAAATAGATAGAAGTATACTAAAAGTAACTTTAAATTGATTAAATGTTATTGAATTACTATGAGGTCTATAGCTATTGTGGCTTGTGTATAAATCAATAAATTGATGTGACTTTTGTATTATGGCTTGTGTATAACAAATCAAAAAAGATGATAATCCTTGCTCATTACATTACCCTATACATTATCCTTGGTCATTTCATTTTTGTTTTGAATTGCAGACATATTAAAATGGCCAAAACTACAAAAAAAAAAAAAAAAAAAAAAAAAACCTCCAACACAACCAGATCCAGCAAAGGAAATTCCTGCAGCAAAGAAGAATGGTGCAAGTAAAAAAGTTACTGCAGCCAAGAAATCTCCAGCAGCAAAAATGACTCCTGCAGCCAAGAAAGTTCCTGCAAATTCAAAGCAATCTCCAATTAAAGGTATATAATATTGAAATATAATAATTATTTGATAAAGTAAATGGAAACACTTATAAAGTAAATCATTTATCTGTATAAGTTTATATTACAAATTTAAAGATTCATACTATTACATAATTGAATATAAAAGTAAATGGTTAGTTTAGTAAAATAAAAAAAGCTTATAAAGTAAATATATGTTTTAAAAGTTCTTTAACATGTCTATACTTATAAACTGATTGTGCAAACTAAATGTATTAGGTGTTAAGCTTCAAAGGATTTCAAAAAAGCAAATATTGATAAAGAGAAGGATTAAGGAACTAGAAGCATCAAGGTTTATAAAAGTTTATTAAATTAAATTCATATGTTATGTATTAAAATTATATAGTAAAGAATCTAGTACTCCAAGGTAGTAATCTGTTATAAAGTAAATGGAGACTGTTATAAAGTAAATAGAAATTGTTATAAAGTAAATAGAAACTCTTATAAAGTAAACAGAAACTGTTATAAAGTAAACTATTTACTATTATATGTCTATGATGTCTATTGATAAGTTTAATAAAGTTAATAAAAATGCTTATAAAGTAAATATAAATGTTTTCAAAGTTAGTTAACATGTTTTAACAAATTATACGAACAAAGAAAAGGATAAAATCTGAAGTGAAAGATAGCAATTATGAACTAGAAGAAGATCAGAATGAGGATTAAGATGGATCATCAAAAGAAGACAGAAAAAAGGGAAAAGCTCATTTAAAGAAAAAAATGAAGCTTGACAATTTACTACAAGAATCAGGTCGAATTCCGACGGAAAAACCAAAAATTTCGACGGATTTATATTTCGTCATATATTTCCGACGAAATAAAAAAATTCCGTCTGAAATCCGTCGGAAATTTCAGACGGAAAATTATTCCGTCGGAAAATATGTACTTTCCGACGGATTATTTCGTTGGAAATTTAATTTTCCGACGGAATTTGTATCCGTCAGAAATTTACGACGGAATTTCCGTCGAAAGTCCTTTTTTTTTTTTTTTTTTTTATAAAAAATCACTTATTTCAAAAAGAAAACCCTAAACATCAAATGCTCCTCTCCGCCTCTTTTCCCTCTCCCCTTTTCCTTTTCCTTCTCTTTCTCTCTCCTCTCCTCTTCTCTTCTCATTCCTCTTTTCCCTCAGCGGCTCTGCCCCTCCTCTCTTTCATTCTCTTTCGCCTCTCCTCTTCCCTTTCCTATTCCCTTTCCTTTCCTCTTATCTTTCTCTTATCTATATCCGCCACAACATCAACCCGCAACAACAACGACGACGACCGCCACAATATCAACCCGCAACAACATCAACCCGCAACAACATCAACCCGTAACAACATCAACTCGCAACAACAACGACGCAACAATTACAAAGTCGACAACCACTGTCTTGAACCACCCACTCTCATGGTTTTTGTTTTGTAGATCTAGTTTTAATTTAGGTTAGATTGTAGATCTAGTTACTTTTTTGTAATTGTTATGTAAATTTATGAATTTCATTAGATATTATCCGAATTTAATGGGTTTTGTATTTTAATTCGATTTGTTCTCGTTTTTCTTGGTTTAATTTTGGGTTGATTAATCAATTTTAATTACATGCATGTGTTTTTTGGGTATTTTTTTAATTACATGTATGTGTATTTTTTTTTTGAGTTTTTGGGTTGGTTTTTTTTTCGGGGATTTCGTATTTTTTTTCAATTTTATTTTTTATAATTTTGTGTTTTTTGGGTATAATTATCTGAATATAATCGTTTTTGTTTTTTTTTTTCCAATTTTCAGTTCGTGAGTTATCTTCGTCGAAAATTGATGGCCGATACTTTGCTTCTGCAATTCAGCTACTGAGCTCGTTCGTCGAATCCATTTGGTTTTTTTTTGGGCAAGTGTAAAACTACTGATTATAAATTTCAATTATATTATGTATTATGTAACATTTTGGTGATTATGAATTTCAATTATATTTGGTGTGTTATTACTGATTATGAATTAATGTTATAATTGGTGTTGTATTAGTTTTCTGCCAATTTTCAAGTGAACAAAGAACAAGAACAAAAACAAAACAAAAAAAAACAAAAAAAAAATAATAATAATTTTGGGCAGTTTTGGCACCGGTTAACCGGTGCCAAAACCAATGAAATAAATATTTTGGTTCATTTTTTGCACCGGTTAACCGGTGCCTAATTGGATATATGGCACCGGTTTTGAACCGGTACTAAAAAGGGGGTATTTGGCACCCCCCACATAGGCAGCGGTTCAAACCGGTGCCTTAGACCGGGTTTGAACCGCTGCCAAAGCACTTTTTTCACCTAGTGTAGACGTGATTTTCAATTACATATTCCCTTTAAACATGCAATATAGTGATCAATAAATATAATAGAATAAACATTAATATTGGAAGCAATTTAACAATAAATTGTTAGTCAAATCAAATATAAAATAACCTAATCATGATACTAGCAATATAAAAATAAAATAAGTAATTAAATTAATTAATTACTCACATTCCGCGCGTTCCTTTAAATTGCTACATCATGAATAAACTGTTAGTAACTTCAATAAAAAATATAAAGCAAATGAAAATTAAATTAAATAAATGAAAAGTAGAGTTGATTTGGTCCAAACCCTCAGTTATTTGTACCTTTCACGCCTTGGTTTAAGGACTGAACCTCGGGTTAAGTATAGACTCCTTGGAGTGCTTAGAGGAATTATTATGGAAGAATAAGGAGGCTAGAAATTAGGTTAAAGAGGGAGAAGAGAATGATGTTTGGTGTAAGGTGAGAGAGAATGATTATTGGTGCCCCGAACTGCAGAAAGGGGGGTCCTATTTATAGGGAAAATGAGCAGAGGGAACACACGGAACCCTAAAAAGATAAAAACCCTAAAAAATAACACCGCGACACGGCGGAGAACACCGTGACACGGTGCCAGGCATCGTCAAACGGGGGAAGGCACCGTCAGACGGGGAAAAATCCTGTGACGCGGAAAATATTTGACCTACGGGAAGTGAAGACGTGAAGGATTTACGCGGAAAAGACACGAGAAAATTCCGTGACACGGCACACGTACTGTGACACGGCAGTGTACACCGTGGCACAGTACAATACACCGTGTCACGATATGGGAAAACGCGGAAATTACATTGAAAAAGCACCGTGACACGGTGGGAAATACCGTGTCACGGCAGCAGGTACCGTGTCACGGCAACAGGTACCGTGCCACGGTGGAATTTGACGCAAAATAGCTTTAAAAATAGCACTGTGACACGATGTACAGTACCATGTCATGGCACCAAGCACCGTCAGACGGGGCAAACTCCCGTGACACGGTGCTTTTGCACTGTGATTCCAATTTTTTACCCGTTTTTAAAATCATCATAACTTTTGATCCATAACTCGGAATAAGACATATAATATATCATTGGAAAGCTTATCAAGTCTACTTTCCAACCCAATTAGAATTAGGTCAAAATAATATGTAGATTTTACGATATGGCCGTTTTAGTGGAAGGGTGTCGGTTTTAGGCCGAGTTTAGTGTTTTGCTCATATCTTTTTCGTTATAGCTCGGAATTGGGCTTATGATATATGGTTGGAAAGCTTATTTAAATGCCTATCCAACAAAATAATAATTGGATCAAAATTGTATATCCATAAAATCAGTTTATCTCAGTTTTGCGATGTGGACACGAAAAGTGGAAAATAGGTTATGGTTTAGGGAAATGAGCTAGAAATTGGATTGGTTCATGAAATATATTGGATAGAACATGGATTTAAGCACTCCAAAGATTAAATACTCAACCCGTCCAATAATGGTGATGAAAGGTGTTCATTAACGGGTTTGGTTTTGGGGAGACATTTTTAGGTGTCTACAGGCGAGAAAAAGATGAGTCGACGTACTAGAGGATAACTCCTCGCTCATCCAAACGGTCCTACAAAGAGAAAGCTTTGATCCCTTGAGGCTCATCACTCCAGCGGAAGGATCACTACAAGGGCGGCGCAAGACAGTCGAGATGAATACTCCAAGCGGAAGGAAAATCTCCATTACGACGGGGCAAGGACCGATGTTCGAAGAGTCGTCTGAGTTAGAGTAAAAGTCAGAGTCTTTTCCCGTAGAGTCATCTAAGTCCTTAGCTGTAGCAACCCCTTCTCCTATCTCTTCCCCTAGGATAGTTAGCGATCAAGTCCCTAAGGACATATCTCTCTTCGATGTAATGATTTCCGAATTTAATAATATGTCTTCTTCCTCTTACTCCTCGTGTTTTTCTTTAACCCAAGATGACGAGCATTGCTTAACTAAAAATGAAAATGACAAAGAACTTACTAAAGCAATGGAAACACTTGAAAAGAAAACACCAATAATTGAGGAAACTGAGACGGTTGATATCTCAAATGATTCAACCAATAAAAGAGAAGTTAAAATCGGATTAACACTTAATGAACAAGAAAGAACCGATTTAATCAATCTACTTAAAGAATTCATCGATGTATCCGCTTGGTCATATGAAGATATGCTAGACATTAATAGAGAAATAGCTCAACACACCATACCACTAATTCCAGGAATGAAACCTGTAAAACAAAAGTTGCGTCGAATGAAACCCGACGTAGCTCTTAAAATAAAAGAAGAAGTTCAAAAACAAATAACTACTGGTTTTATCAAGGTATCCAAATACCTCGAATGGGTCGCCAACGTCGTCCCAGTTCCGAAAAAGGATGGAAGGGTAGGAATGTGTGTCGACTATCGAGATCTAAATAAGGCAAGTCCAAAGGACGACTTCCCTTTACCACACATCGATATTCTGGTAGATAACACAACGAATCATGCACTTCCCTAGTCATGGATAGGTACGCAGGGTACAATCAAATTCTCATGGCAGAAGAAGACATGGAGAAAACAACCTTCATAACACCATGGGGTACTTACTGCTACACGGTAATGCCATTCGGGTTGAAAAATGCGGGTACTACTTACCAACGAGCAGCGACTGCCTTGCTCCATAACATGATGCACAAAGAAGTTGAAGTATATGTGGACGATATGATTGTGAAGTCAAAAGATCGCCCAGGCCATCAAATAGCCTTGAGAAAATTCTTCGAAAGGCTAAGAAAATACAACATGAGGTTGAATCCATCCAAGTGTGCTTTTGGAGTCACCTCAGGCAAGCTTTTGGGTTATGTCATAAGCTCTAGAGAAATAGAGATAGACCCAACCAAGATCAAGGCAATCATGTCAATGCCACCACCCAAAACCGAGAAGCAAATTCGAGGATTTATTGGCCGGTTGCAATACATAAGCAGGTTCATATCAAAATTGACAATAATATGTGAACCAATTTTCAAAAAGCTTAAAAAGAATGTAGCAGTAATATGGGATGACGAGTGTCAAAAAGCCTTAAAAAGAATGTAGCAGTAATATGGGATGACGAGTGTCAAAAAGCCTTTGAAAAGATCAAAGTCTATCTCGCAAATCCTCCTGTATTGGCACCAACACTTCCGGGAATACCTCTTAGGTTGTACTTAATAGTCACCAAAGAAACAATGGGAGCCATGCTAGCACAAGAAGTAGAAGGCAAAGAAAATGCAATCTATTATCTAAGCAAAAAGATGCTCGAGTATGAGGTACGCTATACACCACTTGAGAAATTGTGCCTCGCATTGGTGTGGGCCACAACCAAGTTAAGACATTACATGCTCGTGCATACAGTCTTTGTAGTTTCCCGATTGGATCCACTCAAGTATTTATTCGAGAAATCTACACTCAATGGGCGCATATCAAGATGGATAGTCAACTTAGCCCAATTTCACGTAAGATTCATGCCCAAAAAGCTATCAAAGGATCTATGGTTTTGGATTTTCTAGCGGACTTTCCAATAGAATATTCGACGCCAATACACGACAATGAATTTCCAGACGAAGACTTGATGGTCACGGAGGACGATACTTGGACCTTATACTTCAATGGAGCCTCAAACCAAAAGGGATGTGGCGTTGGAGTATTATTAGTATCACCTAAAGAAGAGCATGTTCCAATCTCCATAAAGCTTGATTTCGACGTTACCAACAACGCTGCTGAATACGAAGCATGCGTGGTAGGCTTTGAAACAACTTTGGCATTGGGAGTGAAAAAATTACGGATATTCGGAGACTCTTCATTGATCATCAACCATATCTCTAAAAGATGGAAAGTAAGGAGCGAAAATCTAGCTCCTTACCAAACTTATCTGAAAACTCTCACTAATCAGTTAGAGAAGGTGGAATACACGTATCTACCTAGAGAAGAAAATTAATTTGCTAATGCCTTAGCAAGACTAGCCTCAATGGTTAGGGTTCCTACGGAAATCCAGCAAATGCCTCTAACTATAGAAAAAAGGCATAAACCGGCCTATATTCAAGCTATAGAAGATGATGATGTGATCCAAGATGAAGAAGAAGAAGAAGAAGAAGAAGAAGAAGAAGAAGAAGAAGAAGAAGAAGAAGAAGAACCGTGGTATACGAATATACTAAATTATGTCACCAAAGGAGAATACCCTCCCCATGCTGACAAAAGAGCAAAACGAGCATTAAGACTCTTGGCTTCCCAATATGTACTCATAGACAACGAGTTACACAAAAGGGTACCTAAGTGTCGAGCTCTCTTATGTGTAGGAAAAAGGATGCTAAAAGAGCAATGAGGATAGTCCACGAAGGTAATTGTGGAACTCACGTAAACGGCAAGATGCTAGTCCAAAAGATAATGCGAGAAGGATACTATTGGACTACCATGAATAGGGATTGTCATCAATACGTAAAAAGATGCCCTAAGTGCCGAATTTACGCCAATTTACAACATGTTCCTCCATCTCTACTCTACACCTACACTTCGCCATGACCATTCTCTACATGGGGAATTTACATTATTGGTAAAATCGCTCCCCCTGGAACAGGAGGTCACGAATATATCTTAGTAGCAATTGATTACTTCACAAAGTGGGTCGAAGCACAATCATACGCTAAACTCACTGCAAAACATGTAGCACTCTTTATCGAAAGAAATATTATTTGTCGATATGGAGTCCCACATGAAATGATAAGTGACAATGGAACTCACTTTCAAGCTGAGTGTGAAGAATTGTTACAAAAATATGGCATTCAACATCATCATTCTTCTCCTTATAGACCTCAGGCTAATGGAGCAGTCGAAGCGGCTAATAAAAATTTAAAGACTATAATCGAGAAAATAACAGAAAATTACAAGAATTGGCTTGACAAACTCCACTTTGCATTGTGGGGTTATTGCACGTCAATTCGCACATCAACAGGAAATTAAATACACCATTTTCCTCGGTTTATTGAATGGATGTCGTACAACCTGTAGAGCTAGAGATACCATCTCTACGCATTGCATTAGAAAGAAAACTCGATGAAGTTGAATGGACTAGGGCGAGATATGAGGAGCTAATTCTACTTGACGAAAAACGGCTAGAAGCTCTACATCATACTCAATGCTATCAAACTCGTATGGCTAGACATTTTAATAAGATGGTCAAGACAAGAAACATCAAAGTAGAAGACTTGGTGTTAAAAGCATTAAGGAAAAATGTTTTAGATCTAAGGGGGAAATTTAGGCCTAATTGGTCTGGACCCTATATTGTCAAAACAATCATATCAGGAGGTGCAGTAAAATAAACTGATATGGATGACAATGAGTTCTCGAACATGAAAAATCTTGACCAACTTAAAAAGTACTACCCATAATGACTTGAATAGGACACTCAAGAGAGCTATGTTTGGCCTGATTCCATAAGAAAAGATACGTAGGCAACCCTTTATGGGTGCGGCCACTTTATTTTTTTTGCAAAACTCGCATCCCAGACTTAAAAATAAATTCGACAGAAAATCAATGAAACATCAGCGTCACGGAAAAAGTCCCGTCGCCAACCGATGGACCTTAGCGCTAGACGACAATGTTTGTCGCCTGACGCTAGACTCCCGCAGCTGGCGCCAGTCGTAAAAACGCGGCGACATTTTTCTGCAGAGTCCCTGGGAATATTTTGGTGTTTTTCGGAAAATTTTCGACTTCCGTACTCGAAAAAATTTCTAGAAAATTAAATTTACAGTTTTCATTGCTTTAATATATTAAATTTAAAGGAGATAATTTAATTAAAAAAAGCTGCAATTTCATTAATAAAATAAACTAACAATTACATTATTGATGGAATTTAAATAAAGCTTAAATAAATTAACTTTCAATTTAAAACCAAGTCTAATAATTGAAAGTTAAGCAATGCTTTAATTTTTTTCTCTTTCTTTGCTCTCTTCTAATTTTTGTCTGTATCCTCTTCTTCATCCATAACTTTAGCTAGTAGGCATCCTTTAGAGGACCTACATTCAATTTTGGAGTAAATAGTTTCTCCCTTAGCTAGGACTACATGTTTCTTCTCTACCCAAGCCTTCTTCTCTGAAGTGTAAGCTTTTCTCTTTCCTTTATCCTTCATAGAGCTTTAGGCATTGTAGGTGTCTTGAATTCAACCTTTTCACCCAAGCGTTCCTTAACGGGAATCACTTTGTCACCTAGATGACTCTTCACATCAATTTTACTCTGATTTTTCTTCATGTGCCTTGAAGGTTTCTTCAGAAGCCACTTCTTCACATCATTGGGCAAGGAAGGAGGAACCTTTTGGGTAATCACTTCCCATAAAGGTCTAGCGCTCCAATAAGCATCAAATTTGTCTACTTCTTGAGACACAGGAAATTCATAGGGACGACGAAGATCCCCGAAAGGAATTGTTTGAAGTAGGCCGTACTGTCTTTTTACCCTGCAGGGATAATAAAAGGTCATTCTGGACAAGCTTGGAAGACGGCAGAAGGGTAGCTTGTTGACACCAATCATCTTTTCTATTTTCCACCAAGGGATGACCCATTTGATGACAAAATTGCAAGAGCCGAACACCTTCTTCCACTCATGGCGCCCCATCTTAGAGAAACGTTTCTTCCTTCTCACAAAGCAATTTGGAGTATATTTTTCAACATTATCCAGAGGACTAATTAATTCTAGTCTTTCCATTAGCCACATCTGTAAAAAAATTCAATGCAAATAAATTAATATTACTATACAAAAATATGTTTTTGATTTCTGTAATTAAAAATATTATTTTTCTACCTGTAATAAAATTGGAGAGCCCGAAAAGGTGCTTTTGGATTTTTCTTTAATTCATCAAGACTAAGCATAGTCTCTCTAACAATTAATGGCATTGGATTTCTCCCAGATTCAATCTGCTCCAAAACAATTGATATGATCGCTTGACCCTCATTAGCTCTACCACTAGTGAGAAGATATTGATTAAGCATGCAAAAAAGAAAAGCCCTTTCTTCTATAAACATGAAAAGACTCAGAATAAGGTCTATCAAAATAATGGCGAGCAAATTCTTTCAAATTAACTACGCTACCATCTACTATATTTGTTAGATCTTTGTCTTTTAAATTAAAGAAGCGCTCAAAATCCTTATTATAACATTCATTTACTCTAGGGATTACTGCAAGATCTAATGTAGGGAAGCCTAATATAGCACCGAATTCTTCCGCCAAAGGGCTAATTTCATCACACCCTAGTCTAACACAATGAGTATCCACATCCCAATATTCTAAGGCGGTATGAATAAAATCTACATCAAGATCTACCCCCTTGACACCATAAATACCCCCTTATGAAAAAGTCTAACTCTTTTCTCTCCTTGGCAGTTAGAGACCGACACCATTCATGAGTGAAGTTGGTAAAATTTTAGAGACTAAAGACATGATTATTATTTTTTCAAAAGCTAAGGTTATATTTAATCTGCTGAAATTATGAAGAAAATCGGTTGAGCAGGGGGCTATTTATACACAAAATCGGCACAGTTTCAATCCGGAAAGGATTCGAAGTCAGCGCTCATCAACGCCAGACGCCAGACATTGGCTCCTGACGCAAGAGCCTGGCGCCAAACGCTAAGAGTTAGCGTCTGGTGCTAACCCAAAATGCGTGGCGCCAGATGGCGCTGACGTGTCTTATTATACGAGTTTTCCAATAACCGCGTTTTTTGCCTGATTCGAGTCTGACCAATGACTTTACGATTTTTTTATTATTTTTATACCCTTTTTTCTAATTATATTTTTCCTTCTTCTTAATTAATATATTAATCATATTAATTATATTATTTTTTGTTTTTATTATTTTTCCTTTTAAGTTTTAAAGGAGCGACTTTTAAGTTTTTGTAAATCCAACATTTTTATTTTTATTTTTATTTTTTTCTTTTTGGGGGAGAAAGTCAGATACCCTCCATCAATAATAAAAATGACGCAATTTTTGCGCAAAATTTATTATCACAATTCTTTGCACACACAAACATGCACATAAAAATGAATAAATAATTAAATAAAGGTTAATTAAATAAACTCATAGTAGTATGTATATACAAATATGCCTAATAAATGAGTGTAAATAAAGGCAAAGTTCTATACAAAGTCAAAATAATAAAAAGCACAGGAATAAACTACAACGCCGGAGGACGTACACCCATCATGTCATAAAACTGCGCAGTACGAGGAGTAACCTCTCCACCAGCTCCAGTCTCCTTGGGAGGCAGAAAACTCAGCTCAGGACCCGTCCACCCAAGATCAACCTAAGGCTGAGGTTGTGGAGGCTGCTGCGATGACGAGCCGACCTCGTACATCCCACCACCTCTAAGAGCCGAGGTAGCATCCCCCTGGCCTACCGGCGCAACATGTGCACCCTCAGATGAAGAGCCTGACCCCTCCACCGCCTCGGTACGGGCAGCCTCAGAACGACAACCCCGACCGCCAGAACCAGTACGACGACGTTTCGAGCTAGACCTCGTCAGCTCTCTTCGCACCTCAGGTCTCGTCCGGGTACGAGAAGGAATGGGCTGACCTTGCAATAAGAAACTAAGTCAGTAACAATCAAAATAGAAGCAGTAATGCAAAAATAAGAAGGGAAACTACCTCCTGAACGGCGTTCCCCGTGAAGGACCGGTGTCGACACGAGCTTACCCGAGTCTGGTGACGAGTAATCGACCGCTCCACGAATCATATATGGACAAGTAAAGCATCAGCAAGTGCTAACCAAAACATTAGAGCTAAAATTTATGGGAGATAAAGTATACCTCTACGACCCTCCAGAATCCAGACAGAGCGACGTTCCCCGTGAAGGACCGGTGTCGACACGAGCCTTGTAACGCTTGAACGAAGTCAGCATAGGCCAAGATGGCCCAGTCATAAGTCCCGATCAAGTGTAGATCACGGACCGCAGGTAGGTAGTAAAGCAGCAATCTACTACCCTTGTCAGGGGAAAACGTCACTGACAACAAAATGAGCATAAAAATAAACGCACCCGCTGCTCTCGGGTGGTCGCATCATCCTCGAAGACCGCCGCTAGAGTCTAACGGCGAATCCCCTTGGCGATGAACTGAGTCGACTCTACCTCAGCACGAGCCTGAACAACAATCGAACCCAACAGCTCCTCAACCTCAGGAGAAAAGACGCTGATCTCATTGTCGAACGACAACGCAACAGAACTAAACTCCAGTCTCGTAATAAGACTAAAGTCGATAGGGGTGACCATCATCTCACCCCAAGGAAAGTGGAAAGTGTTGGTGGTGTCCCAAAAGAACTCCACCAGGGCACGAGCCACGTGCTGACCCCCGCTAGAGGCAATCATGGCCTCCGAGGTCTCAAAAAGCGCAGTCAACCCACAAGACTCCCAGAGAAGTCTCACCTCTCCGTCAATGCCGATGTACATCTTGTACAGGTCGCTCAAGGTGTCGCAGCCTGAACCGTGGTAGCACGTCCTACCAACTGTAATCCCACGTCGCACCCTCTCAAAAATGTGGTGGACGGGGGAGAAGTACAGAGTCCACTCATCCCACTCAGGGAGGGGACCAAGAGAAGTGGACGGGTCGGCGTCGTCCTCTACGGGCTCATGCTCCCGTCGTATGTCTCGGGACCGCGAACCCGAGCCTCGTTGTCTAGCCATGCTACATTGTACAAAATCATCATAAATTAAGGTTCTATAGTATCTAAAGTTTGCCTAGCCGCATGATACTATGTTCGCAAAAAAACAGAGTACGTAGTACTAAAACAGAGCACAAATTCAAATTGAGCATATACGGCATTTTTCAAGCATTCAAACAGTTTCTTGCAATACTATGGTAATTATTGTGACAAATTGGACTAGAATTGCTAGCAAAAACATCAAGAACGAGCCACATTGTATTCCCGACCTTAAGAGGTCCAACAATGGTGATTTGTCTGTTTCTTCACCAAATTGAGTCAAACAGGTCCCAAATTACTCCCAAGAAAATATATGAACATAATCAAGCAATTTCATGGCATAAAATTTGACAAATAAAGTGAATTAAGCAATTCAAGTTTTGAATTTTCAAGAAATCCGTGAACAAACGTGTGCAAAATTCATTAAAACCGGAGTGAGTTTGGAGAAAACTTACATAGATCGGGAAAATGGATGCAATAAGCTTTGATTTACAACAAATTTAAGCGAATTTGGTTGAGAAACGAGCAAGAACGAATGAATTAAAGTTCCGCGGCGATTTCTCGAGCAAAATAAAAAGCAGCAGCGAAAATGAAGAAAAAAGGGGTATATATGGAAATCCCGAGTCTAGCGCCAAGCGACAAGCCTTGGCGCCAGATGATACGGCTTAGCGCCAGATGATACGGCTTAGCGCCAGATGATACGGCTTAGCGCCTGGCGCTAGAGCCATATATGTGGCGCCAGCAATATTTCAGCGGTGACAGACTATTCAGCCACTCAGTGCGGTTATTTCGACCTCTTACAATATTTTGGGTTCCTTGGTTTGCCAGTTAGCCCCTCTAAGCAATTCGACATGATTTAGTAATCGGCTTGATTACGATTGCATAAAGTGATCGACTTGATGAATGATCGTCTCTCTTAGCTTAAAGCGCCTAAGCATTGGCTCATCGCAAAGCACCGACATAATGGTTCACAAAGCAAAAGGCACCGACATACTGGTTTATAATTCAGCAGAGGCACCGACGTACAGGTTCAAAAGCAGCAAAAGCACCGACATACTGGCATAGCGGAAGCAAAGTTCAAGCGAGATTTTAAAGATCGACAAGCGTGGGTCTTCGGTAATTTTCCTTGGAATGTTATCGCAACAAATGAGGATAGCTTCAGGCGAAGATATCTTCGGCAGCGTTCCCTAGATTGCGGAGAGTTGTCACAAACAACTGGAGGAGATTTCAAGCGAAGTTGTCTTCGATCGTGTTCCCTGGCTTGCGAAAGATGGTCACAAAGCGCTAGAAGGTCGTTTCAAGCGAAGCAATCTTCGATGGGGTTCTCTAGCTTGCAGAAGTCTATCACGACGGAATTGGTGGCCGTAACAAGCGTAGCAGTCTTTAGGTGGTATTCTCTAGCTTGCAGAAGATCGTCAAAACAAACAGCAGGATGGCATTCCCTGGCTTGCGGAAGGTTATCACAAATACAACAATGCAGCAATAAGTCAGTTACCTTCAGAGATGTGTGCTCGACGGTGCAAGATATGCGTTAACTCTCTTATCTGTTTTAACTAATGCTAGTTTGCAGGTATCGGCGTTACAAGAATGATTTAGGATCGCAGAACGTTCTGAATCATTCTCCGTCCCTATCGATACTTTGACTTTTGTTTTTGAAACTTGCGTTTCTCCAAACGCTGTCAAAGTGGGGGCTTCTGTAGACACCCATTTGTGTCTCCCCAAAACCAAACCCGGTGATGAGTACCTTTCGTGTCGAATCATAATCGAATGAAGTGAAAGTGTGGAAGGTCTAGTGTTGCGGATAGTTTTAATTTCTTTCTCTTCTCTTTGTTTTTGAAAACCTATTTTAAGAAAACAGCCAATCCAGTTTGGTTTGGTCCATAGTATGGGTCCAATAATGGTGTAGTTGGACGGGGTTTGAAAAGAGCTTTCCAACGATATATTATAAGCCCAATTCTGATGAATAATGAGGAAGTTATGGCCAAATTACTAAACTGGGCCCGGTTTGATACTTATATGCGGCCCAATGATCTAGAGGAGGGCCTAATATGGATTTATCATTCCTAATGCAATTAGAATTGATTTTAGTCTTCTAGATTATTCTAGAAGGTTCTTTTCATTCCTAATTCAATTAGCATTGATAAATTGACTTTGGTTGACTTTTTAGAGTTTTAATCAGAATAAAAGAATGTTTTTAAGAAAACTACGACTTTGCCCTTCTGTACGGCTAAATTTCATCTAATTAAGAAAACACGTGAAAATAATAATTAGCGCCCGACGACAGACATTAGCGCCTGACGCTAATGCTTGGCGCTTGGCGCTAGCCTTAGCGCCTGACGCTAATGTTTAGCGCATGGCGCTAACTTCTTTTATCCTCGTCGAAACTCTGATTTGTTTTTCTATCCGTTTGGCTAATTTTCTCTATAAATAGCCTCCTAAAATCTCCGTTTTTCATCAACAACTCTCTAATTCTCTTTTCTCTCTAAGCTAAAGCTTATTCTCTCTCTCTCTTACTCTAAACCAACCTTTTTACATACAAAATTCCGCATTCACAAGACCAAGAAACACCTAGCCAAATTCGAAGTTGCCCTCACCCTAGACGTGAAAGGTTTTAATTTTTGAGGGTTTGGCCCCAAATCTCTATTTCAATTATTTAATTTAATTGTTTTAATTATTATTTTCCTTGAAGTTTCTAACGCGTGTATTTTGTTATTAGAAAGAGGTACGAGGCATCCAAGTACGTGCTTTAATGATTTTATTGATATTATGATATAGAAATCATTTATAGGTTGTTATTTTGATTCCCAATGTCATGTTAGGGTGTTTTGATCTTCCTAGTATCATGTTTAGGGTAATAACTAAAAATTCCTAATATCAAGTATGATTAAAAGTATGATGCTTCCTATTTTCTTTCCTAATATTCATGTTAGTATCATGTTAGGGCTAAATATTTGATCTTTGATTCTTAGTGACATGCTAGGGTTTGTTATTAATCTTGTTAGTATCATGCCTAGGATCTTGCTAATATGCTTTAATATGATTATTGATTATAATTATTATTATAATTATTTTTATGATTATTTATTATGATTATGTTGCTTGATGATTATTATTGCTTGATCACACCTTTTATGCATGTTTAAAGGGAATTGGTACTCGTAATCACGCTTAATAAGATAATTAATAATCTTGTTTAGGGTTAATATGATTATAATTCAAGTGATCGCCAATAATAGTTTTGTTTGTGCATTAATATTCAACCAACATAGATAAACAGGTTTAGGGTAATCCTAATGATTGCATGTTAGTCAGAAAGCGCACATGAATACGATCAGAATAAAGTAGAGGCCTATTATTAGGGCAGGTTCAATCTCTTTTAGGTTGGATTTGTACCTTCATCCCCGAACTACCAGTCATGGTTCCAGACCTATCGGAGTTGACGATCTCCTGAATCGTTAAGGGGTGTAACCTTCACCTCGTGAACGGTTTACAAGTTTCTAAAACTTGTTGGCGACTCTTTTGCTCTATCTTCTTTCCCTTTGGACGCCACCATGCTTAAGTGTATGATCACAGTGGGGTTCAAGCTAGGGGTAATGCTTGAAATATTCCCTACAACATGCTGAAGGAATTTTCAGTTAGTTCTTATGATGTTGAAGATGTATTCTTGCTTCCACATATAACTAAGAACAAGGTCAGTTTTCAGTTAAGGAAGCAACCTTTATCAAACTTGTTGATTCAAAAAGAATGGAAGAAGAAGCTAGGAATTCCAGAAGATAATGAGATAATTGTGAATAATTTGGAGAACAAATTAAAGACTTTGAAGAAAGGAGGGGAGGATTTTAAAAGAATCTTTGTGATGTATGTTTGCAACACATTCTTGGCCCCTGTTGCAAATAGAGTGATTGATTACAAGATAATCAACTATGCAGACAATGTGAAACAGATACATAACCTAGATTGGTGTGATTATGTGATGAATAACCTGTGCAAAGCAGTGGGGAGCTTCAAGAACAATAAAAACAAGGAATCAAGATCAGGAATCAGTGGATGTGTCTTGATTCTTCAACTTATCTACTTTCATCATCTGGCATTCAGAGGGCAGCCTGAACCTACAATACGGCCATTGATCAAACATTGGTCATGGTTTGGGTGTTTTTGTCCCTCGGGAGAGTTACAGCTCAGAGACTGGTTGTGCGCGGCCTGATCTTGCAAAACAACGGAGACTCCAGGTGGTTGGAGCTCCGCCTCCGACGGTCAAGTTAGTACTTAAAGATTAATGGGAGAAAGTGCGGAAAAAGAGGTAATATTTTCTCGGATTCCGAGATCAGGTGATTCTCTGATATAAGAGAATGTAGGGTATGCTGTAATAAATGTAGATGTCCCAAAATTGGGGGACTCCCTATTTATAGGGTCTTTGGTAAATATGCCCTTAATTAGATCATTCTGACCTAGTTATTATGGGCTGCGCTGCATTGCGACTTTATCGGGATTTGGGCCGATGAAGGCCGCCTTTTATTCCCAAGTTCTAGGAGAGATACGTGTCAAAAGGAGATTGGCCCAATTCGGACCAACAAAAGTGTGACACGTGTCAAGGCCTGATTGGGCCACATGGCATGGGTAAAATTACCCAAAACATTTGCCCCTCACAGATGTGATGTGGCGCGCCACGTGGCATTTGTGACACATGTCACTCTTCCATAGGTGGCAATTTAATAGGTTTTTTTTAGTGAGAATTTTAACTTTTCACATTCCGGGAAAATTACAAAATTACCCTCAAATTAACCCTACTATAAATACTAACTTTACCCCTCTAGTTTTTGACGTTTCCAAAACATTGTAGAGAGATAAAGAGTTTCTAGAGAGAGAGAGAGTCTGCCTTCCGTCTATGTGTGAACACAAACCTTGAATTTCTTCCGCCTGCGTCAGCCGGTTATCAACCTGTAGGAAATATTTCAAGCATTATCCCTAGCTTGAACCCCACTGTGATCATACACTAAAGTACGGTGGCGTCCAAAGGGAAAGAAGATAGACCAAAAGAGTCGCCAACAAGTTTTAGGAACTTGTAAACCGTTCACAGGGTGAAGGTTACACCCCTTAATGATCTAGGAGATCGTTAACTCCAATAGGTCTGGAACCATGACTGGTAGTTCGGGGATGAAGGTACAAATCAAACCTAAAAAAGATTGAACCTGCCCTACTAATAGGCCTCTACTTTATTCTGATCATATTCATGTGCGCTTTCTGACTAATATGCAATCAATAGGATTAACCCTAAACCTGCTTAATCTATGTTGGTTGAATATTAATGCACAAGCAAATCTATTATTGGCGATCACTTGAATTATAATCATATTAACCCTAAACAAGATTATTAATTATCTTATTAAGTGTGATTACAAGTACCGATTCCTTTTAAACATGCATAAAAGGCGTGATCAAGCAATAACAATAATATATAATCAAGCAACATAATAATAGTCAAAACAATAATCATAATCATCACGTTAAAGCATAATAGCAAGATCCTAGGCATGATACTAACAAGATTAATAACAAACCCTAGCATGTCACTGAACAATAAAAATCAAAACTTTAGCCCTAGCATGATGCTATTAGGAAAGAAAATAAAAGGCATCATACTTTTAATCATACTTGATATTAGGATTTTTTAGATGTTACCCTAAACATGATACTAGGAAGATCAAAACACCCTAACATGATGCTAGGAATCATAATTACAACCTAAGCATGATTTCTACATCATAATATTAATAAAAACCATTAAAGCACTTACTTGGATGCCTCGTATCTCTTTCTAATAACAAAATACACGCGTTAGTAACTTCAAGGAAAATATAAAATCAAACAATTAAATTAAATAATTGAAATAGAGATTTGGGACCAAACCCTCAGAAATTAAAACTTTTCACGTCTAGGGCGAAGGCAACTTCGAACAATGCTAGGTGTTTCTTGGTCTTGTGAATGCGGAATTTTGTTTGAGAGAAGGCTAGTTTAGAAAAGAGAGAAAAAGAGAGCTTTAGCTTCGAGAGAGAAGAGAATTAGAGAGTTGTTGATGAAAAACGGAGGTTTTAGGAGGCTATTTATAGAGAAGATCAGCTAAACGGATAGAAAAACAAATTAGAGTGTCGACGAGAAAAAAGAAGTTAGCGCCAGGCGCTGACCATTAGCGCCAGGCGCTAATGTCTGTCTTCAGGCGCTAATTAATTTTTTCACGCATTTTCTAAATTTAGATAAAATTTAACCTTACAGAAGGGCAAAATCGTATTTTCCTTATTTTGATTAAAACTCTAAAAAGTCAACAAATGTCAATTTATCTATGCTAATTGAATTAGGAATGAAAAGAACCTTCTGGAAGAATCTAGAAGACTAAAACCAATCCTAATTGCATTAGGAATGATAAATTAATATTAGGCCCTCCTCTAGATCATTGGGTCGCATATAAGGCTCAAACTGGGCCTAGTTTAGTAATTTGGCCATAACTTCCTCATTATTCATCGGAATTGGGCTTATAATATATCGTTGGAAAGCTCTTTTCAAGACCCATCCAACTACACCATTATTGGACCCATACTATGGACCAAAACAAACTGTATTGGCTGTTTTCTTAAAATAGGTTTTCAAAAATAGAAAAGAAAAGAAATTAAAACTATCCGCAACACTAGACTTTCCTCACTTTCACTTCATTCGATTATGATTCGACGTGAAAGGTAATCATCACTGGGTTTGGTTTTGGGGAGACACAAATGGGTGTCTACACAACCGCCTGTGCCTCAAGCAAGCAGGATCTTCTTTTGCAACAACTCAATCGGACCTCGCCGTTTGCCCCCCTTTTAGAGACAAACGTAAGGTACCGCCTCTACCCCTCTCAACTCATTTCATTTTATTTAATTCATTTGATAAATGGACTCATCACCAACACACACGGCACGGCTTAGGTCAGTAGTCAGCTGGTCACCTGGGACGGCTAAGTCTAGGACTGGGAGTGTCGGCTCTGGGTGTATGGAGCAATATTATACTCCCCAACCGACCATCTATGTGTCTGTGCAGGACACGATGGCTGGGACCAAACAGACGACCACCAGACGGCTTCGAGGAAACGATACTTTGGAAGTGCCGTCTAATGAGTTAACCCTGGTTGAGGGGTCCCAGGGTAAGGAAAGTTTTAGGGAGTATTCCCCATCTGGAATCCCAAAAACCCCATAGCGATACCTGCAAAACTAAATTTAGTCAAACAGATAAAAGAATTAAGAAACGCATATCTTGCACCGTCGAGCACACGTCTCCTATTTGTTGCTATATTGCTGTATTTCTGTATTTTTGACGACCTCCTGCAAGCTAGAGAATGCCGCCTGAAGACTGCTACGCTTGTAACTGCCTCCAATTCCGCCATGATAGAATTCTGCAAGCTAGAGAGCCCCATCGAAGATTGCTTCGCTTGAAACGACCTTCTAGCACTTTGTGACCATCTTCCGCAAGCCAGGGAACACCATCGAAGACAACTTTGCTTGAAATCACCTCTAGTTGTTTGTGACAACTCTCCGCAAGCTAGGGAACGCTGCCAAAGATATCCTCGGTTGAAGCTATCCTCATTTTTTGCTATAATATTCTGAGGAAAATTACCGAAGACCCACGCTTGTCGATCTTTAAAAGCTCGCTTGAACTTTGCTTTCGCTATGCCTGTACGTCGGCGCTTTTGCTGCTTTTGAACCTGTATGTCGGTGCCTTTTATTGTTCATGAACCAGTATGTCAGTGCTTTCTACTGTATAAACCAGTATGTCGATGCCTTAGAATTATGAACCAGTATGTCGGTGCCTTCCAATGAGCCAATGCTTAGGCGCTTTAAGCTAAGTGAGACGATCATTCATCTGGTCGATCACTTTATGTAATTGTAATCAAGCCGATTACCAAATCATGTCAAATTGCTCAGTGGGGCTAACTGGCGTACCAAGGAACCCCAAATATTGCTGTATTAGGTCGAAATAACCGTACTGAGTGGCTGAACAGTCTGTCACCGCTGAAATATTGCTGGCGCCGCATATATGGCTCTAGCGCCAGGCACTGAGCATTATTGTCTGGCGCCAACGCCTGTCGCTTGGCGCTAGAGTCGGGATTTCCATATATACCTCTTTCTACTTCATTTTCGCTGCTGCTACTCATTTTTGCTCGAGAAATCGCCCGGAACTTCAATTCATCCGTTCTTGCTCGTTTCTCAACCGAATTTGCTCAAATTTGTTGCAAATCAAAGATTATTTCATCCAATTTCCCGATCTATGTAAGTTTTTTCCAAACTCACTCCGGTTTTAATGAATTTTGCACATGTTTGTTCACAGATTTCTTGAAAATTCGAAACTTGAATTGCTTAATTCTCTTTGTTTGTCAAATTTTATGCCATGAAATTGCTTGATTATGTTTATATATTTCCTAGGGAGTAATTTGAGACTTGTTTGACTTAATTTGGTGAAGAAACGAACGAATCACCATTGTTGGACCTCTTAAGGTCGGGAAGACAATGTGGCTTGTTCTTGATGTTTTTGCTAGCAATTCTTGTCCAATATGTCACAATAATTACCATAGTATTGCAAGAAATTGTTTGAATGCTTGAAAAATGCCGTATATGCTCAATTTGAATTTGTGCTCTGTTTTAGTACTACGTACTCTGTTTTTTTCGAACATAGTATCATGCGGCTAGGCGAACCTTAGATACTGTAGATGTAATACCCCGTATTTTTATACGTATTTTATTTAAAATATGTATTTAATAAGGGTATTTAAATAATTTTAGTATTTTAATTATGACGTTTTAATTATTTATCCCATGTAAGTTGGGAATATTTTACTAAAGGAAAGTTTGTTTAATTAATTATTTATTAGAAGTTGGGGTTTTATTTTAAGAAATTATGATTTTTAACAAGTTTTAGTAGGGAAGGAATTAGGAAAAACTAAAGGAGGAAAGTTTAGGGTAAAAGGGGTGATAGAGAAGGGGTATAAATATCCCTCTTATGAGGCAATTCAACTTTGCATGCCCAGAGTGGAGAAAACCCAAGGTAAACTTCTCTCCCTTTTCTCTTTATTTTCTTCTTTCTTTTTCTTTTTCTCTCTCCTTCCCTTCCCCTTCTTGTTGCGTACCACCACCACCGGCAACCACCACCACCGGTGGCCCGCCGACCACCAGCACCAGCGGCGACCACCGGCGCTGGCAGCAGCCGGCAGTGGCGCCGGCCTGCTGTCGGCAGTCACATAATTCGAAAAAAAAAAGTTTTAAAAATCAAATCTTTCTTACCCAAATCTAATCTAGGCTTTAATCTAATTGTAAATTATGAGTTTGGAGATTTAATTTTGATGTTTGGTTATTGTAATTATGTTAATTAATTTTCAGATTTGGTTTTTAATTAAAAAGCCCCAATTTTTGAAACCCTAGGTTCTTGATTCATGAGTTTTTGAAGGATTATGATGTATAATGGGGTAGACCTTTGTTTTAAGTGTTTTAAAGCTTAATTACATCAAGTTTTAATTATAATAAAGTGCTGGAATTTTATGTAGAACACTTAATATTATGTTTCTTGAAGAAATTTTAATTACCCATTAATTGGGACTTAATTATGGTGTTTTAAATATAATTTCAGCTTACTTTAATTAAATTATGAGGGGTTTTAAAATAGTATATATTGCTGGAAATTTGTTTAGAGTGGATATTAATACTCTATTATGAATTTAATGTGTAGGAGACTTTAAAGTAAGCAATTTCTACTAGTCGTGGCAATTTTAAAATCGTACTCAAGGTACGTACGCGTACTTAGCATATTTTTGGTGATGTAGTATCATGCTAGACTTGACTTAATTAATCCAAAATAGTATCATGCTAAGATTTATGATTGGAAATGTGGATTTTTGATATTGTTGATTAAATTAGAAAGTATGATTTATTTGAGATGGATTAATAGTTGGAAAATTAATGTTTGTCATGTTGTGTTTGAACCACACTTTTATTTATAGCATGTTATAATGCATGATTAATTAAACTACATGTTTAATTATGTTAGGAATATTGAAAAAGGAATTTTATTATGGTTCAAATAATTTTTATTGATGCTTTAAGCATGAGGAAAGAGCTATATAAGTGTCTATGTATACAAGGAATAAATTGTATGTTGGTGCCTTTGTGCACTTAAGGTGTTTTTAACACCGAGGGATAGGATTTTGGCGCATTATGTGTTTAAGGTGTCTTTGACACTGTGGTAGAATTAAAAAAGGGTTCAACATTAAATAATATGTGGTCACTAATTATTCAAGAATTAATTTGGTATGTTTGGTTGATTGAATAATTATTGTTGATTGTTTTATTATGCTTTGGGAGTCATCACCAAGTCCAATAAAAGGTAAATAACGTAAAGTGAAAGAAATTACACACCAAAACTCTTGGAACATATATACCTTGAGTATGAACAATGGGGGGAGTTATGGGGTTTTATATTTAACCATAACTTCTAATGGAGTACAGGACGATGTACATTCCTTTTTATTTATTATTATGCGCAGGAATTCTGCCACCTTTGAGTGGTTTTGTCGCTGGCACGGTTAGCTCCCGTGTCAGTTAACCTCAATTTATTGGGGGAGGATAGTTGGAAACTCGTTCGATGCGTAATCAACGCTAAATGAATTATTTAGTGTCTAGTCATTGTGTTTTGTTGATTGATGTGTGTGCTTGTAAACAGGTGCAATGAGGTAAGTGTGTTGATAGGTGAAAACATGTTAGTGTGTTTAATTTACGCTTATGTACTCAGATTTGCTGATTGTGTGTGTTTGTGTGTTTGGCCATGTCTTTACCTTGGCCCTATGATGACCTATTTTTAATGGAGAGTAGTGGAAACAAGTGGAGATAAACTTTTCAGGTATTGAAGCATAATCATGATGGGGCATGAGAGAAGAGTGAATCTTGCTAGCTTTCATTAGGTTACGATGTGTTTTATGCTTTATTTATTTATGACATATTTTATGTGGACTAACACAAAGGTTTGGTTTGAATAAGGGCCTTTAATGGTTCCAAGTTGTACTTTGATTTTATTTGACTTTGTTTGTTTGGTTTTAAACTTTACTTTCGTTTGGTTGACTTTTGAGTTGACTTGTTTAAACGGTTTTTAATTTTGAGTCTTCTGCTGTGTATCTTTGATAATTGCCTTAGCCGTTTTCACGGTGGCGGTAATGTCTGAGATATTCCTAATTCGTATTTTAAAGAGTAGAATGGGTATTTAAAGGAAAGGAATTTCTAGGGTGTTACAAAGTGGTATCTGGGAGCTTAGGTTGAGATTTTAAATTACCACTAACCCAAAAACATTTTTCTTACTGTGATTTAAACTTGGCCAAGTGTTAATTTAATTATGTAACGTTAATTGTTCCGATTATATATATACATACATATATATATATATATAGGGGCCGAAATTTTATTTATTTAGTTATTTATTTTATTTTGGTCCGATTTTTTTTAGGGGACACCCGAATTTTTTTTTTTAGTGTCGGAAATTTATTTTTTTAGGGCCGAAATTTTGGCCCTCTTCTCATTAAATTCAAATTTTTTTTAAAAGTTTAATATATATATATATTTTTTAAAGTATTGCAGGAAACAAGGATTGAGGTAAGAATTATGTGTTAAAAGCTTTTATTAACATGTTGGTGAGCTTGGGTAGGAAAAAGAAAGGGCATATAGGCTAGAATTTAATTTATTCCCTATGTGCATAATTTTATTTTGAGTGTTCAAGCATGTTGTTTGACTAGATGTTTGTTGATGAAAGCATGATATATGTGTATTGTTCTATGTGATCCTTCAAGATTGAATGATTGAACACCGAACTTAATCTCCTACAAGACAGTATTATTTATTTTATTTTATTTTATTTCTTTTTGGGAAAATAATTCTTTTCTAAGCCTTTTCTCTACAGGATGCCAATCTTTCCTAGCAAATTTACACAAATGGGATCTCTTGTAAAGAAACATAATGAACACCCCTACGACTTTGTAGAAAAGATCAGATACTTTTGTTCCTACATGAGCAATGTCTTACGAGACAGCTTTTTATGACACCCCTAATCGCATTTCGGCTATGATTATCCATTGTCTTCCAGAGGAGCCCCTTTACATTGCTGTCAAACAGAGATTTTCTGATTTTTACCTTCCAGGAGACGTTCCGAATGACCATAAATACAAAGACTATTATGGCCAGTGGTATCCAGATTATATTTTCTTAACTAAATATCTTGTAAGAGTGGAGAAAGCTCATAATCAGCACTGAAATCTTCCCTACCCTGACTACTACTACGATAACCTAGTAGGGAACAATCCTCCTCCTAATCAGGAAATTCTTCTTCTTCTTCTTCTTCTTCTTCTTCTTCGTCAGGGGGTGGTCAGGCAGAAAATGGAGAACAACAAGAGGGAGATAGTTCACTTATGGAGATTTCTGATCCTAATCCACCTCCAACTCCAATAATAATAGACATTTCATCGGATGAGGAGGAAGAAGGGGAGTTGGTACAAGTAGAACCTGAACCTGAGTCACCTGAACCAATGGAGGAGTCAAATGATTCTGATTTCGATCTTTCAAGTTAAAAACAATCCACTGACAAAAGGGACAACGTTCGAAAAGATTAGATCTTATAACTTTCCTCGTCACGAATTCATAGTTTTTATTTTAGTTATTGTTATTTCAGTTTTAAATCAATAAGTGGCATGACCACACAAGTCTCTAGAAAACAATTTTTATTTTAGTAATTTCAGTCTATTTTAATTAGTAAGACCTTATTTATTTCCTTGTTAAATTTTTTTTTTAAATAAATAAATTCATTTGTTTTCCAAATCCCCCATTTCACATCACTATTCCAATAACCAACTTTCCAAGCAACATAATTCCAACGAATACTTCTAAGCTATGGGCGTCTATGGGAATTATTATTATTATTTTTTATCTATGTGATACTTTATTAAATGTATGGTTGGTTAGCAATCAATAATTGATTGATAAAGCTACAAATTAAGGGGGTGACAACAGTTGAAATCAGTAAAGAGTTTACTCACCTTTAAAATGTAATGCTTGATGGTAGGGCCTCAGTCAGGTCAACTATTACACAAATAAAGGGTCTTGGATTTACTTAAAATTCAATTGGGATCAACTAATATTGAATAAAGTGCTTTAAAGTTACCAATTTAATTCGTATATGGTATTTTAATGTTTAATTAAACATAATTATTAAAGTTTGCTTTATTTTGACATAGATTGGTAGCCATAACAATGATGATAGTAATTCTTTACTACCAACTATGAAAACAATGCTTAATTTTCTCAAGTTCATGAGAAAGTGATAGAGGAATAAACTAGTCGTTAATTGCCTATCCCAAAATCAAACACTATTTATAAAATCCTAAACCAACCTAAAACAAGTATAGGTAAGTATAGGGTCGAACCCAAAGGAGTTAGTTGGTGTTATCTTTAGCTTAAAAAAGCTATTTCGGAGATTGAAGTGAGAAAATGGTTGGTGTTATGATAGCAAAATTAGACTAACCAAGTAATTCAAAAAGCTAAATGCTAGGGATATTGGTTCCACATGCTAATTCAATAATCGTGCTAATCGACAATTTCTTCGTTTGATTCAAGCATTGCAAAGGACAAACAATAGTAGCAATCAAGAGAGTTCAAGAGTTATGTCTTAGAGGCCAAACTAGGGCCACTATGAATGGCTAATCAAGGAAATTCACAATCAAACTTAATAAATTAAAGCAATTCTCAAATTGATGGGTCATGTCATTAAGAAATGCTATGCAATCTAGATTAATCTTATAGGTTGATCATTCCTAATCTAATTAATCACATGCAAAACTATGTCAACCAATTTAATTGCAACAATTCAATCAATCAAAGATCATCAACTAGCACAAATTATCAATCAAGCATGCTTCCCCTTCTCCCTAACAACTAATCTACTCACTAATCATGGTGTAACTCAAGAACAAATCACTAGAATTAGCATTCATCATCATTCTAAATCAAAATCAAGAGAAAGCAATATCAACTACAATATCCCATTCAAATCCAAGCAATACAAACAATCAAAGATGAAACTAAATCAATCAAGTAAGAGATGAACTAGAAGAAGAAAATCTTACTAACATTAATGATTGAAAATGAATAAATCCAAGCACAATTGATCCAATGTTGAAATACAAATCCAATACCAAGAACTTCTCTCTCTAGAATTAAGCTAATGAAAATTATCTAAAAGCTATCTTCAAAACGGAATTACAAGTGTATTTATAGGCAAAGAAGAAAAACGGGATTCCCGCGCCCGCGGAAAAATGGGTATGGAACCCATTAAAAACTCCGCGGGCTTTCTGGGCAATATTCGCGCCCGCGGGTATTCTAGCCTGCGCCCGCGGCAAAAGCACCCGCGCCCGCGGCAAAAGCGCGGCGAATCCCTTGCTCTTAAAGGATGATCAGAGGGCCGCGGTCTCTCTGGTACGAGCGGGCTCTACAATCTACCCGCGCCCGCGGCAAGCCTGCGGCCAGACCGCGGAGAGTTCCTGGTCGAAATATGCCACTTTTGTGCATATGAGCCCGCGCCCGCGGCCTTCAAACCCGCGCCCGCGACAGACTGGCAGGGCTTGATGCCCTCTCCATGCCTTCTTTAAGCCCTCTCCAAGCCGATTATTTCCTCCTTGCTTAGTCAATATAGCCCATCTTGATTCCCTTGCAAAGACAAATCCTATGTACCTACAAAAACAAACAACGAAAAGGAATAAAAGGGAAAAAGAACCAAATAAAAGGAAAACACGAGGAAAACACGAAAAACACAAGGAAAGAAAGAGAGAAAGGAATTAAAGGAAAAAGGACCGAAAATAAGATAAGAAAGCATAAAAAGGAAGATGAAATCATCCTAAAAGGCTACCCTATGAGTGCCATAAATGACACTCATCAAATTCCCCCAAGCTAGACTTTTGCTCGTCCCGAGCAAAAAAAAGGCTAAAAAGGAAAAAGAAGGGCTTATTCAAAATAAGAAAAGAAAAAGAAAGAGGTGAGAATATACACTAACTCACTTTCGTAGGAATCACGATCAATTTTAGCAACAAAAGACAAGCCATTTAAACCCCTAGATCGCTCTAGAGGACGAGTGATGCTCTCGTATAGGTTTCCTAGAGATAACCTATAACTCTTATTAAACAAACAAAAGAAGGAAAAATGAGGCAAAATACAAGAATAAAGAGCAAATAATGAAAAACAAAATAAAAATAAAAACCTTTGTGAAATGGACTTTACAAAGTGACTATAGTTCAAATGAATAACAACCTTTCTAAATTAAGTAATGGTATGCACGTTATAAGATACCTAAGGTTGATTGAAACATAAATATGCTAAGCATAGGAACTAGTTGTCACACTCCACTTTCATCCCAAACGATCTTACCGCGTTCCCCTACTAATCTCATATCTCCCCTTAGTGAGCGTCTCATAGATTCCACGAAGGAACCGGAAAAGGATCGAATTTTTGGCTTACTCGACATCTTGACTTCGCATCCCCTTTCCTTAGGCTATAACCCATGATTCCCTCCACCGATGAATGACTCAACCCCTAGGTCAAAAGGTCTTCCCAAAGGTTGTAACGTAAGGCAAAAAGGGTTAAGGTAGGCTAAATTTAAATTTGGTGGTTAACCTAAATTGTGAAGCAAAGATTGGCCAAATCTTAACACCAAAATCGAGTAATCACCAAACAAAAACATATTAACACCCCAAGCTTATTCAAAGCAACAATATACAAACATAAGAACAAAAAGCGCAAACGCTTTCCCCCCAAGCTAAAAGGAGCATTGTCCCCAATGCATAAAAGGGAGAAAGACACTTGAATTTTTACAGTTTTATTTTTTTTTATTTTTTGAATTTTTTTTTACTTTAACAAAGCATTAGTCTTTGCCTTTTTATTTGGGAAGGCTTTTACTTAGTCATTTGCCATTATTTTCCAAATATAAACAACTCAACCTTGTTCACCAATTTGAACCAAAATCCAAACTTATACACCACAATCTTCCAACATTGACCATTGCTTCACAAAAACCAAGAGAAAATGAAAATGAAACAAAGGCTCAAGAATTCTAAATATGTGGCTTGAAAAGAAGGGAAAAAAGTTCAAAGGGCTAGCAAGTAGGCAAATGTATCCCAAACCCAAAAGTAAAAATAAGGAAACTATCCTAGAAAAAGGAAAAATACCTCCCCGAAAAGATGCCTTTGTCCTCCCTAGGTGGTTCGGTCTCGGTCTTAGGAATCATACGTTAAGATTCAAGATTAAGTTTGCGAAAGTCAAGGATCCATGCCGCTCATGCAAGAATATGATGAAAGCTTGAAAAAGTATGAATCTCACATGGTTGTAGCAAAAACTCACTAAGGTTGTCAAATCGAAGATAGGGAGCAACTACCAACATGCCACAAACAAGTAGAATCCGGCTTCATGATCCCCCTAGTTCTAGGCAACTACCCTAGCATGCTTTATCCCAGAATCAACCAAACGTATTCTCAAACCGTGCATACCATGACCACCTAGTAAGGTTATTATCCAAAAGAAAAAGTCCATTGTTTATAAATCCAAGTCAAAAAAGAATGAAAGAGTGAAAAATAAAGCCTTAAAAAGCTATGTACAAAACCAAGAACAAAAAGAAGAAAAAAGAAAAGAAAAGAAAATAAAATATGGAAAACCAAGATAAAGGAAAAGTAGGAGAACAAAGAAAAGGACAAAGATGCAATCATAACACGTATTTCCCAATCGACAAACAAGCGGTCAAATGGCCACATCGCCAAAGACCCCAAACACACTAGGTGTTATAATCATACATCCTCGAACCGTTCAACTCTCCTAAAACTAATCCTAATCTAAGCAACCAAGAAAAGTAAAGGGAGAAAAGTAAAGAGATAAAACAAGAAAGGCCTCACCAAGCGCCCAAGCTATGCTGCAATAATAAAGGAGCAAGAACGACCTCCTCTAAGAAGCTTCGAAGACCAAAGCAGTGGCTATGAGAAAGGTGAGAAAAAGAAAAGAAAAGGACTATATACAAAATGAAATAGTTAGTAACTTCCAAAAAAAAGCAAACAAAAGTAAACTTATGCAAAAACTATGTACAAAGAACCAAAGAAACCATCATCATCATCATCAATTGAAGGGACCACAAAACATCATCATCCAAATAACCAAAACAACAAGATAAACAACATACCAACGAGACTACCAAGAGCGAAGCAAAAGACATCAAATCCCTTTCAAACACATCCCCAAGAGTCCAAGGTGCCTCCCCAAAAACCTACCCTAAAACATCCTATTTGATCCTCCCCGTACAAAATAAGGGCATCGACCGCGATGCTTAAAAACATGCAAAGCTAAAAGGGAGGAAACAAAAAGGGAATCAAACAACCAAGGGGGAAACTATTGGCCACTAGGGCCGGCACCACCATCACCCACATCCCAACCTCCGGTATAACCGAGAGGGAACTCATAGCGACCCTTAAAAAGGTCAAGTTGAGATGTGGATAATTGGTCAAAAGGCTCCGGTTGCATACAGAGCTCGGGGTGAGTGGGGTGAACATAGTAGTAGTCGGGGTCACCCCGATAATCACTCCCCCCCGAGACCCGGTTGTCATAATGACCGGACTCATCTAGGAAGTAACGCCTTGGCTCATCGGGGTTCTCAACCCCGGGCCAATATGGGTACGTGGGGAGGTTGTCACCACCCCTAGATGGCACCGACCCTTTTTGGGGCGGCACATAAGGATAGGTCACCGGAGGAGTGACCTCCCCCCTACGCACACTAGCGTCATATAGGGCGCTAGTTTGAAAAGACAAAGTTTGATGGTTCGAATACATACCTTGGATGCTCAATTGCATGCGCTCCATATGCTCACGCATAGCCTCCATCTCACGGAGATATGCATCTCGTTGGTTGTCTTGTTGGTGATGTTTTTGTCTTCTTCTTCCTCTTTGTTGCGGTTGTTGTTGTTGTTGCTCTTCTTCATCTTCTTCATCTTCACCACCATCTCCTTCTCCACCTTCACCATCATGCCCATCATCATTATCATCGTCCTCATCAACATCATCCTCCTCCATAACATTCTCAACTCTCCCGTCATCCTCGGGAATCCTCCAAACAATCCTAGCCTCTCGAGTGATTGAGGTGGCAGCTGGGTTTGGGAGCATACAAAGGTGCACATTTCGCACTAGCCAAGAGTACCCACCGTTTCCCTTAGTCTTAGAAATGAAGCGCAAGGTGTTAAGTTGCTTCATATCCAAATACATGTCTTCACTCTTTCCTATCGGAGTGCAAGACCTCAAGAAACGCTCTTGCTTGAAATAATAAACCAATCTAGTAATCATACCACCACAATGAATCTCACCCGTCTTCTTCCTAGTGGTGATCAACTTACAACAATTCATGAAAAGATACCCAAAATTCAACCTTGGCCCCAAATCCGGCCTTGTAGCCATCCAAAGCACCAAGATCTCCTCCCTCAAAAGCTTCCCAAGATCTTGCTTACTAAACACGGTATACCCAAGAATCCGATGGAGAATACGAAGAGCCGGGTGAATGATCTCGCTAGCAAGCGATTCCTTAGAGTCAAACGACTTCTTCCTAGATATGGTTCTCCACCAAGCAACCTCATTGTATTCGGTCTTGTGAAGGGCAACTAAGGGCTCAAAGATGTCGGTATTTGGGTTGAAACCAAGGGCTTTGTTGAATTCCGCAAGGTTCATGGTATGTTTGGAATTGAAAAGTTGAAAAGAGATGATATAGTCGGTATCCCTTGTCATATTAAACTCAAAGGTGGAGAAAAATTCAATGCATGGTTCCAAATAAGTTCGGGGGGATGACTTTACAAACTCATCCAAACCAAGATTACGGAGAAAAATGTTAAGATCGGCATCAATACCCAATTTTACCATATCCTCGGGAAAATAGTTGCGGGACGGTCTAAATTTCCGGGTTTTCATTTTATTATAGATAGGGGTGTGTTTAGCCCGGTTATGAAATTTGAGAGCGGGTAAAGGAGGAGGTGGGGCATCATCATTTTGAGTAGTTTGGTTTTGAGGGGGTTCGGTGTTTGAAGGTTGGCCACGAGAGGATTGGCCGGGGGATTGGTTTGAACTTTTCTTGCTACTCTTAACTCTCCTCAACAAATCCATAAGTTCAAGCTCAACCAATACAATGAGTCACAAAGAACACCCAAATTCAACACTACCACCAACGTGAACAAACCTCCGTTCACAAGACCACCCAAAACCACCACAAACTACAAAGTACCTGTTACAAGCATCAAACAACCAAAAATCCAACAACAACCAACAATATTAACAATCTATCACAAAAAAGAAGCATAAAAACATCCAAAATAATTCCAAAACCACCATACAAACAACCAAAAACATCATACTCAAGCATAATCAAGGCCACTCACAACCAATGCATAAAAATCAATTGAAATTGACAAAAATAAAACAAAGGTGAGAAGTATACCAAGATTGAAGACTCAAAGCAAGCACAAAACCGAGTAGACTCGAAATTCCCGAAGAAAACCACGAGAAAGAAGAGCAAAATTGATGAAAATGGAGTATGAAGGAAGTTTGGATGGAAATTTTAGAGAAAATAAGGGTGAATTTGAGTAAAATTGAGTGAAAGAGATGATTTGGGGGTTAGGGTTTGAGAGGAGGAGGAGAGAGAAAGGGGAAAATTAAGAGTGAAAGGGAAAATAAGAGAGGAGAGAGAAAGAGAGAGGAACCGGGCTTTGTAAAACCCAGATCCCCGCGCCCTCTCTCGACAAACCCGCGCTCGCTCCAGAATTGCCGCGCCCGTGGAGAGACCGCGGGGGAACCGCGGAGAGTTTTTGGAAAATCCGGAATTTTCTTACCTGTCCAGGGGCCGCGCCCTCTCTAAATCTCCCGCGCCTGCTCCAAAATTGCCGCGCCCGCGGAGAGACCGCGGAGAGTTCCTGATCCAAATTTTAGAAAATGAGTCGCGCCCTCTCTGATTTTCCCCGCGCTCTCTCTATGGCACCCGCGCCCGCGGAGAGCCCGCGGAGAGACCGCAGAGAGCTACTGATCCGATTCCCACTATTGAAATGCAAGGGCACCCGAGGCCTCTCCAAGCCCGCGGGGTGCCCTCTCCCCTGCACTCTAAAACCTCTTATCACCTCACAAATACATTTAGTCCATATATGATGAATGAAGGCTCCCTACGAAACAAACCAAAAACACAAGAAAGGGGTAAGAGCAAAAATCAACAAGAAACCAAAAATAAAAGAAAGAAAGGAAAAGAGAGTAAAGGTGAGAATCCGGGTTGCCTCCCGTAAGCGCTTTTGTTTAACGTCGTTAGCTCGACGTTACCACCCCACTCAAGGTGGTTTGAAAAGAATCATTTTATGAATAAGACCAACAAACACTCCATCAAAATATTTCTTAAGCCGATGACCGTTAACCTTGAAAGAAGATGAGGAATCCAAAGGAGAAATCTCCACGGTGCCATTAGCAAAAACATCTTTCACCAAGAAAGGACCACTCCATTTTGACATGAGCTTTCCGGGAAATAACTTCATTCTCGAGTGGTAGAGGAGGACTTTATCACCCACACAAAACTCCTTCTTCTCAATAAGCTTATCATGAGCTTCTTTAGAATGAGATTTGTAGATGCTAGCACAATCATAATCATGAAGTCTAAGCTCCTCTAGCTCATGAAGATCCAACCACCTTTTCTCCCCCGCACTTTCTAAATCAAAGTTTATCTTTTTGATTGCCCATAAAGCACGGTGTTCAAGCTCCACCGGGAGATGGCAAGACTTGCCATAGACAAGGCGATATAGAGTGGTACCAATAGGCGTCTTGAAAGCCAACATATAAGCCCAAAGAGCATCATCTAACTTGTCCGACCAATCCTTTCTATTCCTTGCAACCGTCTTCTCAAGAATGAGCTTTATTTGACGATTGGAGACCTCGACTTGACCACTCGATTGAGGATGATATGGAAGGCCAAACCGTTGATGCACTCCATGTTTCCTCAACATCTTTTGGAAGGCGTTGTGAACAAAATGAGATCCGTTATCGCTTATCACAGCCTTAGGCACGCCAAACCTTGGGAAGATGATTTTGTTGAACAACTTCAACACTACTTTGTGGTCATTAGTAGGGGAGGCAATGGCCTCAACCCATTTAGAAACATAGTCCATTGCCACAAGTATGAATTGATTACCATATGAAGATGGGAATGGTCCCATGAAGTCAATCCCCCAAACATCGAACACCTCTAACTCAAGAATGGGTTGTTGAGGCATCTCATTCCTCTTGGAGATATTTCCAACCCTTTGACATCGGTCGCATGACTTTACAAAGCCCCATGAATATTTGAAGAGATGCATCCACCACAAACCACATTGAAGAACCTTAGTGGCGGTTTTTGAAACGCCCATATGACCGCCACTTGGATCCGAATGGCACATCTTTAGAACACTTGGCACCTCTTCATTCGGGACACAACGCCGAAGCAAGCCATCCACCCCGCGTTTATACAAGATTGGTTCATCCCACAAGTAATGTCTTGCTTCCCTCTTGAGCTTCTTCTTTTGGTTCTTGGAGAAAGAAGGTGGAAACTCCCCACATGCTAGAAAGTTCACCAAGTCGGCATACCATGGGAGATCCTTAACCTTAATGGCATACAAGACATCATCAATCATTCTATCTTCAATTGGTAGACCATCATCATGAATTTGATCACCCTCAAGGCGAGAAAGATGGTCCGCCACAACATTTTCCGCACCCTTCTTATCCCTAATCTCTATTTTAAAAGTTTGTAATTCAAGAACCCAATGAATCAACCTTGGCTTGGACTCTTTCTTGGCAAAGAGATACTTGAGAGCCGCATGATCCGTGAAGACAATGGTCTTGGAACCCAACAAATAACACCAAAATTTCTCAAAAGAGTGAACAATGGCCAAGAATCTTTTTCCGTTGTTGTGTAATTCTTTTGGGCCCCATTTAGTGTCTTGGACATATAGTAAATCACATAAAGCTTCTTGTCCACACGTTGTCCCAAAACACCTCCAATTGCCCAATCACTAGCATCACACATCAATTCAAAGGGTAGATCCCATCTTGGGGCTTGAACAATGGGGGTAAAGATTAGGGCCTTCTTCAATCTATTAAATGCTTCCAAGCATTTATCATAAAAAACGAACTCAACATCTTTTTGAATAAGATCATTAAGGGGCTTGGCAATGAGTGAGAAATCCTTGATGAATCTTCTATAGAAACCCGCATGACCCAAAAATGATCTCACTCCCTTGACATTCACCGGAGGTGGAAGCTTCTCAATAACTTCAATTTTGGCCTTATCCACCTCTATTCCTTTATGAGAGATCTTATGCCTAAGCATTATCCCTTCTTCCACCATGAAATGGCATTTCTCCCAATTCAAGACAAGATTAACCTTTACACACCGAGCCAAACATTTCTCAAGATTAACTAGGCACTCTTCAAATGAAACGCCACCTACGGAGAAATCATCCATAAAAACCTCCATTTCTTCCTCCAACATGTCTCCAAAAATGCTCATCATGCATCTTTGGAAAGTTGCGAGAGCATTACAAAGGCCAAAGGGCATTCTCTTATAGGCAAAGGTCCCATAGGGGCATGTAAATGTTGTCTTCTCTTGATCTTCGGGGTGGATTGTAATTTGGAAAAATCCCGAATAGCCATCAAGGAAGCAATAGAGCTTGTGCCTTGTTAGTCTCTCTAACATTTGATCAATGAATGGAAGGGGAAAGTGATCCTTTTTGGTGGATGTATTTAGACGTCTATAGTCTATACACATCCTCCAACCGGTGACCTTCCTAGTTGGAATGAGCTCACCACTCTCATTCTTGACTACGGTCATACCCCCCTTCTTAGGAACGACATGAACGGGAGAAACCCACCTAGAGCTTGAGATGGGGAATATGATTCCCGCATCCAAGAGCTTGGTGATCTCTTTTTTCACCACCTCTCCCATTTGAAGGTGTAGCTTTCTTTGTCGTTCAATAGAAGGAAGGGTGACTTCCTCAAGCGTTATGTGGTGCGTACACAAAGCGGGGCTTATACCTTTAAGATCATCGATAATATAGCCCAAAGCACCTTGGTGCTTTCTCAAGACACAACATAACGCTTGAGCTTGGCTCTCGCTCAAGGATGCACTAACAATTACGGGGTAAGTGGAATTTGGGCCTAAGAATTCATACCTAAGGTGTGATGGTAGAGGTTTGAGCTCTACCATAGGCACACCTTTACCTTCTTTTGTTGCGGCCGCTTGCAAAGCTTCATGGCTTGAGATCTTCAAGCACAATTGTTCATCCACTTCCTCTATGCTTCTATTAAGCAATTCCTCATACAATGCTACCTCCTTGCATGGTACACCTAGCTTGTCTTTGTTCAACAAAACATTCTCAAGAGCATCGTTAGAGGTGAGCAAGTGCTCATGCATGAAAGACACAACATGATCAAGAGAGTCAATCATCATGCAATTTTCAAGAGAAGAACTTGGATATTTCATGCTTTCATTCAAATTGAATTCTATGACCTCATCTCCTACCTTAAGGGAAATCTTTGCACACTTTACATCTATCATAGCACCCGAGGTAGCAAGAAAGGGTCTACCTAGAATAATTGGAATGGTAGGATCTTCATCCATTTCTAAGACAATAAAATCCACCGGGAACACAAACTTCCCAACCCTCAATGGAACATCTTCCACTTTACCTTTTGGAAACTTGATTGACCTATCGGCTAGTTGCAAGGTAATGTTAGAAGGTAAGAGTTCTTCTAGATCGAGTCTTTGATAAACCGAATATGGCATTAAGCTTACACTAGCTCCTAAGTCACATAAGGCATTATCAAATTGCATCTTGTTAATAGCACAAGGGATGGAAAAGTTTCCGGGGTCTTTCAACTTAGGTGGCATTTTGTTCATGATGATCGCACTACAATTTTCAGTCAAATTGATTGTCTCCACAACATCACAAGTCCTCTTTCTGCTCAAAATGTCTTTGAGGAATTTGGCATAATTAGGCATTTGGTTGATCACATCGGTGAAAGGTAGAGAAAGGTGAAGTTGTTTGAGCATATCAATAAATCTCCCAAATTGCTCATCCAATTTGTGTCTCATGAATTTTTGGGGATAAGGGAGCTTGGGTTTCACAATCTCTTTCTTTACACTCACCTTTCTTGGTGTCTCAACCACAACCTCATCTAAAGATACTCTACTTCCCTCATTCTCAACCAAAACTTCCTTGGGGACCTCCTTGTTATCACTGCTCCTAGGCAATATCTCCTCAAGAACCTTACCACTCCTTGTAACAATAGCATTCACAGGTTTCTTGGGATCTAGGCCTTGGGAAGGTAAAGAAGAAGGGCTTGCTTGGTCTTTCAAATCACTAGCAAGTTGAGAAATTTGTTTTTCGAGCATTTTGTTGTGGGTCATCATTTCATTGAACTTCTTGTCACTAACGACCATATATGTGTTCAACAACTTGGTTTGATTTTCAATTATTTCCTCCAAATTGGTCTTAGAAGAAGATTGTGAATAGGAATTTTCACCTTGAGTATTTGGAACAAATCCGGGTGGGGGACCTCTTTGAGAATTATTTTGAAAATTGCCCCTACCTTGATTGTTTCAATTACCCTTATTTTGATTTTGACCATAACTTTGATTATGGTTTCCACTACCTTGGTTATGATTTCCATAACTTTGGTTTTGATTACCATAATTTTGGTTTTGATTTTGACTACTATAACCTTGATTGTTATAGTAACCACGAGAACTTTGGTTCCCTTGGTTCCTATAACCACCACCTTGGTTATAGTTGTCAAAATTACCTTGGTTTTGGTAATTCCTATTCCATTGACCTCTTTGATTATCAAACCTTTGCACATTATTATTTGACACATAATTCACATGCTCACTCTCACAATTATCAAAATCATCACCACATTCCGAAGAAGCATGAGGGCAATTACTAGAGTCATGATCATAAGATCCACATGCATCACAAAACAAGCAACCACTAGGCATATTGGTTGAAGAGGGAGGGGGTTGAGAGTTAGAAAAGGTACCTCTCCCCTTAAATTGGGAGGGAGAATTCGAAGCTTGAGAAGAAAAGGAGCCTTCCAACTTGGCCTTGATTGCGGTCATTTCTTTCCCCAAGTTATTCATTTGTGAGGATAAGTTGTTGATCGCATTTAGATGGTCTATAGAGTACACCAAAGAGCCACTCTTGCTAGTTGAATCCCTCTCACCATCTTGACAATCTCTATAGTACTTAACCACGTCCTCTATAATGTCCACCACTTCCTCTTTCGTCTGATTCATTATGGGACCTCCGGCACCCCCATCGAGGCATGATTTGCCTTGAGGACTTAGGCCACCATAGAAAATTTGAATGACTTGATAGGTTGGAATTCCGCGGTGGGGACATTCCCTTTGGTACTCTTTATACCTCTCCCATGCTTCGTAGAGGTTTTCATTAGGTCTTTGCTTGAACCCTTGAATCAAAGCTCTAGCCTCCGCCGTTTTCTTTTGTGGGTAGAATCGGGACAAGAATTCCTTGGTGACTTCGTCCCATGTTCGAAGGGAATTTGGCTTTACCTCCTTATCCAACCACTCCAAGGCTCGGCCTATGAGAGAAAATGGAAACAACTTTAGCCGTATGAATTCTTGAGAAACCCCGTTCACTTTGATAGTGTTGCAATACTTTTCGAACTCCTTGAGATGGTTCAATGGACTCTCATTCTTAGCTATGCTATATTGTCTCCTTTCGATCAAAGAGACCATAGCCGGCCTAATTTCGAAGTCATTCGCCGGTGTTGTAGGTGGAGCAATTCCACTGTCAAACTTGTACGCACCGGGAATTCCCCATACTTTCAAAGCAACTCTTGGTTGATCTCCCATGCCTAGTTCCTCTTCAAATCCTTCTTCACTTGAAGAACTAAATTCAAAGGATCGACTAGCAATTCTTCTCCTTGAAAGAGTCCTTTCGATTTCAGGGTCAAAAGGCACAATGGATCGATCACGAGTTCTATGCATGCAAAACTCAATGAAAATATTAGTAGCACGGTTACAAATGTAACCTTAAGAAACAAAATCTTTTTGTATTTTTTTTTTCAATTAAAATGAAATAGACTCAACAACAAAAGCTAAGCATCAATTTCACTCCCCGGCAACGGCGCCATTTTGATAGAGGAATAAACTAGTCGTTAATTGCCTATCCCAAAATCAAACACTATTTATAAAATCCTAAACCAACCTAAAACAAGTATAGGTAAGTATAGGGTCGAACCCAAAGGAGTTAGTTGGTGTTATCTTTAGCCTAAATCAAGCTATTTCGGAGATCGAAGTGAGAAAATGGTTGGTGTTATGATAGCAAAATTAGACTAACCAAGTAATTCAAAAAGCTGAATGCTAGGGATATTAGTTCCACATGCTAATTCAATAATCGTGCTAATCGACAATTTCTTCGTTTGATTCAAGCATTGCAAAGGACAAACAATAGTAGCAATCAAGAGAGTTCAAGAGCTATCTCCTAGAGGCCAAACTAGGGGTCACTATGAATGGATAATAAAGGAAATTCACAATCAAACTCAATCAATTAAAGCAATTCTCAAATTGATGGGTCATGTCATTAAGAAATGCTATGCAATCTAGATTAATCTTATAGGTTGATCATTCCTAATCTAATTAATCACATGCAAAACTATGTCAACCAATTTAATTGCAACAATTCAATCAATCAAAGATCATCAACTAGCACAAATTATCAATCAAGCATGCTTCCCCTTCTCCCTAGCAACTAATCTACTCACTAATCATGGTGTAACTCAAGAACAAATCACTAGAATTAGCATTCATCATCATTCTAAATCAAAATCAAGAGAAAGCAATATCAACTACAATATCCCATTCAAATCCAAGCAATACAAACAATCAAAGATGAAACTAAATCAATTAATTAAGAGATGAACTAGAAGAAGAAAATCTTACTAACATTAATGATTGAAAATGAAGAAATCCAAGCACAATTGATCCAATGTTGAAATACAAATCCAATACCAAGAACTTCTCTCTAACTTCTCTCTCTAGAATTAAGCTAATGAAAATTATCTAAAAGTTATCTTCAAAAAGGAATTACAAGTGTATTTATAGGCAAAGAAGAAAAACGGGATTCCCGCGCCCTCTCCAATAAACCCCGCGCCCGCGGAAAAATGGGTACGGAACCCATTAAAAACTCCGCGGGCTTTCTGGGAAACATTCGCGCCCGCGGCAAAAGCACCCGCGCCCGCGGAAAAAGCGCGGCGAATCCCCTGCTCCCAAAGGATGATCAGAGGGCCGAGGTCTCTCTGGTACGAGCAGGCTCTCCAATCTACCCGCACCCGCGGCAAGCCCGCGGCCAGACCGCGGAGAGTTCCTGGTCGAAATCTGCAACTTTTGTGCATATGAGCCCGCGCCCGCGGCCTTCATACCCACACCCGCGGCAGACTGGCAGGGCTTGATGCCCTCTCCGAGCCGATTATTTCCTCCTTGCTTAGTTTATATAGCCCATCTTGATTCCCTTGCAGAGACAAATCCTATGTACCTACAAAAACAAACAACAAAAAGGAATAAAAGGGAAAAAGAACCAAATAAAAGGAAAACACGAGGAAAACACGAAAAACACAAGGAAAGAAAGAGAGAAAGGAATTAAAGGAAAAAGGACCGAAAATAAGATAAGAAAGCATAAAAAGGAAGATGAAATCATCCTAAAAGGCTACCCTATGAGTTCCATAAATGACACTCATAAGAAAGTGAACTTAGAAGTGTTCCAAGGAACGAAAATCTCGAATTTCGTTTAGACTTACCAATTGAGGGCAGATTTAGTCCAGGCATGAGTTTTGAGAAGCATTTGAGAAATGATCAGATTCTAATAGTCACATATGTAATGTTGTATTCTATTCTAGAGGATTGGGCTAGAAGATTCATGGACTATGAACCTTATCTATTATTCAAGTGCTTACGTGATGTTCGTAATGGAATACTGAATTCCCATGTTGATGGGAAACTGGATGGAAACGTCGAGGAAATCATTAATATGGTTCCCAAGAACGACAACTCCAGGACTAGAAATATTAGGTTTGAAACCTATAAGATCAAGGTGGCGAGTTAATTTCGAGAAAACTCTTGCCAAGGCACTCAGTACAGATTCATGTGGATATGATGGTTAAACTATTTAACCTAATGAGTATGTTAAGGAGACCATACAAAGACCATCAGGTTCATGATATAATTCTGCATTCTCTACGTGATTGTTTTGATCTTGAGAAACTTTCACTAGATGATAATGATTCTGCAGTCAAGCTAGTTGATTTACTCTAGAATCACGCAGAGAATTACCTGAAAGGAGAATAAGCCAGAGCTTGAAAAGGAATGTCCTCACTAGGATGAAGTGACAGGTAAGAGTTACCTAACACTCTTGTTATAAACATTTTAACTTTCACTAAGGTATGTGATACCAAGTTGCAGTGCTTAACATTATCAATGTTGCGCAGGATCTGCAAATAAGTGAGGCTAGCAAAGGAAATGGAGCTTGAAGGTGCACTAGCGGTTTTTGAGTGGCCAGAGATAGATTCATAGTTTTATTTTCTAATCAGTTTATCATGATTTTAGAACAATTTCAAGTTTTGATGAGACAATTTACAATGTTAGTTTAATTACTGATTTGTTTTTACTTGGTTTGGACAAGTGTTGATCCATGACAAAGGTAATAAATTGTTTTCATTTCGCTAGATATGAGTTATTTTGTTTTATTACAATGATATAAGTAGATCGCAAAAGTAATATTAGTTGATTCAAAGTAAACTTACTTACAACAAAGTAAGGTTAGGTCACATAACGATTTTGCAGATCCAAAGTAACAGTTGGATGGACTCTGATTCTCATTTGATTATGTGATGAGTGTCATTTATGGCACTCATAGGGTAGTCTTTTAGGGTTATTTCTTTCCCTTTTTCATGCTTTCTTCTCTTATTTTTGGTCCTTTTTCCTTAGGTTTCTCTTTCTCCTCTTTTCTTTATGGTTCTCGTGTTTTCCTCGTGTTTTCCTTTTATTTGGCTCCTTTTCCTTTTATTTCCTTTCTTTGTTTGCTTGTGTAGGTATTTGGAGAATCACCTTTGCAAAGGAATCGAGTTGGGGCCTTAATGATCAAGTAAGGAAGAAGCATTTGGCTAGAGAGGGCTTAGAGAGGCCTTGGAGAGGCCTCGGAGAGGTCTCCAAGGTATTTCCAGCAGGCCGCGGGCGCGGGTCAGTGGAGCCGCGGGCGCGAGCTTAAGAAGAGCAAATTGCAAGATTTTGGCAGGAGCTTCCCGCGGTTGCCCCGCGGGCTCTCTGCGGGCGTGGGAAATCTGGAGAGGGCGCTCCATCTCAGAGAGACCGCGGCCCCCTGATTGAGTTTTGGGAGTGGGGGATTGGCCGCGGGCGCGGCATCTTTAGCCGCGGGCGCCGGTCCATCTTGCCGCGGGCGCGGGTGCTGCCCAGAAAGCCCGCGGAGGGTTCCGTACCCATTTCTCCGCGGCCGCGGATTCATCGAGAGAGACCGCGGGATTTGCTGGTTTCTTCTTTACCTATAAATAGAATTGTAATTCCTTTTCAAAAGGGGACTTTTTGATAATTTTTCATTAGCTTAGTTTTAGAGAGAGAATTTAGAGAGAAGTTAGAGAGAATTTCTTTGTTTTGGATTTGTAACCTAACATTTGATCTATCAAGTTTGGATTTCTTCATTTTCAATCATCAATATTAGTGAGAATCTCTTCCTTCTTTCATCTTTTACTTACTTGCTATTTGATTTTTGCTTGTTGCTTGTTCTTCTTTGGATTTGAATTTGATATTGTTGATTATTTTGATTTCTCTTAGATTTTGATATAGAATAAAGATTAATGCAATTTCTAGTTATTTGTTCTTGAATTTCACCATGATTAGTGAGTAGATTAGTTGCTAGGGAAAGGGGGAAGCATGTTTGATTAATGAAATTGCTAGTTGATGCTCTTTGATTGATTGATTTGTTGCAATTAAATTGGTTGACATAGTTTTGCATGTGATTGATTAGACTAGGAGTGATCAACCTATAAGATTAATCTAGATTGCATTGCAACTCTTAATGACATGAACAATTGAATTGAAAGTTGCTCTAATTGATTGGGTTTGCTTGTGATTCTTCTTGATTTGCCTTTCATAGTGACACCTAGATTGGCCTATAGGAGATAGCATTTGAACTCTCTTGATTGCTACTATTGTTTGTCCATTGCAATACTTGAATTAATTGATTGAGCTCTAAACTAGCATTATCATTGAACTTGCATGTGGAACCCATATCCCTAGTGTCTAGACCTTTGTTTTACTTGATTAGACTTGTTTTAGTTTACCATAGTGCCAACCATAATCTCAACTCCATCTTCGAGGTAGCTTGACTTAGACTCTATTTTTCATCATTGCATTCCCTAGGGATCGACCCTTAACTTGCCCTATATTCATATAAGGTTGGTTAGGTGTTTACAAATTTTGTTTGACTTGGGGGAAGGGTAGATAACGACATACATTTTCCTCTTGTCAAAATGGCGCCGTTGCCGGGGAATGCTATTGGTGCTTAGCTTTTGTTGTTGAGTCTACTTCATTTTAATTGAAAAAAAATACAAAAATATTTTGTTTCTTTAGGCTACACTTGTAGCCGTGCTACTAATATTTTCTTTGAAGTTTTGCATGCATAGAGCTCGTGATCGATCCATTGTGCCTTTTGACCCGGAAATTGAAAGGACTCTCTCAAGGAGAAGAATAGCTAATCGATCCTTGGGGTATAGTTCTTCAAGTGAAGAAGAGATTGAAGAAGAGCAAGGCATGGGAGAAAATCCGAGAGTGGCCTTGAAGGAGCTAGGAATACCCGGTGCTTATAGGTTCGAGAGCGGCATAGCTCCCCCTACAACACCGGCAAATGATTTCGAGATTCGGCCGGCCATGATCACCTTAATTGAGAGGAGGCAATATAGTGGGGCTAAGAATGAGAGCCCGTTGAACCATCTTAAAGAATTTGAAAAATATTGCAACACCATCAAAGTCAACGGAGTTTCTCAAGAGTTCATACGCCTCAAGTTGTTCCCCTTCTCTCTCATAGGAAGATCCTTAGAGTGGCTAGATAAAGAAGTGAAGCCCAACTCCTTGAGAACATGGGATGATGTTACAAAGGCCTTCTTGTCCTGCTTCTACCCTCAAAAGAAGACGGCGGAGGCAAGAGCCTTGATTCAAGGGTTCAAGCAAAGGCCAAATGAAAGCCTTTACGAAGCATGGGAGAGATACAAAGAGTATCAAAGGGAGTGCCCTCACCACGGAATCCCAACATACCAAGTGGTCCAAATCTTCTATGGCGGTTTAAGTCCCCAAGGCAAGTCATGCCTTGATGGGGGGGGCCGGGGGTCCTATCATGAACAAGACCGAAGAAGAAGTGGTGGACATCATTGAGGACGTGGTGACGTACTATAGAGATTGGCAAGATGGGGAGAGAGACTCTTCAAGCAAGCAATCTTCATTGTACTCGGTAGACCATCTAAATGCGATCAACAACCTTTCCTCCCAAATGACAAACTTGGGAAAGGAGATGACCGCAATCAAAGCCAAGTTGGAGAGCACTTCTACTTCATCCCAAGCTTCGAATCTTCCCTCCCAATTTAAGGGGAGAGGTAATCCTTCTAACTCTCAACCCCCCCCTCTTCACATAATATGCCTATGGGTTGTTTGTTTTGTGATGCATGTGGATCGTATGATCATGACTCTAGTAATTGTCCTAATGAATGTTGTTTCGGGGGTTTTTGTCCCTCGGGAGAGTTACAACACTGAAACTGGATTCAACTGAGGATGCCTGTACCTGCAAAGCAAACGGACCGCCGGATGGTCGGTGGTCCGCCTCCGAAGATTAAGTCAGTAAATATTCGGAGATAAAACGTGCGGAAGTAAAGTTATCTGCTTGGATTCCAAGCTCAGGTAAAGTGCTGTGTGTTCCTTGAAAACGACAGCTCTGTGGTAAGTGACGTATTGTCTCGTATTGTGTGTCAAAAATTCTCTCTTTTTTTGTGTGTCGTCATAAATGACGTAATGTCCCTATTTATAGGGAAAAGTGTGCCCTCCTAGGATCTGGTGACCTAGGAGTTAGGTCACGCCGTTTTGCGGTGCCTCGGGATTTGGGCCTTAGAAGGCCGCCATCCCAGGGCCAATACCTGAGTGACACGTGTCACTGTGCCCAAAAGGATTCTGAAGCACCTTTTGGGTGACACGTGTCGCCGATTGAATGGCCCCTGTTGGACCATCAGTCCACGTAGGACGGAGAAGAGTCCACCCTCCACGTGTCATCACTCCATAGGTCCAAATGGCACCTATATGGAGGACACGTGGCGCTTTCTGGTTGGGCCACCTGGCCGGGTATAAAAATACCCAAATCATTTGCCCCTCACAGGGGACACGTGCATTGCACGCGACTCCTGTGACAGGTGTCAGTATCTGAGTGGTCAGATTCAAAAATTACTGGAGGGAAAAATTAGGGTTTTTACCCCCCTATAAATAGTAAGGTTTGACCCCCCTCTTGGATTCACACCTTGGCGAATCTCTGGAGAATCTTGGACTTTTTGACTTAAAGAATCTCAAAATTCCCTAAGCGTTTTTCAAGCATCCGACACTCGGCTACCAGTTCGACTGTTCTTTAGTCAACCAGGCGTCTTTCTCCCTTCTTCTAAAGGTAACGCCTGTATTTTCTTTTTACTCTTCATTTTTTCTTTGTTTTCGAAAAAAAATGGTTCCCCAATTGCATGCGGCACGGCGTAGGATAGTGATCAGCCGGTCACCGGGGACGGCTGAATCTAGAACTAGCAGTGCCGAATACTTGGCCAAAGACCCTGCTTTGCGAACTTCTCCGAATCCGACCGTTTCCGTGTCTGTGCAGGACACTATGGCCAGAATCAAAAGAACAGCAAGGCAGTGTAGCTCCGATGGAGTTTTCTACCATTCGGATGGGTCGACTGTTTTTTCAGACGGCTCAATAAGAGTGCCTCGAAGTGAGCTGTCGGAACACCCTGACAGCCCTTCCTATCTTCCTCCTACCCCCACTTATTACCATTCGCCCACATCTAGTGGAACTCCCAGTGATGGAATCCTGGGGGAGGCGGATGAAGAATATCAACCCGGGCCTTCTGGACAGGCGCCGGAAGAGAGTCTAGGGGAGGACCCCGCTGGCACCAGTCGGCGGTCCCCTAGTTCTGATGAGAGCTCTGATGACGAGTCGGCCTCGTCATCTTCTTCAGAGAATGCCTCCGTAACTTCAGAGGAGGCTAGATCAAACATAGATTCTGCCAGAGAGTCCCTGGCAGTGGATAGAGGGGAAAGCTGGGCCGAGCCGAGTGCTTCCAGGCGCTTGGAGAGAGCCCCCTACTATCAGCATGTTCCGCCAGGCAGGCGGAGCGCCATGGCATCCGGCCTTGCCAATTTTAGGCGCAAGGTCGTCCTAGGCTATGGCTACACTTTGTCGGTCCCTAACGAGGGCGACACCATAACCTGGCCGAGCCTGGTCAGCTATCAAGACAAAGCATTCGGCTGCTATGAAGCGGCCTTCCAGGCTGGCCTCCGCTTCCCTCTCCATCCGGCCGTGGAGAGGATCTTGGACGGATACCAACTGGGTATCTGGCAACTTGTACCCAACTCCTGGATCAATATTCTGGGGTACGTTGCCGCCTGTGAGATGCTGCAGGTGGAGGCGAGCTTTGAAGCGTTCGCCCACATGCACTATCTGAGCAGGGCGCCTGCTAGGGGCGGTGAAGGCTGGTACACCTTGACCACTTGCAAGGGGTACATGATGGCTGTTGGCAAAGAGAACAAGTGGAAAGACTGGAGGACTAAGTTTTATATAGTCAAGTCTACCGACAGCCGCCTGAACCAAAAGTATAATAGGTGGAATAAGGATCCACCTCTCCTAGCAGGCAGGAGCGCATTGCCGCCTATTCCCAGGCGGGCAAAAGAGGAGATCATGGACGCGGGGTTGTTTACCGTGTGCGTGTGGACGAATGATGAGGGGGATAAGGAGGTCACCCCTCAATGCTATCTCCCTTTGTACAAGTGGTTTGAAGAAGGGACATTCTTAGCCGCCTGTGGGCTAAGTTCCGAGATGCCGAGAGGTAGTCGGCCGTCTGTTTTATATGTAATTTACTTCTGCTTTTCAGTACTTGTTTAAGGAAGCTAATCACTTGTTCATTTTTGCAGACAAAGCAATGGAAAAGCTCTCGGCCACAAGGAAGCCGGCTGTATCTGCTGCTCGATACAGGTCGAATGTTTTAAACAGGGCAGAAGTAACCACTCACACCAAAGTGGATGAACAGAAAACTGGCGGCACCTCTAAGGTAGAAAATTGTTATACTTTCATTTCTGACCAATATTAAATTTGCCCGAATGATTTCTAACTTACGTTTATCTTGTGTTGATGTAGGGTGCGCCTTCCAAATCTCCTTCAAAACCATCCGACCCTAAAATCCAAAAGACTAGGGCAGGTGACGTGAGCGCATCCGGCAAGGGCGGCCGGAATCACGTTGCTCATAAGCCCAAGAAGGGCCCAGACGCCTCTTCTCTCGAAGCTGAAAAGGAGATCAGCAACCCACCACTGCTGTCGGCTCAGCAGGAGAGAAGAGAAGCCTGGGGAGAGAGGAGGAACAGAAGGACGACGGTAAAATCCATTCGCCCCTATTGTTCTTCCATTTAGATGTACTTGAGTTATTTTCTCTAACTTTCTCTCCTTCTCAGTTCCGGTGCAGAGGCCGACTGTAGTCCAGATGGCCAAGTCCATGCTGAGGGTGGTCGATCCTGACGACAAGGCGTCTGTCAGAGGAGTCGACACCCTTGACTTGGATGGCATCTTGGGGAACCTCTGCGAGGTATGAGTTAGCTCAAGCAACCTTTTTTTTTATTAAGCATTATTTCTTTTTTCGCCTGGTTTTAACCATTCGGCTCTTTTGCAGGCCATGCTGCGCGTCCAAGGGCTCAGGCAACCCCTCAAGGAGAAATCCAAAGAGGTAACAGTCGCTAAAGCTCAGGCCGAGTCCGCCTTGGATCGAGCTCAATTTGATATTGCTCAGAATGAGTATCTGACGCTTGATATGATGTATTCGCAGGCGGAAGCCAATATGCAGGTGAAGAAGGACCTGGACTCGGCCCGCCTGCGCATCACTTCCCTTAAGAAAGAGATTAAAACTCTTAAGGAGAAGCTCGAGCCTCTTCAAGATGCCAAAGAAGAGGCCGAGAGAGCCAAGCAGAAGGTGGGCCGCCTGGAGCAGCGCCTCAGCAACCAGGAGCATCAGCTGAAGTCCAAGTTTGAGTCCGTGGCTGATCAAGAGAGAGAGGCTCTTGTTAAGAAAATGATGAGCGATTATGAAGCCATCATGCGGGACACTTGGGCGGCTGTACAGCCGGACTCGGACTATCAGATTTGGAAATCCAAATTTGACGAAGCCAGCAAAGCATTCGACGCTCGCCTTATTGAAGAGGTTGAGAATGCTGAGGCCAAGGAAAGTTCTGGGTCCGACTCTTCTGGGGAGTCGTCCTCGGGCGGCGAGGAGGAGGATCAGGCGGAGGAGCCAGAGAAAAAGGAGGAAGAGCAGCCGAAGGACGACAAGCCGGCTGCCACTGAAGAGGCTCTCCCCTAATCACTTAAGCTTTTATGCTTTTCTGCGGCCGAATGGCCATATACTTTTCTTTTCTTGGCCTGTGTGCCGAGTATTTGTATCTTTACCGACCGAGGGGTCGGGTAATTTGACAATCTTTCTGGCTTTGCCAGATAACAATCTTAACCAATCGTCTGGTGACGATTGGTCTTTAATTTAAATCCTTCGGCTATTTGGCTGAAGTTATCCATATTGTTGTTGTCCTTTGCATTTTGAATTTTTCATTGCATGTTTTTGGCTAAGTATTATAACCTGTATACCATGCGAATGTTCTTGCCCCTGGACGGATGTCGGGTGGTTTCGGTTTATTGGATTGATTGACTTAGAAATTTTTGATACTTAGAAGAGTATGCATGGTTTCTAAGTCAATCAATCACTATGGTGATTGCCCCAAACCACGCGGCAGACGTCCATCCAGAATTGGCAAACATAAGTGTTCATTCGGCCATTGGCTCGAACTAACTCAAATTTCCAACTTAGCTAATTTGCTAAGGGTAAACCTTCGCTTGTTCTGCCCCATAAGCTAAAACAAGCGCCTCCGGCCATAGGCCTCTTTGAGATAAAATGCTAAGTTTGTAACTTAACCAATTTTCTTTAAAAATAATTGTCCGCCTGTCTTGCCCCATAGGCAAGGATCAGACGTCATCCGGCCAATAGCCTCAATAATTGCTAAGTAGTTAACTTAACTTGTATAAAATATTCCGCCTGTTTTGCCCCTGAGCAATAACAGGCGCATCCGGCTTTATGCCTCAATTAGCCTCTACTCATGAAACAGTGACGACTGCGTTAAATAGAAAATTCAGGTCTTTTAGATTTCACTTTCGATTAAAACAAACGACTGCGAATGCTGCCTTAGCATTCGGTAGGGCCGCTTGATATATTCGTAGAGCAATGTGCCACCCAAATGGGAGATGCTTCTCCTCGACGAATTCGCCCAAATGGACGTCGCCGGTTATCTGACTCATGTTGGAGCAGACGGTCATGCTCATGTTGGAGCAGACTGTGACCATTCGGTCTCTTTTTGTTTATTAACATCCGGCCATGGGCCTCATCATGATTTTATCTGGCCTTAGGCCTCTTAAATGATCAAGTAATTATTCATCAAGTGTTGGTGTAAACTTGATGAATTTCGTAGGGACGACTATTCTAAAACAATCGGCTCCTTCAGAGGGATTGGGGCGTCTGCTGTTGGGACAGACGCTTTCCAAACATATTATCCGTCTGTATTTGGTACAGGCGGCACTTAAAAAACTTAAATAAAAAGATAAGTTGGGAAATGAAGGCATATTCTCATTAACTATACGTGAGATTTACAAAATTGAGGTCTTTACATTCGTACTTAGAAGTAGTACTTTTTCAAGTTGTCTACATTCCAAGTTCTGGGCAGCTGCCTGCCGTCTGGTTCTTCCAGGCGGTAGGTGCCGTCTCTTATCTCCTCATAAATTCGGTAGGGGCCTTCCCAATTTGGGGTTAGCTTTCCCTGTTCATTCGCCCTACCGACTGCCTCCATTTTCCGTAGCACAAAGTCCCCCACTTTGAGAGGACGCTTGTGTACTCTTTTGTTATAAGCCCGAGTCATTCTCAGACGGTATATCTCATGACGCAAGGCAGCATTGACCCTGCGTTCTGGAAGTGAGTCCAATGCTAGGCGCATGGCCTCCCAATTTGCCTCTTCATCATACAACATGATTCGAAGGGTAGGCTCATAGTGCTCAATGGGCAGAACAGCTTCTGCACCATACACCATTAGGAATGGGGTTTCTCCCGTTGCCCCTTTAGCAGTCGTTCTGATGGACCAAAGGACGTGTGGTAATTCATCCGCCCAAAGGCCACCAGCCCGCTCAATCTTCTTTTTAATTCCGTCTGAGATTAACTTGTTGAAGGCTTCAACCTGGCCGTTTGCTTGTGGCCGGCCGACAGATGCGAAGAAGCTTGAGACCCCCTGGTCTCCCAGCCAAGTCTTGAGTTGAGGCGTCTCAAATTGAGGACCATTGTCAAAAACCATAGACATGGGCACCCCGAAACGAGTGATTATGTTCCTCCAGATAAAGGAAATGACGTCTTTAGTCTTGATGTTTTTGACTGCCTCAGCCTCTACCCACTTAGTAAAGTAATCCACAGCCACCAATATATAGCGCTTGCCGCCTGGTGCAGAATGTCCATGCCCCATTTGGCAAAGGGTATTGGGCTGTGGATGGCCGTCAGGTCTGTAGCCGGACGATGGATGAGCTTGCCAAACTTTTGGCACTTGTCACATTTTTTCACCATTTCCATGGCATCCGACTCCAGAGTCGGCCAAAAGTAAAGCCGCCTGGCCTTGGCCGCGAGGGATCTGCCGCCTATATGGGAGGCGCAGAATCCCGAATGCAACTCTTCGAGAACTTCCTTCCCCTTTTCAGGGGTAACACACTTCAACAGGGGTTTCAAAAAGCCAGCCCTGAAGAGCTCTCCTTGCCGTAACTCGAAGTTAGCTGCTCGTTTTTTCAGAACAGCCGCCTCCCGTGGTGAGTCAGGGAGCGTGCCGTCTGCAAGATAGGTCCGGATGCTGTCCATCCAGGTTGAGCTTCGGTCAAGAATTCCAATGGGGTCTTCCTCTGATATACTTCTTTTTTCCATGACCTCCCAGAAGACTGACCGAGGCGTTTCACAGGAGGCGGATGATGCCAACTTGGACAGAGCATCCGCTTGGTTGTTTGAAGACCTGGGCACCTGAGTTAGGTGAAATTCTTCAAGTGACCCAACTTCACTCTTTACCGCCTGCAAATATTTTATCATGGCCGGATGAGTGGCCTCGTACGTTCCATTAACCTGGAGTACGATCAGTTGAGAATCAGAGCAGGCGGATACCTTCTTCGCCCCTGCCGCCTTGCAATACCGGATGCCGGCCAGCAGGGCCTCATACTCGGCCTCATTATTAGAGACCTGAAACTTGAACCGTAGTGCGTATTCGTACTTATTTCCTTCAGGAGATTGACAGATAATCCCCGCACCACAGCCGTTCACAGTGGAGCTCCCATCCACATATACTTTCCAGACCTGGTCCGTATTGTCCGGAACAACCGGCCTTGTCATTTCGACAATAAAGTCAGCGAATGCTTGTCCCTTTATTGCCTTCCTTGATTCATAAGTGATTTCTAATCCTTGTATTTCGATTGCCCATTTGAGCATTCGTCCAGAAGACTCCAAGGTTGTGAGTGGCCGTTTGATCGGTTGGTCAGTATAGACCTCTACCGCATGCGCCAAGAAGTAAGGTTTAAGCTTCTTGATGGCCATGTAAAGGGCAAGGCCGAATTTCTCAACCATGGGGTACCGAAGCTCCGCATTTCTCAAAACATGGCTTATGAAATACACCGGGAGCTGGATGCCGTCTCTTTCAGCTAAGAGGACAGCACTGAGGGCATGATCAGAGACGGCTAAGTACATGAAGAGCTTCTCTTTAGGCAAAGGGCTGACAAGCCTCGACAAAGAGTGCAGATGAGTTTTTAGCCTTTGAAAGGCCGCCTCTGCATCATCCCCCCATTCAAAGTTTGTCTTCTTTTTGATTGCCTGGAAAAAGTAGAGACACTTGTCGCCTGAACGGCTGAGGAATCTCCCCAGGGCCGCCAGACAACCTGTTAGTTTTTGCACTTCCTTCACAGTACGGGGCGACTGCATGTCGATTACCGCTAGTATTTTCTCAGGGTTGGCCTCTATTCCTCTTTGGTCAATCAAAAATCCGAGAAACTTCCCAGACTCAACACCAAAGACACACTTTTTTGGGTTAAGCATGACCTTGTGCCGCCTGAGTGTGGCGAATGTTTCTCGGAGATCAGCAAGGTGATCCGCCTGCTGTTTGGATTTGACTATCATATCGTCAATGTACGCCTCTACATTCCTTCCGATTTGATTAATGAAGACCGTATTAATCATTCGTTGGAAGGTAGCAGGCGCATTCTTCAAACCAAACGGCATCACAGTATAACAGAACAACCCCTGATCAGTGACGAATGCCGTCTTTTCTTGATCTTTTTTCCACAGGGGGATATGATGGAAACCTGAATAGGCGTCCATGAAACTCATCAGGGCATGTCCGGCTGTTGAGTTGACCAGACTGTCGATCTTAGGCAGTGGATAGCTATCCTTTGGACATGCCTTGTTGAGGTCTGTGTAATCAACACACATCCGCCAAGTTCCATTCGGCTTTTTTACTAACACAACGTTAGCCACCCACTCAGGGAAGTTGCACGGCCGAATGAACTTGGCATCTAACAGCTTTTTTACTTCGGCAGCTGCCGCCTGAATTCTTTCTTCGCCGTGGTTTCTTTTCTTTTGCCGGATGGGCTTCTTTTTAGGATCCACGGCGAGTTTGTGGACGGCGAGATCCGGGCTGATGCCTGGCATTTCTTCCACTTCAAAGGCAAAGATGTCTTTGAATTCCTTGAGCAGCTGGTGAAGGTTTTCACCCAACTTTGCAAAGGCAATCATCCCCACCTTAACAGTCCGCTCTGGACGGCTATCATCCAGAGGGATATCAATGTGCTCTCCAGTAGGCTGGGGACGAAGATCATCCGACCTTTCCCCGGTCAGTGATTGCTATTGCTTTTCTTTTTTGACCACCACCAGCTGATCAGTCTTTCTTTTCTTTCCGGCTGGTGGGGCCGACTGTTCTTCCTCGACATCGTCAAGGTCAATCATTTGCTTGCCCCGGCCGGATGCTGCGGCCGCAGGCTTGACGTCCGAGAGATAACACTCTCGAGCCGTCTTTTGGTCCCCATTAAGGGAACCAACTGTTCCATCATCCTTCTCATACTTGAGTAACATGAGAGCAGGGATGATGACGGCCTTACACTCATTAAGAGTGGGTCGGCCAAAGATGAGGTTGTAAGCCGTGAGCTCTTCAACCACTAGGAGACGGATGGTCATGTGTCGACCGTCTCCCCTGCTTCCCAGGCGGACAGGTAGGTCGATTCGTCCGACTGGGTGCACAAGTCCTCCTCCAAACCCAACTAAGGTGTGGGTGACCTCCATCATGCTATCCGGTTTGTACTTGAGATTGGACAAGCATTTGAGGCTGATGAGGTCAGAGGAACTTCCTGTGTCAATCAGAATTCGGCCAACCAGCTGGTTGGCGACTTTACATTCAATGACAACAGGGTCATCATGCGGCCGACGGACTTTGCCTCTGTCCTGTTCGGTGATGACAACTTTAGGGAAGGTGGATGTGCTAGATGTATCCCCCTCCTCAACAGAATTGACCATCTTTCTAAGATGGTCCTTGGTACCCCGAATGGTCGGGCCACCACCGGCAAATCCGCCTGCTATGGTGTACACCGGTTCTTCATCAGTTTCGGCACTCACAGCAGGCTGGGGAGTCTTTTTCTTGGACTGCCCCGGATTTGCTTTTGAAGTCACTTTGGACTTCACATAGGACTTAAGCTGTCCTTTGTCGGCCAGACGGTCGAGCTCCCGCTTGAGACTAAAGCAGTCGTTCGTGTCATGGCCAACATCCTCATGGAAATGGCAATGCTTGTTTTTGTTCCTATTTTCAGCGGAACCTTTCATAGCAGTCGACTTTTCAAGAGCTAGCCGATCCTTAATTTCCAAAAGGATGGAGCAGCAGTCCTTGTGGAATTCGTACCTTGGGACGTACGGTTTCCACTCTTTTTTCTTCTTCTGGGCCGGTTGATCAGAGTTATCAATGGCCCAGACTTGCTTTTTCTTTTTGCTCTCTTCTGGCTTAGGAGCCGGCTGAGCAGACCGAGTCTCTTTCTGCCGGTCGGACTTCTTATGGTCCGACTGCTTATTGGAGGAGTAGAGTTCGGTCGCCTGTATGTAGGCTTCCGCCTCTCGCAAGGCTCCTTGCAGAGTAAAGATTTGTTTGCGGACGAGTTCGTACTTAAAGGTAGACCCGTCCTTCAGACCCTTAAAGAAGTCTGTGAAGGCGACCTCATCAGACAGCCCATGAATCTGGATTCGGACCAGATTGAACCGCCTGACGTAGGATCGCAAACCTTCTCTATCTCCCTGCTGTACATTGCCCAAGTCAAGACTTGTCTTTTTGGCAGGGATGTTCATAGAGAAGTTTGATGCAAACAAGAACGCAAGCGTTTTGAAGCTATTTATGCAGCCAGCCGGCAGGTTGCCAAACCACTGCTGGGCTATGCCCTTCAGGGTGGCTGGAAAGCAACGACACCATGCGGCATCATCCAACCCCTGTAAATACATGAGGTGGGTGTATGCTAGCAGGTGGTCTTCTGGGTTGGAGGTCCCGTCATAGGCTCCAACCAGAACGTTTTTAACTTTGGCCGGTTGTACGGCTTCAGTTATTTCCCTGGAGAAAGCAGAGGGTTGATCTCCAAGGTGTTGCAGCCTAAGCTGCCAGTCCATCGGCTGATAGCCGTATGCCGCCTGTCCTCCATAGAGGGTAGGTTGCATGTAAGGTACAACTGGCGCCTGGTACAATGGCTGTGCCATGTACTGGGCGGACTGAATCACATGTGGCCCAGACTGAACCCTTTGGCTGCTTGCTGGGGTCTCATGTACAGACTGGGAACACCTCACAGAGGTATTCCGAAAGCTATCATGATAAGTCGACGTTGAAGCCGACTCTGATTGCTGGGTTCTCCTCTCCTCAATGTATTGCCGAGCGTCAGAGAACGTTTTCTTGCTACCATCCGGCTGTATGTGCCGGATGGGTTTTCTTGCGCCCATTTCTGGGAAACGGAGTCGATTAAGGTCAAATTGGGACCTGGCCTTCTCCTTAGGAGCAGGATGAGGAGTCGGCTGACGGTCCCTGACCGACTTCTGTTTGCCAGCTTGGGCTGGCTTCTTGGCCGACTGCTCCTTTCTAGGAGTAGGTGACTTCTTTGAGGCGAGCTGCTTGATTTCACCCCTGAGGCTGCTCAGGAGTGACATTAGCTCATCCCGAGTGACGGGAGCTGATCCTGCCGCCTGGGAAGGATCAACCGGCCGCCCCGAGGGCTTCTTTGGCTGGCCAGCAGTTTTGCTTGGTCCTGCCTGAACATGGGGACGCTCTCGCCGTTCCTTACTGCGGATGCGTTTAGAGATGAGGGATCCATTTGGATCCACATAGGTTTCGACATCAGCGTCGTCACCTGAGTCATGGTCTGTTTGGACCAGTACATCATTTGGAGGCCGAATGGTCTCCGGATTTGGTACAAGCTCTTGTGAAGCCATTTCAGAGGTACTCTCCCCACAGACGGCGCCAAATGTTTCGGGGGTTTTTGTCCCTCGGGAGAGTTACAACACTGAAACTGGATTCAACTGAGGATGCATGTACCTGCAAAGCAAACGGACCGCCGGATGGTCGGTGGTCCGCCTCCGAAGATTAAGTCAGTAAATATTCGGAGATAAAACGTGCGGAAGTAAAGTTATCTGCTTGGATTCCAAGCTCAGGTAAAGTGCTGTGTGTTCCTTGAAAACGACAGCTCTGTGGTAAGTGACGTATTGTCTCGTATTGTGTGTCAAAAATTCTCTCTTTTTTTGTGTGTCGTCATAAATGACGTAATGTCCCTATTTATAGGGAAAAGTGTGCCCTCCTAGGATCTGGTGACCTAGGAGTTAGGTCACGCCGTTTTGCGGTGCCTCGGGATTTGGGCCTTAGAAGGCCGCCATCCCAGGGCCAATACCTGAGTGACACGTGTCACTGTGCCCAAAAGGATTCTGAAGCACCTTTTGGGTGACACGTGTCGCCGACTGAATGGCCCCTGCTGGACCATCAGTCCACGTAGGACGGAGAAGAGTCCACCCTCCACGTGTCATCACTCCATAGGTCCAAATGGCACCTATATGGAGGACACGTGGCGCTTTCTGGTTGGGCCACCTGGCCGGGTATAAAAATACCCAAATCAAATGTGTTGATGAGTTTGATAACAATGAGAGTGAGCATGTGAATTATGTGTCAAATAATAATGCTCAAAGGTTTGATAATCAAAGAGGTCAATGGAATAGGAATTACCAAAACCAAGGCAATTTTGACAACTATAATCAAGGTGGTGGTTATAGAAACCAAGGGAACCAAGGTTCTCGTGGTAGCTATAATAACCAAGGTTATAGTGGACAAAATCAAAGCCAAAATTATGGTAATCAAAACCAAGGTTATGGAAATCACAACCAAGGTAGTGGTAACCATAATCAAGGTGGTGGTAACCATAATCAAGGTTATGGACAAAATCAAAATAGGGGTACTTGGAACAACCAAGGGAAGGGCAATTTTCAAAATAATGCTCAAAGAGGTCCCCCACCCGGATTTGTTCCAAGGACTCAAGGAGAAAATTCCTATTCACAACCTTCTTCACCTAGGACCAATTTGGAAGAAATAATTGAGAATCAAACCAAGTTGTTGAACACATACATGGCCGTTAGTGATAAGAAGTTCAATGAAATGATGACCCACAATAAAATGCTTGAAAACCAAATTTCTCAACTTGCTAATGCTTTGAAAGATCATGCAAGCCCTTCTTCTTTACCTTCCCAAGGTCTTGATCCCAAGAAACACGTGAATGCTATTGTTACTAGGAGTGGTAAGGTTCTTGAGGAGAGATTGCCTAGGAAGGGTGAGGATAAGGAGATTCCTAAGAAAGCCTTGGTTGAGAATGAGGGGGATAGGGCATCATTGGATGAGGTTGTGGTTGAGACACCTAGAGAGGTGAGAGTAGAGAAAGAAATTGTGAAACCCAAGCTCCCTTACCCACAAAAATTCACGAGACACAAATTGGATGAGCAATTTGGAAGATTCATTGATATGCTAAAACAACTTCATCTTTCTCTACCTTTTACCGATGTGATCAACCAAATGCCAAATTATGCCAAATTCCTTAAGGACATTTTGAGTGGGAAAAGGACTTGTGAGGTTGTGGAAACTATCAATTTGACCGAAAATTGTAGTGCTATCATCATGAACAAAATGCCACCCAAATTGAAAGACCCCGAAAACTTCTCCATCCCTTGTGCCATTAACAAGATGCAAATTGATAATGCCTTATGTGACTTGGGAGCTAGTGTTAGCATAATGCCATATTCGGTTTATCAAAGGCTTGAACTAGGGGAACTCTTACCTTCTAACATTACCTTGCAATTAGCCGATAAGTCAATCAAGTTTCCAAAAGGTAAGGTAGAAGATGTTCCATTGAGGGTTGGGAAGTTTGTGTTCCCGGTGGATTTTATTGTGCTTGAAATGGATGAAGATGCTACCATTCCAATCATTTTAGGTAGACCCTTTCTTGCTACCTCGGGTGCTATGATTGATGTGAGGAGTGCAAAGATTTCCCTTAAGGTAGGAGATGAGGTCATTGAATTTGATTTGAATGAAAGCATGAAATATCCATCTTCTTCTCTAGAAAATTGCATGATGATTGATTCACTTGATCATGTTGTCTCTTCTATGCATGAGCACTTGCTCACCTCTAATGATGCTCTTGAGAATGTTTTGTTGAACAAGGACAAAGTAGGTACACCATGCAAGGAAGTGGCATTCTATGAAAAATTGCTTAATGGAAGCATGGAGGAAGTGGATGAGCAAATGTGCTTGAAAATCTCAAGCCAAGAAGCTTTGCAAGCGGCCACATCAAAGGAAGGTAATGGTGTGCCTATGGTAGAGCTCAAACCTCTACCATCACACCTTAGGTATGAGTTCTTGGGCCCTCATTCCACTTACCCCGTGATAGTTAGTGCATCCTTGAGCGTGAGCCAAGCTCAAGCGTTATGTGGTGTTTTGAGAAAGCACCAAGGTGCTTTGGGGTACACAATTGATGATCTTAAAGGTATAAGCCCCACCTTGTGCCAACACCACATAACACTTGAGGAAGGCGCCCTTCCTTCTATCGAACGACAAAGAAAACTACATCCCCAAATGGGAGAGGTAGTTAAGAAGGAGATCACCAAGCTATTGAATGCGGGAATCATATTCCCCATCTCTAGCTCAAGGTGGGTCTCCCCCGTGCATGTCGTTCCAAAGAAGGGGGGCATGACCGTGGTTGAGAATGAGAAGGGTGAGCTCATTCCAACTAGGACGGTCACGGGTTGGCGGATGTGTATAGACTATAGACGTCTAAACACATCCACCAAGAAGGATCACTTCCCTCTTCCATTTATTGATCAAATGCTTGAAAGACTAACAAGGCACAAGTTCTATTGTTTCCTCGATGGATATTCGGGATTCTTCCAAATCCCCATTCACCCCGATGATCAAGAGAAAACTACCTTCACATGTCCTTATGGGACCTTTTCCTATCGAAGAATGCCCTTTGGGTTATGCAATGCACCCGCTACATTCCAAAGGTGCATGATGAGTATTTTTGGGGATATGTTGGAGGAGGAAATGGAGGTCTTCATGGATGACTTTTCGGTGGGGGGTGTCTCATTTGAGGAGTGCCTTGTGAACCTCGAGAAGTGTTTGGAAAGATGTGTTAAGGTCAATCTTGTTTTGAATTGGGAGAAATGCCACTTCATGGTGGAGGAAGGTATAGTGCTTGGGCACAAGATTTCAAATAGAGGCATTGAGGTGGATAAGGCAAAAATAGAAGTGATTGAGAAACTTCCACCTCCGGTGAATGTCAAGGGTGTGAGATTGTTCCTTGGTCATGCGGGTTTCTATAGAAGATTCATCAAGGATTTTTCACTTATTGCTAAGCCCCTAAATGACCTTCTTCAAAAGGATGTTGAGTTCATTTTTGATGACAAATGCTTGAAGGCATTTGATAGATTGAAGAAGGCCCTTATCTCCACTCCTATTGTTCAAGCCCCACGGTGGGATCTTCCTTTTGAATTGATGTGTGATGCAAGGGATTGGGCTATTGGAGGTGTTTTGGGACAACGTGTAGACAAGAAGCTTCATGTGATTTACTATATGTCCAAGACACTCAATGGGGCTCAAAAGAACTACACAACAACGGAAAAGGAATTTTTAGCAATTGTGCACTCTTTTGAGAAATTCCGTTGTTACTTGTTGGGTTCCAAGACCATAGTCTTCACGGATCACGCGGCCCTCAAGTATCTCTTTGCTAAGAAAGAGTCCAAGCCTAGGTTGATTCGATGGGTGCTTGAATTGCAAACTTTTGAGATTGAGATTAGGGATAAGAAGGGTGCGGAGAATGTTGTGTCGGACCATCTTTCTCGCCTTGAGGGTGATCACATTCATGATGATGGTTCACCAATTGAGGATAGAATGCTTGATGACTTCTTATATGCCATAGAGGTGAAGGAACTCCCATGGTATGCCGACTTGGTGAATTTTCTAGCATGTGGGGAGTTTCCACCCTCTTTCTCAAAGAACCAAAGGAAGAAAATCAAAAGGGAAGCAAGACATTACTTGTGGGACGATCCCATCCTATACAAACGAGGGGTTGATGGCTTACTTAGGCGTTGTGTTCCAAATGAAGAGGTGCCTAGTGTTTTAAGGATGTGCCACTCGGACCCTAGTGGTGGGCATATGGGTGTTTCCAAGACCGCTACCAAGGTTCTTCAATGTGGTTTGTGGTGGCCGCATCTCTTCAAGGACTCATGGGGCTTTGTGAAGTCATGTGACCGATGTCAAAGGGTTGGGAATATCTCCAAGAGGAATGAGATGCCTCAACAGCCCATTCTTGAGTTAAAGGTGTTCGATGTTTGGGGGATTGACTTCATGGGACCATTCCCATCTTCATATGGTAATCAATTCATACTTGTGGCTGTGGACTATGTTTCTAAATGGGTTGAGGCCATTGCCTTCCCTACTAATGACCACAAAGTAGTGTTGAAGTTGTTCAACAAAATCATCTTCCCAAGGTTTGGCGTGCCTAAGGCTGTGATAAGCGATAACGGATCTCATTTTGTTCACAACGCCTACCTAAAGATGTTGAGGAAACATGGAGTGCATCAACGGTTCGGCCTTACATATCATCCTCAATCGAGTGGCCAAGTCGAGGTCTCCAATCGTCAAATAAAGCTCATTCTTGAGAAGACGGTTGCAAGGAATAGAAAGGATTGGTCGAACAAGTTAGATGATGCTTTTTGGGCTTATAGGACGGCTTTCAAGACGCCTATTGGTACCACTCCATATCGCCTTGTCTATGGCAAATCGTTCCATCTCCCGGTAGAGATTGAACATCGTGCCTTATGGGCTATCAAGAAGATAAATTTTGACTTAGCTAGTGCGGGGGAGAAGAGGTGGTTGGATCTTCATGAGCTAGAGGAACTTCGACTTGATGCTTACGATTGTGCTAGCACCTACAAGGCTCGCTCCAAAGAGGTTCATGACAAGTTGATTGAGAAAAAGGAGTTTTGTGTAGGTGACAAAGTCCTCCTCTACAATTCAAGGATGAAGTTGTTTCCCGGAAAGCTCATGTCAAGATGGAGTGGACCATTCTTGGTGAAAGATGTTTTTGATAATGGTGCCGTGGAGATTTCTCCTTTGAACTCCTCATCTTCATTCAAAGTTAATGGTCATCGGCTCAAGAAGTACTATGATGGAGTGTTTGTTGGACTTGTTCACAAAATGATTCTTTTTAAGCCACCTTGAGATGGTGGTGCACGTCGAGCTAACGACGTTAACCAAAAGCGCTTACGGGAGGCAACCCGGATTCTCATCTCATTTTTTTTCCCTTTCTTTTCTTTTATTTTTCCTTGATTGGTTTTTGATTTTATTTTTGAGTTAGTTTTGTGTTTGTCTTGTAGGTCGCCCATTATCATCTCTTGTTGGAAAGAAAGGGTTTGAAGGAGAGTTAAGAGTGCAGGGGAGAGGGCTCCCCGAGGGCTAGGAGAGACCTCGGGGGCATTTTCACCTCTTTGAAGCAAAATTAACATATCATTCCAGGGACTTCCCGCGGTTGCCCTGCGGGCGCGGGAGGTTTCGGAGAGGGTGCCTCATGTTTGGAGAGGGCGCGGGCCTCAATTCGACCAAATTTGAAAATCCATTCCAGGGACTTCCCGCGGTTGCCCCGCGGTCTCTCCGCGGGCGCGGGAGGTTTTGGAGAGGGCGCGGCCCCCATCAGGTATTAAAATTTTATAAATTCCAGGAAGCCCCCGCGGTTAACCCGCGGTCTCTCCGCGGGCGCGGGAGATTTACCGCGGGCGTGGCATTTTCGGGAGAGGGCGCGGCGATCTGGGTTTTTACCCGGGGCACGCCCCTCTTCTCTCTCTCTCCTCTCTTATTTCCTCCTCTTCTCCTTATTTTTCCCCTTTCTCTCTCTACCTCCTCTCAAACCCTAACCCCAAAACATCAATTTCTCACAAATTTCTTCACCTTTTGCCCAAATTTTCACAAATTCTTCCATATTCCTCCATTTTCAACACTCCTACTCTTCTTTCTCGTGCTTTTTCGGGAAATTTCGGGTCTTTGAAGTGCTTTGAGTTTAATTTGAGTCTCCAATCTTGGTATACTTCTAACCTTTGTAATATTTTTGTCAATTTCAATTGATTTCTTTGCATTGGTTTGTTTACCTTGAATTTGAGCATGACTTTTTTTTTTATGGTTGATTTATGGAAAATTTGGTATATTGTTTCTTTTTCTTGTTGATTCATGATTATATTGTTGAATGATTGTTGATATTGTAATTTGTTGTTGGATTTTGGTTGTTGTGTTGATTGGAACAGGTACCTTGTAGTTTGTGGTGGTTTGGTTGGCTTTGTAAGGAGGTTTGTGAGTAATTTTTGGTGGAAGTTGTTTTGTTTGAGGGAGTTTGTTGTGTTCTTGTGAATTGTGTGAATTTTTTTACAATGGATTTGATACGAAGAGTCAAAAGTAGCAAGAAGCGCTCAAACCAATCCCCCGGCCAATCTTCTCAAGGCCAATCCTCAAACCCTCAACCCCAACCGCATTCCACAACTCAAGATGATGCTCCTCCTCCTCCTTTACCCCCTCTCAAATTTTGGAACCGGTCTAAACAAACCCCCATCTATAACAAAATGAAAGACCGGAAGTTTAGACCCTCCCGGCATTACTTTCGTGAGGATATGGCCAAGTTAGGAATTGAAAATGACCTTGACATCCTTCTAGATAACCTAAGCTTGGGTGAGTTTCTAAAATCGGCCCCTAGAACCTATTTGGAGCCTTCCATTGAGTTTTTCTCCACATTTGAGTTCAATAAGGTGGGGGAAACCGATTTTATTATTTCCTTCCAACTCTTCAATGTCAAACACACCATGAACCTAGCCGAGTTCAATGTAGCCCTTGGTTTCAACCCCAATGGTGATATCTTCGAGCCCCTTATCTCCCTAGTCCAATCTGAGTATAATGAGGTTTCTTGGTGGAGAACCATAACCAACAAGAGGGAGTTTGATTCGAAAAAGTCTCTTGCTAGCGAGATTATCCATCCGACCCTTAGGATCCTTCATATAATTCTTGGGTATTCGGTTTTTAATAAGCAAGATTTGGGGAAGTTGTCTCGAGAGGAGATTATGGTGTTATGGATGGCTACCAAGCGGGAGTTAGGATCAAGGATTAATTTTGGCTATATCTTCATGAATTGTTGCAAGGATATAATGCATGGGGTCAAAACGGGGGAAATTCATTGTGGGGGCATGGTGACACGTCTTGTGTCGTATTTTAAGCAAGAGGGGTTCTTGAGGTCTTGCACTCCGGTTGGAAGGAGTGAAGACGTGTGGATTAGTTTGAAGCAAGTTAACACTTTACATTTCATAACTAGCACTAGGAGAACCGGCACCTACTCTTGGCTAGTGAGAAATACCCACCATTGCCTACTCCCTAACCCGACCACCACCTCCATCCTTCGTGAGGCTAGGAACATTTGGATGGTCCCTAGGGACAATGGGAGGATTGAAGATGAGATGGAGGAGGATGATGAGATTGATGGGGGTGATGAGAATGATGAGGAAGAGGAGGAAGGAGGAGGAGAAGAATATGATGAAGAGCAACAACAACCGCCACTACAACAACAACATGAGCATTTTCATGATGATGCTCAAAGAAGAAGAAGAGAAAGAAGACAACAACGACAACAACAACAACAAGGTTTCCAAGGAGATGCTTATCTCCGAGAGATGGAGGCCATGAGAGACAACATGGAGCGCATGCAATTGAGCATGCAAGGTATGTACTCGGACCACCAAACTTTGTCTTATCAAACTAGCGCATTGTATGACGCTAGTGTGCGTAGGGGGGAGGTCACACCTCCGGTCAACTACCCTTATGTGCCGTCCCAACAAGGGCCGGTACCTTCATGGGGTGGTGATAACCTCCCTACGTACCCATATTAGCCCGGGGTGGAGGACCCCGATGTGCCAAGGCGCGATTTCCCACCTTATGATTATAGGGTCTCGGGGGGGAGTGATTATCGGGGTGATCCCGCATATTACTATGTTCACCCCCATCACCCCGAGCCCCTTGTTCAGCCTGAGCCCTATGACCAATTAACCCGATCCCAACTTGACCTATTCTAGGGTCACTATGGTTTTCCTCCCGGTTACACCGGAGGTTGGGATACAGGTGATGATGGTGCCGGCCCTAGTGGCCAATAGTCCCCTTATGCATGTTTATATCCCTTTTTGTTCTCCCCTTTCCCTATTTGGCATGTTTATAGGCATCGCGGTCGATGCCTTCATTTTGTGAGGGGGGAGGGTCAAAAAGGATGTTTTATGTTGGTTTGGAGAGGCACCTGGGGCTCGGTGAGAAGTCTTTGATAAGGCTTTTGGTGGATTTTTGCTAATGGTCTCGTTGGTCTGTGCTTGTTGTTTTGTTTCATTTCTTGATGTTTTTGGGAGTTTCTTGAGAAGAAAAAAAAAAGAAAAAAAAAAAGAAATAAAATTTTTTGATGATGATGGTTTCTCTAGGTTTTTGTATATAATTTGTATCTAAATGTTTTATTGTTTGCTTTTGTTTGGAAGTTACTAACAATTTCATTTTGTATATATAGCCTTTTTCTTTAACTCACCTTGCTCGTAGCCTATGCTTTGGATTGCGGAACCTTTTGGAGAAGCACGTTCCTACTCCTTGGGTACTTTAATTTAGCACGGATGCTTGGTGAGGCCTTTCTTATTTTACCTCTTTATTTTCACTTCTTCATTTTCTTGGTTGCTTAGATTAAGATTAGATTTAGGAGAAGTTGAACGGTTCGAGGATTTATGATTTTAACACCTAGTGTGTTTGGGGTCTTTGGCGATGTGGCCATTAGACCGCTTGTATGTCGATTAGGATAAACGTGTTATGATTGCATCTTTGCCCTTTTCCTTTTCTTTTAATCTTGTTTGTGTGCATAACTTTTTGAGGCTTTATTTTCACTCTTTCTCTTTTTGAAAATTGGACTTGTATGCAATGGACTTTTGCTTTTGAATAATAGTCTTCTTAGGTAATAATGGTATGCACGGTTTGAGATTACGTTTGGTTGATTCTAGAATAAAGCATGCTAAGATAGTTGTCTAGAACTAGGGGGATCATGAAACCGGATTCTACTCGTTTGTGACATGTTGGTAGCTGCTCCCTATCTTTGATTTGACACCCTTAGTGAGTCTTTGCTACAACCATGTGAGATTTATATTTGTTCAAGCTTTCATCATACTCTTGCATGAGCGGCATGGATCCTTGATTTTCGCAAACCTAATCTAGAAACTTAGCGTATGATTCCTAAGACCGTGACCGAACTACCTAGGGAGGACAAAGGCAATTTTTCGGGGAGATATTTTTCTCTTTCTAGGATAGTCCCTTTTTGGTTTGGGATACATTTGCCTACTTGTTACCCCTTTGAACCCTTTTCCCTCTTTTCAAGCCGCATAATTAGATATCTTGAGCCTTTTGTTTCGTTCTCCTTCTTTTTGGTTTTTGTGAAGCAAGGGTCAATGTTTGGTGATTGTGGTCTATGAAGTTGGGGTTTGGTTCGAATTGGTACACATAATTGAGTTGTTTATATTTGGTAAATAATGGCAAATGCTTATGTAAAAGTCGTCCTTAGTAAAAAAGGCAAGGACTAATGCTTTTAAGGAGTTCAAGGAAATACAAACAAATTTATAAATGAGAAAATGCAAAAAAAAAAAAAAAAAAAAAGAAAAACCATAAAATTCAAGTGTCTTTCTCCTCTCTATGCATTGAGGACAATGTTTCTTTTAGCTTGGGGGGAAAGCGCTTGCGCTTTTTGTTCTAATGATTGTAGATTGTTGCTTTGAATAAGCTTGGGGGTGTTAATACGTTTTTGTTTGGTGATTACTTAAGTTTGGTGTTGAGATTTGGCCGGTCTTTGCTTCATAAATTAGGATAACCACCAAGTTTTAAATTTTAGCCTACCTTAACCCTTCTTGCCTTGCGTTACAACCTTGGGGAAGACCTTTGGACCTAGGAGTTGAGTCTTTCATCGGTGGAGGGAATCATAGGTTGTAGACTAAGGAAAGGGGATGCGAAATCAAGATGTCGAGTAGCCCAAAAATTTGATCTTTTTCCGGTTCCTTCGCGGAATCTATGAGATGCTCACTAAGGGGAGACATGAGATTAGTAGGGGGAACGCGGTAAGACCGTTTGGGATGAAAGTGGAATGTGATAACTAGTTCCTATGCTTAGCATATTTATGTTTTAATCAACCTTAGGTATAACGTGCATACCATAATTCTCTTTAGAAAGGTTGTTATTCATTTGAATTATAGTCTCTTTGTAAAGTCCATTTCGTAAAGATTTTGTTTCCTTTTTCCTCTTTCTTTTCCTTCTCTGGTTTGCCTCTTGGGGGTTTGGTGGAGAGTTATGGGTAAACTCTTAGGATACCCTTACGAGAGCATCGCTCGTCCTTTAGAGCGATCTAGGGGTTTAAATGGCTTGTTGTAGCTAAAAACAACCGTGATTCCTACGACAGTGAGTCTTAGTGTAAATTCTCGCCCCTCTTTTTCTTTTTTCTTCGAATAAGCCCTTCTTATTCCTTTTTAGCCTTTGTTTTGCTCGGGACGAGCAAAAGTCTAGCTTGGGGGAATTTGATGAGTGTCATTTATGGCACTCATAGGGTAGTCTTTTAGGGTTATTTCTTTCCCTTTTTCATGCTTTCTTCTCTTATTTTTGGTCCTTTTTCCTTAGGTTTCTCTTTCTCCTCTTTTCTTTATGGTTCTCGTGTTTTCCTTTTATTTGGCTCCTTTTCCTTTTATTTCCTTTCTTTGTTTGCTTGTGTAGGTATTTGGAGAATCACCTTTGCAAAGGAATCGAGTTGGGGCCTTAATGATCAAGTAAGGAAGAAGCATTTGGCTAGAGAGGGCTTAGAGAGGCCTTGGAGAGGCCTCGGAGAGGTCTCCAAGGTATTTCCAGCAGGCCGCGGGCGCGGGTCAGTGGAGCCGCGGGCGCGGGCTTAAGAAGAGCAAATTGCAAGATTTTGGCAGGAGCTTCCCGCGGTTGCCCCGCGGGCTCTTCGCGGGCGCGGGAAATCTGGAGAGGGCGCTCCATCTCAGAGAGACCGCGACCCCCTGATTGAGTTTTGGGAGCAGGGGATTGGCCGCGGGCGCGACATCTTTGGCCGCGGGCGCGGGTCCATCTTGCCGCGGGCGCGGGTGCTGCCCAGAAAGCCCGCGGAGGGTTCCGTACCCATTTCTCCGCGGCCGCGGATTCATCGAGAGAGACCGCGGGATTTGCTGGTTTCTTCTTTACCTATAAATAGAATTGTAATTCCTTTTCAAAAGGGGACTTTTTGATAATTTTTCATTAGCTTAGTTTTAGAGAGAGAATTTAGAGAGAAGTTAGAGAGAATTTCTTTGTTTTGGATTTGTAACCTAACATTTGATCTATCAAGTTTGGATTTCTTCATTTTCAATCATCAATATTAGTGAGAATCTCTTCCTTCTTTCATCTTTTACTTACTTGCTATTTGATTTTTGTTTGTTGCTTGTTCTTCTTTGGATTTGAATTTGATATTGTTGATTATTTTGATTTCTCTTAGATTTTGATATAGAATGAAGATTAATGCCTAGTTATTTGTTCTTGAATTTCACCATGATTAGTGAGTAGATTAGTTGCTAGGGAAAGGGGGAAGCATGTTTGATTAATGAAATTGCTAGTTGATGCTCTTTGATTGATTGATTTGTTGCAATTAAATTGGTTGACATAGTTTTGCATGTGATTGATTAGACTAGGAGTGATCAACCTATAAGATTAATCTAGATTGCATTGCAACTCTTAATGACATGAACAATTGAATTGAAAGTTGCTCTAATTGATTGGGTTTGCTTGTGATTCTTCTTGATTTGCCTTTCATAGTGACACCTAGATTGGCCTATAGGAGATAGCATTTGAACTCTCTTGATTGCTACTATTGTTTGTCCATTGCAATACTTGAATTAATTGATTGAGCTCTAAACTAGCATTATCATTGAACTTGCATGTGGAACTCATATCCCTAGTGTCTAGACCTTTGTTTTACTTGATTAGACTTGTTTTAGTTTACCATAGTGCCAACCATAATCTCAACTCCATCTTCGAGGTAGCTTGACTTAGACTCTAGTTTTCATCATTGCATTCCCTGGGGATCGACCCTTAACTTGCCCTATATTCATATAAGGTTGGTTAGGTGTTTACAAATTTTGTTTGACTTGGGGGAAGGGTAGATAACGACATACATTTTCCTCTTGTCATTATGAATCACTTGAGAATTAGAAGTCATGCTTGATAAGGTAAGATGACCAAGTTGCCTTTTAGTTGAAAGGGTAAAAGAGCTAAAATGACCTTTTAGAAAACAAACATATGATGTGTGTGAACCGATAAGTTTAAGAATTAGCAAAGAGATTTAACTATTTCATTGCTTTTACTTACGATTTAAGTAACTATATTGATAATTACTTAATGAAGTAAAGTTTGGGATCATTGAAATGTTCAAAATTCAAAAATGAAATGTAAAAATCAGTTTGAGATAAACAATTGAACAACACAATATGATTGTTGTGATAAATATTTAACTCAAAATCAATGATCATCTAAAAGGGACTTGTTGAATTAGTTCACAATCTAAAAACATTACAATTAAAATGTATGAAGAAGGAATCAAACTTTGCTTGCCATTGTTCGATCCAAGATTTAATGATTTACAAATATCGTTTTGAGGATATGCATTACAACAACAATTGCGAATATACAAAACATGAAACTTAACCAAAGCAGTAGAAAAGATGTCATAAGAGTTATGATTTTGGAAATGTTCTATAACTTATCTTTTCAAAACAGGATTAAGGGTAATGAAATCAATGTAAAATGTTTACAAAGATGACATAATGCACCCTAGATAAAACAAATAGTTCTTCTTGAGTTTTTCATGGAAACTAAGAGGTATTATTCCTACAATCGCATAGATAACAAAGTGTTTGTGATAGTGTCTTTATATAAAGAAATCTCTTCCTACAAAGCCAAGTGGGAGTATAGTTACATCTAGATAAGATTCTTAGACGAGCAACAAATGGATGTAAATAACACCACATCAGAGACGAAAGCATATGAAATCAGCTAATTTAATAAACCATATGTCGAAGCGAGCTAATTCCACTAGCGAGGCTTCTTTTATTTTTTTGGTAAGTAAGAAAGTGTATTACTATAAAAAAACTGTACAAATGTACAAATTTACAAGCCTGAACCAGGCAACTCCAAAACTACACAAGACCTAAAACAAAGGCCACCCCCCTCCTCAAGCTTTACACTCCTCAGTTGCCGGAGAGGAAAGCAAACCTAATCAGAAGCAGTCTGTTGCCTTCTAGGAAGGACACAGACCACAACTGAAAAGGACTTACAAAAAAACCAAAACAACAAACAACACAACAACACACAAACAAAACTAATTTTGGATGCTGCTGTACGTACAGCTCCTGAATCCATTTGCATTGTAATCTGCTCCACTTCTTGTTTATGAGCTGCTTGATTCTCTTCATGCTCACCCTACCAATGGCCTTACAGAGTTTTGAAGGGTGAATAACAGCTTTCTGCCAGAAAGCAGTATTCCTAGCAAACCAAATATGGTAGACAACACATGCCAGAACTGCCAAAACAACCTTCTGCTGCACCTTATCTTTTACTTCTCTGAGCCAACTCTTCCAAACCTCATCAATGCAGAGATTCTGAATTGGAATATGGATCCAATGAGCAATTCTCAGCAAACACTCTTGACTGTATCTGCAATTAAAGAACATATGCTGTCTGTCCTCAATTCCAACACCACACAGCAAACAACTATCTTCAGCACATGCATTATATTTCTAGAGCTTCTCCCTTGTTCTGAGTCTATCATACATAGCAAGCCAAAGAATAAACAAGTGCTTGGGAATATTGAACTTATTCCATACCCATTTACACCAACCCACCTTTGTGCCAGCTCCCTGCAGCCACTTATAACACTCAGAGATTCTATATGTACCACTCAACCAGCTGTTTTGCTCAAATCCTTCTTTTAACTGGTCTTTGACTGCACACAATCTCCTCCAAGCCCAACCTACAGATCTCTTAGGGCTATAAGTCCACCAGTCTTGACCTTTGATGTACACAGCATGAACCCATTTCACCCAGAGAGAATCCTCTTTCTTAGCTATTTTCCACACATATTTCCCTAAAGCTGCCCTGTTCCACATCCCACAGTCTCTAACTCCTAAACCACCCTCAGCTTTGCTCTTGCAAACCCAATCCCAGGCAATTGGGGGAGCCTTAGACAAAACAGCATCTCCACACCAAAGGAAAGCACTGCAAAGCTGAGTAATCCTCAAAATAACTGATTTAGGTAACAACACACACTGAGCCCAGTAAGTGTGCAAACTAATCAGTACAGAATTCACCTGCACTACTCTTGTAGTATAAGACAAATTTCTACTGGACCAACAAGTGATTCTAGCCAGCATCTTATAAACAATAGCATCAAAGTCTGATACTCTCAAATATTTAGCATTCAAAGGGATGCCAAGATATTTGAAATGAGTTTCTCCTATTACAAATCCAGACTCATTCACAATTCCTTGCTGCACTTAAGGCTGCACACTCCCAAAATAGATAGCAGACTTATCAGCATTAGCCTGGAGACCAGAACAACCCTCAAAAGCTTTAAGAGCCCTCACTAACAGGGAGACATATTTCTTATCAGCATAGGAGAACAACATCAAATCACCAGCAAAAATCAAGTGATTTAACCTCAAAGACTTGCATCTTTGATGGAATCTAAAGCCTCTTTTTGCACCCACTTTTTTGAGCAATCTTGATAGATACTCCATCACAATGACAAACACCAATGGTGACATAGGATCACCTTGCCTGATCCCTTTCTTGCCCTTAAAGAAGCCATCATAATACAGAAAGAAGGGGAAGTAATACACTCCATGACCCAAGAAATGAATTTACTTGGGAAATTCAAAGCCTGCAGCGTATCATGAATAAAAGACCAGTGCACAGAATCATAAGCTTTCCTCAAATCCACCTTAATAGTACACCTAGGAGATCTTCTCTTATTATTGTACTCTTTTAACATATCCTGGCATACTAAGATGCTGTCTAAGATAGATCTACAAGCAATAAAAGCACTTTGATTCTCACTAATCAAACTAGGCAGCACCTCTTTGAACCTTTCACACATCTTAGAAATGATCTTGTACATCATATTACAGCATGCTATTGGCCTAAATTGAGTAACTCTAGTAGCATTATCTAATTTAGGAACCAGAGTCAAAGTAGTTGCATTCACCTGTTTCAGCAGCTGACCATGCTCACAGATGCCCAAAACTGCCTTACACACCTCATTTTTCACAACTCCCCAAGCATTCTTGAAAAACTTACTAGAGAAACCATCAGGACCAGGAGCCTTGTCATCCTAAATACTCCAGACAACACTTCTCACATCCTCTTTAGTAAACCCTCTGCATAGACTTAGATGTTGCTCATCATCCAAAATAGGACCTGCAGCTATAACATCAAGATGAACATGTCTAGAAGGGGTCCCAACAGTGCCTAATAACTCTTCATAGAATCCAATAAAAGCTTCTGCAATACTATCAGGATCCTGAATGATATCACCATTTTCAAGTTGGATGCTGTACACATTATTATGCATTCTTCTCTTCCTAATACAGGCATGAAAGTAGGAAGAATTAACATCACCTTCTTTCATCCAATGCAATTTGGCTTTCTGCTTCAAAAACTTCACTTTTGCAGTATGAGTAGCTGAAAACCTTTCCCTGACATCACTTTCCAGCTGAATCAACTCCAAATTCTGAGGATCATTATTCAGATGACACTGTACCTTTGCTAACTCAGCCTCAGCACTAGAATATGCACTCTCCACTGAGGAGAAATTAGTTAGAATTAACAACTTAAGAGCTTCTTTCACCTTTTGCAGCTTTTTCACCACAATAAACATATCAGTTCCTTTCACCTCACTAGCCTGCTTTACAGCTTCCTGGTAGCGTGGAGCATCAATCCACATATTAAAAAACCTAAAAGGTTTCTTAAAATTCCCATTACACCCAAATAATCTCATAATACAAGGACAATGATCTATTAATCCCTCAGGCAAGAAATCAGCTCTAAACTCCCTGCATTTTTCAGTCCAAAGCTCATTAACCAAAATCCTATCAATCTTTGTGCACACTCTATCACTCCCTTGGTGCTTATTATTCCAAGTGTAAAATAAACCCCCAGCTTTAAAATCAATTAGCAAGTTTTGCCTAACACATTGTCTGAACTTCCCAATCTCAGCAAAAGTAACTGGGGATCCAATTCTGTCCTCAGTATTAAGGACATTATTGAAATCACCTCCCAAAACCCATGGACCTACAATATCCTTTTCTATCTCCCCAATCTGATGCCACATCACCTCCCTTTCATCTGCAGTATTCAGTCCATAGACAACAGTATACCAGAACACAAACTTAGAAGCCTTGTGAACAACTTTCACATGAATTAATTGAGCTTCTACTCTATCAATCTCTACCTGAAAGATATCAGGTAACCACACAATCCATATTCTCCCTCCATGATGCTTACTATAGTTTTCAGTCACAGACCACTTGCCACCAAAACCAGTGAAGACCTTACCAAAGTTACCAGCCTTCACTTTAGTCTCCTGGAGCCCAAACAAACCAATTCCTTGGTTTTTCATAAACCAAAGAACATCACAAATTTTATTCAGTTTGTTAAGGCCCCTGACATTCCAAAATCCCCAATTATCCATGGAGAGTGTATGAACACTCCCCTGTCTCCCAGTCACCAAACAACACCCTCCCATTTGTTGTTCTGCACACTGATTCCATAACACATTTATCACCACAAGCTATTCCAGAAACAATATCTGGATCAACATCAACATCAACATCAAACTTGTTCTTATCCACTCTAATGATTTGAGGTTATTTTGTCTGTTGATTCCTTTGCTGAGCCTTTGGCATCCAAACCTTCCTCACCTCAGGTTTCTTCTGCTGCCTTTGTTGCTGATTCCTAACTGGTGGCTTCTGAATCTTAATTCTATGATTAGGACAGTCACTATCTCCATGCCCCATTCCTCTACAGACACCACAAATGATAGGCTTCCTTTCATATATCACTTTCTGCTTAACATCAACACCACATTCATCCTGGAACTGAATCTTATCTGGTAGCTCACCATTTATTTTCACCTTGACCATTATCCTAGCATACTCAAGCATTTCCTTATTATTTGTGCATCTGCCAGTCTTAACTGGCTCCTCAATTAAACCAGCTATTTTCATTAGAGAGGATTGACCCCAGAATTTTAAGTTTAATCTTGGCAATCTAACCCAAGTGGGAACTTCAAACACCTTCTCATTCCCCAAATCCAAACCTGGCTCCCACCTCTTCATCATTACAGGGCTACCATCAAACATAATAGGTCTAGAGCTCATCACCTTTTCCCTTCCTACGACTGTCTTAAATCGAACAAGGAAAACCCCATTATTCATAGCAGAAATTCTATCTATTCCATATTTGCCCCAAATTCTTCGCACAAAACCATTCATTACAGACAATGAAGGTTTACCACAAAGAACATAACAAACAATTGCAGATTTCCAAAACTCAATTTCAGGTAGGACATCTTCCTCAGCTAACTTCACTTTCACCTCTTCCCTATTACCCATTTTACAGCATGGATTACACTCAACTCCAGCCTTACCAGCAAGTTTAAACCCTCATCAATCGTATTCTTAAACATGCTACTCCAGCTAATACCACCCGATTCATTAGGAATGGCAGAAACAGGGGTTTCAAAAACTGGGTTTCGAAATTGGGGGTTCAAAAAAATTTTCTCCAAATTCACATGAAAATCATTCCCTAGTCTATCAGACTCATTAATCATAAACAATGGAGTCGGATTAATAGACCCAGTACTAACATCAGAATCTACTGTTCCATTGAAATGCACAGGACTAGGGGTTCGAATTACCTACAACCATCGATTGAACTGTTCACTATGCAGAGCTTTGTCCTCTTCCGTCACCATTCTCACCGGAATCTCCTCAATTGCCTCCCCATCAAGCCAGCTTTCAACCGAAACATCATCCATGATCATACTCTGTTTTTTCTTTTCGAGGTTCCTCGTTCTTGGCTTTGTTTTCTTCTTCCCTTTCAATTTTGAGCCCGAGGATTTCTTCCCCTTTCTTTTCCACCTTTTTGCAATGGAAATCGGCTTCCAAAAAGCTTAAAAAACAAGTTGAAAATGGCGGGTTACTTTCTCTCTCTAGAGCTTCTCTCTCCAACTTTCTCTCTCTAGAGTTTCTCTCTTTTCATACTTTTTTTTATTCAATTAGCTTTTCATTTCACTAGCGAGGCTTCTATCGACGCACTTGAATGAAAGGCTTCAAAGAGTTGAAGAAAATAATTTTATTGTTGCTCATACCTATTGTAGGTTTTTTGGGATCAAAACAAACAGTTTGTTGAAATTCTTAGAAAAGATGGATTCTAAAATTTTCCTATTGGAATGGTTGGAATCCATGCCCTACAGGCAATCTATGGATAAGTACCAACTAAGGAAATGGCGTAAAGCCATGAAATCCAGAATGGACTTCATGTCTTTAACGAGGTGTTAGTCCATGATATTCTTAAAAATGAGGTAAAACCTATTAGTTGTGTAAACCTATTCGGATTCTTCTAGTGATTGTTGATCTCGATTACGAAGTTTAGCATTGGATATCAAAAATCACCTTCTTAAAATGTTCTTTGTGGAGGATATGTATATGATACAACCTAAGAATTTTAAAATCTAGATTGAAGTAAGCATAAGGGAGTTAAAACATTCATTTCGATTAGGCAATCAAACAGTTTTATTTCCTAAAAGAACGATAAGGAATCTTGCAGAGACAAAAATTTTAGTGGGAGAAATTGGTCTTCTTGGTCATGTATATATGTAGATGACATACAGTTCATATGAAATGACATATCAATGCTTGAATAAGTGAAGCAGTGGTTAAGGAGTTGTTTCTATATGAGAGGCTTAGGAGATGTTAAATACATATCGGGAATCAAGATCAACGAAGTGAATCTTGAAGAATGATTCGACAACATCGAGAGACTTATGTTGATAAGAATCTTGACAAGTTCATGAAGCAAGACTCTATGAGAGGATATATTCCCATGTTTCATGGTATTACGCTCAGTAAAACTCAGTGCCTTTCAAAAGCTAGTAGAGTTAAGTTGTTTGGATAGTGTACCTCATGCTTTTGCAAAAGGTCCATTATATGTGCCATGATATGTACAAAGTAAGATGTTACATATGACTTGTGCATGTGTAGTAAGTTTAAAGTAAATTCATAATAAGCATACTGAAAGTTGCAAAGAGAAAATCCTTGAGTACTTGAGAAGGACTAAAGGAATGTTTATGGTATATGGTGTTAAAAGTGAATAAGTTGTCAAAAGGTTATACGAATGCAAGTTTTCAAGCAGGCAAGATGATTTTAGATGTTGACCTAGATGCACATTTATGTCTGGTGATGAAGGACAGTAAGCTTAAAGAGTTTAAAGCAAAATGCTGTTGCATACCCAATAATAGAATATGTGTGTTATAGCTACAGTAAAAGTAGTTAAGGAGAAAGTTTGGATCAAATTGTCCTATGACTAAAGGACACCTTTGTCAAAAACAAAGGAGCCAGGGTCACATCACAAATCCAAACAAATAGATATGAAATATTACCTCGTTTATGAGATCAAGGACAAGCGGGATGTCGTGATCTGTAAAGTTTTATTATGAGTGAGAAATCACTAAACCCCTTTCATAGACTAAGATATGAGAGTCATATCAAAGACTTGGATTGAAGCAAATTATGTAATTTAAGTTGTATATATTTTGAGAGGACATATTACATAAGGAATGCACCAATTTGAAGAATTATGTTTAAAATAGAAAATATTATTTCTCTTATTTAATTATGGTTTTGGAAATTAAATAAAATGTCTAAAATTATTATGAATTGATGGGCTCATCAGATTGATGACCTAGTGAATGAAACCCCGCAGGTGAACAAAGTTCATATATTATTTAAGTTCCTAGTTTGAAATCATTAAAGTGGACATAAATAATTTCAATAAATGGATTAGCATGCAAGATTGATTAGATAGCGCAGTTTCATGGGCTATAGGGGCATAGTGATGCTCGGTCAATTACTTGGATATGCATGAATGATTCATGATCGAACTAATGATCAACTTTGAAATTCAAGTATAGAAATTCCGAATATATTAGTGGATTCCTTTGACACGAGTGAAACAATGATTTCATTCAATGGATGTTATGATTGTGGTACACTCTAACGGCTACCCGTAACTGGAGATTATAAAGGGTGTTTCCTGGTTATTTCAAAAGTTGAGAGGGAGCCTTGTTGCCACAAGATTTAATTGAGTCTACCTATTAAATTAGGAAATGTGTCATGGCCGCTTGAAGAGGGAGAATTAAGAAAATACGTGGCCGCGTTCAAATGCATTACTCAATAATCATTTGGTTTTGTAATTCTAACTCTGATTTCAAGAAACGATTTGTAGATTAATATGATCTCAACATGTGATGAAATCATATTAACAAATTGACACATATTGACTTAAGGAATTTGAATGTTGCACACTTGTCTCAAACAAGTGGGAGATTGAAGGATTTATGTCTTTGTCGTGTGCAAATACTAGATATATAAATGGATCAAATTATGGACATACTTAAGTTTGGACATCTGGGTCGTCGTTTTATCATAACTAGAGGTAATAACAATCTTTGGGCTAGTGAAATAGCCTAAAGCCCAATTGGGCGGATCCTATAAGGTCACACAAAGGGACTAGATCGGGCACGGGAGGAAGAGGCCCATGATGGGCCTCATCCCCTATTATGGCCGGCCATATGAAGAGGATTGGAGGGTTTTAGGCTTCCAAACCCTAGTCTAATTATAATGTGATTATAAATAGACTAGGTGCCTAGAGTTTGCATGACACAGTATTTCACTTGATTAGTAAGATCAAAACCCGAGTTAGCAAACACAAGACCAACCCCCTCTCAAACTCCTCTCTCTCACGGCTCACTCTCCTCCCTTGGCGCCAGTTTGGTAGTTCGTGGTGGTCGGCTTAGTATATTAAAGGTGGTGATCGCGGTTTTCCTCAATCACTCGATCAATCTAGTATTGCTGGACGGCTCGTTTGAAGCTCGTGGACTAAGTAGAAGAGCAACGCTTGGTGCTCTGTTCTCTCCTTGATTTGTCAATCATTTGCTATGTGGAATTCACGCTTCAAAGGTATGATTATGTGTCTTGTGTGTTATGCATGTGATCTTGTGATTAGATGCTAGATAGAATATGATTCATGTTTTCCGCTGCGTAGTACCTATAAACTCCAACATAAGTCTGGGTCTCTGTGGACCTGACCCAGACCCGACCCATTGCCATCTCTAGTCTAACCATTTGGAATGGTAATGCCTAAGCTAGGTTGAACCCGTTAATTAAAGAGAGAACTAAAGCTAATCAACTAACACTATAAACAATATCAAATAAAGTTTTCTTTTTAAAAAAAGTCTAATAGGGCCAAGATCCACAATGTGTAACTAATAAGCTAAAGAGCATAGAATAAAAAATCGGCCGGTATGTACCGGATTTGAAGCCTACTGATCCGAGATTTCTCGATTGATGCGGTGTTTATTAAAATGCCGAGTTTTCGGCCGATTCAACCGATACGAACTAAATTTCTCCCGCATTGACCGATATTAACTCACAATTGGTTAATTTCCAATGAAGTCCTTGCTTTTAAGGGATTTTTTTTATTTAAATAATCTTCTTTTTGATAGGTGGGGATAATGGGGCAGGATTTTATCAAAAATATTAAACACCACCACGTGATACTTTTTTAGACCTCTCCTCTCTCCTTAATTTAGTACTCTTGTACAGCTGTGTACCATGTGTAGTGTGAGATTAAATACTTCGTATAAATCGTATTTATTTTAGTGAAATTCTAATTTAGTAGCCTTAAATTTAATTAATAATTATAAAATATATATATATACACATATATATGTATATATATATATATGTAAAATAAAATCATAAAATATATTTTTTAAACAAAATTTCGCCGTTACAATCGCAACCTATCCTGTGACAAACGCATCAATTCGGATACCGTGATACTGTGACCGTTTCCGCGATCGCGACGGATACTGCATTTTTATTCTATGCTAAGGAAAATCCAAATAACAGTAAATCATGCAAACAAATATTTGAAATGAAAATCAGTTACACTCCAGAGCAATCTCCTAATAAAGTTTAGTTTGATAGTTTGATTAAGCTCATGTCAATATTTTTTTTTTTAAAAAAAAAACAACAATAATCGTCCAAAGAGGTGCTCAAGCAAAATTGCAAAACGACAAAAATTCATATAAGAGTTGTGAAAATGGAACTTCAATTCTTTTTCAGAGTCAATCTAAAATAATTATCAACAGTCACAACATTTTACATATAGTGCAAAAGAATCGAAGATCTCAAGTCTCCGGTCGAACAATAAGAGCACCCAAGCACCATTCCCACCAAAACTAGTTGGATGAAATTCTCAGCAGAGAGATGTGATGCACTGAAGATGAGTGAACTTATCATTACTGCCTTATACCATTCCATACAGGATGAAAGAGAGGTCAAGAAAAACCATCTGTATACAATCTCCTAAAGCAGGGGAGCTACCACGTAATATACAAGTGTACAAGCAGTCTGAGCTATATTGCCGCTCAACAATATTTCCTTAACTACTTGATTATTCATATCCTAGATGAATCAGACCCAAAATTGTTGTGTCCAGTGCAGTTTTACAGTAAACTGTAAGCATAAAATTAATGAGAGCATTATAAATTATCTCATGCGATTGAGAATTCCAGCTAAAATTAATGGCAACAATAGTAATACAATCCGCCAACGAATGCCCTTCACATTTATATGCACAAAACCAAGTCTTGATTTGTTAGCACATACTTCTTAAATATGAACATTATTATGAGGCGATAATATTAGTTTCCTCCTTATACATATCCCTCTTCGGACTTGGTGATATCTTTTGATTACATAAATTTTTAGGGGTCCTGAAACTAAATGCAAATCTCATATAAAGATTCAAATCTGGGCCTCAAACGGTATAATGGCTCCATGTTTCAAAAACATGTCTTTTTTGGTAAAGTGTCGGCTATGGTTAAGTTAATGAAATTGTAAGGTAAAAACTTGATCCCTATGGAATGAAATGGATACTATATGATTAAGGGTTAGATAGGTCGTTAAGCTACTACCCTAATCAAATTAATCATTTATAATACCTAAACCTACACTAAACTAGTTAGTGGCAAGTAAAGGGTCGAACCTCTAGGGAAGCAAACTAATTCAACATCAATAATCACTAATGCAAAAGTGAAAAGGGGATTGTTTTTATTTGTTTTGTTGAGTAAGAACAATAAAACTATAACTAAACAAGAAAATGATGATTAAAATCAAGGGAAAATGACGCTAGGGATACGGGGGTGTCCAAAAATGGTGATTATCATGAAACACATGCCAAAGAACACAAGATTCTACCTAAACAATTCATTCGTATGCAATAGTCTAGGCAAATCAATGAAAGAGGTCTACACTAATAATGATCATTCTCATGCATCCTATTAGTTAAAATTAAATCAAGAGAATAAAGAAGCACAATCCATAAAAACTCCACTTTAATAACTCATTCTCATGCAATCATTAAAATAGAGATGATCTTAATCTAGTTCAAATCACTTTCATGCATTTAAACTAGAAAACATCAAATAGAGTGCAACAATAATCTCAAGCTAATAAAAATCATGTCTTTCATCAATTTAGGGCATAAGTTTAATCCAACCATCATCATTCATCCAATTTCAACTCATATCTTTCACCCCCTTCCCCTAGCTAAAAGTTTAGCCTAGAGAAGGGAGATTAAACATGATATCAAAACTAGAAATAAACTCAAGACACTCAAAACAAAACATGATTAAAATCAATGAAATCAATAAAAACTAGATGAACTAATAAGATTAAGAAGAATAAGCAACAATAAAACAAATAAATATATCTAAAGGAAATGAGAAGAGATTACTAAAGAAAGTATTAATAAAAGATGAAAACTTGGATTCTTGCTTGATTGATTGAAGATTAAAACTTGAGCAAAGTTGAATACAATAAAGGATGCTTGAATAACAATCTACTTTCTCTCTCTAGATTAGGCTAATGTTCTATGGAATTAGTACTCAGTGTCCTCTATTACAAAGAGTCCTGTCTATATATATGTGGCTCACCCAAAAGAAATAAACTTGGGATACAAGGCACAAAGATATCAGAAACCCAGCGGTACGCGCCCGCACACGACACATGCGCGCCAGCAAAGTAGAAGTGTGCGCCCTCTCAGCATAGTGCGCGGCCGCAACTTTGAGGATACGGGGAAATCAAGCGCGCACGCACAGTAAACCTGCGCGCCCGCGCAGAAGGTCGCGTGCCCGCACAGAAGCCGCATAATAGGTCGCGGAAACTCTCTGGTTTGGCTCTGTTTCTTCAGCCTAGCTGCGCGGGTTCTGACAGGGCTGCGCGCCCGCACAGCCAAGGGTGTGCGTCCGCGCAATAGCCGCACAGCATCCCGCGCAGAACAGTTTGCTTGGCTCCTTGAAATCCTCTTTCTTTCTGCACAAAATACCTACAAAACAAAAGCATGGAAATTAAAATAAAAAGAAGGCGAGAAGACTAAGAAAAGGGAAGATAAAGGAGAAACGAAAAGAGGAAACAAAACTAGGTAAAAATGCTTAGAAAAAGGGCCAAACAAGTGCAAATGAGGGGAGAATCCTTAGAGAAAGAGGATAAAAGAGTGGCATAAATGCCACTCATCAAAATCCCCCACACTTGCGTCTTAGTTGTCCTCAAGCAAGGAATACTAGAACAAAAAGACAAACACAACAAACATAACATGACAAGGTTTTAGCAAAACCAATCAAGCCTCAAGGTAATGAAATGCTCCATTTGGACTCACACGCTAATAAATGCACCAAAGAATACTTATCTTTCTCAATTCGAAGAGGGAAAACACATTCCAAGATGCTGAAGGTTGAAAAAGACAAACCTAAGCTAAGCATAGAGAACTAATGATTTAATTCTACGCCCTAGCCCCAACCAAGACGGTCTGCGTTCTTTCCACTAGCTTCAATTCATCCCCTAGCTAGCTCCTCATGATTCCTCGAGGGAACCAGAAAAAGAAATTTTTATCTGGTATCATAAGGTCATCCCGACATCTCAACTATGCATACTCTTTCCATAGGGTTGAAATCTATCTCCCTCCACCGTTCTTTGACCACGCCCCTCTAAAATCCAAGGGTCTTAATTAGGGTTGTAATGTTAAGGCTAGAGGTTAAGGTTGGGAAACAATTTGAAAATTTTGGTGGCAATTCCTAAGTGAAGCATAAGAGTGCCCATCTCTCAAGAACATCCTAAGAATTGAACCTATTCTCGAACTTACACCCTTTCAAAACAAACCACACCACATTACTTCAATTCTTTTCATATTTTTTTCACTTTCACTTTTTTTTTTTTTTTTTTTTTTTTTTTTTTTTTTCAGGAGTTTCAACTTTCTTGCCAAACCTTTTTGCATACTCTTTTCATGAATAATCTTTCAAAACCTTACTTGAACCAAATTACACAACTTTCTTGCTCAATTTCAACATTATCAAACTCGAACCTCACAAGCCAATGCTTCACTAACTACAAGGGTTGGTAGAACATAGGCCGATAGGTTTGTAATATGGCTAAGTCAAGAAAGGGGAAATAAGGCCCAAATTGGTTAGCAAGTGGGTGAATGTAAAAATGAAAACCAAATTTGTAACAAAACACAAAGAAAACAAAGGAAAATGAGAAGAAATTCCCTCTTCCTCCTCTAGAGTTATATGGTCACGATCTTGGGAGCTAGACGCCAACACAAAAATTAAGATATGCATAGTTAAGGATCCTAAATGCCGCTCACAAGAATGATGAAGGCTAGAACAAATGACACTCACACGGGATAAGAAATATAGCAAATACCAACCAAGGGAATCCTATGCACCATAGAGAGCAACACCATCTTACCACTTTCCCGTGAACTAGGGGTTCAAACGTCCTCAAAAGTTCTAAATCGGGCTACCTTAGCTTACAATGTGTCTAATTCAACCAAAAGCATTCTCAAACTGTGTAAACCCTCATCAACTAGGAAGATAAGCATTCAAAGACACATCGTCAAGAGAGGCAAACCAATCCAAAAGAGTGAGCAAATTATAAATCAAAAATAATTTCAAATTGTCATAATTATGTTTGTAACACAAAAAGGGGAAAAAAAACAAAAGAAAGAGGAAGAAAAAAAAACAGGTTCACATACCAGGCATATAATCCAATTAAATCCCAATCGTCATACAAGTGATCGTTCGATAACAACATCAACGATCCCAGGTTCCATAGAACCAAAAGGAAACATCCTCGAACCATTAAACTTTTTCCTAAGATAAACCTAAGCTAAACTCCCAAAGAAAAAGAAAATAAAAGAGAGGAAAGGTCTCACCAAACGCCGCTTGAAATGAAGACAAGATAAATTATGCAATCTCACCGAGGGGGCTCGATTTTCCCCTTAACTTCCTTTATCTCCATTTCCAAGCTTGAAAAGTGAGCCAAAACGAAAGAAACGACTGAGATAAAACAAAAATAAATAAAAAAGTTAAAAATCAAAGAAGGAAACTACAACTTTAAACAAAATGAAGAAATAGAAATAAAATAGAACAATCTTAAAAAAAATTTGGATTAAGGGAAATTTGGATTATCGGGAGTTTGGATTTTTCTTCATAGGAGCGCCATATACACAAACACTTGAAATTCATTAGCAAAAGCTTATCAAAATCACCCTGAGACATCATCATCACAATCAAGAAGATAAATCAACATCAAAACATGATAAAGCCAACCGAACCATGTAAGCTCTACTACCTAAAATGAAGTCCCCTCCACACTAGCATGATGACAAGCCTTCCCACACACTATCAAAAAACATCCCTTTGCTTCTTACACACCCCCCTGCACTAAAACAATGCACCGTCCGCGGTGCGCCAAATTAAAACATTGGGAGGGGGCAAAGGGGAGAAATAAAGAAAAAGGGGGGCTAGTGGCCACTAGGGCCGGCTTCGTCATCATCTCTATCATCCTCGGTGTCATAAGAGAAACCGTCCGGAGGGATTCCGTGTGGATCCCAACCACCGGTGAAACCTAGAGGCCAACCATAGTGACCTTTGAAGAGGTCTTGTTGCCATTGAGGCAACGGGTCGAAAGGGGCGGGAAGCTGAAGAGGGGAAGGGTGGGTAGGGTCGACATATGGATAGTTGGGGTCACCCTCAAAATTGCTCCCCCCCGGGGCACGATAATCGTACCCGGTTTCCGTCGGGTAGTCTACCCAAGAAACACCGTGGGAGGAGGGCCCTTGCCAATAGGGCCAAGTAGGTTGCGATCCCTGCCACTGAGGGACCGGGCCTTGTTGGGGTGGCCAATAAGAGTAATTTACCGGAGGGTGACCTCACCCTTATCCACGACCGCACCATAGAGAGCTTGGGTTTGCATAAACATACCCTGTTGGTTCTCCATCAGGCTTTGCATGCCAAGTTGCATGCTCATCATTTGTTATTCAAGGCTACTCATGCCTTGATGTTGTTGCTGTTGTTGATGATGATGTTGTTGTTGTTGTTGCTGATGTTGCTGTTGTTGTTGTTGCTGCTGTTGTTGTGGCTATTGTTGTAGTTGCAGATCGACTACCATATTTCTTGTGCCACCCAAAGCAGTGGGTAACACACCATTGTCTCGTGGAATTTTCCATACATTCTTAGCGTTCCGCTCCAAGGATGTAAGGTTGGGGTAAGGCAAGATACAATGGTGCTCGCGGTCAACAATCCAAGCATGAAAATTGAAGTTCCTTGGAGGAACCCCGAGCTTCTCATTTGTTGTATGTCAATGAATAAATCCTTGTCGGACCTAATTTGAGTGCATGATGGGAAGAAGTGTTCATAGTTAAGCTTCTTGGCAATCCTTGTGATCATCCCACCTAGGGAAATTTCTCCCGTCTTGTGACCCGATTTGATTGCCTCGCAGCACATGACGAACCAGTACCCCATGTTGAGCCGCCCTCTCAACTCCTCCCTAGTAGCAACCCACAAAGTAAAGATCTCTTCATGCGAGAGCTTACTCAATTCTTGCTTGCTAAACACCACAAACTCCACAATGCGTTGAAGGATACAGAGCACAGAGTGGATAATATGGTTGGCCACCAAATACCTAGTGTTGAACTCTTCAAAATCGGTAATCGTTTGCCACCATCAAAATGCATCGTACTCTTGGAATAGGCTCAATAGAGGGGCAAGGAGGTCCGCCTCGGGGTTCAAATCCAACAATGTATTGAGATCACTAAGAGTAATAGTGTGCTGGTTGTTGAATAGTTGGAAGGAAATTTGGAAGTCGTTGTTCCCATAAGGCTCCTTTTCAAATGAGGCCAAGAATTCGAAGGTGGGCTCTTTATATGTTCGAAATTGATGATTGATGAACTCATTCATCCCTAAGTTGTCAAGGAGCGACCTTATGTCATCGTCAATCCCCAAAGCTCTCATAGAGCCACTAGTATAAAAAATGCTATTTATAACGCCTTATTTGTAACCAACGGTTTTTTATTAGTTACAAATACTATATTTGTAACCAACATTAGCTATGTCTGATACAAATACATCTTATTTGTAACGGACAACATAATGTTGGTTACAAATACATCCTATTTGTAACGAACAATAGAATGTTGGTTACAAATACATTCTATTTGTAACGGACATTTTACAGTTGGTTACAAATCAAAAGGAAGGAGAACGGCGCAAAGCCCATTACTCCTCTAACCCTAAATATCATATAGCCGCCCCCTTTATTTCTCAACTCTATAATCTCTCTCCTCCTCCCTTCTCTTCTTTCTCTCTCCTCTCGATTCTATCTATTCTCCTCCCTCTTCCTCCTCCGTTCCTCTCTCCTTTCAAATCTCTATGTCCTCCCTTTTTCTTTCTCCCCTTTCCCTTAATCTCTAAGAAATTCTATCCTGCAAGGCGTCCACGACGACCATGACCACACACCGCCACCCATGATTCGTCCATCTTTATTGTCAATCCACGGACATATATATGTCGTCAATTGTCTACACACCGCTAAACAACCGAGCATCCAATGTCAAAGTAACCCTTTGTTGTCAACCGAGGTTTTCGAATTTTAGATCTTAGTTAGTTTAATTTACTTTAGACATTAGATCTAAGTTTGTTTATTTTAAATTCTAATTGTAATTTTTTTTGATGTAATTGGAATTTTAATTTATAATTATTTCTTCCTTTTGATTTTTTTGGACTTTTTGTGTACATAATTTCTGGTAAATTTTAGATTTTTTTTTGTTTAATTTTTTTTAGATAATTGTGTTTTAATTTCGTAATATATGTGTATAATTTTTAGGTTTTTTTTATTTGTATGATAAATCTGTTTTTAATGTGTTTGGTGGTGGTGTTTGGTTTGTATTGGTGGTGTTTGTGGCGGTCATAGGTGGGGGAGAACGATATGGGTTAGGATGGTGGGATTCGTGGGTGGATGGGGGCTGTGGGTCGTCGGTGGTTGATTCAACTTCCACGGCACATTTCAACCTAGCATCATTTGCTAGTTGCGCAATGGAGGTGGGTTTGGGTCGTTAGTGGTGGATTCGTCGGTGTGTTGTGGGGGCAGTGGGACAGGGTTAAGCCATTTATTTTTACCTTTTTTTGGTTGTTGAATTGGTGCCCTTAGGATTAATAATAATAATAATAATAATAATAATAATAATAATAATAATAATAATAATAATAATAATAATAATAATAATAATAATAATAATAATAATAATAATAATAATAATAATAATAATAATAATAATAATAATAATAATAATAATAATAATAATAATAATAATAATAATATTAATAATAATAATAATTGCATCGACCTAGCATTTGCTAGGTTTTTTTTTAATATCGAAAATGAGCATTTGTAACCAACAATTAACATGTTCGATACAACTAGGTACCTATTTGTAACTGACATATCAATTGTGGGTTACAAATATTTACCTATTTGTAACTAACAATTGAATTGTCCGTTACAAATGGGTACCTATTCGTAACTAACAATTCAATTGTTAGTTACGAATAGGTACCCATTTGTAACGGACAATGTCCGTTACAACTGAAAGGAATATTTGTAACCCCAGTACTTGTAACGGCCAATGTTGGTTACAAAAAGCCCGTTTTTGTTAGTTACGAATAGCGTTTTTTCTACTAGTGAGCGTTGATCATAGTGTCTCGAGGGATTTAGCTTTCGACCATGAAGGTCATTAAAGAAAGTAGCATGGACCTTGTTCAAGAATTTCAATCAAGGGGGGAACACTTGGTCCTTGAGCTTGGGTTTGTTGAGTTTGAGTACTCGGTTCCTTAACTCTTAACCGGGGCTCTTTTTTACTCTTTCTTTTGCTCATTGTGGCCTCAAGCAATGCAAACAACCAAACCAAAAGAGAACTCCCTTCGAACTCAACCAATAATTGAAACACAACAACAACAACCCAAGCCTTAACAATCTGCAAAAAGGTTAGTACCAACAACTAACCACACAAATATAGCTCCAAAAACAACTAGAATCAATAACAAAGCACTCAATCACAATACATTATGATAACAAGCAATTTTCATGAAAATAGTTGCATTATCATCAATACTACACACAAAATTGCTCAACTTAATTTCATGAAAATAGCTTCCAAATCAATAATGTTAATAACAATGTCCCAAAATCACTAAATATCACACTAACAACCAACAAATCCTTAGCAAAGAAAATCAAAATCACATGAAACTTACTCAAGCTAAACCATGCTTAATAACTAAAAATTTTCCTAAACAAGTGAAACTAAGCAATAGAATAGAAAAATTTAGAGTTATGCCACTTAGTAGAAGCTTGAACACCACTAAGAACCCCCAAGAACTCCACCTTCAACTAAGCTTGCACACCATGAAAATGGAGGATTTTTGGGTATTTTGGAGAGAGAAAGTGGGTAAATTTGTGAGTAGAGTGAAAATTTTTAATGGATTTGAAGGAAAATCAATGGAATTTGTGAGAAATGGGTGAAATTTGAAGGTTAGGGTTTGAGTTTATGAGGAGAGACAAGAGAGCATGAAATAAGGTTTGTGAAAAAATGAGGGCGAAATAGGGAAGAAGAGGTTAAAACCCGATTTTCCCAGCTCTGCGCTCCCGCACAGGAGTTTTGCGTGCCCGCACAGGGGTCGCGCATTAGGTCACGCAGACTCCCTGCCTCAATTCTCCAATTTTGAATGAAAGTGTGCGGGTTCTGACAGTGCTTGCGCGCCCGCGCACCTTTCCCTGCGCGCCCGCACAGAGGTCGCGCGAACCTTCTGTCTCGAATCTCCAATTTTGAATAAAAGTGTGCGGGTTCTGACAGGGCTGCGTGCCCGCACACTTTACACTGCCCGCCCGCACAGGGGTCGCGCAGAGCAACTTCAATTTCTTTCTCCTCTCATCTTCGATATAGAAAATCCTTTACTCCTTCATCATCCAAACACCTATTAACCAAAAGGGGAAAAATGAAATTCAAATTCAAATTCAAATAAGAAAGTGAAATCGGAATAGTTAAAAAAAAATATAAAAAGGAGTTAGAAACTCGGGTTGCCTCCCGAGAAGCGCTTCTTTATGAGCTCACTAGCTTGACCATGAGGAAAATTCTTCAAGTGGGAGGCTTGGGATCCAAAGGATCAAGCATTATACATTCGATGATACCAACTTCTTCCTTGCAAAAGTAATGCTTTAAACGATGACCATTAACCATAAAATTGTTACCATCCGCATCTAACTCAAGGGAGCCATAAGGAGTAGTATTTGATATCACAAAAGGACCCGACCACTTTGATTTGAGTTTACCCGGAAACAAACGAAGACTTGAGGTTAAAAGCAAAACCTTGTCTCCAACCATAAAGTTCTTGTTTCGAATATGTTGGTCATGCCACTTTTTGGTCTTATCCTTATATAACCTTGAGCTCTCATAAGCATCATCTCTAAGCTCTTCAAGTTAATTGAGCTTAAGCTACCTCTTCTTACCGGCCAACGATAAATCCATATTTAGCTCTTTGATGGCCCACCAAGCCTTGTATTGTAACTCAACTTGCAAGTGACAAGCCTTTCCATCGACCAACCTATAGGGAGTCGTGACGATTGGAGTCTTGTACGCCGTCCTAAGAGCCCATAGTGTGTCATCAAGTTTGAGAGACCCATCTTTCCTTGATTTGTACACCATCCTTTCAAGAAGATTTTTGATTTCACGATTCGAGACCTCCACTTGTCCTTGAGTTTGAGGGTGGTAAGGTAACCCAACCTTGTGATGAACTCCATACATCTTGAGAAGAGCTTCAAAATGCTTTTTGGCGAAATGGGAGCCTCCATCACTAATTAGCACCCTCGGAACCCCAAACCTAGGAAAAATGATCTTCTTTAGAAGCTTAAGCACAACCTTTTGATCATTGGTAGGTGAGGGTATGGCTTCAATCCATTTCGTCACATAATCAACCGCTACCAAGATATATAGATTTCCACAAGAAGAAATGAAAGGCCCCATAAAGTCCACTCTCCATACATCAAATGGCTCAACTTCTAAAACACTTTATTAGGGCATTTCGTCCCTCTTGGTAATGCCTCCGCTCCTTTGACATCTATCACATTGCGCAACGAATTTGTGGGCGTCTCTATGCATTGTCGGCCACCACAATAAAGATTGAGAGATTTTTTCCACTGTTTTGTCAACACCACCATTTCCTCCACATGGTAGTGAGTGGTAATGCTCAAGAGCTCCATGAACTTCATGGTCTGGAATACACTTCCGAAAAAGGACATCTCCACATTGCTTGAATAGGTATGGGTCCTTCCAAAAGTACCTCCTAACTTCCTTGAAAAACTTCGTCTTTTGTTGAGAAGAAAACTCCGGGGGAACGACTCCACAAGCAAGATAGTTAGCTATATCCACATACCAAGGGGTAGAAGTTGACACCATTGCCATGAGAGCCTCGAATCCTATCTCATCATTAATTGATACATCCTCCTTGTTCTCAAAAGGTAGCCTAGACAAATGATCCGCTACATAGTTCTACGCTCTCTTTTTGTCCCTCATTTCCATGTGAAAGTCTTGGAGAGACAGAACCCAACGGATCAAGCGAGGCTTTGCTTCTTTCTTGCTCATGAAATATCGCACCGCGATGTGATCCGTGTACACAATAACTTTTGGGCATATAAGATAGGACCGAAACTTATCGAATGCAAACATTACCGCTAGCATCTTTTTCTCCGTTGTTGTATAATTCTTTTGAGCCTCATCGAGAGTCCTACTTGCATAGTAGATGACACATGATTTCCCTTCTTTCTTTTGACCAAGAACGATACCTATTGCAAAGTCACTAGCATCGCACATTAGCCCAAAAGGCAAACTCCAATCCGGAGCTTGCACAATGGGAGAAGAAATGAGAGCTTCCTTGAGCTTACGAAATGCCTCAAGGCAAGTCTCATTGAAGCTAAAAACAACCTCCTTTTTGAGTAATTCATTCAAATGTTTGGCGATTGATGAAAAATCTTTGATAAACCTCCGGTAAAAACCGGCATGCCCAAGAAAAGTTCGTACCCCTGTGATGGAAGTAGGAGGGGGCAACTTTTCAATCACCAAAACTTTGGCCGGATCAACCTCAATGCCATTTTTTGAAACCTTATGGCCGAGGACAATGCCCTCCTTGACCATAAAATGGCACTTTTCCCAATTTAAAACCAAACTCATCTCTTGACACTTTTTCAAGGTTAAAAAGACAAGTGTCAAAAGACGAGCCACCAACACTAAAATCATCCATGAAAACTTCAATTTCTTTTTCAAGCATTCAGAGAAAATGGAAGTCATGCATCTTTGAAAAGTAGAGGGAGCATTGCATAATCCGAATGGCATTCTTTGGTATGCAAATGTCCCATATGGACATGTGAAAGTAGTTTTCTCTTGATCACTTGGATGGATAAGGATTTGGAAAAATCCGGAGTACCCATCCAAGAAACAAAAGAAGGCATGGTTAGAAAGCCTTTCAAGCATTTGGTCCATTAAAGGGAGAGGAAAATGATCTTTCTTGGTGTTTTTGTTCAATCTCCTATAATCAATGAACATTCTCCACCCGGTCATTGTCTGGGTGGAGATTTCCTCTCCCTTTTCATCCTTTATTATGGTCATTCCACCCTTCTTTGGAACTACATGAACCGGGCTAACCCATTTGCTATCGGAGATAGCATAGATGATGCCCGCCTCACGTAGTTTCAAAATTTCTTTCTTCACAACCTCTTGAAGGTTGGGGTTCAACCTTCTTTGAGGTTCAATGGAGGTGGAATGATCATCTTCAAGATGAATATGATGCATGCATAAAGAAGGGCTAATACCTTTGATATCATCAATGATATACCCTATCACGTCCGTATATTTTCTTAAAACATCAAGAAGTTTTTCCAAATTAAGACCATCTAGGGTAGCATTGACAATAATAGGGTATTTTTCCACCTTATCAAGAAAAGCATATTTCAAAGAAAGGGGAAGGGGCTTGAGTTCTACCTTGGGAGGAGGCTTAGAACTCTCCTCCAATTTCTCCTCCTTGGACTAAAGCTCGATCTCAACTTGTTGTTCAACTTCCTCCTTTGATGATTCCTCCATTGCCATGACAAACTCCTTAGCCTCTTGAGAGTGGAACTCTTCTTTGAATGTAAGAGCTTCTATCATTGGATCTTGAGGCCTCATCACGACCCTCCCCAAGCGATCTAGATCCGCATTCACAACATCAACTCTATAACATTTTTCAACCATGCGGGTCTTGAGCAACTTAGAAAACTCAAAGACAACCTTTTAATCGGCCATTTCACATGTGATGCTGTTGTTCTTGCAATTGATGACCGCCCCCAAAGTTTTAAGAGCTTCACGTCCCAAAATCAAAGGAGTGTTAACATCTTCCTCCATATCCATCACTACAAAGTCACAAGGCACGTAGATGTGTCCCACTTGAATTGGAACATCCTCAAGCTCTCCACAAGGTAATTTCACCGACCGATCGACCAATTAAATTGCCTTCCTTGTAGGGATCAACTCTATATTGAGTTTTTGAGCAATGGATAGAGGGATTAAACTAACACTTGCTCCAAGATCGGCTAAGGCGCCCCTAGCTTCCATGTTCCCAATTTTCACCGGCAAAGTGAAACTTCCCGGGTCTTTTTCCTTCTTGGGCATCTTATGTTGGACAAGAGCACTCACTTGATGTGGAAGGGTGATAAGCTCATCATTGAGCTTCCTCTTGTTGGTGAGAATATCTTTGAGGAACATGGAGAAAGATGGCATTTGTGTCACAACTTCAAGAAAAGGGAGGTTGATATGCAAATTCTTCATGACACTAAGAAATTTTACAAACTTGTCATTCAACTTCCTCTCCGCAAGCCGACCAGGAAAAGGAACCTGTCCATCAAGATTCCTAGCCTCACTAGGAATTGAAGTTGTCTTCTCATTGTCAAGCTTCTTCTTCTCCGAACCTCCTTCTATCTCATCACCCTTTTCTTTCTCACCTCCCTTGTTTTCATTCATACTCTCCTCTCCTCCCTTCTTTTCCTCACTATCCCCTTCATTTGGCCCTTGGTAGGAAGTTCCCGACCTCAATGTGATCGCCTTGCATGTATCGGGTTTTGGGTTGTGAGATGGGTTAGGTTGTGGTTGTCCGGGTAGAGTAGATGGTAAATTGAAAGGAGTTCTCTCGGCCAATTGAGCTAGTTGTGAATCAACCATCTTGTTGTGAGCTCTTATCTCTTGCATTTGTTGCCCAAAAGATTGCATTTGCGCATGCATGGCTTGGAGGAGCTGAGTTTGAGTTAGCTCCGCTTGAGGTGCTTGTTCTTTACGATTTCTTTGCGGTGCTTGGGTATGATTGTCGTATTGGTTGTTCCTTGCGTAGCTTCCTCTTGGGTTTTGGGGTTGAGATGGAGGTGGATTTTGATATTGAGGGTTGGAGTTATAGGAAGGTTGAGCTTGTTGGTTCCATTGTTGAGGTTAAGGTACAAACCCGGGTGGTGGTTGTCTCCAAGCTACTCCACAACCGTTTCCTCTAAATCCCTCTTGCCTTGTGTTGTATGCCGCTACATGCTCGGGGCTTAAACCTCCAAAATAAGATGTATCATGGTTCGTTCCTCAACAATTTTTACAAGAGAAAGATTTAACTTGAGAGGAGCTTGCTCCACCGCTTGAACTTGCATTCACACTCGTGTTCAACTTGGAAAGCCCTTTTGTTAGTTGATCAATTTGATGTTGTAATTGATCAACTTTCTCCAATTCATAAATACGACCTTTCTTTGGAGCATTTCTTCTTTGGCCCCCCCAAGAGTAATTCTTTGCTAACTCTTCTATTGTGGATTCAACTTTATTTTCAGGGATTTTTATTAATTGACCACCCGCCCCCGCATCCAAATTGGCTCTTGACATGGGCTCCACTCCATCGTAGAAAAACCGCATGAGCAACCCTTGATTGTACTCATGGTGGGGACATGCTTGTACCAACTATTTGAATCTCTCCCATGATTCACCAAGACTTTCATCGACATCTTTCTCAAATGATGCGATTTTCCTTCTCATTTCGGTGGTCTTCTCCTCGGAGATAAATCGCTTCAAGAACGCCTTTACCACCTCCATCCATGTTGTGAGAGTGTTAGGCTTTACTTGCTTTAGCTATTTCATTGCTCGTCCGGTGAGAGATTGCCGGAAAAGGTGCATACGAATGTAGTCTTGACTCACTTCATTGGTTTGCATCATTGCGCACAATTCAAGGAATCGGTCCAAATGTTCAATAGGGTCCTCACTTGCACTTCCGGAAAATTGCTCCGATTGGACCATTCTAGTATATTGTGGATGGATTGAGAAGTTGGTTTCCGTGACGGGTAGCAAAATCCCTCCCGTGAGCTCATAATCCCCCGGATTTCCGAACTCACAAAACAAAACATCATTCTCTTGTCCAGCCATTGATCCGCTTGGTGAACTTGAAGAGTAAGTATCACTCTCACTATCAACTATATCACCTAAACCTACCGACTTGTCTCAAGGTTCGGTTGATCTCATGGTCAATTTGATGTGAGGGTTCTCCTTGAGACCTCCTAAGCATTCACCAAAGCTAAGAAAACAATTAGCAATGACAAGGATGATAAAACAAAAAAAGCAAAAAGAAAAGAAAGTAAAATGACTCTTACAAAAGAAATAATAGTCGCTAAATAAGCCGTTTCCCCGGCAACGGCGCCAAAATTTGATCAAGGGTTAGATAGGTTGTTAAGCTACTACCCGAATCAAATTAATCATTTATAATACCTAAACCTACACTAAACTATTTAGTGGCAAGTAAAGGGTCAAACCACTAGGGAAGCACGCTAATTCAACATCAAATATCACTAATGCAAGAGTGAAAAGGGGATTGTTTTGTTGGTTTTGTTGAGTAGAACACTAAAACTACAAGTAAGCAAGAAAATGATGATTAAAATCAAAAGAAAATAACGCTAGGGATACGGGGGTGTCCAATATGATTAGTAAGAGGGGAATAATGGTGATTATCATTAAACACATGCCAAAGAACACAAGATTCTACCTAAACAATTCATTCTCATGCAATAGTCTAGGCAAATTAATGAAATAGGTCTACACTAATAAGGATCATTCTCATGCATCCTATTAGTTACAATCAAATTAAGAGAATAAAGAAGCACAATCCATAAAAACTCCACTTTAATAACTCATTCTCATGCAATCATTAAAATAGAGATGATCTTAATCTAGTTCAAATCACTTTCATGCATTTAAACTAGAAAACATCAAATAGAGTGCAACAATAATCTCAAGCTAATGAATATCATGTCTTTCATCAATTTATGGCATAAGTTCAATCCAACCATCATCGTTCATCCAATTTCAACTCATATCTTCCACCCCCATCCCCTAGCTTAAAGTTTAGCCTTGAGAAGAGAGATTAAACGTAATATCAAAACTAGAAATCAACTCAAGACACTCAAAACAAAACATGATTAAAATCAATGATATCAATAACAACTAGATCAACTGATAAGATTAACAAGAATAAGCAACAATAAAACAAATAAATATATCTAAAGGAAAGGAGAAGAGATTACTAAAGAAAGGATTAATGAAAGATGAAAACTTGGATTCTTGCTTGATTGATTGAAGATTAAAACTTAAGCAAAGTTAAATACAATAAAGGATGCTTGAATAACAATCTACTTTCTCTCTCTAGATTAGGCTAATGATCTATGGAATTAGTACTCAGTGTCCTCTATTACAAAGAGTCACGTCTATATATATGTGGCTCCCCCAAAAGAAAGAAACTTAGGCAACAAGGCGCAAAGAAATCAGAAACCCAGCGGTGCGCGCCCGCACACGACATATGCGCGCCCGCGCAATAGAAGTGTGCACCCTCTCAGCATAGTGCGCGGCCGCAACTTTGAGGGTACGGGGAAATCAAGCGCGCCCGCACAGTAAACCTGCACGCCCGCGCAGAAGGTCGCGCGCCCTCATAGAAGCCGCACAATAGGTCGCGCAAACTCTCTGGTTTTGCTCTGTTTCTTCAACATGGCTGCGCGGGTTCTGACTGGGCTGCGCGCCCGCATAGCCAAGGGTGCGCGCCTGCGCAATAGCCGCACAACATCCCGTGCAAAACAGTTTGCTTGGCTCCTTGAAATCCTCTTTCTTTCGGCACAAAATACCTACAAAACAAAAGCATGGAAATCAAAATAAAAAGAAGGCGAGAAGACTAAGAAAAGGGAAGATAAAGGAGAAGAGAGGAAACAAAACTAGGTAAAAATGCTTAGAAAAAGGGCCAAACAAGTGCGAATGGGGAGAATCCTTAGAGAAAAAGGATAAAAGAGTGGCATAAATGCCACTCATCACTATAGTAGAAAAAATGGTAAATAAAATGTATGTATCATAAGCATTCAATACATTTCTAAAGTGGTATAAATGGTAAATAAAATGCATGTAAATATAAAATAAATGACCTAGTTCTACCCCTCGTCAAAATGGCGCCGTTGCCGGGGAACGATGTCTATGTTTGAGTGTTTTTGATTGCTTGAGTCTAGGTCTTTGTATATTTTTTCTTTATTTGATTTTTGTTTGCTTTGTAAAAAATGGCATGTCTATCGTTTCCTCAATATAACAATGAGCCTTTTTGTGAATATTTCCATAGACTTGAGGGATTTCTTGACTATCATTGTTGTAGTCTTTAGGAGGCTTGTGAGATTTGTTATTTTGGTTTGAATGAGAAAACTAGGGACATAGTTAAGGGAATGCATAATGTTATATTTAGAGCATTTTCTATTGATGATGCTTTGGAATTCTATGTGTAGTTTTACAAATTTTGTTATGACCAAAAAATCTAGTTTCCAATGACTTGTGGTAGCATGATCACGAGGTTGGCTACTAAGCTTGGCTATGGGAGGTATCTTCTTTCTTGCACTCCGGTGGGGGATCTCGACACCTTTACCTCGACATCGCTCAACTCAAGCAAGTGCAGTTTATAGCAAAGACTTATGATGATTAGGTATTTGATTTGCTTGTGAGGAACTCTCATCGGTGCTATCTTCCAAACCCTCCTTGTCCGAACCCCTCCTCGCTTCACTAGCATTCTTCGAATGTATGGTTTGTGCTCGTGAGTAACCTCATCCCCGGGGAGGATGAAGATATGGAAGATGTGCTCAATGAAGAGCAACAAATTAAAAGATATCAACAACAACAACAGTACTAAAACAACAACAACAACAACAACAACAACAACAACAACAACAACAACAACAACAACAACAACAACAACCACAACAACAACAACAACAACAACAGCAACAAAAACAACAACAACAACAAACATCATCATCAACAACAACAACAACAGCAACAATATTAACAACAACAAGAGCACAAAGCGCCTCAATATCAATTTGCTAACCCCGGCATAGAGGCTTTAAACGCCTTAATGGCAGGCATGCATGTCCGAATGGATGGGATGTATGACCAAGAACAACAACAACAACAACAACAACAACTATACGATGCTAGTGTTAACCGTGGGGAGATCACTCCCCCTGTTAAATACCCGTACTTCCCTCCTTAAATTGGTTACATACCTTCTTGGGGAGAAGATGAGAGGGCTACCTATCCATATTAGCAAGAACCTCAAGGGTTCAACACCAAAGACTAGGTAATTCTCTTATGAGCACAAAAACAATGATTACCGTGTGCCTGGTGGGAGCGACTATAGGGGTGATCCTAACTACCCCTATGTCGATCCCATCCATCCATTATCTCTAGAGTTGCCAGAGAAATATACTGCCTTGGCCCCTTGGAAACAAGATAACTTTAGGGGCCATTATTGTTGGCCACCCGACAACAACGGGGGATGGGATCCTTATGGTCCCCCATCCAGCTTTCATATCATAAGGATGATGACAATGATAATGTCGGTCCTAGTTGTAACTATTTCCCCCTTCTTTGTGCTTTTACCTCCATCCCTTTGATCATGTAATCTCTGTTTTGTATTGGATGGGATGTTGAGATATATTTTTGTTTAGCTTGGGGGGACACTAGTCTAATGAAGAGTGCCGGTGGGCAATTTTGTTGTTGTTGGATATCCTTACTTTTCATGTCTTTATCATGTATGATTACTTATCCTGATTCATACTTGATGTTGTTGAGAATTGTTGTTATTTCCATGATCGTATCATGTTAATCTTGTTGAAAATATTTTGTTGATTGGTTTTGATGATGATTTATATTCCATGTTGTGATGGTGACTTTTGCTCCCATTAATCCAAATACCAAAAATCCATAACCCTAGAATCCAAATCCCTTTAATCCAAATGATTTTGTTTGAGGGTACAATTGTTTTTGTTATTTTAGGTGCATATTTGATTTTTTTTAGTTTGTTTTGTTTGTTTTAATTTTACTTGGTAGGTTAGTTTAATTATGTTTCTTTGTTTTTCATATTTCATTTTGTTTTCTTGTTCTTCTATTTTAAAGTTTCTAACCGTTTTCTTTGTATATAGTTCATTTTCTATTTTTCATTGTCACTCGGTTTTGCAAAATTCTTGCTATGCTTGAGGAGATTCATGGAGGTGGTAAATTCTTTACCACGCTTTTCTTTGCTTAGCTTGGATTCCCGGTGAGACCTTTCTTATTTCCCTCTTTTCTTTATTTTATTTTATTTTTTGCATCGAATAGGATTAGTTTAGAAAGAGTTGAACGGTTTGAGGATGTTTGCTTTGTAACACCAAGGGTGTTTGGGGTCATTGGCGATGTTGTCGAATGACCACTTATTTGTCGATTGGAATTTATATGATATGCATGCATCTTTGTGTAATGGAGGGTGTTCCCATCATAGGGGATCTTTATCCTAAAGTGCTCATTTCCCTTTAAAAGTCTAGGAATTTATAATTTTTAGGGTGTATTAGGATTCGAACTCCTTACTATTTGGGGGACCTTGAATTAGAATGGAGTTTATCATCACGCCTTTTTGTAAGAAACAGGTAGGAGTCGTGAACAGGGGTGAACTAGGTTGTTGAAACTAATCCTCCCTCGGTCAAACTAAATTTATAAACACTTAACCAACCTAAATACTAGTATAGAGGCAAGTCAAGGATTGAACCCAAAGGAACGGTAATGTTCAAGCGCTCTTAATTATGTGCCTAAGCTAGGTCGAAGTCTAAGGATTAAAGGTAAACACTAACCAACTAATAAAACGAAGAACCAAACAAATAAAACACTAGGAACGGGGATCAACATGTAAGCATAACAATTGTAGAAACTCGGAAATACATGCAAGCCAATGGTTGTGACGACTAATGGCATGCTTAATCAAAAGAGTCAACAAGCTATCTTCTAGAGGTCAAACTAGCGCCAACTATGAGAGACTCTAACAAGGAGCATCACTAATCAAGCTCATCCGCAATTGCAATTCCTAAATCAATAGTCCGTATCATTAGAAACTACAATGCAATCTAGCATAATTCTCAAGGCCTAATCGAATTACACACATGAAAACTTCCATTAATCACTTTAATCTCCGCAATTATTTAACACAATCCCCAAATTAAGCACAATCCATCAATCATTTAAGTTTCACCCTATCCCTAGCAAGACAACTAGTCAAACATTATCATCTAGTCATAATCAACTAAAGAAATCAAGAATCATCAAAATATGAAAAACAATTACACTAATCAAACATCAAATCATCAAAATCAAACCAAACAAATAAGAAATCAAACAAAGCAATAAAATGAGATAGAGTTAGAAATCCTCATTGATTGATTTGATGATCTTCAATACAATTGTCACCTTGAATCTTCAATCACTTAAATCCCAATTGAAATTCCTCACTTTCTCTCTCTAAAATCTACTCCTAAAACTAACCCTAAAACTAGAGAGAGAAGCTCTCAACTAAGCTAAGAATATGATCTAAAATTGGATTCTAATCTAATTATATCTCTCTCTAACCCAAAAATGGGTATTTATAGTTGCAAAGATCATAGAAAATAAAATAGGAAACAAAACAAAAGAAAAGGAAATGAAAACGAAATAAATAAGAAAAGAAAAAGAAAGTAAAAAGGAAAACTAAAAATAAAAGGGAAATAAAAGAAAGAATCGGTTTTGGCTACTGTTTTAGTGGGAATTAATCCCATGCACGCACTCAAACACTCATCTTCAACTTTCGATCTCAAATTCCATTAAGATCAACGACTCAAGTTCGAACCCACTAAGCCGCGGACGCGATTGATGATTGCGTGCCCGCGTTCGAAAGGAGAAAAATTGGTGGCTTTGATTACTGTGGTAGTTGGAGTAAAGCAGGTTTGCTCGGGGTGCGTAAGGTGGTCAGAACAGGGGTTGTAGTGCTCAGCTATATGCGGTTTGCGGTGGAGAAAGGTGGTGCAATTGGTGCCGGTTTTAGGAGTTTCGGCAGGTCTCTTATAGTTGTGGGACTGGTGGTGTTGGAGGGGTGTTGCGAGTGGCCGGAATAGGGGGAAGCAGCTGCAGTTTGCGTGGAGGAAACATGGGAAAGAGCGGAGCTGCTATGAGGTGGTTATTGTTGGAGTAGGGAAAAGTGACGGTGCTGTTTAGGGGGTTCGATTGATGGGCTATGTGGTGGCTTGCTGTGTAAGGTTTTAGGTACTCTAAGCAGAATTTCATGAATCTCATTCATACGCACCTAAACAGGATCTCATGCATATACAAATAAAGGATCACATAATAGTTTTGAATTAACCTTTGATGCGTGAATTCCCAAGCATTCTTCTACCTTATTGCGAAGATTAGAGCCCCAATTGTTGCTCCTCTAATATGTGTCCACAAGTGTAGATCGAACCTCCACCAATGCTAGTTGGACGGGAGAGATTAATCTCCTCTTCTATGGAGAACTTCTAACCGGTTGTAGAGAGAGAGAAAGGGAAAAATATTACGTTGTTTCTTTATGAAAGATGAACGTTGGTATATTTTTCCCCAAGCCCTTTATTATATATAATCATATTTTCTAATTAGGGAAAGACTTATTCCTATCTTACTCCTACTTATGGCCAGTAATTCACTAAGCCCAACTTTTGGACTCAGTATTCTTGTTCGACCTAACACTGTAACATGTGACCTCATAGGATCCATTTAGTTGGCATTGGTTTAACCCAATGATCAATATTGGTGTCTATCAAGACGTAACGACCTAACTAAATGAACTTATTATCTCCATAATACGATCCATATTATATTAGTAATTGCACGAGAGTCGAGGACACATTTCCTTCAATCTTTCACTTGTCTGAGACAAGCGTGTAATCTTCAAATTCCTTAAGTCTCTTAGTGTCAAATTTGATAGTATGATTACATCTCTATGTCATCCATACTTTTACACAAATTGTTTCTTGAAATCTGAGTTCGTATTGCTAAACAAATGATTATCTAGTAATCCATTTGAGCACGGCCATGCATTTCTAATCCTTACTCTTCAAGAGGCCACGACACCCATCCTATCTAATTTAGGAGGACCTTTTCAATCTTGTGGCAACCAAAACTCCCACTCAACTTTTAGTATAATCCAAGTGCTGCCTTTATAACCCCCTTTTACGGCATGACGTTTGACAACATCAAAGTTACACTAATCATTAAGATAAGTAGTGTTCCACTCATGTCTTAGGATTCCACTAATATAATTGGGAAGTTTTCAAAAACTTCTAAATAGGTCAGTTCGATCATGTATCAACCATACAAATTCATATAATTGACAGAACATCTCTATGTTCCTATAGCCCATGAAACTGCGTTATCAATCAATCTTATATGCTAATCCTTATCAATAAGTCGTTTATATCCAGTTTAATGACTTGGATTAGGAACTTAAATATTCCATGAATTTAGTTCACTTATTGGGTTTCATTCATCAAATCACGCATTTGATGAACCCATTGAAATTCATAAAATATCTTAGAAAAATTATTTAATACTAAACCATGAATAAATAAGTATGAAACATTGTTTCACATTGATAAACATAGGGAGAACACAATTGATAGTTTTGCAAGTGTTTCCAATACACAATCAAAACCATCTAATATGTTCAATTTCTATTGAACCTAATATGACTTTCATATTTAGGCTTCTGAAATAGTTTAGTTAACAAATTTTAAGACATTCTCATCCATATGAACTTTTCGACCTTTTCTTTTATGATAGTTTATCTCCATATACTTAGATGTTGCCTTTTGTTCTTCTCCAAGTACTTCAGGAAAACCTTAACTCTATAATTTCCAATATCACATATCAGAATTCGATTGAAATTGCACATATACATCTAATGAGTATAATGCGTAGCTTTTATGACGAATCCTTTGCAAATGCACAAGGAATGTCACTCATTCGCTAAATCTCATCAGTCTTTTCTTTGTACTGAGTCTTGATAAGCAATGTGCTATGCCACATAGGAGTGAAACCTCTTTTGGAGTTTTCATGCTTGAACCTAGAGAGAACCTCATCTATATAAGTTTCTCAATTCAGTTCAATCCTCTTTCAAGACCAATCTCAATAAATCTTGATTTCCAAGATGTACTCATATAACCCTTCAAGGTCTTTCATACAATAACAATTCCTTAGCCATTACTTGACCTATTTAAGTATGGGAACATTGTATCTTGTAAGAAGTATGCCATCTACATAAAAAACCAAGAAGACTACATAGCTCCAACTAAACGTCTTGTATGTACAAGCTTCTTCATTTATAAGACTATCAACCAATTTGATTAACTTAGTAAATCGAAGATTTTACTCCATGATGCTTACTTCAATCCACTAATGGACTTATGAAACTTACATGAATTTATAGGACTTCCTAGTCCTTCAAAACGTTAATGTGTGAATCACGTACACATTCTCTTTCATGAACAATTTCAAGAAAGCGTTTTGAACTCCGTCAACCACATCACATAGAGTTGAAATCACTAGAAGAGTCTGAATTGATATAAGCAATATTAGCAACGAAAGATTTCACCATAGTCAATACTATGAATTCGTTGAATCCTTTAGTGACTAATCAATGCTTAGAATACAATTTTCCTTCCTTGTCTACTCTTTGCATTCAATGGTTCTCTCCCAATTCATGTAAATCAACCAAGTGTTTCACACTCAATTTCAGAAATGGAAACCATTTCAGATTTTCATTGTACTAAGCCATTTTGGAGTTGTGACTCGTCAAATCATACATTCTAAAATCAATATTTTAGAATTTCTTAACCATCAAACTTATTTCTCTGGCTTAGATTTATTAATCTTTGTTGGTTTATATGCAACAACTGTAAACTTATTTTCAATGAAGAACAACATAAGAAAGGTATACATGGAATGTGGCCCTTGATACATGGTTACGTATCCCATTACATTAATGAGATCATGTGTTGTTGTTTTAGACATGGTGTGAATCATGCTCATTTGTTTGTTCTCTCGAACACCTTCGGGACTTATACCCCCACTTGCCTCATGAAAAAAAGCTCTTTTAGCATAGGATAAGCCAGTTTGTTGCTCTTCTTGACCTTTTTGAGAATTACTCCCACTTGCCTTTTAGAAATGACATCTTTTTCAAAAGGCACCAATTAGAGTAACAAACAATTTGTCCTCAAAACATTTTTGTGGTTGTAGTACCCTTGTACTGAGCTTTAGAATTCAACATTGCACTAAACAGTTTAATACAAGTTTCTTATTCTTTAATTTGTAGAAAAACAAAATAATAACTTCTCTTATCCATATCTTATATGATGTCTTATCTACATTGTGATTTGATGCAGTCTTAATTAGTGTAAAAAGCTCATTTTAAAAGTGTATCCTTAGAACTATTGTTTGGAAGATAGGTACAATTCATTATGAATTATGCTATATCTTATAAAGTTTAATTCCTCCATTTGAAAAACATATTCTCTTAGTGGAGTAGGTTGTAAACTAATTTCACAATCCTCAGAATGATCATCAAGTTTTAGGCTCAAATGCTCATTACTACAATCATATCGTAAATGCTTTTGAATTCTTGCCAAGTTAACAATTTGACTCAAAAATAAACTGTTACAATCATATCGCAATGTTTTATTGTCTTGTCATGTCTCTTTTATTCTTCATTTTTAACCTTATTGAACTTCTTCAAAATTTTCAGATTCATGCTTCATGTAAGCATGGGTGATTAAATTCAAATGAAGTGTCCATGTTCATCTTTAGCCTTTGAATCTTAGGTTTTTTAATTACATCGTTATGTATTCAACCATATGTTCACATCACCTTTTCTCCAAAAGATAAACATTTCAATCATCAAACTACAATAAGATTCGCATACATCAATGGATTCATAATCTTATGATGTTAGAAGTTCATCCCATTGGAGCTTCCGTATGCAATTCTATTTTTTTTTATCAAATTGACATTTCTAGAAGTGATTTATATATAGAAATGGTTCATCTATATCTAACATATAGAACTCTTTAACCTATTTAGCGTTTCAAAACATCCCTTGATTCAACTAAGCACAAAATAACATTTGTTTGATGCTTTGAATCTTTGACATTCAGTGATAACTACAATGGAAGGATGTTATGATTATAGCAAGAATGTAATAACGATTATTTATGTCAATGCTAAACTATATATAGTTAAGTGAAATGTAAAGTCATACATGTAAAACAACATTTGTTTCTCACATTGTAGATTTACTTTTCCCTTATCCAAGTTTCAAATCTTTAGCTCAATCTCATTCTTCAATGAGAGAGTTAATCTTGACATCAAATGTCAAATAAGTAGATTTTTGCTAAATCAATTTCTATAAATACTTGACGTGGAACATTTCTATTCTTTACCTTCCAACTGCACTTTATAGGGTAGTTTTCAATCTCTTTGAGCTAGTCCTCAATTTAAACATATACTATTCATAATAGCACTTGACATTATAGTAGCCTTGAGATTAAGAATTGACAAATTATTTTCTTTTCTTTATCCTTTGGCTTCTATTGTCGTCCCCATCCTTCTTAACTCTTTCCTATTTGAACCATCTAGAACATTTCTTTCAAGCTCAAAATGATACTATGCTCAACTACTCTAAGCATCTTACATAATTTTGCTAAAACCATTCAACACAATTCATGTTGGAGTTTAATATTGTATTTAACACCGATGCAATAAGTAAAGAATGATTTCACTTAAATTAGTTAACATTTGACGGTATAAAAATCCAAGTCATTCACCATGTTCAATCATATTGATCAAAGATAAAGAAAAATACTGGGTTCTTCATGTGAGTTGCACTCATGCTATCTTTAGAGGTCTTGTACCTCTTCATCGAGTCCAATCACTTGAAACGTTTTCAAAATGAGTCAGTGGTGGAGCCATTCAATTATTCAAACTTTTTGAGTTCTTTGAAGCTATCATTAGACATATGACATTATTAAATAGGTTTTTAACACTCCTTTTAGCCTTTAAAACCTTTTTTAGCAAAGCATGGATAATGGTTTACGGATACTCTTTTAGTTTTGAGAACGTTTCTCAATATTTCTTTCAATCGAGGAGATAACATATATAACACAAAAATTAATCAATAAAGACATAATATTTGCAAATAAATACAAAGCTTAACTATGTTTATCAAAGTAGTTTATGATTCAAACATCCTTTGAAATCATTTTAGCTACTTTACACTATATTCATTTTGTGTCCCTTTATGAATAACGTGATTCCAAGATCCTATCCCTATGTAGCATTAAGTGGACGGAGGCCCTTCCTTAAGGTTACATTTTCAAGGTAAGTAAACTCCTTTACTAATTACAACTTCTTGTAATTCTTGGTTGGATAGATAACATCATATGTTCAACTATCCCCTTTCTTCAAAATCCAAAACGCTTTTGTTGATTTTGTTGAGGATGATCAAATTAAGTGTGCAAAATTTGCAATTTCACCTTACCTCCCAAGATTAATAATAATACCCTGCGGAGGCATGACCCATTACTATTAATCAAGGGTTTAATAAGTACTTTATATTTGGAAAGCGAGCCTCAATATTTGTGAGACTTAAATTTATTATGTTGTTATAAATTAGTGAACTCTATCGCATTTGATAACAACATTCAATAAACTTATAAACATTTTAAGAATAATAATAAAATGAATAAAATTGAATATGAGCTAGTATGGCCCCTAATCCTAAGAACTAAGCTTGATTAGACACTTCCTTGAACTCTTTATGGATTTCCATCCACCTTCGTCATGGGCCTTCTCATTTAGGGCTCTTCTTTGGATTAATCAAGTATTTAAATAATTAAACTAATTCATATTTAAAAAAATTACAAAAATATTTAACGATACGCAGATCGTATTTAAATTACAAAAATACACAACGATACGCAAATCATATTTTCTAATTTAAACTTTGGGCCATACTAGTTATTTATAGCAAAAACAATATATCATATATAACATACAATTGCCACATAATAAATAACATAGCATACTTAGCCTAAACTAAAATATCAGATATTCTTAATTAAGGCAACGTATATTTCAAAACATCGCATATTTTAAGACACGATTAGATAATATCTCCATATTATTCATTACCACAATTAAAAATTAAATTATGGAATTATCACATAAAATAAATCAAATAACCATAATTAGAATTGCTCATTTATCTCCTAAAAATCAGATTTTCAAACAATTATCCATAAATATTTTATTTATATCAAATATTTTTTTTTCTTTAAATCAGAAACAAGGGACTGCCGTGACTGAACACGCTACCTAGCCACGTCACAGCCGCCGCGGGAGCCAGGCCGGAGCACAGGCACTGCACCGCAGCAGCAGGCCGCCGCAGCCAGGTAATCGCCCAGCCATAGCAGCGCTGGCTGGCGCACCAGGCAGAAGCCCAACGCTTTTATCAGCCAGAACAGAGCTGAAACCGTGCAATAGTAGCACGCTTCAGCCTCAGCCCTTCCCCACACCGACGCGTCTGCTGCCCTCCGCCACTTTCGACCACCGAAGCAGCCACTGTTGACCACGAATAGGTGGTTCTACCACCCAGCCGTGGCTTCTCCCACTCAACTAATTAATTCCCTTTTTTTTAGCTAAATTAATTTCACAACTCTTGCAAAATTAATTTGGTGATCTAATTAAATTAAATATAAACTCCTTTATGTATAATTTCAGAAAATTAATCTAAAATCTCCATTTTAAATAATTTAGGGCTATTCATAAAATTCGATTTCTAATTCATATAAAACTCTTTTACATGAATTAATTGATCACACTAAAAACTTTTTTAAGTATGAGAAATTAAATAAAATAATATGAAATTCACACATTAATTTTCAAAATTAGGGTTCATAACACAACAAAAATAAAAAAAATTAATTACTGCATTTAGGGTTAAAATATTCGGCTTGGGTTAATAAAAAAATTTAGCAATTAAATCTTAATTTAATCAATTCAAATCAATCAAAATCATATTTTAATTGGGTTATTCGATCCATAATTCAATTCCTCCCCTTAATAGAATAAAAATTAACATAAACACATCAAAATATTAATATTATTGTGACTAATAAATTATATGCAAGGGGATAACTGAAAGGAATGGTGTCCTTCGAACAAGTGTACTATTCCGTTAGTGGGTTCAGAATTATTAGAAAACTAATATATTCAGTAAGGTCAAGTGATCAAAATGCCTGGGTGGAGGCCGCTTCCAATAAGTTATATTAATGCATAATTAATATTACAGCTTAATCTTGACTAAACCCTTCGGGTCACACCGAAGCAACAAACAAACCGAAGCGATGAATTAATTAGGAATTAATTAATAAGTCGACTGAGTAATTAATATTTAGACGTCGGAAATTTGAGCTTGGAGCGTCGAAACCGAGCGTCGAAAGTCGAGTCGAAAATAGTAAATGACGAGACGTGAAAAATAATAATAAATCAACAATGACCAAAATACCCGTAGCATCGATTAAACCGAGTGCTAGTAGGGGCGCGGCAAAAAGCTAGCAACCCGCACCAAGTGTGCGTGGCAGCTAGCAGCCCGCATACTTGGTGCGTGGCTTGCTAAGCCGTGGTAGCTAGCAGCCCACGCTTTTGGGTGCAAGTGAGGTGGGCCGAAGCCTCACAACAACCCCATGGCAGCCCACAAGGCAACCATGGGTACCCAAGTTAGCTATCATGTGGCGCAACTCAAATGGAGGAGAAGAAAGGGAGGTGGCCGGTTATGGGGGCATGATTGGGGGGCAAGTTTGGTCCCCCCCCCCCCCACCTCCAAGTGGTCCTCACCTACTCCTCCTTGTATGCTTGCCACTTGTTGATTTATTACTAGTGTGATTACTAATTTTATTTTAGATTTAAAATAAATGGGAAAATAAAATTCTCCCACATTGATGGAATAGCTTTTTCACAATCATGCATTTCCCTATAAATACCCAAGTTTGGTTATTGGCAAAAGCACCTGAGTAAGAGTTGAAAAAGGTATCACCATTGTGAAAACCTTTGAACTCATTAATTACTCGGATTTTGGTCGGGCCTTGCTAACCCCAAGGCATTGGACCGTTTTTGGTGGTCGAGTTGTGGGAGGACTATCGTTGGAGGCCGTCGTAATTTCGACGCTTGCTATCGAACTAAGAGCCCCATCCTGTCGGTCGAAGCACGCTCCAAAGGTAATCGTTTTATCTTAATCTTGTGATTAATTTAATTATGTTTATGGTTTTATTTATTGCGAGTGCGGTCTTGTTTTTGGGTTTGTTTCCCCGATGAGTCGGACTCACCAAACCCCAACAGCGGTATCGGAGCCTCGCTCGTTTATTTTTAAAATCATAATATTTTTCAAGGTATTTTTATGGCTTAATTTTTCTGGTTATAAGTTGCTAATTAGATTAGTAGCTCATTTATCCATTTTAAAGCTGACTTCAGCTCCCGAACCCAGATTTCGACCCAAAAATAGTGAATTTTGGGTGGAAAAGACGTTCTGGAAATGGTTTTACACTTTAAGGGCTCGGTTTTTAGCCAAAAAACGACTAGAAATGCATTTTTCGAGGGGGTTTTCGTTTTTACGAAAAATTTAAAGTCTTTCTAACCTTGAAAATTAATTGCATATTTATGATGGTTATGTAATTTTTTCAATACATATTTTATATGCAATTTTAAACCTCTTTAGGCATAATTACTTGGTGGTAATTTATGTTTGAAAGCTTGGTTTTATTTTTCACATAATTACTTGTTGTTCTTTGAGGCTTCTAAGTACTAAAGATTCAATCTTTAATTATGTTAAGTGATTGAATCTTTGAGTTACTAAATTCCATGAAAATTTTGTTAAACTTTGTTGATTAAATCATTTTATAGTTGATTGGAATCATAAAGTTTGAAACTTGTGATAGAAATTTATTTATCTTCATATTGGAAGATATAATTTTTTTTAAGGATTCACAAGTATTAAAGTTGGAATCTTTATTGAACTTATGTTCATTTTTCCAACTCCCTTTTATTTTGTCAAAAACTCAAGATTAATTTAAATTAATTAAATTGATAGTAAGTAATTTCCTTCTTATTTTTCTTGCACCAAGTTAAACCAATTTTATTAAAGAATGGTTCCTGGAATAATTTTAGTTTTATGCACTTGGATGAATTTATTTAAGTTGGACTTGTTATAATTTTCATTTTCCCACAAAATTAATTGATTCTAAAATTAATTTAGCAATTGATTAAATATGTCTCACAAAGTCGGGATTTTTTCCGAAGCATGAGCACCAAATCCAGGCCTAAGAGCCCCAAGCATGCTCTCGGCCAACAGGGTTGCTCACAAATATGTCACACAAAGTTTTGCTTTTTTTGCTGTTTTAATTATTTTATTAATCTAATTTGGTTTTAATTATTTTAATAAATTTTTGGAGGCTAGGCCTCGATTTTTATGAGCGGCATTTGCAAAATTTTATTTTAGCAAATAATTGGGTTTTACCGGCTTAATTAATTGGATTAATTGAGTTGGATGCGGAATTTAGCGGGAGCTTCAAATATTAATTGCGCTCATTTACATAATCGGTTAAAACAATTTTGACTAGTTTTAATTAGGCGTGTTAATCGGATTAACAACCTAGATTGGTTACTAGTGCGGGCGTGTGTTTTATGCATTGTTACTTGTTTATCGTTGTAAAATGCATGGGCCATTCACAAATAGTGAATGGATGAATGGAATGTATATTCTCTCACAGGTTTTATGAAATGGCAACTAGTGGGGCCTGATTAGGATAGAAAATACGGACTGCGATCCGTGATGTATTTTTGTAAATCTAAATACGGTCTACGTACCGTTGAATAGTTTTGTACCTTAGTATTTAGATTAGTCCTAATCGTAGATACTAGTAGTTGCATTTATTCAAGTGTTGGAAGACGAAGCCATGAAGTTGCAAATGAAGACCTATTGAAGATTTGAAGATCTCAAGGGGTCATGCTAGTTGCCAAATGCATCTCTATTTATGTTTTTCGATATATATATGTTCATGTATATCAATTATATGTTAGATGCATGTTTAGGATTTCGAATGTTGTGATGATTAATTAAGTTCACTTAAATCAACCAACATAGAAACCCTAGGTCCCTAAATATTGAGTAAAACTTGTCATTCCAAAACAACACTTACCAACCGAAAGAGAGTAGTGGTGGGCTACGCTAAAGCGAGGCATCACTACTTCTCCAGGAACGTAAGGCATACCGGAATCGGTTTTTGTACTCAGCGATATGAGTGATGGAGTCCTAACATGTCATGGCAAAGTGAATAAATTGTTGAGAGAGCATTAGATTCGACGATTTATTCAACCAAGAGTGGCTTGGAGCCATCAGCAAGCGTAGCTTACCTAAGGAGATTGAGTGTTAAGACAAGCCAAAGCATGCTTAACAAATCATGGTTTCTTTGGATCTTGGAATCGAATTATTCTCGCCAGATGGGGACAATTTTAATGCGTGGATAAGACGTTTAATAAGATTGAAGATTTGCATGAATACCTTTTAATTTTCAAACTTATTATGTATTTACTTGATAAATGGTTATACTTTGCACTTATATTTATAGTATTCTAAATAAAATAATATTGTTTCCATGATTGGTAAAGGAAATCTTTTAGAATGGTTCTCAAAGAAAAGTAAAGCATTTCTAAAATACAATTCTCATAAATGACTTTTAAGGACGGTTGGACATCGTGTATTCAAAATACTAGGTAGTTTTGATAAAACATGAAGTATTGAGTTGCAAACTCAAATTGTCAATCTTGACAACCAACATATCTTTTCGCTTAATACATAGATGAGTAGGACTCATTGATGTAGTAATTCAAGCATGAATTAAAGGAAAATATGGAACTTTATTTTACGGCGCATTAGATGCTTAATTATGGCTAACAAAGTATAAAAGTCAAAGACTCTTAAAGAAATGGTTCTTAAAAGATTATGAGATAAAGTATGATAAGAAATATAGGAAACGAGGAACGAAGAAAAGGAATAAGATTCCATTTCAACCCATGAGTTCATGTTATTGTAGTTAACTTAGCAATTCGTTATCTTAACAAGTATCAGATACTTCTTGAGTGTTCCACTTTGAAAGTGACCTCAAACTATTGAAGATAAGCTAAGTTATCGACTTACAAGCTAAGAATGAAGCAAGTGGTGCTACATCAGTTGTAAGGTCATATGCTTTGTTTAAAGACCTTTAAGCTAAGGCTAGAACAAATAAATGGTTATTGTGTTCCATAATCAGCAATTGATCCGTTTACACACGAAAAGACTCACATTCAAAGCAATGAGCAATAGTTGCAAATTTATTTGAATGACATGGTTGTCTAAACCATGAGTCAAGAATGCTTGATTATAAACATTTTCTTAATATTATAAACTGGCAACAGCTCAAAGTCATGGACATGATTTACGTTCTGAACAACTTTAGCAATGTCACATCAACAAGAACGTACTCAAGGCTCTGGATAGTTGCTCGATTCAGAATCGTTCTAAGACAAGCAAGTCTAACTTGTTGAAACTGAAAAAGTAAAGAGCTATTGGTATAGACAATTGACTTCGAAAGCTAAAGAAGATTCATTTACTTCAACGTTTCATAAAGAATTTGAAAGAATATGGCTATATTCATCAAACGTGACCTTAAATAGTTCAAGAGTTCAGTGAAGTGCAGAATCGACTTGGCAAGATATCAAAACATCTAGATTAGATCGAGAGATGTTTGCTTGAGCCAAGCGTGACAATTACAAAGTTATGAAATTGAAATTTTCATAAATAACTCCACAAAGAACATAGTGTGACTTCACGGAGACCTCGATGCCATTTAAAAATTACTCGAACAATGATGGATCACATCCTTTCCTATAAAAGTACTTAATATTTGCACAAAGGACAAATGTTACACTAAACAAAATGTCGAAGCTAAGAAAGGACGCCATATTCAGTTATGGATAGAATTATCTTCTAAATATCTTTTCAAGTATATGTCTAAAACTCTTAGCCACTGTGGGAGTTCATTGGCTCAGGGGGAGCTAAGTGACTCAGTGGGAGCTCACTGGCTTAGCAAGAGCTAGGTGGTTGAGTAGGAGCTTAAAAGCTCATTAAAGGCTAAGATATCTCAAGTGGGAGCTAACTGTTTGTTTTACTACAAACTTTTACCCAAAGACAATATACATGTCTCTTTGTAAGCATTCAAGTGAGACCATGGGCATTACCTCCACAACCTAATTGAGAACATAGTGTTTGTTGCTCTAAGTGGTGTCTTTCTGGAAAGTATCACGTTTCCAAAACGACAAGTGGGAGGAAAATGAACAAGATAACCATCAAGCTTAGCAACAAACTAGAACTGAGAATCTCAGAAGACCTTAAAAGGACATCGTGAGAATGCTTGATCAAGAATACAAAAAAGGACTTTACAAGTTCCTTAAAAGAGAATTCATTACTCACAAAACATAAGAAATGTTGGAGTAAGATCAACATAATAAAAGGGCTTTGGAGCTACCATGAAACTCAGTAGTTGATCCAATTGCCTCGCATAGGTATAGAATTCACCAAAGCTTGGATTGAATCATATAAATTTAGAAATAAACCTAAGACTTACCAGCATACTATTTACTATTAGATAGTAAAAGAATAATGTATTGTAAGATAGCTACGACAAATCCGAATTCCGAATAATGGTTAGATGCCATGAAAATCCGAAACGGACCCTGTGTTTTGAAAATCATGTTTGAAACTTGATTAATTTCCATGAAGGGTGAAAGATCCATCGATTGCAAATAAGTTTTCAAGGAGAAAACTAACAAATGTGGAAGCGTATATGCATACATAGCTAGATTGGATGAAAAGGATACAATTTAATTCATGGACTTGATTTTGATAAAAACCTATTCACCAATCGGAATACTTAAGTCTCTTCATGATTGATCTAGTAAAATTGCACATATGATATATGGCAAAATAGATACCAAAATTGCCTTCCCAAAATAGGATTTTGGAAGTGACTATGGAATAGTCTAAGGGTTTTGAAAATCTAAATAATGCTAGATTTGAAAGTAAGCTCAAGGAATCCGTTATGGGATTTAAGGAAGCATTGCATATAGGAATTGGAATGTGTTTTCTCATGAAGTTAATGAGAGGATTGACTCATTAAGAAATATTGAAATTCTTATGAATAAGAAGTTTAGTGGGAGAAAAAGTAAATTATATAAAGGTCCAATAAGAAGTCTACAAACTCTGTTGTGAAATAACTATTAAATGCTAAATACTTAGATTTGAAAGTATTTTTGACAATGGACCTAACAAAAGACGATACTTAGTACGTATTGGGTAATAAGTTCTATTGTATAGACTAGACAAAATGTTTGAACGTGTAAAGGAGTTTACCGTGTTAAACAGGAATTGAAGGACTTTGAAAGACTTTCGACCCATATGTATAAAACTAAGTAAATGTTTGAACTAAGTACAAGCTAGGCTAAATACTAAGTCAAACATGAAAGACTCTAATAGAGACTTTCAACCATATCACATAGCAAACATTTTAGCAAAGACTCAGTGAAACTGAATGAGCTAAAATGACAAATTGATGGAATAGGATTGAGAATTACTCTGCAATTTAATCCATCACGTACGTTGTGATATAGAAACGTCGCAGGACTTACTTGCTTAGAGCATGTGAAGTATGTATGAAGTACCAATCAACCTGAATATATGTATTAGATCGTTAGATTATGGCCAAGTACATCCAAAGTACTTGGATAAGTAACAGGATGAGTTCTTGACTTGTGGAAACAAATACAATTTGAGAATTGATGTTGTAAGCGCAAGCCTTAACAAGGATTAGATCCTTAACAAGGAAGCCGTTTATAAGCACGAGCTTAGAATGAGTCATGGCTTGAGAATGGTAAAATGGACGTGGATCCATGTGTAATGTGCAGGATTTTAAGGAAAATTTCCATGATTACAAGTGATTAGGGTATCCCAAATCATTGTGACCCGTTCGGAATGAAACCCAAGGCAAGCATCATCAGGAAGTCTACTAAAATATATGTTAAGAATATTGTTGCCTTAATGGCGATAATAAAGAAGATGTTATATGGAAAGTTCGCTGCTGAACGTTAATGAGTGTAGGATGTCAAGTTGAAAGTCTTAATCATGAAAATGAGTGGAAGATATCATTTGGACAATAAATCCTAAATCACATATAATCCATGACACTCTCAAATTTCATCATCTTATTATGAAAGTGATCAGTAATGTAGATGCTAAGATTAGCAAAGTAATTATAACTAAACCTGTGCAATGAGTGAATGACAACATTCACAATTGCATGAATGAAATCAAGCATATTAAATATGGGTGTGATTTCTATAGATGTTTTATAAAGAGTGATACTCTTATAACATTCGGAAAAATCATTTATCATAAGATAAACCCTTCAGGTTTTGAAGTAATTTAAAATTTCATGCAATTTTTTTATCACTCCGTTTGCTATTTAATTGTGGTTTAGAATTAAATAATGAGTCCACTCGATTCATGGAATATTCAAAATAGGTTATCAAGACCAGTCTTGGTATGGAAACACCTATAAAGTGAATATTGAATATTATAATCGAAAATTATCCCTAATCAAGGTCATTTAAACGGTGGACGATTAATGACCAATTGAGATTAGTGTGTAGTCTAATTTATAGCACCGTTTCTTGTGCTACGAGGATATGATTGTCATAAATCATTTGCATAGGTATTGGTTTAGAACCATACTGGATTGACCTATGAGAATACTTTAAGAGATTAAAAATCGTCATAAGTATACTTCTCATTATGGCTATCGAAACCTATTTCCTCGACCATGAGTATTGTGAGTTCTCTTGTTTGAGTACTAGTCCGCTTTAGTGTTGTCAAACGTCTTCCGTAATAGGGGATTATAACATCAACACTCGGAAGGCTAGGTCCTCTCAATAAGAGGAGCTACATTACAAGACTAGGAATGTCCCTCTACTAAAATAGGGAAGATGTCTTTGTTGTATACAAGGCCTCTCGTAGAGCGAGACTGTAAAAATGCATGGCCGTGTTCGGATGGATTTTAGAAATAATCTGTTTATTGAAAGTAGGACTCGGAATCGAGAAACACTTATGGACGTAATAAGGATGACAAAATAGCCTAACCTTATAGTTCATGATGAGACATGAAGCGACATAGGAAAAAGGATGTACACTAAATGCGCACTTGTCTGGAAGGACAAGTGGGAGATTGAAAGGAATGGTGTCCTTTAAACAAGTGTACTATTCCGTTAGTGGGTTCAGAATTATTAGAAAGCTAATATATTCAGTAAGGTAAAGTGATCGGAATGCTTGGGTGGAGGCCGCTTCCAATTAGTAATATTAATGCATAATTAATAATACAGCTTAATCTTGAGTGAACCCTTCGGGTCGCACCCAAGGAACTAACGTACCGAAGCGACAAATTAATTAGGAATTAATTAATAAGTTGACCGAGTAATTAATATTTAGACGTCGGAAAGTTGAGCTTGGAGCGTCGAAACCGAGCGTCGAAAGTCGAGTCAAAAATAGTAAAAGACGAGATGTGAAAATAAATAATAAATCAACAATGACCGATATACCCCTAGCATCGGTAAAACTGAGCGCTAGTAGGGGTGCGGTAAAAAGCTAGCAACCCGCACCAAGTGTCCGTGGTAATTCTAGCATGTGACAGCTAGCAGCTCGCACACTTAGTGTGTGGCTTGCTAGGCCGTGGCAGCTAGCAGCCCACGCTTTTGGGCGCAAGTGAGGTGGGCCGAAGCCTCACAACCAGCCCATGGCAGCCCACAAGGCAACCATGGGTGCCCAAGTGAGCTACCATGTGGCGCAACTCAAATAGAGGAGAAGATAGGGAGGTGGCCGGTTATGGGGGCATGAGGGGGGGGGGGAGGGAAGTTTGGTCCCCCCTCCTCCAAGTGGTCCTCACCTACTCCTCCTTGTATGCTTGTCACTTGTTTATTTATTACTAGTTTGATTATTAATTTTATTTTAGATTTAAAATAAATGGGAAAATTAAATTCTCCCACATTGATGGGAGAGCTTTTCACACTCATGCATTTCCCTATAAATACCCAAGTTGGGGTATTGAGAAAAGAAATTGAGTAAGAGTTGATAAAGGCATCACCATTGTGAAAACCTTTTAACTCATTAATTATTCGGGTTTTGGTCAGGCCATGCTAACACTAAGGCATTGGACCGTTTTTGGTGGTTGAGTTGTGGATGGACTATCGTTGGAGGCCATATTAATTTCGAGGCTTACTTTCAAAGTAAGAGCCCCTTCCGGTCGGGCGAAGCACGCTCCAAAGGTAATCGTTTTATCTTAATCTTGTGAATAATTTAATTATGTTTATGGTTTTATTTATTGCGAATGCGGTCTTGTTTTTGGGTTTGTTTCCGCAGTGAGTCGGACACACCAAACCCCAACACTAACTGATACCACTGTAGGGTTTTAGGTAATCTAAGCGCAATTTCATGAACCTCATTCATACGCACCTTAACAGGATCTCATGCATATACAAATAAAGGATACCATAATAGTTTATAATTAACCTTTAATGCGTGAATTCCCAAGCTTTCTAATACCTTATTGCGGAGATTAGAGCCCCAATTGTTGCTCCTCTAATATTGGTCCACAAGTGTAGATCGAACCTCCACCAATTCTAGGTTGACGGGAGAGATTTATCTCCTCTTCTATGGAGAACTTCTAACCGGTTGTAGAGAGAGAGAAAGGGAAAAATACTATGTTGGTTCTTTATGAAAGATGAACGTCATTATATTTTTCCCCAAGCCCTTTATTATATATAATCATATTATCTAATTAGGGCATGAATTATTCCTATCTTACTCCTACATATGGCCAGTCATTCACTAAGCCCAACTTTTTGACTCGGTATTCTTGTTCGACCTAACACTGTAACGTGTGACCTCATAGGATCCATTTAGTTGGCATTGGTTTAACCCATTGATCAATATTGGTCTCTAGCAAGACGTAAAGACGACCCAACTAAACGAACTTATTATCTCCATAATACGATCCATATTATATTAGTAATTGCACGAGAGTCGAGGACACATTTCATTCATGCTGCTGTTTGGTTATGAGTGGTGATGGTGACAGGTTTGGTGGTCTGGAGGCGTGTAATTGGAGTTGTTGTTGTTGTTGTTGATGAATTGGGGAGGCTAGAGAAATTGCTTGAGGTTGAGTGGTTGGTGGGCACGAGCATCATCCTCACAACATGCTCGTGATGAACATTAAAGAAGGCAGTCCCAAAACACTTCCACAGTGGGTCAACAATACCCAACTTTAGACCGCGGCTTTGCAAGCACAAGGAGTTGAACTTGGAACATTCACCTAAAAATCCCAATTGAAATCAAAGAGAAAATGAAGTAAAAAGAACTCAAAATTAACAAACAAAACTAAAAGAAATAAAATGAAAATGAAAAGAATAAAAGAAAGAAAACTTTATAAAATGAAAAAAAAATAAAGGAAAGAAAATGAAAATGAAAATGAAAATGAAAATTAAATAAAATAAAGGAAATTTTTGAAAATAACACCACATATTTTTAAAAAACTAGACTATATCACCACCTTTTCTCTAATTTTTATTATAACACCACATAAAAAAATTAAATTCAGAATTCACCACCAGAAACGGTACTCCGTTATTGAAACTGTTAATGGGGCCCACTACAACTGATAGTTTTTGGAAAGCTTTATAAGTATCTTCTATTATCTTCATTAACGTTCATATTTTGCAATTAGGTAAATAATTAAACCCTTAAGTCTTTTGAATAATTAACGAAAACTGATTTTTGTACTACGAATTAACATCCATTGAAGAATTCTTGGCTGGGAGAGCTGAAATAAGGTATGTACATTGATTTTGAATAAGAGTAAAACTTTGATTTTGATTAATGGAAATCTGAAATGCTATTTGCAATTTAATCGTTGATATACTCGATTGAGCATGAAATGGATGTATAATTGGAGTTAAACTTGTTTGAATTGCACCCATATCAACCCAATTTTAAAATTAGGGTTCGTCCTATATCTGAATTGGGGGTGTTTTATTTCGGGGAATGTATGAGGCTGAGTCCTATTATATGTAATTCCATATTTTGTTCAGATCAATTGGATTATAATGAAAGCTAATTTGTTGCAGGTGATGTCTTTCATGAGCTCATCTCCTTTGAAAGAGAAGAAGTGTCAATGTGGTGTTCCCTTAGCAAAGCTGACAAGCTGGAAAAGGGAGAATCCTAGGAGAAAATTCAGAACTTGCAAGTTTTATGATCCAGTGACTGAGAGCAGGGGGTGTAAAGCCTTTGAATGGGTTGATCACCCTGATGGGACAACATGGCATACAGAGAATATCAACAATTTGTTGCTTGATAAGAAGCTGTTAAAGGGTGAAGTTAGTGACTACAAAAGGGAAGTGGAAGATCTAAGTGGCCAAATGAGGTACTAACTCAATGAAGTTGACAATTTGAAGCTAAAATGTAAGGCCCTCAACTCTGTCAGGAAGAGAATGAGCAAAGATGTTGAGGGCAGGGGATGCATGGATCAGCAGTTTAAACTGTGGCTTGTTGTTATTATTTGTATTGTTGTTGCAGTTGTAGTGTATTTTATGTTTAAGTAGGTGTAGTATGAGTAGGTTACTAATGGATTAAGTAAGTTGTAATGGACAAGGGAGCACTGGTTTTTATGTGTTGTAAATGAAGTGGGTTGAATCTCATCCACATTTGCTTTTTATGTATTGTCAAGTGTTTGTTTGAAATGAATGAGCAATGTCAGAAATTACATCAACAACTTATATTAATTAGCAAAAACCATTTGTTTGCAAATGTTGTTATCCTAAACACTTAGCCAATATTTGCACAAAGTTTGCCAGGCATACAAAATACTTAGATCATGTTATCTGTTCAAAAACCCAAAAACTAACACCACAACTAACTAAATTAAACAAACTAACACTGAAATTATTGTTTGCAGTAATACACATTAGTCACTGAGTGAGGTTGGGATTTTTCAAAGATTGAAGCTTCCCCCTCCTGGTTTGAACTCCAACTTGGCTGCTGGTTGCTTCTTTGCTTGCAGTTGCTGACTAGAAGTAGGCCTTGTTTGAGTTGCATCTTTATTTGGATGGTTTTTGTAATACTGGAGCCTTCCTTTTGCTCCAAGGTTCCCATCCTGGCCTCTCTTGTGGAAAAGTCCTGTTGCCAAAGGTGTTTGGGCCAGCTCTAATGGCACTCTGTCAAGAAACAAAAAAAGTGTTATAGCTAGCCTATACTAAAAAAAAAAAAACAAAACACATGTGCTATAAATAGTGATTACCTTCCTTGCAGCTCTTTCCTCCTTCTTCTCCCTTTGATCTAGTACCAAGGTGAGTTTAAGGGAGGCCTGCCTGCTACTTTTTGTTCAGCTGGTTCAGACACAGCTGGAACTTTGGAAGTCTTTGCATAGTGGCCATACCCTCTACAACTTTTGCATTAGTTCTTCCTATGCTTGTTCCTCTGTTGCTGGGGCCCTTTAGATGATCCCTCATCTTGCTCCAACTTCCTTTTTTTTCAATTTAGGTCTTCCTGGTTGTATCTTCACAGCAGGTGGAAGAGGTTCTCTAACATTCACCTTGTCCCAGTGCTTAGGACCTGGCATGGGCTGAATAGGGGGTTCATAAGCTCTCCTATAGGTGCTCATGCTATAGTATGGGTGCACAAACTGCTCAATATCAGCTCTCTTGTCCATTACACATGCATAAGCATGAGCACAAGGGTATCAAGTAAGTTGCCAGTGGTAACAAGTACAAGTACCCTCCTCCAAGTCCACTACAACTTGGTCATCATTCAGCTTAACTTCATAGGTATCTCCCCTAGATGCTTGAACAATACAATTTCTGGAAACAAAGTCCATTCTCTGAAATATTTTCCTCACATATGGGGTCAAGTTGCTTGTAATGATCTTAGCATCTTCCCATTTCTCATTATTCGTATTCATCACGTACCTCCTTATTCATTCCATTTTGGTGAAGATTGGTTTGTCTCTAGCATCCCCAATTACTGCATTAAAGGTCTCACACATGTTGTTCAACAACATGTTTGACCTGTAGAGGGGTGTGAAGGTATGCCTACACCAATGATGAGTGGGAATATTGTCCAAGTATTCATATGATTCTTCATTTATTGCCTTTATTGACTCCATTGCAACCTCATACCCACACTAAATCAAAACACAACAACTATACTAATTACCATACTGTTTTACAAAACCAATTTAGTTCCAAAGTAGTAACTAGAACAGTGCAGAGTACTTACATGGGTGGTTGATCTGCCAGCACTCCAGAATAACTCCTTGTACAAAGAGCCAGTGAATTTGAGCTTGAAATTAGCCCAAATATGTCAGACACAGAATCTTGTCTCTAATGTAGGGACAAATGCATTCAAAGCTTCCACTAATCCCTGTGAAAGGAACAATAAAAAAAAAGAATAGAAAAGAAAACAAGTTAATTCTCAACTCCATAACACAGTTTTCAAGTGAATCCTTTAAAAAAACAAAAGACAACCAAGGACAAACATACCTTCTGTCTATCTGACATGAAAGTGAATCCAGCTCCATCATCACTTCCCAATACCTCAATTGATGACTCTAAGAACCATTGCCTTGTTTCTCTATTCTCTATTTCCATAGTTGCCCAAGCTAATGGGTAAATGGCATTGTTTCCATCCTTAGAAATAGCCGCCAGAATTTTCCCTGGGTATGCACCCTTAAGGTGGCACCCATCCATTCCAATTATACGCCTACAACCTGACAAAAATCCATCCTTTAATGGTCTGAGGAAAACAAACCTCCTCATAAACAAAGGTGGTTCTGGATTACCAAGGGAATCAACCACCACATTACACCCTGACCCAGGATATGCTTAATCACAGCCCTTGCATTATCCCAGACCCTAGCATATTGTTAACTTGCTGAACCATAAATTATGAGCTTAGCTCTACACCTTGCCATCCAAGCTCTGGAATAACTGACCTGAATTCCAAAATCATTTACAACCATGTCCTTTATTTGCTTCACCTTCCATCCAAGGTTACTCCTAAAGTCTTCAAGATACCTATCTGCAATCCACTCAGTAGTCACCTCACAGTTGTACTTTCTCCTCACACAGTTATGCTTTAATCTCAGACTTCTAATTTGCCAAGTTTCTTGTCTAACCAATCTCCTAGCATAAACCTTGAAATTACACTTCACCCCACCTACATTTAAAAAGGGGCATCCTACTTGTCCTAGCACTAAACTCACAACAACATGTATTCTTACATTGAATAGTGATCCTAGTCCTGTCATTATGTAAGAAGTAGTATTCAAACCTATTTTCAATGGCATGCAACCTTAAAGCTTTCCTTAGCGCAGTAGCATCTTTATACTTCAACTTTGGAACCAGATTCACAACCTTGGTAAAGTCAACCTTCTCATTGAATACAGGACTATTGTCTTCTTTATCAGATGAACCATGTAAGCTTCTTAGCTCATCAGAATCTCCTTCATCTTCATCCTCAATATGCACCTCAGAAACATCCAAGTTCTCACTAAGTTTACAGCTCTTTTTCTCTAACTGCAAACCCCCACCATCTTTTTGTAGACCCTTTGCAAGTTTCCTGTCCACCTCTTGAAGAATCACCCCTGAATCTTGTATAAACCACTGCTCATCTGCATCATCATACTCCTCTTCAGTTGGTTCCCAGTTTATGTCATTGTCACTACAATCATCACTTGAAAACTCATCACTCCCAGATCTCTCATCATCACTATCACTGTCAAACACCAAGACCTTCTCAACTACCTTCCCTTTCCTTTTCCTCCTACCCTTATCCTTCCTACTACCAGAAGCTGCTTCAGACAACCCTTTGCAACTATCTACTTTCCCTTTTCCCTTGTTCTTTTTGGATAGCAGTTTAGATCTAGGTTTGGGTGAGGATTCTTCCCTTTGACTGTCCAATAGTTCATTCTTATGTAGTATAGGGCTCTTCCTAAGTTGCAAACTCTTACATGCACTCTCCCCCTTTGGTAAACCAGTCTTATCTGGAGTGTGTTGGGCCTCAGGAGTAATGGGCCTCACTGTTTCATCTAAAGACACAAAAACTTCAATATACCCCTGCCCATTAACAGTTTGTAAAAGTCCCCTAATATCATCTTCATTAACAATTTCCCTTTTCCCAATATTAAAGGTTTTTCCTTTTTCCCTATACCAACCACTGTAAACAGGAGGTACATTGACATGGAAGTTGTCAAAACCATGTATCACATCTTCCCTTATAAAAGGCAGATCAAGCCTATTAACTTTCACACCCCTCCTCAAATAACACAACCCACCACTGTACACTATTAAACTCTTCTTTTTGTTCACTCTCTTAAGGACAAAAGCACCACCCACTCGAAAAACAATATCAACCACACCAACTGTTGTGGCCATTATCAAGACAATTAAAAAATGAAATAACAGTCAACACCACTTCAAAAGGCAAAATAAGTTAACATATTATATCCCAATCGCACAATCACAAAACAAGCACTAATTCTAACATTTCATATTTACAACAATTTTCAATTACAATACAAATAACTATGCAATAAACTCATTACTTCAATTAAACAAATCTCACACAATTAAGTTCAATTAAGCACTAACTAAGAAATATCACAGTTAAACCCTAATTACCCATAATTCACAGTAATTCGAACACAAGTTTAACTATTTTATAGTCAGTGACATTTATCCCCAAAGTATCCCTAACATGAACATCATTATTGCAAAATTGACACAAAAAGTAATCTAAAAGTAAAATAAAAAGTTCATGTGGTACCTCTTTCAGATTCTTCTTCATGTCTCTGTCAGTAGTAACCCAGTATAGTACAAGCTTGATGTTTGGCGAAGATGGATGACGAAATCGGCTGAGTTGTATCCGTCAAACACTGACACCTATCTTTGCAATTCACTCTCCCAACCACACAAATTATCCTAGGGTTTGCTTCTGAATCGCAATTTAGGTAGTTGAATGTATATTAATGTAGGAGTAGTTGAGCAATGAATGAGGGAGAGGGAGAATTGAATTCAAGAGCTGAAGAAATTGGAGGGTAAGTTAACTAGTGGGACCCACACACAATTTCCGTATCAGAAACCGTTATCTGGTGGTGAATTCTGAATTTAATTTTATTATGTGGTTTTATAATACAAATTAGAGAAAAGGTGGTGTAAAAGTCCAGTTTTTTGAAAATATGTGGTGTTATTTTCAAAAATTTCCTAAAATAAAATAAAACTAAATCTATAAAATCTATAATAAAAGGGAAAAGCAACTTAAATAACTAAAATAGAACAAACAAAAGATAAAACACTAGAAAAACCATGAAAATGCACAAAACAATAAAATAAGAAAGAAAAGGTAAAATAAAGAGCAAAAGCATAAAACCAAGCATTTATTAAGAAATAAAGCTATGAAAAGAAGGTAAAAACGACCTAAATGCTCATCAAATGGGTGCCATTTATGACACCCATCAAGTCGCCAATGAGTTTTAGGAAAACTTATAAACCTCGTTCATGCCTTTCTCCCAAATAGAGTTCAAGGGATATTTTGCACGAATCGTAAGTTAACCCATGCCCAATTTTGTCTACATGAACCAGAAATGAGTTCGAGAGCAAGGGTACCAAGATAACGTTCACTTTAGAGGGGAATCACTATCTTAGCCCTAGTACGACCTCTATCAGCTCTTCCTTTTTCACAATTTCATCACCTATGCAACATGATAACTAAAAGCTAAGTTAGTTGTATTTATTTACACGCGTCAATCACTTAGGAATTACAAGGGTATCAATATTCGTGAAAAGAACAAAATTAAACAAGATTCGCATTGGCTTATGTGATCAATCAACAATTAATTATTCAATTATATTCTTTATTTAACGCAAGATGCTATGTGAAATTAATTAATTAAATTTTTGTTTAAAGTGATCAAACAACACTAATTAATTGATTAAAGTTATTTTAAACACTAATAAATTCTCAGGAATTTACCACTTCTCTTTGCTAGATCTTTGTTTAGAACACTTATGGAGTCCTTCTTGTTTGGGAACCTCCACAGTAGTAACAATGGGGGGGGGGGGTGAGTGTTTAGGAGAAGAGAGTTTGATAGTTCATAAGTTTACAAAGTTTCTTCCAGAAGGTTAATTTCTGTCTATTTTAGCATTGTATTAAGCCCCTATTTATAGGGAATGGGTACGGTAGGGTTTTGAACATTCTGCCACAATGGCTGTCGCGCGCATCAGAATGGGTTGCGGGCGACAGCCCAGCGCACGTAATTGAGATGCACTGTTTTAGGCAGCGCAACAGATGATATCTGAATCATTTGCAAACGCATCACTAGAAGTTGCACTGGATGTTACGCGCAATTGATTAGGTTGCGCACGCTAGACCAGCGCGACTCATTGAGATGCGCACGGATTTTTCTTTGGCAGCATTGATTTTTAACCTAGGCGACTCTAAATCCGTCATAATTAGGTTTTAACCTCGGGCTTAAGCCTAAATATGACCGGACATAATTAATTAGACCTTATTTCAATTGTTCTTGGGTTGGGCTAGTCATTTTTGTGTCCTTGGGAATCAATCAGTTATCTATAAGTATTCTTCACGTTGATCCAACATGAAGAAGGTTTTATTTATCGTCATAGCACTTCTTGTCGGGAAAGGAGGCCAAAAGTAGATGTCTACAGTTAGCCCCCACTTTGATCGAGTCTAGAATAGATGCGGATTAAAGTAGCTAAGGAAATAGATCACAGACTCATTTCGCAATATTCCCTATGAATAAAGAATCTTTCAAAAATGTTAAGGATATCAAAACGATCCTTGATTCGCTAAGTGTTTGAGACAAGTAGCTATTAAAGCTAGAAAATGCATTCCCATTATTAACGCGCTTAAGAATCTAGATTGATCCTTTGCAAAGGTAGAACGCTTTTACAGGTAAAGGCAGTCCTGCGCGATGACAAGTCTTGAGAAGAAATCGGTAAAAAAGGATTAAAGGGGATGATATCCTCTCGATTATTGCATCGTTGGTCTAATGTCCCTAAATATGTCATTGAAACTTTAGCCCGAGTTTAACAAGTTGAAAAGATTTATAGAGGAGTGTTTCGACATTCGTAGCCTAACATATGAATAAAGTTCTTTACAATCGCTAGTTAAAACGCAGTACTCGGTATCCACAAGATAGAGATACATGTCTTAGGACTAGAGGCATATATCTAAATCTATTGAAAGAGAAGAAAATCGGCAACTCTCTCAGTAGTTTTGTCCACAAGATGAAAACACGTGTCTCAGGACTGGGGGCACGTGCCTAAATAGATGCGACATCGCACGTTGCTCTTTATAAAGGGGGTGGAATGAAGCCCTAACTGTCCGGTAAGCCAGTAAGTTTACTAACTATCGTATTTCCTTCTTTATACAAGGGGTGGACGGACACCCTAACTGTCCGGTAAGCCAGTAAGTAAACAAATTCTATTGTTTTAGTTACGAGAGGTAGATAACATGGCCTTGGAAGAGGTGAAATTTTACGCAACACCTACGTCATACATTTTTACGTTGTATGATAACCCCATACAATTTTATGCTGTATGATAACGCCATCCTTTTTTGCTGTAGACGCTAAAAACAGAACGTGACATTTCTAAAGTCAGTACAGTAAAATGACAAACCTGTCTATGAGAGCTTTTACGTAAAGAACCACTACGGAACGTGTTAAGACACACTCACGAAAAACTTCCAAAACATATGCTCGGAGCAGGCACAAAGCACGAAGTGCATGCAAGATGATGCAAAAAATCATAAAAGAAGAAAATAAACTACCAAATGCAAAGTAATTAAAAAGATTTTGTTAATTTGCGCGCCATTACGTCTAACAATGAGCAAAAACCGTTAAAAATTAATCAAAAGGATCGAAATTTGAATACTAGTCTTTTAATCGACTAGTATCTGCACGCAACTCATTGGGTCACGCTGGCCTGGCGAGCGCATCGTTTTGATTTGCGATGGGCTGTCACACATAACTTATTGAGTTGCGCGCGACATTTAAGTTAGCAAAAAAGTAATTGCTAAGCGCGATTTATATTTCGCTTTCTCTCTCCTTCCTTTGCCATTTTCGCTACTTTCTCTCTCTAAAAAGCTTGGATTTTCTTGTTTTTCAAAGCTAAAGGAAGTAGATTTTGTCCCTTATTTATATTTTCCACAGTCTAATGTAAGATTTTTCCTAAATTTCGTTTATTTTTGGCTAAATTTGGGCGATTTTTGAACCGTAAAACTCCAAAATTCAAATTTTGGGTTTTTTTTTTTAATTTGGTCCATTATTCTTGAAATTGTTTGTTCCATTTTGTCATGCTATATTTAAGGAGTGTTTTGTAATGAATTTTATGAAAAATGGTTAAGTATTGATCCTCGTATGAGCATTTCTTTATTTAAGTACGTTCTTGCCTTTTTTCCTTCGAATTGAGCTCGAATATGTTGTTTTTCTAGCTCATTTTGGTTGTACTTGTTGATTATGAAGTAAATTAGAGAATTAGAACTATTTTTACTTTCATGAGTCATGTTTCAAAAATTTTGAATCCGAAAAATGGCGCGAAATATGCATATAGTTTGTTTTTTTCTTTTTTGCTATGTTTGATCCTCAACATTGTTTGGTAGATGATAATTATGCTTACGTTATCAATATTTGCCTTAATATATTTAATCCATTGAGATTTATGAATAAAACCTCTAGAATATCTTAGTTGAAACTGGTATAGGATGACTTTTGTGGGTGTAAAAAGCCCCCATTTACTGAGCTTAAATGCAAGTATCATAGCCCTAAGCATGGGTGGTGTAGACACCCATTTGTGTCTCCCCAAAACCAAACCCGGTGATGAGTACCTTTCACGTCGAATCGTAATCGAATGAAGTGAAAGTGTGGAAAGTCTAGTGTTGCGGATATTTTTAATTTCTTTTCTTTTCTCTTTGTTTTTGAAAACCTATTTTAAGAAAACAGCCAATACAGTTTGGTTGGTCCATTATATGGGTCCAATAGTAGTGTAGTTGGATAGGGCTTGAAAAGAGCTTTCCAAAGATATATTATAAGCCCAATTCCGATGAATATTGAGGAAGTTATGGCCAAATTACTAAACTAGGCCCGGTTTGAGCCTTATATGCGGCCCAATGATCTAGGGGAGGGCCTAATATGGATTATCATTCCTAATGCAATTAGGAATGGTTTTAGTATTCTAGATTCTTCTAGAAGGTTCTTTTCATTCCTAATTCAATTAGCGTTAATAAATTGACTTTTGTTGACTTTTTAGAGTTTTAATCAGAATAAAAGAATATTTTCAAGGAAAATACGATTTTATCCTCCTGTACCATTAATTTCTATCTGATTTTAGAAAACGCGTCCAAAATTTAATGAGCGCCAAACGCTAGTCATTAGCGCCTGGCGCTAGCGTTAGCGCCTGACGCTATTGTCAACATCTGGCGCTAACCTTGTTTTTGCGCGTCAGAACTCTGTTTTAATTTTCTATCTTTTTGGCTGATTTTTTCTATAAATAGTCTTCTAAAAACTCTGTTTTCATTCACCAATTCTCACCAACTCTCATCATGAAATTCTTGATATAAACTTCTCTCTCTTTTCTAAACTAGTCTTTTCTCAAATACAAAATTCCATATTTACAAGACCTAGATACACCTAGCCAAATTCGAAGTTGCCTTCGCCCTAGATGTAAAAGAATTAAAATTTCTAAGGGTTTGGTCCCAAATCTCTCTTTCAATTATTTAATTTAATTGTTTTGATTATATTTTCCTTGAAGTTACTAACGCGTGTATTTTGTTATTAGAAAGAGATACGAGGCATCCAAGTAAGTGATTTAATTGTTTAATTTATATTATGATGTAGAAATCATGCTTAGATTGTTATTATGATTCCTAGTATCATGTTAGGATGATTTTTCTTAATTTGATGTTTAGGGTGACAACAATAAATTCCTAGTATCATGTTTAGGGTAAAGAATATAATGTCAATTATAATTTCTATGATGCCTTTTATGTTCTTCCTAATATTTATGATTTTTAGTATCATGTTAGGGCTATATATTTGATTTTTATTGTTTAGTAACATGCTAGGGTTTGTTATTAATCTTGTTTGTATCATGCCTAGGATCTTGCTATTCTTATGCTTTAACATGATTATTTTAATTATGATTATATTATTATTATGATGGTTATTAATTATTATTATGATTGTTATTATGTTGCTTGATATTGATATTGCTTGATCACGTCTTTTATGCATGTTTAAAGGGAATTTGTACTTGTATTCACGCTTAATAAGATAATTAATACTCTTGTTAGGGTTAATTTGATTCTAATTCAAGTGATCGCCAACAATAGATTTATTTGTGCATTAATATTCAACCAACATAGATAAACAGGTTTAGGGTAAACCTTTTAATTGCATGTTAGTCAAAAGCGCACATGAATACGATCAGAATAAAGTAGAGGCCTATTATTAGGGCAGGTTTAATCTCTTTTAGGTTGGATTTGTACCTTCATCCCCGAACTACCAGTCATTGTTCCAGACCTATTGGAGTTGACGATCTCCTGGATCGTTAAGGGGTGTAACCTTCACCCTGTGAACGGTTTACAAGTTCCTAAAACTTGTTGGCGACTCTTTTGCTCTATCTTCTTTTCCTTTGGACGCCACCGTACTTTAGTGTATGATCACAGTGGGGTTCAAGCTAGGGATAATGCTTGAAATATTCCCTATAGTTTTTGGCGACTCTATTGGGGAGGATTTCTATTTTAATTCCTGAAATTTATTTCGGCAATGATTTAGAATGAGTGGATGAGACTCGAAAAGTTCTAAGTATTTCATGTGCGTAATTTTGATTAACATTATTGTCATATGCATAAAAAAGATCTCATTGGAATGACCATCCGTAATGATTTAAAACATAGGATTTTTACATGTAGGAAATTTGAGGAATATCTTTCAAAACTAGGGTCGAAATAACACTACGCGAAACTGGAAAATTTTATCGAGCACAGAAAGCTGCTGAGGCATGTAGGAAATAGCGTCAGCGAACAAAGATTAGCGCCACTATTTTTACTTTAGCGCCAGACGACAGCCTCTGTCGCTAGGCGTTAAGGCCAAAAAGTGGCGCTGGCCACTGTTTGCTGGCGCCAAGTTCTTCCAATACTGAGCCAGAAATATGCGTTCTAATTTCGACCAGTTTTTAGCATTGTTTGCTCGATCCTACTTCCTGATTGAGTTTTTCTCACTTTTCTGAAACCCATATGTGTTCTACATATGGACATAACCCTCCAAGAATTCATGCTCCATCTACCTGATTGAACGCTCTGAGCAACAAAGGGTACATCCGAGAATGTTGAATTCACCAAACCGTGGAAGCGATTTTTTCTAAATTCGCGGTGTCCCATCCAGCGCTAACCCTTCACGGTTAGGCTTCCATGCGGTGCATCCGAACTTTAGAGAACTAAAGACATGGTTAGGTTGCAAACTCATTGCATCATATTGTGCCTACTTGACTAATTGTGCATTATTTGTTGTGCATATTCTATGTATTTTTCCTAACTGTTTGTTTGACTTATGCTATGATTAAATAAATTAATGACTAAAAGAACTTTGCCTAATTAATTAATTTGAGTAAATAAAGTCTAATATTTTAATCAGAGTTGACTTAGTACGACTTTAGGTATACTCTTGTTGATTAATAATACCGAAAACAGTTTCAGATCGACGCTCCAGCAATGGCGCCAAAGTTTGAACTGTAGCGGCACTCTGTGGAGTGTAGTGCCTGGCGACAATCCTGTCGTCTGGCGCTACACTGCAAAGAGAGGCGCCAGTCTTGTCGTTTTGACGACAGTTTGGTTTATTGCTCAAGTCATCACTTTGTGTTCAATTAAACAATTTGCTAATTAATTCGGTAAATTTTTACTATTAATAATGCCTTGTTAAGTCATTAATTGAGTCTAGGCACTAAGTCCCATGGTCTTACACAAAGTCCAAGCATGTCACTTACACTCACCACATAACGCACACACCAGTACACACTTTTGACCATGTCTAAGAAAGTCTTGTATGCGCGTTTTTTCCGTAATTTTTTTAGGGGGGTAAGTCGAATATTCTTCCTCCAATTTAAATCACTTGATTATATACCATACTTGATTCCTAAAAATATATACCTTATTTTCGCAAAAATATGCACCTATTTTTACTTTTCCTCTTTAAAACCATAAAGTCAAGGTCGATTTGAGTCAAATGATTAAAACAAAAATGGTTTAAATTACAGCGCGTGGTCAAGAAAGGAAGGGCGGTTAATCAAAGACAATCTCTTTGTACAAGTCCAACTTTTCGACAAACCCATCGCTCGTAAGAGGAAAGTTAGGACAGTAATGGCAACACAAGAAGAAGTCCATGAGCTCAGGAACCAACTGGTTACCGTGACTAAGGCATTAAAAATTCTAACCCTCAAGATCAACGATCCCGTTAAACAAAACTAGATGGACCTCATGCAAGAGAATCTGAGCAAGCTATGTAGCGACTACAAGTTTCAAGGGATTAGCTCACAAGGGGTCTCGGTGGACAAGGATCTTCTTCCGCAGAAGTTCAATGCCAACGACATCCCGAAATTCAAAGCAACTGATAACCCTTATTTTCATTTAAGAGCCTTCGAAACAATAATGAGTATTAAGGGTATCAACAAGAAAGTGTTGCCCTCTCTATTCTCACTATCTCTCGAAACCGTTTGCCAGCAATGGTTCTTTTCTCTTGAGAAAGAAAAAACCTCCACCTGGGATTCCATAGCAAACGCTTTTGTTGATAGATACAAAAGCAATATTCAAGTGGAGACCAACCATAGGGAACTTGAAATCCTCAAGCATAAGGAGAGTAAAGGCTTCACCTCCTTCTTTAACAAATGGATAGAAACCTCAGCTAAGATGATTGAGGTGCCCAGTGAAAAAGAATCCGTAAGGTTATTCATCAAAAACCTTCAAGAAAAGTACTCCAAGCATCTCAAATATCAGAATAATCTCCATACCTTCCAGGACGTCTACGACATTGGAATTAATATTTAAGACGACCTGGCTAAGTTGAAAGCTGCCAACAATAACTCCAACAGTGGTTGGAAAGGCAAGAAGAACGACAATCCTTCTTCTTCCAAAACCACCCACTCAAACAATGTTAGCACTTTTAACCTAAATGAAGTCCTTGCTATGAATAATCAAGGACAAAAGAAACCATTTAGGAGGAACTTTTCTCCTTTTGGCATGAGTTATGACACCACATTTGACCGATTAAATGCAAAAGGTCTTATACCTCCTATTGGACCATTTGGGGACCCACCAGTCGAAAAGAGGACGGCTAACTGGAACCCCAATGCACATTGCAAGTATCACCAAGGTAGGGGCCATCTTACCGAGAACTGTTGGAAGCTTAAAGAAGCTATCCAAGACTTAATTGACAACAACAAGCTGACATTGCCCCTTGCCAGTAAGAAGCCAAGTATTGATAATGTGCCTCTTGCTCACTCCTTGGCCATCTCTGATGAGGAAAACGAGGTTGATCCTTCATCTCTCATCAAACCTGTCAAAGAAATCGATGCCATCAGAGAAGAGGAGGAGATCTTTTTCGACGCCATGGATAACCTTCCAGAATTAGCAAGTAAAGAGGACTTACAATTGCATACACTGACTACGATTGAAGGATCACATTTGCTATGTGAAGCCCTCAAAGTCGTAAAAGAACTTCAGAAGAAATATGACGAGGTTCCACCCTTGAAAAATAAACCCAAGAAAGAGTTCACACCCATGGGAACGACTTATGAGGCGAAACACTTTCCTCTACAAGTTACCGATAAACCCAAGAAGAGTAATTGACTCTACACACCAATTGGGATCCCATACGTACAAATGTTTAAAATGCTCTCCGAGAGTGGCGAGATCAAACCTCTCGAACCGAGACCATTTGAATCATTAAAAAGGATAGATAGATATTATTGTCAATATCATCAATTAGGGGGTCATACTATCGAAAACTGTTTTAAATTCAAGGATTTAATTCAGAAAATGATTGATGATAAGAAGCTAGTCCAAGTTCCACAAGAAGAGGATGCAAATATTAATGGAGTTTAGGACTGCGACGAAGAAGACGTCTATTTAAAAGACATGGTAGGACCTCCACCTTCGGTGTCATATGCCATGGATGACTTTTGGGTTGAAGAAGATTCATCAATACATGTCCTCACAAGGTCCGGGAGAATGCAATCTCCTGTTTCGACACAACCCATGCCAACCACACAGCAAGTTCCCATACCTATCATAGAAGATAATGACATCGTCAAATAGTTCAAGAAAACCAAAGTTGAAATGAACGTATGGAAGCTTCTGGCAACGTCTCGAGAACATAGGTTGGCGATAATGAATGCCCTGGATAAAATACGGATAGATTCTAACACCACTCTTGAGGGGTTGGCTAATTTTCTCACGAGTGATCTCCCTAGTCCCATCAACTTGATCACCTTTTCCGACAAGGATTTGCCCCTAGAATGTGACAAACACTATAAGGCATTAAACCTCACAGTGGTTTGCAAGAGAATGAACGTCCCTATGACTCTTGTAGACAATGGATCAGCCATTAATGTCTGTCCACTTAGAACAGCGAGGATGTTAGGCATAAGGGATGAAGACATAACCCCGTCAACGCAAGGAATAAGAGCCTATGACAACACTCGTCGTCAAGCTCTTGGTAAAATTACCATGAATGTAACGGCGGGAGCGATAGAACACGCTACTACTTTCCAAGTACTAGATATTAAAGCTTCATTCAATCTATTGTTGGGACGCCCTTAGCTTCATTACCTAAAGGCCGTCCCCTCATCTCTCCACCAACAAGTAAAAGTTATAGTTGGAGGAATTCCTATTACCATCAATGCTTCGCCTATGAGAATTAAGTCTATAGAGAATCCAATAATTAATGTGGAGCACGATGAAGACGATGAAGATTTGTGGGGCTTTAATGAAGAAGTCTCCTTAAACTAGGAGGATGAAAGATCCCCTCTCTGCCACGACCCCCATTCCAACATGATCGTGAATGCTATTCTGAAGAAGCAAGGACATTTTCCTGGGACGACCCTAGGAAAGAAGAAAGGAATAGCAAAACCGCTGGAATCACCTGGCCTCCCTAAATTAGACACTTTCGGACTTGGTTTCGAACTGACTCAGAAAGATCTCAAGCGAGCCCAGGAAAAGTCGAAGGCACATAAAGACGCTCGCGTTCAAAAGAAAGCAATCCCAATGGATCAGTACCCTCTTACCCTTCATGGGCAATTTATAAAAGAAGGAGAGGACTATCCATGCTACGAATTTCCCGAACCATTTATCGTAAATGGCATAAGGCAACCGGGATTCGAAATTTTCTTAGATTGCTATTTCACAGACGAAATCCCAACTCTTGTCCATAAGGAGAAAGCACCACCATGCTTTGACTTTAACGTCATGGGATTATTTTTTGGGCGAGAAAAGGATGAGCCGACATACAAAGGGGATAACTCCTCGCTCCTTCAGACAGTCCTACAAAGTGAAAGCTTCGATCCCTCGAAGCTAATAACTCCAGCGGAAGGATCACTACAATGGTGGCGCAAGACCGTCAAGGTGACTACTCCAAGTGGAAGGAAGATCTCAATCACGACATGGCAAGGACCGATGTTCGAAGAGTCGTAAGAGTCAGAGTCAGAGTTAGTGTCTCTCCCTATAGAGTCATCTAGGTCTTTAGTTGTAGCACCTCCTCCTTTTATCCCTTCCCCTAGAATAGTTAGTGATCACGTCCCTGAGGACCTATCACTATTTGATGTAATGATCTCAGAGTATAATAATATGACTTCTTCTCCTTACTCCTTGTGTTCTGCTTTAACCCAAGATGACGAGCATTGCTTAACTAACAATGAAAAAGACAAAGAAATTATTAAAGCAATGGAAACACTTGAAAAGAAGACATCGATAATTGAAGAAACTGAGACGGTTGATATCTCAAATGATTCAACCAATAAAAGAGAAGTTAAAATCGGACTAACACTTAATGAACAAGAAAGAACAAATTTAATTAACTTGCTTAAAGAATTCATCGATGTATTTGCTTGGTCATACAAAGATATGCCAGGCATTAATAGAGAAATAGCTCAGCACACTATACCACTAATTCCGGGATGAAACCTGTAAAACAAAAGTTACGTCGAATGAAACCCGACGTAGCGCTTAAAATAAAAGAGGAAGTTCAAAAACAAATAACTGCAGGTTTCATCAAGGTATCCAAATACCCCGAATAGGTCGCCAACGTCGTCCCAGTTCCAAAAAAGGATGGAAGGGTAAGAATGTGTGTCGACTATCGAGATCTAAATAAGGCAAGTCCAAAGGACGACTTTCCTTTACCACACATTGATATTTTGGTGGATAACACAGCAAATCACGCACTTCTCTCGTTCATGGATGGATACGCAGGCTATAATCAGATTCTCATGGCAAAAGAAGACATGCAGAAAACAACGTTCATAACACCATGGGGTACTTACTGATACACGGTAATGCCATTCGGGTTGAAAAACGCGGGTGCTACTTACCAACGTGCAGCGACTGCCTTACTCCATGACATGATGCATAAAGAAGTCGAAGTATAAGTGGATGACGTGATTGTAAAGTCAAAAGATCGCCCAGGACATCAAGTAGCCTTATGAAATTTTTTCGAAAGGCTAAGAAAATACAATATGAGGTTGAACCCATCTAAGTGTGCTTTTAGAGTCACCTCAGGCAAGATTTTGGGTTATGTTATAAGCTCTAGAGGAATAGAGATAGACCGAACTAAGATCAAGGCAATCATGTCAATGCCACCGCCCAAAACCGATAAGCAGATTTGAGGATTTATTGGCCAGTTGCAATACATAAGCAGGTTCATATAAAAATTGACGACAATATGTGAACCAATCTTTAAAAAGCTTAAGAAGAATGTACCAGTAATATGGGATGACGAGTGTCAAAAAGCCTTTGAAAAGATCAAAGCCTATCTCACAAATCCTCCCGTATTAGCACCAGCACTTTTGGGAATACCTCTTAGGCTGTACTTAACAGTTACCAAAGAGATGATGGGAGCTATGCTAGCACAAGAAGTAGAAGGCAAAGAAAACGCGATCTACTATCTAAGCAAGAAAATGCTCGAATATGAAGCACACTATACACCACTTGAGAAATTGTGCCTCGCCTTGGTGTGGGCCACAACCAAGTTAAGACATTACATGCTCGTGCATACAGTCTTCATAGTCTCCCGATTAGATCCACTTAAGTATAAATTCGAGAAATCTACACTCAATGGAAGCATATCGAGATGGATAGTCAATTTAGCCTAGTTTGATGTAAGGTTCATGCCACAAAAGGCTATCAAAGGATCTGTGGTGTCAGAATTTCTAGCGGACTTTCCAATAGAAGACTCGATGCCAATACACGACAATGAATTTCCTGATGAAGACTTAATGGTCACTGAAGATGATAATTGGACTTTGTACTTCGACGGAGCCTCAAACCAAAAGGGATGTGGCATTGGAGTATTACTAGTATAACATAAAGAAAAGCATGTTCTAATCTCTATAAAGCTTGATTTCGACGTTACCAACAACGCTGCTGAATACGAAGCATGCGTGGTAGGCCTTGAAACAGCTTTGGCATTGGGAGAAAAAAAGTTACGGATATTCGGAGACTCTTCATTGATTATCAACCAAATCTCTAAAAGGTGGAAAGTAAGGAGCGAAAGTCTAGCCCCTTACAAAACCTATCTAGAAACTCAATTTACCTAGAGAAGGTAGAATACACATATCTACCTAGAGAAGAAAATCAATTTACCGATGCCTTGGCAAGACTAGCCTCAATGGTTAGGATTCCAACGGAAATCGAGCAAATGCCTCTAGCTATAGAAAAAAGGCACAAACCAGCATATATTCAAGCTATAGAAGATGATGAAGTAATCCAGGATGAAGAAGAAGAAGAAGAAGAAGAAGAACCGTGGTAAACGGATATACTCAATTATGTCACCAAAGGAGAATACCCTCCCCATGCTGACAAAAGAGCAAAACGAGCATTAAGTCTCTTGGCTTCCCAATATGTACTCATAGGCAACCAGCTACATAAAAGGGTACCTAAGGGTCGAGCTCTATTATGTGTAGGAAAAAAGGATGCCCAAAGAGCAATGAGGATAGTCCACGAAGGAATTTGTGGAACTCACGTAAATGGCAAAATGTTAGTCCAAAAGATAATGCGAAAAGGATACTATTGGACTACAATGAATAGGGATTGCCATCAATACGTTAAAAGATGCCCTAAGTGCCAAATCTATGCCAATTTACAACACATTCCTCCATCCTTGCTCTACACCTACACGTCGCCATGGCCGTTCTTTACATGGGGAATTGACATCATCGGCAAAATCACTCCCCCAGGAACCGGAGGTCACGAATATATCCTAGTGGCAATTGATTACTTCACAAAGTGGGTCGAAGCACAATCATACGCTAAACTCACCGCAAAAAATGTAGCACTCTTTATCGAAAGAAATATTATTTGTCGATACGGAGTCCCACATGAAATGCTAAGTGACAATGGAACTCACTTTCAAGCCGAATGTGAAGAATTGCTACAAAGATATGGCATTCAACATCGTCATTCTTCCCCTTATAGACCTCAGGCAAATGGAGAAGTCGAAGCAGATGATAAAAATCTAAAGACTATCATCAAGAAAATGACGGAAAATTACAAGGATTGGCCTGACAAACTTCACATCGCATTGTGGGGTTATCGCACGTCGATTCGCACATCAACAGGAAATACGCCATTTTCCTTGGTTTATGGAATGGATGTCGTACAACCTGTCAAACTAGAAATTCCATCTCTACGCATCGCATTAGAAAGCAAACTCGATGAAGTTGAATGGACTAGGGCAAGATATGAAGAGCTTATTCTACTTGATGAAAAACGACTAGAAGCTCTACATCACAATCAATGTTACCAAACTCGTATGGCTAGGCATTTTAATAAGAAGGTCAAGACACTAAACATCAAAGTAGGAGACTTGGTGTTAAAAGCATTAAGGAAAAATGTTTTAGATCCAAGGGGAAAATTCAGATCTAATTGGTCTGGACCATACATAGTCAAAACAATCCTGTCAGGAGGTGCAGCAAAATTAATTGACATGGATGGCAATGAGTTCTCAAACATGAAAAATCTTGACCAACTTAAGAAATACTACCCATAATTACTTGAGTAGGATACTCAAGATAGCTACGTTTGGCCTGATTCCTTAAGAAAGGATACCTAGGAAACCCTTTACGGGTGCGGCCACTTTAATTTTTTCAAATCTCGCATCCCATACTTAATAAGAAATTCAACATAAGATTGACGAAATATCGGCGTCACGGAAAAGATTCTGGCGCCAGCCGATGAACATTAGCGCCAGACGACAGCCTCTGTCGCTTGACGGCAGTCAAAGAATAGTGGCGCCAATTTACTGTAAAATATCTGGGAATATTTCGGTGTTTTTCGGAAAATTTTCGACTTCCGTACTCGAAAAAATTTCTGGAAAATTAATTCTTCGGTTTTCATTGCTTTAATAAAATAAATTTAAAGTAAATAATTTTATTAAAAAACTGCAATTTCATTAATAAAATAAATAACATTATTGATGGAATTTAAATAAAGCTTAAATAAATTAACTTTGAATTTAAAAAATAAAGTCTAATAATTGAAAAATAAGCAATTCTCTTAATCATTTTTCTCTTTCTTAGCCCTTTTCCAATTCTTGTGTGCGTCTTCTTCCTCATCCATAACCTTAGGTAGTAGACATCCTTTAGAGGACCTACATTCAATCTTGGAGTAAATAGCTTCCCCCTTAGCTAGGACCCCATGCTTCTTTCTACCCTAGCTTTCTTTTTTATGGTGTTAGCTTTCCTTTTTCCTTTATCTTTCGCAGTACCCTTCTTCTTAGGCATTATAGGTGTTTTGAAGTCAATTCTTTCACCCAAGCGTTCCTTAACATGAATCACTTTGTCACCTAGACGACTCTTCACATCATTTTACTCTAATTTTTCTTCACGTTCTTTGAGGGTTTCTTCAGAAGCCACTTTTTCAAATCATTGGGCAAAGAATGAGGAACCTTTTGGGTAATTACTTCCCATAAAGGTCTAGCGCTCCAATAAGCATCAAATTTGTCTACTTCCTGAGAGACATGGAACTCGTAGGGAGGACGAAGATCACCGGAAGGAATAGTCTGAAGTACGCCGTACTGTCTCTTTACCCTGCAGGGATAATAAAAAGTCATTCGGGACAAGCTTGGAAGACGGCAGAAAGGCTGCTTGTTCACACCAACAATCTTTTCTATTTTCCACCAAGGGATGACCCACTTGATGGCAAAATTACAAGACTCGAAGACCTTCTTCCATTCGTGGCGCCCCATCTTAGAGAAGCGCTTCTTCCTTCTCACGAAGCAATTTGGAGTATACTTCTCAATATTCTCTGGAGGGCTAATTAATTCCAGTCTTTCCATTAGCCACATCTGTAAAAAAAAATTTCAATACAAATAAATTATTATTACTATACAAAAATATATTTTTGATTTCTGTAATTAAAAATATTATTTTTCTACCTGTAATAAAATTGGAGAGCCCCGAAAAGGTGCTTTTGGATTCCTCTTTAATTCATCAAGGCTAAGCATAGTCTCTCCAACTATTAAGGGCATCGGATTTCTCCTAGATTCAATATGCTCTAAAACAGTTGATATAATTGATTGACCCTCATTATTTTTACTACTAGTGAGAAAATATTGATTAAGCATGCAAAAGAGAAAAGCCCTTCTTCTATAAACATGGAAAGAATCAGAGTAAGGTCTATCAAAATAATGAGGAGCAAATTCTTTCAAATTAACTATGCTACCATCTACTATTTTTGATAGATCTTTGTCTTTTAAGTTGAAGAAGCGTTCAAAATCCTTATAATAAAATTCGTTTATTCTAGGGATTACTACAAGATCTAGTGCAGGAAAGCCTAAAATGGCACCGAATTCTTCCGGCAAAGGGCTAATTTCATCATACCCTATTCTAAAGCAATGAGTATCTATATCCCGATATTCTAGAGTGGTATAAATAAAATCTAAATCAAGATCTATCCCTTTGACACCATAAATACCCCCCAAGTGAAACACTCCTAACTCTTTTCTCTCTTTGGCATTAAGAGACCGACACCATTCATGAGTGTAGTTGGTAAAACTTTTAGAGACTAGATGAAATTATGAAGAAAATCGGCTAGGCAGGGGGCTATTTATACACAAAATCGGCGCAGTTTTAATCCAGGAAGGATTCGGAGTCAGCGCTCATTAGCGCTAGACGCCAAATATTGGCGCTTGACGCCAGAGCCTGGCGCCAAACGCTAAGTGTAGCGACTGGCGCTACACCAAATTGCGTAGCGCCAGCTGGCGCTAATGTATCTTATCGTAAGAGCTTTCCACAAAAACCGCGTTTTTGACCTGATTCGAGTCTTCCAATGATTTTATGGTTTCCTTATTCTTCTTTAATATCTTTTTCTAAAAATTCATTTATTCCTTCCTCTTAATTAATATAACTATTACATTAATTTTCGGACTTTTATTTAGACTAACTTCCAAGTCTTTATAAATCCAATATTTTTTGTAACTTTTATTTTTCATTTTTTTCTTTTTTTGGGGGAGAAAGTCGGATATCCTCCATCAATAATGAAAATGACGGAATTTTTGCGCAAAATTATTATTCACAATCCTTTGCACACACAAACATGCACATAACAATAATAAACAATGAAAAAACGATATATGATGAATAAGCTCTTAATAGTATGTATATACAAGCATGTCTAAGTAATTAGTCTAATTAATGGCAAAGTTCTATACAAAGTCAAATTGAAATAATGAAAAGCACAAGAACAAGCTACGGCGCTGGGGGGCGTACACCCATCATCTCATAAAAATGCATTATACGAGGAGTAACCACTCAAATAGCTCCAGCTCCAGTCTCCTCGGGAGGAAGAAAACTCAGAACAGGATCCGTCCACCGAAGATCAACATGAGTCTGAGGCTGCGGAGGCTGCTGCGATGACGAGCCGACCTCGTACAGCCCACTACCTCTAAGAGCCAATGTACCCTCTCCCTGGCCTACCGGCGCAGCATGTGCACCCTCAGATGAAGAGCTTGAGCCCTCTACTACCTCGGTACGGGCAACCTCAGAACGACCACCCCGATCACCCGAACCAATGCGGCGACGTCTCGAGCTAGACCTCGCCGGCTCTCTCCGCGCCTCAGGTCTCGTGCGGGTTTGAGAAGGAATGGGCTGACCCTACAAAACAAACTAAGATCAGAAACATTCAAAATAGAAGCGGTAATGCAAAAACATGAGAAGGGAAGCTACCTCCTGAACGGCGTCATCTCTGCGGCATGTAGCCACGTTCCTCATCCGGACGAGCTGGCTCCGGATGGCATATATACATCGCGCCATCGACGTGACCACCTCGCGCGAAAACTGTCAGGAAAATAAACTCAAACTCAGTAAACATGCATAACATATATGGACAAAAAATTGCAAATAAACAAGCTTACCCGAGTCTGGTGATGAGAAATCGACCGCTCCACAAAGCGCTCGCCCTCAGGAGCCGGAGGAATCATCTCCTCAATCAGCCCATACGTCCCCTGATAGTGGATGGACATACGGGGTGGCACGAACTCAGCAGGACCACCCTGACAAAGCAAATCAAAATCAGTAAAGTATTACTTGGGGGCTACTAAAGGTAAAAGCTAAAAATCATACCGTCACATCCTCAGCAGGTACAAGAACTGGAGCTAACAACGGCAGTAGCTCCTCCTCATAGCACCGCCCAGGGATCGTGTAAGATCGCCAAGGGGTACCAGCTCCCTCTGACATGCTAACCAACCTCGCGACATTAAACATATGACGCGGTGGAGGAGCAGGAACGACAAAGGTATATGAGGAATGGTGAATAGCAACTCTCTCCCCAAGATATGAAGCCGCTCCATAGGTCCCCAAGAAATAGCGACGCTCAGCGGAATACTGCGGAGCTAGCCCAGGGACCGCCAGGTCAACCCACGGTCGGTACAGCACATCAGGCTCCTGCAAAGAACGTCTATCAGATAAGATTCTATCTAAGGTATCACATAATGTTCAAATATGTAAAGAACCATACCGAGATGATCCAATCTCGAACATAAGCAATGGACATCCCCACGCGGCGGCATCCCCAAGAAGCACTTACTTGAAACCTGCGCAGTGACGGTCTCGCTGGCGCAGCTGAGGGAAATTACTCGTAGAACCAGAGCTACAAGAAGAAAAAATTATCAACGAGTGCTAATTAAAATTTATAGCTAAAATTTATAGGAAATAAAGTATATCTCTACGGCCCTCTAAAAGCCGGATAGAGCAACGTTCCCCGCAAAAAATCGAAGTTGACACGAGTCCTACAACGCTCGGATGAAGTCGGCATAGGCCAAGCTGGCCCAGTCGTAACTCTTGATCCCACAGAAGTCTTGTCTTGTCGTCTTTGGCGATGTACATCTTGTACAGGTCGCCCAAACCGTCGCAACCGGAACCGTGACAACGTGTCCTCCCAACTGTGATGCCCCGTCTCACCCTCTCAGAGATATGATGGACGAAAGAGAAGTAAAAGGTCCTTTACAGGCTTATGCCCCCGTCGAACGTCTCGGGAGTGGTCGAGCAAATTGGACGGATCAGCGTCGTCCTTTACAGGCTTATGCCCCCGTCGAACGTCTCGGGACCGTGAACCAGAGCCTTGCTTTCTAGCCATGCTACATTGTGCAGAATCATTATAAATTAAGGTTCTATGGTATCTAAGGTTCTCCTAGGCGCATGATACTATGTTCGCAAAAAAAAAAAAAAAAAAATAAAACAGAGTACGTAGTACTAAAACAGAGCACAAATTCAAATTGAGCATACACGGCATTTTAAAGCAATCAAACAATTTCTTGCAATACTATAGTAATTATTGTGACAAATTGGACAAGAATTGCTAGCAAAAATATCAAGAACAAGCCACATTGTCTTCCCGACCTTAAGAGGTTCAATAATAGTGATTTGTTCGTTTCTTCACCAAATTGAGTGAAACAAGTCTCAAATTCCTCCCAAGGCAATATATAAACATAATCAAGCCATTTCATGGCACAAAATTTGATAAACAAAGAGAATTTAACAATCCAAATTTCGAATTTTTAAGAAATTCGTGAACAAATGCATGCGAAATTCATTAAAATCGGCGTGAGTTTGGAGGAAACTTACATAGATCGGGAAAATGGATTGAATAAGCTTTGATTTGCAACAAATTGGAGTAAATTTGGTTAAGAAATGAGCAAGAACGAGTGAATTGAAGTTCTGAGCGAATTCTCGAGCAAGAAATGAGCAGCAACAGCAGAAATGAAGAAGAGAAGGGTATTTCGGGAAAAACCGACTCTAGCGCCAATCGTCAGACCTTGGCATTAGTCGATAAGGCTTACCGCCTGGCGCTAGTACCAGCGTCTGGCGCAACAACAAAAAATGCAGCGCTAGCGTTATTTCAACGGCGTTAGATTTCTCATCCACTCAGTACGGTTGTTCCAACCTTGTGCAATATGTTTTAGGTTCCTTGGCATGCCAGTGAGCCCCTCTAAGCAATTTGACACGATTTTTAGTAATCGGCTTGATGACAATTACATAAAGTGATCGACCTGATGAAAGATCGTCTCACTTAGCTTAAAGCGCCTAAGCATTGGCTCATCGCAAAAGGCACCGACATACTGGTTCATTCAGAAAGGCACCGACATACTGGTTCATTCAGCGAAAGGCACCGACATACAGGCATAGCGGAAACAAAGTTCATGCAAGCTTTTAATGATTAACAAGCGTGGGTCTTCGGTAATTTTCCTTGGAATATTATCGCAATGAATGAGGATAGCTTCAAGTAACGATATCTTTGGCAGCGTTCTCTAGCTTGTATAGAGTTGTCACAAACAACTGAAGGTGATTTCAAGGGAAGTTGTCTTCGATCGTGTTCCCTGGCTTGCGAAAGATGGTCACAAAATATCAGAGGGCGTTTCGAGCGAGGCAATCTTCAATGGGGTTCTCTAGCTTGCAGAAGTCTATCAAGGCGGAAATTGGAAGCAGTTACAAGCGTAGCAGTCTTCAGGCGGCATTCTCTAGCTTGTAGGAGGTCGTCAAAAATACTGGAATACAGTAGCATATTGGTTACCTTCAGAGACGTGTGCTCGACGGTGCAAGATAAGACATTCTCTAGTTTGCAGTTATCGGCGTTACAAGAGTGATTTAGGATCGCAGAACGATCTGAATCATTCTCTGTCCCTATCAATACTTTGACTTTTAATTTTTGAAACTTGCGTTTCTCCAAACTCAGTCAAAGTGGGGGCTTCTGTAGACACCCATTTGTGTCTCCCCAAAACCAAACCCGGTGATGAGTACCTTTCACGTCGAATGGTAATCGAATGAAGTGAAAGTGTGGAAAGTTTAGTGTTACGGATAGTTTTAATTTCTGTTCTTTTCTCTTTGTTTTTGAAAACCTATTTTAAGAAAAAAGCCAATCCATATTGGTTGGTCCATAATATGGGTCCAATAGTAGTGTAGTTGGATAGGGCTTGAAAAGGGCTTTCCAACGATATATTATAAGCCCAATTCCGATGAATATTATAAGCCCAGCTAACCTTGTTTTTGCGCGTCAGAACTCCGTTTTGATTTTCTATCTTTTTGGCTGATTTTTTTCTATAAATAGTCTTCTAAAAACTCCGTTTTCATTCACCAATTCTCACCAACTCTCATCAAGAAATTCTTGATATAAACTTCTCTCTTTTTTCTAAACTAGCATTTTCTCAAATACAAAATCTCACATTCCCAAGACCTAGATACACCTAGCCAAATTCGAAGTTGCCTTTGCCCTGGACGTGAAAGGTTTTAATTTCTGAGGGTTTGGTCCCAAATCTCTCTTTCAATTATTTAATTTAATTGTTTTGATTATATTTTCCTTGAAGTTACTAACACGTGTATTTTGTTATTAGAAAGAGATACGAGGCATCCAAGTAAGTGCTTTAATTGTTTAATTGATATTATGATGTAGAAATCATGCTTAGATTGTTATTATGATTCCTAGTATCATGTTAGGATGATTTTTCTTAATTTGATGTTTAGGGTGACAACAATAAATTCCTAGTATCATGTTTAGGGTAAAGAATATAATGTCAATTATTATTTCTATGATGCCTTTTATGTTCTTCCTAATATTTATGATTGTTATTATCATGTTAGGGCTATATATTTGATTTTTATTGTTTAGTAACATGCTAGGGTTTGTTATTAATCTTGTTAGTATCATGCCTAGGATCTTGCTATTCTTATGCTTTAACATGATTAATTTAATTATGATTATAATATTATTATGATGATTATTAATTATTATTATGTTGCTTGTTATTGTTATTGCTTGATCACGCCTTTTATGCATGTTTAAAGGGAATTTGTAGTTGTAATCACGCTTAATAAGATAATTAATAATCTTGTTAGGGTTAATTTGATTCTAATTCAAGTGATCTCCAATATTAGATTTATTTGTGCATTAATATTTAACCAACATAGATAAACAGGTTTAGGGTAACTTATTGATTGCATGTTAGTAAGAAAGCGCACATGGATACGATCAGAATAAAGTAGAGTCCTATTATTAGGGCATGTTCAATCTCTTTTAGGTTGGATTTGTACCTTCATCCCCGAACTACCAGTCATGGTTCCAGACCTATTGTAGTTGACGATCACCTTGATTGTTAAGGGGTGTAACCTTCACCATGTGAACGGTTTACAAGTTCCTAAGACTTGTTGGCGACTCTTTTGCTCTATCTTATTTCCCTTTGGATACCACCGTACTTTAGTGTATGATCACAGTGGGGTTCAAGCTAGGGATAATGCTTGAAATATTGCCTACATGTGGCATTTGATTATTATGTTTTGCCCTCTTGGCAGTCGTTATGCGGCCGAAATGGTTCTAGAAACACGTGTATTAGTTTTTTTTTTTTAAGGGAGAAAATAAACTAATAAGGAACCTTATCTATTGTATCATGGATTCTCCTCTGTTTGTTGATGCTGAGGAGGACTTAGGGCTCGTGCCTGACGAGGTAGTTCCCCTTCGGAAGAGGGTGACACACCCTCATGAGTAGGTTCGAGAGCATGTGTAAAGGCCGATCGACTTCGCTAGGAGGATATGGTAAGGGAGGCTCCTCCCAACAAGGACCCTCACTTCCTTAAGTGGATCCAAGAGCATCACATTTCGATTCAGAGTCGGTGTGGCATAGTGAGTTCTTTTTGCGTTTTTTTCTCTTTTTAGCATCTTTTATTCTCTTTTAAAAGTTGTAACCATGTTTTTACATATATTTTAAAGAGAACATAGCATGCGTTTATACGGCTTGGGCGACTTGAGAGGCCGTTTCGAGAGGTAACCCAAAGCGGTAAAGGATATAGTGGAGCTTTTGGAGATCAGCCCCCAGCTTGCGGCTCTTTAAGATCTATCGAGTTAGTATGCGTCGTCAGCTTTCCTTCGTAAGTTGCTAGAGTTTGGGTGGGATTCGATTCCACCAAAACTTTCCACTTTCCATAGGTAGAGATAACAGTTACCCCTTTCAGTTTCTCTATGATTACAAGCTTCCCTTATAGGGGTGAGCTTGTGGTTATGGAGATCGTTAAGGGGTCAGACGAGAGACTGCGTGACCTTGTAAGGGACTGTCTTGTAGCGGCCCTTCATCTATCCGCGAAGTCTCGTCCATACTTGATTCTTGCCGTCGAGATGTCGGCTGACGAGGCTGATCGGCGGTGTACACCTGAGCAGCTATCTCGGATATACATTGCTCAAGTTCTTCCCTTCATTGTCTTGAGCGATCGGGGGGAGCGTTTTGCTATCCGGTTACTTATTTGCCTTAATGATTTGGGGCTAGTAAGTAACCTAAGTTGGGCGGAGGTGTCATATGTCTGTATGCTTACATTTATGGGCAAGGCAACTCGAGTGACGGATTCCGCGGCAGCTATTGAGGTGCATCGAATCTCTATTTCATGGCATGGTTGTATCCTCAATGTGTGTATTCATTTTAACCCTTTAATTTTAATCACCATTTTGGCCTTTTTAATCTTATTGTTTTCTTTATTTTAGGTGTGGGGGTAATCGTACCTGCCTTTATTAGCCCCTAGGGTACTTGGGGAAGCTCGTTTTCCTATCGGTCATTGTCTGGTCATGATTAGGATGAAACAAGCGACTTTAGCCGGCGACTTTTGTCTGAGAATTCTTTCGGCGACTCGTACGTCGATGAGAATTTTATCAACATACACGTTACAATATGTATATATATATTTTAAAATGATTTTCTCAAGTAGTTATGTTTTGTAGATCGATCTCCATCCTTGGAGTTTCATCATCGAGGTCCCCGAGGCTGTCCGGTCAGGCACGATTCGATGCCCTTTTTTGGCCCTTTACTAGGGGCTCTCCAGGATGTAGAGGACAGACGCTTGGTTCTTAGGCGAGTGTGTTCTCTAGCAGTCTTCGTCTGAGGAGCCTTTGGTTCCTGCGGATCCTCCAATTCGGATGCTACATCCGAACCTGTTGTCTACCGAGGATCGAGCTCAAGTGACCCTTAGTTATCCAGCGGAGCACCTGGTGGTATTGGATGCATCTTACCCGACATTTGTTGCATCCAGGCTAACTCTTTTTCCAGCTTTCATTCTTGTTAATATTTTTTATTAATATTTTCTTTTGTTTTTTATTCCTTTTCTTATTTTCGGAATATTAACTCTTGCATTTTTAGCGAGTCGAGTTGGGTGGTTGGGCGCCTCTTACAGCGGAGACGGTCGAGTCTTCCATTAACTGAGGATGAGGACATAACGTTTTCACCGGAGACAGTTGAGTCTATATGTTTATTTTGTATATGTATATATATTTTTTTTATTTTTTTTTATCATATACACTTGTTTAATAAATGTCCTTGTATTTCTTTGGAATAGGTTCCACGAGAGACCGTGAACGGCATGGTGAGGACTATGCGTGCTTTTCGAGCCGCTTATCGGAGAGCCCTCGTGGCTTTGTCATGCCATGATCATCGGATGGTCGCGGTAAATTTGCTTTTTCTTCTCTTTTTTTTTGCCGAAGTTACTACACGTTTTGTTTATTAATCTTTATTTTGGGTTTTGCAGGATGTACAGCAGCCTTCCAAGAGTCACGCGGCGCCCTAGTTTTCATTTTTATTATTTTTTTAGTTTATGGAAAAAAAATTACATATATTTTTTATTGTTGTACATATTAGACACATATTTTGTATATATATGATATATTTATTTTCGTAAGTATTTTTAAATCGGAAAAATTTCTCGAGGGAGGGAAAGGGTTCATGACTTACCCCCTGCTTAAAAATAACAAAACGGGAAAATAAAGAAAAGGAAAAAATGTAAAAGAAAATAACAACAAAACGACATAGGAAGGAAAAAAAAAGTAAAAGGAGAAAACGAAAATAATAAAAAAAGGAGCTAGAAACAAAGAAAAAAGAAAAATAAAGAAAATAAAGAAAGGAAACAAGGCTTAAAAAAGGCACGCATATAGATTAGTCATAAGACTTCGTTGATATTTCATTATTTCGTAGCTCAAAATATGGAAATAGACTAAACCACAAGTTGTGATAGATCAGGGCGCGCGCAACTGATGGGTTGCGCGCGGCTGTCGTGCGCATGTGAATTGGTTGCGCGAACCACCTACGGGTGAACTTTCTTTTGAGTGAATATTGCCAAAAATTTGCCCCATTTTGGTCTATTTAAATGTTATTTTGTGTAGGCTTTTGATCATCTCGCATTCATTCGTTAGTAGTATCATAAACACTACAAGAAAATAACCTTTTCATAGCGATTATTTTAACCTTTAGTATCGATTGTAATTGCAACAAAAAGCTTTCTCAATGAATGGTCATTCGATACAATATCTCCCGTTGCCTTAGCCTTTAGTAGTGGTTTTCAATATCTCTGGGGTTGGCCTCAATAATCGATACGAAAAACTACATCCAAACATGCAACCTCAAACTCTTATATTAAATGTTTCACCAATAAGCTATTACATATTTTATGTATTCTTTGTCAAACAATATTTATATATCTAGTGTTGAAAAGGCTTTTCGTATAGATTTTTAGGATTTAGTGGCGATTGTAAATGATACGATTTCTCAAAATTATATAAATGTGTAAAAATAGTGTGGATATGTATTATTATGTTTTCCGTATCGATTTTATATGGGAAAACCATGGCGATTGTAAAAATGATACGACATCCTTAATTATTTCACAAACATACTAGCATATTGTAGCGAATGTACAATCGCTACGAAATAATCGCTACGAAATAATCGCAACGAAAAGAGATTTTTCTTGTAGTGAAAAAAAAATTTAATCTCTTTATTCTCTCTATTTTTTTAATGGCGAAAACCTTTGAACAACTTTAAAACAAAGGGTCACTTCCCTTTCAACCGAGGACAAACTTGCTTTTAAAATTTACCACCTTGACCCCCTATTGAATTATATGCAACTAGTTATAAATTTTGATTTCTTTCATGCTGCTATTAATCATTGGGACTTGAACCACCATCTTTTCCTCTTTAAAGGGGATGAAATTGTCCCGTTACCTGGCGAGTTTGAGGCTCTACTAGGTTTCCCTACAAATACTCTCCCCGTGACATATGCCCCTAACTTGTTAGATTCTAAATTTATTCCAAAGATTTTTTTGTTTGAATTACAATGATATGGCCAACATTGGGGAAGAAGAAGGCGTGAACTTTATTTAATTTATTGAACACTTTGTCGCCCCTTGTGACAACTTGACTAAACAATGTTTAAAAATCCGTGCGTTATGTTTTTGTCCTGTTGTCAATTGTTTACTTAGGATAGGTAAAGAGTATGGAGATTATTCCATGGTGTCCATAGTGGAGCAAATAGATGGATGTCACTCACCCGCTCCTTTTTAGATGGAATGTTGGTCGAGTCTTCCCAAGTGGGTAGTGTAAAATCCCGAGAATTGTACTATCTTCCTTTTACAAAGCTTTGATGAATGCAACGGACAAAGGATAATTAAATAAGGCTCGATTACAGAAACAAGCTGCCTCGGCTCACAATCCACCCCAGCCTTTGATGCATTCGGCCACCACTACTCCTCCTAAGGGCCATAACAAAGGAGTGAGAAGAAAGTTAGACTTATCCTCATCACCTAAGGCTTGTTCAAGGGAGCCAAAAAAGAAGTCTCCTCCTAAACCTGCGCAAAAAGGTATGAAGATTAAGGAACCTTCACAAAATCCTCGAAAAAAGGCTCCAATGATTTTAAGGGTAAAGGAAAGAGAGTTGAAAAGGCACCTATTCCTAAGTTGAAGAACAATGTTTGGGTCAAGAAGAAGAACAAAGGGAAAGCACTAAGGTTATTGAAAGTACTGCGATGGAAAGTACTCCTCCATCTACTGTGGCAATTGAGGATATAATAAAACCTTAGAGTGTTACACAATTATTAGCAGTTTAAATTTTGAATATAGTGTAATCACTACTATGTTAATTTTTTTTTTGAATTAATTGCTTATCATCTAGTTTAATAATGTCTTCTTGAATTTTGATTAGAATAAAAAATGAGCTCTTTTTTATTGTATGATCGAATCACAAAGATTGCCTACGTATTCATATTACGAAATCAGGTCTTTGTATATTTCTTTACAAAAATTATTTATTTATTATAGATTTTTTTGTAAATTGTTTATTCTTTTTATAGAAATTAAATGAAAAATTAATCAAACTTTGTTTAATGAATTAAATCAAAGTTTAATTTTTTGGTTTTTTGAGTATATATTATGTTTGAGAAACGCCCTTATTTTATCGCTAGTAAAAATAAAAAAAAAATTGAGCGTTAATTTCTTGGTTAGTAGTTCATCATTAGGTGGCGGGGGCAACATCAAAGTTTGCACTTTCCTGTCGTGCGCAACTACTTTTGTTGCACGTGACATCCGCGCACAACTGATTTAGTTGCACACGACACCTATGCTGCGATTTTTTTTTTAAAAAAAATTAAATCATATTATTACCCCCTTAAGTGTGAAGAGTTGTTCGTATTGTTCGAAAAAATTTAAACACTTTGAACGGTATGTGTTTTTTATTACCCCCCCCCCCCAAGTGTTATGAGCTTTATCGTGTGATTCGGTAAAGCGCATAACACTTAAAATCTTTATTTGAATAGTGGTTATACCCTATTATTATAGTGTCTCACAATGCGTTGTTAGTAGACGTGTACATGATGCAAAGCTTTTAATCGTCGTCCGCCAAGAAATAAAAGCTCTTGATACCTCGCTCTTACCCATTAAGCTTCCGGTAGTTTATTTTTGAGTATGATGCGTATGGATAGTATTTATAGTTTTACTAGTTGAACCACGTCCATTCCGAAAACTAAGGAGTATGGAGTTACTCCTATTGATGTTCGTATGGATGTTCTGCAACCCCAAAGGGCAAAGTGTAGTTTAATCGGAAGTCCTTATAATTTTCTGCCATTTTCTTAATGATGGCTATTGTAGACACCCATTTGTGTCTCCCCAAAACCAAACCAGGTGATGAATACCTTTCACGTCGAATCATTAACGAATGAAGTGAAAGTGTGGAAAGTTTAAGTGTTGCGGTTAGTTTTTATTAAAATTCTCTTTTTTCTCTCTGTTTTCAAAAACCTATTTTATGAAAATAGCCTATACAGTTTAGTTTGGTCCATGGAAAGGGTTAAATAATAGTGTATTTGGATTGGGTTCGAAAAGAGCTTTCCAACGATATATTATAAGCCTAATAGTGATGAATAATGAGGAAGTTATGGCCAAATTACTAACTTGGGCCCGGTTTGATCTTTATAAGCTTTGATATTTAATGTTTAGTAACATGCTAGGTTTATTATTAATCTTGTTAGTATCATGCCAAGGATCTTCTATTATTATGCTTTAACATGATTATAATTATTGTCATGATTATAATTATTATTTATGATTATATTATTTGTTACTTCTTGACCACACCTTTTATGTATGTTTAAAGAAAATTGGTACTTATAATCACGCTTAATAAGATAATTAATAATCTTGTTTAGGGTCAATTTGATTATAATTCAAGTGATCGCCAATAATAGATTTATTTGTTTATTAATATTCAACCAACATAGATCAAACAGGTTTAGGGTAAACCTATTGATTGTATGTTAGTCAGAAAGCGCACATGAATACGAGAAGAATAAAGTAGAGGCCTATTATTACGGCAGGTTCAATCTCTTTTAGGTTAGATTTGTACCTTCATCCCCGAACTTCAAGTGATGGTTCCAGACGTATTAGAGTTAATGATCTCCTGGATCGTTAAGGGGTGTAAACCTTCACCTTGTGAACGGTTTACAAGTTCCTAAAACTTGTTGACGACTCTTTTGCTCTACCTTCCTTCCCTTTGGATGCCACCATGCTTAAGTGTATGATCACAGTGGGGTTCAAGTTTGGGGTAATTCTTGAAATATTCCCTTGAATTTTTTGCGATTCCACTTGGGAGGATTTCTATTTTAATTCCTGAAATTTATTTCAGCAATGATTTAGAATGAGTGGATGAGACTCGAAAAGTTCTAAGTATTTCATGTGCGTAATTTTGATTAACATTATTGTCATATGCATAAAAAGGTTCTCATTGGAAAGACCATCCAAAATGAGTAAAAAACATAGGATTTTTACACGTAGAAAATGTGAGAAATATCTTTCGCAACTAGGATCGAAATAATGCTGCGAAAAACTGGAAAATTAAAGAATACAGAAAGCTGCTGAGGCATGTAGGAATTTACTTCTAGAAAATAGAGCCTATCGCCGAAGATATGGCTCTGTCGCCAGGCGACAGGACTATATTGTGGCGACAGTCCCTGTTGGTTGGCGCAGCGTTCTACCAATACCGACCAAGAAATATGAGTTCTTAATTTGTTGTGCATACTCTATGTGTTTTCCTACCATTTGATTGACTTGTGTTTAAGCCTTAAATAAACTATTTAATGACTAAAAGGACTTTGCCTAATTAATTAATTAATTTGAATAATTAAAGTCTAATAAATTAATCAGAATTGACTTAGTACAACTTTAAGCCTGTCCCGTACAGTAAAAATACTGAAAGCAGTCCAAGACTAATGCTCCAATAATGGCGCAGAAATTTGGGCTGGAGCGCCAAACGTTGTTGTGCAACACCGAGCGACAACCATGTCGTGTGGCGCTGCACTGCAGTGTGCAGCGACAGTTCATATTTTTGCTCGAGTCATCACGACGAGTCTAATTAAATAGTTTATTAATCAGTCGATTATTTTGTTAATGGCAGTAACCTTGTTTGGTCCTTAATTGAGTCTAAGCACTTAGTCCCATGGTCTTATACAAGAGTCAAAGCATGTCACTTACACTCACAAATAAAGCACACACTAATATGTATGTACACTTGAACCATGTCTAGAGAGTCTTGTATGCGCGTGTTTTCTGTCGTGTTTTTAGGGGGGGTAAGTCGGATAATAATCATCCAATTAAACCACTTGTTTGAACCCATATACTTGATTCCCAAAAATATACACCCGATTTTTGCTCTTTTTTTTCTTTTTCTTTATAAACCCGTAAAGTCAAAGTCAATTTGAGTCAAGTCATTAAAATAAAAAAAAGGTTTAGTTTACAGCGCGTGGTCAAGAAAGGAAGGGCGTTTGATTAGAGACAACCTTTTCGTTCATGTACAACTTTTTAACAAACCAATCGGTCAAAAAAGGAAAGCCAAGAAGATAATGGCGAATCAAGAAGAAGTTAATGAGCTCAAGAAGCAAATGGCTGGTGTTACTGAGTTGCTAAAGACCTTAATCCTCTGAATTAATGACCCTGTGAAGCAACAACAAATGGAGCTCATGCAAGAGATCTTGAGCAAGATATCCAATGATTATAGGTTCCAGGGCTCAGCTCGCAAGGGGTCTCGGTGGACAAGGAGCTTCTTCCGCAGAAGTTCAATGCCAACAACATCCCAAAGTTCAGGGCAACTGATAATCCTTATTTTCATTTAAGAGCCTTTGAAACTATAATGAATATTAATGGGATTGATAGAAAAGTATTTCATTCTTTATCTTCCTTATCTCTTGAAACTGTTTGCCAACAATGGTTCTTTTCCCTTGACAAAGAGAAAACTTCTACTTAGGAAACAATTTTAAACGCTTTCATTGATAGGTATAAATACAATATTCAAGTTGAAAACTGATCATAAGGAACTTAAAATACTTAAAAAAAAAAAAAGAGAATGAAGGTTTCACATCTTTCTTCAATAAATGGAGAGAAACCTCTGCTAGGATAATTGAAGTACCATGTGAAAAAGAATCTGTGAGGTTGTTTATCAAGAACCTCCAAGATATGTACTCCAAGCATCTTAAGTACCAAAACAATCTACATACTTTCAAGGCCGTCTATGATATTGGGATTAACATTGAAGATGACCTTGTTAAACAAAAATCTACTAACAATAACTCCAACAGTGGCTAGAAAGGCAAGAAGAACAACAATCCTTCTTCTTCCAAAACCACCCACTCAAATAATGTTAGTACCTTTAATTTGAGTGAAGTCCTTGCTATGAACAACCAAGGACAAAAGAAACCATTTAGGAGGAACTTTACTCCTATAGGTATGAGTTGTGATACCCCATTCGATCGAACTGAATGCAAAAGGTCTTATAACTCCTATTAGACCATTCGGGGATCCACTTGTTGAAAAAAGGACGGCTAACTGGAACCCCAATGCAAATTGCAAATACCATCAAGGTAGGGCCCATCTCACTGAGAACTGTTGGAAGCTTAAGGAAGCTATCCAAGACTTAATTGACAACAATAAGCTATCATTACCCCTGCAAGCAAGAAGCCATGTATTAACAATGCACCTCTCTCTGATTCATTCGCTATCTCTGATGTGGAAGATCATGTTGATCCCTCATCTCTCATTAAACCTATTGAAGAAATTCATGCTATCAAAGAAGAGGAGGTAACCTTTTTCGATGCCATGGATGATTTTTCTTCTAAACAAGAACCTGCAACTAAGGAAGAAGTCGGGATTCTCATACAATCAATGTGGGAGGGAATAGACTTATTACGTGAAGCTATTGAATTGGCAAAAAAAACAAAGAACAGATCTTCAAAACAAATATGTTAAAGTTCCACTTATGTAGAAGAAACCATTCCCTCTCCAAGTAATTGACACACCTAGGAAGAATAATAAACTCTACACTCTTATTGGGACTTCCTACGCTAATACGTTCAAAATTCTCTCCGAGATTGGTAAAGTCAAGCCTCTTGAACTGAGACCATTTGAGTCATTAAAGAGGACATATAGGTTCTACTGTCCATACCATCAATTAGGGGGACATACCATTGAGAACTGTTTTAAATTCAAAGATTTATTTCAGAAGATGATTGATAACAAGAAGCTAGTTCAAATCCCACAAGAACAAGAATTACCATCAATGGGGTTTGGCACATCGATGATGAAGACGTCTATCTTAAGGATATGGAAGAACCTCCACTTTCAGTCATATATCCTGTAAGCGATTTTTGGGATGAAGAAGATTCACCCATGGACGTCCTCACAAGGTCTGGGAGAATGCAACCTCCCATCCCTACACAACCTATTCCTACTGTGCAACAAGTTCCCATACCAATTATAGAGGACAATGATTTTATCAAACAATTCAAGAAGACCAAGGTCCAAATGAATGTATGGAAACTTCCAGCTACATCCCGATAAGATAGGTTGGCGGTAATGAATGCCTTGGATAAGATAAGGATAGATTCCGACACTACTCTTGAGGGGTTGGCTAACTTCCTTACGAGTGATCTCCCTAGTCCTATCAATCTAATCACCTTTTCTGACAAGGATTTACCTCCAAGAGGTGACGAGCATTACAAGGCTTTAAATCTCATAGTAGTTTTCAAGAGGATAAACGTCCCAATGACTCTTGTAGACAACGGATCGGCAATCAATGTATGTCCACTCAGAACTGCGAAGATGCTAGGCATAAGGAATGAAGACTTAACCCCATCAACACAAGGAATAAGAGCTTGTTACAATACTCGTCGCCAAGCTCTTGGAAAAATCACTATGATTGTAACGGCGGGAGCAATAGAACATGCCACCACCTTCCAAATGGTAGATATCAAGGCTTCCTTCAACATATTGTTTGGATGCCCTTGGCTACATGATCTCAAGGCCGTCCCTTCATCTCTTCACCAACAAGTAAAAGTTATAGTTGGAGGGATCCCTATTACGATTGATGCTTCACCTATGAGGATTAAAGCCGTCGAAAATCCAATTATTAATGTGGAGCACGACGAGAATGATGAAGACTTGTGGGGCTTTAATGAAGTGGTCTCCTTAATCGAGGAGGATGAAAGGACCCCTCTTTGTCACGACCCCCACTCAAATATGACGGTAAATGTTATTTTGAAAAGACAGGGACACTTTCCTGAATGACTCTATGAAAGAAAAAGGAGATAGTAAAACAAAAGGAATTACTGGCCTCCCTAAGTTAAATACTTTTGGACTTGGTTTTGAACCGACTCGGGAAGAACTTAAGCTAGCCCAGGAAAGGTCTAAAGCATGTAGGAATGCTCGCACCCAAAAGAAAGCAATCCCAATGGACCAGTATCCTCTTAATCTCAATGGACAATTCATAAGAGAAGGAGAGGATTATCCACGCTATGAGTTCCCCGAGCCCTTTGTTGTAAATGTCATAAGACAACCTGGGTTCGAAATCTTTCTGGATTGTTTCTTTCTAGATGAGATCCCAACTCCTATTCACAAGGAGAAAGCACCCCCATGCTTTGAATTTAATGTCATGGGACTACTCTTTTGATGTGAAAAGGATGAGCTGAAATATGTAGATGATAATTCCAAGCTCATTCAAACGATCCTACAAAGTGAGAACTTTGACCCTTCGAAGCTCATCACTCCATCAGAGGGTTTAGTGCATGGATGGCGCAAGACGGTCAAGGTGACTACTATGAGTGGAAGAAAAAATCTCAATAACAACAAGGCAAGGACCAATGTTTGAAGAGTCGTCGGAGTCAAAGTCTGAGTCTGAGTCTTTTCCTATAGAGTCTTCTAAGTCCTTAGCTATAGCACCCCTTGTTTCTAATTCTTCTATTTTTACTCCAAGGATAGTTAGCAATCAAGTCCTTGAGGACATTTCTCTATTCAATGTAATGATTTCAGAATTCAATGATATGTCTTCTTCCTCTTACTCCTCGTGTTTTTCATTAACCCAAGATGACGAGCATTTCTTAACTAATAATGAAAAGGACAAAGAAATTATTAAAGCAATGGAAACACTTGAAAAGAAAACACCGGTAATTGAGGATACTGAAATGGTTGATATCTCAAATGATTCAACCATTAATAGAGAAGTTAAAATCGGATTAACGCTTAAAAAAGAAGGAAGAACAGATTTAATTAATCTACTTATAGAATTTATCAATGTATTTGCTTGGTCATATGAAGATATGCCAGGAATTAACAGAGAAATAGCTCAACACACTATACCATTAATTCCAAGAATGAAACCTATAAAACAAAAGCTGCGTCGAATGAAACCCGACGTAGCTCTTAAAATAAAAGAAGAAGTTAAAAAGCAAATAAATGCAGGTTTTATCCAAATGGGTAGCAAATGTGGTCCGAGTTTCGAAGATGGATGGAAGGGTAAGAATGTGTGTCGACTATTGAGATTCAAACAAGGCAAGTCCATAGGACGACTTCCCTTTACCACACATTGATATTTTAGTAGATAATATAGCAAATCAGGCGCTTCTCTCATTTATGGATGGATACGCGGGATACAACTAGATTCTCATGGTAGAAAAAGACATGGAAAAAACAAAGTTTATAACATCTTGGGGTACTTACTGTTACACGGTAATGCCATTCGGGTTGAAAAATGCGTGTGCTACTTACCAAAAGCAACAGCTGCCCTACTCCATGACATGGTGCACAAAGAGGTTGAAGTGTGTGTGGACGATATGATTGTGAAGTCAAAAGATCGCCCAGGATATCATGTAGCCTTAAGAAATTTTTTTGAAAGGCTAAGAAAATATAACATGAGGTTGAATCCGTCTAAATGTGCTTTTGGAGTCACCTCAGGCAAGCTCTTGTAGTATGTCATAAGCTCTAGAGGAATAAAGATAGACCCAACCAAGATCAAGGCGATCATGTCAATGCCACCGCCCAAAATCGAAAAAAAAATTCGAGGATTTATAGGCTTGTTGCAATACATCAGTAGATTCATATCGAAATTAACAATGATATGTGAACCAATATTCAAGAAACTTTAAAAGAATGTGCCAGTAATATGGGACGATGAGTTTCAAAAAGCCTTTGAGAAGATCAAAGCCTACCTCGCAAATCCTCCCGCATTAGCGCCAGCGCTTCTAGGGATCCCTCTTAGGTTGTACTTAACAGTCACCAAGAAGACAATGGGGGCTATGCTTGCACAAGAAGTAGAAGGAAAAGAAAATGTAATCCAATATCTAAGCAAGAAAATTCTTGAGTATGAAGTACGCTACACACCGCTTGAGAAATTGTGGCTCGCATTGGTGTGGGCCACAACCCAGCTAAGACATTACATGCTCGTGCATACATTCTTTGTAGTGTCTCTTATGGATCCACTTAAGTATCTATTCGAAAAGTCTACACTCAATGGGCGCATATCAAGGTGGATAGTTAATTTAGCCAAGTTTGATGTAAGATTCATGCCTCAAAAGGATATCAAAGGATCTGTGGTCTCGGACTTCCTAGCAGATTTCCCAATAGAAGATTCGACGCCAGTACATAACAACGAATTTCCAGATGAAGACTTGATGGTCATAGAAGATGATACTTTGAATTTATACTTTGATGGAGCCTCAAACTAAAAGGGATGTGGCGTTGGAGTACTATTAGTATCACCTAAAGCAGAGCATGTTCCAATCTCTATAAAGCTAGATTTTGACGTTACCAACAACGCTATCGAATACGAAGCATGCATGGTAGGCCTTGAAACAGCTTTAGCATTAGGAGTGAAGCAATTGCGAATATTTAGAGATTCTTCCATCAACCAAATTTCCAAAAGATGGAATGTAAGGAGTCAAAGTTTAGCCCCTTACCAAACCTATCTGGAAACTCTCACCAACCAGCTGGAAAAGGTAGAATACACCTATCTACCTAGAGAGGAAAACCAATTTGCTGATGCCTTGGCAATACAAGCCTCAATGGTTAGGATTCCTACGAAAATCGAGCAAATGCCTCTAACCATAAAGAAAAGGCATAAACCGGCTTACATTCAAGCCATAGAAGATGATGAAGTTGTCCAAGATAATGAAGAAGAAGAAGAATAAGAAGAACCATGGTATACGGATATACTCAATTACGTCACCAAAGGAGAATATCCTCCTCATGCTGACAAAAGAGCAAAACAAACATTAAGACTCTTGGCTTCTCAATTCGTACTCATAGACAATGAGTTACACAAAAGGGTACCTAAGGGTCGAGCTCTCTTATGTGTAGGGAAAAAAGAAGCCCAAAGAGCTATGAAGATATTCAACGACGACGTTTGTGGAACCCTTGTTATTTGCAAAATGCTAGTCCAAAAGATAATGCCAGAAGGGTACTATTGGACTACCATGAATAGGGATTGTAATCAATATGTAAAAAGATGCCCTAAGTGCCAAATTTACGCAAACTTAAAACATGTTCATCCGTGTCTACTCTACACCTACACTTCACCATGGCCATTCTCTACATGGGGAATTGATATTATTGGTAAAATCACCCCTCTTGGGATAGGAGGTCACAAATAGATTTTATTAGTAATTGATTACTTCTCAAAATGGGTTGAAGCACAGTCATATGCTAAACTCACTGCAAATAATGTAGCACTCTTTATCGAAAGGAATATTATTTGTCGATACGGAGTCCCACATGAGATGATAAGTGACAATGGAACTCACTTTCAAGGAGAATGTGAAGAATTGTTACGAAAGTATGGCATTCAACATCATCACTTTTCCACTTATAGACCTTAAGCAAATGGAGTAGTTGAGGAAGCTAATAAAAATCTAAATACTATTATCGAGAAAATGACAGAAAATTACAAGGATTGGATTAACAAACTCCATTTCACCCTTTGGGGTTATCGCACATCAATTCGCGCATCAACATGAAGTACGCCATTCTCCATGGTTTATGGAATGGATGTTGTAAAACCTGTATAACTAGAGAGATACCATCTCTACGCATTGCTTTAGAAAGTAAACTTGATGAAGTCAAATGGACTAGAACAAGATATTAAGAGATTATTCTACTCGATAAAAAGCGACTGGAAGCTCTACATCATACCCAATGCTATCAAATCGGTATGGCTAAGCACTTTAATAAGAAGGCTAAGACAAGAAACATCAAAGTAGGAGACTTGGTGTTAAAATCATTAAGGAATAATGTTTTGGATCCAAGGGGCAAGTTTAGGCCTAATTGGTCCGGACCATATATTGTCAAAACCATTCTGTAAGGAGGTGCAGCAAAAGAAACTAATATGGATGGTAATGAGTTCTCAAACATGACAAACTTTAACAACCTTAAAAATTAATACCCATAAATACTTGAGTAGCACACTCAAGAGAGCTACGTCTGGCCTGACTCCTAAGGAAAGGATACGTAGGCAACCCTTTACAGGGTGCAGCCACTATAAAATTCGCAAACCTCACATCCCAGAAGCAATAGAAATTCTACGAAATAGCAGCGCCAAAGAAAAAAGTATGTCGACGACCGACTGATTGCAGCGCAAAGCGACAGAGCCTGTCACTCGGCGACAGGCAGCAACGCCTGGCGACAGACGCTAAACAGCGGCACCGATTTTTGGCGAATATCTGGACAAATTTCGGTGTATTGCGGAAAATTTTCGACTTTCGTACTCAAAAAATTTTCTGGAAAATAATTACAGTTGTTTTTATTGCTTTAATAAATTAAATAAAAAAAAAAGTTGATTTAATTAAAAAAAAAAGCTGTAATTTCATTAATAATTAATAAAATAAAGTAAAAACAATATTATTGATATAATTCAAATAAAAGCTTACTAAAATAAAATTAACTTTAAATTTAAACTAGTCTAATAAATTGGAAGTTAAGCAATGCTTCAATCTTTCTTCTCTTTCTTTGCCCTCTTCTAATTTTTATCCGCATCCTATTCATCATCCATCACTTTTGATAGTAGGCATCCTTTAGAGGACCTACATTCAATTTTAGAGTAAATGGTTTCTCCCTTAGCTAGGACTCCATGTTTCTTTTCTACCCAAACCTTCTTTTCTAAAGTGTCAGTTTTTCTTTTTCCTTTATTCTTTGTAGTGTCTTTCTTCTTAGGCATCACAGGTGTTTTAAATTCAACTTTTTCACCCAAGCGTTCCTTAACAAGAATCACTTTGTCACCTAGACGGTTCTTCACATTGGTTCTACTCTGATTTTTCTTCATGTCCTTTGCAAGCTTATTAAGAAGCCATCTTTTCACATCATTGGGCAAGAAAGGAGGAACCTTTTGGGTAATCACTTCCCACAAAGGCCTATAACTCCAAAATGTGTCAAATTTCTCTACTCCATGTGAAATAGGGAATTCATAGGGACGACGGAGTCCCCAAAAGGAATTGTTTGAAATCGACCGTACTGGCTTTTTACCCTGCATGGATAATAAAAGGTCATCTTGGTTAAGCTTGGAAGATGGCAGAAGGGTTGCTTATTGACACCAACCATCTTCTCAATTTTTCACCATGGGACGACCTACTTGATAACAAAGTTGCAAGTGGCAAAGACTTTATTACACTTATGGCGCCCCATCTTAGAGAAGCGTTTCTTTCGCTTCACGAAAAATTTTGGAGTGTATTTCTTAATGTTGTGAGGAGGACTAATTAATTCTAGTCTCTCCATTAGCCATATCTGCAAAAAATTCAATGCAAATAATTAATATTACTATATACAAAAAAAATGTTTTTGATTTCTGTAATTAAAAATATTATTTTTCTACCTATAATAAAATTGGAGAGCCCCGAAAAGGTGCTTTTGGATTTTTCTTTAATTCATCAAGACTAAGCGTAGTCTCTCCAACAATTAATGGCATTAAATTCCTTCCAGATTCAATTTGCTCCAAAACAATTCATATTATTGCTTGACCCTAATTAGTTCTACTACTAGTGAGGAAATATTGGTTAAGCATGCAAAAGTGAAAATCCCTTCTTCTATAAACATGGAAAGATTCAGAATAAGGTCTATCAAAGTAGTGGCGTGCAAATTATTTTAGATTAACTACGCTACCATCTACAATATTTGTTAGATATCTGTCTCTTAAATTAAATAAGCGCTCAAAATCTTTATAATAATATTCATTTACTCTAGGGATTACCGCAAGATCTAATGAAGAGAAGCCTAGGATGGCACCAAATTCTTCCAATAAAGGGCTAATTTCATCACACCCCAGTGTAAAGCAATGTGTATCTTTATCACAATAATCTAAGGTTGTATAATAAAACCTATTTCAAGATCTACCCCCTTAATATCATAAATACCTCTCATGTGAAAAAGTCGAGTTCTTTTTTCTCTTGAGCAGTTAAAGACCGACAACATTCACGAGTAAAATTGCTAAAACTCCTACTGACTAAAGACATGATTATTTGTTGAGAACCTAAGACTATAATTAATATGTTCGAATTATACAGATAATCAGCAGATTAGGGGGCTATTTATTTACAAAGTTGATGCAGTTTGACTCCGGAAAGGATTCAAAGGCAACTCACTGCAGCGCCAAGCAACAAGCCTGTCGCCTTGCGACAGAGTCTAGCGCTCGGCGACAACGCAAAGCGCGTGGCGACAAGCGGCGCTGCAGCGCTTCCTCAACGTGCTATGCAAATCGCATTTTTCTGGCAATGATTCGAATTCGTACAATGACTTTACAATTTTGCCCTTTGTTCAAATACCCCATATATATTAATTTAAGGAGTTTTTTGAAAATAACACAACATATTTTGAAAAAAATGGATTATAAGACCACCATTTTCCAAAATTTTGTTATAACACCACATAAAAACCCAAAAATTAGTTTTCACCACCATCTAACCGTATCTTTGGATGGAATCCGTTAGAAGGACTCACTAAGCACACATGTAATTCATTGATGGGTTTTAAAAAAACAAAAATTTAAAAAAAAAAACAAAAAAACCTAATCCCTAACCAAGCCCCACCACCGGGCACCGGCAACGATTAGCTGCCGCCGGCAGCCCTGAAATTAATCCCTAACCCCGCTCTAGCCTTCAGCACTCCTTTTGCCCAGTCGTCGGCACACCCTAGTACGCTACCCATACAAAAACCGGCGAAACTAGCCCCCCTCCCCGATAACCACCCTAGTTTCGCCTAGCTTCAAAGATCCACCAAAACCAACCACAAAATTTGCACCAAGCAACCCCCGCAAACACCTTCAAACCACCGAAAATACGATTCACACCAATCTAGTGGATTGTGGTTGGTATATGCGGTGGTTCGAAGGGGTTGAGGTTCAAAAATTTGGTTGAGATTTGTAGTGGTTAACATCGGTTGCAACCTCGATTCTAGGGGAAAGGCGTGGTTTTCGGGGAGGGGGAAGAGGGGTAGGGATAGTTGGGCTTGTTTAGCCGGTTTTGGCAGAGAAAGGGGATGCCGGCGACTTGGCAGTTGGTGCCGGTCGTGGAGCTTGGTTGGGCTAAGGTTTTGCATTTTTTTTTATTTTTCTATTTTTTTTGAAAATTTTCTAAAACACCAAGTTTATGACACGTTTCTATTGTGGCCCCACTAACGGATTCCATCCAAGATTCCGTTAAGTGGTGGTGAAATCCAATTTTTTGGTAATATAAATTTGAAAAAAGGTGGTGTTATAATCCATTTTTTTCAAAATATGTGGTGTTATTTTCAAAAAAATCCTTAATTTAATATTTTCCTTCTTTTTTCTTTTTCGGATTTATTCAAGCTTAAATAAATTTAGGATTGTTTTAAGTCCGATTTTATGAAAAATAAATGCAAAGATAAAACAGTCATAATATATAATAGTTTGTTTATACAAAATATGTCTAACAAATGTGTCTAATAAACGAGTCAGTCAGGAAAAGTCCTAGAAAGGTCAAAATAAAATAAACACAGGTACAACTACATTTCTAGAGGACACAGATGATGAGGGATGTTCATCACATCAAAGAACTGCGCAGATCGAGGAGTATGCACCCCATCAGCTCCGGTCTCTATAGGAGAAAGAAAACTCAACTCAAGACTAGTCCACCCAAGGTTGCCATGATGATGAATCATCAAAGGTGTAGGCTGCGGAGGCTGCTGCGACAACAAGCCGACCTCGTACGTCCCACCACCTACCGGAGCCGATGTCGCCTCTCCTTGGCCCATTGGCCTAGCCGGTGTACCCTCGAAGAAGAAGCTGAGTCCTCCACCGCCTCGGTCTGGGCAACATCAGATCAACCACAAAAGCAGTGCAGTGACGCCTCGTGCCAGATTTAGCCGGCTCTCTCCTCGCCTCTGGTCTCATCCGAGTACGTGAAGGGATAGGTTGTCCCTGCAAGAGTAAATTAAGTCAGATACAAAGAAAATAGAAAAATAAACAATGCAAAATAGAAAATGTTACCTCCTGAGCAACGTCATCATGACAACAGGAAGCCACGTTCCTCATCCGCACCAGCTGGCTCCGAAAGGCGTCTATGCACCTCGCGTGAGAACTGTCGAGAAACCAAGTTAGTAACAATACAAGACAAATATTAACAAATAGCAAGTAAATAAGTCACCCGAGTCTGGTGACGAGGGATGGATCACTCTACAAAGCTCTAATCCTCAGGAGACGGAGGGATCATCTCCTCCACAGGACCGTACATCCCTTTAATAGCTGTTTGACATCCTGGGTGGGACGAACTCAGTAGGCTCGGTATGGAAAAAAGCAAACCAAAGTGAATAAAATACCACTTGGGGGCTACTTAGCAAAGAAACAAAATACAAAAAATCATACCGCCGCCTCCTCAGACAAAACAGGGGCCGGAGCTAACAAAAACAACAATTCCTCCTCGTAGCATCGCCCCAAGCTAGCATAAGATTGCCACGGGGGCACTGGCAAGTGACCTTTCCGCCTAATTGAGCAACATCGCGTCATGAAACATGTGGCGTAGTGGAGGAGCAAGGACGACGAAGATCTCCGAGTAGTGCTGAATAACAACTCTTTCTCTTAGGTACACCGCCGCCTCATACATCCCTAGAAAGTAGCGACACTCAGCGGTGTACTGCGCAGGCAAAGCAGGAATAACCCGACCGTCCCATGGCCAGTATAATACCTCCGACTCCTTCAAAATATGTCTGTAAGATGAAGCTCCCTACCGAAAATAACACAAAGCATGACAACTATTTAAAAAGAACATACCGAGAGGATTAGCTCACGGACATGGGCAGGTTTTGCTTGGTCACTGAAACAACCTCCCCAACAGGTGCCAATAGGGAGCCGGCGCAAGCGAAAGAAAGTACTCGTAGAAACAGACCTACAAAAAAAAAAAGATATCAGCAAGTGCTAATTAGAGTTTAGAACTAACTTTTAAAGAGATAAAGCAAACCTATACGACTCTGTAGAATCTAGAGAGACCGATGTTTCCTGTGTAGGACCGGTGGCGACAGAACTCTCGCAATCCCCGTAAAAAGTCAACATAGGCCAAGCTGACTCAATCGTAAGTCCTGATCAGCTGAAGATCGCGGAGAGCAGGAAAGTAGTAAAGTAGCACCCGACTACCCTTGTCAAGAGAAAAGGTCGCTGACAGCAAAATAAGCGCAAAGATGCGCACCTGCTGCTCTCGGGTGGTCGCATTTTCCTCAAAATCCATCACTAGTGTCGACCGGCGAGTGCACCTAGAGTTAAATCGTGATTGCTCCACCTCAGCACGGGCCCGAACAGCGATCGGACCAAACAACTACTCGACTATAGGAGAGAAAACATTAATAGAGTTGTCGAACGACAGCGCAGTTGAGTGAAACACCAATCCCGAGATGAGACTAAAGTCGGCTGGGGTGACAGTCATCTCATTCCAGGGAAAGTGAAAAGTGTTGGTGGTGTCCCAGAAGAACTCCACCAAAGCATGCGTGGTGGCTCGCATCAAACGAATACATGGCCTGCGTAGCCCGGAACAGGGTAGTCAGCCCACAAGACTCCCAAAGCATTCGCAACTCCTCATCGCCGCTAAAATACTTTTTGTACAACTTGCCTGTGGTCTCGTTTCCCGAGCTATGGCTGCGCGTCCTACCACTAATAATCCCACGACGCACCCTCTCAGAAATGTGGTGCTCGGGGGCAAAGAACAACGTCAGCTCGCCCCCTCAGGAAAGGGACCGAGAGAGGTGGACGGATTCGCGTCCTTCTGAACGGGCTCGTGCTCCCGTCGTGTGTCTGGTGATCGGGAACCGGATTCTCGCTGTGTAGCCATATACATTGTGCAAAATTGACAAAAATTAAGACTCTTTAGTATTTAAGGTTCGCCTAGCCGCATGATACTATGTTCGCAAATTAAAAAAAAAAAACAGAGTACGTACTACTAAAATAGAGCAAAATTTTAATTCAAGCATATATGGAATTTTTCAAGCAATCAAACAATTTCATGCAAAATTATGATGATTATAGTGACAAGTTGGACAAGAATTGCTAGCAAAAACATCAAGAACAACCCACACTGTTCTCATGACCTGGAGAGGTTCAACAATGGCGAATCGCTCATTTCTCCACAAAATTGAGTCAAACAAGTCTCAAAATACTCCCAAGGCAATATACAAACATAATCAAGTGATTTCATGGCATAAAATTTGACAAACAAACCAAATTGAGCAATATAAGTTTCGAATTTTCAAGAAGTTCTTGAATAAACATGTGCAAAATTTAGAAAAATTCAAGTGAGTTTGGAAAAAACTTACATAGATCACCAAACTAGATGGACAAAGCTTCGATTTGCAACGAATTTGAGCGAATTTAGTTGAGAAATGAGCAAGAACGGACAATTTGAAGTTTTTACGGCGAAACTAGAATGAAAATAAGCAGTACCAGCGAAAGGAGGAAGAAAGAGCTTTTATTCGGGAAACCCGAGTGCAGCGCCGCACGACAACTCTGTCGCTGCGCGACAGAGTGCAACGCCGAGCGATAGGAAGAAATTGCGGGCGACAACAATATCTGGCGGGCGTTGCAACGGTAACACAATTTGAGGCCTCTCAGAATAATTATTTTGACCTTGTACAACAGTTTTGGTTCCTTGGTGCGCCATTTAGCCCCTATAAGAAATTTGACATGATTTAGTAATCGCCTTGGTTACAATCACATTAAGTGACCAACCTGATAAATGATCGTCTCACTTAGCTTAAAGCGCCTAAACATTGGCACATCGCAAAAGCACCGACATACTGGTTTACAAGCAAGCAAAAGCGTCAATGCACTGGCATAACAAAAGCAAGTTCAAGCGAACTTTAAAGGATCGACAAGCATTGGTCTTCGGTGATATTCTTCAGAATATTATCGCAACAAATGGGGATGGCTTCAGGCGAAGTAATCTCCGATCATATACCCTAGTTTACTGAAGATGGTCACAAAGCGGTAGAAGATCATTTTAGGCGAAGAAATTGGAGGCAGTTACAAGCGTAGTAGTCTTTCGGCGGTATCCCCTAGCTTGAGGAGAATCGTCAAAGCTCTTTGTTCAGAGACGCATGGACATATCAACAACATTAGGATGGCGTTCCCTAGCTTGTGGAGGGTTGTCACAACAGCAATGCAGCGAAAAATTGGTTACTCCTAGAGACGTGTGCTTAACGGTGCAAGAAGAGCGTTTCTTAACTCTCGTATCTGTTTAACTAATGCTAGTTTGCAGGCATCAACTTATCAAGAGTTATTTGGGATCGCAGAACGTTCTGGATCATTCTCCGTCCCTATTGCTACTTTGATTTTTGTTTTCGAAAACTCGTGTTTCTCCTAACTCAATCAAAGTGAGGGCTTCTATAGACACCCATTTCTGTTTCCCGAAAACCAAACCCGGTGATAAATATGTTTCATGTCGAATCATAATCGAATGAAGTGATAGTGTGGAAAGTTTAAGTGTTGCGGTTAGTTTTTATTAAAGTTCTCTTCTTTCTCTCTGTTTTTGAAAATCTATTTTATGAAAATAGCCAATCCGGTTTAGTTTGGAACATAGCAAGGTCCAATAATAGTGTAGTTGGATTGGGTTCAAAAAGAGCTTTCTAACAATATATTATAAGCCCAATTCCGATGAATAATGAGGAAGTTATGGCCAAATTACTAAACTGGGTCCGGTTTGATCTTTATTAGCGGCCCAATGATCTAGAGGAGGGCCTATTCTGATTAATCATACCTAATGCAATTAGGATTGGTTATAGTCTTCTAGAATCTTCTAGAAGGTTCTTTTGAATCCTAATGTGATTAGCATTGGTAATTGAGTTATATAAGTTTTATTTAGAATAAAAGAAGTGTTTTAAATGAAATTACAGTTTTACCCCTCGTACGCTTAATTTTATCAAAAATATGAAAACGCGTGAAAAAACTGCCTGTAGCGCTGCACCACAGGTTGTCGCACGGCGACAGGCCTTGTCGCGCAGCGATAGAGGCTAGTGCGCCGGCAACGTCGTGTTTTATTCTTCTTAAAACTCTTATTCTTTTTTATCATGTTCCGGCTTATTTTCGTTATGAATAGCCTCCTTTAACCTCCATTTTGAATTACCAACTTTCATCAAGAATTTCTTGACACTTTCTCTCTCTCTTTTCTAAACCAACTTTTCACAAACAAAATTCTGTATTCACAAGATCTAGACACACCAAGCCCAATTCGATGTTGCCTTCACCCTAGATGTGAAAGAAAGAGGTTCGAGGAATCCAAGTAAGAGTTTAATTTCCTTAATTGATGTTATGGTATAGAAATCATGTTTAGATTATTATTTTGATTTCTAGTATCATGTTAGGATGATTAACCTATTATCATGTTAAGGGTGATTGCTGAAATCAATTATGATTCCTATGATGCTTCCTATTTTCTTTCTTAATATAAAGTTAGTATAATGTTAGGGCTAAAGCTTTGATACTTAATGTTTAGTGACATGCTAGGGTTTGTTATTAATCTTGTTAGTATCATGCCTAGGATCTTCCTATTATTATGCTTTAATATGATTATAATTATTGTCATGATTATAATTATAATTTATAATGATTTATGTTTCTTGATTATATTATTTGTTATTTCTTGATCACACCTTTTATATATGTTTAAAGGGAATTGGTACTTGTAATCACGCTTAATAAGATAATTAATAATTTTGTTTAGGGTTAATTTGATGTTAATTCAAGTGATTGCGAATAATAGATTTATCTGTGCATTAATATTCAACCAACATAGATTAAACAGGTTTAGGGTAAACCTATTGATTGTAAGTTAGTCCAAAAGCGCACATGAATACGAGAAGAATAAAGTAGAGGCTTATTATTAGGGCAGGTTCAATATCTTTTAGGTTTGATTTTTACCTTCATTCATGAACTTCCAGTCATGGTTCCAGACCTATTGGAGTTAACGATCTCCTAGATCGTTAAGGGATGTAACCTTCACCCTGTGAACGTTTAACAAGTTCTTAAAACTTGTTGGCGACTCTTTTGCTCTACATTCCTTCCCTTTGGATGCCACCATGCTTATGTGTATGATCATAGTAGGGTTCAAGTTTGGGGTAATGCTTGAAATATTCCCTATAGCTATTATGTTTTTATTCTCCGATTCTACAGCTTCGTTCATTTGAGGTCTATATGGAGATGGGTGATGATGTTTTACTTTATAACAAGCTAAGAGGGTCTCAACTTCTGCTTCGAAATGAGATACCGGATCACTAATTAGTTCGTGTAGAACTTCAATTCTATAAAATATGTTTCTTTCAAGAAACTTTGCGACATGTTTAGAAGTAATATTAACGTAAGAAGCGGCCTCAATCCAGTAAATAAAGTAATCGATAGCTACTAGTACGTACTCGTGTCCTCCTATTTGTATTGGAGAAACTTTACCAATTACGTTAATTCCCCATGTTGAGAAAGGCCATGGGGAAGTGAGGTTGTACATTTCAGATGGTGGAAAGTGTTGTAAGTTAGCAAACATTTGGAACACTGGACATTTCTTGACATATTGTATGCAATCGTGTTCCATAGTTGACCAATAGTACCCTTGTCGTGAGATAATTTTAGCAAGCATTTATCCATTCATGTGAGGTCCACAAACACCTTTGTGAGTGTTCTCCATAAGGCGTTGGGATTAGGGTTGTTCTATACACATTAAGCTTTGACCGTTAGGTCCTTTTTTTTCATAATTAACCATTTGATAAACCATATTTGGCTGCGAGTGTTCTCAAAGCTCGTCGGTCTTTTGATGAAGTATTTTTAGGATATGTGCCATGTGTAATGTATTTGAGGATATGATCATACCAAGGATTGTCTCCCTCGATACCATTTATTTCCTCCATTGCATTGCAATAAGGTGGTTCTACAATTCTATCAACGCATAATGGCATCATATTTAAGTGATCTGGAAAGTTGATCATTAAGGCTAATTTTGCTAGCACATCGGCAAATTGATTCTCATCCCTTGGGATATATATGAAGTCCATATAATAAAAATGCTTGGTGAGTTGCTCTAGGTTTGCTTGGTAAAATATCATTGTGGAGCTCTTAATTTTCCATTTTTAAGTATATGATTAATTATCAAATTGGAATCTCCATATACCTCTAATTTTTACATACCTATACTAGCTGCTGCTTCTAATCCAATAACGCACGCTTCACATTCCGCGGTATTTTTAGTAAACTCAAAGTCTAGTTTGATAGAGATTGGAGTATGTGCTCCCTCTGGACTTATGAGTAACACTCCCATACCATACCCTTTTTGATTGGATGTGTTATCAAAGTACATTACCCATTAGTCATCTTGTGTCATGAGAATCTCTTCATCCGGAAGATGAATAGTGTCAGCATGACTTGCTTGAATAGGATGTTGGGCTAGAAAATCAGATCATAATTTCCCTTTACTTGATTTGTCAGGAATATATTTTAGCTTGAATTCAACCTTCATTACTAACCACTTTGATATTCTTCCTTGTATGGGTGGTTGTTCAAGATACTTTATCGAATTTTGTTGTGAAATCACATGAGTGGTGTGGAATAGCATATAATGTCGTAATTTTTAGTTGCCTACTGATATGAATTAAAAGGGTAATTCTTTTGAAGAGCAGATTAAAGTTGTTGTGAGTCCAATAGGGTTCTAACCTGGAGAGAACAGTCAATATTGGGTCACTTGCTTGGTGATCAAGGAAAGAAGTAAAGACTAAATTATTATACTTAGTTTATTTCTAGAGTTTTGCTTGCAAGTTTTTAACTTTCACATGAAAGAGTTTTTCTTGGTTTTAGCACTTAGGATTAAGTTTAATTTCTGTTATTTAGTTTCTATAAACTTCCTAATTATATAAGGAAAGTTTTTAGTTTTGTTAGGATTAGTTTTCCTATTCTAATTTGATGTAGTTTCCTAATCCAATTAGGATTGGTTTTCTATTCTAGTGAGGATACTTGGGGGAAAAGGTTAAGGGTTTGTCCTAATCCTTGTAGGGATGAAATTAGCTTATTGGTAGTCTATAAATAAAGCATTTTCGTGGCCTTTAGAGTCAAAGAAAATCAGATTAATTCATTAAACTTGTTTAACTTTGTTTAAACTTTTCTTTGCTAGTTTTCAATTTGAGGAATTGTTCTGATAATTAGAACGTGCAATTCTTAGTTCTAGGAGTAGTCTATGATTTCTTCATCAAATTATCTAGTTTTAGGAGTAGTCTAGATAATTTGATTAGGCATTGAATCCGTTCCAAGAGTGGTCGTTTTCAAGATCATATCCCGTTACTTTGAATCGTTTTTTGTTTGAATTTCTTATCGAAATGAAGTTTTATTCTTATTGTGTTATTTTACATCTTTTATTAGGTTAATGGGATTTAATCCACATCAAATTGGTATCAGAGCTTCTACGATTAATTCAATCTATAACTTGTTCAAACAAATCGCAATTGTTCTCGAACAATCAGTTTTTCCGTCAACTTCAGAGGACTTGTTCTCCTTTGTTACGAGGTATATTTAGGTAATTTTTTATCTTTTTTGGGTGATATTTTGTCTAATTTCTTCCTGCAAAATTTCAGAATTTTCAGAATTCGTTTTCTATTAAATTGGACTGTTTTCCACAAATGTGTCAGTTTTAGTTAGATTTGGTAGTTGGTACTTTTTGTGTGCGATTTTGTTCAAAGTTGTGCTGGGATTTATGTGGTTGATTTATTTATTTTTTTAAGGTGTTTTGAGTTTGTTAATAATGGAGGAAACCGTCAAAAAAATTATGGACGACTTGGCTAGATTACACGATAACACAGAAGAACGTTTTAATTCTTTTTCTCAATTATTGCTTGATACGAAGAAAAAGAAGAAAAAACATGATAGTGATAGTGATGCTTTTTGTAGTGATGATGATAATCATAATTCACATAAGATTGATGATTTCACGGGTATAGGAAGCCCCAAAGTTTTCTTTAGTGGGCGAGACAATTGGAGAAAATTTCAGATTATAAGGGTTTTGATGATGCTAAACGTTTCAAAATTGCTTATATTTGACTCACTAAGAATGCAGGAATTTGGTTCGATAATTTAAAGGCTCGACGTGCTACAGCAGGGAAGGAGAAAATCAAGACATGGACTATTTTGAAGAAGAATATGAGCTTTAAATACCTTCCACTTGATTTCAAACAAACCCTATACATTCGACTCACTTTATTGTCACAAGGTAGTAAGAGTGTTAATGAATATATTGCTGAATTTGATAAACTAACCTGTCTTTTTTATTTGGAAGAGAAAGAACCATTGCGGAATGCTAGATTTCTCAAAGGTCTTAATCGGCCTATTACTAGGAAAATTGAGTTGAGTGCTTATGAGTCATTCAATGATTTGAGCAAGCTAGCTTTGAAGATTGAAGGTCATTGGCTCCAAGATAAGAAGGATATTGGCGTAAAGAGTTCTAGTAATAGGAATTCACAGGGGTTCAAGGCAAACAAAATTTTCTATAAACCTTTCTAGACTAGTTCTAGCGAGTACAAAGGAGAAATTTCTATGAGTAGAGATAAGAAGGTTGTCAAGGTGTCCAAAGAGGAATTGGAAAGCCGAATTAGGTTTTTCAAGTGTCAAGGAAAAGGTCATAGATTCGATCAATGTCCTACAAAGAAGCCTCTTACATTAAAGAAATTAAAACAAATGGAAGAGGAAAAAGAGCATATAGACTTTGTTTGTGAAGATGAAGAATCCAAATCCAAGGAAGAACACACTAATGAAAAAGAAGAGGATGAGGATTTTCCCGAGGCTGATATTAATTTTCCTGTGATAAGGAAGATTCTTCATGCCGAGACTACTCTCAATAACTCTCTACGTGAGAGTTATTTTCATACTCGTTCCAAAGTAGGTGATACTTCATGTAAGGTGATTGTGGATAAGTGTTCATGTACTAATGTGGCTTCTACAGAGATGGTTGATAAACACAAACTTCATACAAGACCACATACAAAACCATACAAGTTGAGTTGGCTTGATGACTTGAAAGGACTGCAAGTAAAGAAGCAAGCTTTGGCGAATTTTTTCATTAGCAATTACAAAGAAGAGTTATGGTGTGATATTATTCCTATGAGTGCTTTTCACCTTCTCTTAAGAAGACCATGGCAATTTGATCGACAAGTTACACATGATTGAGTATCTAGCACATAATCGGTTAAGGTGGGAAACAAAAGGATCAAACTTTTTCCTTTCTCTCCTATTCGAAGCCGCACTAAAGTAAAAGATAAGGGGAAGCAAGTCTCAAGTTTGTTTGTGAATGCTAAGGAATTTGAAAGAGAAGTTGAGGAGGGAGCTGTGGTTTTTGCATTAGTAGTAAAAGATAAAAAGACTACTAGTTCTTCAACAAATTAATATGTAGGGGAATTGCTAGAAGAATTCAAGGATGTTTTCTTGAATGAGCTACCAAAGGGTTTACCTCCTTTACGTGGGATAGTGCATGCTATTGATGGTGCACCTCTCCCAAATAAGAAAGCATATAGGTGTGATCCTACGACATCCTAAGGGCTTCAAAGGCAAATTGAAGAGTTGATTGAAAGAGGCTATGTTTGTGAAAGCATAAGTCCTTATGCGATTCCAGCTTTATTAGTTCCATAGAAGGATGGGACATGGGAAATGTGTATTGATTCAAGAGCGGTCAATAATATTACTATCTAGTATCAATTTCCCATGCCTAGATTAGAAAACATGCTTGATGAGTTACTTTATTCTACCATATTTTTAAAGATTGATCTTAGAAGTGGATATCATCAAATGAGGATTCGAGAAGGAGATGAGTGGAAGACGACTTTCAAGACTAAACAAGGCCTATATGAGTGTATGGTCATGCCTTTTGGTCTTTGTAATGTGCCTAGCTCTTTTACGAGGCTCGTGAACGAGGTACTTCGACCCTTCTTAAATAAATCCATTCTCGTTTATCTTGATGATATATTGGTCTATAGTAGAGACAAAACTGAGCATATTTCTCATCTTAGAAAATTATTTGAGACTTTGAGAGAGCAACAAGTATATGGTAAACATGAAAAATGCTCATTCATGGTAACTGGTATTTCTTTCCTTGGACTTATTTTTTCGGGAGGAGGTGTTGCAGTAGACCCCAAGAAGGTACTTGCTATTTCTACTTTAATAGCATATAGAAATATTCGTGAAGTACGTATTTTTCATGGTCTTGCCCCATTCTATAGAAGGTTCATTAATAACTTCTCTACTATTATGGCACCTTTCACGGAGTTGATGAAGAAAGGGGAATTTTCGTGCACTAATGCGGCACAACAAGCTTTTGAAACTATTAAAGAGAAATTGTTTCATACTTCGGTTCTATCTTTGCCTAACATTGATAAATTGTTTGAAGTTTAAAGTGATGCAAGTGGAGCAGGTATAGGTGCAGTTTTACTTCAAGAAAAAAAGACCTATTTCTTATTTTAGCGAGAAGCTAAGTGGTGCAAAATTGAATTATTCTAACTATGATCGTGAGATTTATGCTATTGTTCGTGCTTTGGATCATTGGTCTCGCTACTTAGGGCCAAAACCTTTCGTGCAACATCCGGATCATGAAGCTTTGAAGTTTATCCATGGGCAGTGCAACATTCGGATCATGAAGCTTTGAAGTTTATCCATGGGCAACAAAAGTTGAATTATAGACATGCTAAGTGGGTTGAGTTTCTACAATCCTTCACTTTTGCCTCGAAGTATAAAGAGGGTAAAGCAAACATTGTTGCTGATGCCTTGTCAAGAAGAGCGTATTTGCTAGCCATAGTAGATTCTAGAATCATTAGCGTTGATCACATACTTGGTTTATATGTAACCTGCCCGGATTTATCACAAGAATACAAGAATCCCTCACGCAACTTTGTTCTTCAAGATGGATTTTTGTTTCGAGGAAATAGACTTTGTATTCCACAATGTGGTGTACGAGACAATGTGGTGTACGAGAGTTACTCATTAGGGAGGTGCATAGTGGTGCAATTGCAGGTCACTTTGGTGTTCACAAAACGGTCGACATGCTTAGTGAGTATTTTTATTGGCCGAAGATGATTAAAGATGTTCAAAGTGTGATCTCGAGGTGTGCTACTTGTCAAGAGGCGAAGAGTTATTTTTATAAAGGATTATACACTTTTCTTCCAGTGGCTGATTGTCCATGGGATAGTGTTAGCATGGATTTTATTACTGGACTTCCACGAACCCAAAGAAGAAATGATGCAATTATGGTTGATAGATTTTCAAAGATGGCGCACTTTATTCCAATGTATAAAAGTGATGATGCTCAACATGTGGCAGATTTGTTCTTCAAAGAAATTGTTCGTCTTCATGGAGTTCCTAGAAGCATCGTTTTGGAACGAGATTCGAAGTTCCTTAGTCACTTTTGGAAGTGTATTTTGAGGCTTCTTTGTACAAATAAAATGTTAAGCACTTCTCATCACCCTCAAACCGATGGCCAAACCGAGGTTACAAATCGAACCTTGGGTACTTTGTTGAGAGGATTAGTTAGTAAGACTCAAAAGGATTGGGATATGAGACTTTGTCATGCGGAGTTTTCTTACAATCGTTCTCCTTTATCTGCTACTCAACAGTCACCTTTTGAGATAGTTTATGGAGTTAACCCTTTCTTACTGATTGATTTGTTACCTTTGAGTGAAGAGGATATTCATGTTGATGCTAAGAAGAGACTTTAGGTTTTTAAGAAGACATGTGAACAAGTCAAGGCAAGAATTGAGAAGATAAATAACTTATACAAGACTCGATCTAATAAGAGGCGCTAGCAACCTACATTGAAACTAGAAGATCTTGTTTGGTTACACTTGAGGAAAGAAAGATTTCCAAGCAAAAGAAAGCAAAAACTCATGCCTAGAGCCGATGGTTCCTTTGAGGTGTTGGAAGCATATGGTGAAAGTGCCTATAAGCTTGACTTATTATGTACATATGGGAATGTAAGTGCTACTTTTAATGTTGATGATTCGTCTCCTTACATGGATTATGTGAATTTGATGGCAAATTCTTTTGAAGAGGGGGATAATGATGTGAATCAAGAGGGTAATTCTTTTAATAGCCAATTACAATTATTATGTATCCAATAGGGTTCGAACTTGGAGGGAATAGTCAATATTTGGTCACTTAATTGGTGATCAAGGAAAGAAGTGAAGAGTTGTTACTTTCCGACGGGTGCAGCGGCGGCCACGCGTCGATCAGAGAGCCATGCGCCGACTCACTGGCTCCTTCTTGAGTCCTGCTACACCCAGATGGTGTGCGTGTCAGCAGGGGCAGTATGTGATGTCGTTTGGTGGCGGCGACACGAAAAGACTAAATTATTATACTTAGTTTTTTTCTAGAGTTTTGCTTGCAAGTTTTTATCTTTCACTTGAAAGGGTTTTTCTTGGTTTTATCACTAGAATTAAGTTTAATTTCTGTTATTTAGTTTCTATAAACTTCCTAAGTATAAAAGGAAAGTTTTTAGTTTGGGTAGGATTAGTTTTCCTATTATAATTAGAAGTCGTTTCCTTATCCAATTAGGATTGGTTTTCTATACTAGTTAGGATACTTGGGGGGCAAGGCTAGGGGTTTGTCATAATCCTTGTAGGGATAAAATTAGCTTATTTTTAGTCTATAAATATACGATTTTTGTGGCCTTTATAGTCATAGAAAATCAAATTAATTCATTAAACTTTTTTTACTTTGTTTTAACTTTTCTTTGCTAGTTTTTAATTCAAGGAGTTGTTTTGATAATCAGAACGTGCAATTCTTAGTGTTAGGAGTAGTCTATTATTTTTTTTAACAAATTATCTAGTTCTAGGATTAGTCTAGATAATTTGATTAGGCATTGAATCCGGTCCAAGAGTAGTCATTTTCAAGGTCATATCCGGTTACTTTAGATCGTTTTTGGTTTGAATTTCTTATCAAGAACGATGTTTTATTCTAATTGTGTTATTTTAAATCTTTTATTAGGTTAATGGGATTTAATACATATCACCCACACTAATGCTAAAATTGTTTTTTCCAATGTGATATATTTTTTTCGTATAGGATGAATTTTTTGCTTTTGTAATACATTGCACGCTCGACTTTTTCTACCTCTTGTGCTAACATGGCTCCTGTGGCTGTGTCTTTGACTGTGATGTATATCCTAAGACATAGTTTGGTATTGCTGGTGCTAAATCTGGTGGGCTTTTGAGATAATCTTTTATTTTCTCAAAGGCCTCTTGGCATTGATCATCCCATTCATGTTTTTCATCATCTTTCATTTTTTTAAATATTGGCTCACAAGTCATTGTCAACTTATTTATAAATCGACTAAAGTACTGTAGTTTGCCAAGAAGCCCTCTTATTTCTTTTTCTGTTTGAGGGTAGGCATATCAACAATTGCCTTTATTTTAGAGGGATTGATCTCAACACAGCGTGTACTTACTAAGTATCAGAGTAACTTGCCAAAAGTTACACCGAAGACACATTTTGTTGATTCAATCTCATTTTATATTCTTTTATACGAGAAAAGAATTTGCATAACGCTTTTTTGTGTCCTATTCAATCTTTAGACTTCATAATCATATCATCCAAATACACTTATATTTCTTTATGCATCATATCATCCAAGAGAGTCGTAGCCATAGTTTAGTATGTAGCTCTTTTATTTTTTAGACCAAATGCCATGACTATATAGCAATATATACCCTAAGGGATGATAAAGCATGTCTTTTCTTCATCTTCTTTTGCCATTAGTATTTGGTTGTAACCTGCGTATCCATCCATAAAGGATAACATCGCATATTCAGCCGTGTTATCTTCCAATATGTTAATATGAGGTAGAGGAAAATCGTCTTGAGGGCTGGCCTTGTTGAGGTCCCTAAAGTCAACACACATGCAAACTTGTCCATCCATTTTAGGGACTTAGACGATGTTTGCTACCCGTTCTGGGTAATTACATACGCGAATGAAGCCAACGTCTAATTGCTTTTGTACTTCCTCTTTAATTTTTAAAGCGACATCAGGTTTCATTCGTCGAAGTTTTTTTTTTACTGGTGTAGAAGTAGGGTTCAACAGCATGGTACGTTCCGCAATTTCCCTATCTATTCAAGGCATTTCCTTGTATGACCAAGCAAACACGTCTTCGAATTCATTGAGCGTCGATATAAGGATTGAACGCTCTTCCGGATTTAAAGTTAAGCCAATTTTGACTTCCCTTTTGTTTTCATTAGTTACTATATTAATTGTTTCGATCAGTTTCATCAATTATAGGATTCTTTTGTTCTCGTTCATTCATTAATTCAACCAATTTATTAATATTTTCATCTTCAATAGATTGATTATCATTAGATTCAAAAGATTCAAGAGAAGGCATATACTCGATAAAAGAGCTCATATTATTGAAATAAAAAGAAATTATATCAAGAGAAGAATCATTTTTGAGATCTTCGTCCTTAGAACTAGAAAATAAAGACTCAACAATGACTACAAGGTCTTAACTTTCAGCTTCCTTAAAATCTAAAGTAGACTCATCGTCAGATTCTTCAAACATCTTCCCTTCGCCAAAGATGATTTCCAGTTTATCACCTTTATGGTTAATCCATTTGAAAGACTTTCTCCATCCATGCTTGAAGGTTTCATTAGAAGAGGAGATCAAGGAGGTTGGGTCAAAAGCTTCATCTTGAATGGCATTCAGATTAGTCATTGTAGAAACATGGTTTTGTTCTAGTTCAAATAGCAAGTTGAATGCTTGCCTATCATAGCACACTGGAGTTGGGTGTTTTGATTGAACAATTTTGAAATTGTCATTCAAAAATTAGCAATCAAGAAATATTTTGAATCTAGGCTTCTTGATACCTTCTAGAACTAGTGGTTTATGAAAGTCATAGCATGGGTAATCCTCTCCCTCCCTAATGAATTGTCCATTAAGGGTTTGATTGTAGGATGGGGTTAAAGTGATTCTCCCTTTTTTATTGGTGTCTCTACGTTCTTTGATCTTAACATTGTGAGACTCTAGTTCTTCTTTTGTTGTTTATATCCCAATCCAAAAGAAAAGCTTTTCTTTGGGGTAGGAATTAAGAGAGATTCCTATTCCCAAAGGCATCCTAGGAAAGTAACTACTCTTGAATAAGATGTTGTTTACTATTAGGGTGGAGTATGGATCAAGCTTGAATGGTTTTTAATGGCTTTCCTCCATTTCTAATGTGCAAATTGTCTCCATGGCAAATCCTCACATGTCTTCTTAATCATTATCATGATTTATTTCTAAAAGTGATTGATCATTTATAGCTATTTTGAGAGGAGAAGCATGTATAGTCATAGGAAGACCTTGATAGTTCAACCTAATCATTTGACGAAGCGAGAATAGTATCGCTCCAAACTCATGTATCCAATGACGTCCAAGAAGAAGATTGAATGTAGGTTTAATGTCCATGACATGGAATTCAACCATCTTTTGTATTTGGCCTGTGGTAATTGGTAGCTTAACAGTTCCACACACCGATCTCCTTGAATTGTCATAGGCCTTAATGCTTTTTGTTGTTGATTGGAAATAATTTTTTGGATTAAGGCCAAAGTACTTCACAGTTCGTAATGGGCTCACATTTACAGCTGACCCATTGTCCACCCAAGTAAGAAGGATGTTGTATCCCTTGCACCCCAAGTTAAGTATAATGCGTTAATGTGGGTAATGTATTTTAAAGGCAAATCATCATCAGTAAAAATGATTGATTTATCGGATTTCTCGCTAGTAAGCAAACTAACGAGATCCTGGGGGGTTGTGTTCGTACTTACAAACAAAGTCGTTAGACCATTCATAAGAGAATTCCTATGTTCTTTTGAAGTACTAAGGAGTTCCCAAATGCTAACAGTCACCTTGGATTGACAAAATTGTTTGACCAATGGATATTCCACCTCAAGTGGAGGTGGTATTGAATTTTGAACTTGATTTTGAGTAGTTGAAGATCCATTTGGTGGTGCTTGATAAACTCGCCCAGAACGAGTTAGATGATCTATTTCGTTTAGGTTAGTTATAGGACTCATGAACCAACTTTCTTCTAGAGGCTTTGAGTGTGATACATTTCAAGATGCTCCATAAGTTGTGTTTGATGCCATTGTTCATCCAAGGAGAGATTTAATAAATCTTGTAATTTCCCCAATAATTCGTCCCAATCAAGCACTCCACTTGTCTTATTTTATAGACAAGGTGGTGGTGGGACGGCGGCGTACTTAGAAACATATAAGTCCTAAAAGTCGTCATCCCATAACCCACAAACTTCATTAGTTGCCCCTATGAAAGTTGTGGTTAGAGGCTTCCCTATGGGGGTGATATAGTCCAAAGGATTGAACGTATCACTTCCCACACGATCCTCATTAATGTGAAATGTCCCTAACGGGGATACATTGTTGTTGGGTTTAGGCGTGGGAATTCTCCCATCGTCTACTAGATCCTGAATTTTGTGCTTTAGGACAAAGCTGCGTTTAGTATCATACCCAACACATGTATGATAAGCATAATAGGCATTGCTATCCCATTGATTGTTTCTTTTTTCTAGAGGAGTGGGTGGCATTGGCCTTATTGGTGTAAGTATCCCTTTTCCATTTAATTTTTCTAGCAATTCTTGGTAATTCACAAGAAATTGTGAAGACTTTCTTTCTCTTTTCCATCTCCTTTGAGGGTCATTACTATTATATTGATTCGCGCCATAATATTGCGTGGAAGTCGCAAATACATCAATAGAGGATGAAGTGATATCATTCCTCTTTTTGTAGTTGTTCTTAGGTTGATGATGATGAGGCTTATTTGCTTTTTAATTAGCAAGATCATCTTCAATCCTTAGTATCCACAAAATAGACCTTTTGAAAAGTGTCTAAACCAAGGTAGAAAAGATGTTTGTTGTACTTTTCATGACAATTGTCAATGAAATTTTGTACTAACTCGAGTTCAGGTGGCCTTTGGCAAGGTGAGCCACCTTTTCTCACCATCTACCATCGAAAGCAAGGAAACCTTTATCGTTACCTTGCTTAAGCAACTCAAGTTCACGTAAAGTGATCTGAACTCTACGTTACTCTCATATTGGGTGATGAAAGCAGAAACTACATCTTCCCATGTTATCTTGATTTCGCATCTAGCCCATAGTACCACTCTCTTGCAGCTGGGTCAAGAGATAAAAGGAAAGTCAAAGCATAAAGCTTAGGATCAACTCCCTTTAATGCCACGGTTCCAGTAAAACAGATTAAATGATATTTTGGATTATTTGTCACCTTGAATATTGACAAGTTCGTAGATACAAAGTTTTTCTAGTAAAGCATGTCCTATAGGAGGAGCAAACTTTTCTGTGTCGAAGTACTTGTTCCCCATTGTGGAACGAAGAACAAGCTTCTCCAACGACTTTTCTTTGATGGATAATTCCTCCATCTTTTGTTGCAAGGCCAAAGTTTTGGCATTTTTCTTTTCATCTTTTTCAAGTTTCTTAATCCTTCTCTCCTCGCCCTTTTGAACCTTTTCTTCTCTCAAACGAGCAATCTCTTCTTGGAGTTGCTCTATGGCTGACATCGTTGTTGGACTAGAATTAGTTTTAGAGGGAAGATGGTTTGAAAGGGGTGAATTGTTTGATGGTAAACGTAAAATGCGAGTGCCCGGGAGACTTCGTTCCCAAGCTTGAAAACCAGCCCTAAAAGAATTATGAAAGGATAATTAAATTGATATGCTTGTTTAGGAGATAAACGAAGAAGAAAGGAAGAAAGACCAGATGCAAGATGCATTTGAATGGATAACATTACCATTATACAATTATTTTATAAAGATATTGTTTGAGCGAGTCAATTGTTCTTTGAAGAAATAAAAAGACTCGTAGCAGCAGGCGTCACTACTACAAAAATTGACAAAGGGATCCATTAAAATATGCTTGAGATACCGCTTCACAATGGGTCTCTATCTCAGGGGTCTGTTTGATAAAGAGATCCGTTTGTTAGAGGGGTCTGTTTTTTAGAACAAAGAGACTCGTGGTAAGTGATAACGGGTCTATTATATATGTTACAAAATTAATAATTTAGAAGAAAAACAGACCTGTTATTTCATACAAGGGGTCTGTTTTGTGGTTATCTAAGACCTATTATGTCAAATAACAGGTCTCTTTATTCTCAAACTTTTTTAAAAAAAAACTAATAATTGTGCTTTTTATTTGGTGTGGTTTGACACGTTCTCATTTGAATTTTGAAATTTTTGTTTGTATGTATTAAAATTGGCGGATAAAGAAGATGAAAGTAAACTTATGAGTTACAATTTTTTACGACAAAAAAAAAGCAATAGATTAGAGTAAAATTGATGTGATATAGAAAAATTATCCAACATAAAATTGCAATAGAAAAAAGAAAATAAAAAGAATTTTAGTGAAATTTACAATTATAGTTACATCAATAAAGACTTGTATGCTCCTTTTCCATCTCGTTTTAATTGATAATTTCTTGTGACGAAATCACGCAAATCTGCCCAAAAAAAAAACACAAATTGCCTTTAATGAAATTATATAAAAGCTATAGTACTCATATAATTATATGGTGATCCAACAAAAATAAGAAAAATAAAAAATCTAATTAATTACTTCGTATGTACGAGTAATATTTATTTATTAAGATAACACTACACTACAACCAACACTCTATTATACTTATAAACAATATAATTACCCATGAGCATAATAAGATAATGTAGAAGAACACCTGCAATTACGCATTGTTAAAGTGAATGAACTCCAGGAAATACAACATCATCTCGGCCGAACTTCCATTAGTCAACCAATTCTGAAAAATGACCCGAAGGCGAGATCCGAAAAAGAGGAATACAACCAAAATGAAAATGCATAGTTGTAATTAAGAATTCTATTAGAAAACTTATTTGAAAATACATTCAATAATAATAATAATAAAAATAAAAAAAATCAATCTATAGATCAATTACCTCAATTTTGATAGGAATTTAGCTAATCAATTAATACAACAATTCTTCAAAATTTCCAGATCTATTAGCATAGGAAATTGAACTTCTTTCCGCCATTGAAAAATTAAAGTATACCTTGAATGGGGTTCGATATTTAAAAAAGTTGAGTGCGATTGATGATGGTTCATGTTGTTTATTTTTCCACATCAGCCATTAACTTGATGATTTCTTGAACTTCAGAAAAATGTGAGGATGAAAAGTAAGAAAATTGAGGGGAGAGATAGAAGCCCCTATTTACCATTGAAGTGTTTTGATGATTCAATGGAGAAGAGAAGAGGAAGTGACGACGGATTCAAGGGAAAGTATGAGGGATTTATTTTGGGTTGGGTTAGGTTTGGACGGAAGTTTTTAAGAGTGGGAGATGACATAGAGGGAGCATAGGGAAATATTAATATATAAAAAAATACCAAATAAAAAGGTCAGGGCACTACAGTTAGGGGAGCAAAAGTTTGAGACCCTCAAAAGTTGAGAACGAGTCTCTTATCTCTCTTTTTTTTTCCAATACACATAAGATAGCTGTTATATAATTAATATTAGATCTCTTACATCAAACAGATCCGTTAATAAAATAACGGGTCTTTAATTAGGGGTCATTTTTCCAAATTTTGTCGTAATGCGTGCGCAAGTAGCTAGGTTGCGCAAGTAAGGCGCGCGCATCCCTAGATCTTGCACTGGTAGTGGTGGCGCAACTAATTGAGTTTCGCGCGCCACCTGCTCATACGGTTTTTTTTTTGTTCGAGCGGTTTTTTTTTTTTAATTATGTTACCCTTCGAATATTACTTCAAAATTACGAAGACACAACTTCGTAGTGGGGAACCTAAACCAAACTAAAAAAGAAAAAAGAAAAGTTATCCTAAACACGTCACACATAGTCATGTAACCACATAAGCCTACAATAAGCCAAGGTTCACAAAACGCATTTCTAAGGTCGTAAGCTTGGGTGTCCAAATGTACCATATCTTAAGAAACGATGCAAAAATCAATCACTCAACGTGTTGACTCATGACATAGCCCTCCCAACATTTTGTTGGCGAAATGGGTGGGATAATTGTGATTGATTTTTGGATAGAAGCCTAGTATTGGCAACCCCTAGTCAATGAGCAAAACCCCAAAGGTTATAGGGTGCTATGATTATACATGATGCAATGTTGCTTGTTTGGTTTATACTTTTGTGAAAAAGGATGATATTAAGCATTCAAGTCTTACTCTCTGACTAGAGATTATCGAAGTTAATTCCCATTACAACCGATAGGCAACCTAGTGTTGGAAACCTTAGATCATAACTAAAAATTAATCTTATAACCTCTCAGTCCCTTGTGGATTCGCCACTGCAAGGAGGGTGTTCCCATCATAGGGGATCTTTCTCCTTAAATGCCCATGGCCCTTTAAAAGCCTAGGAATTTAAACTTGTTAGGGTGTATTAGGATTTGAATTCCTGACTGGTTGGAGGACTTTGAATTAGAATGGAGCCTATCATCACGCTTTATTGTAAAAACAAGTAGGAGTCGCCAATGAATTTTAGGAAAACACATAAACTTCGCTCATGTCTTTCTCCCAAGTAGAGCTCAAGGGATATTTGGCACAAATCTTTAGTTTACCCATGCCCAAATTAGTCTACATGAACCAGAAATGAGTTTGGTAGCAAGGGTACCAAGATAACGTTCCCTTTAGAGGGGAATCGCTATCTTACCCCTAGTACACTCTCTACTAGCTCTTTTTTTTCACAATTTCATTACAAAAAAAATACATGAAACGTGATACCTAAAAACTAAGTTATTTAATTTTATTTACACGCGTCAATCACGTAGGAATTACATTGCAAAAGTTGTTATTCTTATTTGATCAATATTCGTAAAAAGAATAAAAATATACAAGATTCAAGTTGGCTTAAATGATCAAAGAACAATTAATTATTAAATTCTATTCTTTATTAACGTAAGATGTTATTTGAAATTAATTAATTAATTAAAAGTTCATTTAAAGTGATCAAACAACACTATTTAATTAATTAAAGTTATTTTAAACAAGAAAATAATATGATTGATCTAAGTGCTCGGGAATTCACCACTTCTCTTTTCTAAATCTTGATTTAGGACAATTATGGACTCCTTCATGTACGGGAACCTCCACCATAGTAACAAGTATTGAGTGAGGTGAGTGTTTAGGACAAGAGGGTTTGATAGTTCATAATTTCACAAAGTTTCTGCCAGAGTTTTAGGTTATTTCTGTCTGTTTGAGCCTCGTATTAAGCCCTTATTTATAGAGAATGGGTACGTTTAGGGTTTTGAACATTCTGCCGCGGCAAGTGTCGCGCGCATCTGTATAGGTTGCGCGCGACAGCCTAGTGCAAGTCATTGAGATGCGCTGTTTTATGCAATGCAACTTATCATCTTGCGCGCGATATTATTGTAAGATTCGATTTTATATTTTTATGAAATCAGAATCTTTTGCAAGCGCATCACTAGCAGTGGCGCTAGATGTTCTGAGTAGGTTGCGCGCGCTAGACCAACGCGAATCATTGAGATGTTCGCGGATTTTTCTGTTGCATTATTGATTTCTAAACTAGCCGCCTCTAAATCCGTCATTATTAGGTTTTATCCTCAAGCTTAAGCCTAATTATGATCGGACTTAATTAAATAGACCTTATTTCATTTTTTTTTAGGTTAGGCTTGTAATTTTTGTATCCTTGGGATTCAATCAGTCATCCATAAGTATTCTTTCACGTTTATTTAACACGAAGATGGTTTTATTTATCGTCATAGCACTTCTTATCAGGATAGGAGGCCAAAAGTAGATGTCTACACTTTGCACTTTTCTTTATCTTTTCCTTTCTTCTCATTTTCTTCTGTTTTCTACTTTTCTTTTTCATTTCAATCTTTTCATAAATGCAAATATCCAAAAAAATGATTTTGAGCTTACTTTTAGTTTTCTTTTCATGTAATGCTTTGGTTATAGACATAATATCATCCGAACTTTTTCTTGTGAATTAATGGTTTCCTCTATGGTATCGGTATGCACGGTTTGAAAGTATCTTTGGTTGATTCTAGGATAGAGTATGCTAAGGTAGTTTCTTTAGAACTTTTGGGACCTTGAAGCAGGATTCTATTTGTTTTTGAAATTTTGCAATTGCTAACTTTTGGTGAATTTTTTAACTAACAGTGAGTTATTGCTACAACCATGTGAGGTTTCATTCTTTTCAAGCCTTCTACGTGTCTTGCTTGTGGGACACATGGATCCTTGACTATTGAATGCTTTATCTAAAATTCTACTCATGTCATCCGAGATCGCGACCAAGCAATTTAGGAAGGACAAAGGCATCTTTTCGGGAAGGTGATTTTCTTTTTCTAAGATAGTGATCTATTTCTTTATTTTGGGTTTTCATTTTCCTACTTGCTAACAATTTGAGCCATAAACATTCTTTCAAGCCATATCTATAGATTTTAAGTCTTTAATTTCATTCTTGTTTCCATTATTTGTATTTTGAAGCATTTGATCATTATTAAAGTATATGGTGGATGAGTTGTATATTGGCTCTTGTAATATATACAAGTTTGTATTATATATATCTTGTGAATAAAAAGGCAAAATTCCAAGTTGAAAAATCAATCCATAGTTAAAAGAGACAAGGACAATGAAATAAAATGAAAATTTTGAAAAAAAAAATGAGAAAAAGAAAAGAAAATTCAAATAGCTTTGGCAAAAGTGATAAAGAGTGAAAAATGGAAAAATTCAAAAATATTTTGATGTGTCTTTCTCCCTTTTCAAGCATTGAGGACAATGCTTCATTTTATCTTGGGCGAAGCGTTCTTACGTTTTTTATATATATGTTTGTGATTTTTGCTTTGAATAAGCTTGGGGGTGTTGGTGTTTTTGTTTGGTGATTGCTTGATTATGTTGATGAGGATCAATCACCCTTTGCTTCACAATTTAGGTATACCACTAAAATTCAAATTTTAGCCTACCTTCACCCTTTTTGCCCTTACATTACAACATTTCTCAAGACCTTTTGACCTTTATGGTTGAGTCACAAGTCGGTGGAGGGAGATGTGAGTCAAGCCTATAGAGAGGTGTGCCTTAGTTAAGATGTCGAGTAGCCTTATATCTCTTTCTTTTTCTGGTTCCTTCAAGATGGCATTGTGATGCTTGCTAAAGGTGGATTAGAGCTAATTGGGGGAATGTTAAAAATGTTTTGAGATGAAAGTGACTTGTGTCTCATCAGTTTTCTATGCTTAGCATATCCTTTGTTTCAATCAACCTTAGATATCTTGGAACGTGCATACCATTTCATTAGCTACTTGTTTGAATTTTTTATTTTACTTTCTTTAATGATTTTGCCTCATTTTACGTTCAAGAGTTATGGGTGAAACTCTTAGGATACTCTTACGAGACCTCACTCGTCCTCATTGGCGACTTTGGGGTTTTAAAGGGCTTGTTGTAGCTAAAAACATTCGTGATTCCTATGAAAGTGAGTCTTAGTGTATTTTCTTATCTTTTTCGCTTTTTTTCTTTGTTTGAATAAGTCTTTCATCCTATTTCTTCTTTCTTTGTTTTGCTCGAGGACGAGCAAAAGTTTATATTTGGGAAGTTTGATGAGTGTCATTTGTTTAGGGTAAAAATACCCTAGACACGTGGACCAATGAGAGGAGGCCACGTGTCGAGTTCAGGATAGCCCATGTGGTTTAATATCCTCTTGACATGTGGCACCCTTAGATACATCTCTGAAATGGCGGCCTTCAAGGGCCCAAATTCCAAGAAGCGCCGTAAAACGGCGCAGCCCACTGAAATTTAGGTTAAGTGACCTAGATAGGGGCACGTTCTCCAACGACCCTATAAATAGGGAGATATTTCCCCATTTTGGGGACACATTCAATCATTGATTACACCTACATTCTCTCACATCAGAGAAACACCTAAGCTTAGAATCCAAGCAGATCCCCATCTAAATTTCTGTACTCTTTAGTCCCTTTCAAGTTACTAACTTGATCGTCGGAGGCGGAGGTCACTAGTGGAAAAAAGGCCATCCGTAACGGGCAAAAAAGGCCCATCCGTAACGGGCAGTGTCCGTTACGTATACGGCCGTTACGGATGGCCATTATTATTCGTAACGGGCACCGTCCGTTACGAATAACTACTTATTCGTAACGGGCGTTTAAAGTGCCCGTTACAAATAATGGGTTATTCGTAACGGGCGTTTCAGGTGCCCGTTACGATTAACCCGTTATTCGTAACGGGCATTTATTTTGCCCGTTACGAATAACGGGTTATTCGTAAAGGGCATTATATCTGCCCGTTACGAATAGTGTTTGATGCAATTTTTAAAAAATCCAGCACGTGCTAGCACATGCTGGATCATTTTATCAAATAATGAGATATTTTTTTTTACACAAGTATAATACATAGATTATTTTTTTATTACACACGTATAATACACAAATAATTTTTTTATTACACAAGTATAATACACATTTAATATACTATAAGCAAAAATATATTCATTATCACTGCAAAATACATCAACTTGCTCATATAATGTCGCAAGTTTCTTAAGACTAAGACTAATAAAAGAGAAAAAACAAATCATAATTGTAATAAAAAACAAGTTTTATCCCAACATTTGTGGTCTGAGACGTTGAGTCTTAAGCTCCCTTGTGTAGATATTATATGCTCCACCTACATTCAATAATTTCAACAAACCAAAATTAACATAATTGAAAAAAAAAATATCAAAATCCACAAGATCATTGAATCATAATTGAATCAGCCCGTCAAAAAAAAAATCTAAATTTAAAAAATAATTGAATTACATAAAATAAGCTGATTTATAAAAAAAATCAAAATTTTAAAAAAAATAAGCTGATTTCACCATAAAATTACATAATTCAAGCATAATGAAGCTTCGGAACTACAAACATTTGCGCATTACTTAAAGATCTCAGAAATAAGAAAGTTTTTCACCAATTTAAAGTCATAACTACCAAATCGCATCTCTTTTCCAAGCTAAATTCAAATTCGCAAACAACAAAACTAAATAGCCATTTTCAAAATTCAAATAAATTTACAGATCTACAAGATTTACACCACAAAATCCTCATATCATTGAAATAAACAATATAAAATCACAAATCTTAAAATCAACACTAAGAATCAAACACCTAGATGAAAATTCAGAAATCACTCAAATTAGAGAGCTAAAAATAATTGAGGAGATTAAAATACAAAATGAAGATAGAATTGGAATAAAATCAGAAACTTTAGATCTAAAAAAAGACAATAATCATTCCTGAATTTGCAAAAATTCAGCACAAAATATCCCAAAAATCCAGTACCAAGAAACTTAAATCAATTAAAAACAACATAAATTTCAAAAAATAAATTTGAATCAACTAAGACAATCATCATTTACCACATTCAAACTGATAAATCTTCCAACTTTATATTCGATGATTACAAAGAGAAAAATCTTACCTAGCATCGATTCTTTCAACGACTTAGATCTAAAGAGGAAGAGTTCCGTCACCGCCGGTTACACCTCCACCCAAAAACGACGCCGCTTGGAGGCTCTTGTATGAAGCAGCCGGTGAAGTTGCTCGTCTCAAGATGAACGTAATCGCTGCTCAAGTAAACCACCAAAACAACAACCAATAGAATGACGGAGAAAGAGGAGAGGAGAGAGGAGAGAGAGAGGTGAATGACGGAGAGAGAGAGGAGAGGAGAGAGAGAGGAGATGAGAGAAAGAGGAGATAAGACGAGAAAGAGAGGTGAATGACAGAGAGGAGGGAGTAAGGGGCTGATGAGAGAGAGAGCGAGTGAAACCCTAAAAAGCCAAGTATTGGGCTCTCCTCTCATAAGTTGGGCTAAGTTTGGTCATTTACGTGTAATATAATATTCGTAACGGGCAAAATAGTGTCCGTTACGAATACTTACTTATTCGTAACGGGCAATGTATTGTCCGTTACGAATATGTACGTATTCGTAACGGACACTACTTTGCCCGTTACGAATAAGTAAGTATTCGTAACGGACACTATTTTGCCCATTACTAATATCTTAATTGTAACGGGCAAAGCTTTGCCTGTTACAAATAGCCTGTTACGAATGAGAAATTTTCCACTAGTGGCTCCTACCACCCGGAGTCTCCATTGTTTTTGCAGGTACAACTCAGCCGGACTAGACTTTGTGACGTAACTCTCCCGAGGGACAAAAACACCCAAAATATTTGGCGCCGTCTGTAGGGAGAGTACCTCGAAGATGGTTCAAGAGTCTGTACCACCCCCTAACCGTCTGGGTGATGACTCTGAAGTCTTTACAGACCAGGAGGATGAAGATCCTCAGTTCAAAACCTATACAACCGATGATGGCTCTCTCATAACCAAGCGTATCCAGCCAGAGACACTCTGGAGCGGGGTGCCTCCCAGGCGGGTACAAATCGACCCCTTGGACAGCGGGAAGGGGAAACCCATATGGCAGCTGGATCAGCACCTGTCACCCGAGACGAACTCATGAGATTCATGACAAGTTTCAAGGGTGAAATTAAGGAACTGATCACTAAGAGCCGGGTTGGCCCAAGTAAAAGTCAGTCGGTTAAGAAGACTCCTCTGGAAAAGGGGAAGTTAGTCAGAGATCGGCAGCTCACTCCTCATCCAAAGGAGAAGGCAGCCGGGACCATTGATTGGTCCAAAATTCTTCTTCCTAAGAGGAATACCAACAATACCCGCCGGACCCAGCAGCCGGTGGGAAGTAAAAAATCAACTCTTGATGCCCGGGAGATCATCAACCGGAAGAGAAATAAACAATTGTTTGAGTTGGCTTCTACGTCGAATTTTCCAGACAACTTCAACAATACTTCTGCAGGGAATGCACTTTCCTTGCATGAGAGTCAGACATGCGGTAATACCGTCCACTATGGCCCTCAGATGATTGGGACTGCACCATATGTACCTTCTCAGGTCTACGGTCAGTACCCATCTTACTATATGCAGCCGGCTCTCTTCGGAGGTCAGGCGGCATATCACAATGTCTAGCCACTAGATTGGCAGCTCCGTCTGCTTCGACTGGGTGAACAACCTTCTGTATTCACCCGGGAGATAACCGAGGCGGCACAGCCGGCCAAGATTAAGAATGTATTGGTCGGTACCTATGATGGTACCACCAACCCGGAAGATCACCTCATGGCTTACACCAACCTCATGTACTTACAAAGGGTTGGATGATGCCACTTAGTGTCGATGCTTCCCGGCTACAATGAAGGGCATTGCCCAACAATGGTTTGGCAATTTTCCAGACGGGTCCATTGATAGTTTCAGGAAGCTTGCCTTCCTGTTTGCTTCCAACTTCTCAATGAACATCCCTGCTAAGAAAACAAGCATGGACTTGAGCACCATTAAGCAGGGGGAGAGAGAAGGGTTGCGCTGCTATGTCAGGTGGTTCAATCTGATTAGAATTCAGATTCAAGGACTTTCTGATAAGGTAGCTTTTATAGACTTTTTCAAAGGTCTGAGAGACGGGTTAACTTTTAAGTTCGACCTAGTCAGAAAAGGGGCTTTCACTTTATAGGCGGCCCCGAGGGAGGCGGAAAGCTATATTCAAGCAAATGACCTCTGCACGCTTGGTAATCAGTCGGACTCCAAGAAGTCTGACAAACAGAAAGACAGCCGGCCTGCTCAGCCTGCCAAAAAGAAAGGAGAGTGCAAGAAGAGAAAAGAAGTTTGGGTGGTTAGTGACTCTGACCAGCCGTCCCAGAAGAAGAAGAAGAAAGAATTTAAACCGTACGTCCCTAAGTACGAGTTTAACAAGGACTGCCAAACCATCCTCATGGAAATTAAGGACCGGCTGTCCCTAGAGAAGCCGAATCAAATGAAAAGTTCCATTCAATCAAGGAACAAAAACAAATTCTTCCAATACCATGACGAAGTTGGCCATGACACCAACGACTGCTTCAGCCTTCAACGGGCGTTGGACCGTCTGGCTGATAAGGAGATGTTCAAGTCCTACATTTCTAAGTCCAAAGGGACTAATAAGAAGAATCCGGGGCAGTTTTCTAAGACCCCCTAGCCTGCTAGTAGTTCGGACAGCGACAAGGAGCCGGTCTACACAATAGCAGGCGGGTTCTCATGCGGTGGCCCTACCATCCGGGGCACCAAGAGCCATCTTCGAAAGATGGACAAAGATGATGATGAGCAGGCGTCTGCAAGCTCCTCCTTCCCAGACGTCCTGATCACTGAGAAGGACAGGGGCAACGTTCGTCGTCAGCATGATGACCCGGTCGTCATTGAATGTAAGGTTGCCAACCCGCTGGTCGGACAGATCCTTATTGACACCGGCAGCTCATCAGACATCATCAGCCTCCGGTGCGTGCAAAAGCTGAAATACAATGACAGCAGCACGCATTCGGTTACCTACCCCTTGGTTGGTTTTGGGGGTGGAATGGTTTACCCAGTCGGTAGGGTTGAGCTACCAATCTAGGCTGGGTGAGAAAGGAAAAGGGCGACACCTGGTCGTCAAGTTCTTGGTCGTTGAGGAGCTGACCGCCTAAAACATTATTTTGGGCCGGCCAACCCTCAACGAAGCCAAGGCTGTAATCATCCTGTCCCTCATGCTCATTAAGCATGAGAGGGATGACGGCTCTGTTGGTTCCTTGAATGGGGATCAGAAGACGGTCAGGGAGTGCTATCTCTTAGCCGTCAAAGATACCGTGGCCCCAGACGGCCAGGAACCAATAGACCTTGACAATGTCAAGGATGCCGACCCAATACCAGCCCCACCAGCAGCCGGGAAGAAAAGAAAGGCACCTATGCTGGTGGAGGTGAAGAAAGAGAAAAAATAGCAATCACTGACTGGTGAACGGTTAGATGAGCTCCATCCCCAACCGGCTGGTGAACATATTGATATACCTCTGGAAACAGCCGTCCGGAGCGTACTGTGAAGGTTGGGACAGTTGCTTTTGCTATGTTGGGTGCAGACTTGCACCTTCTGCTGAAAGAATTCAAAGACATTTTTGCCTTTGAAGTGGAAAAGATGCCAGGCGTGAGCCCGGATCTTGTTGTCCACAAACTCGCCGTGGACCCTAAGAAGAAGCACATTCGGCAAAAGAAAAGAAATCACGGCGAGGAAAGAAGTCAGGCGGCAGTTGCCGAAGTTAAAAAGCTGTTGGACGCTGGGTTCATTCGGCCATGTAATTTCCCCGACTGGGTGGCGGATGTTCTTCTTGTAAAGAAGCCGAATGGTACCTGGCGTATGTGTGTTGATTACACAGATCTCAACAAGGCATGTACCAAGGACAGTTATCCACTTCCTAAGATCGACAATCTGGTTGATTCGACAGCCGGGCATGCCTTGATGAGTTTTATGGATGCCTACTCCAGCTTCCATCAGATACCCCTATGGAAGAAAGATCAAGAAAAGACGGCCTTCGTCACTGATCAGGGGTTATTCTGTTACACTGTGGTGCCGTTTGGCTTGAAAAATGCGCCGGCTATGTTCCAACGGATGATTAATACGGTCTTTATTAATCAAATTGGGAGGAATGTAGAGGCGTACATTGATGACATGATAGTCAAATCCAAGCAGCAGGCGGATCACCTTGCTGATCTCTGAGAAACCTTCACCACACTCAGGCGGCATAAGGTTATGTTAAATCCTAAGAAATGTGTCTTTGGTGTTGAGTCTGGGAAGTTTCTCGGATTCCTGATTGATCAAAGGGGGATAAAGGCTAACCCTGAGAAGATACAGGCGGTAATTGACATGAAGTCAGCCCGCACTGTCAAGGAAGCACAGAGACTAACCGGTTGCCTGGCAGCCTAGGGGAGGTTCCTCAGCCGGTCAGGTGACAAATGCCTTTACTTATTCCAAGCAATCAGGAAGAAGACCAAATTTAAATGGGGGGATGATGCTGAGGCGGCCTTTCAACGGCTGAAAGAACACTTGCACTCTTTGCCAAGGCTTGTTAGTCCACTGCCTAAAGAGGTGTTATACATGTACCTAGCCGTTTCAGATCATGCCCTCAGTGTTGTTCTCCTTGCTAAGAGAGACGGCGTTCAGCTCCCGGTATATTTCATTAGCCATGTTCTAAAAAATGCTAAGCTCCGGTATCCCATGGTAGAAAATTTTGGCCTTGCCCTGTATATGGCTTTCAAGAAATTGAAACCGTATTTTCTTGCTCATCCGGTGGTAATTTACACCGACCAGCCCCTCAAGCGGCCAATGTCTACTTTGCAGTCATCCGGCAGAATGTTGAAATGGGCTATTGAAATGCAAGGTCTTGAAATTACTTTTGAACCTAGAAAGGCAGTGAAAGGTCAGGCGTTTGCCGACTTCATTGTTTAAATGACACGACCGGTGCAACCAGATAACATTGACTAGGTTTGGAAAGTGTATGTAGACGGAAGCTCAACGAAGAACGGCTGTGGTGCAAGAATTTTATATGAATCCCCTGAGGGGGACAGATTTGAATATGCACTGCGGTTTAAGTTTCAAGCTTCAAATAACGAGGCGGAGTATGAAGCCCTGCTAGCCGGAATCCGCATGTGTAAGGCAGCAGGGGCAACTAAAATTGACGCCTATTCTGATTCACAGTTGGTCGTTAGCCAGTATGAGGGAAAATATGAGGCAACTCATCCGGCTATGATCAAATACCTTCAAGCAGTCAAAGAAGTAGCTGGGGAACTTGAGGAATTCCGTCTGAATCAAGTGCCTAGGTCTGATAACAATCAGGCGGATGCGTTGTCCAAATTGGCTTCATCCGCCTGCTGTGATACGCCTCGGTCGGTCTTTTGGGAAGTTCTTGAAAAGAGAAGCATACATGAAGATCCCATTGGAATCTTAGACCGAAGCTCTACCGGGATGGATGGCATCCGGGCATACTTAGCAGAAGGCAAACTTCCTGATTCACCACAGGAGGCTGCCATTATAAAAAAACGAGCAGCAAACTTCGACTTAACAAACGGAGAGCTCTTCACGGCGGGTTTCCTTAAGCCTTTATTGAAGTGTGTTACCTTAGAAAAGGGGAAAAAAGTTCTCGAAGAATTATATGCTGGGTATTGTGCCTCTCATATAGGCGGCAGGTCCCTAGCCGTCAGAGCCAGGCGACATTACTTTTAGCCTACTCTTGAAGCAGACGCTAAAGAGTTGGTGAAGAGATGTGACAAATGCAAGAGGTTTGGCCAACTTATTCATCGCCCGACTATTGATCTGACGGAAATCCACAGCCCTGTCCCATTCGCTAAATGGGGCATGGATATCTTGAGTCCTTATACGCCTGCTCCAGGCGGAAAGCGCTACATTTTGGTGGCTGTGGATTATTTCACCAAGTAGGTAGAAGCTGAGCCGGTTAAGAACATCAAGACAAAAGGATGTCATCTCTTTCATCTGGAAGAACATCATCACCCGGTTTGGGGTACCTATGTCTATGGTGTTTGATAATGGCCGTCAATTTGAGACCCCCAATCTCAAGACTTGGTTGGGAGATCAGGGTATCCCACATTGTTTTGCATCATTCGGCCGACCCCAAGCAAACGACCAGGTTGAAGCCTTCAACAAACTCATCTTATACGGCATAAAAAAGAAAATTGAAAGAGCCGGTGGTTTATGGGAAGAAGAGTTAATTCATGTCCTGTGGGCCATCCGGACTACTACTAAAGGGGCAACTGGAGAAACCACATTTCTTATGGCATACGGTGCTGAAGCCGTCTTGCCCATTGAGCACTACGAGCTGACTCTCAGAGTCATGCTCTATGATGAAGAGGCAAATTGGGAGGCCATGCGGCTGGCATTGGACTCCCTCCCGGAACGCAGGGGCAACGCTGCCCTACGCCTTGAGATATACTGTCTGAGAATGGCCAGAGCCTACAACAAGAAATTGCACAAGCGCCCTTTGAAAGTGGATGATTTTGGGTTACGAAAAATGAAGGCAACCGGTAAGGCCAATGAGGCTGGGAAGCTAACCCCTAATTGGGAAGGCCCCTACCGGATCTATGAAGAGGTCAGGGACGGAACCTACCGTCAGGAAACCCCAGACGGCCGACGCTTGCTTAGAACTTGGAATGTAGATAACCTAAAAAAGTACTACTTCTAAGAATGTAAATTTTTTGTAAACAGTGAGTCAATTAATGAGAATTATGACTTTGTTTGCAGAATTAGCTTGCCATTTGTATTACTTGTCTGCCTGGGTAATACTCAGCCGGACTCTTTGTTAACTCACTAAGTTTGATACTTAGTATAATTTAATGTTATAATTGCTTGTCCTAGTCCGCCTAGGTAAAGCTCGGACGGACTTTTTGTTTAAAAAACTATGTTTGATACTTGGTGTAATTTAATAATTGTTTGTTCGCCTGGGTAATACTCAGACGGACTATTCGTTCAACCAACTAAGTTTGACATTTAGTGTAAATTCAACATTGTAAAAACAATCGGCCAATGGCCCGATTAAAAACTAAGCACAAAAACGCTTAGTGGCTATACAACCGGTCTCAAACAAGACCAAAGGCCAAAATGGCCGAATGGTTGCCTATTTTATAAAACCGCCTGTCCCAACATGGAAAAAGGCGTCCGGCGACACCCCTCCGAGTGCAATCGTCACAGAGAGCGGACTATTCGTCGGTTCTACTTACCTATACAGATGGCGAAAATTGAACGACCGAATTGGTCAACTCATAGCCGTCTGACAAGAGTAATCTATGAAGAACGATTAAGTTATCGAATACCGGATTCCCTAAGGCATCAGTCGGTCATCGGCTGAAGTTCTCACTTAGGTTATTATTCCAAAGTTGCACTCACTCTCCCTATTGGGGAAAAAGATTTTGTGTAATGGCTATGTGTTAACCTCATACGGAATATAACCGCTTGGGTAAGAAGCTCAAAGCACCCTCTCTAATGGCCGACTGTGCACTTGGTTTGGGGCAATCACCATTGTGATTGATTGGCCCAAAAACACTTCATACTTCTCCTAGTATCAAGTGTTTTCAAGCCAATCAATCAACTTGAAATAAAACCAACCAGATAGCCACCCAGGGGCAAGAGCACCCGGATTGCAAATTGCCGCATGCTTTTTTAAGTTAGGGAAAATATTAAAGAATCGCAAATAGATGAAAAATTAAAATTGAAAAACTCAAACACAAACAAGTATAAACAACCGACCGAGTCAGAATACTTCATTCATATTGTTAATGGCACAAAGGCCAGAATAAGTGTTAGCCAGAATTACATCCGGTGAAGTAACCAAAAATAAATTGTTAACCCAACCCCATGGTTGGTAAAGATACAAGATTACACGGCATACAAGCCGGTAGATAAAATAGTTAGCATACTGCCGCAGATGTTAGGGTGGCCCGCCTAAGGCTGAGGTGGATGCTGCTGCTCCGGCTGAGTCTTGTTGGTTTTGTTGGGGTTTGATGAGTCCGACTCACCGCGGAAACAACCCCGACCCAAGGAACCACTCGTAATTAATAAAATTATAAAGCCTAAATAAATAAGCACAAGAAAAGGAAGAACGAATCATACCCTTGAAGCGAGCTTCGCCCTTGAAGCGAGCTTCGCCCTCTCAAAACTGTGCCTCCAAAGGTATCCACCTACAAAGGACGAACACGACTTTTTAGGTCCGCTAACTTGGAGTTAGCAAGGTCCGACCAAAACCCAAGTGTTAATGGAGTTTAAGAGTTTTTCCAAAATATGGAATGCTCTTTCTAACTCCCACTCAAGCACTTTACTCCAAATCCCAAGGTTGGTATTTATAGAGGAAAGTATGAGTGGGAATTTCTATCCCATCAATATGGAATCATGAAATTCCACAAATTAATTTAAAGCTAAATTAAATTAAAATTGCAAACTAATAATAAATCTACAAGTGGCATTATCATGTGAAAGAGGTTTGTGAGGACCACATGGAGAGTAGGGGACCATACTTGCTCCCCACTCAATACTCTCCTTGTGCCACATGTCCTTACCCACTTGCTCCCATATTCCTCAAGCTTCCCCATAGTGACCGGCCTTATGGCCCAGCCACGAGCCCAGCTCGAGCCCAGCCCCGCACCAAGATGCAGGCTGCTGCTGTGCGCGCAAGCCACGCACTTGGTGCGGGCTTGCTGCTGAGCGTGGTTGCTAGTGCGTGCGCTGCTAGCACGCCTAGCTTGCAGCAGCTAGCTGCTGCACGCACCACGTGCACGCGGCTGCTAGCTGCTGTTGTGCGTGGCTGCTAGCACGCACCTAGCCAGCCATGCTAGGCTCGGCTTGGTGCGCTTTCTAGCCACCTATGCTTGGACATTTTTGCCACTAGCATTCGGATGCTCGGGGCACTCCGATGCTAGGGGTATTTTGGGAATATGGTCGATTTATTATTATTTTGCGCGTCTCGTCTTTTTTATTATTTTTTACTCGACTTCCGACGATTGGTTTCGACGCTCCAAGCTCGAATTACCGACGTCTAAATATTTAACACTCGGGCGACAAATTAATTTCTTCCGGTTTAATTCGTCGAGTCGGTTTGTTTATTTTGCTTGGGTGTGACCCGAAGGGTTCAGTCAAGATTAAGCTGTATTATTAATTATATTAATATTACTGATCGGAAGCGGCCTCCACCCAGGCATTCCGATCACTTGACCTTACTAAATATATTAGCTTTCTAATAATTTTGAACCCGCTATCAGAATAATACACTTGTTCGAAGGACACCATTCCTTTCAGGTTTGGCCTTCATTCTACTCATCCGCCGCCGACTCCTCGTTATCAGAGACTTCATATCCTTGCACGGCAGAGCAATCTTTGAAGCGAGGCGGTGGAGCATCACCCAGTAGCTGGGCATCATACACCTTAGTGGCGTAATCATACCTTAGCTTATAGACCTTAAAGTTCTATGTCTAGGTAGAGGAGGCTGCAAGTGATCTTCAGCCGGGCCAGGTTATCACGCTCATTCTCCTCTGTCAGCCGCTTTTGCTCTTGGGCTAGCTCGTCCGACTGCTTGTTTCGCAGATTAACAAGCTCAACCCCCAGGCGGGAAACGTCTGCTCGAAGTTGAGTGTTTTCTTGATCAGCCCTTTCTAATGCCTTGAGGTCTAACTTGGCATCCTTCAGTTGCTTATCAAGATCATCAGCCCGGCTATTAGCTTCGTCGTTCACAGCCGTCAAACTCCGGATCAGCTCCTTCTGTTTCAACTCTACTGCTTTAATCTTTAAATCACACATATATTTAGCATATTCAGCAGAGTTGAGGTTTTCAAGGGCCCTCCGTTTGGCGTCATTTACCTCTTCCTGTTTCCGCCTGAAGGGGCCCCAGAGGCCATCCACTCTCAGCATCACCTGAGAAATGAGCAGCCGGATTATGAGTTACTTAGTAGAATTAAAGGTAAAAGATATCAAGGTTGTGGGATTCATTACCTTAGCCAGTTGGCCCATTATCCGGTCGAAGTCCACTACCTGCAGATCTGGTATGGAGTTCTTCGTTGACCGGGTGAGGGTCCTCACCATCCGTTTTGCAAAACCCATAAGATTTGGCTCGTCAGATGTCAGATCTACATCAAAAGTAGTACTCTGTGAGAAAGAGGCAGCGTAGTTGGCATTCATCCGTTGCCGGCTGCTGACTGACCCCCCAGAGGGATCAACCTTACTCTTGATTCTCATTAAATCAAGTGGCCAAGGTATTTCAATCCGTCCCTTACCTTGGGTATCCGGATGGGGCTCAGGCTTCTGCTCCTCCCCAGGTTTTGCCGCACCGGCTGCAACATTAGGTGGCTCGCCACCCTTCGATGTCGTAGAGGCATCCGGCGCTTTCTGCTGTGAGCGTTCTGAGCTTTCGCTCAGAATTTTCATCGCAGTAGGCGATTTTCTTCCGGCCGTTGGACGACCGGATTGGGCAAAAGATTGTTTCAGGGGAGAAGGGTCCTTCCTGGAGGCCTTCGCAGCCGGAGTTTTCTCCAGATCGTCCCCTTGCCTTTTGAGAAGCTTGGAGAAGGATCGTGGAATTTTCTTTGCGGAGTCCTGAGAAACGAACAAGGGCAAGTATACCCAACCGAAAAATTGTAAAAAAAAAAAAATAAATAAATAAATAATATATATATATAATAATAATAAAAAAATATATGTGTAAACACATAAAAAGTCAGGTGGTCTTACCCCGCCTTTCTTAGAGTCCTTGGCTTCGACGGCTGCCTTCTTGGCAAGTGCATCCTCTTTGCGCAGTAGCGTTGCCAACTTAGCCGGAGTCTTCGCCGGGTCGACCATTCTCAAGGCGTCGGCTGCATGAACAGAATTCATGGTTAGAAGAAATTATGGCAAGTTTGCAATAAAAATAAAAATAACAAGCATTCCGAATGTAAAGTATTCTACCCTTGGGAAACATGGTACTCAGCCCGCAGGCGGACAAGAAGCACTCGTCCTTGAAGAAGTCTGGATGGGGGATCCAGTTCTTGGGAACTATGATGTGAGTCCCATACCCCATGGGCTCAGTTGTTGTTTCAAAAAATCTCGGCTCTATTATTTGCTCCCAGGCCTTAGTAGATAGCACCGGGAGAGGGAACTTCCTGCCTAAAAGAGCCGGCTTAGTGTTGTACCGCGCGCAGTGTCCGGTTATGTCTCAAAGTTGGGGAAGAAATAAAGTAAAACTTGTCCTTCCACCCGGACCATTTGGACACTTTGTCCAAAGTCATCAAATACTGGGGCAAGGTAGTCAGAGTATACCATGCCCCATGGCCGCCTGGGGCCTTACTCAAATAGTGCATGTGAGCGAAGGCGGAAAAGCTTGGGTTTATATTTTGGAACTCGCAGGCGGCGATGTAGCTAAGAATATTCACCCACGAATTGGGGGTGAGCTGCCAAACCCCTACATTGTACCCCTTTAGGATTTTCCTAATCTTGGGGTGGAGGGGGAACCGGAGGCCGGCTTCGATGACCGCCTCGTAGCAGACGAAGTAATGGTCTGCATTGTCAATATCATCGTTCTAGGCCATTACAGCGTCAGCCGGAGGAACGATGATGTCCCATCCCCTTCCAAAGGGGTGCTTTTCTTTGAAGGCCCTAAAGCCGCTCTTGAGAAGGGCGATGTTACCTGGCAGCATCCGGTTTCGTTTAGGGTTGGGGTTGTCAGCGACCTTAGGCGGCTGCTGATAGTCAGCCGCAAAATTATCTTGGTCAGAGCCGGAAGATTCGGCCCTTGACCCTTGGTCGGTCTCAGCATCGCCGGCTTCATTAGAGGAGGCGGCTCCCTCGCCGTCTACCTCTCGTACCCCCGAGCTCCTGGAAGTAGAGGGAGCCTCTTCATCGGAACCACTCTCTTCCAAATCCCTCTGTTCCCCGTCGGGAACAACCTCATCGGCTGGGACTTCCATAGTGCGCCGGCTCCTAGACTGTCTGGCCGTTAGTTTTGTTCTGGCCATTGTGTACTGCACAGACACAGAGAGGGAGGAATTCAGAGATGAGCATATCGGTTTCGACAGTCCAGAAAAGGCATCCCTTGTTCTAGACTCAGCCGTTCTGGGGGACCGGCTGAGAGTCCTAGGCAATGCCGAGTGAGTGGATTGAGAACTCATTTATATTTTCTAAAAACTAGGTATACAGGCGGAGAAAAAATGGTATACAAGTTGAAAGGGAGAAAAGCTAAAATGGTACAGGCGGTTACCTTACTTTTAATCTGAAAAATCTGAAAACCGCTACAGCCGGTAAACCGGGTGTTGAACTGCTAGCACACGTAAACTTGAACTTGTTGTGATGCAAACGGGGGCAGAGAATCTCTCTCGAAAAAGCTCTCTCTTTCTCTCTCTAAAAAGTCAAATGAACGTAAGGTGAGAAAAAGGGGGGGGGGGGTAAACTTTTATTTATAGAAGGTGAAAGCGGGGGGAAAACTTTGATTTGAAATTAAAATTTTTACCCGTTACTGTTCACCTCTGAAAGGTTGACACGTGTCACCGGCCCCACGAGATATGCACGTGCGTCCTGTGAGGGGTAAATGTTTAGGGTAAAAATACCCTAGACACGTGGACCAATGAGTGGAGGCCACGTATCGAGTTCAGGATAGCCCATGTGGCTTAATATCCTCTTGACACGTGGCGCCCTTAGATACATCTCTGAAATGGCGGCCTTCAAGGGACCAAATTCCTAGAAGCGCCGTAAAACGGCGCATCCCACTGAAATTGAGGTCAAGTGACCTAGATAGGGGCACGTTCTCCAACGACCCTATAAATAGGGAAATATTTCCCTATTTTGGGGACACATTCAATCATTGATTACACCTAAGTTCTCTCACATCAAAGAAACACCTGAGTTTGGAATCCAAGCAGATCCCCATCTAAATTTCCGTACTCTTTAGTCCCTTTCAAGTTACTAACTTGATCGTCGGAGGCGGGGCTCCTACCACCCGGAGTCTCCGTTGTTTTTGTAGGTACAACTACGCCGGACCAAACTTCGTGACGTAACTCTCCCGAGGGACAAAAACACTTAAAACATCATTTATAGCACTTATTTAGGTTCTTTTAGGATGATTTTTCTTTACTTTTGCATCTCTTTCATTTCTCTTTCTCTAGTTCTACTTGAATTTTCTTTATTTTGTATTTTCCTTAATTGCTTTCTTATTTTCTTAGTTTATTCTGCATTTTCTTCTTTACGTTTTTTCATTTCTTTCATTGTAGGAAGTTTGTTATGTTCGAGAATCTCATTGGCATTCTCTCGTGGTATTCAAGGCGAAAGATATTTCCCGATTCTCCCTCTTGAAACTCAAAAGCAAAGGTGTGCAAGAGTCAAGTCTTCAAGGCCGCACACTCATGCCGTGTGGACATTAAAAGACTGTGTTGAACCAACTGTAATGGCTTCAAGAAACTACCTTAGCAACACGCATCATTCGGAGATCACGGGGGCATCTTCGAGTGCACCCAATCATATACCCCGCCTCCAGTGAGCAACCACGCCCGAGGGAAGAGCGGTCGTGCAGTTGCCAGGAGCGGTCGCGCTTCTCTCCTTGCCGTGTTTTCGTACACATTTTGTTGCGGCCGCGCTTAGGGGTGAGAGGTCACGCCTTTTGAGGTCTATTTTGGACGTCTAACGAACTTCCCCTTAGTTAGTTTTACTATATATAAATTTACTTTATTTCTAGAGAGGGAGAAATCCTTGTTTTATAATAGAATTGATTTCGATTAGAATTTTAGAAAGAGAAGCTCTTCATTTTGTTATATTGTTCTTAAATTTTAGAGAGATAAACTTGGGTTTTGATGATTGTGATATTAAATCTTCATTCCTCTTTGATATTGATCAAACTTTTGTAAGAATCCTTTCATTTTAAATGCAATTTTATGTTTGATTTTGATATATTATTTAATTCTATTGTTTAGCTTGATTTTGATTGTTAATATTTGGATTACAAAATTGATGATGAGATTGATGATTACTTTTGTTATGCTTTTCAAATTTACCATTAGTATTGAGTAGTTCCTTTTCTAGGTATATACGTTCCAAGAAATTTGGTGTGTATCCTCGAAACTTGAGCACGAAAACCATAATACTTTGTTCAAAACCTATTTAAAATCATACTTTTTACCCACTTAATAGAAACTTTTTTGTAAATACTTATAGTTATTGTACTTTTTGTAACCTTTCTTGAACTTTTTCCTTCTAAACTTTGCATAAATTGTGCAAAATGTACTAAAAATGCACAAAAATGCATATAAATAAGGTAAAAAGCTCGAAATTCTACCGTATTCTACCCCCTTTAAGAAAACAAGTTACGTCCCCGTGACATATGCCCCTAACTTGTCAGATTATAAATTTATTCCAAAGATTTTTTGGTTTGAATTACAATGATATGGCCAACATTGGGACAGAAGAAGGCATGAACTTGATTTAATTCATTGAACACTTTGTCGCCCTTTATGACAACTTGACTAAACAATGTTTAAAAATCCGTGCGTTATGCTTTTTGTCTTGTTGTCAATTGTTTACTTAGGATAGGTAAAGAGTATGGAGATTATTCCATGGTGTCCATAGTGGAGCAAATAGAGGGGTGTCACTCACCCGCTCCCTTAGCTTTGGCAAATATTGTTCTTTGCCTAAATCGCCTTAGAGGAGATGCTAATGAGAACGGTTTCACGGGAAGTCCACTCCTATTACACGTACAATTTTTTTTGTCGTGTTTCAGCGCAAACTATAATGTTGCGCTAGTATGACCAGCACAATCTTCTAGGATACGTAAAAATGGATGTGATGCGCACGACACCTTCTTGTTTAACGTCGCAAAATTAAGTTTTTTTTTTCTTTTTTCTGATTTTGTTCATGGAGCGCTTGCGAATCGTTGATCATCCACAAAATCTTAAGGCTAACGGAGTGAGAACATTCCCTGGACGTTGAATTCTTTACAAACATAAGAATGAAGAAGAATGGACGTTGTTTTTCTTTCACGGGGTTCCTAACATACGCTTTGTGATTCCTTAGTGGAACATAAGTAGTATGATTTGGAATAGTTCTAATTGTCCCTACATTTGGCTTTTGGGCCTTTTAATTACTACTTACATCTTTCCTTGCAGGGTGACGAGACATTGTGGGATGAAACAAGTTATCCCCCCACACGATTGTGATGACCGTAAGGATGTAAACTTTAAACCTGAAAAAATTCCCCGTTAGATGGAATATTGGTCGAGTTTTCACAAGTGGGTAGTGCAAAATCCCACGGCGAGCATTGTACTATCTTCCTTTTACAAAGCTTGGATGAATGCGATGGACAAAAGAGAATTACATAAGGCTCGATTACAGAATCAAGCTGCCTCGGCTCACAATCCACACCAGCCTTTGATGCATTCGGCCACCACTACTCCTCCTAATGGTCATAACAAAGGAGTGAGAAGAAAGTTAGACTTATCCTCATCATCTAAGTCTCGTTCAAAGGAGCCAAAAAAGAAGGCTCCTCCTAAACCTGCGCAAAAAGGTATGAAGATTAAGGAACCTTCACCAAATCCTCGAAAAATGGTTCCGATGATTTTTAAGGGTAAAGGAAAGAGAGTTTAAAAGGCACTTATTCCTAAGTTGAAGAACAATTTTTGGGTCAAGAATAAAAACAAAGGGGAAAGCTCTATGGTTGTTGAAAGTACTGCGATGGAAACTACTCCTCCATCTACTGTGACAATTGAGGATATAATAAAACCTTAGAGTGTTACACAATTATTAGTAGTTTAATTTTGAATAAAGTGTAATCACTACTATGTTAATTTTTTTTTAATTAATTTCTTATCATCTAGTTCAATAATGTCTTCTTGAATTTTGATTAGAATAAAAAATGAGCTCTTTTTTTATTGTATGATCGAATCACAAAGATTGCCTACGTACTCATATTACGAAATCAGGTCTTTGCATAGTTCTTTACAAAAATTAATTTATTTATTATATATTTTTTTGTAAATTTTTTATTCTTTTTATAGAAATTAAATGAAAAATTAATCAAACTTTGTTTAATGACTTAAATCAAAGTTTAATTTTTTTGTTTTTTTAAGTATATATTATGTTTGAGAAACGCCGTTATTTTATCGATAGTATAAATAAAATAAAAAAATCAAGCGTAAATTTTTGGGTTCGTAGTTCATCATTAGGTAGCGGGCGCAGCATCAAAGGTTGCGCTTTCCTATCGTGCGCAACTACTTTTATTGCACGTGACATCCGCACACAACAGATTTAGTTGCACCCGACACCTATGCTGCGATTGTTTTTTTTTAAAAAAAAATTTAATCATATTATTACCCCCTTAAGTGTGAAGAGTTGTTCGTATTGTTCGAAAAAATTTAAACACTTTGAACGGTATGTGTTTTTTTATTACCTCCCCCTCCCCCAAGTTTTATGAGCTTTACCTTGTGACTCGGTAAAGCGCATAACACTTAAAATCTTTATTTGAATAGTGGTCGTACCTACTTATTACAGTGTCTCGCAATGCGTCGTTAGTAGACGTGTACCTGATGCAAAGTTTATGATCGTCCGCCGAGAAATAAAAGCTCTTCATACCTCGCTCTTACCCATTAAGCTTCCGGTAGCTTATTTTTGAGTACGATGCGTATGGATGGTATTTCTAGTTTGACTTGTTGAACCGCGTCCATTCCGAGAACTAAGGAGTATGGAGTTACTCCTATTAATGTTCGTATGGATGTTCTGCAACCCCAAAGGGCAAAGTGTAGTTTATTCAGCAAGTCCTTAAAATTTTCAGCCATTTTCTTAATGATGGCTATTGTAGACACCCATTTGTGCCTCCCCAAAACCAAACCCGGTGAATAATACCTTTCACGTCGAATCATTATCGAATGAAGTGAAAGTGTGGAAAGTTTAAGTGTTGCGGTTAGTTTTTATTAAAATTCTCTTTCTTCTCTCTGTTTTCAAAAACCTATTTTATGAAAATAGCCTATCCAGTTTAGTTTGGTCAATTGAAAGGGTTAAGTAATAGTGTATTTGGATCGGGTTCGAAAAGAGCTTTCCAACGATATATTATAAGCCTAATAATGATGAATAATGAAGAAGTTATGGCCAAATTACTAACTTGGGCCCAGTTTGATCTTTATAAGCGGCACAATGATCAAGAGGAGGGCCTATTATGATTTGTCATTCCTAATGCAATTAGAATTGATTAAAGTCTTCTAGAATCTTCTAGAAGGTTCTTTTGAATCCTAACGTGATTAGCATTGATAAATATGTTTTAAATGAAATTACATTTTTACCCCACGTATGCTTAATTTTATCAAAAATATGTAAACGTGTGAAAATATTGCCTGCAGCGCAGCACCACAGGCTATCGCCTGGCAACATTCCTGCCGCACGTGCGTCGACAGAGGAAAATGTGGTGTCAGCGTCGTGTTTTATTCTTCTTAAAACTTTGATTCTTTTTTATCATGTTCCTGCTTAATTTTGTTATAAATAGCCTCCTTAAACCTCCGTTTTGAATTACCAACTCTTATCAAGAATTTTTTGATACTCTCTCTCTCTTTTCTAAACCAAATTTTCACAAACAAAATTCCGCACTCACAAGATCTAGACACACCTAGCCCAATTTGAAGTTGCCTTCGCCCTAGACGTAAAAGAAAGAGAAACGAGGAATCCAAGTAAGTGCTTTAATTGCTTTATTGATGTTATGATATAGAAATCATGTTTAGATTATTATTTTGATTCCTAGTATCATGTTAGGATGCTTTTCCTAGTATCATATTTTGGGTGATTTGCTTATATCAATTATGATTTCTATGATTCTTCTTATTTTCTTTCTTAATATCATGTTAGTATCATGTTAGGTCTAAAGCTTTGATATTTAATGTTTAGTGACATGCTAGGGTTTGTTATTAATCTTGTTAGTATCATGCCAAGGATCTTGCTATTATTATGCTTTAACTTGATTATGATTATTATGATTATTGTCATGACTATAATTATTATTTATGATGATTTATGTTGCTTGATTATATTATTTGTTATTGCTTGATGACACCTTTTATGTATGTTTAAAGGGAATTGGTACTTATAATCACGCTTAATAAGATAGTTAAAAATCTTGTTTACGGTCAATTTGATTATAATTCAAGGGATCGCCAATAATAGATTTATTTGTTTATTAATACTCAACCAATATAGATTAAACAGGTTAAGGGTTAACCTATTGATTGTATGTTAGTCAGAAAGCACACATGAATACGAGAAGAATAAAGTAGAGGCCTGTTATTACGGCAGGTTCAATCTCTTTTAGGTTGGGTTTGTACCTTCATCCCCGAACTTCCAGTCGTGGTTCAAGACGTATTAGAGTTAATGATCTCCTGGGTCGTTAAGGGGTGTAAACCTTCACCCTGTGAACGGTTTACAAGTTCCTAAAACTTGTTGGCGACTCTTTTGCTCTAACTTCCTTCCATTTGGACGCCACCATGTTTAACTGTATGATCACAGTGGGGTTCATGTTCAGGGTAATGCTTAAAATATTCCCTCTAGTTTTTTGCGACTCCACTGGGATGGATTTCTATTTTAATTCCTGAAATTTATTTCCGCAATGATTTAGAATGAGTGGATGACACTCGAAAAGTTCTAAGTATTTCATGTGCATAATTTTGATTAAAATTATTGTCATATGCATAAAAAAAGGTTCTCCTTGGAAAGACCATCCGTAGTGAGTCAAAAACATAGGATTTTTACACGTAGAAAATTTGAGAAATATCTTTCACAACTAGGATCGAAATAATGCTGCGAAAAACTGGAAAATTAAAGAATACAAAAAGCTTTTGAGGCATGTAGGAACTGGCTTCTAGAAAACAGAGCCTATCGCCGAAGATATGGCTCTGTCGCCAGGTGACAAGACTATATCACGGCGACAGTCCCTGTTGGCTGGCACTGCGTTTTTCCAATACCGACCAAGAAATATGGGTTCTTTTTTCGACCAGTTCTAGCATTGTTGGCTCGATTCTACTTCCTAATTGAGTTTTTCTCACTTTTCTCAAACCCATATGTGTTCTACATATGAACATAACCCTCTGGGAATTGATGCTCCATCTACCTTATTAAACGCTCTGAGCAACAAAGGGTACATTTGAAGATGTTGAATTCACCAAACCATGGAAGCGAGTTTAACTCGCGGGGTCCAATCCATTCGCGCCAACCCTTCCAAATGTATGGCTTCCGCACGGTGCATCCGGACTCATAACCATGGACCATCTTTGACTAAACCATATCCTTGATCTTTAGAGAACTAGAGCCATGGTTAGGTTGCAAACTCATTGCATCATATTCTACCTACTTGACTACTTGTGCATTATTTGTTGTGCATACTCTATGTGTTTTCCTAACCATTTGATTGACTTGTGTTTAAGCCTTAAATAAACTATTTAATGAATAAAGGGACTTTGCCTAATTAATAAATTAATTAATTTGAATAATTAAAGTCAAATAAATTAATCAAAACTGACTTAGTACGACTTTAAGCCTGTCTCGTAAAGTAACTGAAAGTAGTCCAAGACTAATGCTCCAGTAATGGCGCACGATTTTTTCCGTTTTTGTGTGTTAGTTATAACGGACGCCATGCTACTATAATTTGTTACCCCCGTCGCGTCGCTCGTTTTAGATGGCTGGAGCGCCAAACGCTATTGTGCAATGTCGAGCGACAACCATGTCGTGTGGCGCTGCACTACAGTGTGCGGCTAAAGTTCATATTTTTGCTCGAGTCATCACGACGAGTCTAATTAAATAATTTATTAATCAGTCGATTATTTTATTTAATGGCAGTAACCTTGTTTGGTCCTTAATTGATTCTAAGCACTTAGTCCCATGGTATTATACAAAAGTCAAAGCATGTCACTTACACTCACAAATAAAGCACACACTAATATGTATGTACACTTGGACCATGTCTAGAGAGTCTTGTATGCGCGTGTTTTCCGTCGTTTTTTTTTGGGGCGGTAAGTCGGATAATAATCCTCCAATTAAACCACATGTTTGAACCCATATACTTGATTCCCAAAAATATACACCCGATTTTTGCTCTTTTTTTTTCTTTTTCTTTATAAACCCGTAAAGTCAAAGTCAATTTGAGTCAAGTCATTAAAATAAAAAAAGGTTTAGTTTGCAGCGCGTGGTCAAGAAAGGAAGGGAGTTTGATTAGAAACAACCTTTTCGTTCATGTACAACTTTTTGACAAACCAATCGATCGAAAAAGGAAAGCCAAGAAGATAATGGCGAGCCAAAAAGAAGTTAATGAGCTCAAGAAGCAAATGGCTAGTGTTACTGAGTTGCTAAAGACCTTAATCCTCTAAATTAATGACCCTATGAAGCAACAACAAATGGAGCTCATGCAAGAGAGCTTGAGCAAGATATCCAATGATTATAGGTTCTAGGGCTCAGCTCGCAAGGGGTCTCGGTGGACAAGGAGCTTCTTCCGCAGAAGTTCAATGCCAACCACATCCCAAAGTTCAAGGCAACTAATAACCCTTATTTTCATGTAAGAGCCTTTGAAACTATAATGAATATTGATGGGATTGGTAGAAAAGTATTTCATTCTTTATTTTCCTTATCTCTTGAAACTATTTTCCAACAATGGTTCTTTTCCCTTGACAAAGAGAAAATTTCTAATTGGGAATCAATTTTAAACGCTTTCATTGATAGGTATAAATGCAATATTCAAGTTGAAACTGATCATAAGGAACTTGAAATACTTAAACAAAAAGAGAATGAAGGTTTCACTTATTTCTTCAATAAATGGAGAGAAACCTCTACTAGAATAATTGAAGTACCAAGTGAAAAAGAACCTGTGAGGTTGTTTATCAAGAACCTCCAAGAAAAGTACTCCAAGCATCTTAAGTACCTAAACAATCTACATACTTTCAAGGCCGTCTATGATATTGGGATTAACATTGAAGATGACCTTTTTAAACAAAAAGCTACTAACAATAACTCCAACAGTGGCTAGAAAGGCAAAAAGAACGACAATCCTTCTTCTTCCAAAACCACCCACTCAAATAATGTTAGTACCTTTAATTTGAGTAAAGTCCTTGCTATGAAAAACTAAGGACAAAAGAAACCCTTTAGGATGAACTTTACTCCTATTTGTATGAGTTATGACACCGCATTCGATCGACTGAATGCAAAAGGTCTTATAACTCCTATTGGACCATTCGGGGATCCACTTGTTAAAAAAAGAACAGCTAACTGGAACCCCAATGCACATTGCAAATACCATCAAGGTAGGGGCCATCTCACTAAAAACTGTTGGAAGCTTAAGGAAGCTATCCAAGACTTAATTGACAACAATAAGCTACCATTACCCCCTGCAAACAAGAAGCCAAGTATTAACAATGCACCTCTCTCTGATTCATTCTCTATCTCTGATGTGGAAGACCATGTTGATCCCTCATCCACTACTACAAAAAAGGCCTTAGAGAACTGTTATTATAGGCTTTATAGATCGCCAGCGTTCTTCTGCTAAGCGATGTATAAAGTATAGACAACGGGTCGTTTAGGCATTTTATGTATGGACAAATAGAGAACGATTGTTAGTCACAACCGTTCTCTTTTCCCTTCTTGAAATCGTACACTAAGGAAGGAAAATAGAACGGTTTAGGCCACTTAACCGTTTTATAATGCATTACAATAGAGAACGATTAAGATAGATAACAGTTCTTTAATGCTTTTTAAAAAAAAAAAAAAATCCAACCATATATATATTTGATAATTCAAATTACCCCTGTACGTATTTTATCTTGTATTATTCCTATATTTTTATAATTTGCATTATTTTTGTATTTCATTTTTAGACCTGTATATGTTGTATTCCTATATTTTATCTTGTAAATTTATCTTGTAAGAAAAATTCCACATTTCCTATGTAAAATAAACTCATGATCTTGTATGCGTGCAATATAAACTTCAGTATAATAAAATTAACAAAAATATTTCCAAATACGACGAAAGACATCAAAATATGCTTCATATATATAATTTAAAACATCCAACCATAATTAAATTGAATCATTCATCCAAAATTTGTTCTATACAAATAAATACGTGAGTTAAATATCAAAACACATTTCTAATTAATGTTGATTTAAAAAAATTATGCTTAGATATACCAATACCATATTGATCTACAGTTCAGATATATATCATTTGTCATCGTCATTTCGTTGATAATATCCGTAACATATGAAATCCACCTTTCCCAAAGCTCGTCGATCATTTGTTGAGAATATGTAGGAAGAACTTGCTTTAAATACTACAAAACAATGTAAAATACATACATATTAGTAGTTAATAATATACACAATAAATTCATCTAATTAAATATAAATAAGTATATCTTTTTTGATCTGATTTAAGAAGAACAGCTGATACCAAAAAGGCTGCTCTCAATCTTATCAAAAAAAAAAAAAAAAAGGCTACTCTCAAGATACATAACAGCCATGTGCATAATAGTTTCTGTCAATGCCACATCTAGTACATATCTGATCTAAGTTCATACCCATGCTCACAAGGTTGGGACGGGTCTACAGTAGAAGTTTCTAGCCCAAAACAAGAACCCAAACCACAATTAGTGAAAGAATATAATAGTATATATACATCTTACAAACAGCCTAAACAGATATTTAAGGGAAATCATGACGATCTTAAGAAATAAGCAGTTACTGATAGAAAAGTTATAAGCCCGGAAGCATGGACTATAGAGCATCCACTTGCAGATCAAGACAGAAGATACACCATATATAAACTTAAAATCAATTGTGACAGTAAAAATTATATAACCCACCAAATGCAAGTAGACAAAATAAAACATGTAGCTGCATGCTAATGATTCAAATGTGAAAATAAATAATTTGTCAATCTAATTTCAAATCAAAATTGAACAAGAGAAAAAAAAACTCACATAGCGATATATAACCACCTCTTGGCATCTTCCCATGAGATAATGGCGATAGAAGCAATAATTTTTGGTTTCACGATAGTAGTAAGTTTTAATCACTGGACATCAAGTTTCTTGTCCATATCTGCTGGTTTCTTCCTTTTATTCTGCTGCAAAATTAAATTAGCAAAAAGAATGTGTTACCTTAAAAGTTTAATTACTACAACAAAACAAAAATTTTAAAATGAAGCAACCGGCACAAAGTTTTCTATTTATTACTTTCAAACAAGAAACATAAACTTATTGATAAAGAGAAATTAGTAAATTTGATAGAGACATGATCATTAATTACTAAGTTCCATAACAGATATAGAAGTAAATTACTGCGGGATGCAAGATAGAAGTTCAGTATTTCATTTTATTAAAGCTGCTAATGAGAAAACTCAATTAACAGCATCTAGAATCTAAAATAGATGTAATAATTCTCAGTAGTATCCAGTCACTACAAGAAAGTGTACTTTAATAAGGAAGCATTTGGAGACTCGGAAAGCAAATGAAGAAAGCTCCAGTCATTAATTACGTCAGAATAGGGAAATCTAGAGAAACACAACTCTTGAGATGAGCCCCTAAAAGAGCTAGGAACAATGCTTCTAACATATATCCAACTACAGACAATACCTCAGAAAGAACAACCGTGATGCAAGCAGACAAGTTAAAGCCCCATAAATACAAAGGCTTTTCTTGACTACTTCATCAAATGTTAGAAAAAAATAAAAGAGAATATATAAAATAAAACAATATAAGTAAAACCTTTTTCTTTTCTTTCTTTGCCTCTGAAGAAGAGCTTTGTTTTTTATTCTTCGGGGTGCTTGATCCCTGAATAGATGGTAATACTAAGATGAAAAATGTCGGAAACACAACGCTCTAAAGTTATAGTTCCGAAAGCACAGACTATAGAACATCCACTTGCAGATCAAGACGAAGAGGGACTGATGCATACAGAGAAAGAAGTTTTATACATAAAGGAGGTCTTAAAAAAAACTGAAAAAAGAGGGCATGATACAGAAAATAAAACCTGAGGTGATGTAAGAGTTGCATAAGCATGCAAATGCAGGACGTAAGCCTCCTTTACAGAAAGAGATAAAGGAGAACTTGCAAAAGTTAGTGCACAAATAAGGTGCTCAGTAAGAAAAACTCTAGCATCATAAGCCATTAAGCATTATCACTCTAGTAGGGGAAATATTGGAGCAATCATGCACCTTAGCTCTGAGTCTATAAACATGGAGAAGTCAATTCACATTCATAGGGGATACAAGTTGAATCAACCACTCAAGGCGAGGGAAGCTTCAAAAAGAGGAAATATGGAGACACAAACCTCCAAGATGATTTAGCAACAAATTCATACGTCAACAACAATGTACAAAGAATAAAAAACTCACTCGTCTTTAATAGTACCACAGTCCACATGTTATGATTCCCTTCTCTTCTCTCTTCACAATCAGCTACACCAATTCCACAAAAACACACTCCTTACTCATCATTGTAAGCATAGTAAAAACCATGACTAGTCTTACACATTACTAGAATCAGATTTTATCATCGCGTAGTTTCAATCACAAGATCTCATAACCAACCCTTTTATGAAGGAAAAGCAAAGCGAATCAATATTTTCTAAAATAGATTATAAATTATTTACAATTAATGTAGCACAATAATCTAGTGGTAATCAATTTCCCCTACCCCTCTTTCTTTATCTGATTAGGGTTCTAAATTGAACTTAGGTAAGATTATTTGGCTAAAATTATTTTTATTACTATTGAAATAAATGTAAATTCGACAAAATTAAGGGTAATTTGATTCAAATTACTGCAATTCGGCTGAAATATTAACATACAAATAATCGATTGAATTTATCCCTAAAACTAGAACTTTGATGTTTTTTTCAATCACCTAAATTCGAATTGCAAATAAATTTAATAGATGAAAACTATGAATTTAATTATGTTTCCTTCATATTTCGAATGGTTCATGTGGTTAGATTGACAAATTATCAAATTCAATTACTCTATGACAAATAAATTTTGAACCTACCTCAATGTAATGGGTGCTCAGTGAAGTGGTGGTGCTGCAGACATTGTGCGGCGGTGGAGCGACGACACGGCAAAACATTAAGTGGTGATGCATGCAATTGGAGGTTTTCGGTCAACTTGAAGAAGTTAACAAGAAGTATGGAGTATTTCTTTAAGAATATCAAGCAAAGGTATTTTTTAGTGGAATGGAAGTGAAAGTGGAAAACCTTATAGCCGCCTTTTAAAAAAAAAAAAAAAAAAACAAAACGGTTATCAAGATGACCGTTCTATATCCTCTATAATAATTAATTATTATTTTTAATTATTTGGGTGAAAGAAATAGAGAAAGGTTAACTAAGCTAACCGTTCTATATGAATTAACTTACAGAACGCCTCTTATACAAATACGTTCTATATTATTCTGGAGAACGCCTATCTTTGGTAACTGTTCTATATTTTGCGATCTCTAATCTAGTTTTTGGTGTAGTGATCTCTCATTAAACATATTGAAGAAATTCATGCTATCAAAGAAGAGGAGGTAACTTTTTTCGATGCCATGGATGATTTTTCTTCTGTACAAGAACCTGCAACTAAGGAAGAAGTCGAGATTCACATACGATCAATGTGGGAGGGAATAGACTTATTACGTGAAGCTATTGAATTGGCAAAAAAACAAAGAACGGAGCTTCAAAACAAGTATGTTAAAGTTCCACTTATGGGGAAGAAACCATTCCCTCTCCAAGTAATTGACACACCCAGGAAGAGTAATAAATGTTACACTTTAATTGGGACTTCCTATGCTAATATGTTCAAAATTCTCTCCGAGAGTGGTAAAGTCAAGCCTCTCAAACTGAGACCATTTGAGTCATTAAAGAGGACATATAGGTTCTACTGTCCATACCATCAATTAGGGGGACATACCATTGAGAACTGTTTTAAATTCAAAGATTTAATTCAGAAGATAATTGATAACAAGAAGCTAGTTCAAATACAACAAGAACAAGACATTAGCATCAATGGGGTTTGGCACACCGATGATGAAGACGTCTATCTTAAGGATATAAAAGAACCTCCACTTTCAGTCATATATCCTGTAAGCGATATTTGGAATGAAGAAGATTCACCCATAGACGTCCTCAAAACATCTGGGAGAATGCAACCTCCCATCCCTACACAACCTATTCCTACTGTGTAACAAGTTCTCGTACCAATTATAGAGGACAATGATGTTGTCAAACAATTCAAGAAGACCAAGGTTGAAATGAATGTGTGGAAACTTCTATCTACATCCCGAGAACATAGGTTGGCGATAATGAATGCCTTGGATAAGATAGGGATAGATTCCGACACTACTCCTGAGGGGTTGGCTAAATTCCTTACAAGTGATCTCCATAGTCCTATCAATCTAATTAATCACCTTTTCTGACAAGGATTTACCACCGAAAGGTGACGAGCATTACAAGGCTTTAAATATCACAGTAGTCTGCAAGAGGATAAACGTCCTAATGACTCTTGTAGACAACGGATCGGTAATCAATGTCTGTCCACTCACAACTACGAGGATGCTAGGCACAAGGGATGAAGACTTAGGCCCTGTTGTTTTGAGCTTCTGGGCAGAGCAGAGCAGATTTCAGTAGAGCAAAGCAAAGCAGAGCAGATTTCAGCAGAGCAGAGCAGATTTCAGCCGAGCCGAGCAGAGCAGAGCAGATTTTATTATTATTATTATTATTATTATTATTATTATTATTATTATTATTATTATTATTATTATTATTATTATTATTATTATTATTATTATTATTATTATTATCATTATTATTATTATTATTATTATTATTATTATTATTATTATTATTATTATTATTATTATGATTATTATTATTATTATTATTATTATTATTATTATTATTATTATTATTATTATTATTATTATTATTATTATTATTATTATTATTATTATTATTACTACTACTACTATTATTATTATTATTATTATTATTATTATTATTAAATATTAATTATTATTATTATTAAATATTAATTATTATTATTATTATTATTATTATTATTATTATTATTATTATTATTATTATTATTATTATTATTATTATTATTATTATTATTATTAGTACTACTACTACTACTACTACTACTACTACTACTACTACTACTACTAATATTATCGCATTATTATTATAATCATTAAATTTTTAAAGTTAAATATTAATTATTATTATATTAATTATAATTATTATTAAATATTATTTAATTATTATTATTAAAAATTAATAATTAATATTATCTTTAAATATTAGTCATTATCTTAATATTAATTGCTATTATAAAAATCAATTTTTGTTATTATAATTAATATTATTAGTTACAAATATTATTATTACTGTTAGTATAATTACTATTATTATTACTAATATTATTATTAATATTATTATTAAATATTAATTATTATTGTTATTATTATTATTATTATTATTTTTATTAATAATTATTAATAATTTATTATTATTATTATTAAATATTAATAATTATTTTTTATTATTTTTTATTTTTTATTAAATATCAATAATTAATTATTGTTATTATTATTATTAAGTATTAATTATTATTATAATAAAATATTAATTATTTATTATTATTAAATATTATTTATTTATTATTATTATTATTATAAAATATTAATTATTATTATTATTAAATATTAAATATTAATTATTTATTATTATTAAATATTAATTATTATTATAATAATTTAATATTAAGTATTAATTTTAAGTAGAGCAGAGAGCAGGGCAGGGCAGAGCAGAGCAGAGCAGATTGAAGCAGAGCAGAGCAGATTTCAGCAAAGCAGAGCAGAGCAGAGCAGAGCAAAGCAGATTTCAGCAGAGCAGAGCAGAGCAAAGCAGCTCTAAAGAACGGGGCCTTAACCCCATCAACACAAGGAATAAGAGCCTGTGACAATACTCGTCGCCAAGCTCTTAGAAAAATCACTATGAATGTAACGCGTGGGGGCAATAGAACATGCCACCACCTTCCAAGTGGTAGATATCAAGGCTTCCTTCAACATATTGTTGGGACGCCCTTGGCTACATGATCTCAAGGCCGTGCCTTCATCTCTTCACCAACACGTAAAAGGTATAGTTGGAGGGATCCCTATTACGATCGATGCAAACACCTATGAGGATTAAAGCCGTCGAAAATAAAATTATTAATGTGGAGCGCGACGAGAATGATGAAGACTTGTGGGGCTTTAATGAAGAGGTGTCCTTAGTCGAGGATGATGAAAGGATCCCTCTTTGTTACAACCCCCACTCAAATATTACGGTAAATGCTATTCTGGAAAGACATGGACACTTTCCTAGAATGACTCTATGAAAGAAAAACGAGATAGCAAAACAAAAGGAATTACTTGGCCTCCCGAAGTTAGATACTTTCGGACTTGGTTTTGAACCGACTCGGGAAGATCTTAAGCTAGCCTAGGAAAGGTCTAAAGAGCGTAGGAATGCTCGCACCCAAAAGAAAGCAATCCCAATGGACCAGTATCCTCTTAATCTCAATGGACAATTCATAAGAGAAGGAGAGGACTATACATGCTATGAGTTCCCCGAGCCCTTTGTTGTAAATGGCATAAGACAACCTGGGTTCGAAATCTTTCTGGATTGTTTCTTTCTAGATGAGATCACAACTCCTATTCACAAGGAGAAAGCACCCCCATGCTTTGACTTTAATGTCATGGGACTACTCTTTAGATGTGAAAAGGATGAGCCGAAATATGTAGAAGATAATTCCTCGCTCATTCAAACAATCCTACAAAGGGAGAACTTTGACCCTTCGAAGCTCATCACTCCATCAGAGGGTTTAGTGCATTGATGGCGCAAGACGGTCAAGGTGACTACTCTGAGTGGAAGAAAAAATCTCAATAACAACATGGCAAGGACCAATGTTTGAAGAGTCGTCAGAGTCAAAGTCTGAGTCTGAGTCTTTTCCTATAGAGTCTTCTAAGTCCTTATCTATAGCACCCCTTGTTTCTAATTCTTCTTTTTCTACTCCTAGGATAGTTAGCAATCAAGTCCCTGAGGACATTTCTCTATTCAATGGAATAATTTCAGAATTCAATGATATGTCTTCTTCCTCTTACTCCTCGTGTTTTTCATTAACCCAAGATGACGAGCATTTCTTAAATAACAATGAAAACGACAAAGAAATTATTAAAGCAATGGAAACACTTGAAAAGAAAACACCGGTAATTGAGGATACTGAAACGGTTGATATCTTAAAATATTCAACCATTAAAAGAGAAGTTAAAATCGGATTAACGCTTAATAAAGAAGAAAGAACCGATTTAATTAATCTACTTATAGAATTTATCTATGTATTTGCTTGGTCATATGAAGATATGCCAGGCATTAACAGAGAAATAGCTCAACACACTATACCATTAATTCCAGGAAAAAAAACCTGTAAAACATTAGATGTGTCGAATGAAACCCGACGTAGCTCTTAAAATAAAAGAAGAAGTTCAAAAGCAAATAACTACAGGTTTTATCAAGGTATCCAAACACCCTGAATGGGTAGCAAATGTGGTTCGAGTTTCAAAGAAGGATGGAAGGGTAAGAATGTGTGTCTACTATCGAGATTTAAACAAGACAAGTCCAAAGGACGACTTCCCTTTACCACACATTGCTATTTTAGTAGATAATATAGCAAATCATGCGCTTCTCTCATTTATGGATGGATACGCGAGATACAACTAGATTCTCATGGCAGAAAAAGACATGAAAAAAACGACATTTATAACACCTTGGGGTTCTTACTGTTACACGGTAATGCCATTCGGGTTGAAAAATGCGGGTGCTACCTACCAAAAGCACCAACTGCCCTACTCCATGACATGATGTACAAAGAGGTTGAAGTGTAGGTGGACGATATGATTTTGAAGTTAAAAGATCGCCCAGGACATCAAGTAGTCTTAAGAAATTTTTTTGAAAGGCTAAGAAAATACAACATGAGGTTGAAATCGTCCAAATGTGCTTTTGGAGTCACCTCAGGCAAGCTCTTGGAGCATGTCATAAGCTCTAGTGGAATAAAGATAGACCCAACCAAGATCAAGGCGATCATGTCAATGCCACCGCCCAAAACCGAAAAAAAAAATTCGAGGATTTATTGGCTTGTTGCAATACATAAGTTGGTTCATATCAAAATTAACAATGCTATGTGAACCAATATTAAAGAAACTCCAAAAGAATGTGCCAGTAATATGGGACGATGAGTTTCATAAAGCCTTTGAGAAAATCAAAGCCTACCTCGCAAATCCTCCCATAGTAGCACCAGCGCTTTCAAGGATCCCTCTTAGGTTGTACTTAACAGTCACCAAGAAGACAATGGGAGCTATGCTTGCACAAGAAGTAGAAGGAAAAGAAAATGCAATCTACTATCTAAGCAAGAAAATGCTTGAGTATGGAGTACGCTACACACCTCTTGAGAAGTTGTGGCTCGCATTGGTGTGGGCCACAACCAAGCTATGACATTACATGCTCGTGCATACAATCTTTGTAGTTTCTCAAATGGATCCACTTAAGTATCTATTCGAAAATTCTACACTCAATGGGCGCATATCAAGGTGAATAGTCAATTTAGCCAAGTTTTATGTAAGATTCATTCCTCAAAATGCTATCAAAGGATATGTGGTCTCGGACTTCCTAGCAGATTTCCCGATAGAAGATTCGACGCCAGTACATGACAACGAATTTTCAGACGAAGACTTGATGGTCACAGAAGATGATACTTTGAATTTATACTTTGATGGAGCCTCAAACCAAAAGGGATGTGGCATTGGAGTACTATTAGTATCACCTAAAGAAGAGCATGTTCCAATCTCTATAAAGCTAGATTTCGACGTTATCAATAAAGCTGTCGAATACGAAGCATGCGTGGTAGGCCTTGAAATAGCTTTGGCATTAGGAGTGAAGAAATTGCGAATATTCAGAGACCCTTCGTTTATCATCAACCAAATTTCCAAAAGATGGAAAGTAAGGAGTGAAAGTTTAGCCCCTTACCAAACCTATCTGGAAACTCTCACCAACCAGCTAGAAAAGGTAGAATACACATATCTACCTAGAGAGGAAAACCAATTTGCTGATGCCTTGGCAAGACAAGCCTCAATGGTTAGGATTCTTACGAAAATCGAGCAAATGCCTCTAACTATAGAGAAAAGGCATAAACCGGCTTACATTCAAGCCATAGAAGATGATGAAGTTGTCCAAGATAATGAAGAAGAAGAAGAATAAGAAGAACCATGGTATACGGATTTACTCAATTACGTCACCAAAGGAGAATATCCTCCTCATGCTGACAAAAGAGCAAAACGAGCATTAAGAATCCTGGCTTTTCAATACGTACTCATAGACAATGAGTTACACAAAAGGGTTCCTAAGGGTCGAGCTCTCTTATGTGTAGGGAAAAAGGAAGCCCAAAGAGCTATGAAGATATTCCACGAAGGCTTTTATGGAACCCTTGTTAATGGCAAAATGCTAGTCCAAAAGATAATGCGAGAAGGGTACTATTGGACTACCATGAATAGGGATTGTCATCAATATGTAAAAAGATGCCCTAAGTGCCAAATTTACGCCAACTTACAACATGTTCATCCATCTCTACTCTACATCTACACTTCATCATGGCCATTCTCTACATGGGGAATTAATATTATTGGTAAAATTACCCCTCTTGAGACAGGAGTTCACAAATACATTTTATTAGTAATTGATTACTTCACAAAATGGGTAGAAGCACAGTCATATGCTAAACTCACTGCAAAACATGTAGCACTCTTTATCGAAAGGAATATTATTTGTCGATACGGAGTCCCACATGAGATGATAAGTGACAATGGAACTCACTTTCAAGGAGAATGTGAAGAATTGTTACAAAAATATGGCATTCAACATCATCACTCTTCCCTTTATAGACCTTAAGCAAATGGAGCAGTTGAGGAAGCTAATAAAAATCTAAATACTATTATCGAGAAAATGACAGAAAATTACAAGGATTGGCTTGACAAACTCCATTTCACACTTTAGGGTTATCGCACATCAACAGGAAATACGCCATTCTACATGGTTTATGGAGTGGATGTCGTACAACCTTTAGAACTAGAGATACCATCTCTACGCCTTGCATTAGAAAGTAAACTTGATGAAGTCGAATGGACTAGAGCAAGATATTAAGAGCTTATTCTACTCGATGAAAAGCGACTGGAAGCTCTACATCATACCCTATGCTATCAAACCCGTATGGCTAGGCACTTTAATAAGAAGGTTTAGACAAGAAACATCAAAGTAGGAGACTTGGTGTTAAAAGCATTAAGGAAAAATGTTTTGGATCCAAGGGGCAAGTTTAGGCCTAATTGGTCCGGACCATATATCGTCAAAACCATTCTGTAAGGAGGTGCAGCAAAACTAACTGATATGGATGGTAATGAGTTCTCAAATATGACAAACCTTGACCAAATTAAAAAGTAATAACCATAAATACTTGAGTAGCACACTCAAGAGAGCTACGTCTGGCCTGAATCCATAGGAAAGGATACGTAGGCAACCCTTTACAGGGTGCAGCCACTTTAATTTTCGTAAACCTCACATCCCAAAAGCAATAGAAATTTGACAAAATAGCAGCGCCACAGAAACAAGTTTGTCGCCGGCCGACTGACTGCAGCGCAAAGCGATAGAGCATGTCACTCGGCGACAGGCAGCAATGACTGGCGACAGACGCTAAACATCGGCGCCGATTTTTGGCGAATATCTAGTAAAATTTCGGTGTATTTTGGAAAAATTTTGACTTCCGTACTCGAAAAAATTTCTGGAAAATAATTACAGTTGTTTTCATTGCTTTAATAAATTAAATAAAAAAAGTTGATTTAATTAAAAAAAAAAGCTGTAATTTCATTAATAATTAATAAAATAAAGTAAAAACTACGTTATTGATAGAATTCAAATAAAAGCTTAATAAAGTAAAATTAACTTTAAATTTAAACTAGTCTAATAAATTGGAAGTTAAGCAATGCTTCAATCTTTCTTCTCTTTCTTTGCCCTCTTTCAATTTTTATCCGCATCCTATTCATCATCCATGACTTTTGCTAGTAGGCATCCTTTAGAGGACCTACATTCAATTTTAGAGTAAATTGTTTCTCCCTTAGCTAGGACTCCATGTTTCTTTTCTACCCAAACCTTCTTTTCTGAAGTGTCAGTTTTTCTTTTTCCTTTATCCTTTGTAGTGTCTTTCTTCTTAGGCATCACAGGTGTTTTAAATTCAAATTTTTTACCCAAGCGTTCTTTAACATGAATCAATTTGTCACCTAGACGGTTCTTCACATTGGTTCTACACTGATTTTTCTTCATGTCCTTTACAGGCTTATTAAGAAGCCATCTTTTCACAACATTGGGCATGGAAGGAGGAAACTTTTGGGTAATCACTTCCCACAAAGTCCTAGCACTCCTAAATGTGTCAAATTTCTCTACTCCTTGTGAAACAGGGAATTCATAGGGACGATGGTGTCCCAAGAAGGAATTGTTTAAAATAGACCGTACTGCCTTTTTACCCTACAGGGATAATAAAAGGCCAACCATCTTCTCAATTCTCCACCATGGGACGACCCACTTGATAGCAAAGTTGCAAGAGGCAAAGACTTTATTCCATTCATGGCACCCCATCTTAGAGAATCGTTTCTTTCGCTTCACGAAATAATTTGAAGTGTATTTCTCAATGTTGTTAGGAAGACTAATTAATTCTAGTCTCTCCATTAGCCATATTTGCAAATGCAAATAATAAATATTAATATAAAAAAATATGTTTTTGATTTCTGTAATTAAAAATATTATTTTTCTACCTATAATAAAATTGGAGAGCCCCGAATACGTGCTTTTGGATTTTTCTTTATTTTATCAAGACTAAGCATAGTCTCTCCAACAATTAATGACATTCAATTTCTTCCATATTCAATTTGCTCCAAAACATTTCATATAACTGCTTGACCCTAATTAGTTCTACTACAGAGAAATTGCTAAACTCCTAGTGATCGACACCATTCACGAGTAAAATTGCTAAACTCCTAGTAAAATTGCTCAGGAGGTAACTTTCTCTCTTTAGTAGTTAAAGACCGACACCATTCACGAGTAAAATTGCTAAACTCCTAGTGACTACAGACATGATTAGTTGTTGAGAAGCTATGACTATAATTAATCTGTTCGAATTATACACAAAATCGGCAGATTAGGGGGCTATTTATTTACAGAGTTGATGTAGTTTGACTCCGGAAAGGATTCGGAGGCAACTCACTGCAGCGCCAAACGACAAGCCCGTCGTCTTGCGACAGATTCTAGTGCTCACCGACAACGCAAAGAGCGTGGCGACAAGCGGCGCTGCAGCGCTTCCTTAACGTGGTATGCAAACCGCGTTTTTATGGCAATGATTCGAATTCTTACAATGACTTTACAATTTTGCCCTTTGTTCAAATACCCCATATTTATTAATTTAAGGATTTTTTTGAAAATAACACCACATATTTTGAAAAAAATGGATTATAACACCACCATTTTTCAAATTTATATTATAACACCACATAAAAACCCAAAAATTTGTTTTCACCACCATCTAACCGTATCTTTGGATGGAATCCGTTAGAAGGACCCACTAAGGACCCACATAATACTATGTTCGCTAAAAAAAAAAAAAAAAAAAAACAGAGTACGTAGTACTAAAACAGAGCACAATTTCAATTCAAGCATATATGGAATTTTTCAAGCAATCAAACAATTTCTTGCAAAATTATGATGATTATTGTGACAATTTGGACAAGAATTACTAGCAAAAACATCAAGAACAACCCACATTGTTCTCACGACCTCGAGAGGTCCAACAATGGTGAATCGCTCATTTCTCCATCAAATTGAGTCAAACAAGTCTCAAAATACTCCCAAGGCAATAAACAAACATAATCAAGCGATTTCATGGCATAAAATTTGACAAACAAACCAAATTTGACAAACAAGCGTTGGTCTTCGATGATATTCTTCAGAATATTATCGCAACAAATGAGGATGGCTTCAGGCGAAGTAATCTTCGAGCATATACCCTAGTATGCTAAAGATTGTCACAAAGCGGTAGAAGATCATTTCAGGCGAAGCAATCTTCGATAGGATTCTCTGGCTTGCAGAAGACTATCACAACGGAAATTAGAGGCAGTTACTAGCGTAGCAGTCTTTAGGCGGTATCCCCTAGCTTGAGGAGGATCATCAAAGCTCTTCGTTTAGAGACGCGTGGACATATCAACAACAGTAGGATGGCGTTCCCTAGCTTGAGGAGGGTTGTCACAACAGCAATGCACTGACAAATTGGTTACTCCTAGAGACGTGTGCTTGACGGTGCAAGATAAGCATTTCTTAACTCTCGTATCTGTTTAACTAACGCTAGTTTGCAAGTATTGGCGTTACAAGAGTTATTTGGGATCACAGAACGTTCTGGAACATTCTCCGTCCCAATCGCTACTTTGATTTTTATTTTTGAAAACTCGTATTTCTCCAAACTCAGTCAAAGTGGGGGTTTCTGTAGACACCCATTTTTGTTTCCCGAAAACCGAAACCGGTGATAAATACGTTTCACGTCGAATCATAATCGAATGAAGTGATAGTGTGGAAAGTTGAAGTGTTTAGTTTTTATTAAAATTCTCTTCTTTCTCTATGTTTTTGAAAACCTATTTTATGAAAATAGCCAATCCATTTTAGTTTGGTACATGTCTAGGTCCAATAATAGTGTAGTTGGATTGGGTTTGAAAATATCTTTCCAACAATACATTATAAGCCCAATTCCGATGAATATTAAGGAAGTTATGGCCAAATTACTAAACTGGGTTTGGTTTGATCTTTATAAGCGGCCCAATGATCTAGAGGAGGGCCTATTATGATTTATCATTCCTAATGCAATTAGGATTGGTTATAGTCTTCTAGAATCTTCTAGAATGTTCTTTTGAATCCTAATGTGATTAGCATTGGTAATTGAGTTATATAAGTTTTATTTAGAATTAAAGAAGTGTTTTAAATGAAATTAAAGTTTTTACTCCTCGTACGCTTAATTTTATTAAAAATATGAAAACGCGTGAAAAAACTGCCTGCAGCGCTGCACCACAGGTTGTCGCGCGGCGACAGGCCCTGTCGCGCAGCGATAGAGGCTAGTGCGCCGCCAACGTCGTGTTTTATTCTTCTGAAAACTCTTATTATTTTTTATCATGTTCCGACTTATTTTCGTTATAAATAGCCTCCTTTAACCTCCATTTTGAATTACCAACTTTCATCAAGAATTTCTTGATACTCTCTCTCTCTTTTCTAAACAAACTTTTCACAAACAAAATTACGCGTTCACAAGATCTAGACACACCAAGCCCAATTCGAAGTTGGCTTCGCCCTAGACGTGAAAGAAAGAGATACAAGGAATCCAAGTAAGTGCTTTAATTTCTTTAATTGATGTTATGATATAGAAATCATGTTTATATTATTATTTTTATTTCTAGTATCATGTTAGGATGCTTAACCTATTATCATGTTAAGGGTGATTTGCTTATATCAATTATGATTTCTATGATGCTTCCTATTTTCTTTCTTAATATCAAGTTAGTATCATTTTGGGGCTAAAGCTTTGATATTTAATGTTTAGTGACATGCTAGGGTTTGTTATTAATTTTGTTAGTATCATGCCTAGGATCTTGCTATTATTATGCTTTAACATGATTATGATTATTATTATTATTACTGTCAAGATTATAATTATTATTTATGATGATTTATGTTGCTTTATTATATTATTTGTTATTTCTTGATCACACCTTTTATGTATGTTTAAAGGGAATTGGTACTTGTAATCACGCTTAATAAGATAATTAATAATCTTGTTTAGGGTTAATTTGATGATAATTCAAGTGATCGCCAATAATAGATTTATTTGTGCATTAATATTCAACAAACATAGATTAAACAGGTTTAGGGTAAAACTATTGATTGTATTTTAGTCCAAAAGCGCACATGAATACGAGAAGAATAAAGTAGTGACCTATTATTAGGGCAGGTTCAATCTCTTTTGAGTTTGATATTTACCTTCATTCCTGAACTTCCAGTCATGGTTCCAGACCTATTGGAGTTAACAATCTCCTGGATTGTTAAGGGATGTAACCTTCACCTTGTGAACGGTTTACAAAATCCTTAAACTTGTTGGCGACTCTTTTGCTCTACCTTCCTTCCCTTTGGACGCCACCATGCTTAAGTGTATGATCATAGTGGGGTTCAAGTTTGGGGTAATGTTTGAAATATTCCCTACAGCTATTATGCTTTTATTCGTTGATTCTACAGCTTCGTTCATTTGAGGTCTATATGGAGATGAGTGATGATGTTTTACTTTATAACAAGCTAAGAGGGTCTCAACTTCTGCTTTGAATTGAGATCCCGGATCACTAATTAGTTCGTGTGGAACTTCAATTCTATAAAATATGTTTCTTTCAAGAAACTTTGCGACATGTTTAGAAGTGATATTAACATAAGAAGCGGCCTCAATCCACTAAGTAAAGTAATCGATAGCTACTAGTACGTACTCGTGTCCTGCTGTTTCTGTTGGAGAAACTTTACCAATTACGTCAATTCCCCATGTTGAGAAAGGCCATGGGGAAGTGAGGTTGTACATCTCGGATGGCGGAAAGTGTTGTAAGTTAGCAAACATTATGGGAACTCTAGACATTTCTTGATATATTGTAAGCAATCGTGTTCCATAGTGGACCAATAGTACCCTTATCGTGAGATAATTTTAGCAAGCATTTTTCCATTCATGTTAGGTCCACAAACACCTTTGTGAGTGTTCTCCATAAGGCGTGTAGATTTGGGTTGGTCTATACACATTAAACTTTGACCGTTAGGTCCTTTTTTGCATAATTGACCATTTGATAAACCATATTTGGGTGTGAGTGTTCTCAAAGCTCGTCGGTCTTTTGATGAAGTATTTTTAGGATATGTGCCATGTGTAATGTATTTGAGGATATGATCATACCAAGGATTGTCTCCCTCGATATCATTTATTTCCTCTATTTCATTGCAATAAGGTGGTTCTTCAATTCTATTAAAGCATAATGGCTTCATATTTAAGTGATCTGGAATGTTGATCAATAAGGCTAATTTTGCTAGCGCATCGGCAAATTGATTTTCATCCTTTGGGAGATATATGAAGTCCATATAATAAAAATGCTTGGTGAGTTGCTCTAGGTGTGCTTGGTATAATATCATTGTGGAGCTCTTAATTTTCCATTTTTAAGTATATGATTTATTTTCAAATTGGAATCTCCATATACCTCTAATTTTTTCATACCTATACTAGCTGCTGCTTCTAATCCAATAACGCATGCTTCACATTCCGCGGTATTTTTATTAACCTCAAAGTCTACTTTTACTAGGATTGGAGTATGTGCTCTTTCTAGACTTATGAGTAACACTCCCATACCATACCCTTTTGATTGGATGTGTTGTCGAAGTACATTACCCATTAGTCATCTTGTGTGATGAGAATCTCTTCATCCTGAAGATGAATAGTTTCTGCATGACTTGTTTGAGTAGGATGTTGGGCCAAAAAATCTGATCAAAATTTCCCATTAATTGATTTGTCAGGTGTATATTTTAGTTTGAATTCAACCATCATTACTAACCACTTGGATATTCTTCCTTGTATGGGTGGTTGATCAAGATACTTTATCGAATTTTGTTGTGAAATCACATGAGTGGTCTGGAATTGCATATAATGTCGTAATTTTTTAGTTGCCAACTGATGTGAACCAAAAGGGTAATTCTTTTTAAGAGCCAATTAAAATTGTTGTGAGTCCAATAGGGTTCGAACCTAGAGGGAACAGTCAATATTGGGTCACTTGCTTGGTGATCAAGGAAAGAAGTAAAGACTAAATTATTATACTTAGTTTTTTTCTAGAGTTTTACTTGCAAGTTTTTAATTTTCACTTGAAAGGGTTGTTTTTGGTTTTAGCACTTAGGATTAAGTTTAATTTCTTTTATTTAGTTTCTATAAACGTCCTAAGTATATAAGGAAAGTTTTTACTTTTTTTAGGATTAGTTTTCCTATTCTAACTTTAAGTAGTTTGCTAATCCAATTAAGATTGGTTTTCTATTCTAGTGAGGATACTTGGGAGGAAAGGTTAGAGGTTTGTCTTAATCCTTGTAGGGAAGAAATTAGCTTATTTGTAGTCTATAAATAAAGGATTTTCGTGGCTTTAGAGTCAAAGAAAATCATATTAATTCATTAAACTTGTTTAACTATGTTTAAACTTTTCTTTGCTAGTTTTCAATTTGAGGAGTTGTTTTGATAATTAGAACGTGCAATTCATAGTTCTAGGAGTAGTCTAATATTTCTTCATCAAAGTATCTAATTTTAGGAGTAGTCTAGATAATTTAATTAGGCATTGAATCCGTTCCAAGAGTGGTCGTTTTCAAGGTCATATCCGGTTACTTTGAATCGTTTTTAGTTTGAATTTCTTATCATAACGATGTTTTATTCTAATTGTGTGATTTTAGATCTTTTATTAGGTTTAAGGGATTTAATCCACACCAATTTGGTATCAGAGCTTCTACGATAAATTCGATCTATAACTTGTTCAAACAAATCGCAATTGTTCTCGAACTACCAGTTTTTCGTCAACTTCAGAGGACTCGTTCTCCTTTTTTACGAGGTATATTTAGGTAATTATTTATCTTTTTTGGGTGATATTTTGTCTAATTTCTTCCTGCAAAATTTAAGAATTTTCAGAGTTCGTTTGCTATTAAACTGGATTGTTTTCCACAAATGTGTCAGTTTTAGTCCGATTTGGCAGTTGGTGCTTTTTGTGTGCGATTTTGTTCAAAGTTGTGCTGCGATTTATGTGGTTTATTTCTTTGTTTTTTAAGGTCTTTTGAGTTTGTTAATAATGGAGGAAACCGTCAAAAAAATTATGGACGACTTGGCTAGATTACACGATAACACGGAAGAACGTTTTAATTCTTTTGCTAAATTATTGCTTGATACGAAGAAAAAGAAGATAAAACATGATAGTGATAGTGATGCTTCATGTAATGATGATGATAATCATCATAATTCACATAAGATTGATGATTTCACGGGTCTAGGAAGCCCCAAAGATTTTCTTTAGTGGGCAAGACAATTGAAGAAAATTTCAGATTATAAGGGTTTTGATGATGCTAAACGTTTCAAAATTGCTTATATTTGACTCACTAAGAATGCGGGAATTTGGTTTGATAATTTAAATGTTGGACGTGCTACAGCAGGGAAGGAGAAAATTAAGAAATGGACTGTTTTGAAGAAGAAGATGAGCTCTAAATACCTTCCACATGATTTCGAACAAACCCTATACATTCGACTCACTTTATTATCACAAGGTACTAAGAGTGTTAATGAATATATAGCTGAATTTGATAAACTGACCTGTCTTTGTTATTTGGAAGAGAAAGAACCATTGCGGATTGCTAAATTTCTCAAAGGTCTTAATCGGTCTATTGCTAGGAAAATTGAGTTGAGTGCTTATGAGTCATTCAATGATTTGAGCAAGCTAGCTTTGAAGATTGAAGGTCATTGGCTCAAAGATAAGAAGAATATTGGCGTAAAGAGTTCTAGTAATAGGAATTCACAGGGGTTCAAGGCAAACAAAATTTTCAATAAACCTTTCAAAACTAGTTCTAGCGAGTACAAAGGAGAAATTTCTAAGAGTGGAGATAAGAAGGTTGTCAAGGTGTCCAAAGAGGAATTGGAAAGCCGAATTAGGTTTTTCAAGTGTCAAGGAAAAGGTCATAGATTCGATCAATGTCCTACAAAGAAGCCTCTTACATTAAAGAAATTTAGACAAATGGAAGAGGAAGAAGAGCATATAGACTTTGTTTGTGAAGATGAAGAATCCAAATCCAAGGAAGATCACACTAATGAAGAAGAAGAGGATGAGGCTTTTCCCGAGGGTGATGTTAATTTTCTTGTGATAAGGAAGATTCTTCATGCCGAGACTACTCTCAATAACTCTCAACGTGAGAGTTTTTTTCATACTCGTTCCAAAGTAGGTGATACTTCATGTAGGGTGATTGTAGATAGTGGTTCATGTATTAATGTTGCTTCTACAGAGATGGTTGATAAACACCAACTTCCTAAAAGACCACATACAAAACCATAAAAGTTGAGTTGACTTGATGACTCGAAAGGAATAAAAGTAAAGAAGCAAGCTTTGGCGAATTTTTTCATTGGCAATTACAAAGAAGAGTTATGGTGTGATGTTATTCCTATGAGTGCTTTTCACATTCTCTTTGGAAGACCATGGCAATTTGATCGATAAGTTACACATGATGGAGTATCTAACACATATTCGGTTAAGGTGGGAAACTAAAGGATCAATTATCTCTTATTCCAAGCCGCACTAAAGTAAAAGATAAGGGGAAGCAAGTCTCAACTTTGTTTGTGAATGCTAAGGAATTAGAAAGAGAAGTTGAGGAGGGAGCTGTTTTTTTTGCATTAGTAGTAAAAGAGAAAAAGACTACTAGTTATTCAAAAGATTAATATGTAGGGGAATTTCTAGAAGAATTCAAGGATGTTTCCTTGAATGAGCTACCAAAGGGTTTACTTCCTTTACGTGGGATAGAGCATGTTATTGATCTTGTTCCTGGTGCACCTCTCCCAAATAAGAAAGCGTATAGGTTGGATCCTACGGCATCCTAAGAGCTTCAAAGGCAAATTGAAGAGTTGATTGAAAGAGGCTATGTTTGTGAAAGCATGAGTCCTTGTGCGAATCTAGCTTTATTAGTTCCAAAGAAGGATGGGACATGGAAAATGTGTATTGATTCAAGAGCGGTCAATAATATTACTATCTAGTATCAATTTCCCATGCCTAGATTAGAAGACATGCTTGATGAGTTACTTGATTCTACCATATTTTCAAAGATTGATCTTAGAAGTGGATATCATCAAATGAGGATTCGAGAAGGAGATGAGTGGAAGACGGCTTTCAAGACTAAACAAGGCCTATATGAGTGTATGGTCATGCCTTTTAGTCTTTGTAATGTGCCTAGCTCTTTTATGAGGCTCGTGAACGAGGTTCTTTGACCCTTCTTAAATAAATTCATTCTCGTTTATCTTGATGATATAGTGGTCTATAGTAGAGACAAAATTGAGCATATTTCTCATCTTAGAAAATTATTTGAGACTTTGAGAGAGCAATAAGTATATGGTAAACTTGAAAAATGCTCATTGACGGTCACTAGTATTTCTTTCCTTGGACTTATTTTTTCGCGAGGAGGTGTTGCAGTAGACCCCAAGAAGGTACTTGCTATCTCTTCTTTAATAGCACCTAGAAATATTTGTGAAGCACGTAGTTTTCATGGTCTTGCCCCATTCTATAGAAGGTTCATTAATAACTTCTCTACTATTATGGCACCTTTCACGGAGTTGATGAAGAAAGAGGAATTTTCGTGGACTAATGCGGCACGACAAGCTTTTGAAACTATCAAAGAGAAATTGTGTCATACTCCGGTTTTATCTTTGCCAAACATTGATAAATTGTTTGAAGTTTAAAGTGATGCAAGTGGAGCAAGTATAGGTGCAGTTTTACTTCAAGAAAAAAGACATATTTCTTATTTTAGCGAGGAGCTAAGTGGTGCAAAATTGAATTATTCTAACTATGATCGTGAGATTTATGCTAGTGTTTGTGCTTTGGATCATTGGTCTCGATACTTAAGGCCAAAACCTTTCGTGCTACATTCGGATCATGAAGCTTTGAAGTTTATCAATGGGCAACAAAAGTTGAATTATAGACATGCTAAGTGGGTTGAGTTTCTACAATCCTTCACTTTTTCCTCGAAGTATAAAGATGGTAAAGCAAACATTGTTGCTGATGCCTTGTCAAGAAGAGCTTATTTGCTAGCCATGGTAGATTCTAGAATCATTAGCGTTGATCACATATTTGGTTTATATGTAACCTGCCTAAGTTCATCACAAGAATACAAGAATCCCTCACGCAACTTTGTTCTTCAAGATGGATATTTGTTTCGAGGAAATAGACTTTGTATTCCACAATGTGGTGTACGAGAGTTACTCATTAGGGAAGTGCATAGTGGTGCAATTTCAGGTAACTTTGGTGTTCACAAAACGGTCGACATGCTTAGTGAGTATTTTTATTGGCCGAAGATGATTAAAGATGTTCAAAGTGTGATCTCGAGGTGTGCTACTTGTCAAAAGGCGAAGAGTTCTTTTTCTAAAGGAATATACACTTCTCTTCCAGTGGCTGATTGTCCATGGGATAGTGTTAGCATGGATTTTATTATTAGACTTCCACGAACCCAAAGAAGAAACGATGCAATTATGGTTGTGGTTGATGGATTTTCAAAGATGGCGCACTTTATTCCAATGTATAAAACTGATGATGCTCAACATGTGGCAGAATTGTTCTTCAAAATAATTGTTCGTCTTCATGGAGATCCCAGAAGCATTGTTTTGGATCGAGATTCAAACATCCTTAGATACTTTTGGAAGTGTTTTTGGAGGCTTCTTGGTACAAATTAAATGTTAAGCACTTCTCCTCACCCTCAAACCGATGGCCAAACCGAGGTCACAAATCGAACCTTGGGTACTTTGTTAAGAGGATTAGTTAGTAAGACTCAAAAGGATTGGGATATGAGAATTTATCATGCGGAGTTTTCTTACAATCGTTCTCCTTCATCTACTTTTCAACAGTCACCTTTTGAGATAGTTTATGGAGTTAACCCTTTCTTACTGATTGATTTGTTACCTTTGAGTGAAGATGATATTCATGTTGATGCTAAGAAGAGACTTTAGGTTTTTAAGAAGAAATATGAACAATTCAAGGAAAGAATTGAGAAGATAAATAACTTATATAAGACTCGGTTTAATAAGAAGCGCAAGAAACCTACATTGAAACTAGGAGATCTTGTTTGGTTACACTTGAGGAAAGAAAGATTTCCAAGCAAAAGAAAGTAAAAACTCATGCCTAGAGCCGATGGTCCCTTTGAGGTGTTGGAAGCATACGGTGAAAGTGCCTATAAGCTTGATTTACCAAGTAAATATGGGAATGTAAGTGCTACTTTTAATGTTGGTGATTTGTCTTCTTACATGGATTATGTGAATTTGAGGGCAAATTCTTTTGAAGAGGTGGAGAATGATGTGAATCAAGAGGGTAATTATTTTGAAGAGCCAATTACAATTGTTATGTATCCAATAGGGTTTGAACTTGGAGGGAAAAGTCAAGATTGGGTCACTTGATTGGTGATCAAGGAAAGAAGTGAAGAGTTGTTACTTTCCGACGGGTGCACAACGGCCACGCGTCGATAAGAGAGCTACGCGCCGGCTCACCGGCTCCTTCTTGAGCCCTGCTACACCGAGGTGGTATGTGTGTCAACAGGGGCAGCACGTGATGTCGTTTGGTAGCGGCGACACGAAAAAGACAAAATTATTATACTTAGTTTTTTTCTAGAGTTTTGCTTGCAAGTTATTAACTTTCACTAGAAAGGGTTTTTCTTGGTTTTAACACTTAGGATTAAGTTTAATTTCTGTTATTTAGTTTCTATAAACTTCCTAAGTATATAAGGAATGTTTTTAGTTTGGTTAGGATTAGTTTTCCTATTCTAATTTTAAGTCGTTTCCTAATCCAATCAGGATTGGTTTTCTATTCTAGTTAGGATACTTGGGGGGCAAGGTTAGGGGTTTGTCCAAATCCTTGTAGGGATGGAATTAGCTTATTTTTAGTCTATAAATAAAGGATTTTCGTGGCCTTTAGAGTCATAGAAAATCAGATTAATTCATTAAACTTGTTTAAGTTTGTTTTAACTTTTCTTTGCTAGTTTTTAATTCAAGGAGTTGTTTTGATAATCAGAAGGTGCAATTATTAGTTCTAGGAGTAGTCTATTATTTTTTCATCAAAGTCTCTAGTTCTAGGATTAGTCTAGATAATTTGATTAGGCATTGAATCCGTTCCAAGAGTGGTCGTTTTCAAGGTCATATCCGGTTACTTTGAATCGTTATTGGTTTGAATTTCTTATCAAGAACGAAGTTTTATTCTAATTGTGTTATTTTAAATCTTTTATTAGGTTAATGGGATTTAATACTTATCACTCACACTAATGCTAAACTTGTTTTTTCCAATGTGATACATTTTGTTTCGTATAGGATGAATTTTTTGCTTATGTAATACATTGTACGCTCGACTTTTTCTACCTTTTGTGCTAACATGGCACCTATGGCTGTGTCTTTGACTGTGATGTATATCCTAAGAGGTAGTTTGGGTATTGCTGGTGCTAAAACTTGTGGGCTTTTGAGATAATCTTTGATTTTCTCAAAGGCCTCTTGGCATTGATCATCCCATTCATGTTTTTTTTTTTTTCATTTTTTTAAATATTGGCTCACAAGTCATTGTCAACTTATTTATAAACCGACTATAGTATCGTAGTTTGCCAAGAAACCCTCTTATTTCTTTTTCTGTTTGAGGGGTAGGCATATCAACAATTGCCTTTATTTTAGAGGGATTGATCTCAACACAGCGTGTACTTTCTAAGTATCAGAGTAACTTGCTAGAAGTTACACCGAAGACACATTTTGTGGATTAAATCGCATTTTATATTCTTTTATACGAGAAAAGAATTTGCGTAACGCTTTTATATGTCTTATTCAATCTTTAGACTTCATAATCATATCATCCACACATACTTATATTTCTTTATGCATCATATCATCCAAGAGAGTCGTAGCCATAGTTTAGTATGTAGCTCCTGTATTTTTTAGACCAAATGGTATGACTGTATAGCAAGATACACCGTAAGGGTTGATAAAGCATGTCTTTTCTTTGTCTTCTTTTGCCATTAGTATTTGGTTGTAACCTGCGCATCCATTCATAAAGGAAAAGGAAAATCGTCTTGAGGGTTGGCCTTATTGAGGTCCCTAAAGTCGACACACATGCAAACTCGTCCATCCTTTTTAGGGACTTGGACGATGTTTGCTACCCATTCTGGGTAATTACATACGCGAATGGAGCCAACGTCTAATTGCTTTTCTACTTTCTCTTTAATTTTTAAAGCGACATTAGGTTTCATTCATCGAAGTTTTTGTTTTACTGGTGTAGAAGTAGGGTTCAACAACATGGTATGTTCCGCAATTTCCCTATCTATAAAAGGGATGTCATTGTATGACCAAGCAAACACGTCTTCAAATTCTTTGAGCGTCGATATAAGGATTGATCGCTCTTTCGGATTTAAAGTTAAGCCAATTTTGACTTCGCTTTTGTTTTCATTAGTTTATATATTAATTGTTTCTGTTTCATCAATTACAGGATTCTTTTGTTCTTGTTCATTCATTAATTCAACCAATTTATTAATATTTTCATCTTCAATAGATTGATTATCATTAGATTCAAAAGATTCAAGAGAAGGCATATACTCGATAAAAGAGCTCATATTATTGAAATAAAAAGAAAGTATATCAAGAAAAGAACCATTTTTGAGATCTTCATCCTTAGAACTAGAAAATTAAGACTCAACAATGACCACAAGGCCTTAACTTTCAGCTTCCTTAAAATCTAAAGTAGACTCATTGTCAGATTCTTCAAACATCTTCCCTTCGCCAAAGATGATTTCCAGTTTATCACCTTTATGGTTATTCCATTTGAAAGACTTCCTCCATCCATGCTTGAAGGTTTCATTAGAAGAGGAGATCAACGAGGTTGGGTCAAAAGCTTCATCTTGGATAGCGTTCTGATTAGTCATTGTAGAAACATGGTTTTGTTATAGTCCAAATAGCAAGTTGAATGCTTGCCTATCATAGCACACTGGAGTTGGGTGTTTTGATTGAACAATTTTGAAATTGTCATATAAAAATTAGCAATCGAGGAATATTTTGAAACTAGGATTCTTGATACCTTCTAGAACTAGTGGTTTTGGAAAGTCATAGCATGGGTAATCCTCTCCCTCCCTAATGAATTGTCCATTAAGGGTTTGATTGTAGGATGAGATTAAAGTGATTATCCCTTTTATATTGGTGTCTCTACGTGCTTTGATCTTAGCATTGTGAGACTCTAGTTCTTCTTTTGTTGGTTTATATCCCAATCCAAAAGAAAAGCTTTTCTTTGGGATAGAAATTAAGAGAGATTCCTATTCCCAAAGGCATCCTAGGAAAGTAACTACTCTTGAATAAGATGTTGTTTACTATTGGGGTGGAGTATGGATCAAGCTTGAATGGTTTTTCATGGCTTTCCTCCATTTCTAATGTGCAAATTGTCTCCACGGCAAATCCTCACATGTCCTCTTAATCATTATCATGATTTATTTCTAAAAGTGATTGATCATTTATAGCTATTTCGAGAGGAGAATCATGTATAGTCATAGGAATACCTTGATAGTTCAACCTAATCATTTGATGAAGCGAGAATGGTATCGCTGCAAACTCATGTATCCAATGACGTCTAAGAAGAAGATTGAATGAAGGTTTAATGTCCAGGACATGGAATTCAATTGTCTTTTTTATTTGGCATGTGGCAATTGGTAGCTTAACAGTTCCACACACCAATCTCTTTGAATTTACATAGGCCCTAATGCTTTGTGTTGTTGATTGGAAATCTTTTTTTGGATTGAGGCCAAAGTACTTCACAGTTCGTAATGGGCTCAAATTTACAGCTGACCCATTGTCAACCCAATTAAGAAGGATGTTGTATCCCTTGCACCCCAAGTTAAGTATAATGCGTTAATGTTAATAATGTCTTTTAAAGGCAAATCATCATCAGTAAAAATGATTGATTTATCAGATTTCTCGCTAGTTAGCAAACTAACGAGATCCTAAGGGGTTGTGTTTGTACTTACAGACAAAGTCGTTAGACCATTCATAAGAGAATTCCTATGTTCTTTTGAAGTACTAAGGAGTTCCCAAATGTTAACATTCACCTTGGATTGGTAAAATTGTTTGACCAATGGATATTCCACCTCAACTGATGGTTGTATTTAATTTTGAACTTGATTTTGAGTGGTTAAAGATCCATTTGGTGGTGCTTGATAAACTCGCCCAGAATGAGTTAGATGATATATCTCGTTTAGGTTAGTTACAGTACTCATGAACCAAATTTCTTCTAGAGGCTTTGAGTGTGCTCCATTTAAAGATTCTCCATAAGTTTTGTTTGATGCCATTGTTAATCCAAGGAGAGATTTAATAAATCTTATAATTTCCCCAATAATTCATCCCAATCAAGCACTCCACTTGTCTCATTTAATTTTATAGACAAGGTGGTGGTGGGACGGCGGCGTACTTAGAGACATATAAGTCCTGAAAGGCATCATCCCATAACCCACACACTTCATTAGTTTCCCATATGAGTGTTGTGGTTAGAGGCTTCCCTAATGGGGGTGATATAGTCCAAAGGATTGAACGTATCACTTCCCATATGATCCTCATTAATGTGAAATGTCCCTAACGGGGATACATTGTTGTTGGGTTTAGGCGTGGGAATTCTCCCATCGTCTACTAGATCTTGAATCTTGTGATTTAGGACAAAGCAGTGTTTAGTATCATACCCAATGCATCTATGATAAGTACAATAGGCATTGCCATCCCATTGAGTGTTTCTTTTTTCTAGAGGAGTGGGTGGCATTGGCCTTATTGGTGTAAGTAATCCTTTTTCATTTAATTTTTCTAGCAATTCTTTGTAGTTCACAGGAAATTGTGAAAACTTTCAATCACTTTTCCATCTCCTTTGAGGGTCATTACTATTATATTGATTCGCACCATAATATTGCGTGGAAGTCGCAAATACATCAATAGAGGATGAAGTGATATCATTCCTCTTTTTGTAGTTGTTCTTAGGTTGATGATGATGAGGCTTATTTTCTTTTTCTTTAGCAAGATCATCTTCAATCCTTAGTAGCCACAGAATAGACCTTTTGAAAAGTGTCTAAACCAAGGTAGCATAGATGTTTGTTGTACTTTTCATGACAATTGTCAATGAACTTTTGTACTAACTCGAGTTCAGGTGGTCTTTGGCAAGGTGGGCCACCTTTTCTCACCATCTACCATCGAAAGCAAGGAAACCTTTATCGTTGCCTTGCTTAAGCATCTCAAGTTCACGTAAAGTAATTTTAACTCTTCATTACTCTCATATTGGGTGATTAAAGTCGAAACTACATCTTCCCATGTTATATTGATTTCGCATCTAGCCCATACTACCACTCTCTCGCAGCTGGGTCAAGAGATAAAGGGAAAGTCAAAGCATAAAGCTTAGGATCAACTCCCTTTAATGCCATGGTTCCAGTAAAACAGATTAAATGATTTTTGGGATTATTCGTCACCTTGAATATTGGCAAGTTCGTAGCTACAAAATTTTCTGGTAAAGCATGTCCTATAGGAGGAGCAAACTTTTCTGTGCCAAAGTACTTGTTCCCCATTGTGGAACGAAGAACAAGCTTCTCCAACGACTTTTCTTTTATGGATAATTCCTCCATCTTTTGTTGCAAGGCTTTGGCATTTTTCTTTTCATCTTTTTCAAGTTTCTTAATCCTTCTCTCCTCGGCCTCTTGAGCCTTTTCTTCTCTCATACGAGCAATCTCTTCTTGGAGTTGCTCTATGGCTGACATCGTTCTTGGAGAAGAATTAGTTTTAGAGGGAAGATGGTTTGAAAGGGGTGAATTGATTGATGGTAAACGTAAAATGCGATTACCCGAGAGTCTTCGTTCCCAAGCTTGGAAACCAGCCCGAAAAGAAGTATAAAAGGATAATTAAATTGATATGCTTGTTTAGGAGATAAAAGAAGAAGAAAGGAAGAAAGACAAGATGCAAGATGCATTTGAATGGATAACATTACCTTTAAACAATTATTTAATAAAGATATTGTTTGAACGAGTCAATTGTTCTTTGAAGAAATAAAAAGACTCATAGCAGCAGGCGTTACTACTACAAAAATTGGTAAAGAGATCCGTTAAAATATGCTTGAGAGACCACTTCAGAATGGGTCTCTATCTCAATGGTCTGTTTGATAAAGAGACCCGTTCGTTAGAGGGGTCTGTTTTTGAGAACAAAGAGACCTGTGGTAAGTGATACGGGTCTGTTATATATGTTACAAAATTAATAATTTAGAAGAAAAACAGACCTGTTATTTGAGACAAGGGGTCTGTTTGATGGGTATTTAATAGACCTATTATGTCAAATAACAGGTCTCTTTATTCTCATTCTTTTTTAAAAAAAATAATAATAATTGTGCTTTTTATTTGGTGTGGTTTGACACGTTCGCATTTGAATTTTGAAATTTTTGTTTATATGTATTAAAATTGGCAGATAAAGATGATGAAAGTAAACTTATGAGTTACAATTTTTTGACACAAAAAATAGCAATAGATTAGAGTAAAATTAATGTGATACAGAAAAATTATCCAACATAAAATTGCAATAGAAAAAAGAAAAAAAAAAAAAGAATTTTAGTGAAATTTACAATTATAGTTACATCAATAAAGACTTGTATACTCCATTTTGATCTCCTTTTAATTGATCATTTCTTGTGACGAAATCACGCAAATCTGCCAAAAAAAAACACAAATTGCTCTTAATGAAATTAAATAAAAGCTATATTACTCATATAATTATATGGTTATCCAACAAAAATAAGAAAAATAAAAAATCTAATTAATTACTTCGTATGTACGAGTAATATTTATTCATTAAGATAACACTGCACTATAACCAACACTCTATTATACTTATAAACAATATAATTACCCATGAGCATAATAAGATAATGTAGAAGAACACCTGCAATTAAGCATTATTAAAGTGAATGAACTCCAGGAAATACAACATCATCTCGGCCGAACCTCCATTAATCAACCAATTCTGAAAAATGACCCAAAAGCGAGATCGAAAAGAGGAATACAGCCAAAAATAAAAATGCATAGTTGTAATTAAGAATTCTATTAGAAAACTTATTAGAAAATACATTCAATAATAATAATAATAAAAATAAAAAAATCAATCTATAGATCAATTACCTCAATTTTGATAGGAATTTAGCTAATCAATTAATACAACAATTCTTCAAAATTTCCAGATCTATTAGCATAGGAAATTGAACATTTTTCCTCCATTGAAAAATTTAAGTATACCTTGAATGGGGTTCGATATTTGAAAAAGTTGAATGCGATAGATGATGGCTGATGTTGTTTATTTTTCCACATCTCCCGTTAACTTGATGATTTCTTGAACTTCAGAAAAATGTGAGGATGAAAAGTAAGCAAATTGAGGGGAGAGAAAGAAGCCCCTATTTACCATTGCAGTGTTTTGATTCAATGGAGAAGAGAACAGGAAGTGACGGCGGATTCAGGGGAAAGTATGAGGGATTTATTTTGGGTTGGGCTAGGTTTGGGCGGAAGTTTTTATGAGAGGAAGATGACGTAGAGGGAGCATAGGGAAATATTAATATATACAAAAAAAAACCGAATAAAAAGGTTAGGGCACTGCAGTTAGGGGAGAAAAGGTTTGAGACCCTAAAAAGTTAAGAAGGGGTCTCTTATCTCTCTTTTTTTTCTAATACACATAAGAGACCTGTTATACAATTAATATTAGATCTCTTACAACAAACAGATCGGTTAGTTAAATAACTGGTCTTTAATTAGGGGTTATTTTTCCAAATTTTGTAGTAGTGCGTGCGCAAGTAGCTAGGTTGCAGAAATAAGGCGAGCGCATCCCTAGATCTTGCACTGGTAGTGGTCGCGCAACTAAATGAGTTTCGCGCGCCACCTGCTCATGCGGTTTTTTTTTGTTTGAGCGGTTTTTTTTATTTTTTTATTTTACCCTTCGAATACAACTTCAAAATTACGAAGACACAACTTTGTAATGGGGAACCTAAACAAAACTAAAAAAGAAAAAATAAAAGCTATCCTAAACACTTCACAAATAGTCATGTAACCACATAAGCCTACAATAAGCCAAGGTTCACACAACGCATTTCTAAGATCGTAAGCTTGGGTGTCCAAATGTAACATATCTTAAGAAATGATGCACAAATCAATCACTGACCGTGCTGACTCATGACATAGCCCTCCCAACATTTTGTTGGCGAAATGGGTGGGATAATTATTATTGATTTTGGGATAGAAGCATAGTATTGGCAACCCCGAGTCAATGAGCAAAACCCAAAAGGTTATAGGGTGCTGTGACTATGCATGATGCAATGTTGCTTGTTTGGTTTATACTTTTTTGAAAAAGAATGATATTATGCATTCAAGTCTTGCTCACTGACTAGATATTATCGAATTTAATTCCCATTACAACCCATAGGCAATCTAGTGTTGAAAACCTTGGACAATAACTAATAATTAATCTTGTAACCTCTAAGTCCCCTGTGGAGTCGCCACTGAAAGGAGGATGTTCCCATCATAGGGGATCTTTCTCCTTAAATGCCCATGGCCCTTTAAAAGCCTAGGAATTTAAACTTGTTAGGGTGTATTAGGATTTGAATTCCTGACTGTTTGGAGGACTTTGATTTAGAATGGAGTCTATCATCACGCTTTATTGTAAGAAACAAGTAGGAGTTGCCAATGAGTTTTAGGAAAACTCATAAACTTCGCTCATGTCTTTCTCCCAAGTAGAGTTCAAGGGATATTTAGCACGAATCTTAAGTTTACCCATGCACAAATTGGACTACATGAACCACAAATGAGTTCGGGAGCAAGGGTACCAAGATAACGTTCCCTTTAGAGGGAAATCGCTATCTTACCCCTAGTACGCTCTCTACTAGCTCTTCATTTTTCACAATTTCATCACCAAAAATGACATGCAACGTGATACCTAAAAACTAAGTTATTTGATTTTATTTACACGCGTCAATCACTTAGGAATTACATTGTAAAAGTCATTATTCTTATTTAATCAATATTCCTGAAAAGAACAAAAATATACAAGATTCTCCTTGGCTTAAGTGATCAAACAACAATTAATTATTCAATTCTATTCCTTATTTAACGTAAGATGTTATTTGAAATTAATTAATTAATTAAAAGTTTATTTAAAGTCATCAAACAACACTATTTAATTAATTAAAGTTATTTTAAATAAGAAAATAATATGATTGATCTAAGTGCTCGGGAATTCACCACTTTTCTTTGGTAACAAGAAAATTATCATTTAGGACACTTATGGACTTCTTCTTGTACAGGAACTTCCACCATAGTAATAAGTATTGAGTGGGGTGAGTGTTTAGGACAAGAGGGTTTGATAGTTCATAATTTCACAAAGTTACTGCCAGAGTTTTAGGTTATTTCTGTCTGTTTGAGCCTAGTATTAAGCCCTTATTTATAGAGAATGGGTACGTTTAGGGTTTTGAACATTATGCCGCAACAAGTGTCGCGCGCATTTGAATGGGTTGGGCACGACAGCCGAGTGCAAGTCATTGAGATGCGCTGTTTTGGGCAATGCAACTGATTATCTTGCACGTGCAAGTCATTCGATGTTATATTTTTATGAAATCTGAATCTTTGGCAAGCGCATCACTAGCAGTGGCGCTAGATGTCGTGCACAACTCAGTAGGTTGCGCGTGCCAGACTAGTGCGACTCATTGAGATGCTCGTGGATTTCTCTGCGGCATTATTGATTTTTAAGCTAGGTGCCTCTAAATCCGTTATTATTAGGTTTTATCCTCAGGCTTAAGCCTAATTATTATCGGACTTAATTAAATACACCTTATATCATTTGTTCTTGGGTAAGGCTAGTAATTTTTGTGTCCTTGGGATTCAATCAGTCATCCATAAGTATTCTTCACGTTTATCTAACACGAAGATGGTTTTATTTATCGTCATAGCACTTCCTGTCAGGAGGCCAAAAGTAGATGTCTACACCTTGCACTTTTCTATATTTTTTCCTTTCTTCTCATTTTCTTCAGTTTTCTACTTTTCTTTTTCATTTCAATCTTTTTATAAATGCAAATATCCAAAAAAATGATTTTGAGCTTACTTTTAGTTTTCTTTCATGTAATGCTTTGGTTATAGACATAATATCATCCGGACTTTTGCTTGTGAATTAATGTTTTCCTCTATGGTATCGGTATGCACAGTTTGAAAGTATCTTTGGTTGATTCTAGGATAGAGTATTCTAAGGTAGTGTCTTTGGAACTTTTGAGACCTTGAAGCCGGATTCTATTTGTTTTTGAAATTTTGCAACTGCTAACTTTTGGTGAATTTGTAACTAGCAGTGAGTTATTGCTACAACCATGTGAGGTTTCATTCTTTTCAAGCCTTCTACATGTCTTGCTTAAGCGACACATGTATCCTTGAATATTGTATGCTTTATCTAAAATTCTACTCATGTCATCCGAGTTCGCGACCAAGCAATTTAGGAAGGACAAAGGCATCTTTTCGGGATGGTGATTTTCTTTTTCTAAGATAGTTTTCTATTTTTTTATTTTGGGTTTTTATTTTCCTACTTGTTAACCATTTGAGCCATAAACATTCTTTCAAGCCATATCTATAGATTTTAAGTCTTTTATTTCATTCTTGTTTCCATTATTGGTATTTTGAAGCATTCGATCATTATTGGAGTATATGGTGGATGAGTTGTATATTGGTTCTTGTAATATATACAAGTTTGTATTGTATATATCTTGTGAATAAAAAAGCAAAATTCCAAGTTGAAAAATCAATCCATAGTTAAAAGAGACAAGGATAATGAAATAAAATGAAAATTTTGAAAAAAAAATGAGAAAAAGAAAAGAAAATTCAAATAGCTTTGGCAAAAGTGATAAAAAGTGAAAAATGGAAAAGTCCAAAAATATTTTGACGTGTCTTTGTCCCTTTTCAAGCATTAAGGAAATTCTTCATTTTAGCTTGGGCAAAGCGTTCTTACGCTTTTTGTATATATGTTTGTGATTTTTGCTTTGAATAAGCTTGGGGGTGTTGGTGTTTTTGTTTGGTGATTGCTTGATTATGTTGTTGAGGATCAATCACCCTTTGCTTCACAATTTAGGTATACCACCAAAATTCAAATTTTAGCATACCGTCACCCTTTTTTCCCTTACATTACAACCTTTCTCAAGACTTTTGACCTTTATGGTTGAGTCACAAGTCGATGGAGGGATATGTGAGTCAAGCCTATAGAGCGGTGTGCCTTAGTTAAGATGTCCAGTAGCCTTATATCTCTTTCTTTTTCTGGTTCCTTCGAGAAGTCATTGAGATGCTTGCTAAAGGTGGATTAGTGCTAATTGGGGGAATGTTAAAAATGTTTTGAGATGAAAGTGAATTGTGTCTCATTAGTTTTCTATGCTTAGCATATCCTATGTTTCAATTAACCTTAGATATCTTGGAACGTGCATACCCTTATTGTATAGAAAGCTGTTTATTCACTTTCATTTGGACAGTTGTAAAAGTCCATTTCATTAGCTACTTGTTTTAATTTTTTTTTTTACTTTGTTTAATGATTTTGCCTCAATTTACGTTCAAGAGTTATGGGTGAAACTCTTAGGATACTCTTACGAGACCTCACTCGTCCTCATTGGCGACTTTGGGATTTTAAAGGGCTTATTGTAGCTAAAAACATTCGTGATTCCTACGAAAGTGAGTCTTAGTGTATTTTCTTATCTTTTTCGTTTTTTTTCTTTGTTTGAATAAGTCTTTCATCCTATTTCTTCTTGCTTTGTTTTGCTCGAGGACGACCAAAAGTTTATCTTGGGGGAGTTTGATGAGTGTCATTTATAGCACTCATTTAGCTTCTTTTAAGATGATTTTTCTTTACTTTTGCATCTCTTTCATTTCTCTTTCTCTAGTTTTACTTGAATTTTCTCTATTTTGCCTTTTCCTTAGTTGCTTTCTTATTTTCTTGCTTTTCTTAGTTCATTTTGCATTTTCTACTTTACGTTTTTTCTTTTCTTTGATTGTAGGAAGTTTGTTATGTTAGAGAATATCATTGCCATTCTCTCGTGGTATTCAAGGCCAAAGATGTTTCCCGGTTCTCCCTCTTGAACCTCAAAACCAAAGGTGTGCAAGAGTCAAGTCTTCAAGGTCGCACTCTCATGCCGTGTGGACATTTAAAGACAGTGTTGAACCAACCGTAATGGCTTCAAGAAACTACCGTAGCAACGTGCATCATTCGGAGATCACGGGGGCATCTTCGAGTGCACCCAAGCATATACCCCGCCCCCAGTGAGCAACCACGCTCGAGGGAAGAGCGGTCGTGCAGTTGCCAAGAGCGGCCGCGCTTCTCTCCTTGCCCTATTTTCGTACACATTTTGTAGCGGGCGCGCTTAGGGGTGAGAAGTCGCGGCTTTTGAGGTCTCTTTTGGGCGTCTAACGAACTTCCCCTTAATTAGTTTTACTATATATAGATTTCCTTTATTTCTAGAGAGGGAGGAATCCTTGTTTTATAACAGAATTGATTTGGATTAAAATTTTAGAGAAAGAAGCTCTTGATTTTGTGATATTGTTCTTAGATTTTAGAGAGAGAAACTTGGTTTTTGATTATTATGATATTGAAATCTTCATTCCTCTTTGATATTGATCAAATTTTTGTAATAATCCTTTCATTTTCAATGCGATTTTATGTTTGATTTTGATATATTATTTAATTCTATTGTTTAGCTTGATTTTGATTGTTAATACTTATATTACAAAATTGATGATGAGATTGATGATTACTTTTGTTATGCTTTTCAATTTTACCATGAGAATTGAATAGTTACTTTACTAGGGATGTGGTGAAGCATGTATAGGAGATAATCTATTATTAATTTGGGGTTTTTGATTGATTTGTTGATGTGATTTAATTAGTTGATGAAATTTGTGCATGTGTTTTATTTGAAGAGGAGTGGCTAACCTTAATGATCATGCTAGATTGCATAATAGCTTTCAAAGACACGAACAATTGATTGGGATGCTATTATTATTGATTGGTCTTGATTTGTAGAGACATCTAGCTTAACCCTATGAAATAGTTTATTGAGTGATTTTGATTGTAAATTTCATTTTCACTCGCATTGCTTAATAGATCAAATCCCCTCGAATTAGCAAGTTTATCATGGGTGCATGTGGATCCTAAATTCCCTAGTGTTTTGCTAATTGATTTTCATTTGTGGATCCTAAACTTTCCCATATGTCCATACTCAAGGTGTTTAGGGTATTTTTACCCTGCCACGTGGCCCAATCAGAGGGTGACACGTGTCAGCCTCAGGTTGGTCCAAAATGGACCAATCCCTGCTTAACACGTGTCATTCCAGAAATAAAGGGGAAAAGGTGGCCTTCAGGCCCAAATCCCGAGAACGCCGAAAAACGGCGCAGCCCACCAAATGATTAGGGTTTAGTGACCTAATCAGGGGCAATTCCCAAGGACCCTATAAATAAGGAGATGTCCCTCATTTCGGGGGCACATTTTGATCATTTAATACTCCTGCATTCTCTTACATCAGAAAAACACCTGAGCTTGGAATCCGAGCAGATACCCACCTAAATTTCGGTACTCTTTATTCCTTTTCAAGTTACTAACTTGATCGTTGGAGGCGGAGCACCACCCAACAGGTGTCTCCGTTTGTTTTGCAGGTACAGCTCATCCCGGATCAGTCTTCGTGTTGTAACTGTCCCGAGGGACAAAAACACCCAAAACATTTGGCGCCGTCTATGGGGAGAGTACCTCGAAGATGGTTCAAGAATCTGTACCACCCCCTAACCGTCTGGGTGAAGACCCAGAAGTTTTTACAGACCACGAAGAGGATGAGGATCCTCAGGTCGAAACCTCTACAGCCGAGGACGGCTCTCTCAGAGTCAAGCGCATCCGGCCCAGAGAGACTCTGGAGCGGGGCGCCTCCCAGGCGGGTCTGAGCAGACCTACTGGGCAGCCGGAAGGGTCAACCCAAACGGCAGCTGGATCGGCCCCTGTCACCCGAGACGAACTCATGAGGTTCATGACGAGTTTCAAGGGTGAAATTACAAAGCTGATCACCAAAAACCAGGCTGGCCCAAGTAAAGGTCAGTCGGTGAAGAAGACTCCTCCAGAGAAGGGGAAGTTAGTCAGAAACCGGCAGCCCACTCCTCACCCAAAGGAGAAGGCAGCCGGGACCATCGATTGGTCAAAAATTCTCCTTCCTGGGGGGAACACCAATAACACTCGCCGGCCCCAACAACCGGTGAGAAGTAAAAAACCAACTTCTGATGCCCGGGAAATTATTAACCGGAAAAGAAATCAATCGCTGTCTGAGTCACCTTCAACGTCGAACTTTCCAGACAGCTTCAACAACGTTTCTGCAGGGAGTGCACCCTCCTTGCATGAGAGTAAGACATGCGGTAATACCGTCCATTCTGGCCCTCATATGATTGGAGCTGTCCCGTATATGCCTTCTCCGGCTTACGGGCAATATCCTCCTCACTTCATGAAGCCGGCCCTCTTTGGGGGTCAGGCGGCATATCCAAATGTCCAGCCTTTGGACTGGCAGCTTCGTTTGCTGCGCCTGGGTGAACAACCTTCTGCGTTCACTCGAGAGATAACCGAGGCGGCTCAGCCGGCCAAGGTTAAAAATGTGTTGGTTGGTACCTATGACGGTACCTCCAACCCGGAACATCACCTCATGGCGTACACCAACCTCATGTATCTGCAGGGGTTGGATGATGCCGCTTGGTGTCGATGCTTCCTGGCTACATTGAAGGGCATTGCCCAACAATGGTTTGGTAATCTGCCAGCCGGGTCCATAGACAGCTTCAGGAAGCTTGCCTTCCTGTTTGCCTCTAACTTCTCAATGAACATCCCTGCTAAGAAAACAAGCCTTGATCTGAGCACTGTTAAGCAGGGAGAGAGAGAAGGGTTGCGCTCATATGTCAGGCGGTTCAATCTGATAAGAATTCAGATTTAAGGACTGTCTGACGAGGTAGCTTTTACAGACTTTTTTAAGGATCTGAGAGACGGGTCGACCTTTAAGTTCGACCTCGTCAGAAAAGGGGCTTTCACCTTACAGGCGGCCCTGAGGGAGGCGGAAAGCTATATTCAAGCTACCGACCTCTGCTCGCCTGGCAGCCAGTTGGACTCTAAGAAGTTTGACAAACAGAAAGACAACCGGCCTGCTCAGCCGGCAAAAAAGAAAGAAGAGAGCAAGAAGAGAAAAGAAGTCTGGGCGGTTAGTGACTCTGACCAGCCGACCCAGAAGAAAAAGAAAGAGTTTAAACCGTACGTCCCCAAGTACGAGTTTAACAAAGACTCCAACTCCATCTTCATGGAGGTAAAGGATCGGCTTTCCATTGAGAAGCCGAATCCTATGAAGAGTTCTGTCCAGTCACGGAACAAGAATAAATTCTGTCAGTTTCATGAGGAAGTTGGCCATGACACCAACGACTGCTTCAGTCTTCAGCGTGCGTTGGACCGTCTGGCTGACAAAGGGCTGTTGAAGTCCTACATTTCTACGTCCCCAGCCGGGGCAAAGAAGAAAAACAAGGGTCAGTCCTCCAAGACTACCCCCCAGCCTGCTAGTTGTTCGGATACCGACAAGGAGCCGGTCTACACTATAGCAGGCGGGTTCTCATGTGGTGGCCCTACCATCCGGGGCACCAAGAGCCATCTTCGAAAGATGGACAAAGATGATGATGAGCAGGCGGAAGCCAGCTCCTCCTTCCCAGACGTCCTGATCACTGAGAAGGACAGGGGCAGCGTCCGCCGCCCGCATGATGACCCGGTGGTCATTGAATGTAAGGTTGCCAACCAGCTGGTTGGACGGATCCTTATAGACACCGGCAGCTCATCAGACATCATCAGCCTCCGGTGCCTGCAAAAGCTGAAATACAATGTCAGCAGCATGCATCCGGTCACCCACCCCTTGGTTGGTTTTGGGGGTGGGATGGTCTACCTAGCCGGGAGAATTGACTTACCCATCCGGCTGGGGGAGAAAGGCCAGGGACGACACATTGTCGTCAGATTCTTGGTCGTTGAGGAGTTGACCGCCTACAACATCATCCTTGGCAGGCCAACCCTTAACGTAGCCAAGGCAGTAATCATCCCGTCTCTCATGCTCATCAAGTATGAGAGGGATGACGGCTCTGTTGGTTCCTTGAATGGGGATCAGAAGACGGCCCGAGAGTGTTATCTCTCAGCCGTTCGAGATACCGTGGCCCCAGGCGGTCAAGGACCAATAGACCTTGACAATGTCAAGGATGCCGACCCAGCTCCCGCCCCACCAGCAGTCGGTAAGAAAAGAAAGGCACCTCTGTTGGTGGAGGTGAAGAAGGAGAAAAAATAGCAATCACTGACCGGTGAGCGGTCAGATGAGCTCCGTCCCCAACCGGCTGACGAATGCATTGATCTCGTTCTGGATGACAGCCGTCCAGAACGTACTGTTAAGGTTGGGACGGTTGCGCATGCTACCTTGGGTGCAAGCCTACACCTTCTGCTGAAGGAATTCAAAGACATCTTCGCCTTTGAAGTGGAAGAGATGCCAGGCGTCAGCCCGGATCTCGCTGTCCACAAACTTGCCGTGGATCCCAAAAAGAAGCCCATCCGACAAAAGAAAAGAAACCACGGCGAGGAAAGAAGTCAGGCGGCAGCTGCCGAAGTCAAAAAGCTGCTAGATGCCAGGTTCATTCGGCCTTGTAATTTTCCCGACTGGGTGGCCAATGTGGTCCTTGTTAAGAAACCGAATGGGACCTGGCGCATGTGTGTTGATTACACAGACCTCAACAAGGCGTGTCCAAAGGACAGTTATCCGCTTCCAAAAATCGACAGCTTGGTCGACTCTACAGCCGGCCACGCCTTGATGAGTTTTATGGATGCCTATTCCGGCTTCCATCAGATACCCCTGTGGAAAAAAGATCAAGAGAAGACGGCCTTTGTCACTGATCAGGGGTTATTCTGTTATACTGTGATGTCGTTTGGCTTGAAAAATGCGCCTGCCACCTTCCAACGAATGATTAATACGGTCTTTGTTAATCAGATTGGGAGGAATGTGGAGGCGTACATTGATGACATGATAGTCAAATCTAAGCAGCAGGCGGATCACCTTGCTGATCTCCGAGAAACCTTCACCACACTCAGGCGGGATAAGGTCATGTTAAATCCTAAGAAATGCGTCTTTGGTGTTGAGTCTGGGAAGTTTCTCGGGTTCCTGATTGATCAAAGGGGGATAGAGGCTAACCCTGAGAAGATACAGGCGGTGATTGACATGCAGTCACCCCATTCTGTCAAGGAATTCCAAAGACTCACCGGTTGCCTGGCTGCCTTGGGAAGATTCCTCAGTCGGTCAGGCGACAAATGCCTCTACTTCTTCCAAGCAATCAGGAAGAAGACCAGATTTGAATGGGGGGATGATGCTGAGACGGCGTTCCAGAGGTTGAAAGAGCATTTACACTCTCTACCTAGGTTGGTCAGCCCTTTGCCTAGGGAGATGTTGTACATGTACTTAGCCGTCTCAGACCATGCCCTTAGTGCCGTTCTCCTTGTTGAGCGAGACGGCGTGCAGCTCCCGGTTTACTTCATTAGTCATGTTCTAAAAAATGCTGAACTCCGGTACCCCATGGTTGAGAAATTTGGCCTTGCTTTGTATATGGCATTCAAAAAATTGAAGCCTTATTTTTTGGCACATCCGGTGGTGATCTACACGGACCAGCCACTCAAGCGGCCAATGTCCACCTTGGACTCATCCGGGAGAATGTTGAAATGGGCTATTGAAATGCAAAGCCTTGAAATCACTTACGAACCAAGAAAGGCAGTGAAGGGTCAGGCGTTTGCCGACTTCATTGTAGAAATGACTCGTCCGGTGGCTCCGGATAATTTTGATCAGGTTTGGAAAGTGTATGTAGACGGGAGCTCTACAAAGAACGGTTGTGATGCAGGTGTAATTTATGAGTCTCCTGAAGGAGACAGATTTGAGTATGCACTTAGCTTCAAGTTTCAGGCCTCTAACAATGAGGCGGAATATGAAGCCCTGCTAGCCGGCATGCGTATGTGTAAGGCGGCGCGGGCCATGAAAATTGACGCCTACTCTGATTCTCAATTGGTTGTTAGCCAGTATGAGGGAAGTTATGAGGCTACACATCCGGCTATGATCAAATATCTTCGGGCAGTCAAAGAGGACGCCGGAGCACTTGAGGAATTCCGGCTGAACCAAGTGCCTAGGTCTGAAAATAACCAGGCGGATGCGTTGTCAAAACTGGCATCTTCCGCCTGCCATGATACGCCTCGGTCTGTTTTTTGGGAAGTTCTAGAAAAGAGAAGCATCAATGAAGATCCCATTGGAGTTTTGGACCGAAGCTCTACCTGGATGGATGGCATCTGGGCTTATCTCTCAGACGGCACACTTCCTGATTCGCCACAGGAAGCAGCCGTCCTGAAGAAGCGAGCTGCAAGATTCGAGTTGAGAAGTGGAGAACTCTTCAAGGCGGGGTTTCTGAAGCCTTTGTTGAAGTGTGTCACCCCAGAAAAGGGGAAAGAAGTTCTCGAAGACTTGCACTCAGGATTCTATGCCTCTCACATAGGCGGCAGGTCCCTAGCCGTCAGAGCCAGACGACATTACTTTTGGCCCACTCTTGAGGCAGACGCCAAGGAATTGGTGAAAAAATGTGACAAGTGCCAAAAGTTTGGAAAACTTATTCATCGACCGACTACTGATTTGACGGCCATCCACAGTCCAATCCCGTTTGCAAAGTGGGGTATGGACATTTCGGTTCCCTACACGCCTGCTCCAGGCGGAAAGCGCTATATCTTAGTGGCTGTGGACTATTTCACCAAGTGGGTTGAGGCTGAGGCGGTTAAGAACATCAAGACCTCAAACGTTATTTCCTTCATCTGGAAGAATGTTATCACCCGGTACGGGGTACCCATGTCCATGGTGTTTGATAATGGTCCTCAGTTTGAGATGCCTCAGCTAAAAACTTGGTTGGGAGATCAGGGGATCTAAAGTTATTTTGCATCTGTTGGTCGCCCCCAAGCAAACGGCCAAGTTGAAGCTTTCAACAAAATCATCTCAGACGGCATCAAAAAGAAAATAGAAAGAGCCGGTGGCTTATGGGCAGAAGAATTAATCCATGTCCTATGGGCCATCCGGATAACAACGAAAGGAGCAACCGGTGAAACCCCATTTCTCATGGTTTACGGTGCTGAAGCCGTCTTACCCATCGAACACTACGAGCCGACTCTCAGAGTCATGCTGTATGATGAAGAGGCAAATTGGGAAGCAATGCGCCTGGCATTGGATTCACTCCCAGAGCGCCGGGGCAATGCCGCCTTGCGTCATGAGATTTACCGCCTGAGAATGAATAGAGCCTACAACAAAAAAGTACACAAGCGTCCTTTGAAAGTTGACGACCTAGTGTTACGAAAAATGGAGGCAACCGGTAGGGCCAATGAGCTGGGGAAGCTAACCCCAAATTGGGAAGGCCCCTACCGGATCTATGAAGAAGTAAGGGACGGCACCTACCGCCTGGAAACTCCAGACGGCAGGCGCCTGCCTAGAACTTGGAATGTAGACAATCTAAAAAAGTACTACTTCTGAGATTGTAATTTTTTCTAAACAATGAGTCAATTATTGAAGATTAAGTCTTTGTTTGCAAATTTGAGTTATCGTTTGATTATCCATCCGGGTAATATCCAGGCGGATTCCCCATTTACCTAAATAAGTTCGATACTTGGTAAAGGTTACATTTGTTTATCCGCCTGGGTAATGCTCGGATCCCTTGTTTACTTAAGTTGGATACTTTGTTTATTCAACTGCTTAACCATTTTTCTAACTAAGTTTGATACTTAGCATGATCCGCCTGGGTAATACCCAGACAGACTCGTTTGATTAAAAAACTAAGTTCGATACTTGGTTTAAATTCAACACTGATTAAGAAACTAAGCACAAAAATGTTTAGTGGCTACACAACCGGTCTCAAACAAGACCAGAGGCTAAAATGGCCGGATGGTTGCTCTTTTTATAAAATTGCCTGTCCCAACATGGACAAAGGCGTCCGGCGACACCCCTCCGGGTGCAATCGTCGCAGAGAACAGATTATCTGTCGGTTCTACGTATCCATGCAGACGACAAAAATTGAACAACCAAATTGGTCAACTCATAGCCGTCTGACCGAAATAACCTACGAAGAACGAATAAGTTCCTAAATACCGGATGCCCATAGGCATCAGTCGGTCACCGGCTGAAGTTCTCACTTAGGTTATCCATTCCAAAAATTGCACCTCACCCCAATTGGGGCAAGAGTTCAATGGCTATGAAATCTCTACCAAGACGGGCGTAACCCGTCTGGGTAGTGACCTAAATGCCTGTGGGTGTACGGCTGTGCACTTGGTTTGGGGAAATCACTACTGTGATTGATTGACTTACAAACATATCATGCTCTTTGCAGCATCAGACGTTTTCAAGTCAATCAACCAGCTCCAACTAAAACCAATCACACAGCCGTCCAAGGGCAAGGACAACCAGACTATTGACTAGTTAGGCAAAGAATCGCCGCATGCTTTTCATAAGATAGGCAAAAATTAAAAATTCAAATGCAAAATAATCAAAACCGACTTAGTCGGTGCAATTCATAAAGTCCATCCAACCAAACGGTTGTAATGGATCAAATGTTAACCGGACCTCGTCCGGGAGAGAGAAATTGTTAATTAACACGGCTCCACAGCCGGTAAATACAGGAATACTCGGCACGTAGGCCGGAAAGAGCAAGTTTTGGCATACAGCCGCTGAATAAAAGAAAAGGACAAAAGCAGAGATTGGCATACTGCCGCTGAAAAGTCACTTCTGGCCTACAGACGGAGCCTCCTGGTTCTCCCCCTTCTCCTCATCATATGAGAGAATTTGGTGCGCTTCGCCGGGACCAGGAAGCTCAGGCGCGGACGGCTCATTGTTGCTGAGCCAGGCTTCAAAGGAGGCAGGCTCTGGCTCACCTTGCTCTCTCAAGTACACCACGTACTCGGCATAACTGTGCGCCATTGTCCATATGCTATAATCAGCGTCTGGATACAAGGCAGCCCAAGCAATCTTCATACGGGCGTCGTTGTCAGCATCACTCTCAGCAACAAGGCGGTTTTGCTCCGCCTCTAGGGTTGCTGCAAATTTTTTCTGAGCTTGAGCAGCATCCTTCTCCAGCCTCTCAACCTTGGATTTCAGTTTGCCAAGGTCCGCCTGGGCCTTCTTGAGCGCCTCTTCAGCCTGTTTGGCGCTCTCGTCTGCTTTCTTCTGGGCCTCCTCCGCCCCCTTCTTGGCCGCCTCAGCATCCGTTACCCGCTGGTCGGCCGCCTTCAGATCTAGCTCCAGCTGCTGGATTTTAGACGCCAGTGTCATAATTATTGCTTTAGTTTCAAGTTCATTTACGATAGTTGAGTGGAAAGCAATATTATCAGCGTCTATGGCAGACTTCTTGACCCTTTTTACCTCTTCCCGTTTGCGGGAATAAGGACGTTTGAGCCCGTCCACCCGCAGCATGGCCTGCAAAAAAGCAGGCGGTATAAGAATTACAGGCGGGGTAATTAATTTAAAAAATAACATGGAATTGACAAGTTTCTTACCTCAGCCAGAAGGGATAGAATGCGTTCAAGATTGAACGTCTCTATCCCAGGGATATTGTCCTTATCCCTCTTCCGGACGGCGTCCAGCATGGCCTTGGCGTGCTTCTGGACGTCTGGCCAGCGAGGAGATTGATCTGCACCACAATCAATACGTGATGAGTGCGAAACTAAGGCTGCACCTATTTGTTGCCGACCGTCTGAGGATGACGTCTGTTGGGAGTGGGATTTCACCCGTAAAGGCCACCCCAGCTCAAGCGGGGATTCAAAAGGGTTCTTACCTTCAGAGCCGACCAAGCGGGAGACGCTTGCGAGCGTGGTGAACCCCGCGGCTGCTAAGGGGTTGGCAAGATCAAGGCACACGCTGCCGCCTACCTTCTCGAGTTGCCCCGCTATCCGCATCGTCTTAGCCCCGGCTGAGGCGCCAGGAGTTGTCGTAGAGGCGAACTTTTTTATTTTATTGAGAACGGCTGGGGCCTCCTCTCTGGCCCGTTTGAGATTCTTCTCAAACGATTTCCCAACTTCTCCCCCCTGTGAAAATAAACAAGTAAAGGTTAGTATCCGGGCAAGATAGTTTATAAAATAAACTTAAGAAAGGGTCAGGCGCTCAATACCTTGGCCCTGACCTCGGCCGCAGCTTTCTCTGCAAGCTCTTTGCGGATGGCCGCAGAAGACCGCTTGGGAGTTTTCTCCGTCTGCAGCATGTTCAATGCTTCTTCTGCAAAAAGAAAGAAATTGGTCATCAAAAATCAATACCGATAGAAAAATACTACAAACAGTATGAACTCAGGTGCATACGTTTATTAAACATGTGCCCTAGCCCGCAGGCGGCTACGAAACATTCATCCCTGAACCAGGCGCTCTTGGGAATCCAGTTCTTAGGGACTTTTATTGTTTCCCCGGTTGACAGAGTTGCGTCTTTGAGGCCGAAAAAGTCTGCCTCAATTATTTTGTCAAAGTCTTCCTCTGGGATCCGGGGAAGAGCGCACTTCCTGCCCAACAAGTCAGGCTTCTTATTGTACAGACGGAATTCATAATTCTCCCGTCTGGTTGGGGCTGACATCAGGTAGAACCTGTGCTTCCAACCATCGAACTTGGAGACCTTGTCCAAGGTCATCATATATTGCGGCTGCGTGGTTAGAGTATACCACGCTCTCCAGCCGCCTGGGCTCCTGCTGAGGTAATGCATGCTTGCAAAAGCCTCCCAGCCGGGGTTAAGCCCTTGGAATTCGCAGGCGGCAACATACCCCAGAATGTTGGTCCAGGAGTTGGGGGTAAGTTGCCAGAGCCCTAGGCCGTAGCCTCTCAAAATTGCCTTCACCGCCTGGTGAAGGGGGAAGCGAAGGCCGGCTTTGAACGCCGCCTCATAACAGCCAAAATAGCTGTTGGCGTTCTCTTGATCATCCCCCCAAGCGATGGTGCCCAGCTCAGGCGGCACCCGGATCTTATACCCGTCTCCAAGCGGGTGCATTTTCTTAAAGTTCTCCAAGTTCTCCCCCATTTGGATCCGGTCTTTGGAGGAGACGTGGATGCTGAAGGGATCGTCCTTCTCACTCCATTTTTTCCTTTCTTCCTCCTCGCTATCCGGAAGAGGGGGCAAGTCATCGCTGCTCTCAGAGGTAGAGGCGGAGCTGTCACTCTCCGTCTCCCCCTCACTTTGGTCCATGGGGGCAGAGGCGGCATCGTCGCCGCCTTGGTCACACTCTTCCAAGAAAGAGTCAGCAGGGGTTGAAGGGGCGCGCGGAGGGGATCTCTCCAGAGCCGTCTGGTCTCCCTGACCAGACGTTTCTCCCTCAGGCGTTTGGTCGCCTGAGCCTTCGCTTCTGTAATTTGGATCATTGGCCGTCTGCATTGTCCGAGCCATGGTGTCCTTCACAGACACATAACTGGTCGGAATCCATGGCAAAGGTTGGTCCCAACACCCCGAGCCGGCACTCCCAGTCCTAGACTCAGCCGTCCCTGGTGACCGGCTGGACTCTAACCTAGGCGGTGCCGAGTGTGTTGGTGATACATCCATTTATTGCAAGAAATATGTACAAGCGGTGAAAAAAGAAAAGAGCTGAGAGAGATAGAGACGGTACCTTTGGATTTGGTATCTGAAGGAAGGCGGGTCCGGCTGGGTTGCGGAAGAACAAAGTTTCTTGCTTGCGCCTGACTCAAACGGATGACTTATGCTCTCTCAAAGTTTTTCTATCTATAAAATTTTTGTAAAACGTACAAAATTATGAGGGTAAAACGGCTATATATAGAGGGTAAATACGGGGACATTTCCGTAATTTACCTGGAAGGTGAACGGTTACTCTGTAACGGTAAAATTACCACCAACCGAAGCGTGACATGTGTCACAGATGCCACGTGGCATGCCACGTCACATCTGTGAGGGGCAAATGTTTAGGGTATTTTTACCCTGCCACGTGGCCCAATCAGAGGGTGACACGTGTCAGCCTCAGGTTGGTCCAAAATGGACCAATCCCTGCTTAACACGTGTCATTCCAGAAATAAAGGGGAAAAGGTGGCCTTCAGGCCCAATTCCCGAGAACGCCGAAAAACGGCGCAGCCCACCAAATGATTAGGGTTTAGTGACCTAATCAGGGGCAATTCCCAAGGACCCTATAAATAGGGAGATGTCCCTCATTTCGGGGGCACGTTTTGATCATTTAATACTCCTGCATTCTCTTACATCAGAAAAACACCTGAGCTTGGAATCCGAGCAGATACCCACCTAAATTTCTGTACTCTTTATTCCTTTTCAAATTACTAACTTGATTGTTGGAGGCGGAGCACCACCCAACAGGTGTCTCCGTTTGTTTTGCAGGTACAGCTCATCCCGGATCAGTCTTCGTGTTGTAACTCTCCCGAGGGACAAAAACACCCAAAACACAAGGTATATACGTTCCAAGAAATTTGGTGTGTATCCTCAAAACTTGAGCACGAAAACCATAAAACTTTGTTCAAAACCTATTAAAGATCATACATTTTACCCACTTAATAGAAACTTTTTTATTAATACTTATAGTTGTTGTACTTTTTGTAACCTTTCTTGAACTTTTTCCTTCTAAACTTTGCATAAATTGTGCAAAATGTACTAAAAACGCACAAAAATGCATATAAATAAGGTAAAAAGCTCGAAATTCTACCGCATTCTTCCCCCCTTTAAGAAAACAAGTTACTGTAGACACCCATTTGTGTCTCCCCAAAACCAAACCCAGTGATGAGTAACTTTCGCGTCGAATCATAATCGAATGAAGTGAAAGTGTGGAAAGTTTAGTGTTGCGGATAGTTTTAATTTCTTTTCTCTTCTCTCTGTTTTTGAAAACTTATTTTAAGAAAAAACAGCCAATCCAGTTTGGTTGGTCCATGATATGGGTCCAATAGTAGTGTAGTTGGATGGGGCTTAACAAGAGCTTTCCAACGATATATTATAAGCCCAATTCCGATGAATATTGAGGAAGTTATGGCCAATTTACTGAACTAGGCCCGGTTTGAGCCTTATAAGCGGCCTAATGATATAGAGGAGGGCCTAATATAGATTTATCATTCCTAATGCAATTAGAAATGGTTTTAGTCTTCTAGATTCTTTTAGAAGGTTCTTTTCATTCCTAATTCAATTAGCTTTGAGAAATTGACTTTTGTTGACTTTTCAGAGTTTTAATTAAAATCAAAGAACATTTTATGAGGAAAGATACGATTTTATCCTCCTGTACGGCAATTTTTATCTGATTTTAAGAAATAGCGTGAATTTTCAGATCAGCGCCTGGCGCTACGCTTGGCGCCTGGCGCCTGGCGCTAACGTTGGCGTCTTGCGCCAATTGCCAGCGTTGGCGCCAATCTGGTTTTATGTTCGCCAGACTCTGTTTTGATATTTTTATCTTTTTGGCTGATTTTTCTATAAATAACGTGCTAAAAACTCCGTTTTCGGTAACCAGTTTTCATCTACAATCTACCAACTCTCATCAAGATTTTCTTGATTACTTTCTCTCTCTCTCTCTTTTCTAAACTAGCTTCTCTCAAATATAAAAATTTCGCACACATTAGCACTAGACATACCTAGCATTGTTCGAAGTTGCCTTTGCCCTAGACGTAAAAGGTTTAATTTCTGAGGGTTTGATCCCAAATCTCTATTTCAATTATTTAATTATTGTTGATTATTATTTTCCTTGAAGTTACAAACGTGTGTATTTTGTTATTTGAAAGAGGTACGAGGCATCGAAGTAAGTTCTTTAATGGTGTTTATCGATATTATGATATAGAAATCATGCTTAGATTGTTATTTTGATTCCAAGTATCATGTTAGGATGTTTTTCTTAATTTGATGTTTAGGGTGACAACAATAAATTCCTAGTATCATGTCTAGGGTAGCTTTAATATCAAGTATGATTAAAAGTATGATTCTTCCTATTTTCTTCCTAATATTTATGATTGTTAGTATCATGTTAGGGTTAAAGATTTGATTTTTATATGTTTAGTGACATGCTAGGGTTTGTTGTTAATCTTGTTAGTATCATGCCTAGGATCTTACTATTATTATGCTTTAACATTATTATGATTTTTTTTTTATGATTTATGATTATAATTGTTATAATTATTGTTATGATGATTATTTTTAATTATGATTGTTATGATTATAATTTTCTTATTTTTTATTATTATTATGTTGCTTGATATATATTGTTATTGCTTGATCACCTTTTATGCATGTTGAATGGAATTAGTACTTGTAATCACGCTTAATAAGATAATTAATAATCTTGTTAGGGTTAATTTGATTATAATTCAAGTGCTCGCCAATAATAGATTTATTTGTGCATTAATATTCAACCAACATAGATAAACAGGTTTAGGGTTAATCCTATTGATTGTTTGTTTGTCAGAAAGCGCACATGAATACGATCAGAATAAAGTAGAGGCCTATTATTAGGGCAGGTTCAATCTCTTTTAGGTTGGATTTGTACCTTCATCCCCGAACCCTATTTGGTTCAAGATCTTATGGAGTTGACGATCTCTTGGATCGTTAAGGGTGTAACCTTCACCTCGTGAACGGTTTACAAGTTCCTAAAAAACTTGTTGGCGACTCTTTTGCTCTATCTTCTTCCCTTTTGGATGCCAACGTACTTTAGTGTATGATCACATTGGGGTTCGAGCTAGGGGATTAACTCTTGAAATGATTCCCTACAGTTTTTTGGCTACTCCACTGGGAAGGATTTCTATTTTAATTCCTGAATTTGTTTCGGCAATGATTTAGAATGAGTGGATGAGACTCGAAATGTTCTAAGTATTACATGTGCGTAATTTTGATTAACATTATTGTCATATGCATAAAAAATATCTCATTGGAAAGACCATCCGCAATGAGTTAAAAACGTAGAATTTTGCACGTAGGAAATTTGAGAAATATCTTTCACAACTAGGACCGAAATAACACTGCGCGAAACTGGAAAATTTTATCGAGCACAGAAAGCTGCTGAGCCATGTAGGAATTACCGTCAGCAACCAGAGCATTGGCGCCATAATTTTAACTGTAGCGCCAGACGCCAATCCAATACCGAGCCAGAAATATATATGCGTTCTAATTTCGACCAGTTTTTCCTATTGTTTGCTCGATCCTACTTCCTGATTGAATTTTTTCTCACTTTTCTGAAACCCATATGTGTTCTACATATGGACATAACCCTCTGGGAATTCATGCTCCATCTACCTGATTGAACGCTCTGAGCAACAAAGGGTACATCTGAGAATGTTGAATTCACCAAACCATGGAAGCGAGTTTTTCTAAAACTTGTGGTGTCCCATCCACTCACGCCAACCCTTCACGGTTAGGCATCCGCGCGATGCATCCGGACAATTAACCATGGACCCTCTTTTGACTAAACCATATCCCGAACTTTAGAGAACTAGAGCCATGGTTAGGTTGCAAACTCATTGCATCATATTGTGCATACTTGACTAATTGTGCATTATTTGTTGTGCATATATATGTTTTCTTAACCGTTTGTTTGACTTGTGTTGAGATTAAATAAATTAATGACTTACAGAACTTTGCCCAATTAATTAATTATTTATTTAATTTGAGTTAATAAAGTCTAATATTTTAATCAGAATTAACCTAGTACGACTTTAGGCATACCCCTGTTGATTAATAACACCGAAAACAGTCCCTGATTGAAGCTCCAGCATTGGCGCCAAAGTCTGGACTGTAGCACCACTATATGGAGTGTGGCGCCTAGCGACAGCTCTGTCGTTTGGCGCTACACTACACAGTGCGACGCCAGTCCTGTCGTTTTGCCGACAATTCGGATTATTGATCGAGTCATCATCTAGTGTCCAATTAACCAGTTTGCTAATTAATTCGGTTAATTTTCGCTGTCAATAACACCTTGTCGATTTATTAATTGAGTCTAGTCACATAGTCTAGCCACATGGTCATGACACGAGTCTTAACATGCCACCTACACTCACTAGTCTTAGCACACATTTTGAGTATATGTCACCATGACCATGTCTTTGGTTCATGCATAAGTCAGTCTTTCCGTCATTTGAGTTGGGGGTACATTCTATTCCTAATTCTTCATATCCCTCCATCTACATCATTTTTCTTCACATTCTTCTATCTTTCTTCACTTCCTCCATCTGTTGCATGTTGAATAAAGCTTGAGTCAAATAATTAACAATGAATATCCCCGAATTCCTTTCTAGAAGTACTTGGTTGAGGAGAGAAGGGAGATTAATCAAGGACAACGTCTTTATTCAAGTCTCACTTTTTGATAAACCAATTCGTCAAAAGAGTAAGGCTAAAAAGATAATGGCAAGTCAAGAAGAGGTCAATGAACTTAGGAATCAATTGAATGACGTGACTGAGGTGTTAAAGGCTTTAACCCTCAAAATTGATGACCCTGTGAAGCAACAAAAAATGAACCTTATGCAAGAAAGTTTGAGAAAGCTATCCAGTGACTATAAATTTCAGGGCATGAGTTCACAAGGGGTCTCGCTGGACAAGGAACTTCTTGCGCATAAGTTCAACGCCACTGACATCCCAAAATTCAAGGCAACATATAACCCTTACTTCCATCTAATAGCTTTCGAAACTATAATGAACATTAAGGCTATCGATAAGACGGTTTTCCCCTCTCTGTTCTCACTATCTCTTGAGACCGTTTGCCAGCAATGGTACTTCTCCCTTGACAAAGAGAAAACCTCTACCTGGGAATCAATAGTAAACGCTTTCGTTGATAGATACAAGTGCAATATTCAAGTTGAAACCGACCATAGACAACTTGAGATGCTAAGACAAAAGGAGAATGAAGGCTTTACTTCTTTCTTTAATAAATGGAGGGAAACTTTCGCTAAGATGATTGAGGCGCCCATTGAAAAAGAATCTGTGAGGATGTTTATCAAGAATCTCCAAGAGAAGTATTCGAAGCATTTAAAATATCACACTACTACAAATCCCTTACTTTTTAGACGATGTTGACTCGACGTTGTCTATGAGGAGTCTGTTGAAAAATATGTTTCCGTTTTTTGTCGACGCTTTTTTAAGCCAAAGTAGTTTCTCGACATGGAAAAGCGTCGAAAATATTGTATGACTCACACCTGACTAACGCAACCCATGACTTCAAAAAAGCGGTGTATGAAATTTTAAAACATAAAAAAAAAAAAAAAAAATCATAAACCGCCCCTACTACCCCCACACACATAATGGAAACCCTCTCTCTCTCTTCTCTTTCTCTAGCTTTTAGATCTGAAAAATTCATACTCTAAAACTAATTGTTCATCACGATCTTGTTCCTCTATTCTTATACAATCATAGTTATCCTTTGATGCCGCCTGAAATTTAGCGAATATGGGTCGAAGTCGTGTTAAATATCTTCCGCTGCTTGTTAATTGCTTCAATTCATGGTAATATCGTTCTTTTTCTAATCAATTTCTTGCCATTGTGCTTGAATATCATTCAGAGATATACTTGGTTTTATTAATTTGTTGTGAAGTTACATTGAATTTTTATTTATAGTGTGGTAGTAGAAAGCCATTGTATTTAAATCTAGGGTTTAACTGTATGGCGTGTTGCGTGCATAAGGTTTATTGGGCGTTTTAGTTTATTTACGCTTCAATTATTTTGGGTTTTAGTCTAATTGAATGGAAATCTCAATTATAGCAGAATGTCATTTAATTTGGTCTTGTTTTATTACTCAGATAATCCCTTTTAATTTTATCGGCTGGGTTTTGCGCTATATGAACTCAAGAATTGGCCTCAGTAGATTGGGTTTTAATTTTATGGAATTTCACTAGTTAGGTTGAATTTAAATAAGTACGATATCATTTTACATGATTGTTTAGAGATACATAGTATATAATAAAATGTGGTGTTATAGTGGTGATTAAATGGTTTTAGGTGTCAGAGAAAAAAGAGAAGTTGAATACATTTCACTGTTTCAGCTTTTATCAAAATTTGCTTTGTTTTTTATTTACTTGGACTAATCAATCAATTGATGTTGCAGGGTTAAAAAACGATAAGCTTTCATAGATTTTTAAGTTCGCATTGACTTATTATCAATATCATCTGAATTCTTAACCATTTTTTATCTTATTACTTTGGTTAAAAAAACATAGTTATTATATGTTATATTCAATTTACATTCAAATAAGTTAAGATACCAAGCTGGATACCTTAAAATTTCTCATAAAAGATGTGCTAGCATTTCTGTTTTGGCGAGGTGATGAAATGCTTGATTTTGTTGTGTAGTTGACAATGGAAAGACACATTTGAGCTTTATTACCTTTATGTTTAGGATTTAGCTCATGATTGATTAGTTTTTCATTAAGCTCATCAAATATGATGCATACATGTGCCACGGTTAAGGAAGCATTAGCAAAATTATCATAGCTAAACTAATTAGTTTTTGAGTACATTGTTTAAGGATACCATAACCCACTATCATATCCCTCTGACAATGGTGCCTTAGTGCCTCCATCCGAATAATTCATCAACCTCATTGAATAAGTTGGTGCGTTAAGTAGATTCTTGAAAATTAGCCTACTTAATCTCTTGTGTTGACTTGCCAATTTGATGATACATCACACAACGAGTAGAAGTGATGATTCAGAGGTTTTACATGAGCACTTTTGTCTTTCATATTTCATTTTATTTTATTTAATTTATTGTGCAATATATTTTAAAATAACTAAAAACTGATTTTATGAATGAAATAGTATTTCTATATATATTAGTGTTGTTAATGAAAACAATCCATTTTGATTCTGACTACTAATGGATTCTTATTTATTGTATTCTCTCAGGTATATATCCTAACAATTATATAAAATAACTCAAGCAACGTCTTGCTGCTGGTATGTTTTGCTTATCTTGAGTTTTTATTTTTAATTTTAAATTGCAAGATTATAAGATTATCTCAAAATTTTATATTACAATTGATTTTAATAGTATGATATGATTAAGTATCAAGCATGTTTTGTTTCGAAAATTCCTCTATTCCAACTATATGGAAGTGACCAACTCTTTTTGTGCGTTTATGTTATGATCTGATTGTAGTTTTTCTACGTGTTCATGACTTGATATTATTTGTCTTTCTTTTTGTGTGTTTTTGTCCAAATAAGGAATATGAATAAAACAAATTCTCTAGCATTGTTAGATTCCTGCTGCTTTGTATGCGATGTTATAGTGCTACCCCTGCCGTTTCATCCTACTGTAGTGCTTTAATGTTTTTTGGATGCTATAATTTAACTCTTTTAGTATATTCTAGTTAGGTGATACATCACACAAGGAGTAGGACTGATGCTTCAATTCAGAGGTTTGCAATAAGTACTTTGGTCCTTGATTCTTTTTTTTTTTTTTTTTTTGTGTAATACGAAGTATTTTTAAATTAACTCAAAACTGATGTGATATGCACAATACAATCACTTATATTACTTTTGTCCTTTGAAGGTTTTGCTTTTTTTTTTTTAGATGAAAATTTGTAATTTTATTCCTTTAATATTCTCTAAATTTTGGAATTCTAGTTCTTTAATCTGACTTAATTTTGAAGGCTAATTTTAAATTAGATTATCAGCAATATCAAATTTTAATATGTTGATTCATGAGAAGTGAGGATGACTTGAAACAAATTAATGGAGAATTATGTTCATTGGACTTTTATTTTTGCTAGTTAATGTTTTAATATAGCAACTCAATGTTACATTCTATGTAGAATGCTATGAGAGTGATTATCAATTATATGAGGGTCTGGTGTAAAATAAAGGTGATTTTTTCCGTTTTCTAAAATAAGCATATATACTTATGTTTGTTAGACGCGCTCTTATATGAGCATTTAGCCTATTGAAGTCTCAGGTGTGAAACAAAAACTTTCTCTCTCTTATCCCCCCTTAGCTTCCCTTTACAATAAAATGAAATGTATTTTTTGCATTTGTTAATTGTAGTTTCCATATGTTGTGATTCTGATTTCTCCAAACTGTTTTATATGCTTCTGCATAATCTAGCTACTATTGAAGCATAAGTGTCTTCATCCTGTTTTAACATTTCATCATGGTGGTAAATTTTTTACTTTCAGCTTACTGTAGTGTAGTTTTGAGTTATAGTAATGAATATTAATTCACTTTAATGCCTTCTTTTAAAAATGCTTTCTTTTTGTATTGCTGGTTTATTATGCTTGAAAGAAGGGGGTGACTTCTAGTTAGTACCTTAAAGTCTTCAGTGTGGTTTCTTTTTTAATCATTGTAATTAGAATAATAAGTTGTAGAAACATTGATGTTGTTGTTGCTACCGGATGCTGACCACACTGAGACCTTGCTTCTGCTCCACAATGTTGCTACTGATGTTGTTTGTCTCCTAAGGCCAAACTAAACCACTAGTTCCTGGGAAGGATCCAGAAACAGTAGAGGGAAATGAGCATATTAAGGAGTAGCTACATTGGAGATTGATCGAAGATTGCAGCAATTATTGGTCATAATCTAAACTTCTCTATATGCCCTCTTGCATGTAGATTAAGGAGTATCAAAATTGAAGGTAGATTGAGGATGAAGCATTGAGCAGATTTATTCCACTACAACTAGTCACGATTGTACTATAAGTTAGAATTATATCTTTTAAATAGAAAACTCATTACTATGAGATATTGTACATATACTATACAATAATATATTTATATGCAATAAAAAATTTTAGCCTAATTTTGTTGTATATATATTAATATTTTTGTAATACTAGTATACTATTAATAATTTTTAGTGTGATTTTTTTTTTTGGTAAATGTATTCTAGACATTTCTCTATAGAATATGGATAAGAAAAAGCATCCCATCATAGAAAATATTGACAGAAAAAAGCGTCGCCAAAATAACAATATATGAAACTTCAGACACAAAAAAGCGTCGCCAATTTTAAGCTTTTCGACACAAAAAAGCGTCGCTAAAATTGAGAAAGTGCGCCAACTAAAGCAAATGTCGACGCTTCGTATAAAAACTAGGACACAATTAAGCGTCGAGATTTGCGAGGTTTTTTGATGACCCATAATTTTTTCGACTCACTTATTCTCGATAAAAGCGTCGAGAAGGAAATTTTCCACGCTTTTTAGCGTCGAAAAAACGCTTTTAAAGCGTCTCAAAAGCACGGATTTTGTAGTAGTGTCAACACAATCTGAATACTTTCAAGGCCATTTATGACATCGGAAATGAAATCAAAGATGACCTCGCAAAGCAAAAAGCTACTAACAATAGTAACCACGGTGGCTGGAAAGGAAAGAAGAACGACAATCCTTCTTCTTCCGAAAATGCCCACTCTAGTAACAAGGTTAGTACCTTTGATCTCAGGGAACTTTTAGCCATGGACAATCCAGGATCTAAAAGGAAACCCATGAGAGTTCACACCCATTGGAATGACCTACGACGCTGCTTTCGATCGTCTCTATGATCGAGGATTAATCAAACCTATTGGCCCTACCGAGGATCTAATGCCAGAAAATCGATCTTCGAGATGGAATCCCAACTCTTATTGCAAGTACCATCGAGGAAACGGTCATACCACTTATGAATGCTACAGGTTTCAAAATCCCATTCAAGATCTCATAGAAGCAAACAAGATCCCATTGCCTCTAGTTAGCGAGAAGACTGGGTGATGATGAAGCGAATGACACAAGACAAGAGGCGAGCATCAATGATAAGATTTCATGACCTCTTTTTCTATTTCTTTTTCATTTCTTCCTTTCCCCAATAAGTCTAGCGTAGGCACCTTTCTTTTCCCTTAGATTACTTTTGTAGATTCTCTATTTATTTTCCTTGAATAAAATGAGCATTTATTTCCTTGCATATGATCATCGCATTGCATTGCATTAAAAAAAAAAAAAAAAATCATTGTCGAATTAAGCACAAGGTATACTAATGACTTGAGGCACCCCTTGTAGCCACATAATATTGCCTTTCACCTTTATAATATACAATCCTTTCTTCATAAACCACTTTGAGCCTTATCTAATGATAGACCTGTCATTTTTCAACCTATATCTACCTAACCTTGGGATGGGATGGTGTGTAACTTATGCAGTTTTCAAAGGAAAAAAAGCTTGAGTGACTTCAAAAGATTAAAATAAGCAATAATAATAATAATAATAATAATAATAATAATAATAATAATAATAATAATAATAAAAATAAAAATAATAATAATAATAATAATAATAATAATAATAATAATAATAATAATAATAATAATAATAATAATAATAATAATAATAATAATAATAATAATAATAATAATAATAATAATAAAAGTGTACAAAAGGGCAAGTATTCCAATGTCTTTGACATGAACATGTCTTTGATATGAACACGTCTCAGATTGCGTCTCTTATCGAGTGCTCGGTACCGTGCCTGAGAAACATAAATGCCAAGTGAGTGATAGACCGCATGATCGGGATTGCCCACACTTATTAAAATAAAATAAATAAAGCCAAAGAGAGAGCTAAAAAAAGAGTAGAAACTCAAGCATGAAAATATAAAGATTCAAAAGCAAGGTTGCACACCTTGGGGGCTTATCTAGGGTCTTGAGCTTTTTATCCCCTTCTTCTACAACCTTTAGCCTAACCATGTTACAACCCTTAAAAAGACCTTTTTTGAGGTATACACATACTTGTGCGAGGTTCGGCTAGAGCTACGTTCGGCCTGATTCTTAACGGATACGTAGGCAACATCACATCGAGGTGCGACCGTAATGAACATGCATTCATATTCACATCCACACACTTACACCATGATCATATCAAGGGATCTTCAATGCTCATCCCTATTCACTTAGAGCTAGACTTGGGGGCTTGATCCCTATATCTTTAGCTTACCTAGCCTAAGAGTCACCATCATTTTACTCTTCTAAAAATAATATCTTTCTACACACTTAGCTCTTGTGGCCTAACTTTAGTGTCACTATCACACACTGCACGGATACATGACCAAATAGTCTTTCCCTTAGGAATCCTTTGTCATGAAATCTTAACATAACGCTGAATCATGCCTTGTCATTTCAAAATTACTCATCAATCATAATCATCATTGCATCGAAGTATGAAGTGCTTAGCCTCCGTGCCTAAGTTACCCAAATACTTTCATCATTGAGTCAACCATTGAGATAGCCTAGGATGAATTAACCCTTGCACCTTGAGAGATAGTATCAAACAACATTTGACTAAGCTCATTCAACATGCCTTCAAAAACTTCTATTCTTTTTCGCGTCTTTCTTTTTCGGGAGAAAGTCGGTACCCTCCACAAAGATAACGGAAAATTTTTGCTTTTTTGCATTTTTGAGTCGCACAATCATAATACAATGCACACACGTGTCATTTCAATTCGAGTCGAGTCAACCTCGAGTCAATCACAGAGAGTCAAGTTTATACCTTGAGTCGTGTCAAGTCAATGAGTCAAGCGACATTAAACCTTAGGTCAACCCTAAGATAATTAAAGAAATTAGCAAAGTTCTATAGTAAAAAATAAATACAGGTGCAGCAGAATAGGGATGACCCTACTCCAGCGCCAGACGACAACATCTAGCGTATGGAAATAGATTTGAGCGCTTGACGTTAGATCTCAGCGTCTGGCGACAGAGTTAATTCTTGGCGCCAGAGATATTTCAGCAGCGACAGAGCTCAAAGCCTCTCAGAAGGGTGATTTCGACCTCATACAGAAATTTCGGGATCCTTGGTACGCCAGTTAGCCCCTATAAGCAATTTAACATGATTAAGTAGTCGGTTTGATTACAGTCTAAGTGATCAAGTTGACGAAAGATCGTCTCACTTAGCTTAAGCGCCTAAAACACTAGTTCATTACAATCGGTTTAAAAGCAAGCACTTAAACGACAATATTTCCAAATATGGATTGTCACGCATTCTTCTTAAACGACAATTTTTCCAAAAATTGGATTGTCATCCCCAATTGACAATATTTCCAAATATAAATTGTCGTGCATCTTCTTCAACGACAATTTTTTCCAAGATTGGATTGTCATATCTGGCAAAGTTTCCAAGCGTTGATTGTCGTGCTCCTTCTCTATTTGGAAATTTTTTCCAAGTTCGGATTGTCATCGCTGGCAAGTTTTCCGAGATTAGATTGTCATACACCTAGTTCCTTATGGCAAAATTTCCCAAAGGATTGTTGTAGGTTTCTATTAATCATAAATTTCGACAGAGGTTCCTCAACGTGGATTGTCATTCATTTCGGTAAGTGGCAAATTTTCCCGAAGTGGATTGTCGATCGACTCTTTCTTGCAAATGTTCTAAGACACGGATTATCAATTGTGGCAATATTTTCCTAAAAGAATTGTCGCATAGCATTGGCAAATTTCCAGGGTGGATTGCTTTCAAGAGTTATATTCCAATATGTGGATTGTCGATCGTAGCAAAATTCTTATGACAGATTGTTACGAAGCATTGGCAACTTTTCCCAAAAATGGATTTTGGCAAATTTTCCGAGATACGGATTGTCGCTTGATCGTAGCAACATTTCCAAGGATGGATTGTTACGAAGCATTGACAACTTTCCCTAAATCGGATTGTCATACATCACACAAGAGTTGTGTTGGCAACTATTCCCAAAGAAAAGAGGATTGTCATCACAACAAAAGCACCGACATAATGGTTCACAAGCAGCAAAAGCGCCGACGTACTGGCATAGCGGAAGCAAAGTTCAAGCGAGCTTTAGAGATCGACAAGCGTTGGTCTTCGGAAATTTTTCTTCGAAATATTATCGCAACAAATGAGGATGACTTCAAGTAAAGTAATTTTCGACAGCGTTCGCTAAGATTGTGGAAGTTGTCACCAAAGATTTGAAAAGATAGCACGTGATGAGCGGTCTTCGACGGCGTTTGCTAAGATTGTGGAGGTTGTTACTAAGATTTGAGAAGATAGCACGAGTTGCGTGGTCTTCGACGACATTTGCTAAGATTGTGGAGGTTGTCACCCAAGATTTGAGAAGATAGCACGAGATGGGCGGTCTTCGACGCCGTTCGCTAAGATTGTGGAGGTTGTCACCAGGATATGAGAAGAACGGTTCATGATGAGGCGGTCATTGACGACTTTTGCAATGATTGGAAATGTTGTCACTATGATTCAAGAAAAGGCTCGAGATTTAGCAACATTGATCGACGGCGTTCCCTAGATTGCGGAAGATCGTAAAAAAAGGCAGCAAGATGGCGTTTCATAGATTGTGGAAAGTTGTCAAAAAGCAACTGAAGGTGATTTCAAGCAAAGCAATCTTCGATAGTATTCCCTTGGACGTGGAATATTATCAATGCAAATGAGGATTGTTTCAAGCAAAGCAATCTTCGATGGTATTTCCTTGGACGTGGAATATTATCATAGCGGGAGAGGATCGTTTCAAGCGAAACAATCTTCTAAATTAGGAACAGTTACAAGCGTAGCAGTTTTCAAGCGGGATGACATTTTCTTGGCAGGAGGTCATCAAAATAGTTATGAGGCAGCAAATCGGTTACTTTCAGAGACGTGTGTTCGACGGTGCAAGATACGCGTTTCTTAACTCTCTTATATGTTTAACTAACGCTAGTTTTGCAGGTATCGGCATTACAAGAGTGGTTTAGGATCGCAGAACGTTCTGAATCATTCTCCGTCCCTATCGATACTTTGACTTTTGTTTTCGAAACATGCGTTTTTCCAAACTCAGTCAAAGTGGGGGCTTCTGTAGACACCCATTTGTGTCTCCCCAAAACCAAACCCAGTGATGAGAACCTTTCGCGTCGAATCATAATCGAATGAAGTGAAAGTGTGGAAAGTTTAGTGTTGCGGATAGTTTTAATTTCATTTCTTTTCTCTCTGTTTTTGAAAACTTATTTTAAGAAAACAAACAATCTAGTTTGCTTGGTCTATGATATGGGTCCAATATTAGTGTAGTTGGATGGGGCTTGACAAGAGCTTTCCAACGATATATTATAAGCCCAATTCTGATGAATATTGAAGAAGTTATGGCAAATTTACTGAACTTGGCCCGGTTTAAGCCTTATATGCGGCCCAATGATCTAGAGGAGGGCCTAATATAGATTTATCATTCCTAATGCAATTAGGAATGGTTTTAGTCTTCTAGATTCTTTTAGAAGGTTCTTTTCATTCCTAATTCAATTAGCATTGATAAATTGACTTTTGTTGACTTTTAAGAGTTTTAATTAAAATCAAAGAACATTTTTTGAGGAAAGATACGATTTTATCCTCCTGTACGGAAATTTTTATCTGATTTTAAGAAAACGCGTGAATTTTCAGATCAGCGCCAAACGCCTGTTGTAGCGCATGGCTCCAATTGTTAGCGTTGGCGCCAATCTGGTTTTATGTGCGCCAGACTCTGTTTTGATATTTTTATCTTTTTGGCTGATTTTTCTATAAATAACGTGTTAAAAACTCCGTTTTCGATAACCATGTTTCATCTACAATCTACCAACTCTCATCAAGATTTTCATGATTACTCTCTCTCTCTCTTTTCTAAACTAGCTTCTCTCAAATATAAAAATTCCGCATACATTAGCACTAGACATACCTAGCATTGTTCGAAGTTGCTTTCGCCCTAGACGTAAAAGGTTTAATTTCAGAGGGTTTGGTCCCAAATCTGTATTTCAATTATTTAATTATTGTTGATTATTATTTTCCTTTAAGTTATTTACGTGTGTATTTTGTTATTAAAAAGAGGTACGAGGCATCAAAGTAAGTGCATTAATGGTTTTTATTGATATTATGATATAGAAATCATGCTTAAATTGTTATTTTGATTCCTAGTATCTTATTAGGATGTTTTCCTTAATTTGATGTTTCAGGTGACAACAATAAATTCCTAGTATCATGTCTAGGGTAACTTTAATATCAAGTATGATTAAAAGTATGATGCTACCTATGTTCCTCCTAATATTTATGATTGTTAGTATCATGTTAGGGTTAAAGATTTGATTTTTTTATGCTTAGTGACATGCTAGGGTTTGTTGTTAATCTTGTTAGTATAATGCCTAGGATCTTACTATTATTATGCTTTAACATTATTATGATTATTTTTTTATGTTATATGATTATAATTGTTATAATTATTGTTATGATGATTATTTTTAATTATGATTGTTATGATTATAATTTTTATATTTTTTATTATTATTATGGTGCTTGATATATATTGTTATTGCTTGATCACCTTTTATGCATTTTAAAGGGAATTGGTACTTGTAATCACGCTTAATAAGATAATTAATAATCTTGTTAGGGTTAATTTGATTATAATTCAAGTGATCCCCAATAATAGATTTATTCAACATAGATAAACAGGTTTAGGGTTAATCCTATTGATTGTATGTTAGTCAGAAAGCGCACATGAATACGATCAGAATAAAGTAGAGGCCTATTATTAGGGCAGGTTCAATCTCTTTTAGGTTGGATTGTACCTTCATCCCCGCACCCTATTTGGTTCAAGACCTTATGGAGTTGACGATCTCTTGGATCGTTAAGGGGTGTAACCTTCACCTCGTGAACGGTTTACAAGTTCCTTAAAAACTTGTTGCCGACTCTTTTACTCTATCTTCTTCCCTTTTGGACGCCACCGTACTTTAGTGTATGATCACAGTGGGGTTTGAGCTAGGGGATTAACGCTTGAAATTATTCCCTACAGTTACGTCCCCATAGTTTAACTAACCTAATACAATTAAGAGTAATTCTTTCTCATCTCATCCTCGTCTTCTCAAGTTGCTTCTTCATAATCTTGGGTTGACCACAAAACCTCTACTATATTGACATCTTTTTTTAGTGTACTACACACTCTACTGTCAAGGATCTTTACAGGTATTTCTTCATAGGTTAGGTTTTGATCTAGTTCTATAGTCTCAGGTTAAAGGACATGCTACTTTCTGGGATTTATCTTCTCAATTGAGAAACATGGGACACATCGTACACTTTGCTAAGGTCCATAGGTAATGCTAACCTATAGGAAACTTTTCCTATTCATCGCAAAATCTCATATGGTCCAATAAACTTTGGACTCAACTTCCCTTTCTTTCCAGATCTTATAACTACTTTAATTAGCGATACTTTAACTAAAACATTATCCCCAATTTCGAACTCCTCTTCTCTACGCTTTAAATTTGCTTAACTCTTTTGTCGATCTAGGCAGCTTGGATCTTAGCTTGTATTTCTCTTACTTTTTTTTGTTGTTTCGTTAATCTATTGAGGACCTAGAATATTTATCCCACTAATGTCACTCTTACACAGTGGACTTCTACACTTTTGTCCATACAAAGGCCTCAAATGGTTTCATGCCAATGTTTGCATGGTAACTATTATTGTAAGAGAATTCTATCAAGTCTACGCTATCTTCTCATCCACCTTTGTAGTATAACACTCATAATTATATAGTCATAAAGCATAATTACTTAAAAAACAAGATTAAGAAAGAGATTAATACCTTTGCGCGTCCTTCGCTCACTAAAAAAGCTCTTACATTGAAATCTCTAAGTCTCGCTCGCACGAGAACCTCTAACGAAAGTCCACCTGCAACTCGACCCCCGAAAATGGTCCAATGCTTAGGGGTTACCTTAGCCTGACCTAAACCCGAGTAATTATATGTGTTCAAAGGTTTTCTCAATGGAGATGCCTTTTTCAACACCTTACTCAAGTGCCTTTCCCAATACCCCAACTTGGGTCTTTATAGGGAAAAGCATTAGTGAGATTTGCTCTTCCATCAATGTGGGGGAATTGATTATTCCTTTTATTTTTAAATAAAAAATAAATGGGTTTTTCTAAGCTATACCCCTAAGTTAGTTGAGTTTCTAAGGTGTACCCATGCTATTTCAAGTTTCTAAGCCGTTCTCTTCAACTTCTTATCAATACTAAATTGTACCTTTATTAGTTATTTATAAGTTTATTGAGAGTGTGATTTTGTGGCTTTAGTTTTCGTTATTAAGGTTGTTCCGGTTAGGATTTCTTTCTCGTATCATTTCCTTACCTTTTATCATCTTTTTATTAAAGTTATAGTTATCTTTAGGTGACTTGGAAGTCCCAAGGAGGGTACCATTCGTTAATGGTAGTGAGTTGAGGGGCACAACTTAGAAATTTGAAAAAGCATGGGTACACCATAGAAACTCGACTACCTTAGGGGCATAGCTTAGAAAAACCCAAAATAAAATTAATTATCAAGCTACTAATAAATCAACAAGTGGCATATTTAGGATAAAGGTTAGGTGAGGACCATTTGGAAAAGGGGGGACCAAACTTGGTCCCCAATCCTCTCCCATAACCAGCCACCTCTACCCTCAACCTCCAATCCATGCGGGCCACACGGCACCCAAACTTGGGAACCAAGGCACCCTAAGTGTGGGCTACTTGGCTGCTACCATACCTTTGGTCCAGCAGGCCACGCACATATTTGCGGACTGCGAGACGAGGCCTGCTAGCACACAACACACATAAGTGTGGGCTGCTGGCCGAGGCTTACTAGCACACCACACAGATATGTGCAGGCTACTAGCCGTGGCCTGGTAGCACTCCATGCACATATGTGTGGGCTGCTGGCCAGCCTAGCTAGCCATGGTGCGCTAGCACACACCAGCCAGCCTAGGCTCGGCTTGGTGCACTTACTAGGTGTAGACATCTACTTTTGGCCTCCTGTCCCGACAGGAAGTGCAATGACGATTAATAAAACATAAAAGACTAAAGACTAGCCCGAATTAAAGAATAAAGCCAAAACAAAGGTCTAATTAACTAAAATCGATCATAATTAGGCTTAAGCCCGTGCTTAAATCCTAATAATAACAGATTTATGAGCGCCTAGGTTAAATTTTAATGCTGCCACAGAAAAAGCCGCGCACATCTTAAATAGTAGAGTTGGGCTGCCGCGCGCAACTAATTCAATTGCGCGCGATACCCAGCACAACCTCTAGAGTTGCGCTACGGAAGGTTCAGAATTATACGAAAAATATAAAATCGAATCTTACCATAAAGCCGTGCGCAAGACAGGTACTTGTGCTGGGATGCCGCGTGCAACTCATCCTATTGCGCGCGACACCTGCTGCGGCAGAATGCTCGTAACCCTAAACCTAATCATTCCCTATAAATCAGAGCTTAAACCGAGGCTTAAAAAGACAGAAAAATAACCTAAAAGTTTGGCGAATACTTGTGAACTTGAGCAACCTAGCCCCTCTTGTCCTAAATACTCACCACTTTTGATATTTTGTTACTACGGTGGAGGTTCCCCAACAAGAAGGAGTCCATAAGTATTCTAAACGGAGATCTAGCAAAGAGACGTGGTAAATTCCCGAGAACTTAGTTGAATCACAATTATTTTCTTGTTTAAAAGAACCCTAATTAATGAATTAGTATTGTTTGATCACCTTTAAAATAATTAATTTATCAATTCCACGTAGTATCTTGCGTTAAATAAAGATTAGAATTGAATTAAATAATTTTTTGTTGATCACTTAAGCCAAGGCGAATATTGTTTATTTTCTTGTCCTTTCAACGAATTTGATTAAATAAAGAATAACGACATTACGATGTTATTCCTACGTGAATTGGTATGTGTAAATAAAATCAACTAACATAGTTTTAGGTATCGCGTTGCATATATTGTTTGGTGATGAAATTGTAAAAAAGGAAGAGCTAGTAAAGCCCACACAAGGGCTAGGATAACGATTCCCCTCTAAAGGGAACGTTATTTTAGTACCCTCGCTCCCGAACTCATTTCTTGTTCATAGATCAATTTGGGCATAGGTAAACTTATGATTTGTGCCAATTATTCAATGAACTCCACATGGAAGAAAGGCATGAACGAGGTTTATGAGTTTTCCTAAAACTTATTGGCGACTCCATACTTGTTTCTTACAAAAAAGCGTAATGATAGAATCAATTCTAATTCAAGGTCCCCCCAAACATTCAGGAATTTAAATCCTACTACACCCTAACAAGTGTAAAGTCCTAGGCTTTTAAAGGGCCCTAGGCATTTAAGGAGAGGACCCCTTACGATGGGAACCCCCTCCTTACAGTGGCGACTCCACTGGGGACTTAGAGGTTACATGATTAGTTCGTAGTTATGATCCAAGATTTCCAACACTAGGTTGCCTATGGGTTGTAACGAGAATTAACTTGAATAATCTCTAGTTATAGAGCGAGACTTGAACGCATAATATCTTCCTTTTGCACAAAAGTAAAAACCAAACAAGCAACATTGCATCATGCATAAGCATAGCACACTTAAACAATAGGGGATTGGCTCATTGACTAGGGGCCGCCAACACTAGGCTTCTATCACTACCACAAAAATGAGAAAAAGTAACACTCAATATATAACTGTCAAATTGGAAAAGCGTTCTCTAAATTATATAGAACGCCTTTGGTAGAGAAATGTTTTGTATATTGAATCAAATAGAATGCCTCACTAAGTTAATTGTTATGTTTGATTTTTTTGATTTTTTTTTTTTATTAAATTGTAGCTTTACAATATAGAACATTCTTCTTAGTTAACCGTTCTACGGTATGGAGTATTTTAAAAAAAAAGGTCAAAACCCTATTTGCTCTAACCGCCGTTCACTGCTCTCCTTTCTCTTCCTTCTCCTTAAAGAATTCCGCTTTCTCTCTCATCTGATTCGACCTAGTAATCTCCCATGGATCTTACTCTATTTCCCCTTAACGACCTCCTTCAATTGCCAAAAAACCCATCTCCTTCCTCCACACAAAAAGCCCGGATTTGGGGCTTTAACAATGGCGAGGCAACACCGCCTCCTCCCCTCTTCGCCGCTATCCCATCACCGCCATACTTTTCCCTGACGATGGAATTTGCCTTGAAATCGCCGGATCCAGCACATAGGCTAGTTTCTTTCTCTTTTATCTGGTTCCATATGATGAGCATCGATTTTCATTGCACAATTTGGATTTGGAATTGATTGTTGTCAAAGTTGAATTGGCTTTTACAGTTTGTAGATGTATGTATTGTTGCTTATTTTATTTGAATTTGTTGATTTTGGATGGATTTTTATCATATCATTGTTGACAATCACATATATATCAGTTATAATTGATGAGGTTGCTTGTTATTTTTATGGGTTTTCTTTGTTTAACTGGTTTTTTTTCCTGGGTTTCTATGATAACTGGGTTGTAATATTTCTATCGGATTTTTTGGGCTAGAATTTACTGTATTAGTTTATTTCGACTGATTTTTGTGCATCTGTATTTTTTTTTTTTAATTTCGATTTTGTTCTTGAAAATGAGCAAATTAAAGTTTTAGCAGAAGTTCGATTATGTTTTTTAAATTGAAATTTGATTATGTTTTTGTAAGTTAGCATGTTTTATGTTCTGTAAATTAGCATGTTTAATGATTTTGGTGACATTTATTTTGTAGTTTTCGTGATTGAATCTTAAATATTTTTTTTTCAAAGGATGTTAATTGGAGGATGATGATCACAAGGTAGCTCATTGAGTTTCTATTTAAACGATGATGGTATCCTATGTGTGTTGTAGCTTAAATGTATCAGTTAGCTAATTTTGTCAAATTTTATCAAAAAAAAGATAATGTAATTTGTAGTTCAATTTTAATGTATCATATCATAGTGGACTTTTATTTACAGAATGTAGATAATATTATTATTATTATTATTATTATTATTATTATTATTATTATTATTATTATTATTATTATGATGATAATAATAATAATATTATTTTTTTAAATAAAAAAATTAGAAAAGAGAACGCCTGTCTAAGATAGGCGCTCCTTTTTTATTATTATTAAATATAGAACGCCTTTCGAAAGTTGACAGTTTTCTTTTCTTTGATTTTTATATGTTTTGTACATAGAATAATAATCACATATCCAAGATAGGCGTTTAGTATTGTATTAGATATAAAACGCCTCAAATAGGCGTCATGTATACTTTATAAGGCACCAGCCTATTTCGGACGTTCTATATTGCCTGTTTTGTAGTAGTGTATCCCGAAATCAATAACAATCATCTCACCCATATCGCCAACAAAATGTTGGGAGGACGATGCTATGAGTCAACACGTTGAGTGATTGATTTGTGCGTCGTTTCTTAAGATATGGTACCTTTGGACACCCAAGCCTTTTTTGACCTTAGAATGGCATTGCGTGAATCTTGACTTATGGCATGCTGATGTGATTATGTGACTATATGCAACGTGTTAGGATAGTCTTATTTTTTCTTTTTGTTTGGTCTAGGTTCCCAATTACGAAGTTGTCTCTTTGTGATTTAGAGTCATATTCAAAGGATAGCAAAAAAATAATAATAATAATAATAAAAACGCTCGAATTAAAAAAAAATATATATCCTACGAGCAGGTGGCGCGCGCAATTCAGTTAGTTGCGCGACCCCTCCCAGCGCAAGAGATTTCGTTGCGCTATAGCCGCCCGCAACTGAATTACTTGCGCGTGCCCATTGAACAAGTCAACTTTGATTTCTCAAAAAACAAATTGACTCGTCTGAACGATATCTTTATCGAAGAATTGTTAAAGGTGATGTTATCCGTATGAATATATTTTAGCGTCTTTTCTCTCTTTTTCTCCTTTTTTTAAACAAGCGTATCGATTTACTTATCCTTTCTTATTCCTTTTAGAGCCGGTTTCCAAGCTTGGGAAAGAAGAAACCCGGAAACTCGCATTCTACGTTTACCACCCAAAGATCAACCCCTTTTAAACCACTTTTTTCGAAAACTAATCCTAGTGCAACAACAATGCCAACCATCGATGAACTTCAGCAAGAGATTCTTTGTTTGAGAGAGGAAACGGCTTAAGAGGCCGAGAAGAGAAGAATTAAGAAAATGGAAAAGACTGAAAAGAAAAATGCTGAAACCTTAGCCTTGCAAGAAAAGATGGAACAATTATCCATCAAAGAAAATTTGTTGGAGAAGCTAGTTCTTCATTCTACAATGGGGAACAAGTACTTTGACTCAGAAAAGTTTGCTCCTCCCGCAGGACTTGCTTTACTGGAAAAGTTCGTAGCTACAGACTTGCCAATATTTATGGTGACCAATAATCCACAAAACCATTTAATGTGTTTTACTGGCACCATGGCATTAAAGGGAGTTGATCCTAAGATTTATGCTTTGACTTCCCCTTTATCTCTAGACCCAATTGCGAGAGAGTGGTACTGTGGGCTAGATCCAAAATTCAAGGCAACATGGGTAGATGTAGTTTCGGCTTTCATTACCCAATATGAGAGTAACGTAGAGTTTAAATCAACTTTACGTGAACTCGAGATGCTTAAGCAAGGAGACGATGAAGGTTTCCTTGCTTTCTATGGTAGATGGCGAGAAAAGGCGGCCCACTTTGCCCAAAGGCCGCCTGAACTCTAGTTAGTACAAAAGTTCATTGACAACTGTCATGAAAAGTACAACAAACATATACGTTACCTTGGTTTAGACACTTTTCAAAAGGTCTATTCTGTGGCTACTAGGATTGAAGATGATCTTGCTAAAGAAAAAGCAAACAAACCTCATCATCATCATCAACCTAAGAATAACTCTAAGAAGGGGAATGATAATGCATCATCCTTTATTGACGTTTTTGCGACTACCACGCAATACAATAACACAAATCGATATGATGATCCTAGAAAGAGGTGGACAAAAGAAAGAAAGTTATTCCATTTCCTGTAAGCTATAAAGAATTGTTAGAAAAATTAAATGAAAAAAGCTTACTTGCACTAACAGGGTCGTGACCACCCACTCCATCAGAAAAATTAAATGGATGGTAATGCTTATTGTGCTTATCATAGAGGCGTTGGACATGATAGTGAACGTTGTTATATCTTAAAGCACAAAATACAAGATTTAGTAGACGATGGGAGAATTCCCACGCCTAAACCAAACAATAATGCATCCCCCTTAGGGGTGCTTCACATCGATGAGTACCACATGGGAAGTGATATGTTCAATCCTTTGGACTATATCACACCTATAGGAGAACCTCTATCCGCAATACTCATAGGGGCAACTAATGAAGTATGTGGACTATGGGACGACGACTTTCAAGACGTATATGTCTCTAAGTATGCCGCCGTCCCACCTCCATCTTGTTTACAAAATGAAAAAAATGGAGCCCTTGATTGGGATCATTTTTTGGGGAAGTCGCAAGATTTATCGAACCTCTCCTTGGATAAACAGTGACATTAAGCACAACTCATGGAACATCTTGAAATGGAGGCACATCCAAAGCCTCTAAAAGAAAGTTGGATTGTGAGTCCTACAACTAACCCAAACAAGATAAATAATTTAACTCGTTATGGGTGAGTCTACCAAGAACCACCACCAAATGGATCTTCGACCATACAAAGTCAAACTCAAGGTCAAGTACAAAATCCAATACCACTTCCACTTGAGGTGGAAGATCCATTGGTCAAATAACTTTGCCAATCCAAGGCGAATGTTAGCATTTGGAAACTCCTAAGTACTTCTAAAGAACATAGGAATTCTTTCATGAACGCTCTAACGGCTTTGTCTGTAACCACAGACACAACCCCTCAGGATCTCGTTAGCTTGCTTACTAGCGAGAAATCCGACAAATCAATCATTTTCACTAATGATGATTTACCTTCAAAAGACACTACCGACAACAATGCGTTATACTTAACCATGGGATGCAAGGGATACAATATCCCTCTAACTTTGGTAGACAATGGGTCAGCTGTAAACATATGCCATTACGAACTGCAAAATACTTAGGCCTTAATCCAGAAAAATATTTTAAATCAACTACACAAAGCATTAGGGCCTATGACAATTCGAGAAGATCGGTGTGTGGAACTGTTAAGCTACCTATTACCACAGGCCTGTAGGCGTCGTTTGAAGTGCGCCTACGTTAAAAGCATGCGGTGAATATGCTTGGCACTCATAAGAAGTGAGAATTGACATAATACGATTAGGGACAACTAAAGTAGGGAGCCGCCAACAAGTTTTTAAGGAACTTGTAAAGCGTTCACGGATCATAAAAAGGTAACCACGATAAGGGACAACGATAGGCAACAACGATTGACCCGTGAAGGTTACACCCCATTCATAATGCATGAGATTACTAACTCCATATGATTCGGAACCACAAAAGGAGGATCGGAGATGATGGTACGAAGTGAGTCATGGAGTTACATTCGCCCGTATTATCCTCTACTCGATTCTTATAGTGAAAAGTGATTCCTGCGATCTCAAAGGCATACAAACAAAATATTCAATTTGCTCCAAACCATTATTAAGCTAAATTCGTTAAATATTAATGCAACATATAATTCTAAAATATAGTGATCACGTGAATTAATTACAAGATTAAAAAGGAACTTAAACCGGTAGTCCAAATTATCTTATTAGGCGTGATTTTCAATTATATATTCCCTTTAACATGCAATGTGGTGATCAATAAATATAATAAAATAAACATTAATATTTGAAGCAATTAAAAAATAATTCCAACAATATAAAATCTATAGAAAAATAATAGAAATAAAAGGAACATAATTCTTACTTTGATTATGTTTTCTTGCAACTACAAAATAATAAACGAGTTAGTAACTTCAAGGAAATAATAATAAAACAATAATTAAATCAAATTAAGTTAAGTAGTGTTGATTTGGGGCCAAACCCTCAAACAGTTCTACCTTGCACGCCTTGGCTTAAGGACAGAACCACGAAGTAATGTATGGACTCCTTGGAGTGCTTCAAGAAGGACTTTTGAAAGAAGAAGGGTAGGCTAGTGTTTAGGCTAGAGCACAGAAGAGAGAAAAATAGAGAATTAATTGATGCCCCGCACATCAGAAATGAGAAGGTATTTATAGAAAAAATGTCCTGAGGGAACACACGGAACCCTAAAATGATAAAAAAAAAACCCCTAAAAAATAAACCGCGACACGGCATAGTGTACCGTGACACGAGAAAATCCCACCGTCAGACGGGAAACATTCCTGTGACCCGGTGTACTGCTGTGTGACACGGGAAATATCTAGTGAACGGGGAGAAAACGCGTTAAGGGTTTACGTGGAAAGGACACAGAAATCCCCGTGTCACATCAGGTGTCCCGTGTCACGGGGAATCTCATCGTCCGACGGGAGAGTTTCCCGTAGCACGGTAGAACAATGTCGTGATGCAGGAGTTTTTAGCCCGTTTTTCCGTCCAAATTCTTTTTTAACCCTAATTTCGTTCAGCAGTTTGAGTGTCGATTGATAATTTCGGGCCATTTTTGATTTATTATTATTTGCGCTAAAATAAGAAAATAAGTCAATAAAATAAATAAAAAGTTTAGGCCAAAATAAATAATAAATAATAAAACAATAAAATTAAAAAAAGTTAAGGCTAAAATTAAAACTATGCTTTGACTAAGCATCAAGACTAATCCATAAACTATTCAAAAATTGAATTTAATTAAATACAATTTTTTAAGCACTCTCGGGATTAAATACTTAACCCGACCAATAGTGACGGTGAAAGGTTGTACATCATCGGGTTTGGTTTTAGGGAGACAATTTTAGGTGCCTACAGAAGCCCCCACTTTGACTGAGTTTGTAGAAATGATAGTTTAAAAAACGATAGTTAAAGTAGCCGATAGGGACGGAGAATGATTTAAGACGTTCTGCGATCCTAAATCACTCTGTATACGCCGATACCTGCAGAAAAATGTTAATTCCACATATAAAAGAGTAAAAGGACATAATAAGTATCTGACACAAGAGTATCGGTGACAAATGAGTTTGGCAGCTTCCTATGCTTGAAGGAATCCACTGGATGACGTTTGTTGAAACACTTTCCATGCCTGAGGAAACTGACTGATGAATTTGGTAGCTTTCTAAGCCTGAAGAAACCTACCAGATGATACTTTCCATGCATGAGGAAAGTTGATATATGAATTTGGTGTCATTCTATGCTTGAAGAATTCCACCGATAATGCCTTCCATGCTTGAGGAAAGCCAACTTGGCGGTTTTCTATACTTGAAGAAAAATCCACCGATAACGCTTTCCATGCTTGAGGAAAGCCGACTTGGATGCTTTCTATACTTGAAGAAAAATCCACCGATAACGCTTTCCATGCTTGAGGAAAGCCGACTTGGCAGTTTTCTATACTTGGAAGAAAAATCCACCGATAACGCTTTCCATGCTTAAGGAAAGCCGACAACTACTGTAATCGCTGAAATTTGTAAGTGTATGATGGTTCGATTATCCCCGAACGTGGGCTGTAGATGATTCACACTTTCAAGTCAACTATCCGACTATATTAGATGTTTAAAACGTCGACAAATTGACTTTGACGCTTGCTAGGGGCAAAATAGTAATTTTGATACCCTTTAAGTGTTATTTAGAATTATCCGCGTAATTTTTTTGAAAAACTAACTGTCCAATTTGTGTGGAAATGATCCGTGCAATTTATGGCACCTTTAGGTTATGTTTTCTTTATATTTTTATGCTCCTTTGTAGTCGTTTATGTCGTGTTTTTAGAGAATAATGCTCAATTCGCGTGTTTTTGTGTTAGTTTAGAGAAATGCATGCTTTTAATGGCTTTCTTATTATTTTATTCATTTCTCTGCTATTTCTCTTGCTTCTCTGTTTCTTTGTCTTGTTTTGTAGGTACGTCGCGGGCTATATGCATGGGAATTGAAAATAGCACCCACTAGGATCAATATGCACTTTTCGGAATTGAATTTGAGTTTGAAACAAAGGAAAACGAAGGATTGCAAAGTATCAAATATGACCTTTGTGCATTGTTTTAGTCATATATCAAGTTCTACAGATTGTATTAGGATGATTCAAGTTGAGTTGGAAACTAGACTTAAAGAACTTTCCAATGATAGGTCGCACGCCTTCATATGATTCTTAGATCGGAAGTTACAGCCTTCTGAAGTTGGCCCTAGAAAACTGCCGCGGGCGCGGGGTTGCTGCAGCTCCAAAACTGCCGTATTTGGGCAGTAAGCATCCGCGGTTGTCCCAAGGGCTCCCCGAGGGCGCGGGCCTTGGCCCCGCGGGTGCAGGCTTGGGCCGCGGGCGCGGCTATTGGGGTGTCCGTTCCCCTCCGCGGGCGCGGCCGATTTCTCCGCGGGCGCGGGTTTCTGGGTCTTTTACGATTTTAAGCTTCTTTTCTCCTTTTATTTATATAGTTTTTGGTTTCCTTTATTCTTCATTCATGTAATTCTTTAGTTTTAGAATAGTTTTCTCTCTCTTTGGTTGAGAGCTTCTCTCTCTAGATTAGGCTAGATTAGGAGTAGTTTTAGAGAGAGAAAGTGAGGAATTTCAATGGTGATTGAGAGATTGAAGATGCAAGTGTGACAATTGTGTTGGAGATCTTCTTAATTATCAATGAGCATTTCTAAACTCTATCTCATTCAATTGCTTTGTTTAATTTCATGTTTGTTTGGTTTAATTTTGATGTTTGATGCTTGATTAGTGTAATTGTTCTTTGTATTTTGTTGATTCTTGATTTCCATAGTTGTTAGTTGATAGATGATGATTCTTGAATAGTTATTTGGCTAGGAATTGGGTGAAACATGTATGATTGATTAATTGTGATTAATTTGGGAATTGTGTTGATTGATTGTTGAGATTAAAGTGATTAGTGAAGGTTTGCTTGTGTGTAATTCAATTTGGCATTGAGAATTATGCTAGATTGCATTGTAATTGCTAATGACATGAACAATTGATTTAGGAATTGCAATTATCAATTGGTTTTGATTGTGATTCTCTTAGTTTGTTATTCATAGTGAACCCTAACTTAACAATTAGGAGATAGCTCTTTGATTCCTATTGATTGCTCTTATCATTTAGTCCTCACAACCTTTGATTGACATGCTCTTCCCAAGTTGTTGCAATTGACATGATTACTTGTTGATCCCCGTTCCTAGTGTTTTATTTCCTTGGTTACTTGTTTTGTTAGTTGTTAGAATTCTCTTTTACCTTCGTCTTCGACCTAGCTTAGGCGCATAATTGAAAGTGCTTGAACATTACCGTTCCTTTGGGTTCGACCTTTGACTTGCCTCTATACTCGTATTTAGGTTTGTTAAGTGTTTATAAATTTAGTTTGACCAAGGGAAGATTAGATAACTACCTAGTTTTCCCCTCATCAAAATGGCGCTGTTGCCGGGGAACGGTGTCTTTGTTTGAGTGTTTTTGATTGCTTGAGTCTAGGTCTTTCTGTATATTTTTACTTTTATTTGATTTTTGTTTGTTTTGTGAAAAAAAATGGCATGTCTATCATTTCCTCAATATAGCAATGAGCCTTTTGTGAATATTTCATTAGACTAGGGAGGCTTGTGAGATTTGTCATTTTGGTTTGAATGAGAAAACTAGGGATGAAGTTGAATGTATGCATAATGGTGAATTTAGAGCATTGTCAATTGATGATGCTTGGGATTTTTATGTTTGGTTTGCTAGGTATGTTTATGATAGGGGTAATCATGAGTCTAATATTGATATGCAATGTCTTGATTCTTCTAATATTAGCATGAATTCCCATGATTTGTCACATGAGCCCTTAAGTGAACCTAGAACACATGATTTCAACTTTATTTCTCCTTTTGTTCATGATAATGAAGTGCAAGCTCAAGTTGATGCTAATGGTGTGTTTTAATATTCTTCATTATTTACCATGCCTTCTTGTGATGTGCTTCATTCCCTTATTGATGAATCTCATGTTATAAATTGTGCCTCCACTCCCCAATGTGATGTACATGCTTATGATCTTAATGTTGATTCTTCCAATATTGGTTGTACTTCTTCTTCTCTTGTTGAGACTCAACCTTCTACATCTTTTGAATCTCTTGTTAATACATTTGAGTCTCAAATTAGGCGCATTGAGCTTGATAATGAGTTTGGGCCTAGTAAGGAGATGATTATTCTTAATTCTATGAGAGGTCAATTAGAGATAATGAAAAAGAATGAGGAGCGTATTGAGGAGGAAAAGAGAAGAGGAGAAGATTTAGAAAGCCAATTGTCATCCTTGATGCTTGTTTGTGATAAATCCCAATTTAATGTGTGTGTTGCGGATGATGATGATGATTTTGAGCAACCAAGAGAGTGTGAGGATCCCATTGGTGAGCATTTGAGTGATGGTGAAGGAGTTGAGAATGAAGAGAGTGTTGATATTGAAATTTCTAACCCTCTTTCCCATCTTGATGAGTCTCATGTGCATGTTTGTGACTCTTCTATCCATGAGTATTTCGACTCGATTGAGGTTATGACCAATGCATTCTTTGAGAGTCAAAAGAAAACCCATAGCCTTTTAAATGAGTTCATTGAGGATGCTTCATGGGAGAGAGATGAGTTTGAAATGAATTTGCATCCATTCATGCATGGTTTTGAGACCTTGGGCTTTAAAGTTGTTGAGGGAGTTGTTGTTCATAGTTGTTATGGAGGGGATTATGTTGTTCCTCTTGGAGGTTGGATGTTTGAGGGAGATGGATATCATGAGTGTTCTTCTTTTGAGGACTCTATGATTGATTTCCATGCTCTTATTGGTGAATTGAGGCATGGTGGTGAGAAAAAGTTCATTTGTGAGACTACAGCCCCTTTTCTCTTTTCTCATACCCCTTCTTCAAGAAGATTCAACCATATCCCTTACACTCCTATTTCCCTCCCTTCTTTTGTCAATGAGCCTATTGGGGACCCTCTTGTCTATGATGATTTGAATGAAGCTCATTCGTCCCAAATTGAGGAAAAGGGTGATGTTGCCACCTAAAAATATTTTGAGGAGAGTTTGCCTTCTTTTTCTTCTTGTTCTTCTTTTTCTTTTTCTTCATATTTTGTTGAATTTTCTTTTGGTTCTTCCTCTTCCTTTTCTTTGCATCTCTCTCCTCATTTGCGTGCACTATCCTTGTTGCACGTACTCTTCGCGTCATTTGCCTACCTTCTCTCCTATGAAATGTGTAGTAGTGCATTTGACAAGCTCTTGCGCGCGTTGAATTATTATTTTCTAGAGCGGTCAAGCTTGGACCTTAAGCAAGCGTTTCTCGGGAAGTAACCCGTGTTTTATTGGTTTCATTTTCTTTTCTTTTTAGAATATATTTTATCTCATGGAAATGTTTGCGTTCCTTTTGCTAGGTACATGACTTGATATACTTTGGTGCTTCTATTTGGATCAAGAATCAAGGAAGATTGGAACCGCATTTGCTAACATATAGAAGGCAAGATTCAATATTAGAGGTTGTTAGCTTTGAAAGGTTAATATTGGGTCATTTGCGTGTATTTACACCCACCTAATATCCGGTAATATCCTTCCTTGCTCTTTCTCTAGTGGATGATGACTTGTTGGACATATGTTGGTTTGATTGGATTAACCTCCTTGTTTTTCCCCTCCCGTGGAATATTTGATTTATGTTTGAGCATGTTGTATCATTCAAGCTTGGGGGAGGGTATTCTATCATGTTTGGTGGAATGTTGATTCATATATGTCATGCACCTTTGTATATGCTTTTCCATGTTCTCATATTTTGAAAAAAACTCCAAAAAGATTTTTGTTTCTATCAAGGCAAAATTGCATTGTGTTTTCTTTTGTTATTGCTTTGGACATAATAACATTTGGACTTGTATACTTGAATGCTTTTCTTCTTAAATGGTAGTGGTGTGCACGGTTTGAGATACGTTTGGTTGATTCTAGGATAAAGCATGCTAAGATAGTTGTCTAGAACTAGGGGGATCATGAAACCGGATTCTACTTGTTTGTGGCATGTTGGTAGTTGCTCCCTATCTTCGATTTGACAACCTTAGTGAGTTTTTTGCTACAACCATGTGAGATTTATATTTGTTCAAGCTTTCATCATATTCTTGCATGAGCGGCATGGGGTCCTTGACTTTGCAAGCCTAATCTATAAAGCTTGATGTATGATTCTTAAACCCGAGACCGAGTTATCTAGGGAGGACAAATGCACCTTTTTCTGGGTGGTATTTTTCATTTTTAGGTTAGTTTGATTCATATTTGTTTTTGGGTTTCCATTTGCCTTCTTGCAACCATTTGACCCTTATACCTTTTTTTCAAGCCACATCTTTAGTTCTTTGGCCTTTTGTTTCATTTTCTTTCTATTCTTGGTTTTTTGTGAAGCAAATTGATCACATATGATGGAGTTTGTGGTGGATAAGTTGGAAATTTGGTTTTTATGAGTGCTAGTTTGTGATTAAGTCTTCTTTGTGAATAATGGCAAGTGTTTGAGTAAAAGCCGTCCTTAATCATAAAAGGCATGGACTAATAAATTGCATTATAGAAAAAGTCGTCCGAATTTAGCAAAAAGCGAGGACATTGCAAGTTTAAGTAAAAAAAAAAAGAAAAAAAATTTGAAAAAAGTGAAAATTCAAAAATATTTTGATGTATTCTTTTCTCCTTCTAAGCATTGAGGACAATGCTTCATTTAAGCTTGGGGGAGAAGCGTTTACGCTTTTTGTATATATTTCTTGTGAGTATAGCTTCAAATAAGCTTGGGGGTGTTGCTTTTGCTTGGTGATTTTCTTGATCGCGTTGTTAAGGATTGATCACCCTTTTGCCTCACTTTTTAGGAAAACCTCCAAATTTTAAATTTTAGCCTACCTTCACCCTTTATGCCTTATGTTACAACCTTGGGGAAAGACCTTTCGACCTAGAAAGTTGAGTCACTATTCAGGGGAGGGAATCATAGGTCATTGCCTAAGGAAAGGGGATGCGAAGTCAAGATGTCGAGTAGCCCAAAAATTTGATCTTTTTCCGGTTCCTTCGCGGAATCTATGAGATGCTCACTATGGGGAGATATGAGATTAGTAGGGGGAACGCGGTAAGACCGTTTGGGATGAAAGTGGAGTGTGATAACTAGTTCCTATGCTTAGCATTTTTATGTTTCAATCAACCTTAGGTATCTTATAGCGTGCACTCCCTTACTTGTTTAGAAAGATTTGCATTCATTGTGCTTGTACATTTGCAAAAGTCCTTTCATGAACATTTGTTTGCTTTTCTTGTATTTTGTTTCCTTTTTCATGCTTTGCCTTGTTTGTAGTATTATGAGAGTTATGGGTAAACTCTTAGGATACCCTTACGAGAGCATCACTCGTCCTCTAGGGCGATCTAGGGGTTTAAATGGCTTGTCTTTAGTTGCTAAAATTGACCGTGATTCCTACGAAAGTGAGTTAGTGTATATTCCCATCTTCTCTAGTTTTCTCATTTCTTTCTTTGCTTGAATAATGTCATCATTTTTCCCTTGGGTTGGATTTTGTTTTGCTTGAGGACGAGTAAAAGTTTAGCTTGGGGGAATTTGATTTGTGACATTTATGGCACCTTTAGGCTATGTTTTCTTTACATTTCTATGGTCCTTTGTAGTCGTTTATGTCGTGTTTTTAGAGAATAATGCTCGATTCGCGTGTTTTTGTGTTAGTTTAGAGAAATGCATGCTTTTAATGGCTTTCTTATCATTTTATTCATTTCTCGGCTATTTCTCTTGCTTCTCCGTTTCTTTGTCTTATTTTTTAGGTACGTCGCGGGCTATATGCATAGGAATTTAAAATAGCACCCACTAGGATCAATATGCAATTTTCGGAATTGAATTTGAGTTTGAAACAAAGGAAAACGAAGGATTGCAAAGTATCAAATAGTACCTTTGTTCATTGTTTTAGTCATATCTCAAGTTCTATAGATCGGATTAGGGTGATTCAAGTTGGGTTGGAAACTAGACTTGAAAATCTTTCAAATAATAGGTGGCACGTCTTCATACAATTCTTAGATCGGAAGTTACAACCTTCTGAAGTTGGTCCTGGAAAACTGCCGCGGGCGCGGGCTACAGTACCCGCGGGCGCGGGATTGCTGCAGCTCCAAAACTGCCATATTTGGGCAGTAAGCACCCGCGGTTGTCCCGAGGGCTCCCCACGGGCGCGGGCTTGGGCCGCGGGCGCGGCTATCGGGGTGTCCGTTCCCCTCCGCGGGCGCGGCCGATTTCTCCGCGGGCGCGGGTTTCTGGGTCTTTTACGATTTTAAGCTTCTTTTCTCCTTTTGTTTATATAGTTTTTGGTTTCCTTTATTCTTCATTCATGTAATTCTTTAGTTTTAGAATAGTTTTCTCTCTCTTTGGTTGAGAGCTTCTCTCTCTAGATTAGGCTAGATTAGGAGTAGTTTTAGAGAGAGAAAGTGAGAAATTTCAATGGTGATTGAGAGATTGAAGATGCAAGTGTGACAATTGTGTTGGAGATCTTAATTATCAATGAGCATTTCTAAACTCTATCTCATTCAATTACTTTGTTTAATTTCATGTTTGTTTGGTTTTAATTTGATGTTTGATTCTTGATTAGTGTAATTGTTCTTGGTATTTTGTTGATTCTTGATTTCCATAGTTGTTAGTTGATAGATGATGATTCTTGAATAGTTATTTGGCTAGGAATTGGGTGAAACTTGTATGATTGATTAATTGTGATTAATTTGGGAATTGTATTGATTAATTGTTGAGATTAAAGTGATTAGTGAATGTTTGAATGTGTGTAATTCAATTCGGCCTTGAGAATTATGCTAGATTGCATTGTAATTTCTAATGACATGAACAATTTATTTAGGAATTGCAATTATCAATTGGTTTTGATTGTGATTCTCTTAGTTTGTTATTCATAGTGAACCCTAGCTTAACAATTAGGAGATAGCTCTTTGATTCCTATTGATTGCTCTTATCATTTAGTCCTCACAACCTTTGATTGGCATGCTCTTCCCAAGTTGTTGCAATTGACATGATTACTTGTTTATCCCCGTTCCTAGTGTTTTATTTCTTTGGTTACTTGTTTTGTTAGTTGTTAGTATTCTCTCTTACCTTCGTCTTCGACCTAGCTTAGGCGCATAATTGAAAGTGCTTGAACATTACCGTTCCTTTTGGTTCGACCCTTGACTTGCCTCTATACTCGTATTTAGGTTTGTTAAGTGTTTATTAATTTAGTTTGACCGAGGGAAGATTAGATAACGACCTAGTTTTCCCCTCGTCAGGAAAATCGTGCAATTTTTGTCAAAATGCCAAGAATATTCGCTAACAGCTTCAAGGAATGTGCAGGACAGGCGCGAGACCACCGTGTCACGAAGAACAAATCCCGCGACTTAGTAGTGGTCCCCGTCACGCGGAGTAACATCCCGTGACACGGGAATGTTTGTGGCTTCAAATTGGTCAACTGGTGCTTTTAACCAGCCCAATACACGTGCGTCACGTCAATACTTTACCGTTACACGGTAACGGACACCATGGCACAAGTGACGGGATGTAACGGGATACTTTTTTTTGTCTTTAAATTTGAGCTTCCATTTGCCATTTCAGTTCATTTTGATTGCTGTCATTTTTATCTTCTCAAACTTTCATTTCTTTCCTACTTTTCTCTTATTATTTATTTTTTTACATCTTGCCTTGCTTAGTCCACCGTGTCTCGGCGGTCTGCTACTGTTGCTGTTTTTTTTTTCTTTTTTTTAGCCACTGTTGTCACTGCGACACGGATTTGGTTACCGTGTCACGGGTTGGAATGTCGCTGCTGCAAGAGTTCCATCGCGACACGGGACTCGCCGCTACTATTCGTTGCTGCTGCTTGAAGGTCTCCGCTGCTGTCAGGGGATACACCGTGACACGGGAACAGACACCGTTTCACGGCTGCTTGTGTTGCATCGTGGTTTTGTTGCTGCAGTTTCCTGAGCTTTGGAGCTCAATTCTACACTAAATTCGGTCCAAATTTTGGCTATTTTCCTCATTTCCGATTTCTTACAAGGATCCATGTAAGGTTTCTTGCCCTTTTGTCTTGAATTTGCTTTAAATGAGCAATTTCATGTAAAAACCCTTAAAAATCAATTTGGGGATTTTTTGATTTTGAGGTTTATGTTGAAATTCTTGCCATGAATTAGCTTGTATATGTATGTATGTGTGTTTGTAAGCGATTTGAGACAAAAATTGCATGATTTGGTGAAGAATTGAGCAAATCACCATTTTTTGGTACTACTTGTGTGAAATGGTGTTCTTGTTGTTCATGTTGTTCTTTTGCACTTGAGATGATGATATATTGGTTGTAGATCTTGTAAAATATGCCATGATGTGTCGATCTATTGTTTTCGTGCAATTTTGAAACATGTTTTGTATTGTGTATGTACTACACTGTCATGGAGAAAATAGTATCATGCAATTAGGAGAACATAGTATTAGTTCGTCATAGAGAAACTAAATACTAGAAATAATTCCATTATTTTGCTAAATTTTAGCCTTAAGGTAAAAATTTAGTGTATAATAGAAAATGCAACTTGAAATATATAACTAAATAACTTAAGAAATGATGCTAAGCATTTAGATTTTTATTTTTGTAATAGCATGCCTAGACGACGGGATCGCGATCTTTCCACTCATGGTCGGCGTCAGGCTTTTCGGGAGGACACTCCCACGATTCACGAAGGTATGGATGACGACTTCTTAGAGTCTGAGCCTCGACCCTCTACGGGTAGGGGTAGGTGGGCTCCACCTCCGTGGACACCAAACTAGTTGATTTTCTGTCGTGAGAACCACGTTTCTCATCGTCCACTTGCTGACATAGTCGATGGCATGCTTTGCCATCTCAGTTCTTGAGCCCGAGATTTTATTCCTAGACTTCATGGGATTATCACGAGGGATCCTGCTACAAACTCCTTATGGGAATCAGCTGGTCTGGTAGACTTTTATTTAGAAATCGTAGGGTTTCGTAGCCCTCGGGGTTATGGCGTGACAGTCGATCGCGCGTTGTTGGAGTATTTTTGGGATACTTCCAACATTTTTCACTTTGCTTGGGGGGAGATGATAGTGACCCCTCTGGATTTTAGCATGATTAGTGGTCTACGCTTCACTACCGGGCCGTAGCACAGATGTCTGATCTTTCTTGGGGGGACGGCTGAGGCAGCCGATTTGTTAGGTCCGATCGTTCAACATATGTGGACTCAGCCGGTGTCTCGAGGTGAACCTAGGAGCGGGCGATCAGAGTTGGCTTCTGTTCTGGCCCGTGGTTTTGACATGGAGGAGACATCACCTGAGCAGCGAGTGCGGATCTTCATTTTGATTCTCATTTCCATGACTCTTTCTCCTGATAGGAGTTCGCGTGCGCTCGTTTGCTATTTTCCTTCTTTGCTTAGGATGAGTGAGATAGGATTCGTTTGCTGGGCCAGCCTTAGATATGCCAATCTTCTCTTGTTGTTATGTCATGGCTGTAGGCAGCTGAACAATCAGTCCCCTGTCATTGTCTACGGTTTATGGAGAGTCGTAGAGGTGACGATCCCTTCCTCTTCTTGTTTTGTTTTTAATTTGTTCGACTCATGTGCTCAAAGATTACTTTTCATTGCAGCAATGGTTCTTTGAGTATTTTCCGGGATTGGGCCCTCGACGGCGTCGTGGAGCGGTTCATAACTTCCCTGTCGAAACCAGCTGGCGTGACCGAGGCGAGTCACTAGTGGAGTCTGTCTCTGCGCTACGCGGGATGCTACGCCGAGGCACCTCTTCTATTAGTGTAAGAATTACTTTTGTAGCCCGTTGTTTTCTACCTTGACATTATTTTCGTCGTTTCATTGCAACTTTTTATGATTTTCATGTTGCTATTGAGGTTTAGTATCGGCCTTGGGCTGAGATGACTAATCTTCCCGAGGCCTTGCAGCTTTCAGCGTACCTCACTGTTTTTGTTGGTACTGGACGCTTTGTCTAGTATCTGGGGGAGCGTGTCGTTCGTCAGCATAGTGGTGATCGCTTTGTGGTGCCCTTGTCTCCACCGGAGTCGATGCTGGACTCACGCTTGCTTAGGGGGTTGATAAAAAGGGGAGAGCGCTACACCTTTCCTTGGCAGGAGCTTGTGCATATGGAGGGCAATTATGCGCAGGACGACTTGCTAAGGTATGATTTCTTTTGAGGGGTTTGTTGCTAGTCTCTGTTTAAACCTTCGAATAACTTGATTATTCGATCGTATTTTCAGACGGCTGTTTGCCGTGTGGGGAGGATTGAGATTCCGCCTCAATCTGTCCGCTACCCACGGCTGATTGGTATTACTGAGGACCATATTGCTGACGCGCCAGAGGGTTTCATACAGGCGCAGGAGTCTTTGCCTGATGTTTTTGAGCCGGTAAGCTTTTGATACATTATTAATCCTTTTTAATACCACTTGTTATTGATTTTTCTCTTTGCTTTGTTCTCATCCTACTCACCCATAGATTATGGGGTTCATGAAGCTGGTTGACGCTTTGAAGTACTACTGCATCATCAAGCTTCGACGTGGTGCTAGTTGTCAAGGTGGTTCTGCGATGTTCTTGAGGTATGTTCACTTTTTCATTTTTACCATTTGTTTTGTCTTTCGCCGTTGACATCTTTTGATTTTGTGTCTTTCAGGAGGTACTGAGGTCCCGCTCGGGGGAGCCTAGTCGTGGCAGACGATCTCCTGAGGTTCATCGGCACTCTCAATCTCAGCGGGGGCCTTAGATTTCTCAGCCGTTTCAGGAGGCTCAGTGGCAGCAGCCTCTGTCTTCCCAGCCGTTCCAGCGCTTTCAGGGTAAGGATTAGTGGCAGCAGCAGTCGTTTTCACAGTCTTCACAGCCTGAGTTCAGGCTAGTTATCACTCTCGTGGATCACGGCCTATACTCAGCGCTATCGTCTAGGGCGCTTCCTCCCCCGATGTCAGGCTTGTTTTCAGTTCTAGTGTATGAGACGATACCTCCACCGACGCTTCATACTTCTTTGAGTCAGTCTACACTATTTGCCAGTTGGACGGGTCCTGATTTGAGTTTGACTGCTACTGGAGTTACAGGGCTTAGTAGGGATACTAGTCCTCGTACCCGGATGATGGCGGGATTCTTTGGCTCACCACTCCCATATTTACAGGCTGGAGATGACACTGATCCTCACTCTTCTGGTTCTCCAGATTTTTGACCGAGGGTCTTTATTTGTACATACTGTGATGAGACTTGACGCTGCTTATTTATTATGACTCATTTTGTACACTATTCATAGATTATGTATTTATTAGTGTGTATTAGTGTGTGCTTGAGACTCATTGTGTGTGATTGTGTATGACGCAAAAAAAAAAACGTATGTGGAGGGTCCGACCCTCCCCAAAAGAAAAAAGAAATGAAAAGAAAAGATAAAATGAATAAGTTTCATAACTCCTCCAAAATAAATAAGTATGGAAATGGGACAAGGTTTAAAACTTCCCAAAAAAAAGAAAAAAAATAATATAATAATAATAGAAATAAGAGTAAATAATAAAATGAAATAATAAATAATAAAGATGAATAGAAATAATAACAAAGTAAAAAAAAAAATAAAATGATAAAAATAAATAAATAAAAATATGAATAAAAAAAAAGTTGAGAATTTTATTAGGAATGAAACTCTTTAAAAATAGAATTAAAAAAAATAAACAGTGAAGATAAAACAATAAAAATCCGGATAGATAATGGAAAAGGATAAAAAAAGAAAACGCTTGTGAACCGCGACACGTCACTGTTCACCGTGTCACGGCAAAATCTGTCGTGTCGCGGCATAAATTCCCGTGACACGGTGGGAACTCCCGTGTCACGGTGCGCGTATTCTGCAACGGTGTAGTTTACGCGTATAGAAAGATAGATTCCGTGTATTTCCGAGTTTTTTTGCTATAAAATAGGACCAGTTTATTCGTGATATGCATAATTACGAAACATAAAATAATTAGAATTTCATATTTTAACAATAATGTCTTAGAATTTTTTATAATACATTGCGCGACTGGTCTTATTCTTTGACCAATGCTGACAAAAGAGAGTTGGAATTTTTTCATGTCAGGGGTTTATTAGACTTGAGGCATGTAGCTATTGAACATGATTTTCTTAGGGCTGCATTATAAGACTATAAGAGTCCAGAAACACATTGTTTTAAATTTGATTACGATGAAATCTGTCCCTTGTCGGAGGAATTCGGTGCCATCTTTGGATTTCCTGCCAGAAATATCATAGTCATGCCTACCCTACGTGAGTATTATTACCAAGACTTTGAACGCTATCTGAATCTAACAGATCCTGATTTAAATAGAATTGTATGTGGTAATGAGGTAGACTTAGAAAAACTTGCAAATTTATATTTCAATCGCCCTGTCTCTGAGTCTTATCATGTATACCATAGAAGGGCTTATATTTTTGGCATGTTTAGCAAGCTTTTATTTGCAAATGGTAGGGTAGGACATGCTTGTCTAGCATCTGTGGTTGAACATGTCGAATCTAGGAGATCTCCTATGCCCACGTGCCTTAGAGAAACTTTACGCGGCCTTGACGAAGCAAAAGCTGACCGGAAAGCCGTCAGGAAGGGCTCTCCGGTACTGCTGCAGGTAAAAACTTGCTCTGAGTAGCCCCGTGACACAAAACAGGCACTGTGTCACTATGCACTTCTGCCGTGACACGGTGCATTCTGCTGTGTCACGGTGAAATCTGCAATTTTTTTTTTTTGACTGATTTTTTATTTTTATTTTTTTTATTTTGCAGATTTGGTTTACGGAGCGTTTAGAACTTTTTGAAGCCCCCGACGATATTGAACAATATGGTCCCAACGATATAGTTCGCAAGAAGAAGAATTACTCCGTGAACATGTCGTATGAAGATTGGAAGAATTTCTTTGCAAAGAGAGAATTTTCCATTCTTTGGTTGGTGCCTTGGTGGAGTCTTACTAGGATGGTTGGGAGGAATGATACTCCGTATTGTCGTGTTCCTAGTATCTCAAGACTGACTTTCTATTGTCCTTCTCAATTGATGCGACAGTATGGACTTGAACAAGTAGTTCCACGCTAACGATAGTCCTCGTGAAGTATCGTTGCATGAAAGTAACGTTCACAAGTACAAGGCTTATTGGATTGGAAGACCTTTGTGGACCGTTTCTGCAAGTAACCAAGCTCCTCCTCCCTTATCTAGTGCATACAAGGCATGGTTGAATCCTAGAAGTAAAAGGGATCGAGTCGGATCACGCAAATCTGATGTGAAAGGTCGTCTTAGAAGTAAGAAAGCGTCTCCTAAAGATCGTCTAGGTCCGAGAACACAAGGGATTGAGTTTAAGACTCCTATAATGCCGAAAAGGAAGAATTATGTTAAAGGGAAGGGTAAGGAGAAGATGGTTTATAGAGAGAAGCAACCAAAGAATTTTAAGAAAGGTGAAAGGGGTAAAATTCGACTAGGGGTTTGACGGTTTGAGCTACAAAAGACACATTAATGGTGAAGGCCGACCTAGTTGAAAAAGAGAAGGAGGTTCCTAAAGTTAAGAAGGATAAGATCAGTATTGCTTTGCTTATATGATTTATAATTTTTAAAATAAGGCGCATGATGCCAATAATTGTAGTCACATTTATTTCAATAATAATAGCATATTTATTTTCGCGTTAAATAAAAATTACATAGAATTTTTTTTTAATTCGATTCAAGAAGTCGGACGCAATGGAAGAATGAAAATAAAAAAACGTCGAACAAATAACTGAATTCGCAAAGACTGCGTCACTAAAAACAAATCGGAAAGTCTGAAATTCCACCGTGCCACGGTGGAAAATGTCGTGACACGTTAGAATTTCCCGTGGCGCGGCAACTTTTTTTTTTGGCTGCAATTTCACCACGTCACGGTGGACTCTGCCGTGACACGGTGGATAGTCCCGTGGCGCGGCAATTTCCTTTTTTTTTTTCTTTTGCTGCAATTCCATCGCGCCACGGTGGACTCTGCCATGACACGGTTGGTTTTCCCCTGGCGTGGCAACCTTTTTTAATTTATTTTAGCTCCGTTTTGTCGTGACGCAATGCTAATCTGGTGCGTGTACTCGATCGACGGAGGGAGTATATTTTTTTTAGTGGCCGGGCCCCCTTGAGGGGTTGCCTACATAACCTTAAAAAGGAATCAAGCCAAACGTAGCTCTATTGGGTCATGAACCCATGCAACTAGGCATAGAATTTCTTGAGTTCATCCAAGTTGGTTAAATTGTGGAAACTGTTACCGTCCATGTCTACCAATTGTGCCGCTCCGCCAGACAAGATGGCTTTAACAATGTACGGGCCTGACAAATTTGGTCTGAATTTTCCTCTTGGATCCAACACATTTTTGCGAAGTGCCTTGAGCACCAGGTCAACTTCTTTAATGTTCCTAGTCTTGACTCTTTTATTGAAATGTCGTACCATACGCTGTTGGTAGGTTTGGACATGATGCAAAGTTACCAAGCGTTTTTCGTCAAGTAAGACTAATTCATCATATCTTGCTCTAATTCAGTCGACTTCATCTAGTTAGCTTTATAACGCGATTCAAAGAGAAGGGATTTCGAGCTCTATTGGTTGCATAGCTTCAACTCCATATACCAAAGAGAAAGGGGTAGCCCCCGTTGATGTACGAACAGAGGTTCGATAACCCCAAAGGGCAAAATGTAGCTTACTTGGCCAATCTTTGTAATTTTCAGTCATCTTTTCGATGATAGTTTTCACATTTTTGTTGGCCGATTCGACCGCACCATTTGTTTGCAGCCAGTAGGGTGATGATCTGTGATTTTTGATATGATATTTCTGTAATAGTTCCGCGCATTCGGCTTGGAAATGCGTTCCATTATCACTGATTATCTCATGAGGTACCCCATAGCGGCATATGATATTTTTCTCAATGAATTGAGCTACATGTTTTGCTGTTAACTTGGCATATGAGGCAGCTTTGACCCATTTGGTGAAATAGTCGATTGCTACGAGGATGAATTCTTGCCCCCCTTGTCCTGGTGGCGTTATCTTTCCAATGATGTCGATACCCCAAGTAGAGAACGACCATGAAGAGGTATATGTGTAGATAAGCGAAGGTGGAACGTGCTTTAAATTTGCATAGACTTGACATTTCATACATTTCTTTACGTATTCGTGACAATCTCTTTCTATGGTAGTCCAATAATAACCTTGTCGCTGAATCTTCTAGACTAACATCTTAGCATTCATATGCATTCCACATATGCCGGCATGAAGATTTTCCATGGTTTTTTGTGCTTCTTTCTTGGCTATGCATAAGAGATTTCTTCTTAGTGTAGTCCTTTTGTGGAGTTCTCCCCGGATGAGCACATACTGTGAGGTTAGGAGCCTAAAAGCACGGCGTGCCCTTTTATCAGTATTAGGAGGGTATTCTCCTTTTGTCACGTAGTTAAGGATATATGTATACCATGGATCTTCATTTTCTTCTTGCGATTCTTGTTCATCATCAAGTGCGTGAACATAAGCCAGTTCATATCTTCTTTCTTTGGACAACGGCATTCTGATTGTATCCGTTGGAATCCGCACCATTGATGCTAATTTCTCTAGTACATCGCTGAACTGGTTTTCTTCTCTAGGCAAGTACGTATATTCAACTTCATCTAGTTGCTCCGTGAGAGTTTCTAGATGAGCTTGATACTTAGCGAGACTTTCACTTCTCACTTTCCATCTCTTGGAGATCTGGTTAATGATTAGTGAAGAATCACTGTAGATTCTAAGCTTCTTAATTCCCAAGGCCACTGCTGTTTCTTATCCCAAAATGCATGCCTCGTACTCTGCGGCATTGTTGGTGACATCAAAGTTGAGCTTCATTAATCAATTTTCCGATGCGCTAGCAAAATTAGCCTCAATGATCAACATTCCAGATCACTAAAATGTGATGCCATTATGCGTTGATAGAAGAGAAAAACCATCATATTACAACGCAATAGAGGAAATAAAAGACATCGAAGGAGACATTCCCTGGTATGATCATATCCTTCAATATAATACCCATGGCACATATCCCGAAAATACTTCATCAAAAGACCAACGAGCCTTACAAACACTTGCGTCCCAATATGGTCTATTAAATGGTCAATAATGCAAAAAAGGATGTAGTGGTCAAAGTTTATTGTGTATAGACTAACCGGAAGCCACACGCCTTATGGAAAATACTCACAATGGTTTTTGTGGACCTCACATGAATGGTAAAATGCTTCCAAAAATAATTTCACGACAAGGGTACTATTGGTCTACTATGGAACATGATTGCATACAATATGTTAAAAAATGTCCAGAGTGCCAAATGTTCACTAATTTACAATACCTTCCTCCATCCGAAGTATACAATCTCACTTCCCCTTGGCCTTTTTAAACTTGGGGAATTGACATAATTGGAAAAATCTCTCCAACAGGAGCAAGAGGGCACGAGTACGTATTAGTAGCCATCGATTCCTTCACTAAGTGGATTGAGGCTGCTTCTTACGTGAATATCACTTCTAAACACGTCGCAAAGTTTCTCGAACAAAACATATTTTTTAGATATGGAGTTCCACATGAACTAATTAGTGATTAGGGATCTCCATTCAAAGCTGAAGTCGAGACCCTCTTAACCCGTTATAAAGTAAAACATCATCACTCATCCCCATACAAACCTCTAATGAATGGAGCTGTAGAGTCGACAAATAAAAATATAATAGTCACATTAATAAAATGGCAGAAAATTATTAAGACTTGCCGAATAAACTACACTTCGCATTATGGGGTTATAGAACGTCTATACGAACATCAATAGGAGTAACTCCATACTCCTTAGTTTTCGGAATGGACGCAGTTCAACTGGTCGAACTGTAAATACCATCCCTACGCATCGTACTCAAAAGTAAGGTACCGGAAGTTGAATGGGTCAGAGCGAGGTATGAAGAGCTTTTATTCCTCGATGAACGACGATTAAGAGCTTTGCATCATGTACAAGTCTACCAAAGGCGCATTGCACGTCATTTCAATAAAAAAGTGAAACCCAGAAATATAAAAGAATGTGACTTTGTACTAAAGGAGGTTAGGGGTCCACCAACCGATCCACGAGGGAAATTCAAACCTAATTTGATTGGTCCCTACCGCGTAATTGAAATCCTATCAGGAGGAGCCGTCAAATTAATGGATATCGGAGGAGATAAAATTCGCCAATTAATAAACATTGATGGACTTAAGAAATATTACATATGAAATTCGGATAAACTTGTTCACTCATACAACCTATTTAAATTAGCATTCAGTTGAAAGATTCAAAGTGTTATGCATTTTACTGAATAACACGGTAAAATACATAACACTTGGGGGGGTAATTTAGAAATAGTAAAAATAAACCGTTCTAAGCGTTCAGATTTTTTTCGAACATCACGAAAAAAACTTTACACTTGGGGGGGTAATGATACAGAACTAAAAAAAATTAAAAAATTCGAGACATTCGTAGCACAGGTGTCGCGCAACTGGAATAGTTGCTCGCGGATTTCACGCGCAACAAATTTCGTTGTGCATGACAGGCTCACGGAACTACAGATGTTGCGCGCGCCACCTGATGATGAAGTGCGAACCCGAATTTTTACGTTTGAATGAAGTTGCGACTTCTACTTGCGGCAAAAAGAGGGTGTTTCTTAAATATAACATATACTCGGAAAATAAAATGAAACTTTAATTTAATTATTTTTAAAGAAAATTTGATTAATTTTTCATTTAATTTCTACCTAAGAGATTAAAGAAAAATAAAAAAAAAATAGAACTACCCATAGACCTAATTTCGTAATGCGAATACGTAGGCAATCTTTATTATTCGGTCATATCAAAATATAAAAATATAAAGCTCATTTTATTTCATTAAAATTTCAAAGAAAAGTGAGACATTGTTAAACTAGATTGTAAACGAAAAAAAAAACATAGTAGTGGTTACACTTTATTCAATTAAAAACGAATAGCGAAACTGTGTAACACTATACGGTTTTACTATTTCCTCAATTGTCACGGACGATGGAGGAGTAGTTTCAATTGCAGTATTTTCAGAAACCTTACAGCTTTCTCCAACGCTCTTCTTCTTAACCCATACATTGTTCTTCAATTTGGGAATTGCGGTCTTTTCAACCTTTTTTCCCTTTTTCGAAGCTTTCGTTAGAGTCTTTTTTCGAGTTTGTTGCGAAGGTTCCTCTATTATCACACCTTGTTGTGCGGGCTTGGAGGGAGCTTTCCTCTTTGTTTCCTTCGAATGCGCCTTAGGAGATGAGAAGTCTAATTTTCTTCTTACTCCTTTGTTTTGGCCACTAGGAGGAGTAGTGGTGGCCGAATGCATCAAAGGCTTAGGTGGATTGCGAGCCGTGGCGGCTTGATATTGAAATCAAGCCTTGTTTAATTTACCCTTATCCGCCGCATTCATCCAAACTTTGTAAAAGGTAGATAATGCAATACTCACAATAGGATTTTGTATTACCCATCTAGGAAGACTTAACCAATACTCCATCCAATGAAAAACTCGCTCGGGTTTAAAAATAACATCTTTAGGGGCGTCACAATCTTGCAGGGGAATAATTTGTTCCATCCTGTATTATCTCATTACCCTGCAAAGAAAAATATATGTAGTACTAGATAGCCCTAAAAGCCTAAAGTAAGGGCAATTGAGGCTATTCCCGATCATACTATTTATTTTCCACCAAGGAATCACAAAGCATATGTTAGGAACCCCATGACAGAAAAACGACGTCCATTCCTCTTTATTCTTTTGCTTATAAAGGATTCGACGTCCAGGGAATGTCCTTACTCTATTAGCCTCAAGGTTTTGTGGCTGATCGACAATTCGCAAACGCTCCATGAGCCATGTCTAAAAACAAAAAATTAGTTTGCGAGTTTTACACAAGCAGGTGGCGCGCGCAGCACGCGCATCAAAATCAGTTGCGCGCGCCATTCTCACGCACCGTAAAAGATTGCGCTGGTCATGCCAGTGCAACTTCGTAACTTGCGCTGATAAACGAAAAAAAAAACGTATGTGAAATACGAGTAGACTTCCCGTGAAACCGTTTTCGTTAGGGTCTCCTCTAAGGTGATTCAAACATAGCACGGTTTCCGCCATAGCCAAAGGAGAGGGTGAATGACAACCCTCTATTTGCTCTACTATGGACACCATGGTATAATCTCCGTATTCTTTGCCTGTCCTAAGTAAACAATTAACAACAAGACAATAACATAAAGCGCAAATTTTAAAGCTTTGTTTACTCATGTTGTCACGAGGGGCGACGAAATGTTCAATAAATTGAATCAAGTTCACGCCTTCTTCATTTCCAATATTGGTCATATCATTGTAGGACAAGCCGAAAAATCTTTGGAATATAGGTTTGGGATCCTACAAGGTAGGCGAATAAGTAACAGGGAGAGTACTTGTAGGGAAGCCTAGCAAGGCCTCGAACTCACCGGGTATGGGGACAATTTCGTTCCCTTTAAACAAGAAAAGATGGTGGTTAGAGTCCCAATGGTTGACTGCGTCATGAAGAAAATCAAAATTAATCACTAGTTGCATATAATTCAATAGAGGGTCTAGGTGGTAAATTTTGAAAGCTAGTTTGTCCTCGGTTGAAAGGGAAGTGACCCATTGCTTCAAACGTTGTTCAAAGGTCTTTGCCATTGTTTCAAAAAAACAAGAGTGAGAATTTGGAGAGAATTAATTCTTTTTAGTTTCTTATGATATTCCTACACGAATGAATGCGAGATGATCAAAGGTCTACACGAAACCACGTTTAAATAGACCCAAGAGGGGCAAATTTTCGGCAAATTTGGCTGAAAGGAAAGTTCGCCAACTGTTGGCGTGCGTAGCTCTTGAGTTGCGTGCGACATCCGCGCACAACCAATTCACATGTGCGCAACTCCTTTAGTTGTGCGCGTCTCCCCTGTCATACAGCATGTGAATTAGATTTATTTCCGTATTTTTGCTTACATAATGACGGAATCTTCACGAAATCTTAAGACAAATCATACGCTTGTCTTTTAACCCTTTGTGTCCCTTTTCTTTCCTACTTTCCTACTTTCTTATTTTATTTGTATTTTCTATTTTTTTAATTATTTTCTTAATTCCTTATTTTCTTTTCTTATTTTCTTTTTTCTCTTTTTCTTCCTTTTTGCTTTCTTTTCTCCTTCCTTTTTTGGGTTTTGGTTATTTTTTCGAGGGAGGTAAGTCAGGAACCCTTTCCCTCCCTCGAAAATTTTTAGCTTTTTACAAAAAAAATAATAAAAAATAAAATTAACAATAAATACGTACACATGGAAACAAAAAATAATAATAATGATGACTTATATACAAATGTGTCATATGTACAACAATGAAAAAAAAATATATACATCTGTTTCCTAAAATAAATAATAATATGTATACAAAAGGAATCAGGGTGCTCGGCGACTACTAGACGGTTGCTGCACATCCTGCAAAATCTAAAGCGAAGATTAATACATGAAATGTAATAACTTCGTTGAAAAGAAAAGAAATAAAACTTACCACGATCGTCCGATGATCACAGCATGATAAAGTCACGAGGGATCTCCGATAAGCATCTCGGAAAGCAAGTATTGTCCTCACCATGCCGTTCACGGTTTCCCGCGGAACCTGTTCCAAGAATACAAGGACAGTTAGTAAAAAAATGTATATGAAACAAAAAATAAATAGAAATGTTTAAGTACTTTTACACATAAGACATACCAACTCAACCGTCTCAAGTACAAACGGTATCCCCTCATCATCCTCCGCTACTGGAAGGGTCTCACGAATTACTTACCCGACAGCATCGGTATACGTGATCTTCGCTGTAGGAGGCACCCAACCACCTAGCTCGACCCGCTAAAAAATGAGTATGACAAAAAAAATGATAAAAGGGTCAAAGTTCCGAAAAATAAATAGAAACAGGGAAAAGAGAGAGTTAGAGTACTAACCGGAATAAAAGGTGGATAAGAAACCTCTGGCAACACCAACTGCTCCGTTAGATAACCAAGGATCGCCTGAACTCGAACCTCGGTAGACAGCAAGTCCGCACGTAAAATCCAAATCGGAGGATCCGCAAGAACCAAAGGCTCCTCGGACGAAAGCTGCTAGAGAACACGCTCGCCTAAAAACCAAGCGTCTGTCCTCTGGAGCATCGGGAGTCCCGGATAGAGGGCCCAGAAACGGCAACGAACCATGCCTGACCAGATAACCTTAGGGACCCCGACGATCAAACATCAAGGAGGGAGATCGATCTATAAAACACAACCACATGAAAAATCGCCCGAAAATAAATAAAATAAAAACATGCACATGTAGTTGGAATACTCACCGACGCACGAGTCACCGAAAGGATCCTTTGGTGAAAGTCGCTGGCAAAAGTGGCTTTTCTCTTCTTAATCATGACCAATCGATGGCTTATAGGAAAACGAGCAGCCCCAAGCATCTAAGGGGCTAAGAACGGCAGGTACGAGTATTCCCAAGCCAGAAACCGAGAAAAGAAAGTAAAAGTAATAACCGAAAGAAGCTTAAAACACGTACCTCAAGGATACGACCATCCCACGTAAGGGAGATCCGAGGAACCTCAGTAACTGCCGCGGAATCCATCACCCGGGTCGCCTTTCCCATAGCTATAAGAATACGGGAATTCGACACCTCCGCCCAACTCAGGTCACCTACTTGCCCCAAATCACTGAGGAAAATAGGTAACCTAATGGCGAAACGCTCTCCTCGATCACTCAAGATAGTGACGGAAAGAACGTGAGAAATATATATCCGAGCCAGCTTCTTAGGTGTACACTACCGATCAAGCTCGTCAGCCGACAAGATTGCACGTACACGTAAAGGGCCGACGCAAGACGGTCCCCCACAAGGTCGCACAGTCTCTCGTCTGACCCCTTAACGAACTCTTGACTACGGGCTCGCCTCCAAAAGGAAAACCCGTAATCAAAGAGAAATCGAAAGGGGTAATCGTCATCTCTCCCCATGGAAAGTGGAATGTGTTGGTGGAATCCTACCAAAACTCCAGCAATCCACGAAGGAAAGCTGACAATGCAGGCTGACTCTATAAATCCCAAAGAGCCGTCAATTAGGAGTCAATCCCGGAAAGTGCAACAATCTCCTTTGCCACCTCGGGCAAACTCTCAAAACGGGCTCGCAGGTCACCAGAGCCGTATAAACGCATGCTAGGCTCACTCTAAGGAAAATAAAAATATATAATAAAAATGGTTATGGTTTAAAAAGGAGAAGAAACAAAGGAAAAAAGGAAAAGGCGTAAAAAACTCAAGATGCCGCGCACCCCTCTAATCGAGACATGATGGTCTGGGTCCCACTTCAGGACCCTAGGGTCCCAAGTGGGAAAAGCCTCCCAAACCTCAGCCTCCTAGCGACGTCAATCGGCTGCGACGCGTCACTCTCAAACCTCCTCTCGAGGACGGGTCACCCTTTTGCGAGGGCAAACCGCCTCGTCTGGACTACCTAAAATTTACTCAGCATCGACAAATGGAGGTGAGTCCATGCTATGATGGATAAAGTTTCTTTTATTATTTTACTTTATTTCCTAAACTAAACTAATATACGTATTCTAGACCCATTTCGGCAGCATAACAGTTGTCGATAGGGCAAATTTGAACATGGAATGCCACCCATTCTTGGGGGCTACGATACCTGTAGTTAAAGTCAGTAAATGGGGGATTCTAACACCCACAAAAGCAATCCTATATTAGTTTCAACTAAGTATTCAAGGGATTGTATTTCAAAAATCTCAAAGAATCAACTACTTCTATACGAATAACAGTAACATAAACATGATTATCGTCTACCAAACAAGGATTTTTTGTGAAATACTACCTTTTATATACAACTTTTTGTGAAAAACTACCTTTAAAAAAATTGTTGTAAATGACTACCTCTTTTTAAAAAAATGTTGTAAGGGACTACTACTTGCCGGAATCTGACCGTTGACTCACTTTCCCAGCGTTTACCACCCCACGTGGCGGTCTTTTCCCGTTTTCAACCACCCCCACCCCCTCCTCCCCCTCCCTTTTCTAGTTTTTGACCACCCCCTACCCCCTCGCCATCACCTCCCCCTCCCTTGTCCAGTTTCTGACTGCTGCATTGGTTGCCCCTCCGCCTCCCTTTTACAATTCCGACTATTTCCCACCCACGCAACGCTCCTTTTCCCTTGCCCTCCTTACCCCTTCTTGTAGCCCTCTAACAGAATTATCAATTTCCGACCACTCCCCTCCCTACCCCCACTTCCATTATTTCCGGCGCGGCAGCCCTTTCCCTGCCAACCTCCCTTTACTGCTCATCATTTTCCCCAAATTGAAACGCCTCCCCTTCCCCTTGATTCTTGATTTCCGGCCACCCCTTAAATAAATTATCAATTTCCGGTGAAATTTCATCCCACCTACGCATTTCTCACCCTCAAAATCCCGCCCACCCTCCTTCGACCCCCTCGAAAACCATAACCCTTCCCTTCCTTTCCTCAATTGTTTGGTATTTACAATAATTAATTTTTTAATTTGATTGCTGCGTTATTGTTTTTAGTGTACCGTGGTTGGGATGGTGGTTAGTATGGCTGCTATTTGTAGCGTGGTGGGTGTGGTGGTGTAATTATTGGTGGCGTCAAGAGGTAAAGACAGAGAGTGGTGGTGCAGTGATCACAGGGGAATGGAGTTAATGGTGTCGTTGTTTGAAGGTCGCGGAATTGGGAAGCGATTAAGAGTTTGTGTTTGATTTGCTAGGGTGGAGGCGGTTTCAAGTGGGGTTGGGTTGGTTTTGGGATGCGTGGGGGCGGTTGTAAGGGTGTTTTGAGGTGGGTTGAGGTGTTGTGGTGGTGGGGTGGTGGTTAAGATGCGACATTGCTAGTGGTGCATGCATAGAAAAAAAAAAGAAAAATAAATAAAGGTCATGTGACCGACACGTGGGTGGTCAACGCCGGAAAAGTGAGTCAACGGCAAGATTCCGGCAAGTGGTAGTCATTTACAACATTTTTTAAAAAAGAGGTAGTCATTTACAACATTTTTTTGAAGAGTAGTTTTTCACAAAAAGTTGTATATAAAAGATAGTTTTTCACAAAAAATCCACCAAACAATTTTGAAGATTAAACATGGCAAGAATAAGCTAAAAGTATGTTTCGCGCCATTTTTGAACAATTCAAAATTCGCGAAAATAAATTATGAAAGTAATATTGGTTCCATCACTATAATCTACTTCATAATCAGCAATTATAACCAAAATGAGCAAGAAAAAGCAATAAATCAAGCAAAATTCAAAGAAAAAGAGCAAAAACATACTTGAACAAAGAAATGCTCATATAAGGTTCAATACATAACCATTTTTCGTGAAATTTGTTGCAAAACACCCCTTAAACATAGTATAACAACATGGAACAAACAATTTCAAGAATAATGGACCGAATAAAAAACCCCCAAATTCGAAATTTAGGGTTTAACGGTTCGAAAATCGTCCCAATTAAGCCTACATCAATCGAAAAATAACAAAAAACTTGCATTGGATTACAGAAAATATGAATAACGGACGAGATCTACTTCCTTTAGCTTCGAAAAACAAGAAAATCCGAGCATCCTAGTAAGAGAAAGGGGCGAAAATGGTGAAGGAAGGAGAAAGAAAGAGCGAAATGAAAATCGCGCTCAGCGATTTCATTTTACTGACACAAATGTCGCGTGCAACTGAATCTGTTGCGAGTGACATACCAGCGCAACTCAGAACGATGCGCGTGCCTGGCTACCGCGACCCACTGAGTTGCGCGCGGATACTGGTCACTAAAATGACCGCAATCTTGATTTTGTTCCGTTTGATCATTTTCTAACGGTTTTTGCTCGTTATTAGACTTAATGGCGCGCAAATTATCAAAATCTTTTAAAATTGCTTTGCATATTGTAGTTTGTTTTCTTCTTTGTTAGTTTTTTGCATCATTCTTTCATGCACACCGTGCTTTGTGCCTTCATAATTAGGCTTAAGCCCGTGCTTAAAACCGATCATAATTAGGCTTAAGCCCGTGCTTAAAACCCAATAATGACGGATTTAGGAGCGACTAGGTTAAATTTTAATGATGCCGTAGAAAAGGCTGCGCGCATCTCAAATAGTAGCATAAGGCTGCCACGCGCGATACCTAGCGCAACCTCCAGAGTTGCGCTGCGGAAGATTCAGAATTATACGAAAAATATAAAATTGATTCTTATCGTAAAGCCGCGAGCAAGACAATTAGTTGCGCTTCCCGTAGTAGCGTAACCTAATCACTTGCGCTGGGATGCCGCGCGCAACTCATCCTGTTGCGCGCGACACCTGCTGCGGCAGAATGCTCGTAACCCTGAACCTAATCATTTCCTATAAATAACAGCTTAAACCGAGGCTTAAACAAACAGAAAAATAACCTAAAACTCTGGCGAAATACTTGTGAACTAGTGCAACCTAGCCCCTCTTATCCTAAACTCTCACAACTTTTGATATTTTGTTATTATGGTGGAGGTTCCCCAACAAGAAGGATTCCATAAGTATTCTAAACGGAGATCTAGCAAAGAGAAGTGGTAAATTCTTAAGGACTTAGTAAAATCACATTTATTTTCTTGTTTAAAAGAACCCTAGTTAATTAATTAGTGTTGTTTGATCATCATTAAAATAATTAATTAATGAATTCCACATAGTATCTTTAATTAAATAAAGATTAGAATTGAATTAAATAATTGTGGGTTGATCACTAAAGCCAAGGCGAATATTGTTTATTTTCTTGTCCTTTTCACGAATTTGATTAAATAAAGAATAACGACATTACAATCTAATTCCTAACTGAATTGGTATGTGTAAATAAAATCAACAAACATAGTTTTAGGTATCTCGTTGCATATATTGTTTGGTGATGAAATTGTTAAAAAAGGAAGAGCTTGTAGAGGCCGCACTAGGGCTAGGATAATGATTCCCCTCTAAAGAGAACGTTATTTTAGTACCCTTGCTCCCGAAGTCGTTTCTGGTTTATAGAGCAATTTGGGCATGGGTAAACTTATGATTTGTGCCAATTATTCCATGAACTCCACATGGAAGAAAGGCATGAACGAGGTTTATGAGTTTTCCTAAAACTCATTGGTGACTCCCTACTTGTTTCTTACAAAAAAGCGTAATGATAGATTCATAAACATAATTAAAATAAAAAGAAGAGGACCCCTTACGATGGAAACCCCTTTCTTACACTAGGCCAAATGCCTCCAGCACCCAGTTTGCTCGGGAAATTCCGATGTTAGAGGTATTTTGGTAATTTTGTTGATTAATTAGTAATTTTCTCGTCTCATCTTTTCTTAATTTAGACTCAAATTCCAATGCTCAGTTTCGACGCTGCAATCTCAAATTTTAGACATTTAAATATTAATTACTCGGGTGACTCATTACTTCCTTCCTAACTAATTCTTCGCAATATTAAGCTGTGACTCGAAGGGGTCAGTCAATATTAAGCTGGAATATTAATTATACATTAATATTACTGATCAGAAGCGGACTCCATCCAACCATTTCGATCCCTTGACCTCACTGTGTTGGGGTTTGGTGAGTCCAACTCACCGCGGAAACAAACCCAAAACCAAGACCGCACTCGCAATAAATAAAACCGTAAACATAATTAAATTAAAAACAAGATAAAGATAAAACGATTCCCTTTGGAGCGTGCTATGCTCGACCACTTGGGCTCTTACTTGAAAGCTAGCCTCGAAATTAAAAAGCCTCCAACGATGATCCACCAACAACAACGATCACCGACAAGGTCCAATGTCTTGGGGTTAGCAAGACCCGACCGATAAACCCTAGTAATTGAGTTTAAAGGCTTTCACTAAATGTGATACCTTTTCCAACTCTTTAGTCCAACTATTTTCACTTACTTGTGATCACTTTTCCAACTCTTACTCTAGCATCATTTCTATTTCCCTTACTTAGATATTTATAGGAAATGATGAGAGTATGATTCTCTCTCCCACCAATGTGGGATAGTGAGATTTTCACATTTTTTTAAGGTAAAATAAAATTATTTAAGCAAGGTAATAATAAATCAACAAGTGTCAACTATACATGAGAGAGATAGTGAGGAACACTTTGAGAGGGGGGACCAAACTTGCTCCCTACTCTCTCTCTCTCACCTTGCGCCACATGTCCTCCCATTTGGGCATCAAGGCTTTCCCATTTATTCCTCCCTTTGGACTCAGCCCAACCACCCTCACAATGGACTTGCGTGCTGCTGTTGCTTGCGGTCATCAAGCCTCACACTCCAAGTGCAGGCTGTTGCTGCTTGTGGCTAGCATGCCGCGCAATCGAAGCGCGGGCTGCTGTTGCTCCTTGATATCGATGCTTGCCTTAGCTGCTAGCAATGGTGCGCATGCAAGCCACCAAGCTACGCATTATGCCCCTTGCACTCGGATTGCTTGGGGCACTCCGATGCTAGGGATATTTTTGGAAATATGTTGATTTTATACTTTTTGCACGTCTCGTCTTTTATTATTTTTGACTCGACTTACGACGCTCGGTTTCAACGCTCTAAGCTCAAATTTCCGACATCTAAATAAATATTACTCGGTCGACTCATTAATTCCTTACGAATTTATTCGTTGCTTCGACTCGTTGATTGCGTCGGTGTGACTAGAAGGGTTCAGTCAAGATTAAGATGTAATATTAATTATGCAATAATATTACTAATCAGAAGCGGCCTCCACCTAGGCACTCTGATCAATTGACCTTACTGTATATATTAGCTTTCTAATAATTCTGAACCCACTATCATAATAATACACTTGTTCGAAGGACACTATTCCTTTTAATCTCCACTTGTCCTACCGGACAAGTGATCTTTTAGTGTATAGCCCTTTTCCTATGTCGCTTAATGCTTCTTCATCAAATATAATTTAAGATTTATTTGTCGTCCTTATTACGTCCAGAAGTGTTTCTTGATTCCGAGTCTGACTGTCAATAAACAGATGATTTCTAAAATCCATCCGAGCACGGCCATGCATTTTTATAGTCTCTCACTACAAGAGGCCTTGTAAACAACAAAGACATCTTCCCTATTTTAGTAGGGGGGCATTTCCAGTCTTGTAATGTAGCTTCTATTACTAAGAGGACCTAGCCGCCCAAGTGATGCTTCTATAATCCCCTATTGTGGCAGACATTTGTCAATCATCAAAGCGTACTAGTACTCAAACAAGAGAGCTCACAATACTCATGGGCGAGGAAAAAGTTTTCGACAGCAATAATGAGAAGTATACTTATGACGACTTTTAATCTCTTCAGGTATTCTCATAGGTCGATCCAGTAAGGTTCTAAACCAATACATGTGAAAATGATTCATGACGATCATGTCCTTGTAGCACAAGAAGCGGTGTTATGAATCAAACTACACACTAATCTCAACTGGTCATTAATCGTCCATCATTTAAATGACCTCAATTAGGGATAATTTTCGATTATAATATTCAACATTAAGTTAATAGGTGTTTCCTTACCAAGACTAGTCTTGATACCCTATTTGAATATTCCAAGAATCGAATGGACTCATTAGTTAATTCTAAACCACAATTAAATAGTCGACGGGGTGATTTAAATTGCATGAAATTTTAAATTACTCCAAAACCTGAATGGTTCATCTTATGATAAATGGTTTTTCCGAATGTTTTAAGAGTATTACTCTTTATAACATGTATAGAAATCACACCCATATCTAATATGCTTGATTTCTTTCATGCAATTGTGAATGTTATCGTTCACTTATTGCATAGTTTTAGATATAATTACTTTGCTAATCTTAGCATTTTCTTTACTAATCACTTTCATAATAAGATGATAAAATTTGAGAGTGCCATGGATTAAATGTGATTTAGGATTTATTGTCCATGTGATGGCTTCGACTCATTTTCATGATTGGGATCTTCAACTTGAAAACCTATAATCATTAACGTTCAACAACGAACTTACCATAGAACATCTTCTTTATTATTGCCTTTAAGGCAACAATATTATCAACATATATTTTAGTAGACTTCCTGATGATGCTTTGCTTGGGTTTCACTCCAAACGGCTCACAATGATTTGGGATACCCTAATCACTTGTGATCATGGAAATTTTCCTTAAATTCCCACACATTACACATGGATGCATGTCCATGTTACCATTCCCAAGCCATGACTCATTTTTAGCTCGTGCTCATAAACGACTTTCTTGTTAAGGATCTAATCCTTGTAAAGGTTTGTGCTTGCAACATTAATTCTCAAATTGTATTTTTTTCACAAGTAAAGAACTTTAACTGTTACTTATCTAAGTACTTGGATGTTCTTGGCCATAATCTCACGATCTATTACATAGATTCAGGTTGATTGGTACAACATACATACTTCACATGCTCTAATCAAGTAAGTCATGCGACGATTCCATATCATAACGTACATGATGGATTCAGTTGCAGAGTAAATCTCAATATTATTCCATCAATGTGACATTTTAGCTAATTCAGTTTCACTGAGTCTTGCTTAAATTGTTCCCTATGTGATACGGTTGAATGTCTCTTACAAGAGTCTTTCTATTTCGACTTGGTATTTAACCTAGCTTATACCATGTTCAAACTTTTACTTAGCTTTATACATATGGGTCGAAAGGCTTTCAAAGTCCTTCATGTTCAACATGGTAAATTTCTGTACTCATTTAATCATTTTAGTTAAGTCTATATCATAGAACTTAATTCCCAATATGTACTAAGTATCATATTTTGCTTGGTTCATTGTCGAAAATACTTTCAAATACAAGCATTTAGAATTTAATAGTTATTTCACAATAGAGTTTGTAAACCTTTTTGTTGGACCTTTATATAATTTACTTTTGCTCCCACTAAACTTCTTATTCTTAAAAGTTTCTATGTTTCTCCATAAGCTAATCCTCTTATTAAATTCATGAGAAAACGTGTTCCAGTTCCTGAGAAAACGTGTTCCAATTCCTGAGAAAACGTGTTCCAATTCCTGTTTGCAATGCTTCCTTTAATCCCATAATGGATTCTTTGAGCTTGGTTTCAAATCTAGCGTTTATTTAGATTTTCAAAAACCTTAGACTATTTTCATAATCACTTTCAAAATCCTATTTTAGGAAGGCGGTTTTGGTATCTATTTTGTCATATTTCATATGTGCAATTTTGCTTAAACAATACAAAAAGACTTTAGCATTCCGATTGGTTAATAGGTTTTTATTAAAATCAACTCAGTAAATTTAATTATATCCTTTTCAACCAATCTAGCTATGTATACCTATACTTTTCCACATTTGTTAGTTTTCTCCTTGAAAACTTATTTGCAATCGATGGGTCTTTCATTCTTTAAGCAAATTAATCAAGTTTTAAAACATGATTTTCAAACATGGAGTCTATTTTGGATTTTTTATGGCCTCTAACCATTATTCGGAATTTGGATTTTTCGTAGCTATTTTACAAGACATTATTGCCTTACTATCTAATAGTAAATAATATGCTTGTAATTCTTAGGTTTATGTCTAACTTAATAGAAAATTTATAGGATTCAACCCAAGATTTGGTGAATTATATACCTACACAGGGTTATTGCATCAAATACTTAGTTTTAAGGCACTTCCAAAGCCCTTTAATTTTCTTGATCTTACTCCAACTTTTCAAAAGTTTTGTGAGAAATGAATTCTCTTTTAAGGACGGAACTTGTAAAGTCCTTTTGAGTATTCTTGATCAAGTATTCTAAAGAAGCCCTTTTATGGTCGTCCGAGGTTCTCACTTTTAGTTTGTTGCTAAGCTCGATTATCATCGAGTTCATTTTCCTCCCACTTGTCATTTTGGAAATGTGTTACTTTCCAGAACGACACCACTTAGAGCAACAAATTGTATGTTCTCAATTAGGTTGTGGAGGTAATGCCCGTGGTCTCACTTCAATGCTTACAAAGAGACATGTATATTGTCTTTAGGTAAAAGTTTGTAGTAAAACAAACAGTCCCACTTGAACTATCTTAACCTTTAATGAGCCATTAAGGTCCCACTCAACCACTTAGCTCTTGCTAAGCCGGTGAGCTCCCACTGAGTCACTTAGCTCTCACTGAGCCAGTGAACTCCCACTTTGGCTAAGAGTTTTAGACATATACTTGAAAAGACATTTAGAAGTTGATGAGTGTCATTTATGGCACTCATTTGGTTCTTTTTAGGATGGATTTCATGCTATTCTTTAGCTCTTTTACTTAGTTTTTCCTTGATTTTTCTCTTTATTTCTTCTAGTTTAAATTTTCTTAGCTTGATTTCTTCCTTTATGCAATTCTTGGTTTATTTTGATATTTTCTCTTTTATTTGCTTGTTTTCCTTTATGTTTCAGGTTAAGATCGTTTTCCAAAGTTTCCCGAGCCTCTTCCCGAGTTTGGCATTGATTAGGATGTTTAGTGGTCTTCATTTGAAGCTCAAGCATGGAGAAGTGCAAGTTCCTAAAGACAATGAGCTATGAATTCAAGCCGTGGGGGCATGATTTCTTGTCTTGAACCCGCAAACATGGAGTTTAGAAACTGCAAGGTTCTGTGTTTATCAAGAGCATTAAATGGAACGCACGAGGAGCATCGGAATGATAGGGAAGAGGACTCCCCTACTTCTAGGCGCGGGCACGCGCGACCATGGCGCAGCCGGGTGGCGCGGGCGCGCCTCTCTAGGTCCCTGTTCTATACCCAGTTTTTCGCGGCCGCGCTCCCCTTATGGTTGGCTGCGCCTGTATGGGTTTATTTTGAAACGATCTAAGTAACTTCTCTTAGTTAGTTTTTCTATATATAGATTTTCTTTATATTTTTAGAGAGAAAATTTTTAGAGAGAATCAATTTTGGAGAGGAATTAATTCAGAAATTAGATTAGAATTAGGTTAGGTTTCAAGAGAGAGAAACTCTAGTTTGTAGATAGAGAAACTCTAGTTTGTAGAGAGAGAAGTTCTTGATTGATGATTGAAGATTGATGATTCCAAGTGTTTTCTCTATTAAATTGAAGCAAGTTTGTAAGGATTTCTTTACTTCAATGCAATCTTAGTTTTGATTTCAATTGCTTTGTTGATAGTTCAAGTTTGAATTGAGTTTGTGTTTGAATTGGTTTATTTGATATAATGATGATGAAATTGTTGATTAGTTTAGTTTTGATCTTAATTTCAATGAATAGTGAGTAGTTTTCTTGCTAAGGATTTGGTGAGGCATATATGAGTAATTGATTGATGCTAATTGGGGAAAATTGATGGAGTTGATGTTGTGATTAAATTGGTTGATTGATTATGTGCATGTGTGTGTTTAATTTAGGAGTGATCAACCTAGTTTCTCACACTAGATTGCATTGTAGGTTCACATTGATATAAAAAATGGATTTGTGGCTTACATTTGTCGATTGAGGGGATTTGTGAGGTTCCTAGTCAGTGTCTTTCGTAGTTGGCGCTAGTTTGACCTATAAGAACTTAACCTATCACTCTCTCTTTATTGCATATTTGACCTTCCCTCGCATCATTCGACTTAGTCATCTCCAATCCCAATTAGTTGAATCATTTACGAGTCTATGTGGATCCATACCCTAGTACTTGATAATTTTGATTTCAATTTGATTGTTTGTTTTGCTTAGTTGCTTAGATTACACACACACCTATCCCCTTGAATTTAAGATAGCTTGACTTAGACAATAGTAGTTAGCTCCCATCCCTTGGGTTCGATCCTTGACTTGCCATTATACTTGTATGAAGGTGTGTCGAGAGTTTATAAATTTTGTTTTGACCAAGTGTAGATTAGTTTTCAACGACCTAGTCTCACTCTAGATAAAAAAATGGCGCCGTTGCTGAGGAACGACGTAGATGATTGCTATTGTTGTTGAGTCTATTTTACCCTATTTGCAAAAACACAAAAAGATTTTCTTTTTTAGGCTACATTTGTAGCCGTGCTACTAATAATTTTGTTTGAGATTGTGTGCAAGTGAACATGGGAGAAGCTCAAAGGGTTACATTGAAGGAATTGGGTACTCCGGGTGTATACAAGTATGAGAGCGGGATTGCTCCATTGTTGATTCGGGATAATGATTTTGAAATTACGCCGGCAATGATTTCCTTGATTGAGAGGCGACAATATAGATGTGCATCGAATTAAATTCCTCTTAACAAGCTTAAGGAATTCGAGAAATATTGCAACACTATTAGGGTGAGTGGGGTTGCACAAGAGTTTATAAGGCTCAAATTGTTCCCTTTTTCCCTCATAAGGCGAGCTTTGGAATGGTTGGACAAGGAGGTCAAGCCAAATTCTTTAAGAACATGGGACAATGTTACCAAAGGATTCTTATCCCGATTTTACCCTCAAAAGAAAACGGGGGAAGCTAGAACTTTGATAAAAAATTCAAGCAAAGGCCTAACGAAAATATTTATGAAGCATGGGAGAGGTACAAAGAGTATCAAAGAGAGTGCCCTCACCACGGAATTCCAACTTACCAAACAATTCAAATTTGCTATGGTGGTTTGAGTCCTCAAGGTAGGTCGAGCTTAGATGCCAGAGCCGGAGGCCCAATCATGAACAAGACGGTGGAAGAGGTTGTTGATGTGATAAATGATGTAGTTAGGAACTACATGAGTTGGCAAGAGGTTGAGGAAGAGTCAACAAACGAGTGGGCCTCGCTTGATTAAGTCAATGCCATCAACAAATTGTCTACTCTACTTTCGGACTTAGGGAAGGAGGTGGCTTCTATCAAAGCTAAGCTTGAAAATCCATCTTCACAAGCACGAGATCTTCCCTCCCAATATAAGGGGAGAGGTACATCTTCTTACTCTAACCCTCTTTTCCCTTCTTGTTGCATGATTAGAGAATGTTTGGCTTGTGATTCATGCGGAAGAAATGATTATGATGTTTCTAATTGTCCAAATGTTCCTTGTGATGGATGTGATGAATACGATAAAAATGAAAATGTGCATGTGAATTATGTTGGAAATAGTGGTTTTGGATCTAGGGTTAATGCTCAAAAGAATGTTGGAAGTAGGAACTATCACAATCATGGGAGCTACGATAATTATAACCAAAATAGTGGTTATAGGAACCAAGTAAGCCAAGGGTTTCGTGGTGACCATACAAAAATTGGTTGTAATGATCAAAGCTACGGCCAAGAATATGGGGATCATAACCAAGGTTATGGTAATGGTAATCATAGTAAAAATTCCGGCCAAAATCTTGATAAGGGTAATTGGAGTAACCAAAGTAGAGGAAATTTTCAAAATGATGCTCAAAGGGGTTCCTCACCCAAATGAACTCCAATAACTCAATGCCAAAGTGGTGATTCCTATGATCAACAATCTCAGTTAATGAGTAAGCTAGCGAATTTCATGGTAGATCAAGCTAAGAAGTTGGACGATTACATAGCCTCTGGTGACAAAATGTTTCATGGCCTATTAACTCATGGAAAGATGCTTGAGAACCACATCGTTAAACTAGCTAACCCTTTGGAAGATTGTGCTAGCCCATCTTCTTTACCCTCACAAGAAATTGATCCTAAGGAACCGGTTTGTCCTATTACCACTAGGAGTGGTAAGGTCCTTGAAGAGAGTGTTCCTAAAAAGAGTAAGGAGGGTGAAGAGGGGAGTGATTCGAGAAAAGAGATTAAGCATGAAGAGTCTAGCAAGATGAGTGAGGAATCTAATGAAGAGCCGAAGGAGAAAGAGAAGAAGAAAGATGAGGTTTACAAGCCCAAACTTCCATACCCCCAAAAGTTTAATAGGTACAAATTGGATGATCAATTTGGACAATTCATTGAGATGCTTAAGAAAATTCATCTTTCTATTCCTTTCACCGAAGTCTTGGAACAAATGCCAAACTATGCTAGGTTTCTAAAGGAAATTTTGGGCGGTAAAAGAGATTGAAATATGGTGGAACCGGTGAATTTAGGGGAGTGTTGTAGTGCCTTTATCCATAATGACTTACCCCAAAAGTTGAAAGATCCCGGGAATTTCTCCATCCCTTGCGAAATCAAATGAAAATTAGTTCAAAATGCCCTTTGTGATCTCGGTGCTAGTGTGAGTATCATGCCTTATTCCGTCTTCAAGAGACTTAAGATAGTTAAGCTCCTTCCATCCAATATGACCCTTCAATTAGCCGGTAGATCCATTAAGTTCCCAAAGGGAAGAGTTGAGGATGTTCCCCTTAAGATAGGAGAATTCACAATTCCCGTTGATTTCATTGTGTTAGAGATTGCGGAAGTTGAACATATTCCTATCATTTTATGGAGACCTTTCTTTGACACTTCGGGAGCTTTGATTGATGTTAAGGAAGGTCGTATTACATTGAGAGTTGGTAACATGAGGAAAGTTTTGAGCTTAAACTGATGCATAAGTCTTTGTCTTTTGTAAAAGGAATCATGTGTGTTAATTCCCCTCGCTCTATTGATAATATATGCATGATTGATACTTCAACTAACGATATTCTTGAGAATTGTGATGATGTGTTTTCGAGTTTTGATTGCAAGAAGGTTAGTGAAGAGAAAAAGGAGTTTCCCAAGCTCATAGACGAGGAGGAGATTGACATTCCTCATTGGTTCGAGCTTCACTTTCAAGAGGAGGACGTTGATCCTAAGAGTGTTGATGGTGCAAAGTCATCTACAAAGAGGAACAAGGTAAAGAAAAAAGCACGAGCTTCTAGGAAAAAGAGAAAGAGAATGAGGTTATGGAAGGAAAAGCTTTCTTTTGAGGAGTTATCGAATGAAGTCTCATCAAGCAACAACGAGAAGTTGCTAGAAATTGAAGAGAAATTTGGTCCTCCCGTCACCTTGGACAAGGTGGTGTTCTTTGACCCTCCATGATTTGGAGGAAGGGTCGAGCTAAGGACCTTGAGCAAGCGCTTCCCGGGAGGCAACCCGGAGATTTCTAACTTTTTCTTTTGATTTCAATTTTTCTTAATTTTCTTTCTTTTAGTTTCTTTTATTTTCTTTCACTTGTTTTTACTTTGGATTTATAGGTTGAATTCTTGGAGGTTGATTACATCAAGTGGAATGAGCTATGGAATGGTGTTTCGCGGTTTTTGATATGCATTATGTTCAATTTTATTGAAATTTTGAGGTAAAAGGGGTAAGAATTGTTAGGAAGGTAAGTTAGGAAATTTATGCTTAAGTTTGAAGAAATTGGAACTTGGTAAGTTCATTGTGGTGCTACCATAATTTGGGGTACGGTGTTGAACCCACATTTTTAACATTTAGAGACTGATCGTTATACCGGTGTCATAAATCCCGGAATGATAGTTATCGATGTACCCACGCATGAACGCACCAAGGAAAGAGGCAAGAAGAACAGCAGGTGGCGCGGGCGCGCTTATCCCCTGCGCAGCCGCGCTCGACGATGGCGCGGGCGTGCCTAGCGGTCGCGCACCCCCTCTGCCGTGCTTATTTCTTTCTTCTTTCTTCTTTCTTTTCCCTCATTTCCCCTTCACCCTCTTTCTCACGAGCTCAAACCCCTTTCACCCTCACCAAAACCGCACCTCACTCTACTCTCATTCATTAAATTTTCACTCAAATTCAACCAAATTTCCATCACAATTCATCAAATCCTTTTCAAATTATTCCAATTTTAACAAATTCATAGTACATTTCACCCATAACAACCACCATTTTCTCTCCTCCATTGTAGAATCTTAATTGGGGTTTTCTTGTGAGTGGAAATTGGTGGCTAAGGATTGCTCTAATTTGCTAGTTGTACGGAATAATCATGTACTCTTGCTCTTAATTGCTTTATTATACCATATAATTGCATGTTTTAGTTAAATCATGGGAATGAATAGTAGTAGTATGCATTTTGATGGTTTTGATGTTTGAATTTGGATTTTTGTTGGTTATCAGTGATGAATAATTGTTGTTTATTGCATACATTGTGTTGTTTGTTGCTTTTGTAGCAAAATTGATCATTGTAGTTGAGAATTGTTGTGATCGGATTTTTTGTAGTGGTGTTTTGTTGATAATGTTGAGCCTTGGTTCTTGATTTCTTTGAGCTTGGTATATGATTTGAAAGCAATTGGTGGCTTGAATTGGTGGTAATTGTGTGTATTTGGGATTGCTCATCTTTGGTAGTGAATTGTTGCTTGTCGGTTTTGGTTTAGGAGTTCGATTAAAATATTCAAGATTGTTGGTTGGAGTTTCTTTGGGTGATTGTGGTGTTTTTAGTTGCTACATTTGAAAATCATCATGTCTAAACACATTAAAAGCCTTTTTAAGAAACGTAAAACCAATGAAGAACCCGCTCCTTCTCCATCGACCTCACAACAACGACAACCTACCCCTATACCCAAGCTTAGAATTACCGACCCAATCCAAAAAGCTAGACACTCCAAGCTCAAGGCAAACCGTTCCCTCAAGCCTTCCCGTCACTATTTTCAAGCGGATATGATTAAATTAGGGATTGATGAAGACTTGAGGGAGTTAATCAACAACCTTCGCATGGGGTCATTTGTGAACCGGAGCTTCCGTAGATATGTTCAACCAACTTTGGAGTTCTTGGCCACGTTTGATCTTGTGGTGGTCGAGGGTGATACCTACTGTGTCCAATTTCAACTCTTCAACATTCAATTCGATCAATCTTTGGAAGAGTTTAATGCGGCTCTTGATATTTATCCAAATTCTGATATTTTGGATCCCGAGCACTTCTTCAACAATGAGTATAATCAGAATTCATGGTGGGACAATATTTCTGGTTGCGGTGACTTTGTTACCCGGTATGCCAAGTTAAGTAAGGTATACCAACCATGTCTCCGGGTGCTCCATAGGCTATTGGGATATTTAGTGTTCCTGAACGAACTGGGAAAGATGAGCCAATCGGAACTTCGGATTTTATAGGTGGCCACTCGAGCGGATCATCGGGGTCGCCTAAACTTGTGGTACACTTTTGCAAGATATTACCAAGGATTACAAGGTAGGGATTCCGGCGAGATCCCTTGTGGAAGCATGGTCACTAGGCTCATGACCAACCTTGAGCTAGGGCATTATTTGCCATCTTGCACTCCGGTGGGGGATGATGATTCTCTTTACCTCTACATCAAGCAATTAAAGAAAATCCATTTCTTGGCGAAGAATGATGATGATGAGGTATTTGAGGGGCTAAGGGACAATGAGCATTGGTGCTATCTCCCTAACCCTTCCTTGACTTCTCTTCACCGAGAAAATGCTGCAAACATTTGGCATGTCCCCATTAGTCACTGCCCGCCCTACTTCGATGATGATGAAGAAATGGCTGAAGAAGAAGAAGAGCCACCACCATTACCACAACAACAACAACAACAACAACAACAACAAGAGCAACATCATCAATATGCTAGCTCCGACTTGGATGCTCTTAGTGCTCAAATGAAGGGCATGCAAATCCGGTTGGAGGGTATGTACGATCAAGATTTTGAGGCCCTCTATTCCCATATGAGAGGGATTTTGGAGATGAAACAAGGTATGTTTCTCCAACAACAACACTTATATGATGCGGGTGTTAACCGGGGAGAAATCACTTCCCCGGTTAACTACCCTTACTTTCCACCCCAATATGGTCCTCTACCATCTTTTGGAGGTGATAGGGTACCTACGTACCCATATTGGCAAATACCCCCGGGGTCCAACACCGAGACTCGCTCATTCCCCGATGAACACGTTAACTACGATTATCGTGTTCCCGGTGGGAGCGATTATAGAGGTGATCCTAACTACCCCAATGTACACCCCGATCATCCGCTACCACTCGCTTTGCCCGAGCAGTTCACTCCCCTTGCCCCTTGCCAACAAGATAACTTTCGGGGGCATTACGGTTGGCCACCCGGTTACACTGGGGGATGGGATCCTCATGGTCCCCCATCCGGGTTTTCCTATGATGGGGATAACAATGATGGCTCCAGGCCGAGTGGTAGTGGTTGCTACTTCCACCAATTTTTTTTTTCTTTGTGCCTCCATCCCTTGTCTTATGTGTGCTTGCTTTGTATTGTTGGGATGTTGTGATGTATCTTTGTTTAGCTTGGGGGAACTTTTCCTTTTCTTAGGGGTCTTGTCTCGGTGGCCAATTTGTTGTTGAAACTAGCCTTGCTTCTCTTGTTTCTTTCCATGATGGTCTCATTCTTGATTTTACTTTGATGATGTTTGTTTATTTTCGATCTTGTTGTTGTTGTGATGATGATGTGTGTTTTCTCCCTTGAATCCAAACTCCCAAAATCCAAATCCCTTGAATCTAAACACCCTTGAATCCAAATTTTGTAGTTTAGTATTTTGTTGTATAGTTAGTTCTTTAGTTCTTATTTTCTAATTTTTGTTTTCTTGATAGTTTAGTTTTACTTATTTTTGCTTTGATTTTCTTTCCTTTTCATTTTATTTTCTTTTTCTTTTTTTTTGAACTTACTAACCGTTTTCTTTGTATATAGTTTTTTTTTTCCATTTTTATTCTCACATGGCTTTGATGATGATGCTTTGATTTTTAGAGCTTCATGAGGTGGTTGATTCTTCACCTTACTTTTTAACATTGCTTGGAAGTCGGTGAGATCTTTCTTATTTCCCTTTATTCCCTTTTATTTTCTTGGATGCATAGTTTAGGATTAGCGTTACGAAGAGTTGAATGGTTCGAGGATGGATGCTTTTAACACCTAGAGTGTTTGGGATCATTGACGATGTTGTCGTTTGATCACTTGTTTGTCGATTGGGAATTACATGTTAAATTTGCATATTCTTTGCATTCTTTACTTTCCTTCTTTTCCTTTAACTATGTTTTTCCTTTTCTCTTTTCTTTTCTTTTATTTTCTTTCTTTTTGTTTTTGGATTTTGGTATGTTTTTTAGGCTTTATTTTTCATCTTTTTGTTTTTCTTTTTGAATTGGACTATATACAACCGATTTTTGCTTTTGAATGAATATCTTCCTAAATGTTATGGGTATGCACGATTTGAGAATATGCTTGGTTGACTCTAGGATAGGTGTATGCTAAGGTAGCATGTTCTAGAACTAGGAGGATCATGAAACCGGATTCTACTTGTTTGTGGCATGTTGGTAATTGCTTCCTATGGTCGATTTGAAACCTGTAATGAGTTTTTGCTACATCCATGTGAGGTTCTTCATTTTTGAAGCCTTCTACATAACTTGCATGAGTGGCGTGGATCCTTGACTATTGCGGACCTAATCTTGAATCTTGACTCATAATTCTCAAACACGAGACTGAACCATCTAGGGAGGACAAAGACATCTTTTTGGGGTGGTAATTTTTCTTTTTCTAGGTTTAATCTTCTTTATTTTTAGTTTCTTGGGTTTACATTTGCCCTCTTGCTAACCATTTGATCCTTTTCCCTTCTATTCAAGCCACACCTTTAGAATTTTGAGCCTTTTGTTTCTTTTTGTTCCATTTATGGTTTTTGTGAAGCAAATGGTCTTGTTTTTGGAGTTTGTTGTTTATAAGGTTTGATTTGGTTCTATTTGTAAGCAAGCTTGTAATTTGTGTATATTTTGTAAATAATGGCAAATGTATGATAGAAAAAGTCGTTTAAAGTTAAAAAAGGCAAGGACATAATAAATGCAAAGTTGTAAAAGCCGTCCAAATTTAAAAGAGGCGAGGACAATTGCTTTGAATTTTTGCATTAAAAAATAAAGAAATAGAAAACATAAAAAGTTCAACATGAGAAAATTTTAAAATATTTTTATGTGATTCTTTTCCCCTTTTCAAGCATTGAGGACAATGCTTCCTTTAAGCTTGGGGGAGAAGCGTTTACGCTTTTTGTAAATATGATTGTGATTATGGCAATAAGCTTGGGGGAGTTAGTTTGTTTTTGTTTGGTGACTACTTGATTGTGATTCCAAGAAAGGGCCTGTTCTTTTCTTCACTATTAGGGATACCACCAAATTTTAAAATTTTAGCATACCCCTAACCCTTTTTGCCCTTACGTTACAACCATGGGAACGACCTTTTGACCTAGAGGTTGAGTCAAATTTTGAGGGAGGGCATTATGAGTTAAAGCATAGAGAAAGGGGATACATAGTCAAGACGTCGTGTAGCCCAAAAGTATTTCTTTTCTGGCTCCTTCGAGGAGCTATTGAGATGCTCATTATAGGGAGATTTGAGACTCTAGGGAGAACGCGGTAAGATTAAACGGGATGAAGGTGAATTGTGATAACTAGTTCTTTATGCTTAGCATACTCTATGTTTCAATCAACCTCGGATATCTTGAAACGTGCATACATCTATTGCTTAAGAAAGATGTTTATTCATTTGAAATGTGATCATTTTGTAAAGTCCAATTCGTAAAGGTTTCATTTTTGTTTTTCTTTCTTTTTCTTTTTCTTTTTCTTTTCTTTTTGCGTTTTGCCTCATGTATGTTGGTGGAGAGTTATAGGTTAAGCTCTTAGGAAACCTTTACGAGACCTCACTCGTCCTCATAGGAAACTTTGGGGTTTAAAGGGCCTGTTGTAGCTAAAAACAACCGTGATTCCTACGAAAGTGAGTCTTAGTGTATATTCCCATCTTATATCTTTTTTTTTTCTTTTTGAATAAGTTTTTCATCCTTGTTCTTTCTTGCTTTGTTTTGCTCGAAGACGAGCAAAAGTTTAGCTTGGGGAAATTTGATGAGTGCCATTTAAAACACTCATTTAGTTCTTTTTGGGATGAATTTCATGCTATTCTTTAGCTCTTTTACTTAGTTTTTCCTTGATTTTACTCTTTATTTCTTTTAGTTTGCATTTTCTTAGTTTGATTTCTTCCTTTATGAAATTCATGGTTTATTTTGTTATTTTCTCTTTTATTTGCTTGTTTTCCTTTATTTTTCACGTTAAGATCGTTTTCCAAAGTTTGTCGAGCCTCCTCCCGAGTTTGGCATTGATAAGGATGCTTAGTGGTCTCCATTTTAAGCTCAAGCATGGAAAGGTGCAAGTTCCTAAAGACATTGAGCTGTGCGTTCAAGCCGTGGGGGCATGATTTCTTGTCTTGAACCCGCAAACATGGAGTTTAGAAACTGCAAGGTTTCGTGTTTATCAAGAGCATTAAGTGGAACGCACGAGGAGCATCGAAATGATAGGGAAGAGGGCTTTCCTGCTCCCAGGTGCGGTCGCGCGGCCTGGTGGCGCGGGCGCGCCTCCCTCTGGCACGGGCGCGCCTCTCTGGGTCCCTGTTCCGTAACAAGTTTTGCGCGGCCGCGTTTCCCTTATGGTTGGCCGCGCCTGTATGGGTTTATTTGGGGAGATCTAACTAACTTTTCTTAGTTAGTTTTTCTATATATAGATTTTCTTTCTTTTTTTAGAGAGAAGATTTTTAGAGAGAATCAATTTTGGAGAGGAATTAATTCAGAAATTAGATTAGAATTAGGTTAGGTTTAAAGAGAGAGAAACTCTATTTTCTAGAGAGAGAAGCTCTTGATTGATGATTGAAGATTGATGATTCCAAGTGTTTTCTCTATTGAATTGAAGCAAGTTTATAAGGATTTCTTTACTTTAATGCAATCACAGTTTTTATTTCAATTGCTTTGTTGATTGTTCAAGTTTGAATTGAATTTGGGATTGAATTGGTTTATTTGATATAATAATGAATAAAATTGTTGATTAATTTAGTTTTGATCATAATTTCAATGAATAGTGAGTAGTTTTCTTACCACAATCCCGTGAACTAAGGCTTCATGGACCCCTAAAAGCTCTTAACCCGACTACCTTAGCATATAGTATCCTAGAGTCAACCAATAACACTCTGAAACCGTGCATACATTTACCACTTAGGAATAAAAAAATTCAAGGATTCAAGTCTCAAAACAAAATGTCCAAAATAAGAACAAACAAAACACATTTTGCCAAAATTACCTTGAAAGTAAACAAAAATCTTTTTGGATTTTTCAAAATAAAAGAAAAGACATGGAAATGCATATAATCAAGTGCATGGCATAAATGAATCAACATCCCACCAAACATGATAGAATACCCTCCCCCCAAGCTTGAGTGAGACAATATACTCAAATATAAACCAAATAATCCATGGAAGGGGAAAAGAAAGAAATCAATCCAACAAACCAACACAAGTCCAACGATTCACCATCCATTAGAGAAAGAGCTAGGAACGATATTACCAGATATTGGTGGGTGTAATTACTCGCAAATGAACCAATTTAACCTTTCAAAGCCGATTTCCTCTTGAATTGAATCTCGATTTCCATATGCTAGCAAAAATAGGCATTAAACTTCCTTAATTCTTGATCCGAACCAATGCATAAGTGTATATCAAGTTATGTACCTAGCAAGGGGCACACAAACATTTCCATGAGAGAAAATCTAATCTAAAAAGAAAAGAAAATGAAAGCAATAAAAACCTCGGGTAACTTCCCGAGAAAGGCTTGTTTAACGTCCAAGCGAGACCACTCTAGTAAATAATATTGCAACGAACGCAAGAGCTTATCAAATGCACTACTACACATTTCATATGATAACAAGTAGGCAAATGACGGGAGAAGGACGTGCAACAAGATTATTGCACGTAAGTGAGGAGGAAGATGCCAAAAGAAAGAAGAAAAATCAAAAGAAAAATCAAGAAAATAAGAAGAGAAAGAAGAAGAGAAATAAGGAAAATAATAAAAAGGCAAAACCTCCTCAAAATCTTTTTGGGTGGCACAATCACCCATTTCCTCAATAATAGGAGGATGAAAAGGAAAAGTCTCATCAAACAAGAGAAGGTCCTCAATAGGCTCTTTGACAAAAGAAGGGAGGAACATGGGATTGTAGGAGATGTGGTAAAATTTCCTTGAGAAAGGGACATGAGGAGGAGAAACAATGGTCTCACAAAGCCTCACATCACCAATGAGGGCATGAAAATCAATCATAGAATCCTCAAAAGAACACTCATGACTCACATCTCCCTCAAACAAAAACTCTCCAATAGAAACAACCTCATCCTCCTCTCTATCACAACGATGAACAACAACTCCCTGAAGATCCTCAAAGCCTAGAGTCTCTAAACCATGCGTGAAAGGATAAAGGTTTCTCTCAAACTCATCCCTTTCCCATGAAGCATTGCCAATGAACTCTCTCAAAAGGCTATAATGATTTGTTACACCTTCAATGAACATACTAGCCATAACCTCAAATGAGTCAAAAGACTCGTGGATAGAAGGGTCACAAACATGCAAGGTAGACTCATTAAGATGGGGAAGGGGGTTGGAAACCTCGAAATCGACATTTTCTTCATCCACAACTCCTCCATCACCACTCAAGGGACTCTCAATCTCTCTTGATTTCTCAAACTCACCATCATCATCATCATGAACTCCCTCATTCAAACATAAAGATGGCTCACTCACATCCTCACCAAGGGAAGCTCTCAAAGGGGGTGAATAAGGGGAAGGATGGCAATCAAGCTCAAATGGGGAATGAAAAGGATCAAAATCCTAAAAAATCCTCTCATCACAAGAAAATCTCCCCTCACCTTCACACCCTTGCCCTACATCATCCTCAACAACACTCTCACACTCTAAGTGAGGTGCCTCACGTCCATCTAAATCAAACATAGCACTCATCACTTGGGCAAGCCTCACTTCTCCCAATTTTTGTTCCTCTTGAAGCTCTTGGAGTTGTTGGGTGAGATATTGCATTTGAGAGAGAATTTGGGCATCAATGTTATTGGGTTGAGGTTCATGATCAAAGTCAAATTGCACATCATCAAAATTAGCACAAACCTCATCAAAATGAGCATAAGGGGGAAAGGTGTCAATTTGCATACTTTGATCATCACAAGGCACATAAGAAGTACCAAGAGAATTCATGCAAATATTAAAAGAATCTTGGCATTGAGAATGAAAACAAGAAACATGAGATCCTCCATCTTAAAAATCTTTAGCAAGCCATGTGAAGAAATCCTAAGCATCATGCATACACAAATGACAAAATCTACCATTATTCATGTCCTCAACCATTCCCCTAGTATACTCATTCATGCCCCAATAAGCTATACCACAAGCATGACTAAGAGAACACCCATGGTAACTAAGGAAACCATCTAGTCTTTCAAATTAAACATAAAAGGGTTCACCATCGAATTAAGGAAAAGATTAGCATGCCATTTTTATACAAAGAACAAAGAAAAGCAAACAAAAATCAAATAATATACAAGAACCTAGCTAATCTAATCAACACAAACTAATGAACGCCTTAGTCCCCGGCAACGGCGCCAAAATTTGATCGCGGGTAAAAGTAGGTCGTTGGGCTACTGACCCTAACCAAATTAGAAATTTATAATACCTAAACTTACACTAAACTAGTTAGTGGCAAATAAAGGGTCGAACCCAAAAGGACTAAGTGTATTAATTTGTGCCAACTAGACTACAAGGAAAGGTCGTGAGATAGAGAGAGGTTAAACTAAACACGACTAAGAACAAACAACTAAAACTAAGGAAAGTGGAATCCAATCACATCAATGTATTAAACAGCATCATACAAATAGATGAAAATGACCTCGATTAGGAACATCAACACATTTAACTCACTCTCGCACAATTAAGCATGTTAATTATCCTACTAAACTAATTCACTCTCGTGCAACTAGCCTAACTAAGGTATGGAAGAATTTAGGGCTCTCAACCAACTCACTCTCGCACAATTGATTGAAAGCACAATTAAGAGCATAGAAACGATTAGCTTGAAAGATTCTAGTCCATAAAAGCATCACCCATACACAATAATCAAGAAACAATTTTATACTAATCACAATCAATCATTCAGTTTATTAATATAACCTTCATGCAATTCCCTAGAACAAGGCCTAAGCTAACATAATGAAGAAAGACATAGAAAACAAGGTAAAATAAGAATAAAAACAAGATTAAACAAACAAACTAATTAATCTACTTAAATCAAAAAACAAAAAGAAAAAACTAAGAATTAAGCAAAGAAATAAAGATGAGAGATAGTTAGAAAAAGCTCATTGAATAGATGAGAAGAAGTTCCACAAAGTTGCTTCTTAAACCTCTCAAAAACTCTATGGAAATCCATGCTTTCTCTCTCTACACTACTCCCAAAACTAGAGAAAGAAAATCCTAATCTAACCCTAAGAGAGAGAAAATATATGCTAAACAAATCTAATCTATCTAAAAATAAAATGTTGATTGAAAGTTATGAGAAAATAACCCCAAAGGGGTATTTATAATACAAGCTAAGAAAATAAAATAAAAGAAAATAAAGTAGAAATTAAACTAAATAAAACAATTAAAATAACTAAACTAAAAACCAAAAAAAAACAAAACTACCATAAAATAAAATGAAAGAAAAATGAAAAGGAAAAGAAACCCCAACAACCCACTAAACTCCCACCAAACCCACGATTTCCACCAGACCCCTTTCGAATATGGCTGCTCTCATTCTCCATCATCAATCAGCAAAAAATCATCATAATCACCACCGTAAATCAACATCATCATCATCTAGCATCACTAGATTCTCGGCCTTTGGATTAATTGAAGGAATCGTGGCCGTCCAATTTTCATAAAAATCACGTGAAAAGCTCGTGATTGACCCACAATTGCGCGCCCGCACAGAAGTCGCGCAAAGCTACTGCCTCAACTCTATTTTGGACTCCAATTTGTACGCTTTCTGACAGGGCTGCGCGGCCGCGAATTGGCAGCTCTATGAGTTTGGGTGTTGGGCGAATTGCGTGGCTTAATTAGTGAATAATTGGGTTGGAGTTTGGTGGTCGATTGTGGGTGAAGGGCTGGTGGTTGTTACGGGGGGTGATTGGTGGTTCAGGTGGTTTAGGTGCGCTAAGTTAAGGTGGTGCGAGTAGGGTGAGGTGGCTGGTGGAGTCGAATTGATGGTGGTAATTGCTGGCAGTTTTGGTGGCGAAATGGGAGGTGTGGCTGGGTTGTTGTGATATTGGTGGGTGATGGTGGTGGTGCGGCTGTTGCTGTTGGTGTTGGTGTAGTTGGGGGAAAGCAGGGAGTAGGGGAATTACTTGGTGGTTGTTTGGTGTGTGGAAGCTTGGAGCATGTTGTTAGACTCAATTCTCGGACCTTGAACCCGATCGACCAAGGACCCGAAAACACCTACAACCAAAAACAACAAGAGGGGATTTTTAAAAGATTAAATAAAATAAAATAAGATAAATAAAGTAAAATAAAATGCTAAAACTAAATAAATAATGAAATTAAATGAAATAACATAAAATAAAGAAAACAAACTAGAAACTAAAAGAAAAATAAATAAAAAGAGATAAACTAGGAATTAATAAAACTAAGTTAATCTAAATTAAACAAAAAACTACAAAATACTCAAATAAAAAGATAAAAGACGAGAATAGGAAGAATAATAAAAATAAAGGATAAAATGAGCTTAATTATTTAAATAAACCGGAAAACGACTCAATAAACACCCTAAAAGTGACATAAAAGTCACTTATCACTTAGTCATCTCCAAACCCTATTAGTTGAATCATTTACGAGTCTATGTGGATCCATTCCCTAGTAATTGATAAGTTTGATTTCAATTTAATTGTTTGTTTTGCTTAGTTGCTTAGATTACACACACACCTACCCCGTTGACTTCGAGATAGCTTGACTTAGACAATAGTAGTTAACTCCCATTCCCTTGGGTTCCATCCTTGACTTGCCGTTATACTTGTATGAAGGTGTGTCGAGAGTTTATAAATTTTGTTTTGACCAAGGGTAGATTAGTTTTCAACGACGTAGTCTCGCCCTAGACCAGAAGATAATTTTATCCATTACTAAATATGGCGTCCTTTCTTAGCTTCGACATTTTGTTTAGTGTAACATTAGTCCTTTGTGCAAATCTTAAGACCTTTATAGGAGGGGATGTGATCCATTATTGTTCGAGTCATTTTTAATGGCATTGAGGTCTTTGTGAAGACACACTATGTACTTTGTGCAGTTATGAAAATTTCAATTTCATAACTTTTTGATGATCACGCTTGGCTCAAGCAAATATCGCTCGATCTAATCTAGACGTTGTTATATCTTACCAAGTCGATTATGTACTTCACTAAACTCTTGAACTATTCAAGGTCAAGTTTGTTCACATTTGATGAATATGGCCATATTCTTTCAAATTCTTTGTGAAACGTTAAAGTAAATTAATCCTCTTTAGCTTTCGGAGTCAATTGTCTATACTAAGAACAATAGCTCTTTACTTTGTCGGTTTTAACAAGTTAGACTTACTTGTCTTATAACGATTCTGAATCAATAAACTATAAAGAGCCTATCTAATAGAGCCTTGAGTACTTTTTTGTCGATGTGACATTGCTAAAGATGTTCGTAACGCAAATCATGTCCACTATTTGAGCTTTTTCCAATTTATCATGTTAAGAAAATGTTTGTTTATAATCAAGCATTCTTGACTCATAGTTTATCATTGTATTAAATGTGAGTCTTTCCGTGTGTAAACAGATCAATTGCTGATTATGGAACACAATAATAACCATTATTCGTTCCAGCCTAAGCTTAAAAGGTCTTTAAACAAAGCATGTAACCTTACAACGGATGTAGCACCACTTGCTTCATTCTAAGCTTGTAAGTCGATAACTTAGCTTATCTTCAATGGTTTGAGGTCACTTTTAAAGTGGAACACTCAAGCAGTATCTAATACTTTGTCAAGATAATGAGTTGCTATGTTAACAACAATAACATGAATTCTTTAGTAAAAATGGAATCTCTTTCCTTTTCTTTGTTCCACGTTTCTTATATTTCTTATTGTACTTTTTCTCATAATCTCTAAGAACCATTTCTTTAAGAGTCTTTGACTTTTATACTTTGTTAGGCATAATTTAGCACCTAGTGCGCCGTAAAACAAAGTTCCATCTTTTCCTTTAATTTACGCTTGAATTACTACATCAATGAGTCCTACTCATCTACGTATTAAGCAAAAAGATATTTTGGTTGTCAATATTGACAATTTGAGTTTGAAACTCAATACTTCAAGTTTTATAAAAAATACCTAGTATTTTGAATACATGATGTCCAACCGTCCTTTTAGACTTAGTTATAAAAGTCATTTATGAGAATTGTATTTTAGAAATTCTTTACTTTTCTTTGAGAACCATTGTCAAAGATTTCCTTTACGTATCATGGAAAACAATATAGTTTGATTTGGAGTTCTACAAATATAACTGCAAAGTATACCCATTTATCAAGTAAATAACATAATAAATTGAAAATTAAAAGGTATTCATGCAAATTTTCAATCTTATTAAACGTCTTATCCACGCATTAAATTTGTCCCCATTTGGCGAAAATAAGTCGATTCCAATAAACAAAGCAACAAAGAGTTGTTAAGCATGCTTTAGCTTGTCTTAACACTCAATCTCCTAAGGTAAGCAAGGCTTTACTAATGGCCCCAACACCCTTGGTTCAATAAATCGTCGCCTCTAATGCTCTCTTAACAATGTATTCACTTTGCCACGACATGTTAGGACTCCATCACTCATATCGTTGAGTAAAACAAAAACCAACTTGCATACCCGGTATGCCTTATGAGTCTAGGGAGTAGTAGTGATGCCACGCTTTGGCGTAGCCCATCACTACTCTCAATAAGTCGATAAGTGTTGTTTTGGAATGACAATTTTACTCAATATTTAGGGACCTAGGGTTTCTATGTTGGTTGATTTAAGTGAACTTAATTAATCATCACAACATTCGAAATTCTAAACATGCATCTAAAATGTAATCCATATATAAATGATCATAAATATGTAAAGCATAAGCATTTTAATGCATATTGGCAACTAGCATGACCTCTTCAATTCTTCAAGTCTTCAAAAGGTCTTTTGCAACTTCATGGCTTTTTCATCCAAGAACTTCTGTCTTCAAGACTTAACCAAAATTATGCAACTACTAGTATCTACAATTAGGACTAATCTAAATATTAAGGTACAAAACTACTCAACGGTACGCAGACCGTACTTAGATTTGCAAAAATTCATCACGGATCACAACCCGTATTTTCTATCCATAGGGCCCTACTAGTTGCCATTTTTATAAAACATGTAAAAGAATATACATTCCATTCATCCATTCATTATTTGTGAATGGCCCATGCATTTTACAACGATAAACAAGTAACAATGAATAAACACACGATAACTAGTAACTAATCTAGGTGGTTAATCCAGTTAACATGCCTAATAAAAACTAGTCAAAGTTGTTTTAACAGATTATGTAAATTAGCGTAATTAATATTTGAAACTCCCACTAAATTCCGCATCCATCTTAATTAATCCAATTAATTAAGCCGGAAAAACTTAATTATTTGCCAAAATAAAATTTTGCAAATGCCGCTCATTAAATAACCGAGACCTAGCCTCCAAAATTTATTAAAATAATTAAAACCAAATTAGATTAATAAAATAATTAAAACGGAAAAATAAGCAAACACGAAGCCAAATGTACTCAAGTGGTTCACGCACTACATACGTGCCATATAAAAGTCAAGGTTGTCTAACAACCTTACACTATACGGCTTGGTGCACGTGCCTTCACCAACCCACGTAGCACTAGCTAGGTAGATCCTAGTAGTGTTTGCTATGGATTAAAAGGTGCAAGACACAAGGCCACGGCTGCTTGCCCCTTTACACCAAAACACCAAGTACACACACGCACTCAAAACACTCGCACACCCTACCGCACCATAGCAGCCATGTGCTGCGCTACGGCAGCAACACGCACACACGTAGCACATCTGCAAAACGCTGCTGCTTGGCTGGTGCTACTGCGTTTTTGTAGTGGCTGGGCGCGCATGCCACGCACATGGCTGCACGCACCCATCGAGCAGCCCCTTTGGCAACCACATGCGGGCTGCTATGCAGCCCGGTTAGCCAAGGGTGGCTTTGCCTCGATTTGTATGCCATAGCCTCGTGATTCCAATCCCAAATTTTGCGTGACAATTTATTAATTCTAAATTAATTTATAACTAATTTTAATGAGAAAAATTGAAAATTTAAACAAGTCTAACTTAAATAAAATCATCCATGTGCATGTAAGCAAAATTATTTCCAAGAACTATTCTTTAATAAAACTGGTTTATCTTGGTGATGCAAAAATATGAGGGCAATTGCTCACTATTAATTTAATCAATTTAAATTAATCTTGAATTTTTGACAAAATAAAAGGGATTTGGAAAAATGAGCATAAGTTCAATAAAGATTCCGACTTTAATATTTGTGAATCCTTGAAAAAATTTATCTTCCAATGTGAATATAAACAAATTTCTATCACATGTTTCAAACTTTATGATTCCAATCAACTAAAAAATGATTAAATCAACAAAGTTCAACAAAAATTCTTGAAATTTAGTAAATGAAAGTTTCAATCACTTAACATAATTAAAGATTGAATCTTTAGTACTTAAAAGCCCCAAAGAACAACAATTTCACACTTAATTCAATTAATTTGCATTTATGTGAAAAATAAAACCAAGCTTTCAAACACAGTTCACTACCAAGTAATCATGGCTAAAGAGGTTTAAAATTGCATATTAAATATGAATTGAACCAATTACATAACCACCATAAATATGCAATTTATTTTCAAGGTTAGAAAGACTTTAAATTTTTCGTAAAAATAAAAAAACCCCTCAAAAAGTGCATTTTTGGTCGTTTTTTGGCTAATAACCAAGTTCGAAAGGGTAAAATTATTTCCAGAACATGTTTTCAACCCAAAATTCACTATTTTTGGGTCGAAATATTGGTTCGGGTGCTGAAGTCAGCTCTAATATGAGGTTAAAATGGATAAAACGAGCTACTAATCTAATTAGAAACTTAAAACAAGAAAAATTAAGCCATACAAACACCTTGAAAAATATTATGATTTTAAAAATAAACGAGTGAGGCTCCGATACTGTTGTTGGGGTTTGGTGTGTCCGACTCACCGCGGAAACAAACCCAAAACCAAGACCGCACTCGCAATAAATAAAACCATAAACATAATTAAATTAACAACAAGATTAAGATAAAACGATAACCTTTGGAGCGTTCTTCGCCCGACCACTTGGGCTCTTACTTGAAAGCTAGCTTCGAAATTACGAAGCCTCCAACAATGATCCACCCGCAACAACGATCACCGACAAGGTCCAATGTCTTGGGGTTAGCAAGACCCGACCGATAAACCCGAGTAATTGAGTTCAAAGGCTTTGACTAAATGTGATACCTCTTCCAACTCTTGAGTTCAAATGTTTTCACTTACTTTTGATCCCTTTTCCAACTCTTACTCATGCATCATTGCCAATGCCCTTACTTGGGTATTTATAGGAAATGATGAGTGTATGATTCTCTCTCCCAGCAATTTGGGATAGTAAGATTTTCACATTTTATTTTAAACGTAAAATAAAATTATTTAAGAAAGCTAGTAATAAATCAACAAGTATCAACTATACATTAGAGAGCAAGTGAGGAATACTTGGAGAGGGGGGACCAAACTTGCTCCCACTCTCTCCCTCACCTTGCGCACTATGCCCTTCCATTAAGGCATCAAGGCTTTCCCATTTATTCCTCCCTTTGGACTAGGCCCAGCCACCCGCACAATGGAGTTACGGGCTACTGTTCCTTGCGACTAGCAAGCCTTGCACTCCAAGTGCAGGCTCTTGCTGCTTGCGTCCAGCATGTTGCACACTCTAAGTGCGGGCTACTGTTGCTCCTTGTCGCCGAGGCTTGCCTTGGATGCTAGGAATGGTGCGCTAGCACGCACCAGCCACCAAGGCTTTGCTTGGTGCGCATGCTAGCCACCATGCTACGCATTATGCCCCTAGCACTCGGATCGCTTCGGGCACTCCGATGCTAGGGGTATTTTAGGAAATATGTTTATTTATTACTATTTGCACGTCTCGTCTTTTATTATTTTTTACTCGACTTCCGACGCTCGGTTTCGACGCTCTAAGCTCGAATTTCTGACGTCTAAATAAAGGGTTCAGTCAAGATTAAGCTGTAATATTAATTATGCATTAATATTACTAATCGAAAGCGGCCTCCACCCAGACATTTCGATCACTTGACCTTACTGATTATATTAGCTTTCTAATAATTCTAAACCCACTATCAGAATATAATACACTTGTTCGAAGGACACTATTCCTTTCACACTGAACAATTATCTTTCTAATAATTCCGGACCATATATCGGAATAATACACTTGTTCGAAGGATACCATTCCTTTCAATCTCCCACTTGTCCTTCTGCACAAGTGCGCATTTAGTGTATAGGTTTTTTTTCGTATGTCACATAATGTCTCTTCATGAACTATAAGGTAAGATTTATTCGTCATCCTTATTATGTCCAGAAGTGTTTCTCAATCCCGAGTCCGACTGCCAACAAACAGATGATTTCTAAAATCCATCCGAGCACGACCATGCATTTTACAATCTTCCTCTTCGAGAGGCCTTGTAAACAACAAAGACATCTCCCTAGTTTAGTAGGGGTACATTCCCAGTCTTGTAATGTAGCTTCTTTTACTAACAAGACCTAGCTGCCCGAGTGTTGCCATAATAATCCCCTTTTACGGCAGACGTTTGACAGCATCAAAGTGGACTAGTACTCAAACAAGAGAACTCACAATACTGATGGTACGGTGGAGGAAATAGGTTCCGATAGCCATAATGAGACGTATTCTCATGACGATTTTTAATCTCTTACAGTATTTTCATTGGTCGATCCAGTATGGTTCTAAACCAATACCTGTGCAAATGATTTATGACAATCATGTCCTTGTAGCACAAGAAAAGGTGTTATAAATCAAACAACATCCTAATCTAAAGTGTACATTAATTATTCATCATTTAAATGACCTTGATTAGGGATAATTCTCGATTATAATATTCAATGTTCATTTAATAGGTTTTTTCTTACCAAGACTAGTCTTGATACCCTATATTAAATATTCTCATAATTGAATGGACTCATTATTTAATTCTAAACAATAATTAAATAGCAAATGGAGTGATAAAATTGCATGAAATTTAAATTACTCTGAAACTTAAATGGTTTTTCTTAGTGTCTTACATTAGAATGTTAAAAAATTACCTAAAACACTAAACAAGGAAATCAAAGCTAGTCTCCAACATGCCTGATTCCCATTGCCTCAACGTGCTTGTTGTGCTTCACTTAAGGCAAAGGTTTAGTAAGTGGATTGACTACATTGTCATCCGTTCCAACTTTACAAGTTATGATTTCACTTTCTGATTTCCATTCTGGAATCATCATGTAAAAACGCCACTTGACATGTTTGACCTTTTCAAGTTCCCTTGGATCTTTAGCCTGAGCAATAGCTACATTGTTGTCATAATATAGGGCTATTAGACCCTTGATGGAGGGTACAACATCAAGTTCACCAATGAACTTACGAATCCAAACAACCTCCTTAGCCGCTTCAGCAGCTGCTAAGTATTCAGCTTCAGTTGTAGAATCTATAGTTGTGCTATACTTGACACTCTTACAATTAAACGCTCTACCATTTAGACAAAACACAAATCCAGATTGCAATTTGAAAACGTCTCTGTCTGTCTGGAAGCTTGCATCGGTATAACCTTCAACAACTTATTCCTCTGAACCGCCATACACTTTTAATCTATTCTTATTCCTTTTCAGGTACTTTAGGATATTCTTGGTCACAGTCCAATGGGCCTTTCTTGGGTCTGATTGGTAATGGCTTGTAGCACTTAAGGCATACGATACATCTAGCCTAGTATATATCATGGCGTACATGATCGATACAATTGGCAAAGCATATGGAATCTGATTCATCCTTTCCCCTCATCCAATTGGCAAAGCATATGGAATCTGATTCATCCTTTCCCCTCATCTAGCCTCATACAATTGGCAAAGCCTAGTATCTCCTTGTACGCATTCAAGTGAGACCATGGGCATTACCTCTATAACCTAATTGAGAACATAGTGATTATTGCTCTAAGTGGTGTCTTTCATGAAAGTAACACATTTCAAAAACGACAAGTGGGTCGAAAATGAACTCGATGACCATCAAGCTTAGCAACAAACTAGAACTGAGAATCTCATAAGACCTTAAAAGGACTTCGTGAGAATGCTTGATCAAGAATACTCCAAAGCACTTTACAAGTGCCTCAAAAGAGAATTCGTTACTCACAAAACATCAGAAATGTTGGAGTAAGATCAACATAATAAAAGGGCTTTGAAAGCGCCATGAAACTCAGTGGTTGATGCAATTGCCCCGTATAGGTATAGAATTAACCAAAGGCTTTGATTGAATCCTATAAATTTCTATTAAGTTAGAAATAAATCTAAAACTTACAAGCATACTATTTACTAATACATAATAAGGGAATAATGTCTTGTAAGATAGCTACGACAAATCCAAATTCCGAATAATTGTTAGAGGCCATAAAAATCCGATATATACTCCATGTTTGACAATCATGTTTGAAACTTGATTAATTTGCATAAAGGGTGAAAGACCCATCGATTGCAAATAAGTTTTCAAGGAGAAAAATAAAAAATGTGGAAATGTATATGCATACTTAGCTAGATTGGATGAAAAGGATATAATTAAATTCACGGAGTTGATTTTAATAAAAACCTATTCACCAATTGGAATGCTAAAGTCTTTTCGTGATTGTTTTAGCAAAATTACTCATATGAAATATGGCAAAATAGATACCAAAAACCGCCTTCCTAAAATATAATTTTGGAAGTGACTATGAAAATAGTCTAAGGGTTTTGAAAATCTAAATAAATGCTAGATTTAAAAGCAAGATTAAGGAATCCGTCATGGGATTAATGGAAGCATTGCATATAGGAATTGGAACATGTTTTCTCATGAAGTTTATAAGAGGATTGACTTATGGAGAAACAAAAAAATTCTTATGAATAAGAAGTTTAGTGGGAGCAAAAGTAAATTATATAATGGTCCAACGAAAAGTTTATGAACTCTATTGTTAAATAACTATCAAATGCTAAATGGTTAGATTTGAAAGTATTTTCGACAATGGACCAAGAAAAAGACGATACTTAGTACATATTGGTATTAAGATCTATTGTATAGACTTAATAAAATGTTTGAACGTGTAAAGGATTTTATCGTGTTAAACATCAATTGAAGGACTTTGAAAGAATTTCGACCCGTATGTATAAAACTAAGTAAATGTTTGAAGTAAGTATAAGCTAGGATAAATACTAAGTCAAACATGAAAGACTCTAATAGAGACTTTCAACCATATCACACAACAAACTGTTTAGCAAAAACTCAGTGAAACTGAATGAGCTAAAATGACAAATTGATGGAATAAGATAGAGAATTACTCTGTAATTTAATCCATCATGTACGTTGTGATAAGGAATCGTCACACGACTTACTTGCTTAGAGCATGCGAAGTATGTATGTTGTACCAATCAACCTAAATCTATGTAATAGATCGTTAGATTATGGCCAGGAACATCCAAAGTACTTGGATAAGTAACAGGATGAGTTCTTGACTTGTGGAAGAAAATACAATTTGAGAGTTGATGTTGCAAGCAGAAACCCTAACAAGGATTAGATCCTTAACAAGGAATCCGTTTCTAAGCATGATCTAATAATAAGTCGTGGCTTGAGAATGGTAACATGGACGTGCATCCATGTGTAATGTGCAGGAATTTAAGGAAAATTTCCATGATCACAAGTGATTAGGGTATCCCTAATCATTGTGAGCCGTTTGAAGTGAAACCCAAGCAAAGCATCATCAGGAAGTCTACTAAAATATATGTTGAGAACATTGTTGCCTTAATGGCGGTAATAAAGAAGATGTTCAATGGAAAGTTCGTTGCTGAACGTTAATGATTGTAGGTTGTCAAGTTGAAAGTCTCAATCATGAAAATTAGTGGGAGCCATCACTTGGACAATAAATCCTAAATCACATATAATCCATGGCACTCTCAAATTTTATCATCTTATTATGAAAGTGATCAGTAATGAAGATGCTAAGATTAGCAAAGTAGTTATAACTAAACCTATGCAATAAGTGAACGAAAACATTCACAATTGCATGAAAGAAATCAAGCATATTAGATATAAGTGTGATTTCTATAAATGTTTTATAAAGAGTGATACTCTTAAAACATTCTGAAAAACCATTTATCATAAGATGAACCATTCAGGTTTTGGAGTAATTTAAAATTTCATGCAATTTTTATCACTCCGTTTGCTATTTAATTGAGGTTTAGAATTAAATAATGAGTCCATTTGATTCTTGGAATATTCAAAAAAGGGTATTGTAGACACCCATTTGTGTCTCCCCAAAACCAAACCCAGTGATGAGTAACTTTCACGTCGAATCATAATCGAATGAAATGAAAGTGTGGAAAGTCTAGTGTTGCGGAAAGTTTTTATTTCTTTTATATTCTCTCTGTTTTTGAAAACTTATTTTAAGAAAACAGCCAATCCAGTTTGGTTGGTCCATGATATGGGTCCAATAGTAGTGTAGTTGGATGGGGCTTGCAAAGACCTTTCCAACGATATATTATAAGCCCAATTCTGATGAATATTGAGGAAGTTATGGCCAATTTACTAAACTGGGCCCGTTTTGAGCTTTATGTACGGCCCAATGATCTAGGGGAGGGCCTAATATGATTTATCATTCCTAATGCAATTAGGAATGGTTTTGGTCTTCTAGATTCTTCTAGAAGGTTCTTTTAAGTCCTAATTCAATTAGCATTGATAAATTAACTTTTGTTGACTTTTCAGAGTTTTAATCAAAATCAAATAGCATTTTCGAAGAAATTATATTATTTTATCCTCTAGTACGGTAAACTTATCGGATTTTGGAAGACGTGTTGGTATCAGGCTTGGAGCCTAACCCCAGGCCTTGGCACCTGGAACCAGGCCTGGCGCCTGGCGCTAGCCATTGCCGCCTGGCCCTAGTGTTGGTGCCTGGCGCCAGCTAGCCAGGGTTGGCGCCAGCTCTGTTTTCTGAGCGTCAGACTCTGTTTCGTTTAATTTATCTTTTTGGCTGATTTTCTCTATAAATATCGTATTAAAAACTCCGTTTTCATTCACCAATTCTCATCATCTACATTCATTCATCATCTACATCTATCATTCGCCAATTCTCCTCATTCACAAGTTTTAATTAGCATTATTTCATTCATTCATCTCTTTCTTTCTTTCTTTTAAAAACTTTGCTTTTCATACAAAATTCTGCATTCACAAGATCTAGAAACACCTAGCCATATTCGAAGCTGCCTTCGCCCTAGACGTTAAAGGTTTTAATTTCTGAGGGTTTGGTCCCAAATCTCTCTTTCAATTATTTAATTTAATTTTTTTGTTTATTATTTTCCTTGAAGTTACTAACGTGTGTATTTTGTTATTAGAAAGAGGTACGAGGAATCAAAATAAGTACTTTATTGATTTATTGATATTATGATGTAGAAATCATGTTTAAATTGTTATTATGATTCCTAGTATCATGTCTAGGGTAATTTTAACATTAAATATGATTGTTGTGATGCTTCATATGTTCTTCCTAATATTTATTCATGTTAGTATCATGTTAGGGTTAAAGATTTGATTTTTAATGCTTTGTGACATGCTAGCGTTTGTTATTAATCTTGTTAGTATCATGCCTAGGATCTTGCTATTACTATTGTGCTTTAATATTAACATGAACATGATAATTATTATAATTGTTATAATTGTTGATGATTATGAATATTATTATTATTATTATTTTTATTATTATTTTGATGATGATTATTATTATTCATGTTTATTCTAATGCTCGATTATTTATTATGTTGCTTGATATTTATTTTTATTGCTTGATCACCTTTATGCATGCTAAAGGGAATTGGTACTTGTAATCACGCTTAATAAGATATTTAATAATCTTGTTAGGGTTATTATGATTATAATTCAAGTGATCGCCAATAATAGTTTATTTGTGCATTAATATTCAACCAACATAGATAAACAGGTATAGGGTTAATCTTATTTATTGTATGTTAGTCAAAAAGCACACATGAATATGATCAGAATAAAGTAGAGGCCTATTATTAGGGCAGGTTCAATCTCTTTTAGGTTGGATTTGTACCTTCATCCCCGAACCCTTATTTGGTTCTAGACCATATGGAGTTGACGATCTCTTGGATCGTTAAGGGGTGTAACCTTCATCATATGAACGGTTTACAAGTTCCTAAAAAACTTGTTGGCGACTCTTTTGCTCTATCTTCTTTCCTTTTGGACGCCACCGTACTTTAGTGTATGATCACAGTGGGGTTCAAGCTAGTGGGATTTTAAAGGCTTGAAATTATTTCCTACAGTTTTTGGCGACTCAACTAGGGAGGATTTCTATTTTAATTCCTGAATTTGTTTCGACAATGATTTAGAATGAGTGGATGAGACTCGAAACATTCTAAGTATTTCATGTGCGTAATTTTGATTAACATTATTGTCATATGCATAAAAAAGATTTCATTGGAAAGACCATCCGTAATGAGTTAAAAACATAGGATTTTTTTTTTTTTTTTGTCAACATAGGATTTTACACGTAGGAAATTTGAGAAATATCTTTCACAACTACGACTGAAATAACACCGCGCGAAACTGGAAAATTTTATCGAGCACAGAAAGCTGCTGAGGCATGTGGGAAGTAGCGTCAGGGGACAGAGCTTGGCGCCAGTATTTTAGTTGTAGCGCCAGACGCCAGTATTGGCGCCAGGTGCTACAGTTAAAAGCTTGCGCTAGTCTCTATTTGCTGGCGCCAATTTCCCCCAATACCGAGCCAGAAATATGCGTTCTAATTTCGACCGGTTTTTCGTATTGTTTGCTCGATCCTACTTCCTGATTGAATTTTTTCTCACTTTTCTGAAACCCATATGTGTTCTACATATGGACATAACCCTCTGGGAACTCATGCTCCATCTACCCGATTGAACGCTCCGTGCAACAAAGGGTAAATCCGAGATGTTGAATTCACCAAACCATGGAAGCGATTTTTTCTAAACTCGCGGTGTCCCATCTACTCGCGCCAACCCTTCACGGTTAGGCTTCCGCGCGGTGCATCCGGACAATTAACCATGGACCCTCTATTGACTAAACCATATCCCGAACTTTAGAGAACTAGAGCCATGGTTAGGTTGCAAACTCATTGCATCATATTGTGCCTACTTGACTAATTGTGCATTATTTGTTGTGCATATATATTCTATTCTTCTCTTAACTGTTTGTTGACTTGTTTTGAGACTAAATAAATTAATGACTTAAAGAACTTTGCCTAATTAATTGATTATTTATTTAATTTGAGTCAATAAAATCTAATATTTTAATCGGAATTGACCTAGTACGACTTTAGGCATACCCTAGTTGACTAATAACACCGAAAACAGTCCCAGACCGAAGCTCCACTATTAGCGCCAAGGTCTGAGCTGTAGCGCCACACTATGGAGCGTAGCGCCTGACGACAGCTATGTTGTCTGGCGCCAAGCTCCACAGTGTGACGCCAGTCCTGTCGCTTGGCCGACAGTTCGGATTATTGGTCGAGTCATCACCTAAGGTCTAATTAATCAGTTTTTTGTTTAATTCGGTTAATTTTGCTGTCAATAATATTTAATTGAATTAATGATCGAGTTTAGGCAATAAGTCCCATGGTCTTACACAAGAGTCCAAGCATGTCACTTACACTCAACGCACACACCAATACACATACTTTGACCATGATTAAGAGAGTCTTGTGTGCGCGTTTTTTCCGTCATTTTTAATAGGGGGGTAAGTCGGATATTAATCCTCCAATATAAAAATAGTAATACTTAGTTCCCTAAAAATATGTACATTATTTTTGCGAAAAAACATGCACCCTTTTTCTTTTTCTTTTTCCCTTAAAATAAACCATAAAGTCGAGATGATTTGAGTCAAGTAATTAAATCGCAAAATGGTTTAATTTACAGCGCGTGGTCAAGAAAGGAAGGACGATTAATCAAAGATAACCTCTTCGTACAAGTCCAACTTTTTGACAAGCCTATAGCTCGCAAGAGAAAAGCTAAGACTATAATGGCAACTCAAGAAGAAGTCAATGATCTTAAGAACCAACTGGCTACTGTGACTGAGACACTGAAGCTTCTCGCACTTAGGATCGATGATCCCGTGAAGCAACAACAAATGGACCTCATGCAAGAGAGTTTAAGCAAGTTGTCCAGCGACTACAAGTTTCAAGAGCTTACATCACAAGGGGTCTCGGTGGACAAAGACCTTCTTCCATAGAAGTTCAACGCCAACGACATCCCAAAATTCAGAGCAATTGACAACCCATACTTTCATTTAAGAGCATTTGAAACAATGATGAGTATCAAGGGTATCGATAAGAAGGTCTTCCCTTCTCTTTTCTCACTATCTCTCGAGACCTTTTGCCAACAATGGTTCTTTTCTCTCGAAAAAGAAAAGACCTCTACCTGGGAGTCTATAGCAAACACTTTCGTAGAAAGGTACAAATGCAACATTCAAGTCGAGACTGACCATAGAGAACTTGAAATCCTGAAACAGAAAGAGAATGAAGGCTTCACCTCTTTCTTTAACAAGTGGAGAGAAACCTCAGCTAAGATGATTGAGGTGCCAAGTGAAAAAGAGTCTGTGAGACTGTTTATCAAAAATCTCAAAGAAAAATATTCCAAGCATCTTAAATATCAAAATAATCTCCATACTTTCAAGGCCGTTTATGACATTGGGATCAATATTGAAGATGACTTGGCTAAGTCAAAAGCTGCCAACAATAACTCCAACAGTGGCTGGAAAGGACAGAAGAACGACAATCCTTCTTCTTCCAAAACCGCCCACTCAAATAATGTTAGCACCTTTAATTTAGGAGAAGTTCTTGCCATGAACAACCAAGGACAGAATAAACCATTTAGGAGGAACTTCACTCCTATTGGCATGAGTTATGACACCGCATTTGATCGATTAAATGCAAAAGGTCTTATAACTCCCATTGGACCATTTGGGGACCCACCAGTTGAGAAGAGGTCGGTTAACTGGAACCCCAATGCACACTGCAAGTATCACCAAGGTAGGGGCCATTCCACTGAAAGCTGTTGGAAGCTTAAGGAAGCTATCTAAGACCTAATCGACAATAACAAACTGTCGTTGCCCCCTGAAAGTAAGAAACCAAGAATCGACAATGCACCTCTAGCTCATACCCTAGCTATCTCCGATGAAGAAAACGAGATTGACCCCTCATCTCTCATTAAACCTGTTGAAGAAATCAATGCCATAGAAAAAGAAGAGGAGATCTTTTTCGATGTCAAAAATAGCCTCCCAGAACCGGCGAATAAGGAATATATACAATTGCTCACACTATTTATGAAGGAGGCATCGCAATTACTACGTGAAGCTCTCAAAGTTATGAACGAACTCCATAAGAAATACGATGAGCTTCCACTTCCGAAAGAAGAACCTAAAAGAGAATTCACACCAGTATGAACGACTTATGAGGCAAAGCACTTTCCCTTACAAGTCACTGAAAAACCCAAGAAGAGCAATAGAATCTACACTCCAATTGGGATCCCATATGCGCAAATGTTCGAAATGCTCTCCGAGAGTGGCGAGGTCAAACCTCTCAAACCGAGACCATTTGAGTCATTAAAAAGGACATATAGATATTACTGCCAGTATCATCAATCAGGGGGTCACACTATAGAAAACTGTTTCAAATTCAAGGATTTGGTATAGAAAATGATTGATGAAAAGAAACTAGTCCAAGTTCAACAAGAAGAGGATACAACCATTAATGGAGTTTGGGACAGTGATGAAGAAGATGTCTATCTAAAGGACATAGTAGGACCTTCACCTTCTGTGTCATACACCACAGATGACATTTGGGCTGACGAAGATTCATCAATAGACGTCCTCACAAGATCTGGGAGAATTCAACCTCCTGTTTAAACACAACCTATGCCCACCATACATCAAGTTCCCATACCTATCATCGAAGACAACGACATTGTTAAACAGTTTAAGAAGACAAAAGTTGAGATGAATGTGTGGAAACTTTTGGCAACATCTCGAGAACATAGGTTGGCTGTAATGAATGCCTTGGATAAAATCGGAATAGATTCTGACACTACTCCTGAGGGACTAGCCAACTTCCTCACAAGTGACCTTCCTAGTCCGATTAATTTGATCACCTTTTCTGAAAAAGATTTACCCCCAGAAGGTGACAAACATTACAAGGCATTAAACCTCACGGTAGTCTGCAAAAGGATGAATGTTCCTATGACTTTTGTAGACAACGGATCGGCTATCAATGTCTGTCCACTGAGAACTGCGAGGATGCTCGCCATAAGGGATGAAGACTTAACTCCGTCCACACAAGGAATAAGAGCCTACGATAATACTCGTCGTCAAGCTCTTGGCAAAATTACCATAAATGTAACGGCAGGAGCAATAGAACATGCTACTACTTTCCAAGTAGTGGACATCAAAGCTTCATTCAACTTATTGTTGGGACGCCCTTGGCTTCATGATCTAAAAGCCGTCCCTTCATCTCTCCACCAACAAGTGAAAGCTATAGTTGGAGGAATTCCAATCACCATCGATGCTTCGCCAATGAGAATCAAATCCATAGAAAATCCAATCATTAACGTAGAGCACGACGAAGATGATGAAGACCTATGGGGCTTTAACGAAGAAGTCTCCTTAATCCAGGAGGATGAAAGGACATCACTTTGCCATGACCCCCATTCCAACATGATTGTCATCTAAGTCTTTAGTAGTAACACCTCCCCCTCCTATTTCTTCTCCTAGGATAGTTAGTGATCCAGTCCCTGAGGACATATCACTCTTTTATGTAATGATCTCAGAGTATAATAATATTTCTCATTCTCCTTACTTCTTGTGTTCCTCCCTAACCCAAGATGATGAGCATTGCTTAGCTAACTATGAAAAAGACAAAGAAATTATTAAAGCAATGGAAACACTCGAAAAGAAAACACCGGTAATTGAAGAAACTGAAACAGTTGATATCTCGAATGATTCAACTCATAAAAGAGAAGTTAAAATCGGATTAACATTGAATAAGCAAGAAAGAACCGATTTAATTAACTTACTTAAAGAATTTATCGACGTATTTGCTTAGTTATATAAAGATATGCCAAGCATTAATAGAGAAATAGCTCAACACACTATACCACAAATTCCTGGAATGAAACCTGTAAAACAAAAGTTACGTCGAATGAAACCCGACGTAGCACTTAAAATAAAAGAAGAAGTTCAAAAACAAATAACTGCAGGTTTCATAAAGGTATCCAAATACCCCGAATGGGTCGCCAACGTCGTCCCAGTTCCAAAGAAAGACGGAAGGGTAAGGATGTGTGTCGACTATTGAGATCTAAATAAGGCAAGTCCAAAGGACGACTTCCCTTTGCCACACATCGATATCCTGGTAGATAACACGGTAAATCACGCGCTTCTCTCGTTCATGGATGGATACGCGGGTTACAACCAGATTCTCGTGGCAGAAGAAGACATGGAGAAAACAACCTTTATAACACCATGGGGCACTTACTGCTACAAGGTAATGCCATTCGGGTTGAAAAACGCGGGAGCTACTTACCAACGTGCAGTAACTGCCTTACTCCATGACATGATGCACAAAGAAGTCGAAGTATATGTCGACGACATGATTGTAAAATCAAAAGACCGTGCAGGCCATCAAGTAGCCTTAAGGAAATTTTTCGAAAGGCTAAGAAGGTATAACATGAGGTTGAATCCATCAAAATAAGCTTTTGGAGTCACCTCAGGCAAGCTCTTGCGATACGTCATAAGCTCTAGAGGAATACAGGTAGATCCAACCAAGATTAAAGCAATCATGTCAATGCCACCGCCCAAGACTGAGAAACAGATTCGAGGATTTATTGGCCGGTTGCAATACATAAGTAGGTTCATATCAAAACTGACGACGATATGTGAACCAATCTTCAAGAAGCTCAAGAAGAATGTACCAATAATATGGGATGACGAGTGCCAAAAAGCCTTTGAAAAGATCAAAGCCTATCTCTCAAATCCTCCCGTATTAGTACCAACACTTCCCGGAATACCTCTTAGGTTATATTTGACGGTTACCAAAGAGACAATGGGAGCCATGCTAGCACAAGAAGTAGAAGGCAAAGAGAACGCAATTTACTACTTAATTAAAAAGATGCTCGAATACGAAACACGCTATACACCGCTCGAGAAATTGTGCCTCGCCTTGGTGTGGGCCACAACTAAGTTAAGACATTACATGTTGGTGCATACCGTTTTCGTAGTCTCCCGATTAGATCCACTCAAGTATCTATTCGAGAAATCTACACTCAATGGACGCATATCAAGATGGATAGTCAATCTAGCCCAGTTCGATGAAAGGTTTATGCCACAAAAAGCTATTAAAGGATCCATGGTGTCAGACTTTCTAGCAGATTTTCCAATAGAAGACTCGACGCCAATACAAGACAATGAATTTCCAGATGAAGACCTAATGGTCACTGAAGATGATACTTGGACCTTGTATTTCTACGGAGCCTCAAACCAAAAGGGTTGTGGCGTTGGAGTACTACTAGTATCACCTAAAGAAGAGCACGTTCCAATCTCCATAAAGCTTGATTTCGACGTTACCAACAACGCTGCTGAATATGAAGCATGCGTGGTAGGCCTTGAAACAGCTTTGGCATTGGGAGTAAAGAAGTTAAGGATATTTGGAGACTCTTCTTTGATCATCAATCAGATATCTAAGAGGTGGAAAGTAAGGAGCGAAAGCCTAGCCCCTTACCAAACCTATCTGGAAACTCTTACCGATCAAATAGAGAAGGTAGAATACACATATCTACCTAGAGAGGAAAACCAATTTGCTGATGCCTTGGCAAGATTAGCCTCAATGGTTAGGATTCCCACGGAAATAGAGCAAATGCCTCTAACTATCGAAAAAAGGCAGAAACCAGCATATATCCAGGCTATAGAAGACGACGACTTAGTCCAAGGCGAAGAAGAAGAAGAAGAAGAAGAAGAAGAAGAAGAAGAAGAAGAACCGTGGTTCACGGAGATACTCAACTATGTCACCAATGGAGAATACCCTCCTCATGCTGACAAAAGAGCCAAGCGAGCGTTGAGACTTTTGGCTTCTCAATATGTACTCATAGACAACGAGCTACATAAAAGGGTACCTAAAGGTCGAGCTCTCTTAGGTGTAGGAAATATGGATGCACAAAGAGTAATGAGAATAGTTCACGAAGGAATCTATGGCACTCATGTAAACGGCAAAATGTTAGTCCAGAAAATAATGCGAGAAGGATATTATTGGACTACAATGAATAGGGATTGCCATCAATACGTAAAAAGATGCCCTAAGTGCCAAATTTATGCCAATTTACAACATGTCCCTCCATCTTTGCTCTACACCTACACATCGCCATGGCCCTTCTCTACATGGGGAATTGACATAATTGGCAAAATCACTCCCCCAGGAACAGGAGGCCACGAATTTATCCTAGTAGCAATCGATTACTTTACAAAGTGGGTCGAAGCACAATCATACGCTAAACTCACTGCAAAACATGTAGCACTCTTTATCGAAAGAAATATTATCTTTCGATATGGAGTACCACATGAAATGATAAGTGACAATGGAACTCACTTTCAAGCCGAATGTGAAGAATTGCTACAAAAATACGGCATTCAGCATCATCATTCTTCCCCTTATAGACCTCAAGCAAACGGAGAAAATGACAGAAAATTATAAGGATTGGCCTGACAAGCTTCACTTCGCATTGTGGGGTTATCGCACGTCAATCCGTACATCAACACGAAATACGCTATTTTCTTTGGTATATGGAATGGATGTCGTACAACCTGTCGAATTAGAAATACCATCTCTACGCATCGCGTTAGAGAGTAAACTAGATGAAGTTGAATGGACTAGGGCAAGATATGAAGAATTGATTCTACTCGATAAGAAATGACTAGAAGCTCTACATCACACTTAGTGTTACCAAACTCGTATGGCTAGGCATTTTAACAAGAAGGTCAAGACAAGAAATATCAAAGTAGGAGACTTGGTATTAAAAGCGCTAAGGAAAAATGTTTTAGACCCAAGGGGAAAATTTAGACCTAACTGGTCTGGACCCTACATTGTCAAGACAATCCTATCAGGAGGTGCAGCAAAACTAACTGATATGGATGGCAATGAATTCTCAAACATGACCAATCTTGACCAACTTAAGAAATACTACCCATAATTACTTGAGTAGGATACTCAAGAGAGCTACGTTCGGCCTGATTCCTTAAGAAAGGATAAGTAGGCAACCCTTTACGGTTGCGGCCACTTTATTTTTCGACATCTCCGCGTTCCAGAATTAATTAAAATTCGACAGAAAAATCGGCGAATCATCGGCGTCGCAAAGAAAAGCTTGGCGCCAGCCATAAGTCATCAGCGCCAGCCGATGGAATTGGCGCCTGGCGCTAGACTTCAATGGAAGGCGCCAAATGCCAATGAATGGAGCCAATTCGAAAATAAAATCTGGGCGAATTTCGGTGTTTTTCGGAAAATTTTCGACTTCTGTACTCGAAGAATTTCTGGAAAATTAATTTTTTGATTTTCATTGCTTTAATAAAATAAATTTAAATTAAATAATTTAATATTACATTATTGATGGAATTTAAATAAAAGCTGAAATAAATTAACTTTAAATAACATTATAAGTCTAATAAATCTAAAGCTAAGCAATGCTCTTAATCTTTCTTTTCCTTTCTAGCTCTTTCCCAATTCTTGTCTGCTTCCTCCTCTTCATCCATAACTTTAGCTAGTAGGCATCCTTTAGAGGACCTACATTCAATTTTGGAATAGATAGTCTCCCCTTCAGCTAGCACTCCATGCTTCTTTTCCACCCAGGCCTTTTTATCTGTGGTGTTAGCTTTCCTTTTCCCTTTGTCTTTGGTAGTAACTTTCTTCCTAGTCATTGCAGGTGTTTTGAATTCAATTCTTGCACCTAAGCGTTCCTTGGCAGGAGTCACCCTGTCACCTAGACAATTCTTCACATCGGTTCTACCCTGATCAATCGAAGATTTCTTCAGCAACCACTTCTTTACATCATTGGGCAAAGAAGGAGGAACCTTTTGGGTAATCACTTCCCATAAAGGTCTAGCGCTCCAGTAAGCATCAAATCTGTCTACTTCTTGAGATACGGGGTACTCAAAGGGAGGACGAAGATCCCCTGAAGGAATATTCTGAAGCAAGCCGTATTGTCTTTTTACCCTGCAGGGGTAATAATGAGTTACACGAGACAAGCTTGGAAGGCGACAGAAAGGTTGCTTGTTAACACCAACCATCCTTTCTATTTTCCTCCATGGGACGACCCACTTGATAGCAAAATCACGTGATTCAAAGACTTTTATCCACCCATGGCGCCCAATTTTAGGGATGCGCTTCTTCCTTCTCACGAAGCAATTGGGAGTATATTTTTCAATATCGTCCGGAGGGCTAATTAATCCTAGCCTCTCCATTAGCCACATCTGTAAAAAATGCAATGCAAATAAATTGTTATTACAATACAAAAATATATTTTTTGATTTATGTAATTAAAAATATTATTTTTCTACCTGTAATAAAATTGGAGAGTCACGAAGAGGCGCTTTTGGGTCCCTTTTCAATAAATCTAGACTAATCATAGTCTCTCCAACTATTAATGGCATTGTATTTATCCCTGACTCAATTTGTTCTAAAACAGTGGTTATAATTGATTAACCTTCATTATTTTTACCACTACTAAGAAAAAATTGGTTAAGCATGCAAAATAAGAACGCCCTTCTTCTATATATATGAAAAGATTCAGAAAGAGGTTTATCAAAATAATAGCGTGCAAATTCTTTCAAATTAACTATATTGCCATCCACTATTTTTGATAAATCCCTTTCCTTCAAATTAAAGAAGCGCTCAAAATCCTTATAATAGTATGCATCTACTCTAGGAATTGCTATAAGGTCTATCGCAGGGAAGCCTAAGATAGCACCAAATTCCTCCGGCATAGGGCTAATCTCATCATACCCTATTCTGAAACAATGAGTATCAACATTCCAAAACTCTAAAGCGGTATGTATGAAGTTTAGGTCAAGTTATACCCCTTTGATGCCATAAATTCCCCCCAGGTGAAATAAATCTAATTCTTTTCTCTCCCTCGCATTAAGAGATCGACACCATTCATGAGTGTATTGGGTGAAGGTTTTTGTAGCTAAAGACATAATAGAAGAGAATTATTTATTCGCTGGAATTATGAGAAGAATCGGCTAGGCAGGGGGATTTTTATAGAGAAACTGCGAGGAATTTTAATCAGATTAAAATACAGCATCAGCGTCAATTGGTGTCAGCCGCCAGCGCTTGGCGCCACACGCTAAGTGTAGCGCCTGGTGCCACGCGCCATAGTGTGGCACCAGCTGGCGCCAAGTTGCCAGACCAGCCCCGCGTGCTCAACTTGCGTTTTTAATATTATACTCGAGTCGGTTAAAGATTTTACGGCTCTGTTTAATTTTCCTAAACATCTTTTCTATCTTTTTTCTTCATTAATTAAATATGGCTATTATTTTATATTATTCTTGTTGGACTTTATTTTAAATTCCAAACACCCGACATTTCATTAGATTTTTTCCTTTTTTATTTTTTCTTTTTGGGGGAGAGAGTCGGATACCCTCCATCAATAATAAAAATGGCGGAATTTTTGCGCAAAATTGTTGTCACACTTTTCTTGCACACACAAACATACACACAACAGTAAATAATCTCATAATAGCATAAATATACAAAATGTGTCTATGAATAAAGAGTCTAAGGCAAAGTTCTATAAAAAAAGTCAAAAAAAAATATACACAGGAACAAACTACGTCGCCGGAGGACGTAGGCCCATCATCTCATAAAATTGCGTCGTACGAGGAGTCACCTCTCCACCAGCTCCAGCTCCAGCTCCAGCTCCAGCTCCAGCTCCAGTCTCCGTAGGAGGAGGAAGGCTCAATATAGGACCACTCCAGCCAAAATCAACCTGAGGCTGAGGCCGCGGAGGCTGCTGTGATGACGAGCCAACCTCGTACATCCCACCACCTCTGAAAGCCGAGGTAGCCTATCCTACCGGTGCAGCGTGAGCACCCTCAGAAGAAGATCCCGAGCCCTCTGCAACGTCAGCTCGAGCAGCCTCAGAGCGACCGCCTCTACCCCCTTACGAAGTGCGACGACGTCTCGAGTTGGACCTCGCTGGATCCCTCCGCCCCTCAGGTCTTATGCGGGTGTGAGAATCGATAAGCTGGCCTTGCAAAAAGAGTTAAATCAGAAACAAAGTAAAATTGAAGCAGCAATGCAAAAATAATGAGCAAACAAAGGCTACCTCTCGGATGACGTCATCCCGACGGCAAGTGGCCGCATTCCTCATCCAAACGAGCTGGCTCCGGAAGGCATCTATGCATCGTGCCATCGCCGAAACCACCTCGCGTGAAAATTGTCAGAAAAATAAGTTAGTAAAAATGCATGATATATGAACACAAAAATTCTGAAAAAACTAGGCTTACTCTAGTCTGGTGGCGAGGAATCGACCGCTCTACGAAGCGCTTGCCCTCGGGAGCCGGAGAAATCATCTCCTCGATCGGCCCGTATATCCCCTGGTAGTGGATGGACATACGGGGTGGCACGAACTCAGCAGCACCGTCCTGATAAAACGAAAAAATCAGTAAAACATTACTTGGGGTTACTTAGTGGAAAGTAAAGCTAAGGAAATCTTACCCTCACATCCTCATCCGGTACGGGGGCTGGAGCTAACAAAGGTAGTAGCTCCTCAGCATAACACCGCTCGAGGATCACATGAGACCGCCAAGGGGTACCAGCTCCCTCATACATGCTCGACAACCGTGCCTCGTCGAACATATGACGTGGTGGAGCAGTAGGAACGACGAAGACATCAGAAGAATGCTGTCTAGCGACTCTGTCTCCTAAGTACGCGACCGCTCCATAAGTCCCCAGAAAATAGCAACGCTTAGCAGAGTACTGTGCGGCTAATCCAGGGACTGTATAACCGCCCCACGGCCGGTATACCACCTCAGGTGCCTATAAAGAGAGTCAATCAGACAAGAATATGTCTAAAACACCGCGGAAGAGCAAGATAAACAATAAAAGTCGTACCGAGATGATCCGGTTCCGGACATGTGTAGTGGACATGTCCACGTGGTGGCCGCCCCAAGAGGCGCTCACTGGAAATCCCCGCGGCGATGGTCTCGCCGGCGCAATGGAAGCAAAATACTCGTAGAACCAGATCTACGAAGAGTTAGAAGTGTGAGCAAATTCTAACTAATATGCAGAGCTAAACTTTATAGGGAATAAATGTTTACCTCTACGACCTTCCAAAAGGCAAACAAAGCAACGTTCGTCCCAAAGGACCGGTGGCGACATGAGTCCCTCTGCGCACGAACGAAGTCAGCATAGGCCAAGCTGGCCCAGTCATAAGTCCCGATCCGGTGAAGATCACGGACAGCAGGAAGATAGCAAAGCAACGCTCTACTACCTTTGTCAGGGGAGAATGTCCCTGACAATAACATCAGCACAAAGATGCGCACCCGCTGCTCTCGGGTGGTCGCATCGTCATCAAGAGCCGCTGCCAGCGTCGAGCGGCGAATTCCTCTAGCACTAAACTGAGTCGTCTCGACCTCAGCTCGGGCCCGAATAGCGATCGGTCCCAACAGCTCCTTGACCTCCGAAGAAAAGACGTCGATTCCACTATCAAAAGGCAGTGGCACAGAAGTGAACTTCAGTCCTGTGATGAGACTGAAGTCCGTAGGGGTGACCATCATCTCGCCGCAGGGGAAATGGAAGGTGTTGGTGGTGTCCCAAAAGAACTCCACCAAAGCGCGCACTACATGATGACCCCCGCTGGAGGCGACCATAACCTCAGAGGTCTCGAACAGAGTAGCTAGTCCGCAAGACTCCCATAGAAGTCTCGTCTCAAGATCCCTAGCGATGTGCATCCTGTATAAATCACCTAAATCATCACAGCCAGAGCCGTGATGTCGTGTCCTCAAGGGCGCGATGCCCTGTCTCACCCTCTCAGAAATGTGGTGGACAGGGGCGAAGAACAGGGTCCGCTCATCCCACTCCGGAAGTCGACCAAGCGAAGTGGAAGGCGTGATGTCATCCTCCACGGGCTCATGCTCCCGTCTAGTGTTTCAGGACCGTGAACCTGAGCCTCGTTGTCTAGCCATGCTACATTGTGCAAAATCATCATGAGTTAAGGTTCTATGGTATCTAAGGTTCGCCTAGCCGCATGATACTATGTTCGCAAAAACAGAGTACGTAGTACTAAAACAGAGCACAAATTCAAATTGAGCATGACAGCATTTTTCAAGCAATTAAACAATTTCTTGGAACACTATAGTGATTTTTGTGACAAATTGGACAAGAATTGCTAGGAAAAACATCAAGAACGAGTCACATTGTTCTTCACGACCTTAAGAGGTCCAACAATGGCAAATTGCTCATTTCTTCACCAAATTAAGTAAAACAAGTCTCAAATTACTCACAAGGCAATATATAAACATAATCAAGCAATTTCATGGCATAAAACTTGACAAACAAAGCAAATTGAGCGTTATAAATTTCAAATTTTCATGGAATTCGTGAATAAACATGCCAAGAATTCATAAAAACTGATGTGAGTTTGAAGAAAACTTACATAGATCAGGAAAATAGATAAAAAGGCTTTGATTTGCAACAAATTTGAGCGAATTCGGTTGAGAAACGAGCAAGCAATGAGCAATTGAAGCTTTCGGGTTTCTTTGAGCAGTTTCGCGACGAACAAAGCAGCGAAATGAAGAGGAAAGGGGTATTTAAGGAAGTCTTCGTGCTGGCGCCAGGCCCTATGCATTGGCGTAACAAATTTGGCTTGGCGCTTGGCGCTAATACTAATAAGGTGGCGCCGATGGTTTTTCAGCGACGCCAAAGCACCCAGCCACCTGATGAGGTTGAGCTAGCCTTCTGCAACATATTTTTGGGTTCCTTGGTACGCCAGTTAGCCCCTCTAAGAAATTTGACATGATTTAGTAATCGGCTTGATTACATAAAGTGATCGACCTGATAAGAGATCGTCTCACTTAGCTTAAAGCGCCTAAGCATTGGCTCATTAGCAAAAAAGCACCGACATATAGGTTCAAAAGCACAAAAAGGCACCGACATATAGGTTCAAGAGAAAAAGAGCAACAACGTACAGGTTCAAAGCAACGGAAGCGCCGATGTACAAGCATAGCGGAAGCAAAGTTCAGGCGAACTTTTAAAGATCGAGAGGCGTGGATCTTCGGTAATTTTCTTTGGAAAATTATCGCATCAAATGAGGATGACTTCAAGAGAAGATGTCTTCGACAGCATTCCCTAGCTTGCGGAGAGTTGTCACGATCAACTGGAGGTAATTTCGGGTGAAGTTATCTTCGATGGTATTCCCTAGGATGTGGAATATTATCAATGCGGATGGAGATTATTTCAAGAGAAATAATCTTCGATGGTATTCCCTAGGATGTGGAATATTATCAATGCGGATGGAGATTGTTTCAAGAGAAATAATCTTCGATGGTATTCCCTTGGACGTGGAATACTATCATAGCGGAGGAGGATAGTTTCAGGCGACGCAACCTTCTAATTTGGAAGCAGTTACGGGCGTAGCAGTTTTCAAGCAGGATGGCATTCTCTAGCTTGTAGGAGGTCATCAAAACAACAGTAAAGCGGCAGCAAATTTGTTACTTTCAGAGACGTGTGCTCGACGGTGCAAGATACGCGTTTCTTAACTCTTTTATCTGTTTAACTAACGTTAGTTTGCAGGTATCGGCGTTACAACAGTGATTTAGGATCGCAGAACGTTCTGAATCATTCTCCGTCCCTATCGATACTTTGACTTTCGTTTTTCGAAACTTGCGGTTCTCCGAACTCAGTCAAAGTGGGGGCTTCTGTAGACACCCATTTGTGTCTCCCCAAAACCAAACCCAGTGATGAGTACCTTTCACGTCGAATCATAATCGAATGAAATGAAAGTGTGGAAAGTCTAGTGTTGCGGAAAGTTTTTATTTCTTTTCTCTTCTCTTTGTTTTTGTAAACTTATTTTAAGAAAACAGCCAATCCAGTTTGGTTGGTCCATGATATGGGTCCAATTCCGATTAATATTGATGGGGTTTGCAAAGACCTTTCCAACGATATATTATAATCCCAATTCCGATTAATATTGAGGAAGTTATGGCCAATTTACTAAACTGGGCTCGTTTTGAGCTTTATGTACGGCCCTATGATCTAGGGGAGGGCCTAATATGATTTATCATTCCTAATGCAATTAGGAATGGTTTTGGTCTTCTAGATTCTTCTAGAAGGTTCTTTTCAATTCTAATTCAATTAGCATTGATAAATTAACTTTTGTTGACTTTTCAGAGTTTTAATCAAAATCAAATAGCATTTTCGAAGAAATTATATTATTTTATCCTCCAGTACGGTAAACTTGTCGGATTTTTGAAGACGTGTTCGTATCAGGCTTGGCGCCTAACCCCAGGCCTTGGCGCCTGGAACCAGGTCTGGCGCTAGCCATTGCCGCCTGGCGCTAGAGTTGGTGCCTAGCGCCAACTAGCCAGGATTGGCGCCAGCTCTGTTTTCTGAGCGTCAGACTCTGTTTCGTTTAAATTATCTTTTTGGCTGATTTTCTCTATAAATATCGAATTAAAAACTCCGTTTTCATTCACCAATTATCATCATCTACATTCATTCATCATCTACATCTATCATTCGCCAATTCTCCTCATTCACAAGTTTTAATTAGCATTCTTTCATTCATTCATCTCTTTCTTTTTTTCTTTTAAAAACTTTGCTTTTCATACAAAATTCTGCATTCACAAGATCTAGAAACACCTAGCCATATTCGAAGCTGCCTTCGCCCTAGACGTGAAAGGTTTTAATTTCTGAGGGTTTGGTCCCAAATCTCTCTTTCAATTATTTAATTTAATTGTTTTGTTTATTATTTTCCTTGAAGTTACTAACGTGTGTATTTTGTTATTAGAAAGAGGTACGAGGCATCAAAATAAGTACTTTATTGATTTATTGATATTATGATGTAGAAATCATGTTTAAATTGTTATTATGATTCTTAGTATCATGTCTAGGGTAATTTTAATATTAAATATGATTGTTGTGATGCTTCCTATGTTCTTCCTAATATTTATTCATGTTAGTATCATGTTAGGGTTAAAGATTTGATTTTTAATGCTTTGTGACATGCTAGGGTTTGTTATTAATCTTGTTAGTATCATGCCTAGGATCTTGCTATTACTATTGTGCTTTAATATTAACATGAACATGATAATTATTATAATTGTTATAATTGTTGATGATTATGAATATTATTATTATTATTATTATTATTATTATTATTATTATTATTATTATTATTATTATTATTATTATTATTATTATTATTATTATTATTATTATTATTATTATTATTTTGATGATGATTATTATTATTCATGTTTATTCTAATGCTCGATTATTTATTATAATGCTTGATATTTATTTTTATTGCTTGATCACCTTTATGCATGTTAAAGGGAATTGGTACTTGTAATCACGCTTAATAAGATATTTAATAATCTTGTTAGGGTTAATATGATTATAATTCAAGTGATCGCCGATAATAGTTTATTTGTGCATTAATATTCAACCAACATAGATAAACAGGTTTAGGGTTAATCTTATTGATTGTATGTTAGTCAAAAAGCGCACATGAATATGATAAGAATAAAGTAGAGGCCTATTATTAGGGCAGGTTCAATCTCTTTTAGATTGGATTTGTACCTTCATCCCCGAACCCTTATTTGGTTCTAGACCTTATGGAGTTGACGATCTCATGGATCGTTAAAGGGTGTAACCTTCATGCTATGAACGGTTTACAAGTTCCTAAAAAACTTGTTGGCGACTCTTTTGCTCTATCTTCTTCCCTTTTGGACGCCACCGTACTTTAGTGTATGATCACAGTGGGGTTCAAGCTAGTGGGATTTTAAAGGCTTGAAATTATTCCCTACAGGTATCAAGACCAGTCTTGGTAAGGAAACACCTATTAAATGAACATTGAATATTATAATCGAAAATTATCCCTAATCAAGGTCACTCAAACGATGGACGATTAATGACCAATTGAGATTAGTGTGTAGTCTGATTTATATCACCGTTTCTTTTGCTACGAGGACATGATTGTCATAAATCATTTGCACGGGTATTGGTTTAGAACCATATTGGATCGACCTATGATAATACTTTAAGAGATTAAAAATCGTCATAAGTATACTTCTCATTATGGCTATCGGAACCTATTTCCTCGACCATGAGTATTGTGAGTTCTCTTATTTGAGTACTAGTCCGCTTTGATGTTTTCAAACATCTTCCGTAATATGGGATTATAACGGAAAGACTAGGGCGGCTAGGTCCTCTCTGTAAGAGGAGCTACATTTCAAGACTAGGAATGTCCCCCTACTAAAATAGGGAAGATGTCTTTGTTGTATACAAGGCTTCTCGTAGAGCGAGACTGTGAAAATGCAAGGCCGTGCTCAGATGAATTTTAGAAATCATCTTTTTATTGACAATCAGACTCGGAATCGAGAAATATTTCTTGACGTAATAAGGATGACAAAACAATCTTACCTTATAGTTCATAAAGAGACATTAAGCGACATAGGAAAAAGGTTGTACACTAAATGTGCACTTGTCCGGAAGGAGAAGTAGGAGATTGAAAGGAATGGTGTCCTTCGATCAAATGTACTATTCCGTTAGTGGGTTCAGAATTATTAGATGGCTAATATATTCAGTAAGGTCAAGTGATCGGAATGCCTGGGTGTAGGTCGCTTCCGATCAGTAATATTAATGCATAATTAATATTACAGCTTAATCTTGACTAAACCCTTCGGGTCACACCCAAGCAACTAACGAACCGAAGCGACAAATTAATTAGGAATTAATTAATAAGTCGACCGAGTAATTAATATTTAGACGTCGGTAATTCGAGCTTAGAACGTCGAAAGTCGAGTCGAAAATAGTAAAAGACGAGACGTGAAAAATAATAATAAATCAACAATGACCGAAATACCCCTAGCATCGGTAAAACCGAGTGCTAGTAGGGGCGCGGCAAAAAGCTAGCAATCTGCACCAAGTGTGCGTAGCAATGCTAGCATGTGGCAGCTAGCAGCCCGCACACTTGGTGCGTGGCTTGCTAGGTCGTGGCAGCTATCAACCCACGTTTTTGGGCGCAAGTGTGGTGGGCCGAAGCCTCACAACCACCCCATGGAAGCCCACAAGGCAACCATGGGTGCCCAAGTGAGCTACCATGTGGCGCAACTCAAATTGAGGAGAAGAATGGAGGTGGCCGGTTATGGGGGCATGAGTGGGGGCAATTTTGGTCCCCCCCCCCCTCCTCCAAGTTGTCCTCACCTACTCCTCCTTGTATGCTTGCCACTTGTTGTTTTATTACTAGTTTGATCATTAATTTTATTTTAGATTTAAAATAAATGGGAAAATCAAATTCTCCCACATTGATGGGAGAGCTTTTCACACTCATGCATTTCCATATAAATACCCAAGTTGGGGTATTGGGAAAAGCACTTGAGTAAGAGTTGAAAAAGGCATCAACATTGTGAAAACCTTTAAACTCATTAATTACTCGGGTTTTGGTCGGCACTTGCTAACCTTAAGGCATTGGACCCTTTTTGGTGGTCGAGTTGTGGGTGGACTGTCGTTGGAGGCCGTCGTAATTTCGAGGCTTGCTTTAGAAGTAAGAGCCCCTTCCGGTCGGGCGAAGCACACTCCAAAGGTAATCATTTTATCTTAATCTTGTGATTAATTTAATTATGTTAATGGTTTTATTTATTGCGAGTGCGGTCTTGTTTTTGGGTTTGTTTCAACGGTGAGTCGGACTCACCAAACCCCAACAGTTAGGACTCCATCACTCATATCATTGAGTACAACAAAAACTAACTTGGATACCCGGTATGCCTTACATATCCTAGGGATAAATAGTGATGCCTCACTTTGGCGTAGCCCATCACTACTCAAATAGGTTAATAAGTGTTGTTTTGGAATGGTAATTTCACTTAATATTTTAGGGGCCTAGGGAGTCAATGTTGGTTGTTTTAAGTGAAATTAATTAATCATCACAACATTCAAAATCCTAAACATGCATCTAACATATAATTCATATATAAATACTCATAAATATATATCAAAAAATATAAAGAAACATACATTTGGCAACTAGCATGACCCCTTGAGTCTTCAAGGGACAGCTTTTGCACCTTCATTGCTTCGCCTTCCAAGAAACTCCATTTTCAAAACATGACCATAATTATGCAAATACTAGTACCTACGATTAAGACTAATCTAAATATTAAGGTACAAAAACACTCAATGGTTCCAGAGTGTATTTAGATTTACAAATACATCACATATCGCAATCCGTATTTTCTTTCCGTATCTGGCCCCACTAGTTGCCATTTTATAAAACTTGTGAGAGAATATACATTCAATTCATCCGTTCACTATTTGTGAATGGCCCATGCATTTTACAATGATAAAACAAGTAACAATTCATAAAATACGCGTAAACTAGTAACTAATTTAGGTCGTTAATCCATTTAACATTCCTAATTAAAACCAATCAAAGTTGTTTAATTGATTATGTAATTTAGGGCAGTTAATAATTGAAGCTCCCATTAAATTCCGCATCCATCTTAATTAATCTAATAATTAAGCCGGTAAACCCAAATATTTACCAAAATTAGATTTTTCCAAGGCCGCTCAAAAATCGAGGCCTAGCCTCAAATTATTAATTAAAATAATTAAAACCAAATAAAACTTATAAAATTATTAAAACGGCATAATAAGCAAACACGAAACCAACCGCACTCAAGTAGCTTACGCACTAGGCGCGTGCCATATGTAAGTCAAGGTTATCTAGCAACGCCGGACTATGCGGCTTATTGCATGTGCTTTCACCACCCAACGTAGCACTAGCTAGGTCGAGCCCAGTAGAGTTTACTAAAGGTTGCTTAATCCAAGGCACATGAACTAAGGTTGCTTGCCCCTTCGCACCAAGCACCAAGCATCGCACACAACCGCTCAAGCTCTCACCAGCCACGAACAGCCTTGCGCTGCACAGCAGCACACACGATACGCGCATAGCATGATGCTACTGCCGCACCATGCTGCTGCTAGTTGCTGGGTGGCGCGCCACGCTTGCTGGCAGCGAGCAGCATCCACGCACATGGCCTCACACAAGCTCGAGGCAGCCTCTTGGCAGCCACATGCGGGCTTTTGCCTTGATTTGCATGCCATAGCCTCGGGTTTCAAACCCAAATTTTGTGTGACATATAATTAATTCTAAATAAATTTTAAAACTAATTTAATGAGAAAAATGAAAAATAAACAAGTCTAACTTAAATAAAATTCATTAAGGTGCATAGAACAAAAATTATTTCCTAGAACCATTCTTTAATAAAAATTGGTTTAATTAGGTGCAACAAAATGAACAAGGCTAAAAACTCACTATTAATTTATTTAATTTCAATTAATCATGAGATTTTGACAAAATAAAAGGAAGTTGGAAATCTGGACACAAAAGTTCAAATAAAGATTCCACCTTTTACACTTGTGAATCCTTAAAAAATTATATCTTCCAATATGAAGATAAATGAAATTTCTATCACATCACTTTATGATTCCAATCAACTTAATACATGATTAAATCAAAAGTTCAACCAAAAATTCATGGAATTTAGTAACTCAAAGTTTCAATCACTTAAAACAATTAAAGATTGAATCTTTAGTACTTAGAAGCATCAAAGAACAAATTTTCACACTTTAATGCAATGGATTTGCAATTATGTGAAAATAAGAACCAATCTTTCAAGCACCAATTACTACCAATTAACCATGCTTAAAAGAGGTTTAAAATTGCATATAAATTAAGGAAAGAACCAAATACATAACCACCATAAATATGCTATTAAGATTCAAGGTTATAAAGAATTAAAAAATTTCGTCAAAACAAAAAATCCCTCAAAAAAGCGTTTTTGGTCGTTTTTTGGCTAAAAACACAGTTCTAAAGGGGTAAAACCATTTCGAGAACACCTTTTCCACCAAAAATTCACTATTATGGGCGAAAATCTGGGTTCTAGGCTTAACACAACTTTAATACGAGCTTAAAATTAATAAAATTGAGCTACTAATCATATTAGAAATATAAAACCAGAAAAATTAAGCCATAAAAACACCTTGAAAAATATGATTATAAAACTAAATGAGAAAGGCTCTGACACCGCTTTTAGGTTTCTATGAGTCCGACTCACCGCGGAAGAAAACCCGAGCCAAGACCATACCCACAATTAATATAATCATAAAGCATAATTAACTTAAACAACAATATTAAGAAAGATATTAATACCTTTGGCGCATGCTTCGCTCAGTAAAAGAGCTCTTACTTCGAAAGCTCTAAGTCTCGCTCGTACGAGGACATCCAACGGAAGTCCACCCAAACGACCCCCAAAAATGGTCCAATGCTTAAGGGTTAGCTAAGCCCGACCTAAACCCAAGTAATTAATTATATGTGTTTAAAGGTTTTCTTAATGGAGATGCCTTTTTCAACACCTTACTCAAGTTCCTTTCCCAATACCCCAACTTGGGTTTTTTTAGGGAAAAGCATGAGTGAGATTTGCTCTTCCATCAATGTAGGAGAATTGATTATTCCTTTTATTTTTAAATCAAAAATAAAATTAATTATCACGCTACAAATAAATCAACAAGTGGTCTATTTAGGAAAGAGGTTAGGTGACGACCACTTGGAAAAGGGGGGACCAAACTTTCTCCCCAATCCTCTCCCATAACCGATCACCTGTACCTTGAAGCCTCCAATCCATTTGCGCCACATGGCACCCACACTTGGGCACCAAGGCACCCCAAGTGTGGGCTGCTTGGTTGTTGCCGCACCTTCGGCCGAGCTGTGTGGGCTGCTCGCTAGCCTAGCTAGCCATGGTATGCTAGCATGCACCAGCCAGCCAAGGCTCGACTATGTGCACTTGCTAGCCATTTTGCTAGGTCATATGCCTCTAGCACCCGGTTTGCTTGGGGCATTCCGACATTAGGGGTATTTTGGTAGTTTTGTTGATTACTTAGTAATTTTCTCATCTCGTCTTTTATTATTTTTGACTCGACTTCCGACGCTCGGTTTTGACGCTCCAAGCTCGAATTTCCGACGTTTAAATATCAATTACTCGGGCGACTCATTAATTCCATCTGAATTAATTCATCGCGACAGTTCGTTAGTTGCTTGGGTATGACCCAAAGGGTTTAGTCAAGATTAAGCTGTAATATTAATTAAACATTTATTACTGATCGGAAGCAGCCTCCACCCAGACATTCTAATCACTTGACTTTACTGAATAATTAGTGTTCTAATAATTCAGAATCCGCTATCAGAATAATACACTTGTTCGAATGACACCATTCCTTTCATATTATGTCCCTATTCCATCAACCTTTTCTTCAACTCTTCACATTTCTGTGGTACAAACCACCTCCCTTTAAATCTAATGCTTCAATCATTATGGATTTTGAAATCAATTGTTTTTCCTTGCTTAATCTATCCCTTATGCAATCTAATTTCACATCCCCTACTTTATTATCCTTAATCTCATTAAATATCGTTGGTTTGATACTCAAATTATTAAGCATCCCTTCCAACGTTCGATGCATGTGGCACTATATCGAGGTTTAACTTACTCATTTCTCTACATAGTTTTCCCGCCACAACTAAAGCATTCAGTCCATGTGTTGCTTTGCGACTTACAGCATTTGTAACTACATTTGCCTTACCCTTGTGTTATTGGATAGATATTTAGTTCATAATCATTGAAAAATTCTATCCACCTACGTTGTCTCATGTTCAAGGTTGATTATGTGAAAAGGTATTTCAAACTCTTATGGTCTTTGAATATACTACATTTCACTCTATATAAATAGTGTCTCCGTATATTCAATGAAAACACTATAGTAACAAGTTCTAAATCATGGCAGAGTAATTAACCTCATGTTTCTTTAACTGTCTTGATGCATATGAAATCACCTTCCCATGTTGCATCAAAATATTGGGGTTTGGAGAGTCCGACTCACCGCGGAAACAACCCCGACCCAAGGAACCAATCGTAATTAATAAAACCATAAAGCATAAATAAATAAGCACAAGAAAAGGAAGAACGAATCATACCCTTGAAGCGAGTTTCGCACTCCCAAAACGGGCTCTTACTTGAAAGGCTTGAGCACCGCAAATGTCGTGCCTCCAACGGTATCCACCCACAAAGGACAAACACAACTTTTTAGGTCCGCTACCTTGGAGTTATCAAGGTCCGACCAAACCCAAGTTTTAATGGAGTTTAAGAGTTTTTCCAAAATATGGAATGCTCTTTCTAACTCCCACTCAAGAACTTTACTCCAAATCCCAAGGTTGGTATTTATAGAGGAAAGTATGAGTGGGAATTTCTATCCCATCAATGTGGGATCATGAAATTCCACAAATTAATTTAAAGCTAAATTAAATTTAAATTGCAAACTAATAATAAATCTACAAGTGGCATTACAATGTGAAATGGGTTGGTGAGGACCACATGGAGAGTAGGGGACCATACTTTCTCCCCACTCAATACTCTCCTTGTGCCAAATGTCCTTACCCACTTGCTCCCATATTCCTCAAGCTTCCCCATAGTGACCGGCCCTATGGCCCAGCCACGAGCCTAGCCACGAGCCCAGCCCCACACCAAGATGCGGGCTGCTGCTGTGTGCGCAAGCCATGCACTTGGTGCGGGCTTGCTGCTGAGCATGGCTGCTAGTGCGTGCGCTGCTAGCACGCCTAGCTTGCGGCAGCTAGCTGCTGCACGCACCACGTGCACGCGGCTGCTAGCTGCTGCACGCACCACGTGCACGCGGCTACTAGCTGCTGCTGTGTGTGGCTGCTAGCACGGTGCGCTAGCACGCACCTAGCCAGCCATGCTAGGCTCGGCTTGGTGCGCTTGCTAGCCACCTACGCTTGGACATTTTTGCCCCTAGAATTCCGATGCTCGGGGCACTCCGATGCTAGGGGTATTTTAGGAATATGGTCAATTTATTATTATTTTGCGCGTCTCGTCTTTTTATTATTTTTTACTAGACTTCCGACGATCGGTTCGACGCTCCAAGCTCGAATTACCGACGTCTAAATACTTAACACTCAGGCGACGAATTAATTTCTTCCGAATTAATTCGTCAAGTCAAGATTAAGCTTGGGTGTGACTCGAAGGGTTCAGTCAAGATTAAGCTGTAATATTAATTATATTAATATTACTGATCGGAAGCGGCCTCCACCCAGGCATTCCGATCACTTGACCTTACTGAATATATTAGCTTTCTAATAATTCTGAACCCGCTATCAGAACAATACACTTGTTCGAAGGACACCATTCCTTCCAATCTCCCACTTGTCCTTCCGGAAAAGTGTGCATTTAGTGTATAGCCCCTTTCCTATGTCTCTTCATGTCTCTTCATGAACTACAGAGTAAGATTACTCGTCATCTCTGTAATGTCAAGAAGTGTTTCTCGAAATCCGAGTTTGACTGTCAATAAGCAGATGATTTCTAAAATCCATCTGAGCACGGCCATGCATTTTCACAGTCTCGCTCTTCGAGAGGCCTTGTAAACAACAAGACATGTTCCCTATTGTTAGTAGGGGAAATTTCCAGTCTTGTAATGTAGCTTCTCTTACTAAGAGGACCTAGCCGCCCGATATCTATCGTTATAATCCCCAGTTAAGGCAGACGTTTGGCGGATACCAAAGCGGACTAGTACTCAAACAAGAGACCTCCCACTACTCATGGTCAAGGAAAAGAGTTCCGATAGTAATAATGAGAAAAATACATATGACGATTTTAAATCTCTTAAAGTATTCTCATAGGTCGATCCAGTATGGTTCTAAACCAATACCTGTGCAAATGATTTATATCCTCATAGCACAAGAAACGGTGCTATAAATCATACTACACACTAATCTCTAATGGTCATTAATCGTCCACAAAAAATATGACCTTGATTAGGGATAATTTTTTATTAAAATATTCAATGTTCACTTAATAGGTGTTTCTTTATCCAAGCCATTGACTTTATACCCTATTTTGAATATTTATTAAAATTGAATGGACTCATTATTTAATTCTAAACTACAATTAAATAGAGACGGGGTGAATTAAATTGCATGAAAAATTTTAATTACTCCAAAACTGAATGGTTCATCATAGTGCTTTACATTAACATTGTCCAAAATTTAATTAAAACACTATAATATGGAAATCAAAGCCAGTTTGCGACATGCTTGATTCCCATTGCCTCAATGTGTTTGTTGTGCTTCACTTGAGACAAGGGTTCAGTAAGTGGATCGGCTACATTGTCATCCGTTCCCACTTTGCAAATTCTGATTTCACCCTCTTTCTTCCATTCTCGAATCATGTGAAATCGCCTCTTGACATGTTTGACCTTCTGATGTTCTCGTGGCTCTCTAGGCTGAGCAATAGCTCCAATGTTGTCACAATGGAGGTCTATTGGACCCTTGATGGAGGGTACAACACCAAGTTCATCAATGAAATTGCGAATCCAAACTGCCTCCTTGGCTGCCTCAGACGCTGCCAAGTACTCGGCTTCAGTTGTAGAATTAGCGGTTGTGCTTTGCTTTGTACTCTTCCAACTAAACGCTCCTCCATTAAGACAGAATATGTATCCGGATTGTGACTTGGAGTCGTCTCTGTCTGTGTAGAAGCTTGCGTCGGTATATCCCTCAACAACCAATTCATCTTTACCGCCATAGACAAGGAATTTATCCTTGTTCCTTTTCAGGTACTTCATAAAATTCTTGGCCGCAGTCCAATGCGCCTCTCCTGGGTCTGATTGGTATCGGCTCGTAGCACTCAAGGCATACGATACATCCGGCCTAGTACATATCATGACATACATGATCGATCAAATAAGCGAAACATATGGAATACGACTCATCCTTTCTTGCTCATCAGGTGTCTTTGGACACTGCTTCTTGCTTAAGGTTATGCCATGTGACATGGGTAGGTGCCCTCTCTTGGCTCCTTTCATTTGGAATCGAGCTAGTACCTTATCGATGTAAGTACTTTGACTCATTCCTATCATCCTCTTTGATCTATCCCTATAGATCTTGATGCCTAGTATGTACTGAGCCTCTCCCAAGTATTTCATTGAAAAACATTTCCCGAGCCAAGCCTTTACAGACTCTAACAACATAATGCTATTTCCAATGAGCAAAATGTCATCGACATATAAGACTAGGAAGGAAATGTCACTCCCATTGACCTTCTTGTAAACACAAGACTCATCTGGATTCTTGATAAAACCAAACTTACTGATAGCTTCATCAAATCGCAGATTCCAACTTCTGCTTGCTTGCTTTAATCCATAAATGGACTTCTGAAGCTTGCATACCTTCTTAGGATTGTTCTGTTCGACAAAACCTTCAGGCTGTGTCATGTACACAATTTCTTACAAAATTCTATTGAGGAAGGCGGTTTTGACGTCCATCTGCCATATTTCATAATTATAATATGCAGCAATCGCTAGAAGAATTCGAACGGACTTAAGCCTAGCTACTGGAGAAAAGGTTTCATCATAATCAACGCCGTGAATTTTCCTGTAACCTTTTGCTACCAGCCTTGCTTTGTAAATGAATACATTTCCATCTTTGTCGGTTTTCATCTTGAAAATCCATTTACATTCGATAGCTGTGTAACCTACGGGTAAATCAACCAAGTCCTATACTTGATTTTCAAACATGGAGTCCATTTCGGATTTCATGGCCTCTTGCCATTTTGCAGAGTCGGGGCTTGTCATAGCTTGCTTGTAGGTTGCCGGCTCATCTCCATCCACTACTAGGATGTCCTGATCTTCGGTTAATACAACACCGAGATATCTGTCAGGTTGAGATCTTTTCCGAGTTGACCTACGTAGGGTAATGGACTGAGCATTTGCATTGTCGGTTTGACTTTGCATATTTTGACTTTGACCAATGTCAACAGATGCTTCGTGAGCACTTTGATTGTCAACTTGTCCTTGTTGCTCGTCCTCTCGAACTTCGTCGGGTTCGATTTTCCTCCCACTTGTCATTTTGGAGAGATGCTCCTTCTCCAAAAAGACACCATCACGAGCAACAAACACTTTGTTCTCGGATTTGTTGTAGAAGTAATACCCTTTGGTTTCTTTTGGATAACCCACGAAGTAAACCTTGTCAGATTTTGGATGAAGTTTGTCAGAAATGAGTTTCTTGACATATGCTTCGCATCCCCAAATCTTGAGAAAAGACAACCTTGGAGGTTTATTTGTCCATAATTCATATGGAGTCTTTTCCACTGCCTTTGACGGAGCACGATTCAGTGTAAGTGCCGCAGTTAAAAGTGCATGTCCCTAGAAAGAGATTGGAAGTTCACTAAGACCTATAGTCGATTGGACCATGTCTAACAGGGTTCGATTCCTCCTTTCAGATACTGCATTCCATTGAGGAGTTCCCGGAGGTGTCAACTCTGAAAGTATTCCATGTTCTTTCAGATGGTCATCGAATTCTTGGCTCAAATATTCGCCACCTCGATCCGATCGAAGCGCTTTGATTTTCTTGCTGAGTTTGTTTTCAACTTCGTTCTGAAATTCCTTGAATTTATCAAACGATTCAGATTTGTGCGACATTAGATAGACATAACAATATCTACTATAGTCGTCCGTGAAGGTTATGAAATACCGATAACCACTCCTTGCGGGTGTACTCATTGGCCCACATACATCGGTGTGTATTAGTCCCAACAAGTCACCGGCCCTTTCTCCCAACTTGGAGAATGGTTGCTTTATCATCTTGCATAATAAACATCCTTCGCAATTCTTAAAGGATTCTAAATCAAATGAGTCAAGAATACCTTCTTGAAGAAGCTTCTTGATGCGTTTGATGTTAATGTGGCCAAGACGACAATGCCACAAGTAAGTTTGACTAGACGGTGTAGTCATAGCTTTCTTTGCAGGATTATTAACGTTATAAATTTTTTTGTCTAGACATAACACATAATGACCATTTTCGGAATGTGCCGTACCATATAAAACATTATCGAGATAAAATGAACATGATTGGTCCTTAACTAGAAATTCAAAACCTTTGGCGTCCAACGCCGAAATTGAAATATTGTTTTTGGTAATGTTGGGAACACAATAAACATTGTCAAGTTCCAAAACTAGCCCCGTGGGCAAAGACAAACTAAGAGATCCTACGGATATAGCACCAATCCTTGCTCCATTTCCTACCCGGAGCTCGATCTCTCTCTTCGCTAGCCTCCTAGTGTTCCTTAGTGCCTGTGAATCGGAACAAAGGTGTGAGCCACATCCGGTATCTAATACCCATGAAGCCGAGCTAGTGAAGTTAAAGTCTATAATGTAAATACCTGATGTAAAAGCAACGGTTCCATTCTTCTTATCTTCCTTGAATTTGAGGCAGTCTCTCTTCCAATGTCCCTTCTTCTTACAATAGAAGCATTCGGAATCAGACTTAGAAGATGCTACCTTTTTCTCCTTGCTATCTTTGGTAGCTTTCGGCTTAGGCGGAAAGTTCTTCTTTCCTTTCCCCTTGAAGCCCTTCTTCTTTTTGCCCGCCCTTTTAAATGACTTGCCCTTCTTAATCATTAGCATATCATGCCTTCCCTCATCCTTGAGCGTCTGCTCAGCTTGCTTCAACATCCCATGAAGCTCGGTGAGGGTTTTCTCCATGCTATGCATGTTGTAGTTCATCTTGAACTGATCATAGCCTTTGTGAAGGGAATGGAGAATGATGTCAATAGCCATTTCAGTTGAATACCCCGCATCAAACCTTCTCATGTTCTCAAATAATCTGATCATTTTGAGCACATGTGGGCAGACTGGCTCTCCTTTCTTGAGCTTAGTCTCAAGGATCTGCCTGTGGGTTTCAAACCTTTCAGTTCGAGCCTGTTCTTGAAACATATTTTGTAACTCAGAAATGATCTCATAGGTCGATTCCTTCTCAAAGAAGGTTTTCTGAAGTTCAGGAGACATAGTGGCTAGCATTACGCACTTGACATCCCGATCGGCTACTTGCCATCGGTTAAGGGCTGCTTGAGTTACCTCCTCATTGGGAGCCTCGGGCATTTCCTCATCAAGGACATACTCTTTCTGTTCTTGCATAAGAACGATGCGCAAATTCCTTTGCCAATCAAGGAAATTGGTACCACTCAACTTCTCCTTGTCGAGAATTGAGCGTAATGAAAACTGGTTGTTTGAGGTTGAAGACATGATTATACAATAGAAAGAATTTTAATGAAAAACCATTCAAAATTACTTAATAAGATGGAATTTTATTCATGCAAATTTTCAATACTTATTTAACGTCTTATTTACACGTAAAATTGTCCCTATTTTGTGAAAATAAGGCGATTCCAAGATCCGAAGAAAAAAAGAGTGGTTAAGCATGCTTTGGCTTGTCTTAACACTCAATCTTCTAGGGTAAGCATTGCCTTGCTAATGGCTCTAAGACACTCTTGGTTAGACAATCGTCGCATCTAATGCATCTTTGACGATGTATCTCTTTTGCCACGGTATGTGAGGACTCCTCACTCATACCGATGAGTTAAACCAAAACCAACGTGCACACCCGGTGTGCCTTATGAGCCTTGGAGAAGTGATGGCACCTCGCTTTGGCGTAGTCTACCATCACCCTCGTTCGGTTGGTAAGTGTTGTTTTGGAAAGGCAAGTTTGACTCAATATTATTAGGGACCTAGGATTCCTATGTTGGTTGATTTAAGTGAACTTAACTAATCATCGCAACATAAAGAAAACCTAAACATGCATCTAACGAATAATTCACATGTATATATAAGCATAAAATATAAAGCGAAATTATAGATGCATATTGGCAACTAGCATGACCCCTTAAATTCTTCAAATCTTCAAAGGGTCTTCATTTGCAATTCAAGGCTTTGTCTCCCTAGTAGAAAAATACAAAAAGGCAACCCCCAAATGGCACCGGTTCAGACCAAACCAGTGGAAAAAACCGCCCTAAAAATAGGCGGGATTTTAGACCAAGAGTAATGGCACCGGTTTAGCTGAAACCGGTGCCACTGAACCGTCCAACATTAAAAAAAAAAACCGGGTCATTTTTATAACCTAATATCTTTCCTCTCTCTGCCTCCATTCCCCCCATTTCCTCTCCTCTCCTTCTCTCTCCTCTCCCTTCTCTATCCTCTCTCTCTCTACGTCTTCTTTCAGATCTCCATTTTCGATCTCATCTCTCTCTCTCTCTCTCTTAGTTTTTCTTTCATCTCCCTTACATCTCCACTCCCCTTAGATCTGCAGCAACAACAGCCGCCATAACAACATCCGCCACTACCACCACAAAGTTCGAGCACCGCCTCCATTCCCACCGACATCAACATCAACAACAATTTTTGGGTTTTTGTTTTCAAGTTCTGTTTTTTTTTTTAATTGTTTTTTTTTCGATTTTGGTTTTTTTTTTTCCAATTTCTGGGATTTATTTTTGTTTTTCGATTCAAATTTTTCAATTTTGGTTTTTTTTCCGGATTTGGTTTTTCTTTTCGATTTTGGTTTTTATTTTCGTTTTTGGTTTTTTTTTTTCGATTTATGGGATTTTTTTTTATTTTAATTGTTTTTTTTTCGATTCAAATTTTTCGATTTTGGTTTTTATTATAGGATTTGGTTTTTTTTTCGATTTTGGTTTTTATTTACGATTTTAGTTTTTTTTTTCGATTTCTGGGATTTATTTTTCGATTTTGGTTTTCTGGGTTTCAATTTTGATTTTGTTTTTTTTTTTCAATTTCTGGGATTTTGATTTTGGTTTTTTGGATTTCAATTTTATTTTGATTTTGATTTTTATTTTGGTTTTTGTTTTCGATTTCTGGGATTTTGTTTTTGATTTTGGTTCTTTGGGTTTTCTGGTATTTTGTTTTCCATTTGGTTTTTTTCGATTTTTTTTAATTTCGATATAAAATTTCTGTTTTTTTTTCCTTTGTTTGAATTAATGCTTTTTTTCTGGGTTTGAATTGTTTGGATTGAATTTCTGGGTTTTTTTTTCTTAAGCTTATTTTTACCATTTTTTTCTCTGTTTTACTTGGTGTCGGTACAGATGCAAGAATATTGATATGTTCATATTGTAATTTTCTTTTTGATTTACAAGTATATTGTAATTTTTTTATGATTTATAATGTAATTTTATTTATTTATTTATATGTTAGTTGTAATTGATCTATATTGTAATTTTGTATTTGATTATATATTGTAAATTTTGGATTATATTGAAACCAATTCGATTTATATTGTGATGTTATTTTTTTAGTTGATTTAATTGTTAAGTGAAAAAAAAACAAAAAAAAAATGGACGTTTTTGGCACCGGTTAACCGGTGCCAAAAGGAGGGATAATATTTTTTTTGAGTATTTTTGGCACCGGTATTGAACCGGTGCCAAAAAGGAGGTAATTGGCACCCCCCACATTGGCACCGGTTCAAACTGGTGCCTTAGGCCGGGTTTGAACCGGTGCCATTTTCATTTTTTCACGTAGTGTCTTCCAAGATAAGACGTCTTCAAGACTTAACCAAACTACGCAAATACTAGTGTCTACGACTAGGAATAATCTAAATATTAAGGTACAAAAATAGTTAACAGTGCGTAGACCGTATTTAGATTTACAAAAATACATAACGACACGTAGTCCGTATTTTCTATCCTAATCGGGTCCCACTAGTTGCCATTTCATAAAACATGTGAGAGAGAATATATATTCCATTCATCCATTCAATATTTGTGAAAGGCCCATGCAATTTACAATATCAAACAAGTAAAATGCATTTAAACAACGCGCACACTAGTAACTAATCTAGGTGGTTAATCCGATTAACACGCTTAATTAAAACTAGTCAAAGTTGTTTAACCGATTATGTAATTTGACGTCATTAATTAATTGAAGCTCCCACTAAATTCCGCATTTTCCTTAATTAATCCAATTAATTAAGTCGGTAGCACCCAAACTTGTCAAAATAAAATTTTGCCAATGCCGCCAAAACCGAGGCCTAGCCTCCCAAAGTTTTAATAAAATAAACAAAATTAAATAAAAAAATAAAACGGCAAAATAAGCAATATTAAGCCAACCATATTTCAAGTGGCTTTCGCTTTAAGCGTTTTGCCAAGGTAACTCGAATAATCGCGGCTCATGCAAACCAAGCATACTACGGCTATTCACCTCACCGCACCAAGCATATGCACACAAAAAAAAAAAACTCCGCACACACGGCCCGCGGCAAGCAGCCATGGGCTGCTGCCACTGCCGTACGCACGCGCACGCACAGCCATGGCTGCTGGTGCGTGGCTGCTGCGGCCGTGTGCTGCTGCCGCGCCTGTGGCCGCACGCAAGGCGGGGCAGCCACCTTGGCAGCCACATGCGGGCTGCTATGCAGCCCGGCTAGCCAAGGGTGGTTCTTTGCCTCGTTTTGCGTGCCATGGCCTCGGGATTTGATCCCATTTTGCGAGACATAATTAATTTATTCTAAATTAATTTTATAACTAACTCAATGAGCAAAAAAAAAGTTTAAACAAGTCTAACTTAATAAAATTTCAAAGTGCAAATAACTAAAATAATTCCAAGAACCATTCTTAATTAAATTGGTTTAGCTTGGTGCAATAACAAAGTTGAGGCAATTTCTCACTTTTAATTTAATCAATTTAAATTAAACTTGAGAATTTGACAAAGTAAGGGGAAGTTGGGAAAATATGAACTTTAATGTTCAAATGAAAATTCCAACATTTGAATTTTGTGAATCCTTGAAAATTATATCTTCCAACATGAAGATAACCAAATTTCTATCACAAAAATTGAAACTTTATGTTTCCAATCAACTCTAAATGATTAAAACAACAAAGTTTAACACAAAATAACATGGAATTTAGTGGTTTTTAAAGTTTCAATCACTTATCACAAATAAAGATTGAATATTTAACACTTAGGAAGCCTCAAAAATTTTCACACTAAAAAGCAATTAGTTTGCAATTATGTGAAAATAAATCAACCTTTAATCATCAAATACTACCAAGTAAGTGTGCTTTAAGGGGACTTAAAAATGCAGAAAATAATGCAAATAATCAACCACATAATCAACAAGTTATGCCATTAATTTCAAGGTTAGAAAAGACTTAAAACTTTTCGTCAAAAATGAAAAATCCCTCGAAAAAGGCATTTCTGGTCATAATTTGGCTAAAATCACAGGCCCTTTGGGAAAAAAACCTTTCCAAAACACCTTTTCCACCCAAAATTCACTATTTTTAGGCGAAAATCTGGGTTCTGGGCCAAATTCGACATTAAAAACGGGATTAAAATAAATAAAACCGAGCTACTAATTTAATTAGCAACTTAAACCAGAAAAATAAGCCAAAATAAACCTTGAAAAACATGATTATAAAAATAAACGAGCGGGGCTCCGATATCGCTGTTGGGGTTTGGTGAGTCCGACTAACCGCGGAAACAACCCCGACCCAAGGAACCACTCGTAATTAATAAAACCATAAAGCATAAATAAATAAGCACAAGAAAAGGAAGAACGAATCATACCCTTGAAGCGAGCTTCGCCCTCTCAAAACGGGCTCTTACTTGAAAGCCTTGAGCACCGCAAATGCCGTGTCTCCAACGGTATCCACCCACAAAGGACGAACACGACTTTTTAGGTCCGCTACCTTGGAGTTAGCAAGGCCCGACCAAAACCCAAGTATTAATGGAGTTTAAGAGTTTTTCCAAAATATGGAATGCTCTTTCTAACTCACACTCACGCACTTTACTCCAAATCCCAAGGTTGGTATTTATAGAGGAAAGTATGAGTGGGAATTTCTAACCCATCAATGTGGGATCATGAAATTCCACAAATTAATTTAAAGCTAAATTAAATTAAAATTGCAAACTAATAATAAATCTACAAGTGGCATTACCATGTGAAATAGGTTGGTGAGGACCACATGGAGAGTAGGGGACCATACTTGCTCCCATATCCCTCAAGCTTCCCCATAGTGACCGGCCCTATGGCCTAGCCACGAGCCCAGCCCCGCACCAAGATGTGTGCTGCTGCTGTGCGTGCAAGCCACGCACTTGGTGCGGGCTTGCTACTGAGCGTGGCTGCTAGTGCGTGCGCAGCTAGCACGCCTAGCTTGCGGCAGCTAGCTGCTGCACGCACCACGTGCACGTGGGTGCTAGCTGCTGCTGTGCGTGGATGCTAGCACGGTGCACTAGCACGCACCTAGCCAGCCATGCTAGGCTCGGCTTGGTGCGCTTGCTAGCCACCTATGCTTGGACATTTTTGCCTCTAGCATTCGGATGCTCGGGGCACTCCGATGCTAGGGGTATTTTGGGAATATGGTCGTATTAATATTTTGCGCGTCTCGTCTTTTTATTATTTTTTACTCGACTTCCGACGATCGGTTTCAACGCTCCAAGCTCGAATTACCGACGTCTAAATATTTAACACTCAGGCGACGAATTAATTTCTTCCGAATTAATTCGTCGATTCGGTTCGTATATTTTGCTTGGGTGTGACCCGAAGGGTTCAGTCAAGATTAAGCTGTAATATTAATTATATTAATATTACTGATCGGAAGCGGCCTCCACCCAGGCATTCCGATCAATTGACCTTACTGAATATATTAGCTTTCTAATAATTTTGAACCCGCTATCAGAATAATACATTTGTTCGAAGGACACCATTCCTTTCACAAAACACATCCAAGCCCATTCTTCGATGCATCACTATATACATCATAAGAATCACTTCCATTAGGCAAGGTCAACATGGGTGCCGTTGTCAAACTCTTTATCAAAGATTGAAACGCTTCCTCACACTTATCACATTAAATAACTTTATATTTTTTTTCATCAACGAAGTCATAAGTTTAGCTATTTTGGAAAAATCCTTCACGAATCGCCTATAGTATCCTGCTAAACCAAGAAAACTTTGAATATCCAACACATTCGTAGTTGCTTTGAACTTTTGGGACCTTTAAGCCGGATTCTTGTTTTTTTTTTTGAAAATTTGCAATTGCTCCCTTTTGGTGAATTCGAAGCGAATAGTGAGTTTTTGCTAAGACCATGTAAGGTTTTTTTTTTTAAAAGCCTTCTACAATTACTTGCATGAGGGGCATGGATTCTTGACTATTGCGGAGCTTGACTCATAATTCTCAAACACGAGAACGAACCATAAAGGCATGCATCTTTTTGGGGTGGAAATTTTTCTTTTCTAGGATAACCTTCTTTATTTTTAGTTCTAGGGTTTCCATTTGCCTATTTGCTAACCATTTGAGCCTTTTCCTTTTTTTTCAAGCCACGTCTTTAGAACTTTGAGCCTTTTATTTTATTTTGTTCCATTTTTGGTTTTTGTGAAGCAAATGATCATGTTCTTGGAGATTGTGGTATATGAGTTTGGATATGGGTTCTTATTTGTAAGCAAGCTTTTATTTTGTATATCTTGTGAATAATGGCTAGTGAATAAATGAAAAAGTCGTCCAAAGTTATAAAAAAAAGGCAAGGATATTCATATGCAAAGTTGTAAAAGTCGTCCATAATTAAAAGAGGCGAGGACATTGAATAAATTAAGAACTTGAAAAAAATTGAGAAAAAGCAAAGCAAATTCAAAAAGCTTTGGCAAAAATTGAAAAAAAAAGTAAAAAAAATGAAAAAAAGTTCAAAACATTTTGATGTAAATGTTTCTCCCTATATTAAGCATTGAGGACATTGCTTTATTCAAGCCTGGGGGAAGCGTTCTTACGCTTTTTGTGTATATGATTGTGGTTATAGCTTTGGGGGTGTTAGCTCTTTTTGTTTGGTGATTACATGGTTATGAGGAGAAGGTTTGATCACCCTTTTGCTTCACTAATTAGGAATACCACCAAATTCTAAATTTTAAGCCTACCCTCACCCTTCTGCCCTTACGTTGCCACCTTTGGAAAAGCCCTTTTGACCTAGAGGTTGAGTTACATGAGACACCTTTGTGTCTCCCCTAAACCAAACCAAGTGATGAGTACCTTTCACGTCGAATCATAATCGAATGAAGTAAAAGTGTGGAAAGTCTAGTGTTGCGGTTAGTTTTTATTTCTTTTCTTTTCTCTCTGTTTTTGAAAACCTATTTTAAGAAAACAGACAATCCAGTTTTGTTTGGTCTATGGCAGGAGTCCAATAAAGGTGTAGTTGGGTCGGGTTCGAAAAGAGCTTTCCAACGATATATTGTAATCCCAATTCCGATGAATAATGAGGAAGTTATGGATAAATTACTAAACTGGGCCCGGTTAGATCTTTATATGCGGCCCAATGATCTAGAGGAGGGCCTAATATTGATTTATCATTCCTAATGCGATTAGGATGGATTATAGTCTTCTTGATTCTTCTAGAAGGTTCTTTTGAATCCTAATTTAATTAGCATTGATAAATTGACTTTAGTTAACTTTTAAGAGTTTTTTTTTTTTTTTTTTTTTTTTGAGAAAAGGCAAATTTTATTAATCACAAAAAAGGCACAAGCAATTACACTGAGGCTACTAAGCCCCTAAGCAAATCTGCTTTATCCATCCTAGCTCACTAGCTCTAATTTTACAAGTAGCTATACCACTAATCCTAATATGCACATCAAGACAAAATCTATTAATAACTATATCAGGTCTATAGATTCTTCCCTTCTAAACTGCTTCATTTCTCTGCTGCCAGATGTTATAAACCAAAGCTGTGCACAAGCTCTGATAAGCTGTCTTCCTGAATCTGTTCTTTGTTTTCCAACACCAAGCATTGCACTCCTCCAGATTATGGAACTGCATTTGAGTATTAATTCTGTCCTGCAGAAACTGCTTCAGCTGTCTACTATACAGGCACTCAAAAAAAAGGTGACTAAGAGTTTCCTCCTTTTCATTGCAAAGAGGACACAGTCCATCACTGACTGTACCATATTTCAGCAGCTTGTCCTTAGTACGAAGCCTTCCCCACATGGCCATCCACATAATAAATCTGTGTTTAGGACTTTTGTATCTATTCCAAACCGGATTGCACAAGTTAACTTCAGGATTCACATTTTTTAACCATTGATAAGCACTAGAAACAGTATACCCTTTCTTATCATGCTTCCAATTATTTCTGACAAAACCATCTTTGATTTGTTCCTTCACCTTCCAAATTTGCTTCCATTGCCAGCTAGCTTGTGAAGGGCAACCAAGTCTCTTCTAGTTCCTATCTTTAATATAATGATGATTAACCCACTTTAGCCAAAGGCTATCATTCTTATGAGCAATATCCCATATGTACTTTCCCATAGCAGCAATGTTGCTAATATAACAGTCATGAATGCCCAACCCACCCTGCTTCTTAGGTCTACAAATAATGTCCCAAGAGATGGGAGGGGATCTAGAGAAAATAGCTTTGCCATCCCAAATGAAATTTCTGCAAACAGCCATCACACCATCTAGAACTTTCTTTGGCAAAATGAACAAATTAGCCTAGTAACTTTTAAGAGTTTTAATTAGAATAAAAGAAATGTTTTTAAAGAAAATACAATCTTTCCCTCTCCTACGGTTAAATTTTATCAAAATAAGAAAACGCGTAGAAAATTATTTCTAGCGCCATACGACAGCTCTGTAGCCTGGCGACAGACCTGGCGTCCGGCGACAGGCACGTGTTTGGCGCTCCGATAGTGTTTTATTCTTTTTGAAACTCTGATTCGTTTTTTATCATACCCGGCTGGTTTTCTCTATAAATAGCCTCTTAAAACCTTCGTTTTCAATAACCAATTCTCATCGAGAATTTCTTGGTTACTCTCCCTCTCTCACTTTTCTAAACTAGATTTTCTCATACAAAATTCTGCCATTCACAAGATCTAGACACTTCTAGCCAAGTTCGAAGTTGCCTTCGCCCTAGACGTGAAAGGTTTTAATTTCTGAGGGTCTGGTCTCAAATCTCTCTTTCAATTATTTAATTTAATTGTTTGTTTTATTATTTTACATGAAGTTACTAACGTATGTATTTTGTTATTAGAAAGAGGTACGAGGCATCCAAGTAAGTGCTTTAATTGATTTATTGATATTATGATATAGAAATCATGCTTAGATTGTTATTTTGATTCCTAGTATCATGTTAGGAAGTTTTATTGCTTCCTAGTATTATGTTTGGGGTAACAATTATAATTTCTAATATCAATTATGATTCCTGCGATGCTCCCTTTCCTTTTCTTAATATTTTTGTTGGTATAATGTTAGGGTTAAAGCTTTTATCTTTGATGTTTAGTGACAGGCTAGGCTTTGTTATTAATCTTGTTAATATCATGCCTAGGATCTTGCTATTGTTATGTTTTGACATGATTATTTTAACATGATTACGATGATGATTGTTATTATTATGTTGCTTGATTATATCTATTGTTATTGCTTGATCACGCCTTTAATGCATGTTTAAAAGGGAATTGGTACTTGTAATCACGCTTAATAAGATAATTAATAATCTTTTTTAGGGTTAAATTGATTATAATTCAAGTGATCGCCAATAATAGATTTATTTGTGCATTAATGTTCAACCAACATAGATTAAACAGGTTTAGGTTAAACTTAATTATTTCATGTTACTCAGAAAGCGCACATGAATACGATCAAAATAAAGTAGAGGCCTATTATTAGGGCTGGTTCAATCTCTTTTAGGTTGGATTTGTACATTCATCCCCAAACTACCAGTCATGGTTCCAGACCTATTGGAGTTGACGATCTCCTGGATTGTTAAGGGATGTAACCTTCACCCTGTGAACGGTTTACAAGTTCCTAAAACTTGTTGGCGACTCTTTTTCTCTAGCTTCCTTCCCTTTGGACGCCACCGTACTTAAGTGTATGATCACAGTGGGGTTCAATTTTAGGGTAATGCTTTAAATATTCCCTACAATTTTTTGCGACTCCACTGGGGAGGATTTCTATTTTAATTCCTAAAATTTATTTTGGCAAAGATTCAAAATGAGTGGATGAGACTCGAAAAGTTCTAAGAATTTTATGTGTGTAATTTTGATTAACATTATTGTCATATGCATAAAAAAGATCTCATTGGAAAGACCATCCGTAATGAGTTAAAACATAGGATTTTTACACATAGGAAATTAAAGGAATATCTTTCACAACTAGGATCGAAATAATGCTGCGCGAAACTGGAAAATTTTATCGAGCACAGAAAGTTGCTGAGGTATGTAGGAACTGTCGCCAGACAACAGAGTCTGTTGCCAACGATTTGACTCTGCCTCCAGGCGACACTCATGTCGCCAGGCGACAGAACCAAATCGCGGCGACGACCTCTATTCGCTGGCGCCAAGTTCTTCCAATACTGAGCAAGAAATATGCTTTCTAATTTTTACCAGTTTTTAGCACTGTTTGCTCGATCCTACTTCCTGATTGAGTTTTTCTCACTTTTCTGAAACTCATGTGTGTTCTACATATTGGACATAACCCTCAGGGAATTCATGCTCCATCTACCTGATTGATCGCTCTGTGCAACAAAGGGTACATCCGAGAATGTTGAATGCACCAAACCATGGAAGCGTGTTTTAAACTCGCGTTTTCCCATCCACTCGCGCCAACCCTTCAAAAGGTAAGGCTTCCGCGCGGTGCATCTGGACAATTAACCATGGACCCTCTTTGACTAACCCATATCCCGAACTTTAGAGAACTAGAGGCATGGTTAGGTTGCGAACTCATTGCATCATATTGTGCCTACTTGCCTAATTGTGCATTATTGGTTGTGCATACTCTATGTGTTTTTCCTAACCGTATGTTTGACTTGTGTTTAATACTAAATAAACTGCTTAATGACTAAAATGACTTTGCCTAATTAATTAATTAATTAATTTGAGTAATTAAAGTCTAATAATTTAATCGGAATTGACTTAGTACGACTTTAGGCATGTTCTGTGGAGTAATGTTACCGAAAGCAGTCCCAGATCAACGTTCTATCAATGGCACCACGATTTAGACTATAGCGCTACACTCTGTTGTGCAGCGCTTGGCGACAACTCTATCGTCTGGCGCTACACTGCAAAGTGTGGCGACAGTCTTGTTGCTTTGGCGATAGTTCGGTATTTTGCTTGAGTCATCCCTATGAGTCTAATTAAAAAGTTTGCTAATCAATTCGATTATTTTGTCAATGACAGTACCCTCGTTAAGTCCTTAATTGAGTCTAGTCTCATAGTCTACACAAGAGTCTTAATATGTCACCTATACTCACTACACTCACTAGTCTTAGCACACACTTTGAGTATTTATCACCATGGCCATGTCTTAGGTTCATGCATGAGTCGATTTTTTTCCGTCATTTGAGTTGGGGGTACATTCTATTCTTAACCTTTTCATATCTCTCCATCTACATCATCTTTCCTTTTTCCACATGATTTCTCCATATCACAACCTTCATTCGTCCAACCTCCTTTCATGTATCGCATGTTGAATAAAGTTAAGTCAAATAATTAACAATGAATATCCCTAATTTCCCTTTCCACAGCACTTGGTCAAGGAGAGAAGGGTGATTAATTAAGGACAACACCTTTATTCAAGTTTAAATTTTCGGTAAACCAGTGAGTCAGAAACGGAAAGCAAAGAAGATAATGGCAATTCAAGAAGAAGTCAATGAACTTAGGAATCAATTGACTGACGTAACTGAGGTGTTGAAGGCTCTAACCCTCAAAATCAATGATCCTGTGAAGCAACAACAAATGGATCTTATTCAAGAAAGCTTGAGCAAGCTATCTAGTGACTATAAATTCCAAGGCATCAGCTCGCAAAGGGTCTCGGTGGACAAGGAGCTTCTTCCGCAGAAGTTCAATGCCACTGACATTCCTAAATTCAAGGCAACAGATAATCCTTATCTTCACTTAAGAGCCTTTGAAACTATAATGATCATTAAGAGGATTGATAGGATGGTCTTTCATTCCTTGTTTTCTTTATCTCTTGAAATTGTTTGTCAACAATGGTTATTTTCACTTGATAAAGAGAAAACTTCTACTTGGGATGCTATTGTAAACTCTTTCATTGAAAGATATAAATGTAATATTCATGTCGAAACCGATTATAGACAACTTGAGATGCTAAGACAGAAAGATAATGAAGGCTTTACTTCTTTCTTCAATAAGTGGAGGGAAACTTCTCCTAAAATGATTGAGGTACCCTCCGAAAAAGAATCTGTGAGGATGTTTATCAAGAATCTCCAAGAGAAGTATTCGAAGCATTTGAAATATTAACATAATTTGAATACTTTCAAAGCCGTCTATGACATAGGCATCTATATCGAAGATGACCTCGCAAAGCAAAAAGCTACTAACAATAATAACCACGTGTAGACACCCATTTGTGTCTCCCCAAAACAAAACCCAGTGATGAGTACCTTTCACGTCGAATCATAATCGAATGAAGTGAAAGTGTAGAAAGTTTAGTGTTGCGGATGGTTTTAATTCTTTTCTCTTCTCTCTGTTTTTGAAAACTTATTTTAAGAAAATAGTCAATCCAGTTTGGTTGGTCCATGATAAGGATCCAATAATGGTGAAGTTAGATGGGGTTTGAAAAGACCTTTCCAACGATATATTATAAGCCCAATTCCGATGAATATAAAGGAAGTTATGGCCAAAATACTAAACTGGGCCCGATTTGGTTTTTATATGCGGCCCAATGATCTAGAGGAGGGCCTATTATTAATTATCATTCCTAAAGCTATTAGGATTGATTATAGTCTTTTAAAATACTCTAGAAGGTTCTTTTAAATCCTAATGGAGTTAGGATTGATAATTATGTTTTAAAGAGTTTGAAATTGAATAAAACTACTCCTTTTAAGAATCCTTGTTTTGTACGAAGTGGAATATATTCAGATTTTATTTTCGTGCCTCATAATATTTATCCAAATTTTATATGGTTGGATAGATCTTGAAATTATATTTCCAATGATATATTATAATATTAAATCCGAGTTATAACGAAAAAGATATGAATGAGACATGAAACTTTATCCAAAACTGACACCCTTCCACTATTTTGGCCATATATTTTTATCTACAAAATATTTTAATCTGATTCTAATTGTTTTGGAAATTATACTTTAAGAGCTTTCCAACGACATATTTTATGCCTTATTTGGACTTTCGGATCAAAAGATATGATAAAAACAAAAACGCGTGAATTTCTGAAATCAGCGCCAAACGCCAGCTGTAGCGCCTGGCGCCAGCATTGGCGCCTGGCACTAGTGTTGGCGCTTGGCGCCAATAGCCTAATGTTGGCGCCAACTCTGTTTCAGTTGCGCCAATACTCTGTTTTGTTAATTTTATCTTTTTGGCTGATTTTCTCTATAAATAACGTCGTAAAAACTCCGTTTTCATTCACGAATTGTCACCTACAATCAGTTTTAATTCGCAATCATTAATTCTCTAATTCTCTCTTAATCATTGATGAGTGTCATTTATGGCACTCATAGGGTAGTCTTTTAGAGTTATTTCTTTCCCTTTTTCATGCTTTCTTCTCTTATTTTTGGTCCTTTTTCCTTTAGTTTCTCTTTCTCCTCTTTTCTTTATGGTTCTCGTGTTTTCCTCGTGTTTTCCTTTTATTTGGCTCTTTTTCCTTTTATTTCCTTTCTTTGTTTGCTTTTGTAGGTATTTGGAGAATCACCTTTGCAAAGGAATCAAGTTGGGGCCTTAATGATCAAGTAAGGAAGAAGCATTTGGCTAGAGAGGCCTTGGAGAGGCCTCGGAGAGGTCTCCAAGGTATTTCCAGCAGGCCGCGGGCGCGGGTCAGTGGAGCCGCGGGCGCGGGCTCAAGAAGAGAAAATTGCAAGATTTTGGCAAGAGCTTCCCGCGGTTGCCCCGCGGGCTCTCCGCGGGCGCGGGAAATCTGGAGAGGGCGCTCCATCTCAGAGAGACCGCGGCCCCCTGATTGAGTTTTGGGAGCAGGGGATTAGCCGCGGGCGCGGAATCTTTGGCCGCGGGCGCGGGTGTTTCCCAGAAAGCCCGCGGAGGGTTCCGTACCCATTTCTCCGCGGCCGCGGATTCATCGAGAGAGACCGCGGGATTTGCCGATTTCTTCTTTACTTATAAATAGAATTGTAATTCCTTTTTGAAACCAACTTTTTGATAATATTTCATTAGCTTAGTTTTAGAGAGAGAATTTAGAGAGAGGTTAGAGAGAAGTTCTTTGTTTTGGATTTGTAACTCAACATTTGATCAATCAAGTTTGGATTTCTTCATTTTCAATCATCAATATTAGTGAGAATCTCTTCCTTCTTTCATCTTTTACTTACTTGCTATTTGATTTATTCTTATTGCTTGTTTTTCTTTGGATTTGAATTTGATATTGTTAAATATTTTGATTTCTCTTAGATTTTGATATAGAATGAAGATTAATACAATTTCTAGTTATTTGTTTTTGAATTTCACCATGATTAGTGAGTAGATTAGTTGCTAGGGAAAGGGGGAAGCATGTTTGATTAATGAAATTGCTAGTTGATGCTCTTTGATTGATTGATTTGTTGCAATTAAATTGGTTGACATAGTTTTGCATGTGATTGATTAGACTAGGAGTGATCAACCTATAAGATTAATCTAGATTGCATTGCAACTCTTAATGACATGAACAATTGAATTGAAAGTTGCTCTAATTGATTGGGTTTGCTTGTGATTCTTCTTGATTTGCCTTTCATAGTGACACCTAGATTAGCCTATAGGAGATAGCATTTGAACTCTCTTGATTGCTACTATTGTTTGTCCATTGCAATACTTGAATTAATTGATTGAGCTCTAAACTAGCATTATCATTGAACTTGCATGTGGAACCCATATCCCTAGTGTTTAGACCTTTGACTTACTTGATTAGACTTGTTTTAGTTTACCATAGTGCCAACCATTATCTAAACTCCATCTTCGAGGTAGCTTGACTTAGACTCTAGTTTTCATCATTGCATTCCCTAGGGATAGACCCTTAACTTACCCTATATTCATATAAGGTTGGTTAGGTGTTTACAAATTTAGTTTGACTTGGGGGAAGGGTACACAACGACATACATTTTCCTCTTGTCAAAATGGCGCCGTTTCTCATCAAGTTTTCTTGATTATTTCATCTCTCTCTCTTTCTCTTTTCTAACTTTGTTTTCAAATACAAAATTCCGCATACATTAGATCTAGAAACACCTAGCCATATTCGAAGTTGCCTTCGCCCTAGACGTGAAAGGTTTAATTTCTGAGGGTTAGGTCCCAAATCTCTATCTCAATTATTTAATTTAATTGTTTTGATTATTATTTTCCTTGAAGTTACTAACGTGTGTATTTTGTTATTAGAAAGAGGTACGAGGCATTAAAGTAAGTACTTTATGGTTTTAATTGATGTTATGATGTAGAAATCATGTTTATATTGTTATTATGATATTCCTAGTATCATGTTTAGGGAAAAGGTTATAATATTAAATATATTTATTATGATTCCTACGAGGCTTCCTATATTCTTCCTAATATTTATGATTGTTAGTATCATGTTAGGGCTAAATATTTTATTTTTAATGCTTAGTGACATGCTAGGGTTTGTTATTAATCTTGTTAGTATCATGCCTAGGATCTTGCTATTATTATTATGCTTTAATATTAACATGAACATGATTATGATTATAATTGTTATAATTTATGATGATTATGAATATTATTGTTATTATTATTCTGATGATGATTATTTTATCTATGATGATATTATTATAATTATTATTCATGATATTGATTATTTATTATGTTGCTTGATACATTATTTATTTTTATTGCTTGATCACACCTTTATTGCATGTTTAAAGGGAATTTGTACTTGTAATCACGCTTAATAAGATAATTAATAATCTTGTTAGGGTTAATGTGATTATAATTCAAGTGATCGCCAATAATAGATTTATTTGTGCATTAAATTCAACCAACATAGATAAACAGGTTTAGGGTAAACCTATTGATGGCATGTTAGTCAAAAAGCGCACATGAATACAATCAGAATAAAGTAGAGGCCTATTATTAGGGCAGATTCAATCTCTTTTAGGTTGGATTTGTACCATCATCCCCGAACCCTTATTTGGTTCTAGACCTTATGGAGTTGACGATCTCTTGGATCGTTAAGGGGTGTAACCTTCATCCTATGAACGGTTTACAAGTTCCTAAAACTTGTTGGCGACTCTTTTGCTCTATCTTCTTCCCTTTTGGACGCCACCGTACTTTAGTGTATGATCACAGTGGGGTTCAAGCTAGGGGATTAACGCTTAAAATTATTCCCTACATTTTTTGGCAACTCCACTGGGGAGGATTTCTATTTTAATTCCTGAATTTGTTTCGGCAATGATTTAGAATGAGTGGATGAGACTCGAAACGTTCTAAGTATTTCATGTGCGTAATTTTGATTAACATTATTGTCATATGCATAAAAAAAATCTCATTAGAAAGACCATCCGTAATGAGTTAAAAACATAGGATTTTACACGTAGGAAATTTGAGGAATATCTTTCACAACTAGGACTGAAATAACACCACGCGAAAATGGAAAATTTTTATCGAGCGCAGAAAGCTACGGAGGCATGTGGGAAGTAGCGTCAGGGGCCAGAGCTTGGTGCCAGCATTTTAGTCATAGCGCCAGACGCCAGCATTGGTGCCAGGCGCTACAGTTAAAAGATGGCGCCAGTCTCTGTTTTCTGGCGCCAATTTCCCCCAATACCGAGCCAGAAATATGCGTTCTAATTCGACCGGTTTTTCGTAATGTTTGCTCGATCCTACTTCCTGATTGAATTTTTTCTCACTTTTCAGAAACCCATATGTGTTCTACATATGGACATAACCCTCTGGGAATTCATGCTCCATCTACCCGATTGAACGCTCCGTGCAACAAAGGGTATATCCGAGAATGTCGAATTCGCCAAACCATGGAAGCGAGTTTTTTCTAAAACTCGCGGTGTCCCATCCACTCGCGTCAACCCTTCACAGTTAGGCTTCCGCGCGGTGCATCCGGACAATTAACCATGGACCCTCTATTGACTAAACCATATCCCGAACTTTAGAGAACTAGAGTCATGGTTAGGTTGCAAACTCATTGCATCATGTTGTGACTACCTGACTACTTGTGCATCTCCTACTTGTGCATACTTATTATGTGACTAAATTAATCGTTTGGTTTGACTTGTGTTTGTAAATAAGTCTTAATAAACTAATTAATGACTAAAGGACTTTGTTTAATTAATTAATTAATTTGAGCTAAAAAAAATAAACTTAAAATCGAGTCATAGTTCCTTTAAGTCAACCCGGATTTTTATTCCCGTATACTGCACAAACGTCAACTTGTTTTTATCCGGAGTTCTAGGAAGAACTACGAGTCTTACAGCCTATAGATCTGTAGCCCCGAGTTTTATCTTTAATTTGGCGTTGGTTTCATCCAAATCAGAGCCACAGATAAAACGTTATGACTAAAATACCACAGCCTGTCCAGTTTAATGTATATACGTGAAGTCTTAACTTAGTCTTTGCTTGAGTCTAGTCACATAGTCTAACCACATGGTCATGACACGAGTCTTAACATGTCACCTACACTCAATAGTCTTGGCACACACTTTGAGTATACATCACCATGGCCATGTCTTAGGTTCATGCATGAGTCGGTCTTTTCCGTCGTTTAAGTTGGGGGTACATTTTATTCCTAATTCTTCATATCCCTTCATCTACATCACTTTTCTTCACATTCTATTCCGATCTTTCTTCACTTCTTCCATCCATTGCATGTTGAATAAAGTTTGAGTCAAGTAATTAACAATGAATATCCCCAAATTCCTTTTCCACAGTACTTGGTCGAGGAGAGAAGGGCGATTAATCAAGGACAACCTCTTTATTCAAGTCTCACTTTTTGATAAACCAATTCGTCAAAAGAGGAAGGCTAAAAAGATAATGGCAACTCAAGAAGAAGTCAATGAGCTTAGGAACCAATTGGTTACCATGACTGAAACACTGAAGCTCCTCACACTTAAGGTCGATGACCCCGTGAAGCAATAACAAATGAACCTCATGCAAGAAAGCTTGAGCAAGCTATCTAGTGACTATAAATTTCAGGGCATGAGTTCACAAGGGGTCTCGCTGGACAAGGAACTTCTTCCGCATAAGTTTGACGCCACTGACATCCCTAAATTCAAGGCAATAGATAACCCTTACTTTCATCTAAGAGCTTTTGAAACTATAATGAGCATTAAGGGTATCAATACGAAGGTTTTCCCCTCTCTGTTCCCACTATCTCTCGAAACCGTTTGTCAACAATGGTTCTTTTCTCTCGAGAAAGAAAAAACCTCTTCTTGGGAGTCGATAACAAACGCTTTCATAGATAGATATAAGTGCAAAATCCAAGACGAAACAGACCACAGACAACTTGAGATGTTAAAACAAAAGGAAAACGAAGGGTTCACTTCTTTCTTCAATAAATGGAGGGAAACTTCCGCTAATATGGTCAAGGCTCCTACCGAAAAAGAATTTGTGAGGATGTTTATCAAGAATCTCCAAGGGAAGTATTCAAAGCACTTAAAGTACCAACACAATTTAGATACTTTCAAAGCTGTCTATAATATAGGCATTGACATTGAAGATGACCTTCTGAAAGATAATGGTGCGAGAGGAAAGAAGAACGACCATCCTTCTTCTTCCTCTCCCATTAATGAAGTACATGCCACGAATGCCTCTAAACCACGAATCCAAAGATTAAAAAGAGTGTTCACTTCACTTGGTATGAGTTATGAAACAACTTTCGAGAAGCTACATCACAAAGGACTAGTCATGCCCATAGGGCCCATCAAAGATCCAGTTCTAGAAGCCAGGCCACCTAAGTGGGACCCTAATAAGCACTGCAAATATCATCAAGGAAAGGGTCACGACACTAAAGAGTGTTGGAAACTCAAAGAAGCTATTCAAGATCTGATCGATAACAATGAAACTTCTGAGATCGTAGCCATCGAAGATGACCAAGCATCCATTGATCCATCACTTCTTATCACACCTGTAGGAGAGCCCATGACCGAGACAGCTAATGTGACCTCTCTCGATGAAGTGGCCATAATTGAGGAGGATGAAAGTCTTTTCTTAGATAATACCAAGGAAGACTCGTCAAGTCTAAAAGAGGACATTCGAAAACTGTAGGTTATCATTACCATGCTCTTGAATGTGGTAAAAGGATTAGCAAATCGGGTTATGGCCACATAATAAAATTCTCGCCAAGGGTTTAATGAAGAACTCAATGCTCCTAAGCCATAGACAAAACGGACCATTGAAGAATACACACCAATAGGAACAACTTACAATGAAGCTTTTGACTGTCTACATGATCAAGGTCATATTCACTCCATTGGTCCCAGTCAAGACCCTCCATCTGAAAAACGTTTTCCCAATTGGGATCCAAATTCCTATTGTCGATACCATAAAGGTCGCGGTCACACTACTGAAAAGTGTCTCGCCCTCAAGGATCATGTTCAAGACTTCATTGATTCAAATCTCCTTCATGTTCCTCCGCGGGAAAAGAAGGCCAAGATTATTAACAATGGTAACAGTGGCTGTAAAGGGAAGAAGAACGACTATCCTTCTTCTTCCGAAAACACCTACTCTAGTAATAATGTTGGTACTTTCGACCTTAGTGAGATCCTAGCCATGGGTAATCGAAAGCAACCGAAAAGGGAATTTACCCCTATTGGAATTAGCTACGATGATGCTTTCGATCGAATCCATGCCAAGGGAATCATTACTCCCATTGGACCTATTCAAGATCCCCCACTTAAGAAAAGATTCCCTAGTTGGAATCCAAACGAACACTACAAGTACCACCAAGGTAGGGGTCATGCTACTGAGAGTTGTTGGAAGCTAAAGGAGGATATCCAACATTTGATTGATAATAACAAGCTTCCCATACCTCCAGTTTACAAGAAGAGCAAGTGATGATAAAGGAAACAACACAAGACAAGAGGCGAGCTTCAACGACAAGATTTCGTAACCTCTTTTTTTTCTATTTCTTTTTTTATTTACCCCTTCCTCAATAAGTCTAGCATAGGCACCTTTTTTATTCTCTTTAGATTTATTTTGTAGGATCATTATATATTTTTTTTTAATAAAAATGAGCATTTATTTCCTTACATATGATCATTTCATTATATTGCATTAAAAAAAAAAAAAAAAAAAAAAAAAAAAAACAACGTCGAATTAAACACAAGGTATACCAATGATTTAAGGCAACCCTTGTAGCCACATCATATCTCCTTTCACCTTTCAAATATGCAATCCTTTCTTCATAAACCACTTTGAGCCTCGTCTAACGATAGACCTTTCTTTTTTCAACCTACATCTATCTATCCTTGGGATGGGATGGTGTGCAACTTTTGCAATTCTAAAGAAAGCTTGAGCAAATTCAAGAGATTAAAATAGCAAAAAAATAAATTAAATTGTACAAAAGGGCAAGTGTTCCAATGTCTTTGATATGAAAATGTCTTCGATATGAACACGTCTCAGATTGCGTCTCTTATCGAGTGCTCGGTACCGTGCCTGAGAAACATGAATGCCAAGTGAGTGATAGACTACATGATCGAGATTGCTCACACTTATAAAAATGAAATAAATGCTAAAGCAAAAGAAAGAGCTAAAAAAAGAGTAGAAAACCTCAAGCATGAAAATATAAATATTCAAAAGCAAGGTTGCACACCTTGGGGGCTTATCTAGGGTCTTGAGCCTTTATCCCTTTTTTCTATAACCTTTAGCCTAACCACGTTACAACCCTTAAAAGACCTTTTTGAGGTATACACACACTTGTGCGAGGTTTGGCTAGAGCTACGTTCAGCCTGATTCCCAACAGATACGTAGGCAACCTCACATCGAGGTGCGGCCGTAATAAACATGCATTCATATTCACATTCACACACTTACATTATGATCATATCAAGGGATCTCCAATGCTCATCCCTATTCACTTAGAGCTAGACTTGGGGGCTTGATCCCTACATCATTAGCTTACCTAGCCTAAGAGTCACCACCATTTGACTCTTTTAAAATATTTTCTCCACACACGTAGCTCTTGCGGCCTAACTTTAGTGTCACTTTCACACACCGCACAGATACATGACCAAATATATTTCTCTTAGGAACCCTTTGTCATGAAATCTTAACATAACGATGAAGCATGCCTTGTCACATCACTCATCACTCATTATTGTCATTACATAAAAGTATGAAGTGCTTAGCCTCCGTGCCTAAGTTACCCAAATACTTTCATCATTGAGTCAACCATTGAGATAGCCTAGGATGGATTAATCCTTGCACCTTGAGAGTCAGTATCAAACAACATCTGACTAAGCTCATTCAACATGCATCTCCAAACTTCGCTTCTTCTTTTTCACGTCTTTCTTTTTCGGGAGAAAGTCGGTACCCTCCACAAAAATGACGGAAAATTTTTGCTTTTTTGCATTTTTGAGTTGCATAATCAACACTATGCAAACATGGGTCATGAGTCTAACACATGTGTCATTTCACTTTGAGTCGAGTTAACCTCGAGTTAGTCAATCAGCGAGTCAAGTTTATACCTTGAGTCGTGTCAAGTCGATGAGTCAAGCAACATTAAACCTTAGGTCAACCCTAAGATAATTTTAAACATTAGGCCAACCCTAAGATAATTTTAAGCCTTAGGTCAACCCTAAGATGGCTAAAGAGATTGGCAAAGTTCTACAGTCAAAAATAAATACAGGTGCAGCAGAATAGGGAGGACCCTACTCCAATTCTTGGCGCCAGAGATATTTCAGCAGCGACATAGCTCGAAGCCTCTCAGAAAGGTGATTTTAACCTCATACAACAATTTTGGGTTCCTTGGTACGCCAGTTAGCCCCTATAAGCAATTTGACATGATTAAGTTTTCAGTTTGATTAAAATTGTAATAAATAATCGACCTGATGAAAGATCGTCTCACTTAGCTTAAAGCGCCTAATCACGGAGACACCGACATACTGGCTTTAGCGGAAATAAAGTTCAGGCGAGCTTTAGAGATTGACAAACGTTGGTCTTCGGAAATTTTTTCTTCAAGATATTATCGCAACAAACGTTCAAGTACCGAAGCTTTATTGTTCAGAGACACGTGAACATTTCCATCAAGCTTTTTTGCTCCAGAGACGCGTGGGCATATCATTCAAAAGCTCTTTTGCTCCTGAGACGCGTGGGCACATCATCAAAGCTCTTTTGTTCAGAGACGCGTGGACATTTCATTTAAGCTCTATTGTCCAGAGACGCGTGGGCATATTAATCAAGCTCTTTTGTTCAGAAACGCGTGGACAATCCTTTTCAAGCTCTTTTGTTCAGAGACGCGTGGACATTTCCTACAAGCTCTTTTTCCCAAAGACGCGTGGGCATTCTATTATCAAGCTCTTCGCTCAGAGACGCGTGGACACATCATTTAGAAGTTCATATTAAAAAAGAATATAATAAAGAAGCTCTTTGTTCAGAGACGCGTGAACATATCAAAAAGAAGCTCTTTGTTCAGAGACGAGTGAACATCGAAACAGCAAGGTGGCGTTCTCTGGATTATGGAGAGTTGTCACAAACAACTGAGGATTGTTTCAAGAGAAGCAATCTTCGATAGTATTCCCTTGGATGTGCAAAGCGGAAGAGGATCGTTTAAGGCAAAGCAATCTTCTATATTGGAAACACTTACGGGCGTAGCAGTTTTCAAGCGGGATGGCATTCTCTAGCTTGCAGGAGGTCATCAAAACAACAGTAAAGCGGCAGCAAATCGGTTACTTTCAGAGACGTGTGCTCGACGGTGCAAGATACGCGCTTCTTAACTCTTTTATCTAATTAACTAATGTTAGTTTGCAGGTATCGGCGTTACAAGAGTGATTTAGGATCGCAGAACGTTCTGAATCATTCTCCGTCCCTATCGATACTTTGACTTTTGTTTTAGAAACTTGCATTTCTCCAAACTCAGTCAAAGTAGGGGCTTCTGTAGACACCCATTTGTGTCTCCCCAAAACTAAACCCGGTGATGAGTACCTTTCACGTCGAATCATAATCGAATGAAGTGAAAGTGTGGAAAGTTTAGTGTTGCGGATAGTTTTAATTCTTTTCTCTTCTCTCTGTTTTTGAAAACTTATTTTAAGAAAATAGTTAATCCATTTTGGTTGGTCCATGATAAGGATCCAATAATGGTGTAGTTGGATGGGGTTTGAAAAGACCTTTCCAACGATATATTATAAGCCCAATTCCGATGAATATCGAGGAAGTTATGGCCAAAATACTAAACTGGGCCCGATTTGGTTTTTATATGCGGCCCAATGATATAGAGGAGGGCCTATTATTAATTATAATTCTTAAAGCTATTAGGATTGATTATAGTCTTTTAGAATAATCTAGAAGGTTCTTTTAAATCCTAATGGAGTTAGGATTGATAATTATGTTTTAAAGAGTTTGAAATTGAATAAAACTACTCCTTTTAAGAATCCTTGTTTTGTACGAAGTGGAATATATTCAGATTTTATTTTCGTGCCTCATAATATTTATCCAAATTTTTTATGGTTGGATAGATCTTGAAATTATCTTTCCAATGATATATTATAATATTAAATCCGAATTATAACGAAAAAGATATGAATGAGACATGAAACTTTATCCAAAACTGACACCCTTCCACTATTTTGGCTATATATTTTAATCTACAAAATATTTTAATCTGATTCTAATTGGTTTGGAAAGTAGACTTTAAGAGCTTTCCAACGACATATTATATGCCTTATTTGGACTTTCGGATCAAAAGATATGATAAAAACAAAAACGCGTGAATTTCTGAAATCAGCGCCAAACGCCAGCTGTAGCGCCTGGCGCCAGCATTGGCGCCAGGCACTAGTGTTGGCTCTTGGCGCCAATAGCCTAATGTTGGCGCCAGCTCTGTTTCAGTTGCGCCAATACTCTGTTTTGTTAATTTTATCTTGTTGGCTAATATTCTCTATAAATAACGTCGTAAAACTCCGTTTTCATTCACGAATTGTCACCTACAATCAGTTTTAATTCGCAATCATTAATTCTATAATTCCCTCTTAATCATTCACCAATTCTCATCAAGTTTTCTTGATTATTTCATCTCTCTCTCTTTCTCTTTTCTAACTTTGTTTTCAAATACAAAATTCCGCATACATTAGAGCTAGAAACACCTAGCCATATTCGAAGTTGCCTTTGCCCTAGGCGTGAAAGGTTTAATTTCTGAGGGTTAGGTCCCAAATCTCTATTTCAATTATTTAATTTAATTGTTTTGATTATTATTTTCCTTGAAGTTACTAACGTGTGTATTTTGTTATTAGAAAGAGGTATGAGGCATTAAAGTAAGTACTTTATGGTTTTAATTGATGTTATGATGTAGAAATCATGTTTATATTGTTATTATGATATTCCTAGTATCATGTTTAGGGAAAAGGTTATAATATTAAATATATTTATTATGATTCCTACGATGCTTCCTATATTCTTCCTAATATTTATGATTGTTAGTATCATGTTAGGGCTAAATATTTTATTTTTAATGCTTAGTGACATGCTAGGGTTTGTTATTAATCTTGTTAGTATCATGCCTAGGATCTTGCTATTATTATTATGCTTTAATATTAACATGAACATGATTATGATTATAATTGTTATAATTTATGATGATTATGAATATTATTGTTATTATTATTCTGATGATGATTATTTTATCTATGATGATATTATTATAATTATTATTCATGATATTGATTATTTATTATGTTGCTTGATACATTATTTATTTTTATTGCTTGATCACACCTTTATTGCATGTTTAAAGGGAATTTGTACTTATAATCACGCTTAATAAGATAATTAATAATCTTGTTAGGGTTAATGTGATTATAATTCAAGTGATCGCCAATAATAGATTTATTTGTGCATTAAATTCAACCAACATAGATAAACAGGTTTAGGGTAAACCTATTGATGGCATGTTAGTCAAAAAGCGCACATGAATACAATCAGAATAAAGTAGAGGCCTATTATTAGGGCAGGTTCAATCTCTTTTAGGTTGGATTTGTACCATCATCCCCGAACCCTTATTTGGTTCTAGACTTTATGGAGTTGACGATCTCTTGGATCGTTAAGGGGTGTAACCTTCATCCTATGAACGATTTACAAGTTCCTAAAACTTGTTGGCGACTCTTTTGCTCTATCTTCTTCCCTTTTAGACGCCACCGTACTTTAGTGTATGATCACAGTGGGGTTCAAGCTAGGGGATTAACGCTTGAAATTATTCCCTACACCACGGTGGCTGGAAAGGAAAGAAAAACGACAATCCTTCTTCTTCCGAAAACGCCCACTCTAGCAACAATATTAGTACCTTTGATCTTAGTGAAGTTTTAGCCATGGATAACCAAGGATCTAAGAAGCAACTAAGGAAAGACTTCACCCCCATTGGGATGAGTTATGATACTACCTTCGATCGACTCCATGCCAAGGGACTCATTACTCCCATTGGACCTATTCAAGATCCCACACTTAAAAAGAGATTGCCTAGTTGGAATCCAGACACACATTGCAAATATCATCAAAGTAGGGGTCATACTACTGAGAGCTGTTGGACGCTAAAGGAGGCTATCCAACATTTGATCGATAATAACAAGCTTCCCATGCCTCCAGTTATCAAGAAGAGCGAGTGATGATAAAGCAAACGACACAAGACAAGAGGCGAGCTTCAACAACAAGATTTCGTGACCTCCTTTTTCTTTTTCCTTTTATTTATTCCTTCCCCAATAAGTCTAGCATAGGCACCTTTTTTTTTATTTATTCTCCTTAGATTTATTTTGTAGGATCATTACTTCTTCTCTTTTAATAAAAATGAGCTTTTATTTTCTTGCGTATGATCATTTCATTACATCGTTTAAAAAAATGTCGAATTAAGCACAAGGTATACTAATGATTGGAGGCACCCCTTGTAGCCATATCATCACCTTCACCCCTTCAAATATGCAATCCTTTTATGATAAACCACTTTGAGCCCTCGTCTAACGATAGACCTTTCATTTTTCAACCCATATCTACCTAACCTTGGGATGGGATGGTGTGCAACTTATGCAATTTTCAAAGAATAAAAGCTTGAGTTATTTAAAAGATTGAAATAGCAAAAATAAATAAAAGTATACAATAGGGCAAGTGTTCCAATGTCTTTGACATGAACATGTTTTTGGATATGAACACGTCACATATACATGACCAAATATACTTCCCCTTAGGAACCCTTTGTCATGAAATCTTAACACGATGTTGAAGCATGCCTTAATTATCATATCAAAATAACTCATCACTCAGCATTGCATCACAAAGTACGAAGTGCTTAGCCTCCATGCCTAATTTACCCTAATACATTCATCATGGAGTCAACAATAAAGATAGCCTCGGATGAATTAATTCTTGCACTTTGAGATATAGTATCAAACAACATTTGACTAAGCTCATTCAACATGCACCTTCAAAAACTTCACTTTGATTCTTTTTCGTGTCTTTCTTTTTTGGGAGAAAATCGGTACCCTCCACAAAAATGACAGAAAATTTTTGCTTTTTTACAATTTTGAGTCGCACAATCACGTTACAATGCACACACGAGTCATGTACACATTGAGTCATGTCGTTTTATCACATTGAGTCAACACTATGCACACACGAGTCACATGAAGTGAGTCATCATTGAGTCAAGTTTATACCTTGAGTCATGTCAATTCAATGAGTCAAGCAACACTAAGTCTTAGGTCAACCCTAATTACATGAGCAAAGTCCTACAGTCAAAGATATAAATGCAAGTGCATCCCAGCAAGCAAGAACATTCCTGGTTTTTTTTTAAAAAAAAAACGTGAATATGCCACATGAGATTCCTCCAAGATAAGAGGAGTTTGAGCAAAATTACATGGATCAGTAAATTAAAGATGAAGAGCTTCAATTTACAAAAAATTTGAGCGAATTTGGTTGAAAGGAAACGACCAAGTTCAATGTTCAAAGCGAAATTGAGCAACGAACAGCAGCAGGAAGGCCAAATAAGGAAGACCCGACTCCAACGCCTGATGACAAGGTTGTCGCCTGGCGACAGAAGAAAAGCGCGGCGCCAGATAGTTCTAGCGAGCGCTGGTGTGGCGACACAATATAATGACACAATGTGTGGCCCCTATATTGGATTATGCGGACCTCATACAACAATTTTGGGTTCTTTGGTACGCCAGTTAGCCCCGATAAGTAATTTGACATGATTTAGTAGTTGGCTTGATTACAATCACATTAAGTGATCGACCTGATAAAAGATCATCTCACTTAGCTTAAAGCGCCTAAACATTGGCTCAAAGCAAAAGCACCAACATAATGGTTCATAAAGCGATACAAGCACCGACATACAGGTTCACAATTAAAAAGCACCGACATAATGGAAAAAATTTATAGGACGGAATCTTAGATATGGGTTCTTAAGAAAGATTTCCACAAATCAATTTAAAGACTTTAAGAATCTTAGATATGGGTTCTTAAGAAAGATTTTCCAAATATGGAAAGGTTGATTTGAAGATTTAAGATGACAAATCTTTCAACAGGGGGGCTTTAAGAAAAGTCTCTCGCTTGGATTTTAGAAGGGTGGTTTAAGATGAAGCGATCTTCGATAGCTTTCACTATGATTGAGGAGGTTATTATTTTTGATTTGAGAACAGAACGATTCAAGATGAAGCAGTATTTGATAGCTTTTGCTAAGATTGTGGAAGTTGTCACCAAGATTTGAGAAGATAGCACGAGATAGGCGATCTTCGACAGCATTTGCTAAGATTGTGGAGGTTGTCACCAAGATTCGAGAAGATAGCACGAGATGGGCGGTCTTCGACGGCATTCGCAAAGATTGTGGAAGTTGTCACCAAGATTTGAGAAGATAGCACGATATGGGAGGTCTTCAACAACATTCGCTAAGATTGTGGAGGTTGTCACCGAGATTTGAGAAGAACGGTTCGTGATGAGGCGGTCTTTGACGACTTTTTGCTAATATTGGGAAGGTTGTCACTATGATCAATGGAAAAGGCTCGAGATGAAGCAGCATTAATCGACGATGTTTCCTACCTTGCAGAAGATCGTCAAAACAAATAGCAGGATGGCTTTGGAAGGTTGTCAACAACAGCAAATGCAACACAACAAATCGGTTACTCTCTAGAGACGTGTGCTCGACGGTGTAAGATACGCGTTTCTTAACTCTCTTATCTGTTTAACTAACGCTCGTTTTGCAGGTATCGACGTTACAAGAATGATTTGGGATCGCAGAACGTTCTGAATCATTCTCCATCCCTATCGCTACTTTGACTTTTGTTTTCGAAACTTGCGTTTCTCCAAACTCAGTCAAAGTCGGGCTTCTGTAGACACCCATTTGTGTCTCCCCAAAACCAAACCTAGTGATGAGTACCTTTCACGTCGAATCATAATCCAATGAAGTAAAAGTGAGAAAAGTCTAGTGTTGCGGTTAGTTTTTATTTCTTTTCTTTTCTCTCTGTTTTTGAAAACCTAAATTAAGAAAACAGCTAATCTAGTTTTTTTTTGTCCATGGCAATGGTTTAATAATGGTGTTGTTGGGTCGGGTTTGAAAAGAGCTTTCTAACGATATATTATAAGCCCAATTCCGATGAATAATGAGGAAGTTATGGCCAAATTACTAAACTGGGTCCGGTTTGATCTTTATATGCGGCCCAATGATCTAGAGGAGGGCCTAATATTGATTTATCATTCCTAATGCGATTAGGATTTATTATAGTCTTATAGATTCTTCTAGAAGGTTCTTTTGAATCCTAATTTTATTAGCATTGATAAATTGACTTTAGTTGACTTTTAAGAGATTTAATTAGAATAAAAGAAGTGTTTTTAAGGAAAATACAATTTTTCCCTCTCGTACGTTTAAATTTTATCAAAATAAGAAAACGCGTGGAAAATTATTTCTAGCGCCATACGACAGCTTTGTCGCCTGGCGACGCATGCAACGTCTGGCGACAAGTCAGTCTTTTGGCGACAGGCGCGTGTTTGGTGTTGCGGTCGTGTTTTATTCTTTTCAAAACTCTGATTCGTTTTTTATCATATCCGGCTGATTTTCTCTATAAATAGCCTCCTAAAACCTCTGTTTTCAATCACCAATTCTCATCGAGAATTTCTTGATTACTCTTCCTCTCCCTCTTTTCTAAACTAGCTTTTCTCATATAAAATTCCGCATTCACGAGATCTAGACACACCTAGCCAAGTTCAAAGTTGCCTTCACCCTAGACGTGGAAGGTTTTAATTTCTGAGGGTTTGGTCCCAAATCTCTCTTTCAATTATTTAATTTAATTGTTTGTTTTATTATTTTCCTTGAAGTTACTAACGCGTGTATTTTGTTATTAGAAAGAGGTACGAGGCATCCAAGTAAGTGCTGTAATTGATTTATTGATATTATGATATAGAAATCATGCTTAGATTGTTATTTTGATTCCTAGTATCATGTTAGGATGTTTTATTGCTTCCTAGTATCATGTTTGGGGTAACAACTATAATTTCTAATGTCAATTATATCAATTGAGATTCTTGCGATGCTCCCTATCCCTTTCCTAATATTTGTGTTAGTATCATATTAGGGTTAAAGCTTTGATCTTTGATGTTTAGTGACATGCTAGGGTTTGTTATTAATCTTGTTAGTATCATGCCTAGGATCTTGCTATTGTTATGTTTTAACATGATTATTATGATGATTGTTATTATTATGTTGCTTGATTATATCTATTGTTATTGCTTGATCACGCCTTTAATGCATGTTTAAAGGGAATTGGTACTTGTAATCACGCTTAATAAGATAATTAATAATGTTGATTAGGGTTAATTTGATTATAATTCAAGTGATCGCCAATAATAGATTTATTTGTGCATTAATGTTCAACCAACATAGAATAAACAGGTTTAGGGTAAACCTAATGATTGCATGTTAGTCAGAAAGCGCACATGAATACGATCAGAATAAAGTAGAGGCCTATTATTACGGCAGGTTCAATCTCTTTTAGGTTGGATTTGTACCTTCATCCCCGAACTACCTGTCATGGTTCCAAACCTATTGGAGTTGACGATCTCCTGGATCGTTAAGGGGTGTAACCTTCACCCTGTTAACGGTTTACAAGTTCCTAAAACTTGTTGGCAACTCTTTTGCTCAAGCTTCCTTCCCTTTGGACACCATCGTACTTAAGTGTATGATCACAGTGGGGTTCAAGTTTGGGGTAATGCTTGAAATATTCCCTACAGTTACATATCAGGGGAGGACATTATGAGTTTAAGCCTAAGGAAAGGGGATGCAAAGTCAAGATGTCGAGAAACCTCAAATCTATTTGTTTTTCTGGTTCCTTCGAGGAACTATAGAGACGTTCACTAAATGAAGATTTAAAGCCAATTGGGAAAATGCGCTAAAAGTGTTTTGAGATGAATGTGAATTGTGTTTCTTTAGTTCTCTATGCTTAGCATGTCCTATGTTTTAATCAACCTTAGATATCTTAGAACGTGCACTCCCTTACTTGTTTAGAAAGATTTGCTTTCACTTGTGCTTGTACATTTGAAAAAGTCCTTTCATGAACATTTGTTTGTTTTTCTTGTATTTTGGTTTCTTTTTCATGTTTTGCCTTGTTTGTATTATTACGAGATTTATAGGCTAATCTCTTAGGAAACCTTTACGAGAGCATCACTCGTCTTCTAGGGTGATCTAGTGGTTTAAATGGCTTTTCTTTAGTTGCTAAAATTGACCGTGATTCCTACGAAAGTGAGTTAGTGTATATTCCCATACTCTCTAGTTTTCTTGTTTCCTTCTTTGCTTGAATAATTTCATCATTTTTCCCTTGGGTTGGATTTTGTTTTGCCCGAGGACGAGCAAAAGTTTAGCTTGGGGGAATTTGATGAGTGTCATTTATGCATGGCATTCTTAGGATAGGTTTTCTTCTTATTTTTATGCTCGTTTTTAGTCTTTTATGTCGTGTTTTTAGTTTATAAAGCTTGATTTGTGTGCTTTTGTATTAGTTTAGAGAAATGCGTGCTTTTAATGGTTTTCTTATCTTTTTATGCATTACTTTTCTATTCTCCTGCTTTCCGGTTTGTTTGGCTTGTTTTGTAGGTGTGTCGGGATTTCCCGAGGCTCAAATGTCGAGGAGGAAGCCTGACACGAGTTTTGGAAGTCAACAAAACCTAGTACGGGAAGTTAGAGTACAAGCAACTCAAGTTGGAACTCAAAGCATAGTAGCTTGGGCAAGTTCATATGCTTACCCAAGCAATTGAAGTATTTTATTCAAGGATTTCAAAGGCTAAGATAGCTGTCATGGTCAAGCCATTTTGCTTGGCCAAGCACATCCTCCTCCCCAAGCATCTCTCGCACCTCATACCCAGGCAACCTCTCACGACTCCCTCCTACTTCCCCAATTCACGAACAACACCAATCAGCCATCATCCCCAAAGCAACACCAATCAACCGCCATCATCCCACCAGCACTAAATCACCACCAGCCACGGCCTGCTGTACCTTTTCACCATCAAGCAGCCCCGAGCAAACAGCGCACCGCAGCATCAAAGTAGCACTGCTAGCAGCGGACGCGGGTCTGCCTGCCGCGGGCGTGGGATTGGTCTCATCAAATCAGGCAGTAAGCCACCGCGGCGCGGGCGTGGCTGTCGTGCCCTGTTTTGGCCAGCAGCTCCCCTGTTCCCTGTTCACGCAACAACCACAAATCAGCCACCAGCTCCTCGTAAACCGCAACACAAAACACCTCCAACAATAACTGCACCTACCATCCCTGCAACACCGAGCTGCTGCAACCCCTTACCGCACTTACATCATCAGAGTAGCTCTTTTATTTCCGCATCCCGATTCAAACACCTCTGGTAGCCCATTTGACCTCCAAGTGACCCATTGATCCGTGCACACAAGCTAGGTGTAAATGGGCCGTTGATCTTCATTAATTTGATGATCAAAAGGTTGTGATGCGCATGATTGGTGGAGTGAGAAGCAGGGAATTAATTCCCATTTGAAAAGCCGCTATATTTGAAGTCTCTGACTTCTTATTTTTGTTTCGTTTCTTTTGATTCTCTTTTAATTTTCCTTTTATTTTATTTTCCTTTCTTTTCTTTTCCCTTTTATTTTATTTTACCCTTGTAATTATAAATACCTATTTTTTGGAAAATTTTGAAAAAACAATTAGAGAATTAAAATTAGACCACATATTTCTTAGCTTAATTGAGAGCTTCTCTTTATAGAATTAGGGTTAGTTTTAGGAGTAGTTTTGAGAGAGGAAGTGAAGGATTTCAATGGTAGTTTGAGAGGTTGAAAATTCAAAGGTGGCAATTGTATTGAAGATCTTCTTAATTAATCAATGAGCATTTCTTACTTGATCTCATCTTATTGATTTGTTCAATTTCATGTTTGTTTGGTTTAACTTTGATGTTTGATTCTTGATAGTGTAATTGTTCTTGATATTTTGTTGATTCTTGATTTCTTTAGTTAATTGTTGATAGATGATGATTCTTGAGTAATTGTTTGGCTAGGAAATGGGTGAAACTTATATGATTGATTGATTGTGATTAATTTGGGAATTGTGTTGATTGATTGTTGAGGTTAAAGTGATTAATGAAGGTTTGCATGTGTGTAATTCGATTTGCTCTTTGATTCCAATTGATTACTCTTATCATTAGTCTTCACAACCTTTGATTGGCATGATCTTCCCAAGTTGTTGCAATTAACATGATGACTTGTTGATCCCCAATCCTAGTATTTTATTTGTTTGGTTGCTTGTTTTGTTAGTTGTTAGTGTTACATCTTACCTTCGATTTTGACCTAGGTTAGGCACATAATTGAGAGTTCTTGAACATTAACATTCCTTTGGGTTCGACCCTTGACTTGCCTCTATACTCGTATTTAGGTTTGTTCAGTGTTTACAAATTTAGTTTGACTTAGGAAGGATTAGTAAACGACCTAGTTTTCCCCTTGTCAGTAGGCCACTCTTTTAGTGCTTTAATCTTTTCAGGATCTACCTCTACTCTATCCTTGGATATAAAATGTCCAAAAAATGCTACCTTCTCTAACCAAAATTCACACTTTGAGAATTTGGCATACAAATGGTTTGTCCTTGAAGTAGCTAATACCAACCTTAGATGCTCTGCATGGTACGTCCTCTTTTTTTTTTGAATAAACCAAAATATCATCAATAAACAATACCCAAAAAAAAGTCTAAGAATGGTTGAAACACTGGATTCATCAAGTCCATAAAAATCGCGGGTGCATTTGTTAAACAAAAAGGCATTACTGTAAACTCATATTGTACATATCTTGTCCTAAATGTCGTTTTTTGCATGTCCTCTTTAGCAATTCGCAGTTGATGTACACTGATCTTAGATTAATTTTAGAAAATACTGCCGCACCTTTTAGTTGGTCAAACGAGTCATCTATCCTAAGCAAAAGGGTATTTGTTCTTGATGGTTACTTTGTTCAACTCCCTATAATCGATGCATAGCCTTATGCTACAATCTTTCTTCTTCACAAACAATACAGGTGATCCCTATGGTAATGCAGTTGGACAAATTTATCCTTTTTCCAACAAATCTTGCAGTTGGTTCTTCAATTCATTCATCTCCGCAGGTTCCATCCTATATGTTGCCTTAGAGATAGGTGTTGTTCCAGGCACTATGTCAATGGTAAAGTCTATAATTCTCTTGGATGGCATCCCTGGGATATCTTCTTGAAACACATATAAAAACTCCTTTATTACCTCAATATCTTCAAGTTTAGATGGTTCATCATATTCCAAGTTTCTCACACTGCAGAATTAGATTGGGTTACCTGATGAGTGTCACTTATGGCACTCATTTAGTTCTCTTTAGGATGAATTTCATGCTATTCTATAGCTCTTTTACTTAGCTTTTCCTTGATTTTACTCTTTATTTCTTTTAGTTTGCATTTTCTTAGTTGGATTTCTTTCTTTATGCAGTTCTTGGTTTATTTTGTTATTTTCTCTTTTATTTGCTTGTTTTCCTTTATTTTTCAGGTTAAGGTCGTTTTCCAAGTTTCCCGAGGCCTCTTCCCAAGTTTGGCATTGATTAGGAAGTCTAGTGTTCTCCATTTGAAGCTCAAGCATGGAGAAGTGTAAGTTCCTAAAATCCTTGAGCTGTGCATTCAAGCCGTGGGGGCATGATTTCTAGTCTTGAACCCGCAAACATGGAGTTTAGAAACTGCAAGGTTTCATGTTTATCAAGAGCATTAAGTAGAACGCATGAGGAGCATTGGAATGATAGGGAAGAGGGATCCCCTGCCACCAGGCGCGGGCACGGGGGCCCCTGTCTGGGTCCCTGTTCCGTACCCAGTTTTGCGCAGCCGCGCTCCCCCTTATGGTTGGTCGCACCTGTATGGGTTTATTAGGGGACGATCTAACTAACTTCTCTTAGTTAGTTTTATTATATATAGATTTTCTTTCTATTTTTAGAGAGAGGAGGATTAGAGAATCATTAGAGAGAATTAATTCAGAAATTAGGCTAGAATTTTAGAGAGAGAAACTCAAAATTGTAGAGAGAGAAGTTCTTGATTGTTAATTGATGATTGAAGATTGTTAATTCTAGCATTTCCTCCATTGAATTGAAGCAAGTTTATAAGGTTTTCTTTTACTTTAATGCAATTTTCAACTTATCATTTCAATTGTTTTGTTGATTGTTCAAGTTTGAATTGAATTTGTGTTTGAATTAGTTCTATTAATATGATGATGATGATGAAATTGTTGATTAGCTTAGTTTTGATCTTAATTTCAATGGATTGTGAGTAGTTCTCTTGCTAGGGGAATGGTGAAGAATGTGTGAGTGATGGATTGATGCTAATTGGGGGAAATTGATGGAGTTGATGTTGTGATTAAATTGGTTGATTGATTAAGTGCATGTGTGTGATTAATTGAAGAGTAGCTAACTTTGATTTGTTGCACTAGAATGCATTGTAGGCTTGCATTGATACGGAAAATTGATATTTGGCTTGCTTTTATCGATTGAGTAGGTTTGCAAGGCTCCTAGTTAGAGTCTCTCGTAGTTGGCGCTAGCTTGACCTCTAGGAGATTAGCCTACCTTACTCTCTTAATTACTTAGTTGATTTTCCCTCGCAACACTTAACTTAGTCATCTCCAATCCCAATTATCTATGTCCATCCGAATACATGCGGATCCTAACCCTAGTGCTTGTTAAATTTGATTTCAATTTGATTGTTTGATTGTTTTTGATACACACACCTCACTTTATTGCTTCGAAATAGCCTAGCTTTGACTTTAGCATTCATTTCCCATTTCTAGTGGTTCGACCCTCAACCTACTCTATGCTTTGTGTAGGGGTGTGTTGAGAGATTATAAATTTTGTTTTGACTAAGGGTAGATTAGTTTTCAACGACCTAGTCTCACCCTGTATCAAAAATGGCGTCGTTGCCGAGGAATGGCGTAGATGATTGCTATTGTTGTTGAGTCTATTTCACCTTAATCTCAAAAATACAAAAAGGTTTTTCTCTTTAGGCTACATTTGTAGCCGTGCTATTGATATTTGCTTTGAGTTTTTGTATGCGTAGGATAAGAGGAAGGACTTTAGTGCCATTTGATCCGGATAACAAGGATAAGGGTTGCTAATCTTTCTTTGAGTCCAAGCTCTCCAAGAGAAGAAATTCACCAAGAAAGAGAAGAAGAGGATCAAGTAAGCATGGGAGTAATCCATGAGTTGCTTTGAAGGAGTTGGGAACTCCCGGTGCATATAGGTTTGAAAGTTGGATTGTTGTGTCAACAACACCGGCAAATGACTTTGAAATAAGACCGGCCATGATCACTTTGATTGAAAGAAGACAATTTAGTGGGGCTAAGATTGAGAGTCCGCTAAACCATCTCAAAGAGTTTGAGAAGTGTTGCAATACTATCAAAGTGAATGGTGTTTCTCAAGAGTTTATTTGGCTCAAGTTGTTCCCCTTCTCTCTCATAGGTAGAGCTTTGGAATGGTTAGACAAGGAGGTCAAGCCAAATTCTCTTAGAACATGTGATGAAGTTACCAAGGAATTCTTATCTAGGTTCTACCCCTAAAAGAAAACGGTGGAGGAAAGGGCTTTGATCCAAAGTTTCAAGCAAAAGCCTAGTGAGAGCTTGTATGAAGCTTGGGAAAGGTATCAAAGAGAATTTCCCCATCATGGCATCCCAACATATCAAATAACTCAAATTTTCTATGGAGGGTTGAGTCCTCAAGGCAAATCGTGTCTAGATGCGGGAGTTGGAGGCCCAATCATGAACAAAACCGAAGAAGAGTTTGTGGACATTATAGAAGATGTGGTGCGCCATTACATGGAATGGCAAGAAGGAGAAAGAGAGTATTCAAGCAAGAATGGATCAACGGTTTACTCGGTTGATCACCTTAATGCCATCAACAATCTATCCTCTCAAATTGCAAGTTTGGGGAAGGAGATGACAACAATCAAGGCCAAGCTTGAGAGTGCAACTTCCAATGCACAAGGTCATCCCTCCCACATTAAAGGGAGAGGTACATCTTCTAACTCTACTCCTCTTTCTACTTCTAACAATATTCCCAATGGATGCTTGTTTTTTGATAATTGTGGGTCTTATGACCATGATGCTTCTACTTGTTCAAATGGGTTTGAAAATCTTGATGATGGTGAGATTAATGAATGTGAACATGTGTATTTTTTTCTCAAACAATAACAATGGTCAAAGGTTTGATAGACCAAGAAACTTTGGAAATAGAAATTCTCACCAACAAGGTGGATTTGATAACTATAACAATGCTAATTAAAGGAACCAAGGAAACCAAAAGTTCCGAGGCAACTATAATAACCAAGGTTATGGGAATCAAAACTAAGGCTAAGGGTATAGAAATCAAAGCCAATCTCAACGCTTTGGTGGCCAAAACCAAAATTTTGGCAAAAATAAAAATCGAGGTAATTGGAACAATCAAAATGGGGGGAATTTTCAAAACAATCAAAGGGGACCCCCACCCGGATTTGGTCCAAAGTCTCAAGGTGTTGGTGAAAATTCCTATTCTCAATCGTCCAACTCCAATTTAGAGGAGATAATTGAAAATCAAACAAAAATCTTGAACACCTATATGGCGGTGAGCGATAAGAAATTTAATGAGATCATGACACATAAAAAAATGCTTGAGACACAAATTACCCAACTAGAAAACACTTTGAAAGATTGTGCTAGTCCTTCTTCATTGCCTTCTCATGGAGTTGATCCAAAGAAACCGGTTTATTCCATCACCACAAGGAGTGGAAGAGTTCTTGAAGAGAGAGTTTCTAGGGATTGTGAGGAGGAAAGGAAGAAGAGTGTTTCAAGTGAGAAAAAAGAGGAAGATGTGTCAAGAGATTTGAGCAAAAAAGAGAGCCATGAGAAAAAGAAGAGTGATGAGCGAAAGCAAGAGGAAGTGAGAAAAACCGACCCCAAAAGTTTATGAGGAACAAACTAGATGAACAATTTAGGAGATTTCTTGAAATGTTAAAGGAGGTCCATCTTTCTATCCCTCTTACAGAAGCCATGACCCAAATGCCTTGATATTCCAAGTTCCTTAAGGATATCTTGAGTGGCAAGAGAGATTGTAATGAGATAGATTCGATGGAGCTTGGTGAGTGTTGTAGTGCTTTGATTCACAATGACCTCCCCGAGAAGATGAAAGATTCGGGTAATTTCTCCATTCCTTGCAAAATCAAGAGTAAGATGTTTGAGAATGCTTTATGTGATTTCGGTGCTAGTGTGAGCATAATGCCCTTCTCGGTCTTCAAGAAGCTAAAGCTAGGAGAACTTCTTCCTACCAACATGACTTTGAAATTGGCCGATAGGTCTACCAAGTTTCCCAAGGGAAGAGTTGAGGATGTTCCCCTAAAGATAGGTGGTTTTACAATTTGAGTTTATTTCATTGTGCTTGAAATAGAAGAAGATGACCACATTCCAATTATCTTAGGGAGACCGTTCTTAGCTACTTCGGGAGCTTTGATTGATGTTAAGGGAGGCCGAATTACCTTGAGAGTTGGTAACTAGAGAGAGATTTTTGAGCTAAAACCAATGCCTGAGTCCTTATCCCTTGTGAAAGGAATCAAGAGTGATGATTCCCTTCGTTCTTTTGATAATGTGTATGTGATTGATTCTTGATCTAACAATATTCATGATATTTTTGATGATGTGCTTGTGAGTTTTGATTACATAAAAGTTAGTGAAGATAAGAAGGAGCTTCCAAAGGCTATGAACGAAGAGGAGATCGACATTCCTCATTGGTTTGAGCTCTACCCTCGAGAGGAAGAGGAGAATTCCATGGAGGTAGATGGTGTGAAACCGTATACGAAAAGAAACAAAATCAAGAAGAAAGTAAGAGCTTTGAAAAATAAGAGAATGAGATATAAGATGAGAAATGAAAAGATTGCTTTTGATGTGCGAGCTAGTGAAGTTTTGTCAAGAAACAATGAGAGGTTGCTTAAAAATGAAGGAGAAGTTGTTTTATCCGCTACCTTTGACAAGGTGGTGTTCTTTGACCCTCCGTGATTTGGAGGAAGGGTCGAGCTAAGGACCTTAAGCAAGTGCTTCCCGGGAGGCAACCCGAAGATTTCTAACCTTTTCTTTTGATTTCAATTTTTCTTAATTTCCTTTCTTTTAGTTTCTTTTCTTTTCTTTCACTTGTTTTTACTTTGGATTTATAGGTTAAATTCTTGGAGTTGGATTACATCAAGTGGAAAGAGCTATGGAATGGTGTTTTGCGGTATTTGATGTGTTTTATATTCAATTTTATTGAAATTTTGAGGTAAAAGGGGTAAGAATTGTTAGGAAGGTAAGTTAGGAAATTTGTGCTTAAGTTTGAAGAAATTGAAACTTGGTGAGTTCATCGTGGTGCTACCATAATTTGGGGTGTTGAAACCACATATTTAACATTTAGAAATTGATCGTTATGATGGGTTCAAAAATCCCGGAATGATAGTTATCGATGAACCCACGCATGAACGCACCAAGAAGAAAGGCAAGAGGAGCAGCAGCTGGCGCGGGCGCGCTTAGCCTGTGCGCGGCCGCGCGCGACACTGGCGCGGGCTGGCAGCGCGCCTGTGCACCCCCAGCCGTGCCTATTTCTTCTTCTTTCTTCTTTCTTTTCCCTCATTTTCCCTTCACCCTCATTTTCTCACGCACACAAACCCCTTCACCCGCATCAAACCGCACCATAACCTACACACATTCATCAAATTTTCACTCAAATTCTTCCAAATTTCCATTACAATTCATCAAATCCTCTTACAATTCTTCCAATTTTAACAAATTCATACTATATTTCACCCATAACAACCACCATTCTCTCTCCTCCATTGTTAAAGCTTATTTAGGGTTTTTCGTGTGCGTGGAAATTGGATGCTAAGGATTACTCTAACTTGCTTCTTGTATGGTAAAATCATCTACTCTTACTCTTAATTGCTTTATTATACCATATAATTACATGTTTTAGTTAATTCATGGGCATGAATAGTAGTAGTATGAATTTTGATGGTTTTGATGTTTGAAATTGGATTTTGGTTGGTTATTTGTGATGAATGATGGTTGTTTATTTCTTACATTGTGTTGTTTATTGTTTGTGTAGCAAAATTGATCATTATATTTGAGAATTGTTGTGGTCAAATTTTTGGTAGTGGTGGTTCGTTGATAATGTGGAGCCTTGGCTCTTTATTTCTTTGTTCTTGGTATATGATTTGAATGCATTTGGTGGCTTGAATTGGTGGTAATTGTGTGTATTTAGGATTGCTCAACTTTAGTAGTGAGTTGTTTCTTGTCGGTTTTGGTGAAGGAGATCGATTGAAGCATTCAAGTTTGTTGGTTGGTGTTTCTTGGGGTGATTGTGGTGTTTTGAGTTGCTACATTTGAAAATCTTCATGTCTAAACACATCAAAAGCCTTTTCAAGAAACGTAAAATTAATGAAGAACCCGCTCCTTCTCAATCTACCTCACAACAACGTCAACCTACCCCTATACCCAAACTTAAAATTATCGACCCAATCCAAAAAGCTAGACACTCCAAGCTCAAAGCAAACCGTTCCCTCACGCCTTCCCGTCACTACTATCAAGTGGACATGATTAAATTGGGGATTGATGAGGATTTGAGGGAATTTCTCAACAACCTTTGTGGTGGGATGATATTTTTAGTTGCGGTGACTTTGTGACTCGGTATGCCAAGATTAGTAAGGTATACTAACCATGTCTTCGGGTTCTCCATAGGCTATTGGGATATTTGGTGTTCCCGAAGCAAGAATTGGTAAAGATGAGCCAATTGGAACTTCAGATTTTAAGGGTGGCCACTCGTGCGTAGTACTAGGGTCGCCTAAACTTGGGGTACAATTTTGCTAGCTATTGCCAAGGGTTGCAAGATAGGGATTCCGGCGAGATCCCTTGTGGGAGCATGGTCACTAGGCTAGTGACCAACCTTGAGCTAGGGCATTATTTGTCATCTTGCACTCCAGTGGGGGATGTTGATTCTCTTTACATCGACGTCAAGCAATTGAAGAAAATCCATTTCTTAGCAAATAATGATGACAACGAGGTATTTGATTGGCTAAGGGATAATGAGCATTGGTGCTATCTCCCTAACCCTTCCTTGACTTATCTCCACCGAGAGAATGTTGCAAACATTTGGCATGTCCCCATTAGTCAGCGCCTGCCCTACTACGATGATGATGAAGAAATGGGTGTAGAAGAAGAAGAAGAAGAAGAAGAAGAAGAAGAAGAAGAAGAAGAAGAAGAAGAAGAAGAAGAAGAAGAGTCGCAACAACAACAACAACAACAACAACAACAACAACAACAACAACAACAACAACAACAACAATATGCTAGCTCTGACTTGGATGCCCTTAGTGCTCAAATGAAGGGCAGGCAAGTCCGATTGGAGGGCATGTACGATCAAGATTTTAAGGCCCTCTATACCCATATGAGAGGGATTTTGGAGATGCAACAAGGTATGTTTCTCCAACAACAACATTTATATGATGCGGGTGTTAACCGAGGAGAAATCACTCCCCCGATTAACTACTGACAAAGGAATTAAAGCGTCGTCAATTGTCTATCCCTAAATCAAATACAATTTATACAACCTAAACAAACCTAATACGAGTATAAGGCAAGCATAGGGGTCGAACCACAGGGAGAAATGCATAAACACCGCATTCACTACCTAGAGTCTAAGCTATCTTGGAACAAGAAGTGTGAATAACTAAGAGATTAAACTAAGAACGAAATGGATTAAAATTAATATAACTAGGCACCAAGGGAAATGGGTAGATGTAGATGCCGCTTGATCATGCAATAACAAATTAGCAAATCAATGGTAAACTAAACATGCATGAATATCGAAGTAAGGCCCAATCTAACCGCCTTCCGGGGTTAATCGGTTTTTCCTAACATAGCCTCTATGTTTCCACACTAGAACCATATATTAGAAGGTGCAATCAAAGAACTATCGATAGTAATGAATCTCAACTAAGTCAACTTCCGTTCCTTGTTAGCAAAGATTCACCTTTAATCAACTAACAATGTGCACTTGCAAGAAGATCAAAGAATATCAAGCATGTAAAGACTTTAATCACCATTAACATAACCCCAACATTATAAGCATGAACAATTAGCAACTACAGCATCCCCACACCCTTGGCTAAGTGACTACTCATAAATCATATTGAAGACAATATCAATCATCAAATCAACAAGCATCAACATGATCGATAAGCAAAGAAGGAAAATCAAAGCAAATAAGCAAAATCAAAAATAAAGGTAAAGAGAAAGAGTAAGAGATTTCTCATTAATTGAAGATGAAGGTCTAAAAAGGATTGAACAAACTCCTTCAAAATCCAAGTTCATCAATGAAGAAAACCACACTTTCTCTCTCTACCAATGAAGACTAATAGTGTTTCTCTCTCTAGATTAAGCTAAAATGTTGATAAGGTAGATGATAATACAAACTTGAAATAGGAGGCAATATATATGCATCATAAAAGACGGAAATAAAACGCCTAGGAGAGCCCTCTAGAAAGCAGCCGCGCCCTCTCCAGTCTGGGTACGGAGTTGCTTAACCCAGCAACCCGCGCCCGCGGCCAAAGAAAAGAGATGTCATCTGCTGCTGAAGAGAGGCCGCTGCAGGAAAACTGGGAAATGAAGCCTCAAAGTGTCGCGCCCGCGGGCAACAAAGGAGGGCCCTCTCCTGAGGCGCGGCTCAGCATCTACAGAAAGTTGAGGTGATTGCATTAACAACGACCCGCGCCTGCGGCCTACAGCTCCGCGCCCGCGGCTTTGCTCCTTGCTCTAGTGCCTTCCTTGAGCATCAAATTTCCTTCCCATGCCCTGCCATGCATCTAAGGGTTCATCCGAAAGGGCCAAAAACCTACAAAACAACGAAGAGACGCTAGAAAAACCAACAAAAGGGAAAAAGAAAGAAAACACGAGAAAAGAAAGGAAAAAGCAAAACTAAGGTAAAAACGCTTAAAAAGGCTCAAACAAGTGCAAAATGAGGGGAGAATCCTTAGAGAAAAGGGTTGGAGAAGTGGCATAAATGCCACTCATCAACTACCCTTACTTTCCACCCCAATATGACCCTCTACCATCTTTTGGGGGTGATGGGGTACCTACGTACCCATATTGGCAAGGACCCCCGGGGTCCAACACCGAGACTCGCTCATCCCCCGATGAGCACGGTAACTTCAATTATCGTGTTCCCGGTGGGAGCAACTATAGGGGTGATCCTAACTACCCCTATGTACACCCCGGTCATCCACTACCGCTCGTTGCTCGAGTAATTCACTCCCCTTGCCCCTTGGCAACAAGATAACTTTAGGGGCATTATGGTTAGCTACCCGGTTACACCGAGGGATGGGATCCGCATTGTCCCCCATCCGGGTTTTCCTATGATGGGGATAACAATGATGGCTCCGGGCTGAGTGGTAGTGGTTGCTATTTCCCTCATTTTTGTGCTATTTGTCTCCATCCCTTGTCTTATGTGTGCTTGCTTTGTATTGTTGGGATGTTGAGATGTATCTTTGTTTAGCTTAGGGGAACTTTTCCTTTTCTTAGGGGTTTTGTCTCGGTGGCGAATATGTTGTTGAAACTAACCTTGCTTCTCTTGATTCTTTGCATGATGATCTCATTCTTAATCGTTACTTTGATGATGTTTGCTCATTTTTTATCTTTTTGTTGTTATAATGATGATGTGTTTTTGCTCCCTTGTATCCAAACCCCCAAAATCCAAATCCCATGAATCCAAACTCTTTGGAATCAAAATTTTATAGCTTAGCTTTTTGTTGTTTAGTTAGATGTTTAGTTAGTTCTTTAGTTCTTATTTTCTTATTTTTGTTTTCTTGATAGTTTAGTTTTGCTTATTTTTATTTTTGCTTTTTATTTTCTTTCCTTTTCGTTTTCTTTTCTTTTTCTTTTGTTTTGAAAGTTACTAACCGTTTTCTTTGTCTATAGTTCTTTTTTCCATTTTTGTTCTCACATGGCTTTGATGATGATGCTTTGATTTTTGGAGCATCATGAAATGGTTGATTCTTCAACTTACTATAGACACCTAAAAATGTCTCCCTAAAATCAAACCCGATGATGAACACCTTTCACCGCCATTATAGGTCGGGTTAAGTATTTAATCTTTGGAGTGCTTAAATCCATGTTCTATCCATATTTCCATTTCATAAAGCAACTCAATTCCTAGCTCATTCCCCCAAACCATAACTTATTTTCCTCTTTTCGTGCCTTTAAACCAGAAATAATTCATTTCGTGTCCTTTAAAATCATTCATTTCGTGTCCTTTTAAAAAATAACGTTTAGTCCAGTTTATTTTAGTCCATTATCTGGGTTCAATGATTTAATAGTTGAATGGGGATGTAAAAGATCTTTCCAAAGATATATTATAAGCCCAAATCCGAGTTATAACCAATAAGTTATGGCCAAAATAATAAACTGAGCTCAAACCAAACCTAAGCCCACCTTACCTACGACCCAATGATCATGTTGAGGGTCCAAATTATTTAATCTCATTCCTAAACCAATTATGATTAATTAGAAGCTTCTATAAGTTTCTAAAAGATCTTAATTATCCTTTTTGAAAAGATAAGATTAAAGAGTTTGAAATTGAATAAAACTTTTCTTTTTTTGAATGTCCTAATTCTATTCCAATTGAAAGACGTTCAAAGATAGATATTATTTTCGTGCCTGTAGGGAATATTTCAAGCATTATCCTCAAACTTGAACTCCACTGTGATCATACACTAAAGTACGGTGGCTTCCAAAGGGAAAGAAGATAGAGAAAAAGAGTCGCCAACAAGTTTTAGGAACTTGTAAACCGTTCACAGGGTGAAGGTTACACCCCTTAACGATCCAGGAGATCGTTAACTCCAATAGGTCTGGAACCATGACTGGTAGTTCGGGGATGAAGGTACAAATCCGACCTAAAAGAGATTGAACCTGCCCTAATAATAGGCCTCTACTTTATTCTGATCGTATTCATGTACGCTTTCTGACCAACATGCAATCATTACGATTAACCCTAAACCTGTTTATCTATGTTGGTTGAATATTAATGCACAAACAAAACTATTATTGGCGATCACTTGAGTTATAATCATATTAACCCTAAACAAGATTATTAATTATCTTATTAAGCGTGATTACAAGTACCAAATTCCCTTTAAACATGCATAAAAGGTGTGATCAAGCAATAAATAATAAATATCAAGCAACATAATAATAATAATAAAAATAATAAAAATAATAATCATAATCATAATCATAATCATGTTAAAGCATAATAAAAGCAAGATACTAGGAATGATACTAACAATATTAATAACAAACCCTAGCTTGTCACTAAACAATAAAGATCAAATATATATCCCTAACATGATACTATTAGGAAAGATAATAAAAGACATCATAGAAATCATAATTGACATTATATTCTTTACCCTAAACATGATAGTAGGAATTTATTGTTGTCACCCTAAACATCAAATTAAGAAAAGCATGCTAACATGATACTAGGAACCATAATAACAACCTAGACATGATTTCTATATCATAATATCAATAAAAAAAAAAAAAAAAAAAAAAAAAAAAAAAAAAAAACATTAAAGCACTTACTTGGATGCCTCGTACCTCTTTCTAATAACAAAATACACGTGTTAGTAACTTCAAGGAAATTATAAAATCAAACAATTAAATTAAATAATTGAAATAGAGAATTGGGACCAAACCCTCATAAATTAAACCTTTCACGTCTAGGGCGAAGGCAACTTCGAATTTGGCTAGGTGTTTCTAGTGCTAATGTATGAGGAATTGTGTTTGTAAAAAAAGCTAGGCTTAGAAATAGAAAGAATCAAGAAATTCTAGATGAGAGTTGGTGAGAAGAAATTGATTGAAAAAGGAAAGATATGACCTCTATTTTTAGAGAAAAAAGTGGGTCGAAGAATAAGAAGAGAATCCGAATTCGAATCGAAATAGAACTCGATGGACAGCAGTTTTTACGGATTTTGTTTTTATCATATCTTTTGATCCAATAGTTCAGATAAGACATATAATATGTCGTTGGAAAGATTTTTAAATCTACTTTCCAACCCAATTAAATTCAGATTAAAATATTTTGTAGATAAAAAGATATGGCGGAAATAGTAGGACGGTGTCAGTTTTGGATAGAGTTTTGTATCTAAATCATATCTTTTTCGTTATAACTCGGATTTAATATTATAATATATCATTGGAAAGATAATTTCAAGATCTATCCAACCATATAAAATTTGGATAAAGATTATGATGCACGAAAATGAAATCTGACTGTCTTTGAACATCTTTAAATTTGAATAGAATTAGGATTTAAGAAAAAGGAAAGTTTTTATTTAACTTGAATTCTTTAATCTTATCTTTTCAAAATTAAGATTTTCTAAAAACTTATAGAAGCTTCTAATTAATACTAATTAGTTTAGGGAAAGGATTAGACCTTTGGACCCTCCACATGATCATTGGGCCGTAGGTAAGATCCGGTTCGAGCCCAGTTTAGTATTTTGGCCATAATTTCCTCATTATTCATCGGAATTGGGCTTATAATATATCGTTGGAAAGGTCTTTTCATGCCCTATCAAACTACACTATTATTGGACCCTTATCATGGACCAAACTAAACTGAATCGCACGTTTTTCGTAAATAAGGTAAGAAAAGAAATATTTTCGAAAACAGAAAGAAGAGATATTTTTAATAAAAACATCCTCATCACTAGACTTTTAACACTTTTGCTTCGTTCGATAATCAAATGAAATGAAAGGTATTCATCACTGGGTTTGGTTTTGGGGAGACACATTTGGGTGTCTACAATGCCTCATATTTTTTATCTAAATTTTATATGGTTGGATATCCCCTTGAAATTATCTTTCCAATGATATATTATAATATCAATTCCGAGTCATAACGAAGAAGATATGAATAAAATATCAAACTTTATCCAAAACTAACACCGTCTCACTATTTCGGCCATATCTTTTATTCTAAAAAGTTTTTTTTTATTTGATTATAATTGGGTTAGAAATTAGACTTCAATAGCTTTCCAACGACATATTATTTATCTTATTCCGATTTTTGGATCAAAAGATATGATAAAAACAAAAACCGCAAAAACTGCTGTTTATCACAAGAGTTTTATCCGATTCAAATTCTTATCTTTTCTTGATTTTTCGACCCTTCTTTTTTCTCTATAAATAGAGATTATATCTCCCCTTTTTCAAGGATCAACAAGCTTGATCATCAAATAATTCTCTTCTCCCTCTTTAGCCTAAACACTAGCCTCCCCATTCTTTCACTATTACTTCCTTTAAGCACTCCAAGGAGTCCATGTAATACCCAAAGTTCTATACTTAAACCAAGGCGTGAAAGGTATAATTAACTGAGGGTTTGGACCAAATCAACTCTTCTTTTTATTTAATTTAATTGTTTTAATTTGATTTATATTTTTATTGAAGTTACTAACAGTTTATTCATGATGTAGCAATTCAAGGAAACGTGGAAAGTGAGTAATTTATTAACTTAATTACTCTTATTTTTATTCTTGTTGCTAGTATCATGATTAGATTTATTTATTATTTAATTTTACTAATGTCATTATTGTTAAATAGCTTCCAATATTAATTATAATTCTATTATATTTATTGATCACCATATTGCATGTTTAAAGAGAATGTGTAATTGAAAATCACGCCTAATAAGATAATTTGGACAATCGGTTTAGCTTCCTTTTTAATCTTGTTATTAAATCAAGTGGTCACTAATATTTTAGAATTATGTGTTGCGTTAATATTAAACCAATTTAGTCTAATAATAGTTTGAAGCGAATTGAATATTTTATTTGCATGCTTTTTAGATCGCAGGAATCACGTTTCACTATAAGAATCGAGTAGAAGCCAATACGGGCAAATGTGACTCTATGACTCACTTCGTACCATCATCCCCGATCCTCCTTTCGTGGTTCTGAACCATATGGAGTTAGTAATCTCATTGATTATGAATGGGGTGTAACCCTCACGGGTCAATTTTTGTTGCCTATCGTTGTCCCTTAATCGTGGTTTCCTTTTATGATCTGTGAACGGTTTACAAGTTCCTTAAAAACTTGTTGGCGGCTCCCTACTTTCCTTGTCCCTAATCGTATATGTCAATTCCCACTTCCTATGAGTGCCAAGCATATTCACATATGCTTTAACGTAGGCGCACATCGAACGACGCCTACAATTTGGTGACTCCACTGGGGAGGATTCTTGGTTATTTATCGATTTGAGTGATCGATATTTAATTGAGATGAGTGGATGAGACTTGAAAGATTCTTAAAAAATAATCCTGTGATTTAATTGGCATTTTCACATATGCATATGCATTTTAGTTTACCTATTTTTCCACAATAGTACGTGTTTTACATATGTGGCTAGCCCGGGGGATTTATGCTCTATCAACCCGAAAACGCTCATGGCAATAAGGGTTCATCCGATTTTTTAAATCCACCCAAACCATGGAGTCGAGTTCGATTTCATCACGAACTCCCGGAGCTGCCCGTTGGAACACACCCTCAAGGGAGGCTGCCTTGCTAACGCGTACAAACTCTTAACCATGGTACCCTTTGACACCCAAAAGCTTGACCATAGTGGAACTTAGATCTTGACATTAGGTTGCGAACTTCATTGCATCATGCTTGATGATGTGCTTATATGTGCATTTTTTATTGACTTTTTTTAATTATTTTCTTTCTCTTATCAAACCCTTTTTATTTTTTAGAGTCGAGCCATAGATTTTTTTTAAAAAATTTTTGAGTCACCCGGATTTTTATTCCCGTATACTGCACAAGAATCAACTTATTTTGGTCATAGCTGGAGTTCTAGAAATAAGTACGTGTCTTACAACCTATGGATCTATAGCCCCGAGTTGTATCTTTCATTTGGAATTGGTTTCGTCCCAATCAAAGGCACAGATCAAAAGTTATAACCAATAAACTACAACCTGTCCAGTTTAGGTGTCTCTTTAGCGTCAACTTTCTTTCTTTTTTTTTTAAATTTTTTTTATATATTTTTTCGTGTCAAGCTAGTCTTAGCCAAGTCCTTTAATCCGTGTCAACTCGTATAACATAGGATTATAGATTTTTTTTATTTTTTTATTTTTATATACCCATGAGTCATAACTCTTCTAGAATTCTAGTCCTCTTCCTAGTTTCTTGTGATTGAGTTTTTGTGCTAACCTTAACATATGTTCTTTGTCTTTGATTGTGGTTGATCTTATTTATGACTAATGATTTCCAATGGACCGTTTTCACCTAGTAAATAGCATAAACATTAAAATTGGACAAAATTAATCAAGTTAGTTTGTCCTTTAGTCTTCCGTGCTATTTGGTCATTGGGTCCTTTGTTTTTTATACCGTTTACATGTCTAGCCATGCGATCATACCATGAGTCTTAATAAACTCACCTAATCACACATGTTGAGTCGTTGCACACTTTGTCTTCGAGTAATGCACTATATTGTTTATGATTGTATACTAGGACCATGAATGCATCGTTTTCCGTCATAATAGGAATGAGTGGAGTATTTCCCATCAGTTTTCAAAATCGTTTCATACACTCTCCCTTTTCAATCTGAGTATTGAGTGAATGCATTAAGTGAGTTCTTCCTTACATATTACTTGAGTCTAAAATAACTAGGCAATATTTCGAAGACTAAAGGGGAACGTCACTCCTTCCTTTTTTCCTTCCAATCAAAGCATCAACAACAAGAAACTATTTTCCTCAGCAGGAAGCTAGAAGTAACTCATAAATAGTCATGAAGACAAAGCACGATGCAAGCTTCTCACCAAGATTTCAAGTTTTCTTCTTCTTTTGTTTCAAACCCTTCCCCCTAAAAAGTCTAGCATAGGTTCTCCTTATCCATGTGTCTATGTGTCACATTTCTTACCTTCTTCATTAACGAGCATCTCTTTCTTACATTCGATCACGTAATTAGCAAAAATAATAAAAGAAATATTACCGAACTAAATACAAGGTACACCAATGACTAGATGCACCTTTGCAACCTTGTCATTCCATAATAACCATTCAATCACATATCCAATTCTTCATCAACCACTTTGAGCCTTGTCTAACGATTGACCTTATTTATTCAACCCACATTCACTTAAACCTGGGATGGGAAGGTATGCAATTTGTGTAACAGTCAGAAAGTAAGTTCAAATAATAATAAAAAAAAAGTAAATAAAAAAAAAAAAAAACCATGTCTAAGGGCAAGTGTTCCAATGTCTTTGATATGAACACGTCTCAAATTGCATCTCTCATCGAGTGCTTGGTACCGTGCCTGAGAAACATGAATGCTAAGTGAGTGATGGACCGCATGATATGAGATTGCCTACATTGATTAAAAAAAAAAAATCAAATAAAAAAAATATATGAAAAACAAACTTGCAAACTTCAAAATTTCAAATTCACAATTACACATCTTGGGGATTCTCTCGGGTCTTGAGCCTTGTACCCTATTACAACCCTTGTAAGACCTCTTTGAGGTGTACATACACTTGTGCAAAGTTCGGCTAGAGCTACGTTGGCCTGATTCCTAACGGATACGTATGCAACCTCACATCGAGGTGCGGCCACATTCATATTCACATTCATATTATATCCTTGCATGATCGAGTCAAAGAATATCCAATGCTTACCCCTACCCATTTAGAGCTAGACTTAGGGGCTTGAACCCATATCACATTAGCTTACCGAGCCTAAAGAGTCATCATCTTTGACTCTTCTCACATATATTTCCATCACCATAACCCTTGCAGCCAGCCTTAGTATCACATTCACACACTTCACTTACACATCCATATCCATATCAATCATCCTTCCCTTTAAGAGCCCTTTATCATGAAATCTTGTTTAAACACTGTGCATGTTTCATTGTCTTTCAGGACCACATTCATTAAAAAAAACATTGTATTCTTGCTTAGCTTCCTGACCTGAGCAATGTTCATTGTTTCATGCATCGCAAAATATGCTGGGAAACATTTATATATCAATGATTTTTAATCATACAAATCATATCATTCTTAGCTCCTTGACCTAAGCAACCTTCATTAAGCAATAATCACTTCATCTATATACGTGCTTAGCTTCGAGACCTAAGTGACGTTCAAGATCGTTTCTTTACACCATATATGATTCTTAGCTCCATGACCTAAGTTCATTCATCTATCGTGTCACATGATGTAATCTTCCTTAGCCTCCTGGCCTAAGAACATGCATCATGCATACATTAAATCCATGTGATTCATTTTGTCTAGCTCAACGAGGAAGTTCAAAACTTCTTTCCTTTTCTTTTGGAGAAGTTCAAAAACTTTTTCAAAATCTTTTATCGAGGGAAGTTCAAAAATAAAATTTCATTTTTCACGTCTTTCTTTTACGGGATAAAGTCGGTACCCTCCACTCGTTTCCTGACAAAAATGACGGAAAATTTTTGCTTTTTGCATTGTTGATTGCTTGTGTTTGCTCATACGTTTAAATCATACATATACACACACAATCACAAGTCATACTCATGTCATGTCATGTCAAGTTAAACTTGGTCAAGTCAATTGGTCAAGTTAATCATAGTCTATACGAGTCCCTTGGCAAATTTTATTTTGCAGGTCTCAATTACAGCCCACGTACGGGGACAAACGAACCATTTACAGCCCATGTCCGGGGATAAGCGGACCATGCACAGCCCACGTTCAGGGACAAGCGAACCATTTACAGCATACGTTCAGGGACAAGCGAACCATTTACAGCCCACGTTCGGGGACAAGCGAACCATCTACAGCCCACGTCCGGGGAAAAGCGGACCATCTACAGCCCACGTCCGGGGACAAGCGGACCATCTACATCCCACGTCCGAGGACAAGCGGACCAACTACAGCCCACGTTCGAGGACAATCGAACCATCATCATTTTAGTGATCATTTCCCAAGCGAAGATGATTCACGGCGCAAGGTTCTCGATACATAGAGACTTGCAATCTCATCATCTGTTGACTTTCCTCAAGCATGGAAAGTATTATCCGGTGGATTTCTTCAAGCATGGAAAGCTTCCAAAATCATCTACCGACTTTCCTCAAGTATGGAAAGTATTATCGGTGGGTTTCTTCATGTATAGAAAACCGCCAAATTCCTTTGTCGGCTTTCTTCAAGCATGGAAAGTATTATCGGTGGGTTTCTTCAAGCATAGAAAGACACCAAATTCATATGTTGACTTTCCTCAAGCATGGAAAGTATCATCCGGTAGGTTTCTTCAGGCTTAGAAAGCTACTAAACTCGTCAGTCGGCTTTCCTCAGGCATGGAAAGCATTTCAACAAACGTCATTCGGTGGATTCCTTCAAGCATAGGAAGCTACCAAACTTGTTTGTCACCGATACACTGGTGTAAGATAAGCATTCTATCCCTTTACTCTTTTATCTGTGGAACTAGCATTTTTCTACAGGTATCGGCGTATACAGAGTGATTTAGGATCGCAGAACGTCTTAAATCATTCTCCGTCCCTATCGACTACTTTGACTATCGTTTTTGAAACTGACGTTTCTACAAACTCAATCAAAGTGGGGGCTTCTGTAGACACCTAAAAATGTCTCCCCAAAACCAAACCCGATGATGAACACCTTTCACCGCCATTATTGGTCGGGTTCAGTATTTAATCTTTGGAGTGCTTAAATCCATGTTCTATCCATATTTCCATTTCATAAAGCGACCCAATTTCTAGCTCATTCCCCCAAACCATAACTTATTTTCCTCTTTTCGTGCCTTTAAACCCAAAATCATTCATTTCGTGTCCTTTAAAATCATTCATTTCGTGTCCTTTTTATAAAAACGTTTAGTCCAATTTATTTTAGTCCATTATATGGGTTTAATGATTTAATAGTTGGATGGGGCTTTAAAAGATCTTTCCAACGATATATTATAAGCCCAAATCTGAGTTATAACGAATAAGTTATGGCCAAAATATTAAACTGAGCTCAAACCAAACCTAAGCCCACCTTACCTACGACCCAATGATCATGTGGTGGGTCCAAATTATTTAATCCCATTACTAAACCAATTAGGATTAATTAGAAGCTTCTATAAGTTTCTAAAAGATATTAATTATCCTTTTTGAAAATATAAGATTAAAGAGTTTGAAATTGAATAAAACTTTTCTTTTTGAAAATCCTATTTCTATCCGAATTGAAAGATGTTCAAAGATAGTCAGATATGATTTTCGTGCCTCATATTTTTTATCGAAATTTTATATGGTTGAATAGCCCTTGAAATTATCTTTCCAATGATATATTATAATATCAATTCCGAGCTATAACGGAAAAGATTGAATAAAATGTCAAACTCTATCCAAAACTGACACCGTCTCACTATTTCGGTTATATATTTTATTCTACGAAATATTTTAATCTAATTCTAATTGGGTTAGAAAGTAGACTTCAAGTTCTTTCCAACGACATATTATTTATCTTATTTTGATTTCTGGATCAAAAGATATGATAAAAACAAAAACCGCAAAAACTGTTGTCTATCGCAAGAGTTTTATCCGATTCGAATTCTTATCTTTTCTTTATTTTTAAACCCTTCTTTTTTCTCTATAAAAAGAGGTTATATCTCCCATTTTTCAAGGATCAACATGCTTGATCATCAAATAATTCTCTTCTCCCTCTTTAGCCTAAACACTAGCCTCCCCATTCTTTCACTATTCCTTCCTTTAAGCACTCTAAGGAGTCCATATAATACTCAAAGTTCTATACTTAAACCAAGGCGTGAAAGGAATAATTAACTGAGGGTTTGGACCAAATCAACTCTTCTTTTTATTTAATTTAATTGTTTCAATTTGATTTATATTTTTATTGAGGTTACTAACATTCATGATGTAGCAATTCAAGGAAACGCGGAAAGTGAGTAATTGATTCACTTAATTACTCTTATTTTTATTCTTGTTGCTAGTATCATGATTAGATTTATTTATTATTTAATTTGACTAACGCTATTATTGTTAAATATCTTCCAATATTAATGATAATTCTATTATATTTATTGATCACAATATTGCATGTTTAAAGGGTATATGTAATTGAAAATCACGCCTAATAAGATAATTTGGACAATCGGTTTAGCTTCCTTTTTAATCTTGTTATTAAATCAAGTGATCACTAATATTTTAGAATTATGTGTTGCATTAATATTAAACCAATTTAGGCTAAAAATAGTTTGAAGCGAATTGAATATTTTATTTACATGCCTTTGAGATCGCAGGAATCACGTTTCACTATAAGAATCGAGTAGAGGCCAATACGGGCGAATGTGACTCCATGACTCACTTTGTACCATCATCCCCGATCCTCCTTTCGTGATTCCGAACCATATGGAGTTACTAATATCATAGATTATGAATGGGGTGTAACCTTCACGGAACAATTATTGTTGCCTATCGTGGTTGCCTTTTATGATCTGTGAACGGTTTACAAGTTCCTTAAAAACTTGTTGGAGGCTCCCTACTTTCCTTGTCCCTAATCGTATATGTCGATTCCCACTTCCTATGAGTGCCAAGCATATTCACACATGCTTTAACGTAGGTGCACATCGAACGACGCCTACACTTACCTTATTTTTTTTTATGCATTGCTTGGAAGCCGGTGAGATCTTTCTTATATTCCTTTATTCTATTTTATATTCTTGGTTGCATAGTTTAGGATTAGTTTTAGGAAAAGTTGAATGGTTTTAGGATGGATGCTTTTAACACCTAGAGTGTTTAGGATCATTGACGATGTTGTCATTTGATAACTTGTTTGTCAATTGGGAATTACATGTTCTACTAGCATATTCGTTCCATTTTTCATTTTCCTTCTTTTCCTTTATCTATGTTTTTCTTTTCCCTTTTCTTTTATTTTATTTTTCTTTCTTTTTGTTTTTGGTTTTTGGTATGTTTTTTAGGCTTTATTTGTCACCTTTTTGTTTTTCTTTTTGAATTGGACTATAAACAACCGGTTTTTGCTTTTGAATGAATATCTTCCTAAATGGTATGGGTATGCATGGTTTGAGAATATGCTTGGTTGACTCTAGGATAGTGTATGATAAGGTAGTTGGTTAGAATTAGGAGGATCATGAAACCAGATTCTACTTGTTTGTGGCATGTTGGTAGTTGCTTCCTATGGTCGATATGACACATATAATGAGTTTTTGCTACAGCCATGCGAGGTTCTTCATTTTTTAAGCCTTCTACATATCTTGCATGAGTGGCATGGATCCTTGACTATTGCGGACCTAATCTTGAATCTTGACTCATAATTCTCCAACACGAGACCTAACCATCTAGGAAGGACAAAGGCATCTTTTCAGGGTGGTAATTTTTCTTTTTCTTCGTTTAATCTAATTTATTTTAGTTATTTGGGTTTACATTTGCCCTCTTGCTAACCATTTGAGCCTTTTTCCTTCTTTTCAAGCCACATCTTTAGAATTTTGAGCTTTTTGTTTCTTTTTGTTCCATTTTTTGTTTTTGTGAAGCAAATGGTCATGTTTGTGGAGTTTGTGGTTTATAAGTATGGACATTGGTTCCTTTTGTAAGCAACCTTGTGTTTTGTAAATATTTTGTGAATAATGGCAAATGTATGATAGAAAAAGCCGTCCAAAGTTAAAAAAAGGCAAGGACATAATAAATGCAAAGTTGTAAAAGTCGTCCAGAGTTAAAAGAGGCGAGGACAATTGCTTTGAAGTTATGCATAAAAAAAAAGTTTAAAATGAGAAAAATCAAAAAATATTTTGATGTGATTCTTTTCCCCTTTTCAAGAATTGAGGACAATGCTTCCTTTAAGCTTGGGGGAGAAGCGTTTACGCTTTTTGTAAATATGATTGTGATTATGGCTTTGAATAAGCTTGGGGGAGTTAGTTTGTTTTTGTTTGGTGACTACTTGATTGTGATTCCAAGAAAGGACCCGTTCTTTGCTTCACTATTAGGGATACCACCAAATTTTAAAATTTTAGCCTACCCCTAACCCTTTTTTTCCTAACGTTACAACCATGGGAAAGACCTTTCGACCTAGAGGTTGAGTCAAATTTTGAGGGAGGGCATTATGAGTTAAAGCCTAAAGAGAGGGGATGCATAGTCAAGACGTCGTGTAGCCCAAAAGTGTTTCTTTTCCGGCTCCTTCGAGGAGCTATTGAGATGCTTATTAGAGGGAGATTTGAGACTATAGGGAGAACGTGGTAAAATTGAACGGGATAAAGGTGAATTGTGATAACTAGTTCTCTATGCTTGGCATACTCTATGTTTCAATCAACCTCGGATATCTTGAAACGTGCATACCTCTATTGCTTAAGAAATATGTTTATTCATTTGAAATGTGGTCATTTTGTAAAGTCCAATTCATAAAGGTTTCATTTTTGTTTTTTCTTTTACTTTTCTTTTTGTGTTTTGCCTCATGTATGTTGGTGGAGAGTTATAGGTTAAGCTCTTAGGAAACATTTACGATACCTCACTCGTCCTCATAACCGACTTTGGGGTTTAAAGGGCTTGTTGTAGCTAAAAACACTCGTGATTCCTACGATAGTGAGTCTTAGTGTATATTCCCGTCTTATGTCTTTATTTTTCTTTTTGAATAAGTTTTTCAACCTTATTCTTTCTTGCTTTGTTTTGCTCGAGGACGAGCAAAAGTTTATCTTGGGAGAATTTGATGAGTGTCATTTATGGCACTCATTTGGTTCTCTTTAGGATGAATTTCATGTTATTCTATAGCTATTTTACTTAGCTTTTCCTTGATTTTACTCTTTATTTCTTTTAGTTTGCATTTTCTTAATTAGATTTCTTTCTTTATGCATTTCTTGGTTTATTTTGTTATTTTCTCTTTTATTTGCTTGTTTTCCTTTACTTTTCAGTTTTAGGTCGTTTTCCAAGTTTCTTGAGGCCTCTTCCCAAGTTCGGCATTGATTAGAAAGTCAAGTGTTCTCCATTTGAAGCTCAAGCATGGAGAAGTGCAAGTTCCTAAAATCCTTGAACAGTGCATTCAAGTCGTGGGGGCATGATTTCTAGTCTTGAACCCGCAAACATGGAGTTTAGAAACTGCAAGGTTTCGTGTTTATCAAGAGCATTAAGTGGAACGCAAGAGGAGCATCGAAATGATAAGGAAGAGGGCTCCCCTGCTCCCAAGCGCGGGCGCGCGCGACCATGGCGCGGCCTGGTGGCACGAGCGCGCCTCTCTCGGGCGCAGGCACGCCTGACTGGGTCCCTGTTCCGTACCTAGTTTTGCGTGGCCGCGCTCCCCCTTATGGTTGGTCGTGCCTGTATGGGTTTATTAGGGAATGATCTAATTAACTTCTCTTAGTTAGTTTTACTATATATAGATTTTCTTTCAATTTTGGGAAATTCTCAATGGTAGCCTCATGTTTTGGCTTTTTCACAATGGTAGCCAAGTTTTTTTTTTATTCTCAATGGTAGACTTAAACTTTTACAAAATTGCAAACATAACCTTAATTATGTTTTTCCGTCAAATTTCTGTTAAATCTAACCTTATTACAACCAAGGTTAACTTTAAAAATAATAATAATCAAAAATAAAACCACCCCTCCCCACTAAGCACTTGCCCAACCTAGCTCTGTCTAGACAACCTCCCTGGCCCTGCCCCCCACCCCCCTCTTCTACCGGAACCCAGCTAACCCTTGTCCATCCGGCGCCCAGCCAACCCCCACCCATCAACAATTTTCCCCAACATCCATGAGTATTCACTATATTATTAAGCATTCCAAATAATTTCATTTTGAAGTTAAGTTAGAAATTATGAAATTTGGGTTTAGCTCCAATGGCTTCCGACGCCTCTGCAACTACTACTTCCTGCCTACCTTTCGATGCATTTCTCTTCTTTGTCAAAGGGAGGTAATACTTCTTCTTCATCATCTTCATTGCGAATTTCTTGGTTGAAAAATATGGGTTTCTCCAACCACCAATCTCTCTCTACTTTCACTACACTCGCTAGTCGGCGGAGAATTAGTCGGACAAAGCTGGTTATTGATTTCAATTTGGTTGAAAAGGGTTATTCATTTTCTTAAGCAAATAGGTTTTCAGCCATCAGAGGAGAGAGAAAGGGGAAGGTATGAGAAGAGAAGTGTGAAAATGGCAGGCAAGGGTTGGGCGGATTCCGACAGTGGAGGTTGGAGGGTGGCTGAGCAGGTGGAGAGGGGTGGTTTTATTTTATTTATTATTATTTTGTTTAAAAGTTAACCTTGGTTTATTATAAGGTTAAATTTAACTGAAAGTTGACGGAAAAACATAAATAGGGTTACGGTTGTAACTATAAAAAAGTTAAGGGCTACCAATGATAATCGAAATAAAAGTTGGCTACCATTGAAAAAAAGCAAAAATACGAGGCTACCATTGAGAATTTCCCTTCAATTTTTAGAGAAAGGAGGATTAGAAAATCATTAGAGAGAATTAATTCAAAAATTAGGCCAGAGTTTTAGAGAGAGAAACTCTAGATTGTAGAGAGAGAAGTTCTTGATTGTTGATTGATGATTGAAGATTGTTAATTCTAGCATTTCCTCCATTGATTTGAAGCAAGTTTGTATGGCTTTCTTTTACTTTAATGCAATTTTCAGCTTATCATTTCAATTGATTTGTTGATTGTTCAAGTTTGAATTGAATTTGTGATTGAATTAGTTCTATTAATATGATGATGATGAAATTGTTTATTAGCTTAGTTTTGATCTTAATTTCAATGGAGTGTGAGTAGTTCTCTTGCTAGGGGAATGGAGAAGCATGTATGAGTGATGGATTGATGCTAATTTAGGGAAATTGATGGAGTTGATGTTGTGATTAAATCTGTTGATTGATTAAGTGCATGTGTGTGATTAATTGAAGAGTAGCTAACTTTGATTTGTTGCACTAGAATGCATTGTAGGCTTGCATTCATACGGAAAATTGATATGTGGCTTGCTTTTATCAAATAATTAGGTTTGCAAGGCTCCTAGTTAGAGTCTCTCGTAGTTGGCGCTAGCTTGACCTCTAGGAGATTAGTCTACCTTACTCTCTTGATTGCTTAGTTGATTTTCCCTCACAACACTTAACTTAGTCATATCCAATCCCAATTAGCTATGTCCATTCCGAGTACATGCGAATCCTAACCCTAGTGCTTTTGTTAAATTTGATTTCAATTTGATTGTTTGATTGTTTTGGATACACACACCTCACTTTATTGCTTCAAAATAGCTTAGCTTTGACTTTAGCATTCATTTCCCATTCCTAGTGGTTTGACCCTCGACTTACACTATGCTTTGTGTAGGGGTGTGTTGAGAGATTATAAATTTTGTTTTGACCAAGGGTAGATTAGTTTTCAACGACCTAGTCTCGCCCTAGATCATTACCCTTCTTCATTAACTTTGCCAGTTTTAACACAAAAATAATCTTAGTAGGTCTAGAATTACCATGTCTCCAATGAGTTACGATCTCTCCTTGAGTCGTTTTCAAATGGATTTTTTTGTGACTGACATCGTATTTCAGCATTATAGCGACATAACTAATCCATTCCTAAAATTATGTCAATATCTCATAATTTAAATTCAATCAGGTTGGATAAGAACTCCCTAACCTTAATCTTTATAGGCACAATTTTATAGACCCTAGTACAATGAACTTCACCCCCAGTTGGAAGTTCTATAGGAATATCTATGTCATCTATAGTTTTCAGACAGGTTGATAGTTTTGGAAGTACAGCTTTAGGAGTATGTTGCACCAAAATGAAACAAAATTTTAGCAGGAACGGAGTTTATAGAAAATGTACCAGTGATAACATCTTTTGTCGTCTCGGCCTCTCACGAACCCATAACATTAAGTTTTCTTGGTGTTCCACCCTTAACTTGTCTGCTACCTCCATTGGTGTTCTTATTCCCATTTGAAAATTGTGCTCCCTTGTTCATCTAATTCCCGTTGTTACCCTAACCACCTTTCTAATAATTCTAGTTTTGTCCATTACCCCTAGGTTGATTTTTTCCCTGGTTTCCCTTGTTCTTAGAAAAACACTCATATGCCCTGTGCCCTTGCTTGTTGCATAGGTTACAAGTGACCAGGTTACCCTCACACTCTTCCCTGGGTGGTTGTTGGAACATCTCTTACAATAGTAAACTCTTTGGTTACGATCTCAAGGTTAGTTCCTATTCCCTTAGGAAAATTTTGCCCACCTTGGTTATTTCCTATTATTCTGGAAGTTATTACCTTAATGGTTGTTAAACTTCTGCCTCTTAAAGTTATTTTGGTTCTCGGATGGTCCAGAACTAGTCATAGGATCTTTTCTTTTTTTCAAGCTTCCAACTCGACCTTTTTAGCTTTTTGCTTCAACTCTAATGCATGTAAATGTGTTTCCCTACGATATAACTCATCCAAGTTGTCAAACACTTGTCCTAACAACTTCCCTTGGAGAGAAAGAGGCAATCCTCTCTTAAACCTTCTAGCATTCTTCCCGTCAATAGCCACAGTATCCTCATCGACATATTCCCCATCGATCTTAAGCTCCAAGAACTCATCATCTTTATGCTCCTACAAGAACATAGGGTAAAACTTATCCCTCGCTTGCTCCTTGAACATATTCCATCCAAAGTTAGGTAAAGCTCTCACAGTTTGCTCATTCTGCTGCCACCATAAATCTGCCTCACCCCTTAGGTAGTAAGCTGCACTACTCACTTTGGACTCATTAGGACATGATACTGTCACAAATAACTTATCAAACTCTATTAACCAGTTATCAAGGACAATTCGGTCAAGTTCTCCCTTATAGGTAGGAGGTTTTCTTTAGGCTATCTTCTTAAATAACTCTCAAGCAGAGTCTGGATTATTATTGTTCCTCTCAGCTAACTATTAAGCTACAACAGCTAATTGCCTTACTACTTCATTTAGATCATTATTATTGTTGTTTCTTCTTGCCCATTCTAGATATCCTGAATACAGAAATTACTACTATTAGGTAGGTCACAACTCTCTTGCAACTAAGAATTCAAGCATACAAGTAGTCATTTTGAATTATAGTAGAAGCAACTACTCAATTCT